>NC_080781.1:58831095-68831095 GCF_020826845.1 Diceros bicornis minor
CACTATGGAAAACAGTATGGAGATTCCTCAAAAATTCAAGGATAGAACCACCATATGATGCAGCTATTCCACTGCTGGGTGTTTATCCAAAAGTACTTGAAAACACCAATGCATAAAGATACATGCTCCCCTGTGTTCATTGAAGCGTTATTCACAATAGCCAAGACTTGGAAGCAACCTAAGTGCCCATCAAGGGACGAATGTATAAAGAAGATGTGGTATATATACACAATAGAATACTACTCAGCCATAAGAAATGATGAAATCCAGCCATTTGTGACAACATGGATGGACATTGAGGGTATTATGTAAAGTGAAATAAGTCAGAGGGAGAAGTTCAAATACCATATGATTTCCTTCATTAAGTAGTATATAATAACAACAATAAACAAACACATAGAGACAGAGAAAAAAAATAAAGTCATGCATTGCTTAATGTTTAGGATATGTTCTGAGAAATGTATTGTTAGCCAATTTCCTCCTTGTGCAAACATCATACAATGTACTGAAGGGGAACAAAATTTGCCATCTCAGAATGTTTCTCTTTAACATGAGGATTATTTTAGGCTCATTATTTTTAAGAAACAGAAGGTTGAGAAAATTTTTCTTGTTACCTCCCCCTTAATTCCCTAAAGAATTCAGATAAAAAAACCTGTCTTCAGGAAGTGAACTATTATCTTAGCATAACCTGAACTAGGTGGTAGACAGGGAGTAATCTAGAAAAGCCTGTTTCTTGCGCTCCCCTCTGTGTTCTTCTGTTTCTGTGTGGCCAAACAAATACGTGTTTTCCAGACGTTTGCTGCTTCTCACCTACCTGTGAATTGCCTTCCTTCCCTTTGATGTCCTGACTCTCCCCACTCCAATATCTTCTTTTGTCTTTAGCTGAAGATGGTATTGAAGGTGAGGGCTTTGGCCATTTTGGCGAGTTACTCTGTTTTCTGGGTTTTTCCCATGTATACATGTTATTAAACTTGTGTTTGTTTTTCTCCTATTAATCTGTCTCATGTCAATTTAGTTCTGAGAACACCCAGAAGAACCCAAAAGTGTAGAGGGAAATTCCTTCCTTCCCTATAGTATTTATACAATCCTAGATGATACAGCCTATTACACACCTAGGGTATATTGGACTAATCTTATGGGACCACCATCATATATGTGATCTGTCATTGACTGAAATGTCATTATGCGGCACATGACTGTATTGATTTGTGTATGTTGAACCATCCTTGCATCCAGGGATGAATCCCACTTGATTATGTAGTGTATGATTCTTTTAATGTGCCGTTGAATTCAGTTTGCTAATATTTTGTTGAGAAATTTTGCATCTATATTCAGGGATATTGGTCTGTAGTTTTCTTTTCTTGTGATGTCTTTATCTGGCTTTTGTATCAGTAATACTGGCCTTGTAAAATGAGTTTGGAAGTCTTCCCTCCTCTTCAGTTTTTTGGAAGAGTTTGAGAAGGACTCACATTAATGCTTCTTTAAATGTTTGGTGGAATTCACAAGTGAAACCATCTGTTCCTGTGCTTTTCTGTGTTGAGAGATTATTGATTACTGATTCAGTCTCCTTACTTGTTATTAGTCTGTTCATATTTTCTATTTCTTCGTGATTCAGTCTTGGTAAGTTGTATGAGTTCTAGGAATTTATCCATTTTCTAGGTTATTCAGTTTTGTTGAGTATATTTGTTCATAATAGTCTTGCATGATCCTTTGTATTTATGAGATATAAGTTGTAATGTCTCCTCTTTCATTTATTTGGGTTTTCTCTCATTTTTCTTGGTTAGTATAGCTAAGGCTTGTTAATTTTGTTTATCTTTTCAAAGAACTAACACTTACCTTTGTTAATTTTTCGTATTCTCTGTTTCATTTGTTTCTGCTGTCATATTTCTTTCTTTCTCTCTAATGTTGGGCTTAGTTTGTTTTTCTTTTTCTAGTCCCTTGAGGTGTGAAGTTAGGTTATTTATTTGACATCTTTTTCCTTGATTTATGTGTTTATCACTATAATCTATCCTCTTAGAACTGATTTGACTACATCCCATATATTTGGTATCTTGTATTGTCATGTTTAATTTATTTTTTGTTGAGGAAGATTGGCCCTGAGCTAACACCTGTTGCCAATCTTTCTGTTTTTGCTGAGGAAAATTGGCCCTGAGCTAATGTCTGTGCCCATCTTCCTCTACTTTGTATGCAGCATGCCTCCACAGCATGGCTTGATGAGCCGTGTATCTATCCGTGTATCGAATTCCATCTATCCTGGTATACGAACCTGTGAACCCCAGGCTGCTGAAGTGGAGTGCACAAACTTAATTACTATGCCACCAGGCCGGCCCCAAGAATTTTTTTTTAATTTCTGTTTTTATTTCTTCTTTGATCCGTTGATTGTTCAGGAGTGTGTTATTTAATTTCCATGTATTTGTGAATTTTCCAGCTTTCCTAATGTTATTGCTTTCTAGTTTCATACTATTGTGGTCAGAAAACATACTTGGTATGATTTTAGTCTTCTTAAATTTGTGAAGACTTGTTTTTTGGCATAACCTATATTCTATCCTAGAAAATATTTTATGTGTGGTTGAAAAGAATGTGTATTCTGCTGCTGTTGAATAGAATGTTCTGTATATGTCAGTTAGGACCATTTGGTCTATAGTGTTGTTCAAATCTGCTGATTCCTTGTTGATTCTATGTCTGTCTGATCTGTCCATTGTTGATAGTGAGCTAATAAAGTCTCCAACTATTATTGTATTTATTTTTATTTCTCTTTTTAGTTCTATTAGTATTTGCTTTAGGTGCAAATGTTAGGTGCTCTGATGTTGAGTACATAAGTATTTACCATTATGTCCTGTTGATGGATTGACCCCTATATCATTATGTAATTACCTTGTTTGTTTCTTTTGACCATTTTTATCTTATAGTCTATTTTGTCTAAGTATAGGTACCCTATCTTTCTTTTGCTTGTCATTTGCTTGAAATATCTTTTTCCATCCTTTCACTCTCAGTCTTCGTATGTATTTAAATCTAAAGTGAGTCTCTCGTAGGCAGCGTATTGGTAGCTCGTATGTTTTATAATCCATTCATCCATTCTGTGACTTGATTGGAGAATTTAAACCATTTACATTTAACGTAATTATTGATAGATAAGAACTTACTATTGTCATTTTGTTAGTTGTTTTCTGACTGTTTCTTAGATCCTCTGTTTCTTGCTTCTTATCTTGTCTTCTTTTGTGATTTGATGACTTTTTGTCATGGTATGCTTTAACTCTTTTGTCATAATTTTTTGTGTACCTACTACAGGTTTTTCCTTTGTGATTACCATGAGGCTTACGTAAAATATCTTATATTCATAATAACCTATTTTAAGCTGATAACAACTTAACATTAATAGCATACATAAACTTTATTCCTCTCCTCACATTTTAGGTTATTGATGTTACAATTTGCATATTTTAATGTTATGTGTACAATAAAAAAATATTATAGTTATGGTTATTTTTAATATGTTTGTTTTCTTAACTTTTAAACTAGAATTATAAGTGAATTATGTACCAACATTACAATATAGGAGAATCTGACTTTTTTTATATATTTAATATTACCAGTGAATTTTACACATATATTCATATAAATTTATGATGTTAATTAGCATCAATTAGCATTAGCAAGATGAAATAAATTCATCTTGAAGAATGCCATTTAGCATTTCTTATAAGGCAGGTCTAGTGGTGATGAACTTCCTCAGCTTTTGTTTGCTCAGGAAAGCATATCTCCTTCATTTCTGAAGGACAGCTTTGCTGGGTATAGTATTCTTGGTTAACAGTTTTTTCTTCTTTCAATGTTTTGAATATATTTTCCCACTTTCTCTGGCCCAGCAAACTTTATTTTGAGAAATCTGCTCATAGTCCTATGGGGGTTCTCTTGTATGTGATGAGTCACTTTTCTCTTGCTGCTTTCAAAATTGTTTTCAGGGTCAACTTATTTGGGATATTTTGTGCTAATGAATCTGGATGTCCATTTCTCTCCCCAATTTGGGGAAGTTTTCAAACATTATTGCTTTAAATATACTTTCTCTCCTTGTCTCTTTTCTTTCTGGGATTCCCATAATGCATATATTGTTTCTGTTGATGATGTCCCGTAAGTTCCATAGACTTTCTTCACACTTTTTTCTTCTTCTTTTTTTTTTTGCTTCTCTGACTGGATAATTTCAAATGATCTTCCTTCTAATTCATTGGTCCCTTCTTCTGATTGGTCAAGGCTGATTTTGAAGCTTTATTTTGAATTCTTCATTTCAGTTATTGTATTCTTCAGCTCTAGGATTTTTTTTATCGTTTCTGTTTCTTTGTTGAACTTCTCATTTTCTTCATACATTTTTTCCCCTAATTTCACTTAGTTGTCTATCTGTGTGTTCTTGTAGTTCACTAAACTTCTTTGAGTATCATTCTAAATTCTTTGTCAGTTCTTAGATCTCCGTTTATTTAAGGTCAGTTATTGGAGCTTTATTTGTTTCCTTTGGTTGTGTCATGTCTACTTGATTCTTCATGACTCTTGATTCCTTGAGTTGGTATCTGCACATTTGAGTAAGCGATGTCATCTTCCACACTTTACAGGTTTACTTCATCAGAGACAATCCTTCACCAGTCACTTCAGCTTGGGGTTCTGGATGGGTAAGCTGGTAGAACCCATGGGCAGGTGGAGCTTGCTATCAGGGTTTCTGTTTGGATGAGGCCACTGCCTGTATTCTGAGGTCAAGGGGCTTGCAGCTTGCTGGAAATATTTGCATGTGTCTGCTGGCTTTGTTTCCTGCCTAATCATGACTGTAGGATTGACTCCACGGTTGCTTGGATTCTTTCATCAAGATTCCTAGTTGAGTGAGAATGGATGCTATACTCAGCAGTTGGGCAGGGCTGCGAGTTTATTTCTTTGCCAATGCAGGGCCCCAGAATGAGCTTCACTACCATTACAGCTCAACGGCTGGAGACCAAAATCAGGCAGAACTGCCCATTAAGCTCCCTGGCCAGATGGGGCCACTGGCTCAGTTCTGCACATTGGCAGAGCAACTGGCTTGGCTCTCTGCTTGTGTGCTATCATAAGCAGGGCTGTAGGGTGGGCTTCACAGCTTCTCAGGTACTCTGGCTAGTCCTCTGGGTTGGGTGGAGCTGGAGGCTACAACTTATTGGCTGTGGACTCAAATGAGGTCAAACTGTCCATCAAACTCCTTGCCAGAAATGACCACTGGCTCAGCTCTGTGGACAGGCAGAGCCACTGGCTGGGCTCTCTGCTCAGGTGCCATAGCAAGTGGGGTTGTAGAGTGAGCCACACAGCCTCCCAGGTGTTATGGTGAGGTTTCCTGGTTGGACTGGACTAAGGGTATACTCAGCTGGAGATGGGGCCATGATCCTTCTTTTCTGCCCAGGCAAAACAGCAGCACAATCTCCAAGGCTGACGTAGCTCATTGGCTGGGGACCCAAATCAGACAGAATTGCCTACTGAGTTACCTGGCCAGACAAGTCCCCTGGCTCAGTTCTGCAGGTGGACAGAGCTACTGGCTGGGTTTTCTGACTAGATGTTGCTATAATGAGGGCTGTTGCATGGACCACATAGCCTCCCAGGTGCTCTGGCTAGGGGACCTGGCCAGGCTGGACTGGGGGCTATATTCAACAATAGGTGGGGATTCAAATCCACTTATCTGCCCAGGAAAAGCCTCACAACAGGCTCCACGGCTGTTGTGGCTTTTTGGTTGGGAAGCCAAATCAGGCAGAACTGCCTGCCGAGCCTCCTAGCCAAAAAGAGCCACTGGCAGATGGGCAGAGCCACTGGCTGGACTTTCTACTCAGGTGCCACTGTAAGCAGGGAAGTAGCATAGGCTACACAGCTTCCCAGGTGCTCTGGTTAGGTTTACTGGTTGGGTGGGGCTAGGGGCTATATTCGGCAGTAACTGGGGCTTCAAGTTTCCTGCCTTGCTTGGGCAGGGTGGTAGAACAGGTTCCAAGGCCTGTACAACTCATTGGCTATGGACTCAAAGCAGGCATAACTGTGTACCGAGCTTCTGGCCAGGTGGGGCCACCAGATTGGCTCTGAAAATTGTCAGAGCCAGTGGCTAGGATCTCTACTTGAGTGCTGCTGTGAGGGGACTTGGTCTGCCAATATTCCAGCACTGGTTTATGTAAACCCTGCCGTCCTTTTCTGTTCCAATGTGATCTCCAGTGGTCAAGCCCTACAGAATCCTCTTGTGATCCCTGTGAAGTGAGACCCGAGTGGGCCTGCTGGGGAGCATCCTGCATTGGTGAAGCTGGATGTTTACCTTGGACCCTCTTGTTCCTACTAGGGGAACAGTAGGCCCAGAAGGGCCCTCTCAGTGCAGCACTATACTCGCCTGGAAGACGAGCAATTCAATGCAATTAGAGTGTAGCCATTTCTCTTACCCTTTTAATATGGTCTTTCTTGATCTCTGTGATCCAGGAGAGTTCTTCAGGCTCACCTCTGTGTTCTGGGATATTTACAGTGGTGTCTTGGTCTTCTTGTGAGGGAGACTGAAGTAGGGAATGCTGTATGTCATCATCTTGATGATGTCACTCTCCTACTATAGTTTGAAATTGGGAAGTGTGATGCCTCCAGCTTTGTTCTTTCTTAGGACTGATTTAGCTATTCATGGTCTTTTGTGATTCCATATAAATTGTAGAATTGTTTTTTTCTATCTGTACAAAATAGGGATTGCATTGAATATGTAGATCATTTTGGGTAGTATGGACATTTTAACAATATTAAGTCTTTCTATCAATGAACACAGGTGTCTTTCCATTTGTTTGTGTCTTGTTTAATTTCTTTTATCAATGGTATGTAGTTTTTAGCATAGAAGTCTTTCACCTCCTTAGTTAAGTTTACTCCTAAGCATTTTATTCTTTTTGGTGCCATTTTAAGTGGAATTGTTTTTCTAATTTCCTATTTAGATGCTTTGTTGTTAGTGTATAGAAGCACAACTACTTTTTGTATATTGATTTCTTTATCCTGCAACTTTACTGAATTGGGTTATTACTTCTCATATTTTCTTTATGGAGCCTTTGGGGTTTTCTATATATAAGATCATGTCATCTGCAAACAGGGATAATTTTACTGCTTCCTTTCCAATTTCAATGCCTTTCATTTTTTTTTTTTTTTTTTTTTGCCTAATTTCTCTGGCTAAGATTTCCAGTGCTTTGTTAAATAGAGGTGGCAAGAGTGGTCATCTTTGCCTTGTTCCTGATTTTAGAAGAAAATTTTATAGTTTTTCACCATTGAGTATGATGCTTGCTGTGGGCTTTTCATATATGGCCTTTCTTATGTTGAGTTATTTTCCTTCCATTCCTAGTTTGTTGAGAGTTTTTATCAAGAAAGTGTGTTGAATATTATCAAATGCTTTTTCTTTAAGTATTGAGAAGATCATGTGAGT
This sequence comes from Diceros bicornis minor, assembly GCF_020826845.1. Taxonomy (NCBI): domain Eukaryota; kingdom Metazoa; phylum Chordata; class Mammalia; order Perissodactyla; family Rhinocerotidae; genus Diceros; species Diceros bicornis. The sequence goes on from NC_080781.1 coordinate 58,838,513, forward strand.
TTTATCCATCATTCTTTTGATATGGTTATCACATTAATTGATTTTTCTATATCAAACCATCCTTGTATCCTTCACTTGATCATGGCGTATCATCTTTTTAATATTCCGTTGGATTAAGTTTGCTAGTATTTTGTTGAGGATTTTTGCATCTCTATTCATCAGGGATATTGGCCTGTAGTTTTCTTTTCTTGTAATTTCTTTGGTATCAGGATAATGCTGGCTTTGTAAAATGAGTTTGGAAGTGTTCTCTCCTCTTTAGTTTTTTGGAAGAGTTTAAGAAGAATTGGCATTAATTCTTCTTTAACTATTTGGTAGAATTCATGAGTGAAGCCATTTGGTCCTGGAGTTTTTTTTGTTGGGAGATTTTTGCTTACTGACTCAATCTCTATACTAGTTATGAATATGTTTTGGATTTCTGTTTGTTCATAATTTAGTTTTAGTAGATTCCATATATATAAAAGTTATCCATTTCTTCTAGGTTATCCAATTTGTTGTTGTATAATTGTTTATAATAGTCTCTTATGATTCTTTTTGTTTCTGTGGCATCAGTTGTGATATCTCTTCTTTCTTTTCTGATTTTATATGTCTTCTCTCTTTTTTTAATAGTTAGTCTAGCTAAGGGTTTTCCAATTTTGTTTTTCTTTTCAAAAAACCGGGTCTTAGTTTTATTGATTCTTCTATTGTTTTCTATTTTCTATTTCGTTTATTTTTGCTCTAATCCTTGTTATTTCTTCCTCCTGACCTCTGGTTTAGTTTGTTCTTTTTGTAGCTCCTTGAGGTATAAAGTTTTGTTGTTTATTTGAGATCTTTCTTCTTTTTAAATGTATGCATTTATTTCTATGAACTTCTCTCAGAGCTGCTTTTGCTAAGGTTTACCAATTTTATTGATATTTTCAGAGAACAAGATATTTGTTTCATTGATTTTCTCTAATGCTTTTATCTTTTCAAGTTCCTTGATTTCTGTACTTACATTCACTACTTCCTTCTTTCTGCTTGAATCGAGTTTATTTTGGTCTTCTGTTTTCTAGGTTATTGGGGTGGGGACTTAGATTGTTGACTTGAGGCTTTTCTTCTTTTCTAATGTGTACAATAAGAGCTGTAAATTTCCCTCTCAGTTTCCCTGAGTTAGTAGTGTGTCACGAATTTTATTATATTTTCATTTTCATTCAGTTCAATGTACTTTTCATTTCTCTTGAGATTTCCTTTTTGATCCACGAATTATGAGGAAGCTTATTAATGTTCAAGTGTTTGCAGATTTTTTTGTTATCTTTCTGTTATTGATTTCTGGTTTGATTTCATTGTGGTTGGTAAACACAGTTGGTATGATTTCAGTTCTTTTAAATAATTTGAAGTTTTTTTATGGACTAGGATATGGTCTGTCTTGGCATATGTTTTGTTGGCACCTTAAAAGAATGTACATTATTCTGTTTTGGGCTGGAGTATTCTAAATAAATGTGAATTAATTCCTGTTGGTTGATAGTTTTGCATTCTTCTGTATCCTTGCTTATTTTCTATCGAGTTGTTCTATCACTTGTTGTGAGAGGGGTGTTTAAGTCTCCAATTATAATTATGGATCTGTCTATTTCTTCTTTCAGATCTGTTAATGTTTGCTTCACATATTTTGAAGCTCTATTTTTTGATGCATTGATATTGATGGTTGCTGTGTCTTCTTGGTGAACTGACTTGTTATAATTATATCATTTTCCTCTTTGTGGTATTTTCTATGCTTTGATATCTACTTCATCTGATATCAACACAGACATTCCTGCTTTCTTTTCAGTCACGTTTTCATGTTCTATCTTTTTTCTATCCCTTTTCTTTCCACTTGCCTATATTATATTTAAAGTGATTTTCTTCTAGACTACATATGGTTGAGCCAGCCCTGGTGGCCTAGTGGTTAAGATTTGGCACTCTCACCACCACAGCCAGGGTTTGTTTCCCAATCAGAGAACCGCACCACCTGTCTGTTGCTTTTCACATTGTGGTGGCTACACGTTGCTGTGTAGCTGAAAGCTATTCCACTGGTATTTCAAATACCAGCAGGCTCACTCATAGTGGAAAGGTTTTAGTGGGTCTGCCAGACTAGACAGACTAGGAAGAAGAACTGGGCCATCCACTTCCAAAAATTTGGCCATGAAAACCCTGTGAATGCCTGCAGAGCATTGTCTGGTATAGCACTGGAAGATGAGAGGATGGTGCAAAAAGACTGGGTAGGGTTTTGCTCTTCTGTATACAGGGTTGCTAGAAGTCAGAATCAACTTGATGGCCAATAAAAAACATATGGTTGGGTCATAGTTTTGAATCCACTCTATCAATCTCCCTCTTTTAATTGGTGTATTTATGCCATTTGCATTTAATGTAATTACTGATAAGTTACAGCTTTTAAACCTGCCTGTTTTTGTTTGTTTTCTCTATGTTCTCTGTTTCTTTTTCCTCTATTTCTCCTTTCTTGCCTTCCTATTGGTTACTTGAGCATTTTTTAGAATTCCATCTTGATTTATCTGTAGTGTATTGGAGTATATCTTTTTATATATTGATTTTAGTGGTAAGTTGATATATACATATGTATGTATATACTAGAATGACCACTAAAACATATATATAAATGTATACTGTATATTAGTATATATATATTATACATGTTATATGTAAGACATTATTATATATTATTATAATATATATAATATATATTACAGCAGCCTACTGCTGTCATCTTAATAATTCTGGTGAAGGGTTGAAACCTTAACAAGTTTTATGTTACTTAACTCTCTCACATATATAGTTTACTTAAATATTTCCTCTACATATATTTAGAAATACTTCAGTCAGTGTTATAATATTGCTTAAAGTGTCAAGCATATTTTAGAAAACTCAAGGGGAAAAGGGAAACTTATTTTATTACCAATATTTTTGCTTACTGTGTTCTTTCTGCCTTCCAGAAATACCAGATTTCATCTGTTTATTATTTCTTTTATGATGAGTGAACTTCCTTTAGCCATTCTTTTTGGGTAAGTCTGCGTATGACAGATTCTCTTCATTTTCCTTAATCTGAGAGTATCTTGATTTCCATTTCATTCCTGAAGGATATTTTCACTAGTATAGAATTCTGGGTTAAAAATTTACTTTTTCTTTCAGCATTTGAGAAGGATTGTTTCACTTCATTTATTATCATTTCTGGTGATAATTCCACTGTCATTTAAATTTTTCCCACTATAGATAAGGTGTCTTTTTTCTTTGGTTGATTTCAAGATGTTTTCTTTGTCTTAATTTTTAAAAGTTTAATTATGATGTGTCTTGTCATGAAATAATTTGAGTTTATTCTATTTCAGTCTCCCTCAGCTTCTTGAATCTGTAGTTTTAAATATCTGGCAAAATTTGGGTTGTTTAGAGTGTCAAACTAAATAAAGAGGTAAACTGAGTCAAGCTTGAATTACCAGAAATTGGATTTATTTGGGAATAGCAGGGGAATTGCAATTCAGGAAACACATGCTGTAACAAGCCACAGGTGAGTCTGTTGAGGGTTTGGGGCAGGGTATATTTATGAGCAAGGAATGCAAAGAGGGGGAAGTCCAGCCAGAGTCCAAACAGTAAGTTCATTGGCTTGAGGATGGGGAGAGATTCTTAGTAGATGTTCATTGGTCAGAAAATAAATCTCAGTCTTCTGTAAATTAGGCATTTACGGGAAAAAAGTCTTTCAGTTCTTAAATTTTGTTCATTTGAGTGCGCATGCACGAGATTCTCCGTTTTAATTCTTTTTTTTAGATTTTTTTATTGAGGTAACATTAATTTATAACATTGCATAATCTTCAGGTGTACATCATTATATTTTTTCTCCTGTATTGACTACATCATGTTCCATACCAACAGTCTAGTTCCCATCCATCACCATACAAATATGCCCCTTTATCCTTTTCACTCTCCCCCCAACCTCTTCCCCTCTGGTAACTATCAATTTGTTCTCTGTATTTATGTGTTTGTTTGTTTATCTTCCATATATGAGTGAAATCATACTGTATTTATCTTTCTCCATCTGACTTACTTCGCTTAGCATAATACCCTCAAGTTCCATCCATGTTGTTGCAAATGGCACAATTTAGTCTTTTTTCATGAATGAGTAGTATTCCATTGTAAATATGCTGCATCTTCTTTATCCATTCATCTGTTGATGGGCACATAGATTGTTTCCACGTTTTGGTTGTTGTGAATAATGCTGTAATGCTGTAATGAACATAGGGGTGTGTATATCTTTTTGAATTAGTCTTTTTGTGTTCTTTGGATAAATACCCAGAAATGGAATAGCTGGATCATATGGTGGTTCTATTTGTAACTTTTTGAGGGATATCCATTCTTTTTTTCATAGTGGCTGCACCAATTTACATTCCCACTAGCAGTATATGAGGGCTCTATTTTCTCCACATCCTCTCCAATACTTGTTATTTCTTGTCTTTGTAATAGTGGCCATTCTGACAGGCATGAGGTGATATCTCATTGTGGTGTTGATTTGCATTTCCCTTATAATTAGTGATGTTGAACATCTTTTAATGTGCCTATTGGCCATCTGTATATCTTTTTTGGAAAAATGTCTGTTCAGATCCTCTGCCCATTCTTTTAATCAGGTTGTTTTTTTGCTGTTGAGATGTATGAGTTCTTTATATATTTTGGATATTAACCTCTTATTGGATATATGATTTGCAAATATCCTCTCCGAGGCAGTAGGTTGTCTTTTTGTTTAGTTGATGGTATCCTTTGCTGTGCAGAAGCTTTTAGTTTGATGTAGTCCCATTTGTTTATTTTTTCTTTTGTTTCTCTTGCCTGTGGAGACATATTCAAAAAGGTACTGCTAAGATCGATGTCAAAGATGTACGATCAGATGTACTGCCTAAGTTTGCATCTAGGAATTTTATGGTTTCAGGTCTTACATTCGAGACTTTCATCTACTTTGAGTAATTTTTGTGTATGGTGTAAGACAGTGGTCTACTTTCATTCTTTTGCATGTGGCTGTCCAGTTTTCCCAGCACCATTTATTGAAGGGAGTTTCCTTTCTCTGTTGTATATTCTTAGCTCCTTTGTCAAAGATTAGCTGTCCATAGATGTGTGGGTTTATTTCTGGGCTCTCAATTCTGTTCCACTGATCTGTGTGTTTTTCTGCCAATAGCATGCTCTTTTGATTACTATAACTTTGTAGTATATTTTGAAGTCAGGGAGTGTGATACCTGCAGCTTCGTTCCTTTTTCTCAGGATGGCTTTGGCTATTTGGGGTCTTTTGTTGTTCCATATAAATTTTAGGATTCTTTGTTCTATTTCCATGAAAAATGTCATTGGGACTTTGATAGGAATTACATTGAATCTGTAGATTGCTTTAGGTAATATGGACATTTTAACTATGTTAATTCTTCCATTGTAAATGGGATTGTGTTCCTGATTTCTCTTTATGATAGTGTGTTGTTAGTGTATAGAAATGCAACTGATTTTTGTATGTTGATTTTGTAGCCTACAACTTTACTGTGTTTGTTAATTTTTTCTAATAGGTTTTGGTGGATTCTTTAGGGTTTTATATATATATAATCACATCACCCACAAATAGTGACAGTTTTACTTCTTCCTTTCCAATTTGGATCCCTTTTCTTTTTCTTGTCTAATTGCTCTGGCTAGGACTTCTAATACTGTATTGAATAAGAGTGGTGAGAGTGGGCATCCTTTTCTTCTTCCTGTTCTTAGGGAGATAGCTTTCGGTTTTCATTGAATATGGTGTTAGTTTGTCATATATGTCCTTTATTACCTTGAGGTTTTTTTCTATACCCATTTTATTGAGAGTTTTTATCATAAATAGATGCTAAACCTTGTGAAACGCTTTCTCTGCATCTATTGAGATGATTATGTGATTTTTATTCTTCATTTTGTTAATGTGATGTATCATGTGGATTGATTTGTGGATGTTGAACCATTCTTGCATCCTTGGAATAAATCCAACTACTCATGGTATATGATCCTTTTATCTTGTCTGATATTGGCATCGGGGCAATGTTGCCCTGATAAAATGAGTTAGGAAACATCCCTTCCTCTTCAGTTTTTTGGAACAGTTTCAGAAGGATAGGTATTATTTCTTCTATGAATGTTTGGTAGAATTGAGCAGAGAAGCTGTCTTGTCCTGGATTTTTGTTTTTTTGGGAGGTTTTTGATTACTTTTTCAATCTCTTTACAAGTGATCAGTCTATTCACACTCTGTTTCTTCTTGATTCTGTTTTTGAAGGTTGTTTGATTCTAGTGATTTATCCGTTTTTTCTAGGTCATCCAATTTGTTGACGTATAGCTTTTCATGGTATTCTCTTATAATTCTTTGTATTTCTTTGGTATCTATTACAATTTCTTTTTGTTTTTTTTCCTGATTTTATTTATTTGAGCCTTCTCTCTCTCTTTTTCTTGTTGAGTCTAGCTAAAGGTTTTTCAGCTTTGTTTATCTTTTCAAAGAACCAGCTCTTAGTTTTATTGATTCTTTCTATTGTCTTTTTAGTCTCTATTTCATTTATTTCTGCTCTAATTTTTATTATTTAATTCCTTCTGCTGATTTGGGACTTTATTCTTTTTTAGTTCCTTTAGGTGTAATGTTAGATTGTTTATTTGAGATTTTTCTTGTTTGTTGAGGTAGGCCTGTATTGCTATAAACTTCCCTCTTAGAACTGCTTTTGCTGCATCCCACAGATTTTGATATGTTGTGTTTTCATTTTCATTTGTTTCCAGGTATATTGTGATTTCTTCATGGATCCACTGGTTGTTCAGTAGCATGTTGTTTAGGCTCCACATATTAGTGACATTTTCAGCTTTCTTCTTGTGGTTTATTTGTATTTTCATACCATTGTCATAGGAAAAGATGCTTGAAGTGATTTCAGTCTTCTTAGATTGATTGAGACTTGTTTTGTTTTCCAGCATAAGGTCTATCATTAAGAATATTACAGGGGCCGGCCCCTTGGCTTAGCAGTTAAGTACACACGCTCCGCTACTGGTGACCTGGGTTCGGATCCCGAGCGCGCACTGATGCACCACTTCTCCGGCCATGCCGAGGCTGCACCCTTCATACAGCAACTAGAAGCATGTGCAACTATGACATACAACTATCTACTGGGGCTTTGGGGGAAAAAAAGGAGGAGGATTGGCAATAGATGTTAACTCAGGGCCGGTCTTCCTCAGCAAAAAGAGGAGGATTAGCGTGGATGTTAGCTCAGGGCTGATCTTCCTCACAAAAAAATAAATAAATAAAAAAATGATAAAAATAAAAAAAATAAACAAGAGAAAAAAAAGAATATTACATGTGCACTTGAAAAGAATATGTATTTTGCTGCTTTTTGATGGAATGTTCTGTATATGTCTATTAATTTCATCTGATCTAATGTTTCTTTTAATGCCAATGTTTCCTTGTTGACTTTCTATCTGGGTGATCTGTCAATTGTTGTAATTAGGGTATTAAAGTTCCTTAGTATTATTGTGTTGCTGTCAATTTCTCCCTTTAGGACTGGTAATAATTGCTTTATATACTTCGGTGCTCCTATGTTAGGTGCATATGTATTAATAAATGTTATGTTTTATTTGATTGTCCCCTTTATTATTGTATAATGTCAATCTTTGTCTCTTGTTATCTTTTTTTGGCTTAAAGTCTATTTTGTCTGATACCAGTATGGCTACACCTGCTTTCTTTTGGTTGCCATTTGCTTGGAGTACCATCTTCTATCCCTTCACTTTGAGCCTATGTTTGTCTTTAGAGCTAAGATGGGTCTCTTGGAGGCAGCATATCGTTGAGTCTTAGTTTTTAGTCCATCCAGCCACTCTGTGTCTTTCGATTGGTGAATTCAGACCATTTACATTTAGAGTGATTATTTATCTATGAGGACGTAATACTGCCATTTTATCTTTTGTTTTTTGGTTGCTCTATATTTCCATTGTTTCTTCTTCCTTGTATTTCTGTCTGTAATTTCAGTTTGGTGGTTTTCTGTGTTGTGTTTCTCAGTTTCTTCTTTTTTATGTTTTGTGACTCTTCTCTGAATTTTTGTTTTTTGGTTACCATGTGATTTATATAGAAGGTCTTATAGATAAGAAAGTCCTTTTTCTACTGATAGCCTCTAATATCCATTTGCCTATGCAGATTCCATCCTTTTCATCTTCCCCTTCTATGTTTTTATTGTCACAAATTATCACTTTTTGTATTGTGAATTTGTTACCAAATTAAAGTGGTTATAGTTATTATTCATGCCTCTTTCCCTTTAATTTTTATGTTAAAATTAAGTATGTACTATCATATTCTGACACAGATTAGCAGTTTTCTGATTCTGTTTATCTATTTGTCATCTTGCTCAAAGCTTTGTGTATCTTTGCCTTTTCATTTCAGATAGGCGGGCTCCTTTCAACATTTCTTGTAAGACAGGTATAGTGCTGCTGAACTCCCTAAGATTTTGTTTGTCTAGTAAAACCTTTATTTCTCCTATTACCTGAAAGATAACTTTGGTGGAGAGAGTATTCTTGGCTGGGAGTTTTTATCTTTCGATATTTTGGATATATCTTTCCACTCTCCTTGCCTTTAAGGTTTCTGCTGAGAAATCTGCTGATAGCCTAATGGGGATTCCCTTGTAGGTTATTTTTTTTTTTTCTGTCTGGCTACTTTATGTTTTCTTTCTTTATCATTTATTTTTGACAGTTTTATTATCATGTGTCTTGGAGACGGTCTTTTAGCATTGAGATAATTGGGTTTTCTCTTAACTTCCTGTAGTTGTATATCTAGTTCTTTCTCCAGGTTTGGGAAGTTCTCAGCTCGTATTTCTTTAAATAAGCTCTCTATTCTCTTCTCTCTCTTCTTTTTCTGGGATACCCATTGCCCTTATGTTGCCCTTTTTGTTGGTATCAGATAATTCTTGTAGAATTTCTACATTTTTTAAAATCTTAGTTCTGTCTCCTCTTCTCCCTGCATCATTTCTAGGTAGCTGTCTTCTAGATCACTATTTCTCTCTTCCATATAATCTGCTCTATTTCCAATGCTTTCTAATGCATTCTTCATCTCATTTTGGAGGTTTTGGCTCCAGAATTTCTGTTTGTTTCTTTTTTAGAGTTTCAATCTCTTTGGTAAAGTATTCCTTCTGTTCATTGATTTTATTCCTGAGCTCACTGAACTGCCTTACTGAGTTTTCTTGTAGCTCGTTGAGTTTTTTCATGACAGTTATTTTGAATTCTTTATCAGTTAGAATACAATCTTCCATTACTTTATGTTTGGATTCTGGAGAATTGTTTTCTATTTGTAGTTCCATGGTACAGTGGCTTTTTGTGATGCTTGCTGAGTTATTCCTCTGCTGGCACATTTGTTGTAGCAAACACATTTTTAGTTTGGTATAGCATTGTTTTGATTCAAACTTTTTAACTCTTTGACAATTACAAGTTTTTCTTTTGTTTTCAATAGGTGGCACTATTGCACTAGCTGTTGGTATTTTTTACCTGAGCTGCCTCTGGCTATATTTGAGGATCTGCATGTTCCACTGCCTCTATTTATGGTGTGGCCTATACTCTTGTCATTGCCACCTGCACTTCTGTGGGTCACTGATGCCTTGCTGTTGCTGGTGTCACTGCAGTCACTGGCTTTGCCACTGGGAGCACAGGCATGGCTGACGCTTAAGCTGCATCCAGTATCACCTGAGTTGGAAGCTCTGCCATCATGGTGGGGAGAGGGGAGGGTTGGGAGGTACCCTGATATGTGGGCACCATCTCAGCTGTTTCCTGTTTTCTTGCGGTCATAGGCACTACTGCAGTTGGGATGTCAGAGTTCTGTGCTCACTTCTGCTGCTGCTACCAAGCTCTGAGTTGTGGTCAGCAGGCCTATGATCATGAGACTCTGCATCTGCTGCTGGTCCACTTCTCCTGGCTGCAGCTGGCTGACTGGAGTTGCACATGTGCCTCTGCTGCTGCCCACCAAGTTCTCTGGCACTGGGAGTGGCTGGCTCAGGTGCCATGGCCATGATCCAGGATCCTAGGTTCTGCCCTTTGCTGTTCCCTTATTTAGCCTCCTCTATGTGCTCCAATTCACCCACCTTTGTATGTACTGGTATGTGGATCTTTCTGGTGTCCTGGTGTGTTGTGCAGTGTAGCTTTTGTTGGGTTTGGATGTTTTATTCACTGTAGATTGAAGAGGAGAGTCAAAAGGATCCTCTCACACTGCCATGATGATGGCATCTGAGATTCTCCATTTTATATCCTCTGGTTTCCTTTTCAATTGAAATCCTTTCACAACAGTCAATTATTTCTTTGAGTACATGTTCAGCCCCACCCTTTTTATTCTCTCCTTTTTGGACTGTAATCACAGGTTAGTTAGATATTTTTTTATAGTCCTACATGACTCTAAGGCTCTATTCTTTTTGTTGTTGTTTATTTTCTCTCTGTTGTTTAGATTAAATAATTTCTATTGTTCTATCTTCCAGGTTTTTTCTCTTTTCCCTCTTTATTCTGCTATTGAGCCCATCCAGTGAGCTTTTTATTTCAGTTGTTTTATTATTCAGTTTTAAGATTTCCATTTGGTTCTTCTTTATATCTTTTGTTTCTTTCCTGACACTTTCTATTTTTTTGCTGAGGCTGTCAATTTCCATTTGTTTCAAGTGTCTTCATAATTGTTCAGTGGAGTATTTCTATCATATCTACTTTAAAACATTTGTCATATTATTCTGATTTTTTGTGTTCTTGCTACTGTCATCTGTTGATTATTGTTTAAAATTCTGTTTGATACCTTCTCGGTCTCGGTATGATAAGTAATTTTCAATTGTTACCTCAACATTTTTGCATTATGTTATGAGACTTTATATCTTAGTTAAACCTTCTATTATAACTAACTTTCTTTGGTACTGCTCCAGCAGCTGAGGAGGGAACTACCTCATTGCATCCCAGTGAAGGTAGAAGTCCAGTTTCCACTCTTAGCCTCTGTAGACACCAAATGGGGAAGACTCTTCACTACTGCTGGGCAAGGGTGGGAGCTCTGGCTCCCTACATGGTCTCTACTGAGACTATAGTGGGGTGGTGAGGTTTGCTACTGGGTGATGGGGATGGAAGTCTTAGCTTCCTATTTGGCCTTCTCTAGTACCACTTTGATAGGGTGTTGGGTCTCCTTGTTACAGCCTTACCAGAGTGGAAGGCTAAGCTTTCCACTTGGCCTTTGGTTGCATGGGTTAGAATGGTCTCACAGTGTTTTCTGTGGTGTTTGGCTGAATAAAGCTTTTGCTTTTTAAAAGTTTTTTATGTTGCTAGGCGAACTCCTTTCCTTGTTGTTGAGCTAGGGAGAACAAGCTTTTGTTGGGCTTTTATTGCCTGTACCCATTCGCATTTATGGGATGCTGGTATATTCACATCAAGTCTGGGATATATGAGGGAAAATGAAAACCTAGGGGACACACTGCCATGTTGTTCCTCACCTCACTAAATCCATAGCTGTTCTGCTGTCTTCTCTTTACCTTTAAGGGTCTTCTCGTGTTTGTTTTATGTATCATGTCCAGGGATTTTAATGTACTGAGCAGGAGAAATAGAAAAAAACTACGTCTTCTCCATCTTCTCAGAAGCCGAAAATACAGTACATGATTTAAAAATCCATTCTATTTCTAACGTACTATGTTATTACAAAATCTAAAGTTTATCTCTTCATAGACACAGACCTGATATTTTACCAATTCATTCAGGAAAAGAGTCCTACTTTAAAAATCCATTTTAATGCAATACAATTTAATAAGACAGCTTTACATTATTAACTATTTAGATTATTTCCACTTAAATATTAATACCAAATTTAGCACAATTTTATTTCATTGTACTTCCTGCTAATATAAATTAAAGTTGTATTTAGAAGTGTTTATTAATGTAAACAAAGCAAATAGATATTTTAATAGTATTTTCAAGTTGAAAAGTCTTAGTATACCTGTTTAAGAGAGACAAGTATTTTATATTTTGATGTTAAATTAATTAATTTTATTTTTATTATGTTTTTGTTTATTGTGGTAACATTGGTTTATAACATTGTATAAATTTCAGGTGTACATCATTATACTTCTATTTCTGCATGAATTACATCATGTTCTCATGTTCACCACACAAATACTAATTACAATCCATCACCACACACATGTGCCTAATTATCCCTTTTGCCTCTTCTCCCCCCTTTTCCCCTCTGGTAACCACCAATCCAATGTCTGTCTCTATGTGTCTGTCTGTAGTTATTATCTACTACTCAATGAGTAAGATCATATGGTATTTGACCTTCTCCCTCTGACTTATTTCGCTTTGCATAATACCCGAAATGTCCATCCATGTTGTCACAAATGGCTGGATTTCATCGTTTCTTATGGCTGAGTAGTATTCCATTGTGTATATATACCACATCTTCCTTATGCATTCGTCCCGTGATGGGCACTTAGCTTGCTTCCAAGTCTTGGCTATTGTGAATAACGCTGCAATGAACACAGGGATTTTCAATGCGTTACGCATTGGTGTTTTCACGTTCTTTGGGTAAATACCCAGCAGTGGAATAGCTGGATTGTATGGTAGTTCTATCCTTAATTTTTTGAGGAATCTCCATACTTTTTTCCATAGTGGCTGCACCAGTTTGGATTCCCACCAGCAGTGTATGAGAGTTCTCTTCTCTCCACATTCTCTCCAACACTTGTTTCCTGTCTTGTTAATTATAGCCATTCTGACGGGCGTGAGGTGATATCTCATTGTAGTTTTGATTTGCATTTCCCTGATAGTTAGTGATTTTGAACATCTTTTCATGTGTCTGTTGGCCATCTGTATATCTTCTTTGGAGAAATGTCTGTCCAGATCGTTTGCCCATTTTTTAATTGGGTTGTTAGATTTTTTTGTTGTTGAGATGCATGAGTTCTTTATATATTTTGGAGATTAAGCCCTTATCAGATGTATGGTTTGCAAATATCTTCTCCCAATTGTTAGGTTGTCTTTTCATTTTGTTGATGGTTTCCTTTGCTGTGATGAAGCTTTTTAGTTTGATGTAGTCCCATTTGTTTATTTTTTCTATTGTTTCTCTTGCCTAGTCAGACATGGTGCTTGAAAATATGTTCCCAAGACCGATGGCGAAGAGCGTACTGCCTATGTTTTCTTCTAGAAGTTTCATGGTTTGAGGTCTTACATTCAAGTCTGTAATGCTTTTTTTGTTTTGTGAGGAGATCAGCCCTGTGCTAACATCTGCTAAGCCTCTTCTTTTTTTTTTTTTTTTTGCTGAGGAAGACTGGCCCTGGGCTAACATCCATGCCCATCTTCCTCCACTTTACATGGGATGCCCCCACAGCATGGTCTGCCAAGCAGTGCATCGGTGCACGCCCGGGATCTGAACCAGTGAACCCCAGGCCGCCGCAGCAGAGCGCAGACACCTAACCGCTTGTGCCACCGGGCCGGGCCCAAGTCTTTAATCCATTTTGAGTTAATTATTGTGTATGGTGTAAGGCAATGGTCTACTTTCATTCTTTTGCATGTGGCTGTCCAATTTTCTCAACACCATTTGTTGAAGAGACTTTCCTTTTTCCATTGGTTGTTCCTGGCTCCTTTGTCAAAGATTAGCTGTCATTAGATGTGTGGGTTTATTTCTGGGCTTTCAATTCTATTCCATTGATCTGTGTGTCTGTTTTTGTGCCAGTACCATACTATTTTGGTTACTATAGCTTTGTAGTATATGTTGAAATCAGGGTGTGTGATACCTCCAGCTTTGTTCTTTGTTCTGAGGATTCTTGTAGCTATTTGGGGTCTTTTGTTGTTCCATATAAATATTGGCATTCTTTGTTCTATTTCTATGAAAAATGTTCTGGGGACTTTGATAGGGATTGCATTGAATCTATAGATTGCTTTAGGAAGTATGGACATCTTAACTATGTTAATTCTTCCAATCCAAGAGCACGGAATATCTTTCCATTTCTTTGTGAATTCTTCAATTTCTTTCACCAATGTTTTATAGTTTTCCGTGTACAGCTCTTTCACCTCTTTGGTTAAGTTTATTCCTAGGTATTTTATTCTTTTTGTTGCAATTGTAAATGGGATTGTGTTCTTACTTTCTGCTACTTCATTGTTAGTGTATAGAAATGCAACTGATTTTTGTATGTTGATTTTGTATCCTGCAAATTACTGTATTCGTTTATTATATCTAAAAGTTTTTTGGTGGATTCTTTAGGGTTTTCTATGTATAAAATCATGTCATCTGCAAATAGTGACAGTTTCACCTCTTCATTTCCAATTTGGATCCCTTTTATTTCTTTCTCTTGCCTGATTGCTCTTGCTAGGACTTACAGTACTATGTTGAATAGGAGTGGTGACAGTGGGTATCCTTGTCTGGTTCCTGTTCTTGGAGGGATAGCTTTCAGTTTTTCACCATTAAGGATGATATTAGCTGTTGGTTTGTCATATATAGCCTTTATTATGTTGAGGTTCTTTTTTTCTATACCCATTTTATTCAGAGTTTTTATCATAAATGGATGCTGTATCCTGTCCAATGATTTCTCTGCATCTATTGAGATGATCCTGTGATTTTCATACTTCATTTTATTAATGTGGTGTGTCACGATGATTTATTTTTGAATGTTGAACCATGCATGCATCCCTGGATTAAATCCCACCTGATCATGGTGTATAATCTTTTTAATGTATCGTTGTATGCGATTTGCTAGTATTTTGTTGAGGATTTTTGCGTCAATGTTCATCAGTGATATTGGCCTGTAATTTTCTTTTTTTTGTGTTGTCCTTGTCTGCTTCTGGTATCAGGGTAATGTCGGCTTTGTAGAATGAGTTAGGGAGCATCCCTCCCTCCTCAATTTTTTAGACAAGTTTGAGAAGGATAGGTATTAAGTCTTCTTTGAATGTTTGGTAGAATTCACCAGGGAAGCAGTCTGGTCCTGGACTTTTATTTTGGGGGAGGTTTTTGATTACTGTTTTGATCTCCTTATTGGTGATTGGTGTATTAAAATTCTCTACTTCTTCTTGATCCAGTTTTGGAAGGTTGTGTGATTCTAAGAATTTATCCATTTCTACCATGTTGTTTAATTTGTTGGCCTATAGCTTTTCGTAGTATTCTCTTGTAATCTTTTGTATTTCTGAGGTGTCTGTTGTAGTTTCTCCTCTTTTGTTTCTGATTTTACTTATTTGAGCCTTCTCTCTTTTTTTCTTGGTGAGTCTAGCTAAAGGTTTGTCAATTTTGTTTATCTTTTCAATGAACCAGCTCTTAGTTTTATTATTTTTTTCTATTGGTGTTTTAGTCTCTATGTCATTTATGTCTGCTGTGATTTTTATTATCTACCATCTTCTGCTTATTTTGGGCTTGTTTGTTCTTCTTCTTCCAGTTCCTTTAGGTGCCTTGTTAGATTGTTTATTTGAGATTTTTCTTGTTTGTTGAGATAGGCCTGTATTGCTATAAACTTGCCTCTTAGAACTGCTTTTGCCATATCCCACAAATTCTGGCATGTCGTATTGTCATTTTCATTTGTCTCCAGGTATTTTTTCATTTCTCCCCAGATTTCTTCATTGCCCCAATCGTTGTTCAGTAGCATTTTGTTTAATCTCCACGTATTTGTGGCTTTTCTGATTTTCTTCCTATATTTGATTTCTCGTTTCATAGCGTTGTGGTCAGAAAAGATGCTTGGTATTATTTCAATCTTCTTAAATTTATGGAGACTTGTTTTGTGGCCTAATATGTGATCAATCCTGGAAAATGTTCCGTGTGCATTTGAAATGAACATGTATTCTTGGGTTTTTGGATGGAATGTTCTTTATATATCTACTAGGTCCATTTCTTCTACTGTATCATTTAAGGCCAATGTTTAGTTATGGATCTTCTGTTTGGGTGATCTATCCAGTGGTGTAAGTGGAGTGTTAAAGTCCCCTACTATTATTGTGTTACTGTCTATTGTTATGTCTGTTAATAATTGCTTTATATATTTAGATGCTCCTACGTTGGATGCATAGATATTTACAAGTGTTATATCCTCTTGTTGGATTGTTCCCTTGATCATTATGTAATGCCCTTCTTTGTCTCTTTTTACAGTTTTTGTTTTAATGCCTATGTTGCCTAATATGAGTATTGCTACCCCAGCTTTCTTTTCATTGCCATTTGCATGGAGTATCTTTTTCCATCCCTTCACTTTCAGTTTGTGAGTGTCTTTAGGTCTGAAGTGTGTCTCTTGTATGCAGCATATATATGGGTCTGGTTTTGTTATCTAATCAGGCACCCTATGCCTTTTATCTGGAGCGTTTAGTCCATTGATGTTTCAAGTATCTATTGATAAGTATGTACTTATTGCCATTTTTTAACTTTTGTTTTTCTCGGTGTTTTAGTAGTTCTTCTCTGTTCCTTTCTTCTCTTGCTCTTTTCCCTTGTGGTTTGTTGGCTTTCTTTAGTATTATGTTTGGGTTCCTTTCTCTTAGTTTTTTGTGTGTTTGTTATAGTTTTCTGGTTTGTGATTACCATGGGGTTTGTATACATTAATCTAGGTATATAGCAATCTATATTAAGTTGATGATTTCTTTAGTTTGACCTCTGTCTGAAAGCTCTACTCTTTAACTTCCCTCCTCCCACATTTTATGTTTTTGATATCATATCTAACCTCATTTTTTTTGCCTTTGTATCCATTACCTTATTATCATGGAAATAGATAATTTTTCCTATATGTGTTCTTCTCTTTTCCCCTTAAATAAGTCCCTTTAGCATTTCTTGTAGTACTGATTTCTTGGTGACAAACTCCTTTAATTTTTGCTTGTCTGGGATACTTTTTATCTCTCCTTCCATTTTGCATAATAACCTTTCCAGGTAGACTATTCTTGGCTGTAGGTTTTTTCCTTTTAGCACTTTAATTATATCACGCTACTCTCTTCTAGCCTGGAAGTTTTCTGCTGAGAAGTCCGCTGATAGTCTTATGGGGTTTCCTTTGTATGTAACTTGTCTTTCTCTTGCATCTTTTAGGATTCTGTCTTTATCTTTAATTCTGGACATTTTAATTATGATGTGTCTTGGTGTGGGCCCCTTTGGGATTATCTTGTTTGGTGCTCTCTGTGCTTCCTGTACCTTGATATCTACTTCCTTCCTTAGGTTAGGGAAGTTTTCAGCTATTATTTTTTCAGATAGATTCTCTGCCCCTTTGCCTCTCTCTTCTCCTTCTGGGACACCAATAACGTGAATGTTAGTGTGCTTGATGTTGTCCTAGAGGTCCCTTAAACTGTCCTCACTCTTTTTATTTCTCTTTTCTTTTACCTGTTCAGCTTGGGTGATTTCTTCTATTCTTTCATCCAGCTCGCAGATCCATTCTTCTGTATCCTCTACTCTGCTTTTGAGTCCCTCTAGTGAATTTTTCATTTCCAGCATTGTATTCTTCATTTGTGATTGGTTCTTTTTTATATCTTCCATTTCTTTGTTGACGTTCTCACTGAGTTCATCCATTCTCCTCCCAAGATCAGTGAGCATCCTTAACACTTTTTGAACTCTCTGTTGGGTATGTTTCTCACTTCTGTTTCACTTAGATCCTTTTCTGGAGTTTTGACCTGTTCCCTTACTTGGAATGTATTCCTTTGCCTCCTCATTTTGCCTCTTTCCCCGTGCTTGTGTCTATCTATTAGGTACGTCAGCTACATCTCCTGCTCTTGGAGAGGTGACCTTATATAAGTGATGCCTTTTAAGGCCTTACAGTGTGCTTTCCTCAGTTCCAAATATTCCAGGAGTGACCCCTACGTGAGTTATGTGTGCCCTTCTGTTGTGGCATTGTTTCTCTTCCTATAGGTGCTCAGGGAGGCTAAGCTATGCCCCTGGCTAGCTGCTGTAATGCTTAACTGCTTGTAGGTTTTGTGGGCCCTTTAATCTCTTTATCGGGTTTAAGGAGCCCCAGCACAGTTGGCTGCAAGTTCTAATAGCACATTCGTATTACTGTATTTCTCTTAAGTGAGTAGGCCCCCAGCATGGCTGGTTCTTAGGCTCAGGGGCTTACAGTTGCTATAAGCCTCCAGCCTTTAGGTCTCTTGTCAGCTTTCTGAGGATTACAGCTGGGAGGAGCTGGCCTCAGGCACAGGAGCACCCAAGTTTTTCAGGCTTTGGAAGGTAGGGCTGATCCCCTATGTGGCTGTTTGAGAAGCACAAGTCTTCTGCAGCTAACAAGCCCCACTGCCCACAGGTCCATACACACAGTCAACACAGTCCTGCCCTGTCTGCATGCCCCGATCTCCTGAATTGGACCCAGTCTCTCCACGGTGGGAGCCCCACATACTCCACCACTGCCCCACACTCTCTACCCACTCCTTGTGCACACCCTGCCCCACAGAGCGGTGGACCCAGTCACCAGGCTGCAGAGAATCCATTCACCATTCTATGCAGGCCCACAAGTTGCCTGAGGACATGTTTTTGGGTGGGACCAGTCCCTAGGGTGGGCTGCCTGCCCTGGCTGAACTGGATTAAATCAGTGCTCTAGTGGGGCAGACCTGCTCTAGCAGGCCCCATGGGGGACTCCAATGGCATCTGCCAGCCTCTGTGTCAGCACGCCCACACCATGCCACAGCAATGGCCACCACCAATGTCCCAGTCCCTGGAGAGATCTCACCTCTCAGCAAGATGCAATCAGAGCCTATCAGGTGAGTCTCTTTTCACCAAAGGGCTGTGCACCTTGCTTTCTGGTGATTTTAGGTTTCTTTCTGCCACGGGTGAGTTTCTGCATGGGCCCTTTAAGAGCCGGTTTTAGTTTCTTTGTGACCCAGCTTTTCTTGGGGATACTCCCCAATATTTTAGTAGCAAGCAAAGTCAGATATTATGTCACTCATCTCGATTGTGCTGGGTCCAAAAGTGTCTACAGCAGGAGCGCTCCCCGGCTCAGATCCCTGCTCCTCCAGGGAGGGCTGCATACCTTTGGGCTGCTTGCTGGCGTCTGTGAGTTGCTGCTGCTTGTGAAGCAAGGTGGCATTTTTTCTCTCCAGAAGGGAGTTTCTGCCTCTTCCACCTCAATTAGGATTGTCGTTTGTTGCAGGGGTTCCTCTTACCCAGTTTTCAGTTCTGTTTTAGGGGTAATTTTTCCAAGAGTACTTATAAATTGGCTGTGTCTGCGGGAGGAGGTGAGTTCAGAGTCTGCCTACACTGCCATCTTGACTTCTCTCCTGATTTTAAATTTAGAGATGTTACTATTCACTTCTATATCAAAAAAGTTTTTAGGCTTTGAGGAAAAAGAGTTTACTACAATGTCACTTGTATGAGAGAACACTTTCTTATGCTTATCCTTTGCTAGTTATGGCCTTGATATTATTTGAATATTTTTTTCATTATGAAATTATATTGTTGAGACTGCGAATAATGGGAAATAAATAATCTAGTATTGAAACATGATCCCTCTGTGTTTCATGCAAGGTAAAACACTCAGAAACACAATTGTGGATAACATAATTATTTGATGTCACACGAGGGAAAATTGTACAAAAAATGAGTCAGGACTCCATTTATCTTTTTATTTCCAAAGGTAATAATTTGTTTCAACTAGAATTATCTGTCATTTTTGGATGTTATATTTATTTTTAAGTTAAAAATGGATTTCCATATTTAAATATTTGGGGTTGATTTTTAAGTTAGGAAAGTATATAAAAATAATTTCAAGTCCTGAAACTTCAAAATTATTAAATTAAGATTTATAGTTTCTACTTAATTAGTATTTCTTGATCATAGTCACATAAGTCTTAGAAGAGTTTTATAAATAGATTGTAGCAGATTTTGGATTATCCCTAGATATTTTCTTGGGAAAATGCTAAATATTTTGTACTTCAATAATACATGCTGAAAAAGAATTGTGAAAGATAATTTAGTTCGCTGGAAAATTGACTTAAAGCTTGTACAGGCCACAGGGCTGCAATAAGTTTGAATGCAGTTTGTCTTTGGCATCCTCTATTCAGTATTCTTTTTCTACTTCTTGGTGTCTCCCCCTCTCATTTTTCTGTCTTCTGTTCTGTTCCCACTAATCCATGCTAAAGTGTTAACTGGTTAACAAAAATTTTAGTTGTTTAGGTTTAAAGTTTGCTTCTTTATCTGTGTATTTGTGGAGGAGAGTATACCCAGTCCCACTGCCCTCCTGTTTCCTACTATCCATCCCTGTCTCAGAGCCTCCAGGTTTCCAAAGTGTCAGGAGCCTGAAGCTTGGGGGAGTGATGCATCAGGATGTTCCCTATGAGACATCTGCTTGGCTTTCACCAGGCCCTCATGACCTCCAGTCATTTGAGAAAGCAACTGCTCTCCTGAGCACCAGCTGGGCTGCATCCTAGCCTGGCTTCTGCCTCTAAAGAATGTATGAACTTGAGTTGCTTGACTTTTCTGTGCTTCAGTTTTTGTGTCAGTAAAAAAAAAAAAAAAAAATGAAGAAAAACACTTGTTTAGCTCTTGATGTTGTTATGAGGATAAAATGACATAGTGGATAGTTATTTAACATTCCTTAAGAACAAAAGCACTTTAAAAAAATAAGGTATTATGACATGGACATCTCTAGTAACTACTCCTCTATAATGAATAAAACCACATAAGAAATATACTCTACATTTTCCAAGTAAAGATTAACAGAAAACCAGTAAAGTGATAGAATTCTTTAAGCACTTGCGTTCATTAGAAACCATTAATATTAAAGGTTAAATAGGAATGCAAGCTTTCTTCTTTGGAAACCCCAGTGTCATTTTTTTAGTTCTATGTTTTCCCCATTACACCTAATTAGTTGAGAAATCCTTTGGATTCTTCACTTCAAGTGCCTTATCTGTTTTCTCTTCCTTTCCCATTGCCACAGTTCTGTAGATCTTCATTGTTTCCTCCCTGGACTATGGCTACTGAACCGAAGATGACAGGAATCTTTAAGGAGATTTCATGATAAAGCAGTATGGACGGTAATCACTGAGGACCATAAGTGATTATTTTTTCAGCACTAAGTCAAATGAACCCAATCCTTCTGGACCTTCACATTTGCTGAGACAAAGACTGAATATTTCAGTTTTTTAAAATGTGATTAGTAACTATAAACCCATACAGGTCTTTCTATTTTTAACATCCAAGGCCATTTGTCTCACCTCCCTTGCTTCTCCTTTCTTCTTTGAGCGTGAGACTCTGTTTGCTTTCTTCTTCTATTGAAACCTGTACCTACTCATTCTGTCTTTGGGGTTCTGTTTTCCATAAATCTGGCTGAAGAGTGGCCATGTAATCTCCCCTGGATCCCCTTCCAGGCTACTTCCACAGATAAACACACAATCCCTTTCTATTATGAGGTTTTATTCTAATCACTCTTGGGAACAGAGAATTAAAAAAAACACACATTGGGCCGGCCCTGTGGCTTAGCGGTTAAGTGCACACGCTCCGCTGCTGGCGGCCCAGGTTCGGATCCCGGGTGTGCACCGACGCACCGCTTCTCCGGCCATGCTGAGGCCACGTCCCACATACAGTAACTAGAACGATGTACAACTATGACGTACAACTATCTACTGGGGCTTTGGGGGGAAAAATAAATAAAATCTAAAAAACAAAAAAAAAACTAAAAAAACATAAACAATTCAGCACATTTCTGTAAGCGTTTGTTATTGGATGTTTATAATATGTCAGACACTGTGCTACCCCTTGAGATATAAAGATGGATAAGCTTTTGAATGTATCACAGCTTGGGAAGGAACAGTATAGCTTTTGAGTAGATCACCGTCTAGGGGTTGATATTACAAAGATTATAGAATGTAGTAAAATTCTAATAGCCACAGTCCCTCTTCTTCTTCAGTTCCTGCTTCACTTTGAGATAGTAGTTAAAAGCTCAGCCAGATTTTTCCTTTCTGCTTTTATTTCTGGCTGTGGAGCTCATTAAATCTCCCTTCTAGCTTTCCTCAGACCTGCCTAAGTGCCAAGGGCACACTGGCTCATTCTTCCACAAAGCTTCCCAGCTTTGGAACTGGAGGCCAGATTGAGGAGAATAATATCTTAGTCTCAGCTGGGTATTTTCCACAACTCTATGGTCCTCTGCATTGGCTGATATCCATCTCTTGAGGCTTCTGCCCTGCCCAGGATTGCTACCTTCTGAACGTTTCCTCACATTATTTTCTCAAGCATCAAAAATAATAAAGAAATAAGCTATGACTGATTATACTGCAAATTTGTTTCTTTTATCATTTTGAGGATCATTTCCCCACAAACTCCCATAGACTACTATTATAATTTAAATGTTGTGTCTTATAAATACTGCATTTAAAGCTATTATTATTTAAATGAATCATATAAAATTTCATGTAATTAGAACATTTTCTTCTAAGAAATGTGTGGTATAAGTCAAGACAAATTCTTTTCCTTTACCTCTGATATTTTACACGTAATTAACCTGTATACTAGTAACCTGACAAGTGGGAAGGATTCGTGGGAAGCTGATTCTAAAGACTCCCACCAAAACTGGAAAATTAATATTCTAAAAGTAAATGTAACCAGTATCAAATCAACTATTTTTTAAAGACAGAGTAAGAAAACAGAGATGATGTTTTATACAACCAACATATAAAAAATCCCTTTATTCTTATGTTTTAGCTACAAATTACTGTATTTCTTTGGAACCAGTGCTCTTTTTCTAAAAAAAAAAAAGTGTCAGAGTGCATTTCCCTTGTAGTACCTCTGTTAATATTAAACTTAATTATTTACAACTTATTTACTTCGCATTTAATTTTTAATAGCCTAATCAACTATTACATTTTAATTAGTAGTATGTTTTAATATGTATCCATAAGGATATAAAATATCTAAAGTATTTAATTTCATAGCATAATACCTATGTTTCTCATAAATATAGGTATAAAACTATTACCTACAATACCATACCCAGACTGTGTTTCCAATATTGGTTTAATTCCTAGTTTTTCTTTACCTTAAGAAAAGTTTGGATAAATTTATCTCATTAACCTCCCCAATTAAACTGTGATAGAAAAGAGTAACAGGAGAGAGGAGAACAATTCACATTGCACTCCTGCCATCACTCCATCTAGTCCTCCTCAGACCTAGTAGAATTTTTTGGGAAAGGTACAGTGGAGTTTACCATTTAAACACAAGTATCATAAACTAATAAATACTAAACTTCCCTATTTTCGATTTTCTTTTCCTTTACTGGCTTTTCACCATTGAGATACATTGTGTGATAAATTTCTTTTATCAGATTCAAGGGAAGTGGAAAGTGACACACTGATTTAAGAAAAGCATATGGATAATATAAGATGCCTTTTACTACATAGGGAGGTTTAAAATTCATGCAAATATTTTACTTAATTTGAACGTTAAATTTATTCTGCTTTGTTAAAAACTAGCTATTGACATCTGTCGTAAAGAGATTCCATATTGTTGGTCTTGCTTATATAACTCTGAGAAAGAGGTACTGGCATCTTTCCCCTCAAAAGTAGCCCTGCATGAATATATATGTGCTTGTAGTATGCTTAGGGAACATTGAAGCATAGGATTAGAAAACTTTCTAGAAAAATTAGTGCAAGAGTCCTGTACCAAAGTATGTCAGATATATCAAAAAACAATCGTATACTCTTTGTCCTTAGGCTTTTTACAGTTTAGTTGGTGAGGGAGATGAGAAAAATTTATAAGAAAAAAATAGAGAACACAGCAGTACCTTAATTAAAGGGAATAAAGTTCTTTAAACAAAGTTTTAGTCTGATTATAAAAGTAAAAGTAAAAATATTTTTTGTAGAAAACTTCAAAAAATATAAAGAAGAAAATTAATAAATGATTGGTAACTCCTCCCCAATGCCCAGGATAACTATTGTTATCATTTTGGTGAATTTCTTTCCTTCTCTTGATATCGCTCTATGTTAATTGAGATCATACTGATAATTTTATTTTCCATTTTTCTTTAACATTATTTTTACTTAAACATTTCCCCCATGTCATTAAAATTATTTGTAAACATTTTTGATGCCTTCATAACCAATTTATTGGCTATACTATGATTTACTTAATCATTTTCCTGTGGTTAGACATTTAGGCCCGTCATTTTTTATTTTGCTGTTATAAATAAACCTGTGATAAATAGTTTTTGGCATAAATCTTTGCATTTCAGATGTCTCTTTAGAGTAGATTCCAAGGAGTAGATTTAAGTTTGTGATATCTATCACTGAATTGCTTTCCAAAAATACTGTATGAGTTTACACTCCCACCAACAATGTATGTAAGCATTAAAGATTAAATCATTTTCAAATGCTTATTAGCCATTTATATTCCCTCTTTTGTGAATTCTTCATGTTCTTTGCTCATTTTTCCATGACATAAATTTTAACATATTTATTCTAGAACCAAAGAACCACAGAAAGAAAATCAAAAGCCAAAGCAGCGCAAGAGCACTCAGTACTGAGGTAATGAGGAAAGCCATATGGAAGCACATCCTTCTGCCCTTGATATTATTTCTAACTATATTAACAAAACTTGTGTAGATCAAAAGTGTTATTGTAAACCATTGTTGTTATTAATAGAGATAGAAATAAGTAATGCATGAGTGAGCAAAAAATAAAGAACTGATTATTATAGAGTCAGGTCAGAGTATAAAATTTTTATTTAAATTATTTTATTGAGGTCATATTACCTCATATACTTATAACACTTGTTATTTCTTGTCTGGTTAATTATAGCCATTCTGATGGGTGTGAGGTGATATCTCATTGTAGTTTTGATTTGCATTTCCCTAATAATTAGTGCTGTTGAACATCTTTTCATGTGCCTGTTGGCCATCTGTACATCTTCTTTGGAGAAATGTCTGTTTATATCTTCTGGCCATTTTTTGATCGGATTGTTTGTTTTGTTTTTGTTGAGTTGTATGAGTTCTTTATATATTTTGGAAATTAATGCCTTCTCAGGTATATGATTTGCAACTATTTTCTCCCAGTTGGTGGGTTGTCTTTTCATTTTGTTCATGGTTTCTTTTGCTGTGCAGCAGCTTTTTACTCTGATGTAGTCTCATATGTTTATTTTTTCTTTTCTTTCCCTTGTCCGAGTAGACATGGTATTCGAAAAGATACTGCTAAGACCAATGTCAAAGAGTGTACTGCCTATGTTTTCTTCTAGGAGTTTTATGGTTTCATGTCTTACATTCAAGTCTTTAATCCACTTTGAGTTAATATTTGTGTATGGTGTAAGATAATGGTCTACTTTCATTCTTTTGCACGTGACTGCCCAGTTTTCCCAGCACCGTTTATTGAAAAGACTTTCCCTTTGTCCATTGCATGTTCTTGGCTCTTTTGTGGAAAATTAGCTCTCCATAGATGTGTGGGTTTATTTCTGGGCTTTCAGTTCTGTTCCATTGATCTTTGTCTATTTTTGTGCCAGTACCATGCTGTTTTGATAACTATAGCCTTGTAATATATTATGAAGTCAGGGATTGTGATAACTCCAGCTTTGTTATTTTTTCTCAGGATTGCTTTGGCTATTTGGGGTCTTTTGTTGTTCCATATAAATTTTAGGATTCTTTCTTCTATTTCCATGAAGAATGTTGTTGGGATTCTGACTGAGATTGCACTGAATCTGTAGATTGCTGTAGGTAATATGGACATTTTAACTATGTTTATTCTTCCAATCCATGAGCATGGAATATCTTGCATTTGTTTATATCTTCTTCAATTTCTTTTAATAACGTCTCATAATTTTCAGTGTATAGGTCTTTCACATCCTTGATTAAATTTATTCCTAGGTATTTTATTCTTTTTGTTGCGATTGTAAATGAGATTGTGTTCTTGAGTTCTCTTTCTGCTAGTTCATTATTAGTGTATAGAAATGCAACTGATTTTTGTAAGTTGATTTTGTACCCTGCAACTTTGCTGTAGTTGTTGATTATTTCTAATAGTTTTCTGGTGGATTCTTTTAGTGTTTCTATATATAGCATCATGTCATCTGGAAACAGTGAGAGTTTTACTTCTTACCTTTCTGATTTGCATCCTTTAATTTTCATACAAGGGAGGTGGAACAATAGCATGTGGAGAAGGTAGAATCAATGGCAAACTGTTCTTTTAGACTTAGGAAGACTTGAATATGTTATAGGCTGTGAAAGAGGAGCTGGTTGAGAGAGAAAATTGAAAGATACTAGAGAGAGTAAATCATTGACAGAGAACAGTCTTATGGGTGTGGAATCAAGATCACATTTGGAGAAGTTAGCCTTATTGAGGATGGGATGTATATACTTTCCTTGTGGAAATGAAGGTGGTAAAGATGGATTTTACAGTTACAGGTATATTTATTTATTATCCATCTCTCCCACTAAAATATATAAGAAGCTTGTCAGTATTGTTCACTGTTGAATCCTCAGTGCCTGAATCATTATCTAGCATATAGTAAATGAATACTTTTTTTGGTTGAATGAGTGAATATTTATAGATAAGTTGGCAGTTAGAAAGGAGAGACTATGGGGAAATTTTTAGCTAATGCTTTCTATTATATTTTAAGTAGAAAAAGAGGCAATCTGTGGTAAATGAGGGTGATGGTTAGGGGAGTTTTAAAATCAACCTCTGTGAAGACTTAAAATTGGAAGTAAAAGGACTGCCCAGATTTTTTGAAGCCCAGGTGAGGTTGAACTTTCCCTGTTTTGAACTCCTATTGATATAACATATGTAAAGCATTCAACACACTGACACATAGTAGGCCTTACGTAAGTGTTAGTTGCCTCTCTCCCCCTTCCTCTGATAGCATCAGGCATTTTATCACTTACTTATTTAAAGCATGTTGTCTCAATATTTCCATATTGTTTACTTCTTGATAACATAGACCATGTTTTATATTTCTTTTCTATTCTTAACTCCCTTCACTCTTTGACACGATAATAATGACAATAGAAACATGAGTGAACTTGTGTATAGTGTTTTGTAATTACAAAGCCCTTTTACATGAATTATCTCATTTTATCTTTAGAACAACATCATAAGTATTATTATGAGCTTTTGATAGGTGAGGAAACTGGAGCTCAGAAGGATATAAAGATATATTCTAGGGTTCGCAGCAAACAAATGGATGAACTGAATTCCAAATCTTGCTAGGTAGTAGACCTCAATACACACCAACTGACTGAATCTGTGAGATATTATAGAAAGTGGATCTTATAGTGGATGGAATTAGTAGACTAGTGAAGTGAGTCAGAGGCAATGCCAGCAGATGCTGGGGCCTTTTAAATAGTAATATATAAACTGAGAAGAGAAACTAGGATGGGGATTAAATAGTGAGTTTGGATTTTTACATGTTAATTTTCATATTGCTGGGATATTAAAGAGGAGATGAGCTATAGGACAATGATTCCTTCCTCCTTTCCCTCATTCTGACCATTCTCTGTATAGCAACCCTGTTTTAAAAATACAGCTCTGATCTTGTTACTCCCCTGGTTAAGATCCTTCAGTAGCTTTCTGTTGCGCTTAGGGTAAAATTCAAAGTCGAACCACATTTTACAAGATCTTCCATGATCTACTCCCTGCCAATTGCTACCGTCTTCCCTCTGGTCTCATTCTTCCTCTTGTCCACTATGGTTCAGTCACTCTTTCTTTCTTTCAGTTCCTCAAATCTAGCTCTTTGCTTAACTCCTATGCATCCCTCACTTCTCAGCTTACATGTCACTTCCTTCCAATCTAATGTAGTCATCCTGTTCCTTTACTTTTCCCTCAAAGTACTTACCACATTTTATAATTTTATATTTATTTGTCTGATTATCTGCTTAAGGCCTGTCTCTCCCACCAGACTGAAGGTAAGGAACACATGTATTTTGTTTGCCTCTATATGTCTGCACTTAGAGCTGTGCTTGATACATAGTATTCTTTTGATAAATATGTTTTTATTTAATGAATGAACCCAGACTTCTTGACTATGAACCCAAAGCTATTTCCAACAGCCTAGATTGCCTTTGACAAATGGCACTTTTTTATGTAAAGAAAAGAGTGGAATTTAGTCTTTATTTCCAGGAAACTGCAGAATTCACCTAGTTCAAGTTCCACATAAAAATAAGAATCCCATCAGAGAGACGGGTGGGAGGGAGTTGAACAGTGTGTCTAGTTTGGAACTGTTTAATTTACCTGAGTAGTAAAAAGTGCTGCATTACAAATCACATCTAAAAAGTGATCTTACTAAAAAAACAGTAGGACAGATTTATACTCAACATGGTATGCAACAAATGACTTCAGCTGTAAAATCTAAAACTGAAAGTCCCAGTAGTACAATCCTGAACTGTAGCCATCACAGGTAGATTTTGGCATCACATTCTTATCCTTTTCTTCCTCTACAGAAACATACTTCTCAGTCAAGCTTAATGAAATTTTGTACACAGACTTGTTTTCACAGTTTTAAAGAGCTTCAGTTTTATCTAGGTCTTCATACTCTTTAATCAGTATACTAAGAATTTTTTATTCAGTTTTAGCTAGTTTCTCAGCAGCCATAAAGGTATTTGAAATGGCATCCAGAATAACCAGAACAATCATGATATCTTTTGCAGTTACAAGATTTTTAGTGGTTCTGTCATGCCACATGGATATGGTATACAATCTGTTCAGTGGTTCCTTCACTTCTATGTTTGGTGACTAGCCATACATCTTTGTGTATCTTCAAATCTGCCTTCAAGAGAAGGTCAACAAGGCCAACAAGGAATGGATATAGCAAGAAATGGGACTTCCTTTATTTGTTCCTGACAAGCAGCTGTGATTGTTGACATTCTCCATGCAGCCTTCTTCTGAATATTAATTTTCGCCTTACTTAGAAGGCTGGGAAAAACTGAAAGTGCTCCTACATTTACTACAACATAAGTTTATCCATCTGTTCTGTGACAGTATTTCCTGTGGCTCTTAAGGCTGGAGTCATATTTAGCAACTCAGTAGCTCCTAGAAGCTTTATAAGCTTTTTAAGCTCTCATTTTTACAGCTGTATCAATTAGTTCATTTGGGCCATCAGTAAGGTAGGACATAGCTCAGCAAATATCTCTAAATAATTTTAGATAATCATGATGCAGTAGATGAACTAAAGTGGGAAGAATTTGCTTAACATTATCTAAGGAGGGAATAGAATTCTTATTACAGCAACGACTTGAGAGTGTCTAAGTAAGACTGTAAATAACCATATGGTAAAGATGACTATACAGGAACTGCAAGTAGAATTAACAAAGTATTTCTTACACCATTCTTGATAACCAAATCATTGGAAGTGGACCATTACTTGCAATGTTTCCTAGAGCCCATATAGCTTATTCACGGATGTGTGAATGGAAAGATGCTAACAGAGCAATGAATGCTGATATAGCGCTTCCATCTACTACAGCCTTGGTCTATTCTGATTTCCCAAAATTGATATTTAGAGAGTGTGCCTAAGGAGATTAAAATTCAATAGGACTACAATCAGAGAAAGGTACACATTTTGGAATGAAACCAACCTGGATTATATTGTGTATAGAAGGCTGTTTTCCCATACAGAAAAGTTTTTTAGTAACTTGGGTAGCTTGGAGTTGGCTTCACAAATTATTGTTATTTGTGTCTTTCACAGTGTCATCAACAGAACAACATACAAAGCCCTAGTTGCTATGGTTTTCCTGTAGTGGAGAAGTAGCAGCATCACGAAAAGAGCTTACATTTATTTCTTCTTTTCAGTATCTGGTCACCTTTCTTAGCTTTCCTCAATTTCATAATAACTTCTATACACTACTGTCTTATTTCTGTTCTGTCTTTCCCTTTGTTCTCCAACCTGTTAATGTGGGCAATTAGCTAATTAGCATTCCCATTGGTGGACATGTTACTAGACTAAATGAGAGAAAGCTAGAAGATAGTTGTGGATCTGCTCAGGTTTTATGGGTAACAGCATCACCCGTTGGGTTAACACTCCCTAGATGGCTGAAAAATTATAATTTTAAATTCTAAACTATAAAGTGTTCAGAGATTGTTTTTTAATTTTCTGATGATAAAAGACTCTATAACTGTATGGTGGGAAAATACATTTCTAGTTAAAGAGGAGATTATTTAAGGGAGAATAATATCCATCAAAGAGGAGAAAAAGTAATTTGGACAGTATTTTGTAGTCAAGTCTATGGGTAAATTAGCAATTTGAGATTGAACTAGAATTATGTGCTTTATTTCCTGTTCCTTCTACCATGCTATCCTTTTTGAAAATCATAGTAATAATGAGGGTTGGTATTTATTATAAAATAATCATTATTATTGACAGAGAACTTTAGCTTTAAAATATATGTAAAGAGACAGTACAAATTCATATAAACAAACTGTGGATGTTGTTTTCCCTGACTTGTAAGCAAAGTAAAACTTAAGGTGGGTACGCAAAATACAGTTAAGATTTAAGTTACCAAATGGCAGCCTAAAACTTTTGAGAGATATTTTCCTGGCTATAAAAAGAGCTCAGTTTCTAGAAGAGAAGTACATAGTCAATGTTAACAAAATTAGCTAAAAACATATCCCCTTTCCTTCTTTATTTCCTAGCTGTGTTTCACTGGATTGTCCTTATATTTGAATTTGAGGAACCATAAGCAAGCTGTTATCTGCTGCTCGTTTCTTGCTCCATTTGGTTTGTAGCTTCTGTATGCAAGCTTTTGGGGAGGTGCAAAATCTACTTTTTAAGGCAATTTAATCTTAGTATTTCACAGTTCATAACTACTATTTTTTCAGCCTTAAAACTCACAGTAATCCATTACCTGTCTAGCCTTATTAGAGAATAAGTTATTCTACATAAGACTGTATTTTAGGAACTGAAGATTTCCACTTCGTAGAAAAAAAATTATTCTAACAATTTTTGAAGGCTAACTATTAAAATATTAGGTTTTTTAAATAGAAAATACCAAATATATTTTTACTTTTTCTTGTTCAGCAGGATTATCATTATTAGCATGCATTATCTGTCTTTCCTGGTTTCTCTCTTGTTTCATAGCTGTCACTTGTTATTGTCCTTTACCCACTTCTAGCTTGTTTTATCTAATCTAGCACTTACCAGGAAAAGAGATAACCAAAATGTTGAAGAGTTAAATGTTAATAAAACTTAATAGGCTTGAATGAGAGTCAAAGGTCTCCTTTGTATTAATAATAATAATAGTAATAATAATAATAGTTGCCATTTACTGAGCACTTATTATGTTCCAGGCACCATGCTAAATGCTATAAGTACATTATATTATTTAATCTTTGCAATAGCCCTATGAGATAGGTGTTACTATTCCCATCTTACAGATAGAGAAACTGAGGTCCAGAAAGGTTAATTGAGTTGCTCAAAGTCACATAGCTAGTAAATGATAGAGCTGGATTTCAAACATAAGCTG
This sequence comes from Diceros bicornis minor, assembly GCF_020826845.1. Classification (NCBI taxonomy): domain Eukaryota; kingdom Metazoa; phylum Chordata; class Mammalia; order Perissodactyla; family Rhinocerotidae; genus Diceros; species Diceros bicornis. Next base: position 58,869,787 of record NC_080781.1, read on the forward strand.
GTCTAACAACGTCAAATCATTCATACATATATATTTATATAAAATATATGTAGTAGTATGATTATTTGCTTAGTAATTATCTTCCCCAACTAAACTATAAACTCTATGAGAGCATTGACCATATCTGTTTTGCTCAACATTGTATCTCCAGCATCTAGCACAGTGTCTGGCATGTACTAGAGAGTCTATGTATATTTGATGTATTAATGAATGACAATAAAGTCCAACCAGAGGGGTGAATTAATCACACTTAGTTTGTGGCACGTTATAATCATTTATCTGTGTAAGGACTATCAGTTGCTTTTTTAATTTTTATTTGTTCCCTTTTATGTCCGTTCTCTACTCTCTCTTCCACCCTCCATAGGATGCCATTCTAATGTGTTTGATGTATTCTTTTTTATGTATGAGTTCTTATAAATTTGTATATGTGTGCATTTATTTTTAAATTTATATAAATAGTATTGCACCATATTAATTCAGTGCTTACCATGCAACCAGTATTTAAAGCACTAGAGGCATAGCGGTGAGCAAAACAAAATTATAACAATTATAGCAATCTCGAAGAAAATATATATCTTATTCTGTTTCTTCTTTTCTTTTACTCAGCACTGTTTTTAATATCTATCCACATTTCCATGGGTATACCTAGTCCTTTGTTTTGCCTGCTGCCTGATATTCCATACTCTACATCTACTACATTTTATTTATTCCCTCCTTCAGTATTAGATACCTAGTTTATTTCTAACACCCTGACACCACAAACACTTTGCAATGAACATCCCTATACATGTCTCCCTACTGTGTGAGAATTTCTCTGATATATATATATGTACGTATACATATATACATATATATGTGTGTGTGTATACACACACACACACACATACACACATACATCAGAGTGGGATCACTGGGTCCATAGTGTATATATTAATTTAATTTGAGCAAATGGTGCCAGATTGCTCTCCAGGATGGCTTCACCAGCAGTGAGTGAGAGCTCCTATCTCCCCCAAATCCCCCCTAATACTTGTCTCTATACAGCTTTCTAATTTTTGCCAATCAGATTACTATGAAGTGATAGCTCATTGTTTTGGTGTATATTTCTCAAATTGCTAATGAGTTTGAACATCTTTTCATATACTTTCAGTTTTTCTTTTGTGAAATCCTGTTCACATTTGCTAGTTATTCTATTGGAGTTAATCATCTTTTTTGCTGATTTATAGAAGCTCCTTAAATATAGTCTAGATTATAGTTTCTAGTAGTTATCACAAATGTTTGACTAAAGAATGATGAAAAAGTCTAAGCTTTTTATTGTTGTACTATACTACCTGATTTTGTAACAAAGCTGTGTTGTTTAGATTGCTATCTCAGGGGCTTAATTACAAGACTTTTTTCTCTTTCCTGTTGATTACAGTTGCCTTAAGTCTGACCTCCCAATAGGTAGAGTGTATATTATACTTTTACTTTTGTCTGTTTTGAAATTCTTAACATACCTTAACAATTTATAATGAAAGACATATTTAAAAATATTTTTGGAACTTAACAAAATTGTTCTAAAATTCTTTTTGGAAGAATAAATAGGCAGGATTAGCCAAGAACAGTTTGGAAAAGATGAGTAATGAGGGGAGTTTCTCTTATCAGATATTAAAATAAATTTTATCTACTACTTAATGAGTGAGGTCATATGGTATTTGACCTTCTCCCTCTGACTTATTTCACCTTGCATAATACCTTCAATGTCCATCCATGTCACAAATGGCTGGATTTCATCATTTCTTATGGCTGAAGAGTATTCCATTGTGTATATATACCACATCTTCTTTATCCATTCATCCCTTGAATAACAACAGCAAACAAACACATAGAGACAGAGATTGGATTGGTGGTTACCAGAGGGAGGAGGGTGAAAGGGATAATTAGGCACATGTGTGGTGATGGGATTGTAATAAGTATTTGGGTGGTGAACATGAGAACATGATATAATCCATGCAGAAATAGAAGTATAATGATGTACACCTGAAATTTATACAACGTTATAGACCAATGTTACCACAATAAGCCAAAAAAATAAAAATAAAATAAAATAAATTTTAAAACTAGACTACTCCAAATAATGTAGTACTGGAATAAGAACTGACAGGCTAATCAATGAATAGAATATTTAACTGAGAAAGAAACCCTAGTATATCAGTTCACCAAATAATTTTTCAGTGCTTACCATACAATCAATATTTAAGGCACTAGAGACACAGCAGTGAGCAAAACAAAATTCCTGCTTTCATGGAGCCTACATTCTAGTGGTATATATGCTATACATAAATGCATATTTTTCTTTGATATGTAATGTATATATATACACATTTACTCTATGACTTAGATAAATGTATATGTATTTAATTTGTGGGAAAATACTTCACAAATCATTGGGAGAAAAGCAAGGAGTTTTCAACAAATGGTGTTAGTTCAATTAATTATTAGACAGAAAAAATGTTAAACCCTCACTCAAGCTAGGTGAATTAGGGCATTAAATGTTTAAGATGAAATTATACCAATCTAAAAGAAAATATAGATGAATAGTTATTGAAACTGCATGGGGAAAGATTTTAATTTTAATAACAGTAGATAAATGGTATCAATGGGGCCCAGTGGGGAGCTGAGCCTTTACCCCTACCTGGTATCAATGAAGCAAAATGAAGTGGTGTGAGTCAGGCTAGTTGATATTATGCTTACCCAACCCTTTATTTACCATTGGTGTCAGTGGGACCCAAAAGGAATCCAAGCCTCTACCTCTACCCAATATCAGCAAGGAGGAATGAGGTGGTGGGCGGTGGGTCTAGTTTGCATTATACTTCTCTCTCCTCCCCCAGTGTAGTGGGGTCAAGTATGAAGCTGAACTTTCACTTCTACCTTGTAACAACAAAGTGGTGTGAATCACTCTCAACTCCTCCTCTCCCACTTACACCCCTACTCAGAGGCAATGAGGTGGTGCATGTCAGGAGGGTGTCTCTGATTTTGCCAGGAAGGCATCAATGAGGCCAAAGGGATTGCTGAATTTCCACCCCACCTGTCTGAAACAAGGCAGTGGGAGTCAACATTCTTCTTTTGCTGGAGTGGTGCCAGTAAAGCCCAGCAGGAAGCTCAACATACACACCCATCCAGCCTACATACTACACATCAACAGGGAGACTGACTGCTAAAAAAGAAGGTTAAATAGGATCTAGAGTCTCATAATATCCAAATTATCCAAGATACAGTGAAAAACCATTCATGATGCCAAGAACCAGGAGATTCATGAATCGGATGAGTAAAAACAATCCACAGATACCAACACTGAGATGAATCAAATGTTGGAAATATCTGACAAGGATTTTAAAGCAGCCATCATAAAAAATGCTCATCAAGCAATTATAAATACTCTTGAAACAAAAGAAAACTAGAAAATCTCAGCAAAAAAAAAAATTATAAAAAGGAACCAAACAGAAGTTATAGACCTGAAAAATACAACAACAAAAACCTCTGCTGGATGGAATCAAGAGTAGAGGTGATAGAGGATAGAATCAGTGAACTTGAGGAAAGATAATTAGAATTTACTCAGTCTGAAAAATAAAGGGAAAATAAACTGAAAAAAATGAAAAGAGACCTGTGAGAAAGTAACAAAAGATTTAACACTTCTGTCTTCAGCATCCCAGAACTAGAGGAGGAGAGTAGGGCTCAAAACATACTATGAAGAAATAATGTAGCCAAAATGTGGAAACAACCTAAGTGTCCATTGATGGATGAATAGATACAGAAAATGTTATATATATATATATATATATATATATATATATATATACACACACACACACATATATAACAATATTCTATATATATAATCACACAAAAGAATATTATTCAGCCATAGAAAGCAGGAAATCCTGCCATTTGTGACAATATGGATGAACCTTGAGTTTATTATGCTAAGTGAAATAGATCAGTGGGAGAAAGACAAATACAAAGATCTCACTTATATGTAGAACCTAAAAAGTCAAACTCATAAAAAGAGTGGATTTGTGGTTGCCAGGGGCTGGGGGTGTGGGGGAAATGGGGAGACATTGTTCAAAGTACAACCTTTCAGTTGTAAGATGAATAAATGCTGAGGATCTAATATGTAGCATGGTGACTATAGCTAGCGATACTGGATTCTATACTTGAAATTTGGTAAGAGAGTAGATCTTAAATGTTCTCACCACACACACTGAAAAGATAACTATGTGAGATGATGGATGTGTTAAATAACCTTATTGTAATCATTTCACAATATACACATATATCAAATCATTACAATGTGTACACCTTAAACTTACACAATGTTATTTGTCAATTATACCTCAATAAACTTGGGGAAAAAAGAATAAATAATGGCTGAAAACTTCCCAAATTTGGCAAAAGATATAAACCTACAGATTCAAGAAGCTAAATAAATCTCAAATAGTTTAAACCTAAAAGAAGTCCACACTAAGACACATAAAAGTTAAACTTCTGAAACCTCTTTACAAAGAAAAATTCTTGAAAACAGTGAGAGAAAAATGTCACTTTACCCATAGGGGAAAAACAATTTCTAATGGCATCGGATTTCTCAATAGAAAACATAGATGCCAGAAGGAAGTGGCACAACATTTTTCAAGTGCTGAAAGAAAAGAACTGCCAACTGCAAATCCTATATCTGGCAAAAATATCATTCTGGAATGAACGGAAATTTTCTAATGAAGGAAAAGTAAGAATTTGTTTTTAGCAAACCTACCCTTAAAAAAATGACTAAAGAAAGTTCTCAAAACAAAAAGGAAATGATAACAAAAGAAGGATTTAAACTTCATAAAGGAAAGACATCAGAATGGATAAACCTAGAGCTAAATACAATAGACTATCCTCATGAGTTTTTAAAATCATATTTGATGATTGAAAGCAAAAATCATAGCACCATTTGGTGTGATGCTCAAAATATGTAGAAGAAATACTTAAGACAATTATATTTGAAAAATGGGGAGGCTAAAGGAAATAAGGTTTCTGTCTTCACTTGAAGTGGTAAAATGTTGATGCCAGCAGACTGTGATGTTACCTATGTATCTTTTAATATCTAGAGCAACCACTAAAGATACTATACAAAGTGATATACTCTAAAACACTACAAATAAATCAAATCGGAATCCCCCTAAATTCCAAATGAGCACAGCAAGGATAGAAAAGAAGAGAATAGAGAAATGAGAACCTGGGGAAACAAACAGCAAATAGTGAAATGACAAAGCCCTAACATATCACCAATTACCTTAAATATAAATGACCTAAATACATCATTTAAAACACAGAGATTGGAGGAGAGGGGAAGTCAAGATGGCAGTGTAGGCAGACTCTGAACTCACCTCCTCCCACGGACACAGACAATTTACAACTACTCGTGGAAAAAATTACCCCTCAGAGAGAACTGAAAACTGGATAAGAGGAACTCCTGCAACAAATGATAATCCCAATTCAGGTGGAAGAGGCAGAAATTCCCTTCTAGAGAGAAAAAATGCCACCTTCACAAGCTACAGCACTTCCTGGCTGCCTCGGAGCAGCCCAAAGGTATGTAGCCTTCCCTCGAGGAGTGGGGACTTGAGCCGAGGAGCACCCCGGCAGTAGCCATTTTTTGGACCCAGCACAATGAGTGGCATAATATCTGACTTTGCTTGCTACTTAAACATTGGGGAGTACCCCCAGAAAAGCTGGTTCACAAAGAAATTAAAACCGGCTCTTAAAGGACACATGCAGAAACTCACCCATTTCAGAAAGCAACCTAAAATCACCTGAAAGAAAGGTGCAAGGTGCTTTGCTGATAAGAGCCTCACAGATAGGCTCTGAGTGCATGTCAGTGAGAGGTGAGACCTCTCCAGGGACTGGGACATTGGCAGTGGCCATTGTTGTGGCCTGCTGTGGGCATGCTGACACAGACACTAGCAGACACCATTGGAGTTTTCCCTGGGGCCTGCTAGCCCAGGGTCTGCCCCACTCACTAGAGCACTGATTTAATCCACCTCAGCCAGGACAGCAGCCCAACCTAGGGACTTGCCCCACCCAACAAAAAGTCCTTGGGCAACTGATGGGCCTGCTAAGTGAGCTGCCTGGATTCTCTACCGCCTGGCAACTGGGTCCATCTCTATGGAGCAGGGCTTGCGCAAGGAGTGGGTGGAGAGTGTCAGGCAGTGGTGGAGTGTGTGGGGTCCCGCCTTGGAGAGACTGGGTCCACTTCAGGAGGTCAGGGCATGCACACGGGGAAAGATTGTGTTGACTGTGTGTGTGGACCTGTGGGTGGCAGGTCTTGTCAGCTGCAGAAGACTTGTGCTTCTCAAAGATCCAAATAGGGGGTTTGCCCCACCTTTCAAAGCCTGAAACAAATCACTGCTCCCCTTCCTGAGGCCAGCCCCACACAGCTGAAATCCTCAGAGAGCTGACAAGACACCTAAAGGCTGAAGGCTTATGGCAATTGTAAGCCCCTGAGCCTAACAACCTGCTACACTGGGGGCCTACTCACTTAATAGAAATACTGCAACAGGAATGCGCTATTAGAACTTGTGGCCAACTGTGCTGGGCTACTTTAAATGTCAATGGACTAAATGCTCCAATTAAAAGGGATAGGGTGGCTGATTGGATAAAAAAATAAGACCTATATATATGCTGCAAACAAGAGACACACTTCAGACCTAAAGACACTCACAAACTGAAAGTGAAGGGATGGAAAAAGATACTGCATGAAAAGGGCAATGAAAAGAAAGCTGGGGTAGCAATATGCATATCAGGCAAAATAGACTTTAAAACAAAAACTGTAACAAGAGAAAAAGAAGGGCACTACATAATGATCAAGGGAACAATACAACAAGAGGATATAACACTTGTAAATATCTATGTACCCAACACAGGAGCACCTAAATATATAAAGCAATTATTAACAGACATAAAAGAAATAATACCACAATAATAGTAGGGTACTTTAGCACTCCACTTACACCAACGGACAGATGATCCAAACAGAAGAACAATACAGAAACATTGGCCTTAAATGACACACTAAGACAGATGGACCTAGTAGATATATACAGAACATTCCATCCAGAAACCAAAGGATACACATTCTTTTCAAATGCACGTGGAACATTCTCCAGGATTGATGGCATGTTAGGCCACAAAACAAGTCTCCATAAATTTAAGAAGATTGAAATAATACCAAGCATTTTTTCTTACCACAACACTATGAAACAAGAAATCAACAATAGGAAGAAAATAAGAAAAGCCCCAAATACATGGAGATTAAACAAAATGCTACTGAACAATGATTGGGTCAACGAAGAAATCACAGGAGAAATCAAAAAATACATGGAGACAAATGGAAATGAAAATACAAAGTGCCAGAATGTTTGGGATAAAGCAAAAGCGGTTCTAAGAGGGAAGTTTATAGCAATAAAGGACTATCTCAACAAAGAAGAAAAATCTCAAATAAATAATCTAATAATGCACCTAAAGGAATTGGAAAAAGAAGAACAAACAAGCCCAAAATCAGTAGAAGAAGGGAAATAATAAAAATCAGAGCAGAAATAAATGAAATAGAAACTAAAAAAACAATATAAAAAATTAATAAAAACAAGAGCTGGTTCTTTGAAAAGATAAACAAAATTGACAAAGCTTTAGGTAGACTCACCAAGGAAAAAAGAGAGAAGGCTCAAATAAGTAAAATCAGAAATGAAAGAGGACAAATTACAATGGACACCTCAGAAATACAAAAGATTATAAGAGAATACTATGAAAAGCTATATGCCAACAAATTGGACAATCTGGAAGAAATGGATAAATTCTTAGAATCACACAACCTTCCAAAACTGGATCAAGAAGAAATAGAGAATTTGAAGAGACCTATCACCAGTAAGGAGATTGAAACAGTAATCAAAAATCTCCCCAAAAATAAAAGTCCAGGACAAGACAGCTTCCCGGGTGAATTCTGCCACATATTCAAAGAAGACTTAATACTTATCCTTCTCAAACTCTTCCAAAAAATTGAGGTGGGGGGAAGCTCCCTAACTCATTCTACGAAGCCGACATTACCCTGGTACCAAAAGCAGACAAGGACAACACAAAAAAAAGAAAATTACAGGCCAATATCACTGATGAACATGGATGCAAAAATCCTCAGCAAAATACTAGCAAATCGCATACAACAATACATTAAAAAGATTGTACACCATGATCAGGTGGGATTTATTCCAGGGATGCAGGGATGGTTCAACATTCGCAAATCAATCAACGTAATACACCACATTAATAAAATGAAGTATAAAAATCACATGATCATCTCAATAGATGCAGAGAGATCATTTGACAATATACAGCATCCATTTATGATAAAAACCTCTGAATAAAATGGGTATAGAAGGAAAGAACCTCAACATAATAAAGGCCATATATGACAAACCCACAGCTAATATCATCCTCAATCGTGAAAAACTGAAAGCTATCCCTCTAAGAACAGGAACCAGACAAGGATGCCGACTCTCACCACTCCTATTTAACATGGCATTGGAGGTCCTGACAAGAGCAATCAGGCAAGAAAAAGAAATAAAAGGGATCCAAATTAGAAAGGAAGAAGTGTAACTGTCAGTATTTGCAGATGACATGATTTTATATATAGAAACCCTAAAGAATCCACCAAAAAACTTTTAGAAGGAATAAAGGAATACAGTAAAGTTGCCGAATACAAAATCAGCATACAAAAATCAGTTGCATTTCTGTATAGTAACAACGAAATACCAGAAAGAGAAAGTAGAATACAATCCCATTTACAATTGCAACAAAAAGAATAAAATACCTAGGCATAAACTTAACCAACGAGGTGAAAGACCTGTACCCTGAAAGTATAAAACATTATTGAAAAAAATTGAAGAAGACACAAAAAAATGGAAAGATATTCAATGCTCTTGGATTGGAAGAATTAACATCGTTAAGATGTCCATACTTCCTAAAGCAATCTATACATTCAATGCAATCCTTATCAAAGTTCCCACTACATTTTTCACAGAAATAGAACAAAGAATCCTAAAATTTATACAGAACAACAAAAGACCCTGAATACGTAAAGGAATCCTGAGAAAAAAGAGAACAGCTGGAGGTATCACATTCCCTGATTTCAAAATATACTACAAAGCTATAGTAACCAAAATAGTATGGTACTGGCACAAAAACAGACACACAGATCAATGGAATAGAATCGAAAGCCCAGAAATAAACCCACACATCTAATGACAGCTAATCTTTGACAAAGGAGCCAGGAACAACCAATGGAGAAAGGAAAGTCTCTTCAACAAATGGTGTTGGGAAAACTGGATAGCCACATGCAAAAAAATGAAAGTAGACCATTACCTTACACCATACACAAAAATTAACTCAAAATTGGTTAAACACTTGAAGGTAACACATGAAACTTCTAGAAGAAAACATAGTACGATCTTCGATATCGGTCTTAGCAACATATTTTCAAGCACCACGTCTGACCGGGCAAGAGAAACAATAGAAAAAATAAACAAATGGGACTACAACAAACTAAAAAGCTTCTGCACAGCAAAGGAAACCATCAACAAAACGAAAAGACAACCTAACAATTGGGAGAAGATATTTGCAAACCATATTTCTGATAAGGGCTTAATCTCCAAAATATATAAAGAACTCATGCATCTCAACAACACAAAAACTACCAACCCAATTAAAAAATGGGCAAAAGACCTGAACAGACATTTCTCCAAAGAAGATATACAGATGGCCAACAGACACATGAAAAGATGTTCAAAATCACTAACTATCAGGGAAATGCAAATCAAAACTACAATGAGATATCACCTCACGCCCGTCAGAATGGCTATAATTAACAAGACAGGAAACAACATGTGTTGGAGAGGATGTGGAGAGAAGGGAACTCTCATACACTGCTGGTGGGAGTGCAAACTGGTGCAGTCACTATGGAAAACAATATGGAGATTCCTCAAAAAATCAAGGATAGAACTACCATATGATCCAGCTATTCCACTGTTGGGTATTTATCCAAAGAACTTGAAAACACCAATTTGTAAAGGTACATGCACCCCTGTGTTCATTGCAGCGTTATTCACAATAGCCAAGACTTGGAAGCAAGCTAAGTGCCCATCAAGGGACGAATGGATAAAGAAACTGTGGTATATATACACAATAGAATACTACTCAGCCATAAGAAACGGTGAAATCCAGCCATTTGTGACAACATGGATGGACATTGAGGGTATAATGCAAAGTGAAATAAGTCAGAGGGAGAAGGTCAAATACCGTATGATTTCCTTCATTAAGTAGTAGATAATAACAACAATAAACAAAAACATAGGGACAGAGATTTGATTGGTGGTTACCAGAGGGGAAGGGGGGAGGGAGGAGGGTGAAAGGGATAATTCGTTACCTGTGTCTGGTGATGGGTTGTAATTAGTATTTTGGTGGTGAACATGATGTCATCTATGCAGAAATAGATGTACAATGATGTACACCTGAAATTTTTACAATGTCATAAACCAATGTTACTGCAATAAACAAAAAATTAAAAAAAAAATGGGCAAAAGACCTTAACAGACATTTTTCCAAAGAAGATATACAGATGGCCAACAAGCACAGGAAAAGATGTTCAACATCATTAACTATCAGGGAAATGCAAATCAAAACTACAATGAGATATCACCTCACGCCCATCAGAATGGCTATAATTAACAAGACAGGAAACAACAAGTGTTGGCGAGGATGTGGAGAGAAGGGAACTCTCATACACCGCTAGTGGGAGTGCAAACTGGTGCAGCCACTATGGAAAACAGTATGGAGATTCCTCAAAAAATTAAAGATAGAACTAACATACGATCCAGCTATTCCACTGCGGGGTATTTATCCAAAGACCATGAAAACACCAATGCATAAAGATACATGCACCCCTGTGTTCATCGCAGCATTATTCACAATAGCCAAGACTTGGAAGCAAGCTAAGTGCCCATCACGGGACGAATGCATAAAGAAGATGTGGTATATATACACAATGGAATACTACTCAGCCATAAGAAACGATGAAATCCAGCCATTTGTGACAACATGTATGGACAATTCGGGTATTATGGAAAGCGAAATAAGTCAGAGGGAGAAGGTCAAATACTGTATGATTTCCTTCTTTAAGTAGTAGATAATAACAACAATAAACAAACACATAGAGACAGAGATTGGATTGGTGGTTACCAGAGGGGAAGGGGGGAGGGAGGAGGGTGAAAGGGATAATTAGGCACGTGTGTGTGGTGATGGATTGTAATTAGTATTTGGGTGGTGAACATGAGAACATGATGTAATCCATGCAGAAATAGAAGTATAATGATGTACACCTGAAATTTATACAATGTTATACACCAATGTTACCACAATAAACAAAGAAAATTAAAAAAATGAAAGAGATTGGCAGCTGGATTAAAATAAAATGATACAACACTATGCTGTCAAGAAAAAATTCATATACAACAGCATAATTAAGTTGAATGTGAACGGTTGGGGAAAGATGTACCATGCAAACATTAATCAACAAATAGCAAGAGTAGGGGCTGGCCCCATGGCGTAGCCGTTAAGTGTGGGCGGTGGCCCGAGGGTTCGCAGGTTCAGATCCTGGGCACGTACGGACACACCATTTTTTAAGCCATGCTGTGGCGGTGTCCCATATAAAGGAGAGGAAGATGGGCACGGTTGCTAGCCCAGGGCCAATATTCTTCAGCAAAAATGGGGAAGATTGGCATCAGATGTTAGCTCAGGTTTAGTGTACTTCACCAAAAAAAAAAAAAAAAAACTTAAAAAAAATAGCAAGATTGGCCATATTAATCTCATATACAGTAGACTTCAGAGCAAGTAAAATTCAAGAGGGACATTACATAATAATATAAATGTTCAACATACCAGGAAGGCATAAAGATCTAAAATATATAAAGAACTCTCAAAAACCCAATATAAAAAAAAATTGAATCTAATTAGAAAACAATCAAACGTGTGAACAGACATTTCACTGAAGAGGATATCCAGACATCAATGAAGTCCATGAAATGATGTTCAACATCATTAGCTCTTACTCCTCTGGCTCTTGCCAGTGTGTGTTCGCTCATCCTTGTTGCTCTTTGGGAGTGTAATCGCTTTCTTTCCTTTTTTTAGTCCCAGCGTGATTTAACCCTCATTATTAGGCTGGAAGCCAATAGAGGAGATGGGGGCAGCTCTTCAGGGGGCATCTTTGCCTTATGATCCAGAGGTTTCTGCTACATCTTCTTACAGGGATAAAGTACTATCTTTTTTTAGGGGTTATGTTTATTGAGATATAATTTACATATAGAAAAATTCACCCTTTCTACTATATAGTTCTATGAATTTTCACAAATGCATAGTCTTGTAACTACCACCCAAATCAAGATATAGAAAAGTCCCATCACCTTAAAAAATTCCCTCATCTGCCTTTGTATCCAACTCTACTACAATCTCAGCTCCCAGCAGCCACTAATCTGTTTTCTCTCCCTATAGTTTTGCATTTTTAATAATGTCATATAAATGAAATCATATAGTATGCAGCCTTTAGAGTCTGACTTGTTTCAATTTCCATAATCCACTTGAAATTTGTCCGTGCCATATTGTGTAACAGTAGTTGTTTTGATTGCAGAGTAGTATTCCATTGTATCGATGTACTACATTTTGTTTATCCATTCACCAGTTGAAGGACATATGGATTATTTCTAGATTTTGGTAATCGTGAATAAATTTACCATGAAAATCAGTGTACAGGTTTTTGTGTGAATGTAGTTTACGTTTCTATCTTATATTTACATACCTAGGTGTTGGATTGCTGGGTCATAGGGTAAGTATATGTTTAACTTGTTAAGAAACTGCCAGAGTTTTCCAGCATTTGACATTTCACTAATAATGTATGAGACTCCACATTCCTGCCAGCATTTGGACTTGTTAGTTTGTTTGATTTTAGTCATTCTAATAGGTGTTTAATGGTATATCATTATGATTTAACTTTTTCCAATTAACGTTGAAACCTTTATTGAGACCTTACTGTGTGTCGGACACAGCTTCAGTATTTTACACATGTATAATACTTTGTGAAAGATGAAATGCACCAGGCAATTAAGGAAATGATTTTTGTTCAGGCTATTGCAATAGGAATAACATTCATTAATGAAGATCATCTAAAAGAAAAGGAAGGGAGCTCTTGGTTTTATAAAAGGGAGTAAACAAGGGAATCATAGTCATTAAGGAAGGGTGGAAAGGGCCTTATCTTGTAATATGCAAGAGCAGGGAGCTCATTTTTTGAGTAGACTAGCTCTTTCTCATGACAAAAAGATTGTTCCTCAGGGAACAAAGGGCTCAGATAAAGTACAACTTTGTCACCTTTCACATGAGTTTTATGAAGTATACGCTGTTATTATCTCTATCTTACTGATAAGGAAACTGGGGCTTAGAACAGTTAAGTAACTTTCTAAATATTACTAAGCTAATGAATGGCTGAAGCTGTGTTAGACAGAACTGCTTTTCACGAGCAGAGACTGTATTTATGTCCCCAGAACCTTATACAGTGCCTAGAATATAAGAGGGGCCCAATAAATGTTAGTTCAAAGCAAACATGAATGTCAGACATTACTGATGTACAGTACTGCTAACATTTAGTATTAAATATATACTAGAAGGTTTCAGACTTTCCTCTTACGTATGTTGACTTTTTTTTTTTATTCCCTTGTAGCAAAAAGTACCCAAAGTTATAAGAAAAACAGGTAAAAATAAATAGTTCTAACATGTAACAAAGGGTTCTATGTTCATGACAGATATTGCTCTATAGTTTTCTTTTAATGTCTTTGACTTTGGTATGATGGTAATACATGTCTGATAGAATGAGTTGGGAAATATGCCGTTCTCTTCAAGTTTGTAAGAGTTTATATAGGTTCGGTAATATTTCTTCCTTAAATGTTTGATAGAATTTGTCATTGAAGCCATCTGGGCCTGTGATTTTAATTTGCAGTTCCCAAATGACGAATGATTTTGAACATTTTTTCATGTGCTTACTTGCTATCCTTATATCTGTTTTGGTAAAGTGTCTGTTCATATCTTTTTCCCATTTTGTATTAGGTTGTTTTTATATTATTGAGTTTTAAAAAGTACTTTATATATTTTGGGTACAAGTTATGTAAAAAAGAATTAACCTAGCAGACCTAAGACTGCTATCCTTAAAAAAGCCTGCTTGTAAGATTGTCCAATGGCCAGCATCTGGGAACTTGGATTTTGGGAGAGTTCCCATCATTCCCTTATAAGAATGACTCACTGTGTATAAACTATTTATAGAAAGAATATGGTTTATGCTGAACACCTGCTTTCCTTTTGAGAGTCTGGAATTATGGTACATGCTAGGCAGAGAGTGCCTAGGTGACCAGCTCCTCCCCACCCCCGCCCCCCAAAAACCCCCAAATGGGGACCAAATTTCAAAGGAGCTTACCTAGTAGACAACATTTCACACATGTTGTCAGGGCCTGTTGCTTGGAGGAATTAAATGTGACTTTACCTGGAGAGAACTTGTGGAAGCTTGCACCTGGTTTCCTCTACACTTTACCCCACACGCCTTTTCTTTGGCTGATTTTACTCTATCTTTTCACTGGGATAAATCAGAGATGTGAGTACAACTATATGCTGAGTATTATCAGTCCTCCTAGTGAATCATCAAACCTCATTGTGGTTTTGGGGATCACTGACACACAAGTCATTTGTCAAATGTGTTTTCAAACATTTTCTCCCAGTCTTTGGTTTTCCTTAGTTAATTTTACAGTGTCTTTAATTCTGATGCAGTCCAATTTATCAATGTTTTTCTCTTATAGTTTATGCTTTTTGTGTTGTATTTAAGATATTTTTGCCTTATCCAAGGTCACTAAGATTTTTCTCCTATATTTTCTTCTACAAGCTTTAATTTGTGGTTTTATACTTAGGTATGACTCATTTTGAGTTAATTTCTCTATGTGATATGAGGTATGAGTCGAGTTTCATTGTTTTGCATTGGATGTCCAGTTTCTCCAGCACTTTTTGTTAAAAATAATATTCTTTCTTCATTGAATTTCCTTTATACTGCTGTCAAACCTCAATTGACCATATATGTATGGATCTGTTTCTGTACTACCTATTTTGTTCCATTATTTTATGTGTCTGTCCTCTTAACAATACTGCATTGTCTTGATGACTGTAGCTTTATATTAAGTTTAGAAATCAGGTAGTGTGAGTTCTCTAACTTTCCTAGTCTTTTTAAAAATTGTTTTGACTCTGTTAGCTTTTTTCCTTTTACATATTCATTTTAGAGTGTGCTTCTGGATTTCTATAAACAATTCTGGGATTTTGATTGGGATTATGTTAAATTTATAAATAATTTTGGAGAGAATTGACATCTTAACAATATTGAGCTTCCAATCCATGAAAACAGTCTATCTCTCCATTTATTTAGCCCCCCTTTGATTTCTTTCATCATTGTTTTGTAATTTTCACATATTTTGTTAGATTTGTAACTTTTTCATGAGTTTTGGTGCTATTGTAAATGGTGCTGTTTTGTTTGTATTAACATTCCAATGGTTCATTGCTAGTGTGTAAAAATATAAAAATATATTTGGTTTTTATGTATTGATCTTGAATCCCATGACCTTAATAAAACTATTTATTAGTTCTAGTACTATTTTTGTAGATTATTTGCAATTTTATAAGCTGTCCGAGGATAAAGTTTGATTTCTTCCTTTCCAATCCATATGCCATTTATTTATTTTTATTGTCTTATAGGATCTCCAGTATGATGTAGGATAGAAGTGGCAAGCATGGACATCATAAGCCACCTCTTAACTTTAGGTATAATAGTCAAACAATAAACTGCACATGTTTAAAGCATACAATTTGATAAATTTTGACATATGCATACACCCGTGAAGCCATCACCACTATTAAGTGTCAAGCACACACAAGGCAAGGCAAGGTCAAGGCCAAGCCCTGTTGATTCAGCTGGTAAACATACAGTAAGCCACTTTTAGATTCAGACAGTTGATTACTTATATGTACAGTGAAAAGAAGAGTGGCCAAATGTGCTAGCTCCTCATGATCTTTGTCCACTCACTAAAAAGGATGACACTAAAACAAAAGAGAACAGATGACTGTAATGAGAATTGTGGGATACCTCATTGCTAAGGAGCTAATTCTAGACTGCAGCTAATCTGTTTTATAGTCTGCAGCTCTATGCTAAAGAGAGTGGAGCAAAAACCTCATATCTCATTGGAACACAGGAGGTGATGAGAAACTCTCATGACAGCCTCCAAGGGACAGTAGGGAGGCTTCCGGGGGATGACATTGGAGAAGTTCCTCACAGGCCTTCTATCCTTTTATGTTCCAGGAGGATCACAGGACATGTTTCAAAAACAAAGAATAACTGTGATTCAAACCTTTTCTTGTGTGGCTTATGTGGATATATGCAAGGTCGGTGATATGACTGAGCTGTTACCCTATCATGTATACACCCATGAAACCATCATCACTATCAAGATAGTGAATATATTCCTCACTCCAAAAATTTCCATATGCCCATTTGTAATCCTTGCCTTACACCCAACCCTGTGCACCCCACTCCCCACACACACACACAATTCCCAAGCAACTGCTCATCTGATTTTGGTTACTATAGATTAGTTTTCATTTTCTAAAGTTTTATATAAAAAATCACAAAGCTTGCAGCCTTTGGAGCCTGGCTTCTTTCACACTGCATAATGCATTTTAAATCCATCCATGCCATAGATTGTAATATTAGGTCATTCCTTCTTATTGCTAAGTAGTATTCTGTTGTATGGATAAATTACAATTTGTGTATCCACTCATCTAGTGATGGACATATAGGTTGTTCCCAGTTTTTGGCTATTATAAATAAAACTGATATGAATATGAATGTACAAATCTTTATATGAACACTTCTTTTCTTTCTCTTGGGTATATCCCTAGAAGTGGAATAGCTAGATCATATGGTAGTTGTATGTTTAACTTTTTAAGAAATTGCCAAACTGTTTTCCGAAGTGGTTGTTCCAGTTTATATTTCTTCCAGCAGCGTGTAAGAGTTCCAGTTCCTCTGCACCCTTACCAACACTTGGTATGGTCAATCTTTTTAATTTTAGCCAATGTAATAGGTGGGTTGTGGTATTTCATTGTGGGTTTAATTTGCATTTCCCTAATGACTAATGATGTTGAGCATCTTTTCACATGCTGCTTTGGACTAAATGTTTGTGTATCCTCAGATTCACATGTTGAAGCCCTAATCTTCAATGTGATAGTGTATGGGGCCTTTGAGAGGTAATTAGGTGATCGGAATGGAGCCTTCATGATGGTATTAGTGCCTTTATATGAAGAGATATAAGAAAGCTTTCTCTCTCTCATTCTTTCTCTTTCTCTCCTGGTCATGTGAGCATAGTGAGAAGGCAGCTGTCTACAAACTTCACCAGACACAAGATCTTCTGGTGCCTTGATTTTGGACTTTCCAGCCTCTAGAACTGTGAGAAATAAATTTATGTCGTTTAAGCCACTCAATATATAGTATTTTTGTTATAGTAGCACAAACTAAGACAGAAATTGGTACTGAGAAGTGCGGTGCTGCTGTAAAAAATACCTAAAAATGTGGACGCAACTTTGGAACTAAATAATGGGTAAAGGCTGGAATAGTTTTGAGGTGCCTGCGAGAAAAAAACAATATTGTCATGAAAGGAATGTTAAAGGCAATTCTAGTGAGAGCTCAGAAAGAAAAGAGAGCTGGAGAGAAAGCTTTCATCATCTTAGAGAATGCATAAATAATCATGTATGCAATGTTGGTAGAAATATGGATGGTAAAGGCCATTCTGATGAGGTCTCAGATGGAAATGAAGAACGTCTTATTGGACAGTGGAGAAAAGGCAATCTTTGTTATAAAGTGGGAAAGAACTTGGCTGAATTTTGTTCATGTTCTAGTGTTTTGTGAAAGGTAGAACTTGCAAGTGGTAAATTGGATATTTAGCTGAGGAGATTTCTAAGCAAAGTGTTGAAGAAGCAGCGTGTTTTCTCCTGATTGCTTATAGTAAAATGTAAGAAGAGACAAATGAATTGAAGAAGAAATTGCTAAGCAAAACGGAATCAGGGGCCAGCCTGGTGGCATAGTGGTTAAGTTCGCACGTGCCACTTTGGCAGTCCGGGGTTTGTGGGTTTGGATCTTGGGTGCGGACCTACCACACCGCTGGTTAAGCCATGCTCTGGTGGCATCCCACATACAAAATAGAGGAGGATTGGCACTGATATTAGCTCAGGGCCAGTCTTGCTCAAGCAAAAAGAGGAAGATTGGCAACAGATGTTAGCTTAAGGCTAATCTTCCTCACCAAAAAACAAAAGAAAAAAAAGGAATGAGAACTTAAAGATTTAGAAAACTCTCAACTTGTCCATATTACAAAAAATGAAAAAGTGTGTTTTACAGAGAACACCAGGGGTGGGGCTGACAATTCATTTGATAAACATTAGTATGGTTATGAACCAGGGACCTAATCAGCCACCCCAGCAAGAGCACTTGCATTTTGAACTGAAAAGGACAGAGACAGGATGAAATGAAGGTAGGCTGTCAGACTTCTTGAACTGTACAGTACTGAAGCATAGAGCTATTTGGCTGTGAACATGTACTGTTCTTCAAGACAATAGACGAATGATCCTGAAGGTGTTTCAGAGATCATTAGGGCCACCACCTTGGTTTCAACAGGCCAGACAGCCTCCAACCAAAGCCATGGGAGTGAGACCTCCATCTGGCAGAGTCCTGGGACATTGACCCCCACCTGGCATGACCCTGCTTGGCAGATTTGATGCATGATCCAGGCCCCTACAGAGAGCCATGCTGTGGGTGGTGCCAATGGGAGTGACATTGCCACTCCAGTGGGCCTGGAACGAGATCATTGAGCCAAAGAGAAATATTCTCATGCCTTAAAATCTAATGGGATTTACCTTGCTAGGTTTTGGACTTGCTTGGAATCTGTCACCTCTTCCTTCTCTCTTATGTCTCTCTTTTGGAATAGGAATGTCTGTCCTATTCCTGTCCTGCCATTGTTTTTTGGCAGCATATAACTTGTTTGTTTTCACAGGTTCACAACTGGAGAGAAATTTTGCCTCAGGATGAATCATACATTGAGCCTCATCCATATCGGATTTAGATGAGACTTTGGACTTTAGAGTTGATGCCAAAACAAGTAAAGACTTTTAGGGCTGTTGAGATGGAATGAATGTATTTTGCATGTGAGGAGGACATGAATTTTGGGGAGCCAGGGGTGGAATGCTGTGGACTGAATGATTGTGTCCTCTCAAAATACATATGTTGAAGCCCTAATTCCCAATGTGATGGTATTTGAAGGTGGAGCCTTCAGGAGGTAATTAGTTCATAAAGGTGGAGCCCTCATGAATGAGACTAGTGCCTTTTTAGAAGAGACATGAGAGAGATGATCTTGCTCTGTCATCCATGTGAGGACAGTGAGAAGACAGCTGTCTACAAGCCAGGAAGCAGGCCCTTATCAGATGTGGGGTCTGCTGGCACCTTGATTTTGGACTTCCCATTCTCCAGAACTGTGAGAAATAAATGTTTGTCTTTTAAGCTGCACACTCCATGGTATTTTTGTTTTAGCAGCCCAAACTGACTAAGACACTTGCCTACTTGTCATCTCTGACTCTTCTTTGGTGATGTGTTTGTTCAAATCTTTGTCCATTTAAAAAAATTAGGTTTTTTTTTTCTAACTGTTGAGTTTTGTGAATTCTGTATGTATTTTAGGTAGAAGTACTTTATCAGATATATGCTTTGCAAATATTTGCTGCAGGTCTGTTGCTTGTTTTTTTTTTTTTGAAGAGCAGAAGTTTTTAATCACGATGAAGTCCAATCTATCATTTTTTAATGGATTGTGTTTTTGGTCTTGTATCTGACAAGGACTTCCTTCTTGACCAAACTTTAGTCTGGCTCCTTTGAGCCCTCTTCTTGACCAGGCTTCATGTTTAGCCTGCCAAGCCCAGTTTTAGCGAGAATCCTGCTGTATTAGTTTGTTTGGGCTGATATAACAAAGTGTCACAGACTGCCTGGCTTAAACAACAGAAATTTATTTTCTCACAGTCCTGGAGCCTAGAAATCTGAGATTGAGGTATTAGTAGTTGGGTTTCTTCTTAGGTCTCTCTTCTTGGCTTATAGATGGCCATATTCTCCCTGTGTCTTCACATGGCCTTCCCTCTGTGTATGTGTGTGTCCTCATTTCCTCTTATTATGAGGACACCAGTCATATTGGATTAAGGCACACCCTAGTGACCTCATTTTAACTTAATTACCTCTTTAAAGACCCTATTTCCTAAAATAGTCACATTCTGAGGTACTAGGGTTTGGTACTTCAACATATGAATTTTGTGGGGACACAATTCAGCTTCTAAGACCTGCTAAGCCAGTTTATGGAGATTACCCTACCCTTGATATTTAATCAAGTTGCTCAATCCCCACCCTTTATATCTAATCACATTCCTTTTCCTCTCAACCCTTGATACCTAACCAAATTTCTCTTAGTAATTTTTTCATATTCTTCCTCACTGTGCCTGTTGGCTATATATCTCCAGCTGCTTTGTGTATTCAGAGTTGAGTTCAATCTTTCTCTTTTATTGCAATAGTCTTTCCCCTATTGCAATAGTCTTGAATAAAGTCTTTAACAAGTGTCAGAATAATTTCTCTTTAACAGTTCTGGTGCTATAACTGGGATAGGATCAGATTTATCACTGGATCCCTGGACCTCTCACCCAGGATCCTAGGTGTACACCTTTGAAGCCTTTGTCTTCGCTTCTGACTGATTGATCGGGGATCAATTGGTGAGTTTGACTGCTGATCCAGTGCTCCAGATGAAAGTTCACTGAAGCACGGTAAGGACAGATTTTGACTTTTAGGATTCTCTGTATATGCTTGAGGCTGGGTAGAGTCCCAGACTTCTTTGTTTGAAAGGTGCCATTGGTGTAGACCAGGGGAAATTCTTACTGAGATCTCATTTGGTTGAACTTCAGTTCTTTAGTATTTAGAATATTCCTTCTTTGTAGAAATCTCATTTGTATTTTCTTTGTAGCTGTTATTTTGGCATCTCCCTTCCCATGGCAAATTCTCACTTTTCTGATTCTGCTCCTCTGAAGATGCCTGCTTCTTTTCTGTTTCAAAGGAGAATCATCCTCATGAGAGTCTTCTTTGCTCTTTTCAAGTGGAGATTTACTCCCTGACACTTGAGCAGGAAATCCCTGGCTGTTTTGTGAGGTCTCTGTTTTGACTCCTTGTCTAGGAATGGTACAGAACCATTCTTGTGGCTCCTTAAGGGAAATTGTATAGAAGAAACCCTTCGGCTCCCAGACAGAATTGTGTGTGAAACTGACCTTTTTGTACCTGGCTCCTCTCTCTACTTGATCCTGCTCCTTCCATGGATAACTTTTAGTCTACTGAGATCCCTCTTCCTCAACTCTAACAGGCCATATGCTTAAAGATAATTTGGAATTTCAGTGGTCTCTTTAGGAAACTTTAGATCTTCTCAAACTGGCTGATTTAAGACGTATCCCTTTCTATCATCTCCACTCCTCCTTCCTCCTTTTACCACCTTCGATCTTCCCTTCAGCTCCCTTGAATTCTTTGATATATTCCCCTTCAAAATCCTTAACTCACCCATCCCTCTATCCAACCTGCCAGAATTTTTCTTTCACATTCCATCCCTCACTCTCTAAGCTTTAGGTCCCCTACCCCCATCAGGGGTTCTTGAGGGATGAAGAGACCCCAAAAGTAACCACCTGAGGGTTAAAAGGCTAATTTTAAATAGACTGGATATTTTATCCACTCATATGAGCTTTGCAGGAACCCAGACAGACATTTGGTGTCTCCTTAGTCCCTCACCCAAAAGTTAGCCCACAGCTTCCGTAAGATTAAATTTGAGGGCAAAATAAAATCTTAACTGTCTCCTCCACATATATTGGTGGGAAGCTTTAGCCCTCATGTTGAGCAGGTAATTACCTTAACTTCTTCCATCTGCCAGAAACACAATTCAGATAAAAATATAAAATGGGGCAAAGATGAGAACCAAGTCTTTTATATAAATCAGTGAGTTTTATATTACGGTGTTTATGCCAGACTCCTGGCTAAAATTTTAGAATGAAAGCTGTAAGATCTCTATTTGCATCTGTCTATATGTTTATGTATGTGTGTTATGTGTATGCAATATTTTTGTACCTCCAGATGATATGAAAAAATTAATTCATAAAATTTTTTAAAGTAGCTTTATTTTAATTGTCTTAGAGATAAATAAGTGCTTATATAAATTATTCCTAAAATTTGCAGAAATAAAAAAACAGAACTTCTAGTAATTAAAATATGAAAAAAGTATTTTAAAAAGTAACCTAAATGTTTAAAAAATTCAAGTTCACATAATTAGCATAAATCTTTAGCAGATAAGACAGTTTAATATTATTGGTTTTATAAAACAGCTATGTCTTTTGAGTTTTCAACACTAAGAATAACATGAACATATATTTTTATTCAAATTGGGTTTACTAGTCAAATAAGCTAATATTCTATCTACTAGATATTTAAGAGGATAAAACTTATAATTTGATTTTAATCAAATTCAGTCATTATTCTGACAAAGTTATTTCTACAAATATATTTTTTAATATGTCTGCTTCAAAGTAGTTTCCAAAATCTTTTGGTGATTTGCAACCTTTGACCTGTGCTAAATTAAGCAATAAATATTCATTAAATATCTAGATCATTTCTAAGTAAGATGACATTTATTAGTAAGCATAAATTTGTTTGTATACTTTGACTTCTTATATGATACAGAGAGACGAAACATATTTAGGTCTGTTAAATAAACATGTTCTTTTTTTGCAACATTAAAAAATTGTAGTACAAGGAAGCATATACCCATAAAAATGTGAGATGATATAAACTTTGCTGGGCAGCTACAGAATATTACAGACAGTTCACAGTTGTCTACTTCATAGTTTTCTCTATAATATAAAGGTTATTAATGATTAAAAATGATAATCAGTTTATATAAATGAAACCACTACAAACGATGAGAGGAAAGGGAAACAACTTTGTATGAAAAGTATGCAAGGTATGTAGGATGTTTTTGTTAAGGAAAAAGAGAACAATTTTGTCATAAAGTAAAATGACTGGTTGTTCCAAAATGAGAAAGACGAGAGTAAGACAAAATCTGAATGGGTATGGAAAGTTGTAAAAATTTTGTGGAAATCTTATATCGTGGTCAAAGCTGGCTAAGATTGCATGGGTTTATTTATAATTTTTTTTAAATTAACTTTAGTATTAATAGTGTACTGATGCAAAACTAGAGTTTGGTTTTCTATTAAAATGACAAGGTATTCTTGGATTATTGGTCTACTCTTTTTTTTTTTTGCGCTAAGGGAGATTCACCCTGAGCTAACATCTGTTGCCAATCTTCCTCTTGTTGCTTGAGGAAGATTTGCCCTGAGTCATCATCTGTGCCAGTCTTCCTCTATTTTGTATGTGTTTCGCTGCCACAGCATGGCCGCCAAGGAGTGGTGTAGGTCCACACCCGGGAATCGAACCAGGGCTGCAAGGGGGAGCACACCAAACTTAACCACTAGGCCACGGGGCCAGCTCCCTATTGGTCTACTCTTAATAAGAGATTGTAAAAGTTTTTCTTTACCTTTTGAGTAATATGCCTAGAAAACAAAGATTCTGTGTCGTTTCAGAGTAATTTCCTGTCCTTGTGTTAACCTTGTCATGTCCTTGATTAAGTGAACCAAGTCTCTTCACTTTTAAAAAAGCTAACGTTTTGTTTGTTTTTACAATCATGTTACCCCCTATATTTACTTTTGAAATTGCTTATTGTCGTTCTGGTTAAATAGGTAGCTTAGTATTGTTTCACAATGACCCACGATTCTACTTAACCAAGTGTTCAAATTTTTTTTGACATTTTTGACAACTTTTGATGTTTTGCCTTCTCCAAATCAAATCCTAAATATAATATTGATCTTAAACTAACTTGAAAATCTCAAAGAATTTGTTCTTTAATATTGTAAAAAGAGAGATGTCAGAAATGATTAGGGTATCTGATATGATGTATTGCATGGGAAACATTGTCAAATAAGAAGAGTTGCTTAACCTTCCTTAGGTTCTATTTATATGGGTAAAATATTATTAATATAAATATTTTCAAAATTGTATAAAGTTCCTTGAAATTTTTTAATGCCCTCACTGTCCATGACATGTCCTGGTGTTGCTTTGTTTGATAATAGGCAACAGTATAATTTTATCAGTCATAATTCCAGTTATTTTAAAATGTTATATGCCAAAGAAACAACCAAATTTTCTTGTCAATTTCATTATTTTTATAATAAACTCTCATCAAATCTTTAACCATGGCCATTTTAAGTCTTTTGTCATCCATAGATAGTTTTCATTTCACTCTGATGTTTCTCTGGAAGTTCTTTCAATGAGGTACAGGCCAGAGTGCTTGTCTTCAACAAGAAGGGACTAAGAGACTCGTGGAAAGGATCATGCCAGGTACTCTTAGGCACAGGTTTCTGAAGACATTGCTTAGATAACTTTGAGACCATACCACTGGACTGAGTCAGAATTTCTATAACTCTAGTAGATATGCTGATAGGTTCATAAAATTGCTAACCCAAGATCAAGCAGAACAAGAATTAATTACATGGGACTGAATGAACCAATGAAGGATGATTGTGCCTTTTGTTTGGAATATTACTGATACTTTAGGGTCTATTTTCTGGATATAAGGAACCCCTTTCTCTTTTCTCTTATGCTGTCTATAACTCATAACAATTTGGTAGATTATATTTTTTTAAACATAAATAAAGCATTTATGTTTCTCCTTGCCTGATTACTTCAGAACTTGGAAACTCTTCTTGAGTATTCTTATTTTTATGGGAATATAATTACTTAGATAGATTCAATAAGATTCTGTCCTCCTTGTAACAGGACATAATTGGAAACATTGGTTATATAACCAAAGCTCTGACTTAAATGTCATATTTAAGAATGATGTACATAGAATCAAATATGACCAGACAGTTTTAAAGAACTAAGGTTGACCTAATGGAGCCAATCCTTACAAAGCCCTCTTGGGAAAACTGGCCTGGTACTTGGCTTACAGGGTTTTCAGTCACACAGATGAGCAGCTAGGTCACTTCCTGGCAGCCCCAGGAACCTCAGGCTATTTTAGGGACCTCAAGAAGATAGGAATTTACCCAAATCTGTAGGTACTGCAGGTGACGTCTTATAGTGAGTTTATGGCTTGGCTTCCTAGTCTTGGGAGGCTTTTGAAATGCCAATCTGAGATTACTTATGAAAATTTCCAGCAAAGCAAACTTAAAAAGTCCTATCTTAACTTCCAGCAAAGTAAATTTTAAAAAGTCAATCATCATTCTTGCTTCACTTATGTAAATAATCAAGCCAAATCTAATGAGACCAAACTTATTTTGTAAATTGGGATAATCTTACTTTGATTATCTTTGATTAAAAGGGGGGTTGACCTTAGGAAAAAAATTATGTTTCAGTAGAAGACTATAGCCCACTCTTGTTGGTTATCTGATTCTAGTCTTATTCATTGTCTTGGAGCTATTTTTCACTTCTTCATATACTACATTTTAGTTTTTACTTTGTTACCTCCTTATAAATTGGACTGGATCCTGCTCTCTTGCACATTTTGTCAGTCCTTACCAAATTTTCAGTTCTTCTAGTTTCCTTCAATATCTGTCTACAGCTCTCCAAACTAAAGTTTTCAATTTTTCTCCCACCCTCCTGAGTTGATGTCACTGAAAACTAAAGCTTGACTGACCAGACCCTTCTTAGGACTCTAGGTAGTCTTGTAGCTGGCCTTCCCACACCCTCACCCCAATCTAAAGAAGCACTACGAGCTGAAGCTAGACTACTTGATATAAACTTCAAAGGACTTATTATCACAGAAGATGGTTTATGGGCAACCTTTGTGACTGGAGCTGCTGCTGTGTTTGTCACTCAGGAAGTTTACTGGAACTCTCACATCTTCCATGCTCTGCTCCAAAAAATAACCATGACTGTGGACAGTCTTATCAAAGCCTCTCTGTTAACTTATTTCTCTTTTCTTACATTTTACTATAAACAGTCAGGGAAAACAAAGCTGCTCCTTCAACACTTTGCTTAGGAATCTCCTTATCTAAATGTCCAATTTACACTTGCAAGTTCTACCTTTCACAAAACACTAGATCATGAACAAAATTCAGCCAAGATCTTTGCCACTTTATAAAGTGGATTGCCATTTCTCCTTTGTCCAGTAAGATGTTCCTTATTTCCATCTGAGACCTCATCAGAATGGCCCTTACCATCCATATTTCTACCAACATTCCATACATGATTATTTATGTATTTTCAAGAAGATGGGAGCTTTCTCTCCAGCTCGCCCCTTTTGTTTTTGAGCTCTCACCAGAATTGCCTTCAAAATTTCCTTCGTGGCAATATTGTTTTTTTCTAGCATGCACCTCAAAACTATTCCAGCATTTACCAATTACTTAGTTCCAAAGCTGCTTCCACATTTAAAATTTTTTTTTTTTAATAGCAGCACCCTGCTTCTTGGTACCAATTTCTTAGTTCAGGCTGTTATAACTGAATACTATAGACTGGGTAGTTTAAACAACATAAATTTATTTCTCACAGTTCTGAAGGCTGGGAAGTCCCTGAGGAACTGCCAAACTATTTTCCACAGTGGCTACATTATTTTACATTCCCACTAGCCATATATGATGTTTTCAATTTCTCCACATCCTCACCAACACTTTTTAAAAAATTATTATAGCCCTCCTAGTGGATGTGATGTGGCATCTCAATGGGCTTTTTGTAATTGAGGTGAAATTTATATAATGAAAAATAACCACCTTAAAGTGAACAGTTCAGTGGTATTTAGTGCATTTATAATGTTGTGTAACTGCCACCTCTATGTAGTTCCAAAACGTTTTCATCACCCCGAAAGGAAACCCTGTACCAATTAAGCAGTTGCTCCTTATTCACATAGGAGTAACTCCCAGGCCCTGGCAACCACTAATCTGCCTTATGTCTCTATGAATTTACCTATTCTGAATATTTCATTTAAGTGGAATCATACAATATGTAATCATTTGTGTCTGTCTTTTTTCACTTAGTGTAATGTCTTTAAGGTTCATCCACATTGTAGTATATATCAGTACTTCATTCCTTTTTATGGCTGAATGATACTCTATTATATGTAAATATTACAATTTGTTTATCCATTCATCATCTGGTCAACATTTGAGTTGTTTCCACCTTTTGGATATTGTTAATAATGTTGCTCTGAACATACATGTACATGCATATTTTTGAGTTCTAGTTTTCACTTTTTTTGGATATATACCTAGGAATGAAATTATTGGATCATATGGTAATCCTATGTTTAACTTTTTGAGGAACAGCTAATTTTTTTTCCACAGTGGCTGGATCAATTTACATTCCTACCAGCAGTGTACAAGAGCTCCAATTTCTCCACAACCTCCCCAACACTTATTTTCCATCTTTTTGATTATAGACATACTAATGGGTGAGAGGTAATATTGCATTATGGTTTAGATGTGCATTGCCCTAATGACTAATAATATTGAGCCTATTTTCATGTGCTTATTGGCTACTTGAATATACTTTTTGAGAAATGTTTATTCAAGCCCTTTGCCTATTTGTTAATTTGTTTTTTGTCTGTTTATTGTTGAGTTGTAATAGTTCTTTATATATTCTGGATACTAGACCCTAATAAGGTATATGATTGAAATTTTTTTCTCCTTTCTCTAGGTTTCTTTTCACTTTCTTGGTAGTGTTCTTTGAAGCACACAAGTTTTTAATTTTGATGCAGTCCAGTTTATCTATGTTTCTTTAGTCGCTTATGCTTTTGGTGTCATAGCTCAGAAACCATTTGCTAATCCAAGGTCACAAAGATTTACATCTTTGTTTCCTTGTAAGTTTTACTATTTTATCTCTTACATTTAGATCTTTGATACACTTTGAGTTAATTTTTGTATATTTGTGAGGTAGAAAATCTGTATTCAATATTCTTTTGCATGTGGATATCCAGTTGTCCTAGCATCATTTATTAAAATTTGCCCCATTGCCTGGTCTTTGCACCCTTGTTGAAAATCGATTGACCACAGATGTATGAGGTTATTTATGGACTCTCAATTCTATTCCATTGTAATCCAAGCAGAAATAGAAGTGTAATGATGTACACCTGAAATTTATACAATGTTATAAACC
Source organism: Diceros bicornis minor (assembly GCF_020826845.1). Lineage (NCBI taxonomy): Eukaryota > Metazoa > Chordata > Mammalia > Perissodactyla > Rhinocerotidae > Diceros > Diceros bicornis. Next base: position 58,898,213 of record NC_080781.1, read on the forward strand.
AATGTTGCTGCAATAAACAAAAAAATAAAAATAAATAAATAAATAATAAATAAATAAATAAAAATAAAAGCAAAAACAAAAACAAAATATTCCATTGATCTAAATGTGTATCCTTATGCCAGTAGCACTCTTTCTTGATTACTGTGTCTTTGTAGTAGGTTTTGAAATTGGAAAGTGTGAGTCTTCCAACTCTGTCTTTTTTGTCAAGATTGTTTTGGCTATTTGGGATCCCTTGCAATTCTATAAGAATTTTAGATTCAGCTTGGCCATTTCTGTATAAAAAGTAGTTAGATTTCTGATAGGGATTGTGTTGAATGTGTCGTTCATTTGGGGAGTATTGCCATTTTACAATTTTAAGTCTTCCAATTCGTGTTCATGGGATGACTTTCCATTTATTTAGTTCTTTAATTTCTTTCAATAATGTTTTATAGTTTTCAGTGTAGAAGTTTTTATTTTTATATATTTATTGAGGTATAATTGACAAATAAAAATTGTATATATTTGATGTGTACAACTTGATGTTCTGATATACATACACATTGTGAAATAATCACCACAATCAGCTAATTAACATATTAATCACTTCACATAATCATCTTTTTTTTTGTGTGTGTTGTGAGGTCACTTAAGATCTACCCTCTTAGCAAATTGCAAGTATATAATTTCTAGTATACAATATATTATTGTTGATTACATTCTTATTGCTGTACATTAGATCTCCAGAATTTATTCATATTCCATAACTGATGCTTTGTACCCCTTGGCAAACATCTCCTCATTTCCATCTACTCCCAGTCCCCTGGTAACCACTATTCTACTCTCTGCTTCTGTGAGTTTGACTATTTTAGATTTCATATATAAGTGAAATTATGCAATGTTTCTCTTTCTGTGCCTGGCTTATTTCACTTAACATGCTGTTCAGAATACAAGTCTTGCATTTGTTTGGTTAAATTTATTCCTAAATATTTTATTCTGTTTGATGGTATTGTAAATGGAATTGTTTTCTTAATTTCATTTTGTAATTGTTTGTTGCAGGTATATAGAAATACTACTGATTTTTGTATATTGTTCTTATATCCTGCAATCTTGCTGAACTCGTATATTAGCTGTATATTTTTTTTATTCTCTAGGGTTTTCTATATATAAGATCATGTCATTAGTAAATAAAGTTAGTTTTACTTGTTTCTTTGCAATCTCGATGACTTTTTTTCTTTTTCTTTCCTAATTACCTGGCTATAACCTCCTTGACAATATTGAATACAAGTTGCAAAAGGGATATTCTTGTGCCTGATTTTAGGGGTAAAGCTTTCAGTCTTTCACCATTAAGTATAATGTTAGTTGTGGGGTTTCTATATATTCCCTTTATGTGGTTAGGGAAGTTCCCTTCTATTCCTAGTTTGTTGATATTATTTATCATGAAAAGATGGTCATTTTTTTTCATCTCTTTTTCTTTCATCAAGATATTGTACTGTGGTTTGAGTACTGTCTGATGATAGCTGGTATAATTTTTCTCTTTGTTCCTCTGTGTCATTTTTCTCTGGTTGCTTTCAAGATACTCTATTTATCTTTGAGTTTTAGTACTTTTGATATGAAATGTCTATGTTTAGGATTTTTGTTTGTTTGGTTTGGTATTTATCATTTTTAGAGTTTGGATCTGTGATTTAATTCTTTCATTATTTTTGGAGAAATTTTGAACTATATTATTTATAATATTTCTTCTGCTCAATTTTCTCTCTCTGTTCTCCTTCTGGTATTCCAATTCTACATACTTTAGACCATTTGATATTGTCCAATAGTTCTTGAATGCTCTGTTACGTTTTTCCCCACTCTTTTTTTGAATCATTGTATTTCAGTTTCTACAGTTTCTACTGTCTTACCTTCAAGTTCAGTGATTCTTTGTTTGGATTTATTGAGTCTACTGATATAGCCCTTTGTAGTAGGCAGAATAATGACTCCCCAAAGATGTTCACATCCTAATCCTTGGAACTTGTGAATATGTTGTTATATGGCAAAGAAAAAATAAAGTTTCATGTGGAATTAATATTGCTAATCTTCTGACTTTGAGTTGGGGAGATTATCCTGGATTGTCCAAGTGGGTCAAATATAATCGCAAGGGTCCTTAAAAATGGAAGAGAGAAGCAGAAGAGGAGAATCAGGGAGAGATATGACTATGGAAGAATAGTCAGCGAGATACAACATTGCTGGCTTTGAAAATGGAGGAATGAGGCCATGAGCCAAGGAATGTGGGCAGCTCTAGAAGCTGAAATGGGTAAGGAAATGGATTCTTCCCTAGACCTCTGGAAAGGATCACAGCCATGCTAACACCTTCATTTTAGTCTACTGAGACTTGTAACCTACCTTTGATCTACAGAAGTGTAAGATTATAAACTTGCATTGTTTTTAGCTGCTAAGTTTGTGGTAATTTGTCACAGCAACAATAGAAAACTAATACATCCTTTGAAGGCATTCTTCATCTTGGTTACCATGTTTTTATTTTTTGCATTCTATTTGACTGTTTCTTATTGTTTCCATCTCTTTGCTGAAATTACTCATCTGTTCCTACATGTTGTCCACCTTGTCCACTAGATTCTTCAACATATTTATCATACTTATTTTAAATTTCCTGTCTGATAGTCTAAATATCTGAGTCATTTCTGAGTCTGGTTCTTTTAATTGCTTTGCCTGTTTACATTGAGTTACTTTTTTGCTTGCTTTTTTGGGACTATTGTAATAAATGTTAGACATCATATGTAGAACAGTAGAGTCTGAGGTAATAATAATTATGCCTGCAAATGGGCATGCCTCTTCTTCTGCTTCTTTAAACCCTCTCATTAATGTAAAGGTCTGAGACCTAGGATGGTTGAGAGCAAGTGTAAGTTGCATTGGGTTTGGATTTTGTTTTTGCTGTGGCTACCTCTAGTATACCACCAGTTTCAACTTCCTCTAATATTCCCTTGGCAGCATCCACTCAAATGTCTCCATCTTATATTTTAGGGTCCCACATTTTTCTAACCAGGTCCATGACCATAACTGAACATAAATTTCTACTCTGATAGATTCCAAGTTTGATATTCTCCTGTGTCTACTATCACTGAAGAAGAAAATGGTCTCTTTTTAAGCTAATAGAGAGGCACTCTGGCTCTCACACTTAGTTTTTAACTATTCGTTTACTGTCCTAAGTTTTCTCATTATCCCTCTGTAAATCATCAATGCAACATAATGATACCTAGCAAATTCCATTGTCCTTGTATGCATTGTTCTTTCATACCTTTCAAATGCTTAAACTATCTCATTAGCTAGGGTGTTCACCTCCACTGGGATGTTTTCCTAAGTCATCCTAAGTGAACTATTTAACAGTCAGTCTGTTACTTTGTGCTAGGGTTTATCCATGTCACACATACCACTCAGAATGGGATCCTTCTAGCCAGCTGGGAAGTGAGTGATCTGGTCCCCAAACCACATCTTACTGCCTACTTTCTCAGACCACTTATGACACCAGCTGTGTCAGTTCAGGTCCTCTGGGAAGCAGACACAAGATGAATTTAGAAGTGCCAGAGACTTATTGGAGATGATGCCTATGGAATATTACACTCCCCTTAAGCAGGTACAGAGAAGAAAACTCTTCAGACTGCAAGCATAACATCTCTGAAGGGAGAGTGGGGAGGGAGGGAGAATTGGGTAAGAACAGCCTCAGACTATAGTGCAGCTCTGAGAAAGTCCCAGATCAATGGAGAGCATCAGTGCACAGATTTCCCATAGAGGATTTCTAAGCAGAAAATAGCGAGACCCTAGTTCCTTGACTATGCTGAGTTATTGGCTGGGGCTGCCTGAGAAGAGCATGGCTTCAGCTCAAATGCTATAGTGGATCCCAAAAGCACTGCAACTGTAGGTTGTTAACTAACTGGACTCTTTGTGGCAGTTTTTCTCTTGAAAAGAGAGCTGAGTGGCACACCTCCATGGTCACCAAATTTATTTAATCATTTGTATAATGGTAATACATTCACTGTGGGAATTCCTTTCTATAGTTTACAAGTTCAACAGAATCATAACTTAGTCTTTGGAAAAGTATCAAATATAGTCTAGTAGAGTTAGGAAACCTAAGGCCTTTTTGGCCTTTTTTATATTAATCATTGACATATGGTACTTAATTATTTTTTAAAAACTCATTAAAAATTGCTATAAAAGCATTTATAAATGATAAAACATTTAATAAACATACAAATATTTACTTTAGAGAATTTGCACATCTTCTTGGTTATTTGTTTTGGTAAATATTTGTTTAAATTGTGGCTTTGGCTGTGTTGCTATGTTTTTATTTCCCTTCGCTTAATCCCAGATAATTTTGTTTGTCTCTGAAACTCAGGAGCTTTCACAATATGCTAGAAAACAGCCAAAGGCATCTATTGGTTATCTTGCTGTAGATTATTGGAGAGTTTTTAAGAGAAGCTGTGTAAGGGGTTCCCGAGACCATCCCCAGGTTCAGAGATTCATTAGAAGGGCTTATGGGACTCAGCGTATAGTTCTACTCATGGCTAAGGTTTATTACAGAAGTACAATAAGGCTTTAAAGCTGGATCATAAGGGGAAAGGAAGCAGGCCGAAGTCTGGAGGAATACCTCTATAGGCTTCCTTATGCTCCCTTCCTCCCATGAGAGGTCACAAAAATTCCATTTTCCCCCAGCAATGAAAATACAGCAACACATGTGTGATATTTCTGCCGAGGGGAGCCCATAGGAACATATGTACTGCCATCAATATGCCTTCCCTAGACCAGCCTGCCAGGTACTCTATCTTTATTCATTCAAACAACTCCTGAAATCTGACCTCTTCTAAACACTTTTTTTTTTTTATATTGTGAATTGTAGCATGCATGGAAACTATGGAAATGTATATGTACAGTTAAAAATGACAATAAAATGAACACCCATATACCTACCACTCAAGCCAAGAAACACAAAAATATCTTTAATAAATGCTAAACAGGTAACACATTCCTTCAGGACTTCTTCTGTCCAAACATATAAGCCCTGTAAATCCCTTTTATCTCTTATCGTGCCCAGCATTCATACACTATTTTTTTCTCTAAAAATAACATTAAAATATTATTTGAACATTTACTACATGCCTTGTGAGTCTTTTGTGTTTGTATACCTGTACAAGTCTGTTAACAGAGTTAGCCCTATTTTAGAATTGCTATTCCTAGCTTTGGGGTGACGACAGTTCACTGTCGAATATGAATAGAGGGTTTTGGAAATAGGGACTGCAGAGTGGGAAACCTGTGACAGCAACACCTCTGTGAGCGTATGTAAAGTTCCAATGATAGGGTGTGGAAGCAGTGGCCCTTCTTGGGAAAAAAAGTTGAGACCCAGAGTAACATGCTGGTTCATAAACATAGAATTAGCCAATTTTATTTTTGAGAAAAAAATACACTAAATGCACACAAGTGCCAGCAAATGCCTACAAAGCTGTAGTGCATTTTCACATCTAATCATATGGAATTAAAGTTACAGTTGTTATACAACATCTTACTTTTAGTAAACAGTCAGAAGATATTCAATATGTATCAGTGGTTGCATTGAGCTTACTTTGATGTCTTGTTTTCCATAATTCTTTATCAGGCTTACTCTGGCATTTATTTCTTCGTAATTCTTTATCAATATCTCCTGCCGTTGCCCCGACAGTATATCTAGCACATATGTTCAGTCACATCCTTCAAAATGCCTTAGTAAGTTTAGATTAAGTTCAGTTTCCCACACAATTAATATTCAGAGACTGGTCATTTTTACGTCAGGTGTTTGAAAGTTAGAGAGGATAACATGTAGTCTCTAGTGTCCTAGTGACAAACTAAAACAAAGGGTGAATATATTGAAGAGTGATTGTAGAACTCTAAGAAGCTATTGAAGAGTTTAAGCAGGGCAGTGACACCATCAGAATTATTTTAGCAAGACGACTCAGCAAAATTGAGAATGAATACAAAAGAGACAAGGTTAGAGACCAGGAGAATGGTTAGGAAATTACTGCAGTTATGCGTGTGAGAGATAAAAAGAACAGAACTGATGCCGTGGTGATAGAAAGAAAAGCACAGACAAAAAGCTGTTAAGGAAATGGAGTCCAGAGGCTTTAGAAACCAGTTGGATGTAAAAGTTTGAAGGAGAAGAGTCTGTGATGACTCAGACATAGTTTATGGCTACCCACTACTTAAAAGGGCAGTGATGCCATTAACCAAGATAGAGGAATACAAGTGAAGGAACAAGTTTTGGTGAATGTTCTAAGAAATATTGAGTTCAAAGAATCTGTAGAATTTACAAGTAAATATATTGAGTTGAGGAGAGTGGTATAGACTGGAGATATGAATTGGGAAGTCATCAGAATATATATGTTTGAAATATATATACTTACTATAGTAAGCAAGACTATTTTGGGGAAGAGTATTAGGTGGCTCTGAAAATACCATATTTCTTTGTGTCAGTTTGTATGACCCCTTAGTACATTTAACACTGATGCTTTAGTGACTTGTAGGCCTCAGTTTTTACTTGGAACTACAGATAACTTGGTTAATTACCCTTCTTGATTCAAGGGTTATTTTAGTTTAAATGATTAAAACAAGTGTCTAGAATCAAATAATCCTCTCCTCTGAATAGCACTTGAGACTAAATTGTCCACTACTCCCATTTTTTGGGAGAAAATGAAGAGACAAATGTCAGAAAATACTATAAAATAGAAATTTTTTATAGATAAGTAAAAGCAAGGGAGAATTAAAATTAGAGGAAGCATCATATATTGAAAAGAGCTTTGAATTAAGCTCTGCCATAAACAGCTATGTAGCCTTTGGCCAAGTCACTGAGTTTCCTCATCTGGAAAATAATGGGGTGGAGCTAGATTATTCTAAGCTCCCTTCCAGCTCTGAAAGTTTACAAGAAAATGAAATTAAAGTGCAAGAGAAGATCTCCTAACTAGTACATAATTTCCAGTATCTTAACAAGGAGAAAATGAGAAAACGGTTGCTGTTTTCTTTTAAAGATTTTTTTTTTATTTATTTATTTTATTGATGTTTTAATGGTTTCTAACATTGTGAAATTTTGGGTTGTACATTTTTGTTTGTCCATCACCATATATATGACTCCCTTCACCCCTTGTGCCCACCCCCCACCCCCACTGCCCCTGGTAACCACAGTCCAGTTTTCTCTGTCCATGTGTTGGTTTATATTCCACATATGAGTCAGATCATACAGTGTTTGTCTTTCTCTTTCTGGCTTATTTCACTTAACATAATACGCTCCAGGCCCATCCATGTTGTTGCAAATGGGACGATTTTGTCTTTTTTTATGGCTGAGTAGTATTCCATTGTATATATATATACCACATTTTCTTAATCCAATCGTCAGTCGAGGGACACTTAGGTTGCTTCCACTTCTTGGCTATGGTGAATAATGCTGCAATGAACATAGGGGTGCATAAGCCTCTTTGGATTGTTGATTTCAGGTGCGTTGGATAGATTCCCAGTAGTGGGATGGCTGGATCATAGGGCATCTCTATTTTTAATTCTTTGAGGAATCTCCATACCGTTTTCCATAGAGGCTGCACCAATGTGCATTCCCACCAGCTGTGTATGAGTGTTCCTGTTTCTCCACATCCTCTCCAACATTTCTTGTTTTTTGTCTTGGTGATTATAGCCATTCTAACAGGCGTGAGGTGGTATCTTAGTGTTGTTTTGATTTGCATTTCCCTGATGATTAGTGATGTTGAGCATCTTTTCATGTGCCTATTGGCCATCTGTATATCTTCCTTGGAGAAGTGTCTGTTCATTTCCTCTGCCCATTTTTTGATCTGGTTGTTTGATTTTTGTTGTTCAATTGTGTGAGTTCTTTATATATTATGGAGATCAACCCCTTGTCAGATGTATGTTTTGCAAATATTCTCTCCCAGCTGGTTGGTTGTCTGTTCATCTTGATTCTGGTTTCATTTGTCTTATAAAAGCTCTTTAATCTGATAAAGTCCCACTAGTTTATTTTTTCTTTAGTTTCCCTAGTCTGGGTAGGCATGTCATCCGAAAAGATTCCTTTAAAACCAATGTCAAATAGTGTGTTGCCTATATTTTCTTCTATGAGTTTTATAGTTTCAGGTCTCACCTTCAGGTCTTTGATCCATTTTGAGTTAATTTTTGTGAATGGCGATAGCACATGGTCCACTTTCATTCTTTTGCATGTGGCTGTCCAGTTTTCCCAACACCATTTATTGAAGAGACTTTCCTTTCTCCATTGCATGTTCTTAGCACCTTTGTCGAAAATTAGCTGTCCGTATATGTGTGGTTTTATTTCTGGGCTTTCAATTCTGTTCCATTGATCTGTGTGTCTGTTTTTGTACCAGTACCATGCTGTTTTGATTACTATTGCTTTGTAGTATGTTTTGAAGTCAGGGATTGTGATGCCTCCTGCTTTGTTGTTTTTCTTTAGGATTTCTTTAGCTATTTGGGGTCTTTTGTTGCCCCATATAAATTTTAGTATTCTTTTTTCTATTTCTGTGAAAAATGTCATTGGGATTCTGATTGGGATTGCATTGACTCTGTAGATTGCTTTAGGTAATATAGACATTTTAACTATGTTTATTGTTCCAATCCACGTGCATGGGATATCTTTCCATTTGTTTATGTCATCATGGATTTCTTTCAATAATGTCTTGTAGTTCTCATTGTATAGGTCCTTCACCTCCTTGGTAAGATTTATTCCTAGGTATTTTATTCTTTTTGATGCAATTGTAAATGGTATTATCTTTTTGAGCTCTCTTTCTGTTAGTTCATTATTAGCATATAGAAATGCAACTGATTTTTGTAGATTGATTTTGTACCCTGCAACTTTGCTGTAGTTGTTGATTGTTTCTAATAGTTTTCCAACAGATTCTGTAGGGTTTTCTATATATAAAATCATGTCATCTGCAAATAGCGAGAGTTTCACTTCTTCGTTACCTATTTGGATTCCTTTTATTCCTTTTTCTTGCCTAATTGCTCCGGTCAAAACCTCCAGTACTATGTTGAACAGGAGTGGTGAGAGTGGGCAGCCCTGCCTCGTTCTTGTTCTCAGAGGAATGGCTTTCAGTCTTTCCCCGTTGAATATGATGTTGGCTGTGGGTTTGTCATATATGGCCTTTATTATGTTGAGGTACTTTGCTTCTATTCCCATTTTATTGAGAGTTTTTATCATAAATGGATGTTGTATCTTGTCAAATGCCTTCTCTGCGTCTATTGAGATGATCATGTGGTTTTTATTCTTTGTTTTGTTGATGTGATGTATCACGTTGATTGATTTGCGGATGTTGAACCATCCCTGTGTCTCTGGTATAAATCCCACTTGATCGTGGTGTATGATCTTTTTAATGTATTGTTGTATTCGGTTTGCCAATATTTTGTTGAGGATTTTTTCATCAATGTTCATCAGCGATATTGGCCTGTAATTTTCTTTCTTTGTATTGTCTTTGTCTGGTTTTGGTATCGGGGTGATGTTGGCCTTGGAGAATGATTTAGGAAGTGTTCCATCTTCCTCTATTTTTTGGAATAGTTTGAGAAGGATGGGTATTAAATCTTCTTTGAATGTTTGGTAAAATTCACTGGAGAAGCCATCTGGTCCTGGACTTTTATTTTTTGGGAGGTTTTTGATTACTATTTCAATCTCTTTACTTGTGATTGGTCTATTCAGATTCTCCATTTCTTCTTGGTTCAATTTTGGCAGCTTGTATAAGTCTAAGAATTTATCCATTTCTTCTAGATTGTCCAATTTGTTGGCATATAATTTCTCATAGTATTCTCTTATAATCCTCTGTATTTCCATGGTATCCGTTGTAATTTCTCCTCTTTCATTTCTAATTTTACTTACTTGAGCCTTTTCTCTTTTTTTCTTAGTAAGCCTGGCTAAGGGTTTGTCGATTTTGTTTATCTTCTCGAAGAGCCAACTCTTTGTTTCATTAATCCTTTCTACTGTTTTTTTGGTCTCAATTTCATTTATTTCTGCTCTGATTTCTATTATTTCTCTCCTTCTGCTGGCTTTGGGCTTTGTTTGTTCTTCTTTTTCTAGTTCTATTAGGTGTAATTTAACGTTGCCTATTAGGGCTTTTTCTTGTTTGTTAAGGTGGGCTTGTATAGCTATGAGTTTCCCTCTCAGGACCGCTTTTGCTGCATCCCATATGATTTGATATGGCATATTATCATTTTCGTTTGTTTCCAGATAGTTTTTGATTTCTCCTTTAATTTCATCAATGATCCATTGGTTGTTCAGTAGCATGTTGTTTAATCTCCACATTTTTGTCACTTTCCCAGTTTTTTTTTCCTGGTTCATTTCCAGTTTCATAGCCTTATGGTCTGAAAAGATGCTTGTTATGATTTCAATCTTCTTAAATTTATTGAGGCTTGCTTTGTTTCCCAACATATGGTCTCTCCTAGAGAATGTTCCATGCGCACTTGAGAAGAATGTGTAGTCAGCTGTTTTTGGATGGAGTGCTCTGTATATGTCTACTAGGTCCATCTCGTCCAGTTTTTCATTTAAGTCTGATATTTCTTTATTAACTTTTTGTCTGGATGATCTATCCATTGTTGTAAGTGGGGTGTTAAGATCCCCTACTATTATTGTGTTGTTGTTGATTTCTCCTTTTAGGTTTGTTAATAGTTGCTTTATGTGCATTGGTGCTCCTATGTTGGGTGCGTATATATTTATAAGTGATATGTCTTCTTGATGGAGTCTCCCTTTTATCATTAAATATTTCCCTTCTTTGTCTTTCTTAACCTGTTTTATCTTGAAGTCTACTTTGTCTGATATGAGTATGGCAACACCTGCTTTCTTTTGTTTGCCATTAGCTTGGAGTATTGTCTTCCATCCTTTCACTCTGAGCCTGTGCTTGTCTTTAGTGCTAAGATGTTTTCCTGAAGGCAGCATATTGTTCGGTCTTGCTTTTTAATCCATCCTGCCACTCTGTATCTTTTGATTGTAGAGTTCAATCCATTTACATTTAAGGTAATTATTGATATATGAGGGCTTAACGTTGCTGTTTTGTCACTTATTTTCTGGTTCTTTTGCATTTCCTTTGTTTCTTGTCCCATTTGTTTTGGACTGCCAATTCAGTTTGGTTGTTCTGTCTTATGATTCTTCTAGTTTTCTCTTTGTTTATCATATGTGGTTTTGCTTTAATTATTTGTTTAGTGGTTACTTTGAGGTTTGGGCAAAAAATCTTGTGTATGAGATAGTCCATTATCTGATAGCCTCCTATTTCCTTATACTAAGTCAATTCAGTCACTTTTTTCTTCCCCTTCTAAGTTGTTCTTGTTATACCTTGTTCTATCTTGTGTTGTGGCTGTGTGTTTACAGTGATGAGGTTAAATTTATTTTTGGTGAATTTCTTCCTTTGATCTTTGAGTTTAGTATTTAAGTGGTTGCTAACCTATTCCGGTAAAGATCTACTATTTCTCTGATTTTGTCTACCTACTTTTCTCCTTCCTCCAAGCTTTGTGTTCCCTTTCTCTTCTTTTTTTCAGACCTGAGGGCCTTCTTGAGTATTTCTTGTAGTGGGGGTCTCGTGGCCATGAACTCCCTTAGCTTTTGTTTATCTGGGACAGTTACTATTTCTCCATCATATTTGAAGGATATTTTTGCTGGATAGAGTATTCTTGGCTGAAAGTTTTTGTCTTTCAGTATTTTGAATATATCATTCCAGTCTCTTCTAGCCTGAAAAGTTTCTGTTGAGAAATCCGCTGAGAGCCTGATGGGAGTTCCTTTGTACGTTATTTTTTGTTTTTGTCTAGCTGCCCTTAATATTGTTTCTTTGTTGTTGACCCTGGCTAGCCTTACCACTAGGTGTCGTGGTGAAGTCCTTTGTCTGTTAATATATATAGGTGTCCTGTTGGCTTCGCTTACTGGTATTTCCTGCTCCTTCCCCAGATTTGGGAAATTCTCAGCTGTTATTTCCTTGAATAGGCTCTCTGTTCCTCTTTCCCTCTCCTCTCCCTCAAGAATACCTATAATTCTTATGTTACATTTTCTAATAGAGTCAGATATTTCTCGGAGTCTTTCTTCATTTCTTTTTAGTCTTAGTTCTCACTCCTCTTCCATCTGGAGTATATCTGTATTCCTATCCTCTAAAGTACTAATTCTTTCCTCCATATTGTCAGCTCTGTTCTTTAAAGATTCCAGATTCTCCTTTATCTCCTCCATTGTGTTCTTCATCTCCATCAACACTGATTGGTTTTTCTTTATGATTTCAATCTCTTTTCTGAAGAAACTCCTAATCTCATTGAATTGTTTGTCTGTGTTGTCTCATATTTCGTTGAGTGTTTTTATGATAGCTATTTTGAAATCTCTGTCATTTAGTTTATGGATTTCTGTGTCTTCAGGGTTGATTTCTGGGTGCTTGTCATTTTGTTTCTGGTCTGGTGATTTCATATATTTTTGCATTGTGGTTCCTGTGTTGGTTTTGTTTTTCCTCATCCTGGAAGTCTCTGGTTGCAATTTCCACCTGCCGCCACTGTCTGGTGGTAAAGGGCTGTGTAGTCTAAGCCCCCTGCGCTCTGCCCCAGTTTTTCTGCTGCGATCCGCAGTTTTTTTTTTTTTTTTTCCCCACTGCGATCCACGGGTCCAGTTGTTTGTTCAGGTCTGCCTCGGATCGCTAGGTCTGGTCAGTTGAGCTGCAGAGTCCGGGTTGCGGGGAGGGTGGAGCTCTCTCTTTTGCCCTCTGGTTCCCTGACGTGGGAGGCTTCTCGTTTGTCCCTCTTTATCCACTCTCTGGGGTGCTCAGATGTTGATGGTAGCCCTGTGGCTCCTCTGAGTCCTCTGTGCAGGGGTTTCCCACTGGCTGAGAGAGTCCGAAGAGCCACGGTTTCCCCGCCGAGGGCCACCCCTCCCCCCTCTCTGGGAGCCGCGCAAACCAGGATCGCTGATCTGATGGGGAGGGAGCAGAGTTCTCCTTACCTCTCCCCACTTCCTCTGGGGGCCCAGCACGTTCCGCTCTCAGATGTGTGGCAGTGTGGATCCCTCCGCTCTAGGTTTTCACTGTCTTTGATTCCGTTGTTGGTCTGTGACTGTTGCTTTTGTTGTGTCTTGTTGGGGGAAGAGTTCACGGCAAAGCTCACTCCGCCATGATGCTGACGTCACTCGTCACCATCTTTCTGTTTTTTTTATTTTTAAAGAAAGTTAATTCCAGAAATTATAGAGCCTTTTAAGGTTAAACACATGTACTAAGCAGACAAAACGAAATTGATACTTGGGAGAATGAATTATGTTGTAGAATACAAAGCTATCTGTAAGCTTTGCAGGACTATATTTCTTTGTGTGGGTTTTTAAACTGTAGCTTTACTTGTTGCTATGAGACCAGTTCCACATATATCTCTTTCTCTTTGATACAATCTTATTGGGCTTGGCCTGTTTTTAAAATTACAAACCAAAAAAGTAATTGTTCATAAAGTAAAACTTTCTACATTTAAATGTTGTAGCAATGTCTTAGTCATAATTCATAAGTTTATATTTTCACTAGACCAAGATGCTGAGCCACTGTAAATAACTGTAAATTTAATTTCTAGCTGATTTTACATATGTTGTGATATACATATACATATATGTATATATGTTAGCATCTAAGCAGGATTATAAATCAATAGAAAAAGGTAAAAAGGCTTTTTTGATTCAAGTTCTCTAATGACAAATCAAATATGTAGCATTTCATTTATTAAAATTGTATATGATAAAATACAAATAACACTCAAACTATTCTGAGCTTAACTTTGTGTTTACTTGATTGTCTATAGTATTCTGCAAGATCATAGCTGTGAACATCACTGGCCGTACTCTAGGTGTGTGAAACTACTAGTTATTGAAAAAAAAATCCAGACAACAGAGAGTTTTCTATGAAAAAAATAATTTTCTATTTAAGCTTTCATAGTCATCTATTTTTGTATTCCATTCGTATAAATGTATATCAAGTTTGGAAAAACAATTTCATCCATATCTGTCTGATAAACCAGATAAAGAATAAAGCAAAAATAGCAACTGAATGAAAAGTATTTTCATGACAGCAGAAGTTAACAGAGGTAATCATAATAGGATTATGTATATTATATTAGAATGATTTTACCAGTAAACATGGAATGAACTTGAATTTCTGATAGATTGTCTCCGAAACCCTTTTAATGTTCCTGTGGCAAAATCTGATAAATGGTTAAAGAAAGATAATTTTTCTGTAATGTTTTGGTATATGCACACACCTACTTTTAAGCCATTCTTTTCTTTGCCTCTATTGTATGCATTTGGCACATAAATTTATCTCTCAGTATTGCTTTAGCTGTGTTTCACAAATTTTGATACGTTGTATTTTCATATTCACTCAGTTTAATGTATTTTTTAAATTATTTTTATTTTCTTTGAGATTTCTTCTTTGACCATAGATCATTTCTTTTTTTTTTTTGTGAGGAAGATCAGCCCTGAACTAACATCCATGCCAATCCTCCTCTTTTTGCTGAGGAAGACTGGCCCTGAGCTAACATTTATTGCCAATCTCCCTCCTTTTTCTCACCAAAGCCCCAGTAGATAGTTGTGTGTCATAGTTGCACATTGTTCTAGTTGCTGTATGTGGGACGCCACCTCAGCATGGCCGGACAAGCGGTGCATCGGTGTGCGCCCGGGATCCGAACCCGGGCTGCCAGTGGTGGAGTGCACGCACTTAACCGCCAAGCCACGGGGCCAGCCCCTGACCAGAGATCATTAAGAAGTGTGTTGTTTAGTTTTCAATTGTTTTGAGATTTCCCTGTTGTCTTTCTGTTATTGATTTCTAGTTTGATTCCATTATGGTCAAGGAACAAACTATATTATTTCAATTCTTTTAAATGTCTTGAGGTTTCTTTTATGGCCCCAGATATGGTCTATCTTGGCGTATGTTCCGTGGATGCTTGAAAAGAATGCGCATTCTGCTGTTGTTGGGTAGAGTGTTCTATAAATGTCAATTAAACCCTGCTGGTTAATGGAGTTGTTTAATTCTTGTATATCTTCGCTGATATTCTGTCTAGTAGTTCTATCAGTTGCCTTGAGTGGGATGATGAAGTCCTCAACTATAAATGTAAATTCATCTATTTCTCTTTTCAGCTCTATCAGTTTTTGTTTCATGTATTTTGAAACAAATGGCTTAGGCATTTAGGATCACAATGTCTTCTTGGTGGATTGGTCCTTTTATGTAATATAATGGTTATGTAATACCCCACTTTGTCCCCAATAATTTTCTTCGCTTTGAAGTCTGTGTTGTCTGATATTAGTATAGCCATTTTAAAAATTAACATTTGCACGGTGTATCTTTTACTTTCAACTACATGTGTTATCATGTTTGAAACAAGTTTTCTGCAGACAGAATTAATGCATCATATTTTTTATGATCATCCTCTACCAATGTTTTTATTTTCAACCATCAAATATGATTTGAGAAATTCATAAGGAAATGGGATAGTCTTTTATATTTATTCCAATTTTTATCCAGTGTGGTGTTCTTTCTTCCTTTTTGAAGTTCTAAGTCCTTTTCTGTTAAAATTTCATTTCTGTTTGGAAAACTTCCTTTAATCATCCTTTAAGAGTAGGTCTTCTAAACAACAGATTCCTATTGTTTTCCTTCATCTGAGAATGTCTTTATTTCCCCTTAATTCCTGAATGATATTTTTGCCAGACTTGTAACTCATGGTTGACAATTCTTTTCTTTCAGCACTGTAAAAATGCTGTGCTACTTCCTTCTAACATCTGTGATTTCAGACGAGAAATCCACTGTTGTTTGAATTATTGTTCCTCTATAAATAATGCATCATTACTCTCTAGCTGCTTTCAAGTTTTATCTTTTAGTTTTCAGAAATTTAATTATGATACGCCATGACATAGATTTCCTTGGACTTATCCTATTTTGGTTTCATTAAGCTTCTTGAATCTCACTAAGTTTAGAAAACTTTTAGCCATAATTTCTTCAAATACTTTCTCTTCTTCTGGCACTCTGATGATACAAATGTTAGATCTCTTGTTATTGTCTCACAGATTCCTGAGACTCTGTTCTCTTTTTTTTTTTTTAGTCTATTTTTTCTCTATTATTCAAATTGGGTAATCTTTATTGTCCTATCTTCAAGTTCACTAATCTGTTACTCTGTCGTATTTATTTTGCTGAGTCCATTCAATACATTTTTTATTTCAGTTATTGTATTTTTTTAGTTCTATAAGTTCTACTTAGTTCTTTATATATATGTTCTATTTCTTTGCTGATATTTTCTTTTTTATTTGCTTTTTATTTGATGGCTTTTTTAAAATCCTTGTCAAACAATTCCAAAATCTGATTCATCTTGGTGTTAATGTCTGCTGATCATCTTTTCTCATTTAAGTTGTGGTTTTCCTTGTTCTTAGTACGATCAGTGATTTTTTTTCTGTATTCTGGACATTTGGGGTATTATTTTAGGAAATTCTGGATCCTATCTCAATATTCCATTTTAGCAGGCACTTTGTTTAGGTTTTTATGTAGGTTCTGGCCTGCTTTTGTTGACTGTGATTCCAATGACTGTTAGTTATTAGAGCCAGTGCCATTCTGGTCTGCTTTGTTCACCTGGTGCCACTGGTGCTGCCCACGGGGACACAAACATGATTCCTAGGCCTTGTGCCATCAGGTAGGTGGTGGGAGACACCAGGCCTGTGGGGGTGGGAAACTCTTTCTTGGGCCATCCAATGCCAGTTGGAGTCCCATTTGATCCCTCCTGGTGCCACTCGCCTGGGTGGAATATGCTTCCTGGACCACGTAGTACCACTTGGTTGAGGTTGGAACATGGGTGGCGAATTCCCCATCCAGCAGCCAAAGGTGACCCAAGCCAAGCATCTCGTGGCCTTCCACTCAGCAGCCAAAGGTAGCTCAGTCCTCGTATCTCACGACCCTCTCTCTACCCCACAACAGAAGACAGCCCAGGTAGATACTTTCCTCTCCTGGTGCCAATGACAAAAATCAGGTTGGAGGCCCTATGGCACTGGGCAGCCTGGAGAGCAGGCCCAGGGAAAAGTTCTTTACCCTGCAGGCTCAGTGTTTTCCAACCCCCAACTAGAGGCAATGAGAGACTCATAGAGGCACTTTCTGCCCCTTGGGCAGCACCAACATGGGTAGAGCAAGAGCCCTACAGCCACCTAGTAGCTCAGAGAGCAAGCTGGAGAAAGTGCTTTCTGTCCTGCTCACTTCAAACATAATGACACTGGTAGGTTGAAAGTAAAAGAATGGAAAATTACATACCTTGCTAATATTAATGCTTTAAAAAGCACAAGATCTCTGTTCTAAGGTTCTAATATCATATGTGTAAAAAGTCAGATAGTGAATAACAAGTGTAAAATTTTTAGAATCCATGGGGTAGTCAGTCATAATTTGGTCATTATCATTTAACTTGAAGCAGTGGAGGGTTTCTTTGTTACGTCAGCAAAGTGATACTATATAAAAAAATCACAGAAATGACAGCTTCTTCCTTCTAAATGACAGTGTTGAAACTTCAGAATAATGTTTTGAGGCTGATATCAAATTACCTTCAAAAATTTTACTAAAAAAATAAAAATTACATGGTTTTAATTTTCCAAACACAGAATTCCTAATTAAATGCATTAAAGCTTTCTTGTTAAATGCAATTTGAGTTGAATGGTATCTTTAAGACACTGATGGTTTGGGAATGCGTTTTTCAATTTTTTTGTGAGTGAGTCCACATTATGCTATAGAAACAATAGGACAACTCTGACTGGTTTTCCCTGATTGGAATAAAGACTATTATAATGAAAGAATGACAAAAACAGTTTTTCTCAGTGAAAAATGAAAGCTGTTTCTAGTGATTCAGTACCTACCTTGAGGTAATCTAAAATAATGTTTATAAAGGGTCTTTTATTTGAGAGTCTCAAAGAATTTCAAAGATAGAGGTGAGTGTTTTCTTGTTTCACATAGATGGGATAAGTATGGTGCTATGTTTTTGAATTTAAAAAGACAGATCTCAGGCAAGGTCTCTCCATAAAGTAACAAAATTTTGATGTGGTTACCATGATTCAGGGGTCTGATTCTAAACGTGGCATGCTTAGAAACTCTAATTGTCAGGGAATTCAAACATGATCAATCTCAGAGGTTTTGGTTTATGATAACCAACCTACAAGAGATTGATATTTAAGCCAGAAAGTAAAGTTGTTAATTTAGAATGAAAGCTGTAACAACTGCCAGCCAGACCAATTATTTAATTCTGCTGGTCAGCATGTTTTCCTCCTTGTAAGAGAATCTACATGGAAAGCAAAATTACTATCAGATGGCTACTCATTATACCTGGACTCATAGCAAGGAAGTTGTTCCCCAACCTGGGGATATGACAGAATTATCTAGAGAAGCTTTAAAAAATTCAGATTCCTGGGTTACATCTCAGAATTAGTGGATCAGAAACTCTAGTGATGAAATCCAGCAATCTTTATTGTACAGAAACTTTCTCAGGTGATTCAGATGCAGCCTGTCTGCAGACCAGGTTTTGGAAACCACTGAACTAGATCATCCTAATGGCTAGTGTCATAAAACTAGATTGGCTTTGGGCACCTGTGTCTCTCATAGCACTGTTCCTAACAATCACATATACATTTTAATGTTGGATAATTTGGAGTATCTTCCAACATTTTGATAAAATATTGCACTTAGTTTTCCTTTTTTCCTAGAGTCCATTCAGAGCATTTGACTCTGACAACAGTCTCTTTTCCACTTAGGTTACATGTAGTTGATTAGATTATTATATTTTTCTGATAAATACAAGTTCTGAGAAAACATCCTGATCACCTTGTTTGGACTTAGGCATTTCCCAAACAACTTTTAGATGGAGTATTTATGCAGATGTCTTATTTCATCTATTATGTATTGAGACTTACCAGTATCATTCTCCATCCATCACTCATACATTTGTTATGCGTTTACTATGTGCCAAACACTGCACTAAACAATGGAGTATAGAGAGTTGATAAACATACTCTCCTTTAGAGGAGCTCACAGACAGGTATATAAACAGTTAAGTACATTGTAATGTGATAAGTGCTAAAGTAGAATCATGTACAAAGTGCTGTGAAAGGAGAGGCAGAAATGACTAAGTCTGCCAGAACAATGAAGAAAAAACTCCCAGAAGAGGGAACACTGACATTGAAATGTAAAGAATAAGAAGAAATTCACTTGTTAGGAAAGGGCATGTCCAAAAGCACAGAAGTGTGAAATATTGTGTAATATTGTGTGCTCTAAGTTATTGAACAGAGTTGGCAGAGAAATCCAGAAACATAGGTTGGAACCATATAGGGAAGGACCTTCTATACCAGGCTAAAGAGGTTTTATTTTTGCCTTCAGGAGTAAGCAGAAATTTTTAAAGAAAGAAGTACCGGGGCCGGCCTCGTGGCTTAGTGGTTAAGTGAGTGCGCTCCACTGCTGGCGACCCGGGTTCGGATCCCGGGCTCGCACCGACGCGCTGCTTCTCTGGCCATGCTGAGGCCGCATCCCACATACAGCAACTAGAAGGATGTGCAGCTATGACACACAACTATCTACTGGGGCTTTGGGGGGAAAAAATAAATAAATAAAATCTTTAAAAAAAATAAATAAAAAAAATAAAGAAAGAAGTAGCACAATCTTGTGTTTTTTTTTAATGTAGCATTTTAAAAATTGAGATATACTTTTCCTAACATAAAATTTACCATTTTGAAGTATACACTGAAGTGATTTTTAGTATATTCACTAATCATCAACACTAATGACTAATGATATAGAGAATCTTTTCATGTGCTTATTGGCCGTTTGTCTATCTTCTTTGGAAAGATGTCTGTTCAGATTATTTGCCCAGTTTTTACTTGGTTTGTCTTTTTTATTGTTGAGTTGTAATAGTTGTTTATATATTCTGGATACCAGACCCTTATCAGATAAATGTTTGGAAAATATTTTCTCTCATTCTCTGAGTTTTCTTTTCACTTTTTTGATAGTGTCCTTTGATGCACAAAAGCTTTTTTAAAAAAATTATGAAGTCAAATTTATCTTTTTCTTTTATTGCTTTTGCTCTTGGTGTCATATCTAAAGAACTGTTCCCAAATCCAAGTCAGACGGATTTTCATGATGTTTTCTTTTTTTTTTTTGTGAGGAAGATCAGCCCTGAGCTAACATCCGTGCTAATCCTCCTCTTTTTGCTGAGGAAGACTGGCCCTGAGCTAACATCTATTGCCCATCCTCCTCCTTTTTTCCCCCAAAGCCCCCGTAGATAGTTGTATGTCATAGTTGCACATCCTTCTAGTTGCTGTACGTGGGACGTGGCTTCAGCATGGCAGGAGAAGCGGTACGTCGGTGCGCGCCGGGGATCCGAACCCGGGCCCCCAGTAGCGGAGTGCGTGCACTTAACCGCTAAGCCACGGGGCCGGCCCCATGATGTTTTCTTTAAAGAGTTTTATAGTTTTTACTCTTACATTTAGGCATTTGATGTATTTTGAGTTAATTTTTGTATATGGAATGAGGTAAGAGTCCAATTCATTCTTTTGCATGTGGATATCCATTTGTGCCAGCACCATTACTGAAAAGACTGTTCTTGCCATGTTGAATGATTTTGGCACCCCTGTTGAAAATCAATTTGCTATAGATGTATTGGTTTATTTCTGATCACCCAGATCTATTCCATTGATCTATATTTCTATCCTTATGCTGGTATCACACTTTCTTGATTACTGTAGCTTTGCGTTAAGTTTTGAAATTGGGAGGTGTGAATCCTCCAACTTTTTTGTTCCTTTTCAAGACTGTTTTTTGCTATCCTGGGTCACCTCCAATTTCATATGAATTTTAGGATCAATTTTTCCTTTCCAAAAAACAGGCAGTTGGGATTTTGATAGAGATTGCACTGAATCTATAGGTCACTTTAGGTAGTATTGCCATCTTAACATTATTGGGTATTCCAATCCATGAACACAGGATGTCTTTCCATTCATTTAGGTCTTCTTTAATTTCTTTAAATGATATTTTGTAGTTTTCAGTGTACAAGCCTTGCACTGATTAAATTTATTATTCCTAAGTATTTTATTGTTTTTGATGCTATTGTGACGGCTTTTTTTGTGTGTGTGTGTGAGGAAGATTAGCCCTGAGCTAACATCCGATGCCAATCCTACTCGTTTTTGCTGAGGAAGATTGGCCCTGGACTAACATCCATGTCCGTCTTCCTCTACTTTATATGGGACACCACCACAACGTGGCTTGACAAGCGGTGCATTGGTGCGCGCTGGAGATCCGAACCCGCAAACCCCAGGCTGCTGAAGCAGAGTGCGTGCACTTAACCGCTATGCTACTGGGCCAGCCCCGGCTTTTAAATTTTTATTTTCTGATTTTTCATTGCTAGTGTGTAGGAATGCAATGAATTTTTTGTCTTGATCTTGTATCCTGCAACTTTGCTGAACTATGTTATTAGCTCTAGTAGTTATTTTTGGTAGATTTTTTTATGGTTTTATATTTATACAAAGTGATTTAGTTTTACTTTTTCCCTTCCAATTTGGACACCTTTAATTTCTTTTTCTTGCCTAATTCTCTGGCTACAACTTTCAGTACAATGTTGAATAGAAGTGGTGAGAGCAGATATCTTTGTCTTGTTCCTGATCTTAGGGGGAAATTATGCAGTCTTTCACTATTAAGTATTATGTAAGCTGTGGGTTTTTCATAGATGTTAGCTGTGGGATTTTTATAAATATCCTTATTGTGTTGGGGAAGTTCCCTTCTATTCCTGGTTTCTTGAGGTTTCATGAAATCATGTTGGATTCTGTCAAATGATTTTTCTGTGTTTATTGAAATGATCATGTGGTTTTTTTTTTTTTGCTTTATTCTATTAACATCGTGTATCATTACCTTGATTGATTTTCCTATGTTGAAGCACTCTTACATTACTGTGAGACCAAATCTCAGTTGGTCATGATGTATATTCATGAGCTACTAGATTCAGTTTGCTAGTATTTTGTTGAGGATTTTTACATCTATATCATTAGGTCTGTAGTTTTTTTCTTGTGATTACTTGTCTGGCTTTGGTAGCAGAGTAAAGTTGGCCTCATAGAATGAGTTAATATGTGTTTCTTCTATTTTGTGAAGGAGTTTGAGAAGAATTGATGTTAATTTTTTAAATGTTTGGTAGAATTCTACAGTGAAGCCATCTAATTGTGGACTTTTCTTTGTTGGGAGGTTTTTTGATTACTGATTCAATCTCTTGTTATAAGCCTGTTATGATTTTTTTATTTCTTCTCAAGTCAGTGTTGGTAGTTTGTGTGTTTCTAGGAATACATTCATGCTATTTAGGTTATTTAATTTGTTGGTACAAATGTTCACAGTATTCCCTTATAATTATTTTTGTTTCTGTAAGGTTATTAATAATGTCTCCTGTTTCAATCTGATTTTAGTCATTTGAGTTTCCTCTTTTTTTCTTGGTCAGTCTAGCTAATTTGTGTTCATTTTTTGATATTTTCAAAGAACCAACTTTTGGTTTCCCAATTCTCTCTTTTGTTTATCTCTTCTCTATTTTGTTTATCTATACTCTAATATTAATTATTTCCTTCCTAATTCTTGCTTTGGGTATAGTTTACTCTTCCTATTCTAGTTCCTAAAGTGGAAGTTTAGGTTATTGATTCAAGATTTTTTTGTTTGTTCCAGCTCTGTTGAGGTATAATTGACATAAAAATTACATATATTTAAGGTGTACAACATCATGGTTTGATATACATATATGTTGTGAAATAATTGCCATGCTCAAGTTAATTATCTATCACTACACAATTACCTTTTTCTTGGTATAGTGAGAACACTTAGCAAATTTCAAGTACACGATACAGTATTATTAGCCATAGTCACCCTGCTGTACATTAGATCCCTAGAACTTATTCATCTTGTAACTGAAAGTTTGTACCCTTTGACAAACCTCCACTCATTTTCCCCACCCTCTAGCCCCTGGTGACCACCATTCTACTCTCTGTTTCTATGAGTTCAACTTTTTTAGATTCCACACATAAGTGATATCATAAAGTATTTTTCTTTCTCTGTATGACTAATTTCAGTTAGCATAATTTCTTCCAGGTTCATCCATGTTGTTACAAATGACAGGATTTCCTTATTTTTTATTGGTGAATAATATTCCATCATATATAATTATATATATGTATATCTCCCATATTTTATTTATCCATTTATCCATTGACAAACATTTAGGTTGTTTTCATATCTTAGCTATTGGGAATAATGCTGCAATGAACATGGGAGTGTAAATATGTCTTCAAGATACTGATTTCATTTCTTTTGGACATATACCCGGAAGTAGGATTGCTGAGTCATATGGTAGTTTATTTTAACTTTTTGAGGAAGCTCCATACTGTTTTCCATACTGTTTGTACCAATTTACATTCCCATCAACAGTATACAAGGGTTCCCTTTTTTCCACACCTTCACCAACACTTGTTACCTCTTGTCATTATAATATTAGCCATCCTAACAGGTGTTAGGTGATAATCTCATTGTGGTTTTGATTTTCATTTCCTTGATGATTAGTGATGTTGAGCACCTTTTCATGTACCTGTTGGTCATTTGTATGTATTTGTTGGAAAAAATGTCTATTCAGGTAACTTTGCCCATTTTTTAATCAGGTTATTTGTTTTTTTGCTATTGAGTTACATGAGTTCCTTATTGCGTTGTATTTTTGTTATTAACCCCTTATCAGATATATGATTTGCAAATATTTTCTCCCATTCTGTAGGTTGCTTTTTTTATTTTGTTGATTGTTTTTTTTGCTGTGCAGAAACTTTTTAGTTTGATGTAGTCCCGCTAGTTTATTTTTGCTTTTGTTGCCTGTACTTTTCATGTCCTATCTAAAAAATCACCGCCAAGACCAATGTCAAGGAGATTTTCCCCTATGTTTTCTTCTAGGAGTTTTACAGTTTTAGATCTTATGTTTGTCTTTAATCTGCTTTGAGTTGATTTTTGTATATGGTATAAGGAAAGGGTCTAATTTCATTTTTTTGCCTGTGGATATCCAGTTTTCCCAGCACCATTTATTGAAGAGACTATCCCTTCCCCATTGTATATTCTTGGCACCATTGTCATAGATGAGTTATTTGTATATGTGTGGGTTTATTTCTGGGCTCTCTATTCTGTTCCATTGATCTATGTGTCTGTTTTTATGCCAGTACCATACTGTTTTGCTTACTATAGCTTTGTAATATAGTTTAAAATCAGGAATTGTAATGCCTCCAGCTTTATTATTCTTTCTCAAGATTGCTTTGGCTATTTAGAGTCTTTTGTGATTCCATATGAATTTTAGGATTGATTTTTTTTATATTTCTGTGAAAAAGGCCATTGGAATTTTGATAGGGATTGCATTGAATCTGTGGATCACTTCCAGAATATTAATTCTTCCAACCCAAGAACACAGGATATCTTTCCATTTATTTGTGCCTTGCATTGGCATTTGTGCATTTGAATGATCAAACACCTCTTTCAGTCTTTACAGACTGCTTTTGGCAGGTAAAGGCCTTCTCCTCTCGGTTCCCCAGGCTGATTAGATTACCTCTGGAATTGCAGTTGTGCTTTGTTGGAGCCAGGTCACAAGGCTGTCGCTGGGTCTGCAGTGGGGTCTGTGGTTGGTGGGCTTGTTCCCAGGGGCTTGAGTGGGCATAGATCCTGTCTGGTCCTTGGGTTGACAGGACTTACTCCCAGACTTTGTTCAGTAACATGGTACTGGGACAAGTGTCCACTTCAGTGTCCACAGTTGGATGCTTAGACAGTGGTCCTGTTACCAGATGTGTGGATGGGTGTAGCTCCTGCCAGGTACCTGTGAGGGCTCCTACAAGTAACTAGGTGGGTCCCTGGGCAAGTATGATTGGCCCCAGACTGTGGCTGAGAGGGGCTGTAACCAAGTCTCAAGTTTGCTTCTGGGTCCACAGCCAGAATTGAGAGCTGCAGACCTGGCTCTGGAGGCGTGGATGGGCATGTCTCCTGTCAGGTCCCTGGGTGGGCAGGACTGCCCCCTGGCCGTGGTTGAGAAGGGCTGGAGTCAAGTTACTGGATTGTTTCAGAATTTGCAGTCAGACTAAGGTTAGCTGGCCTACCTCCAGGGGCACGGATGGGTGTGTCTCCTGGTGAGTCTTTGGGTGGGCAGAACTACCCGTGGACCACTGCCGGGAGGGGTTGGATCTGAGTAACAGGTCCATTTCTATATCCGCTGTCAGACTGAGGTTGGCTGGCCTGCTTCCTCAGGCACTGATCGATGTATTTCCTGGTGGGACCTTGAGCCGGCAAGACTGCTCATGGACCGCAGCTGGGAGGGGCAGGAACCAAGTGTAGAGTGGTTTCAGGATCTCCAGGGGTGCAGACCCTGTCTCCCACAGGGTCCATGGGCCTAAAGGACTGCTCACCGAGTATAAGGCCCTTTCAGAATCTCCAGGAGCACAAACAGCAGTGTCTCCTGCTGCATCCCTGAGCCAGTAGGACTGCTCCTGGACTGCCACTGAGAGCTGCTGGAGCTGAGTATAGGGTCCTTTGAGGATCCCCAGGGGCACAGATGAGAATATCTCTTGCTGGGTTCTTGGGACTGCAGGACTGCTCACAGAGTGCAGCTGGGAGGGACTGGAGCCCAGCTACAGGGCTGTTTCAGAATCTACGGTCAGGCCAAGTTTGGCGGATTTACCTCTAGGGGCTCCCCAACCACAGCCAAGAGGTGCTGAAGCTGGGCCATAGGCCACTTCAATGTCCACAGCTCGGACTGGGAACTATGAGCCCAGAATCCAAAGCACAGGTGGGCATAACTCTTCCTGTGTCCCTTGGTATATAGTACTGGTAGCAGGACCACAGCCAAATGGGGTTATAGCTGAGTCTACAGGGGTACGGAGCTGTTTCTGGGTCTGTAGCCAGGTGTGTTGGAAAGCCTAGAGCTACTGTGTTAAGATTATGCAGATTATGACCTACTGAATGAGGAAGTACAAAGCCACCCACATGGGGTTGGCAGGTGGCACCCCCCAAGCAGCCAAGCTCCCACTTTTGAGGTAGTGAAAACTCTGGGGTTGTCTGATTGAAGGTACAGTTTTAATGCAGCCACACAAAGGAAGTAAAGTCACAAAGTTTATTACTTACAAGTCCCAAATGGGAGTGCAAATGAGCCAAGGAAAGAGCAGTCCTCCAACCCAGGTCACCAGTGAGCAGCAGGAGTGAGGGCAGGGTAGCAAGCACCCATTACTTATAGGGTGGTTCGAGTGGCAGTCACTAATTTTCATGAGCTTAACTTTGAGTGGTCATTTTGAAAGGTGCCCTGGGAAAAACAAGGTGGGAACTTATGGTGGGAACTCTGAGCTTGGGTTCTCATTTCTAAGTGTCGAGACTTTGGGTGTGAGCAGGGTTGTCATAACATAAAGTGCCTAGGCAGCAACTCAAAATGGCTGTTTTTTTCATCACAGTTGACCCTATGATGCCTAGGCATTAGTCTCAGGGAAAATCATGGTCACTGTCTGGATGGTGGAGATATTAAAAGTCACTAGCAGGGTTTTGGTCACCCATCACATAAAGCATTTGAGTAAAACAATAATACCAATTAACAATATCAATAAACAAATGGTGGTTTGAAATCCCACTTGTAACCATCTTCCTCATTTGTTAGGGTCCAGCCAAGAGAATAAATCAAAGCCTTTGGATAAGGTTAAGGTGGGTATTTGGTTAAAAACGTGGATGAGATTATCAAATATTTGTAGCCATTGGGCCATTTTCTGTAAGTTTGCCTGAATTTGTTTAGAATTATTAATATACATACAGCAGGTGGTGCCCTTTATAGTGCACACACCTCCTTCCTTGGCCAGTAAGTAGAGTTAGCTTTAACAGTTATCCAAAACCATCTGCACTAAAGAATCATCTTGTTGCATTAAGGCTAGACTTTGGTGTAGCAGCCCAATGTTTTAGCCAGGATTGCTGACAGGTTGGTGTTTGCTTTAATAATTTGTTGTTGTATGCCTGTTGTGGTGATTCCTAACTCAGTTCCTGTGAGGGATAGTCATAGACCTACTCCTAACATAATGGGGATGAATACCACATGCTTGTAACATGAGGGGTCAGAACGAGAGATGGATTGGGGGTCCTGTTCAGTGATTTGTAAGGGTAGTCTCAGGGAGATTGAAGTATATTGGTAAGAACAACTGGGACTCCCCGAGGGCTGGCAAGGAGGCAGATGTGTTGGAAGTTGAGGGGAGAAGTGCACATATGGAGAGCCACGTATGTGTGACTACCCCAGGGCACCAGACCCACAGTGGACAACAACTGTTTGATTAGGGATGCTGAAGTATGTTGGGGTTCACTCCAGGTGGCTGGGCCACAAGGTCCGAGATCATGGGAATTGTACTCCTTGGGATGAAGTGTAGGTTATATTCATCTATGTGGTGGCGTTGGTGGTATAGTGGTGAGCATAGCTGCCTTCAGTCCATGTGGTGTTGGTGCCTGGGCAGATATGGAGGACTATAAAGGGTCCATGTGGGCTCCTGCCAGATGCCACATACTGTATAGCAAAGTGTCCTGTATGGGAGCAAATGAGCACTGTAGAGAGTGGTTGGGCAAGTTGCAGAGACGTGTAGGGTGCCTTCTGTTGGGCAAATCATGACAGGGTCAATAAATCAGCCGGGTAGACCACCAACTCAGGAAAAAGCCTCTGTTGAGCCTGGGAACATGCCCAGCAATTATGGTGACCTGAAAAATGAGCTGTGGTTTCTGCCCATTGTACAAAAATATTAAGAATATTATAAGGTTTAAATGGGAGGATTGTGGAGCTCTGAGTGGTGACAATGGGAAAGCGTCCCCTCAGGATGGTGTAAGGAGGTGACCCTGTGGCTGTTGTGGTCCTGGAGGGTGTAGTTGGGGGGGGGGTAAGTTCTGTGGTGGTAGTATCCACAGTTGAGGGGCGGGTTCTTACCAACAGAAATTAAATTCACTAACCCCCAATAAGATGCATAACGTGGACCAGTCTAATGGGCATGATGAAGGCAAGCAACTAAATGAAATGTTTAAAGGGGCCCCCATAACATTATGAAACTCGACACATACCTGGGCCTTCCAAAGCTCAAAGGTGCAGCAGAGAGCAGTCTGGCAGTCATAGTACCACCTCACGCTTGAGCAGCAAGCACTGGAGAAAGTAAGGGGATCCTGGGATAAACATAGCTGACTCTGCAAACTACCACTCAAGGGGGGTCATCAGCAGGTAATTTAGATAAACAAGTATTCAGTCCCAGGAAGCGCTCACTATCATCAGCCGCCATGACTTCCTGGGTGTCATTTCCACTATAGTGGAAGGTTGCAATTGCAGCATCTGGATTGAAGTTGTGTTCCGTGGCATCGTAGGCTGGGGCGTCATCATCTCCAGTATTGTTGCAGGTGGAGAGGGCCCCCTCAAAGGAAGGTTACCTTCCCAGGTAGCCACCCAGGAGGGAAGCTGAGGGTCCAAGGGGTCTAACAGGATCACATAGATTTAGGATGTGCTGGTTAAGTAAATTGCACTGTCAGGAGCAGCTACTGGTGTCACAAATTTTCAGTTATGTTTTGGGGGTCCTCGGGGGTGCAAATTGGCAAATTGAACAGTACTCTCCTCCAAGGCATAAGAGGTCTCCATCTGTAAATAATAAAGATGGGAAGCACATGTGTAGCCTTGCTTTAAAGAAAATTTAGTTATATGCTCCCAACAATCTAATGTTTGGTCCTGTGTTACCAGAGACAGGTCTGAACTGCATAAGCCTATAAGCCAATTAGGGTTAAAATTAGGGCAGTTTGATGGCCAGTGCCTGGAGGATAGGATGTCAATGACTGTTTGAGCTAGGCTGGTGACCTTTAAGCATTTGTGCAACTGGTCCCATTTGAGAAAGAGGGCTTCAATTGCCTGCTAGTATCCACACCTGGTGGCATTTCAGGCACAGCCCCTCCAGGGCTGACATCCAGCAAGTGCCATTCCCCCATCCTGGAGTGCAATTGCGGACAACTTTCCAGTGTTGCCCCTCTGGGGTCAAGGAAAAACTGTATGACGCAGATGGCTCAAAAAGGCACAGAGTAAGGCTGACGGTAGTGAGCATCTGAATTTTATAATTTTGCATCTGCCTGCTGGCTGTCCCATGTGAAAATTTATTGTAGGAAGCCATTGTGGGTCAGCAGCTCATTGGTAGCCTCCTTCAAAGAGGGGTGGGGCCAAGCGTTGTAATTATATCACTAAGTTGTCATCATCTAATGTTGCTGGTGTCAACCAACTTGAGTTAGAGATCCACACTCTGCTTTTGGTGGGTCTGGGTGCCATTATTTCTACTTCCTATGGGAAAGTATGGTTAGGAGAAATAAACCATCCACTAAAGCCACTATACATTGAAATTTCAGCTGGAATTTGCATACCAAGCTGGTAAGTGTGGTCCAGCAGCAGCATAGTGGGTTTGTATACTTCTAATGGGCCAGAACCATCTATGACCAGGGGGTCATGGCTAACCACCCATTCCTGATCAGGTCACCAATGAATATTATAAGGCAAGATGATCAACATTTTAAATATGTAAGGGGACTCAAAATTTTGGGGAAAAATGTAAATAATATTGTTCCACAAGGTGAAAGCATCAGATTCTCTCGTGATAGCAATCATAGCATGGCCAGGTGAGCCCAGTTGGTATGAGAAGAGGGGTGGCCATATGGCCTAGAGTTTAAGGTAGTAAGTGCCTCTGGCAGAAAGGAAGTCTACATAGGAATCCATTTACCACTCTGTAACTTAAGGAGCAAGGATTTCAAAAGACCATTGTGGCATTCAATAATGCCAGAGGCCAGTCGCTGATATGGGAGATGAAAGTTCCATTGGGTGCCTTGTGGAGAGCTCAGTGTTGTGTCACATAGACAGTAAAATTAGATCCTTGATCTGAGTCAATAATGTCAGGAGGCTGAATGTAGGCAAGATATATTTAGTAAAGAAAGAGATTACCTGTTCAGCAATGGTTTTCCTGGAGGATATATCAAGCAGTAGGCCAGTGTAAGTATCCAAACACATAATGGCAAAATGAGTAGTGCCCTCAGATAGAAGGAGTGGCCCTATAAAATCAACCTGCCACTGACTAAAAGGGCAGTCCCCCCTTGGAACTGAGGCCTGATGGAGCATAATTTGAAATTTAAAACAGTTCATTTTGGGGGCCAGTCCAGTGGCATAGTGGTTAAGTTTGTGCACTCCACTTTGGCGACCCAGGGTTCGTAGGTTCGGATCCCAAGTGCAGACAGATGCACTGCTTGTCAAGCCATGCTGTGGCGGCATCCTATATAAAGTAGAGGAAGATGGGCATGAATGTTAGCCCAGGGCCAATCTTCCTCAGCAAAAAGAGTAAGACTGGTAACAGATGTTAGCTCAGGGCTAATCTTTCTCACAAAAATAAATAATAAATAAAACAGTTCATTTTGGGGGCCGGCCCAGTGACCTAGTGGTTAAGTTCACATGTTCCACTTTGGCGGCCCAGGGTTCATCGGTTCGGATCCTGGGTGTGGACCTACTCACTGCTCATAAGCCATGCTGAGGCAGTGTCCCACATAGAAGAGCTACAACTCTACAACTATGATACACAACTATGTACTGGGGCTTTGGGGAGAAAAAAGAATAAAAGAGGAGGATTGGCAACAGATGTTAGCATAGGGCCAATTTGCCTCAAAAAAAATCCTTATTAAAAAAAAATCCTTCAAACAGTTTGTTTTGCAAAGGCTGCTGTAAATGGAACCCCCCCCCCCTTAGGCAGCCCCAGGCCAATGAGGCAGCAACTCCCCCATGACCCAAAGAAATATGGGACCATTCAGCTAGTGATTAAGGTGTATGGAACTGGTGACTAAGAAAGGCTGGAGTGGTGGAGTCCAGGATTGATTGATGGGGGTAGAAGGAAGTTGTGGTTCTTTGGTGGTGGATGGAGCCAATAGAATTGTTGGTAAAAAGTCATCAGTTGAGACCCCCAAACAGACGGTGACCTGGTTTCAGGTAAGGGCATCCTCCTTATGGTTAAAGACAGCCTTTGGTGTAGTGGTGTTTGAGTGTGCTGAAACATGTGTAAACTTGATTGTTACTGGTGCCTGGGCAATGCTTCTCCAAATTGGGACACCCCAAAGGGGATGGCCTTAAATATGAAAATTGTCCCACTGCCATTGGCCTGATGTAACTGCTAGACTGTTAGCAACTGCCCATGAGTAAGTAAAAATATGGACAAGAGCCTTGTCATGGGCAGTGGTACTGTCTACAGTGGTTTGTACCACCACAAGCTCAGCAAGCTGAGCCAACTCTGACTTACTGTTTTTGATAAGAGTGGCACTGCTAATATTTCTGATGAACATAGATGCAAAAATCCTCAACAAAATATTGGCAAACCGAATACAGCAATACCTTAAAAGGATCATACACCATGATCAAGTGGGATTTATTCCAGGGATGCAGGAATGGTTCAACATCTGCAAATCAATCAATGTGATACCCCACATTAACAAAAGGAGGAATAAAATCACATGATCATCTCAATAGATGCAGAGAAAGCATTTTACAAGATCCAGCATCCATTTATGATAAAAATTCTCAATGAAATGGGTACAGAAGGAAAGTACCTCAATATAATAAAGTCCATATATGACAGAGCCATAACCAACATCATACTTAATGGTGAAAAACTGAAAGCCATCCCTCTGAGAA
Organism: Diceros bicornis minor; assembly: GCF_020826845.1. Classification (NCBI taxonomy): domain Eukaryota; kingdom Metazoa; phylum Chordata; class Mammalia; order Perissodactyla; family Rhinocerotidae; genus Diceros; species Diceros bicornis. The sequence continues at coordinate 58,929,917 of NC_080781.1, forward strand.
CAAGAACAAGACAAGGGTGTCCATATTACCTAAAGCAATCTACAGATTCAATGCAATCCCAATCAGAATCCCAATGACATTCTTCATGGAAATAGAATAAAGAATCTTAAAATTTATATGGAACAACAAAAAACCCCAAATAGTGAAAGCAATCTTGAGCAAAAAGAACAAAGCTGGAGGTATCACAATCCCTGACTTCAAAATATACTACAAAGCTATAGTAATCAAAAAAACATGGGACTGGCACAAAAACAGCCACACAGATCAATGGAACAGAACTGAAAGCCCAGAAATAAAACCACACATCATTGGACAGCTAATCTTTGACAAAGGAGGTAAGAACATAAAATGGAGAAAGGAAAGTCTCTTCAATAAATGGTGCTGGGAAAACTGGACAGCCACATGCAAAAGAATGAAAGTAGACTACTTTTTTTCACCATACACAAAAATTATCTCTAAGTGGATCAAAGACTTGAAAGTAAGACCTGAAACTGTAAAACTCCTGGAAGAAAACACAGGCAGTACACTCTTTGACATCAGTCATAGAGGGGTCTTTTTAAATTCCATGCCTACTCAGACAAGGGAAACAAAAGAAAAAATAAACAAGGGAACTTCATCAGACTAAAGAGCTTCTGCAAGGCAAATGAAACCAGGATCAAAATGAAAAGACAGCCCACCAGCTGGGAGAAAATACTTGCAAATCATATATCTGACAAGGGGTTAACCTCCGTAATATATAAAGAACTCACACAACTGAACAACAAAAAAACAAACAACCCCATCAAAAAATGGGCAGAGGATATGGACAGACATTTTTCCAAGGAAGATAGACATATGGCCAATAGGCACGTGAAAAGATGTTCAACATCACTAGTCATCAGGGAAATACAAATCAAAACTATACTAAGATATCACATTACACCTGTTAGAATGGCTATAATAACCAAGACAAAAAATAACAAATGTTGGAGAGGTTGTGGAGAAACAGGAACCTTAATTCCCTCATTCACTGCTGGTGGGAATGCAAACTGGTGCAGCCTCTATGGAAAACAGTATGAAGATTCCTCAAAAAATTAAAAATAGAAATACCTTATGATCCAGCTATCCCACTACTGGGTATTTATCCACAGAATATGAAGTCAATAATACAAAGAGATTTGAGCACCCCCTATGTTCATCACAGGATTATTCACAATAGCCAAGATGTGGAAGCAACCCAAGTGTCCATTGACTGATGAATGGATAAAGAAGATGTGGTATATATACACAATGGAATACTACTCAGCCGTAAAAAAGACAAATCGTCCCATTTGCAACAACTTGGATGGAACTTGTGAGTATTATGTTAAGTGAAATAAGCCATACAGTGGAAGACAAACACAGTATGATTTCACTGATATGTGGAAGATAAACACATGGACAAAGAGAACAGATTAGTGGTTACCAGAGGGGAAGGGGGTGGGGGGTGTGGGTGAAAGGGATGAAGGGACACATCTGTATGGTGACAGATAAAAACTAGACTACTGGTGGTGAGCACGATGCAGTCTGTACAGAAACTGACATATAATAATGTGCACCTGAAATTACACAATGCTGTAAACCAATATGACCTCAATAAAAAAAAAAAAAAAAAAAAAAACTGATTCTGTAGCCATTATGGTACACTGCAGCTCTCCGCCAGGCTCCACCAAATACAGTGGTGGTGCTGCCATCTGTGAAGTACACAGACTCCTTTTCTCATTCCACCAGCTCTTCCTGGGGGCTACCCCAGTTTCCTAGAGGCTTAGGCAATGGGGGAACTGTCACCAGTTCCTCAAGTTCCGTGGGCAAGGGGCTGAGGAGCGAGGAAGCCACATATTCCTGTAATAATAGAAAGATCTGCTACTTCAGGTTTAGCCCATTCCTGAAGGTACCATTTCCATTTCAACTTGGCCATGCTGAGCCACTGTCAGGAGGCATCGTCTATCCTTGACGTCATAGAAATGTGGGTATACAGGAGAACAGGCTCCATTCCCGTGAGGGCCTCTGTTTCTAACAAAGCCCAATAAGCAGGCAGAAATTGACATTGTAAGGGGGTACAAGAGGTGGCTCTGGGGGCAGCGGTCTGGTCCAGAAGCCCATGGGCAACCAGGAGGAGCAATGTTTAATCCGTAGGCTCCGGGACACATAGTCCATGGTGGCCAGTGCTTCAACCCAGAAGGAGGAGTCGGGGGACCCAAGAGGAGGGCTTAATGAATTGACCTTTATGCCATCTGTAAATCTTATTGTAGAGCTTCTCCCCAATAAAATGTGGAGGATTTATGTGTAACTGCATAAATGGGTCTAAGAATGATGGATAAATGTGGTATGTGTTATTGCCAAAATGTGAAGAGGCCTAAGACATATTGGGCTTGCCACAGAGTGGTGGGAGGCTGAATAGTTAACAATTAATGTTTGACTGCATGTGGAATTTCCTGGGCTTTAGAGGACCTATTAATGACCACAAATTTAACAGTTGTGGCTGGTCCTTGAATTTTACGTGGAGCAATAGCCCAACTTCTATGTTGTAGATGGGTCACCAGCCGTGTTAGGTACTCCTGCACGGCATCCTCCAAGGGGCCCCGGATTAAAATGTCATCAATATAGTGCCAAACAGTGCAAGGAGACACTTTAAAAAGGGCATCTAAGTCTTGTCAGCAGAGATTGTGGGTGATAGCCGTGTTGTTGACATAACCCATAGGCAGCCAGGTAAAGGTGTATAGTATGCCTTTGAAAGTGAAAGCAGGGGGCTGGGTTAAGTGCATGCGCTCCGCTACTGGCAGCCTGGGTTCGGATCCCGGGCACGCACTGAGGCGGCATCCCACATACAGCAACTAGGAGGATGTGCAACTATGACACACAACTATCTACTGGGGCCTTGGGGAGAAAAAGGGATAAAAAGGACGAGGATTGGCAATAGATGGTAGCTCAGGGCCGGTCTTCCTCAGCAAAAAGAGGAGGATTGGCATGGATGTTAGCTCAGGGTTGATTCTCCTCAAAAAAAAAAAAAAAAAAGGAAAGTGAAAGCAGACTATGGCTGAGACTCCTCAGCAATCAATACTGAATAGAACATATTGGCCAGATATATCGCAGCAATGTAGTCCCCTGGTGTCCTTTGAATGTTTTCAATTAACTGGACGATATTGGGCATGGGAGCATTAATAAGAGGCACCTGAACATTCAAGATTTGGTAGTCAGCTGTAAGGCGCCACTCGTTAGTATCAGGTTTTAGTACTGCCCAAATGGAAGAATTGAAAGGAGAAATGGTGTATTTAATGACTCCTTCCTTTGATAAATTTTGAACTATGGGCTGCAGTCCCTCAGTCCCCTGTTGTAAATAATATTGGGGGGTGTTTACTGTTTTAACCAGAGGTGGCAGTCTGACAGGCTCCCAATGTGCAGCTCCCACCAGGAAGGCTGGGAATTTGGGTTTGTTCCAAGTGGCATGGCAGTGCATCAGGGCATCTATGACAGGGAGAGGTAGGGCCAAGGGGGCCATGACCACTAAAATATTTTTAATAAAGATTGTTCCAATAGTGACATCCAATAGAAGTTGAACACCTTCAACTACCCTACCTTGTAATTTAAAGGGTGCCCCTTGTTTATGTATAGAGGGGTTCTCGGGAAGCACTGTAATTTGGGCTCTAGTGTCAATGAGGGCCGTAAAATGTTTGTTATGTGTATCTCAACTGATAATTAAAGAAGTGTATGGGCAGTTGTCTCCAGGGAGGGTCCTTATGGCAGGGGCTTTGGCAGCTGCCACTCTCAGAAGTCAGGGTACAGAACTCCAGATCCCACAGCCTGGGCTGGGGCATTTTGGGAGGTGACATCATTAGCCAGTGGAGTAGGGCAGGCAGTCTCTTGAGCTCACAGTGCCTGAACAAAGATTTTCAACTTGTGTTTGAGCTGTCCCGAGATTAAGTCATTAGGGACCTCCAATCTCCAGAGTTGCCAATATAGGGAACTCTGTGGGTCATCTCATGGGGGAAGGGGCTGGTTAGAGGTACCACCTCTCAGTGGGGACTGATAAGGGTCCAGAAAGCCCCCATATCCCCTAGGGCCCCTCCTTCAGGTTCCTGGCTGAGGAGACAGTGGAGTGCATTCACATCTACTGACAAGCAAGATTTGGGCTTCATGAAAATTATCTTTTTCATGTCTAGCTTTCACGTGGACATCTTTATCATGCCCACAGGCATCAATGTGGTCTAATGCCTGGAGTACTGTATCTAACAGTTCTATGAATTATAACAACATGGCCTTATAGTTAGGGGGAGTGCCCTTTAAGAAAATCTCTTTAGATTCTAGCCCCAAGGGTGCCTTCTCTGGGTTGGAAATGGTCAGAAGGTCTGTGGGAGAATGATGTACAGCAAAATGATGTACCCATTGAACCATCCCAATTTTGGGTAAGAGGAGGCACACTTTATCTACTGGAAAAGCTTGCATTGAGCCTTAGGTGTAATAACCATGATGGGCAGATGGGCCCAGCACCAAGCCATAAAAATCCAAGCTGGGAGAGGCAGAGCTTCTTTCTCCTTTTCTCCGTAGGCTTTGGAGGTTTGGGGGGTCTCTTCCTCAGAGTCAGTCCCCTCTATTACTTTGTCTGCATCTCCTGCCCTAGTGATCCAGTGCATTCGAGAGAACCCTCACTGTGACTAAAGGCCTTCAACACCTGGAGGTTCTTCAGCAAATGAATTTTGGGGTCTTTGGCTAATCCAGCCAGCTGGTGCTTCTCAGCCGCTGCAAATGACAGCTAAGAGCTGGTTCCAAAGACCCATAAAAACCAATTGGCGCCCTACTCCCCCTCCTTTTGGACAAAATTTTCTAGAAAATTTTGCATTTCTATCATGGTATAGTTACATGTCTTCATTTCCCATTCATGTTAGTTATTGTTGGATGTTTTGGTATGATGGGTAGTGATGAGGAACACCTGGGGAGGAGGTTACCTCTTCTCCAACTCATATGCTGCCACCTCCCATTCTATGGTATCCCAATTAACCTCCTAGGGATCAGGGTCCAACTCCACCAGTGCAATGTTAGCTAATGTATTTGGGAAAGCTCCCAAGCCCTGAGAACATAGTAACATTGATTTGGCATGTTTATATGCCACCACACTCAGTAGAGCCCAACCCATTTGAGCGGGGGTCTCACAAGTTTCTAGTAGTTTTTTGACCTCCTCTGGGGACTTGAGGGTAGCTGGTACCACATGCTCTGGGGTCCCACATTTAGCAAGCATTCGTCTTGCTGCACTACACCAGGGGTGGGACTCCCAATATCCCACGGGGTCAGGGGTGATTTGCCACAGCAGCAAGGAATGCAGCAATATAGGAGACACTTGCCTTGGCAGGATTTACCCATTTGGGGTGTCATGATGCCCCTGGTAGATTTGCCTCTGTCATAGGTTAGGGCCCATTCTCCAAGCTCAACATCCTGGTCGTGACCACTGATGCAGTGGTCCCAGCAGCTTATCCTCTCTTACAGCAGTAATCTAGGGGAACACTGCTTGGCTCTCAGGACCTGGTAGCCTGTGACCTCGCTCTTTGCCTGGGGGGGAAAGGCAGAACCCTATCCTCCTGGTTAGCTCACCTTGGCTCAATGCCAATACTTTTACCTTATAATTATAGCCAATCACCTCCAGACCTGACACCCAGTGGAGTCTTGTTTAGAAACTAGTGGGAAACACACTCACTTCAGACTGGGGCCTGCTGGTTGGTCTCTGTAGGGGAGTCTGACTTTCTGTAGCACTGACAACTTAGGGTGAGGATCTGTGGCAACACCTGGTGGTAGCAATACGCAGTGGCAGAAAGCAACACAATAGACCAACAGCAAGTGGTGTTTCCTTCCCAGAGAGACTGAGCAGTCTGAGAGAGGAAGTTAGTGAGCTAAAAGGCATTATATGAGGATACAAACTGCACAAACAATCCTATCCTCTTCGCCCATTGTGTTAGAAACCCCAGACCTAGTGTGTTAAGTTAAAAATATGCAAATTATGGCTTACTGAATGAGGAAGTGTAAAGCCACCTACATGGGTTGTCAGGTCGTGCTCCCAGCAGCCAAGCTCCCACTTTTGAGGTAGTGAAAACCGTGAGGTTGTTTGATTGAAGGCACAGTTTCAATACACCCACATAAAGGAAGAAGAGTTACAAAGTTTATTACTTACAAGTCCCAAACAGGAGTGCAAATAAGCCTGGGAAAGGGTAGTCCTCCATCCCATGTCACCAGTGAGCAGCAGGAGGAGGGCAGGGTAGCAAGCACCTATTACTTACAGGGTTGTTGGTGCAGCAGTCACTAATTTTCACAAGCTTAACTTTGAGTGGTCATTTTGAAAGGTGACCTGGGAAAAGAAAGGCGGGAACTTTTGGTGGAAACTCTAAGCTTGAGTGTGAGCAGGGTTGTCATAACATAAAATGCCTAGGCAGCAACTCAAAATGACTGTTTTCTCATCACACCAGAGCCATCGTTGGTGAGTCAGTCACCTGTATGCAGGCCTGACTTCTCATAATGGGTATCCTCAGTCTTGGACTACACCAGTTTCACAGTCTCCTACCTGGATCCCAGAGCTCTCATAAAGGTACTTTTGCCTGTGAATGACTGCCAAATTATTATTGCTGAGGGGGGATTTTTTCAGGAGACCTTCTATTCTGCCATCTTGTTCTCTTTCTTTTTTTTTATGTAAGCATTTACAGCTAATTTCCTTCTGAAAGCTACTTTCACTGCATCCTATAAGTTATGGTATGTTGTGTTTTTGTTTTCATTCATCTCCAAGTATTTCTTATTACTCTTATGATTTCTTCTTTAACCCATTGGTTGTATAAGAGCTTTTTGTTTAAATCTCACATTTTTGTAAATTGTCCAGTTTTCTTTCTGTTCATTTCTAATTTCATTTTATTGTTGTTGGAGGAGATACTTTGTATGAATTCAGTCTTTTCAAATTTACTGAGATTTGTTTTGTGGCCTAAGATTTGTTTTATCCTGGAAGATGTTCTATGTGCAATTGAGAAAATTGTGTGTTCTGCTGTTCTTAGGTGAAGTGTTGTGCATATCTCTGTGAGGTCTAGATGATTTATAGTGGTTTTCAAGTCTCCCATTACCTTGTTTACCTTTTGTCTAATTGTTTATCTTTTATTGAAAGTGAGGTGTTAAAATCTCCAACTATTATTGTTGAACACATCTATTTATCCTTTCAATTTTGTAAATTTTTGCTCCATATATTTTTGTGGTCTGTTGTTAGTTGCATATATGTTTATAATTGTTTTATCTTCTTGATGAATTAATCCTTTTATTGTTATATAATGTCCTTCTTTGTCTCATAATAATTTCTGTCTTAAAGTCTATTTTGTATGATATTAATATAGCCACTCAGCTCTCTTTTGGTTACTGTTTGTGTAGAATGTATTTTTCCATTCATTCACCTTCAACCTGTTTGCATCTTTGGATCTAAAGTGAGTCTCTTGTAAACAGCATGTAGTTGTACTATCTTTTTATACATTATCTACCAATCTCTGCCTTTTTGTTGGAGTGTTTGATTCATTTACATTTAATATAATTAGTGACAAAGGAGGACTTCTGCCATTCTGCTCTTTTTTTTTTTTAATATCTATTAATTTCCTTGGTCTGCCATAAGAAATTATCACAAACTTGGTTGGGGTAAAACAACAGAAACTTACTGTCTCACAGTTTTAGAATCTAGAAGTCATAAATCAAGTTGTTAGCAGGGCCATGATCACTCTGAAGGCTCTAGAGGATGATATTTCCTTGCCTTTTCCTAGCTTCTTGTGGCTTCAATCCATGATGTTCCTTTGCTTGTAGATTCATCACCCCAATATCTGTCTCAGTGGTCACATAGCATTCTCTCTGTGTCTGAGTCTGTTTACAAATTTCCCTCATCTTATAAGGACAGCAGTCATTGGTTTAGGGCCCATTTGAATCCATCATGGCCTCATCTTAATTAGATTATATCCACAAAGATCCCATTTCCAATTAAGGTATCATTCATTGGTACCAGGGGTTAGGACTTGAACATATCTATTTGGGGGATGCAATTCAACCCACAAAGATATCTATCCCTCAATTTCTCCATTACTGTCATGTTTTGTGTTACTTATGTATTTTCAAGTGAACTGTTTTTATTCCCTTCTTGTTTCTTTTTATCTATGTTTTAACTTAGTTTTTAGTGATTGCCCTGAGGATTTCACTTAACCTCATAATTTATACCCATCTACTTCTCATTAATACCAACTTAATCTCAATAATATATAAAAATTTTACTCCTATATATCCAATCCCTCCCCTTGTCTTTCTGCTGTTATTGTGACAGATTACATTCTTATAGATAATGTGTCCATAAAAGTAGATTTTAATTATTGCCTTTTGTAGTTGTATTTTAAATCAAATGGAAAAAAAGTAGTTACAAATAAAAATGCATTAATACAAACTTTCATATTTACATTTTTAGTTACCTTTCCTGGTGTCCTTTATTTCTTCATGTGGAGTTGAGTTACTGTCTAGTGTCCTTTCATTTCAGCCTAAAATACTCCCTTTAGCATTTCTTATAAGGAAGGTCTACTAGTAGTGAACTCCTTCAATTTTTGTTTATCTCTTTATCAATTTTTGTTTTAAATGTCTTAGTTTGCCATCCATTTTTGAAGGATGGTATTGCTGGATATAGAATTCTTGGTTGAAAGATTATTTTCCCAGAACTTTGAATATGTCATCCCACTGCTTTCTGTCCTTCATGGTTTCTGATAAGAAACTAGCTGTTAATCATATTGAGGATCTTTTGTAAATAATGAGGCACTTCTCTCTTACTGCTTTCAAAGTTCTCTTTGTGTTTCATTTTCAACAGTTTGATTATGATGTATCTAGATGTGGATCTCTTTGACTTTATCCTGCTTGAAATTTCTTGAGCTCCTTGGATGTCTAGATTCATAAATTTCATCAAATTTGAAAAGTTTTTGTCATTATTTCTTCAAATACTGTTTTTGCCCCTTTCTCTCCTCTCCTGGATCTCCCATTATGCATTTTTTGGACACTCTTGATAATGTCCCACAGTACTCTTAGGCTCTGTTTATTTTACTTCATTATTTTTCCTTTGTTTCTCAACTGGATAATCTCAATCATCTTATCTTCAAGTTCATTGCTTGTTTCTTTTGCCTGCTCAGATCTACTCTTGAGACCCTCCAGTGAATTTTTCATTTCACTTATTTTACTTTTCAACTCCAAAATTTCTATTTGTTTCCTTTTTATAATTTCTCTCTTTATTGATGTTCTCAATTTGGTAAGACATTGTTCTCATACTTCTCTTTATTTCTTGAGACATAGTTTCCTTTATCTCATTGAACATATTTAAAATAGCTGATTTAAAGTCATTGTCAGGGGTTCTGGTTCAAGATGGAAATGTAAGAGGATCTTGAAATCACCTCTTCCCATGGACACACTGAATCTACAGCTCTGTATGGAACAATGCTCTCTGAAAAAAACCCCAAATACTGGCTGACTCTTACATGTCAGACAAATGAGAGAAAACCTACATCAAAGCAGATAGGAGAGACTGAGACACAATGGCACCAAAAACCCCACCTTCAGCATGTTGACCCACAATCAGGAGGGAACTCACAACCCTAAACTTGTCCCTGAGGAGCAAAGGGTTTGAGCCCCACATCTAGCACCGTAACTTTTAAGACCTGCAACTGAGAGATGAGCCCCTGATACATCTAACTTTGAAAGCCAACAAAGCTTGCATCCACAAGATTTATGAGGCTATAGCAAACTGAGAAATAGTTCTTAAAGAGCTCACGTGGACTCATCCACCCCAGGGCCCAGTGCAGTGGCAGCCCACTGAAAAGCACCCAGACTTTTTGTGAAATAGGCTTTATGTATTTACATATCTTAAAGCATTGGCGTGAGGGGTAGGCTTCTAATTTAACATATATCTAGGGGCTACTTAAATATTTATCAAATAGAGAGGCCAGTGGGCACCATCTTTAAGCTTTCCTTCTGCCTCACTCAAGCTTGCCAGTATCTCCCAAAATGGTGCCCCAATTTTTGCAGCTGCTGCCCAGGGGACACCTTTAGATAGCCTGGCTCTGGCAGCCAATGGAACTTACACTTGCTGGTCTCACAGGACTGTAGAAAATGCAGAAAGAGTTTTTAACCAGCAATCACTCCCAGGGCACAGCAGAGAGGCAACATACTGAGGCACCCAGTCTTTCTGTGAAACAGGCCTATTAACTTATCTTCGTGGATGCAGCTGAGGGGCAGGCTTATAATCAAACCCCCATCTAAAGGCCAACTCTAACCCTCTCAAGTCTTTTTCTAGAAAGTCCAACATTTGGGGTTCCTCAGGCAGTTTCTATTGATTTCTTTTTTCCTTTGTATAGGCAATTCTTTCTTATTTCTTTCATGCCTTATAAATTTTTGTTGATAATCAGACATATTGAATATTGTAATGTGACAACTCTGGAATCAACTTCTCTCCTCCCCAAGGTATGTTGTCGTCGCTAATTATTGAAGTTGTTGTTTGGCTGGTTGGTTATTTTTCTAAACTAATTCTGTAAATAACGTATTTCTTGACAATTTTCACAAATTAAGTCTCTGTTCTTTTAGCTTACTGGTAAGGTAATAGTTGGATAGTGATTTCCTTAAACACTTGGAACTCAAAAATCTTCCAGGTTTGCCAAGGGATCTGTGTATGTGTTGTGGCACACAGTCAACACTCAGTCAGGCTCTTTACAACTCTTCCTTAGCCTTTAATTCCTGTGTCTGAAAAGCTTCAAGGTTTGCAGTAGGTGAGAGCTTATGGCCTTCTCAGGTCTTTTCTGAGCATGTGCACAACGCTGTGCATGCACATGGTTTTCTAGATTCCCAAGAATATGTCAGAACTTTTCAAAGTCCTTAACAACATCTCATTCTCCAGCCTTTTGGTTGTTTATTGTTTGTTCCAATTGTTATCTCTTGCCTTATGCAGCAGCAACTTAAGACATTAGCCTGTAAATGTTTTCCACAAATTCCTGTGCTCCCCATAAGCAGTTTTATCACTGTGCCAAGTCGGAGTTAGAGGAAAAAAAAAAACAACCCATTTGCGCTGGTCTTCCAAGGAACCACTGAACAGGTCAGAACAAATAATTAATTGCAGTTCTTTGCAAATGATATCCATTCTGTTCCTCTGGTACCAAGAATATGGGCTGTTAATTTCACAGCTACCACTGAGCTGGGAAGAGGGGATGGGACTGGAATAAGTCACTAAGTTAACAGAATAAACATTTCTGGATTTATTCAAGCCTTTGGTTCAATTGCAGAGTTCCTAAAAAGTTTGTTTTGACAGTTTTGCCTATTTTTTCATTGCTTTTATGGAAAGACAGAATTTGGAGTGCTTTACTCTGCCATTTTCACTGACATTACTCCAGAATAACATTTTTAAAAGGCAATCATAGTCAAGTATGGAAGATGAACTGAACTATTGAAAGACTTTTGGCAAGGAGACCACTCTGCAGATTGCTTTAATAATCCAGATAATGAGAGTCTTAGTAGAGAATGGAGAGTAAGGCTCCAAATCAAGAGATATCTCTGATGTAGAATCAATGAGATATGGTGACTAGTTAGATGCTGGATGTTACAGAGACAGAAGAAGAAATGATGTCTTCAAAGGTTCCAATTTAGGAAACTAGATTGATATTATCTCCATTATCCAGATTAGGGGATGTAAGAGGAAGGGCTTGTTGGGTTAGAAAGAATGGAAGAAGATAATTGAGTTCAGTTTTTTTTAACAGCTTTATTGAGGTATAATTGACATGTAATAAATTTCATCTACTTAAAGTGTGTAATTTGCTAAATTTTAACATATGTGTACACACTCATTAAAAATCACTAAAATGAAGTTAACATATCCATCACCTCAAAAGTTTTTTCTTGCCTCTTTGTACTGCCTCTTTCATGTTCCCCTCCTCTATTCCCTGACAACCACTGATCTGTTTTCTTTCACTGTAGATTAGTTTACAGTTTTAAAAGAAATTTAAATAAAGGGATTCATACTACATGTAGACTTCTTTGGCTCTCCTCTTTGGTTGTGACTATTTTAAGATTCATCCACATATCAATAGTATGTTGCTTTTCCTTGCTCAGTACTATTCCATTTTGTGTATATAACCTGATTTGTTTATCCATGCACTTGTTGATGGACATTTTGGTAGTTTCAAGTTTTTTATTTAAAATAGCTAGTATGAGCATTCATGTATGAGTGCTTTATAGACATATACTTTCATTTCTTTGGGGTAAACACCTAAGAGTAGAAGAGTTGCATCAATGATAAGTCTATATTTAACTTTTTAAAGAAGCTACCAAGCTGTTCTCCAAAATTATTGTACCATTTTGCATTCTCAGTAGCAGTTGTGAGAGTTCCAATTCATCTATATCCTTATTAATTCTTTGTATGGTCAGACATCTTAAGATTAACCATTCTAATGAGTGTATTCTGGTATCTCATTATAGTATTAATTTTCATTTACTTAATGAGTTATAATGCTGACCATCTTTTCTTGTGCTTATTTGCCATCTATATCTATGTTTGATGATGTGTCTATATTTTGTGAAGTACCCATTTTTATTAGGTTGTTTGTTTTCTTATTATGAAATGTTTATAATAAGATATGAACATTATTTATATATTCTACTTACAAGTCCTTAATCACAAATATGATATATTATCACTCATCCTGTTTTTTTCTTTTCATTGTCTTAATAGTGTTTTACAAATACAAAGAGAAGAAGTTTTAAATTTTGATGAGGTCCAATTTATCAATATTATGGACCATGATTTTGGTATTATAGCTAACACATCTCTGCCTAACCCAAGGTCACAAAGATTTTCTGCTATGTTTTCTTATAAAAGTTTTATAGTTTTAGGTTTTATACTTAGGTCTGTGGTCCATTTTGAGTAAAATTTTGTAGAAGGTGCAAAGTATGGATCAAAGTCCATTTTTCTTCATAGAGATGTGGAATTGTTCTAACACCATGATTTACAGCAGTATGATTTCTGAACAAAGTTGCCTTTGTGTGTTTGTCCACCATTAGTTGTCCACCATTAGTCACCCACATATGTGTAGGCCCTTTTCTGGACTCTCTATTTTTTCTATTGATGTCTTTCTCTATCTTAATGCCAATATCACACTGCCTTGGTAACCATAACTTTATAATAAGTTCTGAAATCTGTAGTTTTAGTCCTTGAATTTTGATTTTCTTTTTCAAAGTCATTTTGGATACTCTACATCCTTTATATTTCTATATGAACTTTATAATCAATATGTTAGTGCCCAGAAAAAGGTCTGCTTGGCTTCTGATTGTGATTACATTGAATCTATGAATCAATTGGGGGAGAACTGACACCTTAACAACATTGAATATTCTGACTCACGAACACGCTATAGTCTCAATAATTATTTAGCTCTTCTTTAATTTCTTTCAGCATTGTTTTGGTAGCTTAACTGTAAAGCTTAATTGTACATCTTTTGTCTTATTTTTTTTCTAAGCATTTTATCATTTTTGATGCTATTGTAAATTGGTTGTTTTTTATTTCAAATTCTGATTGTTTTTAATACTATATACAATTGATCTTTGTATATTGATCTTATATCCTGCAAATCTGCTAAATTCACTTATTAATTCTAGTAGCCTTTTCATAGATTCCATCATAATTTCTATATAGATAATTATGTTATCTTCAAATAAAGACAGTTTTCTTTTTTCCTTTCTGATCTGGATGCCTTTTAATTTTTTTTTTTTTTTTTTGGTCTGATTGCCCTGGCTAGAACATACAGTACACTCTTGAATAGAAGTGGTGAAAATGACATAAGTATTCTATTCCTGATCTTAGGGGGGAAGGATTCCTTCTTTCACCGTTATGATGTTACCTATAGGTTTTGTAGCTGACTTTTATTAGGTTGAGGAAATTCTTTTATATTTCATTTTTTTTTTTTTGATTTTTTCCTGAAAGAGATGCTTTATTTTGATAAATGCTTTTTCTGTGACTATTGAGATGATCATATAGTTTTGCTTTTATAGTTTGTTAATAGGGTGAATTATATTGGTTGATTTTTAAATATTAAACTAACCTTGCATTCATGGGATAAACTCTACTTGGTCATGATGTGTTATCCTTTTTTTACATTGTTGGACCCATTTTTCTAAAATTTTTTTTCAGAATTTTTGCATCTATGTTCATGAGGCATATTGGTCAAGTTTTCGTTTACTGTAATGTCTGGTTTTGGTTTCAGGCCAATGCTGACATCACAGAATGACTTGAAATGTATAATATCTTTAATTTTCTTGAGGAGTTTGTGTCGAATTGGTATCATTTCTTCCTTAAATATTTAGTAAAATTCACCAGTGAATCCCTCTGGACCTGGAATTTTCATTGTGGGAAGATTTTAAACTACAGATTCAATTCCTTTAGTGCATGTACAGTTATTCAAGTTATTTATTTCTTCTTAAGTGATCTTTCTTAGTTTGTATCTTTCAAGGAATTTATCCTTTTTCCTTAAGTTGTCAAGTTTATTGGTATAAAGTTGTTCATAATATTCCCTTATAATCCCTTTAATATCTGTAGAATATATAATGATGTCTTTTCTCTCTTTCCTAATTTTCATTATTTGCATCTTCTCTTTCTTTGTCCTAGTTAGTACAAATAGAGGTTTACCAATTTTATTGATCTCATAAGAGCAACTTTTGGTTTTATTGATTTTCCTCTATTTTTTTCTATTGTTTATTTCATTGATTTCCCCTTAACCTTTATTGTGGCATCCCACAAATGTTGATATGTTGTGTTTTCATTGTCATTCAGGTCAGAATACTTTACATTTTACACTTTGGTTTTTCTTTTACCCTTGAGTTATTTAGAAGTGTGTTATTTGGTTTTTAAATATTGGGAATTTTCTGGAACTATTTCTGTTATTGACATCTAATTTAATTCCATTGTGGTCAGAGAACATACTTTGTATGGCTTGAATCCCTTTAAATTGATTGATATTTGTTTTTTTATTGATGTTTTAATAGTTTATAACATTGTGAAATTTTGAGTTGTACATTTTTGTTTGTCCGTCACCATATATATATGTCTCGCTTCACCCCTTGTGCCCACCCTGCACCCCCATTGCCCCTGGGAACCACAATACAGATTTCTCTGTCCATGTGTTGGTTTATATTCCACATATGACTGAGATCATACAGTGTTTGTCTTTCTCTTTCTGGCTTATTTCGCTTAACATAATACCCTCCAGGCCCATCCATGTTGTTGCAAATGGGATGATTTTGTCTTTTTTTATGGCTGAGTAGTATTCCATTGTATATATATACCACATCTTCTTGATCCAATCATAAGTTGAGGGCCATTTAGGTTGCTTCTGCTTCTTGGCTATAGTGAATAATGCTGCAATGAACATAGGGGTGCATAAGCCTCTTTGGATTGTTGATTTCAGGTTCATTGGATAGATTTCCAGTAATGGGATAGCTGGATCATAGGGTATTTCTATTTTTAATTCTTTGAGGAATCTCCATACCGTTTTCCATAGAGGCTGCACCAGTTTGCATTCCCACCAGCTGTGTATGAAGGTTCCTGTTTCTCCACATCCTCTCCAACATTTGATGTTTTTTGTCTTGGTGATTATAGCCCTTCTAATGGATGTGAGGTGAAATCTTAGTGTTGTTTTGATTTGCATTTCCCTGATGATTAGTGATGTTGAACATTTTTTCATGTGCCTATTGGCCATCTGTACATCTTATTTGGAGAAGTGTCTGTTCATTTCCTCTGCCCATTTTTTGATCAGGTTGCTTGTTTCTTTGTGTTCACTTGTGTGAGTTCTTTGTATATTATGGAGACTAACCCCTTGTCAGATATATGTTTTGCAAATATTTTCTCCCAGCTGGTATGTTGTCTGTTCATCTTGATTCTGGTTTCGTTTGTCTTGTAGAAGCTCTTTAATCTGATAAAGTCCCACTTGCTTATTTTTTCTTTAGTTTCCCTAGTCTGGGTAGGCATGTCATCCAAAAAGATGCCTTTATGACCAATGTCAAATAGTGTGTTGCCTATATTTTCTTCTATGAGTTTTATAGTTTCAGATCTTTGATCCATTTTGAGTTAATTTTTTTGAAGGGCGATAGCAGATGGTCCACTTTCATTCTATTGCATGTGGCTGTCCAGTTTTCCCAATACCATTGATTGAAGAGACTTTCCTTTCTCCATTGTATGTTCTTAGCACCTTTGTCAAAAATTAGCTGTCTGTATATGTGTGGTTTTATTTCTGGGCTTTCAGTTCTGTTCCCTTGATCTGTGTGTCTGTTTTTGTACCAGTACCATGCGGTTTTGATTACTATTGCTTTGTACTATATTTTGAAGTCAGGGATTGTGATGCCTCCTGCTTTGTTCTTTTTTCTTGGGATTGCTTTAGCTATTCGGGGTCTTTTGTTGCCCCATATGAATTTTAGGATTCTTTCTTCTATTTCCGTGAAGAATGTCATTGGGATTCTTATTGAGATTGCATTGAATCTGTAGATTGCTTTAGGTAATATAGACATTTTAACTATGTTTATTCTTCCAATCCATGTTCATGGGATGTCTTTCCATTTCTTTATGTCATCATCGATTTCTTTCAATAATATCTTGTAGTTTTCATTGTATAAGTCTTTCACCTCCTTGGTAAGATTTATTCCTAGATATTTTATTCTTTTCTATGCAAATATAAATGGTATTATCTTTTTGAGCTCTCTTTCTGTTAGTTCATTATTAGCATACAGAAATGCAACTGATTTTTGTAGATTGATTTTGTACCCTGCGACTTTGCTGTAGTTGTTGATTATTTCTAATAGTTTTCCAATGGATTTTATAGGGTTTTCTATATATAAAATCACGTTATCTTCAAATAGTGAGAGTTTCACTTCTTTGTTGCCTATTTGGATTCCTTTTATTCCTTTTTCTTGCCTAATTGCTCTGACCAAAACCTCCAGTACTATGTTGAATAGGAGTGCTGAGAGTGGGCAGCCCTGCCTCGTTCCTGTTCTCAGAGGAATGGCTTTCAGCCTTTCCCCATTGAGTATGATGTTCATTGTGGGTTTGTCATAAATAGCCTTTATTATGTTGAGGTACTTTCCTTCTATACCAATTTTCTTGAGAGTTTTTATCATAAAAGGATGTTGTATCTTGTCAAATGCCTTCTCAGTGTCTATTGAGATGACCATGTGGTTTTTATTACTCGTTTGGTTGATGTGGTGTATCATGTTGATTGATTTGTGGATGTTGAACCATCCCTGTGTCCCTGGTATAAATCCCACTTGATCATGCTGTATGATCTTTTTAATGTATTGCTGTATTCGGTTTGCCAATATTTTGTTGAGGATTTTTGCATCTATGTTCATCAGCGATAGTGGCCTGTAATTTTCCTTCTTTATATTGTCTTTGTCTTGCTTTGGTATCAGGGTGATGTTGGCCTCGTAGAATGATTTAGGGAGTGTTCCATCTTCCTCTATTTTTTGGAATAGTTTGAGAAGGATGGGTATTAAATCTTCTTTGAATGTTTGGTAAAATTCACCGGAGAAGCCATCTGGTCCGGAACTTTTATTTTTTGGGAGATTTTGAATACTATTTCAATCACTTTACTTGTGATTCGTCTATTCAGATTCTCCATTTCTGCTTGGTTCAATTTTGGGAGGTTGTATGAGTCTAAGAATTTATCCACTTCTTCTAGATTGTCCAATTTGTTGGCATATAATTTCTCATAGTATGCTCTTATAATCCTTGTATTTCCATGGTATCTGTTGTAATTTCTCCTCTTTCATTTCTAATTTTATTTACTTGAGTCTTTTCTCTTTTTTTCTTGCTAAATCTGACCAAGGATTTGTCAATTTTGTTTATCTTCTCAAAGAACCAACTCTTTGTTTCATTAATCCTTTCTACTGTTTTTTTGGTCTCAATTTCATATATTTCTGCTCTGATTTTTATCATTTCCCTTCTTCTGCTGACTTTGGGCTTTGTTCTTCTTTTTCTAGTTCTGTGAGGTATAATTTAAGGTTGCTTATTTGGGCTTTTTCTTGTTTGTTAAGGTGAGCTGTATCACTATGGTTTCCCTCTCAGGACCGCTTTTGCTGCATCCCATATGATTTGGTATGGCATATTTTCGTTTTCGTTTGTTTCTAGATAGGTTTTGATTTCTCCTTTAATTTCATCAATGATCCATTGGTTGTTCAGTAGCAGGTTGCTTAATCTCCACATTTTGGTCACTTTCCAAGTTTTTTTTTTTTTTTTCGTGGTTTATTTCCAGTTTCATAGCATTATGGTCTGAAAAGTTGCTTGTTATGATTTCAATCTTCTTAAATTTATTGAGGCTTGCTTTGTTTCACAACATATGATCTATTCTTGAGAATGTTCCATGTGTGCTTGAGAAGAATGTATAGTCAGAGGTTTTTGGATGGAGTGCTCTGTATATGTCTACTACGTCCATCTCGTCCAGTTTTTCATTTAAGTCCACTATTTCTTTATTGACTTTGTGTCTGAATGATCTATCCATTGATGTAAGTGTGGTATTAAGATCCCCTACTTTTATTGTGTTGTTTTTAATTGTCTCCTTTTAGGTTTGTTAATAGTTGCTTCATGTACTTTGGTGCTCCTATGTTGGGTGCATATATATTTATAAGTGATATGTCTTCTTGGTGAAGTGTCCCTTTTATCACTATGTATTTCCCTTCTTTGTCTCTCTTCACCTGTTTATCTTGAAGTCTACTTTGTCTGATATGAGTATGGCAACACCTGCTTTCTTTTGTTTGCCATTAGCGTGGAGTATTGTCTTCCATCCTTTCACTCTCAGCCTGTGCTTGTCTTTAGAGCTGAGATGTGTTTCCTGGAGGCAGAATATTGTTGGGTCTTGCTTTTTAATCCATCCTGCCACTCTGTATCTTTTGATTGGAGAGTTCAATCCATTTACATTTAAGGTAATTTTTGATCTATGAGGGCTTAACGTTGCTGTTTTGTCACTTATTTTCCGGTTCTTTTGCGTTTCCTTTGTTTCTTGTCCCATTTGTTTCGGACTGCCAATTCAGTTTGGTTGTTCTGTCTTATGACTCTTCTAGTTTTCTCTTTGTTTATCATATGTGATTTTGTTTTGATTATTTGTTTAGTGGTTACCTTGAGGTTTGGGCAAAAAATCTTGTGTATGAGATAGTCCATTATCTGATGGCCTCCTATTTCCTTATACTAAGTCAATTCAATCTCTTTCCTCTTCCCCTTCTAAGTCATTCTTCTTATACCTTATTCTATCTTATGTTGTGGGTGTATGTTTACACTGATGAGGTTATATTTATTTTTTGGTGAATTCCTTCCTTTGATCTTTGATTTTGATATTTAAGTGCTTGCTAACCTATTCCGGTAAAGATCTACTATTTTTTTGATTATGTCTACCTATTTTTCTCCTTGCTCCAAGCTTTGTGTTCCCTTTCTCTTCTTTTTTTCAGTCCTGAGGGCCTTCTTGAGTATTTCTTGTAGTGGGGGTCTCGTGGCCATGAACTCCCTTAGCTTTTGTTTATCTGGGAAAGTTACTGTTTCTCCATCATAGTGGAAGGAAATTTTTGCTAGATGGAGTATTCTTGGCTGAAAGTTTTTGTCTTTCAGCATTTTGAATATATCATTCCAGTCTCTCCTAGCCTGTAATGTTTCTGTTGAGAAATCCGCTGAGAGCCTGATGGGAGTTCCTTTGTACGTTATTTTCTCTTTTTGTCTAGCTGCCCTTAATATTGTTTCTTTGTCATTGACTTTGGCCAGCCTTACCACTAGATGTCGTGGAGTGGGCATTTGCCTGTTGACATATTTAGGTGACCTATTGGTTTCACTTACTGGTATTTCCTGCTCCTTCCCCAGATTTTGGAAGTTCTCAGGTATTATTTCCTTGAATAGGCTCTCTGTTCCTCTTTCCCTCTCTTCTCCCTCAGGAATACCTATAATTCTTATGTTACATTTCCTAATAGAGTCAACTGTTTCTCGGAGACTTTCTTCATTTCTTTTTAGTCTTAGTTCTCTCTCCTCTTTCATCTGGAGCATATCTGTATTCATATCCTATTTAATGCTAATTCTTTCCTCCATATTGTCAGCTCTGTTCTTGAAAGATTCCAGATTCTCCTTTATCTCCTCCATTGTGTTCTTCATCTCCATCAGTACTGATTGGTTTCTCTTTATGATTACAATCTCTTTTCTGAAGAAACCCCTAATCTCATTGAATTGTTTTCTGTGTTATCTCATATTTTGTTGAGCTTTTTTCTGATAGCTATTTTGAAATCTCTGTCATTTAGGTTATGGATTTCTGTGTCTTCAGCATTGGTTTCTGGGTACTTGTCATTTTCCTTCTGGTCTGGTGATTTCATGTACCTTTGCATTTTGGTTCCTGTATTGGCTTTATTTTTCCTCATCCTGGAAATATCTGGTTGTAATTTCCACCAGCCGCCACAATGTCAGGGTTAAGGGCTGTGCAATCTGAGACCCCTGCACTCTGGCCTGGCTGTTCGCTGCAATCCGCCAGCCTTTTGGTCTGGTCTGGTCAGCTGAGCTGCTGTGTCTGGCATACATGGAGGGGGGTGGCTCTCTCTTTTGCCCACTAGGTCCCTGACTTTGGGGTCTTCTCACTCACCCCTCGTTATCCGCTCTCTTGGGG
Source organism: Diceros bicornis minor (assembly GCF_020826845.1). Lineage (NCBI taxonomy): Eukaryota > Metazoa > Chordata > Mammalia > Perissodactyla > Rhinocerotidae > Diceros > Diceros bicornis. The sequence goes on from NC_080781.1 coordinate 58,950,610, forward strand.
TGCTCAGATGTTAATGGTAGCCCGGTAGCTGTTCTGAGTCCTCTGTGTGGGAGTTTCCCACCGGCTCAGAGCCTGAAGATCTACGGTTTCCCCACAGAGGGCCGCCCCTACCCCCTCTCTGGGAGCTGTGCAGACTGGGGTCGTTGATTTGATGGGGGGAGGGTGAGCAGTTCTCCTTACCTCTCCCCACTTCCTCTGGGGGCCCAGCACATTCCTCTCTCAGATGTGCGGCAGTGTGGATCTTTCTGATCTTGCTTTTCGCTGTTTAGGAGTCCATTGTTGGTCTGTGACTGTTCCTTTTGTTGTATCTTATCAGGGGAAGAGTTTACGTGAAAGCTCACTCTGCCATGATGCTGACGTCACTCATGTGATTGATATTTGTTTTATGCCTCATAATATGGTCTGTCTTGTTTCCATGTGCACTTGAAAAATTGTATTCTGCCATTGGGTGAAGTGTTTCATTGTCAATTATGTCAATTTTATTGATAGAATTGCTCAAGTATTCTGTATTCTTGCTGATGTTCTGCCTACTTGATCTGTCAGTTATTGAGAGTGGAGTATTGAAAGCTCCAAATATAATTGTAGGCTTGCCTCTTTTTTCTTGCTGTTCCATCACTTTTTACTCAATGTATTTTCAAGCTGTATTATTAGGTGCATAAACATTTAAGATTGTTATGTCCTCTACATGAATGGATCATGTTATCATTATGAAATGACTTTGTTTTTCCCTGGTAATATTCTTTCCTCTGAAATTTACTTTGTCTGACATTAATATATACATTCAGCTCCCTTTTGATTATTATTAACTATGGGGTACTTTTCCATTGTTTTACATTTAAACAATTTGTGACTTTATATTTAACCTGAATTTTTTATTGATTTATAATTGACGTATAATATTATATTAGTTTTGACAACATAATGATTTGATATTTGTATATGTTGTGAAATGATCACCACAATAAATCTAGTTAACATCCATCACCTTACAGGGTTACAAATTTTTTTCTTGTGATGATAACTTTTAAAATTTAGTCTCTTAGCAGCTATCAAATGTACAATACAGTATTATTAACTACAATCAACATGCTGTGCATTACATCCCAAAGAGTTATTTATTTTATAACAGGAAGTTTGGATTCTTTAATCACATTCACCCATTTCACCCACACCTCAACCTCTGCCTCTGGCAACCACTAATCTCTTCTCTGTATCTATGAGTTAGGAGGTTTTTTTTGTTTGTATTTTAAATTGCGCATATAAGTGAGTTCATATGGTATTTGTCTTTCTCTGTCTGACTTATTTCACTTAGCATAACGCCCTTAAGGTCCATCCATGTTGTTGCAAATGGCAAGATTTTTTTCTTTATTATGGCAGAACAATCTTCCATTGTATACAGCATTTTTTTTTTATTGTGGTAACATTGGTTTATAACATTGTATAAATTTCAAGTGTACATCATTATACTTGTATTTCTGCATAGATTACATCATGTTCATGACCCAAATACTAATTACAATCCATCAGCACATACATGGGCCTAATCATCCCTTTCACCCTCCTCCCTCTCCCATTCCCCTCTGGTAACCACCAATCCAATCTCTGACTCTGTGTTTGTTTGTTGTTGTTTTTATCTTCTACTTCTGAGTGAGATCATATGGTATTTGACTGTCTACTTCTGACATATTTTGCTTAGCATAGTACCCTCAATATCCATCCATGTTGTCACAAATGGCTGGATTTCATCATTTCTTATGGCTGAGTAGTATTTCATTGTGTATGTATACCACATCTCCTTTATCCATTCATCCCTTGGTGAGCACTTAGGTTGCTTCCAAGTCTTGGCTATTGTGAATAATGCTGCAGTGGACACAAGGTTGCATGTATCTTTACGCATTGGTGTTTTCATGTTCTTTGGGTAAATACCCAGCAGTGGAGTAGCTGGATCGTATGGTAGTTCTATCCTTCATTTTTGGAGAAATCTCCATATTGTTTTCCGTAGTGGCTGTACCAGTTTTCACTCCCACCAGCATTGTTTGAGAGTTCCCTTCTCTCCATATCCTCTCTTCCTGTCTTGTTAATTATAGCCATTCTGATGGGCGTTAGGTGATATCTCATTGTAGTTTTGATTTGCATTTCCCTGATAGTTAATGATGTTGAACATCTTTTCATGTGCCTGTTGACCATCTGTATATCTGCTTTGAAGAAATGTCTGTTCAGGTCTTTTTCTCATTTTTTAATTGTGTTGTCATTTTTTTGTTGTTGCTGAGATGCATGAGTTCTTTATATATTTTGGAGATTAACCCCTTATCAGATATATGGTCGACAAATATCTTCTCCCAATTTTTAGGTTGTCTTTTTGTTTTGTTGATGATCTCCTTTGCTGTGCAGATGCTTTTTAGTTTGATGTAGTCCCATTTGTTTATTTTTTCTATTGTTTCTCTTGCCCGATCAGACATGGTACTTGAAAGTATGCTGCCAAGACAGATGTCGAAGAGCATACTTCCTATGTTTTTGTCCAGACGTTTCATGGTTTCAGGTCTTACATTCAAGTCTTTAATCCATTTTGAGTTAATTTTTGTGTATGGTCTAAGATAATGGTCTACTTCCATTTTTTTGCATGTGGCTGTCCAGTTTTCCCAGCACCATTTGTTGAAGAGACTTTCCTTTCTCCATTGTATGTTCTTCGCTCCTTTATCAAAAATTAGCTGTCCATAGATGTGTGAGTTTATTTCTGTGCTCTCATTCTATTCCATTGATCTATGTGTCTGTTTTTGTGCCAGTATCATGCTGTTTTCCTTACTATAGCTTCATAGTATATTTTGAAGTCAGGGAGTGATTCCAGAGCTGGATACCTCCAGCTTTGTTCTTTTTTCTCAGGGTTCCTTTGGTTATTTGGGGTCTTTTGTGGTTCCATATAAATTTTAGGATTCTTTGTTCTATTTCTGTGAAAAATGTTGTGGGAACTTTGATAGGAATTGCATTGAATCTATAGATTGCTTTAGGAAGTATGGACATGTTAACTATGTTAATTCTTCCAATCCAAGATCATGGAATATCTTTCCATTTCTTTGTGTCTTCTTCAATTTCTTACAACAATGTTTAATAGTTTTCAGTGTACAGATCTTTCACCTCTTTGGTTAAGTTTATTCCTAGTTATTTTATTCTTATTGTTGCAATTGTAAATGGGATTGTATTCTTAATTTCTCTTTCTGCTACTTTGTCATAAGTGTATAGAAACACAACTGATTTTTGTATGTTGATTTTGTATCCTGCAACTTACTGTATTCATTTATTATTTCTAAAATTTTTTGACCACATTTTCTTTATATATTCATCCATCAATGGACACTTAGGTTGCTTACATGTCGTGGCTATTGTAAATAATGCTACAATGAATATGGGGGTGGTTATATCTTTTGGAGATCGTGTTTTTGTTTCCTTTGGATAACTACCCAGAAGTGGAATTGCTAGACCAATATGAAAATCTCTACCTTTGAAGGAGGGAGGGCTGTTCAGATGATTTACTTTTTTAATGTTAAAAAACAACAAAATTTATCATCTTAACCATTTTTAAGTTTACAGCTGTGTTAGTTATATTCACATTGTTATGCAACCAGTCTCCAGAACTTTTTCATCTTGCAAATCTGAAACTCTTTACCAATTAAACAACAGCTACCTATGTGCCCCTCCCCCCAGCCTTTGGCAACTACCGTTCTACTTTGTTTGTATGAATTTGCCTACTTTAGAAGTCTCATGTAAGTGCAATCATGCAGTATTTGACTTTTTGTGATTGGCTTATTTCACTTAGCCTAATGCCCTTATTGTTTATCCATTATGTAGCATGTAACAGGATTTCCTTCCTTTTTAAAGCCGATTAATGTTCCATTGTATAAATATACCATATTTTTTTATCCATTCATCTGTTGCTGGACATTTGGGGTGCTTCCACCTTTTGGCTAATATGAATAATGCTACTATGAACATGGATGTTTGTGCAGATATCTCTTTGAAATCCTGTTTTCAATTTTTTGGATATATACTCAGAAGTGGAATTTCTGGATCATATAGTAGTTCTATTTTTAATCTTTGAGGAACTTCCAAAAAATTTTCCATAGCAGTTGTACCATTTTACAATCCCACCAAGAGTACACAAGAGTTCCAGTTTCTCCATATCCTCGTCAACATTGTTATTTTCAGTTTTTCTTATTATAATAGCCATTGTAACGGGGATGGGATGCTACCTCGTAATTTTGACTTGCATTTCTCTGTTAATTAGTGATGTTGAAAATCTTTTCATATGCTTGTTTTCCATTTCTATATCTTTTTGGAGAAATATCTATTCCAATTGATTGCCCATTTTTTAATTGACATAATTGACTTTTTTTGTTGTTGAGTTGTAGTTTTTGTGTGTGTGTGTGAAGATGATCAGCCCTGAACTAACATCCATGCTAATCCTCCTCTTTTTGCTGAGGAAGACCGGCTCTGAGCTAACATCTATTGCCAGTCCTCCTCCTTTTTTTAACCCAAAGCCCCAGTAGATAGTTGTATGTCATAGTTGCACATCCTTCTAGTTGCTGTATGTGGGATGTGGCCTCAGCATCCCCGGAGAAGTGGTTCATCGGTGCATGCCCGGGATCCAAACCTGGGCTGCCAATAGCAGAGCATGCCCACTTAACTTCTAAGCCACAGGGCTGGCCCGAGTTGTAGTTCTTTATATATTCTGGATATTAACCCCATATCAGATATGTAATTTGCAAATGTTTTCTCCCATTCTGTAGGTTGTCTTTTCACTCTGTTGATTGATGCACACAAATTTTTAAGTCTAATGTAGTCCCATTTGTCTACTGTTGCTTTTGTTGCCTGTGCTTTTGGTATTATATTCTAGAAATCATTGCCAATTCCTATGTCATGAATTTTTTCCCCTGTGTTTTCTTCTAGGAGCTTTATAGTTTTAGGTTTTATGTTTAGGTCTTTAATCCATTTGGAGTTTTTTTATATATAGTTTAAAGTAAGGGTCCAACTTTATTCTTTTGCATACAGATATCCAGTTTTCCTAGCACCATTTGTTGAAAAGACTATTTTTCCCCATTAAGTGTTCTTGACATCCTTTCAGAAGGTCATTTGACCTTATACAGGAGAGTTTATTTCTGGGCAATCTGTTCTGTTCCATTCGTTTTTTTTTTGCCTTTATGCAAGGATCACAATGTTTTCATTTCTGTAGCTTTGTAATATGTTTTGAAATCAGGAAGTGTGAGTCCTCTAACTTTGTTTTACAATTTCAAAATTGTTTTGGCTATTTGGGGGTCCCTCACATTCCATGAATTTTAAGGTTATTTTTTCTATTTCTGCAAAAAATGCTATTGGAATTTTGATAGGTATTGCACTGAATCTGTAGATCACTTTGGGTAATATCGACATCTTAAAAATATTGTCTTCTAATCCATGAACGTGGGGAGTCTTTCCATTTACTTTTGTCTTCTTTAATGTTTTTCATCAGTGTTTTGTAGTTTTCAGTGTACAAGTCTTTTGTCTCCTTGATTAGGTTTATTCCTATTTTATTATTATTATTATTTATTTATTTATTTTTATTTATTTTTTTTTTTTGTGAGGAGATCAGCCCTGAGCTAACATCCACCAATCCTCCTCTTTTTTTTTTGCTGAGGAAGACGGCCCTGGGCTAACATCGGTGCCCATCTTCCTCCACTTTATATGGGACGCCGCCACAGCATGGCTTACCAAGCAGTGTGTCGGTGCGCGCCCGGGATCCGAACCAGCGAACCCCAGGCCGCCGCAGCGGAGCGCGCGCACTTAACCGCTTGCGCCACCGGGCCGGCCCCCTATTTTATTATTTTTGATGGTATCGTAAGTTGAATTGTTTTCTTAATCTCTTTTTCAAATTATTAATTGTTAGTGTATAGAAACTCAACTGATTTTTGCATGTTGATTTTGTATTCTAAAACTTTGCTGAATTCATTTATTAGTTCTAACAATTTGTGAAATCTGTAGTGTTTTCTACATATAAGATCATGTGGGCTTGGAACAGTGATAATTTTACTTCTTTCTGATTTGGATGCCTTTTATTTTTTTCTGCCTAATTGCCCTTGCTAGGACTTTCAATACTATGTTGAATAGACATGGCAGCAGTAGGCATCCTTGCCTTGTTCCTGATCTTAGAAGGAAAGCTTTCAATCTTTCATCATTGAATATGATGTTAGCTGTGAGCTTTTCAAAAATGGGCTTTATTATGTTGAGGTAGTGTCCTTCTATTCCTAATTTGTTGACTGTTTTTATCATGAAAGTTCCTGAATTTTGTCAAATGCTTTTTATGCATCAATTAAGTTGATCCTGTGTTTTTTTCCCTTCATTCTATTAATTTGGTGTATTACATTGATTTTTTATGTGAACTCTCCTTGAATTCAGGCATAAAACCCACTGGTCATATTGTATAATTCTTTTAATGTGCTGTTGAATTTGGCTTGCTAGTATTTTGTTGAAGTCATTTACTTTTACTATTGTTATTGGTATGTCTTACATTTGAGTCTTTCATCTTGATATTTTTTCTAGTTGTCCTCTATGTTCTTTGTTTCCTTTTGCCTTTTCTTTGCCTTCTTATATATTGAGGATTTATTATTATTATTGCATTGTTTCTCTTTTGTTGGATTATTAATTATGTCTTTGTTTTATTATTTTAATGTTTTCTTATGAGTTTGTAGTATACACCTTTAAGTCATCATTGTCTACTTTCAAGTTGTATTCTACCACTTCATATATAGTATAAGAACACTATGATAGGGTCCTATTTTTTCCTCTTGCCATTTGACAAATGTTATAAACCTCACACTACATTATTACTTTTGTTTAAATGGTCAATTATCTTCTAAGATATTTACATAATTAGGAATTCTAATGAATTATCATTTCCAGTGTTCTATGTTCCTTTGTGTAAATCCACATTTTCATCTGGTATTATTTTCCTTCAGCCTAAAGGACTTTCTTTAACGTTAAAGTGTGTTCTGCTAATGATGACTTATGTTGCTTTTGTATGTTTGAAAATGTATTTCACTTTGTTTTTTAAAAAATATTTTTACTGGATTTAGAATTGTAAGTTAACCATATTTTTTTCTACTCTTTAAAATGTCACTCCTCTGTCTTCACACTTGAAGTTTTTCTAGTGAAAAATATGCTTTCATCATTACTTTTTTTCTCTGTACATAATGTTTTTTTTTCCTCTGGCTACTTAATGTTTTTATTTCATTACTAGCATTTTAGGAAACGTTGTCAAAACACGAGCTGACCACAAATGTAATGCAACACAGGTTACAGTGGCTACACATGACAAAAAAATACAGGCTTTACAAAAGTAATTTTGAAAACTCACCAAGCAAGCAAACAATTACAACCTACAACAAATGGCAGCAACAAACTCCAGGGAGGGATGAGAATCTGCTTTCCAGAGTTATCACATTATAATAATAAAAAAGTCCAGTTTTCAACAAAAATTAAAAGGCATGCAAAACAAAAAAAGACAGTATGGACATTCATAGTTGAATAAAAGAGATTAATAGAAACTATCTTTGAGGAAGCCCGGGCATTGAACTTACTAGAAAAAGACTTTAAATCAGCTGTCTTAATTATGCTAAAACAGGTAAAGGAAACTATGGACAAAGAATTATAGGAAACTAGGGAAATGATGTATAAACAAAAAGTGAATATCAATAACGAGAAATTCTGGAGCTAAAAATTAAAGTAACTGAAAGGAAAAATTTATTAGAGAGGTTCAACAGTAGATAACAATAGTTATAAATTCATGTTTATGGTCACAATATATAAAGATGTAATATGTGACAATAACAACATAAAGAGTGACAGAGCTGTAAAGGAGTAAGTAGAATACTTCTATACTAATTCATATCAATTGAAACTTGAATGTTATAAATTTAATATGTTAATTGTAACCCCCAGGGTAACCAAAGAGAAAATAACTAAAAATATACAGAAAAAAATCAAGCAGGGAATCCAAATGGCATACAAGAAAAAATCAACTAATTATAAAAGATAGCAGTAATGGAGGAATTTCTAATTAAAATCAACAATAGAAGGAAAACTAGCAAATCTACAAATATGTGGAAATGAAACAACGCACTGTGGAGCAAGAAATGTGTCAAAGAAGAAATCACAGGGAAATTAGGAAATTCTTTGAGATGAGTGAAAAGAAAAACACAAAATAAAACTTATGGTGTATAATGAAAGTAGTGCTCAGAATGAAATTTATAGCTGTAAATATTTAAAGTCAAAAGGAAGAAGGATCCCAAATCAATACATTAACTTTACATGTTATGGGACTAGAAATGCAAAAAGAAGCTAAACCCAAATCCTAGAGAATCAAGGAAATATTAAAGATTAGAACGTGAAATTGAGGATAGAAAAAGAAAAGAGAATCAAGGAAACTAAAAGTAGGTTATTTGAAAAGATCAACAAAATTGACAAACATTTAGCTCAACTTAGAAAGAAAAAAAGAGAAAGTACCTGTAACTAAAATCCCCAAAGTGGGGATGTTACTACAACCCTTATGGATATAAAAAGGATTATAAGAGAATACTATGAACCAATGGATTACATAACCTACATAACCTGCAAAATTTCCTAGAAACATACCAACTGCCAAAACTGACTCATGAAGAAATAGAACATATGAACAGACCTATAACAAGTAGAGATTGAATCAGTAGTCAAAAAACCCCCCTCATGGAAAGAACCAGGGCAAAGATGATTTCACTGGTGAATTTTACCGAACATTTAAAGATTTAACATCCGTCCTTCTCAAACTCTTCCAAAAAATAAGAGGAAACATTTCCTAATTCATTTTATTAGTCCAGAATCATCCTAATAACAAAGCCAGACAAAGACATAAGAAAATAAAACTGCAGATCGATATCCCTCATAAATATGAATACAAAGAACCTAGCATACTGCATGCAGCAACATATTAAGAGGATTATATATTATGGAAAATGTTGATTTACCCAGGAATGCAAGGGTGATTTAACATACAAAAGTCAATCAACATAACACACCAGTACTCCTACAACTCAAAAACAAGAATAAAAACATCCCAATTAAAAAATGATCAGGACTTGAATAAATATTCCTCCAAAGAAAATATACAAATTGCCAACGAACACTGGAAAAGATTCTCAACGTTGCTAGTTATTTGGGAAATGCAAATCAAAACTGTAAGATACCACTTCACACCCACGAAAATGGCAGTATTAATAATAATAATAAAAATAATAAACCAGAAAATAACAAGAGTTGGTGAGGATGTGGAGAAATTGGAACCCTCCTACATTCCTGGTAAAATTTAAATGGTGCAGCTCCTGTGGAAAACAGGTTGTTTCTCAGAAAGTTAAATGTAAAATTACTATATGACCCAGCAATTCCATTTCTAGGCATGGAATTTTCAAAAAGAATTGAAAACATGTATTCAAACAAATACTTGTCCACAAATGTTCATAGCAGTGCTACTCAACAGCTAAAAGATGGAAATATGCAAATGTCCATCAACTGATGAATGGATAAACAAAAAGTGCTAAATCCATACAAAGGAATATTATTCAGCAATAAAAAGGAATGAAGTAGTGATATATACTATACCATGAAAGAATGTTGAAAATGTTATGCTAAGTGAAAGAAGCCAGACACAAGAAGTCACATATTCTATGATTACATTTATATGAAATGTCCATGGGGAAATCCATTGAGACAGAAGACAGATACTAGTGGTTGATGCCTGTTGTGGGGAGGAGACAATGGAGACTATCTTCTTAGTATGTTTGTGCTTTCCTTTTAGGTTTGTAAAAAATGTTTGGCATTAGATAGAGGTGATGTTTGGATACCGTTATGAATGTAGTAAATGGCAATGAATTGTATATTTTAAAATGATAAATTTAAATGTGATGTGAATTTTTCTTCAATTTAAAATTTCATTTCTGGTAAGATTTCATGAATAATCTTTTGATGTTGATGAATAATAGCAACATTAAAGTTATTTTCTTACATCTAAAATTAGATTAAGCAAAATAGTATAATGTGTGAATGAACAAATTTTTTTTGTGAGGAAGGTCAGCCCTGAGCTAACATCCATGCCAATCCCCGTCCTTTTGCTGAGGAAGATTGGCCCTGGACTAACATCTGTGCCCATCTTCCTCTACTTTATATGGGACGCTGCCACAGTATGGCCTGAACAAGTGGTCCAGCGGTGCGTGCCCAGGATCTGAACCCAGGTCGCCAGCAGCAGAGTGTGTGCACTTAACCACTATGCCATGGGGCCGGACCCCAAACACATTTTTAAAAATTATCTTATTGAGGTCATATTGGCTTATAACATTGTGTAATTTTAGGTGTACATTATTATATATCAGTTTCTGTGTAGACTGTATCATGTTCACCACTAATGACCTACTTTTTATCCGTCACCATACATATGTGCCCTTTTACCCCTTTTGCCCTCTCCCCACCCCCTTCCCCTCTGGTAACCACTAATATGTTCTCCTTATCCATTTGTATGTTTAGCTCCACATATGAGTGAAACTATACAGTATTTCTCTTCCTCTGACTAGCTTATTTTCCTTAACATAATACCCTCAAGGTCCATCTATGTTGTTTCAAATGGCAAGATGTCATCTTTTTTTATGGCTAGTAGTATTCCATTGTGTATATATACAACTTCCTCTTTATCCATTCTTCAGTCGGTGGGCACTTGGGTTGCCTCCACATCTTGGCTATTGTGAATAATGCTGTGATGAACATAGGGATGCATAAACCTTTTTGAATTTTTGATTTCATGTTCTTTTGATAAATACCCAGTAGTGGGATAGCTGGATCATATGGTATTTCTATTTTTAACCTTTAGAGAAATCTCCATACTGTTTTCCATAGTGGCTGCACCAGTTTGCATTCCCACCAGCAGTGTATGAGGGTTCCCTTTTCTCGACATCCTCTCCAAGACTTATTATTTCTTGTCTTGTTAATTATAGCCATTCAGACTGATGTGAGGTCATATCTCATTGTAGTTTTGATTTGTATTTCCCTAATAATTAATGATGTTGAACATCTTTTCATATGCCTTTCGGCCATCTGTATATCTTCTTTGGAAATGTGTCTATTCACATCCTCAGCCCATTTTTTGATCAGGTTTTTTTTTTGCTGTTAAGTTGTATGAGTTCTTATTATTTTTTTTTTTGAGGAAGTTTGGCCCTGCACTAGCATTTGTTGCCAATCTTCCTCTTTTATTTTTCATTTTTTTCCTCCTTAAAGCCCCAGTACATTGTTGTATGTCATAGTTGTAGAGTTGTAGCTCTTCTATGTGGGACACTGCCTCAGCAAGTCTTTATGAGTGGTGAATAGGTCCACACCCAGGATCTGAACCAGTGAACCCCAGGCTGCTAAAGTGGAATGTGTGAACTTAACTGCTATGCCACTGGGCCGGCCCCAGGTGTTAGTTCTTTGTATATTTTAGAAATTAACCCCTTGTTGGATATATGATTTGCAATTGTTTTATCCCAGTTGATGAGTTGTCTTTTTGTTTTGTTCATGGTTTCCATTGCCTTGTAGAAGCATTTTAGTCTGATGTATTCCCATTTGTTTATTTTTTCTTGTGTTTTCTGTGCCTGAGTAGGCATGGTATTTGGAAAGATACTGCTAAGACTGATGTCAAAGGGTGCACTGCCTATATTATCTTCTAGGAGTTTTATGGTTCCAGGTCTTACATTGAAGTCTTTAATCCATTTTGAGTTGATTTTTGTGTATGGTGTAAGATAATGGTCTACTTTCATTCTTTTGCACATGGCTGTCCAGTATTCCCAACACCATTTATTGAAAAGACTTTCCTTTCTACATCATATATTCTTTGCTACCTTGTCCAAAAATTAGCTGTCCCAGATGTGTGGATTTATTTCTAAGCTCTCAGTTCTATTTCATTGATCGGTGTGTCTATTTTTATGCCAGTACTATTCTGTTGTGATTACTATAGCTTTGTAGTATGTTTTGAAGTCAGGGGTAGTGATAACTCCAGCTTTGTTCTTTTTTCTCAGGATTGCTTTCACTATTTGGGGCCTTTTGTTGTTCCATATAAATTTTAGGATTCTTTGTTCTGTTTCCATGAAGAAGGTCATTGGGATTGTGATTGGGATTGAACTGTATCTGTAGATTGCTTTAGGTAATATGGACATTTCAACTATATTTATTCTTCCAATCTGTGAGCATGGAATATCTTTCCATTTCTTTATGTCTTGTTTTCTTTCAATAATGTCTTATAGTTTTCAGTGTATAGGTCTTTTACTTCCTTGGTTAAATTTATTCCTAGATATTTTATTCTTTTTGATGTAATTGTAAATGGGGTTGTGTTCTTGACTTCTCTTTCTGCTAGTTCATTATTAGTGTATAGAAATGCAACTGATTTTTGTAAGTTGATTTTTTACCCTGCAACTTTGCTGTAGTTGTTGATTACTTCTAATAGTTTTCTGGTGGATTCTTTACGGTTTTCTATATATAGAATCATGTTGTCTGCAAACAGAGAGAATTTTACTTTGTCTGTTCCAATTTGGATCTATTTTATTTCTTTTTCTTGCCTAATTACTCTGGCCAAAACGTCCAGTACTATGTAGAATAAGAGTGGTGAGAGTGGGCACCCTGTTTTCTTCCTGTTCTCAGAGGAATCTCTATCAGTTTTTCAACATTAAGTATGATGTTGGCTGTGGGTTTTTCATATATAGCCTTTATTATGTTGAGGTACTTTCTTTCTATATGCATTTCATTGAGAGTTTTTATCATAAATGTATGTTGCCTCTTATCAAATGCTTTCTTCGCATTTATTGAGATGATCATGTGATTTTTATTCCTCATTTTGTTAATGTTGTATATCACATTGATTGATTTGTCAGTTTTGAACCAACCCTGCATCCCTGAAATAAATCTCACTTGATGATGTAGTATGATCCTTTTAATGTATTGTTGTATTCAATTTGCTAATATTTTGTTGAGGATTTTTGCATCTATGTTTATCAATGATATTGGCCTGTAATTTTCCTTTTTTGTGTTGTCCTTGTTTGGTTTTAGTGTCAGGGTAATGTTGGCCTTGTAGAATCAGTTAGTATGAGTTCCATCCTTTTCAATATTTCAGAATGGTTTGAGAAGGATAGGTAATAAATATTTTGCTGAATGTTTGGTAGAATTCACCAGAGAAGACAATCTGGTCTTGGACTTTTGTTTTTTGGGAGGTTTTTGATTACTGTTTCAATCTCTTACTTGTAATTGGCCTAATCAGATTCTCTATTTCTTCATTCAGTTTTGGAGGTTGTACGATTCTAAGAATTTATCCATTTCTTCTAGGTTATCCAATTTGTTGGCACATAATTTTTCATAGTATTCTCTTATAATCCTTTGTATTTCTCTGATATCCATTGTAATTTCTCCTCTTTCATTTCTGATTTCATTTATTTGAGTCTTCTCTGTATTTATTCTTTGTGAGTCTGGCTAAGGGTTTGTCAATTTTGTTTATCATCTCAAAGAACCAAGTCTTAGTTTCATTGATTCTTTCTATTGTTCTTTTAGTCTCTATTTCTTTATTTCTCCTCTGATTTTTATTATTTCCCTTATACTACTGACTTTGGGCTTTCTTTCTTCTTGTTTTTCTAGTTCTCTTAGTTGTAGTTTAAGGTTACTTATTTGATATTTTTCCAGTTTGTTGAGGTGGGCCTGTATTGCTATATAGTGCCCTCCGAGTACTGCTTTTGCAGCATCCCATAAGATTTCATATATATTGTTTTTTTATTTTCATTTGTCTCTAGGTATTTTTTGATTTCCCCTTTGATTTCTTCATTGATCCAATGATTGTTCAGTAGCATGTTGTTACTCTCCACAGATTTGTGTCTTTCTTAACTTTTTTCTTGTAGTTGATTTCTTGTTTCATAACATTGTAGTCAGAAAAGATGCTTGACATGATTTCAGTCTTCTTAAATTTATTAAGGCTTGATTTGTATCCCAACATAAGGTCTACCTTTGAGTATGTTTCATGTGCCCTAGAGAAGAATGTGTATTCTGCCCTTTTGGGATAAAATGTTCTATATATATCTATTAAGTCCATCTGGTCTAGTGTTTCATTTAGGGTCACTGTTTCCTTGTTGACATTCTGTCTGGATGATCTATCCATTGACATAGGTGTTAAGGTCTGTTACTATTATTATGTTGGTGTCAGTTTCTCCCTTTAGTTCTATTAAAACTTGCCTTGTATACTTTGGTTCTCCTCTGTTAGGTGCATATATATTAATAGGTGTTATGTCTTTTTGGTGGAATGTCCCTTTTAAGTATGTCCCTTTTTAAGTATGGCTGCACCCACTTTCTTTTCCTTGCCATTTGCTTGGAGTATCATCTTCTATCCCTTCACTATGAGCCTATTTTTGTTTTTAGAGCTGAGATGTGTTTCCTGGAGGCAGCATATTGTTGAGTCTTGTTTTTTAATCAATCCAGCCTTTCTGTATCTTTTGGTTGGCGAGTCAATCCATTTACATTGAGTGATTATTGATATATGAGGGCTTAATACTGCCATTTTATCTTTTGTTTTCTCGTTGTTCTATATTTCCATTGTTTCTTTTTCCTTATATTTCTGTCTGCCATTTCTGTTTGTTGGTTTTCTGTGATGTTTTTCTCCTTATTTATGATTTGTGACTCTGCTCTGATTGTTTTGTTGTTATCATGAGGTTTGTATAAAAACTCTCATAGATGAGATGGTCCTTTTTCTGATAACTTATTATCTCCATTAGTCCATGCAAGTTCCGTTCCTTTTCTCTTCCTCTTCTATGTTTTTGTTGTCAGAAATTATTCTTATTTGTTTTGTGAGTTTGTGACCAAATTGTTTATAGTTATTTTTTATGCTTTCTTTCCCTTTATCATTTATGTTATAATTTTTTGCTAAGCCAGTCTGATATAGAGCTGCAATTTTCTGATTCTGTCTATTTATCTCCTTGCTCAAAGGTTTGTAAACCTTTACCTTTTTGTTTCAGGTTGGAGAGCTCCCTACAACATTTTTTGTAGGGCAGGCCTAGTGGCAATGCACTCCCTCAGCTTTTGTTTGCCTAGGAAAGCTTTTATTTCTCCATAATATCTGAAAGATAATTTCACGAGCTAGAATACTCTTGGCTGATAATTTTTCACTTTCTGTATTTTGAATATATCATTCCACTCTCTCCTAGCCTGTCAGGTTTCTAATGAGAAATCTGCTGAAAGCCTGTTGGGGGTTTCTTTGTAGGTTATTTTCTTCTGTCTTGCTGCCCTTAGTATTTTTTTTTTGTCATTGATTTTTGACAGTTTTAATATTATATTCTTTGGAGAAGGTCTTTTTGGGTTGGTGTGATTAGGAATTCTATTAGCTTCATGCACTGCATGTCCGGTTCTTTCTCGAGATTTGGGAAGGTCTCAGCTATTATTTCTTTGAATAAGCTCTCTGCTCCTTTCTCCCTCTTTTCTCCCTGTGGGATACCTATAAGCCTGTATTTCTTTTCCTACTTGAGTCAGATATTTCTTGAAGAATTTCTTCATTTAAAAAAAAATATTAGTTCTTTCTCCTCTTCCACCTGAACCAATTCGATGTTTCTATCTTTGAGGTCACTAATTCTCTCCTCTATAAGGTCTGCTTTATTTTTTTATGCTTCTACATTATTTTGTATCTCATTAATTCTGTTCTTCCTCTCCAGAATTTATTTGGGTTTTTTTTTTTTTGAGCTGCTGTCTATTTGGAAGTATTCCTTTTGTTCATTATTTTGATTCCTGAGCTCATTGAACTTTCTGAGTTTTTTTGTAACTCGTTTAGTTTCTTTTTGTTTTGTGTGTGAGGAAGATCAGCCCTGTGCTAACATCCATTACCAATCTTCCTCTTTTTGCCGAGGAAGATTAGCCCTGAGCTAACATCTGTGCATCTTCCTCTATTTTGTATATTGGATGCCACCACAGCATGGCTTGATGAGCTGTGTATAGGTCTGTGCTTGAGATCTGAACCTGTGAACCGCACCTGCTGAAGCATTGTGCGTGAACTTAACCACTACACCACTGGGCTGGCCCCACATTGAGTTTCTTTATGACTGCTATTTTGAATTCTCTGTCAGTTAGATTGTAAACTTTTGTGACTTCAGGTTTGGTTTCTGGAGAGTTATCATCTTCCTTCTGTTTTGCTGTGTTACTATAGTTCTTCATGGTGTTTGATGATTCGATCCTCTGCTGGCACATTTGTGATAGTAATCACCTTCTCTTATTTGGGTAAAGCTTTGTTTGCTTTGGTTCTATTCACATGAGTCTCGTGTTCCTACACTGGCTCTCCACAGGCTTGGATAGTGTTGTCCTTTGCAACACCTGTGTGTCTGTTCTCCAGTTGTCTGGTGATGCTGGTTCCACCACTGCCAGTGGTGCTGGGTTCATGGATGTTGCTGTTGCTGGTGGGGGCCCAGGGACCTGGGGACATGTATGCAGCCCCTGCTGCTAGTGGTGTTGGTGTCAAGTGTGCTGCCACTGGGGTCTTGGTGCTCTTACCCTCTCTGCTCACTATTGTATGGGTCAGGCTGCTGCCTCTCTCACTGCTCCATTGACCATCACAGGACGGGGCCCCTGCCGCACTGCTCCTGCTTCCCCTTGGCCATTCACATACCCGTGGGACTGCTACTGGCTGCCACCACTGCCCCAGGGATGTTTTCCCAATTGCAGGGCTGCCAGTGGTGGCGCATTTGCATGTGTGTGAGGCTGTTGCTGGCTGCTGCTGTCTCCCTGGGGGCATTCTCACACAAGCAGCACCACTTCCATCCTCCACCTCTGCTCCTTGGGTGTTTGTGCACATGCAGGACTACCACTGGCTTCCACTGCCACTCTTCAGGCATTCATGCATAGGCATGGCCACTGCTTGCTGCTGCTGCCACTCCTTGGGTTTTCATGTGCACATAGGGCCACCACTGGTCGCTATTGCCACCTTCCTGGTGTTCATACAAACAGGGCTGCTGCCACCACACTGGCATTTGGGTCACCCTCACCTCCACTCAGTCATGTGTGCCACTGCATGAAGATCTGCATCCTGGATCACTGCCACTATGGTTTGGGTGGGGGCTGCTCCCCTAGTTCCACTTCTTTCTGGGATCTGGTCCATCTAGCTGCAGATATATAGCTGCCTGCATCTCTTAGACATGCTGTTGTACTGTGTAGGGAATGCTCTGTTGGTCAATGGATGTCTGTTTGGTTGTAATTTAGAGGGGAGATACAAAGGGAACCTCTCACTCCACCATGATGCTGACGTTACTCTCCACATTTTTAATTGCTTTATTATTCATTTATTGGAGTTGCTAGAATTTTGTCTCTCTGTGGTAAAGATGCTAAAACCATTGATAATTTTTTTGCTTCATTTATTATGTGTCATTTAGTCAATTTTATGAATTCAAAGTACCCTTGACATTTATTTTGTTAATATTGCATGAAATTTTTTTTCAATATATTAAGAGAAAATATGTAATGAGATACTCATATGTATATGAATCATATAAATAAATAGACCTAGATAAATTATATATGTGTGTGAATAGATGTGAGTGAGTGTGTGTATATAAGTGTGGGGGAGATTTATTTTCTGCTTTTTTTAACCCATACAGGAAGGAAATAGACTATTTAGAGTTGGACATTAATACAAATATGATATAATTAAAAAGTATATATGTATAATAATCTTCCCCAAAGTGGTGAAAATGAATCGTGACTGAGTAAAACATAATAACATTGAAATCTATTGTTATAATTATTTTTTTGTAGATACTCTGCTTTCTTTTTATTAACTTTCATTAAAGTTTTATACAATGAGAGTTGAATAGTGAATAATCTGTCCTTGACATTTGATGTTACACTTGGAAAATAAAGATAAGTGTTCTCAGATAGAAGTTTTGTAATCTGAAAAGAAAAGCGTATGTGAGGTGATGGGTTTGTTATTTAATGTGGTGGGAAAATCCTTTTACAATGAACATGTTTTAAGTCATCACATTGTACACTTTAAATATATTACAGCTTTATTTGTCAATTTTACCTCAATAAAGCTAAAAATGAATAAATATAAAGAAAGAATTTTTGTAATCTGAAAATCTCTCAGCTAAGATATTCCTATACAGTGTACATTTTTAAAACTCAGAATTATTTAACACTAATACTTGTATGAGGTGTTGAAACTTTTTACCTAGTAATTATATTGAGAATAAGGAGGCATATAAATAAGGTAACCATGATTTTAAGGAAAATATGAGTGTAACATCTTTATATACAATTATAATTCATAAGCAACTTAGCATTTTGCAAATTATTCAGTAATAGAAAACTTCACTATATTTCTGGACAAGTTTAGTTTTTCCAAATGTTCCTAAATTTGGAATATACCTCTCCTAAACATTTTCCACTGAAGTACCATTTGATCCCTGGCAAATTGATGGAAGCAACTGTAGTTATTCCAGATTTAAATGTTTATGATTTGACTCAATAATCCCAGTTCCAGAAATCTGTCCCACAAATATACTGACATAGACACAACAATATGCACAGAAATCTTCATTTTAGCATTATTCATAATAGTGACAAATTCAAAACAATAAAATATTATGGGAATTGGTTAAATAAATTTTAGTGTATTTAACTAGAGAATGTAAATTAAAATAAATTAAAATATGAAGTAGAGCTAAATTAATCCATGGAATATGAATTAAATTTTATTAAAATATAAATTAATATAAATGTAGGTCTTTAGAATATAAATTAAATAATAATATTAGGTACAAATGTAGGTTTACAGAAAGATGTTTATGATATACTATTGATTAAAAGAAGAAAGTTGTGTGATAAAAACTGTACTACAATCATGAAAACAAACTATTTCCTTGTATGTGCATGTAAAAATAGCTGTAACTACCCACCTGAAGCTGTTAACACTGGTTATTAGAAAAGTAAAGAGGTTCTTTTATTTTTACTTTCAATGTTCTCTTTAGTTTGAATTTATTAAAAAGTATATATTATTATTACATTTACAATGTCAATAAATTGGAAAAAGGAAAAACTGCATTCAAATTTCACATCAAATAGGTTATATGTAGTTCTCCAGAAAGTGATTAGAAATTTATGTAAAGTTTTCATCAAAGATCTATCAAAATTTCATATTGCTTTTCCATTTTCTTCCCTAAAATATGTGCAGAAAGGAAACAAAACTTGCTAAAGGCATGTTTTACCTCAAAAATATTTCTTTCTTATGGTTTATATACCTTTTTCCCTTGGAAACGGACATTATTAAAATTAAATTTAAAAAAGTCAAAAATGTAAAAAGATTTAACACCAATCCTTTTCAAACCCTTCTAAAAAATTGAAGAGGAAGGAACACTTCTAAACTCATTTTATGAGGCCAACATTACACTGATACTAAAGCCAGACAAAGACACTCCAGGAAAACTACAGGTCAATATCCCTGATGAATATGGATGCAAAAATTCTCAACAAAATGCTAACAAACTGATTTCAACAGCATACTAAATGGATGATATACCATGTCCAAGTAATATTTTTCCCTGGGATGCAATGTTGATTCAACGTATGAAAATCAATCAATATGATACATTATATTAACAGAACAAAAGGTAAAAATTACATTATCTTAATATATGCAGAAAAACCATTTGACAAAATTCAAAACCCTTTTATGATAAAAATACTCAACAGACTGGAGATAGAGGAAATTACTTCAAAATAATAAAGGCCGTAGGTGAAAAGCCCACAGCTAACATCACACTCAATGCTGAAGCCTGGAAGCTTTTCCTCTAAGATCAAGAACAAGGCAAGGATACCCACTCTTGCTACTTCTATTAAACATGATATTCAAAGCCCTAGCAAGAGCAGTCAGACAAGAAAAAGAAGTAAAAGACATGCGAATAGGAAAGGAAGAAGTAAAATTATGTCTGTTCTCAGATGACATGATCTGATATGTAGAAAACTTTGAAGATTTCACACACATACACAAAACTATTATAGCTAATAAATGAACTCAGTAACATTGCAGGATACAAAATCATCATACAAACATTGGTTGTATTTATATACACTAACAACAAACAATCCGAAAAGGAAATTAAGAAAGTACTCTCATTTATAATAGCATCAAAAAGAATAAAAGACTACCAAATATTTAAGGAAGAAATTATACCAATTCTCTACAATCTCTCTTTTCAGAGGTTGGAAGCAGAGGAAATACTTCCTAACTTATTTTATGAGGGCAGCATTACCTTAATACCAATACCAAACAAAGTTGTTACAAGAAAAGAAAATTACAGAGCAATATCTCTCATTTACATAGTTGTAATAATCCTCAACAAAATTTTAGAAAATCAAATCCAGCAGTACATTAAAAGGATCACTCACCATAACCGAGTGGGATTTATCCCTAGGATGCAAGGATGGCTCAACATTCCAAAATCAATTGGTGTAAATCATCACCTCAGCAGACTGAAAAAGAAAATTAATATGATCATATGAGTAGATGCAGAAAAAGAATTTGAGAAAATCCAACACCCATTCATTATAAAAATTTACATTTAATTTAATTTACATTCTCAGTAAATTAGGAATAGAAGGGAGCTTTTTCAATTTGATAAAGACTACAAAAAGTCTACAGCTCATCTTATACTTAATGGTGATAAACTTGAAGCTTTCTCACTAAGATCAGGTACAAGACAGTGATATCCCCTCTCACCACTCCTTTTCAATATCATACTGGAAGTCCTTGCTAATGCAGTAAGACACCAAAGGAGACAAAAGATGTACAGATTGGGAAGAAAAACTTAAACTGTTTTTTATTTACAAATGACATGATCATCTATGTAGAAAATCCAAAAGAATCAACCAAAAACCCCTCCTGGAACTAATTAGCAGTTATAGCAAGGTTGCAGGATACAAAGTTAATATACATGAATCAATTGCTTTCTGACATGCCAATAATGAACAAGAGGAATTTGAAATTTAAAACAAAATGTCATTTACATTAGCACCCCCAAAAATGAAATACTTAGGTATGAATCTAAAAAAATACAAGATCTGCATGAGGAAAACTACAAAATTCTGATGAACGAAATCAAAGCTGAATGAAGTAAATGGAAAGCTATTCCATATTCATGGATAGGAAGATTGAATATGGTCAAAATGTCAGTTCTTCCTAACTTGACCTATAGACTTCAGGCAATCCCAATCAAAATCCCAGCATGTTATTTTATGGATATCAACAAACTGATTCTAAAGTTTATGCAGAGAGGCAAATACCCTCAATAGCCAATATAATACTGAGGGAGAACAAAGTTGGAAGACTGATGCCACCTGACTTGAAGACTTACTGTAAAGGTTTAGTAATCAAAATGGTGTGTTGGTAAAAGAATAGACAAATAGATCAATTAAAAATAATAGAGAACCCAGAAATAGACTCCTATAAATATAGTCAACTGATCTTTGACAAAGGAAGACAGGTAATACAATGGAGCAAGGATAGTCTCTTCAACCAATACTGCTGGAACAAATGGACATCCATATGCAGAAAAGTGATTCTAGACGCAGACCTTACCCCTTCACAAAAATTAACTCAAAATGGATCATAGACCTAAGTGTAGAACACAAAACTATAAATCTTCTAGAAGATAATGTAGGAGAGAACCTAATTACCTTGGATAAGGTGATGACTTTTTACATGCAACACCAAAGACACAATCCATGAAAGCAATAATTGATAAGCTTGAATTCATGAGAATTAAAAATTTCTTCTTTGCAAAATACAATATCAAGAGAATTAGAAGACGAGCAACAGACTGGAAAGTAAGTGCATAAATATGATTTATTTTATTTTAATGTATACCTCTGTAGAAGATAATTGTCTTTTTAAAGCAAAAATAATAGCAATGTGTTCTATAGTTTACAACATATATAAAACTAAGTATGACAAGAGTAGCACATAGGCTTGGAGAGGAGAAAAAATGTATAATTTTGTAAGGTTCTTATACTACATGTGTACTGATTATCACTTGAAGGTATACTGTAATAACTTAAAGATGATGTATTATATACACCCTAAATCAATCTCTAAACAAACACATACACATAGACAAAACAAATTTTTAGTTAGCAAGCCCACAAAGGAGATAAAATGGAATCATAAAGAAAATATTCAGAGAACAAACTTTGATATTGGGCCCCTACTGTTCACTATACACAAAAATTATCTCAAAATGGATCATAAATCTAAATGTAAGAGCTAAAATATAAAACTGTTAGAAGAAAATATAGGAGTAAATTTTTGTAATCCTGGGTCAGGCAGTGGTTTCTTAGATATGACATCAAAGGCATTTGTGAAAAAAAGAAAAGATAGATACTGTGGGCTACATTAAAATTTAAAACTTTTCTGCTGCAAATGATACCATCAAGAAGGTGAAAGGACAACCCATAGAATGGGAGACTTTATAGGCATACCTTGGAGATATTGTGGGTTTGGTTCCAGACCGCCACAATAAAGCAAATATTGCAATAAGGTGAGTCACACAAATTTTGGAGTTTACCAGTGCATATAAAAGTTATGTTTGTACTATACTTTAGTCTATTAAGTGTGTAATAGCATTATGTCTTAAAAAAACAATGAACATACCTTAATTTTAAAATATTTTATTGCTAAAATGTGCAAATACTATTGGAAAAATGGTGCCGATAGAATTGCTCAATGCAGGGTTGCCTCAAACCTTCAATTTGTAAAAAATGCAATATCGGTGAAGCATGATAAAACCAGGTATGCCCGTATTTGCAAATCATATTTCTTAAAATGTTCTGCTATCCAGAATATATAAAGGACTCTTACAACTTAACAACAAAAAGACACACAACTCCATTAATAGTAGGCAAAAAATTAGAATAGATATTTCTTCAAAGAAGATATACAATTGACCAACAAGCATATGAAAAGATGCTTAACATCATTAGCCATTAGGGAAATGAAAACAAATCCACATTGAGATACCACTTTATGTCCACTAAGAGAGCTATAATGAAAAAATAACAAGTGTTGGGAAGGATTTGGAGAAATTAGAAACCTTGTACATTGCTGGTGGGAATGTAAAATGGAGCAGCCACTGTGGAAGACAATTTGGCAATTCCACGAGAAACTAAACATAGAATCACTATATGATCCAATACTTCCCTTCATAGGTATATACACAAGAACGTTAAAATCAGGTGTTCAAAAATATTGTATACACATGTTTATAGCAGCATTATTCATAATAGCAATAAAGTAGAAACAACCCAAATATCCATTGATTAATAAATTGATAAATAAAATGTGGTATACCCATACAATGAAAAAATATTTGGCAATAAAATAGAATCCAGTACTGATACATTCTACAACATGGATGAATCTTGAAAACATTATGCTGAGTGAAAGAACCCAGTAACAAAAGACTACTTATTATGTGATTCAGTTTTTAAGAAATGTCCAGAATAAGCAAATCTATAAAAATAGAAAATAATTTGTGGTTGCCTAGGGTGAAGCAGGTACAGTAGTGGGAGAATGGGTACCAACTGCTAATGAGTATGGGATTTCTTTCTTTCTAAAAAACATAGAATTTTACACTTTAAATGGATGAATTGTATGGTATGTGCATTGTACATTAATAGAGCTCTTAAATTTTTTTAAGAAATAGGATGAACTACCAATGCATGCAACAACATGGATGAATCTACAAATAATTATGCTGAGTGAAGGAAAGCAGAGAAACAAGTGCATAGTGTATAAATCCATTTTTATAAAATTCTAGAAAATTTAATCTACTTTATAGTGGCTGAAAACAGATCAGTTGTTTCCTGGGGACAGAGATAGAGGTAGGGATGAATTACAAAGGAGTATAATGAAAATGTTTGGGCATAATTAATGTGTTATTATCTTAACTCTTGTTTTGGTTTCATGGAGATATTTATATGTAAAATCTGGCCTATTTTTTTATCTAGTCACGTTTTTCTTTGAGTGTAAAGACAATAAGCAGACTCTGTCAGCATGCACAATTTCAGGGAGCATAATATCCTTGAGAAATTCTAGAAAAAACTACTTGACAGTGAAATCAAACCAAATATGGTATGCATAGAAATAAACTAAAGATTTGAGAAATAATATGTAAATGACTGGTGGTGAGCATTGAACATATTTTTTTATTTTTAATTTTTTATGTATTTATTTTTCCCCCAAAGCCCCAGTAGATAGTTGTATGTCATAGCTGCACATCCTTCTAGTTGCTGTATGTGGGACGCGGCCTCAGCATGGCCGGAGAAATAGTGCGTCAGTGTGCGCTCGGGATCCGAACCCGGGCTGCCAGCAGCGGAGCGCGCGCACTTAACCACTAAGCCATGGGGCCGGCCCAGCATTGAACATATTTAAACTAAGACTAAACAAACATTAAAATTAATATTTAAAGAAATGAATGAAAATCTTATAAAACTTGACAACATGAAAATAGTAGTATAGGTAACCAAAATCATGAGAAGGGTGAAGGGTGGTAGTAATAAATGTAAGAATGTTAACATCCTTATCTTTCAAGCAAGGGACTAATTGATAATGTCTGAAATTGAGACATGATACTTTTATTTTAAGTAAAATACATAATTCAATCCCATTTAAATAGAATTATTTTTGCATGCTTGTCTATTTATCCATCCATCCATTATCCATCCATCCATCTTCCATCCACACTATTTACATATATACATAGAGAGATTCCTGCAATGATAATATTTCTGGGATATAGAGTGATTCCTTTACTTGCTTGTACTTCATTGTTTGAATTTTTATAATTAGTGTATATCATTTTTACAAAATCAATAAAACAACTCAGCCTATAAAACATGACTCCAGGGTTTCTAGCTTGAGAGACCCGAAGAGTAAAGGTGATGGAAAGGAGTGCTGTATATTGTTTAGCTTTTGCATACTTTAAAAAAGTGTTTCAGTTATTTCCTGTAAATGTATTGACTGTTGCTTAAGGTGGATGTGAATTCACTATTCAATTTTATTTTCTGGAAGAGGATGTGGCATTTTACAAGAGTGCTGAAGGTAGAGATGGAAGGAAGGATGCCTTGGCTAAGGTGAACTCAAGAGATTTGGGGGAGGAAATGGGATGATTTAATAGAAGAATCAAAATGGAAAGTGGTGAGACTCCTCGAGTGTGTAACTTTATGTGTTCCTTCAAGAAAGTAAACAACTCCATTGGGGATTCATAATATTTCACTTTTAATTCTCAGTTATTTATTAAGTACTTAAAATTTAAGGATAGCACAATCCTTTCTTACTTCTTGTGACTTTCTAATTAGACTACAAATGATTCTTTATCATTTAAAAGTCTCTTCGGACAGACATATAGACCAATGGAATAGAATAGAGAGCCCAGAAATAAAGCCTTGCATATATTGTCAAGTGATTTTCAATAAGGTGCCAAGATCATTCAATGGGAAAAGGACAGTGTTTTCAATAAATCATGCTGGGAAAACTGGATATCCACACACAAATAGTTAAAGTTAGACCCCTACCTAATACCATATACAAAAATTAACTAAAAATGGATGAAAAAACCAAATGAAAGACCTAAAACTATAAAACTCTTAGAAGACAACATAGGGGAAATACATTGGATTTGGCAATAATTTCTTGGATATGACACCAAAAGCACAAGCAATAAAAGCAAAAGTAGACAAATTGGACTTCATCAAAATAAAAAACTTTCATGCCTCAAAGGACACTATCAACAGAGTCAAAAGGCAGCCCACAGAATGGGAGAAAACATTTGCAAATCACATATCTGCTAAGAGAGTAATATCTAGAATACATAGAGAACTCCTACAACTCAACAACACAGTAAGTAAATAACCCTTCTAGTTGGACAAAGGACTTGAATAGAAATTTCTCCAAAGAAGATATACAAATGGCCAAACAGTACATGAAAAGATGTTTACTGTCACTAATCATTAGGGAAATACAAATCAAAACCACAATGAGATATCACTTCACACCTTTTAAGTTGGCTATTATCAAAAAAGAAAAATAACAGAAAAAAAGAAAATACCAAGTGTTGGTGAGGATGTGGAGAAATTGGAACCCGTGTGCATTGCTGGTGGGGTTGAAAAATGGTGCATTATGGAAAATGGTCTGGAAGTTCTCCCAAATAATTAAATATAGAACTACTATATAACTCAACAATTCTACTCCTAGATATATACCCAAAAGAATTGAAAGCAGAGACTCAAACAGATATTTGCATACCAATGTTCATAGCAGCACTATTCACAATAGCCAAAAGATGGATGCAATCCAAGTGTCCATCGATGGATGAATGGATAAATCAAATGTGATATATACATTCAGTGGAATTTTATTCTGCACTAAAAAGGAAGGAAATCATAGAATGATGTCAGCAAGATTGTGGTATAGAAGTTTCCAGTGCTCACCTCCTCACAGAAACATCAATATGAACAATGATCCATGCACAAAAATGCCTTCACAAGCACTAAGGGCTCCACATGAGTGATGAGAGCACCTGGATGGAGCACAGAAATAAGAAAAGATGCATTGAAGAGGGTAGAAAGGACAATTTCATATTACCCCCCCACCCCTCACCCAAGTCCAGGCAACCCAGTGCAGAAAGAAACACCCTCCCCATAGGGGAATAAGAATGATGTGAGCACTTGACTTCACTACAGACCCCAGCACCAAGCCCAGCCCAGTGAATCTTGACGTCATGCTTGTCCTGCAGCCACAGGCACCCATGGACCTAGCCTCCAGGCCCACCCCAGGATCAGGCCAGACCCTGCACTCTCAGGCTACTTGCCTGCACCATTTACAGGTCAGCCCCTGGGGACTCAGCCTACAGGCCAGCTCCTTCAGACCTAGACTCTAAGCAGTTCCCATGAACCCAGGCTCTAGGCTGGCTCCCAGGGTCCCAGATTGCTGACTGGCCCTGCTGTCATTGAAGGTTGGCACCCATATTCCCAGACTCCTGGCCTGCCCCAGGGACACGCAAATCCCCACAGCCTCATGTTCCAGACCAACCCCTACTGTCCAATTCTTCAGGCCTGCCCCAATGCCAGGCCAACTCCCATGGACCCAGTCTTTAGGCTGGCCCCTGTAGACCCAAGCACCTGGTGGTCTGACCTAAAGCCAGCCCAGCCTCCATGACTCCAGGCTCCAGGCTGGCACCTGTGGACCAAGGCTCCAGACCAGCCCCTGTAGTCCTATACTTCATCCCCATACCAGCACTAGGCCAGCCCCTGTGGCACCAGGCACAAGGCCAGTACACAGACTCTCCAGGACAGCCCCTGAATCCTCAGGTTCCTGGCTCACACCAGTGCCAGATTGGCCCCTATGGACCCAGGATCTGGCATAAAAAGGTTCCAGGCCTGCTCCAGTGGACCTAGGGTCCAGGTCTGCCCCAGTAGACCTCAACACCAGGCCTACCTCTATGGAACCATGCTTCAGGACTGCCCCATGGACTGAAACTCAAGGCTCACCCCAGAACCAGGCTGGCCCAGGCTCTAAGCATACTCCTGGGGTCCTAGGCTTCAGGCTCAACACCACAGTTCCAGACATCAGGCCTGCCTCTGTGGGCACAGGCACCAAGCCTGTCCCCAGTGGACCCTGGCACCAGGTCAGCTCCTGTGGACCCAGGCTCTAAGCCCTCCCCTATAATCCCTGACACTAAGCCTGTCCCCACAGACCCAGTTTCCAGGCCCACTCCATTGGTCCCAGGTGCTTAGCCAGTCCCCTGGATCAAGGATTCAGGCCGACCCATGCAGACCCAGGTCCCAGGCCCGACACCACAGACTCAAGCACCAGGCCTGCCAATGGACCCAGGTGATAGGACCACCTCCATGGATCCAGGCTCCAGGATCACCTCTGCAGACCCAGGCACCCAACCTGGCCACCTGCTGACCCAGACACCAGACTGGCCAGCCCAAGGACTCCAGCATCAAGCCCACCTGTAGACACCACAAGATGGAGCAGCCAGAATCTCTGGTCAGGGTGACTGGTAAAGAGCTTTACCTGCCAAAGTGAGTCTGTAAAGACTAGAAGAGGTGCCTACATCTTGAAATATGGTGATACTAACACAAGGCGACATGGATCATGAATAATTAAGGAAACATGGAACCACCAAAACTGACCAATAAAGCACCAACCCTAAAGACATGGAGATCTATTAACTGCCTTACAAAAAATTCAAAATAATCCTCATAAAAAAGCTCAGTGATCCTCAAGAAAATACAGATAGATGGCTAAATGAAATGAGGAAAACAATACATGAACAAAATGTGAAGTTTAACAAAGAGAAACCATAAAAAAGAATCAAATAGAAATTCTGGAGTTGAAAAACACAATGATTGAACAGAAAAATTTTATAGAGAGCTTCAACAGAAGACTTGATCAAGCAGAAGGAAGAATCAGTGAGCTCAAAGTCAGGTCATTTGTAATTACCAACAGTCAGAAAAACAAAAAGAAAAAAGAATGAAGAAGAGTAAAGAAAGTCTATGGGACTTTTATGAGATATCATAAATAGAAAAAATATATGCATTATGGGAATCCCAGAAGGAGCACAGAAAGAGAAAGGGGGCAGAAAACTTATTTAAAGAAATAATGACAGAAACCTCCCTAATTTGGAAATGGAAATGAACATCTAGAACCATGAGGCCCAAAGAACTCCAAATAGATGAAATAGGAAGAAATAGTCACCAAGAAACATTATAATTGAATACTCAATAGGCAAAAACAAGGGGACAATTTTGAAAGAAGCAAGAGTAAAGCAACTTGTCATATACAAGGAATCCCTCATAAGATTATCAGTGGATTTATCAACAGAAATTTTGCAGGCCAGCAGAGAGTGAAATGATATATTAAAAGGGCTGCAAGAAAAAAACTGCCAACCGAGAAGACTATAGCTGCCAAGACTGCCTTCAGAAATGAAGGAGAGATGATAACTTTCCCAGACAAAGAAAAGATATGAGATTTCATCACCACTAGACCTGTCTTACAAGAAATACTAAAGAGAATTCTTCAAGTTGAAGTGAAAGGATGCTAACAACATGAAAACACTTGAAAGTATAAAACTCACTCTCAAGGTAAGAATATAGTCAAATTCAGAATACTCTAATACTGTAATGGTGGTGAATAAATCACTTTTTAGTCTAGTATAAAAGTTAAAACACAAAAGTATTAAAAACAACTATAGCTACAATATTTTTAATGTATATACCATACATAAATGATGTAAATTGTGACATTAATAACAAAATATGAGAGGAGGAGCAGTTGAAGTATAGAGTTTTTGTATATAGTTGATTTTAAGTTGTTATCAGCTTAAAATAGACTGTTATAACTATAACATGTTTTATGTTAGCCTCATTTTAAGACAAAATAAAAAAATCTGGAGAAGATAAACAGAGCATAAAGAGAAAGGTATGAAGGCATACCACTGCAAAAAAATAATAATAAATAAATCAAAAAGGAACACAGCTAGAGAAGAAGAAAGAAACAAAGTAACTTCAAAACAATCAGAAAATAAATAACAAAATGACAGTAGTAAATCCTTACTTATCAACAATTACTTTAAATGTAAATGGATTATGTTCTCCAATCAAAACACAAAAGGTGGCTGAACACATTAAAAAACAAGATCCAACAATAGGCTGCCACAAGAGACTCATTTTAACTTTAAGGACACACAGTTTGAAATTGAAGGAATAGAAAAAAATACTCCATGCAAATGGTGACCAAAAGAAAGCAGGGGTGGCTGTATTTGTCTCAGGCAAAAATAGACTTTAAGTTAAAAACTGTCAAAAGAGACAAATAATGTTACTATTTAATGATAAAAGGGTTAATTCATAAAAAAGATAGAAATATTGTAAATACGTATGCACCCAACATCAGAACACCTAAATATTTAAACAAAATCTTACCAGAACTGAAGAGAAAAATAGACAGCAGTACAATAATAGTGGGAGATCCCACTGTTAACAATGGATTGATCATCTAGACAGAAAATCAATAAGGAAAAAGCAGAATTGAACAACTCTTTATAACAAATAGATCTACAAGATATATACGGAACATTCCTTCTAACAGCAGTAGATACACATTCTTCTCAAGTCCACATGGGACATACCCCAAAATGAAACATATGTTAGACCACAAAATACGTCTAAACAAATTTAAGAAGCTTGAAATCATATCAAGTATGTTTTCTGACCACAATGATATGTAACTAGAAATCAAAAACAAGAGTAAAACTGGAAAAAAAATCATAAATATGTGCAAATTAAACAACACACACCTCAATAATGGGTCAAAGAAGAAATCAAAAGAAAAATAAAAAATTATCTTGAGGTAAATGAAAGTGAAAACACAATATTACAAAACTTATGGGATGCATTGAAAGCACTTCTGAGAGTAAGTTTATAGCAAGAAATGCATACATTATGAAAAAAGAAACATCTCAAATAAACAACCTAACTTTAAACCCCAGGGAACTAGAAAAACTAAACCTAGAGTTAGCAGAAAGAAGGCACTTGTAAAGATCAGAGCAGAAATAGATGAAATGGAGACTAGAAAAACAATAGAAAAATCAAAGAAAATAAAGATTGTTTTTTTGAAAAGATAAAATCGACAAAGCTTTAGCTAGACTAAGAAAAAACAGAAAACTCGGAGAAATAAAATTAGAAATGAAAGGAGACATTACATCTGATACTAGAGAAGTGCAAGGGATCATAAGAAAGTACTATGAACATGTATATTCCAACAAATTGGATAACATAAAAAAGGGATATGTTCCTAGAAATATACAACCTTTTGATAATGAATCTTGAAAAAACATGATTTTCATGATTTGTTTGAAACTCTGAACAAACTAATAAAGAGTAAGGAGATTGAATCAGCAATCAAAAATCTACCAATAAATAAAATCCTAGCAGATGATGACTTCACTGTTGAATTCTAACAAACATTTAAAGAGGAAGTAACACCAATAAAAATACTTCTCAAACTCTTCCAAAAAAGTAAAGAGGAAAGAACACTTCCAAACTCAATTTACAAGGCCAGCATTACTCTCATACCAAAGCCCGACAAAAATACTATAAGAAAAGCAAAGTACAGGCCAATAACTGTAATGAACATAGATGCAAAATTCCTCAACAAAACACCAGCAAACCAAATGCAATAACACATTAAAAGTATCATACACCATGATCAATGGTGGGGTTTATCCCTAGGATGCAAGGATGGTTCAACATATACAAAACAGTAAATGTGATATACCACACAATAAGAATGAAGGATAAAAATCATATGATCAGCTGAATGGATGCAAAAAAAGCATTTGACAAAATTCAGCATCCATTTATGATAAAAGCTTTCAACAAAGTGGTTATAGAGGGAAGATACCTCAACATAATAAAGGTCATATATGAAAAGCCTACAGCTAACATCATACTCAATGGTGTAAAACTGAAAACTTTTCCTCTAAGATCAGGAACAAGACAAGAATCCCCACACTCAGCACTTCTATTCAGTGTAGTAGTGGAACTGTTATCCAGAGGACTTAAGAGGGAAAAATAAATAAAAGTTATCCAAATCCAAAAGGAAAAAGTAAAATTGTCTCTATTTGCAGATGACATGATCTCATATATAAAAAAATCCCTAAATACTCCCCAATAAACTGTTATAATAAAGAGGTTCACTAAAGTTGCAGGATACAAAGTCAACATACAAAATTCAGTTATATTTCTCTGCATTAACAACAAACTATTTGAAAAAGAAATTATGAAAACAATTCCATTTACAATAGCATAAAAACGATAAAATAGCAAACAATTTAACTAAGGAATTGAAAGATCTGTACCCTGAAAACTAAAACGTTGATGAAAGTAATGGAAGAAGACACAAGCAAATGGAAAGATATCCTGTATGCATGGATCAGAAGAATTAATATTGTTTAAATGCCCATACCACCCAAAGTATTCTACAAATCAATGCAATCTCGATTAAATTCCAATGGAGTTTTTCAATGAAATATTTTTAAAAATCCTAAAATTTATATGGCACCACAAAAGACTACAAAAAGCCAAAGCAATCTTGAGAATAAACATGATGACTATAGTTAACACTGCTGTATGGTATATTTGAAAGTTGCTAAGAGAGTAAATCCTAAAAGTTCTCATCACAAGGAAAAAATATTTTTTGGTAACTATTTGAGGTGATGGATATTAACTTGTTGTGGTAATCATTTCTCAATATATGTATGTCGTCATCATGCTGTATACCTTAAACTTACACAGTGCTTATGTAAATTATATCTTAATAAAATATTAAAAGTAAAACTATCGTATGATCCATCAATCCCACTTTTGTTATATATCCAAATGAAATCAAATTAGTATCATGAAGATATTTCTGCACTTCCATGTTTATTGCACTTATTTACAATAACCAAGATATGGAAAGAATTCAAGTGTCTGTTGACAGATGAATGGATAAAGAAGATTTGGTGTATATACACAATGGAATATTATTCAGCCATGAGAAAGAAGGAAATACTGCTATTTGCAACAACATGGATGAACCTGAACCATATTATGCTAAGTGAAATAAGGCAGACAGAGAGTCGGGTACTATATGGTCTTACTTATATGTAGAATCTATAAAAAACTTTTAAGAAGGTTGAACTCATAGAAGCACAGATTAGAATTGTGGTTACTAGGGACTGGACGGAGGTGGGGGAAATGGAGAGATGTTGGTCAAACGGTACAAAGTTGTGGTTATGTAGGATCAATAAATCTAGTGAACTAATGTACAGGAATGATGACTATAGTTAATAATACTATACTGAATACTGGAAATATGCTAAGAGAATAGATTCCATGTGATCTTATCATGAAAAATGGTAACTAGGTGAGAGGATATGTTAATTAGTTCAACTGTAGTAATCATTTCACTATGGATATGTATATCAAATAATCATGTTGTACATCTTAAATATATACAATTTTTATTTAAAAATATATCATTTTTTTAAAAAAGAAAGGAAATCCTGATACGTGTTACAATATGGGTGAACTTCAAAGAAAGTAAGCTAAATGAAATCAGCCAGACCCGAAAGAACAAATATTGTATAATTAGACTTATATCAGGTACCTAGAGGAATCAAAGTCATAGGCACAGAAAGTAGAACAGTGGTTACCAACGGTTAAGGGAGAAAGGAAAGGATAATTATTGTTTAATGGATACAGAGTTTCAAAATGAGATGGTGAAAAAGTTCTGGAAATAAATATTGTTGATAGTTTCACAGTAATGTGAATGTACTTAATGTGACTGAAGTGTACTCTTAAAACTGATAAAAATGGTAATTTTTTGTGGGTATATTTTACCACAATAAAAATAGTAAAATTAGAAGTCTCTTAGGAAACGTAAACCAACAGTGGTTGAAATCTTAAAAAATATCGCATCAGTGCACAGTAAAATTCTTAGTATAAGAGTGAGTTGTTTTATATACCACAATAAGATAAATTTGTTCAATGTGGTCATAATAACTGAAATATTTTCTGAAAGAATAGAACTATTTTTAACCCACTTGTGAAAATATTCCAGGTTTACAAATTACTTGTTTGATATTTCTAGATGTTCTTCTTTCTATGAGGTAAACTTTACTGACATTTCTTTCTTATTCTTTTATAAAATACAGGTATTTTCAACACCTGCTCCTTCTGAATCATGTTTTCTGTCCTATCATTCAGTCATGACTCTCCTGAAAAGAAGTTTTTAGGCAAGAAGTCCTGGTTGCTAAGCAGTGAGTATCAAGATCTTTAAATCTTAAATTTATAAGGTATATTTTTCATTATTTAAATTATAATAACAATCCAACACAATCAAAATTCTAATTTGACAGCATGAGCCTGTGTTTGAAATCTTGAGTTCAAATTTGATTCAGTGGAAACAGTTATTTCAATGTCTTTTGATTATGTAGTATAAAAAGTTTATGGATACAAATTGTGCTAGTTTCAGGAATTATTCAGTGGAGTGTCCTGAATATACTTGCCATTTTCCTTCACTGTAGTTATGTATGTTTAAAAATACTGTCTTCACCTTTCTGTCATCTCATGAATATGTTTTCTGGAATTGTAAGATTGTGATAATAATACTTACCCTTTTTATATCATTCTGATATTCATTATCTAATTTGATTTCGATGTCACATGTACCTGAGGAAGGTAGGGCAGTTTTTCTGAACTCTTTTTGTTAACTGAGAGACCTCAACCTTAGAGAGGTTAAGCTTAGCTTAGAATCATAGCTATGCTTAGAATCACAGATTGTTAGGGATTTAAGATCTCCCAGTCTGACTTTTTTCTATTATAAATGAATAAGCTGAGGCGCAAAGGAATCGCACAGCTGGAGAAGTCACTTGTACAAAAATATTTTGTACACTTGTACAAAAATAGCTATTTATTGCAGATCGGGGACTAGAATATATGTCTCCTATATCCTAGTCTAACATGGTTGACACAACCCAGATGCTGTCTCTAAATAGTAGTTGTAGACTAGAAAGTATTTCAACTTTATTAATTTCCTAAAAAAACTTCTATATTGGAGAAGTTAAATAGATCAGAACATTTATAAACTTTAGTTTTAAACTACTTAATTTAGTACTTAAGAATAAATATTCATTCAGCAAACATTTACTAGTGATATCTGAAAATATCCTTTCACTTTGGCCATATGATATAACTTCATCATAGAAAGGACATACATCATATTCACAGGACCTGTCCACATTCAAGAAGAGTGGATTATACTAAGCATGTACACCAAGGGGTGCAGAAATCTGGGAGCCAACTTAGAATTCTGCCTACTACAATTATAATCAAGTCATGGGTTAAAAATTGACTTTAAATCTAATAAACAAGTTTATTTAACATAGTTTTACTTTTGAGTAATAGCTTTACTTTTGAGTCTTAAATGTATCAATGAAACAGCAATTTTTATGTTTAAATTTTATTGTTTTAATTAGAAAGTAATGTAAAAATACACTTGTACAAAAATTCAGGCATTAAGGATAAAGCTAAAGTTCCCTTGACCGTCACCCACAATTCTAGTCACTTCGCCAGAGGAAACCACTCTTAATGGTTTGGTTCAGATACTTTCAGACCTTTACCCATGCATTTTTAAATGCATGTATACCTGTCAAAATGTATAGTATCATTTTATTCATTATTAATATATGAATAAGATCATACTAAACATATCATTTTGTATTTTTTTTTTACTTAGCAATCTCTTTATTTTTTCCATCCAGCACAGATAATTTTACCTAATTATTTTTAAACTCTTATTTAATTTTCCATAACATGGATACACCATAGTTGATTTTGCCACGTCCCATTGTGGAATTTTAGTTTGTAACTTTTCACAATTTCAAATACTTCTGCAGTGAGCATCCTTGTATAGAATTGCTTTTGCGTATGTTCAAGTGTTTCCCTAAGGTAGATAGCATGAAGTGCAATTGTTGGGTAATGGGAATGCACTTATATTTTTCCTAGACTGTACAAAGTTAATCAGTATACGTATCTACTCCTTTTTGTGTTCTTGGACTGTAGTCTCTTTTTTATTTTTATACCTCAGATGGGCATAGTTTGATATGGTTCATCACCCTTGTCAATTCAAATACTGCCCCTTGTTTTGTGCATATCTGTGCATATCCCTTTTATTTGTCACTTCCTGTCTTATTCACCTTTTCCACCTCCTTTGAGCACACACCCTCATGTGTATTCTCCTTTGTATATTTATTTACATAATAACAAAAAATAAATAGCATTTTATTTTGCTATTTAAAATTATATAAACAGTATTTGCTGTACTTATTCTTTTTCACTCAACAACTTTTTGTTTTATTGAAGTATATTTTACACACTGAAATTCACCCTTTTTGGGTGTACAGTTCGGTGAATTATAAAAAAAAACTTATACAGTTGTATAATGGCCACTCTAATCAAGATGTAAATTAGTTATGTCACCTCCAAAAGTTTCCTCATGCCACTTTGTATTCATCTCATCCCTTCACCTCCATCCCCTAGCAATCACCAATCTGTTCTCCAGTATTAAAATTTTGCCTTTTCCAGAACGTCATATAAATGGAAGCATATAGGATGTAGTTTTTTTGTGTCTGGCTTCTTTTACTTTGGATCATGCTTTTGAGCTTCACTTGTGTTGTTGCACATATTAGTAGTTTATTCTTCCTTTTTATTGTTGAGTAGTATTTCATTGTATGGATGTATACCAATTTGTTTCTCTATTCACCAATCGAGGGACATTTGGACTATTTCTAGGTTTTGGTGATTATTGATAAAGCTGCTGTAAACATACACTTATAGATTTTTATAGGGACATGTGTCTTCACATCACTTAGGTAAATATGTAGGAGTAGGATTGTGGGATTGTATGGTAAGTGTATGTTGAACTTTATAAAAAACTTCCAAACTGTTTTCTAAAGTGGCTGAACCATTTTATATTCCCAGTAGCAGTGTATGAGAGTTCCAGTTATTCTGCATTATTACCAAGCTCTGATTATATCAGCGCTTTTTATTTTAGCCACTCTAATAGGGTTGTAGATCCCACTCTAATGGGATCTCATTGTGTTCTTAATTTGCATTTCCCTAAATACTAGTGATGTTGAATATCTTTCCATGAGCTTAATTTCCACTTGTATATCTTCTTTGGTAAAGTATTCAGATCTTTTGCCCCTTTTCCAATGATGTTTTCTTTTTTTATTGTTGCATTTTGAGAGTTGTTTATATATTCTTAGTATAAGTGGTTTGCGAGATATGTGTTTTGCAAATATTTGCCCCCAGTTCATGGCTTGTGGTTTCATTTTCATAGTAGTGTATTGCAAAGAGCAGGAGATTTTTCTTTCACAAGACTTTTTCTTTGAGCAGTTTTAGGATTACAGAAAAATTGTGTAAAAAATTACAGATTTCTCTTATAATACCTAGGAATAAATTTAACTGAGAAAGTGAAAGACCTATACACTGAAAACTGTAAGACATTATCAAAAGAAAACAAAGAGGACATAAAGAAATAGAAAGATAGTCCATGCTCATGGATTGAAAGAATAAACAGAATTAAAATGTCCATATTACCTAAAGCAATTGACAGGTTCAGTGCAATCCCAATTAGAATCCCAATGACATTCTTCATAGAAATAGAACAAAGAATCCTAAAATTTTTATGGAGGAACAACAAAAGACCCCCAATAGCCAAAGTGATCCTGAGAAAAAAGAACAAAGCTGGACGTATCACAATCCCTGTCTTCAAAATGTACTACAAAGCTATAGTAACCAAAACAGCATGGTACTGGCACAAAAACAGACACAGAGTTCAACGGAACAGAATTCAGAACCGAGAAATAAAATCACACATCTATGGACAACTAATCTTTGACAAAGGAACCAAGAACATACAATGGAGAAAGGAAAGTCTCTTCAATAAATGGTGTTAGGAAAACTGGACAGCCACGTGCAAAAGAATGAATGTAGACCATTATCTTACACCATACACAAAAATTAACTCAAAATGGATTAAAGACTTGAATGTGAGACCTGAAACCATAAAATTCCTGAAAGAAAACATAGGCACTACACTCTTTGACATCGGTCTTAACAGTATCTTTTCAAATACCATGCCTACTCAGGCAAGGGAAACAAAGAAAAAATAAATAAATGGGACTACATCAGATTAAAAATTTCTGAAAGGGAAAAGAAGCCATGAACAAAATGAAAAGACAACCCTCCAACTGGGAGAAAATATTTGCCAATCATATATCCGACAAGGGGTTAATTTCGAAAATATATAAAGAACTCATACAACTCAAGAGCAAAAAAAATGAACAACTTGATCAAAAAATGGACAAAGGATATGAACAGACATTTTTCCAAAGAAGATATACAGATGGTCAACAGACACATGAAAAGATGTTCAATGTCACTAATTATTGGGGAAATGTAAATCAAAAATACAATGAGATATCACCTCACACCTGTCAGAATGGCTATAATTAACCAGACAAGAATTAACAAGTGTTGGAGAGGATGTGGAGAAAAGGGAACCCTCATACAGTGTTGGTGGGAATGCAAACTGGTGCAGCCGCTGTGGAAAATAGTATGGAGACTTCTCAAAAAGTTAAAAATAAAAATACCATATGATCCAGCTATCCCACTACTGTGTATTTATCCAAAGAACATGAAATCAAAAATTCAAAGAGATTTATGCATCCCTGTGTTCATTGCAGCATTATTCACAATAGCCAAGATGTGGAAGTAACCCAAGTGCCAATCGATGGATGAATGGATAAAGAAGAAATGGTGTATATATATTGGAATACTAATCAGCCATAGAAAAGACAAAATCATTCCATTTGTGACAACATGGATGGACCTTGAGAGTATTATGCTAAGAGAAATGAGTGAGACAGAGACAGACAAACACCATATGATTTCACTCGTATGTGGAAGATAAACAAACACATACATATGGAGAACAGATTAGTGGTTATTGGAGGAGAATGGAGTGGGGGCAGGGCAAAAAAAGATAAAGGGGCTCATATGTCTGGTGACAGATAAAAACTAGACTATTGCTGCTGAACACGATGCAGTCTATACAGAAACTGAAATATAATAATGTACACCTGAAATTTACACAATATTATAAGCCAATATGAATTCAATAAAATTAAAAAAACACAGAGTTCTCATATACCTCCTGTCCTTGTCCATGAACAAAGTTATTCCTATTTTTAGTGTGGTTCATTTGTAATAATAAATTTAAAATTATTTATATGTAATTAATTACTCTAAAGTCCCTACTTTACACTAGGATTCTCCTTGTGTTATACAGTTCTATGGGTTTTGACAAATATCATGTATTTACCAATACAGTGTCATGCAGAAGAGTTTGACTGTCCTAAAACACCCTTTTGCCCACCTATTAATCCTTTTCTCCCTTATCCTGAGCCCTGGCAATCATTGATCTTTTTCCTGTCTATGTTTTCCTTTTCTAGAAAGTCATATAGTTGTATTCATTCATTATGTAGGTTTTTTCAGACTGGGTTCTTTGACTAAGCAAAATGCTTTCAAGGTTCCTTCATGTCTTTTTGTAGCTCACTTCTTTTTATCACCAAATAATACTCCATTTTATGGATGTACAACAAGTAGTTTATACATTCACCTGTTGAAAGACATCTTGGTTGCTTCCAAGTTTTGGCAATTATGAAAACAGTAGCTAGAAACATTTGTATGCAAATTTTTGTGTGGATATAAATTTTTAACTTATTTGAGAGGTCTTCTGGATCATATGGTAAGCCTAGGTTTGGCTTTTGTAAGAAGCTGCCAGACTGTCTTCCAAATTTGGCTGTACCATTTTGCATTCCTACCAGCAATGAATAAGAATTACAGTTTCTCCCCATCCTTGCCAGTATTTGGTGTTTTTGGTGTTTTGGATTTTAGACATTCTAAGTGTGTAGTAGTATCTTATTATTGTTTCAATTTGCAGTTCCTTAATGATATATGATGCTGACCATCACTAATATACTTATTTGCCATCTGTATATCTTCTTGGTGAGGTGTTTGCTCAGATCTTCTGACCATTTTGTAATTAGGTTGTTTGTTTTTTAATTGATTAGTTTTGAGTTCTTTGTATATTTTGAATACTAGTCCTTCATCAGATATGTGATTTGCAAAATTTTTTCTCACTGTGTGGCTTGTTTTTTATTGTCTTAATATTACCTATCACAGAGCAGAAGTTTGTAATTTTATTGAAGTCCAACTTTAAATTTTCTCTTTCATAGATCATGCTATTGCTGTTGTATCTAAAATGTTATTACATGGTTCATGGTCACCTAGACATTCTATCACCTTCTAGAAGTTGTATAGTTTTGTGTTTTACACTTAGTTCTGTGATGCAGTTTGAGTTAATTTTTGTGAAAAGTATAAGGTCTGTGTCTTGATTCATTTCTTTGCATGTTGATGTCCAGTTGTTCCAGCACAACTTAGACTTTTCCATTGACATTTCCTTTGTTCATTGAGTTATCTTTGTTCCTTTGTCAGTGACCAATGGACTATAATTATGTGAGTCTATTTTTGGGCTTTCTATTGTGTTCTATCGATCTATTTGTCTATTCTATTGCCAATCCCACACTGTCTTCATCACTGTAGTTTTTTAGTAATTCTTGAGGTTGGGTAGTGTCAGTTCTCCAACTTTATTCTTTTTTAGTATTTTATTGAGATTATGTGTCTTTTGACTTGCAATATAAACTTTAGACTCAGTGTGTCCCTCAATGGATACATCAAAGGATGAATTGATAAACAAAATATAGTCTATCCATACAGTGGAATGTTATTCAGCCAGTAAAAAGGAATAAATACCTATACAGTGTACAACATGTATAAACCTTGAAAACCTTATATTAAATAAAAGAAGCCAGACACAAATGGTATGTTATGATTCCGTTTTTATGAGAATTCTAGAATAGGCCAATCCATAGAGACAGAAAGGAAATTAGTGATTACTAAGGGCTGGCAGGACACAGCAATGGGGTGTGACTACTTAATGGGTATGGGATTGCATTTTTAGGTGATAAACTGTTGTGAAATTAGATGGTGGTATGTTTGCACAACATTGTGCGTGTATTAAAAGCCACTAAATTGTATTCTTTAAAATAGTTAAAATGGTGAATTTTAAGTTACATTAATTTTACTTCAATTAAAAACATGGTTTTGAAGTAAGATTAATATTATTTCCCAGAGTAGGAGAATTTTGGAAAAGGCTGAGTGCAAGTAAAGCAACTCCTTATTTTTAATAAAACTAAGTCTGGTTTTAATGTGCTAGAACTACATATCTGAATTGATTTCCCATTGCAAAATATAACTTGGTCACAAAATTACTTAATGAAACCCTGAGTATTTACCTATGTTTTATCATGAATAGATGAAAGTATAGCAAAGTTGAAGGGCACTATTGTTATTATTCTTGTTCTATGTTTAATATATTTGCCCAATCCATATTGAGAACACTGAATTGAAGTAAATTTTTAAAAAAATTTAAAGATATTTTAAATAATTTTTGATATTTTTCTTTGGAGATTTCCTTATGTAATGGAACTACATTTACCTTTTCAAAATGTATAAATGTCTTCTAAGGCGGATGGAGTTTTAGAGATGAGATGAGTGATTACTGTTGTAAGTAAAACATAATAAAAGTTAAATTATATTGGTAGTATAGAGATAAAATCTATTTTTACACCAAAATCAGGTTACAACTTATTAGATATCATATGGATTTCCTCATTTAAATAACATCCACTTGTATTTCAGTAGTAATACATGGATACTCTAATACATGCAGCAAAGCAGATTTTGTTTAGAAACTGCTCCTTCGTTAAAAAAGACTCTTCTAAAGTCAATGGATGCCTTC
The DNA here is from genome assembly GCF_020826845.1 of Diceros bicornis minor. Taxonomy (NCBI): domain Eukaryota; kingdom Metazoa; phylum Chordata; class Mammalia; order Perissodactyla; family Rhinocerotidae; genus Diceros; species Diceros bicornis. The sequence goes on from NC_080781.1 coordinate 58,992,224, forward strand.
ACTGTTGAAAATAGGTGAAAGTTAAATGCACACTGTGGTGCCAATTACATTTTGTTCTATAGAAATTGTAAATGTTCCATTTATAACATAAAAAGCAATGCAATAATGAGGCAGCTTGATCTCATAAGCATGTCGGTTCACAGCTAATCACTGCATAGAAAAGTATATATCATGACATTTGTTTTGTAAGTGGCATATAGAAAATAGAGATCATTAGAAAAATAATACTTTTGTCCCCTTGAATTTTCAGTAATTGAAAAAACTATATAAACATTTTCAAAGCAGCTCATAAGTCACATTTTGAGGACATTATCTGGAATTTAGCATTAAGGAAACTAAAGGATACAGAAAATAATCCCACATTCTCCTTCATCTCTGACCATCCTTTCTTTGTCTTTTTTCCCACATTCTATACCCTGAATGAAGCTCTATCTCTTCATTCATTTATTTAACATCCATCTACTAATACTTTATAATATATGATGCTTTATCGTAACTGGGGTTACAGAAGTAAATAAGTTCCAGTGCAGTTTTCCAGCATTCTTTTATTTTTCCTCTTTCATCTTTAGCAATATTTTTTATTCCATGACTTTAATAACCATCTTTATGTGGCAGACATTCACTAGCTCTGATCTTTCTCCCAAATCCTGGGACAGTTCCAGTCCTGTAGCTCCAATTTCCTGATTGATATCTTTCAGGATGTCTCGTTGACACCACAGATTATACATATGCAAAGCAGAATTTATCATCTATTCCATGATAATTTTTAAATTTTAACTTTAATTTTTGAAATGTAGTAAAATATACATAACATAAAATTTACTATTTTAACCATTTTTAAGTATATAGTTCAGTGGCATTAAGTACGTTCACATTATTGTGCAGCTGTCAACACTATCCATTTCTAGAACTCTTTCATTGTTCCATATTGAAACCCTGTACCCATTAAACAATAACTCCTCATTCCCCTTTCCTCACAACCCTTGGACTGTTCTACTTTTTTCCCTATGAATTTGACTACTTTAAGTACATCATATCATACAATATTTGTCCTTTTCGGTCTGGCTGATTTCATTTAGCTTTCTGTCTTCAAAGTTCATCCATGTTGTAGTGTGTATCAGGATTTCATTCCTTTTTAATATTGAATAATATTTTGTCTACAAAATAGCATATAACAATAATAATTGAATAATAATGTCTACAACATTTTGTTTATCTACTCATTGATTAACACTTAGATTGCTTCCTTCCACTTTTTGGCTATTGCATAGTGCTGCTATGAACATTGGTGTACAAGTGTCTGTTTGAGTCCCTGCTTTCAGTTCTTGTGGGTGTATACCTAGAAGTAAAATTGTTGAATCATATAGTAATTCTATATTTAATTTTTTGGGGAACCACCATCCCATTTTCCACAATACACTATTTTACATTCCCACCAGCAGTATACAAGGGTTTCAATTTCTCCACATCCTCACCAACACTTGTTATTTTATGGTTTGTGTTTTTTATAATGGCCATCCTAATCGGTGTGAAGTGGTATCTCATTGCAGTTTTGATTTGCATTTCTCTAATGGTTAGTGATATTGAGCATCTTTTCATGTGCTTATTGGCCATTTGTCTATCTTTGGGAAAATGTCTGTTCAAGTCCTTTGCCCATTTTTTAAATTGGATTGTTTGGTTTTTATGTTGTTGTTGAGTTGTAGGAGTTCTCTATATTTTCTGGATATTAATCCCTTATCAGATACATGATTTGCAAATATTTTCTCCCATTCTGTGTGTTGTCTTTTCACTGTGATGATAATGTGCCTTGATGCACAGTTTTGATGAAATTCAATTTATTGATTTTTTTCTTTTGTTGCCTGTGCTTTTGGTGTCATAGTCAACAAATTCTCGAAAAATCCAATGTCATGAAGCTTTTCCCCTATGTTTCCTTCTAAGAGTTTCAAAGTTTTAGGTATTACTTTTAGGCCTTTGATTAATTTTGAGTTAAATTTTGTATATGGTGTAAGGCAAGGATCCACCCTCATTCTTTTCATATAGATATCCAGTTTATCCAGCACCATTTCTTGAAAAGACTATCTTTTTCTCATTGAATGATCTTTGTTTCCTTTGCAAAAGTCATTTGACCATATATGCTAGGATTTATTTTGGGGCTCTTTGTTATATTCCACTGGTCTATTTGTCTGTCTTTTTGCCAATAACACAACATTTGATTACTTTAGCTTTGCAATAAGTTTTGAAATCAAAAAGGGTGAGACCTACAACTCTATTTTTTGTTTTAAAGATTATTCTGCCTATTTGAGTCTCTTATGTTGCTGTATGTATTTTAGGATGTGTTTTTCTATTTCTGCAAAAAATGCCCATGGAATTTGATAGGGATTGCATTAGATATGCAGATTGCTTTGGGTGGTATTGACATCTTAACAATATTAAGTCTTCTAATCCATGGACCCATGATGTATTTCTATTTATTTGTGTCTTCTCTAATTTTTGTCAAGAATATTTTAGAGTTTTCAATGTACAAGTTTTGCAGTGCCTTGGTCAAGTTTACTTCTAAATATTCATACTTTTTGATGCTATTGTAAATGAAATTGTTTCTTAGTGTCATTTTTGGATAGTTTATTGCTAGTGTATAGAAACACAACTGATTTTTGTGTTTTAATTTTGTGTCTCACAATTTCACTGAATTCATTTATTAGCTCTAGTTGAGGTTATTTTTGTGGATTCTTTAGGATTTTCCACATGTAAGATCATGTTGTATGAAAACATATACAGTTTTACTTCTCTTCCCATTTGAATTCCATTTATTTCTTTTTCTTGCCTAATTGCTCTGGTTGGGACTCCCAACACAATGTTAAATAGAAATGGGAAAAGCAGGCATCCTAGTCTTGTTCTTGATCTTAGACGAAAACCTTTCAGTCTTTCATCATCGAGTATCATGTTAGTTGCAGGTTTTTCATAAATGCCCTTTATCGTGTTAAGGAAGTTCTGTTCTATTACTAGTTTTCTGAGTGTTTTTATCATGAAAGGGTGTTGGTTTTTGTCAAATGCCTTTTATGCACTGAGATGATCTTGTGGTTTTTTCCCCCTTCATTCTATTATTGTGGTTTATTATTTTGATTGATTTTTTATGTTGAAGAACTCAAACTCCTGGGATAAATATCACTTGGTTATGGCGTATAATCCGTTTGTTTATGCTGCTGGCTTCAGTTTGACTCCAAATATGTCTTATGTTGGTATGCTTGATAGTGTCCTACAAGTCTCTTTGGCTCTGTCCATTTTTATTCATTTCTTTTCATTCTGCTCCTCAGACTAGATAATCTCAATTGACTCAGCTTCACATTTGCTGATTCTTTTTTTGCCTGCTCAAATCTGCTGTGGAACCTCTCTACTGATATTTTAATTGCAGTGGTGGTTTTTCTCATCTCCATAATTTCTGTTTGGTTCCTTTTTACAGTTTGTATTTTTTATTGGTATTTTCTATTTGATGGGATAATGTTTTTGTGGTTTCCCTTGTTTTTACATGGTTTTCTTTAGTTCTTTGTGCATATTTAAATAGTTGATTTAAAGTTTTTTGTTTAGCAAGTCCAATGTCTGGGCTTCTGCAGGGACAATTTCTATTACATCTTTTTCTTCTCATGTATGGGCCATACTTTCTTTTTTCTTTGCATGCCTTATAATTTTCTGTTGAAAACTATACATTTTGATATTATAATATGGCAATTGTTGCAATTACAGTTGGCTGTCTGTATCCACAGATTCCACAATCATGGATTCAACCAACCACAGATGAAATGTCCTACAATGGTTGTGTCTGTACTGAACATGTACAGACTTTTTTTTTCTTGTCATTATTCCATCAACAATACAGTATCACAACTATTTACATAGCATTTACATTGTACTAGTTATTATAAGTAATCTGGAGATGATTTAAAGTATACAGGAGGGTGTGCATAGGTTATATGTAAATACTATGTCATTTTATATAATGGACTTGAGCATCCTTGGATTTTGGTATCTACAGGGGGTCCTGGAACCAATCCCCCATGAATACCAGGGAATGACTGTATATTTTTTTATGGTCCCCAGAGTTTGTCGTTGTTTCATGTTGTAGTAGTTGTTCTTTGTTTGGAGACTTTTCTGAACTATTTTTGCAAAGTCTGTATTGTTTGTCATGTGTGGCCACAGGAAGTCAGCTAGTGATTCAGCGGTGATTTCCTTAAATGCTTGAAACCAAAAAATAAAAAAAATCTCCCAGTCTTTGCAGGTGGGCTCTGTGTATGTGTTAGGGGACATCTTCAATACTTAGCTAGACAGTTTACAATTCTTATAGTTTGCTTCTTGCTTGTTAGGAGCCTGAATGTCAGCCTTAGGTGAGAGCTTAAGGCCTTTATACATCTTTTCTGATCAGGCACCAGGTTCTGGGCATGCTTGTGGCCTTCTATATTTCCAGAGTTATGTGGGAGTTTTTTAAAGACTTTATTCCACAAAGTGTTTCATTCCACAGCCTTTCCTCTCAAGCATTTTGGTTTTTTGTATTGTTTGCCTCAGCTATTATCCTTTGCTCCAGGAAGCAGCAGTTAATGTATTTGCATTTAAATGTTTTAGATGAATGCCCCCTGGGTAACTGCCTAAGCCCTAGTAGAGTTCCAAGTTACACAAAATAAAGGCAAGCTCTTTGAGCTGGACATTCAAGGAGCCATAAGACAGGTCAAAAGTAACAACCACAATTATTTAAGAATAAGGTCTGTTTTGACCCCTCCAGTTCTAGGAACATAAACCAAGAATCTAGGTTGCTGTTTTCAAGATAGCCACTAAGCTGGGTCACTGGGGATCATGCCAAAGTAAGTTTAAATGCCACGAAGCTCTCTTATTGAAATTCAAATATTTTATTCTTGATTAAAAATTCCCCTAGAGTGACGTCAGCAAGTTGGAGAACTAGGAGATCCCAATACATGTCTCTCCCACAACAACAATAAATAAACAACTATAAACTGATGAAAATAGCTCTGGGAAAGTTTTGGGCTATAATGAAGAAGCAGTAGAAACTCTGCAGAGCTCAAAAACTGAGGATGGCCACATAGAAAAGCATAGGAAGCATTTTACTTGCATCACCCCATTCCCCAGTCCAGAGAAGCTCACTGCCAGGATGGATTCTCTTGGAGAGATTTCATCTCATAGGGGTAAAAAGAGCGATAAAACCCCAGCAAACCTCACTGCTGTGGACATTTTTAGCCTTTGTAGCTACTGAGGACTCCCACAGTCTTCACCAATGCTGATCCCAGCTGACAGATCTTCCCAGAGTCTCTACCACTATGCCTCCTCCCTGGGGCTGGAGTAGTCACTGAAGTGAGACCTGCCCCTAGGGGCTCTAATCTCTGCTGCACCCTGCTCTTAAGGATTGTGACACCACAATACCTTGCTACTGTGGGAGATCAAGATTTGGCCACCCTGAAATATATCTCTTTACCTTGATTGTTTTCTCTGAGGGACATTTGACCACCCCCACTACCTGCCTAAAGAATTTGACATAGTAACTCCTACCTGGAACAGATCTTCTATCTGATGGCTGTAATATAATGTAAAATAGATGTTACAATAGAAAAGGCATCAACAAACCCATCTTATGTCTCTCTGGCCACATTCTCTGGATGGCCCTGCAAGGAGTTGCCAGACAAACATTTACATTTATAAGGAAAATCTCCATTTGTAAAGGTATCTCCCGCTCTGTATTGGGAAAAGGGGTGATGGCCTCATTTCTAGAGCTTTATCAATGTGGAAGGTGAGGCCTTAAATCTGCATAATTACCTTACTCTTGTTTACTGTGCTTTAGTGGTAATCTTCTGTAACTGACTCCCCCCCCCAACATCCTCCTCTATCATTGGCTGAACATGGTATTTAAGACGAGAATTTCTGCTATTGTGTTGAGAAACGCAGTGTCCCTGCTTTCTCCCATGTATACATGTTATTGTTAAACTTGGTATTATTTTCTCCTGCTAACCTGTCTTGTTAATTATTTGGCCAGCCATAAGAACCTTAAGGAAAAGGGCAGAGGGAGATTCTCCCTCTCTCCTGTCACTACCTATGGGATTTTACCTGCTGCTGCTCTGAGCCCCATCCCTGGGTCCCAGGTCTTGGATTTGATCTGCTCTTACCAGGCCCTGCTGCCACTGCTTTGAGCCCTGCCTCCTGGGATCCCAGGTAATGACTTTGATCCTCCATTACCAGGCTGTGCTACTGCTGCTTTGAGCCCTGCCTCTGGATCCCAGGTCACAGCTTTGATCTTTCATTGCTAGGGCTGCATGGTTCTGCTCTGAGGCCCACTCTCCAGTCCCAGTTCATGGCTTTTACCCACCATTGCTGGAGCAGAGCTGCTGTTACTCTGCATCACACTCCCTAGTTCCCCACCATGGAGCTTTAATGGGCCATCACTAGGGACATGCTGCTGCTGTTCTTTGACTGCCCCCTTGGACCAGAGTTTGGACTGTCGGTGGAATCTCCCTCTGCCCTTTTCCTTAAGGTTCTTATGGCTGGCCAAATAATTAACAAGACAGGTTAGCAGGAGAAAATAATACCAAGTTTAATAACATGTATACATGGGAGAAAGCAGGGACACTGCGTTTTTCAACAGAATAGCAGAAATTCTCGTCTTAAATACCATGTTCAACCAAAGACAGGGAGGATGTTGGGGGTGGAGGTGTCAGTTACAGGAGATTATCACTAAAGCACTGTAAACAAGAGTAAGGTTTATTATGCAGATTTAAGGCCTCACCTTCCACATTGATAAGCCTCTAGAAATGAGACCATCCCCCTCCTTCCCAAAACAGAGAGAGAGATACCTTTACAAATGGAGATTTCCCTTATAAGTGTAAATGTTTGTCTGGCAACTCCTTGCAAGGCCATCCAGAGAATGTGGCCAGAGAGACAGAACTTCCGATAAGATGGGCTTGTTCGTGCCTTTTCTATTGTAACATTTATCCTACATTATCTTTATAGCCATCATGATAGATCTGTTCCAGGAAGGAGCCACCATGTCGAATTCTTTAGGCAGTTAGTGGGGGAGGTCAAATGTCCTCAGAGAAAACAACCAAGGTAAAGAGATAGATTTCAGGGTGGCCAAATCTTGATCTCCCACAGACTTTTACCCACCATCCCCAGGCCATGCTGTTACTGCACCCTGCCCCTTGGACCCAGCCCACCACTGCACCCTGTCATCCTAGAGCCTATGCTACTGCTGTGTCACACCCCCCAGCCCAAGTCACTGTGGTGAGACCCAGACTCCGGTTGCACAGGAGATCTGCACATGCCGTCACCTCAGGTACCAGCACCACTGCCACAACAAATGTACCTGTGTGCCAGGACCCAGGCACTGTGGTAATCTGTGTGCCCCTGATCTCAGGACCTTGGCTCCACTCCTACTCTAAGTGCCAACTCACCAGACCTGACACCAAGAGGGATCCCTGTAGGCTAGAACTTAAACCTCTGGGCAAAAATAGAGGATCCCAGTAGCCTTTGCCTCTAAGGACTCCAATAGCCCTACTTGCCACTGCCACTGCAGAACCTCCACAGTCTTGGCCGTAGAAGACCTCTGTATTCTTTGAAAATGTTAATTTAGGCTGATGGAGCTTCACAGAGACTATGCTTCTCTGCCTTCCCAGGATCAGATACACTGCACCCCACACAGCCAGTGCCTTCACCGCCACCTTCAGGTCAAAGTCTTTCTCTATGAATGCCAGTCCAAAAATACTAGAAGAGATGACTGCTTTTTATAATGAAATATATCAAGGCAAAGCCATCAGAAATGTGAAAATGTAAGGAAACATTACACCACCAAAGGAGCACAATTATTTTTCATTAACTAACACCAAAGAAGTGGAGATCTGTGTGGTATCTGTAAAAAATTTCAAAATAATTATTTTAAGGAAGCTCAGCAAGATTCAACAGAACACAGACACTTCAGTGAATTCAAAAAAACAACACAAGGACAAAACAAGAAGTTCAACAAAGATATAGAAACCATAGAAAAAAACCAAACAGATATACTAGAGCTGAAGAATATAATGAATGAAATAAAAAATGTGGTAGAGGAGTTCAGTATGAGGCTGAATCAATCAAGAGAAAGAATATGCAAACTTGAAGACAGATCTCTTGATATTATCCAGTCAGAGGAGGAAAAAGAAATAATGAAAGATAGTCAAGAAAGGCTACATGAATTATGTGACAACATAAAGTGAAACAATATTTTCATTATGGGAGTCCCAAAAGGAGAAGAGTGAGAAAGGGACAGAAAATTTATTTTAAAAATAATGGTTGATGCAACTATGACATACAACTATCTACTGGGGCTTTAGGGAAAAAAATAATAATTGGTTGAAAACATCCCAAAATTGGGGAGAGATATGGCTGTCCAGGTACCTGAAGCTCATAGATCCCCAAACACTTTAAACTTAATGTGATCTTCACCTAGACACATTATAATCAAGCTCTCAAAAATCAAAGACAGGAGAGAAGTCAAGATGGCGGTGTAGGCAGACTCTGAACTCACCTCCTCCTGTGGACACAGCCAATTTACAACTAATCTTGGAAAAATTACCCCTGAGAGAGAACGAAAAACTGGATAAGAGGAATCCCTGCAACAAATGACAATCCTAATTGAGTTCGAAGAGGCAGAAATTCCCTTCTGTAGAGAAAAAAATGCCACCTTCACAAGCCACAGCACTTCATGGCTGCCCAGGAGCAACACAAAGGTACACAGCATTCCCTGGAGGAGTGGGGGCCTTGAGCCGTGCAGCGCTCCCACTATAGGCATTTTTTTTTGACCCAGCACAACTGAGACAAGTGTGTAATATCTGACTTTGCTCCCTACTAACAGCATGGGGGAATACCCACAGAAAAGCTGGTTCAGAAAGAAATTAAAGCCAGCTCTTAAAGGGCCACACACAACTTCACCCATCTTGGAAAGTAACCTAAAATCACCAGAAAGAAAGATACAGAGTTCTTTGGTGAAAAGAGACTCACCTGATAGGCTCTGAGTGCATCTCAGTGAGAGGTGAGACCTCTCCAGGGACTGGGACATTAGTGGCAGCCATTGTTGTGTCGTGGTGTGGGCATGCTGACACAGATGCTGGCAGATGCCATTGAAGTTCTCCCTGGGGCCTGCTAGCCCAGGGTCTGCCCCACCCACTAGAGCACTGATTTAATCCAGCTCAGCAGGGCAGGCCAACCACCTTAGGGACTAGCCCCACCCAACTACAGGCCTGCGGGCAACTTGTGGGCATTCATGGATTGGTAACTGGATTCTCCACAGCCTGGTGACTGGGTCCACCTCTGTGGGGCAGGGCGTGCACAAGGAAGGGGTGAAGATTGTGGGGCATTGTTGGAGTGTGTGGGGCTCCTGCCTTGGAGAGACTGGGTCCATTTCAGGGGGTCATGGCATGCACATGGGGCAGGACTGTGTTGATTGTGTGTGGCCCTGTGCGCAGCGGGGCTTCTCACCTGCACAAGACTTGTTCTTCTCAAAGACCCACATAGGGAATTGGCCCTACCTTCCAAAGCCTGAAACAATTGGATGCTCCCATGCCTGAGGCCAGCCCCACCCAGCTGCAATCCTCAGAGAGCTGACAGGAACATTATAGGCTGGAGACTTATAACAATTGTAAGCCCTTGAGCCTAATAACAAGCCACGCTGGGGGCCTACTCACTTAATGGAATAACTGCAACAGGAATGTGCTATTAGACCTTGCAGCCAATTGTGCTGGGCCTCCCCACACCTGATAAAGAGACTGAAGGGACCACAAAAACTACACTCAGCTGAGCAATACAACCAGCTTGACAGGAGGACAGCTCAGCCTCTCTGGGAACCTACAGGAAGAGCAACCCCACCACAACAGAAGGACACATGTAGCTCACATAAAGGTCACTCCTGGAACCTTCAGAACTGGTAATGAAAGGGAAGCACGCTGCTGGGCCTCATAAGGGATCACTTACACAAGGTCAAATCTCCAAGAGCAGGAGACATAGCTGACCTACCTAATACATAGACACAAGCACAGGGAAAGAGGCAAAATGGGGAGGCAAAAGAATAAGTTCCAGGTAAGGGAACAGGACAAAACTCCAGAATAGGAACTAAATGAAACAGAAATGAGCAACCTATATGACAGAGAGTTCAAACAAAGAGGGTTAAGGATGCTCACTGATCTTGAGAGAAGAATGGATGAACTCAGTGAGAATGTAAATGAATAAATGGAAGATATAAGAAAGAATCAATCAGAAATAAAGAATACAATACTGGAAATGAAAAATTCACTAGAAGGACTCAAAAGCAGAGTAGAGGATAGAGAAGAACAGATCAGTGAGCAGGATTAAAGACTAGAAGAAATCACCCAAGCTGAACAGATAAAAGAAAAAAGAATTAAAAAGTGTGAGGACAGTCTAAGGGATCTCTGCGACAACATCAAATGCACTAACATCTGTGTTATAGGTGTCCAAGCAGGAGAAGAGTGAGAAAAAGGGGCAGAGAATTTATTTCAAAAAATTATAGCTGAAAACTTCCCTAACCTAAGGAAGGAAACAGATATCCATGTACAGGATGCACAGAGAGCACCAAAAAAGATAAACCCAAAGAGGCCCCCACCAAGACACATCACAATTAAAATGACCAGAATTAAAAAGATAATCCTAAAAGCTGCAAGAGAAGGACAACTTACATAACAAGGAAACCCCATAAGGCTATCAGCTGACTTCTCAGCAGAATCCTTATGGGCTAGAAGAGAGCAGCATGATATATTTAATGTGCTAAAAGGAAAAAACCTAAAGCCAAGCATACTCTACCTAGCAAGGTTATCATTCAAAATAGAAGGAGAGATAAAAAGTTTCTCAGACAAGCAAAAATTAAATGAATTTGTCACCAAGAAACCAGTTCTATAAGAAATATGAAAGGGACTCATCTAAGGTGGAAGGAGAAGACCATAAATAGGAAAAATTATCTATTTCCATGATAAGAGGGTAACAGATAGAAAAGCAGAAAAAAGAGGCTAGATACAATATCCAAAACATAAAATGTGGGAGAAGAGGTATTAAAGAGTAGAGCTTTCAGATAGAGATCAAACTACAGAGACTATCAACTTAATATAGATTGCTATATACATAGGTTACTATATATGAACCCCATGGTAATCACAAACCAGAAAACTATAATAAATACACAAAAAAAACTAAGAGAAAGGAACCCAAACATAATACTAAAGACAGCCATCAAACCATAAGGGAAGAGAGCAAGTGAAGAAAAAAGGAACAGAGAAGAAGTACTAAAACACCGAGAAAAAAAAGTTAAAAAATGGCAGTAAGTATATACTTATCACTAGCTACTTTAAATGTCAATGGACTAAATGCTCCAATTAAAAGGCATAGGGTGGCTGATTCGATAAACAAAACAAGACCCAGATATATGCTGCATACAAGAGACACACATCAGACCTAAAGACAATCACAAACTGAAAGTGTAGGGATGGAAAAATGTACTCCATACAAATGGCAAAGAAGAGAAAGCTGGGGTAGCAATACTCATATCAGACAAAATAGACTTTAAAACAAAAACTGTAACAAGAGACAAAGAAGGGCACTACATAATGATGATGGGAACAATCCAACAAGAGGATATAACGCTTGTAAATATCTATGCACCTAATGTAGGAGCACCTAAATATATAAAGCAATTATTAACAGACACAAGAGGAGAAATAGTCAGTAAGACAATAATAGTAGGGGACTTTAACACTCCACTTACACCAATAGATAGATCATCCAAACAGAAGATCAATAAGGAAACATTGGCCTTAAATGACACACTAGAACTGATGGATCTGGTAGATAAATACAGAATATTACATCCAAAACCAAAGAACACATTCTTTTCAAACGCACATGGTACTTTCCTCTAGGTTTGATCACATATTAGGCCACAAAACAAGTCTCCTTAAATTTAATAAGATTGAAATAATACAGAGCATCTTTTCTGCACACAATGCTGTGAAACTAGACATAAAGTATAGGAAGAAAAACTGAAAGGCCATAAATATGTAGAGATAATCAAAATGTTCCTGAACAACGATTGGGTCAATGAAGAATTCAAAGGAGAAATCAAAAAATACCTGGAGACAAATGAAATTGAAAATACGACATGCCAGAATTTATGGGATACAGCAAAAGCAGTTGTAAGAGGGAAGTTTTTAGCAATGCAAGCCTATATCAGCAAACAAGAAAAATCTGAAATAAATAATCTAACAGCACACCTAAAGAAACTGGCAAAAGGAGAGCAAAGAAAGCCCAATATCAGTAGAAGAAGGAAAATAATAAAAATCAGAGCAGAAATAAATGAAATGGAGACTAAAAAAAAATAGAGAAAATTAATAAAACCAAGAGCTTGTTCTTTGAAAAGATAAACAAAATTGACAAACTTTTAGCTAGACTCACCAAGAAAAAATGAGAGAAGGCTCAAATAAGTAAAGTCAGAAATGAAAGAGGAGAAATTACAATGGATAACTCAGAAACACAAATAGTATAAGAAAATACTATGAAAAGCTATATACCAACAACTTGGATAATCTAGAAGAAATGGACAAATTCCTAGAATCATACAACCTTGCAAAACTGAATCATGATGAAATAGAGAATTTGAATTTACCAGACACCAGTAAGGAGATCGAAACAGTAACAAAAATCTCCCCCAAAATAAAAGGCCCATACCAGACAGCTTCCCTGGTGAATTCTACCAAACATTCAAAGAAGACTTAATACCTATCCTTCTCAAACTCTTCCAAAAAATTGAAGAGGAGGGGAAGCTCCCTAATTCACTCTACGAAGCCAACATTACCCTGATACCAAAACCAGACAAGGACAACGACAAAAAAGGAAAATTGCAGGCCAATATCACTGATGAACATTGATGCTAAAATCCTCAACAAAATACTAGCAAATCAAGTACAATACATTAAAAAGATTATACAACGTGATCAAGTGGGATTTATTCCAGGGATGCAGGGATGGTTCAACATCTACATATCAATTAATGTGATACACCACATTAATAAAATGAAGAATAAAAATCACATGATCATCTCAATAGATGCAGAGAAATCATTTGACAAGATACAACATCCATTTATGATACAAACTCTGAATAAAATGGGTATAGAAAGAAAGTACCTCAATATAATAAAGGCCATAGAAGACAAACCCACAGCTAATGTCATCCTCAATGGTGAAAAACTGAAAGCTATCCCTCTAAGAACAGGAACCAGACAAGGATGCCCACTCTCACAACTTCTATTTAACATAGTATTGAAAGTCATATCCAAGGAAATGAGACAAGAACAGAAATAAAAGGGATCAAAATTGGACAGCAAGAAGTGAAACTGTCACTACTTGCAGATGACATGATTTTATACATAGAAAACCGTAAAGAATCCACCAAAAAACTTTTAGAAGTAATAAATGAATATGGTAAATTTGCAGGATACAAAATCAACATACAAAAATTAGTTGCATTTCTCTGCACTAACAATGAAGCAGCATAAAGAGAAAGTAAGAATACAATCCCATTTACGATCGCAACAAAAAGAATAAAATACCTAGGAACAAACTTAAGCAAAGAGGTGAAAGATCTGTACACTGAAAACTATAAAACATTGTTCAAAGAAATTGAAGACACAAAGAAGTGGAAAGATATTCCATGCTTTTGAAATGGAAGAATTAACATAGTTATGATGTCCATATATCCTAAAGCAATCTGTAGATTCAATGCAATCCCTATCAAAGTTCCAACAACATTTTTCACAGAAATAGAACAAAAAATCCTAAAATTTATATGCAACAACAAAAGACCCCGAATAGCCAAGGTAATCTTGAGATAAAAGAGCAAAGCTGGAGGTCTCACACTCCCTGCTTTCAAAATATACTACAAAGCTATAGTATCCAAAACAGCATGGTACTGGCACAAAAACAGACACATAGTTCAATGAAACAGAATCAAGAGCCCAGAAATAAGCCCACACATCTCTGGATGGCTAATTTTTCACAAAGGAACCAAGAACATACAATGAAGAAAGGAAAGTCTCTGGAACAAATGGTTTTGGGATAACTGGACAGCCACAAGCAAAAAAATGAAAGTAGAACATTATCTTACACTATACACAAAAATTAACTCAAAATGGATTAAGTACTTGAATGTAAGACCTGAAACAATGAAACTTCTAGAAGAAAACATAGGAAATACAATCTTCAACATTTGTCTCAGCAACATATTTTCAAATACTATGTCAGACCAGACAAGAGAAACAATAGAAAAAATAAACAAATGGGACTACATTGAACTGAAAAGCTTCTGTACAGTCAGGGAACTCATCAACAATTGAAAAAACAGCCTAACAATTGGGAGAAGATATTTCCAAACATATACCTGATAAGGCGTCAATCTCCAAAATATATAAAGAACTCATGCATCTCAACAACAAAAAAACTAACAATCCAATTAAAAAATGGGCAAAACATCTGAACATATATTTCTCCAAAGGAGATATACAGATGGCCAACAGGCACATTAAAAGATGTTCCATATCATTATCTATCAGGGAAATGCAAATCAAAACTACAATGAGATATCACCTCACGCACATCAGAATGGCTATAATTAGCAAGACAGGAAACAACAAGTTTTGGAGAGGATGTGGCGAGAAGGGAACTTTCATACACTGCTGGTGGGAGTGCAAACTGGTGCAGCCACTGTGGAAAACAGTATAGAGATTCCTCAAAAAATTAATGATAGAACTACCATACGATCCAGCTATTCCACTGCTGGGTATTTATCCAAAGAACATGAAAACACCAATGCATAAAGATATATGCACCCCTGTGTTCATTGCAGCGTTATTCACAATAGCCCAGACTTCGAAGCAACCTAAGTGCCCATCAAGGGACGAATGGATGAAGAAGATGTGGTATATATACACAATGGAATACTACTCAGCCATAAGAAATGATGAAATCCAGCCATTTGTGACAACATGGATGCCCATTGATGGTATTATGCTAGTGCAGCGAGTCAGAGGGAGAATGTCAGATATCCTATGATCTCCCTCATAAGTAGAAGATAAAAACAACAACAAACAGTCATATAGAGGCATAGATTGCCTTGGTGTTCACCAGAGGGGAGGACTGGCGGGTGGAGGGCAAAAGGAATGATTAGGACATGTGTGTGGTGATGGATTTTAATTAGTATTTGGGTGGTGAACATGATGTAATCAATGCAGAAATAGAAGTATAATGATGTAAGCTTGAAATTTATACAATGTTACAAACCAATGTTACTGCAATAAAAAATAAATTAATTTAAATATATCAAAGACAAAGAGAATTTTGAAAGCATCAAGAGAAAAGACTCATCATTTCTAAGTGAACTGTTCTAAGGCTGTCCGCAGATTTCTCAGAAAAAATGTTACAGGCCAGCAGAGAGTGGGCTAATATATACAAAGTCCTCAAAGAAAAAATCTGTCAACCAAGCATACTTTACCCAGAAATGTTGTCCTTCAAAAATGAAGGAGAGATAAAAACTTTCCCAAACAATAGCTGCAGGAATTTATCATCACTAGACCTGTTTTACAAGAAATGCTAAAGGAAGTTCTTCAAACTGAAACAAAAGGATACTAATAGTAACATGAAAACATATGAAGGTAGAGCCAGCCCTGATAGCCTTGCAGTTAAATGTTTGGCACACACCTATTCAGTGGCCCTGGTTCAGTTCCCCTGCGCAGAACCACATCACTCATCTGTCAGTTGCCATGCTGTGGTGGTGGTTCAAATAGAAGAACTAGAAGGACTCACAACTAAAATATACAACTATGTACTGGGGCTTTGGGGAGAAAAAAAAAGAGAGAGGAAGATTGGCACGAGATGTTATCTCAGAGCAATTCTTTCCCAGAAAATAAGAAAAAAACATATGAAATGTAAAATTCACTGGTAAAAGTAAATATATAGTCAAATTCAAAATACGCTAATACTTAACTGGTAGTGCATAAATCACTTTGATCTCTGGCATATAGGTTAAAAGAAAACTGTTTAAAATAGCTATAGCTACAATACTCTGTTAATGTATACACAATATAAAATGATGTAAATTGGGACACGAGCAAAATAAAATAGGAGGTCAAGTAAATGTGTAGAACTTTTTTTATGCAAAGTTAAGCTGTTATCAGCTTAAAATAGACTCTTATATCTGTAAGATATATTATGAAAACCTCATTGTAATCACAAAGCAAAAGCCTATAATAGATACACAAATGATAAAGAGAAGAATCAAAGCATACCACTACAAAAAATCATCAATTCACAAAGAAAGACGGGAAGGGAGGAACAAAGGAGCTGCAAAACAATCAGAAAGCAATTAACCAAATGGCAATAGTACATTTTTACCTATGAATAACTACTTTAATTGTAAATGGTTTAAATTCTACAAAGACAATGAGTGGCTGAATGGATAAAACTACAAGACCCAACTGTCTGCTACCTACAAGAGACTCACTTAAGCTTTATAGGCTTACACTCATAGGGTGAAAGTGAATAGATGGAAAAAGATATTCCGTGCAAGTGGAAACCAAGAGAGGCAAGGGTACCTATACTTATAACAGACCAAACAGATATTAAGTCAAAACCTGTAAGAAGACACAAAGAAGAGCATTATATAATGATAAATGAGTCAATTCATCAAGATGATATAAAAATTGTAAATATATAGGCACCCAATATTGGAGCACATAAATATATTAAACAATTATTAACAGTTCCAAAGGCAAAAATAGACAGCAAAGCAATAAAACTAGGAGACTTCATACCCCACTTTCAACAATGGATAGATCATCCAGACAGAAAGTCAATAAAGAAATAATGTATGTGAAACCACACTTTAGACCAAATGGATCTAACAGGCATACGTAGAAAATTTCATCCAAACCACAGAATACACATTCTTCTCAAGGGTACATGGAACATTCTCCAGGATAGATCATATATTAAGTTACAATAGAAGTCTTAAATTTAAGAAGACTGAAATCATATCAAGTATCTTTTCCAACTACAGTGATATGAAACTAGAAATCAATAATAGGAGGAAAGCTGAAAAATTCACAAACATATAGAAATTAACCAACACACTTTTGAACAACCAGTGGGTCAAAGAAAAAATCAAAAGGGAAATCGTAAAATATCTTGATACAAACAAAAATGGAAATACAACATACCAAAACTTAAGTTATGCAACAAAAGCAAATCTAGGAGGTAAGTTTGTAGCAATAAATATCTACATTAAGAAAAAAGAAAGAACTCCGATAAACAACATAACCTTATACTTCAAGGAACTAGAAAAGGAAATACGAATTCCAAAGTTATTATAAAGAAGGAAACAATAAATATTAGAGCAAAAATAAATGAAAGAGAGACTATAAAGACAATAGAAAAGATCAACAAAACTGAGTTAGTTTTTTAAAAAGAGAAACAACATTGACATGGCTTTAGCTCAACTAAGAAAAAAAGACATCACTCAAATTAATAAAATTATAATGAAAGACGAAATATTACAACTAGTACCACAGAAATACAAAGAATCATAAGAAACCACTATGAACAATTATACACCAACAAATTAGATAATTTAGAAGAAATGGATAAATTCCTAGAATCATACAAGTAACCAAGACTAAATCCTGAATAACTGAAAATCTGAACAAACCAATAACAAGCAAGGAGATTAAATCATAATCAAAAATCTCCCCCAAAATAAAAGCCCAGGACCAGATGGCATCACAGATGAATTCTACTAGACAGTTAAAGAAGAATTAATACCAGTCCTTCTCAAACTCTTCCAAAAATTTTAAGAGTAAGGAACATTTCCAAATTTATTTTATGAGGCCAGCATTACCCTGATACTGAAGTCAGACAAGGACACTACAAGAAAAAAAATTACAGGTCAACATTGCTGATGAATATAGATGCAAAAATCCTCAAAAACTACTTGCAAACCAAATTTAAGAGCACATTAAAGGGATCGTACACCACGATCAGCTGGGATTTTATTTCTGGGATGTAAGGTTGGCTCAAAATGCAAATCAATAAATATAATATACCACATTAACAGAATGAAGGATAAAAAATCTTATGATCATCTCAATAGAAGCAGAAAAGGCATTTGACAAAATTCAACATACTTTCATGATAAAAACACTCAGCAAATTCAGCGTAGAAGGAATGTACTTCCACATAAAAAAGACCATATACGACAAGTCAACAGCTAAAAGCATACTCAATGTTCAAAAGTTTTAAGCTTTTTTCCTAAGATCAGGCACAAAACTTGCCATATCTATTGAACAGTACTGGAAGACCTAGCCATAGCAATTATGCAAGAAAAAGTAATAAAAGTCATCCAAATTGGAAAGGAAGAAGTAAAATTAGCTCTGGAGATCACATGATCTCATATCTAGAAAACCTGAAGGACTCCACCAAAAAACTGTTAGAATGAATACATGAATTCAGTGAAGTTGCAAGATACAAACTAAACTCACAAAATTCAGTTTTGTTTCTATACACTAACAATGAACTATCTGAAAGAGAAATTAAGAAATCAATCCCATTTACAAAGGCATCAAAAACAATACATAGGAATAAATTTAACCAAGGAGGTGAAAGACCTGTACACTCAAAACTGTAAAACATTGATGAAAGAAATTGAAGAAGACACACACAAATGGAAAGATATTCATGTTCTTCAATCAGAAGAATTAATATGTTGAATATATCCATACCACCTAAACTTATCTACAGATTCAAAGCAATACATATTAAAATTTAATGGCATTTTTCTCAGAAATAGAAAAACTATTCTAAAATTTTATCAAATCACAAAAGACCCTGAATAGCCAAAGCAATCTTGAGAAAGAATAACAAAGCTGTAGGCATCACACTTTCAAATTTCAAGCTATATTATGAAGCTATAGTAATCAAAACAGAATGTTACTTATGTAAAAGCAGGCACATAGACCAATGGGTCAGAATAGAGGGCCCAGACCTAAACTCACGCATATATGGTCAACTAATTTTTGACAAGGGTGCCAAGCACACTCAATAGGAATGGATAGTTTCTTCAATAAATGGTGTTGAGAACACTGGAAAAACACATGCAGAAGAATGAAACTGTATTCCTATTTTACACCACTAACAAAAATAAACTGTAAGTGGATCAAAGACTTAATGAAGACCTGAAACCATAAAACTCCTAGAAGAAAACATAAGGAAAGAGATCCTTGACACTAGTCTTGGAAATGATTTCTTGGATAAGACACCAAAGCTAAAATAAACAAGTGGGACTATATCAAACTAAAGAGGTTTTGCACAGCAAAGGAAGTAATCAACAAATTGAAAAGGCAACTTACAGAATGGGAGAAAGTATTTGCAAACCATGTATCTGATAAGGGGTTAATATCCAAAATATATAAAGAACTCATAAAACTCAACAGCAAAAAGGCAAATAATCCAATTTAAAATTCGTCAAGGGACCTGAATAGACATTTTTCCAAAGAAGACATTCAGATAGCCAATAGGGATATGAAAAGGTGCTCAACATAATTAGTTTTCAAGGAAATTAAATCAAGCCCACAATAATATCTCACCTATTAAGATGTCTATTAGCAAAAAGATAAGGGAGGAAGTCAAGAGGGCTGCGAAGGCAGACTTTGAACTCACCTCCTCCCGCGGACACAGCCAATTTACAACTAATCGTGGAAAAATTACCCCTGAGACAGAACTGAAAACTGGATAAGAGGAACTCCTTCAACAACGGATAATCCTAACTGAGGTAGAAGAGGCAGAAACTCCCATCTGGAGAGGAAAAATGCCACCTTCACAAGCTGCCAGCTTCACGGCCGCCCTGGAGCAGCCCAAAGGTACGCAGCCCTCCCTGGAGGAGCAGGGCCCTGAGCCGGGAGCGCCCCCACTGTGGGCATTTTGTGGACCCAGCACAATCTAGATGAGTGGCATAATATCTGACTTTCCCTGCTAATAAAACATTGGGGAATACCACCAGAAAAGCTGGTTCAAAAAGAAATTAAAACCAGCTCATAAAGGGCCCATGTGCAAACTCACCTGTTTCAGAAATCAACCTAAAATCACCAGAAAGAAAGGTGCACAGTGCTTTGGTGAAAAGAAACTCACCTAATAGGCCCTGTGTGCATCTCGGTGAGAGGTGAGACCTCTCCAGGGACTGGGACATTGGTGGCGGCCATTGTTGTGGCCTGGTGTGGGCATGCTGACACAGATGCCATTGGACTTCTCCCTGAGGCCTGCTAGCCCAGGGTCTCCTCGACCTGCTAGAGCACTGATTAATCCAGCTCAGCCAGGGCAGGCAGCCCACCCTAGAGACTGGCCCCACCCAACAGCAAGCCCTCAGGCAACATGTGGGCCTGCACAGATTGGTGACTGGATTCTCTGCAGACTGGCAACTGAGCCAAATTCCGTAGGTCAGGGCGTGCACAAGGAGCGGGTGGAGAGTGTGGGGCGGTGGTGGAGTGTGTGGGGCTCCCACCGTGGAGAGACTGTGTCCGCTTCGGGAAGTCAGGGCACGCACACGAGGCAGGACTGTGTTGACTGTGTGTGTGGACCTGTGGGTGGTGGGGCTTGTCAGCTGCAGAAGACTTGTGCTTCTCAAAGACCCACATAGGGAGTTTGCCCCACCTTACAAAACCTGAGACAATTGGGTGCCCCTGTGCTTGAGGCCAGCCCCACCAAGCTGCAATCCTCAGAGAGTTGACAAGAGACCTAAAGGCTGGAGGCTTATAGCAATTGTAAGCCCCTGAGCCTAACAACCTGCCATGCTGGGTGCCTAGTCACTTAAAAGAAATACTGCAAGACAAATGTGGTATTAGAACTTGCAGCCAACTGTGCTGGGGCTCCCCACACCTGATAAAGAGAATGAAGGTCCCACAACAACTACAAGCAGCTGAGCATTACAACAGCTGGTTAGGAGCATAACTCGGCCTCCCTGGGCAGCTACAGGGAGAACAAACAGGCCACAACAAAAGGACACACGTACCCCACATAGGAGTCACCCCTGGAACATTGAGAACTGAGGGAAGCACACTGCAGGCCCCCTAAGCGATCACTTACATAGGGTCACCTATCCAAGAGCAGGAGACGTAGCTGACCTACCTAATACGTAGACACAAGCACAGGGAAAGAGGCAAAATGAGGAGGCAAAGGAATACATTCCAAGTAAGGGAACAGGACAACACCCCAGAAAAGGAACTAAGTGAAACAGAAATGAGCAACCTACCCGACAGAGAGTTCAAACTAAGAGTGGTAAGGATGCGCACTGATGTGGGGAGAAGAATAGATGAATTCAGTGAGAATGTCAACAAAGAAATGGAAGATATAAAAAAGAACCAATTAGAAATGAAGAATACAATACTGGAAATGAAAAATTCACTAGAGGGGCTCAAAAGCAGAGTAGAGGATACAGAAGAACGGATCTGTGAGCTGGATGAAAGACTAGAAGAAATTACCCATGCTGAATAGGTACAAGAGAAAAGAATTAAAAAGAGTGAGGACAGTCTAAGGAATTTCTGGGACAACATCAAGCGCACTAACATCCGTGTTATAGGTGTCCCAGAAGGAGAACAGCGAGACAAATGGGCAGAGAATCTATTTCAAGAAATAATAGATGAAAACTTCCCTAACCTAAGGAAGGAAACAGACATCCAGGTATAGGAAGCACAGAGAGCCTCAAACAAGATAAAGCCAAAGAGGACCACCCCAAGACACATCATAATCAAAATGTCCAAATTAAAATAAAGAGAGAATCCTAAAAGCTGCAAGAGAAAGTCAGGTTACATTCAAAGGAAACCCCATACGGCTATCAGCTGACATCTCAGCAGAAACCTTACAGGCTAGAAGAGAATGGCATGATATATTTAAAGTGCTAAAAGGAAAAAACTTACAGCCAAGAATACTCTACCGAGCAAGGTTATCATTCAAAATGGAAGGAGAGATCAAAAATTTGCCAGACAAGCAAAAATTAAAGGATTTTGTCACCAAGAAACCAGTGCTACAAGAAATGTTAAAGGGACTGATTTAAGGGGAAAAGAGAAGACCACAAATAGGAAAAATTATCTATTTCCATGATAAGAGGGTGATGGATACAAATGCACAAAAAAGAGGTTGCATATGATATCAAAAACATAAAGGAGGGAGGAGGGGAGTTAAAGAGTAGAGCTTTCAGACAGAGGTCAAACTAAAGAGACCATCAGTTCTGTATAGAAGAAGGAAGGAACAGAGAAGGACTACTAAAACACTGAGGAAAAATAAGTTAAAAAAATGGCAGTAAGTACATACTTATCAATAGCTACTTTAAATGTCAATGGACTAAATGCTCCAATTAAAAGGCATAGGGTGGCTGATTGGTTAAAAAAAACAAGACCCATATATATGCTGCATACAAGAGACACACTTCAGACCTAAAGACGCAAACTGAAAGTGAAGGGATGGAAAAAGATACTCCATGCAAATGGCAATGAAAAGAAAGCTGGGGTAGCAGTACTCATATCAGACAAAATAGACTTTAAAACAAAAACTTTAAAAAGAGACAAAGAAGGGCATTACATAATGATCAAGGGAACAATCCAACAAGAGGATATAACACTTGTAAATATCTACGCACCCAATGTAGGTGCACCTAAATATATAAAGCAATTATTGACAGACATAAAAACAGAAATAGACAGTAACACAATAATAGTAGGGGACTTTAACACTCCACTTACACCAATGTATAGATCATCCAAACAGAGGATCAATAAGAAAACATTGGCCTTAAATGATGCAGTAGAACAGACGGACCTAGTAGATATATACAGGACATTCCATCCAAAAACCGAACAAAAGACGTTCTTTTCAAATGCACATGGAACATTCTCCAGGATTGACCACATATTAGGCCACAAAACAAGTCTCCATAAATTTAAGAAGATTGAAATAATACCAAGCATCTTTACTGACCACAATGGTATGAAACTAGAAATCAAATATAGGAAGAAAATCCAAAAAGCCACAAATACGTGGACATTAAACAAAATGCTACTGAACAACGACTGGGTCAATGAAGAAATCAAAGAAGAAATAAAAAAATACCTGGAGACAAATGAAAACGAAAATACGACATGCCAGAATTTATGGGATACAGCAAAAGCAGTTCTAAGAGGGAAGTTCATAGCAATACAGGCCTATCTAAACAAACAAGAAAAATCTCAAATAAACAATCTAACCATGCACCTAAAGGAACTGGAAAAAGAAGAACAAACAAAGCCCCAAATCAGTAGAAGAAGGGAAATAATAAAAATCAGAGCAGAAATAAATGAAATAGAGACAAAAAAACAATAGAAAAAATTAGTAAAACCAAGAGCTGGTTCTTTGAAAAGATAAACAAAATTGACAAACCTTTAGCTAGACTCACCAAGAAAAAAAGAGAGAAGGCACAATTAAGTAAAATCAGAAAAGAAAGAGGAGAATTACAACAGACACTTCAGAAATACAAAAGATTATAAGAGAATACTGTGAAAAGCTATATGCCAACCAATTCGACAATCTGGAAGAAATGGATAAACTCTTAGAATCGTACAACCTTCCAAAACTGGATCAAGAAGAAGTAGAGAATTTGAATAGACCAATCACCAGTAAGGAGATCAAAATAGCAATCAAAAACCTCCCCAAAAATAAAAGTCCAAGACCAGACGGCTTCCCGGGTGAATTCTACCAAATATTCAAAGAAGACTTAATACCTATCCTTCTCAAACTCTTCCAAAAAACTGAGGACGGGGCGAAACTCCCTAACTCATTCTAGGAAGCCAACATTACCCTGATACCAAAACCAGACAATGACAACACAAAAAAAGAAAATTACAGGCCAATATCACTGATGAACATCGATGCAAAAATCCTCAACAAAATACTAGCAAATCACATACAACAATACGTTAAAAAGATTATACACCATGATCAAGTGAGATTTATTCCAGGTAAGCAGGGATGGTTTAACATTTGCAAATCCATCAACGTGATACACCACATTAATAAAATGAAGAATAAAAATCACATGATCATCTCAATAGATGCAGAGAAAGCATTTGACAAGATACAGCATCCATTTATGATAAAAACTCTGAACAAAATGGATATAGAGGGAAAGTACCTCAACATGATAAAGGCCATATATGAGAAACCCACATCTAATATCATCCTCAATGGTGAAAAACTGAAAGCTGTCCCTCTAAGAACAGAAACAACACCAGGATGGCCACTGTCACCACTCCTATTTAACATAGTACTGGCCGTCCTAGCCAGAGCAATCAGACAAGAGAAAGAAATAAAAGGGATCCAAATTGGAAAGGAAGAAGTGAAACTGTCACTATTTGCAGATGACATGATTTTATATATAGAAAACCCTAAAGAATCCACCAGAAAACTTTTAGAAGTATAAACGAATATGGTAAAGTTTCAGGATACAAAATCAACATACAAAAATCAGTTGCATTTCTATACATTAACAACGAAGTAGCAGAAAGAGAAATTAAGAATATCATCCCATCTACAATTGCAACAAAAATAATAAAATTCCTAGGAATAAACTTAACCAAAGAGGTGAAAGAGCTGTACACGGAAAACTATATAACATTGCTGAAAGGAATTGAGGAAGACACAAAGAAATGGAAAGAAATTCCGTGTTCTTGTATTGGAAGAATTAAGGTAGTTAAGATGTCCATACTTCCTAAAGCCATCTATAGATTCAATGCAATCCCTATCAAAGTTCCAACAACATTTTTCACAGAAATAGAACAAAGAATCCTAAAATTCATATGGAACAACAAAAGACCCCAAATAGCTAAAGGAATCCTGAGAAAAAAGAACAAAGCTGGAGATATCACACTCCCTGATTTCACAATATACTACAAAGCTATAGTAACCAAAACAGCATGGTACTGGCACAAAAACAGACACACAGATCAATGGAACAGAGTTGAAATCCCAGAAATAAATCCACACATCTATGGACAGCTAACATTCAATAAAGGAGCTGAGAACATACAATGGAGACAGGAAAATCTCTTCAATAGGTGGTGTTGAGAGTACTGGACCGCCCTGTGCAAAAGAATGAATGTAGACCATTATCTTACACCATACCCAAAAATTAACTGAAAATGGATTAAAAACTTGAATGTGAGACTTGAAACCATAAAAATCCTAGAAGAAAATACAGGCAGTACACTCTTTGACATTGGCAACATCATTTCAAATACCATGTATCACCAGGCAAGGGAAACAAAAAATACACTAATGAAAGGCCAGCCCCATGGTGTAGTGGTTAAGTCTGGTGTGCTCCACTTCCACGTTCTGGGTTCACACATTCAGATTTCAGACACAGACCTACACCACTCATCAAGCCAGGCTGTAGCAGTGACCCACATACAAAATAGAGGAAGATTGGCACAAGATGTTAGCTCAGGGCCAATCTTCCTCAAGCAAAAAAGAGGAAGGTTGGCACCAGTTGTTAGCTCAGTGCGAAACTTCCTCACAGAAAGAAAAAAAAAATAAATGGGACTATGTCAAACTAAAAAGCTTCTTCAAGGAAAGGAAAACCATGAACAAAATGAAAAGATAACCCACCAAGTAGGAGAAAATATTTGCAAATCATCTATCTGAGAAGGGGTTAATTTCCTAAACATAGGATGAACTCATACAACTCAACAACAAAAAAAGCAAACAACCCAATCAAAAAATGGGCAGAGCATATGAACAGACGTTTTTCCAAAGAAGATATACAGATGGCCAACAGACACATGAAAATATATTCAACATCACTAATTATTAGGGAAATGCACATCAAAACTACAATGAGATTTCACCTTACATCCGTCAGAATGGCTATAATTAAGAAGAAAAAAATAGCAAATGTTGGAGCTGGCCTGTTGGCCTAGTGGTTGGGTTTGCACGCCCTACATTGGTGGCCTGGGGTTCTGGGGTTTGGGTCCTGGGTGTGGATCTACACACCGCTCCTCAAGCCATGCTGTGGTGGCATACCACATACAAAAAAAAATGGAGGAAGTTTGGCATGAGTGTTAGCTCAGGGACAGTCTTCCTCACCAAAAAAAAAAAAAAACAAATATTGGAGAGAATGTGGAGAAAAGGGAACCCTCTTACACTGCTGTTGGGAATGCAAACTTGTGCAGCCACTATGGAAAACAGTATGGTGATTTCTAAAAAAATTAAAGATAGAAATACCATGCAATCCAGCTATCCCACTACTGGGTATTTATCCAGAGACCATGAAATCAACAATTCAAAGAGATTTGTGCATTACAATATTCATTGCAGCATTATTCACAGTAGCCAAGTCTTGGAATTAACCCCAGTGCCCATCAATGGATGAATGGATAAAGAAGAAATGGTATATATATTCAGTGGAATACTACTCAGCCATAAAAAGACAAAATCATGCCAATTGCGACAACGTGAATGGATTTGGAGGGTATTATGCTAAGCAAAATAAGCCAGACAGAGAAAGAATAAGATTGTATGATTTCACTCATGTGTGGAAGATAAACACATGGATAAGGAGAACAGATTAGTGGTTACCCTAGGGCATGGGGGTGGGGGGAGGGTGAAAGGGGTCAAGAGGCACATATGTATAGTGACAGATAAAAACTAGACTATTGGTGGTGAACACAATGCAGTCTATGCTGAAACTGTTATATAATAATGTACACCTGAAATTTACACAATTTTATAAGCCAATATGACCTCAATAAAATATTTATTTATTTATTTATTATGTGAGGAAGATCAGCCCTGTGCTAACATCTGCCCATCCTCCTCTTTTTTTGCTAAGGAAGACTGGCCCTGGGCTAACATCCGTGCCCATCTTCCTCCACTTTATATGGGACGCCGCCACAGCATGGCTTGCCAAGTGGTGCATCGGTGCGCTCCCGGGATCTGAACCAGCAAACCCTGGGCCACCGCTGCAGAGCACCTACACATAACCGCTTGCCCCACCGGGCCAGCCCCTAAAATAATTTAAATAAAAAGAAAATATGGTTTGAATAAACACTTGTCAGCCTCTTCAGAGGACAATGATTGAATTACCAAAGCTTGAAGTTGACCTTGAATTTTAGCGTATCATTGATCTCATAGGAAAATCAGACAGCTCAGCGACTCATACAATCAGTTATAAGCTAGAAGAAGCAGAGATATTATATTATTTTATTTTATTTAGATTTCATTTCTTGAGTTATATAAAAGGCTAAACTTCCTACCTTGCCAGGTATTAATCCACGTAATTTGATATTAGCATTTTAAAAACAAAATTACCAAAAGAATGGTGCTACCAGTTATAAAGAGTGTTTCCTCTGGTTTCATTCATTGTAGCCAAATGTTGAAAAATGTCATATTTTATGAAAGTTTGGATTTGAGATGTTTTTGAGACTTTTGATTTAGTCTTCATGCAATGTGGTTGTATGTAATTTACTATAATAATGATAATAGCCAACATTTATATAGCTCTTACTTTGGGCCCAGCACTATTCTAAGCCCTTTATATGTATTAACCAATTTAATCCTCACAAAAACCCTATGATTTAAGTACTATTATTATCCCCTTTTTACAGATGAAGGAACCAAAGAATAGAAAACTTAAGGGACTTCTCCAAGGTCAAAGAGCAAGAAAGTAATAGACCTGAATAGTGAGTTCAGCCAGCCTGCTTCTGGAATCAGCACTTGTATCCATTATAGTTTTTCACCTCTCCACTTAGCCTCCCAATTTAATACTAGTCAATTTTTTAATTGACCACCAACATAGCTCTAATTAGACAAAACACTAACCTTTTTTGCTTTTATTTTCTTCGTTAGTGTATAAGGATTTTTATATGTAACAAATAATACCTGGTAGCATTAAGTACATGTGTTTTGGAGGAGAGCTTAGAAAAGTACTGTGGGTATATTAGCAGTTACGTAACTTTCCATGGTAAGTTTCCTCAAGGATAAAGAAAAGAATGTTGTTGGTAACAATATTATTTTATTATTCCTTGAAACTACATGAGAAAACATAGTTAAGTAGCATCTGAAAGATGTTTGATTTGCCCTTAACTTATGTTCTCTTTGGATTTATGTAAGAAATTAAGTGTATAAGTAGAGTAGCAATAAATTAGTAAATTGATTAGGAAGTTAGAGTTTTTGAGGTAAGAAACTAAAGTATTTATGGTAGTCAATTGGTCTCCCACATAAAAATAAAATTATTTTCTTCTTCATTTTTGAATTGCATTTTTGATATCTTATCTCTTTCCTTGGAGGTTAGTATGGCATAGTAGAAAGAATATGAATTTGAAATTCAGAGACAGGGCTCAATTCATAATTGTGCCACTTATTAGCTGTTTGACCTTGGGCAAGTTAGAAAATTACCTGAACCTCAGATTTCTCATCTATAGAATTAAGAAAATAATACGTTACTTCACAGTTATTATAGGTAATAAACGAGATAAATAATGTAAAGCCCTATAACAGTGCTTGCAATATAATAAACATTCAATAAATATTGTTTTATCCCTCTACTTTCCATCACTTTCCCTTATAAAAATGATTTCACGTGTTTAAAATAGAGCATATAAAATAAAATTCATTAAGTATAATTAGAAGCTCAGAACAAAGAAAAGTAAAAAATTGTTAGCATGCTAACCACAAACATTATCAAAGTTGCTAAGACTGAACATCAAATGAATCTTTGACCTTCTTCATAACCAAGGCAAAAAGGGGCACATAATAACAGAGCTGTCGTTGTCAGAGAACAGAGGTACCCAAGTTTTTTCTGGCACTAAACTTGAAATTAAATTTTTCATTTGGAGCCTTGTGTAGATATTAAACAAGATAATCAGCAATGTCTTTAACTTGTTCACAGCAATTGCAATTTATATATCTAGTCATTTCATATGGCTATTTCTAGGAATGGCCCTCTATAATATTTAGGCATAACATTAAAGTACATCTTCCAAAGATGATTCTGTAAGATGGTGAGTTATTTGGCCAAGTACGTAGACTTACAGTGGTCTCAATTAATCAAAGGTAATGTTGCCCCAAATGTAGTATATATCCATACCGACCAACATGATTTGAGGTGGTATTTAGATGGATATTTTTTTTTTTTTTTTTTTTTTGTGAGGAGATCAGCCCTGAGCTAACATCCGCCAATCCTCCTCTTTTTTTGCTGAGGAAGACGGCCCTGGGCTAACATCTGTGCCTATCTTCCTCCACTTTATATGGGACGCCGCCACAGCATGGCTTACCAAGCAGTGTGTCGGTGCGCGCCCGGGATCCGAACCAGAGAACCCCGAGCCGCCGCAGCGGAGCGCGCGCACTTAACTGCTTGCGCCACCGGGCCGGCCCCTTAGATGGATATTTTTAATTTGAATAGTTATACGTTTATTTTAGTATTTATTAGGAAAAAATTATCTACCTATCATGTTAAACCCATAATTTCATTAATGTATTGCTTAAGAAAAGGCTAAGTAAAAAATGAGTCAATTTAAAGAAGAGTAAGTGTACCCAGATATGCCAAAAATTGTGAACATCGTTCAAAATAACTGAAATGTAGGAATCATTCATCTAAAGGTAAAAGTGGCCAAAAGTGCAGATACTTAGTATGTATCTTGGGTTTGATTCCCTAAATATAATTTATTATAGCCCATCTTTTTGCTTTCAGTCAGGTCTTTGATGAGTTTATATAGTCTTAGTAGATTTTATGGGATTTGTTTCTGCTGCCATCCTATTTTATTATAGGCTCCTTTTCACAGGCCTTTTAAAGTCATATTAATTCTGGAGTTGGAAGTAGACTTATTTGAAAGGAAGGGCCATCCCATTATCTCTTTGCCAAATATAACCTAATATATAATCAACTTAGGATACTTAATTGTTCCAGAACTCAGGGTTTTTTGATAACTGAGAGGCTGTCTCAGTTTTCTGAGTCATTCATTTGGCCACATTTGCAGGGAGTTAGCACCTATGTATAGATCTTAAGAATAATTTAAGGGATGAAGCTGGTGGAAAAATTCCTCTCAACAGCAAGCATCTGAAAGGAATGTAATTTTGTCTTCTGAGGTCATGTTACCCTATAAATAGGTAGCCTCTGGCAGCAGCAGCCTCTGGCAGACTTCGTTCTGACTTCAGTGATTCTCTATTTTCTGAGTCTTCAGTGTTTGAAATTTGATTATTTTGGTCAATTCGAATGATGTTGGAGTAACTTGCTTGATGGTTTACTAGTGGTGAGGATAAAAGAATAATTTATTACCATCTCCTTGCTACCAAAACAAATTCCTATCACTACCATGACAGGCAGAGAATGGAAGAAGGGAACTACATGCTAGTTATTATTTTTTTACAGTATTTTATTTAATCCTCACAATAACACTGTAAAATAAGCATTGGTTATCTTTTTAGAGTTGAAGACACAGTCTCCAAAATGTGAAATAACTTGTCCAAGGTCACAATGCTAATTAGTAAGGTCACTTTCTCTCTCATTAAGGATTCTATTATATTTATTAATTTTCATTCAATCAGCAAATATATATTAAATATCTACTGTGTGCTAGATACTCTCTCTATATATATAATAATAAGGACTATATATATGCACATATATATATATGTATAATAAGGAATAAATTTAAGACATGGTCCACATACTTGATGAAGTATTGCATAGCGGTCAAGAGCACCATTTTTGAAGTCATGTAAACCTGAGTTCAGGTCCCAACTCTTACTAACTGTTTGGCTTTCAGCAAGTTTGTTAAGTTCACTAAGCTTTTATTCTCTCATCTTTAAAATGGGGATAATATTCTTTCTCGTAAGCTTTTGTGAGCCTAAAAATAAATGAAATAATATGTTTAAGGCTCTTTTGTACAGTGGTTGGCTGATAATAATCACTTGATAAATGGAGTTATTATTAACTATTATCATTGAGCAACTCAGAGACTAACAGAGGCAACAGACATATGTATAATTATAATACATTTTGATTAGGGATGTTTTAAAACTTTTTTGGGATCACAGAAGAGGGATGGTTAATTGTGCCTAATAAGGATAGTGAAAGTCTCAGAGAAAGTAAATGTTATCTGAGACTTAAAGGATGAGTAGGCAGACAAAAAGCATTTTGAGCAAACAGCATGAGAAAAGGTCACAAGTTCTAAAAATTCACGACTGAATCAGGGCTACTTGGAGACATGCACTAGGAAACTGGAGGTCTTTGTAAGGTCAAAGACTAATTGTAGTGAGAGAACAAGAAGGATAGGAGATTATGGTCTAAAAGTAATATAATAGATATTAAGATTTTTAATATGTAGCTAATCTGAGTGAAGCAAGTTCTGGGGTAAACACCTAAAAGTGGGTGCTTGAAATGTAGCGCAAATGAAGAAAAGTATCCAGTCCATTCATAATCAATTTTCAAGGTAAAATTTTATTTTGGTTTCTTTGAATTTGTCATTTCTTTAAATGTTTATACAGAAATTCTGTATTGAATTTGATATATTTTTAGTTTTCTGTGCAGAAATTTGACCTACACAAAATTGATCCCTATTTCATTTCAACACAAGAAGGGAAATGGGAGACATGAAGATCAAAAAGTTTATTTTAAATAATCAATGGTATTTATTAAACATTTTACTATTTATCAAATATGTTTATATTCATTGTATCATTTAATCCTGCCAACTACTTTGTGAATAAGGCAGAAAATACTATTATTCTCATTTGACAGATGAGAAAACTGAGGCTCAGAGAAGTAACTTGCTGGAGGTCATAGAGGCTTGTACATGGCTTGTGCCCACATTTTCTTAATCAAAATTCCTGCGTACCTTCCACTATAGCAGTACTGCTGTTAGGAGTAGTTATGATCGAATTAGGATCATTGTTTTGTGTATAAAGATTGTTCCTACTCATTCATATTGGTCAAGGATACCCACAAATAAATAGAATTATAGAATGTAACAATTGGATGCAACACGAGACCATCCAATGTATGGATGGGAAACTGAGGCTTAGGTAAAAGCTACATACCTACAGCCATATGGCAAGAATGTCCATAGAATTTAAGACTGCAGATTCTCTCTCCTAAACTACTAGGTCGGCTTTAGACAAAACCTTCTCTAGCCATAATAATTATGATCACTAACAAATATTCAACGTCATGTACCGTGCTAAGAATTTTATGTACATATGTAACTTTATCCTTTCAGATAGGTAATATTATCTACCTCCCCTTACAGAGACAACTGATGCTCAGCAAAGTTAGTTTACTTGCACAAGACTGTAAGTAAGTAGGTAGGAAATCAAGATTTTAACCTAGGCAGCCTGACTGCAAATTCAGAAAGCAGTGAGGTAACATAAATACGTGATACAAGAGGCCTAAGAAAATAGGGAATTAAGGGAAACTGGAGAGTGTATGGCCCACCTAATGATATTGGAATTGAACTTTTTGAATCAGTGGACTGGTCAAACAAAATTAATCAGTGCGCCATATCCAGCCTAATGGAAGCCAGTTGGCAACCCTTGCTGCCTCTCATGTCTGTGGGAATTTTAGTGAATTTTAAACATCTGACTGTGGCAACCATTATGCCAACCTCTAATGGCACTGTCATTAGAGGTGCCATCTCCTGAGCATGAGAAAAGCTGGTAAATATTTCATAATTTATAAAAATAGGTATATAGACCATTTATAAGATTGCCAATTCCCCGCATACTGTAGCTACATTATTACCGCAGTGTTTTCTACTCCTCTAAAGTCTTTATCAATTTAAATTATTTTCTACATCAAAGGTATTACATGAAAACATCATTTGTTATTATTGTTCTTATCATTGCTGTTGTTTAGTTAAAACAAAATAGAAAAAGTGAAAAATGACAGTCACCTTCCACTTCTGGCCATGACAAAGTAACTGGAACTGATCTTGCCTTGTTGCCATTAAAAAAAAGAAAACTGGGAGTGACATCAGTGTCATGGCAGAGGGAGCTTTCCCGTAAACTCTTCCCCCAATAAGATACAACAAAAGGAAAAGTCACAGACCAACAAAGGAACCCTACACAGTGAAAAGCAAGATCAGAAAGATCCACATTGCGGCACGTCTGAGAGTGGAATGTGCTGGGCCCCTGGAGGAAGTGCGGAGAGGTAAGGAGAACTCCTCTCCTTCCCCATCAGATCAGCGATCCCGGTCTGCGTGGCTCCCAGTGAGGGGGGAAGGGTGGCCCTCGCAGGGAAACAGTAGCTCTTCGGGCTCTCTCAGCCAGTGGGAAACTCCCACACAGAGGACTCAGCACTGCTACAGAATACCATCAAGATCTGAGCATCACAGAGAGCTGATAACGAGGGGCGAATGAGAAGCCCCCCATGCCAGGGACCCAGTGGGCAAAAGAGAGAGACTCCCTCCCCACAAACCAGACCCTGCAGCGCAGCCAACCAGACCAGACCAAGCGACTGGTGGATTGCACCGAACAGCTGTGGCAGAGCACAGGGGGCTCAGATTACACAGCCCTTTACCCCCACACAGTGGTGGCAGGTGGAAATTGCAACCAGAGAATTCCAGGATGAGGAAACACAAAGCCAATACAGGAACCGCAATGCAAAGGTACATGAAATCACCAGACGAGAAGGAAAATGACAAGCACCCAGAAACCAACCCTGAAGACACAGAAATCCATAACTTAAATGACAGAGATTTCAAAATAGCTATCGTAAAAACACTCAAAAATATACGAGACAACACAAACAATTCAATGAGATTAGGAGTTTCTTCACAAAAGAGATTAAAATCATAAAGAAAAACCAATCAGTGCTGATGGAGATAAAGAACACAATGGAGGAGATAAAGGAGAATCTGGACTCTTTCAAGAACAGAGATGACAATATGGAGGAAAGAATTAGCATTGTAGAGGATATGAATACAGATATGCTCCAGATGGAAGAAGAGAGAGAACTAAGACTAAAAGAAATGAGGAAAGTCTCCGAGAAATATCTGACTCTGTTAGGAAATGGAACATAAGAATTATAGGTATTCCTGAGGGAGAAGAGAGGGAAAAAGTAACAGAGAGCCTATTCAAGGAAATAATAGCTGAGAATTTCCCAAATTTGGGGAAGGAGCAGGAAATACCAATAAGCAAAGCCAAAAGATCACCTAAATACGTCAACAGGCAAATGCCCACTCCACGACATCTAGTGGTAAGGCTGGCCAAAGTCAAAGACAAAGAAACAATATTAAGAACAGCTAGACAAAACCAAAAAATTACGTACAAAGGAACTCCCATCAGGCTCTCAGTGGATTTCTCAACAGAAACTATACGGGCTAGGAGAGACTGGAATGATATATTCAAAATACTGAAAGACAAAATCTTTCAGCCAAAAATACTCTATCCAGCAAAAATATCCTTCAAATATCATGGAGAAATAGTAACCTTCCCAGATAAACAAAAGCTAAGGGAGTTCATGACCACGAGACCCCTACTACAAGAAATACTCAAGAAGGCCCTCAGGCATGAGAAAAAGAAGAGAAAGGGAATACAAAGCTTGGATCAAGGAGAAAAATAGTTAGACAAACTCAGAAAAATAGTAGATCTTTACCAGAAGAGGTTAGCAAGCACTTAAATACCAAAATCAAAGATCAAAGGAAGGAATTCACCAAAAATAAATGTAACCTAATCATTGTAAACACACACCCACAACACAAGATAGAATAAGGTATAACAAGAATGACTTGGGAAAGAGGAAAGTGATTGAATTGCCTTAGTATAAGGAAATAAGAGGCTATCAGATAATGGACTATCTCATACACAAGATTTTTTATACAAACCTCAAGGTAACCACTAAACAAATAATCAAAACATAATTACAGATGATAAACAAAGAGAAAACTAGAAGAGTCATAAGACAGAACAGTTAAACTGAATTGTCAGTCAGAAACAAATGGGACAAGAAACAAAGGAAATGCAAAAGAACCAGAAAATAAGTGACAAAACAGCAACATTAAGCCCTAATATATCTATAATTACTCTAAATGTAAATGGATTGAACTCTCCAATCTAAAGATACAGAGTGGCAGCATGGAAAACTGCTCTCTCCAGGAAACACATCTCAGCTCTAAAGACAAGCACAGGCTCAGAGTCAAAGGATGGAAGACAATACTCCAAGCTAATGGCAAACAAAAGAAAGCAGGTGTTGCCATACTCATATCAGAAAAAGTACACTTGAAGATAAAATAGGTTAAGAGAGACAAAGAAAGGAAATATATAATGATAAAAGGGACACTCCACCAGGAAGACTTATCAATTATAAATATATACGCACCTAACATAGGAAAACCAATGTACATAAAGCAACTATTAACAAACCTAAATGGAGACATTAACAACAACACAATAATAGTAGGGGATCTTACTACCCAACTTACATCAATGGATAGATCATCCAGACAAAAAGTCAATAAAGAAATAGTAAACTTAAAGGAAAAACTGGACGAGATGGACCTAGTAGACATAAACAGTGCACTGCATCCAAAGACAGCTGACTACACATTCTTCTCAAGTGCGCATGGAACATTCTCAAGTTTAGACCATATGTTGGGAAACAAAGCAAGCCTCAATAAATTTAAGAAGATTGAAATCCTAAGAAGCATCTTTTCAGACCATAATGCTATGAAACTGGAAATGGACGATGAAAAAACAACTGGGAAAGTGACAAAAATGTGAAGAGTAAAAAACATGCTACTGAACAACCAATGGATCATTGATGAAATTAAAGGGGAAATCAAAAACTATCTGGAAACAAACGAAAATGAAAATATGCCATACCAAACCATATGGGATGCAGCAAAAGTGGTTCTGAGAAGGAATGTCATAGCAATACAAGCCCACCGTAACAAACAAGCAAAAGCCCAAAAAGGCAACCTTGAATTACACCTAACAGAACTAGAAAAAGAAGAACAAATAAAGTCCAAAGTCAGCAGAAGAAGAGAAATGATAAATATCAGAGCAGAAATAAATGAAATTGAGACCAAAAAAAAGAGTAGAAAGGATTAATGAAACAAAGAGTTGGTTCTTTGAGAAGATAAACAAAATTGACAAACACTTAGCCAGGCTTACTAAGAAAAAAAGAGAAAAGGCTCAAGTAAATAAAATTAGAAATGAAAGAGGAGAAATTAGAATGGATACCACGGAAATACAGAGTATTATAAGAGAATACAATGAGAAATTATATGCCCACAATTTGGACAATCTAGAAGAAATGGAGAAATTCTTAGACTCATACAACCTCCCAAAACTGAACCAAGAAGAAATGGAGAATCTGAATAGACCAATAACAAGTAAAGAGATTGAAATAGTAATCAAAAACCTCCCCAAAAATAAAAGTCCAGGAGCAGATGGCTTCTCCAGTGAATTTTACCAAACATTCAAATGAGATATAATACCCATCCTCAAACTATTCCAAGAAATAGAGGAAGATGGAACACTTCCTAAATCATTCTATGAGGCCAACATCACCCTGATACCAAAGCCAGACAAACACAATACAAAGAAGGAAAATTACATGCCAATATCGCTGATGTACATAGATGCAAAAATCCTCAACAAAATATTGGCAAACCGAATACAGCAAAACATTAAAGAGATCATACACCATGATCAAGTGGGATTTATACCAGTGACACAGAGATGGTTCAACGTCGGCAAATCAATCAACGTGATACATCACATCAACAAAACAAAGAATAAAACCACGTGGTCATCTCAATAGACACAGGAAGGCATTTGACAAGATACAACATCCATTTATGATAAAAAAACTCTCAGCAAAATGGGAATAGAAGGAAAGTACCTCAACATAATGAAGGCTATTCATGACAAACCCACAGCCAACATCATACTCAATGGGGAAAGGCTGAAAGCCATTCCTCTGAGAACAGGAACGAGGCAGGCCTGCCCACACTCACCACTTATGTTCAACATAGTACTGGAGGTTTTGACCAGAGCAATTAGGCAAGAAAAAGGAATAAAATGAATCCAAATAGGTAATGAAGAAGTGAAACTCTCACTATTTGCAGATGACATGATTTTATCTATAGAAAACCCTAAAGAATCTGTTGGAAAAGTATTATAAATAATCAACAGCTACAGCAAAGTCACAGGGTACAAAATCAATCTACAAAAATCAGTTGCATTTCTGTTTGCTAATAACGAACTTAGAGAAAGACAGCTCAAAAAGATAATACTATTTACAATTGCATCAAAAAGAATAAAATACCTAGGAATAAATCTTACCAAGGAGGTGAAAGACCTATACAATGATGACTGTGAGACATTATTGAAATAAATTGATGATGACATAAAGAAATGGAAAGATATCCCATGCACGTGGATTGGAACAATAAACATAATTAAAATGTCTATATTAACTAAAGCAATCTACAGATTCAATGCAATCCCAATCAGAATCCAAATGACATTCTTCACGGAAATAGAAAAAAGCATACTAACATTCATATGGGGCAAAAAAAGACTCCAAAAAGCTAAAACAATCCTAAGAAAAAAGAGCAAAGCTGGAGGCGTCACAATCCCTAACTTCAAAACGTAGTACAAAGCAATAGTAACCAATCAGCATGGTACTGGTACAAAAACAGAGACAGAGATCAATGGAACAGAAATGAAAGCCCAGAAATAAAACCACACATATACGGAAAGGTAATTTTCAACAAAGGAGCTAAGAACATACAATGGAGAAATGAAAGTCTCTTCCATAAATGGTGTTGGGACAACTGGACAGCCACATGAAAAAGAATGAAAGTGGACCATCTGCTATCGCCATTCACAAAAATTAACTCAAAATGGATCAAAGACCTGAAGGTGAGACCTGAAACTATAAAACTCATAGAAGAAAATATAGGCAACACACTATTTGACATTGGTCATAAAGGAATCTTTTCGGATGACATGCCTAACCAGACAAGGAATCCTGAAGAAAAAATAAACAAGTGGGACTTTATCAGATTAAAGAGCTTCTACAAGACAAACGAAACCAGAATCAAGATGAACAGACAACCCACCAGCTGGGAGAAAATATTTGTAAAACATACGTCTTACAAGGGGTTGATCTCCATAATATATAAAGAACTCACACAACTGAACAAAAAAACAAACAACCCGATCAATAAATGGGCAGAGGAAATGAACAGACACTTCTCCAAAGAAGATATACAGAAGGCCAATAGGCACATGAAAAGACGTTCAACATCACTAGTCATCAGGGAAATGCAAATGAAAACAACACTAAGATATCACCTCGCGCCCATTAGAATGGCTATAATCACCAAGACAAAAAACAACAAATGTTGGAGAGGATGTGGAGAAACAGGAACCCTCATACATAGCTGGTGTGAATGCAAACTGGTGCAACCTCTATGGCAAACGGTATGGAGATTCGTCAAAGAATTAAAAATAGAGATGCCCTATGATCCAGCCATCCCACTACTGGGAATCTATCCAATAAGCCTGAAATCCACAATCCAAAGAGTCTTATGCACCCATATGTTCATTGAAGCATTATTCACTTTAGCCAAGGAGTGGAAGCAACCTAAGTGTCCCTCGTCTGACAACTGGATCAAGAAAATGAGCTATATATATACAATGGAATACTACTCAGCCATAAAAAAGACAAAATCATCCCATTTGCAACAACATGGATGGGCCTGGAGGGTATTATGTTAAGTGAAGTAAGCCAGAAAGAGAAAGACAAACACTGTATGATCTCACTCATATGTGGAATATAAACCAACACATGGACAGTGAAAACTGTATTGTGGTTATCAGGGCCAATGGGGGTGGGGGGTAGGCACAAGGGGTGAAGGGAGACATATATATCGTGATGGACAAACAAAAATATACACCCAAAAATTTCAAAATGTTAAAAACTATTAATACATCAATAAATAATAAAGAAAACTGACAGTGGGAAGGATGAGTAAAATCTATTTCCGACATTGGACAACAGAGCACATAGGACTGTGACCCTTGAGAGAAGGTAAATGAATCAGAAGAGCCAAATATTCACCCCAACTTTATACTGAAACACTTTCCCAACTGTGCCACAGAGAGGGATAACCCAACCAGAGCACAATGGTCTCCCTGTGTTGAAAAGCCAGAGATGAGTTTGGGAAGGCTGATATGACTGGAATTTGCGGGACAGATTACTAAGGATCAGATAACTACAGGGAGAAAGAGCTCCAGAAAATTAGTTGCTAATCCTCTTGAGTTTTTGGATGAATATAAAGCTGCACATGTGAAGAGTGAAGTTCAACCATGCCCAGTAAAGAAAACTACCAGGAGCTATAATATGACTATTTCTCAGAGCCCACACAGGGCTATGAGGCATTCAATAGCTATCATTCTTACAGCTAGGGCAGAGATATCCTTGTTACATACCCAAGTATTCAGTAGAGTAAAGACCCCGGAAGAGTTAAGTCTTAGTAGTAGTACCAACTTAGTTCTCAATGAAGACTGCTCCAGTCCTGCCCTAACAAAGCTTTAAAACATGCCTAGAAAGGACTAACATCACCAAAAATGGCAAATTGTAGAACTCCAGGCCTCTGTCCCTCCACAAAAGCAACTAGTAACTTGGCAAATACTGCCAGAATCAACTTTGGCAGAACTCTAGAATTCAGTCAAAAACTTACAACAACCAAGAGGAGGCTTATTGAAGAAATAGGATGCTTCTTCTTAGAGTAAAAGAGGGCTGTGGCATATTAAATTGTTGACTACTACACCCCACACCCCAGATCAGTGGTGTCCTTGAGGACAACAGATCACACTCCTAATGCAAGTTGCCAGTCCCTGAGGGAGTACTACAGACCTTATTCTCAAAGAATTGTGTTCTTGAGTTATGACTCTGGCAGCTCCCTGAAGCACAGGGCTTCCATTTGTTTTACCAAAATCAGAAAATTTTGATGACTGTGGTGACTTCAAAAGCAGCATTTGCTAAAAACATTTAAAGGCATAATTATTGGCCATAGCAGTGTTG
Organism: Diceros bicornis minor; assembly: GCF_020826845.1. NCBI lineage: Eukaryota > Metazoa > Chordata > Mammalia > Perissodactyla > Rhinocerotidae > Diceros > Diceros bicornis. The sequence goes on from NC_080781.1 coordinate 59,032,404, forward strand.
GTTAAGGGACAAACTTCAGAACAAACAATAGACATGATGAAAAGTGTGAGAAGGAAGAGACTGTGGAAAGAGATACACGGGGGAATAAGTACTTTTAAAAGCAACCTGGGAAATTAAGAAGGCCACATGCATGCCTGGGGCTGGACACATGCTTAAAAAAAGCCTGAGAAGATCCTGAGCTTTTACCTCTTGTAAATAGGCTGGCTAAGCATTGAAGGAGTGCTCTAATACAGAGCCAATCTGCAAAGATTAGGAGAGTAGTTTTTCCTTTTATTTTTATTTATTTATTTATTTATTTATTTACGTATTTATTTATTTATTTATTTGGTTACAGCTGTTTAAGGAAACGGAACCAAAAGTCTACCTGGACACTAAGCTAACAAAACATAGACTTCACTAGCCATACACAAAAAGTAATACAGACTTTGCAAAATTAGCTTAGTAAAGTAACTAAACGAACAAACAACACCATTTCACAACAAGCAGCAAAAACGAGCCCTTGAGAGGGTGGAGAATCTGATTTTCAGAGATGCCACACTATAATATTCAAAATTTCCAGGTTTCAACAAAAAATTATGAGGCACTAATAAACAGGACAGTGTGGTCTATATGCAGAAAAAGAAGAAACTGTCCATAAGGAAGCCCAAGTATTGGACATATACGAAGACTTTAAGTGAACTATGTTAAATATGCTAAAAAAGCTAAAGGAAACCATGTACAAAAACCTAAAGGAAACCATAACAAAAATATCTCACCAAATAGAGAACATCAATAAAGAGATAGTATGAAAAGGAATCAAATAGATATTTTGGAGCTGAAAAGTACAATAACTAAAATGGAAAAGTCACTAAAGGGGCTCAACAGCAGGTTTGAGCAAGCAGAAGAAAGAATCCATGAATTTGAACATAGGTCAATTGAGATTATCCCATGAGAGGAGCAGAAAGAGAAAAGGATGAATAAAAGTGAACAAAGCCCAAGAAACTTGTGGGACACCAGAAAGCATGCCAACATACATATAATTGGAGTCCCAGAGGAAGAAGAGAGAGACAAGGGGACCAGAGAGGCTATTTGAATAAATAATGGCCAAAAACCTCCCAAATTTGGTGAAAGACATGAATCTGTACATCTAAGAAGTTTAAAAAACTGCAAGCAGGATAAATTCAGAAATCCACATAAGACACATTATAGTCAAATTATCAAAAGTCAAAGAGAAAGTATCTTAAAAGCAGCAAAAGAGAAGTGACTCATCACATACAAGGGATCCTCAATAATATTAACAGTCAATTTTTCTTCAGACATGATGGGGGCCAGAAAGAATTTGGATGACATATTTTAAGTGCTGAAAGAAAAAATGTCAACTAGAATTCTGTATCTGGCAAAACTCAACTTCAAATATGAAGAAGTTAAAACAACAATGATATACAACTACACATCTATTAGAATCAACAAACTCTAGAACACAGACAACACCAAATGCTGGCAAGCATGTGGAGCAACAAGAACTCTCATACATTGCTTATGGGAATGCAAAATTGTGCAGTACCTTTGGAAAACAGTTTGGCAGTTTCCTGAAAAACTAAACATATTCTTGCCACACAAACTAGCAGTCATGCTCTTTGGTATTTATTCTAAGGAGTTGAAAACTTATGTCCACACAAAAACCTGCACATGAATGTTTATAGCAGCTTTATGTATCATTGTCAATACTTGGAAGAAACCAATGTATCCTTTAGTAGGTGGATGGGTAAATAAACTGTGGAACATCCAGATAATGGAATATTATTTAGTGCTAAAAGGAAATTAGCTATCAAGCCATGAAAAGACATGGAGGAACTTTAAATGCATATTACTAAGTGAAAGAAGCCAATATGAAAAGGATCTATGTACTGTTTTATTCCAACTATATGACATTCTGGAAAAGGCAAAACTATGGATACAGTAAAAATATTAGTGGTTGCCAGGAAGTTAGGGGGGATGGAGGGATGAATAGGCAGAACACAGAGGATTTTTAGGGCAGTGAAACTATTTGGTATGATACTATAGAGGTGAATACATGTCATACATTTGTCCAAACTCATAGAATGTACAACACCAAGAGTTAACCCTGGTGTAAACTATGGTGATAACGATGTGTCAGTATAAGTTTATTGATTATAACAAGTATACCACTCTGGTACAAGATGTTAATAGTGGGGGAGAATGTCCGGAGACAGAGGGTATATGGGAATTCTCTATACTTGCCTCTCAATTTTGCTGTGAACCTAGAACTTTCCTGAAAATAGTCTATTTAAAAAAAAAAAAAACTCCCATAAAGAGAACTCCAGACCCAAATAACTTCACTGCTGAATTCTACTAAACTCTTAGGAAATAAAAAATACAAATTCCCAACAAACACTTCCAAAATATTGAAGAGTAGCAAACGCACCCTAACTCATGCTATGGGGACAGCATTATTCTGATACCAAGATCAGAGAAAGGCCTTATAGTAAATAAATTACAAATAAATAATCTTCATAATGAATGTAAAAATTATTCATAAAATTTTAGGAAATCAAATTCAAAAATATATGAAAAGACAACTACATCATGACTAAGTAGAGGTTTCCCCAAGAAGGTAAAATCAGTTTAACGTTTGAAAATCAATGTAATTCACTATATTAACAGACTAAAAATGGAAAAGCATATGATCATGTCAATAGATGCAAAAAAAGCATTTGATAAAGACATCATACATTTCTAATAAAATCTCTCAGCAATCTTGGAATAAAGGGGGACTTCCTCTGCCTTCTATAAAAAGTACACATCTAATATAATACTTCATGATGAAAGTCTGAATACTTTCCTACTAAGATCAGCAACAAGGCAAGAATTCCACTCCACCACTTCAATTAATATTATACTAGATGATATAGTCAGTACAATAAAGGATGAAAGTTTTAAGGATGTTATATCAATTAACAAATGTCAAATTTACTTATACACAGTAGCAAGGAGCAATTAGAATTTGAAAAATCAATACTATTTGCTATAGCATTTAAAAATACTAAATACATAGATGAATCTGACAAATGATGTGCAAGACATACACAGTAAAAATGGCAAAACATTATTGAGAGAAATTAAAGAAGATCTAAATAAAGTGGAGAGATATACAATGTTCATGGATTTGAAGACTTAATTTTGTTAAGATGTCAGTTCTTGCCAAATCGATATGTAGACTCAATGCAATCTCAATTAAGCTCTCAGTGGCTTTTTTATAGAAATTGATTAACTGATTTAAGATTCATTTGGAATTACAAAGTACCTAGAACAGCCAATAAAATTGAAAATGAAGAGTAATGTTGGAAAACTTACACTGTCTTTAAGACTTATTATAACTATAACTTGTTCAAAACAGTGTGGTAGTTGCATTAATAGAGATGAATTCATCAAAGGAAGATCATGAAGAATCCAGAAATAGACCCACATATATATGGCTGATTGATGTTCAATGAATGTTAAATTCAGTGGAGAAAAAATATTCTCTACAACAAATGGTGCTAGAACAACTGGAGAACTATATGCAAACACAAAGAAAATGAACCTTGGCCCGTATCTCATACTGGATACAAAAGTTAACTCAAATGGATCATAAACCTAAATGTGAAACCTAAAATTAAAATATACACTTCTAGAAGAAAATATACAAGATCATCTTTATATCCTTAAGTTAGACAAAGATTTATTAGATATGAGACCAAAAGAATGATTCATAAGGGAAAATGATAAATTGGACTTCACAAAATTAAGATCTGCTATTTGAAAGATATTTTAAAAGAATTTAAAGACAAACTCTAGACTGGGAGAAAGTATTTATGACTCACATATTTGATAAAGGACTTGGAAACAGAATAAGCTTTAAAAAAATCTCAAAACTCAATAATAAATAAACAAACCACCAAATAACTAATGGGCAAACTATTTGAACAGGTACATTACTGAAGAAGATATACAAATGGCACTTGAACACATGATGGCAATTGAAGAAAATAACATCATTAGTTATTAAGGAAATGCAATTAAAACCACAAAGAGATACCACCACACACTTATTAAACTGTATCAAATTTACAAATTGATCTTAAAAACCACTGGCAATGTTGTGGAGGAACTAGAACACTTATATGCTTCTGCTGGGAATGCAAATTGTACAACACTTTGGAAAAAGGTTTGGAGGGTTTTTTAATGTTAAGTGTGCACTTATTTTGATCTAACTATTCCATTTCTAGATATTTACACAATGGAAATGAAAGCTTATGTCTATAAAGATTTGTATACAAATATTCATAGTAGCTGTACTTGTAAAACTGGAAATAACCCAAAGGTTCATCAACAGGTAAATGAGTAAGAAAATTATTGTATGTCCATGCAATGGAATACTACTCAGCAATAAAAAGGAATCAATATTAATACATACCAGAAAGTGAATGACTCTCAAATAATTATGCTCAGCAAAAGAAGTTAGACAAAATAGAGTATTTGCTGTGTAATTATATTTATATGGAATTCTAGAAAATGCAAACTCATCTATCATGGCAGAAAGCAAATAATTGGTTTCTGAGGATGGAATATGAGGAGGGACAAGAGTGATGGACACAAAGAAGCATGCAAAAATGTTGAGGGTAATGCATATGTTCATTTTCTTTATTGTGATGATAGTATCATGAGTGTACATTTGTTAAAACTTATCAAGTTGTACACTTTAAATATGTGTAGTTTATTGTATGTAATTATATATCAGTAAAACTCTTTAAAAATCATTGACATTCTTTAAAGTAATACAACAAAATCAGGTTACTGAACAATGTAACACATAATTTCTACAAATAAATGAAAAATTATTAGACCTGAAAAGCAGAAATGTATAACTACTAATTGTAAGGAAAATCTGGCAATAGAAAATCACCCTTAAATGACTGAGATTGTGGAATTCTCAAAGACTTTAAAACAGCTATTGTAAATATTCTCAAGCATGTAAAAGAAAACAGGAAGTTTATGTTCAGAGAAATGGACAATGTAAAAGAAACCCAAAGACACTTTGGGAAATGAGAAATACAATATCAGAAATAAAAAACTGATGGGCTCTGCAGCAGATTATACAATGAAGAAAAAATGATCAGTTACTTGGAAACATATCAGTAGAGGCAATCCATAATGAATCACAGAAGAAAATAATCCTGAAAAAAATGAATATACTCTTAGTGATCTGTGATATAATATTAAGCAGTCTAATATGTGTGAATTTGGAGGCCAAGATAGAGTACAGACATTTTTTGAATAAATGATGTTCACAGATCCAAGAAGCTCAACAAACCTCAAGCAGAATAAACATAAAGCCACACACTGAAACAACCATAATCAAATTGGTGAAACCAGTGATAAAGAGAAACACTTAAAGGAGTCAGCAGAAAAAAACACATTACTTATATGGAAAAAAAGATATAAATTAACTCTGATTTCTTATGAGAAGCAATGCAAGCCCAAAGACAATGGAATGCCATCTTTAAAGCACTAAAAGAAAGCAAAACTGTCATATTTGGATTCTTATATCCACCAAAAATATCCTTCATGAACAAAAGTAAAACAAATGCATTTTTGATCAAATAAAAACTGTAATAATTTCACCAGATGAGAACTTGGATCTAAACAAAATAATAGAGAGTGCCAGAAATTGTAATTGTGTGGGTAAGTATAAAAGACTTTTGTGTCTCAGTTTTTTATTTACTTTAAAAATAATAAAGACTCTGTTGCTAGAGAAAGATGGAGTAGGCCCACTATAGCCTATCCTCCCCACAGGTTACAACTAAAACCTCTGGAATAAATACAAAATCAACTATCTGAGAACTGGAAAGTAACTAAGAGCAGACAGATTGAGGAGTGAAGTAAAACTTGAAGAACCAACAGTACAGTACAATAACAGTGAATTTCTTGGTTTTTCCCTTCTTCTATCTTCCAAATTTGACCTGAATGCAGGTTGAAATGGGGAACTGCATAACAGGAAGAGACAACAAAATCTCTGAGAGAAACCCATCTTTCTGGCCAGAGGATTAGGTATAGGAGCTTCTGCAAAATGGACAGTGTGGTAGGAATTGCTGAGGTTTTTTTTTTCTCTTTTTTCCTTCTAAGTCCTCTCCAAGGCCAGCCACAGTAACAAGTCTGCACCACTGTGGTGGCAGCAGAAACACTAAAAAACATGAGAGAAAATCCATCTCTTTGGACAAAGGAATCAAGAGAGGGGGACTGTTGTGCAAGAATTGGGGAACCACCATTATTTTTTCCCTGCTTTTTCTCACTAGTTCACCCTGAGGGTAGTCCTGGTCATATAAGTGTGGAGGGTGAAATTCTAAGAGAAGCCTATAATTCTATCTACAGAAACCAGGAAAATGGGTTTTGAGCCAGATAAACCAAGAAAATGGCTACTAGGATCCAGATAATTTACAGGAAATTCTAGAGAAGAGAGAGCTGAAGAAAGGGATTTCTTGATTCTGTTTATGAAGCAGCACAACTCCATGCTCATCTGCAAGTTGTGGATGAACAGAACATACCCAAAGATTCATAGAAAAGGTTTTAAGAATTGTTGTATACTATCAACCAATGCCTAAGTCTCAGGCAAACCAGTAAGTGGCACATACAAATGGCAGAAACAAACAGCTTAGCAAAGGCGTTGAAAACTTAAATGACATTATAACAACCACTCGTCAAAGGAAACAGAATTTGTGGTATACATCTAACCAGGTCAATTGCCTGCTAAAACGAAAAAACAAAAGATTAACATTCCTCAGAGGATTTTAATAAGAACCAGAGTCTCATAGCATGGTATTAAAATATCAATGATATAATCCAAAATTATTTACATAGAAAGAACCAGGAAAACTGACCAATTCTTAAGAGCAAAGATGATCAACAGATGCAAACCTTGAGATGACCCAGATGATGGAATTATAAGACCTAGATTTTAAAGGAGCTATTATAACTATGCTCCATGAGGCCAAGGTTATACTTTTGAAATAAATGGAAAAATAGCAATACTCAGCAAAGAAATAGAAACCATAAAAAATAAACAAATGAGAATCTTAGAACTGAAAAAAGACAACATGTGTAATAACAAAAGTTCACTGGATTGACTCAATAGCAGAATAAAGATAACAGAATAAAGTGTCAGTGAATTTGAATATAAAGTGATAGAAATTATGCCATCTGAAGAACACAGAGAAAAAAGATTGAAAAAAATAAACAGAATCTCAGGGACCTGTGGAATAATATCAAAAGATCTAACATTCATATAACTGATGTCCCTGCTGGAGAGAAAAATATGAGTGCAGAGAAAAATAATATTTGAAGAAATAATTGCTAAAACTTACCCAAAATTGGTTGAATACTTAAGTTTAGAGATTTGAGAAGCTCAGAAGAAATACAAAGGAAACCACATCCAGACACACCATAGTCAAATTTTGGAAGATCAAAGTTGAAGAAACCATGTTGAAAACAGCCAGAGAAAAATGACACATTACATACAGGAAACAATGATTCAAATTACTGCTGATTTTCATCAGAAACCGTGAAGTTAAGAAAGTAAAACAACATCATTAAAGTGCTGTAAGAGGGACTTCTAGTTCCACATGTAAGGAGCTTGGGTGTCACCATTCTGTCCTAACAAGTAAAAAGCTGAATAGACTGAAAAATCAATAACTTCTTGTATCCATCAGATGAGGACACAGCAAACCACTGCCTCCAAGATTGGAAATATAGGCAGGCAAATATAGGGAGTCATTGTTTCCTGGAGCAGAGATTCATGAGTGGAAAGTGACAGGAGAACCAATCTCAGGGTAGGAAAACCTGAATTTTAATTGACTAATTGCTAGAAGCTCAGTGTGGACAAACTCCAAAGATACCCAGTCATAAGGGTACCCCCACAATTTTGTAAGATTTACCTCCAGGAGCTTGACCATGTTCCCTCAATAAATATCAGAAGAATCCTCTCATGCTTCTGGCAGGGGGAGGGAAAAATAAACCATTTTGAAATATGCTATAGCCTCTATTCTTCTTAACAAGGCTTGCACTAGGGGAAACTAGTTAATCACAGCCTACCTAACTTGCTAGGGTATTATCAGAACCTAACTGACTTGGGGAAAGGGAAATACCCAACTTCAGCCAGCTCTTGCCTTTCATGGAGAAAAGGGAATTACTCTATTCCAGCCCATTCTAGCCATTCTGTCCCACCTAAGGGGAGAGAAAAAACAAAAACTCTTATAAAGTTCACAGTTCAGAGGCATAGGCTTCCTAAAAGACTAAAACTTAATCATAGGACTATAGAATGCTTCTCCTCCCTCCCACAACTTATGACCACATTACTAAAGGGCTATTTATAGCAGTTCCTTTTACCTGGTACATTGTGTATGACTATTAATAAAAAATTACAAGTCATCCCAAAAGGCGGCTAATACTAATTAAAGAGACAGAGCAAGCATCAGATCCCTACATCATAGAGATGTTAGAATTATCAGACTGGGAATTTAAAACAACTATGATTTATATGCTGAAAGCTCGAATGAATAAAGTAGACAGCATGCAAGAACAGATGGGCAATGCAAGCAGAGAGATGGAAATCTTAAGAAAGAACAAAGAAGAAATGCTGGAGATTAAAAAAAAATTGCAAACAGAAATGAAGAATGCCTTTGATGGGCTTATTACTATACTGAACACAGCTGAGGAAAGAGTCTCTAAGCTAGAGGATATATCACTACAATCTTTGAAAACCAAAAATCAAAGAGAATAAATACTGAAACAAAAACAGAACAGAATACCCAAGGACTGTGGGACAACTATAAAAGCTATAACATATACGTAATGGGCATACTCGAAAGAGAAGAAAGAGAGGAAGGAACAGAAGAAACAGAACAGAAACAATAATGACTGAGAATTTCCCAACATTAATGTCAGACACCAAACAACAGATCCAGGAATCTCAGAGTACATCAAGCAGGATTAATGTCAAAAAACTACATGTAGAGGCCGGCCCCATGACATAGTGATTTAGTGCGTGTGCTCCGCTGCCGATGGCCTGGGTTCAGATCCCAGGTGCGCACCGATGCACCACTTGTCAGGCCATCTTGTGGCGGCGTCCCACATAAAATGGAGGTACATTGGCATGGATGTTAGCTCAGGGCCAGTCTTCCTCAGCAAAAAGAGTAGGATTGGCATGGATGTTAGCTCAGGGCTGATCTTCCTCACACACACACAAAAAACTACATGTAGGCATATCATTTTTGAACTACAGGAAATCAAAAATAAAGAAAAAATCCTGAAAGAAGCCAAATGTTGAGAAGAAAACTGCCAACCTAGAATTCTGTACCCTGTGAAATTATCCTTCAAAAGTGAAGGGGAGGGGCCGGCCTGGTGGCACAAGCGGTTAAGTGCGTGCACTCTGCTGTGGCGGCCTGGGGTTCGCTGTTTCAGATACCAGGCATGCAATGAGCACCGCTTGTCAGGCCATGCTGTGGCGGCATCCCATATAAAGTGGAGGAAGATGAGCATGGATGTTAGCCCAGGGCCAGTCTTCCTCAGCAAAAAAAAGACAGGAGGATTTGCAGATGTTAGCTTAGGGCCGATCTTCCTCACACACAAAAAAAGTGAAAGGGAATTAAAGACGTTCTCAGACAAACAAAACTTGAAGGAATTTTTTGCCAGTAGATCTGCCTGGCAAAAAAAGTTAAAAGAAATTCTTTAGGGAGAAGGAAAATTATATAGGTCAGATACTTGGATCTATGTAAAGTAAAGAAGAGCATCAAAGAATGAATAAATGGAGGTAAAATTAAAGCTTTTGTTTTTCTTATTCTTAATTGATCTAACAGATAATAGTTTGTTCAAAATCATAATGGCAACAATGTATTTGATTGTGTGCTTATGTATATAGCATATATATAAATGATATATACATATATAAATATATATGATGATGTATGCTTATATATACATGAAATGAATGACAACAGTGATAGAAGGGATGGGAAGGAGGAATTATGATTATTTTGTTATAAGGTACTCACCCTATCTATGAAGTAGTAAAGTATCATTTGAAAGCAGATTTGAATGAGCTGTAAATGTATATTGCAAACTCTAACACAACCACCAGAAAAATAAAAAAAGAGGTATAACTGATAAGCTAAGAAAGAAGAGAAATATAATCCTATAAAATGCTCAATTCGAACCACAAAAAGCAAAAAAAGAGTGGAAGACAAAAGTAAGAACAAAGAACAAGGCAACAAAAAGAAAACAGTAATGGATATGGTAGATATTAATCCAACTATATCAGTAATCAACTTGAAACCCCCTGATCTAAATGCACAAATTAAAAGGCAGAGATTGTCAGAGAGTATCAAGAAACAAGACATAACTATATGTTGTCTACAAGAAAACCACTTTAAATATAAAACACATATAGATTAAAAGTAAACAGATGGAAGAAAATATACCACACTAACACAAATCAGTGTTAAGGATGCCACTGCTGGGGGCTGGGTCATGAGGACCACTGTGGCTCCTGAAGGCTCAGGTTGCAGGTGTCACCTGCCACTGCTGGGTGAAATGTAGGGGCTGAGCCAGAAATACCACTGCAGCTCCTGCAGCCTCTGGTCTCAGGCACCCACCTTATTCCTGAAATCTCAGGTTATGGGCACTGCTGTTGCTGTCAGGGGTATTGAGATTTTGAATACAGCCCTTGCTGCTGGAAGGGCCAGTGTAGCTATATTAATTTCAGAAAAAGCAGACTTCAAAACAGGAAAAGTTATCAGAGAAAAAAAAAGGGCATTACATAATGATAAAGGTGTCAATTCTCCAAGATGTAACAATCTTTAACATGTATCTGCCTAACAACAGAGGTTTAAACTATGTGATGCAGAAACTAATAGAATTGCAAAAAGAAACTATCACAACTGGAGGCTTTAACACCACTATATCATAAATGGACAGATTCAGCAGGCAGAAAATTGATAAGTACATAAGTGAACACAACAGCACCATCAATTATATTAACACTGACCCTACCAGCAGCAGGGGCTGCTTACAAGACACTGGGTCCCAAGCAGTGCTGGAAACAACCAAGATCCCAGAGCTCCTGCCAGCAGCATCACCACACCCCCTAGATAACTCAGGAGCAGCATCACGGGCAGTGCACATGGCAGCAGCACTCAAAGCTTTGGAGAGCCCACAGAGAGCCAGGTAATAGTGACAGTGGAGTCAATGACCCCTGGTCCCCTCAGCTGCAGAGGCACCTACAACTTTGCCCCCCTCACCCATAGCAGTGACAAACCCAGATGTGGTGGAGGTGCCCATGATCCTGTCTCTCACTCCACTCTCCCTCTGCCCCGTGACACAGTATGTGAATATGTTACCAAGGTGACCCTAGAAGCAGCAGAGGTGCTTGCAGCTCAGTGACCCCAGTGGCGGTACTGGTGATTGCAGTGATATCATAAGCAGCAAAGCACCAGCAACCTTGGAGGTGTAAGCAGCACAAGGAGGGCACTGATGATGACTCTGGTAGAGGCAGTGGATAGTGGAAAGTGCTGGCTATCAAATACAACCAGGAGCATCTCAGAATCAAAGTAACCAAATCCTTACCCAAATAAGAAAGGTGATTTCTACCACAAATGTGGTGACAGAAGAAGAACTCATCAAGCACCTTGAAAAGCTACAGTAACATGTTAACACAAATATAAAATGACAACTCTCCAGAAACCAATCTTGAAGTCACAGAAGATTAAGAGCTAACTGATGGAAAATTCAAAATAGCTGTTCTTGAAGAAACTCAATGAGTTACAAGAAAATTCAGAAAGACAGTTCAATGACTACAGGAATAAAATTAATGAACAGAAGGAGTACTTTGCCAAAGAGATTGAAACTCTAAAAAAAAAAAAAAAAAAAAGGCCAAACAGAAATACTGGACCTGAAGAACAAAATTAAGAGATGAAAAATAAGGTAGAAAGCATTGGAAATAGAGAAGACCACTATAAGAGAGAATTAGCAAGCTCAAAGATGGAAATCTAGAAATGATTCAGATGGAAGAGGAGAGAGAACTAAGATTTTTTAAAAATGGAAAAATTCTATGAAAAATATCTGACTCAATTAGGCTAAGCAATATAAGGATAATAGATATCCCAGAAAGAGAAGAGAGGGAGAAAGAAACAGAGAGCTTATTCAAATAAATAATAGCTGTGAACTTCCCAAAGCTGGAGAAGGAACTGGATATACAAGTACATGAAGTTAATAGAACAACTAATTATCTCAATGCATAGAAACCTTCTCCACAAGGCACATTATATTAAAACTATCAAAAGTCAATGACAAAGAAAGGATATTACTAGTGTCCAGAGAAAAGAAAATAACTTACAAAGCAAACCCCATTAGGCTATCAGCAGATTTCTCAGCAGAAACTCTATAGGCTAGGAGAGAATGGAATGATATATTCAAAATATTGAAAGATAAAAATGTTGAGGCAAGATTAGCCTGTCCAGCAAAGTTATCCTTTAGATATGAAAGGGAAATAAAGGCTTTCCAAGACAAACAAAAACTGAGGGAGTTTATCACCATTAGACCTGCTTTACAAGAAATGTTGAAAGGAACCCACCTATCTGAAACAAAAAGGCAAAGGTAGACAAAGATTGGAGCAATGAGAAGAATAGTATCAGTAAATTGTAACTCTATATCAGAATAGGTTAGTAAACAATTATAACATAAAGGCTAAAGGGAAAAAAAGCATCAAGAATAACTATAACCACTTCAATTTGGTGACAAACTCACAATACAGAAAGGAATAATTTGTGACAACAAAAACATAGAAGAAGAGGAAAAGGACAGAACCTGCATAGACAAATGGAGGAGAGATCTTTTCAGCAGAAAAAGGAATATCCCATCTATGAGATCTTTTATACATAACCCATGGTAACCAAAAACCATAAAACTATAGCAGTGTTACAAAACATAAAAAAGAAGAAACTGAGAAACATGTCACAGAAAGCCGCCAAAATGAAATGGTAGACAGAAATACAAGGAAAAAGAAACAACGGAACTATAGAACAACCAGAAAACAAAAGATAAAAAGGCAGTATTTTCCCTACCCAGACTAGTGAAACTAAAGAAAAAATAAACAAGTGGGACTTTATCAGATTAAAGAGATTCTACAAGACAAACGAAACCAGAATCAAGATGAACAGACAACCCACCAGCTGGGAGAAAATATTTGCAAAGCATATATCTGACAAGGGGTTAATCTCCATAATATGTAAAGAACTCACACAACTGAACAACAAAAAAACAAGCAACCCGATCAAAAAATGGGCACAGGAAATGAACAGACACTTCTCCAAGGAAGATATACAGATGGCCAATAGGCACATGAAAGGATGTTCAACATCACTAATCATCAGGGAAATGCAAATCAAAACAACACTAAGATATCACCTCACACCCGTTAGAATGGCTATAATCACCAAGACAAAAAACAACAAATGTTGGAGAGGATGTGGAGAAACAGGAACGCTCATACACAGCTGGTGGGAATGCAAACTGGTGCAACCTCTATGGAAAACGGTATGGAGATTCCTCAAAGAATTAAAAATAGAAATACCCTATGATCCAGCTATCCCATTACTGGGAATCTATCCAACGAACCTGAAATCAACAATCCAAAGAGTCTTATGCACCCCTATGTCCATTGCAGCATTATTCACTACAGCCAAGAAGTGGAAGCAACCTAAATGTCCCTCAACTGATGATTGCATCAAGAAAATGTGGGGTATATATACAATGTAATACTACTCAGCCATAAAAAAGACAAAATCATCCCATTTGCAACAACATGGATGGGTCTGGAGCGTATTATGTTAAGTAAAATAAGCCAGAAAGAGAAAGACAAACACTGTATGATCTCACTCGTATGTGGACTATAAACTAACACATGGACAGAGAAAACTGTATTGTGGTTACCAGGCACAATGGGGGTAAGGGGGGTGGGCACAGGGAGTGAAGGGAGACATATATATGGTGATGGACAAACAAAAATGTACAACCCAAAATTTCACAATGTTATAAACTAGTAAAACATCAATAAAAAACAAAAAAATAACAAAAGGCAGTATTAAGCCCTCATATGTCAATAATCACTCTAAATGTGAAAGGATTGTATTCACGAATCAAAAGACACAGAGTGCCTGGACTGATTAGAAAACAAGACCCAACAATATGCTGCCTCCAGGAGACACATCTCACCTCTAAAGACAAACATAGGCTCAGAGTGAAGGGGTCAGAAGATGATACTCCCAGCAAATGGCAACCAAATGAAAACAGGTGTAGCCATACTTATATCAGAAAAAATAGACTTCAATCCAAAAAAGAGAACAAGAGATAAAGATGGCTATTACATAACAATAAAAAGGACATTCCACAAAGAAGTCATAACATTTATTAATATATATGTACCTAACATAGGAGTACCAAAATGTATAATGAAACTATTAATAGACCTAAAGGGAGAAATTGACAGCAGCACAATAATAATAGGGGACTTTAATACCTCACTAACATCAATGGATAGGTCATCCAGATAGAGATCAACAAGGAAACATTGGCCTTAAATGAAACAGTAGACCAGATAAAATAAATAGATATATATATAGAACATTCTATCCAAAAGCAATGGAATACACATTCTTCTCAAGTGCAAATGGAAGATTCTCAATGATAGATTATACATTGGGACACAAAGCAAATCTCAATAAATTTGAGAAGATTGAAATCATATCAAGCATCTTTTCTAAACACAATGATATGAAACTAGAAATCAACTACATGAAGAAAGCTGGAAAAGTAAAAAATATGTGGAGACTAAACAACATGCCAGAGAACAACTAATGGATCAATGTAGAAATCAAAGGAGAAATTAAAAAAATACTTGCAGACAAATGAAAACACAACATACCAAAACCTGTGGGATGCAGCAAAAGTGGTACTAAGAGGGAAGTGTATAGCAATACCGACCAACCTCAAGAAATAAGAAAAATCTAAAATAAACAATCTAACACTGCACCTAAAAGAACTAGGAATAAAAGAATAAACAAAGCCCCAAGTCAATCAAAGGAAGGAAATAATAAAAATCAGAGAGGAAATAAATGATATAGTGACTAAAACCACAAATGAAAAAAATCAATGAAACTAGGAGCTGTTTATTTGAAAAGATAAACACAATTGAAAACCTTTTAGCTAGACTCAACAAGGAAAAAAAAGTGAAGGCTCAAATAAATAAAATCAGAATTGAAAGAAGAGAAATTACAAAGTACACCACTAAAATACAAAGGATTATAAGAAAATACTATGAAAAGCTATTCACCACAAAATTGGATAATCTAGAAGAAATGGATAAATTCTTAGAATCATACAACCTTCCAAAACTGAATCAAGAAGAAATAGAGGATCTGAATAGACCGCTAGTGAGGAGATCAAAATAGTAATCAAAAACCTCCCAAAAAACAGAAATCCAGGACCAGATGGCTTCCCTAGTAAACATTCAAGTAAGACTTAATACCAATCCCTCTCAAACTCTTCCAAAAAATTGAAGAGGATGGGATGCTTCCTAACTCATTCTACAAGGCCAAAATTACCCTGATACTAAAAACGGATGAGGAAAACACAACAAAAGAAAGTTACAGGCCAAAATCACTGATGAACATTGATACAAAAATCTTCAACAAAATACTAGCAAATCGAATACAACAATGCATTAAAAAGATCATACACCATGATCAAGTGGGATTTTTCCAGGGATGCAGGGATGGTTCAACATCTGCAAACCAATCAATGTGATACACAACATTGATAAAATGAAGTATAAGTGGAATCGAATCGAAAGCCCAGACATAAACCCGCATATCTATGGACATCTAATCTCCGACAAAGGAGCCAAGAACATACAATGGAGAAAAGTTTCTTCAACAAATGGTGTTGGGACAACTTGACAGCCACATGCAAAAAAATGAATGTAGACCATTACCATACACCATACACAAAAATTAACTGAAAATGGATTAAAAACTTGAATGTAAGACCTGAAACTATGAAGCTTCTAGAAGAAAACATAGGCAGTACGCTCTTCGACATCGGTCTTAGCAACATATTTTCAAGCACCATGTCAAACAAATGGGACTAAAGCAAACTAAAAGGCTTCTGCACAACAAAGGAAACTATCAACAAAATGAAAAGATAACCTAACAATTGGGAGAAGATATTTGCAAACCATACATCTGATAAGGGCTTAATCTCCAAAATATATAAAGAACTCATGCATCTCAACAACAAAAAAACTAACAACCCAATTAAAAAATGTACAGAAGACCTGAACAGACATTTCTCCAAAGAAGATATACAGATGGCCAACAGGCACATGAAAAGATGTTCAACATCATTAACTATCAGAGAAATGCAAATCAAAACTACAAGGAGATATCACCTCATGCCCATCAAAATGGATATAATTAACAAGACAGGAAACAACAAGTGTTGGAGAGGAGGTGGACAGAATGTAACTCTCATACACTGCTGGTGGGAGTGTAAACTGGTGCAGCCAGTATAAAAAACAGTATGGAGATTCCTCAAAAAAATTAAGGATAGAACTACCATATGATCTAGCTATTCCACTGCTGGGTATTTACCAAAGAACTTGAAAACACCAATGTGTAAAGATACATGCACCCTTGTGTTCATTGCAGCGTTATTCACAATAGCCAAGACTTGGAAGCAACCTAAGTGCCCATCAAGGGACGAATGGATGAAGAAGATGTGGTATATATACACAATGGAATCCATAAGAAACGATGAAATCAAGCCATTTGTGACAACATGCATGGACATTGAGGGTATTATGCAAAGTGAAATAAGTCAGAGGGAGAATGTCAAATACCATATGATCTCACTCATTAAGTAGTAAATAATAACAACAAACAAAAACACAGAGTCAGAGATTGGATTGATGGTTACCAGAGGGGAAGGAGGGAGGGAGGAGGGGGAAAGGGATAGCTAGACACATGTGTGTGGTGATGGATTGTAATTAGTGTTTGGGTGGTTAACATGAGAACATGATGTAATCCATGCAGAAATAGAAGTATAATGGTGTACATCTGAAATTTATATAGTGTTATAAACCAATGTTACTGCAATAAACAAAAAATTTTTTTAAAAAGTAAATGAAGAATAAAAATCACATGGTCTTCTCAAAAGATGCAGAGAAAGCATTTGACAAGACCCAGCATCCATTTATGATAAAAACTTTAAATGAAATGGGTACAGAAGGAAAGTACCTCAATATAGTAAAGACCATATAGAACAAACCCACAGCTAACATCATACTCCATGGTGAAAAACTAAAAGCCATCTTTTTAAGAACAGGGACAAGACAAGGATGCCCACTTTTGCCACTCTTGTTGAGCATAGTATGGGAAGTCCTAGCCAGAGCAATCAGTGAAGAAAAAGAAATAAAAGAGATCCAAGTGAGAAAGGAAGAAGTAAAACTGTCACTATTGCAGATCACAAGTTTCTTGCTGCTCTGCACATGTCTGAAAATGACTGCAAAAGTGCTGCAAATATTTATTTTGGGTCTACAAATAAATTTTATCAAGTAGGCAAATTCACAAATACGGAATCTTCAAATAATGAGGATTGACTGTATTATGATCTAGAATGTAGGGCTATAGCAGAGTGGGAAAAACCATGGTCCCTATTCCTTGAGCACAACTGCTACTGATTCCTCCCTCACTGTCATGAAGGGCACTACTCCTAATACCAGGACTGTGAAGGAAAGGTTCAGGTCAGTGGAGCCAGTGTTCTCTTCCACTTTTTCTGTCTGGCTTCGCTTAGCCCACCTAGACCATTCAGTCCAACATAGTATGTACTTTAGGAGAGGTAGGAGCAAAATACTGTGAGAAAACAGAGGAAGGAGTTATTAACTCTGTCTGGAGAGAGCTGAGGAAAGTGTCACAGAGGAGGTGACTTTTTAACTGGGATTTGAACAATATGTGGTTGTCTAAATGGAAAATGTTGGAGAGATAAACATTTCAGAGGGAGTAGAATTTTCAGAAGCAGAAAATCTTGATAAGACATGATATTTTTGAGGAACTGTGAAAAGTACAATGTGGTTAAGGAATAAGGTGCTTGGAGTGGAGTTGTGAGAGATGATGTTGGAAAGATTCCAGGACCAAATAGTAAAATGACTTTTCTACTGTTAACAATGGAAAATGTATGTAAACCACCAACTGTTGAGCTCTGAATTTCACTAAGTATATAATAAAGCATACTTAGATTTTGAACATGGCCATTTCTTGATATTGGTGGAATATTTCAGAGAAAATTAACTAGTATGGTATTGGTAACATGCATGATTCTCTAGCACAAATGTTATTCTAAAGTTGGAGGAACAGATAAAGGAATCTTTTTAAAATTGTATCAGAGATCATCATTTACATAATCCAGAAACATTTATTAAGCAGCTTCTGGTTACATGAAAATATTCTAGTACTCTGCCACTAGCTCACATTCTCCCTTTTCATTGCAATCTTCAGTATTCAAAAAGGGACTTTTGGAATTGAAAAATATGTTGGCAACTGGATAATGATAATGGTCTTTGTACTCCTACTCCAAAAAAAAAGCAAAAATACCTAATTTAAACAGAATTATACAAGTGATCAACCTCTGACAACATTAAGTTACAAATAACACCCAGTTTAGGCCTAACCCATACTGACTGACAGAGAAGGTAGAGAGTAGGCTGACAGTTGAGACCCCAATATGATGACTTTGCCAAAAGCCATTGCCCACTACTAAGTGTGACTTAACAGCTTTCACAAAATTAGTGTTTTTAAAAGACATGTAACTTTTTTCATCTGTTATTAGTTGGCAAGATGTTTGTTTCTATTGAATTGATTTATGCTAGGTATTAAATATTGAAATAACTTATAACAGTAAATGTACTAAAGTTAGATATGTGTTCCCCTTCAGAATATTAAACCTTCTTTGCTTTGGTTATATGATTTCTACCAAAGACCGCTCTTGAATTTGTAACAAGTTCCTGTTACTTTTATTACAATCTGTCTTTTCTTTTTTACTTAAATGAACTTTAGAAATACACCCTTTCTAGTTAAATGACAGAATTTTTTTGGGGGGGAGGTGAGGAAGATTGGCCCTGAGCCAATGGATGATGATCTGTGCCAATCATCCTCTATTTTGTATGTGGGATGCTGCCACAGCATGGCTTGATGAGCAGTGTGTAGGTCCATGCTCGGGATCCAAACCCATGAACTCTGGGCTGCCAAAGTGGAGCACATGAACTTAACCACTACACCACTGGGCCAGCCCCAAGACAGAATTTTTTAAGTGCCTCAATGTACAAATTTCCTTTCTGCATATCTAGCCCAATAATTCCAAATAAAAACCATATTTGTGACCTACAAAACTGAAACAGTCTCTTCCCACACAATCTTTATCAACATTTGCCCAAACTTTCCATATGTAGTTTTTCTATGTGGAATTCTATGGTTGAAAACAATTCCACATTTTTCTGACCTTCCTGGATCTGTTTCCCTGTTTTACTTTCAGTGGGATCTTAGGGAAGTTGGAGGATTTTTAAGCTGAAATATCAAGTATTTAACTTGAACTCTTGAGGTCAATTTTGTGAGGATTTTTGTCCCTATTCTCCCTCTCATTTTAGTATTAGTTTAGTTTTTAAATAGAAAAACATGCTTTCCCTCCTCTGAAATGATTATATTGCTATCCAATATCAGCAAGGTATTCAATTTGGAATTTTTCCCATGCTCTCTTGTTTAGCTCCACTGGCTATCAGTGGTATCTAGACACCTGAATAAGCACAATTAGTTAAGATTGGAGAGCAATAGTTTGAACATGAAGCTAAGCCATTTATGGATCCTGCAGTCTGCCTTAGTTAAAACAACAACCATGTTCTAACCCAGTGTTCTCAAAACTTTTTTTGATGACCTACCTTTATCATTTAAAAATTTTTAGCTTAAGATCTATCTTCTTATCAAATTTCAAGTATACAATACAGTATTAACTATCATTGTTGTGCTGTACATTAGCTCTCCAGAACTTATACATATTGCATAGCTGAAACTTTCTACCCTTTTACTAACATTTACCCCTCCCCTGCACCCCTGACTGCCACCATTCTACTCTCCACTTCTGAGTTTCACTATTTCTTTTTAATTATTTTATCGAGGTCATAGTGGTTTATGTGTACATTGTGTAATTGTGTAATAACATTGTGTAATTTCAGGTTACATTTTATATCAGTTTTTGTACAGACTACATCGTGCTTACCACCAATAGTCTAGTTTTTATCCATCACCATACAAATGTGCCCCTTTACCCCTTTTGCCCACCCCCACCCTCTTCTCCTCTGGTAACCACTAATCTGTTCTCTTTATCCCTTTATTTGTTTATCTTCCACACATGAGTGAAATCATATGGTGTTTATCTTTCTTTGTCTAGCTTATTTCACTTAACATATTACCTTCAAGGTCCATCCATGTTGTTGCAAATGGGATGATTTTGTCTTTTATTATGGCTCAGTAGTATTCCATTGTGTATATATACTACATCTTTATCCATTCATCAGTTGATCGGCACTTGGGTTGTTTCCACATCTTGGCTATTGTGAATAATGCTGCAATGAACACAGGAGTGCATAAATCTCTTTGTATTGTTGATTTCATGTTCTTTGGATAAATACCCAGTAGTGGGATAGCTGGATCATATGGTATTTCTATTGACAGCAACAGAATAATAGTAGGGGACCTCAACAACCCACCTACATCAATGGATAGATTATCTAGTCAGAAAGTCAACAAGGAAACAGTGGCCTCAAATGAAACACTGGACCAGATGGACTTAATAGATATGTATAGAACATTCCATCCCAACACAGCAGAATACACATTCTTCTCAAGTGCACATGGAACATTCTCAAAGATAGACTATATGATGGGAAACAAGGCAAGCCTAAATAAATTTAAGAAGACTGAAATCATATAGAGCATCTTTTCCAACCACAATGCTGTGCAGCTATATATCAACTACAAGAAAAAAGCTAAGAATGGCACAAATATCCGGAAATTAAACAACATGCTACTGAACAACCATTGGATAAATGAGGAAATCAAAGGAGGAATCAAGAAATACCTGGAGACAAACGAAAATGAAAGCACAACATACCAAGTCTTATGGGATGCAGCAAAAGCAGTGCTAAGAGGTCATAGCATATAATATAGGCCTACTTCAACAAGCAAGAAAAATCTCCAATAAATAATCTTAAACTACACCTAGCAGAACTAGAAAAAGAAGAAAAGACAAAGCCCAAAGTCATCATAAGGAGGGAAATAATAAAAATTAGAGCAGAAATAAATCAAATAGAACTGAAAAAACAATAGAAATGAAACTAAGAGCTGGTTCTTTGAGAAGATAAACAAAATTGAAAAACCCTTAGCCAGACTCACTAAGAACAGAAGACAGAAGGCACAATAAAACAAAATTAAAAACTGAGTTTGACTATTTTAGATTCTACTTATAAGTGAGATCATGTAGTATTTATCTTTCTGTCTAGATTATTTCACTTAGTATAATGTCTTCCAGGTTCATCCCATGTTGTTAAAAATTGTGGGATAAATATTTATAATTTTTATGTGTCAAAGATATCTCAATAATGTTAAAATAAAAATTCTGGAAAAAATGTTTAGCATGTGCCCTAATTTTTACTTATTTATATGTATTTATAAATAGTACTCATTTATAAATATACATAAATATTTATATATTTACTATATATGTTTATACATTTATAAATTATAGAATGCACTAATATACTCATATATTATGTATATTATAACACATACACAAGATAGAAGTGTTCAAAGGATGAGATAAAATATAAAAAGTTCCATTATAAATCTTTCTACATCCCAATGGATTGCATTTTATACCCTACTTTGGAAACCACTTTTCTAATCAACAGTTAAACAACAAAAGAATTATTCTCTCTTGATCAATACACTGTTTTGTTTTGTTTTGTTTTTTCTTCATATTAGAAGAGCTTCTTTCTGTCCCCCAATTAATAATTAAAACAAAACCCTGTTACTTTTTGTCACTAATGTTTGTTAGTAAGGCCTAATCTGATGAAATTTTTCGTGTATTTATAGCTCTTTTAATATTGTTTTGTTTTACTTGCAGTTTATCACTGCGACAAAGAGTACATGGAAATAAGCACCATGTACCACAACAAATCTAGTTGTATGGCATCAATCTCAGTCTAAAACAGTAACTGCTTTCTTAGCTCAGCATAACAATTAAGTACAAGTACATAAGAGTTGTGGAAGAGTATATGACAAGTATGTAATAAATTATATTTCTCAGTAAGTTCTTTCCCACTAAAGAGAGTGTGTAAGAATAGTTATTACAGGTAGAGTAACCAATCAGATTTAGAATATGTTTTTCAAATGTCTTCATGTTGTCCTGAAGTAGAATACTAGCCAATAAAAAGTTATTTAAGCTTCTTAAAAGCAATTTTTTAAATCACATATACTTCTAGATTTAAATATAAGGCAAGTTCCTTTATTATTTCATAAAACATTCTGCTTTTAAAGTTTCTGTTTTGTAAAATAAGAAGTCTCTCCCTAAAATGTAGTCTCCTGTTGTTTATATTTTTGCATGCTGGTTAGTTTCTAAACAAATGCTGAGATTTTGTGTGGTTAAACTGAAAGTCTTTGTAAGTAATTTCCAGGCGGCTGGGAATTGAGTTCATATTTCATGTTCCTTGAGCTGGGGCTGTAGTCATTTGAACATGGTTTGAGTTCAAGATGTTTCCTGCTGTTTTCTGCTAGGTTTTGCAAGTGAAAATTAAATCCAGTGGCACTTTCCATAAAGAGTTAGGAGTTTACCAAGTTTTTCCTAGCCTGTGTTCTTTGTCAGTATATTAGTTTCAAGATTATTTGTAAATTGTTGCTGACCATCAAGAGCTACTTTGTTCCCTTCTACAATTTATAGATTGCTTTTATCTTCATAAATTACTTTGGCAAGTGATTTGGGCAGATATCATATGGTTCCGGAAAAGAATCAAATTATTGGGACTTGGGTCAAGTAAATAGCTCATAACGAATGAAAAAATTAGGACTCATATTCTTGTTAATCCTTATGTATACATTAATTGTAACACCATGGAACAAATAACCTATGGAACTGGCCAGAGCCTATATTAAAATTGGTGCAAATTGGTGTGGTTTCCCTGCCTAGGAGATTGAGAGCTGAAGTGGAGAATTGTCCATAAAGACCCAAAGAATCACTGTCCCTGGTTGAAAGAAGGAAATATGGGACAAAATGCTATTCTCTTCTTACTCCTACAAGATTTTCTAGGGATTGGGATGAGGTTGCAGGTATAATATCTATCAAGTGGCAGAGTGAGGAAATATGTGTTCTTGCTGCAGAACTGAATAGATGCTTCTTTTAGCACAGGATAGAAAGCAACTAACATTTATTGAATGCCTACAATGTATTGGGAACTGAGCCAGCCACTTTCTTAAATATTATGTCTTTTATTTTCTCAAGAGTCCTGTAAGATAAGTATTTTCAGCTCCAGGGTCAGATGGAGATGTATTAGTACCTTAAGTAGACTAATAATAGGGCATACCTTCAAATTGATTTTTAAATACTTGTTCAATGCTTATTTATAGGTGAGACTGAAAGCTGTATGGGGGTAACAGAAGGACTGCTGGCATTTATTCATTCATTCAAATATACATTGGGTGCCTACTGTAGGCCACGTACTGTTCTAGGCACAAGTCCCTCTAATCATGGAACATACATATCTTGAATTCTAGAACTCAATTACTTTTAATGTTACAAGCACTTCAGATCTGGCCCTAAAACCAGCAGAACCCTCTCTCATCAGAAGACAGTTTATCAACCATACAAGTGTGTCTTTTGGGATCCACCACCACCATCAAGTAGCTTGTTAAAATATTCCTTACAATGTCTCATGTAATATTCTCTCTGAGAAGAGAGGTCAGAAAATTTAATTGTGTCTACCTCCTTGTATTTCTAGTGTTTTTTGCATATTTTATATTTGTACCCCTCTTAACCACCTAACTATTCCAAACCATTACCCAACTCTGATTCTCTTCCTTTCACAGATGAAAAAGCTGAGCCTCAGAAGGTTAAATAACTTTCCCTTGCTACATAACTAAAATAATAGAGCTGAATTAATGTCTTTGAAAATTAAGTCTGGAGCTCCATCCAGTACACCAGAGTTGTTTTTCAGTGTAAGGCACAAGGTGCCCCAGACCTTCTTCTGTGTATGTACTCTGAAAAGGCACTGAGCTAAGCTCTACCATATGTTTCTCTTTAATTTTTATTTTGTTTATTCATTCATTCAAGAAGTGTTAGGTAACTGCCTATTATATAGTTAGCAATTTACTGAGTAATTTGGAACTACAAAAGAATTTTTAAAAATCCCTTCTTTTGAGTTTCAGTCACTCATTTGGATAGTTGAAAAGATAAACTAATTTGGAAGTGTTTATGAGCACCTATTTAAAAATCTAGCAAGTGTTACCAAAAAACAATCAGTAGTAGAGTGGTTAAATAAAATATGCTATATGCAAAGGATGGAAGAACACAATAGATCTACATATATCAACGTTGCTAGATTTTAAAACAATATTAAAAAGCTGGAGGACTTACCACCTGATTTCAAGGATTACTATAAAGCTTCAGTAATCAGTACAGTGCGCTACTGTGAAAGTATAGACACATAAATCAATGGGACAGATTAGAGAGTCCAAAAATAGACCTTCACATATATGGTCAATTTATTTTTGGTAAAGATGCAAAGTCCATTTAATTGAAAAAGGATAATCTTTCAACAAGTGGTGCTGGAACAATTGGACATCTATATGCAAAAAAAAACAAAGAAAATTGACCCTTGACCCTTACCTCACACCGTAAACAAAAATTACCTCAAAAATTGATCATAGATATAAATGTAAAATCTAAAACTATAGGACTTTAACAAAAAAACAGAGGAGAAAATCTTTGAGACTTTGGGTTAAGCAAAGATATCTTATAATCAACACCAAAGTCTCAATCTATAAAAGACAAAAAATGATAAATTGGACTTAATTAAAATTAAGTACTTCTGCTCTTCAAAAGACACTGTCAACATAATGAAAAGACAAGGCACAGACTGGGGGGAGATATTTACAAATCACATATCTGCTGAAGGACTTGGATATGAAATATATAAATAATTATCAAAACTCAATAATAAAGGAAGTGACAGTTAATGAGTACTGGGTTTTTGGGGGGAATGATGAATTTCTTTTTTGAAATTAGATAGTGATGATGGTTGCCCAACTATGAATATGCTAAAACTCACTGAATTGCATACTTTAATTGGGTGAATTGTATGGTATGTGAGTTATATCTCAATAAAGTTGTTTTTTAAAAGCTCACTATTTCTATATTTATTTATTGGTATTTTTAACAGCATTCTTAGTGTTCATAATTTTTAAAAATTCTATGATACTAAATATTGAATATAATTCAAATATTAGAATGTTCATAATATCAAACATAAATAAAAATAAATTTATATAATATATAAATGTTAAATGCATATTTTCAGTCTGATATAAATTGTCAGCATATACAATGAGAATATAGTACTATTCAAAATATAAACTAAATACTGTCTAAAATAGAGAAAAGTTAATCATCATAAATGAAAGGAAAATAATATTTTTTGTTTTAGAATGTGCTATATTAAGAAACAAAATGTGTTATTCATTTCATTATCGAGGTAAGAATGTATTTCTGTTTTTCTTTTCTTCAGCAGCAAAAATAAGCTCTTTCAGATTCTATACTGATTGGGTAGTAGGGAGGGTATATTTATAAGTGAACTCCAATTATTTCCAACTGGGTTCTTTATCATGATTAATACCTGTGTATACCTTTTTGAACATGTCTAATTTTAGACACAAACCAAAAACTGTTTTCCTCACATTGAGTTTTCATGTTTGTTTTTAAGACAATTTTTGGTTTGTTTTCATTGTTACTATCATCATTTGATTTCATCATGTATAAATTGAGATTATAATGCATAGTTGCTATTATCTATAGTGTTAGATTCATAGTTCACTGGTTTGTAAAATCTTTGAACTAAAGTATGATTTATTTTTGCCCTAAAAAAATAAATAAATAAAAATTAAAACTCACTAATAAGAAAATGAACCACCTAATTTTTAAAAAAGGCAAAATATTTAAATAGACACTTCACCATAAAAAAGCAATTGAAAATAAGCCCCAGAAAAAATATTCCATATCATTAATCATTAGAGAAATGCAAATTAAAACCACAGTGAGATACCACTACATACCTATTAGAATGACTAAAACTTTAAAAAAAAAAAAAACTGACCACCAAATGTTAGCAAGGATGTGGCAAAAACTGGAACTCATAAATACACTGCTGGTAAGAATGTAAATTGATACAACTCCTTTGGAAAAGGTTTGGCAGCTTCTTAAAAAGTTAAATGTAGAACTACTATATGAACCAGTCATTCCATTCTTATTTAATCAAGATAAATGAAAGTAATGTCTATACAGAGGTTTGTATACAAATATTCATAACAACTTTATTTGTAAAATTGAAATAACCCAAAGGTTCATCAAGAGGTGAATGAATAAACAAATTGTAGTATATCCATACAGTGTAATACTACACGGTAGTAGTCCAGAAGGCAGAAGAAAAAATGTACTATGTGTCAGAAGACCTGTATTCCAGTTCTAGCTCCACCAGTGTGCAGTTTCCTGACATGGAATAAGTCACATAACATATCAGGGCCTCAGTTTCCTCATTTAAGTAATAGGGGAAATAATATTAACCTTCTTTATTTCAAATGTTGGTTCTAAAACTCAAATGAGGTAAATATATGGAATTGTCTGATAAGCTATAATTTGTATGACTTTTTTTTATTCTGAGGAAGATTTGCCCTGAGCTAACATCTGTCACCAATCTTCCTCTTTTTCCTTACGGAAGATTCACCCTGAGCTATCTTCCTCTATTTTGTATGTGGGTTGCTACCATAACATGGCCGCTGAATGGTATAAGTCTGTGTCTGGGAACTGAACCTGGGCCCCCGAAGCAGAGCACGCCAAACTTAAACACTAGGCCACAGAGTCAGCCCCTGTATGACATTTTTATTGGCCTTTTAAATTCTTTTCTTGATTGAATCTATGAAAATATATTTTCTGAAATTTTATTTTTTTCTTCCAATGTTTTCTTATATTAAGGAAGTCTATAGCCTGAGAGCTCCTTCTTAAACTCCTAAGTAATAATTGATACATTTTGACATTCTTGGAAAGTTGATTTGTGTTTGATAAGAGGTGTCAAGAATATCATCACCACTGTTTACTTTTTAGCACATCAACAATATTTATGCTCAGTCTTTGAATTCTATTGCTTGGCTTCTGGATTCAATAAGAGATTTGGGGCCCTAAAATATCCATTCCATCTTTTATTCTTACATGGCCAAACTCAAAGTCTTCCAGTTGGAAAATTTTATTATGAGAAAACATGATTACTACTTACACATGCAAGTTGGACTCCAAAATTTTGCAGATTTTTTTCTCTCTGCTTGATTTAGTGACCCTCTTATAGCAACATTTGTGTAAGAACATAAAACAAAACTGTATGAAGCTAATTCCACCAAAAAATTTACAAAGTCAACCATTGAACTAGTACACAACATTAGACTACTTAATAGTCTCAATTTGGATCTGTTTCACTCTTATTGACAACCTATATTAATGATTTACAACATATGAACTGTCTATTACAGTGATATATTCCTTGGTATATACAGAATGAATAAATATATATATATATACACTAGAGCAAGAAAAAGGGTTTTTTTCCTCTCATTAAGGGAAAAAATCATTTCTGATTTGTCAGCTGTACAAAGGGGGATGATTCTTTCCAACTGGTAGAAATAGGAAAAATGTTTACTGATTTGGCAGCTTCTTCTAATAGAGACTTGTTTCTTCTGTCCTCAGATAACAGAAACTGTCATCTGTCTTGATAGGTAGCCCTTTAACTTGCTCAGGAAATTTAGGAAATTCTTGGGATCCTGTTGTGTATGTATTTGTTCCTTGCTATTGCTATGTCATGTTTGTTTTAATTTGCTTCTCTCTCTCTCTCTGTTCAGTCAGACCATTGTGAAGATTAGATTTCTGGAAAGCTAATGAAGACTGGTATACTTTCTTAACCCTCTTTACTATGTTCTGTATTCTAGCAAGATTTCACTCTGAGGAGACATATGGTTTATAGTCACCAATTGTGCTTCTTCTTACCCTCTACAAAAGAAGTAGCCTTAATACCCAAGTTGCAAGACACTACTGCTTCTTTTAAGGACCATGAGTTTCATAGGTGGCACTTGGAAAGAGGAATAATGACAACCCATCTTCTTCATCCTGGGCATACAGGAAGGTAGGTGACTAGCAGCTCCTCCAAGACACATATCCACATTTGCACCATTGTGTGAATAATTTTATCCCCTGCCTCAAAAGATTGCTTCCTATCCTGCTTGCCTATAAGATGACAGTCAATTCAAGGAAATAACTAGTATTCAGTGATGAAGACAAAAAGAAAAACTTGGAAGGCCAGGAAAATTCTTCCTTCCTTGAGGATCTTATAAGCTATTTATCAGATATTTTTGAAGCATCTACTATATGTGAGGCTTAGCATAGGGGACTTAGGGATGGATAAGACTCACCCTGTGAAAACTACTGAGAACATTCTTCTTAGTGACCTTCTAGACTCTAGAGGCAAGTCATGAGCCTTTTCATGACTGCCCACAAATGTAGTATTATTGCATCTGTAAATCATTAAAACTATAGAATCAGAAGAGGATCTCTCAGGAGTAGATGAGGGTAAATGAGGTTGATGCTTTCATAATCATAGCTGTGGCAACAAAGAGCTATAAGCTAACAACATATTTACTGGTATGGCCAGCCCAGATGCTAGTGCCTCATGGAAATATATTTCCCCACAGATTGCTGATGCCAGGTTGAGCAGTAATCCTAAAATCCTGATAATATATACATGGCGTATCAGCTCCAGAACAGCATCTTACTCTTGAACATGTTTCACATCTAATAGAAGGTCATGGGTGTATTTGCATAAAGCTACATGCTATTTTCTTGAAATTCATATATGTATAAATGAACTATGGAATATAGTCACTAATTATTTCAGGTTAAATATTGCCAGTTTTTACTGTCCTGACTTTCAACTGATTTTTTTTTCACCTATCCAGTATCATTGGCTCAGATGTCCTAGTCATACACTAACCAAATTTTCCAAGACATTTTTAATTTCAAACATTCTCTCTTATTATCCTTTCAAACCATTGTAGTGTCCTAAAAGTCCCAGTTTTTTCAACATCCAAGTTACATCTCCTGGACTGCACCTGGCAATAAAAAGCCACACAAAAACCTCATTTATCAGATCTTATGGCCTCATTTGAAGTTTGGAAAATATAGTCACCACGCTACTAAAAGTAATAATTGGAGAATGGGAATATACCCAAAGCTAGGGAGTAAGGGATGATGATAAGGAACTCCACAAATTTTTTTAGGTCATATTTTGCTCCTGAACCATGGCTTAATGCTTTAACATCTAGGTAGAAAACATGTTTTGAACCACTTAAAATTTAAAATATTGTAATTGGTTATTACTGTAATAATTTAGCATTTTAAATTTTCCAAAAAGATGATCCATTCTTTTATTTTGCAGTCAGGTAGAAGGGAATGAGTAGAAGGTTCAAAGCTGATCGTATCCAAGTGTTTTTCTTATTTCTGTCAACTTTGTAAACTGCATGTGTGACTTTTTAGTTAATTGGAACATGAGCAAACTAATAGAAAATTCTCTTCAAGGTGGAAATCTAATACATTTCAAGTCATTAGGAAATTAATGTTTATTTTTGTCAATGCAAGTAATGAAAAATCAATCTATAGATCAAAATTGAGATGACTTTAATATATGAGCCAATTCTGGCGACTATAGCATGGGAGAGCAATCTCCATCAGGGAAGGAAGCACTCCAGAGAAGCGAGGTGTGCAGCATGGTTATATACTGTTTTGGAACAAGGAACATACATAAAATATGACAGGAATACTTTTTTTTCTTTTTATTACAGTCACAAGATATTTTGCTACATACAGCAGGTCAATCTGACACTTGTTTCTGGGAAGGAATGATTATCTGTAAAGAAATGCTGATATGGGAGGGAGAGATTCCTCCCTATCTTTAAAGGCAACATTCTTTGCTTTGGGATACTGTTTAATGTTTAAAGCAGATGTACAATGCATGCTTGACAGGCCACATCAGGCCATTCTGGAAAAACAAGTTCAGGCCGAATCAGGTTTAAACCAAAATGGCTTCCTCATATATCTCAATATATTAACTTTTCTTATTGCTTTTCATTTATTCCATCATTCTAAATTGTGGTCTTTTAAGATTTGTGATCTTTTTGTTTTACATAGAAGATAAACAAGATGAAAGTCATACCTAAACTGCAAATCATACATAGGATCTATCTGGCAACATTCTGCTACTTTATGAAAAGTCTAGATAAAGTAGTTCTCCTTAAATTCACTGTTCATCTGTTTTTTTAAATGCATATATGTGTGTGTGTGGCATGCATAATTCAGCTACTGTTCTTTTAGACTGAGTCTTATCCACAGTCACAAGTTATGTTGTCTTAGGCCCATGGAAGGTTCTGAGTATCAATACATATAAGAGACTAAAAATGTGCTACACCTCAGATTAGCACAATTATTGAAAAGAACTATCAACCTTTGAGATCTAAATCTCTTGCTGCCCTGACTATAGTACTGAACTTTAAATAGGTAAAATGTCTTTTAGAGGGTGACTTATTGAGTTTTCACCATAGGTTTGCCTTCTGCTCATGCAAGTCTATTGGAATCTCCCTTTCCCAAGGCTTTGGAATCTTTTTGACATTTCTCCCTCAGCAACAGAAGATAAAAGCCATGATGTGATGAATAAGCCACACAAGTAAGAAATACAGGTATGAACTACAGGCCTCCAAAGAAGAATTGACCTTGCTGAGGATCTGTGCCACGCACTGGAAATGTCTGAGATGTTAGGAGGTGGGTACTTTGGTGGTTACAGTTCTTGAGGGGTGTGTGTTGGAAAGTGTATACTATAATAAGATTATTATTATCTTCATAATATGAAAAGCTGAGGTTACTTTTTAAAGAAAGTTAAGCTTTCTTTTAGAAAAATTGAGGTATCAAAACAGTAGTGAAAATCTGAAGAACACAGCTAACAAGATTATTTTCTTAGGTTGAAAACATGTGGGCTTTTGTAATAGGAAATCATCCTAGGAGGGGGCGAGAGAAAAGCAACTATCATTTATTGAGCTTTACTAATCAAGTAACAAGAACTTTACACATGCTATCCCATTTACTCCTCATAACAATCCTATAATGTATGTACTATTATCATCTCCATTTTACACACAGAAAACAGTCTTGAACAGGTTACTTGATTTGCCTAAGGTCATATAGCTATTAAGTTCAGGGTTGTGTTGTAGATCCAGGTCTCTCTGACTTCTAACACTGCGCTCAGAAAGGACTAAATATCTAAAAGAAAACTATGACTGTATCATTTCATGGTTTTCTTATGAAGAATTGTACCTCTACTTCATTTTAGTTTTCTGAGGAAAGTTTTTCACATAGTATATTCAGAAAATGCTTCAGCAACCCCAATATATGCAATTGAAGAAAAACTAGCAGTAGAGAAAGAAGTAACCATTCTCAGCAATCAAGCAGCTATGATTATGACTTTTTTTTTCCTTCTTCTGCATTTTCCATATATTATGTAAATGGACAACAAATTTTCCAGAGTAGGTATATCCTTTATAAGTATAGAAATGAAGCCTTCTGTTTGGAGATCTGTTTAATTTATTTAGCTAAAGCGGCAACAGAAATTTTCTTCTGACTGATTCTAAACTCATATACATACTTTTGGACACTTGATCAGTCTAAGGAATTTAAGCTTCTTTTATTTTTAAAATTTAGAAATGTTTAGGTAGCTTCAAAGAAAATTGGAAATGTTAGTTTATTTTTATTGTTATAGCATTTAGAACTTCTTCCACATGGCATTTATTAACTTTTAAATACATATTTAATAATATCTTTCAGAATTCATTAACTATGTCAAAATTATAGGCAACTGTGGTACAGTGGCTAGATCACTTGATTTAAAGTCAGAGAATCTGAATTGAAATCTCAACTCTGCCTCTTATTTACTGACTAGGTAAATTTGGGTAATTCATTTAATCTCTCTGAGCCTCAGTTTTTTTCATCTGTAATATGGGGATAATAATCACTACCTCATATTGTTGTTGTCACAATAACTTGAGATAATAAATGTGAATGTACTTTGTAGACAATAAAATACCATCAAAATGTAAGGAGAAAGGGAATAAAATGAACACTAAGGGAACACTTACCACTGTGTTAGTTGGTAAGGTAACATTTTCTCTTTGTTTCTCCCAGCAAGACCCAGGTCTGCATTTTCCTGAGGGAGAACATACCCCCCATTGTGTCACATTTCCTGAGTCTCCTACCTATTGCACCAGGAGCCATGCAGTAGTAGACAAGGTACTGGCAGGAAGGTAAAAATGTATGAAAGAACTGCCTCCTAGGTTATTCTCTTCATGTAAAGTGATCTCTCCTCAAGGAGAAGCCTGCTTAACAATGCATATCAATATCTTGCTTCAGGGCAATGAAGGGAAAGTTGGAGATGGACAGTAGTTTCATAACAAAGTCCAAAAGGACCATTGAAATGAGGTATTGTGGTAGAGAAAGAAAGGCACTGGACCGGAAGAAAGGGGACCAGAGTTCCATCTTGGTTTCACTACTGACTAATTGTGTAACCTAAAACAAGTCCCTTTTCCTTCTTGGCCTCAAGATTCCCCTCTGTACCATGATGTGGGATGGAATAGAGTATCTCCAAGGTCTATTCCAGCATTGATATTCTGTATAATATTTTTAATTATAATGAAAATATTCAATGTCTAGATTTTAGGATGCCATTTTACACTCCAAAAGAAAAAAGAAAAAATTACACAAATTGTTTATGCGTTGTGTCATAATAAACATTCACTTACGATAATAGCTTTACTGGAGTATAATTAACATAATCCTTTACATTTTTAAAATGTTTTAACATCTAACATCTCATTAGAGTCTCAAAATAATGAGATTTCATCATTTATCCCCACATAATAAATTAAGAAACTAAGGCTCAAAGAATTTATAACAAATTAAAAGTTTCATAATAAATTAAGAAACTGAGGCTCAAAGGTTTGCACAAAGTCACACAACTAGTACATGATAGAGCCATAAATCCAACTCTGGTCTGTTTGTCTCTAAGCCTGATGTTCTTTCCACTACCCCAACCTGCCTAGGGGATTTTATCTGGGCTTAGAATAAGTGGAACTCATCTAGAAAATTATTTTAAAAGGAAAGAGTTACTGTTTTATACATACATTAAAAGTGGAAAATAAAGACAATTTTTTATATTCATTAAAATATTAGTGAGAATGATGTCGACATCATGGCAGAGTAAGATCTTCTCTTAGTCTCTCCCCCTAAGATACAATGAAAAGGACAGTCATAAACTAACAGAGGACATTTGCACAACAAAACAGATGTCTGAGAGATCTACACAGCCATACATCTGAAGGTGGAGGTGCTGGACCCCCCAGCAGGCAGTGGAGGGAGTTAAGGAGATCTCCTACTCCTCCCTGAGTGGCAGCAATCTAGGGCATGAGACCTTGAACAGTGGCCAGTGCACGACACTAAGAGGATAAGGGGAAAAAGGCAACCTTCCATGGGAATGCTTGCACACTAAGAGTTGCCTCCCAGCCTGTGGGAACACTCCACATTGAGGCAGATAAGCAACCATGAGGGTGTCCACAAAAAGCTGAGCAGCCAAAGCTGGCAGACAGTGAGCAGGGGCACATGGGATCACACACACAAAAGAAAGCACCACACCCTCCCTCCTGCCTGGTACGCCAGCTTGGCCTGTCGGCCAGAACAGGGGTTCCCCACCAGAATTGCTTCACATATGTGTGTAAAGCAGCAGTGGCCAGTGGGCAAATATAGGTGGCCCAGTTAGCACAGCTTCCAAAGGATGGGCACATCTGCCATGGGTCACAGATGGCTCAGGAGACAAAGCTCCTGGCTTCCCCACATGGTGGCAGATGGAATATGACCAGATACTACCACTATGCAATGGCACAAATCCACCCCATCGAATAGCATGAAGATGTATATTAACACTTCAAACCAGAAGGAAAATGACAAGTACCCAGAAATCAATCTTGAACTCACAGAAATTTACAATCTAAATGACAGATAATTCAAAATAGCTGTCATAGAGAAACTCAATGAGTTACAAGAAAACTCAGAAAGAAATTTTAATGATCTCAAGAATAAAATTCATGTACAGAGGGAGTTCTTCACAAAAGACACTGAAACAAAAAAATTCAGAAATGTTGGAGATGAAGAATATAATCAGGGAGATAGAAAATATCTGGAGTCCTTAAGAAATAGAGCTGATATTATGGGACAGGATCAGTAATTTAGAGGACAAAAATATAGAAATGCTGCAGATGGACAAGGAGAGAGAACTAAGACTAAAAAGAAATGAAGAAATTCCCCAAGAAATATCTGACTCAATTAGGAAAAGCAACATAAGGATTACAGGTATTCCAGAAGGAGAACAGTAGGAGAAAGGAGAAGTTAGCTTGTTCAAAGAAATAATAGCTGAGAACTTCCCAACCCTGGGGAAGGAGCTGGAATTACATGTAAATGAAACTAACAGAACTCCTAATTATACCAATGTAAAAAGACTTATCCAAGGCATATATTAGTAAAACTGGCAAAAGTTAATGACAAAGAAAAAATATTAAGGACAATAAAGCAGAAGAAAATAACCTACAAAGATACCCCTATGAGGCTTTCAGTGGATTTCTCAGCAGAAACCTTACATGCCAGGAGAGAGTGAAATAATATATTCAAAATTCTTAAAGACAAAAACTTTCAGCACGAGTACTCTATCTAGCAAAAATCTCCTTCAGATATGATGGAGACATAAAAAACTTTCCAAGATAAACAAAAACTGAGGGAGTTCATCACCATAAGACCTCCCTACAAGAAACTATCAAGATGGCCCTCATATTGAAAAAAGAGAAAGAGTATACAAAGCCTTGAGCAAAGAGATAAATAGACAGACAATGTCATAAAATTACAGCTCTCTATCAGAACAGGTTAGGAAATAACTTTATCCTTAAAGATAAATGGAAAGAAAGCATCAAAAATAACTATAATCACTTCATTTTAATCACAAACACAACACAAAATGGAATAAGTTCTAACAACAATAACTTGGGCAAAAAGAAAGGAATGGAATGTGCATAGTCAAAAGAAATAAGAGACTATCGGAAGATGGATTATCTCATCTACAAGATCTTTTATACAAACCTCACGGTAACCACTAAACAAAAATTCAGAGAAGAGACACAAATGATGAATAAAGAGAAAACTGAGAAAACCATCATAGAGAAACACCAAATTGAACTGGTAGTCCGAAATACATGGGACAAGAAATAAGGAAAATACAGAACAATCAGAAAACAAGTGATAAAATGGCAGTATTAAACCCTCATATATCAATAATCCCTCTAAATGTAAATGGATCAAATTCTCCAATCAAAAGACACAGAGTGGCTAGATGGATTAAAAAACAAGACCCAACAATAGACGCCTACAGGAAACATATCCCAGCTCTAAAGACAAACACAGGTTCAGAGTGAAGGGCTGGAAGACAATTCTCTAAGCTAATGGCAAACAAACAAAAAAAAAACATGTGTTGCCACACTTATATGGGATAAAGTAGACTTCAAGATAAAAAAGGCAATGAAAGAAAAAGAGGGGCAGTATATAATGATAAGAGGGACACTCCATCAAGAGGACATAACACTTATAAATATATATGCACCTAATACAGGAGCACCAAAGTACATAAAGCAACTATTAACAGACCTAAAAGGAGAAATTAACAGCAAGACAACAGTAGTAGGGGATCTCATCAACCCACTTACATCAATGGATAGGTCATCCAGGCAGAACGTCAACAAGGAAACAGTGGAATTAAATGAAAAACTAGACCAGATGGACTTAATAGATATGCATAGAACACTCCATGCAAAATCAGCAGAATACACATTCTTCTCAAGTGAACATGGAACATTCTCAAAGATAGACCATATGTTGGGAAACAAGGCAAGCTTCAATAAATTTAAGAAGATTGAATTCATACCAAGCATCTTTTCTTTTTTTTTATAATTTTATTTATTTATTTTTTTCCCCTAAAGCCCCAGTAGATAGTTGTATGTCATAGCTGCACATCCTTCTACTTGGTGTATGTGGGACGCAGCCTCAGCATGGCCGGAGAAGCGGTGCATCGGTGCGAGCCCAGGATCTGAACCCAGGCCGCGAGTAGTGGAGCGTGCGCACTTAACCGCTAAGCCACGGGGTCGGCCCCAAGCATCTTTTCTGACCATAATGTTGTTAAACTAGAAATCAACTACAAGAAAAAAGCTGTGAAAGTAACAAATATATAGAGACTAAACAAAGTGGTACTGAACAACCATTGGATCAATGAAGAAATCAAAGGAGAAATCGAAAAATATCTGGAGACGATTGAAAATGAAAATACCTCATACCAACTCATGAGATACAGCAAAAGCAGTTCTAGGAGGCAAGTTCATGGCAATACAGGCCTACCACAACACACAAGAAAAATCTCAAATAAGTAATCTTAAGCTGCACTTAACAGAAGTAGAAAAAAGAAGAACAAACGAAGCCTAAAGTCAGCATAAGGAGGAACTAATAAAAATTAGAGCAGAAATAAGTTAAATAGAAACCAAAAAAAAATGTAGAAAAGATAATAAAACTAAGAGCTAGTTTTTGAGAACATAAACAAAAATGACAAACCCTTAGCCAGACTCACTAAGAAATAAAGAGAGAAGACTCAAATAAATAAAATTAGAAATGAAAGAGGAGAAATTACAATGGATACCACAGAATTATAAAGGATTACAAGAGAACATTATGAAAAACTATATGCCAACAAATTGGACAATCTAGAAGAAATGGATAAATTTTTAGACTCATACAAACTCCCAG
Organism: Diceros bicornis minor; assembly: GCF_020826845.1. Classification (NCBI taxonomy): domain Eukaryota; kingdom Metazoa; phylum Chordata; class Mammalia; order Perissodactyla; family Rhinocerotidae; genus Diceros; species Diceros bicornis. The sequence goes on from NC_080781.1 coordinate 59,069,823, forward strand.
AACTGAATCAAGAAGAAATAGAGAATCTGAATAAACCAATCACAAGTAAAGAGATTGAAACAGTAATAAAAAACCTTCCAAAAAATAAAAGTCCATAACCAGATGGCTTCTCAGGAGAATTCTAAAACTTTCAAAGAAGATTTAATACTTATCCTTCTCAAACTCTTCCAAAAAATTAAACAAGATGAAACACTTCATAACTCATTCTACGAGGCCAACCCTGATCCCAAAGCCAGACAAGGACAACACAAAGATGGAAAATTACAGGCCAGTGTCGCTGATGAACATAGGTATAAAAATCCTCAACAACAGATTGGTGTCAAGATAGCAGGACAGGCGGACTCTGAACTTACCTACTCCCATGGTCACAACAGACTTACAACTACTCTTGGAATAATTACCCCTGAGAAAGAAATGAAAACTGGATAAGAGGAACCCCTGCAACATGTGACAGTCCTGACACATAATTCCACTGTTTCCTTGTGGAAGAGACAGAAACTCACTTCTGGAGAGAAAAAAAGTTACCTTTGCATGCTGCAGCACTTCATGGCCACCTGGGAGCACTCCAAAGGTACACAGCCTACCATGGAGGAGTGGGGGACCTTAGCGGGGGAGAATTGCCACTATAAGCATCTTTTGGACCCAGCATAACTGAGACAAGTGTCATAATATCTGGCCTTGCTGGCTACTAACAACAACAGGGAATACCCCCAGAAAAACTATAGGACACAAGAAAGAAAAGCCAGCTCTTAAAGGACCCATGCACAAATACACCTATTGAGGAAAGCAACATAAAATCAACAGAAAGAAAGGTATAGTCCTTTAGTGAAAAGAGACTCACCTGATACACCCTGGGTGCATCTTGCTGAGAGGTGAGACCTCTCCAGAGACTGAGATATTGGTGCCAGCCATAGTTGTGATGTTGTGCAGTCATGCTGACATAGTTGCTGACAGATGCCATTGAGTTCTTCCCCTGGCCTGTTAGCACAAGAGTATGCCCCACCCACTAGAGCACTGATTTAATCCAGCTCAGCCAGGGCAAGCAGCCAGACCTGGGACTGGCACCACCTAACAGCAAACCCTTGGGCAACTTGTGGGGCTTGCAAAGCCTAGGTGCCTGTATTCTCTGCAGCCAGGTGAGTGTGTCCATCTCTGTAGGGCAGAACATGCATGAGGAGTGGGTGGAGTACGTGGGGCATTCGTGGAATGTGTGGGACCTCTGCTATGGGGCGTCTGCATCTCCTTCAGGGGGTCTGGGTCAAGCACACAGAACAGGACTGTGTTGACGGTCTATGGGGCCCTGTGGGTGGTGGGGCTTGTCACCTGCAGACTTGTGCTTCTCAAATATCCACATAGGGGATTGGACCCACATTCCATTGCCTGAAACAATTGGGTGCTCCCCTGCCTGGGGCCAGCCCAACCCAGCTGTAATCCTGAGAGAGCTGACAAAAGCCTTATAGGCCTGAGGCCTACAGAAATTGTAAGCCCCTGAGCCTAACAACCAGCCATGCTGTGGGCCTACTCACTTAACAGAAAAACTGCAACAGGAATGTGCTATTAGACCTTGCAGTCAACTTTGTTGGGGCTTCCCACACATGATAAGGAGACTGAAGAGTCCAAAGTAGCCACACACAGCCAAGCATTACAACCAGCCAGCCAGAGGGACAGATCAGCCACCTTGGGCACCTACAACAATAGCAACCCTGCCAAAACAGGACAGGTATAGCCCACACGTGGGTCACTCCTGGAACATTTAGAACTGATGATGAGAGGGAAACACACTGCTGGGCCTCATAAGGCATCTCTTACCTAAGGTCACCTCTCCAAGATCAGGATGCATAGATGACCTACCTAATAAATAGGTACAAGCACAGAGAAAGAGGCAAAATGAGGAGGAAAAGGAGTACGTTCCAAGTAAGGGAACAGGACAAAACCACAGAAAAAGAACTAAATGAAATGGAAATGAGCAATCTACCTGGAAAAGTGTTCAAATAAAAAGTCATAAGGATGCACCCTGATCGTGGGAGAAGAATGGATGAACTCAGTGAGAACTTCAACAAAGAATTGGAAAAATAAACAGGAACAAATCATAAATGAAGAATACAATACTGGAAATGTAAAATTCACTAGAGAGATTCAAAAGCAGAGTAGATGATACAGAAGAATGGATCAGTGACCTGGATGAAAGACTAGAGGAAATCACCCAAGCTGAATATATAAAAGAAAAAAGAAATAAAAAGAGTGAGGACAGTCTAAGGGACCTCTGGGACAACATCAAGTGCACTAACATCTGTGTTATAGGTGTCCCAGAAGGAAAAGAGAGAGACAAAAGGGGCAGAGAATCTATTTGAAGAAATAATAGCTGAAAACTTTCCTAACCTAAGGAAGGAAACAGACATCCAGGTACAGGAAGCACAGAGAGCACCAAACAAGATAAACCCAAAGAGGCCCACACCAAGACACATCATAATTAAAATGTCCAGAATTAAAGATAAAGAGAGAATCCTAAAAGCTGCAAGGGAAACGCAACAAGTTACATACAAAGAAAACACCATAAGACTATCAGCTGAGGGCCGGCCCCGTGGCTTAGTGGTTAAGTGCACGTGCCCTGCTACTGGTGGCCCTGGTTTGGATCCCGGGCACGCACCGATGCACCACTTCTCTGGCCATGCTGAGGCCACGTCCCACATACAGCAACTAGAAGGATGTGCAACTATGACATACAACTATCTACTGGGGCTTTGGGGAAAAAAAAAAGGAGGAGGATTGGCAATAGATGTTAGCTCAGAGCCGGTCTTCCTCAGCAAAAAAAAAGAGGAGGATTAGCATGGATGTTAGCTCAGGGCTCATCTTCCTCACAAAAAAATAAAAAAAGACTATCAGCTCACTTCTCAGCAGAAACCTTACAGGCTAGAAAAGAATGGTGTAATATATTTAAAGTGCTAAAAGGAAAAAAACCTACAGCCAAGAATAATCTACCAAGCAAGGTTCTCATTCAGAATGGAAGGAAAGATAAAGAGTTTCCCAGACAAGCAAAAATTAAGGGAGTTATTCACCAAGAAACCAGTCCTGAAAGAAATGCTAAAGGGTCTTATTTAAGGGGAAAGAGAAGACCACAAATAAGAAAAAATTGTCTATTTCCATGGTAAGAGGGTAAGAGATACAAATGCACAAAATAGAGGTTAGATATAATATCAAAACCATAAAATGTGGGAGGAGGAGAGTAAAAGAGTAGATCATTTAGAAAGAGGTGTAACTAAAGAGACCATCAAGTTACTATAGATTGCTATATACATAGGTTATCATATATCGTCCGCATGGTAATCACAAACCAGAAACCTATAATAAATACATAAACTCTAAGAGAAAGAAACCCAAAAATAATGCTAAAGAACGCCATCAAACCACAATGGAAGAGAGCAAGAGAAGAAGAAAAGAACAGAGAACAACTACTAAAACACCCAGAAAAAAATTACCAAATGGGAGTAAGTGCGTACTTATCAATGGCTACTTCAAATGTCAATGGACTACATGCTCCAATCAAAAGGCATAGGGTGGCTGATTGGATAAAAAAAACAAGACCCAGAAGAGAAGTCAAGATAGCAGCATAGGGAGTCTCTGAACTCACCTCCTCCCACTGACACAGCCAATTTACAACTACTCGTGGAAAAATTACCCCTGAGAGACAACTGAAAACTGGATAAGAGGACCTCTTGCAACAAGCAGCAATCCTAACTGAGGTGGAAGAGGCAGAAATTCCCTTCTGGAGAGAAAAAAACACCACCTTCACAAGCCTCAGCTCTTCATGGCCATGCGGGAACAGCCCAAAGGTACACCACCCTCCCTGGAGAAGCGGGGCCCTGAGCTGGGGAGCTGCCCCGCTGTAGGCATTTGGTTGGACCCAGCACAATCGAGACGAGTGGCATAATATATGACTTTCTTTGCTACTAGAACATTGGGTAGTATCCCCAGAAAAGCTGGTTCACAAAGAAATTAAAACTGGCTCTTAAAGGTCCCACGCACAAACTCACCCATTTCAGCAAGCAACCTAAAATCAGCAGAAAGAAATGTGCACAGCCCTTTGGGGAAAAGAGACTCACCTGATAGGCTCTGAGTGCATCTTGGTGAGAGGTGAGACCTCTCCAGGGACTGGGACATTGGCAGTGGCCATTGTTGTGGCCTGGTGTTGGCATGCTGACACAGACCCTGGTAGATTCCATTGGAGTTCTCCCTGGGGCCTGCTAGCTCAGAGTCAGCCACACCCACTAGAGCATTGATTTAATCCAGCTCAGCCAGGGCAAGCAGCCCATGCTAGGGACTTGCCCCACCCAACAACAAGCCCTCAGGCAACTTGTGGGCCTGTATAGATTGGTGACTGGATTCTCTGCAGCCTGGCAACTGAGCCCACTTCAGTGAGGCAGGGCGTGCACAAGGAGAAGGTGGAGAGTGTAGGGCGGTGATGGAGTGTGTGGGGATCCCACCTTTGGAGAGACTTCAGGAGGTCGGGACGCACACACGGGGCAGGACTGTGTTGACTGTGTGTGGACCTGTAGGCAGTGGGGCTTGTCAGCTGCAGAAGACTTGTGCTTCTCAAAGAGTGACATAGGGGGTTGGTCTCACCTTCCAAAGCCTGAAACAATTGGGTGCTCCCATGCCTGAGGCCAGTCCCACTAGGCTGCAATCCTCAGAGAGTTGACAAGGGACCTAAAGGCTAGAGGCTTGTAGCAATTGTAGGCCCCTGAGCCTAACAACCTGCCACACTGGGGGCCTACTCACTTAATAGAAATACAGCAACAGGAATGTGCTATTAGACCTTCCAGCCAACTGAGCTGAGATATCCCACACCCGATAAAGAGATTGAAGGGCCCACAACAACTACACGCAGCTGAACATTACAACAGTTGGCCAGGGGCATAGCTCATCCTCCCTGGGCAACTATGGGAAGAACAAGCCCGCCACAACAGAAGGACACAAGTAGCCCACACAGGGGTCACTCCTGGAACATTGGCAACTGGAAAGGAGAAGGAAGCACACTGCCAGGCTTCCTAAGGCATCATTTATATAAGGTCACCTCTCCGAGAGCAGGAGATGTAGCCGACCTACCTAATACATAGACACAAGCACAGGGAATGAGGCAAAATGAGGAGGAAAAGAAATATGTTCCAAGTAAGAGAACAGTACAAAATCCCAGAAAAGGAACTAAGTGAAACAGAAATGAGCAACCTACCTGACAGAGTTTAAACAAAGAGTGTTAAGGATGCTCACTGATCTTGGGAGAAGAATAGATGAACTCAGTGAGAACTTCAACAAAGAATTGGAAAATATAAAAAAGAAGAAATCAGAAATGAAGAATACAATACTGGAAATGAACTTTCACCACAGGGACTCAAAAGCAGAGTAGAGGATACAGAAGAACGGATCCGCGAGCTGGATGAAAGACTAAAAGAAATCACCCAACCTGAACAGATAAAAGAAAAAAGAATAAAAAAGAGTGAAGACAGTCTAAGGGACCTTGGGGACAACATCAAGCACACTGACTTCCATATTATAGGTGTCCCAGAAGGATAAGAGCGAGACAAGGGCCAAAGAATCTATTTGAAGAAATAATTGCTGAAAACATCCCTAACTTAAGGAAGGAAACAGACATCCAGGTTCAGGAAGCACAGAGAGCACCAAAAAAGATAAACCCAAAGAGGCCTACACCAAGACACATCATAATTAAAATGTCCAGATTTAAAGATAAAGAGAGAATCCAAAAAGCCACAAGAGAAAGACAAGTTACATGCAAAGGAACTTCCATAATGCTATCAGCTGACTTACCAGAAACCTTACAGGCTAGAAGAGAGTGGCATGATATATTTAAAGTGCTAAAAGGAAAAAATCTACAGCCAAGAATACTCTACCCAGCAAGGGTATCATTCAAAATGGAAGGAGAGATAAAAAGCTTCCCAGACAAGTAAAAATTAAAGCAGTTATTCACCAAGAAACCAGTCCTAAAAGAAATGCTAACGGGACTTATTTAAGGGGAAAAGACCAGACCACAAATAGGAAAAATTATCTATTTCCATGATAAGGGGGTACTGAATAAAAATGCACAAAAAAGAGGTTAGATGTGGTATCCAAAACATAAAATGTGGGAGGAGGGGAGTTAAAGAGTAGAGCTTTCAGACAGAGGTCAAATTAAAGAGACTATCAACTTAATATAGACTGCTATATACTCAGGTTACTGTATATGAACCCCATGGTAATCACAAACCAGAAACCTATAACAAATGCACAAAAAACTAAGAGAAAGGAACCCAAACATAATAGTAAAGAAAGCCATTAAACCACAAGAGAAAAGAGCAAGAGAAGAAGAAAGGAACAGAGAACTACTAAAACACCAACAAAAAAAGTTAAAAAATTGAAGTAAGTACATACATATCAATTGCTACTTTAAACATTAATGGACTCAATTCTCCAATTAAAAGGCATAGGGTGGCTGACTGGATAGAGAAACAAGACCCATATATATGTTGCATACAAGAGACACATTTCAGACCTAAAGACACTCACAAACTGAAAGTAAAGGGATGGAGAAGGATACTGCATGCTAATGGCAATGAAAAGATAACTGGGGTAGCAATACACATATCAGACAAAATAGTCTTTAAAACACAAACTGTAACAAGAGACAAAGAAGGGCACTACAAAATGATCAAGGCAACAATCAAACAAGAGGGCATAACACTTGTAAATATCTATGCACCCAACGCAGGAGCACCTAAATATATAAAGCAATTACTAACAGAAATAAAAAGAGAAATAGTAACACAATAATAGTAGGGAACTTTAACATTCTTCTTACACTAACAGATAGATCATCCAAACAGATGATCAATAAAGAAATATTGGCCTTAAATGGCACACTAGAAGAGATGCACCTAGTAGATATATACAGAACATTCCATCCAAAAACTGAAGAATACACATTCTTTTCAAATGCACATGGAACATTCTCCAGGATTGATGACATATTAGGCCACAAAACAAGTCTCCATAAATTTAAGAAGATTGAAATAATACCAAGCATCTTTTCTGACCACAACCAGAAACTAGAAATCAAATATAGGAAGAAAATCAGAAAAGCCACAAATATGTGGAGATTAAACAAAATGCCACTGAGCAACGACTGGGTCAATGAAGAAATCAAAGGAGAAATAAAAAAAATACCTGGAGACAAATGAAAATGAAAATACAACCTGGCAGAGTTTATGGGATACAGCAAAAGCAGTTTTAAGAGGGAAGTTTATACCAATACTGGCCTATCTCAACAAACAAGAAAAATCTCAACTAAACAATATAATAGTACACCTAAAGGAAGTGGAGAAAAGAAGAACAAACAAGGCCCTAGATCAAGAGAGGGAGGGAAATATAAAAATCAGAGCAGAAAAAAATGAAATAGAGACTAAAAAAACAATAGAAAAAAGTCAATGAAATCAAGATCAGGTTCTTTGAAAAGATAAACAAAATTGACAAAGCTTTAGCTAAACTCACCACGAAAAAAAGAGAGAGAGAAGGCTCAAATAAATAAAATCACAAAGGAAGGAGGAGAAATTAAAACAGACAACTCAGAAATACAAAAGATTATAAGAGAATACTATGAAAAGCTGTGTATAGGATAGGATAATCTAGAAGAAATGGATAAATTCTTAGAATCATACAACCTTACAAAACAGAACCAAGAATAAATAGAGAATTTGAATCAAGCAATCACGAGTAAGGATTTCGAAACAGTAATCAAAAACCTCCCCAAAAATAAAAGTCCTGGACCAGACAGCTTCCCTGGAGAATTCTACCAAACATTCAAAGAAGACTTAATACCTCGCCTTCTCAAACTCTTCCAAAAAACTTGAGGAGCACAAGCTTCCTAACTCATTTCATGAGGCCAACATTACCCTGATAGCAAAAGCAGACAAAGAAAACACAAGAAAAGAAAATGACAGACCAATATCATTGATGAATATTGATGCAAATATCCTTGACAAAATACTAGCAAATCGAATACGACAATACATTAAAAAGATCATACACCTTGGTCAAGTGGAATTTATTCCAGGGATGAAGGGATATTTCAACATCTGCAATTCAATCAACCTGATACACCATATTAACAAAATGGAGAATAGAAAACACATGATCTTCTCAATAGATGCAGAGAAGGCATTTGACAAGATATAGCATTCATTTATGATAAAATTCTGAATAAAATGGGTATAGAAGGAAAGTGGGTCAACATAATAAAGACCATAGATGACAAACCGCAGATAATATCAGTCTCAGTGGTGAAAAAATGAAAGATATCCCTCTAAGAACAGGAATCAGAAAGGGATGCCCACTTTCACCACTCCTATTTAACATAGTATTGGAAGTCCTAGCCAGAGGTATCAGGCAAGAAAAGGAAATAATTGTGATCCAAATTGGAAAGGAAAGAGTGAAACTACACTATTCGCAGAGGACATGATTTTATATATAGGAAGCTCTAAAGAATCCACCAAAAAACTTTTAGAAATAATAAATGAATACAGTCAACTTGCAGAACACAAAATCAACATACAAAAATCAATTACATTTCTATACAATATCAACGAACTAGTAGAAAGAGAAATTAAGAATATAATCCCATTTGCAATTGCAACAAAAATAATACATATGAATAAACTTAATCAAAGAGGTTAAAGATCTGTACACTGAAAACTATAAAACATTGTTGAAAGAAATTGAGAAAGACACAAAGAAATGGAAAGATATTCTGTGCTCTTGGATTGGTAGAATTAACATAGTTAAATTGTGCATATTTCCTAAAGAAATCTACAGATTCAAAGCAATCCCTATCAAAGTCCCAACAACATTTTTCACAGATATGGAACAAAGAATCCTAAAATTTATATGGAACAACAAAAGACCCTGAGTAGCCAAAGAATACTGAGAAAAAAGAACAAAGCTGCAGGTATTTCAAAATATACTATAAAGCTATAGTAACCAAAACAGCATGGTACTGGCACAGAAACAGACATGCAGATCAATGGAACAAAACTGAGAACCCAGAAATAAACCCATGCATCTATGGACAGCTAATTTTCTACAAGGGAGCCGAGAACATACAATGGAGAAAGGAAAGTCTCTTCAACAAATGGTGTTGGGAAAACTGGACAGCTACATGCAAAAAAATGAAAGTAGACCATTATCTTACACCATACACCAAAATTAACTCAAAATGGATTAAAGACTTGAATGTATGACTGAAAACCATGAATATTCTAGATGAAAACATAGGCAGTACGCTCTTCAACATCTGTCTTAGCAACATATTTTCAAGTACCATGTCTGAATGGGGAGGGAAAACAATAGAAAAAATAAACAAATGGGACTACATCCAACTAAAAAGCTTCTGCACAGCAAAGGAAACCATCAACAAAATGAAAAGACAACCTAAGAATTGGGAGAAGATATTTGTAAACCATATATCTGATAAGGGGTTAATATTCAAAATATATAATGAACACATACATCTCGACAAAAATAAATAAATAAATAAATAACAACCCAATTAAATAATGGGCAAAAGATCTGAAGAGACATTTCTCCAAAAAAGATATACAGGTGGCCAATAGACACATGAAACTATGTTCAACATCATTAACTATCAGGGAAATGTATATCAAAACTACAATGAGATATCACCTCACTCCCGTCAGAATGGCTATGATTAACAAGACAGGAAATGACAAATGTTGGAGAGGATGTAGAGACAAGGGAACTCACATACACTGCTGGTGGGAGTGCAAACTTGTACAGCCACTATGGAAAAAAGTATGGAGATTCCTCAAAAAATTAAGAATAGAACTAACATATGATCCAGCTATTCCACTGTTGGGTATTTATCCAAAGAACATTAAAACATGAATGTGTAAAGATAAATGCACCCCTATGTTCATTGCAGCATTATTCACAATAGCCAAGGCTTGGAAGCAACCTAGGTGCCCATCAAGGGATTAATGGATAAAGAAGATATGGTATATATACACAATGAAATGCTACTCAGCCATAAGAAACTGCGAAATTTGGCCATTCGTGACAATATGCTTGAAACTTGAGGGCATTATGATAAGCAAAATGAGTCAGAGGGAGAAAGTCAAATACCATATGATCTCACTCTTAACTGGAAGATAAAAACAACAACAATCACATAGAGACAGAGATAGGATTGGTGGTTACCAGAGGGGAAGGAGGGAGGGAGGAGGGTGAAATGGATGATTAGACAAATGTGTGTGGTGATGGATTGTAATTAGTCTTTGAGTGGTGAACATGATGTAATCTATGCAGAGATCAAAATATAATCATGGACACCTGAAATTTCTATAATGTTATAAACCAATGTTCCCACAGTAAAAAAAATAATAAAGTACTGAAAGAAAAGAAAAATCCTCAAGGAAATATTGGCAAACCGATTACAGCAATACATTAAAAGGATCATACACCAGGATCAAGTGGGATTTATACCAGGGATGCAGGGATGGTTCAAAATCCATAAATCAATGTGATACACCACATTAACAAATGAGTAGTAAAAACCACATGATCATCTCAATAGATGCAGAGGAAGCATTTGACAAGGTCCAACATCCATTTAAGATTAAAATAAACTCTCAATAAAATTGGTATAGAAGGAATTACATGAACATAATAAATGCTACATATGACAGACCCACAGCCAACATCATACTCAATGGTGAAAAATTGAAAGCCACCCCTCTGAGAGCAGGAACAAGACAAGGTTGCCCACTCTCACCACTCTTATTCAACATAGTAGTGGAGGTTTTAGCCAGAGAAATTTGGCAAGAGAAAGAAATAAAAGAGATCCAAATTGGCAATGAAGATGTGCAACTCTTGCTATTTGCAGATGACATGATTATATGTATATAAAACCCTAAAGAATCCATTGGAAAACTGTTAGAAATAATCATCAACTACAGCAAAGTTGCAGGGTACAAAATCAACTTACAAAAATCAGTTGCATTTCTACACTCTAATAACAAACTAACAGAAAGAGAAGTCAGGAATATAATCCCATTTATAATCGCAACAAAAGAATAAAATATCTAGGAATAAATGTAACCAAGGAGGTGAAAGAACTACACAATGAAAACTAAGATATTATGGAAAGAAATCGATGATGACATAAGGAAATGGAATGATACTCCATGCACATGGATTGGAAGAATAAACGTAGTTAAAATGTCTATACTACCTAAAGCACTCTAAAGATTCAACACAATTCCAGTCAGAATCTCAATGACGTTCTTCATGGAAATAGAACAAAGAATCCTAAAATTCATATGGGGCAACAAAAGACCCCAGAGCTAAAGCAATCCTGAGAAAAAAGAACAAAGTTGGAGACATCACAATCCCTGACTTCAAAATATACTACAAAGCTATAGTAATCAAAACAACATGATACTGGCACAAAATCAGACACATAGATCAATGGAACAGAATTGAAAGTCCAGAAATAAAACCACACATCTACACCCAGCTAATCTTTGACAAAGGAGCCAGGAACATAAAATGGAGAAAGGAAACTCTTTTCAATAAATGGTGTTGGGAAAACTGGACAGCCACATGAAAAGGAATGAAAACAGTCCTTTATCTTTTTCCATACACAAAAATTAACTCAAAATGGATTAAAACCTTGAGGGTTAGATGTGAAATCATGAAACTCCTAGTTGAAAATATAGGCAGTACACTCTTTGACCTCAGCCTTAGGAACATCTTTTCGAATACCATGTCTACTCAGGCAAGGGAAACAAAAGAAAAAATAAACAAATGGGACTTCATCAGACTGAAGAGCTTCTGCAAGGCAAAGGAAACCAGGAACAAAGTGAAAAGGCAACCCACCAACTGGGATAAAATATTTGTAAATCATATAAACGACAAAAGGTTAATCTCCAAAATATATAAAGAACTCGCACAACTCAACAACAAAAATAATACCAATCAAAAAATGGGCAGAGGACATGAACAGATATTTTTCCAAAGAAGATATACAGATGGCCAACAGGCACTTGAAAAGATGTTCTACATCGGTAATCATTAGGAAAATGCAAATGTAAACTACAATGAGATATCACCTTTCACCTGTTAGAATGGCTATAGTTAAGAAGAAAAAAAATAACAAATGTTGGAGAGGATGTGGAGAAAAGGGAACTCTGTTTCACTACTCGTGGGAATGAAAACTAATGCAACTATTATGGAAAATAGTATGTAGATTTCTCAAAAAATTAAAAATAGAAATGCCATGCAATCCAGCTATCCCACTACTGTGTATTTATCCAAAGAACTTGAAATCAACAATTCAGAGACTTATGCACCGCTGTGTTCATTGCAGCATTTTTCACAGTAGCCAAGACGTGGAAGAAACCCAAGTGCCTATTGACTGATGAATGGATAAAGGGATAAAGAAGTTGTGGTGTATATATATATATATATATATATATATATATATATACACACACACATATCTAGGCACACAATGGAATACTACTCAGCCATAAAGAAGACAAAATTGTCCCATTTGCAACAACATGGATAGACCTTGAGGATATTATGTCAAGCAAATTAAGCCAGAAATAGAAAGGCAAAGACCACATCATTTCACTCATATGTGGAAGATAAACAAACACATGCACAAAGATAAAAAATTAGTGGTTACCAGAGGTGAAGGGGGTTGGGGAGTGGGCATAAGAGGTAAAGGGGCACATATATAGGTTGACTGACAAGTAATAATGTACAACTGAAATTTCACAATGTTATAAATTATTATGCCCTCAATAAAATAATTTTAAATACTAGATTAGTGGTTGCCAGTGGCTGGGGCAGGGAGCTGGAATTGAAATTGGCTAATAATATGTATACGGTTTACTTTTTTGTGTGTGAGCAAGATCAGCCCTGAGCTAACATCCACGCTAATCCCCCTCTTTTTGCTGAGGACGACTGGCTCTGAGCTAACATCTACCGCCAATCCTCCTCCTTTTTTTTCCCCAAAAGCCCCAGTAGATAGTTGTATGTCATAGTTGCACATCCTTCTAGTTGCTGTATGTAGGACGTGGCCTCAGCATGGCCAAAGAAGCAGTGCATTGGTGCACGCCGAGGATCTGAACCCGGGCCACCAGTAGCAGAGCAGTAGCACTTAACCACTAAGCCACGGGGCCGACCCCTGTATACGGTTTCTTTATGGGATGATAAAATGTTCTAAAATTAGGTTGCAGTGATTGTTGTACAACTGTACAACTCTGAATATACTGAAAGCAATTGTGTTCTCTACTTTAAATGAGTGAATAGTGTGTTCTGAGTTATATTTCAATAAAGTTGTTATTAAAAAAAATTCTTCACATTTGAGACTGAAGCTGCTAACTACATTCAAGCAATTGCACAAACAGAATATAAATGCATCTTTCCAAGCCCTATGGATTATGAAAGATTTAAGAAATTGTATTTGTAACACACTTTAATATCCTTGGAAGAAAATGGCTATTTAAATATAATATTTAGAGCTGTCACTCTCAGGCATGTAATAGAAAGGAAAAGAATAAGGGATGGTATATAAGAAGATATCCATTTATCTAGGGATCATCTATCACCTTCATTATGTTACTATAGACTTGTGTGGCAACTGCTGTACTCCCTACTTTTCCTTTCCCATGCTTCTTCCATCACCCCTCCAATAAATATAATTGTAGGCTTTAAGGAGTTTAAAAACAGTAATCTCATCAATGAATGAAGGGACTGCTTGTTATTGGTGTCATAGCAACAACAAAAGCCACCAATGGAGAGTTTGTCTAAAATCATTATTAGTAATGATATCAGAAAATGTATAGTTTCTGGGAAGCCTATGCATTAAAATTAAAGAAACTCCATTTCTCTGACAAATAAATGTTTTGTGAATGTGGAAGGTATTAACTTGCTTATTAGCATGTTAAAATTTTAATCAGATCCAGCAAAAGATATTTAGATACATTAGATTTAAAGATTTTTGAAAATGAGCCTATATGCATTATGAAGAAACCTACTGTTCCAAAAGCATGCATTCCAAGCCTTTCCAGTCCATGAAAAAGTAAGTATCAAATATTTACTATGAATCCAACTCTGTTGGGGAAGCAACAGAGATTTAGGATATGGGTGCTGCCCTCCTGGGGCTTACAGACTGATGGGGTACATGGAAAGATACCTTCCATTCATTATCTTATTTGATAAGCAAAACTAGCTTGTGAGGGGATTCTTATCCTCATTTTACAGATAGGGGAACTCAGGTTCAAAGAACTTAGGCAATTTGCCCAAAGTCACATAGCTAGTATGTGGCAAGGTCAAGATTCAAACCCATTGATTGTAAAATACATACATTTCTTTGTACGATACACAGAAAAAGAAAGACAAAGAAGAAATAACACTTTAGTAATAAAATAAATAAAACATGTAAGTGCAATTGGAATTCAGAGAAGGGTGATATGATTTCAAGTTGGACCTTAATCAGTCCATATTTTCTTCACAAAGGATATAGTACCTAAGATGGGTCTTGTAACATGTCTAATTAGAGAAAAGGGGGGAATGAATAATCCTCTCTCTGAGTCTGTTTCTTCATTTTTAAAACAAGGATGGTGCCATCCATCTGACAGTACCATTGCTAGGGTTGAATAAGATGGCATATGTAAAAGCATTTAGTAAATTAAAAAGCATTAAACAATGTAAACTGTTATTATTACTTACTAAAGTATGAAAGTCTGAATGCATGTGATGTGTGTACATCAAGTTGACAGTGAGGATACTGGTTCAAAGATAGACAACTCTCCCACTACCAACTCAGAGAATTAAATAAACTTGAGGTAGAAAGGGACCTCAAAGTTCATCTAATGTAACCCCCATCTTGTGCTTATTAAAAAAGAATCTGGAGTAGAAAATGGTCTGATGTCTATTAAGGGAACTTATCTGTAGCTTAGTATAGTCATTTCCCTCCCAAATTCTGTTAATTTTAGACTAGAGTGCTGCAGTTTTTTTCATCAATCTTATAAATTGACTTGAATTCACCTTTTCTTTTGCTTTTAAAGATTTTAATAATGTTGACTGAAGTAAAAGTGCTATATTTATTTCAATGCAGACTCTTCTTTGCTCTTCTAACTATCATCTTCCAAAAATATAGTACCTGGAAGATAGGAAGGCAGTCTGCTTAGTTCTACTCATTGTTTCTGAATCGTACTCCTAAAAGCAGAGTCTAGGGTCTTTGCATTCCTAAACAAAAAACCCTGACTCCTTGGGGGAGATGTTCTAGCCAAAAGCACAGAAAAGGGAGAGGAGAACCCACAGCTTCATCTTTCAGCTCACTTAATCTGGATGTGAATCTCTACCTGGATGCTAATTCACATCAGGGAAGACCTTGCCACTAATTTGAATCAGGTTGGACTTTATAGTAGGTAATCATTTCAGAGCAGTCCTCAGTATAAATGGGTTAATTTAGAAGGTAATGTTAGTCACTTTTCTGTGGTTCTAAACATACTTCCAAGGAAACAACAATATTATAATGGTAGTTAATCAAAACATTAAAAGTAATTATCTTTAGATGGGGAAAACACAGGCGACGTTTATCTTCTTCTTTATATGTTTCTCTGTTTTCCAATTTTTCTACAGCAAGCATGTAATACATATATAATTTTTTAAAATAATTTATCAAGTTGAAATTCACATAAAACAATAGTAGCCATTTTAAAGTTGAGCAATTTGGTATCATTTAGTACACACACAATGTTGTACAACTACCTCTATCTAGTTGGAAAACATTCCCATCACACCAAGGTAAAACCCCTTACCCATTAAGTAGTTTCTCCAATTCCCCACTGCCCTTAGCCCCTGGCAACCACCATTCTGTGTTCTGTCTCTATGGATTTATCTATACTAAGTATTTCATGTATATTTTGAATATTTCATGTATATAGAATCATACAGTATGTCTGGCTTCTTTCACTTAGCATAACATTTTGAGATTCATCTACGTTGTAGCATGTATCAGAACTTCATTCCTTTTTATGACTGAATAATATTTATTTGTTTATTAATCCTTTGGTGAACATTTTGGCCATTTCCACCTTTTGGCTATTGTAAACAATGCTGCAACGAACATGTGTTACATGCACTTGTTTGAGTACAGGTTTTCAGTTCTTTTGGGTTATATACTTAGGACTGGAACTGCAAGGTCATATGGTAATTCTATGTTAGGTTGTTTGAGAGATTGCTAAACTATTTTTCACAGTGACTGAGACATTTTATGTTCCCACCAGCAAAGTATGTGGGTTCCAATTTCTCCACATCCTCACCAACACTTAATTTTCACTTGTTATTTTTATAGTCATCCTAGTGAATGTGAATACCTCATTGTGGTTTTGATTTGCATTTCCCTGATAGCGAATTATGTGGAGCACCTTTTCATGTGCTTGTTGGCCTTTTTATATGTTTTTTGGAGAAATATCTATTCAAATACTTTGCCCATTTTTTAAAAATTGAGTTGTCTTTTTGTTGTTAAATTGTAAAAGTTCTTTATATATTCTGGATGCTAGACCCTTATCAGATATATGATTCTCAAATATTTTTTCTCATTCTGTAGGTTGTCTTTTCACTTTCTTGATCATGTCCATTGATGCAGAAAATGTTTTAATTTTCATGAAGTGCAATTAATCCATTTTGTGTTGTTGTTGCTTTTACTTTTGGTGTCATATCTCAGAATCTGTTGCCAAATCCAAGGTCATGAAGATTTATCTCTATGTTTTATTCCAAGGGTTTTATGGTTTTTACTCTTATATTTGGGTCATTGAACCATTTTTAGTTAAATTTTGTATATAGTATGAGGTATAGGCCAAACTTCATTCTTTTGCATATTGATATCCAGTTATCCCAGCAGTGTTTGTCGAAGAAACTATTTTTTCCCATTGAATAGTCTTGGCACCCTTGTCAAAAATCAATTTGCCATAGATTTATGGGTTTATTTCTGGATTCTCATTTCTATTCTGTTGATCAATATGTTTAGCCCTATGCCATTACCACACTGTTTTGATAACTTTATCTTTGTATTAAGATTTGAAATCAGAAAGTTTGAGTTCTTTGTGTGTTTATGTCTTCTTTTAGCTTTATTGAGGTATAATTGATATACAAAATATTGAACGTATTTAATGTATGTACCTTGACGAGTTTGGACATAAGTATGTCATCACTACACCTCAAGGTACTAAACATATCCATCACCTCCAAAAATTTCCTTGTGTTCTTTTGTGGGTTTTTTTTTTATAAGAACACTTAACATGAGATCTATTCTCTTAACATATTTTAAAGTACACAATACTTTATTGTTAACTATAGGTATTATGTTGTTCAGTAGATCTCTAGAACTTATTCATCTTGCATAACAGAAACTTCATACCCATTGAAAAACAATTCTCTATTTCCCCTCTCCCCCAACCTCTGGCAACTACTATTGTATTCTCTGTTTCTATGAGTTTGACTATTTTAGATACCTCATATAAGTGGAATCATGTATTATTTGTCCTTCTGTGACTGGCTTATTTCACTCAGCGTTGTGTCCTCCAGGTTCATTCATGTTGTAAATGGAAGAATTTCCTTCTATTTGAAGGCTAAATAATATTCCATTGTATTTATATACTACATTTTTTATCCATTCATCTGTCAATGGACTTTTGTTCTATTCTCAGAATGTTCTGGCTACTTGGGACCCCTTGCAGTTCCATATGAATTTGTGAATCTACTTTTCATATCTGCAAAAATGACCTTTGGAATTTTGATAGACATTCCACTGAATTTTTAGATCACTTTGTGTAGTATTGCCATCTTAACAGTATTGTCTTCCATTCCATGAACACAGGTTGTTGTTCTATTTATTTAGGTCTTCTTTAATTACTTTCAGCGGTGTTTTGTATTTTACATTGCAGAAGTATTTCACCTCCTTGGTTAAATTTATTCCTATGTATTTTATTAATTTGGATGCTATTGTAAATGGAATTGTTTTATTTATTTCTTTTTCAGATTGTTCATTGCTGTCATAAATTTTTTATTACGCTGTTGTTTTTGATTTGCTAGTATTTTGTTAAGATTTTTTGCATCTATATTGATAAGGGATATTGGTGTGTGATTTTCTTTTCTTGAAATGTTTCATCAGACTTTGGTGTCAGGGTAATACTGGCCTCATAGAATACATTGGGAAGTGTTTTCTCCTCTTGTATTTTTTTGAAGAGTTTCAGAAATGTTGCTATTAATTCTTCTTTGAATGTTTGGTGCATTTCACCATTGAAGCCATCTGGTCCTGGACTTTTCTTTGTTTGAGAGTGTTCTGTATATGTCTATTAGATCTAGTTTGTTTATAGTGTTGTTCAAGTCTTTTATTTCTTTATTGATCTTCTATCTAGTTCTAGCCATTATTGAAAGTGGAGTATTGAAGTCTCCACCTGTTATTCTAGAACTGTTTATTTCTCCCTTCAATTCTGTTAATGTTTGCTTTATATATTATGAAGCTCTGTTACTTGGTGCATATATGTTTATGATTATATCTTCTTGAAGAATTGACTCTTTTATGAGTATATAATTTCCTTCTTTGTCTCTTGTGACAGGTTTTAACTTAAAGTCTATTTTGTTTGATATTAATATAGCCACCCCAGCTGTATTTTGGTTACTATTTGCATAAAATACCTTCTTCCATTCTTTCACTTTAAAACCTGTTGTGTCTTTGGATCTAAAGTGAATCTCTTGTAGAAAACACATAGTTGGATAATGTCTTTTTATCCAATATGCCAATCTCTGCCATTTGATAAAGTAGTTTAATCCATTAGCATTTAAAAATAATTACTGATCTGGAAAGACTTACTCTGTCACTTTGCTTTTTTCTTTCTGTGTATCTTATAGATTTTTGTCCTGAATATCCTTCATTACTGCCTTCTTTTGTATTTAGTTGAGTTTTTATAGTGTATCATTATGATTCACTTCTCATTTCCTTTTTTTATCTTTTTTAGATATTTTCTTAGTGGTTGCCATGGAGATTATACTTGATATTCTAAATTTATAACAATTGATGCTTAGCCTCAATAGCATACAAAAAAATCTGCTCCTATACAGTTCTGCTCCCTTTTTGTATTGTTCTTGTCACAAATTATATCTTTATACTTGTATACACAATAACTTAGGTTTATTATTATTTTTATGTCTTTGTCTTTTAAATATGTAGGAAATGAAAAGTGGAATTACAAACCAAAGTGGAAATAATACAGGCTGTTATATTTACTTATGTGGTTACATTTACTGGATATCATTATTCCTACCATCCTTTCATTTCAACCTGAAGAACTCTATCATTTCTTGTAGGAAAGTCTACTGGTAAAATCTCTCTCAGATTTTCATTATCTAGAATGTCTTAATTTCTCCTTCCTTTTTGAAGGCTAGTTTTGCCAGCTATAGAATTCTTTGTTGACAGGATTTTTTTTTTTCAGTACTTTAAATATGTCATCTCACTATCTTTTACCTCCATAGTTTCTGATGAGGAATTGGCTGCTTATCTTAGAAAATCCCTGTATGTGACAAGTTGTATCTCTCTTGCTGCTTTCAAGATTCTCTTTATCTTTGTCTTTCAACAGTTTGATTATAATGTGTCTCAGTGTGGATCTCTTTAAATTCATATTTCTTAGAGTTTTATGAACTTCTTGGATGTGTACAGTCATGTATTTCATCAAATTTGGAAAAATTTCACCCAGTATTTGTGCACATATTCTTTCTGCCCATGTCTCTTTTCTTCTCCTTCAGGGATTCTCACAATGTGCATGTTGGTATGTTTGATGGTGTCACGTAGCTCCTTTAGGCTCTGTTCAATTTTCTTCATTCTTTTTACTTCGTGGGCCTCAGAATCAATAACTTTAATTTTCCTATCTTCAAGTTTGCTGATTCTTTCTTCTGCCTGCTCAAATGTGCTGATGAACACCTCCATTGAATTTTTTTCTAGTAGTTTTATTTTTTACCTCCAAAACTTCTATTTTGTTCGTTTTTTTCATAATTTCTCTCTATTGTTATTCTCACTTTTATCATATATAATACACTGGTTCTTTTAGTTCTTTGTGCATGGTTGCCTGTTAGCTTTTTAAGAATACTTCAGACAGCTGATTTAAAACCTTTGTCTAGTAAGTCTTATCTCTGGGCTTCCTCAGGGATGGTTTCTGTCCACTTTTTTCCCAGTGAATACATCATACTTTCCTGTATAATTTACATATTATAATATACTAACTCTGGAAATCAAAATTTTCAACTTTACTCAGGGTTTGCTCTTCTTTATTGTTTAATGCTATACTTGTCTGTTTGTTTAGTGAATTTTCCAAATAATTTTTTGCAAAGAATGTATTCTTTGTCATATGTGGTCACTAAACTCTCTCTTACTTTAGCTTATGTTTAGCTTGAGTTTGAACAGAGAATTCCTTGAATTCTAAAATCTAGAAAGAAAAATGTACAACACCTCTCCCAGTCTTTGCAGATTGGCTTTATACAGGGTACTCCTTCAGCATTTAGCCAGGCTATATAAACCTTTGCCTTATCCTTACCTTTCTCCTTGCACTGAGCCCAAAAATCAATGAAAGATGAAAGCTTTGGGTCTTCTAAGGTGTTTTCTGAGCATGTGTCCTGCCCTGGGCATGTATGAAAATTTGAAAATTCCGCAGAGTACACAGACATTTTGGTAGCCCTAATTTCTCAAAGAAACATTCTTCCCAGCTTTTCCTCCCAGACTTTAGACAGTCTATTTTACGTCTCAGCAATAATCTTTCTGTTGTTATTGTTGTTGAGGTAAAATTGACATACAACATTATGTTAGTTTTAAGCATACATCTAATGATTTGATATTTGTATATATTACAAAATGATCACTACAATAACTCTAGTTAACATCTGTCACCATACATAGTTAAGGAATTTTTATTCTTGTAATGAGAATTTTAGTATTTACTCTCTTAGCAACTTTCAAGTATGCAAAAGAGTATTATTAACTATAGTACCTATGCTGTATATTACATCCCTTGACATATTTTATAACTGGAAGTTTGTAATTTTTGACTCTCTTCACTCATCTTGCCCACCCCCCAACTCTGGCAAGCACTAGTCTGTTCTCTGTACCTATGAGCGTTTTTTTTTTTTTTTGGTTTCCACATATAAGCAAGATCATTCAGTTTTTGTCTTTCTCTATCTGATTTATTTCACTTAGCAGAATGCCCTGAAGGTTCATCCATGTTGTCACAAATGGTAAGATTGCATTCATTTTTAAAGATGAATAATATTTCATTATGTATATATACCACATTTTCTTTATCCATTCATCCATTGATGGACACGTAGGTTGTTTCCATATCTTGGCTATTGTACATAAGGCTGAAGTGATCATGGGAGGGCATATATATTTTTGATTTAGTGTATTTGTTTTCTTTGGATAAATATCCAGAAATGGAATTTCTGGAGCACATGGTAGTTTTATTTTTAGTATTTTGAGGACCCTCCATAATGTTGTCCATAGTGGTTGCACCAATTTACATTCCCACCAACAGTGCACAAGAGTTCCCTTTTCTCCACATCCTGGTCAACATTTGTTATTTCTTGTCTTTTTGATAGTAGGCATTCTAACAGGTGTGAGGTGGTATTGCATTTTGTTTTTTTTGTTTGTTTTTTAATTTTTTGTTTATTGCCTTAACATTGGTTTATAACGTTGTATAAATTTCAGGTGTACATCATTATACTTCTATTTCTGCATAGATTACATCATGTTCACCACCCAAATACTAAATACAACCCATCACCACACACATGTGCCAAAGTATCTCTTTCACCCTCCTCCCTCCCCTCTTCCCCTCTAGTAACCACCAATCCAATATCTGTCTCTATGTGTTTGTTCATTGTTGTTATTATCTAATACTTAATGGAGGAAATCATACGGTATTTGACCTTCTCCCTCTGACTTATTTCACTTTGCATAATACCCTCAATGTCCATCCATGTTGTCACAAATGGCTGGATTTCATCCTTTCTTATGGCTGAGTAGTATTCTATTGTGTATATATACCACATCTTTGTTATCCATTTGTCCTTTGATGGGCACGTAGGTTGCTTCCAAGTCTTGGCTATTGTGAATAACGCTGCAATGAACACAGGGGTGCATATATCTTTACGCATTGGTGTTTTCAAGTTCTTTGGATAAATACCCAGCAGTGGTATAGCTGGATCACATGGTAGTTCTATCCTTGATTTTTTGAGGAATCTGCATACTGTTTTCCATAGTGGCTGCACAAGTTTGCACCACCACCAGCAGTGTATGAGAGTTCCCTTCTCTCCACATCCTCTCCAACACATGTTGTTTCCTGTCTTGTTAATTATAGCCATTCTGTCGGGCATGAGGTGATATATCATTGCAGTTTTGATTTGCATTACCCTGATACTTAATGATTTTGAACATCTTTTCATGTGTCTGTTGGCCATCTGTATATCTCCTTTGGGGAAATGTCTGTTCAGGTCTTTTGTCCATTTTTTAATTGGGTTGTTAGTTTTTTGTTGTTGAGATACATGAGTTCTTGATGTATTTTGGAGATTAAGCCCTTATCAGATATATGGTTTGCAAATATCTTCTCCCAATTGGTAGGTTGTCTTTACGTTTTGTTAGATGGTTTCCTTTGCTGTGCAGAAGCTTTTTAGTTTGATGTAGTCCCATTTGTTTATTTTTTCTATTGTTTCTCTTGCCTGGTCAGACATCGTGCTTGAAAATATGTTGCTAAGAGTGATGTCGAAGAGCATACTGCCTATGTTTTCTTCTAGAAGTTTCATAGTATCAGGTCTTACATTCAAGTCTTTAATCCATTTGGAGGTAATTTTGTGTATGGTGTAAGGTAAGGGTCGACTTTCATTTTTTTGCATGTGGCTGTCCAGTTTTCCCAACACCATTTCTTGAAGAGACTTTCTTTTGTCCATTGTATGTTCTTGGCTCCTATGTTAAAGATTAGCTACCCATAGATGTGTGGGTTTATTTCTGGGCTTTCAATTCTATTCCATTGATCTGTGTGTCTGTTTTTGTGCCAGTACCATGCTGTTTTGGTTACTATAGCTTTGTAGTATATTTTGAAATCAGGGAGTGTGATACCTCCAGCTTTGTTCTTTTTTCTCAGGATTCTTTTACCTATTCGGGGTCTTTTGTTGTTCCATATAAATTTTAAGATTCTTTGTTCTATTTCTGTGAAAAATGTTGTTGGACCTTTGATAGGGATTGCATTGAATCTATAGATTGCTTTAGGAAGTATGGACATCTTAACTATGTTAATTCTTCAAATCCAAGTGCACAGAATATCTTTCCGTTTCTTTGTGTCTTCTTCAATTTCTTTCAGCAATGTTTTATAGTTTTCCATGTACAGCTCTTTCAACTCTTTAGTTAAGTTTTATTCCTAGGAATTTTATTCTTTTTGTTGCAGTTGTAAATGGGATGGTATTCTTAGTTTCTCTTTCTGCTAATTCATTGTTAGTATATAGAAATGCAACTGATTTTTGTATGTTGATTTTGTATCCTGCAACTTTACCATATTCGTTTATTACTTCTAAAAGTTTTCTGGTGGATTCTTTAGGGTTTTCTATATATAAAATCATGTCATCTGCAAAGAGTGACAGTTTCACTTCTTCCTTTCCAATTTGGATCCCTTTTATTTCTTTCTCTTGCCTGATTGCTCCGGCTAGGACTTCCAGTACTATGTTAAATAGGAGTGGTTACAGTGGGCATCCTTGTCTGGTTCCTGTTCTTAGAGGGATAGCTTTTAATTTTTCACCATTGAGGATGATATTAGCTGTGGGTGTCTCATATATGGTCTTTATTATATTGAGGTACTTACCTTCTTTACGCATTTTATTTAGAGTTTTTAGCATAAATGGATGTTGTATCTTGTCAAATGCTTTCTCTGCATCTATTGAGATGATCATGTGATTTTTATTCTTCATTTTATTAATGTGGTGTATCACATTGATTGATTTGCGAATGTTAAACCATCCCTGCATACCTGGAATAAATCCCACTTGATCATGGTGTATAATCTTTTTAACGTATTGTTGCATGCAGTTTGCTCGTATTTTGCTGAGGATTTTTGCATCGATGTTCATCAGTGATATTGGCCTGTAATTTTCTTTTTTTGTGTTGTCCTTGTCTGGTTTTGGTATCAGGGTAATGTTGGCTTCATAGAATGAGTTAGGAAGCTTCCCCCCTCCTCAATTTTTTGGAAGAGTTTGAGAAAGATATGTATTAAGTCTTCTTTGAATGTTTGGTAGAATTCACCAGGGAAGCCGTCTGGTCCTGGACTTTTATTTTTGGGGATGTTTGTGATTACTGTTTCGATCTCCTTACTGGTGATTGGTCTATTCAAATTCTATACTTCTTCTTGATCCAGTTTTGGACGGTTGTATGATTCTAAAAATTTATCCATTTCTTCCAGAATGTTGAGTTACTTCGCATATAGCTTTTCATAGTATTCACTTATAATCTTTTGTATTTCTGAGGTGTCTGTTGTAATTTCTCGTCTTTCTTTTCTGATTTTACTTATTTGTGCCTTCTCTCTTTTTTTCTTGGTGAGTCTAGCTAAAGGTTTGTCAATTTTGTTTATCTTTTCAAAGAACCAGCTCTTGGTTTTATTAATTTTTTCTATTGTTCTTTTGGTCTCTATTTCATTTAATTCTGCTGTGATTTTTATTATTTCCCTTCTTCTACTGATTTTGGGCTTGGTTTGTTCTTCGTTTTCCAGTTCCTTTAGGTGCATTGTTAGATTGTTTATTTGAGATTTTTCTTGTTTCTTGAGATAGGCCTGTATTGTTGTAAACTTCCCTCTTAGAACTGCTTTTGCTGTATCCCATAAATTCTGGCATGTCGTATTTTCATTTTCATTTGTCTCCAGGTATTTTTTGATTTCTTCTTTGATTTCTTCGTGGACCCAGTCATTGTTCAGTAGCATTTTGTTTAATCTCCACGTATTTGTGGCTTTTCTGATTTTCTTCCTATAGTTGATTTCTAGTTTCATACCGTTGTGGTCAGAAAAGGTGCTTGGTATTATTTCGATCTTCTTAAATTTATGGAGACTTGTTTTGTGGCCTAATATGTGATCAATCCTGGAGAATGTCCCATGTTCATTTGAAACGAGTGTGTATTCTTCGGTTTTTGGATGGAATGCTCTGTGTATATCTGCTAGGTCCATCTGTTCTAGTGTGTCATTTAAGGCCAATGTTTCCTTATTGATCTTCTGTTTGGATGACCTATCCATTGGTGTAAGTGGAGTGTTAAAGTCCTCTAGTATTATTGTATTACTGTCTATTTCTATTTTTATGTCTGTTCATAATTGCTTTATATATTTAGGTGCACCTACATTGGGTGCGTAGATATTTACAAGTGTTATATCCTCTTGTTGGATTGTTCCCTTGATCATTATGTAATGCCCTTCATTGTCACTTTTTACAGTTTTTGTTTTACAGTCTATTTTGTCTGATATGAGTACTGCTACCCCAGCCTTCTTTTCATTGCCATTTGCGTGGAGTATCATTTTCCATCCCTTCACTTTCAGTTTGTGAGTGTCATTAGGTCTGAAGTGTGTCTCTTGTATGCAGCATATATATGGGCCTTGTTTTTTTATCCAATGAGCCACCCTATGCCTTTTAATTGGAGCATTTAGTCCATTGACTTTTAAATTAGCTATTGATAAGTATGTACTTACTGACATTTTTTAACTTATTTTTCCTCAGTGTTTTACTAGTCCTTCTCTGTTCCTTTCTTCTTCTATACAGAATTGATGGTCTCTTTACTTTGACCTCTGTCTGAAAGCTCTACTCTTTAACTCCCGCCTCCCTCCTTTTATGTTTTTGATATCATATCTAACCTCTTTTTGTGCATTTGTATCCATTACCGTCTTATCATGGAAATAGATATTTTTTCCTATTTTTGGTCTTCTATTTTCCCCTTAAATCAGTCCCTTTAACATTTCTTGTAGCACTGGTTTCTTGGTGACAAATCCTTTAATTTTTGCTTGTCTTGGAAATGTTTGATCTCTCCTTCCATTTTGAATGATAACCTTGCTGGGTAGAGTATTCTTGGCTGTAAGGTTTTTCCTTTTAGCGCTTTAAATATATCATGCCACTCTCTTCTAGCCTGTAAGGTTTCTGCTGAGAAGTCAGCTGATAGCCTTATGGGGTTTCCCTTGTATGTAACTTGATTTTCTCTTGCAACTTTTAGGATTCTCTCTTTAATTCTGGACATTTTGGTTATGATGTGTCTTGGTGTGGGCCTCTTTGGGTTTTTCTTGTTTGGGGCTCTCTGTGCTTCCTGTACCTGGATGTCTGTTTCCTTCCTTAGGTTAGGGAAGTTTTCATCTATTATTTTTTGAAATAGATTCTCTGCCCCTTTGTCTTGCTCTTCTCCTTCCAGGACACCTATAGCACAGATGTTAGTGCGCTTATGTTGTCCCAGAGGTTCTTTAGACTGTGTTCACACTTTTTAATTCTTTTCTCTTGTACCCGTTCATCTTGGCTAATTTCTTCTAGTCTTTCGTCCAGCTCACAGATCCGTTCTTCTGTGTCCTCTACTCTGCTTTTGAGTCCCTCTAGTGAATTTTTCATTTCCAGTATTGTAGTTTTCATTTCTGCTTGGTTCTTTTTTATATCTTCCATTTCTTTGTTGACATTCTCACTGAGTTCACCTATTCTTCTCCTCACATCAGTCAGCAACCTTAACACTCTTAGTTTGAACTCTCTGTCAGGTAGGTTTCCCATTTCTGTTTCACTTAGTTCCATTTCTGGAGTTTTGTCCTGTTCCCTTACTTGGAATGTATTCCTTTGCCTCCTCATTTTGCCTCTTTCCCTGTGCTTGTGTCTACATATTAGGTAGGTCAGCTACTTCTCCTGCTCCTGGATAGGTGACCTTATGTAAGTGATGGCTTAGGAGGCCTGCTGTGTGCTTCCCTCAGTTCTCAATGTTCCAGGGGTGACCCCTATGTGGGCTACATGTGTCCTTCTGTTGTGGCCTGTTTGTTCTCCCTGTAGGCACCCAGGGAGGCCAAGTTATGCTCCTGGCCAGCTGTTGTAGTGCTCAGCTGCTTGTAGTTGTTATTGGCCCTTAAGTCTCTTTATCAGGTGTGGAGAGCCCCAGCACAGTTGGCTGCAAGTTCTAATACCACATTTGTGTTGCAGTTTTTCTTTTAAGTGAGTAGGCCCCCTGCGTGGCAGGTTGTTAGGCTCAGGGCCTTACAAATGCTATAAACCTCCAGCCTTTTGGTCTCTTGTCAGCTCTCTGAGGATTGCAGCTGTGTGGGGCTGGCCTCAGGCACAGGTGCACCCAACTGTTTCAGGTTTTGGAAGGTGGGGCAAACGCCCTATGTGGTTCTTTGAGAAGCACATGTCTTCTGCAGCTGTCAAGCCCTGCCGGCCACCAGTCGACACACATGGTCAACACAATCCTGCCCTGTGTGTGCACCCCGACCTCCCGAAGCAGACCCAGTCTCTCCACTGTAGGAGCCCCACACACTCCACCACCGCCCCACACTCTCCACCCGCTCCTTGTGCCCGCCCTGCCCCACTCAAGTCGGCTCAGTTGCCAGGTTGCTGAGAATCCAGTCACCAATGTATGCAGACCCACAAGTTGCTTGAGGGCTTGTTGTTGGGTGAGGCCAGTCTCTAGGGTGGGCTGCCTGCCGTGGCTGAGCTGGATTAAATCGGTGCTCTAGTGGGTGGGGCAGACCTGGGCTAGCAGGCCCCAGGGAGAACTCCAATGTTGTCTGTGTCAGCACGCCCGTACCAGGCCACAACAATGGCCCCCACCAAGGTCGCAGTCCCTGGAGAGGTCTCACCTCTCACCAAGATGCACTCAAGGCCTATTAGGTGATTCTCTTTCCACCAAAGCACTGTGCACCTTTCTTTCTGGTGATTTTAGGTTACTATCTGAAACGGATGAGTTTGCCCATGGGCCCTTTAAGAGCCAGTTTTAATTTCTTTGTGAAGCAGCTTTTCTGGGGGTACTCCCCAATGCTTTAGTAGCAGGCAAAGTCAGATATTATGCCAGTAGTCTCGATTGTGCTGAGTCCACAAAATGCCCACAGTGGGGGGGTGCTACCCGGCTCAGGGCCCCGATCCTCTAGGGAGGCTGCGTACCTGTGGGCTGCTCCTGGGCAGTCATGAGGAGCTGCGGTTTGTGAAGGCGGCATATTTCCTCTCCAGAAGGTAGTTTCTGCCTCTTCTACCTTGGTTAGGATTGTCGTTTGTTGCAGGAGTTCCTCTTACCCAGTTTTTGGTTCTGTCTCAGGGGTAGTTTTTCCACGAGTAGTTGTAAATTGGCTGTGTCCATGGGTGGAGGTGAATTCAGAGTTTGCCTATGCCGCCATCTTGACTTCCTCCCCAGCATTTTCTTTTTAATTTACATTTCCTTAATGATTAGTGATGTTGAACATCTTTTCATGTATCTGTTGGTCATCTATATGTCTTCTTTGATAAAATGCCTATTCAGATCCTCTGCCCATTTTTTAATTGTTTTGTTTGTTTTCTTGCTATTGAACTTTATGAATTCTTTATATATTTTGTATATTAACCCCTTATCAGATATATGATTTGTGAATATTTTCTCCCACTTTGTAGGTTGCCTTTTCATTTTGTTGGTGGTTTCCTTTGCTGTGGATACTCTTTTTAATTTGATGTAGTTCCACTTGTTTATTTTTTCTTTTGTCACTTTTGCTTTTTGTGTCAAATACAAAAAATCATGGCCAAGACTGATATCAAGGTCCTTATTGCCTGTTTTCTTCTTGGCATTTTATGGTTTCAGGTCTTACATTCAAGTCTTTAATCCATCTTGAGTTAATTTTTGTGTATAGTGTAAGGTCCAGTTTCTTTTTTTTTTTTTTGCCTATAGCTGTCCAGTTTTTCTAACACTGTTTATTGAAGAGACTGTCATTTCCCCATTGTTTCTTGGCTCCTTTGTCATAAATTAATTGACCATGTATTCATGAGTTTATTTCTGGTCTGCCTATTATGTTCCATTGATTTATATGTCTGTTTTTATGTCAATACCATACTGCTTTGATTACTATAGCTTTGTAAACCAGGAAGGGTGATTGGATTGTTTGTTTTATTTCTGCGATAAAGGCCATTGGAATTTAATAGAGATTGCATTGATCTGTTGCTTGCTTTGTGTTGTATGGACATTTTAACAATATTGGTTCTTCCAATCATGATCACAGAATATTTTTCCATTTATTTGTGTCTTCTTCAATTTCTTTCATCAATGTGCATTTGTTTGTGTCTTCTTCAATTTCTTTCATCAGTGTCTTATGGTTTATGGTGTGTAGGTCTTTCACCTCCTTGATTAAATTTATTCCTAAGCATTTTATTCTTTTTGATGTAATTATAAATGGGATTGTTTTCTCAATTTCTCTTTCTGATATTTCATTATTAGAATATGGAAACACAACAGATATTCTATATTGATTTTACAGAAAAGTGTATGATAAAGTCTTTTGTTTGTTTGTTTTTAATTTTATTATTTATTTATTTATTTCTAATTTTTGTTTATTTCAGTAACATTGGTTTATAACATTGTATAAGTTTCAGGTGTACATCATTATACTTCTATTTCTGCATAGATTACATCATGCTCACCATCAAGGGATGAATGGGTAAAGAAGATGTGGTATATATACACAATGTCATACTACTCAGCCATAAGAAATGATGAAATCCAGCCATTTGTGACAACATGGATGGACACTGAGGGTATTATGCAAAGTGAAATAAGTCAGAGGGAGAAGGTCAAATAACATATGATCTCACTCATTAAGTAGTAGATAATAACAACAACAAACACATAGAGACAGAGATTCAATTGTTGGTTACTAGAAGGGAAGGGGGAGGGAGGAGGGTGAAAAGGATAATTTGGCACATGCGTGTGGTGATGGGTTGTAATTAGTATTTGGGTGGTGAACATGATGTAATGTATATTGATTTTATATCCTAGAAACTTTGCTGAATTTGTTTATTAGTTCTAACAGTTTTTTTGGTGAAATCTTTAGTATGTTTTATATACAATATCATGTCATCTGCAAATAGTTTTACTTCTTCATTTCCAATTTGGATGCATTTTATTTCTTTTTCTTGCCTAATTACTATGGCTAGAACTTCCCATACTATGTTTAATAAAAGTGGTGAGAGTGGGAATGCTTGTCTTGCTAATCTTAAAGGAAAAGATTTTCAGTTTTTCACTGTTGAGGATGATATGAGCTGTGGGCTTGTCATATATGACCTTTATTATGTTGAGGTACGTTCCCTCTATACCCACTTTGTTAAAAATTTTTATTGTAAATAGATGCTGAATTTTGCCAAATCCTTTTTTGCATCCATTGAGATGATCATATTATTTTTTAGCCTTTGTTTTGTTAATGTGGTAGATCATGTTGATTGATTTGTGATTGTTGAACCATCCTTGCATCTCTAGAATAAATCCCACCTGATCATGATGTATGATCCTTTTAATGTATTGTTGAATTCAGTTTGCTAATATTTCATTGAGGATTCTTGCATCTATTTTTACCAGGGATATTGGCCTGTAATTTTCTTTTCTTGTGGTGTCCTTGTCTGGTTTTCCTATCATGGTAATGCTGGCCTTATAAAATGAGTTTGGAGCTTCCTCATCTTCTATTTTTTGGAAGAATTTGAGAAGGATTTGTATTAATTCTTCTTTGAATGTTTAGTAGAATTCACCAGTGAAACTTTCTGGTCATGAACTTTTGTTCCTTGGGAGGTTTTAGATTACTGATTCAATCATCTTCTTACTAACAATCAGTCTGTTGAGATTTTCTATTTCTTCATGATTCAGTTATGGAAGGTTGTATGTTTCCTGGAATTTATCCATTTCTTCTAGATTGTCAAATTTGTTGGTGTATAATTGTTCATAGTAGTCTCTTATGATCCTTTATATTTCTGTGGTATAAATTGTAATGTATCCTCTTTTCTTTCTAATGTTATTTATTTGAATCCTCTCTCTTTTTTCCTTGGTGAGTCTAGCTAAATTTTTCTCTATTTTGTTTATCTTTTCAAAGAACCAGCTCTTAGTTTCATTGATTTTTTTCTATAGCCATTTATTTCTATTTCATTTATTTCTGTTGTGATCTTTGTTATTTCCTTCATTTTACTAACTTTGAGCTTCATTTGTTCTTTGTTTTCTAATTCCTCATTGTATAAATTTAGTTTGTTTATTTGATATTTTTCTTGTTTCTTGAGGTAGGCATTTATTGCTATGAACTTCCCTCTTAGAATTACTTTTGCTTCATCCTATAAGTTTTGGTATGTTGTATTTCTATTTTTATTTGTCTCAAGGTATTGTTTGATTTCTCTTTTGATTTCTATGTTGACCCATTATTGTTTAGTAGCATGTTATTTAATCTCCACATATGTGTGAATTTTCTGGTTTTCTTGTAATTGATTTCTAGTTTCATACCATTGTGGTCAGAACAAATGCTTGATATAATTTCAATCTTCTTAAATTTGTTAAGATTTGTTTTGTGACCTAGCATGTGATCTATCCTGGAGAATGTTCCATGTGCACTTGAGAAGAATGTGTATTCTGCTGCTTTTGGATGGAATGTTCTATATACATTTGTTAAGTCCATCTGGTCTAATGTGTCTTTTAAGGCCAATGTTTTCTTATTGATTTTCTGTCTGAATGATCTATCCAGTGATGTAAGTGTGGTATTAAAGTCCTCTACTATTATTGTATTGCTATCTATTTCTTCCTTTAGGTTGTTAATATTTGTTTTATATATTTAGTTGCTCCTTTGTTAAGTGCATAAATATTTACAAGTGTTACATCCTCTTGTTGGATTGATACTTTTATTATTAAGTAATGCCCTTCTTTGATTCTTAGTACAATCTTTGTTTTTAAGTCTGTGTTGTCTGATATAAGTGTGGCCACCTCTGCTTTCGTTTCATTTCTATTTGCATGGAATATCTTTTTCCATTCCTTCACTTTCAGTCTGTGTGTGTCTTTAGATCTGAAGTGAGTGTTTTCTAGGCAGCATATACATGGGTCTTATTTTTTTATCCATTCAGCTGCTCTACATCTTTTTATTGGAGAATTTAGTCCATTTACATTTAAAGTAATTGTTGATAGTTATGTACTTATTTCCGTTTTGTTAATTGTTTTCTCTCCTGGTTTGTAGTTCTTCTGTTTTATTTTTCTCTTGCTCTCTTCCTTTGTGGTTTAATGACTTTCTTTAGTGGTATGCTTAGATTCTTTTCTCATTATCTTTTGTGTATCTACTATAGGTTTTTGCTTCGTGGTTACCATGAGGCTTACATATAGCAACTTATATTTATAACAGTCTATTATAAGTTAAGTTTGAACACATTCTAAAGCTCTATATTTTTACTCCCCCCAACATTTTGTTTTTGATGTCCATTTTGCATCTTTTTATCTTCTGTATCCCTTAACTAATTATTGTAGTTCCAATTATTTTTACTGCTTTTGTCTTTTAACCTTCATATAGCTTTATAAGTGATTAATCCATGATCTTTACTATATATTTACCTTTACCAGTGAAATTTATTCTTTCATATGTTTTCTTGTTACTAATTACCTTTCTTTTCAGCTTAAAGAAGTCTCTTTAACATTTCTTGTAAGGCCAGTTTAGTGGTGATGAACTCCTTTAGCTTTTGCTTGTCTGCAAAACTCTCTCTCTTTCAATTCTGAATGATAACTTTTCTGGGTAGAGTATTCTTCATTTGAAGATTTTTTTTCTTTCAGCACTTTAAATATATTGTGCCTCTCCCTTCTGGTCTGCAATTTTCTACTGAAAAATATGCTAATGCTCTTATGGTGGGTTCCTTTGTATGTAACAAGTTGTTTTTCTCTTGCTGCTTTTAAGAGTCTCTCCTTGTCTTTAACTTTTGACATTTTAATTATAATATGTTATAGTTTGGTTCTTTTTGGGTTCATCTTATTTGTAACTCTCTGAGCTTCCTATATCCATATATCTGTTTCCTTCCTTAGGTTAAGGAAGTTTTTAGCCATTATTTCTTCAAGTAAATTTTCTGCCCCTTTCTCTCTTCTTGTTCTGGGACGCCTATAATGCAGATGTTAGTTGCTTGATGTTGTCCCATAAGTCCATTAAGCTATATTCACTTTTTTCTTTTCTCTCCTTTTTTTTTTCCTGGTCTGATTGAGTGAGTTCTTCTGTCCTGTCTTTGAGTTCACTGATCCTTTCTTCTCGTTCATCTAGTCTGCTATTGAACCCCTCTAGTGTATTTTTAAGTTAAGTTACTGTATTCTTCAGCTCTATGACTTCAGTTTGGTACTTTCTTATATTTTCTATCTCTTTGTTGAAGTTCTCACTATGTTCATCTATTATTCTCTTGAGTTTGGTGAGCATCTTTATAACCATTACTTCAAACACTTTATCAGGTAAATTACCTATTTGCATTTCATTAAGATTTTTTTCTGAGGTTTTATCTTCTTTGTTCATTTGGAATATATTTCTTTATTTCTTCATTTTGCTTGACTCTCTGTGTTGGTTTCTATGCATTAGATGAAACAGCCACCTTTCCCAGCCTTGAAGGGTTGGTCTTGTTGTAAGAGATGAACCTCATCATTTATCCCTGCCCTAGCCCTTGGTTGTTTCTAAAACTTTTGTGATTGTACAAGCACCCTATTTTATTTTTACTAGCTCCCCAAGCAGCTCTTCAGGGTGTTCCAAGACCATTCAGTGTCCCAAAATGGAGGATCTCAGTCAGGACCTAGATTCAGGCTGATTGGAAACCAGGCCCTCAGGCAGTGGTTTTTAAAGAATGCAAATATATACAGCCCTATGGGACTACAAGCATAAGCCCCACTGGCCGCCAGAGCCAGGCAATCAGGAGGTGTCCCCTTGGTGACAGTTGTAAAAATCAGGGCTCCAGATGAGTGTATAAGCTCCTTTCTTGGAGGTACCAATTAGTTGCAGTGAAGCAGAAGGGGAGTGCAAAGATGGCATTCCCTGACCTATATTCCCTGAAAGCACCTCAGAGCCACTAGATGTGTGCCAAACCTGAAACCTGTCCCTAAGGCTGAAGCTGAAGGACAAGTAAGTATGGTTATTTCACAGAAAGGCTTGGGGTGTTTCAGTCTGCTATCTGTGTAGTGCCCTGGGGATGGTAGCCTGCCAAGAACTATCTCTATGATTGTTATAGTCCAAGGGACCCAGGAACACAAGCCTCCTAGCCATCAAAGCCAGGCAATCAAGGGCTATCCCCTGAGCAGTAGCCACAGAAACTAGGTCACCAGATGTGAAAACTGGGGCACCAGACATGTATAAGAGCTCCCTTCTGAGAGATGCTGGTGCTCTGAACCATGGCAGAGGGAGAGCATGAAGATAGTACCTGTTCAAAGATTTACAATCAGCTTTTAAATGTGTGTTCAATTAGAAGCCTGCCCCTCAGGCTGCAGCTACGATAAGTTGATAGGCCTATTTCACAGAAAACCTGAGCTCCTGGGTCTGTTGCTTCTTGCTGTTCCCTGGGGTTGGTAGGTGTTTAAGAACGCTTTCTCCACTGGTTACAGTCTTGTGGGACCTGTAATCATAATCCCCACAAGCTGCTGGAGCTAGGCAATGTAGAGGTATCCCCTAGAAGAAGCCACAAAAATTGGGACACCAGACAAGGGTATAAGCTCCTTTCTTGAAGATACCAGCAAGTTGGAGCAAGATAGAAAGAAAACACAAAGATTGAATCCACCAGCCTCCATTCCCTGAGAACACTTCCACAGGACTCTATAAGTGTGACAAGCCAGAAGCCTGCCCCTCAGTTTTAGTCTACTGTCTGTCCAGTGCCCTGAAGGTGATAGCCTGCCAAGGACTGTCTCTCCAATTGTTAGAGTCCCATGGGACCCAGGAATGCAAGTCTCCCTCACCTCTAGAGCCATGCAATCAAGGGGTGTCCTCTGGGTGGTGGCCACAAAAAATGGGTCAACAGACATAAAACTGGGGCACCAGATGTGCATAGAAGCACCCCTCTGGGAGATACTGATGCTTTGGAGCATAGCAGAGAGAGAGTACAAATATGGTGCCCACTGGCTAGAGCAAGGCAGAGGGGGAGTGCAAAGATGGCACCTGCCAAAAAAAAGAACTTACAAAAAAGAAAAAATAAAAAGAATTAATAAGAGAAAAGACAAAAAAAGATGGCATCCGCTGACCATAGCAAGGCAGTATGACAACAGAAAGGTGATGCCCACCAGCCTCTGTCCCTGGAGAGTATCACAGCAAGCGCCTGCCCCTCAGACCAGTGCTTTAAAATTACCAAATGAGCCTCTTTCACATAGTGTCTGGGTGCTTTTCAAAGGGCTGCTTCCGTGCTGGGCCCTGGGGCAAATGAGTGAGCCATTTAAAAGCTGTTTCTCTGTTCGCCACGTGTCTCATGTGTATGAACCTCATTGGTTTTCAAAGTTTTTTTGATGTTTCTGTGGAGGGATAGGATTTATGAGCTGCTTACTCCACCATTTTACTGATGTTATGCCATACATGTACAGTGTAAAAAAGTTAATTTCTAAATTATTGGCATAAAAGTGGTGATTGGATTCCCAGGCCAGTCACCACTCTCCCACCACTACTAAAACCTAGTTAATCTACAAGTATACCTGAATAGATTCACACCTCCAGGAAAATAATTGTGTCTGGTATATTTCTGTACTCTCAATTTCTAGTACAGTGCCTGTAAGAAAGCAAGTGCTCAATAAATTCATTTTAAATAAATGAACAGTACTATAAAATCCAACCATTACTGGTAACAGTGATTACATAGAAACATGTGCAATGCCAGGAACACAGAATTGTATTAGCAATTAAAATTTATATCCATATACCCATTTATACTTTCCAGAGGACTTTCTTATTTATTATCATCAGAGCTTCATAACCATTCTGTAAAGTAAGAATAACAGGGGTTACTACTGTAAGGGAGGGAGAAAATACGTCTATCCCCTCTAGGTCCTTCTGGCTGGCCTATGAATTAAATTCACATCAGACAGAATAACAGGAGAAAATAAAACAAATCTTTATAACATGTATGCATGGGAGACACTCAGGAAAACTGAGCAACTCACCAAAATATTTAAGCTGCCAGCTTAAATATCATCTTCAGCTAAAGACAAAGGAGGACGTTGGGGGTAGTTGTTTGAGACTTCAAGGGGGAGGAAGGCAATTTACATGGAGATGGAACTGTAAATGGGCCAACTACAGACAATGTGACCTGAGAGACACATTTTATATTACATTACAGTTATCTTATGGTATTACCTCCTTCCTGTAACAGGCCCTTCTATTTTAAATACTTTTAGACAGTTGGAGGGAGGTCTAAGTTTCTATCAGAGTCTTTTGTTCTTAAAAATAATCAAGCCAAAGAGACACATTTTGGGGTGGCCAATTCTGATACCCCACACTACCCCCATTTTGTAAATCAGATAAATTAAATGATGTTCCAAGTCATCCAATCATAAGTGAAAATGGAAATTTTATCTAAGTCTGCTGCACACAAAACTTCTACTCCCTTCATTTTTCCCAATTTCTTTCTTTTGAGACTCACTATGGAAGAAAATAATCCCTCTTCTCAGTTGCCCTTCCTGAACAAAGCAAGCACACTGCTCTTTTGGAGGTTTGGAAGAATACCAATTGCCAACAACTACTGGAAACAGAATAGAAGAGATCCTACTCTAAAGCATCCCATTCACTTAGCCCTCTCAGAACTGAATTGTGCATATGTGTGAATGGTGGGGCTTGAATTCTTGGAGGGATAAGTGACCTTTATCTGCATTCCAGAGTGCCAATAAACCTCAATGTTTGAGGCACTTATCTAGGAGCAGAAAAGTTTGTGAGAGAAATTTGGAGATCAGCCCAGATACTGGGGAAACAGGGGAATGATAGCCTTCTTTTTATAGAGGAGAAGCAGCCATCATGAGCCTTAAGGGTCTCTCTCTCCTCATCTCAGATTTGCTCTCCTATCTTTACTAGTCCCTTGGTGATGTCACTGAAGAATTAGAGCCTGGGGCAAGAAAGACCAGTTATGTGAAGAGGTAGGAGTGCCTCCAGGCAACAGTGAAACCCACAGAGGTGAAGGAAAAAGAAAGGGCATATTGTAAGCTAGGGCATGCAGGAGTATTAAGGGAGTTCTTGTTGTTTCTGTAAGTGAAAGAAACTACTCATGCTACTAAAGTTTACATGCCCATCTTTTAGGAAGCTCTAAAAGGAGTATGGCCTGCAAAGACTCAGGAGAACTGTCTACTATCCAGTTTCTCAGCCTGAGCTTTTTCTTCCTGTAATGAAAGCAGAACGATGTAGAGAAATGGAGTCAGATATATCTAAATTCAAACCTAGCCCCACTACCAGTTAACTACCTGTGTGATTTCAACAATTTAATTAACTTCGCTGAACCTTACTTTAGATAGTCATCCTCTAAGGAATAATAATATGTGTCTCAAAGTATTATTGTGAAAAAATGAACTTGCTTTTAGAATGTTAGATATTGTTATTACCACATTTGGGTTGCCTGAACTCCAGTTTTAGATAATCTTCATTTATTCTGTATCATTTGGGATTGATAGAGTAGTTTTCAAAAGTAAATTTATTAGACTACTTAAACATTGGTATTTAAAAGTTGACCCTCCATGGAAATATTTCTAAAATATATTGTACAATCCTATACCTGCTTAAACAGTAAACTAAACAGAATTAAACCTCTTCAGGTAACTAGGGGTCATTATTAATGAACATCCATTATCTCACTTCACTATCATATAAGATGCAATGTTAACACTCAAGAACTAGGAGACTGGTAGTCATGAGAGAGGGGGAGGAGTGAAACACATAAGGTTCTTGGTACTTACACTCAATAGCCTCAGGAAAATATGTTCTTTTATTTCTTATGTCTCTTTTTTATAGTTTCTGTCCCCCCCCCCATTCTCAACCTATCACATGTTGCTTCTTACTGCTATTGGTATGCTTGCCTCTGACTACTCCCCTTTTAATTATTCCTGCTAATCTAGACTAGACAACCAAATAACTAAGGTTGTTAAAATTATATCTATGTAGTCATTCTCCTATTGTGGTCCTTGGACCAGTAGCATCAACATCACTGAGAAACATGTTAGAAATGCAAAATCTCAGGTCCCACTCCAGACTTATTAAATCAGAGAACTCTGGGGTAGATCCCAGCAATCTGTGTCTTAACATACATCTCTTATGAATATTGGCACAAAAGTTCTCAACAAAATACTAGCAAACAGAGGCCAGCCCAGTCGTGTAGCAGTTAAGTTCACGTGCTCCACTTCAGTGGCCTGGGGTTCACTGGTTTGGATCCCAGGCACGGATGCACACACCACTTATCAAGCCATGCTGTGGCAGGCATCCCACATATAAAGTAGAGGAAGATGGGCACAGATGTTAGCCCAGAGCCAATATTCCTCAGCAAAAAAAAAGAGGAGGGTTGGCAACAGATGTTAGCTCAGGGCTAATTTTCCTCATACACACAAAAAAAATACTAGCAAACAAAATCCAAAAACATTTAAAAAGAGTTACACACCATGATTAATTGGGATTTATCCCAGAGATGCAAGGTTGATTTAACATCCAAAATAAATTAATGTTATACATCATATTAATAAAATAAAATTCAAAAATCACATGATCATCTCAATAGACAAAAAAAGCGTTTGACAAAGTCAAACACCTTTCTTGACAAAAAACACTCAACAAATTTGGAAGAGAAGGGAACCTCCTCAATCTGATAAAGGGCATGGAAAAAAATCCAGCTAACATCATACTTAATGGTATAAGACTGGATGCTTTCCCCCTAAAATCAGGAACAAGACAAGGATGTTTGCTGTTGCCACTTCCATTCAACATGGTGTTTGAAGTTCTAGTCAGATAATTAAGCAAGAAAAAGAAATAAAATTCATCTGTATTGGAAAGAAAGGAGTAAAATTATCTCTATGATAGCTGATAGGATTTCATACATAAAAAATTCTAAGGAATCCACTATAAAAACTATTAGAATTAATAAACAAGTTCAGTGAGGTTCCAGAATACAAATGCAACATAGAAAAATCAATTGTATTCCAATACACTTTCATTTATTTATTTATTTATTTATTTATTTATTTATTTATTTATTTATTTATCTTCCCCCAAAGCCTCAGTAGATAGTTGTATGTCATAGCTGCACATCCTTCTAGTTGCTATATGTGGGACGCAGCCTCAGCATGGCCAGAGAAGCTGTGCGTCGGTGGGCACCCGGGATCCGAACCTGGGCCGCCAGTAGCGGAGCGTGCACACTTAACCGCTAAGCCACGGGGCCGGCCCCCAATCCACTTACAATTAGAAAATGAATTAAGAAAACAATTCACAAAAAACATTCACAATAACATCAAAAAGAATAAAATACATAGGAATAAATTTAACAAAAGAAGTGCAAAACTTATAATCTGAAAAATACCACATATCATGGAAGGAAATTAAAGATCTAAATAAATAGAAAAACATCCCATGTTCATTAATCAGAAGACTTAACATGGTTAAGATAGTAATACTCCCCAAACTGATCTACAGATTCAATGCAATCCTTATTAGTCCTCCAACTTACTTTTTTATAGAAACAGAATAGCTGATGGAACTTGAAGAGACCCCAAGTAGCCAAAATAATACTGAAAAAGAGTAAACTTAGAAGACTTCACACTTCCTGATTTCAGAACTTACAAGAATCAAGTAGCAACAATAATCAAGACAGTGTGTTACTGGAAAAAAGATAGACATATAGATAAATAGAATTGAAAGTCCAGAAATAATCCCATACATTTATGACCAACTGACTTGTGATAAAGGTGCCAAGACCATTCAATGAAGGAAATAATAGTCTTCTCAAGAAATAGTATTGGCACAACTGGATAATCACATATAAATGAATGAAGTTGGACTCCAACCTCACATCATATACAAAAATTAACTCAAGGATTAATAACATAAATGCAAGAGGAAAAACTTTTTAAAAACCCTTAGAAGAAAACATAGGGGTACATATTCATGACCTAGGATTTTTGACAATGAATTTTTAGATATGGCACAAAAATACAAAGAACCAGAGACACTAGATAAATTGGCCTTCAGCAAAGTTAAAAACTTTTGTGCTTCCAAAGAATCCATCAAAAAAATGAAAAGATAACCAATTCTATATGGGAGAAAATATTTGAAAATAATATCTGACAAGGAACTTTTATTTATAATATATAAATAACTTGTACAACTCAACAATAAAAAGACAAATAATCCAATTTAACAATGGGCAATGGGGCCAGCCTGGTGGCACAAGTGGTTAAGTGCATGCATCCTGCTTCGTGGCCTGGGATTCGCAGGTTCGGATCCCAGGCAGGCACCGACACACTGCTTGTCAAGCCATGCTGTGGTGGTGTTCCATATAAAGTAGAGGAAGATGGGCACGGATGTTAGCTCAGGGCCAATCTTCCTCAGCCAAAAAAAAAAAAAGAGGAGGATTGGCATCAGATGTTAGCTCAGGCCTGATCTTCCTCACACACACACACAAAAATGGGCAAAGGATTTGAATAGACATTTCTCAAAAGAAGATATACAAATGGCCAATAAGCACATGAAAAGATGCTTGGTCTCATTAGTCATCAGGGAAATGCAACTCAGAATCACAATGAGATACCACTTTACACTCATAAGGATGGCTAGAATAAAAAAGTCAGACAACAGCAAGTGTTGGCGAAGAGGTGAAGGAATCAGAACCCTCATACACTGCTGGTAGGAATGTTAAATGGTACAGCCACTATGGAAGACAGTGTGACAGTTCCTCGTGTGATTAAACATAGAATTGCCATATAATTCTGTGATTCCACTCGTACATTTGTACCCAAGAGAAATGAAAACATGTTCACACAGACACTTATACATGAATATTTATAGCAGTATTATTTTTAATAGCCAATAGGTAATAACAACCCATGTCCATCAGCAGATGAATGAATAAGCAAAATGTGTTATATCCATACAGAGAAATATTTTTCAACCATAAAAAGAATCAAGTATTGATACATTCCATGGCATGGGTGAATCTTGAAAGCATTACACTAAGTTAAAGTGGTCAGTCACAAATGACCACATACTATATGATTCAATTCATATGAAAGTCCAGGATAGGAAAATGTATAGAGAAAGAAAGTAGATGAGTGATTGCTTAGGGTTTGGGGTGAGGATGTGGGGATACATGTGTGAATGTATAAAGGTTTCAGGGTATCATCTTTTATTTTTAGTTGTGGTTAAATGCATGTAACACAAAATTTACCATCTCAACCGTTTTTTTTTTTTAAGTTTAAAGATATTATCTCCTTCTGATCCTGTCACACCAAGCCATGTGCATTGGAAATGTTTGTTTATTGTAAAAAACATATAAAATGTACCATCTTACCCATTTTTAGATATACAGTACAGTACTGTTACTATATACACATTGTTGTACAATAGAACTCTAGAAGTTTTTCTTCTTGCAAAACTGAAACTCTATATCCATTGAATAACAACTCCTTTTACCTCTTTCTCTCAATCCCTGGTACCCACCATTCTACTTTCTGTTTCTAAGAGTTTGTCTATTTTAAATACCTTATATAAGTGGAATCATGCAGTATTTGTCCTTTTGTGGCTGGCTTATTTCACTTAGCATAATGTCCTTAAGTTTCATCTATGTTGTAGCAATTGTCAGAATTTCTTTCCTTTTTAAGGCTGAGTATTCCATTGTATATACAGTCATGCACCGCATAACATTATAATCAATGACTGACTGCATATATGATGGTGGTTCCATAAGGTTAGTACAATATAGCTAGGTGTGTAGTAG
Organism: Diceros bicornis minor; assembly: GCF_020826845.1. Classification (NCBI taxonomy): domain Eukaryota; kingdom Metazoa; phylum Chordata; class Mammalia; order Perissodactyla; family Rhinocerotidae; genus Diceros; species Diceros bicornis. The sequence continues at coordinate 59,111,841 of NC_080781.1, forward strand.
GCTATACCATCTAGGTTTGTGTAAGTACACTCTATGATGTTTGCACAATGACAAAATCGCCTAATGATGCATTTCTCAGAACATATCATCATCGTTAATTGACACATGACTGTATATAACACAATTTGTTTATCCCTTCATCCATTGATGGACATTTGGGTTGCTTCCACCTTTTGGCTATTGTGAGTACAGGCATACCTCATTTTACTGTGCTTGGCTTTGTTGTGTGTCACAGATATTGCTTTTTTTGCAACATCCTCCACCAGCAAAAAGATTATGACTTGCTGAAGGCTCAGATGATGGTTAGCATTTTGTAGCAATAAAAATTTTTTTAATTAAGGTATGTACATTGTTTTTTTAGACATAATGCTATTGCACAATTAATAGACTACATATGGTGTAAACATAACATTTATATGCACAAGGAAGCCAAAAATTTTTTGGGACTCTCTTTATTGCTATATTTGTCTTAATGGTCTGGAACCAAACCTATAATTATTCCATGGTGTACTTGAATGTTGCAATGAACATGGGTATAAAAATATGTCTTTGAGACCCTGCTTTCAATTCTTTGGGGTATATATCCAGAAGTGAAATTACTTGATCATATGGTAATTCTGTTTTTGGTTTTCTGATGATCCTCCATACTGTTTTCCATGGTGGCTACACCATTTTACATTCCCAGCAACAGTGCAGAAGAGTTCCAATTTCTCCACATCCTTGCCAATACTTGTTATTTTCTAATTTTTTGCTATTAGACATCCTAATGAGTGGGAGGTGGTATCTCATTTTGGTTTTGGTTTGCATTTCCCTAATAATTAGTGATGTTGATCATCTTTTCATGTGCTTATTGGCCATTTGTATATCTTCTTTGGAGAAATGTCTATTCACAACTTTTTTCCATTTTTTAATTGTGTTTTTTTTTTGTAGAGTTTTAGGAATTCTTTGTATATTCTGGATATAACCCCCTTTCACATATATGTTTTGCAAATATTTTCTCCCATTCCATAGGCTACATTTTTACTCTGTTGATTGTGTCCTTGGATGCTCAGAAGTTTTTAAGTTTAATGTAGTCCAATTTTTCTATTTTTACTTTTGTTGCCTGTTCTTTTGGTGTCATATCCAAGAAATCATTGTCAAATCCAATGTCATGAAGATTTTCCCCTATGTTTTCTTCTAAGAATTTTATAGTTTTAGTTCTTACTTTTGGCCCATTTTGAGGTAATTTTTGTGTATGTCATAAGGTAATGGTACAAATTCATTCTTTTGCATGTGGATTTCCAGTTTTCCTAATACCATTCGATGAAAAGACTGTCTTTTCCCCATGGGGAATGGTCTTGGCACCCTTGTAGAAAATCATTTCATCATATATGTGAGGGTTTATTTATGGGCTTTCTATGGTATTCCATTGGTCTATATGTCTGTCTTTATGCCAACCACACTTTTTATTGCTGTAACTTTGTAATAAGTTTTGAAATTAGGAAGTGTGAGACCTCCAACTTTATTCTTCTTTGTCTAGCTTGTTTGGGCTATTCTTGGTACCTTAAGATTCCAAATGAATTTTAGGATAGATTTTTCTCTTTCTGCAAAAAAATGCCATTGGGATTTTATTTATTTATTTATTTATTTATAATTTAATTTTATTTTTGTGTGTGTGTGAGATCAGCCCTGTTCTAACATCTGCCAATCCTCCTCTTTTTTTGCTGAGGAAGACTGGCCCTGGGCTAATATCTGTGCCCATCTTCCTCCACTTTATATGGGACGCCGCCACAGCATGGCTTGCCAAGCAGGGCGTCGGTGCGCATCCAGGATCCCAACCGGCGAACCCCGGGCTGCCGCAGCAGAGCATGCACACTTAACTGATTGCACCACCGGGCCGGCCCAGCCATTGGGATTTTAACAGGTATTGCATTAAATATGTAGATCACTTTGGGGAGTATTGACATCTTAACAATATTAGTCTTCCAATCTATGAACACATGGGATTTCCTTTTGAAGTGATGAAATATTCTAAAATTGGTGATGGTTGCACATATCTGTGAATATACCAAAAACCATTGAATTGAACACTTTGAATGGATGAATTGTATGGTATGTGAATTATATCTCAATAAAGCTGTTTTTAAAGAAAGATTGAATATACAGTGCCCATACCAACATCTGTACCTATTGCTTTCATTTATGTGAAGACACGGTGATGGTTGGTGTGCCATAGATGAGCCCAGAACATTCCATATGCTACCTAACTTTCATAATAAAGATGGTTTTATTATTATAGTTTATATCATCTTATCCTCCCCCAAATCATTTTTTAATGTAGGGCAAATATCATTATCTCCACCTAACCTCAGGAAACTAAAGTACAATGAATTTGTGGGAAAAATATAAGATCCTTTGGCTAAGAAGTAGCAGAGCTAACACGAACATAGGTCTCTGACTACATTGTCTGTTCTCTTTCCACTATGCCGTACCACTTATAATGACACATGAATTTTGTAAACTCTTTGAGGTCAGGAACTATTTATACATCTTTGTACCACAAATAATGCCTGGCCTATAGCAAGTATTTTATAAATATTTATTAGACTTTTAAACTGATCTGTAATTTATAAAGTGCATTACATTTATTGTCCTATTTAATCTTTACCATGATCAGATAGTATTATTCCCACTTTACAGATGTTAAAAATGAAGCTCAGAGAGGTTAAGTAAATTTCTCAGAGTTTAACAGCTAGTAAGCATAATTAAGACTGTAGCTTTGTAGTCAAGTCCTCCAACTTTGTTGTCTTTCAGATTGGTTTTTTTCTATTCAGGCTTGCATCACCATATAAATTTTAAGATCAGCTGGTCAGTTTCTGCAAAAGATGTTCTGGGACTTTTTAAAATTTTTATTCAATTTGTTTAAACTAGAAAAAAAATATAGTTCACCCATTTCTCCCATTCCCCACCGCCCACCTCTTGCAGCCACCAATCTGTTCTCTGTATCTGTGAGCTTGGTTTTTGTTTTTGTTTTGTTTTGTGTTTTTTAGATTTCACGAACAAGAGATATCAAATAGTTTTGTCTTTCTCTATCTGATTTATTTCACTTAGCATAATGCCCTCGAGGATTTCCATGTTGTCACAAATGGAAAGATTTCATTCTTTTTATGGCTAAATAATATTCCATTGTGTATATATACTGCAATTTCTTTATCCATTCATCCATTGATGGATACTTAGGTTATTTCCATATAGTAGCTATTGTAAATAATACTGCAATGAACGTGGGGATGCATATATCTTTTCAAATTAGTATTTTTGTTTTCTTTGGATAAATATCCAGAAGTGGAATGGCTGGGTCATATGGTAGTTCTATTTTTAATTTTTTGAGGAAGCTCCATACGGTTCTTCATAGTGGCTGCACCAATTTACAGTCCCACCAACAGTGAACAAGTATTCCCTTTTCTCCACATCCTCTCCAACACTTGTTATTTCTTGTCTTTTTGATAATATCCATTCTAACAGGTGTAATGTTTTATCACTTTGTGGTTTTGATTTGCATTTCCCTGATGATTAATGATGTTGAGCATATTTTTATGTAGCTGTTGGCCATTTGTATGTCTTCCTCTTCCTTGGAAAAAATGTCTTTAGGCCCTTTGCCCATTTTCTAATCAGATTATTTGTTTTTTTGCTATTGAGTTGTATGAGTTCCATATATATTTTAGAAATTAATCCATAATCAGATTTCTGGTTTGCAAATATATTCTCCTATTATGTTGGCTGCCTTTTCATTCTGATGACTCTATCCTTTGCTGTACAGAAAGTTTTTAGTTTGACGTAGTCCCACTTGTTTATTTTAGCTTCTGTTGCCTGTGCTTTTGGTGTCATATGCAAAAATATCATTGCCAAGACCAATGTCAAGGAACTTCTCCTATGTTTTCTTCTGGGAATTTGGTGGTTTTAGGTGTTATGATTATGTCTTTAATCCATCCTGGGTTGATTTTTGTATATGGTGTAAGATAAGGGTCCAATTTCATTCTTTTGCATGTGGATATACAGTTTTCCAAACCCTATTTGTTGAAGAGATAGCCCTTTACCAATTGTGTATTCTTGACACACTATTGTCAGAGATCAGTTGTCTGCATGTGCATGGGTTTATTTCTGGGCTCTCTTCTGATCCATTGGTCTACATGTCTGTTTTTATGCCAGTACCATAATGCTTTGGGTACTCTAGCTTTGTAACATTGTTTGAAAATAGGAACTGTGATGTCCCGCTCTTTTTACTTCTTTCTTAAGATTGCTTTGGCTATTTGGGGTCTTTTGTGATTCCATATGAATTTTAGGATTGCTTTTTTCTATTTCTGTGAAAAATACCATTGGAATTTTGATAGGGATTCCACTGAATCTGTAGATCACTTTGAGTAGTATCCTGAAACTTCACTGACTTCATTTGTTAGTATTATGTGTGTCCTTTAGTGAGTCTCTCGTAGGCAGCATATTATTGGATCTTGTTTTTATATTTATTCAGCCATTCTATGTTTTTTGATTGGAGAATTTAATCTGTTTACATTGAAAGCAATTACTGATAGATAAGAACTTACTATTGCTATTTTTTTCATTATTTCCTGTTTCGTAGTTCCTTTTTTCCATTCTTCCACTGTCTTCTATTGTGTCTTCTGTCTTCTATTGTGATTTATTTTTTGTAGTATTATACTATAATTCCTTTCTCTTTATCTTTTTTTGTATCTACTAGAGGTCTTTCTTTGTGGTTACCATGAGTCTCACATAAATCATCTTATAGTTGTAACATTCTATTTTAAGCTGATAACAACTTAACTTCGACAACATACAAAAACTGTACACTTTTACTTCCACTCTCCCTGCAATTTATGCCATTGATGTGACACTACATCTTTTTTTTTAATAATTTTATTTATTTATTTATTTCCCCCAAAGCCCCAGAGGATAGTTGTATGTCATAGCTGCACGTCCTTCTAGTTGCTGTATGTGGGACGCGGCCTCAGCATGGCCGGAGAGGCAGTGCCTTGGTGTGCGCCCGGGATCCGAACCCAGGCCGCCAGCAGCAGAGCGTGCGCATTCAACCGCTAAGCCATGGGGCCGGCCCCACTACATCTTTTTATATTGTGCATCAATTAACAAATTATTGTAACTATAGTTTTTTTATTGATGTTTTAATAGTTTATAACATTGTGAAATTTTGGGTTGTACATTTTTGTTTGTCCATCACCATATGTATGTCTCCCTTCACCCCTTGTGCCCACCCCCTACCCCCATTGACCCTGGTAACCACAATACAGTTTTCTCTGTCCATATGTTGGTTTATATTCCACATATTACTGAGATCATACAGTGTTTGTCTTTCTCTTTATGGCTTATTTCGCTTAACATAATATCCTCCAGGCCCATCCATGTTGTTGCAAATAGGATGATTTTGTCATTTTTATGGCTGAGTAGTATTCCATTGTGTATATATATATACCATAGCTTCTTGATCCAATCATCAGTCGAGGTACATTTATGTTGCATCCAGTTCTTGGCTATAATGAATAATGCTGAAGCTCCCTAATTCATTCTATGAAGCCAACATTACCCTGATACCAAAACCAGACAAGGACAACACAAAAAAATGAAAATTACAGGCCAATATCGCTGATGAACATCGATGCAAAAATCCTCAACAAAATACTAGCAAATCACATACAACAATACAGTAAAAAGATTATACACCATGATGAAGTGGGATTTATTCCAGGTATGTAGGGATGGTTCAACATTTGCAAATAAATCAACATAATACACCACATAAATAAAATGAAGAATAAAAATCACATGATCGTCTCAATAGAGGCGGAGAAAGCATTTGACAAGATGCAGCATCCATTTATGATAAAAACTCTGAATAAATGGGTATAGAAGGAAAGTATCTCAACATAATAAAGGCCATATATGACAAACCCACAGCTAATATCATCCTCAATAGTGAAAAACTGAAAGCTATCCCTCTAAGAACAGGAAACAGACAAGGAAGCCCACTCTCACCACTCCTATTTAACATAGTACTAGAAGTCCTAGCCAGAGCAATCAGGCAAGAAAAAGAAATAAAAGTGATCCAAATTGGAAAGGAAGAAGTGAAACTCTCACTATTTGCAGATGACATGATTTTATATATAGAAAACCATAAAGAATCCACCAAAAAACTTTTAGAAGTAATAAATAAATATGGTAAAGGTGCAGGATACAAAATCAACATAGAATAATCAGTTGCATTTCTATACACTAACAAAGAAGTAGCAGAAAGAGAAATTAAGAATACAATCCCATTTACAATTGCAACAAAAATAATAAAATACCTAGGAATAAACGTAGCCAAAGAGGTGAAAGATCTGTACACCAAAAACTATAAAACATTGCTGAAAGAAATTGAAGAAGTCACAAAGAACTGGAAAGATATTGGGTGCTATTGAATCGGAAGAATTAACATAGTTAAGATGTCCATACTTCCTAAAGCAATCTATAGATTCAATGCAATCCCTATCAAAGTTCCAACAACATTTTTCATAGAAATAGAACAAGGAATCCTAAAATTTATATGGAACAACAAAAGACCCCGAATAGCTAAAGGAATCCTGAGAAAAAAGAACAAAGCTGGAGGTATCACACTCCCTGATTTCAAAATATACTACAAAGCTGTACTAACCAAAACAGCATGGTACTGGCACAAAAACAGACACAGAGATCAATGGAATAGAATTGAAACCCCAGAAATAAACCCACATCTATGGGAAGCTAATCTTCGACAAAGGAGCCAAGAACATACAATGGAGACAAGAACGTCTCTTCAACAAATGGTGTTGGGAAAACTGGACAGCCACATGCAAAAAAATGAAAGTCGACCCTTACCTTACACCATGCACAAAATTACCTCCAAATGGATTAAAGACTTGAATGTAAGACCTGAAACTATGAAACATCGAGAAGAAAACATAGGCAGTACGCTCTTCGACATCGGTCTTAACAACATATTTTCAAGCACGATGTCTGACCAGGCAAGAGAAACAATAGAAAAAATAAACAAATGGGACTACATGAAACTAAAAAGATTCTGCACAGCAAAGGAAACCATCAACAAAACGAAAAGACAACCTAACAATTGGGAGAAGATATTTGCAAAGCATACATCTGATAAGGGGTTAATCTCCAAAATATATAAACAACACATGCATGTCAACACAAAGAAACTAACAACCCAATTAAAAAATGGGCAAAAGACCTGAACAGACATTTCTCCAAAGAAGATATACAGATGGCCAACAGATACATGAAAAGATTTTCAACATCATTAACTATCAGGGAAATGCAAATCAAAACTACAATGAGATATCAACTCACGCCCGTCAGAATGGCTATAATTAACAAGACAGGAAACAACATGTGTTGGAGAGGATGTGGAGAGAAGGGAACTCTCATACACTGCTGGTGGGAGTGTAAACTGGTGCAGCCACTATGGAAAACAGTATGGAGATTTCTCAAAAAATTAAGGCTAGAACTGCCATCTGATCCAGCTATTCCACTGCTGGGTATTTATCCACAGAACTTGAATACACCAATGCACAAAGATACATGCATCCCTGTGTTCATTGCAGCGTTATTTACAATAGCCAAGACTTGGAAGCAACCTAAGTGCCCATCAAGGGACGAATGGATAAAGAAGATGTGGTGTATATACAAAATGGAATACTACTCAGCCATAAGAAACGATGAAATCCAGCCATTTGAGACAACATGGATGGACATTGAGGATATTATGCAAACTGAAACAAGCCAGAGGAAGAAGGTCAAATACCGTATGATCTCCCTCATTAAGTAGTAGATAATAACAACAACAAACAAACACAAGAGATAGAGATTGAATTGGTGGTAACCAGAGGGGAAGCTGGGAGGGAGGAGGTTGAAAGGGATAATTTGGCACATGTGTGTGGTGATGGGTTGTAATTAGTATTTTGGTGGTGAACATTTTGTATTCTATGCAGAAATAGAAGTATACTGATGTACACCTGAAATTTATACAATGTTATAAACCAATGTTACTGCAATAAACAAAAAAGAAAAAAAAAGGAAAAAATATTGAATAATGCTGCAATGATCATAGGGGTGCATAAGCCTCTTTGGATTGTTGATTTCAGGTTCGTTGGATAGATTCCCAGTAATGGGATAGCTGGCTCATAAGGTATTTCTACTTTTAATTCTTTGAGGAATCTCCATACCGTTTTCCATGGAGGCTGCACCAGTTTGCATTCCCACCAGCTGTGTATTAGTGTTCCTGTTTCTCCACATCCTCTCCAACATTTGTTGTTTTTTGTCTTGGTGATTATAGCCATTCTAATGGGCGTGAGGTGATATCTCAGTGTTACTTTGATTTGCATTTCCCTGATGGTTAGTGATATTGAACATCTTTTCATGTGCCTATTGGCCATCTGTATATCTTCTTTGGAGAAGTGTCTGTTCATTTCCTCTGCCCATTTTTTCATCGGGTTGTTTGTTTTTTTGTTGTTCAGTTGTGTGTGTTCTTTATATATCATGGACATTAACCCCTTGTCAGATATAAGTTTTGCAAATATTTTCTCCCAGCTGTTGGGTTGTCTGTTCATCTTGATTCTGATTTCATTTGTCTTGTAGAATCTCTTTCATTTGATAAAGTCCCACTTGCTTATTTTTTCTTTAATTTCCCTTGTCTGGGTAGGCATGTCATCCGAAAAGATTCCTTTATGACCAATGTCAAATAGTGTGTTGCCTATATTTTCTTCTATGAGTTTTATAGTTTCAGGTCTCACCTTCAGGTCTTGGATCCATTTTGAGTTAATTTTTGTGAATGGCGATAGCACATGGTCCACTTTCATTCTTTTGCATGTGGCTGTCCAGTTTTCCCAACACCATTTATGGAAGAGACTTTCCTTTGTCCATGGTATGTTCTTAGCTCCTTTGTCGAAAATTAGCTGTCCGTATACGTGTAGTTTTATTCCTGGGCTTTCAATTCTGTTCCATTGATCTGTGTGTCAGGTTTTGTACCAGTACTATGCTGTTTTGATTACTATTGCTTTGTACTATGTTTTGAAGTCAGGGATTGTGATGCCTCCAGCTTTGTTCTTTTTTCTTAGGATTGTTTTAGCTATTTGGGGTCTTTTGTTGCCTCATATGAATTTTAGGATTCTTTCTTCTATTTTCTTGAAAAATGTCATTGGGATTGTGATTGGGATTCCACTGAATCTGTAGATTGCTTTAGGTAATATAGACATTTTAACTATGTTTATTCTTCCAATCCATGTGCATGAGATGTCTTTCCATTTCTTTATGTCATCATCAATTTCTTTCAATAATGTCTTATAGTTTTCATTGTATAGGTCTTTCACCTCCTTGGTAAGATTTATTGCTAGATATTTTATTCTTTTTGATGCAATTGTAAATGGTATTATCTTTTAGAGCTCTCTTTCTGTTAGTTTGTTATTAGCATACAGAAATGCAACTGATTTTTGTAGATTGATATTGTACCCTGCAACTTTGCTGTAGGTGTTGATTATTTCTAACAGTTTTCCAACGGATTCTTTAGGGTTTTCTATATATAAAATCATGTCATCTTTGTTGCCCATTTGGATTCCTTTTATTCCTTTTTCTTGCCTAATTGCTCTGGCCAAAATCTCCAGTACTATTTTGAATAGGAGTGGTGAGAGTGGGCAGCCCTGCCTCGTTCTTGTTCTCAGAGGAATGGCTTTCAGCCTTTCCCCATTGAGTATGATGTTGGCTGTGGGTTTGTCATAAATAGCCTTTATTATGTTGAGGTACTTTCCTTCTATACCAATTTTGTTGAGAGATTTTATCATAAATGGATGTTGTATCTTGTCAAATGCTTTCTCAGCATCTATTGAGATGACCATGTGGTTTTTATTCCTCGCTTGGTTGATGTGGTTTATCACGTTGATTGATTTTCGGATTTTGAGCCATCCCCACATCCCTGGTATAAACCCCACTTGATCATGGTGTATGATCTTTTTAATGTATTGCTGTATTCAGTTTGCCAATATTTTGTTGAGGATTTTTGCATCTATGTTCATCAGCGATGTTGGCCTCTAATTTTCCTTCTTTGTATTGTCTTTTTCTGGCTTGGGTGTCAGGGTGATGTTGGCCTCGTAGAATGATTTAGGACGTGTTCCATCTTCTTCTATTTTTTGGAATAGTTTGAGAAGGATGGGTATTAAATCTTCTTTGAATGTTTGGTAAAATTCACTGGAGAAGCCATCTGGTCCTGGACTTTTATTTTTTGGGAGATTTTTGATTACTATTTCAATCTCTTTATTTGTGATTGGTCTATTCAGATTCTCCATTTCTTCTTTGTTCGCTTTTGGGAGGTTGTATGAGTCTAAGAATTTCTCCATTTCTTCTAGATTGTCCAATTTGTTGGCATATAATTTCTCATAGTATTCTCTTATAATGCTTTGTATCTCCGTGGTATCCATTGTAATTTCTCCTCTTTCATTTCTAATTTTATTTACTTGAGCCTTTTCTCTTTTTTTCTTAGTAAGCCTGGCTAAGGGTTTGTCGATTTTGTTTATCTTCTCAAAGAACCAACTCTTTGTTTCATTAATCCTTTCTACCAGTTTTTTGGTCTCAATTTCGTTTATTTCTGCTCTGATTTTTATTATTTCTCTCCTTCTGCTGACTTTGGGCTTTGTTTGTTCTTCTTTTTCTAGTTCTGTGAGGTGTAATTTAAGGTTACTTATTTGGGCTTTTTCTTGTTTGTTAACGTGGGCCTGTATTGCTATGAATTTCCCCCTCAGGGCTTCTTTTGCTGCATCCCATAAAAGTTGGTATTGTGTGGTATAGTTATTTTTAATACTATTGACTTTTAACTTTAATTCTACAGATAAATAGTGATTTATGCACCACCATTACAGCATTAGAGTATTCTGAATTTGAATATATATTTACCTTTACCAGTGAGTTTGTATACTTTCACATGTTTTCATGTTGTTACTTTGTGTCCTTTTATTTCAACTTGAAGAACTGCCTTTGTCTTTCTTGTAAGACTGTTCTACTGGTCATGAACTCCCTCAGCTTTTGTTTGTCTGAGTGGAACTTCATCTGTCCTTCATTTCTTAAGGATGGTTTTGCCAGTTATAGTATTCTTGGTTGGCAGTGTTTTTCTTTCAGCACTTTGAATATATCATCCCACTCCCTTCTGGCCTGCAAGTTTTCTGCTGAAAAATTTGCTCATAATCTTATAGGGTTCCACCCTATATGATGAGCCATTTTTCTCTTGCTGCTTTCAAAATTCTCTTTGTCTTTGACTTTTAACACTTTGACTATTTGTGTCTCAGGATAATCTTTGGGTTGATCTTGCTTGAGGTCCTTTGAGCTTTGTGGACCTGAATGTCCATATCTCTCTCAAGATTTGAGATCTTTTTAGCTATTATTTCCTTAAATAAGCTTTCTGCCTCTTTCTTGCTTATCCTTCTGGAACTCCCATGATGTGAATACTCATTTGCTTGATGATGTCACATAATTCATGTAAGCTTTCTTCACTCTTTTTCATTATTTTTGTTCCTCTAACTGGGTAATTTCAAATAACTTATCTTTGAGTTTGCTTATTGTTTCTTCTGCATGATTCAGTTTGTGGTTGAAGCTTTCTATTGAATTTTTCAGTTCTGTCCTTTTATTGTTCAACTTCAGGATTTCTGTTTAGTTGTTTGTGATGATTTCTATTTCTTTGTTAAACTTCTTTTTTTTTTCATGCATTGTTTTCCTAATTTCATTTAGTTGCCTGTGTTGTCTTGCATTTCATTGAGTTTCTTTAAAATGATTATTTTTATTTCTTTGTCAGACAATTTTTAGATTCCATTTTGGGGGGATCAGTTACTGGAGGTTTATTTGTTTCCTTTTGGTGTCATATTTGCCTGATTCTTTGTGATCCCTGTGTGCTTGCATTTATGTGTGTATTTGAAGAAGCAAACACCTCTTCTGGTCTTTACAGACTGGTTTTGGCAGATAAGAACTTTTTCCTGTTGGTTCCCTGGGTTGATGGGATTACCTCCAGAATTGCAATTGAGCTGTGTTGGAGCTGGGTCATGTGGCTGTTGCTGAATCCACAATGGGGTTTCCAGTTGGGGGCCTGTTACGAGAGGCTCAACTGGGTGTGGATCTTCTCTGGCCCTTGGGTGGATGGAACTGCCTCCAGGATCTTGTTCAGTAAGGCTGGTGTTGGGACAATGATCCACATTAGGGTCCACGTTTGGGTTCACAGACAGTGTGCCTGTTACCAGGTGCATGGATGGGCTTGGCTCTCATCAGATCTCTGGTAGGATTCCTGATAGGTCACTGGGTAGATTCCTGAGCAGGCAGGACTGGCCCTGAACTGTGGCTGATAGGGGCTATAATTGAGTCCTGGGACTACTTCAGGGTCTGTAGCTAGGACTGAGGTCTATAGACCTTGCTCCAGAGGCACAGATGGATATGTCTCCCACCAGGTCCCTGGGAAGGCAAGAGTGTCCCCTGACTGCTATTGGGAGGGGCTGGAGCTGAGTTACAGGGCCTTTTCAGGATCTGCAGTTGGACTGTAGTCCATGAGCTTCCCTCTGGGTGTATGTGCAGGTGTGTCTCCTGGTGGGTCTCTGGGAAAGCAGGATTGCTCATGGACTACATTTGGGAGGGGCTGGAGCTGAATCAGAGAGCTGTTTCAGGATCTGCTGTTGGGCCAAGTTTGGCTGGCCTGCCTCCAGGGGCTCCAATGGGTGTATCTCCCAGCAGGACTGTAGGCAGGCAGTTGTACTTCCTGACCATAGCTGGGAGGGGCTGGAGCCAAGTTACAAGGCCAGGTTTCTGGGCTGGCAGGACTCCACCCATACTGCAGCTGGGAAGGGCTGGAGCTGAGTTTTAGGGCCATTTCAGAATCTTGGGAGGCACAAATGAGCATGTCTCCCCATGGATTCCTGGGAGGACTGCTTGTAGACTGCTGCTGGGAGCGGCTGGAGCCCAGTTACAGGGCTTTCAGAATCTACGGTTGGACTGAGTTCAGTGGGCTTGCCTCTAAGGGCTTCTGGACCATGGCTGAGAGGGGCTGGAGCCAGATGATGGGCCACTTCAAGATCCACAGCTGGGACTAAGGTCCATGGACCTATTACTTGAGGCATAGGCAGGCGTGACTCCCTCTGGGTCCCTTGTCGTATGGCACTGGTGGTAGGACCAAGGCCAAACAAGGCTATAGCTGAGTCCACAGGTGGACAGCGCTATTTCCAGATCTGTAGCTGGTACCATGGTTGGTGAGTCAGCCATGTGGGTATGGACGTACCTTTTCAAAATGTCCCTCATTGATCTTGGACTCCACCAAGTTTTCACAGTCTCTTATCTGGATCCCAAAGCTCCCACAAAGGCACTTTTGTTCATGGATGGCTGTCAAATTATTGTTGCTGAGGGGGGATACAAACAGGGAACCTCCTGTTCCATCATCTTGCTGATATCACCTGAGCTGTACTTGTTTCTTTGCATGTATCATAATTTTTTGTTGAAAACTGGACACTTTAAAGAACATAATGTGACAACTCTGGAAATCAGATTCCCTCCTCTCCCCAGGGTTTGTTGTTGTAGTTGTTATTTAGTGACTTCTAAAGTAATTCTGTAAAGTCTGTATTCTTTGTTGTGTGTGACCACTGAAGTCTCTGCTTAGAATAGCTTAGTGGTCAGCTAATGGTTCAACAAAGATTTTCTTAAATGCCTTGAACCAATACACGTCCCTCTCTTTGCTGAGGGATTTTCTGTGCATGTTGGGGCACAATTTCAACACTCTGGAAGGCATTTGATAACTTTGTCTTAGCCTTCACTTTCTGCTGCACAGAGCCTTAAGGTCAGCCAGAGGTGAGAGATTAAGGCTTTTTTGGGCCTTTCCTGAGCACATGCACAGCCCTGCACATGTACATGTCCTTCTAGAGCCCCAGGAATATGTGGGAGCTTTTTAATGTCTCCTATGGAATCCAGTTCCCAGATTTTCCTTCTAAGTTTTTTGGTCAGCTTCTTGTTTGCTCCAACTATTATTACAACCTAAGGCAGCTGTGATGTTAAACAGTTGCTTCTAATTGTTTTTGATGAATATCCCTGGGGAAAAATGTGTTCACCATGCCCAAGCTCTAAGTCAGGTCAAATAAAGACAAGGCCCTGTGAGTCGAGTTTTCCAAGGAACTGCCAGACAGATCAGATAAGGATAATTCTATGGGGATGGGACTTTGGGGGAGCTCTAAATTCATTCTGATTCCTCTATTGCCTTCTAGGTTGCTGGTTCTCATGGCTACTATGATTGTGAGGCTGTTGGCCTTCAAGGCCACCATGGATCTGGGGAGAGGAGATGGGAATAGGGCAAATTAAAATGCCACAACGTTTTCTGTTCTTATCAAGGTTAAGCCAGTTGTTTGATAGTATTGGTTTTTGTTTTGGTTTTAGAATAAACACTCCTTGGATTATTGCAGGCCTTTGGTTAATTTCCAGAATTCTGGAAAAGTTTATTTTAACAATTTTTGTTAGTGTTCTCATTGCTTTTATTGATAAGCAGATTTTTGGAGGTCCTTTCTCTACCATTCCTGTGGACATCACTCATAACTAGTAATTAAAGTTATGTAACTATCAAAATACTTCATGGCATCAAGGTAATTACATAAATTTTTGGACACTTGGAAAGTTATTGCTGTACATCTTGTTCACTATTTTTAATCTCTATTGTGAAAAGAAGTGCTTTCCAAACAACTAGTATTAAATGTTGACTGAACTACAAAGTCAATTATAGACAGATGTTTAAGGAAATCACCCCTAGATAATAAGTGACTCACAAGAAATCATTTTAACCCAACTCACCATCGTTTTGATAAAAGTCAGTTTTATATATAAGTGATATAAAGTCAAATGGTTTTTTTGATCATCTGAACCTGGATGCAGGCTTCTATGAGTATGCCAGAGGCTACAACAGTACAAAGATGAGGCATTTGATAAAATATTTATTGAAAACCTACCATGTACAAAGCAATATGCAAGTGTTGGGATGGGGGGAAGCAGAGATGCAAGCATGAATGTGAATGGTTCTTGCTTTTAGTGGAATTCACAGTCTACTGAAGGAGAGAGACAGACTTTTAACAAATGAGGGAGAGAGTGAAGTGGAAGAAGTAGAGAGGAGAGAATCCTGAGTGTGGAGAGCATTACTCCCTAGTCTTGACCCCACCATGGTCTTTCACAACTCTATGCCCTTTCATATGCTGTTCCATCTGCCCAGCATGTCTTCCACAATTTCCTTACCCTTTCCCTGATGAACCCTCAAAGATAGCTCAAATTCCACTTCCCTTACCTCAGATAGCAGAATTACTTATTCCCTGCTTGGTATTCCCTTAGCACTTATAAACAACATTATGAGAGCATATTATATTGTTTGTAACTATTTGTTTACATGTTTGTCTCACCTACTAGAATGTGAGCACCTTATAGGGACTGTGTCATATTTTTTCTTTAGAGCCCCCAGTACCTGGAATGGTGCTGGGCACATAGTATGAAGAAAGGGAGTGAAAAATTAGAATTTCCTGGCTTCAAAGACCCGAATGGGCACAGTGATTTTATGATGTGGTAGGGCAGTTTTTGGGTATCATCCTAGTGGCAATGTCTGGATAAAAGAGGAATGCAAGCCCAAGAGAAATACTACTTTGATATCATGTTTCAAAAGTATAGTTGATGGTGAAGCAACCTACCGAGTCTGGGGGTATGAAAATAGGTTAGAGGGGCCAGCCCCGTGGCGTAGCAGTTAAGTGCACACACTCCACTGCTGGCAGCCCAGGTTCGGATCCCAGGTGTGCACCGACTTGGCTTGTTAGGCCATGCTGTGGCGGCATCCCATATAAAGTGGAGGAAGATGGGCACAGATGTTAGCCCAGGGCCAGTCTTCCTCAGCAAAAAAAGAGGAGGATTGGCATGGATGTTAGCTCAAGGCTGATCTTCCTCACAAAAAAAAAAAAAGAAAGAAATAGGTTAGATGGACAACTGGTATAAAACTTTACAGTTTATAAACAGCTTTCACATCTGTTTTGCATTTAATGTTTACAAAACCCTATGAAATAGGTACCATCATCATTCTCATTTTATAGGTGAGGAAACTATGGCTCAGAGAGGTAGTATAATTTGCCCAAGATCACATAATTAGCCATGGTACAGTTGGGACTAGCACTTAAGTCTCCTGACTCTCATTCTACTACAGTTGTTGCTTTTATTATTAAGTGGTTCGTACCTCTCTCTGCTGTAACCAATAGTAATGATAGTTTACATTTATACAATTTTACAGTTTATAATATTCTTTCAACATCCACTTTCTTGTTTGATCCTCATATCAGTCCTCTCAGCAGACAGATAAGAGTATCCCCATTTTCCGTGTGAGAAAACAGACTCATAACTCATAGGTGAGATTACTGCATAAAGTCACACAGCTCTAGTAAGTGGTAGAAGGAAGATTTGAACCCAGATCTTATGACTGCAACTCCAAATGCAGAAGGCTTATCCCTATTTTCAGGCCCCCATGGCTGTTTGTGCATGGGACCTTCAAGGATCACTAGTACCCTAGGTTCATAGGACAGCCAGGAGAGTGCCTATGTCGTAACGTGGTTGACATATTACTTAGTATAACATATGTTGCATTATTAAGCATTCCTTATTCTGAAAGCCTATGAAGTATTTTTAAAGCTGTTTCTTATGAACTTCACTGGTCATAGAAGCACAGCTGCTGCTAAGATAGAGCAGAGCATGTGTTGAAAAAAAGAAAAAACATAACTGTCTGAGGAAGGAAGTGAAAACAAATCATGTGTTGGTTGAAATAAGGAGAATTTAGACTTATGAGAGTCTAATAACCTCTAAGACCATTCCACTCCTCTCTTTCCCTCCTAATCCCATTTGCCTCCCAATATACTTCAAATTTCCTCTTAGAGATCTCTGGGGCTAACCAGACGTAAGCTGACGATATCACAGCTGCAATACTGCAGCTAACTCTCAGAATGGTCCTGATCATTGAGTCCTTTCTCATTTTAGTCTAATGATTTGAGTATGAGGAAAGAAAATAAGATATACTCCATTCCACTCATTTTTCAAACTAATTGAATTCAAGAGAATCAAGAAAGATCAAACTTAGTATTTTTAACTGAATGGGATGCTCAAGATAACGTTTATTGCTATTAAAGTCATAAGACAGGCACTATTTCTTTTTTTCGATTTACTGTAAGTATAGGATGACACAGCCACATTTTCCTATAGCTTTTGACCAAAAGAGTCTTGTGGGTGGGAGTGTGTGGCGCAGAGAGAAAAAAAGAGAATGGAAAAGGAAAGAAAAGGGAAGAGGGGAGAAGAGAACAAAAGAAAGAAAGAAAGATAAGAAACTTCACCAATGAGTCATGGAAATGGGCATGTTCTCTGGAGAAGCCACTTCCATAACAGCTCCCCAGCCATCACTAGTGGCCATAGAATGCACATTTACTGCACAGTTACTCTAACAGAGATCGTCTCCTGTAGTGTATGATGCAGCTTCCCCACATGAGTTTCAACTGATCCTTCTCTAGACGTTCTTTACATAGAGAGAAGAAAATAGTAAGTATATAACCTACAGTTTCCTTGTCGTTTTGAAGAGTTGAGCACTAGAAATGCTTTTTGTTTGGTAAATTGAATCCAGTGTAAATTAAAGTTACATTTACCAATATGGTTTTAATTAGTTTGGACAACAGTGTGTGTGTAATGTAAGGTGTTTTAGATGTTCTGTGGATATAAGTCCTTCCTAATGGGATAAGCGGCAGTGGAAGGTAGCAAGAAAATGAGCCCCAATTCAAAACCTAGGAATAAAGAGTTTTGAAATCAAATCATTGTGTGTTTATTATGTTTGAAATCCTAGAAGAATGAATGGATAATGAAAGCCAACAGATCATTACTTTCCTATGAACATTTTGTCTAAAGCTTCAACGTGTGATATGGGGGCGAGGGGCAAGAACTGAGGCCATTTAATAATGCAAAGCTTTGAAATGAAATTCTACATTTTGAATAGTTCAGTTGTTCTTGGCTCTGGCTGTGACAATTTTTGCTGTGACATGCATCACATTGAGAATGCAGCGAAGATAAAAAAGTGTTTTTAAAAAAGAAAGAGCCAATTTTGTTTTAGAGGGTAGTGTAAAAACAAACAGGCTGACAAGCATGTTCCCATTGCTTGAAGGAAATCCCATTTTTACAAACCACAGAAAGTATCTTATTTCTTATACTTATTTCTTTGATAAGTGTTAGAACCTGTGAACCATTTGAGAGCACATGAACACGTGGGAGTAGTTGGAGGTTGAGGAAGGTATGAAGCAAGTCTTTATCTCCTTTATGATATAATTGCTTTATGTAATTGATATAAATGAAAATGGAAAGATTTGGAGATTGGATTTTCTCAGATTGTCTTCATGTGTAACTTTTTCATTTTGAGAATCAGCAAAGGTTTCAAACCCCTTTGCCTCCCAAGCATTGAGAGAGTTTACACTTGTTTCTCCCTGGGATTTGTGTGTTTCTTTAGTTGATGTGCTTGACACAGGGAATTAAAGGTGGGCTATGTAGTCATAATAACCCAAATCTGGGTTAGGTAGGTGATGATGTGGCCCTGTTGATTGAGAGCGTGTATGTGAAAGCACTTAGGCAACTCAAACATGCAAGGCAAATGTAAATGATTGTTCATATTTTATTACTATTACTAAAGTTTCATAATAACTTTTATTTTCTTTGCCATTTTTAAAGTAAAATATGATGGCTTGATACAATAAAGATTTGGATTTGTTCTCTTTAGCTAATTCTAAAAGCAGTGGTACAGTTCAAAGAGTAGAAACCAAGGAAAGAGCTTAGCATTCTTATGATGACTGAACTATAGTAACTCTTCAATTATCTGGGCCCAACCAAAAATCCCACACAGTAGATAATTTTTGATATGTGTATTTTCTTTGAGGATAACTATTATGAAAAAAATTGCTAGAAGGGAAAGGGAAGGGCAATTGTCTAATTAGGTGTCCCTAAGTCTCTCTCAAAACATGCCTTCCCAGAGCACAGCTTGAGATTTAACAACTCCACAAATAATAAAGTGGCTTAGCCACATGTAGATAACTGAGAATTTATTATTCTGTTCTTGACTTGGCTAGATGGCTGTGTCCTACATGCTATTGGGCTTTTTTGAACATTTCCAGTGGCTTTAGTTGAGTAGACATGGCCAGATGTTTCTGTCTCCATACAGGGTGTTGTTTGACAGATTTTGGAAAAGATGAAGTGGAGTTTGTAGTAGAACCTGAAGATTGATCTTGGAAAATTGGTCTGTGCAAATACAAAATGAATGAATTGTATTTCATAATAAAAGGATGAGGGAGGGAGTGGAGGAAGAAAGCAGACTGAGCAATCTTCTCATTAGAGAAGACTTTGTTGCTTTTGTCTTGGTGGAAATTCCTTGAGGTCACTGTTGGCAGCTTTTGTCTGCTTATGTTTCTTTGATGTTTTAGATTCAAATTAAACTTTACAATCATTTGGTTAATCATATTCTTAAGCAAATTATAGACAAGTTCTGTACCTATAACATGTGGCTATCTGGTGACAAAGCTCTTATCTTCTTAAAGCAAATTACATCCAGTTCTATAATTTCGTCTGACTAACATGATTTTCCAAGGTATGTCAGTCTTTAATACACTCATTTGTGATTTTTTTCAATCAATAACAATGAAAGATAAAAACTCTTTTCAACATCTGTCATAAGTAGGAGCTAGAATGTCATCTTTGAAACTTTTCTCCCGACTCACCTTCCTTTTTGGGAAAAAGTATTTTCCTTTAGCCATTCTTAATGCTTTCATTCATCACTCCTCACCAGTAATATTAGGCATGAGGTGTTGGCTAAGGCAGAATATCATATTAATCTTCATATATCTATAATTTAAAAAACTCTTCCCTGCCCAGCAAATTGATTCTCTTTCCTTTAAGGCTCAACTCATAGCTCCCTATACTTCTTAACACTGTATCACTTTTCACAGTTCGTAATTATGAATTATATAATTACTTGATTATTATCTGTCTCCACTCCCTACCACCACCACTATAAGCACCTTTGGATCAGAATCCATGTCCGTTTTTACGTTCTCCAGCCCCTAACATGTTTCCTGGCACATAGTCGGCACTAAGTAAATGTTTGTTAATTAATTAACTAATGAGTCAGAAAATGACTTCAAATATTATATCCTTCTTGAATTCTTTCCTAATCCCTTCAACCACCACCCCCATCTGACACCCCACTGACAGAATTGAACATTCCCTCTTCCATACATCAATGGAAATTTTCAAGTAACTTGAAGGACCAAGCATACATTCAGGTTTGCCTAGGACGTGCCGCATTTATGTCTATTGTTCTGACATAGTTATTAGTAATGCTCCTTTTATCCTTAAAAGTGTCCCAGCTTGGGCTCTAAATGTGGTGGTCACCCTCTATAGAATTGTTTCAGCATTTCCTAGGGACACTCCTAGTTTTTTACTAGTTTTCGAGTTCTTTGAGGACAGGTTCAGTTCTGGTTTCTCTTCCTAGACCCAGGGTTTATCACAGTGTCTGGCACTCAGTGACTGTTCTTTTGAAAGAAAAGATATTCCTGCTATGTTTGCCTCAATAAATTTGCATTATAAAACAAACACAAAAAACACATGACACCTACACACCCTCGTAGGTTTTAGGACAGACTATCATTTTTTCTAAAATCTTCTTACTTAAGGCTTTGAAAGGTAAATCCAAGTTTATGTCTGCTACATCATTTATTTCTCTTCTACTTTAGGTTATTGAGTAGGAAACTTTCACAATAATAACTAGCAGTTTCAATGAGGGTTTCCTATGTTGTGAGATTTTCCCTGAACTTAAATTTTCTCTTGTATCTCTACATAAACATGGTAAATGTGCTCACACCAATGTCGATTTGGACAGAGAAAAATATCATATAGTAGAGGAAAAAAACATTCTGTGGTCCACGAGCTAAGAGCAGCCAAACTTATCTTTTACTGGTACCTCTGATTTGCCAATAAAATATAAATTTAGTCTTATAAACAGTTGTTTTTAAGTGACTTTGGAGCTTTGAATAAATTCAGGGAGGAAAATCTGAATGCCCTGTGTGCACTAGAAATTATTTTGAAGTGAATAAAATGTCAGTAAGATAGTAAATGTCAAACTTATAAAGGAAATAGGCTTTAAAATTTGAATAACAAAGATTAATGGAGAAGTGAAAGTGAAATGGGTGTTTGTCTATGTGTTGGCTAATTCATTAAGGGAAAATTTTGAAGTCACAAGTGATAGGATATTCATTAGAGAAGTCATTATATGCTGCCTGAATATCAGTTCTGAGATGTCAGTTCTGTGTGCATATGATGTTTTCAAACGTGACTTTCTTAAAGTAAGCATGCAGTTATCCATGTTATTCTTAGATAGAGCTAGTTGTGGCTATTCTTCTTGTTTGTATAAATAGAATTGAAATGTAACTGGAAAACCCTAGTACACTAGTTACCTAGATACTCTGATTTTAGATTAATGAGCACAGCTGCTATCTAAAGAGCTTGTCAGTGCTCACAGGTCTATAGCCGTGCCTCGCTGTCAGTCTTCTTTTTTTATTTAAACCAAACCTCTGGTTATGTCTGTTGCACCCTTTACCTATATTGAGAACCTACTATGTTCTGTCCACTTTTCTAAGCACTTTTCTTACTTTATCTTATGTAATCCTCACCCTGTGAGGTAACTATCAATATCTTCATTTGCATATGAGGAAACTCAGGCTCAAATTGAAGGAAACACTTTGGCCAGGTTAGAACTCAAACTTGCAGGCACAGATGAGGTAGGTGAGAAGAGGAGTTATTAATAGTTTTTAAATGTTCTGGTTTCTCATGCGAGTTGAGTTTTCTCCTTTTATTTACCAATTACAATAAATAAAAGAGGCTGCAGATACACAATTCATGAGTATGCACAAATCTCTTTACTTATCTGGAGCACACACTTCTCTACTTGTTACCTTTATAGCCTGCTTCAATTGCTTGAGAGCAATTTTAATGGTTTTCCAGTCTGCCCGGTAGATGGTGTCCCTGATATTTTGCAAAGAGTAGTGCTGGAAAGGTTGTTCTCTTCAACAGTGGAGTTCAACTTTAGCAAGAAGGATCTGGTGTCAGATCTGGAAAACTTACCTGGCAGAAAGGAAGACAGAGAGTCCCTTCAAGGATGTATATATTCCTGCACCCTGTTGAAATGCCATGTTTCTTTTTCTCAAAGTTGTTGTGATAAGCAGTTAACTTGAGCTGTGACTTTTGTGTGTGTGTGTGTGTGTGTGTGGGAATTACAGCGTTATTGCCAGCACTGAAATTTCTATATCTAGAATTATTAGAGAATTAGAGACTCTCTATATTTTTTAATGTAAGGTGAGTCCAATCATTTTAGTTAGAAAAATAAAATGTCAGACAACCTGTAGTTTCTTAGGAAGAAACCTCTGTGTTCTAAAATGCTTTCCTAGAATTTTACTGAACATAATTGTGATATGTGTGTTTATTTGTAGGGACTGGTAACATCCAAACATACAAAACCAAATAAGCAAACTATTGCACCAACACTACCACCACATTTTACCACAAAGGAATGCCACTGTACATGGATTCCAAACAGGCTAAAAAGAAAAAAAAGTTGATTAGACCTCAGACTGCCCACTGAACGGGATGACAGCCACGGCTGCCATGGAGACACCAAAAATGGAGAAGAGTGCCTCCAAAGAAGAGAAGCAGCAGCCTAAGCAGGATAGCACAGAGCAGGTCAATGCTGATTCTGAAGAGTGGATAAGCTCTGAGAGTGACCCTGAACAGATGAGCCTTAAGAGTGGCAACAACAATGACAACAGCTGCGAACCTGGTGATGCTCAGTTGAACAAAAAGGAGATTCCCTCCAAACCACACCGCCAGCTCTGTAGGTCACCCTGCCTAGATCGTCCAAGCTTCTCCCAGAGCAGCATTCTACAGGATGGGAAGCTTGACTTAGAAAAGGAATACCAAGCCAAGATGGATTTTGCTCTAAAGCTGGGCTATGCAGAGGAACAGATTCAATCAGTGCTGAACAAGCTGGGCCCAGAATCACTTATTAATGATGTGTTGGCAGAGCTTGTCAGACTTGGGAACAAAGGTGATTCGGAAGGGCAGGTCAACTTGAGTCTGTTAGTGCCTCAGGGGCCCAGCTCCAGACAGACTGCAAACCCTGAACAGTCTCTTGAAGATGGAATAGACAACAGTGACAATTTGAGGCCAGTTGTCATTGATGGAAGTAATGTGGCAATGAGGTAAGACTGGTATGTTTTCTCTCTCTTTTTTAAAAACTGCCCTGAGCTCATAGAAATTGTCTTCCTTTGCAAAATACTATGAGAGGCCTTTGGTTGTTGTCTGTGGCTTGTGCTCCTCTACGTGGACAGAGGCTAAAATGATCCTACCCTGGCCTTTTCTCTATCCTTTGAAATTGTTGCCAATTTTTTTTCAGGAATTCTGAATGCTGCTTAGACATCAGTGATGCTTCAAAGGAGACATAACCATTCAGCCTCTGTTTCTCTTGGGGTCCCCTCTCCCACCTCTGCTTGGCTAGGCCAATCATCTTGAAAATGCTGGTTTTATAATGTCACTTGGGGACGTACTTGGGAACTTGCAGTAATTCCCAATTGCCATTCTACAAAATTTGGACCCCTTTTCCTGGCTTTGTGATCCGACCTTTCCCTCCTTCCATTTGATTGCATCTCTCACAGTTACTGCATTTACATCAGTCTCTTTAACAGTCTCCACATAAATCATGCTGATTTCTATCCCCATTACTTGTGTTCATGTCGTTTCCCAACCTAGGAGTAACCTTCTCCTTATATTCATACTGTCCAAGATGTACCACCTCCACAAACACCATCCTGACTTTTCTGATACCAATGATTGTCTCTGAGTTGTAGTACCTATGGTAGGCTGAATAATACCCCCCTAAAGATGTCCACATCTTAATCCCTGGAATCTGTGAATATGTTATCTTACATGGTAAAAGGAACTTTGCAGATATGCTTAAAGTTAAGGATCTTGAGATGGGGGAGTACATCCTGGATTATTAAGGTGGGCTCAGTGTCATCATAAGGGTCTTTATAAGAGGGAGGGAGGCAGCAGAATCAGAATGAGTAGTAGAAGATGTAATGACAGAAACAAAAGATTGGGGTGATGTAAGAAAGGGGCCATGAGCCAAGAAGCTGAAAAAGGCAAGGAAACAGATTCTCCCCTGAAGCCTGCTGAAAGAACACAGTCTTGCCAACACCTTGATTTTACCCTTCTGACCTCCTGAACTATAAAAGAATAAATTGGTGTTATTTTAAGCTACTGAATGTGCAGTAATTTGTTACAGTGGCAATAGGAAAGTAATACAGAACCAAGAGTGCCTTTATACTTTATTCCATATTCTCTCAAATAACTTTTTATCTCATGTCAGAGAGCCTTAGGAACCCCTTCTTCTATTTCTCAAATGAGCTGTCGTCTAGCTTTTGCTTAAAAATTCCCAGGGATCAGGAGCCTGCTTCCTATTGAATCTACCATTGCTTGATGAACTCTCTAGAATTCTAAGACCATACACAATCAGAACAAAGTAAAAAGCCTTAGACTAGCATGTTTTTCATTTGATTATCCCATTGTCTTTGAAGGCAGGGACCTTGTTTTATGCCTCCCTTGTTTTCCTCACAGCACATAGAACAGTACTTCCCACAGAGATATGAGGAAGCAGGGATAGGGGGAAGTCTTATGAACCATACCATTGCTTATGCAGGAGTTGCTTGCAGGCTATCTGGAGGTACATTTTAATATATAGTTCTATTTAATACTTATAGCAACTTTACTTTACAGATGAGAAAACTAGAGCTCAGCAAGGTTAAGTGACTTCCTTGAGGTTACTTGTTATAGCTAGTAAGTAGCAAAGTGAGGATTTGAACTTAGGTTTTCTGGCTTCAAATGGATGAAATGAAACTAACGTTTATAAATATGTATTCTGTGCCAGGTACTTTTGCATACGTGAGTTAATCCTCACTAAAATACCTACAAGAACGGACTAATTAGGTTCATTTTTTCAGGTGAGGAGACTCAGGTTAAGTGCCCAAGGTTACACAAATAACAAATGGCAAAGCTTGTATTAAAACCTGAATCTGACTCCAATGCTTCTTTGACAATATCATGTGATAGTATGTGCCTATTAGTGTTATTAAGAATATCTGACATCCTTCCTAGTAGCAGAAAATACATTTACAGATTTCCTTTTACAAATCTTTTAAATCATGACAGCATCATCACAAGATGAGTAAAGCAGGCCTAGTCATCTCTCCTGTTTTAATGAGGGGAAACTAGAAACATAGTAACAAGAAAGTTAAATGACCTGTACACAATACTACAGTAATCAGAATGATGCAGTGGGCCAGTGAAAAGCAGAGGGTGATTTTTATGTTCAAAGGGCCAAAAGTAACTTTGCTTCCCTCCAAATAGGTATAAACTAGAGTGATTCTTGGGGGAAAGAAGTATGATATCTGCCAAACTCAATCTCTTACCAGACCAGACTACCCGAAATACCTTAGACTGGACCTGTTTCCCAAGGCCTACCCTTCAATGAGGGTTTTGTGTTTTGGAGGTGGGGATGAGAAGAACTCAGGACTTCTTTGAGGACTTTGACTTCATGGTGATATAAGATCTTCCTTGTTTTGGGACTTCTATTCAAGGGTTGCTCGTTCTGAAGGACACTGTATAGTTCTTTTGCTTTGTAAGAAATAATGAAAAGATTAATTACCAAGGTAATTAGTTTCAACATTTTTAGTCTATCCCAGTAGCAAACTGTCATACTAATAGGAAGATGAACTTTTGTCTTTTGTAGGAGTTGCTTTGCTAAATTAAAGATACCTCACACAATTTAAATAAAGGAAAAAAAAATCAGCACTCAACCTTAATTTTAGGAGCATATTAAAATAATGCATAGTGGACCACGTGATTTTTTTTAAATGCCAGGTGTGTCTTTCTTAGCATCTCTTCCCTTATCTGACTAGGTAAGTTACTGATGAGTCCCATTTATTCTGCAATCACATTTCACATGGTGAAAGTTCAGTGCCATAGTCTGCTTATGAATTTGTTAGTTCCATTAATCTAAATTTGGTTTGTTTTCCCCATTGGCTAGCTGTAAATTTATCATGAGATTGGTACTTCTTAGACAAACTACATATTAACATCTGTTGTTCCTCAGCATGTTGAATGAAACTGCATTGAAATAATGATGCTTTGCTTGTCATCAGCAGGATTTGTTTAACATTTGCAATAGTGGTGTACCTGTGATTCACATACTGATGTATGCTAAGATCCTAAAGGGTATGTTCATTCTGAGAGCTGTCTCCTTTAGGAGGAAAAATCCATTTCAGGGTAATTAAGGCTTTAAAATATAAATAACACCATATTCTGTGTTAAGTCTGGGAGAAGCCCAAATATTTGAACCCTACAAAAAAGTGTAGAGGGAGAGGCCAGTGACCCATCTGCTAAGTAGAATTTGGCTTGGAACCTGAGTCATAATATGTATGTAAGCCAGTTTACAGGACAAAGTGAGCTATAGTGTCACCAAGACACTCTATGACTTACAAGTCGTAGGCTTTAGATTGTTTTTTAGATAGGCTTTTAGGTCCTAGTTTTTTTAGATTGGAAAAGGCTATTTTGTGGGTTTGGGCTAAAACAGGTCATCTTGCAAGCATTATTATCCACTTTTTAAAAAATATATTCATTCCTTAAGTACTTATTGAGCACTAAACTTTGCATTCTGGGCCCTTATGTAAGACTTCATTGCCACCTTAATAAATGTTGAAAGTGAATTCTGATTCCTATTGGGCATTTGGTGTGCTTCATGCGATGCTCCAATGGCATGATTTTAATATATTTTCAATGGAATGCTATATGTATTTAACATTTTCTCTTAACATGATAATTCTCAGTATGTTAAAAAATTGATATCAAAATACAGATGCATCAAAATATTAACAGTATTTATCTCTGAGTGGTAGTAAAACAGATTATGCAGGGTTTTTTCTTTATATTTTATGTATTTTCCAAATTTTATACTATAAGTATATATTACTTTTATAATGATGAAAAATAATTTTAAAAAATTTGCCAGTATAGACTATAAAATTGGGATATACAACAGCAAATGTTACTCTTGTATTTATTTCTAGTCTTAGACTGTGTTAGGGAGGACACACTTTATAGCACCACAGAACCAAATGAAATGAAATCCCATCCCCTTCCTCCAAAGTCTCTCTATAATGGCAATTCTGATGATTTTCCCAAGGTCATTTTACACTTACCAGCACTATAACAGTGGGAAAAATCATAACTGGACATCTTCTCTACCTGCCTGTTTTATGCTGGGTTCATCTAGTATTAACCCTTTAAGAGCCATGGGCTTGCCCAGTTTACCCATTGTTCAACTTTTTAGAAGCAATCAGTGGAAGCTTCCTCTAAGGCTACCTTGGAGTGTATTGGCAATTAAATAAATTTTCCTTTCTTTTTTTTCTTAAGTGCTTTGACTTTAAGTAGAGTAGTATAATTGCTTTATGGTACTCACTGGAGACTTTTAAACATGATTAACATGTGTTTGGAAATGTTAACAAAGGCATTTAATAAATTTTTGTCATATGCCTCAAGAGTGATAAGACAGTGGGAAGTCTCGCAGTGTATGTATTAATGGGGCCCCTGAGATTATGTATGAATTCACTCAAAGGGAACAATATAATTGAAGCTCATTTCTCTTGTAGTTGAGTGAATGAGTACCAATGAGAAAGTGAGGAATCTAAAGAGAGAGCCCCCATCACATTGTCTTAATTAACCTTCTGGCAAAATGGTTCTTTTTTTTTTTAATCAGTCTTGTTTGACAGGCAATATCCACTTTATTGTAATAGAATTGGTACATGTAAACCAATTTCTTTTACCATCCAAACTGTTTAATTAACTGTAATTTAGTGTGGCTTATGTATATGTCAGAGCACCAAATTCCATGCTAAGAGATCGGAATTTTCCCAGCCAAACTACGCAGAAAGCTAATACACAGTTTGTGAGTTTTTAAGATGATGACAATAGATACATTTTTTTTCCAATTCTTCTGCTAATTTTTCCCTCTTCCAATTTCCAATCAAATGAATTCTGTTTGGCTTTTTTAGTTTTTACAATATTTATTCCTACAAGTAATTGTGATAGAATGCCTTTTCTTTTTACATCATGTTCTAATTATAAAAGGAATACTTATTTTTTGAAGAAATTTTGGAATTAGAGTAAGAAAATAGATCACTTATAACCATCTCACACAGAATAAGAATTTTTATTAATGTTTTCGTGTATCTATTTTCTAGTATTTTTCTAAGCTTACACATAGACTTTCTTCTACAAAATTGGGTTTGCATTATCTATAGTCTGTAGACTTTTTTTTTTTCTCTTTTAGTGTTATATTGTGGGCATTGCCCACATCGTAAAATTTTCGAGAATGTGATTTTTGTTGGTATGTTATATTTAATTAAATGTGATAGCTATTTTCAGTCTGTGTGTGGCATTTTTTGGCGTTTTTTTTCTGTTAATGTTATTTTTTAAGCTTAATATATGTGCTTAAGACTCATCTCCAACTAATCCTCCATATAAACTTTATCTAAACCTCTTGTGACACCTCTTCTTTTTGCATCTATTGTGAATATTTGAATCTTTGAAAAGAAAGTGGTAGTAGAAACAGAAAGAGAAGAGAGAAAATGGAAGTAGTGACAGCCACCAGGGCTGCTATAAGTTGTAAGTTGTTATTAATCATCTGTGGCCTTGAATGAAGGTATAATAATAATGGCAACATTTGTAATGATTGAATAAAAAAGAATTTGGTTTGCGCTTTTTAAAAATGCATTTTTGGCATCATCAAAATTAGAATGTCTGTTGTTAATGTTTTGGTACTAAGAAAAAGCCTGTTTGGAGTATTTCTTTGCTACCTCTTGTCAATCCTCTATCCTCTCATTCTCTCTCTTCCTAAAGCCATGGGAATAAAGAAGAGTTCTCCTGCAGAGGAATACAACTTGCTGTGGATTGGTTTCTAGATAAAGGCCATAAAGATATTACTGTATTCGTGCCTGCATGGAGAAAGGAGCAATCCCGCCCTGATGCACCAATTACAGGTATTATTTCAAATAAGACATTTTTTTCTCATCCAGAGGCAAAGCTAGCAATATAGTTTGGGTAGAGGTTGATGGTCCCAATTTAGATAATTGTTTTTCTAAATTATTAAGTATACTTAAAATGTCTTTTATTAAGTGTATTTTTAAGCATATTTTTCCTTATCCAAATAAAACCATCATTGTGTTGTGGCATAAGGTAGTTAAATAGAGACAACTTCAGTTTGGCAAAGAATAAAGCACACGGTTGAAAAAAAGGGGTGCTTTCCTATTTGACCATAGACTTCCGACTAAAGGGAGATGAATCTGGTTATGAATGTGACTGAGTTTTCCAGAAGACTAAAGAAACCATGATAGACAGTGGATCTCATTCTGTACCAGAGAAGTGATTGTGGAATTTGCAAATTAGGTGGTGAAGTAGAGAGACAGAGAAAAGTCCCATGGCAGCCAGAGGCAACTTATCCATGAGGCACAGTAGGCCCAGTGCCTAGGGCCCACAATACTTTTAGGGTCCCACAGAAATGTTTTAATTTTATTATTTTCTTTTAACATCAGAAGGAAAAATTGAATATAATAACAATTAATGTGTAATAATGTATCTAACTAGATTATTTGTCTTTATACCAACGCAGTTGTAAAGTGTAATTTTTAATATTTCTTTATGGAAGAAGGGGCCCATGAAGGCAAAAGTGCCTAAGGTCCACAAGAGTCATGATTTGGCCCTAATGGCAGTAGGATCACTACATTTACTTTCAACAGTATATGAAGCTAACTCTTTACAGAATTTGAGAGCATATAGACGCAGTCCTCTGAGTATCAGCTGTTACCTGATGTGCCAAATGAGAAAGTCCAGTGAATGGCTATCGGAGCTGTGTCATGAAGCTGTCTGCCAGCTGCTGAACAGGTTCTTAGCCTCAGTCTGAGAGTGGATCCTGGCCCTGCTCAAATCCAGCCTGCAAGCTTTCTTTCCTCAGCAATTAAGAAGCCAAAAACAAAAAGGGTGTCAGTACTCACATGATACAGCCTGATGTTTCCCTTTAGTTGTGGCCTTCCTCCAGGCAGACGGCAAAAATGTAACTCCCTAGGAGTGATGCTTTGGTCTCCTCCTGGCAGACACATCCTCAGCATACTGCCCTGTTTTCTTCAGCTGTCAAATGCTGGTGCTTCAGCCAAAGGGCAAAACAAGCATCAAGAATGCTAGTATGTCAGCGTTATTTCTCACTCTTCATGGTAGTTTCTAAAACTTAGATGTCATTGAATCCTATTCCTTCATTTTATCAAAAAGAAAACTGAAGACCAAAGGGGAAGATGACTTGCCTACGATGACTATCAAAATTGGTACCATAGCCAGGAATAGAGGCCACTTTCTCTCTAAGGGAAAATAATATATTTATATAGTACCAACTTTTGTATCTGTGATATGGAGATAATGCTGTTAGTTTCCAAAGATGATCTTTATGCTGTGGCATATAATTCATATTTTGACAGATCAAGATATACTACGTAAACTGGAGAAGGAAAAGATTCTTGTCTTCACTCCATCCCGAAGGGTCCAGGGCAGGAGAGTTGTCTGCTACGATGACCGGTTCATAGTCAAATTGGCTTTTGATTCCGACGGCATCATTGTATCTAATGATAACTACAGAGACCTTCAAGTCGAAAAGCCAGAGTGGAAGAAGTTTATAGAGGAGCGGTTGCTGATGTATTCTTTTGTGAATGACAAGTATGTTTCTTTCCAGTAGGCTCTGAATAGCCTAAATCCAAGTTACCACTAAGATAGATTTCATCTCATTTCAATAAACATTAACTGAACACTTACCGTGTACCGTGCATTATCCTGGTTGCCATGAGGATAAAAGGCTGAATAAGAAACAGGACTCACCCTTAAGAGGCTCAAAGTGTGGTGGAGAAGAGAGAGAAAGAGATAACCACAATGTGTTGTGATAAGTGCTATAGTTAGAATTTTTTAAATTGATTTTCAATGCAAAATGATAGGAAAAGGCTTCACAGAGGAGATGACATTTGAGATGAAGTTTACAGACAGAGGAAAGGGAGTTGCTGGGCATTACAGGTAAAGGGGACATCATGAATAAAGCTATAAAGATGTTAAAGTGGGTTGCATGTTGGGGGAACCAGCAGGCATGCTAGTATTGTTGGAACATATAGTCCATGGAAGAATGACGCACAGGAGAAATTATCCTTTTCTTGTGATCAAGTGGGAACAGAGGGAAGAACTGCTGCCTTAGCAAAAGATAGACTTGAGGCAGGAAGGGCAATTAGAAAGCTGTGACAACAGTATAAGCAAGAGGTAATGAAGGTCTGAACTCCTGGTAAGGGGTAGTGGGGACAGAAGGGAAGGCATTTACCTCTTGCTTGCTTGCTTTTAGATTTATGCCTCCAGATGATCCTTTAGGACGCCATGGCCCAAGCCTTGAAAATTTCTTAAGAAAGAGACCTGTTGTTCCTGAGCACAAGAAACAACCATGCCCTTATGGTGAGTACCTATGTGCAGAACTGAGTTCTGTACTAAGGGAAACATAAGGACTCTATGAATACTTTTCTCTTCAAGGTTTCCCTTTCAAATGGAAAATCCTGGCTTGTTCACTTTCTGTGAGTTAAAGTCTGTGTCTTCATGTATTCTCAATTAGGTGTTTAAAGAATCATCCTAGAAACTGCATGAGGAAAAGGTAACTAGAACTGAAGGGAAGATTAGTTGTCACTTGTTAAAATGATGTCTGGGTTCTAGCTGCCTCCATCCTGAGCAGTGTTGCTGGGAGCAGAGAAGTGTCCATGTGGGTCTACAGAAGCAGAAAGGGCAAGGCCAAATTGGGTTTGGCCCCAAGAAGGACGTGTCTCTCAGGCAGGTGACTGCACCCTCTAATAATACCCTTTTCTTCCCATCTGTACTTTCCAGTTTGCTTCCAAACTTCATTTTTATTTGCGTTTTTAAAATATAGTTTTCTAGAGTACTTTCGTGACCTTACCCAAGTCCGTCTGATACAGAGTTTGTGAGCCTAACAATGCAACATGGGCTGCCTGGTCTGAGGCTACTTTGGATGTTCACTCTTTTTGGATGATCGTTTGTTTATGGGACATCTTGGTTTTTGTTCAATTAACATTTATTTAAATCATAGAGTATTTTCATGTTCATTATCTTCATTTAATCTTCACAATGACCCTATAATATAGGCATGATTATGAACCTTGTTTACAGAAGAGGAAAATGAGGCTCAGAAAGTAAAGTCACTTACCAAAGTCACACAGCTAGTAAGTGGCACAGCTGGAATTGAAACTCAGATCTGACTGGCCTCCAAGCCTGTGCTCTTTGCACTGCATCATGCTGCCTGCTGCTGCTCTACTCCACCTTAGCACGTAGGTTATTCCTAGGCAAAGTTGTGAATTAGAGGAAAATGAAAGCTGTGCAACACTTAGTTTTCACACTGCAGTTTCCTCCCCAGCTTTCCACTTCCTTCCTCTCCCCTCGCAGTGTGTGATGCCTCCTTGGTGTTGTCTGTCTCTCATCTTTATGGACAGTTAATTTTCTGCCTTTAACCCCAAACAGTAAAACTCTAACCTGAGTGACCAGATTGTTACAACAGTTTCTGGCACACAGAGTTGTACCACTATGAGAGAGAGTCTTACCCCAAGGCATTATTTTTCAGGCAAAAAATGTACCTACGGCCACAAGTGCAAATACTACCATCCGGAGCGGGCCAACCAACCCCAGCGTTCGGTGGCTGATGAGCTCCGCATCAGTGCCAAACTGTCCACAGTGAAAACCATGAGCAAAGGCACCCCTGCCAAGTGTGGCACAGGGCTGTCTAGTGCCAAAGGTGAAATAACCTCAGAAGTCAAACGTGTGGCCCCCAAGCGCCAATCGGATCCCAGCATTCGGTCCGTGGCTGTGGAGCCTGAGGAATGGCTGTCCATTGTCCGTAAGCCTGAGGCCAGCTCTGTCCCCTCACTTGTGACTGCCCTAAGTGTCCCCACAATCCCACCCCCCAAAAACCATGCAGTAGGTGCACTCAATACCCGTTCAGCCAGCAGCCCAGTGCCAGGATCTCATTTTCCCCACCAGAAGGCCTCATTGGAGCACATGGCCAGCATGCAGTACCCCCCCATCCTGGTTACCAACAGCCACGGGACGTCTATTAGCTATGCTGAGCAATACCCAAAGTTTGAATCCTTGGGAGACCACGGCTATTATTCAATGTTAGGTGACTTCTCCAAACTGAACATCAATAGCATGCATAATCGAGAGTACTACATGGCTGAAGCAGACCGGGGGGTGTATGCCCGGAATCCCAACCTGTGTTCTGACAGTCATATGAGCCATACCAGAAATGAAAACTATTCCTCTTACAACAACCTGTACTTGGCTGTAGCTGATACCTATCCTGAAAGCAATTTGAAGCTACATCGATCAGCATCTCAGAACCGTCTTCAGCCTTTTCCTCATGGTTACCATGAGGCCTTAACACGAGTGCAGAGCTATGGTCCAGAGGATTCTAAGCAAGCCTCCCACAAGCAGTCAGTTCCCCACTTGGTTCTGCATGCCCAGCACCCAGCAACTGGAACACGATCCAGCTGTCCTGGAGACTACCCTATGCCTCCCAATATCCATCCTGGGGCGACCCCACAGCCAGGACGTGCCCTGGTGATGACTCGTATGGACAGCATTTCTGACTCTCGCCTCTATGAGAGCAACCCCATGAGACAAAGACGACCTCCTCTGTGCCGGGAACAACGTGCCAGCTGGGACCCATTGCCCTGTACAACTGACTCCTATAGCTACCACTCATATCCCTTGAGTAACAGCCTCATGCAACCATGCTATGAGCCAGTCATGGTACGGAGCGTGCCTGAAAAGATGGAACAGCTTTGGAGGAATCCTTGGGTTGGAATGTGCAATGATTCCAGGGAGCATATGATCCCAGAGCACCAGTATCAGACCTACAAGAACCTCTGCAATATTTTCCCTTCAAACATTGTCCTTGCAGTAATGGAGAAGAATCCCCACACAGCAGATGCCCAGCAACTGGCAGCCTTGATTGTTTCTAAGCTTAGGGCTGCACGTTGACATAACATAGAACTTATTCCTTTAAATATAAATATTAATACTAATAATGCACTAATACTATGATAATAGTAACTAATAATTTTGTGTTGCACTTTACAAGTTACAGAGTATTTATGTCATTGAAGTGCATAACAACCTTGTGAGGTAAGTCTTACTAATGTCTTGTTTTCTAGACAAGGAAATTGAAGCTCAGTGAGATTAAGTGACTTGCCAAGGTCACACTGCTAGCAAATGACCAAGTCAGGACTCACACCCAAGTCCTCTGACTCCAAGTTCCGTGCCCTTTTGCACTGCACCATGCAGGTAATGGAAGACAAAACCCAGGGGGAGAGGCCTAAATGCAAGAAACCCCAAGGGATTCCATTACCAACGTTTTCTTAGTCACACATTCTATATTACAAAGTATCAATGATACATCTAATTTAGAGAGCAAGAGCATCAAGATCAGATCATATGTTGAATTAACCTTTTAGGATTTTTAATAGGAATATTTAAAGCGATGTAAAAGTAAATGCATACTTTATTGCATGGATATCTGACCATTCAATATTTTTATTTACCAAGCTATAGGGTCACATCGAAGCTTCTAGAGCTATATTTCAAACCTATTGTTAGCAATTATATTGCATGTATGACTGTATGTGTTTAGTTTGAGATGTATGTGTATCTCTGTATAATCTTTTATATAGTGACGATGAGAAGATAGGCTCAGCACAGTCCTTAGTCTACAGCTGTATAGAACACAAATCTGACTTCATAATTTATGTCACATTTCATAATTTCAATTAGTTTTGAAAGTGAAATTACATGCCAATATTTGAACATTGCTTTCTTAGGCACCAGAGCAAGCTAGCTCTATTTCCCTTGTACTTTTTACTTGTCAACATTTATTGACACTTCTTAGCTTTTAAATCTCTTCACCTCAGCAAATTAGGGATCAGATTGCAGCCTTCTTCTGCAGAGGAGATGATGGATAAGCTCAAATTCCAGGCATAGTAGGTGTGTGCTAGACAAGCGTAGAAGAGTTTGACCAGGACCAAGGGATTTACTACCATTTCCCTTATCCAAGGAGAGATGGCCAAACTCATGCAACATTAAATTATGAACACAAAAGCTATACTCAAGGAGTGTCCAATGGATGCTCTTTGAACTTCCAACCTATGCAGTATTCAATATCACAGGATGAAATGTAATGGAGGACAGTGCACAGCCGTGTAATCCACTTTGTCTTGCTATCCACCCTTTAGGCAATAAGGTCGATCATTGGTGGAGCAGAATATTTTTAGGAAACAAAACCATTGGATTTTCTAGGTAGAAAAGGCATCTTTCAAAAGGGGGTGCAGCTTCCAAAAGGAGATGCTACATCTTTGCTAATAGCTGGCACAGTTATGCACTTCAAATCCACGCAAAGAGGGCGCACTTGCCCTTAGGTAATGAATTACTAAAGAAAGCAGGACTTTGGGTTGAGCAGCACCATTTGCTCAACTTGTATCTTGCTCAGGGTGGGAACCTTTGTAGCTAAATGCCTCTAAAAGAGGCATTTATTGTTTTTGGTTTTTTCAAGCTGCACTAAATGAACCCCCTTTTTGAATCCATTGTATATTTCAATATTTTGAACCATGACCTGCTCACTATTTCTTGAGCTGGAACTTGCTAATTTCTATGGTCGTTTTTCATGAAAGTTGAGAAGGCCTGGTCTTGGCCTTTTGTTTCTTCATGAGAAGGTGTGACACTACCTATAAATGTTTCTTACTGTGAAACACTCAGAACGTGAGGCTACAGTCAGGGTTGTTTCTGGTGGTTTGATAATGGCTTGCATGCTGCTTTTCTGGCTTTTCTGTCTCCATCCTAGTTGATCAAAACTGCATGTCAACCAATGTTTTTCTTCAGTTAACCACAGCTTCACATTTATCTCCTACCCTCTGATCTTTCCATCCCCCAACATATTGAGGTGTAAAAGTATTTTCTGTCAGGTAGGTGAGTGACTATAGAGAGTGACAGTTGCCACTGAAGTGCTTGCCATTTCACACAAACACCATTTCATACCTTCAACTTCTTGGATCGTCTAAATATGTCCCATGTGTAAATCAGGACATTTGATAATCTTAGATGATTCTACTGCCTTTGTGCCAGTTAGTTCATCTTCCTACCAAAATAATCAACGGTGCCACAATATCCACTAGCTGCACAATTTACAGAGAAGCACAAGATTAATCTTGTCAACTGCAATTCATCTTGAACATGTTCGTGTTTAGTAGTCAAAAAAATTCTAAGTTCCTCCCAACACAGGAAATATTTTTTAAGGCAGTGTATGTATTTCTTATTTCCTGCAAACAATTGTCATTCTTCTCTTCTCATAAAATGTGTATGAACCAAAGCGGCTAGGAGCAATGCCTCAAATAACCAGAAATGACCTTTTGTTGATACAAATTGTATCTCTCTTTTTCCTGATTATATAGAAATAAATGTACAAAATTCATCTTAAACTAGGTTTGGTACTGACTTTTCACCATGATGTTTGTGGCACTGTGTGTCACAAGGAAGTAGCCCAGGGATTGTGAGGGAACTTTTATTTCCAAAGGGCGGTAGTACTTTATAGACAAAGACAATTTTTCAAGGCCTCTTTATTACTATGTGCACAGCTATTATTTGTACAGTTTCGAGCATTATATTGCATATGTTCTCTTTAGCGTATTAAATTTAATATGTCCTTGCAAAAGCAATTTTGTGTAAAAAGTGTCAGTGTGAGTGAATCATCTGCAAGAATCTATAAATGGAGCTGTATAATTATGAATGCATAAATCCAACTTGGTTCTTAGTAAAGTTATTAGAGAAACATTTTCTTTATATTGAGGTCTGCACATTTTTTTGACTTTTCCATTTTGTTTGTAATTATAAAACAGCAAATACAAAGAAGTATTGGGACTCCTTGGCTCACTTGATAATAAAATCAAACTTCCTTCCTGGGGCTAGGGCTGTGTCCCTCAGGATACTTACCTCTGAGCACTCAGCAGGGGTTACTGCACAGTGTTTTGTGTGGTTTTCAAGAAGCAGTATATTTTGTAAGAGGTGCTTTATAATTTTAATTCTTTCAGTGAGGATTTGAACTAATAGCAAGTCTGGGCCTGTTCAGGCCTTGGATTTTGTGATTTTTTTTCTTTTTGTGATTTTGTTGTTATTTTTATTTCAACCTGAAGAAGTGTGACTCTGGAGTGGCATGGTCAATCCAGGGCACTCTTTCTGTAAGACAGCTAAAAGGAAAAGGAGCCTTTTCAAAGGTAACATACAGCCATTGCACTCTCTCTTAAGGTGCAAGGTATGGAAGGGAGAATGACAGAGGCCTTATGGAAATGGTCTACAAAACTTTTCTTCTTCTAAGTAATGAAACACACACACACACACACACACACACACACACATATTCTCTCCCTCCCCTTTCTGCTAGTTTCCAGGAGAATACCTCTAAAACCCATTTTTTCTATTTCAGAAAAAAATAAATTATCTTTATACAGTAATTCAAACATTGATATCCATTAACCTTTGGCACTGAGTTTTCTTCTAACATAGAAGAGTTCATTTTAAGAGGCACTCAGTTACCATTTTATCTATGCTTTAAGTATGAGACTTTGTACAACTGCCCTTTTTGAGGGCCAACAATTTCAATACACTTTGTTTTACTCTGTGAACCAGATCTGGAGCTGAACAGGGAAAGTAATGTCAAACTGTCGAAAGAGCCCTTCTCAGGTCTCCTCCTCACCCTTCTCTGCCTTCCCCTAGTTTGCTTCCCCTTAGGTCTGACACTGAGGAGTGCATAGTCTTCAACTGAAATGGCACTACAGTTAGTTCTCATTGGAAACCAACCCAGTATATTTTGGGAACCTGCTTGTCTAAAGTTGTCACTTTGAAAAGTGACAAAAGCCTTTGAAAAGACTCAGCATATTCAATATCTATCATATTGTAGCTAGCTATATACATAGGCAGATTGACTATTTTTAATCCTGGTTTGTGTATCATTGAGCTATAGTAGTTTGCTTTATCTATTTGTGGGATTAAACAATATTGTTTAATTGTTGTAAACTTTTATAAAACCTCTTTGGGTTTTTTGTTTGACCCAAACATAATGTAAGTCTCAATGACAAAATACAGAAAGCCAAACAGAGGTGAGTGAAAATATATCCTGTCCCCAGTTTTGTCTGGCCCTATAATGCACGTGCCGTGCTTTGCAATGTGTATTCACTAGTATGAATGTGCTATGACTACTTCATGAGGTTTTAATTTGTTTTACCTATAATCATGATGGAACATGCTGTTTCATTGACAACAATGAACTGTAACCACACTTATTTACTGAATAAACTATTTGCCTACTAACCACTAATGGCTCTGTTTTTTTAAGAACATCAACAACAAAAGCCATACCACACCTATGTATACACACACTCCAATTTGCTCCTAAAAAATTAAATTATCGTCCTTGGGACTTGCATCTTGAGATCAGCTATCAAGGGAGGGATCTCCCTAAATGAGTTCATCTGAATTTTATCACAGTAATCATATGCCTTCTTATTTTTGTTTACAGTGATAAGTTGCTTAACAACAGGGATACATTCTGAGAAATGTGTCGTTAGGCGATTTCATCATTGTATGAACATCACAGAGTGTACTTACACAAACCTAGATGGTATAGCCTACTACACACCTAGGCTATATGGTACTAATCTTATGGGACCACTGTTGTATATGCAGTCCATCATTCATTGACCAAAACGTTGTTATGCGACGTATGACTGTACTAACACAGCTCCAAATACTAGTCAACTGGTATTTCCCACAAGGCTGTGTTACCAGACACAAACACAGGTCCTTTACCTGCCACACAGGGGCCAAATAAAAACTGGAATGCCAGGCTTATGGCAAGGAAAGCGTTTTTATTTCGGGTGATGTCAGCCAGGAGACGAGAGTGAGCCTTCAAATTCATCCCATCTCTCAGAAAGATGGGAGGCAAGGGGTTTTGAAGGTTGCGAGGAATGCAGCTGCTTGTAGGGTGAGGAAGCTTGTGGCCTTGCTGGTTGGTGCCTTCCCAGCAGCGTGCCTTTGGCCTTGTGAGGCTGCTTGCAGGGAAGAGGATGGCAAGATAAGGGAATCTGCATGTAGGTGTCCTTGGGTGTCTGCCTCCATGGTGGAGAGTGGATGCTGGAGCCAAGGAGTTGTGGTCTGAGAAGCTTCACCTTCTTGATATTCTCTGGATATCAGTTTCCCTGTAACAAACCTCAAGAACTGGTAATTAGTCAAAGCTTCAGCATGAGCCCAGCATGAGGCCATCTGGGTAACAATTCGTGCCTTTTGAAGTTCAGGGATACAAAGGTTTAAAAAACCAATATTTACATATGTATGCAACTTAGAGAAGCAGGGAAAGGGGATGAGTGCTTTTGGTTTTAGCCCCATGTATGCTGGGTTTAATGTAGGGGAACTGATATCAGGGCTGGCATCAGCTGGGCTTGGCTGGGCCTCTACTGGTTGGGCCAGAACAAGGTGGACGGCTCAGGGCCCAGGATTATTTCTGTAAACAACTTATAATTTCTCCCCTGAATAGCCACAGGGCCACAGAGACATCATCTGCTGGGCCTTAGCCAGTCTATCAGAACTAGAAGTGGCCTGGAACCCTACACTTCACAGAGAAGTCACTTGGGAAATAATACTCAGCTGCATCAATTCCATCAGGTTTTAGGTGTGGGCGCTGAGGCTCCAAGAACTGAAGAGATGTGACCAAGACTAAACAGGGAGTTAGTGACAAAGGCACGACTGGAACCCCAGGCCTCATTGTTCCCAGGCCAGTGAGCCCTTCTTCAAAGTGGTGTCTGCTCTTCCCTCAGGCTTCTCTGGGGCCTCCTACTCACCTCCCTCTGCTCCCCCCCACAAAGCCAGTCTCATTGTAAAAGCAGAGGTGGCCATAATGGCTGCAGGGGAGCCCAGCATAGGAGCCTTTGGAAGGGACTATTTAGAAGAAGCTAATCTGAGAATATCTTTTTTTCTTTCATCATCCTCCTTGGGACTAAGAGTGCTCATCTCTCCCTACCCTTTTCCTCTTCAGTCTCCACCCTTGCTGCCTCCTCTCACATTTCTCAGGCATACATGTATCAAGTTCTTTGTTGTTGTTAGTGCCCTTGAGTCAATTCTGACTCCCAGTGACCCTGTGTATAGCAGAGCTGAATCCTGCCTGGTCTTTTTTTTTAAAGGCAAGAGTTTTTTTGTTTTTTGTTTTTTTTTTTAAACTCACCTTCTGGCACTATATCAGACAATGCTCTGCTGCTATTCATAGAGTTTTCATGGCCAGTTTTCTCAGAAATGGGTGGCCAGGTCCTTCTCCCTAGTCTGTCTTAGTCTGGAAGCTCTGCTAAAACCTGTCCACCATGGGTGACCCCGCTGGTATTTGAAATACCGGTGGCATAGCTTTCAACATCACAGTAACACGCAGCTGCGACAGTATGACAACTGACAGATAGGTAGTATGGTTCCCTGACAAGGAAACGGATCTGGGCCGTGGCAGTGAGAGTGCCAAATCTTAACTACTAGACCACTATCAAGTTCTCACTGAGTACCAAATAGGGGCCTGCCCTATACTGGGCTAGGGAGACACAGAAAAGGAGAAAAGAGTTTCTGTATTCTGGAATTTGCACACTAGTGAGGAAATAAAGCACACTTAGAGAATACATTAATAAATTAAGACTTTCGTGGAGGGCAGTGGAGTGTGAGGTTAGGGGGAGTGATAGGAATAGTTAGAATTCCAGAAAGGGGCAATTCAATGTCCAGTGCCTCTCCCTAATCATAGGTGGAAAATCAACTAGTCTGACCATACCCCTCTCTAACTTACCTTTCTGGCCTCAGGACCTACCATGTTCTTCACATGACCTATGTTCCAATTATCCTCGACACTTCTTCACTGGTACTCCAACATGCCATGCTCTTTCTTATCTCCTCCAGACTTTTACCTTCCTTTCACTCCTTGTTCTGACTAGTAAACACTTGCCTTTAAAGATTCACTGTTGGGCCGGCTCCGTGGCTTAGCGGTTAAGTGCGTGCGCTCCACTGCTGGCGGCCCGGGTTCAGATCCCAGGCGCGCACTGACACACCGCTTCTCTGGCCATGCTGAGGCTGTGTCCCACATACAGCAACTAGAAGAATGTGCAGCTATGACATACAACTATCTACTGGGGCTTTGGGGGGAAAAAGATAAAGAAAAAAAAAAGATTCACTGCTAATGTCACCTCGTCCCTTAAGCTGTCCTACCTCCTTGTCCACAGATTGTTAGGCCTTCCCCCTAGTGGGCCTTCCAGGTATCTTGAATACCTCTGTCTTAGCACTTGTCACGCTGTTATAATTATGTTGGCATGCAGACTCCCCTACGAAACAAGGAGCTCCTTAGGGGCAGAAACCATGTTCTTCATCACTGATGTATTATCTCCTATCAGAAGAAGTTACTCTTAATTACTATTGTTGAGTAACAGTACAATCTATGCTCCCTTCCCTTGACCACCCCCCCCAACCCTGTTCCCCAGTTAAATGTGTGCAGTTCAAAGACTTTTTCTAATCAGTTTCTGATGTCTAGTCAGAAGGAAAAGGTCCAAGGGCATTGGGCTAAGGTTGCTTCCTGGCTGGTCCTCCCTCACCCACCTCCCTCACCCCCCACCACCACGTCCGCTCCTGCCATCTGAAGCAGCCCTTCTCAGGGACCTGGCTTCACAAATCCCAGGTTTGATGAGGACTCTAGCCAACAATGACCCTTGGCTCTTACGCTCCCTGGACCTCGACTAGAAATGAGCTCAGATAGCCTGCTCCTCATCTTTAGGTCAGTCTTGGAGGGCCAAGGGAAAGCACTTTGTTCTAGAATATATGGGGACCAGAGTCCTGAGTTCAAGACCCACCAACCCTGCCATGAATCCACACCACTCACACATAGAAAGCGTGATAAGCTTTAGAGAGCACTTTCACATCTATTATCTTTTTTGATCCTTATAAACAAGCCTGCAAGGCAAATATTATCCTCCTTCTACAGATGAAGAAACTGTGGCATGATTTGCCCAAAGTTGCTCCCATTAAATTCTAGAACTTGTCTGGAACCTAGGTCTTTGGGTAGCTTTTTCCTCCATACCAGTGCATCTTAAACTTCAGTGTGCATCAGACTCACCTGAAGGGCTTGTTAAATCAGATTGCTGCCCACCTTCAACCTTTCTAATTCAGGTCTGGAATCAATAATTTGTATTTCTAACAAGTACCCAGGTGATACTGATGTTGCAAGAAATGTGGATCTACACCAAGCTATTAACCTGTTCTGTGCCTTTTGGCAAATCCCTTTCCTTTTTGTCTGCCTCGGTGTCTCAATGCATAAAATGAGGGGGCTAGACTAGAACTATGATCTCCAAACTTTTTAGCAGCAAAACTCACTTTGAAAAAGAAAAATTCTTACATAGGATACCAATACATACACCATAAATAAAATCCAGGCTGCTCTAGAGAAGTAGTGGAGGGGAACCAAGAGCTTGCAGCACCCATCTTCCTACAGAGCAGGTGCTGAGCTATCTCCTAGAGTACATATTTGCAAATCCCTTGACTAGAGGTGGTCCCTA
The DNA here is from genome assembly GCF_020826845.1 of Diceros bicornis minor. Classification (NCBI taxonomy): domain Eukaryota; kingdom Metazoa; phylum Chordata; class Mammalia; order Perissodactyla; family Rhinocerotidae; genus Diceros; species Diceros bicornis. The sequence goes on from NC_080781.1 coordinate 59,154,818, forward strand.
GATGCTCTGAGGACTCCTTCAGCTCTGACATTCCAGGATGCTAAAAGACTTAGCATATGCTATTGTGGCAAGAGAGGGAAGAGTTGGAGGGAAACTGACTGTGCATTAACCAGTGCAAGAGACTGCTCTGCCCATGCCTAATACTTGGGTCCACATAGGACAGGAAATCTTAACCCTGTTGGGCTATTAGGCTGATGGATCCCTTGGTAATCTGATTAGATCTGTGGACTAGCTCTAGAAAAATGATTACATACTCATACCCACAAAGATATTCAGGATATCCTTGAAGAGGTGTTGGGGACTCCCTAGGGGTCCCAACTCAAGTTAAAACTTTTGGGGTCTGGCATGACATTTCCACTAAATTCCTCCTTGGCATTTTCATAGCGTAAGCCCTCTCCTTCCTTTCATCATTCCTTGGCTCAGCCACTTCTTGGGACAGTTTCTTGGTTGGTATACCTGGTTCTGTCCCTTGCTTCCCCTTGTTTGGACCCAAACTTGGCCCCAGAGATGCCCACTCTCTCACCCAGCTATCACTCTTCCCAGAGTGGGGATGGGGAATACTGTAGCCAGACTTGACATGAGTCAACCACCACCCTGGAAATATCACTCTGACATAAACAAAGAACTTGTGGCACACCAGAGCTCCCATAAGGCACTTAGCAGAGGCATCAGGTTATCATAATTGGTGCCTTTGTCCTTTCTCCCCAGGCAGAGGGCTCTGAGGGATGAGAACATGGTTTATTCATCCCTGTCTCTTGGCAGCTCAGGGCTGACATAGGGTAGGCACTCTGAGTGTCTGAGGGAATTGGGTAGCCATAGTGGAGCTCTGGGTCAGTCCCTAAGACATTTCTCTGGCTCCAATGTCCACCACAGGGAAGTCTGCATCTTTTCTAGGACAAAGGAGTGAATAAGTGACAAAGAAAGGTTTCTCTTTGGCTTTCAACTACTGTTTGGTGTCCAGCGAGGGCAGGGAGGGAAATGAGCCAGAAGCCTGCTGGATAGCATCAGGAAGGCCTGGGTCTTCTTGCTGTCAGAGAGGTTCTCAACAGATTCCCCTGACGCTGGCTGGGCTCTATGGCCAGCAATGCCTCTCTTCTGGGGCCTGATGCTTCCAAGTGACCTGGCCCCATACTACAGCTCAGGGGAGGGAAAATAGTTTGAGTCAGGAAGAAGCTATGAGTGGAGACTGGTGGTAGAAACAATCAGGGGCAGTGGGCCCAAGGGGCCTCAGAACCCTGCTCCCACTCAAAGCCCTGTTATGGTCCTGCATTCTCTGGAGCCCCCAGAAAAGGAGAATTACATTGGTCTGCCCCAGCACACACCCTCATCTCACAAACCCTGAAACAACAGTTTCCTGTTTATTGTTTTTCAAAACAAAACAAAACAAAAAAAACCCCAGAACATATTCAAAATTCCACTGTGGTGGAAAACCGAGCTGATGTGGGCTGTCTCCCAGGTTGTTTCATGGGCATCAGGTGCACTGGATGGGGGGAGGCTGCTGCCCCAGCAGGGCTGGATGAACACTTGCACCAGGGCAGGCATCAGAAGAGCTGCAGGCCAGTTTTGAGCCCATGCAGCTGGCCCTGGCTCCAGACAAGCCCCTCCAAGTTGCTGCTGCCATTGCTGCAGTTGCCACTGCCGATGCCACAGCTCAGGCCCAGGGTGCTGTGGAGAGAGGGGGTGCGGTCAGTCAGGGAAGGAGGCAGCTTTAAGCTCTGGAAGGACTAAGGGTGCTTGATGTGTGTTTGTCTATGGGAAGGGCCCACCCTCCTGCCTAGCTTTACGAAGAAGAAACTGGAGCAAATCTGAGAAACCACTTCAGATGGGCCCCAAGGGTGGCTCTGCCCTCCCCTCAGTGGAGGGAGGGAGGGGAGGAGTGGAACTTTTCAAATGAAACTTTATGCAGAGTCCCAGGATATAAACCCGATTAAAGCAGACCTATTTGGGTTGAGATAGAAGAGGGGAACCCACACCACCCCACCTCCAGGAAGATACTGAAAGTGGCTGCCTTAACAGGCCTTCTTCCAAGGCCCTAGAGCTTGGGGGCCCAGAGGATGCTGGGCTGGATCCCTCCCACTCCCAATAGCTGGTTAAGGGGCCCAAAGTCAGGCTTGTGCTACAGGGCTAGGTCGAGCTCCCATCCCAGGACTGCAAGATTCCTCTAGGGAGACGATAGGTCGAGCTCCCATCCCAGGACTGCAAGATTGCTCTAGGGAGACGACTATCCTCCCCACCCCTGGCCCTGCTGAGAACACTCTTCCTTCCCCTGCTTCCTGCAGGTCAAAGGTCCTTCCAGGTAGATGAGGGTGATAGCTGAGAGCAAAGCCATCATCCTTTCCCTCAGGCAGATCCATGGTTACACTGCTGCAGCTGAAAAAACCCTAAGAGATGATCTAGTCCTGGAACTGAGGCACAGAGATGAAGAAAAGGGACTTGCTCAAGGCCACATAGCCAAGTCAGGGGTGGAGCTGAGACAAGGAACAGGGGTAGGCATGACCGCTCCAGCAGAAGCCTCCCCACTACAGCGGGTGTGAGAGCTGGGCCTAATCAGCTTTCTTCTGGATTTAACAGCTCTACCTGCCCACACTTCATCCATGATACCCTGGTGCTCATCAAGCCAGCCTTACCCAAGGGAAAAGGCGGCCTCTTTCTCTCTCAGACGTGTGGGCCCCACTCCCAACTACAGAACACCTGGCTTCTCCAGCTACCTCCTCTCCTCTCCAAGAGCCCTGCTGCTCCCTGGCCTAGGACCCAAGTCCAGGGCACTGCCTTGGGCCTGGCCAGCTGCTGGAACCCCTGGGTTCTACTAGCCTTCTCCCCGAATGTCCAGAGGAAGAGGGGCTCATCTCCCAGGAAGTGGGTAGGAGGCACAGGGATAGACTCTCAGTTTCAGGGGCCCACAGAGGTCTCTCTCTGGTACTCACAGGATTCTCCTGGTCACAACGGCCCCGCATTCCGGAATATACACGCCCTCTGGACGGGCTTCTTTGTGTTACCAGCGGAGCCCCTGAGCAAGGGCTGCTTGGTTCCTGGCTCCCTGATGACCCAAAGGCTCCCACGCCTGTGATCCAGAGGTGAGTTTCGAGGGAGAGCATTGAGCCCTGCGCAAGGCTTGCTACCAAGATGCCTGGACAGTGTGGGGAGGCCTACCGATTACTCTGTGCACCTCTGGACAAATCCCTTCCCCTTTGTGGGCCTCAGTTTTCTCCTCAGGAACATGAAGAAGTTGGATTAGAGCATCCGTTCTTGACCTTTTGGGAGTGGTGGACCTTTTAACGGATCTGTTGAAAGCTATGGACCTCTCTCTTCCCAAAATGTGCGTGTGCGTGCGCGCACACACACACACACACACACACACAAACTGGATGCAATCTGAGAGGGGTGCCAAGCCATTTCTGCATGGCTGCCTCACTGGCTCCCCCCACTAGGGGCTGGGAGTTCTGGTCAGAGCTCAGCCAGGGACTGGAGTTTATAGATTCCTCATTTAGGCCATGACTAGAGACAGCTATCTCCCCCACCCACCCCACTTTGTGTCCCACCCTTCCTCCATCCCACCCTCCCTCCTTCCCTCCAGAGAAAGGGGTAAGAAATCCTGCTACCACGGGTACTCACCCAGTCTTGCATGTTGGGGGTTCCAGCCGCTGCTCTAGCACAGGCTGGTCCAAAAGATACATGGTGTCATAACTGTCCAGCATAAGCTCTGCTGGGTCCTCGGTCTGACCTGGCATTCGGCCTAAGGGGAAGATGTCCCATCGCACATCTTCTGTGGAGCAAAGGGAGGAGGCAAGAGCATTAGTTCTCAGACTGATGCACAAGCCCACTTACCTTGTCCACCCACTCACCTCAATTAGCCCACTAGCATGGGCTCTCTGTGTATCTCCAGCCTCACTCCTCTCTGCATCACTTCTCATGAGCTCCTCTCCACCTTAATGTTCCCCACCCATTCCATACTCCCTCATACACTCTTTATGGCCCTTCTTTCCCTCTATGTGTTCACACACACACACACACCCTACCACACCCCACATCCCATGCACACAACTACAGACATTTTTGTTCTCTCTGCTCTTCTCCCGCTTCCCCTAAAGGTGTCCTCACATAGATACAGAGAACAACGTCTTTTTCAGACCTAGCTGTATCACTGCCTCAACCTCTCACCCTTACCACTATTTCCACACACACATATATCCAGGAAAGTCTGCATGCCCCAGAATTCCCACAGCACTTCCTCCCCAAACCCACAGATACCTCGGAGTATCTGAATGACCTAGATTTCCTACACATCTACACACAAACCCCCAAATGTGCTTGAGTGCCATATCATTTCTTAGTGGCTTTGCCTTGAGAGATACACACACACACCCACACACCACCTCAGGGTAGACTCTCTCTCAGAGGTATTATGCTCCCCCTGCCCCCTGCAAGGTTTTACTGTCCCCAGATGCACACACAAAGAACATCCCTTCTCTGGGAAAGGGCTTTCTCACTGTATATCCCACCCCCCACCACCACCTAAGTATACATACACAAGCACATAGACCAAGCCCTCCATTTAACAAATGTTCCCAGTTTCACTCCCTGCCTCCCACACCTCTCATTCACAGACACATAAACCAGAAATCTTAATGTCCCTGCATCCCCACATATGTGTATGCACACACAAAGGAAGCAATGGTAAGGGAGAGAAAGAAAGATTTTAACGCCCAGCCTTTCCACGTTCACAAACCACTCCCCACCTCACCCCAAAGATACTCCATTTTAGAATGGACCATGTCAGGTACTCCCCATCTCCTCTGTCCTATCAGTTAAACACTCTCCACACAGTTTATCTTAAATCCCTGTCCCCATCCCCATCCTTAAACCAGTGTATCCAATGTTTTCAAGTGAAGCCTTAACCAGTGAGCTCCTCCAAGTAGATTCAGTCTCTGGCCTCCCACATCTCCCTGGTACCCAAAGAATTTTCCCTGTCATAATGCCCCTGGCATTCTGGAAAGTATCAATCCTGGACTAGCTTTTTATGTTCGCCACAGAATTCCCTTCAGCAAGGGCTGTTCCTCTGCCTGCCCATCCCCCACCTCTGGCTCTTTTACAGGAAGGAAACTGTGTCTATCTTAATGCCCTGCATTGCCCTATGCATACAAAAATATCTTCGTACACAGGAATCACTCCCTCACATGCCTGTCACTGACCTGATCATACTCTCTCCCCATCACTAACATCCCCAACGCTGCCTACATAACTGCCCTTACCTCTCTAGCCTGCACCCTTGTACATGTCCCCTCAGTAACAGCATGGACACACACAGACCATCTCTGGATGGCTGTCTCACTGCCTGTTCTCATGCCCTTCCATATATCCCCAACTCTCATTGCTGCCAGTTCTCTCCCTCATACAGATACCTCCTGACCCCCATGGGTCTCAGCAACTCTGCCCCCCTTCCAAAAACATACATGACCATGTGTGCATGTATGCACAGATGCACGTACAGCCTTCTTCACAATGACTTCTCTTTTCATAGCCCCTACTCTCTGTGACACACACACACACACACACACACACATTTCTGCCTGTGTTGATGCCGCTCCCTTTCAATATTTACAAAGATCTCCAAACACAGCCCTCCTTGCCCTAAGAGATTTCTCTGTCACTGTGCCTTGGTTTGTCCAGCACATGTAGGCACACACCCATTCACAAATACAGACATAAACATGTTCCCCCACCCCTGGCACTCACGGCCTTTATGCCCCAGTCCTTCCACACACATGTCCACAGAAGGGCAAAGGCTCCACCTTTCCCCCTAAGTTCCTTCACTGCCTCCCCTCTCTCCCTATTGTTTCTCACCATGCCCACAATACCCCACACCCAGTCTGTTTCCCCTCCGACCCTCAGACTCCATCACACAGGCTGTGCCCCCACATCTACCCCTGCCTCCAGTGTGTCAGTATACACACATGCCCCCCCACACACACCAGATTGTTCATTCCTTCAGGGTCTCCCTGCCTTAAGGTTCCTGCTCCCTAACCTAAATGAGGACACTCAAAAGACCACCCTCAAGAGAAGCAGATCCATGTTCCCCCACTTTCTTATCACCCAACCCTCCTTGCCCCCCTCCCGGCATTGTGTCACAAACTTGTATGGTCACCTAAAAACACACCACTCCTTATTCTCACTCTTCTGATCTCACTTCCACTTCCTTTGACTTAATGCCCTTGCGTTCCTTCTTTTTCATACACACAGCAAAATCCTGTCTCATTACCACTCAGCCTCCATGTGTACATACACATTCACATATACACAAAAAGCACTCTTTTTTGTCTCCTTGCCCTTGGATCACTGCACATGAAAAACACATGCAGAATCATACACATATCTACCCCCTACCTCTCGTGGTCTCCTCCATGGTTTGCTGGCTAGTGCCTACACCCACACTACCCTTCTATGCTCTCTGAATGAAGCAGCCAGCAGCATGACAATGGAGGGAATCCTCAAGAGCCAACCAAAGATGGAAGATTGGTATGGGGAGAAAGTGAGTATCAGGTTTCTCACCTGAGCTAACTTGCCATGCAGAACCCTGCAAAGCTCCTCTTTTCTGGGCCAGAAGCCTAGCTTTCTCAGCAGTGGGGGACTCCTCCCTCGTAGAGAAAGGCCCCACCTCCATTCTGTCTTCCTCATCATCTTCGTCATCGTCGTCGTCATCGTCATCGTCATCATCATCATCATCTTCATCCTCCACCTCCTCCTTCCACTTCTCCTGGTCATCATTTTCCTCTTCCTCCTCCTCCACCTGGTCTTCCAAAACCTCTTTCTCCTCCTCCTCATCTTCCTTAACATCATTAAGGCTGCCCTGCTCCTCCTGCTGCTGGGCTTCTCCTTCAGGTCCAGAGCTAGAGCAATCTGGTTTGAGGCTCCAATACAGGCTGTCCAGTGTGTATGGAGACTTCCCAACGGGGGAGGCCTCTGAGCCCTCCTGCACCCGACTATTTTCTCCACTCTGGTTATAAATGGAACAGATGTGCAGCAGCTTTTCCTGCTCCCCGTCTGGCAGGACCTGCCCCATGGCTTTAAAGATGCTGAGCAAAGGGAGGGATAGGGAAAGCAAGATTCAAAATCTCAAGTCACTTCATACCCCAACACTCCATGGTTTGAACTTGGTCACTGAGCTTCCCGACCTACCTCTGAAAGGCAGTGAGTAGAGCAGACAGAAAACAGAAACAACAGGACCCTGGACCCTGAACAAGCTCTCTAATTCATCTCTGTGGCACACTTCCATTCTCAGTAAAATAAGGACAATAATGGCAGCCAAATTAGAGGGTTTTGGGGAGGAGTAAATAAGATAGCTCATGTACAGTGCCTGGCACATAGTGGGCATGCAATAAATGATAGCTATTAGTCTGTACTGAAATGATATGTAAATATACAAACTAGCCAATAGACCTGCAGGGCTTGACATGAGAATGGCAGATCTCTCTCTTGCTCTGGCCTAGCTGAGCCACCTGTCCTGAGCTCCAAAGATATGCCTGGAAGTATGCTGGGCTCCTTCTGCCTGGAACACAAAGTGTAATCCCTTTCCAGGAGCAACTACAGCTCAGCCTGGAATGGAGGAAAAGAAAAAAAAGGAGCAGTTGACAAGACAAAGCAGGATGTGGGAGGGAGGCCAGATGAGCACTGCAGACCTCAGGCACTACAGGAGCTGGGGGGAGGCAGAGAGCAAAGGAGGGCAGGAGAGATCAAGAGAGGGCTTTGTGCAGAGACAAGAGCAAGCACGCCGTGCCATGTGCATGTGGTGAGAGTAGCCTGGCTCAAGGGGAAGGGCTGTGCCGAGGAGCTGTGGGAGGAAGAGAAGGCTGTAAAGGTTAAGTGTGTGTGTTGGGCACAGGGGGTCACTTGACAACTCTGAGTGCAGGTGAAGGCTGCGTTTCTGAAGATCACTGTAGTGCCTGTGTGGAGGGTGGCCATATGGAGGATGGCCTGGGTGGGGCAGTCCAGAGGTAGGGAGACCAGGGAGAGTTGGTGAGGGCTGACCTAGGGCACTGGCAGTGGAGAGGGGAGGGAGAGAAGCTGTGAAGGACAAACAGAGAGCAGAGCTTGGTGACCAGATCACAGGGGTCAGGCAGAGGAGAGTTAAAGATGATGATGATGTGCATACAAAGGACGGTGCTAACAGCAAAATCACCTACAGATACAGAGCTGTTGGGAAGGAGAGCTCCTGGGGAAGCAGAGGGCGAGCACCCCTTGCAGAGCCTCACATAGTACCGGGCACCTAGCAGGCACCTGGTCACCGTGGGAGGCACGGGTGGGATGGACAGATGGATAGTTTCCTTCTAGGTGTATTGAGTTTGAACTGTGGGTCGTTCATGAAGGGGCCATATGCTCAGTGGGCTGTTTTCTCTCTGGGTCCTGCAGGCAGACTGGCCACATATGTGTAGTCTCTGGTCACTGGTTGCTGGTTACTGGGGGCAGGGCTGGGAGACCCTTTCTGCAGGGCTAATTTCATATTCCAAGAGGACACTGGCTCAAATTGAACTGATATTGGCTGTCTGGGGGAAGCTCTTGAAAAGCTTTCAGCCTTATTAGAGGAAAAGCCAGAGAAGAAACACTCTTCTCTCTCACTGTGCTCCATTAGTATGATTAATAATAAATATTCCCAGGCACTTAATATTGGCAAGACACCATATCACTGCTGTTTGTTATTACGCAATCGCTATTTCGAGCTGTCTAGTCTGACCACTGAGATGCAGGGGTGATACAAATCTTAAAAGGCATCTCCTTCCTCGGGTTTGTCTGGTCATGGCTCGGGACTGAGAAGCTCACAGGTCAGGTTGGTGGAAGAAGGTAGACTTTGGACTCACAAGACCTGGGCCCAAATCCCTGTTCCACCATCAACAAACCATGCAACTTTTGGATAAGTCACTTCACTCCTCAGAGCTTCAACGTCTTTCTCATCTGTCAAATAAGGATATAATACTTCTACCTCCAAAGATTGCTGTGTCAAATGAAATGAAATAACTTCAAAACAACACAGCACCATGCTTGATACTTAATTTCCAGGGGTATCTTTTACTTTTCCTCTGGGGAAATCAAAGTTCCGCATGCGCCTAACAGCACATGCTTTTTGCAATAGTGCAATCTAACGGGACACTGTAGAAAGCCCAGGAGTTAAGGACAGGATATCTTGGGCTGGCCCAGTGGCGCAGTGGTTAAGTGCGCACTCTCCGCTTTGGCGGCCTGGGGTTCACAGGTTCCGATCCCGGGCGTGCACCAACGCACCGCTTGTCAAGCCATGCTGTGGCGGCGTCCCATATAAAGCAGAGGAAGACGGGCACGGATGTTAGCCCAGGGCCAATCTTCCTCAGCAAAAAAGAGGATTGACCTCAGATGTTAGCTCAGGGCTGATCTTCCTCATAAAAAAAAAAAAAGACAGCATATCTGGATTCTAGACCCAGCTCTGACTTGCAGACTTGCAGTATAACACCTAGGGAAATCTCGTTTCCCAGTCTGTGTAATGGGGTGATTAGAACTAGATTCACTGATTGTCTGGGAAAGGCAGGATCTGTGCACAAGGAATCGTACCCAAGTGAGCCGCTGTTACTGCTGGCATGTGTCGCATCCCTCTGGTATGCTTGGGTTGGGAGAAGATCTCTGTGGTCCAGACTTCTCCAAGACCAGCAGCTTCCACTCTGCAGGCACTTAGGATTGGAAAGTACCTTGAAGGCCACCTATCCAAACCTCTCCATGATGCTCTTTTCACTCCCTCCCCCCATTACATACACATGCCATGTTCCTTCTGGACTTTGAAACTTCCTTTATTCTTTCTCCTGCTTGAATTGCTTAAATGCCTCGTCTGTGACGCTTTCCTGACCCTCCAGGCCTTTTTGGTTCTCCTCCCAGTTTCCTACCCATCCATATCTCTTCCAGTCATGAACACACACATCTGGAGATTTGGCTGTTTGGTTCAGTCTCATCTCCTAGAGGTCTTGCCCTGGCTGACTTCGTCTACAAGGCTACATTTTTCTCTTATAAGCTACTTATAAGCTACTACTGTGCCCCAAATGCTATCAGGGTTCAAGAAAGACTTTATGGGGGGGATCAGGAGTCTAAGAGGGTCTTGGCATCCAGACTCCCACTTCATTTATTCTCCAGGAATGGAGTCAGCTCCCACCAAAGACAATACTGCTGGCAATGAGACAGCAGAGTATAGTTCAATGTTTACTGAGGCCCATATGGGGCCTGGGCTTGTGTGGTGTGCTGTGGCACAGGTGGCTAATGCAGAGCCCTTGTGCTTGAAAAGCTTAGTCTGATAGAGGGAAGGAGACACTAGGGAAAGTAGACACAGCAACACAAAACCTCAGATTTGGGAAGCACCTGAGAGAGTCAACATGACAGGGTAGATGGTGCTGCCACCAAGTGAGACAGGGAGCAGAGGAGGAAGATCACTTTGGGGTTGGGGTGTGGAGTAAGATGACCAATTCCCTTTTGGTCACAGTAAGGTGCCTATGGGTCATCCAAGGGGAGAGGCCTGACATGCAGTCACATAGGAGCTGAATGAAAGGCCTGGGCTAGATAAAGAGATTTGGGTCTTGGCACTTAATGGGAACTAGTAAAAAAGCACAGGCATTTCAAGGAGGGAGTGGTAAACAGCATCAATGCAGCAGACACAACAACAGACAAGGGCCCACTTGATTTGGTAATTAGGAGGTCAAAGCAGCTCTGGGGTGAATGCCAAATTGCAGCAAGTTAAGGAGTAAGAGGGTAGGGAGGAAATCAACATTGTTGAGTGTAGACTACTCTTTTGAGACGTTTTGATGGGACAGAAAGGCGTAATAAGCTCATGATAACCCAACAGAGGGATGCTGGGTCAAAGGAGATTTTGCTTGTGTTGCTGTTATTGTTGTCTTAAGATGAGAAAAACTCAGACATGTTCATAAGTTGAAGAACAAGAGCCAGTAGAGCAAGGGAGAGGCTGGGGTGAGGCCCCAGCGATGCTGGTGGAGGCGGCTCCAGAACACAGGTGGAGGAGCAGACTTTGAGGTGGGGTAAGGCCACCTCATCCCCAGACTAGTGAGAAGGTTGAGTGTAGCCGCCTATCAGTTCACGAGGGCTGGATTTCAGGTAAGTGGGCCCTGCCGGATGCCTCCATGTGCTCGAGGAAGTTAGGGTTCCTCGAAAGGAATGGGAGAGGGGGAGGGGCTTAAAGCGAGTGGTAGGGGTTTAGAACAGTCAGAAAATGGGAGAGAAAGTGGACAGAAAACAAGTAGAAGTTCAGAGAAGCAGAACTGAGACTTAGCCCAAGATTAAGAATCATACCTCTGCAGTGGCAGCAATCTGCAGGGCTATGTGGTTTTCTCCAGCAGAGCTCAGCCACCCAGGCTGAGGAGTGGGGGAAGCAGAGTGGGGAAGATCTATCCCAGCTTGGGGGTTTGCAAGTCAGATATGCCAAAGGATGAGCAGAGCTGAGGGTGCTGATGATGAGCGGCTGATGTAATCAACCACAGACAGGATCAAAGGGAAGCAAGGTTGAGGGAGGGAGAAAATAGAGATGGAGGTCTGGATGCAGGCAAAGAGCAGATGTCATAGCATGTGAGGGTGAGAACTGGAAGGACAAGAGGTGGTGGTCACTGAGGGGGATGCTAGGATGTCAGCTTTCGGAGGTGGAACAGCTCTGAGTGTTGGAAATGGGTAGCTGAGTGTAGTGGAGAATTAAAGTCACTAGTGTTGAGGAGCTGCAGAGTGTCAGATGGGTCACTCAAATGAAAACAGATGTTGTTCCAGAAAACAGGAAGATAACTGAGCGCTAAAGGCTTCTATGAATATGAGGGAAGTGGCTCGAGGTCAGAAAATGACAGAGAAAAGGAAAGGGAGACAACCACAGGCATTTTACAGGAACCAGCAGAATATTCAGTTTGACCATAGAGCCCAGGGTGGACTGTGTAAAGGGAAATCACAGGAGGTACGGTTACCAATGATAGGTTGGGGCAGAATCAGAAAGATCTTTGAACGTCAGGCTAAGAAGCCTAGACTTCATCAGGAAGGCAACAGGGAGCCACTGAAGGTTGCTGAGCACCTATGTATGAGATGTATACTTTGGGAAGATAATAGAAGAGACAGCACTGAGCTTAGAATCAGAAGACTGGGTTCGATAACTAAATAGCAGCTACTATTTATTGTGCACCTACTCTGTACAGGCCACTGTGCTAAGCACTCTAGGGGGGTTGTCTCATTCATTCTCATCCTGGACTCAGTTCAGCCAAGTCTTAAGCTGTGTGATCTGGCAAGAATAGCCTACCCCTCTCGTCTTTGGGACTCAGTTCCCCTATCTGTTAGTAGGAAGGGGACGGAACTAGGTATCCTTGTAAGGGCTGGCCCAACTCTGCCATTCTAGGGCCGTGTGGCCCTGAGGCCTATAAGGCCTCATCCTCTTATCAGATGGAATTCAAGAGACTTACAGCTGAAGGAGTTGGGGGCTGGCCCAGCAAGGTGAGCCCAAGCAGGACTCAACCACCCGGGGCCAGTCAAGGGAGGCAGAGCAGTTGAATAGCCTCCAGCTCCGTCTTGCTTCCCACTGGCTTGCAGAAAATCGGCGGGCATTCCTTCCTGAGAGAGAAGAGAGGGCCTGAGGAGAAGGAATCAGTAAGCCCCCCACCCAATCTTGCACCTTGAAAAGCTTGGCTCTGTTCCTCCCCATCCCCCTAGACTCCCTCCTCTATACCTCCCAATTGCTCAAACAATTCAGGGCCCTCTGCCCCAGCCCAGTTTAGTTGGCTCTGAGGAAAAAAAAAAAAAGGTGGAGGGAGATCTGTCCACTGCTGCCACTGGGCCCTCTTGGGCAAACCTGAACCTTCAAGAAGGAATGTGTCTGCCTGATGCTATTCAGCCGAGAGCTGAGGACAGTGGCAGATGCTCTTGCCTGGGCTGCATCAGGTCCTGGGGCTAGGGCTAGTCTCCCTCACCAGTCTTGGTGTTAGCCACGATCAGTTCAATGGTCCATCTGAGGATGTAGGTGGGCCGGATCCCGCTGTCCCCCAAGGCTGGCAGCTCGGAGAGCATCCTCTCCAACAGGGCCTGCGTGAAGGCCTGGGAGTGCAGGCCCCTGAGCAGGGGCTGCCAGAATTGAGAGAACGGCTTTGGCACCAGGACGTCATTCAAGTCCACATTTTCTGGTTTGTGAGGGACACCCATTGACAAGGAAAGCGGAGGGAGATAGGGAGAAAGGGAGAGAGGGAAGGAGGAAGGGAGGGGGAGAGGGAGGAAAGGAGGAGAGAGGAAGAGAAGGGGGAGAGGAAGGGGAGGAGAGAGTGAAGGAGAAGGAACGGGGCCCCAGCACCACCACCAGAGTTGTCACCACAGAACGAGAGGAAAGAGGAAAGTAGAACAGTGGGGAGAGAAACCAGTTAGTATCTGGCAACCAACAACTGACTCACAACAGAGTATAAAAGAAAAAGAGTTCTGGTTCTAGCTTTCAGCTTTGTCAATAACTCACTGTGTGACTTTGGGTCAGTACCTTCCCCTCTCTGGACCTCAGTCTGCCCGTCTGTAACACGAGGATGTTGGACTAGATGACCTCACAGGCCCTTCCAGTTCTGCTGTTCTAGCTCTCTAGCAAGTGGCTAAATCATAGTTAACACAGCACAATAACGGCATTAAGACTCCCCCTACTCCACCCCGCCCGACCCCATCCAATTCCAGGCCACGGAAGAACAGCCCAGCCACTCCTTATCAGTGGGGCTACCTGTTCTGCTCAGCTGAGAGGGGCTTCCAGAGGCTATGGAATGGCAGGAAACAGCCCTTGACACCCAGTCCAGGGTCACCCTGGCCACCCCTGGCATTCTAGCCCAAGAAACACAGTACCCTAGGGCTGTAGTGAGCCCCCAGGACCCTACCTTCATAGTCTATCTGCAAAGCTGCCAACTGCTCAAATGTGGGAATGAGAAAGCCGTCATCCAGAAAAGCATCCAGCACAGCCTCCCTGGAGCAAGAGGAGATTTAATTAAGCAAACTGAAGCAGGCAGAAGACCCTCTCCTACTCCCCTACCCACTCCAAAGGCAGCTAAAGCCTCTGGCTCAATTGGCTAAAGCAGCATGCGGGAAAAGGAAGGCAGGTGACAGTTGGATCTCAAGTCTTAGCCTCCTGGGCAAGGGGCTGGGCCAGAGACTGGGATCAGTGGGTTTTGAACAAGCATTTGCCAAGCACATGCTGATCTAAGACCCACAATGAGGGCAGTAGTGGCTGAACAAGACTGAAAATACAGATGGTGAAAAGTCCCAGGCCCACAGAGGAGTTAAATGCCTGGGGTCACAGGGCTTTTAGACTTTAGTTCCTGCTCAGTCTTTCTGTTTCTCTTGACAGTCCTCTGGCCTCCTAGCCCTCCCCCTCTCCCTGGTTGCCCTGTTTCAGATCCTAGATGCAGAAACTTTGGGGACACAATTGCTGGACCAAATATGATCCTTATTCCTAGGGACTCCAAGAACCCAGTAGTAAGTTATAGAGGTTGAAAGCATAGGCTATACGGGTAATCCCTCATCCTCATCTAGTTCAAAGTGAAACCAGCAAGAGCCAGCTGTCTTCTCCAGAGCTAGCAGTTCCCCAAGAGGCTCTCCTAGATGACAAGGCCTAGAGGGAGAACAAGAGCTCCCAAGGTGTCTCAATGCCTGAAGGGTGGTCATGCTCAGATCCCCCACCCCCGCACCAGGCTCAAGGAGGAAAGAGTTGTCCTTCCATCCCTCTCCCATCTCCTCAGGTCAGTATCCAGGAAGAGCACTTGAAGCAGCCAGCCAGCTGTCTGCTAAGCACAAGCAGGCAGACACTACTGTATAGAGGCACAAGGATAGTTTTCCCAGCTGCGGAAGAGGCTACCACCCATCTTTTTGCTGAAAGGTGCAGCCAAGAAGCCTAGGCTGGGCAGACATTGATAAAACACCTTTGGAACTAGTAATATCCTGGGAATGAAGAAGACTCCAGGGGTAATCCCAACCTGCACTGTAGGCTCCCACTCAAGCCCACTGCCACCTAGACCACCTTCCTATACACTCTGCTCCATCCTAGATTCCTTCCAACCTCTCCCTAGCTGGGAAGGTCTAGGACTGCCTCCACAGGTTCTTAGTGGAAGGTTCCCCAAAGACCTTTCCAGCTAAATTTAGGTAGCAAGCCCCCAAGAGCTAGGGAGAAGAGGAATGGATAGACGCTGTTTGTCTGCTCTGGATTGAACTGAGCACTATTTTTTGGGAAAAAGGCTCATGGCCATACTAAGCGAGGAGGGACTTAGTCGTTTGAGGACCCAGGCCCTGGGAAGGCCCCTCCTTGGTACCCCCAACCATGACTATCCAGTGGATACTGACACTCTCCAATAGCAGTTCAAAAGAAAAGACAAGCAGTGCCCACCATATATCTTTTACCTCAAACTTGGACAAGGGCTAGGCAGTGAGGCGGTAATTCTCCTAGTTGCCAAGAGTTCCACATACCACTGGACGGAGAAGAACAAAGCTGGCCAGGGGACGGATGACCACCGACATTCCTGCCTCTGGCCATTTTAGTGACTCAGAGTAGGCAACTCCCACCTGGTCGCTGGCAGGGCCAGGACAAGAGGGTCATGCAGAATGCAAGGTCACCCCATGAGGGATCAGGATTATCCTTGGGATTTCCTACAGTAGAGGTTGGCAAGCTGGGATATGGAAACCAATTTCAGTGAGGCTGCTACGCTCTACCCCAGAGTAGGCAGCCCCTGATTACCTAGTTACGAACCTGTTCTCCCATGTAATGCCCTTGAGCTCAGCCAGGATGCATTCTACAGGTGGGGACAGGTTATTCCATGCCTTAATGGCCTGAGGTAAATGCCTAAATTTCTCCAGAACCTGCCAGCAAAAAGGAACCCATCAGAAGGTTGGTTCAGTCAGGCAACCCTCCTCCACCCCTCCAGGATCCCTTCCCATAGGACCTCTCAGCACCTCCCTTCAGGGGATAGGGCAGGGCATGCAGGGGTGGGCCCCTAACTCCCCTATTGGTCTTGCAACTAAAAATATCATGACCTTCAAACGCCAGACTTTCTTCTCCTCCTCCTCCTCCCCAAACCCCTTGAATTCCCTGTGGCTCCCAATCACCACATACCCCAATACTAAGATATCTAGTGGGAGAATTTGGTTGGAGTTGGGTAGAGACCCTTGGGCCAAGGGGTGAGGGGAAGCAATGGGTTATGCAAGAAAGGAAATCAGGAAACCCAGGCTCTAATCCTGGTTCTATCACTAACTGCTTATGTGACCTTGGGCCAGTCGCTTCAATTATCCATGGCTTCAGTTTCTTTGTCTGTGAAAAGGAAGGATTCAGCTGAATGGTTTCTAAGCTACCTTCCTTTCTGCTAAAACAGCTCCCCTCAAGCTCACCTGATCTAGGAAAGTTCCTGGGCACCATCTGCTGATCAGCTGCAGTACTGCAGGTCTATGCAACCACCTATGTCCAGTTGTTCCCCACCACCCCATGGGGCAGATTATCCACAAACTTTCAGCATCTCCCCCCTCCATTGGTGTGGAGGGTTAGCCAACTGGACTCTGCTTCTCCTGTTTCTGAGAAGTTCCCTCAAGCTTTGCCACTTTTCTTTAAAATTCCTTCTTAGGATTTCTCTAAGGTAGCTGGCAAGAGGGAAGAAATGGCTGGGGAAGGAGAGAACATGCCAAATCAAGGGCACTTTCTTACCTTAAACTGTTCCTCTTCATATGATACCAGCAGTTCCCGGGCTCTTTCTGAAAACAGAATAGGGAAACAGATAGAGCAGCCAGCCCAGCACCCTGTTCCTAATGGGATTCTGAGCCCCTCTCACCTCATTTCTTGAGTTGTAAATTGGGAACTAGAATTCTTGCCTCTCCTACTTCACAGGGATCAAGGAAGATGCTTGAGATAGTAGTTTTTTTAAGCTAAGACTCACTACAACCCCAGAGAAAATGCTGAGCCAGGGAAACCACCAGTGTCAACCTTAAGCCCGAGTCTTCCAGGCTCATGGGCCCCTTTCTGCCCCGACAAGGACACCTACCATATAGCTCTTTATGTCTCAGAGCCTTTTCCCAATGCAAATCAGCCTCTGTGTTGCTTTTGTGGTCTCCATCAGCCCGGACATCCAGCTCTGCATCTTTCCCTTCATCCTTATGTTCTGGTCTCTGTTCTGTGACATCATCAACAACAATGTTCTTATCCTCTTGGCCCTCTTCATCTGTCTCTTCCCTGTCCTCCTCCAACTCCCAGGTCTCTCTCAGGCTGTTCTCCAGTTGGCGGCACCAGTAGGTCTTCTGGAGCCAATCCAGGACAAAGTAGCAGCCTAAAGGAGGAGAGGAAGAAAGGCAGTGCCATAGGAGCAGCCACAGGCTAGCAGCTCTTAGCAGGTCCCCAGCCTCATCTTGCAAGCATTATGGGAAGGCCCCAGGGAAGAGGCGTGGCTCCAAGAAGGCACAAATCTCAAATATCCAGAAGCTGCCCCTCTTTCATTGGGTTATCCCTCTGTTCTTTGCTGTCTCCTGCTCACCAGTACCTTTCCTAGAAAAAGCTAATACTAGGCTTGGATATGGAATGACAAAAATGGCACAGGGCTGGCAAGTGGGAGAACAAAGACCCAGCCCCACTGGCTAGTTACATGGCCTTGGTCTGAGATCTTTTCTAGATCTGTTTCCCCTGCACGAAAGGTCTAGGCTGAAGCAGGGGTCCTTAGTTAGGATGGGGTGTCCAAAGAACCCCTGGGTTCATGACACTTGATGGCTCACACCTCTCAACTTGCCCCCTGCCACTCCCCTCCTCAGGCACAAAATTTAAGGGATGCCCAAACACTCAATAATCGAGATATCAAAACAAGATCAGAACAGTGCCCTGCCAAGCCACATTACAAAAGGAGAAATCAGTTAACACTAATCCTGTCTTTACTTAAAATTTGATATTTTGTTCATTGTGGGTTTTTCCACATTAAAATGTTATTTATCTTGATTACTGAGTTCTGATGCCCCCTTAAAGTTTGTGCCCAAGGCAAGTGCCTCACTTGCCTCGCCCTAGTCCTGGCTCTGACCCCAGATGGAGACCTTCCTCCCTCTACCTGGGCTTAACTATGATAGTTATACTCCCTGGGGACTCACCTCTGCGGCAGTCATTTATATGGGGCATTTTCTTGTGGGTCAACTCATGGCGAAGTTCAACAATCCAATCTGGAATGTTCACCTGATTTTGGGGGAGGACGTTGAGTGTAGAAATTAGAAAATATTAAAGCTGGAAGGGACCACAGAGATGAATTAGCCTGGCCTCCCCCCACTTTACAGATAGAGAAATTGAGGTCCTGAGAAGGGGTTCCAGTCTTAGTGGCAGAGCTAAGATTAGAAACCAGGTCTCCCAATTCTTTTTACTACTCTGCAGAGGTGATCTTGAAAATCAGAAAAAACACTCGCCTCCCCCAGCCACCAAACACCCTCCTTCAACAAAGAGGTTCCTGTGAATGAGCATTAACAATCATCTTCTCCAGCCTCCCTCCAACCTGTCTATACCAGTCCCTCTCCCTGGGTACCCTTTACCCCCTCCTTCCTCCCTCTTTCCCACACCTCCTCCAGGATGCTTCTCTTTATGGTTGAGAACCTGCCTGCCCTCTGGGCCTCTACACATCTCACATACTCACTGAGGGCAGGAACATCTGGCATTTTCATGCTACTTGGCTGAGCGTGTCTCCTCCCTCAGACTGTCAGCTCCCAGAAGGCAGGCGCTGTGACTGCCACCTCTTTCCTGTCCCCACCCAGTGGAGCATCCAGGTGCCTCAGCTTCACTGGGCCACTCCCAGCAAGCTGGGCAGTAAAGCCAACTGAAGATAGCAGCCATGAGCAAGGGAGTAAGTGTGCTTCTTTCACGTTGGAGGCTGAGGCTCTGGGGTTCTTGCTGGGCTTGGCCTGGCCAGTAGTGGTGGGATGAGCTAGTCTGACTGTGTGCCCACATCACCCCATGCCCCATTTAGTGAGCCCTCCTGGGGAGAGAGAATTGAGCAAGGCCACTTTATCATACACACCTCCTGAGCCAGGAACTTGAGGGGGAGCTTGACAAACTTTGTTTTCCTTTCCGAAATAAGATTCACAAACCTGGAGTTGGGGGAGAAATAAGTGGCACAGCCCAAGCAACTGTTTTACTCAAACCAGTGGGGCTTCAAAACACCTTGCTGAGTTACTGACACTTTGCATTTCCACAACCTTTCCACTGAGTGTTCTGTCCTATTCTTATGGTTGGTGTCAGCCAGAGCAGGGACAGTTCCATCCAGTCCAACAATTACTGAGGGTCTGCCCTGTACTGAAGCCGTACAGATGAGTAAGACACTGCTCTGGACTTGAAGAATTCAGTCTAGGATAAATAATCACAACATAATGTAACATATTATGCTGGAACATAATACTATAATGCTAGGACGAAGGACTACATAAAATGATACGGGAAGCACAGCTAAATGATGGAGAAGGTAAGAAGAGCTAGGGAGGACCTCCAGGCAGATAAGGGGAAGAGTATGAGATGAGCAAAGACTTTGACAGATGAGAAAACTCAGTGACAGCCTTTTTCCCAATGTGCATGAGCCTGCTAGAACCACTATGAGTCACTCTGTGAGTCAGGAACTACTGGGCCACATCTCCACTTCCACAACTCAGCAACCTTTCAGTGTTCGTGGAGAGAAGGGGAAAAGTGTGGTGCTAAGTATAAATGGGGAGAGGATTGGAAAATCTACATTAAATTATGGCCAAGGACATGGAACCATTCAGAAAAGTTCCTCTGGGTGAAAGAGTTAAAGGGGAAGAAAAACAAACTGTCAAAGCTGGAAGAGACCTACAGAGATCTCTTGGTGTGAACCACCCCCACCCCACATTCCAAGAAACAGATGGAAAGAAAAATAAAAGAGAGAAGGCTCTCAGGAAAGGAAAAAGAGAAACGTGTGTTGATAGGGGGGTACCAAAAGCTGTCAAGTCAAGCAATCACAGGGTAACCCAAGCTTTGCTTAACATGTGCTACCCCCACCCCAACCCCCCCCAAAACCACCCCCCAACTCCCACCCGTGGTAGGTCTTACCTGACCAATGCCATGCCATAGAGCAGTCTAAGTTCATCAGTGCCCAAGCCACCAGTTACATCCATGAGCTTACAGCGTACCAGGTCAGCAGTAGAAGCCACTGCCAGGGGGAGTTCGTTGCCTAACCTAAAGGGCCACAGTCCAGCACCATCATAAAGGTCCCTTACACTGATCCACCCTCCACCTCAGAACCTAGGTTGCTGTAGGTTATTCCAATTATATATTGGCTGAAGAGTGCATGAACAGACACAAATCAAGAAGATGGGAAGAGGGAGGATAACGTCCCTGGGATCCAATAGTACAGAGGGCATGAGAAGCTGTCTAGGATATATACAGGACATCTAACTGCTATGCAATCAACCAACAATTAAGTGTGGACACACCCCTTTCTTTCACCCTGAAACCCTCAACTCATTCAACTGGAGAAGACCCTTATCCCTTGAGACCTTTACCCTTTGTCTGCTCTCAACTGGACTGAGGAGGCCCATTCCAACATGGTTTTGTAGGCAAACCACCCCCGCCCCCATTCGAATCGGAAATCCACCCTAGGATATTAACCTACTACTTAAGCACTGGCTCAGCCACACTGGTCCCTCCGGCACCCTCACCAAGATGGGAGAAGGTGAGGGTCAAAGCTCGAAGATTTTACAGGAGGATTGTTAAGGCACACTCTCTTTCTTTCTGCAAACGGGATTAGTGCAAGAGCTTGGCTGAGACTTTCCCCCAGGCACTTGGGAGAGGGGCAACGCCCAAACCACTCACACGGGCACCACCAGGCAATTTAGGAGAATAAAGCCTTATACAAATTCTACAAAGGAAGAGGTGAGGCGCCACCAGCACGCAGGTAGGAAGGCTGAGCCTGCCGCCTTACCTGCTTCTCCACACGGTGATGCGGTTCAGCGCGTACTGCTGCAATTTATGGTCGTCACAGAACAGATACACCGTCACCTGATCCCACTCGGCCTTACCGAGCCAGGCGACCACGATGCGCTGTGCCCAAAGTGGCGACGACTCTATCTCTTGGACGCACTTCCCGCACCACGCACTCCACACGCGATCCATCACCCGGTGACCCAGACCTGGCCCGGCCCCGGATTCCCACCAGACACTGGACTCGACGCAGCTTGTACCGCGGCCCTCCTCACAGCCTGCAGCCCAACAAGCCACGCTCACTCCAAACCGCCGCCGCACCAGTAGCCAATAGGAGAGCGTGACCCCGACGCAAGCCCGCCTCCCAGCGTTAGCGTGGCAAATCGGAACGCGAGGGCAGGGGGCCGACCAAACACGAGATGGGAGTACGTCTTCGCCGGCCGGATGTGTTCTTTTCGCAAAGCAACCGTAGCAGCTGCAAGCGTTCGGCCTCAAGGTTCCGCTAATTTCCTCGTTGCTAACGGCCTTCTGTCCCAGACCGAGAGGGATGTGTCTGCACTGCAGGAGGAATGTTAGTTTGCGCCCCTTGGCGGGCAGGGAAGGGATTGTGATAATCCAGTGTACTGCAAATGGTCTTATGTTTTTATTGCCATGAATCAGCACCTGATCCAGTAAAACGCTATTGACACTGGAGCAAGACTACAGAGCAAATATCTAATATCTAGATATCTAAAGTTGAGATGAAAAATCTGCTGGGTTTTCACATCTGTA
Source organism: Diceros bicornis minor (assembly GCF_020826845.1). Taxonomy (NCBI): domain Eukaryota; kingdom Metazoa; phylum Chordata; class Mammalia; order Perissodactyla; family Rhinocerotidae; genus Diceros; species Diceros bicornis. Next base: position 59,176,509 of record NC_080781.1, read on the forward strand.
CAGTGAGGGGCTTAGACTGAGTGACCTCTAGGTTTTCTTTCATAGCTGAGAATTGTAGGATTTTACTCTGCCAGCATTCCACTGCTTTGTTGGTTTCAATATCCACAAACGTATACTTAATTTTTCTGCATAATTCCTTGGCATTCTGCAGTTCTGGGGGGAAAGCAATATTATGAAGCCTTTCTGGTTTTACACGTTGGCTAAAATGTATTCAGGACTCTGTCTCAGTCCTTCTCACAGAAGTTATTTTCCAGTCTAACACTTGAGAGAAAACTGTTGCTAGCAATCTTAACAGCATTACTGTAAGTCGCTCTGTTTGACTTGAGAGCAACAAATTCCAATCCATTCTCCGTATGCGCCTCTTTCTCCAGCCAGCTTCTCCTAAGATGTAGTCTGCCTGTGGTTCTTGAATGACAGTTACTCTGTCCTGAGTAGCCATGCCAACCAGTAAGCCAGGTGTCTACCAGAAACCAGATACCCTTTCACCTTCGAGTGAGTGCAGGCAAAGACAGGAAGATGGCTTATACGACCCATCAAGATCCAGTCCAGTCAAAGGGCCTGCTAGGTCTGCAGGAATCATCCGTGAACATTTGAATGATTAGAAGGGGGGTTAGAAGCTAGTCCTTTTTCAGGTAAAGACCCCTACCCTTCCTCTTTCCTACCCCGTGAAGCTGAAGGTCTCCCTATTCCATGTATTCCAAGAAAACTTGACCAAAGCATGTAACAAGAGCACCATGTCTAATATGTGGCAAATGAGGCCTGAGACCTATTGAGAATGGGATTATTGGATCAAGTATACTAAGTAGTGATGCCTTTGAGGAGGCACTATATTAATTTCCTGTGGCTGCTATAACAAATTTCCACAAACTTGGTGGCTTAAAACAACAGAAATTTTTGATCTCACAGTTCTGGAAGTCTGAAGTCCAAAATCAGTATCATTTAGCTGAAATCAAGGTGCTGACAGGACCATAGTCCCTTTGGCTGCTCTAGGGGAGAATCCATTTCTTCTCTTTTCCAGCTTCTAAAGGCTACTGGCATTCCTTGGCTTGTAGCCACATCACTCCAATCTTAAAGTCCAGCATCCTCAAATGTTTCTCTGCTCCGTCTTCACTTTATCTTTTCTCTGTTTAAGATCTCCCTCTGCCTCCCTCTACTACATGTGGTTACATTTAGGGCTCGTCTGGATAATCCAGGATAATCTCTCCATTTCAAGGTCTTTAATTTAACTATATCTGCAATTAAATTTATGTTAACATATAAAGTAGCATTATTTTATTTTATTTATTTATTTTACCATATAAAGTAACATTCACACTTTCCAGGGATTAGGATATGGATGTCTTTGGGGTGTGGGGGGTGGGGGTTGGGTGTGCAATTTTTTCAGCCTACCACAGGCACTATGGAATCCATCCTGGTACATCCTCAAGAATCCTAAGAATCCCTAGGCATGTGGTGCTACAGGACACCTCCAGCTGTACCAGTGGTCTTGAATTAAACAAGCATTCTCCAAGTCTAAGGCATTGCCTATGAATCTTGAAGTTGATCAAATTTGTCTTTAAGCACTGCTTCCATTTGTTTCACCATTCCCCTCCCTCTAACTCCCCACCCCCACTTTTGTGCATCCCATTCACCTGAGGCAGTCCTGAGGCCCCTACTGAGCACATACCTATATGCTGATGCCTTTCAAGTCTCCAGCTCTGGTCCTAATCTTTCTCTGAAGCTCTAGATTCATTTAATCAACTGCCTGCTACACTCAGTATTAATCTTTCCAAAACTAAAATACTTTCCCCAAAAATCTGCCCTGCAACTCCTTCAATCCCAGTAAATGTCAACAACGTCCACACAGTCATCCAAATTTCACTCTCTGCACTCAGACAGCTTGGGCTTGAATTCTGGCTTCAGCACTATCTGTGAAAACTCGAGCAAGTTATTTAACTTCTCTGATTTTCTTCATCTTAAAATGGAGAAAAAGGAGCACTTACCTCGTAGGACTGTTGTGTCGATTTAAAAAGGTAAGTGTAGAGTTCTTAGAACCGTGCATGCCACATTGTAAGCACTTGAAATATTAGCCTATATTGTTATTAACATTATCATCCTCTACTATCCACCTCCTCCCTCACCTCCACGCTGCCCCTCCCCACAACTACATAATCTGTCTAGTAAATTCTACTAACTATCTTTTAATCAGTCCTCTCCTTGACATCCTCATGGCCACTGTTCTCGTTCAGGCCTTGGTCCTCTCTGGATCATGTACTACCTTCCTAACTGGTCTCCTTGCTTCCATCCCTTACACAGCAGGGAAGAGGGCTCACAAACTTGAACCTCATCTTGTTAGAATCATAAATTCCTGAACTGTTTTCCTGAAAAAGTAGGCATTAAATGGCTTTTCAAGGGTTTTTACAATTTGGCTCAAACCTACCTCATGTCCAATTACTCCCTGTACCACATTGAAGTTATAGCTGGTCTCTAAATATGCAAATCTCTTGTAAGCCTCTGTGCCTTTGTCTATTATGTTAGCACTCTCTAGAGTTCTCTCCTTTCTTCCCTCTTTCTGGCAAACCACTATTCATCCTTTAAGATTCAGGATCCTTTGTCAAAATCAGTCATTCCCCCCCTGCCCCCAGGAGTGCCGCTTCGGCGGCCCAGCAGGGTTCGCAGGTGCAGATCCTGGCCATGCACCGATGCACTGCTTGTCAAGCCATGCTATGGTGGCATCCCATTTAAAGTAGAGGAAGATGGGCACGGATGTTAGCCCAGGGCCAATCTTCTTCAGCAAAAAGAGGAGGATCAGCATTGGATGTTAGCTCAGGGCTGATCTTCCTCACAACAAAAAAAAAGAAAAAAAAAATCAGTTCCCCCAAACAGAGTAAATCTGTCAAGCCCTTCTCTGAATCCCCACACCACTTGTACATCCTTCTATTGGAGGAAGGAAGGGAAAGAAACACTGAATGCCTACCATGGGCCAGGCTATGTGCTATGTACTATGCAAAGTGCTTGACAGCATTGAACTTTATCTGAGCCCTGGGCTCCAAGAAAGCAGCCACAATTGAGAAACTCCCCCAACCTTTTGTGTTCCAAAAAACAGCTAATTATAAAGGACCACAGTGCTCTGGCGTATTCCAGGATAAGACCCTCTCCATACTGCTTCACGACTCCCGTAAGACTTGTGATGACTCCTTTGTTTACCTGCCTCTATAAAACCCTAACTTTCCTTTTTTTTTCTTTGAACATTTTCTCTATGGCTATAGCCTGAATAAAATCATCTCCTTAATTGCCTGGTGCATTTTGTCTTTCACATGGTCCTCACAATTCTGTGAAGTTGGTTTTGTTCTCATCAGTTTACAGATGAGAAAACCAAAGCTCAGCTGCATGGCCTAAATTAGCACAATTATGTGATTCCCTCCCAGGTCTGTGTGGCTCTGAAGCCTAGGGTCTTTCCACAACCCTCAGACATGGGTTGTGATTTACCTGTTTACAGGTCTGCTTCAGACCATGAGAACTTCAAAAGCAGGAACATCCAGGGCTCCAATTAGCCTTAATCTTTGTTTGCTGAAGGAATTTCTGAACAAACCACATCAACTCCCACTAAAGTAGTGTTGCAATGTTTCTCAAACTTTCTCTTTAACCCAAACTTCTTTTTGATAAGTGGGAAAAACAAACGTGAAAGGCTGAAATTCTGAGCCAAAGGAGAATGTACGTTTTAAATGGAAAAAACAGAGCCTTATCCAAAGGAATGGGGCCCTCTGAGGAATTTCAGGCCTGATGTTGGGGAGGGGCTAATGTCTCTTCTAAAACCTCAAGCATTCTAAAGCCCTAAAGTGTCAGAATTTCCTCAGAGAAGTAGATGACCCACTTGACAATGGAAGGTCTTCATTGGCCACTGTGTCACATTTATTGTTCTATCCAACAATACCTCAGAATCAAATGCTGGGAGGTGATAGCAATGTAACACATCTCAGGTTAACTGCCTGCTTCTGTTGCAGGATCCTTTCTAGAATCATTATATCTTCCCAATGGAGGGGGCCCCAGAGGTCATCTTATCCAGTCCCCTGACTAAGTAGATTGTTTCTCAGCCAAATGGGAACCTATACTTTCTTAAGGATTTGTTTTAGATGCTAACACTGGTCACAGTAGGAAGTTGTTATTTGTGTCTAGCTTCCATCTTTTGTGCTGCAATAGCAACATGACTTCTTTCAGCTCTCTGCCAAAATGGCAGACAGTCTTATAGATTCAAAGTTCCCACTCAACCCTTAATCTACCTGAACAGTGCCTCTGTTCCAATTCTCAGATTATGTATTTTTCCCTAACGAAGCCAGACACTCCTCTACTACTAGCATGGAAGGCTAGATTGGAGCAGTGCAAACTGGATGAGAGAGGGGATCCTCCGTTTTAGGGGTCTATCAGCATATCTCTAAAGGAGTAGCTTTTGAACATTTCTGGATCCAGACCCATTGTAAGCAATACCTTTTACTTCATAACTCGTTTCACATGTACATATGTATAACCGAAACAAAATTTCCACAAGACAGTACTTACCACTACATGAAATTCAACTCTAGTTTTTTTAGTTTCATTTTTTGAAAAATGCTGGTCATCACTCTCATGTAAGGGGGGCATGGACCTATGCCACAAATGTTACCGCCCATCGTGGGGCCTTCTGCTTGCCACAAGACATGCCAATAGTCAAGAGGCAAGGTGGTAGGAGAAAAAGGACTTTTATTATAGCTTGCTAGCAAGATGGAAGATGGCTGACTAATGTCTGAAAAAAAACATCTTAAGGGGCACAAAGTCTTACAGCAGTTATATAGGCTGGTGGGTTATAGGGGAGGGGGTTAGGAATGTTAACCTTCTGGTGTTACAGACTGGGAGTCACCACACCAGATCTTTCAGTTTTCATTGATGATGGCGATTAGCATAAATTCTCTGTTAGGGGGTCATCACATTCCTAAAGAACTCAAAAGAACAAAGTTATCATCTTACCACAGCTGGGAGGTACGTGCACAAGCAGGGGTTATAAAATCAACACTGCAGTTAGATCTCCTGGAGGGTGCATATCCAGCTGGGTTAGTTTGTCAGAGGTCTTTCAAAGTTATCGTAGGATTTCTTTTCTACAATGGCTTCCCTTATGTCAACCTTCTCTTGAGCCAGTATCAATTCCCCCTTTGCTGTTTAACCCCTCAATCTTGAGGGATATCCTGTTATTCCATCTTATTGAACCAGTCTCTTAGTAAGATGGTGGTGCAGATGGGCTCCCAAAGTTAGGCCTATAATGTGTAAGCAAGTGTAAGCAAGTAACCAGGTAATTAATAAGACAAAAAGAAAAACAAAGTTAATCGTGGGAGCAAATTATAAACCAGTTTCTGAGTTCAGAGGACAGCCAGTCAAGATTTCTAGATGTCAGCGTCAAAGCATCTTTTGCAGTTTGGAATGTCTCTGATGATGTTATGGGGTATTCATGTACCTTTCTGAGTGGCTTATAGAGCAACAGACGTGAACCTCTCTTAAGTTTATATCAAGTCCACCAGCTTCAGTTTGTAAAGCTTCAGGAAAAAGGGCAGGTTCAGTTCTCAGTGATTCCAAATGAAAATGACAGAAAAAAAAATCAAAAACGTTAGTTTGGAGATTTGTGCCAGATAGTTCAGGAGACTAGAAGAATTCAGGATCCAGTCCAGTTAACAGATACAAAACAGAAGCCTCAAAGACAATTATCAGAACTAAAACCTAATATAAATAAATGTGTACTATAGTTTCTATTGAAACATATATTTTTCCCTCTAAAATCACCCTCGTTTTATAAAAGCTAGCCAAATTAAAACTAACTGGTTTGCAGAATAAGTTTAGTTTCAATAAATTTGGCCCAATTATTTACATAAGTACAGCAAGAATAGCCATTGGTCACATAGGCTCTTTTAATGCCGCTCTGCTGGAACTCTTTATAAGAAATCTCAGATTGAACTTCAAAGGTCTCTCGAGGCCAGAAAAGCCAAGCCAAGGACTTTGTCATCAGCATTTGCCTGCAATACCTACAGATTTGGGTGATTTCCTCTCTTCTTGAAGGTCCCCCAAAATATTTCAAGGTTCTTTGCACCTGCCGGATAAGTGACATTCCTTACTTATCCAGTAAGTGCTGCTTGGAACACTGAACATAAGGTACCAAGCCAATATTTCCATGTGGCTTTATTCCATAAAGCCCAATCTTTGTCTGTCAAAAGCTGTCTTGTCACATTCCAGTCAAAGCGTGGTAATATGGCCAATGTTTCCAAATGTGTCCTGTTATAAGGAGAACAGATTCTTATTGAACTTATGCAAATAACTATATTGACATGAAACCAACAATACTCACTTACTAAGAGTTTTCAAATCCTGGAGGGATCAGGTAGGGAGAAAAAGATAAATGTTTCAATCCTGCTTACAAAGGTAAAATTTACCAAATTGCCATAAGCCATAGCAGCTCAGGAGAGAAGAGAAAAAGTTTTCCTTGAATCTGAAAAAACAAAACATTAAAAAATCATCAATATTTGAAACAAAGTCATAAAAATTATAGTCATCCTCATCAGTTCATTCAGTCCAATGTAATTGATTCTTGATCTTAATCTTCTGTTAGCAGTTTCATGAAATCATCAGTTTCTCAGTTAGAGATCTGTTATTTCTTATCCAGTTCAGTTTCATATTCTGAAATTTTATCAGAAACCTATATTCTAGAATAAATGTCAGAGTCCTTTCCACAAATTTGTCTGAAGATGAAACATATTTTGCAAAAGTATCAGAGCAAATAAATAACTGTCTGTAACCAACAAGACCCCAAATGGCAACTGACACAGTTTTAGTTAACTTTGTGACATACAATACTTGAAAATAATAACCAGAACCAGACTGACAACCAGGAAAGATCAGAATTTCAGTAATGTTATACAATTTCAAAACACCTATATCAATAACTTTCACCCACATAATACTACCCAAGAAGGTTTATCATCACTTATTTGACAATGCTTCCCATGTAATTTAACATACCAAATAAGCCTAATAAGTTTAGTATCTTCCTCCTTATACGAAAAGAGCAAATTTATTTGAGAAGTCCCAGGGCCCTTTGAAAATTCTCAAAGACAAAAAGTCAAAAAAAAGACTTTATTTAAAATATGAATTTTGCAGAGCTTGTCAAAAATATAAACAGTTAAGGGCAAACAGAGCACTAACAGTCCAAAAAGCCTTAATAGAGAGACCTCAGTCTTTTGAACGTGGGAAATTGTTTTAACAGTTTTTTCTGTCTTTTAGGTAGACTTACTCAAAGGTAAAGAAAAATCTTTTATAACCTCTTTATCAAGAAAATTATCCTTTTAAGAGAAGACCAAATTTTAACTTTACACCAGCTTACTTTTGACATTAAAACTCATTTACTTAATTGTGATTTAGTTTAATCTTAGCCAACTTGACCATGTATAAAACTCCTCAGAGTTTTACTTTCAGAAACTTTCTGTCACTTACTTTTTACATTTAGAATTTGTCCCATGCCTTCCTTTCTTCCCCTCTAGTACTTTTGGACAAATTTATCTTTCTTAACCAACCAAACAAAATATTTCCATTCTTTGTACCTTTTTACTATATACATCTTACTTTCCTTGTATACAGAGCTGTTTTCATTATTAATTTTTAGTAGCTTTAATTACATATATTAATTAGAATTTTTTAACCCTTACAGACCTTAGTAAAAACTATAAAGTAAACAATCATGAACTGTCTTTTATATTAGAATTTTGTGGCTTGGCAAATTTATAAATACCTTTCATAATTTCTAAAAACCTGTTACTTTATAGTACAACCTTTTAATAAAATACAAGACATGTCTACTAATAGACCCAAAACACCTTTTAGTTTTTCTGTAATAAGCCAAAAGTAGATAAACTTAGATATGTTTAGCAATAATGTTTCAGTATTTTATCTTATTTGAAAATGACCCAGATACTCAATGAACTTTTATCAAAAACTCTAAAGTTTAAGTTGCCAAAACGAATTTGGAAGCTGTTTTTTAAGTATACAGACTGTAAAACATAATTATTGTACCCAAAAGCTCTCACTCATTTTCATCTAAATAATTTGTTTCCAACAATGGTCAATCAAACCAATAAACATAAACCAGCTTTCATTTACCAAAGATTAATTTATGCCATGTTAACTTGAAAGACATTTGGGTTAATTTCTATTACATTTAGAATTTATATAAGCCCTTACTTTAATCCAGTTAAACAGAGCTCTTAATTTTGACCATACCCTCTGGAGGTAAAATATCACACATATGTAACATACATATAGACATACATACACAGAGTCTCCACAGCTATGGTTTTAAAATTACTGCCATGAATCGGGTACAGTAATACAAAGCTCCCTAGTTACGAATCCAAATTTCATTTTAAGCCTTTTTACTTACTAATATTTGTAGAGAAGACACTAAAGATGCTAGATTTTTGCCCAGGGTGCTCTTATGGCCATTTTCTGCCTTTTTACTCTTTTTTTCCTTCAGTCTCAGGAATTGGTGATGAGCTAGATAACACTTCCTAGAGAGGCAAGGCAATAATCTTTTTTGAGATTAAGGAACGGGTTCAATCTGAGCTGCCTCTAGAGCTGCTTTTCCAGTCTTACAGGGTTTTGTTTTGTTTTTTTTTTTTAAGGACAATTGCTCTTAATTTCTCAGAAATTGGGTTGTAACTCAAATGACATTATAGGTTGATCTACCTGTCCAACTATATCACAAAGGCACAGAGAAATCACTCCAGTTTTCCCCAAGATGGAGTTTCTGGGGCATAACCCATCCAATTGGAAGTGTTTCCAATTAGTTAAAATGCACCCAAGGGGTGAGTCTCCAGGGATGCTTGGGGCATTCCCCAAGGTGGTAAAGCATTGTCAGTGTCTGACTGACAGCGGCACGGACAAGGGTGCAGAGCCCAACTGTGAGTGTCAATATAGCTAGAAGCTTTAGTCAAGTCCCACTCAGCCCAGGCACTTAGTCCCTGAGCCAGCACAAGGCAAGCCAGGGAGACAAGAGGCAAAAGCCTGGAGTGGGGAGGGGGCCGAGGCTCCCAATGCTGAGGTTGAGACTTAAGTCCCTGGGAGAAAGTTTTCAAGTTTTTGATTTTTACAGAAGGTCCAGGTTCTGCTCAAGCCCAGCCTGAACTTAACCCCAACTTGATGACAACAGAGGAGGTGATGAATGAAACAGACAAAGAAGAGAAAGAGGTGATCAGACCTCGCCCTCCTGGCCTCTTCACAAGGGTTATCAAGAAAAGGGTCACACAGACAACAGTTCCCATGCTGGGGCACACAACCCCGGCAGGACATTTTACAGAATAGATTACAGATCTCCTGTCCCTATAACTGACTCAGTGGGCGCCTAAAATACTCAACGCGTTCTTGATAGGAGACAAAACAGGGTTCCAGATTTCAGTCAAATGACGGAGGGCCAATCTGGACTCACTCCAGGTGCCCGAAAACCAGAGGAGAGCTCCCAGAGGTGGAGCACAGACTCTCCGAAACCAGAAGCCAGAGGAGAGTTCCTAGGGGTGGAGTGTGCGGACTCTCTGAAACCAGAGGCTGCAGCCTTGTCAGTCAAAGGACTGACCCACTGGGCAACCTGGAATCACTCCAGGCGCCCAAACAGATTAACAGAAACAAGAAACCAGAACCGCCAAGAGAGGGCTTACTTGGGGTCTCAGGGGTGATCAGGCCCGGAAACCAGAGGAGAGCTCCCAGGGGTGGAACCTTCAACTCTTTAAAGATTTCTCTCTCAAATCAAAAGCTCAAAAGGAACCCAAAGTGGCCACTGTAACTTTAAATTATCCTGGGTTATCTTGCCAGCTGTTTATGGTTAACTGCATTTTAGGGGAATTTTCCCAAGGCAGCTGTAACAAACAGGGTAATTTCTAAAGTGAGTTTGTTATGATCACCAAGAAACTCAGTCTCCAAACAACCAATTTTAAGCTATTTACCAACACAGACACAGATGCAGACACAGAAAAACCAGACAACCAGCGAACTATTTCCCAGATTTAGGGTATAAAGTCCTGCAACTGTTCCCACTCCAAGTGCGCGCCCAGATGGTCCTATTGGAACCCAGATGGCCCTGCTGCAAACAGAAGGACTCCAGATGGAGGGGAAGAGAGTTCATGAGCGTCCTCAAGTGACTTACCCTATTCCAGATTGAGCCTGTCAACTCACCAGATGTAGCCATTTCTCTTCCTACCACAACCAGTGTTAGAAGGCAGCCGGCACCACTATGGGAAAGCAGGTAGGGCAGTTTGCCAAGACAAAGAGAGCTTCTGTGGCCGCTAGGGACTTACCCAACAGGTTGCCCATCTGAGGTCGGCTGCCCACAAGCAGGACTTAACATCCCATCTGGGGTGCCAAATTGTTACCACCCAACATGGGGCCTTCTGCTCGCCGCAAGACATGCCAATAGTCAAGAGGCAAGGTGGTAAAAGGACTTTTACTACACCTTGCTAGCAAGAGGGAAGAAGGCTGACTAATGGCTGAAAAAAAAAACCATCTTAAGGGGCACAAAGTCTTACAGCAGTTATATAGGCAGGTGGATTATAGGGGAGGGGGTTAGGAATGTTAACCTTCTGGTGTTACAGACTGGGAATCACCACACCAGATCTTTCAGCTTTCCTGGATGATGGCCATTAGCATAGATTCTCTGTTCGGGGGTCATCACATTCCTAAGGAACTCAAAAGAACAAAGTTATCATCTTATCACAGCTGGGAGGTACATGCACAAGCAGGCATTGAAAAATCAACACAGCAGTGAGATCTCCTGGAGGGTGCATATCCAGCTGGGTTAGTGTGTCAGAGGTCATTCAAAGTTATGATAGGGTTTCTTTTCTACAATGGCTTCCCTTATGTCAACCTTGTCTTGAGGCGGTATCACTAACAAACACCTGAAAACCAAAATCTTTTATACCTATATTTAGCTTGGATTTGAGAACTGAAACCACACTTTACTGTCTACATTAACATGATTTTGCTATTCTACTGTCTTCATTAGCATGATTTTATTTTTCCTGGACTCCCTTGCCCAGGCAAATGGTTCATTACATGAACATCCCCATAAATCCCAAACTAACTCTTCAATGGAAACCATCAACAGAGAGTTTGAAATGCCCTAAGATTCTTTAAATCTCTCACCTCAAAATCCTTGTCTTGCTGTTTCCACCAATCCTAGACTGTTGTATTATGATCCTTACCTAATTCTAATCCAAGTCCCTGCCATGAAAGACCTACCTCAAACCAAACTTCCAAATCTCAAGTTCTAACCTTGCCTTCCCTCCCTCTGAGACACCTCTACCAAAGACTTGCAGAGGTGGTGTTCTCCTCCACTCTGGTAAGCAATAAACTCTGCTTTGTCTTATCAACAAGCTGTGTTGGTAAAATTTGGGGAGTCAGCTCTCTATATGCCACAAAGTACAGATACAACAGGGAGTTTGTTTATTCGGGGAAAACTTACAAGCAAGCTGAGAAGTAGCAGAGCACACACAGTTTCCCAAACTCTCCTTGTTCCATTTCATAGTCCAGTCACAGATGTTCTGTATGCACTAAAGATGAAGTCCCAGCAAAGAGGGGCCTGCTTGGACAGCAGGCTGTGCCACTGTGAGCACTCCAAAAGAACACAAGCTCCACCTCCACACTGGGAAAAGGGGCTGAGGCAACATCTAGTTTCTCTAAGCAGCAAGAAATGTATCAATGATCTCCCAGATCAGGAACAATGCTAAGGAGTGTGCATGCCCAAGGCCATGGTCTTGCATACTGAGGACCCTAGGAAGAGCCTTCCTTGCCAGGAATGCTGATATCAGCCAAAGGCTTTGTCTTTCCACAGCTAGCTCAGTACAGCACAGCCATCTCTCAGCTAAACTACTGAAAAGGGGAAGGAAATGAGGTTACAGGGCTATCCAGTTTTATCTTTCATCAGTCACCCCAGAAGTGGTTCCACAAATGACTATTGAGTTGCAACCTACAATTTAAGAGACAGTGTTCTAACTTTTGTGGTGATTGATACGTTCATTATATTGATTGTGGCCATGATTTCATGAGTGTATACATATACCAAAAGTCATCCAATTTTATACTTTAAATATATGGAATTTATTGTATAAAAATTATACCTCATTAAAGCTGTGAAAAATTAATAAAAGGGGTGGGTAAGAGTAGAGGCCATAGATGCAACAAGATTGGTCATATGTTGACAATTGTTAAAGCTATTTTTCCCTGTTTGGAAATTTCCTGAATAATTTTTAAATGAATTTTACCACACATATATGAAAAAAAAAAAAACTCAGAAAACAAAGAACCTATTCTACAAGAAAACAAATACTGTGTGATATAATTTCAGGTAATGATAATTTCAGGTAATAAGAGTTATGAAAAAAAATAAATAGATACAGGGATAAGAGCATAACAAGGAGTTCAGGGAAGACTTCTAAAGAATGAGTTCGATCTAGAGTTAAGAGTGAAACATTGGAAATGGAGACAAGGGAAGGAACAAGAAAAGGGGATTAAATACTAGAAATGAATGATATTTGCTGGTTATTGGAAGAAAGTGCTAAAGATAAGGGAGATATTGTTCAAGTGAAAAGTGTCAAAGCCCCTGCCCTTACCCTTACTAATAGAAGAGGATAAATACAAGGTTTTGGAGGGCTTAGTCCTAAAGGATTGGGGCTCAGGAGTCTAGTCTTGGCACAAGCCCAAGGACCCTTAGGAAGCACCCAGCTTCCTCCTGTCTGGGCTGGTGCTGTTAGAGTTGAAACAGCACAGTTGGTTTCTGGTTGGCCACCTTTGTGTGTCTCATTTTTTCCTCTGCCCAGTGACCTAGCTATGCCCTATATTGATCAGCAGTTGACCTCTATATCAGATTGGAAAACTAGAACTTGAGGGCTGGGCGTCAAGGAGCTGAGAATTGTTAAATTCTGATCCTCTACTGACAAAGTTTGGGGGACTGCTCCACTTGGGGGAGTGTGACACTAGATAGATCCTCAATACTACTGCCATGCCTACTATCAACTTACCACCTCCCAATTTTATATTGTTTTAATTATATTCTTCCAAACAGTTTTAGATTTACAGAATATGTAAATTGTCATTAACTACATAAATATGACCATATAAATATCGGGGATATTTTGAGCAGTCATTCTCGTGGGAATCCTCCTTCCCATCATTCCCATAATCCATGTTGACATGCTATTATATATCTTTCTCCACACATAACTAAATATTTCTATGCTTAAATGCACAATTTGTTTTCCAAAAAGGTATCATATCATAAAAACTTTTCTACATATTTCCTTCAACAATATCTCATTAAAGCCCCTTCAAGTCATCTGGTATAACTGCAATTATTTCTTTTTAATGGCTGTATAATATTCCCTGGGAGGAATGTACTGTAATCCTTTCAACAATGCCCTATTGCTGGGCATTCACTCTGTTACCAACTTTTTGCCACCAAGAACTATGATTCAACAAATTCTCATACAGATTTTCTGGAGAAGCAGTGTTGCAGTACACAACTCACATGGATATACCTGGTGGCCCTGCTAGAAAGGGTAAACAGGCTCTTAATTATTTTTTTTTAAACTCAGATCTGTACTGTTTTCCAATTTCCATGGTTTAAATACTTTCATCATAGCTTATTTCAAGCTACTAATATGAAATCACTGAATGCAGAATTGGAAAGAGATGCACAAAATTGGCTCCAGTGTGTATGAACCAGCTCCAGAGCATCACTGTGAGGACTAATAGGAAATGTGGTGTTCTGTTCTTGGTTTTTATTTGTTTATTTCTTTTGGTGGCAGGAAGAGGAACAGCACCCTTACTGGCAGGTCTGCACTGCAGAACTCTACATGGCACCATTCACATCTACATGAAGGACGGCCTCCGGAGTTGTGTAAAGCGCAACTGTTCTTGGTGGCTCTGCTTCCTAGTACCTCTAAAATGATACCATTTTGCTTCTTTGTAAGGCTAACCTAAGGGTACAGGGCAGATATTGTCCAAGTGTAGCATATAGCAGAATCACCCAGGGTGCTGGTTAAAACCAGGATTACTGGGGGGCTGGCCTGGTGGCACAAGTGGTTAAGTGCGCACGCTCTGCTTTGGTGTCCCTGGGTTCGCAGGTTCGGATCCCGGGCGCGCACCAACGCACCGCTTGTCAAACAATGTTGTGGCAGCATCACATATAAAGTAGAAGAAGATGGGCATGGATTAGCCCAGGGCCAATCTTCCTCAGCCAAAAAAAAAAGAGGAGGATTGGCATCGGATGTTAGCTCAGGGCTGATCTTCCCCACACACACAAAAACAAACAAAAATCCCAGGACTACTGGGCTTTAACCCCCAGAGTGTCTGACTCTGTAGGTCTGGGGTGGGACCTGATATTTTGCATTTCTAACAAGTTCCCAGATGGTGGTGATGTTGTTGATTAAGAGACCATGTTTCGAGAACCACTGGTATAAAGTAAACTAGGTGTTTTCTCTGTGAGAAGGAACTATATGGCTGGAATACTCAATTAGACTGCTTGCCTTAGGGAATAAGGGCTTAGGGTAAAGTGGGGTTCCAAACTCAGATGCTTATTGGGGCCTGGCAGGTAAAAGAAGTATGTGTAGTGGCTAGCTAGGATGTAGAAAATGTCACATTTAAGATTAATTTCTTTGCTTTGTGGTTTAGAAGCTTTAGAGAGGACAAATTGATCAAGGCCAAGGGCTTTGGGGGAATAGGAGCTAGGCTGTGAGGCTAGGAGATGGGGTTGAAGTGAGAGAAAGTCAGCAGTCCAGGAGCACAGTGTAAAAGAGATGTCAAAAGGAGAAAGGGGAAGGTCTAAAGCCTCCTTCCTTTCTAATACTCCTCCACCTCCAAACCCTAACACCTGCCTCAGGATCCTCAAATTTCAAGGTATTAAGAGAGCCTGCTGGGTGAGAATTAAGGGTACAGAGGTGTGAGGAGGTATATTGGCCTTCATTTAGCATTAATGTGGAAGTGCCTGCTTGGCCTACAAGCCTGAGATTCTAGAGACCACAGTGACATGAGCTGTGCACTAAGTGGCAGGACTCCCTAGTATTCCTGTCCCTCTTCCCTCTCAAACAGTGAGCTAGACCCTTTTCTAGACTTCATTTTCTCTATCTGTAAAATGAGAGCTTTGGGCTAGATTACCTCAGCAGGCCACTTCTATGAGCTCTACAGTGCAAGATATGGTCCCTCTTGGGGGCTGTTATTCTTGTGGATGCCAAGAAGCTGGACAGATTGGCTGGCTGCCTCTCCATAACTGACTACTATCTTGGAAAGGATGGACTTTCCACTCTTTCCTCTCCACCACCACACTGGTCACCAGCTGTCACTCACCTCCAGGCATCTCAGGGGCCCCAGCCAATGACCAAACCCTCATTGCCATCATACCTGTGCCCTGTGTGTGTGTTAAGGGGGTGGAGTAGGCTGTAGGGTACAAGGCTAAAATGGATTAAGAAGCTAACAGCCTGAATTTTGGAGGCTCCATCTTCCCTTCTCTAACATGGACTGTGTTTTATCATACCAGGGATGCGACAAATCCAAATGAGGTGACAAACAAAACATTTCTCAGGAGCATTGCAATATAGTAAGAAAAGAACTGGATCCAGACTCAACCAGTCTGGGTTTGAATCCTATCTGGGCCACTTTCCAGCTCTTTGACCTTGAGCTACTTATCTCACTCAGCCTCAGAGTCTTCTTTGTATTATCTAATAATATCTATTAGCTCTGCACAGGGTTTCTCAACCTCAACACTATTGTCATTTTTTTTTTTTTTTGGTGAGGAAGATCAGCCCTGTACTAGCATCTGCCCATACTCCTCTTTTTTATTTGTGCTGAGGAAGACTGACCCTGGGCTAACATCTGTGCCCATCTTCCTCCACTTTATATGGGACGCTGCCACAGCACAGCTTGCCAAGCAGTGCTTCAGTGCGTGCCCGGGATCCGAACTGGTGAACCCCGGGCCGCTGCAGCAGATCGTGCACACTTAACTGCTTGCATCACCGGGCCGGCCCCACTATTGACATTTTGATCCAAATAATTTGTTGTTGGAGTTGTCTTGCACATTATGGGATGTTTAGTAGCACCCCTGGCCCCTACCCACTAGATGCCAGTAGCATTCTCCTCACCAGGTTGTGACAACAAAAAATGCCTCCCGATATTGCCAAATTTCCCCTGTGGGTAAAATCACCTCAGTTGGGAAGCATTTCCCTAGAACACAGAGTTTTTGAGAGGAACAGACATTAGAAGTACATTGCAATTTGTTGGACCTATGTATTTTTTACAAATTTTTAAGATTTTTATTAGAGAAATCTAAAAGTAGATTGGTTTGTGAGTCAAACAAATGAGGATGTGAGATGGTTGGATTGTGCCTTCATTTGAAGAGTTGAGAAGAGAGGATTGAAAATAGGGTGACCAACCATCCCGGTCTGCCAGGACTCAGGGAGTTTCCCATGATGTGAGACTTGTGCTAAAACTAGGAAAGTCCTGGGCAAACCGGGATGTCACTCTAGTCAAAAAAGTCACCACCAGTATGTACTATATGCCAGGCATTGTGCTGAACACTTTACACATATTGTTCAATCCTTATTTCCTTGGACAGGCAACTGAGACTCAGTGTAGTAGGATGGTCTAGCCACAGGCATTTGCACAAGTCCACTCAAAGGAGGTGGGATGGTTTCAGGCCTTCCAAAAACCCAGTGGGATGATCCAGGTTACCTTCTACCCTACTCTGGGGTCTCCCTCTCCCTCTACTCTTGGCCCAGGATGCAGAGGAAGCCTACCAGAATACAGCCAGTAACTTGCTGATGGCTGATGACAATACGGATGCACGATTCTGAACATATTATGCCCAAAACCATCAGCATGAAGTGGGCTGGAGTGGGCCTCCTTGGAGCATACTGTACATCAGCAAAATCATCTCCAAAGGTAAGGAGATGGTCATGAGGAAAGAGGGAGTACCAGGAAGATGCATCTGCAAGATTGTCTTGGCTACTTTGGGGGCATTATCCTTGAGTAGGAGGAGATGGGGTGAGAGAGGTGAGTGGGGTTACTTGGGGCAGAAAAGAGACAGCAAATTCACTGTGCCATTGTGAAACTCACATTTCCTCAGTGTGCCATGACTTCCTAGGAATCCTCAACACTCCACCCCAACTCCTACCAAACAACAACAACAACAAAAACATTTTGCTCCTGGAAAACTCTGCCCAATGGTCTGGCATCATAAGTCCTTGCCAGGACTTTTGGAAGGAAGCTATCTTCCCTGGGATGAGGAATTTTCTTTAGGGAAGTCTGAGGCTTTGTCTGCTAATTGCTGGAAAATATGTTATCTATCTATATATCTCTTCTGCTCTCCTTCCTGCCTGCATTTTGGTGTCCTAAAAGCTATCCTTGCTCTAGTCTTAGCAAGTTGAAAACAAACTTGCATTCGTTCCTAGATCCCACAGTGGAAACTATGAGCTGCTCACTTCTTTCCCATTAGTATCTTTTTGATCAAAGGCCAGGATTTATTAGTGCTACTGCTTGCCTAACAGGAACTGACGACTCTCATCATAGTTTTACCTGTTCCTCTCTGAAGTCCAAGGCTGCCAGAGAAAAATGTTCTTTTATGTATCCCCCCAACTTCTACCTCCTGGTCTCTGGCCAGCCAGAGAGACTTCAGAAGGGGTGGTGAGGAAGCATACTCATGTGGATCCACTCTTACACTTAAAACTTCTGAGGAAAACTCTCCTAGAAGCAGGGACTACTGGAGCTAGAAGGACCTTCAGATCAGCCAGTTTATCTCTTTAAGCTTAGAGAAGGGGAGGTAGTGATGACCAGAAAGGCCAATGGCTTAGCCCAAGATGGCTCAGGGAGTTGGGGACTGAGCCTGGCACTGGAATCCACAGCTGCTGGAATCTAAGTTATTGTTCAGAAGACTTCTTACTTTCTGAGCACTGTCC
The DNA here is from genome assembly GCF_020826845.1 of Diceros bicornis minor. Lineage (NCBI taxonomy): Eukaryota > Metazoa > Chordata > Mammalia > Perissodactyla > Rhinocerotidae > Diceros > Diceros bicornis. Next base: position 59,194,487 of record NC_080781.1, read on the forward strand.
TAGCCCTGGTGCAGATGAGGGGATTGGAAGTTCTAGCCAGGAGTCTGACTACATGATACCTTGAGCTGAAGAGCAGTCAGCTGATCCCTTTCTCCTTGTAAAGGTCAGTGTTCTCACCCAAGTGCCCAGCCCTAGTAGGACAACCTTGGAGTGGGGAGAGAGGAAGCCAGACCATCAGAGGGGTTGGTGAGGTGACCAATGTCTCAGTGGCTCTCACTGACAAGTGTGATCCTGGATTTAACTCATTTGCCTAGTTTGGCATAATTAAGTTAAAGAATTGACTTTTTCTCTATTTATGTATTTTTACTTCCATAAATCTTTGTTAAAACACTGCCACAAGCCAGCAACACCTGTTAAGATGAAGGGTTTGAGTATCTTCTCTCTTTTTTTTTTCCCCTGGACATGTGTTCTGTGGGTTGTGATTTTAGACACATGTGTATGATATGTTGTCTGTTGGGAAATTTTTTTCATGGTTTTCATGAAAGAATCAAATAAAGAGCAGGAACTTTGGAGACTAACAGATGAGGATTCCAGCCCCAGTTTGAACTAACTGCATAAATTTGGGAGAGTTGCTTAATCTTTCTGAGCCTTGATTTCTCCAGCTGCAAAATGGAGGCCATGATACTCACTTCAGTGGATTGTTGGAAGGATTATATGAGATGATGTAGGTAAAGTACTTAGTTTAGTGTCTGGCACATACACTGAATGTGTGCTCAGCCAATAGGGTCTATTAACATCATTGTTATGTTCTGTGATGTTCTGCTAAGAGCATTGGGGCCTCTAGGTATATTGCAGCCACTGGCCTGGGAAGCAGTACACCATTCCCATAAGCCCTGTTCCAGCTCCCCCATCCATGTCCTCTTCTGTACTACAAAAGCAGTTTTTGAGTATGGCTAGGCTAAAAGGGAAGCATAGTAATTAAAAGTTTTCCTTGCCCTCTACTAGCCTGGGTACTTTGCTAATATTGTGGGTATGTAGCTTTACCTCTGCTTTTTTGCATTGTTTTATAATTATCCATTTATGCCACTGTGTCTGTCCAGCTGGACTTTAAATGAGGTCCCAAACTGTCTTAATTCCTTCTGATTCCCCAGAGACCAGCATTAAACCTACAGCAGAGGGGGTGCTCAAGGAGTATTTAAATAAATTAACAAATGAATGAGCCCCCAGATGCTAAGGACTCAGCACTCAACCTCTTTCTGGTTGTAAAAGGACCCACCTCTCTCCTTAGATCACCATCTGTATACCCAAAGAGTCCCAGATGTTTCTGGTAAGAGAGTTGGTTCCAAGCTGTTTTGAGAAGCTTTTTTTTTTTTTTTGCCACGTCCATCGCATTTGAGTTTACTTCCTATTCCTCTTCGTGTGCACAGAAATTTCCACCTTTATTCTGGAACTTAACATAGTCAGTCTTACAGTACAGTGTGCTGTATATTTCAGTTACCCCTTAAGAGTGGCTACTCCTGAAGGGTGGTTTCTGGCTTTGGAATCTGACAGGTCTGGATTGAAACTCTGGCTCTACTATTCATTTATTGGCTGTGATGGTGCTCAGGGCAGGCCACCCTAAGTTGCGCCACTCTGGTATGCGGATTATTTCGAGCTGAAGACAATAAAGGCTCAGAAGATTCAGGAAGAACATTTGAGCTTCCCCTCCCAAACTGCCTAAAGAATTTAACATGTAAGGCCTGTTATAGGAAGGAGCCACTACCATATGATGGCTGTAGTATAATGTAAAATAGAAGCAATAAGAAGGCACCAACAAGCCCATCTTATCAAAAACTCTGTCTCTCCTGCCACATTCTCTATAGATGGCCCTGTAAAGGGTTGTCTGACAAACATTTGCATTTCCATCTCCATGTAAATTGTCTTTGTCTCCTCCAAAGTCCCAAATGACTACCCCCCAATACCCTCCTCATCTTTAGCTGAATATACTTAAGCAAGCAACTTAGTTAGAAGGACGAGTTGCTCAGTTTCTATTTTCTGAGTTTCTCCCACGTATACATGTTATTAAACTTTGTTTGATTTTCTCCTGCTAACCTGCCTTTATAATTATTTGGCCAGCCATAAGAACCTTAAGGGAAAGTGTGGGGAGGGATTGTATAATCCCCAGGGGAAGTTATCCCCTGTATAACCTTCAATAAGTGGCTTAAACTCTTGAGTCCAGTATCTGTATTTGTAAAATGATGTAAAAGATTTGTAAAAAAACTTATGTAATCCTTGCAACAATCCTAAAGGGAAGGCAGTGTAGAATTTTCACAAGGATTAAAGAAGATAATGTGTGCCAAGTGCCCAGTATAGTGCTTGGCACATAGTAGTATAGGGGAAGAAGAAATATTCCTCTACCCATCTAGATTCTTCTGGCTGGTCTAAGAAATAAATTGACACGAGACAGAAGAACAGCAGAAAATCAAACAAGTTTAATAACCCTGTATACATGGGAGAGACCCAGGAAAATTGAGTAACTCACTAAAATGGCCAAGCCACCACCTTCAATACCATTTTCAGCTAAAGACAAAGGAGGATGTTGGGGGTAGTGGTTTTGGAATTCAAAGGGGAGGAAGGCAATTCACATGGAGATGGAAAAGCAAGTGTTTGGTAAAAAATGTTTGCCAGGCCTTGCAATGACAATGAGACATGAAGAGGACTTCGATCAAATGGGCCTTGCTAGGTTCCTCTCTGTCCACCACACCTAGTTCATTTATACTATAGTTATCTATGGTGATAGCTCCTTCCTGGAATAGGCCTTCTACCTTAAATTCTTTTAGGCAGTTAGCGGGGGAGGTCAATGTTTTTTCCCGAGTCTTTTGTTCTTAAAAATAATCAAGCCAAAGAGACACAATTTGGGATAGCAAATTCTGCTGCCCTACAGTAGATATTCAACCAACCAATATTAGCTTATCATTTGTTTATGAAAAATAACCACATTACAGAAAAAATGTAGAAAATAGAGAAAAGAAGGAAAAAATTATCCATAGTTCCACTACCTTATTCTAACAACGTTTGGCCTCTGTGTGTCTTCAGGGATCCTGTCTTCTTTATAGTCCGTACAGTGCCTGGCACATAGTGGGTGCTCACTCAATGTGTTCTATTCAATTGGCTTAGAAGGAAGAAGTAAACAAATGGCAAACATATGTAGAGACCTTGGCAGTTTACAAAATCTATGTCCACTACACATTTGTTGCCCACACCAATACTTTGAGGTTAGTAGATTGTCATTTCTCCCATTTCACAAAGGAAGAAATTGAGACTCAAAGAGGCACAAGTCATTTGCCTGAGTCCACACATCCAATATGTAAATGGCAGGACTGGGCCTTTCGCCCAGGTTTTCTAACTCCAGAGTCTGGGCTTTTGCCGCTGTCTGTCCCTCATTCCCTGAGCCTAGTCCTCTCAGAGAAAGCCTAAATTGCCATCCCTGCTCCTAGGGATGTAATGTTCCCAGGAAAACTGCCCAACTATTCCCCCTCTTTACTCTTGGCCCCTGGGACCTGGGTTGGGGTGTAGGGATGGTGGTGGACAGGTTGCTGAGACAGGGAGGGCCTTGGATCTGCCAGCCCAGAGGGAGCAGAGGGAGAAAAGGCATGCCAAGAGGGGCCTTAGGCCATTTCCAATGGGAGTAGGGGGAGAGAAATTCACTTTATATAAGGTTCAGCTGGTCCTAGACCAGTAAACTTTGGGAGAAAGTGAGAGCTCCCCCTGAAGCCCTGGTCCAGACAATTGGGAAAGTATTCTGGGCCACTTCAGGTTATCTCAATCTCCTGTGCTTGGGGCAGCCTATGTTCCTGGGACAACCCCACCTGTACTATGCCTCTGCCCTTAGCCACCAAGTCCTGGTATTTCAATCCCCACCCTAAACTGGAGGCTTTTGAAACTGCTCCCAGTTGAGCTAAGCTAGGACTCAAAGTAAGCCTCCACCCCCCCATACATCAGCCCCAGGTTCCAGTCTCACACTCTACTGCAAGAAGCTGACCCACACACCTGTGAGGCCGTCTCTAGCCTGCCTTGATCCCTGAGATCTAAGCATGTTTTCTCAGATTGATGAAATGTTCCTACACATGCTCATGGAGAAAATCCAGATGACAGTACTCCACCAGAAGTTCAGCAAGTGTGGATATAGCTCTACCAGAGAGTACTTAGAGAAGGGTGGCGTAGGGGAGCAGAGGAAGTGGGATGGGTTCGGGGTGGTAGGGGGAGGCATGGCCCTGCTCATCTGCCTCCAGTCTGCTGGGTGGGCTTTACCTCCCTGGGCCTTAAATGCCACCTGGTTTAAAGGAAAGGATTCCCAGAATGTTCAAATTGGTATGGACTTCGGAGGTCTTATCCTACCTGAGACCCAGAGACTTGTCCAAGGTAAGTTAATGTCAGAGCTGGGATTTGAATGCAAGGAAAAAATGCCTAGACAGTGCCCAGCACAGAGTAAGAACTCAAATGTTCATCTCCTTTCTTCTTTCTGACTTTTTGGCAGGGTTCTTTTTAGGGTGACCAACTGGTTCTGGTTTCCCCAGGAATTTCCTAGTTTTAATATTGAAAGTCATAAGTCCTGGGAACCTCCCTCGGTCCTGGGCAGACCAGAACAGTTGCTCACCCTGGTTCTCTTGCTGCTTTCCTCTCACCACCCTGCTTCACTTTGGGAACTTCAAGCTTTCAGGCAGAGTTGAAATTACTTCTTGGGAAAACAGAATCTGAAATTTGTTTTGTTTTTTTTTTTTCATCTGAGACTGGCATGTTTCACTAGCATTATGTCTTTGGATTTATAGATCACTTTATGATTTCTTTTATTGATGTTTTAATGGTTTCTAACATTGTGAAATTTTGGGTTGTACATTTTTGTTGTCCATCACCATATATATGACTCCCTTCACCCCTTGTGCCCACCCCCCACCCCCACTGCCCCTGGTAACCACAGTCCAGTTTTCTCTGTCCATGTGTTGGTTTATAGTCCACATATAAGTGAGATCATACAGTGTTTGTCTTTCTCTTTCTGGCTTATTTCACTTAACATAATACGCTCCAGGCCCATCCATGTTGTCGCAAATGGGACGGTTTTGTCTTTTTTTATGGCTGAGTAGTATTCCATTGTATATATATACCACATTTTCTTAATCCAATCGTCAGTCGAGGGACACTTAGGTTGCTTCCACTTCTTGGCTATGGTGAATAATGCCGCAATGAACATAGGGGTGCATAAGCCTCTTTGGATTGTTGATTTCAGGTGCGTTGGATAGATTCCCAGTAGTGGGATGGCTGGATCATAGGGCATCTCTATTTTTAATTCTTTGAGGAATCTCCATACCGTTTTCCATAGAGGCTGCACCAGTTTGCATTCCCACCAGCTGTGTATGAGGGTTCCTATTTCTCCACATCCTCTCCAACATTTGTTGTTTTTTTGTCTTGGTGATTATAGCCATTCTAACAGGCGTGAGGTGGTATCTTAGTGTTGTTTTGATTTGCATTTCCCTGAAGATTAGGGATGTTGAGCATCTTTTCATGTGCCTATTGGCCATCTGTATATCTTCCTTGGAGAAGTGTCTGTTCATTTCCTCTGCCCATTTTTTGATCGGGTTGTTTGTTTTTTTGTTGTTCAATTGTGTGGGTTCTTTATACATTATGGAGATCAACCCCTTGTCAGATGTATGTTTTGCAAATATTCTCTCCCAGCTGGTTTGTTGTCTGTTCATCTTGATTCTGGTTTCATTTGTCTTATAAAAGCTCTTTAATCTGATAAAGTCCCACTTGTTTATTTTTTCTTTAGTTTCCCTAGTCTGGGTAGGCATGTCATCCGAAAAGATTCCTTTAAAACCAATGTCAAATAGTGTGTTGCCTATATTTTCTTCTATGAGTTTTATAGTTTCAGGTCTCACCTTCAGGTCTTTGATCCATTTTGAGTTAATTTTTGTGAATGGCGATAAACATGGTCCACTTTCATTCTTTTGCATGTGGCTGTCCAGTTTTCCCAACACCATTTATTGAAGAGACTTTCCTTTCTCCATTGCATGTTCTTAGCACCTTTGTCGAAAATTAGCTGTCCGTATATGTGTGGTTTTATTTCTGGGCTTTCAATTCTGTTCCATTGATCTGTGTGTCTGTTTTTGTACCAGTACCATGCTGTTTTGATTACTATTGCTTTGTAGTATGTTTTGAAGTCAGGGATTGTGATGCCTCCTGCTTTGTTCTTTTTCTTTAGGATTTCTTTAGCTATTCAGGGTCTTTTGTTGCCCCATATAAATTTTAGTATTCTTTTTTCTATTTCTGTGAAGAATGTCATTGGGATTCTGATTGGGATTGCATTGAATCTGTAGATTGCTTTAGGTAATATAGACATTTTAACTATGTTTATTCTTCCAATCCACGTGCATGGGATATCTTTCCATTTGTTTATGTCATCATGGATTTCTTTCAATAATGTCTTGTAGTTCTCATTGTATAGGTCCTTCACCTCCTTGGTAAGATTTATTCCTAGGTATTTTATTCTTTTCGATGCAATTGTAAATGGTATTATCTTTTTGAGCTCTCTTTCTGTTAGTTCATTATTAGCATATAGAAATGGAACTGATTTTTGTAGATTGATTTTGTACCCTGCAACTTTGCTGTAGTTGTTGATTGTTTCTAACAGTTTTCCAACAGATTCTTTAGGGTTTTCTATATATACAATCATGTCATCTGCAAATAGTGAGAGTTTCACTTCTTCGTTACCTATTTGGATTCCTTTTATTCCTTTTTCTTGCCTAATTGCTCTGGCCAAAATCTCCAGTACTATGTTGAACAGGAGTGGTGAGAGTGGGTAGCCCTGCCTCGTTCCTGTTCTCAGAGGAATGGCTTTCAGTCTTTCCCCATTGAGTATGATGTTGGCTGTGGGTTTGTCATATATGGCCTTTATTACGTTGAGGTACTTTCCTTCTATTCCCATTTTATTGAGAGTTTTTGTCATAAATGGATGTTGTATCTTGTCCAATGTCTTCTCTGCGTCTGTTGAGATGATCATGTGGTTTTTATTCTTTGTTTTGTTGATGTGATGTATCACGTTGATTGATTTGCGGATGTTGAACCATCCCTGCGTCCCTGGTATAAATCCCACTTGATCATGGTGTATGATCTTTTTAATATATTGTTGTATTCGGTTTGCCAATATTTTGTAGAGGATCTTTGCATCAATGTTCATCAGCGATATTGGCCTGTAATTTTCTTTCTTTGTATTGTCTTTGTCTGGTTTTGGTATCAGGGTGATGTTGGCTTCGTAGAATGATTTAGGAAGTGTTCCATCTTCCTCTGTTTTTTGGAATAGTTTGAGAAGGATGGGTATTAAATCTTCTTTGAATGTTTGGTAAAATTCACTGGAGAAACCATCTGGCCTGGACTTTTATTTTTGGGGAGGTTTTTGATTACCATTTCAATCTCTTTACTTGTGATTGGTCTATTCAGATTTTCCATTTCTTCTTGGTTCAATTTTGGGAGGTTGTATAAGTCTAAGAATTTATCCATTTCTTCTAGATTGTCCAATTTGTTGGCATATAATTTCTCATAGTATTCTCTTATAATCCTCTGTATTTCCATGGTATCCGTTGTAATTTCTCCTCTTTCATTTCTGGTTTTATTTACTTGAGCCTTTTCTCTTTTTTTCTTAGTAAGCCTGGCTAAGGGTTTGTCAATTTTGTTTATCTTCTCGAAGAACCAACTTTTTGTTTCATTAATCCTTTCTACTGATTTTTTGGTCTCAATTTCATTTATTTCTGCTCTGATTTTTATTATTTCTCTCCTTCTGCTGGCTTTGGGCTTTATTTGTTCTTCTTTTTCTAGTTCTGTTAGGTGTAATTTAAGGTTGCCTATTAGGGCTTTTTCTTGTTTGTTAAGGTGGGCTTGTATCGCTATGAGTTTTCCTGTCAGGACCGCTTTTGCTGCATCCCATATGGTTTGATATGGCATGTTATCATTTTCGTTTGTTTCCAGATAGATTTTGATTTCTCCTTTAATTTCATCAATGATCCATTCGTTGTTCAGTAGCATGTTGTTTAATCTCCACATTTTTGTCACTTTCCCAGTTTTTTTTTCATGGTTCATTTCCAGTTTCATAGCCTTATGGTCTGAAAAGATGCTTGTTATGATTTCAATCTTCTTAAATTTATTGAGGCTTGCTTTGTTTTCCAACATATGGTCTATCCTAGAGAATGTTCCATGCGCGCTTGAGAAGAATGTGTAGTCAGCTGTTTTTGGATGGAGTGCTCTGTATATGTCTACTAGGTCCATCTCGTCCAGTTTTTCATTTAAGTCTACTATTTCTTTATTGACTTTTTGTCTGGATGATCTATCCATTGCTGTAAGTGGGGTGTTAAGATCCCCTACTATTATTGTGTTGTTGTTGATTTCTCCTTTTAGGTTTGTTAATAGTTGCTTTATGTACATTGGTGCCCCTATGTTGGGTGCATATATATTTATAAGTGATATGTCTTCTTGATGGAGTGTCCCTTTTATCATTAAATATTTCCCTTCTTTGTCTTTCTTAACCTGTTTTATCTTGAAGTCTACTTTGTCTGATATGAGTATGGCAACACCTGCTTTCTTTTGTTTGCCATTAGCTTGGAGTATTGTCTTCCATCCTTTCACTCTGAGCATGTGCTTGTCTTTAGTGCTAAGATGTGTTTCCTGAAGGCAGCATATTGTTGGGTCTTGCTTTTTAATCCATCCTGCCACTCTGTATCTTTTGATTGGAGAGTTCAATCCATTTACATTTAGGGTAATTATTGATATATGAGGGCTTAATGTTGCTGTTTTGTCACTTATTTTCTGGTTCTTTTGCATTTCCTTTGTTTCTTGTCCCATTTGTTTTGGACTGCTAATTCAGTTTGGTTGTTCTGTCTTATGATTCTTCTAGTTTTCTCTTTGTTTATCATATGTGGTTTTACTTTGATTATTTGTATAGTGGTTACCTTTAGGTTTGGGCAAAAAATCTTGTGTATGAGATAGTCCATTATCTGATGGCCTCCTATTTCCTTATACTAAGTCAATTCAGTCACTTTCCTCTTCCCCTTCTAAGTTGTTCTTGTTATACATTATTCTATCTTGTGTTGTGGCTGTGTGTTTACAGTGATGAGGTTAAATTTATTTTTGGTGAATTTCTTCCTTTGATCTTTGAATTTAGTATTTAAGTGGTTGCTAACCTATTCCGGTAAAGATCTACTATTTCTCTGATTTTGTCTACCTACTTTTCTCCTTCCTCCAAGCTTTGTGTTCCCTTTCTCTTCTTTTTTTCAGGCCTGAGGGCCTTCTTGAGTATTTCTTGTAGTGGGGGTCTCGTGGCCATGAACTCCCTTAGCTTTTGTTTATCTGGGAGAGTTACTATTTCTCCATCATATTTGAAGGATACTTTTGCTGGATAGAGTATTCTTGGCTGAAAGTTTTTGTCTTTCAGTATTTTGAATATATCATTCCAGTCTCTTCTGGCCTGAAAAGTTTCTGTTGAGAAATCCGCTGAGAGCCTGATGGGAGTTCCTTTGTACGTTATTTTTTGTTTTTGTCTAGTTGCCCTTAATATTGTTTCTTTGTCATTGACCCTGGCTAGCCTTACCACTAGGTGTTGTGGTGAAGGCCTTTGTCTGTTAATATATATAGGTGTCCTGTTGGCTTTGCTTACTGGTATTTCCTGCTCCTTCCCCAGATTTGGGAAATTCTCAGCTATTATTTCCTTGAATAGGCTCTCTGTTCCTCTTTCCCTCTCCTCTCCCTCAGGAATACCTATAATTCTTATGTTACATTTTCTAATAGAGTCAGATATTTCTCGGAGTCTTTCTTCATTTCTTTTTAGTCTTAGTTCTCTCTCCTCTTCCATCTGGAGTATATCTGTATTCCTATCCTCTAAAGTGCTAATTCTTTCCTCCATATTGTCAGCTCTGTTCTTTAAAGATTCCAGATTCTCCTTTATCTCCTCCATTGTGTTCTTCATCTCCATCAGCACTGATTGGTTTTTCTTTATGATTTCAATCTCTTTTGTGAAGAAACTCCTAATCTCATTGAATTGTTTGTCTGTGTTGTCTCGTATTTCGTTGAGTGTTTTTATGATAGCTATTTTGAAATCTCTGTCATTTAGATTATGGATTTCTGTGTCTTCGGGGTTGATTTCTGGGTGCTTGTCATTTTGTTTCTGGTCTGGTGATTTCATATATTTTTGCATTGTGGTTCCTGTGTTGGTTTTGTTTTTCCTCATCCTGGAAGTCTCTGGTTGCAATTTCCACCTGCCGCCACTGTCTGGTGGTAAAGGGCTGTGTATTCTAAGCCCCCTGCGCTCTGCCCCGGTTTTTCTGCTGCGATCTGCAGTTTTTTTTTTTTTTTTTTTTCCCCACTGCGATCCACGGGTCCAGTCGTTTGATCAGGTCTGCCGCGGATCGCTAGGTCTGGTCTGGTCCGTTGAGCTGCAGAGTCCGGGTTGCGGGGAGGGGGGAGCTCTCTCTTTTGCCCTCTGGGTCCCTGACGTGGGAGGCTTCTCGTTTGCCCCTCTTTATCCGCTCTCTGGGGTGCTCAGAAGTTGATGGTAGCCCTGTGGCTCCTCTGAGTCCTCTGTGCGGGAGTTTCCCACTGGCTGAGAGAGTCCAAGAGCCACGGTTTCCCCGCCGAGGGCCGCCCCTCCCCCCTCTCTGGGAGCCGCGCGGACCAGGATCTCTGATCTGATGGGGAGGGAGAGGAGTTCTCCTTACCTCTCCCCACTTCCTCCGGGGGCCCAGCACGTTCCGCTCTCAGATGTGCGGCAGTGTGTATCCCTCCGCTCTAGGTTTTCACTGTCTGGGATTCCGTTGTTGGTCTGTGACTGTTGCTTCTGTTGTATCTTGTCGGGGGAAGAGTTCACGGGAAAGCTCACTCCACCATGATGCTGACGTCCGATCACTTTATGATTTTTAAAGGCTTTTATAGGCATTATCTAGTTTAAACTTCCCTCTGGCCCTGGAAGGAAGATGATCATTAGCCTATTTTACAGATAAGGTATCCACGGCTCAGGTAGGTTAGATAGCTTGCCTAAGGTCATACAGTGGGTCCATGGTGTGGGGTTCAAGGATAGATATGCAAACCCAGGGCTTCTGACACTAGGTTCATTGTATTTACCATGACACTCCCCATTACCCTTAAAAATTGGACTTGGGATTGCACTTTCTTGCATCTTTGGGGCTTCTTTGAGGACTGAGGCCAGGGCTGTGCATCCAGGGTGTCTTTAGCCAGAGCACTGTCTGCCCACATGATGTCTCTGTGTGTGGTAGTGGGCCAAGCAATTGAGGAGGGCTGGCATCTTGCTGGTTCCGGGAACTTGTTTGTAGAGTGCCTCATCCTTCCAGTCTCTCCTGGAGGCTTGAGATCCCTCTCTGTCTGCTGGTAGACTGCCCCTCCCTCTTCATCCCCCCCAAGCTCATGTTACAGTTCTGGTGTCTTTTTAGGCTAGCCTTTGTATGCACTATGGGATTGTCCTGATGGTGTCTGATGATGTCCACCTGATATAGGAACACATAAGCAGCCTACTGGAGATATCTCACCAATAGATGTGCCAGTGAGAAGTGAGGACTTGGGGGAGGGGTTGAGGGACCCCAGCCTACCCTCTAGAACACCTCTGCATCCCCACTCCATACTCTATCAATGGTTCCTGGGCCTGAGGGTTGGGGGAAGAGACCTGGGAGGGTACAATGGGCAAGGGTTTGGGAGTCAACAGAACAGGAATGGACCCTAGCTCTGCCCCCAATTGCTGCATATCTTTAGGCAAGCCACTCCACCTTCCTGGGGCTCAATTTTCCTTTATGTGCAATGTAAGGACTGCCCCACATGATCCCTGAGGTCTCTGTCAGCATTAAAATTTTGTCACCATTCTAATGTTTGATTTTAGCTCCTCTGGGATTCTGTCCCTTCAGAAATTATTATGATTGTTAAAAATAATAATAATAACTATCATTTATTGAACACTGGACATTCACCAAACCAGCAGAGCAGATAAGAGCTTGGGCTCTGGAACCAGGTGGTCTGGATTGGAATCCAGCTCTGCCACTCACTAATTGTGCGACCTTGGACAAGTGATGTAACCTCTCTGAGCCTCAATTTCTCTCATTTGTAACTCAAGAAAAATAAGAAGTGCTGAGCACAGTGCTTGGCACTTTATAAATTAGATATTATTGTATAAACTACCATTTATTCCTCCTAACAACCCTATGAGGTAGGGACTATAATTATAGCCCTTTTACAAATGGAAGAAATGAAGCTCAAAGCAGGTAGACCACTTTCCCAAGATCACACAGTTAGCAAGTTTTGGCGGTGAGCTTCAAACCCAGGCAGTCTGATTTCAGAGCCTACTTTCTTTCTTTTTTTTTTTTTTGTGAGGAAGATCAGCCCTGAGCTAACATCCATGGCAATCTTCCTCCTTTTGCTGAGGAAGACTGGCCCTGGGCTAACATCTGTGCCCATCTTCCTCCACTTTATATGGGATGCTGTCACAGCATGGCCTGACAAAGCGGTGCATCGGTGCACGCCGGGATCCAAACCCCGGGCCACCAGCAGCAGAGCGCGTGCACTTAACTGCTACGCCACGGGGCCAGCCCCAGATCCTACTTTCTTAGCTTCTGTGCTATGCAGTTCCAAGTCACCCAGAAAGGCAGTGGATCAGTGGCAGGCCCAGGAGGCCTGGGGAAGGTGGCTGAGTCCAGGACAATAGGGAATGAGGAAGAATTTCTGCCTGAATAAAGGTCTCCCAAAAAGTCAGTCCTGGCCCCCTTTGGGACCTAGGAGGGGAAGGGGCAAGGCTAAGAAGCACCACAGGATACAGAGGCCTGGGAGAGTGAGGGGGCTTAGACCCTGTCCACTTCAGGGTAGAGGGTCCCCAGGCCAACTCTCTTCAATTGTAGCAACACAGTTTGACCTAAGCTTCCTTCCTCTCCTCCCTACCTGACCCAGCCTGGCTCCAGATCAAAGAGAGCCTCCCTTACCTGGGTCCCTCAGCCCTGTGGAAAAGCCCCCTGCTAGGCTTGATATAGCCAGGTCTTTGAGAAGCTCCACTTGCCCTCTCTGTATAACAGTAAACGTGTGGGTTTATAAGCAAATCATAATTTCCATATGTGTATACTGCTTTAGCTGTTTACAAAGCACCTTCTCAGACACCTCGCTTGATCTCCACAGCTACCCTGGGCAGAGAAGTTTCTCTCTTATTTTATAGCTGAGGAAACAGAGGCTCCTAGGTCAAACAATTGGGCAAATGTGGGTCCCAAACACAGGCTGGTTGCCTTTTGTCCCACCAGGAGAGGCAAGGAGGGAGAGGAAACCAAAAGCTAACTTTTTCTCATGCCCCCCTTTGGTTTCCTTCCCTCTTTGCCATCCAGAGCATTGCCCTTACTGTCGGATTGGCAGCTTCTCGGTATCTGGATCTGACCTGTGCTCTGCTAGAAGAATTTGGCAGCAACATTCTAAACCAGGTGGATTCACAGTGTACGCTATTCTCAGGGGGAGGAGGGTTTGTGGACGACTGACCTCTGGGGACAACCCCCTGTTCTTCTGGTCCCTACCTCCCCTTCACTCAGGTCTGTCCTAGAGCTATTCCCAAAGAGGGCTGCCATTAAGTTAGTGGGAGGTGGGGAGCGCTTGAGCTCTCCCCACCTGCCACCTAGTTCTATCCCACTAAGAGGGTCTTTGCAATGGCCTCCTTGCTGCTCTTAAGGGAAAAACAGTCTGCTGTGCAGCCATAGCTCTCACTTAGGAGGTGAAGGTAGCTGAGCAGATACTGGGATCTGGGGAATTCTTAGGAGCTGCACAGTTTCTGTGCCTCTATGAACTGCCAGCTCTTAGGGACAGGAATGTAGGTCTGAGGCCATTGATCTTCTTGTCTGAGGAAATGGGTCTTCCAAGGACTCATAGAAACTGAACTCTCATTCACTCACTCTGACTTGTGACTCAAGTTTCCTTTTGGTGTGAGCTCTGCAGCCTTCCCTGGACAGATCCATGGGGAAAGGTTGAGGGGAGGCAGTAGGGGAGAGGGTACTGGCCTTCTTGCCATCTGGCATACCAGCTGCTGTGGCCATGAGCCCAGGAGTGGACATTGTAACCTTCACTAGGCCCTGTCTCCACAGAGCCCCAGTGACCTTCAGCAGAAGTAGGCTTGCTGCACCCTGCTGCTCTGCTATGGCCACATGAATTCAAGCCTCCAGGACAACCTCTTGGTATTGGCTGACAACCTTGCCTCCTGCACTGTGTTTTACTTTCAGAACAACCACTGGGTACCTTGTTCCTTTTCCTCTTTCCCTTCCCCGTTCTACCCCTCCTCATTCCTCTGGGTTGCAAAAGATTGAAGAGCCAGAAATCCTGGGTTTTGACCTGTCTTTCTGCTCTGAAACTTAATTGTCTATCTGTCTAATGGGCACTCACTCCAACCTAGACTCAATCTGAACTGGCAAGCTCTCTTCCATTTCCTGGCCTTGGTTAGACAGCAGAGGCCCCCTGTACCTCTATCTCAGTAGGTTTTATAGTCCCAGACCAGGACTGTAAAACTGGTATGGTAATATTCATTTATTTTAAAAAAATCATAAAACAAACACTCATTGAGTTTTATCACATGCCAAGTGCCATGCCAGACTCTGGGGGCACGAGGATGAATCAGACACAATCCCTGCCCTCAGGGAGCTCACACAATCATAGTAAGGTAGACAAACAGGGAACTTCACTGCAGTGTGATTAAATGCTGTGAGCGTGGCAAATATACGGGCCTGTGAATGTAGTAGGAAGCACCGACAACTCTGTTGGGGGAAGAAGAGACACTGAGTAAGATGGTTTCTCAAAAGAAATGACATTTGAGCTGGACCTAGAAGGATGAGTACAAGTTAGCTCAGTGGATAAGAGTGGGATGAGGGGCAGTCAAGTCTGAAAGAAAAGCTAGTGCCAATGTTCCAAGGCCTGCATGGGCATGTGTGCCTGGGGAATGCAGAGTGGCTGGTTGTGGCTGAAGCCTCATGCCTGGTGGCTGGAGGATGAGAGTGGTGGGAGATGAGGCTAGTCAGGTACTTCTAGGCTAGGCTGGTATGAATTTGATATCCTCTAAGTGGGAGGATAATTTTTAATTGATAGTTTTTAAACAAAAGTTGTTACATGATCAAATATATGTTCTCAAAAAGGAAGTCAGGGAGCAGTGAAGGAAGGTGGACTAGAAAAAGAGAGAATGAATAAAAATGGATTAGGAGGTGAAAACTGCCTGGCCCAATGCATTATCACTAGGGATGGAGAGGAGAGGAGAGGTTAGAAAAATCAGAAAGGTGTTCAGAAAGCAAAATATGAAAAACTACCAATGTGTTAGTTTCCACATATTATACACACGAAGTGAAGGTCATTGCCAAGGGCATCTTGGAAGCCAAAAAGGCCGCAAATTTGGTGGGTGCGGGTCGAGCAGTTAAGAGCCATTAGGGCGCTCGCCACTTTCAAAAGACTCCCGTGTCAGGATAAGTTGGGTCACGGAACGGGGTAGATGACACAGGTCCCCCGCCAACTGCAAGAAAATGTCTGTGCAACGACGAGGTACTCTGTAAAGCACACAGTCCCCAACCCCGCGGCACCTCCCCCTCTAGGTATTATTCTGGCTCCAAGAGACCTAAGGCTTGGCTAAAGCTGTCATTGTGCACAGAAAAAAAAAAAAAAAAACCGGATGAGGTTTTTCCTTCTGTCTTGTTCTGTGTCCTGAGAAAACTTGGCTTTGTGACCAGTGAGAATATTCTCCTTGGTCTCCACCATACGGAAGGTGCATTTACCGGGGTGCACCTTGGTGGCCAGTCGAGTAGACTGGGGTTCCGAACTGTCTCTTTGTCCGGCTGTGCCAAGTTCTCAGGAGAGTTTGTCATAAAAGGCCCAGTCCATAAGGGCTTTTGTCGTCTTTACCTTCGTTGCTTGTTAGTGCTGGAAAAATCCCATTCCAGTATCGCCCGCCCGGTGTCACAGATTAGCGGGTCTGTGACTGGAGGCGTCCCACACTATTGTGGGAGACCGGAGACACCCTTTTATCCTTACCGCCTGTGCAACGAAGGTCTTTACTGTCTCTGAATATCTTTGGGAGTGAATTCTGTGGATCATGGGGGCTACATCATCTGCGCCCTCACCAGGGACGCCTCTTGCGTCCATGGTGAAGATTTATTCTAAGCGTGGAAAGTTACCTCCGAGTCTTTCCTTAAAAAGGCTTATGGGTTCGAGTCACTATTGGAAAAAATATACAAATGAAGATCCTACTCGTCAATGGCCAGACGACGGATCCTTTGAATTGGAAAAACTTCTAAATTGGGAAAAAAAAAATGTTTTGAGAGCTCTCACATAATTGCTTAATTGGTACCTAAGAATTAAGGCCAGAAAAAGGAAGGGAAAAATTTGACTAGTCTTAAGACCTTGACTCAGGTTACAATTGAATTGAGAACATGTAAAAGTGTAAGTGTTGATAAGATTATAAAGGTTAGAATGTTTGAGCTAATTTTATATAAAGAGGTTACATCAACTTTGCCTGAGTATGTTTTAAAATGTCTGACTGGGAATTCTTCCCTTGTCCAAAATTAGAAGACCAAGACCTATTGATAAAAATTTTAATGATAACTATGTTTAAAGGTATAAGAGGTGATGAAATTTACATGAAATTTTGTAAGAAAAAAACTGATGTTATTTCTATTACAGAACTGGTTAACAAAAATAGTAATTTAAATGATGGCTAATTTTATCTGAAGTCTTATGAAGTCTTATAGGCAATCTAAATAATTATTGGGAATAAGTAACTAAATAGTTGTGAAAAAGATAAATGTTGGATAAACTTTAAACAATAATTATGTGTTATGGTGGTTACAGCTTCCAAACTCTTTTTGGTGACTTAAAACTTGAGAGTTTTGCTAAGTTTTATGATAAAAATTCTCTGAATATCATCATTTTCAAATAAGATAAGATATTAGACATTGATTGCTAAATGTACATTTGTCTACTTTTGGCTTTTCATTACAGGAAAACTAAAAGGTGTTTTTGGTCTATTGATAAACATGTTTTATTAAAAGATTGTACTATAAAGTAACATATTTCTAGAAGTTATGAAGTGTTTATAAATTTTCCAAGCCACAAGATACTAATGTAAAAGAAAGTTTATAGTGGTTTACTTAGTTTTTACTCACAAATTAAGGTTTCTAAAGGTTAAAATTTCTAATTAGTATATGTGATTGAAAATTAAGAAAAATATGTCTGTGTACAAGGAAAGTAAGATGTATAAAGGTACAAAGAATGGAAATATTTTGTTTGGTTAAGAAAGATAAATTTGTCCTCAAGTACTAGGAGGGAAAAGAAAGACATGGGACAAATTCTGAATGTAAAAAGAAAGTTATAGAAGGTTTGTGGAAGAGAAATTCTGGAAAAGGAGTTTTTGCATGGTCAAGTTGGCTAAGATTGAAATGAATTTAATTAAGTAAATGAGTTTTAATAGCAGAAGTAAGCTGGTGTAAAATTGAAATTTCTCATAAAAGGATAATTTGCTTAAACTTGATAAAGAGGTTATAAAAGATTTTTCTTTCCCTTTGAGTAAGTCTACCTAAAAGACAGAGAAAAAAAAAAAAACCTGTTAAAATAATTTCTTGTGTTCAAAAGACTGAGGTCTCTCTATTAAGGCTTTTTAGACTGTTAATGCTATGTTTGCTTTGACTGTTTATATTTTTGACAAGCTCCCCCAAAATTCATATCTTAAAGTCTTTTTTTTAACTTTTATTTCTTTGAGAATTTTCAAAGGGCCCTGGAACTTCTCAAAGAAATTTGCTCTCTTCCTATAAGGGGAAAGATACTAAACTTATTAGGCTTATTCAATATGTTCAATTACATGGAAAGCATTGTCAGACAAGTGATGATAAACCGTCTTAGGTGGTATTATGTGGGAAAGTGTTATTGACATAGGTGTTTTAAAATTGTATAACATTACTGAAATTCTGATCTGTCCTGGTTATCAATCATAATTCTGGTTATTATTATGTTAAAGTGTTGTATGTCACAAAATTAACCAAATTTCTCTGTCAATTGCCATTTTGAGGTCTTGTTGTTTACAGACATTTCTTTGCTCTAATGCTTTTGCAAAATATGTTTAAACTTCAGAAAAATTCTTAGAAAGGACTCTGATATTTACACTGGAATACAGGTTTCTGACAAACTTTCTGATCATAAAACTGAACTTGGTAAAAAATTACAGAAATCCGATGGAGAAACTGATGACTTCATGAAGCCGCTAACAAAAAGAGTGAGATCAAGAATGGATTACACAGGACTGAATGAACTGATAAGGATGATTATAATTTTTATGATTTTTCGTTTGAAGTATTGCTGAATTTTTAATGTTTTGTTTTTTCAGATTTAAGGAAAACTTTTTCTCTTTTCTCCTGAGCTAGCTATGACTTATAGCAATTTGGTAAATGATGCTTTTCCTTACAAACTGAAGCTGATGAACTTGATATAAACTTAAGAGATGACCTGACGACACCATCAGAGACATTTTAAACTGCAAAAGATACTTTGACGCTGACATCTAAAATTCTTCTTCACTGGCAGTCCTCTGAACTCAAAAACTGGTTTACAATTTGCTCTAACCATTAACCTTGTTTTTCTTTCGTTTACACAAATATGCTTTTGGAGTCTGCCATGCTGTTGGCACAATTTAGAAATCCTGTGGATTCTTAACTTCTGCAAGAACTCCTATTGCTAATGGACACTTAATTGCAGCCTTATTACAAGCTATTCACCTTCCTTCAAAAATTGCCATTGTTCATTGTTCAGCCCATACTAAAGAGACTGATGTCATATCTTTAGAGAATGACAGGGCTGACAGAGCTGCTAAACATGCAGCTCACTATGGACCCCCTTATCCGTTTTCCACCCAACTTTTAAACCTGCCTTTATCCCTGACTGATGTTATTAACTATCAGGCAAATGCCCCACAATCTGAAAAAGACAATTGGATACAAAAGGGTGCCAAACAATTATCAGATGGATTATACATTGGACCAAATGGACTTCCAGTAGCTCCTTTTCTTTTGACTTTTTGGCTTGCACTTATCTCCCACCAAATGGGACATATGTGCAAACGGGGGATAGTTAAGGAACTGAAAGCCAATTGGTTTTGCCCTGGCATCCATAAAATTTCTGACCAAATCACCTCCCAGTGCACAACTTGCAAATCTTACCAAGTATCTGGGAGAAATCAGTGTGATCCAGGAAGTCCTCCCAGGCCCACGTTGCCTTTTGCGGCACTCCAAATGGATTTTATAGACTTGCCTTCAGCTTTAGGTTACTCTCACTGTTTGGTTATTGTCTGCATGTTTAGTGGATGGACTGAATGCTATCCGACCAGACATGCAGATGCCACAACAGTGGTAAAAAAATTAATAACTGAAGTTATTCCTCGCTTTGGCATTCCTTTATGGATTGAATCAGACCAAGGAACTCATTTTACAGCAGAGATAAACCACTTGCTTGCAAAAACTCTGGGGTATTCATTAAAATTTCATACCCCATATCACCCTCAGTCATCAGGGCAAGTGGAACGTAAAAATCTAGATATAAAAAGAACTCTAGGAAAAATCTGTCAAGAAACTGGACTTAAATGGCCAGAAGCTCTGCCCTTGGCCCTTATGAAGATTCAAAATACTCCAAATAGAAGGCATGGATTGACTCCTTTTGAAATAGTTTTTGGACGTCCAATGCCTACTGGTGTCTCTAAACCTTCAATTCCTGGATTAAATGAATATTATGGGAACTTAAGTGAACAATTTGATGCTATGACTTGTTATATACAAAAATTAACTAGTATACTTGAAGCATATCGTCAACAGGTAAAAGAGGCATGGCCACCACCTTCTGACAAGCCTTGCCATCCCTTTCGACCAGGAGACCGGGTGTACATCAAGGTCTTTAGAAGAAAACACGCACTGTCACCTCGCTGGGAAGGACCTTATGAAGTCTTACTGACGACCTGCACTGCCATCAAAATAAAGGAAAAATCTTTCTGGATCCATGGGAGCCACGCCAAAATAGACCCAGAACATCGCTCTCAAGACAACTGGGAGATAATCCCCACAGGTGACCTTAAATTAAGGATTTCGAGGGCCAAAACACAGGCCCCAGAAGCAGCCGACATCACGAAGTAGACAGCTTTTCCCAAGATCACGGATCAAGAAAACCTACTTTGACCCATTTCCTCCCCTTGCTTTAAAATTCCCTATATATATATATATATACACACACTCACACACACAATCTATTAGTGGATATATATATATTTTAATCATTTATTAGAAAGCTGACTGGAGAGTGCTGGTCTCTATCTGTCCCTCTTCCCTCTCTAAGTCTCCACTATGGGCTCTTTTCTGATCTGTGTCTTGCTTTTACTAACCCTCTCCTTTTCAACAGGTCGGGCACAGACCAAACACCCCCTCGTGCCAGTTTACCAAGCCTTAGCCACGTTAACTAATCAATCTGACTGTTGGTTATGTCAACAGCTAGATAGTGCAAAAGAACCTGAACTCGTCTTTGTTCCTGCTGATGTGAACACCTGGTGGACTAAGTACAGAAAATGGACGAGTAACAGAGTATGGTATCCGCAACAAGGGAAACTTCACTCTGCTTCTTCCCCTGGTGAGTCACTTGGGCCCCAGAAAGATTACTTAAAAGGTCAAGGACTGTCCCTTGCCCAAGCACAAACAATAAGTAAAAGTTTTTCCCTCTGCATTGAAAGTAAACATGGCACTGGACCTTTCCTGGGTGATATACCGAGACAATATTGCCGTCAAACTCTGTGGTTTGATTCCACAGGTGGCATCTTCAGAACTCTCAAGGGAATTGTAAGTGACTCTATCACTACTCCCTCTGGCACAAACATTTGCCAAATCACCAAGTGCTCTGGATGGCTTACGAGCCACCCGTGTGCAACTTGGGGTATAGCAGCTATCCGCATGGTTAAGCTGCCCAATGCCACAGACTATATATGGGTGGATCAAAAATCTGGACTCACCTGGTCAGGTGACAAGACCAGGCTTTATAGCTGTCAGAATCAGACTGCAGGCCTCCTGTACCAGCTATTCCGCAATCTGTTCTGTTCTCGCAGACTGACAGGAGTTCATGGGAAATGGAGATGTTTAGGTAGTAACAGTGCAAGTGGCACAGATCATGAAATAGTCCAGATGCTGAGAACTACAGACTCAATTCTAACCTTGTCTTTAAACTACACTGGTCTTTTCATTTTATGCGGCAACAAAGTGTATAAAGGATTCCTACCTAATTGGTCAGGACGATGCGGACTTGGATACCTGGCTCCTTCTGTCACCAAACACTCCACCTTAAATGCTAGCCAAATTACAAACTTGGGTTTGTTTGTTCATAAGATTGTGCCACATAAACGTGCCAGTCGAGAAATCGTGGAAAATCCACTTAAGTATCACAACTCCAAGTTCTTTTCAGCCTTGAGAGTCCTATTCCCCGGCTTTGGAGATTATGAGTTAGAGAAAGCAATATTAAATCTCTCTATGGTAATGGAACAAGAGTTCAACACCACCATGCAAACCTTAAACATACTCCAGTCAGAGATTAACAGCCTAGCATCTGTGGTGCTCCAAAATCGACGTGCTCTGGACGTACTCACTGCCCAGCAAGGAGGAGCATGCGCAATCATTGGAGAAAAATGTTGCTTTTATGTGAATCAAACTGGTCAAGTAATATCTAACTTAAATCTATTAAAAGAGAAGATTGACATTTTTCATCAGATAAACGAAGCTCACACATTTTATTGGACTGACTTGTTTCCAGGATTGGGGGACTGGTTTAATGGAGTGTGGGGAAATGTGCTCCAATTTGTTCTTTTCTGCTTGTTCATCCTCATTCTAATCTATGTTCTTTCCTTTCTTTGCAGACTTCTTATCACCCGGGTACTAATACGATTTCTCTCTCCACAGTCACCAGCTCAGCTTTTAATATGTGAAACTTCTAGGGAAGTTTCAGAGGAGGGAACTGATGGTGCTCAGGGCAAGCTGCCCCAGGAAGCACCACTCTGGTATGCGGATTATTTCAACTGAAGACAATAAGGACTCAGAGAGCTCAGGAAAAATATTTGAGTTTCCCCTCCCAAACTGCCTAAAAAATTTAAAACCAAAAAAATCTGTTTTAGGAAGGGGTTATTATCATGACTGCTATAAAAGATAATTTAGGATAGAGGTTACAATAGAAAAGGCACCAACAAGCCCATCTTATCGGGAGTCCTGTCTCTCTGGCCACATTCTTTGGATGGCCCTGCGAGGAGTTGTCAGACAATCATTTACAAGGGAAGTCTCCATTTGTAAAGGTATCTCCCTCTCTGTATTGAGAAAAAGGGGGGGTGAGCTCATTTCTAGTAACTTATCAATGTGGAAGATGAGGCCTTGGGGCTGTATAATAAACCTTACTCTTGTTTACTGTGCTTTAGTGATAATCTCCTGTAACTGACTCCCCCCACCCCCAAAATCCTCCTTTGTCATTGGCTGAAAATGATATTTAAGACGAGAATTTCTGCTATTGTGTGGAGAAACGCAGTGTCCCTGCTTTCTCCCATGTATACATGTTATTAAACTTGGTATTATTTTCTCTTGCTAACCTGTCTTGTTGATTATTTGGCCAGCCAGAAGAACCTTAAGGGAAAGGGCGGAGGGAGATTCTCCCTCTTCCCCCGACAGTAGATAATAAGTTTGGTTAGATACCCATGGTCAAAATTGGAGTATCACCGAATGGTTGGAAAAGAGAGGGGACTTCCAAAGGGAACATGGCACCATTAGACATTTGATTTCAGTTAGGGGATTCAGACAAATGTATGGCCCATCCTTTGAGCTGGTCAAGCCTTTCTCAGTGACAATGCTGGTTCCTTTCACTTGTTTGTAGCAAGTGGCCCTTGACAAACCACTTTCCAATACATCATTTTATTTGTCCTGCATAACGTTTTGAAGTAGTCAATGCAGACCTTATTCTACCCACTTTACAGTGGGGGGAACAGAGGCTCAGAGAGGTAAAGTGACTTGCCCAAGATTGTCTAACTAGTAAGTGGCAAAACTGGGCTTGGAAACCAAGCCTTCTGACTTAGCTTTCTGTGTCTAAGGTAAGGCCCTCTTCAGCATCTCCCTTTTCCCTCCCCAGATGACCTGAGAGGAAGCATGTGAAAGTGGGGGGGTCTGGTAGGAGGGTGAGGGCTACAGGGATGGCAGCCAGATTTGGGGGCACTCATTGCGGGGGTTGGAGGTCTAGGGCTAGATAGAAATCCAAAGAGTCGGCCCATTTGGCCTTTTGCAAAGCCAAGTGTTGCCTGCCCCTGCAGAGACCACACTTCTGCTTTCTTTCATGATTATATGACCTCTAACCCCTTTCTGAACTCACCCCTCCCCTTATGGTGGCCCTGCGATGAACATCTGAAGAAAAGTCTCTTTTTTTTTTTTGTGAGGAAGATCAGCCCTGAGCTAACATCCATGCCAATCCTCCTCTTTTTGCTGAGGAAACTGGCCCTGGGCTAACATCTGGCCCATCTTCCTCCACTTTATATGGGATGCCACCACAGCATGGCCTGACAAGCAGTGCACCAGTGAGCACCTGGGATCCGAACCCAGGCCACCAGCGGCGGAGTGCGCGCACTTAACCGCTGTGCCACGGGGGCCGGCTCCTGAAGAAAGGTTTCTTAACATTCACTCTGATCCTGCTTATAGCCATTTATAGCAATGAGGAAGCTGAGAGCTACTGGTTGCTCTAGAAATTACAACTCATCCAGTGTCTTAAGGTGAAGCATGATAATGACTTTGGCATTCAAGGTTTTCCTAACTTACCTTCATTAATAACTCTCTCTCTCTCACATTTGCTCAGCCCCTTTACAGTCTACAGCGTTTCTTTTAATGATGTAGCAGCTTATTTGGGTCATTATTTTATAGGTGAGATGCTATGAGATAAACCAATTTGTCTGAGGATAAACAATTAGTAAGTGGCAAACCTGGAACTGACTGTCAGTAGTCTGATTCCCCATGTGGGAGTCCTTTCCAGGGCAACATATCACCAGTGGCCCCCCCTCACCCCATCCCTACCCTGGTGGGACAGTGTGGGAAGGATTCATGCTTCTGAAGGGTCAATCCTCCATTACTCAAGACCCCACTGTTCATTTTTTAGTTCCCTTGAGGACACAGGGAAGGGGAAAGGGGGCATCTAGACCCTTGGGACAGGATTCTGGAATGTGGAGCCATCCTCTCTATCCTCCTGCTTTCATCTGGGTCCAGGACTGGACAGATGGACATCTCTTCTGTACTGAGAGAGTCCTGGGCATTGCTGTCTCTCTGACACTTGTTCTAGGATCCAGTGTTAGACAAAAAAATCCTCTTTTGGGTTTGAACCTCAGTTCTAGCTATTTGCTAGTTTTGCTTTCCTAATATCTGAAGTAGGGATAATTATAATATATAATATCTTGCAGGCCTATTGTGTGGATTTAATGTTCCTCAAAACTGAGTGACATCAGCATCATGTCTCTCCCCTCTTAAGTTACAACCAACCATTGCCCAGCAAAGGACTCCCTACGCAGCACAACAGGACACCTAATAGATACATGCATCTATATATCTGAAGGTGGGTCGAGTAGACCTCCGGGAGCAGTGGAACTAGGGGAGCAGCACTCCTGTCTGTGCCTGTCGACCCCTCACCACCCCAGCACTGGTGGGTGGCGCACATGCCTTGAGAATTCAGGACACAGAGCAGAGCCAGTGACCCGGAGCCCCCCTGCCCCTGCGTTGGCAGTGGCCCGATCTTTCCAACAGTAGGGACAGCATACAAAACTTAGATTTTCCCAGCTGGGGCCTGAAGTTTCAAAACACACTGACTCGTGCCAGAGACCAGAAACTGCAAGAGCGAGCGGCAACGAAAAATTGCTCCCTGCTTAGCCCCTGCCCCCCCCACCAGCGGTGGCAGGTAGAACCTGTGGCCAGAGTCTTCAGGAACCACAGCAGAACTGATGACCCAGCCCCGGGTGGTGGCACCTCCAACACCGGCTCTACCAACAGCGGGAGCTGCATACAAATCCCCAGGTCCCCAGGCCCCTGACAGTGACAGCAACACCTGGGAACCCATTGCCACTCGTAGTGGTGCAGCCAGCACCCCCAGACAACCTGGGAGCAGCGGCCCAGGTGGTACATGGGGCAGCAACATCTGAGCCTGTGGAGAACCTGCGGAGAGCTGGTGGAGGAACACGAGACCCAGATGATCCTGGAAGTAGCAGAAGCACTCACAGCCTGGTGACCCCAGTGGTGACAACTGAGACTGCAGCAACATCGTAAGCAGCAAGGCACCAGCAACCTCAGAGGCGCAAGCATCACAAGGAGGGCACTGACGACGCCTCTAGCAGAGGCAGTGGAAGATGGAAAATACAGGCTCTCAAATACAACCAGAAGCAGTGCAGAACCAAAGTAACCACAACCGTACCCAAATAATGTTCCACAAAACTTCTCAGCTATAGACAGATAAGTGTGGCATATTGATTTATTCAATCATTCCACAAATATTTATCAAGTGCCCTCTAAGTGACAGGAACCATGTTTGACCTTGAGGACACACAGTACCGAACAAGCAGACAAGGTCTGAGGGAGAGTTTGAGGGGCTTTTCTCTGGCAAGCCCTAGATTTACTTAAAACATCTTCTTTATTTTAAAGATTCATAAAAATTTTCTACTCCAAAATATGGTTTAAGATTAAAATAATGTTTTACAATTATTTACCATGGAGAAAAATTAATCTTCCAGGAAGATGCACTGTTTATTGTTTGACTTCATAGAACCCTACCTGGCACATGATGTATGAAAATAATGGCTTCTCTTTACTAGATGATTACTGTGCAGGCACCTTTTTAAATGTTGAAGGCATGTTAACTTATTTAAATTTTACAACACTCTTTTAAGGTACATGTTATTGTCATCTCCACTTTATAGATGAGGAAAGTAAAGGCACTGAGAGGGCAAATCAGTTGTCTGAAATCACTCAACTAGCATGTGGTAGAGCTAGGATTTGACCCCAATCAGTTTGGCTCCAAAGGCCACCCTTTAACCAATCCATTTGCTTGCCTTTGATGCCTGTGTGCCCTCAATGGTGAATCCCTGATTTTAGTGCCTCACAGTAGGAGCTCATTAAATGTGTATTTCCTTCCCATCCATTTTCCCCTTGAGTCTTATCTTGTCTTTTATGCTACCTCAACAGCTGCTGTTGGCTATAAGGAAATTTACTATTGGGGAAGATTTCAGTCAAGACATAAGAGCTGGTGAGCCTATAAAATCCTTTGCCTAGAGAGCCTTGGACACAGATGTCAGCCTTTCCCTAATCTGGATCCTCTTACCCCACTGATTCTTACAGATTATGATGGAAGAGGAGCCTCAAGTTATCTTGAGCACCTCAAGTCTTCAGGAGGCCTCCCTTGCTTGTGCTACTCTCAGGTAATCCCCCATCACCTTACTATCGGAGCAGGAGGCCCTTACCCTTGCTTCCTTCTTGCTCTGAGGGATTTTGTCTGCTGCTTTGAGCTTTAGCAACAGAAAGGGACTTGGGGACAGTGCTCAAGAAAGAGGTACTTCTCTTCTAGGTAAGCTGGCTCCCAGCTCTAAGCAGCCCTTAAATTGAAATGAGAAGTACTTCTCAGTCAGATACCTGGCTAGGGTGGAACACCGTTCCCCTAGCTGGCTGGGCCCATTCTTCAGAGGTCAGACCACAGAGTCCAGGCCTAGGGGCTCAATCTGTGCCTGTTTTTTTCCCTACTTTGCTCCTGGGAGCAGGCCTCCTTTTCTCTCTACCCTTTGCTGACTTGGGCTGCCTTCTACCCGTTCTCCCCAAATGTTCCCCTTTACTAGTCACAATTGTCTTTTTCTAGCAAACTTAAGCCCTCTCTGGAAGATCAAGAGAAGACAGAACTTCTGGCCTCCTGCCTCCAGAGGTTTCTTGCACCACCACCACTAGAGATTCTGGAGCAACAAGAGTACTTTGGGTAAACCAATGTATGATGTGTGATTTTTCCCCCATACCACCAAGCAAGTCTCCAAAACCAGTGGGATGTCCTACAAGTCAACTCAATTCTGACACTATCTACCTGGAGATAGCATCAGATCCTACAGGTTAAGGGCTCAGTCCTCAAGACTGTCCCCCCTCACTTCAAATGCCAATTGCAAGTCCAGGTTGTCACCTGTGCATCTGATCCACTCGTTTTAGATCAGAGGTTCCCATGATCCCCTCCTTGGG
This sequence comes from Diceros bicornis minor, assembly GCF_020826845.1. NCBI lineage: Eukaryota > Metazoa > Chordata > Mammalia > Perissodactyla > Rhinocerotidae > Diceros > Diceros bicornis. The sequence continues at coordinate 59,221,723 of NC_080781.1, forward strand.
TTTGATTAATTTGTTAGAATGGCTCACAGAATTTAGAGAAACATTTTACTTACTAGATTACCAGTTTATTATAAAATGGTATAACTCAGAAACAGATGGAAGAGATGCATAAAGCAAGATTTGTGGGAAGGGACACAGAGTTTCCATGTTCTCTGAGCATGCCACTCTCTAGAAATCTCCATGTGTTCAATTACCTGGAAGCTCTCCGAACTCTGTCCTTTTGGGTTTTTATGGAGGTTTCATTACATAGGCATGATTGATTAAAACATTGGCCATTGGCCAATCAATTCAACCTCCAACCCCTCTCCCCTCACTGGAGGTCAGGGGGGGTGTGACTGAAAGTACTTCCTACCTCTACACTCTCCTTCATATTTTAGCTCCATGGAACTCTTCACTATTCTGGAAACCATCATGCCTTTTCGTGCCTCTATGCTTGCTTTTGCACATGGCATTTCCTCCACTTGGACTTCCCTTCATCCCCTTTGCCTTGAAAACTACTCATCATTCAAGACCTAGTTCAAATACCCCCTTGTCTCTGAGATCTGGCCTGCTTCCCCTCTTTTGAATTCCACGAGCACTCTCTACATCCCTCTAACAGAGCACATATTTATGTATGTATATTCCATATAGTATGTATTAATTTAAACACTGCCACATTTTCAAAAGGATGTGTGACAATGATATAGAGGGTACTATGATAATTTTATCATGTATTACAGCACATTCATGGTAGGGACTGGGTCTTACTCCCTACTATGTTCTTGATGCTGGGCAGTGTCTGGCTCAGAGTAGGAGCTCTGGGAATTTTTGTGGAATGGATGAATGAGAAAATGAACTAGTGTCCTACAGCCTGTGTGTGTTTCTGGGCGCTCATTGGACCTAGCCTGAACTCACTAGAGGGTGCTGCTGGTGCCCCAGGGTGACTGTAGGCAGAGCTGGAAAAGGCAGTGGGTGCCAACTCCCAGGTCTGCTCCAAGGTCCTCCAGCTGCTTCATGGAGAAACTGGAGAAGATGCTATCCCTGGAGGAAATCTAGGAGGCCAAAAGCCCCTATGCAGAGTCTCTGGCTGAGCTGCTACCACCGCTCCCTTCCCGAAGTTAATGAGGGGCTTGGGCAAAAAGGGTTAACAACTAGGGGATAAAAGTTGGTAGAGAAGAAAGATATTTGAGCTCTGACAGGAGCCAGGGAGTCTCTGGTGGAAGGAAGATCCTGCATCTGTGTCAATTCCTCTTATGCCAGCCAAGCTGTCCCTTATCTGAACCCTGGGGTCTTCACAGATGTCATTTCCCCACTCTGCATAAGAACCTGGAGAGCTAGGGCAGGGTAGGCAGCAACTACTCTTCCTGGATACAGAGAGGACCAGAAATATTAGGTGTCTTGCGCAGCCAATGGAGATACCACCTATCCTTCTGCTTCCCAGCCCAGGAAGCCCTCGTTGCACTCAGTCAGGGGGGACTGCCTTATCCTTATCATCCTTATCATCTGTCTCTTGCAGGCCATGAATATCACATTCAAGATTCTCTTTGTCCCAGGGTACCAAGAAGTCATGAAGGCTGTGTACGCCCACAAAATCTTTGCTCTGACCACCCAGATCTATTGCATCTTTGAGCTCAACATGCTAGATAGCTTCCACTCTCTGAAGGATTTCATTGATTTCCCAGAACATGTGCCTGACCTTACAGGTAGGATGAGAGACTTAGTGGCCAACTGGCTGGTCAGTGGGCTCCAAAGGAAGAATGAAGGGTAGAGGGAGGGAGATGTTTCCTGCAGGTCAAAGTTAAGCCCCAGAGAGGGAAAGTGGCTTGTTCAGATCATTGAGGGACTCAGTGGCAGAGTCTGAACTAGAACTCAAGTCCCCGGACTCTAAGACCAGTTCTCTTTTCTTGTTCCCAAGGCCCTCTATTCAGAGAAGACCTGCAGTGCACACTCCCACACTGCACTACCTGATTTTCCAGTCTAAGTTGAGGTCCATGTCTCCTGGGTGAAAATTGAAAAAAGCAAGGCAGCAACAGAGGGCTGAGTGAAGGAAACTGATAGGGGTGGCAGAGGAGCCAAAAACATCAGGGACTGACACTTCCAGCTTTTTTGAAGCTCTCTGGTGTCCAAGCTGTTGCTTTGAGAATTGGCGTTGAGCTACCTGCATAAAGGCATCTCTGATAGGAGCATGATAGTGAGGTTGTTGAACCTACATGGCTTCAGCAACATCTTCCACACCCTAGAGAAGGGGAGTGCAGAAGGCCCAAATGTGGACTGAGGAGCATAACAGAGGAAGGAAGGGAGGAATGCCCTGGCACCACTACCCTAGACCCCCCTTGGCATAGGCCATCTCTGGGAATGGGGAGGTTAGGACAAGCAGGTTTCTTATCATTCCTCTCCCCTTGCTTGGAAGGCACTAGTGTGCCCCATGATAGGCAGTATGGCTTAACGGAAAGACCCCTGGCTTTTCCATTAAGACTGAGGTTATCTTAGATAGGTGTCTTTCTGGGCACTTGGGTTAGATGCTTAACACTGTTTTGAAAGTACCTTGGTCTGGGATTCAACCACCCTGGATTCTTGTCCCAGATCTGTCCTTAACATACAATGTGACCCTGAGCAAGTCTCTTCACCTCCCTGGAACTTTTCCCATCTCTAAAGAGTTTGCCTAGCACTTTGCCTCTAGACTTAGGACACCTAGATTCTGGTGCCAGTTCAGCCACCAATTTGTTGTGCAACTTTGGGATTGTCTCTATGTCTCTTTTAGCCTCAGTTTGCCCATATGTAAATGGAGAGTGATGCATTTAGATTCAGGGATCGCCAAAGGGCCTTCCTGATGTAATGTATTTGTGCTTGGTGACCCAGAGAAATCTCCCTCAGGCCTAGCTGCCAGCCCTCCTGAATGTACTCTCTGAGACCAATGTGAAGGTGATTCAAGCCAGCACAAGTGCCTTGTCAGACATGCTCTACCAGTTGGGGAAGAATGGCATGGGCATCTGGTCTTTGACATCCTCTCTGTCTAAGGTCCTTCTTTGATGTAGGAAAGACATGGGAAAGGAATGACTGCGTGTCTATTTGGTGGTACAGGGAGCTCTGTGAGTGTGTTTTGTGGAGGTTGTAGGTGGGTGAGCCAGCACTTGCCCAGAGGCCCAAGTGTACAGAGCATGGGCAGAGTGGAGAGATGGAAATTCACCATCTGCCTCTGAGACCCAGGTCCCTGTGCCACTCTGGGCAGCTTTATCCGACCCCCCTCCACTACCATCTCCCCTCTCAGGCAGAATCAAATTAGCTCTCAGAGTCTTTTTCTCAGCCCTCTAGTGCAGGGATTGTCAAACATTTTCTGAAAAAGGCCAGATAGTAAATACTTTAGTCTTTGTGGGCTATATGGTCTCTACCGCAACTGCTCAACTCTGCCGTTTTAGTGCAAAAGCAGACACAGACAACATGTAAATAAATGAGCACGGCTGTGTGCCAATAAAACTTTATTTCCCCAAACAGGTGACCAGCTGAACTTGGCCCATGGCTTGTAGTTTTCCAACTCCTATTCTAGTGTAACATTGAGCCATATGAATTACGGGCATTTCGTGTTCATGTTTGTCTTTTCTACCAGACCAAGGGCAGGGAGAGTGACTTATTCATCATTTCTTTAACCCCAAACCCCACAGGGCCTGGAAATTTTTAATTCAACAAATGCTTATTAAACACATACTGTGTCTTTAGCTCCCTACTATGTCCCAACAGCATACATATGCAGAGTACTGGCATATGATAAATGTCTGTTTAATTGCTGAACTTAAACATGTATAAATAATTGTTGAAGCTGGATGATGGGTTCACAGGTTTATTTTAATATTCTCACTATTTTTGAATACTTTTGAAAATTTCCACTTAGAAAAGTTTAGAAAAAGAACAAGAAAAAATGTATAAGACAAGGAGCAGGAAGCAGGAATCAAGGATGTCACACAAAAGACCTAGGAGTACTTACAAAGCAATATAAAGCATTAGCACCTGCAAACCAATATGCTGGGTATGTGTGAAGGTAGTATTGGATGAGCGTAGGTAAGCACAGAGGGTAGGAGCGTGTGTGAATGAGTTTGCTTGTGTGTCTCTGAGTCTGTAAATCATCCTGTGGGTATGTAGAGTGATATGGTTGTGTGTGTATGAAGAGTAGATATGAGTGTGACAGATTGTGGACATGTTTATGCCTAAAGGGATAAGTATAAATGTTGTGAGTGTGACTGATGTGCATGTGTATGCTCTTGGGACATAGTACGGACCTGATCTAACTGCAGTTTCAACCTTCCCCAGGTATGTAATCTTAGTCAACCAATCTGGAATTTTCTGGTCAGTACTGATGAGGTAATCTGTCACATGGGCCCTCTCCATCCGCGCCCCCCAGGAAGAAGAGGCAATCTGCATGATAAAACCTTTCCCATTCCCTTCCCTCCAAACAGAAGATGTCCTAGCCCAAAATAATCCTTTCTTTTCTTTTGTTAATACCGTCTTGTCCTACCCTCCTTCTGCCTATAAAAACCTTCCATTTTGTACAACATCTTGGAGCCCCTTTCTAGTTGCTAGATGGGATGCAGCCCAACTCATGAATTGCTTAATAAAGCCAATTTTATATTCAAATTTACTCAGTTGAATTTTGTTTTTTAACAGATTTAGTGGCAGCATTGGGATCTGAAGTGAACTTCTGATGGCATCCGGGGACAATGAGAAACACAGCTGTGGAACCCCGTGAATCCTTTTGAGTTCAGTCTTTCTCGCCATTTCTGACGGCCATGGGTAAATTCTTCTTGGTTTGAGCTCTGCTCTCTTTTTGCATTTGAGCTCCCAATCTAATTGGCTTTCCTTTATAGGGCAGATCAGCTTGAGCTGGTAGAGGATTCGACCCAGAGCCCAGTTGAGCTAGTAGAGGATTCTGCCTGGAGCCAAGCCCCTCGCCTTTCAGACCGCAATTTCCCAGGTGGAAAACCCCAGCCCTTAGCTCTGTCTCTGGATTCCACATTGGGAACTGCTGATGGTTTAGTCTGCAGCTCCCCATTTGTTTGAAATCCTTCCCCAGATTCCACATTGGAAACTGCTCGTGGCAGTTGCAATTCTCCATTTTGTTGGAATTAGTCCATAGTCCCCACTCCTTGGGTTTGCTGGTCTAATCCTTTCCCTCAATCCAAGGTTCCACGGCAATTGTTGGTGGTGCACAAAGGGCCTTCTTGTGGCCAAGACGCAGTAACATCTCTTGGTTACTGCTTATACATTAAAGGGCACATGTTTGTCTTGTTTTGTGTAGATAAAGGTTATTGCTATTAGTGTTCTGGGAAACCCAAAGGCCTAACTAAAAGAAATGAGATCCTTTATATCCATAGAATTGAGCACACCACCCTCTGGCACACCTGTTTATTTTATGTCCAAGAGCTGTGGTACTGGAGGCTGTAGATATTTGCAAAGCAGGCAAAATCTTGCTGAAGAAAGCCGAGACTTGCAATGGCCATTGTGAGGAGCATTCCAAATAGATAAGAAAAGCAAGGGCTCCTAAATCAAACACAGTGAAAGATTCATTGCAAAAGGCTAATGAAAATTTAAAGACATAAGAGGTATCTAAAACAAAAGACTAAGACTGACATGACTCCTATTGCTCCCCTCTATCCTCCTTTATTTGAGCACTCATTCTAGTAATCCTATATCTGAATTATTTTTCCACTCTGAAGAGACTACAAGACCTCAGACAAAAATCCAGCAAGCTAATAGCTTTACAGCTACAACAGCTCCAAGGTCAGAGACCCAAAATAACTCCTGGGCCTCCCCTATTACACCCTCTTATGGGTCCATTATCAAAATACTGGCCCAGAAGTCTATGCCTCAATTGTAATCAACTAGGGCACTGAAATAGAAATTGTTCTCAAAGGTCCTATACAAATTCTTCTCCAATGCCCTTATATCTAACTTCAAAGGAGGAACCCCATTTGACCTTGTCCCAAAGTTGATGGGACCCTGAGGGATTTTCTGGAAAACTGCTACATTATTCCCTTAAACAGCCAAGGGGAAACTAAAATTAAAATTAATGGTGTTGTTCAATACTGCCAGAAATATTTACTGTTTGTCTCAGCTGAAATCTGACAAGATATTTAAAAGGATTTAATAATATTTGATCAGAAATTTGGCCAGTTTGGAAGCTGATATTCAGAACCTGCTAGGAATATTTTTTAGGTCTTCTCTCCTAAACTAAATGTTCCCAGAGGGAAAGAAATAGTCCAACAATAAGTGGATGAGTGTGTCAGTCCTTTGGTATCATTTAGATGGCAACCCAGTTCTTTAGGAAATTGGAAAGAACTGCTTTAATCTTGCAAATCTCTACAGGGCCATACATGTGTCTCTGGAGAATGGTTCACAGTTCACCTACTCTTTTTGTCAACCCCACAGCCTCCCCTGTTGATCTCAAAAAGCTTTTGGGACATTAGAAACAGAATTGTCTTGCATTTAAGGAAAGAAAAGATTTAAATTACCCTAGACCTCTGATAATAGGCAAATATGCCCCCAAAACTCCATCTTGGAGAAAACTTGGATTCTTTCTCTGTGCCTTTGTGATGTAGATTTTCTACTCCCATCTTCTTTGGGAACTAAAAAACATTCTTTGAAATGCAAACTTTAGGGTGAAGTTTCTCATCAGAAGGAAAAACAAAAAGAGAGAAAGTATTTGGAAATTGGGCTAATAAAAAATCTTAAGTGTCTTCTCCACAAATATCAGTAACTAACTATAAGGTTTCTGTTTGCATCTGTCTGTATGTGCATGTTGTGGATATGTGATATTTTCTTTTACCTCTGGATGGTATTACTAAAATTAGTTTATAAAAGAGCTCTATTTATTGGGCCGGCCCCGTGGCTTAGCAGTTAAGTGCGCGTGCTCTGCTGCTGGTGGCCCAGGTTCGGATCCTGGGTGCGCACTGACACACCGCTTCTCCGGCCATGCTGAGGCCATGTCCTACATACAGCAACTAGAAGGATGTGCAGCTATGACATACAACTATCTACTGGGGCTTTGGGGGAAAAATAAATAAATAAAATTTAAAAATTAAAAAATTAAAAAAAATAAAAGAGCTCTATTTAAATGGGTTAAAGGTCAAGTGCTTGTAAGGATTGGGCATTCTAAAGTTCTCAAAAATACAGAAATAACTCAAATGCTTTTCAAGTTCATGTGATCTGGGATAATCTTTGGTAAATAAAAGCTAATTTAAGTTCATTGGTTTAATTAAAACAGACATCTCTTTAAAGTTATCAACATTAAATATAATTCAGAAAAACAATTTTTATTCTACCAGTGTTTACCAGTCAAATTATGTTATCTGTATTGTAAAATTTGTCAGCAAAAAGCAACCTGGAATGATGGTTGATTTTGTCTAATGTCTTAAGAAGTTTTCATGGGTAATCCAAACATAACTGTTGGGAGTGAGAGTTTTAAAATCAAGCTTTAATATCAATAATATACTTATGATTAAGTAAAACTAAAACTTAGCTTTCTTTCATCTGTTAAAAGGACAGTCTTCTTGGACTATTGGTCTGCTCCTGATAAGAGATTATGAAAGGAAAGCAAAGATTTTACAAAATAATTCCTGCATTTGCTGCCTTTATCAGGTCTCTGATTACTTAGGAAAACTGAGTCTTCTTTATATTAAAAGAACTAAGTTTTGCTAATAGATAATTAAGAATTGTTTCATATTGTTTTGTGATTCTGTTTAGTCAAGTGATCAAAGCTTTTGATATTTTTGACAAACTTCCCAAAATAAAATTCTAAAACTTAAGTCTTTTTGACCTGGAAGAAAGTTTGGGATTTTTCCAGAGGGTCCATGGAACATTCCAAAAGATTTGTTAAACTAATTAGGCTTACTTGTTGTGTTAAGCTACATGGGAAGCATTGTCAAATAAAAAGTAATACTAAGCCTTCTTTATGTTTTATTTGCATAGGTATATAAGTGTTCTAGAAATTGTGTGAGATTCCTAGAAATCTGATATGTCCTGGTATAAAATTTGGTTTGTCGTCAAAGTTGAGGCTCACACTAAAAAGACTGAATCTGAGTGTTGGGAAAATGCCCTAGCTGACTTTTATGCAAAGGCAGGAGCAACTGAATCTACAAAGAGTGTGGCACATGTGGATGAAGTCCATTCTGCTTCTGCAAAAAATGACCCCTTGTTTCCAGATTTTTGCCATCCTGATGTCCTTGTAACATAGCAACAGTCTGCTCATGAATCAGAGAAATTATTATGGGTAAACAATGGCTGTAAATTAAATGAACAATCTGGGCTACGAGAAACTCAAAATAGCCACTTGCTTCTTTCCAGCTCCCTGGAAAACCCCATTTTCAGTTTTTGCATTCCTTCACCCATCATAGTGCATTTAAGATGACTCAAATTATGAATAGACATTGGTAGGGAGACTTCTATAAAATTGAGAAAATAGTCTACCAGCAATGTCTGACCTATCAAGTCTGTAACCTTGGAAAAACTACTTTTATCCACAGAGGCCTCAAACCTCCTCCCTCTGGACCCTTTGAACACCTGCAGCTGGACTTCATTCAACTGCCACTTAGTATGGGTTATCAATATTTTCTTGTTCTTGTATGTACGTTTTCCAGATGGGTTGAAACTTTCCCCTACCACAAGGCTGATGCCCTCACGGTGGTGAAGAAACTGTTAGAAAATGTGTTTCTAACTTGGGGCAAACCTTTTGCGATCTCCAGTGATCAAGGCACCCACCTCACTGGGCAGATCATATGATCCTTAATGAAAACCTTGCAAACTTCTTGGAATTATCACTGTCCCTATCACTCTCAATCATCAGGCAAGGTTGAGAGAACTAATGGAAAAATTGAATTCAAGCAGAACAAGTATTAATTAAATGGGGCTGCATGAACTGAGGGGGATGCTCTAATGTGTTTTTCAAGATAAAAATAAATCTTTTCTCTTAAGCTATCATCAATTCAGTAAGATATACCTTTGTGAACAAAGATGAAACATTTACTTTTCTTCAGATCAGGACCTACCCGATCCCTCCAGAATACAGAAACTCTCAGTGAGTATTCTTATTTTCATGAGAATATATTTATTTTTATAAGTTCAACAAGAATCTGTTCTCCTTATAACAGGAACCAATTAGAAACATTAACTATATTACCAAGGCTTTGACTAGAATGTCATATTTTAGAGAGATGTGCATAGACTTAGATATGACCAGACAGCTTCAAGGAACTTCGTGGAAAAATCAACCTGGTACCTTGCTTACAATGTTCCAGCAAAGCAGTCTTAAAAAGAACTTATATAGTCAATCACTATTCTTGCTGCACTTATATAAATAATCAGGCCAAGTTTAATGCAAACAAATTTGGTTTTACTGTGATTAACTTTGGTAAAACAATTGGCGGGGTTGACTTAAAACAAATAAACAGCCAGTTATTTTGCCAGTAGAATGGGTTTATCCAAGAACAGCAAAGAGTTGCAATCTGGGACATGTGGTCTGTGGTGAACCACAGGCAAGTCTGGAGAAACAAAGGAGAGGAACATTCTTTTATGAAGTTGGGAGGGGCTGTTATAAACAAAGAGTCCATTGGAGGAGACTGGGAGTTCGAAGTGAAGTGGCTGTGGCTTTTCATTGGCTGAGTTATGGCAGTCTCTCATTGGCTGAGCTATTGCTGGACAAGGAGGAATTTCTTCCTTCCTTATGCTGGGGTAGTAAGTAGTATCACTTACTGTAAGAGATGCAAGATATGTCTCTTCCTGTTGGGGTCTATAAGTGTGCATTGAGTGGCATGTATATGAGAGTCCTCTCTTCCGGCCTCCTGACTCCATTTTAAATGAAGTTTCTGTTTATTAATTTCCAGAGGGGTAATTGCAGAGAGAAAAATTATGTTTGCACCTTTGTAGACATTAGATTCTAGTCCTGTTAACTGTCGTTGAGGTTTAGTTATATACCCGTAAACTGGACTGAATCCTGAATTCTTCTAGTTTCCTCAAATATCGGACTTCCTTGCTCCAAACTAATGTTTCCAATCTTCTCTCACCCTTCTGATTTGGAATCACTAAGAACAAAGAATGCCCTAAGTCTCATTAGAAGGGATTGTATCAGGTCCTCCTCACTATCCAGATGGCAGGCAAACTTCAAGGACTTGAATCTTGGATACACATCTTGCAGATAAAGAAGACTTCACCTAACATCTGGTCCTGTACTGATGCTGGAGGCATCCAAATCAAATTGACAAGGAAGAGAAGTAGCTGACATTAAGGTAGACTGCTTCTGCCCAAGATGACAGATCAAGACTTCATACTTTAACTAAACATAAAATTCTTTCTTCTTTTCTTTTCTTTCTTTTCCTTCTCTCTCTTTCTCTCTCTCTCTTTCTTTCTCTCTCTTTCTTTTCTTTCTTTCTCTCTCTCTCTTTCTTTCTCTTCCTTCCTTCCTTCCTTCCTTCCTTCCTTCCTTCCTTCCTTCCTTCCTTCCTTCCTTCCTTCCTTCCTTCCTTTCTTTCTTTCTTTCTTCCTTCCTTCCTTCCTTCCTTTCTTCTTTTCTTTCTTTCTTTCTTTCTCTCTCTGTCTCTCTCTCTCCCTCCCTCCCTTCCTTCATTCCTTCCTTCTCTCTCTTTTTCTCTCTCTTTCTCTCCTTCTCTCCTTCCTCCCTTCCTTCTTTCTTCCTTCCTTCCTTCCATCCCTCCTTCCTTTCTTTCTTCCATCCTTTCTTCCTTTCCTCCCTTCTTTTTCTTTTTGTTTGTTTCTTCCTTCCTTCCTTCCTTCTTTTCTCTCCTTCCTTCCTTCTTTCTTTCTTTCTTTTTTCCTTTCTTCCTTCCATCCTTCCCTCCTTTCTTTCTTCCATTCTTTCTTCCTTTATTCCCTTCTTTCTCTCTCTTTCTTTCTTTCTCTCTCCCTCTCTCTTTCTTTCTTTCTCTTTCTTTCTTTCTTTCTTTCTTTCTTTCTTTCTTTCTTTCTTTCTTTCTTTCTTTCTTTCTTTCTTTCTTTCTCTCTCTCTCTCTCTCTCTCTCTTTCTTTCTTTCTCTCTCTCTCTTTCCTTCCTTCCTTCCTTTCTCTTTCTCTATCTCTCTCCCCCACACCCTCCCTTCTTTCCTTCCTTTGTTCCTTCCTTCCTTCCTTCCTTCCTTTCCTTTACTCTGGCATTGACCTGGAAAGATAATGCCATCATCTGTATCTCCCAGGCCATTGCTAAGGGCAGCAACCTCTGGAAGTTAGAATAACTTTTTTCTTTCAAGCTAGGAGAAAATCTAACTGATCCTTGGCTTAAACAGGCAAATGCAACAATTCCTGTGAATGAATCCATTAACAGTGCCACCTTAATGGAAGTGGTTTGTGCCCCAACAGTATTTATCTTTGTCTGTGGTGATTGTCATTCTCCCTGGGCCTATGAATGCCTATATGGCTGGCACATAGCTTGGCAATGCCTCTTAGGTTATCTAACTATGCTCCTAACTGTTTTAGAAAGGACCTGCCAGGAGGATTTCATGATTAAGGATTCATTTTCTTTGGCAGGTCCCTACTTCCCTGGTCAAGAATAAATACAAATGAGCCTATGATTAGGAACCTCTCCTTAGCTCTTGAAAATATTGCAGAATCCACTGAAAATCCTTAGACTCTTTGGCCAAAGTTGTTTTTGATAATCTTGATTATCAGTTATATAATGCCCTTGATTATATTTTAGTTGGGAAATGTGGTGTCTGCTGTGGCCAACACCACCTGCTGTACCTGGATTGACACTTCTGGGAAGTTGAAACTCAGTTATTTAAGATCACTGAGCAAGATACTTGGCTTACAAAGATGACTCCTTCAACAGGGTCTTCTTTGACTTATTTGATCTTTATTGGTTTTGGTCTTGGAGACCATAGCTCTGAAGTACACTCCAAACATCGGAAATTGTCCTATTTATAGTTACCACAAAAATCCCAGTGGTGTATTGCATTTTCTCAAGCTTTAAGTTCATTTTTGTGGGGATGGTGTCAAGATGGCAGCATAGTTGGACTCTGAACTCACCTCCTCCCATGGACACAACAAATTTACAAATACTCTTGGAACAATTACTCCGGGAGAAAACTGAAAACTGGATAAAAAGAACCCCCTCAACAAGGGAGAGTGCTAACTGAAGTGGAAGAGGAAGAAATTCCTTTCCAGAGAAAAAAAAACCACCTTCAAGCCACAGTGCTTCAAGGCCAGCTGGGAGCAATCTTAAGCCACATAGGGGATCAGCCCACCTTCCAAAGCCTGAAACAATTGGGTGCTCCTGTGCCTGGGGATGGCCCCACTCAGCTGCTATCCTGAGAGAGCTGACAACAGCCTTGCAGGCTGGAGGCCTACAGCAATTGTTAGGTCCTGAGCCTACCAACCAGCCACACTGGGGGCCTACTCATTTAACAGAAAAACTGCAAAAAGAATGTGCTATTAGACCTTGAAGCCAATAATGCTGGGGCTCCCCATGCCTGATAAAGTGACTGAAGGGACCATAGCAGCCACACACAGCTGAGCATTACAACCAAGCAGCCAGGGGGACAGCCTAGCCTCTGCAGGCACCTGCAGCAAGCACAATTCTTCCAAAACAGAAGGACACATGTAGCCCACACAGGGGACACTCCTGGAATATTTGGAACTGGTGACAAGAGTGAAGCACACTCCAGGTCCTCATAAGGCATCTCTTACATAAGGCCAACTCTCCAAGATTGGGAGATGTAGCTGACCTACCTAACACATAGATATAAGCACAGAGAAAGAGGGAAAATGAGGAGATAAAGGAATACATTCCAAGGAAGGGAACAGGACAAAACACAAGAAAAAGAACTAAATGAAGCAGAGATAAACAATCTACCTGACAAAGAGTACAAACTAATACTTATAAGGATGCTCACTGATCTTGGGATAAAAATGGATGAACTCAGTGAGAACTTCAACAAAGAACTGGAAAATATAAAAAATAACCAATCATAAATGAAGAATACAATAATGGAAATGAAAAATTCACTACAGGGACTCAATAGCAGAGTATATGATACAGAAGAATGGATCAGCAAGCTGGATGAATGACTAGAGGAAATCATCCAAGGTGAACACATAAAAGAGAAAAGACTTAAAAAGAATGAGTATAGTCTAAGGGACCTCTGGAACAACATCAAGTGCACTAACATTCATATTATAGGTGTCCCAGAAGGAGAAGAGAAAGACAAAGGGGAGGAGAATCTATTTGAAGAAATAATAGCTGAAAACCTTCCTAACCTAAGGAAGGAAACAGACATCCAGGTACAGGAAACACAGAGAACACCAAACAAGATAAACCCAAAGAGGCCCACACCAAGACACATTATAATTAAAATGTCAAGAATTAAAGATAAAGTGGGGATGCTAAAAGCTACAAGAGAAAGGCAACAAGTTACATACAAAGGAAAGACCATAAGAATATCAGCTGACTTCTCAACAGAAACCTTACAGGCTAGAAGGGAGTGGCACAACATATGTAAAGTGCTGAAAGGAAAAAACGTACAGTCAAGAATATTCTACCTGGCAAGATTATCATTCAGAGGAGAAGGAGAGATAAAGAATTTCCCAGACAAGCAACAACTAAAGGAGTTTATCACCAAAAAACCAGTCTTACAAGAAATGCTAAAGGGGGGGCTGGACCGGGAGTGTAGTGGTTAAATTCACGTGCTCTGCTTCAGCGGCCTGGGGTTCACAGGTTTGATCCCAGGTGTAGACCTACACACCACTCATCAAGCCATGCTGTGGTGGCATCCCATATACAAAATAGAGGAAGATGGGCATAGATGTTAGCTCAGGGCCAATCTTCCTCACCAAAAATAAAAAAGAAAAAGTATTGCTAAAGGGACTTATTTAAGTAGAAAAGAGAAGACCACAAATAGGAATAAGAAAATTATCAAAAAAAAAGCAATAAAATCACTGGTAAAGGCAAATATACAGTAAAGATCTAAGATCAACCACCTATGAAGCTAATATGAAGGTCCAAAGATAAAAGTACTAAAATTATCTATTTCCATGATAAGAGGGTAATAAATACACATGCGCGAAAAAAAGAGGTTAGATATGATATCAAAAACATAAAATGTTGGAGGAGGGAGTAAAAGAGTAGAGCTTTTAGCAAGAGATCAAACTAAAGAGACCATCAACTTAATATTGATTGCTATATATGTAGGTTATTATATATGAACCTCATGATAATCACAAACCAGAAACCTAAATAAATACACAAAAAATTAAGAGATAGGACTCCAAATACAACATTAAAGAAAGACATCAAACCACAAGGGAAGAGAGCAAGAGAAGAAGAAAGGAACAGAGGAGAACAACTAAAACACCCAGGAGAAAAGTAACAAAATGGCAATAAGTACCTTCTTATCAATAGCTACTTTAAAATGTCAATGGACCAAATGCTCCAATCAAAAGGCATAGGGTGGCAGATTGGATAAAAAGACAATACCCATATATATGCTACATTCAAGAGACACATTTCAGACTTAAAGACACTCACAAACTGAAAGTAAGGGATGGAAAAAGATACTCCATGCAAATGGCAATGAAAAGAAAGCTGGGGTAGCAATGCTTATATCAGACAAAATAGACTTTACAACAAAAATGTAACAAGAGATAAGGAAGGGCACTACATAATGATCAAGGGAACAATCCAACAAGAGGATATAGTACTTGTAAATATCTATGCACCCAACCTAGGAGCACCTAAATATATAAAGCAATTATTAACAGACATAAAAGGAGAAATAGACAGCAACAAAATAATAGTACACGACTTTAACACTGCACTTACACCAATGGATATATAACATAACAAGGCCACAAAACAAATCTCAATAAATTTAGGAAGATTGAAATAACACCAAGCATCTTTTCTGACCACAACAGTATGAAACTAGAAATCAACTACAGGAAGAAAATCAGAAAAGCCACAGATATGAGGAAATTAAACAAAATGCTACTGAACAATGATTGGGTCAATGAAGAAATCAAAGAAGAAATAAAAAAATAATTGTAGACAAATGAAAATGAAAATACAGCTTCTCAAAACTTATGGGCTACAGCAAAAGCAGTCCTAAGAGGGAAGTTCGTAGCAATACAGGCCTACCTCAACAAAAAAGAAAAATCACAAATAAACAATCTAACAGTGTACCTGAATGAACTGGAAAAAGAACAAACGAAACCCAAAATCAGTAGAAGGAGTGAAATAATAAAATCAGAGCAGAAATAAATGAAATAGAGAGTAAAAATCTATAGAAAAAATCAATGAAACAAAGAGCTGGTTCTTTGAAAAGATAAAAAAAAATGACAAATGTTTAGCTAGACTCACCAAGAAAAAAAAGTGAGACGGCTCAAATAAATAAAATCAGAGATGAAAGAGGAGAAATTACAAAGGACACCTAAGAAATACAAAAGATTATAAGCGAATACTACAAAAAGCTATATGCCAACAAATTGGATAATCTAGAAGAAATAGATAAATTCTTAGAATCATACAATCTTGCAAAACTGAATCAAGAAGAAATAGAGAATTTGAATAGACCAATCACCAGTTAGGAGATCAAAAGATTAATCAAAAACCTCCCAAAAAATGAAAATCCAGGACCAGAGGGCTTCCCTAGTGAATTCTACCAAACTTTCAAAGAAGACTTAATACCTATTCTTTTCAAACTCTTCCTAAAAACTGAAGAGGAGGGGAAGCTTCCTAACTCATTCTACGAACCCAAAATTACTCTGACACCAAAACTAGACAAGGACAATACAAAAAAAGAAAATTACAGGCCAATATCACTGATGACCATCAATGCAAAAAATGCTCAACAAAATACTAACTAATCGAATACAACATGTTTAAAAGATCATACACCATGATCAAGTGGGATTTGCAGTTCAACATCCGCAAATCAATCAACATGATACACCACATTTATAAAATGAAGAATAAAAATCACATGATCATCTTAGCAGATGCAGAGAAAGCATTTGACAAGATACAGCATCCATTTATGATAAAAACTCTGAATAAAATGGGTATAGAAGGAAAGTATCTCAACATAATAAAGGCCATATATGACAAACCCACAACCAACATCATACGCAATGGTGAAAAACTAAAAGCCATTCATCTGAGAGCAGGAACAAAACAAGGATGCCCACTCTTTTTCAACATACTACTAGAGGTTTTGGCCAGAGCAATTAGGCAAGAAAAAGCAGTAAAATGTATCCAAATTGGAAAGGAATAAGTGAACCTCTCGCTTCTTGCAGATGACGTGATTCTATATATAGAAAACCCTAAAGAATTCATCAGAAAACTATTAGAAATAATAAACGAATACAGTAAGGTTGCAGGATACAAATCAACACACAAAAATCAGTTGTGTTTCTATACACTAACAACGAAGTAGCAGAAAGAGAAATTAAGAATACAATCCCATTTACAATTGCAACAAAAAGAATAAAATACTTAGGAATAAACTTAACCAACGAAGTGAAAGACGTGTACATTGAAAACTACAAAACATTGCCGAAAGAAATAGAAGATACAAAGAAATTGAAAGATATTCTGTGCTCTTGGATTGGAAGAATTAACATAGTTAAAATGTCCATACTTCCTAAAGCAATCTACAGATTCAATGCAATCCCTATCAAAATTGCAACAACATTTTTCACAGAAATAGAACAAAGAATCCTAAAATTTGTATGGAACAAAAAAAAACCTCACATAGTGAAAGGAATCCTGAGAAAAAAGAACAAAGCTGGAGGTATCACACTCCCTGATTTCAAAATATACACAAAGCTATAGTAACCAAAACAGCATGGTACTGGCACAAAAAGAGACACACAGATCAATGCAACAGAATCGAGAGCCCAGAACTAAACCCACACATCTGTGGACAGCCAATTGTTGACAAGGGAGCCAAGAACATACAATGGAGAAAGGAAAGTCTCTTCAATAAATGGTGTTGGGCCATCTCGACAGCTACATTCAAAAGAATGAAAGCAGACCATTATCTTACACCATACACAAAAATTAACTCAAAATGGATTAAAGACTTGAATGTAAGACCTGAAACCATGAAACATCTATTAGAAAACATAGGCAGTACACTCTTCGACATCAGTCTTAGCAGCATATTTTCAAGTACCATGTCTGACCAGGGAAGGGAAATAATAGGTAAAACAAACAAATGGGACTACATCAAACTAAAAAGCTTCTGCACAGCAAGGGAAACCATTGAAAAAACGAAAAGACAACCTAACAATTGGGAGAAGATATTTGCAAACCATATATCTGATAAGGGGTTAATATCCAAAATATATAAAGAACTCATACATCTCAGCAACAAAAAAACTAACAACCCAATTAAAAAATGGACAAAAGACCTGAACAGACATTTCTCCAAGATAGATACACAGATGGCCAACAGGCACATGAAAAGATGTTCAACATCACTAATTATCAGAGAAATGCTAATCAAAACTACAATGAGATATCACCTCACACCCGTCAGAATGGCTATAATTAACCAGACAGTAAACAACAAGTGTTGGAGAGGATGTGGAGAGAAGGGAACTCTCATACACTACTTGTGGGAGTGCAAACTGGTGCAACCACTATGGAAAACAGTGTGGAGAGTCTTCACAAAGTTAGAAATAGAACTACCATATGATGTAGCTATTCCACTGCTATTTATTCAACGAAAATGAAAACACGAATGCATAAAGATATATGCACCCTTATGTTCATTGCAGCATTATTAACAATAGCCAAGACTTGGAAGCAACCTAGGTGCCCATCAAGAGACGAATGGGTAAAGAAGATGTGGTGTATATACACAACGGAATACTACTCAGCCGTAAAAAAGGATTAAATCTGGCCATTTGTGACATCATGGGTGGACCTTGAGGGTATCATGCTAAATGAAATGTCAGAGGGAGAAAGTCAAATACCGTAGGATCTCACTCATAAATAGAAGATAAAAACAACAAAAAACACATAGAGACAGAGATTGGATTGGTGGTTACCAGAGGGGAAGGCGGGAGGGAGAATGGCAAAAGGGGTGATTAGGCACGTGTGTGGTGATGGATTGTGATTAGTCTTTGGGTGGTGAACATGATATAACCTACATAGAGATTGAAGTATAATGACATATACCCGAATTTTATATAATGTTATAAACCAATGTTACCATAATAAAAAAAATGCATTTTCACAGCCACTAACTACCAGGCAAATGATCTCCCTAAGACTGGAACATTTGAAAAGAAGCAAACAGAATAACCAACTTAAGGATTATGAACCCGGAGGCATGACCTGTGAATGTCATGGGGATTAAGCAAAATATCATGACATATGAATCCCACACTAAGGATCAATAAAGCTACAAGAACTAGAGAGCGGTAGCTGAGAGTGGCGCTAATGCCTTAAATTTTGATCACATCTCTCAGTCAAGCTGAAATTCTGATCAAAAGAGGGGATTGTTAAAGAGAAAAATCAGGCCCAAAATGGTGTCAATTGTGCTAAAGCCCATGATACCAAAACAAGATTTAATATCTGATCTAATTACAATTTTCACCTTCCCCATAAAATTTAGTCTTAACCAACCAGTCTGAAATTTTCTGGTTAGTACCAATGATGTAGTCTGTCACATGGGCCCTCTCCATCTTCCAGAAGAAGAGGAAATCTGCATGATAAAATTCTTGTCATTACCTTCCCCCCAAAGAGATGTCCTGCCCCGATATAATCCTTTCTTTTCTTTCACTAATACCTTCTTGCTCCACTGTCCTTCTGGCTATAAAAACCTCCCACTTTGTACAACTCCTTGGAGTCCCCTTCTTGTTGCTAGATGGGATGCTGCCTGATTCATGAATCATTTAATAAAGCCAATTTGATCTTCAAATTTACTTGGTTGAATTTTGTTTTTTAACAGTATGTGATGATAAATTTGGATGACTTGATGTGTGTGCCAGGAGAGTGGTGGGTCACTCAGGGCCATGAGTCTATGTCCTGCTCTCCCGGACCGGTGGGCAGAGGTTGAGTGCTATGGAAATGGACTAGCATGGTGTTCTAGGGCCGAGGCACATAACGCTCCTGGACACACAGCTCTCACCTCCCACAGGAGCGAGACTGTGTTTTTGCAAGAGCCATCACTGTGTTTGGAAACTTGGTGAGTAGTCTAGAGGACCAGAGGAACATTACCTTAATCAGGTTTGCTGCAGCCTCACTCCCTTGCTCTTCCACCTCACGAGCAAGGATAAAGATGTGGTGAAGTTGAGCTCACAGTCTTCAACTAGTTTCCCCTATGTTCCCCTTTCCCTACTCCCTTCTCCTCCTAGAAGCACCCCCAGCATCTATTAGTGGCAAGCTCCAAGTTGGCCTCTAGAGCAACTGGATGCTTTGTTCCCTGTGGTGGCCTGAGGCCTGTTTCTACAAGCAGGGAGGCTGGTGGAGGGTGGAGAAGAGGCCTAGGAAGAACCCACTCTTCTTCCTGGGGCTCAGCCTGTTACATAAATTCCTTAGTGAAAACCTAAGTCATCTGAGGCCCACCTAATTGCCTCATCACTCCTCTTCTCCAGGACCCAAAGGCCTCCTGTCCCATCCTATCCCTTTTCCTCTCTGTCTTTCTCACTTCCCCTGGTTAGGCCTGGACCAGAGGCCCAACCTACCCCTTCCTCCCAGAAAATGGGAGAGGAGGTCAGTGTGTGTCTAGTGAGAGAAAGGTTGCTGCAGGAGTCTCATAGCCTGGGGCAGAAGCAGCTATCTGGCTCCCTTACTTTGGCTGCCTTTTCTTGCTCTACAGAATGCTGAACTCACCTTCCTTCACTGTGCCAATTTCCTCTAGTGGTCGTGTTGCCGAAAACCAGGACCTTGTCACCGTAGCTGAATCAATCAACACAATGACAAAGGATTGAGGAAAAGAAGGGGAAAATTTAATAACTTGCTAGCAAATGAGGATGTGCCCGGCTTGTGTCCCAAAACCCACTGTCCTCCTGAAGCACTAGCAGTTAGGGTTCTTAAAGGGAAATTCATGGGAAAGAATGTGCTGTCTATGTGACTGCAGACATCTGGTGGGGCAGTTATGCGAGGGTGCCAGATGAAGGTCCCAGACATTCTGGCACTGGGACTGCTGTTATCTTCATCTACAGCAGGAGCTCATGCTTTCCATCCATCAATCTTCCAGCTGTTATCTTCATCTACATCTTCATCTTCATCCTGTGTTCCTCCATCAATCCTCCTGCTTCACCAGAAATTGGGCTCTGGGGAGAAACGAAACTGTCGAAGATAATTGTAGGCGATAGTGCATAAAGTTTCAGTTAAGGAGAAAAAAAAGGTTACAGGACTTTTTCAGTTTTTCCTCTGCTACAGTCAGAGCTCCAGAAGCTCTTTCATCATATGGCCTGGAATATGGGTCTGCGGGCTCTGCAAAATGTCTGGAAGTACTTTGTAAGGGTGGATTTAATGATTGAGACTAGACAAGGCTTTGGGTAAGAGCCTGGGTTTTGGATTCTCTTACATCTCTCTGGATCCCTGGGGCCCATATCAGGGACCCATGGCATGGAAGCTGGCACCCTGGCTTGGTTCAAAGATAGCTGAGCTGTAGCCCCTGGATATAGCTTTAGCCCAAGCTTATCTTGTCTCCTTCCTGTAGATGGAGAACATGTTCTACAAAGTGGACGTCTTCATCTCCTAGGCCATCAACAATGTGCATTGCAAGCAGCTGAATTTAAATGAAGCTGTAGCTCTGTATATTGGCACACAGGCCTGAGGGCTTCCTCCTTTACATCACCTCCACCTTTCAGGCCCTGATGCTCACAAGCCTCTTTCTATTCTTTGGGTTGGGTCCAAGTTCTGGATGGTCTCATATTCCCCAACTTCTACAGTAGGAGTGAAAATACAGGGGATAGAGCACTGGCTTAGGAGTTTGGAAAATTTAGGTCTGGTGTTGTCCAATTCTGCCACCTTAGACAAGTCTCTGTGCCACTCTGGCCTCAGTTTCCCCAGCTGTAAAACTGATTTATTGTGACTTGCCCTGCCCGCTTCCCAAGGCAGTTGGAAGGAGAGGGTCTTTGAAGGTTGCATATAGGCATGTCTGCATGCAAAATAAGCTAGATGATGTATGGGCCTGATTTCCTGGAGAAATTAGAGTATGGAAATCAGAGCCCTGAACAATGTGTTTGGATGGTAGATATACTTGCAGAACAATACGCAAATAAGTGCTCTGGCCTTGAGCTGATAGCACAGTTGATTTTTGAAATATTCTATACAGCTCTGCTCAGAGCACATTACCTCTTTAGGGAAATCCCTAGTTCTAACTTTAAGCACCTTCTCAAATTGTTATTGATTTCTTTTTTGCTTTTGAGGCTGGCTCTGATTGTTTAAGCAACATCTGGGAACCTCTGGATTGGAGGAAAATGACTAGCCAAGATCCTCCCTAAACCATTTCCTTTCCTATTTTTTTGTTTTGTTTTGTTTTCAGAACACACTGTCAGCTTGCTGTTGTATGCTGTTTCCAGGGTTCTGGATAAAAAGGGTGTGGTCCTCCTGTTTGATCTTAAGGCTTGAGCAGTGGGTGATCTGGATTGCTGGGATGGGGGCAAGGGAGCTTGCTTTTTTCAGGACCCCCTTGAAAAACTGGGGTTTTGTACCCTAAAGCTGTCTACTCCAGCATCCTCTGACCTGGCTAGAGGGACATTGGGGAGGCCCTTTATCCTCAATATACTCCATACTAGCCTACCAGAGTGCCTGAAAATCCACCCTCAGAAAGTTCCTTTGTGTTAAGGATTCTTGGTTACAGAAGTCCCCTGGTAGCCTCTTCTTCCCTTCCCCCAAGTCAGGGGACTATAACTGTGGCAAACTTGCTGTTATACATTCCCTTTAGGTTTCTTCAGCTCCAAGGTGGTGGTGGTGGAAAAGAGAAAGGGGCAGTGGCCTAGATGGGTCCTGAGATCCCTCTTCTAGCTATAAGAGTCTACTTCACTAATTTATACTTTAGCAGAGCTGTATTCATTAGGTACCCTCTTGGTGGAATATTTTCATGGAAATTTGGACATGTCTTCACATTTTGGCCTCTGGCTCACTGAGGAGGCAGTCCCTATCTATCTAGTTGTTGAAGTGCCATCCTCTAGTTCGACTAGAAGACAGCCCCAGAAGGGGTGGAGGTGCTCTGCTATTGGTTCAGCCCTATGATTTTTATTTGGCTTCCTGTGTACAACTTCCTCTCTTTTCTTTTTTTTCTTAGCATCTTTTGTCCCTTAACTGTTACTCACTCCTCTCCTTCCCCAACAGCCCTCCCCACCATACTGTTATTGTTTAGCTTCCTGCCTGCCACTCCCTGGCCACAAGCATCCAAGATGAGTACTCACAAATGCATTCAATTACATCAGCTTTACAAAAGATGGCTCTCTATCTCCTGGGGGGAAAACCAAGCAAGATGGAGAGGATGCAGATGTTGTAGAGCAATTCACTGTTCCCAGGGCCTCCAGGACTCAGCTGAGGCCCCAGTAAGAATCTAGGGATCAAGCTAGTCAACCTCAGAAAGGGTCTTTCTGTCCTCTTTCTTTTCCCTTCCCTTCCCTTCATTTCCCTGTCCTTGCTCCTTAGAAAAATCCTTTGCTTTCCTTTAAATTCAACAAAGGCCTGCTCACCAGGGAGTGCCTTCCAAGAGGGGGGCAGTGTAAGGAAATGTCAAAATTGACTTTAGTTGAGCCATTTTAAAATGGAAGCGGAACTGCCTTTCCAGAGAAACCAGCTTGCTGTCTTGAACCTTGGACTGGGCCAAATCTGTGGATTGGGCCAAAACGGCAATTGTTTTATAAGCAATTGTTTGAGAAATCAGCAGGAGAATGGACATCCTGATCACAAAGACTGATGATTGTGGATTTTCTGAAGATAGAATCAATAGTCAATCAATGTTCAGCCAAGACTAGCTGTTTACCACCAATTCCAATTAAAATTCTTTGTAATACAACTTCCCTTCTTTGCCTTTAAAAGCCCCTGACTTTTACTCCCTAGCAGGGCAGTATTTGGGTCTCTACCTGAATCTATGCTCTCTGAATTGCAATTCTTTGATCTCAAACATTTTCCCTCTCAAACTGGTTTCTGTTTTTGTAGGTTGACAGGAACTAGATAACTGCTTTTCTCAGCATGGAAATGTCTCTCTTCTCCCCCAATGCTTCCCTAAGTCCAGAGATGGAAAGAAAAATCATTTCCATTCCCACTGCTTCCTTGGGTCTCCTCAGGAACAGATGGTTACTACCAAAACCAGTGAGTGGGCTGGATAAGATGGAGCCACTGATAACAGAGGGGAAGCAGTGTTTAGAGGGCTGGGCCCTGGGTTAGGAGTCCAGAGTCCTTCATAGGCCCATAGGAGAGAGTTTTGGAGGGATGGAAGAAGGGAGAGAGGGGATGGAGGGAAAAGGATTGAGAGAGAGAAAGTAGGCTCCAAGCTATTCCTCACAGGCTCCTTTTCTTGTATGGAAGTGGGGTCCAGGCCTGGCAAGGGCAGGATAGGGAGAAAGAATTGCTGTGGGCATGGGATAGGCACAGGAGTGCCTCTGTCTGCTGTGCTCTGAGCATCCAGGTGAGGTGAAAACACCAGAAAACCAAGTCAGGCCCAGACATAGTGACTTCATGAACCAAAAATAAGGGATGGGAAAGCAAAAACTTCAGTCAGAGAAACTATTTGGTCAGCTTCATGCCAAGAAGCCCTGCTTGCTAATTATTTTCCACTGAATCAATCAGGTGAATCAAGTTGACCAAAACTGACCAAATAGTCTGCTTAGTTTTAATGTCATGTAGACCATAACTTCAACCTGGGCCTCAGTATTCCTATTAACAGTAGTTCTATGAGTGGTGAATATTACTTATATAATAACAACACTGACAAAATTATTTCTAGGGCTAGTTTCTTTGGTTCTAGATGTCCCCCATCCCCACTCCCAACTCTAAAACTAGCTCAGAGCTAGAAGGGAGCTGAATTTCTCTTTTTTTATTTTAGTCTTTGATATTCTGGCAAAGGATGAGGAGATGTTTATCCACAACGTGGCAGCTGCTAACCAGGAAGATCTTTACAAAGTGGCCCAACTGGTGTATCATCCCAAATTGGAATCAAACTCCCATGCTGCCACCTCTAACCAGCACCCATACTCCTAATCTCAGGCTGGCTACATATCCTTCAAGTTTTCTGGATTCCATGGAGTTGGCTAGACTTCCCCTTTCCCTCCCATACCAGCTTCACCTCACCCCTCCCGTCCTCATCCTGGCCCAGATGCTTTTCTAGAATAAATGCTTATTTTCAGCACTCCATGGTTTGTTATTTCTTCCCTTTGCTTAGGTGGTTTTTTCTCTCTCCTCCCTTGAGTCTTCACCTTGCTACAACATAAGAGGATGTCTGATGCAAACCAGCTAAAACCATGTAAGAGCCCCCAACTTGAGCAACAGCAAGCATCTCAACATCTCAACCCTGGGTTCCTAGTTCAGGCCCCATACCTAATAGGCTGTGGGCTTTGGACAAAGCCTGTCTCAGAATATAGTGATTTCCAAGTTGCTGGAGGTGTTCAAGTGCTGCTACTCAGTCACTGGACATGGGCATTAGTGGGTGGAAGGAATTGAGACTTGAGCATCAAAAGATGATTTTGACTGCAGTGATTTTAGATCCTTCCAGCACTGAGATTCTGAGTCAATTAGCTTCATCTCTCTGACCCTCAATTTCCTCATCTGTAAAATGGAGACAACTCTCCCTGTCCTGCCAACTTCACAGAGCTATGAGGTTCTAATTAGATGGCCATCTAGATGGTAACTAATCATGGCCAGATTGCCCCTGTATTCTAATTGAGTGTTAGATGTTTAAAGGTAGTTGAAGTACATGGAATACTCCATGGATGTGAAAGGCTTAGACAATGAGTGCTAGAATCACCCCATCTCCAGAATTAGCACCCCTCTAGGTGGAGGGACAACTCCAGGGGACAATGGCATCATGTTTTTTGGGCCTGAGGAGGGGGATGGATGGAAGAAAAAATTGTAGTCTGAGACCTTGGCTTGGGGAAGGTTGTCTTGCTCTGTTCCTAGGAATTCTATGCCAACCAGCAAATCAATTTTTAAGATCATTTCATTTACACATCATTTGGTTGCATAACTTCCACCCAGCCCACAAAATATGCTTCAGCCCCATGTCTAAGCCACTGTCACCTCCCAGTGCTCTCCATTTTCCATCCCATTATCATCCTTTCCTCTTGTCACCCAGCTTTGTAAGCACCCCTTCCCCTCCCTAGTCTGCCAGCAACCAGCACACTCAGAGCCCCATACTTTGGACAGATGCCTGGAACTCGAAACCCAGATGGGAGCAGAATGAAGAAAGATTCATTTATCCCAGGACTCCTGCCTGATTTGTCATTGGACCCTGCTTGATTTATAGTCATCTGTCCTCAATTCCATTACAGAACTGGGCTAGGGCCTCATTTTCCTGGCAGCCTAACTCCTCCCCACCTTTCCTTCTACCCAGGCATCCAGCCATAGGCCAGCTGGGAATCAAGGATGATGGCTCATTGGAGGTTCCAAGCAGGTGGCCCTGGCCCAAGGTTCAGCCCTGGGGAGCTTCTTATTTTCTCCTAAATTTCCAAGAATCTTTATTCCCAGATGAAGCACGCTGTCAGTTTTTGGCAGATGACACAAAACCTGCCCCACTTTCCTTCTTCTGTCTGAAACTAAACCCCCCTTTCCTCTGACCTACAATGTAGAAGATTCCTGCTAGGAGCAGGACCAAGAAGGCTTTGGGAGGTCAACTAGGATGCAGTTCTACGTCCAAAGGGAGAAAAGTCCAGCTTCTTAACCTCCAAACTAGCTTGTTAAATTCCCTATTGAAAGAATCTGGGAATGTGCATCTCGGCAGCCCTGAGTGCTAGGTCTTCAAATCTGCACATTCTGGAAAGAGAAGCCTGTGCCAGCATGTGAAGCCAGTTCTTAACAGGTCAGACAAGACAAAGAAACATTTGGTAAACTGCCAGCCTCGCAGCTCAGGCTCAGGGAACAGCTTTCAGAGCTGGTTCAGAGAAGGAAGATCTGAATCCCCTCTTCCAACTTCCTTCAGGAAACCCAACTCTCTGGCTACCAAGCTGCTTGCTGTCTCCACCCCCCCACCCCCCCCCCCGCCTTTCCTGGTGAAGATGCAAGATAACATGGTTGGGTCCTGTTTCCTGCCTGCAGAAAGTTAGGCTATGTGAATATCCTGTGGATTATTCCTGGAAGGTGACCTCCCTGTTCCCTCTTCCTTCAGGGGATAAAGGGAGAGCAGGGTGTGCTGGGAATTCCATTTTCGAGGAACAAGGCTGGTAGGTGAAGCTAAGCCTTTCAGCCACTGTGTGGCATCATTTACCCACTTTTCTGTGCAAGGCTAATGGGTGGTAGCTGTGTGCAAAGCAAAGTGAATTTAAAAATCTGTAAACGTCTCAGGGATTTAGTTTTGACTTGGTTACTAATATGATGATGGTGTTTAAGCAAATCCCTTGCCCTCTGTGAGTCTCAGTTCCTCATTTTGTGAACTGGGAAGCAGATGGGGGTCCCTAAAGTCTCTTCCAGCTTTATTATTCTGCAAGTATATGAGTGTACTCCAACAGTCATCTGAGTGATGCAATTTTTGGCCTTCGGGCCACACAGAAGATGGGTACAGAAAAAAGCACAAGGGCCAAGGTATGTGTACGAGTTGGGGGTGAGGAGGACGGGGGTCATGGAAGCAGGAGGACTTTGCAACACAAGGACCAAGATTTCTCCTGAGCCTTCTATGGACTAGGAAAAAGATGAGGGAGCCATTCACTTGCTGAGTAAACACTGACTGACAATGAATTTTGGTGCCGGGCACTGTGTGGTAGAGGTAAGGCTGCGGTGGTGGGTGGGAGTGGAGTGTATGGTGGGTGGGACACCAAGGTGAATAAACCCCAAAGGTATTTACCAGCCAATGGGGAAGTAGATGAGTAAACAAACAACCAGCACACAAGGGAGTCGGTGCTAAATAGAAGTACAAACTCCTGGGGGGATGAGGAGGAAAGAGGGATAAATTCCAACAGGATGGTAAGGAAGGTTTCACAGAGGAAGAACCATTTTAGCTGGGCTTTTAAAGATGAACAGATGTGGGGTGTGTATCTGTGTGTGTGTGTGTGTGTGTGTGTGTGTGTGTGTGTGGTTTGGAGAAATAGATGGCAGGAGGGGGAAGAAAAAGCAGGCATTCTTGGTAGAAGGAATGGTTTAAGGAAAGACAGGGGGATAGGTTCATTTATGCCATTTTGGGGGATTAGGGAGTAGTCTCAGGTTGCAGGAAGAATGGAGTGGGATAAGAGTGTGAAAAAATGGCTTGGGGTCAGATTCTGGGTTTACAGAGTGCTTTTCACATGCCCAGCTCTGTACAAGGCATAGGGAACAAACTACCAAGATGTAGATAGGCTTCTAGTTCTCCAGTTTGGGGAGGGCAAGACCCACTCCCTCACACATATGGAAAGGTACCAGAGAACAGTTAAGGTGAAAGGGGCATGCAGGCCTGACTACATCAAAGGAGGTTGGCCCTGGGAGGGCACCCTGAGAGAGGGTGGTCTTTTTGCAGGGGGTATTCACTCTCCTACTTTTCATTGCAACCCAGATGGTAGAGGCTTTAAAGATCTGACCTATGAGGAACAGGAAGAAGCCAGGCCTCAAGAATGGGACAACCATTCTAGGAGACATGCTTCCCCTGTTATGGCTGCATTGGCAGGGCTAGTTATCAGTTTGTTTCCAGATAGAACTCACTAGCCAGGGGCAAATAGCAAAAGGATTGAGGTACCACAGGACCTGGCATCAGTGCAATCAGGATAACAAAGCAGATGGCATTTAGGTTAGACTTATGGAAGGAAAAAGTCTGTTCTCTGAGAAGTGAGGGATCTGATAACTATGAGAGGTTATAACATGTGTTTGTTCAATCACTGATGAGTGCCCACTCTGTGCCAGACACATGGCTGGAGGGAGGAGTGCAGGGGGGAGGGTTACAAAGATAAATAAGACATGGCTCAGCCCTTGGGGAATTCACAGTTGAGATGGGTGCAGTAGGTAGAATAATGTCCCCCCCAAAGATTTCCATGTCCTAATCCCCAAAACCTGTGAATATGTTATATCATATGGCAAAGGAAATTTAAGGTTGCAGATGAAATTAAGTTTGCTAATCAGATGATTCTAAAACAGGAAGATTTTCCTGGTTTTTCCAGGTGGGCCCAGTGTCATCACAGGGGTCTTTATAAGTGGAAGAGGGAAGCGGAAGAGGAAGTCAAAGTGATGAGGTGTGAGAAGGACTCAACCCGTTGTTTCTATCTTTGAAGATGGAGGAAGTAGGCTAAGAGCCAAAGAATGTAAGCAGCCTCTAGAAGCTGGAAAAGTCAAGGAAATAGATTCTCCCTTAGAACCTACAGAAAAGAATGTAGTCATTCCTTTGATTTTAGTCCAGTGAAATCCGTGTCAGACTTCTGACCTATAGAACTGAAAAGTAATATATATATGTTGTTTTAAAACACTAAGTGTGTGGCAACGTGTTACAGCAGCAATTAGAAAAGTAATACAATGGGGCAATGAACACATACATAATAATGTTCTAGTACAAAAAGTGCTCTAGAAAAAAAAAAACAAAGCAGGTTGTGAGAACGCAGAGGACAGGACTTTGTCTTGGGGAAAAGGATTCAGAGAAGGATCCCCAAAAGAGGTGACATTGGAGATGGATGTGGAAGTAGTCAATAGATAGCTGGAGAGAATGGGACAGTCGTGAAAGAGACTGGTTGGTTTATGGAATCAAGAAGCAAATGGGCTAGTGTGGATGAGAGGCAGGACATATGAGGGGAAGTGGGCATGGAGTGAGGGAGAGAGGAAGCTGTTCCCTCTACCCTCCTCACTTGGAAAGTGCTGAAGTGCCCAATTTATTGTCTGCCGTCCTTGGCTGAAGTAAGAATCTGGATTTGTAGAGCTAAGAGCTGTGTTTGTCACCACCACGCCCTCCTCCCCTGATTCTCACCATGAAGTCCACTGAGGGGATGCTTCAGGCCACCAGCCCCACAGCAAGGCAGTGACCAAGAGGGAAGAGAGGAGCCAGGATCCTGCTTGCATGTCTTGAAACTCTCAATCCAACTTGTCCCTGGCTCTGACGGATGGGCTGAAAAGGAAGAGTAGGGGAGGGTGTTGAATTGTGGTAGGAATCTTCATTGCTTCTAGAAATTTCTGGTCTAGTGATGGGAGAAAGTCACGGGGAGTGAGCTAAGGGGTGGGGGTGGGGCTATCTTGAAATTTAGGATCACCTGGTTGCTCCATTGGCAAACTCTCATCAGTAGCAAAATACGAGATTGACCCAATTCCCAGGGAGGGGTCTTGGAGGCAGATGGTTGGGAAGACAGAGAGAAGGGGATGTGGCTTGTCTTAAGGGGCTGGGGTCTCTGCTAATCCTGGCACAGGCCACAGGCAAGCAGGCTTCTCTCTGAGTCAGCTTGTCCCTCTGCCCCTCCCCTTCTCCCATTCTTACCCCTATCTTTGGCACCAACACCTCTAGAGAAAAGAGAAGAAAAATGAGTGGGCAGAAACAGCTAGATACAACCAGGAGCACATCTGGCCTCCCAGGCTGTCTTCTGGGCCTCACTTCTCCCCCACCCCCATACCCCTTCTTCCTTTGCAGGCTTCTGATGGGAGGACTGTAGTGGAGCTGGGGGCAGAATAGGGAATTAGAGTGGGGCTGACTGGGGGTGTGGTGGGGAGAGAAATTTGTTGGAAATATTAATTGGTCTTGTGGGGTGGCCTCTTGGCTGGAACCTGACCACCTAACTTCCTGTCTTTCCTCCAGTTGCCTCTTCCCCTCTGCTCTGGGCTGGAAATGAGCCAGGGGAGGAAAGAGGAGCAGCAAAGTTGGCCAGGGTCTCTTGTCTGATTCCCTGCAGTCTGGGGGCCAGGACAGCTTTCCTAAAGAAGCAGGTGGGAACACATATAGCCTTGAGTCAGATTGTTGCCTCTTGGCACCTGCTTCCCGGACCACAGCAGGAACAAAAGGCTCCTGGAAAACCCCAACTCCTCGCCATCTCTTCCATGAGCACACCCTGGTCCTGGGGCCTGAGCTCGCTCCATGCAGGAGCAGTCACAAACTCCAGAGGCAGTGGCAATGCCAGCCACACCACCCACCCCACCACCTCCCGCCCCACCACCCAGCCAGCCGCTGGTGTTTGTGGACTGCCAGTCCACAAACTTCACTGCCAGTGTTTGTGGACGATGCGAAACAACCAAGTGAGTGAGCAAGGGCTGGCTGAGTGGTGGAGGGAGTGGAGAGTGGGGGGTGTGAGGTTCCCGGACTGGAGGTGGTTGCTTCTGCCTTCATCCTTTTTTGACCTCAGGGACAAACATGGGATCCCCAGCAGGCTGCCTGTCAGAGGGTAGGGGACACTGAAGTGTTGATCTGGGTAGGTGTTTTGATCCCCCCTGGTTTGCCTTTCTGTGCTCCTCTCACCCTTTCTCTCCCTCTGCCCCCCCAACTCTGTTCTTACCCCTATGTGTTCCCAGGCAAGGAACTCACTAAGCCCAAAGCAATTTTAGGGCATCCAGTAGAGAGACCCACAGAGGGTGCTGCTGCTGCTGGTGCTGCTGGTGCTGCTGATAAGTGGCCTGGACTGGGTGCCAGGGGATTTGGAGTCAAAAATCATCGCTGTCAGGTCTGCCAACCCCCCAGCCAGTTTCTCAAGTCAGCTACCTCATACTCCCTGTGGAGGCCTAGGGATCTCTAAGGCCCTCTAACTTCCCCTGTCACCACCATCCCCTGCACTTAGCCTCCCTTGGTTGATCCTCTTTTTATCCCCTGTACCACTAAACCCCTGCCCCAAGTTTTCAAAGTGACAGACAGGATTAAGAGATGTCCCTGTCCGTATCTTGGCCATTTAGTCTGCAGTTCCTGTCTGTGACTTCCTCTGCTGTATACCGTGGCACAATTGTTCTCTCAGAGTCATCAAGTATCTCCTAAGACCCCCTGAAAGACATCTGTTTCCAGGCTAGGCTGGTTTTTCTCCTGGAATTGCTGGGCCCAAGAAAGACTCTGGATAATCACTGTGACCACATCTGAGAGCTGGATGTCCTCCTGATTCTTGAAGACCCAGGAGGAAGAGACATGCCCAGCTTCCTGCCTGGGGTAGCCTACCTTGGGTGCCTGGGCTACCACATCACTTCTGTGGCCCGTGGCCCTTGGCCCCTCCCTGCCCTGGCTAAGCCTGAGAGGGGAGAGGAAGGCAGGACGACCCCATCCTAACCCCTATCATCTCTCCTCTTGCCAGTGGATGTGAGCCAGCCAAGAAGCAGGCTCATGGTTTGCCATGGAGGGCTTGGACGATAAACTGATCCCGAACACGGGGGGCATGCGCCACGAGACTTACATCAGCATCGTGCAGGCCTTTCCAGGCATCCACCTCTACAAGCTGATTGAACCACCCCCTCCTGGCACCCTAGCTTCTCAGGGTCTACTGGTTCGCACGTTTTTCTTTGACTGAAATCCTAAGCACTTTGTCTATGTGCTGGGCTACTACCATACTCGGCAGCTGCACTGCCCTGCAGACATCTGTTGGGATGTCCTAGAGGAGGAGTTGGCTTATTGGGGCCTGGTAGAAGTGCCACAGGCACCATGCTGCTGGCTCAAGCTGAGTGGCACAGAGACTCAATCTCAGGACTTCCTGTCTTGGGAGGCCTATGAAAATGCCCACATGGATGAGTGCCCTCTGCTGAACCCCATTGAAGGCCAGGGACTGTGGAATGCTTGGAAGCCGTGGCTCTAGGTGCTTCTTGACCAACCCCCGTCTTCTGAAGGGGCCAAGGTAACTCATTAACAGTGTGTGGCGCCATGCTAAACACTCTTACTCCCAAAGGGCCCTGCCGAATTGCCACAATGTCCACATACTTGGCATGGTGCTTGGGCCCTGAACACCCTGGACAATTTGAAAGGATCCCCCAAAAAAGGAGGCAAAGAAAGGTAAGAGTCTAGTTAGAGAGGTGGGGGTGGCTGGTAAATGGGGGTACTTCTGACATGCCTCTTTTCCCCTAGTGCCATTCTCTGATCTCCACACTCTTTGCCGTGTGTGCTCTGGTTATCTTCCAGGAGATGGAGGTTCAGCTGGATTACTTCTCTGCCAACTTCATTCCTATGGGACATGGGGTGGGCATGGGGGAAAACCAGCAGCAGCAGCAGAACAATAGTCTTGTTTACTGCTGTACCCCCCACCTGCTCTACCTGGAACTGCTCTGTGCCCTTTGGTTTAGAACTGAGCTCTTTGCCCAGGCCATTTCCTGCCCTGATAAGGGTTGCTTCCTGTGTAGCCCTCTCAATCTAGCCAACATCTTCTATCTGTTACCTGTGCTGTTAGAGCTGGTGGTGGGTGTCAAGGCTGAATGGCAACCCCATCTCAGCCTAATGCTCGGGGCCATTCATTCTCTTTGTATCCTCCAGCTTGTTGGTTTCCTGGGATTCCTTGAAAAGTTCCTGGCCATAAGAGTCCTGGTTCATACCCTCCATTCCTCCTGGAATGAGGTGTGTGCCTTTCTCCTGATTTGAGTGCCTGAGTTCTTGTTCTTTGGCTCACTCTTCTTCTATGGGAGACTCTTGGGCATGTCCACTCCAGGTCAGGGTGAGCTCCACATTGGAGATATCTCTACATGTCTCTGGTGGACTATTATAGCTCTCACCACTGTTAGCTACGGAGATGTCTACCCCCTCTCTGCTCTGGACTAGCTCACTACTGCTGTCACAGCCACTGTCTTGCTGGTGCTTGTGCTCCAGGTCCGCTTGGAGTGCTATTATGCTGTAGACCTGGCTTGCCAGAAACTGAGGCCCAGTGGAATCCTGTAATGAGCCCATTGGTCAAGAGGGGTGGTCTCCACCTTCCTTTCCTTCCTCATGCCAAATTTTGGTTACAGATAAAGATTTCTGGCTTTGGATCTGGCAAATAATCCTTGAAGAGTAGTCCCAGTTCATGGCAATCCCTGCTAGTCAGGATCAGCTAGTCATGGCCTGAAGGATAGACTCCTCATTACGGGGGAACCTTGAAGGAAGGGGCTTGGGGCAAGGCCAGCTAGGCCTCAGCTTCCCCCTGCCCCACCCTAGGCCTTTCTCTTAATCCTGGAGTGACCAGGAAGAGTGGAGGATAGTTCTCCTAGATTGGTGCTATATCCACTTCTCAATCAGTTCTCCTCCCCCATCCCTTCACCATAGTCTAAATGGGGGACTTTGAGTGATGGTAGCAATAAGTTATCAACATCAGTCACCTATGGATATCGGTGGTGATTGCCTGTGGGTATTGATAGCAATTGTCTATGGAGTTCTGACAGTAACTGGTTATGAGTGTTGGTGGCAACCACTACCAGCAGTGCCCAGGTATAGCCAGATTGTAGCATTGCTCTTCATACTGCTCCTGGGACAAATGCTCCTCAGAGCCATAAGGAGGCCTTTGAAGATTCTCAGACTTCAAACAGATGGGGTTCAGCCAGGTCTGAACCCGGAGAATCACTCTAACTCCATGACCTCGTCTTCACCCTATTTTATCCTTCCCCATACCTCCCCTTTCCTTTCTATCTCTGTGATTTTTTCCTAATATTTTAGATATAGTATTAACCATCATTAACCACAACATATCAGTCAATATTAGACACATTATCTCAGCTATGATAACAATATGTAGTCACTAATAGACATGAAATGTTGTTGTCACACATTGCATAGACGGGAATGAGGAAATTGGATTCGTTGGCAAGAATAGTCAAGTGATTTCCTCTTCCAGATTTTTTTTACATATTTTTGGATTTTACTTATTTACAATTCTTTTTTATTTTTTCCAAACAATTTTCAGTACCCACAATGGGTTTACCTCCAATCCTCACTGCTATTGAATATTCCCACTTTCCCACCTCCTTTTCTCTTTCCTCTTCTCCTCCTCCTTCTCCTCCTCCTCCTTCTTCTACTATCCACATGCTCTTTCATCCTGGCTTTTCCTGTGGTGCCCACCACCACACACCTCTCTTGGAACTGGCTTCCAAGAGGAAGAGAAGGGACCTCCTCATGTCTGACTTCAAGTCAAGCCACTAGGGTGTCTGAGGAAGTGCCCCAGGCAATTGGACTGAGCTAGGAGGTTGAATTGAACTTTCCTATTGCTGAAGATGTGAGCATAATTCTGTTTACAAAACTTTTAAATAAAAATATCCTTTGAAGTCTCCATTTCAAGGTCTGTCTGTGGTTTTTCTGGGAGAGGCTTATGGGCATCAGCAGGGATAGGAGTGGTGTAGTAAACTAATGACAAAATGTGTGGGCAAATCATTTAATAAGACAAAAAGCAGTTTGCTATCTTTATTGCATATGTTCCTCATGATAAACTATTATCACTCACACTTATCTCTGATTAGGAAAGAACTTTTTGTTTGTGGTGGGAACAGGATGGGGAGGGAAAGGAGACAGGTTCAGGAGTTGAGGAAGTAGAACGGAAGGGTGGCTTTCTTATTTAGGGCATGGTGGTGGAAACCCAGGACACTTATTAGAGGTGGGAGGTTGTAGGGAGAGAGGTTTCCATTTAAGAAGCACTGAAAAAAGATCAAGATTATGGCAAAACATCAAAGATAATCTTCGCCTTCTCACTGCCTAGAAGCGGAAGACTTTGGAAAAATTTGTTGCTTTCAGAGACCATTCTAGCCCACTGCCCTTAATTTAAACATGAGAAAAAATGAGGTGTAGTGAAGGGAGGGGATTTTCTCAATGGCACAGAGAAGGAGTGGCAGAGCTGGGTGTTCTGTCACTTCAGAGGAATACTGTTATCAATTTTTGTTAGCTCACCAGCATTGGAAGTGGATGATTAGAATTTCCAACCAAAAGTAGAGAAGAAGTACCCCATTGCAGTCAGCAGCAGTGCTGACAGTAGAATGAGGGGATGGGGTGGGGCTAGGAAGTTATGAAGAGCCTTGAAAACTTGAATGAGTAGGGTAGGACCTTAGGGTTGAAAGGAACTTAGGGAATAGCTGGGCTCTATTTGGGTAGGGGGAGAATGTCGCAGAACATTTTAAAAAGAATCAGGTAGAATATCAGGGCTGGGAGAAGCCTGGGAGCTCAAGTCCAACCCCCTTCTGTTTCAGGTGGGGAAACTGAGGCCCAGAGAGAGGCGGGGACTTGACCTGGGTTATATAGTGAGTCAAGAGCAGAACTAGAGCTGCAACCACCTCTGTCACACAAGAAGGAATACTGTCTTCCCTTGTTTTCCCCATTGCATCTGGGTTGGATGGTCAGACTTTTTAAACAAGAAGGAGAGAGGTGGAGAGGAGTATAGAGTTTCAGGACATGTCTAGTACTTCTATAATGAAACATTATAGAATGACAGCAATAAAAGTCTTAGTATGTGCCTATTTCTGTAACAGAACCCTATCTCTGAATCTATCTTAAGCCTCCAGCAAGTAACGCCCTGCAAAAATGAGTCTACAGATTGCCCCAAATTTAGTGATACTCCAAGACTGAGCCCACAAATCCCCTAGACCTTAGGGCCTTCCCCAAATACTGAGCACTCCCCAGTATTTATTCTCTTTCTCATGATTTAGGTTCTCACTTCCACACTAAGGTCATACTGGGTCTTCTGTCCAGGCATGAATTGCCTCTGCTCTGAGGAGAGCAGGGAGTAGATGGGGATGTTGAAAAACACTTTAATTTGAGCAGCTCCTGATATATGTTAAGAAGAGTTCTTTGCCTCACATGTGAAAACTTCTCAGCCATGGAACTGACTTGTTCTCATACCCACCATCACAGCACAGTCATACTCCAACCCCAAACATTCATCTACATCCCCTCAAATCTACCTACTTTACTCATGGCAAGGACCCCACTGGCCATGCCCTCTGTAGAGCCCTGGAAAGCTTCTTGTTACTGGTGGCTGGGAGGGAAGGTGCAATCTCCCAGCGCACACTTCTATTTGGATCCTTCTCATTAGGGAGGGGCCAGGAAGTCTGTGGACCAACCCTAGTCTACATGTCTAGCTCTATCTGGTGAAGCATCCAGTTGTCTTCTGTGTTCCACTCCTGCCTCAGTTCTTCAGCAGTTGCATCAGCAAGTCACATCTAGCTGGGCCTGCACTTTCAGGTCAAACCTATAGAGGGCAGCCACTGCTAGTTTATGAGAAATTATTCTGCACGTGGCCTCTCCCTCCCTTCGCTTCCTTTTCAGTGCCTGTAAAATTCTATAACCACAGGCTGTTAGAATCAGAGGGAGTGTTTAGATAACTTATATTTGGATTCCCTCATGATACAGATAGGGAAACTGAGGCCCAGAGAAGGGATGAGACCACTCTAAATTTAGACAATGATTCGCT
This sequence comes from Diceros bicornis minor, assembly GCF_020826845.1. Lineage (NCBI taxonomy): Eukaryota > Metazoa > Chordata > Mammalia > Perissodactyla > Rhinocerotidae > Diceros > Diceros bicornis. The sequence goes on from NC_080781.1 coordinate 59,258,068, forward strand.
CTGTCTCAGTTAGAGCTAGAACTCAGATTTCCTGAATCTCAGTCCAGAATTCTTGAAACAGTGCTAAGCATGTAATCCAAATGCCTCATGTTATAGTTGTAGAAACTGAGGCCCAGGAAAGAATTTGTCTAAGGTCATACAGTTGTGACAGAGCTAGGACTTGAACACAGGTATTCTAAATCTTAGTCCGAGACTTGAAAGATATTAGCTGTCTAGATTATTCTGTATACTACAGATGAAAAGGCTCACAGAAGGAATGCAATTTGCCTGAAGTCTCAGAGTAAATTAGTTACAGTCAGAACTAGAGCCCAAGGCTGACTATAGAACTGGGACTGAACAGAAATGTGAAATTCTGACTTCTAGTGCCTCAGAAACCCCAATGGCTTGGGGACTTGGTATCTCAGAATTAAGTAGCAGAGGAGGGGGTACAGTCCTTGCTTAAGTTGGCTATTTAGTTCCTAGGAGGCTGGAATCTGGGGCACAGTATGTATGTGGGGGGGGGGCACTGTCCACCCCTGTTCTGTCCCCCCTTCATGGAAAAAACTCTTAACTAAAACCTCACCTCATTTCTCCCCTTTTGAGGCCTCCAGCTTTGAGAATGAGAGGATGACTCACTTGGCGCCCACAGCTGCCACCACCGAGAGCATAATTGCCAGCTGAGACATCACCATAGCACCCAACCATCACATTTGCAGAGTGCTGTCTTGTTTTTGTCAAAGCTCTTTCCTATCCTTTTTTTTTTTTCATTGCAACTGCTCCTAGCCCCAGGGAGCCAGATGAGGCAGATATCATTATTCCTTTTACGAAGAAGAAACTGATTCATGGGGGTTGGTGATAGCGGAACTCTTAATTGAGCAAGTTTAGAGGAGATTGAGACTATATCCCTTGATCCTTTGATTTCCAAATCTCTGGAGTGTTTCATATACATACCCAGAGCCCCATAGGAAGCATCAGTGTCTCCCAAGTGCCCTGATGTCAGCTCCCTCCCTCATTTATTCATCACTGAGCTGGGGCCAGACTCTGTATTGGGCTTTCATTGGAGATGAAGACTTGGACCCTGTCCTCGAGTGTTCACAAGCTGGATATCTATCAAGTCTCCACCCCACCCATCACTATCCTCAGCCTTCTCTTCTCCTAGCAAAATGCTCTGAAAAGTGCTTTTCAATTCATGATGTTGAATAAATTTTATAATCTTTTCAGAGCACTTGATTAGGAGTCAGGAGACTAGCATTCTAGTTCCAGTTCTTCCATTTCCTCACTGTGGAGCAGTGGGCCATTCCTTTCTTGTCTGTGGGGCTCAGTTTTCACATCTGCAAAATGATGGGGAGGGAGTGGGAAGAGGGAGTCTGTGGTATTAAGAACCTCTGGCTCAGATCATCTAGGAGATGGAGATCCTTTGTTATCTGTGAGCAATGCTCTCTTGTTGGGTGAAAGGCTGGCCCTTCTATGAGATCCTTCATCCTTCTGCCTTCTTCCTTAGTTCTGAGCCCTTCCTGAGAGGAGGAGTAGGAGATTTGAGCTTCCTGAGGCCCTCAGAGGGGCCTCATTTCTACCTCTACTCACCAGCATCAGAGCTATTTTGGGTTGGGAGTTATTCAGCCAGATTCGCCTCCTGGGGTTGGAGGTGCGGCAGAGACAGAGAGACACAGAAGAGAGAGAGACAGAAAGGAAGAGGCAGAGAGACAGATAAAGAGTGAGGAGAGATAGAAGGACAGAGCGGAAGGAGAGAGAGAAAGGGAAAGAGAGAGCGAGAGACAGAAACAGATAACAGAAACAGGAAGAGACAGAAAGACAGAGACAGAGAGAGGGAGATACAGAAAAGAGAGGGAAACAGACAGGGAGAGAAGAGATGAGAGAGAGAGAGAGAGAGAGAGAGAGAATGAGAATGATAGTGGACATACCCAGTCTCAGACACCCTCATGGGAGGAGCTGCATAAAATGCCCCATCTTGTAATAATAGAATCCAGAACTAGAAGGATCCTTGAAAAAATTGAGGCCAAAGAGGGGTTGAGACTTGCTTATAGTCACATAGCAAGCTAGTGGCAGTACCACGATTCAAAGCCATGACTAGAATAGGGTAGCTCAAAAGAGGCTAGCCTGAGAGTCCAGAGGTCTGAGCGTTGTTAGTCTGTCTTTAGAGAACTGTGGGCAATGCAGTAACACAAAAAGGGTGCCAGCACATTGCCTGCCCCGGAGGAGGAGGCACTAGCATCAGAGAGTTCTTTCCCCCCATCAGCTCTCCTCTGAGGACTGAGACACACATACCTGTGAAGGCTGAATGGGGTAAGTTCAGTTCTCTAATGCAGTGCTTTTGGGAGATTAGAAGCAGACTTCACGGAGGAGGTAACTTGAGGGTTGGGTCTTGAAGGATGAAAACATCAAAAAAATTTTTAATGGTAAAGATGTAGTCATCCTTCTAAAAAATTCAAACAACCTAGGAAAATCTAACATGAGTAGGACTTTGATAGGTACAGAAGGGAGTGGTTCTAGCTCAAGGGAATAGCATAGGGGGCAGGAGAGCTTAGTGTGGACATGGATAGGGAGCTGGGCAAGGTGCTATCTGCTTCCTTGAGGGAAGAGGGCATGAAAAGGGGCAAGGATCCCCAGGTTTTGGTAACCCATGATTGTCAGGTGTCTGGGTTGGCTTGTGCCAACAGTGGGGAGGAAAGGAAAGATTTTGAGCAGGGATAAGGCAAGAACAGGGCTGAGCTCTTGAAAGATTCCCTCTGGCAGGCAGGCTCATGGAAGATCAGTTAGAGGAAAGATACTGACATCAGGAAACCTTGATAGAAGATCTTTGCTGTAGTCCAAGAGACAGACAGGTAATGAGAGTCTGATGTGGGGGAATGGGAGTGGGTATGGAGGGTGGTTGGTTGGAGGGGTGGCTTTCTAAGGCTTCTGTAGAAAAAAAATATAGGATTTGAATTAGGATGATTGTAGGAGGAGGAAGGAGAAAGGTGAGCAGGGGGGTCAGAAAGTAGCCCCCTGGAACTCCGAGACAGCTAGCTGTATTTTCCTAGCTTCTGGTTGGAGCATGTGTGTGTATCTTTGTGTATGTGTATGCATGTCTGATGCTCTGAGAGTGTGTGTTTATGTATTACTTTGTGTCTCCCAATGTGCATGTGGAGCTTCCTGCATCTGCATATGGATGTGTGTCTCCAGGCATCTAAATGCGTCTATATTTTCTGTGCATGTTTCTTCTGATCCATGCTTAGGTTAAACTGGCTAACAGAATGACTTCACATTACCTTGTGTGTCTTTGGGTGCAGGAATAAGCATCAGTTTTCCTAAATGTGCCTCTGAATTCTACTTGCTTGGTTAAAAGAGCTATTTCAAATTGCCCGTGCTGTACAGCACAGCTATGACTTGAAATCCAATTACTGTTGGCTACAGGAATTACCATAATGTGTTTGGCTTGATTTTCCAGACAATAATTTAGGACCTCATCAACTCTATAGGCAAATATTCCCACCTAAACGAGACTGGAATTGGGAAAGGTTTTTGCAAACAAAACTCTGGCCCAATGAGAGCTCTCTGCTGCCTTGTGAAGGGAATAGGGAGTTGGCTGCAACCCCGAAGGACCCCAGACCCCTGATTATGGTTTGATTCTGCCTAGAGACAGATGCATGGAGTTCACACAGGCTTTAGGTCTCTTATAGAATTCAGACCATCTCTTCTATTTTCTCTCCATTCCAACCTGTGAAACGGGGAGTGCTCTCATCATGCTTTCTTATCCCCAGAAGCCACCAGCTCTATCAAACACAGTAGGCTCTCAATAAATATTTGTTGCCTTGAATTGAATTATGGCTGTCTAAACCAAGGCCCAGAGACAAGGAGGAATTTATCGAAGTTCTCAAAGAGGAATTAGAGTTTAAACCCTGGTTTCTGAATTTCCTGTCAAGAGCTCTTGCAATTATATCATCCTGCCTGGAGACAGCTCAGGCTCAGACCTCTGGCAGCAGATAGCTTACGCTGCACTGACCAACTATGTGACTGGGACCAGTCCCTTTCCCCTCTTTGGGCCTCAGTGCTCTCATGTGTGCCATGGAAATATTAGACTATAAGGTCTTGAAAGGGCCCTTACAATTCTGTTTCTAGGGATTTGTGACTAACACTGAGAATGTATACCTATATGCCTTTGGGTGGGGTAGAGAAGAGAGGAAGAAGTTACGGCCTGTGTGTCATACCCTCTTCTCCCTCTCCTGACTTCAAATCTCTGTTAAAAGAAGTAAAATAACTTTTCCGGTTTGGAAAATCTTTCTCTGACCCATAAGCCGCTGCGCCTCTGGGAAGTGGGACAGCAAGTCTGGCCTTCAGCCTCCGATGCCTTATAGGGCTAGAAAGGTCTAAGTGGCTGGCTGGGTAGGTGGGGAATGGTTTGCCCAGAGAAGTTTTCCAGTTCCGGAGGATCTAACCCTGGTGGGGAAGAGGGGTTCAGCCTTGGGCAGGTTGGCAGGCTGGGCCAAGCCAGTATGTTCTGGAAAGGCCAGGAATGATGTCATGGGACGCTTTGGGCTGCAACAACAGGAAACCACTGAGTGTTTACATTGGCTTGCAAAGCCAAGGCAGCCTGTTTTTTCTTCACTTCCTCGGTCTATCTGTTTCCTCTGATTCAAGTTCTGTGAAGAGGGACTCACTGCCCAGGCCAGGAAAAGCGGAAGGGAGGCCCCCAGGAGAAACAGCCCCCTTCCTAGCCTAGAGGGCTAGATGATTGGGAGGGAAGGCCAGCTTTACTCTAGCTGGGGCCCTGCCAAGGACAGACATTAGGGTAAAGGAAGCAAGGTAGTTAGGGCATGGTCTGAGCACTGTACCACTCCATGGAAAGCAACTTCAGAATTCTACCTAAGACTCAAGTTCTAAACCTAGAAGCCATCTTGGTCTTCACCTTAGATCAAATCAGTCTCCAAGTCTTGTGAATTCAGTTTAATTGAATCCATTTAATCAACAGTGGATTTGTGTGCAAAGTGCTGTGTTGTGCTATGTATGTGTCTGTGTGGGTAGACAACACATGCAGTGGTGGCATACAAAGATGAAAAAGACAGTTCTTACCTTCAAAGAATTGACAATAGAGTGAGAGAGTGGCATGGGATATCCTCTATCTGTTCTACTCTCTTCATCCCCGAAGTTGTTGCCTCACTTCAGGACCCTCACGACTTCCCACCTGCATGCAACTGTGTCTTAGTGGGTCTCCCTGTTTCCAGTCTCTCCCCTTCCCATGTCTCTTCCATAATTATACTGGAGCGACTCTGACCCATGTCTCCAGTCTCACTCTCTCCCATCAGGCCTCCTAGGCAGTATCACAGGGTGGCTCAGAATGCGGTCTTGATGCCAGGCATACCTGGGTTTGAATATCTACCTTACACTCACCAGTGGCTGTCTGAAAGTAGGCAGTGGCTTTGCCTCTCCAAACCCCTATTTCTCTAGCCTCAGTTTCTTTTCTGGCAAAATGAGGACAATGATTGTTGTGAGAATTAACTGAAATAATGTGTGGTGCCCAGTGCAGAGTTATCACTTGATAAATGGCAGCTCTAATTACTATCCCTCAGATGTGCCATGTCCTTCTCTATCTTAACTCCTTTATGCCATCTGAAACAGGATCCTTTCCCTTAAAGGGTACTGAAACTGGTAGGGCAGAGACACCACCTATAGTAGTTCAATCACCCCACTGAGGCCAGTGAGGGGAAATAATGTACCCAAGGTTACACAGAAAATGAATTCCAGAGCCACAGCTAGAATCACTACTAGAACTAGAACTAAGATCTCTAGAATCCTAGCCCAGCAATGGTTCTACTGCACCATGCTGAACTCACACAGCACCAACTGCTAGACCAAATCCTTAGCCCTTAGGATTCATCAACTGGTAATGTTACTTTTTTTCTGAGTGTGTGTGTGTGTGCATGTGAGTGCACACACACTTCCCCTCTCTGTTAGATACTCCTAGTATTACTACTGCTAAACTACAATACTAAAATTTATTGAGTATTATTATGTGCCAGGCACTGGTATGAACACTTTACAAGCACTAACTCTTTCATCCTTACAACAACTCTTTAAAGTAGGTACTATTATTAGGCCCATTTAATAGATGAAAAGATAGGCTCATATATGTTATGTAATTTGCCCAAGGTCACACAGCTGGAAATGACAGGACCGGGATTTGAATCTAAGCAGCCTGACTCCAAGCTGATGAGCACTTGAAATGTGGTTACTGTGACTAAGGAACTTAATTTTTAATATGATTTTATTTTGATGAATCCAAAGTTAAAGTTTAATAACCACTTGAAGCTAGTGGCTACCATGTTGGACAGTGTAGCCATAGGCTATACTGCTTCTCCAGACTCTGGGAGGACAGGAATTATATCTAATAAACTTTTGTGTCATGACAGTGCCCTGCATGGTACATGGCACATCTATTATGTTCAAATGCAGCTAAGTTAGGGAGCTCTTGTGATTTAGGCAAGATGGGAGTCTACACTGGCAGACACAGTCAGGAGGGACAGAAGGGGATATATTTGAGAGATCATTATTATCATCATTACCATTATCATAGATAACGAACAGGCATTAGGTACTTACTATGTGCTAGGCAACTGTTCTAAGTGCTTTACCTAGATTAATTCATTTGATCCTCACAAAAACCTTATGAAGTGGGTATAGGTACTATTATATCATCATTCCCATTTTGAAGATGAGGGCACTGAGGCACAGAAAGTTTAAGTCACTAGTAAGTTGCAGAGTTAGGATATAAGCCAGGGAAAGCTGGCTTTAGAACCCCATCTCTTAACCACTACTCTATACTGTGCAGAAGGTAGCATCTGTGGGACTCAGTGTTGGGTTAGACATGGGGACTAAGAGCAGTCAAAGACGACTTACCTGTTCTTTGGTCAGGGAACTCTGGGTATACAGTAGGACATTCATGCAACTAGGGAGCACTGGGATAGAGGAATAGATGTGCAGGGAGTAATATGAAGACTTTGGTTTTGTTCATGGTAGGATTGGGGTGCATGTGGGACATTCAGGGGAAGATATCCAGTAGATAGTTGGCCATGTGGGTTTGGAGCTCAGAGAAGAGTGCAGGGCTAGAGACAGAACATTGGAAGTCATCAGAATAATAATGGTAATTGAAGTCACAAGAGTAGATGTGATTTCCCAGAGGAAATATATGGTGCTAACAGAGGTCAGAAAACACTATGCATTAACATGAAGGAGAGATTCTCTGATAGTGGAATTTTATGTACAATGCATGGGCTCCTTTTGAAGGTTGCTGCAGATTGTCAAGAAGAAGTAAAAGGAGCAAGGAGGGCAGGGAAAAGAATTGAACCTTTCCCCCTCTGGGGGAACATCTTTCCGCCAAACCTGCTCTTCCCTAGTGGTCTCTAGCTCAGACTATGGCTCCACCATCAACACAACTGGGCAAACCTCAAAATTGGGGGTCCTCTCTGACCTTTCCATCTCCTTTGCCTCTCATATTCAATCTATTATCAAGATCTGTTGGCTCTTTTTCCAAAATATATACTGAACCTGACCTCCTTTCCCCATCTGTACCACCACTGCCCTGGTCCAACATACCATCACTTTTTGCTTGTATGACAGGAGCCTCCTTCCTGGTCTCCTTGCTCCCATCTTTGCCTTCTTACAGTCAATTCTCAACCCAGCATCCAGAATGATCATGTTAAAACAAAAGTTAGTTCACGTCACTTCTCTCCTTACAACTGGCCCATGGCTCCCCCAGCATACTCTGGACTTATAATTCTATTAATGATGCCCCAGCCTCTCTCCTTGGCTCCAGACTCATGTTTGACATCTCCATTTGGATGTCTTGCTGATAAACCAAAGACAACTAAAACAGAACTTCTGTTTCCCTCCACATGAAAGCCTGTTGCTCCACAATATTCCTTATTAATGAAAGATGGCATTAGTATATACCAAGGTAGCAAGTCAGAAACCCGAGGTATCTTTGTCTCCTCTTTCTCTGCCACCCCATCACCATGTACTCTATCAGCAAGTCTTACTACACTCAGAATATATCCCTAATACATTTACCTGTCCCTCATTTACTTCCCACAAATCAGGTCTGAGTGTCCATCATCTCTCACCTGGACAACTGCCCTACCCTGCTCACAGGTCTCCCTGCTTCCACCCTTGCCCTCTACAACCCATTGTCTATAAGGAAGCCAGAAGAATCTTTGTAAAGCATAGATCATGCCATTCCCCTGCTCAAAACTCTCCAGTGTCTTCCCATTATATGAGGGCCACAAGCCAAATTCTTTACCATGGCTCACAAGGCCCTACATGGTCTGGCTTCTGCCAGTCTCTCCAATCCCACTTCCTACTACTCATTCCCTTTCTCAGCACAATCCAGCCATGCTGATCATTTTCTGATCTTTGAATAGTCCAAGTTCATTGCCACTCTCTCTCCTTACTTGTCACCTGATTCACTGCTTCTTCAGACTCAGATGGTCACTGGCTCTGGGAGACTCTCTTTCAGACTAGGAAATTCCTTTTGTTTGTCACTCTCACAGCACCCTACCCTCTTTCTTCACAGCATTCACCCCAGGTTCAATTATTGGTGATTATCAATTTAATGACTAGACTGTAAGCTCCATGAAGACAAATATTGTCTGTCTTAGAACTCTGTCCCACATGCCTAACACAATGCCTTGAATACAGTATTCATTCATTTGCTCATTTATTCATTCAAGAAATATTTATTAAATACTTACTATTTTCCAGGCACTGTTCTAGGAACTTGAGGTATAAAGCAGACACAAAGCCTTTGCCTTCATGGAGCTTACACTCCAGTGGAACACACAGTGAGTGGCAGGTATTATGTTTGATATTTATTGGATCTGTGATTTTGAGCCTGAGTAGAACTGTATTACTTAATTTATTCATTTATTCAACAAACATCTATTTAGTATTTTCAATGAACCAGGTACTTTTGCATCCTCTCATTTAATCCTTGCAACAACCCTGTGAAAAAGATAACATTCTTAACCCCATTTCTAGGACTGAGTAACTGAGGTCAGAGAGAGTTAGCAACTCACCTTAGGTCACACAACTAGTAAGGAGTCAAGTGCAGGTAGTTTGACCACAAAGCCTGCCAGTTTACTCATCACACTACAACACGCTGCTTTTGACACATCAGTCTGTCTTAGAAATTATACAAGGAACCCCTGCAGGGCCCCTGACTCAGAGGGATGCCTTGAGAAAATGCAGCCACACAGAAAGCTCCCAGCCTAGACCAGGCCTGATATGGCCTCCCTTGCATTCTCCACCTTTCATAGTGATAGGGTAGAACTCATAATTGGTTTCTATTTGACAGATGGGGGAAATAGAGACATAGAGTCAGGGAGAGAGTCACCTAAAGGAACATTGGCAGTGAAGAAAGACCCTGGTACCCTGGTACTTAAGGGACCATACAATAGGGCACTGGAGGTTAACTCCAGGAAGGGGGAGGGAAGTGGTAGCTATAGAACAAGTACTTTATTATCATTCTAAAGCCTGAACTCCTGGGGAAGACCCTTCCTCCATGCCTTTATATGAACCCTCACCTCCAATTCCTCCCTACCCTGGGCTGAGTAACTGGAAGACAGGAGGCACAAGAGATTGATCTGTGGTTCACCCTCTCCCACCATAAAGGCAGATAGAGGAAAAGACTGCAATATCAAAAGGGGGGCAAGGTGCAAGGACAAGTGAAAGGAGGCATAGCCCTACCAGACTGGCCTTCCCTGAGGTCCAGGGCAGAGCTCTGTCTGAACAGCCACCTTCTGCTAAGTGATTCCAAATGCCACAGTGTGGGGGAGACAGACAAGGGAAGAGGAGGAAGAGTTAGCAGTTCCTGGGTGTAGCCTGGGCTGGGCCTATTAGTGAGTATGAGACTGTGTGTGGGGTCTGTATGTGGGTGAAATGAAGACAGTTTGGCATGAAGACAGGGCAGGTCTGGGAGGGGAGGAGAAATGAAGGGGGGTGTGGCAGAGTGAGTGAAGAATCAGTGAGTTAATCCAGGGGAAGTGTCCTGCAACAGTAGGTGCTCAAGAAATGGTTGTTACCATTATTCTAGCTGCAAAGTGAAGTTACCAACACCTGGTCAGAGCAGGGGCTCATTAAATGTTTGCCAAATTAAGAAATGAATGACTTTGGTTTGATTTTGCTTGTTTGACACAAAATACTCAGCCAATAACTAAACTGGGGCTTGAATTGCCCATTACTTTGTCTATGTTGAAAATCCAGGAGCTGGAGCCCTGGACTTTCAAAGTCCGTGAGGGGTGAGGTGGGGAAAGGAGGAGATGGTTGGAAAGCCAATAAGCCAGGCCTGGACAAAAAGCAGGGGAAGGACAGTACCAGGAGCTCTCCAGACACTAAAGGAACTGAGTGAAGGAGAGATGAAGGCGGTGACGTGCCACGACCCAAAGAAATATTGTGAAGGATGAGAAACATCTAAGTTCTCCATGCCTGGCCTGGGCTCTGTTATTCCAAGGCAGCTCTTGAGGTTGAGGCTCAAGCTCATTCAGGACAAGGCAAAATTGGCCATCTAGAGAACAGAGGGAAGAGAGGGGCAAAAACTGCTTACAGAGGAGTTGTCCATTGCCATGGATTTGATCATACGTAAAGCATAGTTCTACAAGTTAGGTCTCCAGGGCCTGGCCCAAGGCAGGGGCTCATCAAGTGATCATAGGCAACAGAAGCCACATAGTACCAGGGCCACAACAGTGTTTTATAATTAGGCTTCTTGATTCCTTATTTGTTGGTATATTGTCTGTCTCCTCTCACTAAAATGTTCTTCACAACTGTTTCCCCAGTACCTAAAATAGTACCTGGCATGGAGCAGGTATTTCACAAATTACTGACTACACCAGATCACAGCAGTAAGAGTAGTACTTGTAGCTGTTATTATCACTTTTTTTTCTCTTTTTTGTATTTTTTATTGTGATAAAATGCATATAACATTAAATTTGCCAATTTAACCATTTTAAGTGTATAATTCAGTGGCATTAATTACACTCAGTGTTGTGCAATAACCACCATTTAACTATTTCTGAAACTTTTCCATCATTCCAAACAGAAACTCTGCAACCATTAAAGCAATAACTCTCCACTCTCCCTCTCCCCCCAAACGCTTGGTAACCCCCAATATACTTTCTGTCTCTATGAATTTGCCTATTGTGGATATTTCATATAAGTGGAATCATACAATATTTGATTTTTAGTTTCCGGCTTATTTCACTTAGTGTAATGTTTTCAAGGTACATCCATGTTGTGGTATGTATCAGAACTTCATTCCTTTTAGTGTATGAATAATATGCCACTGTATGTATATACCCATTTTATATACCTATTTATTTGTTCATGGACATGTGGGTCGTTTCCACATTTTGGCTACCTTGGATAATGCTGCAATGAACATTAACATTCAAGTATCTGTTTCAGTCCTTGTTTTCAATTCTTTTGGGTATATACATAGGAGTGGAACTTCTGGGTCATATGTAATTCTATGTTTAGCTTTTTGAGGAATTGCCAAATTGTTTTCCACAGTGGCTGCACCATTTAACATCCCCATCAGTAATGTATGAGAGTTCAAATTTCTCCACAATGTTGCCAACACTTACTTTCCATTCATTTTTCTAAGCTTTTGATATTTATTTATTTATTTTATTTTTAATTGTGGTAAAATACACATAACAAAAAAATAACAATCTTAACAATTTTTTGAATATATGTCAAAGATTTATTAACTTATTACCGAAGGAACCAATAAGGTAATAAGGCTGGTTCCAAAAGCATTTGAAGAAATGGATATAGGGTTTTGTTTTTGTTTTAGTTTTTATTTTATTGAGGTAGGTCATAATAGTTTATAACATTGTAAAATTTCAGTTGTACATTATTATTTGTCAGTCAACATATATATGTGCCCCTTTACCCCTTATGCCCACCCCCCAACCCTTTTCCCCTCTGGAAACCACTAATGTTTTCTTTTTGTCCATGTGATTGCACATATGAGTAAAATCATGTGGTGTTTGTCTTTTTCTGTCTGGCTTATTTCACTTAACATAATATCCTCAAAGTCCATCCATGTTGTTGCAAATGGGATGATTTTGTCTTTTTTTATGGCTGAGTAATATTCCATTGTATATATATACCACATTTATCCATTCATCAGTTGATGGGCTGCTTCCACGTCTTGGCTATTGTGGATAATGCTGCAGTGAACATAGGGGTTCATAAGTCTCTTTGAATTGTTGATTTCAAGTTCTTTGGATAAATACCCAGTAGTAGGATAGTCGGGTCATACGGTATTTCTATTTTTAAGTTTTTGAGAAATCTCCATACTGTTTTCCATAGTGGCTTCACTACTTTGCATTCCCACCAACAGTGTATGAGGGTTCCCTTTTCTCCACATCCTCTCCAACATTTGTTGTTTTTCATCTTGGTAATTATAGCCATTCTAACAGGTGTAAGGTAATATCTCATGGTAGTTTTAATTTGCATTTCCCTAATGATTAGTGAGGTTGAATATCTTTTCATGTGCCAGTTGGCCATCTGTATATCTTCTTTGGAAAAACATCTGTTCTAATCCTTTACCCATTTTTTGATCGGGTTGTTTGTTTTGTTGTTGTTGTTGAATTGTATGGGTTCTTTATATATTTTGGAGATTAACCCCTTGTCAGATATATGATTTGCAAATATTTTCCCCCAGTTGGTGGGTTGTCTTTTCATTTTGTTCCTGGTTTCCTTTGCCACACAGAAGCTCTTTAGTCTGATGAAGTCCCATTTGTTTATTTTTTCCTTTTGTTTCCCTTGTCCGAGTAGACATGGTATTTAAAAAGATACTTCTAAGACTGATGTCAAAGATTGTACTGCCTATATTCTCTTCTAGGAGTTTTATGGTTTCACGTCTTACCTTCAAGTCTTTAATCCATTTTGAGTTAATTTTTGTGTATGGTGAAAAATAATGGTCTACTTTCATTCTTTTGCATGTGGCTGTCCAGTTCTCCCAACATCATTTATTGAAGAGACTTTCCTTTCTCCGTTGTATGTTCTTAGCTCCTTTGCCGAAGATTACCTGTCCACAGATGTGTGGTTTTATTTCTGGGCGTTCAATTCTGTTCCATTGATCTGTGTGTCTGTTTTGTGCCAGTCCCATGTTGTTTTGATTACTATAGCTTTGTAGTATACTTTGAAGTCAGGGATTGTGATGCCTCCAGCTTTGTTCTTTTTTTTCAGGATTGCTTTGGCTATTTGGGGTCTTTTGTTGCCCCATATGAATTTTGGAATTCTGTGTTCTATTTCCATGAAGAATGTCATTGGGATTCTGATTGGGATTGCATTGAATCTGTAGATTGCTTTGGGTAGTATGGACATTTTAACTATATTTACGCTTCCAATTCATGTGCATGGAATATCTTTCCATTTCTTTATGTCACCGTTGATTTTTTTCAGTAATGTCTTATAGTTTCATTGTATAGGTCTTTCACCTCCTCAGTTAAATTTATTCCTAGATATTTTATTATTTTTGTTGCGATTGTAAGTGGGATTGTATTCTTGAGTTCTCTTTCTGTTAGTTCGTTATTAGAGTATAGAAATACAACCGATTTTTGTAAGTTGATTTTGTACCCTGCCACTTTGCTGTAGTTGTTGATTATTTCTAATAGTTTTCTGATGGATTCTTTACAGTTTTCTATATAGAATCATGTTGTCTACAAACAGCGAGGGTTTCACTTCTTCATTGCCAGTTTGGATCCGTTTTATTTCTTTTTCTTGCCTAATTGTCCTGGCCAAAACTTCAAATATTATGTTGAATGAGTGGCGAAGAGTGGGCACCCTTGTCTTGTTCCTGTTCTCAGTGTGATGGCTTTCAGTTTTTTTCCCACTGAGTATGATGTTGGCTGTGGGTTTGTCATATATGGCCTTTATTTTGATGAGGTGCTTTCCTTCTGTATCCACTTATTGAGAGTTTTTATCATAAATGGATGTTGGTCCTGGTCAAATGCTTTCTCTGCATCTATTGAGATTATCATGTGGTTTTTATTGCTCATTTTATTAATGTGGTGTATCGCATTGATTGATTTGCAGATGTTGAACCATCCCTGCATCCCTGGTATAAATCCCACTTGATCATGGTGTATGATCCTTTTAAGGTATCGCTGTATTCATTTTGCCAATATTTTGTTGAGGATATTTGCATCTATGCTTATCAGCCATCCTGTCTTGTAATTTCCCTTCTTTGTATTGTTCTTGTCTGGCTTTGGGATCGGGGTGATGTTGGTCTTGTGGAATGTGTTAGGAAATTTTCTGCCTTCTTCAATTTTGGGGAATAGTTTGAGAAGGATAGGTGTCAAATCTTCTTTGAATGTTTGGTAGAATTCTCCAGAGAAGCCATCTGGTCCTGAGCTTTTATTTTGGGGGAGGTTTTTAATTGCTGTTTCAAACTCTTTACTTGTGATTGATCTATTCAGATTCTCTATTTCTTCTTGATTCACTTTTGGAAGGATGCATGAGTCAGAGAATTTATCCATTTCTTCTAGATTGTTTAATATTGGCGTATAGTTTTTCATAGTATTCTCTTATAATCCTTTATATTGCTGTGCTATCCATTGTAATTTCTTCTCTTTTATTTTTAATTTTATTTATTTCAATTTTCTCTCTTTTTTTCTTACTGAGTCTGGCTAAGGGTTTGTCAATTTTGTTTATATTCTCAAAGAACCAGGCCTTATTTTTTTTTTTTAATTTTTTTGTTTATTGCAGTAACATTGGTTTATGACGTAAAAATTTCAGGTGTACATCATTGTACTTCTATTTTTGCATAGATTACATCATGTTCACCAGCAAAATACTAATTACAACCCATCACCACATACATGTACCGAATTATCCCTTTCACCCTCCTCCCTCACCCCTTCCCCTCTGGTAAGCACCAATCCAATCTCTGTCCCTATGTGTTTGTTTATTGTTGTTATTATCTACTACTTTATGAAGGAAATCATACGGTATTTGACCTTCTCCCTCTGACTTATTTCACTTTGCATAATACCCTCAATGTCCATCCATGTTGTCACAAATGGCTGGATTTCATCGTTTCTTATGGCTGAGTAGTATTCCATTGTGTATATATACCACAGCTTCTTTATCCATTCGTCCCTTGATGGGCACTTAGGTTGCTTCCAAGTCTTGGCTATTGTGAATAATGCTGCAATGAACACAGGGGTGCATGTACCTTTACAAATTGGTGTTTTCAAGTTCTTTGGATAAATACCCAACAGTGGAATAGCTGGATCATATGGTAGTTCTATCCTTGATTTTTTGAGGAATCTCCATACTGTTTTCCATAGTGGCTGCACCAGTTTGCACTCCCACCAGCAGTGTATGAGAGTTCCCTTCTCTCCACATCCTCCCCAACACATGTTGTTTCCTGTCTTGTTAATTATAGCCATTCTGACAGGCGTGAGGTGATATCTCATTGTAGTTTTGATTTGCATTTCCCTGATAGTTAGTGATTTTGAACATCTTTTCATGTGTCTGTTGGCCATCTGTATATCTTCTTTGGAGAAATGTCTGTCCAGGTCTTTTGCCCATTTATTAATTGGGGTAGTAGTTTTTCTGTTGTTGAGATGCATGAGTTCTTTATATATTTTGGAGATTAAGCCCTTATCAGAAGTATGGTTTGCAAATATCTTCTCCCAATTGTTAGGTTGTCTTTTCATTTTGTTGATGGTTTCCTTTGCTGTGCAGAAGCTTTTTAGTTTGATGTAGTCCCATTGGTTTATTTTTTCTATTGTTTCTCTTGACCAGTCAGACGTGGTGTTTGAAAAGATGTTGCTAAGACCGATGTCAAAGAGCGTACTGCCTATGTTTTCTTCTAGAAGTTTCACAGTTTCAGGTCTTACATTCAAGTCTTTAATCCACTTGGAGTTAATTTTTGTGTATGGTGTAAGGTAAGGGTCTACTTTCATTTTTTGGCATGTGGCTATCCAGTTTTCCCAACACCATTTGTTGAAGAGACTTTCTTTTCCCCATTGTATGTTCTTGGCTCCTTTGTCAAAGATTAGCTGTCCATAGATGTGTGGGTTTATTTCTGGGCTTTCGATTCTATTCCATTGATCTGTGTGTCTGTTTTTGTGCCAGTACCATGCTGTTTTTGTTACTATAGCTTTGTAGTATATTTTGAAATCAGGGAGTGTGATACCTCCAGCTTTGTTCTTTTTTCTCAGGATTCCTTTAGCTATTCGGGGTCTTTTGTTGTTCCACATAAATTTTAGGATTCTTTGTTCTATTTATGTGAAAAATGTTGGAACTTTGATAGGGATTCCATTGAATCTATAGATGGCTTCAGGAAGTATGGACATCTTAACTATGTTAATTCTTCCAATCCAAGAGCACGGAATATCTTTCCATTTCTTTGTGTCTTCTTCAATTTCTTTCAGAAATGTTTTATAGTTTTGGGTGTACAGATCTTTCACCTCTTTGGTTAAGTTTATTCCTAGGTATTTTATTCTTTTTGTTGCAATTGTAAATGGGATGGTATTCTTAATTTCTCCTTCTGCTACTTCGTTGTTAGTGTACAGAAATGCAACTGATTTTTGTGTGTTGATTTTGTATCCTGCAACTTTACCATATTCGTTTATTACTTCTAAAAGTTTTCCGGTGGATTCTTTAGGGTTTTCTATATATAAAATCATGTCATCTGCAAATAGTGACAGTTTCACTTCTTCCTTTCCAATTTGGATCCCTTTTATTTCTTTCTCTTGCCTGATTTCTCTGGCTAGGACTTCCAGTACTATGTTAAATAGGAGTGGTGACAGTGGCCATCCTTGTCTGGTTCCTGTTCTTAGAGGGATGGCTTTCAGTTTTTCACCATTGAGGATGATATTAGCTGTGGGTTTCTCATATATGGTCTTTATTATGTTGAGATACTTTCCTTCTATCCCCATTTTATTCAGCATGTTTATCATAAATGGATGCTGTATCTTGTCAAATGCTTTCTCTTCATCTATTGAGATGATCACGTGATTTTTATTCTTCATTTTATTAATGTGGTGTATGACGTTGATTGATTTGCGAATGTTGAACCACCCCTCCATACCTGGAATAAATCCCACTTGATCATGGTGTATAATCTTTTTAACGTATTGTTGTATGCGATTTGCTAGTATTTTGTTGAGGATTTTTGCATCGATGTTCATCAGTGATATTGGCCTGTAATTTTTTTTGTGTGTGTAGTCCTTGTCTGGTTTTGGTATCAGGGTAATGTCAGCTTCCTAGAATGAGTTAGGGAGCTTCCCCTCCTCCTCAATTTTTTGGAAGAGTTTGAGAAGGATAGGTATTAAGTCTTCTTTGAATGTTTGGTAGAATTCACCAGGGAAGCCGTCTGGTCCTGGACTTTTATTTTTGGGGAGGTTTGTGATTACTGTTTCGATCTCCTTACTGGTGATTGGTCTATTCAAATTCTCTACTTCTTCTTGATCCAGTTTTGGAAGGTTGTATGATTCTAAGAATTTATCCATTTCTTCCAGATTGTCGAATTGGTTGGCATATAGCTTTTCATAGTATTCTCTTATAATCTTTTGTATTTCTGAGGTGTCTGTTGTAACCTCTCCTCTTTCATTTCTGATTTTACTTATTTGTGCCTTCTCTCTTTTTTTCTTGGTGAGTCTAGCTAAATATTTGTCAATTTTGTTGATCTTTTCAAACAGCCAGCTCTTGGTTTTATTAATTTTTTCTATTGTTTTTTTGGTCTCTATTTCATTTATTTCTGCTCTGATCTTTATTATTTCCCTTCTTCTACTGATTTTTGGCTTGGTTTGTTCTTCTTCTTCCAGTTCCTTTAGGTGCATTGTTAGATTGTTTATTTGAGATTTTTCTTGTTGGTTGAGATAGGCCTGTATTGCTGTAAACTTCCCTCTTAGAACCGCTTTTGCTGTATCCCATAAAATCTGGCATGTCGTATTTCAATTTTCATTTGTCTCCAGGTATTTTTTGATTTCTTCTTTGATTTCTTTGTTAACCCACTCGTTGTTCAGTAGCATTTTGTTTAATCTCCACGTATTTGTGGCTTCTCTGAGTTTCTTCCTATAGTTGATTTCTAGTTTCATACCGTTATGGTCAGAAAAGATGGTTGGTATTATTTCAGTCTTCTTAAATTCATGGAGACTTGTTTTGTGGGCTAATATGTGATCAATCCTGGACAATGTTCCATGTTCATTTGAAAAGAACGTGTATTCTTCGGTTTTTGGATGGAATGCTCTGTATATATCTAGTAGGTCCATCTGTTCTAGTGTGTCGTTTAAGGCCAATGTTTCCTTATTGATCTTCTGTTTGGATGATCTATCTGTTGGTGTAAGTGGAGGGTTAAAGTCCCCTACTATTATTGTGTTACTGTCTATTTCTGTTTTTATGTCTGTTAATAATTACTTTATATATTTAGGGGCACCTACATTGGGTGCGTAGATATTTACAAGTGTTATATCCTCTTGTTGGATTGTTCCCTTGATCATTATGTAATGCCCTTCTTTGTCTCTTTTTACAGTTTTTGTTTTAAAGTCTATTTTGTCTGATATGAGTACTGCTACCCCAGCTTTCTTTTCATTGCCATTTGCCTGGAGTATCTTTTTCCATCCCTTCACTTTCAGTTTGTGAGTGTTCTTAGGTCTGAAGTGTGTCTCTTGTATGCAGTATATATATGGGTCTTGTTTTTTTATCAAGTCAGCCACCCTATGCCTTTTAATTGGAGCATTTAGTCCATTGACGTTTAAAGTAGCTATTGATAAGTATGTACTTACTGGCATTTCTTAACTTTTTTTTTCCTCAGTGTTTTAGTAGTCGTTCTCTGTTCCTTTCTTCTTCTATACGGAATTGATGGTCACTTTAGTTTGACCTCTGTCTGAAACCTGTACTCTTAACTCCCCTCCTCCCTCCTTTTATGTTTTTGGTATCATATCTTACCTCTTTTTTGTGTATTTGTATCCATTACGTTCTAATCATGGAAATAGATAATTTTTCCTATTTGTGGTCTTCTCTTTTCCCCTTAAATCAGTCCCTTTAACATTTCTTGTAGCACTGGTTTCTTGGTGACAAACTCCTTTAATTTTTGCTTATCTGGGAAAATTTTGATCTCCCCTTCCATTTTGAATGATAACCTTGCTGGGTAGAGTATTCTTGGCTGTTAGTTTTTTCCTATTAGCACTTTAAATATATCATGCCATTCTCTTCTAGCCTGTAAGGTTTCTGCTGAGAAGTCAGCTGATAGCCTTATGGGGTTTCCTTTGTATGTAACTTGACATTCTCTTGCGGCTTTTAGGATTCTCTCTTTATCTTTAATTCTGGACATTTTGATTATGATGTGTCGTGGTGTGGGCCTCTTTGGGTTTATCTTGTTTGGGGCTCTCTGCACTTCCTGTACCTGGATGTCTGTTTCCTTCCTTAGGTTAGGGAAGTTTTCATCTATTATTTCTTGAAATAGATTCTCTGCCCCCTTGTCTCACCCTTCTCCTTCCGGGACACCTATAACACATATGTTAGTGCACTTGATGTTGTCCCAGAGGTCCCTTAGACTGTCCTCACTCTTTTTAATTCTTTTCTCTTTTACCTGTTCACCTTGGGTAATTTTTTCTAGTCTTTCGTCCAGCTCACAGATCCATTCTTCTGTATCCTCTACTCTGCTTTTGAGTCCCTCTAATGAAGTTTTCATTTCCAGTATGGTATTCTTCATTTCTGATTGGTTCTTTTTTATATCTTCCATTTCTTTGTTGACATTCTCACTGAGTTCATCTATTCTTCTCCCCAGATCAGTGAGCATCCTTAACACTCCTAGTTTGAACTCTCTGTCAGGTAGGTTGCTCCTTTCTGTTTCACTTAGATCATTTTCTGGGGTTTTGTCCTGTTCCCTTACTTGGAATGTATTCTTTTGCCTCCTCATTTTGCCTCTTTCGCTGTGCTTGTGTCTACGTATTAGGTAGGTCAGCTACGTCTCCTGCTCTTGGATAGGTGACCTTATGTAAGTGATGCCTTAGAAGGCTTCCAGTGTGCTTCCATCAGTTCTCAATGTCCCAGGAGTGACCCCTATGTGGGTTACGTGTGTCCTTCTGTTGTGGCCTGTTTTCTCTCCCTGGAGGTGCCCAGAGAGGCTGAGTTATGCTCCTGGCCAGCTGTTGTAATGCTCAGCTGCTTGTAGTTGTTGTGGGCCCTTCAGTCTCTTTATCAGGTGTGGGGAGCTCCAGCACAGTTGGCTGCAAGTTCTAATACCACATTTGTGTTGCAGTATTTCTTTTAAGTGAGTAGGCCCCCAGCGTGGCAGGTTGTTATGCTCAGGGCCTTACAATCGCTGTAAGCCTCTAGCCTATTAAGTCTCTTTTCAGCTCTCTGAGGATTGCAGCTGGGTGGGGCTGGCCTCCGGCACAGGAGCACCCAATCGTTTCAGGCTTTGGAAGGTGAGGCAAACCTCCTATGTGGGTCTTTGAGAAGCACAAGTCTTCTGCAGCTGACAAACCCTGCCGCCCACAGGTCCACACACAGTCAACACTGTCCTGCCCCGTGTGAGTGCCCCGACCTCCCCAAGCAGACCCAGTCTCTCCACGGCGGGAGCCCCACACACTCCGCCACCGCCCCACACTCTCCACCCACTCCTTGTGCACACCTGCCCCACTCAAGTCGGCTCAGTTGCCAGGCTGCAGAGAATCCAGTTACCAATCTATGCAGGCCCACAAGTTGCCTGAGGGCTTGTTGTTGGGTAGGGCCAGTCTCTAGGGTGGGCTGCCTGCCCTGGCTGAGCTGGATTAAATCGGTGCTCTAGCAGGTGGGGCAGACCCTGGGCTAGCAGGCCTTAGGGAGAACTCCAATGGCGTCTGTGTCAGCACACCCACACCAGGCCACAACAATGGCTGCCGCCAATGTCCCAGTCCCTGGAGAGGTCTCACCCCTCACCGAGATGCACTCAGGGCCTATTAGGTGGGTCTCTTTTCACCACAGCACTGTGCTCCTTTTTTTCTGGTGATTTTAGGATGCTTTCTGAAATGGGTGAGTTTGCGCATGGGCCCTTTAAGAGCCAGTTTTAGTTTCTTTGTGAACCGGGTTTTCTGGGGGTACTCCCCAGTGTTTTAGTAGCAGGCAAAGTCAGATGTTATGCTGCTGGTCTCGATCGATTGTGCTGGGTCCACAAAATGCCCACAGCGGGGGCGCTCCCCGGCTCAGGGCCCCGCGCCTCCAGGGAGGGCTGCATACCTGTGAGCTGCTCCCGGCGGCTGTGAAGCTGGCAGCTTGTGAAGGCGGCGTTTTTCCTCTCCAGAAGGGAGTCTCTGCCTCTTCTGCTTCAGTTAGGATTGTCCGTTGCTGCAGGAGTTCCTCTTATGCAGTTTTCAGTTCTGTCTCAGGGGTAATTTTTCCACGAGTAGTTGTAAATTGGCTGTGTCCATGGGAGGAGGTGAGTTCCGAGTCTGCCTACGCTGCCATCTTGACTCCGCCTCTGCAGCCCTTAGTTTTATTGATCCTTTCTACTGTTTTTTTTTTGTTGTTGTTGTTTTTTAAATTTCAGTTATTAGTGCTCTAATTTTTATTTATTTATTTATTTTGTGAGGAAGATCAGCCCTGAGCCAACATCCATGCCTATCTTCCTCCACTTTATGTGGGACGCCTCCACAGCATGGCCTGACAAGCCGTGCATCAGTGCATGCCCGGGATCCAAACCTGGGACGCCAGCAGCTGAGTGTGTGCACTTAACTGCTACACCATGGAGCCAGCCCCCTAATTTTTTTTTGTCTTAACAATTTTTAAGTGTACAGTTCAGTAGTGTTAAGTACATTCACATTGTTGTGCAAACAGTCTCTAGAAGTCTTTTCATGTTGCAAAACTGAAGCTGTATAGCCATTAAACAACAATTTCCTATTGCCCATTGCTGCACATCCTAGAAACCACCATTCTACTTTCTGTCTAAATGAATTTGACTACTCTAGATACTTCATATACATGGAATCATATAGTATTTGTCTTTTTGTGACTGGCTTATTTCACTTAGCATAACTTAGCATAAGGTTCATCCATGTTGTAGCATGTGTCAGAATTTCCCTCTTTTTAAGGGCTGAATAATATTCCATTGTGTTCATACACCACATTTATCTTATCCATTCATCTGTTGATGGACACTTGCATTGCTTCCACCTTTTGGTTATTGTGAACAATGCTGTTGTGAACATGGGTATACAAATATCTCTTTGAGATCTTGCTTTCAATTCTTTTGGGTATATACCCAGAAGTGGAATTGCTGGATCAAATAGTAATTCTATTTTTAATTTTTTAAGGAACCATCACACTGTTCTCCATAGCAGCTATATACCATTTTACATCCCTATCAACAGAGCACAAGGGTTCCAATTTCTCTATATCATCACAAACACTCCATTCTTTCTTGTATTATAGCCATCCTAATAGGTGTTAAAGGATATCTCATTGTGGTTTTGACTCGGATTTCCCTAATGACTAACGAAATTGAGCATATTTTCATATGTTTATTGACATTTTTTAATCTTCTTTGGAGAAATGTGTATTCAAATCTTTTGCTCATTTTTAAATATTTTTGTCATTTTGTTGTTGAGTTGTAAGAGTTCTTTATATATTCTGGATATTAAACCCTTATGACATATATAATTTGCAAATATTCTATCTCATTATGTAGGTTGTCTTTTCAGTCTCTTGATAACATCCTTTGATGCACAAATGTTTTTAATTTTTATGAAGTCCCAATTTATCTATTTTTTCTTTTGTTGCTTTTGGTGTCATATCTAAGAACGCCAAATCCAAGATCATGAAAATTCACCCCTATGTTTTCTTCTAAGAGTTTTATAGTTTTAGCTCTTATATTTATGTCATACTTTTGATTTGATTTTTGTATATGGTGTGAGGTCAGGGTCCAACTTCATTCTTTTGCATGTAGAAGACCAATTGTCCCAGCATCATCCATTGAAAAGACTATTTTTCCCCATTTAATGGTCTTGGTACCCTTGTCAAAAAATCAATTGGCCATAAATGTATGCATTTATTTCTGGACTTTCAATTCTATTCCATTGGTCTTTATGTCTATACTTATGCTATTACCACACTGTTTTGATTACTGTACTAAGTTTTGAAATTAGGAAAAAATTCTGCCAGCTTTCTTCTTTTTCAAGATTGTTTTGGCTATTTGGGCCACTTGCAATTCTACACATATTTGAGGATTGGCTTTTTATTTCTGCAAACAAGGCTGTTGAAATTTGATAGGGATTGCATTGAATCTGTAGATCATTGGGTAGTAAGACTGACATCTTAACAATATTAAGTCCATATCAATTAACATGGGATGCTTTCCCTTTATTTAGATCTTCTTAATTTTCTTTTGGCGATGTTTTGTAGTTTCAGTGTACAACTATTTCATCTTTGTTAAATTTATATCTAGGTATTTTATTCTTTTACATGCTATTGTAAGTGGAATTGCTTTCTCAATTTCCTTTTTTGGGTTGTACTTCGTTGGTGAATAGAAATATAAATTATTTTGTATGTTGATATGGTACCTTGCAACTTGGCTGAATTTTTTTTATTAGCTCTAATAGATTTTTTTGTGGATTCTTTAGGATTTTCTATATATGGGATCATGCCATCTGTGAATAAAGATAGTTTTACTTTTTTCTTTCTAATTTGGATGCTTTTTATTTCTTTTTTTCTCTTATTGCTCTAGCTAGAACTTCCAGTACAATGTTGAGTAGCAGTGATAAAAGCAGGCATCTTTGTCTTGTTCTTGATCTTAAGTGGAAAGCTTTCAGTATCTCACAGCTGAGTATGATGTTAGCTGTGAGTTTTTCATAAATGTCCTTTATCATGTTGAGAAAGTTCCCTTCTATTCCTAGTTTTATGAGTGTTTTTATTATGAAACAGTGTGCATTATGTCAAATGACTTTTCTGCCTCAATTAAAATGATAATTTTTTCCCTTCTTTCTATTAATCTGATGTATTGCATTGATTAATTTTCTTCTGTTTAATGTACATGAATTCCTGGGATAAATCCCACTTTGTCATGATGTATAGTTTTCTTAATATGCTATTGGATCTAGTTTTATAGTAATTATTTGAGGATTTTTGCATCCATATTCATAAGGGATATTGGTATGTAATTTTCTTTTCTTTGGATATCTTTATCTGGTTTTATTATCAGGGTAATGGTGTCTCCACAGAATGACTTAGGAAATGTTCTCTCCTTTTCTATTGTTTGGAAGAGTCTGAAAAGAATTGGTGGCAATTCTTCCTTAAATTTGGTAGAATTCTTAAGTTTGGTAGAATTCATCAGTGAAGCTGCCTGGTCCTGGATTTCCTTTGTTGGGAGATTTGTGACTACAGATTTAATCTCTTTACTTGTTATAGGTCTGTTAATTAAGGTTTCTATTTATTTTTGAGTCAGGTAATTTGTATGTTTCTAGGAATTTGTCTATTTCATCTAAGTTATCTAATTTGTTGGTATACAATTTTTCATGGTATTCTCTTATATCCTTTTTATTTCTGTAAGGTCAGTAGCTGTGTCTCTACTGTCATTTCTGATTTCAGTTACATGTGTCTTCTCTCTGTTTTCCTTTATTATTCTAGCTAAAGGCTTGTCAACTTTGTTGATCTTTTCAAAGAACCAACATTTAGTTTCATTCATTCTCTCTATTGTTTTTCTAGTCTCTATTGTACTTATCTCTGCTCTAATCTTTTTTTATAGATGTCATAATAGTTTATAACATTGTGAGATTCCAGTTCATTATTCATTATTATTTGTCAGTCACATATAAATGTGCCCCTTCACCACTTGTGCCCACCCCCCAACTCCCTTCCCCCTGGTAACCACCAAACTGTTCCCTCTGTCCATGTGTTAGTTTATATTCCCCATATGAGATAAGTCATACAGTGTTTATCTTTCTCTGTCTGGCTTATTTTACTTAACATAATACCTTCCAGGTCCATCCATGTTGTTGCAAATGGGACAATTTTGTCTTTTTTTTATGGCTGAGTAGTATTCCATTGTATATATATATACCATTGCATACATCTATCTCATATATCTTCTTTATCCAATCATCTGTTGATGGACACTTGCATTGCTTCCATGTCTTGGCTATGAGTGAATAATGCTGCAATGAACATAGGGGCGCATAAGCCTCTTTGGATTGTTGATTTCAAGTTCTTTGGATAAATACTCAGCAGTGGAATAGCTGAATCACATGTTAGTTCTATTCTTAATATTTTCAGGTATGTCCATACTGTTTTCCATGGAGATTGCACCAGTTTGTATTCCCACCAGCAGTGAATGAGTGTTCCCTTTTCTCCACATCCTCTCCCACATTTGTCATTTTTTGTCTTTGTGATTATAGCCATTCTCACAGGTATAAGGTGATATCTTAGTGTAGTTTTGATTTGCATTTCCCTGATGATTAGTAATGTTGAACATCTTTTCATATGCCTATTTTCGATCTGTATATCTTCCTTGGAAAAATGTCTGTTCAGATCCTCTGCCCATTTTTTGATTGGGTTATTTGTTTTTATGTTGTTCAGATGCATGAGTTCTTTATATATTATGGAGATTAACCCCTTGTTGGACATACGGTTTGCAAATATTTTCTCCCAGCTGGTGGGTTGTCTTTTCATTTTGATCCTGGTTTTGTTTACCTTGCAGAAACTCTTTAGTCTGATGAAGTCCCACTTGTTTCTTTTTTCTTTTGTTTCCCTTCTCTGGGTAGACATGGAATTCGAGAAGATCCCTTTATGACAAATGACGAATAGTGTACTGCCTACATTTTCCTCCAGGAGTTTTATAGTTTCAGGTCTCACTTTCAGGTCTTTGATCCATTTTGAATTAATTTTTGTGTATGGTGAAAGCAAATGGTCTACTTTCATTCTTTTGCAAGTGGCTGTCTAGTTTTCCCAGCACCATTTATTGAAGGGACTTTCCTTTCTCTGTTGTATGTTTTTTGCTCTTTTGCTGAAGATTAGCTTCCCGTAGATGTGAGGTTTTATTTCTGAGGTTTCAGTTCTGTTCCATTGATCTGTGTGTCTGTTTTTGTGCCAGTACCATGCTGTTTTGATAACTATTGCTTTGTAGTATGTTTTGAAGTCAGGGATTGTGATGCCTCCAACTTTGTTTTTTTTTTTCTCAGAATTTCTTTAGCTATTTGGGGTCTTTTGTTGCCCCATATGAATTTTGGAATTCTTTGTTCTACTTCTGTGAATAATATCATTGGGATTCTGATTGGGATTTCATTGAATCTGTAGATTGCTTTAGGTAGTATGGACATTTTAACTATCTTTATTCTTCCAATCCATGTGCATGGAATATCTTTCCATTTCTTTATGTCATCATTGTTTTCTTTCAATAATGTCTTATAGTTTTCATAGTATAGGTCTTTCACCTCCTTGGTTAAATTTATTCCTAGATATTTTATTCTTTTTGTTGCGATTGTAAATGGCACTGTATTTTTGAGTTCTCTTTCTGTTAGTTCATCATTAGAGTATAGAAATGTAACTGATTTTTGTAAGTTGATTTTGTACCCTGCAACTTTGCTGTAGTTGTCTCCACTCTAATCTTTATCACTCCTTCCTTCTGCTAGCTTTGGGTTTAGTGTGTTATTTTTTAATAGTAGTTTTATACTTTTTATGATTCCTCAAAGTATAAAGTTATAGTATTGATTTGAGATCTCTCTTCTTTTTTAACATAGGTATTGACAGCTATAAATTTCCCTCTGACCACTGTCTTCACTTCATCCTAATAATTTTGGTATGTTCTGTTTTTATTTTCATTTATGTATGTTCTAATTTCCCCTGTGATCTATTCTTTGATCCATTGGTTGTTTAAGAGTGTGTTGTTTAGTTTCCACATATTTGCAACATTTCCATTTTCCTTTTATTATTGTTTACTAGCTTTATTCCATTGTGGTTGGAGAAGCCACTTTGTATGATTTCAATCTTTTAAAAACTTATTGGGATTTGTTTTGTGACTTAACATATGGTCTGTCCTGGAGAATGCTCAATGTGCACTTGAGAAGAATGTATCTTCTGCTGTTGTTGGGTGTAGTGTTCTATATATGTCTGTTAAGACTAATTGGTTCACAGTGCTGTTCAAATCCTCTATTTCATTGTTTATCTTCTGTGTATATGTTCTATTTATTATTGAAAGTGGGGCATTGAGTTTTCCACTATTACTGTACAATTTTTCCTATTTATCCTCTATTTGTCCCTTCAATTTTGTCAATGTTTGTTTCATATTTTGGGGGCTCAGTTGTTTGGTGCATATACGTTTAGAATTATTACATATTCTTGAAGAATATGTAATATTCTTCAATATATAATTTCCTCCTTTGTCTCTTATAATAGGTTTTGACTTAAAGTCTATTTCATCTGATATTCATATAGCCACTCAGCTATCCTTTGGTTACTATTTGCATGTAAAGTCTTTTTCAATCCTTTCATTTTCAATTTATTTATGTCTTTGGATATAAAGTGATGCTCTTGTAGACAGCATATAGCTGGGTCATGTTTTTTAACCATTCTGTCATTCTCTGCCTTTTGATTGGATAGTTTAATTCATTTATATTTAAAGTAATTATTGATAAAGGACTTACTTTACCCTTTTGCCATTTGTATCTTGTATTCTTTTTTGTCTCTTATTTTCTCCATTACTGTCTAGTTTTGTGTTCAGTTTTTTTTGTGTGTGAGGTGAACTGTTTCGAGTCCCTTCTCTTTTCCTTCTGTGTATATTCTTTAGATATTTTCTTTGTGGTTACCATGGGGATTATATTTAACATCCTAAATTTACAACAATCTAATTTTGAATTGTTACCAGCTTAACTGGTACAAACACCCTGCTACTATACATCTATCTCGGTCCCTTTATGCTACTGTTTTCACAAATTACAACTTTATATGTTGGGTGCCCAATAACATAGATTTTTTAATTATTTTTATGCATATGTCTTTTAAATAATGTAGGAAATAAAAACTGGAGTTAAAAGTCAAAAATACAATAATATTGGCTTTTTTTTTTACCCATCTATAGACCTTTATCAGAGATTTTTATTTCTTCATTTGACTTCTAGTTATTGTCTAGTGTCCTTTCACTTCAACCTAAAAGACTCTCTTTAGCATTTCTTGTAGCTCAGGTCTAATGTTAATAAATTCCCTCAGCTATTGTATATCTGAGAATGCCTCAATTTATTCCTTACTTTTTTTTTTTTAAAGATTTTATTTATTTTTTTCTCCCCAAAGCCCCAGTAGATAGTTGTATGTCATAGCTGCACATCCTTTTAGTTGCTGTATGTGGGACTCGGCCTCAGGATGGACGGAGAAGTGGTGCCTTGGTGCGCGCCCGGGATCCAAACCCGGGCCACCAGCATCGGAGCGTGCACACTTAACCACCAAGCCACGGGGCCGGCCCTTTATTCCTTACTTTTGAAGAAGAGTTTTCCCAGATACAGAATTCTTGGTTCACAGCTTTTTTCTTTCAGCACTTTAAATATATCATTCCATTGTCCTCTGTCCTCAGTGTTTTTTTTTATGACAAATTGGCTGTTAATCTTATTCAGTTCTAGTACGTGATGAATCACTTCTCTCTTATTGCTTTCAAGATTTTCTCTTTGTCTTTTAAGAGTTTGCTCATGTGTCTTGACATAGATGTCTTTGAATTTACTCTAGTTAGTATTTGTTGAGGTTCTTGGATTTGTACATTCATGTTTTTCATTAGATTTGGGAAGTTTTCAGCTATTAGTTCTTCAAATACTCTTTCTTCTGCTTTACCTCTCTTTTCTTCACTTGATGATGTACCACAAGTCCCTTACGCTCTATTCACTTTTCATTATTCTTTTTTCTTTCTGCTTTTTACACTTGATAATTTCAATTGGTCTCTCTTCAAGTTCACTGATTGTTATTTCTCCCTGCTTAAATAAGCTGTTGAATCCCTCTGTTCATTTTTTGTTTTTGGTTATTATACTTTTTAACTCCAGAATTTCCATTTGGTTCCTTTTTTATAATTTCTATCTCTTTATTGATACTCAAAATTTTTTTTCATACATCTTCCTGATTTCCTTTAGTTCTTTCTCCATGTTTTTATTTAGCACTTTGAGCATATTTAATATTTAATACCGTTGTTTTCAAGTCTTTGTCTAGTAAGTCTTGTGTCTAGACTTTAACCAGGATAGTTTCTGTCCATTTATTTTATTCCTTTGAATGGACCATACTTTCCCATTTCTTTGTATATCTTGTGATTTTTTTGCTGAAAACTGAACATTTGAATATTATAATGTGGTAACTCTGCAAATCAGATTCTCCTCCTTCCTCAGGGTTTGCTGCTTTGCTGATTGTTGAAGACTATAGTAGTCCATATGTTTAGTGAGTATTCTAAACTATTTTTGCAAAGACTGTATTCCTTGTCATGTATGGATTCTGAAGTCTCTATACCTTTAGTTCATGTGTGGCTAGTGTTTTGACAGATATTTCCTTGAATGCCAAGAGCTACAAACAAAAAGAAACATTAACAAACAACAACAACAAAAGAAAAGCACGCCCCCTCAATAAAAAAACTCAAACACCTCTCCCAGTCTTTGCAGATTGGCTCTGTGGTGGGGCAATCCAACACTTAGCCAGGCTTGCACTGAACCTGATATGAGAATTTAGAGTGGTCTGAGTTCTGAGTTAGGCAAAATAGAGACAAGTTCCTTGCATTAGTCCTCTAGATAGCCCCCAGAGAACTTAGGACAGATATACACAATAATTTGCAAATAAGGTCTTCTCCGCTTTCTCTGGAACAAGAGACCAGTGTCCCACACTGGGAACATAGGCTACCACCACTTTAAGACTGCTGTCATACTCAGGAAGGGGTGGGGCAAGGGCAAGTACATGCACCACAAAGCTCTCATATCATTTTTAGTTGCCTTTTGTGTTGATTTAGTGTTCACTTGATTGCTGTAAACATTTGACTGTTTTCCAGAGTTCTGACAAAGTTGGTTCTGACAGTTTCTGCTTGTTTTTTGATGTTTCTGTGGAGCGATGAAAGCTTGTAATTGTCTACTCTGCCATTTTGCTACATGATATATCATTTTTAAATAATAGCTTTATTGAAATATAATTCACATACCATCAAATTCACCCTTTTAAAATGTACAATTAAGTGGCTTTTAGTATAATCACAGAGTTGTGCAACCATAACAATTATTTAAATTTAGAACATTTTCATCACCACAGAAAGAAACACTGTATACTTTATCAGTTGCTTCCCATCCCAACATGAGTCCCCCTCCCCCAGCCCTAGGCAACCACTAGTCTGCTTCCTGTCTCTATGGATTTGCCTTTTCTGAATATTTCACATAAATTGAACCATACATTGTGTGGTCTTTTGTTATTGACTTTTTTCACTTAGTGTAATTTTTGCATTGTTCATCCATGTCAGAACATGTATCAGGACTTCATTCTTTAAAAACAAAATTAAACTCAATTTTGAGATGATGGTAGATTCACATGCAGTTGTAGGAAATAATACAGTGGGATCCACCGCAATTTTTCCCAGTCACCTATAGTGATAACATCTTGCACAACTATAGTACAATATCACAACCAGGATATTGACATTAATACAATCAAAACACAGAACATTTCCATCACTATAAGGATCCCTCATGTTGTCCTATTATAGCCACACTCACCTCCCTCCCACCTCCCCCTTAACCCCTGGCGACTTCTAATCTGTTTTCCATATATATAATTTCTGTCATTTTGAGAATGTTATATGAATGTAATTTTACAATATGTAAATTTTGGGATTGACTTTGTTCACTCAGAGTAATTCTTTTGAGGTCCATTCAAATTGTTGTGTATCTTGATAGTTTATTCTCTTTTTATTTCTGAATAGTATTCCATGTTATAGCTGCACCACAGTTTGTTTAACCACTCATTGAAGGACATTTGGGTAGTTTCAGTTTTTGGCTATTATGAATAAAGCTGTTATGAATATTCATGTACAGGTGTTTGTGTGGACAGAAATTTCATTTATCTGGGATAAATGCCCAAGAGTGCAATTGCTGGGTCATATGGTAGTTACAGCTTTAGTTTTTTAAGAAACTGCCAAACTCTTTTTCAGAGCTATGGCATTTTGCATTCCCACCATCAATGTATGAGTTATTGTTTCTTCATATCATTCAGCATTTGATGCTGTCACTGTTTTTTATTTTAGATATTCTGATGGGTATATAGTGATATCTTGTTGTATGACCTGAGCTATTTCACAGTATCCACCTCAGTGGGGTTCATGTAAGAGTTCATGTGTTCCAAGTGTCTGGCACAGCTAGATAAATGTTAGCTATGATTAATATTAGAAAGATGGAGAAGATATGGTCCCCACTCTCAAAGTAGTCATTATCTTATGGAGGACAAAGACATGGAAACAAATAATGTCAATCTACATTGCTAAATGGAGGAGGCATGAACTAGAAATTACGGGATCCCAGAATGAGGATGGAGGATGGTCAGGGAAGATTTCCCAGGAAAGGTGATCTTTAGCTAAGCCTTGAAGAGTAAGAAGTTAGCTTAGCTAAGCAAAGAGGGGGTGGCATGGATGCATTTCAGGAAAAGAGCACATCTAGGGCATGGTGGCCAGAAGTTTAATATGGCTATAGGTAAGGGAGATAGGGGTGGAGTGAAGCCAGAGATGAGGCTGGGGGGGAGGTCGTGAGGGATCAAGCAAGGACTTACATACTCCCAAAAAGAGTTTAGAATTAACCACATAGACACTGGCGAACCATGGAATCTCCAAGAGAAACATTTGGCCAGGTTTGAGACTTCACGATGCCCCTCATCTTCTAAGGGTTCCTGCCCAGACTCCCACTGGCAAGGAGGTGGCTACTTCCTGGGTTGCAGATGGACTGGCCATGCTCCCTTTTCAAGGGTTTCAGTTGTAAAAAGCTCTTTACATATTAAACATATTTACAGTTCCTCTCTATCAGCAAACAAAGCCCAAATATGGCCATCAACACTTAATTAATCACATCTCAGTTCTTATTAAGACAATAAACTCAGATTTCCATTCTTTATCTCCCTGGTCCAGTTTCCCCTGTTTTTCCCCAGGCCTCACTCAGGCTTTCTTGCTCTCTCCTCCTGTTCCTGACCCAGTGAAATACAGAAAGCCTCGGTTGCCTCATCTGTACCAGGAGGTGTGTTAGCCTTAATGGTCTGACATTCTCTAAAGCTATTTGTAATAATAGGAACTCTTCTCACACTTAAAGTTTCTAATAGCTTATTCTCCTGAAAATCTCATGAAAACTTCAGCCTGATGGGCATTAGCTCTGTTTTACTAAGAAGGAGGCTGTTTTAGAAGGGTGAAGTCAGTGCCAAGGTCACACAGCTTTTCGAGGGTAGGGTTGGACCTTAAACCTATGTGGTCCGATGCCTTACCACCAGACCAGACACTCCTTTTTTACCTTCTCAGCCAAACCTCTTTGTTTTCCCCTACTGGTCCTTACAACCCCCAAAGGAGAGGTTTTGACTTTCTCCTTTTTGCTCTAGTCTTTCACACTCTGTTTCTCCTTTTATCTTATCCTTTCTGTTTCTCTCCTTGTCATTCTGCCTTTCCCTCTCTATTTTACTCATATCCCAGTGTCTCTTCCTTTGCTTCTTGACCTCTGTGGGCGTGGGTCTTGGTCTCAACCTTTCCCTGTCTTTGTCTTATTTTCTTTCCCATCCCAGAACCCACAAGGACTTTTAAAGAGAATAAGCTGCTATATCCTGGGCTCTCTCTCCAGAGGAGTTAGGGATGGAGACTTAGGGCTAAATTTGAATTTTGCAGGCTTGGGTGGGGCCCTCCAAGGAGACAGCTAAGAAAGGAGGGAAAAATGGCTTATTCAGTAAGAGGATGGAGACTGGGGTGGGAACTTGGCAAAGACTGTGAATTCCAATGTTCATTCAGTGTCCTGGCCCTGCACTCTCTGACTGAGGCTTTGAGGCTATTTTTGGAAGGTTTCAAAATATCCCAGAAAGCTCCTACCCCTTCCATTCAGCCTAGAATGCCAGAGAATTCATTGAAGGTAGAAGAACTGAGGCCTCAGCTTCCACTAGCCCTGAGAAAACAATAGTAACACTGCCCCAGAGTAGGGCATCACGGAGAGAGAGGGAAGTAGTGGCAGCAGATGATGAGCCAGCCAGAGAGTAGGAAGGAGGTGAATAAACCTCAGATTCTAAGACCCCAAAGTGTCCCAGCTGGAAGTGATCCCAGAGGTCAGCTGGCCTTTCTCCCTCAATATGTATATTTGAGGAAGACTGGAGAGGGTGCTATTAATATCTCTTAAAAAGGAAGGGAGAAAAAAGAATCTCTTACATCCATCCCATTCACCTTTGCCCCTAGTTTACTATCTCTGGGATGTATTGTTACAATAACTTGGATTTTTTGCTTCCAGACACTCCTTGGGCAATCTAGCCTTCATACTGGCCAGAGGAACCTACCATATTTTGGGGTAGGGGTGGGAGTGGAGAGCCAGCTCTGACTGTGTCACTCCTGCTTAGTCTTCACTAGCTCCCCAGTACCTATTAGATAAAATCCAAAACCCCTTAGCCTGACACACAAGCCTAAGCTTGTTTGTGATTGAACCCCTGCTTACCTTTCCAAATTCTTCTCTTACTTGCAATATTTCCCTTTGGATTCTTCAAAACTCTCTGCCATTCTCCACGTTCTCCTAACCTGACATTCTCTCTGACCTAATCCCCTGTTATTCTCCCCATCTCACTCTGATTCATCCATAAGAGCCTCCTCAGTGTTCCTAGGACATCTGAGCTCCCATATCAGGACATTTGCCCTCACTAATCCATCTGCCTGGAATGCTTTTTCCCCAGATATCGTGCTTGTTTCCTCAGTTCCTTCAGGTTGCTACTTAATTGTTGCCTTCTCAGTGAGGCCTTCCCTGATATCCCCTATCCAAATTTGCAACTGCCCCCACATCTCCAATTTCCTTCCCTGCTTTATTATTTAGCACTTATTACCATATAATTTACTACATATTAGACTGATTTACATGTTTATTGTCTATCCCTCCCACTAGAATATAAGTTCATAAGGGCAGTGATTTTTTACCACAGCTGTACCCCTAGTACCTAATAGAGTATCTGTCACATCATAGGTTTTCTTTTTTCTTTCTTTCTTCCTTCCTTCCCTCCCTCCCTCCCTCCCTTCTTTCTTTCTTTCTCTCTCTCTCTCTTTCTTTCTTTCTTTCTTTCTTTTCTTTCTTTCATTTTTTGTGAGGAAGATCAGCCCTGAGCTAACATCCATGTTAATCCTCCTCTTTTTGCTGAGGAAGACCGGCTCTGAGCTAACATCTATTGCCAATCCTCCTCCTTTTTTTTCCCCCCAAAGCCCCAAGTAAATAGTTGTATGTCATAGTTGCACATCCTTCTAGTTGCTGTATGTGGGACGCGGCCTCAGCATGGCTGGAGAAGCGGTGCGTCAGTGTGTGCCCGGGATCCGAACCCGGGCCACCAGTAGCAGAGTGCGTGCACTTAACCGCTAAGCCACGGGGCCGGCCCCAACACCATAAGTTTTCAATAACATATTCATTGAATGAAATTCAACAGGTGATAATCATAAATTATCTTATGTATTTGAGACTGTGTCTAGACTCTATTCTGACCAACTGATTTGTTTGTTCTTTCTTTTGGTACCAAACAGCTTTAATTACTGTAGGGTTTTTTTAATAATTGATGTGTGCTCTCACACTTCTGGCTTCTCTACATGCTGTTCCCTGGCTGATTCCCTCTCCCAGGCCTATGTAGAGAACTCCTGCTTGCTCTTCAAATTTCAGCTCAAGATCCATTTTTTGGTAACATTTTCTCTGCTTTTGCAAGGCTGGATTAGATGCCCCCTCCTCCATTCTCCCATAGTCTCTCTGACATTGTATTTATCACCCTGTGCCTTGATCATCTATTTATACATCTGCCTTTCCTACTACTGTAAGTACCCTGAGGAACCAGGACTTATTGATGATGGTATCCCTTGTGCCTAGCATAGTGTCTGGCATCCAGTAGAACAGCTGTAATCAGACAGATGTGAATTTGAATCCAACTCTGCCATTTCCTAGATGCTGTGATCTTGGGCAAGTTACTTCACCCTTTTGAGTCTCAGTTTCATATCCTATAATACAGGCATCATGATACTCACCACATGGAGTTGTGGTGAGGATGCAGTGAAGCAACTCTGCATACATAAAGTGCTGTAACAAATATGTGGGCCTCTAGTTATCTCATTTGCTTCTCATGAGGGAGGTAGAGTAAATATTATGAGCTCCATTTTTCAGAGACCAGAAAAGTGAAAGTGAATTTTCCAAGGTTGAAGGATAAATAACTGGCAGAGGGAGGACCCTAATCTGAATCTCCCAGCTTGGAAGCTTGCTCTGTGTCTGGGAAGTAGGAAGGTTATGGACTCCAGGGCTCCTGGCTCCTCAGCCAGCATGTGGGTATGGTGTGCTGCCCTCAGAGAAGACTGTTGCCTCCTTGGCAGCATGCTCTGCCTCATTGAGGGAAATGGAGAGCAGTTTCCTTTCGCCCCCAGCTCCTCCTTAGTGCAGGGATTCTTGGCTACTTCAGCTTCTTAATCATGGAGCAGGAGGCAGTCCCCTACTGTCTGAGGTTGGACGGAGAAGAAATGTAAGAGCTTTCTTCCATGAGGAGTAGCTGAAGGCTGGGTCTGCTCTGGGGGGATTTTGAGAGGAAAGGAGAGCACAGAAACCACTGTACATAGTGCCTACTGTTTGCCAGCACACACTTTATCATGTATCCATTCATTCAGGTAATAAACATTTACTGAGTGCCTACTATTTGTCAGGTGCTGTGCTGGGTGCTGGGGGTGCCCCAGTGAACAAGACCAGAGGGAGAGGACACAGATAGTATATAGGTAATAACTATAAAGAACACATGGTAGTTTTCTCATTTTATTGATGAGGAAACTGGGTCTCAGAGAGGGGATATGAATTGACCACAACACACAGCTAGTGCTAATATCCAAAATACAGATTTGTCTAACTTTAAATACTGTAATATTTCTACTATGTCACTTACTTTCCTGAACCTGCTGCCTCCAAATCATTTCCTTCACCTACCTGTCTTAGTGCTCAAAATGACACCATTAGAGAGGTACCCCTGTGGGATAACACTTGCTTCTAAGAATTCACTATCAATATGTCAGGACAGCACACCTGAGAGCTTGAGAACACATAGGCAACTATTAGCATACCTCAGTTTATGAGCTTTAATCTAGCAGTCACCTAGCAGGAAGCAGAGGAGAGTGGGTACCACATGGTGAGTTCTGATGGAGGGTAGAAGAAAGAAAGGTATAGTAGCTGGAATGAGGGCCTAAATGTATTAGAAGTAAATATGGATTAATATTTTTATAACCTTGGCAGGACAAGACAGAAATAACAAAATGAATATTGATAAGGTTGACGACATAAAAATGAAAAAAAGTATTTTGTGTTGCAAAAATTAAATTGAAGTCAAATGACAAAGGACAAACTGGGGATATGTTTGCAAGATATTTGACATACAAGGGGCTTATATCCTTAAAATATAAAGAAATTTTATAAATCAATAATAAAAAGAGAACACTTTATGAAAAATTGAACAAAGGATATGAATCAACAATTTATAAAAGAAGAAATATAAATGACTAACAACATGAAAAGATGCTCAACCTCACTAGTAATTAAATAAATGAAAATAAAGACAAAGGGGATTTTTCTTGGTCTAGCATATTGGCAAAGATAAAAATGACTGATACCCAGTGTTGGTGGACGTGTGGGGATAAAAGCACTTGCATGCACTGCTCATGGAAATGGAAGTTAGAACAATCTCTCTGAAGATTGGTGATGTGTATCAAAATTTAAAATTTGTTTACCCTTTAACCCACTGATGAATAAATGTGGACCAGTGTGTAGACATATATGCATAAGGTTATTCACTACAATGTTTGATTGTACAAAGTTGGAAACAACCCAAGTATCCTTCGATAGCCGAATGGTTAAATAAACCATGGTACATCCATGCAATGAAACACTATGCAGCCACTTAAAATGGTGGAATAGACTTATATTATTTGACATTCAAAGATGCCCATGAAATACTGTTGAGTGAAGAAAGCAGATTATATATCAGCATATAGAGTGTGTAAATTATGGTTGGTGTGTTTGTGTGTGGACTATATTAATAGAAATATCATTTCTAGAAGAAGTTCATCTCTATATTGGGTAGAGTTGTCCAGGATCCAGCTTTGGGCATGGCATGTTAACAGGCACACAGACAAATGACAAACTGGAGTCTGTTCAGAAGGAAGTAAGTAGGCTAGGAAGGAGTGGACCCAACTCAGGGAAATGGTTGAAGGAGCTGGAACCAGAGAGGATAAAAATTCCATGAAAACCAATTTTGGCTTAAGAAGCTCTTCAAATGCCCTAGCTCTCTTGTGATTGAGTAGGTTGTCTAGCTAGGTATGAGAAGTAAGCTTCTCACCACTGGAGGTCTCTAAGGAGAGGGTCAAGGAGTCAGATGGCCTCCAAGTCAGTTCCCTTCTAGTTTTTGAGAGTCTCAGACTCGACAAATGTTGTGGACCTACACTGCTTGCCTGGGGCTAATGGGAAAGGCAAGGGCAGGGGACCCTGGGAATAAAGCACAGTGGGACCTGCAGTGAGTTAGTGCAAAGACCACAGTCTGCCTGGCTTCCCACCCCCAGCCCCTCAGAGGGATCTCCCCTTCCCTCACCTGGCCTTTCTGCCCCACCATCCCCTCCTATCTCCCATAGCATCTGACCTGTGGGAACTGCAGGGCTTCCAGCAAGGATATTGGAACTCCCACAGCTCTTCCCTCCTTCTGGATCAGAGTTTAAATGGGCTCCATTATTAGGCTGAATAGGTAGTTGGTTACCTAGGTGGTATGATTCCAAGGACACTAGACTAATCCCCCTGTTTAAAGAGACCTCCTCAATGTCTGATTTTTCACTATTAGTGCTTTGTCCTCTGAATCTTGAATGCTTTTCAAAATTCCTTTGCAAAAATGCCAATAATTTGGGGAAGGGGATCACCTTAACCTTCCAGGAAAAGGGGAGGGGTGGGGAAGGGCTTCTGCATTCTGCAGAGGGCCTCTTCTGAGTGTGTAGAGGAAGCTTTGTATGCTGGGAGGCTAAGCAAGGCAAAAACGGGGATCAGGCCTTTGGGGAGTAATTTTTCCATCCAAGGGCACAACCCACTCTGGATTAGAACAGCTAGACTCAGTAGTTCCTAGGCCCAGCTGCACATCTGAATCGCCCAGAGAGCTTTTAAAAATACTGATGCCCAGACTTCACTCAAGCCAGAAGATTCTGATATAATTGCTCCAGGGTGGGGTCCAGGCATAGTTATTTTTGCAAATCTCCCCAAGTGGCTCTAATGTGCAGCCAGGGCAATGAACCACTAAGCCAAGAGAAGCCCAGTCAGATGTAATCGAGCTTGGGGGAGAACAAACAGGGCTAGATTAGCCTCCTGGTCCTAGTAGGGCAGGACCATAGGGAAGGGATGGTATTAACCCACTGCTCCCCAACTACAGCCCCTTGCCTCAAGGGTGATTAGGAGCAAGAGGGCTAGTTACTTGTGTAGATGACCAACCTTTCTGGTTTGCCTGGGATTTTTCTGGTTTTAAAACTGAAAGTCCCACATCTCCGGCAAACTGTAAAGTCACCCTACACAGGGTGACTGCAAGTATTTAAACCTTAAGTCATTTGAGCAGTGATGGGACAACCACTTCTTTCTCCCCCTCAGTTTTCTCTTCTGTAAAACAGGGAGAAAGGCTTGTTTTGCCTCTCTCACTGGCTGTTGTAAAATGGAATAACATTAGTGAAAGGGCTCAGTGATCTGTAAAGTACTACTGGAAGGAATGTTATAAATAATAAGCAATACCTGCCAGGTTGACAAGATCACAGGATTCTTTCCAGCTAAATTTGTAATGTCCATTGTAGTGGCAGGCTGGCTCTCATTTATCCTTTTTATTCTCTTCCATTGGTTCCTTTACCGCTTCCTCCAACATTTAAAAAATCCTAGGATATCAGAGCAGGAAGGGACCACTGATACCTTTCAGTCTTATCTCACCCTCAAACAGATGGAAAGATGGAGGTCTAGAGAGGTAAAATAACCAATCCAAGATCATACAGCTCATTAGTGCCAGAGCTGGGACTCAAACTCAGCACACTTTGATGCCCAACCCCTTCATTCTAGAGTTATATAACATTGCCCAACCACCTCTCTGACTCTTCTAAGTCCATATGCCCTTTCTGGGGGCATTGTACTCAGTCTTTCCCACAAACACTGTCTGAGTACAAAGAGAAAAGGAAGCTGAAGGGACTGTGGGAGTTCAAGGCAGGGGAACCAAATTGAGCCTGGGAAAGTGGCTATGGTTAGGGAGGATATCTCAGATGAGGTGAGCTGAGACTAGAAGAAAAGTAATAGTTTTTCAGGTAAATGGGGGGAGGGTGGAGACCCAGCACGGGAAGGGCATTTTAGGAAGTGAAAACAGCATGCCCAAGGGCCCAGAGGAGTCAGAAAACATGGCTTTTCAATCTAGTCCAGTGGTTGGTATGACTGGAGAGCAGGATGATGGGTAGCTGGACAGATGAGGCCGGTCATGTATGCCCTGCTAAGGAGTTTGGACTTTAGCTTGTAGGTGTCAGAACACCACTGAAGGTTTTTAAGCTTGGATCAGATATTTAGCTCTCTAACCACTTGTAACTCCAGGGCAAATAAAGAAGGATTAACAAAAACAATGTGAAAGAGTTATCCTCAATCTCAGAACAAGACTAACACTCACTTTCCTCGCCTAAACTGCCAAGTAACGGAGCTGATGCCTAGCCCTGACTCATCCCTGGGATACAGGGCTGGGAGAAGGCCCAGCTCCTGTGTGGAGGTTCAGCCCTCCTCTCCCCTGTCTAGGCTGAGTCTAGGCTGAGCCAGGTAGACTCTGGGCCCAGGCTGGCAGGCCTTCAGACCATCCCTCCCAGAGTATACTTCTCAGGTTGCTCTGGAGCCAGGAGCCCCAGGTCCCTCTACCCCTGGCAGGTACTGCCCCCTGGCAATGCATCCTGCAGGATCTCTGCTCTGGTTCTTGTTCCCACCTGCACTGGGGAAGTTTTTCCCATCTGTCTTCTGGCCTTCATGTAATGACCCCTCTGACTCTCAGGTCCCCATAGCACAGGGTTCTCTTTCTTTCTCCCTCATGGAGTTTCCTTGAAGAATGTTCATTAGCTGACAGTCTAATGGGGAAGGCAGACAAAAGTAATTATAGGACAGTGGGAGAATTGGGTATCTGAAGCATAGTGGGAGCACAGAGAAAGAAAGAAATTTATGTAGGGGGTAGGGCAGCTTCCTGAAAATGACATTTGGCTTGGGTTGTGAGGGTGAATAGGAGTTGGTCAGGTGCAGAAGGATTATAAAACTGAAGGAACAATAGGCTCAAAGGAACAGAGCTTTAAACCTACCTTTGGATGATTAGGTGTGGTTCCAACATAGAGGAAATGCATAGTGGGGTGAAGGAGGGCAGGGAATGTTGAGATGAGACTGCTCAACTTCCTCCTAGCCTTCTCCACCTGGATGGTTCATGGGTACCTCAAACTCATCATGTCCAAAAATTTCATCATCTTCTCCTTGCCCCACAAACTCGTCCTTTTCTAGGGCTTCTAATCACCAAGTCCTAGCAATTCTACCTCTTTAATCTCTCTCTAATTTATCCTCTTCTCTCCATTTCTAATACTACCAATCCTAGTCCAGAACTGAAGAATGAATCTGGTTTTTCTTTTCCTACAATGAAAACTATGTGACTGATTATGTCTCACTTTCACATGGACTCCAGGTTGCTTAGAACCAAATTCACAGCTCAACTGAGTGAGCTCTAGTGACTTCCATACCCATGCTCTATTCTTACTAATTTCTCTTTCTCTCTCACCATCATCAACAGGGTTCCTCAGTTTTGACTTCCTGTTTTGACATCTGCTATCCTGACTTTAAAATTTTATTTATTTATGTCTATAATTTTATTATATTTCTGTGATGAGTTACCTCAGATCATTTGTGAAATGAATTGAGAGATGGATGAGTTGAGAGATGGCCTATAGGAAATAAAATCGTTCAGATCCTCATTATTTTTGCCTGAACTATTACAATGGCTTCTAAACTGAGTTCAATATCCCACATCCTATCTCATCCCCTCCAATCTGTCTTCTTCTGGCCTGTAACATTATCCTTTCTAAAAGCAAAACATGATCAAGTCACTCCCCTGCTTTAAAACCATCAGCGGTACCACATTGCCTTAAGGATAACATTAAAGACCTCTAGTATGAGGTGCAGGGCCCTTTGGGAACTTAGCACTTCTCATTTATTCGTACTTATTGAGTACTAATTATACTATGTGCCAAACACTGTGCTAGGCACTGGTATTCAATACTGATCAAAAATAGACACTGTTCCTGCCCTCATGGAACTTATGGTCTACTTGGGGAGACAGATATTAATCAACTCAAGACTCAAATAAATGTACACTTACAAACTGTGGTAAGTTCTCCGGAGGAAGGGTAGCTAGTTCTCTGAGGACATATGGCAGGCAGCTTGACTAAATTTTAGAAAGTTCCACAAGAAGTGATATTTGATCTAAAGGGAGGATTGGATTGGTGTTACCTAGGTAAATTGTGAGAGTGGGGAAGGATGAGCACCCTGTAGAATAAATAGTATGCAAAGATCTTTGTGGGAGAGTGATTGGAGAAAGCAAGATACATTTTAGAAACAGAAAGAAGGCCAGTGTGGCTGGGATTCAAATAGCAACAGGGAGAGTTGGTTAAGAGGCTAGAAAGGTAGGCAAGAGCCAGACCATAAAGGGCTTTTAAAGTCCATGACAAAAATTCTATTCTTCATAATAAGAGCAAAGGGAAGAAGCCATTGAAGGCTTTTCAGATGGAGAGCATCATGACCAGATTTGTACATTGAAGAGATTTCTCTGGCTGCTTTGTGGAGAATAGATTAGAGGAGAGCCACAAAGGATGTGGCGCGATCAGTTAGGAACCTGCTGCAGTTGTCCATTCAGTTTGGCTGGGACCAAGGCAGTAACAGTGGAGATAGAGAGAAGTAGGCAGATCTGAGAGCTATTTAGGAAGTCTATTGATAGGACTTGGCAATGGACTGAAATGGGGGCAGGGGTTGAAGAAGAAGGAGATGTTAAGGATGACTCTTAGGATTCTACAGTAGGACAGGTTTGAGGGGAAAGATCAGAAGAGTTTTTAAAAATGTTGAGTTGGAGGCATCTGTGAGGTGGAGCCTCTTTGCCACATGACCTAGTGCTCTAGCTTCATCAATCTGCTTGCAGATCTCTAAATTTCCTTGATCTCTCTGTTTCTTCTGTCTCATGCACCACTTTTATTACTCCTCTCCACCCCCTCCACTTTCCGGAGGAAGGAGTAGCTAGAGGAAAGTCTCTAAGGTGTAAATGTGCAGGGTGTGTGTTTGTGCGTGTGTGTGAATATAGAATAACCGAGGGAGTTTAGTAGTTAAAAGTGTGGGTCCTGCGTCAGAGTATCTGGGCTCATATCCTGTCATCTTCAGGTGCCAATGACCTTAGGCAAGTTACTTAATCTCTCTCAGTTTCAGCTTCCTCATCTATAACTTGGAGATAATAATACCTATGATTTTAAGTTGTTGTGAAGATTAAATGAGATGATGCATATCAAGTACTTAGCAAGGTGCCTGACACATAGTAAGCACTCAATAAATATTGACCATAGTTTTATTGCTGTTGAGTGTTTGTGTGTGGGGGGGTGGGGGGAGGGTGGACATGGGCAATGAACACAACCAGCCTGACTAGAAAAATCCAGCTACATTTAAAGAGAGAGATGAGGCTGGAAATGAAAGGTAGGGCTTGGCTGTGGATGAGGAGAGAGTGCCAAAGATCACACTGTCTATAAGTCACCAAGTGAGCACTGAAACCTAGGCTGGGATGCCAAATCCTATGACCTTTCTACTCAACTTACTTCTTCCTTTCACTAGGAGGAAAGTAGAGACAAAGCGGCTGCTAAAAGGCAGGGTGTATCACATCAGGAAGGAGAAGGTGGAATGCTCAGGATGTGGTCTAAGGGAAGAGAGAAGATAGGTCCAGTGTATGGGAGATTATGTGTAAGGGAGTGGTGGAGGTAGGTGGTAGTTAAAAAAAATTATTACTGGGTTTGATGTCTGAAGAGCTGGGTTCTAGTTCCAGCTCTTATACTCACTGGCTGTGTGGCCTTGGGGAGAGTTCATACCTTGTCTGAGCCTTTTCATAGTAGGGCTAGGAATCTCTACCTTGCCAAAGCAAAGAGTAAATGAGATAATAAGACATAACATATGAGAAAACAGACCATCACCACCACTATCAACAAATAACATATGAACAAGCTCCTAACATTGCACATGGCACATAGATGCTCCAGAAAACGTTCTTGGATGAAAATCAGCATCTGTATATATGGAAGTGTGAAAAAGAACATTTGTACATTCCCATGTGGACAGAAGGGTGGCTTGATATAGAGTCCACAGGCCTCCTTTTCTGAGAAATAAAAGATGTAGGTGTTCCCAGGCTTCAAGCTTTCTCCTACCAAGCACTGGCTGGGAGGATATTGGCCTCCTTTGGACTCAGCCCCTTGGATGGAAGACCCCACACTGAGGGGCATATGGAGGAAGGATGTGTAAGGCATGCCCAGGCTTCATTCATTTGTCTAAACCAACCAATATTAATTGAGATCCCACTCTGCGCCAGGCACCATACTACGTGCTTGGACTACAATGGTGAGCAGAACATAGTTGTTGCCCTCATCAAAATCATGGTCTAATGGGGAGTATAATAGTTTTCTATGGCTACTGTAACAAATTACTACAAACTTAGTGGCTTAAAGCAACACTAATTTATTCTTTTACAGTTCTGGAGGTCAGAAGTCTAAAATGGGTCAGCAGGGCTGCATTCTTTCTGGAGATTCTAGGGGAGAATCCACTTCCTTGACTTTTCCAGTTTC
Organism: Diceros bicornis minor; assembly: GCF_020826845.1. Lineage (NCBI taxonomy): Eukaryota > Metazoa > Chordata > Mammalia > Perissodactyla > Rhinocerotidae > Diceros > Diceros bicornis. The sequence goes on from NC_080781.1 coordinate 59,302,115, forward strand.
TTGAGTTTGCCTGTATTCCTTGGCTTATGGTCCCTTCCTCCATCTTCAAAGCCAGCAATGGCAGGTTGAATCCTCATCACATCACTCTCACCTCCTTTCATGTCTCCCTCTTCCACTCTTCCACTTATAAGGACCCTTGTGATGACATTGGGTTCACCCAGATAATCCAGCATAATCTCCCCATTTCAAGGTCAGCTAATTAGCAACCTTAATTCCTCTTTGTCATGTAATATAACATATTCATAAGATTCTGGGGATTAGGATGTGGACATCTTTTGGGGGTGCATTATTCTGTTATTCTGCCTACCACAGGGAGGTAGACATTAAACAAGTAAATACATAGATAAAATACATTGTTGAAGACTATAGAAAGTGCTGTGAAGGAAACAAATCTCTGAAATTGAGAATAAAGGGTTTTTTTGGGGGGAGGAGGGTAAATGACATTCTATTTTAGAAAGAATGGGCAAGGAAAGGAGTTATATTTAAGCTGAGACCTAAAGGAAGGGAAGGAGCCAGCCATGCAAATAGCCAGAGGAAGAGTGTTCCAGGAAGAGTGTACCAAACAGAATGAACAGCATCTGCAAAGATCTTAAAGTGGGAAAAGGTATGGCACTGAACAGCAAGTGGAAGTAGCCCACGTTCAGCCTTGCCTAGGGAGTGTGAGAGCTCAGGCAGGAGCGGAACACCTTGCAGAAGTAAATGAGATGATAAATGAGTAAATGCGATGAGGTGAAGGGGTTTCATTACCTCCACTTCCATTCCCCATACTGTCTGTGAGGTCAGAGCCTTAGAGATGAGAAGCAGCCCCGTCAGAACAGCAGGGAACCCCATAACCCCTGGGTGTACTGTGCTGATCCAGCTCCCCAGAAGATGGGGGACAACCAAAACGTAGAACACCAGAAGGCTGGTGCACTTGCAGTACAGGGACATAGCCAGCCAGTGGGTGGATCCAGACAGAGGCCTTTGCCCGGGAAGCCAGGATAATCTCATCTCTATGGCAAGTGTCATCAATCAGGAGGCCTGGAGCTGGGCACGTTTCTGGGAGATGAGGAGAAAATGAAAACCACAATCTTTGACTTCAGGAGCTTTTGTTGGAGATCTGGAACTCTTGTCCGCAGAAGGAACAAGACCTCCTCAGTTTCCAGATCAGCTGCTGGACAAGAAAGGCCTGCCTTTTTCCTGGGTCTCAGATCCTTCCCTGAGCCATGATAGGTACTCTTTCCAGGTTTGTTCACAGCAGAGACACCCACAAGCCAGCCGCTGTACCTTTATTCCCCTCCCTAAGAACCACTTAACTTCTATTTTCAGGAGATACCCCAAAGCAACAGAACTATAGGACCATTTCTCTTTTTTACTAACTTGCTTGACCCTTATTGCTCTTGAATCTGGAGACCCAGCAGAAAGAACACTGGCCTGAGAGTCAGGAGAGCTAGGTTTTTCCCTGAGCAACTCCATTTGTTTCTTTTGGCCTTAGTTTCTTCACGTATAAAATGAAGACATGTAGCCTAGATGATGTTAAAGGTGTGATATTCTAGGATTCTGATTTCCATTTTCATCCTTTCACAAGGACATGGGAGAGGTGGTGTTAGGCAGTGATGAAGGATCAGGCTAGCTCTAAGATTCAGTGTTTCTATGAGTTAAACACAAGGTGCTCTCTCTTCTCTAAACATTCTGACACCCAGAATAATTGGCTGGATGTCTTTGGACTCAGTCATCTGGCAGCACATTCAAGACTTTGTTGATCTCAGGAAAGTAGAGCCAGACCTCTCAGCCCTCAATCCCAAAGCCTTGGAGAAGCAGAGGCTGAGGGGTTGGGGGAGTGGTACCTGCATGAGGGGAAGTGGAGAACAGCTCCTCCTCTTTCCCTGAGGCATTACACCTGCCAGCCAGCAGCACTTCCTCTGGCTGGTTGGTTCTGAGGGGCACATCAAACTGGCGGAGGGCCCTGCATTTTCCCCACTGAGATACATCTGCATATGGGCTCTCATCTGCGTGTACACATATGGCTAGATTGAACATAGGCAAAGCGCCTTTGGAGGGGTAGGAAAAAGGGGAAGGGCTCTCAAAATATAGTTAGGGATATTTGAGACCTGCATTTCTCAGATAAAAGAATGTTAGAATGTTTTCTGGTCTGAGTCTAGGGGTTATGGAATGAGAAAAAGCGTTTCAAGAAAATGAATCTACATATCAGTGACTTGGAAATACACATTAGGCCCATCAACACACATACATGTAAATGGACACATAAACGAGCAAGCATGGGAACATATAGACAATACACATATGGCCAAACAAAGGCATATCTGGGCCCAGCAAGATCCTGGAACTTACATTTCCACCCCAAATATGCATAGCTATGATCATCCTTTTTCCATATGCAAGCAGTTTATGGATTGCACAAACACTAATGTTCAACCTTATATATCCTCCTAAGAACAATCCTGGGAGGTATCAATTATTATTACCTCAACGTTTACAGACGAGGAAACTGAAGATTGAGGTTAATCAACTGATTTGTCTAAATTTGTCAAACTAGTAAATGGCAAAACTAAGACTAAAACCAGGTCTTCTGGTTTCAAATTCATTGCTCTTTATACTATCTCATGCTGCATTCCAAGTAGCACTTTCTCTCTCTCATACACATACAAAAAAATCATGTAGCTACCTTGTGCGTATACACCTATGAATAAAGCATATACACCTCTAGTCACCAGCAGAAGGTGTTGAGCAGTGCTCTTATAGAGGTCTCAGTAATGGGGGAAAGGGTCTGCTCAAACCCCTGAGTAATCCTCCCTTCCAATGCTTTTTCAGAGCATTGGAAATGGGAGGTTTCCATGCTGGGCTAATGATTTAAATTGGCCCTGCTGAGATGAAGCCTTTGATCCCCATATCTCAACACTTAGGGTGTGGTGAGTGGTAGAAAGAACACACTACTTCCATAGGTTTCTTGTTTGTCTCTCCCGCAGGCAGTGAGCTCTGTGAGAGTAGGGACTTCTGTTTCTTTATGTCTATATCCCTGGACCCTAGCACAGCACCTTGTGTAGAGTAGGCACACACACACACATTTTCTGAATGAATAAAATAAATGGCTGGATGAATAATAAAGTCAAGTGGCTTAATTTCAAGTCCTTACTTGTAGTATGATCATGGCCAAGTGACCTCACTTCTTTGAACCTCAGTTACCTTGTCTATCAAATAAGGACTGATACCTACTCTGTCTACCTAAGTTGTTCTTAGGAGTAAATGAGATGATGATTTGAAAGTGGCCCTGTTTTCACTTGAGGGTTTTTGACATATTGGTTTCAAAGACTCAGAGTATAGGAAATCTCCTCTTTAATCTCCCAGAGTGTGGGATTATCCAACATTTGCTCACATACCTCCAATTATGACTTCCATACTCACTGAGTGACTCTCTCCAGTTTTGGGCAGATACGACCATAAGAACCTTCCTTGCATCCCACTATAGTTTTCTTCCAGATCGGCCCTTTGGGGCCATATAGAGCCCATCTGTTCCCTCTTTCTTAAAGTGGCCATTCAGAAGCCCAAAGACATAGACAGCATCCCCCTGAATCTTCCCAAAGTCAAACAACCTCAGATCCTCCAACTATTCCTCATATGTCCTGGGTCCCAGCCCCCTCCCCAGCTAGCTCACTCTCTTATGGATATACCCCAGTGTTGTGTCTTGAAGTGGGGTGAGACACAACAGGATATAGCCCTTCAAATGGGGTCTGACCAGGAAAGAAGAAGGCAGGACTGTCCCCTCCCTCCTAGACATTACCCATGGAGGTTTGAATTAACTCTCCTAGCAGCCACAACTCACTGCTAACATTTATGGAGTTTATTATGAAGTAAAATCTCAGAGGTCTTTTTACCCATGCTGCTTCTAAGTCACATCTTTCTCATATTTTCCTTATGAGGTTGATTATTCGGACTCAAGCACAATCTTTACATTCGTTCTACTTTTAAGCTTTACCATCATTTGGGCTTGTCGTAAACTTTGGATCCAGACTTTGTTGCCCAACCTATCTACATTCTCTCTCAGGTTCTTTTTTTCCCTTCCTTCTCTTTTACCACCTCTTATTCCTCTTCTTCCTCCTCCTACTCATCTTTCCTTTTTTTTTATCATTTTATATAATTACAAAAGTAATTCAGACTTATTAAAAAAATTAAATAATATAGAAATACATATATCAAGAAGATAAATTCTCCCTTTACTCTCCTCTCTAATCCAGGTCCCCTCTCCAGAGATAACAACTGGTATCAATTTGTTGTGAATCTTTCCCCTTTTCTGGGGACTTACAAACATGTATAAAGACATGACATTTTAATTCATAAATGGTATCACACTATTCATATTGTTCTGTGACTTCATAGTAAATTTAAAAAATGCTTTTCACGGTAGTTAATGCTTTTAAAAGGCTGAACAGCATCCCGTTGTATGGATATACCATAATGTATATAATCAAACCCCTTATGATAGATGTTTAGGTTATTTCCCTTAATTATTATAGTATTGCAGTGAATGTCCTTGTAAATGCCTCTTTGTGCACAGTAGAGTGTTTCCCTAAGGTAGCCTGGTAGCAGAGCTGGCACACAAACACACACAAACACACACACACACACACACACACACACACAGAAAGAGATAGAGAGGAAAAGAGTGAGAGTGAGTCGTGAGTAGGGGGAGAAGGAGTAACGAGATAGGAATAGGAGGCTCTGTTCCATTGGTCTTGTCTCCTAACTGGAAAACTTGAGGCAGTGTAAGAGGGAACTTGAGCCCTTAGAGAATTGGACATAATACAAGTTGATAGACCTGCAGGGCTTGGCATGAGAATGGCAGATCCCTCTCTTCCTCTGGTCTAGCTGAACCACCTGTCCTGAGCTCCAAAGATATGCCTGGAAGTGTGCTGGGCTCCTTCTGCCTGGAACACAAAGTGTGATCCCTTTCCAGGAGCAACTACAGCTCAGCCTGGAATGGAGGAAAAGAAAAAAAAGGAGCAGTTGACAAGACAAAGCAGGATGTGGGAGGGAGGCCAGATGAGCACTGCAGACCTCGGGCACTACAGGAGCTGGGGAGAGGCAGAGAGCAAAGGAGGGCAGGAGAGATCAAGAGAGGGCTTTGTGCAGAGACAAGAGCGAGCACGCCGTGCCATGTGCATGTGGTGAGAGTAGCCTGGCTCAAGGGGAAGGGCTGTGCCGAGGAGCTGTGGGAGGAAGAGAAGGCTGTAAAGGTTAAGTGTGTGTGTTGGGCACAGGGGGTCACTTGATAACTCTGAGTGCAGGTGAAGGCTGCATTTCTGAAGATCACTGTAGTGCCCGTGTGGAGGGTGGCCATGTGGAGGATGGCCTGGGTGGGGCAGCCCGGAGGTAGGGAGACCAGGGAGAGTTGGTGAAGGCTGACCTAGGGCACTGGCAGTGGAGAGGGGAGGGAGAGAAGCTGTGAGGGACAGACAGAGAGCAGGGCTTGGTGACCAGATCACAGGGGTCAGGCAGAGGAGAGTTAAAGATGATGATGTTGTGCACACAAAGGACGGTGCTAACAGCAAAATCACCTACAGATATAGAGCTATTGGGAAGGAGAGCTCCTGGGGAGGCAGAGGGTGAGCACCCCTTGCAGAGCCTCACATAGTACCGGGCACCTAGCAGGCGCCTGGTCACCGTGGGAGGCACGGGTGGGGTGGACAGATGGATAGTTTCCTTCTAGGTGTATTGAGTTTGAACTGTGGGTCGTTCATGAAGGGGCCATATGCTCAGTGGGCTGTTTTCTCTCTGGGCCCTGCAGGCAGACTGGCCACATATGTGTAGTCTCTGGTCACTGGTTGCTGGTTACTGGGGGCAGGGCTGGGAGACCCTTTCTGCAGGGCTAATTTCATATTCCAAGAGGACACTGGCTCAAATTGAATTGATATTGGCTGTCTGGGGGAAGCTCTTGAAAAGCTTTCAGCCTTATTAGAGGAAAAGCCAGAGAGGAAACACTCTTCTCTCTCACTGTGCTCCATTAGTATGATTAATAATAAATATTCCCAGGTACTTGATATTGGCAAGACACTGTATCACTGCTGTTTGTTATTACGCACCCGCTATTTTGAGCTGTCTATTCTGACCACTGAGATGCAGGGGTGATACGAATCTTAAAAGGCATCTCCTTCCTCGGGTTTGTCTGGTCATGGCTCGGAACTGAGAAGCTCACAGGTCAGGTTGGTGGAAAGAAGGTAGACTTTGGACTCACAAGACCTGGGCCCAAATCCCTGTTTCACCACCACCAAACCATGTGACTTTTGGATAAGTCACTTGACTCCTCAGAGCCTCAATTTCCTCATTTCTACCTCTAATGGTTCTTGTTAGATATTGAAATGGCCTCTCCACTGCTCAGCACATAAGTGCTTCATTACTGTTATCTTCTCCTCTTTCACCCAAACCCTAGCTTTTGTTTCCAAGAAGAGGGTGGAAGATTGAGGACGGCTAAAAGCAAGATTTCTCTACTGCTTCAGTTTGTACTCTTAGTCATATTTTACCAAGAATACCTCTTCCCTTTGAGGAGACATCACTATATTCTTCTGCCTATTTTCTTGTTTGTGTAAAGGGTACAGCTAGTCTAGTGTTTGGCCTACTGACCCAGGGGAAAGAAGAGAGAGAGAAGGCCTCAGAGTGTGTGGCCTCAAGCTACTGTTTGTCCTCATCTCTCTGACACATTTCTCTTCTATGAATAGAGGAGAAGAGTAACCTCAGAGGTTTAGTTAATTCCTTTCTCAAGCATCAGCCAAGAGCAATTGTGCTGAGTGAAGCAAAAGAGATCTAATTTAGATGTAAAGAAGGACTTTCTAATAGTGATGAAAATGAAAAGCAGCCCTCAGAAAAGTTCTGAATGATGGGGAACTTTCAACTGCTACCATCCAATGGATTGAGGTGAGGGTGCTTTTTTATCCAAAGCAACCCTGGGATTCAGGATGGTTCCCTACTTAGTTCTTCTCTGGTATTGCCTCTCCTGCACTATTGTGTCCTCTGAAGAAGGAATGACATTTAGACTGCAGAAGCTTCTTTATTGCAGTGAGCTTAGATCTTGGGTGGGAGGTGATTAGAAGTCCAATCTCATTTCTCTCTTGAGCTTGGTGTAGGCTTTCACATTAATCAGCTTTATGCAGTTGTTGCTTGCCATTCCCTTGACTTTGACATCAAGACTTACTTCAGCTCCAGAACAGTCCAAGCCCCCTAGGGATCCTGAGCCTTTCCACCTGGACCCCATGTCTGACCCTAAAGCCCAGGTCAAATCTTCTCCTTTTGCATTTATTACTCCCTGATTTAGATGCTCCTAGCTTCATTGGATTCCAGCTCCAGAACACCCCTGTACCACTCTCTGCTCATACTGGCCCTCACCTAGCTTTACTGCTTGAAAAATACTTGCCTGTTCCTCCTTGAACTTTCCAAATTCAGCTCTTCTAAAAACACAGGTGTCTTCATACCTTTTACTTCCCTCACCCAGGGTGCCAACATGTGTGGGAATGCTTAGCCCTTATTCCCATGTCTTCCCTGTCCAAACACTGGCATAAACCTCATCATATGAAAACCTAATTGTGGGGATCACTCTGGCCCCAGTAAGATTGAGCTAACTCTCATGGGATCAGGGTAGGGGGTCGGGGGAGATCAGAAGTTCTGACCATATAGGCATGAAGTGTTTTACAAAGAGGTAGGAAACAAAGGAGTGTTTTGTCAGCCATCTTGAAGAACAAGAGAGCACCTCAGCTGCCTCTGTTCTGCTCTGGAGACAGGTGAATAATTGAGATGGGTCCATCTTAGTCAGGGGGTTTCAAGTCTAACCTTCGAGCAATGTCCAGCAGCTTGACCATAATCACCATAACCAGCTTCCGTCTGCTGAAGTGGGGGAGGGGGCACTACTCCCCTTGTTCTAGCCTGCAAAATGTTTTGCTTGTATTATCACAACAGTTTAACTGAGCTCTTTGTCTTCTCTATTACCCCCTGAATCCATTCCCCACACTGGTTGCCAGGTCTTGGGTAAGTCCTTTGCTCTTTTTGATCCTCAGTTCCCTTGACTTGAATGGGGGCTGGATTAAGCTATCTCTCATAGTCTATGCTTTCCACCCATTTCCCACTCTTCTCCTCCCTAGGGGGGCAAAACCATCCTCTCCCAGCCTGTCTTTCCATCAACTTCCTTAGCTTCCCCACCCTCTAACCTCCCTTTCCCCACTTGGACTCCTGTGCCACTTTTCCCTTTGAATAGTGTATTCATCTACTTGTCACTCCCTAATCAGCTCTCTTGTATATTTGTTGCGGGGGGTGGTATTGGCATGGGCACGTGGGAATGACATACAGGGGGTTTCCACTTTCCAGAATAAATAATGAAAGCTGGAGTCTCTAATTAACTTTCCTTCCCCCTGTAGGCATTTAGCCTAGTTCCAGGCCCCTGTGGGCTCTAGGAGAACATGAATGAGGAAATCAGTGAGTTCTTTGAACTTCTGGGAGAAAAGGACCATAGCAATGTCAAGGAATGTGATTGGTTGGCATTGCTACCCCTGCTGCTGAGGCTTTTTGAGGAGTGCTGCTCTTCCTTGAGTCAACCACTCAGCTCAGGGAAATGATTTGGGCAGGCACCCTCGTTTACCCTAGCACACATCAATGAGGCTTGGCAGCAGTGAGAGAAACTGAGGCACATTGACTCATGGACACTGTCGAGCTGGGAAAGCAGAGGAGCACGGAATAGGGCTGCTGATTCCTGAGTGCAAATGCAAGGCCAGGCTTTATGCAACCCTGCTAGACTCATCTATTGTCTTAGCGAGTCTACTTCCTTTCTTGTCCTTTTATAATGTCAGAGTGGGAAAGAACCTTGGAAGCCCAGGAGTCCAGCCCTTTCTTGTTACAGAACAGGAAACTCAAGCCCAGAAAGGGGAAGGGACTTACCAAGGCCACATAGTGGTCACAGGGTGAGTTAATGACAAAGCTATGGTGATCAGAAGCCAGGTGTGTTGATCACCCCTCTCTAATATCATTTCCACTGCCCCAAGTTGGCTCATCATCCCTGAGGTATGTGGCACTCCACCTCACAAAGGATGCTCAGACCATGCCTCTACACAGCTGCTAGTGGATAGGAGAAAAAAACGACTATGGCCAGTCACTTTCAAACTAAAACTCAGACTTAAAAGATAACTGCTACGGTCTAGAACACTGCTGCTCTGTAATTCTGCGACCTTGACAAGAAGTAGAAAGGACGCTGGCAGACACATCCCAAGGGAGTGGACTGGGGGTGCATCTAACCTGGGGGAATTATAGCCTTATCAAAAAGTGAATCACAGAAAATCAGTGAATGTGTTGGGGGAGAGGCTAAAGAATCAGGGCATTAATTTGAAGAAGGTGGAGACTGAGATTTGAAGGAAGGAAAGTGACTAGAGTACAGATATGGGGAAAAGGAGCCCAATTCTGATGAAAGTAAGGATTGAGCATGATGGGGAGGAAATATGGTGGGAAAAGGGATATAGAGTCCTACAGAAGTGAGTGGATGAAATGTTGGAGGAGCTGAGGCAGTTGAGCCAAGAGAAGAAAAGTTTCAGGTGGACATGGGATCTTCAGACCTCTGAGAAGTTGTTAGGGACAGCAGGGGATTTGTGTGGCTCCGGGAGCAGAGCTGAGATCCACAGGCGGAAGCCACAGAGAAAAGGAGTTCAGATACACACGGGAAGAACTTTCTAAGAGTCTTGAGCGGGAACACGCAGTTATAATAGGTAGTGAGCTCACCATCAGCGGAAAGTTGCAGTCTGGGACTGCTTAAGCCTCTGCCAGAGTGCGGCCCAGGGTCCGGCCCTGCTTGGGAGGGGGACCGGATGGCCAGGAGGGCTAGGGTCTGTGAAGGGGGTGCGAGGTCAGGGTGGGCCTGGGTCGGGGGTGGGAGCTCCCTTGGGGCGCCCAAGCCCACTCTGGTCCCTAGGCGGCTGATGTGGCCTGGCTCAGCTGGGCTGGGCGGGACTAGGCGGGGCGAGGCTGGCAGCGGACAAGAAGGCGGGCGCGAGGGCGGGGAGCAGCGCCTAAGTCCCGTCACATAAAGGAGAGGGTGGCGCGACGGGGGCGGTTCTTTCCTGGGTGGAGTTTGTGAAGTCGTGGCCCGTTAGCAGGAAGCCGAGCAGTCGCACCGACGCTAGCGAGGGACCTAATCCGAATCCCCAGTCCCCGGAGTCCAAGCCGTGTGTACTGCGTGCTCAGCGCTGCCCTGACAGCGCCCAGCCAAACTTCGCCAACTCCACCGCCTTTGCCGCCACCATGCCCAAGACAGTGAGTGCTGGGGGTGGGTGCTGCTGGGCCCGGGGGTTCTAGCAGACCCTTGTAGCCCATGGCTGACGGTTGGGGGTTTGCCCAGTCACCCGCCCGCTCGGGACGCCGCGCCCTCCGCCAAGGCCTGGTGTGGGTAGGGGCGGGAGTGGAGTACTGGTCTGGCGCGCCTTCGTGGGTAAGGGGGTCCCGGGCTAGAAGTGTGGACGGAGCGGGGACGGCCTCTTTCTCAGATTCCAGTTCCGTGCGTCTGGGATGACACAATAGGGAAGGCTTGCTTGGGAGCCCGAGGTCTCTTCTTGCCCCTGACGGGCCATGGGCACAGGGGAGAGGACTCTGGTCCGGAGAACACTTCCTCCAGTCCAGGAATTGGCGCCTTTCTGGGGCAAGGCTGTCACTGTCCAGGAGGGGCCACGGGGACCAAGAAGCACGGAGGAGGGAGGGAGCTGCTCAGGGCGGGTCCCGCACCCCCACTCACCTTTCCTACAGCCTCCTCAGGCGGCTCCAGCTGTTTCTCACTAGGAGGGGAGGAGAAAGTTGTGGAGGGACTCATCGAAGCTGCTTGCTTTAACCAAGGAGCTCTAACATTTCACTAGACATGAGACTGAGTAGAGGTCTGCCCTACTTCCTAGGGGAGAAGACTAGTTTCTTCCTCCTCTCCTTTCGCCAAATCCCTGCCCTTCCCATTTCTTAATGGCTCTCTGTCTCCTCCTATCCCCTCCGGACTGTTGTGTGATATGTGGATTCTCTCCTGTGGGGCCACACCTTTCCAGAGTGGTGGTAGCTTCTAGGATTGGTCTCCACCCCACTGGCTGTTATGAGAAGAGCAGAAGCCTCCTGGGAGTAGTGCCTAGTGGGGCCGGATGCCCAGGAGGGAGGGACGGGGGAGGGGTGTGCCTGAATAATGAGCCCTGCTTGCTTTTGTGCAAGTCATGCCAAATGGCCGCTGGGGCCCTTCCCTTGCTCAGGAAGGCCTGGTGACCCCCCTGGCTTGAGTCCCTTAGGCCAAGCAGCTTGTTGCACTGGCCTAGGCTATGCAGTGCTCCCGGACCCCTCTCCCTAGTCTGAGATAGTGACTAGTAGCCTTGAGAATGGCTGAGGGTCCTTGGAGGAGAGAAGGAGTAGGGGGCCCAGTTCTTTGGGTGTGTGCTGAGCTTTGGTTGCCACGTTGCTGTATTCCACCCTTACTGCCAAGTCATTCTTGCCTTTCCAGAACCTCGTCCTTCAGAAACACCAAGTTTTCAACAAGTATGTGCTTCTACCATCTCTTAAATTGCTCACAGTTTTATGATGTGGGGCTTTTCCACACTTGTCCCTCCCTCCCACACACACAAACTGAGAGAATGGTTTTGAAAAGAGAGGGGAAAAAAAACCCCACTGTCTCTGCCAACACAGAGGATTATAAAGATCCTTCCAGGAGCCTCTCTTTGGGTTTATCTCCCTGTGGTTGACTCCTTGACTCCTCTTAAGGTGTGGCTTTGCCTAAATAGGTGGGTGGATCTCTGAAAACAGACTCTGCCCCATGACCTCTCTTCTCTAATGGCATCTTTCATTCTCAATTCTGAGATACCTCACATTTCAACGCAACTTGATGGGCCTGGAAATTGTTCCAAAGTTGCCTTAACCATCCCATTTCAGTGAAAAGTGGCAAAGACGAAAGCATGATGATCTTTTTCCTGGGTATGGAGACAGAATGGAGTATGAGCTGTTTGAAGTCAGACCTAGGGTATTAAAGGTACCTGAATACTGAAAGTATTTTTATGCAGATTGACTGAAGTATGAATCAAATTGGAAGGCAAGGGCTGAATTTTGATAGACTGGAAACTTTGGAGAATTTTCCATGATATTTGGCTCAAGGAATGGTCAACTTTTAGGATAAATAACTATATTATGCCTGTTAGGAGCATAGAATCTTAACCTGAAAGAGACCTCAGAGACTCTCTAGTACAACTCTTTTTTTTGTTTTTTTAACTAGTGGGGATATTTAGGCCTATAGGAAAGGACCTACCTAAGGGCACATGAGGACAGAACCAAGACTTGGGTCCAGGCTTTTTGGTACTCATCCCATTGACCCTCTATTCTGATTCAATGATTGGGTTCATGAAGTTGAGTCCCCTCTCTTGCCCAAAGCAAATTACACCCTGTTCTCAGAGCTTCCTGGTCATCAGATAAAAGAAAGTGGATAATTTGGGCAAAGTAACCAACATTGGCATTTGTGTGGTCTCCTGGTGAGAGTTGAGGGTATTACAAGGTGTCTCCTCTTACTTTTTTCATTCCTTAGGCATCCAGGGGCACACCCTAGTTCACTGCATACCAATTAGTAACTTTGATGGAGGGAGAAAATTCCTTTAGTCTCTTCTCCTTTTTTCGCTAGTGTGCTTTAGGCTATTTCTGTAGTATGACAGATAGGAAAGAGTAGTGGAAGAAGCAAATGTGTTCGTTCATATGAACCATGTCTACAGTCTATCCAGGGTTGGTTTCACTTTTATAGCCAATTGTCTCCCTTAGTCAGCCCAGCCTCCCTTAAATCTGTTAAAATATGCCCCTCTGCACCCCTCCCCACCAATTCTTGGATTTTGCTTCTAGTTGCCAGTTTCCTGAGTCTGTTTTAGTAGCCAGAATGGAGAAGCTTATTAACTGCCATCTACACTTTCTGGTGATGGTAAGACAGTTGTAAAAAAAAATCTTTCCCCGTCCCCATCCTTTTTAACTTTTTTTAGATCACAAAGTCTTTGGTACTCTCTTGGATTCCCTAAAAAGAGATTGTTTTGAATTTTCAAGGTGTTCTTGAGTTTTTGGTTTGTATAGATGAAGAAACTGAGACCCACAAAGTGGGAGGGACTGACCTAGAATGATGCAGTATGTCAGTAGCAAAGCTAGGACTTGAATCTAGGTCTTAGCTAGAGGGTCAGTCTTGGTAAAACTTCTTCAATTTGATAGGGTTTTAGCCCTAGCTCAACAGGTCAGGGGAAAGGTGATCAAGTGGTCATTGATGGGACTATCCATGTGAGCAGATATAGAGCCCAGCTTCTTGAAATATTTGCAAGTTTCTGGGTCTTCATTCAGCTAAACTTTATAACAAGGGTTGTGTGGACTGTTTATTTTCCTGCCATTCCTAGCGTTGCTTGTGCCACTCGAGTGGCACTAAATTGGTACTTGGTGAATAGGAGGCAGAATCTCAAGTCTTTTAACCCTTGAACCAGCCCTGCCACAGACTTCAGGGTGGGGCAAGGGATCAGGAATGGAGGTTATGTGAGAGAGGGTGACTTTTTGATCCTGCATCTCTTCACTTTGGTTCTCCAGTTCACTCAGCTCTTTGTGAAAGTGTACATAATAGAAACAGAGCGGAAACCATCTTGGGGATTTCCTTTAAGTTTCTCCTTGAATAGTCCTTTGTGCAGAGATAGGCTGGTGGGGCAGGAGGGCCTTCGTGGGATCCTTGAATGCACCAACTAATCTATGTATCTCTCATGTTAGGCTTGGAGAGAGGAAAGTTGCTCTGTTGAGTGGGTGGCAGAGGTGGTATTGACCCCTAGTCTGCTCTCCATTATTCTCTAGCTGCCTGTAACAATAGCTTGTTTTAAGAGTGTTCCCCCTTTTCTCTCTCTTCCTCCTCTCAGGAGACTGCTTTATTGAATGATGGAACTAGAAGAGACAGTTAGAGGTGATCTGGTCTGTCTCCCTGCCTTTAAATCCAATTCTCTCTGGATGAGATGAGATGACAGCTACATTTATTCTGAACTCTGATCTCATAGTGTTGCTTGGCAACAGTCTGTCTGGGTCCCTTTGTATCTTCCTCAGAGTCCCCCTCACTAGAATTTCTAGACTCAAGGTCCTCAGAGGGGAGAAGATCTGGCTACCAATACTACAAGTGTTACGCCTTTCGTGGTTAGAGTGGCTGAAAATTGGCATCATTAGAGGTTGGGAACAGTCTGTTTCTGATCTTTCAAAGATAGAACTGAGTTTATCATGTGCTATTTGTACTATCATGTATATTTCTCAACTCACAATCTTTTTTCCCTGCTACCTCACCCTACTCTTCTGCCCCCAAAGAAAAAACATAGTACAAAGGTGGTCTCCTTTGGAGCAGTCTATTGGTCAAGTGAAGGAGGTAGTCTTGTCATGATTGACTGGCTTTGCTGTTCATCCCTCCTCCCATTTCACACTTGATAGAGCTGAAAAACTTTTCAATTCCAGGTTCTGATTTGTGGTACAGGAGTGGTCACTTGGAGGGTTAGCTCAGGACTCCATTGATTTGGAAGGTGGGTGTTGGGAAATGGCAAGTAACACTGACCTGAAGATTTCTCTTTTTCTCTTTCCATATAAGAAGAACATCTTTCCTCAGTAAAATGATCGAAATGAAGTGGGCTTTTATGCAAGTCTTTTCTTTAGGCCCTCAGTCTCTCTAGGTTGTCATGAGGCAACTGTATTAATATTAGGCACACTCTAGTGACCCTTCCAACACTGACGTTCTTGAGAGCTTTGATGGTACAGCCTCAAGCCTCCCGTTTGTATGTTTATTCCTTCAGACTTTCCTCAAAATTTGAGTGCTTTCTATGTACCAGGCAGTGTGCTAGGCTATGCTGGGAATATAAAATTGAACAGCACTTGCTAAAATGTATCTTCTTGTCCCCCTACACCTCTGGAGTGCTGTTTCTTCCTGGGTACTGAGTTCATAATGGAGAGTTTCTAGCTTGGGAGTTGGGTTGTTTCATTAGTAGCTCTGACAAGAACACTGGCATGAGTGTTCGTGGCCATTTCTTCTTGAGTTTATGAAGGGGAAATGGATATGTCTTCCCTTGTTGAGGAATAAGAAAGAAACCAAATGAGACTATATTGTGAAGGTTGTGGGTTGAATGAAGAGCCTCAGACAAACACTGAAAACTTCATAGGTTTCCCTCCCTTTCTTCTCACTGCCTACCAGTAGCATAGACCCCCTGTAGTTCTGCTGAAAGGCCAAGAAGCTAATAGGTTATGTTTCAGATTTACTTTTAACTTCGTGAGTGTGGTAGTGAGATATATTGGTAGAGATTGAGGGGCTGGTATGCGTAAACCAACCTCCTACGGTATCTACCACCAGTGAGTTGAGGGCTAGCTGTTGCGGGTGCAGCATTTCAAATGCATCTGCACTTAAGATGACCCAGAGCTTCCTCAGCCTTAAGTTTCCCTTTAGCTGATCATTCTGGATAGTCTAGGTTTTTTTACAGGAGTGTTTTGAACCACAGAGCAACTGAGCTGGCCTTAAACTTTTTAGTTCAACCTATATGTTTTAGATGGGGGCACCAAAACCTAGAAAAGGGAATTGATTTTGGTGAACTGGTAATAGGGCTGGGACTAAAATCCAACTTGCCTGGCCCCCAGTGTAGGGGAGGAACTTTGAATATTTGCCTTCTAAATGGCACTTGCTGCAGGGTTCTTAGTGTTTTTCCCCTCTGTCCTGGGAGTGACTTGACCATAGTGTTATTATAGTCATGGGAAGAGCAAGGCCTTCTGAGTGTGTAGAGCTGACCTCAGAGGTTACTTTATTTGGAGATGGTTCAGGCTCTGACCATGCCTTTGAGACTCTTTGTAGCACTTCTCAGGAAGGTAAGTTTTCTGCTTTGGCTACGAAGGGTGGTGAAAGGCAGATAATTGCATTGAAGGGAGGTAAGGAGAGGAGACTGCTTGAGATTAGGCCTCACTGTCCTAAGAGTACTTATGGAGTAGAGTTATTTCTTTTTTGTATTCGTAGTTAGAGGGGTCAGCCAGCTTGTTCAGGATCATAAAGTTGGTGATAGTTTTGAAAGGGGAACTTGGTTTTCCTGATTCCCAAGTTAATGGTCTCTCACTGGACTTGCCTGCCTTGGAAGGATGACTCTTTTCACCCAGGGGACACAGACTTCCAGAGAATTGGCTCTGTGGTAATTACAATAAGAAGATGGCTGCAATGGAGTTCCCCTAAATAGCTTCTGCTGTAGCAAGTTTCAGTCAGTGGGTGACTCAGTTATTCTGGGGCCTAAGAATGACTTTTTTCTCTTCCTGCCCGCCCTGCACCCAAATTCCCTGCTTTCTCTTTGCACTTTTAAATTTTGAGCTCTTTGTAGTCTGACTTAATGCTTTAGCTTGACCTGTTCCTTGAATTAGGAGAACATTATGGTACTTTTCTTTCCACTTTGGTGACTATATTTGCTACTGTAGCAACCATTTGAATAAAGACCGGAGTCTCCTGGGCTCAACCTTCACTACTCACTTCTAGGTGTTAGATAGGCCAAGCCCGAGGCAGGTGGCTAGCCAAAAAAGGACTTTTCAGGCCTTCATAGAAAGGGAGTATAGAGTAGTGGTGAAAAGCAGACTCTGGAACGAGACTGCTTGGGCTCAAATCCCAGCTCTGTGACCAACTAGTGTAGCCTTGGGCAAATTACTTAACTTCAACTGTCAAGTGAAGATAATAATAGTACTTATCTCATTGGGTTGTTGTGAGGATTAAATGAGGCAATTCGTGTAAAGTGCTTAGAACTGTGCCTAGCATCTAATAAGTGCTATGCAAAGTTAGTTATAATTATTTATGGAACTGCTATGTGCCCAAGCCTGTGCTAGATAGGATGGGTAAGAAAGAAAGCAGGCAGCTGCGTTCTCAGCATATATTGAGTGGCTATTAGGTACTATCTACTATAAAGGATACAAATAAATGAATGGAGGATACAATTACTGCCTTCATAGATCTCCTATTTAATTGGAGATTTAGGGCTACCTCAATTAAAAACAGTTTGAGAAAAATATATACTTTACATGAGATTTTCTATAAATTTTGGGAGGAAGGGGGATATGAACAGGGCCTTGAAGGATGGTATACACTTGTAGGCAGTGGCAGTTCTAGGTGGTAGAATAATGTGGCTTTGGTACATGAGCATAACCAGGTGGCCCTAGGCCAGTGCTCTCTTAAAAATGAATTTGTGTGAAATGAAGGAATGCTTGAGGTGCTGATTGTTTCAAGGGGAGCCACAGAGTACATGTGAGCACGGATCAAATTGCTCTTTCTAGGATAGGTTGGAGCCAACAGTCCTGTCTCAGTTGGCAAACCTTCTGAAAGAGTTTGTTGGGGGAGACCGTACCTTGAGTTTTCCAGAATTGGGTGAATTAACTAAAACTAATTTTTTGTCTTTGTTGCCCAAGTACGTATGTGAGAGACTCCTTCCTTCACGTTTCCATATGAGCTAAACCAAGGAATAGAGCTAGTGATTACTCTCTTTAGGCCAACAGCCTAAAAACAGCTTTCGCTTCTCCCAATGGCTTTGCTATGAGATAGGTATTTGGGAAAGGATGGAAATGAGGGGAGAATTTCTTAGTATGTCATTGTGATAGGTTGAGGAGTGTGGCATTTTCTGGCCAGGCCATCTGGGCCTTAAACTTGGAGAAAGGGCCTTTTGGGTGACTTTCAAAGCACAGCTCTTTGGTTGTGCCTGATGATAGAACCAGATTTTATGCTCCTTTCAATGGGCTTGTTGTAGCATAAGGTAAGTATTGACGTAGCTCCTTAGGTCCCTGGTGCGGTGATCTACCACAGTGCTTGCTTAGTAGTAGTGTTTTGCCAGGTAGCTCCTGTGATTGGTGACTTCGAAAGTTGAAGTTTCTTCTCATCCTTGGTGGCCCTTCTGCTTCGTGGGAATTTGATAGATACTTTTTGTGGCCAGGGTGTCTATCAATCAGGGCCTAATGAGAGAAAAGTTTAGATGTGGGTATACAAATCAAAGTATAATCCAGAGAAATCCTTTCCTAGGTATATATTTGGGAGGTGACAGGGACCAGGGCCTAGGAGGGAGAGAAAAGCATACCTGCCAAGCTTGGTAAGCATTTCCTTTCCTCTCTTTAGTCCTGGCTTCCCTTAAATACCTGGGAAGGATCAAGACTTGTTTTATTCTCCAGTGAAGTGATCCTGATCCTGATCTTATTGTCTTGGTCTAATCTGCACCGCCACCCCCCCACAATCCTTTTTCAGGAATCTCAGCCTGAAGCTTATATGAAGTACACCGAGAGGCTTTTAGCTGTTGTAATCTTTAACTGGGGTTGACTAATCCTGTGGTATAGAGTTTGGAGGGTGGGGGTCAGGGTAATAGCCAATTTGGGTGTCATTAGTTGAGTTGTACAAATCTTTGCTATCTTCAGGGGTTTTAAGTGAGCCAAACTCCTCTCCAAACATCCTTGCAGATACTCCTGAGAAATTGACTAAACCACAGAAGTTTTCTTGCTGAGAACAAAAGTCATTTAACCTCTTTACCTTTGAAATTTTCTTTTCTCTAACATGAAAATATCAACAATATCCAAAATATGTAACTGGAGTAGAGCAAAGTCCCCTTCCCCAGGTTCCTTACTCCTCTTGGCACCTGGGCCATGGTGGATTTAGCATATGCTTGGTGAGAACATCTGCCATTTTGCTTCAGGATTATACTACATCTTTCTGCTGGTACTTGGAGAGCTGCTCCAGCAGGGCCTCAGGTGGGCTTGGGGAAAATCTAGCCTGGTGGTGTTTCTCTCTGCCATAGCCTGGGCATTTTCTTAAAGTTGGGAGTTTGCCTCCTGGCCTTAGGCCAGTTGCCAGAGGAAACCAATGACTAAAGGCTTCCTCCCTGCGATGTCAGCTTCTGGAACCTTTCCTGATGATCTCCTAGTAATCAAGTATGCCTTATTTGGCTATTTTCTTCCCCCTCAAATGCCCTTCACCACCTCAACTAGTCCCTTCTGTTCCTTTGGTACAGGGAAGGCCCTCCTCAAGTTTATATCGTGCTACCTACAGACTTTTATTTTCTCCTTGTTTAGGGCTTGTTTAGATTAAAGCAGGAAGTGAGGCTCTTTGATGGTGGTAGGGAGGAGTGGGATAGGAGAGAGGAAGAAGGGAGAGCTCTGTAATGAGTGGGATTTCTCCACCCTGCTGTCTTATCTCCCCTTGCCCTCTTGACCTGGCCTGGTGACCCCCCTCTAGCTTCTTACCTAGATCTCTGATAGCCTGGGAGTAGTCTTGTTTGGCTTGAAAAGGCCCAGAGTGTGTGGGTGGGATAGGGTGGGGCTGGGGCCCTCAGCATCTGAAACTATTCCTTTGGAGTAGGTAAAACCTTCCAGTTAGTAAGTTCTTTGTGTGTGCCTTTTTTGTGCCTAGGCTTCTGACTTGGCTTTCCTGAGTGGGCTGGGTCCAACATCCCATCCCATCCTGAGCTGTCTAGCCCAATGTTAGAAGAGGTGAGCTTTTGACACTTACATCTTGGGGCACCTCTCTAGATGTTTTTTAAAAGTGCTTTTTAGTAGAAATGGTACAATGAAAAGAATAGTGGACCAAATCAGGATATCTGGTTTTTAGTCTCTGCCTGTATGACCTTGGGCAAGTCACTTTTATGGGCCTTAGTTTTTATGTCTGTAAAATGAGAACATTGGCTTTTTTTGATGTTCTGATTATTTGTGCCCAGTCTTAAAGAAGATAGTAAGGGGTTCTTGGAAAGAGTGTCACAGAACAGAAAGGAATGACTATTTGAAGAAGTTGTCGTCTCCTCCTTAGAATGGCGTTGTGAGTGGTGTTTTTTTGCCTAGCTATCATTCTGTAAGTAGCCCTCTCTATTTCAGTGAGTTCTGCTTAGATGTATTGGATCCACCTACCACAGAGCTTGCTGTGGGCATCCTGGCTTGGAAAGATAATTGTTGACTGAGTGCCTTGGGTGGGGCTTTGGAGTCCAGCCTGCAAACTACAGTTGCTGGCTATTTTGGGTCATTGGTGACTCCAGGAAGAATAGAAGACCCTTGAATTGGTCATTGTTCCAGCAGGGAAGGGGATGACCAAGAAACATACCAAAACTGAATGCAAATGAGATTTGACTTCCTCTACCCCCCTCCCCCATAACATCCCTCTACTTAGGGATATGAAATTGCTTTTGGATGAGTCTTAAATTGCTAACCTCCCCTTCCCCTTCCTCTCCCTGAGTCACTGATGTCTGTGTTGCCCTTGGATAGGGAGACCTAGGTGATGTTGTCTTGGGTGGAATGAAGGGGAGGAATTTCTAGTGAGGGAAATTGCCACATGCCTAGAGCTCAGGCTTCAACTGATCCTGCATTTTGTGAACATGGTTTCTTTTGGTGTTAGACCAAAAGGAGAGGGATTGGTGGTAGATCAAAGGAGAGGGATTTCTGAATTTCCCATGAGGGCCTGATGTGCTGATGGGGCATAAAGCAAGTTCCTGGAGATGGTATACTCTTGGCGGGATCTGTTTTCACCCATCTTCTTCTTCCTTACTGACATTTGGTACAGTGCTCGCTTGTGAATCAAGGATCCTAGGCTGTATCTCAGCCACCTAGGAGTTGGCCATGACCATGATCTTCACTTGCCCTGAGGCCCCTGGAGGGACGGCAAGATAGAAGTCTTTTTGGTATCTGTCTTCCTTCCTTTGGGAACAAGTTCCTAGGGCAGTTTAACCAGAGAAGGCTTAGTTGGATGGAGCTGGGCAATGCTTTTGGGTGGAAGATTCTTCCCCAGCATTGAGCTAGAACGGCCTCTGGGCCATGCAGAAGCTTGCTCCTGGGAGTAGCCACCTTGCTGGCAGCCTTTCCTTCCTAGGGGCCTCACATGAGTTGTAAGGATTCCATTTGCTGGTAGTAGATTAGAATGGCTGTTGGTGAGGGAGAGTAGGCAAGCAGATGGAGGAGGGAGAAGGGGAGAAGGAAGGAAACAAAAGTCAAATGGAAGAAGAGTGGTTCTTTATTTTTATATTTCCTCTTTTTATAAAACCCAACATGGCATATGACAAAGTTTAGCAAATAGAGGGGAAAATCTTCCATAAACCCACCATTTAACATAGCAATTATTATTTATGTGTATTTCTTGTCACATCTCATATATGTACCTTAGTTTTCCATGGTGCAATCAGTGTACATAAAAAAATCCTAATTCTTTATCCCTACTTATATCACTAAGAACTTAGGTAAATGCTATTTAGTTTCAAAAAATGAACATTTTTAATGGCCTTACAAAAAATCCATCTAATGGCTATGTCATAATTTACTTAACCATTCCCCTTTGGCGGGGGTGCATTTAGATTACTCCCAGCATTTGCCAGTATTTATAACACTGCAGTGAATGTGAACAACAGGAAATGTAAACTCCTTAGTGTGGTATATAGGGATAGCCCTTTGATACCGGGCTCCATCCTAGCTCCCTCTCCAGACTCAGCTCTCACTTATCCCCACATGTATGCTATACTGTAGCTTTGTAGGATCAAGGCTCCCCAAGTAAGCCATACCTCTTGTATCTTTCAGCCTTAGCGTATGCTTTTTCTTTCAGCTTCAAATGTCAAATGTCTCTTCTTTACCTCCCCCACCTCCATGTCATCTCCGCTGAAAGCTTTCTTTAATACTCCCAGGTAGTATTAGTTGCACCATTTTCTGTGTGCCCACTGTACTTCGTAAGAATTTATGTTATGGTACTTGTCACATCTTATTGCAGCCATCTGAGCTCCCACCCTTTCTCCTTCAGTAAACTTGTAGATATGAAAGTTTTTAACTCTCCCTGCCTCAAGAAGGGGCTGTTGTCCAGGTGGAGGTGGTTAAGGATGGGCAGGCCTTTGAAGAGTGCATAGTCAGTCACAGATGTGGAGAGGGAGAAGTAGCAGTAATGTATGCAAGGGATCCAACAGTGTTGGATAAACACCTGGTAGGATATACTAGGCCTTATAATAGAGAAAATACACCTTGGAGAAGGGAAGGGTGTATTAACATCTATAGGGAGGAGAGGCCCGAGAGAGAGTCTTTCTGGCCTTGACCCACCAGTGCAAACTTTTTAAACCATTCCAGATCTCAGTTTTACATCTGTAAAATGGAAAGAGTAATAGCACCCTACTTCTTAGAGTTATGGTGAAGATTTAGGCACTAATGCATCTGAAAGTTCTCTGTGAAGTTTGGGACACATGAGAGGGAGGGTAGGCCCAGGATACCCTAGAAGTTTTGTTCCAGTTGGCCTCTGAAAGCTCTGTCTTATGTGTGTTTCCCATCAAGCCTCTGAGCCCAGAATGCCAGATGCTACAGTTTCCCTGAGCAAGCATTCCTGTAGGTGCCCCACAGCCTGGTGCTTTTAGTGGGAGGTATGCAGGGAAGTCCCATCTCTGCATTGACCTCAGCAGCATGGCTCCAACTGGCCCCAGCACAGCCCTACTGAGGAAGGGCCACAAGTGGCTGCGGAGGGAGGAGCCACCTTCTCTTCAGCTCTTTAGCATCAAATGAGTGGTACCAGAGTAGAGGGTTTCCTAACATCCCTTCAGCTGGAGGTGGAAGTATTTATAGAAGCTGCAGTGAAACTGGGCACCTTTCAGACTTTCTGGCCCCAAGCCTGCCATGCACTGTTAGAAGGACAGGTCTCTATGTCTGTCACTGACTATATGCTCTTTGAAGGCCTGCCCATCCCACCTGTCTTGGGCAAACAGCTAAGGCAAACCATTCAAGCCAGATTCAAAGTCTTTGGATGGAGATTCTCCTCCATCTAGTGCGCTTTTTGTTTTCTCCACATACTACCCATGGCTTCTTGCTGCTGTCCTGGCCATTTGAAAACCCCCAATCCTTCCCTGGACTTTATGTTTTATAGAGGAAGCAAATTACCTGAATCTGTGGAAGATCTGTTCGTCAACTATAAAACACAACAAGGGGAAGGGACTTGCTCAAAGTCATGAGTCAGGTGCAGAAGCAGGTCTTGAAGCCAAAACTCTCAGGAGTGTTTTTTTTCCATTCTATCAGCCTAGCCCTCTAAGAATGTAAACTTCCTGAGAACAGGGACAGTTTCCCACTACCCGTTGTATCTCCAGTACCTAGCACAGTGCCTGGCATAAAGGAGATGCTCAACAAATATTTGTTGAATAGATACATTAACAGCTACTATTGTCAAGTTAGAATTGTCTTCCACAGACTTCCTTGGCTATGTCTACTAGAAAGCCAATCAACAATTCCAGTGGCCCACTGGAAATTATCTAATATGGACCCAGCTGGGCCCTGGCAGAATGGAGCTGAGTAGTGTCAAGGAATGGGGAGGAGTTGTCCTTCTTGTGCACCTTGGAGAGCCTGTTTACCTGTGAGTGGCCAGCTTATTCACAGCCAATTTCTGCTCTCTTTTCCCACGTCTTCATACAATACAGTAGTGTTCACGCCAAAGGGGAATATTCGAATCAAAGTTTTTAGTGGATTCTTATAGGCAGCCATGCAAGCATTTCTATCTGCCTTTGTGAAGCAACCTAGAGTTTGACCCTAGAGTACATATTTGTGGCATTACCCAGTTTTTAAATTTTTTGTATGTACACTGCTCATTGTGGCGTGACCAGCAGGCAGGGCTGCATTGTATAATCTAATCTTGAGAGGTTTGTGCTCCCAAGCTTTAGGGATTGAGTTGGCTCCTGTGCTCAGGGATGGGCAGGGCCAGGCACAGATCAGGGAGGACAGCAGGGAAGTCCTGTAGATCATCATGTCGGGGCACTCAGCAGCTGTGTTCTCTGGCTGTTGCCACCACCACCGCCACCATCACCCAGGCTCCCCTAGGGCTCAGAGCTGCATATCTTTGCAAATTTGGGCATGTTTTAGTTGAGGTAGGCTAATTTTGGGAGCAATAGGATGTACTCTTCTTCCCACCCATTCCAGGGAGAGGGATGTGGCCAGCATTTGAGAGGTATAGATTCAGGCCTACTAGATAGTGTTCGGTGCCCTAAAACAGTGAGAGCCTCTGAAGGTCATCTTGTCTTTAAAGGACTTTTTCCATCTGTTCTTATGGTGCTGAGCTATACACCGTACAAGGAATGTTAACAGACACAATCCATGCTTTTGGTAGGGCATACTTAAATAAAGACAGACTTTATTTATTTTACAATTTTTGGTTTGTGTTTTTTCATTATGAAACTAATACACATTTGCTGTAAGAAATGAAATAGCACTGAAAAATATAAAATCCCCTGTCTTCTGCCCCAACTCTATTCTCTAGAGAGAACCACTATTAACCAGTTAGTTATGTGAACTAAGACTCTTTTAAAATGCATGTATACTCATATAAATTTAAACACACAAATAACACAAATCCATATTGTTCTACAACTTGTTTTTTTTAAACTATGTGGTGGCCATCTTTTCCTGTCAACTCAGATTTTAATGTCTGTATGGGCTCATTAATAAGCAAATTATCAAATGGGTGCAACACTTAAAATCTACACAAATGAAAAGGGCCTATATTCTTTTTCCTTTTTTTTGGCAAGGAAGATCGGCCCTGAGCTAACATCCCTTGCCAATATTCCTCCATTTTGTATATGGGACACCACCACAGCATGGCTTGATGAGTGGTGTGTAGGTTCGTGCCCGGGATCTGAACCCACGAACCCCAGGTTGCCAAAGCGGAGCATGCGAACTTAACCACTACACCACAGGGCTGGCTCCCCTATATTCTTTTTTGAGTGGAAAATAAAGAGGACATTGTAAAAGGCTTGCCTGCCTGAGAAAGAAGGCTTTCTGGAGAAGGTGGGAGTTGTGGACCATTCTGTTGGGATGAAGGATAGGGTAATGACAGCTGCTCCCCTTTCCAAACTCAGTAGGCCCTACATCTAGAGATTGCTGTGATTTCACCTGTGCCTAAATGATCTTAGTGGAGTGATTGGCAGTAGGGTAAACCACTTTCCTGTGCTTAATGTGGCTCCCTCCCTCTTCTGTGGTTTTGCCTGTTTGGGGTAGTTTGATTCCAGACAGTACCTGACTGAGAACCCTGTTCCTCAGAAGACCTCTAGCTGCCATAGCTGTCTGCCGTTAAAGAAAGAAGCTGTGTGTGTGTGTGTGTGTGTGTGTTGGTGGTGGTGGTGGGCATGTGCCTTTCTAGTCTTCCCCAGGGAAAAGCAGGGAAGCTGGATTAGAATCCCCCCTCCATACTTACCAGGGATCTTGTCCAGGTGGCAGGAAAGTGGAATCTTGCAGAGAGCTCAGATGTAGCTGAGCAATCCAGTTGAAGAGTTGAGGATGATAGTGATTTGTGAAATGCAAATAAATATACAATATATTTTGGAAACAAATTCTAGCCCAGTGGCTGCTCCTGGTCTTAGAAACTCGCTAGCTTGAGGATTTGATTATGTCGAAGGAGCTAGGCCAGTCAAGAAGAAGCAGAATTACCAGAAATCCAGGCTCTCTTCTGCCCACTCATGGCATGACCCGCCCTTCTCTTGTCTTCTTAGTTCCCAGACTTTGACAGTGGGTGAAGCAGAGCTTCTGCTTGCCCAGCCCTTAATCCTGGAGCCTCTGCCACCAGAGGTTGACCTTGGCTGGGCCAAACCTACAGGCCACTGCAGGCATTATTGCCTTCCCCTTTAGACAAACAGGAAGCTGCCTGCAGATTCTGAGTGATTGGAGCTTTCTGAATCCTTGTGGGGCAGAAAGAGCAAGGCTCTGGAATCAGACTCCAAAACAGAAAAGGAAATGGCATTTTAAAGAACTTTTTGGACTACTTGAGAAGGCTTGGATCCAAAGTATCTCCAGGCATTTATTGTGGGTCAGGCTTGTAGGAAGATCTGTGTTTCAACACTTATTGGCTGTGTGACCTTAGGGAAGTACTTTAATCTCCCTGAGCCTCCCATTCTTCATTGGTAAAGTGGGGATGATAATGCTAGCCTCAGAGTTGGTGGGAAACTTGGATAAGATAACATTGGAAAGCCCTCAAATGTTCTGTAGAAAATCAAGCATACAGGATTCAAGTGCTCAGAGAAGCCTAAATCATGTTTTAACAGCCTCTGTTGACAAAGGCAGTAGATTGTGTCAGTGGATGAATGACTTTCACCTCACTATTAAGAATGGTTATGACCCGTAAAAGAGTTAACCACTTATCAGGAAAAGTTCACTTCTGTGGAACAGCTCATTTATAGACCATTTGGGACCAGTGATGCATTGCCATATAATCAGCTCTCAACTATCCATAACAAAAGTTTCTTCTCCCAGCTACCTGTGGACTGCCTGTTCTAAGCCATATGAGCCCAGGGAATGTAAACTTCCTTGGCTCTTCTGATAATCCAAACAAGATGTAATTAGGTAAATATTTCCAAAAACTTCCCAAAGTGGTTAGATTGCTACTGCTGAGTTATCCATGGGGTATTACTCTTATGTTTATATGGATAGCAGACCTTACCTCAAGGAAAATGGTGAAATTTGGTCTCTGGAGCAACGAAAGTGATGGGCTTCTACTTCCCAGGTCATTTATGCCCTCATTGACCATCCCTCCAGGCTCTGAACTCAGGTAGGGGTGACAAATTTATGAGACCAGGTTTGGGAGGAAGGCAATCCTTCAAAGAGTGGAGGTAAAAAAGACCATGTGTGAGATTACCCTACATGGACTGCTATTCCAGGGATGGTTTGAACAGTCCCATCCCCCCGCCCCCAGCACTGGGATTCAGCCTTTGTCAGGAAGAGCCAAGACTGAATAAATCTTGAAAAAGCTATTAGAGACCTCTCTGGGCAAGTTCCTCTGGAACCTCTAGCTTTTGAGCAGCCCAGAAAAGGGAATACAGCCCCGAAAAGGGTTAGGAAGCTGGGAGGGGGTTAAGTTTAGGGCTAGCTGCCTGTTTTCCAAGTAGTTACCTATTTAAAACAGCCCTGTCAGATGTGAATTAAAGGAATTCCTTTATAGGTTGGCTGGCATTGCCCTGCAATTATTTTCCAGGGTTCCTAGCTTTTTGCACCCCACGTCTGGACCAAAAAAAAATGTCCCCAACACATACTGATAATTCTCTACATTTATGATATGCATTGTAGTTGTCAAAGCCCTTTTGACGATATTATTATGTCATTTGATATTCGTTAACTCTCTCCAGTAGGAAGGCTAGGAATTATTACCCCTACTTTTTCATATGGGGAAACTGAGGCTCAAAGATTGACTCTGAAAATATTACTCAGCTAATGAATAAGGGAGACAGGACTTGAGTGGGAAACAGAGGACTTTCGTTTTAGACTCCGCATACGGTGGGGTGTGAAAAGGGGAGAAAAGTGTTGTTTTATAAAGGCCTGGACTTAAGCTCTAGTCATTGTTAGGCCAGAGTTCTGAGGCTAGAAAGGAAGTTTCAGCTTTAAACATTAGGCCTTTCCCCTGTTCCAATAATTGCCCAACCTCCCTTCAGTCTCTTCTAAAATATCATGTGTCAAGAATAAAGTTTAGAGAAAATTCTAGTAGTTGGGGGTCTGTGTGGGGACATCCACCTGTCATGTTGTTTGTGTTCTGCCTGCTTGGGGCCTGGCCTGACTCTTTTTCTGCAGCTGGCTTCCTGTGTCACCCTTCTTGCTAGTGTCAGACTACTGCCTTTAAGACTAGTCGAGCTTTCTACCTGGTTGAGTCAATAACTTACTTGGCTTTGCCTTGCTCCTGGACACATAGATGTTTCTTGTTAGGAAGTGAGAATTGTTTGGGGACTGCTTAGACCTAGCTAATAATGTAGGGTCTTGTTTGTGCCTTGGTGGGAGCATGAGCATTGGTCTCACTTCTTGCTGAGTGGAGGAGGTACTGGGGAATCATGAAAAGAGCACTCTTCTGGAGTTGAAGAGCTGGAGTTTAGTCTGGGCTCTGTTAGTGTCTCAGGGCAATCTTGGCTAGGCTCTTGCCCCTTTTGGGGCCATAGTCTGTTCTACAAGGAGTTGGCTTGGCTAATCTATGAGAGTCATTCCTGCTCTGAAAGTCTGTGATTTATTCAGAAATGTTACACTCCCCCAACAGTGGAGGCTGGTCTGCCCCACCTTGGGTAAGGGGATGGTGGCACACATCTCAGAACTGTTCTCATTCTGTGGTGAACTGGGCCAAATGGCAACTCTACTAGCTCTGAGAGGTTGCGAGTGCTCAGCCAAATCTGGCTTTTGGAGGGGAAACCTTCATAGAAGGGCCTTGGGAATGTTCAGGAGCATAACTGGGTGGAGAGGTAGGTAAGCAGGGGTGGCAGGAGTCAGTCCAGGCCTGATTTGGGTGAGGAGGGAAGAGGTGCTCTGGAAAGGTAGTTCTTAGGGAGCTTACCAGAAAAAGGTTATAGGATGACATCATGATGTAGATGGTTTAGTGTAGTCCCTGGCCAGATAGTCCATTGTCACAAGTAGTTGGTAAGCCCTCAGGAATGTGACACCATCACATGAGAATGTTTCACTAGAGCAGCCAAAGGCTGTGGAAGCATGAAGAGCAGCTCTCTCTTGTCACCATCTCCTCTGTGTAGGGTGTGAGGTCCTTAAAGTTGGGCCATTGAGACCAGATGTAGCAAATAGAAAAACCCAGTTCATAATGACAGATATGCCTGGTCCTTTAGAAGAAGGAAAAGTCATAATGCTTGTCTGGTGTGAAAACACGTGTGGTTGAATTTACTAGTGCTGATACATTTTGATTTTTTTTCTTGTGGATATGAAGCAAGGCTGGGAAAAGCGGGAAATTTGAATTCATGATCCTAGTGGCCCTAGGGGTCAGAATAAAGGTGGAGTTTAACTGTTAGAGCTGCCCTTCTTATAGTACGGGGCTGAGTTTTGCATGGGACCAGCTAAGCTCCTTGCCTTCTGATCCACTGGGGAAGTCCAGCTTGCCTATGCAGTTGGTCTTGGCCAGCTTGTGGAAGCACGTGTAGACTCTGGTTAATTGTTCTGGCTTAGGGCTTTGGGCATCAGTATTTTTTAAGAGCTTCCCTAGGATATTCTAATATTGGGCCAGGTTTGATAACTTCATCTCTGATCAAAGCCTCTCCATTGTTACATCTGAGAATACTGAGCCTGGGAAAGGAGAGACCTATGCCAATGTCCATACAGCATAGATACAGCTGAGCTGAGCTGAGACTTTGTCCAGGGCTCTTTCCACTCTACTCTTATAGCTGGAGGTAAAGGTGGCCCTGACAGCTCAACTGGGCAGCCTCTAAATTTTGTTGTTGGGCCTGGATGAGATGGGAGTTATGCGCCAACACCTGCCCTCCTCCACAAGTGTTGGTGGAAAGAGTAGGGTTCAGAGTAACTAACTGGACCCAAGGGAGCTAAGCAGCTGTCTTCAGAGCATGAGTCCACTGGACGTGTGCAGACCAATGGTGGTGGGGGAGAAAGGATAGGACAGGGTGGGAAGTGAGTAATGCTGTGGGCACCAAGACATTCAGTTAGTGGGAACATTATAGGGAGTTGTTGAGTAACAGTCCAAGGACCAGGTGACTTCATTCTTCAGTTCCGTATAGAAGTGCCAGGCTGGGGCCCTGCCTCGTGTCCAAAGCAAGGTGCTTGGGAACTGAAGACTGCTTGTTCTCTGCTTCTTGCTTCAGCTGGGTGGCCTTTACACTTGACTAAGCCCCAGCCCCTGCTGCTCCTATACCTTCAGAGTTCACCAAGCTCTCTCACAAGCCTGCTGGCACCGTATCACAGTGTAGTCTTTGATTATTTTCCCATGGTTTTGTATGTGGTACTTCAATTAGAGAATAAGCTCCTTCTATGGTAGGAAAGGGAACTTTGTTCCAAGTTCTCCCAGGAGCACAAGCAAGTGCTTAATGTGGAGAACCAGGCAGCACCAAGAGGACATCTTGGTTTCTTTTCTCCCACCAGCCTCAAAAGGAACTTTTTATTTGGGGAGAAAGGTGACTGGGAGCTTTAGGGTGGACATAGACCACACTGCATTCTGTGGGACCTGATAATTATATCTTTTCACTACTAGGTGGGGAACCCCTTTACGTAAGGGCTTGTCATAATCTCTGTATTCTCAGTGCCCATTACCCTGCCCCACACTTGGCAGGTGCTCAATAGCTGCTGAATTGGTTTGAAGGCATTTCTTCTCCTGTTCCCTCCATTGAGTCAGACTAGATTCCCTAGAAGCCCTCAATCTCCTGGGGAAAGAATCTAGAAATTAATGGGGAGGAAAGGGCTGCATCTGAACATTGGCCATTGGTGGCATTCCTTGTATCCAGAAGCCCACAGTTCTTAGTGGTAGTTGACTTTTAGGGTACACATGCTTTCACACATACATGTTTTTCTTTTCTTTCTTTTTTTCTACAGGAGGGGCAAGTGTGAGGAACCAGGGCATGGAGTGGGAGGTTAGATGGTGGGCACTCCTGAATGGTTGTTTCTTCTCACCACTTCCTTGTCAGAGAAGTGCTAACTGGACCCGGAGGATCTTAGCCCTAGTCCAGGGGAGAAAAGCTTATGTGCAGTCTTGGCCACTGATGGAGGTCTTTATCCTTTGTGAGCTTTATGGTTGGCATTAGTTTCATTCTTAGCTCTCCCTTCCACTTAGTTTGGTATCTCCAACTTGATTTCCTTTTATTCTCAAAACCTTTTCTAAGGGGATAGGTAGAGAAACAAGCCACATATGTCCCTCTGTTTATCCAGCCCCTAATAAGCTAACTGGGAAGGTCCCCTTCTTACTTCTTTCTTCATGCATGCCTCTTGTTCTTCAAGGCCAGAGGTTTGAGCCAGAAGCATAGGGGCCAGGCAATCCGTGTCTCAGCCCCCGACCTGGGGCCTGCTACTGAGGGGGATCACATACCAGGGCCTTTCTGGTATGTGAATGAACCTTTGGGGAAGATGGTTAGTGGTCTAAGCTTATTATCTATTTTTTTCCCAATGCCTTTACTTAGGAAGGGAGTAGGCTACTGTGTATGATTGTCTGGGCCAGTTATCTTTGGCTAACTTTCAGATAAGACCATTGCTGCCCATCTTCTATGGAAACTAGAATGGGAAGAGAGCTTTTAGTCCAGGTTTGAGGCCTTGCAGATAGTGAGTGGAGTTACTAGCCTGACAATATTTGGTCTAGTCTAGCAATTGGCAAACTTGCCTGGAAGGCTTGTTTTTGTATGTATTTTAAAAATAGATTTCACATTTTAAAAAGCATTTCTAAAAAGGAAAAAGAGGAACATGCAACAGAGACCATATGTGGCCCACAGAATCAGTTTGCCAACCCCTGGTAGTCTATGCTCTTTTTTGTTGTTAGTGCTATCGAGTTGATTCCGATTCCTAGTGACCCAGTGTGCAGCAGAGTGGAACCCTGCCTGGTCTTTTTGTGCCGTCATCTCACCTTCTGGTGCTATATCAGACAATGCTCCACTCCTATTCATAGGGTTTCCATGGCCAATTTTTTCAGAAGTGGGTGCCACAGTCCTTCTTTCTAGTCTGTCCTAGTCTGGAAGCTCTGCTGAAACCTGTCCACCATGGGTGACCTTGCTGGTATTTGAAATACCAGTGGCATAGCTTTCAGCATCACAGCCACACACAGCCACCACAGTAGGACAACCAACAGATGCGTGGTGTGGTTCCCTGACCAAGAAACGAACCTGGGTGATGGCAGTGAGAGCACCAAATCTTAACCATTAGACCACTAGGGCTGGCTAATCTATGCTTTATACTACCAATTTATTGTATACCAATTTCTTATAAACCCATGACTCCTTTATAGTCACCTCTTTCCAGAGCCAGGCACATGGTAGGCCTTTGAATCCTGATTTATGATTGGGCTGCTTGTAGCCAGCCCCTTCCATGTTGGTTACTAACTAAACAAACCAGTCTATCTCCTGGTGTACACTTGGGGTTATAGTCACCAGGGGTTAGAATTAAAATTGTATCCTTCTTGGAGTGGAAAGAACCTGATAGATGATGCTTTCCTCCACCTCACTGTTCCTATATAAGACTTAGTTTTACATCCCAGATGGCCCCAAATCTGTTAAGTACTCAGCTTCTGTTGCTAGTAAGTAGGGAGATTTGAAAACAGAAACACGGTACTCAACACAGGATTCTGGAGCTGGGGCTAGCTCTTCATGCTCCTTCCCCTACGCTGAGCCTCCTAAAATCAAGCCTGGCTTTTTGAGAAGGTGCCTCTTTGTGTTCTTGTGAGACCATGCCTGAACAGAAGGAATCCTGGGTACTTTTGGAGCAAGACACTGAAGCTGTTTGGAGTTGTGGGGGTGATACTAAAGTATAGCTATAGTGATAGGCTTACCTAGACAGAGAAGCATTCCCAGCTCCATCTATAGCCCTTACGCCTGGTGTTTTGGGGCTTTGCACTATGTTAGCTGTTGTGTGTTTATGTGGGCACATGCTGATTTGGTCACCCAAGCCCGTTCATGCCAAGTCTTTGGGTATCTTGTAATGGAGAGAATGTGGTGCCAAGGCTGAGTCACTGTCTTGGAAAGGTCAGGGTTCTAAGAGGAGTTGCACCAGATCCACTCTGGAATGCCTTCTCTTCTCTCTTCTGCTGTGCCTACCCTTCTCCAAACACACCTAGGATTGTAGATGCCCACTATACTCTAGGCTACTAGGCCTGGGGGGCTCAACCACTGGGCTTCCTGATTGAGGGTAACCAAAGCACAGGGGGGTGAACAGCACTCACCAGGGCTGCTCCTCCTTTCCCCTTCCTTAATGTCCCCAAAACCCTGCACTTCCCCAACAGTGTAGAAGACTTGTAGTATATGCAAAGTTGTTTTTGACCCTTGAGGACTGAAGCATATTTGTGGCTAGTCAGTGAGTGAGGTTATCTTAAATAGTTTTAAGGTGACAATTAACGATGAGCATTCCAAGTAGAGTTGCCTCAAGTTTTTCCATGACTTTTTTGGGTGGAGGTCTTGTCAGCATTGTTCAAGGTGACTTGAGAGAAAGAAAGGTGGTAGCTATAAGATAAATGAAGTAGGCCAATTATGTAGAATCATTTTCAACCATTATTTACAGCTGCATGACCTTGGGTAAGGCATTGAACCTTTCTGAACCTTAGTTTTCCATCTTTAAAATGGTGATAATAATGATAACCCACTTCCTTGGGACTTATAACAGAGAAAAGAGCTCATGATTGTGAAAGTACACCTAGTAGGGTGCCTGGCATATTGAAGGTTCTTGATAAATGCCCCATTTCCCTTAATTTCTTTCATTGTAGTTTGCCCTCTTTAAGTATTTGAGATCAAAGAATTTTAGGATGCTAGTTAGGCTTTGCCTCTAAAATTGTGTGCTTCCTAAAATGCACTATCTGATTTTTTCTTAATACATGAGGAAACTGATATTTGAAATAGTGATGCCAATGACTGGCCTAGTTTGTGGCAAACCCCATTGTGCCTTCCGCTGTAGCTTGTTGTGGGGAAACAGTCTGAGAATCTGTTTGGGTGTGTCTGTTGCTTTGTGAAGAGGAACCCCAGTTCTGGGGAGCCTTGAAAGTCCCAGGATGAGAGAGCAGGGGAAAAGGAGAAGACATATATGACACCCAAGTTAGACAGGATGGTTATGAGGTGGGAAGACTAGAGAATGTGCAGAGGGGAAAATGATTAGAGGAACCCTTACTCAAGAGAGCAAAAGAGTTTGTGAAATCAGTGGGTCCCCGCCCCTTTGCAGAAGCCAGGGAGCTGTGGCTGAGGCCCACCCCAAGCCCTTGCTTGCTGGTAGCTTTCACTTCCTCTTGTGTGTGTGTGTGTGTGTGTGTGTGTGTGTGTGTGTGGTGGGGTGTGGGTGCAGGGGGGATCTGAGTTTGGTTACCCTTCCAGGTCTATCTGTAGGTAGACAGGTTTTCCATATGGACTGAAAGTGGGTTGTAGTAGGCTCCTTTGAGGTCTGGAGAGCAGTTCCCTTGAGGTTTGTGGGAGCTAGGGTAGGGAGGGTTCATTAAGCTAAGCTAGTGCCTCAGCAGGGCTGTGTGGAACAGACTCAGCCTCCTATCTATATTTTGTATATTAGGCCACCTTGTCTGGCTTTGTCTTCAGGGATCTCTGTCTCTGCCTATGGTATACCTCTTCCCCAAATCTGATGAGCTAGTGCCTGTGGTGGTAGAAAGGTTTCTAATTTATTCTCTTCTGATCTATTCTGGGAAGAGGGTCAGGGAGTTGGGAAAGGAGGCTTTGATCCTTAACTTTGTACCCTTGAGAGGGTTTTCTTTTCTTTTTTTTTGGTGAGGAAGATTGTCCCTGAGCTAAGATCTGTTGCCAGTCTTCCTCTTTTTGCTTGAGGAAGATTGCCTCTAAGCTAACATCTGTGCCAGTCTTCCTCTATTTTGTACATGGGATGCTGCCACAGCATGGCTTGGACGAGCAGTACATGGATCCGCCCCCGGGATCTGAACCAGCAAACCCTGGGCTGCCGAAGCGGAGCGTGCAAACTTAGCCACTATGCCACAGGGCTGGTCCAAGGGAGAGTTTTCGCATATTGTATATTTCCATGTGGCATTTGGAGGACATACATTGTGTTTCTTGTCTCCGTGTCCTTGTACATGCTGTTTCTCTATTCGGAATACCACGAGCTTGCCTTTCCCTTTAACACCTTTTTCTTGTGACAATCTTATTTATCCTTCAAAACAGGTCAGCTCTTCCTCTAGAAACCTTCTGTCTTCCCACCTTCTCCATTATGGCCTGGGTACCTCTTTATGTTCCCACAGTTCCCTCTGATTACCTCTATCACTGCCCTTGCCTACAGAATGGCAATTACCCATTCACTTGTCTGCATGTCACTCCCCTCAAGAAAAAATAATCTCATGGTCACTCACTCATTTTCACACATGTACATGTGCAAGCATTAGAATCATCTCGATGCCTGGTCCATACAGGGTGTCTGATAACTTGGTGGTATATGAAACCAGCATGTGTGTATATGTGACTGTGTCAGGGGTGCAGGTACTTTCTAAAATATTTGAGGTAGGTAAGAGGTGGCCCTATTTGCTTTTCTAGGTCTTACTAGAATTGTTGGTAAAATTTTAGGACTCACTTTGGATTATGGAACAATGTCTATTGCCTGGGCCATTAGTGAGGCTTCTGGGTAATTGCTGTAGAGATTCCGGTGGGCCTCTTTCCTGCTGCTCCCTGAAGAAACTAGACCAAAGTTAAAACAGTGGTGGTGGGGCTTCTTACTCTACCCAGAGAACTCTGATGTGTGTATGTGTGTATGGGGTGAGTGGTTTTATGCATGTTCACCTCAGCTTTAGGGGGTGCAAAGATTGTATGTTTGTGGTGGTAGGGGTGCTAAAACCCCCGGTATTGTTGGCTGGATAGGTTAAACAGTTTTTACTGGTCTCAGTAAATTGGTAGCTGAGTTTGTGGTTTGGAGGGCAAGATGTGGCTTTATCAACTCAAAACAATACAAAGCCAGCTTTTAGAGAAGTTATATCAATCTACATGGGGACCAAAATTAATAAACTAATGAGCTGGATGTCATGTTCCTATTCTCTTGCCAATTCCCTCCCCCCTCCCTGGGAGTTTTCCAAAATAATCATAGTTCCACAGAGCTGAAGGCATATTTTGGGTACTCTGTACCTCTGTTTCCAGGATAATGACGAAAATGAAGACTGAACTAGTGGCTACAAACAGATAACTAGGGCAGGGATGAGGCCACTCTTCAGCCTTCAGCACATCTACTGGAGGCAGGAGTTAAAAGTTGGTATTTTCTTAAGGCCTATATGATAAACCTTGTTCCTTGATGGGGGCAAGAGTTAGGTTGGACTGCAAGATTAGGTGTGGGGGAGCAGCAGGCTGGGTGGGACTGGGGACATCCTGTTTAGGGGTGGTCAGCCAATGTCCCCCGTACAAGCCTAGCCAAGGATCATGCTGCACTGGAGGTCTGCACTTAGTGAAGCAGTGCTGTGGAGTGGCATCTGCCTTCTGACTTCTCACCCTGGCTGAATGAGGAGGCCCTCCCTGAATATTCAGATGGAATGCTCAGACACATTCTTTGCTGCTTATATTCTGGGAAGGGAAGACAAGAGGGGAGCCAGGGAGTAAGGTGGTCAGAGAGAAGTGAAGGAAAGTTGAGCAACGAGTGTGCTCAGACTGCAGTACCCCCTCTCCAACTCTTCCTCTAAGTTTGTTGGGGGAGCTGTTCCTATGGGTCTGAAGTCATTTTCTTTTTTGGAGTGGCCAAAGCCACTCTAGGCCCATTAAGACTCTGCAAACAATGCTGCTTTAGCAGAAATGCTGATACTGGCATCTAAAACCCATGTGTAGTGAGACCTGAGTGATGTTTGGGAGCATTTTTTTTTTTTTTTTGGTGAGGAAGATCAGCCCTGAGCTAACATCCGTGCCCATCTTCCTCCACTTTATGTGGGACGCCGCCATAGCATGGCCTGACAAGCGGTGCGTTGGTGCACGCCCGGGATCCGAACACAGGCCACCGGCAGCGGAGCGTGCGCACTTAACCGCTACACCACGGGGCTGGCCCTGGGAGCTTTTTTAAAAAGTAAGTTTATTGTATGTTTGCATCTCCTGGTTCATTAATCAAGGAAGAGCATTGGCATGTTGTCTTCCAGTCTCCAAATGTAGGAGAAATTGCCAATTTGTGTTTTTCCAGAAAATTCATTTTTTTCAGAAGTAATTTGGACCGTCACCATCTGTCTCTAGGCATGGATCCTCCCATGTGTAAGGTGCTCCCAGTGTTAGCTGGTCACCCTTCTTGTCCCTGTCTGAAACTGGGAGATTTACTGCAGATTATTTAGCCTGATCAAGCAGAAAACTGCAGCTCCCTCCCTAGTCTACCAAAGCCTCCTCCAGGGAGGGGAAGTGTGGTAATGACATTATCTTTCCCCAGGCAGCCACGTGTTCTCTGAGAACAGGATGTGGGGAGGGCTGGGCCCCAGTCACAGGGTATGGGGGCAGGCTCGGGAAAGAGGGCTGGTGGTGTGGCCATGCAGGTTGGTGCCTGCCTTCTTGGCTTTGAGAAGCATGAAGAGCCCCTGTATTCTTGAGTGTTCACTCACGTATACACCCACCCACCCACGACATGTCTGTGTTCTTACCTAAGAAAGAACTGTAAACACCTGTGAATGAGGCCCAGCTCTTCAGGCTAGAGAAACTCAGTGGCAAGGAGTGGGTGAGCCCAGGCTGCCTACTGTACCAGCCCATGTCTTGTGACTCCTGCAGCCATAGGCCATTTTGGCAAGGTTTTGTTGGGGAAGCTGTGCCCCAGTAGAGAATGGGGCTTCCTTGTTGCTCTTTCCCAGGGCCCTAGTCATTCCCCTCCCCCCAGATGGCTCCCTAGCACGCTGAGGTGATTTGCATGTTCATTTTCCTTTCAGGCCCCATCCTCTTCTCTCTGGCCCCACTACTTCTGCTGGGGACCTTTGGAGATGTGCTGCCTGGGGTGGGGAAAAGAGGATGTAGCTAGCTTCCTGTGCAAGGGAGGGTGGGGTGCCCGCCTTCCTGCCTGTCTGCCCACCCGCCTAGCTGCCATTTACCCACTGCTTGAGGAACTGCCTGAAGAGTTGAGTTCAGAGTCACCAGAGGCTGAGGGGCTCTCCAGAGCATAGGAATGGGGCTTTGCTCTTGTTGATCTCTTTACAGTTCTCCACCGTGGGGATTGCTGAGCTCCCTTTTCCTGGAATCAGAATGCTGAAAGGGCCTTTAGAGGCCAACTGGACCAACTACCTCATATTACAGATTGGGAAACTAAAGCCCAGAGTGTCCTTTAAGTCCTATAAAGCCTCAGTGGCAAAGTTAAGATGAGTAGAATTCTAGCAAGTTAGACCTGGAGCTCTCTCTCTTCTCCCAAGCTGCTAGTCTAGTGGTTTGCAAACTTTATTTGGCTGAGATGCCTGGGGAGCTGCAGTCCCCCTTCAACCAGAATGGTTCTACTTTTATGTACTTCATATTTTGAAGTTTCATGTGATTTTCTGTTTGGGAGAGTGAAGAGGCAGGAAGCTGCTAAAAAAAAAAGTCATAAAATTGAAAATCAGCGAGCAAGACCTACCCAGCATAGTTGGGGACACTCAGACCTAGAGGGGGAAGGGATTATCCCAAGGTTACTGAGACTAGACCCAGAACCAATTTCTGGCCCACTGTTCTTGGCTGGTTGTTCTCAGCTAACGGTGTGGCTCCCTACACCACAAGAAAGATTGTCCCTACCCCTTGCTGCCTTGATTTTCTCCCATCCCAAGAAGAGACCCTCTTATAGCATCCTGAGATAGAGTTAGAGGCCAGTAGATTTCTTGGATGAAACAAATGATAATAAATAAGCCTTTGGAAGGACCCTCTTGTAAACTTAAATAAGAGAAACTTGGAAGGGCAAAGAACAGTGTACTAGTAGTTGGGGAGACCTGGGTTCTAGTCCTGTTTCCTTCACACTTGAGCAAATTGCTATTTACCTCACTGGGCTTCCATTTCCCCCTTCTATAAAATGGTGCTTGTCTCTGCCCTACCTTTCATACAGAATTAAATTCAGTGAGAGAGTGTGTGTGGACAAGTGTCTTTTAAACTGTAAAGCACTGTGTGCTTGAGGCTAGGATTATTATTATATAAGGGTGAGCCAATGGCCCTGCAAGAATCTGGATTGGATAATGAGATTGCAGGAGAAAGAAACTAAAATTTATCAAACATCTAATACATGCCAGCTGCCAAGCCAGGTCCTTTCCTTTAAGTAAAGGAGATGATGTTGTCCTCACAACAATCCTGCGAGGTAGACATTTTTATTCCCATTTTATTTACAGGGAAACCAAGGCTTCAAGAGGTCTAGGGACTTTCAGTGCCCCAGAGCCTCCCTCCAGAACCCGTACTCTCTGTCAGATATTTGTGAAGAGACCTTAAGAATATGCTGTGGTTTCTACTGTGGCTTTCCAACCCATTCCCTGCCCCACTCCAGCCTCTCTCCTCTGGTGGGGATGGGACTGTCTCTTGTTGCCTTCATGTCTCAGTCCTGGGCTCTTTACCCCCAGCTTTCCTTGGTGGTACACCAGGCACACTTAGGTGCCCTTGTTTGGCTTTTATCTGATAGAGGAGCCCTTTGGGTCAGCCATTTTCTCATAGGCAAGAAGGGCTTCCTACTCCCCTGGGTGCTGGTAGGAAGAGCCAGGGGTTTGTTGCTAGTCAGATGGATCTAGCTCTTGGCCAAGTCGTGCAGCTAGAAGATGGCAGTTGCTTCCCTTCATTGAGACTCAATTTCCTCATTTGTAAAATGAGCCTAAGGATGCTTACCTTACATGTGTTTCGTGCTGGTAAATGTTTGACAACAAACTCTTTGGTGAAGCCAAGATTTGTACTGTTTACCGATCCCTGTGGTATAAATACTTTTACCATGGCTGATTTCAAGCTACCAACATGAGGTCCTTGAAGGAAGAGTTGTGAAGAGATGTGTGTGATCAGCCCTAGTGCTAGCTGGTTCCAGTGCACCATTATTAATCACACCTATCTTAGACTCCCATCCTCACTCCTGCCCAACCTGCTCACATCTGTATGCAAATACAGCACCCTCTCACCATGTCTCTTCTGTTCTCCAAGTTCCCAGAGCATCCAGGAAAGGGAGAGTGTCATTTAAGATCTGCTCCTTGCCTGAAAGCTCTCCCAGGAAAGAGTGAATGTGGAGTGTTTAAGGGGCAGAGAACTCAAGAAGGCTTTTTGATTAGGGGCCCTAATTAGAGCACGTTCATCAATGTGTTTTGGCTGCTGAGGTATCTGTACCTGCTCTTTCCTCCCACTGTCTGATTTTTAACCAGATGGGACGATGGTGGAAGACTCTGAACAATGGACTGAGAGTTTGGCCATTCCAGAAAGCACTTAGCTTTCTGATTCAAATTCCAAGGTCTTCTCCTCCCTCTCCTGCCTGCAGAGCCTGCTGTGCTGGGTCCTAACCTCAAGGTCCCTGTCGTGAGGATCTCTGGGCCAGAAAGTATTTTGGAGACCAGACCTCTGGTCCTACCTCTCATCTCATTGCAACAACATCTGTGCCAGGTAATTTTTTTTAAACTTCCCAGAGGATAAGAATCACCTGGGACAAAACTACTACTTCCCAAGCTCCTCCTCTGGAGAGTCTGTTTCAGTAAGTTTGGAGTGGGGTACAGGAATCTGGGTTTTTAAACTAGAGCCCCAAATGAATCTTATGATCTGTTAAGTTTGGGAAACACCACATTAGCACTGCACAACACTCTGCCAGGTTGGCCATTATGCCCGTTTTACAGGTAGGAAGATTGAGAGCTCATGACTTATTATTGGTGGAGCTGGATCTCGCACTCAGGTTTTCAGAATACAAAGCTATATTCCTCTTACAGCAGAAAGATTGCTTTAACACACAAAAGTGTCTGTGGTGGTGAAGAGTGATGTTATTACATAGGGAGGGGCAAGGATAATCTCTGACTTACTTTACAAATAGAAAGACCAGGTTACAGAGGGGTTTGGGGGCAGTAGCAGGATTGATTGCATCCCTGATCTGTTGAGGAGGCGGTCTGTGTTCAGCTCTGGAGAGCTGTTCACCAGGCCCAGTAGCTCAGATGTCTCTGCAGTTGCTCTGTACTTGCTGTGTTTCCCTTCTATCAAGCATCCCTCTAGCCACGAGAGGCTGTTTCGTTGAGGGAACTGTATTCCATGCCAGATGTTCCCAAATCTGGCTGGGCCTTAGAATTATCTGAAGCTCTTAACTTCTGATGCCTGGGCCCTGCTTCTTATATAATAAATCAGAATCTCTGTGAGTGAGGCCAGGGAATCTGTATTTTAAAAATTTCCCCAGGTGATTCTGATGAGGCAGTTTGTGATTTTCTGGATACTTCTGGAATTTGGAGGTCCTGGTGGATTGTGTTGAGGGAGTGGGGACTTGTGTATGTTGGTGACACGTGATTGGAGAAAATGGCAAGGAAGAGCCCAGAATGAGGAAGGAAGATCAGGCAGCCTTTGAAAAGGACAAGGTAGCATAAGCACTCTGTTGTGTTCTGCCTCCCCTCAGGGCTGTGCTTCTTGGGGGAAATCCCCATCCCTCTCAAGAGAGAAAGCATTTACAATAATGCAAGGATATATATGTGTCTACCTAATATGCATGGCTTCACATTGTCTAACCAGCTAGAAATCTAATCACATTTTAGAGTTTGCCCCCAAAGTGAAAGAGTCCTTTATGCTAGAAGAGCTCTCTGGAGGTCTTTTTGGGCAGTCCTTAGCCCTTTGTAGTCGAACATGTTTTTGTTTTAAATCATTCCTGAGAGGTAAGATATTTGTAAAAATATGCTAAAAAATGAGGGGTTAGTAATCATCACATTCTACTTATGATGTACCAAGTACTTTCATGTCTATTATTTTAACTTAAATCTCCCAATAACCCTGGTGTGAGGTTGATATTATTAGACCCATTTTATAAATTAGGAAACAGATTTTCAGAAAGAGGAAGGTCAAATAGGCTCCAAATCCTCTTTCTACTCTACCATGTTTTGCTCCTCAAAGAGCTGAGACTATTATTTCTGGAATGAGGGCTCTAATTTTGTGGTTTCCCCACGTACCAGGTTTGGCTGTTGGCTTACCAGCAAATTTGGCAGGAAGCTGACCTTAGCCTAGCTATGGGTTGAAAACAGAGCTTTTTGACTTGGCCTGGAAGCCTCCCCCTGCCCTTTCATAGTTGACTGATCCTGGCTTCGGTGATTTTAACACCCAGAAGCACAGGACAGGGCAAAAATCCCATGAGCAATGGATGGAACCCAAGCTGAGGCTTGGATCAGCTCCAGTGTGCTTCAGAGCTGTGATGCTAGAGGTTGCTGGGATGTGTTCCTGAGCAGAGAGTAAAGCTCCCTTCTGATGCTCTGGGCAGAACTGTCATCTCCAGGCAGCTGCAAATGGTCTGTGTTTCCAGTTTGCAAATACTTCCTGTGAAAACTTGCAGGCAGGAAGCTGGGTCAAGCAGGAAACTGATGGGAGAGACTGAAGTCCAGTTGGGTATGGCCCCAGAGAGGGGCTTTGCCCATTTGGGAGACTTACTTTATTAATGATGGGCCCTCTTCCCTTTTATTTCAGCAGCTTCAAAGTTTTATGGAGATTGAAGAATCTGTTGTTCTAGGCTACCTGGATATAAATCCATTCCTTAAATTTCCTGCCTCTTTCCCTGCTGCATTCCCCCTCCTCCAACCTCCAGCTTGGGTCTTAGCTGTGCCTGCTACTAGGGACCTTCCCAGTCAGTTGCTATCCAAATTTTTGCAAAAGAAGCTGTCTTAGAAACAAGGGATCTTTGAGTTTCCTTCCATGTTGTTACTCCCTAGAACAGGTGGTGGTGAATGTCTCAGAGCCTGAAAGTTAAGCCTGCCCTCTGTCAAAAGCTAGACTTCCAAGCAGAGCCAGCTTGGAATTTCTCATAGAAGCAAGCTGGTCCAGCCTCTTCCACATAGTCTTTCCAGATCAACAATAGTTTGCCTCAAGTGTGTACTGTTTTCTAAGTGCCTGAGTGCTTCTATGGCTTATTAAATAGGCCAGTGGATCAAGAGCCAGGGTTTTTGTTTTTGTTTTTTTGCTGAGGAAGATTCACCCTGAGCTAACATCTGTGCCAGTCTTCATCTACTTTATATGTGGGTTGCTGCCACAGCATGGCTGACAAGTGGTGTAGGTCTGCACCTGAGATCTGAACCCATGAACCCGAGCTGCTGAAGCAGAGTGCACCAAACTTAACCACTAGGCCACAGGGTCGGCCCCAAAAGCCAGGTTTTTAATCCTTGTTCTTACACTCCCTAGCAGCTTTGTGACCCTGGGCCGGTGCCTCCCCTTTTCTCGACCTCAGTTTCCCCAGCTGTGTATTGCAGAGTTTGAATCAAATGTTCTCTGAGGTCCCTTTCAGGTCTGACAGTTTGGGATTCTGGACTGTTTATTCTCTTGGAGAACAGGGACGAGAAGTTCAGAAGGGTGTTATTCTGGAGGATCCAGATGAGATTCTAGGATGAGTGGATTGAAATTTTGAGAAAGTGTAAAGAGGTGAAATGGCCATGCTAAGGAGCTGGTGGGACAGCCTCTGTGCCTATTTTAGGAAGGAGAGACAGGCTGGAGTGGGGGTAGGAGAGTGGGTGTTGTTTGCTCTTGGGGTATGCCTTGGCTGAGCCAATTTTGAAAGTAATTCCTGGAGTTAGGTGCAAATGGTGAGGAGCTAGTTTCCTTCCTGACTTTTCATGTGTTGAGAGGAAGCTGGGGACTCTACCTCAGCCTGAGGTTGAGCAAAAGGCTGTGTGCAATTAAGCCTGGACTCTTTGCTAAGGTAGCCTGTTTCTGACCGTTTCAGCTTTGGCCTCTGCCCTGAGCTCGCCTCCCATAGTGACAAGGTAGATCACTCATTGCTAAGAAGGGTTAGTTATGTTTTGAGTTATTCCCCCAAATATATGGTAACTGGGGGAGTAACACCCAGTCTCCAATATGGCCTTGTCTCTCAGTTGAAATCCTTCTTGGGGAGCTTTTGGAGAGCAGGACTGGGCCAAAGCAAGTGAAAGGGGACATTTGTCTTTCATGTCCTTTGCAGCAGTTGGAGTGGGTGAATAATTACTGCTGATCCATTAAGGTATGGGTGTGTGTGGAATTGGCTGTGTTTCTCCTTTCTAGAAACTACTGGGAAAAGGCAGAGGCATAGGAAAGGTTAACCTGAGGCAGGGCTTGCCGGCTGGGCTGTGTTAAGGGTCTGGAAATAGGCAGGAAGAGGTCAGAGCAGATAATTGTACCAGGTACCACTTCCAAGTCAACAAGGAAGAGGCTGAGTTGCTGGGAAGGGAGTCAGTGGAGGAGGAGGGGTGGGGGGAGAATGCCTCCTAGGCTAGAGATTCAAAGCAACCCTTGTTTTCCCCTTTATGGAAAACAGCTGCTTGAGGCGGTGCCATCATCCCGAGAGGCAAGACAGACCAGGCCCTGCCCTGCCCTGCCCTGCCCTGCCCTGCTCTGGCTCCAGTTTTGGCAGCAGGAAATGGTGGGTACTGGAGCCTAAATAATGGGGATAGGCAGTTTGAGTGACACTGTGGTGACTGTCCTCTGTCTAGGGAAGAGACTGAAGTTCTGGGGTTGCCATGGTAGGGCTTGTCATGGTAGGGCTTGT
Organism: Diceros bicornis minor; assembly: GCF_020826845.1. NCBI lineage: Eukaryota > Metazoa > Chordata > Mammalia > Perissodactyla > Rhinocerotidae > Diceros > Diceros bicornis. Next base: position 59,346,074 of record NC_080781.1, read on the forward strand.
CCTGCCTCTGGCCCCTCTCCCTCACTTAACCTTTGCCTTCTCCATACCAGCAGCTCCAATGAAAGCCCAGAGGAGAATGGGGAGGTGGCAGGTGGGGAGTGAGGTCATTGAGCTCAGACCCAACTGGCTGACTCACAAGCTCTGCCCCGGTGAGGGGGCCTTCCCAAGCAGTGCTTCCCAGATGTGCCCAGGTTTTCTATGCCAGAGTGTTTGGGCCTTGGCCAAAATAGTTGCCAAGGCGGTGTCTGAAGACAGCAGTGAAATCAGCATGACTAGAGAGGTGGAGTTGTGGAAAGAGTTATGGGAATATCCAGAAGACCCAGTTTCACCACTTGCTGGCTGAGTAAATGTGGCTTCAGTGATGTTAAGTGAGAGTGTGGGTGATAGGGCTTGGCAAATAGTTAGATTTCAGTAAGTTCAGTGTTCATTTCCATCCTTCTGTCACCTGCCTCTGTGCACTTCAGTTTCCTCATCTGTGAAGTGGGACCGGTAATTCCAATTCCCTCTGTTTTACAGGTCTGTGCTTCAGGCAAGTTACTTTAAATTATTTGACTCTCGCTCTGCTTTCTCCTCTGTTCCCCCACACTCCTCGCCAGGAAAAAGCCACCTTGTACTTCAGTGACATGGGGCAAGTGAGGGGAAACATTGACCTGATCTCCTCACTGTTGCCTGGCTACTATTCAGCTGGGTGCTCCTTGCTCTAGGGAAAGAGATGGTCCCTTATTTGAAGCTGGCCAGGCCCAAGTACCCTAGCTGCTGCAGCCAAGGCAAAGGTAGCATCTGGCCTGGTTATTTTTATTTCTCAGGCCAGCCATCTGGTGACACAGGAGAGATCCCAATTTGTTGAGGGCTTTGGATGGGAGACGACTGAGATGGGCTTGTTAGTGTCCAGACTTTTTTTTTGTTCTTTAAACCCTTAATGTTCTTCGGAGACACAGTCTTTGACCTCAAGCTGTGCCTAGATCCTCAGGGACAGGCTTAGGTAGGGATTTAGTTCTCTGCTAGGGACCACATTTTGAAATGCTACCCCACTCAGGCCAGCTCCTCCACTCCTGCCAAGCTGAGGGGCTGCCTGGGAACTTTCTGCTGACTTTGGAGCCTTTATTTTCAGATTTTTGCCTCCCAAGCTAGACCACCCTCTTCTCCCCATTGAGATTGCAGAGGCCAGGCCTAAAAGGAGGGCAGTGGGTGACCACTAGGGTGGGCATCCAGTGGTCCCTGTGTCGCAGTGGGTCTGGGCCTGCAGCTCATCTTACACGCTTGGATACCAGATTAGTCTAAGGAAGAACAAGGGATCTTTTTTTTTTTTTTTTTGAGGAATATCAGCCCTGAGCTAACATCTGCCAGTCCTTCTCTTTTTGCTGAGGAATACTGGCCCTGGGCTAACATCGTACCCATCTTCCTCCACATTATATGGGACGCCACCACAGCATGGCTGGACAAGCGGTGCGTTGGTGCGGGCCTGGGATCTGAACCTGCGAACCCTGGGCTGCCGCAGCGGAGCGCGCGCACTTAACCGCTCCGCCACCCGGCTGGCCCCTAGAACAAGGGATCTTTGTTCAAGACTCCCGCCCTACCCACCTTTAGGCCCCAGTTATGTTATTACCCTTACTCCCTCCTACCTCTGACACACAGAAAGTAGGAGAGCACAGACCCATGACCCTGTCCTCACGACTTACATTTTCTAATGAGTTAAGTGGTGGCAAGAATAGAAGTCCCTTTGTGTTTGCTTTTCTTTATAATTTTTTTTTAAACCTAAGGTTATTTGTCCCCACAGTGAAATTCAGGTAACCTCAGGCTGTTCTCCCTGGAGAAGCAGCCACAGTGGAATGGCAGAAATCCTGAGCAGCGATTCTGGAGAAGTAGGTTCCAGCTGGACATCTTCAGATTTTAGGAGAGCCCTTGTTCTGGGATGATTCCCTATCTAGGAGGAAGGAAGCGTGGACAACACCAGCGTGTTTGACATGTTTACTCCCAACCCAGGCTGGGTCTTTTTTCTACCAAGTGATTTATTTAAGAAATATTTCTTTTTTTTTTTTTAAAGTATATTACTTTTATTAATCCTTTTCTTTTTTTTTATAATTTTATTTATTTGTTTATTTTCCCCCAAAGCCCCAGTAGAAGGTTGTATGTCACAGCTGCACATCCTTCTAGTTGCTGTATGTGGGATGTGGCCTCTGCATGGCCAGAGAAGCGGTGCGTCAGTGCGCACCCCGGGATCCGAACCTGGGCCGGCAGCAGCGGAGCGCGTGCACTCAACCGCTAAGCCACAGGGCCGGCCCCTAAGAAATATTTCTTTAACAAATATTTGAGTTAAATATTTGGGCCTATGGGCCAGAACCTGAAGATGCTAGGTTGATACGACCTGCGATTGACATGATCTGCAGGAGATACTGGCTTATTTCCTTTGAAAATTGTTCCCATCGTTTGTTATGGCTGAGTAGTATTCCATTGCATGTATATACCACATCTTCTTTATCCATTCGTCCCTTGATGGGCACTTAGGTTGCTTCCAACTCTTGGCTATTGTGAATAAACGCAGCCATAAGAAACGATGAAATCCAGCCATTTGTGACAACATGGATGGACATTGAGGGTATTATGCAAAGTGAAATAAGTCAGAGGGAGAAGGTCAAATACCATATGATTTCCTTCATTAAGTAGTAGATAATAACAACAATAAACAAACACATAGAGACAGAGATTGGATTGGTGGTTACCAGAGGGGAAGGGGGGAGGGAGGAGGGCGAAAGGGATAATTCGGCACATGTGTGTGTGATGGGTTGTATTTAGTATTTTGGTGGTAAACATGATGTAATCTATGCAGAAATAGAAGTATAATGATGTACACCTGAAATTTATACAATGTTATAAACCAATGTTACTGCAATAAACAAAAAATCAAAATAAAAAAAGAAAATTGTTCCCAATAGTGTGAATTAAAGGGAACTCCCACGCTAAAATGTTTCCCCGGAGTCCCACCCTTTAACTCAGTTTCCTCCCTGAGCACTTCTTCCAAAAAGCCCTGTTCTGATTCTGACCCACCCTTCTCAGAACCTCCCGGCTGGCTAGCCACTGCCAACAGGATTAAGACCCTCCCCCTACCTTCCCAGCCTCTCTGCTCACTCTTCACTCTGCAGCCCTCATTCACCCTGGAGTAGGCCTGCATGCTTGCTTCTAAACGGTCATCTGCATCCCTGTCTCCTGGGCCATCGCGCGCATTCCCTACCTGGGGCCCTCGGGTGCTCTTCTCCCCACTCCTGCAGTCTCCCTTTTTCAAAATCCAACTTATCCTTAGAGACCAGTACAAATACCACTTTGAACCGTGGTTCTTTATTTCCACAAAAGGTTTCCTCCATTGGGGAGGGGTCTGACCCCCTCTTGGGGTCAGGGACTGATCCTACAGCTCTAATGACCATAGTTCCTTAGACGTAGTGTTCCATTAATATTGGGTGAACTGAAATAAATTTATAGGAATCTCCTTAACCTGGAGTCCTCGGGCCTCCATGGGTTCCATGGATATAATTTGAAGTAGGAAGGATCAGTGAACTTGGATGGAGGAAAATTATATATTTGTTTTCACTAAATTCTCACTGAAATTTAGCCCTTCTTTCAATTATGAATGTAGGCAAAAAAAAAAAAAAAAAGCAGTAGTAATGGTGGTACCTATGATTTTTGTCACCAATGGAAATCTAAGATATTTTTATATTACAATTTAGTTGTTGTAGATTTCTCAAAATATCATTTATACTCAACACAAAGTTGAGATTACAGTAGTAATAAATAATAAGACCCAGTGCTAGGTAATTTCGTAATATGATAATAAAGAAAGACATTGAATTTTGATAACTATTTCAATATAATTGGTATCTTTGTATCTACTTTATTTCATGCATTTACAAATATTCTGAAAAGGAGTCCATAGATGTCACCAGACTGCTCAGAGGGGTCCATGGCACAAAAGGTCAAAATGTTAAATGTTCCCACCTCTGAATGTATATGCTATGCTATATCTGTCTATTTCTTATATTCCCTTTCTTAGTACTGTTGATTTAGCCAACATCTTGTGAGTACCCACTGAGTCTTGGGTGCTAGAGAGGTAACTAAGTAAGACAGGAACTTTGAGGTGAGAATGAAGTCCAATGTACTAAAAGGCCCCCTATCCCTTTTCCACTCTTTCCTATCCCCTCAGTCATTGGTGTTTTGAGTTCTCCCCTGACCTGGCTCAAGGGTGATTTTAGGCTAGATATTGAGGCCAAATTCTAGCCCATTGGGCCTTATTCTTCCTACCTTATGAGGACCCATTCTGTGGAGGTCACTGGATTGGCAGGAAGCCTAGGGTAACACTGAGTCAAGGTGGCTAACCTTGCCCATTGTCTCCCACTGGGGTACTTGCCTTACTTGTTCCTGCCTTCAGGGCCTTTCCTGTCCCATTGTCAATCCTGAAATAGATTTCCTCCTTGGCTCCCTGGTGAGATTTATTTACAAAGTTGTTCCCCAGGCCTGGTCCTCATCAGAATTGTTTAGCTGGCAAAATGGCTGTCTGGCCCCCTCTTCCCCGCTAACTGACCCCTGTGCTCAGGAAAGGCCCAGAGGTGTCAAAGGCTGATAAGGCTAATGTCTTACCCACTCCATGGGGATTTGCTTCTTTGACAATTCTATTTTCAGTCTCCCCCCAATAGTATAAGTAGTATGTGAACATCTTAGAAAATGTAGATTAGTTTTTTTTTTTTTTGGACTTAAAGAAGGGAGAATGCACTCCTAAGATCACCATCCAAAAACCAAGCCTGACTTGACTAACGCTTAGGCATGATTCCAATCATCTCTCTATGTATACTTTTTATAAAATTGAGCTCATGCAATCTCGTTGCTTACTCTTCTTCACTTCACTTAATATTACTGAAGTATTTTCCCTGGGCATGAAATAGTCTTCATTGACCATATAACAAGCCATCTTGTGGCTGTACCATATAGATTATGTAAGCAAAATGTCCAATAATTAAAAATTTAATCTTTGATTTATTTTAATGGGAGACATTTTGCATTTCAGTGTAAGAGGGGCTTAGCATATTGGTTTAAATTGTGTGGTTTGGACTTAGATCTGAATTCAAACTCTGTCTTCTCCTCTTACTAGTGACGCGACATCAGACAAATATCTATTGCTTTTTTTTTTTTTGGTGAAAAAGATTGGCCCTGAGCTAACATATGTTGCCGATCTTCCCCGTTTTGCTTGAGGGAGATTGTCTCTGAGCTAACATCTGTGCCAGTCTTCCTCTATTTTGTATGTAGGACACTGCCACAGCTTGGCTTGATGAGTGGTGTGTAGGTCTGTGCCCAGGATCCAAACCAGCAAACCCTGGCCCACCGAAGCAGAGCACATGAGGTTAACCACTATGCCACTGGCCTGGCCCCTGACAAATATGTATTTCTTCATCTCCAATGTGGAGATAATACTTTCTACTTCACAGGGTGATTCTTGATATTAAATGGGGTAGTGCATATGAAGTGCCTACTGAGTACTAAGTCTCCATACATGAAAGCTGTTGCTTATTGTTGCTGTTACTACTATTACCACTACTACCAAGTTTTCAGCCAATGGAACAAACCTCTAGTGATGAAATTTCAGCTATCATTGACCTGGGCTAGGGGATCTATTCGTAAAGGTGGAGGGTACTTTTTCTAGTGCCTGTGAAATCCTGTGTGTGGCTTTTATTTTCATCTAGGCCTGTCCCTGTCCCTTTTCCCTTTCCTGACTTGGCTTTGGCAGCACCTCTGTGCTGCCCACACCTACCTCTGTTGAGGCCCCTTTCCTCTCTTGTGCCTGGGGGCACCAATGAGACATAAATACAGGAAGCATTAACAATGCAAGTTGGTATATAGAACCATAGATGTCAGCACTGAAAAGGTCCTTGGAGATCAACTAGTGTAATTGACCTCTCTCTCATTCCTACCCTTGCACAGATGAGGGGAATTAAGGCCCAGGAAATGGATAAGACTTATCCAAGGTTATAGACTGAGCCAGTTACAGTGCTAGGCTTGGAACCCAGTGTTCTTTATCCTATCCTTAACTTGCCTCTGCAAAGACCAGTGCTGTAGATAATCCAGGCTATAGATCAGAGGTGGAGAGAGAATGCTGTGGGCTTGGAGCTGGCTGGTGTAGATGGAGAAGGCTTCCTAGAAGAAGCACAGTCAGCACTTGCTTCCTCTTGATAGTAGGCTGATTAGCATTCATTTGTTTGCCCCTTGGTAAGCATTACTCTGTGGCTATGTTTTTTGTCTTCAGTAAGCTGGTTGAGAGCAGGGGCTGAATTATTGTTTGTTTGTTTCAATATTCTCCCTTCCTTCCCACCAATATCTAAGTTGCTCAGGTTCTTAGCATCCTAGTTCCCTCTTCTGTGGTTGAACAGAGACACTTGTCCCAGGCTTTGCTGAGCACAGAGCCGGACAACTAATTTGCCTCCTTTGATCTCATCCTAGATCAATGTGCGTGTGACCACCATGGATGCAGAGCTGGAGTTTGCCATCCAGCCCAACACCACTGGCAAGCAGCTGTTTGACCAGGTAAGGGAGGAACTCGTTGTTCCTTAACCTATTCCACTTCTCCCAGTAGCTCCCCCCACAATGACTGCTTCTTAGGAATCTCTTCTCCTACTTGCTCCTCCAAGATGGGTCAAAACAAAAGCTGACCCCAGCCTTAAAAACAAAGGAGGCAAAGTTTAACTTTGGCAGCCTGTACCTTGGATGGTCCTGACTAATCCTATCCTTGGCCCTGAACATGGGAGAAAAGAGAAGTGAGCAGGGTATAACTCTGTGCTAGATGCTCTAAAAGTGTTAGCACATGGAGCCTTCCTCTCAACCCTGAAACATGTGAGTGATCTCTTCTCCATTTTAGTGATGAGGCTCAGAAATTAAATAACTTAATTGCACCCAGCCGGTACCTGGCTGGGATTTGAACCCCACATTCTTGTCACTGTACCACATGGCCTCTGTCACATTTTTTTTTTGCTTCCTAGTAGAAGGAAGCCAACTTATTCTCCCTGAAGTAGCGTGCTTTGTGTACATTTCCCTCAAAGGAAATTTGGGACTTAGGACACCACTGAAGGTGAGGAATGCAGTAGGAGGGTACTTTATCTCCTGCAGTAATGCCATGGAGATAATGCTGAAGTGGTCATTCCCATCTCCAACCCAAAGGGGGTCCCTTCACTGTGAATCACCATTATCAGAAAGGATGTGCTATATAATATAATAGCGAGGTGGGGGCCACAGAATCTTTCAGCATTCAAAGACTCTCCAGGGGCCAAGAGAATGTGCCATCTGTGACCAAACTTCCAGGAGGGAAAATGGGGCTACCATTTCCAGAGGCTAGGATCCCTCCAGACAGGCCATTATCCCATTTCCCCACTAGCCTCTGGTGAGGTGGGGGTCTGACATTGTCCAGGATATTGGGACCACATGTCACCTTGATGGATTTTTCAGGCCCTCTCGCTTCCCTTTCTCCTTTGCTCTCTGAGTCCTTCTACTGTCTGAGAACTCCCCCAGAGTTGGGAAAGGGAAGGAAAAAAGATGAAAGAGGTTGTATTCAAATGAGATAATTCTATTCCTATGAATACTCCTGACTGGTGAGGGGAAAGACAAGGAGAGAAAGGAAATGGGGATGATAGGGAGGATGTTTTCCATTCAGATCTCCATGTAAAAGGAAGGAAGGGATGGCTAGAAATCTGAAGACAGCTTGGCCATGCCCCCCAATCCCTGATGTCACATGACAGAGTGGGAAAATTGTTGTCTATGGATAGTACAGATGAGAATTAACATTTGTCTAGCACTAACTGTATACCAGGTACTGTGACAGGCATTTTGTATACCATATCATTTGACTATCTCAAAGCCCTGTGAGTGCAGGAATTAGTACTGGCTTCATTTTACAGATGAGTTAACAAAATCTTCATTTTTTTTAGCTAGGCCTTAAGAAAATCATTGAATCTCTCTGGGTTGGTATGCTCATCCAAAAAAAAAAAGTGGGTCTAATACCTACTTCACAGGCTTTATGTGAAGTTATGAAGAGTGTATTATTTATATCTCACTCATTATTCAAAAAGAAACTTGTTATGGTGGTTTATAAGGATACAAGGATATAAAATCCAAAAGGATAAATTAGAAATAGATGAGAAAGACAATAAGAAAATACCAATAGGGAAGCAAGTTTTATGTGAACCATCCAGCATGTAGTAGAGATGTAATAAATGATAGCTCCTAAATGCCATGACATTTTCTGTCTTGTAAATCAGCTAGAGTTGGGAGATGGGCTTGAAGATCCTCAGAGTATCTAACTTTGGATTTAGCTGGAACTTGCTTCTTCTCTGGAGTTTGTTTTGTTTTGAATGGTGTAAGTAATCATTGGTATTTAATTTGTGAAAGTACAAATTAGTCAGGGGAACATTTAAACACACATTTACAACAATTAGTGTGCCAACATTCACATAGCTTGCAAGTGATTACGATGCTAGTCTGGAATGACTGAATGCATTTTGATTATATTAATGTTTTGAATTCTCCCTTTGCATGCAGGTTTTATATTGGAGAGCTTTTAAAAGGACAGCCTGGTGAAGTCAAAAGGGCACTAGATGGAAAGTTAGAAACCTTGGGCCCTAGGGCTGGCTCTACCACTAATTCTCCTTACACAAACCTTTCCCCTCTTTGGGCCTCCGTTTCCCTATCTGTACAATGTCTAACTGATCTCTTAAATCTGTTTATGTCTCAAAAATTTATCTCTGGCGTTTATTTCTACATTCCATATCTCTTTCTTTCCCATTTTTAACCCCACTATTTGGATTTCAGTTAATCCTTTTCTGTAAAAAGGAAGGAAAGCCCTCATTTGAGTATGATTAGCAGTTGGCATATGCCAGAGTGATGGGGAGCTGGCAGGGAGGACATCTCTTTCTGGGCAGGCATCTTACTATCTCTAGGACTAAAAGGAGAAGGTGTCATCTGATATGTAGGCTGTTACGCCCTTTGCTTCAGACAGCAATATCATTCTAGTGCAGAGTATCAGCCAGTGTGGATTTTATGGTCCAACTGGGAACACGAGGCTCCTTTGGCCTCTACTCAGACTCCTTCCCAGAGCCCTGGTTCTGCACCCCACTCCTCTCAAGCCCAAGCCAAATGACTCCATCCCCTGCCCTAAACCCTGGGGGCTTTGTCCATTTGCATTGGAGGGGATAGCTGTGGAGGGAGAGTAAGACATAATTTAGAGCCCAGGGCAAAAAAATCCTTGGGCAAAGAGATTTATTAGCTTCAAAAAGCCACAAGGCCTGGTAATTCTTTGTTAGTGTTGGTTTGGTTTAAATTCTGTGGGTGTGGTTTTCAGGCAAGCCCAGATGGTAGGGAGCCCTGGCCAGATTGGTGTGCTAGTTCTCAAAACAGCACTCTCGAAACAGTAGTTCCACTACTTCCCAAACAAAGCCCTTGAGAGACTTGAATCTTTCATACTGGTTGGGGAGAGGAAAGGGAGAAAACCAGGAAGTTCATGACTTCCCATCCTGAAAATCAGTGTTGTTTTGAGAAATATCATTTATTGAGCACATACTATGGACTAGCCCTGGCTAGGTGCTTTAATCCTCACAATGATCCTGCCTATGAGAGGTGAAAGAACATACTCTAGGTTATGTAGTTAGTAAGTTGTGATGGAGTTTCAAATATAGCTCTGAGTGCAAAACTATTCTTTTCCCCACTGCACTACTCTGCTTAGGGTGAATGAAGCTGTTCGCCTTGGAGAAGACACAAGAGAAGATGTGTTCTCTGTCTTGAGGTCTCTGAGGGGCTGTGATAGGAAGGAGGCGGCAGTCATGTTCTGTGAGATCAGAAGGGGCAGAACTGGGACCCCATAGGTGAAAACTATAAGGAAAAAAGGTTTGAGCTCAGTCAAGGAATTCCTAGCTCTAGCTCTAGTCTAGCTTTACCTGCCCCCTCCCCTCAAAGTTTTTGAGCTCTAGAAGAGAGACGAAATCTCAGAGCATCCATTCATTTATCTATTTATTGACTGATTCAATATTGACTGAAGGTCTACTGTGTCTTGAGGAGAATCTCTAGACCTATCAAATACCATCTCTGCTCTTAAGGAACTTGAAGTTCCTTACATGTGGAAGTATAAAAAAGTACATGCAACTCTCCTCCCACATAGAATGAAAGAAACACCCTTGAGGCTCAGGTTGTGTATAGAGAATGGGATTTGATGTTAGCCATGGGTTCAAATTCTGTCCTTCTATTTAGCTGTGTGACCTTGGATGGCTCATTTAGCCGCTTAGGACTTTACTTTCCTCAGCAAAATGGTAATCACACTAATCTCAGAGATTTTGTGGTTTTATTTAATCTTCAAATAAGTAAAGTGCCTGGTACATAGCAGGCATTCTAATGTTGGTTGTTCTTATTAAGGGCTAAATAAGTAGGTGGAAATTGCCCTGGGAGTTCAGATAAGGGATCCATGTAATCAGGAAGCTTTTCTGGCTCAGTGAAGTCCTTATGATTTGTGGACTCTGCATTGAAGGCAGCAACCCTTTCTTCTCTTCCATTTTTATTTTATAAAATAACTAACATCTATTATTGTAATAGTAGTATCCCTATCTTATAGATGAGGAACTGAGGCGTAGAGGGGGGAAAAGACCTGTTTAAGGTCAGATAGCTAGGAAGTAGTATAGTGCTTGAACCAAGGCATATAGCATTTCCAATTTTCCCAGTGCCTTTGGTCAGCTATCTCCTCTGTGACCTCCCCTTTCTTTGCCTGTTCCCATTCTGAGTGAAAAAAAAGTTTAGTCCCTAAACTTAGAACCCTAGCTGAGTGTGTTCTGTGTTATAGAGCAGGCAGCCACTTAAGCACAGGCAGTGGAGTAGCAGAAGCAGCAATGGTGGCAGTCCCTCCTAGAACTTTCCAATTGTGCATTGATTTGATTTCACATGGGTAGCTGACATTGCTGCCAAGCCTGTAATGGGATCTCAGTGGGCCACAGATGTTTGGGCTTTGACGCAGTTTTGCACATAATTTCTCATGCAGTTTTCCTCTTGAGGCTCCAGCCTTGCTTCCTGATCCTGCTTTGGGCTTCTGAAGTACCTGATTATGTCACTAGTTTGTTTACTCAGATAGATGTATGGGGGATTTGGGGAGGGGAGCTCTGAGCTCTGGAATTGACCTGATCTCCCCTCCCCTCCATAGACCTCAGACGTAGGCAGCCTTCACATGCAAAAGAGAGGCAAAAGGGGGTTCTTTGTTACATCCAGATGCCCCTGGCAATTAGTAAGGATTTTCTCAGAGGCAAATCTCTTCCCTTCACTGGACCCCAGTTTTCCAGTTTATGCTGCTTGGACCCTATAATGCACCACAGTCTGTTTTGGAGGTTTGTATAGCGTGGCTGAGGAGAATCCATGCCAGTGTCTTACAAACTGAAGTGCTGGTCCCTCTAGGTGTATGTGGCAGATTCTAGGAGGTACACAGAGCTGCGGGATGAATGTGATTTAGTATATTGGAGCATCAATTTTACTTGTAGATGTTATTTATTTCATTATTAAAACATAGATACTTAAGGGCCGGCCCCATGGCTCAGAGGTTAAGTGCGCGCACTCCGCTGCTGGCGGCCTGGGTTCGGATCCCGGGCGCAAACTGACGCACCGCTTCTCCGGCTATGCTGAGGCCGCGTCCCATGTACAGCAGCTGGAAGGATGTGCAGCTATGACATAGAACTATCTACTGGGGCTTTGGGGGAAAAATAAATAAATAAAATTAAAAAAAAAAAAGAATTGTGAGGATTAGAAGTAATGTATAGAAGTTCTCTGTGCTTAGCACATAGTGGGTGGACAATAAAATGTACGCAACATTATTTAGAATTGTATTCTGTAATAAAAAAAAAACATAGATACTTAAGAAGTAGAATGTAAAATTTGCACAAATGATTAAGATTAAACCTGGGCTTCAAAGAAATTCTTGCTTGCAGCCATCTACTGCTACTCCCCCCACCCCCTACCATGTCCCTGGGTATATGCATTCATTATTTTCTGCTGCTGAAGGATTTATTCCAAGACAGCTTTGAGAAATACTAGCTCAGGCCCAATGAGTTGGCTGTCTGGGGTCAAAGGGAACCAAATAATTTTCTTCTCAGGAATAGAGTCATTTCTCAGAGTGGAATAGTAAAGATCCTAGTCACTGGAGCCATGGATATTGTTCGTACAACCAGGACCTAAATACTCTCTCTCACTAGAAAATGAAGTTTCTCATTACTCTGGAGTGGAGATCTCAGCTGGAAGCAAAGCTGGAAAGGCAAAGACTTGGAAATGGGTCCAAGAGTTGCCTGATGAAATAATTCCCAGCACCCTGTGGACCTTAATTGGAGATTTCCTTATAACCTGGGGTCCAGGGGTCATCTGTTTTATCCTTTGTTCTTTTTCAGTATCAATTCTGACTTCAGACCATATTTCCTTCCCCCCACACCCTCACTTCCTCACTTTGGGACTTTGGTGGCAGCTGAGAGACATTGCTCATCTCTCCAAGCCCTGGAGCCTAAGGAAATGGAAAATTTATATGCATCTGATTTCTCTATGTTTATAAGGGAAGAGGCAGTGCTCAGAGAGATTAAAATTCCCTACTGATCCTGAAATCTTTCTTTTGATATCGCTTTAGCTGTTACTTTGTCCAATTTTTCCTCAGATACTCTAGATCCTGGAACTATTTATTTTGGTTCCCGTGATCCTCTTTTCATCACACCCCTACCCATCCCACTAGTGAAACAGACAATATGGTACAAAAAAGGCTAAGGAGCTCACTGCTGGGACCTCTGGGACTGGCTGCCTAGTCTGTGCCTGCTTCACTCCCTTTTAGTTCTGGGGTCTCTGAGCCTCTATAGCTGGGCTGTTGGTACAGACAAAGACCAGTTGCTGCTCTACCAGTTCTGTTCCCAGTTAGCGTGCCCCCCGCCCCCCCCCCAGCCCTGCACCATGAGCTAGCATCCTGGCCTTAATGGTCCATCTTCAGCATCTTCAGTGGGTCTCTGTCTCCTGGGACTGGATTGTTTCTTGGAACTTCTTCCCACCAGTTGCATCTGGATACACTATTCTTCTGCAACCCTGTGGAAAATTATTAGAACTGTTAATTGGGCCCTGTGTTAGATCTAGGATGAGGTAAGTGGTGCTTTAAAAAATCTTTCCTGGGCCGGCCCCGTGGCTTAGTGGTTAAGTGAGCGCGCTCCGCTGCTGGCGACCCGGGTTCGGATCCCGGGCTCGCACCGACGCGCTGCTTCTCTGGCCATGCTGAGGCCGCGTCCCACATGCAGCAACTGGAAGGATGTGCGGCTGTGACACACAACTATCTACTGGGGCTTTGGGGGGAAAAATAAATAAATAAAATCAAAAAGAAAAAAAAAATCTTTCCTGTCCATATCCTCCCCTGCTGTCCTCTGCAAAAAAGCCAATATTGCATTTCAACATGAATATTTTATATTCTCCATCTAAAACCTGCTGGCAATTCCTAGTGCCTATTGACTTAGACTCAAGGACTCACCTTTTCATTGAATCCTGGAAGTCTTTTCATCTTTCCTCACACCCCCACCCCATTTATCTTTTCTAAATATGCTGCTAGTTACCCAAGTCAGCAAGAGGTAGGTGGGAAATCGGATTGTATTTCTTAGTCATTTGCAAATAACCTAATTAGTAGAATGATAGAACTTGAGAGAATAAAGAAGCCATTTTAGCCATACTACTTGTAGTATATGGGGAATCTGAATAGATGGGGAAGCTGAGGCCCAGAGAGGGAACTGTAATGCCTTAAGATCGCACAGCAAGTTGGAGACGGAAGTGAAACTTTTGCTCAGGTTTTCTGATACCTGAATCAAGCTGTGAAAGAAGGGTGACCACTATGCATACTCCAGTGAGCAATAAAGGTTGATGACTTGGGGATCTGGCTTCTCTCCGAAATGGTTGTTGACTGAGCCTAGTGGGAAAGCCAGGGACCATATTTAGATGAAGAGGCAGTCAAAGTTTTATTATTTGACTGGGATATCTGGGGCAAAAGAGAGACAAGGCAGTTAGTCACTTGAGAAGTCCAGGGCTCCTAAGCTCCTATGAGCCCTTGGCATTAGGAGATAGCATGCTAGAGAAGAAGGGATACAGGTGTTGAATTCTACATCTGTAGATGTAGAATTCAATACATCTACATTCTGATACATCAGAATTCTAGTCTCGACTCTACAATTTTAGACAGGTTGCCTCTCTAAGCCTTAGTTTCCTCATTTATAAAATGAAGATAATAGCTATCTCAGGGTTATTCAGTGTTCAGTACCTGGCGTATAATAGATACTTAATAAATATGACCTACTTTTTCCTTGGGACCTCTGAAGCTCTATATTGTAAGCTCTGGGAGAGACTATGGGGTCTGGCTTTGGATACATAGTAGAAACTTTATGGATACAATGGAGGGCTGTGTGCGTGTGTGTGTGTGTGTGTGTGTGTGTGTGTGTGTAGGGGAGATAATGATTTATTCACAGAGAAGGATATCAGCAACACTGGGTTCTTGTTCCCCGTTTCTACGTTTCTATCTCTAGGTAAATTTCTTCACCTTATCCCCCCACCTCCAACCCCCCCCCCCCAAAAAAAAGTAAAGGTAAAGACTGCCTGATGCCAGCGTGACCACATTAGGATGTGGCTCAGCTTCATTGCCTCCATCCCCAGTGGTGGGCATGCTGGAGATGAGCCACCAGCCAGAACCATTAACATGCTAATGTCAGAGACTGGAAAACAGATCCCGTCTGTCTTCTCCTGGCTGGCCTCCCTTGCCTGCCCACTGCTCAGCCAAGAGGCCCAGAACACCAGGGGGCCCCTCAGCTACTACACTGAGGTACTCACCCTGTTTCCACCCTCATTCCCGCTCTCAATCTGTGTGAGTGGTAAGGAGAATCATGACTGGGCTCTCTAATCAGGGCAGGAAAGATGCATTTCAGCCCCCAGGCATAGCATTGCTTTGGGGTATATAGATACCACAGTCCCTGCTTTGTCTCCTCAAACATTCTTTCTTGGGGCATCTTAAATGGGACTCAGTCTGAAGGATGTGGGCATTATTGCTAGTTGCTAAAGATAAAGGTGCAACCCAGGAGAACAAGATGCAGGAGTTAAGCCAACAATCTTTACCTTTAGCCTTTAATCCATCCTGGGAGTGGGAAGCTGCATGGCATAATAAAGGGATGGAGGTGGCGGAAAGGACTGGATTTGAATGCGTTTGGAGTCAAATAGACCTAACACTGCTACTCACTACCTGAACCTTCACTTCTCTGAACCTTACTTTAACTGTCTGTAAAATGGGCTTAATTGTAATTAGATAATAGAGCTATTGTGAAAATTAAAGGAGATAATGGATATAAAGTTATTGATGTGTGGTAGTGCTCATAAGTAATAGATTCATTCCCTACCTCATCAGAAGTACTTTGTGCAGAGAGATGCTGACATCAATTCTTGACTGCTGCCCAGATGTATTTTCTTGCCATACCCTGGGCACCTTATGTCCTTTAAGGTCAGGGGCCATGTTGGCTTCACTTTTGTGTTTTCTGTGCCTGGCACAGGATAGACATTCAATCAACGATTGTTTTATGTTTTCTCTTCTAGGTGGTGAAAACTATTGGCCTAAGGGAAGTTTGGTTCTTTGGTCTGCAATACCAGGACACTAAGGGTTTCTCCACTTGGCTGAAACTCAATAAGAAGGTAACTGCTTACCTACTATTGGGTTTGGAATTCATTCATCCACCAGATCTTGCTCAGGAGGGTAACATGTGCTAGCTGACAAATCCAGGGCACCTAGAGCTGTGTTTTTCACTGGGTGGTCTGTTGATCACTGGATCAGAATAAGGGCAGAGGACTCAGCCGAGGTGAAGCTCCAGCTCTGTCTCCACTTTGACTTCTAACAGCAAGAATGGCCAGTGTCCAAAGAAGAAGGGACCCTACTAGGAGCTCTGTCTTGAACTTTGACTTATTTTAGACCACAGCCATTAGTGGTTCTTCAAGAGGGGATTTGTATCTTTTTTTTCTTTCTAAATTCAAGGACTTTAGGAGATTTGTTAAAAAGAGAGCCACAGACTCTTGAGCAGGAAAGAATCTTGAAGATCTCATGATCTTATCTTGTCCCTTCCCCCACCTGTCAACTGATGCCTGAACCCCATGCAGATGCTTCCTTCTTTCTTGATTTTCTATCTCAATTGATCTCTAAATGGGATAATTTGAGTATAGGTCCATTCAAGCTGTCCACCTCCAAGCAGCATGTCTGCAGAAACATGGTGGCCCTCCATCTCAGTATACTCAAACTGGCTAACTTTGTCCTTGGAGGTCTCCATACTGTCTTATGGCTTGTTTCCCTGATTGTGTGTAGGAGACGGGTGCCTTACCTTCTGCTGGCAGAGTCTTGCTTTCCCAAAGAGTAGAGACTTTTGCTGGACAAATGTGGACTGTTAGGAGCCAATTTCAGGCCTTAAAAAACAATCTAGTTTGTGCTCTTGTCTAGCCAATTCCCAGCCTCAGCCATGTATCCTGGTCTTTACTTTGCTAATTTGTGGTGTTGGGGGAGCCTTAAAGGAAGAGCTTTCTCCAATCAAAAGATACAGAGTGGCAGGATGGATTAAAAAGCAAGATCCAACAATATGCTGCCTCCAGGAAACACATCTCAGCTATAAAGACAAGCACAGGCTCAGAGTGAAAGGATGGAAGACAATACTCCAAGCTAATGGCAAACAAAAGAAAGCAGGTGTTGCCATACTCATATCAGACAAAGTAGACTTCAAGATAAAACAGGTTAAGAGAGGCAAAGAAGGGAAATATATAATGATAAAAGGGACACTCCACCAAGAAGACATATCACTTATAAATATATATGCACCCAACATAGGGGCACCAATGTACATAAAGCAACTATTAACAAACCTAAAAGGAGACATTAACAACAACACAATAATAGTAGGGGATCTTAATACCCCACTTACATCAATGGATAGATCATTCAGACAAAAAGTCAATAAAGAAATAATGGACTTAAATGAAAAACTGGACAAGATGGACCTAGTAAACATATACAGAGCACTCCATCCAAAAACAGCTGATTACACATTCTTCTCAAGCACGCATGGAACATTCTCAAGGATAGACCATATGTTGGGAAACAAAGCAAGCCTCAATAAATTTAAGAAGATTGAAATCATAACAAGCATCTTTTCAGACCTTAATGCTATGAAACTGGAAATCAAGCATGAAAAAAAACCTGGGAAAGTGACAAAAATGTGGAGATTAAACAACATGCTACTGAACAACCAATGGATCATTGATGAAATTAAAGGAGAAATCAAAAACTATCTGGAAAAAAACGAAAATGAAAATATGCCATACCAAATCATATGGAATGCAGCAAAAGCGGTCCTGAGAGGGAAACTCATAGCAATACAAGCCAACCTTAACAGACAAGAAAAAGCCCAAATAAGCAACCTTAAATTACAGCTAACAGAACTAGAAAAAGAAGAACAAATAAAGCCCAAAGTCAGCAGAAGGAGACAAATAATAAAAATCAGAGCAGAAATAAATGAAATTGAGGCCAAAAAAACAGTAGAAAGGATTAATGAAACAAAGAGTTGGTTCTTTGAGAAGATAAACAAAATTGACAGACCCTTAGCCAGATGTACTAAGAAAAAAAGAGAAAAGCCTCAAGTAAATAAAATCAGGAATGAAAGAGGAGAAATTACAATGAATACCATGGAAATACAAAGCATTATAAGAGAATACTATGAGAAATTATATGCCAACAAATTGGACAATCTAGAAGAAATGGAGAAATTCTTACACTCATACAACCTCCCAAAACTGAACCAAGAAGAAATGGAGAATCTGAATAGACCAATCATAAGTAAAGAGGTTGAAATAGTAATCAAAAACCTCCCAAAAAGTAAAAGTTCAGGAGCAAATGGCTTCTCCGGTGAATTTTACCAAACATTCAAAGAAGATTTAATACTCATCCTTCTCAAACTATTCCAAAATAGAGGAAGATGGAACACTTCCTAACTCATTCTATGAGGCCAACATCACCCTGATACCAAAGCCAGACAAAGACAATACAAAGAAGGAAAATTACAGGCCAGTATTGCTGATGAACATAGATGCAAAAATCCTCAACAAAATATTGGCAAACCGAATACAGCAATACATTAAAAAGATCATACACCATGATCAAGTGGGATTTATACCAGGGATGCAAGGATGGTTCAACATTTGCAAATCAGAACCATGATTTGGTTGATGTGGTGTATCACCAAAACGTGATGCACCACATCAACAAAACAAAGAATAAAAACCACATGGTCATCTCAATAGATGCAGAGAAGGCATTTGACAAGATACAACATCCATTTATGATAAAATCTCTCAACAAAATGGTCATAGAGGGAAAGTACCTCAACATAATAAAGGCTATTTATGACAAACCCACAGCCAACATCATACTCAATGGGTAAAGACTGAAAGCCATTCCTCTGAGAACAGGAACGAGGCATGGCTGCCCACTCTCACCACTCCTATTCAACATAGTACTGGAGGTTTTGGCCAGAGCAATTAGGCAAGAAAAAGGAATAAAAGGAATCCAAATAGGCAACGAAGAAGTGAAACTCTCACTATTTGCAGATGACATGATTTTATATATAGAAAACCCTAAAGAATCCATTGGAAAACTGGTAGAAATATTCAACAACTACAGCAAAGTCACAGAGTACAAAATCAATCTACAAAAATCAGTTGCATTTCTCTATGCTAATAACGAACTTACAGAAAGAGAGCTCAAAAAGATAATACCATTTACAATGGCATCAAAAAGTATAAAATATCTAGGAATAAATCTTACCAAGGAGGTGAAAGACCTATACAATGAAAACTACAAGACATTATTGAAAGAAATTGATGATGAAATGGAAAGACATCCCATGCACATGGATTGGAAGAATAAACAGAGTTAAAATGTCTATATTACCTAAAGCAATCTACAGATTCAATGCAATCCCAATCAGAATCCCAATAACATTCTTCACGGAAATAGAAGGAAGAATCCTAAAATTCATATGGGGCAACAAAAGACCCCGAATAGCTAAAGTAATCCTAAGCAAAAAGAACAAAGCTAGAGTCATCACAATCCCTGACTTCAAAACATACTACAAAGCAATAGTAATCAAAACAGCATGGTACTGGTAGAAAAACAGACACACAGATCAATGGAACAGAATTGAAGCCCAGAAATAAAACCACACATATACGGACAGCTAATTTTCAACAAAGGAGCTAAGAATATATAATGGAGAAAGGAAAGTCTCTTCAATAAATGGTGTTGGGAAAACTGGACAGCCACTTGCAAAAGAATGAAAGTGGACCATCTGCTATCACGATTCACAAAAATTAACTGAAAATGGATCAAAAACCTGAAGGTGAGACCTGAAATTATAAAACTTATAGAAGAAAATATAGGCAACACACTATTTGACATTGGTCATAAAGGCATCTTTTCGGATGACATGCCTACCCAGACTAGGGAAACTAAAGAAAAAATAAGCAAGTGGGACTTTATCAGATTAAAGAGCTTCTACAAGACAAACGAAACCAGAATCAAGATGAACAGACAACCCACTAGCTGGGTGAAAATATTTGCAAAACATATATCTGACAAGGGTTTAATCTCCATAATATATAAAGAAGTCACACAATTGAACAACAAAAAAACAAACAACCTGATCAAAAAATGGGCAGAGGAAATGAACAGACACTTCTCCAAAGAAGATATCCAGATGGCCAATAGGCACATGAAAAGATGTTCAACATCACTAATCATCAGGGAAATGCAAATCAAAACAACACTAAGATATCACCTCAAGCCCATTAGAATGGCTATAATCACCAAGACAAAAAACAACAAATGTTGGAGAGGATGTGGAGAAACAGGAACCCTCATACACAGCTGGTGGGAATGCAAACTGGTCTATGGAAAACTCTATGGACATTCCTAAAAAAATTAAAAATAGAAATACCCTATGATCCAGCTATCACACTACTGGGAATCTATCCAAAGAACCTGAAATCAACAATCCAAAGAGGCTTATGCACCCCTATGTTCATTGCAGCATTATTCAATATAGCCAAGAAGTGGAAGCAACCTGAGTGTCCCTCGACTAATGATTGGATCAAGAAGATGTGGAATATATATATACAATGGAATACTACTCAGCCATAAAAAAAAGACAAAATCGTCCCATTTGCAACAACATGGATGGGCCTGGAGGGTATTATGTTAAGTGAAATAAGCCAGAAAGAGAAAGGTAAACACTGTATGATCTCTCATATGTGGAATATAAACCAACACATGGACAGAGAAAAGTGTATTGTGGTTACCAGGGGCAATGAGTGTAGGGCGTGGGCACAAGGGGTGAAGGGAGACATACATATCGTGATGGACAAACAAAAATATATAACCCAAAATTTCACAATGTTATAAACTATTAAAACATCAATTAAAAACAAAAACAAAATAAAACAACAGGAGCTTTCTTAAGCCTACTCTCAGAATTCGGGGCAGTTGGACACATTGTGAGATGCTGGGGGCTTGAGGGCTTATGACTATCAGTGGGTGTTAGGTCATTTCAGGAAGAAATCCCCAATAGGAAACAATTATGGATGTGGGATTGGGTCCCCAATGAAAGTAATATATCTCTTTTCTGAATTACCAGGAGAGTTGCCACCCAGCTCTTTCAGATTACCCAAATTGATAACTTTTCAGTGTCTTCTCCCCATCATACAGCCACTCCCCCACCCCCAAAATCTATTTTTTGAGAACGTATAACCCCTATTGCTCCCAGGTGACTGCCCAGGATGTGCGGAAGGAAAGTCCTCTGCTCTTCAAGTTCCGGGCCAAGTTCTACCCTGAGGATGTATCCGAAGAATTGATCCAGGATATCACACAGCGCCTGTTCTTCCTGCAAGTGAAGGAGGGCATTCTCAATGATGATATTTACTGTCCACCTGAGACTGCTGTGCTGCTGGCCTCCTATGCTGTCCAGTCCAAGTATGGCGACTTCAATAAGGAAGTCCACAAGTCTGGCTACTTGGCCGGGGACAAGTTGCTGCCACAGAGGTAAGGTGGTGCCCAGGCCATCTGCCCTGGCTAGAGGGGACTGCAGCCCAAGGCTGACTGATTCCTATTACACAGGGGCTGCCAGATCTGTTCCTTTCCACTACAATCTGTCTGAAGACCATGTTATGCTGCTCAGAGAAATGTATTTGCATATGGCACCATACCCTATTGTTTCTCTGGCTCTCAAAATAAGAAGCTTTTTTTCCCCTCTGTTTGCCTGATTACAGAACTTCATTACCCTGGAAACAGGTGCTTATACAGAGAACCAGAGATGGATGGATTTTCTCCCCCACCCCTCACATTCCATTTTCTCAATCCTTTTCACTGATTTAGACCTCTTATATCAGAAGTTCCCAGGAGAGAGAGAGAAATACATAAGCCAGGGATGTGGGGAGCTCAAAATAGTCTTTTAATATTGATAACCAGTGTACAGAGCTTTCTGCCTTTGTAAACTTCAAAGTTGAGCACTCTCAAACACTCATTATTTTTGTTTTATCATCACTACTAAATGATGGCATTATCATTATTTCCTGGCTAAAGAAATAGAGGTGCAGAGGTGGTTGCTCTCTTGCCCAATCTCCCACAGCTCATTTGAGGCAGAGCCAGATCTGGAATCTTAGTCTCTTGATTTTTTTAACCCTGGGTTTTTATCCACTGTATCCACTGGCCATTTTCATAGGCTTTTGGATTGGAAGGAAAAGTTCTGCTTCATCCTGGGAGACTCAGTCCCATTGGAACTGTGGCATATGCATAACTCACCTGGAGGTATTAGGGATAGTGGTTGTGCCCTGGGACTCTACCTGAGTCGCTGCTATTATGTCTGAGATGGCATATTTAAAACAAGCCAGGGAGCTGGCCCAGTGGCGTAGTGGTTAAGTTTGCATGCTCCACTTCGGCAGCCCGAGGTTCGCAGGTTCGAATCCTGGGCATAGACCGGCGCACTGCTCATCAAGCCATGCTGTGGTGGCGTCCCACATACAAAATAGAGGAAGATGAGCACAGGGTTTAGCTCAGAGCCAATCTTCCTCACCAAAAAAAAATAATAATAATAATAATAAAATTAAAAAAATAAAACAAGCCTTATGATCTAGTAGATCTGGGAGGTTGAACCAGTTAGTTTCTCCCAAAGCCATTTGGGCTCAGTTGTCTGTTCTGTATCCACAGGCTGTAATCTCATCCCTGAGCAATATTCTCACAAATACGAACTGTTGGTCCCACAAGGATTAGGAGACAGTGTCCATGCCTCTGTGAGGCCCAACCCTATTCTTAGTCCCACAAGTCAGCACAGACTTGATACATTACTGCTCTGCTTGGGGACCATAGCACGCTATTGGATTTTCTGGTTAAAGGTACAAAAGAAGGTGTTCCCATTGTCTTTCTTGGTCATCCATTTTTGTCTCTATCCTACCTCTCAGGCAGTTTTCTACATCTAATTAATACCTCCTGCTATAATTTCAGTCTGCTTCCAGTGTGACCTCAGTGGGCTGACTCCACGTCCTGTTTGTATCAACCCCTTAGAGAGCTAAGTGGGTTTCCATTTACACTTACATTTGGGCTTTGTGCTTTAAACTACTCACTACCCATTGTCTTTCTAGGGTCCTGGAGCAGCACAAACTCAACAAGGACCAGTGGGAGGAGCGGATCCAAGTGTGGCATGAGGAGCACCGGGGCATGCTCAGGTAAGCCCAACCTACCAACTGTGAGCTCTTACAGGGAGAATAAGAGTTGGTTCTGGGGAGAGAAGAGGTAAAGGACGAGGGACACTGGAGCATGTTGGAGAGAGAGGGACAGGAGTGTAGTTTACAGAGGAAATTAGAGATAGAGGGCAAATCAGGACCATTATAAAGCTGTGTTTTCTGTGAATGATGGCGACTGATAGTGCAAATAGTTTAGACCATAAAGAAATGGAGGGGACCCCAGGATCCATAGGGAGCTTCTGGGTCACCAGGGGCTCCTCCCCAAGAGATAAATGGGGAAGGAACTCTAAATATGGCAAACCATTGGGTAGTTGTCTAGTTGAGGAACAAATCTTATTATTTTGCCATCACCACTCCATCTGGGCTCTGCTAAGAATGTGCCTGTCTAAGAGGATTCTATGGCAGCTAACATGTGAGAGGCCAGCAAGGGTCAGCTCACCCTTATTCCCCTTGGGAACCTCGAACCTTAGGCTCCTGCCAGCAAGTTTTTCTTATGAAAAGTCATGTTGTGCTCTGTTTGTCACCATCTACTTACTTTCCATCCTTTTCCCATCCTTCAAGGCAAAATCCTTGTCAGAACTGCAAAGCAGGTAGGCTTTCTATCTCCCTGAGTCTGATTCACAGGCTCCCGCCTATAACCCCCCATTCTGTTGTTTAGGGAGGATGCTGTCCTGGAGTATCTGAAGATTGCCCAAGACCTGGAGATGTATGGTGTGAACTACTTCAGCATCAAGAACAAGAAAGGCTCAGAGCTGTGGCTGGGAGTGGATGCCCTGGGTCTCAACATTTATGAGCAGAATGACAGGTATAGCTCAGAACTCTTAGTTTATTTGGGCCACTCAGACACCTAGGGCTCACCAGGGAGTAGGACTGTACCTCCTGAGTCCCACCTGGGTAGTTTGTTTCCTACCTAGTTTAGACCAGTCCGGATGATTGCACAACCTCCCTTAGGCCTCTAAATCTTGCATTGACTACACTTGCATTGCCCACTATAGTAGCCACTGGCCACATGTGGCTATTGAGCACTTGAGGTATGGCTACTATGAATTGAGGTGTGCTGTAACTGTAAATTACACACTGGACTTTGAAGAGTTAATGTGAAAATTAACTCTTAACAGAATGTAAAAGGTTTCATTAATATTTTTTAAAATATTGATTTACACATTCAAATGATAGTATTTTGGATCTCCTGGGTTAAATGAACTGTTATAGTTAATTCCACTTATTTCTTTTTACTTATTTTCGTGTAGCTACTAGAAAATTTAAAATTGCATGTGTGGCTTTCATTATATTTCTATTGGACAGCACTGGCCTAGAACTTACCTTGTGAAGAGTTGTAATTAATCCCACTTCCATATGATGATTAAGTGCCATTTGGCCTATAATCCCTCTTACTACAGCCTTATCTCACTTGCTTATTTTGTTTCTTGGTCTGCTCTTAGTGATGATGAAGATCAGTATATTATTGTTCCCTGTAACTTCTGAATCTTGGAGCTTATTATTTACCTTCTCCCCAACTTTTACAACTTTGGGTGGAAGAGTCCCAGTTAAGTAGGGCTGGAGATTCTTGTGAGAGATTGTTTCAAGGTCCATGCCTCAACAAAAAATACAGTAAAACACACCTCAGAGATTAGGACAAGGAATAATATTTCAACTGTGGTATCAGGAGGTTCTTTGTGCACCCTAAATGCTGGCAACTGACCTGGTGGCATGTGATGACACTGGCTGAGATGGCAATGAATCTACCTCCTTAAAGAAGAAGTTGATGGGGAGTAGGGCAAGGCAGCGACCTTCTATGTCCTTCTTGTCTTGCCCCTGTCCTGATGTTCTTGATCTCCATTTCTACAGACTGACTCCCAAGATAGGCTTCCCCTGGAGTGAAATCAGGAACATCTCTTTCAATGACAAGAAATTTGTCATCAAGCCCATTGACAAAAAAGCCCCGGTAAGTGACTCCTCCCATTGGCCAAGACAGGTACCCACCAAGACCTGGATAATGCTAGGAGCAATCATGTTGTTGTATTTTTCTGTCGCTTTTCTGGCTTGCTTTTTTTTTGATGTGAGTGGGAATGGGAGGCACAAAAGGAGATTGGCGATGGAAGGGGATGTTGATGGGAAAAATTGCCAGGAGACATCCTATACCTGGTACCACCCTGCTACGTGTGTCTCAGGAGAAACATGGATGAGGGAGAGCCACAGGCAGTCTAAGTGCTGCCTCTTAGCCATTGTCTTCTGATGCCCTGAAGCTCTGGAGTGGAAACAGATCACATCTTATCTTTTAAAGCCTCTAGGCCCCAGAAAGTAGAAACTGTTCACGGACTTGATTTATCTTTAATTGTGGAGAAAAGACAGAGCCAGTAGCAGTTCAGATCCCAAGATGATCCTCCAAACTTGCTTTTTGGTATAACTTTGCTGCTGTCCTCTCAAGACTTTTTTCCGGAGCAACCCAAGAACAAGAAAATGCTTTGGGTCCAGTCATTCCTCTAACATGCTACACTTTTCACCTACTCATTGCCTGTGGCTGAGAAAACCAGAAAGCTAGTGATTGAGAGTAAGTTAGAAAATTGAGATGAGAGTCTCCTCTTCTGGTGTACCTTGTGTCTAACAAGGGCCAATGGCCATGCTGAGCCAGACCCTTCTCATGAGGCCTCAGCCATTCTTCTCCAGCCCAGAGGTCTCTGAACTTCCCCTGCTAGGTACTTTATATATGCTGTCTCCTTAAACCCTCAACAACATTGTCAGGTAGGTAGTAGCATACCCATTTTATAACCAATGAAATTGAGGTTCAGAGAGTGGAGTGATTTGCCTAAGATCACACAGCTAAAAGTGGTAGAGCTGAGATTTGAACCTAGGTCATTTGACTACTAGAGTTTGTGCTCCTTCCACTGAACCCCAAGCTATATGAGATGGTAGCAGTTTGGGTTCAGTGACAGAAGAGCTGGTGGTTAGTATATCAGCTGGTGACCTTGGTCAAGTGGTGTTTGTAATAACAAACTCAAACTCACTGGATTTTCTTGTGTGTGTGTTTTTTTTGTTTAACTGCCACTGTGCTCAACTTTCATCAGAAAAAGGTAAGTAACAAAGCCAGCTGAGATCAAGAGCTTATTTACAAAACGACAACAACCAGGACAATTGATGTTCAGGAGGTTTATGTGTTCATATAGGTATTTATAATTTGCCTTATTCAAAAAAGGATTTAAGAGGCTAGGTCTAATATATGCTTTTAGGAGATTACAGAAACAGTCCAGTCACCCATACTGCACTCACCAGGGTATTATGTAGGGATTATTGGGCCACTAAGAGAGGCTCCTGAGACTTAGCATTATCCCTAATTAGCAGATAAAGTTAGTTCCTATCTTTTAACTGGATTGAGAATATTTTAGGATGCTTTTCATAAGCAAAGGTTAAAAGAAATTGTGGTTTGATGGAAAGAGCACTGGTTTCAGAGTCAAGAAGCCTGGGTTCTAGTCCTGGGTCTGCCACTAACCTGCTGTCTGACCCTGAGCAAGTCACTTCACTGCTCTGATAATTAGTTTTCCCATCTGTAACATGAGAAAATTGGGTTAAATAATCTTTTCAGTGCTTTTGGACTTAGCTTTTCAGAAGGCAGAAGCTCACCTACATCTGTCCCTCCAAACTCTTTCCGATTGCTGGTTTCCCACCAGGACTTTGTCTTCTATGCTCCCCGGCTACGGATTAACAAACGGATTTTGGCCCTGTGCATGGGGAACCATGAGCTATACATGCGCCGCCGCAAGCCTGATACTATCGAGGTGCAGCAGATGAAGGCACAGGCCCGGGAGGAGAAGCACCAGAAGCAGATGGAGCGGTAGGTACTATGGAGCTGGAGTGGGGCCAGGGCCAGGGCAAGGAAGCTTCTCAAAGGTGCCAAGCCTGCTACAGGCAGGACATGAAGCCATCCCAGGACTGGGAGAGAGAGAGAGAGAGAGCTGTGCATGGATGACATCCCTTCCATTAAGTCTCAGGCATCCCCGACCCCAGGAAATAGACATCAGAAGCCTAGGATTTCAGAGGCTCATAGGAAGGTGGGGCATTTCATAGTTCCCCATTGTCTATAATACTCATGCCATTGCTCTTTTAGTCAGACTCTGAGTTGCTCCAGGCTATGTGACCAGTATAGTAGCAGTAGCAGAAGGCTCCATGCACATTTAAACCTGGACTTTGTAGGATTTTTTGAGTGGAATTGGGCAGAGCCACCAGAATTTTCCCTACAAAGCCCCTATGTACTGTAGCCCCTTGCTACTCAAAGTGCAACAAGGCTCAGCAGCATCAGCATCAACTTGGGAACTTGTTAGAAAGGCAGGATCTGAGACCCTACCCCAGACCTACTGATTCAGAATCTATATCTTAAGATCTCAGGTGATTTCTCCAGAGAAGATATGCAAATGGACAGTAGGCACGTGAAAACATTCTTAGTCATCAGGGAAATGCAAATCAAAACCACAGTGAGATACCACTTAATACTTACTAATATGGATATAATAAATAAAAACAGAAATAACAGCTGTTGGCAAGGATGTGGAGAAATTGGAACTCATATACATTGCTGGTAGGAATGTAAAATGGCTCAGCTGCTGTGGAAAACAGTCTGGTGGTTCCTCAAAAAGTTAAGCATAGAGTTACCATATGATCCCACAATTCCACTCCTAGGTATGTACACAAAAGAATTGAAAACAGGTGTTCAAACAAGTACATGTACACACATGTTCATAGCAGTGCTATTTATAATAGCAAAAAGGTGGAAACAGCCCAAATGTCCATCAGTGGATGAATGCATAAACAAGTTGTGTAGCCATACAATGGAATATTATTCAGCCATAAAAAGGAGTGAGGTACTGATATATACTACAATGTGGATGAACCTCTAAAACATCACGCTAAGTAAAAGAAATCAGACATAAATTGTATGATACCATTTATATGAAATATCCAGAATAGATCAATCTATAGAGACAGAATGCAGATTGGTGGTTGTCAGGGGCTTGGGGGAAGGGAGAGGGGCAGAAACTGCTTAATGGGTATGGGGTTTTACTTTGGAGTAATGGAAACATTTTGGAACTAGATAGATGTGGTGGTTGCACAACATTGTGAATGTACTAAATGCCATTGAATTGTTTGCTTTAAAATGTTTAATTTTATGTTATGTGAATTTCACCTCAATAAATTATTTAAAAAATAAGATCTCAGGTGATTTCTATATATGTTAAGGTTTGAGAGCATTGTTCTAGTCTGTCATAAAGAATTTGGGACCTCGGAGGCTTCTAATATAGTAGGCTGGAAAATGACTCCATGTATAAGAAGTTAGACACCAAAGTTCACATTTATTCAGAAAAATTAACTGAGATCAGGGGCAGTTTACAGAGCTAGATCTGGCAGGAACCTTCCCTCAAGGACCTCACAATCTAGTAGGAGAAAGAGGAAAAACAGTATATATATAACTGTTCAAATATTGTGTCGTTCATTCACTCAAATATTTATTCAGCAGTGAAAAAAATAGACAAAAATCCCTGTTCTCATGAAGCTGTCATTCTAGTGGGAAGAGACAGACAGAACAAGTAAGCAAATTATACAGTATGTGAGATGGTAAGAAGTGTTATGGACAAAAATAACAGGGAGGATGGATGGGAAGAAGGATAGGCCAAGTATTCAGAGGGCTTAGAGAGAGAAAAGACATCTAGCCAATGGAGAAAAGAAGACCTCCCGGAAGAGGTGCTGGGGCAAGAAAAAACAAATACTTATTCTAGATCGCAACAAATTCTGGGAAAACGGAGCCTAGAGCTGGGCTTCAGAGGGCAGGCAGAGTTAAGCCTGAGGACTGGTGCCCTAGCCATAAAGATCAGCAGACTTAAAGCACAGTATCCCAGAACAGAGCCAAAACTTGTCTCCCTATAACTCCATGAGATAGGGGACTTATTGGGCTTAGGGGAGCAAAGAAGTGACATAGCTAAGGTCACTCTAATGGTTACTCACTGGTTAGTGGCGGAACTGGGAGTCCAAGTTAGATATCCTCACTCTGACAGGGCCCTGAGCATACTGGCCCATATGAGTCTATGATGTGAGGACAAGGATGTGGAGATAAGGGAGAGTAGTCCCAACTCACAAGTCCTGAGTGTGTTGGATGAGTGGGGTCTGAAGGTCTAGGGCCAGAGACCCTTGGAGATCCCAAGGCTTCCATGTGGCCTTGCTATCCTGTTCCATCCCTTCTTTCTCCTTTCTTAGTGCTCTGCTAGAAAATGAGAAGAAGAAGCGTGAGATGGCAGAAAAGGAGAAGGAGAAGATTGAGCGGGAGAAGGAGGAACTGATGGAGAGGCTGAAGCAGATCGAGGAACAGACTAAGAAGGCTCAGCAAGGTGAGGCTTGAAGTCACCTTGGAGACTGGGTTTTCCCAGAACCTGGAGACCCTTCTGCCTCTGCTGCAGACTCAGGCTGTATAATCCAGATGTAGCTATAGAATAGATGAAGTAGGGCAACAGGAAGAGTGCTCAGAGCTTTCTGCCGGTTGTGCCCTGGGGTGAAGCATTTCCAGGAAGGAAGCTAGGTGTCCCTTCTTTCTTCACTACCTTTTCCCCTCCTTTTCTTCTCAGAACTGGAAGAACAGACTCGCAGGGCTCTGGAACTTGAACAGGAGCGGAAGCGTGCCCAGAACGAGGCTGAAAAACTGGCCAAAGAGCGTCAAGAAGCTGAAGAGGCCAAGGAGGCCCTGTTGCAGGCTTCCCAGGACCAGAAGAAGACCCAGGAACAGCTGGTAAAGCTGCAAAATGGACTGGGATTGTGGAACCTGAGTTTTTCCCCCTGTCTGCCTACCTATTCACAGCTACCTCTGCCTGCAGGGCTGGCTCTTTCCAGCAGGGTGCCACTCTACAGGCCTCCCGCAGATTGTTCATTCAGAAGCAAGCTGAGGAGTCACTGGTGTAGCCCAGAAACCTTTACAGTCTTCCCTCATCTTTACTTTTATTCTGCTTTCTTAGCCCTTGAGGATCTGAGCTGATGACCTGACAAAGGCAAGGGAAGGAAGAAAGAAATAAAGAGCTTCACACTTGATTGACTAGCTACTGTGTATTACAAGCTGTGCTAGCAACTTTTCCCTTTTCCTTACTTTATTTCTTCTTCCCAATAACCCTATGGGATTAACCCATATGGGATAATATGCCCAGATAAGGAAATTATGGCTCAGAGAGGTTTAAGAGACTTGCCAAAGGTCACACTTTTCTGTCTCTTTTTTGAAGGATTTGATCCCTAAAATCATATGTAAAACTATATGTCTATGCCTTTTTCAGGGGAGGAGGGTGAGCATCCATACTGTCATCACAATTTCCAAGAGTTCTGTGACTCAGAAGTTAAGAACCTGTGGCCCAAATTCCTTGACATATGCTCTTTCTCTGTACTGTTTGGAGTGGGAGTGCAGGGAACTAAGACCTAATTCTCAGGGGAAGCTTCCTCTGGGAGATTTGCCCAAGTGATAGTGTGCATAAGCTTTTTTCACTTGTTTAGATCACCTTGTGACACTTGAGTATCTTCCCTATGCTTGTCCTGGGAAGAGTCTTAGTGGAGAACTGAGCATTCTAGGATAACAGCGAAGGGTCTGCCACTTCAGGCAGTGACACAGTGATTTCCAAAGCCTTATTGAGGCCCTAACTGTGCAGTGGGCAATACTGAGAGAGGGAGAAGGAGAGGAGACACGGAGAGAGGAGAGGGAGAGGGGTGGGGGAGAGGGAGAGGGGAAAGGGAGAGAAGGAGAGGAATGAGGGAGAGGAAGAGGGAGAGAAATGAGGGAGAGGAAGAAGAAGAGAAATGAGGGGGAAGAAGAGGGAGAGAAATGAGAGGGAGGAAGAGGAAGTGAAATGAGGGAGAGGGTGTGAAATGAAGGAGAGACAGAGATGACATATTGTTTGTCTTCAGTAGGTCTATAGTTTAGGTGGGGAGCTCTGATATACAAGGAAATAATTTGAATTTAATAGGGTGCTATAGTAGATCTGAGAATAGGAGTGGTCCTCCAGGCTTCTTGGAGGAGGTGTGGTGAAAAGAGCGTCCAGGACAGCAAGCAAGGGAGCAGTAGGTTCCCTAGGGGAACTGGGGTTGAAGACACCTGGGCTCCGAGGACCAGAAAGCCCTGCTCTCACGAGCTTCCAATTTATCCATAGGCCTTGGAAATGGCAGAGCTGACAGCTCGGATCTCTCAGCTGGAGATGGCCCGACAGAAGAAGGAGAGTGAGGCTGTGGAATGGCAGCAGAAGGTAAGACACAGTGCCCAGAGCAAAGCATTGTGAGAAGGGGTACCACATACATAGGTTTCAGTTCCCTAGATTCCTTAGGGTTGGGTTCTTTCCCCCTTCTATCCCTCCTTGACAGTGGTCATTATGGGAGAAGGAGGTCAAGGCTTGGGAGAAGGAGGTCAAGGCTTTCTCAGATACTTCCAAGAATTCTACAATATCCCAGGGAAATTGGTACAATTGCTGCCATTGTACAGCTGATGAAACTAAGGATGGGGCAGACGAAGTGACTTGGCCTACCTGGTGCTTGCCTCCTGCTGGGCCTTTCTTGGCACGCATAGGATGCCACAAGTTAGCCTGGTCTGACTGCCAGT
Organism: Diceros bicornis minor; assembly: GCF_020826845.1. Lineage (NCBI taxonomy): Eukaryota > Metazoa > Chordata > Mammalia > Perissodactyla > Rhinocerotidae > Diceros > Diceros bicornis. Next base: position 59,377,539 of record NC_080781.1, read on the forward strand.
CCTTCTCTCCCTCTGTTACTGGACAGGCTCAGATGGTACAAGAAGACTTGGAGAAGACCCGGGCTGAGCTGAAGACTGCCATGAGTACGCCTCATGTGGCGGAGCCTGCTGAGAACGAGCAGGATGAGCAGGATGAGAATGGGGCAGAGGCCAGCGCCGACCTGCGGGCTGATGCCATGGCCAAGGACCGCAGTGAGGAGGAACGTACCACTGAGGCAGAGAAGAATGAGCGTGTGCAGAAGCACCTGAAGGTATCCAGGCAGGGCCAAAGGGTCAAAGAGACCATGTGCATTGACTTAGTAGTCCATGGCCTTCCCTAGGTCATCATGGGGAGATAGGTAGAGGAGCCTATCTCAGTGCTGTATGGGAGCCTGAGCCTTTTTCAAGTGAGAGCTTTAAGGGTAGGCACGCCTCACTTATTAATCAGATCCTGGGCCACCTCTTTGCCTTTTTTTTGGCCCCGTCCTCCACCCATACTCCATTTACCTCTTATATTCAGAAAATACTTAGCTGACACAATTCCTACCTGAATCTTTGGTATGTTGTTCTACTCTAGGAGAATACCTGTCATCAGTTGGTCCCCTAGGTTTGTGTTTTTTGTTTTATTCTTGCCCAATTGCAGTCCTAAAAGGGCTGGTGGAAATGGCTCTCAAAAAATATGTATGTGTGTGTGTATAAAGGGGGAGTGAGTGGGGGTGGGGAGAGAGAAAAAAAAGAAAAGAGAAAGAGAGAAAACAAGAGAGAAAGTAAGAAAGATCTAGTTAAATGAGGGGAGGTAAAATGAGAGGAAGCCATTAATCCCTCATCCCCTTGGACCCTCACAGGCCCTTACCTCAGAGCTGGCCAATGCCCGTGATGAGTCCAAGAAGACTGCCAATGACATGATCCATGCTGAGAACATGCGACTGGGCCGAGACAAATACAAGACCCTGCGCCAGATTCGGCAGGGCAACACCAAGCAGCGCATCGATGAGTTTGAGTCCATGTAATGGGCACCCAACCTCTAGGGACCCCTCCTCCCTTCTTCCTTGCCCCCACACTCTTACACTCTCGCCTTACTCACATTGTGCTGGAGCCACTAACTAGAGCAGCCCTGGAGTCATGCCAAGCATTCAGTGCAGCCATGGGACCAATCCTAGCCCCTCAGCCCTCACTCTCTTCTCTGAGCAGAGAAATGGCCCACTTGGTGCCAATGGGACCCTCTTTTCCCTCTCTGACCCATTCACTCGAGCTTGCTAGAGGAGACCATTCTCCAGCTCAGAGGCACTTTCCACTTGATTTGGGAAACACCTCCACATTTACTATTGTACTGCCAGGGTCAAGTGAGGAGTAAGTTGAAAACTAGTCCCCACCCCTGCCCCACTACTGTCTTCCTCTTCTGGGATCTGTGATTTGCAGAATTGGAACATCACAGGGTTTAGGGAAGGAGGCAGGGCCCTGGCTATATGCTCTAGGATGTCAACTGACCTAGGATTAGGCCTCCCAATGCCCGTTCTTTCTAGAGTATTTAGGCTTTGTAATGCTTGAAGGCTAAAAAGATATTCAGTCATTCTTGACTTTACCTCCCAGATTGGGCCTGTTACAAACTCAGTCCCAATAAGCCTTGTCCTTGAGTTCAGGGACTCACTTTCTCCCCAGGGTGAGATGGGGGAGACGGTCCCTGCAACAGCCTTCACCAATATCCTAGAAGGACATTGGCCCTTCTATAGGCAAGGCTGGGCAGAAGTTCTTGCCCTAATGCCTTATGGGAGCCTAGGCTTGTTTCAAGTGAGCTCTATGGGCAGAGGTATCCCTTACTTATTATTCTGGGTTCCTCCACTTTTCTTGGGATCTGCCCCTCCCCACTCCAATCCCCAAATCCCCTCCAGCTAGAACAGTAGGGATGGTTACCCAAAAACCCAGCCAGACTAATATCCTGACTTTTGGTTACCCAAAAGTCCCATCCAGAATTCTTGCCAAAGGGAGGAAATGTTCACACCTGGTCTCAGTATTTTCCCTGGCAGGGGTTCCAGGCCACTTCTCCCATCAGAGCTACTTAGGCCACAGCTCCTGCTTCAGGGCCATCCAGGCCTTAGTATGTTGAGCCCTGGAGCTTGATATCAGTTGGCTCAATGATGAGTGGGTGGAAGAAGCTGAGTAAGGTGAGAGAAGCCTGTGGCCCGGGTTCCACAGTTTACTTGACCCCCTCAGGTGCCTAATAGCCCCTTCCCATCACCCCCTCAAGGTGGTGACTGGGCCCTGCCTCTGTTGGACAAATTTCTAACCCAGGTCTTGCCACCATCTGTGCTGTCCCTTGGAGCTGTAAACCAGAGCGCTGTTGGCGGCTCTGGCCTGGTTCCTTCCACAACCCCACCCCTTGCTCTCAACCCAGGAGCAGCCTCTTCCTTCTGTCTCATGTGCGCACTCTTTTTCCTTCTACCAGTATTATATATTCTAGTGGCATCTAACTCAATATTGATTTCTCTATTTCTTGCTAATGCACCCTTAGAAGATATTAGTCTTGGGGCAGGATCATTGTGGCCTCATTCCCTTACCACTCCCACACCTGGGAGGTGTGTACTATACTATAAAATAATATTTTGCCAGAAACATTAACATAAGAAGCTTTCAGTATTAGTGATGTCACCTGTCACTATAGGTCATACAATCCATTCTTAAATTACTTGGTATTTGGTTTTATTGTTCCTTTTTTTTGCCTTTTCCCCAGAGTTCAGTCCTCAAGGGACCATACTGTCCCTCTGTGCAGTGTCCCTAGTTCAGAGCCCATGGCTTCGATCCCTCCCTCCTGCCTGCATCCCCCGCCTGACCTTGGGGAGCCTTATGTGCCTTCCTGTGAATTATATTGACACTCTCTTGGTGATATGCCCTGTATTGGCTAAATTCAAACCTGGAATTATAGGGTAATCTAGCTGCCTTCAGGGCAGTAACCCACCCCCAGGGAGGGTGGGGAGAAAGGTTAGATTTTGTGTTCAGGTTTTTTTGTGTGTATTTGTTGGGTTTTTAAAAATTGTTTTTGGAGGGGTTTATGCTCAACCCGTGTTCTATTTCAGTGCCAATAAAATTTAGGAAGACTTCACTGTGATTTGATCTTTCTTTGTGTTATGAGTGGGTAGCTGTAAGATACTTCACTGTAATTTCCACTATAGACCACCTTCTCAACTCTGATTTCATTTCATTCTCACCTCAGTCCTATGGGGAGTAGATATGACTATCCTCATTTTATAGAGGAGGGAATAGAGTTGATAAAGTAGAATAACTACCCAATGGCACAGGACTGTCTGACTTAATAGCCTATGCTGTTTCCACAGCTCCAGGCCAGTTTTTCCAATGTAGGTGGACCTTGCATTGACCATGTGATGCTCCTGGGTTCACTTGGCTTTGGGGCTTTAGGGCTGCTAGTAAGGGGTGGTTTCTATCTCTGGACTCCTCCCGGGGTGGTCAGGCCCTGTCCAGCCTCTTTGTCAAGGAGGCTTCCAGGATTGCTGCCCATCTCCTGCTACCCTTACTTACTGCAGTGCCAACAAAGGTCAGAGAAAGTACCTGGATCCCGGTTGTAAAAGGTGGTGGGGAGTGGAGTATGAAGTGAGGATGGAGAGTATATGTACAAAAGCTTTTGGTCGGCACTTTATGGTTTATAAAACATGTCAATTTTGTAGCCTAGGTATGATTATCCCATTTTTACAGATGAGGAAACAGACTCAAATAAGCCTTCCAGGCTGTCTTGGACCTGGCCTATTCTTTCACTTACCAGCTCCCTTCTTGGTGAGCCAATACTTGCAAGGAAAAGTAAAAGTTATGTATTCTGTGAGCTTTAAATCCTTACAACAACCCTTTGAGGCAGTGGCTCCCAAACATGTCTGCACTTTAGACTCAAAGATTCCAAAGCCCAGGCCACTCCCTCAGATCAAATTATAATTTCTAGTAGTCGGACACAGGCAGGCATCAGTATATTTGATGATTCCAATGTGCAGACAAAATTGGGAACCGCTACTCTAAGTTACTATTTTATCCCTAAAATGGGATGGAGAAACTGAGGCTCAACAAGATGAATTAATTTGTCCAAGGTCACAGGGATTAGAAGTAGTAGAGCCAGGATATGAACACAGGCAATCTAGTTCATGAGCCTGTGCTCTTAACGATTATACTATACCTTCTCCCTACCATTCCCACCAGGGGCCTGGAGGAGAACAGACATGTACTGAGAAGAGGAGATACTTGCACAGATTCAATTCTAAGGTAGCAAATAGAACTCTAGGGCCCTAGAAAACTTCAGTGTAGAAGGAGGCCTTAGGAATTTCTGCTAATGATAGTCCCAACTGTTGTTGCCTTGAAGAATGAAAAGATCAAGGTCCCCTCCAACCTCAACCAGAAGATGTCTGCTTTTGTATGCTTTGTATGTTGGGTTGTATATGTATAAATAATTTATTTTTTTAAAAGGAGGAAGACAGGTGGAATTCTGCTTCCAGGAAGATGGATGTGGTAGGCATGATGATGGCTCCCCAAAAATGTCCATGGAACCTGTGAATATATTACCTTATGTGGCAAAAGGGACTTGAGGGTGTGATTAAGTTAAGGATTTTAAGATAGGGGGATGATACTGGATTATCCAGGTGGGCCCAAGGTAATCACAAGGATCCTTAAAAGATGGAAGAATGTCCAAGTCAGAGAGAGTTGAAGATGCTACGCTGCTAGCTTTGAAGATGGAGGAAGGGGCCACAATCCAAGGAACACGGGTGGCCTCTACAAACTAGGGAAAGAAAGGGAACAGATTCTCCCCTAGAACCTCCAGAAGGAACGCAGTCCTGCCAACACTTTGGTTTAAGTCCAATGAAACCCATTTTGGACTTCTATCTGACCTCTAGAACTGTAAGGTAATAAATTTGTGTTGTTTTAAGCCATTATAGCATTGTTATCCATTTCTCAATATTCTCTGTTCTTGAAATGAAAATGTTATAGAAATGGAGAACAGAATAGGTTGCTATAAGTTAAGGAAAGAGGGAGGGGTGTGTGAGAAGTAGGTGTGGCTATAAGAGAGCAACATGAGGGATCCTTGCAGTGATACTCTATCTTGACTGTATCAATGTCAGTATCTTGGTTGTGATATTGTACTATAGTTTGCAAGATGTTACTGGGGGAAAATGAGTAAAAGGTACATGAGATCTCTCTGTATTATTTCTTATAACTGCATGTGAATCTACAATGATCTCAAAATAAAAAGATTTAATTAAAAAGAGGGGAGGTGGTGGTGTTCCTGGGTATATACACAAGAGCAATGAGTGCTTCTGTCCACCAGAAGACATAGCAGTACTATTTGCAATAGTTCCAATCTGGAAACAACCCAAATATCCATCAACTAGAGAACAGACAAAACTATAGTATATTCATACAATGGTATATTGATCAGCAATAGAAATAAACGAACTACTGATGCATACAACAATATGAATGAATCTCATAGGCATTATGTTGTACAAAAGAGAGCAGACACAAGAGAGAATATCGTATAATTCCATTTATATGAAGTTGTGGAGCAGGATTGGTCATCTGGAGCTGTGGTGGGAGGAATTGACTGGAAAGGAGCACAAGGAAACCTGAGGTTATAGAAATATTCTTGGTTTGGGTGGTAGTTACAGGGTATAAACATGTAAAAATTCAAGTTAGGTGTAAATTACAACTCAATAAAATAAAAAAGAAAAGGGGGCTCTCTTGCTGCAAAAATTTGAAAATACCTAGGACAACGGTTCTCAAATTTTAGTGTGTATCAGAATCAATTTGTGGGCTTCTTAAAACAGATACTGGGCTCCACTTCCAGAGTCTCTGATTCGGTAGGTCTGAAGTGGAGCCTGAGAATTTGCATCTCTAATAAGTAAGTTTCTAGGGGATGCTGTTGCTGCTGTTCCAGGGACCACACTTGGAGAACCACTGCTCTAGACTCTAGAATAGACCCACACTTTCCTGATATAGATGGAATCCCACAGAGAGAAGGGACTTGTCTAAGGTCACACAAGCAGTCAGGCAGATATGAGCCTAGAACTTGCTTTCTAACTCTTCCATGGGTGTTCAAGACCTGGGTCAGGCCTTCTCTGCCATTCAGTAGTGCTCTATTGCATGCTTTCCTATATCCCTTAATTATATTGTCTGAGCAGGAAGGGACCAGAGAGATTCCTGGATCAGTCCTTTCTCCTCATTTTCTAAAGTGGGAAACTGAGGCCCAAGAATCAAAGGCACTTGTCCACAGTCACAGTGGCAGGACTTCGCCTTGAACTATCTCTTGTCTCTGCCCCAGGCCTGTACACAGTCTACCATGTGCCACCCTTAGTGCTTACTCAGCTGCTTTGCTTCCCATTCTCTTCCTAAAGAAAGCTCCCCCTCCTACTATTTACATATCTGTGCACAGGTGATGTTTCTTGAAGCCTTTAGTCAAGATCTTAAGGAAACAGGCCACTCTACTTCCAGATCCCTTTCCAGAGCTAAAACAGAGGGCTCCAAGCCTGTTGCTTTCTGAGAACATCTATTCCCTTCCTTAGCCTAGGGAGCATTCACGGCTCTTCACAATTTGACTTATCTTATCTTCCACTACTGATCATCATCTATCTCCCCCCAGCAGTTTACATTCCAGGCATAGTAGATCCTTGCCAGCCACTCAACATCTCAGATGTGCTCATGCCTATATGCCTTTGTAATAATAATTATAATTAACATTTACGAAGCACTTACTCTATGCCAGACACTGTTCAGTGTGCGTTACAGTTATTACTTCATGTTATCTTCACAGCATCTCTGGGGTAAGGGCAGTTACTACAGATGAGGAGACTAAGGCACAGAGAGGGTAAGTAACTTGACCAAGGTCACAGAGCTTGGAGTGACAGAGGCAAGATTTGAACGTTTCTTGGAGCCTCAAACTCAGAATGTCTAATAAGCAAATATATTCTCTCTATTCTCATTGTACTCTGCTCGTCCTCTTAAGTCCCCCTCTCACTTGGTGGCACTACTACTTACTAATTCTCCGAAAATAAGAATCTGGATATTTTTCCTTGACGCTCACCCTGTCCTTGTTCCCAATCCTCCTGTCTTCCATTCTGTTCCCTAAATAGCTTATTAGTGCCACATCTACTTTACTCCTCCTCTGTTGCTGAGACCATTGCCATGGCCATCTCACTAGATCCCTGGTCTTTCTACTCTCTGCTGCCAGTCATCTGCAGAAATCCCTACCCCCTTCTTACATTCTTTGCTCAGCTTCTCCTACCAGATTAGTCTTGGTCCTTATTTCTGTTCCGTTAATATCCCAAGTTCATTCCAGTATCAGGGCCTTTAACTGTCCCACTGTCTGGAATGCTCTTCCCAGAGAACTTCCCATGGCTCTTCATCATTCAGGTTCCAACACATAGAGACCTTCTCTTACCACTCTATCTAAAGTAGTCCCCATATCCCAACACACACATACACACCTATAATAACTAACATTTATGGCTTGTAATGTGTCAGATACTGTTCTAAGCCCTTTATATATATTAAATCATCCTCACTATGCTTCTATGAGGTAAATACTGTTATTACCTCTTATTATAGATGATGAAGGAAACTAAGCTTGGAGCAGTTAGACAACTTTCCTAAAGTTGCATAGCTAATAAGGGGCCGAGCCACGATGTGAACCCATTCTCTATCTCATTATCCTGTATTATTTTTTTCATAACATTTCTTACTGAAATGATCTAATCTATTTCTTGATGTTTAGTTTATTACCTATTTTGTTCCACTAGAATATAAGCTTCACAAAAGGAGAGACTCTTGTTCCCAGCTGTATCATACAATTGCCTGGCACATAATAGGTACTCAATGTTTCTTGAATGAGTGAATGGCTCCTCCCTGGGAATATGTGGCTTTGTCTACTTCGAGTGATCTCCCCTTTTCTTTCTGAGTTCTGTAGGGGAGGAAAAAGTTTTCCTCGAGCCTCTTAGGGTCCCTGGCTGGTTCTGAAAATTAAACTGGCAGATTAACAGAAGAAAAGTATACCAATGTTATTAAATTTTTACATGTACCTGAGAGCCTTCACAAGGGAATGAAGATCTGAAGAAGTGACCAGAGCAGAAAGCTTTTATATCTTTTAGACAAAGAAACAATAAATTTGTGAAGAATTGACAAGACAAAGCAGTTTGGGCTAGGGGTAGTAAATGGTGAAGAAGTAAGTAGGAAGATAAGGGTTAGTTTAACAAGGCTTGTTTATACAGATTTCTGGGCTGCCAAATCCCCATCTCTGGTGATAAGAATGTCTTCTTTCCTCCTGGTACAGGGAAGGTACCTTTCACATGGGAGTTTTATGACTTGTTTCAGGGAAGAAGGGAGAGGTGGTGGGGGGAGAGGTCAGTGTGACCTTTCTGCATCTGCCATTTTTAAAATTCCTCAGGTTAAGATATTTAATATGCCAAGGTGCCATATTTTGGAGTAGCATGTCCTGAACCCCATCAATTCCAACATCTAATCTTCAAGGGCCAGCTTCAGTCTCACTTTCCCTCATAAGCCTCCTGCCTGCCCTCTCATCATCATTCATGTACCATATTGTCTGCTTCTCCCCTGACTCCAGCTCATGACTGATCTTACACTGATTGGCCCTCATTCATATGTGCATCTATGTTGTGTCTTCCCATCCTGACTGTATAATCCCTCCAGACAGGGGCCATGTCTTTCTTATCTTGGGATCTTCCCTTGCCAGACCAAGCTTAGTACATAGGTTCTACATAAATACTAGCTGTATGAATTAGCAACTCAATTTCACTAAATGCATTACCTGGCTCTTCAGAACATTTACAACCATGCAAAATTAGACACATGCTCTTTAAATGTATATGCTCTGGTAGCATTTACTCTCAAAAAACATTATTATTCTGACCTTTTGTTTTCTATCTCCCAGCCAGTTCACCCATTCATAGCAGAAAGTCTCCTAATCCCAAGATAACTTAATTTTTCTTATAGCCCTTGGTTTGGATTTTGTCAGAGGAGTTTAGGAAGTGTCAATTCCACTCACTATTTTTCCATGTCCATTGACCTCTCCAGGGAAACTTCTGACTTAACCCAAGCCCCTTGCCTTGCTTCTCCCTGTCAGCCCAACTTTCGCCCTTACCTTCTCTGGTCCAGGGGTATCTTTGGTGGGTTTTGGGTGTGTGTAAATAGAAAAACCTGGCAGAAGGCTGGTTGAGCTGGCACTTAACTTGCTGTTCCTAGGCAAGTGAAAAACTGTTCAGAGCATTCCTGCATTCCTGAGGAGAATGAAGGGTGTGGGACTTGTTACCAGTGACAGAACTCAGTCTCTCCCAAATAGAAATAGGCTTGTGACAAATCATCTAAAATTTAGACAGCTCCACAAATTCTTCATTTATTCATATTCATTCAATTCACCATCCGTTTTTTTTTTTATTTTTTTGTTTATTGCAGTAACATTGGTTTATAACATTGTATAAATTTCAGGTGTACATCATCATACTTCTATTTCTGCATAGATTACATCATGTTCACCACCAAAATACTAAATACAACCCATCACACACACATGTGCTGAATTATACCTTTCGCCCTCCTCCCTCCCCCCTTCCCCTCTGGTAACCACCAATCTAATCTCTGTCTCCATGTGTTTGTTTATTGTTGTTATTATCTACTACTTAATGAAGGAAATCATACGGTATTTGACCTTCTCCCTCTGACTTATTTCACTTGGCATAATACCCTCAATGTCCATCCATGTTGTCACAAATGGCTGGATTTCATCGTTTCTTATGGCTGAGTAGTATTCCATTGTGTATATATACCACATCTTCTTTATCCATCCATCCCTTGATGGGCACTTAGGTTGCTTCCATGTCTTGGCTATTGTGAATAATGCTGCAATGAACACAGGGGTGCATGTATCTTTACACACTGGTGTTTTCAAGTTCTTTGGATAAATACCCAGCAGTGGAATAGCTGGATCATATGGTAGTTCTATCCTTGATTTTTTGAGGAATCTCCATACTGTTTTCCATAGTGGCTATACCAGTTCGCACTCGCACCAGCAGTGTATGAGAGTTCCCTTCTCTCCACATCCTCTCCAACACATGTTGTTTCCTGTCTTGTTAATTATAGCCATTCTGACGGGCGTGAGGTGATATCTCATTGTAGTTTTGATTTGCATTTCCCTGTTAGTTAATGATTTAGAACATCTTTTCATGTGTCTGTTGGCCATTTGTATATCTTCTTTGGAGAAATGTCTGTTCAGGTCTTTTGCCCATTTTTTAATTGGGTTGTTAGTTTTTTTGTTGTTGAGATGCATGAGTTCTTTATATATTTTGGAGATTAACCCATTATCAGATATATGGTTTGCAAATATCTTCTCCCAATTGTTAGGTTGTCTTTTCGTTTTGTTGATGGTTTCCTTTGCTGTGCAGAAGCTTTTAAGTTTGATGTAGTCCCATTTGTTTATTTATTCTATTGTTTCTCTTGCCCGGTCAGACATGGTGCTTGAAAATATGTTGCTAAGACCGATGTCGAAGAGCATACTGCCTACGTTTTCTTCTAGAAGTTTCATAGTTTCAGGTCTTACATTCACGTCTTTAATCCAATTGGAGTTAATTTTTGTGTATGGTGCAAGGTAAGGGTCTACTTTCATTTTTTTTGCATGTGGATATCCAGTTTTCCCAACACCATTTGTTGAAGAGACTTTCTTTTCTCCATTGTATGTTCTTGGCTCCTTTGTCAAAGATTAGCTGTCCATAATGTGTGGATTTATTTCTGGGCTTTCAATTCTATTCCATTGATCTGTGTATCTGTTTTTGTGCCAGTACCATGCTGTTTTGGTTACTATAGCTTTGTAGTATATTTTGAAATCAGGGAGTGTGATACCTCCAGCTTTGTTCTTTTTTCTCAGGATTCCTTTAGCTATTCTGGGTCTTTTGTTGGTTTCACCATCCATTTTTTTTTTTTTCCTTACCTCTAATACAACTTTGCTCCTATCCACTTCCTTTGGGTTGACAATATACTGTCACAAATATCAAATATATTACATTTCTATATGGTATAGGCCCAACAATAAAATTATATACATATTGTTTTATACAGTTGCCTTTTAAATCAGCTAAGAGGAGAAAGGAGGAGAAATATGCATTTATACCATCTTTTATTATATAATTAACTTTACTAGTGCTCTTTGTTTTTATGTGTGGATTCATATTACTGTCTGGATTCACTTTTGCTGTGAAGAACTTTCTTTAGTATTCCTTGTAAGATGAACCTATCTAGCAACAAATTCTCTAAGTTTTTGTTTATATGGGAATATATTTTTTTTAATACTTTATTTTTTAAATAAGTTTTCAGTTTACGACAATTGATAGGATGGTACAGAGATTTCTCATATAACCCCTGCCCCCACACATGCATAGCCTCCCTCATTATCAACATCACTCACCAGAATGGTACCTTTTTTTTTTTTTTTTTACCAATGATGAACCTACATTGATACATCATAATCACCCAAAGTCCATAGTTTACCTTAGAGTTCACTCATGGTGTACATTCTATGGTTTTGGACAAAACTATAATGACATACATCCATCCTTATATTATTGTGGGGTATCAGAACTGGCCACCCCAAAATGTGTCTCTTTGGCATGAGGATAATTTTGGGCTAATGAGGATTATTACTTATAAAAACTGCAGACATGGGAGAAGCTCTGAAAAGTAAAATTTACCCTTTGTAAGAGACATTTACATTTGTAAGAGAAATCTCCATCTGTAAAGGTATCTCCCTCTCTGTACCAGGAAGAAGGCGGGATGACCTTATCTCTAGAAACTCTTATCAGTGCAGAAGGCAAGGGCTTAAATCCACATAATAAGCTTACTCTGGTTTACTGTGCTTTTCTGGTAATCTCCCATAACTGATCTCCCCTCACCACTAACTAAAGAAATTTAAGTTATAAGGCCTGTCCCCAGGACAGGCCATCATCATAGATAACTCTGGGTATTGATAGACTGGGAGGGTCCTTGCTAAGCCCATTCTTATTAAAGTTCTGTTTACCAAACGTTTGCTTTTCCATTTCCGTGTGAATTGCCTTCCTCCCCTTTGAAGTCCCAAACCACTACCCCCAACATTCTCCTTTGTCTTTAGCTGAAGATGGTATTTATGATGAGAGCCTCCACCATTTTGTTGAGTTACCCAGTTTCCTGGGTCTCTCCCATGTATACATGTTATAAAGCTTTGTTTAATTTTCTCTTGTTATTCAGTCTCATCTCAATTTAATTCATACCCCAGCTAGAAGGACCCAGAGTGGGTAGAGGATATGTCTTCCTCCCCTACATTATCATACAGAGTGTTTTCACCACCCTAAAAATCCTCTGTGTGCTGCTTATTCATCTCTACCCCGGCTCTACTTCTGATAACCACTGATCTTTTTATTGTCTTCACAGTTTTTCCTTTTCCAGAATGTCATGCAGTTGGAATTTTACAATATGTAGCCTTTTCAGATTGGCTTCTTTCACTTATTAATATGCATTTAAGGTTCCTCCATGGCTTTTCATGGCTTGATAGCTCATTTATTTTTAATGCTGAATAATATTCCATTGTCTGGATGTACTACAGTTTATCCATTTGCTTACTAAAGGATATCTTGGTTGATTCCAAGATTTGGCAATTATGAATAAAGCTGCTATAAACATCTGTGTGCAGGTTTTTGTGTAGACATAAGGTTTCAACTCCTTTGGTTAAATAACAAGGAATGTGATTGCTAGATCATATGGTAAGATTATGTTTATTTTTATACGAAACTGCCAAACTGTCTTCCAAAGTGGCTGGAACATTTTGCATTCCCACCTGCAATGTATAACAGTTTGTGTGGTTCCACGTCCTTGTCAGCATTTAGTGTTGTCACCTTAATTTTTGAAAGACAATTTTACTAGATATAAGATTCTTGGTTGACAGCTTTTTAAAAAAAATTCGTGTAGCACTTTGAATATGCCATCCTACTACCTTCTAGCTTCCATTGTTTCTGACGAGAAGTCAGCTGTTAACCGTATTGAAGTTCCCTTGTATGTGACAAGTAGTTTTCCCCTCATTGCTTTTAAGATTTTCTCTTTGTCTTTGTCTTTCAGCATTTTTACAATGTTGTATGTGTGTGAGAGTGTATCTGCATTTATCCTACCTGGAGTTGGCAAGTTTTCAGTCATTATTTCTTCAAATACTTTTCTTGCTCTTCTCTCTTTCATTTCCTTTTGATACTCTCATTATGTGTTGGTTGGTGTCTTCATTGTGGTGGCTCATTTTTCTGAGACTCTCTTCATTTTTTTTTTCATTCTTTATTTATCTCTGTTCTTTGGATTGCATAATATTTACCAGTCTATTTTCAAGTTTACTTACTCTTTCATTGCCAGTTCACATCTAGGATTATGCACCTCTAGTGAATTTTTCACTTCAGTTATTCTTTTTCCTTTTTTGGGGGAGGAAGATCAGCCCTGAATCAACATCCATGCCAATCCTCCTCTTTTTGCTGAGGAAGACTGGCCCTGAGCTAACATCTATTGCCAATCCTCCCCCTTTTTTTCTCCCCAAAGCCCCAGTAGACAGTTGCATGTCATAGTTGCACATCCTGGTAGTCACTGTACGTGGGACGCCACCACAGCATGGTCGGACAAGTGGTGCGTCAGTGCACACCCAGGATCCGAACCCAGGCTGCCAGTAGCAAAGTGCACACACCCAACCGTCAAGCCACAGGGTTGGCCTCCAGTTATTCTTTTTTTATTGTGGTAAAATGTGCGTAACATAAAACTTAACTATTTTAACAATTTATGGTGATGTCAGCATCATAGTGGAGTGAGTTTTTCCCTTTGTCTCTCCCTCTAAGTTACAACTAAACAGACATCCATTAACCAACAGAGGATTCCCTACACAGCACAGCAATTTTTAAGCATACATTTCAGTTGTATTAAGTACATTCACTTTGTGGTACGACTATCATCACTATCTATCTCCAGAATTTTTCATCATCTCAAACTGAAACTCTGTATCTATTAAACAATGACTCTTCATTATCCCGTCCTCTCAACCATGGTAACCAGTATTTTACTTTTTCTTTCTTTTTTTTGTGAGGAAGACTAGCCCTGACCTAACATCCGATGCCAATCCTCCTCTTTTTTTGCTGAGGAAGATTGGCCCTGGGCTGACATCCATGCCCATCTTCCTCCACTTTATATGAGATACCACCACAGCATGGCTTGACAAGCGATGTGTCGGTGCACGCCTGGGATCCGAACCTGCAAACCCTGGGCCGCACAGTGGAGTGCACAAACTTAACTGCTGTGCCACTGGGCTGGCCCCTTTTGCTTTTTATTTCTATGAGTTTGACAATTCTAGGTACCTCAGATAAGTGGAATCATACAATACAGGCATACCTCGGAGATATTAGAAGGTTCTGTTCCAGACCACTGCAATACAGCAAATATCACAATAAAGCAAGTCACACGAAGTTTTTTGTTTCCCAGCGCATATAAAAGTTATGTTTACACTATAATGTAGCCTAAGTGTACAATAGCATTATGTCTAAAAAAACAATGTACATACTTTAATTAAAAAATACTTTTTTGCTAAAAAATGATAACCCCCCTTTGAGCCTTCAGTGAGTCATAATCTTTTTGCTGGGGGAAAGTCTTGTAAAAAAACGCAATATCTGTGAAGTGCAATAAAGCAAAGCACAATAAAATGAGGTATGCCTGTATTTGTCTTTTTGTGTCTGGCTTATTTTACTTAGGACAATGTCTTCAAGGTTAATCTATGTTGTAGCATGTATCAGAATTTCATTCTTTTTTAAGGCCTAATAAATATTCAATTGTATGTATATACCACATTTTGTTTATACATTCATCTGTTGATGAACATTTGTATCATTTCTACCTTTTGGCTATTGTGAGTAAAGTTGCTGTAAGATAAATGTACAAATATCTGTTTGAGTCTCTGTTTTCAGTATTTTGGGTATATACCTAGAAGTGGAACTGCTGGATTGTGTGGTAATAGTATGTTTAACTTTCTGAGGAAAAACTATGTCGTTTTTCACAAAAGCTGCAAATTATTCTTATTATTATGATGATGACGATTTTTTGCTTGTGGAAGATTCACCCTCAGCTAATATCTGTGCTAATCTTCCTCTATTTTGTATGTGGGTCGCCACCACAGCATGGCCGCCAATGAGTGGAGTAGGTCCATGGCCAGGATCTGAACCTGCAAACCTGGGCTGCCAAACTGGAGCTTGCCGAACTCAACCACTATGCCATGGGACCATCCTCAAGTTATTATTTTTTTAACCTTATAATTTCCATTATAATTTGCATCTCTTTATTGATATTGTCTATTTGATGAGACATTGTCATCATAGTTTCTTTTACTTCCTTTTTTATTGTAATTTTTTATGTTGAGATAAAATTCACATACCACAAACTGCACCATTTTAAAGTGCATAATTCAATAGATTTTAGCATTTTCACAAGGTTGTACAAACATTACCACTAATTCCAGAACATTTTCATTATACCTGAAAGAAACCTCTTACCCATTAACAGTCACTCTCCACCACCAACTTCTGGTTCCCACAGACTTCTACAACCACTAATCTATTTTCTGTCTTTATAGATTTGCCTATTCTGGACATTTCATATAAATGAAATCATATGATATTTAGTCTTTTGTATCTGGCTTCATTCACTTAGGATAATCTTTTTGAGGTTTATACATATTGTAATATGAATCAGTATTTCACCATTCTTATGAAGGAATAATCCATTTTATTGTTATAATGCATTTTTTATTTATCTAATCATCAGTTGATGGAAATTTGAGTTTTCCCTATTTTTTGGCTATTATAATGCTACTATAAATATTCCTGTACAAATTTTTGTATGAACATGTTTTTATTTCCCTTCGAGTAGAATTGTTGTATCATATGGTCACTCCATGTGTAAATTTGGGGGGAATTCCTTAGAATTTTCTATATGCAAGATCATGTCATTTGCAAATAGAGATAGTTTTGCTTCTTATTATTCAACCTGGATAGCCTTATTTCTTTTTATTGCCAAATTTCCCTGGCTAGAACCTCAAGCACAATGCTAAGTTGAAGTGGCAAAAGCTGAATTCCTTGTCTCGTTGCTAATCTTAGGGTGAAGGCTTTCAGTTTTTCATCATTAAGTATGATGTTAACTGTGGGTTTTTAGTAGATTCCTGAGGAAGTTCTCTTCTATTCCTAGTTTGTTGCATGTTTTTATCATGAAGGGGTGTTGATTTTGGCAAATTCTTTATCTGAATCTATTGAGATGATCATGTGGTTTCTTTGTTCTATTAATATTTTGTATTACATTGATTGATTTTCATATGTTGAATTGACCTTGCATTCCTGGAATAAATCTCACTTGTTTGTGGTGTATAATTCTTTTTATATGTTGATGGTTCAGTTTGCTAGCATTTTGTTGAGGAATTTTGCATCAATATTCAAAAATGATATTGATTTCTAGCTTTCTTTTCTTGTGAAGTCTTTGTCTGATTTTGTTATCACAGTAATGTGGGCCTCATAGAATGAGTTGAGGACTATACCTTCCTCTATTTTTTGGAAGAGTTCGTGAATAGGGCCAGGATGGACATTCCCAGGACTGGTATTTAGGCACAATTTGCGAGTATGGCTATATCAGCTGTTAAAATATTGAAACACTTCAATGCCAGTAGGGAAATGGCCAGGATCCTTAGTCTTCCTTCCCAACATGGTCACTCTAGCCCCTTTTCCAGGACTCCCTAGATTTTCCCACAATCTAGCAGCTAAAAGATTTATATGTGGCCTAGCCAGAAGGCTTTCATGACCATCCGTCAGTTCTATGATAAGCTTGCTTTCTGATAGTTGTTGCCCTGTGCCTTTACTATTTCTAATTGTTTATAATGCCTACCCCTCCTTGAAAACATGCCAAGCAGGGACATTGAGGCAGAATCCCAGTATGGGTCAATGGAGGGAAGGTATTTGTGATGCAGACACTTCCAAGTTGCTCAGGATTTACTCTAATAACACGTTGAAAATAAGTCACAGTCCTAATATCTGAGGCCACTGACTCACCACCTTCAGTTCAGGTTGGGACTTGTTCAAGAATGAGACATGTACACCAATGTTCATAGCAGCATTATTCACAACAACCAAAAGGTGGGAACAACCCAAGGATTCATCAACAGATGGCTGGATAAGCAAAATGTGGTACATACATATAATGGAATATTATTCAGCCATAAAAAGGAATAAAGTTCTGATACATGCTACAACATGGATGAACCTTGAAAAAATTATAGTAAGTATTATAAGCCAGGCACAAAAGGAGATATATTGCATGATTCCATTTATATGACATATCTGGAATGGGTGAATTAATACATACAAAAAGTTGAATAGAGATTATCAGAGGCTGGGGATAAGGAGAATAAAGAGTTATTGCTTAATGGCTATAGACTACCTATTTGGAATGATAGATAATAGTGATGGTTATACAACATTGTGAATGTACTTAGTGCCACTGAATTGAACACTTAAAAATGGTTAGAATGGTAAATTTTATATTATATATAATTTACCACAATAAAAAAGGCTTTTTAAAAAAGAGTAGGACAGCAGATTGGGAAGATGAGTTGACATCGGTGACTCTAACTAGGAGAAACAAAGGAAAGATAACAGAAGCTGACATCAGGTATACATCAAGCAGATGTAGAGGCCTAGAATTCCCAAAGTCTTCCCTCATCCAGTTAGTCCCCCACATCTCTAATACCATTTTCCTGTCTACAATGTCAGGGCCCTTTTAAGTTCACTGCCTCTGAAGGAAGGCTTTTTTGGGGGGTGAAAACTACCTGGCTTTAATGCTTCCTGTTGTTTGGCATCAGACCTGGCAGCAGCCAGGTGATTCCACTCTGCTTCCACGTCTCTGAGGGCACAGTGGCACCACAGGCCTTTTCCTTGCTTCCTGATAACATAGAAGTGAAAATTGGAACAGATAGTGAGGTGGGTTCAAACACCCTGGCCGGCTTTCTACTCAGCAACACAGGGAGAGATCTACTCAGCAAAACAAACTATGATCCATAGCCAGGTCTAAACAAATAAACATTCAAAATCCAGTAGCACTGAGCCACCAAAGATGAGAAGGGATATCTGACAGCATCTGGAGTGGGAGGTATATAATAAATAAATTTATCATGATTATGGAAATTTTCTGACATTTCAGTAGCCAAATTGACTGGAAAAATGATTTTTCTAGGTATAGTGAGACTACTCTGGACTCTTCCTTCTTCCAGGATGAGAGACATATATCGTGATATACAGAACAGAACCCAAGCACTGGCCATTCTGTTTACTTTTGAGTTAAGAAATTTTGGAGCAAGGATATTTGGATTCTAACACCTGATCAGTCAATAGGTGGTTGCAACAATTTGAGCAAGTCTTTCTGCTCTCTGGGCCTCAGTCTCCCTAATGTGTGAGGTTAAGCAGGTGTATTACATGGTCTCCGGGGGCCCTCCTGGCTCAGGCATTCTAGCATTACTAAATTGGAAGTCAAAAACATCTTCTTCTCCTGTTCATACATCTTCTCAACTGTCATCTAATGTCTCTTCCCCACATTTAACACAGAATAAGCGTGTAAGGAGCATCTTCATACCTATGCTTGCTATGTTTTTCCCACTGCTTAGAACACTTTAATTCTGACCCCTATCTGTCTAAATCCAAATCATCCGCTAAGGTTCAGCTTGGATCCTTCTCTGGCATGCTTGCTCCAGCAGAGTGAGTTTTCCCCTCCTCTGTACTCCCATAACACTTAGTTTACATGCTCCAAAAAGACAAAAATTACCAAATATACATTTCTCAGCCTCCCTTGTAATTAGGTTGGGGTTATGTGACTTTTTATAGCCAATGCAATGTGTGTGGAAGTGCAATGTGTCACTTCCAGGTCATGCTTCCAGGCAGCATAGCCTTGTATATACTTACTATTATACCTACCTAGAGCATTTACTCTTTAATTCATTCAACAAATATTAAAAACCTAGTGGTTGCCTGTGCTGTATTATAACTTCTTGAACTTATTATAACTTATTTATCTGTCTCCTCTAATATATTGGACTGCCTTGAAGAGTCAGTTTTTCTCTTTTGTTATTCCTCCACAACTTTACACTGCCATTTAGATCCTGTCATTGTAGTTCACAAATAGTAGACACTCAACAAATATTTGTTTAACTATGGGTAAGTGATTGCCCACATGGTGTTACTTGAGAGGTGCAAGAGGATTTCACTGTGTCTTAAATTCTCCCCTACTATACTACCACGGTACTTGAACATTTCTTCATTAAAGTTCCCCTTTTAAATTTAAGCCATTACCACCAAAGGATCCCTATTAACATACATATGAGCCTTCGAATAGTTAACATAATCTACCATTACCTATCAATATATTAGATAAGCTTCTACTTTAGAGAGCTGAGTTAGAGATAGAAATTTGGGCATTACCAATATATCCAGGTCTGGATGAGATAACCTAGAGAAAAATGCACATATAGAGAAAAGGAGCTAGCACCCAGCTCCAGATAATTCCATTTAAAGATTAGTTAAAACAGAAAGAGCCAGAACATAAGACTGAAGTAGGAAGCAGCTTTCAGGTAAAGATGGCATATTGAACATATGCATCTATTTTTCCTCCCTCCCCAAATCCCACTATATCTATAATAAATATATTTTTAAAGGCATACACTCACCAGGAGTAGGAGAACAAGATAATAGAAAACAAAAGGTTTGGTAGACTGAAAAGCAGATGGATGAGTGGCAACTCGAAGATCCAAGAGAGAAGAATCCCAAGCCAGCAGTGGGGAAAGATAAGAACCAACTCCATTTATACTGCTGAAACAGAAATTGGAGGCTCTAGGTATCTTTAAAAGTGAGGATGGGGGCAAACATGAGAAGTATTAATGGAAGACTAAGAAACACTCAGATCCCTAGATTCCTCTCCCCAAGTCCATGCCTCTGAGAGAACTATCCCTTCCCTATCCAAACAGAAAACTGGACGGCAATTCTCTGGAGAGGACAAAATAGAGGGTCTCTATACTGGAGCATGACAGGCACAGTTGGGGATGGGAGTGCTTTACTGAAAACAGGAGGATAAAGTGAAGCTATGCATACTAAATGCTGAGACCCCATCCCATCCCCAGCACTATTTCCCCACTCAGCTTGCTCCCAGAATTCTGGTGGGCACACTTTTACCCTTCAAGTTGGGAGACTGGAAGAGTCTTCCCCTGGATATTGGACCAGCCAACAGGGAAGTCTTAAATATACCATCAACAGAAGATCCCCAACAAAAAAGCCCAGCCAGGTTAGATTGGAGTAAAGCTCTAGTTGAAAGTTGACAGTTGAAAAGCCCCATCCATGTATTATGAATTTCTAATCAGCATTTTATTGCCTCATTCTTAATTATGGACAGCCAAGTATCACTCACATCTGAGGAAAGCCTTGAGCATGAAAGATAGAGACCAAAACAAACAGGAGAAAGCAGCTTGGCAGAAATAGACATTATTCAGGGAGACAAAAAGTTTAAAAATGTAACATTAATATCTTCAATGAGAAGGGAAAATATTGCATTTATGGGAAAAGGATAAAATACTGTATAAAGGAAACATTCAGAAAATAAACCAAAAAAACCCAAGAATTTTGGAAATTAAAAACGTGATAGGAAAAATTTTAAAAACTTAATAAAAGGGTTGAAAAATAAGGCTGGGAAAATTTCTCAGAAAGAAGAGCAAAGACACAGACAGAAAATAGGAGAGAAAAGAAATGAATATTAGAAAACTAGTCCCAGAGGGCTAACATTTACATAAAAGGAATTCTAGAAAAAGAGAACAGAGAAAATAGAAAGATATTTTCAAATAAATAAGAAAATTTCACCTAAAGAACACAGGTTTCCAGATTGAAAGGGTCTACTAAGTGCCCAGCATAATGGGTAAAAATAGATCCACAACAAGGAATATCATTGTGAAATTTTAGAACATGAGGACAAAAGATGATCTTACACATGTCCAGAGAAGAAAACAAGGTCACTTCAAAGGATCAGGAATAAACTTGGATTCAAACTTCTCAAGACCAGTGCTTTCAAATTTCTGGGAAGAAATTATTTCCCAAATAGAATTCTCTACCTGGAAAACTTGTCCATCAAATGTGACGTTAACCAAAACAGCCATTTTGGGGCCATACCAGTGGCCTAGTGGTTAAGTTTGCATGCTCTGCTTCACCGTCCCTGAGTTCACAAGTTTGGATCCCGGGCACAGACCTGCGCACCACTTATCAAGCCGTACTGCAGCAGGCATTGCACATATAAAGTAGAGGAAGATGGGCACGGATGTTAGCTACGGCCAATCTTCCTCAGCAAAAAGAGGAGGATTGGCAGCAGATGTTACCTCAAGGCTAATCTTCCTCACCACCAACAACAAAAGAGCCATTTTTAGATATGAAAGGTCTCAAATAACTTTCCTCCAACACATCTTTTCTCAGAAAGGCACTGGAGGATGTGCTCCACCGAACGAACAAACAGAATAAACAAAGACATGGAATGTAGAAAATAAGAAACCCAACGCAGCAAAATAGTGAAAGAAATCCTGTTTGATAAAAAGATATCTTAGGATGATAGGTATGCAACAGGCATAGGGGACAACCATTCCATATCAAAGCAGATCACAAGTCTCCCAGAGAGTTTTTCTCTAGAAGATGAAATTGATCAAATTCCTGATGTGTCTAAACATTAAGAAGAGAGATAAACAACTGGCAGGGAGTTTGGTATGAAATAGTGATAGTATAAGCAAACAAAACCCCAAACAATTATCAACTCCAGAGAAAACAAAAAGTTGTACAGAAATGAAAAAGTAGACATGGTTCACTCCATAACTCCTCTCTGAATAACACACATAGTCAAAATAATGCATTCTATTAATGATCTAACAAAAGTGGGAGGAGGGATGAGAAGCGTGTGTATCTGTGGGCAGGGATCGGAAAGAGAACTAAATTATTGTCTTCCATAGGGGAAAACCAATACATAATGTTAAGAAGAACAATTTAAAAATAGCAATGTAAGTGTAATAATTATAGAGGTAATTTGATATTAATATCAATTTAATCCACTGGAAGATTTTTAAGTGGTTACTTCTGAGGAGAGGGAAATTGGGGAGAGGTTGCTAAATTGGTTGATTGCTGCTGAATAGTTGGGTGAGATAGGAAAATAAAAGTGTTCATTTAATTTGGTCACATCAAAATTGCTCATGACCTTAATAAGAGCAGTTTGAGGACAAGAGCAGTTAGAATAGCCAGATAGGAGTGGGTTGAAAGGGAATAAAAACAGTCAAACAACTTAAAAAATATTTTTCATCTCTCTAAAAAATTAGGCATCACCTTCCAAACCAAAATCTAGTTTTTTGAGGAAACTAATAAAGTAAATAAACCATGGGCAATACAAATCAAGACAAAATATAAAATAATAAATAAAACAATCTTAGGAAAGACGAAGACATCATAACTAAAGACAGATTGAATACGTTTTAAAATAAGAAAGCACTACAAAAACTTCATGCCAATAAATTTGAAAACTGAGAAGAAATGGATAATTTCCTAGAAAAATATAATTCGCTAAATTTACTGAAAAAGCTAAAGAAAACCTGAATAAACAAATAGTCATTAAAGGAATTCAATCAGTAATCAGAAACCTCCTCCCTCTAAGAAAGATTGAAGGTCCAGACAGTTGAACAGGAGAATTTTTACAAAGATTTTAATGAAGAGATTATATCTTGTCTCTAGTAATTGTTTTGGAAAAGAAGAAAAGCCACCTAATTATTTTACAAGGATAATAGGAGACTAAACTTATGAAAATAGATGTAAAAAAATCCCTTAAGTAAAATATTAACAAATGCAACTCACTGGTATATGAAACATGACAAAAGGAGTTTATTCTAAGGATGCGGAGGTGGCTGCACATCATAATAATCTATTGTAAAACACCAGATTAACAGATTAAAGGAGAAAACTCTTATAATCATCTCAATGGGGCAAAAAAGTGCTTGATAAAATTCAATACTCATCATGATTTCCAAAAAAGTTAAGTATATAGGAACAGAAACATTAAAAGATATCCACAAAATAAAATAAAAAATAAAAATCTACAATATAAGCATATCATACCTAATGGTGAGACTTTAGAAGCCTTTTCATGAAACCGAGGAACAAGAAAAGTATACTGTTTTTCTATTACTATTTCTATTCAACATTGTAGAGTACATCCTGATCAATTAAAAAGCAAAAAAAATGAAGGAGGTATAAGAATGGACCAGGAGCTGTCCTTATTTTCAGAACCCATGCAAGCCCATGACCCTCACATTTGCATGCAGTTGTGCCCTATCCCTACTGCATTCCCTGAGATGGCTTCTTTCTTCTGATTGATACTCATAGAGATCTAATTCCTGCCCCCCTCCAAACTTGGAATCCTGACAGGAAATCTCACTTGAAGGATAGGGATTGGAAGGTGATGATGAGCGTGTACATGGCCAGTGGTATGTGACACCCAACATTCAGGAGATGTGTGCACAGGTAAGAGTGTGGGGGATGTGTGTATCCATAGCCAAGCTGCTGCCACCAGGGCTTTGGAAAATTGTAGCATTGTTCAGAGTGTGCAATAATTTCCTAACTAAAAAAAAAAAAAAGGTTTTACTTAAGGGGTAGCTTTATCTAATTCGCTCCAAGGTACCATATATCCTAGCAGCAGCCCTGGCTAGAGTTTTGTTTCTCCTCATCCTATATGAAAACACCTTGCAGATCATTAGGAGCTCTCCACCAGCCCACACTTCCTTAGAGGGACCCTAGTGGTCATAGTTCTCTGGTGTCTGGCCCTGGAATTTGTATAGTGGATGTGGGCTGCATACTGGCCTCGCCCAGGAAAGATGAACCCAAAGCCAGAAAGCCCAAATTGTCCATTAATTCGGGGTATGTTCAAATCTTCCTCAGCTAAACCCTGGCTAATTCACTACACTGAGCCCCCACATTCTCATCAATACAGTGGAGATAATGATATAGCAAAGGAAGGGCTATTATTGTCATGTTTTTCGTTGTTTTCTCATTGTTTCCCCAAGTTTATGTAGTCTCTATTATTTTAGTACACATTGCTTTTACTCATAAATTTAATGAATGCTCATTATATAAAGTTCAAGAAGTTCAGGAGAAAAACCAAGAAGAAAGTTAAGGTTACCCATATCTTAATCACTGAGTTAACCGCTAATATTTTATCCTTTCAGGCTCTTATACTATGTACATAATCACTTTTAGTTATTTGTGTGTGTATATTTACAAAAATTGAATCAAACTGTGGAATAGCCTTCTTTTTAATTTAATATTTTTTAGTTATCTTTGGATATTGATATATAAAGATCTGCAAATTTGTCTTTTACATTGATTAAAATGTGTATGATTTAAAAAATGTAAGCATGGCAAACAATAAAAGTCCCTTCCTATCTCAGACTTCAGATCCCAATCCCTTCCCTAAAATCAACCAGCTTTTATTAATCTTTTTAGAAATATTGTGTACATATCCATATTTCGGCAGATAGAGAATGACCTCATTCTTGTTCATGAGTATATAATATTCCACTGTATGATGTACTATAAGATAGTAAATAGTCTCCTATTGATGGACATTTAGGCATATCTAGTCTTTTGTCAGTAGACACAGTTCTACAACTACTAATCTTGTATGTACATCTTTGTGCACTTGTGCAAGTACATCTACAGGATAGATGCCTAGAAATGAAATTGCTAGGTCAAAGGGTACAGGCATTATAAATGTTGAGAGATATTATCAAATTGTCCTCCAAAGAATTTGCATCATCTATGCTTTAAGTAACAGTATATGAAAGTGTTTCCTTATACCTTGTCAATACTGCTCGTTATCAAACATTTCCATTTCCATTGTATTAATCTGATCAGAGAAAATGGTGCTTTGTTGTTCTACAATTGAGTGAGAATAAGCATCTTTAAAATATGTTTAATGTGTATTTGTATTTCTTTTCCCATGAAACTTTTCTTCACCCTCCATTTTTCTATTTGGTTGTTGGTCTTTTACTTATTGATTTATAAGACATTTATATAATAAGGAAATTAGCTGCTGTTCTTGATTTATTAAAATAATTGAATAGAATTCCACATGTAATATATTTATTTGACTCTTGACTAATGGCCACTTGAGTTGTTTCCAATTTTTTACTATTTTAAACAATCCTATGCTGAACAGCCTCATGGATATATATTTTTTTATTTTTTCAGGATAAATTCCTAGGAAAGAGAATGCTAATTCAAGAGAACATATATTTAAAGTTTTAATGCATATTGCCAAACTGCCTTCCAAAAAGGTTGTATTAATTTATACTTCCACTTGGTTAATTTTAGCAATCTTT
Organism: Diceros bicornis minor; assembly: GCF_020826845.1. Classification (NCBI taxonomy): domain Eukaryota; kingdom Metazoa; phylum Chordata; class Mammalia; order Perissodactyla; family Rhinocerotidae; genus Diceros; species Diceros bicornis. Next base: position 59,403,019 of record NC_080781.1, read on the forward strand.
TTATTTTATTACATATTGAATTAATGAATGAAATATTTTAATATTAACTTTTTGAATATCAATGACCATTTTTCTTACGTTTACTGATTACTGGTGTTTATTCTTATTTGAATTGCCTTTTCTTGTCCCTTGCCATTTTTTAAATTGGGGAATTGGTCTTTTTTCATGATAATTAAATGAATCCTTTGTTATAGGTAATTTAAATATCACTCTCTCCCATTTGTCAACTTTGTTTATGGTGTATGTGTGTGCACACATGCATACAAATTTAAGCACACAGAAGATTTTCATTTTTTTGCCTGGTCAAATCTACAGGTTCCTTCCTTAATTTGAATTGAAGTCTGGCCTTTGCAACTGTTTGTGCCTCAAGAATAGAGGCCAAGCTTTCTTTGATCTTCCACAGTGTCCAGCAGAGGAACTTGCAAATAGAAGGGACTCTATAAATGTTTCATTAAAATGAAGTCTGTCTAAAATAATGGAATGAAAACTAGGAAATAGTATAATTTGAATTGAAGAATTCAGTGGAATGAATCAAGGAAGATATTTTTCACATGACCTTAACCTGCATGTGATTTACTGTATATATTTTATTTCTATTCTCATAGTGGTGGTTGAATGTTTTCTATCCAGCTGTCTGTATGTCCTTGATGTCATTGGCATTCACGTGGCCCCCCTTGATCTGTGTCAACATACATGGTTTCATTGTGATCCAAGAATCATTCTGACTATCACTAAGGAGGAGTGAGAAGAGGAGGAACAAGAGGAGAAGGAGAGGGGGACTTGGATAAATAAAACTGCCTGGGGGACCAAGAAGTGGTAAGGTGAGGCATCTGCCACAACCTGGATATCCTAGAAGGCAGGGCGTTGTGGAACTATTTTTGCGAACTCCTTTCTTTAGCTGGAGTTACTTCCAAGTGCATGGGCAGTAGCTAAGGAGCACATACGAGGCTCTGGATGCAGAGCCCTCTATGAGGAGGATGGGAAAATTTGTGCCCCTCTACTGCTTACTTGTCGGAGAGGGGGTGGCAAGCAGTCTGGTTGAGTAATTACAAACGAGGCAGCTCAGCCGTCAAAGGCTCCAGCTTCATCTCAGAACTGAAGGTTGTGTTTACTTTCACTCAAGGATTCAAAGCCAAGTGGGTCAGTCAGCAGGGCCCATTGGTGCCAGGCAGGGACATCTTTAAAAACAATGCAACCTCTATAACAAACAATGAAGCACAGGAAAGCTATTTGATGTTAACCGGAAAGGCCATTCTAGCTTCCCCTCATCCCCACCACACTGATCCTTCAAGGAAGCATACAGCCCGGTAAATTAGGGAGATGCAGTCAAAGGGCTAGGACTGGACATGGGAAGGAGGCAGGGCTATCTCTCAGGAAATCACATCCATGGCTGATATCAAGATACTGACATTGATATAATCTACAGATCTTATTTAGACTTATTTAGACTTATATTAGACTTACTTGTACTCATTTCGGTGTGTGTATTTGGTTCTATACAATTTTACCACATATGTAAGTTTATATGTCTACCACCACAGTCAAGATACAGAACAGTTCCATCACCACAAGGATCCCTCATGTTGCCCTTTTATAATTGCACCCATCTCGTCATGCCCCTGTCCTGAAAACCTGGCAACAATTAATCTGCTCTCCATTCTAAACTTTTGTGTCTCTTAAAATGTTAAATGAATGTAATCATATAATATGTAACATTTTAGGTTTGATTTTTAAACACAGTATAATTCCCTGGAGATTCATCCATTCATATTCATCATTTATATTGCTGAGTAACATTCCATAGTATGGATTTACCACAGTTTGTTTAGTTTGCTTATTCACCCATTGAAGGACACCTGGACTGAGTCCAATTTTTGGCTATTATGAATAAAGCTGTTATTTACCTCTGTGTACAGATTTTTTTGTGAACATAAATTTCATTTATCTGCATAAATGCCCAAGAGTGAAATTGCTGTGTCTATGGCAGATGCGTGTTTAGTTTTTCTTTAAAAAACAGCTTTATTGAAATAAATTCATATTTCACACAATCACTCATTTGAAGTATAAATTTCAATGGCTTTTACTATATGTTCATGAGTATATGTTCGTGAGTATATGTTCTAAGTTCATGAGACATCGGTCTGTAGTTTTCTTGGTTTGCACTGTCTTTGGCTGCTTTTGGTGTCAAGGTAATAGCTTCCTAAAATGAGTTGAGAAATATTCTCTCCTGTTCTATTTTCTGGAAGAGTTTGTGTAAATTTGGTGTTAATTATACTTCAAATGTTTGGAAGAATTCTCCAGTGAAACCATCTGGGTCTGTAGATTTTTCTCTCAGGAGCTTTTAAATTACTAATTCAATTTCTTTAATAGTTATGGGATATTCAGATTACACATTTCATCTTTGTTGAGTTTTGGTAGTTTGTGATATTTGAGGAATTGGCCCATTCATTTTTATTGTCAAATTTCTTTTTTGAAAACAGCTTTGAGTTATAGCTGATACACAAAAAATCTGGACATATTTAAAATGTATACTATTTGATGAGTTTGGAGCTATGCATACACACGTGAAACCATCACCACAATCAAAGTAATAAACATTTTCATCACCTCCCAAAGTTTCCTCCTGCTCTTCTTTTTTTTTGGTAAGAACACTTAACATAAGATCTACCCTCTTAACAAATTTCAAGTGTACAATACTGAATCGTTAACTATTGGCACTATGTCACACAGCAGATGTCTAGAACTTATTCACCTTGCATAAGTGAAACTTTATACCCTTTGAACAACAACTATGCATTTCTCCCTTCCCCCAGGCCCTGGCAACCACTATTCTACTCTCTGTTTCTATGAGTTATGCTATTTTAGATACTTCATATAAGTGGAATCATGCAGTATTTGTTCTTGTGTGACTGACTTGTTGCACTTAGCATAATGTCCCCCAGGTTTATCCAAGTTGTCACATATGGCAGGATTTCCTTCATTTTGAAGGGTGAATAATATTCCACTGTATGTTTAATTTTTTTGCGTGTGAGGAAGATCAGCCCTAAGGTAAGGTCCATGGAATCCTCCTCTTTTTGCGGAGGAAGACCAACCCTGAGCTAACATATGTTGCCAATCCTCCTCCTTTCCCCCACCCTTTTCTCCCCAAAGCCCTAGTAGATAGTTGTATGTCATAGTTGCACATCCTTCTAGTTGCTGTATGTGGGACGCCGCCTCAGCATGGCTGGACAAGCGGCTCATTGGTGCCTGCCTGGGATCCAAACCCAGGTGCCAGTAGCGGAGTGCGTGCACTTAACTGCTAAGCCACAGGGCCGGGCCACTCCACTGTATGTTTATACCACATTTTCTTTATTCATCCATCTGTTGGTGGACACTTAGGTTGTTTCCATATCTTAGCTATCATGAATAATGCTGCAATGAATATAGGAGTGCAGATATCTCTTCAAGATAGTGATTTCCTTTCATTTGGATATATATACAGAAGTGGGATTGCTTGTATATGGTAGTTCTAATTTTTTGAGGAACCTCCATACTGTTTTCCATAGCAGCTGCACAAATTTTGGAAAAATGACTATTCAAGTCCTTTGCCCATTTTGTAATCAGGTTATTTGGGATTTCTTTGCTATTGAGTTTTAGGAGTTCCTTATACATTTTGGAAATTAACTCCTTGTGAGATATATGGTTTCAAAATGTCCATCAACAGATAAATGGGTAAAGAAAACGCGGTATATACCTAAAATGTAATATTACTCAGACTTAAAATGAAGTATATCCTACCATTTGCAACAACATGGATGGACCTAGAAGGCATTATGCTAAGTGAAGTAAGACAGTCACAGAAGGACAAATACTGCATGATTCCTCTTATATGAGGTATCTAAAATAGTCAAAAATATGAAAGTAAACAATAGAATAATGGTTATCAGGGAATGGGGGGAAGAGGATATGGGGAGTTGTTTTTCAATGGTAATAAAGCTACAGTTATACAAGATAAGTAAGTTCCAGAGATCTGCCAAACAACATAGTGCCTGTAGTTAATAATAAGGTATTCTATACTTAAAAATTTGTTAATAGGATGGATCTCACCTTAAGTGCTCTTACCAACTACAAAAACAAAAACAAAAACAAAGGGACACAAGGAAACTTTTGGAGTTGATGGATGTATTTATTATTTGGATGTGATGGTAGTGACACAAGTTTATACATATGTCCAAATTTACTGAATAGTGTATATTAATTATACGCAGTTTTTTAATACACCAATTATACCTTACTTAAACTGGAAAAAATAATAAGTTTTTTAAAAGTCTAAAAAGACAAAAAGAGAATCTTGAAAGGAGCAAGAGAGAAGTGACTCATCACACACAAATGATCGTCAATAAGAAACAGCCAATTTCTCTTCAGAAACCACGGACTCCAGAAAGTGATAGGATGGCATTTTTAAAGTGCTGAGAGAAAAAAGAAACTGTCAAACAAGAATTTTATGTTGAGCAAAAATATACTTCAGAAATGAAGGCGAAATTAAGACGTTCCTAGAGAACAAAACTCTGAGGGAGTTCATCGTTAGTAGACCTGCCCTACAAAAAATTATAAAGGAATTGGTCAGGTTGAAATGAAAGGACAGTAACTCAAAATTTTACAAAGTAAAGAACAACAATAAGGATATCCATATAGGTAAATAAAAATCCAGTATTATTACCTTTTTGTTGTTTTTAACTCCTATTTTTTTCCTATATGATTTAAAAGACAAATGAATAAAATAGTAATTATAAATCTATGTTAATGGGCACATAATGTATGAACATGGAAGGTAAGACAATAACAACATAGAGTGGTAGACAGATTTGTAAAGGAGTAATTTTTATATGATATTGAAACTAGGTTGGTATTAATTCAACTTGATTATTGTAAAGTTAAGATGTTAGTTGTACTCCCCAGATGAACACTAAGAAAAAACTAAAAAACATACAGAAAAATAAATGAGAAGAATATCCATACAATACATTAGGAAAAAAACCCAATTAATCAAAAAAGAGAAGTAATGGAGGAAATGAGGAAAAAGAGATTAAGACATACGTAAAATGAGTAGCAAAATGGTAGATGAATGGAACAACTAGACAGAAGAAAAATAAAGAAACAAAAGACTTAAACCACATTAAACCAACAAGACCTAACAGACGTCTACAGAACACTCCGCCCAACAATAACAGAATACATATTTTTCTTAAGTGCATATTGAACATATGTTGATCACAAATCAAGTCTATATGCATTTTATCTATTTATTTATTTATTTTAATATTTTTATTAGGGTAACAGTGGTTTATAACATTGTATAAATTTCAGGTGTACATCATTATACTTCTATTTCTGCATAGATTACATCGTGTTCACCATCCAAATACTAATTACAATCTGTCACCACACACATGTGCCTAATAATCATTTTCACCTACCTCCCTCCCCCCTTCCCATCTGGTAACAACCAATACAATCTTGGTCTCTATGTGTTTGTTTGTTGTTGTTTTTATCTTCTACTTATAAGTGAGATCATATGGTATTTGACCTTCTCCCTATGACTTATTTCGCTTAGCATAATATCCTCAGTGTCCATCCGTGTTGTCGCAAATGACTGGATTTCATCACTTCTTATGGCTGAGTAGTATTCCATTGTGTATATATACCACATCTTCTTCATCCATTTGTCCCTTGATGGGCACTTAGGTTGCTTCCAAGTCTTGTCTATTGTGAATAATGCTGTAATGAACACAGAGGTGCATGTATCTTTACACATTGGTGTTTTCATGTTCTTTGGATAAATACCCAGCAATGGAATAGCTGGATCGTATGGTAGTTCTATCCTTAAATTTTAAGGAATCTCTATACTGTTTTCCATAGTGGCTGCACAAGGTTGTACCACCACCAGCAGTGTATGAGAATTCCCTTCTCTCCACATCCTCTCCAACACTTGTTGTTTTCTGTCTTGTTAATTATAGCCATTCTGACAGGAGTGAGGTGATATCTCATTGTGGTTTTGATTTGCATTTCCCTGATAGGTAATGATGTTGAACATCTTTTCATGTGTCTGTTGGCCATCTGTATATCTTCTTTGGAGAAATGTCTGTTCAGGTCTTTTGCCCATTTATTAATTGGGTTGTTAGTTTTTTTGTTGTTGAGATGCATGAGTTCTTTATATATTTTGGACATTAATCCCTAGTCAAATGTATGGTTTGCAAATATCTTCTCTCAAATAGGTTCAACAAATAGGTTGTCTTTTCGTTTTGTTGATGGTTTGCTTTGCTGTGCAGAAGTTTTTAAGTTTGATGTACTCCCAATTGTTTATTTTTTCTATTGTTTCCCTTGCCTGGTCAGACATGGTGCTTGAAAATATGTTGCTAAGACCGATGTCGAAGAGTGTACTGCCTATGTTTTCTTCTAGAAGTTTCCTAGTTTCAGGTCTTACATTCAAGTATTTAATCCATTTTGAGTTAATTTTTGTGTATGGTGTAAGGTAAGGGTCTACTTTCATTTTTTAGCATGTGGCTATCCAGTTTTCCCAACACCATTTGTTGAAGAGACTTTCTTTTCTCCATTGTGTGTTCTTGGCTCCTTTGTCAAAGATTAGCTGTCCATAGATGTGTGGGTTTATTTCTGGGTTTCGATTCTATTCCATTGATCTGTGTATCTGTTTTTGTGCCAGTACCATGCTGTTTTGGTTACTATAGCTTTGTAGCATATTTTGAAATCAGGGAGTGTGATACCTCCAGCTTTGTTCTTTTTTATCAGGATTCTCTTAGCTATTTGGGGTCTTTTGTTGTTCCATATAAATTTTAGTATTCTTTGTTCTATTTCTGTGAAAAATGTTGTTGGAACTTTGATAGGGATTGCATTGAATCTATACATTGCTTTAGGGAGTATGGAAATCTTAACTATGTTAATTCTTCCAATCCAAGAGCATGGAATATCTTTCCATTTCTTTGTGTCTTCTTCAATTTCTTTCAGCAATGTCTTAGAGTTTTAGGTGTACAGATCTTTCACCTCTTTTGTTAAGTTTATTCCTAGGTATTTTATTCTTTTTGTTGCAATTGTAAATGGGATTGTATTCTTAATTTCGCTTTCTGCTACTTCGTTGTTAGTGTATAGAATTGCAACTGATATTTGTGTGTTGATTTTGTATCCTGCAACTTTACCGTATTCGTTTATTACTTCTAAAAGTTTTCTGGTGGATTCTTTAGGGTTTTCTATATATAAAATCATGTCATCTGCAAATAGTGACAGTTTCACATTTTCCTTTCCAATTTGGATCCCTTTTATTTCTTTTTCTTACCTGATTGCTCTGGCTAGGACTTCCAGTACTATGTTAAATAGAAGTGGTGACAGTGGGCATCCTTGTCTGGTTCCTGTTCTTAGAGGCATAGTTTTCAGTTTTTCACCATTAAGGATGATATCAGCTGTGGGTTTGTCATATATGGTCTTTATTATGTGGAGGTACTTTCCTTCTATCCCAATTTTATTCAGAGTTTTTGTCATAAAGAGATGCTGTATCTTGTCAAAGGCTTTCTCTGCATCTATTGAGATGATCATGTGATTTTTATTCTTCATTTTATTAATGTGGCGTATTAGGTTGATTGATTTGTGAATATTAAACCATCCCTGCATACCTGGAATAAATCCCACTTGATCGTGGTGTATAATCTTTTTAACGTATTGTTGTATGCGATTTGCTAGTATTTAGTTGAGGATTTTTGCATTGATGTTCATCAGTGATATTGGCCTGTAATTTTATTTTTTTGTGTTGTCCTTGTCTAGTTTTAGTATCAGGGTAATGTCAGTTTCGTAGAATGAGTTAGGGAGCTTACCCCCTTCCTCAATTTTTTGGAAGAGTTTGAGAAGGATAGGTAGTAAGTCTTCTTTGAATGGTTGGTAGAATTCACCAGGGAAGCTGTCTGGTCCTGGACTTTTATTTTTGGGGAGGTTTGTGATTACTGTTTCGATCTCCTTACTGGTGATTGGTCTATTCAAATTCTCTACTTCTTCTTGATCCAGTTTTGGAAGGTTGTATGATTCTAAGAATTTATCCATTTCTTCCAGATTGTCGAATTGGTTGGCATATAGCTTTCCATAGTATTCTCTTATAATCTTTTGTATTTCTGAGGTGTCTGTTGTAATTTCTCCTCTTTCATTTCTGATTTTACTTATTTGTGTCTTCTCTCTTTTTTCTTGGTGAGTCTAGCTAAAGGTTTGTCAATTTTGTTGATCTTTTCAAAGAACCAGCTCTTGGTTTTTTTAATTTTTTCTATTGTTTTTTTGGTCTCTATTTCATTTATTTCTGCTCTGATTTTTATTATTTCCCTTCTTCTACTGATTTTGGGCTTTGTTTGTTCTTCTTTTTCTAGTTCTTTAGGTGCATTGTTAGATTGTTCATTTGAGATTTTTCTTGTTTGTTGAGATAGGCCTGTATTGCTATAAACCTCCCTCTCAGAACCGCTTTTGCTGTGTTCCATAAATTCTGGCATGTCGTATTTTCATTTTCATTTGTCTCCAGGTATTTTTTGATTTCTTCTTTGATTTCTTCGTTGACCCAGTCGTTGTTCAGTAGCATTTTGTTTAATCTCCAAGTGTTTGTGGCTTTTCTGATTTTCTTCCTATAGTTGGTTTCCATTTTCATACTGTAGTGGTCAGAATAGATGATTGGTATTATTTCGATCTTCTTAAATTTATGGAGACTTGTTTTGTGGCCTAATATGTGATCAATCCTGGAGAATGTCCCATGTTCATTTGAAACGAGTGTGTATTCTTTGGTTTTTGATGGAATTCTCTGTATATATCTACTAGGTCCATCTGTTCTAGTGTGTCATTTAAGGCCAATGTTTCCTTATTGATCTTCTGTTTATATGATCTATCAGTTGGTGTCAGTGGAGTGCCAAAGTCCCCTAGTATTATTGTGTTACTGTCTATTTCTGTTTTTATGTCTGTTAATAATTGCTTTATATATTTAGGTGCACCTACATTGGGTTAGTAGATATTTACAAGTGTTATATCTTCTTGTTGGATTGTTCCCTTGATCATTATGTAATGCCCTTCTTTGTCTCTTTTTACAGTTTTGGTTTTAAAGTCTACTTTGTCTGATATTAGCACTGCAACTCAAGCTTTCTTTTCATTGCCATTTGCGTGGAGTATCTGTTTCCATCCCTTTACTTTCAGTTTGTGAGTGTATTTAGGTCTGAAGTGTGTCTCTTTTATGCAGCATATATATGGGTCTGTTGTTTTATCCATTCAGCCACCCTATGACTTTTAATTGGAGCATTTAGTCCAATGACGTTTAAAGTAGCTATTGATAAGTATGTACTTACTGCCATTTTTTACTTTTTTTTTCCTCAGTGTTTTAGTAGTCCTTCTCTGTTCCTTACTCATTCTATACACAATTGAATGTCTCTTTAGCTTGACCTCTGTCAGAAAGCTCTACTCTTTAACTCCTCTCCTCCCTCCTTTTATGTTTTTGATATCGTATCTAACCTCTTTTTTGTGCATTTGTATCCATTACCCTCTTATCATGGAAATAGATAATTTTTCCTATTTGTGGTCTTCTCTTTTCCCCTTAAATCAGCCCCTTTAACATTTCTTGTAACACTGGTTTTTTGGTGACAAACTCCTTTAATGTTTGCTTGTCCGGTAAATTTTTTATCTTTCCTTCTATTTTGAATGATAACCTTGCTGGGTAGAGTATTCTTGGCTGTAAGTTTTTTCCTTTTAGCACTTTAAATATATTGTGTCACTCTCTTCTAGCCTGTAAGGTTTCTGCTGAGAAGTCAGCTGATAGCCTTATGGGGTTTCCTTTGTATGTAACCTTTCTTTCTCTTGCGTCTTTTAGGATTCTCTCTTTATCTTTAATTCTAGTCATTTTGATTATGATGTGTCTTGATGTGGGCCTCTTTGCGTTTATCTTATTTGGGGCTCTCAGTGCTTCCTGTACCTGGATGTCTGTTTCATTCCTTAGGTTAGGGAAATTTTCATCTATTATTTCTTGTAATAGATTCTCTGTCCCTTTGTCTCACTCTTCTCCTTCTGGGACACCTATAACATGGATGTCAGTGTGCTTGATGTTGTCCCAGATGTCCCTTAGACTGTCCTCACTCTTTTTAATTCTTTTCTCTTTTACTTGTTCAGCTTGGGTAATTTCTTCTAGTCTTTCGTCCAGCTCACAGATCTGTTCTTCTGTATCCTCTACTCTGCTTTTGAGTCCCTCTAGTGAATTTTTCATTTCCAGTATCGTATTCTTCATTTCTGATTGGTTCTTTTTTTTTATCTTCCATTTCTTTGTTGACATTCTCACTGATTTCCTCTATTATTCTCCCCAGATCAGTGAGCATCCTTAACACTCTTAGTTTGAACTGTCTGTCAGGTAGGCTGCTCATTTCTGTTTCACTTGGTTCCTTTTCTGGTGTCCTGTTCCTGTACTTGGAATGTATACTTTTGCCTCCTAACTTTGCCTCTTTCTCTGTGCTTGTGTCTACAAATTAGGTAGGTCTGCTACGTCTCCGGCTCTTGGATAGGTGGCCTTATATAAGTGATGCCTTAGGAGGCCTGCAGTGTGCTTCCCTCAGCTCTCAATGTTCCAGGGGTGACCCCTATGTGGGCTACGTGTGTCCTTCTGTTGTGGCCTGTTTGCTCTCCTTGTATGCGCCTAGGGAGGCCGAGATATGCTCCTGGTCCGCTGTTGTATTTCTCATCTGTTTGTAGTTGTTGTGGGCCCTTCAGTATCTTTATCAGGTGTGGGGTGCCCCAGCACAGTTGGCTGCAAGTTCTAATACCACATTTCTGTTCCAGTATTTCTTTTAAGTGAGTAGGCCCCCAGCATGTCCGGTTGCTAGGTTCAGGGGCTTACAATTGCTATAAGCCTCCAGCCTTTAGGTCTCTTGTCAGCTCTCTGAGGATTACAGCTGGGTGGGGCTGGCCTCAGGCACAGGAGCACCCAATTGTTTCAGGCTTTGGAAGGTGGCGCAAACCCCATGTGTGTCTTTGAGAAGCACAAGTCTGCAGCTGACAAGCTCTGCCACCCACAGGTCCACACACACAGTCAACACAGTCCTGCCCCATGTGCGTGCCCTGACCTCCTGAAGTGTACCCAGTCTCTCCATGGCGGGAGCCCCACACTCTCTACCACCGCCCCACACTCTACACCCACTCCTTGTGCACTCCCTGCTCCACTGAAGTGGAGCCAGGCTGCAGGGAATCCAGTCACCAATCTATGCAGGCCCACAAGTTTCCTGTGGGCTTGTTTTTGGGTAGGGCCAGTCTCTACCATGGTGCAGCCTGCCCTGGCTGAGCTGGATTAAATCAATGCTCTAGTGGGTGGGGTAAACCTGGGCTAGCAGTCCCTAGGGAGAACTCCAATGGCGTCTCTGTCAGCACGCCCACACCAAGCCACAACAATGGCCGCCACCAGTGTCCTAGTCCCTGGAGAGGTCTCACCTCTCACTGCAATGCACTCAGAACCTATCAGATGAGTCTCTTTTCACCAAACCACTATGCACCTTTCTTTCTGGTGATTTTAGGTTGCTTTCTGAAACAGGTGAGTTTGCTCATGGGCCCTTTAAGAGCCGGTTTTATTTTGTTTGTGAACCAGCTTTTCTGGGGGTACTCCGCAATGTTTTAGCAGCAGGCAAAGTCAGATATTATTCCATTCGTCTCGATTGTGCTGGGTCCACAAAATGCCCACAGCAGGGGCGCTCCCAGCTCAGGGCCCCGCTCCTCCAGGGAGGGCTGCATACCTGTGGGCTGTTCCTGGGCAGCTGTGAAGCTGGCGGCTTGTGAAGGTGGTGTTTTTTCTCTCCAGAAGGGAGTTTCTGCCTCTTCAACCTCTATTAGCATTGTCGTTTGTTGCAGGAGTTCCTCTTATCCAGTTTTTAGTTCTGTCTCAGGGGTAATTTTTCCATGAGTAGTTGTAAATTGGCTGTGTCCACAGGAGGAGGTGAGTTCAGAGTCTTCTCACGCCGCCATCTTGACTTCTCCCCCTCATTTCCATTATTTTATTCTTCATTTCTGATTGGTTCTTTTTTATATTTCCCATTTCTTTGTTGATCTCACCAAGTTCATCCATTCTTCTCCCAAGATCAGTGAGCATCCTTATGACCTTTTATTTGAACATTTTGTCAGGTAGATTGCTCATTTCTGTTTCATTTACTTCTTTTTCTGTGGTTTTGTCCTGTTCCCTTACTTGGAATGTATTCCTTTGCCTCTTCATTTTGCCTCTTTCTCTCTGCTTATATCTATGTATTAGGTAAGTCAGCTACATCTCATGAGCTTGGAGAGGTGGTCTTATGTAAGAGATGCCTTATGAGGCCCAACAGTGTGCTTCCCTCTCATTACCAGTTCCAAATGTTCCAGGAGTGACCCCTGTGTGGGCTATATGTGTCCTTCTGTTTGGCAGGGTTGCTTTTGCTGCTGGTGCCCAGGGAGGCTGGGCTGTCCCCATAGACAGCTAGTTGTATTGCTCCACTGCATGTGGCTGCTATGGAGCCCTCAGTCACTTTATCGTGTGTGGGGAGCCCCAGCACAGTTAACTGAAAGGTATAATACAACTTTCCTGTTTTGGTTTTCCTGTTAAGTGTGTAGGCCCCCAGCGTGGCTTGTTTTTAGGCTTACGGGCTTACCATTGCTGTAGGCATTAGGCCTACAAGGCTCTCATCAGCTCTCTCAGGTTTACAGCTGAGTGGGGCTGGCCCCAGGCATGGGAGAACCCAGTTGCTTCAGGCTTTGGAGGGTGGGGACAACCCCCTATGTGGATGTTAGAGAAGGACAAGTCTTCTGAAGCTGACAAGCCCCACTACCCATATGGCCACACACGCAGTCAACACAGTCCTGGCCCAAGCACATGCCCCAACTCCCTGACGCAAACCCAGTTGCCCCACCACAGAGGACCCACACACTCTACCTGCTCCTCGTGCATGCCTTGCCCCACAGAGGTGGACCCACTCACCCAGCTGAAGAGGATCCCTGTACCCAGTCTATGCAGGCCCATCAGTTGCCCAAGGGCTTTCTGTTGGGTGGGACCAGTCCCTAGGGCAGGCTGCCTGACCTGGCTGAGCTGGATTAAATCAGTGCTTTAGTGGCTGGGGCCAACCCTGGGTTAGCAGGCCAGGGGAAGAACTCTAATGGCATCTGCCAGTGTCTGTGTCAGCTTGCTGGTACTAAGGCACAATAATGGGTACTGCCAATGTCTCATTCCCTTGAGAGGTCTCACTTCTCACTGAGATGCACCCAGAGCCAATCAGGTGAGTTTCTTTTCACCATAGGACTGTGCATCTTTCTTTCTGTTGATTTTAGGTTCCTTTCCAAAACAGGTGAATTTTTATGTGGGCGTTATAAGAGCTGGTTTGTTTTTCCTTATGTCCAATAGCTTTTTTGGTGTTATTCCCCATTGTTGTTAGTAGCCAGCAAAGCCAGACATTATGACACTTTTCTCAGTTATGCTGGGACCAAAAGATGCTTATAGTAGTAATGTTCCCCTGTTCAGGTCCCCCACTCCTCCAGGGAAGGCCGCATACCTTTGGATTGCTCCCAGGAAGCTGTGAAGTGCTGAAGCATGCTAAAGTAGCTTTTTTGTTCTCTAGAAAGGAATTTATGCCTCTTCTACTTCAGTCAGGACTGTCCCTTGTTTCAGGGTTTCTTTTTATCCAGTTTTCAGTTCTCTCTCAGTGGTAATTGTTCCAAGAGTAGATGTAAATTTGTTGTGTCCATGGGAGAAGGTGAGTTCAGAGTCCACCTACACTGCCATCTTGACACCAAGCCCCTCTATACATTTTAAAACACTGAAATTATATAATGTATGTTCTCTGACAACAATGTAACGAAACTAGAAATGAATAGCAGAAGGAAAACAGAAAAATTAGCAAATTTATGGATATGAAACAATGCACACTTAACCAGGGTCAAAGAGGAAATTACAAGTGAATTTAGAAATTACTTTGAGACAAATGAAAATGAAAACACAACACACCAAAACTTATGGGATGCAGCAAAAAGCAGGACTCAGAGAAAAATCTATAGCTGTAAATGACTATATTAAAAAAAAGAAAAGATCTCAAATGAATAACCTATCTTTACACATTAAGAACTAGAAAAATAAGAGCAAAATAAACCCAAAGCTGGAAGAAGGTTGGAAATGATGAGAATTAGAGAGGAGACAACAAAAACGAGAATAGAAAAACAACAGTGAGAATTAACTAAACCAAACATCGGTTCCTTGAAAATACCAACAAAATTTTCAAACCTTTAGCTACACTGATTAAGAAAAAAAGAGAAGACTCAAATTACTGTAATCAGAAATGAAAGTGGGGACATTACTACAGACTTTACAGAAATATAAAGAAAAATAAGAGAATACTTATGAACAATTGCACACACAAAAATATTGGATACCCTAGTGAAATGTACAAATTCCTAGAAACATATAAAGTACCAAAACTGATTCCAGAGGAAACAGAAAATCTGAACACACATATAACAAGTGATGAAATTGAGTCATTAATGAAAATTCTTCCATCAAAGAAAATCTTAGGACTAGATGGCTTCACTGTGGAATCTAATCAAAATTTAAAGAAGAATTCACACCAATACTTCTAAAACTCTTCAAAATATAAAAGAGGAGGGAATACTTCCTAATGTATTCCATGTGGCCAGCATTACCCTGATCCCAAAGCTAGACAAAGACACCACAGGCAAGGAAGACTAAATACCAACATCGCTTATGAATATAGATGTAAAAGTTCTCAACAATATACTCTCAAACTAAATCCAGCAGCATATTAAGATTATACATAATGACTAATTGTAATTTATCCCAGGAATGCAATGGTGGCACATAAAAACAACCAATGTAATGTACTACATTAATAAAATGAAGGAAAAAACAAAAGGATCATCTCAATTGATGCATTAAAAACATTTGCCAAGATACAAAATTCTTTCATGATAAAAACATTCAACAAATGAGGAATATAAGGGGACATGGTCAACATGAAAACATCCTCAAAAAAAATAATTTACGGAAAACCCACAGAAAAGGACAGCTAACGTTATACTCAATGATGAAAAACTGAAAGCTTTCTCCCTAAAATCAGGAACAAGACAAGGATGCCCACTCTGCCTCGCCACCACTACTCAGCAGATAAATTAGAGTCACCTGCATTCCCAGCACAGGAGATGAAGAATCAGCTCCCTGCTCAGCCTCTCCGACATCCCTGGGCAGGAGAATCAGAGCACTACCTTTTTCTGACAGGTGGAGGAAGAAAGATCAGCTGAGTCCTGCCAATACATTGGGCAGGGAAATCAGAGCTTCAACAGGGTGAGGGAGTGGAGTGGAAGATTAGCTACTTGCTCAGCTCCACTGAAGTTTCAGTGGGTGAGGTCCATTTTCCTGTTAGTGTTTGGCTGGAGTGGGTGGGTATTGCCAAAATCCTTTTCTGTTCTCTTAGGCTACCCTTTTCCCAGTCTTTTGACTAGAGTAAACAGGTTTTCCTGGAACTTTTTAAAATCTTTGTCCGTTGGTGGTTCTGGGTTGGTGGTTTCTACAGTGCTGTCTGTTAGGCAACTGGACAATTCAGAAACCCACCATCATGTTTTTCAAGTCTCAAGGTCCCTAGGTATCCCACCTTTTCTTTCCACCTTTCAGAGTCTTCTATGCTTGTTTGTTTTGCTATGTTCAGGGTTTTTTACTTGTAAGAGAGAGGACCTCAGAGGGAGGGGCTACTTTATCTTGGCCAGAATTGGAAGTCCTCTGTTTTTGAAGCTGTTTGCTGCTGTTGTTGAATTGCTTTCTCTTTCTCTTAAAACATCTAGTAGTTTCTCCTTTTCCATTTGTTCAGTTTGTTCTTAGTTGCGTGATTTGCCTGTTTATTTTGTGTCATAAACCTGGTCTAGTTGTGCCTGTTTCCCTTTTGTGTGACCTGATGACTTTGGACAATTGTCTTAAATCTTTTCTCTCTTTTTATAGAACTCATCTTCCAGACTTATCTCTCATAATGCACAAAGATTCCTTACTCTCTTTTACAACCTCACTCTATCTGATGACCTTTTCTACTCTAACAACTTCTTGAGTCTCATCATAACACCTGAATCCCACACCAGGTGACATCAGATTTTTCTTAAATGAGAAGCACCTGCTAGCTTCACTTGATACATTTTAATTTTTATTAGTTTTAATTATATTGCTCAATCTAAAGTCTGATCTTGTCTACAACTTTTATTAGGACTGCTAACTACTTTATATTACTTCTTAGGCAAGTCACAAAGTCTCCTAACATGTAGGTAGGCATTATGGAACATTGGGAAGAAAACCAGGCAAGGGGTCAGGAATCCTGGATCCTAGTTATTGTTCTGTCTCTAATTCACTATATGGTTTTTTTTCAATGTCATATTACCTCACTGGACTTTAGTTTTCACATCTATAAAAAATATCGGGATTGGATGTGATGCACTCTAAGGTATTTTATGCTCTAATATTTCCCAATTTTAAGATATTGATTTATTTTTTTAGGACTATAAGTATGGTCTTTGCCTTTGGCCTACTCAGTAGAATCCCCCTCTTAAAGTTTCCTCAAATTTCTGGTCATATTTCTCTTGAAACATTTTCTAAATCAGCTCTGTCTCTGACTGGTTAAGGGTCATATATTTTTCTATGCTTCTAAGAATATTTAAATTACTGTAAATAGGTCTCTCAGATTCATGTTAGCTGATGTGATAAATCAGGGTTCCCAATACTTTCTTTTTTTACCTCCAGATCTACACACATATTCTGTATGATAGAAGATCCTTATTGAAAATCTTCACTTGAATATTTCTCATATATTTTACATTTTCCTTTCCCCTCTCCTCCAGTCACAAATCTTACAGAAAATGAAATGAGCATACCAACATTATTTATTTTTCTTCCTTCTTTTCCTACAGTATTTTTTAAACCATAAGCTCCATCTATTTAATTGATTTCTGTTTTTTCCTTTAAAAATTTCCTTTGAAGCTGAGAAATGACACTAAGTCTCTAACCTTGGACAAAGTCACAGAAAGAGTGCTTTTTTATTCTACCTACTCAAACTTCTAAAGGTCACTACTCCAATATGACTTCTCCAGGTTCTGTCTGACTTATGCCCAAGACATATCATCACCATACTCTGCTGCTTCTTCTATTTCTTTAAACAGCTTATACTACTCTCACTCTCCTTTTCTAAATCTCACCTTTTCTATCCATTGTACTTTTTCTTTTCCTTCTGCCTAACATAAGTAACACTAGATATCACAAATCAGGAACATTCCTTATGTAGATGCCATAGTTCAGTCATCACTGTCAAATTTCTTCCAATCACGCGTGGCCATGTTAATTAAGTATTTTAAATTGTGAGTTAGCTTAATTGAGTATTTATTATAACTATAAATAGGGAAGTGAGGAAATCATCAAGTCTCAGCCTCTGAACAGATAGGCCTCATGGAGACTGGAATGCTATTCAAGATACACTGATACATCATAGTTCTCATGATGGTATCTTGTTGTCCACTCAAGAGGAGGCATCTCTTGCCCTGTATTCTAGTAATCTGTCATTATGATGCAGTTACTATCAAACACGTTGCTTCTCTTTCCTTGAAGCTTTTCTTCCTCCTTTATTTGGTATGTATCTCTGAGTTTCTGTAATATGCTATATTCTGGAGATTGTCTCTCTCTTATGTCCTTAAGACAGAATATCTAAGAGAATTTATTTATCATACAGTCTGGAATGCCCTTGTTGAACAGAATTCTAATGCCATGCAACTTCAAATGTCAATGGCACTGAAGTTATAAAAAGTCTCCTTTGGGTCAGGCATATTTCCCTGTCCCAATAAGCTATGGCTAGGCTAATGACATTCACACAGTACAAGATTTACCTAAACCGCAAGCTGGCTAGTGTGTTGGAGAGAAACAGGAAAGAGATAGCTGGAAAGAGCCCTCATGGGGTCAGAAGAAGTCTCAAACACAAATCTCAGGAACTATCCTTTCACAAAGGAGCCAAAATTTCATTGGATTAATCTATGAAACAATTTATGCCCCACAGCTTTGTTGAAAACAATAGAGCAATCAACTGGCAATTAATGGAGCTTAACAACTGGGTGTAGTCAGGAAGAGAGACAAAGACAGCCCTGCTAAAACCACTGTCATTCTAGAGTGACGGTGGGCATACCCAAGGTTGTACCCCCTGAGGAGAAACATCAGAGACTTCACATTGTGCATGTTTGGAATAGACTTTTCTAAAGTTATTCAGTCACTAAACAAGTGAAAAAGCAAATAAAAATAACAAGCACTGGTGAAGGTGCCCAGTACCCAGAGGTGCTACAATATATTATCAAAAATGTCTGATTTCCAGAAAAAGTTATGACATGCAAATAGACTGGAAAATATGACCTATATAAAGAAATAAAATCAATCAACAATAACTGTCTATGAGAGTGACCACATGTTAGATTTAACAGACAAAGCCTTCCACACAGCCATTATCAATATATTCAAAGAACTAAAGAAAACCATGGTTAAAGTACTAAAGGAAGGTATGATGAAAAAGTTGCATCAAATAGAGAATGTCAATAAAAAGATAAAATTATTTTTTTAAAAAGAGCAAATTTAAATTCTGGGGTTGAAAAGTACAATAAATGAAATGAAAAATTCACTAGAGGTACTTAACAACAGATTTCAATTTTCAGATGAAAGAATCAGAGAACTTGAAAATAGATCAATAGAGATTATGCAATCTGAAGAGCAGAGAGAAAAAGAAATGAAGAAAAATGAACAGAATCTCAGAGAAATTCAGGATACCATTAAGGGCACCAACATACATGTAATTGGAGTATCAGAAGGAGAGTCAAGAGAAAGGAGCAGAAAAAATATTTGAGGAAATAATTACTGAAAACTTCTCAAATTTATTGATAAACATTAACATACACATCCAGGGAGCCCAACAAACTCCAAGTAGGATATAGTCAGAGATCTGCAAAGAGACACATCATAGTAAAAGTGCTAACAGCTAAAGACAAGATGAAAATCCTGAAAGCAGCAAGAGAAAAGCAAGTTGTCACTTACAAGAGAATCCCCAAAAGTTTAACAGTTGAGCTATCAAAAAGACTGGAGACCAGAAGGCAGTAGGATGACATATTATTCAAAGTGCTGAAAGAAAAAAAACATCAATCAAGAAGCCTATATTCAGTAAAGTTGTCTTTCAAACATGAAGGTGAAATAAAGATATTCCTATAAAACAAAAACGTAGAGAATTTGTTGCTAGCAAATCCATCTTACAAGAAACACTATAGAAAGTTCTTCAGGCTGAAAACAAGTAACCCCAGACAGTAATTCAAATCCACAAGAAAAAACAAAGAGTACCAGTAAAGGTAATTATGTAATTATAAAAGACAGTATAAATGCATGTTCCTTTCCTTTCTTCTCTTAACTGATTCAAAAAGTAGTTGTGTAAAACATGTATATAACTGTATTCTTGTGCCTAAAACATATAGAAATGCAATATATTTGTAATAAGAGCATAAAGGATAGTAGGTGGAATAAAGTTGTATTTAATAAAGGAAATAGCAACTTAAATACACATGAATGAATGAATAGAACCAGAAATGGTAAATAGCAAAGTCTATAAATATATACTTTAAAAGACATAAATTATATAGACTAATAAATAAAGCAATTAATTGTTAGATATAGATATAATGTGTACAACAATAATAGCACAAAAGGGAGGCAAAGTGAATAGAGCTATGTAAGAATAGGTTCTGATAAGTAAAAGTGTATATGGTAAGCCATAAAACAATCCCTATGGAAATAACTTAAAAAAAAATGAGAGAGATTGACAAAATAATTAAAGGAATTAAAATTTTACATTAGAATATATTCACTTAATTCAAAAGAAAGTAGTAAAGAATGAACAGAGGAACAAAAAAGATGTGAGATACATAAAAAAAGTAAATTGGCATAAATTGGCAGATATCAATTATAATATTAAATGTGAATGGATTAAATGATACAATCAAAAGGCAGAGATTGTCAGACTGGATAAAAAACAAGATCCACATATATGCTATCTACAGGAAATGCAGTTTAGATTCAAAGATAAAATAGATTGAAAATAAAAGGATGGAAAAAGATGTGTCTGTAAATAGCAACAATAAGAAAGATGGAGTGGCTATACTAATATCAGACAAAATAGACTTTAAAGCAAAACGGTTACTAGAAATAAAGATGGACATTTTCTAATGATAAAGGCTCAATCCATTAGGAAGATATAATAATTATAAACATATATGCACCTAACAACAGAGCCCTAAATTATATGAAGCAAGATCTGACAGAAATTAAGGGAAAAATAGACAATGCACCAATAATCATTGGAGATACCTCATTTTCAATAACAGCTAGAACAACTAGTCAGAAGATAAGCAAAGATATAGAAGATTTGAACAACATTATGAACCAACTAGACCTAACAGATGTTTATAGAAGACTCAACCCAACAACAGCAGACTATACGTGCACTTTTCATGTCCACCTGGAATATTTTCCAGCATAGATTATATCTTAGACCAAAAATCAAACCTCAGTAAATTTAAAAATTTTGAAGTAATACAAAATTTTTTCTGAAACTATAATGGAATGTAATTAGAAATCATTAACAGAAGGATGTTTGGGAAATTCACAAATATGTGGAAATTAACCAACACATCCACAAATAATCAATGGGTCAAAGAAGAGATCACAAGGAAAATTAGAAAACATTTTGAGATGAATGAAAATGAAAACATAATACATCAAAATTTATGGGATGCAGCTAAGAAGTGCTTAGAGTCAAATTTATAGCTGTAAATGCCTATGCTAAAAAAGAAGATCTCAAATCAACAACCTAAATACATTTCACTGTAATATAGTGGAAAACGAAGTGCAAATAAAACCTAAAGTGACCAAATGGAAGGAGATAATGAATATTACAGTGGAAATTAATGTAATAAAGAATAGAAAACAATAGAGAACATCAATGAAAACCTAAAGTCGTTTTTTTGTAGAGATCAACAAAATTGACAAACTTTTAGCTAGATTGACCAAGGAAGGAATCAAGAGAGGAGACTTACTTAAAATCAAGAATGAAAAGGGGACATTACTGTTGACCTTACAGAAATAGAAAGGGTCATAAAGGAATACTATGAACAATTGTATGTCAATGGAATTAAATGAAGTGGAAAAATTCCTAGACAGACACAAAATACTGAAACTGACTCAGGAAGTAATAGAAAATCTGAATAGACCTATAACAAATAAAGAGATTGAATTAGTAATAAAAGATCTTCCCACAGGAAAAGCTCAGGTCCAAATGGTTTTATGTTTAATTCTACCAAAGATTTAAAGAAGAATTAACACCAATTCTTCACAAACTCTTCTAATAAATGGAATAAGAAGGAACACTTCCCAACTCACTCTATGAGACCAGTATTACTCTGATACCAAACTGTCTGACGGTTCCTCAAAAAGTTCAATGGGTTTACCATTTGACTCATCATTTCCACTGCTATGTGTATACCCAAGAGAAATGAAAACATATGTCCACACAAAAACTTGTGCACAAATGTTTAGGCTATTATTCATAATAGCCTAAAAGAGGCAACAATACAAATGTCCATCAATTGATGGATGGATAAATAAATTGTGAAATATCCTTACAGATTAATATTATTTGTCATAAACAGACATGAAGTAAGGCTAATGAGGCAACATGGATGAACCTTGAAAACATTATGCTACATGAGAGATGGCCATCACAAAACACCATCTAGTATATGATTCCATTTATATGAGATGTCTTGCATAGGCAAATCTATAGAGACAGAAAGATTACTGGTTGCCTAGGGATGGGGTTAGATGGGAGGATTGGGGTATATGTAAAGTGTAGGGAGTTTCTTTCTGGGGTGTTGAAAATGTTCTGGATTCTGATAGTGGTGGTGTTACACAACTATATGAATATATTAAAAACCATCAAATCGTTCACTGTACATTGATTGATTTTTGAATAATATATCAATAAAGCTGTTGCATCAAACATACACATATTCAGTTGGTGAAGCTGTAGAGATATAGACAGTCTCAAACATTCCTAATGGGAGAACAAATTCGTAGAAATCTTTTGGAGCTAATTTTTGTGATATCTAATAAAACTGGATATGCATTTTTCTTGCATACGCAGTTTGACCCAAAACCACACTTCTAGGCATACACTTTCAGCAAGTCAAAAATACATATGCATAATGTTATTCATTTTAGCTTTATTTGCAGTTGAAAATATTGGAAACAGCCTAAGTGCCCATACATAGAAGAATGTTGAATAAACAATTGTACATCCACAAAATGGAGAATTATACATCTGTAAAAGAAAAAGAAGGAGGAATATCTGTATGAACTCTCATGGAGCAATTCCACAATATATAGTTAAGTGAAAAAAAAATGCAAAATAAAATCTATATCATGCTACCTTTTATTTAAGAAAAAAAGGAGAAATAAGAAAATGTACATACATCTGTTCAGTTGTGCAAAATTAACCACAGTTAGGGTAAACCAGAAATTAATGAGTGGTTACTATGGGGGGGGTAATGGAGTGTAAAGGATTGATGAATGAGAATAGGGTAGAAAAAATGGGGGCTCTGAATATACTGTTTTGTATAGTTCTGATTTTTCAAATCCTGTTAATATGTCACATTCAAAAATGAAACAAATAAAATTAACAAAAATGGAGGTTTAAAAATGGAATATAAACAGAAACAAATGAATCTAATGTATTTCAAATGAATAGTTAACAATATTGTATTTCACACTTAAAAATTTGTTGTGTAGATCATGTTAAATGTTCTTACTATGATAAAAAAATGGATAACATAACCAGACTGAACAAGTAAATTTTGAACCTAGTATTTTGACTGTATTATATCAGAATAAAGACAGAAGAAGTGGAAACAAATACTGGACTTCAGTTAATAGGTTTGTTTTTCAGAATTATGGATAAACACTCCCAAATTATTTTATGTATATTCAAATTAATTTATGAATATATTATGGATACTGGGGACTAGGTTTTTCATTCTTAGAGAAGAGAATTATAAATATGGAAAGGGAGAAGTCTAGAATGAACCTCATGGTGTTGGATTTGGAATTGGATATATAAGTATGAACATATGGTTTATAAATACATATATATGTGTGTGTGTGTATGATAGGTGTGCCCACTGAGAGTACCTAGAAGCATTGACACTCTAGTTGCAATAGCATACCTAGTACCCAGATCTTGCTTCTATATACTATTCTCCACTAAATGGAATCAGGGCTCCATGGAGAAATGGTTAATTCCAAGGCTAGAACAGAGAAAGTACAAGATTATCCTAGAACATCTTTTTGTTCCAAAAATTAGGGGATTGTCAAAGAATGATAAGTACACGTCAAAAGGATAAAGGAGCCAGTTTTAAAGGGCTCCCACTGGAGAGTGATGTCAGCATCATGGCAGAGTGAATTGTTCCCTTTGTTTCTCCCCTCTAAGTTACAACCAATGGGACATCCATTGACCAACAGAGGATTCTCTACACAGCACAACAGGACACATAAGAGATCCAGGCATCTATACAACTGAACGTGAGTGGACTGGAACCCCAGGAGGTAGTGGAAATAGGGGAGAAGCCCCCTCCCCCTCCCCTGGCAGCAGCAATCCAGGGCACAGATCCCCAAACTGGCCCACACACTTGTGAGAAAACAGGCATGGCTTGCTTGAGCAATCTGGCAGGGGTGGAGAAGGTGGCTAGCTTGCTCCATGCCCATATCCCAGAAAACATAGCCTACACACCTGTGAATGGTCCCAGTGGGGGTAGAGAGGGCAGATCAGATTGCTCCCTGCCCATCTACCAGCAGATCCAGCATGCATGCCCCATCCCCCTCCCCCAGCAGTGGTCAGGTCCTTCTAACAGTGGGTATAGTATACAAAACTCGGATTTTCCTGGCCAGGGTGGGATGCTGTGTCGTGAGTTTTATAAACATACTGGCTAGCACTAGAGACCAGAGGCTGCACAGCAGACAACAAGAAAAAACTCTCCTTGCTTAGTCCCTGCTCTCCTCTAGTGGTGGCAGGTGGAACCTGTGACCAGAGGCTTCAGGAACCACAGTAGAACCAGTGACCAGTCCCCAGTGGTGGCATCTCCAACACCTGCTCCACCAGCAGTGCGTGCTGTGCACAATTCTCCAATTCCCTGGGCCCCCAGCAGCAACAGCAACACTCGTGAATCTAGCAGCCCTAGCAGCAGTGCAACCAGCACCCCAGACAACTCAGGAACAGAGCACAGGTGGTGCACAGGGTAACAGCATTCAAGCCCATGGAGAGCTGATGGACAGCAGAGGAACACAAGACCCAGGCAACCCCAGAAGCAGTAGAAGTGTTTGCAGCCTGGTGACCACAGTGGCAACACTTGAGACTAAAGTGAAGGCACCACAACCTCAAGGAACAACCAGCACAAGGAGGGGGCTGATGATACCCCTGGCAGAGGCAGTGGAGAGAGGAAAGTTTAGGCTCTTAAATACACCCAGAAGCAGTACAGAACAAAAGTAACCAAAGCCATTCCCAAATAATAAAGGTAGTTACTACTACAAATGCGCCAGCAGAGGATTAATTCATGAAACACCATGAAGAACTACAGTAACATAGCAGAACAAAAGGAGAAAGACTGCTCTCCAGAAAGCAAATTGAAATTATGGAAGATTACAAACTGACTGACAGAGAATTCACAATAGCTGTCATAAAGAAACTCAGTGAATTACAAGAAATGTCAGAAAGACAGTTCAATGAGATCAGGAATAAAATTAATGAACAGAAGGAGTGCTTCACCAAAGAGATTGAAACTCTAAAAAAAATCCCCAAAAACAGAAACTCTGGAGATGAAGAAAACAATAAATGAGATGAAAAATATTTTAGAAAGCATAAAAAATAGAGCAGACCCTATGAAGGAGAGAATTAGTGACCTCTAGGATAGAAACCTAGAAATGAGTCAGGTGGAGGAGGAGAGAAAATCAAGATTAAAAAAACATGAAGAAATTCTTTGAGAAATATCCAACTCAATTGGTTAAAATAACATAAGGATCATAGGTATCCTAGAAGGATAAGAGAAGGAGAAAGGAACAGAGAGCTTATTCAAAGAAATAATAGCTGAGAACTTCCCAAATCTGGGGAAGCAACTGGACACACAACTACATGAAGCCAATAGAACTCCTAATTACATTAATGTGAAAAGACCTTCTCCAAGGCTTATAATATTAAAAACTATGAAAAGTCAATGACAAACAAAAATATTAAGGACAGCAAGACATAAGAAAATAATCTAAAAAGGAGCCCCCATTCGGCTTTCAGTAGATTTCTCAGCAGAAACCCTAGAGGCTAGGAGAGAGTGGAATGATATATTCAAATATTGAAAGATAAAAACTATCAGCCAAGAAAACTCTATCCAGTGAAATTATCCTTCAGATATGATGGAGAAATAAAAGTTTTCACAGACAGACCAAAGCTGAGGGAGTTCATCACCACTGGATCTGCCTTACAAGAAAGGTTGAAAGGAGCCCTCCTATCTGAAACTAAAAAACAAAGGTTTACACAACCTTGAGCAAGGAGCTATAGACAGACAGAATCATAATATTGTAGCTGTATATCAGAATATGTTAGTAAACACTTACTTATAACATAAAAGATAAAGGGAAAGAAAGCATCCAAAATAACTAAAACCGATACAATTACCTCACAAACTCACAACACAAAAAAGAAGAATTTTGACAACAAAAACATAGAAGGGGAAGAGGAAAGGGATGGAACCTGCATAGGCCAATGGAGATAAGAAGCTATCAGAAAAGGACTATCTCATCTATAGGATATTTTATACCATCTCATGGTAACCACAAAACAAAAAAACAGAGCAGAATCACAAGCATAAACAAAGAGAAAATTGAGAAAAACACCACAGAAAACCAACAAACCGAAACGGCAGTCAGAAATACAAGGAGAAAGAAACAATGGAAATATAGAACAACTGGAAAACAAAAGATAAATTGGCAATATTAAGCCCTCATTTATCAATAATCACTCAAAATGTAAGTGGATTGAATTCATCAATGAAAAGACACAGAGTGGCTGGATGGATTAAAAAACAAGACCCAACCATATGCTGCCTCCAGTAAA
This sequence comes from Diceros bicornis minor, assembly GCF_020826845.1. Classification (NCBI taxonomy): domain Eukaryota; kingdom Metazoa; phylum Chordata; class Mammalia; order Perissodactyla; family Rhinocerotidae; genus Diceros; species Diceros bicornis. The sequence goes on from NC_080781.1 coordinate 59,429,280, forward strand.
CACATCTTAGCTCTAAAGAAAAATAGGCTCAGAGTGAAAGGATCGAAGATGATACTCCAAGCAAATGACAAGCAAAAGAAAATGGGTGTAGCTGTACTTATATCAGACAAAGCAGACTTCAAGATAAAAAAGATAACTAGAGACAAAGATGGGCATTATATAATGATAAATGGGACATTCCATCGAGAATACATAACACTTATTAATATATATGCACCTAAAACGGGAACACCAAAGTATATAAAGCAACTATTAACAGACCTAAAGGGAGAAATTGACAGCAACACAATAATATTAGGAGACCTCAACACCCCACTTACATCAATGGATAGATCATCCAGACAGAAAGCCAACAAGGAAACAGTGGCCTTAAATAAAACACTAGACCAGATGCACTTAATAAATCTATATAGAAAATTTTATCCCCAAAAAGCAGAATAAACATTCTTCTCAAGTGCACATGGAACCTTCTCAAAGGTAGGTCATGCATTGGGAAACAAAACAAGTCTCAATAAACTTGAGAAGACTGAAATCATGTCAAGCATTTTTTATGATCACAATGGGATGAAACTAGAAATCACTACAAGAAAAAAGCTGGGAAAGTCACAAATATGTGACTAAACAACATGCTATTGAACAATCATTGGATCAATGAAGAAATCAAACGAGAAATAAAAATTACCTGGAGACAAATGAAAATGAAAGCACAACATATCAACTCTTATGGAATGCGGCAAAAGTGGTACTAAGAGGGAAATTTGTAGCAATACAGGACTACCTCAACAAACAAGAAAAATCTCAAATAAGTCATCTTAAATTGCATGTAAAAGAACTAGAAAAAGAAGAACAAACAAATCTTAAATTGCATATAAAAGAACTAGAAAAAGAAGAACATGTCCCTCAGTAAAAGGAGGGAAATAATCAAAATCATAGCAGAAATAAATGAAATAGATACTAAAAAAATAGGAGTAAGGATTAATGAAACTAAGAGCTGCATCTCTGAGAAGATAAACAAAATTGACAAACCCTTAGCCAGACTCGCTAAGGAAAAAGAGAGAAGACTCAAATAAAATCGGAAATGAAAGAGGAGAAATTACAATGGATATCACAGAAATACAAAGGATTATAAGAGAATACTATAAAAGCTATATGCCAATAAATTGGATAACCTCACAGAAATTGATAAATTCTTAGAATCATACAACCTCTCAAAACTGAATCAAGAAGAAATAGAGAATCTGAATAGACAAATCACAGGTAAAGAGATTGAAACGGTAATCAAAACCTCCTCAAAAATCAATAGTCCATGACCAGATGGCTTCTCTGGTGAATTCTACTAAACATTCAAAGCAGATTTAATACCTAAAGTTCTCAAACTATTCTGAAATATTGAAGAGAACAGGACACTTCCTAAGTCATTCTACGAGGCCAGCATAACCCTGATACCAAAACATGAGAAGGACAACACAAAAAAGCAAAATTACAGGGAAATATCACCAATGAAAATAGATGCAAAAATCCTCAACAAAATATTAGCAAATCGAATACAACAATACATTAAAAGTATCATACACCACAATCAAGTAGGATTTATTCCAGGGATGCAGGTATAGATCAACATCTGCAAATCAACCAATATGATACACCACATTAACAAAATAAAGAATAAAAATCACATGATAATCTCAATAGGTGCAGAGAAAGCATTTGACAAGATCCAACAATGATTTATTATAAAAATACTCAATAAAATGGGTTTAGAAGGAAAGTATCTTGACATAATAAAGGCCATATATGACAAACCCACAGCCAACATCATACTCAATGTTGGAAAACTGAAAACTACTCCTCTGAGAACAGGAACAAGACAAGGATGCCCACTCTGGCCACTCTTATTCAACATAATACTGGAAGTTTTAGCCAGAGAAATTAGACAAGAAAAAGAAATAAAAGGGATCCAAATAGGAAAGAAAGAAGTAAAACTGTCACCAATGTGGATGACATGATTCTATACATAGAAAACCCTAAACTATCCACCAAAAATTATTAGAAATAATCAATGAATACAGTAAAGTTGCAGGGTACAAAATCAACATACAAAAATTAGTTGCTTTTCTATACACTAACAACAAACCAGCAGAAAGAGAAATCAAGAATAATGCAGTCCCATTTACAATCAAAACAAAAAGAATAAAATGCCTAGTAATATATTTAACCAAGTAAGTGAAAGACTTGTACACTGAAAACTATAAGACATTAAAGAAAGAAAGAAATTGAAGAAAACATAAACAAATGGAAAGATATTCCATGCACATGGATTGGAAGAATAAACACAGTTAAAATGTCCATATTACCTAAAGCAATCTACAAATTCAATGCAATCTCAATCAGAACCTGAATCATATTCTTCATGGAAATAGAACAATGAATCCTAAAGTATATATGGAACAGCAAAAGACCCCATATAATCAAAGCAATTCTGAGAAAAAAGAACAAAGCTGTAGGTATCACACTCCCTGACTTCGAAATATACTACAATTATCTAATAATCAAAACAACATGGTACTGACAGAAAAACAGATACACAGATCAATGGAAAAGAATTAAAAGCCAAGAAATAAAACCACATGTCTATGGACAGCCAATCTTTGACAAAGGAGCCAAGAACATACAATGGAGAAAGGAAAGTCTCTTCAATAAATGATGTTGGGAAAACTGGACAGACATGTGCAAAAGAATGAAAATAGACCTCTAGATAGAGGTATTTTATACCACACAAAATATTTATTCAAGATAGATTAAAGACTTGAATGTAAGACCTGAAATCATAAAACTCTTGGAAGGAAATATAGGCAGTACACTGTTTGACATCAGTCTTAGCAGTATCTTGTTTGACTGCCATGTCTACTCAAGCAGGGTAGCAAAAGAAAAAATAAACAAATGGGACTACATCAGACTAAAAATCTTCTACAAGGAAAAGGAAACTATCAACAAACAAAAAGACAACACAAAAACTGGAAGAAAATATTTGCAAATCACATATCTGACACGGGATAAATTTCCAAAATATATAAAGAACTCATACAACTCAACAACAAAAAAAATGAACAACCCAATAAAAAATGGACAGACGTTATGAATCGACATTTTTCCAAAGAAGATATAGAGATTGCCAACAGGCGCATAAAAAGATGTTAAATAACATGACTTATTAGGGAAATGCAAATCAAAACTACAATGAGATATCACCTCCCACTTCTCAGAATGGCCATACCTAACAAGACAAGAATCAACAATTGTTGGAAAGCATATGAAGAAAAGGGAACCCTCGGGCTGGCCCGGTGGTGCAAGCAGTTAAGTGCACGCACTCTGCTGCAGTGGCCCAGCATTAGCTGGTTCAGATCCTGGGCGTGCACCAACGCACCGCTTATCAAGCCATACTGTGACGGCATCCCATATAAAGTAGAGGAAGATGGGCACAGATGTCAGCCCATGGCCAGTCTTCCTCAGCAAAAAAAAGAGAGGAGGATTGGCAGATGTTAGCTCAGGGCTGATCTTCCTCACAAAAAAAAAAAGATTGAAAATGGAACCCTCATACTGCTGGTGGGAATGCAAACTGGTGTGACCACTATGGAAAACAGTATGGAGATTTCCCAAAAAATTAAAAATAGAAATACCATATGATCCAGCTATCCCACTTCTGGGTATTTATCCAAAGATCATACAATCAACAACTCAAAAATATGTATGCACCCCTATGTTCATAGCAGCATTATTCACAATAGCCATGATGTGGAAGCAACCCAAGTGTCCATCAACAGATGAATGGATAAAGAAGACGTGGTATACATATAAAACAGACTACTACTCAGCCATAAAAAAAGGACAAGATCATGTCATTTGTGACAACATGAATGGACCTTGAGGGTATTATGCTAAGTGGAATAAGTCAGACAGAATAAGACAAATACCATATGGTTTCATTCATACGTGAAGATAAACAAACAAACACATAGATAAGGAGAATGCATTAGTGGTTACCAGAGGAGAAGTGAGTGGGAGGATGGTGAAAGGGGTTAAGGGGAGCATGTGTATTGTAACAGATAAAACTGGACTGTGGGTGATGAACACAATGCAGTCTATACAGAAAGTGAAATATACTGATGTACCCCTGAAATTTACACAATGGTGTAAGCCAATGTGATCCCAATAAAATAATAAAAAAAAAAATAAATGCAATCTGAAAAGGTGAAACAAACAAACAAACAGAAGGGCTCCCACTGGCCAAATATGGGATATTTTGAGCATAAAAATAATTATAGATTATAACCCATAGAATAAAATAGGAATCCAGGAGTCCATACTTTGGTAAACAATTAAGTAAATAAATAATGGAGAAGTGAAACAGCTTCACAATAGAACTGCAGCTATTATGTTCTTATTATACACACAAAAATAATAATAACAGAGGCAGAAGGAAACTTTGGGAGGTGATGGATATGTCTATGGTCTTGACGGTGGTGATGGTTTCATGGGTGTATACATAACCTCAAACTCATTGAGTTGTACACTTTAAATATGTACAGCTTTTTACTTATCAATAAGATCTCAATAAAGTGGTTTGAAAAAACAAAAAGAATTTTAACTATAAAATGCAGAAGGAAAGATTGATTTGGAAAATGAAAAGTTGGCCATCATCATAGTAATAATTATTTAAGGCAAGAATTATCCATGAATACTAATATCAGTGGGTGAATGTATGAGTAGAAACTGGATATTTACATAGTCTCAAATTATCTTCCCATAAGATATTTATTAATTACAAAAGAAAACACAGTAACATGACAGTGGAAAAATCTGGCAGACTCCACCTTAATCAACTGATCAATCTTAACATCATGATTAATGGGACAAATCATTTGCCTCCTGATTTGGTACACTGAGAAGGACACAGCATCAGTTCTGTAGTATTCTTGCCAAAAATGTAATCAAGCTAACTAGAAGGAAACATAAGACAAACACAATTTGAGCTATAATCTACATAATTACTGGCCTATACATTCCAAAATATTAAGGTAACAAAAGGAAAAGGTTGAGAAACTGTTCCAGATCAAAAAAGACTAAAAAGACATTACAGTTATATGTAGCATATGTCAATGGATTGGATCTCAGACCAGAAAAAATTCCTATATTTTTTCTTTGCTGTAAAAGACATTTAGGATAGTTGGTGAAATTTAAATAAGGTTTACAGATTATTGGGGGTCAGCAAACATTTTCTTAGAGGGCCAGGTAGTAAATATTTTAGGTTTTGAGGGGCATATTATTTCCATTGCAACTACTCAACTCTAATTATAATGTGAAAGCAGCCATAGATAAGACATAAATGAATGGGCTTGGCTAGGTTCCAATAGAAATTTATTTACAAAAATAGGCAGCTGGCCCACAGGCATTAGTTTGCTGCCCCAGGATTAGAAAATAGTATGTTATTAATGTGACTTTCTTGATTTTAATTACAATACTGTGGTTATGTGAGAATGTCCTTGTTTCTAGGAAAAAAACATAAATTACATTAAAAATATATATTACACAGAGGGAGACAGAGACAGAGGACACAAGTGAGAGAATGAGAGTGAAAAGGCAAACATGGTAAAGTGTTAATATTTTGGGAAACTGATGAAGGCTAATGGGGATTATTTTTATTTTGTATTTTTCAAGTTTCTTATAGTTATGAATATCCTTAAATAACCAGTGAAAAATAGTGCATTTTGCAAAAAATTATAGAAAACCTTACAGTAGCTTAAACAAAATAGAGAACTGTTTTTTTCACATAAGAAATCTAAAGGTAGATGGTTGCTACTCAATGACGCGATCAGGAATCAGGTCCTTTTGACCTTTCTGCTAGGCCATCCTTGGCTTGTTGGATTGTTGCCTCATGGTCATAAGAGGCCATCGTGTCTTTAGTAGTAAGAAGGAAAAGCAAAGGGCCAAAAGTGGGGCCAGCCATGTTTATCTGCTTTAATTAGTACAGAAAAAGCTTCACAGAACACCTCTCTCTCTCTCCCAGACGACATCTATTTAGATCTCATTGGTTAGAACTAAATTGCAGGGTCAAACTACCTACAAAGTAGGGTGAAAAAGTATTTCACATTACCAGACTAAAATATTTTCAACCCCCCAATATCAATTTTTGCCCTCTTGGGGGCGATATCACTCTTTGAAAATGCGTGCCTTAAAAATGGCTGAATTTGAGTTTATTTCATTGCTTTTATTTTTACCGTATTATGTATAAATGGAAATGTATGTTAAATTTTATAACAATGTATATGTGCTTCAATGCGCTCTTTCTTTCACTGCTATGTTACATATTTTGTTCTCCAGCACAATGTTGAAGTAGTGATAGTGAACATCCTAATTTATGATTTTATAGAGAATGCCTCTACCATTTCACCATCAAGTATGAAGTCTGTTGTAGCATTTTAGTAGACATACTTTATATGGTTAAGAAAGTTTTCTCCTATCTCTAGTTTACTAAGAATTTTGATCATGAATGGGTATAAAATTTGATAGGATGCTTTTATCAATTGAAATGGATGCACACACACACGCACGCACACATACACCTTCAACCTACTAAAGTGAATTATGTTAAACCATAAAAATTAAAAAGTTAAATCATCATGCATTATAGGAATAATCCCAAATTAGTTATTATTTTTTAAGATATATACATTGCAGTATTTGGTTTGTTAATATTTGGTTTCGGAGTCTTATATCCAGTTTCTAGCTTAAATTGACCTGTAAATTTTCTTTCTCACTATGTCTTTGCCTGATTTTTCCAGGATTATACTAGCATCATGAGATCAATTAGGGTTTATTCATTTTATTTCACTTTTCTTGAAAAGTATTTGTGACTGGATATATCCTTTGATAGTTTAGTACAGTTCATTTGTAAAACTGTGTGTGCATGTGTTAAGCCTTTAATAACTGATTCAATTTCTTTTATGACTATGGTTACATTCATGTTTTCTGTTTATTATTGTCATGTTTTGTAAATTATATTTTTCTAGGAAAATATCTGTTTCAAATTTATTGGTATAAATTGTTCATACAAGCCTGATTTTTTGGGGGGGAGAGGAAGATCAGCCCTGAGCTAACATCGTGCTAATCCTCCTCTTTTTGCTGAGGAAGACCAGTTCTGAGCTAACATCTATTGCCAATCCTCCTCCTTTTTATTCCCCCAAAGCCCCAATAGATAGTTGTATGTCATAGTTGCACATCTTTCTAGTTGCTGTATGTGGGACGTGGCCTCAGCATGGCCGGAGAAACAGTGCGTCAGTGCGCGCTCGGGGTTCCGAACCCAGGCCGCCAGTAGCGGAGTGCGTGCACTTAACTGCTAAGACACAGGGCCGCCCTGGGCCAGATTTTTAAATCTCTACTATATCCACGGTTATGCAGTTTTTCATTCATAAAATTTGTGCTTTCTTATTTTTCTTGGTCAGTCTTGCTACACGTTTGTGTATTTTATCAGTATCCTCAAGGAATCAACTTTTGACTTTTTTGATCCTCTCCATTATGTTTATTTATTTATTTATTTATTTTTATTGCAGTGACATTGGTTTATAACATTGTATAAATTTCAGGTGTACATCGTTATACTTCTATTTCTGCATGGATTACATCACGTTCAACAACCAAATACTAATCAAAGTCCATCACCACACACATGTGCCAAATCATCCCTTTCACCTTCCTCCCTCTGCCCTTGTCCTCTGGTAACCACCAATCTAATATCTGTCTCTATGTGTTTGTTTGTTGTTGCTTTTATCTTCTACTTATGAATGAGATCATATGGTATTTGACCTTTTCCCTCTGACTTATTTCACTTTGCATAATACCCTCAATGTCCATCCATGTTGTCACAAATGGCTGGATTTGATCATTTCTCATGGCGGAACAGTATTCTATTGTGTATATATACCACATCTTCTTCATCCATTCGTACCTTGATGGGGACTTTGCTTCCAAGTCTTGGCTATTGTGAATAAGGCTGCAATAAACACAGGGGTGCATGTATCTTTATGCATTGGTATTTTCACGTTCTTTGGATTAATAATCAGTAGTGGAATAGCAGGATCCTATGGTAGTTCTATACTTAATTTTTTAAGGAATCTCCATACTGTTTTCCATAGTGACTGTACCAGTTAGCACTCCCACCAGCAGTGTATGAGAGTTCCCTTCTCTCCACATCCTCTCCAACACATGTTGTTTCCTGTCTTGTTAATTATAGCCATTCTGATGGGTGTGGGGTGATATCTCATTGTAATTTTGATTTGTATTTCCCGGATAGTTAATGATGTGGACCAACTTTTCATGTGCCTGTTGGCCATGTGTATATCTTCTTTCGAGAAATGTCTGTTCAGGTCTTTTGGCCATTTTTTAATTGGGTTGTTGTTTTTTTTGTTGTTGAGGTGTAGCTGTTCTTTATATATTTTGGAGATTAACCCCTTATCAGATGTATGGTTTGCAAAAATCTTCTCCCAATTGTTAGGGTGTCTTTTCGTTTTGTTGATGGTTTCCTTTGCTGTGCAGAAGTTTTCAGTTTGATGTATTCCCATTTGTTTATTTTTTCTATTGCTTCCCTTGCCTGGTGAGACATGGAGCTTGAAAATATGTTGCTAAGACGGATGTCAAAGAGAATACTGTCTATGTTTTCTTCTAGAAGTTTCATGGTTTCAGGTCTTACATTCAAGTATCAAATCAATTTTGAGTTAATTTTGTGTATGGTGTAAGGTAAGGGTCTACTTTTATTTTTTTGCGTGTGCCTGTCCAGTTTTCCGAACACCATTTGTTGAAGAGACTTTCTTTTCTCCATTGTATCTTCTTGGCTCCTTTGTCAAAGATTAGCTGTCCATAGACGTGTGGGTTTATTTCTTGGCTTTCGATTCTATTCCATTGATCTGTGTGTCTGTTTTTGTGCCAGCGCCATGCTGTTTTGGTTACTATAGCTTTGTAGTATATTTTGAAATCAGGGAGTGTGATACCTCCAGCTTTGTTCTTTTTTCTCATAATTCCTTTAGCTATTTGGGGTATTTTGTTGTTCCATGTAAATTTTAGGATTCTTTTTTCTATTTCTGTGAAAAATGTTGTGGGACCTTTAATAGAGATTGCTTTAATCTGTAGATTGCTTAAGGAAGTATGGACATCTTAACTGTGTTAATTCTTTCAATCCAAGAGCATGGAATATCTTTCCATTTCTTTGTGTCTTCTTCAATTTCTTTCAGCAATGTTTTATAGTTTTCAGTGTACAGATCTTTCACCTCTTGGGTTAAGTTTATTCCTAGGTATTTTATTCTTTTTGTTGCAATTGTAAATGGGATTGTATTCTTAATTTCTCTTTGTGCTACTTCGTTGTTAGTATATAGAAATGCAACTGATTTTTGTACGTTGATTTTGTATCCTGCAACTTTACCGTATTCATTTATTTTTTTTAAATTTTTTGTTTACTGCAGTAACACTGGTTTATAACATTGTATAAATTTCAGGTGTACATCATTATACTTCTATTTATGCATAGATTACATCATATTCACCATCCAAATACTAATTACAACCCATCACTACACACATGTGCCGAACTATCCCTTTCGCTCTCCTCCCTCCCCCCTTCCCCTCTGGTAACCACCAATCCAATCTCTGTCTCTATGTTTTTGTTTATTGTTGTTATTATCTACTACTTAATGAAGGAAATCATATCGTATTACTTCTAAAAATTTTTTGGTGGATTCTTTAGGGTTTTCTATATATAAAATCATGTCATCTGCAAATAGTGACAGATCCACTCCTTCTATTCCAATTTGGATCCGTTTTATTTCTTTTTCTTTCCTGATTGCTCTTGCTATGACTTCCAATACTATGATAAATAGGAGTGGTGAGAGTGAGCGTCCTTGTCATGTTCTCTTTCTTAAAGGGATAGCTTTCAATTTTTCACCGTTGAGGATGATATTAGCTGTGGGTTTGTCATATATGGCCTTTATTATGTTGAGGTACTTTCCTTCTATACCTATTTTATTCAGAGTTTTTATCATAAATGGATGCTGTATCTTGTTAAATGCTTTCTCTGCATCTATTGAGATCATCATGTGATTTTTCTTCTTCATTTTATTAATGTGGTGTATCACGTTGATTGACTTGTGAAAGTTGAACCATCCTTGCATACCTGGAATAAATCCCACCTGATCATGGTGTATAGTCTTTTTAAAGTATTGTTGTATACTATTTGCTAGTATTTTGTTGAGGATTTTTGCATCAATGTTCATCAGTGATAATGGCCTGTAGTTTTCTTTTTTTGTGTTATCCTTGTCTGGTTTTGGTATCAGGGTATTGTTGGCTTCATAGAATGAGTTAGGGAGTTTCCCCTCCTCTTCAATGTTTTGGAAGAGTTTCAGAAGAATAGGTATTAAGTCTTCTTTGAATGTTTGGTAGAATTCACCAGGGAAGCCGTCTGGTCCTGGACTTTTATTTTTGGGGAGATTTTTGATTACTGTTTCGATCTCCTTACTCGTGATTGGTCTATTCAAATTCTCTACTTCTTCTTGATCCAGTTTTGGAAGGTTGTATGATTCTAAGAATTTATCCATTTCTTTCAGATTGTTAAATTTGTTGGCATATAGGTTTTCATAGTATTCTCTTATAATCTTTGTATTTATGAGGTGTCCATTTTAATTTCTCATCTTTCATTTTGATTTTACTTATTTGAGCCTTCTGTCTTTTTTTATTGGTGAGTCTAGCTAAAGGTTTGTCAATTTTGTTTATCTTTTCAAAGAACCAGTTCTCAGTTTTATTATTTTTTTCTTTTGTTTTTTTAGTCTCTAATTCATTTATTTCTGCTGTGATTTTTATTATTTCTCTTCTACCGATTTGGGGCTTTGTTTGGTCCTCCTTTTCCGGTTCCTTTAGCTGTGTTGTCAGATTGTTTATTTGAGATTTTTCTTGTTTGTTGAGATAGGTCTGTGTTGCTATAAAGTTCCCTCTTAGAACTGTTTTTGTTGTATCCCACAAATTCTGGCATGTTGTACTCTGGTTTTTACTTATCTCCAGGTATTTTTTGATTTCTTATTTGATTTCTCTGTTGACCCTATCATTGTTCAGTAGCATTTTGTTTATTTTATTTATTTATTTATTATTTTTTTTTTTTTTGCTTATTGCAGTAACATTGGTTAGTAGTGTTTTTGTTTTGTTTATTCTCCACATATTTGTTGCTTTTCTGATTTTCTTCCTATCGTTGATTTCTAGTTTCAAACTGTTGTGGTCAGAAAAGATGCTTGGTATTATTTCAATCTTCTTAAATTTATGGAGACTTGTTTTGCGGCCTAACATGTGATCAATCCTGGAGAATGTTCCATGTGCATTTGAAAAGAATGTTTCTTCTTTGGTTTTTGGATGGAATCTTTTGCATATATCTACTAGGTCCATCTGTTTTACTGTCTCATTTAAGACCAATGTTTCCTTATTGATCATCTGTTTGGATGATGTATCCATTGGTGTAAGTGGTGTGTTCAAGTCCCCGACTATTATTGTGTTACTGTCTATTTCTCCTTTTATGTCTGTTAATAGTTGCTTTATATATTTAGGCACTCCTACATTGGGCGCATAGATATTTACAAGTGTTATATCCTCTTGTTGGATTCTTCCCTTGATCATTCTGTAGTGTACTTCTTTGTCTCATTACAGTTTTTGTTTTAAAGTCTATTTTTTTGGATATGAGTATTGCTACACCAGCTTTCTTTTCTTTGCCATTTGTATGTAGTATCTTTTTCCATCCCTTCACTTTCAGTTTGTGAGTGTATTTAGGTCTGAAGTGTGTCCCTTTTATGCAGCATATATATGTGTCTTGTTTTTTTTAACCAATAAGCCACCCTATGCCTTTTAATTGGAGCATTTAGTCCATTGACATTTAAAGTTGATATTGATAAGTATGTACTTACTGCCATTTTTAAACTTTTTTTCTATGTGCTTTAGTAGTTCTTCTCTGATCCTTTCTTCTCTTGTGGTTTGATGGCTTTCCTTAGTATTATGTTTGGGTTCATTTCTCTTAGTTTTTTGTGTATTTATTCCCGGTTTCTGGTTTGTGAATACCATAGGGTTCATATATAGTAAGCTACGTATATAGAAATCTATATTAAGTTGATGGTCTCTTTAGTTTGACCTCTATCTGAAAGCTCTACTCTTTAACTCCCCCCTCCCACATTTTATGTTTTTGATATCATACCTAACCTCTTTCTGTGCATGTATCCATTATCGTCTTATCATGGAAATAAATAATTTTTCCTATTTGTGGTCTTCTTTTTTCCCAAGTAAGTCCTTTTAACATTTCTTGTAGTACTGGTTTCTTGGTGACAAACTCCTTTAATTTTTGCTTATCTGGGAAATTTTTTATCTCTCTTTCCCTTTTGAATGATAACCTTGCTGGGTAGTATATTCTTGGCTGTAGGTTTTTTCCTTTTAGCACTATAAATATATTGTGTCACTCTCTTCCAGCCTGAGAGTTTTCTGCTGAGAAGTCAGCTGATAGCCTTATGGGGTTTCCTTTGTATGTAACTTGTCTTTCTCTTGCGGCTTTTAGGATTCTCTCTTTATCCTTAATTCTGGACATTTTAATTATGATGTGTCTTGGTATGGGCCTCTTTGGGTTTATCTTGTTTGGTGCTCTCTGTGCTTCCTGTACCTGGATGTCTGTTTCCTTCCTTAGGTTAGGGAAGTTTTCAATTATTATTTCTTCAAATAGGTTCTCTGCTCCTTTTTCTCACTCTTCTCCTTCTGGGACACCTATAACATGGATTTTAGTGTGTTTGATGTTGTCCCAGAGGTTCCTTAGACTGCCTTCACTCTTTTTAAGTCTTATTTCTTTTATCTGTTCAGCTTGGGTGATTTCTTCTAGTCTTTCATCCAGCTCGCAGATCCGTTCTTCTGTATCCTCTACTCTCCTTTTGAGTCCCTCTAGTGAATTTTTCATTTCCAGTATTGTGTTCTTCATTTCTGATTTCTTCTTTTTTATATCTTCCATTTCTTTGTTGATGCTCTCACTGAGTTCATCCATTCTTCTCCCAAGATCAGTGAGCATCCTTAACACTCTTTGTTTGAACTCTCTGTTGGTAGGTTGCTTATTTCTGTTTCACTTATTTACTTTTCTGGGGTTTTGTCCTTTTCCCTTACTTGGAACATATTCCTTTGCCTCCTCATTTTTCCACTTTCCCTGCGCTTGTGTCTATGTATTAGGTAGGTCAGCTACGTCTCCTGCTCTTGGAGAGGTGACCTTATATACGGGATGCCTTATGATGCCTTACAGTTGTGCTTCCTTCAGTTACAAATGTTGAGGAGTGACCCATATGTGGGCTACATGTGTCCTTCTGTTGGTAGTATTGTTCTTCCTGTAATTGCCCCAGGAGGTTGAGCTGTCCCAGCTATCCCAGCCAGCTGTTGTATTGCTCAGCTGCTTGTAGTTGTCATAGACCCTTCAGTCTCTTTATCAGGTGTGGGGAACCCCAGCACATTTGGCTGCAAGGTCTAATAGCACATTCATGTTGCAGTATTTCTATTAAGTGAGTAGGCCTCCAGCGTGGCAGGTTGTTAGGCTCAAGTGCTTACAATTTCTAATAGCTTCCAGCCTTTAAGTCTCTTCTCAGCTCTCCAAGGATTGCAGCTGGGTGGGGCTGGCCTCTGGCACAGGAGCACCCAATTTTTTCAGGCTTTGGAGGGTGGGGAAAAAACCCTATGTGGCTCTTTGAGAAGCACAAGTCTTCTGCAGCTGACAAGCCTCGCCACCCACAGGTCCACACACACAGTCAACACACTCCTGCCCCGTGCGTGTGCCCTGATTTCCTGAAGTGGACCCAGTCTCTCCAAGGCGGGAGACCCCCACACTCCACCACCGCCCCACACTCTCTACCCACTTCTTGCACACGCCTTGCCCCACAGAGGTGGACCTACTCACCAGGCTGCAGAGAATCCAAGCAGTTGACTTAGTGGGCCCACAAGTTGCCCAAGGGCTTGTTGTGGGTTGGGGCCGTTCCCTAGGGTGGGCTGCCTGCCCTGGTTGAGCTGAATTAAATTGGTGCTCTAGTGGGTAGGGCAGACCCTGGGCTAGCACTCCAGGGGAAGAACTCCAATGGCACCTGCCAGCGTCTGTGTCAGCACGCCAGCACCAGATCACAACAATGGCCGCCACCAACGTCCCAGTCCCTGGAGAGGTCTCACTTCTCACCTTGATGCACTCAGAGCCTATCAGGTGAGTCTCTTTTCACCAAAGGACTGTGCACCTTTCTTTCTGGTGATTTTAGGTTGCTTTCTGTAATGAGTGAATTTGTTTATGGGCCCTTTAAGAGCCAGCTTTAATTTCTTTGTGACCCAGCTTTTCTGGGGGTATTCCCCAATGTTGTTAGTAGCCAGCAAAGTCAGATATTATGCCACTTGCCTTGGTTGTTCTCGGTCCAAAAAATGCCTATGGCAGGAGTGCTCCCTGGCTCAGGTCCCCTCCTCATCCAGGGAAGGCTACATACCTTTGGGTTGCTCCTAGGCAGCTGTGAATAGTTGTGGCTTGTGAAGGTGGTGTTTTTTCCTCCAGAAGGGAATTTCTGAGTCTTCCACTTCAATTAGGATTGTTGTTTGTTGCAGGGGTTACTCTTATCAAGTTTTCAGTTCTCTCTTGGGTAATTTTTACAAGAGTAGTTGTAAGTTGGCTGTGTCCATAGGAGGAAGTGAGTTCAGAATCTGCCTATGCCACCATCTTGACTTCTCTCTCCAAAGATTTTTAAATAAACTTTTAGTTTTAAAATACTTTTCGATTTACAAAAAAGTTACTAAAATGTAACAAAAATGTTGTGAAGACAATACAAAGAGTTCCTATATAACCAACACCCACGTTCCCTTATTATTAATATTTTCTATTAGTATGATGCATATATCACGATTAATGAACCAACATTGATATATTATCATTAACTGAAATACACCTTTATGAAGATTTCCTTAGTTTATACTTAATGTCATTTTTATGTTCCAGGATCCCGCCAACGATACCAAAATACATTTAGTCATCATGTCTTTTTAGGTTCCTCCTGGCTGTGATAGTTTTTCAGATATTCCTGGTTTTTCATGACCTGGACAGTTTTGAGAACTACTGCTCATGTATTTTGTATAATGTCCCTCAATTGAGATTCATCTTATGTTTTCCTCATGATTAGACTGGCATTATGGGTTTTGGGGATGATGATCAAAGATCTCATTCTCATCATACCTTATCATTGGTACATAAAATCAACATGACTTATCACAGTTCATATTAATCTTAATCACCTGACAGAGGTAGTATTTTTTAGGCTTCTTCACTGTAAATTTACTATTTTTCTCCCCCTTTCTACTTTATACTCTTTGGAAGGATATTAGTATTCACTGCCACTCTTAAGGATTGAGGAGTCATCCTCCAACTCCTGGAGGGTGGAATATCTATATAAATTATTTGGAATTCTTTTGTATGAGAAATTTGTTTATTCTCCCTCATTTATTTATTTATTCATTTATTTATATCAATATTTACTCATGGAAATTAATTTTAAATTTGGACTATGATTCAATACTGCTTTATTTTTTTTCTCAAATTATTCCAGCTTTAGCCATTGGGAGTTCTTTCAACTGGCATTATGTCCTGTGTCTTTTTGACACAGCCCATCATCTGTGGGCCTTTTTCTTGAGCACATCTTTTTATTTTCTGATAATACATGCTCCAGGTTCACCTTGTATATTTCCCGCCCCAATCTTAGAATCAGCCATTTCTTCAAGGAACTTTGCTCCCTTTTATTGGAGGATGGTTTAGAAACCAAGATCTAGGTGCTTGTGCTATTTGCTACTGAGATGTCATTGTTCCTAGGCACTCTCAGCTGATAGTAAAAGGAGATATATGTGTGTTTACTAACACTTCTATATACACACATCTGTAAATATTTCTATATGTGTCCATCTGTATATATATTAAGGTAACCATATCATATTATCTCCAACTTTAATTCATTACCACATGGATCATTTTCACCTTCTCCTCTTGCTTATCTGTAATCTCCCACTTCAAGGGTCAGAAACCTGACTCCCACCATCTGCCATACATTTACTAAATTGTTCAGTTTTAGTATACATGTCATCAGAATTGTAACTCACACTCTTGTGGGACACAACTTTATCAACTACAGCACAGTGCTTATATGCAATTTCTTTTTCCTTTAGTCTTACAGGCTGCACTCATTTGGACAAAGACTTAGGTCAGTAAATTTTTCTTACCTCATTCATTCAGTAAGATTGTTTCACAGATTTGTAATAGAATTAGATTGTTTTGTCACATTCTGAATTCCATCCTTGTATCCCCTGATCTCCTAAATGATACTTAATATTTTACATAAATTAAGATTTGTTCTTTCTGCAGTAGAGATCTGCAGTTTTTGACAGTGTCATGTGTCCACCAGTACAGTATTATACAACATGGTTTCACTGCTTTAAAAATTCCCATGTACTTCACCTATTTACTTATCTACCACCTTCTGACTCCCTGGCAACCACAAATCTGTTTACCAGCTCTATAATTTTGCATTTTCCAGGATGTCATATAATTGGAACCATACAAGATGTAGCCAACTCAGAATGACTTCTTTCACTTAAGAATACTCGTTTAACATTGATCCATATCTTTGCATGGCTTGACAGTTCATTCCACTTTATCACTTAATAGTATACCATTGTATGAATGTATCACAGTTTATTTATCCATTTACCTAAAGAACATCTTAATTGTTTTCAGTTTTTGGTGATTATGAATAAAGCTGCTATAAATATTTGTGTATAGGGTTTTGTGTGGACATAAGATTTCAAATATGTTTTGTAATTACTTAGGAGCTCAGTTGCAGACTTGTATGGTAAGACTCTAACTTTGTAAGAAATTGATGAATTGTCTTCTAAAGTGGCTGTAATATTTTACATTTTCACCAGAAGTGAATGAGAATTCCTGTTGTCTTGTGTCTTCACTAGCAATTGGTATTGTCAGTTTTTTGGATTTTGGATTTGATGAGTAGTGGTATCTCATTGTTTTAAATTGCATTTACCTAATGGCAAATGGTGTTGTGTCATTAGGTGCCATCTTTTCATATGCCATCTGTATATATTTGGCATCTGTATATATTCTTTGGTGAGACGTCTGTTCATATAGTTTTCCCATTTTTTAATTGAAATGTTTGTTTTCTGCTTTTTTTTAAATTTAAAAATTGAAGAAAAATTCACACAACATAAAATTAACCTTTTAAAAGTGTAAAATTCAGGGCTGGCCCTATTGCCTAGTGGTTAAGTTCAGCATGCTCCGCTTCAGTGGCCAGGGTTCAGTTCCCAGATGCAGACCTACACCACCTGTCAGCAGCCACATTGTGGTGGTAACCCACACACAAAATAGAGGAAGACTGGAAACAGTTGCTAGCTCAGGGATAATCTTACTTAAGCAAAAAGAGGATGATTGGTGACAGATGTTAGCTCAGGACGAATCTTCCTCAATAAAAAAAATAAAAAAGTGTTAAATTCAGTGCCATTTAGTACATTCACAGTGTACAACCACAACCTCTATTTAGTTACAAAACATTTTTGTTACCTCAAATGAAAACTATCACATGCCCATTAAGCAGTCATTTCTTTTTACTCCTTTCTTCCAACCTCTGGCAAACATCAATCTTTCTTTTATCTCTATGGATTTACCTACTCCGTATTTTTCATATAAATTGAATCATACACTACGTGTCATTTTGTGTCAGGCTTGTTTCACTTACCATAATGTTTTGAGATTTATTCATGTTGTAGCATGTATCAATACTTCATTAATTTTTATGGTTGAATAATATTCCATTATATGAATATATCACATTTTTTTATCTGTTCATCCATCAATGGGCAATTGGATTTTTTCCTCTTTTTGTCCTAAGATACAGGAAGTAGAAACTTCTAGCTTCTCAGGGTATGAGCCCCAAAACTGAAGCACTTACAGTTTTGCTATTCTGGTACTCAGGCAATCACAGAGATCAGATTCAAGGGGAAGGAACATAGAACCCATCTATCAATGGGAGTACTGTTAAAGAATTTTGGAGCCATATTTTAAAACTGCCACAAGGTCTCTGACCTCATGGAATTTATATTCTAGTTGGAGAGACACATAATAAATAAGTATTAAATAATCATAAGTGCTGTGAAGAATGTGATTGAGAGTACCTGGTGGGGAGGGGTTGGGACCCCCTTAGGTATGATGGTCAATGGAAGACCTCTCTGAGGACATGATTTTGAGTTGAGGCTTAAATAAGCAGATGGAACCAGCCATGTGAGGATAAATATACTATCATATTAAAGGTCGTGGGATAGGATGAGAGCTAGGTTTCAAACTCAGGCTCTTTGACTCTAGAACCTGAGCTCATATTCACTACGTTATCACATTCACTAGGGTCTATCATCTCCTGTTAATAACTCTTGGCAGTGATGTTTCATAGGGATTGCAAACATTGGGCTGCGCTTTGGATTATATGGTCTTCATGGTCCCTGCCTGCTCTGTGATTCGGTGAACTTTTGATGCCTTACATTCATCCAAATAGTACTAGTAGTAATACACAATAGTTTTTCAGTGCTTATTTTGTGCACGATATCATTCTAAATGCTTTATATTCCATCTACTAATTCATTCAGTTGTTACAGGACCCCAAAAGGTAGGTACTTTTATTATTATTATTTTGTGAGTGAGGAAAACAAGGCATGTACAGGTAAATTTACTTGTCCATTACTCAATTAGTAAGTAGAAGAGCTGGGATTTGACCACAGGCAGTCTGATTCCAGAGTTCATAACCTTGTTAATTACCCTATACCCTATCTCATGCATCCATAAACATCGACCTTTACTATTTACCCTCTTTCATTGTGACCTATTCCCATATGTTCACAAATGCACATGTACCCACCTAGAGCCATGTCAACATGTGGACCTTCAGACACATATGCTTTGTTGCAATATAGAGGATTTAGGTATGATTTGGTTCAATTAACTCTGAATCCACTGTCTTCTTAGCCTGAGATAGGATAGGAAAAACCCTGGGATGAGGGATGGATGTGGGGAGATGGTGGAGGGAGGGCAGGGTTCTGAAACCTAGGTCCCCTAGGAAAAAGGTGTGAGAAGGGAAACTTCACAGCCATACTGATCCATAAACACCCTTATTACAAACACACACACAAGCCCATAATACATACCTATGTATATCTAGATGCTGGAGTATAAACCACATGCATACAAACCCTTATATACAGACAAGATTCTTACACATCATTCACACATGCACACACACACACCTACATACATCTACACCGCCAACACATATGCACCCACACAGACATAGGAGTCAACTCATAGACCTTTCATATACAAACACAGACATATCAACAGCACACATATCTGTCCATACCTACACATGCCCTCAAATACACACACACACACACACACACACACACACTTTCATGGTCATGGCAATATGTTCACTCCTCCTACACAGCCACACATACATATCATATATACAGACACACAACTACAGCATACACACAGGCACAGATAAGGCAACTAGGTACCAAACTAAGGAAATGACCTGGAAGTTGTTCATATCAATTCCACTCTCATTCCATCCACTTGAATTTAGTTTCCTGGCCACACATAGCTGCAAAGGAGGCTGGAAAATATAGTCTGAAACTGTGCAGCCATATATGTACCTGGTAAAAGTACAGAAACATACACATAGTTCTGTTACTAAAAGGAAGAAGGGGATAGTGGATGCTTGGACACAACTGCTTCTGCAACATTGGGCTCAACTTTCACACATCCAGTGATGAGATTCTCACTCTCTAAGGACAGCTCATTCCATCCATAGACATCATGAGGTTTTTCCTCATGTTAAGTTGAAATTGCTCTATTTGCTAGTCTTTCCTCTTCCCGCAGAGACCACACAGACCCTTTTCTGCTCCTGTAGTTCTATGACAGAGATCTAAAACAGAAACATGCCCACTGAGTCTTCTCCAGGTTTAATAACTCTAGTTCTTTCAATTGTTACTCATGAGACCCAGGATCTAGCTGCCTCTCTAGCTGCTCAATACTCTGTGGTTATTGACCCAGGGTCTCTAGGACCCAAATAGAGCATACAGTACAGTACAATAGAGTCACCATCCCCTTCATGATTACTATATTCCTATTGCATAAGCTGGTATTTTCTGTTTTCCCAGCCATGATGTGTAGTAAGTGAAAACACTAATTTTTCCAGTTAATATTTATTGAACTCCTTTTATGTTGGAGCACTAGACATTCAGCAGTATACAAAATAAACAAAGTCCTTGCTCTCGTGTAGCTCACATTCTAGTGGGGCTATAGACAATAAACAAATAAATGCATATATTGTAAGTCATTTTATGGTAAGTACAGTAAAAAAAAACATAATGCAGGATAAAGGGATACAGACAAAGGGGCAAAAATATGCTATTTTATATCGAGTGGTCAGGGAAGACCTCTCTGAGGTGGTGACATTTGAAGCATGAAGGGTTGATCCATAAAGATATCTGGGTGAAGAACATTGCAGGCATAAAAAATAGCATGTACAAAAGCCTTGAGGCAGGAGTACGCTTGGCAAGTTGAAGAAAGAGCAAGGAGCCCCCCAGGTTGATTGTACATGTGCTACAGCTCTGTTCTAGTCTTCCCTTTTTTGGATCTGGATCTAATTTCCCAGATTGACATAAATCTACATTAAATGTGCTAATTTACAAAAAGGATCTAAACCCAGTACCGAGCACAAAATATATGACAATTCCCTTGACCTGTTATTTTTAAAATTAAGCCCATCTTTCCACTTTTTATGTCTTTTCTGATGTCTATTCCATTTCCCTGTCCCAACTTGAAGTCATATGCAGATATTCTAAGCCAGTCTTCCATATCTTTATTCATGTTCCTAATAAGCACTTCTTACAGACCTGGCCAAGTACAAAGCCTTTTGAAGTTTCCATCAATCAGCTTCCGTTGAATACTGTATTGTATTTGATTAGTTATAAAGAAATGACGTTGCTGTAGTTTTATATTTCACCAGGTTATGCACAAGGCTATCTTGAGTTTGTCAAAGATCTTGCTAATTCAAATCCAAATCCTCTACATGTAATGCCATGGAAGGGGTAAATGAGACTCATTAGACATGTCTGAGTGTATGTCACAGGGCTTAGACTATTCACTAAAATCCATTTCCGAAACATTTCCTGAGAGCCTGTGGTAGGGCTGGAGGCTGCAGAGATAAATATAGGGGCCCATAACCTGGATTATGTGTCTGAATACCTGGGTTGGAATCTTGACTCTGCTATAATCTTGCTGGGAAATTTTGGAGAAGTCACTTTTCTGAGCCTCATTTTCATTAAGAGGGGGACAAGCCTTACTTTCCTCAAAGTTATGAGAATTAAATAAGCAAATGCTCACTTGCTGAAATAAGTAAGATAAATTTTTCTGGAGGTAAGTCCAAATCACCACATTTAGATTAAAAAAATCAATTCCAGAAGAATAAAAGGAGGAGCCTAATATTGACAAAGGTTTGTGTTGAAGTATCTGGGGTATTTAAATGACCATAGGTCAATGTGAGACAAAAGAATATTGTTGTGTTGCTGCTAGAAAGAAATTGGAAGGTCTAGAAGACCGTTTTAGATTGGATGTGAGTATATAAGGCAGGTCGCATATTCAGAGAATGGGAAATATTGTAAGTGAGCATGTGTGATCATGCATTTATCTTAGGGCAGAGGCAGGGTGATGTAGACTGAGAAGAGACATAATAGTAAAAGACGAGTTTGGAGAGGTAGGTAGAAACTAGACTCCCAAGGGTTCTGTGTGCAAGATTAAGTGGTATGGACTTGATAGTATAGACAGTGAAAACTAATTGTAGTTTCTCAGGGGAATTACCTGGTTGCATGGGATCAGGTAAATTTTAGCATGACTGGACAGACAAAAAGTGTTTTGATTGGGACTAAATTGGCTTCCTAATGCAGAATACACTGGGATATGAAGATGAGGAAAATTAGTCTAGTGGCTAAATCTTGGAATCGAAATAAATGGAGAATATGAAACTAGTTTAAAAGAGTATCAGATATACATAAAATGGAATGCTATAAAGTCAATAAAAAGTGTGTAAATGTGGTTTTATTTCCTGGGAAAGATGATAAGATGTTAAATGAAAAAGCAGATTATAACACAGCTGGCATAGTTATAAACACACCTACATATAAATTTGGAAAAAGAAGGTTATTAATTTCTGGCTGATGGAACTTGAGTGGGATTTTTACTTTCTTTTTTACACTTTTCAGTATAATTTGTATTTTTAAGGTATTATTTTTATTTAAAAAACAAGTTTTTATCATCTTGAGAAAAAGCAAGTATTCACTTCCTCTTTCAGATATGATGGAGTAATTTGCAGTAGACAAATGATACCACCAAGAATAACAAGAAAAGCCACATAAAAGTGAAATGAGAAACAAAACAATGAGAAACAAAAATGTGCTTAAAGGTGTTAGAGAACTGATAAAGCATCCAGAATGAGTGGGGCCAATATTTTGGAGTAAGGATAAACTGCAGAGAGGTGAACTAACGTTTCTATAGCCACTTTTTCTTAGGGGGTATTTGCTGATTTGGTGTTCAAATCAAGAGGCTGAAAATACAGACATGGCTACAGTCAGAGGGCTGCTTCTGGGAGTTAGATAAACCAACAGAGCATTTGGTAGTGTCCTGGGGCTGGAGAGAAAAAATAGGATATTTGAAGGGTGAAGATCCCAGTTAAGAGGGAGTGACAGAGAACTGAGCCTGATGCATGACTGGTTTACCCCTTAAGATGTTTGCCAAATTCTGTAGCTGGGGAAAGCAAGAGGCTAAGGTGCTGAACAGAAAGTTTTCAAAAGGCAAAGTGGAGTTTTTACAGTTAAACTCTGTTGAGTAAAAGATTAAAATTCAGGATCCATCAAGAATAAACAAACCAAGCTCTCAGTTGGAAACTTTGGAAAGCTATACCCCGGGAGTATGGTAAACCAGAGGTAGAAAGAGACTTATAAAAACTGCAATCCAGCCTCAACTCAACTCAGTCCCTGATTGAGGCCTCCACTATATGTGTCCAGCAACAGAAAGAGTGAAATATCTGTGTAGGAAGAAAACATCTCTGGAGGATCTACAATTTTTAAATGTCTACATCTGTAGACAGAATGTCTAGCACTCAGTAAGAAATATTAGACATTTTAAGATACAGGGCCATATCACAAAACAAGGGAGAAAAAATAGCCAATAGAAACAAAATAGATCCATAGGTGTTCCAGATATTGTTGTTAGCAGACAAGGATTTTAATATAATAATGATTCTTATGTTCATAATAATAGAAAGAAAAGAGAAAATAGATGAATTGATGGAGAATTCCACAGAGCTGGAATCTATTAAGAAGAACCAAATGGAAATTCTAGAAGGAAAAATACAAAAGATGAAATAAAGAATTCAACAGACAGATTTAATAGCAGATTAGACACTGCAAAAGAAAAGATTAATAAACCAAAAGACTGTCAGTAGAAAATATCTAAGGAAAATGGGTCAAAAGAGCTACTGACTGAAATTTTTCCAAAATGAATGAAAGACATCAACTGACAGGTTCAAGAAGCTCTGCAAAACTCAAGCATAATATATACAAAGAAAAGTTCACCTAGGCACATTTTATTAAAACTATTGTAAATCAAATATACAAATTTACATGTTTTAAACAAAATACATAAAAGCAACAAGAGTAAAAGACATCGACTTCAAAGGTACAACAATAAGACTGACACTAACTTCTCAATAGAAATGATGGAGCTAGAAGACAATGATATGACAACTTTGAAATAGTGAAATATAAAAATGGCTAAATAAAATAACTAGCAACCTCTTTTCTATACCAAATAAAAATACCATTAAAAAATTAAGACATTTTCAGACCAACAAAAACTTAAATAATTTGTTACCAGCAGATTTTCACTAAAAGAAATGCTAAAGGGATTTTTTTCAGTAGACGGAAAAATAAATTCCAGATGGAAGGGCAGGATAGAATGAAGAACATAGGGAAAAGGTAAATATGTGAGTAAATATAAAGTATTATTGACTAAATAAAACAGAAATTATCTCTTATGATATTTAAAATAAATGTAGAATTGAGATGAATGAAAACAACTATGCAGGAGATGGGAGAGGATAAATGGAATTAAATTATTTAAGATTTTAAGGGAAATGGTAAGACCAGTAATTTATGTTACACTATGAAAGGTCAAGGATGTATGTTGTAATATCTAGGGTAACTATTAAGAAAATAGTAAAAGAATGCAAACTAATAAGTTATTACACAAAAAAATGAAATAAAAATGTTTAATTCAAAAGAAGGCAAGAAAATAGAGAAAATGTAAGATAAAACAGGTGAGTCAAATAGAAAATAGCAATATGGTAGATACACACCCGTATCTATGAGTAATTATATGTAAGTGGATTAAATACTCTGGTTAAAAGACTAAGATTGTCAGATAGATTAAGAAAAAGCAAACCAACAATAAGTATGTGCTGCTTATAGGAAACATCTTAAATATAAGGGCATAGAAAGATTGAAAGTAAACGAGGGAAAAAGATACACCAGCAAACACTTACCAGAAGAAAGCCACTGTAGCTATAGTAACATTGGAAAAAGTTGACTTTAAGTCAAAAAGCATTGCTAGAGATAATGGGATATTTCATAATGATAAAGGGATCAATCCATTAGGAAAACATAAAAATTCCAAATCTGTGTATACCCAACAACACAACTTCAAAATATATAAAGCAAAAATTGACAGAACTAAAAGGAGTAACAAATTCCCAAATCATAGTGGCTATTTAACATACCCCTCTCAACAGCTGACAAAATAAGTAGTCAAGAAGCTATCACTTGAGAGGGGAAAATCTGATATGTAAGAGAAATTTGAGTAGGTGATAATTGGAAGTGCATCAAGGGATAGTATATGTGGGGATACTGGAGATGTGGAGGAGAAGAACTAGCAAAGAACAAGCCAAGATTTTGGTACTAGAGGCAGTGTAGCAGACTAGAAGTCATATGTAGGTTGAAATACCAGTCTTGCCACTTCCAGGTTATGTGATCTTGGGCAAATTCTTTAACTTTGGTTTCTTTTTTAATAAAATGAGGCCTAGAGTAGTGCCTGCATCATACAGTTATTGTAAGGATCAAGTTAAATGAGACAATGCTTGTAAAGTGTGTAGATGGTGCCAGGTACGTAGTGGTTGCTTGACAAATTGTAGCTACTAATATTAGATGGCCTGGCATACTAGTAGGCTACTAGTGCAAGGACTCAGGCACAGGGTCACGCTAAGCAGCAGCATTTAGGTGAGGTTTAACAGTGAGACAGAGATTAGGAACCAGGCAAAACTGGTCATTTTCTCCCTAATTTTTTTCTTCATCTCCCAATCTAACTCTCTTATTTTAGGGGATATTGGGAAACCAGGGCATAGAAGGAGGCCTCGTATCTTTCTTCCATGAATCTGGCCCCCAGTTTTGTGGTCACAAGGTGTGGGAGGCAGTTTATGACCCAAGATCATCTTCACTGGCCTCCAAAGAAACCAAGATAGAGGCTCTGGCCATGCACCAGACCT
The DNA here is from genome assembly GCF_020826845.1 of Diceros bicornis minor. NCBI lineage: Eukaryota > Metazoa > Chordata > Mammalia > Perissodactyla > Rhinocerotidae > Diceros > Diceros bicornis. Next base: position 59,455,040 of record NC_080781.1, read on the forward strand.
TCTTTTCTTGGGACCCTTCTCTGTGAGCTGGCTTTCTGGCTGGCTCACTTGTTCTCTATGTGGTAGGAGAATAAGGAGAATTTTGCTAAGGAGAATGCCAAAGCAGCCTATGGCTAGAATCAGCTCTTACTTCTTTTTCTTTTTTTATTGAGGTGTAACCAACATAACATTATATTAGTTTCAGGTGTACAAAATAATGATTTGATATATGTATAGCATATTGCAAAATGATCACAATAAAGCCAGTTCACATCCATCACCATACATAGTTACAATTTTTTTCTTGTGATGAGAACTTTCAAGATCCCCTCTCCCAACTACATTTGAATATACAATACAGTATTATTACCTATAGTAACCATGCTGTATATTATCTCCCCATGACGTATTTATTTTATAACTGGAAATTTCTACCTTTTGACCCCCTTCACTCATTTTGCCCACCCCTCACCACCCACCTCAGGTAATCACCAATCTGTTCTCTATATCCATGAGCTCAGTTTTATTTTGTTATTGTTTTATTTTAGATTCCACATATAAGTGAGATCACACAGTATTTATCTTATCTATCTGAATTATTTCACTCAGCATAATGCCCTCAAGGTCCACCGACATTGTCACAAATGGCAAGATTTCCTTCATTTTTATGGCTGAATAATACCGCATTACATATATATATGTATGTATGTGTTTGTGTGTGTATATATATATATATATATATACACCACATTTTCTTTATCCATTCATCCCCTTGCTGGACATTTAGGTTGTTTCCATTTCTTGGCTATTGTAAATAATACTGCAATGAACATGGGGTTGCATATATATTTTTGAATTAGTGTTTTCATTTTCTTTGGACAAATACCCAGAAGTGGGATTGCTGGATCACGTGATAGTTCGAGGCTCTTACTTCTGCTTCCACAGTACTTGGTGGGGAACTCCACTGAGGGCTGGGGCATGGGGTTGAGTTAGAATCATTTGTTTCTGCTGTAACCTAACAGATTCAACCTCCCTTCATGGTGAGGTTCTGAGGTCCCATATCTATGTAGGATCTCTTGACAAAGGCAAAGATAGCAGACTTGAAGTTGGGTTCTGCTTTTTCTCGGCCGGGAGAAACTGCTTCCTAGTTTTAAGGCCATAATGCCCAACTTTATTTTGTCAATCATTTTGTCAAAAAGCCTTATTCCTACAAGGGCAAATTTTTTTCTCAGAAGAATGTGAAAATGTTTACAAGCATTTTGTGATTATGTTTATCATGCACGATAAGCTTAAAGGACATACTAAATAACTATAGAACTGTTTTGAATAAATTTTATTATTATGGCCTTATGACTGAAACAAACAAAAATAATGATTTCATTAGTAGTTGAAGATTGCAATAACATTGGTTGAGTACACATTTTGCTTCTATGGATACTAAAACACATGGATAATAAATAAAAATTACACTAGTGTTCTTGCGAAGACTTTGTATTTCTATGACTCATGGACAAACAAAAACTAATTCCATGAGTAGTTAAAAATCACAGTAATTCTCTTGAAAACAATTTCCTTTGTTAAAGCAGAAAAATACAAAAAGTGAGAAGTAATTTTATCCCTGGGAAATATGTGAGGATAATTTAACTTTGTTAGTGAGAAACTTGCTGATGTATTCTGTGGAAACCACAGTTACTAAATAGCAAGCCATAATGTTACCAATTGACAATTTGTGCAAGTTATTGCTGTTGGGAAATGGTATGATATGCTCACGGGTATTGGAGATTAGGATAGTATGAATCATAGATAACTGTGATGATAATTCTCCAGCCCATTTAACCTGTTTTTTTTTTCTTTTTTTTTTGGTGAGGAAGATTGGCCCTGAGCTAACACATGTGCCAATCTTCCTCTATTTTGTATGTGGGTTGCTTCCACAGCATGGCTTTATGAGTGGTGTATGTCCATGCCTGGGATCTGAACCCACAAGCCCAGGCAGCCGAAGCAGAGTACACAGAACTTAACCACTACACCACCAGGCCAGCCCCCCATTTAACTTGTTTTATTGGTGGTTTGAGAATTTCCATTATGAAAGCAACTTAGAAACAACAATCAGATTAAAAGGGTTGTGGGCAGGGGACTTGTCATGAGGCTGCATTTGCATAAACAAGTACACTATTTTCAAAAAACTAAAAAAAATGTTAAGAATTGCTAGAATGATGGTGGTATAGAAGATCTCTGAACTAATCTCTTCCCATGGACATAACAAATTTACAACTACCTCTGGAACAATTACCTCTGAGATAGAACTGGAAACTGGATAAAAAGAACCCCCACAACAAGGGACAATGCTGAATGAAGTGGAAGAGGCAGAAATACCTTCCTGCTGAGGAAAATGATCACATTCTAGCTGCAGCGCTTCACAGCCAGGAGCAGTCTTAAGGTATGAAACTTTTCTTGGAGGAGCAGGTGATCTGAGTGGGAGAGCTATGCCATAATAAGCAGCTTTTGAATTCAGAACAACTGAGATGAGTGTCATAATACCTGGCTTTGAAGGCTATTAAAACCAGCAGAGAATACCCCCAGAAAAGCTTTGGAACATAAGAGAAAGAAAAGCCTACCTTTAAAGGGCCCACACACAAATTCACCCATTCTGGAAACCAAAACAAAATCACTAGAAAGAAAGGTGCATAGTCTTTTGGTAAAAGAGACTCATGTGATAAGCTCTGAGTGCATCTCAGAGAGGCACGAGGTGGCTGGGCCCACCTCCCCAGGAACTGGAACACTGGCATCAGCCATTATGGTGACCTAGTACAAGCATGCTGACACAAACACTGGCAGATGCCATTGGATTTCTTTATGTGCCCTGTTAGCACAGGGGTTTGCCCCCACCTGATACAGCACTGATTAATCCAGCTCATCCAGGGCAGGCAACCTATCCTAGGGACTGGCCCCACCCACCAGCAATCCCACAGGGAACCCATGGGTTCACATAGGCAGGGTGTGTGGGACCTCTGCAGTGGGGCACATGGGTCCACTTCAGTGGGGCAGGGGAGACATATAGGACAGGACTGCATTGACAGGGTGTGTGGGCCTGTGGGCAGTGGGGTTTGTATGCTGCAGCAGACTTGTGTGACTGGCCTTCTCAAACAGCCACACTGGGGATATGCCCCACATTCTAATGCCTGAAACAATGGTGTGATGCCATGCATGGGGCCAGACCCACCCAGCTGTGCTCTGGGAGTGCTGACAACAACCTTACAGGCTGGAGGCTTACAGCAATTGTGAGCCCCTGAGCCTAGCAACCAGCAATGCTGGGGGACTGACTCACTTAACAGCAAAACAGCAGCAGCTGTGTGCTATTAGACCTTGCAGCAAGTTGTGCTGGGGCTCTTCCAGCCCAATAAAGTGACTAAAATGACTGTAGCATCCTCATGCAGCTGAGACTTACAACCAGTGGGCCAAGGGGCCAGCCTAGCCTACCCATGCACCTTCAGGAAGAGCAACCCCACCACAACAGAATGGCACACATAGCCTACATAGGGTACACTCCTGGAACATTTGTAACTGGTGACAAGAGGGAAGCACACTCATAAGGCATCTCTTAACATAAGGCTACATCTCTAAGATCGGGAGACATAGCTGGTCTACCTAATACATACATATAAACACAGAGAAATAGGTATAATGAGGAGACAAAGGAATATATTCTAAATAAGAGAAAAGGACAAAACCTCAGAAAATAAATGGAGATAAAAAAGCTATCTGATAAAGAGTACAAACTAATAGTCATAAGGATGCTCACTGATCATGAGAAAAGAATAGATGAACACAGTGACAACTTCAACAAAGAACTGGAAAACATAGACAAGAACTAATCATAACTGAAGGGAATGAACAGCAGAGTAGATGCCACAGAAGAATGGAACAGCAAGCTGAATGAAAGAGCAGAGGAATTCTCCCAGACTGAACAGACAAAATAAAAAAAGAGTTGAAAAGAATGAGGACAGTCTAAGGGACTTCTTGGGACAAGATCAAGCATGCTAACATTTGCATTATAGGTGTCCCAAAAGGAGATGAGAGAAACAAAGGGGGCAGAGAATCTATTTGAAGAAATAATAGATGAAAACTTTCATAATCTAAGAAAGGAAACAGATATCCAGATACAGGAAGCACAGAGAGGACCAAACAAGATGAACTCAAAGATGCTCACACCAAGACACATTATAATTAAAATACTCAGAATTAAAGATAAAGAGAGAATTCTAAAAGCTGCAAGAGAAAAGCAACAAGTCACATACAAAGGAAACACCATAAGGCGATCAGGTGACTTCTCAGCAGAAACCTTACAGGCTAGAAGAGAGTGGCATAATATGTTAGCAGTGCTGAAAGGAAAAAAACCTAGAGCAAAGAAAATTCTACCCAGCAAGTTTATCATTCAGAATGGAAGGAGAAATAAAGAGTTTTCCAGATGAGCAAATCTTAAGCAGTTCATTACCACAAACCAGCCTTGCAAGAAATGTTAAAGTGATTTCTTTAAGTGGAAAGAAAAGACCACAAATAAGAATAAGAAAATCATCAAAGGAAAAATCATTGGTAAAGGTGAATATACAGCAAATGTAGCAGATCAGCCACGTATGAAGCTAAGATGAAGGTCAAAAGACAAAAGTACTAAAATTATCTATTCATTTGATAAGAAGTTAAAGGATTCACAGACACAAAAAAGAGGTTAAATATGGTATCAAAAACATAACATGTGGGGGGAGGGGTGTAAAAAAGTAGGGCTTTTAGTGGGAGGTCAAATGTAAGAGACCTTCAATTTAATACAGATTGTTATTTACATAGGTTTCTATATATGAACATCATGATAACCACAAAGCAGAAGCCTATATTAAATACACAAAAATTAAGAGGAAGAAACCCAAACATAAAACTAAGGAAAGCCATCAAGTCACAAGGGAAGAGAGAAAGAGAAGGAGAAAGGAACAAAGAACTACTAAAACACCCAGAAAAAAGTAACAAAATGGCAATAAGTACATACTTATCAATAGTTACCTTAAAGGTCAATGGACTAAATTCTCAAATCAAAAGACATAGGATGGCTGAATGGATAAAAAAATAAGACCCATATATATGCTGCATACCAGACACACTTCAGACCTAAAGACACTCACAAACTGAAATTAAAGGGATGGAAAAAGATACTCCATGCAAATGGTAATGAAAAGAAAGCTGGGGTAGCAATACTTCTATCAAACAAAATTGACTTTAAAACAAAAACTGTAAAAAGAGACAAAGAAGGGCACTACATAATGATCAAGGGAAAAATCCAGCAAGAGGATATAACACATGTAAATATCGATGTACCCAACAAAGGAGCACCTAAATATATAAAGCAATTATTAACAGACATAAAAAGAGAAATTGAGGGGCCGGCCCGGTGGCGCAAGCGGTTAAGTGCGCGCGCTCCGCTGCGGCGGCCCGGGGTTCGCTGGTTCGGATCCCGGGCGCGCACCGACGCACTGCTTGGTAAGCCATGCTGTGGCGGCGTCCCATATAAAGTGGAGGAAGACAGGCACAGATGTTAGCCCAGGGCCGTCTTCCTCAGCCAAAAAAGAGGAGGATTGGCGGATGTTAGCTCAGGGCTGATCTCCTCACAAAAAAAAAAAAAAAAAAAAAAAAAAAAAAAAAAAAAAAAGAGAAATTGACAGTAACCTAATAATAGTAGGGGACTTGAACACTCCACTTACATCAATGGATAGTTTATCCAAACAGAAGATCAATCAGGAAAGATCAGCCTTAAATGACACATTAGACGAGATGGATGTAGTAGATACATACAGAACATTCCATCCTAAAACTGCAGACTACACGTTCTTTTCAAATGCACATGGAACATTCTTCAGGATTGATCACATATTAGGACACAAAATAAATCTCAGTAAATTTAAGAAGATTGAAATGATACCAAGCATCTTTTCTGACCACAACGGTATGAAGCTAGAAGTCAACTACAAGAAGAAAACTGGAATGGCTACAAATATGTGGAGATTAAACAAAATGCTATCAAACAATGATTGGGTCAACAAAGAAATCAAAGGAGAAATCAAAAAATGCCTGGAGACAATTGAAAATGAAAATGTCACAGGCCAAAATTTATGGGATACAGCAAAAGCAGTACTAAGAGAGAAGTTTATAGCAATATAGGCCAACCTCAACAAAACGAAAAGTCTCAAATAAACAATACAATTGTGCACCTAAAGAAACTAGAAAAAGAAGAACAAATAAATCCCAAAATCAGTAGAAGGAAGGAAATTAAAAATCAGAGTGGACATAAATGAAATAAAAACAAAAAAGATAAAATCAATGAAACGAAAAGCTGGTTCTTTGAAAAGATAAACAAAATTCACAAATCTTTAGCTAGACTCACCAAGAAAAAAAGAGAGTTGGCTCAAATAAATAAAATTAGAAATTAAAGAGGAAAAATTACAATAGACACATCAGAATCACAAAGGATTATAAGAGAATACTACAAAACTATGTATCAACAAATTGCAAAATCTAGAAGAAATGGATATACTCTGAGAATTATACAACCTTCCAAAACTGAACCAAGAAGAAACAGAGAATTTGAATAGACCAATCATCAGTAAGGAGATCAAAGAAGTAATAAAAAACATCACCCAAAGCAAAACTCCAGGACCAGATGGCTTCCCTGGTGAATTTTACCAAACATTCAAAGAAGACTTAATACCTATCCTTCTCAGACTCTTCCAAAAAATCAAAGAGGAGGGGAAGTTTCCTAACTCATTCTACAAGGCCAATATTATTACCCTGATACCAAAGCCAGACAAAGGCAATACAAAAAAAGAAAATTGAAAGCCAATAACGCCGATGAACCTAGATGCAAAAATCCTCAATAAAATACTAGCAAATCAAATACAACAATGCATTAAAAAAACATACACCATGGTCAAGTGAGATTTACTCCAGGGCTGCAGAGATGCTTCAACAAATGCAAATCAATGATACACCACATTAATAAAATGAAGAAGAAAAATCACATGTTCATCTCAACAGATGCAGAGAAATCATTCACAAGATACAACATCCATTTATGATAAAAACTTGAATAAAATAGGTATAGAAGGAAAGTACCTCAACATAACGAAGGTCATATATGACAAACCCACAGCTAATATCATACTCAATGGTGAAAAACCGAAAGCTATCCCTTTAAGAACAGGAACCAGACAAAGATGCCCACTTTCACCACTCTTATTTAACATAGTATTGGAAGTCCTAGCCAGAGCAATCAGGCAAGAAAAAGGAATAAAATGGATGCAAATTTGAAAGGAAGAAGTAAAACTGTCGCTATTTGAAGATGACATCATTTTATTTATATAAAACCCTACAGATTCTATCCAAAAATGATTTTAAATAATAAATGAATACAGTAAAGTTGTAAGATACAAAAAACATACAAAAATCCGTTCTGTTTCTATGCAGTAACAATGAAGTAGCTGAAAGAGAAATTAAGAATACAATCTAATTTACAATTGCAACAAAAAGTATAAAATACCTAGGAACAAATTGAACCAAAGAGGTGAAAGACATGTACACTGAAAACTATAAAACATTGTTGAAAGAAATTGAAGGACACCCACAAAAAAGGAAAGATGTTTTGTGCTCATGGATTGGAACAATTAACATAGTTAAAATATCCATACTTCCTAAATCAATCTACAGATTCAATACAATCCCTATCAAAGTTCCAATGACATTTTTCATGGAAATAGAAAAAAGAATCCTAAAATTTATATGAAACAACAAAAAGAACCCAGATAGGCAAAGCAATCCTGAGAAAAAAGAACAAAGCTGTAGGTATCACCATCCCTGATTCAAAATATAGTAAAAATCTGTAGTAATTAAAAAAGCATGGTACTGGCACAAAAATAGACACAGAGATCAATGGAACAGAATCAGGATCCCAGAAATAAACCCACAAATCTTTGGACAGCTAATTTCGACAAGGGAGCCAAAAACATACAATGGAGAATGAGAAGTCTCTTCAACAAATGGTGTTGGGAAAACTGGAAAGCCACATGCAAAAGAATGGAAGTAGACCATACACAAAAATTAACTCAAAATGTATTAAAGACTTGGATGTAAGACCTGAAACTATGAAACTTCTAGAAGAAAACACAGGCAATATAGTCTTTGACATCGGTCTTATCAACATCTTTTCGAATACCATGTCTCACCAGGCAAGGGAAACAAAAAATAAACAAATGGGAATACATCAAACTAAAAACCTTCTGCACAGCAAAGTAAACCATCAACAAAACAGCAAGACAACCTAACAGTTGGAAGAAGATACTTGCAAGCCATATATCTGATAAGAGGTTAATATCCAAAGTGTATAAGGACCTCATACATCTTAACAACAAAGAAAAAACAACCCAATGAAAAAATGGGCAAAAGATCTGAACAGACATTTCTCCAAAGAAGATATACAGATGGCCAACAGGCACATGAAATGATGTTCATCTTCACTAATTATTAGGGAGATGCAAATCAAAACTACAAGGAGATATCACCTCACGCCTGTCAGAATGGCTATAATTAACAAAACAAGAAATAACAAGTGTTGGAGAGGATGTGGAGAAAAGGGAACTCTCATACACTGCTGGTGAGAGTGCAAACTGGTACAGCCACTATGGAAAACAGTATGGAAATTGCTCAAAAAAGTAAGAATAGAACTAACTTATGATCTAGCTATTCCACCGCTGGGTATTTATCCAAAGAATGTGAAAACATGAATGTGTAAAGATACATGCACCCCTATGTTCATTGCAGCATTATTTGCAATATCCAAGACTTGGGAACAACCCAAGTGCCCATCAAGGCATGAATGGATAAAGAAGATGTGGTATATATACACAGTGGACTACTACTCGGCAATAAAAAAAAGATGAAATCTTGCCATTTGTGACAACATGGATGGACCTTGAGGGTATTATGCTAAGTTAAGTTAGATGGACAAAGTCAAATACTATGTGGTCTCACTCATAAATAGAATATAAAAACAACAACAACAACAAGCAAATACATAGATACAGAAAGTAGATTGGTGGTTACCATTGGGAAGAGGGAGGGAGGAGGGCAAAAGGGGTGACAGGGCACATGTGCATGGTAATGGATGGTTAGTCTTTGGGTAGTGAACATGAGGTAGTCTACACAGAAATTGAAATATAATGACGTACACCTGAAATTTATATAATGTTATAAACCAATGTTACCTCAGTAAAAATATTTAATTAATTTTTAATTGAAATATATTTGACATACATTGTGTGTTTAAGGTGTACATGTTGATTTGATACATTTATGTACTGTAATATGATTAATATTGTAGCAATAATTATCACCTCTATCACATCACAGAATTACCATTTCTTTTAGTGGTTGGAATAATTAAGATCTAGTCTCTTAGCAAGTTTGATGATTACAATACAATATTATGGTCTGTATTCACTAAATGGTGCATTAGATCTCTGGGACTTATTTCCTACTCCTTGCAAATTTGTACCCTTTAAACACCATCTCTCTTATCCCCTCCACCTTTGAATTGAACCACTATTATACTCTCTGTTTTTATGAGTTTGGTTTTTTAGATTCCACATATAAGTGATATCATAGAGTATTTGCCTTTCTCTGCCTGACTTTTCTCACTTAGCATGACACTGGTTTGACTTAGATTTTGTGTTTGGTTAAGGTGGCTTGAGGAAAGGCAGATGAAAATTGGGGGTGAAGGGATGTGCATCTTTCTAGTGATGTGCTTCCTATCCTAAGAGAACCCATCTCTACCATGAAATGCTTGCTGATTCCCATGGAGAGTTCATTTGGAACACCTAGGATTTGTCCATCCACTCCTTCCTGCTCAGGATCCTTAATCAGGAGAGAGGTTTCCATAACATATGACAAAGGGTTATTGTACAAAGAAAACAATGATGCCCAGGATGCACAAGATATAGTGCTAAGTGGAAAATTAAAGTTGCAAAAAAGTTTATGATATAATGGATCATTAAAAAATGAATGAAAGAGAGAGAGAGAGGGAGAGAAAGAGAAAGAGAACATGAATTAGAGAAGATATGAAGATGGTAGCTAGGAAGGAGGCGAAGGTGAAACCAAGAGACCAAGCCAAGTCCCCTTAGAGGTATATTCATCAGATTCCTCAGGAGCAAAAGGAGTAGAAAAGCTGCTGTCATCTGACTTTTGGAGATACAGACTTTCTTCCTTTCCTCTTAGACTTTGGGGTTCCCTATAGCATTTCATAGACTTCACTCATTCATATTTGTGGCTTAGGTTCTGCCTGTAGCACTGAGAGGATCTGCTACCTTGAGTGCCTGTGATTCTGCTGTTAGGAATTATTGAGTTCTAACCTTCATCTCCCTCCCACACTGTATAGTGTAGTGATTTAAGAAAACGGGCTTTTGTTTTGTAATAAGATGATTTTAGAAAGAATTTAAGAACATACACAAGAGTAGACAGAATAGAAAATAAGATTTTATAAAACCTTGATATATGTACCCATATTCCAGACCAAATTGACTAACATCAACCCACAACCAATCTACCACCAACCACACTCCCACTCACTTGCCTCTTTCAATATTTTTTGAAATAAATCTCACTTACCTTTTATTTGTAAATATTTTAGTATATATCTCTAAAATATAAGGACTTTTTTCAAAAAAACCATAATGCTATCATCACCCATAAAAATGAAAACAATTTCTTAATGTAATCAAATTTCCAGTCAGTTCAAATTTCTAATTTTTACATAAATGTGAAGAATTTTTTCATTTTATTTTTTGAACCAAGGTCCTAGCAAGGTCCATATATTGCAAGGCTTTCTTTTTAATTTGTTTTCTAAAGTGTACAATTCGGTGGTTTTTATTATATTGACAGAATTGTGGAACCATCACCGTTATCTAACTCAAGAACATTTTCATCACCTCAAAAAGAAACCCCACACCCATTAAACAGTTACTCCCGATTTCCCCCTCCCCCCAGCCTCTGAAAACCACTAATCTACTTTCTGCCCCTATGGATTTTCCTATCCTGGACATTTCACATAAATACAATCATATATGTGTATCTGGCTTCTTTTATTTAGCATAATGTTTTCAAGCTTCATCCACGCTATAGCATGTATCAGGACTTAATTCCTTATATTGCTGAATAATATTCCATTGTATGGATATACCACACTTTATTTGTCCATGCGTCAGTTAATGGACATTGGGGTTCTTTTCACCATTAGGCTATTATGAATAGTGGTGTTATGAACATTCTTGCACAAGTTTTTGTATTGACATATGTTTTCAATTCTCTTGGATATATGACTAAGAGCAGAATTGCTGGGTTATATAGTAACTCTATGTTTAACTTTTTGAGAAATTGCCAAACTGTTTTCCAAAATATCTGCACCTTTTCATATTTCTACCAACAATGTACAAGGGTTCCAATTTCTCTACATACAATCACTTGTTATTTTCTGTTTTTTTCCCATTATAGCCATCCTGATGGATGTGAATTGATAACATATTGTGGTTTTGATTTATTAATTTTTATTTAAATGTTTGGTAGAATTCACCAGCAAAAACAACTGGTCCAGGGTTATTCTTTATGGAAAGACTTTTTTATTACTAATTTACAAACTAATTTACAAATGATGTTAAACATCTTTTCATGTGCTTACTGGCCATTTATATATGTTCTTTGGAGAAATGTCTATTCAGATCTTTTGCCCAGTTTTTAATTGGATAATTGTCTTTTTATTGTTGAGATAGAAGTTTCTGTGTATATAGATACAAGGAGTACCTAGATCAGATATCTAATTTGCAAATATTTTCTCCCACTCAATAGGTGGTTTTCTTACTTTTTTGATGGTGTCCTTGAAGCACAAAAGTTTTTAACTTTGATGAAGTTCAATTTATCTATTTTTAATTTTGTCACTTCTGCTTTTTATGTCATATCTAAGAAATTATTGCCTAATCTAAGGTCATGGATATTTATCCCTAAGCTTTCTTCTAAAAGTTTTATTGTTTTAGCTCTTACCTTTAAGCTTTTGATTCATTTTGAGTTAATTTTTGTATATGTTGTGAGGTAGGTGTCTAACTTCATTGTTTTGCATGTGGATGTTCAGTTGCTCCAGCACCCTTTGTTGAAAAGACACTTTTTCCTCATTGCATTGTCTTAGCACCATTGTTGAATGTCAATTAATCATAAATGTGAGCATTTGTTTCTGGACTTGCAACTGTATTCAACTGATTCATGTGTCTATCCTTATGCCAATGCCACATAATCTTGATTATTGTAGCTTTGTAATAAGTTTTGAAATCTAGAAGTGTGATTTCTCTAACTTTATTCTTCTTTTTCAAGATTGTTTTAACTTTTCTGATTCCTTTGACATTCCATATGAAGTTTAGGGTTGATCAGCTAGTCAATTTCCACAAAGAAGTCTTCTGGGATTCTGATAGTGATTGAATCAAATCTGTAGGTCAGTTTGGAGAATATTACCATGTTAACAATATTATATCTTCTGACCTATGAACATAGATGTCTTTCCATCTATTTAGTCTTTTTAACTTTCTTTCAATGATGTTTTATAGTTTTCAGTGTACAAATTTACACTTTTATTAATTTTTTCTTAAGTGTTTTATTCTTTTAGATGCTATTGTAAATAGAATTGTTTTCTTAATTTCATTTTTTATTATTCATTGCTACAGCATGTAGAAATACAATTGATTTTTGCATAGTGAGCTTGTATCCTGCAATCTTGCTGAACTCATTTGTTAGCTCTATATTTTCTTATGGATTCTTTAGGGTTTTCTCATTAAGATATTGTCATCTGTGAAAAGTAATAGTTTTACATATTCTTTTCAAATCTGGATGCCTTTTATTTCTTTTTTCTTGCTTAATTGTCCTGGCTAGAAAGTCCAGTACAATATTGAATAGAGGTTGTGAGGGTGAGTATTCTTGTCACCTTCTTGATCTTGGGGGATAATTTTCAGTTTTTCATTTTTATGTTAGCTGTGAGATCTTTATAGAAGTTCTCCTCAATTTTTAGTTTGTTGAGTGTTTTTTTAATTATGTGAAAGGGTACTGGGTTTTCTCAAATGCTTTTTCTTAATTTGTTGAGATGGCTGCATGTGTTTTGCCCCTTATGCTATTGATATAAAGTATTACATTGATTGATTTTCATAAGTTCAATAAGCCTTGCAGTCCTGGACAATATCTCCTTTGGTCATGGTGTATAATCCTTGTCACATGTTGCTGGTTATGCTATAACATGTTATATGTTACATGTTGATGGTTCACTTTGCTAGTATTTTGTTAAGGAAGTATGTGTCTGTCTTCGTAAGAGATATTGATCTGTAAATTTCTTGTGATGTCTTTGGTTATGGAATCAGAGTGATTAATAATATAATGATTCACAGAGTATTTACTCCTCTTGTCTTTGTTGGGAAAGTTTGTTGTTAATTCTTTAAATATTTGGTTGGATTCTCCAGTAAAGACATCTGATCCTGGACTGTTCTTTATAGAAGGATATTTTATTACTAATTTAATCTTTTACCTGTTACAGTTCTAGTCATATTTTCTGTTTCTTCTTAAGTCAGTTTAGATAGTTTGTGTCTTACTAGGAAATTGTCCATAGAGGATCTAAGTTTCCTAGTTTGTTGGCATACAGTTGTTCATAGAATTCCCTCATAGTCTTTATTATTTCCATAAGATCAGTAGTAATGTCCCTTCTTTCACTGTTGATTTTAGTAATTTGAGTCTTCTCTCTCTTTTTTTGTTTTTGTTTTGTTTTGTTTTGTTTTGTTTGGCAATCTAGCTAAAGTCTGTCAATTTTTTTGATCTTTTCAAAGAGCCAAGTTTTGGTTTTGGTTTTTTTGATTTTCTCTATTGTTTTTCTATTCTCTATCTCATTTATTTCCTTTGTTATATTTACCGTTATTTCTTTACTTCTCTTTGTTTTTTTATTTTCTTCTTCTTCTTTTAGTTTCTCAATGTGGAAGATTAGGTTATTGATTTGAGATCTTTCTTTTTTTAAATATAGGTAATTACAGCTATAAATTTCCCTCTAACCATTGCTTTAGCTGCATCTCAAAGTTTTGTATCTGTTGTGTTTTTATTTCCATTTATTTATCTCAAAATATTCTCTAATTTCTCTTGTGATTTCATATTTAATCTATTGGTTATTTATGAGTGTGTTGTTTAATTCCATATATGTGTGAATTTCCCGAATTTCCTCTGTTATTGTTCTCTAATTTTTGTCCTAACGCCTATTTTGTCTGATATTAATATAGCCCCTCCAGCTTTCTTTTGGTTACTGTTTGCATGGTATATTTTTCCATCCCATTAAATTAATCCTATTTGTGTCTTTGAATCCTAAATATGTCTCTTTTGCACACCATAATGTAGGATCATGTTTTTGTATCCAATATGCCAACCTCTGCCTTTTGATTGGAGTGTTTAATCCATTTATATTTAGTATAATGACTGATAAGGTAAAATTTGTATCTGCCATTATACTATTTGTTTATCTATATGTATTATGTGGGTGTTGTTCCTACATTCATCCATTAGTGCCTTATTTTGTGTTAAATACATATTTTTAAATGCACCATTGGAATTCCCTTGTTTCTTTTACTGTATTTTTTATTTTCTTAACTGCTGTCCTGGGGATTGCAATTAATATATTAATTCAAACCAATCTAATTCAGATTAATACCAACTTAATTTCAATAGCTTATAAAATATTAGTTCATATATAGCTCCATTCTCTTGCCTCTCTTTTGTGCTGTTATTGTCACACAAATTAAATCTTTATACATTATAAGCCCATCAAAATAGCATTATAATTATTGGTTTATTCAGTTGTCTCTTAAATAGTATAGGAAAAAATAAACAAAATATATTTATACCATCTCTTATATTTATCCATGTAGTTACATTTTACAATGCTGTTTATTTCTTTGTGTAGATTCTAGTTACACTCTAGTTTCTTTTCATTTCAGCCTAAAAGATTTCCTTTAGTATTTCCTGTATAGAAGGTTTACGAGCAATGAATTCTCTCAGTTTTTGCTTATCTGGGGATATCTTAATTTCTCCTTTGTTGCTTTAGGATAGTTTTACTAGATATTGAATTTTTGGTTGACATCTTCTTTCAGCACTTTGAATATGTCATTCTATTGCTTATTGTTCTCTATGGTTTCTGATGGGAAGCCAGCTGTTAATTTTATTCAGGATATCTTGTATGTCATAAGTCATTTTTCTCTTGCTGCTTTCTAGATTCTCTCTTTAACTTTGGCTTTCAGTAGTTTGACTATGATGGGTCTAGGAGTAGGCTTTTTGAATTTATCCTAGTTAGAAGTTGTTGAGCTTCTTGGATGTGTAGATTATTGTTTTTAATCAAATTTAGGAATCTTTTGGCCTCTGTTTCTTCAAATAATATTTCTTCCGTTTCTCTCTTTCGTTTCCTTCTGGGACTTTTATTATGCCTATGTTGGTACACTGGACGCTGTCACACAGGTCTCTAAAACTCTGTTTATTTTTTTCATTATTTTTTCTTTCTTCTTTTAAAAATGTAAAATTTCGATTGACCTTTACCCAAGTTTGCTGATTCTTTCTGCTGCATGTTTAAATCTGCTGCACCCCTCTAGTGTAGTTTTCCTTTCAGTTATTGTATTTTTCAACTCTAGAACTTCTATTTTATTATTTTTTAAATTTCTATCTCTTTACTGATGTTCTCTATTTTGTGTGACATTATTCTGATATTTTACCTTAGTCTTTAGACATAGTTTATTTCTTTTAACATATTTTTAGTAGCTGATTTAACATCTTTGTCTAGTAAGTCCAACTTCTAGGCTTCCTCAGGGACAGTTTCTATGGATTGACTTTTTTTCTGTGAATTGTCCAGACTGTCTTGTTTTTGAATGTCTCATAATTTTTGTTCAAAATTGAACTTTTAAAATAACAAAATGTGGCAACTCTGGAAATCAGATTTCTCATTCTCTCTATAGAGTTTGTTGTTGTTATTGTTAATTGTTTATTAACTTTTGTGAAATAATTCTGCAAAGTCTGTATTCTTTGTTGTGTGCAACCACTAAAGTCTCTTCTCAGTTAGCTAATAGTTAGCTAATGATTGGACAGACATTTCTTAAAATGTTTTGAACCAATAATTTTTCCAACTCTTGTTGAAGGGCAAGATCAATGATAGCTGAGATATTAGGGCATTGTGAAGTCTTTCCTGGGCATATGCATGGCCCTGCACATGCACATGACCTTCTAGATTCTCAAGAATTTATCAGAATTTCACCAAGGCCCCTCAACATTTCCTTTAATGTTTTTTGTTCAAAATCTTGTTTCCACAACTATTATCACTTCCTCAGACTAATATCAGCATCAGATGGAGTTTTATTGAAACATAGTCATGAACATTATTTATGTATTGTCTATGGCTGCTTTTGTAGTGCAATGATAGAGCTGAGTATTAGCAACAGAGACTGTATGGCTCACAAAACTAAAATATTTACTATCTGGCCCATAATGGAAAATTTTTGCCAATCCTTGTCCTAATTCAATCATTCTTTCTTTATTAGTTTGAATACTTCTATAAAGAGACCCTTCCTCTTATCTAATTTTTAGTTATCCCGTGGTGCATTTTATACATGAAAGGCAGGATAAGTGCTTGATTCTTTCTCTTTATTTAATAGTATTCAAAAGAAAACTAAAAAGAGGATGAGTTTAAAATAAGGCAAATTTGGGGCAGATATCAATTTGGCCCTAAGCATGCTCCTTCTTTTCTCTAAACCTCTCTGTAAAATGGAGAAAATCCCTACCTCATAAGATTGTTATCAAGATTAGTGCATATAAAGTACCTGGAATGCGGTAAATGCTTAAGTTAGTATTATTTTTGTAAGTAATTATTATTGTAATATTGGCTTTTATTTCCTGAGATGCAGTGGGGATTGACTTCACCTATTTGAGGATCCACTGGTTGAGAGGTAGGCTCCTCTGGTGAGTGATGGGAGAAGTCAGGCTCTTCATCCTGTCACATCTGTAGGAGAACCTCTTTTTCCTAGGTAGCTGAGAAGCAGGACTGATGCTGAGTCTGCTGTATCCATACGTTGGGAACCACCCCCAACTCTCATAGCAGACTCCTAAGCTTAGGGACATGGTCTACTCAATCTCAACCTTTCCTTGGAATTCTCAACCATATGAGGGGAGAAGTAGAGACATGAAAGAAAAGAAAAATGATAACTGGATGGAGTAAGAGAGAATGAAAGAACAAGAAATAGGCAAACATTTTCAGAGAGGTAGTTATAGGCATCAAGAGATGACCAGGGATAAAAAATGAAGTTGCTTGTTTTGACATAGTTTTCAAATACCCATTTGCTAAATGAAGAGCTACAACCAAAATATTGAGCAACTCAAAGAAAGTAAGACAGCATTTCAAACAATACAAAGCTGGGTAAGTGTTGAAAAGAATAAATTGTAGTTCCACCTCATTATTGGCTGTTTTGCCACATAAGATCACAACTGAGCACAGATTAAAAATGAAAAAAGGGAGATTTCTGCTGCCAGTAAAATATCTGACTCAGAATATAGGCTGACTTTTCTACTAAAACCCTAAAAGTGCTAAAAAAAAATGTTGCTTTAAAAGTCCTGTAAAACTGGTAAGGTGGTACAGGTTTATCAGGCCAAAAATCTAAGTGAAGGCAGAACACAATACTGAAGCTACTTTTGACCTAATGGTACATCCCAAACGTTGAGTATTAATTTCACAGCATCTAGTACCAGAAACGAGATGGAAGACGTATCCAAGAACCACTTAAGGTGAAGAGTCTAACAGGAAGCCCTCTAATCATGTTATACTCCTCTTATACTGAAGGTGAAGCAGAAATGAATCTGACATATTCCAACCTTAAGAGACTGAAGGAGACTTGGTATGGAGTGGGGAGGATTTCCTAAGAAGTTGTAACCCAACCTCATCTTCATGGTTTTGCAGACGAAATTCACTTTACCTAGGAAGACAAAAAAGTGCAAGGCTTCAATTTATTTTATAGTGGTCAAAGAATAATTGAGTCCCCTGCACCTGGCACTAGCAAATACAAATATTCTCCAAAAGAATAGAATTTTGATCTAAGCTAAAACAATTTTACAAAAGAGATCCCAATGAAAATGAGAAGCTCACACACACATACAAAAATCACCAAGTAAACACACAAAATTACCAGGCATACTGATGACTTTTCAGTGTTGAACCAGACTTGCATTTTAGGGATAAATTCCAATTAGTCAAGATATATTATCATCTTTATATATTGCTGGATTAATGTTGTTGTTATTTTTTGACGAAATTTTTGTGTCTGTGTTCACAAAAGATATTTGTCTGTAGCTGCCTTAGCTTCCTTTTCCTCTTCCTCCTCCTCTTCCAACTCCTTCTTGTCCTCCTCCTCCCTTTCCTCTTCTTTCTTTTGTAAAATCTTTGTCTGGTTTTGTCACCAGGGCAATGCTCACCCCATGAAATGATTTGAGAAGTGTTCTATTTTATGGAAGTGATGGAGTAGAATTGGTATTAACCTTTCCTTAAATGTTTGATAGAATTTCCATGTTAATTAATTTAGGCCTGAAGCTTTCTTTGTTGGAAGATTTTTAACTACAAATTCAATTTCTTTAATAGATATAGGCTTATGCAGGTTATCTATTTCTTCTTGAGTGAGTGTGGTAGTTTGTCCTTCAAGGAAATGGTCCAATTGTTTAAGGGCACACAGTTGTTTATAATATTTTTTTATTGAGGTCATAATAATTTATAACATTGTGAAAATTCAGTTGTACATTATCATTTGTCAGTCACCATATAAATGCACCCCTTCACCTCTTGCACCCACCACTCAACCCCCTTCTCCCTGGTAACCACCAAACTGTTCTCTCTGTCTCTGTGTTAGTTTATCTTCCACATATGAGTAAAATCACATGGCGTTTGTCTTTCTCTGTCTGGCTTATTTCGCTTAACATAACCTCCAGATCCATCCATGTTGTTGTAATGGGACGATTTTGTCTTTTTTTTATGGCTGAGCAGTATTCCATTATATATAATGCATCTTCTTTATCCAACCTTCAGTCGATGGGCATTTGGGTTGCTTCCACTTCTTGGCTATAATGAATAAAGCTGAAATGAACATAGGAGTGCATAAGTCTCTTGAGATTGTTAACTTCAAGTTCTTTGGATAAATACCCAGTAGTGGGATAGCTGGGTAATATTGTATTTCTATTTTTAACTTTTTGAGACATCTCCATACTCTTTTATATAGGGGCTGTACCAGTTTACATTTCCACCAGCAGTGTATGAGGGTTCCCTTTTCTTCACATGCTCTCCAATATTGTTATTTTTTGTCTCTGTGATTATAGCCATTCTAACGATGTAAGGTAATAACCTAGTGTAGTTTTGATTTGCATTTCCCTGATGATTAGAGATGTTAAACATCTTTTCATGAGCCTATTGGCCATCTGTATATCTTCTTTGGAAAAATGTCTGGTCATATCCTCTGCCTATTTTTTGATCAGGTTATTTGTTTTTCTGTGTTGTTCAATTGTGTGAGATCTTTATATATTTTGGAGATTAACTTCTTGTCAGATATATGATTTGCAAATATTTTCTCCCAGCTGGTGAGTTGTCTTTTCATTTTGATCCTGGTTTCATTTGCCTTGCAGAAGCTCTTTAGTCTGATGAAGTCCCAGTTGTTTATTTTTTCTTTTGTTTCCCTTGTCCGAGTAGACATGGAATTTGAAAAGATCCGTTTAAGACCGATGTCAAAGAGTGTATTGTCTATATTTTCTTCTAGTTTTATAGTTTCAGGTCTTAGCATTGAATCTTTGATCCACTTTGAGTTAATTTTTGTGTATGGTGAACGATAATGGCCTACTTTCATTCTTTTGCATGTGTCCGTCCAGTTTTCCCAACACCATTAATTGAAGAAACTTTCCTTGCTCCATTGTAAGTCTTTAGCTCCATTGTTGAAGATTAGCTGTCCATAGATGTGTGGTTTTATTTCTGGGCTTTCAATTCTGTTCTATTGATCTGTGTGTCTGTTTTTGTACCAGTACCATGCTGTTTTGATTATTATAGTTTTGTAGTATATTTTGAATCGGGAATTGTGATGCCTTCAGCTTTGTTCTTTTCCTCTCAGTATTGCTTTAGCTATTCTGGGTCTTTTGTTGCCCCATATGAATTTTAGGATTCTTTGTTCTATTGCCATGGAGAATGTCATTGGGACTCTGATTGGGATTGCACTGAATCTGTGGATTGCTTTAGGTAGTGTGGACATTTTAACTATGTTTATTCTTCCAATCCATGTGCCTTGGCTATCTTTCCATTTCTTTATGTCATCCTTGATTTCTTTCCATAATGTCTTATAGTTTTCAGTATATACGTCTTTCCCCTCCTTGGTTAACTTTATTCCCAGATATTGTATTCTTTTTGTTGCTATTGTAAATGGGATTGTATTCTTGAGTTCTCTTTCTGTTATTTCATTATTAGGGTAGAGAAGTGCAACTGATTTTTGGAAGTTGATTTTGTATCTTTGCTGTAGTTTTTTTATTATTTGTAATAGTTTTCCGATGGATTCTGTAGGGTTTTCTAGGTATAAAATCATGTCATCTGCAAACAGCGAGAGTTTCGCTTTTTCATTGCCTATTTGGATTCTTTTTATTCCTTTTTCTGGCCTAATTTCTCTGGCCAAAACCTCCAGTACTACATGGAATAAGAGTGGCGAGAATGGGCATCCTTGTCTTGTTCCTGTTCTCAGAGGAATGGCTTTCAGTTTTTCCCTATTGAATATGATGTTGGCTGTGGATTTGTCATATATGGCCTTTATTATGTTGAGGTTCTTTCCTTCTGTACCCATTTTGTTGAGAGTTTTTATCATAAATGGATGTTGGCTCTTGTCAAATGCCTTCTCTGCATCTATTGAGATGATCACGTGGTTTTTATTCCTCATTTTATTAATGTGGTGTATCACATTGATTGATTTGTGGATGTTGAACCATCCCTGTGTTCTTCGTATAAATCCCACTTGATCATGGTGTATGATCTTTTTAATGTATTGCTGTATTCAGTTTGCCAATATTTTGTTGCGGACTTTTACTTCTGTGTTCATCAGTGATATTGGCTTGTAATTTTCCTTCTTTGCATTGTCCTTGTCTGTCTTTGGTATCAGGGTGATGTTGGCCTCATAGAATGTGTTGAGATGTGCTCCATCTTCCTCTACTTTTTGGAATAGTTTGAGAAGGATAGGTATTAAATCTTTGAATGTTTGGTATAATTCTCCAGAGAAACCATCTGGTCCTAGATTCTTATTTTTTGGGAGGTTTTTGATTACTGTTTCAATCTCTTTACTTGTGATTGGTCTATTCAGATTCTCTATTTCTTCTTCATTCAGTTTTGGGAGGATGCATGCATCTAAGAATTTATCCATTTCTTCTAGGTTGTCCTATTTGTTGGCATATAGTTTTTCATAGCATTCTCTTATAATTCTTTGTATTTCTATGGTATCCATTGTAATTTCTCCTCTTTCATGTCTAATTTTATTTATTTGAGCCTTCTCTCTTTTTTTCTTAGTCTGGTTAAGAATTTGTCAATTTCACTTACCTTCTCAAAGAATCAGCTCTTAGTTTCATTAATCCTTTCTACTATTTTTTTAGTGTCTATTTCATTTATTTCTGCTATGTTTTTTATTATTTCCCTCTTATACTGACCTTTGGCTTTATTTGTTCTTCTTTTTCTAGTTCTTTTAGGTGGAATTTAAGATTATTTATGTGAGATTTTTCTTGTTTGTTGAGGTCTGCCTGTGTTGCTATAAATTTCCTTCTTAGTACCACTTTTGCTGCATTACATAAGAGTTGCTATGCTGCATTTTCACGTTCATTTGTCTCCAGGTATTTTTTTTATTTCTCTTTTGATTTCTTCATTGATCCAGTGATTGTTCAGTAGCATGTTGTTCAGTCTCCACATCTCTGT
This sequence comes from Diceros bicornis minor, assembly GCF_020826845.1. Classification (NCBI taxonomy): domain Eukaryota; kingdom Metazoa; phylum Chordata; class Mammalia; order Perissodactyla; family Rhinocerotidae; genus Diceros; species Diceros bicornis. The sequence goes on from NC_080781.1 coordinate 59,477,109, forward strand.
CATATTCCCAGTCTTTTTCTTGTAGTTGATTTCTAGTTTAATAGCATTATGATTGGAAATGATGCTTGTTATGAATTCATAATTCTTAAATTTATGGAGACTTGCCTTGTTTATCAACATATTGTCTATCTTTGAGAATGTTCCATGCATGCTTGAGAAGAATATGTGTTCTGCTGTGTTTGAATGGAGTGCTCTCTACATATCTATTAAGTCCATCTGGTTTAGTTTTTCATTTAAGTCCACTATTTCCTTGTTGACTTTCTGTCTGAATGATCTATCCATTGATGTAAGTGGGGTTTTAAGGTCCCCTACTATTATTCTATTGCTGTTAATATGTGCTTTCAGTTTTGTTAATAGTTGCTTCATGTGCTTGGTGCTCCTCTGTTGGGTGCATATATATTTATAAGTGTTATGTCATCTTGGTGGAGTGTCCCTTTTGTTATTACATATTGCTCCTGTTTGTCTCTCATTGCCTGTTTTATCTTGAAGTCTACTTGGTCTGATATAAATATGGCAACACCTGCTTTCTTTTGTTTGACAGTAGGTTGGAGTATCGTCTTGTATCCTTTCACTCTGAGCCTGTGTTTGTTTTTAGAGCTGAGATGTGGTTCCTGTACGTAGCATATTGTTGGGTCTTGTTTTTTAATCCATCCTCCCACTCCATGTCTTTTGATTGGATAATTTGATCCATTTACATTTAGAATTATTATTGATATATGATGACTTAATTCTGTCATTTTATCACTCATTTTCCAGTTCTTCTGAATTTTCTTTGTTTTCTCGTCCCATGTGTTTCAGACTACCAGTTCACTTTGATAGTTCTATACGATGGTTTTCTTAGTTTTCTCTTTATTTATCATTTACGTCTCTGTTCTGATTCTTTGATTAGTGGTTAGCATGAGGTTTGTATAAAAAATCTCACACATAACCTCTTATTTCCTTAGACTAAGTTGATTCCATCTCTTTCCTCTTCCCATTCTAAGTTATTATTGTCGCAACTTAGTCCATCTTGTGTTGTGAGTTTGTGGTTCAAATGACGAGGTTGTGTTTAGTTTTGGTGTTTCCTTCCCTTTATCTTTAATGTTATAATTAAGTGTTTGCTAACCTGTTCTGACAAAGAGATGCAATTTTTCTGATTTTGTCTATCTGTTTTTCTCCTTCCTCAAGGCTTTACATCCGCTTTCTCTTTTCTTTTTTCAGGCATGAGGGCCTTCTTGAGCATTTCTTGTAGTGGGGGTCTTGTGGTGTTGAACTCCCTTAGCTTTTGTTTATCTGGGAATGTTTTTATTTTTCCATAATATCTGAAGGATATTTTCGCTGTATAGAGTGTTCATGGCTGAAGGTTTTAGTCTTTCAGAATTTTGAATATATCATTCCACTCTCTCCGCGCCTGTAAGGTTTCTCCTGAGAAATCCATTGAAAGCCTTATAGGAGTTCCTTTGTACGTTATTTTCTTCTGCCTTGCTGCCTTTAATATTTTTTCTTTGTCATTCACTTTTGCCAGCTTTACTACTATATGCCTTGGAAAGTGTCTTTTTATGTTGATATATTTAGGAGATCTATTGGCTTCATTCATTTGTATTTCCACATACTTCTCCAGGTTCGGGAAGTTCTCAGCTATTATTTCTTTGAACAGCTCTTTGCTCCTTTTTCCTTCTCTTCTCCCTCTGGAATACCTACAATCCTTATGTTGCATTTCCTAATTGAGTTGGATATTTCTTGGACAATTTCTTCATTTCTTTTTAGACTTAGTTTAAACGCTCCTGCGTCTGGAGCATTTCTGCATTCTTATCCTCCAGATTGCTAATTCTATCCACCATGTTATCAGCTCTGCTATTTAAAGACTCCAGATTTTTCTTTATCTTTTCCACTGTGTTTTTCATCTCCAACATTTCTCATTGGTTTTTCTTCATATTTTCAATCTCGTTTATGAAGAAGTTCTTGATTTCTCTGAACTATCTGTCCATATTTTCTGGTAACTCATAGAGCTTTCTATGATAGCTATTTTGAATTCTCTGTCATTTAGATTATAGATGTCTGTCACTTCAGGATTGATTTATGAGTGCTTGTCATTTTCCCTCTGGTCTGGAGATTTAATATGTATTTTCATACCTTTTGAAGGCATGGATTTGTGCCTCCACATAGGGATTGTATCTGGTCATAAATTCCACCTGCTGCCACTGGGTGGGGCTCAAGAGTTGTGTATTCTAAGCCTGCCATGGTCCTTGGCCTCTGTAGCTGCTGCTTTTCTAAGGAACGCATGGGTGCTCTGTCTGACCAGCTGCCTGGAGCACTGAGTGTGGGGAGGGGCACTTTTCTTAGCCTGCCCAACCCCAGGGGCTTCTCGATCTTCCCTTGCTATCCGGTCTCCTTTGGTGCTAGCTTGGTGAAGACACCTCCACAATAGTTCAGTCACTTATATGTGGGGCTTTCCCCTGGGCTGTAAGGGAGGGTGGAGAGAAATGTTGTTCTGGTGGAGAGCCACCCCTCCCCCCTCTCCTCTCAGAGCCACGTGTGTGGTCCCAGGGTCACTGCTGGGGAGGGAGAGGAGATCTCCTTACTTCCTTCCACTTCCCCTGGGGGTCCAGCACCTCTACCTTCAGAAACATGACTGCTTGGGTCTCTCAGATGTCTTTTGTGTTGTGTGAATGTCCTCTGTTGGTATATGAATGTCCTTTTTGTTATATCTTAGGAGGAGAGTCTATGGGAAGAGCTCACTCTGCCATGGTGCTGATGTCACTCCTGACACATTATTTTTTAACACATATACCAGGTGATTCAAAAGCAAATGGTCCGGAGACCTTACCTGGAGAAAGACTACCAAACACTGTCCATCTCCTTTCCTTCCCCAGAAGGTGACATCTGCTCTAGGAATTGTCTTATTGATGTGTAACAACTTAACATGGATGTATTTTAGCTTTTTAGGCTCTGCCTGCCCAGGTACATACTAGCTAAATATTCCCAAGGTTCTGCCTCGGCCTGAGGGGGTCTGCTGACACAAGAACCATTTATATGGCTTTTATTATCTCTGAGTCTATGGTCACTTGCCAGTTCAATGTCTGGGGTCTGCTGCTGACTTTTTCCTGGGGCTTGGCTCCCAAACTTTTTGGACTTGCTTTAGCTTCTGATGCTCAGGGTTAGTATTTGGATGGTTCACATCTGTGTGGCAGTACCATCTCTTAAATATTGAAGTATTTCCATATCAGCTGGTACATACTCACTGCCCTTAGCCCCCTTAATGCCTTCTACTTCCCCAGTCTCTCATTTGGGACCCTAGACCATTCTGGAATCCAGGAAATAAAGGGATAATGCCTCTAGAACCTTGTTTCAGCATCACAGGCCTACATCCATTGAGACATTTTGAGACCATTGCTCTACATGTTGTTAAATATTTTGAATATTACTCCTATGTACACCCAATCTTTTAGGCCATACCTGACTACTCAGGATCCTGACTTGTCTTGGTTCCAGTATCTGGCCTTAGCTACAAGTGTTTGCATTCAAAGCCCAGTTGTGGGGTTCAAGATTTTGTAGCCTGTATAAGGAATTCTAGGCAAGTGGGAGGGCCTTGAGAATTTGATGGTTCACTGGCTGCCTATGAAATCATACTGTGCCCACTTATAAAGCCCTACCCCAGTGGTGAACCAGGTTGAGATTTTAGGAAATACCAGGTTGGCTTTGCTATCAAATGGATTGGTTTGAGTGTAGACTCTGTTACATACTAATTGTGTTACCTCAGACGAGTTGCTTAACTTTCTGAGTGTCAGTTACCTTGTCTATAAAATTGACATAATGCTATCATAATAGGATTGTTATGTAAAACAAATTCATTAGTCCAACAAATATTGAAGGCCCACTCTGTGTCTGGAACTGTTCCAGGTCCTTGCTCCTCAAAGTATGGTCCATATTGACAGTGTTTACATCGCCTAGGAGCTTATTAGAAATGCAGAATACCAGGCCTCACCACTGAATCAGAATCTGTATTTCAAAAAGAAGATCAATGGACATCAAAGTTTGAGAAGTACTGTTCTAGACAGATTATATTACTCGAATATGGACATGGCCCTTCCTAGAGAATAAAACCTATTTGAGGGAGTGGACATTTTGGATATGGTCTCCTGGAACTGTGGGGTTGGAATAAAAATGAAGGTCAGAGAGCCTTGAAGAGCAGAAGTCACCATTCAGATGCCTGTTTGGGCTAGGCAGGAGCCACTAGGAAGGTGCTATGCCTCTAAGAGGAAGTAGCTGCACCCAGCTCCATTTGATTGCTACAAGGTGGGAATGCCAACCCATGGATGCTAAATTTTCTGATATTTAAGAGAAGCTGGAAATCCAGAGGGTCATGGAGAAGGGAACCAGCTCACTCAAGTAGACCCCAAATACTTTTAGTTCTGCCTAGAGATCTCTATTGTCTCACTATTTTCAATGTCTGATCTGTGGGCCATCTTGTGAGACAAGATACACAGTATATTTGTAAACTAATAAATTAAAAAGGCTGTTTTAGATGGTGACAAGTACTATGAAGAAAATAAAATGTCTATGATGGCTTCTTTACTCACATGGATGGTGCTTAACCTGGGGCCATAGATGAACTATAAGGACCCATCTGGGATGGCTACAAGCAGTGGGGACTGACTTGATATCTCTCTCTCTTCATGTGACTTCTCCACATAGTTAGCATGGGCTTCTTCACAGCATGGTAATCTTAGGGTAGTCAGACTTCTTACATGGTGGTTGGCTTCCCCCAGAATAAGAATTCCAAGAGACCAACAAGGAAACTCATTAGTCAAATAGATACAGAAGACGTACTCTGTGCAAAGCAGTGTTCCAGGCCCCTGCTACAAGTGTTCTTCTGATTACTTCTGACTAGCCTCAGAAGTCACACAGCATCACTTCTGCGACATTCTGTTGGTTACATAGGACCTACCCAGATTCAAGGAGATGAACTACACAAGAATGAATAATGAGGGACTGTGAATCCTTGGGGAGTCTTCTTTGGAGACTACAACAGAAGGTAACATTTGATACCTGAATGGTGTAAAGGAGTGAACCATGTAAAATTCTTGGTAAAACGCACTGCAGACAGAAGGAAAAGCCTGAAAAGGCCTTGAGACAGAAGCAGGCTTGAAATATTAAAGAGCTATAAGGAGGACAATGTTATTAGAACATAGTGTATGAAGGAAAGAGTCATAGAAGCTGAAACTGTAGAGGTAGGCCACATTATAGGTGAGGAGTTCAGGTTTTACTGTAATCACAATGGAAAGGAAATGGAAGGTTTAAAGCAGAAAAGTGTTAAAAGATAAACTGAGGCATATTACAAATTTTAAGAGTTTATTTGAGCAAAAATATATTTGAATCAGGCAATGCCAAACCAAAAATGGTTAGGAGCACTCTACCAACAGGAGCTAGAGGAAAGACTCTTTTAGAGAAGAGGCAGAAGTAAAGCAAAAATATTAGTTGCTTGGCTGTAGCTTAAGCAGTTGAATTATTTGGGAAAGCCATCTTGGCTGTGTGTGATGGGTTGTCCTTAGGTTTCAATAAATTTAAGATAATAATTGGACAACAAAGGTATTGAAAAATTTCTATGAATTTCAAACAACTCTGGAATACCCATATTAGTAATGTCTATCCACACATGTATAACCTCAGAATGTTTATCATTACTTTTTATTTGACAACACTTCTCACACAATTTAACATGCCAAATAAATCTAATTAGTTTAACATCTTCTTTACAAGGTGAGAGATAAATCCTTTGAAATTTTACAAGGGACCTCTGGGAAATATCAAAGTTAGTTTGAAATCAAAAAGACTCCATTTAGAATTTCATTTTGGGAAGTTGTCAAAATGTCAAAAGGTTTGAAAATCTGGTTAAATGTATCACAGATCATTATGAAATGATACTTAATTATCTATTTAACTAAAGTGACAATAGAAGATTTTAAAGGAAAATACCAATGGTTACATAGTTGTGAACAAAACTTAGTTGTTTTAATATTGAGAAGACTCAGTTCCCCTAAATAATCAAAGACCTAATAAAGACCACATGAAGTACAGGAAATTATTTTGGTAAGGCACAAAATCTTTGCTTTCCAAACAAATTACCCAAAAGGTACAGAAAAACTTTTCATAATCTCTTATTAAGAACAGACAAATAGTCCAAGAAAACTTTATCCTTTTAACAGAGAGAAAATTGAATTATAATTTTATACCCATGTACTTTCGATATTAAGGCTTATTCTTTAAAAACTTATATAAATCCATTCCAATCTTAGCCAGCTTGACCACATACAAAATTTCTTTCCCAGGATTCCTTTTCCAGAAACCTTCTACAAATTTCTTGTATCCACTCAGGTTTTGTCCTATGTTTTTCCTCTTTCTCATTCTGGAACAGCCAGTCATTCTACTTTAGGACAAAATTACTCTTTTTACTTAACAAAATCATATCCTTTATCCCTTTCCTTATCCAAAAAACATACTCTACTTTCCTTACACAGTTGTTTCCTTTCACCCTTATTATTTCTAGTAGTTTTAATTATGTATGTTTATTATAATTCTTAACACTTAGAAAGCTTAATTTCTAGTGAAAACTAAAAAGTAAGGAATTGTGGCCTGTCAGTGACTAGCATTCTGTGGATTGGCAAATTCATGAGTGCATTTCATAATTTCTAAATGTATATTCTTCTTCATAGTAAATTTTTCAATGTGGCACAAGACAGGTTTACTAATAGACCTCAAAATCTTTAGTTCCTCTGTAATTAGAAGCCAAAAGTAGGTAAACCTATGTTTAGTAATTGATGTTTCAGTATTTAACTTATTTGGAAATGATCTAGATATTCAATGAATATCCATCATTTAACTTAAGTTAGCGTACTTTAAGGTTTGAAGTTACAAAAAAGATTTTGAAAACTATTTTTAAACAGACATACCATAAAACATAACTATTATTGAAAAGTTCATTTATAAACTTTTATCTTACTTACAATTACTTAATTAACTGTTCTTAACAATTGTTTGGTTTAATCCTGAAAATTTCACAAGACATTAAGCAGCTAACCATTATTTTAAGTTATTTTTCTTGCTGACAAATTCTGTAATAGAGATAACATGAGCTTATTTGACTTTTAGTAAACCTAGGTAGACTATAAGTTTTATTGCTGCATTATCTTTAATGTTGATAAGTGTAAAGACATGCCTGTTTTAATTAAACCAAACAAACTTAAAATTTTTATTTACATAAGATTATATTAGATTAGGTGAACTTGAAAAATATGTGGATTTGTTTCTATATTTTTGAGAGAATACATAATTTATATAAGTGCTTATATTTCTTTAAGCCAATTAAATAGATGTACTTTACAAATTAACTTTGGTAATACCATCTGGAGGTAGAAAAATCACACATCTATGACATACATATATAGACATACATAAACACATGGACAGACACAAACAGAGATCTTATAGATTTTGTTTTAAAATTTTAGCCATGAAACAGGTACAAAAATACAAAACTCACTAGTTTATAAAATAACAACTGCATCCAAATTGTGTTTCTGGCAAGTGGAATAAGTTAAGGTTACCTGCTTAGATGGTTAAAGTTTTTTACCAATATTTGTGGAGAAAACTTTTTAGATCATTCATTCAGTTTCTAAATAGCTGTTTTCCCTTCTGATAAGGGTTATTTCTCTGAAGTTTGCATTTCAAAGAGATGATTATAGCTTTCTAAAACAGACAGGGTAGAACATTTACATCTCAGAGGTACAGAGAAATCATGTAAGTTTTCTCCAAGAAGGAGTTTTGTTTCCTAAGTCCAGATTCTTTACAATACCTGCAAGCATTTTGAGATGAATTGGGGAGGTTTTGGTATTGGTAAAAAGGATCAGTGAGTTTTGAATTGCTTCTAGAGCCATACTTCTGTTCTTGTAAATATTCAATTTGTAAAATAAGTACAGCTGTTTTTAATTCCTCATGGGTTGCAACCTGAATAATATCAAGGGGCTGACTCATCCATCCAACTACATCATCTTCAATTTGCTTCATTATATAAGTGAGAAAATTTTCAACTAATATGGAAATCAAAAGATACCTATGTTCTAGATTCAGAGCTGTGTGTCTTTGGAAGATTTCAGTAAATACATTCACAATGGCTTCAGGATGTTTTCTTTCCCTCTGGGTACATAGTTTCATTTTAGTTTAGGGGAGAGGCCTATCTAAAAAAAAAAGTTCCTATCAGGCTCTGAATATTAGCTTCCAATTTGGCAACCTTCTGACCATAGAGCTCATTTAAAAAAATCCTTTCAAATATCTTACATCAGGTTTAAGTCAGGAGAAACAATAAATATTGTTTATTGTTTCCTGGCAGTATTGAACTCCTTTTAAAAAATTATTGTTATTTTTCCTTTTTCTTTTAAACCAAAGGTATACCTATCAAGTGACTCGAAACAAAAACCAATAAACCTTTTATGGCTTAACCATGGATGCAACAAGAATCCCCAAAGAGGGTGCAAAAGATGCAGCCCTCTCAAGATCCAGATCCACTCCTGAAGATAACCAAAAGAAAGAAAGACTTCTTAGAAAATTCCCATGTGAGCTGGCAACAGTCGGTAGGATGCTGGCTGTAAATACATTGCAACCCACGTTTCTGTTAAGCCATATTCTCGGGGCCCCTAACCTGACAGTTGAGCTTCCTGCACATGCAAGAACCAACCACTTGCATGCTCTGACTGGCAAAAAGCCAAGCCAAGTTCTCAGGACATAAAGCGAGACAAACAAAGAAGCAATAGCTGTCCCTAGGAGGATAGACAACTAACGGGTACCATACCCCAAAACCAAATTCACAAGAGTCTGAATTTGGAAAGGAAGAGAAAATCTGAAATTTTACATTCCTCTCTCAACCAGACATTATAGACAGAGGGATCCAGGAGAGCTGATTTTGGTAAGAATTCTTGCCCTTCACCAGCTTCTGTCAATTTCCTCAGGACCCCATCTGCTGGCTCCAGAGCAAGTAGAGTGTCTCAGCAGGTCCCATCTGGGTTACCAGAAACTGCAGTGGAGGTAAAATAATTTTCCCTCTACCCTTCTGAGTTCTTGGCTGAGACCCCTTTTTCTCTAAGACACCTCATAGATGGATAAGCTTATCTAGGTTAAAAGTTTCCCACCATGCATGCTGTAATTCCCAACAAAGATAATCTTTGGTAAAGTTAACTCATGTGTTCAAACAAACATAGGTTCCGTGCCTGTAATTTTTACCCATATAGTTAGTCAGAGACCAAGATAGAAGAGTCCCAGACTCTTCGGACTTGGAGGAACCCATTTTGTCTCTTTTTTCCTTAAAACAAAATTTTATTTACCTGAGGCATCACAATGGACCCAATCTAGTTTAAATCAAACCCAGTTTGACCCCAGACACAGTCTAGATTAAGTCAGACCCAGTCCAATTGCAGACCCAGTTTGGTAAAAGTAATGCTCAAATAAAGTCTGAGAGCTCATAATGCAAAAGCTATGGAGCTCAGAGTTCTGAGAGGGAATCATGTGATACCTCCAGATGCAGTGAAAAAGTAGTGAGCACAACAGGCTTATCAGGAATCTACACCTGCTCATTGCTTATTGCTTCTGGGGCCCATTAGGGGTCTCCTTAAGATCATTCTTCTGACACCAGAACTGTTAAAAGATAAACTGAGGCATATTAAAAATTTTTAGAGTTTATTTGAGCAAAAGTCAATTTGAGTTGGACAGTACCAAACCAAAAGTGGTTTGGAGCACTCCATTGACAGGATCTAGGGGAAAGACTTTTATAGAGAAGAGATGGAAGCAAATCAAGGAAATTACTAGATTAAGACAAGCCAATATATCTTAAGTAGTTGTCTTATTTGGGGAAGCCTAGTTGGCTGTTTGTGATGGGTTGTGCTTAAGTTTTTATTTCTTAGCCATGAAGCATTACAGGCTGAGGTTTTGGTTTGCTTACATAGGCTACTAAGGCATTAAAGCCATCTCAATCTAATGGCTTCCTCATTTAATTAATTTAACAGAAACAATGTTGCCTATATTCTACTTTGAAAAGACCTATGACATTGCATATGGGGAGAGAAAAAGTGAAGATGGCGGTGTAAGCAGACTCTGAACTCACCTCCTCCCATGGACACAGCCAATTTACAGCTACTCGTGGAAAAATTACCCTTGAGATAGAACTGAAAACAGGATAAGAGGAACTCCTGCAACAAACAACAATCCTAATTGAGGTGGAAGAGGGAGAAACTCCCTTCTGGAGAGAAAAAACGCCAGCTTCACAAGCCGCAGCACTTCACGGCCACCCGGGAGGAGCCCACAGGTATGCAGCCCACCCTGAAGGAGGGGGGCCCTGAGCTGGGTTGTGCTCCCACTGTGGGCATTTTGTTGACCCAGCACAATCGAGACAAGTGGCATAATATCTGACTTTGCCTGATACTAAAACATTGGGGAGTACTCCCAGAAAAGCTGGTTCACAAATAAATTAAAACTGGCTCTTAAAGGGCACATGTGCAAACTCACCCGTTTCAGAAAGCAACCTAAAATCACCAGAAAGAAAGTTACACAGTGCTGTGGTGAAAAGAGACTCACCTGATAGGCTCTGAGTGCATTGCAGTGAGAAGTGAGACCGCTCCAGGGACTGGGACATTGGCGGTGGCCATTGTGTTGGCCTGGTGTGGGCATGCTGACACAGACTCAATTGGTGTTCTCCCTGGGGCCTGCTATCCCAGGGTCTGCTCCACCCACTAGAGCACCAATTTAATCCAGCTCAGCCAGGGCAGACAGTCCACACTAGAGACTGGCCCCACCCAACAACAAGCCCTCAGGCAACATGTGGACCTGCACAGATTGGTGACTAGATTCTCTGCAGCCTGGCAACTGAGCCCACTTCAGTGGAGCAGGGCATGCACAAGGAGTAGGTGGAGAGTGGGGGGCAGTGGTGGAGTGTGTGGGGCTTCCGCTGTGGGGAGACCGGGTCCACTTCAGGAGATCGGGGCATGACAAGGGGTAGGACTGTGTTGACCATGTGTGTGGACCTGTGGGCGGCAGGGCTTGTCAGCTGCAGAAGGCCTGGGATTCTCAAAGACCCACATAGGGGGTTTGCAGCACCTTCCAAAGCCTGAAACATTTGGGTGCTCCTGTGCCTGAGGCTGGCCCCACCCAGCTGCAATCCTCAGAAAGCTGACAAGAGACCTAAAAGCTGGAGGCTTATAGCATTTGTAAGCCCCTGAGCCTAACAACGTGCCACGCTGGGGGCCTACTCACTTAAAAGAAATACTGCAACACAAATGTGGTATTACAACTTCCAGCGAACTGTGCTGGGGCTCCCCACACCTGATAAAGAGACTGAAGTGCCCAAAACAACTAGAAGCAGCTGGACATTACAACAGCTGGCCAGTGAGCATAACTCAGCCTCCCTGGGTGCCTACAGGGAAAGCAAACACGCCACAACAGAAGGACACAGATAGCCCACATAAGGATCACCCCTGGCACATTGAGAACAGAGGGAAGCACACTGCAGGACTCCTAAGGCATCACTTATATAAGGTCACCTATCCAAGAGCAGGAGACGTAGCTGACCTACCTGACACAGAGACACAAGCACAAGGAAAGAGGCAAAATGAGGAGATAAAGGAATACATTCCAAGAAAGGGAATGGGACAAAACCCCAGAAAAGGAACTAAGCAAAACAGAAATGAGCAACCTACCCGACAGAGAGTTCAAACAAAGATTGTTAAGAATGCTCACTGATCTGGGGAGAAGAATAGATGAACTCAGTGAGAATGTCAACAAAGAAATGGAAGATATTAAAAAGAACCAATCAGAAATGAAGAATACAATACTGGAAATAAAAAATTCACTAGAGGAAGTCAAAAGCAGAGTAGAGGATACAGAAGAACAGAGCCGTGAGATGGATGAAAGACTAGAAGAATTTACACAATCTGAACAGGTAAAAGAAAAAATAATTAAAAAGAATGAGGGCAGTCTAAGGGACCTGTGGGACACCATCAAGCACATTAACATCTGTGTTATAGGTGTCCCAGAAGGAGAAGAGTGAGACAAAGGAGCAGAGAACCTATTTGAAGAAATAATAACTGAAAACTTCCCTAACCTAAGGAAGGAAACAGACATCCAGGTACAGGAATCACAGAGAGCACCAAACAAGATAAACCCAAAGAGGCCCACACCAAGACACATCATAATTAAAATGTCCAGAATTAAGGATAAAGAGAGAATCCTAAAAGCCGCAAGAGAAAGACAAGTTACATACAAAGGAAACCCCATAAGGCTATCAGCTGACTTCTCAGCAGAAACCTTACAGGGTAGAAGAGAGTGGCCTGATATATTTAAAATGCTAAAAGGAAAAAACTTACAGCCAAGAATCCTCTACCCAGAAAGTAGCAGAAAGAGAAATTAAGAATACAATCCCATTTACAATTGCAACAAAAAGAATAAAATACCTAGGAATAAACTTAACCAAAGAGGTGAAAGAGCTATACGCTGAAAACTATAAAATATTGCTGAAAGAAATTGAAGAAGACACAAAGAAAAGGAAAGATATTCCATGCTCTTGGATTGGAAGAATTAACATAGTTAAGATGTCCATTCTTCCTATAGCAGTCTATAGATTCAATGCAAGCTCTATCAAAATTCCAACAACATTTTTCACAGAAATAGAACAAAGAATCCTAAAATTTATATGGAACACCAAAAGACCCCAAATAGGTAAAGGAATCCTGAGAAAAAAGAACAAAGCTGGAGGTATCACACTCCCTGATTTCAAAATATTCTACAAAGCTATAGTAACCAAACCAGCATGGTACTGGCATGAAAACAGACATACAGATCAATGGAATAGAATCTAAACCCCAGAAATAAACCCACATCTATGGGCAGCTAATATTTGACAAAGGAGCCAAGAACATACAATGGAGAAAAGAAAGTCTCTTCAACAAATGGTGTTGGGAAAACTGGACAGCCACATGCAAAAGAATGAAAGTAGACCCTGAACTTACACGATACACAAAAATTAACTCAAAATGGATTAAAGACTTGAATGTAAGACCTGAAACTATGAAATTTCTAGAAGAAAACATAAGCAGTACATTCTTCGACATCAGTCTTAGCAACATATTTTCAAGCACCATGTCTGACTGGGCAAGAGAAACAATAGAAAAAATAAACAAACGGGACTACATCAAACTAAAATGCTTCTACACAGCAAAGGAAACCACCAACTAAACAAAAAGACAACCTAACAATTGGGAGAAGATATTTGCGAAGCATACATCTGATAAGGGCTTAATCTCCAAAATATATAAAGAACTGATGAATCTCAACAACAAAAAAACTAACAACCCAAATAAAAAAAATCAGCAAAAGACCTGAACAGACATTTCTCCACATAAGATATACAGATCTCCAACAGACACATGAAAAGATGTTCAACATCATTAAATATCAGGAAAATGCAAATCAAAACTAAATGAGATATCACCTCACGCCCGTCAGAATGGCTATAATTAACAAGACAGGAAACAACATGTGTTGGAGAGGATGTGGAGAGAAGGGAACTCTCATACACTGCTGGTGGGAGTGCAAAGTGGTGCAGCCACTATGGATAAGAGTATGGAGATTCCTCAAAAAATTAAGGATAGAACTACCATATGTTCCAGCTATTACACTGCTGGGTATTTATCCAAAGAACTTGGAAACACCAGTACATGAAGATACATGCACCCCTGTGTTCATTGCAGACTTATTCACAATAGCCAAGACTTGGGAGCAACCTAAGTGCCCATCAAGGGATGGATGGATAAAGAAGATGTGGCATATATACACAATGGAATACTACTCAGCCATAAGAAACAATGAAATCCAGCCATTTGTAACAGCATAGATGGACATTGTGGGTATTATGCAAAGTGAAATAAGTCACAGGATGAAGGTCAAATACCATATGATCTCCCACATTAAGTAGTAGATAATAACAAGAACAAACAAACACATAGAGACAGAGATTGGATTGGTGGTTACCAGAGGGGAAGGGGGGAGGGAGGAGGGCAAAAGGGATAATTCGGCACATGTGTGTGGTGATGGGTTGTAATTAGTATTTGGGTGGTGAACATGATGTAATGTATGCAGAAATAGAATTATAATGATGTACACCTGAAATTTATACAATGTTATAAACCAATAAATAAAAAGAAAAAATAATATCTAAAAAAAAATATTGCATATGTGAATTGGCCTGAACTGTTCAATAATGTCAATGTTATGAAAGACCAAAAAAGGTGGAGCGGATAACACTCTAGGTTAAAGGAGACTGATGGGACATGATAAACAAATGTAATTTGTAAACTTTAATGGGTTTCCAGATTGAAAACAAAGAAGGAAATCTGAAACAGACATTTTTTTTTAAAACTGGGAAAATTATACTATGTATTATTTCAAACTGATTCAATATTTACTTTCTTGAGAGAGATAATGCTGCTGTGGTTATATAGGAGACTATTCATGCTTCAAAAATACAGGCTGAAATGTTTATGGGTAAAGTTTCATGATGTCTGCAATTGACTCTTTAAGTAATTTAGCAAAAAGTGTGCGTGTGTGTGTGTGTGTGTGTGTGTGTATGGTGTTGGGATAGGAGCTGGTCCTAGTACTGAGACCTACACTAAGACTCAGATGGAAGCTCATATGGCTACCAGATAGAGCTCAGGGAACATGGCAAATCCAAAGAGAGACTCATATCATCTCAATGAGACTCACATTAACTCAATGCTGATAGAAATTGAGTGCTGCCTCCCATACAATTCCACCATTCTTATACAAAGATGGCATTGTATATGAGTCTACTTTTCTGTCTCCCCTAACTGTTTCCCCCAATTCACTCCCACTGCTACTGTTGTAGGTCAGACCCTTATTATCTCTCACCTAAGCTATTGTTTAAGGAACCACAATTTCCTAATTCAAAATCTATCTATCCAAAGAGTCTAGTGTGGAGACTAACACTTGAACTGAAGAAGCAACAGAATGCATGAAATCAGGATTGTCCTGGAAAAGCTGGACTAAATGAGACTCCATACTCTTTGAATAAATCCTTAGCCAACACAGTATCCATATTCCCTTCATTTATATATTTGATTATTCATTTATTCATTCATCCAACATGCATTTTTTTTTTTTTTTGGTGAGGAAGATCAGCCCTGAGCTAACATTCATGCTAATTCTCATCTTTTGCTGAGGAAGACCGGCTCTGAGCTAATATCTATTGCCAATACTCCTCCTTTTTTTTCCCCAAAGCCCCAGTAGATAGTTGTATGTCATAGTTGCACATCCTTCTAGTAGCTGTATGTGGGAGCGGCCTGAGTATGGCTGGAGAAGCAGTGCATCCGTGTGCACCCGGGATCCAAACCCAGACTGCTGGGAGCAGAGCACACACACTTAACCACTAAGCCATGGGGCCAGCCCCAACACGCATTTTTGAACATCCATTAACGTCATGAACTGTGGTAAGCACAGAGTGGAGAAAGAATAAAGAAATGAAAATTTAAAAAATTTATAAGATCCAAGAACTCATAGTTTCTCAGGGAAGATAGACCTTCAAACAAATGGTCCTGGTTGAGTTTTTAGTGGTGAATTATACAAGTGGAGATAACCAACAGATATTTTGAAATTGAAGAGAGACTCTGGAGTGATGTAAGGCTAGAGGAAGAGATATGGGACTCCTTGAAAAGAGGTGGACAATGATACTGCAAAGATAATGGGGGACCAGGAAAAGAGTTTAGATTAAAGAAAGGCACCAAGGAGAGAACTTGGAGGTATGCCTACATGTAAAAAAAGGAGATAAGCCAGGGAAAGATAGAAGGTGCAGTCAGGAAAATTGATGAATGAGGGTAGTGAATGAACATTTCCTGAGAATCTGTTATGTGCCTGGAATTTTGTCCTTTTTTCCTTCTAACAATCCCACAAAGTAGGGCTTTATTTGCCCCATTTTGGAGAAGAGGAAACTGAAGTTCAGAAAGCCTAAGTGATTTTCCTAGCATCACAGAGTATATAGTAGGAATTCAATACCCTCAACTTATCTACCTAATGGCCTGAACTTTTGGCCTGCCGATGGAAAGAGGCTGATCTGTCTAGCTCTAGAACCTTGGCAAGAGACCTCAAAACTTCATCAACTTGCTATCACACTCAGTCCATTCTTTATGGCTCCCTTGGCCCAAGCACTAAGAGGTTTATGACTCAGGAAGCCCTATCTATTCTTCTAGGGAAATATCATAGATTTAGTGCCTGAATCTTACCTGGGGACCATAAGATCTGATTATTTTTGAAAATGACCCTGGAAACTATTCTTCAGATCACCACACATATATTTGTGTGTATGTATATGCATGTGCTTGGTGGGAGAAGTCAAGAAAGTCACCAAGATTATCATCTGAACCAGACAAATGTGGAAGTTGAAGAGGAGGGAGAGAAACAGGAAAGATGTACTAGAGTAAGGTATCTCCAGACACACACGTGTCTCTCTAACTAGAAGGTTTAGGGCAAAGGCAAGAATTTTGGGTGTTATAGAAGGGCATTCAACTTGAAATCAGAACCCAATTTCTAGTATCTTTTCTGCAAGAAAATGGTAAGGTCTTGGGTACATCTTATCACCACTCTGACCCTCAGCTTCCTATCTATAAAATGGGGCAGGACAAATGATATCCAAGGTCCCTTCTAAACTGAAAATTGTGTGATTCTAGAAATACCATGTCTGCCATGTAAGGAAGACCCTACTTATAAATATTGCTCACATTTTATCCACTTTCAGAGACCATAGAGAATTTTCATCACTTTGGCTAGAATAATTCAGCCTCTGGTGCTCATGTCAAATTGTGATGAGAACTGGGTTTAGATTTGCTTAAAAATTGTGTCTTCAGTTCAAGGGCCTTGTGTAGCACCTGGTGGCCCCAACCCTACTTTTCCGAACAGTTCCATTTCTACTCCAACACAATGTCTGATCATCCAGGCCTGGTAGGTCCTGGTACCCAGCTCTTTTCCTTCTGTCCAACTCAGCCTCAATGTACTCTTCTCCCAGAATTTGTGAAAGATGGCCTTTCAACTTCCAAAAAGAAAACCACTGTCTGGAAATTATATATGTTATATATATAAATATACTATTCTTTTCTTTTCTTTTTCCCATTGGCAGTAGTAGGGAAGAAGGAGAAGAGCCATGCAGAAGGAGTGAGAAAAATCTTCTCTGGATAGTTACAAATTGCTTAGAAGTCTCAGAGCAGCTCATTGGTTATTATGCTTGTTGCTACGGCAAATGTTCCAGGCATGAGAAGACTTTTGTGAAAGTATACATGTTTGAGACTAAGACTAAAGGACGAATGATATCAATTAGGAGCCTGTTTATTCTCTAAAGTGAAGAATTATCACTTGTTAGCTGACATAAGACATGATGCCTTAATTACAGGGAATGTATTCAAGTCTACTCAACAAAATCTTATGAGCTCTGGCCCCAGATCTGACTCCAGATCTGTGATCTAGAGCCAGTCATTTATCTTTGGGTCTCAGTATCCCCATGTATATAATGATATCTGCATCTTCCTTAGTGTTACTTCTGAAACCAACATGCTGGAGATATATGTCAGATATTTACTGCTGGGGGTCTCAGCCACAATGAGAACTGTTGAAGGTTTTGAGACATGAGATATAGAGGAGTTAAAATAGCACCCAGTCATAACTTTTACACTAACAAGTTTGGTGACTCTCAGCATATCACTTGTGTCTTAGAGGTTCCTTTTCCTTACTTGTAGAACAAGGGCTAGATGATCCCTAAGGTCACTTTAACTTGGGAACTCTACAAATGCATAAACTTGCAATAACAAAAACCCTATTTCAGATGCTATGGGGGCATAATTGGATAAGACACAAGTCTTGCTCCCAAACAACTTCACATCTAGTAGAAGAAATGGATGTTTACTATAATTGTCCTTCTCACCTCGTCTGGAATCCTGGGCCCAATTCATAAATCCTCAGCCCTCTCTCCAATTCAAAAATCCCTTCAAGTGATCCATGTTCTACTGGATTGAGTGATTCACCAAACACATTGTGACATGATAAGTATTCGACGAGCATTTATCCAAAGACTCACTTTCTGTCTTCATATCCTAACTGCTTTATCTGGTATTCAGTCTGGTTCTAATTTAGCTTTCTCAGTCCTTTTGCGTACCCGTGTACCTCTATTATCACACAACATGTACACAACTAATACTGTGTGATATATCTATCATTCTCCAGGTGGACACTTAGCTCCTGGAGGACCAAGACTAAGCCTTGGTTTTTTCTGAGCTCTTTACATGGTCCTTGGAACATAATAAATGCTCAATTAATATATGCTAATCAAAAGAATAAATGAATAAGTGAATGAATGAAACAAATCTAGTATAAGTGAGAGGCATATATAAATCAAAGAGGAGTCTCTAGCTTCTGGTAACTTATGGTTAGTGGAATTAGGGAAGGTTCTATGGGAAAAACTGTTATGTAACAGTGTCATTAAAAATTAATAGAATTTCATCTTGTGGAAGATTCCAATGGAGAGAGCCACGTCAAATCAATAGAACCTATGCAGGGAGTGGGTATGTTCAGAGACTGGGGAGCAGTCCAGTTTGACCCTTCCATGGAGGTTGATGAAAGGGTGAGGAGAGAAGCAGGCAAAGTTTCTTTGGGGGTAGATTATAATAAACCTTGAGTCCTAGGCTAGGGGTTTTTAACTTTCTTCAGTAGGCAATGAAGAGCTACTGGTGTCTTCTGAGTGGGTAAATGCTATAGTCCAAGGTATGCTTGATGGAAAGGATTGTGGGAGTGGGGTTGAGGAGGGACTGAGTGTTTGGGTGGTGACATGAGACAGCCTCAAAGGCAGGAACAGACCCTGGACCCTGCTGTGAGATGGCAGGAGAGTGGCATTCTAGTATGCTTGTGAGAACTCAAATACATCATAGTTTAGTGATAGATGTCAACAATCTCATGAAGGATGGCCTTATTTCCAACAAATAAATAATGAATCATTCTTTCCAGCTGTGAACTCTAGGCAATTGTGTCCCATATATGTAGTGTCAATCACCTGGGAAGTGACATATCAAACTTAACAAAGGAGTTTATGTTCTGACAGCCTCCAGCAGTACTGGCTCCTGTGTGACTTAGCCCATCCAGCTGTGGGCTGTTCTCTATGCTATTGGGGAAATTTTCCCTGCCATAACATTGCCCTCTAGTGTTCTTTGTTCTTCCTACCACCAGGGGTACATTTAACCCAACCTTATACTGCTCCTCTCCAACACAAATTGTAGTTTTCTTATATGTCTCTCTCTGTATTCTCTTTCATCTCTACTTCCTCTCTTCTCTCCCTCCCTTATTCCATGGTGGGGTGAATTGAGTGAAGCAGACAGGACTAGAGAATATTAGCCCAATATCAGAGATAAGGAAACCGAGGATTAAAAAGATGAAGTAATTTGCTCTACGTCACTCAGTTACAAAGTGGCTGGACTGGAATTTAAACCTTATTACCTGACTTGGAATTCTGAGTTCTTTCCAGGAATTTTACTCCCTCCCCTCTCTCCCTTTACACCCTCTCTATTTCCCCCTTCTTTTTTTCCACAAATGCCAAATGACTACTCTATGCCAGGGACAGTGTTAAGGCCTGGAGATAAATAGATGCTGTCTTATAGGGAGCTCTCAGTCTCTCTCTTACTATATACAGACATATAATAATTATAACCCAATGTGATTACAACATTGATAGAGTCATGGTACATGTGCTGGGTTACCAAGGATATAGGGTAAATTACTTGTCAGAGAAGGGGGAGAATGGGAGATAATTTCAGGCCAACAGGCCAGTAAGAATTAAGGCACAGATTTGGGGAAAGTATATGGCATTTTCAGAGAAAGGGTAAGGGGATGGAAGAGGGAACGGGGCCTGGAGTCAGATTTTGCTAGCCTTTGTGTGCCAGGCAGAGTACTATTTATACAATTCCTAAAGCTTATAAGCAAATAAGTTTTCTAAGCTATCACCACCTCCCACGCAACCCCCCACACTAACTAAGCCGTTTAGTTTATTTGATAGGAAGGACAAAAAAATAACAAAATTCTATTTTTAATCTTGCCCAGAGGCACAATGTGCACCCAGGGCTGAATGGGACCCAAACTCTGATCTCCTGATTTTGATCAAAATGGAGGGGGAGGAAACATGTGGAGAAAGTAACTCAAAAACAGTCCGACAGATTCCAGTAAATCAATATGCAGACTATGTCTTGTTTGCTCTGGCTTTTAATTTACCTACAGGCCTAGAGATTGGGTGGAAAGCAAATGTTTGCTCACCAAAGTATATTTATCCACTGACCTCCAGAATATTTTCAGGGATGGTTGCAGTTCCACTGAAAACATGCAGACCACAACATGTTAGCCTCAAACCATACAAGAATCCTCATATTTATTTCAAATAGTACTCTCTCTGTTCCCACATTTTATCTGGGTGCATGTATTAATAATTATTAGCCTCCCAACTCCACTTCCTCACATGTATGGGGCTTCCCATGAACAAAGTCTTTTCACAACCATTGGGATCTTCAGCAACCCTAGGAGGGAAGTTAAGACATAAATTCAGCTCCTTGTTTTGCAGAAGAGGAAACAAAGGTTCAGATATGGACTTGCCCCCAGCTAAGGGAAAGAGGCAGAGCAGGACTCCAACTTCTGTACTGTTGCTACCCACCCAGTTCCTGTCAAGAAATACAATCAAAGGAACACTAAAGCTTCAAGCTTTTTTTTTCCCCCAATGCCCCAGTAGATAGTTGTATGTCGTAGTTGCACAGCCTTCTAGTTGCTGTATGTGGGACACGGCCTCAGCATGGCCGGAGAAGCGGTGCGTCGGTGCACGCCCGGGATCCAAACCCTGGGCCGCCAGCAGCGGAGCGCGCGCACTTAACCGCTAAGCCACAGGGCCGGCCCCCAAGCTTTTTTGAAGACTCATTAATAACACTTTCGTTAAAAATACCTCACAGTTAATTTCCATTTCCTGAATATTTTCTCCAAATTCAGGATCCTAAGACCCAGAGGAGCCACATTGAGCTGTTGGTGTGACCAGTGTGACAAATTTACATTGTGAGCCAAAATGTCAATAAAGGTCATTCTTACTCTGCAAAATAGGGCTCTTCGGAAGAAGAGAGGCCCCTTGGGAGTGCATGGCTAGTTGAGCAGTGTTTATGCCTAAGGCTTCAGGAACAGGAAATGTACCAAAGGGTTGACTTATTTTCCCCTACCAAATTAAAAAAACAGCCCTTGCAAGCCTGAATTCTTTAATGACATTAAGGCATTCTTCTGCCTTCAGCTGCTTCTCTTTGATAACTGACTTTCTTTTTGTTTGTACCTCATGATCTCAGGGGATGGCCATCAGGGATCTGCCACTGTTCTACTCTAAATGTTCTGTCTCTGTGTGTCTTGTATCTCTATTACTCTATGTATGTGTTTCTGTCTCTAAGAGATCTCATCTCCTCTGTGCAGAGACTCTCACATGTCCTTATGTGGCACCAAGCCATATATATATATATATATATATATATATGTAATTCCATTTAAATCCTCACAAAACACTATGAGATAGGTGGGTAACATTATTATCCTTTTTTAAGAGATGAGGAAACTGAGACCCAGAGAGGTGATTTGTCCAAAGTCAAACAGTTTGGAAGTAAAAGATTTGAACCCAAGTAGTCTGATTCTATAAACTGTGTACTAAAGCACCATTCATTTTATCTTGCTTTTAATTTTAGCATTCAGGGCCTCTCACATTTTGCTTTCACCTGTTGCCCCAGTCAGTTATCCTAATGTACTAGGTTTATTCCAACCTCTATATCTTGGTTTAAGCTGCTCCACCCCCCACCCCATACCACTCTCTTTCCATTTTTCTATACCTATACAGATATTTAGAAGTTTAATTCAAAGTCCCATGTTCTCCACAAAGCCTTCCCTAAACACTTCAGAATACCTAACAACTTGATTGCAGTTAGCATGGAATCTTAGAATGTCTTTTCATTGATCTCTTAGTATTCGAGGATAGATATATGTCAATTCTATTTTAACTTTTTCAAAAGTAGAGACATTTATCTGGTGGTACTCACATAGCTTTAGCACAACTCTTAGGTACATACTTCTAATGAACTCATTTTCCAAATCTAAATCAACTGGTTTGACAAGAGGTCAAATTACTTAAATCTGGAATGAGTGGTCCCAGTTCACAGGGTAGACTTTAGCTTGTGCAAAAAATAATTGAACCAGTGTTCAATTAAATAATCAATTGCCTTATCAGTTAATCATCTCATGCTTATCAGAATGTTATCAGCAGATTGAACTAAGGTATCGGGTGCCTACTACATGTCAAGCACTGCACTGGGTAATATTACATACCCTTTTCATATGACTCTCACAGCAGACTTGATAATGACTTTCCACTTACAGAATAAGCTAATCCTTATGACTTGCATGCAATAGCATTGTTACATATTAGGACACTTCCCTTGGGGGAGGATCTCACTAAGATCAAACTTTGATGAGAGCTCTCCAAAGCAGGGCAGAGTTGAACTCTTTCAGTGTAGAAGTGCAAGGGTTTTGTGCCCATCACTTCTTAAAGGGCTACAGACTAAGCCAGTGTCATATTATAAATTAGAACAAAAGTAGGAAGAAAGCCTAAGGGGAATCCCTTTAATGTGAAACTAGCAAAAGGGCTTGAGTTTTAATTATTTACTTATTTATTGATTTTTTGCTGAGGAAGGTTCATCCTGAACTAACATCTGTGCCAATCTTCCTCTATTTTGTATGTGGGTTGCTGCCACAGCATGGTCACCAATGAGTGGTGTAGGTCTGCATGCGGGAACTGAACCTGGGCCGCTGAAGTGGATCATGCCGAATTTAACCACTAGGCAATGGGGCCAACCTCAGGGCTTGAGTTTTTTAAAAAGTGTTTTCTAGCGAGCTAGCTAGCTATAAGTGTATATATACATATGGATATATATATATGTATATGAGTAAGGATCCTTAAATAAATTCATATTCTTTGACTCAATATGTCCACTTCTAAGAATCTACCCTAAGGAAATAATCAGAGATTCTGACAAAGATGTATTTACAAGGATATTCATTGTTACAGAGGTTACATTTTTGCCAATTCAGCAATCTGGAGACTAGAAATAGAAATTAAGTAGAGCTGTAAAAAAAATGTTATTTTTCCTATACATACATGTTTGTGGATTTACTGAGATTCATACCTGATATTGAAAGATAGATAGGTAGGTAGATAGATAGATAGATAGATAGATAGATAGACAGATAGATAGATATAGAAATATATAGATATATGAATAATGGACCACATTTAATGTTCTGAGGATTGGCTAAATAAATATAACTGTATGAGATACTATGCAGCCATTAAAAGTTACGATTTCAAAGAATATTTAGAAACTTGGGGAAATGTCAATTTTATGGTAAGTGAATAAAGGAGGACACAACACAGTATGAAGAGTATGATCCTAATTAAGAAAAACAAATAGAGCATCATGGCAGAGTGAGCTTCCCCCATTCAACTCTCACCCCAAGATACAACAAAAAGGACATTCACATTCCAACAGAAGTTATTCACACAACACAAGGGACATCAGAGGGACCCACACAGCCGTACATATGAGGGCGGATGTGCTGGAATCCAGAGGAAGTGGAAAGAGGTAAGAGGAGCTCCCCTCTTACCCTAAGGACTGTGACCCTGAGACTAGACCATGCAGCTGTCAGAGAGAGAGCGGGAGGGGTGGCCATCTTCAGGAAAAATGTCATTCTCAAAGATCCCACACAGCACAGGGGGAAGCCCCCTATAGAGGGAGCAGAACTGTTGTGAGGGTACCTTCAACAAGCTAGCACTTCAGAAGAGAAGAGAGCGACAGTGAAGCGAGAAAGCCCCAGGATCCAGGAGGTGAAAGTAAATGCCCCTCCCCACCTGCCCACCAGCCACTTCAGCACAGCAACCCTGCAGCCTCAGCTCAGCAGCACTTCAGCTTGGCTCTGGCCCCAGTGCCAGCGGTGGTGGTTCCCTGGCCACAACGGTGGCAGTGCACCTTCTCCCTGGCCCCAGCAGCATCAGCTTCCCAGCACCCCAGCCACAGTGGCAGTGGCACCCCCACACCCCCAGCGCCAGTGGCAGTGGCTCCTCAGCACCTTGGACCCAGTGGCCCTGGCTTGCCCATGCCTCAGCCCCAGTGGCCCCAGCTAGCCCATGCCATGGCCCCAGCTGCATTGGCTCAAACATACTCCAGCCACAGCTGCATCAGCTAGACCATGCCCTGCCACCCAGCTCCTTCAGCTTGACCACACCCCAGCTCCAGCTGCTTTAGATTGGCCACACTCAGTCTCCAGCTGCTCCAGCACCAGCTACTTTGGCCCAGTCATGCTCCAGTTCCAGCTTCTTTGACCCAGCCACACTTCAGCTACAGCTGTTTCAACTCTGCTGCAATCCAGCTCCAGCTGTGTTGACCCAGACATGCTCCAGCTCCAGCTGTTCCCAAGCTCCAGCTGCTTCTGCTCAGCCACATTGAGGCTCGGCCATGCTCCAGCTCTGGCTTTTTTGGCCCACATGCACCCAGGCTCCAGCTGCTTTGGCCTAGCCACGCTCCAGTCCCAGATGTTCCCACAGTCCAGCTGTTCCCGTGCTCCAACCTCAGCAACCTCTGCTCAGCTGTGCTTCAGCTCAGACACAGGCCAACCAGAACACCTGCGGGTTGAGGCAGGCATAGAATACATAGCTCTTGACCCCCACCCAGTGGTGGCAGGAGGAAACAGTGACCAGATATTTTCAGTATGAGGAAAAGTAAGCCAACACTGACAGGCACTATGCAAAAATATATTAAATCTCCAGACCAAAAGGAAAATGACAAGCACCCAGAAATCCACCCAGAAAGCACAGAAGTGGATAACTTTAATGACAGAATTCAAAATAGCCATCACAAAAAAGCTCAATGAAATACAAAAAAAAACTCAGATAGACAATTCAACGAAATCAGGAATTTCTTCACAAAAGAGATTGACACTATAAAGAAAAACCAATCAGAAATCTTAGAGATGAAAAACACAATAGAGGAGATAAAGACAGATCTGTAAGCCTTAAGCATCAGAGCTGACAATATGGAGGAAAGAATTAGCCATATTGAGGACAGCAATGCAGAAATGCCACAAATGGAGGAGGAAAGACAACTAAGACTAAAAAGAAATGAAGAAATGCTCCAAGAAATATCCAACTCAATTAGGAAATCCAACATAAGGATTATAGGTATTCTAGAGGGAGAACAGAGGGAAAAAGGAGCAGAAAACTTGTTCAAAGAAATAATAGCTGAGAGCTTCCCAAACCTGGGGAAGGAGCCAGAAATACCAGTGAATGAAATCAATAGATCTCCTAAATATATCAACATGAAAAGACCTCTCTTTTCAAAAGCCAACAACAAAGAAAAAATATTAAGGGCAGCTAGACAAAAACTAAAAATAACATACAAAGGAATTCCTATCAGACTCTCAGCCAATTTCTTGACAGAAACTTTATAGGCTAGGAGAGTGGAATGATATATTCAAAATTCTGAAAGACAAAAACTTTCAGCCAAGAAAACTCTATCCAGCGAAACTATCCTTCAGATATGATGGAGAAATAATAACTATTCCAGATAAACAAATGCTAAGGGAGTTCATTGCCACAAGACCCCCACTACAACAAAAGCTCAAAGGCCTTCATGCCTGAGAAAAAAAGAGAAAGGGGATACAAAGTTTTGAATGAGGAGAAAAATAGTTAGACAAAACCAGAAAAATTGCAGCTCTCTATAAGAATAGATTAGCAAACACTTAACTATAAAACCAAAGATCAAGGGAAGGAAAACACCAAAAATAAATACAATCTCATCACTTTAAACACAAACTCACAACACAAGATGGAATAAGTTGTGACAACCATAACTTAGAGGGGGAAGAGGAAAGGGATCAAATTGACTTAGTCTAAGGAAATAGGAGGCCATCAGAAAATGGACTATCACATCCAGGAGATTTATTATACTAACCTCATGGTAACCACTAACCAAATAATCAGAACAGAGTCACAGATGATAAGTAAAGAGAAAACTAAGAGAAGCATTCTACAGAACTACCAAACTGAATTGGTAGTCTGAAACACATGGGACAAGAAAAAAAGAAATGCATAAGAACCAGAAAATGAGTGATAAAATAGCAATATTAAGCCCTCAAATATCAATAATTACCCTAAATATAAATGGACTGAACTCTCCAATCAAAAAACACAGAGTGGTGGGATGGATTAAAAAACAAGACCCAACAATATGCTGCCTCCAGGAAACACATCTCAGCTCTAAAGACAAGCACAGGCTCAGTGTGAAAACAATACTACAAGCTAATGGCAAACAAAGGAAAGGTGTTGCAATATTTATATCAGACAAAGTTGACTTCAGGATAAAACAGGTAATGAAAGACAAAAAGGGGCAATATATAATGATAAAAGGGACAATCCACCAAGAAGACAAATCACTTATAAATATATATGCACCCAATAGAAGAGCACCAAAGTACCTAAAGCAACTATTAACAAACCTAAAAGGAGATATTAACAATAACACAATAATAGTGGGGGATCATAACAACCCACTTACATCAATGGATAGATTATCCAGACAGAAAGTCAATAAGGAAATAATGGACTTAAAGGAAAAACTTGATGAGATGGACTTAATAGATACATATAGAGCACTCCATCCAAACACAGCAGATTACACATTCTTCTCAAGAGAGCATAGAACATTCTCAAGAATAGATCATATATTGGGAAACAAGGCATGTCTCTATAAATTTAAGAAATTTAACAACCATCTTATCCAACCATAATGCCATGAAGCTAGAAATCAACTGCAAGAAAAAAACTGGGAAAGTGACAAAGATGTGGAAACTAAACAACATGCTACTGAACAACCAATGGATCATTGATGAAGTTAAAGGAGAAATCAAATCGTATCTGGAGAGAAATGAAAATGAAAATACACCATACCAACTCATATGGAATGCAGCAAAAGCAGTCCTGAGAGGGAAACTCATAGCAATACAAGCCCACATTAACAAACAAGAAAAAGCCCATATAAGCAACCTCAAAATATATCTAACAGAATTAGAAAAAGAACAAACAAAGCCCAAAGTCAACAGAAGGAGAGAAATAATAAAAATTAGAGCAGAAATAAATGAAATCAAAACAAAACAAAAAACAGTAGAAAGGATTAATGAAACAAAGAGTTGGTTTTTTGAGAAGATAAACAAAATTGACAAACCCTTAGCCAGACTCACTAAGAAAAAAAGAGAGAAGGCTCAAATAAATAAAATTAGAAATGAAAGAGGGGAAATTACAATGGATACCACAGAAATACAGAGGATTATAAGAGAATGCTATGAAAAACTATATGCCAATCAATTGGACAATCTAAAAGAAATAGATAAATTCTTAGACTCATACAACCTCCCAAAACTGCATCAAGAAGAAATAGAGAATCTGAATAGACCAATCACAAGTAAAGAGATTGAAATAGTAATCAGAAACCTCTCAAAAAATAAGAATCCAGGACCAGATTGCTTCTCTGGAAAATTCTGCCAAACATTCAAAGAAGATTTAATTACCTATCCTTCTCAAACTATTCCAAAAAGTAGTGGAAGATAGAACACTTCCCAACACATTCTATGAGGCCAACATCACCCTGATACCAAAGCCAGACAAGGACAATACAAAGAAGGAAAATTACAAGCCAATATCACTGATGAACATAGAAGCAAAAGTCCTCAACAAAATATTGGCAAACTGAATACAGCAATACATTAAAAAGATCATACACCATGATCAAGTGGGATTTATACCAGGGACACAGGGATGGTTCAACATCTGCAAATCAATCAATGTAATACACCACACTAACAACACAAGGGATAAAAACCACATCATCATCTCAATAGATGCAGAGAAGGCATTTGACAAGATACAACATCCGCTTATGATAAAAACTCTCAACAAAATGGGCATAGAAGGAAAGTACCTTAACAAAATAAAGGTCATATATGACAAACCCACAGCCAACATCATACTCAATGGGGAAAAACTGAAGCCATCCTTCAGAGAACAGGAACAAGACAAGGGTGCCCACTCTTATTCAACATAGTACTGGAGGTTCTGGCCAGAGAAATTAGACAAGAAAAAGGAATAAAAGAAATACAAATAAACAATGAAGAAGTGAAACTCTTGCTGTTTGAAGATGACATGATCTTATATATAGAAAACCCTAAAGAATCCACTGGAATACTATTAGAAATAATCAACAACTACAGCAAAGTTGCAGAGTACAAAATAAACTTGCAGAAATCAGTTGTATTTCTATTTTCCAATAACAAACTAAAAGAAAGAGAACTCAAGAAGACAACCCCATTTACAATAGTAACAAAAAGAATAAAATATCCAGGAATAAATTTAACCAAGGAAGTATAAGACCTATATAGTGAAAACCATAAGACATTATTGTGTGAAACCAATGATGACATAAAGAAATGGGAAAATATTCCATGCACATGAATTAGAAGAATAAACATGGTTGAAATGTTCATACTACCTAAAGCAATCTACAGATTCAATGAAATCCCAATCAGAATCCCAAGGACAGGGCCGGCCCCGTGGCTTAGTGGGTAAGTGCTTGCGCTGCGCTGCTGGCAGCCCGGGTTCCAATCCCGGGCGCACACCGATGCACCGCTTCTCCGGCCATGCTGAGACCGCGTCCCACATACAGCAACTAGAAGGATGTGCAGCTATGACATACAACTATCTACTGGGGCTTTGGGGGGAAAAATAAATAAATAAATAAAATTATTTAAAAAAAAAGAATCCCAAGGACATTTTTCAGGGAAATAGAACAATAAATACTAAAATTCATATGTGGCAACAAAAGACCCCAAATAGCTAAAGCAATCTTGACAAAAAAAGAACAAAGCTGGAGGCATCACAATCCCTGACTTCAAAACATACTACAAAGCAATAGTAATCAAAACAGCATGGTACTGGTACAAAAACAGACACACAGATCAATAGAACAGAATTGAAAGCCCAGAAATAAAACCTCATATCTGCGGGCAGCTAATCTTCAACAAAAGAGCTAACAAAACACAATGGAGAAAAGAAAGTCTCTTCAATAAACCGTGCTGGGAAAACTGGACAGCCACTTGCAAAAGAATGAAAGTAGACCATCTTCCATCTTCTTTCTCCATACACAAAAATTAACTCAACATGGATCAAAGACCTGAAGGTGAGACCTGAAACTATAAAACATCTGGAAGAATATAGAGACAGTACACTATTCATCATTGGTCATAAAGGGATCTTTTCATATTCCATCTGTACTTGGACAGGGAAGCAAAAGAAAAAATAAACAAGTAGAACTTCATCAGATTAAAGAGCTTCTACAAGGCAAATGAAAGCAGGATCAAAATGAATAGGCAACCCACCAGCTGGGAAAAAAATATTTGCAAACCATACATCTGACAAGGGATTAATCTCCATAATATGTAAAGAACGCACACAACTGAACAACATAAAAACAAACAACCCAATCAAAAAATGGGCAGATGAAATGAACAGACACTTCTCCAAAGAAGATCTACAGATGGCCAATAGGCATATGAAAAGATGTTCATCATTAATCACTAGGGAAATGCAAATCAACACTACACTAAGATATCATCTTATACCTGTTAGAATGGCTACAGTCACCAAGACAATAAACAACAAATGCTGGAGAGGCTGTGGAGAAATTGGAACCCTAATTCACTGCTGGTGGGAATGCAAACTGGTGCAACCTCTATGGAAAACAGTATAGAGATTCCTCAAAAAATTAAAAATACAAATATCTTATGATCCAGCTATCCCACTACTGAGTATCTATCCAAGGAACCTGAAATCAACAATCCAAAGAGGCTTATGCATCCTTATGTTCATTGCAGCATTATTCACTATAGCCAAGAAGTGAAAGCAACTCAAGTGTCCCTTGACTGATGATTAGACAAAGATGTGGTGTATATATACATATATATACAATGGAATACTACTCAGCCATAAAAAAAGACAAAACCATCCCATTTGAACAACATGGATGGACATGGAGAGTATTACATTAAGCAAAATAAATCAGAAAGAGAAGGACAAACACCACATGATTTCATTCACACATGGAAGATAAACTACCACATGGACAGAGAGAACTGTTTGGTGGTTACCAGGGGCAAGGGGAGTGGGTGAACACAAGGGGTGAAGGGATGCATTTATATGGTGCCTGACAAGCAATAATGTACAACAAAAATTTCACAATAAAGAAAAACAAATAAAGAAAAACAAATAGAATACACACACACACAGAAAATGGACTGAAAGGAAATACACCAAAAATGTTAATTGTGGTTGCGTCTTGGTTGTAGGATTATGGATTATTTTCCTTTACATACATTTTGTTATCTGCACTTTTAAACTTTTCTATTCTGAGCATGTTTTACTTCTATAATAGCAAAGAAAAAGAACAGTGTTTGACACAAGGGGAGGTTTGTGTGTGTATGATTGCTTGGGAGTGGGAGTAGAAGAACGCTAATCATAGATAAGGAAAATAAAATGGTTCTTGACGCTAGAGGACAAGGAGTTGAAAGAGAAGGAGTGCAGCCAAGAGAAGGAGAGCAGCCCATTAAAAGCTGGAAGTAGCTATTTAGAAGAATTGAGACCCCTTTGTTGCTTTTCAGAAAAAAATTAGAACCTGAAATGGGTATATTGAAAGCAAATTTTCTATGTTTGTATGTTCTTTAATGGTGAGAGTTGGAAGAGAGAGGGGTGGGTGTCTGGGTAAGGTAGTAGCAGTGGGAACTACAATGAAGAAGCCTCAAGCACAAGCCCAGAAATTTGGTTTTAGTCCTCCAGCTCCCACCCCTGCTCTCACGTCCTGAACAGAACCTGACACAAAATAAACTGCTCAGTGTTTCAGTATTTGTTGACTGGAACTTTGAGTGGCAAAGAGACAGAGGCCCTTCTACCTAAAAATTTCCATTTAGGCCTTTCATCTCTTTCACTGGCTTTTTTTTTTTTTTTTAAGAAGGCTATTTCCTTATATAGGCAAATTCAGTGAACTATTGTACTTCATCTTTTAGCTTGTTTTTGTTTCTTATTATACAAATATTACATATTTGTTATACAAAAATGCAAAAATACAGTAAGCAAATACAAAAAAAAAAATAAAACTACCTAAATTCCACCATCACTACCACCTGAAGATAACCTTGTAAACATTTTGGTGTACATCTTTCCAGACATTTTTCTGCATGTATATTTGTTCCTGTAATATGATTATGTTGTTTTGTAACCTGTTTCTTTTCACTTAGCAATTTAGCATAAACATCTTTCCAGGTTATTAAATATTTTTATTTTTGGATCTTTGAAATGTTATGTTTAGGTGCTCAAATAATTTTAATATATTTCCCTGGTAAAAATGGAAATATATAAAATGCACAGATAAGATTAATGTCTTCCTTTACCACCAGTCCCACCTTTACCCTGGTCCCAGTCCCCTCTCCCACTCCTCAGAATTCAGAAATAATCACTATTATCATCTAGTGTGTATTCTTACAGTTGGTTCTCTAAATATATAGAGAGAATGTTATATATATATGACATTATTTTGGATGGTATGCATCGTGTTTATTTTCTATATAAATGGTATCATACTGTACCTATTAGTCTGAAATTTGCTCTTCTCGCTCAAAAACATGACTTGAAAATCTATATATATCTCATTTTATTTAACTGATGTGTCATTTAGTATAGATGCACTACTGTTTATTCAGCTATGTTGTTATTGATGTAGGTTTAAGTTGTTTGCAATTTTTCACTATTACAGACAGCACTGAAATAAATATCCTTGGCATGCCTGCTTGTGCAGATGTGTAGGAATGTTCCTTTAGGATAGATACCCGGAGAGAAATTAGTAGGTCATTGGATGCATAACATTCAGCTTCAACAATTACCAACACATGGCCAACCTTGTTTCATCTATATTCCACACCCCCCATAACCACCGGATTATTTTAAAGCAAATTATATTATTTGGATGCATATTTTAAAATTTAGTATATGCTGAAAAATTGCCCCCAAAATGGCTGTACCAGTTTATATTTCCATCAGCAATGTTTGAGATTACCTATTTTCAATACCTTTGTCAAACTTGAAATTATCTAAAATTTTTCTAATCAGAAATAGTATTTTATTATTGTTTTAATTTGCATTTCCCTGATTAGTGGTGAAATTGGGTATCTTTTCATATGTTTAACAACCATTTGTTTTTCCCCTTCTGTGAAATGCCTATTCAAATCTTTTGCTGATTTTTCCATTTTGTGTCCTTTTTTGAATCAACTCAGATATTTATAAATGGAATGCCACTAAATGTGCACAATGCTAGCTTGTGCTAGTGTTTTGATATTAAGAGGCAAATGGAATTTTCTTATCATCCATTGACTTTTTTACTCATCTATTTGTTGAACACCTGCTGTCTTCCAGACTCCAGAATATATAATGTTGAGCAAAAGGGAGAGAATTCCTGTCTTCATAAAAATTATGATCAGCAAGTAGGGGAGAAATACATTAATTAAATCACCACACACATAAATATATAGTTAGAAAAATTTATAAAAGTGCTATAAAAGAAAAGTACCTTTACTGTAAGGTTTGAAGTAACCAGGCTAGTTGACCATTGGATAGGCTGGAGTAGAGAAAGGGTGAGTAGCAGTTGCTCCCATTCAAAGGGCCAGAACCAATAGGAAATTATCTCTCATCTCTTGAAGACACTCACCTGCTAAGACTGTCTCTTATTAGTTTTAGGGTCACAATCTGCTTGAAAGGTATTGATTTATGAGAGGAAGTTAGCTATAAAAGTCCTGGCCAAATGGGTGATCTAGCACTTCAATTTAATCTTTGCCCAAAAATGAGTCAGAGACAATCCTCTGTATCCCCAGGACAAGTCCACTGTCAGAATCCTTCTAGGAAACCCAACAGGAACATGTGATGGGTAGATCAAGTGTCTTCTGAAGAAACTAGGGAAACTGTGACTTGGGGAAATCCAGTAAGACTGTGCACTCCATTATAGCACTATCAACATCAGCAAGAGCAACAATATTTGCAACACCAAAACTCAGAGAAATAGCAAGAATGTCAAGATCCATAAGAACAAGAGAAACAACATCAACAAGAGCAAGAACATCAACCACATCAACAGGCAGTATAAGGACAGAAGATGATAAAGGCACCTCAGAGTTTTTTGTACCTACTCTTTCAAGAAGACAGTAACACCATGCTCAAGGATGCTTGCCACCTCTGTCATGGTCTACTGTGCTAAACCACCTCCAGCTTCAAGAGACATAGAATCGAGGGTAAAGTGTAGCCCCAGAGTGTGATCTATCAAACTCCAATGATTCACTGGAGAGACACCATCTACCATGAGGAAAACCACAATACTGAGCAAGAACAGTTCCAAATATTTATATGAGGACAAGTCCAAAGATTTTGGGGAAGTGGTCCATTTCATATGTTCTATACCCCCACTTTCCACCCTTTCCATGCTTGACCATGAGAGACCCACATAGGCTTCGGACATAAGACAGTTTTCCCGGGGCAGAAAACAGTTTGGGCTGTGGTGAGTGGCAGTGGCCAAAATAGTTGCTATTTATGATGCTTTATAACAAAATATAATGGCCTTTACTTGAATTGACTCATGATTTTAACACCTTAAAGCTTGAGAGGCAGAATGTAAGACCCCAAATTCTCCAGAACTCATGGCTCTCTGGCTGGTGAGAGCTTCCTGATATGGCTTGAGGCTTGGCTGCAAGCAGGGCTGGATTGAAGTGAGCTTGTAGGCTTGGGTTGCTCCACGGGGAAGTTTGAACCCACAGCCATCTCTAGGGAAAAGTGGGGCTAAGGCTGTCCCAGCTTTTCAATGTTCCTCTCAGAGTGTGGTGCCCATAAAGGAAAACATTCTGTGGTCTGACTAGTGCTAAGTAGAACAAGAGTGTCACCTCCCTGGTTCTGGGCACTGCATTTTTGTCAATGCAGCCAAAGATGGCATTAGCTTTTGGCCACCACATCTCACAAGAGACACTTATACTGAGTTCACTGTCCGTTTGAATCCCTAAGCTGTAATACACATGATGCTTCTAAGCCACACGTCCTCCATCCTGGACGTGTGTGTGTGTGTGTGTGTGTGTGTGTGTGTGTGTGTGTGTGAAGCAAGTTTGGAGAGAAGAGAGGGAGAGAATCAGGCAGAACTCAGAACTGGGTAAGAACTTCTGATCCAAAGGAGGCCCCACAAATTAGTCAAGTGATACTACCAAGAGATGACTGCTGGCAAAGAGTGGGCCTCAGATAGGGGTCACCATGGATTCAGGGTCTGAATTTAGCTTGGTGAGACAAGAAACCACATCCAGAGTTTATCAGGCACAAGGGTACTAATTTCCATTCTCCATAAACAAAGCTGAATTACCAAGACCTGCTATTCATCCTAGTTGCTCTGACCTTGGGTAAGTCCACTCAGGAGAGAAGACTTGAGTTCCAAAGGGGGCTTGAAGAACAGATTAATGCAAAAGGTCTTGGATGCCTTTCTGGGATGTTTCCTTGGAGCCAGTGTAGCTGGATGAATTGGTCTCTCCAGCTTTAGGGAGATTTCTGTCCCGGTGACACACATTGAACCATAGACTCAGTAGCCTTTCTCCTTGGGTAGTGTCAGTGCCACGTCAACACATTCTTTTGTTTTTGTCTCTTCTTTCTCTAGCCTCCACAGAGATCAACTCCCACCCCAACTTCCTCTCTGTTGTGACAACACAACGGTAACTTAAGCCCAGTTACAACATAATTGAGTAGGTTACTATTTTCTGTATACCAAATTTCATTCCTGCTATGTCTTCTTAAGGATTGGACTTGGGACACAACCTGGTCCCTTGATGGAGATTTGGGACACATTCAATTCCCATCACATCAGTAATATGCATCCAAATTATTTTTTCAAGCTCAACTCTTTCTGCAAAGGGCTGAGCTCATTTGTTTCTTGTTGATTCCATTTTGGTCAGTTTCCAAACAGAATCAAGTCTGGTCTATCATGGCCTCTTCATGAGCAAGTAGAAGAGCAGGGTTTGGATGGAGTGTGTTCCCTTGTGGGATTTGGCACACCTTCACAATAACTATCCAAGGTTCAATTCCTCCAGAATTTACAATAATCAACTCTTATATATCATTTCATTTAGTCACTATAAGAGACCAGTGAGATACATATTGTCACCTGTTTATTGATGAGGATGCTGAGGTTTAATGAGACTAAGGGATTTGTTTAAGAATTACACAACTAGCTACTAACAGAGCTGAACACAGAAGGTCCCTTGACTCCAAATCCAGGGCTTTTCGCCTTTCCATTTGGTTTTACATAAAAGTTGTTGGGACCTCCCACCTATGCTACTCCTGCCAGGGATATCCTGTCTCTGACCATTTCTAGGGACCTTAGAGGGGACAAAATATGCCAGTGACAAAATCACTTGGCACCTTGTCCAGAGCTGAAGAAGAAAACACAGGAAGCTGGCCTCATTGCTTAGGCTCTGCTGCCCATGAGGTGACCTACTCATAGTGGTTAAAGAGGAGGAGAGAGACCTTACAAGACTACTAAGAAGGCCTCCCTTTGCCAGGGACCCAGGATGCCTTGAGAGGGGCATCAGTGGACAGTGGACTAAAAATTTAGTCTCTACCCATATTAGTTTTCTAGGGCTGCCATAACAAAATACCATAGACTGGGTGGCTTAAAAAACAGAAATTTATTTTCTTACAATTCTGGAGGCTAGAATTCCAAGATCAAGATGTTGGCAAGTTTGGTTTCTCCTGGGGACTCACTCCTGGCTTGCATGTGGCCACTTTCTCATTGTGTCCTCATATGATCTTTCCTCTGTGTGTACACATCCCTGGTATCTCTTTTTGTGTCCAAATTTCCTCTTCCTTAGGAATTATAAGGACACCAGTCAGATTGGATTAGAGCCCATCCTAATGGCCACATTTTAATTTATTTACCTCTTTAAAGGCCCTATCTCCAAATACAATCACATTCTGAGGCACTGGGTGCTTTAATATATGAATTTTCTCGGGGATCCAATTCAGCCCATAACTGCCTTCTGTTCCTCAAAGCTTGGGTTGAAACTAGTCCACCTTTTAGGCTTAAATAAATAGGGAATGATTGTATAAAAAAACATATAAATCTTTTTGAGATGAAGGATGTGGGGTGGGAGGGGTCAAGATATTAATTGCCATCTAGTATCTGTACCTTTCTCCCAGGTTCCAGTTCCTTCACCCCAGGAAGGCCAAGAATTCCAGGGTTTCTTGGCAATCACTCATTGTCGTCTTTCTAGCAGAGTCTTTGTTTTTCTGCTGAGCTGTCTCTTTTTTCCTTATTGGCTAATATGCTATCCTTTGTGAAAAGTTTGGGCTCTTGACTTTCTAGAAACAAGTGTGCAAAATAAGAATTTGGTCTATATTTATAGATCTTTGATCCAAAAATGGACAATTCTATCTTTAGGCGGTGGTAATCATAAATATGGTAGACATAGATTTCAGATTTCCCAGCATAGCTTCAGGTCCAAAAATTTGATCCTGTTCCTCCTGTAACCACATGCACATTTGTCAGACTGCTTGTTCAAATCTGCATTCAGAAAATATACTTTGGGGAGGTACTAAATGGATTTTGGTATTCCCTTCAATAACTTTTCATTGTTTGGGGGACAATTCTAAACTCAGCATGACTTTTAAGGTCCTCAGCAATGTGGACCTGCACATCTATCCACTCTTCAATATAAATCTTGCACTCAAACCATACAGAATTTTGGTCAAACTTACATGCCTGTTTCATATATCCACATCTTTGGACATGCTATTTTATGGTAGTCTTCTAGAATGTCTACAATGCCCTTCTTCCCACCCCTACCTGTAAACTGCCTGCTATCTTCTTATTCATCTTTCAAGTCTCAGTTCAAATCTTCTCTGTGAAACTGTTCCTACTCTCCTTATAAAATTGATCACACTTGTGTTCCCACTGTAGCTTATACAGACTATATTACATATTATACATACTATACTGTAGCTTATACATACTACATTACCTAATATACTTGAATGTATCATAGTAATGAGCACATTAGGCTAATTGGAACAGTCTGTTTATTTGGCTATCTTCCCTGTTAGACAGAGACCTGGCTCAGAGTAAGTACTTAGGTATTTGTTAAATAATGTGAAAAGGACATTGTCAAGGATGAGTGCCTTCTCTTTCCCACTCTCCAACGTGATTGACAGGATTTCTGTGATTAAGATGATGAGATGGGAGTGAGGTAGAGCTAGGTACAGCTCAGTCTAGGCATCTAGCCTGTTTACCACTTATGGGATCTGATCTCATCTAAGCTGAATTTCCAATGCTGAGCCCTAAGAAGACCAGTCCAAGTTGTCAAATTAACCTAAACCCCAAAAGGTATAAGTAGTTGAGAGGAGAGCAGGGTGGCCTGACAGACACATTCCCAGACAGAGCAGGTATCATGTTGAGGAGTTCAGACAACTGGGATCCTCCCACTCCCATCACCACCCAAGGGTCCTTGAGACTCTGGGAGACCAGAACAGTGCCACAGTGGTGGAGAAACGCCAGCCTGGAAATTGCCACACATAGGCTTTGGGGAGGCAGTGTTGGGGGGGGGCTGAAATAGGGGTAAGAATGGTACAGAGAGACTGATGCAAAAGCCAACTGTCATTCTTGAGCAACTGAGGATGTATGGGCTAGAAGTCCAGACTGTTGCTGCTGGGACTTCCCTTTCACAATGACTTTGCAGTCCAGAGGCTGGGGAGGTGGTTACAGAGGCCACCTCAGGCCAAGCCTGGGCTAGGGGTGGTGGCAGATAAACCACCCACTCATGAATTCCCTCCTCATTCTACTTTCCTCCTTCACATCTATTATTACATCAGATCTGACAATAGCCCTGTAATATAAGCAAGGTAAAGATTATGATCTCTGTTTTACACTTGAGGATATCAAGGCCTAATGTAGTGGGCTATGAGCCAGCCTCTTGCCCTACTTAACTGATCAACTGCCCTCACCTAATGATCTCTCCATGCCCAGAGCCTGAGCTCTGCTCTTACTGGAGCTCATGTCCATCCAAACTTAACAGCTTTTTGACCTTTACATGCCTTCAGCTTCTCCATTTCAGCCTAATTCATAACATTGACCCAAGTAATGTC
The DNA here is from genome assembly GCF_020826845.1 of Diceros bicornis minor. NCBI lineage: Eukaryota > Metazoa > Chordata > Mammalia > Perissodactyla > Rhinocerotidae > Diceros > Diceros bicornis. Next base: position 59,515,534 of record NC_080781.1, read on the forward strand.
AACTCCTCTCATCCTGAATCATGTTGTGTCAGGGACGCCAGTCATTTACTCACTAAATATTATTTAATATCTCCTACTATGTTCCAGGTACAATGCTAAGTACTAGCTAATACATCAGTGAATAAAACACAGTTCCTGTTTATCTCACAGAGTTCCCAGTCACAAAATGCAGTGTCCAGAACCACAGAGGTGACCAGAAATAAACATGTAAATCAAACAAAACTAAATTATTCCAAATAGTAGGAAGTACTATGAAGGAAATCAGTAGGGTTCCAAGTCTGTAAGGGAAAAGAGGTAATCCTTTTAGCTAGGGTTGGGAGGGAGGCCATTCACGAAGAAGATATTTTAAGCTAAGATCTGAAGGATGACAATGAGTCAGCCATTCATTGAAGGGAAGTTCATAGGCCCAGAAGTAAGAAAGAGCTAGAGGTGTATATAGTCCAGCTGACGGGTTAATAGCCATCTGGACGCAGTGTAGTATGCAGGAATGGCACTGGATGCAACTTCAGGAATCCCTTTGTTTTTAGACCCATTCCAGATAAGAATTCTTTAAATAGAGCAGAAAGGAACTGGCATTTACTGAGTGTCTATTATGTGCAAGGTACAAGCTAGTCCCTTTCCCATATGTATTTTTTATTTCCTTCACTCTCAGTGTTCTTATCTGTATAATAAGGAGGTGAGGATATTTAGTTTCTAAGGGCTCTTATAGCTTGGAGAGATTAGCTAGTCCAATCTATGATCCCATCTTCCGGTTAGTAAGCTGAAGCTCTAGGGGATGAAGTGCTTTTGCCTCAGGTTGTCCAATGGGTAAGTCCATCCCTCTTCACTTTAGGCCTATCGACTAGGGTAGGGGTGAAACAGTCTCATCTGAACGAAAAACTAAATGGACACACTAGACTCTTGGCACTGCCCAGGAAGAAGTTGTGGATGGGAGGACTCCATCTTAGATGCAGAAGGAAGAAGTCATCTTGTAAGCCCTTTGACAGTATGGTTGTGCCTTTAGATGCCAGCAAAGCTTTTCTCAGCAGCAGATAGCTCCAGGAAGAGCAGAAACTGTAGCACAGTGTTTTGGGTGGATAAGGCTTATCCTGGTTGGGGCAGAGGCCTTGGAAGGGGGTTAGATGTAAAGTCCAAAATCTACGTGCTTTCCTGGGAGGGGGCCTGTTGCTTCAAATCCATTTGATTTGCTTCCAATAGCCGTCTTTGCTACTGTTTCCACCACCTCTTCCTCCTCTTCTCCTTTTCTTCTTCTCCTCCTCCTCCTTCTTCTTCTCCTCCTCCTCCTCCTTCTCCTCCTCCTCCTCCTCTTCATCCTCCTTCTCCTTCTTTTTCTTTCTCCTCCTCCTCCTCCTCTTCTTCTTCATTTTCAGCTTTTTTTTTCCTTTGCAACTCAAAGTGCTCATAGTGGCTACACCCACTTATAACCCCAGGCTTAGGCTCAGGTTTATCCCAACACTGTTACTAATATCTACCCCAGGTTGAAGGAGAAAATAGAAAAAGATGAAAAAGAGGAGGAAAGAAGGAAGAGAAGATAAGAGAGGGATGAGTAGAAGAAGAAAGAAAGGAGAGGAAAGGAGAACAGGGGAAAGAAGGAGAGGATAACCTCCTTTCTTGGACTAGTAGGCTCACCAATCCTGCCTCACCATGAAAACAACTTCTCTGGGGCCTAAGGTTTTTCCCATGAAATAGTATTTGACCTTGATAAGAACGCAGCACTTTAGCTACCAAACTCCTCAAGTCAATAACCTCAACAGAAATAAAGTGTATCTGCAAATCTCGTGGATCTTCCAGATTCCCTCAAGCTCACTCTTATTTCTACCAAGGGAGAAGGCAGAGATCTTTGTACATAATAGCAGAAGAAAAGTGAGACCCTCATCCTCCTCTCCCTCAACCCAAGCAAAAGGTTCCCTCGAGATTTCATCCAGTAAAATCAGCATATACTATATTAGCCACCTGGAGAAGTCCTTAAGGGTACAGGAGCTCTCACTAATCAAAGTAGGAAAGAACAGGGCCTCACAGAAACCAGATATCTAATTAAAATGGAAGCTCAAGAGGTCTGAATGAATGTTAAGGAAGCTGTAGAAGCCTCATCAACAGGATTAACTCATCTGCAGAAATAACACAGAAGGGTGGGTGGGATTTCTGCATGAACATTGGAGAAAAACGGTGCCGTGAGCAGAAAGTTGTCATTGTATCCATGGTAGTGTCTAAGAGACAGAGAAAAGAAATAGGTGACTCTGACCATCCTTTTCACCCCATCTTAGTTGAGGAGGTTTGGGGAAGGGAGAATTCATTAAGCATATCTAATCGTTTTTGTCCTGTTTGTGTTCTCACCAAGCAACTTTCTGGTTAATTTGGCTTCCAGAATAGATTTTTCCAAACAAGAGAGAAATTGTTGTTCAGCCAACATGAGCATTCTCAGCTGTTTGGGGGTTATATTTGTTCTGAAATTAAAAAACAAAAAGCAAAACAAAACAAAACAAAAAAACCCTCTGTATTACATCTGCTTCCTGTGAGTGTGACTTGCATGAGTCAATTCATGGAATATAGTCGGGTCAACTTCAGATGTTTTCTCAAAAATGGAGTTTGGAGGTCAAGTAAAACTGAACTCTGTGCCCTATGGTGAGAGATCTCTGCTTGAGAAGTAAGCCCACATCCTTAGAAGGCATTTCTATCTCACTTTGTAATGTCCAGGAGCCAATCTCTTTGTCTTACAGGTGAGGACACTGAAGTCCAGAGAGGGGAAGAAACTTGCCCAAGTGGATCAGTGGCAAAGCCGGAATCTAGGCCTAGGTCATAGCCTTGTCCTACCTAGGCTCTTCTCTATGTCTGCATTCTGTAATCTCTCTCATAGCTCCTATTTAGAATCAGGAGTTCTGTGAACTCTCAGCAAAATAGTCATTAAATCAATTGAACTTAGTTACTTTTCTAGTAACTACCCAAGGGACTGAAGTTTTTGTACAGCTTTGTCTTTTGACTTTAGATGACAGATTTCCTCCATCCAGCACCCCACAGCTTTTATCCTCCGATTTTCATTTCTTCCTCTTTATTACCTAAAGTGACAGGAATGTAATCCTGATTGAAACCATGTTTGTTTCCTTTCAAATTTTGTCCCAGTACGTCCATGGGAAGAAGTAGAGGTTTGGGAGACAACCTAGTAGTTGTGTCATCCTATCTTCACCTCCAGCCAGATCCTGATTCTAGGTTTTTCATAGAACCTACTATGTACTAGGTATAGAGCTAAGAAAAGAGACACCCCTAACATCTGAAGAGATTTGGAATGGGGTAGGATTGGAGTTGAGAACTGAACATGCATGGAAAGGCTCTTTCAGTAGGCATTTTAACAAGAACTTACAGAAAGTTGGCTTCATCCTGGAGCTTACTCTGAGAATCCAAAAACAAGTAATTCAAGGCCCCTGCCTGGTAGAGTTCACTTTCTAGCCATGTAAACAGATAATCTAAATTCAATGTGATCAGGCTATAACTGAGGTACATGCAAGTACAGGAGACTTTGTGTAGGGGACAGGAGAATTTTCCCAGAAGAGGTGATAATTGAACTGGGCCTGAAGAACAAGCACAAGGTTTCCTGGCAGGATAAATGTGAGAGGGCCAGGAAACTTTCCAGGTCCACAAAGAGACATGTGGAAAGGTCAGGAGCAGACTAGAGAATTGAACACATTGTAGTTGGAATATAGGATGGGTGGAGAAGGATGAAGACATAGGTTGTAAGAAGGTTGTGAAAGATCCTGACCACCTGGCTGAGGGATTTTGAACTTTTAGCTTCAGGCAATGGGGAGCCACTAATCCTTTTTAAACAGTGGAGTGACACCATCAGAGCTGTGTTTTTAAAAGATCACCCTGGGGGCCGGCTCCATGGCTTAGAGGTTAAGTGTGCATGCTCCGCTACTGCCGGCCTGGGTTCGGATCCCGGGTGCGCATCAACGCACTGCTTGTCCGGCAATTCTGAGGTGGCATCCCGCATACAGCAACTAGAAGGATGTGCAACTATGACATACAGCTATCTACTGGGGTTTGGGGGGAGAAAAAGGGAAAAAACGGAGCAGGATTGGCAATAGTTGTTAGCTCAGGGCCGGTCCTCCTCAACAGAAAGAGGAGGATTGGCGTGGATGTTAGCTCAGGGCTGATCTTCCTCACACACATACACAAAAATCATCCTGGGAATGAATACCAAAATTTTTATTTTTATATTATTTATTTATTTAATTGAGGTCACATTAGTTCATAGCATTATATAAACATCAGCTGTATATCATTATATTTTAGCTTCTGTATAGACTACATCGTGTTCACCACCAAAAGTCTAGTTGCCATCCATCACCATCCAAATGTGCCCCTTTACACCTTCCACCCTTCCCCAACCTTCTTCCCCTCTAGTAACCATCAATCTGTTCTCCATATGTATATATTTTTTTGTTTATCTTCCACATATGAAGGAAGTCATACAGTAATTGTCTTTCTCCTTCAGATTTATTTTGCTTAGCATAATACCCAAAAGGTCCATCCATGTTGTTTCAAATGGCATGATTTTGTCTTTTTTATGGCTGAGTAGTATTACATTATATATGTATATACCACATCTTCTTTATCCATTCACCCACTGATAGGCACTTAGGTTGCTTCCAAGTCTTGACTGTTGCTGTTGTGCATAATGCTGCAGTGAACATAGGGGTGCACATATCTTTTTGAATTAGTGTTCTCATGTTCTTTGGGTAAATACCCAGAAGTGGACTAGCTGGATCATATGGTAGTTCTATTATTTTTTATTGCAGTAACATTGGTTTATAACATTGTATAAATTTCAGGTGTACATCATTATACTTCTCTTTCTGCTTAGATTACATCATGTTCATTACCCAAATACTAATTACAATACATCACCACACACATGTGCTTAATCATCCCTTTTGCCCTCCACCCTCCCCCTTCCCCCTCTGGTAACCACCAATCCAATCTCTGTCTCTAGGTGTTTGTTTGTTGTTGTTTTCATCTTCTACTCATGAGTGAGATCATATGGTATTTGACCTACTCCCTCTGACTTCTTTCACTTAACATAATACCCTCAATGTCCATCCATGCTATCACAAATGGCTAGATTTCTCTATTTTTAATTTTTTGAGAAATATCCATACTGTTTTCTACAGGGGCTGCACCAGTTTACATTTCCACCAGCAGTGTATGAGGGTTCCTTTTTTTCCACATCCTCTCCAACACTTGTTATTTCTTGTTTTTTTGTTTTGTTTGTTTGTTTTTAATAATAGCCATTCTGACAAGTGTGAGGTGATCTCATTGTAGTTTTGATTTGCATTTCCCTAATAATTAGTGATGTTGAACATCTTTTCATGTGCCTATTGGCCATCTGGATATCCTCTTCGGAAAAATGTCTGTTCATATCCTCTACCCAGTTTTTGATCAAGTTGTTCATTTTTTTATTGTTGAGTTTGTGTGAGTTCTTTATGTATTTTGGATACTAACCTCTTATTGGATATAGGATTTGCAAATATTTCCTCCATGTTGGTGTGTTGTCTTTTTCTTTTGTTGATGGTTTCCTTTGGCATGCAGAAGCTTTTTAATTTGATGTAGTCCCATATGTTTATTTATTTTTTTGTTCTCCTTGCCTGAGGAGACATGATATTCAAAAAGATACTACTAAGACCGATATCAAAGAGCATACTGCCTATGTTTTCTTCTAAGAATTTTATGGTTTCATGTCTTACATTCAAGTTTTTAATCTATTTTGAGTTATTTTATTTTATTTCTTTTGCTGGGAAAGACTTTCCCTGAGCTAACATCTGTTGCTAATCTTCCAATTCTTTTTCCTCCAAAGCCCCAGTACATAGTTCTGTTTTCTAGTTGTAATTCCTTCCAGTTCTTCTATGTGAGCCACCACCACAGCATGGCTACTGACAGACTAGTGCTGTGATTATGAGCCCTGGAACTGAACCCAGACTGCCGAAGTAGAATGCCTCAAACTTTAACCACTAGGCAATCAGGGCTGGCTCCATTTTGAGTTAATTTTTGTGTATGGTGTAAGATAATGATCTAGAGTCATTCTTTTGCATGTGGCTGCCCAGTATTCCCAACACTATTTACTGAAGAGAGTTTCCTTTCTCCATTGTATGTTCATGGCTCCTTTGTCAAAAATTAGCTGTCCATAGATGCGTGGGTTAATTTCTGGGCTTTCAATTCCATCCCATTGATCTGTGTGTCTGTTTTTCTGCCAGTATCATGCTCTTTTGATTACTATATATTTGTAGTATATTTTGAATTCAGGCACTGTGATACCTCCCTATCCAGAGCAATTAGGCAAGAAAAAGAAATAAAAGTTATCCAAAGTGGAAAGAAAGAAGTAAAACTGTCACTATTTGCAGATGAAATGATTCTATATATAGAAAATCCTAAATAATACACCAAAAATTCTTAGAAATAACAAATTCATATGGTAAAGTTGCAGGATACAAAATCAACATACAAAAATCAATTGTGTTTCTATACACTAATAACGTAGTAGCAGAAAGCGAAATTAAGAACATAATCTCATTTACAATTGCAACAAAAAGAATAAAATACCTGGGAATGAACTTAACAAAAGAAGTGAAAGATCTGTACACTGAAAACTATAAAACATTATTGACAGAAATTGAAGAAGTCTTAAAGAAGTGGGATGGTATTCTAAGCTCATCTATTGGAAGAATTAACATAGTTAAAATGTCCATATTACCTAAAACAATCTACAGATTCAATGCAATCCCAATCAGAACCCCAGTGACATTTTTCATGGAATAGAACAAAGAATCCTAAAATTTATATGGAACAACAGAAGACCCAATATAGCCAAAGCAATCCTGAGAGAAAAGAATAAATACCAAACTTTAAAGAGGAAAAACATTATTGACTGAAAATGAACATCATGTTCATATTTTTTTTAATTTTCATCTTAATCATTAGGAACAAGATTGTCCTCTCCCTTAATACAGGCACTCTGAGAGCTGACCTCATTATTCTTCATTAATTCAGCTAACATTTCCTAAACGGTAACTTACTCTGTGCCAAAAACTGGAGATACAGAAATTAATTTAGACAGAGACCCTTGTCCTTGAGGGAACCCCAGGCTATAACTAAGGAAAAGCAGGGACATAAAATATTATGTTAAAAGGTAATAAGTTTTATAATCAGGTTATTAATAAAAATATATAATGGTGGTCAAAGTGACTGGTCTTTCTATCTTGGATTCCCTTCAGGATGATCAGCATGTTTGAAGTGTAGGGTCAGGGACATGAAGACTTAGACAGTCAGGAGTATATGTTCAATATTCAGTTGAATCTACTGAACTGGAGGTGGGGAGAGACACAGAGTGAGAAAGCATGCAGACACACATATATATACAGAAAAAAATACAGAGCTCTGAGAAACACTAACATGTTATAAGGAGCAGGAAGAGAAAGAGGAGCCCATGAAGAAAAGCAAGGAGAGTGATCAGGAAGATGGAGGAATCAGAGGAGTATAGGTAAACAAATTTAACAATTCTCACTGAACGCCACTCTAGATCAGGTGCTTTTTTAGGTATTAAGGAAAGAAATGAAGAAGACAGTCCCTGTCATGAACTATGATCCTCTGGCAGGAAGTTGATTTTTACATCTCATCTGAACCATGCTTGTGTGGCTTTTGATGATAGAATTCAGTCTGAAGAGGGAGGATATCTTCTAAACCAGTTGATGACAGGGCTTTAAGAAAAAAGAAATGGCTGACAGAGTCATCTGTAGAGACATTGAGGAGGATGAGGGCTAGTAGAGAGGCTTTTGGATTTGTTGATTAGGAATTCGTGGTAATTTGGTGACACAAGATAGCAGAGTCAGTGCAGAAATGGGGATAAAGATCAAATAAAAAGCTAAGTTATGGTGGATTAGGAGGTTAAACAGTGAGGCAATCTTTAGAAACTAACTTTTCAAGAAGGTTGTATTGACTGAACTGAAGAATGATGGAGTGGACATTGGAAAGAGATAATTTTTAAGTTAGTTGATTATATTTATAGGCTGAGAGATCAACATATGAGGGACCAAACAGGATGACATCTGAGAAGAAGACATTGGGTTGATGAGCTTTGTGAGAGCAGAGCCAGTGGAGTAGTGGAAGCAAGTGAGGTGGGAGTGGCCCTATTCTCAGTTCTGAAACTCCTTTGCTTGGCTCAGGGTTCAAAATGGGAGGTTCAAAAGAGGCACAAGAAGCTGGAGGCTATGTCTTGCAACTCAGGGAAGAATGTTTGAAGGAGAAGTAGAATAAGGGGAGAGGAAGTTGACTTAAACCACAACAAGCATGGTTCAGATGAGATGAAAGGATCAACTTCCTGCCAGTGGAGCATAGCTCACAGCAAGAGAAGTGAGAGAATCTCTATATTTACAATCCCTCAAGTTTTACAAATAATTCTTGCTCTGATTTGGAATAAAAATTGGTATGGTCCAGCCTGGAGGCAGTAGAAGGTACTAAAATGACTCTTGTGAGCGGCATGTGGAATAGATAAAAGTAGGAAAATTGGTTTGAACTCTAGCTCAGTTGCTTACTGAGTGACTTGAAGTAAGTCATTTGAGCACTCTGAACTTCATTTTTTTCATCTGTGAAAACGGAAGAACAACTCCTACCTCCTAGAATGGTTGTGAAGATTACATGAGAGAATGTGCATAAGGCATCCAGCACAGTGCCTGGGACATAGTAGCCATTAGTCCACTCTTGACTCCCTTCCCCCACTTCCTCTGTTTCCTTAGTCCTATCAGCACAGTGTGCTAGAGTCTCCAGATGCCCCCACTTCTTCCTCATGTTTATTCTTAATAGATAATGAGAATATGAGAAAATCTGTGGATGCTGGGAATCCATGCCACAATGTCCAAAAACTGACCATCTCCTGGATAGAGTCAAGCTGACCAGAGAGGCCTGCAAAGTGCCCCTCCTCCTGCCTCCATTGTCAAGCACTGGGACAAGCCAGGCGGCTTCCAGGATGTTTGATAGCATCAGTGGGTCAGAGATGTGGACCTAATATGTAGTTAGAGACACTCTCAGGCTCTGAAACATATCTTTGCTTGTCAGAGAGAGATGGTATCTACTTCACACTGCTGAAAGTAGCAACAGATCACCCTATAAGTCCCACAGAGACTCAGGCTCAAGTCCAGTCTCAAAGGGCCCTGGAGTGAGGGCCACCCATGGAGTCCCAAAATAGGTCCAGAGAAATCCCCAGCCACATGAAAAATGTCATCCTTCACATTTGTGTTATCATTTTATAGTTCAGAAGTTTTTTTCACACATGAATATATATATGTGTGTGTGTAATATAATATTTTTAATAAAATTATAAATTATACATAACAATAAATATGTATTATAATAAAAATAATGTATAATATAAATAAACATGATGTAATTAATATTAATATTTAATATATATATTAAAGACTCCAAAACCCAGAGAACTTTACTTAGTCTGGATCATCATTCAGATCTCAATTCTAGACAGATTAGATTTGCTATTATTTTCTTTCATAACACCCCATATTTATCTTACACAACACTTACATTTTTATTGTGAGATTTTTTGGTGAGTGCCTCTTTCCCTCATTAAAACATAAGTTCTAGGAAGACAAGGTCCTGGTCAGTCACATTATCTTTGGTATCTCTATTATCCAGACCATTTGAGAAATCCATGAATGAGAGAAGAGGACTCTTAAAGACCATCTAGTCCACCACATTTATATAGAAGAACAAAGAAGGGAATTTCTCAAGGTCATACTACAAGCCATGGCATAGCTGGGCCTGAAACTCAGTTCTCCTCGTACTCTGTCTAGGGCTTTCTTCAATGAATCTTCGATCCTGATTACTTGCAGGTTCCAGGTAATTAGGCACCAGTTTCAAGGGAAGACCAAAGCATTCAGTATTTAGATGTTACCTCGTTTTCAGGCCTACACAGCAGGAAGAATTATTTTTTTATCAACAAATATTCATTGAGCACCTGCTATAAGCAAGGCACAGTTCTAAGCACTAGGGATATAGTTGTAAATAAGATAAAATCACTGCCCTCATAAGGCTTCGCAGAAGACACAGAAAGTAAACAAAAATATAAAATGCTAGAAGCAAAGTCAATAGGCAAATGATAAACTAGTGGAAATATTTGCAATTATTATTACTTATAAAGGGAAAATCTCTAATATATAAAGAACTCCCAAAATCAATTAAGAAAAAGAAATCAGCAACTTAATAGAAAAATGCATTTAACACATGGTTCTTGCCCTCATGGAGCTTGCAATCTAGTGGAAGAACCCCTTTTCCTCCAAGGCTACAGGGAGTGGCTAGGCTGCAGGGTTTTAGGGGGCCAAAGGAAATGGTGATTTCTTGAGTTGCCCCTCTCATACTTTCTTTTTTTTTTTTTGCTGAGGAAGGTATGCCCTGTACTAACATCTGTTGCCAATCTTCCTCTATTTTGTACATGAGCTGCTACTACAGCACAGCCACTGATGGATGAATGGTGTAGGTCCATGCCTGGGAACCAAATCCAGGCTGCTGAAGCAGAACATGCCAAAGTTAACCACTAGGCCACCGGGGCTGGCCCTCTCATGCCATCTTAGGGTCACAGCTAACAAAAGTCTGAATCTCAGCTCTGTCACTTATTAAATATGTGACTTTGAGAGAAACTGCTTAATTTCCTTGAGCTTCATTGTCCTCAGTTGTGAAATAGGAATAATTCTTATTGTACAGGGTTGTTGAGATGATTAAGCTATATAATAGATGTGAGAATATGTGGTACATAATAAGCACTCAACAAAACTTTGTTTCCTTCCATTTTCTACTTCTCATTCTGCCTATAACTGAGAATAGAGGAGCAGTGTCCCTTCTTGTGACAATATGTAGCTTTTTTGCTTTTTCCTTTGTACTATATGGCCTTGACAGGAGCTTTCAGGTATACCACTTTCCTGAAATCCCATGAGGTACATATTTATTAGCTCAATTTTGAGATTGAGGAATGGATAGTCAGAAATATTAGTAATTTACCTAAGGCCCCACAGTGGGAAAGTGGTAAACTGGAATTCAAACCCAGGTATTTGAACTTCAAGCTCAATGCTCTTGTTACTATAGCACAAGGCCTCACGTGAGAATTTGCAATGCCTGTCACCAGTCAAGAGCCACTTTGACCATCTTTGATAGTTTTATTTATGACTTAATCTAGTTGTAACACTCTTTAACAGTAAGACACATTTGACTATCTACATCATAGCATCTGCATTTGGGTTAGAAAAGTTCAGGTTATACATTGGAGATTCTGAACTACCTATTGCCATACAAATTGTTATGGTTGACACTCTTTAGATGAGCTTGTGGAAACTGATATGCAAATATAGGACAATAACTTAATAATAAGTGTCATGGAGACTAACTCTAGAAAGAAGTATGTAGGAATTGACTGCTTCTTAAATTAGTGCTAAACCAAGTTCTAGCATCCTAGCTCTAGAAGATGTTTAGCTGTGGTATAAGCACAAGGGTTTGGCTTAAATTCTTTTTGTCCCTCAAAATGCACCATTCTTGTCTTTCCTTTAGTCAGAAGAAACACTAAGAAGATGAAAATGGTCTGTATGTGCCAAATCAATGATACCAGGGGCACCTGCCCCATTCTGAAATACAGAATATATATTTTAAAGAAATCCAGTTTTGTTTTTTCCAAATATATGCGTTGGACTATCTCAAGTTGGCTCCTCCTTCTTTCCTTCCCCATCCATTTAAAACTATTGTCTAAGAGTTTTTACCCTTAGGTGGACCACTGTAGGAAATAGATAAGAATGGTTGGTTAGGGTCACTTCATTTATTTCTGTCATAGATGAAAGCTTCTGAAGGATTCTGACTGGGAGTAAGGTATAGGGAGTGAAGAGTAGAACCAGTTTGCATTTCTAAGTCTTTAAATAACTCCTAGGAACTCCTATTTTATTTACTTCATTTATTTTTTGTTTTTAAGAAGCTAAACAAAAGTCAGCTTCAGCTCAGCCTGTCTAATGATCATAAATTGTAAATTAATTGAGGTTTTTCTGGATAAAACTGCCTTTGTAGACTGAGATAATAACTGACTTGAATTTGATACTTCTTAGCCAGAGCTATATTATATATTTTTGTAGATTACTTCAAAATCCCTACCCTTCATGAATTGTTGTGTGGCATTTGAATCCAGCCTCTGCCATGTACTAGCTGTTAAAATTTAGGCAAATGATATGACCTCCCTGAATCTCAGCTCCTCATCTGTTAAATGGGGATAATTATAATATCTCCCTCATAAGGTCGTTGTGAGGATATTACGTGAACTAATACATATAAAGTGCTTGAGACAGTGCCTGGCACTTAGTAAGTTCACAATATGCGTTCGTTATTATTATTGCAGTACAAAATGAATCTCTTGGTAGGTACAAGGTCCTGGCCTGGTTTCTCCCAGAATGCATTTGGTGTGTTGGATAGGCCTTTGGGCTGCTGTTATTTTAGTACATCTATAGATATTCAAAGACAGTCTTAGGCTTATATTTACCCTGTTGTATCATTAGTTCCTCTACTCATACAAGATCACCATGTTCTTTGCTACCTCTGCACTTTTACTCATGATCTTTCCTCTACCTGGAATGCCCTCCTCTGACTATTATTCTTATTATCCTTCAAGGGTCTTTTTAAATACTGCCTCTTCTGTGAAGTCTCTAGTCCAACCAATTGGAATTGACTTTTCTTTCCATGGCCTAGACTCCAAAATTCCTTGGCTTGGAGGCGGAAGGGCACTGCATCACCTGTACCTTCTCTGGCTTCTCATGTCTCATTGGATAAGTTTCAAACCTTCAACATAGCGTATAGGCCTTCTTCAGTTTGGCCCCCTGCTTACCTCTCCTACCTTGCTTTGAGCTAGTATTTTCTTTGCTCACTCTATTCCAGGCCACGTTGACCTCCTTATCTTCCTGGAATATGCCACACTCTTTCTCACCTCATAGCCTTTGCACATGCTGTTTCTTCTGCTTAGAATGGCTTTTCATCAATTATTCACTTGTCTCACCCTTCTCATTCTTCAGTCTCACATCAAAAGTTATTTCTTCAGGGCTGGTCCTGTGGCTGAGCGGTTAAGTGCATGCGTTCTGCTACTGGAGGCCTGGGTTCGGATCCCGGCAGTGCACCGACGCACTGCTTCTCCGGCCATGCTGAGGCCACGTCCCACATACAGCAACTAGATGGATGTGCAACTATGACATTCAACTATCTACTGGGGCTTTTGGGGGGAAAAAAAAGGAGGAGGATTAGCAATAGATGTTAGCTCAGAGCCGGTCTTCCTCAGCAAAAAGAGGAGGATTAGCACGGATGTTAGCTCAGGGCTGATCTTCCTCACACACAAAAAAAAGTTATTTCTTCAAAGAATATAGAGGCAACACACTATTTGACATTGGTCATAAAGGAATACTTTTGGATGCCATGCCTACTCAGACTAGGGAAACTAAAGAAAAAATAAGCGAGTGGGATTTCATCAGATTAAAGAGCTTCTACAAGACAAATGAAACCAGGATCAAAATGAATAGACAACCCACCAGCTGGGAGAAAATATTTGAAAAACATATATCTGACAAGGGGTTAATCTCCATAATATATAAGGAGCTCACATTGAAGAACAAAACTGAACAACAAAAAAACAAAAAACTGATCAAAAAATGGGCAGAGGAGATGAACAAATACTTCTCCAAAGAAGATATACAGATGGCCAATAAGCATATGAAAAGATGTTCAACATCACTAATCATCAGGGAAATGCAAATCAAAACAAGACTAAGATATCATCTCACACCCATTAGAATGGCTATAATCACCAAGACAAAAAACAACAAATGTTGGAGAGGACATTGAGAAACAGGAACCCTCGTACACAGCTGGTGGGAATGTAAACTGGTGAAGCCTCTACAGAAAACGGTATGGAGATTCCTCAAAAAATTAAAAATAGAAATACCCTATGATCCAGCTATCCCACTACTGGGAATCTATCCAATGAACCTGAAATCAGCAATCCAAAGAGGCTTATGCACCCTTATGTTCAGCCAAGAAGTGGAAGCAACCCAAGTGTCCCTCGACTGATGATTGGATCAAGATGTGGTATATATATACAATGGAATAATACTCAGCCATAAAAAAGACAAAATCGTTCCATTTGCAACAAGATGGATGGACCTGGAGGGTATTATGTTAAGTGAAATAAGCCAGAAAGAGAAAGACAAACCACCATATGATCTCACTCATATGTGGAATATAAACCAACACATGGTCAGAGAAAACTGTATTGTGGTTACCAGGGACAAAGGGAGTGGGGGGTGGGCACAAGGGGTGAAGGGTGTATATGGTGATTGACAAACAAAAATGTACAACCAAAATGTCACAATGTTATAAACTATTAAGACATCAATTAAAAAAATCATACACAGTATTGACAGCAATAAAGAAGAAAGTTCAACCACTCACAAAAAAAAAGAAAAACTTACTTCTTCAAGAGTTTTTCTTGACCTATCGAAGTTTGGTGGGTTAGGTTCCCTTGCTATGTGTTCTCCTAGCTCTCTGTGCTTCCCCCTTTCTTGTCACATTTACCTATAAATATTTGTTTAATAGCTATTTTCTACCACACTGCAAGTGCCAAGAAGGCGGCCATCTTATGTGTCTTATTTATCTCTATATCTTGAGTACCTCGCACCGTGCCTGATACTTAGAAAACAATCAACATATTTTTGTTGAGTGAATGAATCTAGTCCAGCCTCATTGTACAGATGGAAATATGGATGCCCATAGAGGAAGAAGGATTTGCTTAAGGTAAGAATGAAGCAATGGCAGAGAAAAGTCTCTAGACCAAGTCTCCTGACTTCTGGTGCAGTGCTCTTTTCCATACGTGCACCTCCAATATGGTATTCGTTCCTTGTACATGCTTATGTATCAATCTGGCTCCTGGACTAGGTTATGAATTCCTTGAAGGCAGGTACCACATCTTATACCTGTGCTGTCCAATGTGGTAGTTACTGGCTACATGTAGCAACTGAACACTGGAAACATGGCTAGTCCAAATTGTGATGTACTATAAGTGTAAAATATACACCATATTTCAAAGAATGTAAAATATCTCATTAATAAATTTTTACATTGCTTACAGGTTAAAATAACATTTTGGGTGCATTGGGTTAAATAAAATATATTATCAAAATTACTTTCACCTATTTATAGTTTAAATTTTTAATGTGGCTGTTAGAAAATTCATGGCTCACATTATATGTCTATTAGATGCATATTATTGCCCTATTGTATATTTATTTTTCCCCTTCGTGCCAAGCATAGAGCTTTGCAGCCAGTAAGTGCTCAACACACCCTTGTTGAATAAAGTTGAGCTGTAGTTGGTAGGTTAATTGCTGCCATCTATCTTGTCAATATCACTGGGTTTGTGGGGAATCTCACAGTGACTTTCTGTCCCCAGGCCCAGATGTACATGAAATTCTTCAGTCCTGGCCTGGGGGTGCCCTATACATTGCATCAGCCTTTGGGTTTCCTTTCAGAGGAAGCTCGAGTGCAATCATATGCACAGCAATCACCAGGGTTGAGGTGGAGTGTGTGGACACTGGCCTCTTGCACAGGAAGTGGCCTCAGTTTTGCAACTGTCTTTGGGGCCTTTTCTTGACAGGCTTCTGAAAGGAGGTAGGGGTAAGTGAGCAAGGAGATGAAGTTTAAGAGGGGCCTTCTCAGTTTTTTCATGCAGGTGAGGTAAACTAAGGAATGTGGGGACCTTGGGCTATGAGGTCTCCTTCATTTGCTTATGCACTGATGCATTCATTTATTCAACTCACAGTTCTAGAGCAACTACTTCATACCTGGCCCTGTGAACAAAGGGGGGAATCAGACACAGTTCTTACTTTGGGCAGTTCTTGGTCTCCTGTGAAAGACAGACACATAAGTGCAGCGTGGACAGTTTTTTGAGATTAGAGGCTGGCAAAGCAGGAAGGAACTAATTTTGCTGGGAGGGAGATAGTCAGAGGAGGCTTTCCAGAGACAGTAAGCACCATTATTTTTTCTCTCCATCCTTTAAGATCTAACTAAAATCTTACTTTTCTAAGAGCATTGCTAATCACTACAACCTCCTGGCCTCCTGCCATGGAAAGATCATGCCTATCTTATCTACTCTTCTGATAGCACTTAGTACCTTTGTCAAATCACTTGTCTCATAGTATAGAAAAACATAGTTCCTTGGGTACGTACCTGTGTCCTTCTTCCCTCCAGCCCAAGAATCTCTCAATATGATATGGTGGCTGAGGTTCAGACAGGCTGTGCATGATTTTATAAGGCATATAGTTAATGAGCTACAGAGCTGGATCTACAACACAGGAGTTATAGCCTAGGGTTTAAGACACAGGCACTCTGACTCAAAATTCATTATTCTTTCCATTCCAGCACTGAGTGAATAAATGAATGTGTCTGCAGTGTGGGACCCCAGCACTACCTGCCTTCTCCCCCAACACTCAACTCTCTTCTCCCTCATCGCCCTTTATAAGCATAGCCAAGTCAAAGACCATTCAAAATAGGAGCACTGTGTGTCATTTGGTTGGATAATAGACCTAAAGGAAAAGTCCCCTTTGTGCTGTGCTGCAAACTTGGCCCTTCCCAGCATCCTTTTTATTTGTGAGGTAAAGAGGAACTCCAAGAAGCCCAATGCCCTTGTTCTAATTCAGGCCTTCTGCATAGGTGGCATTATTTGCAGGTCCTCCTGACTCCTAATGTTCTCTTTCACGGACCTACTGTGGGGCTCCAAGTGGCCACAACTACTTAATACTTTAAGGGAAGATATTATCTCCAGAAGGCTCCTGTTAAAAAGCCAGTAGAGTACCTTAACTGATATGTGAAAAAAGAAGGAATGGGTAGTTGAACTTAATCCCTATGGTGTGAGTAGGGATGAGGAGGTTCCTCCCTAGGAAAGTACCCACAGGACAACCCTGCCTCCACCCCAAGATTTAGTCAGAAACCAAAAAGAAAAAGGAACTGAATCTTTCTAGAAGCCAGATCTGGGGAAACTGGTCTTGAGGACTAAGCCAATAAATTATTCTGGTAGAAGGAAGTTTTCTGCAAAGTGGTGTGAGTGCACAGGAATCCCTATCCCAGGCTGTCCCTAGAGCCTCTAGGCCCTGCAACCACAGGGAAACCCAAAGTGAGGTAGGGGCAGGGATGTAAGGGGTTATAAAGGAACTAGGGAATGTTTTAGTTAAAAAGGCCACCAAAATCATCTAGTCCAACTTCTGTTGGTTTAATGGGAAACTAAGGCTAAGGAGGGAAACAGAGTTGACAGATATGGGATTAAGACACAGGACTCCTGGCTTCCAGGGTCTTTTCTCTGGAAAATGAATTTATAAGACTATGTAGCTTGTATAGATTATTCACTGAGGTTTGAGTACCACCCAGGCTCCTACTTTTGCTATGTAGACTAAGGACTGGTACTTGAGCACTGAAGTCATTGAAAGCGATCCCAAGTATACCCTGAAAGCATCACAGGAATTGCCTCGGCCATCTGCTACATCATCAGGATTCATGATGTACAGCACTGCATAATGAGAATCCAATGTCCTCCTGGCTATGAATGGGGACTGCCCAAGGATTGCAAACACAAGGTGTTAGGAAGCCACTCACTTTCTTCTCATACCGTTCATGTCCCTCATGAAACCTGAAGGCCACAGATAAACTTAAAGGTCTGGCACCATCTTATCCTTCTCAAGGTCAACTACTTTCCTCTCCTCTCCTTGTAGCCAATGTGGGAGAGTAGGAAAAACCTAACATTTGAAGTCAGAAAGACTTGAGGGCAAAATCCTGCCTTCTCCATTGTTTCCTAGTTTTGTATTCTTAGGCAACTCACTTTACTTCTATGTGCTTCAGTTTCCTCACCTAAACTTAGGAATAATGATAATACCATACAGAGGGTTGTGGATTAAACGTGATAACACATGTAAAGCACATAGTAAGTAATTTAATAGATGTGAATTTCCTTCTTTCTTTCCTTCTGTAAGCCCTCTGGATACTGGAATGTGACCTGTGGTTAACAGAGTCAACTTCATAGACACGTGACCTGTAAAGTTTCACAGGGCCCCATGCTTAAAAAGACCCCACACTTGGCTTAGTGACTTCACACTTGGCTTAGTGTGACCCCATACTGCTACTGTTACCATCTTGAAATTCTTAGTTTCTTTTTTTTACAAGGGGCTCATCATTTTTGTTTTGCACTGGGCCCTGCAAACTATGTAGCTGTGCCATGGGAGAAGCTGTGCCAGGGAATTTAAAATGGGTATTTCAGGATCAGGAGGCATTCTGACAGAGTGAGAGAATATGTGATTTGGAGGTGATAGAAATGGATTCAAATTCCAGCTATGCCACTGATTTGCTTTTTTATATCAGGCATATCCATTCTTCTCTCAGAAGGTCAGTTTCTCACTTTTAACAATGAGGATTTTCATTTGATAATGTCTCAGCTCTGACATTCCATGATTCCCTCAGTAACTCTGAGGAAACCTCCTTGGCCCATACAGAGAGCCTAAGGCAGCCAGGGACTTTCTGCTCCGACTCTCTGCAGCTTGGGTAGACAGTATCTGTTAGAGGTTGGCTGGGAATGGGCAGGAGGAATGGCATTGGGGACTGTTACTGCAGTAGTGAACCCTTTCACAACAGCACTATTTTGTCACTTTGCGCCCAGATTTCCGTTGGCTAACCTCAGCCTTATCTTCCTCATTTCTATTTCCTCTTGAACACACCAAGGTCCCTTCAAAACACACGACCTTCCTGCTCACAGCACAAAGCCCAGTTCCCTCTGGCCCCTGCAGGTTGGCTTATCACCAGGGAACCTGTGCCTCCTCTGAGACCAAGGCACCACTCCAGAACAGGTATAGTATCCATTTACTCTCTCTGCTTGGATTTCCAAGCTGGGGCAGTGCCTACAGCTACCAGAGGTGGCTTGGACCTGCCCATCCCATTCTCTTTGAACCTTCCTCATGGATCCTGGGTCAAGGGTGGGAGAGAAGAAGACTCCCATTGGTCTTCTATCCTGGAGCTTCTAATGGTCAGAAGGGAGGGTGAGTGACATTTCCTCCCCAAATAGGCTATTTAGGAGACAGCCACACGGAAGTGGAATGTTCCCTGGAAACAGAAGTCAGGAAATTTGAGTAGCAGTCCTGGTTTTTCCATTTACACACTGTGTATCTTTGAGCAAGTCCTTTCTCCATTCTAGAACTCACTTTTTTGGCTCTTCTTCAAAGAAAAGGAGGGGGAGGATTAGATGGATAGTCTCTAGAGACTCTTTTAGTTTTTTATCCCTTTTTCTGAAGGTTGTCAGCCCTCTGTTGAGAAAGGACGTGAGAGCGATGCTGAGTAAATATCTGGGGGGGGGGGTGCTGAACAGGGGGCTGAACCATGCCTGAAAAAAATCCAGACTGCCTCCAGTATGAGGAAGCCCAACTGGGTCAGTTGCAGGGCAAGTCCTGCTACTTTGTGTGTTAAAACAGTGGACAAATGATAATATTTTATGTAATATAACAGACCAAGAGAAGAGCTTTCAGAGTCCCTCAATATCACTCCATGTAGATATCCGCCTCTTCTTCCTAAGGTTCTGGCCAGTCTTTCTCAACTGAATCTGCTTTTCTTATATACACTCTATTGGAGAGGCATGAACTAGAACATTAAGAGTGAAAATAAAATCAACTTAGTTTCAGCTCAGCCACTGACTCCTTCTGTTTATACTGGGGCAACAGGTCTATAAGGCTCTTCAACTTCCAGTATACTAAGAAGGAATCTTTAGCACCCTCATACATCTCCTCCTTTTTGATGACGTCACAAAGGGCATTTAGGAAGCTGTGGACACCTCCAGTTTATCCAGGTCTTCTCACTGGAGCTGGTAGCCAGTGAGGGTGATGATAGAAGAAAGGTACTCATCCAGTTCTCTCTCCCCTGCCACCCTGAACTCAAATTCTATTAATCAGCTTCCTTGGCTAGCCTCTACCTACAGCTCCAGGGACTGAGCCCAGGTATATGGGAGGCTCTGAAAAGCTCAACAAACACTTTCCTAACAACTCTTCCAGGTAAGTCTTCTTGTCCCCATTTCCAGAAAAGCAACTGAAGCCCAAAGAAAGACTTGTCCAACCCTATATTTGCTTAGTTAGTGCCTAAGGCAGCATTAGAATGCAAGTTTGTCTGATTCTGTCCACTATACCATATCTGGTGACCATGATTGTTGCTTTGGCTGAAAGAGCCACACTTCTGGATGGCTTGGGATGGATTAGGTAGGTAGAGAGGGGAATGAAGGGCTGGAAAAGACTGTTTAGAGCTTTAGATTTTAAGTCACTTTCAGATCTCAAATTGGAGGGGCCTGAGACCCCCTCACCAACACACATTCAACTAAAAGAGTTAAAATAAAAAATAAAAAAAACTCTGAGTTTTTGCTGAAAGACAAGTCCCTCTGCCTAAGCTGAGACAGGGCCTTCTGACCCCATGGGACAATTTTCCATTCCTGATAACCTGGGAATATTTGCCACTTTTCATGCCAGTATTTAATATAGGCCATCTACTTTCTCATAGATCAACTGCCACAGCTGGGAAGGGGAGGGATTTGACGCAGACAACCTGGAATTTTTAGCAACAGGATCTGGGTGTTGCCAAGGAAATTCTCCCAGTAGTTCCGGGCTTGACCATGCTCCTGGCAGCTTCCTTATTTCCCTGATGGCTGTAGGTCGAAGGATCTCAATGCCTCACTGCCAAGTCCACTGCCTGTTTTTTGCCTTCCTTGTTGATGTGTCTCCCTCTTGCCAGAGAGATATACAGAGCAGGGAGGTAAAAGGACCAATATGGAAAGCTAGAGGGCACAATGGGGTGATACAGGGCACATCCCTGAACTGTAGACAACTTGTATGACCTTTAGCAACTCTATTCCCCAATATGAGCCTTTGTTTCCTCATTTATAACATGAGTGGGTGAGACTAGATGATAGTCCTTTTATAGCCACCATTCTTGAGTCCTGGTGGGACAAAGGTACCGTGTTAAGCAAGGCTGAGGCCATAAGAAATTCCTGTTTCATCTGTCCTGACCCTGTTTAATCAATTGTCAATTGCCCTTGCTTTCCTTCTGGTAGCACAACCACCATTTTTTTTGAGCATTCGTTATATATCAAATACTGAACTAAGGGCTTTACATACATTATCTCTTGTCATTCTCCCAATAATTTATTAGGTAGGTTCTATAATTATACCCATTTTGTGGATATGGACAACTAGAGCTCATAGAGATGAAATGACTTATCCAAGGTTTCCCAGCTACTTAATGGCAGAGCCAGGATTCAAGCCCATGTTTAACCTGAAAGCCTGTGTTCATAACTACAACACTGTGAGAATAGCCTGGGAGGGTTGGGAAAGGGGAGCAATGACACTGACTGTGGGGCCTGGTCTTTCCTGATGTCAAGGAGGCAGGACAATGACCAAATTGCTTTCTCTCTGCTGTGTGAAAGAGCCCACTGAAGCTCGGGACCCCTAGAAATGCCATAGCTATAGGAATCAAGTCTAAGAATCCTCTAGCTGAGCACTGGGGCCTCACCTGCAGTCTCAACTGGGCCTTCCCTACACACCCTCAGTATCCCTCTTGTGGTTAGGAGCCTTGTGCTTATTTTGCTCACTTCTCTGTTCTGGTGCTTCAGTTAGTCTCTACAGCCTCTGCAGTTTCCCTGGGGCTCAGGGTGTGACTTCTTTCTCTCTCTTTCCCTCCAGGGCTGCATCTCCCAGGAAGATCTCGCCTCTCCACTGAAGCCCCTGGTCCAGCCTCCTGCAGTGCCACGCTCCGTGTATTTGACAAGCTGAGTTGGACACTCCATGTGGTAGAGTGTCAGTTTGTCAAATACCCCAAGTGCGGCACATGCCTAGCAGCTCCAGGCCAGGGCAGTTGGGATACAACAGATAGACTGCCAGCTAGATACAAGAACACTCGCCAAACACCAACTAAACTCTCAAGTTATTTTCAGTCACTTTGAGGGAACTGAAGCATTGTATGTGAGCGTGCCAGGGGAAAGTGAGGCAGCTCTGGGAGCTACAGCCCTGGGCTGTGTCTATACATATTGTGTGAACCCAAGTGGGGCACACTAGTCTTGAAAAGATATAAGGGGCTCAGGGATGGAAGTGTTCCTTGATTCATTATTTTCTTCCTTCATGTTTCTTTTCCAGAGTCTCTCAGCAAGGACACCAGGATTCTCGCACAAGCGTTATGGAAGGGCTTAGAAACCCACTTTCCTGACACTCCGTCTTGGCTTCTAAACACAGTTTCACTTTATCTATCTCTCTCCTTTTCCTCATACCCTTTATCCTTCTGGGTACACCGTCTCCATTTCTCTCTGCCTTTCCAATGCTTTCCCATACTTCCTGGCTCAGCCAAAGCCCAGTCTCTCCAGGGACTTTTAAAAGTCAATCTACACTCTTTCTTTCTTCATTCTCAAAGCACTCCTTGCTTGGGTCCTTGTATATATCTTTTTATCTCCTACTGCCTAATGGCACCTCTTGAATTGTTAGTGAACTTTTCCAGGGGATATTTTTTAATTCCCCACTAGATTGTGAGCTTCTAAAAGACAAGACTATGTTTCCTTGATTGCTGTCTCCCCACTCCACCTCTACCCCAGTCCCTAGCACAGTACTCTGGTTACAGAAAATACTCAATAAATGTTTATTGATTGATTGACTTGCCACTAGTCCATTAACTTTGGGCCTTTGGGTCAAATGCTACCTATGAATTTTGTGAGAAAAAAATTAAACCGTGGTCACTACAATGTTATAGAGTGTTTAAGCTAATAGCCAACAAGGAGGGTTTTTCTTCCTGAGAAATAGGGTCAAGGGCAAAGAAGAGGAGGGAAAAAAGGTAGGCTCAGAGGCCAAATAAGTTTTGGAATTACTTGGTAAGATAAAGTCATACAAGCATTTTATTGCAGGATTTATCAGAGTCTTTAGTATTCTAATGTTGCATTGGAAATCTCTATGAGGGAGCTATAGAATAAAGCATTTCTCACGCCTATCTGATCTTGGAAATTTTTTTCTGTGTGCCATCTCCTGGGTTTAATGTTCCATGGAACAAAATTTGGGAAACTTCCCTGGAGGAACATCATACTTTCCTTCTCTTCTGGAGATCTCCTCTTTTTACTCCTCTACTTTCCCGCTACCAGCCACCTGCCTAAGACAGGTCCTATGTTATCATCCTATTTTTGTTTAGCCTATATTGCAGCTTTAGGCTAGCACCATACCTAGGACTCTCTTACTGGATTGTCTTGTATGGAAAAAATTATCAGTTTTGGGGCAAAGATGATCTCCAGAAATTTCTGGCTGCAATGAGTATATGCTTCTAGGAGTTCACAGAGCTGTCTTCTGGTGTCTGGTCTACCACTTACTTGATGTGTGTGACTTTAGACAAGTCACTATTCCTCTATGGGCTTAATTTCCTCATCTGTAACATGGGAGAGTTATAATCAATAATCTCTAAGCTCTCCAAGAGAAGAGACTCTGAGATATCCCTGGGGTTCCACAACTTCTATGGAGAGGGGTGTCCCTGGATTTGGAGCTCCTTTTACCAATAGAAATACAACTAGGATTCTATTCCCAACCCCAATAATTCCTTTCTCTAAGGGTAGTAGGAAGAAATAATGGTTGTTTTCAAAGGCTGTGGGGTCTGGACACAGAGGTGTTTCATGAAGGAAGCTGAGGTTTCCACTGGGTGAGGGCCCTGTTTCAGAGGCTTGTAAGCATGATGGGGAAGAAGTTGCTCCTTTCACCACCTATGTGAAGGTGGCATCTGGGGATGGGGAAATGCTGAGGTTTTGACCATGGACTTGGCAGGTTGCTGGTGGTGAAGCAAAGGACTCTTCCCTATTCACTTTTGTGTGCTATTTTGACTTCTATAATCATCCCAAAGGGGAGCAGACCCTAGTGAAACCTGAACTGACCTTAGGGCTGCATTGGAACTAAAAGTGGTAACATGTCAGTTTCCTTGAGTGGTAAAGAAGTTGATTTGACATGAATTACATGAGGGAAAGGAAGCAGTGTTGACCTGGCCCAGAACAGGTCCTCATAGCGGGGATTGATTTAAAGATATATGTGTGTGTGCACATACACAGACAGACAAACACGAACACACATGCTCATACTCCTATTCCTTATTCCTGCTTGAGGAGAAGGACTTCTTTGCTCTGAATTCCACCCCACACTGTAAGAAGGGGCTAGGAGATAGATTTCAGGATTACAAAGATTTCAGGATTCCAGGAGATGGAAACCTTTGAGGGTGGTGCATGCATACTTTGGAAAGAAGGGAACCCATTATGTCTGCATTCACAGTCTCCTGACACAGAAGAAATGTTCCTCTTTTTTCAGGTTTCTAATTGACTTGGGAAGAGTCATCCAGGCAGAGCTAGCAAGATGATTGGGAAGGGAATGGAAGGCAGTTAAGTTCTGTTTTACCAAAGATTCATTGTGTTCCAACTGGGCCCACCTCTGAAGTGAGGTAAGAGTGGCACGGGTGGGATGAAGAAAGACTAAAAAAGCAAAGACACGATTCATACTCCCAGGGACCCAACCATCTCAATTAGTCTCACTTTAATTACCCTTGGTAGGTCCTTGAGAGAAGACCAAAATGACCAAGATTGCTATCATGATTAGATATTTATTGAGTACCAAAAGAGTACCAGAGCACTAGACTCACAATGCAGGAGCAGAACTGAACCCTGGCTTGCTATATGACAATCTCAAAAGCTATCTGGTCCTGGAGAAAGGGAAGTGATCCTGGACACAGCTGGTCCCCTGAGCTGGCAGAGCTGATCCTCCCTCTGGTCTTCTGGTGGAAAGAGTCCAAAGTTGAGTGGTTTCTGGAGGCATGATGATCACGTCCTCGTGTTATGGGCACTTCCCTCTGGTGTTTGGAGAGAAGCAGCGGAAGCCACAGGCAGGGATGCTAGAAGGGCCCAGGGCCTAACCCAGCAGCAGACTTGCTTTAGGTACATATGGTAACTTTTCAGGAAAAACCAGTCACTTCTAGGGACCCCAATGTTGGCAAGCAAGACATGTTGTGTTATCCAGGAAGAGAGGTAGCAAGGAAGGGGGCCATGCAGAAGGCAAGGGCTGAATAGGCAATTATGTCAGCAGACCCTGGCCTAGTAGGCATTTTTAGCAGACACTCTTGCTATCGGTAGCCAGAAGCCCATAATCTGGGGGAACTGTATGCAGCAAACGAGCGTAGTCACTGTTGATCTGGGCGATGATCTGGTACTCCTGGCCCAGGCAGGGGTCCTCAGAGTAGTCGTTGTCCAGAGTCCAGGAAGCTGGCTCTTCAGTGGAGCAGCCACTTGCAAAGATGGCCACCCTCATGGTTTCACCAGAGTCATTGGCATCCCTGGCATGCACCCTGTGGCCCAAGAGCCCACCACCCATGAGAAAGGACTTGAGTCTAGAACCCTGGTTTCCCATCATTCTGCCCCAATTCTTACCATCTGACCCTCAGGCTCTTGTCACCCAGGGATTCTGGGATCAGAGTGCTAGTGGACCTGAATTATTCTATGTGTTCCGTAGGCCAGGACAAAACCTCAGGAGGTGCCTCAGAGAGGGAAGAAAGCTGTGCCCTGACCCTGAAGACCTCTAGGCTTAGGATTGGGTCTGTGCCAAACCCCCTTTCCTGCATGCCAGTGACCAACATAATTGAGGGAAGGGAAGGGTCAGAAGATGGAAGAAGAGATGCTATCTTACCTGGCCACTTCATAGACATGCTCTAGAAAAGAAGGAGGAATTGGGTCAGAAGTCTCCATGGGGAGTGGACAATGGCCAAGCATGGACCCTGGATACCAGTAGAAAGGTGAGGGAAAGGGAAACAGAGAGGGGGATTTCAATATGTATCAGCTTTCTAACAACTAGGAGGTTTGGGAAGATGAGTTGAAACATAGGGATGCAAATTTCTCAGGAAAGGAAGAGGAAGCACACTTGGTCACTGTCCTCTTTGGCATACTCTGACTCAGGACATTGAGCTGGCGCAGTTGCTTGGTGTGGTGGGAGAAGGGACCCAGGAATCTTGCCAAAGATTCCCAGGGAGTCCTTGTAAGAAACTTGACAGCCAGGCTAGAGCCCAGGCAGAAGGGGCTGAATTGGTCTGATGTCAGGGACTATGACTTAAGCCATTCTCAAATGCACTCATCCCCACCCTGCACCCAGGAAAGGTCCTGGAAGAGATCACCATTGACCCCTAGTGTCTGTGTAGGAGAAGTACCTACATTTCATGCAGGCTTAAAGACTCTATAGCCTGGTACAAAGATGGATGTCTCTTGGTACTGCCCTCTAAAGGCTTATAATTTTTCAGGGATGTAGCTGGGAATGAATGCATTAAAGTACAATAAAGCAAACACAGCATGCTGCAGGCCTTTTACCTTGTGATAGAGCCCTCTATTTCCATGTCTTACCTCCCTCATTGGCCTAGTAGCTCCTGTACTGCAGGAGTTGTGTCTTTTTCTTTTTTATATGTTTAGTGCCTGGCGCATAGTAAGCACTCAGTAACTACACGTTAAATTTAAATAATGCCTCGAGGCTATCTCCCTTATAAAGAGGTGGAAAACAGGAGTTCTGGGAAGGCAATCCAAGAAGGGAAAATGCATAAAGGTATGAGGTATACAGCCTATTTGTCTGTTTGACTTCAGTGACTGGAAATGAAAATAGGTATAATGAAGTTGTGGAGATTGAGAAGATAGGCTAGAGCTATATCACAGAGGACCTTGAATGGAATGCTGTATTTTGATCTCTATTCCCTGGGCCATGAGGAACCCTGGAAGGTTTTTGAGTGTGAAATAATATAATGTGGTTGCAGTTTATACCCAGTCTCATTGAGATTATGATGAATGCTTTCCTTTTAGTACTCCTGTGATTTGTGGCCACTTGAGATATCTCCACATCCACGTTCAGCCTCATGGGTAGTAGCCATGCTACCTGGTCTAGACCAGAGCTTATACTTGAGGCCTGGGAGAAGGAGATATCAAGATCCCCTTCTCTTTGGTTGAAGAAACTCATGGTGGAAACCAAGGTATTTGGGAGTAGGAGCTACTACAGAGGAAGAAACACACTAGTGCTAGGTAAAATGGTGAGTTCAGCAGGCATTGAGGGGTAGCTAGGTTTTACTTAGAAATCAATATCCAAAATTTTTTTCCTCCTCTGTTGGCTCACAGTTGTTAAATGGCCCTGACAACCACACCTTCATCATGTTACTCCTCTGATTAAAAATTTTTGGGGATTTTTAGTGCCTTTGTAAGGCCTAGAGGAAAAAGTCCACATTCCTTAGCTTGTTATTCAAGACCTTCTATAATCAGGAATGAACTTTCCTTTTCCCTTGTATTTCTCCATTGCCCAGCGACATGAATTTTCTTTATAGATGACCCTACTCACAGTCATCTTTTAAGCTTTTATATGGTTACTCATGTAGATTCTCCTTCCTGGAATACTGCCCCCTTCCAAATTATTTTCATACTCCAAGGCCTGGTCTAAGTCCCTTCTCCTTCTGAAAGCCCTTGCTAATTACTCCAGCCCTAACTGACTCTCTTCTCCTCCGGATCCCCTAAGCCTTGATTGTCTTCTCCAGGCTTTGAGTCCATGGCCTCTAGTGCTCTGCATTGTTATTGATAAACTCCATGCTTCTACCTTGAATACCCTAAATAAATTATAAGTAACTTGAGGCCAAGGATTGTGTCTTCTCCTTCTCTTGCATCCTCATTAGGCAACCCATTACAGAGATGGCTGTACTAGGCTGGATACCAAAGATTTGTGAATTAACTTCTATAAGTTGTATTGTCATTGTTGGCTTGTACGTCTGTCTCCCTGCACTCCTACTCTCACCCTCAAACTAGGCTGGGAGCTCTTTGAAGTGCCTAACACAGTGCCTGATACAGAGTTTATGCTCAACTATACTGCCAGAATGAATGAATGAACAGGAGCCACCAGTCCTACTCATCACTCACCCTGTTGGGATGTCTTCCTGCAGTGCACGATATAAGCCATGGTGAAGACCACCACACAGCACAGGGAGATGATGAGAATGATGGCAAAGATAGGCAGGCCCTTTCCTAGAAGGCAAAACAAGACCAAGTGGTATCTGATTGAAAATGAGTCCAGAAACAGAAACTCCAAAGATCATCCCAGACCAGCCCATACCTCTTTCTTTTCTATTTCCCAACTTCTCCTAACTTTCTTAGCTACCCAGAGAGACAAACAAAACCCCAGGCCCATGAGAAAGACTTGAGAGAGGCTAGAAACTCTATGTGTAAACAAGTTCTTCCAGATCCAGTGGCTGATTGGCCTGGGCATTTGAATTAGTCCTACATGCTTTCCACGGGGCCAAGACAACAGATTTTCATCTTCTCTTAGAGAGGAGAAAGTAGTACCCTGACTTCCCAGCTTCACAAAAAATGCTACCTTATTGAAATTTTGGTCAATTACTTCTAGCCACAAGGATTCTTTCCTTCACACTCTCTGGCCCAATACCCAGGTTTCATTTTCCTCAAAACATATTTCCACTGAGTCCCCTGGGTTACCTACCCCAATCCTGCCTATAAGCTGAAACAAACCACTGGACTGGGCTTCCAGTCCTGGATCTGTTATTTACTTGCTGTATGACTATGGTATGCAGAATAATGGTCCTCCAAAGATGTTCACATCCAAATCCCCAGAAACCGAGAGTATGTTAGTTTATATTGTAAAGAGGAATTAAGGTTGCAGAAAGATTTAAATTTGCTAATTAGCTGACATTGAGATGGGGAGATTATCTTGAATTATCTGGATGGGCTCATTGTAATCACAAGGGTCCTTTAAGTGTGGAAGAGGGATACAGAAGAGGAGGTCAGAGTCAGAGAGAGATTTGAGGATGCTACATCACTAGATTTGAAAATGGTGGAAGAGAACCAAGAGCCAAGGAATGTGGGTAGCCTCTTGAAGCTAGAAAGGACAAAAAACTCATTTTCTCCCAAAAACTCCAGAAAGAACACAACCCAGTTGATACCTTGATTTTAGCCCAGTGTGTCAGGCTTCTGATCTTTAGAAGTGTAGGATAACATGTTTGTGTTACTTTAAGTCAGTACGTTTGAGGTAATTTTTTTTTTGAGGAAGATTGGCCCTGCGCTAACATCTGTTGCCAATCTTCCTCTTTTTCTTTTTCTCCCCAAAACCTCAGTACATAGTTGTGTACCATAGTTGTAGAGTTGTAGCTCTTCTATATGGGATGCCACCTCAAAACGGCTTGATGAGTGGTGAGTAGGTCCGTGCTCGGGATCAGAACTGGTAAACTCCAGGCAGCCGAAGTGGAACGTGTGAACTTAATCACTACGCCACTGGGCCAGCCTCTTGAGGTAATTTTTATAGGACTCATAAAAAAATAAATACAGTGACCTTAGCCAAATTCTTGATTAAGTTTTTGACTTAGTTTTTCCGTAAATTCAATGAAAAGATTGGATAATGCTTAATGTATTGCAACTACAATATTCTGAATCTAGGGAGAGATATCAGGGAATGGGAAGGAGTAGTGAAAGGAATTTCAGTATACTTAGGATTAGCTGCTGCAACTGGCTTTGTTTTACCTCATCTCAAAATATTTTGTCCTAGAAATCTGGTATTTGTAGTCCTCAGAGCTCTGGTTGGAGCAGAGAGAACCCAAGCTATAAAATGAAAGAGACCAAAGGAAGATTCCCCCTTGGAGAGAGTCAAGTAGTGAAAATTTTGACAGAGAATGTAGGGCACAAACACAATATCTGAGAATTTCCATTTCTCCCAAGGTTATTTTCTCCTCTTACCAAACTAAACCAACTTTCCAAGAGGTATCTTTTAACCTCCCTTCTCCTATTGAATGTTGCCCTGGAAGAGGCATGGAATTATGGAAGCCTTCAAGTCAAAGGTGACAATGCAAAGGTGGCACACAGAACAGGTTTGGACTATGCCAGGAGACAGCCAAGATGTTTTGCAACCAGGAAGGGAGCAGTACAGGGGCATTAAGAAGTCCACTATCAATGATACCCAGCCAGAATTTGAGACCAGGAGTGATAGTCATCAAACTGTTTAGCACCATCCAATCAAAACAGTTGCCTACTGTAGACCTGGAGTCTAAGAGGTCCCCTGCTATACTAGGCACTAACACTTTTGTTGCAGAACCATGGAGCGGTCTGGAGAGTTCTGAGAGATGGACCAGGGCAGTCCAGGTGATAACAGGGAGCTCAGCAGTTAAAGGAAGTAAATAATTATCAACTAGTAGAATAATATTTCATCATTTCAATCAATGCAGTGATACCAGTGCATACCAGCTGACTGTAAGCTCCAGGTGAAACATAAAAGACCTTTTTTGGGGGGTTTGGGTCTCTGAGACTATGACTTAGATACCTTTGAAACTTTGGAGGAATCAGAAATCAGGCGCAAGCTGCTTGGTGAGCCCTGGCGTAAAGCTCAAGTAATGACGCCCTGTCATTACCCTTACCTGGTCCAATGCCCATGTCCCTAGAAGACCTGGTTGAGGTCGTGTCTCTTTCCTCTTCTTGCTTAGAATGTGTGGGAAGTATATTACTATGAGAACCAGCTAAGATCAGGTATATCATTCCCCTTAACCCCACTCTGACTTTGCTCATCCTTGGATCTCTATCTTTTCTTCTCCATCCCACACACTCCACCCATCTCTGAGGCCTTTGACTATTGACTGACACATAGCGGGTAATGATTTGCAGAGTTGAATGCCATAGAACAGTGTGTATAGTGGGAAGTTTCAGTTGCAAAGTTCAGAGCCAAGGAGGAAGGATAGAAGTTCTGGCATTACCCTTACCTGACCCAGCACTGGTCTTCTCGAGGTAGCCATCCACTTCAGTGGTCAAGCCCCAGGGTGGGTTCTCTGTGGATGTTGCAATGACAATAGGGTATTAGGATCAGAGACTTCTCTTCTAGCCAGGAGCTGCCAGGTGCTACATAGTTTGGGGTCCTTCTTTGGACATCTGAGCTGAGATTTCCAGAATTCCTGGCCCTGTCATTGACCACTAGTACTATGAGGTGAGGTATAGTTTCTTACTATTGGTGGAGGAAAGAGGGCCGATAGAGGGGAAGTAATATGCATAAAGTTCCACAGCTGGTCAGACTAGGAACAGAACAGAGGTCACAGTTTTCTTTTTTCCAACTTTTGCCATGGGAATATTCTAACTCTTTCCTTCCTTTTGCCTCAGAATTTTTCACAAAGAAGATTATATATATTCATTATTCCACTTCCTCATGACCCTTAAATGCTTGATATCTTTCTTTTATTTCCATTTCTTTATTGCTGTGTTCTTTCTGAGGAAACTAGTGACCTTTTATTACTCATCTAATGGCATTGGGCCTCCTCCCTTGGCTTCCATGACACCATTTCAGACCTCTCCTACTCGAGCAGAACCCTAGTAAAACTCACCTTCCAAGGAGGATTGCATAGTTGTAGGTGCCTCAGTATTGGCATTGAGTGGCTTTGAGGAGTCTACAAGGAAAAGGAAGTCTAGTCAAGGGCCCTGGCACACTTGAGTGAAATGTTGAATGTGCTAGGGAAATTTAGAATTAAGTGGAGGCCGGTCAGGTCCAAACCGGGACCTGTTTCAACAATTCTCTCACGATACTGGAAAGTTGTGTGTTATCTGTTCTTCTGTCACATCATTCTAACCCAGGATACTTAGCCCAGGGTTCATAGACCCCCAATGAATGTATAACTAGAGTTCAGAGGGTCTTTAAACTCAGATGGGAAAAGCATATTTTGTCTTTATTAACTTATAACTGAAATTTAGCTATTCATTCTCTTGAGAGGGATTTTGGAAGTATCATAAAAAAAGGTGGCTGCGGGTGATGTCAGTGGAAATGGTAGAGCAATGACCTCCAAATATTGAACTCTTCACAAAAGCAATGAAATAACTGGCAAAATTTTTCATAATCAACATTTTTATACAGAATTTTGGAAATTAGTCAAAGATTTGCATCAACCCAGGGAGCATTTACGGAAGAAAAACACCCCAGTCTTGTTAAGATCAGCAATTTTGTGGCATTTTAACTTTTCCTAGCCCCATCACCCTTCCCCAGGCCAGTAGTAGCCTTGAAAATAAACCCCATTCCAGGTGCTGGAGTAAGCAGAACAGATTTAATTCTCAAACAGTTGTCATTATTTGACCTGTGTGGAGATTCTCTGAAAGACCTGACTCAAAAGGCTTGTCTTTATTAGTGAAGCAGTGCTAAAACTCTCCCTGGGGAGGGGAGAGTATTTGTCACACAACTGCCTGAGGCAATGGATAACAGGAGAGGGAAACAAGAGACTAACCAAAAAACTTAAAAGGAAAAATTGAAGAATGAGATGTCCATAGAGACTTTGAAAAGCTCTGACACATTTCTAGGAATCTAGAAGGCCACAGACATGTATAAGGTTGTGTGCATGCTCAGGAAATACATGAGAAAGTCATAAGCTCTTACCTCTGGCTGGCCTTGAGGCTTTACATAAGCATGAAGTGAAGGCTATGGCACAGTTATAAACTGCCTGGTGAGTGTTGAAGACATATTTCAACATGCAACAGAACCCTTTAGTAAAGACTGGGAGATTTATTGTTTCTCAGTATTTAAGAAAATCTCTATTCAATCATGAGCTGACTGCTAAGTTAACAAAGTAGAGACTTAAGTGGCCATCCATGACAAAGAATATAGAAGACTATACAGAATCAGAAAAGTCATTAAACAAACAAACAGCAACTAGTACAAAAAGCAGTGCCAACAACAAGCCCTGGAGAGAGAGAAGGAGAATCAGATTTCCAGAGTTGCCACATTATATTATTTTAAAGGCCAGTTTTCAACAAAAATACATGATATGCAAAGTAATTAGAAAGTATAGCCTATAAACATGTAAAAAAGTTGTGCTGAATAGAAATTGTGCCTGAGGAAGCACAGATATTGGACTTACTAGAGAAAGATTTTAAATCCATTATTTTAAATATGTTCAAAAAACTAAAGGAGAACATGTCTAAAGAACTAAAAGAATGAGAGCAATTGAAATCAAATAGAGAATATCAATAAAGAAACAGAAATTATAAAACAGGAACCAACTAGAAATACTGGAGTTGAAAAGTACAATAACTGTAAAGAAAAAAATCACTAGTGGGAAGAAAAATTCACTAGAGAAGATTTAAGCAAGCAGAAGAAAGAATCAGTAAACTTGAATATATGATAATTGAAATTAGCAAATTAGAGGAACAGAAAGGGAAATGAAGGAAGAAAAATGAGCAGCACCTCAGAGACCTGTGAGACACCATCAACTGTACCAACATACACATAATGGGAGTCCTAGAAGCAGAGGATAGAAAAGGACAGACAGAATATTTGAAGAAATAATGTCAAAAAACACTCCAACTTGATGAAAATAGTTAATCTGCAAGTATGAGAAGCTCAGTGAACTCCAAGTAAGAAAAATTAAAAAATATTCACATATAGCCATATAATCAAAGTCAAAGAGAGAATATGGAAAGCAGCAAGAGAGAAGCAAGTCATCATGTACAAGGAATTCTTAATAAGATTAATAGCCGATTTCTCACTGGAAACAATGGAGGTCATAAGACAGTGAGACGACATATTCAAAGTACTGAAACAAAATCCTACCAGTAAGGAATTCTATATTTAGCAAACTGCCCTTCAAAAATGAAGGAGAAAGTAAGGCATTCTGAGATAAACAATAACTAGGAGAGTTTGTCACCAGCAGATCAGCTCTATGAGAAATCTTACAGGGAATTCTTCAGGCTGAAATGAAAAGACACTAGATAGCAACTTGAATCGATGTGAAGAAATAAAGCATCAGAAATTATAACTACATAGGTAAATATAGAGAATGTAAAAGTAGTTTTTGTTTGTAACTCCCTTTCTTCTATCTGATTTAAAAGACAACCACATAAAACAATAATTATAAATCTATGTTGATGTGATTATAATGTGTAAAGATGCAATTTGTTACAATAAGAGCATAAACGAGGGGGAATGGAGATATATAGAAACAAAGTTTTTATATGCTATTGAAATTAAGTTGGTATGAACAATTACTAGATTGTAGTAAGTTAAGAATCAATGGTAATCCCCAGGGCAACCACCAAGAAAATAACTAAAAATATATAGTAAAATAAACAACAAAAGAATTACATGGTACATCAGAAAATATCTGTTTAACACCAAAGACAGCAGTAGTGAAGCAACAGAATAATAATAAAGGCAAAATATATAGAAAAACAATAGCAAATTGGCAGATATAAATCCTACCGTATCAGCAATTACATTAAATGTAAATAGATTAAATTATCAAATTTAAAGGCAGAGATTGGCAGAATGGATATTAAAACATAATCCAACTACATGCTATGTATACTTAGGATTCAAAGACACAAATGGTTTGAAAGTAAAAGGATAGAAAAAGATATACCATGCATACAGTAACAAAAATAGAACTGGAGTAGCTATACTAATATCCAACAAAATAGACTTAAAGATAAAATTGTTACTAGAGCCAAAGAAGGACCTTTTGTAATTATAAAGGGTCAATAAATCAAGAAGACACTACAATTATAAACATATATGCTCCTAACAACAGAGCTCCAAAATACATGAAATAAAAAATGACAGAATTTTAAGAAGAAAAAGATAATTCAATAAGAATAGTTTGAGAATTCAATACTGCACTTTCAATTATTGGTAGAACAACCAGACAAAAAATCAGCAAGGAAACTGAAGACTTTAACAACGCTGTTAGCAAAATGGACATAGCAGACATATACAGAACATTCCACACAACAATAGAATACACATCCTTCTCAAGTGCATAATGAAGATTATCAAGAATGGACCATATGTTAGGTCCTAAAATAAGTCTCCACAAATTTGAAACAATTTAAATAATGCAAATTATGTTCTCCAACCACAATGAAATGAAATTAGAACTAAATAACAGAAGGAATTTAGGGAAATTCACAAATACATGGAAATTAAACAACAACACCTACATAACCAATGGGTTAAATAAGAAATCATTAGGAAACTAAGAATACTTTGAGATGAATAACAATGAAAACACAGCATACCAAATCTTACTGGATACAGTGAAAGCAGAGCTCAAGGGAAAATGACAGCTGTAAATACCTACTTCAAAAAATAAGGAAGATCTCAATCAATAACCCAATCTTTTACCTTAAAAAGAAAACTAGAAAGAGAAGAGCAAACTAAACTGAAAACAAGCAGAAGGAAGGAAATAAAGGTTTAGCAGAGATAAATGAAATAGAAAATAGAAATCAAAAGAGAAAATCAACAAAACCATAATTTAGTTATTAGAAAAGATCAACATAATTGACGATCCTTTAGCTAGACCAATTCAGAAAAAAAAAGAAGACTCAAATTACTAAAATCTTCAATCAAAGAGGAGAAATTCCTGCTAACCTTGTAGAAATAACAAAGAATTATAAGGGAATACTATGAACAACTGTAAGACAATGAATTAGCTAAGATGTAAAATACAAGTTCCTAGAAATTCACAAACTACTGAAACTAACTGAAGAAGAAATAGAAAACCTGTATACGCAGACCTTTAACAAGTAATAATATTGGATTGTTAAACAAACAAATTACCACAAAGTAAAGGCTAGGCTCAGTTGGCTTCACTGGTAAATTCTACCAAAGGGTTAAAAATAATTAACGCCAATTCTTTACTAATTCTTTCAAAAAATAGGTGAGGTAACACTTCCCAACTCAGTATAAGAGACCAGTATTACCCTTATACAAAAGCAGATAAAGATATCAAAAGGAAAGAAAATTAAGAACTGATATCCCTTATGAATATGGACACAAAAATCCTTAACACAATACTAGCATACCAAATCCAGAAGCACATTAAAAAGGTTATGCACCATGACCAAGTAGGGTTTATCCCAGGAATGCAAGATTGGTTCAACATATGAAAATGAGTCAATGTAATACACTCCATTAATAGAATAAACGAGAAAAAAAGCACACGATCATCTCAATAGACACAGAAAATGCACTCAACACAATCCAACACCCTTTCATTATAAAAACACTCAACAAACCAGGAATAGAGGGAACTTTCTCAACCTGATAAATTGCACCTACAAAAAACCCACAGCTAATGT
The DNA here is from genome assembly GCF_020826845.1 of Diceros bicornis minor. Classification (NCBI taxonomy): domain Eukaryota; kingdom Metazoa; phylum Chordata; class Mammalia; order Perissodactyla; family Rhinocerotidae; genus Diceros; species Diceros bicornis. Next base: position 59,551,772 of record NC_080781.1, read on the forward strand.
CATACTTAATGGTGAAAGACTGAATCTGTTTCCTGTAAGATCAGAAACAAGACAATGATGTCTACTCTTGCCAGGCCTATTCACCATTGTACTGTAGATATTAGTCAAGTTAATTATGCCAGAAAAAGAAATAAAAGGCATCCACATTGGAAAGGAAGAAATAAAATTATTTCTATTTTCAGATGATATAATCATATATATAAAATCCTAAAGAATCCACAAAACAATGATTAGAGCTAATAAATGAATTTAGCAAGGTTATAGGATATAAGATCAATACATAAATATCAGTTGTATTTCTGTACACTAGCAATGAACAATCCAAAAATGAAATTACAGAAACAATTGTATTATATTATCACCAGTGACGTCAGCATCATGGCGGAGTGAGCTTTCCCGTGAATTCTTCCCCCACAAGATACAACAAAAGCAACAGCCACAGACCAACAACGGAATCCCAGACAGTGAAAACCTAGAGCGGAGGGATCCACACTGCCGCACATCTGAGAGTGGAACGTGCTGGGCCCCCGGAGGAAGTGGGGAGAGGTAAGGAGAACTCCGCTCCCTCCCCATCAGATCAGCAATCCCGGTCCGCGCGGCTCCCAGAGAGGGGGGAGGGGCGGCCCTCGGCGGGGAAACCGTGGCTCTTTGGACTCTCTCAGCCAGTGGGAAACTCCCGCACAGAGGACTCAGAGGAGCCACAGGGCTACCATCAACATCTGAGCACCCCAGAGAGTGGATAAAGAGGGGCAAACGAGAATCCTCCCACGTCAGGGACCCAGAGGGCAAAAGAGAGAGCTCCCCCCTCCCCGCAACCAGGAGTCTGCAGCTCGACCAGACCAGACCTAGCGATCCGAGGCAGACCTGATCAAACTGGACTGGACCCGTGGATGGCAGCGGGGAAAAAAAAAAAAAAACAAAACTGCGGATCGCAGCAGAAAAACCGGGGCAGAGCGCAGGGGGCTTAGACTACACAGCCCTTTACCACCAGACAGTGGTGGCAGGTGGAAATTACAACCAGAGACTTCCAGGATGAGGAAAAACAAAACCAACACAGGAACCACAATGCAAAAATATATGAAATCACCAGACCAGAAACAAAATGACAAGCACCCAGAAATCAACCCCGAAGACACAGAAATCTATACTATCACCAAAAATAATAAAATACTTAGAAACAAATTTAGCTAAAGAAGTGTAAGACTTGTACAGTGAAAACTACAAGAAATTGTTGAAAGAATACCTAAATAGCTGGAAAGACCTCTCATGTTCACTGGTTGAAAGACTTAATATTGTTAAGATGGTAATACTGTCCAAAGCAATCCACAGAATCAATTCAATCACTATAAAAATCTCAATGACCCATTTGCAGAAATGGAAAAGCTAATCCTAAATAGATAAATATAGGTCCCTATGGAATTGCAAATGATCCTGGATAGCCAAGACAATCTTGAAAAAGAAAAAAAAATAGTGGACTCACACCAATTTCAAAACTTACTACAAAGCTATTGAAATCAAAGCAGTGTGGTACTGGTATAAATGTAGAGACTTTGATCAATATAATACCATCGAGAGCTCAGAAATCAATCTGTATATCTTTGGTCATTGATTATTTGACAAGACTGCCAAGATCATTCAATAGGAAAGCATAGTTTCTTCAACTAATGATGCTGTGACAACCGGATAGCAAATGAATAAAATTGGAATAATGCAAAAATGCAATATTCATGCCATACACAAAAATTAACTCAAAATGGATCAAAGACCTAAACATAAGAGCTAAAACTATAAGACCCTTAAAAGAAAACATAGGAGTAAATCTTCATGACCTTGAGTTTGGTAAAGGATTCTTAGACAAGACACCAAAAGCAAAAGCATCAAAAGAAAAAATAGATAAGTTGGACTTCATCAAAAGTAAAAACTTTTGTGCATCAAAAGACACTATCAAGAAAGTGAAAGGCAACTTATATAATGGGAGAAAATATTTGCAAATAATGTATCTGAAAAGAGTCTAGTATTTAGAATACATAAAGAACACTTAGAACTCAACAATAAAAAGGCAAACAACCAAATTTAAAAATGTGCAAAGTATTTGAATAAGCAGTTCTCCAAAGAGGGCATACAAATGGACAACAAGCACATGAAAGGATACTCAACATCATTAGTCCTTAGGGACATGCAAATTGTAACCACAATTAGATACCACTTCAAACCAACTGTGTGTGCTATAATTTAAAAAATAAAATAGAAAATAACAAGTTGGTGAGGATGTGGAGAAACTGCAACACTCTTACATTGCTTGTGGGAATGAAAAATAGTGCAGCCACATTGGGAAAGAGTTTGCCAGTTACTCAAAAAGTTAAACCCCGAGTGACTATATGACCCAGCAATTCCACTCATAGTCGTATATCTAAGAGAATTGAAAATATATGTCCACACGAAAACCTTTACATGATTTCTCATAGCAGCATTATTCATAATAGCCAAAAAGTAGAAATAACCCAAATGTGCATCAACTGATGAATGGTTAATAACATGTGTTATATCCATGCAATGGAATATTATTTGGCAATAAAATGATGAAGTACTGATACATGCTGCAGCATGGATGAACTTTGAAAACATGCTAAGTGAAGGAAACCAGACACAAAAAGTCACATATTGTATGGTTCAATTTATATGAAATACCCAGAATAGGTAAACTTATAGAGACAGAAAGCAGATTAGTGATTTCTAGGGGCTGGGGGAATGGGAAATTGAGAGTGATTGCTTAATGGGTACAGGGTTTCCTTTTGAGGTGATGAAAATATTCTGGAATTAGATAATAGTTATGGTTGCACAGCCATCTGAACCACTAAATTTTATACTTTAAAATGTTGAATATTATAGTATGTGAAGTATATTTTAATTTAAAAAGGTGTCAGTGAAAGTCTGATAGAATTTCATTAGGTTAAGAAGGAGAAAGAATATTTCGGGCAGAGGGAACAGCATTTTATGTTTCAGATGTGGAGAGGCATGTTCGATGATAAGGCTGGATAGCTAGGCTGGGGACAGACTAAGGGAGTTTAGGCTTTGTTCTTTGGTAGAAGGGTACATGGGGAGTAACAGAACATTTTTGAGGAAGGAAGTAAACATTTCCCAGTCTAAGTCTGGAAAAAATATTTCTGACAACAGTGCGATGGGGTTTTTGAAGGTGAGGGAATGGCATATTTTGTCAAATATTCATTATTCATGAACAAATATTCACTAAGGTCCTCCTATGTGCTAGGCACTTTCCTAGACTATGGAAAACCAGTCATGGATTTTATATCTAGTGATATAAAATAGATATTCAATAAATGTTGAATAAGTTTATGGTTTGGTAAGGATGGATGGACATGGGGAGATCATTTCAAAGGCTATGGAAATTGTTCAGGAAAACAGATGATGAAACTATGACGGTATGAGGAAAAAAGGAGGAGCATAAAAAGAGAGTTGATTCAGTAGTTGAATTCGCAGCACTTGGTGATCTTGATGATTAAGAGGTGAGGCAGAGGGAGGAGTCAAAAATATTGCTGAATCTTCTAACAGGTTTGAGGAACAAGATTGGTGAGTAAAGGTAAGTTCAGTTTTAGACAAGCAAGATTAGAAGTGAAGCTGTCCAGAGGTAACTAGACATTGAGATATAACACTCAAGAGAGAAATTAGGGATAAAATTATTGACTTGAGAGTAGTCAGCCTAGAGGTGATATTTGAAGCCACAGAAGTGAATAAAGTCCCCTGATAAAAATGCTATAGAGATACAGGAAGAGAGCAATAAGAACTAAGTCTTTGAGAACATTTACAATCAAAGGATGAATGAAGGAAGACCTAGCCAAGGGGTCTGAGAAGGATGAGTCAGATAGGTCTTAGGAGAACAAAGAAATAATAGTGGTGTTGATACTAGTGGTTGAAAGAGCTTTGAGGAGGAAGGAATGTTCAACAGGGTCAACTGCTACAGAGATGTTGAGGACGATGGGTGTGAATGGAGAGGTCTTGGGCTTTGGTGATGTGGAGGTCAGTGATGACTCTAGTTTATAAGTTATGTTGTGGTGAATTGGGAGGGACAGCCAGTGGAAACTACCTTCTTTAGAAGAATGGTAGTGGCCATGGGCGATATATGAGGTGGCAGATGCGGAGAAATATTTTTAAAAATGACATATATGTGTTATTTACATATATGTGGATAATGAGCTTACATACATACATATATATTAGGCTTAGGTATAGGATAATGGGTGGAGCAGGGAGGTGGAGTAGCTGAGGTTAAGAGCTTAGGTGGAAGGTTTGCTGTGGAGAGAAGAAAGGTACATCTTACTCTGAGCCAAGAGGGAATGGGTAGGGAAATGTCAAGGCAGAGAAAGTAGTTGATAGAATTCATATCTGAGGGGGGTCTGGATCATCTCAGAGAACGAGGATGTGACCTCATCTTCTGGAAGCAGGGCTGGGAGCCTGAAATAAGGTGGAAAGTGTTCTAAACAGCTGCTATAAGGAATGGGACAAAGATAAGCAAATTGATTGGAAAACAGCATGGTGACAACCAGTGGATGTCACACAACATGAAACTGAAGTGGGATCAATGCATCTCTGTGCTGTTTTTGTGAGCAGAGCTCAGCAGTCCAAGACCATGGGCAAAGTCATGGCATACAGGGCCATCCCAGAAGTGAGGAACAGCACAGAGGGTAAGGCAGAGGGAGGAGGGGCTAAGAGCTATATAGTGCAGAGATGAAACAGGGGACCCGACTTATGGAACAAAGTTGAGGTGGAGAAGGAGGCAGGCAGAGGAAGCCAAGATGTAATAGCTTGGCTCAGAGAGCAGGAAAGGGTGGAAGGCTGAAAGTAACTTCTCTGAGCCTGTTTCCTTACCTGTCCTTAGGGGGCAATGGTGAGCACTGCCTAAAAGCTTTGTTGCCTGTGAGGTTGGACTGTGATAACGGATAGATTGATTGGTTATGAGCAAGGTCCTGCCCAGAAGGGCTAGGAACTAACTCATAGAAATGTGAAAATGTTCAACTTGTCTCTTTATGAAGTACACATTCTCAGACTTTCTAGCTATTTCTTGCTCTCTCTGCTTGACCAGATTGACAACTCTCAGCGAGTTGGGCCAGTGTCCACATAATTCCCTCAGAGTGAGTCTGCCTGTGTTCCCCAAAAACTAACACACCAAAACCTACAGCACACACATCCTCACTACAATTCAACTTTGGGAAACAAATCTCTCCAGGCAAACACAGGAGTCTCAAACCAACATCAGTTTCCTAACCCAAGTGGTGAGATCCAGTTTGCTCACTTTCCTTATATAGAACTATCCTCAGAGGATAGTAATTTTCAGGTGCCTCTGAGGATAATTCCCTAAAAGCAGTTCCCAACGTGTTTGGACAATGGCAGCCCTGTCAGAATAAGTGTCTTCCCCTCCAAGGAGATGTCTTAGAAGGCAACAAGACTTATTTGGACATATTGCTGGGCTGTTCATTTAAACCCCAGCCTGCAGTCTTTATGTACATGGTTTTTAGTGTTCCCAGGAGAATGCTGTAAGAAATAGTCAAACCTTGATTAACCAGAGTCAATCTTCATCAAGATCTCAACCAGAATTTGCATTTGGCTTAAGGAAGAAGGGAGGGAAGTTTAAAGAAATTATGCAGAGATCTGGGCTTTATTTCATAAAGCAAAACAAAACACAATCAAATAACAAAATAACGACAAAAAAACCCCACCAAACAAAACAAAACAAAAACAAAAATGATTTCAAAGAGTGCCCAGAGCTAGTATATATTTAGCCATGACAAACAATCAGTCATAGTGGAAAAAGCATGAAATCTGAGTGCAAATCCCGACTTAAACTTCCTAGCTGTGAGACCCTGGGCAAGTAGATTCTTCTTTCTCACTCTCTATTTCCTCTTTTGTCAAATTAGGGTAATAATAGCTATCTCATGAGATAATTGTGGGATTCAATCAGAAAATATGTGTCAAGCTCTTGTGCATTGTATCTGGCAAATACAAGGTACCCAGTAAATGTCACTTTTCCCTTTACTATCTTTATCTACTTAATCTACAACATGACCGGCATTGTCCCCAGTCCAGAATTTTTGTTCTTTGTGATCGTACAACCCAGGACCCACCCCCCCTTCTCTTGAATAAGGGCTCTACACTGAGGTATCTCTGGAACAAAGTGGTCTGTTGAGAAGCTCACCAGGAGAGAGAGTTGCTCACCTTTGACCACAAGCTTCACAATGTCGCTGCGCTGCTCAGAGCCTACCCGCCCCTTGGCAGTACAGAAATAGGAGCCCGAGTTGGCCACCTCTGCAGGCTTGAAGAGTAAGGTACTCAAGGCTGCTACTTTGATGGGTTCCTGGTCCTGAATTTGTTCCTTGTACCAAGCATAACTGATAGGAGGAGAACCCCGAGCCTGGCATTGAAGGCTAATCCTCATTCCCTGGGGCACTGTGAAGCCGTAGCCACTGCCAGTCGTCACTGTGGGCTTGGAAACAGAGACTGCAAAGACAAGAGAGGAGGCTCTGGAAAGTTACAAGAATATTAGAACACAAAGCTAAGTCATCCCTTTTGGGTATAGGGTTATGTATATATCTGCAAAAGGAACTAAAAGGGACTCCTGACTCAGGATGGAGGAAGGGAATAGGACAATGTAAATAAAAATAGCGTCCTTTGGAAGATTAGGTACTGTTTTGTACTATCTGGGGTTTTGAATGATCTGGAGTTAAAAATCAACTGACTTTAAAAAAATAATATAGTTTTATTAGAGTTTTATTGAATACAAAACTCATTAGAGCTTTTGGATTATCTGCAGTTTTCGATCACCAGGGCCAGATCTTTGTAAAATTGTCAAGCCAGCAAAGCTTATCTTGGGTAACCCTGCACCCCTTTCCCCAGAGCTTCTCTGTCAGCTATTGACTCTCCAATATCCTGATCATATATACTTATTTTTATGAGTTTTAAGACCCAGAGCCCGAGGAGGGTAACCAGACTATATATGCTAGAATTTCCGTGGCACTTGAAGGAATAGAGATTTGAAGGCCAGGAACCCTTCCCAACACTTCTTAAATTCTGTCATGAGAGTGATGACTCTGAGGATCCTCTGTCTGGCCACTTCCTCTGATTACCCTATATAATTGAAAAGAGACTATGTACAGGTGAAGAAAGATCTCTGGGTTTCTCAGGGTTTTCTAGGATTACAGTCTTCTATTGGGTCTTTGCCCATCAGCGCTTTCCTACCCCTACAGTGACTCACGTTTCTGGATGCGGAGCTCAATGATCTTATCTCTCACTACTTCGTTGCCAGCAAGGGTATGCCAAGTGACTTCACACATGTAGTGGCTCTGGTCATCCATCTCCAGGATATTCAGTTGAAGGGACACATCTCCTGGAACCTCGTGGTTCACATGCAGGCGGCCCCGGTACTTTGCTTGCTGGATATGGTCTCCAGAGGAGTCACGTAGGAAGATGGTGACTGGGTCTGAACCACGTTGTACCAACCACTTTACCAAGACTTGAGTGTAACCTTGCAGAGGACCATAGGTGCAGGGAATATTCACATCCCCTTTCCAAGGCCCTGTGACACTCTCAGCTGCTTCCAGGATGGGATGGCCTAAAGAGGAGGACCAGAGGAAGAAAGCAGACATAGATGGCACATCCACTTGGGAGCTAGGGTTGCAGTGGAAGGCCTCAAGAGGCTTCTGAGAAACACTGCTCAACTTTCCTTCCATCATACTTTCAGGTTCCCTATAGCTTTTTGTTCTCTACCAGCCTTCCCATCAATCAGAACCAGACCTCAGAAGGAAAGCCATCAACATTGTTTAGTTCTTTTGAATTTCAAGTCCTTTTCCTGTCACTTTGCTGCAAGGTGACCCTGGGTAAGTCACCTTCCACTACAGAGGACCCGTTTTCTTCATCTATAATGTAGAGTTTAGATGGAATGGTCTCTAAGTGTTCTGCAAACTCTGATGTTCTGTAAGTTCATGAAAATAACTTCTTTCAACATTTTCCAAAAGGGGTGTGGGAGCAAATGCTGAGCAGTTGGGTCTGGGCTATTTTATTTATGTTATTATGTACCTAGAGAAATGTAGGGGCTGCAGGGCTAAGAAAGAAAGGGCCATCTGCCTTGCTTATTCCCTGTTGCTCCCTCAGAAGGGCTCAGTGATTGAGTCCCCAACCCTAAGCTCTTCTCTGGAAGGGAGGAAGGAGGCAAATAAAGAGCAATTCTGAGGGTGGAACCTTGTGTGAGATGCATTCCTGTTTAACAAAATTATTAGTTATTCTTAAGTTTGAAACCTGCGCTTTCTAAGCCTGACTGTTCTTTTTTTTTTTTTTTCTGATTTCTCTCCTTTCATTGTTTATTTTTTTATTTTGGTTTCTCTTAGTTCTCAGCAAAGGTACATTGGAAAATTCCATCCTGAGGAAGAATGGAGAAGAAAATGTCTGGAGAGGAAAAGAGTCTGAGTAAAATCCTAGAGCTGGCTGCTAGGGATGGTGGCAGGACCAAAAGGAGATTGCTCCTTGGCATGCTGGGATGGGAAACCCAGGGGGAAAAAGTTGGGGGTGTTGAGAGCGTCATCAACTTCCATCAGAAATTTCCATCAATCAGTTCATATTTTGAGGGTTTTGTGTATTATCTAACTGGGGCCAGGAGTGAGGGATTGTTTATTTAGACAATGTCTTTATGTCTCTCCTAGGAGAGGTAGTTTCACAGTGTGAGCTATTACTGAATAAAAGCCTTTTATGTATACCAGGATTCCAAGGCTTCAGTCAAACAGATGGAAGATGGGGTGGGGGAATGCTTTCTAGCTCCCAGAATGTAGTGCCAAGTACCAGGGCTTTTTCTATCAATGGGGAGACTAACGTCAAGCCTCTAGCCTATGCCCTCACCAGGGACTCTTAGAACATTACCACCATATTTTGGCCAAGATAAAGCCTTGAGTAGAAAAGAATAAATCAACGTGAGTTCATGTTGCTAAATCCACCACATACTCTGGAGAATTTCAGATAGGGCAGGGAGCAGAACTCAGACCCACAAACAGGAGCATAATAGGGGGAGATTTTGGTTTGCCCTAAAAATGAACTTTATAATTAATCAGAGCTGACTATTGATGGACTAAGCTGTCTAGGAGAAGTTCTGACCTTTGTGTAGGTCTTGGACAGCATTACCCTTTAAAGTACCTCCCAATCCTAGATGGTTCAATACTAATAGACTGTAATGGAAACAGAAGTTAAATAATTGCATGATCTTACTGGAGGTAAACTTTCACCAGGTGATAGGTTTCACTGCGCTGTTGATAGTTCATGCCTCCATATGCATGCAGATAAAGCTTATCATCATCATGGACACACATGCCCATACATATTTTTGGTCACTTGCAAGAACAAACATACCAGCCTTAGCCCCATGAAAACCATCTGAGACTTTCAGTTTAATGTGCTCTTTCCCACTAATCTTCCTTCAGCCCTCCCAAATCTCCCTCCTCTCCTTTGAAAAGCATTCTCATACTCCCCTCTTGGGCAACAAAGCAGCATTCTGCTGTGAGGACATCTGGAGCAGCTGATAATGCCTTTGTCTATGCATATGTATATCTTACCTCTTACCTTTGAGGAGCTACCAGGTCTGGCTCACATTACCCTCCTTGAGAACTTGCTGGGGACTCTCACATAGCCCACTCTGGTCTGTCCAGAACATGAATAGCCAATCCCAATTTTCCAATCTCAAAAGTCACTTCTGGAAGTAGGTCAGGCTTGACTCCTCCATCCCAGAATAGGGGGATGTGACAGAGTTAGTAACTAGACTTCCAAGAATGGCATTTTCTTCCCTTTTTACTTTTTTTTCTTCCTTCTCATTCCTTCCTCCTTTATTCCTTCTACCCATCCTTCCATCTTGCTCCTCTTCCTCCTCCTTCTCCTTGTTCTCTCCTCTTCCTCCTCCTTCTTCATTAGTAACATAAAGAGAAATTGTATGATAGACACAGGGCATCACAAAAAGAGGACATTGTACTATTCCTCATGTACTCTGAGTCCAAAGTGAAGGTAACTTCAATAGCATTGACTTATACCTTCCAACTATCACTGTGGTGCTCAGAGAGCCTGGAGGAACACTGAGTAAGAGAATTGAGTAAGATCAAGAGAGTAGTAAATGACTCCATGATGTAGTAAGAAGAATAATACAAATCTAAATCCAAAATCTGCCTTATTATATATCTCTCTGTATGACCTTGAGTAAATTGCTAAACCTGTCTGAGCTTTAGGTCATTATCAACAAAATGTATGTAATAATAAACCTTCCATAGAGTGTTATAGCGAAGATCAAATGAGCTCATAAGTGTGAAAGCACCTAGAATAGAGGTTGGCATTCAGTAGGTGCTGGATAAATGCCAGTCCTGTCCCATGCCTCAAGAGAAACTTCCCATATTTATATTGATTCTTCTTATCCTATAGAAATCCTCAATATGTCTTCCCCAGGGTGGGCAGATTCATTAAATTGGACTATTATCAGCTTTAATAATGACATGAAGGAAATGTTAGCATATGAGAAAGTAAGGAACTATCCTGCCCAGCCTTATGGAACTTACCAAGTTATGGGCAGGTAATAGGTCATCCCTGGGTTGTAGGGCAGCCAGAGAGGACACAGTAGCCTGTACCTCCAGCAACAGGGCTGACTTGTCAGCCAACGTGAAATGTTGGCTAAATTAAACAATACTCTTGAATTTTCTGGAAGACTGGGTAAGGAAAACCCATTTCAGGAAAGCCCCACCTACTGGGGGGATGCTCTGCCCATTATGGATCCATGAAAACCACCGAATTGTAAGGTACTTGGTACAACAGGGCTTGAGGTACCAGGAAGGATAGAATTTGCAGACTTCTAGAGTGGCATAGCTTCAAGAGCTTTTAAAAACCACTTAGTCGCATTCCCTCATGGTACATATGCGCAAGCTGAGACTGAGAGAGAGAAAGATGCTTATCCAAAGTCACACAGATAGCAGGGGCAAAGCTGGGCCTGGAGGTTTAGAATATAAGCTTTCAGATAAGATACTGCTTTCTTACCTTCTTAACTTATTAAATCACCAGCCACTGAAACTGAAACCAGCAAACCCTTACCTGGGCCTACTTGACATGGTTTAAGGGATGTTATCCTAAGGTCGAATAATATCCCTCTGACTGCCTGAAAAAGAATTCCCCCATCTTCTGGCTACTTTCTGAAAAGCCTTTCCCAGAATTTCAGAGCCTTGCTCTCTTCCTTCAGGGAAGGATTGAATTTCCTTTAAATATTGTCCTTCCTCAGGAGAAAGACCGGAGCTGGGCCTTGACTCAAGTGACTTTGTTGATAAAGGATTTGAACTGAGAAAGGGGGGACAGTCCTGGGGCCCAATCTGGTTCTGGGACCTGTACTTAGAAAAACAAAGGTCTGAGGTCTATGTGATGGTCCTAAAGAAAGGAAAGGCTGAGTTTTCTGGGTGTGGGCCCTTTTATAGAACCCATTCTGGGTCCCTATTTGAATCTTTCTCCTCCCACCACTACACAGAGTGTGAGGGCTTCCCATGAGCCCACACTCCAATGTCTGACCTCTCTACCTTTCTTGGGCTGCCTCTGGAATAGAGGATTAGCTTAGATAATAGATGTTTATAAAATGTTTATAAAATGCAAATGTTAGGACTCATCTTTATTATGTTTATTTCAACATGTGTCTTCAACCTAACAGCTGATTCTGGCCCCTAGAGGCTTTTTAGAAGTGAAACCACAGTCCTGCAGAGCTGTCCAGCTGGCAGAGCACTTTGAGGTCAGACAAGCAGATCTCCTCACTGTACAGATGGGCTTGGGACACTGAGATCCAGGGAGAGGGAAGGCGTTATTGGCCATTCAGTATGTCTTGAGCCTTAAGTCTATAGTGTAAGAACCTCTACACAAATGGAAGACCTGCTTCCAGGTCTAGAGGACCTTATAGGCTGGAGAGGGAACAATACACATGTGAGCACTCACACGCACACATATGATTCAAATTTAACATTTACAAAATGTTCCCCTGAGTCCCAGTCCTGCTTCTACAAATACCACCTCAAACTAACAGATATGGAGAAGGTAGAGAAGCACACTCTTAAAAGTGTTAGAGAATGAAAATTTTTTGGTTGTAGAAAAAACACTATTTCTCAGGAATATTAACTCTGCCACTAATTCTCTGTGTCCTGGGGCAAATTCTTTTCCCTCCCAGGTGACTTAATTCAGTATCTCTTTTAGCTTTGAGGTTTTAGAATTTGATGGATCACAGAGTCCCAGGATAGGGTAGCTTAATCTGAGTCAGCTGTGGAAAGGTGGGTTCTTTTTGACCACACAAGAGATACCAAGCTAACACTCATCCAGCCTCTTCCTCTAAGGATATGGAACAAACAGGGATACAGCAAGAACCTCTTTGCCTTATCTTGGGTCTCACTTAGCTGTTACTCAGAATTAGTTTTCTAAAAGGCTATCTCAATTCTCAAGGGTATAAATGAGGAGGAAGAAAGACCCAAGGAAATAATGCTACTATGGGATAATCAGACCTCTTTTGGGATATGTGTTCAGCATTAGGCTCCCACAGAAAGCCCAGACAAACTGGGTCATTTCCAAAGGGAAGTGAGTTACCCCAGGAGGTGATAAGAAACCAAGCCTTGTGAAGACCAGATGAAGGAGCCGGGGTTGTTTAATTCGGAGAAAAGATGAGTCAAGGCTACGTGGTCTCTGTCGTTAGAACTCTAAAGGGCTGTTGCAGCATAGAAGGAGCAGATATGTTCTGTGTGTCTCCAAGAAACAAAGCTGGGGCCTTTGGATGGAAGCTATAGGCAAGTGAATTTGGTTTAACTCAAGCAAGAACTTTCTAACAGTTGGAACGACCCCTGGATAAACTAGATGGTCTGAGGAAGTAGTAAACTCTCAGTCACAGGAAATATGAGAACAGATATTCTAAGCACTTGTTCAGAACAGTGAAGGATGTGTCTAGGTTACTTCTAAGGTCCCATCTAGCTCTTAGACAACATTCCTTCTTTGGGGGCTATATATCTGAACAGAGATCAAAACCTGGAAGCAGAGGGGTTAAGGCATAATGGTAGAATTTCAAGTGAAAGACAGCAGATGGAGGAGGGACTTGGGTAATATTGGGTACCTTCTTAATGTCCTTTAGAAATAAAAGTAGTAGAAAATCACGTGTATGTTTTCCAAGAGGGGATCCTTTTCAATTTCTACCTAAACTTACTCCTGGCTTCTTCAGCAGCCTTCAAATACCTCCCTCCATTCTGCCCAAAGCTAAGAGAGTCTACAGTATTGGCTGAGAACACTCACCTACTCCGAAGAAGTAGGCTTTCCTCAATAGGCATTCAATCCCAATCCCCCAGTCTTTTGCCTGTTCCACCGGTGTCAGCCAGACCCCCATTTGCTACCTTACCATAGGTTACCACCGTTAGGTGGCCCAGGAGTAGAAAGTTCAGTAAGAGCCCCATCAATGCCAGAGCCACTTCTGTCCTTTCTTCCAGTCTCCTTCTGTTAAAGAGGCTTGAACTCCTGATGGCTACCAGCGTCTGTGCCTGCTTACTTCCCTTCCTTCCCTATATCTCTCATTTGGACTCCCTGTCCCACCTCACATTCCCCTTCCTTCCCTATTTCAGCACAAGTCATGTGAGCACCACCCTCCCTCCCTGCCTGGGGTTGGAGGTTCCAGGGTGAATGAAACAATTCTTCCCCCTGCTAGGGCATTGACTTGATTTTCCCTGGAGCCAATAGGGCTCTTTGGTCTTTGATCTCCCAGGTTGTGTTTATTTTGGGTTTCCTCCACAAGACTCAGAGGTTGGGGGGTGAACTTTGAGATGAATCTACTCCCTCCAGTATGGGGACATTTTCCTTCCTGGTGGGCACAGGGAAGAGAGATCAACTTTGTTGGCCTACGTAATATTCAGCAGTCATACTTTTAACACCCTCGCCTGCTCAGCCTATGCAAATGAACAGTGTGTTGGGGGTAGGTACCTGTGAGATTCAGAGTACAAGAGATGAAGTGTATGAAAGAACTTTCTACACACCAATGCTTTAATAATTGGCAAGCTCATGGATCAGGCTGTTATGTGGGAATATACTCCCATAGTTTATATTGGGAAAGCTCTTTGACTCACTTTCTCCAATAGCTTCACCTCTTTGGTAAGGGTTCCTATTAGCGCTCATTAGGAATTTATTATTTATTTCTTTTAAGGGAAAGTTAAGTTTAGCATTCAATGTACTTGCCCATTAACCTGACAGTGGTATGCTCTATTAGGCTGAACTTTTCAATGACTTGGTACATACCCCTAACATACAAGAGAGTGACATTAAACCTCCTAGAAAGCATAATTCCTTCTCTTCACTGGCCCGAGAGTGACTATAAATCCACCAGCAGTCTACTTCTAAGTTTGACACTGCCCATAGTCTATAAAACTTTGAAAATATAAACACTTCCAAAAGAGAAAATACATCCAACAAATTCATAACGAAGTGTAAGTAACATTTAGGCTTGTCTTTCTTTTTAACTGGAAGGATAAGAGAGTCCTTGGCCAAGGGAGGTGTGAGCTTTGCAGAGGGGGGGGTTGGATGCCAAAGAGAGACATTATCTCCTCCACATGCTTGTCAAGGGGTGGTTACATACAGATGATTTGGGGCTGTGCAAGGGCTAAGAGGAGATTCCAGCATTTCAGGCCCTGGCATTATCACATGGAATTCTGTCAAGCCCTTCTGTTTCTCAGATTCAAGCCCTCTTGTCTGGTTGTCTCTTGCTTTTTGGTTACTTCATTCAGTCCACCCCACTGGAACATCTAGTCATTCTTTCCCATTGGGTCCTCACTCAGGGCACCCTGAACTTGGTGAGCCCTCATTTTATATTTTCTAAACAGTACCCTACAACCACTACCACTATACACATACACACACTCATACACACACACACACATACACACACACCTTCCTTTATACACTTTCATGATAAAGAGCTGGAAGCCCATGCCACATTAAACTGATGTCAATTTCTGTCTGGCCTGGTGACTGCATATTTTTTGAACTGCATCTTGCCTCTCGTTAGGACCTCCTGGATCTGAACATAAAGAAATGTTCTAGGGAACATGCACAACATTTCTCTGGGGAAGACTTCTAGTTGTACAGTGGGCTCAGTAACCCTGTTGAGCAAGAAGAGCATTGATGGGGAAGTCAGGAAGCCCAGTGATAGGACTGGCTCTGCGTCTACTTCATTCTGAGACTTTGGGCAAGCTAAATCTCTCTAAACCTCAGCTTCCCAAATTGTGACATGAGCACTGTTAGACTTGATGTTTATGTCTTTTCAGATTTTTTAAAAATCAAACTACACTATATATACAATAACAACTATAGCAATGATAGCTACTATTTCTTAATCCTTACTCTTCCAGGCACTGTACTAAGCACTTTACATGGATTATTTCATTTGATACTTAGAACCCCTCACATAGGTATTATTGTACTTGCTCTGTGTCTCCTCTGTTACTCTTTACTCCCTTACCCTGCTTTTCTTTTTCTTTGTGGAACTCACCATTACTTGGCACATTGACTTACTGGTTTACTTGTTTGTTGTCTGTCTCCCACTCTAGAATGTATGCTTCATGAAGGCAGGAAATTTTGTATTTCATGCTCATTGCTATATCTCCAGTGCCTAGAACAGTACCTGACATATAATAGATAAATATTTTAAATGAATGAATAAATTCGTTCATATAATATAATAAATATTTTTTTAAATGAATGAATTAAATAAGTCACCATTTTACAAATGAGACTGAGGCCCAGAAAGTGAAATTGCTCACCTGTATAGAGGCTGCCTAGATAGGATCCAAACCCATATCTGTGTGTCTTCATAATTGGTACTCTTAAGCACCACACTATTCTGCTTCCTTCATACCTTTAATGACCACTTATAAAGTATTAACAGACCTTTTCTGGATGTTGTAAGGGAGAGAGAAGAAGTGTTAGATACGATCCTTGCTTAGTGAGATTTTAGTATAGATAGTTAAGATACACACATATGGACACACCAATGGGCACACACACATGTACTGACTGATACAAGGTTAATTATCAATTGAGCTTTAAACCTTGTGGTTCAGACAACATCTGGGTGAATAATGCGTAAAGACTTTACAGAGGAAGTGATGCAAAAACTAACATTTGTAGAACTCCTGTTCTGGACTGGGCACATTAGCCCTAGGCCTTAGCTTGCAAGGAAGAGATTATGAATCCCTTTCTCTGCTTGAGGAAGCTCAAGTCTAGAGACACCAAAGGACCTATCCACAGTCACACAGATGGTAAATGTCACAAGAGAGATTTCCAATTCAAGTTGATCTATTTCCAAAGCCTGAGCTTTTCTCCTCCATTCCCTAGGGCTATACTTGAGCTAAGCCAAGAAGATGAGATCATTGAAGAGGAGAGGAGAGAGAGATGCATAATTGACTTAATCCAGGGAGTTCACCTTTTCCTTATCTTCAAACCCAATGCTTCCTGAGATGATGGTATATGTCATAAGAGCTCATAGATTTTAGTTGAACAGTAGAGTAAATGACCCGTATCTTTGGGGCCAAATATCCAGAGGTTGCTGTAACACTTTACCTCTTTCCACCTCCATAGCCCACCTTCCTAGAAAAAGGTTTAAAGGGAAGATTAGAGCAATTCATCAGTATGTAAACATTATTTGAGACCCTCCTGTATGCATGCGTACCTTGGGCTTGGCTGGGCTGGAGGGAAGTGGTGATGCAAAGAGGAAATCTATAGAGGTCCTACTCAAGAACACACTCACAAATACACAAATACCACATATAAACATAGATGCATAGATACATCTAGACACATATAAACACACTTATAGATATACATATGTGTATAACATAGTGATAGGCATAAAATATTAACACATTGACACACAAAATATACATGTATAGATACACAGTACACAGCACATAGACACACAATACAGTCACATAGACACACAAATATACACACACATGTACATGGACACACAAAAACAAGCATTGAAACACAGATTGATACACCCAAGAAGAACATAAGCACACAATACATGCATATAAGCATATAAACACGTATAAACACACAAACACACATATAAACATTAACCCAAAGATACATAGAAAGATAGTCCGATTTTTTTAAAAGTAAACTAACAATAACAGGCCTCACATACTAATTGGCAGGGAAATGACAGAAATTCATTTGTACAATGGGAGTACATAGGTGGTAACAAACCACATGGACTTCAGTGGTCTAAGAAGGTTTCCCAGAGGAGCTGGAGAGTGGGCTGGGACCTAAGATTTTGTTAGCATTGGCTAGGCAAAGAGAATGGGGAAGGAATTCCAGGTAAGAGGTAGAGAGAGAGAGAGATAGAGAGAGAGAGAGAACCAAAGCCTAGAGGTAGCAAGGGCAAGAAGAATTCTAGTGAAGAGGAAGAAAATCAGTTAGACTTTAGCTTGGGGTATACATAGAAAGGTAGGGAGAGGAAAAGCTTGGCCAGATTGTGGAGGGTCTTGAAAACCAAGCTTAGATGCCTAAACTTGACCTTATAGCCTTCTATGGGAACCATAGAAAGTTTTAGAATGGAGCTGGGACTTGCTGCTGCTGAAAGAATTATTTTAAGGCCAAATCCATTGATGGAATACCAATGGAGTATGGTGGGAAAATTGGAGGCAGCGGAAGGGGAGACTAATTAAGCTATCGGCAGCACAATGCAATTGAAAAAGCATTGGGGAGGGCATTAGGAGGCCTGGGTTCATCCCCTTGTCTGGGCCTCAGTTTTAGCATCTGTACCCTAAAGATGTCATGTTCACCCATGGACCTTTAAGCTATATTCTTGGGATCCCTAGGTGTCCTGTAAGGGTGTCATCGTAGGGGGAAATCAGGAGGGGATGGGGAGAGTGAGGTTTAGGTGACTGTTCCAACCAATGGGACGCTGGAGCCAACTTGAATCCTGAGAGCTGATTGTGTACATTTCTTCCAAAATCCGTGTTTTGTGACATCATATTAGTAGTTTGGAATTAGCCATGGTGGGAATATTTACACCATGAAAATCAGCAAATGCCATAAGCCAGGACTTCTTTTTTCTTTCAGAGAAAATATTTAAATATTTTAAATATTTAAATATTTACCCACATACTACTGGTTTCAACTCTCCAAACCCAAATTAACCAGAACAACTCTGACTTTGTCTGCTAGATCTATTGGGATTCTAACATGTCATTTGCCTGAAAGGGGTCTATGACTTGAATGATTTGAAAATCACAGTCTTAATTCATCATTAAAGGCCCTGCTAGGTTTGGCTTTACAAGGTTCTGATAAAAGAGCTCAAGCATGAGACTAGGCACATAGTAGGTACTAAACAAATGCATATTATGTACCTTCAATGTTTCTGACACTGTTCCAGGTACTGGGGATATAGTAGTGAACTAAACAGACAAGGAGCTTACTTTCTAGTGGAAAGAGATAGATATTAAATGAAGAATCAAACAAATAAATATGGAAAAGGAAAGTAAAATTATATATTATATAGCTCAGTCATGAAGCCTCAGCAACATAAACAATGAATCTTTCTCTTACCATCAAAATTATCTATGAATTTATTGGGAGAATGTGAATATGAGAAATATGCATGAGTGTGTATCTGCAGGATTGGGATGAATGGAGGTGGGGGGCAAATGAGAGCTAGATTCTCATCTTCTGTAGAAGATAGAAGAAGGATTAGTGATATAAGCATGTTATAATATAAGCATGTTATATGATAAAATAAAAGTTATTGAGTCAAAACCTTCAAAAAATCAGTTGAAAATGATTGTCTCTGAGGAAAGAGAAATGTTTTAACAAGCATCATAGAACTATTTGATTTTTTTGATTACATGCATGTTTAACTAGAAAATATGTATATTGTATATAATATGTCAGGTGGTGATGAGTACCATGAAGTTAAAATAAGGTAGCACTATGGGATGGAGAGCGTGGTAGAAATAATACTGTACCCCAAAAAATGTCTGCATGCTAATTCCCAGAATCTATGAATATGTTAGTTTACATCACAAAGGAGAATTAAATGTATAGATGGAGTTAAGGTTGCTAATGAACTGACCTTAACATAGAGATTATTTTGGATTATCCAGGTGGTGTCAATGTAATCACAAGGGTCCTTAAAAGTGGAAGAGGGAGGCAGAAGACTCAGAGTTAGAAGAAAATGGAACTATGGAAAAAAAGCACAGAGAGGTACAACATTGCTGGCTGTGAAGATGGAGGAAGGGAGCCATGAACCAAGGAATGTGGGTGGCCTCTAGAAGCTGAGACATGCAAGGATATGGATTATCCTCTAGAGACTCCAGAAAGGAATGTAGCCCTTTCTGACATCTTGATTTTAGCTCAGTAAGATCTATGGCAGACTTTTGACCTCTAGAACTGTGAGATTGTAGATTTGTGTTGTTTTAAGCCACTAAGTTTGTGGTAATTTGTTATGGCAGTGATGTAAAACTAATACAGAGAGTAATAAGGTGACATGTACTCTCTGAGGAAGTAACATTTGAACAGAAACTTGAATAAAGTGAGGGAGCAGGCTTGGCAGATATCTGTGGAAAAATAATTCCAGGAATGGAGGGCTGCAAGTGGAAAGGTCCTGAGGAGGGATCATGCCTGGCATATTTAAGTAGGTATAGTTGGAGCAGAGTGAGTGAAGGGGAGAATTGGTAGAGGATGTGATGGGAAAGGGGATGGTTGGGGGAGAGTATATTATGAGGTAGAGTCTTATAGATCATTTAAAATATTTTAGTTTTTACTCTGAGATAAGGAATGATTGAAGGTATCTGAACATGGGATTAACATGATCTGATTTGTGAACCAACTACAACTGTTAGAACAATATGGTTGAATATCACAAACATAACATTGAGCAAAAGAAGCTGGAGACAAAAGAGTAGATAGAGTATGATTCCATTTATATAAATTACAAAAACAGGCAAAATTAATTTATGGTGTTAGAAGTGAGGGATAATAGTTTCCATTGGAAGGGGGTGGAGTTACTTTAAGGGAGCATGGGGGCTCCTTTCAGGGTGCTGGTAATGGTCTGTCTCTTGATCTGAGTGCTGTTGCATGGATGTGTTAATTCTGTGAAATTCAATGATTGGTACATGTATGATTTGTGTACTTTTCTGTATGTATGTTATATTTCAATAAACAACAACAACAACAACAAAATAAATAAAAGGATGTCCCTGGCTTCTCCATGGTAGACTATAGAGGAGCAAGGGTAGAAGCTGGGAAACCAGTTTGGATGCTTTTGCAACAAATGAATAAATGTAGGATGGTGGCAGTGAAATCAGAGTAGAAAGAGTAAAAGAGTGACTAAGACTTGGCTTCATGTCATAGTGAATCATGGCTAAGTGGAAAGCAGAGACGCTGCTCATGTGGTAGATGTGGATGGCCAGGACAGTGATAAGGCCACAAATAGAACTCAAGAAATGCTGAATGGGAGAGGCTATTTTTAGCAGAAGATAGTTTGGGACCAGCCACATGGGAATAGAAGCAATGGGACTCCTATTCTGTACATCACACTGCCATTGATGCTGCTATATCTCCGAATTCTGTAGGTTCTGCTCAATTACCCTCAGAAATGTATTTGGAAGAGGTACCTTCTAGACTGGGCAGAGTAGAACTGCTTTGTCCTTACTGGTCCCCAGTTTCTCTCTCTAAAATGTTAAGCCAATAGAAATGATCAGTCTACTGGAACAACCAAGAATGTACTTGAAAATCAAGACTGGAGCCATTGGTTACATGCATGTACACAGAATAGGAAACAAACAAAAAATGAAATAAGTGTACCAGCTCTTGTTTTGACTGAACAATAAAAAACAAAGTTTCTTGAGCTCTGGTTCTTAAGATGACAGGAAAAAACAAAAAGTAAGTGAAACAGTTGTGGTTACTGTGAGTGGGTGGAAGTGATATATATATACATACACACACACACACGCACACTGTCCAAATTTCATGAGTTTCCTACTCCCACCCTCTCTACCCACGGCTTGGAGAGTTGAGCAAGAGACACTGATATGCCAAAGCCTAGGAAGATCCTTGGCAGAGTGGGCCTGAAAATTTTCCCCCTACCCTTCTCCTGAATGGACTTTCAATTTAATTCCAATTCATTTCACCAAAAGGTTTAATTACTGACTTATGCCAGGCTTGTGTATGGTTCCTTACGGGGATTGTCCCCTTTATTTAACCCTTATAAGAAGGCTATGAGGAAGGTAATTTTATTCACATTTTACAGATGCCAAGGGTAAGGCTCAGGGAATGTAGATAACTTTCATGAGGCTTCATAGCTAATTTGAAGCAGAGCTGGGTATCGAACCTATGCAGTCTGTAGCCAGAGTCGACATTCTGGATGCCACTATCCAAATACTGTGTCTTGTACTATGGGTTTCATCTCTGTGATTCTGGGCCCAGCCAAGGGCCTGGTATGTGGAAGGTGCCATAACTAGGAGTTAAAATATATAAAACCATAGGAAAATGAAGGAGTAAACCCCCAAAGAGTCAGGAAAGGCTTTAAGGAGGAAGTGATAGCATTTGAAATGGACTTTGAAGACTTGGTAGGTCTTTTATAGAAAGAATTGGGGGCAAACGAGGGAGTTACTTCAAGGTGAACTTCAGGGTAAATCAGGACCACTTTTGTGTGGGTGGATGACTTCCTTTTCATCACCTCCAGCTTTGACTAATATGCCAGACTTGAGCCCTCAGATGTGAGCAGCTGTTTTGGCTCAGGACAGGATTTGACTTATGGCATACTCAAAGCTATGTAATTGCATACCATGTAATAAAATTTCTACTGTATTAAGCATAAGTTTATACTCCCTGAGCACATACCATCTGGAGGATTTCCAGAAGGTATCTGTGCTCATAGTGGTAGGTAGGAACAAATAAGCCAGCATTAAAAGTTCATTAAAAACAGGCAAATTTATAGTCAGAATATAGATCAGTTGTTGCCTAGGGCTGGGAGATGTGAGGTTGAGGGGAGAGAATGAGGAGTGACTGCTAGTGGGTACAAGGTTTTTTGGGGGTTTATGAAAATATTCTAAAATTGATTATGATGATGGTCACACTACTCTGTAAATATACTAAAAATCTTGAATTGTACACTTTAAATAGGTGAACTTTGTACTCTGCTAATTATTTAACGATAAAGCTGTTAAAAAGCTCATTACAGTTTTGGAAGAATTTTTAATGGCCTGGGGACAAGTTTACAATACAATGTTAAGCTATAAAGCAGAATATGAAACTGTACATGTCATAATTTCAGTTAGGTTAAAAATATGATAGACTTGCATAGTGTTTAATATTTTTCAAGTTTTCTGTATTTTCCCAATGATCATATATTTTCTTTAATCATTTGTTTCTTTAATTATATATGTGGAAAATACACATCACATGTTAATACTTGTTTTTAATTGGCGGGATTAAAATAAATTTTCTTTTGTCCTTGTTACTTTTCATCATTTTCCAATTTTTTTATAATTAAAATGTATTATTTTAATAATCAGACAAAACTAAAGCATTTGAAAATATCATAAAATACCCATTGTATAGTATAGGATCTACAAATAAATAAAAATAATTTAAATGAACCAATGAAAAAATGAGCAATAATTAGGAGACAACTTTCACAAGAAGTAATATATTTGGCTAGTAAACAGATGGGAAACACTAAACCTCACTTACAACAGATAAAAGATGAAAACAGTTCATACTGCCCATTGTTGGAGGAGGTATGGTGAAAGAAGCACTCTCTCATGGAGATGACCAGAGGGTAGACTGGTGCCACCACTTTGGAAGGTAATTTGCCAAAATTACCTTCAGAGTAAAAAAATTTACTGAGCTATTGATGTTTTAGGATATTATTCTACAGAAATATTTAGACGAGTGTACAATGAAATACAAAAGAAGGTGTCTATTACATCATTGATTATAACAGGGAAAAGATAGAAACAACTTAAATGTCTGTCAATATGGAAGCAAATATGTTGATCGATATGAACTATAATTTAGAATTATTTAAATAAATTATACTTTATCAATATAATAAGGAATACTATGAAGTTATTAAAAAGAATGGGGTAAATCTATATGTACAGATACAGAAAGATGCCTACAAAATATTCTTAATTGAAGAAAGCAAATTTTAAAAGAGAATGTATAATATGAGTCTATTTTTTTTAAAAATGTAGGTTAATATATGCATAGGACAATACTGTGCAGGGCAAACGACAAAATAAATCATGAGGGATTTATGGGGGACTTTCACTTTCTACAAAGGAAGAGGATTGCGTTTTAATGCTATATCTGCTACTTACTAAGGCATGGGACCTTATATAAGTTACTTCATCTCTCTAAGCTCAGTTTTCTCATATGTAACAGAGAGCTAAAAATTGTACGTATTTCATAAGGCTGTCTTAAAGACGAAAATGCATGTAAGTGTTCAATAAATATCTGTTATTCTGCTTCGTATTGTTCTATTTTTTTATTGGTCTTAATAGTTTATAACATTGTGAAATTTTGGTTGTACATTTTTGTTTGTCAATCACCATATACATATCTCCCTTCACCCCTTGTGCCCACTCCAAACCCTCTTTGCCCCTGGTAACCACAATACAGTTTTCTCTGTCCATGTGTTGGTTTATATTCTACGTATGAGTGAGATAATACGGTGGATTGTCTTTCTCTTTCTGGCTTATTTGCTTTAATACCCTCCAGGTCCATCCATCTTGTTGCAAATGGGACGATTTTATCTTTTTTAGGGCTGAGTAGTATTCCATTATAAATATATACCACATCTTCTTGATCCAATCATCAGTAGAGGGACTCGGGTTGCTTCCACTTCTTGGCTATAGTGAATAATTCTGCAATGAACATAGGGGTGCATAAGCCTCCTTGGATTGTTGATTTCAGATTCATTGGAGAGATTCCCAGTGGTGGGATAGCTGGATCATAGGGTATTTCTATTTATAATATTTTGAGGAATCTCCATACCGTTTGCTATAGAGGCTGCACCAGTTTGCATTCCTACCAGCTGTGCACGAGGGTTCTCATTTCTTCACATCCTCTCCAACATTTGTTGTTTTTTTGTCTTGGTGATTATAGCCATTCTAACGGGTGTGAGGTGATATCTAATCTTGTTTTGATTTGCATTTCCCTGATGATTAGTGATGTTGAACATCTTTTCATGTGCCTATTGGCCATCTGTATATCTTCTTTGGAGAAGTATCTGTTCACTTCCTTTGCTCATTTTTTGATCGGGTTGTTTGTTTTCTTGTTGTTCAGCTGTGTGACTTCTTTATATATTATGGAGATTAACCTCTTGTTAGATATACATTTTGCAAATATTTTCTCCTGGTGGGTTGTCTATTCATTTTGATCCTGGTTTCATTTGTCTTGGAGAAGCTCTTTAATCTGATGAAGACCCACTTGCATAATTTTTCTTTAGTTTCCCTAGTCTGAGTAGGCATGGCATTAGAAAAATTCCTTTATGACGAATGTCAAATAGTGTATTGCTTATATTTTCTTCTATGAATTTTATAGTTTCAGGTGTCACCTTCAGGTCTTAGATCCATTTTGAGTTAATTTTTGTGAATGCCGATAGCAGATGGTCCACTTTCATTCTTTTGCATGTGGCTGTCCAGTTTTCCCAACACCATTTATTGAAGAGACTTTCCTTTCTCCATTGTATGTTCTTAGCTCCTTTGTCAAAAATTAGCTGTCTGTATATGTGTTTTATTTCTGGGCTTTCAATTCTGTTCCATTGATCTGTGTATCTGATTTTGTACCAGTACGATGCTGTTTTGATTACTATTGCTTTATAGTATGTTTTGAGGTCAGGGATTGTGATGCCTCCAGCTTTGTTCTTTTTGCTTAGGATAGCTTTAGATATTCAGGGTCTTTTCTTGCCCCATATGAATTTTAGGATTCTTTGTTCTGTTTCCGTGAAGAATGTCATTGGGATTCTGATTGGGATTGAATTGAATCTGTATATAGCTTTAGATAATATAGACATTTTAACTATGTTTATTCTTCCAATCCATGTGCATGGGATGTCTTTCCATGTCTTTATCTCATCATAGGTTTCTTTCCATAATGTCTTGTAGTTTTCATTGCATAGGTCTTTCACCTCTCTGGTAAGATTTATACCTAGATATTTTATTCTTTTAGATGCAATTGTAAATGGTGTCATCTTTTTGAGCTTTCTTTCTGTTAGTTCATTATTAGCATACAGAAATGTAACTGATTTTTGTAGGTTGACTTTGTACCCTGTGACTTTGTTGTAGTTGTTGATTATTTCTAATAGTTTTCCAATGGATTCTTTAGAGTTTTTAATATATAAAATCATGTTGTCTGCGAATAGTGAGAGTTTGACTTCTTTGTTGTCTATTTGGATTCCTTTTATTCCTTTTTCTTGCCTAATTGCTCTGGCCAGAACTTCCAGTACTATGTTGAATTAGAGTGGCAATAGTGGGCAGCCTTGTCTCATTCCTGTTCTCAGAGGAATGGCTTTCACACTTTCTCTGTTGAGTATGATGTTGGCTGTGGGCTTGTCATCAATAGCTTTTATTATGTTGAGGTACTTTCCTTCTATATCCATTTTGTTGAGAGTTTTTATCATAAATGGATGTTGGATCTTGTCAAATGCCTTCTCTGCATCCTTTGAGATGACCATGTGGTTTTTATTCTTCAGTTTCTTGATGTGGTTTATCATGTTGATTGATTTGTGGATGTTGAACCATCTCTGTGTTCTTAGTATAAATCCCATTTGCTCATGGTGTATGATATTTTTAGTGTATGGCTGTATTCAGTTTGCCAATATTTTGCTGAGGATTTTTGCATCTACGTTCATCAGCGATATTGGTCTATAATTTTCCTTCTTTGTCTGTTCCAGTCTTTGTCTGGCTTTGGTATCAGGGTGATGTTGGCCTTGTAGAATGAGTTAGGAAGTGTTCCATCTTCTTATAATTTGGGGAATAGTTTGAGGAGGATAGGTATTAAATCTTCTTTGAATGTTTGGTAAAATTCACCCGAGAAGCCATCTGGTCCTGGACTTCTATTTTTTGGGAGGTTTTTGTTTACTGTTTTAATCTCTTTACTTGTTATTGGTCTATTCAGGTTCTCTATTTTTTCTTGGTTCAGTTTTGGGAGGTTGTATGAGTCTAAGAATTTATACATTTCTTCCAGATTGTCCAATTTGTTTTCATATATTTTCTCACAGTATTCTCTTATAATCCTTTGTATTTCCAGGGTATCTGTTCTAATTTCTCCTCTTTCATTTCTAATTTTATTTATTTGAGCCTTTCCTCTTTTTTTGTTAGTAAGTCTGGCTAAGGGTTTGTCAATTTTGTTTATCTTCTCCAAGAACTAACTCTTTGTTTCATTAATCCTTTTTACTGTTTTTTTGGTCTCAAATTCATTTATTTCTGCTCTAATTATTATTATTTCTCTCCTTCTGCTGTCTTTGGGCTTTGTTTGTTCTTCTTTTTCTAGTTCTGTTAGTTATAATTTAAGGTTGCTTATTTTGGCTTTTTCTTGTTTGTTAAGGTGGGCCTATATGGCTATGAATTTCCCTCTCAGGACTGCTTTTGCTGCATCCCATATGAGTTGGTATGGTGTAATATCATTTTCGTTTATTTCCAGATTTTTTTTATCCTTTAATTTCATCAATGATCCATTGGTTGTCCAGTAGCATGTTGCTTAATCTCCACATCTTTGTCACTTTCCCAGTTTTTTCTTGTAGTGATTTTCAGTTTCATAGCATTATGGTCTGAAAAGATGCTTGTTATGATTTCAATCTTCTTAAATTTATTGAGGCTCGCTTTGTTTCCCAACATATGGTCTATACTTGAGAATGTTCCATGGGCACTTGAGAAGAATGTGTAGTCAGCTGTTTTTGGAAGGAGTGCTCTGTATATGTCTGTATACGTCCATCTCATCCAGTTTTTCATTTAAGTCCACTGTGACTTTATTGACGTTTTGTCTGGATGATCTATCCATTGATTGAAGTGGGGTATTAAGATTCCCTACTATTATTTTGCTGCTGTTAATATCTCCTTTTGGTTTGTTAATAGTATCTTTATGCACTTTGGTGCTCCTATGTTGGGTGCATATATATTTATAATTGGTATGTCTTCTTGGTGGAGTGTCTCTTTTATTATGATATATTGCCAATATTTGTCTCTCTTAACCTGTTTTATCTCGAAGTTTACTTTTCTGATATGAGTATGGCGATACCTGCTTTCTTTTGTTTGCCAGTAGCTTGGAGTATTGTCTTCCATCCTTTCACTCTGAGCCTGTGCTTGTCTTTAGGGCTGAGATGTGTTTCCTGGAGACAACATATTGCTTGGTCTTGTTTTCTAATCCATGTGACACTCGGTGTCTTTTGATTGGAGAGTTTAATCCATTTATATTTAGAGTAATTATTTATATATGAGGGCTTAATGTTGCTGTTTTATCACTTATTTTCCAGTTGTTTTGTATTTCCTTTGTTTCTTGTACCATATGATTCAGACTGCCAATTCAGTTTGGTTGTTCCGTCTTATGACTCTTTTAGTTTTCTATTTATCATGTGTGATTTTGTTCTGACTATTTGTTTAGTGGTTACCTTGAGGTTTGTATAAAAAATCTTGTGTAAACAGCTGAAATTTATACAATGCTATAAACCAATGTTACAACAATAAACAAAAAATTTAAAACAAATAAATAAATAAATAAAAATCTTGTGTATGAGATAGTCCATTAACTAATGGCCTCTTATTTCCTTATACTAAGTAATTTGATCTCTTTCCTCTTCCTCATGTCTGTTATTCTTGTCACAACTTATTCCATCTTGTATTGTGAGTGTGTGTTTAAAGTGATGAGGTTATATTTATTTTTGGTGTTTTCTTTCCTTTGAACTTTGATTTTGGTATTTAAGTGGTTGCTAACCTGTTCTGGTAAAGATCTACTATTTTTCTGATTTTGTCTACCTAACTTTCTCCTTGCTCTAAGCTTTGTATTCCCTTTCTCTTCTTTTTTCAGACCTGAGGGTCTTCTTGAGCATTTCTTATAGTGGGAGTCTTGTGGCCATGAACTCCCTTAGCTTTTGTTTATCTGGGAAAGTTACTATTTCTCCATCATATTTGAAGGTTATTTTCGATGGATAGAGTATTCTTGGCTGAAAGTTTTTGTCTTTCAGTATTTTGAATACATCATTCCAGTGTCTCCTAGCCTGTAAAGTTTCTGTTGAGAAATCTGCTGACAGCCTGATGGAAGATCCTTTCTACGTTATTTTTTTTTTTTTTTGTCTAGCTGCCCTTAATATTGTTTCTTTGTCATTGACTTTTGCCAGCTTTACTACTATATGCTGTGGAGTGGGCCTTTGACTGTTGACATATTTAGGTAACCTATTGGCTTCATTTACTGGTGTTTCCTGCTCCTTCCCCAGGTTTGGGAATTTCTCAGCTATTATTTCCTTGAATAGGCTCTCTGTTCCTCTTTCCCTCTCTTCTCCCTCACGAATACCTATAATTCTTATGTTACATTTCCTAATTGAGTTGGATATTTCTTGTATACATTCTTCATTTCTTTTTGGTCTTAGTTCTCTCTCCTCCTCCATCTGGAGCATATCTGTATTCCTATCCTCTATAATGCTAATTCTTTCCTCCATATTGTCAGCTCTGTTCTTTAAATATTCCAGATTCCCTTTTATCTTCTCCATTGTGTTCTTCATCTCCATCAGTACTGATTGGTTTTTCTTTATGATTTCAATCTCTTTTGTGAAGAAACTCCTTATCTCATTGAATTGTTTATCTGTGTTTTCTTGTATTTCATTGATCACTTTTATGATAGCTATTTTGAATTCTCTGTTGTTTAGGTTATGGATTTCTGTGCCTTCCGTGGTGATTTCAGGGTGCTTTTCATTTTCCTTCTGGTCTGGTGATTTAATGTACTTTTGCATTGTGGTTGCTGTATTCGCTTTGTTTTTCCTCATCCTGGAAATATCTGGTTGCAGTTTCCACCTGCTGCCACCATGGAGGGGTCAAGGACTATGTAATATGAGCCCCCTATGCTCTGACCTGGCTGCCTGCATTCTGCTGCAGCTGCTCTGACTGGTCTGCTGAGTTTCAGTGGTGAGCATGCAGGGGGAAGGGTCTCTCTCTTTTGCCCACTGGGTCCCTGGTGGTGGGGCTTCTCACTTGCCCCTCATTATCCACTCTCCTGTGGTGCTCAAATGTTGATGGCACCCCACAGCAGTCCTGAGTCCTCTGTGTGGGAGATTCCCACTGGCTGAGAGAGCCCAAAGAGCTATGATTTCCCCACAGAGGGCCATCTCTCCCCACTCTCTGGGAGCTGCATGGACCCGAATCACCAATCTGATGGGGAGGGAGACGATTTCTCCTTACCTCTCCCCACTTCCTCTGGGGGCCCCAGCACATCCGCTTTCAGATGTGCGGCAATGTGGCTCTTTCTGATGTCCCTTTTTGCTCTGTGAGAGTAAGTTGTTGGTCTGTGAATGTCCCTTTTGTTGTATTTTATCAGGGGAAGAGTTTATGGGAAAGCTCACTCTGCCATGATGCTGACGTCACCCCTTGTTCTATTTTTTTTAATAATTTTCATGCATGGTTTCTGAAATCAGAAAAAATGATAAAAAAAATAGACAATCCACATTCTGATAATGGTTTGATGATTTTGCCAGAGCAGCAAGCAAGGTCAGCAGAAATTGTCTGAAACTTCCTTGTAGGGGGCAGGATATCTGGTAACCTTCAAAGGAGCTCCCTGGATGGGGAAAGCCGTAGATCTCTGTTCTCAGTTTAATGGAAACTGAAGTATTTTTTACATGCATTATCCCAACTCTGTCCATTGTTATTATCACTCTGTAGATGAAACAGAGGCTCTGAAGTTAACTTGCTCCAGGTCACATATAGTGGAACCAGAAATCTTACCTTGTTCTGTGTGACTTCAAGTTTGTGCTCTTTTATATTGCACAAGACTGTCCAGATTAATTCAAGTGGAGAGTGAGAAAACGTTCCCTGGTGCATCCCTTTAGTCTCTTGCACAGTTATCACCTTCACACACCCAGACTGTTTCTTTGCTTTAGGGACTGGAAAGTGGAAGTGGAACCCCATATGTTCTGTTTTGAGACATTTCCGGACTGAGCCAAGAGTAGCTATGTGTCCTGCTGGGTCATGGGCTTTCACTAACCACAAATGTTGAGAACCCATGAGCAAATCAAATTCTTCTATCTCACTGGTTTGGAAGCAAAGCAGAAGTGCAAAAGCTGACAAAGCCCATCTGGAGAGGGATGTTGAAATGGACACAAATAACATGCCCTAATAAACATGCCCAATATAAATGTTCTAAACTTAATTATGTTCCTATGCTTATACTTTCTCTTATCTTATCCCTAATCTTAGAGCTACTGGGTACTCTTCCTTTCTCTTTTCTCCCCTCTTTCAGTTGCCTCATTGCATTGCTCTCTCCTCTTTATCCTTATAGTCAAATTTCTTGTTGAAGTTTGTGTAATTCATTGCTGCACTATTAAAAGCTTCTCCTCATGGACCTAGCCATCTCAAATTTATCTTTAAATTTATACCAAGCACTCTATGTTGACCATCTTTTCTCAGTCCTCAAAATTCTTCATCAACTCCTTCTCCTCATCGGGCCTTATTGTCCAAGTCCTTAAATGTGGACTTAAATATCCCAGATATTCCAGCAGAGAGTTGGCAGGAGTGGGGGAAACCAATATAGCTTTTTCCTAATTTTTATTGTGTGCTAGAATGTGACCTCCATGAAGGAGGGATTTTGTGCATTATATTTACCGATATGTCAATTGGCAGACATTTGATTTTACCCAAAATGTCCATAAGACATTTGGTCCTGTCCAAAACATCCATAAGTATATTTGGTCCATGTCAAATGGTTTTGGATAGGACCAAATATCAAGGACTTTTTGGTATGGACCAAATGTCTTATGGATGTTTTGGACAAGACCAAATGTCCTGCAAGGGATATGTCATAAGTGTCTAGAACAGTGCTTGGAAGCTATTGGGACCTCAATAAATATTTGTTGAATTAATGAACATTCTAGGATCATGTAGTTCATTCTCTTCCTTTCTAGTGCTCAAATAGGAATCGAACCCACCCCTAAAGCTTATAGGTCATATATTCTAAGGAATAAGACTCTATAATATTTCTCAAAAAAACTTTCTGGTTTCTAAAACTACCCAATGCTAAACTTTGTTCTTATGTTCATGTACTCATTCATTCAGTTGTTGAGTGTCTGCTGTGTGGCTGACTCTGAGCTGATGTCAGAAGTACAAAAATGAGTACAAAATATTCTTGCTTTCAGGAAATCCAGAATCCAGAGTGGAACATAGACACAAAACAACTAACTGGACTTCTAGGCCGCATATAATAAGTGCCATGTTATATATACTAAATATTACAGGAGTGGAAAGAGGAAAGATCACCTTTAATGTCAGCTTTAAATCCCAATACAGAATATCTTTCCTCTGGCAGCTTCAGCCCATTAAAGTATTAGCAGAAAATAGTTAGGTGCCATTTATCATAGCTTCTATGACTGTTAGAAAAGATGTCCCTCCTTCTCTTAATACTTCTTCTTCCAGCCCTTTCTTCTCTAAAATATATAATCCCAGTTCCATTAGCCTTGCTTTACAAGTCATAGTCTCATGACCTTAAGCACTTTTTGAGAGTCCTTATTATGTTTTCTTCCTAATCACTATTCTAGTAAGCTATGATAGTCAACCCCATGACTGGGAAGTTGGGAAATTAAAGCACTCTCAGAAGGTTGCTGACTGAGCTGGAGAAATGCTCTTGATGACCTAATAGTGAAATCAGCCCTCCACTTCCATAGAACATGGAGCAAGTAGGATGACATAACAATAGGGTGAAGTTGGGGGACAGAGAGAACAGGTAAAAGAAATAACCAAGACAGAGTTAAAAGAAGTCACCAGAATGCCCAGAGTTGCAGAGGTCACCACCATTTGCACTTCTTTGATTGGATTTGTCACTGTCAGTCAGATGAAGAGGGGTGATATTTAACTTATTACTATGCTACTCTATAAGACTGGCTCTACTGATGATGAGTCATGAACAGATAAATCCAAAGGCTTATGTACCTGTGGCAAAACTGGCTCAATGAAATTGTACCAGTGCTGTGTCATATGAGGGGGTACAAAGTGTCCAATAGTAGATGCTGCTTTCTGAAATATACATGAACCACATAACAACTCAAACACAGCTGTTGCCCATCTCCACTTTGGAATCCCATTGCAAGGAAATATCTCAGAACCTTGCAGTTAATGATACTTCCATCTGTCTGTTTCCCTTTAATTGTTATAATCTCTAAAAGTGAGAGTTATACACCACTGAAATATTTTTAAAATGTATTTTCAAGAGTACTTTGTTTTTCCAAAGGCTTGATAAACATTTTATATCTTTTAGATACTAGGAAGAAATGTGTACTTCTCAGCCTGTCTTGGGGCACATATCCCTGTTGTTGCTGGTTGGAGGAGCTTCAAGGGTTGATTTGGTTGAAATTACTTTAGGGTAAGTTCTCAACTTTATGGATCCAGAAAGCCACTGTTATCAACTCTGATGAATGGTGTCCAATTAATCAGATATATAAAGCAGTGTTTCTCGAACTTGATTACACTTTATAATCATCTGGACGACTTTTAAATGTCACAATACCCAGATATTACCTCAGACACATTAAATTGGAATCTTTAGGAGTGGGTATCAGACATCAGTATTTTGTAAAGTTCCCCAGTTGATTCCAATGTGCAGCCAAGGTTAAGAACCACTGCATTACAATAATCATTGTGTAAATCCGAATGTCATTTGAGTTACTGTGATAGACATAACTAGTAAGACTTCCAGGGATTACCGTTTTTTCTTTCTTCCTCTTTTTTGGTATGGGCACACATAAGAAATACTATCCTGGGATATCAAACTAAATATTACCCTTGTTGAGCATGTGATCAAAGTGTAGATTCAGGGTTTCACCAGGTATGGAAGGAATTCTTATGATTTGGGAAAGTTCATAAATAGAATAAAGGTTAAAGGGATATCCTTGAATTAGATAACACATGCCAAATGCCATCCCACTCCAGCAGGCCCTAGTATTACTGTTATGTAATACTACCCTTTATGTAAAGGGATACAACCATATTAATCAATTTTTGGTAAGTTTCCTACTCTATTATTTCCTTCTGTAGTTTATTTCTTTAATGGAAATCAATGTTACTTAAATTTTTTTCTAAGAATTTCATTTCCTAGTCAACTTTGTTGGAATATATATGTCATAAAACAAGCAACAAGTATGCTTCTCAGGATAAGACCAAAACCATTAAACCTGGAGGCAAATGAAAATGAAAACACAACATACCATGTTGGGATGCATGGATATGGGATGCAGCAAAAGTGGTACTAAGAGGGAAATATATAGCAATAAAAGTCTACCTCAAAAAAAGAAACAAAAAAAGTCAAATAAATAATCTAACACTACATCTAAAAGAATTAGAAAAAGAAGAACAAATAAAACCCAAAGTCTGTAGAAGGAAGGACTTAATAAAAATCAGGGTGGAAATAAGTGATTTAGAAACTAAAATGACAATAGAAAGGATCAATGAAACTAAGAGCTGGTTATTGAAAAGATAAACAAAATTGACATACCCTTAGATAAACTCTCTAAGGAAAAAAGAGAGAAGGCTCAAATAAATAAAATCAGAAAGGAAAGAGGAGAAATTATAATGGATACCACAGAAATACAAAGGATTGTAAGAGAATACTATGAAAAACTATACACGAACAAATTGGATAACCTAGAAGAAATAGATAAATTCTTAGACTCACACAACATCCCAAAACTGAATCAAGAAGAAATATAGAATCTGAATAGACCAATCACAAGTAAAGAAGTTGAAATAGTAATCAAAAACCTCCCCAAAAACAAAAGTCCAAGAATAAACAGCTTCTTTGGTGAATTCTACCAAAGATTAAAAGAAAATTTAGTATCTATACTTCTTGAACTCTTCTAAAAAATTGAAGAGGATGGACACTTCTCAACTCATTTTACGAGGCCAACATTACCCTGATACCAAAGTCAGACAAGGACAACTCAAAAAAGGAAAATTACAGGCCAATGTCACTGATGAACACGGATGCAAAAATCCTCAACAAAATATTAGAAAATCAAATATAACAACACATTAAAAGGGTCATACACCATGATCAAGTGGGATTTATTCTAGGGACATAAAGATGGTTCAACATCTGCAAATCAATCAATGTGATACACCACATTAACAATTAAGAATAAAAATCACAAGATCATCTCAACAGATACAGAGAAAACATTTTACAATATTCAACATCCATTAATGATTAAAAACCTCAATAAAATGAGTATAGATGGAAAGTATCTCAACATAATAAAGGCCATGTATGACAAACCCAAGCTACCATCATACTCAATGGTAAAAAACTGAAAGCTATTCCTCTAAGATCAGGAACAAGACAAGGATGCCCACTCTCGCCACTCTTATTCAATGTAGTATTGGAAGTCCTAGTCAGAGCAAATAGGCAAGAAAAAGAAATAAAAGGGATCCAAAATGGAAAGGAAGAAGTAAAATTGTCACTATTTGCAGAGGACATGATTCTATACATAGAAAACCCTAAAGAATCTGCCCCAAAACCTATTAGAAATAATTAACGAATACAGTAAAGTTGCATGGTAAAAAATCAACATACAAAAATAAGTTGCATTACTATCCACTAGCAATGAAATAGCAGCGAGAAAAATCCATAATAGAACCCCATTGACAATGGCAACTAAAAAAATAAAATACCTAGGAATAAAGTTAACCAAGGAGATGAAGGACCTGTGCACTGAAAACTGTAAGACAGTGTCGAAAGAAATTGAAGAAGACATAAAAAATGAAAATACATTATGTGCCCATGGATTGGAAGAATTGACATAGTTAAAATGTCCATGTTACCTAAAGCGATCTATAGATTCAATGCAATCCCAATCAGAATCCTAACATTTTTCATGGAAATAGAACAAAGAATCCTAGAATTTACATGGAACAGCAAAAGACCCTGAATAGCCAAAGCAATCTTGAGAAAAAAGACTATAGCCAGAAGTATCACACTCCATCATTTCAAAATATACTACAAAGCTATAGTAATCAAAATAGCATGGTACTGGCACAAAAACAGACACACAGCTCAATGGAACAGAATTGAGAGTCCAGAAATAAAACCACACATCTATGGACAGCTAATTTTTGACAAAGGAGCCAAGAGCACACAATGGAGAAAAGAAAGTTTCTTCAATAAATGGTGTTGGGAAAACTGGACAGCCACATGCAAAAGAATGAAAGTAGACCATTATCTTACATCATACACAAAAATTAGCTCAAAATGGATTAAAGACTTGAATGTAAGACCTGAAACCGTAAAACACCTGGAAGAAAATATAGGCAGTACACTCTTTGATATTGGTCTTAGTAGCATCTTTTTGAATACTATGTCTCCTCAGGCAAGCGAAACAAAAGAAAAAATAAACAAATGAGACCACATCAAACTAAAAATCTTCTGTATGGCAAAGAAAACCACCAACAAAACAAAAAGACAACCTACCAATTGGGAGAAGATATTTGCACATCATTTATCTGACAAGGGGTTAATTTCCAAAATATATAAAGAACTCGTACAGCTCAACAACAAAAAACAAACAATGTGATTTAAAAAATGGGTAGAGGATATGAATAGACATTTTTCCAAAGAAGATATGCAGATGGTCAACAGGCACATTAGAAGATGGTCAATATCACTAATTATTAGGGAAATGCAAATCAAAACTACAATGAGATATTACCTCACACCTGTCAGAAAAGAAAAATTATTATTAATTTTTATTAAAAAGAAAAGAATAAATTAAAAAGAAAATTTATTATTAAAAAGAAAAGAAATAATACGTGTTGGAGAGGATGTGGAGAAAAACGTACCTTTGTACACTGCTGGTGGGAATGTAAATTGGTGCAGCCCTATGGAAAACAGTATGGAGATTTCTCAAAAAATTAAAAATAGAGCTACAGTATGATCCAGCTAGTCCACCTCTGGATATTTATCCAAAGAACTGAAAAACACTAATTTAAAAAGATATATGCACCCCTATGCTCATTGCAGCATTATTCACAATAACCAAGATTTGGAAGCAACCTAAGTGCCCATTAGTGGATGACTGGATAAAGAAAATGTGTTGTATCTATACAATGGAATACTACTTAGCCATAAAAAAAGATGAAATCTTGCCATCTGTGACATGGATGAACCTTTTGATATTATGGTATTATGCTAAGTGAAATAAGTCAGACAGAGAAAGAAAATTACTGTAGTACTTCACTCACATGTGGAAGATAAGCAAACAAACACATAGATATGGAGAACGGATTAGTGGTTACCACAGGGGAAGGGGGCATGGGGAGAATGAAATAGGTAAAGGGGCAGATATGTATGGTGACAGATGGCAACTCGACTTTTGATGGGGAACACAATGCAGCCTGTACAGAAGTTGAAATATAATGATGTACATTTATATAATATTATAAATTAATATGACCCCAATAAAAAAATTTAGAATAGGAACTTTCTGGAAGAATTCAGATTGAACCTTAATTTTTACAGATCATTACTGCAGTGTTGAAGAAATATAAACAAATATTTAAAGGAATAAATGAGTTTTGGAGGGCACAAAAAAGGAAAGAACATGAAGGTTAACAGCACTTCAATCACAAAAGCAAAGGTAGACTTTCTTTCCCAATATGTGGATGGCTTCCAAAATGAAACAGAATAAGTTCAGGCTCTCCAAAAGAGGTGGAATGGCCTCTTGCTTTATTTCAAGTGCTTTCCCCAGGCATATTTCTTGGGTCTGAGTGGAATGATCCAGACTGAGCATCCCCCTTAGAAATTTCATCGCATGTGGGGGCTTTCTCTGTCTCAAGATCTTGTAGTTCTGTTCAAGTACTATGAAACTGCCCCCTCTACTCAACAGACAGCTCATCCGATGGTTTATCTGTTCACTCACTAAACAAACACATATTGAGGGGCTACTATGTTCTAGGTTCTGGAGACACAGGGGGAAACAAGATAAAATCCATGTTCTTGAGGCTTATAGTGTAGTTAGGAGGAATGAACAATAAACACAAAAACAAAATAAATCTCCTTTTCCACATTTCTTCTTTCATTTAACACAATTACATATTTATGTGATTAACATGACTCCCCTAATAGACTAAGCTCAATGAGTCCTGGAGCCCTGTCTTGCTCACCACTGTATCTCCAGTTCTTGGGACAGAGTAGGCACTCAATTATTATTTGTTAAATGAAAGGACTCTTAGCAATAGGAAAGCAAGTTGTGGTTTATCACCTTTTTAATTGATGAGTTTTACTGCTTTGTTCATTCTACTCTGTCTTTGTCAATAGCACAATAAGTCAAACAGTCATCAAAGACTTATCTATGACTAACGATCTCGTGTCTTGAGAAGGTGCTTGAGGAGAGGGAACTGAGATCTTCCTCCATCGTTCTAGAATCAGAAGTACCAGTTCTCATTTCTGAAGGACAATGCCCTGAGCACAGACAAAGTAAAATAAGCTAAGGCTTTTGTTTGAAAGATTTCCATTGAATGAGATGAACTTTTTCATATTTTCAAATCACAGGGCAGCTGCTAGTAGCTTCTAAGTCTTCATTAAGCAATTAAATTAATACCAAAATATATTTCGTTATACATTTCAGTATGCACGTGGTGTTTCTAATTTTGGGGATGTCACAGCCCTCTACGTAACTGAGATTTAATCCAATAAGAAATCTGAAGATTTTTCAGACATGTGCCCTTATAGGAATGTCCATGAAAGCAATTGAGCACTTGCCTGGCTATGACTCTTCAGAGGAGAAGACAAGCAAGGCCCACATTCTTGGAATTTATTTAGTGATCAGGTATCAGAATAATTTTCCCAGATAACTTTGTGATGGTCATACCACTCAGCACAGCGATTCTCTTTCTTCTATAGGATGTCCAAAGCAATTCAGTGATAGGTTTAGAAAAAATCTTACAAAAACAAAGAAAAGCACAAATTCAATACCACTTGGTAAACATTAAGACCTCTCAGTCATTTGGTCTT
This sequence comes from Diceros bicornis minor, assembly GCF_020826845.1. Taxonomy (NCBI): domain Eukaryota; kingdom Metazoa; phylum Chordata; class Mammalia; order Perissodactyla; family Rhinocerotidae; genus Diceros; species Diceros bicornis. Next base: position 59,590,055 of record NC_080781.1, read on the forward strand.
TTGTTTGAGGCTAGTAGCAAAGTATTTCTTTACCTATTTAGCATAAGCCATGGACCCTCAGAAAAAAAAGAAAACACTTGGTAGACCTATAAATGTTTGATTCTTAAAGCTATCCAAAGTGCAGCCAGATTATTCATACAGCATGCCAATTTGGTTTCATTTTACTCTTCAGCTTTTCTCGGTTGCTTCATATTGCTTATCATTTTAAGATATAATCTCCTGAGCTATGGACTTGGAGATACTGCCTTACTTTGCCTAACTTACCTCTTTGTTCCTATTTGTAATCCCTGCTCCAGCTATGCCATCTTCACGTCCAATTCTTCTGTTATTTCTTTAAAACTCTCAACAGTCTTTAAGAAGTAAACCTGAATTCTACTTATCTGATTAACATAGAAACATTCATCAATCCAGCTCACTTTTGCTCATGCTGCTTTGTGATACATATGACTCTGTAATGTTTTTACCTTGCATAGAATCACACAATCGGAGGGCACTCAGTCGAGATTTTTTTGAAGTAGAAAAGGTGGTTCAGACACAAATTCATATATATGTGAATTTTACACAATGTTTCATACCTTACATGCACACATGTCTAGAAGCTGTATTCCTTTTTGTAGTAAGGCTCAGTCTACCTCAATTAAGAGGAAACTATGAAATGCATGCTAAATTATTTATTAACTTTATGTAACATGTGGAACAACATTATAGTGACCACACAATTTTTTCAATTTATGAAGTCTGCTAGATTCACTCCTACATATCAAAAACACAGTCCTGACTAAAATGAAGTCTGGCCTTTCTTAAGAATTTTAAAGATTGTGTAAACCATTATATTTAAATTAAACGAACATGCTCTTTCTAAGACACATTGACTGAAAATAACGGCAAAATCCTTCCTTTCCTTTGAAATTGACTTCATTGGACAGGCTATGGAAGCATATGCAGAATTTTTTAAAATAAAAGGGACATAAAATAAGTAAATATATAAGGATTGCTTAGCAGATGAGAGTGAAAGAGTGAGAGAGTGTTACAAACTGATCTCTTAAAAATTTAGCTTGAAATTTTTGTATTCATTTTGAAAACCTAAAATGTTTTAAATACTCCTTTTACCAAATGTATAATCTAGATTCTAAATGTAGTGGTGCCCACTGGTTGGACAAATATGAATGCTGCTGTAGGAAAAGTTTACACAAAAACTGTTCCAGGTTGATGAAAAATGCCACAAAGTCTCTGAAGCATAATTAATTTTAAAGGAATTACATATATATCAGAGTGTACTTGAAGCAACTAGAGAGGCTGAAGATGGGAGATATAGCTGAGAAATGGTTGACTGTGAATATGTCATTTCCCTTTATAATAAGTCACTTGTTCTCAGATTTCCTTATGTTTTAGGGGAAAACTTGGCTAGATTACGACTCGATGATATTGCACAAGGCTTTAGGTGAGATTCAAGGTACTGAGTATAGAGAAACCTTTGATTGGAGCAACAGACGGCTGCTGGTATATAAAAATAACATGTTGAAAATTAAATTTTCCATAGGAAATAAAAATTGCATAGATAATAAAGCTAGATGTAATTAGAAAAACTATAAAATAAATGTACCTGAAAAATTTAGGAAAAACTTTAGTCCCATATTTTAAATATTAACAAAAAAATCCTGCTTTTCAAAAACAGACCTAACTGTCCCAGGAAACTCTGGAATAATGTAATTCAATTACTGTAAGTAGAATCAAACTACATGGTTTTGCTAATTATTTAGAAATCTGCAACATATTGCGGTATTTAACATAAATTTCTTTTCTAGATATTAATAAGGTATTAGAAGAATGTTTAATACTTTTTAAAAAAAAATTTTATCCCTCCTAACTTTGATGTATTCCCCATCTTTTCTACGTGGTTTGAATTTCATCCTAGTGATGAATTTCATCATTAAACCTTGCTTAGGTACCAGGAAGTAACAATTTTAACTACACTTTTTAATTATAGCATTTAAGCGATATGGGGGAATACATTCAACAGCCAAAGGTAGTGGGATCCCTGTATACTTTCCAGCAGAAAGCTAGATTGGCAGGGGGAGGACTCAAATAAATTCAAGTAGAAGGCTCAATTTTAGTGAACTCTTTGACAAAATTGGCTACAGGATTGAGAAACAGCAAAGGAAATAGCTTGTATTCCCCACTGGTTTCTGCAGATAACTGGAGCTCAGACATTTCAATAGGATTTGCAATATATTCTGGTGGAGAAGAAACATTCAGGAGTATATAATCAAGGTCATGTAAATCTGGTAAGACATTCGATGGGTTCTTCAGATCACCCAAAAGGAGGTTATTAGAATCTTGAAATCTTTCTCTAAAGTCACTTATTGGCACCTCATCAAACAGGGAAAGCAGAGGATTTTTCACGTATTGTATCATCTGCTTGTCTGTAGAGAAACAGTGCTTTGTTATACATAATGTGGGAAAAGAGGAGGTAAGACAAAGTATAATTCACAAGTCCTACAATGCTAAATGCATCACAGAAACAATATATATCAGGGTCTAGTTCCACTACTTATTGGTCAATGACAAAAAATCGTTTCATCTAGAGGTCTTTCCTAGCTGGAGAAAACAGTTATGGGAAAGTAGAAGGTTTTTTTTTTTTTCCTTAAAATAGCAACAACAATAATAAGACCCCATTAAGCTAAGAGAAAGAAACCTGTAAGAACAGTATTAAAGACAATTATCTGCCAGGAATTTAGTTTCCTTGCAGTTCACAGGAAGTTGAAGAAGAGCTTAATAAAGGCAATTTTAAAAAGCAGATGCGCTGCTCTTTTTGATCCTCTTACAATTTCCAGTTATAATTATGATCATTTACTACCTGACTCAGTCCAGTCAAATGCATGATTTCTTTGTATAGCTTAAATATGGTTACCTATCCAATATTTGTACAGTAGTACATTTAACATTTAGACACTTAACCATATCAGTCTAAAATGCACAGATTCTCCCTTTATGAACTGTTCTCATTAAAATGTCACCCATGGTCACAGACACAGTGCAAAAGATGAAGTGGGTATCTTAGAGTCCAAAGTAATATTAAAAAAAATAAAACAGATGGGTAACATGGTAATGCTAGTGATTAAACTTCTTATATATATATTTTTTTTTCTGACTGACAAAATGCTCTTTTAAATATTCCCTTAAATATTCTCCACAGTCCCCTTGGCCATAAGAGGCAGGTACTCAAGAAAGTTCTGTTATTCAACATGATAACTAGAGTAAAAACCCACTGAATTAGACATATTTTCCAGATTGTGATCATTTAGACAGAGAATAAAACTCCTCTTTGTATAGTTTATAAAGAAAGCAATTGCCAGGAAAAGTAACAGTTTACTTAAGAGAAGAACTTAATTATTTTTATCAGTAGCCATTTGCAAATGTGTGAGCAAAGACTTTCTATTTCACTAAGCTGGTCTCTGATGTATCTTGTAAAGTATTAAAAAATTACTAATTTAGTCTGAACTTTTCTTTAATAGTCAATATTAAGGTAGAGGAGAAAAAGCATGAGTAAGGCAATGGGAGGATACAGATGGCATATCTTAAGCCATCCTGCTTCATTCACTTAACTGAAAAGTTTTCCTGCTAATAACCTACTATCATGACAATCTTCATCAGAATGGGTACAATACAGGTCCTTACAGCTGGGTAGTATATAAAAAACAATATAGATGAGTAGAGGAATGGATCTTACATCTATTTCTGCCATGACATCCATTTGAGTAAAGTTTCAGTTTCATTTGTTATTGAAGGAGGAAGTTCAGACATGATTGGCTGAAAAGAAAAAAAAGAATTATAAATGAGGTCCTCTAAATACAATAACTTAAATTCTAAACTTTTAGTTATCATGGGGAGAAAGGACTTTACACAATAGTGAAGGATAATGTGACAAGAAGAGAAAATCTGTATACATGAAAAGCTATTATTAAAGCATCACCATTCTACACAATGGCTATTTTCATATTGACTATTTTTAAGTTATTAGAACAAGTGAAAACACCACATAATAACAAATACATTATGGTATTACTATGGAGAAGAGAAGCTATATAGCTTCTTTATTTTTCAGTTCATAAAACTAAGACAGAAATACCATATACACTAAATCACTGAAAAAGCCAAGGTAAGAATTCAAATATTTTTGAATCCCAGGCCTAATACTATGTTCAGTGTCAGCTGTTATATATCATTTTCTTTTATTGTTGAATAACACACATAAATTCAGTCAAGTTTCAAAAATGAATTTATAGTCTTACCTCACTGACATGACCAGGGTCCTAATTCACTCTTTTCGTAGAAAGCAATGACTTTTGCTCCACCAGATTAGTTTCAATACATTGCATATACCTCTCATCCCTTAAATGACAAACATAAGAGTGGGGAATCAATAAAATCTTCTGCCAAACAATGTGTACAAATGGTAGTCTAACTGCCAGGAGACACACAACCCTGAGAGTAATATCAGAGTCAATATTTGAGAAAATACCCCAAACATAATAAATTTCAGATTGTGGCATGTCCTTAACCAAGAAACCACAAACCATATGGCATTTTCCAGTTACAGATATTTCACTTCCAGACAATAAAGCCTACTGTTATTCATAATATTTCAGTACATAATTCATTGGTTATAATTCTGCCAGAGTGGCCCTCTTCCAAGTAACATACCAGAGTTTGTAACCTGAAGAGGCCCAGAAAAGAAGGATGGAACAAAAAACACATTAGTCTAGATTAATCTAGGTTAGATCCTAGGAATTGGGACTAGAAAGTACTCTTCAATGCAAGAAAGCACTCAGCCCAAAGGATGCCTTTTTACTCACATGGTGCCAGGTAAAGGCAATAAATCACTTCACTGTTCCCATTCAGAACAGAGTTAGGTATAAGGTACTGCAACAATGTAGCTGGCTAATCCAAATTACCTCTAAAGTTCTGTCTATGAGATTCTACGCATGGGAAATTTAGGCTTTGAAATGACTGTATTCCTCCCAGTGAACAGCATTCAATCTGAATCTCATCAATACATGAGAGCCTCAAACTTAGGGAGAGGGGAACATACACCAGCTGTCAGTGAGCAAAAAAGCATATGTTGACTTTAGTGTATGGCATAGCTATTGACTTCATTTTATGGTGCCATTCTTTAGGAAAATCAAGTGCTATGAGGACCATTTGTGGTGTTACTGTCAACTATTACTTTTTAATCTGATTTCAAGAGGCCCAGATGCCACTAGACTCTTATAGCCCACTAACACATGGAGCCTTTGGTCTTCCACATAGCATTCTCAATCTAGCAGAAGTTGAATTCAGCTTTGGTGGCTAACTCAGGCATATAATGTTAAAGCTATCCAGAATAATCCTCAACTGACAGAGTTGCTATGATCACTTAAGGGTCTGAGGAGCTCCAGTGCCCTGAAGAATGAAAATTATTTCATTTCTATATTAGTTCCCTTTGGTACAGGTCCAAGGGTATGGTCTACAGTGAAGTTTGGGATCAGACTGAGAAAGCTCACAGGGCCCCATTTTGGGTGTGTTTCTCAGGAAGCTATTTATGTGGAAAGATCTGTCAAGGTCCACACCTGACCTTTTTCTCCTTGGGGTTGGGCAATAAAAGAGGGCATTTATCAGAGAATAGTATAAATATAAAATAATAAATCATGTAAATAGACAAATGAAAACACTGCTGATGAAGGTGAAACTTAGGCAGACACCCCTCCTCCACATGCCACTCCGGGTTTCATGGGTAGAGATTTGCTGATGATAGTGTCTTCGTGGCTCCAATTTAGTAGTATTTCTGCTGAAGCACACACAACCTCCTAGTTTCAGGAAATGAAGACATCTTTTTATTTTTTTTCCCCACAGTTCTGTGCTAAGCAGGAGGTTTCACCCTACTTAGAGAGCTAATTTCACATATAACATGGAGGCTGGATTTTACACTACTGATGTTTGGCTCTCATTTTTAGAAGACCACAGAGTGGGGGAAAAACAAAGAGTGCATCTGTGATATATGAGAAACAACGATAATGTTTGGGAGTGGAGATGCAAGAGAAATGTTTTCTTAATCACGTCTAAATCCCCTCACCATAATATTACCCCTTGGGATAACAGGTAATTTTCTAACCCCAGAAGAATATGTGTCTGAAAATCAACATCCAGATTTCCTAAGAAGCACAAGGCATACATCAGAGCTAAGTCCTGATATTATAAAAATTATAACATAATAATTTATGTTTTCCCTAAATAAAAGCCTTATTGATAAAAGTTTCAAAGTGAGTGCAGATTCAGTATTAAACTGTACAACCATAAGTATAGTATGGAATTATACTACCTTTCAGCTAGATTTAGGGGTCACTAGCAATAGACTTGGATTTCCAAGTCCCCATCACTATTCTAAATAACATTCCTGGGCCTCTCAGAAAGGAAGGGGAAAGAGTGGGCAGAGGTACTCCTCAAACTCTACACGTTATTGACATATCCCTATCTTTCCTTAGTTCTATCCAAAGTATTTTCAAGACTATAAAAAGTTAAAAAATATACATCTTCCTCAAAAACAAGTGGAGGGCCCCCCTAGGTTGGAGAAGGAAGAGATTGTATACCTGTCCATTATAACATTTCATTGAGAGTCTGATTTGTCTCCCATCAAGATTGGATCATTGTCCTGAGAAAGAGATAACACTAATTCCAAAGGAATATATTTCATTTCCTGTCCAAAGTATTCCTCAGTCATTAGTTCTTGGAAATCTGGTATGACCAAATCCATATCAATGGCCAGTGAATATTCACTCATAGGTACATCTTGAATTGAGTTTTCAGAATCTTTTCAGAGAAATAATCAACACAGGAAAATATTAATCCAACATGTTTCCAAGAGCTCAAATTATATGGCCATCAGTCACATAATATTAAAGGATTTACAATATTTAGGTCAAATAACCTATAATATGCCAGCAACTTCTTCTTCCATTTTATTTACATATTATATAATGCAATGTCCAAACATACTTACAGACCAAATATTTCATCACCTTAATTTAATGAAAAAATAAAGACATCACACCCAGAATGGCCATAATAGAAAGGACAGACAATAACAGGTTTTCACAAGGATGTGGAAAAATGGGAACCCCCACCTATTGCAGGTGGAAATGAATGTGAAATAGTGTAGCTGCTTTGGAAAACAATTCAGCAGTTCCTTAAACAAGTTAAGCATAATTTACCATACAACTTAGCAACTTCATTCTTAGGTATTTACCCAAGAGAAAGGCAAACATATTTCCACACAAATATTTGCATGTGAATGTTCTTAGAAGCATTGTTCATAATAGAAAGAAACTGGAAAACAATTTGTGCCTATCAACAGATGAATGGGTGAATTAATTGATACAATAGAATATTATTTGACAATGAAAATAACAAAAGTACTGATCCATCCATGTTATAACATGGATAAACCTAGTAAACATTCTTCTAAGTGAAATAAGTCAAACACAAAAGACCACTTATTGTATGATTCCACTTATATGAAACGTTCAGAATAGTCAAATCTAAAAAGATAGAAAATATATTAGCTAATGGGCATGGGGCATCTTATTTGGGTGATGAAAATGTTCTAATATGGGATTATGGTGATGGTTTCACAACTCAGTAAGTTCACTACAAATCATTGACCTGTACACTTAAAATGGACAATTTTTATGATATATAAATTATATCTCAATAAAGTTGCTTATATATATACATTTTAGCTCTGTATACATATTATGTGTATATATGTGTAACTCTCAAATATATATGTGTATATTTATTACATATATTTATGGCTATCATATATATATGGATATATATCTATTTATTCATATATGTAGTTTATAGAGATTATACCACATGTAGTAAATCACACAGCAATATAATGGTACCACCAGGGTCAGCACTCACAGCTCAAGTTTCCACTCTGTGGGTAGGCACTAAACTCTAGTATCTCAATTTTGACTGGGAAAGAAGTAGAATGGGATAGCTATTTGTTTTTCTTATAAAGGAAGAAGCCTAAAAAGAAGACATGATTCCTGAATTGTTCTTTCATATTGCTTTCTTGTTAGTGCTGTCGAGTCAATTCCAACTCCCAGTGAACCTGTGTACAGCAGAGTGGAGCCCTGACAGGTCTTTTTGTACCATCCTCTCACCTTATGGTGCTATGTCAGACGATGCTACATTCGTAATTCATAGGGTTTTCATGGGCAATGTTTTTCATAAGTGGGTGACCAGGTCCTTCTTCCTAGACTGTCTTAGTCTGAAAGCTCCACTGAAACCTGTCCACCATGGGTGACCTTTCTGGTATTTGAAATACCAGTGACATAGCTTTCAGCATCACAGCAACAGGCAGCCACCACAATACGACAACTGAGAGACAGGTAGTGTGGTTCCCTGACCAGCAAATGAACCCGGGCTGCAGTGATCAAATCTTAACCATTAGACCACCAGGGCTGGCTTATCCTTACATATTGCTTATCAACTTACTAACGTTTATCTTAGGGCTCTGCAAGGAAGGACATAAAAGCTAAACTACAGTCTAAAATTTCCACTGAGCTAGAGTGGAACAGTTTAATTTTCCCTTAGGATTAAATGTTCATTTTCAACAGGATAATTAAGTTGAATAAGTAACTATGATTTTCCATAGTTTTTCTGACTTGATATTTTAGAAGACTGCCAAGTATCTATGAATGTACAGTTTCCTTGATAGGTGAATTGTTAATTTAGCTTCTAACACTCAATGTGCAGATGTTCTTACTTAAAAAATACCATTTATTACAATTATAACATTGTAGATGCATAGAGTCTGAGATCCATTAACTTCTTTCTCTAAAGTATCCTTAGGAAAGCTTTGCTAGTACACTCTTCTTTTCAGATGTGCCTATTGTTAGCATTCTGTCTCTCTGTTCACTTAGTGGACATGATGAATACTATGCATGTATGCCACTTTTCTGGACCAACACCCAAATAGATGGCTTTCATGCTGTTGGCTTTGGCAGGCAATGTCTGTGCAAAAATTCAATTCAAGAACTGATGGTCTACATTTATAACTTCTTCTCCAAAAATATGCTATTTCCATTGTCTTGTTTCTTGAACATCTCAGTTCCCAGATACAACTGACTCAAAGGCTTGCTTCTTCTCTTTATAATACTCAGGATTCTTCTGCTTACATCTTTAATGACCTTTCCTTCAAATGCCTTATCTCTCCCAAAATATTCAAACACCTCAGGTTACCTTTGAATGTCCCCAAAAGATATTTTGCAATATTCTGCGTCCTACATGATCTTCCACTGGAAGCTTTCTTCTCCAACAATCTCCTTCCCAGGTGTCCTCCTCCAAAACTCCCACCTTCCCTCACCAGACATAATGATTTTCCACTTTATCCTTCCTTCTGCCCAAACAGACATCATTGAGATCCAGATGTCTAAACAAATAACCCTCCTCAACAGACATCCAGACATCTGCCATCAATAAAACACACTTAAAATGATATTCATGTTTATTTTCCTATTTTCTTTAGAATGTATAGAAAACCTCAAATTTCCAGACCAATTTTTTTTCCAAATGGCATTCCGTATTTCTTATTAAGTTTATAATATTTGCTAATTTAACTTTTTGTTGTTTTTGTGAATGGAATGTTTTTTCCACTAAAATTTTTAATTATCTATTGCTGATGTAGCAAAAGTATTGATTTTATACACATATGTTATACTAAGTAAGCTATGTTTTAATATCTTATTTTTTCAATAATAATGCTATTGTATATATATATTTAATGGGTCAGTTGGCATCTCTCTTTCCTGTGGCCACAAAATACAGGTCAAACTATTTTGCAAGTGTGTTTTGGTAGTCATAAGAGGGACAGGCCAATAACATGGACAGCAGTACATATCCATTATCACTATTAAGAAACAAACTCAAATGCATAATATATTGACAGGATGTCAATAGAGTTATTTTTGTAATTGAAGGAAAGTAGTATTTGTTCACTTAAAAATAAGACACGTCCCATGTTTAAACATAGCTTCAGTTCATATTATATTTCATTACCGATGCATTGCTCACAAAAATTCTTACCCATCATCTCCACTTGTTTCATCCATAGGTGAAACTAAGTTTTTGGATTCAGTGTTGAAAGTGGATAGGATACTGTTGAGGAGACTCTTAATTTTGTCTTCAACAAATGCCTAACCATTTTTTAAATTATTTTATTGAGGTCATATTGACTTATAACATCGTGTAAATTTCAGGTGTACATTATTACATATCAGTTTTTGTATAGACTGCATTGTGTTCACCAGCAAGGATCTAGTTTTAATCTGTCACCATACATATGTGCCCCTTTACCCCTTTTGCCCTCCCCCACCCCCTTCCCCTCTGGTGACCACTAATCTGTTCTCCTCATCTATGTGTTTGTTAGCATAGCCATTTTTTTGTGTGTGAGGAAGATTAGCCCTAAGCTAACATCTGACGCCAATCCTCTTTTTGCTGAGGAAGATTGGCCCTGGGCTAGCATCCACACCCATCTTCCTCTATTTTATATGAGATACCACCACAGCATGGCTTGACAAGCAGTGCATCAGTACGTTCCCGGGCATCCGAACCTGCGAACTCTGGGCTGCCACAGCGGAACCCGTGCACTTAACCGCTATGCCACTGGGCCACCTCCTGCATAACCATTTTTTAATATCTCCATCTAAATAGGAGAGTTAGAGAAAATGAGAGTTGATTATGATTATGTTTATATATCTGGTCTTTCTCAGATCATATTTGATGTTATTCTCATCTAGAATATTTAACGACAGTATGAGAAATAATAACAAGCACTGGAAATTATGCTGATAGTAAATGTTCTTATTTTACACCCCCATCTTATCTCAGAATCTCACAGCTTCTTTCTTCACTGCTGAAATATGAAAATATTGACAAGCACATTTGGAAGCTGAAGCCCTAGATGTGACTGGTAATGACCTGTAATGAGACCCATATTTCACTGTTGTTAGCTACCTGAATGTTGCAATGGTCGGCCAACTCTGTCGTATGGAACCTAAATTTTAATCATCCTTGTCAGAATGGTTCCCATTATATATATATTTTGGGGATCTCAACAGCAAAGTAGGAAAAGAAAAGGACCCAGAATATTTAAATGATAGATAGCTTAGAAGAATTAGTAAAAATTTGGAATATTATCCTTGTTAGGTTAACTTCCTCCTGAGTGTCTACATTAAAACATACTGAAAGCTTGGATTTTTTTTTTTTAACATACGTTCAGTTGGATTAAATGAAAGCAAAGAGCAAAAGGAAAAAAACAGGCACCTTGAAGCCATGGCTGTATTCAGGACTGGGGCAGGGAAAGTACAAGTTGAGCTTGGAACATCTATTCTGCCAAAGGTAAACACTCAAAAATAATGAGGATATATCTATCAATGGACATATTATAAAAAATGGATGATAACCCTTTGAGTAAAATAGGAATCCATATTTCCATACCGATATAAATAAGTACATAAACAGGGAAGAAGGAAAAACTCTTCCATATACTATAATGCAAGCTAAAAACATAGAGGAATATGTAACTAGAAAACCACCATTGTACGACCATCATAGTAATATACAATTCGTTTAAGAATCATCAATAGATGCTAAAATTAATGAATAAAATTTTGAGAAAGAAGATATTTATGTAGACTCAGAACATCTCCCACAATTTACTTGTTAATTACAAAGGGAAAAAGTAAATTAAAAGTGGAGAAACCTGGGAGATACCTTAACCAAGTGATTAAAGTTAACATCATCAATAAAGAAACAAACTGACATTAGTTGCCTCTGATATGATTCACCAAGAAGAACACAGCCTCACTTCTTGGTATTACTGCCAAAAATATGTAATCTGATTCTACTTAGGACACTGCACTAGACTGTTAAAAAAAGTTGAGGTCATGGACAACAAAGAAAGCATGAGAAACTCTTCCAAATGAAAAGAGAATTAAGAGACATAACAACTAAATGCAGTGTATGATCCTGGGTTGAATCCTAGACTGAGAGCAAGGGAGAGGGGATGGTGATGGCTATAAAGAACATCAGTGAGACAACCGGGAAAATTTGACTATGGCCTGGGGATTAGAAAGTAGTATTAAATCAATGATAAGTTTCCTGATTTAGATATTGTACAGTGGTTGTGTGAGAAAATGACAGTCCATGTAAAGCCCTTGTATAAAGAACCTCAAAAGTAGTTCCATGGCTCCTTAACAGGATGGAGTTGAGGGATGTTTTCCAATTTATTCTGGGAGAATCTTAGGAGAGACATCAGAAGAGACTCAGTTCCATCTGGTTCCTCAGAGTTAACTAGAAGCCTTAGAATGACTGGTACATCCTAGGTCTATGTTAGTTCTCAATGGCTCTCCTATTACCAACTTAAGGATATAGACAAAAGCAATCTACAACCAGGAGCCATCAACTAGGGTACACCTATCATGATCATGCAGTGGCAAATTAGTCTGTATTGTCTTAAAAGTATGAAAACAAAAGGAAAAACAATATATGCTGAACTGATGATATGTTTGGCTTTCTTTGGAAGTTATCTTTTTTACCTGGATGTCTCACACACAATTCATACATGCTGACTAACTGCTGACCTAAAAGATAAGAATGAGCTTGTAAAGAGAAAAATTATAAGACATGAGAGTAAAGGAGCCTTCTGTAACCAAGAAAATACTTGGAGTCAATAAATTCACCTTTTTCTTGTCATGTCTACCATGTAGTTCCTTCTCATCAAACTCAAGATAAACTGAAGAATCTGAAAAATCATAGAGAATATTTTAATTAGGACATCATGCTCAATAAGCATAACTAAGAATTAACATATTTTTCTTTTGGCCGTCACAGGACTTTATATTTTAAGCATTTTATGTATAAGCCAAGAATGTCATAAAGTAACTCTAATCAGCAATTTACAGAAAAGTAAGGATAAGCACCTTACAAAAGGCTGAATTGGTACCTGTGCTAACAGCTGCCATTACTCACAGTAGTTCTGTCTTAGGTTTGTCATTTCAAGCCAAAGAGTTGTATAATACTTGCAACATTGAAACAGGATATAAAGATGTCTGTAGAATTTTGAAGATCTAATATCTAATAATATATTGAACTGTCTGAATTAACAGCAGTCACACCGTTCTATGTGAAGATTCTTCCTCTATTACCCTGCCTGAATATTTTGGGCTTAAAATTTGACTCCTTTCAATCTTTCAGTCAGTCAATTAGCCTGTAGAGGTACCACACTAACATTTCTGAAAGCACCCACTACCTTAATAATCTTCTAGACATGAGCATATAAGACTCATTGCAAACCAAGATAATACTAATGCAAATTCCTTACTGACAATCACAGCAGTAGAAAAACACTTCAAAGAAGGTTGAAAGAAGAACAAAATCTCTCAGCTAGTGGGTTAATGCCAAAATAACATATCTATACTTTCACTGAATGATATGACAAGGGACACCTTGTATAAGATTTAGAGACCACAAATTTCTTATATAGAATTAGGTTTAGATGTGATCTAATGTCATTCAAATTCTGCAATGCAAAAGTTTCACAAATATTTGGCTAGAAGGAAGCTCAAAAAGCCATATAGTTTACTATTGCTCAACAGTTTTTGTCTTATTTACCTATAAAACCAGCCAGAACCCACTGGAGCACCACCAACCATATGAGATATATATATAAAAATAATAAATTTTATCAAGGTTCATATATATATATATATATATATATATATATATGGTTGAATGTTATGGTTAACATTCAGCATCAATGCTGATGTCCAGAATTAACATAAAGAGTTGGCTCATGGTCAATGTCAATGAAAATCTTGGCTTATATTCAATGTTGATAAAAAAACAAGAAAAATACCTCCACCCCTTCATTCTCTCTCTCTTGTCTCCCTTGATGGATGTAAAAAGCTTGATCTACTAAGTCAATTACAAAAATTAGAATCATGAAGTTAAAGGTACAATTGCACTTCCCTGAAAGATTGGTGGTGGAGTACAAGTTTATATCGAATATTGAAGAACATTTACTGGAACATATGCACACATTTTCTCTGAGGTAAACAATGGGTTATAACTTTGTCTCACAGGTATTATGGTGCAACTATTTAACCATTTTAACTTTGTCTTTGAACTATACTGCCTGAGCAAAGACCATCACATGCTGTATTATGCACTCTGTGGTTCCTTATAGAGCACTGAAACATCGTAAGTATCCATTTTATAGATGAAGTAAAAAAAAATAGATTGGAGAAAGGAATCATAGATTGTCCTTGAACTTTCCAAGAATTAGCAAATAAGCCAAGAATGTAGCTCAGGGTAATTAAATACAGAACTTATATATCTAACATATTTTTCTGTTTTTCTAGTGTCGAATGGAAATTCCTATCTGCAATATTATTCATACCTGCATGGTTGTCTTGGATGCTGGTAACTCTATTTCTGATTTAAAAAATGGTCTGCTAGTCAGCCAGTATTACGTGATTCGAGCCATTGGAACATTAACAGCAGTCCAAACACTAAAGCATTTGATTCAGTGCCGTGGTTTTACTTAAAAGAAACCTCACTAATGTGCCATGGAAAGCAAGAGTTCAATTTCTTAACTCAGAGGCAATCAACCTTAAAAATCTTGGAAACAAGCATTGGAAATCTTGATAAACACTCATTTCTTCAGTTCTACAAATTTGGCATCTATGTTGCTATGCTTGTCTCTCATCTCTCGCACTTCAGCCCCCATTCGGTGGAACTCATCAGGGTAGATTCTGACATCCTCAGTTTCCATTGTTGACACCTAAAATGGAAACAAATGGGTTGGGTTGGTTAGAAATTTCACATACCATCAACTCTTCATTATGGGCACTACTGGAAGGGAAAAGAGGCATGATTAATCTAAAACAGTAGATTAAATTCTACAAATGTACTTCCATTATAGCACTAAGCACAGTATGCTTCGTATTACAGTTATTATATACATTCTCCTCTCTCACTAATTTGAGAGCTCCTGGAAGACTAGAACTATAGTCTCCCCCATCCTTCCTCCAAATTTTCAGAACAGTATCTTACAAATAGTAGACCCTCAATAACTGTTCACCGAATTCAGCACATATTTTTTACTATATTTTATGTGTTAAGAACTGTGAAGGGACTGCAAGGATGAATAAGACACAGTTTCTCTCCCTAAGGAATTAAAAATATCATACAGGGAGAATAAAATGTTTATATAAAGAACTATAATTCAATACATAAAATCTAAAATCATATAGATATAACTTTGACATGTAAGAAGTATATTTATTTAGAAATACACTCCCCCCCACACACATCTCATTCTGTTCAGGCTTTAGCTCTGATCCTTTCCCAGCTCTTTCTTGTTGGAAGTAATTATGAGCAGTGTTGGAGAGGAGGCTTTATCTCATGGATAATATACTGCATGGGTAATTTTCAGAAATAATCCAAAGTAGACTATCATTTTTTAGGCCCACTGGGATAGAAATATGTTGAAATATGTGTTTCATAAAATTAAGCACCATGCTAGGGATCTAAAATTTATTTTTATGTAGAATAATGTCCATAACAGCAATGTTGTCGTTATTTCCATAGGTGGTGACTAAACAGGCTTTAATGATTTGGATCTGCACTGTTTAAGCATGCCTGTAAGATGTATTATTATCACATTTAATAAATCTTAAGAATAAGTGTTATTCAGTCAGAATCTTATGGTATAAGCACAGTAAAACTTTTCATTAAAAATTTTAACACAAGAGGGGCCGGCCCGGTGGCGCAAGCGGTTAAGTGCGCGCGCTCCGCTGCGGCGGCCCGGGGTTCGCTGGTTCGGATCCCGGGCGCGCACCGACGCACTGCTTGGTAAGCCATGCTGTGGCGGCGTCCCATATAAAGTGGAGGAAGATAGGCACCGATGTTAGCCCAGGGCCGTCTTCCTCAGCAAAAAAAAAAAAAAAAGGAGGAGGATTGGCGGATGTTAGCTCAGGGCTGATCTCCTCACAAAAAAACAAAAAACAAAAAACAACAAAAAAAAAAATTTTAACACAAGAGAAATAATGAAAAAATAGAACTTTAACAGAATAAAGCAACACATCATATTATTAACTACTCTAAATTGAAGATTTATATCATTCCACTAATGTGAATAAATGTGGGTTCTAACAAGTAAGGAAGTACAGACTCAAGTTTCCCTCAAGTTGAAACTTGGGAAATATGAATAGAGGCTTCCACCTTGTTTTTATCTGTTGTAAAGATGCTTGAGGGATGAGCTGATTTGTCAAAAATCCCTCATGAGTCAGCAGATCAAGAGAGAAGCTTAGCTATTTAAAAAAAGATGACTAGCTGGGAAGAAAAATATGTGAAAAATGGTGAATTAATAGCACAGATAATAAATTTTATCAAGGTTCATAAGAGGGAGCAATCACATTTGGAATGAACCAGGTGTCTGTTTTGATTCTGCGATAATGCAAAAATTATCTTTAGACCAGAACATGTTCATCTCTTTTATGGGTGGCATGTACCATTTCCCTAAACGTTCACTAAGCCAATGGATGCAAAAGCTAACATGCCAACACAATACTAGAAAAATTACTTGAAATTTTTGTTTCCTTCTGTAAAAAACTAGAAAAAATCTGATATCCCTTTTAATCTGCTAAGATTATCACTTGTACCAGTGGGATACGAGGGCCATTCTTGCCAATGTAGAAGCTCTAAACTCAAGTTAAATATTGGTCAGTTTGTATGTCTAAATATTACTCTGAATGAGGCTAAGAAGATTTGAAGTGCTAAGTAAACACAGTCATATCTGTATGTGGCTTTTTATCCCAAAGGAATTGGATACTGGTTCATCTTAGTTTAGTTTCCTCCTTTATTCTCCTACCTCACATAATGGAGAAGGCCATTCCAAGGCCACAACTAAATCAAAGACTATGTTGCTTTTGTATTATGAAAAAGTGCCCTGTAAGCCAAGTTTGGTCTATGTCTGTCATTCTCAAACTCTTTAGTCTTAGGACACCTTTATACTCTTAAAAATTTTTAGGAACCCAAAGAACCTTTGTCTATGTGGGTTATACCTACCAATACTTACCATATTATAATTTAAAATTGATATAATTTTAAATATTTGTAAATTTATTTAAAAATTACAATCATATGCCCATGTTAACCTTAAAATGATGATATCATCAAACATCATATTATCTTTGGGAAATTTCCACTGTGCTCATGAAAGAATGAGAGTGAAAAAGGCAAATGATGTCTTGATATTATTATGAAAATAGCTTTGATCACACAGATCCCTTGAAAGTGTCTTAGAGACTCCTAAGGGTTCACAAATCATGATCTGAGAACTGCTAGTCTATGTGATATGCCAAATCATCCTGATTTTGCTTTTTGTCTTGAACTTCAAAAACACAGACTTCATCTGTATATGAGGTTAAAGCAAAATACCAAAAAGATGTCTTATAAGGGAAAAATTGTTACTGTTTTATATTCTACCTTGACTTGTAAACAGCTCTGGATGTGAGCAGGTCAGTTCAACAGATATCTTGCTCATTAAGAAAAATATCAAGAGGTAATATCAGCATCATCATGGAGTGAGTTGTTCCCTTAGTCTCTCCCCTTTAAGTTATAACTAAATGAACATTCATTAATCAAAAGAGGATTCCCTGCACAGCACAACAGAATGTCTGAGAGATCCATGTAGCTATACATCAGAAGGTGGGTGGACTGGATCCCCTGGAGGCAGTGGAACTAGGTTAGTGAAACTCTCCCCTTCCAAGTCAGCAGTGAGCAAGGTCATGGATCCTCACACAGCTACTGGTGTGAATTTAAGAGGAGGTGAGACAATCCAGCCTGCATAAACACTTTTGGAGTTGCAGCCTGGCTTGCAGGAGCACCAACTGTGCTGCAGTGGCCCCATCAGTGGGAATACTCTACACTGAGTGGTGATGACTCAGCCCCTGCCAAGGTCCTTGCCCACTGAGCACAGTATAGGTGAGAAGGCACTCCACCCTTTCAGAAGATGCTGCTGCCCATGGGGCACAGCAACCTGCAGGACCCACCAAGTGGCAGCTCAATCCCTGCATGGGTGCCCCTCACCCCAAGCACAGCACAGGTGAGAAGGCATCCCACCCACTCAGAAGGCACCCTCACCCATGGAGTACAGAAGCCTGTAGGATCCACCGAGTGATGGCTTAGTACCCATGTGTGTGCCCCTCCTCCCCAAGGCAGTGCAGGTGAGAAGGCATCCCACCTACTGAGAATGTGCCCCATCCATGGAGCACAGTAGCCCATGGGACCCACTGAGCGGCAGCTCAGCACCTGTGTAGGGACCCCTCCTGCCTAGTGCACAGCAGCTCAGCCAGTTCCATGCCAAACACAGAGGCCCCACCTGTGATACCTGACCCATTCACCCAGCACAGAGGACCTGCCCACATGAGCACAACCTGCAGAGACGCTGCAGCCAGCCTGGGCAAGCACAGAGTAGCCTGACCTGCACAAGTTCCAGCAGATGGGATGGGATCAGAAAACACAGCTCCTGCTCCCTCCTGGTGGTGGTGACTGGAATTTTCAAACTGATACTACTACAAATGCACTGACAAAGGATCAATTCATGAAACAACATGAAGAACTACAGTAACACTTCTGAGCAGAAGGAAAATGACATCTCCAGAAACATATCCTGAAGTCACAGAAATTTACAATTTAAATGACAGAGAGGGTCGGCCCCATGGCTTAGCAGTTAAGTGCGCGTGTTCCGCTACTGGTGGCCCGGGTTTGGATCCCGGGCGTGCACCAATGCACCGCTTCTCCGGCCATGCTGAGGCCATGTCCCACATACAGCAACTAGAAGGATGTGCAACTATGACATACAACTCTCTACTGGGGCTTTGGGGAAAAAAGGAGGAGGATTGGCAATAGATGTTAGCTCAGAGCTGGTCTTCCTCAGCATAAAAAGGAGGCTTAGCATGGATATTAGCTCAGGACTGATCTTCCTCACAAAAAAAAAGAGAGAGCAATTAAAAAAAAATAGATGACAGAGAATTCAAAATAGTTGTCATAAAGAAACTCAATGAGTTACAAGAAAACTCAGATAGACAGTTCAATGAGATTAGGAATAAAATTAATGAGCAAAAGGAATACTTCACCAAAGATATTGAAATTCTAAAAGAATACCAAACAGAAATGCTGGATATAAAGAACACCATTAATGACAGAAAAAAAAATCTAGAAACCATAAAAAATGGAGCTGATGTTATGGAGGACAGAAGTAGTGACTTAGAGGACAGAAATATAGAAATGCTTCAGGTAGAGGAGGAGAGAGAACTAAGATTTTAAAGAAATGAAGAAACTATTTGAGAACTATCTGATTCAATTAGGAAAAGCAATATAAGGATTAC
Organism: Diceros bicornis minor; assembly: GCF_020826845.1. Taxonomy (NCBI): domain Eukaryota; kingdom Metazoa; phylum Chordata; class Mammalia; order Perissodactyla; family Rhinocerotidae; genus Diceros; species Diceros bicornis. The sequence continues at coordinate 59,609,560 of NC_080781.1, forward strand.
AGGTATTCCAGAGGGAGAATAGAGGCAGAAAGGCTCAGAGAGCTTGTTCAAAGAAACAATAGCTGAGAACATCCCAAACCTGGGGAAGAAACCGGACTTACAAGCACGTGAAGCCAATAGAACTCCTAATTACATCAATGCAAAAAGACTTTCTCTAAGGCATATAATAGTAAAACTGGCATAAGTCAATGACAAAGAAAAAATATTAAGGGCAGCAAGGAAGAAGAAAATAACCTACAAAGGAACCACCGTCAGGCTTTCAGCGGATTTCTAAGCAGAAAACTTATGGGCTAGAAGAGAATGGAATGATATATTCAAAATACTGAAAGACAAAACCTTTCAGCCAAGAACACCCTATCCAGTGAAACTATCCTTCAGATACAATGGAGAAATAAAAGCTTTCCCAGATAAACAAAAGCTGAGGGAGTGCATTGCCACTAGACCTGCATTACAAGAAATGATGAAGGAAGCCCTGCTAACTGAAACAAATAGACAAAGGTTTACAGAATTTTGAGCAAGGTGGTAAAAATACAGGCAAAATCAGAAAATTGCAGCACTCTATCAGAACAGGTTAGCAAACACTTAATTATAACATAAAGACAAAGGGACAGAAAGCATCAAAAATAACTATAAACACTTGAATTTAGTCATAAGATCATAACACAAAAAAAGAAGAATTTGTGACAACAATAACTCAGAAGGGGAAGAGGAAAGGGTTGGAACTTGTTTGGGCAAATGGAGTTAAGAGGCTATCAGAAAAAGGAGTATCTCATCTATGAGATCTTTTATACAAACCTCATGGTAACCACTAAACAAAGAATCAGAATAGAGCCACAAATCCTAAGTAATGAGAAAACCACCACAGAAAACCACCAAACTGAAATGGCAGTCATAAATACAAGGGAAGAGGGGCTGGCTGGGTTGCATAGTGGTTAAGGCTGCTTCGGCAGCCTGAGGTTTGCAGTTAGGATCCCGGGTGCAGACCAACACACCACTCATCAGGCCATGCTGTGGTAGTGTCCCACTTACAAAATAGAGGAAGATGGGCACAGACGTTATCTCAGGGCCAGTCTTCCTCACACACACACACAAATGAAATACAAGGGAAGAGAAACAATGGTAATATAGAACAACAGGAAAACAAGAGATAAAATGGCAACATTAAGCCCTAATATATCAATAATCACTCTAAATGTAAATAGATTGAATTATCCAATCAAAAGACCCAGAGTGGCTGGATGGATTAAAAAACAAGACACAAGAATATGCGGCCTCCAGCAAACATATCTCAGTTCTAAAGACAAACATAGGCTCAGAGTAAAGGGATGGAAGATGATACTTCAGGCAAATGTCAGGCAAAAGAGAGCAGATGTTGCTATACTTATATCAGACAAAGCAGACTTCAAGGTAAAAAACAATGAGAGACAAACAGGACAGTGTATAATGATAAAAGTGATGACCAAGAGGAAATAACACTTACAAATATATGCACCTAACACAGAAGTACCAAAGTATATAAGGCAACTACTAACAAACCTAAAGGGAAAAAGTGACAACACAATAATAGTAGGGGACTTCTACAACCCACTTACATCAATGGGCAGATCATTCAGACAGAAATTCAACAAGGAAACAGTAGCCTTAAATGAAACACTGGACCAGATGGCCTTAATAGATATATATAGATATATATATATATGCCATCCCAAAACAGCAGAATATACATTCTTCTCAAGTGCACATGAAACATTCTCAAAGATAGACCATATATTGGGAAACAAAGCAAGCCTCAATAAATTTAAGATGATTGAAATCCTATCAAGCATCTTTTCCAAACACAAAGCTATGAAATTAGAAATCAACTACAAGAAAAAAGATGGGAAAGACAAAAATATGTGGAAACTAAACAACATGCTACTGAAAAACTACTGTGTTAATGAGGAAATCAAAAGCAAAATCAAAAAATACCTGAAGACAAAAGAAAATGAAAATACAACATAACAATATTCATGAGAGGCAGCAAAAGCAGTGTTAAGAGGGAAATTTATAGCAATACAGGTCCACCTCAGCAGACAGGAAAAATCTCAAATAAGTAATATTAAATTACACCTAATAGAGCTAGAAAAAGCAGAACAAACAAAGGCCAAAGTCAGCAGAAGGAGGGAAATAATAAAAATTAGAGTAGAAATAGATGAAATAGAGACTTAAAAAAACAATAGAAAGGATCAATAAAACTAAGAGCTGGTTCTTTGAGCAGATTAAAAAAATTGACAAACCCTTGGTCAGACTCACTAATAAAAGAGAGATAGCTCAAATAAAAAAAATTAGAAGTGAAAAAGGAGAAATAGCAACAGATACTACAGAAATACAAAAGATTATAAGAGAATACTAAGAACTAAGAGAGTTCTATACACTAATAATGAAAAAGCACACAGAGAAGTAAAAAATACTATCCCATTTACAATCACAACAAGAAGAATAAAATATCTAGGAATAAATTTAACCAATGAGGTGAAAGAACTATACACTGAAAACAATAAGACATTACTGAAAGAAATTGAAGAAGACATAAAGAAATGGAAAGATATTCCATGCTCATGGATTGGAAGAATAAACATAGTTAAAATGTTCATATTACCTAAAGCAATCTATAGATTCAATGCAATCCCAATTAGAATCCCAATGACATTCTTCAAAGAAACAGAACAAAGAATCCTAAAAATTATATCGAACAATATAAGACCCAAATAACTAAAGCAATCCTGGGAAAAAAGAACAAAGCTAGAGGCATCACTATCCCTGACTTCAAAATATACTACAAAACTATAATAATCAAAACAGCATGGTACTGGCACAAAAATAGACACACAGATCGATGGAGTAGCATTGAGATCCCATAAATATAACCACACATCCATGGACAGCTAATCTTCGGCAAAGGAGCCAAGAACATACAATGGAAAAAGGAAAGTCTCTTCAATAAATGGTGTTGGGAAAACTGGACAGCCACATGCAATAGAATGAAAGTAGACCATTATCTTGCACCATACATAAAAATTAACTCAAAATGGATTAAAGACTTGAATGTGATACCTGAAACCATAAAACTTCTAAAAGAAAATGTAGGCAGTACATTCCTTGACATTACTCTTAGCAGCATCTTTTTGAATACGATACCTACTCAGGCATGGGAAACAAAAGAAAAAATAAACAAATGAGACTACCTCAGACTAAAAAGCTTCTGCAAGACAAAGGAAACCAAGAACAAAACCAAAAGACAGCCCACTAACTGTGAGAAAATATTTGCAAAATATTTTTCCATCAAAGGGTTAATTTCCAAAATATATAAAGAAGTCAAACAAGTCAACAACAACAAAAGCCAACAACCTGATCAAAAAATGAGCAGAGGATATGAACATACATTTTTCCAAAGAAGATATACCAACAGGCACATGAAAAGATATTCACCACCACTTATTATTAGGTAAATGCAAATCAAAACTACAATGATATATCATCTTACATCTGTTAAAATGGCTATAATTACCAAGACAAAAAACAGCAAATGTTAGAGAGGATGTGGAGAAAAGGGAACCCTCATACACTGCTGGTAGGAATGCAAACTTGTACAGCCACTATGGAAAACAGTGTAGAGATTTCTCAAAAAATTAAAAATAGAAATATCATATGACTCAGCTATCCCACTCCTGGGTATTTACCCAAAGAACTTGAAATCAACAACTCAAAGAGACTTATGCACCCCTATGTTCATTGCAGCATTATTCACAATAGCCAAGAAGTGGAAGCAACTCAACTGCCCTCCAAGTGATGAATGCATAAAGAAGATATGGTATATATATATACAATGGAATACTACTTAGCCATAAAAAGGACAAAATTGTCCTATTTGCGACAACATGGATGGACCTTCAGCGTATGATGTTAAGCAAAATAAGCCAGACAGAGAAATGCAAGCACTGCATAATTTCACTCATATGTGAAAGATAAACAAACACATGGATAAAGAAAACTGATTAGTGATTACTAGTGGGGAAGGGAGTTGGGGGCTGGGTGAAAGGGGCACATATGTATGGTGCTGGAAAAAATTGGGCTATTGGTGGTAAGCACAAAGCAGTTTATACAGAAAATGATAAATAATGACGTGCACCTGCAGTTACACAATGTTACAAACCATTATGACCTCAATAAAATAATTGAAAAAAATCCTTTTTATTATTAGGGATATTTTCAAACATATACAAACTTGAAAGAATAATATAATAAATTTCCATGTGCCTTTCACCCAGCTTCAATAATCATCAACTCATGGCCACTCTAGTTTTATTTACACTCCTCCTTCCCCACTGGATTATTGTTAAGTAAATTTCAGACATCCATAATCACTTTAGTATGCGAGAGAAAAATATTTTTGGGGAATGAAAGAATTTAGGTTATGATGAAGCTGGATAGGTAACTAGGGACTGGATTCTGTTGGATCTGGTACAGCTATTTAAAAAAAATAGAGTTTTAAGTATAAAGGAAACTTCATTATATTTGCATTTATAAAACTTATTTTGGCTCCATGGCAGAAAATGTATTGGTGGGGGAGACTCAAAATTGAGGTAAGAAGCCCAGTTAGGAGATTGTGATAATAGTCCAGGGAAGAGACGATGGCATCTTAACTAGTGGTAGAAAACAGGATGAAGAGAAGTAAACCAAGTCCAAAAATATTTAGGAGGAAGAATTGGCAGGGCTTGGCGATTGAACAGAGGTGAGAAATAAGGGAAAGGGAAGTGTTGAGCCAAGAATGTTTCCTTGGTCTCTGGCTTTGTCATCTAGGTGTGTGTGTTGGCGGTGCATTTCACTGAGATAGGAAATGTGAAATGAGAAACAGGTTTGTGGGAGAGAGCTGAGAAGATGATGGATGAAAAATGGAAAGAAAGTCTTGAGTGTGAATGGGAGGAAGACTATCTTCTACCCACTCTGGGTCCTTTCTGGCTGAGCTACAAATTAAATTGACATGAGACCAAATAGCAGGAGAAAATCAAACAAAGCTTTATAACATGTATACATGGGAGAAATCAGGGAAACTGAGTTTCTCGACAAATGGCGGAGGTTTTCACCTTAAATAGCATATTCAGGTAGACAAAGGAGGATGTTGGGGGTGGGGGACTCAGCTATAGGAGATCACTAGAAAGCACAGTAAACAAGAGTATGCAGATTTAAGTCCTTGCCTTCAGCACTGATAAGAGTTTCTAGAGATAAGGTCATCCCCCCTTCTTCCTGGTACAGAGAGGGAGATACCTTAAAAATGGAAATTTCCCTTGTAAATGTAAATGTAAATTACCCTTTGTAAAGGGTAATTTCTACTTTTCAGAGCTTCTTTCACTTCTGCAGTTTCTTAAAAGTAACCAGCCCAAAATAATCCTCATTCCAGAGACACATTTTGGGGTGGCCAATTCTGATCTCCCACAAGTGCTTGTGGGACATTCAAGAAGGGATGCTTGATATTTGGCATTCTGGAGAGACATCAAGGTAGGGATATAGATTAGGGAGTCCTCAGCATGGTACAGGAAACCACTGAAGTGGATAAGATTGCCCAGAGAGGATGAATAGTAAGTGAAAGGGGTTAAGGACAGAGTCAACATTTGAAAAAAACATGGGAGGAGGAGGGTAGAAGGAAAACCAAGATAGCACAATGTCACAGCAGCCAGTGGACAAGTGTGTTTCAAGAAGTAAGGAGTGATTGACAATGTTAAATTCAGTTCCTCAATTGCACTAGTCATATTTCAAGTGCTTAGTAGCCACATGTAACTAACCGAACAGCACCAGATTAGAGGCTTTTTGACAATAGGCAGGATGTGTTTTTAATTTATCTCCACCCAGGATAGTGCTTTAGTAAGTAGATCCTCAGTTGATATTTGTTAAACAATTTTAGCATTGAGCATTAGGTGTTAATGTAAGTAAAGTACTTAGAATTGTGCCTGGAACATAGTAAGTACTAAATAAGTGTTATATACTGTTATTATTGTTGTTGTTGCTATTATTATTATTATTTTTGTTATTTGCAAGGCCTTGGTAGGTAATGAAATTTGTTCAAAAACATGAATAACTTCTCTCAAGGTGCTAATATTGAAATGAACAACTGAAGGTCAGTTGTCCAAATGACTTCCTAGGGGAAGGTGAGACCCATTGGGACTATTGGGACTGTAGGGAACCATTGCGGGACATGAGGGTTACCCTTATTGGAAAGAATGTTCTGCAGTGTGATGGGAATAAGACATAGGTCAAAAAAAGCAGACTTAAGAAGAGGCTAGGCCCAGGGAGAGGTTTCAGTCCTTTCCTCCTTTGTTCAAACTGCCTGGCTTCTTCACCCTCCCCAATGGCCCTATTATATATGAAAGAAGCTACTCTGGGCTTCTGTTGGACAGATTAAGCACACACTCTGGACCACTGGTCTATTGCCAAGGGGAGCTTATGAGTAGGGTCTAATGTGGTCACTAGCCAGAAATATCTTCTGATTAAGATCAGCATCATGGGTAGCAGGGACTGTAGGGCAAGAAGTAGTCCATTTTCAGGCTTGTGAGCTGCAGCCAGTTCTATAATAGCAATCTAATGCAGGGCTGCCAAGCCTGTTGTTAGTAGGTACTGAGATATTCATTCATAAACAACAGATGATAATTTGTATATTATTTGGATCAAGGTTGAAGGAAACTTTGAAAATAATCAATCTAGAGCTACCTGTTTTTGATACTCAAAATAGGAAAGGAAAACTATCAGTTGATTTTTTACAGCATTTGTACTTATTCTTGTGTGGTCAAAACCAAGAAAATTGTTGAGATGATAATAATTATGACGATGATCGATGATGACAATGATAGCTGAGAATAGCTAACTTCTAAATTGGAAAAAAGTTTTGAGAGCTCTCATCATAATTGTTTTATTGGTACCCATAAAAAGGCCAAATTAAAAAAAAAAAAGAAATACAAAAACAAAATAATGACGAGCCTTAAGACACTTACTCAGGTTACAATTAAATTGAGAAAATGTAAAAGTGTAAGTGTTGATAAGATTATAAAGGTTGGAATGTTTGCGTTAATTTTATATAATGAGGTTATATCAAATTTCCTGAGTACATTTTAAAATGTCTGACTGGAATCCTGTCCAAAATTATAAGACCAAGATCTATTGATAAAGTCCTAATGAAAACTATAATTAGAGGTATAAGAGTTGATGGAATTTTGATCAAATTTTACAGAAAAATTGATATATTTTAGGGGTTTATGTGAAGTGATTGTACATTTTTTTGCCTGATTGTATTATAGATTGTATTGTGGGGATAGACATTGTTTCTCACTGGAGAAAGGGAACGTTTCCCCTCCCTGGTTGTAAGAAAGCATATAAATCTGCCCTTCCGACAGTGTTAGTTAAACTTACAAGACGGAAGTCAGTAGGGTTGCCTGAGCCCACACAGTATGAGATAAAAACTATAGATTGATATCAGGGGCTAATAAAAACGGATAATAAAAGCTCTCCCCCAAGGTAAATTGGTCTGGGGTTAAATTGTACACTTAGAGAAAAAACAAAAAAGGGCCTTTGTTAAATGCTTTGTACAGAATTTTAAAGGTGTGGTACATTTTTCTGAAGTTTTAGAACATACACATATTTTGATTCACCTCTTCAGTTACAAATTTCCCTGATATAAAGAAGGAATTGGAAGGCTGTAGCTGGAGGGGTGGGTCAGCCTCTTTTGTCAGACTGTAATCCAGTTCTTTAGGGAACTGGACACAACCATCTTTGTCTTGCAAATCTCAGCAAGGCTGGAGGTATGACTCTAGAAAGCAGTTCAAAGTTCATTTGCCAATCCCAAAGCCTCCCCTGTTTCTCAGAATGCTCCTAGATGTTGATTTAGACAAAAGACTGAGACATTAGAAACAGATAAGGCAAATATGCCCCAGAAACTCCATCTTGAAGAAAACTTGACTGCCTTCTCTATTCCTTTACGATGTAGATTTTCTGCTCCTATCTTCTCTAGCACCTGAGGGCCATTCTTTCAAAGGCAAATGTTTCTCAGAAACTAGTGAGTTTTGTATTGCACCTGATTCATAACAAAAATTTAATGTCTCTGTGTCTACCTGTGTGTTTATGTGTGTCTATATGTGTTATATATGTGTGATATTTTACCTCCAGATGGTATGGCCAAAATTAAGAGCTCTGTTTAATTGACTTAAAGTAAGTGCTTACATGTCTTTCAAATTAACATAATATGAAATAATCTTTGGTGAATGAAAGCTTGTTTAAGTTTGTTGGTTTGATTAAAATAGACATGTCCTCAGAGTTATCAGCATTAGATATGATACAGACATGCAGCCTGGGTTTACTAGTTAAATAAATTCATATTATCCCTGTTACAAATTTGTCAGCATAATAACTTTAAATGATAGCTGATTTTGTCTAATGCCACATGAAGTTTTCATGGGTAATCTAAACATAATTGTGGGGAACAAATTATTTAGATGTAAATGAGGTACGAGTTTAAACTTTTAGTGGCGTCTCTTTAGCATGAGGTTTATTTTGGGCTGGTTACTTTTAAAAACTGCAGACATGGGAGAAACTCTGAAAAGTAGAATTTACACTTTGTAAGAGACATTTGCATTTGTAAAGGAAATCTCCATCTGTAAAGGTATCTCCCTCTCTGTACCAGGAAGAAAGGGGATGACCTTATCTCTAGAAACTCTTATCAGTGTGGAAGGCAATGACTTAAATCTGCATAAGAACCTTACATTTGTCTATGCTGTTTTTCTGGTAGTCTCATAACTAACTCCCCCCATCCCCAACATCCTCCTTTGTCTTCAGCTGAAGATGGTATTTAAGATGATAGCCTCTGCCATTTTGGCAAGTTGCTCAGTTTTCATGAGTCTCTCCAATGCATAAATGTTATAAGGCTTTGTTTGATTTTATCCTGTTATTCTGTCTCATGTCAATTTAATTCATTAGTCAGAAGGAAGGGTACAGGATTTGTCTTCCTCCCCTGTAGTAAGTACTGGATTCAGTCCAAGTGATACAGCAGGGCATAAGGCTTCGTCCATGACCCTAAGGAGATTATAAATTAGAAGAGAGATGTAGACATGTAAACAATTAAAAAGCAATGAAATGACATAAGTGCTCTAAGAGAAGTTTGACAAAGTGCATTAAGATATTGCAGGGACACAACAGAGGGAGTGGCTAAGGATTACATGAGGTAGATCAGAGTAAGTCTCTCAGATACATTTAAGCTAGTTTTTTCAGGATGTTCAGGCTTGGAAAAATATACAAAGTGCATTCCAGGCAAAATGCACAAAAGAAGCAAATGTGTAGAAGAATGACTTAGGGCAAGTGGCAAGAAATGAGGCTGAAAACGTGGATCCTTTCAACCAATGCATGTTGTTTAATTTGCATACAATACCTTTTTTTTAGAAACTAGTTGTACTCCCCCTTTTTAACAATAAAAATAATACCCAATTATGGTAAATAATTCAAACTGTACTGAAGGGTATAGAGTGAAAAGAAAAAGTTCTCCCCCTCCTCCACACAGTCCTTGTCAACACAAGCTAATTTTAAACTATATGTTACGTATGTCTCTAGAATTTTCTCTGAAGGTGCAAGCATATATGCCTGAACGTGTACATATATGTGTTTATAAGGACATTTTTTTGACACAGATGGGATCATACTAAATTATATGTTCTGTAAGTTGCTTTCTTCACTTAGTAAGTTTATAGAACTTTCCAGATAGCCATATCTCATGTTTTAATGATTGCATTGTATTTTATCATATAAATATATACTTTTATTGATTACTAATACTAATAAATCTTCGGTTGTTACAAGTTTTATTCTTGTGATTATAAATGATGCAGTGATTATGCTTGTGTATACATGTGTCTGTATGTGTGTTTATTTGTGGACATATCTGCAGGATAAATTTTTTGAACTGGAATTGATGGGTTAGTGGGTGCATGTATTTTACATTTTTATTGATAATGCCAAATTTTTCATCAAAAAATTTGTACCAGTGTTCAGTCCTGTCAGTTGATTGCTTTTGAGAATAAATGTTTTCCGACATTCTCGTTAACACTATGTATTAGCAATCCTTTTAACCCTTGCCAATTTGATAGGTGAAAAATGTGCTTTGTTTTATGTTGCACTTTATTTTATTTTCATTGACCATTTATATTTCTTTATCTGTGTGTGTATGAACTGCCTGGTGGTATACTTTGCACATTTTTCTATTGCGTTTGTTTTGACAAGAGATTTTCACATATTGAAGTATAGGGTAACTATTCGGGTTCAAAGCTGATTCAGCTTGAACTAAAACCTTGACTTATGGCCTATCAAACATACATGGTACATCTACTCGACGGTTAAAGTAAAGAATGCACTATCTTAAGATAATGCATACTTTCCTCCTATGCCCTATTGGTAACACCTTGATTAGCACATTTCTGGACAGCAGGATCATGTTGACCTGCTAATTTGCAACTGAATGCCTCTTTGAAACCTTGATTAATATGTACCCTGGGCATGTTTAATGTATGTTCCTTGTTCTAAAAATATATAAGACTGTACTGAGAGCTATGCTTCTCTGGAACACTTTCTAAGGCCTTTCTAGGTTATAATCCTCACTCTGGCTCAACTAAAATTCACCTTATTACTCTTGTCTATGGAATGGTTATTGGTTATTTTGAATCAACAGTTTCTCTTTTTCTTTACTGAATTATCAGAAGTCATTTTGTATAAAGAAATGTCTTAATCTTCCCTTATGGCTTCTGCGTTTTGTTTCCACCTCTCTAAGAATCCTAAAATATATTTTCTTTTAGTATCTTCACCTGTGTTCGTTTTTTAAATTGAATATTTAATCCATGTAAAATTTATTTTGGCATAAGAAAGGAGCTAGTGATTTAACTTTATTTTTTTTGTTTCTTTTTGTCAAAATGACTTGTCAATTGTCCCAACATTTGTTGAGTAATCTATCTCTGTCCTACTGATTTAAAGTGCCCACTTTACCATATAACTAAGTTCTTCTATGAACTGGGTCTATTTCTGGGCTCTGTTCTATTGATTTTTTTCCTTCTATTCCTTTCCAGCACCAAATTTCTTTAATTGCTGTAACTTTATAATATGTTGTAATGTCTCATAGAACCAGTTACTCTTCATTACTTTTCTTTTTCAGAACTTTTCTGGATTTTCTCACGTGTTTATTTTTTCAGGAGAACTTTAATATCATTTTGTCAGGTTCTTAAAAAAATTCTTTCTTTTTAAGAAGATCATTGAAAATATAGTTGAATTTAGAGAGAAAAATAATTTTGAAGCTTCTATCTTAGAACAAGGTGTGTGTTTCCAATTTTTCAAGTCTTCAATTATGCTCCCTCAGTTGATTTTTAAAGTTTACTTCATACAGGTAAAAATGTTAATCTTTATATACTCAAAAAAAGATATGTACAGAGGCTAAAATCTGGAAATCTTTAATCATTCTTATCTGGTCTAGACACTCTGTCATAAGCTATCGATAATAGTGATATCATTCTCATATGACCAAAATAAATGGCTGGTGTGTGATGAGAAATTCTTTATAGATTATGCACATATATAGCCTGGCCTTTGGTTTGCAGGTACAATTATTTGCAGAGGTTGGCGTTATTTATACTTCTGCTAGTTAATTTCATATTTTGTCCTGTACCCAAACATGGGTGGTATTCCTGTCATGGTATATGGACAAAGCACTTATTAACAGTGGGCTTTGGGGAAAGTCCCTTACCCCTCTCTCTGGGCCCCAGCTTCCTCATCTGTATAGTGGAGATGCTACTCTGTGCTCTGTTTTGCATAGAGTCATGTTGGAAGGACCACATGAGTTAATATAGGTAAATGAATTGGTAAACTAAAGCATGATACCAATTCTAGGAATTCTTATGAATTACATTAATTAACTGCATGCATGCCTGTTTCCTCTGTAGCTGTCATTTTCCAGAATATCATATCTATTCTGCATCATTTAAAGTTGTACTTCAATATGTCTCTAAAGTGTTTTCTTCTTTTCAAACTGTTTTTGTTAACTCCACTTTAGCTCAGTGCTCAGCTGCTGATTGTTCCACTTGCTGCCACCACTCTTTCACCACCTACTCACAGTTATCCCCTACAATCTACCTTTTATTTCCCTCTCCATGGTAATGGCTCTCTCAAAGGTCACCAGCCACATTCTGAACACCAAATCCAGGAATCTCTTTGCCGTCCTCATTTTCCTTGATGTCTATTGCATCTGACTTTGCTGATCACCTCCTTTCTCTTCAAATTTATTCTGCCTGGCCTTGGGACACTGTACTTTTGTAGCTCTGCTACTTTCATTAGTGCTCTATTTCTTTGTCTCTGAGACAGGAGCATTTCCCACTTTAGATCTTGCAAAGTCTCTTGGGTATCCCATGGTTACCTAAAATGCAGCATCTCACCATCTCCACCACAGTACCCTCCTTATTTCAGTTAATTGCATTGCTCTTCTACCAATTATTCAGATTTGTAATCATTAAGTTGCAACTTCATTCTCCATTGTCACCTATAAACCACTCAATCATTTATTTCTATTGTTCCTTTATAATTTTTTTCTTAAAAATTGTGTTATGTGATATATAAGATATACAAAAAGATATAAAGAATAATCAAGGAACACCTACCTCTGTGCTTAAGAAATGTAACATTACTTAAGCAGTTGACATGCCTGATTTTATCTCCTACTCTCCTCTCTAAAGTTAGTCATTATCCTGTATTTGATGTATATCATTCTCATGAATTTTATTCTTTTACTATCTAGAGACTCATAAAACATAGCATAGCTTTATATGTCTGTAAATTTTACATAACTAGTATACTAAATGCATTCTTCTGCAACTTACTTTTTATAAATACAACATTAAGTTTTTGAGATACATCTATGTTGATATGTTTATGTATAATAGAACTGTAGTTATTCCCTTTTCATTGCCATATGTCATTCCATTGTATGATCTTTCATAGTCTACTCTCCTGTTCATAGTCGTTTGGGTTGTTACTGATCTTTTGCTATTACAGCACTTCTTCTGTATATGGGCAAGAGATTATTTATGGTCTATACTTAAGAATAGAATTGCATGATAGAAATCTAACTAGATTTTGCCAAATGTTTTACAAAGTGGTTATATTAATTCAATATGCTACCAGCAATGATTAAGAGTTTTCTATTGTTTCACAACCTTGCCAATACTTTATATTGTCATTTTTACTTTACTCGACTTTCAAACACATACAAAAGTAGAGATAATAGTAAATGAAGTTCTATGTAGACATCACATAGTTTCAGCAATTATTAATATGTCTATACCCCTTACTTACTTATCCCTTCAATGGAATATTTAAAAGTAAATCGCAGATATTATATCCTTTCATCTACAACTATTTCAATCTGTATCTCTAAAAGACAAGGAATTTTAAATAACAACACCACAATACCATTGTTATGAAAAATTTTAATTATAATTCCTTAATATCATAAAATACCCAGTCAGTATTCATTTTTCTCTCATTATTTACATAATTTTAAAATAAGCTTTATGATCAAATCAAGTTCAAAACAAGGTTCATTTGGTTGATTTCCCTCTTGAGTCTTAAATTTATAGTATCCTACATTCTGTTTTTTCTTTTCCATTCATTTTTTGAAGAAATCAAATATTTTGTAGAGTTTCATGCATTCTGTATTTTGTTGATTTCCATTTTACATGTTCATGCTTCTTCTGCATTTCTGTGAACTGGTAATTTAGATCTTGAGGTTTGATCAAATTCAGATTTGATTTTTTTAAAGACAACTCTGGAGGAGGTGTCATTTTTTTATCAGGAGATATGCAATGTCTGACTATTTTTCTTTTGATGATGCTAATATTGATTAGTGGGGTCAGGTGTTTTGATGGGCTTGTATATTTTTGCCAGTGTGATTGACGTGAAACGGAATCTCATTGTGGTCTTAAGTGTAACATCTCTTTAATTCTTTTAGTGTCTTTCCATTCTTACTCCCATTACCTTTATCACTTTAATGTTAGTCTGTGGCCCTGGCACTATAACTGGTTGAAGGTCTTCCAATTTACCTGATTAAAAATATACTTTTATGATATTAATAATACTAAAGGCATAATAATTACATAGTTTTTAAAATAAAATTAAACTTTTACTACATTTCTCATCTGCCAAAAAATTTGTAGTGACTCCTCATTATTTTCTGACTGAGGAAGTTGAAACTCTGTGGCTTTGTGTTCAAAGCCCTTCCAATATGTCCCAACCTCTTATATAGAACTCCTTTTGCTTCTCCCCAAGATTCTGAGTGCCTTTTGGGCTCTGTGGTCTGTTAATGTCATCTTCTCCATTCAAATGCCTTCCTTATTTCCTCCAAACCCTTATTTAAATCTTAATCCCAAACTTAGCCTCACCACGTTTTTAAACCTTCTCTAACAGTGACAGCCCACAGTGTTCTGAGTTACTTATCTGGTCTCCATTGACTAACTTTATTCAGGAAATGCTCCTTGAGCACCTACTATGAACTGGATGTGATAAGGCACTGCCCTTCCACAGCACCATTTGTTATTTGTTTACCCACATAATTTTTATTAAGCACACATTATTTGGACACACTGTGCTTAGGCCTGGGGTTTAGTCCAATATACAAGACAGACAGTTTAACATGTTATTTAAAAAATGTTGGGAGTGTTTGAACAAAGGAAGTAAAAAATACCCCTCTATGGATAATCACAAGGGCATGGCACTGGGATGGCTACAAAGATGAGAGGATCACAGGGACCCTCATGTTAGGGGCAACACTATCTAGTGTGAGAAGCATGGAGTTTGGAGTCAGAAAGACCAGGGCTTGTACCCTGGCTGGTTCCTTCTGAGCTGTGTAACCTTGGGTAAGTCACTTAACCTTTCTGAGCCTCTTGTTTCTCATCTGTAAAATAGAAACAATAATACTTCCATGATTGGAATATTGTGAGGATTAAATAAGCTGGCATTTTTATGAACCCTTAGCACAGTGCCCAACACCTTAGGGGCCTTCATTAAATGTTCCTTTCCTTCCCATCTTCCCCAAAATGAAATTTAGTGACAGCATCAGGTACCTGGTGAAAATAAAAAGCCATGGGCAGTGCCCTGGCATAGCCAGTCTACCTGGTTTACCTCAGGAATTTCTGATGAGCTTGCCCTTAGTAGTTCTTAAAAGGAAGGCCTCTGAGAAAAGGTGGAGGGGTGTAGGGAGGAAGGGGTTGCCCCCTAGAGATCACACCTCTGAAGCCACTGCCTTCCCTTTCTATTCCCCACCACCACATCTGACCAGCAGGCTCCATCATGCTTTTAAAGGATTGATCTACACTGCTGTGATGTATGACTGTCCTGGGATCCCATGGGGGATATCTGTCTAGTTCTTGAACTCTGGTTCTTGAGTTCTACTTGCTGATTTCTTCAGTCCTCCAAGGCAGTGTGTCTCACAGTTGAGCATGCACCAGAATCCCATGGAAAGTTTTTTAAGATACCGAGTTCCTGCTTCAGTAAATCTGGGGTGAAGCCTGATAATTTGCATGTCTAACAAGTTCCCAGGTGATGTGGAAGCTGCTGGTCTGAGGACCACACTTTGAGAACCACTGTTCAAGTCTAAGGGACTCTTGCTCTGAAGATCACCCCTTGCCAGCTAATTTACATCTGCAGACTGATCCTTGAGCACTCGACACCCTTGGTCTTCAGGTATCCGATACTTGGCCCCAGGTAAAAAGTATTTTCCCTTCAGTCTCTTGGTACCTCATTCATGTGGAGTCTCCCTGAGTATCCTCCCAATACCTATCTGCTCACTTCCTTTTCTCCAGACCCTTCCTGCCATCCTGGGTGAACCTCCCCTTCCCCTCCAAGCTCTGTTAACATGTCTTGTTTGCCGGTTGCCTTCCTTGAACAGCTTTATAAATGGTATCAGATTCTACTTCCAACTCTTCTCTACATTCTCGTCTGGCTTCCTGATTGTGAGCTCTGAGCACGAACAGTCCTGGTTTGAATCTTGACTCTGCCTCTCCCTAAAGTGTGTGATCTTGGGAAAGTCACTTGAGTTCTCCAAGCCTCAGTTTGTTATCTGTAAAATCAGGCTGTGAAAATAAAATAGAAGGGTGTCTATAAAATAGCCTAGTGCAGCATCTGTCACATAGTGAGTGAACATAGAATGTTTGTCTTTTTTTTTCTTTATATAAATCCTCTGCTGTTTGTGCTCTGAATCTCTAACTCACAAGGATAGAATGAGGATCACTAAGTCAGGTATGTCTTTCCAGCCCCATCTTTCTGAAGAAAAATTAACATTGTTATCACTCAATTTACAATTACTTTAATTCTTCAGGTGGTGTTACTTTCAAGCTACATGGGATTTGCGGGCAGAAAAGTTGTTACTGGAAATCATGTCTATTTTCAAGGCAATAAAATGATGAAAAATATAGTGGTCTTGATTTTTAAGTGGATGTTATTACGCAGATATAAAATTAAAAGCCTGCTGGTTGACTTGATGGTGTAGTGGTTAAGTTCACACCGTACAGTTCAGAGGCCTGGGGTTTGTGAGTTCAGATCCTGGGTGCAGACCTATGCACCACTTGTTGAGCCATGCTGTGGTAGCATCCCACATACAAAATAAAGGAAGATTGGCACAGATGTTAACTCGGACAATTTTCCTCAAGCAAAAAGATGAAGATTGGCAACAGGTGTTAGCCCAGGGCCAATCTACCTCACCAAAAAGAAAAAAAAGAAAAAAGCCTGCAGTGTTATAGATATAACTTTCTTTGGCAGTACAGAGAGAGGCAGAATAAAGAGTGAAAAAAGAATGGCCTGGTGACAGGGTGACCAGAGTTACTTCTAATTCTAGAGGAATCCCATTCCTGTCTGGGAGCTCAGTTTTCTTGCAGGTACAAAAGTTTTGTGATCACTAGGTAATCTTGAGGTGGCAGCTCTTTCCGGGCTCCTCCCTCTACCTTTTGCTAAACCTTATATAATCTTTTTGGAGATGTGTTGTGTTATCCTTGCCTCTTTGTAAAACACTCTAGTGAATTTAAAGTCCATCTCAGTGCAGTTACCCATGCATAGTAGGCACTCAATAAATATTTGTCAACTTTTTTTTGTTACTGTCAGTATTTAGCTCTAAGAAATGTCCTTTTGATATCTAAACAAACACTTTGCTTTCCAGATAAGCCAATTGTCTCATTTCTTCCTTAGTGGAGACAGCCTATTCTATTCATGTCAAACAATGCCACTTCCTTTAACTTTGCATTATAAGTTCTGTTCTCAACTACATTTTCTTCATCTTGGCTTCTTTTTCTAGGGATATTTTCTACTTGTAGTTATTTTAGAAAACACAGAAATCCTTATATCAGTATCTTAATTCACTTAGTTACCATTGAGTTTCTTAATTGGGGGTGACTTATATCAGCCCATCTATTGTAGAGCTGCTCCAGGCACCTCTGGGCCTATTCCTTCATCCTCGAGTTGAGTTAGAGCAGGACTTGCAAGTGGAGGAGAAGGAACAAGATAACCTAACAGTTAGCTTTTATCCAGATTGGGCTGGAGAATTCACAAGTTATCTCATACAGCTTGTGTTTGCCTGATTTTGATTTTCAAAAGCGTTAAATAATCAGGCAATACAAATTCAGTCCATAAACATGTCTATGACCCTTTATAGAGTTGATTATTTGCAATGATTAATAATAACTTTTAGAATAATTTAAATTTTGTCAGGGACTTGATTATCATGCCTTGGAAGTGTTTCTCTATAACAGTGACTGAGGTGACACCATCCCCCACATACTGGTTTGCAAGCTGAGAAGATTTACTCATTGTCTGGAAGTGCAATATATTGTGGATGTTGAGACTACCAAGGACACTCAGTAAAGATTTGTTTGCAATGCTATTGATTGTTGAAAAGGGAGAATGTATTTGTTTTCTAGGGCTGTTGTAAAAATTGCCACAAACTGGGTGACTTAAAACTAGCAAAAATTTATTCTTTCACAGTTATGGAGGCTAGAAGTCCAAAATCAAAGTTTCAGCAGGGCCATGCTCTCTCTGAAGCCTCTAGGAAATAATCCTCTTTGTCCCTTCTAGCTTCTGTTGGTTGCTGGCAATCTTGGATAATATTTGGCTTGTACTTGCATCAGTCCAATCTCTGCCTTTTTCACATGATGTTTTTCCTTGTGTATCTATGTCTCTGTGTCCAAATTTCTCTCTCTGTATAAGGGCACTAGTCATTGGATTAATGCCCACTCTAATTCAGTATGACCTCGTCTTAACTTGATTACATCTCCAAAGACCCTATTTCTAAATAAGGTCACACTCACAGGTTCTAGGTAGATGTGAATGTATGGGGAACTCTATTAAACCAAGTACAAACAGCCTGGGATATTGTAGGGATGAATTAAGTAGAATGCAAAGCTGTTAACGCTGGGAAAATCTGGGTGGGTGACTATATTTGGTCACTTAGCCCATTTTGAGGAAAAATACCTGCTATCATGATCCTAGAGTGATCTGTAGCAATAGATTGGCTTTCAAATATTTGGAAAAGATTTAAGTCATGACCTAAGTTTTGCACATAGTAGTGTAGACCATTTTAATCTGTTTGTAGTATGGCATTATTACAAAGAGGGACACAGTCCCCCTATATGTGACAGCCATGTATTGAGTTAATCACAAGACCTAAACCCCTAGCCTCCCACCACTGTATTTACAGTAATGCATAACAGGCCTCTATCAAGAGATAACACAATTTATCTCAGAACAAAGGTCATCCCCAGAAAACATTATTCCTGGGAGAGGAAACATGTATATAATGTTATAAAAGAATGATAGCAATCCTGCCCTAAGAAAAAGTTTTGATATAAGGTGGAATTTGAGCTGAGAGCTTAAAAAACTCAGATAACTAAAGGACTGACACACCAACTGAAGTAAGGCATTCTGAGGGTGAGCCCAGACTGGAAAATGTCGCATACTGACCTAATTGGAGTTTCCTGTGATCCTCACTCCAGAGGATAAGAGTTTGTTTGATTGGACTGAGGCAGCATTTATTATTTTGTTTTTGTTGGTTTTTAATAAACTCCTGTATTGAAGTATGACATACATTCAGAAAAGTGGACAGTGCACAAATCGTAAATGTTAAATGCTCAGTAAATTTTCACAAAGTGGGCACTTCTATGTAACCAGCAGCCATGTCAAGACATGGAATATTTCTAGCATTTCCAGAACCACAGAAGTGTTTCTTATGCACGCTTCCAACCAATATTACCTCCAGGGGTAACCACTATCCTGAGTTCTAGCACCATGAATTAGTTTTTTTCTTTGTTTTGGTACTTTATATAAATGGATTTATAAAATTGTTTCTCAACATCACTAATCGTCAGGTAAATTCAAATCAAAACCACAATGAGATATCACCTCACACCTGTTATAATGGCTATTATCAAAAAGACAATAGATATCAAGTATTGGTTAGGATGAAGAGATGGGTTATTCTTATGCACTGTTTGTGGGATTATAAATTGGTACAGCCACTATAGAGAATAGTATGGAGATTCCTCAAAATAATTAAAAATGGAACTACCACATGATCCAGCAATCCCAATTCTGGATATATATCTGAAGGAATTGAAATCACTACCTCAAAAAGATATCTGCATCCCCAAGTTCATTGAAGCATTATTTACAAAAGCCAAGACACAGAAACAACCTAAGTGCCCACTGCTGGGTGAATGGATAAAGAAAATGTGGTATAGAGACATTATTATCATGGCATGAAAGCATCCTTTTGTGTTTCCCCTTCAATCTATAGCAAGTAAAACATCCATAACCCAACAAAGGCTACAGTTCCCAACACACCAGGATCCTGGAGAGCTCCACACATTGGTATATTCAAAGGTAGGTGGATTAGAGCACATAGAGGAAGCTAAATGGGGGAACAGCAGAGGCAGAGACCAGGACCCTGAATCCCCAACAGCTGAGCCAGATGCACCCAGCCCCATAGAATTCAGTGGGTAGCAACAGAGGTGCATGTGTGACTTTGGCCAGCCAGCCATGGCACCACCTATGGCCATGGGAAGCAGAACAGCAGTGGAGGTGGAGCCTCATGATCCTGGGCCCTCACCTCAGCTTGGAGACTAGTAGCAGTGGCAAAAGTGCATGCAGGACTTCTACATCCCAACTACAGTGACACTGAAGCCACAAGGCAGCAGACAGCAGCTGAGACAGTGCCCCACAAACTTGGCTCCCTTCCACCTTTCCCTTCTCCCCTATGGCAGCAGAGCTTCTGACCCAGATGATTCCAGAAGTGGCTGAGACGGCATCAGGCATCCCTGTGCCCCCAGCTGCGAAACCAGTGACAACAGCAACACCAACAACAGCAAGGCAATAGTGACTGCCAGAGGTTCAGGTGGTGACAACAAGAGTACCAGTGACACCCTGACTAGAGGTGGTGGAGGTGGAACATGCAGATCCTCAAATATAGCTAGAGTCAGCTCAGGTAATAGAAACCAAAACCTAGCACTATAGTGCCACCTACTGAAAAACAAAAGAAAGTCTTCTAATCTTCAAGTGGTTGAAAAGTTTGAATTGAAACAAAGCTATGCCTAAATAAGAAATGTGTTTGCTACAAAAAATGAACCAGCAGAGGAATAACTCAGCAAGTACCACAAAAAGACATGGTAACATGGCATCACAAAAAGAAAACGATTCTCTAGAAAGCAAACATAAAGTCATGGAAAATTGTCAGCTAACATAAAGGATTCAAAATAGGTCCCATGAAGTAACTCAATGAACTAAAAGAAAACTCAGAAAGACAGTTCAATGTGCTCAGGACAAAAATCAATGAACAGAAGGAATACTTCACCAAAGAGATTGATAGTCTTTGCCTCTTTCTCTGTGCTTATATCTATGTATTAGGTAGATCAGCTATGTCTCCTGATCTTGGAGCAGTGGCCTTATGTAAGAGATGCCTTATGAGGCCCAGCAGTGTGTTTCCTTCTCATCACAAGTTCCACATATTCCAGGAGTGACCCCTCTGTGAGCTACATGTATCTTTCTGTTGTGGCAGGGTTGCTTTTGCTATAGGTGCCCAGGGAGGCTAGGCTGTTACCCTGGCTGGCTGGTTGTAATGCTCAGCTTCATGTGGCTGCTATGGACCCTTCAGGCACTTTATTGGGTTGGGGAGCCCCAGCACAGTTGGTTATAAGGTCTAATAGCACATTCCTGTTGCAGTTTTTATGTTAAATGAGTAGGCCCCAGCATGGCTGGTTGCTAGGCTCAGGGGCTTACAATTGCTGTAAGCTTCCAGCTTGCAAGGATGTTGTAAGCTCTCTTAGGGTCGAAGCTGTGTGGGGCTGGCCCCAGGCATGTGAGCACCCAATTGTTTCAGGCTGTGGAAGGGGAGCCAATCGCTATGTGGCTGTATGAGAAGGGGAAGTCTTCTGCAGCTGATGAGGCCCACCACACACAGGATCACACACACCATCAACACAGTCCTGCACCATGCACAGGCCCCAACTCCCTAAAGCGGACCCAGTTGCCCCACTGCAGAGGCCCCACACACTCCACCAATGCCCCACAGACTCTACATGCTCCTCATGCACAACCTGCCCCACAGAGGTGGACCTACTTGCCCAGCTACAGAGAATCCAGGCACGCTGCCTATGCAGGCCCGCAAGTCGCCCAAGGGCTTGCTGTTGGGTGGGGCCAGTCCTTAGGCCAGGCTGCCTTCCCTGGCTAAGGTGGATTAAATCAGTGCTCTAGTGGGTGGAGCAGACCTTGGCTAACAGGCCAAGGGAGGAACTCCAATGGCGTCTGCCAGCTTCTGTGTTAGCATGACTGTACTAGTCATGCTGCCACCAAGTTCTCAGTCCCTGGAGAGGTCTCAACTCTCACTGAGATGCGCCCAGAGCCTATCAGGTGAGTCTCTTTTCATCAAAGGACGGTGCACCTCTCTTTCTGATGATTTTAGGTTGCTTTCCAAAATGGATGAATTTGTGGATGGGCCCTTTAAAAGCTGGCTTTTTCCCCCTTACGCTGGATAGCTTTTCTGGGGGTATTCCCCATTGTTGTTAGTAGGCAGCAAACCAGATATTATCACACTCATCTCAGTTGTGCTGTGTCCAAAAGCTGTTTATAGCAGTAACACTCCCCTACTCAGTTCCCCCAGTCCTCGAGGGAAGGCTGGGTGCCTTAGGATGGTTCCTGGTTGGCCATGAAGCATTGAAGCTTATGAAGCTGTCTTTTTTTCTCTCCAGAAAGAAATTTCTGCCTCTTGCACCTCAATCAGCGCTGTCCCTTGTTACAGGGGTTCTTTTTATCCACTTTACATTTCTCTCTCAGGTGTAGTTGTTCCAAGAATAGTCGTAAATTTGTTGTGTCCAAGGGAGGAGGTGAGTTTAGAGTCCACCTATGCTGCCATCTTGACACCACTTCCCTCTGATTTGCTGGTCTTTTCTTTTTCTTCTCTTTCTTTCTTTCTTTCTCTCTCTCTCTTTCCTTCCTTCTTTCCTTCCTTCCTTCCTTCCTTCCTTCCTTCCTTCCTTCCTTCCTTCCTTCCTTCCTTCCTTCCTTCCTTCCCTTTCTTTCTTCTTTCTTTCTTCCTCTCTCTCTCTCTCCACCCTTCATTTTTTCTGTACTGTTTTCATCTGGTTTAGTGTCAAGGTAATACTAGGCTCATAAAATGAATTGGGAAATCTTCCCTCCTCTATTTTCTGGAAGAAATTTTGTAAAATTTTGTTAATTATTCTTTAAATATTTGGTAGAATTCTCTAGTGAAATCATCTGGGCCTGGAGATTTGGTCCCCAGAGCATTTAAATTATAAATTAAGCTTCCTTGATGAATACAGGACTATTTAGGTACTCAATTTCATCTTGACTGAGTTTTTGTAGTTTTGTACTTATCAATACATTGGTCCATTTAATCTAAGTTGTCTAATTTACATGTGTAGAGCTGTTTGTTGTATTCTCTTATTATCATCTTTATGTCTGTAGAATCTGTACAATTATCCCATTTCACACCTCATGCTGCTAATTTGTATCTTCTGTCTTTTAGTTTTTGTCAATCTTGCTAAAAGTATACAATTTTATTACTTTTTTAAACAATGATCTTTTTGTTTAATTGATTTTCTCTATTATTTTGTTTTAAATTGAATAGATTTTTGTCCTTATCTTTATGATTTTCTTCCTTATGTTTACTTTGAGTTTATTTTGCTCTTCTTCTTCTAGTTTCATGAGGTAGAGATTTAGATTATTAACTTGAGTCCTTTCTTCTTTTCCAGTGTAAGCATTAGTGCCATACATTTATCTCTGAGCCGTGCCTTTAGCTATATTCCACATATTTTGATACGGCGATTTTAATTTTCATTCAGTTCAAGGTATTTAAAATTTTTTAATTAACATCTTTATTGAGATATAATTTAAATATCATATAATTCACCCATTTAAAGTGTATAATTCAATGGTTTATAGTATATTCATAGAGTTAGTGAATATCACCACAATTAATTTTAGAATATTTTTATTACCACAAAAAACCCCTATAGCAATTAGCAGTCATTCCGTATTTACCCCCAATCCACAAGGCTTAAGCAACCACTAATATACTTGCTATCTCTATGAATTTCTTATTCTGGACATTTTATATAAATAGACTCATACAATATGTGATCCTTTGACTTTGGCTTCCTTCATTTAGCATAATGCTTTTACTCCTTTTTATAGATGGGTAATATTTCATTGTGTGGAAATATCACATTTCTTTTTATTCATTTATCAGTTGATGTACATTTAGGTTGTTTCTATTTTTTGGCTAATAATAATAATGCTACTATAAACACTCATTACAAGTTTTTTGGGGGACATATGTTTTCTCATCTCTTGGGTGTATACCTAGGAATAGAATTTCTGGGTTATTTGTAACTGAATCTTTAACTATTTTAGTCACTCCCAAACTGTTTTCCACAGTGGCTACACCATTTTACATTCCCAGCAGCAATGTATGACTGTTCCAACTTCTCTACGTCCTGGCCAACACTTGTTATGTTATTTCTTCTTCTTATTATTATTATTGTTATAGTAATCTTATTGGGTGTGAAGTATTATCTCATTGCATTTGGCTTTGATTTGCATTTCCCTGATGAGTAATGATGTTGAGCCTTTTTTACGTGCTTATTGACCATTTGTACATCTTCTTTGGAGAAATGTCTATCCATATCTTTTGTTCATCTTTTAATCTCATTGTCTTTTTATTCTTGAGTTGTAATAGTTCTTCATGTATTCTAGATACAAGTCCCTTATCAGACATATGATTTGCAAAAAATTTTCTTACATTCTGTGTGTTATCTTTTCACTTTCTTGATGAAGTTTTTTGCAAAACACAAAATGTTTTCATTTTAATGAAGTCAAATTTATCTATTTTTTTTTCTTTTGTCTCTTCTGCTTTGATGTCATATATAAGAAATGATTGACTAATTCATGAGTTAAGCCTACATTTTCTTCTAAGAGTGTAATAGTTTTAGCTGTTACATTAATGTCTTTGATTCATCTTGGGTTAATATTTGTATATGGTGTAAGGTAGGAGTCCAAATTCATCCTTTTGCATTTGAATATCCAGTTATCCCAGTACCTTTCATTGTAAATATTATTTATTCTCCATTGAATCTTCTTGGCACCAAGTTGAAAATCAGCTGGATATGTATATATATATGTTTATCTCTGAACTCTTAATTCTATATAAGGGTTTATATAAACCCTATATATATATAGGTTTATCTCTGGACTCTTAATTCTACTACACTGATCTATTTGTCTATCCTTACACCAGTACCTCACAGTCTTGATTATTGTAGCTTTGTAGTAAATTTTGAGTGGGGAAATGTGAGTTCATCAACTTGCTGTTCTCTTTCAAGGTATTTTGGTTTTTCTGGGTCCCTTAAATTTCCATATATGTTTTAGAAGCAGCTTTCAGATACTGCAAGAAAGCTAGCTCAGATTTTGATAGGGATTGTGTTGAAACCATAGGTCAATTTGGGGGACTATTCTCATCTTAAAATATCATATATCGTGACCCATGAGCATGAGATGTCTTTCCATTTATTTTGGTCTTGATTTTTTTCAATAAAGTTTTATTTTAGAATATGTTTTGCACCTTTTTTTGTTAAATTCATTCTTAAGTATTTTTTTAGTTTTGATTACATTATAAATGTAATTGTTTTCTAATTGAGTTTTCAGTTTGTTTATTGCTACCCAACTCTCCTCCACTTCATTCTGCTTCCTTGATGCTATGTGGGGGTGGAAATTCAGCTGCCCTTCACTGACACAAGGGTTGGGATAAAAAAAGGGTATTTACTAGCCCTAGTTTGTACTACTTTGTTCTGCCTTGTTGATGTTGGGTGACTGGAGGCTCAGCACTCCAACTCTAGGGTGAGGTTGAGGGTGAAGCCTAATGGTGACCTTGTTGAGTATTATTGCTGCTGGGTAGAGATGGAGGTCCACCTCACCACTGCATGCTTCCACTTAGCTGATTAAGTTTCTGGCTGGACCCACTGACACTAGCTGGTGGTGGAATAAGAACACTGCCTACTTGCTTCTTTCAGGCAGAGGTGGAATATCAGTTCCTTGCTGGGCCCCACTGTCATCACCAAGTGAGAGAATCCCAGCACCTTTGCCTCTGCCAGGTGGGAGATGGAAGATAAGCTCTTTGCTTAGAGAATGAAATATTAGCTCCCTGCTTGACTATGCTGACATCACCCAGTGGGAAAGAGTGACACTTGTTTCTTTGGGATGGGGGTGGAAGGAGTGAGGTGAGTTTTAAGATCAGATAGGGGATATGACTATGGTTTTCTTTCCATTGGAGTTTGGCTAGAGTAGGGTGGGAATTGCCTCAAAGATTTTCTGTTGTTAGTCTAAACTTTCCCAGGTCCTCTGTCTATGGGAAACATAATTTTCTTGAAGGCTTCTTGTATGTTTGTTTCCATGTGGAAGGTTCTAGTTAGAGGGCTTTGTGTAGGATATATTGGGGGCAATCAGCAAACTCAGGGAATTCACCATCATGTCCTGTGGTGTTCCTCAAATCCCATGGTCCTTAGAAAGCTGGCTTTCTTTCTACCTTTCAGACCCTTCCTATGCTTGTTTGTTGCTATGTCCAAGATTTTTTGATTGTAAGCAAAAGCACCTAGGAGGAATGAGGTTCCTCCATCTTGGTTGAACAAGAAGTTATCTGCACCATTTTCTAGAAAAATAATTTCATTACAACTTCATGATTGGTAGACATCAGGACCTAAAAGGAAAATGAAAAATCAGTTTAACTAAAATGCCTCATATGATAGTTAAACTGTAGAACTCCAGGACTAAAGGGGTCTTAGATAATCTATTCTCACTCCCTTGTTTTATAAGAGGGAAACCAAGGCTCAGTAAGATGACAGAGCTGGTTCCAAATCACACAGCAAATGAGGAGTTGTATTAGAACTAGAAACTCAGCATCTGAACTTCTAACCCTTTTCGCTAAACCACATTGTCTCTTTCATCTATGTTCTTATCTTCAAATGTCAATTTAAAAAATCCTTATTTGTATTGTTTCTCTTAGGTTGTAAGCAATCAGAGGTTATTTACATTTGTACCAGGCTTAAGATGACACTAGGGAGAAGAAGGTGTATAATCATGGCTATTTTGGTGATGATGATAGAGACAGACATATAGCAGAAAGGAAGAAAAAAGAGAAAAGGTTTATTTCCTTTCCAATATCAGTTTAGGGAAGCCATTTCTAACCATCAGCCAATTTATAGAAGTCAAAGTCATCAGGAAGAATTTCAGCATTTCAGCATTGGGTGTGGATTCAGGCTTGGAAATAGGTCCAGCTCAGAGTTCACTATCAGCCACATTTCAGAATCCGTTTGTTCAGTCTCTATGATGGTAAGTCTTAAGTTTTTAGGTAGGGATCCCAGAACCTTTCTCAGATGAGTGAGTCATCAGAGATGATAAGAATCTTGAACTTTTAGATAAAAGTCTTCATGCTTTCTCAAAACACTTTCATATCCATTATCTCATTTGAACTTTTTTTTAAAATTTTTGTTTATTGTGGTAACATTGGTTTATAACATTGTATAAATTTCAGGTGTACATCATTATACTTCTATTTCTGCATGGATTACATCATGTTCTCATGTTCATGACCCAAATACTAATTACAATCCATCACCACACACATGTGTCTAATTATCCCTTTCGCCCTCCTTCCTCCCCAATCCCCTCTGGTAACCACCAATTCAATCTCTGTCTCTATGTGTTTGTTTGTTGTTGTCATTATCTACTACTTAATGAGTGAGATCATATGGTAGTTGACCTTCTCCCTCTGACTTATTTCACTTTGCTTAATACCCTCAATGTCCATCCATGTTTTCACAAATGGCTGAATTTCATCATTTTTTATGGCTAAATAGTATTCCATTGTGTATATATATCACAGCTTCTTTATCCATTCGTCCCTTGATGGGCACTTAGGTTGCTTCCAAGTCTTGGCTATTGTGAATAAGGCTGCAATGAACACAGGGGTGAATGTATCTTTACACATTGGTGTTTTCATGTTCTTTGGATAAATACCCAGCAGTGGAATAGCTGGATCATATGGTAGTTCTATCCTTAATTTTTGAGGAATCTCCATACTGTTTTCCATAGTGGCTGCACCAGTTTGCACTCCCACCAGCTGTGTATGAGTTACCTTCTCTCCACATCCTCTCCAACACTTGTATCCTGTCTTGTTGATTATAGCCACTCTGATGGGCGTGAGGTGATATCTCATTGTAGTTTTGATTTGCATTACCGTGATAGCTAATGATGTTGAATATCTTTTCATGTGCCTGTTGGCCCTCTGTATATCTTCTTTGGAGAAATGTCTGTTCAGATCATTTGCCCATTTTTTAATTGGGTTTTTAGTTTTTTTGTTATCGAGATGCATGGGTTCTTTCTTTATTTTGGAGATTAACCCATTACCAGATGTATGGTTTACAAATACCTTCTCCCAATTGTTAGGTTGTCTTTTCATTTTCTTGATGGTTTCCTTTGCTGTGCAGAAGCTTTTTAGTTTGATGTAGTCCCATTTGTTTATTCTTTCTATTGTTTCTCTTGCCCGGTCACACATCGTGCTTGAAAATATATTGCTAAGACTGATGTCAAAGAGTGTACTGCCTATGTTTTCTTCTAGAAGTTTCATAGTTTCATGTCTTACATTCAAGTCTTTAATCCATTTTGAGTTAATTTTTGTGTATGGTGCACGATAATGGCCTACTTTCATTATTTTGCATATGGCTGTCCAGTTTTCTCAACACCGTTTGCAGAAGAGACTTTCCTTTCTCCATTGTATGTTCTTTGCTCCTTTGTCGAAGATTAGCTGTCCATAGATGTGTGGGTTTATTTCTGGGCTTTGATTCTATTCCATTGGTCTGTGTGTCTGTTTTTGTGCCAGTACCGTGCAGTTTTGGTTACTATAGCTTTGTAGTATATTTTGAAATCAGGGATTGTGGTAGCTTCAGCTTTGTTCTTTTTTCTCAGGATTCCTGTAGGAATTTGGGATCTTTTGTTGTTCCATAGAAATTTTAGAATTCTTTGTTCTATTTCTATGAAAAATGTTGTTGGAACTTTGATAGGGATTGCAGTGAATGTATAGATTGCTTTAGGAAGTATCAACATCTTAACGATGCTAATTCTACCAATCCAAGAGCAGGGAATATCTTTCCATTTCTCTGTGTCTTCTTCAATTTCTTTCAACAGTGTTTTACAATTTTCAGTGTACAGAACTTTCACCTCTTTGGTTAAGTTTATGCTTAGGTATTTTATTCTTTTTCTTGTAATTGTTAGTGGGATTGTATTCTTAATTTCTTTTTCTGCTACTTTGTTGTTAGTGTATAGAAATGCAACTGATTTTTGTATGTTGATTTTGTATCCTGCTACTTTGCCATATTTGTTTATTACTTCTGAAAGTTTTTTGGTGCATTCTTTAGGGTTTTCTACATATAAAATCATGTCATCTGCAAATAGTGACAGTTTCACTTCTTCCTTCCCAATTTGGATCCCTTTTATTTCTTTTTCTTGCCTGATTTCTCTGGCTAGGACTTCCAATACTATGTTAAATAGGAGTGGTGAGAGTGGGCATCCTTGTCTTGTTGCTGTTCTTAGAGGGATAACTTTCAGTTTTTCACCATTGAAGATGATATTAGCTGTGGGTTTGTCATCTATGGTCTTTATTATGTTGAGGTACTTTCCTTCAATACCCATTTTATTCAGAGTTTTTCTCATAAATGGATGCTGTATCTTGTCAAATCCTTTCTCTGCAACTATTGAGATGATCATGTGATTCTTATTCTTCATTTTGGTAATTTGGTGTATCAAGTTGATTTATTTGCAGATGTTGAACCATCCCTGCATCCCTGGAATAAATCCCACCTGATCATGGTGCATAACCATATAATGTATTGTTGTATGCGATTTGCTAATATTTTGTTGAGGATTTTTGCATCGATGTTCGTCAGTGATATTAGCCTGTAATTTTCTTTTTTTTGGTGGTCCTTGTCTGGTTTTTTATCAGTGTAATGTCAGCTTTGTAGAATGAGTTAGGGAGCTTCCCCCCTGCTCAATTTTTTGGAAAAATTTGAGAAGGAGAGATATTAAGTCTTCTTTGAATATTTGGTAGAATTCACCTGGAAAGCCATCTTGTCCTGGACTTTTATTTTGGGGGAGGTTTTTTATTACTGTTTCGATCTCCTTATTGAGGATTGGTCTATTCAAATTCTCTATTTCTACTTGATCCTGTTAAAGAAAGTTGTATGAATCTAAGAATTTATCCCTTGCTTCCAGATTGTCCAATTTGTTGGCATATAGCTTTTCATAGTATTCTCCTATAATTTTTTGTATTTCTGAGGTGTCTGTTGTAATTTCTCCTCTTTCATTTCTGATTTTACTTATTTGTGCCTTCTCTCTTTTTTTCTTGGTGAGTCTAGCTAAAGGTTTGTCAATATCATTTATCTTTTCAAAGAACCAGCTCTTGGTTTTATTAATTTTTTCTATTGATTTTTTAGTCTCTATTTCATTTATTTCTGCTCTGATTTTTATTATTTCCCTTCTTCTACTGATTTTAGGCTTTGTTTGTTCTTCTTTTTCCAGTTCCTTTAGGTGCATTGTCTGAGTGTTTATTTGAGATTTTTCTTGTTTGTTGAGATAGGCCTGTATTGCTATAAACTTCCCTCTTAGAACCGCTTTTGCTGTATCCCATAAATTCTGGCATGTTCTATGTTCGTTTTCATTTGTCTCCCGGTATTTTTTGATTTCTCCTTTGATTTCTTCATTGACTCATTTGCTGTTCAGTAGCATTTTGTTTAATCTCCATATATTCGTGGCTTTTTGATTTTCTTCCTGTAGTTGATTTCCAGTTTCATACCGTTGTGATCAGAAAAGATGCTTGGTATTATTTCAATCTTCTTAAATTTATGGAGACTTGTTTTGTGGCCTCATATGTGATCAATCCTGGAGAATGTTCCATGTGCATTTGAAAACAACCTGTATTCTTCATTTTATGGATAGAATGTTCTGTATATATGTACTAGGTCCCTCTGTTCTAGTGTGTCATTTAAGGCCAACGTTTCCTTATTGATCTTCTGTTTGGATGATCTATCCATTGGTGTAAGTGGAGTGTTAAAGTCCCCTACTATTATTGTGTTACTGTCTATATCTCTTTTTATGTCTGTTAATAATTGCTTTATATATTTAGGTGCTCCTATGTTGGGTGCATAGATATTTACAAGTGTTATATCCTCTTGTTGGATTGTTCCCTTGATCATTATGTAATGCCCTTCTTTGTCTCTTTCTACAGTTTTATTTTTCAAGTCTATTTTGTCTGATATGAGTATAGCTACCCCAGCTTTCTTTTCATGGCCAGTTGCCTGGAATATTTTTTTCCATACCTTCACTTTCTCTTTGTGAGAGTTCTTAGGTCTGAAGTGTGTCCCTTTTATGCAGCATATATATGTGTCTTGGTTTTTTTGATCCAATCATCCACCCCATGTGTTTTAATTGGAGCATTTAGTCCATTGACATTTAAAGTACCTATTGATAAGTATGTACTTACTGCCATTTTTTAACTTTTTTTCTCATTCTTTTAGTAGTTCTTCTCTTTTCCTTTCTTCTTCTCTTGCTCTCTTCCCTTGTGGTTTGATAGTTTTCTTTAGTATAATGTTTGGGTTCCTTTATCTTGTTTATTTATGTGTTTATTATAGGCACCTGGTTTGTGATTACCCTGGGATTCTTATATACATATAAGAATCTATATACATAGATTACTGAAGGTAATCTATGTATATAGGAATCTATATATAGGTATCTATGTACCTATATATAGGTACCTATGGTACCTATATAGGTACCTATATAGGTACCTATGTATATAGGTATCTATGTATATAGGAATCTATATTAAGTTGACAGGCTCTTTAGTTTGACCTCTATCAGAAATCTCCTCTCCTTATCCCACCTCCTCCTACATTTTATGTTTTTGACATCATATATAATTTAATTTTTGTGCATTTTTATCTATTACCCTCTTGTCATGGGAATAGATAATTTTTCCTAGTTGTGGGCTTCTCTTTTCCCCTTAAATAAGTGTCTTCAGCATTTCTTATAGTACTGGCTTCTTGGTGACAAACTCCTTTAATTTTTGTTTGTCTGGGTAACTTTTTACCTCCTCTTCTATTTTGAATGATAACCTTGCCGGGTAGAATATTCTTGGCCATAGTTTTTTTCCTTTTTGCACTTTAAATATATCATGTCACTCTCTTCTAGCCTGTAAGGTTTCTGCTGAGAAGTCAGCTGATAGCCTTATGGGGTTTCCTTTGTATGTAACTTGACTTTCTCTTGCGGCTTTTAGGATTCTCTCTTTATCTTTAATTCTTGACATTTTGATTATGATGTGTCTTGGGGTAGACCTCTTTAGGTTTATCTTGTATGGTGCTCTCTGTTCTTCCTGTACCTGGATGTCTGTTTCCTTCCTTAGGTTAGGGCACTTTTCATCTATTATTTCTTCAAATAGGTTCTCTGCCCCTTTGTCTCACTCTTCTCCTTCTGGGACATGTATAACATGGATGTTAGTGTGTTTGATGTTGTCCCAGAGGTCCCTTAGACTGTCCTCACTCTTTTTAATTCTTTCTTCTTTTACCTGTTCAGCTTGGGTGATTTCTTCTAGTCTTTGGTCCAGCTCTCAGATCCATTCTTCTGTATCCTCTCCTCTGTTTTTGAATCCCTCTAGTGAATTTTTCATTTCCAGTATTGTATTCTTCATTTCTGATTGGTTCTTTTTTATGTCTTCCATTTCTTTGTTGACGTTCTCGCTGAGTTCATCCATTCTTCTCCCAAGATCAGTGAGCATCCTTAACACTCTTTGTTTGAATTCTCTGTCAGTTAGGTTGCTCATTTCTGTTTCACTTAGTTCCTTTTCTGGGGTTTTGTCCTGTTCCCTTACTTGGCACATATTCCTTTTCCTCCCCATTTTGCCTCTTTCCTTGTGCTTATGTTTATGTATTATGTAGGTCAGCTACATCTCCTGCTCTTGGAGAGGCAACACTATATAAGTGATGCCTTATGAGGCCCAGCAGTGTGCTTCTCTCAGTTATAGAAATACGGAATGCTTGACAAATTTGAGTGTCATCCTTGCACAGGGGCCATGCTAATCTTCTCTGTATTGTTCCCACTTTAGTATATGTGCTGCCAAAGCAAGTACTCATTTGATCTTGAGAGATTGGATATGAGTCTGGTGGCCAGGGTTTTTTAACTTTCTCATTTATCTGATGGGGATTGTAAGGCTCTTGCTATTAAATGAGAGTTCTGTGGTCATAAAGAGAAGAAAAATTTAGTACCAAGGCTGGGACTAATTCCAGGCCACCTGACTTTTCATTACAGTTTGATGTCATAGAAAAGAAAAGGAAGCAGAAATGCTCAGAATCCTAATTTTTTAATGTTTACTCAATATTCTGAAGGAATCTTCCCAAATGATTTGCTTCAGCCTGGGCAATTATTTCTTTCCTTGCTATTGTGATAACTAGAACAACTGCATTTAAAGTGCCACCAACAAAAATTAACTCAAAATGCATTAAAGACTTGAATGTAAGACCTGAAACCATAAAAATCCTAGAAGAAAATATAGGCAGTACACTCTTTGACATTGGTCTTAGCAGCACCTTTTCAAAGACCATGTTTACTCAGGCATGGGATGCAAAACAAAAATTAAACAAATGGGACTACATCAGACTAAAAAGCTTTTGCACAACAAAAGAAACCATGAACAAAATGAGAAGAAAATGCCTTCACTAGGAGAAAATATTTGCAAATCATATATCTGACAAGGGATTAATTTCCAAAATATATAAAGAACTCATACAACTCAACAACAAAAACAAACAACCTAATCAAAAAATGAGCAGAGGTTATGAACAGACATTTTTCCAAAGAAGATATACAGATGGCCAACAGGCACAGGAAAGATGTTAAACATCACTAATTATGAGGCAAATGCAAATCAAAACTACAATGAGATATCACCTTACACCCGTCAGAATGGCTAAAATTACCAAGACAAAAAATAACAAATGTTGGAGAGAATGTGGAGAAAAGGGAACCCTCATACACTGCTTGTTGAAGTGCAGACTGGTGCAACCACTATGGAAAACAGCATGGAGATGTCTCAAAAAATTAAAAATAGATATACCATATGATCCAGCTACCCCTCTACTGGGTATTTATCCAAAGAACTTGAAATCAACAATTCAGACACTTATGCTTATGTACCCCTATGTTCATTGAAGCATTATTCACAATAGCCAAGGTGTGCAAGCAACCAAAGTGTCCATCAACTGATGAATGGATAAAGAAGATGTGGTATATATATATAATGTAATACTACTCGGCCAGAAAAAAGACAATCGTCCCATTTGCAACAACATGGATGGACCTTGAGATTATTATGTTATGTGAAATAAGCCAGACAGAGAAAGGCAAACAGCACGTGATTTCACTCATATGTGGAAGATAAATTAACACATGGCAAAAGAGAAAAGATTAGTGGTTACTAATGGGGAAGGGGGTTGTGGGGTGGGTCAAAGGGGTAAAGGGGCACATATGTATGAAGACAGATAAAATTAGACTATTGGCAGTGAACACTATGCAGTTGATACAGAACCTGATAAATAATAAAGTACACCTGCAATTATACAATGTTATAAACCATTATGACCTCAATAAAATAATTGAAAAAATGAAAAAATACATAAAAGGGCAAAAAAGAAAAGAATTCATGTCATTGTGTACTTTATTTCCGAATATTGATTAAAGATGCCTATATTTTTAATCTATTATTTTTTCTTTTCAAAAAGATGAAATAAAATATAAAGTGTCACCAACTTTGCAAAAAACTAAAGTTAAGTTTTTTACAGAGAAATATTTTAACATCACTATAAATAATGGCATGTAGCTCTATGAGGGGTGGAGATTGTGATAAAACACTATCAAGTGATGGAAATTTACATGTCAAAAAGTTTAGATTGGAGTGACGTCAGTGTCATGGCAGAGTGAGCTTTCCCATAAACTCTTCCCCTTATAAGATACAACAAAAGGAACAGTCACAGACCAACAATGGTCTCCTAGAGAGCGAAAAGAAAGATTGGAAAGATGCACACTGCTGCACATCTGAGAGTGGAACATGCTGGGCCCCCAGAGGAAGTGGGGAGAGGTAATGAGAACTCCTTTCCCTCCCCATCAGATCAGCGATCCCGGTCTGCGTGGCTCCCAGAGAGTGGGGAGGGGTGGCACTCTGTGGGGAAATTGTAGCTCTTCGGGCTCTCTCAGCCAATAAGAAACTCCCACACAGAGGACTCAGACCTGCTACAGGAGTACCATCAACATCTGAGCACCCTAGGAGAGCAGAGAACAAGGGGCTAGCAAGACTCCCATGCCAGGGTTCCAGGGGATAAAAGAGAGAGCTCCCCCTCCCCGCATGCTGTACACTGCAGCTCAGACAAGCAGACCAGACGAAGTGGCCAGCCGATCGCAGTGAGCATGTGGGGCAGAGTGCAAGGGGCTCAGATTACAAGGCCCTTAACACCCTCACAGTGGCGGCAGGTGGAAATTGCAACCAGAGATTTCCAGGATGAGGAAAAACAAAGCCAATACAAAAACTACAATGCAAAGGTACATGAAATCACCAGACCAGGAGGAAAATGACAAGCAACCAGAAACCAACCATGAAGACACAGAAATCCATAACCTAAATGACAGAGATTTCAAAATAACTATCATGAAAAAACTCAATGAAATATGAGATAACACAGACAAACAATTCAATTAGATTCGGAGTTTCTTCACAAAAGGGATTGAAATCATAAAGAAAAACCAATCACTACTGATGTAGATGAAGACGACAATGGAGGAGATAAAGGAGAATCTGGAATCTTTCAAGAACAGAGCTGACAATATGGAGGAAAGAATTAGCATTATAGAGGATATGAATACAGATATGCTCCAGATGGAAGAGGAGACAGAACTAAGACTAAAAAAGAAATGAAGGAAGTCTCCAAGAAATATCTGACACTATTAGGAAATGTAACATAAGATTTATAGGAATTCCTGAGGGACAAGAGAGGGAAAGAGGAACAGAGAGCCTATTCAAGGAAATAATAGCTGAGAATTTCCCAAATCTGGGGAAGGAGCAGGAAATACCAGTAAGAGAAGCCAACAGAACACCTAAATATGTCAACAGACAAAGGCCCACGCCACGACATCTAGTGGTAAGGCTGGCCAAAGTCAATGACAAAGAAACAATATTAAGGGCAGCTAGACAAAAACAAAAAGTTATGTACAAAGGAACTCCCATCAGGCTCTCAGTAGATTTCTCAACAGAAACTTTATGGGCTAGGAGAGACTGGAATGATATATTCAAAATACTGAAACACAAAAACTTTCAGCCAAGAATACTCTATCCAGCGAAAATATCCTTCAAATATGATGGAGAAATAGTAACTTTCCCAGATAAACAAAAGCTAAGGGAGCTCATGGCCACGAGACCCCCACTACAAGAAATACTCAAGAAGTCCCTCAGACCTGAAAAAAAGAGGAGAAAGGGAATACAAATCTTGGATCAAGGAGAAAAATAGGTAGACAAACTCAAAAAAATAGTAGATCTTTACGGGAATAGGTTAGCAAGCACTTAAATACCAAATCAAAGATCAAAGGAAGGAATTCACCA
This sequence comes from Diceros bicornis minor, assembly GCF_020826845.1. Taxonomy (NCBI): domain Eukaryota; kingdom Metazoa; phylum Chordata; class Mammalia; order Perissodactyla; family Rhinocerotidae; genus Diceros; species Diceros bicornis. The sequence goes on from NC_080781.1 coordinate 59,645,903, forward strand.
AAAATAAATTTAACTCATCACTGTAAAGACACAGCCACAACACAAGATAGAATAAAGTATAACAAGAACGACTTAGAAGGGGAATAGGAAAGTGATTGAATTGACTTAGTATAAGAAATAGGAGGCCATCAGATAATGGACTATCTCATACACAAGATTTTTTACACAAACCTCAAGGTAACCACTAAACAAATAATCAAAACAAAATCACATATGATAAACAAAGAGAAAACTAGAAGAGTCATAAGACAGAACAACCAAACTGAATTGGCAGTCCGAAACAAATGGGACAAGAAACAAAGGAAATGCAAAAGAACCAGAAAATAAGTGATAAAACAGCAACATTAAGCCCTCATATATCAATAACTACCCGAAATGTAAATGGATTGAACTCTCCAATCTGAAGACACAGAGTGTCAACGTGGAAAACTGCTGCCTCCAGGAAACACATCTCAGCTCTAAAGACAAGCACAGGCTCAGAGTGAAAGGATGGAAGACAATACTCCAAGCTAAAGGCAAACAAAAGAAAGCAGGTGTTGCCATACTCATATCAGACAAAGTAGACTTCAAGATAAAACAGGTGAATAGAGACAAAGAAGGGAAATATATAATGATAAAAGGGACACTCCATCAAGAAGACATATCACATATAAATATATATGCACCCAACATAGGAGCACCAATGTACATAAAGCAACTATAAACAAACCTAAAAGGAGACATTAACAATAATATAATAAAATTAGGGGATCTTAATACCCCACTTACATCAATGGACAGATCATCCAGACAAAAAGTCAATAAGGAAATAGTGGACTTCCATGAAAAACTGGACACGATGGACCTAGTAGATATATACAGAGCACTCTATCCAAAAACAGCTGACTACATACTCTTCTCAAGTGCGCATGGAACATTCTCAAGAATAGACCATATGTTGGGAAACAAAGCAAGCCTCAATAAATTTAAGAAGATTGAAATCATAATAAACATCTTTTCAGACCCTAATACTATGAAACTGGAAATCAACCAGGAAAAAAAAAACTGGGAAAGTGACAAAAATGTGGAGATTAAAGAACACGCTACTGAACAACCAATGGATCATTGATGAAATTAAATGAGAAATCACAAACTATTTAAAAACAAATGGAAATGAAAATATGCCATACCAAATCACATAGGATGAAGCAATAATGCTCCTGAGAGTGAAACTCATAGCGATACAAGCCCACCTTAACAAACAAGAAAAAACCCAAATAAGCAACCTTAAATTACAGCTAACAGAACTAGAAAAGGAAGAAACAAAGCCCAAAGTCATCAGGAGAGAAATAATAAAAATCAGAGCAGAAATAAATGAAATTGAGAGCAAAGAGTCAGTAGAAATGACTAATGAAACAAAGAATTAGTTCTTTGAGAAGATAAACAATATTGACAAACCCTTAGCCAGACTTACTAAGAAAAAAAGAGAAAAGCCTCAAGTAAATAAAATTAGAAATGAAAGAGGAGAAATTACAAAGGATACCACGGAAATACAAAGGATTAGAAGAGAATACTATGAGACATTAAATGCCAACAAATTGGACAATCCAGAAGAAATGGATAAATTCTTAGACTCATACAGCCTCCCAAAACTGAACCAAGAAGAAATGGAGAATCTGAATAGAGTAATCACAAGTAAAGGGAAGAAATAGTAATCTAAATCCTCCCAGAAAATAAAAGTCCAGGACCAGGGGCTTCTCTGGTGAATTTTACCAAACATTCAAAGAAGATTTAATACCCATCCTTCTCAAGCTATTGCAAAAAATAGAGGAAGATGGAACACTTATTAACTCATTCTATGAGGCCAACATCACCCTGACACTAAAGCCAGACAAAGACAATACAAAGAAGGAAAATTATAGGCCAGTATCCCTGATGGACATAGATGCAAAAATCCTCAACAAAATATTGGCAAACCGAATACAGCAATACATTGAAAAGATCATACACCATGATCAAGTGGGATTTATACCAGGCACGCGGAGATGGTTCAACATCTGCAAATCAAACAACGTGATACACCACATCAACAAACAAAGAATAAAAACCACACGGTCATCTCCATAGATGCAGAGAAGACATTTGACAAGATACAACAACCATTTATGATAAAATCTCTCAACAAAATGGGTATAGAAGGAAAGTACCTCAACATAATAAAGGTTATTTATGTCAAACCCACAGCCAACATCATACTCAACAGGGAAAGACTGAAAGCCATCCCTCTGAGAACAGGAGTGAGGCAGGGCTGCCCACTCTCACCACTCTTATTCAACATAGTACTGGAGGTTTTGGTCAGAACAATTAGGCAAGAAAGAAGAATAAAAGGAATCCAAATAGGCAACGAGGAAGTCAAACTCTCACTATGTGCAGATGACATGATTTTATATCTAGAAAACGCTAAAGAATCTATTGGAAAACTATTAGAAATAATCAACAACTACAGCAAAGTCGCAGGGTACAAAATCAATCTACAAAATTCAGTTGCATTTCTGAATGTTAATAACGAACTAACAGAAAGAGAGCTCAAAAAGATAAGACCATTTACAATTGCATCAAAAAGAATAAAATATCTAGGAATAAATATTACCAAGGAGGTGAGAAACCTATACAATGAAAACGACAAGATGTTATTGAAAGGAATTGATGATGACACAAAGAAATGGAAAGACATCCCATGCACATGGATTGGAAGAATAAACATAGTTACAATGTCTATATTATCTAAAGCAATCTACAGATTTAATGCAATTCCAATCAGAATCCCAATGATATTCTTCATGGAAATAGAAGAAAGAACACTAAAATTCATATAGGGCAACAAAAGATCCTGAATAGCTAAAGCACTCCTAAGAAAAAAAAAAACAAAGCAGGAGGCATCACAATCCCTGACTTCAGAACATACTACAAAGCAATAGTAATCAAAACAGTGTGGTACTGGTACAAAAACAGACACACAATTCAATGGAACAGAATTGAAAGCCCAGAAATAAAACCAGACATATATGGACAGCTAATTTTTGACAAAGGAGCTAAGAACATACAATGGAGAAAGGAAAGTCTCCTCAATAAACAGTGTTGGAAAAACTGGATAGCCACATGCAAAAGTATGAAAGTGGACCATCTGCTATCGGCATTCACAAAAATTAACTCAAAATGGATCAAAGAACTGAAGGTGACACCTGAAACTATAAAACTCATAGAAGAAAATATAGGCAACACACTATTTGACATTGGTCATAAAGGAATATTTTTGGATGACATGCCTACCCCAACTAGGGAAACTAAAGAAAAAATAAGCAAGTGGGACTTTACCAGATTAAAGAGCTTTTACAAGACAAACGAAACCAGAATCAAGATGAACAGACAACCCACCAGCTGGGAGAAAATATTTGCAAAACATATATCTGACAAGGGGTTAATAACAAATAACTGAATAACAAAGATCAAACAACCCGATCAAAAAATGGGCAGAAGAAATGAACAGACACTTCTCCAGAGAAGATATACAGATGGCCAATAGGCACATGAAAAGATGTTCAACATCACTAATAATCAGGGAAATGCAAATCAAAACAACACTAAGATGTCACCTCACACCCATTAGAATGGCTATAATCACCAAGACAAAACACAGGTGTTGGAGAGGATGTGGAGAAACAAGAACACTTATACACAGCTGGTGGGAATGCAAACTGGTGCAGCCTCTATGGAAAATGGTATGGAGATTCCTCAAAGAATTAAAAATAGAAAAACCCTATGATCCAGCTATCCCACTACTTGGAATCTATCCAATGAACCTTAAATCAACAATCCAAAGAGGCTTATGCACCCCTATGTTCATTGCAGCATTATTCACTATAGCCAAGAAGTGGAAGCAACCCAAGTGTCCCTCGACTGATGATTGGATCAAGAAGATGTGGTATATATATACAATAGAATACTACTCAGCCATAAAAAAGACAAAATCATCCCATTTGCAACAACATGAATGGGCCTGGAGGGTATTATGTTAAGTGAAATAAGCCAGAAAAAGCAAGACAAACACTGTATGATCTCACTCATATGTGGAATCTAAACGAACACATGGACAGAGAAAAATGTATTGTGGTTACCAGGGGCAAGGGGGGTATGGGGTGGGCAAAAGCGTGAAGGGAGACATATATACGGTGATGGACAAACAAAAATGTACACCAAAAATTTCACAATGTTATAACCTATTAAAACATCAATTTTAAAAAAAGTTTAGATTACAATTCCTCAGGAGAAATCTAGCATTTGAGAGATTTGAGCTAAGTCAGGGTGTGTTAAAGAAAAAATCAGCAAAGAATAAGGAAAGACAGAGACAGAGAAACCAACAGAGATACAGAGAAACAGAGGCAGAGACACGCACAGAAGCTAGTAACAGAAAAGAGAAAGTTGTGAGAGATGTCAGGGAAGGGAGTGATTGAAACAGCAAACAAGGTTGAAGAATAGAGAGAAAATGGGAATGGAGAGCGAAAGAAAGGAGAAAGAAACAAGATGGAGAAAAAAGAAAAACTTGGTAGAAATGGATGCAAGGAAATGGAATTAGTGAGGGAGAGGAACAAGTGAGAAACAGGAGAGACAGTTGGAGAAGGAGGAGGATAATATTTCTAAAAGAGATTTATAAGATATTGAAAAAAGAGGTCATCTTGGTCCTTTTTATTTTCATTTTTAAATGCATTTCAGACATAGAGTGGCATAATCAGGTAATGAATTGTGGTCATAACCATGGCTACAGAATGGCATATAGGTGACTGAGAGGGGTGAGTGATGGAAGAATACTACAAAAAGTCCCTTGTGTTTACATATCACTTTGAAATTTACAAAGCCCCTCAAGCACATTGTCTCCTAGAAATGACTTACTTAGAGTGCCCAGAGTTTAGAAACACTTTCCTTTCACTTTTCTAGATGAGAAATCTAAAAGAAAAAAGTGAGTTTACAGGGGACTTATAAGGAAACTGGTATAAAAATGCAAGTCATAGTTACATGTATTTAAACATTACATCACTGGTTTTCTCTCCAGTCTACTAACGGAATGAAGTATTTGTTTAGTACTAAGTCATTTCCGTGACTGAGGGGAATTTGGATTCTGTATTTTACACTGATGACTCTTCCTATTTCAGATCACAGAACAGGCTCTTCTTTCCAGAAATTTCCTTCTGTTGAACAAAACTATCACATAACAGGAGCTCAACCTTGCTTCCAGAAACTTCCCTCTATTGATCAAAAAAAATCTCTTTTTTTTTTTTTGTTTTACCGATTACCTTCTTTTACTTTATTAACGAATAAATGACAAATATAATTGTATATATTTAAAGTGTACAAGGTGATGATTTGATATCTATCTATCAATCTACATACATTGTAGAATTTCAACATTACCAAGATCAAAATAATTAAAACATCCATCCATCACTTCACATAGTTAACATAGTTAACTGTTTTTTGGTTGTAAGAAAGCTTAAGTTCTACTCTCAGTAAATTTCAAGTATACAATACCATATTATTAACTGTAGTCACCATGCTATCCAGTAAATCCTCAGAATTTATTCTTATTATTACTGAAAATTTGTAAGCTTTGACCTATGTAACCACATTTTCCTCTTCCCCTCGGCCCTGGCAACCACTGTTCTATTCTCTGTTTCTATGGAATTAGCTTTTTTTTTATTTTTAGGTTTCAGATATAAGTGATGTCATACAGTATTTTTCTTTTTATGTCTGGTTTATTTCACTTAGCATAAGGAAGGCAATAATAAAGAGTAGAGCAGAAATAAATGAATTAGAGACTAGAAAGACAATAGAAAAGATTGACAAAACTAGGAGTTCCATTTATGAAAAGACAAGCAAAATTGGCAAACATTAACTATGCTAAGAAAAAAGAGAGATGACTCAAATTAATAAAAGTATAAATGAAAGAGGAGACAGTACAACTGATACACAAAAATATAAAGAATCATGAGACTACTACGATAATTATATGTCAACAAATTAGATAATTTGAAGAAATGAAAAAATTCCTAGAAAAACACACCTTACCAAGATTGAATCATGAATCAATAGAAAATCTGAACAGGCCAATAATGAGCAAGGAGATTGAATTAGTAATCAAAAATCTCCCAACAATTAGAAGCCCAGGACCAGATTGCTTCACAGGTGAACTCTACCAAAAAATTCTCTCTTGATGAATATTTATCCAGTATAAAGTTTTTATTTTAAAAAACTGAAGCAAAGTATTTGCTTTCCCTGAAACCATGCCTTTTGCCAGAATAGCAACTTTAATCTAAGTATTCATTACATGATTAGATTTTAGTGGATCTAATTTATACTTTTTATAGTGTGTGCCAGCATTACTCTTCCTTGATGCATCCATTCAACAGATATTTATCATGTGAAGAAGATTATGCTGGTCCCTAAGAGACCCCCATAATGAATCCAGTAAACCTACTTTTAAACAATACTCACACATTTTCATTCACATTTGGCTCAGCAATCAGACCACTATGTGTTTGCAATGCCTACTGCATTTCTTTCCATCACTAGAAGTAGTAATGAAGGAAAGGAAACCTGTCATGTGAATCATGTGGCTCAATCCTGGTGATTAGGGAGATGATAAATATCTTACTCTCATACCTAAGACAAAACTCCCACACTAAATTACTAGAAAGTGATATGAGACATTATTGGACTAAAAGCTATGCTGCTTAATACCAACTAAAATGCTCTAGGATTTGGAGGAGGAAGCAATTCATGAAGGCTAGAGTCAGAGAAGACTTTCTGGACAAGGTGGGATTTCAACTTGTCCTTAAATGATAGGCAGGATTTGGATTAGTGGAAAGTGAGAGGGAAAGCATTTCAAGTGAGGTGGGGGGAGGTCAAACATGTTTATACTCCTAAACTAGGCTCTGAGTATAAACCGACATTGCCTTTTGGCATCTGTAACTTTTTTAGCCTAACGCTATTTTTATATGTAATCGTTGCTTCAGAAAGAAAAGTCTCCTTAAATTTCTTATAAATTTTAAATGAATCAGAGAAGCAAGAATAACGACTGCCTTTGACTAAACCATAGAAGTCAGAACTATTAGTCAAAATTATGCAGATTTCACAGGTAATACTAGCTAATATTTATTGAGAATATTCTATGTGCTAGGAGGCATTCTATGTACTTACCATATATTTATTCATGTAATCCTCAAAACAACCCTGTGAGGTATTATTATCTCCTTTTATAGATGAGAGAACTGAAGCACAATGAGGTTTAAGTAACCTGTGTAAGGTCCACACCTAGGAAGTGGCAGAGAATGGAAGTGGAATTGAAAGATTCAATTCCAGGTTGGCTGTTTTCAGAGCCTTCACACTTAATCACTTCATAGGTTTGACCAGGAGTTAAAGGGAGTGAGGGCTTTAGTCTTCTGAGGGTTAGAGATTAAGTGTTAAGCCCCAGGAGGAAAGGGATCCTTGGGGAGAAGGCTCTGTGGAAAGGAGCAATAAGTAATCATAATTCATGCCTGCCACAGATAGCTTGGGTCCTTAATGGGGAGAATAAGTACATGTATGTATATATATATTTATATTTTAACACTATTTGTAAAGTGATTTCTGGTAACATTATTTTTGTAAAATATTAAAGCATTACAGATTAGGCTAATATCACCTTGGCCATCACCTCAATCCTGATGTACACACACTGTCCTCTACCCTGTAGGTTATTGCTATGATTTTATTAGTTTGTCTGTGTGTCTGTGTTTTACATAAATGACATATCTTCTGTGATAGTATATGTAATTTATGCAATTGTATATATTATTTTGTAACTGTACAAATACATACATGTTGCACCTAAAGAAATTGCATAATATTGTCATATTAGAATTTTTTTTTTTTTGCTATGGAAGATTCGCCCTGAGCTAACATCTGTGCCAATCTTTCTCTATTTTGTATGTGAGTCGCCGCCACAGCACAGCTGCCAATGAGTGGTGTAGGTCCACGCCCAGGAACCAGACCTGGCCTGCCAAAGTGGAGTGTGCCAAACTTAACCACTAGGCCACGGGACCAGCCCCATATTATCATATTTTTGAACACAAGTGGTATCGTATCATTCTTCACCTGCTCTAGTCTGCCTTATATCTACATCTATATTTGTAACACAAATATTACTCATTACTTTTTGTTGTCAATATTGTTTTCTTCGTCTAATCAGCATATTCTTTTCCCTCAATTATTTTATTATGAAAAACTTCAAACATACAGCAAACTTGAATAAATTTTACAGAGAATATCTATATGCCTACAAACTAGATTCTACCATTAATATTTTTTTATGCTTGCTTTATAACATATCTATCTATATATACATTCTTCTATCCATCCATCAATCCATCTTTATTTTTTTGCCTCATTTCAAACTGTTGCATAACAATGTACATGATAATATACTTTACTTGTTCAAGGTTATTGCTATTATAGACAATGCTGCAATGAATATCCTTGTCCATTTGTGTCCATTTTGGTGAATATCTAAGAGTATGAATTGCTGTAGTATAAGGTATATACATTTTAAATATTAGTAGATATTAAAAAAATATTCTCTGTGGCAGTTCCACCAATATATAGTTTTTATTAGAGTATGAGAGTGCTTGTTTCCTCACATATTTGCATGCACTTTTATCAATTTTTGAAATGTTTTAAGAAGGTTAACCTATATGGTTCATTGTGAAAAATGGTATCATGGCTACTTTGATTGTTAATTTGCATTTCTCTGATTACTAGTGAGTTTGAATATTTTTTCATGTGTTTATTTTCCACTTGAGTTTTCTTTTTTTATTTATGTACTTTGCCTATTACATATATATATATATATATATGTTCTGGATAATAATTCATTATCTGTTATATATGTGGCAGATATTTTTCATGTTCTATTGCTCATCCTTCCACTTCTCTTATGATGTTTTTGCTGTACAGAACTATTTCACGATACATTTATATGGTACTTTTACTTTATTTGATCTTCAGGGATACATGTGATATTAGTAAGCAAGGTGGTTTTTCCTCACTTTACAGATGAGTACTCTAAATATTAGAGAGGAAAAGAAATCTTCCCAATATCACACAGCTAGTATGTCGCAATAGCAGGACTCAGAGTTGTCTATTGACCCCTATATTAGTTTCCTATTGCTGCTGTAACAAATTAGCAAAAACTTGGTTGCTTAAAACAACACATATTTATTGTCTTACAATTCTAATAGGTTAGAAGTTTAAAATAGGTCTCACTGGGCTAAAATCAAGATGACAACAATGCTGCATTCCTTCTGAAGACTCTATGAAATAATCCATTTACTTACCTTTTCAAACTTCTAGAGACCTGAATTCTCTGGATTATGGCTCCCTTCTTCCATCTTCAAAGCTGACAACAGTGGATTGAGTTCTTCTCACACTTCATCACTCTGATCTCCTTCTCTGCCTTCTCTTCCACTTTAAAACACTCTTGTGATTACATTGGGCCCACCCAGATAATCCAGGATAATCTCATCTAAAAATCAGCTGATTAGCAAATTTAACTTCATCTGTAACCTTAATTATTCTTTGTCATGTAATATAACATATTCACGGGTTCTTGGGATTAGGACATGAACATCTTTGGGGAAGGTGTTACTTTGCCTACTTAAACCCCTCCCATCTACTGTCTTTACCACTGTAACAGGATAACAAGTAGCCAAAGGAGTAGATCAAATGGTTTGGAAAGCAGGGCTGAGGAAGGACCCATCTGCCACAGCCTAGGTTATACCTTGAGCTTTGATTGTGCTCACATTTCCTGGAAGAGTGGCTGTATTGTGAGAATGCCTGCGTGAGAATAGAGATCCAGAGTTTGAAATTGCACACAATTCATTTTCCCAAATGAGGAACTTGCCATAAAGTCCCTCATGCAAACACAGAGAGTCTATAAGTTGTGTTCAGACACCTGCATATGCTTTCTAGATGCTGGTGGGCTCTGATACAAAAACCTGAATCATAGAAATATAGGATGTAAGAGTTGGAAGAGACCAGCTAATACAAGGCTCTCATCTTACAAGTGAGAAAACTGAAGCCAAAGAAGGAAAATAGCCCACTTCAGGTCACACATGGTATTGTGGCATAGTGAGGACTGGAATATAGTCTTCACTACTGGGTACAATTTCACCAAAGTAAGCTGTCATTTTGGAGACAGGGTAAGTTTTTTCGAGTCCCTTAAGTCATATCATGCAGATGACCACTTTCTCCAGCCAGTGGTTAGCCCAGCCACCATCATGGTATTTTCTAACACAGTTCTCTGGGAATGAAGAAAGTATTGGCATGAGAACAAAGAAAAGAAAAGATGGGGCTTGGGAGCCAGCACTGTATTGTAGGTTCCCAGAGAGCTGGTTCTTTTGCTGTTAAAAAGCGGTGAGATGGCATTGACTAGAATTTTTGCTCAGGAATCCTGAATTCAATAGAAAAAGGAACCAGTGAACAGAAGATAGAAGGCATATGTTTGGCTATTTAACATAAGGAAAAGTAATCCAGATATTGAATGTGTTGCCTTGGGAGATCATGAGATCTCAGTTATTAGAGGCATACAAGCAGAGTTTGTATAGCCATTTGGAAAGAATGCTGTATTGGGAGTTTTCAGGTTTATTTTGCCAAGAACTCTTTCTTTGAATGAAAATCTACGTGGCTTCTTAACCCAAAATATAAAACAGGTAAATGCAGCTTCTTTAAGAGCTCTGTGAGACAATCTAATATGGAAGCAAACACCTTCCATGCCTTCTGAGGTCTCTTTTTCACTCTAACCCAAAGTAACCCAGAAAGATTTTGGGGTCAGATGTTTAGAGGAACAGGGCTGGGCCAGTTACAATGGGTCAATCAGAATAACAGAGGGACTGGCCATGACAAATACATAGGCATTTTGGGAACAGGCTCGTTGGTCAAACAGTGAAACTATTAGGTACAACAACGTCAACCTTAAAACTGCAAAAGTCCTAAGTAAGTCACATCCCCAAACATAAAGGTTACAAATGCAGCTGTTTTCTAGCAGGATTTTGCTAATCATGAAGCCCAGCTCAAAGGCTGCCTAATTCATTCTTTTATTCATCATTCATGCATTCATTCATCTAGCAAATATTTATTGAGCACCAAGTTTGTATCAAGTGCTGTGCTAGGCTCTAAGGCAACAATGGAAAGCAAGAAAGATGTGATCCCTGACCTCACAGAAATTCCATTATAAGCTGTGAAGACAGGCAGTTAAATGAGCAATTTCAATAAATTTTGATTAAATATACAGGGTGCATTGGGAGCACATGGCAGAAACACCTAAATGAGAAACACAGAAAGTCAGAGAAGACTGCTTGGAGGAAGCGAAATCTAAACTGAGACCCAAAAGATGAGTGGGAGGAAGAATAGGGGGAAGAGTGTTTGAGCCAGCTAGAACAAAATATAAGGTCTGCAGGTAAGAGTAAGTACACGGTACCTTGACAAACTGACAGAACTCTGGCATGGGTGGAGCATAAGGTATGAGGTGAGGAAGGGAAGCAGTGAGCTAGAAAGATTAGAAGGAGCCAGATCACAAAGGGCCATATAGGCCATGTTAAAGAGTTTGACCTTTATCCTAGTGAAAATGAGAAGTCATTAGTTTTCTTAAGACAACAATTATAAATTTCTTTCTCACGCAAAGAAAGAAACAAAAGTGAGTTTATATTCACTTAAAAAAAATAAATAATGTATGAGGCTTAACAATTCAAACAGTTCAAAACGAAAAACAAAAGTCACCCTCCTCCCCAACCAGGTCACTCTCCCTAAAGGAAACTACTGTTAAAAATATTTTTGTGGGCCGGCCCCGTGGCGTAGCGGTTAAGTGCACACGCTCTGCTACTGGCGGCCTGGGTTCGGATCCCGGGCGCACACCGATGCACCGCTTCTCCGGCCATGCTGAGGCTGCGTCCCACATACAGCAACTAGAAGGATGTGCAGCTATGACATACAACTATCTACTGGGGCTTTGGGGAAAAAATAAATAAATAAATAAAATTATAAAAAATATTTTTGTGATGATTTCCTATAATAAGTATATACATATAAGTGTGTGTGTGTCTGTGTGTATGATGCAAACACAAGATACTCATTCCTCTGTGCCTTGTCTTTTACTTAATGATATTTCCATAGGTGCATTCACACACACACACACACACACACAGAACATATCATCAGTTTGAATGTCATCCTTACCCAGGGGCCCTGTTAATCTCTGTATTGCTCCAATTTCAGTCAACAAGACAGCACTGCTGGAGGATTTTAAGTAAGGGGGAGATATAATCACATTTGTATTTTGCAAAAGATAGCTTTGGCTGTTACTTGAAAAGTAGATTGTGGGGGCAAGAATGAAGACAAAAAGAATGATGAGGATGTTATTACAGTAATCCAATCAAGATGTGAGCATGGCTCAGACCAAGGCTATGGCAGTGGAGATGGAGAAAGGGGGTGGATTCAAAAGACATTTAGTATATAAATATGACAGGATTTGCCAAAAGAATGGATGTGGAGAGTGAGAGAGAGCATAGGATTCTTGGATGATATTCAGGTTTCTGGCTTGATGAATGGGAGTGGGAGGAAAAATGATGTCATTCAGTCATTTATGAAGGTTATCCTGGCACGTATCCATTGAAAATTACCTCTCTGGAAAAACACCGCCTTCACAAGCCGCCAGCTTCACGGCTGCCGGGAGCAGCTCACAGGTACGCACACTCCCTGGAGGCGCGGGGTCCTGAGCCGGGGAGCGCCCCCGCTGTGGGCATTTTGTGGACCCAGCAAAATCGAGACCAGCGGCATAATATCTGACTTTGCCTGCTACTAAAGTAGTGGGGAGGACCCCCAGAAAACCCGGTTCACAAAGAAACTAAAACTGGCTCTTAAAGGGCCCGCGCACAAACTCACCCGTTCCAGAAAGCATCCTAAAATCACCAGAAAGAAAGGTGCACAGTGCTTTGGTGACAAGAGACTCACCTAATAGGCCCTGAGTGCATCTCGGTGAGGGGTGAGACCTCTCCAGGGACTGGGACATTGGCGGCGGCCATTGTTGTGGCCTGGTGTGAGCATGATGACACAGACGCCATTGGAGTTCTCCCTGAGTCCTGCTAGCCCAGGGTCTGCTCCACCCACTACAGCACCGATTTAATCCAGCTCAGCCAGAGCAGACAGCTCACCCTAGAGACTGGCCCCACCCAACAACAAGCCCTCAGGCAACGTGTGGGCCTGCATAGATTGGTGACTGGATTCTCTGCAGCCTGGCAACTGAGCCGACTTGAGCGGGCAGGGTGTGCACAAGGAGCGGGTGGAGAGTGTGGGGCAGTGGCGGAGTGTGTGGGGCTCCCGCCGTGGAGAGACTGGGTCCGCTTGGGGAGGTCGGGGCGCTCACACGGGGCAGGACTGTGTTGGCAGTGGTGTGGACCTGTGGGCAACAGGGCTTGTCAGCTGCAGAAGACTTGTGCTTCTCAAAGACCCACATAGGAGGTTTGTCCCACCTTCCAAAGCCTGAAACAATTGGGTGTTCCTGTGCCTGAGGCCAGCCCCACCCAGCTGCAATCCTCAGAGAGCTGACAAGAGACCTAATAGGCTGGAGGCTTACAGCAATTGTAAGGCCCTGAGCCTAACAACCTGCCACGCTGGGGGCCTACTCAGTTAAAAGAAATACTGCAACACAAATGTGGTATTAGAACTTACAGCCAACCGTGCTGGGGCTCCCCACACCTGATAAAGAGACGGAAGGGCCCACAACAACTACAAGCAGCTGAGCATAACAACAGCTGGCCAGGAGCATAACTCAGCCTCCCTGGGCGCCTATAGGGAGAGCTAACAGGCCACAATAGAAGGACACATGTAGCCCACATAGGGGCCACCCCTGGAACATTGAGAACTGAGGGAAGCACACTGGAAGCCTCCTAAGGCATCACTTACATAAGGTCACCTATCCAAGAGCAGGAGACGTAGCTGACCTACCTAATACTTAGAAACAAGCACAGGGAAAGAGGCAAAATGAGGAGGCAAAAGAATACATTCTAAGTAAGGGAACAGGACAAAACCCCAGAAAGGGAACTAAGTGAAACAGAAATGAGCAACCTACCTGACAGAGAGTTCAAACTAAGAGTGTTAAGGATGCTCACTGATCTGGGGAGAAGAATAGATGAACTCAGTGAGAATGTCAACAAAGAAATGGAAGATATAAAAAAGAACCAATCAGAAATGACAAATACAATACTGGAAATGAAAAATTCATTAGAGGGTCTCAAAAGAAGAGTAGAGGATACAGAAGAACGGATCTGTGAGCTAGAAGAAAGACTAGAAGAAATTACCCAAGGTGAACATGTAAAAGAGAAAAGAAATAAAAAGAGTGAGGACAGTCTAAGGGACCTCTGGGACAACATCAAGCACACTAACATCCGTGTTATAGATGTCCCAGAAGGAGAAGAGCGAGACAAGGGGGCAGATAATCTATTTCAAGAAATAATAGATGAAAACTTCCCAAACCTAAGGAAGGAAACAGACATCCAGGTACAGGAAGCACAGAGAACCCCAAACAAGATAAACCCAAAGAGGCCCACACCAAGACACATCATAATCAAAATGTCCAGAATTAAAGATAAAGAGAGAATCCTAAAAGCCGCAAGAGAATGTCAAGTTACATATAAAGGAAACCCCATAAGGCTATCAGCTGACTTCTCAGCAGAAACCTTACAGGCTAGAAGAGAATGGCATGATATATTTAAAGTGCTAAAAGGAAAAAACTTACAGCCAAGAATACTCTACCCAGCAAGGTTATCATTCAAAATGGAAGGAGAGATCAAAATTTTCCCAGATAAGCAAAAATTAAAGGAGTTTGTCACCAAGAAACCAGTGCTACAAGAAATGTTAAAGGGACTGATTTAAGGGGAAAAGAGAAGACCATAAATAGGAAAAATTATTTATTTCCATGATTAGGACGTAATGGATACAAATGTACAAAAAAGAGGTTAGATATGATATCAAAAACATAAAAGGAGGGAGGAGGGGAGTTAAAGAGTACAGCTTTCAGACAGAGGTCAAACTAAAGTGACCATCAATTCTGTATAGAAGAAGTAAGGAACAGAGAAGGACTACTAAAACACTGAGAAAAAAAAAAAAGTTAAAAAATGGCAGTAAGTACATACTTATCAATAGCTACTTTAAACGTCAATGGACTAAATGCTCCAATTAAAAGGCATAGGGTGGCTGACTGGATAAAAAAACAAGACCCATATATATGCTGCATACAAGAGACACACTTCAGACCTAAAGACACTCACAAACTGATAGTGAAGGGATGGAAAAAGATACTCCACGCAAATGGCAATGAAAAGAAAGCTGGGGTAGCAGTACTCATATCAGACAAAATAGACTTTAAAACAAAAACTGTAAAAAGAGACAAAGAAGGGCATTACATAATGATCAAGGGAACAATCCAACAAGAGGATATAACACTTGTAAATATCTATGCACCCAATGTAGGTGCACCTAAATATATAAAGCAGTTATTAACAGACATAAAAAGAGAAATAGACAGTAACACAATAATAGTAGGGGACTTTAACACTCCACTTACACCAATGGATAGATCATCCAAACAGAAGATCAATAAGGAAACATTGGCCTTAAACGACACACTAGAACAGATGGACCTAGTAGATATATACAGAGCATTCCATCCAAAAACCGAAGAATACACGTTCTTTTCAAACGCACATGAGACATTCTGCAGGATTGATCACATATTAGGCCACAAAACAAGTCTCCATAAATTTAAGAAGATTGAAATAATACCAACCATCTTTTCTGACCACAACGGTATGAAACTAGAAATCAATTATAGGAAGAAAATCAGAAAAGCAACAAATACATGGAGATTAAACAAAATGCTACTGAACAACAACTGTGTTAATGAAGAAATCAAAGAAGAAATCAAAAAATACCTGGAGACAAATGAAAATGAAAATACGACATGCCAGAATTTATGGGATACAGCAAAAGCGGTTCTAAGAGGGAAGTTTATAGCGATACAGGCCTATCTCAACAAACAAGAAAAATCTCAAATAAACAATCTAACAATGCACTTAAAGGAACTGGAAAAAGAAGAACAAACAAAGCCCAAAATCAGTAGAAGAAGGGAAATAATAAAAATCAGAGCAGAAATAAATGAAATAGAGACTAAAAAAACAATAGAAAAAATTTATAAAACCAAGAGCTGGTTCTTTGAAAAGATCAACAAAATAGACAAACCTTTAGCTAGACTCACCAAGAAAAAAAGAGAGAAGACACAAATAAGTAAAATCAGAAATGAAAGAGGAGAGGTTACAACAGACACCTCAGAAATACAAAAGATTATAAGAGAATACTATGAAAAGCTACATGCCAACCAATTCGACAATCTGGAAGAAATGGATAAATTCTTAGAATCATACAATCTTCCAAAATTGGATCAAGAAGAAGTTGAGAATTTGAATAAACCAATCACCAGTAAGGAGATCGAAACAGTAATCAAAAACCTCCCCAAAAATAAAAGTCCAGGACCAGACGGCTTCCCTGGTGAATTCTACCAAACGTTCAAAGAAGACTTAATACCTATCCTTCTCAAACTCTTCCAAAAAATTGAGGAGGGTGGGAAGCTCCCTAACTCATTCTACGAAGCTGACATTACCCTGATACCAAAACCAGACAAGGACAACACAAAAAAAGAAAATTACAGGCCAATATCACTGATGAACATCGATGCGAAAATCCTCAACAAAATACTAGCAAATCGCATACAACAATACATTAAAAAGATTATACACCATGATCAAGTGGGATTTATTCCAGGTATGCAGGGATGGTTTAACATTCGCAAATCAATCAACGTAATTCACCACATTGATAAAATGAAGAACAAAAATCACATGATCATCTCAATAGATGCAGAGAAAGCATTTGACAAGATACAGCATTCATTTATGATAAAAACTCTGAATAAAATGGGTATAGAAGGAAAGTACCTCAACATAATAAAGACCATATATGAGAAACCCACAGCTAATATCATCCTCAATGGTGAACAACTGAAAACTATCCCTCTAAGAACAGGAACCAGACAAGGATGCCCACTGTCACCACTCCTATTTAACATAGTATTGGAAGTCCTAGCCAGAGCAATCAGGCAAGAAAAAGAAACAAAAGTGATCCAAATTGGAAAGGAAGAAGTGAAACTGTCACTATTTGCAGATGACATGATTTTATATATAGAAAACCCTAAAGAATCCACCAGAAAACTTTTAGAAGTAATAAATGAATATGGTAAAGTTGCAGGATACAAAATCAACATACAAAAATCAGTTGCATTTCTGTACACTAACAACGAAGTAGCAGAAAGAGAAATTAAGAATACCATCCCATTTACAATTGCAACAAAAAGAATAAAATACCTAGGAATAAACTTAACCAAAGAGGTGAAAGATCTGTACACCGAAAACTATAAAACATTTCTGAAAGAAATTGAAGAAGACACAAAGAAATGGAAAGATATTCCGTGCCCTTGGATTGGAATAATTAACATAGTTAAGATGTCCATACTTCCTAAAGCCATCTATAGATTCAATGCAATCCCTATCAAAGTTCCAACAACATTTATTCACAGAAATAGAACAAAGAATCCTAAAATTTATATGGAACAACAAAAGACCCCGAATAGCTAAAGGAATCCTGAGAAAAAAGAACAAAGCTGGAGGTATCACACTCCCTGATTTCAAAATATACTACAAAGCCATTGTAACAAAAGCAGCATGGTACTGGCACAAAAACAGACACACAGATCAATGGAATAGAATCGAAAGCCCAGAAAAAAACCCACACATCTATAGACAGCTAATCTTTGACAAAGGAGCCAAGAACATACAATGGGGAAAAGAAAGTCTCTTCAACAAATGGTGTTGGGAAAACTAGATAGCCACATGCAAAAAAATGAAAGTAGACCCTTTCCTTACACCATGCACAAAAATTAACTCCAAATGGATTAAATACTTGAATGTAAGACCTGAAACTATGAAACTTCTAGAAGAAAACATAGGCAGTACACTCTTCCACATCGGTCTTAGCAACATCTTTTCAAACACCACGTCTGACCGGGCAAGAGAAACAATAGAAAAAATAAACAAATGGGACTACATCAAACTAAAAAGCTTCTGCACAGCAAAGGAAACCATCAACAAAATGAAAAGACAACCTAACAATTGGGAGAAGATATTTGCAAACCATACATCTGATAAGGGCTTAATCTCCAAAATATATAAAGAACTCATGCATCTCAACAACAAAAAAACTACCAACCCAATTAAAAAATGGGCAACAGACCTGAACAGACATTTCTCCAAAGAAGATATACAGATGGCCAACAGACACATGAAAAGATGTTCAAAATCACTAACTATCAGGGAAATGCAAATTAAAACTACAATGAGATATCACCTCCCGCCCGTCAGAATGGCTATAATTAACAAGACAGGAAACAATATGTGTTGGAGAGGATGTGGAGAAAAGGGAACTCTCATACACTGCTGGTGGGAGTGCAAACTGGTGCAGCCACTATGGAAAACAGTATGGAGATTCCTCAAAAAATCAAGGATAGAACTACCATATGATCCAGCTATTCCACTGTTGAGTATTTATCCAAAGAACTTGAAAACACCAATTTGTAAAGGTACATGCACCCCTGTGTTCATTGCAGCATTATTCACAATAGCCAAGACTTGGAAGCAACCTAAGTGCCCATCAAGGGACGAATGGATAAAGAAGATGTGGTATATATACACAATGGAATACTACTCAGCCATAAGAAATGATGAAATCCAGGCATTTGTGACAACATGGATGGACATTGAGGGTATAATGCAAAGTGAAATAAGTCAGAGGGAGAAGGTCAAATACCGTATGATTTCCTTCATTAAGTAGTAGATAATAACAACAATAAACAAACACATAGGGACAGAAATTGGATTGGTAGTTACCAGAGGGGAAGGGGGGAGTGAGGAGGGTGAAAGGGATAATTTGGTACATGTGTGTGGTGATGGGTTCTAATTAGTATTTTGGTGGTGAACAAAATGTAGTCCATGCAGAAATAGAGGTACAATGATGTTCACCTGAAATTTTTACAATGTTATAAACCAATAAAAAAAAAAATGAACCAAGCCAACCTCATGGTTCCATTGGTACTGGCTCCCAGCCCTTTTCATCTTCTGATCTGCGGTAGACACTGAATACACACCAAGAGATGGGTTGTAGAAGACTTTGAAAAAACATCTTGGTACCATTTTAGAGGCACCCCTAAAGCAAAGGCACAGACCCATGAACTGACTTGTCTGAGGCCTAAGATGTAAGTGTGATTTTAAGTGTGAAGATGCTATTTAGAACATGGAGATATTAAATTATGACTTGCTTAGCAAAAAAAAAAAAAAGAAAATGACCTCTCTGTTCTCTTAAATGTTATACCACTTTGTTGGGGCCTCCATTCACTCACTTATCATGTCCTTTTATGCTAATTAAAGACTTTATTCCTACATTGTTTTATCCTTCTTATTTGTGGCCAGCTCCTTAGTAGTAGGGGTGGGGGTAGGCAGGTGTGAGGAAAGTAGAGAAAGTGAGGAAAAAGAGACTATCATTTACTGATCACTCACTATGTGACAGATGCTGCACTAGGCTTTTTTACAGACATTCTTCAATTTTATTTTCACAGCCTGATTTTACAGATAACAAATCGAGGCTTGGAGAACTCAAGTGACTTTCCCAAGATCACACACTTTAGGAGAGGCAGAGTCAAGATTCAAACCAGACTGTTCATGCTGAGAGCTGACAATCAGGAAGCCAGATGAGAATGTAGAGAAGAGTTGGAAATAGAAGCTGATGCCATTTATAAAGCTCTTCAAGGAAGGCAGCCAGAAAACAAGACATGTTAACAGAGCTTGGAGGGGAAGGAGAAGTTCACCCAGGAAGGCAGAAAGGGTCTGGGGCAAAGAGAGTGGGCAGATAGGTATTGGGAGGATACTCAGGGTGACTCCACATGAATGAGGTACCAGGAGGCTGAAGGGAAAATATTTTTTACCTGGGGCCAAAGATCGTATACCTGAAGACCAGGGGTGTCGAGTGCTCAAGGATCAGCCTGCAGATGTAAATTAGCTGGCAAGGGGTGATCTTCAGAGCAAGAGTCCCTTAGACTTCAACAGTGGTTCTCAAAGTGTGTTCCTCAGACCAGCAGCTTCCACATCACCTGAGAAATTGTTAGACATGTAAATTATCAGGCTTCACCCCAGATTTACTGAAGCAGGAACTCAGTATCTTAAAAAACCTTCCTTAGTTCTGCCACTAAAAATAATTGTGAAAAATGACAAATCTAGACCATTTTCTTCATTTTACAGGTGAGGGAACTGAGTTCCTCAAGGGCAAAATGACTTGTTCTGGATCACTGTGTTTCCTTTAGTATCATATCTGGAACTTAAAGCCAGCATTCTTGAAATACTCTTTCTTTTCACCATGAATTAATACAACTTGTTTTCTAAGAATGAGAAAAGAAGAATTTAGATTTATTTCTTTATTGAACATTTAAAAATGATAACTCATTTTCGGACATTTATTATGTGCCAGTCACTGTGCTAAATAGTTCTTATGTATAATTTTATTTCACTCTTCATAACAGCCCTATGAAATAGGTACTATTATTATCCCTATTTTACAGAAGCAGAACTGATGTTTAGGAGGATTAAATCATTTTTCCAAAGTCACAGAATCAGGAAGTGGCAGAGTTGGAATTTCAATCCAGGATGTCTGATTCTAGTTTCTATGCTCTTAATAGTGTTGCCATATTGTAAATATCTATATTGCAAAACAGCCTATAGTAGGGGTTTTCAAACTACAGCTCCTGGGCCAAATCTGGCCTGCTGATTGTATTTGTAAATTAACTTTTATTGGCACATGGATATACCCAACATGCTACAGTGGCCTATCTTTGTAGTTGTGACAAAGGCTATATGTTCTGCAAATAAAATATTTATTAACTGACCCTTTACTGAAATAATTTACCAACCCCCGTTCTATAGGTATCAACTTAAAATTTTTTTTAATGTGACCTCTGAGGAAAGGCACCAGAAATATTCCCAGGATTTGCAGAAGAGGAAGGCATTTTGTGCCCTCTTACTAAGTTGCTGAATGAATAATACAAGCTCAGAAAACCTGGCCTAGCTGGCCTCTTGCCACCTTCACTATATTGACTCAAGTACATCTATATGACCTGTTTCTTGTTGTCTTTCATGAGTCAGAGCAGAGGCCTTATCCCACCCCCTCCCTGTCATAAATGCCTTAGAGTCTGGACTTGGATCCCAGCTTAATGGGTTTGGTCCCCAACTTCCCCCTCCAGCTTCAAGGTCCACATCTGTGCCAAG
The DNA here is from genome assembly GCF_020826845.1 of Diceros bicornis minor. Lineage (NCBI taxonomy): Eukaryota > Metazoa > Chordata > Mammalia > Perissodactyla > Rhinocerotidae > Diceros > Diceros bicornis. Next base: position 59,667,442 of record NC_080781.1, read on the forward strand.
TGGGGGAAGAGGCAGAAAACCACAGGGGCTGCTGTGGTCTGATCCAGCTTCCCTTGATCACTGAGCATTTCTGAGGGAGCTGAGGCTAGTGGCTCCTTGCTTCTCTCTACTGGTACTTTTACTTGGTTTGGCCTGGGGGCTAGTCTGTGGGGTCAGTTCCTAAGTATCCAGGCACCTTTAAGTACCTTCAGTGGTTTATGACGCAGACTTTGCCCCACTAGCTCAGTCTTTGAAAGTCCTCCTCCCTGGACCCTGCTCCAGACACTTTAAATCCAGGAGAGAAAAATGTGTCCAGCCTACTAGAAGAACAGAACCTGCTCCTAGCCAAGATCTCCTCATCATAAAGTAAGAATACTAGGTGGTGGAACCGCCATCATACATGTCTCTTTCCTATACCTGGGTCTCGTGAATAGATGCAATCCTTTCCAAAGAGGTATGGGGTTCTCTACATTTTTTCACGAATTACTCTGCACCCATTCTTTCCTTATATTTTGAAACTTCTTTCTCTTCCACTTTTAGTATCAAGAATGTGTGTTTTTCATGGACTTCTAGATATGTAAATTTATAGAGCTGCAAGGGTCCGTATTTACTTCAAGGCCATCATTGTACAAATGGAAGGACTGAGGCTCAGAGAAGAAAAGGGCCTGGACCAAAGCCACATAGCTGATTACTTCCAGAGCAAGCCAGGGCTGGAACCTAGGTCAGTTGGCCCAGGCCAGTGATTTTTCACTACCCTCTCTTTCCAGCAGGAGCAAAGACAGTCTTTGGTTTTAAACAAATCCAGACTCCAGTTAACCTAGAAATTTGAGGGCTCATTTTGCTTTTTTTCAGTTTAGTTATTTTTTTTTAATTTAATATTTCCAATTCTTCTGGGTCTTCCTAGTTTTTAGGCTATTAAGTTATGTTAATCCAGGCTATCTTTTAGCTACATCCAGTCTCCTCAATGGAAAATGTCGGTAATACAGCCCTGGGGTTTCACTCTAGGAGCTGCTGGAAATGACAGAGGCAGAGTTAACTAACACAAAATCTAGCAGTGACTGGTGGACAGCAGGCACTCAACAATGGTGAAGTCAATTCCCTCATCTCAAAAGGGCTCTCTGTGTTTCTTGCCTAAGCAGCACAGTGTGGTAATGTGGTGGCTAAGAGTCTAGACAGACCCAGTAAAATTCCCCTTTCTTTTACTTCCTAATTGTGTGTCCTTGAACAAGTTACCTTCCTCCTCAGAGCCTGGTTTTCTTTAGTTGTAAAATGAGGAGAATTAGAGTGTTCATTTCACAGGATAATTATGAGATTTAAGTGAGAGCATGCATGTAAAGTGGTTAACATAGGATCTGGCATGTAGCAAGCTCTTTGTTTCATTACCAGTTTTATTTTTCTCTATTAACAAGCAGTCTTTGCCTCAGAATACCAGGCTGGGCTGATAATTGCTTTACAGCAAGAAGAGAAAGCATTGGTGGAGATGGGGGCTCTTCCCACATCTAGTAACCCTTGCAAAGGGCCCTATTTATTAAATGGGGTTGTTGGAATCCATCTGTGAGCTTTGACTGACCACACTGACAGTGCATTCTCCTCCTCCTCTCAGCAAAGACCAACTAGCAAGCTGTGATAAGAGAAAAGCAGCCCACTCACTTGTAATTCCTTCTGAGATCCTAACCAGGATTTGGAAAACACCCAGATATGGTCAAAGAACTGTCCCAGATTTTGTACCAAACCAGCCCAGAACAAGACATTTCAGTAGTTTAGCTTCTGGAAAAGAGAGCACCCAGCACTGCCCCCTCATCTACTCACCCCACCCCCATAAAATCTGCCAAATTGGGGCTCTGGACTTAATTTATAAGAACGGCCCTGTAACCCAGGATACTGACTGAGCAGGGCTGGCAGACTCATACAGGGGTCTGCAGTTCAGCATCACTAGGCCACTGACAAGACTATGGAAGGGTTTTCTCTAGCAAAGGTAAGCTTTCTTTCCTCTCTTCGCAAACCCTATATCACCTCCCTTTCTCTGCAAAAACTTTTACTCAGCTGGGTTTAGGGGAGTTCTGGGCCACTGGGAGAGAAAGTCAGTGGCTGAGAAGTTGGAGGAAGCTTGGCTGGGTGTGTAAGCAAGTTAAAGTGGACAATAGGCTCCTTTTGTTCTTCTCTCCAAAATGGCCAGGACTATACTGGCTTGACTGTTTCAGAGACAATCCTGAAGTTGTAGCGAGTAATTAAATTTCCTGTTGAAATGGTGAGCTCATCTTCTGTCTCACAGGTTGAGGGATTTATTGAGGTGATTGGTCTGAGGACTACATAAATAGAAGGCTCAAACACTTAAAAACAACCACTTGGTTTCAAATTTTGAGATCCAAATTGGCAGAGAGTAAGCCAAAAATGATAGCTGAACCAAGCTATCAGCTTAAAGTCTAAATTATTTTTCACACTTAGTGTCTAAATAGCAGAAATATTTTAGAAAACATGGTTTCAAATTCTGGGTTTGCCAGTAACTGGCTGCTCAACTTTGAGAAAACTCCTTCACCTCTGTGGCCTCAGTTTTCTATGTGTCACAGCAAGGGTTGAAAAAAGATGGTTTCTAAAGGTCTTTATGGATGTATGAATCTATAAGGTATTCAGCTTTTACTGACCATCTCTTGTATTCCAAGCCTTTTGCTAGGGGCTCAGATATTCATTATTTGTTTGAGCCTCAAAACAATTCTGTGAGATAAATATCATCTCTATTTTTGGATGAGAAAAATGAGACTCAAATAGATGAAACTGACTTGTTGAAAGGTCACATAACTACTACAGGCAAGAGACAGGATTTGAATCCAGGTCTTCCAATTTCAAATCAGTATGGTTTCTATGATATCACAACTAGGGTATAAGGAAATAAAGCAACCTCCTTAATACAAATGGAAATATGTGGTTAAATCATATTGTCCCAGGAATGGTGTTGTAATGATATGCTGGACATGATTGTCAGGCTGGGGGATCAGGAGGCTTAGGTTCTAGTACTAGCTCTCAGGACTTCAGGTGAGTCTCTTCCTCACTGGGCCTCAATTTCCCCACCTCTGACATGCTAGGGTACATGATAATGATTAAAGAATAATATAAATTGTCCTTGTACTATCTGTAACCCTTTGAGGCTTTCAACACTCTCTTCATTTTCCCTCTCAGCAAAAAAGACCTATACCTACCAAAGGTGAGAAAATACCCATCTGGGACCTATTTTAAGTCACAGGGTGAAGAAAGAGACATAAAACATTAAGAAAGCAGAGGACCAAACCGTCCATCTTGATGGAGGATTCTATTTGACAGACTGCTGAGATTGGAGACAGGACCCCAAGGATAGCTCGGCATTCCTATGTTCCGTTGAGTAATCCTTTGTCTAGGATAAGCCTGTCTAGCTCAGTCTAGCCCAATTCAGAAAGAGAGATGGAGGGAGAGAAAAAAGCATTGTCTCATTAAAGGAAAAACTTGTAAATTCTAGGAAAAACAGTGATGCAAATTGTTATGGATGATGGGGACCAGGCCCAGGTGATACTGGGATGACAGGAAGGTAAGGTAAAGGTAAGAGAGGCTTGACTTGATGCCGGCTGACCTTCTCCCTGGGCTAGTATCAGTGTGTATTAACTAAACTATGTCTAATTCCAAGTAGCCTAGAAATTCTCTCTCTCTCTCTAGCTCTTGCTCTCTCTCTCCTCCTTTGAGCGCCTCTTCCTTCTGCCCTCATTTTTAACTTACTCCCAGGACTCTTGCTCACCTTACCTATTTCATTTCTCCTTTTATCTTTCCCTCTCATTTTCCATCTTCAGTCTGGCCTTCCTCTGAAACTTGCTCCTGTGGGCTCAGCTGAGAGAAAATAGCCCTGCCCAAGTGAAAAGTTTACATAGGGCTTTCACATCCTTCATTTCATTTGCTCTTCATAGCAAACTAATGAGCCCAAAGCAGAGATTATCTCCATTTGAGAGAAAAAGAAACTGAGACTCAGGAAATTAGGTGACTTGCTCAATGTCATACAACTAATAAATGATTAATCTAGAACTATAACCTATTTTTTCTACGGTCTGAAGTCTTTCAATTTTATCATGAAATAGCCAGGTGATTCTAAAGAAATTTTATGAGTTTTCTCTCTCTTCTGTTCTTTTAGTGTATGATAAAACCAAATTAAAAACAATTACAACAATGACAATAGCAACAACAAATGTAGATTTGGGAAGAAAAAAATTAGGTCAGTGACTAGAAGGAAAGAAAATCAGGTGCCTACTAGGTCCCCAATGCTGTCTCATTCAAACACAACTGAAAACAGTACTCAAACCTAAGTTTATATGACTCAAAAGTTCTTGTTCCTTTCATTATATCATGTTGCTTCCAAAGAGACTAATCTCAGTCATATACACATTCCTGTGTGCTTAGTGTGTATTACTGTATATGGGAACTTATGAGTGTGTTGTGGCTATCCATAAAATGTTAAAGCTTTGTGATCTTGGCAAGTTTCATTTCTAAACCTATTCTCTCATCTGTAATAATAATAATCACTAATACTTTTTGATTACTTAGTTGTGCACTTGAGTACTTATTTGTGTTCTATGTACTTACAGATCTTAATTCATTTAATCCTCATTACTCTGAGATGTGGCTAATAGTATTAATTCCATTTCAAAGATAAAAACACTACAGCTAGAGAAGTGAAACATTGTATCAAGTTACACAGCTAGGAAAAATGGAGCCAGGATTCGTTTAGGTAGTCTGATTCCAAAGCTTGTGCCATGGATGCAAAACGGGGAAAACAATCCTTATCTAGTAAGAGTTTGAGAGGTAAATAACATGGCAGATATGAAAAACATAGTGTAAAGTAGAAAGTTCTGGGTAAATGCTAGGTAGTATTCTTTTCCCAGGTTCTACTGTCTAGCCATTTTGATCATCAGTCACCACCTTTGAATGCTTGTTCATTGTATGCTGAAGGTCGGTATGAGTCTTTTATGGGAATATTTCCAAGCTTACCATGTGTTTTTCCAATTGTAAAACTCTTACCTGGGACAGTTTTCTCTTTAGGTAAGTGAGTTTAAGGCACAACGGCCCTGCTGGCACCTCTCTGAGAAGGAAGTTTGAAGGAGTTCCATGATGCATTCAGAATTCCATTGAATCAAGGACACTCCCTCCCTGTTGAGGGTTCTAAGGCATGTTTTTTGTGTATATGCATGTGAGTGTACAAGTATGTTTTGTGGAAGGTTGTATAGCATGGTGATTAAGAACATAGACAGTGAAGCCATGATTACTGGGCTCATAACCCAACTATGCTATTAACTAGGTGTCCTTGGGCAAATTACTTTATGCTTCTGTTCTGCAGTTTCTCCTGTAATATGGGGATAATAATGGCATCTGCTTCATAGTGTGGTTGTGAAGAATAAATTATTTAATCTATGTAAATCACTTAGAAAAGTGTCTGGCATGCCACACACACACAATAAATATTGATTTATTATCATTATTATGAAAGTGACTGTGTGGTCTGTGTATGGATACAAGTCTGTGCATCTCTGCCTTTAGATAAGACTGCATGCACCTATGTGTATGCAAGTGCATATATATGTGCATTTATGTTATATTGTCTGTGTTTCTGTGTTTTACTGTAGCTGTGTATGGTATGACTGAGTGCTTCATTCCCGCCCCAAGAATCTAACTTCCTGGCTCATGTACTGAAATGAGAGGATGGAGATTTAGTTCTGACTCTGACTCAGGATTGGACCCATGAAATTGGCTTGTGCATAGCAGAGAACCAGCAGAAAACATTACTGCTGAGAAGTTAATAATATTTCCCTCACATATTCCCATTTGTTTTGTTTCATTTTTCACATTTTTTGAATTATAACATACATACAGAAAAGCACACAAATGCTAAGTTCATAGCTCAATGTATTTTCACAAACTGAACACATCTGTGTGCCCAGTATATAGACCAAGAAACAGAACATTACCTAAAAGCCTTCCTCCTCTTCACTTCCCAGTCATTGATCTCTACCTCAAGGACAAATACCATCTTGGCTTCTAATAGCATATATTAGTTTTGTCTGATTTTGTGCTTTATATAAATGAAATAATACAGGATGTACTCTTTTCTGTCTGGTTTCTTTCTGCAACATTACATTTGTGAGAGGCATCCATATTTTCAGGTGTAATTATAGTTTGTTCATTATCCTTGCTATATAGAATTCCATTGTACAAATAAAGTATAATTTACTCATTCCTTCTAGTGTTCATGGACTGTTTGGCTGTTTTCATTTGGGGCCTATGAACATTCTAGTAAATGTCTTTTGGTGAATTCTCATTTGTTTTTAAACACAATTCAAAGAGGATGAAAAGTGGCAACAATGAAAACAGAGGCACAGGGAGAATTAGTGATTTGATTCAGGTATTGAGTGAATCAGTGGCCCAATCAGGCTTCTGGTGCCTGTTTCCTGATTCCTGAGCCAGAGTACATTCTTGCTTCTATACTGCTGAAGGAACTGGATCCAGATTTCTCTTCTGAAAGAAGTGATACATAACTATCAGTACAAGTGATCTTTTTTTTTTTTTTGTGAGGAAGACCAGCCCTGAGCTAACATCTATTGCCAATCCTCCTCCTTTTTTTCCCTTTTTCTCCCCAAAGCTCAAGTAGATAGTTGTATGTCATAGTTGCACATCCTGCTAGTTGCTGTATGTGGGATGCCGCTTCAGCATGGCCCGACAAGCAGTGTGTTGGTGCACGCCCAGGATCCAAACCCAGGCAGCCAGTAGAGGAGCATGCACACTTAACCACTAAGCCACGGGCCCGGCCCCTGTACAAGTGATTTTTTAACATTTCCCTCCAAAGTCCAGTGTGTAGAAATCATTGAACATTTGTTGAACTGAAAGGAATCAGGTAAAGTAGAGCCTCTGGGCTAATTGGTTTTTGCTTTCTCAGTCACTCGGTCTGGCTCCTACCTCTTTAGTATTCCAGACACATTCAAAGCCCCTTTGTTCTCTTTCTTCCATATCAGCAGCTATTCATTTGCCTGTTTTCCAGAGTAATGTGGAGCATGGAGCGAGGCCACCTCCTCTGGACTCTGCTGTTCGTGCAACCCTTGTGGCCCCAACTGACTGATGGGGTAACTCGAGTCTACTACCTGGGCGTCCGGGACGTGCAGTGGAACTATGCTCCCAAGGGAAGGAATGGCATCACCAACCAGCCTCTTGACAGTGACATGTAGGTTTAATCTCTTGTGAAATTAGAGCTGGAGTTGGTGGGGGGACACCCTTGAGGTCAAGAGGTAGCCTCTTGAGTACCTTTTGCCAGGGTGTGGTAGCAACCAGCTCCTGATCTCTCTGGGCCATACACCCAGTGGCACATTTCCTGAGAAGAAGGCTAGTTGACTCAGGAACCAGTATCTCATATAGAGTCTGCTTTCCCACACTGAGGTGCCTCAGCATTTTTAGAGTCCTAACGGTAATTCCATATTCCCTTGACTCTAAGATGATATCCACACTGCTGTTTTAATAATAGCTGTTTAGCTTTAAAAGAGAGAGAGAAACATGAAATATTTACAGTGTTTGTAAGATGCGTGTGGTGGAAATATGCCCCATAGTTCAATGGACCTATACTGATTTCAGATGTGTGAAAATGTAAAAAAATAAAGTAAGCCTTAAAATCAAAGAAATAGCAGTAATAGCTATCACTTATGTAACTATCTGTGACAGGCACCATACTAGAAATTTACATACTTCATCTCACCTAATTCTTACAAAATGTCTGAGAGGTGAGTATGAATCTCCTCTTGTAGATGAGAAAACTGAGGCTCTGGGAGATCAAGTGACTCGCCCAAGTCTCACAGCTAGTAAATGAAAGAGCTAGGATTTGAACCTGGGTAATGTGGATGCAAATCTTGTACTCTTCTCACCATTCTGCCTTTCACAGTTCCCACAGGATTAACCTTTCTTGATCTTAGAGCCTTGCAAGTGCTCCCCGAATATCTGTTGAAAAAAAAGAGTGGATATATTAAAGAATCTTTTGTGGTCATGAATCACTTTGTCTCTTCAAAGCCTCAAAGTTTTCCAAAGTTGACTGTAACATCCCAGACCTCTCTAAGAAGAATTAGAGTAAGAAAAACAGCTGTCTTTTTTGACAAACCATCTTTCTATCCATCTAGTTTTTGAGTTACAGTCTTTGTATTAAAAGTGTCCTTGAGGGATAAGTTAGTTATCCCCCATCCCCAATACTTTGAAGTAATAGTTAACATTTATTAAGCTTTTACTATTTTTCAGGCACTGTCCTAAGCTCTTTATGTATTTTAATTATTTTAGTCACCACTAACATCCATATGAGTTTGGTACTGTGATTATCTCCATTTTACAGATGGGGAAATTGTGCACAGAGAGGTTAAGTAACTTGCTCAAAGTCCCACATATTTGGAAGTGGCAATATCAGCATTTATTGGAACCATCCTGGCTCCAGAGCTTGTGTTTTTAACCACTAGGCTACAAGACCTCCCATGTATAGCAGGACAACACTAAGTCAGGCCACATGGACAGGGAGTTGATCACTTAGAAAGAGTCAGTCCATAGTTGGTTGTCTCCCCATTACTATATATTTGGTTGAACCACATGAAATTGCCTTTTTTGTAGGTTGAGTGGTCAAATATTAGCAATTTCATATGCTTTAACTTAATACTTCCCATTGTCTAACAGTTAGATTCTAACCTGAAGCTTTCATGTTTTGATCAGTACAATCCCTTTTCCTCTTGTTTTGCCCTAAACAAAAATGGACACTTTTTGGTTGGCCTCCTCTGGAAAAGAACCCTCCAGAGGTTTGAAGATTGTGGCAAAATTCTGACTCTGTCTTTCCTTCCTTCCTAGAGTAGCTTCCAGCTTCCTAAAGTCTGACAAGAACCGGATAGGGAGCAGCTACAAGAAGACCATCTACAAGGAATATAAGGATGGTTCATACATGGATGAAATGGCCCAGCCTGCCTGGTTGGGCTTCTTGGGGCCAGTGTTGCAGGCTGAGGTGGGAGATGTCATCCTTATCCACCTGAAGAATTTTGCCACTCGTCCCTACACCATCCACCCTCATGGTGTTTTCTATGAGAAGGACTCAGAAGGTAAATCAGCCCACCCTTTCTTTCTCCTGCTGGCAGAAAATATCACTTTTCTTTTATTGCCATCTGAGAGAGAAAAGCTGGGAAGAAAGATAGTCTTTCCTTCCTTATGATCTGAGGTGGCAGGGACTCTCCTCAGAAAAACATGGTTGGGTACTGTTACCAGTTCTGTTATTCATATATGGTGTGACTTTGGGCAAGTCACTGACTCTCTCTGGGCCTCAGATTCTTCAGTAGGAATGTGGAGATTCAATGCGCATTTTATCACAAAGAATTACTTGAATAGCATTTTCATAAAATATTTGTGCTTTGCAAAGAGGAGAATGTGCTGTGAATGTAAGGGAGCATTATTCTAGTGCCACGGTCTTCCAAAAAGTCCATTTTTTTTTTTTTATTAAGAGAGAGTTGAGTTTACTCAACCGTATCTCCTAGTATCCCAGGCCCAATGGCCTATAACACTGACACAACAGTGAGTGAGGAGAATAGAGAGGGAAATCATAAGGTCCTGACTTGGCCACTAACTTCTTGTATGACCTTGGGCAAAAGTTACTTTTCCTCAGTTTTCTCTTCCATAAAATGAGAAAGTGGACCAACTGAGTATTAAGTTGCCTTTAGACTGAAATTTTATGATTGTCTGCTTTCTGTTTTCCAAAGTGAGTGCTTGAAGGGAGGAAATTATGTCTTCTTCCCTGCCTCCATGACACCAGCTTTGCATTAGGGCACTACTAGATCAGGCTGTGCAGCACTTTCCATGGCCACAGCTCCTTCCCCAATGGCTGCCACCTCCCTACCCATTGTTGATCTGAGGTGTGGGGTTCTTTAACTAGATATTACCTGAATCTGTGCCCTCCTCAGGCTATGAGGAACACTGTGCTTGACCTTTGAACTCTACCTTTCACAAGACTGGACCTAGGTGTCCCATATGTCAGCCCTCTCTTGGCTTCTATATCTGCCAGATTCCATCTCACTCAACCTGGGACTAGGCATGTGCAATTTCATTTTCTAGGCTCCCTATACCCAGATGGCTCCTCTGGTCAGCTAAAAGCTGATGATTCTGTTCCACCGGGAGGCAGCCACATCTACAACTGGACCATTCCAGAAGGACATGCACCCACTGATGCTGACCCAGCATGCCTCACCTGGATCTACCATTCTCATGTAGATGCTCCACGAGATATTGCGACTGGCCTCATTGGACCTCTTATCACCTGTAAAAGAGGTACTGGCCCCAAGGGTGAGCTATGAGATGCAATTTGAAATATCTAGGGGAAGCAGTGATATAGTTGAACCACCTACATATTGAGCAGCAGCCTGAGGAGCATTAATATAGCAGCACGTTTGTTTATTAGCAGAAATAAACCCCGCCAAACCCTTTTTCCACTATTATTTCTATTTCATTACCTTTTGTTCCCTAAAAAAAACCCTAAAACCAACAAAACTTTTCTACTTTCTTATTTTTTTCTTAGTTCACTTAAAAACTTGAATTAGTAATGATGGGAGTCAAGTCACATAAAAGTAAGTTGTGTGGTAAGAGTTTAAGTGTGGAGAGGATTCAAAGTGTAGCAATCAGGATTTGGGGCGGATTGTGGACTTGGTTGAAAATAGCATATGTTTAATGTATAGTTGGGCCTGGAGATCTAGGCGCTGCAGGAGTGTGGTCAAGTTAAGACCCTGGGTTGAAGACATAGGCAGGGGTGGTAGCGGGGAATTATTCTAGATCCTATGTGTCCCACCTTCAAGTCCTAGGCTCAACTGAATTGGTGGTTTTATCTGGGGAGTTTGGAAATAGAAATTAGCAACAGAAGACTCTATCTGCTTTTCTGTTGCTAACAGACCGTTAAGGCCCCCTCTCTTCCTATTCATTTCTTATGAGTCCCCCTTGCAGCTTACTGTTGCTAAGGAAAGGAGATTCTCAAGGGCACCATTCTTACTCATCCTAGGAACCCTGGATGGGAACTCCATTCCTCGGCGACAGGACGTGGACAATAATTTCTTCCTGCTCTTCAGTGTGATAGATGAGAACCTTAGCTGGCATATCGATGAGAACATTTTCACTTACTGCTCAGACCCTGCCTCAGTGGACAAAGAAGATGAGGCCTTTCAGGAGAGCAATAGAATGCATGGTGAGCTGGAGGAGGTAGCCACACCGTGACAGTGAACACTGATGGAGGGTCTCCACTGGATCTAGCATTTGTTGGGTGCTTTCACATACCTAGTCCTTTTTAATCCTCACAATGACCAGGGGTAGTAGGTGGCTTTTCCCTGTTTTACCTCTGAGGAAACTGAGGCTCCAGGATTACACAGCAGATAAAATTTTAGCAGCATAGCTGTCTGACTAAATAGCCTGTGCATTTGCCATTAGCTGTCCTGCCTCATAACGTGGAATAGCCCAGGCTGTTGACTCCAAAGTCATACACTACGTGATCAGTCACTTTGTTCTAAAAGGGAGGCAAGGTGGAAGAATTACCCACTTTGTGGAGAAAAATGGTTGCCTATAAGGGAATTCACAATGTTAATTAACTAAAGGCACAAAAGCCCCGAGGCATGGGCAGAGAACTGATTTAAGGAATAGAAACAAGTTTATTTTGCTTTTGTTTAGTTAAGGGAATGATTTACTTACCTTTGGTGACAGAGGTGGGCTCAAAGCCAGACAGTGCCAAGGGGAGGTGAAAATTCAGAGGGAATATGTAAGGGATGGCATGGACAGCTGAGATTTCTCTTGGGTTTTATAACAATTGCTTGTAATAACCATGATAATTAATTAGCTAACTTGACAATTGTCCTGTGGAAATTCCAGAAGGAAATTGGCTTGGAAGTAAAGAATAGCTTGCACAATAAACCCCATTCCTTTGAAAGCTTCCTCAGATTGCTGGGTTGGAATCTTGGCTCTACCACTTAATAGCTGTGGCGTTGAGAGAGAAGTAACTTTGTCTATCTGAACCTTGGTTTTCTTATTTTTTGCATGAGACCAAGTATATCTGCTTATTTCCCAGGGCTGTTTGTGAGATTTAAATGAAATAACACATTTGGTCAGCACAGTGTGCTCTTTAAAACATCATCTAAATGTTATCTATTGTTATTGTCAGGGGGTAAGTCTTCTCCCATTGTGCTGTTCTTTCCTAACTCTGATATTTTCTTTGGGTTTTCTTTTGCAGCAATCAATGGCTTTGTCTTTGGGAATGTACCTGACCTGAGCATGTGTGCACAGAAGCGTGTGGCCTGGCACTTGTTTGGCATGGGCAATGAAGTAGATGTCCACACAGCTTTCTTCCATGGACAAATGCTTACCATTCGAGGCCACCGCACTGATGTGGCTCACATCTTTCCAGCCACCTTTGTCACTGCTGAAATGGTGCCCCAGGAACCTGGCACATGGTTAATTAGCTGTCAAGTGAATAGTCACTTGCAAGGTGAAATCCAATATCTCTGACCCTTGAGGTATAGGAGGGAGGTGGTAATAATGGTCATCAGGAACCTGGGCTTCTGGCCTGAAGCCATAAGATAGGTCTTTCAGGTGTGACAGCTAGATATAAAGGATGAAACACTAGACTAGAATTCTGGGGACCCAGGTTCCTTCCTGGCTCAGACATTAACTTGCAGGGTGACCTTGAGCACAACTTTCTGGGTTTCATCTTCCCCATTTCTAACATAAGGTGGTACAGAGATGGATAAGTGGACTTTTAAGCTACCCTTTTTTTGCTCAGAATTCTAAGAAACTAAGACCTGGAACTGATTAAACAGACAGTGAAGGAGAGATTAGTTAAAGAAAAGTGAGGCTTCTACAGGAGATCATGGAGCATTGTAGGCAAGTAGTGACACTCTAGTTGGGACCCAATAGCAATAGGGATGGAAGGCTTGGTTTTCAGAGGGAGAATGGTCGAAGTAATGGCATAGTGAGTTGAGGCACATCAGAGGAAAGGAGGAACATATGAGGCAATGGAAAGAACACTAGATAAGTGATTAGAAGATTGAGTTGTCTCAGCTCTGTGAAAAACTCACCATATGACTTTGGAAATGTCCTTTCCCATTTCTAGGCCTCATTTGTCACATCTATAAAATGGGAGATTTGGTCTAAATGGTCTCTAAGATCCTCTTTAGTTCTCACTTTCTAGAATTATTTGATGTATGGTAAATTAGGTGGGTGTCAGAAAAGTGATATGTAAGTCTGTGAAAGTGGATTTGAGTAGGTGAGAAGTTATAGACTCTTGGGATAATGAGTCTTTGGTGGTAGGTTTGACCCAATAGGGGTCAGTTACTTGTGCTCCATCATCCAGGGTCTGTCCTCAGTCCCAAGTGTGCCTGGGTAAGCTTATGAATGTGGATGGAGGTTAGGGATGCAGCTCAATAGAGGAACAAGCATGGGCCTTAGAGCCAGACAAGCCTGGATTCAAATCCTGGTTCCACCAGTTGCTTAGTTACCTTTGGCAAGTCATATCACTTCTCTCAGCCTCTGTTTCCTCATCTGGGGATTGCAATAATGATTCCTACCTCCTAAAGTTATAGTGAAGTTTCAGAGAGATGATGTGATTTTGAATCTTAGAAACTAGGGGAATGATGAGACCAAGATAGTGAATATAAGAAAAGAAAATGAGCACTCGAATTTGCAGTTAAAAGATAAGAGTTTAAGTCTGAACTCCACCACTGATTAGCTGTGTAATCTTGGGCAAATTACTTAACTTCTCTGATCCTTAGTTTTCTTCATCTGCAAAAGGGGATATTAAAATTCTGTTTTATAAGGTGGTTAATGAGGATTGAAGGAGACAACATACATAAAGCACCTGACAAAGGGCTTGACATATAATACATATTAAACAAAATTGAATATCCTGGGGCCGGCCCCTGGGGTAGCGGTTAAGTGGGCACGCTCTGCTGCTGGCGGCCCAGGTTCGGAACTCAGGCACACACCGATGCACTGCTTGTCAGGCCATGCTGTGGTGGAGTCCCACATAAAGTGGAAGAAGATTGGCACGGATGTTAGCTCAGGGCTGATCTTCCTCACACACACACACAAAAAATGAATGTCTTTTCCTCCTCTTTCTTCACACCTCAGATTTCTAATTTACAAATTTTAAATCTCCTTGTGATGTTGTGAGGCTCAAATGAGATAATGTACCTGAATGACCTCCATAAGTTGCCAAGGAAATATAAGGTAGTATCATCCATTACCACTATGCCTCCATGTAACATCTTCCACATTTGGAGACACTACTTAAATCTACATTTTCCTGACAGTCCCAAGTCTGAAGCTTCATCTCCATGTATAGAATATGTTCTATTATTTTGGAAGCTTCCAACTTTATAAATAACTTACTCTTCTTTTTTAATTTGATGCTCCCACCAGCCCAGTGGGGTAGATTTTCCTATTCTCTTCATTTACAAAACAGACATTAAAACTCAGATCTAGGAAATGACTTGCCTAAGATCCTACAGATAGTGATAAGGCTTGGACTTGAATTCAGGTATTCTTTTTTTTCTTTTGTGAGGGAGATCAGCCCTAAGCTAATATCCGTGCTAATCCTCCTCCTTTTGCTGAGGAAGACCGGCTCTGAGCTAACATCTATTGCCAATCGTCCTCCTTTTTTTCCCCCAAAGCCCCAGTAGATAGTTGTATGTCATAGTTGCACATCCTTCTAGTTACTGTATGTGGGACACCTCAGCATGGCCAGAGAAGCGGTGCGTCGGTGCGCGCCCGGGATCTGAACCTGGGCTGCCAATAGCGGAGCATGCGCACTCAACTGCTAAGCCACTGGGCCGGCCCAAATTCAGGTATTCTAACTTCAATATCTGTGATGTTTCTACAATGTAAGCCTTTTGCAGAGGCAGGAATGAGGATCTGGTAGAGTCAGTGTCAGTGAGCAGGTGGAGATGCTTGAATTCCCACCTAGGCTCTCTCTTTCCCAGCCAGGTTCTTGAGGAGTGAGAGAAAGTGGCCCATTTGGAGACAGGGGTAAAGAGCCTAGTAGAGGGTGAGAGGGGAAAACATTAGGAGAATGAAGAAGGTGAGTTGTCTGGGTAGAAGATCTGTTGGGTGGAATGAGGCCAGCCTTGATGTTCTTCCTCCAGATGGTATGCAAGCACTCTACAAGGTCAAGTCTTGCTCCATGGCCCCTCCTGTGAACCTACTCACAGGCAAAGTCCGGCAGTACTTCATTGAGGCCCATGAGATTCGATGGGACTACGGCCCAATGGGGCATGATGGGAGTACTCGGAAGAATTTGAGGGAGCCAGGCAGGTAAGAGGCAGTGGGCTCCCTCTCCTTACTCCTGGGCCCAGATCCAAAAACCTATTACTCCCCCCCAGAAATCTCTCACTTCACTTGGGTGTCACAATCATTGTCTGGCTGGAGTTAAGTTACACCATTGTTAGCCAAATTCCTGTGGCCTCCTGGAGAGCTTGCTCTTGGGGAGCTACAAAACTTCTTGTAGGGTGATGTCATATCCCCAGCAAAGGGTCCAAGCAGAGTTTGATATTAGTCCTGCTATAATCCCAGGCCACATTCAGAAAAGAAGGCCCAGGTGGGACCCAGATCAGTTGAAATAACATTTCTTTGTCTCTTCTTTATTTTGCCCAATATTTACCTCCTTGCTCCTTCCTTTTTTTTCCATAGTCTGAAGGAAGCATTTAATCAGGAGTGTAAAAAACACTCTGAGAAATGTAGAAAGAGGGGAAACAAGCTGCCTTGTGTCCATTCCATGCCTATCCTTTTGGAGAAATTTCTCCCAATTTTCCTGTCTCATCCATGACTCAGATGTGGGAAAGACAGAGCAGAAGGTTAGTGCCCTATTCCATTGCTAGGCCTTAAGTTATGCCAACTCACTGAGCTATCAGTGATTCCAGGTCTTTCACAGAAGAGTTTGTGGGGGAATATCCTAGGGCACCCATCATGTTTATTCTTCCAGCAGGAAATAGAATGAGTCTCTAGAAAATGTAGGAAAGTAGGCACTTGGGTCTCAGGATGGCTTCTAGAATCTCCAACTAGGCCTGCTAAATTAGTAGGCTTTTATTGTGGAATGAAGGATATTCTTGATTAAGGGGAGAATGGATCATGAGTACCTGAGGATGATTAAGGACAGATGTCAGGCTACTTAACTCTAGAGGGTAGAACTAGTCCCAGTGTCTGGAACTTACAAGCAAGAAGATTTCAGCCTACTATAAAGAACAACTCCAATCATTAAAACTATCCAAAGTAAGAAGAATTGCTTTCTCTGAAAATGATTTCCCTAACCTTGGAATGGCTCAAGCAGAAACTATATTTCACTTATTAGTGGTGTCACCAGATGAGATATTTTCACTGGGTGGAAGGTAACCTGGATGATCTCTGAGGTCCTTCCTAACAATAAAGATCCATAACTTGATGAGCTTAAGGGTGAGTTGGGGGGTCTCATAATTAAATCATGTGACTTTTGCCTACTTATATGCTAGTGGCTCAGATAAATTTTTCCAGAAGAGCTCCAGCAGAATTGGGGGCACTTACTGGAAAGTCCGATATGAAGCCTTCCAAGATGAGACATTCCAGGAAAAGGTGCAGCTGGAGGAAGATGAACATCTTGGAATCCTGGGTGAGGAATTTTTAACTTGTGAAGTTCATTGACTAGAGCCAGAGAACTGGGAGAGACTTGGAAACTGGAGCCTGGGTGCAACTCAGAGGCACACTCTAGATCAGCATCTTCCAAAGTGAGTTCTAAGAGATGAGTGTTTTGTGAAAAAGGGTTATGGGTCTGAATGTGTTTGCAAAACACTAGGTTAAACATAGTCAAATAGTGTTCTTTGCTGCAGGGCTTCTCAGAGCATTGGATTTTTATTTATTCATCATGAATCTCCAAATGGGAATAGAGTATGTAACATTTCTCATACTTACTTTACTACTGAACCTTTTTTCAGTGAACATCTTCTGGTAGCACTGTTGTACAGGTCACACTTTTAGAAGTACTTCTCTAGATATATTTGTTAAGGACTATATAAAGCAGTAAGCCTGTCCAGGTTCTTGGTAATATGGTGCCAGGAGTAGATTGGCATGACATGCATACATGCTTGCAATGGTGAGGGGTGCAGAACAAGGCCTAGAGCCTGACCTTGCAGAATGTATCCAGAAGGTCTAAAGCACGGTATTGAGATTAGTATAGCAAAGTTGGTTGTGGTTTAGTCACTTGGTGGAGCCAGGAAACAAAATAGATCAGATGGGAGAAAAAATTGGAAATGAAAGTAATGTAATGGACAATATTCTGGGGATAAGTATGTGGCAGTTGATTCTAGGAGATCTGAACATGGGCAATAAGCTTTTCATTAGCTGGATAAGGAGCTATAAGAAGCAGAAACCCATCTTGGGAAAGAGGGTGGGCAGTGAGTATTAAGGACCTATCATTAGCTGGTGTTCAGCATAGGTCCCCAGTCTTTCTTTTTTTTTCTTCAATTTATTTTTATTGTGGTAAAATACACATAACATAAAATTTATCATCTTAACCATTTTTAAGTATACAGTTCAATGGTATTAAATACATTCATAATGTTATACAATCATCACTATCATTCATCTTCATAACTCTTTTCATCTTATAAAACTGAAACTCTATACCCATTAAACAATAACTACCCATTCTCTCCTCCCTTCAGCCCCTGGCAACTACCATGCTACATTCTGTCTCTATAATTTTGACTACTCTAAGTACCTCATATAAGTGGAATCATACAATATTTATCTTTCTGTGACTGGCTCATTTCACTTAGCATAATGTCCTCAGAGTTGATCCATGCAGTAGCATAATACAGAATTTCTTTTCTTTTTAAGGCTGAGTAATATTCCATTGTAGGTATATACTACATTTTGCTTATTCATGCATCCATCAATGGACACTTGTGTTGCTTCCACATTTTAGCTACTGGGAATAATGCTGCTATGAATATGGCTATATAACTATCTCAGACATGCAATCAATTCTCTTGGGTATATCCACAGAAGTGGAATTTCTGGATCACATGGTAATTCTATTTTTAATTTTTTGAAGAACCACCATACTGATTTCCACAGTGGCTGTACCATTTTACATTCCCACCAACAGTGGATAAGTTTTCCAATTTCTCCACATCCTTACTGATGCTTTTTGTTTGTTTGTTTGTCTTTGTTGATAATCACATCCTAATGGGTATGAAGAGGTATCTCACTGTAGTTTTGATTTGCATTTCCCTAATGATTAACGATGTTGAACATCTTTCGATGTGCTTATTGGCCATTTGTATATCTTCTTTGGAAAAATATCTGTTCAGTCCTTTGCCCATATTTTATTTAGTTGTTTATTTTGTTGTTGTTGTTGAGTTGTAAGAGTTCTCTATATATTATAGATATTAATTCCTTATCAGATACAGGCATATCCAGAGATATTGTGGGTTCAGTTCCAGACCACCACAGTAAAGTGAATGTCACAATAAAAAAGGTCACATGAATTTTTTGGTTTCCCAATGCATATAAAAGTTATGTTTACACTATACTGTAGTCTAATAAGTGTTCAATAGCATTATGTCTAAAAAAATTTACAAACCTTAATTAAAAAATATTTTATTGCTAAAAAAATGCTAACCATCATAAGAGCCTTAAGCAAGTTGTAATCTTTTTGCTAGTGGAGGGTCTTGCCTCGATTTTGATGGCCGCTGACTGATCAGGGTGGTGGTTGCTGAAGGCTGGAGTGGCTGTGGCAATTAAAAAAACTAAGATAATAGTGAAGTTTGCCGCATTGATCAACACTTCCTTTCATCAACAATTTCTCTGTAGCACGCAATGCTATTTGATAGCATTTTACCCACAGTAGAACTTCTTTCAAAATTGGAATCAATCCTCTCAAATCCTGCCACTGCTTTATCAACTAAGTTTATGTAATATTCTAAATCCTTTGTTGTCATTTCAACAATCTTCACAGCATCTTCACCAGGAGTAAATTCTATCTCAGGAAACTACTTTCTTTGCTCATCCATAAGAAGCAACTCCTCTACCATTGATGTTTTATCATGAGATTGCAGCGATTCAGATACATTTTCAGGCTCCACTTCTAATTCTAGTTCTCTTGCTACTTCCACCACATCTGCAGTTACTTCCTCCACTGAAGTCTTGAACCCCTCAAGGTCATCTGTGAGGGTTGGAATCATCTTCTACCAAACTCCTATTAGTGTTGATATTTTGACCTCTTCCTATGAATCACAAATGTTCTTAATGGCATCTAGAATGGTGAATCCTTTCCAGAAGGTTTTTCAATTTACTTTGCTCAGATTCATCAGAGGAATCACTATCTATGGCAGCTATAGCATTATAAAATGTATTCTTAAATAGTAAGACTTGAAAGTCTAAATTACTCCTTGATCCATGAGCTACAGAATGGATGTTGTGTTAGCAGGCATGAAAACATAATTAATGTCATTGTACATCTCCATCAGTGCTCTTGGGTGAACAGGTGCATTATCAATGAGCAGTAATATTTTAAAAGGAATCTTTTTTTCTGAGCAGTGGTTCTCAACAGAGGGATTAAAATATTCAGTAAGTCATGTTGTAAACAGACATGCTGTCATCCAGGCTCTGTTATTCCATTTATAGAACACAGGCAGAGTAGATTTAGCATAATTCTTAGGGGCTCTAATATCTTTGGAATGGTGAGCATTGGCTTCAATTTAAAAGTCACTAGCTTCATTATCCTATAATAAGAGAGTCGTCCTGTCCTTTGAAGCTTTGAAGCCAGGCACTGACTTCTCCTCCCCAGCTATGAAAATCCTAGAGAGCATCTTCTTCCAATGTAAGGCTGTTTCATCTACATTGAAGATACTTACCTGGCAGGGAAGATACCATGATCACGAAGATCTGTTGTTTAATGTAGCCACCTTCATTAATTATCTTAGCTAGATTTTCTGAATAACTTGCTACAGCTTCTACATCAGCACTTGCTGCTTCATCTTGCACTTTTATGTTATGGGGATGCCTTCTTTCCTTAAATCTCATGAACCAACCTCTGCTAGCTTCAAACTTTTATTCTGAAGCTTCCTCACCTCTCTCAGCCTTCATATAATTAAAGAGAGTAGGGCCTTGTTATGGATTAGGTTTGGGCTTAAGGGAATGTCATGGCTGGTTTGATCTTTTATCCAGGCCATTAAAACTTTCTCCACATTAGCAATAAGGCTGTTTCGCTTTCTTATCATTCATGAGTTTACGGGAGTAGCACATTCAATTTCCTTCAAGAACTTTCTTTTGCATTCACAACTTGGCTAATTGTTTGGTGCAAGAGGCCTGTAGCTTTTAGCCTATCTCAGCTTTTGACATTCCTTCCTTGCTAAGCTTAATCATTTCTAGCTTTTGATTTAAAGTGAGAGACATGTGACTCTTCCTTTCACTTGAACACTTAGAGGCCATTGTAGGGTTTTTAATTGGCCTAATTTCAATATTGTTGTGTCTCAGGGAATAGCGGGGGTCTGTGGAGAGGGAGTGAGACAGTGGATTGGCCAGTTGGTGGAGCAGGCAGAACACAAACAACATTTATTGATGAAATTCACAGTCTAATGTGGGCATTGTTGTGGTGCCCCCAAATAATTACAATAGTACCTTCAAACATCACTGATCACAGACCACCATAACAAATATAATCACAAGGAAAAAGTTTGAAATATTGCGAGAATTACCAAAATGTGATACAGAGATGTGAAGTGAGCAAATGCTTTGGAAAAATGGCACCGATAGACTTACTTGATGCAGGGTTGCTACAAAATTTCAATTTGTAAAAAAACGCAATATCTGCAAGGTGCAATAAAGCAAGGCACAATAAAACTAGGTGTGCCTGTATATGATTTGCAAATATTGTTCTCATTCTGTGGGTTGCCTTTTTACTCTGTTGATAATGTCTTTTTACGCCCATTTTTAAAATTTTCATGAAGTCCATTATGTCTATTTTTTTCTTTTGTTAGCTGTGCCTTTGGTGTCATATCCAAGAAATCATTGCCAAATCCAACGTTGTGACGATTTTGCCCTATGTTGTCTTAACATTTTTTTAACATTTTATTTTGTTTATTTTATTTTTTTTTTGTGAGGAAGATCGGCCCTGAGCTAACATCCATGCTAATCCTCCTCTTTTTGCTGAGGAAGACTGGCTCTGAGCTAACATCTGTTGCCAATCCTCCTCCTTTTTTTCTCCCCAAATCCCCAGTAGATAATTGTGTGTCATAGTTGCACATCCTTCTAGTTGCTGTATGTGGGACGTGGCCTCAGCATGGCCGGAGAAGTGGTGCGTCGGTGCGTGCCCAGGATCCGAACCCGGGCTGCCAGTAGCGGAGCGTGTGCACTTAACCGCTAAGCTACGGGGCCGGCCCCCTATGTTGTCTTATAGGTGTAGGATTGTTTTAGGTCTTACATTTAGATCTTTGATCTATTTGGTGTTAATTTTTGTATATAGGGTTAGTTAAGATTCCAACTTCATTCTTTGGCATGTGGAAATCCAGCTTTCCCAGCACCAATTGTTTAAAAGAACGTCCCCATATATGTGAGGGTTTATTTCTGGGATCTCTATTCTATTCCATTTGTCTATGGGTCTGTCTTTATGCCTGTATCACCTCGTTTTGTTTACTGTAGCTTATAGTAAATTTTGAAATCAAGAAGTGTGAGTTTTCCAGTTTTGTTCTTCTTTTTCAAGATTGTTTTGGCTATTTGGGCTCTGTTGAGATTCCATATAAATTTTAGAATAGGTTTTTCTATTCTACAAAATTGTCATTAGAATTTTTATAGGGATTTTATTGAATCTGTAGATTAAATTGGGTAGTATAAATATTTTAATGATATTGAGTCTTCCAATCTACAAATATGGAATGTGTTTCCATTTATTTGTGTCTTCTTTAATTTATTTCAGCAATGTTTTGTAATTTTCATTGTACAGGTCTTTTGCATCCTTGGTTAAGATAATTCCTAAGTATTTTATTCTTTCTGATGCTATTACACATGAATTTTTTTGTAATTTATTTTTCAGATTATTTCATTGTTAGTGTATAGAAATACAACTGAATTTTTGTGTTGACTTTGTATCCTGCTACTTTGCTGAATTCATTTATTAGCTCTAACAGTTTTTTGTGGACTCTTTAGGGTTTTTCTACATATAGTATCATATCAATGCAAACAGACGTAATTTGAGATCTTCCTTTCCAATTTGGATGTCTTTTATTTCTTTTCCTTGACTAATTGCTCTGGCTAGAATTTCCAGTAGTATGTTGAATAGAAGTGGTGAAATCAAGCATCCTTGCCTTGTTCCTGAGGAATCTCAGAGGAAAAGATTTTAAATTTTCACCATTGAGTATGATGTTCACTGTGGGATTTTCATATATGGCTTTTATTATGTTGAGGTAGTCTCCTTCTATTCCTAGTTTTTTGAATGTTTTTGTCATGAAAAGGTGTTGAATTTTATCAAATGCTTTCTCTGCATCAATATAGATGATCATGTGTTTTTTTCCTTCATTCTGTTAACATGGTGTATTACATCGATCAACTTTTGTATGTTGAACCATCCTTGTGTTCTAGGACTAAATCTCACTTGGTCATAGTGTATAATCCTTTTAATATGCTGCTGAATTAGATTTCCTAGTATTTTATTGAGGACATTTGCATCAATGTTCATAAGGGATATTGGTGAGTAGTTTTCTTTTTTTGAAATGTATTTGTCTGGCTTTGGTAACAGGGTAATGCTGGCCTCATAGAATGAGTTGGAAAGTATTCTCTCCTCTCCAATTTTGTGGAAAAGTTTGAGAAGAATTGGTATTACTTCTTTAACTGTTTAGTAGAATTTACCAGTGAAACCATCAGGTCCAGGGCTTTTCTTTATTGGGAGATTTTTGATTACTGATTCAATCTCCTTAATAGTTACAGGTCTATTCAGATTTTCTGTTTCTTTATGATTTAGTCTTGGTAGGTTTTCTGTTTTAGGAATTTGTCCATTTCATGTAGGGTATCCAATTCATTGGCACACAATTGTTCATAGTACTATCTTATAACCATTTTTATTTCTGTAAAATAGGTAGTAATGTCCCCACTTTCATTTCTTTTTTTTTCTTTTTTTTTTTAATTTTTTGTTTATTGCAGTAACATTGGTTTACAACATTGTAAAAATTTCCGGTGTACATCACTACACCTCCACTTCTGCACAGATTACATCATGTTGACCACCAAAACACCAACTACAACCCATCACCACAACATGTACCGAACCATCCCCTTCACCCCCCCTCCCTCCCCCCTCACCCCTGCAACCACCAATCCAATCTCTGTCCCTATGTGTTTGTTTATTGTTGTTATTATCTACTACTTAATGAAGGAAATCATACGGTATTTGACCTTCTCCCTCTGACTTATTTCACTTTGCATTATACCCTCAATGTCCATCCATGTTGTCACAAATGGCTGGATTTCATCGTTTCTTATGGCTGAGTAGTATTCCATTGTGTATATATACCACATCTTCTTTATCCATTTGTCCCTTGTTGGGCACTTAGGTTGCTTAAAAGTCTTGGCTGTTGTGAATAATGCTGCAATGAACACAGGGGTGCATGTACCTTTACAAATTGGTGTTTTCAAGTTCTTTGGATAAATACCCAATAGGGGAATAGCTGGATCATATGGTAGTTCTAACCTTGATTTTTTGAGGAATCTCCATACTGTTTTCCATAGTGGCTGCACCAGTTTGCACTCCCACCAGCAGTGTATGAGAGTTCCCTCCTCTCCACATCCTCTCCAACACATGTTGTTTCCTGTCTTGTTAATTATAGCCATTCTGACGGGCGGGAGGTGATATCTCATTGTAGTTTTGATTTGCATTTCCCTGATACTTAGTGATTTTGAACATCTTTTCATGTGTCTGTTGGCCATCTGTATATCTTCTTTGGAGAAATGTCTGTTCAGGTCTTTTGCCCATTTTTTAATTGAGTTGGTAGTTTTTTTGTTGTTGAGATGAATGAGTTCTTTACATGTTTTGGAGATTAAGCCCTTATCAGATGTATGGTTTGCAAATATCTTCTCCCAATTGTTAGGTTGTCTTTTCGTTTTGTTGATGGTTTCCTTTGTTGTGCAGAAGCTTTTTAGTTTGATGTAGTCCCATTTGTTTATTTTTTCTATTGTTTCTCTTGCCCGGTCAGACATGGTGTTTGAAAAGATGTTGCTAAGACTGATGTCGAAGAGCGTAATGCCTATGTTTTCTTCTAGAAGTTTGACAGTTTCAGGTCTTACATTCAAGTTTTTAATCCATTTTGAGTTAATTTTTGTGTATGGTGTAAGGTAAGGGTCTATTTTCATTTTTTTGCATGTGGCTATCCAGTTTTCCCAACACCATTTGTTGAAGAGACTTTCTTTTCCCCATTGTATATTCTTGGATCCTTTGTCAAAGATTAGCTGTCCATAGATGTGTGAGTTTATTTCTGGGCTTTCGATTCTATTCCATTGACTGTGTGTCTGTTTTTGTGCCAGTACCATGCTGTTTTGGTTACTCTAGCTTTGTAGTATATTTTGAAATCAGGGAGTGTGATACCTCCAGCTTTGTTCTTTTTTCTCAGGATTCCTTTAGCTCTTCGGAGTCTTTTGTTGTTCCATATAAATTTTAGGATTCTTTCTTCTATTTCTATGAAAAACATTGTTGGAACTTTGATAGGGATTGCATTGAATCTATAGATGGCTTTAGGAAGTATGGACATCTTAACTATGTTAATTCTTCCAATCCAAGAGCACGGAATATCTTTCCATTTCTTTGTGTCTTCTTCAATTTCTTTCAGAAATATTTTATAGTTTTCGGTGTACAGATCTTTCACCTCTTTGGTTAAGTTTATTCCTAGGTATTATATTCTTTTTGTTGTAATTGTAAATGGGATGGTATTCTTAATTTCTCTTTCTGCTACTTCGTTGTTAGTGTACAGAAATGCAACTGATTTTTGTATGTTGATTTTGTATCCTGCAACTTTACCATATTCGATTATTAATTCTAAAAGTTTTCTGGTGGATTCTTTAGTTTTTTCTGTATATAAAATCATGTCATCTGCAAATAGTGACAGTTTCACTTCTTCCTTTCCAATTTGGATCCCTTTATTTCTTTTTCTTGCCTGATTGCTCTGGCTAGGACTTCCAGTACTATGTTAAATAGGAGTGGTGAGAATGGGCATCCTTGTCTGGTTCCTGTTCTTAGAGGGATAGCTTTCGGTTTTTCACCATTGAGGATGATATTAGCTGTGGGTTTCTCATATATGGTCTTTATTATGTTGAGGTACTTTCCTTCTATACCCATTTTATTCAGAGTTTTTATCATAAATGGATGCTGTATCTTGTCAAATGCTTTCTCTGCATCTATTGAGATGATCATGTGATTTTTATTCTTCATTTTATTAATGTGGTGTATCACTTTGATTGATTTGCGAATGTTAAACCATCCCTGCATACCTGGAATAAATCCCACTTGATCATGGTGTATAATTTTTTTGATGTATTGTTGTATGCGATTTGCTAGTATTTTGTTGAGAATTTTTGCATCGATGTTCATCAGTGATATTGGCCTGTAATTTTCTTTTTTTATGTTGTCGTTGTCTGCTTTTGGTATCAGGGTAATGTCAGCTTCCTAGAATGAGTTAGGGAGCTTCCCCTCTCCTCAATTTTTTGGAAGAGTTTGAGAAGGATAGGTATTAAGTCTTCTTTGAATGTTTGGTAGAATTCACCAGGGAAGCCGTCTGGACCTGGACTTTTATTTTTGGGGAGGTTTTTGATTACTGTTTAGATCTCCTTACTGGTGATTGGTCTATTCAAATTCTCTACTTCTTGTTCCGGTTTTGGAAGGTTGTATGATTCTAAGAATTTATCCCTTGCTACCAGATTGTAGAATTTGTTGGCATATAGATTTTCATAGTATTCTCTTATAATCTTTTGTATTTCTGAGGTGCCTGTTGTAACCTCTCCTCTTTCATTTCTGATTTTACTTATTTGCTTCTTCGCTCTTTATTTCTTGGTGAGTCTAGCTAAAGGTTTGTCAATTTTGTTAATCTTTTCAAAGAACCAGCTCTTGGTTTTATTAATTTTTTCTATTGTTTTTTCGGTCTCTATTTCATTTACTTCTGCTCTGATTTGTATTATTTCCCTTCTTCTACTGATTTTGGGCTTGGTTTGTTCTTCTTTTTCCAGTTCCTTTAGGTGCGTTGTTAGATTGTTTATTTGAGATTTTTCTTGTATGTTGAGATAGACCTGTATCGCTATAAACTTCCCTCTTAGAACCGCTTTTGCTGTATCTCTTAAATTCTGGCATGTTGTCTTTTCATTTTCATTTGTCTCCAGGTATTTTTTTATTTCTTCTTTGATTTCTTCGTTAACCCAGTCATTGTTCAGTAGCATTTTGTTTAATATCCACGTATTTGTGGTTTTTCTGATTTTCTTCCTATAATTGATTTCTAGTTTCATACCATTGTGGTCAGAAAAGATGGTTGGTATTGTTTCAATCTTCTTAAATTTATGGAGACTTGTTTTGTGGCCTCATATGTGATCAATCCTGGACAATGTTCCATGTGCATTTGAAAAGAACGTGTATTCTTCGGTTTTTGGAAGGAATGCTCTGTATATATCTACCAGGTCCATCTGTTCTAGTGTGTCACTTAAGGCCAATGTTTCCTTATTGATTTTCTGTTTGGATGATCTATCCGTTGGTGTAAGTGGAGTGTTAAAGTCCCCTACTATTATTGTGTTACTGTCTATTTCTCTTTTTATGTCTGTTAATAATTGCTTTATATATTTAGGTGCACCTAAATTGGGTGCGTAGATATTTACAAGTGTTATATCCTCTTGTTGGATTGTTCATTTGATCATTATATAATGCCCTTCTTTGTCTCTTTTTACAGTTCTTGGTTTAAAGTCTATTTTGTCTGATATGAGTACTGCTACCCCAGCTTTCTTTTCATTGCCATTTGTGTGGAGTATCTTTTTCCATCCCTTCACTTTCAGTTTGTGAGTGTCTTTAGGTCTGAAGTGTGTCTCCTGTATGCAGCATATACATGGGTCTTGTTTTTTATCCAGTCAGCCACCCTATGCCTTTTAATTGGAGCATTTATTCCATTGACTTTAAAGTAGCTATCAATAAGTATGTACTTACTGCCATTTTTTAACTTTTTTTTCTCAGTGTTTTAGTAGTCCTTCTCTGTTCCTTTCTTCTTCTATACAGAATTGATGGTCACTTTAGTTTGACCTCTGTCTGAAAGCTGTACTCTTTAACTCCCCTCCTCCCTCCTTTTATGTTTTTGATATCATATCTAACCTCTTTTTTGTGCTTTTGTATCCATTACCCTCTTATCATGAAAATAGATAATTTTTCCTATTTGTGGTCTTCTCTTTTCCCCTTAAATCAGTCCCTTTAACATTTCTTGTAGCACTGGTTTCTTGGTGACCAGCTCCTTTAATTTTTGCTTGTCTGGGAAATTTTTGATCTCTCCTTCCATTTTGAATGATAACCTTGCTGGGTAGAGTATTCTTGGCTGTAAGTTTTTTCCTTTTAGCATTTTAAATATATCGTGACATTCTCTTCTAGCCTTTAAGGTTCTTGCTGAGAAGTCAGCTGATAGCCTTATGGGGTTTCCTTTGTATGTAACTTGATATTCTCTTGCGGCTTTTAGGATTCTCTCTTTATCTTTAATTCTGGACATTTTGATTATGATGTGTCTTGGTGTGGGCCTCTTTGGATTTATCTTGTTTGGGGCTCTCTGTGCTTCCTGTACCTGGATGTCTGTTTCCTTTCTCAGGTTAGGGAAGTTTTCATCTATTATTTCTTGAAATAGTTTCTCTGCCCCCTTGTCTCGCTCTACTCCTTCCGGGACACTGATAACACGGATGTTAGTGTGCTTGATGTTGTCCCAGAGGTCCCTTAGACTATCCTCACTCTTTTTAATTCTTTTCTCTATTACCTGTTCAGCTTAGGTAATTTCTTCTAGTCTTTCCTCCAGCTCACAGATCCGTTCTTCTGTATCCTCTACTCTACTTTTGAGTCCCTCTAGTGAATTTTTCATTTCCAGTATTGTATTTGTCATTTCTGATTGGTTCTTTTTATTTCTTCCATTTCTTTGTTGACATTCTCACTGAGTTCATCTATTCTTCTCCCCAGATCAGTGAGCATCCTTAACACTCTTAGTTTGAACTCTCTGTCGGGTACGTTGCTCATTTCTGTTTCACTTTGTTCTTTTTCTGGGGTTTTGTCCTGTTCCCTTACTTGGAATGTATTCCTTTGCCTCCTCATTTTGCCTCTTTCCCTGTGCTTGTGTTTATGTATTAAGTAGGCCAGCTATGTCTCCTGTTCTTGGATAGGTGACCTTATGTAAGTGATGCCTTAGGAGGCTTCCAGTGTGCTTCCCTCAGTTCTCAACATTCCAGGGGTGACCCCTATATGTGCTACCTGTGTCCTTCTGTTGTGGCCTGTTTGCTCTCCCTGTAGGCACCCAGGGAGGCCGAGTTATGCTCCTGGCCAGCTGTTGTAATGCTCAGCTGCTTGTACTTGTTGTGGGCCCTTCAGTCTCTTTATCAGGTATGGGGAGCCCCAGCCCAGTTGGCTGCAAGTTCTAATACCACATTTGTGTTGCAGTATTTCTTTTAAGTGAGTAGGCCCCCAGCATGGCAAGTTGTTAGGCTCAGGGCCTTACAATTGCTGTAAGCCTCTAGCCTATTAGGTCTCTTGTCAGCTCTCTGAAGGTTGCAGCTGGGTGGGGCTGGCCTCAGGCACAGGAGCACCCAATTGTTTCAGACTTTGGAAGGTGGGGCAAACCCCCTACGTGGGCCTTTGAGAAGCACAAGTCTCCTGCAGCTGACAAGCCCTGCCGCCCACAGGTCCACACACACAGTCAACACAGTCCTGCCCCGTGTGCGCACCCCGACCTCCTGATGCGGACTCAGTCTCTCCAAGGCCGGAGCCCCACACACTCTACCACTGCCCCACACTCTCCACCCGCTCCTTGTGCACACCCTGCCCTGCTTAAGTCGACTCAGTTGCCAGGCTGCAGAGAATCCAGTCACCAATCTATGCAGGCCCACAAGTTGCCTGAGGGCTTGTTGTTGTGTGGGGCCAGTCTCTAGGGTGGGCTGCCTGCCCTGGCTGAGCTGGATTAAATCTGTGCTCTAGTGGGTGGAGCAGACCCTGGGCTAGCAGGCCTCAGGGAGAACTCCAATGGCATCCGTGTCAGCACGCCCACACCAGGCCACAACAATGGCCGCCGCCAATGTCCCAGTCCCTGGAGAGGTCTCACCCCTCAAGGAGATGCACTCAGGGCCTATTAGGTGAGTCTCTTTTCACCACACCACTGTTCACCTTTCTTCCTGGTGATTTTAGGCCACTTTCTGAAATGGATGAGTTTGCGCATGGGCCCTTTAAGAGCCGGTCTTAGTTTCTTTGTGAACTGGGTTTTCTGGGGGTACTCCCCAATGTTTCAGTAGCAGGCACAGTCAGATATTATGCCACTCGTCTCTATTGTGCTTGGTCCACAAAATGCCCACAGCGGGGGCGCTCCCTGGCTCAGGGCCCCGCGCCTCCATGGAGGCTGCGTACCTGTGAGCTGCTCCCGGGCGGCCGTGAAGCTGGTGGCTTGTGAAGGTGGTGTTTTTCCTCTCCAGAAGGGAGTCTCTGCCTCTTCTACCTCAGTTAGGATTGTCTGTTGTTGCAGAAGTTCCTCTTATCCAGTTTTCAGTTCTGTCTCAGGGGTAATTTTTCCACGAGTAGTTGTAAATTGGCTGTGTCCATGGGAGGAGTTGAGTTCAGAGTCTGCTTACACCGCCATCTTGACTTCTCTCCTCCCCACTTTCATTTCTGGTTTTACTAATTTATGTTTTCTCTCTTTTTTCTTAGTCCATCTAGGTTAAGATTTGTTAATTTTGTTGATCTTTTCAAAGAACTAACTTTTGGTTTCATTGATTTTATCTCATCCCAGCACTAAACAGGCTGACCCTGCTTAGCTTCCAAGATCAGATGAGATCAGGCACACTCAGGGTGGTATGGTCGTAGACTCATTGATTTTCCTTAGTGTTTTTCATATTCTCTGTTTCATTTATCTCCAACCTAATCTTTATTATTTTATTCTTTTTGCTAGCTTTGGGTTTAGTTTTTATTTTTCTAACTCCTTAAGTTGTAACGTTAAGTTGTTGATTTGAGATCTTATTTTTTTAACATATAACATAAAACATATATAGTTTTATAGCTATAAAGTTCTCCCTTAACATCTCTTTCACTGCATCTCATGTTTTGGTGTGTTGTGTTTTCATTTTCATTTGCCTCTAAGTATTTTTAAATCTTTTGTGATTTCTTCATTGATCCGTTAGTTGTTTGAAAGTGTGTTGTTTGATTTCCACAGTTTTTTAAATTTTCCAGTTTTCCTACTGTTATTGATTTCTAACTTCATCCCATTGTGGTTCGAGGAGATATTTTGTATGATATCTTTTTAAATCTATTGAGACAATTTGTGGCTTAATATATGGTCTATCCTGAAAAGTGTTTTACGTGCACTTGAGAAGAATATATTCTGTTGTCGTTGGGTAGAGTATTCTGTATGTATTAGATTTAGTTGGTCTATTGTGTTGCTTAAGTCTTCTATTTCCTTACTTATCTTCTGTCTGGTTGTTTTATCCATTATATGAGTGGGGTATTGATTCCAAGTCTTTGAGCAGAGGTGGAGCATTAGGTGTGGAAATTGAGTAGAAACCAAGCCAGAAACTCTGAACTATGGCTAGAGCTAGCATAAATGCTCAGGTATAGTCTTGGTGTTTCTGACTGGTCTCAAAGGGGACCCAAGTTAGGTTAGAGGTAGTGGGTAGAGGAGCAAAGAAAAGTCAAGGAGTCATGGCTAGACCACCTAGTCCAGGGCCTGGAGAGAAGATATAATAATTTCATCTGCTCAAAAGTAGTTTAAGATTGAGGCAAGCTTAGATATTTAGATGAGTCCTACCAGGAAATGAAGCTATGGGACCTGGGGCAATAACGGTAGAGGAAATGGGATTGGATCTGACAGTGGGATGGAAGAAAGCCCTGGCTTCAGGTCCTGTCTCTGTTCCTAATCAGTCATTTGAATTTGGGCAGATCAATACCACCTCTCTGAGCTGCAGTTTCCTCATCTGTAAAATGAAGATATACCCTGCCCTGTATACCTTAGGATAATGTTTGAGGATCAAATTAATATAATGGATTTCAAGTGCTTTTTATAGCACAGTTATAACTGTAAATTGCAATATATTTGGAAGAGATTATTGTTATCATTGCAAAGACAGGATTTCTCTTTCTCACTTTCCTTTTTTCCCTTCCCTTTTCTTCTTTCCATCCTCTCTGGTTACCATTGTTTTCATTTTCATTATCTGTCTTTCCTATTTTCCAGGTCCAGTAATACGGGCTGAGGTGGGTGACACCATCCAGGTGATCTTCTACAACCGTGCCTCCCAGCCATTCAGCATACAGCCTCATGGGGTCTTTTATGAGAAAGACTATGAGGGAACTGTGTACAATGATGGTGAGCAGACAGTGTTTCCAACTAATTTGGGCTGCAGGTAATAGCAGGTAGCTTTAGAGGACAAATAAATAAGGGAGGGAAAGAGAGAGAGGGAGGCAGAATTAATTTCATGTGTGGAAGTTGTGAATGAATGTATTATATTATAGTGAGGCAGATCTGGGCTCAATCAGAGACAACTTATTTTAAATATATTTAAATAAATTCTGACTATAAAAATAACATATCTATTATAGAATTTCAAAAAATATGGAAAACTATAAAATAAATACATTCATAAATAAACTGCTATTACACTTTGATATACCTTTTAATATTTTTATGTGCTTATAAAAATGTATATATTTATAGACTTGTGATCATATGGTTTGTGAAGTTTTGTATCATACTATTTTCATTTATCATATTGTGTCCATTTTCCCATGCTGTTATGATGATATAAACATTTTAATGACTACATAATACTCTATCACATGGATTTGCCATAATTTATTTACCTTATCCTCCATTGTTTGGACGCATAGGACTTTTTAAAATTATTTCTGAATATTGTAAATCATGTTGGAATGAATGAATACATACGTTTGATTTGGATTACTGTCTCAGGAGAAAATCCTAGAAGTGGGATTATTGTGTAATTATTTTCTTGTTTTCTCTCAGAATAATATTAACACATGCTAATCCTAAGCAAAAAATATCAAAAAATACTGAAAGCACAAAGGGCAAAGTTACAGATAAATCTAGAATAAAAGTACGTTCTACAAGGCAACTGGTCTAGTCTCTTCAAGAAGTCAGTGCCACAGGGCAAAAAAAATTAAAGAGACAGCACCAAAGGCAACATGCAAACCTCGTCTGATCCTGGTTATAAAAAAATAGTCTTAAGAGATATTTTGGAGATAATTCGAAATTTTTATATAGACTAGATGTTAGATAATATTAGAATAATTTCTTAGGTATGGTAATGTTATTGTGGTAACATAGGAGATGCTTACTGACTTATTTAGAAGCAAAATGTCATGATGCTTGCATTTTACTTCCCAATGATTTAGCAAAAGCAAACAAACAAAAACTTTGTGTGTGTGTGTTTAGATATACACATAGATGTAGGTAAATTAAAGATAGCAAAACGTTAATAACGCCAGGTGGTAGGGTAATTATTGTACTATCCTGTATAGTTTTCTCTATGTTTGAAAATTTAAAGAGTTAGGAACAATGAATAAATTAAAAAAATATAAGTTGTAACCATCCTAAATTAGACCACCCTGTTATAAGTTATACTACAAATATCCCTGCGTATGTTTCTTTGCACACTTTTATTGTTTTTTCTTCAGAATATATATATATTATTTTTCATTTTTAAGTGAGTTTTTTTATTGATATTTTAATGGTTTCAAACATTGTGAAATTTTGGGTTGTACATTTTTGTTTGTCCATCACCATATATATGACTCCCTTCACCCCTTGTGCCCACCCCCCACCCCGACTGCCCCTGGTAACCACAGTCCAGTTTTCGCTGTCCATGTGTTGGTTTATATTCCACATATGAGTGAGATCATACAGTGTTTGTCTTTCTTTTTCTGGCTTATTTCACTTAAAATAATACACTCCAGGCCCATCCATGTTGTTGCAAATGGGACGATTTTGTCTTTTTTTATGGCTGAGTAGTATTCCATTGTATATATATACCACGTTTTCTTAATCCAATCATCAGTCGAGGGACACTTAGGTTGCTTCCACTTCTTGGCTATGGTGAATAATGCTGCAATGAACATAGGGGTGCATAAGCCTCTTTGGATTGTTGATTTCAGGTGCGTTGGATAGATTCCCAGTAGTGGGATGGCTGGATCATAGGGCATCTCTATTTTTAATTCTTTGAGGAATCTCCATACCGTTTTCCATAGAGGCTGCACCAATTTGCATTCCCACCAGCTGTGTATGAGGGTTCCTGTTTCTCCAATCCTCTCCAACATTTGTTGTTTTTTGTCTTGGTGATTATAGCCTTTCTAACGGGCGAGAGGTGGTATCTTAGTGTTGTTTTGATTTGCATTTAGCTGATGATTAATGATGTTGAGCATCTTTTCATGTGCCTATTGGCCATCTGTATATCTTCCTCGGAGAAGTGTCTCTTCATATCCTCTGCCCATTTGTTGATCGGGTTGTTTGTTTTTTTGTTGTTCGTTTGTGTGAGTTCTTTATATATTATGGAGATCAACCCTATGTCAGATGTATGTTTTGCAAATATTCTCTCCCAGCTGGTTGGTTGTCTGTTCATCTTGATTCTGGTTTCATTTGTCTCATAAAAGCTCTTTAATCTGATAAAGTCCCACTTGTTTATTTTTTCTTTAGTTTCCCTAGTCTGGGTAGGCATGTCATCCGAAAAGATTCCTTTAAAACCAATGTCTAATAGTGTGTTGCCTATATTTTCTTCTATGAGTTTTATAGTTTCAGGTCTCACCTTCAGGTCTTTGATCCATTTTGAGTTAATTTTTGTGAATGGCGATAGCACATGGTCCACTTTCATTCTTTTGCATGTGGGTGT
The DNA here is from genome assembly GCF_020826845.1 of Diceros bicornis minor. NCBI lineage: Eukaryota > Metazoa > Chordata > Mammalia > Perissodactyla > Rhinocerotidae > Diceros > Diceros bicornis. The sequence continues at coordinate 59,701,558 of NC_080781.1, forward strand.
CCAGTTTTGCAAACACCATTTATTGAAGAGACTTTCCTTTCTCCATTGCATGTTCTTAGCACCTTTGTCGAAAATTAGCTGTCCGTACATGTGTGGTTTTATTTCTGGGCTTTCAATTCCGTTCCATTGATCTGTGTGTCTGTTTTTGTACCAGTACCATGCTGTTTTGATTACTATAGCTTTGCAGTATGTTTTGAAGTCAGGGCTTGTGATGTCTCCTGCTTTGTTCTTTTTCCTTAGGATTTCTTTAGCTATTCGGGGTCTTTTGTTGCCCGATATAAATTTTAGTATTCTTTTTTCTATTTCTGTGAAGAATGTCATTGGGATTCTGACTGGGATTGCGTTGAATCTGTAGATTGCTTTAGGTAATATAGACATTTTAACTATGTTTATTCTTCCAATCCATGTGCATGGGATATCTTTCCATTTCTTTATGTCATCATGGATTTCTTTCAATAATGTCTTGTAGTTCTCATTGTATAGGTCCTTCACCTCCTTGGTAAGATTTATTCCTAGGTATTTTATTCTTTTTGATGCAATTGTAAATGGTATTATCTTTTTGAGCTCTCTTTCTGTTAGTTCATTATTAGCATACAGAAATGCAACTGATTTTTGTAGATTGATTTTGTACCCTGCAACTTTGTTGTAGCTGTTGATTGTTTCTAATAGTTTTCCAACAAATTGTTTAGGGTTTTCTATATATACAGTCATGTCATCTGCAAATAGTGAGAGTTTCACTACTTCGTGACCTATTTGGATTCCTTTTATTCCTTTTTCTTGCCTAATTGCTCTGGCCAAAACCTCCAGTACTATGTTAACAGGAGTGGTGAGAGTGGGCAGCCCTGCCTCGTTCCTGTTCTCAGAGGAATGGCTTTCAGTCTTTCCCCGTTGAGTATGATGTTGGCTGTGGGTTTGTCATATATGGTCCTTATTATGTTGAGGTACTTTCCTTCTATTCCCATTTTATTGAGAGTTTTTATCATAAATGGATGTTGTATCTTGTCAAATGCCTTCTCTGCATCTATTGAGATGATCATGTGGTTTTTATTCTTTGTTTTGTTGATGTGATGTTTCACGTTGATTGATTTGCTGATGTTGAACCATTCCTGCGTCCCTGGTATAAATCCCACTTGATCATGGTGTATGATCTTTTTAACGTATTGTTGTATTCGGTTTGCCAATATTTTGTTGAGGATCTTTGCATCAATGTTCATCAGCGACATTGGCATGTAATTTTCTTTCTTTGTATTGTCTTTGTCTGGTTTTGTTATCAAGGTGATGTTGACCTTGTAGAATGATTTAGGAAGTGTTCCATCTTCCTCTATTTTTTGGAATAGTTTGAGAAGGATGGGAATTAAATCTTCTTTGAATGTTTGGTAACATTCACCGGAGAAGCCAGCTGGTCCTGGACTTTTATTTTTTTGGAGGTTTTTGATTACTATTTCAATCTCTTTACTTGTTATTGGTCTATTCAGATTCTCCATTTCTTCTTGGTTCAATTTTGGGAGGTTGTATAAGTCTAAGAATTTATCCATTTCTTCTAGATTGTCCACTTGGTTGGCATATAATTTCTCATAGTATTCTCTTATAATCCTCTGTATTTCCTTGGTGTCCATTGTAATTTCTCCTCTTTCATTTCTAATTTTATTTACTTGAGCCTTTTCTCTTTTTTTCTTAGTAAGCCTGGCTAAGGGTTTGTCTATTTTGTTTATCTTCTCAAAGAACCAACTCTTTGTTTCATTAATCCTTTCTACTGTTTTTTTGGTCTCAATTTCATTTATTTCTGCTCTGATTTTCATTATTTCTCTCCTTCTGCTGGGGTTGGGCTTTGTTTGTTCTTCTTTTTCTAGTTCTGTTAGGTGTAATTTAAGGTTGCCTCCTTGGGCTTTTTCTTGTTTGTTAAGGTGGGCTTGTATCGCTATGAGTTTCCCTCTCAGGACCGCTTTTGCTGCATCCCATATGGTTTGGTATGGCATATTATCATTTTCGTTTGTTTCCAGATAGTTTTTGACTTCTCCTTTAATTTCATCAATGATCAATTGGTTGTTCAGTAGCATGTTGTTTAATCTCCACATTTTTGTCACTTTCCCAGTTTTTTTTTCATGGTTCATTTCCAGTTTCATAGCCTTATGGTCTGAAATGATGCTTGTTATGATTTCAATCTTCTTAAATTTATTGAGGCTTGCTTTGTTTCCCAACATATGGTCTATCCTAGAGAATGTTCCATGCGCGCTTGAGAAGAACGTGTAGTCAGCTGTTTTTGGACGGAGTGCTCTGTATATGTCTACTAGGTCCATCTCGTCCAGTTTTTCATTTAAGTCTAATATTTCTTTATTGACTTTTTGTCTGGATGATCTATCCGTTGTTGTAAGTGAGGCGTTATGATCCCCTACTATTATTGTGTTGTTGTTGATGTCTCCTTTTAGGTTTGTTAATAGTTGCTTTATGTACATTGGTGCTCCTATGTTGGGTGCATATATATTTATAAGTGATATATCTTCTTGATGGAGTGTCCCTTTTATCATTATATATTTCCCTTCTTTGTCTTTCTTAACCTGTTTTATCTTGAAGTCTACTTTGTCTGATATGAGTATGGCAACGCCTGCTTTCTTTTGTTTGCCATTAGCTTGCAGTATTGTCTTCTATCCTTTCACTCTGAGCCTGTGCTTGTCTTTAGTGCTAAGATGTGTTTCATGAAGGCAGCATATTGTTGGGTTTGCTTTTTAATCCATCCTGCCACTCTGTATCTTTTGATTGGAGAGTTCAATCCATTTACATTTAGGGTAATTATTGATATATGAGGGCTTAATGTTGCTGTTTTATCACTTATTTTCTGGTTCTTTTGCATTTCCTTTGTTTCTTGTCCCATTTGTTTCGGACTGTCAATTCAGTTTGGTTGTTCTGTCTTATGACTCTTCTAGTTTTCTCTTTGTTTATCAGATGTGGTTTTGTTTTGATTATTTGTTTAGCGGTTACCTTGATGTTTGGGCAAAAAATCTTGTGTATGAGATAGTTCATTATCTAATGGCCTCCTATTTCCTTATACTAAGTCAATTCAGTCACTTTCTTCTTCCCCTTCTAAATTGTTCTTGTTATACCTTGTTCTATCTTGTGTTGTGGCTGTGTGTTTACAGTGATGAGGTTAAAATTATTTTTGGTGAGTTTCTTCCTTTGATCTTTGAGTTTAGTATTTAAGTGGTTGCTATCCTATTCCGGTAAAGATGTATTTTTCTGAGTTTTTCTACCTACTTTTCTCCTTGCCCCAAGTTTTGTGTTCCCTTTCTCTTCTTTTGTTCAGGGCTGTGGGCCTTCTTGATTATTTCTTGTAGTGGGAGTCTCGTGGCCATGAACTCCCTTAGCTTTTGTTTATCTGCGAGAGTTACTATTTCTCCATCATATTAGAAGGATATTTTTGCTGGATAGAGTATTCTTGGCTGAAAGTTTTTGTCTTTCAGTATTTTGAATGTATCATTCCAGTCTCTTCTCGCCTTTAAAGTTTCTGTTGAGAAATCCTCTGAGAGCCTGATGGGAGTTCCTTTGTACGTTATTTTTTATTTTTGTCTAGCTGCCCTTAATATTGTTTCTTTGTCGTTGACCCTGGATAGCCTTACCACTAGCTGTCGTGGTGAAGGCCTTTTTCTGTTAATATATATAGGTGTCCTGTTGGCTTTGCTTACTGGTATTTCCTGCTCCTTCCCCAGATTTGGGAAATTCTCAGCTATTATTTCCTTGAATAGGCTCTCTGTTCCTCTTTCCCTCTCTTCTCCCTCAGGAATACCTATAATTCTTATGTTACATTTTCTAATAGAGTCAGATATTTCTCGGAGTCTTTCTTCATTTCTTTTTAGTCTTAGTTCTCTCTCCTCTTCCATCTGGAGTATATCTGTATTCCTATCCTCTAAAGTGCTAATTCTTTCCTCCATATTGTCAGCTCTGTTCTTTAAAGATTCCAGATTCTCCTTTATCTCCTCCATTGTGTTCTTCATCTCCAACAGGACTGATTGGTTTTTCTTTATGATTTCAATCTCTTTTGTGAAGAAACTCCTAATCTCATTGAATTGTTTTTCTGTGTTGTCTCGTATTTCGTTGAGTGTTTTTATGATAGCTATTTTGAAATCTCTGTCATTTAGATTATGGATTTCTGTGTCTTCGGGGTTGATTTCTGGGTGCTTGTCATTTTGTTTCTGGTCTGGTGATTTCATACAATTTTGCATTGTGTTTCCTGTGTTGGTTTTGTTTTTCCTCATCCTGGAAATCTCTGGTTGCAATTTCCACCTGCCGCCACTGTCTGGTGTTAAAGGGCTGTGTAGTCTAAGCCCCCTGCGCTCTGCCCCGGTTTTTCTGCTGCGATCTGCAGTTTTGTTTTGTTTTTGTTTTTATTTTTCTCGCTGAGATCGATGGGTCCAGTCGTTTGATCAGATCTGCCGTGGATTGCTTGGTCTGATCTGTCATGAATCTCTTGGTCTGGTCTGCCATGGATCGCTAGGTCTGGTCTGGTCTGTTGAGCTGCAGGGTCCGGTTTGTGGGGAGGGGGGAGCTCTCTCTTTTGCCCTCTGAGTCCCTGACATGGGAGGCTTCTTGTTTGCCCCTCTTTATCCGCTCTCTGTGGTGCTCAGATGTTGATGGTAGCCCTGTGGCTCTTCTGAGTCCTCTGTGTGGGAGTTTCCCACTAGCTGAGAGAGTCCGAAGAGCTACGGTTTCCCCGCCAGGGGCCCCCCCTCCCCCCTCTCTGGGAGCCACGCGGACTGGGATCACTGATCTGATGGGGAGGGAGAGGAGTTCTCCTTACCTCTCCCCACTTCCTCCGGGGGCCCAGCACGTTCCACTCTCAGATGTGCCGCAGTGTGGATCTTTCCACTCTAGCTTTTCACTGTCTGGGATTCCGTAGTTGGTCTGTGACTGTTCCTTTTGTTGTATCTTGTCGGGGGAAGAGTTCATGGGAAACCTCACTCCGCCATGATGCTGACGTCACCCAGAATATATTTTTAATATGTGGAATTGCTATGTGAGAGAGCACTCACAATAAAATTTTTGATACCTATGTCCAAATTTCTCTCTGGGAAAATTTGCAGTCACATCAATTTGGAGTTCCATCAACAGTAACTGAGAGGGAGGGCCCATTTTCTTACACCCTCATCAACACAGTGCAGCCATTTTAATCTTTGTCAAATGTCAGCCTTGTAGTCAAACAACGGCAACGAAATTCACTTTTTATTTGATTTGCATTAGGTTGAACATTCTTTTCAATGTTTTTTGCGTTACTTACTTTCTTGTGGGCATGAACGTTTTTAAGGCTTTTGATACGTTTTGTCAACATTTTTCCAAAAGGGCTATTCTCATTTACAGTTACCCTTTTTATAGGTGAGTGAGAGGTGTAGGTGCCATCTGAGCCAGCCACTTCTCACAAGCACTGATTATTATAATTTGTAAAATCTTACTAATTTGATAGGCAAAAAAGTTATCTAGCTATTCTCATTTGTACTTCTTTGATTTCTAATACATTTGAAATTTTTAAATAAAATTTCTATGCATTGCCTGATCATGACTTGTGTCCATTTAAGAAATCACAGACAATATTTTTTCACATATACACATACATACGTAACATATACACATCCACATGTACATACATACATATAGAAAAGAAAAAGTGTGCAACAATCAGCACCGTTCAAAGATGAAACAGGCTATGATGGCAGGTAGTGAATCTCCCATCTCTGGAGATTTTTAAGCAAAGGTAGGGATACAAGAGGAAATGAATATATGTTTTCAAATGAGGGGTATTCCAAATAAGTTTTACAGGCCCTTTTAGTCCTTGGATCCTATGAGTTTAGAAAACTGAAACCTGGGGAAGTTTAAATTTCCCCAGTTCATGTAATCAGTAGTGACAGAACCTGAAGCTAAACTCTAAGTTTCTTGACTCCTACCCAGGATCTTTTTCAATATTCAATATTCCATGTTGCTGCTGCTCCAAAATTCCTTTGTAGTTTATGTTCTTTACCCCACATTTTAGCTCTGATGATCCTCACTCTAGCCAATGTGAGTAAGGAGTCTTATGTTTTCCCTGCAGGCTCATCCCATCCTGGCTTAGTAGCCAAGCCCTTTGAAAAAGTAATATACCGCTGGACTGTCCCCTCGCATGCTGGCCCTACTACTCAGGATCCTGCCTGTCTCACCTGGATGTACTTCTCTGCTGCAGATCCCATAAGAGATACAAATTCTGGTCTGGTGGGCCCTCTGCTGGTGTGCAAGGCTGGTGCCTTGGGTGCAGATGGCAAACAGGTATTGCCAGGGTTTCTGGCTGGAAAGTCTGTCTGGAAAAGATGAGGCTGTGTTGCTGAATGGGAGTTAAGCATGGAACTGGGTTCTAGAGGTAAGGGAATAGAAAAAAAGTAACCAAGCTATTGAATAAGAAATTAATAGTTACTGACCTCATGCTATTCTTGTACTCACAGACACACATATTCCTTAGTCTCTAGTACTATCTATTTTATATTCTTCCATCATTTCCTCATTTTTTCAACCTCAGTGGCCCTAACTCTTGCTCCTAATTCCTAAATATGCATTAATATTTGTTTGTCTTCTCTTATATCCAGCCCACCATTTCTAGCTGTGCAACCTTGGACAAGTTACTTAACCTCTATTTGCCTCAGTTTCCTCATCTGTAGTAAAGGATTAACGATGGAAGAAGGTATCTTGGGTTTCTGTGAGGATTAATTCAAATGATCCATATAAAGTGCTTAGCACAGTGTCTGGTACATAGTAAGCATTCAGTAAATGTTAACAGTAATAATAGTAGTAATAATAATAAAAATAATAGTGTATTAATTATAATTATTTTTTCTATCATTTTCTAATTCCTTCCCCCCTGGAGTCCTTCTCTGATCTCCTAGCCACCTTTCCCCACTCCTCTCCATAGGTAACTCCAAGAGCTTTTCTATCACACTCTTCTCCATAACCCTCATCTATTGCTTCTTCTCTGCCCCCTTTCATACATTCCTCCCCTCCAGTCTTGTTGCTTTATTCTAACCTCTTTCACCCACCTGTAATTTGAGGTTACTTGAGGAAAAATTGTCTAGCAACAGCTGCAACTCTAGGTAGGAGATGTGAGCTTGGCTGTGTGTCTGGAAAAGGAAATGAGGAAGAATTAGAATTAGGGATCATTGGGTCTGGAGCTGAATAGTCCACAACTGCTGAAACCATTGTCATTCTCCTCTCTGTTCTCTCTCACTGGGCCTACAGAAAGGGGTGGATAGAGAATTCTTCCTCTTATTCACTGTCTTGGATGAGAACAAGAGCTGGTACAGCAATGCCAATCAAGCAGCTGCTATGTTGGATTCCCGACTGCTCTTAGAGGATTTCAAGGGTTTCCAAGACTCCAATCGGATGCATGGTATGAGAAGTTGCCCTGAGCTACAACTGAACGGTTACAAGTAAAATCTAACCTAAACTTAATCATGACCTATCCCTGATAACACTTAACCCATTGATTATCTCTGCCCAAGAAACAAGCTAACTTGAAAGATTAAACCTAAGATGACAGATCTTATACTTAACATCTTCTTATGCTGTGTCCTGTGTTACACAGTATGGAGGATGCTGGAAAAAGGTACTGTGAAATGAGGATTACACCCAAGGAATCCACTAGAAAGTGAGGAGAGTAAGCTGGGATGATACCTTTCCAGTCTTCTCTCTTTTTCCCTTATCACCAACTAATCTTACTCCTCAACCCCATGTTCCAGCCAAACAGGGCTATTTTTCTCTATATGAACATACCTTGTACTTTTCTGACTTCCTTCTTTTGCAATGCTTTGCCTTCCATTTGAAATGTCCCTCCTTATATCTTTGTCTTTGGCCTATGGAAATTCTTCCCATTCTCTAAGGCCCTACTCAAAAGCTACCTCTCCTATGTGACCATTTCTTATCACCCAAGTTCAGGATGATAACACCCTCTTCTGAACTACTATTTCATTTTTATTAGACTATTTTAATAGCAAGTTTCATGCACTCCTCCATATTGTAGTTATTTGTTACATGGCTTTTGACTTCTGCTGAAATGTAGTCTCCTTAAAGGTGAGTATTGTTTGTTGCTTATCTCTGTATCCTCTACACTGTCTAATACACAGTAAATGTTTATTGATCTAGTGAACTACAAGATTAATGAGTAGGTGGGTGAGTGGGTGAGTGAATGAATGGGAAGACATGTTCCCAATTTGCAAGGGGCTCCCAAAATTTTGCAATGAGACATGACTAATAACATCTATGAACCAACTATAAAACAATCCAAGATGGACTAAAAGTAAGTGCTAAATTCTGTGGAACAGCTTTTAAGTGACATAGAGTTCAGAGGAGGAGAACATTAATGAGGAACAATCCAACTAAAGGATTCCTGGAACAAGGGAGTGCTTGAGCTAGAGTTTGAAGCATCTATAGGTTTGTAATCAGACATTACAGGCGGGGAAAGCAGAATCAGGAGGTTAGCAGTGTTCCCATCAGCATCCCAGGGGATTATCAAATAGGGCAACTCATTAAAGCTGGTTCCAGTGGATGTGGGGGCGCTGAAAAGGGGTCAGCTTCAAGCAGGTTTCCCTGTAGTTTTAAGAGGAGTGTGGAGGATGGGAGGGCGTCAAGAATGAGTGTGTTGTCTTTTGGCTCCATCTCTTGGTTCTCATCACCAGTCAGTTACACCAACCAGGTAAAGTAAGACAGTCCTGCAAACCAACTTCATTCCAGTTTGAATTTATGGAGTACCTGATTAGTACCAGGAAACTGCCAGGTGCTTGAGCAGTCACCCAGATACAGGAAAAAAGATGTGCTTCCTGCTAGGCCAATATGGTGTGGGAGATAGATTTATAAGTAAATCACTGGACTCTGTGGTCAGTGATATGGCAGAATTTTGTGAGGGAAAAATTTCATGGAAACCAGAGAGAGAGTAATAACTCTGATTCAGAGGGGAGGTGACCTTTGGGCTGGACCATGATGGATGATTAGCAGTTTACTATAGAGAGAGACCAGAAGGAAAGATTATTCCAGGCAGAGGGAACAGCATGTGAAAAGTCAACAAGTGTTTTCTAAGCAACTACCATGTTTAAGGCTTTGCAGATGCAGAGGCAAATAGAGCTAACAGGGTAATGATGTGTGTATGTATGTGTGTGAGAGGGGGTGGGAGGATAGACTGCAGGCAGAGGTACCAGGGAGGAGCCTTTTGCAGGAATTCAGGCCAGAGATGATGAGGGCTAGAACCATGGCAGTGTCAGTGAAGATGAAGAGGAGAAGACAGATTGAAAGCTGAATATGGAACTTGGGGAACCCCGACACTTTATGAGAACAAGAGGAAGGAGGAACAATCAGGTTTTAAGAAAATCAAGAAAGTGTGGTGCGATAGAAGCCAAGGGAGGAGAGTTTCAAGAGAGTGGAAATAGGAGAGGTTGGTGCTTTTGCGTATGTGTGAATGAGTTGTGGTAGGGGAGAGTAGTTCAGTTTTGCCAGGATGTGGATCATGGTGGAGGAGAGGCAAGAGATGAGGCCAGAAAGACCAGTTGGGCCCTCATCTCAAAGAAGCAAATCTTCATAAGTAGAACTAAAGTGGCTTAGGGAAGAAGGCAAAGGAGTTGAGGATGACTCAAGGATTTCAAGTTGCAGGGAACCATAGTACAGAGCTGATGCCATGCTGCTGGCCCGTGCCCAAGTAGTCTGGTCTCATCTCTCTATCCTATCTTGTGTTTTTGTTTTCCAGCCATTAATGGATTTCTGTTCTCTAACCTGCCCAGGCTGGACATGTGCAAGGGTGACACAGTGGCCTGGCACCTGCTCGGCCTGGGCACAGAGACTGACGTGCATGGGGTTATGTTCCAGGGCAACACTGTGCAGCTTCAGGGCATGAGGAAGAGTGAAGCCATGCTCTTTCCTCACACCTTTGTTATGGCCATCATGCAGCCCGACAACCCTGGTAAGTGCTTTAGCAGCTGGCCCCAAGCTGAGAGGCTTTTTTGGGCATGGAGCTGGGTGAGGGGGATGCTGGTGAAGAGAAAATAAAAATCATGTTGAGGGTACTTAGGAAGTTTTCAAAACACTTTTGTCTTCTCCCTCCTCAATGTGCACTCCATGTTCTGGTTATTTGGATTCTCTTCTCTGCTGCGGACAGAATAGAGTGAAGAGCTGAGGAAGCTCTTTTCAGGAACAACAGGAGAGAAGTAGAGATGTTGCCCAGCATCAGGGCAATTCTTATATAGGCAGAGAGTGGACTCGGCCGTGTAGCTCCTTGGCCAAGTAGAGATTCTATAGATGCAGTCCTTGCATTGGGAGGGAGGTCCATGGGGAAGCACATCCCCACTGGGAGGGATGTGCCCATGTGATCCCAACTCTGATATTCTGTGAGAATTTCTGCAAACCTCTGATGGGAGTGGGGTGGGGTGTGCTGTAACAGCTTCAGTCCAGGAACCAGAACACAGGATTTCTAGTTCAGGCTCTTTCATTAACTTGCTGTTTAATTTTGGTCTAATCACTCCCCCTCTCTGTAGCTAGATTTATTCCTTTCTTTTCTTTCTCTGTCTGTCCCTCCCCCTCCCTTCCTCCCTCTCTTCCCTTTCTTTCCCCTCTCTCTCCCTCTCTCAGTCTCCATCTCCCTCTTCCTATTCCTCTCTCTTCCTGTCTTTCTTTCATGAAGAAATTTGACTAGAATGTTTCTTCGGATTTCGTCTATGTCTGACATTTCATATTGCAGCAGTAATTTCTCTTTGCAGTTCCTAGGGTGTATTATTTATCCAGGCAATAAGTGGCAATAGTAAGCCATCCCTGGTGGTCTAGTGGTTAAGATTCAGTTCTCTCACTTCAGAGGCCCAAGTTCGTTTCCTGGTCAGGGAAGCATATCACCCATCTGTCAGTTGTCATACTGTGGCAGCTGTGTGTTGCTGTGAGTCTGAAAGCTATGCCTTCAGTTATGTCACCAGTATTTCAAATACCAGCATGGTCACTCATGGTGGAAAGGTTTCAACAGAGTTTCCAGACTAAGACAGACTAGGAAAAAGGACCTGGCCACCGACTTCTGAAAAAATTGGCCATGAAAACCAGCAGAGCATTGTCTGATATAACACTGGAAGGTGAGAGGATGGTTCAAAAAGAGGATGACTCAAAAAGACCAGGCAAGTTTCTGCTCTGCTGTACACAGGGTCACTAGGCATTGGAATCGGCTCTACAGGGCTTGAACAACATAGGTGGTGATAGTGTTTGTAAGAAAAATCTGTTGGTTCCATGAAGTTCCTACTAAAATAATATTTCAGTTCTGTAAATTCCATTCATAGTTGGGAAAAAGATCCCTAAACAAAACAAGTCTCCTCGACATTTGTTTCAGCCTGTAACTTGGTTTGGCAAATACTTGACATAAAGGTGGTCTCCGTGGACTTTTTGGGTCCTCATTTTTGCCCATGTACCTGGGATACTTTCTTGGTCAGAGAGAGTTATTGTTAGCAAATTAGAAACAACAGTTAATGGAGCTGAAAGGAAGAACAGAAACAAGTGCTTATAGTGAGGCCTGGGTTGGGGGAACTTCTGAATAAGAAAGACCCTTCTCTCTCACCTTGGTTCCAAAGCCAAACCCTAGATTTAATCTCCCTCCTAATAAATTAACCAGGCTCCCCAGCTTTTGCAGGAATAGGTCTATCTGCCTCCCCAGGGCTTACTCTTACTTTAGATGAATGACTTTATTTTTCTATCACATTGAGGCCCAAGGAAGGTGGCTGTAGATGGCTTGAAAACATTCTGATTGGTAGTATGGGGAGTAGAGTAAGTGAATGGGTTTATAAGAGTAAAGGCTTGAAAGATTATTCTTGGTCAAGATTCCTGAGTTTTCTTACTAGAAAAATCCCAAACTCTTTTTACCTTTGCATTTTCCAGACCTTTCAAAACTCTTTCCTCTTTCTGAAGAATTCCCAAGACATAGAACATTGGAACTAGTAGATCCCCATTGAGATAATTTCAATTCACTTATTTTACTAATGTAAGAAGCAGACAGACCTGGAGGGGGGAAATGATTTGCTGAGGTTAGAAATGTTGGCTCTATTTTTTCTTTACCTTCTTCCCCTTCTCCATCAATTCCTATTGATTTGTACTCCTAGATGATCTCTTGAACTTGAGGTCTCCTTCATTCCACCTCTGGGGGATTGGTCTCTCATTAAGATTGAGAGCGACCATTGTGAGTAGCTCTCCAAAGACAGAGCAAAAGTCCCGAGTTAAAAAAAGCCAGGACCAGAATCTGGCTTTTGGATTCTATAGAAAGGAGTAGTTATGGGGATTGGTAATGTCTGGGTAGGGAAAAATCCCATTTCTTCCCTTCTTGTGTTCTTATGGCTGGACTAATAGTAAAATTGACACAATACCAGATTAACAGGAGAAAAACTCAGTTTAATATGTACTTATTGGAGACCATAAAGAAATGATGTTCGGAGAGTGAACAAAGCAAGCAGTATATATATCTTTTACTTGAAGAAACATAAATTTGTGAAGAATTGACAAGACAAAGAAACTTAGGTTTGAGGTACGTAGTTAGTGAGGAATTTAAGCAGAGTTTAAGTTTGAGGTAGTAAATTAGCAAGGTTTGTGTATGCAGGCTTCTTGGTCCTGAATTCCCTAGTTCTGGTGATAAGGATGCAGGGAGATTTATTTATCTCCTTTTTGCATGGGAGATTTATTTCCTGCTTTCAGGGGGGAACAGAGACAGGAGGGTCAGAATGCCCTTTTTGCTTCTCAAGTAACTTTCATTCAAAATAATCAATATGCTATTGTGAAATATTTTGAGGTGGCCTGCCCTGGGCCTCAACAGTATATATACATAGGTAATTGAGCAGCTTTGCAGATGACTTTAAAACATCACCATGGAGATTCAACTTATTGTGTGGTGGATGTCTACAACTATGTTTAACAAAATAGAAAAACAAATGCCCAGAAAAAAATGCAGCAAAATGTTAAGTGTTTGAGTTGTGCGAGTTTATTGGTGATTTTTTAATCCTCTTTTCTCTTTGCTTTAAATTTTAATAAGCCTATATTACATTTAATAGAAATGATATATTGTATTCAAAGATATCATCCTGCATAATATACCTCAGCTCTTCCAATAGAACTACTGATACTAGAGCTTTAATAGCCAAGAAAAGTGGCAGATGAAAAGGCTAGAGCTTGAAATGTGTTATTTTCCACCAAATTCATGTTCAATTTCTCAGCAGCGACGAGAAGAATATTTATTACTACCCTCGTCACTCAGGGTTTCTTTCCTCTCTTTCACCATTGGAGCTCGCTCTTTATTCATTAGTCCCCCTTTTCCCCCCTTTTCCACCCTCTTGTCTTTCCCCACTCATTTTCCTCCTTTTTCTCATTTTTCCTCTTCTTTTCTTCCGTTCTTTTTTTCTTGACTCCCTTTTTATATCTCTCTTCTTTTTTTTCCTGTTCTTTATTCATTCTGTCCTTTTTTTCCTTCTGTTTGTTTTTCTCCCATCTTGCTCTTTGCCTTTTCTTTTTGATTTCCTCCTACCATTCTTTTTCTCTCTCCTTTTTTCTCTTCCTTCTTTTTTCTTTCTTCTTTTCCTTCCCTTGTCTCTCTTTTCTCCCTTCTTTTTTTCTTTTCTTTTTTCCTTTAATTTTCCCTCCCCTTTTTTGACTTCCCTTATCTCCATTTCCCTCCCTTCTTTCTTTCTATTTCTTTATCTTCCTTGCTCCTTTTTCTTTCTTCTTTATTTTTCCCCTCCTCATGTTTTTTTTTCTTTTGCTTCTTTTTCCTTTTCCTTCAATCTGCATCTTTTCTTTCCTCTCTCCTTGTCTTCCTCTCTATTTTTCCTCACTTCTTTTTATTTTCCCTTACCTTTACAATTACATTTTCCCAAAACTTAGTAGACATCTGTTTTCTTCCACTTGTTGGTCTAGATGCTAGTGATGTGAGAATGAATGAGGCAGATCACAGTTAGTGTGAATAGGAGATAGGTATGTAAACAGCATTCACAATGCTATGATGATACTATCTGACAAGAGCTATGGTAACACACAGGAAGCTATAACCAATTCTGCTTGACTTGTGGAGTGAAGCTTCCCTAGGAAAGCAGACATTCAAACTGAGCTTTTAAGAATGAGTAAACTGTCACCAGGCAAAGAAAAGGGATGGGTGGTGAAGAGGACATTATAGGCAGTAGGAACCATATGGGCAGTGACTTAGAAAGCAGCATCTGCCTGGAGAAAGTTGCACAGACTGATTTGATTCAGTGGTTCTCAACTCTAGATAGTATGCTAAAAGGTGTTTGAAAATGTGCAGAGGTACTTTTACTTGTCACAGTGACTGGGGATTTGCAAGGAGTAATATTGTCTTTTAGAGGGTGGGGGTCAGAAATGCTAAAACTTTCTGCAGTATGTAGGACAGTCTTAAACAATGAAGAATAATCTCACATAAAATGCTAATATCAGCCCTGTTGAGGAACATCAAGAAGTAGGGTTTAAGGGGAGGAAGAGCAGGATGCTCTTGCAAGAGGCAATGAGAGCCTGCCCATGGGTGGAGCAATAGGGATGGAGAGAAGGGGCAGAGTTAAAGGATATTTGAGATATAAATGACAGGGCTTTGCTGAAGGGCTGAGCAAGAAGAAAGGATGTCTGAGGTTTCCAGCTTTTGCCCTAGATGGATAGTGGTGTCATTAACCAAATGAACAAACACAGATGCAAGGGCAGAGGAGTGAGGTTTGGGTAGAAAGTACTTATTTGAGGGCACATTGAGTTTTAAGTTCCTGGTGAAAGCCAGGTGGTGTGGATTTTACAGTAGGTAGCTGTGGGTAGAATTGTAATGCTTGGAAAATTCCAGGCTAGAGAGAGAGATTTGGGTGTTCTCATAGTTCAAGTCCATAAGCATACAAAGTGATAGGAAAGAAAACTTAAGGCAGAAATCAGCATGTAAGAGATAGGAGGGAGAAGAGAAGCCAGAACAAGGAGATAGAAAAGGATTGGTCAAAGAGGTAGCAGGAGAGTCAGATACAAAGAATAGAGAATATTGAAAAAGAACATGCTTGCACAACAATATCCATATGAGAAAATTCAGATGATATGCTAGTCCAAGGGGACATGAGTCTCCCAGAATGTCTTCTATTTGTTCTCATCCCCTCCGGTGATCATCACGCTTTCTTCTCCACGCTAACTCCTGTGCTATGACTTTTGGATAGTGTATACAGTCATTCACTTGCACACACATTCATTTACTCAACACATATTTATTGCATGCCTTCCATGTGCTAAGATAGGGTAGAAAGGTGAAAAGATGGACATGATCCTTACTCTCAGGGGAGATCTGCAATAAACATAAAAACATACATAAAATAATAAGTTAATTTCGGATCATGATATATATCATTAAGGAAGTAAAATACAGTGATGTGATAAAATGCTAGGGGCATTACTTTAGAGATCGTGCTCAGAGAAGACCTCTTTGAGAATGTGACATTAAAACTGAGACCTAAATAATGAGGAGGAAGGAGCTATATGAAGGTCTCTTGAGCAGAACATTACAAGGGGACAGACCAGCAAGGGCAAATGTCCTAAGGTGGGAACAAGCATGTTCAAGGGTCAGAAAGAAGGTCAGTATGATTGGAGTGTAGTGAGCTAGCAGAAGACTGAAATGACATGAGGTCATAGAGGTTGGCAAGAGTCATATTATGTAGGGCCTTGTAGACCATAGTCAAAATCTTGAATTGTATTCTGAGTATTAATGAAGCATGTAAAGCAAGGACCTAATGTGCTCTGGGTCATATTTGTTAGAGGACCTTGGATCCTGTGTGGAGAATTGTTGAAGAGGGAAGGGGAAGTAAGCAGAGAGGACAGTTGGGACACTATTGAAGTTTTCCAGGTGAGAGATAATGGTGGCTTTGACTATGGAAGTGAGAGTGTAAATGGAAGGATAATTTTGAAGGAAGAACTGATAGGATTTACTGATGGAATAAGTGTGAGAAGTAAGAGAAACAGAAGCGTTAGGAAGCAGATATGGAAAGAAAAATGTAGACTCTTTCTTTCAAGAAGTCTATAAATTAGTTGAAAGGATTGTTTTTTAAAGAGAGAAACACTTAGTCCTTAACCATGTTGTTTAGATGTAAAGTGTTTTAGGAGTAGAGAGGTGAAGAATGTAGAGGTCAATGAGGACCAGAATAGTCAGGGAAGGCTTTCTGGAAGAGAAGAAACATAAATTAGGCCTTGGAGAATGAGTGACCTCTCATAGATATTTGGGAGAGGGATGGGCGGGTACATTCCAGAAAGACAGTAACAATATGAGGGAAAATTCCAAGGTAGGAATAAAATATGTGAGAGGGACAGTCAGGGACAGATTTAGTTGGAGCACTGGTTGAATTTGGGACAAATTGGAAAGTAGGATTGGGTCAACAGTTCGGAGCCAGCTCACAGAGGCCTTTAAAAGCCAGGAAGAAGAGTTTGTAGTGATGGGATAGGCAGTGGGCATCAAGGGAAGGAATGATGAAAAAATGTTCTAAGAAAATTAGCTTCTCCTATTCAACAGTCTATGAGCTTTAGTGTCCCTGGCATAGAAACCTGGAGCTTCATGTCAGGTGCAGGCAGCTCCACAACTCAGATATTTAAGACTGATAACCAAACATTTCATTGTAAAAACCTAGGGAAGGCCATTCCAAGGTTCTCTGATGTAAGCATCCTTGTGATCAAGAAGTTCTTTTTTTGTATATCTATTTAAGCCCACCTTTATTTCTTTGGTACTTGGTAGAAAAGGGAGACAACTGCTCAATGCTTTCCTTGGATTAATAATTATTACAGCTTTATTTATTTATTTATAGCTTCACTTATTGAATGTTTACTATATACTGTGCTAAACAATGTGTGCACATTATTGTATTTAACTATAAAGCAACTCAATGAAGTAAAATGATCTCTATTTTACCATGAGAGAACTGAAACATACAGAGGTTTAAAAATTGCCTCAAGGTTATATAGCTAATAAGTGTCAGATAGGGTGACCAACCATTCCAGTTTGCTCAGAACTGGGGAGCCTCCAGGGATATGGAACTTTCAGTGCTAAAATTGGGGAAGCCCACGTAAATAATGAAGAGTTGGTCATCCTAGTGGCAGAGTTTAGTTTTAAACCCAGACAGTGTGGCTTTGGAGCTCACAACCTCTATGCTCATTGCTCTCAATAAATTTATAATAATCTTTTATCTAATGTATAGAAGAACCTTATTTGAAACAACCCAGTCTCTGCTGTATGCATAGAAAGAGGCGAGAAATCTTCCAGGTGCTACACAGTATTCTTTTTTTTTAATTGAGTAAGATTAGTTTACAACAGTATATAAATTTCAGGTGTACATCATTATATTTTGATTTCTGTATAGACTACATTATGTTCACCACCCAAAGACTAATTATAATCCATCACCACACGCATGTGCCTAATCATCCCTTTCACCCTAGTAACCACCAATCCAATCTCAGTCTCTATGTGATTGTTTGTTGTTGTTTTTATCTTCTACCTATGAGTGAGATCATCCGGTATTTGACTTTCTTCCTCTGACTTATTTCATTTAGCATAATACCCTCAAGGTCCATCCGTGTTGTCACAAATGGCAAGATTTCATCATTTCTTATGGCTAAGTAGTATTCCATTGTGTATATATACCACATTTTCTATATCCATTCGTCACTTAATGGGCACCTAGGTTGCTTCTAAGTCTTGGCTATTGTGAATAATGCTGCAATGAACATAGGGGTGCATGTTTCTTTACGCATCCATGTTTTCATATTGTTGGGATAAATACCTAGCAGTGGAATAGCTGGGTCATATGGTAGTTCTATTCTTAATTTTTTGAGGAATCTCCATACTGTTTTCCACAATGGCTGCACCAGTTTGCACTCCCACCAGCAGTGTATGAGAGTTCCCTTCTCGCCAACAATTGTTGTTTCCTGTCTTGTTAATTATAGCCATTCTGATGGGAGTGAGGGGATATCTCATTGTAGTTTTGATTTGCATTTCCCAGATAGTTAATGATGTTGCACATCTTTTCATGTGCCTGTTGGCCATCTGTATATCCTCTTTGGAGAAATGTCTATTCAGGCCTTTTGCTCATTTTTTAATTGGGTTGTTAGTTTTTATGTTGTTGAGATGTATGAGTTCTTTATATTTTTTGGATATTAACCCATTGTCAGATATGTGGTTTGCAAATATCCTCTCTCAGTTGTTAGGTTGTCTTTTCATTATGTTGATGGTTTCCTTTGCTGTGCAGAAACTTTTTGGTTTGATGTAGTCACATTTATTTATCTTTTCCATTGTTTGTATTGTCAGACATGCTGCTTGAAAATATGTTGCTAAGACCGATGTCGAAGAGCTTACTGCCTATGTTTTTTTCTAGAAATTTCATGGTTTCAGGTCTCACATTCAAGTCTTTACTCCATTTCGAGTTAATTTTTGTGTATGGTGTAAAGGAATGGTCTACTTTCATTGTTTTGCATGTGGCTGTCCAGTTTTCCCAACACCATTTGTTGAAGAGACTTTCCTTTCTCCGTTGTATGTTCTTGGATCCTTTGTCGAAGATTAGCTGTCCATAGATGTGTGGGTTTATTTCTGGGGTTTCGATTCTATTCCATTGATCTGTGTGTCTGTTTTTGTGCCAGTACCATGCTGTTTTGGTTACTATAACTTTGTAGTATATTTTGAAATCAGGGAGTGTGATACCTCCAGATGTTCATTTTTCTCAGGATTGCTTTGGCTATTCGTGGTCTTTTGTTGTTCCATATAAATTTTAGGATTCTTTGTTCTATTTCCGTGAAATACATTGTTGGAATTTTGATAGGGGTTACGTTGAATCTGTAGATTGCCTTAGGAAGTTTGGACATTTTAACTATGTTAATTCTACCAATCCAAGAGCATAGGATATCGTTCCATTTCTTTATGACTTCTTCAATTTCTTTCAACAATGTTTTATAGTTTTCAGTGTACAGATCTTTCACCTCTTTGGTTAAGTTTATTCCTAGATATTTTATTCTTTTTGTTGCAATTGTAAACGGGATTGCATTCTTAATTTCTTTTTCTGCTACTTCGTTAGTAATGTATAGAAATGCAACTGATTTTTGTATGTTGATTTTCTATCCTGAAACTTTACTATATTCATTTATTATTTCCAAAAGTTTTTGAGTAGATTCTTTAGGATTTTCTATGTATAATATAATGTCATCTGCAAATAGTGATGGTTTCACTTCTTCTTTTCCAATTTGGATCCCTTTTATTTCTTCTTCTTGCATGATTGCTCTGGCTAGGACTTCTGATACTATGTAAATAGGAGTGGTAAAAGGGGGCATCCTTGTCTGGTTCCCGTTCTTAGAGGGATAACTTTCAGATTTTCACCATTGAGAATGATATTAGTTGTGGGTTTTTCATATATGGCCTTTATTATGTTGAGGTACTTTCCTTCTATACCCATTTTATTCAGAGTTTTTCTCATAAATGGATGCTGTATCTTGTCAAATATTTTCTCTGCATCTATTGAGATGATCATGTGGTTTTTATTTCTCATTTTGTTAATGTGATGTATCATGTTGAATGATTTGTGGATGTTGACCGATCCCTGCATCCCTGGAATAAATCACACTTGATCATGGTGTATGATCCTTTTAATGTATTGTTGTATTCTATTTGCTATTATATTGTTGAGCATTTTTGCATCAACGTTCATCAGTGATATTGGCTTGTAATTTTCTTTTTTTGTGTTGTCCTTGTCTGGTTTTGGTATCAGAGTAATGTTGGCTCCATAGAACAAGTTAGGAAGCTTCCCCTCCTCGTCAATTTTTTGGAAGAGTTTGAGAATGATAGGTATTAATTCTTCTTTGAATGTATGGGAGAATTCACCAGGGAAGCTGTCTGGCCCTGGACTTTTATTTTTGGGGAGGTTTATGATTACTGTTTCGATCTCCTCTCTGGTGATTGGTCTATTCAAACTGTCTATTTCTTCCATTTCTTCAGATTCAGATTTGGAAGGTTGTATGATTCTAAGAATTTATCAATTTCTTCTAGATTATCCAATTTGTTGGCATATAGCTTTTTCTAGTATTCTCTTATAATCTTTTGTATTACTGAGGTGTCTGTTGTAATTTCTCCTCGTTCATTTCTGATTTTATTTATGTGAGCCTTCTCTCTTTTTTTCTTGGTGAGTCTAGCTAAAGTTTTGTCAATTTTGTTTATCTTTTCAAAGGACCAAGTCTTGGTTGCATTGATATTTTCTACTGTTTTCTTGGTCTCTATTTTATTTATTTCTGCTTTGATTTTTATTATTTCCCTCCTTCTACTGATTTGGGGCTTTGTTCTTCTTTTTCCACTTTCTTTAGTTGCACTGTTAGACTGTTTATTTGAGATTTTTCTTGTTTTTTAAGGTAGGTCTGTATTGCTATAAACTTCCCTCCCAGAGCTGCTTTTGCTGTTTCCTATAAATTCTGGCATGTCGTATTTTCGTTTCTCTCCAGGTATTTTTGCCTTTCTTCTTTGATTTCTTCATTGACCCAATCATTGTTCAGTAACATTTTGTTTAATCTCTGTGTATTTGTGGCTTTTCTGATTTTCCTCCTGTACTTGATTTCCCGTTTCATACTGTTGCAGTCATAAAAGATGCTTGGTATTACTTCAATCTTCTTAAATTTATTGAGACTTGTTTTCTGGCCTAAAATGTGATCCATCCTGGAGAATGTTCCATGTGCATTTGAAAAGAATGTGTATTCTTCGGTTTATGGGTGGAATGTTCTGTATATATCTACTAAGTCCATTGGCCTAGTGTGTCATTTAAGGCCAATGTTTCCTTATTGATCTTCTATCTATATTGGATGATCTATCCATTGGTGTGAGTGGAGTGTTAAAGTCCCCTACTATTATTGTGTCACTGTCTCTTTCTCCTTTTATGTCTGTTACTAATTGCTTTATATGTTTAGGTGCTCCTATGTTGGGTGCATAGATATTTACATGTGTTATATTCTCTTGTTGGATTGTTCCATTGATCATTATGTAGTTCCCTTCTTTGTCCCTTGTTACAGCTTTTGATTTAAAGTCTATTTCCTCTGACATGAGTATTGCTACCCCAGCTTTCTTTTCATTGCTGTTTGCATGGAGTATTTTTTCCATCCCTTCACTTTCTCTTTGTGAGTGTCTTTAGGTCTGAAGTGTGTCTCTTGTATGCAGCATATATATGGGTCTTGTTTTTTTATCCAATCAGCCACCCTATGCCTTTTGATTGGAGCATTTTGTCCATTAAGATTTAAAGTAACTATTGATAAGTACGTACTTATTACAATTTTGTTAATTCTTTTCTGAGTGTTTTAGTATTTCATCTCTGTTCCTTTCTTCTTCTCTTGCTCTCTTCCCTCGTGGTTTGATGGCTTTCTTTAGTCTTATGTTTGGGTTCCTTTCTCTTAGTTTTTTGTGTATTTATTATAGGTTTCTGGTTTTTGATTACCATGAGGTTCATATATAATAACCTATGTATATAGGAATCTATATTAAGTTGATGGTCTCTTTAGCTTGATCTCTTTCTAAAAGCTCTACTCTTTTACTCCCCTCCTCCCATATGTTATGTTTTTTATATCATATCTAAGCTCTTTTTTGTGCATTTGTATCTGTTATCCTCTTATCATGGAAATAGACATATTTTCCTATTTGTGGTCTTCTCTTTCCCCCTTTAATACGTCCATTTAGCATTTCTTGTAGGACTGGTTTCTTGGTGATAAACTCCTATAATTTTTGCTTGTCTGGGAAAATCTTTATCTCTCCTTCCATTCTGAATGATAACCTTGCCAGGTAGAGTATTCTTGGCTGTAGGTTTGTTCCTTTCAGCACTTTAAATATATCGTGCCACTCTCTTCGAGCTTGTAAGATTTCCACTGAGAAGTTAGCCTATAGCCTTATGGGGTTTCCTTTTATGTAACTTGTTGCCTTTCTCTTGTGGCTTTTAGAATTCTCTCTTTATCTTTAATTCTTGACATTTTAATTATGATGTGTCTTGCTCTGGGCCTCTTTAGGTTTATCTTGTTTGGTGCTCTCTGTGATTCCTGTACCTGGATGTCAGTTTCCCTCCATATGTTAGGAGAGTTTTCAGCTCTTATTTTTTCAAATAGTTTCTCTGTCCCTTTGTCTCTCTCTTTTCCTTCCAGGACACCTATAACATGGATGTTAGTGCACTTGATGTTGTCCCAGATGTCCCTTAGACTGTCCTCTTTTTAATTCTTTTTTTCTATTATCTGTTCAGCTTGGGTGATTTCCTCTAGTCTTTTGACCAGCTCACTGATCCCTTCTTCTGTATTCTCTACTCTGCTCTTGAGTCCCTCTAGTGAATTTTTCATTTCCAGTATGGTATTCTTCATTTCTGATTGGTTCTTTTTTATATTTTCCATTTCGTTGTTGACATTCTCCCTGAGTTCATTCATTCTTTTCCCAAGATCAGTGAGTATCCTTATGACTCTTTGAACTCTTGTCAGATAGATTTCTCATTTCTGTTTCATTTAGTTCTTTTTCTGAAGTTTTGTCCTGTTCTCTTACTTGGAACATATTTCTTTGCCTCCTCATTTTGCCTCTTTCTCTGTGCTTATATCTATGTATTAGGTATGTCAGCTACTTCTTCTGATCTTGGAGAGGTGACCTTATGTAACAGATGTCTTATAAGGCCCAACAGTTTGCTTCCCTGTCATCACCAGTTCCAAATGTTCCAGGAGTGACCCTCATGTAGGCTATGTGTGTCCTTCTGTTGTGGGAGGGTTGCTCTTGCTGTAGATGCCCAGGGATGCTGAGCTGTCCCCCTGGCTGGCTGGTTGTAATGCTCATCTGTGTGTGGCTGCTATGGACCCCTCAGTCAATTTATCAAGCATGGGGAGCCCTAGCACAGTTGGCTGCAATTTCTAATAGCACATTCCTGTTGCAGTTTTTCTGTTAAGTGAGTAGGCCCCCAGTGTGGCTGCTTATTAGGCTCAGAGGCTTACAACTGCTATAGGCTTCTGGTCCATAAGGCTCTTGTCAACTCTCTCAGGATTGCAGCTCGGTGCAGTTGGCCCCAGGCAGGGGAGCACCCAATTGTTAAAGGCTTTGGAAGGTGTGGCTGATCCCCTATCTGGCTGTTTGAGAAGCACAAGTCTTCTGCAGCTGACAAACCCCACTGCCCAGAGGGCAACACATACTTTCAAAACAGTCCTGCCCTGTGCATATGCCCTGACCCCGTGAAGTGGACCCAGTCACCCCACAGCACAGACCCTGCATACTCTACCAATGCCTCACACACTCCACCTGCTCCTCGCACATGGCCTGCCCCACAGAGGTGGACCCACTTGCCTTGCTGCAATGAATCCAGGCACCTAGCCTATGAAGACCCACAAGTTGCCTGAAGGATTGCTATTGGGTTGGGCCAGTACCTGGGGCAGGCTGCCTGCACTGGCTGTGCTGGATTAAATTGATGCTCTAGTGGGTGGGGCAGACCCCTGTGCTAATAGGCCAGAGGAAGAACTGCAATGGCGTCTGCCAGTGTCTGTGTCAGCACACCTGCACTAGGTCATAACAATGGCTACCACTAATGTCTCTGTCCCT
This sequence comes from Diceros bicornis minor, assembly GCF_020826845.1. Classification (NCBI taxonomy): domain Eukaryota; kingdom Metazoa; phylum Chordata; class Mammalia; order Perissodactyla; family Rhinocerotidae; genus Diceros; species Diceros bicornis. Next base: position 59,725,136 of record NC_080781.1, read on the forward strand.
GGAGAGGTCTTGCCTCTCACCAAGATGCACCCAGGGCCTATCAGGTTGGTCTCTTTTCACCAAAGGACTGCGTACCTTTCTTTCTGGTGATTTTAGGTTGCTTTCCAGAATGGGTGAAATTGTGTGTGGGTCCTTTAAGAGCTGGCTCTTTTTTTCCTTATGTCTGACTGGTTTTCTGGGGGTAATCCTCATTTTTGTTAGTAGCCAGCAAAGCCAGATATTATGACACTCATCTTGGTTGTGCTGGGTCCAAAAAGTGCTTATAGTGACAACCCCCTCCCACTCAGGTCCCCTACTCCTCCAGGGAAGGCTGCATACCTTTGGATTGCTCCCAGGCAGCCATGAAGTGCTGCAGCTTGCAAAAGTGGCTTTTTCCTCTCCAGAAAGGAATTTCTGTCTCTTCCTCCTCAGTCAGGACTGTCATATATTGCAGGGGTTCCTTGTGTCCACTTTTCAGTTCTCTTCAGGGGTAATTTTTCTAAGAGTAGTTGTAAGTCTGTTGTGTCTGTGGGAGGAGGTGAGTTCAGAGTCCGCCTATGCTGACATCTTGACACCAATCTACCCAGTGGTATTCTGATTCAAGTTCTGCTCTCTATTCCTTCCTCAGGGACATTTGAGATTTACTGCCAGGCAGGCAGCCATAGAGAAGCAGGGATGAGGGCAACTTATAATGTCTCCCAGTGTCCTAGCCGCCAAGCCACCCCTCATCAACGCTATCAGGCTGCAAGAGTCTACTACATCATGGCAGAAGAGGTGGAATGGGATTATTGCCCTGACAGGAGCTGGGAACTTGAATGGCACAACCAATCTGAGAAGGACAGGTAAGGCTTCAAAAAAATAAGAGATCACACTTTCAGAGACTCTGAACCATTTGACAGATAAGTTGGACACTGAAATTCTGAGATGAGGAGGCACTTCTCTAATGTCACCAAATAAGATACCAATAAATCTGGAGCAGGGACTAGACTGCAGGTAAGCTGGAACTCAGTGCTTCTATATTGCTATATTATGGGCTAAAGTAAAAGAACTTACGCACACCCTCATGCTCTTAATCTTTGCCTCCTTTCCTTTGGTTAACCAGAAGCACCTATACTGGGACTTAAATTTTATAGAGGACTTACTCAAGGCACTAAATACCCCTAGCTCAGCTGTCCTTTGACAAAATGTTATTAAGGTGCAGGCTAAGCTGTATAGCAGAAAAATCCCAAAACAGAATGGCTTAAAAAAGTTAGAATTTTATTTCTTGCTCACATAATAGTAAAATATGAGCAGTCCAGGTGCTTTCATCTCTGGAACTAAGATCCTGTTTTAGTTGTAGTCATTCCCAGCTATCACGAAAGGGGAATGAAGTCCGGGGCAAGCAGCATTGTCTGAAAGGCAATGACCTGGAATTTGTATATATCACTTTCTATCGTACCCAATTATCCTGAGTTTATTCATATGGCCATACCTAGCTTCAAGAAAGTCTGGAAAGTGTAATCTAGGCAGCCATGTGCTCAGCTAAAACCTAGATGATTCTATTACTAAAAAAGGAGGAGAGAATGGAAACTGAGGTACAGTTTAGCAATTTTTACTATAGTTTACTTTTGGTGCTCTCACTACCCTTTGCCAATGTTTACCCTTTATGTTGGTTGTTGAAGTTTGAAGCCCTCTTGCTAACTTGTTCTGCAACTTAGAAAAAGTGACTTCCCTTCTCTGGGCCTTGGTTTACTCATCTTTAAAGTGATGTGTTATAGTTGAATTGTACTAGAAGGTGGTTGGAAAGGAGCAACAGACTTGAATACATGTCCTGGCTCCCTTTCTGGCCGACAGTATCAATGAAGATAAGTTCAATCACCTCTGAACTGCTGATTACACTTCTCGGACATATCTACCTCATCAGCCTATTGGAAATGTAAAATGAAAAAATGAATAATAAAGCTCTTTTTAAACAGGAAAGCATCCCACAAAGAGAAATCTGTAAGATCTCATTTCCTCCCTACATCTCCCCATTCCTTACCCCCCAGCAGTAGGATCAGTTTGTACTTTCCTGCTATCTTGTCCCTTGTCCTTTTGTCAAACTAATTCCATCTAAGATATCATTAAGGCTGAAGCTAGAGCCCAAGGCTTCTGATTCTTATTTCAGTGCTCTTACCATATTAATTGTACTACAAATTCATATATGGATGATGAAAAACAAGGAAACATAAATATATATTTAAATCTGCCATCTTTAATTGCAGTTAAGCAGCCAATGTGGTGGGCAGTCTGACATTAGAAGGAATAGGTCCCCTCCTTATTCTATTTGTGACATGAGACTGAGTCTGACTTAGCTTCCCCATATCTGAAAATGAGGGGTTGAGGGCCAGGTGTTGATACTTCTCTTTGGATTCCTCTAGTTATGGTCACATCTTCCTGAGTGATAAGGATGGGCTCCTGGGTTCCAGATACAAGAAAGCTGTATTCAGGGAGTACACAGATGGTACATTCAGGATCCCTCGGCCAAGGACTGGACCAGAGGAGCACTTAGGAATCTTAGGTAAGGGAATTCCACTTCCTTCCTAGTGTCTAGAAGCCTGTGCTGCTCCTAGGGAGGCTATGTTATGTCAGGAAGGCCTCCTTATTTCCCATTATCAGTTTTTCCCTATGATATACTGGAACTATAGTCATATTTTATAAATTAGCCAAAACAATAAGCAATCAAAGAGGGAAATTCATGAATTCCGCTGCAACCTGAACCAGGTTTTTCCAGGCCTCTATGTCTAGGGCTCTCTGAGGGTGATAGGGTCTTTTACAAATGCAAAAGACAAGGGAATTTAGGAACATCAAAGAGTAGAAAAAAATGGTACAGGGAACCAGTATTACCCTTGTACCCCAGTTTAATTATTGCTACAGATTCTTCACTTATGTAGGGGCCAGTAAGTATTTTTATTCTTGTCCTCACACTGAAGGGACCCACTGCACCTTGAAGAGAGCCCAGGAATTCTGTACTCTATGCCAAACTCACTCTTTATCAATAGTGATTGCACAGAACTCTGATTATCTAGAAACTTGGGCTATTATATAGAGAGAGTTCGGGAGAGAAAAGTGAGGGTAATTTGAGGCACAATGTTGTTGTTGAAGTATCCTCATCCTGTGGGCAGCAATATCTGTTTAAGGGCTTCTGAGTCTAAAAATGGTGCCAGAGATGACTTTCAGTCTCAGAAGGATCCTATCTCAGGGCAAACCCCTAATTCTAGGGAGCTTCTATGTATGTTCCTTTCTTTAATGCCTTTGATGTCCCTGTTTCAATACCCCACTAATGAAACTTTTCTTTCTTCTGTATATATTAGGTCCACTTCTCACAGGAGAGGTTGGTGATATCCTAACTGTGGTGTTCAAGAACAATGCCAGCCGTTCCTACTCTGTGCACGCCCATGGAGTACTAGAATCTAGCACTGGCTGGCCACTGGCTGCTGAGCCTGGTGAGTGAGAACACTTAGTGACGGGACAAAAGATGTGCAGTACCTCTGCTTCAGCCCTATGGCTTACTCCTTTAAAAAATTATGCTATTAGAGAACTGAAACAAGAATATTATCCAGAACTAAGCCACAGCCTGAGTTTCTCCCTATGAAATACTAGTTCTCTCAATCTCAGAACAGGCTACCTACTTTAGGTCTTTTCTATATCCTTAACACTGGTCACACATGGAGCTTTATACCAGTCTTAACCTTGAATATGGATTGAGCTTCTAACCCTCTCTAGATCAGAAGTTAACCTTCACTATAGTCTGAGCTCCTAATCATGGCCAGAGAATGACCTGTCCCAGATCACAAACTGATCCTTATCTCCAGCCATAGTTAAAGTTCTTGTCCCTTTGGTACAGACTAAATCTTAACCCCAGTCATATATTAAGCTCCTAATACTAAATGTAGGGTGACCATAATCTTGACCACATTCTCTTCCATTCATTTGTTCATTGAATAAATACTTGCTGGAGGCCTAGTGGGTGCAGGAACAACTTTAGAAGTTATGGATGCAGTGGGAAATAATACTTGTTCCTACCTTTAAAAGTCTTGGGCTAGGGCCGGCCCGGTGGCTTAGTGGTTAAGTGCACGTTCTCCACTACTGGTGGCCCGGTTTCAGATCCCGGGTGCACACCGACACACTGCTTCTCTGGCCATGCTGAGGCCGCCTCCCACATACAGAAACTAGAAGGGTGTGCAACTATGACACACAACTATCTATTGGGGTTTTGGGGAAGAAAAAAAGGAGAAGGATTGGCAATAGATGTTAGCTCAGAGCCAGTCTTCCTCAGCAAAAAGAGGAGGATTAGCACGGATGTTAGCTCAGGGCTGCTCTCCCTCCCCCCCCCAAAAAAAAAAGATCTAAAAGTCTTGGGCTATTATGATAGAATAGTAAGTAAACTTATAATTATAATGCAAAGTTTTAAGTGTTAAATGGGAGTTTTTAAAGTGTGCAAGGGAGGTATGGAATAGAGGATCTAATCTAGTGTTTGGATAGTTAAGGGTGGTTTCCCAGAGTAGGTGATATCTCAGCTGAGAACTAAATCTGTAGTTCTCAAACTTTAGCATGCATCAGAATCACCTGGAAGGCTTGTTAAACCATCGATTCCTGGGATCAATCCCCAGAACCTCTGATTCACTAGGTCTGGGATGGGGCTCAATAATTTGTTATTTCAAACAAGTTCCCAGTTCATTCGGATGTTGCTGGATCAGGAACTACACTTTGAGAGCCACTGATCTAAAGGATGAGAAAGAAGCATACAAGTGAAGGGATAATATGGAAAAAAAAAAAAACCAGGGAAAGGAAGTTCCAGATGTAGAGAATGCAATGTATGAAGACTCAATATTAGGAGAGATGAAAGTTGGAGTAGAGGAAAGGGGGTACATTCTAAAAAAATCAGTGAGGTAGAATCAACATGATTTGGAGATTAATTGGATATTGAAGGGGAGAAAGAGAAGGATTCTTGAAGACATTCATGGTTTTGGAAAATGCTAAAGTGATCCCCAATTTTTGGCTTGGGCAACCAGGTAAACGGTGATGTCATTCACCAAGATAGAGAATGTGGGAAGATGCTGATTTGGGATGGGGGAGATTGGATAATGATGAGTTTGCTTTCAAATTTGAGATGTCTGTAAGACAACCAAATAGAGGTATCTAATAGACATAAATGTCTGGAGCTCAGGAGAAAGGTATGATCTGAAGGAATAGATGTGAGACACATCAACATTTAAGTAGTAATTGAAGGCAAAGGAGTGAACACAGTCACCTGGAATAGTATATTATATGAGACAGTAAGAATCCTAGGATAAGACCCTGAGGAAGACCAATTTTTAAGGGAGGTACTCATTGAAAAGTAAGCCTAAGAAAAAGTGAGAAAGACGTTAGAAGGAAAACAAGAAGAGGATGGTACAAAGATGTTAAGAAGGAGATCATTTCAAGGATGAAGAGGTCAACAGTTTCAGCTGCTTCAGAGAGGTTAAATAAGATAAGAACAGAAAATTTCCAATTGGATATGGCAACAAGGGAGTGGCTGGTGATTTTAATAAATTGGTGGGAAAAGAAGCCAGATTAGAGTGAACTAAAGAGTAATTGGGAGATGTGGGAGTGGAAACCATGAGTGTGGTTTAATTTTAAGACTTAGGCAGAGAAATTTCATGTGATGAGAAGGTCTGGGGTTTGACCAGGGGATAAAGTAAAGTGGAGGTGAAGGATACTGGAATTGAGAAGCTCAAAGGACTAATAGGCTAGAGTGTTGTATGAGTCATCCACACAGACTTTGAAGTCACTCAGAGGAATGCTGGGGATTGGGTTGGAAAGGAAGATGGTGTTCCAGGTACGAAAATCATCAATAAATGACTAAAAGGAGAGACAGGATACATTGGAAGCAGGGAAACAAGTTAGAATGTTGTTGTAGTAATCCATACAAGTGATGATAATGGCTTTAACAAAGGTGGTAGGAAATGAGTATTGAAAGAATTATACAGGTTTGAGAGATGTTAAAGGAGAATCAATAGGATATGATGATTGAACAGATGCTGAGGGGATAAGGGACATGGTGGAGTTAAAGATAACAAACAGGTTTCTTAATTAAGTGCCTGAATGGTGGTACTACTCACGAAGAAGCATAAAAATGCAGGAAACAGGGAATGCTTTTGTTTGTTTAAAGGGGGGAGATATTAAGTTCAATTTTGAATGTCTTGGATATGAGGTACTTGTAAGACATCCAGGTGAAAATGAGAGATCATATAAAAATAGGAGTTTACACTCAATTTGAGTGTAGGTTTGTAATTTGGAAGAGACACCTGGAATAAGCATAGAGATTTAACAGTTATCGGTAACTACCATAGAAGAAAGTTGAAATTGTGATTATGTATGCGATCACCCAGTGAGATAGTGTGTAGAGTGACTATAATATTGAACTGAGAATGAAACTTTGGAAAATACCATTATTTAAGAAAAGGTGATCTATCTTAAATAACTTATAGATTTAAGGTAGTTCTAATCAAAATCACAACTGGGCATTTTTGTACTTAAGTGAAGTGGTTGTACATAAAGTTCATTTGAAAGAATAAAGAATACCTGGACAAGAAAAGCCAAAAGTTATTTTAAAATATGAATGACAGAAGACTAGCACAACTCAATAATATATTACAATAATTAAAGCAGCATGGTACTGTAAAAAAAGAATCAATAGGACTAAACAAATGTCCCTGAAACAGACCCTAACTTCTGCCTTTGTCAACAGCAGTAGGAATGCAACTACTCCATTACTAGCCCACACTTCTTCCTTCTACCTCCTTCCTTAAAGTTTCTCACAAGGGAGATGTTATTAATCTGATTAGTCAGAACCAAGGACGTTTGTTGAACAATGTTTTACTAGTGGGCAGGGTCACTGTTTCTTTCATCTCAGCACTCCCTATTGCACTACTTGCTTCCATGTGGTAAGTTGACCTGTGCCTGCAACTGGGTGAACTGCTTATGTATATTAGAACAGTGTCTGCACTGTAGATCTAACCATCATAGTTTCAAAGTGCTAGAAAGAAGAAGCCTTGCTTAGAACTTTAAGTCAAAGCTTTGTTCTTGAATTCATTTGTTATCAGAGTTCTGCAATAGGGGAGTGGACACTGGCTCAGCTAATAAAGAACTGGTACTTTGATTTTCATATGGCTACTATTCTTTATAGTTTCCTTAGTTCAGGAGCCTCAAGGAAAGGAGTGAGTAATAAGAGCCAGGCTTTCTTATGCTCCTGAATTAATACCATCACCATAGCATTGTAATCTTGACTCTTGCCTCTAACACTGAGTGTATATAAAAGTGTAATATTAGAAAAATCTAGCATTTCAGCAGAAGAAAAGAAAAATTGATCAATATACTATTTTAGGACAAGTCATTATTCCTTGAAAAACATAAAATTAGATCTCTATCTATTACCACATGCTAAAATAAATTACAAATGTATTAATGGTAAAATAGCTTAAAAATAAAAAAAACTAAAAGAAAATATAAGTGAACTTTTATCTGGAATCAGGGTGGGGATAGGTTTTTCTCAGTTTAAAAGAAAAATATGAGACCCTAAAAGATTGTGTAACACATATAATATCGTTACTGTATGAAAGGTTCTTACAAAAAAGAGTGGCCATTGCAAAAGAAAAAATGTGTAAGTATATAGACAGGAAATTTATGAAAGAAGAAATACAAATGTCTAAAAAAACAAGAAAAAAAGTTTGGGGTCACTAATAAATAATGCAGTGCAAGTTGGTTAATAAAACCAATGTGGTCCCTGGCCCCATAAATTTTAGTCTAGGGGAGAAGACAGGTAATAAGCAAGAAAAATAGTAGATGAATATATATTTACAAAACCAGTAAGTCCTATAAAGGAAGCAGAAGAGGATAATGTGACAGGGTGGAGGGAGAAGTGAATAGACCTTCCTGAAGCAGTGACATATAATTTGCTACCTGAGGGATGAGAATGACTGTGGCAACTATGGAAAGAGTATGGGAGGAAGGGGAGGGAATTTCAAGAAAAAGAAACAGCAAAGATAAAGGCCCTGAAGGGAGAGTGTATTTAGCGTGATCAACAACAGCAAGACTGCTGGTATACTAGAGTTCAGTGAGCAGCAGGGAGAAGGGTAGGAGAAAAGGTCAGAAAGTTAAAAGTGGGAGGAGGGGGGAAGCAGATCATGTTGGGCCTTATAGGTCATTGTAGGGACTTCAGGTGGATTGGGAAGCCATTGGACGATTTTGAGCAGAGGAGTGACATGATCTGACATACATTTTAATGTGATCATTCTGATAGCTGTGTTGAGAAGAGACTGTAAGGAGGCAAGGGAGGAATCAGGGATATGATCTGGGAAGAAGTGCAGTAATTATGTTGAGAGGTGTTGTGATGACGGTAGCTTGGACCAGCATGGTATAGATGGAAGTGGTGAACAGTGGTCATATTCTGAATATATTTTTAGAGTATATCCAGTGGGATTTGTTGATGGTCTAGATGATGGATGGGAGGAAAAAAAAGAAGAAAAAGATGATTCCAAGGTTTTTGATCTGAACCAATGGAAAGACAGAATTGTCATTTAATGAAATGGGAAGACTTAGAGCCACAGGTTTTGAGGGGAAGATGGGGTTTCAGTTTTGGACATGTTAAGTCTAAGATGTCTATTAGACATTCAAGTGGAGATATCAAGATATTGGTAGTTGGCTACACAAGTCTGGATATTAGAGGAGAGGTGAGAACTCAAGATGAAGAATTAAGAGTCATCAGTATGTAGATGATAAAGTTATAATATGGTTGAGATCACTCAGGGGGTAAGTTAGACAGTAAAGAGCGACCAAAATGGTTAGATTAATCCAGCTCAGACCAGCCTGATAGAGTGGAAAGAGTGAGAAGTGTTTTAATTCTGAATATATGTTTGTTTGTTTGTTTGTTTTTTGGTGAGGGAGATTAGCCCTGAGCTAACATCTGTTGCCAATCCTCCTCTTTTTGCCGAGAAAAGTTGGCCCTGGGCTAACATCCATGCCCATCTTCCTCCACTTGGTACGTGAGATGCCTGCCACAGCATGGCTTGATAAACGGTGTGTAGGTACACACCCAGGATCCACACCTCTGAACGCCAGGCCACTGAAGTGGAACATGTGAACTTAACCACTATGCCACTGGGACGCCCCTTAATTCTGAATTTATTTTGAAGGTAGAGGAAATTGGCTTAAGGGATTGGGGTTTCTACATGGATTTTTCTTTTTGATATTCATGAGTTTCTATACTTTAGTTATTTATTCCTTGTCTGTTTTATACATTGCAGATATCTTTCCCCAATTTGTCATCCATCTGTTAATTTTGTTCATGGTGTTGTTCGTTGAACAAAACAACATTTATAATCAAATCCATCAATTTTTGGCCTCATGGTTTGTGCTTTTCAAGTTTAGTTTATAAAGTCCTTCCCACCTCTGGTCACAAAGATATTCTGCTATATTATCTTCTATTATCTTTATAATTTTATTTTTCACATTCAGATCTTCAGTTCTACCTTTGTATGTGCTATTAGCTAGGGATCCGTTTAAATTTTTCTCCATATAGTGAGCAAGTTTTCTCAATACCACGTCTTTAGCATTTCAGCTTTTCTCCCTTTGACTTGTTTTGTCCCATTTATTGCATATTTCGTTCCTTTAAGTAAATAGCTCAGACTCCAATTTGTTTATTCTGTTGTATTTTTCTAATATTATGTTATTGCAACCATACTATTTTTATTATTATAGGTTCGAAAATTGTATTAATATTTGGAGGATACACCTCCTTTATTCAGGGTTGGCTTAGGTGTGTGTTATTTTTCCATATAAATTTTAGAGGAAATTTATCAAATTCCTCAACAAAATCCAATTGGAATTTTGATTGGCATTGTGTTGAACTTATAGATTATTTTTAAAAGAATTGGCATCTTTATATTATTCATTTATTGGAATGGCTTTCCATTTATTCAGATAGTCTTCTATGTCTTTTAAAGTGTTATGAAGATGTCTCCATAAAAGTTTTCACATATGCTTGGTTAAGTCAATCCACGGATGTTTTATTGTTTTTGTTGCTAATCTTAAATTATATTTCTAATTGATTATTTTAATGTAGATAAATGCTATTGATTTTATAAGTTGAACTTTTATATGGTAGTCTTCCTGAGTTCCTTTATGAGTTCTATAGTTTGTTGGTTCTTTAAAAATTGAGTATTTTATCCTTCTACTTCTAATTTCTTTTTTCCCCAGAAGTGTTTGCCAGAATCTTTAATACTAGTGATGGTGGCGGTAACTTTTTCCTATTCTCAAGGGGGCTGCAGCTAAAATTTCTCACTCTTTGCAATGGATCTTTTTTGGAGGAGGATGATAAACAAATTTATTTAAATTTTTAGTCAATATAACTGACCTAAAACCTTTAATAAAGGGATAATTTTAAAATCACTTTGAGGACTACCTCTCTTAAGCGGTTTTTCCAAGATGGTTATACCAGACATATCCTAATCCCCAAACCATCTTAAATGGCATAGGTTCTAATAAACTTGAAATTTTTACCCCTCCCCCTATTCCTCAATGAAAATTTACTGTAAGAGTTTTATAATACATACTCCAGAAGGCATACAACCTCTCCTGTATTCAATCAGTTTCCTCTTAATAGAGAAGAAAAACCCAACCTATTTATGAGGTCAATCATACCACTATTGAAAAGCTTCACTTACTACTTCAGAATACTGGCATGAGGACAACTTGTATTTTAATATAAAATACTTACTAAATCCTAGTTTAGTGTCCATATTGTCAGTTAAAGGGTTGGGTAACATGTGGTGGAATTAGGATTATGCAAGTAATAATGCAGTATAACATTTTACTACTATGAAAACGAGTATCATCTACTAAGAGAGCAACTGTACACCCACCTTAATGACAAATTCCCCTATGTATCAATGTAAAACATGTAATTTAAAAATGTTGACATTACAATATATAAAATAGTTTGTTATAAATGCACATAGTATATTCTATAGATGCCAGTTTTACTTTTTTTTTTTTTTGGAGACTGTAAGTTATACTATGGAAAAATTACACCTTTGGAAAAGCTCATATTCTATTATAGTGATGTGTGGTCAGACTTAATAGCCCCAATTGTAAAACATATAGATTAAGTCATAAATTGTATTTCAGAAGCATATATAAATACATGTATATTGATTCTAGTACCTTAAGAGCTAACCAACATATCGTTAACATGCAGAGACATGTATCACAATAAGCAAGAACTATCATCTCTCTCTTCTGCATATAAACAGCTGCTCAACTCCAAATCAACAGTGTTCACATCATTAAATCTGTAAACAACCATTCTAAGTGAAAAATGGGCTGACTTAACTACAACTGCAACATATAAACAACTTATTATAAAAATGTTATGAGTTAAAACTACAGCACTTTATGCAATTGATTACAAAAAATCATAAAAACTACCTTCAGTAATGCTCTCTCTATAACTGATTGGCCAACTGGATATGTATGAATATGATAGAGACCATACATTGAAGATGGCACACAGGTTAGGATTTTGAAAAAATTCAGGTATACTTAACCAGCCCCCTGAAAGGTACTCATCACTGCGTTACAGAACCTCAAGTCTGTTTTGAGGCCGCAGACAACAGCAGTCTGATAGACACTTTGTTCATCTCTGGTAATGACAACAACAATTATGGGTCCATATGACAAAGCTTATTTTTTTAATTGAAGTATAACTGACATATAATATTACATTAGTTTCAGATGTGCAACATACTGATTCAATAATTGTATACATTGAAAAATGATCACCACAATAAGTCTAGTTAACATCTGTCACCATACATAGTTACAAAAAGTTTTTTTTTCTTGTCATGAGAACTTTTTACATCTACTCACTTAGCAACTTTCAAATATGTGATACAGTATTAACTATAGTCACTATGCCATACATTACATTCCCATGGCTTATTTATTTTATAACTGGAAGTTTGTACCTTTTGACCCCCTTCACTTATTTTGTCCATCCCCAAGCCCCCACCTCTGACAACCACCAATCTGTTCTCTGTATCTGTGAGCTTGTTTAGGTTTGTTTTTAATTTTACATGTAAGTAAGGTCATATAGTATTTGTCTGATTTATTTCACTTAGCATAATGCCCTCAAAATCAATCCATGTTATTGCAAATAACAAGATTATGTTCCTTTTTATGGCTGAATAGCATTCCATTATATACATATATGTATATTATATATATATTATATTATATATCATATGTATTATATATTATATATCATATATAATATATGATCAATGGCATAAAGTGCTGTAGTTTTAACTTGTAACATTTTTATAATTAATTGTTTATAATGTGTTGCAGTTGTACTTGTCAGCCCATTTTTCACTTAGAATGATTGGTTACAGACATATATACATTATATATATATATATATACACCACATCTTTATACATTCATTCATTGAAGCGCACTTAGGTTGTAGGTTGTTTCCATGTCTTGGCTATTGTAAATAATGCTGCAATGAACACGGGGGTGCATATATCTTTTCAAATTAGTGTTCTCTTCAGATAAATACCCAGATGTGGAATTGCTGGATCATATGGTACATCTATTTTTAAATTTTGAGGAACCTACATACTGTTTTCCATAGTGGCTGCACCAATTTACACTCCCACCAAAATGCACAAGGGTTCTCTTTTCTCCGCATTCTCACCAACGCTTGTTATTTCTTGTCTTTTTGATAGTAGCCATTCTAACAGGTGTGAGATGATACCTCATTGTGGTTTTCATTTGCATTTTCCTAATAATTAGAGATGTTGAGCATCTTTTCATGTACCCTTTGGACATCTATGTGTCTTCTTTGGAAAAATGTCTATTCAGATCACCTGCCCATTTTTTTTCTTTTTTTTTGGTTAGGAAGATTAGCCCTGAGCTAATATCCATTGCCAATCCTCCTCTTTTGGCTGAGGAAGATTGGCCCTGGGCAAACATCCATGACCGTCTTCCTCTGCTTTATATGTGGCACGCCTGCCACAGCATGTCTTGATGAGTGGTGCATAGGTCCGCGCCCGGGATCCAAACCTGTGAACCCCAGGCTGCCGAAGTGGAGTGCGTGAACTTAACCACTATGCCACCGGCCAGCCCCAACCATTTTTAAATCAGATTGTTCTTTTTTTTTTTTTGCTATTGAGTTGTATGAGTCATTTATATATTTTGGATATTAGCCCATTATCAGATATATGATTTGCAAATATTTTCTCCCATTCAGTAGGTTTCCTTTTCATTTTCCTGATGGTTACCTTGGCTGTGAAGAAACTTTTTAATTTGATGTAGTCCCCCTTGTTTATTTTTGCTTTGGTTGCCTTTGCTTTTGGTGTCAAATCCAAAAAAAACATCACTAAGACTGGTGTCAAGGAGCTTACTGCCTATGATTTCTTCTAGGAGTTTTAATGTTTCAAGTGTTACATTCAAGTCTTTAATCCATTTTGAATTAATTTTTGTATATGGTGTAAGATAGTCGTCCAATTTCATTCTTTTGCAAGTAGCTGTCCATTATTCCAAACATCATTTATTGAAGAGACTATCCTTATCCCATTGTATATTCTTGGCTGCTTTGTCATAAATTAATGGACCATATATGTGTGGGTTTATTTCTCAGCTCTCTTTTCTGTTGCATTGATCTATGTGTCTGTTTTTATGCCAATACCATACTGTTTTGATTACTATAGCTTTGCAATATAGTTTGAAATCAGGGAGCATGATGCCTCCGGATTGGTTGTTCTTTCTCAAGATTGCTTTGGCTACTTGGAATCTTTTGTGGTTCCATACAAATTTTGGGATTCTTTGTTCTAATTCTGTGAAAAGTGCCATTGGAATTTTATAGGGATTGCATTGAATTTGCATATTGCTTTGGGTAGTATGGACATTTTAACAATATTAATTCTTCCAATCTGTGAGCATGGAGTATCTTTCCATTTATTTGTGTCTTCTTCAATTTCTTTCATCAATGTCTTATAGTTTTCAGTGTACAAGTCTTTTAACTCTTTGGTTAAATTTATTCCTAGGTATTTTATTCTTTTTGATGCAACAATTCTAAATGGGATTGTTTTCTTAATTCCTCGTTCTGATAGTTCATTATTAGTGTATAGAAATGCAATAGATTTCTGTATGTTGATTTTATATCCTGCAACTTTATTGAATTTGTTTATTTGTTCTAACAGTGTTTTGGTGGACTCTAAAATTTTCTATCTTGTCATCTTCAAGTAGTGACAGTTTTACTTCGTCGTTTCCAATTTGGATGCCTTTTATTTTGTTTTCTTGCCTAATTGCTCTGGCTAGGACTTCCAATACTATGTCAAATTAAAGTGATGAAAAGGGGCATCTTTTTCCTGTTCCCTATCTTATAGGAAAAACTTTCAGCTTTTCACCATTGAGCATGATGTTAGCTGTGGCTTTGTCATATAAGGCCTTTATTGAATTATGTTCCTTCTACGCTCACTTTGTTGAGAATGTTTTTTACCATACATAGATGAATTTTGTCAAATGCTTTTTCTGCATCTATTGAAATGATCATATTATTTTATCCTTCATTTTGTTAGTGTGGTGTGTTGTGTTGATTGATTTGCAAATATTTAACCATCCTTGCATCCCTGGAATAAATCTCACATGATCATGGTATATGATCTCTTTAATGTATTGTTTATGCCAGTTTGCTAATATTTTGTCGAGGATTTTTGCATCTATGTTCATCAAGTGTATTGGCCTTTAATTTTCTTTTCTTGTGTCCTTGACTGGTTTTGGTATCAGGGTAATATTGACCTCATAATGTGAGTTTGCAAGTGTTCCCTCCTCTTCTATTTTTTGGAAGATTTTGAGAAGGATTGATATTAATTCTGCTCTGAATATTTGGTGGAATTCACCGGTGAAGTCGTCTAGTCCTAGACTTGTTTCTTGGGAGGATTTTGATTACTGATTCCGTCTCCTTACTAGTAATTGGTCTGTTCGGATTTTCTATTCTTCATGATTCAGTCTTGGAAGGTTGCATGCTTCTAGGAATTTATCCATTTCTTCTACATTGTCCAATTTATGGTAGTATAATTTTTCATAGTAATCTCCTATGATTCTTTGTATCTCTGTGGTATCAGTTGTAACATCTCCTTTTTTCATTTCTGATTTTATTTATTTCAGCCCTCACTTTATTTTCTTGCTGAATCTAGCTAAAGGATTGTCAATTTTGTTTATCTTTTCAAATAAACAGCTATTAGTTTCACTGATCTTTTCTATTATCCTTTTAGTCTCTATTTTATTTCTTCTCTAATCTTTATTTCCTCCTTTCTACCAAATTTGTGCTTCATTCATTCTTTTTTTTCTAGTTCCTTGAGGTGTAAATTTAGATTGTTTATTTGAGATTTTTCTTGTTTCTTAATGTAGGCATTTATTACTATGAACTTCCCTCTTAGAACTGCTTTTGCTGTATTCCATAAATTTTAGTATGTTGTGTTTTAATTTTTATTTATCTCAAGGCATTTTTTTAAATTTATTTCTTGACCTATTGGTTGTTCATTTGTATGTTGTTTAATCTCCATATATTTGTGAATTTTCCAGGTTTCTTTTGGTAATTGATTTCTATTTTCATATCATTCCATCAGAACAATACCTGATAAGATTTCAATTTTCTTACATTTGTTAAGACTTGTTTTGTGGCCTAATATATGATCTATCCTGGAGAATGTTCCATATACACTTAAGAAGAATGCGTATTCTGTTGCTTTTGGATGGAATGTTCTCTCTATATATGTTAAGTCCATGTGGCTTAACATCTTGTTTAATACAGATGTTTTCTTATTGATTTTCTGCCTGGATGATCTTTCCACTGATGTAAGTGGGGTATTAAAATTCTCTACTATTATTTTATTGCATGTCTATTTCTCTCTTTAGGTCTGTTAATATTTGCTTTATACATTTAGGTGCTCCTAAGTTGGGTTCATAAATATTTACAAATGTTATATCCTGTTGTTTGATTAACCCTTTATTGTTATGTAATGCCCTTCTTTGTCTTTTATTACACTCTTTTTTAAAAACTCTATTTTGTCTGATATAATTGTAGCCACCCCAGCCTTCTTTTTCTTCCATAGGCATGGAATATCTTTTTCCATCCCTTCACTTTCAATCTCTGTGTGTCCTTACATCTGTAGTGAGTTGCTTGTAGGCAGCATATAGTTGAGTCTTGTTCTTTTCTCTATTTGGACACCCTATTTTTTTGATTGGAGAATTTAGTCAATTTTCATTTAAAGTAATTATTGATAGGTATGTACTTATTTCCATTTCTTAATTGTTTTCAGGCTGTTTTGTAGTTCATCTGTTCCTTTCTTCTTCTCTTGCTCTCTGCCTTTGTTGTTTGATAACATTCTTTAGTGGTGTGCTTGGTTTTCTTTCTCATTAACTTTTGTGTATCTACTATAGGTTTTTGTTTTGTGGTTACTATAAGACTTACATAACAAGCTATATTTATAACAGTCTATTTTAAGTTTAAAACAACTTAAATTTGAATGCATTCTAAAGCTTTACCTTTTCACTCTCCCCTCACTTTTTATGTTTTTATATCATATTTTACATATTTTTATCTTACATATCCCTTCACTAATTATTGCAGTTATAGTTATTTTCACTACTTTTGTCTTTTAACCTTCACACTAGACTTATAAGTGATTACTCCACTGCCTTTGCTATATATTTAGCTTTACCAGTGAGATCTGTACTTTTATATGTTTCTTAATACTAATTGTCATCCTTTCTTTTCAGCTTAAATAACTCCCTTTAAAATATCTTGTAAGAATTGTTTGATGTGATGAAATCCTTTAACTTTTGCTTCTCTCGAAAACTTCTAACCTCTCCTTTAATTCCGAATGATAACTTTGCTGGGTAGAGTAGTCTTTTTGTTCAATTATTTTATTGAGGTCATATTGGTTTCTAACATTATGTAGTTTCAGGTGTACATTATTATACATGTATTTGTATAGACTGCATCATGCTCGCCACCAATAGTCTAATTTTTATCGATCACCATAGATATGTGCCCCTTTACCCCTTCACACAACCCCCTACTCCCTTCCCCTCTAGTAAACACTAATCTGTTCTCTTTATCCGTACGTTTGTTTGTCTTCAAAGTCTATCAACATTGTAGCAAATGGGATGATTTTATATATTTTTATAGCTGAGTAGTATTCCATTGTATATATATACCACATCTTCTTTATCCGTTCATCAGTTGATGGGAACTTGGGTTGCTTCCACATCTTGGCTATTGTGAATAATGCTGCAATGAACATAGGGATGCATAAATCTCTTCGAATTGTTGATTTTATATTCTTTGAATAAATACCCAGTACTGGGATAGCTGGATCATATGGTATTTCTATTTTTAATTTTTTGAGGACTCTCCATACTGTTTTCCATAGAGACTGCACCAGTTTGCATTCACACCAGCAGTGAATGAGGGTTCCCTTTTCTCCACATCTTCTCCACCAGTTGTTATTTTTTATCTTGGTGATTATAGCCATTCTCATCGGTGTAAGGTGATATCTTCGTGTAGTTTTGATTTGCATTTCCCTGCTGATTAGTGATGTCGAACACCTTTTCATATGCTTATTGGCCATCTGTATATCTTCCTGGTAAAAATGACTGTTCATATTCTCTGCCGATTTTTTGATCTGATTATTTGTTTTTTTATTGTTCAATTGTGTATGTTATTTATATATTATTTTCTGAAGAGGTTATTCATTTTGTTGTTGTTGAGTTGTATGAACTCTTTATAGATTTTGGAAATTAGCCCCTTCTCGAATATAGATTTGCAAATATTTTTTCCCAGTTGATGGGTTGTCCTTTCATTTTCTTCCTGGTTTCCTTTGCCTTGCAGAAGCTTTTTAGTCTGATGGAGTCCCAATTGTTTATTTTTTCTTTTGTTTCCCGCACTTCAGTAGACATTGTATTCAAAACACACAGCTAAGACTGATGTCAAAGAGTGTACTGCCTATATTTTCTTCTAGGATTTTCATGGTTTCAGGTCTTATACTCAAGTCTTTAATCCATTTTGAGTTAATTTTTGTGTATGGTGTCAGACAATGGTCTACTTGCATTCTTTTGCACGTGGCTGTCCAGTTTTCCCAACACCATTTATTGAAGAGACTTTCTTTTCTCCATTGTATGTTCTTGGCCCCTTGTCAAAGATTAGCTGTCCATACATGTGTGGTTTTATTTCTGGGCTTTCAATTCTGTTCCATTGATCTGTGTGTCTGTTTTTGTGCCAGTACCATGCTGTTTTGATTACTATAGCTTTATAGTATATTTTGAAGTCAGGGATTGTGGTGCCTCCAGTGTTGTCCTTTTTTTTGTCAGGATTGCTTTGACGATTTGGGATCTTTTGTTTTTCCATATAAAATGTAGTATTCTTTTTTCTATTTCTGTGAAGAATGTCATTGGGATTCTGATTGGGATTGCATTGAATCAATAGATTGCTTTAGGTAATATGGACATTTTAACTATGTTTTTCTTTCAGTCCATAAGCGTGGAATATCTTTCCATTTCTTTATCTCTTCTTCAATTTCCTTCAATAATGTCTTCTAGTTTTCATTGTATAGGTCTTTTACCTCCTTGATTAATTCTTTTTTTATTTTATACTTTTTGATGTGATTGTAAATGGGATTGCATTCTTGACTTCATTTTCTGCAAGTTTCATATTAGTGTACAGAAATGCAACTGATTTTCGTAAGTGGATATTGTACCCTGAAACTTGCTGTAGTTGTTGGGTATCTCTAATAGTTTTATGTTATATTCTTTAGGGTTTTCTATGTATAGAATCACGTCATCCAAAAATTTAGAATTTCACTTCTTCCTTTCCAATTTGGATATCTTTTCTTCCTTTTTTTTTACCTAATTTCTCTGTCCAAAACCTCCAGCATTATGTTGTCTAGAAGTGGCAAGAGTGGTCACCCTTGTCTTATTCCTGTTTTCAAAGGGATGGCTTTCAGTTTTTCACCATTAAGTATGATGTTGGCTGTGGGTTTGTCATATATGGTCTCCGTTATGTTCAACTAGTTTCCTTCTATACCCACTTTATTGAGAGTTTTTTCTTAAATGGATATTGGATCTCGTCAAATGATTTCTCTGCATCTATTGAGATGATCATGTGGGTTTTATGCCACATTTTTTAAAATGTGGTGTATCATGTTGAATGATTCGCAGATGTTGAACCATCCTTGCATCCCTGGTAGAAATCCCACGTGATCATGGTGGATGATTCTTTTAATGTATTGCTGTATTCAGTTTGCCAATATTTTACTGTGGATTTTTTAGGTATGTTCATCAGCGTAATTTTCCTTTGTGTTGTTCATGTCTGATTTTCATAACAGGGTAATGTTGGCCTCATAGAATGAGGTAGGAAGTGTTTGATATTTTTCAATTTTTTGGTGTAGTTTGAGAAGGATAGGTATTGAATCTTCTTTGAATGTTTGCTAGAAATCTCCAGAGAAGCAATCTGGTCCTGGGCATTTTGCTTTTGGGGAGGCTTTTGATTACTGTTTCAATCCCTTTATTTGTGATTGGTCTATTCAGATTCTCTATTTCTTCTTGATTCAGTTTTGGGAGGTTGTATGAGTCTAAGAATTTATCCATTTCTTCTTGGTTACCAAATTTGTTGGCATATAGTTTTTCATAGTATTCTCTTATATTCCTTTGTATTTCTTTGGTATCTGTTTTAATTTCTCCTCTTTCATTTCTAATTTTATTTATTTGAGGCTTGTCACATTTTTTTCTTAGTGAGTCTGGCTAAGAGTTTGTCTATTTTGTGAATCTTCTCAAAGAACTAGCTCTTAGTTTCATTGCTACTTTCTATTGTGTTTTAGTCTGTATTTCATTTATTTCAGCTCTAATTTTTATTATTTCCCTCCTTCTACTGACTTTGGGATTTTGTTGTTCTTCTTTTTCTAGTTCTATTAGGTCTAGTTTAAGATCATTTATTTGGGATTTTTCCTGTTTATTAAGATGGGTTTGTATTGCTATAAATTTCCCTCTTAGAATCGCTTTGCTGCATCCCACAAAAGGTGGTATGTTGTATTTTCATTTTCATTTGTCTCCAGGTATTTTTGGATTTCTCCTTTGATTTCTTTATGGACCCAATTGTTGTTGAGTAGCATGTTGTTTCATCTCCACATATGTGTGGGTTTGCCAGATTTTTTCTTGTAGTTGATATCTAGTTCCATAACATTGTGGTCAGAAAAGATGCTTGATATGATTTCATTCTTCTTAAATTTATTGAAGCTTGACTTGTTTCCCAACATATAATCTATTTTTGACATGTTCCATGTGCACTTGAGAAGAATGTGTATTCTAATGTTTTGGATGGAATGTTCTATATATATTTATTAAGTCCATCTGCTCCACTGTTTCATTTAAGGCCACTGTTTCCTTGTTGAATTTCTATCTAGATGATGTATCCATTGATGTAAGTGGGGTGTTGAGGTCCCCTCCTATTATTTTGTTGTTGTCAATCTCTCCCTTTAGGTCTGTTAATAGTTGCTTTACATACTTTGGTGCTCCCCTGTTAGGTGCATATATGTGTAAGTGTTATTTCCTCTTTGTTGAATATCTCTTTTATAATTATATATTGCCCCTCTTTGTCTCTCATTATATTTTTTATCTTGAAGTCTGCTTTATCTTGTATAAGTATAGCAACACCTGCTTTCTCTTGCTTGCCATTTGCTTGGAGTATTGTCTTCCATCCCTTCACTCTGAGCCTATGTTTGTCTTTAGAGCCAAGATCTGTTTCCTGGAGACAGCATATTGTTGGGTCTTGTTTTTCAATCCAACCAACCACTCTGTATCTTTTGATTGGAGAATTCAATGCATTTAGATTTAGAGTGATTATTGATATATGAGGGCTTAATACTGTCATTTTATCTCTTCTTTTCTGGTTGTTCTATATTATCATTATTTTTCTTCCCTTTTATTTCTGACTGCCATTTCAGTTTGGTGGTTTTCTGTGATGGTTTTCTCATTATTTAGGATTTGTGGCTCTATTCTGATTCTTGGTTACCATGAGGTTTGTAAAAAAGGTCTCATAGATGAGACAGTCCATTTTCTAATAACCTCTTATCTCTATTAGCCTAAAAAGGTTCCATCCCTTTCCTCTTCCCTTTCTGGGTTATTGTTGTCACAAATTCTTTTTTTCCTGTGAGTTTGTGACAAAATTGAAGTGCTTATTGTTATTTTTGATGCTTTCCTTTGTTTTATCTTTTATAATTAAGTGTTTGCTAACCTGTTCTGATAGAGAGCTGCAGTTCTCTGATTTTTGTCTGTCTGTTTATTCCTTGCTCAAAGCTTTGTAAATCTTTTCTCTTTTTGTTTCAGGTAGAAGAGCTTCCTTCATCATTTCTTGTAAGGCAGGTTTAGTGGCAATGAACACCCTGAGCTTTTGTTTATCTGGGAAAGCTTTTATTTCTCCATCATATCTGAAGGGTAGTTTCTCTGGATAGATTATTCTTGGCTGAAATTTTTTCTCGTTCAGTATTTTGAATATATCATTCCATTCTCTCCTAGCCTGTAAGGCTTCTGCTGAGAAATCCACTGCAAGTCTGATGGTAGTACCTTTGTAGGTTAGTTTCTTTTGCTTTGCAACATTTAATATTTTTTCTTTGTCATTGACTTTTGCCAGTTTTAATAATGTATGCCTTGGAAAAGGTCTTTTAGCATTGATGTAATTAGGAGTTCTATTGGCATCATGTACTTGTAAGTCCAGTTCTTTCCCCAGCTTTGGCAAATTCTCAGCTATTATTTCTGTGAAAGATTCTCTGGTCCTTTCTCCCTCTCTTCTCCTGTTGGAATCCCTATAATACTTATATTGCTTTTTCTAATTGAGTTTGATGTTTCTTGAAGAATTTCTTCCTTTTTAAAAAATCTTAATTCTTTCCTCCTCTACCTGTAGCATTTCTATATTTCTGTCCTTTAATTCACTAATTCTGTCCTCCATAACATCAGCTCTATTTTTTATGGTATCTAGATTATTTTTTACCTCATTACTTGTGTTCTTCATATCTAGAATTTCTGTTTTTTTTTTTTTTTTTAGCGTTTCAATCTCTTTGGTGAAGTATTCCCTCTGCTCATGAATTTTATTCCTGAGCTCATTGAACTGTCTTTCTGAGTTTTCTTGTAACTCATTGAGTTTTTTTATGACAACTCTGTTGACTTCTCTGTCATTTAGATTGTCAATTTCTGTGACTTCAGGATTGGTTTCTGAAGACTTGTCATTTTCCTTGTGCTCTGAAGTGTTACTTTAGTTCTTCATGGTATTTGATGAATTTGTCCTTTGCCAGCACATTTGTGGTAGCATCAGGTTGCATATTCTACTGGCCACCACTGGTGAGGAACAGGAGTTTTGTTTTCTGATCCTGCTCTGTCTTCTGGACATTGTAAGGTAGGGCTACTCTGTGTTTTCCCATGCTGGTCATGGGCACTGTGCAGGTTGCATTTACATGGGCAGGGCCTCCGTGCTGGGGGAGCAGCTCGGGTACCATACAGGGCCTCCATGCTCAGCTTGGGTCCATCTGAGCTTCTATGTGCTAGGCAGGAGGCATGCCTTCATGGGAGCTGAGCCACAACTTGGTGGGACCCATGGAATGCTGTGCTCCTCAGGCATGGTGACTTCTGAGTGGGTGAAGCGCCTTCTCACCTGCACTGTCCTAGGGGGGAGAAGCACCCACCTGGGGGCTGAGCTGCCATTCTGTGGATGCCACAGGCTGCTGTGCTCCATAGGTGGAGGTGCCTTCTGAGCAGGCAGGGAACTTTATTACTCTTGCTGCAGTAGTGCAAGGGGCACCCATGAAGGGGCTGAGCCACCACTTGGTGAGTCCCATGAGCTATTGTGCACCTTGGGCTGGGACACCTTCTTAGCAGGCACAGTGCCTTCTCACCTGTGCTGTGCTCAGTGTGCTGGCACCTTTTTGGGGGCTGAGCTGCCACTATTCAGCGTAGAGCATTTCCACTGACGGTGCTGTAGCAGCATGGTTGGCACTCCTGTGGGCTGGGCTGCAACTCTGAAATCATTAGTGCAGGCTGAGCTGTCCCCACCTCCTCTTACAGTCATGTCAGCCACTGTGTGAGGTTTTGCGACCTGGTTTGCTGCTGCCAGGGAGGGGGAGGATTGTGCTCATCTAGTTCCACTGCCTTCTGGGGATCCAGCCCACCCACTTTCAGATGTACAGCTGCATGGATCTCTCAGAAGTCTTCGTGTGTTGTGCAGGGAATCCTCTCCTGGTTAATGAATGTCCATTTAGTTGTAACTTAAAGAGGAGAGACTAAGAGAACAACTCACTCCACCATGATGCTAATGTCACACTCCTAGGTAGATTATTCTTGGTTGGAATTATTTTCTTTCAGTACTTTGAATATATTGTGCCACTCCCTTCTGGCTTGCAAAGTTTCTGCTGAAAAATCTGCTGATTATCTTATGAAGGTTCACTTGAATGTAGCAACTTGTTTTTCTCTTGGTGCTTTTAAGATTCTCTCTTTGTCTTTAACTCCTGACATTTTAATTATACTGTGTGTTGGTGTGGTTCTTTCTGGGTTCATGTTATTTGGAACTTTTTGGCTTCCTGGATCTGGATGTCTGTTTTTTTCCCTAGGTTAGGGAATTTTTTAGCTATTATTTCTTCAACTAAGTTTTCTGCCCCTTTCTCTCTTCTCTTTCTTGGACCCCTATAGTACAAATGTTAGTGTTCTTGATGTTGTCCTATAAGTCCCATAAGCTAGCTTCAATGTTTTTTAATTCTTTTTTTTCTTTTTACTGCTCTGATTCGGTGATTTCCACTGCCCTGTCTTTGAGTTCACTGGCTCTTTCTTCTGCTTTACCTAGTCTGCTGTAGAGACCTTTCTAGTGTATTTTCAGTGCAGTTATTGTATTCTTCCGTTCTATGACTTATGTTTAGTATTTTGTTTTATTTTCTATGTCTTTCTTGAACTTTTCACTGTGTTCATGCATTCTTCTCCCAAATTTGGTGAGCATCTTTATGACCATCACTTTTAACTCTTTATCAGGTAAATTACTTATGTCCTTTTCATTAAGGCTATTTTCTGGGGTTTTATCTTATTATTTTGTTTGGAAGCTATTACTCTATTTTCTCATTTTGCCTGACTATCTGTGTTTGTTTACATGTATTAGATTAAAAGCCACCTCTCCCAGCCTTGAAGGAGTTGCATCCTGTAGGAGATGAACGTTATTGTTCAATCTTACCCTAGCTCTTGGTTGTCTCTCGAACTTTTGTGATTGTCCAAGCAGCCTTTTTTAGTTTTAATAGCTCCTGGTAGTTCAGGGTGTGCCAAAACCTGTCAGTGTCCAAAGGTGTGAGATCTGAGTCAGCACTTAGATTCAAGCTGATTGGAATTCAAACTCTCAGGAAGCAGCCTTTAAAGTATGCAAATATATAAAGTCTTGTGGAACCACAAACTTAAGCCCTGCTGGTCTTCAGACCAGGCAATCTGGAGGTGTCCGCTGGGCAAGTCACAAATATCAGGGCTCCAGACAAGTGTATAAGCTCCTTTCTGGCAGATATTGGTGAGCTGTGATGAGACAGAGGGAGAGCAAAAAGATGGTGTCCCCTGGCCTACATTTCCCTGAGAGCACCTTTGTAGGCTTCTAGATGTGTGCCAAATTTGAAACCTGCCCCTCAGGCTGAAGCTCCAGGACAAATAAGCCTTTTTTTATAGAAAAAGTAGTTTGTTTCAGTCTGCTGTCTGTGCAGTATCCTGGGGGTGGTAGCCTGGCAAGAACTGTCTCTCTGTTACAGTCCTGTGAGACCCAGGAACACAAGTCTTTCTGGCCACCAGAGCCAGGCATTCAAGGGGCATCACCTGGGCAGCAGCTTCAGAAATAAGGGCACCATAGGTTAAAACCAGGAGCATCAGGCATGTGTAACAGCCTCCTTTCAAGAGATACTGGCACTCTGGAGCATGATAGAGGAGAATGTGAAGAATACACCCACTTTCTGAGTTCTCTGGATAGTTTTACAATCAGCCTTTAGATGTGTGTTTAAGTGGAAGCCTGCCCCTCAGGCTACAGCTATGATAATAAGCTTATAGTCCTCTTTCACAGAAAGACTGTGCTTCTAGGTCTGTTGATGCATCCTGAGTGCGGTCGCTGTTTGAAAACTCTTTCTCTATTGATTATGGTCCTGTGGGACTTGTGAGCATAAAGCCCTGCTTACCGCCAGAGGCAGGTGATGTAGAGGTATCCCCTGGCAGCGGCTGCAACAATTGGGGTGCCAGCCAAGAATATAAGCTTTTCTCTGAGAGATACCAGTGAACTAGTGTGAGGCAGAGGGAGAATGAAGATTGAATCTACCTGCCCCAACTCCCTGAGAGCACCTCTTTAGGCCTCTAGAAGTATGCCAGACCAGAAGCCTGCCCCTCAAGCCAAAGCTGCTGGATGAGCAAATAGGCTTCTTTCTCAGAAATACTGGGGATGTGCTTTAGTCTGCAATCTATGCAGTGCCCTGGGGGAGGTAGTCTGCCAAGAATTGTCTCTCCAATAGTTACAGTCCTCTGGGACCCAAGAATGCAAATACCTCTGGCCTCAAGAGCCAGACATTCAAGGATCCTACCCTGGGCTGCAGCCTCCAAAACTGGGGCACCAGATATAAAAACCAAGACACCAGACATGTGTAAAAGCTCCCTTCCGGGATATATCGGTACTCTGAAGTGTGGCAGAGGGAGAATGCAAAGAGGGCACCTGTTGAAGGAAAAAAAAATGATGGTACCCACTGGCCTCAGCAAGGCAGAAAGAGAGTGCAACGATGGTGCCTGCCAGTTGGCAGATAAATATGGCACCCACTGGGAAAAAAACGGTGGCTGCCAACATTAGAAAGGTAGAGGTAGAGTGTGAAAATTCTTCCCACCAGTGCCTCTGTCCCTGGAGTGTATCCCAACAGTTCCCTGATCCTCAGGCTCATTCTTTAAGATTAACAAATGAATCTCTTTCACATAAAGTCTGGGCACTTTTCAAATGGCTTCTTATGCACTGGAACCTGGGGTGAGTGAGTCTGCATGTGAGCCCTTTAAGAGGTATTTCTCAGTTTGCTACATCCCTTTGGAGCTTGTGAACATGAGCCCCACTGGTTTTTAAAACCAGATATTTTGGGGGTTCAGGTCTTGAAATTTTGGGTGCCTGATGTGGGGTAAAAACCCTTCACTCCTCAGGAAGAAGCACTAGGTTTGTGATTTCCCTCCTGATTGTGTGTAATTGCGCTGCTGGTGGGGTTTATGGCAAGACTGAATCTCAGGCTCTCCTACCCACTCTGATGTGACCCTTTTCTTGTTTGCTGATGTGAAGGAGCTGCTCCTCTGTTTTTCAGAGTAAATTTTTCCATATATAGCAGTAGATTTTGTGTATCCATGGGAGGAGGTAAGTTCGGGATCTTTCTATGTTGCCATCTTGGACTGCTTCCTGAGAACTTCATAATGATGAGGCTTCTTAATTCCCTGGTAAAGAAAGTTGCTTTTTGTGTGTGCCTTAATGGTCAGATATTTTCAAGGGACATTCCAAGGTGGATTTATGAGCAATCTCCTTTGCTGAGTAGTCTATTTGGACAGGCAACTTTCTTTTGCCTAATGCCAAACTCTTAGGCTGCTTCTATGTCCATCACTGACACTTCCATCAGCATTAACAAACTTCAGTAGGTCAATGAAGAAAAGCTGCTTCTTCAACAATGACGAAACCAATCTGTGTTCATGCTATAGGAAGAATTATTTAGTCTTCTTCAAAAAAGATTAATGGGTACCAGAGGGGAAGGGGGTGGGGAGTGGGCGAAAGAGGTAAAGGGGCACATATGTATGGTGACGGATAAAAACTAGACTATTAGTGGTGAGCATGATGCAGTCTTCATAGAAACTGATATATAATAATGTACACCTGAAATTACACAATGTCATAAACCAATATGACCTCAATAAAATAAGTCAAAATATATATATTGCACACTAGTGATTAGATTTTACAGTAAGATTAAATTGAATGTATACACTCTTAAAAAGCATAACATGGAAATCAAGGCATCTATAAAATTTCC
Source organism: Diceros bicornis minor (assembly GCF_020826845.1). Taxonomy (NCBI): domain Eukaryota; kingdom Metazoa; phylum Chordata; class Mammalia; order Perissodactyla; family Rhinocerotidae; genus Diceros; species Diceros bicornis. Next base: position 59,752,273 of record NC_080781.1, read on the forward strand.
ATGATAAACCACAGTCCTGACTTTCAGAATTCAGCAATAAATCACGCTTCTAGTCCTGGGCCACCAATAGTTGTTTTTAAATAGTTAAGGATCTTGTCCATAATTGGAACAGAATGCTGTATATGTGTGACAATCATTTCTAATATAAATTATTTTTGAGGTCTCAGATATTTCAATTGCTGAGCCATACTTTTGTAATACTTAATCACCTGATGTCTTACATGGCTCCCAGCCAAAGAAAAAGATGGAACTAAGCAAAGTCTAGGCTCTGAGTGCAGAAACTATGGCCTGGTCAAGACCCTGGTTTCTAATAGAGGAAAAGCCTCACTTTTCTGTTATAGGATTTTTAAAATTAAAATAAAACATAACAATATTCAGTAAAATTCACTCATTGTAGTGTAGAATTTCATAGATTGTGAAAGTGCATTCAATCATGTATTCACCACCATAATCAAGATACAGAACAGTTCCATTACCCTGAAAAATTCCCTCTTGCTACCTCTTTGTAGTCACTCTTGGTAACCATTTTCTCTATGTTCTACATTCCTATGGGTTGCCTTTTTCACAATGTCATAAAACAGAATCATACAGTTTAGCCTTTGAGTTCTAGATTCTTCTCACTTAAAAAATGCATTTGGATGATATGAGCAAAAATTGCAGATTAGGGAACTCCAAAATTCTGTTCCTCCACAAAACCAGTCCATACTTCCCAAGAAAAAAAGAAATCAACAAACCAGATTCAGGTATAGCATAGATGTTGGAACTGCCTGACAGTGATTTTAAAATAACTACAATTAATATGTTAAAGGCCCTAATGGAAAAGGTGAACAACATGCAAAATTAGGTGGTTAATTTCAGTAGAGAGATGAAAACTATAAGAAAGAATAAAATGGAAATGCTAGAAATAAAAAACACAGTCTCTCTCTCTCTAAGGAGAGAAAGACTTCAACAGTCTCTTCAGTACACTTCACACCACTAAGTGTTGTAAAATGACCAGTGAAATTGAATGTAGGTCAATAAAAATTATCAAAACTGAAACACTAGGAGAAAAAAAAGAGGAAAAAAACAACAGAATGAAGCATCTAAGACCTATGTGATAATATCAGACACTCTAACCTACCTAGAAATTGAAATGCTAGAAAGAAAAGAGAGATAGGGCAGAAGAAAGATTTGAAGAAATAATAGCTGAAAATTTTCTAATATTAATGATAGACACCAAACCACAGATTCAAGAAACTCAGAGAACACCAACCAGGATAATTACCAAAAAGCTTTCATGCACACACACACACACAAACACCCTGGGGCATGCCATGTAAAATCTACTAAAAACCAAAGAGAAACAGAAACTCTTGAAAACAGCCAGAAATGATAAAACCAAAGCACATTACATATAAAGGAACAAAGATGAAACTTATGACATATTTCTCATCAGAAAACATAAAAACCAGAAGACTATGGTGTAATATCTTTAAAATGCTGAAGGAAAAATACTATCAACTGGGAATTCTGTATACTATGAAAATAAGATGAAGAAATAAACACATTCTCAGAAGAAAAAAAACTAAGATTTGATTGCCTACAGATCTATATCACAAGAAATTTTAAAGAAAGCAATTCATGAAGAAGTGATATGATACCAGATAGCAAATGGGATTTATACAACGAAATGAGGAGTGTTGGAAATGGTATAAATGAAGGTAAAAATAAAATGTATTTTCTTCCTGTTAAGTACTCTGATGACTGATTGTCTAAAATAAAAAATATTAGCAATGTATTGTATTTTTGTGTATATGAAAGTAAAATGTATGACCAAAAAGCACAATGAATGGAAGGGGTAAATTTGGAACATACAGTTTTAAAGTTCTTAGGCCAGATAATAAGAAATATAATATTATTTGAAGATAGATTCTGAGTAAAGTAAGAGGTATTTGTAAATTATAGAGCAATAAGTAAAGTGATTTTATTTTTTATTTTTATTTATTTATTTTTTTAATTTTTTGTTTATTGCAGTAACATTGGTTTATGACATTGTAAAAATTTCATGTGTACATCATTGTACTTCTTAAAGTGATTTTAAAAACAGGTAAAAAGACTAAGTTAACAGTGGAGATAAAATGGAATCACATAAAATGCTCAATTAATGCAAAAGACAGAAAAAAAAAGAGAAATCAAAGAAAAAGTGAAAAAGTAGAAAAAGTCCACCAATGTGGTAGATTTTATTTCAACCATAGCAATAATCAATTAAATTTAAACAGTCAACACCCAATGAAAAGACATATATTGTGATATTGGATTAAAAAATGACACAACTATATGCTGTATAAAAGAAACCCACTTTAAACAAAAAAGCACAAATATGATCAACATGAAATAATGGACAAAGATGTACCATGCAAACCCCAACATGTTTAATACTATTATTAGGGAAAATAGACCTCAGGCTAAGGAATTTGCCATGGATAAAGAGGGACATTACAGGATAATAAAGAGATCAATTTCCAAAAACAAAACAACAAAAAAGCTCTTAAATGTGTATGCACTGAACAACAGAACACCAACATACAGTCGCACACCACATAACGACATTTCAGTCAATGATGGAGTGTATATACAGCAGTGGTCCTGTAAGATTATAATGGAGCTGAAAAATTCTTATCATCTAGTGACATCATGGGTATTGTAACATCATAGTGCAATGCATTACTCAGGTGTTTGTGGTGATTCGGGTGTAAACAAACCTACCGTGCTGCCAGTCATATAAAAGTATAGCACATATAATTATGTACAGTACATGATACTTGATAATAAAAATAAATGACTGTTACTAGTCTATGTATTTATTATACTGTACTTATTGACATTTTAGAGTGTACTCTACTTATAAAAAAAGTTTACTGTAAAACAGTATGCCATGTTATGCCAGCAGCAGCCTCATATATCTCATGTTTACTGCATATCTTGATTGCATTATTTTCTCTTGTGCTTGATTTAATCTCATGTTGTTTTGTTCAACATGGCCCAAAGCACACAAAATCCACTGCTAATGTTGCCAGTAAGAGGCCACATTGAGTGATTTACCTGGAAACAAAATTAAAAATGATTAAGGAATATAAAGGTGGAAAATCAGTGATGGTTATTGCTCCCCAGTCAGGCATGTTCCATTTCACCATAGGTATGATCTTGAAGAATAAGAACAAAGTGACAGAAGCTGTTAAAGGATCTGCTTCATTGAGGGCAATGAGACTAATAAAAATTTGATAAGAGCATATATCAGACATAGAGAAACTTCTAATGACCTGGATTGAAGACCAGACACAGAAGTGTATTCCTCTTAGCGTTGTGAAGATCATGGCCAAAACAAACAGTTGTGATATTGAAAGAAAAGGCTGGACCCAACTACCCTGTTGATTTTACTGCTACCTCTGAGTGGCTTAAATGATTCAAGAATCGTTATTTATTACACAATGTATAAGTGAGTGGTTAGTCTGTGAGTGCTCATGTGAAAGCAGCTGAAGAATTTTTGGAAACTCTAGATAAGCTTATTATGGAGAAAAATTGCCTGTCAGAGCAAATATTCGATATGGATGAAACTTCTCTGTTCTGGAAATTGATGCTTGAAAGGACTTTTATCTATTAAGAAGCCAAGTCAATGCCAGGTTTCAAGGCTTTTAAGGCCAGGCTACAGTCCTGCTAGGGGGCAATGTTACAAGACAAAAATTGAAATCCTTTGTGATCTAGCACAGTGAAAACCTCAGGGGCTTCAAGCATATCAACAGCACACACTGCCAGTGTGCTACAGGAGCAATAAGAAGTCATGGATGACCCAGCTCATCTTTCAAGATTTTCTTGAATTGCTATGCCAGTGAAATGGAGAAGTTGTTTGGAGAATAACATACCTTTCAAGATTTTGCTTAGGATGATAACACTCTTAGACATCTCCCCTTTATTGGTGACCTTAATCCGATATCAACCCAACCCTCCAAACAGCACCTCTTTGATCCAGCAGTTCGATCAAAGCTTTTAAGGCCTACTACCTAAGGAGGTCCTTTACACAGGCTATTGCTGCACCTGAATAAGACAATGAGAAGACACTGATGCAATTCTGGAAGGATTACAACATCTTTCCTGGGATTGGGGTGATGTCACTAAGGAGTGTATGAATGGCATCTTGAAGAAGACACTCAAGAGGTTCATCCATGACTTGAGAGGATTTGCCAAGGATGAAGAGGTTTCAAAAATCAACAAGGCTGTGGTTGAGATGACAGAAACTTTAACTTGGGTGTGGATGAGGATGACATTGAGAAGCTCTGAGAGGTGATTCCTGAGGAATTGAATAATGAGTTATTGGAACTGGAACAGGAACACATAGCTGAAGAAGAAGCAAGAGAATATGAAACTGCAGGAGAAGTAAAAGAAGAATGCTCAAGATAATTTAGTGAAGGGAGAAGCTTCTGCAGACTTCAACAAGCTCATTAAACACTTTGAAAACATGGACCCCAACACCAAAAGGTTTTCATTAATAGAGAGGTCTGTTCATGGTGCATTATCTACTTATGAGCAAATCTGTGATGAAAAAAAGAAACCAAGCACCACAATGGACATATTTCTGAAAAGAGTGACACCTCCTCAAGAGCAGCCTCAGGCACGTCCTTCAGGAGATATTCCAGAAGAAGTCATTGTTATCATAGATGACAGCTCCAAGGGTGTTATTGCCCCTGAAGAGCTTCCAGTGGGACAAGGTGTGGAGGTGGAAGACAGTGATATTGATGACCTTGACCCTGTGTAGACCTAGACTAATGTGTGGTCTTGTGTCTTAGTTTATAACAAAATATTTTAAAGTAAAAAATAAAATTTAGGGGCCAGCCTGGTGGCACAAGCAGTTAAGTGTGCACGCTCTGCTGCGGCGGCCCAGGGTTCTTCGGTTCGGATCCTGGGCATGCACCAACACACGGCTTGGGAAGCCATGCTGTGGAAGCATTCCATATAAAGTGGAGCAAGATGCACACGGATGTTAGCCCAGGGCCAGTCTTCCTCAGCAAAAAAAGAGGAGGATTGGCAGATGTTAGCACAGGGCTGATCTCCTCACACACAAATAAATGAATAAATAAATAATAAAATTTAAAAAGAGAAAAAAGCTTATAGAATATGCATATAAAGAAGAAAATATTTTTGTACAGCTGTACAATGCGTTCATGTTTTAAGCTAAGTATTATAAGAAAAGAATCAAATAGTTAAAAAATAATTTTAAAAATATATGAAGTAAAAAAGTTACGGTAAGCTAAGGTTAATTTATTACTGAAGAAAGAAATTTTTCTTTATATATTTAGTGTAGTCTAAATGTACAGTGTTTATAAAATCAAAAGTAGTGTACAGTAATTTCCTAGGCCTTCACATTCACTCACCACTCACTCACTGACTCACTCAGGGAAACTTCCAGTCCTGCAAGCTCCAGTGCCCTATATATGTGTAACATGATTTTATCTTTTATTTTTTAATTGATGTTTTAATAGTTTTTAACATTGTGAAATTTTGGGTTGTATATTTTTGTTTGTCCATATATATGTCTCCCTTCACCCCTTGTGCCCACCCCTCACCACAACCCCCACCCCCATAGCCACTGGTAACCACAATACAGTTTTCTCTGTCCATGTGTTGGTTTATATTCCACATATGAGTGAGATCATACACTGCTTGTGTTTCTCCTTCTGGCTTACTTCACTTAACATAATACCCTCCAGGCTCATCATGTTGTTGCAAATGGGATGATTTTGTCTTTTTTTATGGCTGAGTAGTATTCCATTGTGTATATATATATATATACCATATCTTCTTGACCAATAGTCAGTTGAGGGACACTTAGGTTGCTTCCACTTCTTGGCTATGGTGAATAATGCTGCAATGAACACAGGGGTGGATAGGCCTCTTTGGATTGTTGATTTCAGGTTCATTGGAAAGATTCCCAGTAGTGGGATGGCTGGATCATAGGGCATCTCTATTTTTAATTCTTTGAGGAATCTCCATACCGTTTTCCATAGAGGCCACACCAGTTTGCATTCCCACCAGCTCTGTATGAGGGTTCCTGTTTCTCCACATCCTCTCCAACCTTTTGTTGTTTTTTGTCTTGGTGATTATAGCCAATCTAATGGGTGTGAGGTGATATCTTAGTGTTGTTTTGATTTGCATTTCCCTGATGATTAATGATGTTGAGCATCTTTTCATGTGCCTATTGGCCATCTGTATATTTTCCTTGGAGAAGTGTCTCTTCATTTCCTCTGCCCATTTTTTGATCGAGTTGTTTGATTTTTTGTTGTTCAGTTGTGTGAGTTCTTTATATATTATGGAGATCAACCCCTTGTCAGATGTATGTTTTGCAAATATTCTCTCCCAGCTGGTTGGTTGTCTGTTCATCTTGATTCTGGTTTCATTTGTCTTATAAAAGCTCTTTAATCTGATAAAGTCCCACATGTTTATTTTTTCTTTAGTTTCCCTAGTCTGGGTAGGCATGTCATCCGAAAAGTTTCCTTTATGACCAATGTCAAATAGTGTGTTGCCTATATTTTCTTCTATGAGTTTTATAGTTTCAGGTCTCACCTTCAGGTCTTTGATCCATTTTCAGTTAATTTCTGTGAACGATGATAGCAGGTGGTCCACTTTCATTCTTTTGCACGTGGCTGTCCATTTTTCCCAACACCATTTATTGAAGAGACTTTCCTTTCTCCAATGTATGTTCTTAGCTCCTTTGTCAAAAATTAGCTGTCCATATATGTGTGGTTTTACTTCTGGGCTTTCAATTCTGTTCCATTGTTCTGTGTGTCTGTTTTTGTACCAGTACCATGCTGTTTTGATTATTATTGTTTTGTAGTATGTTTTGAAGTCAGGGATTGTGATGTCTCCTGCTTTGTTCTTTTTTCTTAGGATTTCTTTATCTATTCGGGGTCTTTTGTTGCTCCATATAAATTTTATTATTCTTTTTTCTATTTCTGTGAAGAATGTCATTGGGATTCTGATTGGGATTGCATTGAATCTGTAGATTGTTTTAGGTAATATAGACATTTTAACAATGTTTATTCTTCCAATCCATGTGCATGGGATATCTTTCGATTTCTTTATGTCATCATTGATTTCTTTCAATAATGTCTTGTAGTTCTCATTGTATAGTTAATTCACTTCCTTGGTAAGATTTATTCTTAGGTATTTTATTCTTTTTGATGCAATTGTAAATGGTATTATCTTTTTGAGCTATTTTCTGTTGGTTCATTATTAGCATACAGAAATGCAACTGATTTTTGTAATAGTTTTCCAGCGGATTCTTTAGGGTTTTCTAGATATAAAATCATGTCATCTGTAAATAGTGAGAGTTTCACTTCTTTCTTGCCTATTTGAATTCCTTTTATTCCTTTTTCTTGCCTAATTGCTCTGGCCAAAACCTCCAGTACTACGTTGAATAGGAGTGGTGAGAGTGGGCAGCCCTGCCTCATTCCTGTTCTCAGAGGAATGGCTTTCAGTCTTTCCCCGTTGAGTATGATGTTGGCTGTGGGTTTGTCATAAATAGCGTTTTTTATGTTGAGGTACTTTCCTTCTCTTCCCATTTTGTTGAGAGTTTTTATCATAAATGTATCTTGTCAAATGCCTTCTCTGAGTCTATTGAGATGACCATGTGTGTGGTTTTTATTCTTTGTTTTGATCATGTAATGTATCACGTTGATTGATTTGCAGATGTTAAACCATCCCTGCATCCCTGCTATAAATCCCAATTGATCATGGTGTCTTTTTATGTACATCTTTTTAATGTATTGCTGTATTTGGTTTGCCAAAATTTTGTTGAGGATTTTTGCAGCTATGTTCATCAGCAATATTGGCCTGTAATTATCCTTCCTTGTATTGTCTTTGTCTGATTTAGGAAGTGTTCCATCTTCCTCTATTTTTTGGAATAGTTTGAGAAGGATGGGTATTAAATCTTCCTTGAATTTTTGGTAAAAATCACCAGAGAAGCCATCTGGTCCTGGACTTTTATTTTTTGGGAGGTTTTTGATTATTATTTCAATCTCTTTACTTGTGATTGGTCTATTCAGATTCTCCATTTCTTCTTGGTTCAGTTTTGGGAGGTTTTATGAGTCTAAGAATTTATCCATTTCTTCTAGATTGTCCAATTTGTTGGCATATACTTTCTCATAGTATTCTCTCATAATCCTCTGTATTTCTGTGGTATCCATTGTAATTTCTCCTCTTTCATTTCTAATTTTATTTACTTGAGCCTTTTCTCTTTTTTTTTCTTAGTAAGACTGGCTAAGGGTTTGTCGATTTTGTTTATCTTCTCAAAGAACAAACTCTTTTTTTCATTAATCCTTTCTACTGTTTTTTTGGTCTCAATTTCATTTATTTCTACTCTTATTTTTATTATTTCTCTCCTTCTGCTGACTTTGGGCTTTCTTTGCTCTTTTTCTGCTTCTGTTAGGTGTAAATTAAGGTTACTTATTTGGACTTTTTCTTGTTCGTTAATGTGGGCTTGTATCACTATGAGTTTCCCTCTCAGAACCGCTTTGGCTGTATCTCATATGGTTTGGTATGGCATATTTTCATTTTTCTTTGTTTCCAGATATTTTTTGATTTCTCCTTTAATTTCATCAATGATCCATTGGTTGTTCAGTAGCATGTTGTTAAATCTCCACATTTTTGTCACTTTCCCAGCATTTTTTCATGATTCATTTCCAGTTTCATAGCTTTATTGTCTGAAATGATGCTTGTTATGATTTCAGTCTTCTTAAATTTACTGAGGCTTGCTTTGTTTCCCAACACATGTCTATCCTTGAGAATGTTCCATGCATGTTAGAAGAATTTCTAGTCACCTGTTTTTGGATGGAGTGCTCTGTATATGTCTTCTAGGTCCATCTTGTCCAGTTTTTCATTTGTCTACTATTTTTTTTTTTGAGGAAGATCAACCCTGAGCTAACATCTGTGCTAATCCTCCTCTTTTTGCTGAGGAAGACCAGCTCTGAGCTAATACCTATTGCCAATCCTCCTCCTATTTTTCCCCCAAGGCCCCAGTAGATAGTTGTATGTTGTAGCTGCACACCCTGCTGGTTTCTGTATGTGGGACACAGCTTCAGCCTGGCTGGAGAAGCAGCGTGTCGGTGCGTGCCCAGGATCCAAACCCGGACCGCCAGTAGTGGAGCGCACGCACTTAAGCGCTAAGCCACAGGGCCGGCCCAAGTCTACTATTTCTTTATTCATTTTTTGTCTGGATGATCTATCCATTGATGTAAGATGGGTATTACGATCCCCTACTTTTATTGTGTTGTTGTTAACGTCTCCTTTTAGGTTTGTTAATAGTTGCTTAATGTACATTGGTGCTCCTATGTTGGATGCATATATATTTAAAAGTGATATGTCTTCTTGGTGGAGTGTCCCTTTTATCATTATATATTTCCGTTCTTTGTCTCTCTTCATCTGTTTTATCTTGAAGTCTACTTTGTCTGATATGAGTATGGCAACACCTGCTTTCTTTTGTTTGCCATTAGTTTGGAGTATTGTCTTCCATCCTTTCACTCTGAGCCTGTGCTTGTCTTTAGAGCTGAGATGAGTTTCCTGGAGGCAGCGTATTGTTTGACATTGCTTTTTAATCCATCCTGCCACTCTGTATCTTTTGATTGGAGAGTTCAGTCCATTTACATTTGGGGTAATTATTGATATATGAGGGCGTAATGTTGCTGTTTTGTCACTTAATTTCTAGTTCTTTTGCATTTCCTTTTTGCTTGTCCCATTTGTTTTGGACTGCCAATTCAGTTTGGTTGTTCTGTCTTATGACTCTTCTAGTTTTCTCTTTGTTTATCATATGTGATTTTGTTTTGATTATTTGTTTAGTGGTTACCTTGAGGTTTGTGTAAAACATCTTGTGTATGAGATAGTCCATTATCTGATGGCCTCCTATTTCTTATACTAAGTCAATTCAATCACTTTCCTCTTCCCCTTCTAAGTTGTTCTTGTTATACCTTATTCTATCTTCTGTTGTGGCTGTGTGTTTACAGTGATGAGGTTAAATTTATTTTTGGTGAATTTCTTCCTTTGATCTTAGATTTTGGTATTTAAGTGGTTGCCAACCTATTCTGCTAAAGATCTACTATTTTTCTGAGTTTCTCTTCCTATTTTTCTCCTTGATACAATATTTGTATTCCCTTTCTCGTCTTTCTTTCAGGCCTGAGGGCCTTCTTGAGTATTTCTTGTAGTGGTGGTCTCAGGGCTCTGAACTCCCTTAGCCTTTGTTTATCTGGGAAAGTTACTATTTCTCCATCATATTTGAAGGATATTTTTGCTAGATAGAGTATTCTTGGCTGAAAGTTTTTGTCTTTCAGTATTTTGAATATATTATTTCAGTCTCTCCTAGCCTGTAAAGTTTTTGTTGAGAAATCTGCTGAGAGCCTGATGGGAGTTCCTTTGTACGTTATTTTTTGTTTTTGTCTAGCTGCCCTTAATATTGTTTCTTTGTCATTGACTCTCGCTAGCCTCACCACTAGGTGTCGTTGTGTGGGCCTTTGCCTGTTGAAATGTTTAGGTGACCTCTTGGCTCTGCTTACTGGTATTTCCAGCTCCTTACCCAGATTTGGGAAATTCTCAGCTATTATTTCCTTGAATAGGCTCTCTGTTCCTCTTTCCCTCTCTTCTCCCTCAGGAATACCTGTAATTCTTATGTTACATTTTCTAATAGAGTCAGATATTTCTCGGAGACTTTCTTCATTTCTTTTTAGTTTTAGTTCTCTCTCCTCTTCTATCTGGAGCATATCTGTATTCCTATCCTCTAAAATGCTAATTCTTTCCTCCATATTGTCAGCTTTGTTCTTTAAAGATTCCAGATTCTCCTTTATCTCCTCCATTGTGTTCTTCATCACCATCAGCACTGATTGTTTTTTTTTTAATTATAATTTTATATATTTCTTTCTTTTTCCCCAAAACCCCAGTAGATAGTTGTATGTCATAGTTGCACATCCTTCTAGTTGCTGTATGTGGGACGCGGCCTCAGCATGGCTGGAGAAGCGGTGCGTAGGTGCACGCCTGGGACGTGAACCCGGGCCGCCAGCAGCGGAGGGCGCGCACCTAACCGCTAAGCCACGGGGCCAGCCCCATGATTGGTTTTTCTTTATGATTTCATTCTCTTTTGTGAAGAAACTCCTAATCTCATTGAATTGTTTGTCTGTGTTGTCTCGTATTTCGTTGAGTGTTTTTATGATAGCTATTTTGAAATCTCTGTCATTTAGGTTATGGATTTCTATGTCTTTAGGGTTGGTTTCTGAGTGCTTGTCATTTTCCTTCTGGTCTGGTGATTTCATGTATCTTTGCATTGTGTTCCCTATATTCGCTTTGTTTTTCCTCATCCTGGAAATCTCTGGTTGTAATTTCCACCCGCCACCACTGTGTGGTGGTAATGGGCTGTGTAATCTGAGCCCCCTGTGGTCTGCCCTGGCTGTTTGCTGTGATCTGCGATCCACGGCTCACTTGGTCTGGTCTGGTCAGCTGAGCTGCAGTGTCTGGTTTGTGAGGAGGGGGGTCTCTCTCTTTTGCCTGCTGGGTCCCTGGCATGGGGCACTTCTCATTTGCCCCTCGTTATCTGCTCTCTGAGGTGCTCAGATGTTGATGGTACCCTGTAGCAATTCTGAGTCCTCTATGTGGGAGTTTCCCACTGGCTGAGAGACCCCGAAGAGCTATGGTTTCCCCACAAAGTACCACCCCTCTGCCCTCTCTGGGAGCCTCATGAACCAGGATTGCTGATCTTATGGGGATGGAGAGGAGTTCTCCTTACCTCTCCTCACTTCCTCTGGGGGTCCAGCACGTTTCACTCTCAAATGTGTGGCAGTTTGGATCTTTCCGATCCTGCTTTTCACTGTCTGGGATTCCGTTGTTGGTCTGTGACTGTTATTTTTGTTGTATCTTATTAGGGGAAGAGTTTACGGGAAAGCTCACTCTGCCATGATGCCGACGTCACTCTCCATGATTTTTTCTTTTATGTTATATTTTTACTATAACTTTTTGTTTAGATATATTTAGATACACAAATAGTTACTATTGTATTATAATTGCCTACAGTATTAAGTACAGGACCATGTTGTACAAGTTTGTAGCCCAGGATCATTAGGCTATACCATATAGCCCAGATGTGTAGTAGGCTATACTATCTGTGTTTGTGTAAGTACACTCTATGATAGTCACACAATGACAAAATTGCCTAATGACACATTCCTCAGAACATATCCCCACAATTGAGCAACATATGACTAGACATGGAACCAAAAACTCGCAGAAGTTAAAGGTAATTTGTGTATTTTTAGGAATTTGTCCATTATATCTGTGTTATGTAGTTTGTTGGCCTCTAATTGTTTTTAGTATTCCCTTATAATCCATTTCAATTCCACAAGGTTGCTAGTAATGTTCCCACCTTTATTTATGATTTTAGTTATTTGTGTCTTGTCTGTTTTTTCTTTGTCTTTCTGGTTAAAAGTTTTTCAATTTGATCAATTTGATCTTTACAAAGAATAAACTTTGGTTTCATTGATACTCTTTATTGTTTTTCTGTTCTCTATTTTACTATCTTGACTGTATTATTCCATATTTCTTTACTTCAGGTAGCTTTGGGTTTAGTTTGCCCTTCTTTTTCTAGTTCCTTAAAGTGTAAAGTTAGATTATTGATATGAAATCTTTCTTGTATCTTAATGTAGGCATTTACAACTATAAATTTTTCTTTGAGCACTACCTTTGCTGCATCCCATTAGTTTTGGTATGTTGTGTGTTCATTTTCATTCATATTTAACTTTAAAAAATTTTTTTTGGTAATTTATTCTTTGGCCTATGTTTGTTTGTTTAAATTCCAAATATGAATTTTCAAGATTTTTATTGATTTCTAGCTTCATTCCATGTGTTCAGAAAAAATACTCTGTATGATCCCAATTTTTTGTAGATATATTGAGAATTGCTTTGTGGTCTAACAGATGGTCTGTCCTGGAAAATGTTCCATGTGCTCTTAAGAATAATGTGTATTCTGCTGTAGTTGAGTGGCATATTCTACATATGTCTGATATGACTAGTTGGTTTATAGTGCTATTCGAGTCTTCTATTTCCTTATTTATGTCCTGTTTAGATATTCTATCCATTACTGAAAGTGGTATACTGATGTCTCAAAATATTATTGTAGCACTATTTCTCCCTTACAGTCTATCAGTTTTTACTTTATATATTTTGGGGCTCTGTTTTTTGGTGCATAAATGTTTATGATTGTTATATCTTTTTGAATTAACCCTTTTATCTTTATACAATGCCATTACTTGCCTTTTGTAACAATTTTTTACTAAAGTCTATTTTTTTTCTGATATTACTATAGCCACCATTCCACTATTTACATGTAATATATTTTTCCATTATTTCACTTTGGACCTATTTGTGTCTTTGTATGTAAAGTGAGTCTCTTGTAGAAAACATATAGTTGAGCCACGTATTTTTAAAAATTCATTCTACCAATTTCTGTATTAGTCTGGAGAGTTTAATCCATTTACATTGGAAGTAATTACTGTACAGAAAGACTTACTCGGACACTTTCTATTTATTTTCTGTATTTCATACCTTTCTTTGTCCCTCATATCCTCTACAACTGCCTTATTTTTGTGTTTAGTCGATTTTTTGTAGTGAAATTTTTTGATTCCCTTTTCATTTCTTTTTGTGTATATATTTCCTTTGTAATTATCATTGAGATTATATTTAACATTCTACTTTATAACTATCTTGAGTTGATACCAACTTAACTTCAATAGCATACAAAAACACTTCTCATATACTACTCCCCTCCACATTTAGGCTGTTGTTGTCACAAATTGCATCTTTATATCTTGTGTGCCTAATAACATAGAGCTACAATTATTGTATACATTTGTCTTTCAAATCATGTAGGAAATAAAAAGTGGGGTTATACACCAAATGCACAGTAATACTGACTTTTATATTTACCTATGTAGTTACCTTTAACAAAGGTCTTTATTTCTTCATTTGGCTTGAGTTATTGTCTAGTGTCCTTTCATTTCAACCTGAAGATTTCACTTTAGCATTGCTTGCTAGACAGATCTAGTGGTAATGACCTTCTTCAACTATTGTTTAAATGGTAATGTCTTAATTTCTCCCTCATTTTATTTATTTATTTATTATTTTGTGAGGAAGAATAGCCTTGAGCTAACATCAATGCCAATCTTCTTTTTGCTGAGGAAGACCTGCCCTGAGCTAACATCCATGCCCATCTTCTTCTTTATATGGGATGCCGCCACAGCATGGCTTGATAAGCAGTGCATTGGTGCACGCCCAGGATCTGAACCTGCAAACCCTAGGCCTCTGCAGTGGAGTGCATGCACTTAACCACTATGCCACTGTGCCAGTCCCATCTCCCTCATTTTTGAGTTACCATTTTGCCAGATATGGAATTCTTAGTTGACAGTTTTTTTTTTCTTTCAGCGTTTTAAATATGCCAACCCTATTTCTTCTGGCCTGCATGATTTTGGATGAAAAATCAGCTGTTAATCTCGAAGATCTTTTCTATGTGACAAATATTTTTCTTTCAGCTTTTAAGGTTCTCTCCTTGTCTTAGTTTTGCTACAGATTATGTTTCTTGGTGCGGATGACTTTGAGTTTATCTTGTGTGAAGGTAGTTGAGATTTTTGGGTTGTAGATTCATGCATAGATTCAAATTTGGGAATTTTTCAGTCATTATTACTTCAGATATTCTTTCTGCCCCTTTCTCTCTCTTTTTCTTCAGGGACTCCCATAATGTATAAGCCTGCTTGATGTTGTCCCACAGGTCCCTTATGCTCTGTTTACTTTTATTCATTCTTTTTTCTTTCTGCTACTCAAACTACATACATTTAGTTGTCCAATTATCATGTTTGCTGATTCTGTGTTCTGCCTGCTCAAAATTGCTTTTGAACACTTCTAGTGAATTAAATTTTTAATTTCAGTTATTGTACTTTGAAATTCCATAATTTCTGTTTGTTTCCTTTTAATTTCTATCTCTTTGATGATGATATTCTAATTTAATCCATACATACTTTTAAAAATTACTTAGTTTTGTCCATTTTTTACAGCTCTTTGAACATATTTAAATAGATGCTATGAAGTATATGTCTAGTAAATCCTATGTTTGGGCTTCCTCAGGATATTTTTTGTGATTTTTTTTTTTCCTTTGAGTGGGCCATATGTTCCTGTTTCTTTGTATAACTTGTGAATTTCTATTGAAACTTGAGTGTTTGAATATAATGTGGTAACTGTGGAAATCAGATTATCCTCTTCTTCCCAGGGGTTACTAATTTTTTTTATTGTTGAAGGCTTTAGTAGTCCATTTGCTGAGTGACTTTTCCCAACTATTTTTGCAGAGACTGTATTCTTTGTTGTGTATGATCACTGAAGTCCCCGTTCCTTAGCTTTTACTTAACTAGGGTTTTGACAGAAATTTCCTTGAATGCCAAGAACCGAGAGAGAAAGAGAGAAAACAACTCTTCCAGTCTTTTCAGATTGGCTCTGTGATAGTGCCCTCTTTTAACATTTAATCAAGCTTTCCCTGAACCTTGTGATCAGCCTGTGGTATAACTTTAGGGTCTTCTCAGGTCTTTTTTGAGCATCTATGTTATACTGAGTTTTCTAAATTCCCTCACATACACGGATGGTTTTTATTGCCCTAATTGCCCAAAGAAACTGTCTCCCTAGATTTTCTTTGAGGCTGAAGCTGGAGGCTGAACCATAATTCTTTGTCCCGGGTGGTTCTAGGTTATTCACCCATTTTACAATTTATTTTAAAAACACCTTCCATTTGTCCATTCTGGGTGAATTCAGAGTTAGTCAAAAGAGAGAGAAGCACCTTGTGTTCATCCTTCAGGTAACCCAGACTGGTTAGAACAGATGTACTTAATAATTTTTGAATAAAAACTGTGGGTATATACTAGTAAAGGAAGAGCACTGCAAGAAGATATAACCATTATAAATATTATAAACCCAGTAATACATGCTCAAAATATACCAAACAACACCTGATAGGACTTCATGGAATAAAAATTAAAACAAGAATTTTGGTTGGAGATTTTAATACACTCCTTTCTGAAATCGTTATGTCAAGCAGAGCAAAAATAAGCCAATATATCAAAATTCTGAGAAGTGAAATTAATAACCTTAAGCTAATAGATAGGTACTTGCTACTTGAACTATCACCATCGAAATATTGCTATAGACTTGTAAAAATTTTTTAAAAAATTTGCTGGAGCCAGAGGCCAGGTTTCCACACTGGGCATGTGGGCTCAAGTCTTCAAGACTGCTGCCATACCAGGGAGGGGTGGGAAAAGGCAAAAAAATAATTCCTCAAAGCTTTCTTATTGATTCTAAGCTCTTCTTGATTCAGCATTTACTAGGCTGCTGTGAATCATTAACTGTTTTCCAGCATACTGACAAAGTTGATTGTCACATTTTTATGCTTGTTTTTCAATGTTTTGAGGTAGGAATAGGAGCTTGGAGATGCCTACTCCACCTTTATACTGATACTTCTCACATCTTACACTTTTTTAGTGCTATTTATTAGTTGAAGAAATAGGTCATTTGTCCTATGGACTTTGGAGTTGCATAAATGCTTCTTCATGATGTATTTTTTTTCTTTTCATAAGAGATTAACATTAATAATTTAATTTTGAAGCATATCTCATAGTTACTTTTAAAATTTATTTCCACATGTACATATACTAACATATTATCTTGCTTCTTACAACATGAGCCTTTCACCAGAGATATTTCTACAACTTGTTATTTCTACCTTAACAATATGTCTTGAAAATGTTACCATTTTAATGCATTTATATTCACCTCTTGTTAAATGTTGTGTAATATTCTATGGGCTATATTTACCACACAGTATTTAAGCATTTCCACATTGATGGATGCTTACATTGTTTTCAATTTTTTGTTTGATAACAAGCTTCAGGGAACATCTTTGAAGGGGCCTCTTGGTGCACATGTATTTTTATAGTATACATACTAGAAAGTGAATTGATGGTTCTAGATTATACAGTTTAAATTTTAATAGGAACTGAAAAACTGCAGTTCAAGAAAACTGCAGTTTATATTTCCAGCAACATTCTGTGGGAGTCTTCCTTTTTCCAGATGCTTTTCAACACTCTCATCAATTGTTTTAATTTTTGCCAATTTGATGGGTGAAAAATGGTACCTCAGTTTTTGTTTTTGTTTTTAATAGATACAGAACATACATTAATGGTCACTAGGGGTTTGGTCATGGGAGAATGGGGAGTGACTGAAAATTGCTGTAAGATTTCTTTTGAGGATAATAAAAGTTTTCTAAAATTAGACTCTGGTGATGGTTGCACAGCTTTGTAAATTTACTAAAAAACATTGAATTATACACTTTAAATGAGGGAATTTTATGGTATGTTAGTTATATCTCAGTAAAATGGAAAGGAAAGAATTAAGGTGAAATAATGTTATTTTCATAAGAAGAAAACCAAAGAGAATTTGTCACAGGCATGACTTTCTTAAAAGAAACGTTGAAAAACTTGTTTAGGAGAGTGGTAACGATAAAACAAGGATGTTTAGAATATTAGAATTGAAGAAAGAACAATGGAATGTGTAAATAAAGCAGTATATTTTTCTCATCTTGACTTTCATGCTGAGCTCGTAACATGAGTTTGGGAGTATACCTTTTCAATTTTTTGGAGGAGTTTAAGGATTGGTGTTAATTCCTCTTTAAATGTTTGGTCGAGTTCACCAGCAAAGCCATCAGGTCTTGGGCTTTTCTTTGAGAGAGGTTTGTGATTACTGACTCAATCTTCTTACTCAATGTTAGACTGGTTAGACTTTTTTATTTCTTCATGATTCAGTATTGGTAGGTTATATGTTTCAAGGAAATTATCCATTTTTTCTAGATTATCCAACGTGTTAACATACAATTGTTCAGAGTAGTCTCTTAAGATCTTTTTAATTTCTGTGCTATCAGTTGCAATGTCTTCTTTTTCATTTCTAATTTTATTTTTCTCAGTTGTCTTTCTTTTTTCTTATTAGTCTAGCTAAAGGTTTAATTTTGTTTATTCAAAAAATCAACTCTTTCATGGATCTTTACTATCTTTTTCTGGTCTCTATCATTTGATTTCTGCTCTAATCCTTGCTATTTTCTTCCTTATGCAAACTTTGTGCTTTGTTTGTTCTTTTTATAGTTCCTTAAGTTGTAAAGGTAGGTCCTTTATTGGAGAGGTGTTCTTTTTTCTTAATGTAGGCATTTATTACTGTAAAATTCTATTTTAATACTGTTTTGCCACATCTCATAAGTTTAGGCATGTTGTGTTTCCATTTTCCTTTGTGTCGAGCTATGTTTTTCACTTTTTTAGTGGTAAAACATAACATAAAATGTACCATTTTAATTATATTTTATTATAATTTTTTAATTGAGATAATATTGGCTTATAACATTGTGTAAATGTCAGGTATACATTATTATATTTCAGTTTCTGTATAGACTGCATCGTGTTCACCACCAATAGTCTAGCTTTTATCTGTCACTGTACATGTGTGTCCCTTTACCCCTTTCTCTCTACCCCACCTCTTCCTCCTCTGGTAACCATTAATCTGTTCTCCTTGTCTATGTGTTTGTTTACCTTCCATATATGAGTGAAATCATACAGTATTTTATTTTCTCTGTCTGATTTATTTTGCTTAATGTAATACCTTAAGGTTCATCTATGTTGTTGCAAATGGCACAACTTCCTCTCTTTTATGGCTGAGTAGTATTCCAGTGTGTGTGTGTGTGTGTGTGTGTGTGTGTGTGTGTAACCACATCTTTTTTATCGATTCTTCTGTTGATAGGCACTTGGGTTGCTTGCACATCTTGGATATTGTAAAAATGTTTCAATGAACATAGGGGTGCATATATATTTTTGAATTAATGATTTCATGTTCTTTGGATAAATACCTAGTAGTAGGATAGCTGGATTATATGGTATTTCTATTTTTAATTTTTTGAGAAAATTCCATACTGTTTTCCATAATGGCTACACCAGTTTGCGTTCCCATCAGCAGTGTATAAGGGTTCCCTTTCCTCAACATCTTCTCCAACATTTGTCATTTTCTGTCTTGATAATTGTAGCCATTCTGACAAGTGTAAAGTGATATCTCGTAGTTTTGATTTACATTCCTCTAATAATTAGTGGTGTTGAACATCTTTTCATGAGCCTGTTGGCCATCTGTATATCTTCTTTGGAAAAATGTCTGTTCATATCCTCCACCCATGTTTTTTAAACACGTTCATTTTTATTTCTGTTGACTTGCATGAGTTCTTTATATATTTTGGAAATTAACCCCTTGTCAGTTATATGATTTGCAAATATTTTCTCCCATTTGGTGTGTTATCTTTTTGTTTTGTTGGTTTTCTTTGTCGTAAAGAAGTTTTTAGTTTAATGTAGTCCCATATTTTTATTTTTCTTTTGTTTCCCTTGCCTGAGGAGACATGGTATTCAAAAAGACACTGCTAAGACCGATGCCAAAGAGTATACTGCCTATATTTTCTTCTAGGAGTTTTATGGATTCACGTCTTATATTCAAGTCTTTAATTCATTTTGAGTTTATTTTTGTGTATTGTGTAAGATGGTGGTCTACTTTCATTCTTTTCCATGTGGCTGTCCAATTTTCCCAACACCATTCATTGAAGGGATTTTCTTTTCCCAATTGTAGGTTCTTGGCTCCTTTGTCAAAAAATAGCTGTTCATAGATGTGTGGTTTTAGTTCTAATTTCTCAATTCTGTTCCATTGATGTGTGTATCTGTTTTTCTGCCAGTACCATGATGTTTTGAATGCTACAGCTTGGTTGTATAATTTGAATTCAGGAAGAGTGATACTTCCAACTTTGTTCTTTTTTCTCAGCATTCCTTAGACTATTTGGGGTCTTTTGTTTTTCCGTATAAACTTTAGGATTCTTTGTTCTATTTCTGTGAAGAATGTCATTATGATTCTGATTGGGATTTCATCGAACCTGCATATTGCTTCAGGTAGTATGGACATTTTAACTATGTTTATTCTTCCAATCCATGAGCATGGAATATCTTTTCATTTCTTTATGTCTTCTTTGATTTCTTTCAATAATGCCTTATAGCTTTCAGTATATAGGTATTCACTACCTTGGTTACATTTATTCCTAGATATTTTGTTCCTTTTGTTGTGATTGTAAAGGGGATTGTATTCTTGACTGTTTTCTGCTAGTTCATTATTAGTTTATAGAAATGCAACTGATTTTTGTGTGTTGATTTTGTATCCTGAAACTAGTGTTATTTGTTGATTATTTCTAATAGTATTTTGGTGGACTCTTTAGGGTTTTCTATATATAGAATAATGTCATCTACAAGTAGAGAGAATTTCACTTCTTCCTTTCCAACTTGGATCCCTTTTATTAATTTTTCTTTAATTGCTCTGGCTTAAACTTCCATTTCTATGTTAAATAAGAGTGGTGAGAATGGGCACCGTTGTCTTATTCCTGTTCTTAGAGGAATGGCTTTTGGTTTTTCTCCATTGAGTATGATGTTGGCTGTGGGTTTGTCATATATGGCCTTTATTATGTTGAGGTGCTTTCCTTCTACACCCATTTTATTGACAGTTTTCACCATAAATGGATGTTGCATCTTGTCAAATGTTTTCTTTGCAGCTATTGAGAGGATCATGTGACTTTTATTCTTCATTTAGTTAATGTGGTGTATCACATTGATTGATTTGTGGATGTTGAAGCATCCTGCATCCTTGGAATAAATCCCATTTGATCATGGTGTATTATACTTTCAATGTATTTTTGTATTATTTTGCTAATATTTTGTTGAGGATTTTTGCATTGTGTTCATCAAGGATATTGACCTGTAATTTTCTTTTTTTGTGTTGGCCTTGTCTGGTTTTGGTAGCAGGGTAATGTTGGCCTTATAGAATGAGTTAGGAAATTCCCCCCTCTTCAACTGTTAGGGAAAGTTTGAGAAGGATAGGTATTAATTCTTCTTTGAATGTTTGGTAGAATTCACTGGGGAAGCCATCTGGTGCTGGGCTTTTATTTTTGGGGAGGTTTGTGTTTAGTGTTTCAATCTCTTTGCTTCTGATTTGTCTATTCAGATTCTCTATTTCTCCTTGATTTAGTTTTGGGAAGGTGTATGATTCTAGGAATTTATCCATTTCCTTTAGGTTATCCAGTTTGTTGGCACATGGCTTTTCATAGTATTATCTTATATTCCTTTGTATTTCTATAGTATCCATTGTAATTTCTCCTCTTTCATTTCTAATTTTATTTATTTGAGTCCTGTCTTTTTTTTTCTTAGTGAGTCTGGCTAAGGATTTGTCAATTTGGTTTATCTTCTCAAAGAGCTAACTCTTAGTTTCATTGATCCTTTCTATTGTTTTTGTAGTCTCTATTTTGTTTATTTCTCTTCTGCTTTTTGTATTTCCTTCCTTCAACTAACTTTGGGATTTGTTTGATCTTATTTTTCAAGTTCTTTTAAGTGTTGAGTAATCTTATTTATTTGAGATTTTTCTCAAATTTTACTCGTTTCTTGAGATAGGCCTCTATTGCTGTAAATTTCCCTCTTTGTACCACTTTTGCTGCATCCCATAAGTTTTAGTATATTGAGTTTCCATTTTTGTTTGTCCCTAAGTACTTTTTGATTTCTCCTTTGATCTAGTCATTGTTCAGTAGCATGTTGTTTCGTGTCCACATATTGGTAACTTTCCCAGCTTTTTTTTGTAGTTGGTTTCTTGTTTCATAGAATTGTTGTCAGAAAAGATGCTTGATGTGATTTCAATCCTCTTAAATTTATTGAGGCTTGCTTTGTTTCCCAACATGTGGTCTAATTTTGAGAAAGTTCCATGTGCACTTGAGAAGAATGTTTATACTGCTGTTTTTGGATGGAACGTTCTATATATATCTATTAAGTCTATCTGATCTAGTGTTTCATTTAAGGCCGCTGTTTCCTTGTTGACTTTCTGTCTGGATGATCTATCCATTGATGTACGTGGGATATTAAAGTCCTTTACTATTATTGTGTTGCTGTCAATTTATCCTTTTATGTTTGTTAATAGTTGCTTTATATACTTTGGTGCCCTTGTGCTAGGGGTATTTATATTGATAAGGGTTACATCTTCTTGGTGGAATGTCCCTTTTATCATTATATAATGCCCATCTTTGTCTCTTATTATCTTTTTTTATCTTGAAGTCTGCTCTGTTTGATATATAAATGGCTACACCAGCTTTCTTTTGCTTGCTGTTTGCCCAGAGTATCATCTTCCATCCCTTCACTCTGAGCCTATGTTTGTCTTTAGAGTTGAGATGTGTTTTCTGGAGGTAGCATATTGTTGGGTATTGTTTTTTAATCCATCCAACCACTCTGTGTGTTTTGATTGGTGAATTCAATCCATTTTCATTTAGAGTGATTATTGATATATGAGGGCTTAATATTGACATTTTATCTTTTGTTTTCTGGTTGTTCGATATTTCCCTTGTTTCTTTTCTGTTGTATTTCTGTATGTCATTTCCATTTGATGATTTTCTGTGGTGGTTTTCTCATTATTTATGATTTGTGACTGTGCTCTGATTTTCTATTTTGTGATTACCATGAGGTTTGTATAAAAGATCTCATAGATGAGATAGTCCATTTTCTGATAGCCTCTTATCTCCTTTAGCCTATTCAGGTTCCATCCCTTTCCTCTTGCCCTTCTATGTTTTTGTTGTCACAAATTATTCTTTTTTGTCTTGTGAGTTTGTGACCTAAGTGAAGTGGTTATATTTACTTTTCATGCTTTCTTTCCCTCTATTCTTTATTTATGTATATGTTTGCTAATGTATTCTGATACAGAGTTGCAATTTTCTTATTCTATTTATCTCCTTGCTCCAAGCTTTGTAAACGTTTGTCTTTTTGTTTCAGATAGGAGAGCTTTCAGCATCATTTCTTTAAGGCAAGTCTAGTGGTGATGAATTCCTTCACCTTTTGTTTGCTGGGAAAGTTTTTATGTCTCCATCATATCTGAAGAATAATTTCATTAGATACAGTATTCTTGGCTGAAAGTATTTGTCCTTCAGTATTTTGAATATATCATTTCACTCTCTCCTAGCCTGTAAGATTTCTGCTGAGAAATCCACTGAAATCCTTATGATGTTTCCTTTGTAGGTTATTTTCTTCTCTCTTGCTGACCTAAATATTTTCTGTTTGTCATTGATTTTTGACAGTTTTAATATTATATACCTTGGAGAAGGGCTTTTTGCATTTATGTAATTAGGATTTCTGTTAAATTCATGTACTTGCATATCCAGTTCTTTCCCCAGGTTTGGGAAGTTTTCAGCTATTATTCTTTGAATAAGCTCTCTGCTCCATTCTTCATCTATTCTCCCCCTGGGATACCTATAATCCTTATGTTACTTTTCCTAATTGAGTTGGATATTTCTCAAAGAATTTCTACTTTCTTTTTTTTTTTTTTTGCTGAGGAAAATCCACCCTGAGCTAACACCTGTTGCCAATTCTCCTGTTTTTTGGCTTGAGGATGATTAACACTGAGCTAACATCTGTGCCAATCTTCCTCTATTTTGTATGTAGGTCACCACCACAGCATAGCTGACAAGTGGTGTAGGTCTTCACCCGGGATCCAAACCTGCAAACATGGGCCACCGAAGTGGAGCACCAGCTTTAACCATTAAGTCCTATGCCACAGGGCCTGCCCTTGTGTGTATGGTTTTTTTTTAGAGCTTCAATCTCTTTGGTGAAGTTTTCTTTCTGGTCAATAATTTTGTTCCTGAGCTCATTGAACTGTATTTCTGAGTTTTCTTGTAACTTGCTGAGTTTCTTTATGACAGCTATTTTGAACTCAGTCAGTCAGATTGTAATCTTCTGTGACTTCAGGTTTGGTTTCTAGAGATTTGCCATTTTCCTTCTCTTCCTCTGTGTTACTGTGGTTCTTCACGGTGATTGATGAATTGATCCTCTGCTTGAGTATTTGTGGTAGTAATCATTCTGTCTTTTTTGGGTATCGCTTTGTTACTTTGGTTCTGGTCACCTGGCTGGTGTTCCTCCACTGGGTCTCCACCATCTCTGATGCTGCTGACCCATACAGCACTTTCATTGCTGTTCTGAGGTTGTCTTGGGTTGCTGGTTGCACTGCTGCCAGGGGTGCTGGGTTCAAGAATGTTTCTGTTGGTGGAAGGGGCCCAGAGACCCAGGGACTTGTTTGCAGCCCCTGCTACTAGTGGAGGTGGTGTCAGGGTTGCTGCCACTGGGGATTTGGTCACTGGTTCTGCTGTGGTTCCTGATGCTTCTGGTTGCAGATTCTTCCTGCCACCATGGAGGGTGGCAAGGGCTGTTTTTTCCATTCCCACCCCATCTACTCATAGTTGTGCTTGATGGGCTGCACTGCATTCTCATGGGTGGGGCCACTGCCACTTGGTGGGCACACTTGCATAGGCTGGGCTTCCACCACTTGGCAGGCACTGTTGTGGGCTGGGCCACCACAGCTCCATGGGCATTCACATATGGGCTCGTATGCCCCCTTCTCCAGTCACAGTTGCACTGGCCACTGCATGTGGATATGTGTTTTGGATCACTGCCTCCAGGGAGGGGGAGGTAATGCTGCCATATTTCCACTTCTTTCTGGGTGTCCAGTCCACCCACCTTCATATGTATATCTGTAGAATCTCTCAGGTGTCCTTTTGTGCTGTGTAGAGAACCCTCTGTTGGTCAATGGATGTCTGCTTCATTGTAACTTAGAGGGGACTGATAAAAGGAACAACCCACTCAGCCATGATGCTGTCACTCTCTGTGTAAAGCTATAGTTGATATCTCTGACTTATTCTCTCACCCATTGGTTTTTAAGGAGTGTTTAATTTCTACGCATTTGTGAATTTTCCAGTTTGCCTCCAGTTATTGATTTTTAATTTCATAGCAGTGTGGTTGGGAAAGATACTCAATATGATTTCAATGTCCCTAAATTTAAGACAACTTTTTTTGTGACCTAACATATAATCTATCCTTCTGGATAATTTTCTGTGCGTGCTTCAAAATAATTTGCATTGTGCTACTGTTGAATAGAATGTTCTGTATGTATCTGTTAGGTCTATTTGTTCTAAAAGATAGTTTAAGTCCAATGTTTTCTTATTGATTTTCTGTCTAGATAGTCTATCCATTGTGGAAATGAGGTATTTAACCCCCCTACAACTATTGTATTATCTATTTCTCCTTTTCAGATATTGTACTATTTCCTTAATATATTTAGATGCTCCAATATTGGGTACTTCTATATTTGCAATTGTTATTCTTGTAGAATTGGCTCCATTATCATTATATAATGATCTTCTTTGTCTATCATTACAGCTTTTGACTTAAAGTCTATTTTGTCTGATATAAGTATAGTTACTCTTTTCTATTTTGGTTTATATTTGCATAGAACATATTTTTCTATCCCTTCATTTTTATCCTATATGTGTCCTTAATGCTAAAGCGAGTCTCTGGTAGGCAGCATATGATTAGGTCTTGTTTTTAAAATCTATTCAACTCTGTGCCTTCAACTGAGGAATTTAATCCATTCATATTTAAAGTAATTATTGATACATAAGGTATTACTACTGCCATCTTATTAGTTGTTTTCCAGCTGTTTTGTAGTTTGCTTGTTCCTTTCATCTTCTTTTGCTGTCTTTCTTTGTGCATTGATGATTTTCTCTAGTGGTGTGCTTTGACACTCTTCTCTTTAGCTTTTATGTATTTACTATACATTTTTGCTTTTGGTTACCACGAGGCTTACATAAAACATCTTATAGATATAACAGTCTATTTTATGCTAATAACTAACTTTGATGACATACAAAACTACCCTTTTACCCCCCCCACACATTTGAATGTTTTTGATGTCACAATTCACCTCTTTTTATGTTGTGTATCCATTAACAAATTATTGAAACTATAGTTTTTTAAATAATTTTGTCCTTAAACCATTATATTAGAAGTAAATTAACAAACCACCAGTATTTTGAATTTGACTATATTCTTACCTTTACCTGTGTATTTTTATATTTTTGTATATTTTTGTGTTTTTAATTAGTGAAATTATATTTCAGCGTGAAGAATTCCTTTTAACATTTCTTGTTAGGCAGGTGTAGTGGTGCTGAACTCCCTCAGCTTTTTGTTTCTGTGGGAAAATCTTTATCTTTCTTCCATTCCTGAAGGACAGCTTGACTGGGTAATGTATTCTTGGTTGACAATTTCTATCTTTTTAGCATTTTGAATATATCATCCCACTCTCTCCTGGTCTGCAAGGTTTCTTCTGAGAAATCCTCTGGTAGTCTTATGTATGTTTTGTTGTATATGAGGACTTTTTTCTCTTACTGCTTTAAAAATTCTCTTTGTCTTTGTTATTAGACAGTGTTATTATAAAATATCTTGGAAAAGATCTTTTTGAGTTAAATCTGTTTGGAGACCTATAAGCTTCATGAACTTAGCTGTCCAAATCACTCCACAGATTTGGGAAGTTCCCAGTCATTGTTACTTTAAATAAGCTTTCTATCCCTTTCTCCTTCTCTTCTCCTTCTGAGACTCCCATAATTCATAAGTTGTTTTGCTTGATGGTTTCCCATAATTCAGGTAGACTTTCTTCACTCTTTTTTATTCTTTTTTCTTTGTTCTTCTCTGACTGGATAATTGCAAATGACTTACCATCAAGTTCACATATTCTTTCCAATGGTTGATCAAGTCTATTGTTGATGGTCCGCATTTCATTTTTTATTTTGTTAAGTGTATTCTTCAGCACCAGTATTTCTGTTTTGTTCTTTTTTATGATTTCTATATCTCTGATAGACTTCTCATTACATTCGTGTATCATTTTCTTGATTTCATTGCATTGTCTTTCTGTGTTTTGTTGTAGTTCACTGAACTTCCTTAAAACAACTATTTTTAATTCTTTATCAGACAAATGATAGATCTCCATTTCTTTGGGGTCAGATATTAGAAAATGTTTTTCCTTTCATGGGGTAATGTTTCTTTGCTTTTTCATATTCCTCGATGTCTTGTGTTGCACTCCATCCTCTACCAGGGTGACAGTCCTACAAGCTCTGGCAGAGAAAAGAAAGCATGAAAAGCTGAATTGAACCACTGAAATTTCTGGGAAATGTATTCCACAGTTATAAAAGTGGAGGACAAGCCAATATAGACTGATTCCATCTGGTACTCTACCCAGGCTTGGCAGAGCCCAGGAGACCTCTCTTCAGTTTGTTCTAATTTACATTTCTCTGATTACCATTGAAGTTGAGCATATTTCCATTTTATTGGCTATTTGTATCATTTCTGAAATCCCTTTTCTCACCTTTTGACATTTTTCTATTAAATTGGTTTTCTAAAAATTTATTTAAAGGCGTATTTTTAATATAATGTGGAAACAAATCATTCATTAATTATATTGCAATTATTTTCTCCCTGTCTGTAATTTTAACAGACTTTAATTTTTAGAACAGTTTTAGATTCACAGCAAATTTGAGCAAAAAGTACAGAGAATTTCCATATACCCCTTGTCCCCACATATGCATAGCTTTCCCTACTATCAACATCCCACACCAGAGTGCTGTATTTGTTACAATTGATAAACCTACACTGATACATCATTATCACCCAAAGTCCCTGGTTTACGTTAGGGTTCACTCTCAGCATTTTGCAGATTATGAGCTTTCATAAATATATGGTGACATGTATTCACAGTTATAGTATGATACAGAATAGTTTCCCTGACTTAAAAATCCTCTGTAATTCACCTGTTCATCTCTCCCTCTCCTATAACCTCTGGCAACCACTGATCTTTTTACTATCTCCATATTTTGCTTTTCCAGAATGTTATATAGTTGGAATCATATAGTATGTAGACTTTCTGGATTGGCTTCTTTAAAATTCTTTCATCTCTTTTCATAGAGTGATAGCTCATTTCTTTTTAGCACTGAATATCATTTCATTTTCTGGACGTACCACAGTTTGTTTATCCATTCATTCACTAAAGGACATCTTGGTTGCTTCCAAGTATTGGCAATTATGATTAGAGCTTCCATAAACAACCTTGTGCAGTTTTTTTTTTTTTTTTTTGTGAGGAGATCAGCCCTGAGCTAACATCCGCCAATCCTCCTCTTTTTTTGCTGAGGAAGACGGCCCTGGGCTAACATCGGTGCCTATCTTCCTCCACTTTATATGGGACGCCGCCACAGCATGGCTTACCAAGCAGTGCATCGGTGCGCGCCCGGGATCCGAACCAGCGAACCCCGGGCCGCCGCAGCAGAGCGCGCGCACTTAACCGCTTGCGCCACCGGGCCGGCCCCAACCTTGTGCAGTTTTTTGTGTGGACATAAGTTTTCAACTCATGTGCATAAATACTGAGAAGCACAATTGCTGCATTCTATGGTAAGAGTAAGAAGAGTAGTTTTTTAAGAAACTGCCAAAATGTCTTGCACAGAGGCTATAATATTTTGCATTCTCACCAGTGATGAATGAGAATGCCTGTTGTTCCACATCCTAGCCAGCATTCGTTGTTGTCAGTGTTTAGGATTTTCACTATTTCCTCAAGAGGAAATTTTCTGAGAGTGGAAATCTTATTCCATTATTTCAAATGGGGAAAATGATAAATTTCCAGCTCAACAAAGAACCCCAACCACTTTTCCAAACCATTACTAAAGTACTAAAAAACACCTATAACAGACCTCCAAGGATTTCTGTATAATTACCTATTTAACACTTAGTGAAATTATCAGTTGGATTAGGTTTGTGAGCATAACTCAATGAACTTGCAATAATCAAATACTATAATGTAAAATAAATAAGCTATAATATGTTAAAGGAATTATATGAATTCAACAAGAGATTGGTAGTGCATCCAGGCATCTGACAGAAGCACATACTGGAGTCCATGAAGAGCTAAAACTTTAGAGATTTACTGTCCAATATGGTGGACATAAGCCATGTGTGTGTATTTAAATTCAAATTAATTGACATTAAATAAAATGAAAAATCAGTTCATCACACTGGCTACATTTCACATACTTAGTAGTCACATATGGCTAGTGGTTACCATATTGAAGTACAGATATAGAACATTTCTGTTATCATAGAATGTTCTATTGGACAGTGATGATTTATGGACAGAAATGGGGAAAGGGTGGAGAAAATGCATCACACATTTAAGCAGTAGGAACTTAAAATGTTATCCTGTCAGGAGAGCTGAGGTATGCTTATAGTACAATCTATATTCCTTAGGAATTAGAATGGAATTAAGATTTTTTTTTACTGCCACAAACAAGTAAATTATAATGGGGTTTTGATTTGGATAGTGAATTTGGGTACAAATTTTTGCACACCTTTATAGCAATATTCTGATGTTGATAGTGCAGATAGCAAGTACCTATGTACTAGCATAAGGTTATTAATTTCACTTTTCAGAACTTTGACATAATGGCTTATTTTTTAAGTAATATTTATTGGTGATATACTCTTTTTTTATCTTATTTTTATTTTATTTCTTTATTTTTTTAAATTATTTGTGTATTGCAGTAACATTGCTTTATAACATTGTATAAATTTCAGGTGTACATCATTATACTTCTATTTCTACATAGATTACATCATGTTCACCACCCAAATACTAATTACAACCCACCACCACACACATGTGCCGAATTATCCCTTTTGTCCTCCTCCCTCCCTCCTTCCCCTCTGGTAACCACCAATCCAAACTCTGTTTCTATGTGTTTGTTTATTGTTGTTGTTATCTACTACTTAATGAAGGAAATCATACGGTATTTGACCTTCTCCCTCTGACTTATTTCACTTTGCATAATACCTTCAATGTCCATCCATGTTGTCACAAATGGCTGGATTTCATTATTTTTTATGGCTGAGTAGTATTCCATTGTGTATATATACCACATCTTCTTTATCCATTCACCCCTTGATGGGCACTTAGGTTGCTTCCAAGTCTTGGCTATTGTGAAGAACGCTGCAATGAACACAAAGGTGCATGTGTCTTTACACATTGGTGATTTCAAGTTCTTTGGATAAATACCCAGCAGTGGAATACCTGGATCATATGGTAGTTCTATCCTTAATTTTTTGAGGAATCTCCATACTGTTTTCCATAGTGGCTGCACCAGTTTGCACTCCCACCAGCAGTGTATGAGAGTTCCCTTCTCTCCACATCCTCTCTAACACATGTTGTTTCCTGTCTCGTTAATTATAGCCATTCTGACGGGCGTGAGGTGATATCTCATTGTAGTTTTGATTTGCATTTCCCTGATAGTTAGTGATCTTGAACATCTTTTCATGTGTCTGTTGGCCATCTGTATATCTTCTTTGGAGAAATGTCTGTTCAGGTCTTTTGCCCATTTTTTAATTGGGTTGGTAGTTTTTTTGTTGTTGAGATGCATGAGTTCTTTGTATATTTTGGAGATTAATCCCTTATCATATGTATAGTTTGCAAATATCTTCTCCCAATTGTTAGATTGTCTTTTCGTTTTGTTGATGGTTTCCTTTGCTGTGCAGAAGCTTTTTAGTTTGATGTAGTCCCATTTGTTTATTTTTGCTATTGTTTCTCTTGCCCGGTCAGACATGGTGCTTGAAAATATGTTGCTAAGACCGATGTCGAAGAGCATAAAGCCTGTGTTTTCTTCTAGAAGTTTCATAGTTTCAGGTCTTACATTCAAGTCTTTAATCCATTTGGAGTAAATTTTTGTGTATGGTGTAAGGTAAGGGTCTACTTTCATTTTTTTGCATGTGGCTGTCCACTTTTCCCAACACCATTTGTTGAAGAGACTTTCTTTTCTCCATTGTATGTTCTTGGCACCTTTGTCAAAGATTAGCTGTCCATAGATGTGTGGGTTTATTTCTGGGCTTTTGATTCTATTCCATTGATCTGTGTGTCTGTTTTTGTGCCAGTACCATGCTGTTTTGGTTACTCTAGCTTTGTAGTATATTTTGAAATCAGGGAGTGTGATACCTCCAGCTTTGTTCTTTTTTCTCAAGATTCCTTTAGCTCTTCGGGGTCTTTTGTTGTTCCAAATACATTTTAGGATTCTTTGTTCTATTTCTGTGTAAAATGTTGTTGGAACTTTGATAGTGATTGCATTGAATCTATAGATCTCTTTAGGAAGTATGGACATCTTAACTATGTTAATTCTTCCAATCCAAGAGCACGGGATATCTTTCCATTTCTTTGTGTCTTCTTGAATTTCTTTCAGCAATGTTTTATAGTTTTCCGTGTACAGCACTTTCACCGTTTGGTTAAGTTTATTTCTAAGTATTTTATTCTTTTTGTTGCAATTGTAAATGGGATGGTATTCTTAATTTCTCTTTCTGCTACTTCGTTTTTAGTGTATAGAAATGCAACTGATTTTTGTATGTTGATTTTGTATCCTGCAAATTTACCCTATTTGGTTATTACTTCTAAAAGTTTTCTGGTGGATTCTTTAGGGTTTTCTATATATAAAATCATGTCATCTGCCAATAGTGACAGTTTCACTTCTTCCTTTCCAATTTGGATACCTTTTATTTCTTTCTCTTGCCTGATTGCTCTGGTTAGGAATTCCAGTACTATGTTAAATAGGAGTGGTGACAGTGGGCATCCTTGTCTGGTTCCTGTTCTTAGAGGGATAGCTTTCAGTTTTTCACCATTGAGGATGATATTAACTGTGGGTTTCTCATATATGGTCTTTATCATGTTGAGGTACTTTCCTTCTATACCCATTTTATTCAGAGTTTTTATCATAAATGGATGCTGTGTCTTGTCAAATGCTTTCTCTGCATCTATTGAGATGATCATGTGATTTTTATTCTTCATTTTATTAAAGTGATGTATCACGTTGATTTATTTGCGAATGTTAAACCAGCCCTGCATACCTGGAATAAATCCCACTTGATCATGGTGTATAATCTTTTTAATGTATTGTTGTATGCGATTTGCTAGTATTTTGTTGAGGATTTTTACCTCGATGTTCATCAGTGATATTGGCCTGTAGTTTTCTTTTTTTGCATTGTCCTTGTCTGGTTTTGGTATCAGGGTAATGTTGGCTTCATAGAATATGCTAGGGAGCTTCTCACCCTCCTCAATTTTTTGGAAGTTTTTGAGAAGGATAGGTATTAAGTCTTCTTTGAATGTTAGTTAGAATTCACCAGGGAAGCTGTCTGGTCCTGGACTTTTATTTTTGGGAAGGGTTTTGATTACTGTTTTGATCTCCTTACTGGGGATTGGTCTATTTAAATTCTCTACTTCTTCTTGATCCAGTTTTGGAAGGTTGTATGATTCTAAGAATTTGTCCATTTCTTCCAGATTGTCAAATTGGTTGACATATAGCTTTTCATAGTATTCTCTAATAATCTTTTGTATTTCTGAGGTGTCTGTTGTAATTTCTCCTCTTTCATTTCCGATTTTACTTATTTGTACATTCTCTCTTTTTTTCTTGGTGAGTCTAGCTAAAGATTTGTCAATTTTGTTTATCTTTTCAAAGAACCAGCTCTTGGTTTTATTAATTTTTTCTTTTTTTGGTCTCTATTTCATTTATTTCTGCTCTGATTTTTATTATTTCCTTTCTTCTACTGATTTTGGGCTTGGTTTGTTTTTCTTTTTCCAGTTCCTCTAGGTGAATTGTTAGATTATTTATTTGAGATTGTTCTTGTTTGTTGAGATAGGCCTGTATTGCTATAAACTTCACTCTTAGAACCGCTTTTGCTGTATCCCATAAATTCTGGCATGTCGTATTTTCATTTTCATTTGTCTCCAGGTATTTTTTGATTTCTTCTTTGATTTCTTCGTTGACCCAGTCGTTGTTCAGTAGCATTTTGTTTAATCTCCACTTAGTTTTGGCTTTTCTGATTTTCTTCCTATAGTTGATTTCTAGTTTCATACTGTTGTGGTCAGAAAAGATGCTTGGTTTTATTTCAATCTTCTTAAATTTATGGAGACTTGTTTTGTGGCCTAATATGTGATCAATCCTGGAGAATGTTCCATGTGCATTTGAAAGGAATGTGTATTCTTCGGTTTTTGAATGGAATGCTCTGTATATATCTACTAGCTTCATCTGTTCTAGTGTATCATTTAAGGCCAATGTTTCCTTATTGATCTTCTGTTTGGATGATCTATCTCTTGGTGTAAGTGCAGTGTTAACGTCTCCTACTATTATTGTGTTACTGTCTATTTCTGTTTTTATGTCTGTTAATAATTGCTTTATATATTTAGGTGCACCTACCTTGGGTGAGTAGATATTTACAAGTGTTATATCCTCTTGTTGGATTGTTCTCTTGATCATTAAGTAATGATCTTCTTTGTCTCTTTTTACAGTTTTTGTTTTAAAGTCTGTTTTGTCTGATATGAGTACTGCTACCCCAGCTTTCTTTTCATTGCCATTTGCATGGAGTATCTTTTTCCATCCCTTCACTTTCAGTTTGTGAGTGTCTTTAGGTCTGAATTGTGTCTCTTGTATGCAGCATATATATGGGTCTTGTTTTTTTATCCAATCAGCCACGCTATGCCTTTTAATTGGAGCATTTAGTCCGTTGACATTTAGAGTAGCTATTGATAAGTAGGTACTTACTGCCATTTTTTAACTTTTATTTTCTCAGTGTTTTAGTAGTCCTTCTCTGTTCCTTCCTTCTTCCATACAGAATTGATGGTCTCTTTAGTTTGACCTCTGTCTGAAAGCTCTACTTTTTGACTCCCCTCGTCCTTCCTTTTATGTTTTTGATATCATATCTAACCTCTGTTTTGTGCATTTGTATCCATTACCCTCTTATCATGGAAATAGATAATTTTTCCTATTTGTGGTCTTCTCTTTTCCCCTTAAATCAGTCCCTAAAACGTTTCTTGTAGCACTGGTTTCTTGGTGACAAACTCCTTTAATTTTTGCTTGTCTGGGAAATTTTTGATCTCTCTTTCCACTTTGAATGATAACTTTGCTGGGTAGAGTATTCTTGGCTGTAAGTTTTTTCCTTTTAGCACTTTAACTATATCATGCCATTCTCTTCTAGCCTGTAAGCTTTCTTCTGAGAAGTCAGCTGATAGCCTTATGGGGTTTCCTTTGTATTAACTTGACTTTCTCTTTCGGCTTTTAGGAT
Source organism: Diceros bicornis minor (assembly GCF_020826845.1). Classification (NCBI taxonomy): domain Eukaryota; kingdom Metazoa; phylum Chordata; class Mammalia; order Perissodactyla; family Rhinocerotidae; genus Diceros; species Diceros bicornis. The sequence continues at coordinate 59,786,409 of NC_080781.1, forward strand.
CATCTCTTTATCTTTAATTCTGGACATTTTGATTATGATGTGTCTTGGTGTGGGCCTCTTTGGGTTTATCTTGTTTGGGGCTCTCTGTGCTTCCTGAACCTGGATGTCTGTTTCTTTTCTTAGGTTAGGGAAGTTTTCATGTATTATTTCTTGAAATAATTTCTCTGCCCCCTTGTCTCGCTCTACTCCTTCCGGGACACCTATAACACGGATGTTAGTGTGCTTGATGTTCTCCCAGAGGTCCCTTAGACTGTCCTCACTCTTTTTAATTCTTTTCTCTATTACCTGTTCAGCTTAGGTAATTTCTTCTAGTCTTTCGTCCAGCTCACAGATTGGTTCTTCTGTATCCTCTACTCTGCTTTTGAGTCCCTCTAGTGAATTTTTCATTTCCAGTATTGTATTCTTCATTTCTGATTAGTTCTTTTTTATATCTTCCATCTCTTTGTTGACATTCTCACTGAGTTCATCTATTCTTCTCCCCACATCAGTGAGCATCGTTAACACTCTTTGTTTGAACTTTTTGTCAGGTAGGTTGCTCACGTCTGTTTCACTTAGTTCCTTTTCTGGGGTTTTGTCTTTTTCTTACTTGGAATGTATTCCTTTGCCTCCTCATTTTGCCTCTTTTCCTGTGGTCGTGAGTCCATATTAGGTAGGTCAGCTACGTCTTCTGCTCTTGGATAGGTGATCTTATATAAGTGATGGTTTAGGAGGCCTGCCGTGTGCTTCCTTCAGTTCTCAATATTCCAGGGCTGACCCCTATGGGGGCTACGTGTGTCCTTCTTTTGTGGCCTGTTTGCTCTCCCTGTAGGCATCCAGGGATGCCGAGTTATGCTTCTGGACAGCTGTTGTAATGCTCAGCTGCTTGTAGTTTTTGTTGGCCCTTCAGTCTCTTTATCAGGTGTGGGAAGCCCCAGCACAGTTGGCTGCAAGTTCTAATACCACATTTGTGTTGCAGCATTTCTTTTAAGTGAGTAGGCCCACAGCGTGGCAGGTTGTTAAGCTCAGGTCCTTGCAATTGCTATAAGCCTCCAGCCTTTAGATCTCTTGTCAGCTCTCTGAGGATTGCAGCTGCATGGGGCTGACCTCAGGCACGGGAGCACTCAATTGTTTCAAGCTTTGGAAGTTGGGCCAAACCCCCTACGTGGGTCTTTGAGAAGCACAAGTCTTCTGCAGCTGACAAGCCCTGCCGCCCACAGGTCCACACACACAGTCAGCATAGTCCTGCCCTGTGTGCGTGCCCAGACCTCCCGATGTGGACCCATTCTCTCCACAGCAGGACCCCCACACACTCCACCACCGCCCCACGCTCTCCACCCACTCCTTGTGCACACCCTGCCCCACTGAAGTCGGCTCAGTTGCCAGGCTGCAGAGAATACAGTCACCAATGTATACAGGCCCACACGTTGCCTGAAGGCTTGTTGTTTGGTGGGGCCAGTCTCTAGGGTATGTTGTCTGCCCTGGCTTAGCTGGATTAAATCGGTGCTCTAGCTGGTGGGGCAGACCCTGGTCTAGCAGGCCCCAGGGAGAACTCCAATGGCATCTGTGTCAGCACGCCCACACCAGGCCACAACAATGGCTGCCCCCAATGTGCTAGTCCCTGGAGAGGTCTTACCTCTCACTGAGATGCACTCAGGGCCTATTAGGTGAGTCTCTTTTCACCAAAGCACTCTGCACCTTTCTTTCTGGTGATTTTGTGTTGCTTTCTGAAACGGGTGATTTTGCACATGGGCCCTTTAACAGCCGGTTTTAATGTCTTTGTGAACCAGCTTTTCTGGGGGTCTTCCCCAATGTTTTAGTAGCAGGCAAAATCAGATATTATGCCACTCGTCTCAATTGTGCTGGGTCCACAACATACCCACAGCGGGGGCGCCCGCAGCTCAAGGCCCTGCACCTCCAGGGAGGGCTGCATACTTGTGGTCTGCTCCCGGGCGGCCGTGAAGCTGGCGGCCTGTGAAGGTGGTGTTTTTCCTCTCCAGAAGGGAGTTTCTGCCTCTTCTACCTCAGTTAGGATTGTCCTTTTTTGCAGGAGTTCCTCTTATCCAGTTTTCAGTTCTGTCTCAGGGGTAATTTTTCCACGAGTAGTTGTAAATTGGCTGTGTCCACAAGAGGAGGTGAGTTCAGAGTCTGCCTACACCGCCATATTGTCCAGAGCCCTATTGGCTTATTTTGGTTCTGCTTGATATAGCATTTTCAGAGAGGGGTGTAATAAAATACCCAGCTATAATTATTTTTGTAATATTTACTCTCTGAAGTCCTGTCAGATGTTGCTTGATGTATTTTGGGCCTGTATAATGGACGCATATTTGTTTATAATGGTTATATCTTCTTGCAATATTCTTTAATTTAGTAGTATATACTCATAGTGAGTCCTGGCTTTTCCTATTTGAACAAGTGGGTAATTTGTGATGCCATTCATAGAAATGAGAATGAAGGGGTTGTAGGGAAGACTAGGCTTGAAGGGGAAAGCAATAGGTTTGTGAACAAAGTTGAGTGTGAGATTTCCATAAGACATCTACATGGGATAAAGTGTCAGATATACATATACATCTGAGGCATGGAAATGGTGAAAGCTTGGCCTGGAGATATATATTTGGTATTCAACAACATATGGATAATATTTCAAACCATGGGACTGAAGTAAATTAACTGAGGGGAGTATGTGGAGCAAAGAGGGACAAGAACTGAGTTCTGGAGAACTGAATCATTTAAAGGTCGAGTAGGAAAGGTGACTAAGAAGGTAGGAAGAATCTAGGAGAGCATGGTGTCAAGGAAACAAAGAAAGGTAAGTATTTTAAAAATGAGGTTGTGGTCACTTGAATCATATGCTGCTGAGAGGTCGAAGGAGTTTGGAAATTAAAAGTGACCATTAGATTGTGTTAGGCAAAAAAATGGCTTCTCGATGATGTCCACATCTTAATCCCTGGAACCTGTAAATATGTTGTGTTACATGGCAATTGGGAATTAAAGCTGCCGATGGAATTATGGTTTCTAATCATCTGATTTTAGATAGGGAAATTATCCTAGAGTATCCAGTGTATCCATTGTAAACACAAGGGTCCATATAAGTGAAAGAAAGAGGCAGAGGAGGAGATCAGAATGATATAGTGTGAGAAGAATTTGACCTGCTGTTGCTGACTTTGAAGATGGAGGGAGGAACCACAAGACAAGGAATGCAGATAGCCTCTAGAAGCTAGAAAAGACAAGGAAATTGATTCTCCTCTAGAGCCTTAGAAAGGAACATACCCTTGCCAATGCATTGATTTTAGCCCAATGTTACCCATTTTGGTCTTTTGACCTACAGATCTGTAAGAATATAAATTTGCATTGTTTTAAGCCACTAAACCTGTGGTAATATGTTACCACAGCAATAGGAAACTAATGGATATTTGTACCATTGAAGTCACTGGTGATCTTGACAAGAGCCATTTCAGTGGAGTGATAGGAACAAAAGTCAGGTTAAATGGACTAAGGAGTGAAAGGAGGTGTGGAGGTGAAGGTAGTGAGTATCTACAACTTTTTTGGAGGCTTGGCTATGAAAAGTAGTAAAAAGATGGGATTTCATAATTGAAAGGGAATGTGGAATACAATGAGGGATTTAAATGGAATATTCTAGTGCTGAACTGTCTAATACCATAGCTACTAGTCACAAGTAGCTATTTACATTTAAATTAATTAAAATGAAACAAAATTAAAAATTCACTTGCACTAGCCACATGGCACTAATGGCTACTATATTGGATAGTACTGTACTAGAGTATGTTCCTATGCTAATGGCAATGACCCAGTAGAGAAAGAGAGAGAGAGACTGATGATGATGTAGAAGGGGGGAAGGGATAGAGAGAGATAATCTAAAGGATTAAGATAACTGAAAATAGAGAGGGGATGAGACCCAGAGCATGAATGAGGGGAATTGATAGTTGATAAGAGAAAAGATGCTTTAACATCGGTAACTGGAGCACAAGAAGTCAGAGAGGTTTGTATATTTTGCATTGAAATGATGAGAGTTCTCTTCTGATGGTTTTGGTTTTCTGATTCAAATGCAAGGCAAGGTCATCAGTGATGTCAAGGTGGGGCACTGGAACAGAAGGTTTGAAGCAAGAGGAGCATATATGAAATTGTTGATTCAGAGGGTGGAAAAACAAGCTTTTTTGAAAAATAGAATAAGACTGCTGAACAGTATAGAAGACTCATGAGAGGTTTCAGATAATGAACTCCAAGTAAAACCAATCTTCCTTTGTGTGTGTGTGTTTGTATCTTTTTTTTTTTTGGTTTTCAAATTGTCAAAGATATTTTAAAATTATAATCCTCAGTGTTACTGGGGACACAATATAACATGCACCTCCCTTGGGGGTTTAAATTGGTATAACCGTTCAGCATTATTAGAAAAAAAAGGGGATGCAACCCAAATGCCCAAGGAGTAACCATTTATATTAATTATGGTAAATCCATAAATATAGAGTTTATATAGCCATCATAGTCATGTTTTTGAAGTGTTTTAATAACATTGGAAAGTGCTGATTATGCAAAGTTAAATAAAAAAAAGTCATGCTCCAAAGCCATATTAAAAATATTTTAATTCAATTTTATAAAATAGGAAAATATGCATATGTAGGTATACATATACATGTACCTACTGACCTATATATATTTATATGCAGTGAAAAGAAATGCACTTAAATATGAGAGTACTAATGTCTATATAATGTTTTATAGTGTCTTTAATTTTCTTTTTTATATTTTCATGGTTTCTAAAATATTCAGCATTGAATATGTTTTATTTGTGTGTGTATATATATATATATATATATACACACACAAATATATATATATATATATATTTTATTTTTTTAGGAAGATTGGTACTGAGCTAACATCTGTTGCCAATCTTCCTCTTTTTATTTTTTCTCCCCAAAGCCCCAGTACATAGCTGTATATCTTAGTTGTAGGTCCTCCTTGTTCTTCTATGTAGGATGGCACCTCAGCATGGCTTGATGAGCAGTGAATAGGTCCATGCCCAGGATCTGAACCAGTGAACCCCAGGCTGCCAAAGTGGAATGTGTGAACTGAACTGCTACATTACTGGACCGGCACCTATTTGTATATATTTTTAAAAATTTATTTTTAATCGTATAAGTAGTGCATGAATGCATTTTCATTGTAAAATATTCAAATGGTAAAGATAAGCAAAAGCTCCCTTTGTCCCACTCTCAATCTCAGCTATCTTGCCAGAGGTAACTCATTAATTTTGTATGTTTCTTTCTAGACCTTTTTCTGTGCTTTTATACACATTTTATGTGCATATATTATTTATTCACCAGAAATATAGTTATTCATTACTTTTATTCTAGAATTAAAAGAAGATATGTGTAGATAAAGATAAATTAATGAAAGGGACCAAAAAGGAATGTTAGGTGAGTTAGTGAACCAGGAATGAATGGTTTGTAGATGTCAAACAGAGTTTTAAGGAATCAGTGGTTTAAGGTGTCAGATACCACAGAGAATAAGAATAATGTTTGAATCCTATCCTCATCCCCATCCCACACCCTTGGGCAGCCAGGCAGTCTTTGTTTAGGTAGCCAGCTAGAGAGGCTGACATTGGAAGTTATTTTGAGATGCTAAAACTAGAAAAGGTAGGGAAGAAGGTCCCATTGAGGAAGTCCAGTTTGAGATGTGCCAGAGAGGATATGGGTTTGAACTTACTTGCTTTAATTAGCCTCTCCTCTTTCAAAGAACTAGCATAAGTTCTTTGCTCTGTGAGCAAAGCATAGCTACAATAGTTACTCTAATGCAGCCTGATTCATAGTGTCTCACTGGCTCACAGGTTTTAGCTACTTTTCCTTGATGGGAAGATGGATGTTTGACATTACAACAGATGACTCACAAACTTCATATAGTTAATTTCCTAGCTTGGAGCATGTTAAAGAAAGAAGTAGCTCATAGCAAAAGAAGGGATGAGGTCAGATTTGGGGCCTTCAGTGGAGATGCGAGGGGTCAGACAGTCCCAGTTCCATTCAGTCAGCTGTCAAACCTGGGTTCCAAAGTGCAGGAGCCAAGCTGCAATGGGAGACTGGAGAAAGTAAGATGGAGAAAGAGGCCTGGACCAGGATAGAAGGAAATCATGAGCTAAGTGAGGAGGTTTCTGGGCAATTGCTGGGAACACCATCAGAGTGTCAGGCACTTGCCTATTTTTGGGTGACAATGTATTAGCATATTGCTTTGGTTTAAGCTTTGAGACAGGAGGCACAAAGTCAGGACAACACATAGGGCTCTAAAGTATCTATTGTCTTTGATAGTATGGAAATTATTGGATGTTGTATTAGTTTTCTAGGGCTTCCATAACAAAGTACCACAAGCTGGGCGACTTAAATAACATAAATTTATTTTCTCACAGTTTTGGAGGCTAGAAGTCCAAAATAAAGATGTCAGCAGAGTTGCCTCCTTCTGAGGACTGACTGAGAAGGAAGGTTCTGTTCCAGGCCTCCGACCTTATTTTGTATACGACCATCATCTCCCTATGTCTCTTTACATTGTCTTTCCTCTATGTGTGTCTCTGTGTCCAAATTTACCATTTTTATAAGGGAAACAATAATATTGGATTAAGGGCAACACTAATGACCTCATTAAAATTGATTACCTCTGTAAAGACCCTATTTCCAAATAAGGTCACATTCTGAGGTACTGGGGGTTAGGACTTTAACATACAAATTGGGAGGCACACAAATCAACCCATAACAGAGGTTATGACGAGAGCAATTCTGGTGGAGTGGTAGAAGTGGTAGAAGTCAGATTGTGGAGGATTGAGGGGTGAATAGGAGGTGAGGAAGTAGAGATAGTAAATGCTGACAAAATGTTCAGAAAGCTTAGCTGTGATGGAAGACAGATAGGTTGTGAAAGGAAGTAGCTTGAGGGTAACAGGAGAGATAAAATAGAGACTTGAGCATAATTTATATGTGGGAAGGAGCCAGCAGAGATGTTGAAGATCCAGGAGGGAGAGGAGATCCAAGTCTGGCAAGAAATGAGAGGGAGTGGGATTAAGAGCTCTCATGGAAGTATTAGCCTTGAGGTGGAATAGGAGTACTTCTCCCTCTGAGGCTGGAGGGCTTGGTGGATATGGATACAGATATGCTGATGGGATGGGAAGTGGGAATACAAGAGATGAGAGCATTCATAGCGTGGTGGTAAGAGTGGAATGCCCTAGCTAGACTGCATGAGTTCAAATTTCAGCTATGATGTATTATTTTTAGAAAGTTTTTAACATCTATAATCCTCAGTTACTTAATCTATATAATGGAATTAAAAATAATATCTCTCTCAGTATTTTTGTGAGGATTAAATGAGATATGGGATTATAAATGCTATACAAGTGTTTGCCGATATTATTATTATTCTGTGGAATTGGAGATGAAGTCGGCTGTTGAGAGTGAGGAGGTAAGGAACAGATGGGGCTTGGGGAGTGTGGTGAAAGTTTGGAATTGTCACCAAGAGGAACAGGATAGGGAGCTATAAAGAGCAAGTAAAAGAATTACCAGACATCACTGAGTACACAGCTGAGACTGGAAATCATAAACTTGAAGAGGCAGCAATACATGGAGTTGTGCAATGTTCTCCAGCTGTGCTCAGCAACTCCTGGTCTAAGATCAGAGGAAGCAAATTGTTAAGATAGATCTGGGGAGGGCAGTGGTACTCAAATTTTAGTACGCATGAGAATTACCTGGAAGGATTGTTAAACCATATATTGCTGAGTGAACAATTTATTGCAGAGTTTCTGATTTTGTAGGTGTGGAGAGGGTTCCAATAATTTGCATTTCTAACAAGTTCTAGGTAGATTCTGCTGGTCCAGGGACTACATTTTGAGGACACTGATTTAGGGGAAGTTATCATGAATGGTATTGGGGTTGGTGGAGGGTATGCAGTGTGTGTAACAGAGTAGGCAAGAGGACATGAGAGTTGAGGATATTTGTAAAAGAATGGTTCAAGTGCTGACCATGGCTATGGGGGACTCAGGCTAGATGGGTAAAACCGTATAGTCAGGATAAAAGAAGGTGGAGGAGGGTAGGGATCTTCACAATGTCATAGCACTTACCCCAGTTTGTGATTCCACAAGTTTTTGTTTGTTTACTTATATATTATTTCCCTCCCCCACTAGATTGCAAGAGGACAGGGATCATGTTGTTTTGTCCACTACTCTATCCCAAACACTCAGCACATAGTATGTGTTCAATAAAATTCATTGGCTGTGTGAGTGAAGAAAATTGATGCTTTCCCCTATAACTGTGCATGCCTAAGCACTTCTCATTCCTTGAGATTCAGGCCAAGCCTTAACTCTTCTGCAATACCTTTTTCAGTGATCAATACTTCTGAACTCCTGTAGTAGTTTTTCTTTTTTTATTCTACAAGAACATTGACTTTTTTGAGTGTACAATTGTATGAATTTTAACATATGTATAAATTAGTGTAACCACTACTATAATTATGAATCAGAACAATTACATTCTCCCTACTGCCCTGACAACCCCTGATCTGTTTTCCATCTGTATAGTTTTGTCTTTTTCTGAAATATATATTTCAGAAATATATATTACAGGATATATCCATATATCCTGACAAAGGATATATCCTGAATACACCACATTTTGTTTAACCATTCACTGTTAAAGGACATTTGGGTTATATCTAATTTTGGCTCTTATGAATAAAACTGCTGTATCTGTGTAGAAGTTTTTAGGTGAACATAGTTCTCATTTCTCTACTGCAGACACATAGGAGTGGGATTGCTGAGTCATACAGTAAGGGGATGTGTAACTTTATGAGGAACTGCCAAATTGTTTTCCAGAGTGTCTGCACAATTTTATATTCCCACCAGCAATGTATGAGTGATCCAGTTGTTCCAAGTTCAGGTTAGCATTTGCTGTTATCGCTATTTTTTATTTTAGCTATTCTGACAGATAATATCTAATTGTGGTTTTAATTCACATTTTCCAAATAGCTAATAATGTTGAAACAATTCATGTGTTTATTTGTCGTTCTTATTTCATCTTTAGTGAAATGTATTTTCAAATTTTGTTTCATGTTTAATTGGGTTGTTTGTTTACACATTGTTGAGTTTTGAGAGGTCTTTATGTATTCTGGATACAAGGGTGAAAGCTTGGCTACTATGGTCAGAACAGGCCCCTCTGAGAAAGTGATATTTAGACTTATACTTGAATTATACATAGGAACCAGCTATATTAACAAAATTTTAAGACAGCTTTATCCACAAGTGCAAATATCTTGAGACAGGACTAATCTCAGTGTGATTAAGGAATTAAAAGGAGACAGTATAGCTGTAGCATATTAATCAAGATGAAGAAGAGTAGGAAATGAATTTGGAGAGAGAAACAAGGATAAGTGAGATTATGTAGAGCCTTGAAATTCATGGTAAGGAGTTGTTTTTTATTGAAATGTAGTTGACTTGCCGTTTTATATCAGTTTCAGGTGTACAACATAGTGATTCAACATTTATATACATTACAAAGTGATTACCGTGATAAATCTAGTAACCGTCTGTCACCATACAAAGTTATTAGAATATTATTGAGTATATTTCCTATACTGTACATTACATCCTCATGACTTATTTATTTTGTAACTGGAATTTTGTACCTCTTAATCCTCTTCTTCCATTTTTCTCATCCCCCCACACTACTCCCCTTTGGCCACCACCAGTTTGTTCTCTGTATCTATGAGTTTGTTTCTATTTTGTTTTGTTAATTTGTTTTGTTTTTTATATTTCACATATAAGTGAAATCATACAGTATGTGCCTTTCTCTGTCTGACTTACTTCACATAGCATAATACCCTCTAGGTCCATCTGTGTTGTTGCAAATGGCAAGATTTCATTCCTTTTTATGACTGTATAATATTTCATCATCTATGTATACCACACCTTCTTTATCCATTCAATTTATTGATGGATGTTTAGGTTACTTCCATATCTTGGCTATTGTAAATAATGCTGCAATGAACATAAGGGTGCATATATATTTTCAAATTAGTGTTTTTGTTTTCTTTGTATAAATATCCACAAGTGTAATTGCTGGATCATATGGTAGTTCTATTTTTAAATTTTGGAGAAAGCTTCATACTGTTTTCCATAGTGGCTGGACCAATTTACATTCTCACCAACAGTGCACGAGTGTTCCCTTTTCTCCACAACCTCACCAACCTTTGTTTGTTGCCTTTTGGTAATAGTCATTCTGACAGTTTTGAGGTGGTATCTCATTGTGGTTTTGTTTTGCATTTCCCTGATGATTAGTGATTTTAAGCATCTTTTTATGTGCCTGTTGGCCATATATATGTCTTCTTTGTAAAAATGTCTATTCAGGTTCTGGACCCATTTTTTAATTGGATTGTGTTTCTTTGATATTGAGTTGTATGAGTTCTTTTTATATTTTGAATATCAACTCCTCATCAGATATATCATTTGCAAATATCTTCTTCCATTCAGTAGGTTGCTTTATCATTTGGTTGATGGTTTCTTTTGCTGTGCAAAAGCTTTTAAGTTTGATGTAGTCCCATTTGTTTATTTTTGCTTTTGATGCCCTTGTCTGAGGAGATAAATCTAAAAAGATATTGCTAAGATTGATGTCAAAGAGCTTACTGCCTATGTTTTCTTCTATAAGTTTTAGGGTTTCAGGTCTTATATTTAAGTCTTTAATTCATTTTGAGTTTATTTTTGTATATGTTGTAAGAAAGTGGTCCACTTTCATTCTTTTGCATGTAGCTGTTCAGTTTTTTCACACACCATTTATTGAAGAGACTGTCATTTCCTTATTGTGTATTCTTGCTTCTTTTGTTGTAGATTAATTGACCATATACTCATGGGTTTATTTCTGGGCTCTATATTCTGTTCCATTGACCTATGTGTCTGTTTTTGTGCCAGTACCATATACCTATGATTACTATAGTTTTGTAGTATAGTTTGAAATCAGGAATTGTCACACCTCCAGCTTTGTTCTTCTATCTTAAGATTGCTTTGGTTATTTGGGGTCTTTTGTGGTTCCATACAAATTTTAGGGTGATTTCTTCTAGTTATATGAAAAATGCCATTGGCATTTTGATAGAGATTATGTTGAATCTGTAGATTGCTGTGGGTAGTATGGAAATTTTAACAATATAAATTCTTCCATCCATAAGCATGATATCTTTCCATTTATTTGTGTCATCTTCAATTTCTTTCATCAATGTCTTACAGTTTTCAGAGTACAGGTCTTTCAGCCCCTTGGTTAAATTTATTCATAAGTATTTTATTCTTTTTGATGATATTGTTAATGGGTTTCTTAATTTCTCTTTCTGATAGTTTATTATAATTATATATAAATGCAACAGATTTCTGTATATTAATTTTGTATCCTGCAACTTTACGGAATTCATTTATTAGTTCTAGTAGTTTTTTGGTGGAATCTTTAGGGTTTTCTATATAAAGAATCATGTCTTCTGTAAATAATGACAGTTTTACTTCTTCTTTTCCAATTTGGAGGCATTTTATTTATTTTTCTTGACTAATAGCTATGGTGAAGACTTCCAATAGTACATTGAAAAAAAATGGCAAGAGTAGGCTTCATTGTCCTGTTCTTAATCTTAGAGGAAAAGCTTTCAGTTTTACACCATTCAGTGTGATGTTAGCTGTGAGGTCATATATGGCCTTCAGTATATTGAGCTACTTTCCCTCCATACCCACTTTGTTGAGAGCTTTTGTTATAAATGGATGTTGAATTTTGTCAAATGCTTTTTATGCATCAATTGAGATAATCATATGTTTTTTTCCTTTGTTTTGTTAATGTGGTGTATCATGTTGATTGATTGCAGATGTTGAACCATCCTTGCATCCCTGGTATAAATCCCACTTGATTATGGTGTATGATCCTTTTAATGTATTGTTGAATTCAGTTTGCAAATATTTTGTTGATGATTTTTGCATCTATGTTCATCAGAGATATTCACCTATAATTTTCTTTTTTTGTAGTGTCTTTGTCTGGTTTTGGTATCAAGGTAATGCTTGGCTCATAAAATTAGTTTGGAAGCATTCCTTCCTCTTTAATTTTTATGGATAATTTAAGAAGGAGAGGTACTAACTGTTCTTTAAGCATTTGGTAGAATTCAAATGTGAATTCTGGTACTGGACTTCTGTTTATTGTGAGTTTTTTGATTAATGTTTCAATTTCATTGCTAGTAATTGGTCTATTCAGATTTTCTATTTCTTCATGATTTAGTTTGGGAAGATTATATATTTCTAGGAATTTATCCATTTCTTCTATGTTGTCCAATTTGTTGGCATATAATTGTTCATAGTAGTTTCTTATGATCCCTTGTGTTTCTGTGGTATCAGTTGTAACTTTTCTTCTTTCATTTCTGATTTTATATATTTGAGTCCTCTCTCTTTTTTTTCTTGATGAGTCTGGCTAAAGGTTTATTAATTTTGTTTATATTTTTAAAGAATCAGCTCTTAATTTTATTGATCTTTTCTTTTGTTTTGTTAGTCTCTGTTTCATTTATTTCCTCTCTGATCTTTATCATTTCCTTCTTTCTGATAACTTTGGGCTCCATTTTTTTTCTTTTTGTAGTACCTTTAGGTGTAAAATGAGATTGTTTATTTGAGATTTTTCTTGTTTCTTGGAATAGGCTTGCATCACTATGAATTTCCCTCTTAAGACTGCGTTTGCCACATCCCATAGATTTTGGAAGGTTATGTTTCCATTTTTATTGGTTTCAATGTATTTTTTGGTTTCCTCTTATTTCTTCATTGACCCTTTGGTTGTTTAATAGCATGTTATTTAGTTTCCTCTTGTTTGTGTTTTTTTTCTAGTTTTCTTCTTGTAATCGATTTCTAGTTTTGTACTGTTGTGATCAGAAAGGAAGCTTGATATGATTTTAATCGTCTCAAATTTATTCATGCCTGTTTTGTGGCCTAATGTGATCGATCCTGGAGAATTTTCCATGTGCACTTGAAAATAATATGTATTCTGCTGTTTTTTTAATGGAATGTTCAGTATATATCTATTAATTCCACCTGGTCTCATGTGTTGTTTCAAGCCAATGTTTCCATATTGATTTTCTGTCTGAATGATCTATCCATTGGTGTAAGTGGAGTACTACTGTTCCCACTATGATTGTACTGCTGTCAATTTTTCTCTGTATACCTGTTAATATTTGCTTTATATATTTAGGTGCCCCTATGTTGAGTACATAAATATTTCCAAATGTTATATCTTATTTTTGAATTGATCCCTTGATCATTGTGTAATATCCTTCTTTGTCTTTATTATGGTCTTGGATTTAAAGTCTATTTTGTCTGATATAAGTATTGCTACTCCACCTTTCTTTTCATTTGCATTTTCATGGAATAGCTTTTTCCATTCTTTCGCTTTCAGTCTGTGTGTGTCTTTAGATCTGAATTGGAACTCTTGTATGCAGCATATACATGGGTCTTTATTTTCATCCATTTAGCCACCCTTTGTCTTTTTTTCCTTTTTTTCTTGATGTTTTAATAGTTTATAACATTGTGAAATTTTTGGTTGTACATTTTTGTTTGTCCATCACCATATATATGTCTCCCTTCACCCCTTGTGCCAACCCACTAGACCCATTGGCCTTGGTAACCACAATACAGTTTTCTCTGTCCATGTGTTGGTTTATATTCTACATATAAGTGAGATCATACAGTGTTTGTCTTTCTCTTTCTGGCTTATTTCACTTAACATAATACCATCCAGACGCATCCATGTTGTTGCAAATGGGACAATTTTGTCTTTTTTTATGGCTGAGTAGTAGTCCATTGCATATATATATACCACATCTTCTTCATCCAATCATCAGTCAAGGGACACTTAGGTTGCTTCCATTTCTTGGCTATAGTGAATAATGCTGCAATGGACATAGGGGTGCATAAGCTTCTTTGGATTGTTGATTTGATGTTCGTTGGATAGATTCCCAGTAGTGGGATAGCTGGACCATAGGGTATTTCTATTTTTAATTCTTTGAGGAATCTCTATACCACTTTCCATAGAGGCTGCACCAGTTCACATTTCCCACAAGCTGTGTATGAGGGTTCCTGTTTCTCCACATCCTCTCCACCATTTGTTGTTTTTTGTCTTGGTGATTATAGCCATTTTAATGGGCATGACGTGATATCTTTGTGTTGTTTTGATTTGCATTTCCCTGATGATTAGTCATGTTGAACATCTTGTCAAGTGCCTGTTGGATATCTGTATATCTTCTTTGGAGAAGTGTCTGTTCATTTCCTCTGCCAATGTTTTCATCAGGTTGTTTGTTGTTTTGTTGTTCAGTTGTGTGAGTTCTTTATATATTATGGAGATGAACACCTTGTCAGATATATGTTTTGCAAATATTTTCTCCCAGCTAGTGGTTTGTCTGTTCATCTTTATTCTGGATTCATTTGTCTTGTAGAAGCTCTTTGATAAAGAGCTTCTTTTTATTGATCTGATAAAGTCCCATTTGCTTATTTTTTGTTTAGTTTCCCTAGTCTGGGTAGGCATATCATCCGAAAAGATTCCTTTATGACCAATGTCAAATATCGTGTTGTCTATATTTTCTTCTATGAGTTTTATTGTTTCAGGTCTCACTTTCAGGTCTTTGATCCATTTTCAGTTAATTTTTGTGAATGACAATAGCACATGGTTCACTTTGATTCTTTTGCATGTGGCTGTCCAGTCTTCCCAACACAATTTATTGAAGAGACTTTCCTTTCTCCATTGTATGTTCTTAGCTCCTTTGTTGAAAATTAGCTGTCCGTACATGTGTGGTTTTATTTCTTGGATTTGAATTCTGTTCCATTGAACTATGTGTCTGTTTTTGTACCAGTACCATGCTGTTTTGAATAATATTGCTTTGTAGTATGTTTTGAAGTCAGAGATGGTGATGCCTCCAGCTTTGTTCTTTTTTCTGAGGATTGCTTTAGATATTCGGGGTGTTTTTTTTACCCCATATGAATTTTAGGATTCATTTTTCTACTTCTGTGAAGAATATCATTGGGATTCTGATTGGGATAGCATTGAATCTGTAGATTGCTTTAGGTAATATATACATTGTAACTATGTTTATTCTTCCAAACCATGTGCATGGGGTGTCTTTCCATTGCTTTATGTCATCATCAATTTCTTTCAATAATATCTTGTAGTTTTCATTATATAGGTCTTTCACCTCCTTGGTAATATTTATTCCTAGATATTTTATTCTTTTTGATGCAACTGTAAATGGTATTATCTTTTTGACGCTCTTTCTGTTAGTTTGTTATTAGCATACAGAAATGCATCCGACTTTTGGTAGATTGATTTTGTACCCTGCGACTTTGGTCTAGTTGTTGATTATTTCTAAAAATTTTCCAACGGATTCTTTAGGGTTTTCTAGATATAAAATCATGTCATCTACAAATAGTGAGAGTTTCAATTCTTCGTTGCCTATTTGCATTCCATTTATTCCTTTTTCTTGCCTAATTGCTCTGGCCAAAACCTCCAGTGCTATGTTGAATACGAGTGGTGAGAGTGCGCAGCCCTCCCTCATTCCTGTTCTCAGAGGAATGGCTTTCAGTCTTTCCCGTTTGAGTCTGATGTTGGCTGGGGTTTTACATAAATAGCTTTTATTATGTTGAGGTACTTTATTTCTATACCCATTTTGTTGAGAGTTTTTATCATATTTGGATGTTGTATCTTGTCAAATGCCCTCTCTGCATCTATTGTGATGATGATGTGGTTTTTATTCTTCGTTTTGTTGATGTGGTGTATCATGTTGATTGATTTACAGATGTTGAACCATTCCTGCATCCCTGATATAAATCCCTCTTGATCACGGTGTATGATCTTTT
This sequence comes from Diceros bicornis minor, assembly GCF_020826845.1. Lineage (NCBI taxonomy): Eukaryota > Metazoa > Chordata > Mammalia > Perissodactyla > Rhinocerotidae > Diceros > Diceros bicornis. The sequence continues at coordinate 59,802,268 of NC_080781.1, forward strand.
TAATGTATTGCTGTATTCGGTTTGCCAAAATTTTGTTGAGGATTTTTGCATCCAAGTTCATCAGTGATATTGGCCTGTAATTTTCCTTCTTTGTGTTGTCTTTGTCTGGCTTTGGTATCAGGGTGATTTTGGACTCATAGAATGAGTTAGGAAGTATTCCATCTTCCTCTTTTTTTTTGGAATAGTTTGAGAAGGATGAGTATTATATCTTCTTTTAATGTTTTGCAAAATTCACCCAAGAAGCCGTCTGGTCCTGGACTTTTATTTTTTGGGAGGTTTTTGTTTACTGTTTTAATCTCTTTACTTGTTATTGGTCTATTCAGGTTCTCTATTTCTTCTTGGTGCAGTTTTGGGAGGTTGTATAAGTCTAAGAATTTCTCCATTTCTTCTAGTTTGTCCAATTTGTTGGCATATAATTTCTCATAGTATTCTCTTCTAAAGCTTTGTATTTCCGTGGTATATGTTGTAATTTCTCCTCTTTCCATTCTAATTTTATTTACTTGAGCCTTTTCTATTTTTTTCTTAGTAAGTCTGGCTAAGGTTTTCTCAATTTTGTTTATCTTCTCAAAGAACTAACTCTTTATTTCATTAATACTTTCTACTGTTTTTTTGGTCTCAATTTCATTTATTTCTGCTCTGATTTTTATTATTTCTCTCCATCTGCTAACTTTGGGCTTTCTTTGTTCTTTCTTTTCTAGTTCTATTAGCTGTAATTTAAGGTTGCTCATTTGTGCTTTTTCTTGTTTGTTAAGGTGAGCTTGTATCGCTATGAGTTTCCCTCTCAGGACCACTTTTGCTGCATCCCATATGATCGTCTATGGCATATTTTCATTTTCGTTTGTTTCCAGATAGTTTTTGATTTCTCCTTTGATTTCATCAATGATCCATTGGTTGTTCAGTAGCATGTTGTTTAATTTCCACATTTTTGTCACTTTCCCAGTTTTTTTTTTTTTTTGTGGTCGATTTCCAGTTTCATAGCATTATGGTCTGAAAAGATGCTTGTTATGATTTCAGTCTTTTTACATTTATTGAGGCTTGCTTTGTTTCCCAACATATGGTCCATCCTAGAGAATGTTCCATGAGTGCTTGGGAATAATGTCTAGTCAGCTGTTTTTGGATGGAGTGCTCTGTATATGTCTACTAGTTCCATCTCTTCCAGTTTTTCGTTGATGTCCGCTGTTTCTTTAGTGTCTTTTTGTCTGGATGATCTATCCATTGATGTAAGTGGGGTATTAATGTCCTCTACTATTATTGTGTTGTTGTTAATGTCTCCTTTTAGGTTTGTTAATAGTTGCTTTATGTACCTTGGTGGTCCTATGTTGGGTACATAAATATTTATAAGTGATATGTCTTCTTGGTGGAGTGTCCCTTTTATCATTATATATTTCCCTTTTTTGATTCTCTTCATCTGTTTTATCTTGAAGTCTACTTTGTCTGATATGAGTATGGCAACACCTGCTTTCTTTTGTTTGCCATTAGCTTGGAGTATTGCCTTCCATCCTTTCACTCTGAGCCTGTGCTTGTCTTTAGAACTGAGATGTGTTTCTTGGAGGTAGCATATTGTTGGGTCTTGCTTTTTAATCCATCCTGCCACTCCGTATCTTATGATTGGAGAGTTCAAGCCATTTATATTTAGGGTCATTATTGATATATGAGGGCTTAGTGTTGCTGTTTTGTCGCTTATTTTCTGGTTCTTTTGCAATTCCCTTGTTTCTTGTCCCATTTGTTTTGGACTGCCAATTCAGTTTGGTTGTGTCTTATGACTCTTCTAGTTTTCTCCTTGTTTATCTTATGTGATTTTGTTTTGATTATTTGTTTAGTGGTTACCTTGTGGTTTGTATAAAAAATCTTGTGTATGAGATACTCCATTATCTGATGGTCTCTTATTTCCTTATACTAAGTCAATTCAATCTCTTTCATCTTCCCTTTCTAAGTCGTTCTTGTTACAAATTATTCTTTCTTGTGTTGTGGTTGTGTGTTTACAGTGATGAGCTTATATTTGTTTTTGGTGAATTCTTTCCTTTGATCTTTGATTTTGGTATTTAAGTGGTTGCTAACCTATTCCGCTAAAGATCTACTAATTTTCTGATTTTGTCTACCTATTTTTCTCCTTGCTCCAAGCTTTGTACTCCCTTTCTCCTCTTTTTGTCAGGCCTGAGGGCCTTCTTGAGTATTTCTTGTAGTGGAGGTCTCATGGCCATGAACTCCCTTAGCTTTTGTTTATCTGAGAAAGTTACTATTTCGCCTTCATATTTGAAGGATATTTTTGCTGGATAGAGTATTCTTGGCTGAAACTTTTTCTCTTTCAGTATTTTGAATATATCATTTTGGTCTCTCCTAGCCTGCAAAGTTTCTGTTGAGAAATCCACTGAGAGGCTGATGGGAGTTCCTTTCTACATTATCTTTTGTTTTTGTCTAGCTGCCCTTAATATGGTTTCTTTGTCATTGACTTTAACCAGCCTTGCCACTATACTTCGTGGAGTGGGCCTTTGCCTGTTGACATATTTAGGTGACCTATTGACTTCACTTACTGGTATTTCCTACTCCATCCCCAGATTTGGCAAGTTCTCAGCTATTATTTCCTTGAATAAGCTCTCTGTTCCTCTTTCCCTCTCTTCTGCCTCAGGAATACCTATAATTCTTATGTTACATTTCCTGATAGAGTCAGATATTTCTCAGAGACTTTCTTCATTTCTTTTTAGTCTTACTTCTCTCCTCCTCCCTCTGGAGCATATCTGTATTCCTATTCTCTATAATGCTAGTTCTTTCATCCCTATTGTCGGCTCTGTTCTTGAAAGATTCCAGATTCTCCTTTATCTCCTCAATTGTGTTCTTCATCTACATCAGTACTGATTGGTTTTTCTCTATGATTTCAATCTCTTTTGTGAAGAAACTCCTAATCTCATTGAATTGTTTGTGTTATCTCATATTTCATTAAGTTTTTTTATGATAGCTATTTTGAAATCTCTGTCATTTAGGTTATGGATTTCTGTATCTTCAAGATTGGTTTCTGGGTGCTTGTCATTTTCCTTCTGGTCTGGTGATTTCATGTACCTTTGCATTGTGTTTCCTATATTTGCTTTGTTTTTCCTCATCCTGGAAATATCTGGCTGCAATTTCCACCCGCCACCACCATGTGGGGGTTAAGGGCTGTGTAATCTGAGCCCCCTGTGCTCTGCCCCATCTATTCACTGTGAACAGTGGTCGCTTGGTCTGGTCTCGTAGGCTGAGCTGCATTGTCCAGCATGCCGCGAGGGAGGGGCTCACTCTTTTTGCTGCTGGGTCCCTGGTGTGGGGGGCTTCTCACTCACCTCTCACTATCTGCTCTTCTGGATTGCTCAGATGTTGTTGGTACCCCTGTAGCAGTTCTGAGTCTTCTGTGTGGGATTTTCCTACTTGCTGAGAGAGCTCAAAAAGCTACAATTTCCTTGTAGAGGGCTGCCCCTCCCCCCTCTTTGGGACCCTCGAGGACCAGGATCACTGATCTGATGAGGAAGGAGAGCAGTTCTCTTTACTGCCCACTACTTCCTCCAGGGGACCCATCATGGTCCACTCTCAGATATGCTGCAGTGTTGATCTTTTCGATCTTCCTTTTCACTCTCTAGGAGTCCATTATTGGTCTGTGACTGTTCCTTTTGTTGTATCTTATCAGGGGAAGAGTTTACAGGAAATCTCACTCCGCCATGATACTGATGTCACTCTCACTCTTTGTCTTTTGATTGGAAAATTTTGTTCCATTTACATTTAAAGTAATTATTAACAAGTATGTTCTTATTGTCATTTTGTTAATTGTTTTCTCCTTGCTTTTGTAGTTCTTCTCTGTTCCTTTCTTCTTCTCTTGCTTTCTTCTCTTAGGGTTTTATGACGTTCTAAGTGTTATGTTTAGATTCCTTTCTCTTTTTTGTGTGCATATCTATAATATGTTTTTGGTTTGTGGTTACTATGATATTTATATATAACATTGTGTATATATATATATATTTAGCAGTCTATTTTATGTTGATGATCACTTAAATTTAAACGCATTCTAAAAGCTCTATAGTTTCTCCCCCCTCTCACATTTTATGTTTTTGGCATCATATTTTATACTTTTTTATTTTGTATATCTTTTCCTTAATTATTCTATTTATAGTTGATTTTACTTCTTTTGTTTTTTAACCTTTACACTAGCTTTATAAGTGATTGATGCACTGCCTTTTCTATATATTTACCTTTACCAGTGAGATTTTTTTCTTTCATATATTTTATTTCTAGTTATGACCTTTTCCTTTCCCTTTAAACTACCTTTAACATTTCTTGTAAGACCAGTTTAGTGGAGATGAATTCCTTTAGCTTTTGTGTCTGGGAAACACTTTATCTCTCCTTCAATTCTGAATGACAACCTTGCCAGGTAGAGTATTTTTGGCTGTAAGATTTTTCTTTTAGCACTTTGAATATATCATGCCACTCCTTTCTGGCCTGAAAAGTTTCTGCTGAAAAATCTGCTGATAGCTTTATTGGGTTTCCTTTATATGTGATAAATTGTTTTTCTCTAGCTGCTTAAGATTCTCTCTTTATCTATAACTGTTACCATTTTAATTATAATTTGTCTTGGTGTTGTTTTCTTTGGGTCCATCTTATTTGAAACTCTTTGGGCTTTCTGGACCTGGATGTCTGTTTCTTTTCCCAGATTAGAGAAGTTTTCTGCCATAATTTCTTCAAATAATTTTTCTGGCCCTTTTTCTCTGTCTTCTCTTTATGGAACCCCTATAATGCCAATGTTATTTCACTTGATGGTATCCCAGAGATCCCTTGAGGTATTCTCATGTTTTAAAATTCTTTTTTCATTTTGCTGCTCTGTTTGGATGGATTTAATTTCTTTGTCTTCCAACCTGCTGATTCTTGCTTTTACATCACCCATTCTGCTGTCGAATCCCTCTAGTGTAATTTCAGTTCAGTTATAACCTCTGTTTGGTACTTTACTATAGATTTTATCTCTTTGTTGAAGTTCTCACTTGTTTATCCATTCTTCTCCCAAGACCAATGAGCATCTTTATGAACATGACTTTGAACTCTTTATCAGGTAGGTTCCTTATCTCTGTTTCATTAAGGTCTTTTTCTGGGGATTTGTCTTGTTCTTTGGTTTGGAACATATTCCTTTGTCTCCTCATTTTGACTGACTCTTTGTGTTTGTCTATATGTATTAGGTGAAACAGATGCTTTTCCAGTCTTGAAGGTGTGGTCTTGTGTACGAGGTGATCCATGGGGCCCAGAAGTGCAATCTTCCCTGGAAGATTGGAAGTCTGGCACTCAAGGGGTATCCCACATGTGGATTGCATGCACTGCTAGCTGTAGAGGGGCCATAGCTACTGTACAGGGAGGGTGGGGCATGATATGCTTGCCTGGTGAGGTTGTAGCATGGCTGCTACTCGGGCTGGGCTGGGCTCAGAGAGCTCATCTGGTCCAGTTGTGTTGTGGCTGTTCTACATGGTGGGCAGGATTCAGGGCTTTCACCTAGCCATGGCATAGCAGCTACATGGGGAGAGTAGGGTGTGATACACTCATCCAGCCCAGTTGTGGTATAGCTGCTGCATGAAGTGAGCAGGGCTTAGGGCACTCACATTCCTAGCTGTGGCTCAGTTGCTGCATGAAGAGTGTGGAGCATGGTACATTCACCTATCCTTGTTGTAGTGTGTCTGATGAGTGGGGTGAGTGGGCACAGAGCATGCCCATCAGTGCTATTAGGCTAGAGAGAGGGCACCAAAAATGGTGCCTGCTTGTTCTGTCACCAGCAAGTTAGCATGAGATTGCAAAAATGTCACCAACCAGTTTTTCTGTCCCCAGAGAAAGTCACTGCAGTTTCCTGCCTCTCTGGAAGCTGCTTTAGGATTAGCAAGTCAGTATCCCTCACTTCTGGTTTAGAGACTTTCCAAACTGTTGCTTTTGTGCTGGATCTTAGGGCAAGTGGATCTGCATGCAAGCCTTTTATGAGTGGGTTCTTGGCTGCTGTGTGGGGTGGGTGGGTCATGGAGCACACTCACTAGTGCTATCAGGCTGGAGGGAAGGCATCAAAAACGGTGCCCAACAGTGTTTCCATCCCTGGAGAAAGTCACTTCAGGTTTTGCATCTCTGGCAGCTGCTTTAGGATTAGTAAGTGGTTTTCCCTCACTTATGGTCTAGGCACTTTTCAAACTGTTACTTTTGTGCTGGGTCTCAGGGTGAGGAGATCTCAGGGTGAGTGGATCATGAGCCCTTTAAGAGTAAATTCTTTTTTCCCTACAGTTTTATGATTCCCTTGGACTTAATCCTTGTTGATTTTCAAAAGCAGATGTCTTGGAGACTTGTCTTTCTGGTCCCAGATCCAAGGGTTGGGGTACCTGTTATAGGACATAGTCCCTTCATGCCTTGAGGGAAAGTTCCATATTTTTGGGATCCCTTCCAAATTGTGAAACACTGTGCCTGGGGGTAGGGTTCCAGGCGAGACTGAGTCTGCCTCTCTTAACCATCTTGATGCATCCCTTTTATCTTTTATTATAGAGGTGCTGTTCATCCAGCGCTCAGGTCATTTTCAGAGAAAAATTATTCCATATGTAGTTGTAAATGTGTTGTGTCCATGGAAGGTGGTGAGTTCAGGGTTTTCCTACACTACCATCTTGAACCCTTCTCTCTCCTTTTTTTTAAAGTATAATTTTGCCAGGTATAGCATTCGTGATTGACTTTTTTTTCTTTCAATACTTTGAATATATCATCCTACACTCTCCCGGACTGCAAGTTTTCTGCTGAGAAATTTGCTGTTGGTTTTATGAGGGTTCCCTTATATGTGACAAGTCACTTTTCTTTTGCTGCATTCCAAATTCTCTCTGTGTACTTGACTTTTGACATATTTGGTTATAATATGTCTCGGTGTAGTCCTTTTTTTTTTGGATGATCTTGTTTCGGAAGTGTTGAGCTTCATGAATCTGGATGTCTGTTTCATTTTAATGATTTTGGAAATTTTCAACCATTATTTCTTTAAATAAGCTTTCTGCCCCCTTTTCTCTTTCTTTTCCTTCTATAACTCCCATAATGCATATATTGTTTGTTTGTATGGTATCCCATAAAATCCCATAGCCTTTCTTCACTTTTTTTCTTTTTTTCCTTGACTAGATAATTTAAAATGAATTGTCTTTAAGTTCACAGATTATCTCTTCTGCTTGATTGAGTCTGCTTTTGAAGCTCTCTCTTGCATTTTCCATTTCATTCATTATATTTTTGAGCTCCAGAAATTCTATTTGGTTCTTTGTTATTACTTCTATCTCTTTGTTGAACTTCCCATTTTGTTCATGTATTCTTTTCCTGGTTTAACTGAGTTATCTATCTGTGTTACCTTGTAGCTCACTGAACTTCAAAACAATTATTTTGAATTATTTGTCAGGCAATTTGTAGATCTCCATGGATTTAAGGTTGGTTACTGCAAAATTATTGTGTTCTTTTGGTAGTGTCATGTTTCCTTGTTTATTCATGTTTATGATAGCCTTGCATTGATATCTCTACTTTTGAAAGATCAGTTACCCCTTCCAGACTTTATGGACTGACTTCTATGGGGAAATATCTTCATCCACAGTTGAATGCAAAGGTACCAGGTGACTGAGGATGGTATCTTTGGCTCTGTGGGTGTTCAGCACTCTCTCTGGCTCTGGGGAGGGCACAGTGGTATAGTCTCCATGCAGGTCCCTCACATAAGGTTGATGTCAGTGAATACTGCAGTTGTCCTCAGTGACCAAGTCTGCAGGTGTCCACAGTGGTGGCAAGGGCTATTGGAGTCCTCGAAGGTGATGGCTACTTGGATCCTCTTGTTCACTTTTTTCCCCATGGGACAGTCATGGCTGAGGGCATCCCTCTTGGTACCATATTCAACATGTGGGTGCACACACAGCAGCACACACATACAACTCCAGCTCTTGCTGCTGTGTCTGGGATGCACATAAGCAGCTGTGGATCCAAAATTCTGTGCTGTTGGCCCTCTCACTGCTGCAGTGGTGCTGATGTCTTGGGGGAGGGACAACTCCTGTTGGGGAAGGGAGGTCAAGTGGCAGCTACTTCTCGTGGAAGTGGAGCAGCAGTGGCTCCTTCTGAGTAGGGGAACCTGAGCAGAGCCAGCTTCTTTTGGGAAACTAAGTGGCAGAAGCTGCTTGTGTGTGAGGGTCAGTGCAGCAGTGGCTCTTTCTCTGGGGGGGACACAGTGTTGGCAGCTCCTTGTGGGAGAAGGAGGCAACAGTGGCACCTTCTTGGGGGATTGGGGTGTTATCAGCTCCTTCTAGGGGAACAGTATCAGTGGTTCTTCAGGTGGGGAGTTGAAATAGCTCCTTCTTGAGGGTGTGTGAAAGAGTGGTGGCTCCTTCTTGGGGAGGGCAGAGCAGCAGTGGCTCCTTCTCCCGGGGAATGCAGAATTGATGGCTCCTTGTCAGGAGACGGGGGTGAAAGGACAGCAGTTCTTTCTGGGTAGGGAGGGCAAGGAATGACATTAGCTCCTTCTCGGGAGGATGCAGTGTCAGTGGCTCCTTTTAGGGGAGAGTAGTGGTGGCAACTCCTTCCCTAGGAGGACACAGTAGCAGTGGCTCCTTGTGGAGCTGGAGGCAGAAGCCCTGTAGCTCCTTGAAAAGAGAGCAGATTGGCAGTGGCTCCTTGGGTAGGGGGCAGGGAAGCAGCTCCTTCTTGTGTGGGGCAGGGCAGTGTAGGCTCCTTCTTGGGGGATGAGGTGATGGCAGTTCCTTCTGGTGGGGGGAGAGCAGCTACAGCTTCTCCTTGCATTGGGGCAGAGTGGTGGAGGATCCTTCTTGTAGAGGTGGCAGAGGAGCATGAACTCCAGGCAGCTCAGTCAGCTGGGGTCAGTGTCAAGAAAGACTGCCTGGTGGTGAGGGCTGCTGGGGACCTCCTGCTTTTCTTTTCCTCCATGTAGGTTCCCTCTTGCTGCCTAGCTGTGCCGGACTGAGGTAAGATAGGAAAGATACTTCCTACACATTTTTACATGTTCATCTTTAATTTTTTTTGCTCCAGTGGGTTGCTACATGTTTGTAATTGTATTCTGGAGCCCCCTCGAGCTATTTTTGTGGGTATATAGTTTTATATTCCTTGTTTTTGTTGTTATTGTGGGGGGAAACAAGCATTGGGACCTCCCTAGTCTGTCATTTTGCTGCTGGCACTCCTGTGTAATTAAATTTGTATGAAATGTTCAGAATTGGCAAATCTATATAAATATAAAGTAGATTAGTGGTTGCTCAGGGCTTGAGTGAGTGGGTGGATAAGAAAGGGAATGATGGCTAAGGAGTGCATGGATATTTTTGGTGGTAATGATTTTTCAAAAATTGATTGTGGTGATGGTTACAAAATTCTGTGAATATACTAAAAACCATTGAATTGTACACTTTAAATGGGTGAATTGTATGGTATGAAAATTATATCTCAATAGAGCTGTTATAAAAATTAATATGGCATCAGTTAGAAGACAGATTGGAGAGGGCAAGACTTGGAGGCAGAGAAACATATTAGGAGGTTTTGTAATAGTCCATTTGAGGAAATAAGGGTCTAAACTAGGGCAGGAGTATTAAGAATTGGAAGGAGGAGAATATGAGTATAAAACATTGTAGATGTACAATCAATGGGACTTGACATTTGGTAGGATGTTGAGTGTATGAAGGTGGGAACACAAAGAAGACTAACGTTTTGAGTCTGGGTAAGTAGGAGGGTTTTTATGTTATTACTAGACACAAGGAACACATATTAACAGGGTTCATTTTTCAAAGGAGAGAGGTGAGTTCATAATAATTTTATTTTTTGATGTGCTGTCAGGACAATCTTCAAAAGATTCCCAGTATATAATTGAAAATTTCAGATTGGAGCTTAATGACGTGGGAGGTTAGGCTAGGTATTTAAGAGTCATCCATAAATAGATCATAATTGATATCAGAAATGTGGCTGAAAGTTTCCATGGAGAAGGTATGGAAAAAGTGAAGAGGACTGGAGACGGAGCCTTGCTGAAACAGCTGCATATAGGAGGCAGCAGCAGGAAAAGGAGGCCAAAACAGAGCCAAAGATGGGAGGACATAATAAGCAGAGAAAACAATAGCAGAGCTGCCTTACCTGAGGATTGGATCTGGGCCTTTAACAATAGGGACAACTGAAGAGAGGCTGAGGATGTCCCAAGAGGGTGAAGAACAAAGTCACAAAAATAAAATAGGGACTGGTATGGAAATTATGGAGAAAGGTCTTAAAGATCCTGAGACTCACCCACCACAGCTTCTTGGGGAGACCTGGGAGTTGAGAAAAATTTCTGACCTGGTCCAACTGGAAATCTCCGTTACCCTTCTTAGGTGAGGTTGTCACTTACCAATGGAATATCCCGGAAAGATCTGGTCCTGGGCCCAATGATTCTGCTTGTGTTTCCTGGATCTATTATTCTGCAGTGGATCCCATCAAGGTAAAGACAATATTAGCTCCCTAGAGGTGAGTCTCAGAAGTGGGCAGACTGCCTGGCAAAAAGAAGCTGTTAAACAGGTATAATAAGCAGCCCAGCCCTGAAACACTGGAGCCCAGGGTTTGGGGGAAATTCCTCAAATGCTGTGCTTATTTTAATAGAAAGGAGGAGGGATGAAGGGAACAGGTAAGTATCACATACTTGTCCTGAGGATTTCGTTCCTTGTTTCCTCTTCTTAGATCCCATAATGCAACATGGTCTCATTTAAAAAGCCTAGGATTGATTGTCAAGAGATCAGGGTACTAGCCCCAAATACGGTTCTATGTTGCCTTTGGAGTGACTTTAGACAAGTCATTCTGCCTTTGTTTCCTCATCTGGAAAATGGGTTTATCTAGCCACCTAGCCACAGCCAGATGTCAGCAATCATTTATTGAGAGCTTACTACATTTTAAGCATTTTACTTGGTGCTTTGGGTGATACAAATGTAAGATACAGTTCCCAACTTCAAAGAGTATGATCTAGTTGGGGAGACAGATGAATATAAACATAATTTTAGCATTAAATACAGTCATCCCTCGGTAGCCATAGGGGATTGGCTCCCAGACCTCTGCAGATACCAAAATCTATGGTTGCTCAAGTCCCTTATATAAAATGGCATAATATTTGCATATAACCTACACACATCCTCCTGTATACTTTAAATCATCTTTAGATTACTTATAATACCTAATACAATGTAAATGGTATGTATATAGTTGTTATACTGCATTCTTTAGGGAATAATAATAAGAAAAAAAGTCTGTACATGTTCAGTACAGACACAACCATTGTAGGCTTTTTGATTTATGGTTCGTTGAATCTGTGGATGAGGAATCCGTGGATATGGAGGGCCAACTATAAATGTATATGTAAATGTAAATGTAAATATAAATATAACAAAAGGATGTTTTCAAGATAGCATAATATTAGCAGCTCCTTAAAACCATATAATAGAAAGTGCTATGAGGGTCCATGAGGGAGTGATTACTTCTGCTTGGAGGAAGGGATGAATAATAGGGAAGCTGGAGAAGGCATCACAATGGAAGGTACATGTATTTTGAGCCTTGAAAGCTGAAGAGCAGTATGCCATATAATAAGGGATATGGTGAAAGGGGCATTACAGGAGGAAGAAACAGCATAAGAAAGGCACTAAGTTGTGAAATTGCTTGATGGGTTTGGAGATCAATGAATAGTCCAACCTAGCTAAAGCATCTTACCTGTGTCCCAAGATGGTTGTAAAGATGAATTCAGATAACATAGTGGAGGTGCTTATAAATCTAAGTCATTATGATGAAGTTCTGAGCGTACAGTGGGCTTGGGTGTCAGCCTGCCTTCATGTAGAGTGCTGCCACCCAGGAACAACCCCAACTCTTTCACTCTATCTCCCTTCCTCCCATCCTCAGGACATGTATAGTGGCCTGGTGGGGCCCTTGGCCATCTGCCGAAAAGGCATCCTGAAGCCCCATGGAGGACGGAGTGACGTGGACAGAGAATTTGCCTTGTTATTCTTGATCTTTGATGAGAACCAGTCTTGGTATTTGGAGGAGAATGTGGCAACCCACGGGCCCCAGGAACCAGACCGAGTTAACCTACAAGATGAGACTTTTTTGGAGAGCAATAAAATGCATGGTCTGTAAAAAAGCATTTATCCCTCTTCCAAAGTAGTCCCCACTGGTTGCATGGGGTTATCTGATAGGCCCATCACCACCTAAGGGAGCATAATTCCTGAAAGGATGGGAAGATGGGAAGGTGGAATAGGACAAATTAAAAGAAATGTCTCCTACTATTGTACTTTTATATACACAAAGTAGATATGTGATGGTCCACACTAGATCAGGTGCCCAGGAAACAAGAAGCTGACTCTGTAAAGTTGCTGTGATGACACTAGCACATTTTGACATGTTAGAGAAGGTAAGATGAACATTTATGATCCTCAGTATACTTGGTGATCTGGCTACTTCGGGCCCTCTGCTTTAAAATCCTTAGTCTCTCAATATTATCTTATTTATCTATCACTCTGAATCTGAGATCTGCTTTTTCAATAGACTTTAAAGTAGACAGATGGACAGCTTGTCGTTTAGGCTATTTTTAAAACAAAACTTCAATTTACAGATAGAAAAATTGAAAGAGAGAGCCTCAGAGAGTAGCATACTGGGTTTATATTATATACAAGGAAGAGCTTTTAATGCTCAAATTGATTTTGGAGGGAAATTGTGCATCCAAGCCTTTCTTTGTTCTAGAGATCTGTGTATCTTTTCAAAAATAAGAGAAAATCTTAAATGAGAGGGAGAACTTAAGTGTGGTGGAATGTATAAAGTAATTTCTCACTGTCCCTTCTAGTGCAATATTTCTTGGATCTGAGGATAAGGTGCAGCTTTGATAGTGACTCTAATGAAACTCAAAAGTAGTGTCTCATTGTCATACAGATTCTAGCTATTTCCTCTTGATGGAGATATGAATGATTCTCATTGGAACAGATAATTCACAAGCTTTACAAAGTGAACTTTTTAGCTCTTGTCAAATCAGAGAAATAAATTGCCCAGGACAAAAAGGGAATGAGGACACAGTTAGATCTTGCTAGTGCAGGGGTTTGGCTAGTGCTTCTTTTTTTTTTTTTTTTTTTTCGTGAGGAAGGTCAGCCCTGAGCTAACATCCATGCTAATCCTCCTCTTTTTGCTGAGGAAGACCGGCTCTGAGCTAACATCTATTGCCAATCCTCCTCCTTTTTTTTTTTTTCCCCACAAAGCCCCAGTAGATAGTTGTATGTCATAGTTGCACATCCTTCCAGTTGCTTTATGTGGGACGCGGCCTCAGCATGGCAGGAGAAGCGGTTCGTCAGTGCACGCCTGGGATCCAAACCCAGGCTGCCAGTAGCAGGGTGTGCGCACTTAACCGCTAAGCCACGGGGCTGGCCCTGGCTAGTGCTTATTTCTATCTGTTTGTTTACGTGTTCATTCATTCAAATTCTTCAGGTATCAATCCATCTACCTGTCTATCAGGTACTTGTTGAGATCTTTCTGAGTGTTGGTACTGGAGATAAAATATAAATAATATTGAGGTCTGAGGGCAAATAAATATATCCATCCCTTCCCTTCCAGACTCCTGAACTGATTGAGAAAGAGACAGAGATGTTTAAGATCAAATGTGAGGTTACTGTGAAGGCTAATTGGAAAACTAAATTTAGTTCTGCAACTAAATGGGCTTGCTAATACTCGCCCTGCAATGAATAGATTTTCCACCCTGTCATTGACAAAATGGACAACAATAGCCCTCTTCCCTTGCAGGGACAGAATCTTCCCCACAATGGAATAGTAAGTCTGTTTATACCCCTTTCTGTGGTCAAACTGATCCAAGAGAGAGAAGATTCAGAAGGGGCTGTTGAGTACGTTTAGTTCCTTCTCTCAAACTCACAATTTGGTGAGGGTAAATACAAAGCAGGCTGTAAATGTTCCTCCAATTATTTACCCTTTTAGGGTATAGAGTAGAAATTACCTTGCCTCTGTAAGAACACAAGTAGTGGGGAAATGTGTCCTGGGCGTAGTCCTGACAGTGTGAATTAACATAGTCATGAGTAGTTTGTTGTCTTTAGAGCATAGGATATGGCCTAGGAAGAGGCAGATAATGAGGCCCGTACATTAATATCATTATTAATTTATCATTATTAATTCCAAGAATGTGACAAGTCTTTTTTAAATACATATTGTAGGCTCAGGTGTCTGCTGGGTGTTCTGAAACATGCAAGGAAACTATAGTACTATAGTATTTACACTCATTTCCTGCTTACTAGGAACCTACAGTCTAGTTGGAGATGGGAACTTCCACAAATTAAAAAATAGATAAATGTAGAAAGCAGTTTCTGGTGAGTTCCAAAGAGTGGTACAGACAGTACTAGAGGAGTTCGGAGGTGGAAGGGAATGCAAGGGATGGGAAGTACTGAAGGGAGCTAGATTAGAGAAGTGTTCTTGGAGAAGGTAAAGGTTTGACTGGGCTTTGAAAATATAGATAAAAGGAGGCAAAATTTCTGGGTTCAAAGATCAGAAGCATGAGCAAGGACACAAAGAACATGCATATGAAGAAATCACCCTAATTAGAATAAATGTGTTAGATAGTGGGAGATAAGTCTGGGAAGGTGGTTTGGGGCTATATTTTGAAGGACATTGTTGGCTGAGCTAAGGATCCATGGACTTGCTCTTTTGGGCAGGAGGAAGCTGTTAAAGTATTTTAAGCAACATAATGACATGGTCAGATTAGTTATTTAGAGAGCGCAACCTGATAACACCTATGTGGAAGATAAACTGGAGGGGGACAAATGGAATAGAGATGAGAGAAGTTAGGTGGCTATTACTATCATCAGAAATGATAAGGGCTATCCCTAGGGATGTGGCAATAGGAAGTCAAAATGAGAGATATAAGAGACTTTTTTCTTCTTTTACAGCCATTAATGGAAAGGTCTATGCCAACCTCAAGGGTCTTACCATGTACCAAGGAGAACGAGTGGCCTGGTACATGCTGGCCATGGGCCAAGATATTGACCTACATACTGTCCACTTCCATGCAGAGAGCTTCCTCTATCGGGTGAGCTGGAAACAGGGCTGAGCCCCTCAGGGGTGATTAGAGGAGTGTTTTGAAGAAGAAGGGAATAGCAAAGAACAGGATAATAATCAGTTGAAAGAGGAGAGGTCTTGTACATGGAGCATTAAGCTGAGAATTCTAGTTTGGCTTGTATCCCAGGGTCAGTCACTTCCCTCTAGGCCTTAGCTTTCCCCTCTGATATAGAAGAAACAAGTGGCTTATTTATGGTGTAAGGAGATTGAAGGAATCAATATAATTGGGTTTTAGTAACGGACTTGAGACACAGTGAGCAGTCATCCTAAGAGCAAGGAATTTCAGACTGGTGTCTCAGAATCTCTAAAAGTCCTTAATCCATTATAAGAAGAAATTCAATTCAAGAGCTGCATGGGACAACATATAGGTTTTGGAGAAGATGATTTAGTTTTTGGAGAAGGGGGCAGTGTTGGCACTGATATAGACTTAAAGATCCAGAAGTGTTGATAAAGTGATGGCATGGAGGAAAGACTAAATTGAGTTCCATTTCTAAAGGAAATATGTGGATCCTTCCTAGGAGTCAAGGCCTAAGCAAATTTCCCCAGATTTCAGCCTGCTTAAAAATTTGTATATACTAGTGTTAAGCCCCCTAAAGGAAGCTAGAATGTCTTTTACTTTAGGACACCTTAAGAAAAAGTAGGAGGAGAGAGTCTCTTCTGTTGATTCAGTTTGTGTGGATGAGTTCACAGGGGAGAGAGATAAGGTGGTGGACTTTTTAAGTTGCTCTCTGGTCTACGAATCTTGAAGTCCTATGTCCCTGATGTGGACATTCAAGCTTTTTAGTTCTTATCAGCTCTGAGGTGATCTCTATACCCTTGACTTCCTCTCCCTCACCCCAATCTCTCTTGCAGAATGGAGAGAGCTACCGGGCAGATGTGGTTGATCTGTTCCCAGGGACCTTTGAGGTTGTGGAGATGGTAGCCAGCAACCCTGGGACATGGCTTATACACTGCCATGTTACTGATCACGTCCATGCTGGCATGGAGACCCTCTTTACTGTCTTGTCCCAAAGAGGTAAGGCCTAACTACCCAAGATGGGCCATCTTCTAGCACTTTATCTAGCCTATAGGAACCAGAAAATCCCCCAAAGTCTCTTGCATCTGTCCTTCTGATCCCAGAAGAACCAGGACTTAAGACAGAGCATACACCCCTCTAGGTGTTCTCCCAACCAATATTTCTCATTCTCCATTGCCCCCTTGCTCCTGCACCCTCCTAATTACTTTGACACCTGTTGAGCTCACATGGGTTGACCAAGCCTGAAACTGGTTGGGTTCTATGCATTGCAGCATAGTGAAGATTTACTTCCTTTGAAATACATTTTATTTGCATATGAATTTATTATTTTAGGACTCATTAGAGGTACTGACTATTTCAAAGAATCTTGCTAATGAGTTCTTTTTTAAAAAAGAAAAAATATAATTCTAACGTTTACCCATTAATTGATTTGTTTCATGAGAATTGTGAAAGGCAGTTCCTTCTGTCCTGGAACAACTCTGTCTAAGGCTTGAATGAGATATTGGCCTTTGATTACAGGCCAGCTTATCCCAGACAGAGTTGCTACCATGAGTGGAAAATCTTTTTACTTACAATTTTTATATGGAGAGTGAATAGCTGGGGTAGTTTCTTTACCAATCAATCTCTGATCATCACCAAGAATGTGGAAGGGTAGGATGTTTTGGATTTTGTGTCTTTGGGTCATTAAAGGGTTAAGTGTCTCACCTCCTAAACCTCTTGACCTGAGTCTAGTATTCAGCAGTATCCTCCTTCCAAGAGGCCCTATAGAACCTACTGGGGCCCACAGGAATCCAGGGATTTTTTTTTCTCTTGTGCTTCTTTAAAAATTTGTCACACTTCTTTGAAAACTGGTGGTATTGAGGTAGCTATTCTGGAATTGACAGCTATTGGCAATCTATCAGGAGGAATAGAAAGTGGGAAAGTGTGTTTGTGCATTCAAAAAGGCTTAGCAAATCAGGGTAGAGAATACACCTCTGCTGTTTACTCCAGGGAAGGAGACAAATAATTGTACATTTTGATTTCCTGTATCTTTGAAAAGCTTTGTTTTCCAGTAACCCATACTGCTAGAATGTAGCTTGCACTTACTACTCTAGTACTATTCCCTACCACCCAGATAGGCACACAGAATTTTTTGTTGTTTTTTGCCATTCATTAGAACCAAATTCCCTCTGTGTGTAATAATGGGTCATCCCAAATATGGGCCATCTAATAGATGAGAGTCTATCTCAATTCATATCATCAGGGAACTTCCACGAATAAGGATAGCTTATATCTCTCTATGACAATAAGCCAGCTCACAAATCTTACCTGTTTGCCTTGTTTATATCCCGCTATGGTCTAATCTGATATTATTGCAACCACATATGTGTTAAAAAGCCAATCAGAGGTAAGAGTTGAAGACAGATAAGGAAGAAAATACTAATTGTTGGAACAAGGTTTCTGGTGAGGAATGAAGGGATGAAAACCAGAACGAAAATGAAAGATTAGACTGGAATATGATCACTTCTTCTACTAAAAGAAGAAAGAAGACAGAAAAGAAAAAGATCAATGTGTAGGTTTTGGTGAGGGGCTTGACAGAAAGGTAGAATATTTTTGTCTATGGTTTCTGTTTCATCTGTGATGGAGGAGACAGAGTCATCTGCTACAAATGAAGGATAGGTGGTAGGCTTGAGGAAAGTGGGCAAAGGTTTGAAATAACTACTCTTGGAGATGGGAAAAGTGTTTAGTCTAAGTGATGGAAAATAAATTAATAATTGTCAGGCAGCATTGAGGGCTTAGTTAAAACTGGACACAAAGAATACTAAGCTTTACAATTGTGTTATTTTTCTCCACCAGCATTCAGCATACCAGACAAAATACAAGGAAAGTATACTTACTGGAGTTTCAGTAGATGATTATAACACTCTTGGAAGTTAGTAGTTGAAGTGATAGACCATGGAGTTTAGCCTGACCAGGAATAAAAGAAAAGACAGGATAAAGCTGGTAGGTTGAAAAAAAAATGGAAGTGTCCAGGAGCTAGAGGTCTTCATGAGAGGGAATAACAGATTAAATGGAATAAATAGCATTAGAGCACGAAAAAGATAGCAGGATTTTGTTAGATTATAGATTTCTGAGATGGAGCAGTTCCACATAGCAAGTCCAATGTGACCACGGGAGTTGTTGATAGAATTGGAGTAGATGTGAAAGTCATTGGAGTTAATTGATCCAGAAATTGTGAGGCCTGAGTGTTGGATGGGTCAACACTTATGGTGGGAATTGAGGAAGAAGAAGACTGAGCCAGGTACCAAAGACTTTCACAAAGGAAGAGAACTGCTAGGTAACAATGAACGAAGTGGTTGTGGTTTTCCTAGCCAAATAATATGAACCTCAAAAGAGATAGATCTTTACAAAAAAGGGAGGAACAATCATCTCAAAGCAGTGTTGAGAGGATGTAAAAGAAGCATAGTCCTCAGAAAAAATCTCAACCTCATTAAAGCAAGAAGAGGAAGAAGTATTCTGAGAAGAGGTCGAATATGTAGGGATGTAGGTTTGACAAGGAGCAGGGGCTTCCTGAAGGGAGGGTGGGAAAAGGTGGCAAAAAGAGCAATAGGGATAGAGGAAGTGCCAATAAATATGTACATAGTGGCAGAGAGGTGACTTACCTTTTGGTCTCCTAAGCCTATGCTCTTATATTTTGTGTCACTACTCAAAATCAAATCCACATACCAATATTGACTTTGTCCATAAGGTAGTTAATTCCAGCACCTTCATTTTGCTTACTATACCACAAAGAGATTCCTCCAACCAATGCTAACCTCCCACAGCAAGCCTGTGGATTGGTAGAAGAGTAACAGGACTAACCTCTTGTTTTTATTTTTTTTTTCCTCCAGAACAATTAAGCGCTATCACCACCATCACCAAAGAGATTGGAAAAGGTAGGGATACTGATGCAGACTGGGTAATTATATTTGGTGTGCATTTGGGGGGAGGTACAGTGCCTGTAGAATATGGGATTCACATAAACAAAAGGTGGACCACAATACTAGCAGGAAGCATCCTGAGATTTCCATAAGACTTCAGAAGCCGGGAACCTGAGGTTCAGCTTCCTTCAGCAGGTTTATTCTCTTTGGCCCCCACCCCGAACCTCCTGAGTTGGGGAAAACAGCATTATCCCCAGTTGAAGGCTGCTATCTTAGCCTCTCACCTAATGTGTGAGGAGGGAGAAAATTCATGGTCTTGCTGGCTTGGGCACAAAGGAGCTGTAGCACACATGAATTCCCCACAGGGATAGTGTGAAACTAGAACAAATACCAAACAGTCTGCACCAGCTATTTTTATTCTTGCTTCTATGGGATACCAAATAGTTGACTCTTTGGAACCAGCCATTTCTGCTTTTCAAGAAAATAAAGATTCATGTCTTATCCAGCTTAGGTCCAAATAGTGCTTTCACTCTCCACCCCATTTGTACCTGGACTGAGAGAGATTCAAAAGTTATGAGAACTAAAAAGGATATTAGAAATCATCAGTTTAGTCTGGAGATTTTTTAGCTGTAGTTGGAAAAATCCTAGTGATATGCCTATGTATTTCCTGGAGGACTTGGAGAGAGGTAAGTTGAGGCTGGGAGAGTGGAGTACCATACATATATATGTATCTGTTTGTATATATACACATACAGCTATATTTGTGTGTATATACATACTGTGTGCATATAATTGTATATGCACACATACATATTTGTGTGTACTTGCATACATCCTCATAAGCTCTTGCTTGTTAAAAGGTTCCACAGTGGAGAAAAAACTCTCAAAACTGTTGGTCTAATAAAACCCAATAATTTCCTACATGAGAAACTGAGAGATGGAAAGTGATTTGTCCAAGGTCACAAGAGGAGTAAGTGTTAGAATGTAAACTCAGAACCAAGATGTTTTTCAGCTTCTGTTTGAACTCATTATATTTTATCTTCTCTCAGTTTTGTAAGAAGATTCATTCATCTAGTTATACATTCATCAAACATGCTGAGTGCCAGGGACACCAAAACAAGTAAGACATAGTCACTACTTTCCAGGAGATTTGTGTCTAAAAATGGAGTGAGACACAGAAACAATAATTGTAATACCAGATGCTATAGGTTGTAAAAAAGGGTGAACAATAATAACAGCTGTCAGTTGTTGTGCATTTGCTATCTTCCAGGTGCTATGCTAAATATTTTATAAATATTAACTCACTTAAACTTCACAATAAACCTCTGACTTAAGTGTGGTTATTATCCCCATTTTATAAAAAAAGGAGACTTAAGTCCAGAAGAGAGGGGGGATTATGTCATTTGGCCCATGAACATACAGGCATACCTTGGAGATATTGCAGGTTCAGGTTAAGACCACCACAATAAGGTGAATATTGCAATAAAGTGAGTCACACAAAATTTTTGGTTTCCCAGTGCATATAACAGTTATGTTCACACTATACTGTAGTATATTAAGTTTACAATGGCATTATGTTTTAAAAAAACAACGTACATTCTTTAATTGAAAAATACTTTATCGCTAAAAAATGCTAACCATCCTCTGAGCCTTCAGTGAGTCAAAATCTTTTTCTGGTGGAGGATCTTGCCTCTATTTTGATGGCTGCTGACTAATCAGGGTGGTGGTTGCTGAAGGTTGGGGTGACTGTGGCAATTTTTTAAAATAAGACAGAAATGAAGTTTGCCCCATCAATTGACTCTTCCTTTCATGAACAATTTCTCTATAGCATATAATGCTGTTTGATAGCATTTTATCTACAGTAGAAATCTTTCAAAATTGGAGTCAATCCTCTCAAACTCTGCTGCTGCTTATCAACTAAGTTTATGTAATACTCTAAATCCTTTGTTGTCATTTCAACAACCTTCACAGCATCTTCACCAGGAGTAGATTCCATCTCAAGAAACCACTTTCTTTGGTCATCCTTAAGACACAACTCTTCATCTGTTAAGGTTTTATCAGTCACATCTTCAGGCTCCAGTTTTAATTTTAGTTCTCATGCTATTTCCACCACATCTGCAGTTACTTTCTCCACTGAAGTCTTGAACCCCTCAAAGTCATCCATGAGAGTAGGAATCAATTTCTTCCAACCTCCTGTTGATGTTGATATTTTGCCCTCTTCCCATGAATCATGAATGTTCTTAATGGCATCTAGAATAGTGAATCCTTTCCAGAAGGTTTTCAATTTACTTTGCCCAGATCCATCAGAAAAATCACTATCTATGGCAACTGGAGCCTTACAAAATGTAATTCTCACATAATAAGACTTGAAAGTCAAAATAATTCCTTAATTCATAGGCTGCAGAATGAATGTTGTGTTAGCAGCCATGAAAACAACATTAATTTCATTGCATACTTCTATCAGAGCTCTTGGGTGACCAGGTGCATTGTCAATGAGCAGTAATATTTTGAAAGGAATCTTTTTATCTGAGAAGTAAGTCGCTGCAGTGGGCTTAAAATATTCAATATACCATGTTATAAACAGATGTGCTGCCATCCAGGCCTTGTTGTTCCATTTACAGAGCACAGGCAGAGTATATGTAGCATAATTGTTAGAGGCCCTAGGATTTTCAGAATAGTAAATGAGCTTTGACTTCAACTTAAAGTCACCAACTGCATTAGCCCCTAACAAGAGAGCCAGCCTGTCCTTTGAAACTTTGAAGCCAGGCATTATGACTTCTCTTCTTTAGTTATGAAGACCTAGATGGCATCTTCTTTCAGTATAAGGCTGTCTTGTCTACACTGAAAATCTATTATTTAGTAGCCAACTTCATTAATTACCTTAGCTAGATTTTCTGGATAACTTGCTGCAGCTTCTACATCACCATTTGCTGTTTCACCTTGCACTTTCATGTTATGAAGACAGCTTTTTTCCTCAAACCTCAGGAACCAAACTCTGCTAGCTTCAGACTTTTCTTCTACAACTTCCTCACCTCTCTGAGCCTTCATAGAATTGAAGAGAGTTAGGGTCTTACTCTGGACTAGGCTTTGGCCTAAGTTTCCTCAGCTAAACTGTTGTAGCTGGTTTGATCTTCTATTAAGATCACCAAAACTTTCTCCATATCAGCAATAAGGCTGTTTTGCTTTCTTATCATTCATATGTTCATTGGAGTAGCACTTTTAATTTCCTTCAAGAACTTTTCTTTTGCATTCACAACTTGGTTAATTGTTTGACACAAGAGGCCTATCTTTTGGCCTATGTTGGCTTTTGACATGCCTTTCTAACTAAGCTTAATCATTTCTAGCTTTTGAAGTGAGAAATGTGTGACTCTTCTTTTAACTTGAACACTTAGAGGCCATTGTAGGGTTATTAATTGGCTTAATTTCAATATTGTTGTGTCTCGGGAACAGGGAGGCCCAAGGAGAGGAACAGAGATGGGGGAACAGCCAGTTTATGGAGAAGCCAGAACACACACCACATTTATTGATTAAGTTCACCATCTTATATGGGTGCGGTTTGTGGCACCCCAAAACAATTACATCAAAAATCACTGATCACAGATCATCAAAAAATATATAATAATAATGAAAAAGTTTGAAATATTGAAAGAATTACCAAATTGTGACACAGAGGCACAAAGTGAGCAAATACTGTTAGAAAAATAGCTCTGATAGAATTGTTTGATGCAGGGTTGCCACAAACCTTCAATTTGTAAAAAAAAAAAATGCAATATCTGTGAAGAGCAGTAAAACAAAGTGCAATAAAATGAAGTATGCTTGTAGGAGTACAAATAGTACAGATACTTTGGGATAACAAAAGAAAGGACCTTTAACTGTCTAGCTGAATTAAAGAAAGCTTTGCAGAGACCTGGAACATTTAAGCTGGGGATAGAATGATGAAAAGGAAGAAAGGATGTTCAGGCAAAGGGCGTTCCAAGAAAGTCTTGGAAGCCTGAAAGAGGATCACCTATTCTGGAGAACAAAGAATGAGTGGCTGTGGCTGTGGTAGATAGGATTAGAAAGAGTAGCTTAGAGCCTGATTGCAACAGTTGGAATGCCTGGCTTGAGTCTGAGTTTTACTCCATAGGTTAATTGGAGATCATCAAAAGTTTGTATGCCAGGAACTAAGACAATGAGATATTTCATCTGGAAAGATCAATGTAACATCAGCGTTGTCATGACCCAAAGAGATGAGAGACTGGGCATCACAGTGGCAGGCTGTTATCATGGTCCAGTGGTCAAAGTGAGCATTGATAAACTAGATGATTGAGTCAAACTGCTTCCTTGAAGTTTCCACTTATTACTCCCAATTCTACTCTGTGGAATCATATAAACCAAATCCTATTATTTTTTACACATCACAGGCCTTTATATATTAGAAGAAATACATCAAGGCCCTTCCCACTCTGAGTCTTAGCTCTTTCCATGGGGGGATTGTGGCCTCAATGATTCCTAAGGACTTTCTCAGTTGTGACATCTTATTACCCTGATTTTCTGTAATCTCTGAATCTTTCTTCATGAGCTGGTCTTTTGAGGGATAGGGACATTTATTCTGTCCTATTTGGATGGATTTATTTCTCCTCTCCCAGGCGCAAAATGTGCCCCTTAAAAGTAATCTCCAGCTCAGAGTGCCCATTTTCCTCTTGTTCCATTTCAGCAGCAATCCCCAGAGACCTTCGAGAAAGCAATGTGAAGATGCTGGGCATGCAGATCCCTATAAAGGATATCGAGATGCTGGCCTCTGTCTTGATTGCCATGGGTGTCATTCTCCTGTTCATTGCTCTGGCCCTTTGTGGTGTGGTCTGGTACCAGCATCATCAGAGAAAGCTACGGCGCAACAGGAGGTCCATCCTGGATGACAGCTTCAAGCTTCTGTCCCTCAAGCAGTAACAGCTGGATCCTGGAACTACACATCTGGAATGTACTCCCAGTATGCCATGGACTAGCAGCTGACCCCACTGTCAAAGAGGCATGGGAGTTAGAGAGGCAGAGTTGGGATTCAAACTTGTCTGGGGATTTCTTTGCTTATTTATTCACATGGAGATGATATGCATTCCCTTTTTCTTTAGTTTCTTTACTCCACTTGGACACCTGGGGCTAGGTGAGTCCTTTAGTATCTTATATCACAAATTTCAACAGCTAGATTATATCATACACTGACACTTAGAAGGTATGGAAATTTCTAAAAACTGATCCTTCTCATAAAGTAGATATCAAGAGTAAAACTCATTGATTAGGTTTCTACTGCTTTCCGGGACCTAGGTAAGTTCAATATGAACTGAGGCTAAGTAAGCTGTGAAGATAATTCACATCTAAACTAAGGACTAAGAACATAGGCATGATGTGGAATGGGTGGGGTGAGATGTCAAGATGCAAATTTTATTTTGATTCTTTTTGGCAGTGGACTATTTTGGAGAAGTGGGTGGATAGAATACTGTTGCCATTAGCATCTACAACCTGTGGAGCCAGAAGCTCCTCAGAAAGTCAGTCCTCCAAGTTCCAGGCATAGTTTCACTGAAGGGAATGTTGAGGGTCCTCTCCATATTTCAGGCAGAAAATCCTGTACATTAAAGTACTTGTTAGAATGTTGTAAGAGTGAACTTGCTGATTTTGATGGTCCCTGTGGCCTCTGGGAGGTTGTGACTATAATTGAAACAGAGAGCACTCAGCTGTGGGGAGATGGGCAGGTATAGTATGGGTCTGCCTATCTTTTGCAGAGCCTGCAGGTTTGTGTTTTGGAAATGAAGAAGCTGCCCCAGATGAAGCCTCAAAGTCAGAGTTGCAGGTACTATCTTTTGGCCCATAGGTGCCTAAAGTCTTCCAAATGCCAAGAAAAGTTGCGAGAGGGAAATAGAGGGCTGAGACCAGGCTCAAAACTGTCCACTGGGCAAGGAGAGGTGGGCACAGATATTGTGGGCTCTTTTGGAACTTGGGGGTATGAGAGATCTCCTTGGAATTTTGGGGGTCTCTTTATAGGGCAGAGTACTTCCCTTTGGTACCTTAAAGCAATATTCCTTTGTCACCTGCATGTTCAAGCCTTTCTGAAACCTTGGTCAGAGAGCACAGACAAGAGATAGAGTGGGGATGGGCCACCCTTACTGCAGTACACATAATATTGTTTTGCATGGCATGTGAAGAACAGAAGAGACATCAGGGACAGTCAAGTTGATAACTGAAATACATAGTGCTTTACACATTACAAAACATCTAATACCTGACTGCATTTGACTTACCTTAGTTCTATCAGAGGGCTACTTTGTTTCACATTTGAGTAAACAAAGGACAAAGAGAATAAGTGATTTTACCCAAGGCCATTCAACTAGAAGCTGACCAGGGATTCAAGCCTTTATCTGGTTGATTCCAAATACCTGTTCCATCCCCCTATATCATGGAAACCTACACTAATCTCCATATTTTGTTCTCATATTGACTCCAAATTTCCTGTCTTCCCAACCAACTTGTCTGCCTCATTAGCAATCCCTTTAGATCAAATGTAGAAGCCACAGGGCTGGTGTTCAGTTGCCATATGATGTTGATGGTTGGAGGGGAAAACACAAGTCAGAGCCTATCATTCATTTTGGTTTACTGTGGTCAGTGGCTTTCTGGAGAACTTTACTGGAAATCTCAGAAACATAGCGGGGGGTGGAGGTGGGGGAACATTTGGACTGCTAGTTATAAAATCAAATGTTAGAGTATTTAAGCAATGGCATAATAAATGCACTTAACAGAGGAACTCTTTTGGCCTATTTTTAATGTGGAGTATATTGAAAACTTAGTGCACTTTGGAGACTCCAGTCAATTAATAGTTATATATTGCACCCAACTAGGAGGCTGTTAGCTTGGTCCTGGTCACAAATCTGAGACAAGGAGAGGTAGGTGGAGTGGGGGTACATTTCTT
Organism: Diceros bicornis minor; assembly: GCF_020826845.1. Classification (NCBI taxonomy): domain Eukaryota; kingdom Metazoa; phylum Chordata; class Mammalia; order Perissodactyla; family Rhinocerotidae; genus Diceros; species Diceros bicornis. Next base: position 59,828,195 of record NC_080781.1, read on the forward strand.
CTGTGTGTGTAATCCTGATCCAGATTGGAGAATGTTACTTCAAGCCCATGTATTTCAGAAAAGGATGTATTTTTGTGATGGGTTTTCTCCAAGTGGGGATGTGGGAGATGTTTTTGACAATTAAGTGGCACTTCCATCCATTTGGTTGCTCAAACCAAATCTTGTTTGTTTTGCCTTCAAAATGTCTTTAACTGATTCATTTGTTTCTATCTTCATTGCTACCACCTCAGTCTAAAATACAACCGTCTGTTACTGGGACTCGTGTGTTAGTCACCTGCTTGCTTTCCTCACATTCCCTCTAGCCTCCTACAATTGATTCTCCATGCAGAAAAGTGATGTTATAAAAGTATAAATTAGGCTTCCAGGTAAGATGAAATGTCAGAGACTCATCTCTCCCTGGACATAAATAAACCTTGGCAATAATAAAAAGAGGCAACACTATAAGGACTCAAAAAGATATAAGAGAAATGCAGCTTTGAGAAGAACAGGGTAACAGAGTAAATGGGCATCTTCCCAAAACCCAACTTTGCAGAATGCAGCCCAAGATCAAAGAGGAGTCCTAGTGATAATGCCAGGTGGGCCTGGGTACACTGGAAAGAAGGATTGAAGAGGAGCCCTGCTGACATCAAGTAGCCAGGGAAGCTGCTCTTTATTTTTGCTGGCCAGAAACTCTCCTCCCCCACTTAGACACTGGGAAGCATCTTCAAGGGGTATCTCAACATAGCAAGCTGCCCAGCCCAGGAAAAATTCTTTGTGCCTGCAATCTGGAGAATCACTTTCTCTACCCAGAGACAATAAGTGACTTGGGCAGGGATTAACAGGAGCCCCATGACACGAAGAATACAAGAAACCAAGCAAAATAAAATAACACAGCCAAGTCTATGAAAGTTACATTGTCATTGGAACACAAAATTATGCCAAGACCTGTAAGGTAACATAAATAGGGTTACTGCCTCCTAAAATAGACTATTTTATAATTTTATTTATTTATTTTCCCCCCAAAGTCCCAGTAGATAGTTGTATGTCATAGCTGCACATCCTTCTAGTTGCTGCATGTGAGACACGGCCTCAGCATGGCCAGAGAAGTGGTGCATTGGTGCGCACCCAGGATCCGAACCCGGGCCGCCAGCAGTGGAGCGCGTGCACTTAACTGCTAAGCCACGGGGCCAGCCCTAAAATAGATTATTTTAGTATGGCTTAGAGTTTCCTCATACCAAGAACCAGAAAAATCATAACTTCGATGAGATAAGACAATCAACTGAAACAAACGTTAAGATGAATCAGATATTCAAATTACCTCAAAAGGATTTTAAAGCAGCCATTATAAAAATTATTCAACAAGCAATTGCAAATGTTCTTGAGACAAATGAAAAAAAATAGAAAATCTAAGCAAAGTGATAAAAGTTATAAAAAAGAAAATAAATGGAAAGTATAGAACTGGGAAAGAGAATAACTGAAATAAAAGAAAACCTTACTGAATGGGCTCAGTAGTAGAGTAGAAATGACAGAGGATAGAATTAGTGAATTGGAGGACAGATCAATAGAATTTACTCAATGCAAACAGACAAAATGGATTGACTGACTAGAGCCCCAGGAGCTTAGACAACAAAAGCAACAGATCCAGTCTTCATATATATGATTCCTAGAAGAGAAGATATAAGTTGGAACTGAAAGAATATTCAAAGAAATAATGGTTGAAAACTTTCTAAATTTGACAAAAGATATGTCTACATATTCAAAAAGCTGTGTGACCACCAAATAGGAAAATCCAAAGAAATCTATGCCAAGACATAGCATATCTAACTTCTAGAAACTAAAAACAAAGAAGTAAAATGGTGAAAACATTCCAAGAGAAACAACACATTACCTGTAGGGGAACATCAATTTGAATGACAGTGGGTTTCTATCAGAAGCTGTGGAGGTCAGAGGGAAGTAGCATGACATTTTTCAAGTGCTGAAAGGAAAGGACTGTCAATCACAAATTCTATATCCAGTGAAACTATACTTCAGAAATCAAAGGGAAAGAAAGACATTCTCAGACTAAGGAAAACTAAAAGAATTTGTTGCTAGCAGACCTACTCTTAATGGATGGCTATAAGTTGTTCCAACAGAGAGTACATGATGAAAGAAACAATCCTGGAAAATCAGGAAGAAAAAAATAGAAAAAGCAAAAATAAGGGTAAATGAAGATAGAAAAGATTTGAATAATACAATCAATTGACAGAATATAACTGACATGTATAAAACACTCCACCAAGAATAGCAGAATACATGATTTTTCAAACTATATAACATTCATTGACATAGACCATATGCTGGACCATTAAACAAACATTAGCAAGTTTAGAAGAATTGAAATCATACAGTATGTGTTCTCTGATCACAATGGAACCAAACTAGAAATCAATAACAGAAAGACAACAGGAAAATCTCTAAACACTCAGATATCAAACAACACATTTCTGAGTAATCCATGAATCAAAGAAGACATCTCAAAGAAAATTTAAAAAAATACATGAAATTGATTGAAAATGAAAACAAAACATATCAAACTTTGTGTGATGCAGCTAAAGCAGTTGCTGAGAGGGAAATTTATAGAACTAAAATGCATTAGAAAAGAGAAAAGGTCTCAAGTTAATAAAATAAGTTTCTACATAAAGAAACTATAAATAGAAGAGAAAAAACCCAAAGCAAGCATAAGGAAGGAAAACATGTAAATAAGAGCAGAAATCAATGAAACTGAAAACAAGAAAATAATAGAAAAAATGAATGAAACAATAAATAGGTTCTTCAAAAAACAATAAACATAAAATAAAAATGATAAAACTAGCACGACTGATAAAGATAAAAATAGAGAAGACAGCAACAACCATTATCAGAATTGAAATAGGTTATCACTGCAACTCCTGAATCTGTAGGAGGTGACATCATCAAGTTGGCAACATAGGTCATTCCAACTTCAGTCCCCCTCACAAGAAAACCAACTAGAAACTATCCATAGACAAGACACTGTTGGAAAATCCCAGAACCTGGAGGTGAGGCAGAAGCACCACACTGAGATGGAGAAAGACTGTATTAGAAGGGTAAAAGAAGCAGTTTCACTTTGGCCACATTACCCCTCGCCAAGAATGGGACAACACCCTATCAAGAAGGCCTGTCTGGGTCTATGATTTTTCCAGTGGGAGAAGAGAGAGCCCAAGGTGGATGTCCAGCTACCCCAGAGTTGTGAGATGCTTACAAGGAGGTCCACTCAGGTCTCACCTCATGGACATCACTGAGGAATCTGCAGGGCTTGACCACTGGGGATCAGATAGAGACAAAGAAGGGGGTGAGGCTTATAGCAACCAGTGCTTAGATTTTGGTGGACAATATTCCTGCTTGCAGTGACACTAGAGCAGTGATCCCAGCCAGCAACTGTGTCCATCTACAGAGCCAAGGAGTGGCCCTGTCTGGCCAGTAAGCTTGGTTGGCAGTTCTGCCTGAATTGAGTGCCAAGTATACTGGCTATGGAACCCATTCTACAGCCTTGGCTGGGCAGGGAAGCTAGCTCATAGTCCTACCCAACTGCTGAACATAAAATTCAGTCCTGCCCCACCAGAGTCTGGGCAGTTGAGGATCCCATCCTACAGCCCCACTCAGGCAGGGAGGCAAGCCAACAGCCCTGTTCAACTGTTGAGCATAGCCTTTGGCTCTGCATAAACTGGTAGCCTAAACAGAGACCTTGTGTAGACTTTGAGCCCTGCTTACGTCCTTGCCCAGTCACAGAGCCCAAGCTACAGCCCTGACTGATTACTGAACACAGCCTGCAACATTGTCCAACCAAAGGTGATTGCACAGCCCAGATAGTGACCCCACTGGACTATAGAGCCCAGCAGGCCTGCCCAATCAAGAAGGCCACCCAGAAGCTTTGCTTGAATACAAAGCCCAACCAGCAGATCCACCCAACCACAGATCCCAGCCAGTGGTACTCCACCACAGAAAATAGGCAGTGGCCTCACCCAACTAGGGACCTCAATAAAAAGCTCCAACTGTCCATGAATGCTTCCAGCTGATCCATCCAGTACCCCAAGCAGAGCTGACTGGTGAAGGTCTTTCCTTGCTGAAGTGAACTTGTAAATTCTGGAAGAGGAGACTATTTACTCAAATTTGCAGATACCAATTCAAGGATACAAGGATCATGAAGAATCAAGTAAAAATTGCACTACCAAAGGAAATTAATAAAGATCCTATAGGGCCGGCCCCATGGCTTAGCGGTTAAGTGCACACGCTCCGCTGCTGGCAGCCCGGGTTTGGATCCCGGGCACGCACCGACGCACCGCTTCTCCGCCCATGCTGAGGCTGCACCCCATGTACAGCAACTAGAAGGATGTGCATCTATGACATACAACTATCTACTGGGACTTTGGGGGAAAAAAAAAGATCCTATAAATAAGCCTAAAGAAATGGAGATCTACAAACAGTCTGACAAAGAATTCAGAATAATCCTCTTAAAGGAGTTCAGCAAATTACAAGAACATGCAGATGACTAAAGTAGAAAAACAATACATGAACAAAATGAGAAGTTCAACAACAACAAAAAATAGAAACCATAAAAACACAGAAAATATAGCTGAAAAATACAATGACTGCACTGAAGAGAGATTCAAGAGCATTCTCAATAAGTAGATGATAAATTAAGTGGACTTGAAGATAAGTCATTTGAAATTATACAGTCAGAAGAGCAAAAAGAAAAAGAGTGAAGACAGCCTATAGGACTTGTGGGATACCTTCAAGACAAATAAAATACACATCATGAGAATTCCAGAAGGACAGGAGAAAAAGAAATGGAAAGAAAGTCAGTATAAAGCAATAATGGCTGAGAACTTCCCAAACATGGAGACAGAAATGAACACCCAGATTAATGAAGCCCAAAGGATCCTAAATAAGTTGAACTAGAAAAAGTTTACACTGAGACACATTATAATTAAATTGTCAAATGTCAAAGGCAAAGAGAAAATTTGAAAGCAGTGAGAGAAAAGTGGCTTGTCACATACAAGGGAGCCCCATAAGACTGTTAGTGAATTACTCAGCAGAAACTTTGCAGGTAAGGAAAGCAAGGGATGGTATATTCAAAATATTGGGAAAAAAAAACCTGTCATCTAATAATATATATATAATATATATTATTATATATCCATGGTGAAGTTATCCTTCAAAAATGAAAGAGAGATAAAGACTTTTCCAAACAAACAAAAGCTGAGGGAGTACATCACCAATATACTTGCCTTACAAGAAATGCTAAAGGGCATTCTTCAATCTGAAATGAAAGGATACTAATTAACATCATAAAAACATATGAATGTATAAAACTCACTGGTAAAAGTAAGTATATAGTCAAAGTCAGAATCTCTATATTATAATGGTGGTGTGTAAATCACTTACAATTATAGTTTAAAAGTTAAAAACAAACATAATAAAAATAACTATAACTACAATAATTTATTATTGCATATACAATGTTAAAAAGACATATATTGTAATAGCAAAAACCTAAAATATGAGAAGGGGAGAAGCAAAAGTATAAAGTTGCTGTAAGCTATTGAAATTAAGTTCTTCTCAGCTTAAAATAGGTTGTTATAACAATGAGATATTTTATGTAAGCCTCATGATAATCACAAAGGAAAAACTGTAGTATGATAAAGAGTCAAAGTACATCACCACAAAGAGTCATCAAATTACAATGGAAGATGGCATGAGAGGAAGCAAGGAACAAAGTATCTACAAAACACTCAGAAATAAAATTAACAAAATGGCAATAGTAAATCCTTACCCATCAACAATTACTTGAAACATAAATGGTTTACGTTCTCCAATAAAAAGACATAGAATGTATCACAAAAATTAACTCAAAATGGATCAAAGACCTGAAGGTGAGACCTGAAACTATAAAATTCATAGAAGAAATTATAGGCAACACACTATTTGACATTAGTCATAAAGGAATCTTTTCGGATGACATGCCTACCCAGACTAGGGTAACTAAAGAAAAAATAAACAAGTGGGACTTTATCAGATTAAAGAGCTTCTATAAGACAAACGAAACCAGAATCAAGATGAACAGACAACCCACCAGCTGGGAGAGAATATTTGTAAAACATACATCTGACAAGGGGTTGATCTCCATAATATATAAAGAACTCACACAAACGAACAACAAAAAAACAAACAACCCGATCAAAAAAAGGGGAGAGGAAATGAACAGACACTTCTCCAAAGAAGATATACAGATGGCCAATAGGCACATGAAAAGATGTTCAACGTCATTAATCATCAGGGAAATGCAAATCAAAACAACACTAAGATAGCACCTCACGCCCATTAGAATGGCTATAATCACCAGGACAAAAAACAACAAATGTTGGAGAGGATGTGGAGAAACAGAAACCCTCATACACAGCTGGTGGGAATGCAAACTGGTGCAGCCTCTATGGAAAATGGTATGGAGATTCCTCAAAGAATTAAAAATAGAAATGTCCTATGACCCAGCCATCCCACTACTGGGAATCTATCCAACGCACCTGAAATCAACAATCCAAAGAGGCTTATGCACCCCTATGTTCATTACAGCATTATTCACCATAGCCAAGAAGTGGAAGCAACCTAAGTGTCCCTCGACTGACGATTGGATCAAGAAGATGTGGTATATATATAGAATGGAATATTACTCAGCCATTAAAAAAAACAAAATTGTCGCATTTGCAACAACATGGATGGGTCTGGAGGGTATTATGTTAAGTGAAGTAAGCCAGAAGGAGAAAGACAAACACTGTATGATCTCACTCATATGTGGAATATAAACCAACAGATGGACAGAGAAAACTGTATTGTGGTTACCAGGGGCAATGGGGGTGGGAGGTGGGCACAAGGGGTGAAGGGAGTCATATATATGGTGATGGACAAACAAAAATGTACAACCCAAAATATCACAATGTTAAAAACTATTAAAACATCAATAAAAAATATTTCCCATACACAATAGGGATTTAATGTGATAAAGTGTTTGAAGACACTACTAATGATTTCCCACTAAGTCTTCTTCTGGCTAAATACAAAAAAAAAAAAGACATAGAATGTATAAAAAACAAGATCTAATAATATGCTGCCTATAAGAGATTCACTTTACCTTTAAGGACACACAAAGGTTGAGAGTGAAGTGAGGGAAAAAAGATATTTTGAGCTAACGGTAACTAAAAATAAAAATGTAGGTGTAGCTATACTTAGATCAGACAAAATGGACTTTAAGCAAAAAATGGTCACTAGAGACAGAGAAGGATACTATATAATTATAAACGGGTCAATCCATCAAGAGAATATAACAAGAGTAAATATTTATGCACCCAACATCAGAGAACCTGAATATATAAAGCAAATACTAATAAAACTAAATGGAGAAATAAACAGCAATGCAATAATAGCTGGGGACACCAATACTCCACTTTCAATAGTGGATAGATCATACAGGCAGAAAATGATTAAGGAAACTGTGGATTTGAACAATACTATAGACAGAATGGGCCTAAAAGATACATGCAGAACATTTCATTGAACAGCAGCAGAATACATATTCTTCTCAAGTGCACGCAATTTTAAAGGATAAATAATATACAGTGATGCATAGCTTAACAACTAGGATGCACGTTGAGAAATGTGTTATTAGGTGATTTTGTCATTATGTGAACATCATAGACTGTATCTACACAAACCTAGATGGTATAGCCTACTACACATCTAGGCTATAAGATATAGCCTATTGCTCCTAGGCTAAAAATTTTTACAGCATGTTACTGTATTTAATACTGTAGGCAATTGTAACACAATGGTAAGTATTTGTGTATATAAACATATTTAAACATAGAAGAGTTACAGTAAAAATCTGATATAAAAGATAAAAAATGGTACATCTGTATAAGGCACTGGAGCTTGCAGGACTGGAAGTTGCTCTGGGTGAGTTAAGTGAGTGAGTGGTGAGTGAACGCGAATGCCTAGGACATTGCTATACACACTACAGACTTTATGAACACTGCACACTTAGGCTACACTAAATTTATAAAAAATATTTTTCTTTCTTCAATAATAAGTTACCTAGGCTTACTGTGACTTTTTAACTTTGCAAACTTTTTATTTTTATTTTTAACTTTTTGACTCTTTTGTAATTACACTTAGCTTAAAACACAAACACCTTGTTAAGCTGTACAAAAATATTTTCTTTCTTTATATCCTTATTTTATGGACTTTTTTCCTACTTCTAAAACTTTTTATTGTTTTTTCTTTACTTTTTAAACTTTTTTCTTAAAAACTAAGACACAAACACACACATTAGCCTAGGCCTACACAAGGTCAGAATCATCAATATCACTGTCTTCGACATCCACATCTGGTCCCACTGGAAGCTCTTCAGGGGCAATAACACCTATGGAACTATCATCTCCTATGATAACAATGCCTTCTTCTGGAATACCTTCTGAAGGACTTGCTTGAGGCCCTACTTGAGGAGGTGTTGCTCTTTTCAGAAATATGTTCATGGTGGTTTGTTTAGTTGATTTCCTTTTTTCAGCATAGATTTGCTTATAAGCAGTTAATGAACCATGAACATTCCTCTCTATTAACGAAAACCTTTTTGCATTGCGGTCCATATTTTCAAACATTTTAAGGTCCTTGTTGAAGTCTGCAGAAGCTTCTGATAAACACTTCACTGTGAATTTTCTTGGGGCTTCTTCATTTTCTTCTCCTGCAGTTTTCTTTTCTCTTGCCTTTTCTTCAGCTATGCATTTCTGTTCCAGTTACAGCAACTCCCCATTAGTCAATTCCTCAGGAACCACTTCTAGGAGCTCCTAAATGTCATCCTCATCCACACCCAAGTTAAAATTTTCTGCCGTCTCAACCACAGCCTTGTTGATTTTTGCAACATCCTCATCCTTGGCAAATCCTTTCAAGTCATGAACTTCTTGAATGTCTTCTTCCAGATGCCATTCATATACTTCTGGTGACACCATCCCAAGTCCAAGCAAGATTCTTAATGCAGTCATAGATGTTGTAATCCTTTTGAAATTGCATCAGTGTCTTCCTCACTTGCAGCAATAGCCTAGCCAAAGGTCCTTCTCCGGTAGTAGGCCTTAGAAGATGCTATAAATCCTTGATCCATTGGCTGGACCAAAGAGATTTTGTTGGAGAGAAAACATCATTTTGATACTGGGATTAAGATCACCAATAAAAAGAAGATATCCAGGAGCATTATCAACAATAAGCAAAATCTTGAAAGGTATATTATTCTCAAAATAGAACTTCTTCATTTCACTGGCATAGCAATTCAGGAGGGCATCTTTGAAGAGAGGCTGGTCATTCACTTTTTATTGCTCCCGTAGTACACTGGCGGTGTGTGCTTATTGATATGCTTGAAGGCCCTGGAGTTTTCACTGTTCCAGATCACAAAGGATTTCAATTTTATCCTGACACATTTCCACCAAGCAAGACTGCTATCCTGTCCTTAAAAGCCTTGAAAACTGACATTTACTTGGCCTGCTTATGGATGAAAGTCATTTTGGTTACCTGCTTCCAGAATAGGGAGGTTTAATCCATATTGAATATTTGCTGTGGCAAGTAATTTTCCTCCATAATCAGTTTATCTAGAGTTTCCAAAAATTCTTCAGCTTCCTTCACATCAGCATTCACAGATTCACCACTCAATTTTATATTATGTAATGAATAACGATTCTTGAATTGTTTTAACCACGCAGATTTAGAAGTAAATTTAAATTGTAGTCAGGACCAGTCTTTTCTTCCAATATTGCAAACAAACGTTTTGCTTTGGCTGTGATTGTCATGGTACTGAGAGGAATGTTCTTCTGTGTCTGGTCTTCAATCCAGGTCATTAGAAGTTTCTCTATGTCTGATAAGGCCCTTCTCAAGTTTTGTTAGTTTCATTGCCTTCAATGAAGCAGCTTCTATCACTTTGTTTTTGTTCTTCAAGATCATAGGTATGGTGGAATGGGACATGCCTGACTGGTGAGCAATAACCATCACTGATTTTCCGCCTTCATAGTCTTTAATCACTTTTAACTTTGTTTCCAGGTTGATCACTCAACATGGCCTCTTACTGGCAACACTAGCAGTGGATTTTGTACACTTAGGGGCCATGATGAACAAAAATAACACAAGATTAAATCAAGAACAAGAGAAAATTATGCACTCAAGAGACACGGTAAACATGAGATATATGTGTGCTGCTAGAGTAACATGGCATAGTTTTACAGTAAAGTCTTTTGTTTTATGAGTACACTCTAAAATAATGATAAAAAAGTATACTAAAGCAAATACCTAAACTAGTAACAGTTGTATATTGTCATTATCAAATATTATGTACTGTACATAATTGTATGTGCTATACTTTTATACAACTGGCAGTGCAGTAGCTTTGTTTACAATGCATCACCACAAACATGTGAGTAATGCATTGCACTACAATGTTACAATGGCTATGATGATAGGAATTTTTCGACTCCATTACAATTTTATGGGACCATCATTGTGTATGTGGTCCATCATTGACCAAAATGTCATTATGTGGCACGTGGCTGTATTAGTCCACAAAACAAGTCCAAACAAGTTCAAGAAGATAGAAATAATATCAAATATCTTTTATGACCACAATTGTATGAAACTAGAAATCAATAAAAGGAGGCAAACTGGAAAATGCACAAATACATGAAAATTAAACAACACAGTCCTGAACAAGAAAAGGATTACAGAAGAAATAAAAAGGGAAACCAAGCACACCAAAACTCATAGGATGCAGCAAAAACAGTTCTAAGAGGAATGTTTGTAGTGATAAATGCCTACATTAAGAAAAAAAGAAAGACTCAAACAACCTATCATTACACTTCAAGGAATTAGAAAAAGAAGAACTATGTCCAAAGTTAGCAGAAAGAAAGAAATAATAAATATTAGAATGAAAATAAATGAAATAGAGACCAGAAAACCAATAGAAAAGATTAACAAAACTAAAAGTTGGTTCTTTGAAAAGATAAACCAAATTGACAAAACTTTACCTAGACTAACCATGAAAAAAGAGAGAGGTCTCAAATAAGGAAAATCAGAAATGAGAGATGAGACATGACAACTGATATGACAAAGATACAAAGGATCATAGGAGACTACTATGAACAATTATAAACCCAAAATTGGACAACCTAGAATAAATGGATAAATTCCTATAAACATACTACCTACCAATACTGAATCATGAAGAAATTGAAAATATGAACCGACCAATAAGACTAAAGAGATTGAAGCAGTAATCAAAGAGCTCCCAAAAAGAAAAGCCCAGGACCATCTGGTTTCATGGATGAATTCTACAAACATTTAAAGAAGAATTAACCCTTATCCTTATCAAATTCTTCCAAAAAAATGAAGAGTTGGGAACACTTCCAAACTCATTTTTATGATGCCAGCATTACCCTGAATCCAAAGCCAGATAAGGACAAAAAAAAAAAATAAAATAACTACAGGTCAATACCCCTAATAAATACAGATGCAATCATTATCCACAAATTCTAGCAAACCAAATTCAGCAGGACATTAAAATTATTATACACCTTGATCATGTGATATTCATCCCTGAGATGCAAGGGCGAGTCAACATATGTAAATCAGCATATGTAATACATCACATTAATAGGACAAAATATGAAAACCATATGATCATCTCAAAAGAATCTGAAAATGCATTTGACAAAATTTAACATCCTTTCATGATTAAAAGCTCTCAATAACTTGGATATAGTGGAATGCACCTCAACATAATAAAGGCCATATATGGCAAGCCCACAGCTAACACTACAGCTCATACACAACATTGGAAGGATGAAAGCTTTCTCTCTAAGATCAGGAGCAAGAAAAATTTGCCCACTCTCACCACTCATATTCAACATAGTACTGGAAGTCCTAGATAGAGCAATTAGGCAATAAAAAGAAATAAAAGTTATCCACATTGCAAAAGAAGATGAAAAATTGTTTGTAGATGACATTAATTACATATAGAAAACCCTAAAGACTTCACCAAAAAACTGTTAGAACTAAAGCAAATTTAGTATAGTTACAAGATACAAAATCAACATTCAAAAATCAGTTGTCTATTTACACACTAACAATGAACTATCTGAAAAATAAATAAAGAAGTAAGTTCTATATCTAGATACTAGTCTAACATCACTAATCATTAGGGAAATGCAAATCCAAACCTAATGAGATATCACCTCAGGTCTGTTGGAATGGCTATCATCAAAAAGACAAGACAACAAACGCTAGTGAGGATGTGGAGAAAAGGGAACTTTGGGCACTGTTGGTGGGATTGTAAATTGGTACAGTCACTATGGAAAACAGTATGAAATTTCCTCAAAAAATTAAAAATAGAACTACCATATGATCCAGCAATTCCACTTCTGGGAATATATCCAAAGGAAATTGAAGCACTATGTCAAAGAGAGATCTGCACCTCCATTTCACAGTAGCATTATTTACAATAGCCAGTGCATAGAAACAACCTAAGTGTCCATGACAAACAAATGGATAAATAAGTTTTGGTATACACACACACACACACTCACACACCATGGAATATTATTCATCCATAAAAAGTGAAGAAACACTGTCACTTTCAACAACATGGGTGGAACTTGAGGGCATTATGCTAAATGAAATGTCAGACAAAGAAAGACAAATGCTGTATGATCTCCCTTATATGTGGAATCTAAATTAAAAAACTCACAGAAAAAAGAGATCAGATTTGTGATTACCAGAGGCAGGGGTTGGGGGAAGTGGGAATTGGATGAAAGTGGTCAAAAGACACAGGCTACCAGCTGTAAGATAAATAAGTACTAGGGATATAACATACAAAATGATGACTATAGTTAGCATTGCTGTATGATATATATAAAAGTTGTTAAGAGAGCAGATTGTAAAAGTTCTCATCACAAGGAATATATATATATATATTTGTATCTATATGAGATGATAAATGTTAACTGAACTTATTGTGGTATTCATTTCACAATATATGTAAGATAAATCATTATGCTGTATAACCTAAACTTATACAGTGCTGTATGTCAATTACATCTCAATAAAACTGAAAAAGGATAAATTACAGGACAAAATCTTTTGGATGTAGAGCTAGGCAAGAACTCTTAGATTTTATACGAAAACACAATCCATAAAAGGAAAAATTGATAAATTGCACCTCATCAAAATTAAAAACAGAAACAAAAACTTTTGCTCTGAGAAAGCCCATATGAAGAGAATGAAAAGATAAGATACAGACAGGGAGAAAATATTTGAAAACTTTATATCCAATAGAGGACTAATATCTAGATATAGAAAGAACTTTCAAAACTTAACAGTACAAAACTTAAGTCATTATGGATCAATGGACTATCTATAAGAGGTAAAATCATAAAACTTTTACAAGAAAACATAGTGGTAAATCTTCAAGACCTTGTATTTGGCAATAGATTTTTAGATATGACACCGAAAGAACAAGCAACAAAAGAAAAAATAGATAAATTGGACTTCATCAAAATAAATAAAAAACAATTTTGTGCATCAAAGAACATTAACAAGAAAGTGAAAAGACAACCACACAAATAAGAGAAAATGTTTGCAAATCATATATCTTATAAGGGTCTAGTGTCCAAAATATATATATAAATATATAAAGAACTCTTAAAATTCGAGAACAAATAGACTAACAACCCAATTAAAATATGGACAAAAGACTTAAATAGACATTTCTCCAAAGAAGATACAAAAATGTCCAACAAGCACATGAAAAGATGTTCAATGTAATTAGTCATTAAGGAAATGAAAGTCCTAACCACAATGAGGTACCACTTCACACTCACCAGGATAGCTATAAAAATTTTCAAAAAACAAAAATCACAAGTGTTGCCAAGGATGTTGCTATGGTCTGAATGTTTGTTTTCCCCCAAAATTCATATATTGAAAATTAAATGCCCAAAGGTATTGGTATTAGGAGGTGAAATTTTTGGATGATGATTATGCCATGAGGGCAGTGTCCTCATGAATGAGATAATGCCCTTATAAAAGAAGCCCCAGAGAGCTAGCTCACCCCTTCCACCATGTGAGGACATGGCAGGTAGTCAGCAGCCTGCAACCCAGAAGAGGTCCTTCACCAGAAAAAGACAATGCTGGCACCCTGATCTTGGACTTCTAGCTTCCATAACTGTCAGAAATAAATGTCTATCATTTATAAGCCCTTTGTCCAGTGAGTGGTATTTTGTGATAACAGCCTGAACAGACTGAGAAAAAGGTGGAGAAAGTGGAACCATTGAACATTGCTGGTGGGAGTGTAAAATGGTTCCGCCACTGTGGAAAAAGTTTAACAATTCCTCAAAAGGTTAAATATAGAGTTACTATATGATGCAGATATTCCACTCCTAGGTATATACCTCCAAAATTGAAAACAAGATATAAAACAAAATCTTATACATGTAAGTTCATAGCACTATTCACAATAGCCAAAAGGTAGAAGTAACCCAAATATCAATCAAAGGATGTATGGATAAACAAATTATGGTATATATACACACACACACATATATATATGTATATATATATACACACAACGGAATACTAAGTCATAAAAATGAATGTATTACCAATACAGGCTACAACATGGATGAAACTTGAAAATATTATGGTATGTAAAAGGTCACAAAAGTTTACATATTTTATGATTACATTTGTATGAAATATGCAGAGTAGGTAAATCCATAGAGATAGAAGTTAGATTAGTGATCATGAGGGGCTAAGGGGTGAGGGGAATGGGAGTAACTGTTTAAGGTATGTGGGTTTCCTTCTGTGGTGATGAAAATGTTTTGGAACTAGATAGACATGGTAGTTGCACAACATTATGAATGTACTTAATGTCACTGAATTGTTCACTTTAATATGGTTAAATTCACCTCAATTTTAAAAAAGTAAAGGAAACACTCAACAGTAAAAAATCAAACAATCTAATTAGAAAATGAGCAAAAGACGTGAACAGACATTTCACTGAAGAGGATATACAAATGGCAAATAAGCATATGAAAAGACATTCAACATCAGTAGCATCAGGGAAATGCAAATTAAAACCACAATGAGATGTAACTACAAATCTATCATAATGGCTAAATTAAAAAATAGTGACAACACCATATGTTGGTGAGGATGCAGAGAAACTGGATCACTCATACAGTGCTGGTGGGAATATAAAATGGTACAGTCACTCTGGAAAACAGTTTGGCAACTTCTTAAAAGAAGAAACATGCAACTACCGTGCAACTTAGCAATTATACTCTTGGACATTAATCCGAGAAATGAAAATATGTTGACACAAAAAACTGGAAACAATTCAGATGTCCTTCTATGTGTGAATGGTTAAATAAATTGTGATACATTCATGCTATGGTTGCTACTCAGCAATAAAGAGGAAGTCATGAAAATACTTGGATGAACCTCCAGAGAATTATAGAAATGGAGAACAGATTAGTGATTCTCAGGCATTAGGATGGGGGAGGGCAGGAGGAGCAGTTGTTGTGGGAGGGAAGTGGGTGTGGCTATAATAGGAGCAACATGAGAGAAGTTGGTTGTGATGGAAGCTGCTGGTGACACAAATGTTCTGTTTCTGGACTGTGCTGGTGGATACATGAACTTACACTTGCAATAAAATTGTATAGAACTTAATACACACACACTCACACGAGTACAAGCATGACTCAGGAAACCTGAATAATTTGGTGGATTGTATCAATGTCAATATTCTGGTTTTGATATTATCCTATAGTTTTTAAAAATGTTACCATTGAGGGACATTGGATAAAGAGCACAAATGATCTCCCTGTATTATTTTCTACAACTGTATATGAATCTACCATTATCAGAATAAAATTTTAATTAAAATATGAAATGCTAGATTTCAGCAACATGGCAGAGTGAACTGTTCCCTCTATATCTCCCCGTTCAAACTACAACTAAAAGGACATTCATTGATCAGCAGAGGATACCGACATGGCACATCAGGATGCCTGAGAGACCTCGGTAGCGATACATCTGAAGGTGGATGGACTATTGCCCAAGGAGGTGGTGGAGATAGGTGAGCACCCTCTGGACCCCAGGCAGCCCAGTGCACTCATGCAACTACTTTCCTGGCTGGAGCGACCATAACACCACTACAGCCCCAAGGGTGGGAGTGTGCCTCAGTGCAACTGTGGAAACAGGGGATGGCAGCCCTGAGCCCCCAGTGTGATCACTTCCCCATCTAGTGGGAGACCCTCAGGGCCACATGGCCCACAAAGAGTAGTGCAGGCTTGGACCCAGTAGGGAAGCCCTGCCCACCAAGCACAAAGGCTGGTGTGACCTAGAAGCAGAGGGTGGCTGAGTGGCCACCAAAGTGAAAAAGCTCCCAGCTGCCACGAATGCCCATAGTACTGCTATGACCCCAAAGAAGGAAAGTGTGTCTCAGCGGGAATGTAGGAGAAGGTGGCAGTAGCCTTGAGCCCCCATGTGATCACTCTCTCATCTGGTAGGAGGAACCACAATCCCAATGCAGTTCCAGGGAGTGGCTTTGGCTTGGTCCCAGAGGGGAGGTCCTGCCCACCAAGCACAATAGCTGGTGCAACCTAGGAACAGAAGTTGGCTGAAATCCCAGTCTGGGTGAACAAGCTCCCAGCTGCCATGAATGCCCATAGTACTGCTGCAGCCCCGAAGTGGGGAGCACAACTCTGGGTCTGTGGGAGCAGGCAGCAGTAGACCTGAGCTCCTGTGTCATCACTCTCTCATCCAGTGGGAGAATCCACAATCCCACCAGGGTCCTAGGGAGTGGTTTTGGCTTGGTCCCAGAGGAGAGGTCCCACTCATCAAGCACAATGGCTGGTGCAACCTGGGAGCAGAGGGCAGCAGAAACCAAATGAACCCCAGGCTTCCATGAATGCCCCTAGTACTGCTGCAGCCCTGGAGTGGGGAGCACAACTCAGTGGGACTGTGGAAGCAGGTGACAGCAGCCCTGAGCTCCTTGCGTGACTACTTTCTCATTTGGTAGGAGACCCCACAGGGCTGCTGCAGTCCCAAGAAATGACCCAGGCTTGGACTGGCACAGCCAACAGTGATCACAGCAGCGGGCTCAGATTACAGAGCTCCTGCCCCTCCCCCAAATGGTGGCAGGTGGAAACTGCGTCCAGAAATTATCACTATGCACTGGCACAAATCCACTCCATCAAATGGTATAAAGAAATATATTAATACTCCAGACTAGAAGGAGAAAGACAAACACCTAGAAATCAATCCTGAAGCCATGGAAATCTACAATCTAAATGACAAAGAATTCAAGACAGCCATCATAAGAAAATTTAACGAGCTACAAGAGAATTCTGAAAGACAGTTCAATGAAATCAGGAAACAAATTACTGAACAGAGGGAATTCTTCACAAAGGAGATCAAAACTATAAAGTTAAACCAAACAGAATTGTTAGAGATGAAAAACACAATGGATGAGATAAAAAAAAGTCTGGAGTCCTTAAAAAACAGAGCTGACAATATGGAGGATAGAATTAGCAATCTGGAGGATAGGAACACAGAAATGTTTCAGATGGAGGAGAAGAGAGAGCTTAGACTAAAAAGAAATGAAGAAATACTCTGAGAAATAGCCAACTCAATTAAGAAATGAAACATAAGGATTATAGGTATTACAGAGGAAGAAGAAAGGGAAAAAGGAGCAGAGAGCTTGTTCAAAGAAACAATAACTGAGAAGTTCCCAAACCTGGAGAAGGAGCTGGAATCACATGTAACAGAAGCCAATAAAAGTCCTAATTACACCAATGTAAAGAGACCTTCTCCAAGGCATATATTAGTAAAGCTGGCAAAAGTCAACAATAAAGAAAAAATATTAAGGGCAGCAAGGCAGAAGAGAATAATCTATAAAGGAAGGCCTATCAGGCTTTCAGTGGATTTTTCAGCAGAAACCTTACAGACTAGGAGAGAGTGGAATGATATATTCAAAATTTTGAAAGACAAAAATTTTCAGCCAAGAATACTATATCCAGTGAAAATATCCTTCAGATATGATGGAAAAATGAAAACTTTCCCAGATAAACAAAAGATGAGGGAGTTCATTGCCACAAGACACCCCCCCACAAGACTTGATCAAGAAGGCCCTCATACCCGAAAAAAAAAGAAAGAAAGGGTTAACAAAGCCTTGAGCAAGGGGATAAATAAGCAGACAAAATCAGAAAGTTGCAACTCTCTATCAGAACAGATTAGCAAACAATTATAACTCTAAAGATAAAGGGAAGGAAAACTCTGAAAATAAATATTATCACATCATTTTAACCACAAGTTCACAACACATAATGGAATAAGTTGTGATAACAACTTAGAAGGGCAAGAAGAAAGGGATGAAACCTGCTTAGACTAAGGGATCAAGAGGCTATCAGGGAATGGACTATCTCATCTATGTGATCTTTTATACAGACTGCACAGTAATGATTAAACAAAAAGTCAGAAAAAAACACAAATGTTTAATAAAGAGAAAACTGGGAAAACTATCAAAGAGAGCCACCAAACTGAATTTGCAGTCCAAAACACATGGAGTGAGAAACAAGGGAAATATATAACAACTGAAAAACAAGTGATAAAATGGTAGCATTAAGCCCTCATATATCAATAATCACTCTAAATGTAAATTGATTGAATTCCCCAATCAAAAGACACAGAGTGGCTGCATGGATTAAAAAACAAGACACAACAATTTGCTGCCTCCAGGAAACACATCTCAGCTCTAAAGACAAACACAGGTGTAGAGTGAAGGGATAGAAGACAATACTCCAAGCTAATGGCAAACAAAAGAAAGCAGGTGTTGCCATACTTATGTGAGACAAAGTAGCCTTCAAGATAAAAAAGGTAATGAGAGACAAAAAGGGCCAATATATAATGATAAAAGGGACACTCCACCAAGAAGACATATCACTTATAAATATATATGCATCCAACACAGGAACAGCAAAGTATATAAAGCAACTATTAACAAACCTAAAAGGAGATATCAACAACATAACAATAATAGTAGGAGACCTTAACACCCCCCTTACATCAATGGATAGTCAATAAGACAGAAAGTCAATAAGGAAATAGTGGACTTAAATGAAAAACTACTCCAGATGGACTTAATAGATATATATAGAGCACTCCATCCAAAAACAGCAGATTACACATTCTTCTCAAGCACGAAGGGAACATTCTCAAAGATAGACCAGATATTGGGAAACAAAGCAAAGCTCTATAAATTTAAGAAGACTGAAATCATAACAAGCATCTTTTGACCATAATGCCATGATACTAAAAATCAACTACAAGAAAAACATGGGGAAAGTGACAAAAACGTGGACACTAAACAACATGCTACTGAACAACCAATGGATCATTGAAGAAATTAAAGGAGGAATCAAAGAATATCGGGTGACAAATGAAAATGAAAATACAACATACCAGCTCATATGGGATGCAGCAAAAGTGGCCCTGAGAGGGAAACTCATAGCAATACAGGCCCACTTTAACAAACAAGAAAAATACCTAATAAGCAATCTTAAACTACACCTAACATAATTATAAAAAGAAGAACAAACAAAGCCAAAAGTCAGCAGAAGGAGGGAAATAATAAAAATTAGAGGAGAAATAAATGAAATTGAAACAAACAAACAAAAAAAACAGTAGAAAGGATCAATGAAACAAAGAGCTGGTTCTTTGAGAAGATAAACAAAATTGACAAACCCTTAGCTAGACCCACTAAGAAAAAAAGAGAGAAGCCTCAAATAAATAAAATTAGAAATGAAAGTGGTGAAATTACAACAGATACCACATAAATACAAAGGATTATAAGAGAATACTATGAAAAACTATGTGCCATCAAATTGGACAATCTAGAAGGAATGGATAAATTCTTAGACTCATACAATTTCCCAAAACTGAATCAAGAAGAAATCGAGAATCTGAATAGACCAATCACAAGTAAGAGATTGAAACAGTAATAAAAAACCTCCCAAAAAATACAAGTCCAGGACCAGATGTCTTATCTGGATAATTTTATCAAACATTCAAAAAATATTTAATACCTATCCTTCTCAAACTATTCCAAAAAATAGAGGAAGATGGAATACTTCCTAACACATTCAATGAGGCCAACATCATTTTGATACCAAAGCCAGAAAAGGACAATACAAAGAAGGAAAATTATAGGCCAATATTGCTGATGAACATAGAAGCAAAAATCCTCAACAAAATAACAGCAAACCGATTACAGCAATACATTAGAAAGATCATACACTATGATGAAGTGGGATTTATACCAGGGACAGCAGGATGGTTCAACGTCAGCAAATCAATCAATTTGATACACCACATTAACAAAATGAGGAATAAAAACCACATGATCCTCTCAATAGACACAGAGAAAGCATTTGACAAGATCCAACATCCATTTATGATAAAAAACTCTCAACAAAATGGGTATAGAAGGAAAGCACCTCAACATAATAAAGGCCATATATGACAAACACACAGCCAACATCATGCTCAATAGGGAAAAGGTGAAAGCCATCTCTCTGAGAACAGGAACAAGACAAGGGTGCCCACTCTCACCACTCTTATTCAACATTGTACTGGAGGTTCTTGCCAGAGCAATTAGGCAAGAAAAAGAAATAAAAGCAATCCAAATAGGTAATGAAGAAGTGAAACTCTTGCTGTTTGCAGATGACATGATTTTATATATAAAAAACCCTAAAGAATCCATCAGAAAACTATTAGAAATAATCAACATCTACAGTGAAGTTGCAGGGTACAAAATCAACTTACAAAAATCAGTTGCATTTCTATACTCTAATAATGAAATAACAGAAAGAGAACTCAAGAATACGATCCCATTTACCTTCGCAACAAAATGACTAACATATCTAGGAATAAATTTAACCAAGGAAGTATAAGACCTATACAGTGAAAACTATAAGACATTATTGAACAAAATCGATGACAACATAAAGAAATGGAAAGATACCCCATGCACATGGATTGGAAGAATAAAGATAGTTAAAATGTCCATACTACCTAAAGCAATCTACAGATTCAGTGCAATCCCAATCAGAATCCCAATGACATTCTTCATAGAAATAGAACAAAGAATCCCAAAATTCATATGGGGCAACAAAAGACCCCAAATAGCTAAAGCAATCCTGAGAAAAAACAAAGCTGGAGGCATCACAATCCCTGACTTCAAAATATACTACAAAGCTATAATAATCAAAACAGCATGGTCCTTGTACAAAAACAGACATACAAATCAATGGAACAGTACTGAAAGTCCAGAGAGAAAACCACACATATATGGAGAGCTAATCTTTGACAAAGGAGCCAAGAACATACAATGGAGAAAGGAAAGTCTCTTCAAAGAATGGTGCTGGGAAAACTGGAGAGCCACATGCAAAAGAATGAAAGTAGACCATTATATTTTGCCATACACAAAAATTAACTCAAAATGGATCAAAGACTTGAAGGTAAGACCTGAAACTATAAAACTCCTAGGAGAAAACATAGGCAGAAAACTCTTTGACATCAGTCTTAGAGGGACCTTTTCAAATTCCATGTCTAATCGGACAAGGGAAATAGAACAAAAAATAAACAAATGGGACTTCATCAGACTAAAGAGCTTCTGCAAGGCAAAGGAAACCAGGATCAAAATGAAAAGACAACCCACCAGCTGGGAGAAGATATTTGCAAATCATATATCCCACAAGGGGTTCATCTCCATAATATATAAAGAAGTCACACAACTGAACAACAAAAAAACAAATAACCCGATAAAAAATGGGCAGAGGATATGAACAGACATTTTTCCAAGGAAGACATACAGATGGCCAATTGGCCTTTGAAAAGATATTCAACATCACTAATCATCAGGGAAATGCAAATCAAAACTATGCTAAGATATCACCTTACACCTGTGAGAGTGGCTATAATCACCAAGACAAAAAAAATAAAAAATGTTGGATAGGATGTGGAGAAAAGGGAACATTCATTCACTGCTGGTGGGAATGAAAACTGTTACACAGTTTCCCTGCTATGGAAAACAGTATGGAGATTCCTCAAAAAATTAGAAATGTGAATACCTTATGATCCAGCTATCCCATTTCTGGGTATTTATCCAAAGAACTTGAAATCAACAATCTAAAGTGGCTTATGCACCCCTATGTTCATTGCAGCATTATTCACTATAGCCAAGAAGTGGAAGCAACCCAAATGTCCATCAACAGATGATTGGATAAAGAATATGTGGTATATATATACAATGGAATACTACTCAGCCATAAAAAAAGACAAAATTGTCCCGTTTGCAACAATGTGGATGGACTTGGATGGTATTATATTGAGTGAAATAAGCCAGATAGAGAAAGACAAACACTGTATGACTTCACTCATATGTGGCATATAAATTAACACACAGACAGAGAGAATAGTTTGGTGGTTACCAGGGGCAAGGAAGTTGGGGAGTGGGCTCAAGGGGTGAAGGGGCGCATTTATGTAGTGACTGACAAATAATAATGTACAACTGGAATCTCACAATATTGTAAACTATTATGATATCAATAAAAAATTTTTATAAAACAAAGAAATGAAATGTTAGCCAGAATAGCAGATATGTCATGTCCAAACTGTCCTGAAGTCCTGGCTGAAAGTGCCTGGTTCTCCTTTTCTATGTGATTAAGCTTAACTCCTTTAGAAAAAACTGATTGGGCTCAGACTTGTCGGAGGGGAGGTATTTTTCAGCTTTCACTGCAGCACTGCTTGTTTCTGAGTAATAGAATGGCAACTAGACTCCCAAAGTTTTGTTTCTTGTCCCCTCAAGAGCTCTTTTGGAGACTTTGCTATAGATAGAGTGTCCTGTGGGAATAAAATATTTCCAATCTGTGTCTGGGCAAGGTTGATTAGGAGCTCTCTGAGGTGCTTGCAAATCCCCAGCATCGTCATTAGATTTTGCCTGGTGAAAAAGGTGGCCACCTTTTCACCTATCCACAGCTCTTAAAGTAACTCCCTACCTACTTGAGGCAGTACCTAGCCCTAGGCTTTAGCTGGTGGTACAATCATAATTGCTTTGGGTGGAGATACTGGAAAGGGCTTGTAAAGATCATCTTGTTCACTCCTAGTCTCTAGACAGAACTAACAATTTTGTAAAGTTGGGCCATTCTGATACCAAAATTCAGAGTGGAAAGAGTAGTGCTGTTTTCAGCACTGGGATCTTTGGGGGTATCTGGAAGAATTAAGAATTAAGCCAATTTTCATCACTCCACCCCAATGCCAACTACCCAAACCACTTAAACCACCCTAGAGAAGCATCTCTTAATATCTCATTATATATGAATTTATGGGCTAATTTGTCTTGGATTCTCTGATGTAAAGGAAAAGGGACTGGAGTAAGACTCAAGATACCTGAGTTCTTATCCTCCCTACATCATTAATTTAATCTGTGACTGTAAGCAAATTCCTTTTCCTTTTGATCCTCAGGCTCCTTTGTGAAATGAGGGATTGGATTAGATATTCCATTTCAACTCTGAAATTCCATAGATATATTCTTTATTGAACTACCTCATCGTGGATAGTTATATTTTAGAACAGACGCAGATGGTAATACTTTATCCTCTATATAAATTGCAAATAGTGAAGATTTTAGGCACCTGGATGAGGAGGCCAGCACTCTGCCTATGGGCAAATTTCCTGGACTTCAATGACTGCAAATTGACCATTGTTCTCTGGATATATCATGGATTTCTGAGAGCTACCTGGACTAATGTCAGTAATCAGGAAGGCACTATCAACAAGTTTATTCATTAGGTCATGTTGACACCGTATTGTTGGGAGAGAATAAAAAAGCACATCTGTTTGCATAGTGGAAGCAGCTTCAGTTTATTGGGTCATCTTTTTCTGTCAATGAGCGATAATATGCTTGAATGTCACTGATCTGTCAGAATGCATATAAGTGTCTTTTCAAAAGAACTGTTCCTAACAAAATCTTGTGTTTGGTTGGAAATAATAAGTGGGTCTCTTTCCTGACAAAACTGAAGCAGAACTCCAACTGAGGAAGTGATTACATGTGAGTCCCTCATTGAGAGTCATTTGTTCAAGTTCTACTTTTAATCAGAACTTCAGCTATTCTTTACGTAATGCTTTCTAATGTGCACAACCTGTGTTACACCATTGTTGCATTGATTCCACATAGCAAAATTGGGAGTTTGGTCATGTTTAATCCTCTATTTTATAGATGTGAAATCAAGGATTGCAAGGCATGGGCTTTGTGGTATCCATCTTGCCAATTATTTGTCATGCTTTCCCTTTTGTCAAGAATTTCCCTTCATTCTCAAGAAGAGTCAATAGCTGCATTGAGTTAGGTAAGAAAGCAAGAGCTGGACTCACAGATGTTGGGATTAGGACCAAAGGGCTCAATGAAACTAGAGAGAAGATAGAAGGCCAAGATGGCCTTGGCACCTTGTCCTCTCCATTGAATGGCTGATGGCCTGTGGTTCTCCTCCTCTGATCCCCTTGGCTGCATAGGCATTTTCCCTCTCAACTTATGTGTCTTCTTTTGGCAGTATATCTGAGCCCCTCTCTAAGTTTTGTCTCACTTGCTAATTCGGACCATGCCATACACAATTCTGAGATTTTCTCCTACATAACTGAGAGTCCTCTTTCTTCTGCCAGATAGCACTCTGAGAACGAGTCTGCATCAATGGTTGCATATTCAATTCAGAGTGAAAGGACCTGAAATAATTACAAACCATATAGGAACTGGTAAGGAATTGGGCTTGTTTATTTATTTTAATAGCAGAGGAACATATGTATTATAGGTGTATTACTTGGGTAACTAGATAAAAAAATTACTGTGCATTCCTTAGAAAATTAAAGAAATTACATGTACTACTTGAGTAATTAAATGAATAAGTGAGCTAAATTCCTTTAACCACTCCTTGTATGGCTTGTTGCTCATACATATGTCTATTCATAAGTACAAATAAAGATATTATCACCACCCAGAGAGAATCACTTTTAACATTTTGGTGTATGTCCTTTCACTTATTTTTATGTATATTGCCTATTCAACATCTCCATTTGGATGTCTTTATTTGGATGTCTAACAGACATCTCAGGCATCTAAAACATGAAAAGTCCAAACTGAAATCCTGATATTCACCCTTGGCAAATATCACTTGCTTCTCCTGCACTCTTTTCCATCTCAGGAAATGGTAAATTCATCCTTCCAGTTACTCAGGCCAGAAACCTTGGGATCATCCTTAACTCCTCTCTTTCTCTCATACATGCATTTAATTCATCAACAAATCCTGTAGGCTCTACCTTCAAAATATACCCAGAATCTGACCACTTCTTACAACATCTATTGCTATTACCTTGGTCAAGCCACCAGAACCTCTTTTCCAAATTGTTGGAATAGTCTCTGACTGGTCTCCCTGATTCTGACTCTTGGGTCTATTCTTAACACAAAAGTGAGAGTAATCCTTTAAAAACACAGGTCAGATCAGGTCACCCCTTTGCTCCAAAACTCTCCAAAGACTTCCCAACTCAGAGTGAAAAACCAAAGTCTTTACTGTGATATGCAAGGCTCTTCATTATCACCCATTACCTTTCTGATGTCATCTATTGTTCACATTTTGATCACTCTGCTCCAGCCACACTGGCTTCCATGCAGTTACTTTAACATGCCAGGCACCTTCTCCCTCAGGGATTGGAATTGTGATTCCCTTTATATAGAATGCTCTTTTTCCTGATAGCTGCATGGTTCATTTCCTTGCCTCCTTCAAGTCTTCACTCAAACAGTGTCTTCTCAGTGAGGCCCTAACCTACCATTCTAACTTAATCTTCTACTTCCCTGACACTTCCTATCCATCTTCCCTGTTTTATTATTTTACTTATCACTTATTCAAGAATTTCCTTATTTGGGGGCATTTAGGTTATTTTCAGTTTGCCCCTTATGTAAAGAATACTGCAATAGACTTACTTGTAGTAAATCTTTGGGCTCTTGCCTCATTATTTCAATAGAATAAAAATTGGGCTTTTTTAGTCTGAGGAAGGAAGAAAGGTTGGATAGCTTCATGGTCATCTGTAAGCTCTTCCCACTGGGTTCCTGTACAGAGTGGATAGCAGCTGCTACCAGTTCTTTCCTTAGACAATACAGGAACTGATGGGCTTTAATTGTAGTATGAGAAATTTAGGTTAGACAATAGGGAGAATTGTCTCCTGAGGATTGAGAGATACCTGAGTGGTATCCTAAAGGCAGTTATGGATTGTACTTCCATGTGGTTCTAGGAGAACAGTGTTTACTCAAGCTTTCTGAGCAAGTTAGAGATTCATCCTGCCTGGAGACAAGAGAGAAGATCCCTGAAGACACTTTGATTTCTTTACTCAATGGTAGCTTTTTATATATTGTTGGTTTGCTGGATAGAGGAGGTGCTGGGTAAGGCACTTGCTATCGGAGTTAAGGGATTTTGGGATTTGCATGCAGAAGGACATGAGAGAAGCTGCAGAAACCAAACATACACACACACACACCAAACTCTTAGGTTCGGATGGGTCATCTAGTGCTTACCTCTATCCCCAACCACATCATCTGATATTCACCCATCCTATTTTATATTTCTCATGTAGCAATTATTGTCATGCCTTGTTGTTTTCCAACATATTTGAGTTCTTGATATATTGGGGTAATTTGCCACATTACGAATCCCACCTCCCCAAGTTATACGCCAGAAATTTGCTTTCCTATTCTCTCTTTAAGCTAAGGCAGAAGCATATAATCTAGGATCCACTAACCAGCTGTACCCACTTGAGAATGTTTTTTGGAAGAAGGCAGTATGAGGAAACTGGTGCTAAGCATGATCCTCTTTCTGGGGAGGGTAGCAATGGTGACATGTGGTGGTGAGAATTCTGACATCAATGGTGTAACCTGTAGTTCCTGTCCCCAGTGGGATTTTTGCTTAGTAGTCTTTTGGTTTGGTCTCGGCCTTATTTGTGGCAGTGTAACCTCCCAACCTGGCTCTCTATACCCTCCCCACCCACAAATACCCCAAGAGATCCTGTGAGCTGCCTAATGTTCTCTAATAAGTTCTTTCTCTTGTTTATAACTAAGAACCACGACTGACAGATTTTCCAAGTGTTTTTTCTATCCTTTTCTCACATATCAAGTGATGGAAACTCTCTAGATCTAGGGGCAACTGAGAAAAACGTGGTTTGGGTTTGCAATTTTCTACTTTCTAGTTGTATGACCTACAGCAAATTACTTACCTTCTCAGTACTTCTTGGGTCCCTCAGTCACATACAAAGAAATAGTAAAAATAACTCCTACAAATAGGCATCAGAATTCATTTCAATAGCAAGTGTAAAGTGCTGCATCTTAATATAAAAACATTGTTGTTGCTATTCTCATGAGTTGTTTTATTTGAAAATAAAAGGTAATAGTGATCTGATTAGAAGCTTGGAGTCTAGATTCATACTGGCTAGGTTCAAATATCTTCCAAGGAACTTCCTAGCTGTGAGATCTTGGGAAAATTGCTTAACCACTTCATGCCTCACCTTCCTCATCTGTAAAGTTGGCATACTAGTTACTACTTCTAGGATGGGTGTGAGGATTAAATGAGTTAATATATATAAAGTACTTAGAACAGTGTCTAGCACAGAGTAAATGCTTGGTACATACTTGACACTTTTAGGATGTCTTGAGATATTTCTCTGCACTTGATTATGGCTGTCTTTCCATTCACAGCTACCAAGTCTATCTGCAAACTGGCCCTATGAACTTGACCAAGGTGAAATTTCTAGATTGTTTTCTGGCTTTAAGTTTACTGCAATTGTACTGCTGTACAGTTTAGCCTGATTGCCTCTGTCTATATGGCCCTCAGACCTAAACTCCTCTCTAGCATTCTTGTACCAAGTTCAAAGGGTTTGAAGAACTGCAACTCTGCAACCCTCATTTGCAACTCTTGAGGGCAACTCTGGAAGGCACCTAAGGGAGGTATAGCTCAGAGCCAGGTTAGGGTTGAGGAGCACTTGGCTATTAGTCAAAGGGCAACAAGGGGTGCTCTTTGCTCTTCATCCTCTGTACCTGCTGGTCATTCTGCCTGGAAGAATATTCCTCCCCACTTCAAGCTACTTGGATGCATCATCTCCACAGAAGCTGTCTACTCCTCTATGTTACCATAGGCTCTGACACATAGCTCTAGTGTAGCATTTACTACCGTACTGTAGTATAACTTTCCATGGTACATCTGTTTCCCAGTTCTTGGCATATAAAGCCATCCAGTGGATATCAGTTGCATAAACAATAATGTCCACCATTTATTAAGTACTTACTAAATGCCAGGCATTGTTCTAAGTGCTTCCCATGCAATTAACTAATTTATAAATCACAAGCATCCTAGGAGGTAAGGTTGATGAGATATTATTATACCAACTTTAGAAATGAGGAAATTGAGGGTCAGAAAAGTTAGGTACCTTTCCCAGGGTTTTGAATAAGTAGCAAATCCAAACTTTAAACACAGGCAAATTCTAGAGTCCACACTTCTCACTTCTCAGGTATACTGCCTCCCACTTGAATGAGCTCAGATGAGGGGGAAGGTATCAGAGAAAGTGAGGTGGAGTTTTAGATAGGGGCTAATCCATTGATTCCTTAAGCATCTAAGGAAAGCCTATTTGGTTAGGTAATTATTGAATCAGGAGACCTGAATCTAGATATATCCCTGCTCCACATTTTCTGTGTGGCATTAGGCAAGAACCTATTCCTCTCTTGGCCCCAATCTTCCTATATATACCATGTGGTAGAAGGGACTGGACTAGATGACCTTTAAGGCACCTTCTGACTTGGATTTTCTCTAACCCAACCCCTATGGTTCAGAAAAAGAGATGTGATCCCCATGGCGTCTGGTGGCTGGTTACTCCAAGAAAAGGATGAGAAGTTTTCTGCTGGCTCTGAGCCTCTAGAAGAAATGCCTATGGTCATGTAGGAAATGCTTAGCTCAAAGCTGAACGGCTTGAATCATCCCCATCATGAACTACATCCAAAGGCTATGAAAAGCTCTTTTAGCATCATAGCAGTTGCTTCATAGACACATGCCAAAGGCCTGAACATTGCTCTGGCCATGCGGAAGCCATTGAAATCTTAAGTCCTTCTTGATTCCTATGCCATGTATTGGCAATACCTCTCTCTCTCCTCTCTACTCTTTGCAGTCTTGTTCATATCCAAGGCCTCACCACAGACCAGAAGAAGAAACTTCAAAGATGGAGAGATTAGTAACTAGACTTATTGTAGTGATCATTTCACAATATATACAAATATCAAATCATTATTTTGTATACCTGAAACAAAAAATGGAGAAAGTAGACAGTGGCAGATTCCTAGTGTTAGAAAGAGCCTGATAGGTCGTTTAGCATAAACTTTACACCAAATGCATGATTCCCTTCTGCACTATCTCTGAGTAATAGCTTCTCTTTGCATGCTTCCAAAGACAGAGAACATACTTCCTCCCAAAGAAGCCTGTTCCATACATGGACAGCTCTGAGTTCCTTCCATGTGAATAACACTTCACAATTTCTGGAGCCATTTCACATTCACGTACTCATGTAATTATCCTGGGACTCTGGTTATGATTGGACTTGGAAATGGATTTTCTCGTCATATGTTGATCACGTATTGTGACTTGGATAAACACGAGCTGTTTCTTTTAATGCTGGGGGCCTTAGGAGTCATGTGAAAGCCTCTTAACAGCTCTTTCAGTACTTGCTTAGGGATGTTGTTTGGGGTTGTGTTGGTAGAATCTACTCCCCCAGTGCCATGAGATATGTCCTTCCTTTGCACAGGATTGTTCCATCACCAAGAGCTCCTGAGAAAATGTCCAAGGACTCAGCCTAAATTATTTTTAATGGGGGAAGTAAAAGTTATGGAAGGGAAGGTATGTGATACACTGCTAAACCTGCACTGGATCTTAGACAGGAAGAGCCTTACCAATCAGATGAGCATAGCTCCCATGTCAATATATCATTCATTACTACACTAAGACCATTAAAGTTGAGAGAAAATAGTGGCTTACTGGAGTTTTTGTCTGTCATTTTACAACATCTCTGAATTGTGGCATTAAATGCTACAAAAACACTCAGACTGTGGCATAATTTCTGTGGCCCTGTTCCTCTGGGGATCATCCTGGAGCCTCTTCTACTAGATATTGATCCTATTAATGACCCCAGTTGCCAAGATTATCACAGTACTGTGATTCCAGCCTCCTCAACCAGCTGGGATAGCTGATGAATTCAACCCTGAAAGTGCCTTATACAATATTAATACTAGAGTTTTATGGAACACTTCCTTAGCAGCTCAAAAATACTCCACAGCTCAAAGCTGCATGCGTTATCATCATCTGTGATAGCTACAGGTAAAGTTATAAAGAAGGTCAGATTGTTCACCTCCCCATCACCTCCTAATCTTGACTCTGATGTTCACCCTTTAAGCTAACAGCTGACACACAGAAGTGAATGCTGATATTCAACCCAGGGCTTTAAGCATGCCCATGTTCCCAGGCTTGGGTGGGGATGAGAGGAAGCTGGGTTTCCTGTCAGTGGTGATAGCCAGAGGGACAGCAGGTTTATCCTCCCTGGGACCATCCTGAAGCTGACACAAGTGAATGAGCCCTTTCTGCTTAGAAACTTAAAGTTTTGTTCTCTCTACAGCACCGCCTCCCCCCCAAAAAAACCTCATGGGGCCAAAACATTGTGCTTTACTCACTCTTGTCAATTTCCCCAGTTTGGCTGATTTCCAGCAAAGATGCCTCACCTCATCTGGCCTTCTCCCAGCAATGCAGGCATTGACTTGGAAACATGCATATGCACACTCATAAAATTCACTTTAAATTGGATTATCATCAGTGTAATTATGGACAAATTACTTAATTATCTGAGTCTCAGTTCTCCATCAGTAAAATGGAAATAATTTGCCTCATAGGGTTATGTTGATTATGACATTGTGATTATTAAAGTCCAAGAATAATGTCAGGAACCTAAAGATTCCTTCTTCTCTTACTCCTTTTCTTTTACTCTATCTTTATTTCTGGAAGGCAGAATGTTACAAACAACACCAGTACTGAGCGATCTGTTCAGACTGCTACCTTTTTTCCCTAGAGGAAAGAGGCTGGGTGCTTCTATCCTAAAGAGGATAGGTGCCACTATCAGCAAGTGTCTGAAGATAATGTTTATGGTACAGAATTGAAGTCTCAGGATCTCACTCATGAGTAAGATAGACCCAAATGTAAATCAGAGACTTTTCAAAGTAATAGCTGAAGTCAGATTTAGTCAATCACCAAGTGTGCATTGAGTACACACTGTTTACCTGGTTCAGTTATAGGCAAGAGGAGAAGGTAAGGCCTCTGTTCTACCCCTTGGAGAGAATACAAAAATGTATGAGAACATTGGGAAAAAAGCCAGTGTATAGTCATGTGTGGTTTACATTGACTCATAGGATAATTGTTGCTCATAGCAAGGAAGAGTATTTACAATATACCTGTCACTGTGCATCTAATTTAGGCCTCACAATAACTCTGCACTACAACCACAGAATTAGTACTTAAAGTGGAAAAGGAACAAAGTGATGGAGAAAGGATTTGAACCCAGATCCATCTGGCTCTCAAGCTTATCATATTACCATTGCACCACACTGCTTCCAAAGTATAGGATTGACCACATATCTTGAGAAGTCTATGGAAAAACTTTATGCCTTACATATCTCTTCAATTGCTGGCTTCAGCAATTATGTCTTCTATTGTAAAGGATTTGTACCTGTTGTATACATTATTGTCTGCTGAAAGCCTGTTGTGAATTGTAATTTTCTAACTCAGCTCATTTCACACACTTAGTTACTTCCTTCGTATCAATGACCTTAGAATACGCTCCGTACATGAGAGCAATAAGGTGGTATTTCTTTGAAAACAATTTTAGATTCTGACTCTTTGTTCAGTCCATCCATTGTTCTCAACCCTAACCATGCGACTTGCCATGTGAATATTCCCATGACAACATTAGTCAGAATGACCTGGAAAACTTTTATTGTTAGGTGGCTGTTTCTCTTGTACTATTTCCTCTCTAGTTCACGTCTTCTATCTTTCTTTCCCTTTGTTCCTCTCACCACATGACCTTGCTTTCAAATATGTATGCAGTTGGTGGTGGGGTTGTGGAAGGCTGGAAGATGTCAGGAGATGGGTTTGGAGTGGACTGGTGGGGTGATACTGACTTAGGCTCTCTCCTCTCTTTTCTTCCTCATTTCCAGCCCAGCCAGAACTATTTTCCTGTAAGCTTTCATTGCTTCTTTTGCCTCATATTTCCTCCATCTCAGTCAAATATCTCTGCTTTATGTAGTCAATTTCATTTTTGAAATTAAATGTACCACAGTGCAAATTCATGCTGGGTTTTTTGTGGCAGAAAGAAATGGCAAGAGACTTACAGGAAATGGAGGGACCTGATAGACTCAGTGTAGATACATGTCAGTTTCTTTAATGATGCTGGAAGTAATGGCAGACAGGCTGGGTGATATCTACTTACTCTGTCTAGTCAGAATTTCAGCATTCTCTTGTTTTGTAGTAAGAGTTAAGAGGGTGCAGCAGTGATGCATTCTTGTTTTCAATTTAAATACAAAGGATCAGTGAAAGGTTTACAATGAATTGGGAAGATGAGACGATATGAGATAATGAAATCATATCAGGCAGCATGGGATTAGATGTCAAAATGAATGCTGCTGAAAGCCTTTGTAATTTGTGGAAGCTCTAGGGAGAGTGTACTTTGTGTTACCTGGGGTAGTGACAATGGCTTCCTGGAGAAAAGGAGGTTTTAGCTAGGCTCTCAAGGGAAAAAAATTTTAGAAGGGCAGTATAAATGTTGACATTAAAGAGGAGCGAGAGAAACATCTCAGCAGAAATAGTTAAAGGCTACGCAATGTGATGGCTGAAGTATGACTGACTGGGCAATACTGGAACTGTCCCCACTAGCTTGTGGTAGTGGTAGTAGTCATCATTATTATCATCAATAATGACCACAATTGATTGATTATTTTCTACCTACAGGAAATTATGATAGATATTTTACATAAGTTATTTTCACTTTAACTTCACCAGTGTGATGGGCCTGACTTCTCTCTATTTCACAGACGAGGAAAATGAGGGTCAGAGAGTTGAAGAGATTTGTCCATAGTCACGCAGCCTAGCAGAAAGTCAGTGCTGGAATTCAAGTCACTGTATTCCATCTGACTTCAGCCCCTCCAGGTTGCGAGTTTCCCCAATGTCACCCTTCTTAAAGGATTTTCACTTCCTATACCTGAAGACTGAGTGCAGGTAGCTTGTTTTTTGGCTCAAAGACCCTCAAGGAGTCACTGAAGAGCCTCATGTGTTGCCCTGAAGGAATTTCTGCTTCTCAACTCTGGCCCCTTCTCCCAGATAGATCAGTGCAAGGACACGTGGACACAGCAATATGTGGACACAGCAATATTTCTGAGCCACTATTCCTTTTGCACACAACAGCCCAGGAGGTCTCCAAGCATACACTGCTGTCTTTACCCACTCAGAAAGCAAAGTTGGTACTTAATAAACACTGGGATCTGAGCTCTTTTGCAGTTAATCGGCTGAGTCATTCTTCACTTGGAGTCTGTCTCTATCTCGCTTGCTTGCTTCAGTACATGACTGAAAAAAACAAACAAGATATTCTTCTGAACTAGCAAACGAACACAGTTTGAGGTCTGATGAATCTGGAAAACAAATTTATTGCAATGACTCTTGAATTACTGCTTGGCTACCTATTGATTTAATCTTGGAAATGGCAGCTCCCCTTTGCTCCTACCCCACTATTACTGACTTCTTGCTCCTGATTCCCAACTTGCTGACCCACTGCTAAGGGTTGCTAGTCCTCTTTCCTCTTCCTTTCCTTCCTTCCTCTCTTACATTAATGCTGGTTCTTGTTTACCTCTTCAAACTCACTTAACTACACCTGTCTCTTTTCAGTCTTTCAACATACAAAAAATTTTCCCCTTTCAGGGTTTAGACACACATTGTTCCTCATGCGTAAGTAAACTATATAATTTATTGTCCAAACCAGGTGCTATAATAATTATGCTGGGACAACAGGTGTAAATAAGGACTGTTTTGAAAAAAATAGGAAATATGATCATCCTACTTATGCCTCAACCTCTTTTATACCACCAGCTCATTGCATGGCTTGGTTCTTCTCCTTCTTCAGGCTTAGGTGTTACTTCTTCAGAGAGGCCTTCCATGCCGGTTCTCATAGGCTCTATAGTTCACATACACCCGTTATTCTCTGTGACTATGTTCTGCTTATTTATTTCTTACAACTTACGAACATTTATAATTACATATTTATTTGTTTAATTATTTAATGCTTGTATCCCTCACTAGACTGTAAACTCCAAGAGGTCAGGGGTTTTGTCTGCTTTATTTATCAGTGTACGTCCAGTGTCTAGCACAATACCTGGCACTTAGAAATAATAAGAATTAACAATCATTGAGGATTTATTACATGTCTGGCTCTGTTCTAAGAACTTTAAGGTAATATTACTATCCCCATTTAACAGATGAGAAAACCAAGACAGAAAGTTTAAATGACTTGCCTGAGATCACCCCATTAGTAAAAGTAAAATATAAGCTTCAAATTCAGATAATCTGACTTACTAGCCCATGTCCTTAACCACCACATTCTAGATATTTGGTTGGTGAGTGTATGGGTAGATGAGTGTATGGATGGTTAGATGGATGCATTGATTCAATAAACTTTTACTGAACATTTATAATGTTTCAAGTACAATGTCAGTTACTGGTATACCAAGGTGAACAGAATATAATTACTGACCCAGAAGCTCTGTAGGATCCCCGGGATTTCCTGGAGTTGGATAGGTCAGCCCCTTTTGGATCTGGCTGAAATGAGAAAGACCCAAGCAATAGCTGGCTACCAAGAATATGGCAGAGTGAAAAGAACATGGAAATTGGAATCAGACAGCCTGGATATATTTTTGACCGACTGTGTGACTTGTAGCAAGTAGAAATAATAAAACCTACCATATGGAGTTCCTGTGACGATTAAATGAGTGAAAGTGTACAAAGGGACAGGCACAGAGTGGATAACCAACATACGATCATTCCCTTTATTCTCATGTGCACAAATCAGGTAAAGCTTGACTTCTTGGCCTTATTTCCTAGAACAAGAGGCCACAACTGAATAACTAACAAATTTGAGAACTTAGCCTCCAGAGCTATAACAAACATCTGTCAAGACTAACTGAATATGTTGGAAAGTAAATCTTTATAACAATGGCCCTGGAGCTGCAGGTAGCTTTGAGTTTACACAAGGATGCTAACCAACTTTGGGAGGTATTTGACACATGAAAATACTGAAGTCAGAGAGAGGAAATAACTTGTCCATGCTATGATTAAAACCTAGGCATTCTGACTCCAAGCCCCAGATGTTTTCATCAAATGAACAGCTGCTGTATGGCTTCCTTGAGACTTTCACTTTCTGGATTCTACCCTATTCTACCTAATTTTTTTCACCAGTGAATTGAGGCTCATTATCCCCCCCCCCATTTCATAGGTGTGTGTAGCTCAAAATAAAAATGGGGAAATTGATTTAAAGGTGTTTTGTAAAATAATACCCAAATGTGTGTTCTTTTTATATGGATTTAACTGGCTCAGGTAAAGTAGGCATGGGCAACTGTAACCAAAGGAGGGGAGCAGACTTGGCCTAATTCATGTAACTGATAGTGACTAAGCTAAAAGCAAAACTCCTGGGTCTCTGCATACTCCTAAACTACTATGCTGCTTTCCCCTCTACCTCCAACATATATTCTGAATTCAATTTTTTCTACCTTCATCATATCATTCTTATCCATGTCACTATTATATCTCACCTGGGTTATAGTAATAGCCTCATAACGGGTCTTTTGTCCTTCCACTCTTGCCCCTTACAATCCATCAATTATATTTAAGCCTGTTGTATCCTGCTAAATGTAAATTAAATTATGTCATTCCCTGGTCTAAAATCCACCAAATGGCTTCCCATTTAACTTTGAATTAATTTCATCTGGACTCTGTCAATTTTGCCATATTAATCTCATAGCACTTCCTCTCTTTCTTATTCCACTCTAGCCACACTTTTTTGCTGTTCCTCAATATGTCAAGCTTATTCTTACTTCAGGGTCTTTATACTTCTTATGCTTTTTGCTTAAATTGTTCTTCTGCCATATTCACTCATTATCAGTTCCTTCTCATTATTCCAATTTCATCTGTGATACTTTCTCAGAGAGACCTTCCTAGACCACCAATCCTATCTAAAATTGCCTTCCTACATTATTCTTTCTTTCCTTACCCTCTTTATCATCTTCATAGCAATTATCACTGTCTAAAATTATTTTATTACTTTCCTTTTATTGTCTGTTAACCAAAATTAGACAATAAGCTCCATGCAAGCAGAAAATTTACCTATCTGCATCCTCATATTCTAGCACCATGCCTGGTGAAGAGTAGATGCTCAATTAATATCTGTTGAATAAATAGATCAATGATGACCTTCATAACTGTGGTGTCCATGCTCTTATGAGGTGGTGCAGAGTGTCAACAGAATTCTTACCATGTTACTGGGCAGGTGGCCAAAAATATCCCAGGATGACTTCTTAGAAAATAATTTCAGCACTTAGACTCATTTGGTATCCACTTAGCATACTTTGGGAATAGGTAGCTCCCTTCTCTAGAGGATGATGCTTGGGGGTTTCCGTGGAGACCAGCACAATAAAACAATCTCAAAGATGCATCAAATGAGGACAGTCATGTTGGGCTCTGTGCTTGCAAGGACCCTTGCAAAGAGATGGGAGAACAGGAACCAGGTAGACATCAGCAAGTGGGAGGGAGAAAAAGGGCGCAAAATTTGATGGAATGGAAAAAAAAAACTAATCTTGAGAAAAGGCAGATAGAGTTTTAAATTCTTGCTCAGCCACATATAGCTGGATGACTGTGGACAAGTGACTTAAACCCTCATGGAGTTCCCAGTTTCCTCATCTGTAAACGGTAGGCCTATCTACTTAAAATGGTTCCTCAGAGGAGTTATGGAATTGTATATCT
The DNA here is from genome assembly GCF_020826845.1 of Diceros bicornis minor. NCBI lineage: Eukaryota > Metazoa > Chordata > Mammalia > Perissodactyla > Rhinocerotidae > Diceros > Diceros bicornis. The sequence goes on from NC_080781.1 coordinate 59,865,481, forward strand.
ATGTGTAAGTTACCCTTATAGCATCTGACACATAGTTGACATTCAGTAGATGATAATTATCTTTCCGCCCCCTCTAGGGATTTGAAAATATTAAGGGTAATCTACAGTGGGGATGCCTGCTTAGAAAAGCTTTCTTTTGCTTTGGTTCCTCTTTGTCTCTTGATTCATTCATTTAACATTTTTTTTGTGTGTGAGGAAGATTAGCCCAGAGCTAACATCCGATGCCAATCCTCCTTTTTTTTGCTGAGGAAGATTGGCCTTGGGCTAACATCCATGCCAATCCTCCTCTACTTTATATGGGAGGCTGCCACAGCATGACTTGACAAGCAGTCCATCGTTGCATGCCTGGGATCCGAACCTGCTAACCCCGGGCTGCCGAAGCAGAGCATGATCATTTAACTGCTAAACCACCGGGCTGGCCCCATTATTTAACAAATATTTATTGAATTCCTTTGCCTGGCATAGTGCCAAGAGAAGGGAACAAAGCTGTCAACAGTACCTACTAGGTCTCTGCTCTCATGGGGCTCCTATTCTAGTGGGAGCTTACGAAAAATAAATAAATAAGAAAATGAATAAACCATATGAGTTTAGATAGTGCTGTGAGGAAAACAGAGAGAATTCTTAGGAGGGAAGTAGCATAGTTTTATGTTTGCTTTAAAAATATTCCATTGGTTGCTTTGTGGAGAATGGATATAGAGGATAAGAGTGAAGCAGGAAGATCTGTTAGTAGACTTGCAATAGTCTATGCAAGAGATGACAGAAGCTTGCACTGGGGTTGTAGCAGTGGAAATAGAGACAAGTAGACAAATTCAAGACATGTTTTAGAGCTAGTACCAACATGATTTGCTGTTGGTTTATGTATTACAGAGGGAGGGAATAATCAAGAGTGATCTCTAGGTTTCTGGCTTGAGCAGCTGGTTGATGGTGGTGTAATTTCATGAAATTAAAAAGAATGGGAGTTTTTATCATAAATGGATGTTGTATCTTGTCAAATGCCTTCTCTGCGTCTATTGAGATGATCACATGGTTTTTATTCTTTGTTTTGTTGATGTGATGTATCACGTTGATTGATCTGCGGATGTTGAACCATCCCTCCGTCCCTGGTGCAAATCCCACTTGATCATGGTGTATGATCTTTTTACTGTATTGCTGTATTCGGTTTGCCAAAATTTTGTTGAGGACTTTTGCATCTATGTTCATCAGCGATATTGGCCTGTAATTTTCTTTCTTTGTATTGTCTTTGTCTGGCTTTGGTATCGGGGTGATGTTGGCCTTGTAGAATGATTTAGAAAGTGTTCCATCTTCCTCTATTTTTTGGAAAAGTTTGAGAAGGATGGGTATTAAATTTTCTTTGAATGTTTGGCAAAAATTCACCGGAGAAGCCATTGGGGCTTGGACTTTTATTTTTTGGGAGGTTTTTGATTACTATTTCAATCTCTTTACTTGTGATTGGTCTACTCAGATTTCCATTTCTTCATGGTTCAGTTTTGGGAGGTTGTATGAGTCTAAGAATTTATCCATTTCTTCTAGATTGTCCAATTTGTTGGCATATAATTTTTCAGAGTATTCTCTAATAATCCTCTGTATTTCTGTAATATCCGTTGTAATTTCTCCTCTTTCATTTCTAATTTTGTTTATTTATGATAAAAACTCTCAACAAAATGGGAATAGAAGGAAAGTACCTCAACATAATAAAGGCTATTTATGACAAACCCACAGCCAACATCCTACTCAATGGGGAAAGACTGAAAGCCATTCCTCTGAGAACAGGAACAAGGCAGGGCTGCCCACTCTCACCACTCCTGTTCAACATAGTACTGGAGGTTTTGGCCAGAGCAATTAGGCAAGAAAAAGGAATAAAAGGAATCCAAATAGGTAACGAAGAAGTGAAACTCTCACTATTTGCAGATGACATGATTTTATATATAGAAAACCCTAAAGAGTCCGTTGAAAAACTATTAGAAATAATCAACAACTACAGCAAAGTTGCAGGGTACAAAATCAATCTACAAAAATCAGTTGCATTTCTGTATGCTAATAATGAACTAACAGAAAGAGAGCTCAAAAAGATAATACCATTTACAATTGCATCAAAAAGAATAAAATACCTAGGAATAAATCTTACCAAGGAGGTGAATGACCTATACAATGAGAACTACAAGACATTATTGAAAGAAATTGATGATGACATAAAGAAATGGAAAGATAGCTCATGCACGTGGATTGGAAGAATAAACATAGTTAAAATGTCTATATTACCTAAAGCAATCTACAGATTCAATGCAATCTCAATCAGAATCCCAATGACATGCTTCACGGAAATAGAAAAAAGAATACTAAAATTTATATGGGGCAACAAAAGACCCCGAAGAGCTAAAGCAATCCTAAGAAAAAACAACAAAGCTGGAGGCATCACAATCCCTGACTTCAAAACATACTACAAATCAATAGTAATCAAAACAGCATGGTACCACTAAAAAAACAGACACACAGATCAATGGAACAGAATTGAAAGCCCAGAAATAAAACCACACATATGAACAGTTAATTTTTGACAAAGGTGCTAAGAACATACAATGGAGAAAGGAAAGTCTCTCCAATAAATGTTGTTGGGAAAACTGGACAGCCACATGCAAAAGAATGAAAGTGGACCATCTGCTATCGCCATTCACAAAAATTAACTCAAAATGGATCAAAGACCTGAAGGTGAGTCCTGAAACTATAAAACTCATAGAAGAAAATATAGGCAACACACTCTTTGACATTGGTCATAAAGGAATCTTTTCAGATGACATGCCTACCCAGACTAGGGAAAATAAGAAAAAATAAACAAGTGGGACTTTATCAGATTAAAGAGCTTCTACTAGACAAATGAAACCAGAATCAAGATGAACAGACAACCCACCAGCTGGGAGAGAATATTTGCAAAACATACGTCTGACATAGGGTTTATCTCCACAATATATAAAGAACTCACACAACTGAACAACAAAAAAACAAACAATCCGATCAAAAAATGGGCAGAGGAAATGAATAGACACTTCTCCAAAGAAGATATACAGATGTCCAATAGGCACATGAAAAGATGCTCAACATCACTAATCATCAGGGAAATGCAAATCAAAGCAACACTAAGATATTACCTCACGCCCGTTAGAATGGCTATAATCACCAAGACAAAAAACAACGTGTTGGGAAGGATGTGGCGAAACAGGAACCCTCATACACAGCTGGTGGGAATACAAACTGGTGCAGCCTCTATGGAAAATGGTATGGAGATGTCTCAAAGAATTAAAAATGGAGATGACCTATGACCTACCCATCCCACTACTGGGAATCTATCCAACGAACCTGAAATCAACAATCCAAAGAGGCTTATGCACCCCTATGTTCATCGCAGCATTATTCACCATAGCCAAGAAGTGGAGGCAACCTAAGTGTCCATCGACTGACGATTGGATTAAGAAAATGTGGTATATATATACAATCGAATACTACTCAGCCATAAAAAAAGACAAAATCGTCCCATTTGCAACAACATGGATGGGCCTAGAGGGTATTACGTTAAGTGAAGTAAGCCAGAAGGAGAAAGACAAACACTATATGATCTCACTCATATGTGGACTATAAACCAACACATGGACAGAGAAAACTGTATTGTGGTTACCAATGGCAATGGGGGTGGGGGGTGGGCATAAGAGGTGAAGGGAGTCATATATATGGTGATGGACAAACAAAAATGTACAATCCAAAATTTCACAATGTTAAAAACTATTAAAACTTCAATAAAAAAACACATTAAAAAATAAAAAGAATGGCTAAGAGCTGTTTTGTGATAGCAAAGAAACCAATATGTCAATCAAGGTCAGTTAATTTGAGTTGTTTATTGTACATCAAGATGGAGAGGTTTGAGTATAGAGTTGGGTACATGAGTCTGTACCCCAGGGAGAGAGTAAAGCCAGAGATACAAATTAGTGAATCACCAGTGTGTAGATAGCATGTAAGGTTCACCACTTAAAATGTATGGCTTAGACGCTGCTGTTACTCAGTTCAGTTATCTCCTCTCTTTTCTTGTCTCTTTTACTTCTTTCAGCAGATTTATCCATTAAAATATCACTCAGAACATCAGAAGTGTACGGGACGTCAGAGATCATCTTTTCATTCCATTCCCCAATCATGAGGTCAAGAAAGGGAAGAGGATTTGTTGAAGATCACACAATGAATCAGTGACAGAATTGGTCTTAGAAAATTGGTTTCCTGACTCTTACACTAAAATTTTTTCCAGTCCATTGTATGGATACCTTGTCTACCAGCTGCAGTTAAATATCAATTATTAGTTATATTGTTCCTGACTCCCTTTCTTCATTCAGTCCTCTCCAGCTTTTGGTTTCCCACATCACCTTCTCCTGCTTTTATTATAACACTAATTTAATTATTCTTTGTGCTCTCTCTAATAAGGTGGTTAGATCCTTGCTACTCAAAGTGTGGTCCCTAGATCTGGAGCTTCAGCATCTCCTGGAAACTTGTTATAAGTGCAAAATTTTGGGTGCCATCTAGACCTACTGATTCAGAATCTGCATTTTAAGACATTCCACAGGTAATTTATATGTACATTATAAAGTTTGTGAAGGTCTGATTAGGTCTGCTCTCTATGTATATCCCTAGATTCCAACACAAGGACTGTCAACATGATAGAAGCTCAGGGAATGCTTGTTGAAGTGAAATGAAGTGATGAAAATAACTCCTTTCTCCTGCACTACTCCAGCTACCTCATAGAAAGCCTTTTCCCTTTCCCAGCTTCCCTTGATCTTCACTATCATCCAATATGGCCCAATTGGGAACTTGCTTGGTTGTGACCCAGGTACTTCAATCAAGGTAGGTGGCCAAGAGAACATTCCAGGAATGGAACAAGGTCTGTGCAAATGGTCTGACAAAGCCATCAATATGATTGGAAAAGCAAGCTTCAAGTAACAGATACCTCCATCCACAAATAGCTTAAACCAGAGGCTCTCAATCCTGATTGCATATTAGAATCAACAGAGTAGGTTTAAAAAAAATAGAACCCTGAACAGAGTTCTACTCCTAGACTAAACCAGAATTGGTGGAGATGTGACCCAGGAATCAGTATATTATTTTAAAGTTCCTGGGTGCTTCTAATATTCAGTCAAGGAAAACTATTGGCTTGAAGACTCAGAATATATTTATCATTTCACATAACCAGAAGTGCAAAGATAGGACAGTTCCTGGATTGGTTAATTCAGTGGCACAAAACGTCATCAAAGACTTATTTCTTTCCTTCATTTACCTTTCTTTCAGTGTGAAAATTCTACTCATGAACCTTCAGTAGGAAAGATCTCCCCCCAAGAAGACAACAGCAGATCTAGGCACTATATCCTCATTTATCAATATCCAGAGGCATAAAAACGTACTGTTTCTCCAAAACATTTCCTTAAAAAAAAAAAATTTCTCAGAAACTCTCCAGTAGACCTCTCATGTCTAGTTATATGCTGATACATAAAAAAATCTTTGACAAGAAGAATGGGACCCCCATAATGGTCTTAGATGAATTGAAACTTGTTCGATAGAGCTGTTGATAAGAGCAACTTCCTAAAACACATGAAAGAAAAGTATTCAAAGAACTTCAGAGTTGTGTTCACAAAAAAGTGGGGAATGGTTCTTAAGTAGGCACAGAACAGTGTCTACTACACAGGGTACAGCAAAGTTACATCCATGGCAGTCCACAGTTTTTGCAGGCAGGCTGATAAGAGGCAGCAGCATAATTTCAAGATGAAGGAGCAAGCAGTCCCACTAGGTGGGGAAAGATAATGTCCAGAAAGGAAGGCAATTGGCCTTGGGAGGGGACTGCATAGGGAAGATGTTAAAATCATGGAATTTGGAATCAGACAGATTTGGGCTCAAAATCCAGCCCTTTATCACTACTGGTATTACCTATTATAAGTAATTCCCCTCCCTTAAATCTGAATTTCCTCAAATATAAAAATGAAAGGACAAGAGAGTAACTGCCCTAGAAGGTAATTGGATCATTTAATGAGATAATTGAAGTAAAAGTCCTCAGCTCCATGCCAGGCCCAAAGTAAACACTCAAGACCTGTTTTTAATCTGATGCTACCATCACCAATATTATTCTATGGAAAAGACACAAATCTGAAGTTGAAGGGCAGGAGTACAGTTTACATGAGGCAGCAGTCAAAACAAAGTGATCTTAGGGTACTCCACAGATAATTAGATAGAGACTTGGGAATGGACATAAAGTAAAAACCAATTATCCAATAACAATAACAATAATAGTCTCAATCATCTTAATTGAAAAGTTAATGGATGACATCTGCAAAATGTCAGACTAGGAAGCTTCAGGCCTTCATCCTCCTACAGAGACATTAAAAAACAACAGAGACTGACTAAAATAATTCTAAAGGAGCTATGGAAAACAGTAAAAAATCTACAGCAACCCAGCAAATGCTCAATCAAGCCACGTTCATAATGTTAAGAAATTTCATAACATTTTTACTCACCTTGGCACAACCCCTTCCTGGCATGGAGCAGCACAGTCAGGAGAAAGTGGCCCAATTCCTGATTCTATTCCTGGAGACAGAGAAGTAAGGAGGGCCTTATTTACATTGTTCAAACCTGTTTTTTTGCTGTCCAAGAGACTTGTCACTGTTTTGCTTGACTTAGAGCTCAGATGGGGAAAAATGGCATAGCTCAGATCTTGGGCAAGGAAAAGCTGCAGGAAGCAGTGGGAAGAGCTTGTGAAAGCTTAGATGCCTGGGACAAGGTATTATAAGTAGAGTAATGCAAGTAATATCTAAGTCCTCAGAAGAAGCCTGGGTGAAATTCCTTAGGAAATTAAGACATTTAAAATGAGCCATATATAGAGGAAAATTGAAAAAAGCACACACAGAAACTCAGACAAATGGATGTACAGGAAAGACCTAAGAACTTTAGCCTTCATTACAGGCTGATTCCAAGGCTCAGAACATGCTCTGCTAATTAGTGAAAGTCTTCCCTAACAGTTTGTAAAGACTGGTACAGGTGGCTGTTTTTTCAAATGCCCAATTTTCAACAAAAATCACAAGGCACAAAAAGATATAAGAAATCATACCTCATTGAAAGGAACAAAATAAATATCCAGAAACCGTCCTTGAAGAAACACAGGCACCAAGCCTCTATGGAAAACAGTATGGAGATTCTTCAAAGAATTAAAAATAGAGATGCCCTATGACCCAGCCATCCCACTACTAGGAATCTATCCAACGAACCTGAAATCAACACTCCAAAGAGGCTTATGCACTCCTATGTTCATTGCAGCATTATTCACCATAGCCAAGAAGTGGAAGCAACCTAAGTGTCCCTCGTCTGACGATTGGATTAAGAAAATGTGGTATATATATAGAATCGAATACTACTCAGCCATAAAAAAAGACAAAATCGTCCCATTTGCAACAACATGGATGGGCCTGGAGCGTATTATGTTAAGTGAAATGAGTCAGAAAGAGAAAGACAAACACTGTATGATCTCATTCATATGTGGACTATAAACCAACACATGGACAGAGAAAACTGTACTGTGGTTACCAAGGGCAGTGCAGGTGGGGGGTGGGCACAAGGGGTGAAGGGAGTCATATATATGGTGATGGACAAACAAAAATGCACAACCCAAAATTTCACAATGTTAAAAACCAGTAAAACATCAAAAAAAAAAAAAAAGAAACACAGGCACCAGACTTCCTAGACAGACTTTAAAACAATTGTCTTACATATGCTCAAGGGCTAAAGGAAAACATGGACAAAAAAACTAAAGGACATAAGACAATGATATATGAACAAAATTAAAATATTAACAAAGACATAGAAATTATAAAGTGGGACCAAATAGAAAATCTGGAGCTGAAAAGTACAATATCTGTATTTAAAAATGCAACAGATAAGTTCAACAGCTGACTCTAACAGGTAGAGGAAAGATCCATGAACTTGAAGACAGGTTATTTGAAATCATTGAGTCTGAAAGAAAAAAAGAAAAAAAAAAAAAGAATGGGGCCAGCCCCAATGGCTTAGTGGTAAAAGTTCAGTGTGTTCTGCTTTGGTGGCCCACGTTCGGTTCCCGGGAATGGAACCACACCATTCATCTGTCAGTGGCCATGCTGTGGTGGTGGCTCATGTAAAAAAAAAAAAAAGAGGAAGGTTGGCAACAGATGTTAGCTCAGGGTGAATCTAAGGACTTATATGGTATCATCAATAATCCATAAGCATCTAACTTATGCATTATGGCAGTTTCAGAAGTAGAAGAGAGAGAGAAAAGGGCAGAGAGCTTAATTGAAAAAGTAATGACTGAAAATTTTCTGAATTTGAGGAAGAACATAGATCTACAAATCCAGAAGGTTAACAAATTCCAAGTAGTACTCACATTATAATCAAACTGTCAAAAGCCAAAGTCAAAGAGAGAATCTTGAATGTGGCAAGAGAAAGGCAACTTGTCACATACAAGTTATCCTCAATAAGATTATCAGTAGATTTCCCAACAGAAACCTAGGAGACCAACAGACAGTGAGAAATGCTAAAGGAAAAAATTTTCAACTGAGAATTATATATGTGGCAAAATCGTCTTACAAAATTGAGGGAGATATTAAGACATTTCTAGATAAACAAGCACTGAGGGATTTCAATACCACTAGACCTGCCGTATAAGAAATGCTAAAAGTATTTTCTCAAATTGAAATGAAAGGAAAGTAAATAGTACCTTGAAGCCATATAAAACCATAAAGACCTCTGGTAAGGGCAAATATATGGACAAATGCAAAAACCAATATTGTAATTTTGGTTCATATCTCCACTTTTTATTTTCTATGGGATTTAAAATATAAATGCAGAAAAAATATAATAAATTCTATGTTAATAGGTACACAATATATAAAGATGTAATTTGTGACATCAATAACATAAAGTGGGTGGAATGAAGCTATAAAAGAATCAAGTTCTTATAGGTGAATGAAGTTAATTTGGTATAAATTTAAAATAGATTGTTATAACTTTAAGATCTTATATATAATCTCCATGGTAACCAAAAGGAAAATATCTATAGAATGTACAGATGAGAAAATAAGAAAGGAAACAAAATGTATCACTAAAAAATCAACTAAACACAATGAAAGGCAATAGTAAAGGAAATGACGGGTTAAAAAAGCTATAAAATATGTTCTTAGAGGGATAGCTTTCAGTTTTTCACCATTGAGGATAATATTAGCTGTGGGTTTCTCATATATGGTCTTTATTATGTTGAGGTACTTTCCTTCTATACCCATTTTATTCAGAGTTTTTATCATAAATGGATGCTGTATCTTGTCAAATGCTTTCTCTGCATCTATTGAGATGATCATGTGATTTTTGTTCTTCATTTTATTAATGTGGTGTATTACGTTGATTGATTTGCGAATGTTAAACCATCCCTGCATACCTGGAATAAATCCCACTTGATCATGGTGTATAATTTTTTTAACGTATCGTTGTATGCGATTTGCTAGTATTTTGTTGAGGATTTTTGCATCGAGGTTCATCAGTGATATTGGCCTGTAATTTTCTTTTTTTGTGTTGTCCTTGTCTGGTTTTGGTATCAGGGTAATGACAAAGCTATAGTAACCAAAACAGCATGGTACTGGCACAAAAACAGACACACAGATCAATGGAATAGAATCGAAAGCCCAGAAATAAACCCACACATCTATGGACAGCTAATCTTTGACAAAGGAGCCAAGAACATACAATGGGGAAAAGAAAGTCTCTTCAACAAATGGTGTTGGGAAAACTGGATAGCCACATGCAAAAAAATGAAAGTAGACCCTTACCTTACACCATGCACAAAAATTAACTCCAAATTGATTAAAGACTTGAATGTAAGACCTGAAACTATGAAACTTCTAGAAGAAAACATAGGCAGTACGCTCTTCCACATCGGTCTTAGCAACATCTTTTCAAACACCACATCTGACCAGGCAAGAGAAACAATAGAAAAAATAAACAAATGGGACTACATCAAACTAAAAATCTTCTGCACAGCAAAGGAAACCATCAACAAAACGAAAAGACAACCTAACAATTAGGAGAAGATATTTGCAAACCATACATCTGATAAGGGCTTAATCTCCAAAATATATAAAGAAGTCATGCATCTCAACAACAAAAAAACTACCAACCCAATTAAAAAATGGGCAAAAGACCTGAACAGACATTTCTCCAAAGAAGATATACAGATGGCCAACAGACACATGAAAAGATGTTCAAGATCACTAACTATCAGGGAAATGCAAATCAAAACTACAATGAGATATCACCTCACGCCCGTCAGAATGGCTATAATTAACAAGACAGGAAACAATATTTGTTGGAGAGGATGTGGATAAAAGGGAACTCTCACACACTGCTGGTGGGAGTGCAAACTGGTGCAGCCACTATGGAAAACAGTATGGAGATTCCTCAAAAAATCAAGGATAAAACTACCATATGATCCAGCTATTCCACTGTTGGGTATTTATCCAAAGAACTTGAAAACACCAATTTACAAAGGTACATGCACCCCTGTGTTCATTGCAGCATTATTCACAATAGCCAAGACTTGGCAGCAACCTAAGTGCCCATCAAGGGACAAATGGATAAAGAAGATGTGGTATATATACACAATGGAATACTACTCAGCCATAAGAAACGATGAAATCCAGCCATTTGTGACAACATGGATGGACATTGAGGGTATAATGTAAAGTGAAATAAGTCAGAGGGAGAAGGTCAAATACCGTATGATTTCCTTCATTAAGTAGTAGATAATAACAACAATAAACAAACACATAGGGACAGAGATTGGATTGGTGGTTACCAGAGGTGATGCGGGGAGGGAGGAGGGTGAAAGGGATAATTCGGTACATGTGTGTGGTGATAGGTTGTAATTAGTATTTTGGTGGTGAACATGATGTAGTCCATGCAGAAATAGAAGTACAATGATGTACACCTGAAATTTTTACAATGTTATAAACCAATGTTACTGCAATAAACAAAAAATTTTAAAAAAAGCTAAAAAATATGTAGAAACAAATAACAAAATGGCAAATTAAGTCATTTCCTATCAGTAATTACCTTTAATGTAAATTGTTTAACTCTCAAATCAAGATGTAGATTGGCAGAATGGATAAAAAGACAGAATGAAACTCTATGCTATCTATAAGAGACTCGCTTTAGATCCACAGATACAAATAGGTTGAAAATGAAAGGATATAAGAAGATATTCCATGCAAAAAAGTAGTGACCAAAAGAGATCAGGACGATCTATACCAATATCATACAAAATAGACTTTAAATCAAAATCTGTTACAAGAGGGAAAAAATGACATTACATACTTATAAAAGTGTTGATTCACCAAAAAATTAAGAGAAATATATATATATTCAGAGCTCCGAAATACAAGAAGCAAACATTGACAGAATTGACATGACAAATTGATAGTTGTGGTATGAGACTTCAATACTCCACTTTCAATAATAGATAGAACAATCAGATAGAAAACCAATAAGGAAATAGAGGATTTGAACAATACTGCAGACCAATTTGACCTAACACGTATATAAAGAATACTCCAACCAACAAAAGCAGAATACATATTCTTCTCAAGTGAAGATGGAACATTATCCAGGATAGACCATATGTTAGGCCACAAAACATGTCTTGATGAATTTAAAAAAGATCGAAATGAAGAGATGGAAAAAGATATTCAAAGCAAATGGTAACCAAAGGAAAGCAAGGGTGGCTATACTTATATCAGATAAAATAGACTTTAAGTCAAAAACTGTCACCAGAGACAAACAAGGTCATTATGTAATGACAAAGGGAGAAATTCATCAAGAGGATATAACAGTTACAAATACATATATGCAACCAACATTGGAGCACCTAAATATATAAAGCCAATATTAGGAGAACTTGAAGAGAGAAAGTAATAGCAATACAATAATAGTAGGGGACTTTTATACCTCTCTTTCAACAATGGATAGATCATCCATAAAGAAAATCAAGAAGGAAACAGTAGACTTGAACAACACTATAGACTAAATGGATCTAACAGACATATACATAACATTCCATCCAACAGCTGCAAAACACACAGTCTTTTCAAGAGCATGATGAACATTCTCCAGGATAAATCATATGTTAGGCAATAAACAAGTCTTAACAAATTTAAAATGACTAAAATCATAGCAAGGATCTTTTCTGAAGACGATGGTATAAAAGTAGAAATCAATAAGAGGGGGAAATTGGAAAATTCACAAACATATGGAAATTGAATAACACACCCCTGCACAATAAATGAGTCAAAGAAGAAATTAAAAAGGAAATAAAAAATATCTTAAGACAAATGAAAATGTAAACACAACACACCAAAATTACATGATGTAGCAAAAGCAGTTTTAAGAGAGGAGTTTACAGCAATAAATGCCTACATTAAGAAAAAAGAAAGATCTCAAATATACAATGTAACTTTACACCTTAAAGAACTAGAAAAAAAAGAACAAATTTAACCCAAAGGTAGCAGAAGAAAGGAAATAACAAAGCAGAAATAAATGAAATAGAGACTAGGAAAACAAGAGAAAACATAATGAAACTAGGAGTTAGTTTTTTTAAAAAAGATAATATTGACTAAATTTCAGGTAGACTGAGAAAAGAAAGAAGAGAGAAGTCAAGATGGTGGCGTAGGCGGACTCTGAACTCACCTCCTCCCACCGACACAGCAGACTTACAACTACTCTTGAACCATTGTCCCTGAGGGAGAACTGAAAACTGGATAAGAGGAACCCCTGCAACAAATGACAGTCCTGACTGAGGTGGAAGAGGCAGAAATTCCCTTCTGGAGAGAAAAAATGCCACCTTCACCAGCCGCAGTGCTTCATGGACACCCGGGAGCAATCCAAAGTATGCAGCCTTCCTTGAAGGAGTAGAGGACCTGAGTCAAGGAGTGTTGCTGCTATAGACATTTTTTTTGATCCAGCACAACCCAGATGAATGTCATAATATCTGGCTTTGCTGGCTACTACAACAATGGGGAATACCACCAGAAAAGTGGAGACATAAGGAAATTAAAGCCAGCTGTTAAAGGGCCCATGCACAAATTCACCTGTTTCAGAAAGCAACCTAAAATCACCAGAAAGAAAGGTGCACAGTTCTTTGGTGAAAAGGAGACTCACCTGGTAGGCTCTGGGGGCAGAGGTTAGAGGTGAGACCTCTCCAGGGACTGAGACATTGGTGGCAGCCATTGTTGTGACCTGATACAGGCATGCTGACACAGATGTTGGCAAATGCCATGGGAGTTCTCCCCCTAGCCTCTCTGCTCAGGGTCTGCCCCACATACTAGATCACCAATTTAATCCAGCTCAGCATGCCCTAGGGACTAGCCCCACACAATGGCAGGCCCATGGCAACTTGTGGGCTTGCATAGGCTAGGTGCCTTAATTCTCTTCAGCCTGGCAAATGGGTCCACCTCTGTGGGGCGAGGTATGCATGAGGAGCAGGTGGAGTGTGTGGGGCATTGGTGGAGTGTGTGAGGCCTCTGCTGTGGGGCAACTGGGTCCACTTCAGGGGATTGGGGCTCACACATGGGGCATGACTATGTTGATGATGTGTGTGGCCCTGTGGGCAATGGGGCTTGTTAGCTGCAGAAGACTTGGTCTTCTCAAACTGCCACATAAAGTACTGGCCCCACCTTCCAAAGCCTGAAACAATTGGGTGACTCTGTGTCTGAGGCCAACCCCACCCAGCTGCAATCCTCAGAGAGCCAACAAGAGCCTTATAGGCCAGAAACCTATGACAATTATAAGTCCCAGAGCCTAACAACCAGCCATGCTGGGGGCCTACTCACTTAATAGAAAAACTACAACAAGAATGTGCTATTAGAACTTGCAGCCAACTGTGCTGGGGCTCACCACACCCGATAAAGTGACCGAAGGGTCCACAACAACCACACACAGCTGAACATTACAAGTATCCAGCCAGGGCGACAGCTCAGCCACCCTTGGTAGCTACAGGAAGAGAAACCCTGCCACAACAGAAGGACACACACAACCCAAACTGGGGTCACTCCTGGACCATTTGGAACTGGTGATGAGAGGGAAGCACACTGCTGGGCCTCATAAGGCATCACTTACATAAGGTCACCTCTTCAAGATCAGAAGAGGTAGCTGACCTACCTACTGCATAGATACAAACACAGAGAAGGAGACAAAATGAGGAGGCAAAGGAATACATTCCAAGTAAGGGAACAGGACAAAACCACAGAAAAATAACTAAATGAAACAGAAATGAGCAATCTACCTGACAAAGAGTTCAAAGAGTCATAAGGATGCTCACTGATGTTGGGAGAAGAATGGATGAACTTAGTGAGAATTTCAACAAAGAAATGGAAGATATAAAAAAGAACCAATCAGAAATGAAGAAAACAATACTGGAAATGAAAACATCACTAGAGAGACTTAAAAGCAGAGTAGAGGATACAGAAGAATGGATCAGCGAGCTGGATGAAGGACTAGAGGAAATATCCAAGATGAACAGATAGCAGAAAAAAGAATTAAAGAGAGCAAGGACAGTCTAAGGGACCTCTGGGACAACACCAAGCACACTAACATCTGTGTTATAGGTGTCCCAGAAGGAGAAGAGAGAGACAAACGAGCAGAGAATATATTTGAAGAAATAGAAGCTGAAAACTCTCCTAAGGAAGGAAACTGACATCCAGCTACAGGAAGCACAGAGAGCACCAAACAAGATAAACCCAAAGAGGCCCACATAAAGACACATCATAATTAAAATGTCCAGAATTAAAGATAAAGAGAGAATCCTAAAAGCTGCAAGAGAAAGGCAACAAGTTACATACAAAGGAAAGCCCATAAGGCTATCAGCTGACATCTCAGCAGAAATTTTACAGGCTAGAGGAGAGTGGCACGGTATACTTAAGGTGCTAAAAGGAAAAAATCTACAGCCAAGAGTACCTTATCTGGCAAAGTTATCATTCAGAATGTAAGAAGAGATAAAGATATTCACAGACAAGCAAAAATTAAAGGAGATTATCACCAAGAAACCAGTCCTACAAGAAATGTTAAAAGGGATGTATTTAAGGGGAAAGAGACGACCACAAATAGGAAAAATTATCTATTTCCATAATAAGAGGGTAATGGATACAAACACACAAAGAAAAGGTTAGATATGATACCAAAAACATAAAATGTTGGAGGAGGGGAGTAAAAGAGTAGAGCTTTTAGAAAGACGTCAAACTAAAGAGGCCACCAACATAACATAGATTGCTATACACATAGGTTATTATATATGAACCTGATGGTAATCACAAACCGGAGACCTATACTAAATACACAAAAATTAAGAGAAAGGAACCCAAACATAATACTAAAGAAAGCCATCAAACCACAAGGGAAGAGAGCAAGAGAAGAAAAAAGGAACAGTGAAGAACTATTAAAACACCTAGAAAAAAAGTAAAAGAAAATAGCAGTAAGTACATACTTATCAATAGCTACTTTAAATGTCAATGGACTAAATGCTCCAATCAAAAGGCATAGAGTGGTTGACTGGATAAAAATAAAACCCATATATATGCTGCATACAAGAGACACTTTTCAGACCTAAAGACACTCACAAACTGAAAGTGAAGGGATGGAAAAAGATACTCCATGCAAATGGCAATGAAAAGAAACCTGAGGTAACAATACTTATATCAGACAAAATAGACTTTAAAACAAAAGCTGTAACAAGAGACAAAGAAGGGCACTCCATAAGGATCAAGGGAACAATCCAACAAGGTGATATAACACTTGTAAATATCTATGCACCTAACATAGGAGCACCTAAAGATATAAAGAAATTATTAACAGACATAAAAGGAGAAATAGACAGTGACACAATAATAATAGGGGACTTTAACACTCCACTTACACCTGTGGATAGCTCATCCAAACAGAAGATCAATAAGGAATCATTGGCCTTAAACTACACACTAGACCAGATGGACTTAGTAGATATATATAGAACATACCATCCCGAAACTGAAGAATACACATACTTTTGAAATGCACATGAAGCATTCTCCAGGACTGATCACATATTAGGCCACAAAACAAGTCTCCATGAATTTAAGAAGATTGAAATAATACCAAGCATCTCTTCAGACCACAACAGTATGAAACTAGAAATCAGCTACAGGAAGAAAAATGGAAAAACCACAAATATGTGGAGATTAAAAAAAAAACGCTACTGAACATGATTGGGTCAATGAAGAAATCAAAGGAAAAATTAAAAAAAAAAATCTAGAGACAAATGAAAAGGAATATAGGACATGCCAAAATTAATGGGATACAGCAAGTGCCGTTCTAAGAGGGAAGTTCATAGCAATACAGGTCTACCACAACAAACAAGAAAAATCACAAATAAACAATCTAACAGTGCACCTAAAGGAACTAGGAAAAGAAGAACAAAGGCCAAAATAAGAAGATGGAGGAAATAATAAAAATCATAGCTGAAATAAATGAAATAGAGACTAAAAAAAAAAGAAAAAATCAATGCAACCAAGAGCTTCTTCTTTGAAAAGATAAACAAAATTAACAAACCTTTAGTAGACTCACCAAGAAAAACAAGAGAAGGCTCAAGTGAATAAAATAAGAAATGAAAGAGGAGAAATTACAATGGACACCTCAAAAATACAAAAGATTTTAAGATAATATTACAAAAATCTATATACCAACAAATTGGATAATCTAAAAGAAATGGATAAATTCTTAGGATCATACAACTTGCAAAACTGAATCAAAAGGAAACAGTGAATTTGAATAGACCAATCACCAGTAAGGAGATCAAAACAGTAAACAAAACCTCCCCCAACATAAAAGTCTAGGCCCACAGGGCTTCCCTGGTGAATTTTATGAAACCTTCAAAGAAGACTTAATAGCTATCCTTCTCACTCTTCCAGAAATTGAAGAGGAGGGGGGCTTCCTAACTCATTCTACAAAGTCTACGTTACCCTGATATCCAAAGCAGAAAAAGACCACACAAACAAAGAAAATTACAGACCAATATCACTGATGAACATTGATGCAAAAATGCTCAACAATATACTAGTAAATAGAATACAACAACATATGGAAAAGATCATACACCATGATCAAGTGGGATTTATTCCAGGGATGCAGGGATGGTTCAACATCTGCAAATCAATGAGCATGATACACGAACTTAACAAAATGAGGCATAAAAATCACATGATCATCTCAATAGATGCAGAGAAAGCATTTGACAAGGTGAGGCATTGATTTATGATGAAAACTCTTAATAAAAAGGGTATAGACAGAAAGTACCTCAACATACTAAAGGTTATATATGACAAACCTACAGCTAATATTATTCTCAATGGTGAAAATCTGATTGATATCCCCCTAAGAATAGGAATCAGACAAGGATGCCCACTTTGTCACCACATCTATTTAACATATTATTGGAAGTTCTAGCCAGAGCAGTCAGACAAGAAAAAGAAATAAAAAGTATCCAAATTGTAAAGGGAAAAGTGAAACTGTCACTACTTGCAGATGACATTATTTTATACATAGAAAACCCTAAAGAATCCACCAAAAAACTTTTAGAAATAATAAATGAATATGGTAAAACTGCAGGATACAAAATCAACATACAAAAATCAGTTTCATTTCTATACACGAACAATGAAGTAGCAGAAAGAGTAATTAAGAATACAATCCCATTTATAACTGCAACAACAAGAATAAAATACCCAGGAATAATCTAACCAAAGACGTGAAAGATACGTACACTAAAAACTATAAAACATCATTGAAAGAAATTGAAGAAAGAAGAAAATGGAAATATATTCTGTGCATTTGGATTGGAAGAATTAACAGAGTTAAAATGTCCATACTTCCTAAGGCAATCTATAGATTCACTGCAATCCCTATCAAAGTTTCAACAACATTTTTCCACAGATATAGAACAAAGAATCTTAAAATTTATATGGAACAACAGAAGAACCCGAATACTGCTGTTCAAAGGAATCCTGAGAAAAAAGATCAACTGGAGGTATCACACTCCCTGATTTCAAAATATACTACTAAGCTATAGTAATCAAAACAGCATAGTACTGGGAAAAAACAGACACACAGATTAACAGAACAGAATAGAGAGCCCAGAAATAAACCCACACATCTATGGACAACTAATTTTCGACAAGGGGGTCAAGAACGTACAATGGAGAAAGGAAAGTCTCTTCAATAAATGGTGTTGGGAAAACTGGACAGCCACAGAAAAGAAAAATTAAAGTAGATAATTATCTTACACAATACACAGACATTAACTCAAAATGGATTAAAGACTTGAATGTAAGACCTGAAACCATGAAGCTTCTAGAAGAAAACATATTTTCAAGCACCGTGTCTGACTAGGCAAGGGAAACAATGGAAAAAATAAACGAATGGGACTACGTCAAACTAAAAAGCTTCTGCACAGCAAAGGAAACCATCAACAAAATGAAAAGATAACCTAACAACTGGGAGAAGATATTGGTAAACCATATATGTGATAAGGGGTTAAAATCCAAAATATATAAATCACAGATACATCTCAACAACAATAAAAACTAACAACCCATTTAAACAAGGGGAAAAAGATCTGAACAGACATTTCTCCAAAGAAGATATACAGATGGACAACAGGCACATGAAAAGATGTTCAACATCATTAACTATCCGGGAAATGCAAATCAAAACCGCAGTGAGAGATTACCTTGCTCCCATCAGAATGGCTATAATTAACAAGAGGAAACAACAATTACCGGAGAGAAGGTAATTCTCACACCCTGCTGGTGGGAGTGCAAACTGGTTTAGCCACTATGGAAAACAGTATGGAGATTCCTCAAAGTTAAGGATAGAACTAGCATATGATCCAGATATTCCACTGCTGGGTGTTTAGTCAAAGAACATTTTTAAAGATACATGCACACCTGTGTTCATTGCAGCATTATTCATGATAGTCAAGACTTGGAAGCAACCTAAGTGCCCATCAATGGAAAAATGGCGAAAGAAGATGTGGTATATATACACAATGGAATACTACTCAGCCATAAGAAATGATGAAATCCAGCCATTTGTGACAACATGGATGGACCTTGAGGATATTATGCAAAGTGAAATAAGTCAGAGGGAGAAGGTCAAATACCATATGAACTCATTAAGTAGTAGACAAAAACAACAACAAACAAACACATAGAGACAGAGATTGCATTGGTGGTTACCAGAGGGGAAGTGGGGAGGGAAGAGGGTGAAAGGGATGATTAGGCACATGTATGTGGTGATGGATTTTAATTAGTCTTTGGGTGGTGAACATGATGTAATCTATGGAGAAATAGAAGTATAATGATGTACACCTGATATTTATATAATGTTATAAACCAATGTTACTGCAATAAAAAACAAGAAGAGAAAGAAGAGTCAAACAAGTTTATAAATGAAAGGGGAGACATTACAACTGATACCACAGAAATGCAAAGGATCATGAGATGACTATGAACAATTACATACCAGTAAATTAGATAACAGAATAAATGGAAAAATCCTTAGAAACATAAAATTTCTTCATGTATCATGAAGAAAAAGAAAATATGAACAGATCAACAATGAGCAAGGTGATTGAAGCAGTAATTAAAAACCTCCCAGCAAAGAAACGCCTAGAACCTGATGACTTTACTAGTAAATTCTACCAAACATTTCAAAAAGAATTAATACCAATCCTTCTCAAATTCTTCCAAAAAATTGAAGAGGAAGGAAAAATTTCAAGCTCATTTTATGAGGCCAACATTACCCTAGTAACAAAGGTAGACAAAGACATTACAGGAAAAGAAAATTACTGGCCAAACCCTTGATGAGCACAGATATGACAATCTTCAACAAAATACTAGCAAACTGAATTTAACAGTACATTAACAGGATAATACATCAAGTACAGTTTTCCCTGTAATGCAAGGATTATTCAACACACACAAACCAATAAATGTGATACACCACATTAAAAGAATGAAGCATAAATGTCACATGATCATCTCAATAGAGGCAGACAAAGCATTGGACAAAATTTAACATCCTTCCATGATAAAAACACTCAACAAATTAGATATAAAAGGAAGATATCTCAACATAACAAAGGCTATATATATCACAAACCCACAGCTAACATCATATTCAGTGGTGAAAAGACGAAAGATTTTTTTCAAATCAGCAACAAGACAAGGATGTCCACTTTTGCCACTTCTATTGAATATAGTATGGAAGTCTTAGCAGAGCAATTAGGAAAGAAATAGAAACAAAAGGCATTCATACTGGAGAGGAAGAAGTAAAATGGTTCCTGTTTGCAGATGACATGATCTTATAAATAGAAAACCCTAGAGACTCCACCCCAAAATTGTTAGAACTAATAAATAAATTCAGTAAAGTTGCAAGATACAAAATTAACATACAAAACTCAGTTGCTTTTCTATACATTAACAATAAACTATCTGAAAAAGAAATTAAGGAAACAAGCTCATTTATGAAAGCATCAAAAAATACTTAGGAGGGAATTTAACCAAGGAGATGAAAAATCTGTACACTGAAAAGTATAAAAACTTGATGAAAGAAATGGAAGAAGACAGAAATAAATAGAAAGACACTCTGTGTTCATGGATTATAAAGATGGTTAAAATGTCCATACTGCCCATAAAGATCTACAGATTCAATGCAATCCCTATCAAAATTCCAATGGCATTTTTCACAGAAATTGAAAAAAAAATCCTAAAATTTATATGGCATGAAAAAACACCTTGAATAGTCAAAGCAATCATGCAGAAAGAGAACAAAGCTGAAGGCATCAAACTACCTGAATTCAAAATATATTAAAAAGCTATAGTAATCAAAGCAGCATAGTGCTGGCATAAAAAGAGACATGTAGACCAACGGAATAAAATAGACTCCCTAGAAATAAATCTATCCATTCACAGTCAACTGATATTCTACAAGAATGCCAAGAACACACAATGGGGAAAAGACAGTCTCTTCAATAAATGGTGTTGGAAAAACTGGATATCCACATGCAAAAAAATGAAATTTGACTCAGATCATACCATATACCAAAATCAACTCAAAATGGATTAAAGACTTAAATGTAAGATCTGAAACTGTAAAACTACCAGAAGAAAACATAGAAAAAAAGCTTCTCGACATTGGTCAGGGCAATGATTTTTTGGTTATGATACCAAAAGCACAGGTAACAAAAGTATAAATAGACAAATGGGATTTAATCCAAATAAAAAGCTTCTGAACAGCAAAGGAAACAATGAACAGAGTGAAGAGACAGGCTACATAATGGGAGAAAATATTTGCAAACCATACATCTGGTGAGGAGTTAATATTCAAAATACGTAACATACTTAAACAACTCAATAGCAAGAAAACAAATAGCTCAATTCAAAAATGGGCAAAGGAACTGAATAGATAACTTCTAAATAAGATATACAAAAGGCCAATAGGTATATGACAAATTGCTCAACATCACCAACCATCAAGGAAATGCACATCAAAACCACAATGAGATATCACCTTACACTTGTTAGAATGGCTCCTATCAAAAAAGACAAAAGACAAGTGTTGGTGAGGATGTGGAGTAAATGGAGCACTTCTGTGTTGTAGGTGGGAATGAAAATTGGTACAGTAATTGTAGAGAACAGTATGCAGGCTCCTCAAAAAATTAAAAACAGAACTCCCTTAAGGTCAAATACCATATGATCTCCCTCATTAAGTAGTAGATAATAACAACAACAAACAAACACATAGAGACAGAGATTGGATTGGTGGTTACCAGAGGGGAAGGGGGGAGGGAGGAGGGCGAAAGAAATAATTCAGCACACGTGTGGTGATGGGTTGTAATTAGTATTTGGGTGGTGAACGTGATGTAATCTATGCAGAAATAGAAGTATAATGATGTACACCTGAAATTTATACAATGTTATAAACCAATGTTACTGCAATAAACAAAAAATTAAAAAAAAAGTTACACAAATGGAATCATACAATAAAAAAATAAAATAAAATATATTCGACAGTTAAAAAAAATAAAACAACCCCATTTCTGGGTATATAGGCAAAAGAAATGACATCAGTATCTCAAAGAAATATCTACTCTCCCATGTTCATTGCAGCATTATTCACAATAGCCAAGATACAGAAATAAGCTATGTCCCTTGATCAATGAATGGATAAAGAAAATGTAGTGTGTGTGTATATATATATATATATTTCAGCCTAAAATACATGAGAAATCCCATCACTTGTGACAACATGGATGAACCTGGAGGATATTAAACTAAGTGAAATAAGCTAGGCACAAAAAGATAAATAGTGCGTGATTTCACTTACAGGTGGAATCTAAACAAGTCAAACTCATAGAAGCAGAGAGTATAATGGTGGTTTCCAGTTGTTAAGAGTTGGAAGAAATTGGGAGATTTTGGTCAAAGGGTACAAAGTTTCAGTTATGCAAGATGAATAAGTTCTGGAGATCTAATATACAGCATAGTGATAGTTAATAATACTGTATTATATATTTGAAATTTGCTAAGAGAATACATCTTAAAAATTCTCATCACAAAAAAAAATAACTATGTGAAATAGTAGATATGCTAATAAGTTTGATTATGGTAATCATTTCACAATGTATACTTATATCAAAAAATAAATTTGAAAAGATTAAAATTATACAGAATGTCTTTCTGATCAAAATGGAATGAAACTAAAAATGAATAACGAGAAAAACTGAAAAATTCATATGTGGAAATTAAACAATACACTGTTAAACAACCAGTGGTTCAAAATAAATCACAATCGAAATTAGAAAATACGTGGAGATAAAGGAAAAGAAAAACACAACATACCAAAACTTATGGGATGCATCAGAACAGTTATGAGAGGGAAATGTATATCTGTAAGTGCATACATTCTAAAGAAGAAAGGTCTCAAATCCTTAAAGAACTAGTAAAAGAGAAGCAAACTACACCCAATAGTAACAGAAGGAAGAAAATAATAAATATTAGAGTAGAGATAAATAAAATAGAGAACATAAAAACAATAGAGTAAATTATTGAAACCAATGTTGATTCTTTGAAATGATAAACAAAATTGACAAACCTTTAGCTAGACTGACAAAGATAAAAGAGAGAAAACTCGGGGGCCAGCCCGGTGGTGCAAGCGGTTAAGTGCGCGCGCTCCGCTGTGGCGGCCCGGGGTTCGCTGGTTCGGATCCCGGGCGCGCACCAACGCACTGCTTGGTAAGCCATGCTGTGGCGGCGTCCCATATAAAGTGGAGGAAGATAGGCACCGATGTTAGCCCAGGGCCGTCTTCCTCAGCAAAAAAGGAGGAGGATTGGCGGATGTTAGCTCAGGGCTGATCTCCTCACAAAAAAAAAAAAAAAAAAAAAGAGAGAAAACTCAAATTACTAAAACCAGACGTGAAAGTAGAGACATTACTACCAATTTTACAAAAATAAGAATTATAAAAGGTTCTATGAGCAGTTGTACTCCAAAAAAATTAGATAATTTAGATGAAATGGAAAAATTCCTAGTAACACACAACCTATCAAAACTGATACAAAAAGAAATAGAAAATCTGAATAAGCTGATAACTATAATAAAATAGATCAGTAATCAAAAACCTCTCAACAGGGCATTATGTTAGGTGAAATAAGTCAGACAGAGAAAGACAAGCACTGTATGATCTCACCTATATGTGGAATCAAAAAAAAAAAATCATAGAAAAAGGGATCAGATTTGTGGTTACCATAGGCGGGGGGTGAGGGGAGGAGGGAAAAGAGAAAGGTGGTCAAAAGGTAGATACTTCCAGTTACAAGATAAGTAAGTACTAGGAATGTAATGTACAGCATGATGATGATAGTTAACACTGATGTATGATATACAGGAAAATTAAGAGAGTGAATCCTAAAAGTTTTCATTACAAGGAAAAAAATTTTCTTCTTTTTTTGCTCTCTGTTTTTATCGTATCTATACAAGATGATAGATGCTAACTAAACTTATAGCAGTAATTATTTCACAACATATATGTCAAACCATTATGCTGTGCACCTTAAACTTATAGTCATGTATATCAATTATATCTCAATAAAACTGGAAAAAAATAAAGTTAGAGAGCAAGGACAAAAAAAAAAAAAAACTCTCAACAAAGAAAAACCTAGGACCAGATGGCTTTCATGGGGAATTCTAGCCAATATTTAAAGAAGAATTAACACCAATAATTTTTAAACTCTTCCAAAAAATTGAAGAAGAAGGAAGGAAATGTTCCCTCCAAAACTACATACCAATATTCCTTATTAATATAGATGTAAAAATCTTCAACAAAATACTAGTAAATAGAATTAAATAGACTATTTTAAGGATTATACATCATGACCAAATGGGATTTATTCTCGGAATGCAAGGATGCTTCAACTTAAGAGAATCAATCAATGTAATATATCACATCAATATAAAGAAGGGAAAAAATTACATAATCATCTCAATTGATACAGAAAAAGCATTTGACAAAATTCAATATCGTTTCATGATAAAAACACTCAATAAACTAGAGACAGAAGGGAACTCCTTCAACATGATAAAGACCATATTTGAAAAGCCACAACTAACAGCATACTCAATGTTGAAAAACTGAAAACTTTTCCTCTAAGATCAGGAATAAGGAAATGATGCCTGCTTTTTCCATTCTATTCAGCATAGTATTGGCAGTTCTAGCCAGAACTATTAGGCAAGAAAAAGCAGTGAAAGGAATCTACATTGGAAAGGAAGAAATAAAATTATCTCTATTCACATATGACATTATCTCATAAGAAGAAAAGTCTAAAGAATCCACAAACATATTGTTAGAGCAAATAAATGAATTCAAAAAATTTGCAGGATATAAAATCAATACCAAAGAATCAGTTGCATTTTTATAAACTTGTAAGGAACAATCTAAAAAAAAATTTTAAAGCAATTCCACTTACAATAGCAAAAAAAAAAAAAATACTTAGGAATAAATTTAACCAAAGAGGTGAAGACTTGTACACTGAAGACTACAAAACATTGCTGAATGAAATTGAAGAGGGCCTAAATAAATGGAAAAACATCTTGTCTTCATGGATTGGAATGATTAATTTGTTAAGATGACAATACTACCCAAAGCAATCTATAGATTCAATGCAATCCCTATCAAAATCCCAATGGCATTTTTACACAAATAAAATAACACATCCTAAAATTCATACGTATTCTCAAGGGATTCTGAATAGCTAAAACTGTCTTGAAAAAGATGAACAAAGTTAGAAGTCTCACATTTCCTGATATAAAATCTTGCTACAGTGCTATAGTAATCAAAACACGGTGGTAGTGGCATAAGGACAGACATATAGACAATTGGAATAGAATAGAAAACCCAGAAATAAACCTTCACCTATACGGTTAGTTATTTTTGACAAAAGTCTCAAGACCCTTCAATGAGGAAAAAGTCTTTTCATCAAATGGTGCTGGGAAAATGGATGTCCATACCAAAAGAATGAAGTTGGACCCTTGCCTTACACAGTATAAAAAATTAACTCACAATGGATCAAAGATCTAAACTTAAGAGGTAAAACCATAAAATTCATAGAAGAAAACATAGAAGAAATGTTCATAATATTGATTTGACAATGACTTCTGAGATATGAAACTGAAATCATATGGAATAGAAGAAAAAATAGGTAACTTAGCTTTCATCAAAATTTAAAACTTTTGTATATCAAAGGACACAATCAAGAGAGTGAAAATACAACCCACAAATGGGAGAAAATATTCACAAGTCATATTTCTGATAAAGATTTAATATCCAGAATGTATAAAGAACTCCTACTATTCAACAACAAAATATATGCCATCCAATTCAAAAAAGGGCAAATGACTCAAATAGACATTTCTCAAAGAACATATACAAGCGGCCAAGAAACACATGAAAAGATATTCAACATTTGTCATGGGAAATACAAACCAAAACCATAATGAGATACCACATCATACTCTTTAGGATGGGTATTAATTGAAAAACAAAAACAGAAAATAATTAGTTTTGCCAAGGATGAGAAGAAATTAGAACACTCATACATTGCTGATGACAAGGTAAAATGGTGCAGCCTCTATGGAAAACTGTTTGGTGGTTCCTCAGAAAGCTAAACACAGAATTACTATAATCCTGCAACTCGAATCCTAGGTACATACCCAGAGATATTGAAAGCAGGGACTTGAACAGATTCTTGTACAACAATGTTCAGATGCAGTATTATTCACATAGCTAAAAGGTGGAAACAACCCAAATGTCAATCAACAGATCAATGGATAAACAAAATGTGGTATATACATAAAACGGAATATTACTCAATCATTAAAAGGAATGAAGTTCTGACACATTCTAAAACATGGCTGGACCTTGAAGACATTATTCTAAGTGAAATAAGCCAGACACAAAAAGACAGATGTTTTTTAATGTTTTAATAGTTTATAACATTGTGAAATTTTGGGTTGTACATTTTTGTTTGTCCATCACCATATATATGTCTCCCTTCACCCCTTGTGCCCACCCCCTACCCCCATTGCCCCTAGTAACCACAATACAGTTTTCTCTGTCCATGTGTTGGTTTATATTCCACATATGAGTGAGAACATACAGTGTTTGTCTTTCACTTTCTGGCTTATTTCGCTTAACATAATACCCTCCAGGCCCATCCATGTTGTTGCAAATGGGATGATTTTGTCTTTTTTGATGGCTGAGTAGTATTCCATTGTATATATATACCACATCTTCTTGATCCAATCATCAGTCGAGGGACATTTAGGTTGCTTCCACTTCTTGGCTATAGTGAATAATGCTGCAATGAACATAGGAGTGTATAAGCCTCTTTGGATTGTTGATTTCAGGTTCGTTGGATAGATTCCCAGTAATGGGAGAGCTGGATCATATGGTATTTCTATTTTTAATTCTTTGAGGAATCCCCATACCGTTTTCCATAGAGGCTGTACCAGTTTGCATTCCCACCAGTTGTGTATAAGGGTTCCCGTTTCTCCACATCCTCTCCAACATTTGCTGTTCTTTGAAAAAGACAGATATTTTTTGATTCCACTTATATGCAGTATCTAGCATTAGCAAATTTAGAGAGATAAAAAGTATATTAGAGGTCACCAGGGCTCTGGGGAGTGGGGAATGGGGAGTTATTGCTTAATTGTTTCAGAGTTTCTATTTGGATTAATGAAAATGTTTTGAAAATGGATAATGGTGATGGTTGCACAATCATGTACATGCAATTAATGTCATTGAATTATACACTTAAAAATTATTAAAATGTCAAATTTTGTGTCATATATATTTTTCACAAATTAAAAAATTTAATAATGTAATATACCCCAAATCATTGAATTGTACACCTTAAATGAGTGAATATCTCAATATATTTGTTTAAACAAATAAAAACAAGAAACAAAAGGTATAAGGTTATGTTGCTGTAGAGAAACAGAACCCAGTAAGTGCAGGTGTCCTCTACCAGGTAGAAAACTTTCACATAATCCATTTGGGATCTTAAACAATATCCTTCCTATCTCTGGGCCTCGGAATCTCTACATTTTGAAAATGAAAAGGTGGGACTAGACTGTCAGATCTCCTGCACTTCTGACATTCCAGGATTCTATAATTTAGAAATAATAATGCCTAAGAGAGAACCTGAATGGTACATCATGAGGGAGGGGGTTAGAACATGTGGACAAAAGACTGGGAGTCTTAGATGACAGAGCTTTCTTTAGAGATTCAAAGTTTGAGAGCAAGGGGAAAAATCCAAAACTTTTGTTTTAAAAAACAAGATAGAGTGAAGCAAATGGTTAATAAGTACTACTTTAAAGCCAAGAAAGAAAGTGTTAAAGTAGGGACAGCTTGAAGGAGTTGGCCTCTGAGAACCACACATCAAGGAGGAGTAGAATTAGAGGAGACCATTCTCCTCAGGGTTCTGGGATTGATGTGGAACACTCACATTTTAGGAAGCAAAACTTGGATGACTGGGAAAACTTTTACCAAGTTATTTATTGTGAGGCATGATGTTTGTAACCAGCATGAAATCAAAATATTTATTACTTGATGTGGCAATAGCACCAACTAATCAGAAGAGATGCCATGACTATTCAGAATTGTCACCAACCTTATATAACAGGTAAGATTATACTAGCGTGTATTGGCTGAATTTCTGCTGTGTGTGTACTATGAGTAGAAAGTGTCCAATTAAATGGACTCTGTGTGCACTGATCTGCAGTAGGGAAGGCAGGGATGCAGCATAAAGGCATAGCTTTGGAGGGGCCCTAGATGATAGTGCGGCCAGAAAAATTACTCAAAATGGAAGAGGAAATATGACATATCAAAGAGCTTCTGGTGTGGGCTATTCTAGGGCTATAATTCAGGGCCTCATATTTTCACCCTGCTAGAGATCCTGATGGGGTGCAACTGTCCCTCATGGGACTTCAGAAACTGGAAGTGAAGTCAAAGCTGCAAGAAAGAAATGATCAGGGAACCAGAGTCAGCCCCTGGTCACACTGGGAAAACTTACAGAGATGGGAAGGGTCTGGGAGAAAAAAGTACAGTGAAGCTAAAGGCTTAAAACCAGGGTCCCTGCCAAGTAAATATTCAGACAAATGAGCAGCCAACAGGAAATGGTCAAAAGACAAGATACCTTTAAAGTCCTGGACGGGCCAAGCCAGCCTAGACGTAGCCTTTCTGCTTCTTAAAGTGACAGAAGTTCAAGACAAGGCTGAAGATGATGTTTGAAATAGTCCTCCTTGCCCCCAAAGATGGAAGTTCTTGCTAAGGTGGTTCTGTTCTCCAAAATCTTGAGGAAATGGTGTCTTCATTCAGCCTCCTTAGGTAGGAAAAAGTCAAGATGTGGTAATTGGGATTCCTATTTGGAGTGTGGATTTAACCACACCACCTAAGGCTTATAGTTTCAACAGATCTGACCTAGAAGACTGATTCAATTGGAAAAGCAGGAAGTGCTGGAAACATTGAGTCTTTGGTGGGAGGATGGTGGTTTTTCTGGCTGGAAATATGACGAAGGCTAGAGGTCCTACAATTTTGTCTGGAATTCTTGAAACTCTGAAGAAGAAAAGAGAACTGTTTTGTGGACAAATCTGGATGACAAATGGGATGGGACTATTGGTCAAATATTCTCACTTATCTCCCTCCTTCTATGTGTGTATGTTTATCTCTGACTCTCTCTTAGTCTCTGTTTCTCCATCTGTGTCTTTCTCTGACTCTTCTTCTGTCTCTTCTGCCTTTCACTTTCTCTGTATTAGCTCTGTCTCTGTCTTTTTCTCCCCTACTCCATAACCACATATCTTTATCCATACCCCCTTCATATCCATCCTCATAAATTTTGAGAAAACTCATGGGACTTTGCATTCAACCTAAACACAGCTCATTGCCAATAAGCTGGAATCAAAGGCTTCTGTATGGGCTTTGTATGGAATCCCAGGGACTCCCATCCCCTGGGCCAGTGTTGAGGGAGAACAAAAATAGGCTGTCACCTACACGCTATGATGTAAAGGCTAGTCCAAACTATCTTGCTCATTAGGCTCTACAGGATCTAAAATTTCACCATTAGGAACTCATTCATTTGGGGTTAATCACTGTCTGAGTACTATAGACCTCTTTAAATCCAAATTCTCCCGAGAAGCGATAACACATTCAGGCTCATTCAGTGTTAGAATCTCAGGGCTAGATGGGAACTTAGAAATTACCTTATTTCTTACAATCAGGCTCTACCTTACTTTCTTATCACACAAGTTTCCCTCCTACACATTCTAACATTGTAATCATTACCTCTGCAGTGGTTCTCAGCCTTGATTACACATAATCACCTAGGGAACTTAAAACAAACAAACAAACAAACAAACCCAATGCCCAGACTACACTACAAACCAATTAATTCAGAATCTCTGGGGATGAGACTCAGGCATTGGTCTTTGCTAAGCTTCCTAGATGATTCAAATAAGAAGTCAGGATTTCATAAAAAATAAGTTGCTAGAGGGGCCAGCCCAGTGGCACAAGCAGTTAAGTGCGCACGCTCCACTTGGGCAGCCTGTGGCTCCTCTGAGTCCTCTGTGCGGGAGTTTCCCACTGGCTGAGAGAGTCCGAAGAGCCACGGTTTCCCTGCCGAGGGCCGCCTCTCCTCCCTCTCTGGGAGCCGCGCGGACCGGGATCGCTGATCTGATGGGGAGGGAGAGGAAATCTCCTTACCTCTCCCCACTTCTTCCGGGGGCCCAGCACGTTCTGCTCTCAGATGTGCAGCAGTGTGGATCCTTCTGCTCTGGCTTTTCACTGTCTGGGATTCCGTTGTTGGTCTGTGACTGTTGCTTTTGTTGTATCTTGTCGGGGGAAGAGTTCATGGGAAAGCTCACTCCGCCATGATGCTGACATCACTCTTGTCCCACAAATTCTAGCATGTTGTATTTTCATTTTCATTTGTCTCCAGGTATTTTTTGATTTCTGCTTTCATTTCTTTGTTGACCCAATCGTTGTTCAGTAGTATTTTGTTTAATCTCCATGTATTTGTGGCTTTTCTGATTTTCCTCCTATTCTTGATTTCTACTTTCATACCATTGTAGTCGAAAAGATACTTGGTATTATTTCAATCTTCTTAAATTTATGGAGACTTGTTTTGTGGCCTAATATGTGATCAGTCCTGGAGAATGTTCCATGTACATTTGAAAAGAATGTGTATTCTTCAGTTTTTGTATAGAATGTTCTGTATATATCTACTAGGTCCATCTGTTCTAGTGTCATTTAAGGCCAATGTTTCCTTATTGATCTGTTTGGATGATCTAACCATTGGTGTAAGTGGATTGTTAAAGTCCCCTACTATTATTGTGTTACTGTCTATTTCTCTTTTTATGTCTGTTAATAGCTTATACATTTTGTGCTCCTACATTGGGTGCATAGATATTTATAAGTGTTATATCCTCTTGTTGGATTGTTCCCTTCATCATTATGTAGTGCCCTTTTTGTCTCTTGTTACAGTTTTTGTTTTAAAGTCTACTTTGTCTGATATGAGTATTACTACCCCAGCTTTTTTTCCTTGCTGTTTCCATACAGTATATTTTTCCATTGCTTCACTTTCAGTTTGTGAGTGTCTTTAGGTCTGAAGTGTGTCTCTTGCATGCAGCATATATATGGGTCTTGTTTTTTTATCCAGTCAGCCACCCTATGCCTTTTAACTGGAGTATTTAGTCCATTGATGTTTAAAGTAGCTATTGATAAGTATGTACTTATTGCCATTTTTTAACTTTTTTTTCTCGGTGTTTTAGTAGTTCTTCTCTGTTCCCTTTTTCTTTTCTTGTTCTCTTCCCTTGTGGTTTGTTTGCTTTCTTTAGTGTTATGTTTGGGTTCCTTTCTTTTCGTTTTTTTGGTATTTATTATATTTTTCTGGTTTGTGATTACCATGGGGTTCATATACAGTAACCTACATATATAGTAATCTATATTAAATTGATAGTCTCTTTAGTTTGACTTTTATCTGAAAGCTCTACTCTTTTACTCCCCTCCTTCCACATTTTATGTTTTTGATATCATATCTAACCTCATTTTTTTGCATTTGTATCCATTACCGTCTTATCATGGAAATAGGTAATTTTTCCTATTTGTGGTCTTCTCTTTTCCCCTTAAATAAGTCCCTTGAGCCTTTCTTGCAGTACTAGTTTCTTAGTGACAAACTCCTTTAATTTTTGCTTGTCTGGGAGACTTTATCTCTCCTTCCAATTTGAATGATAACCTTGCCGGGTAGAGTATTCTTGGTTGTAGGTTTCTTCCTTTTAGCACTTTAAATATATCGTGCCACTCTCTTCTAGTCTGTAAGGTTTCTGCTGAGAAGTCAGCTGATAGCTTTATGGCGTTTCCTTTGTATGTATCTTGTATTTCTCTTGCAGCTTTTAGGATTCATTCTTTATCTTTAATTCTAGACATTTTAATTATGATGTGTGTTGGTGTGGGCCTCTTTGGGTTTATCTTGTTTGGGGCTCTCTGTGCGTCCTATACCTGGATGTCTGTTTTCTTCCTTAGGTTAGGAAAGTTTTCAGCTATTATTTCTTCAAATAGATTCTCTGCCCTTTAGTCTCGCTCTTGTCCTTCTGGGACACCTATAACACAGATGTTACTGTGCTTGATGTTATCCCAGAGGTCCCTTAGACTGTCCTCACTCTTTTTAATCCTTTTTTCTTTTATCTGTTCAGCTTGGGTGATTTCTTCTAGTCTTTTATCCAGCTGGCAGATCTGTATCCTCTACTCAGCTTTTGAGTCCCTCTAGTGAATTTTTCATTTCCAGTATTGTATTCTTCATTGTTGATTGGTTCTTTTTTATATCTTCGATTTCTTTGTTGATGATCTAACTGAGTCCATCTATTCTTCTCCCCAGATCAGTGAGCATATTTAACAGTCTTTGTTTTAACTCTCTGTTGGGTAGGCTGCTCATTTCTGTTTCACTTAGCTCCTTTTCTGGGGTTTTGTCTTGTTACCTTACTTGGAACATATTCCTTTGCTTCCTCGTTTTGCCTCTTTCCCTGTGCTTGTTTTTATGTATTAGGTAGGTCAGCTATGTCTCCTGCTCTTGGAGAGTTGACCTTATATAAGTGATTCCTTATGAGGCCTGGCAGTGCACTTCCCTCGGTTCCTAATGTTCCAGGAATGACCCCTATGTGGGTTCCACGTGTCCTTCTGTTGTGGCATGATTGCTCTTGCCATATGTGTCCAGGGAGGCTGAGCTATGCCTCTGGCCAGCTGTTGTTATGCTCAGTTCCTTGTTGTTGTTGTAGGCCCTTCACTCTCTTTATCAGTTTTGCGGAGCCCCACTACATTTGGCTGCAAGTTCTAATAGCACATTCCTATTGCAGTATTTCTGTTGAGTAGGCCCCCAGCCTGGCAGGTTGATAGCCTCAGGGGCTTACAATTGCTATAAGCCTCCAGCCTTTAGGACTATTGTGAGCTCTCTGAGGATTACAGCTGGATGGGGCTGGCCTCAGGCACAGGAGCTTCTAATTGTTTCAGGCTTTGGAAGGTAGAGCTGATCCCCAATGTGGCTGTTTGAGAAGTACAAGTCTTCTGAACCCGGCAAGCCTCACCACCCACAGGTCCACACACACAGTCAACGTAGTCCTGCCCCATGTGCACACCCCAGCATCCTGAAGTGGACCCAGTCTCTCCAAGGCGGGTGCCCCACACACTCCACCACTGCCCCACATTCTCCACCTGCTCCTTGCGCACGCCCTGCCCCACAGAGAGGTGTACCCACTCACCAGCCTGTGGAGAACCCAGTCACCAATCTATGCAGGCCCACAAGTTTCCCGAGGGCTTGTTGTTGGTTGAGGCCAGTCCCTAGGGTGGGCTGCCCACCCTGGCTGAGCTGGATTAAATCGGTGCTCTAGTGGGTGGGGCAGACCCTGGGCTAGCAGGCCCCAGGGAGAACTTCAATGGTGTCTGCCAGCATCTGTGTCAACATGCCCACACCAGGCCACAACAATGGCCACTGCCAATGTCCCAGTCCCTGGAGAGGTCTCACCTCTCACCAAGATGCACTCAGAGCCTATCAGGTGAGTCTCTTTTCACCAAAGGGCTGTGTATCTTTCTTTCTGGTGATTTTAGGTTGCTTTCTGCAATGGGTGAGTTTCTGTGTGGGCCCTTTAAGAGCTAGTTTAATTTGTTTGTGAGCCAGCTTTTCTGGGGGTAGTCCCCAATGTTTTAGTAGCAAGCAAAGTCAGATATTATGCCACTCATCTCGATTGTGCTGCGTCCAAAAAATACCTACAGTGGGGTTCCTTCCCGGCTCAGGCCCTGCTCCTCCAGGGAGGGCTGCATACCTTTGGGCTGCTCCCGGGTGGCCATGAGGCACTGCAGCTTGTGAAAGTGGCATTTTATCTCTCCAGAAGGGAGTTTCTGCCTCTTCCACCTCAATTAGCATTGTCGTTTGTTGCAGGAATTCCTCTTATCCAGTTTTGAGTTCTGTATCAGGGGTAATTTTTCCAAGAGTAGTTGTAAATTGGCTATGTCTGCGGGAAGAGGTGACTTCAGAATCTGCCTACACCGCCATCTTGACTGCTCTCCCATTTATTTGTTTACTATCTGTCTTCCCCCATTAGTTTGTTGTTCCTAGGGGCATATATATCTGGCTGTTTTTTTCACTTCTCTATACCCAGCACTTCACACATAGTAAGTTCTCAGTAAATATTTGTTGAATTACTAGACCAAAGGAAAGGTTTTAATACATTGATGTTTGGACAAATCCTATCCCCACTCTGGGCTCTGGTTTATCCATTTGTATTATGTGGGGTATGGACCAAATAGTATCCAGTGGGGAACCCCAGCTTTTCCACTCCAATATTCTGTGATTAATAGGGAGTGGAGTGGTTGAAGACTATTTCCTGTAGAGAGCTAGATTTGAATTAGTTGGATATAAAGATGAATGGAGATGAAGTCAGAAGGCATCCAAGACTTAAATAGCAGATAAGACATCTGAAATACTTCTTTTACTGGTCTCAGGTAGGACCTTCCCTACCTTGGAGTCCGAGCTGTTAACCTGATGCAGAGGAATGCACACTGGCCCAGGAAGCAGAAAGCCTAGAGAGGTGTTATAGTGTAGTGCTTATTCAACCAGACAACGGAATCAGCCAGCTTGAGTTTTAATACTGATCCTGAAACTTACTAGTTGTGTGATCTCAGACAAATTACTTAGCCTCTATATGACTCAGTTTCCCCATCCACAATATGGGGATAATAATTTTTATTATACCTCACAGACTGATATATGTAAAGTACTTAAAACAGTGCTTGGCAATATGTTAGCACTATATAAGGGTTAGCAGTTACTGTTCTAGTCTCAGCTGTCCTATAACTGGATGAAACTCGGTGAGTCCCACCCCCTCTTCTAGTCCTCAGTATACAATGAGAGGTTTGGAAGAGGCAATCTCTCTTCAATCTCTCTTTTCCTCAATCATGTTCAGGGAGGAAAAAGTTAAACTATGGTTTGTATTGGATAGAGAGTAATTTTTACCTGAGGAGTCTCTATTTCTAAGGATTAGCTGCAGTTAGCTGGCTGAGAGTAATTAAATATTTTCTGTAGTCACCCTTTTACTGCTGTAGGCCAAGTTTACTCTCTCACTGCTATCAGGAAGGAGCATGCTCCTTTGACAGGGAGGAAAGAAATGGGACCAGTAGACTGAGAGGAAGGAGCAAATGGAAGCTGCAGGTCATGACATGCACTCTAAAGGACTATGGGCTATTTGTAAGTGCTTAGGACTAGGATTTGGAGACCTGAGTCTTGGCCCTGTGTCACAAGCTGTTGGATTGAGAACTTGAAGCATCCATGGCACCATGAAACACAAAACACTAAGAATGTCAGGGTTTAAATCTCAGTTCTGTTACTGACTCTTGGCTGTGTGATATTGAACAAATGAGATATCTTCTCTGGGCCTTAGTTTCCTCATCTCTGGTATTCTCTGATTATGCCCATTGCATTCTTGTGGCATTGACAGGAAGAAAGAACTCCCTTTCCCATTCCAGTGGGTTGCCTCATTGTCAGTCCTGAGAAAAGACTTGAGATGTAAGAAGGTTGATACTCTCAATGGAACTGAGCCATAAGATGTTATTTCCCAGCTCTTCCTCACCTCTGTCCTAAGAATCAGGAAGCCTGGGTTCTAGTCCAAGTCTACTGTTGACCTTTGGTGTGACCATGGGTAACTCCACTTCCCATTTGGGATCTCAGTTTCCCCATTTGTAAGAGCTATTTCAGCCCTGAAACTTTGTGATTCTATGGCTGAGCAAAAGCTGGCTAGGTTTTCCTTTGGAGATACTGCAACCTCAAATGACCCAGCAGCAATGCAGACACTGACCTGAAATGCACCATGTCATCATCAGAAAGGAAATACATGTTTCACCAACATAGACCTCCCCAAGGCAGGTTACAGTCACTTGCTTCCCAAATCTGAACTACATTTACAAGAAAAGAGGCCAATAGTTCCCACCTCCACGATGGCAAGGATGTGAAGAAATTGGATCACTCATACATTGCTGGTGGGAATGTAAAGTGGTATAGTCACTCTGGAAAACAGTTTGGCAGTCTTTTATAAAACTAAACATGCAATTACCATATCACACAACAATTTCACTCTTCAGCATTTTTCACAGAGAAATGAAAACTTATATTCATACAAAAACCTGTTCATGAATGTCCATAGCAGTCTTATATGTAAAGCCAAAAAACTGCAAACAACCCAGATGTCCTTCAATGAATGCATGGTTAAACTATGGTATGTTCATACCATGGAATACTACTCAGCAATGAAAAAGAAAGAACTATTGATGCACACAACTTGGATAGACCTCAAAGGCAATTATGCTAATTGAAAAAGCCAATCCCAAAAGGTTACATTCTGTATGATTCCATTTATATGGCATTCTCAAAAAGACAAAAATATAGTGATGGAGAACAGATCAGTGGTTACCATTGGTTAGACTTGAGGGAGGGTGTGATTATAAAGGGGTAGCACAGGAGAATTTCTTTGTCATGATGGAACAGTAGTGGTTGTTACATGAATCTATACCTTTGATAAAATTTCCCAAAACTGCACACATATACACTCACACACACATATTATGTATAAACACTGGTGAAATTTGAATAAGGTCTGCAGTTTAGATAATATTATTGTTCCCATGTCAGTTTCCTGGCTTTGATAATGTACTATGGCTGGGTAAGATTTTATCATTGGGGAAAACTGAAACTGGGTGAAGGGTACATGGGAACTCCCTATAACATTGTCACAACTTCTTATGAGTCTAAAGTTATTTCAAAATAAAAATATTAAAAATTAGCTAGTGAGCAAGGCCCTGAGGGTAAATGACACTGGAAATTTTGCTTATGAGGCAGAAGTGAGTGGCCTGGAGCTCAGATGCAGTCCATTAGACTTAGAGTCAGGAATATCTGAGCTCAAATCCCAGTTCTGCTATTTTCTAGTTATGTGATGGATAAGTTGCTTGATCTCTAGGCACTTTAGTTTACTCATCTGTTATGGGGATGATGATAGTTACTTCCCTGGCTGTGTTGAGATTTAAAGTACCCAGAGCATGGTGAGTATTCAATAAGCACTTATTTCCTTCCTGGAATTTTCCAGTGTTTCAAAAAGAGGCTGTCATTCAGGATCCCAAATTTCATTGATTGATTGTGGGATTCACAAGAGAGGAACACAAGCAAAGACTATGACGGTCTACAGTATTTCCATATACCAGGTGCCTACCAAATGAAGAGAACAAAGTCAGCTTTAGCACTTCAAGTATTTGAGAACCCAGGATAAGGTCTCTATTCAAGAGATCTGGGACACCCCTGATCATTTTATTTCTGCCAAGTGTTTCTTCCCGAAAGACAGACATTACTGGTTTACTTCTTTGCATATTGTAAACTGGCATTTTGTAATATTGTACCTGAGTTTAAGACCTAATGGCAGCTTAGAGGGCATCCAGTGCTACCGTTGGCACTGGATGATGCTTATTTGATGCTTGAAGACTTTGTAGAACATCTCTGGTGGAAAGCCATCTAGCCTCTGTGTACAGACCTCATGCACCATCTCCCAAGCCATCCAATTCCACTTCAGGAGCTCAGGATATTGGAAAGTACTCCATTACCTCCCACCCTGGGGCCCCACAGAACCTATATGCTTCTTCTACAGGACAGAGACCTGGTGCCCCTGAGTTCTTAGTGAGCCTCAGACCTTTCCATTCTCTTTTCTGTCTGTATCTACTCTTTCCCTTGGTGATCTTATCCAAGACCTTGGCCTTAATTATCATTCATATGTTGAAAACTCCCAGAATTATATTTATAGCCCAATTCTTCTTTCTGAACAGTAGACCTCTATGTCCAACTGTCTACTTGACTTCTCTATTTGGATGTCACAAGGGCATCTTTATCTCCACATTGCTCAACATGATCTTGCTCTCCAAGTCTGATTCTTTCCCAGAGTTCTCCTCAGTGAATGGCTCCACCATCCATCCAGAGACCTGGAAGTCATTCTTGACATTTTCTTCCCCCTCAGCCACACATCCAATCTATCACCACATCCTGTCAATGCTACCTACTTCCTAAATAGCTCTTGAATATGTTTTTACTATTTCCAATAATATTATTCCTCATTCCATTACCATAACCCTAACCTCTTACTTGGACTACTGAAATGACCTCCCACCAGTTATTTCTGAATCTACACTTGACATGTTTTCCGTACTGCAGCCAAAGTGATGTTCCAAAAACACAAGTCTGATCATATCAGCTAGCCCTGTCCTTTCCTAGAACCACTTTAATGGTTGCTTCCTATTACTCTTAGAATAATGACCAAAATCCTTACCATGGCCTAAAGACTCTGCATGGTCTGGCCTGGCCTATTTCTCCCATTCTTCTTTCACTATATTTTCCCTCATTTATTCAGCTCCAGCCTCATTGCCTTTATTTCAGTTTCTTAAATGAACTATGCTTTCTCCTGCCACAGTGCCTCTGCACATGCTTTTCTATCTGGAACAACTCTTTCCACACATATCTTCTTTACCTGGTTTTCTTCTGCTCTTTCTTAACATCATAATTTGTGTCTCTTTCTCAGGGAAACCTACTCTGACATGCTTGACTAAGTCAAGTCCTACTTTTTTTATACATTTTCATAACCCTATGTACTTCTCCCTCCTAGCAATTATCCTACCTGTAATTTTACATTTTTGTGTGGTTTTTAAAATTAATTTGTCTCTCCCTTAATAAACTGTAAACTCAGAGAAGTCAGGGACCGAGTCTGTTTTGGTTCATGATTGTATCCCCAGCAACTAGCAACACACCTGGCATACAGTAGGTATTAAAAACTTTGTGGCAAATAAAATAAATTA
Organism: Diceros bicornis minor; assembly: GCF_020826845.1. NCBI lineage: Eukaryota > Metazoa > Chordata > Mammalia > Perissodactyla > Rhinocerotidae > Diceros > Diceros bicornis. The sequence goes on from NC_080781.1 coordinate 59,904,563, forward strand.
AAATGCTGAAGAAGGCAGGGCCTGCTAGGGACTGGGGTGTCCAAGATGGTGATTGGGGGTTGTACGGGTAGAGAAGTGAGAGATGAAAGCATTTATTACAGCATTATGCCAGTGGGAATCAGAAAAAGAGAGTAGACAGGAATAATGAGTTAGCAACCTATAGCTAGTGATTCAAGATATCTTAGGCCAAGTAACCCGTGCATCATTCCAAGTGGTTCCAAATAGTAAGGCAGTAGGAAAATTAAGAGACATAATTAGGAGATCTTGGTCCCTTTGAAAGTTTAGAGACTTGTAACTCTTCCCTACTCTGAACTACAACCTCTTAGAAAAATACTGGGTGTTTCCTTAGACACTATCTAGCTCAATCCTTAATGGTAAAGATGGAAGAAAGGTTTTTATAAGATCATCTACTTTAGAAGCAGAGGTTTCACTAGGTCAGTTCAGGCATAAACTCTTCCATGAAGCCACCTTAGATCACGAGTGCCCCCTTTCTACCTTAGGTATATCTTTATCATACCCCAGTGAAATGATTTGTAGACATGTCTGTCACATCATTAGACAGTGGATTCCTCAAAGTCAATAGCTGTGTCTTAGTCATCTCTGTACCCCAAAGCTAAAGATAGGGCTTTTCATAGAGTAGATGCTTAGTAAATTCTTGTGGATTGAATGAATGAATGAAGAAAACCCAGGTCTCCTCACTCCCCGGTGCAAAGTTCTTCCATTGTATTGTTCTCCTTCATTCAATTTTCCAAACTAAAACCCTCTGGGGATGATCTGCCCTCAGGAAAAAGAGCTCTAGATGATTGACCAGAAGATTTACCCAGGTTTTGTACTTGCTTTGTCACATAGCAGCTTTGTGATTTTAGGCAAGTCACATTAACCTCTGAACCTCAGTTTTTGGAATTGTAAAACGGGAACACTGAATTCTACCCTGCCTACTTTGCAGGATTGTAAGGCCTTGAGACAACGATTTTTAAAAGGCCCTCTGTCAGTCCTAAAATATCTCATATGTATGGGATTGGAATTACGGTTGCATCTTGTTCCCTCTTGTGTCTACATGAGGGAAGTGATTCTCCTCTTGGCTCCTTCACTCCTAGCCCTCAAGATCAAGGAGAATCTATCTGACTTCTAACCATCAGCACAACTATAGTACCTTTAGGACAAAGAGTCCAAATACTGACATAAAAGAGAAATGGAAAGCCATGCTTCCAACCCTGGAGAAACTCTTAGTCTGATGAGGCATGATCATCAAGGCAAAATATGGGACTAATGCAAGGAGACCTGGGCACCACCTCCACCACCCATGAGGAAAATGACACAGCTGATGCTGTAAGTAGCCCTTTTTGTGGCCCTAAGACAGGGTTAACATCTCCCAGATATGTTGGCATAAGAAGGCAGGTACCAGTGAAAAGCCATAAAAATGCAAAAGTTCATGTTGTAACTAGCAAACAGAGTAACCTATTTACATTTAATAATTGACCTTAAATACTAGGCTGCCTGTGTATCTCCCCAGTACTTATCACAATGAAATCACAGAGCATGCACTTCTTATTGAGTGAATGACTAACTGAATGAATGAGGATCCCCATAACAGAAGGACAATCTGTATTTTATTATTCTATTGTGGCCTTCTTAACAAGTCTTCATAAAAGGCAGTAATTAATGAATAGTTATGAGGTATTAGTGAATGAAACTCTAGACCTAAATCTTTATACTCCTTATGTGACTTTGATCAAGTCCTTTCTGCTCTTTGGGCATCAGTTCTCTCACTCTGTGATCACTGAGGCACCTTCTATCTTTGGCAATCAATATTTCTTCCACTTGGGAACCTCTAATGCTTTTTATGAGGAATGATCCTAGACAGAATTATTAGAAGGCCTGGGCAGGCGTAGTAATTTCAAGAACTTCCTGCTTGTTAACTTTCATTATTTCCATGTTGATTAATTAGCTTTGGCTCCCAAAGCTAACTGTAAGGTGATTTTTCACCTTATTTGTTTTCTTCCTCTAGTTCTCTATCTTCTAACAAGCCAGGGCAGGTCCTGCTAGTTCACATGGTACAACTAGGACTACCAAGCTACATAGAAATGAGACAGAGCCAGTGGGCATCCTCTTGACATGCCTCAGGCAAGTTAATGCACAGTTGCAAAGAAGAACAGAATTTGCCAGTCTGCATTCCCCCCCAAGAAGTCTGTGGGGAGTCTGTCACTGACTAGGACAGTGAATTCTGGTAAATACAAGATTGTGATTTAGATTTCCTTTCTATTTCAGTTAAATGCAGTTTGATAAACATTGAGCATTTCTCCCATACAAGGCATGTGCCAGAGACTGGGAATACAGAAGAGCAGCAGTACAATGATGATCAAGACTTAGGCCCTGGCCTCCAAGAAATAAGACTCTATTAGTAGAGACAGCACAGAAAAAAATAGCTAACATAAAGCAGGCAAGTGATAAATGGAGGTACATGCAGCATGCTGCTGCCTGAGCTCACACTAAGTCCAGTGTGGGTGGGCATGGCTCTTGGGAACAGGTGATAGAAGGTTCATTAGGCACCACAGAGGAGGAGCCTCCATGTATCTATTTAACTCAACATCTAGAATGGCTTCATTCCAGCTATTAAAGTGACCCAGAAGTAAGTCACCTAGGTAATTAATTCTGCTCAATTTATACTTTCCTCTATAGGCCAGGGAATAACTCTTAACTTTCAAATATGTATGTGAGGATGGGTAGGGACTAAGTAACTAAGGAGAGACCCTCTCTACCCTGGATATTTTATTTTGCACTTAACGAGTACCCTTTCTGGCAATTTTACTTGAAATTCAGAATTATCTCCATGCATTTTCTACTTTTAATGATTCTGAAATAATTTCTCTTTATTTTAATGAAAATAACCTAACTATCCTAACTAAAATAAGTAATTCTATATCCATATGGGCCACTTTTAGACAATGGTTCTCAAATGTTGCAGTGGTTCTCAAACTTTGCTGCACATTAGAATTATTTGAAGAGCTTTTAAAAATCCCCAATACCCAGAACCACAGAAGGCTAATTATATAAAACCTTTTGGAGGTTGGACTCACTCATCAGTAGTATTTAAAGCTAGCCAGGTGATTCCAATTTGTGGGCAAGTTGGAAAAGCAGTGGGCTAGTTGTTATTTGCAAGACTAGTTGACTTCTCATTTAGTCCAATTAAAACAAGCATTTAAAAACCATGAGTGCCACATTTGGACATGTGGGTTATTGCAGTGCTTCTCAAACTTGATGTGCGTACCTGGGCATCCTGTTAAAATGCAGATTCTGATTCAACTAGTTTGTAATGGGACCTGACATTTTGCATTTATAATGAGCCCCCAAGTAATGTGGATCCTGCTGATCCAGGGACCATATTTTGAGTTGCAAGGGGCTAGTGGTTATACGCAAGGCTGGTTCCCTGAAGCAAAATGGGAGTGAGAGAAAGAAATTATTCACCGCATTTGTCTGCTGGGGTCAGTCATCTTTCTTTTACTCTCCTCCATTTGGATCCCAAGTGCAAAGAATTGAGTTCAGTTCACAGCAGAACTATCTCCATGATCAGCATCTCTCATCTCCCAATGATTACTTGAAAAATAATTTCTGAGTTCAAAAGTTGAAATGCTGGGCCGGCCCTGTGGCTTAGCGGTTAAGTGCGCGCCCTCCGATCTGGCGGTCCGGGGTTCGGATCCCGGGCACACACCGCTTCTCCGGCCATGCTGAGGCCGCGTCCCACATACAGCAACTAGAAGGATGTGCAACTATGACATACAACTATCTACTGGGGCTTTGGGGGGGGGGATAAATAAATAAAACCTTTAAAAAAAAAAAAGTTGAAATGCTATGGCAGGGAGATGAGCACCTGAGAGAGAGGGTACACAAATTAGACAGATGCTAAACAATGGTGTGAATGCACAACAATAACAATACCTTACCATCAAACAGTGTTTCCCTATATGTGAACATGTATGAGCCTCACAACCATGCTATGGGGGAAGCAAGACAGAGATTATTATGCACATTTTACTGCTGAGAAAACTGAGACTCAGAAATGCTCAGTGACTTGTCTGAGCTCATAAAGGGAGCTAGGAGAAGAGAGAGAGTCAAAATCCTTGGTCTCCCGGCAGCAAAGGCTAATGTTCTTTTCACTAAACAAAGAGATGATCAGCAGTGTGAGACAGGGAGGGAGAGTGTACCCAGTATAAGTTTGGTAAACATTGCCCTTTCAAAATACAGAAACATAAAAAATAATAACTTCCTTAAATCTCCATTCACTAGCTAAGGGAAGATGATGGGCAGATGGATGTTTTGTGATCTCTTGTGCAAAGAATATGCATTATGTGTTTAAAATTATTTGAAATCATATGCTTTTGATGAGAGAGGCTCCCAGCCAAGCACACTGCCTTCTCCAGACAGCATCACTGGATACTTCCTGAATCTATAACATTTTTTTCAGCCAATTTCCTTCACCTGTCTTGGAGGCCAGTGCCCTACCTGCAGTGGTAAAGACCACTGAGACCAATAGGGGTTGGATGCCGTAGCATACATAAAAAGCCCACTCAGCCAATGCAGAAATGTGTGGCTGTGCTTTATGCCATGCTGATCTCTTCAAGCTCCCAGCCCCATATGCTTGTTAGTTAGCCAGGCTAGGCTTAGAGAGAAAAATGTTGCAACACTACGAGCAGCTACTGAAAGGGATATAGCAGGCTATAGTGAAAAAGAATATGAGGTTAGAAGGTAAAGCAAAACAAAACAAAACAAAAATTCCTGCATTTTGGTAAATCTTGTCCAATGAACAGGTGCATGTCACTTTCACATGTTTGAGCCTCACTTGCCTTGTCAGTAAAATGGAGATAACTTTACATACCTGAGAAGGTTGCTATTATCATCAGATGAAGTAAGGATTATGAAAGTACTTGCATGATTGTAAGATGCTCTACACTGGTAAGGGCCTATTATTATGATCATTTTTACTCTTGAAAATAAGAAGAACTACCTCAAGCCACTTTTCTCAAATGCAGCCTTCTAAAGAGCTGAAATCTGCCTCTCTCTAACACCCACCCATGATCACACAATGTGTGTGGCAGAAATTTGCTTGCCTCCTTTGTGGCTGCTTGGGGATCTTTGATGCCTAGATGATGATGATGAAGAAGATGATGATGATGATGATGATGATGATGATAATGAATTTCTGCTTATGCTTTAATAAGTAGTTATTGACAATAGGTAACTCCTTTATTGACTCCTCTAGGAGAAGAAGGGTGCAGCTGCTAGCTCTCTCCACACCCTTGGTGATTGGGAGTGGATAGGAAGTCTTGAAACTGTAGTTGAAACAAATACCAGAATTTCTCAAGTGACAGCTTACTGCAGAGCAAAGCATCCTGGACTGACAGTCTCCTCATTTCTCACTTCTAGTCCTGGTGCTAATTATCTTTGTGACCTTCCTTAAGCTCTTTCACTCCCAAGCCTCCATTTCTCTACCTGTAAATTGATGGGGGAGGGGTGGGAGATGATAAGGAAAGGATACTCAAACCCTGAAAGGTTCAGGGCACTGTTGTGTTCCCTCCAAGCACCTCTAGGGAAGCAGCTCAATTGCTTTAGTTGTGGCTAAAGGGTCTCCAGATCCCTTTTCCAGGAGGCAGCTTAAAACTCCCAAGAAAATAGTCAGTCTCGAAACCACCAGCCCCAGCCTCTTTTCCACCACAACTCCAAAGACTGAACTTCATCTCCCTTTCCCTGCAGCATCAGGCTGTGCGAGAATTGACTTACAAAAGCTTCCCAAATTCTAAACCCTCTTTGGGATCACGTCTTCAGTCTTCTTACTAACCTGCCACAGTCCAGATCCCAAAGTAGTACTCCCTGGGTGTTGGAGGAGACTACAGTGTCTCCCAAGGGGGCCAGACTCAGAACCCTAGGGTCACTGCATGTGGTTTTGAAGCTGCTGGCTGCTCATTGGAGAAAGCAGAGCATGCATCAGCATCATCATCGTGAAAGTCTCCCCCTTCTAGGTGACCCTTACTTGGGCTCACAGACTCTACGGTGTCCCCTCCCGATTCTTTGACTGCCCCCTCACTCATTCTTCTTGCACAGCCTTCAAATCTGTGCAGGCTCTTCCTGGCAACCACTCTCCGCCAACGCCACCCAGGTCGCTGGCTCCGAATGTGGCGTGCAACTTGTTGGTCAGATCATGATTCTGTCCAATTGCCACTGCAGTCTCCACAGCCCCCTCTTAGTTCCCTGCCCCACAGCTCCTAGCCAGTATTTCGGGCACTGGTGCAGAAGAACCAGAGAGAGTAAGGAAAAGGATAGGTGAAGAAGGCAGATTGTGGAGGTTGTCTAGAGAACCCCTCAAGTCCTGCCTCCCAGATGCAGCAAGAAGGAGGAGGGGGAGCCAAGGAAGTGCAGCGAAAGGAGGGGGGCCTGAGACAGGAGCTGCAAAGACTTTACCAACCAGTTTGGCTCCCCAGCCCGATGGACAGGGCGGGGTTTCAGCCGCGGCTCCCGTGCGGGGCCCCTCGAATTTCTATAAAGGGCGCCTGCAGAAGGCGCTGAGGGCACTGGTTCAGAGCGCTAGTGGCAGCATCTGGCTCTGCTGTGCCCGCGGCGCAGACTGGCATTAGAAAGATTCAAAGACTGATTGACGGCAACAGAAATATAGTCGGAACAACCCTGGGTTGCTCGAAGGAGGAGCGGTGTGGGGGCAGCACTTGGCGCTGCTGTCTCCAGTTTAGAACGGGCGCTGCCTGCGCTCCCCAAGCTGTCGGGTATTTGGAGCCCGCCGCGTTCCCCCGCCCCGTGCTCCACTGCCCAGCTCAGCTCCTTGCACTTGCCCACTCCGAGTCGGTTCAGCGGTCCAGTCTTTTTGCCTTCCTTCTTGCTCGTCCCCTGAGGCTAGCACTACTCCCTCTTTCCCTCCTCCACACACACACCTTAGAGAGCACCCTCTCTGCTGAAAGCTTCCTGACGCTGAGCAGAGCTCGCCCAGCGCTCTGTGGAGATCCCTCACCTCTCCCTCTCTCTTCCCTAGGCACTCCCTGACCCAGTAGCTTACGGACCTTGAGGTTCTCCAAAGGTGTCAAGCTGGTCGTCCAGCCCACAGAATTGCCCGGAGAGGCTTTCCTGAAGCCTGGCACCATGAGCTACCGGGGATGAGCTGACCCTCCAAAGCTCTGAGAGGGCCAAGCGGTTTTAATGACCTGATTACCTCCACTGCCTCCCAGGTGCTGCACTTTATGTCCAATGCTGCTTCTGCTGTCTGCCACTCAGGTCGTGATAGCGTGCTCTCCATGATCCATAAGCTGCCCAACCACATCCGGAACATGGGCAACCTGGCTAATACGTCAGGTCTCATGGCTTTGGAGATGGTGTCCCAGGATGAGCATGTGCAGTTCTGGCTATTGATAGGGCACACCACAGTGGTCTTGGCTGCATCCTAGGCAATTGGGTCTTAAACCGTGTGATTATGAAATACAATAGGGTGCACACTGCCACCAGCCTCCTCATAGTCAATATCTCCATGACCAACATGATGGTGGCTCTTCTCAGGCCTCCCTTCACCATAGTAGGCTGTGTTCAGAGGAGGATGATCACAGGCCATGACAGCAGAAACACAACTTTGCACTTGCAACAGAGAGAGCTGCGTGGTAGAAAAGAGAGCTGGAGTGGAGTGGGTTTGGTTGATTCAGAGAGCGTTTGCGCCTAGAGACGGGAATAACAGAGATGTTGTAAAGAGTTTGGAAACTGGGGAGTGGGCTGTTACAGGCATGATTGTGGTTGTTTTGCTGAGCTAATCTCCTACCTTGGCAGATGCTGAGAGATTTAGGTTGCCCAGGGAGGCAGTGGGGCCCTGTTGCAGGTAAGCTTTGGACTGACATGTGAGTCCCAGCTTTGTCACAGAGACCTAGTGTTGGTTTCCTCATCTTTCATATGCAGTGCTTGGACTGGAAGGTGGCTAACAATGTTTGTGATTTGGGGTCTGTGTCTTCAAGCTGGAAAAGATGAGAGGTGCATGAGAACTGCAAGGTGAAAACGTTTATTTGCTTTTTGAGACAATGCCAGTTTGGTGAAGCAAGGAGGCTTTTACCTATGTTTTGGAGCTTGTAAGAGTTGAAAATCCAGGGCTGAATTCCCATGCCTTACTGTGCCCTTTCTCCCACAGGTGCTCTATCTGTGTAATTCCTTGGTTTTTGAGAAGATAACATGCCATCTCAATCATTTTGCTCCGTACTCTTGTGCTATTTCCCTGGACTGACCTTGGGTATGTGTTTCCCAGGCCTCTTCAGGTCTTGTAAAAGGGTAGGTTCTTCTAGATACATGGAAGCAGCTAAGATCACAAATAATCTATAATGTTCTTTGAGTTCCTTGAGACTACCTATGTGAATGTATATCTATAATTTAGGAGGACTGTAAGATGGTGAAATATAGACCGTCACCAAATCAAATCTTACATAATAAAAATGCCACCATCTTTGATATGGTGCTATGAGAACAGAGATGTGGCAATAAGCAAATGGTTAAAAAGTACCCTCCTTCTCCTTTGGAAAACATTTTTTATTTGTTGCATTGCAGGACCAGCTAAGGGAAGAAGAGGGAAGAGATGAGTCAGAGGAGGGTATGGCTTCAGGGCTGGTGGTGGGTTGAGTCTGGGATGTGGGCATGAAGTCTGTGAATGAGGACTTAGCAAATGAAGTTGGAAGGCATAGAGAGTCTTGAGGAAGAAGGAGTTGGGAGGAGGGCTGGAAGTGATTTAAAAGGAATGAGGTGGGGCAGAGGATGAGAAGCTGGGAGGAGTTACATTGTTAATCAGTTGGAAGGGAGCCAGAAAACAAATGAAGTGGGAGGGACATAGAGGAAGATTGAAGGGGTTGTGGCTGGATCCAGATGGAAGGGGCCATGGAGGCATCTAGGTGACAGGAAATGGAGGGAGATGGGAGAGGGAATAGAAGAAAGGACATAGGGAGGGAAGGAGGTAGGGAGAAAAAAGGGAGGGAGGGAGGGAAGAGTAGCCATGGAGGGATCAAGGTGGGAGCGGGTGGAGGGAGAAGGGCATGAAGGGAGCCAAGTGGAAGAAAGGATGGAGGGATGTGGGGTGCTTACTCATCCATATATGATAAAGGAAAAATAAGTCACACTTTTGGACATCCAACCCTCTTCTCCACTGAACTTCCTACTCAGAAACAGAAGCTTTGAAGTCAGTCCATTTGGATTCCTGTCTTCCCATTGAAATGTTTCTCTCGACACTAGTCAATGTTGTTCTTTCATAAAACAAAATGCCACTCATCTGTCTACTGAACTAGTACAGAAAGCACATTACCCCCCGCCTCCCAAGTCTTTGCACCTTTGCAAAAGAATGAATGGCTAATAAGTAGCCCTAATTTGAGTTGTTGAATTGTGGTGGGGTCCTTTTTCTTCCAGGTGATGCTATATCCCCTGAAGTCCCAAATTACTCCAATGCAAGGTAATGTTTGCGTCATTCTCATCTGGATTGTTAGCACCTATGCTGCTTTGCCACATTCCATATACCAAAAGCTTTACCGAGTGGAGATTCGATAAGAGGAACACAGGCTGGCCAGTGTTTGGATTCCAGCAAAACACGACCTTGGAGTAGGAGCTGTAATAGCACATTTCCAAACATGGGTACGGCAATAAATTTCTCTAAATTGGTATTTATTAAGAGTACCCAAGAACTCTCATGACAATGAGTTGTTAGGCATATCACTTTCTGTTTGGGGTCCATGGCTTCCCTGTATGTCACATGAGAGGTCTGGAATAGGTGAACCCTAAAGCTCTCGGCTTTATAACTAGTCTTCAGGCCCAATGTACACACAAATAGTAAATATGTCTCTTCTTTAAGGCCTCACTGCCTTAAAACACCTAGCTGTGGGCCTTAGGGAAAAGGCAAATAAAGTTAATGTTTCTCTTTCTCTGTCTCTCTTATAACCTAGAAACATAACTGAAGAAACGTTCTGCCTCCTCAGTTTCCCATATATTTCCACATGGAAATACCTTGACCTGAGCACTTTTTTGCTCTTCTTCATCTTGCCATTGATGGCGCTGGTGGTCATCTATGGTCATGTGGCCAAGAAGCTGTGGATCCATAATGCTGTTGATGACATCAACATCTACACCTACATCTGCCAGCGTGGGAAGAAGCAGACCCTGAAGATGTTGATGATGGTGGTGCTTGTCTACACTATCTTCTGGCTTCCCCTCAACCTCTACCTGATGCTGCCATCCAGTGAATCCATCTCAAGCCACAAGGGTCTCTACTTCTTCCTCCACTGGCTGGCAGTTAGCAGCTACTGCTACAATCCCTACATCTACTGCTGGCTCAGCAATAGCTTCCACATTGAAGTTCAGAAAGTCATCACAGAAGTCCAGAAGATGCTGCTAGGTGGAATCAGCCAACAGCGAGGGGAGCACCGCTGGTTTAGCTCTGTCTCACCCACTCACCACCCTCCTTGGGTGGATCTCAATCCTGGAATGCCCAAATTACCACAATTCAAAGATTTCAATGAGCTACCCAGTACCCTTCCCTTCCCAGAGGTAGAAATCTCCTTTCTCTAGCCAACAGTGCCTAGAGTTTAAGCTGCCGAGACCGCGATAGGTTATCCATCTGCAAAATCTCTGAGATAGGGTGGGGCCAAAATAATTTGGTTTCTTTAATTTTTTATGATGGGGGGAGTGGAGGGACGGATTGGAACTTGAGGGATGGGGGCCATATGAACCATCATATGTGTCTCACTTGCTCTTTCATTTCCTTTTCTCTGTCTTTTCTCCTGTTTCCCGTTCCTACTTTTTTCTCTCTCCTGACAGTGAGTAAACTGAAGATATTAGATCTCCAGTCTCATCAGAGGTGTTTTTCCATCACTCAAAGGAAAGTTACGCTCTGATTTGGGGTGTCCTGAATTCCACCTCTGATTTTGGCCACTGTTCCCCTCTCCATTTTTTGTGTGCCCACCTGGCCATGGCACTTGTCTTCTGACATCATGCACATCATCTCAGGTGCTAAGAGCTCCCAGAGATTCTTATTTGTATTTTATTTAGATGGTCAAGAAGCCAGTATCTCTATTGTTCCCAAAATATTCCCAGGAAAATGCCAAAAGAAAAAGATATAGTATCTGAAATTTTATCAGGTGCTCTGGGAACGTACAGCACTTTGTAAATGCAAATAGTCATATCTTATTTCCTTATGGCAGAGTGAGAATGAGAAATCTTACAGGAAAAGATAAGGCAGTTAATGGCTCACCCCACATCACCTGGGTTACTTCCGCAGGTTGCAAATACAGTAATTTGGTGATAGCTTCCCTTTGAATGTGTTGACAATTTAAGTGCCCAATTTAGCACTCCAAAACATCCTCCCTATTTCTTGACCCTACATTTAACATCATACCTTGTCTCATGTAAACTTGTATTATCTAGTTTTGCCTTCCATTTTCTGAAAAAAGAGAAAGTGTAATTGTTCACTGTTGATTTAATTGTGTCCATCTTTCTAAGCTACACAGGTTTCAACTCAGCAGGAGAGATGAAGAGGAAGTAATTATATCATCTTTCCCCTGCCACTGCCTTTCATCTGGAGACAATATTATTAAGGCATTTAGAAGGGCATAGCTGACTGTGTATGTCAGGATGATGCCAGAATGAGGGTGAAATTTCTTCTCCTCCTCCTCATTTTCCTCTCCTCCTCTTGGTTCCTTTCCTCACTACCCTCGTCATCCCCCTTTTCATCTCCTCCTTGCCCCTGCTTCTTTCTTTCCTTCCTCTCCTCCTTCTCCTTTCCCCCTTGGTCTTCTCCTCCTCTACACTTTCTGTTCCAGCATTCTCTTCCTCCTTCTCCTCTTCCCCTTCTTCTTCCTCCAAATTCCTCCCTTTCTCCCACCATCTTTCCATGTCTCCTTCGTTCCCCTCCTCCTCTCCTTCCCCCACTTCCCCCTTCTTCTTCCTCCAAATTCCTCCCTTTCTCCCACCATCTTTCCATGTCTCCTTCGTTCCCCTCCTCCTCTCCTTCCCCCACTTCCCCCTACTTCTGTCCATCTTCCCCGTCTCTCCTCCTCTTCACTCCTCCCCCCACTTTTCCCAATTCTCCTCTTACCTCTTCTCCTCTCCTTGCCCTTCCTCTTCCTTCTCTGGCTTCCTCATTTCTCCTGAGTCTGTTCCTTCTTCAGCACCACTCCTTCTCTAATTTCTTTTTCTTTCTTCATTCCTCCTCCACGGTCTATCTGTTCATCCTTTACTTCTTTGAATTCTAATGCATAGTTTAAACTACTACTTTCCCTTTGCATTTTAGCTATTGTTCATCTATTCCCAACCACATTCCTCTCTTTTCTTCATAATTCAGACTTCTCTCACCCTTAGTGGAAGCCTGGGGATTTGGGAATCTGCTGCCTCTGGGTTTAAACTTTGCTGTCTCTGTTCCATAGGCCTCTGTGTGGAATGTATAATGGTCAGAGTGAGTAGTGGCCACTGATAAGTTTTTCTCTTCTATATTTCTCTTTCTCATTCAATTCTAACTATTGGAAGGTGAGTACCCACTATGCTGTCCTGGGGGATAGGATGGCTCACAAAGGATCATGAAAGAAATTGTCCAGCCTTACGCCATACTCTCTGAGTCCGTTGAGAAGTGAATACAATGCAGTGACCCACAAGAACATGACTTAGTTCACGTTGGAGGAATTGTACCCAGTTCCGGCATGTTTCTTTTCTAGCCACTTATGTTTTTTCAAACTCTTTCTATTCTATAGCATTTTAGCTATTGCTCATTTCCCCTCCCCACTCCCTTTCCCATAGCCACCCCCAAGGATGCAGAATAACTTCTAAAAAACATAAAATAACTAAAAATGACAACAGACTTTTATCACCACAGGATAACCCTGGAGATTCTTGGAAGTCCCAACCCCAGCTGACTGGCTTTAGACTTTTGCTGCTGCCTTTGCTATGAACTTCATAGCAATTGCACCACCCCATTGGCTTTAGCAGTTTTGAGAATGGGTTATCATCATCTGGTTAGAGTGTATGCGTGTGTCTGCTTCCACCTCTTTCTCCTCAACCATCTTCTCTTTCTTCTCTTCATCTTAACCATTCTCTTCTTAACAAAGACATATTGTTCAAAATTCTGTGAATCCTTCAGTTTCCTCTGGAAAAGGGCAAGCCAGGCTCTAGGAGTATGAAGCAGATTAACTGGAGTTTAGCTTCTGGCTAGTCTTATCCCACCCAGTGACAAGGAAAAGTGGATTTTTTGGAGTCAAAACGCGAGATGTCTCTGGAAAATTTCCATATTTGCTAGAATATTGCATCCCTTTTTCAGATCAAGGAGAATTTGAGGGAAAAGAGCAATAGTTTAAATTCTGTTTCTTTCCATTTTCAGTTTCATCAATGAACACTTTATCTCCTCTCCCTTCCTAACCTCACCACCAAAACTAAAAATACATATATATAGAACTTTTTTCACACAAGTACAAAACTAAATATTTAGAGAAGTCCTGGACTGAGTAGATGACCACATCTGCTGTTGCCACTATTATAAATTATGCATCCACTTATCATCCCCTTTCAGCTTCAGCTGTTGTTGAGATTAGTAGTGTTTGTGACTGGTGATCTCTGCTGGTATCTTTTCCTCCCTCCTCATGTAAATCTTTCTTATTCTTCTATCTAAGGACAGAGAGTTGTCCTTCCCAGTCTTCTTTTGGCAAGATTGTCTAGGGTTTTGCCTCCCTGCAAGGAGAGGACAGAGTAAAATTGCCCCTAGGTACCCAGCGCTTCTTAGAGGAATCATACCTTGCTCTGATATGCTCCTTCTCCTGCATAGACTTAGGAGAAATTCACATAAAATGATAAATTATCATTTTAATTTAAATAATTATTGTGCTATTGTATTTTCACCTAATATTTTCTCATTCCCAGGAAATCCCCTTCTTACTCCTACCCCTATCCTCCAAAAAATCAAACTTTTTTCACCTTCAGTAAGGCTAGAGATCTGGAATGTTCCATGCTTGACAGATGATCCTGCTTCAATGTTTGCTGCTGCCTCGACTCCACACTCACAGGACTTTGTCTACCCATCAGCTTTGGTGATATACAGGATGGTTAAAGAATTAGGCCTCTTGTTAGTTTGAGTTTCTTGTGGGTTTTGTTTAGGTTTTTTTTCAACAGCAACTAATCTGAACTCAGCACCCAGCCAAGTCTGAGGGTACTACCATTGTAGATAGTTACTGGCTGGGAGGCTCATTTGGTTGGAACATGGTGCTAATGAGCTCTAGGTCCTAGGCTCTAACCCACATGCAACTGTTTAGCTCTGTGGGTTCGAGCATTGTCCTAAAGAACTATGGGCACATGGTTTTAAAACCTCATGTGTGTCTGTTTACACAGACTGTACCACTCACCTCGGCCAGCTTTTTTCTGAACATGGATTATCAGCCACCTGGAAGACCCAGCAAAACTGTTGTGTGAATAGCCCAGCAAAATTTATTTTCACTTCTAAAGAAACAGTTTAAAGTGTATTCCCTACTGATAGTGTGTTAGTAGTGTCACCTTCTTGTCAGAAGGACATCATTTTTAAAATGCATACTTGAACAAAGAGAGTTACAGCAATGGTGGACAGAAGAAGTTGCCAAATTCTCCCCTTTCATACATCCAAATGCGTATATCAGCCTTTGTCCAATGCTGAGAAACTGAATCTTGGTTCAACCTAGGACATTGGAGAAACGCTTTGATGAGACTAAGATCTGCATGCAGCTGATCCAATGTCTCATCTCACTGGGACAGATCAGAGTGGGGGAATTTATCCCCTAACACATATATATCTAGGATGCTGATAATCAATCTTATGTATTAGTCACTGGGTATGAGTAATGTAGATTCACTCTTAGGTGTTCTGAGCTGAAGACCTGTTTCACTGAGAATTCTTTCCCCTCCTATAGTTGAGGAATCTTTGTATGCTGTCACAATCTCACACACACACGTACGCATACACACTCACACATATACACAAATACACACATACCTACACACATTCACACCTGTATGAACACACATAACCCCCCACATGTATACAGTCATGCACACACATACAGAAAATTGCATACACACAGATTTATTGTATTTTAAAACAAACATACCGGATCTTTTCATAAAGCATATTTCAAATCTAAATTTTATTTTTTAGTCATCATTCTTTTAGTCAATTTTCTGTTTGAACGAATAAACTCTGTGATCTTTTGAACACCTTCATCATTCTTCTGGGTGATTATATGACTATTTTGTACATTGTTGCAGTTACTGACCCTGACATTAAAATCTGTTGTATCGCTCACATTTCTGACATCATAACATGGCAAGTGTGTTACTAACAAATGTGTATAACAATACTAATTGGATATTTATTGTTCTAAAGACAATCCACTTAATTTTATGCTTAAACACACATAAAAACAAGCCCTTAAAGGAGTAGCAACTTGAATACACATGAACCTAAACACATTCATACACAGATAATTACATAAATATACGCAGAGGAACATACACATATACACAGACACAAAAAGATAGACACACAGCTTCAAGAAGCCCTTAACATAAAAGAATCTTCCTAGTTCATGCTAGAAAACAAGGCTAAATGCTCTTTTGTTAAAAAAGGATTACATATAAAGTTGATAGTCAACTGGGAATTTATAAGGATATTGAGATATGTGCTCAGTCAGTTGTTAACACGCATAGAGTAGGAAGGAGAACAAAGGGCTGAAATCCCTTTGCCTACCTTGTAAGGAATTTCTAAGCTTGGGTGTTTTTTTCTCCATGACATGGTTTAATAGGTAGTTTTGCTCTAGGAGAGGTACATGCCTTTACTTCAGCAAGTGACTATCTGGAACCATAATTGCACATTTGGACCATACGTGTGTTACTCTGCCATTGCTGAATGCTGTCAACCTCTCTAGACTGTGAGGCAAAGCCTCATTGATGGACACTGTTTTCCTCTAGGCCATGTGAGGAAGGAAAGGAGATGGACCCAGTGTGGACAGTTTGAGAGTGGGAATAAAGTTGTTTATTCTGATAACTCTTGCTCAGAGACATTTCTGTGGCTAGTTCAAACTCGCTTCCCTTGTAATAGTAATAAAACTATCCTAAATGTGATGATGATTTTGTTATTCCCAAAGTAAGACCTTTTGGTGTTTTCCAAAGTGTTTGTTGTCAGTGTTTTCCCCCACATTGAAAAACTAAAGACTGTCAGGGAGTCTGGATAAGAATGCAGATTTCATTTGCAAATATGCTGGTGAATGGAGACATGCTTTGAAAACAGCAAAGCACTGGGTCAACTATTTTTGTTCTACAGCTTGGCAAGGAGTCTTTTTGTATCCTAGGGAAAGACTGATGCTGAAAGAAATAGCCTTATCTGGATGCCCAAGGTGAGTACTGAGGAAAATGTAGATTTTAGTTTGATGTACATAAGTTTATGGCATTAGAGATGCAGATTCTGAAGGAAGTGCCTGTATTTGGATTTATATAAATAGATTTATATTAATGAGACTAGTTGAAATGTAGTAATGAAATTTACAATTCAGGAGTGAATCTAGCTATTCTTTTGTCATGAGATCCTACTATGAGTAAAGTTTCCATCAGTTTGAGTATTTTTATAGGGTGATCTTGGAAAACATCTAGGAGAGAGATACAGATCCAGCTGGCCCACAAGACCTTTGATCTAGAGAGTTTCCCACTCAGAATACTGATTGCAAAGTGGTGTAAAGCCTTCGTTAAGACTTGGGAAACTGTAAATATCCTTTTTGTAGCTTTAGACAAGAGGCTCTGTTTTTCAAGACCTTTGTACTTGCAACTTGGAACTCAAGTAGGAAAGTCTAGTAGAAAAAAATCCCTCAATAAAATAAAATTTTAATTGCAAATAAAATGAAATAAAAAATAACCCCCAAAAGGAAAGAAAGAAAATAAATGACCCTTTAGACTTTATAAGGTAGTGAAGTTTATTTTCTACTCCAATACCTGCCTGAGCAGTACATCCTGGCCCTACCATGAGATGAAACTGAACTTGGTGATACCTTAATGACTTTTAACTTTTCAGCCTTTTCCACTGCTCTGTCCTTACTCACAAGCTTTGTGGAGTGATGGAAACATCCTAGGCATTTGTGCACACTCACATCCCACACTAGCTACGTGGTTTAAACTTAGTGGTGGGGTGGGCTGTGTGGGACTGAAGACTCTCAGGGAAGAAGACTGTGAGATTGCCACATTCTTTGTATGCAAGTTGCAGCAGCAGTGTTTAAATGGCACAGGAAATAAAGCTCCCTTCAGAGAAATTGATGAATTGCAATGGTACATCCTGACAAAGGTGAATGAGGAAAGTCTATCCCTGTTACAACAGGAGAGTGGACATTATTTTGGGTTCCCAGCAGGGATGCTTGTGTTACTTATTTTCTTGTTATTATTGCTTTAAATATGCTCTACTAGTGTCTCTATTCCTCTGTATCCTCATTTAATGATTGATTGTGGATTCTGGGTTGGGGAGGGGAGAGACCACAGGATAGTGAATAGCATGGTGGATGGGAATCGGGAGTAGATTAGGATATATATGTATTCATACACTAAAAATATATATTTTAAACACTTCAAGCTCTTCTTACATGAGTGGATTTTGTTGGGGAGGGTTGGGTGTAGCTTACACCAGTGAGTATTTGTGATCTACAGTAGCTATGATAAGCTAAAGTCAACTTCCATAGAAAACTTATGTGCTCAACATGCGGGCATTGAAGTGGGAGTGGATAGGTATGAAGGTATAACATAGAAGCAAATCTTTTAATCTCTGCCTTGGAAAAGCTTCCCGGTTAGCAAAGGAGACAAACAGTTTTTCCACAAGAACACTGAGGAGTCAATCTCTACCTTCTGGTTTAGTAACCAGAAAAACATGCTGGGACCTCAATGGAAAGGAGTGGGAAGAGGAGAAGACTCCCAGAATTGGTGGGGTCAAATATAAAATGCTCAGAGCACAGAACATGCCTCACTCAATAAAACCAAATGTAGGACTTTCAAGGTTTAGACCTGGTAGGAGAACTTCCAGAAGGGGATGAGTAGCTAACTAACCAGCCTTGAGATCTAGTTTGACTTCCTCCAGACACATGAGATTCTCAGATATCAAAATTAACCACATGCTCATAAGCTAGGTTGGTTGGACTTGGTAAAGTAAGACAGTAGGGACAGGTAAGTTTAAAAGAGCCTTAGAGAAAAAAAGCATCCCAAAGTTCACAAAAACAGTGGGATTAATTTTTTGTTTGTATGCAGAAGCTTCTAAGAGTAAATGAGTCAAAAATTGCCTCTTTAAAGAGTTCAGTACTGTCAGGAATATTTACTATTTGTCTTGGCTGAAACCTGATAATAAGATAGTTGAAAGGATTTTTTTCTTTAAAAGGATCTCTATTGTCAGAAGTTGGCTGAATTGGAGACTGATATTCAGAGCCTGATAAGCACTTTTTTAAGGCCGTATTTTCTAAGCTAAAATGGGACTATGTATCCAAGGGATATTAAACATTCTGAAGGCTTTGTGGAACAATTTATTAAAACACTCCAGACTCACAGCTCCTATGTTCCTAAAACATAGGAATCTTTTGATTTCTGTCTTAGTTGGAAATCGTCTCCCTAATATAAAGAAGTAAATTGAAGGTAATGTAGTTGGACAGGTAGGTCAGCTCCTTGATATCATTCAGGCTGCAATCCAATTCTTTGAGGAATTGAAAACAATTGGCCTGGTCTTACAAATAAAGTCTTTAAAAGAATAGAAATGCAGCTTTATAAGCAATAAAAGCCACCTATACTTTTTTTACCATCTCAAGGGAATAGAGTACTGTACAACACTTACCAAACTAAGGGAGGACACTGAACACTTCTGCCCACTGCATCTTGGAATTGAAGTCTTCAAGGAGAACACAATACAGTCAAGAACTGGATAGAACAATGCTTTACTTACACAGAGAAGAGACAGAGCAAGATCAACTTCAGTAGTGGGCATTGGTCCCCCATGGCCAGGAGGTCTTGCCTGGTGGCTGACACAGGGCAATTTTCCTATGAGCACCTCTCTTATGCTGCAGTGGAGGAACCTTGTTACTTACTCATATGTTTACATGTCTGGAGCCTTGGTTTTTGTGTCTGCTGCCCAGAAGACACATTCCTAGATAGCCTGGCTCTGGTGTTCAGCAAGGATTGTGTTCATAGGTTCAATGGGATGGTAAGAAATAAAGAAATAGTTCTTAAATGGATATCACCCCAGGGCTCAGTGCAGAGGGAGCAGAAAGAAATGCCAATATCTCCCATTCTTCCCCTGAAAGAAGTATATTTTCATCCTTGAAAGGCTGCTGCCTGAGGGTCTGGCTTCCAATCAGCCTGAATCTAGGTGCTGACTGACCCCTGTCCTTTTGGACACTGACTGGTCTTGGCACACTCTCAACTACTGAGAGCCACTAAGAATAAAGTAGGTTCCTTGAAAATCACAAAGGTTTGAGAAACAAACAAAAGTTAGGACAGGGTTGAATGATAAGGTTCATCTCCTACATGAGGCCACTCCTTCAACATAAGGAGTGGCTATTTTATAATGCATGGAAACCAAGACAGAGAGTCAAGAAAAATAAAGAAATAGAAGAATATGTTCCAAACTAAAGAATAAGATAAAACCTCAGAAAAAGACCTTAATGAAACAGAGATATAGGATTTACCTGAAAAACACATCAAAATGACAGTCATAAAGATGCTCACTAAGCTTGGGAGAAAAATGGATGGACAAAGTGAAAATTTCAATGAAGACATGGAAAATATAAGAAAGTAAAAAAAAGAAGTCACAAAGATGAAAAATACAATAACTGAACTGAAAAACATATTAGGGGAGTTTAACACAGCAGACTAGAGAATTGGAAGAAAGAATCAGTTAACTCAAAGAAAGGGCAGTAGAAATCATCCAATCAGAGCAGCAAAAAGAAAAAAAGAATAAAAAAGAATGAAGATAGCTTAAGGAACTTAAGGGACAAGATCAAGCTGACCAACATTCACATTATAAAGATCCCAGAAGGTGAATAGAGAGAGAAAGGGGCAGAAAATTTATTTGAAGAAATAATGGCTGAAAACTTCCCTAACTGGGAAAGGAAATGGACATCCAGATCGAGGAAGCCCAGAGAATTCAATAAAGATGAACCCAAAGAGACTCATGCAAGATACATTATAATTAAATTGTTGAAAATTAAAGATGAGAGCATCTTAAAAGCAGCAAGAGAAATTAACTTGTGATGAGGCCGGCCCAGTGGTGTAATGGTTAAGTTTGTGTGCTCTGCTTTGGCAGCCCAGGTTTTGCAGGTTCGGATCCAGGGCATGGACCTCTATACCACTTATCAATCTATGCTGTCACAGGTGTCCCACATATAAAGTAGAAGAAGATGGGCACAGATGTTAGCCCAGGGCCAATACTCCTGGGCACAGATGTTGGCCAAGGGCCAATCTTCATCAGTAAAAAGAGGAGGATTAGCAACAGATGTTAACTCAGGCTAAACTTCCTCACCAAAAAAAAAAATTTTTATGCACAAGGGAACCCCAATAAGACTATCAGCATATTTTTCAGAATCTTTTCAGGCGAGACGGGAGTAGCATGATATATTCAAAGTGCTGAAAGAAAAAAACTGCCAACCAGAATACTCTACCCAGCAAAGATGCCCTTCATAATTGAAGAAAAGATAGAGTTTTCTAGACAAGGAAAGATGAAAGAGTTCATCATCAGTAGTCTGGCCTTACAAGAAATGTTAAAGGGACTTCTATAAACTGAAACTAAAAGGTGCTAATAAGTAACAGGAAAATATATGAAAGTATAAATCTCACTAGTAAAGGTAAATATATAGTAAGATTTAGAAAAATCTAATGTTGTAAAGGTGGTGGGTTAGTCACTTATAAAGCTAGTATGGAGCTTAAAGGATCAGAGTAGTAAAAATAACTATAACTATGATAATTTATTAATGGATACACAAGATAAAAAGATGAAATTCTGATATCAAAAACACAAAACTTGGAGGGGTGCAAAACTATAGAGCTTTAGAATGCATTGAGAATTAAGTTGTTATCAATTTAAAATAGACTGTTATAAATATAAGTTGTTTTATGTAAGCCTCATGGTAACCTTTAAAAACAAAAACCTATAGTAGACACACAAAATATAAAGAGAAAGGAATCTAAGCATACCATTATAGAAAAGCATCAAATCACGAAGGAAGAGAGCAAGAGAAGAAGAAAGGAACAAAGGAATCACAAAGACATTAGAAAATAATTAATAAAATGGCAATAAGTATGCACCTATTGATAAGTATTTTAAATGTAAATGGAATAATTTATCCCATCAAAAGACATAGAGTGGCTGAATGGATAAAAAAATAAGACCCATCTATATGCTATCAACAAAAGACTCACTTCAGATATAAAGACACACACAGATTGAAAGTGAAAGGATGGAAAAAGACATTCCATGCAAATGGCGATCAAAAGAAAGCTGAGGTACCTACACTTATATCAGGCAAAATAGACTTTAAGACAAAGATTGTAGTAAGAGACAAAAAAGGTCATTATATAATGATAGAGGGATCAATCCAACAAGATAATACAACATTGGTAAATATTTATGCACCCAATATAGGAAAAGCTAAATATATAAATCAAATGCTAACAGACCTATAGGGAGAAATAGACAGCAATACAATAATAGTAGAGGACTTTAATACTTCACTTTCACCAAAGAATAGAGCACTGAGGCAGAAAATCAACAAGGAAATGTTGGCCTTAAATAACACAATAGATCAGATGAACTTAACAGATGCAGAACATTCTGTCCAAAATAAACAGAATACACAACTTTCTTAAGCAAACATAGAAAATTCTCTAGGATAGCTCGTATGCTAAGCCACAAAACAAGTCTTAATAAATTTAAGACTGAAATCATATCAAGCATCTTTTCTGATCATGATAGTATAAAACAGAAATCAATCACAAGTAGAAAAGTGGAAAATTCGCAAGTATGTGGAGATTAAAAAACATGCTACTGAACAACCAATGGGCCAATGTAGAAATCAAAAGTCAGATTTAAAATACCTTGAGACAAATGAAAATGGAAATAGAACATTAAAACTTATGTGATGCAGCAAAAACAGTTCTAAGAAGGAAGATCATAGCAATAAATGCCTACATTAAGAATCAAGAAAATTTTCAAATAAACAACCTAAATTTACACCTCAAGTAACTAGAAAGAGAAGAACAAACTAAGCCCAAAGTTAGTAGAAGGATGGAATAACAAATGAAGGAGAAGGAATAACAAAGACCAGAGAAGAAAAAAAGTGAAATAGAGACTAAAAAAAATAGAAAAGATCAGTGAAGCTAAGAGCTGGTTTTTAGAAATGATAAGCAAAATAGACAAACCTTTAGCTAGACTCACCAAGAAAAAACGAGAAAGGATTCAGATAAATAAAATCAGAAATGAAAGAGGAGACATTACAACTGGTACCACAGAAAAATAAAGAATCATACGAGACTACTACAAACAATTATACACCAACAAATTGGACAACCTAGAAGAAATGGATAAATTCCTAAAAACATACAACCCACCAAGACTGAATCATGAATAAATATAAAATCTGAATAGACTGATTACTAGTAAGGAAATTGAATCAATAATCAAGAACTTCCTAAGAAACAAAAGGACAAGATGGCTTCACTGGTGAATTCTACAAAATATCTAAAGAAGAATTGATACCAATTCTTTTCAAACTGTTCCAAAAAATAGAAGGGGAGGGGATGCTTCCAATCTCATTTTACAAGACCAGCATTATTGTGGTACCAAAACCAGACAAGGACACCTCAAGAAATGAAAATTAGAGGCCAACGTCCCTGATGAACATAGATGCAAAAATCCTCAACAAAATAGTAGCAAACCAAATTCAACAATACATTAAAAGGATCATACACCATAATCAAGCGGGATTTATTCCAGGAATACAAGGATATTTCAACATGTACAAATCAACTATAATGATACACCACATTAAAAAAATGAAGGACAAAAATAATATGATCATCTCAAAAGATGCAGAATAGCTTTTGACAAAATTCAACATCCTTTTGCGATAAAACCTCTCAATAAAGTGGGCATAGACAGAATGTACCTCAATGTAATAAAATCCATGTATGACAAGCTCACAGACAACATCATACTCAATCATGAAAAGCTGAAAGCTTTTCCTTTAAGATCGGGAACCAAACAAGGATACCCACTCTTGCCATTTTTATTCAACATAGTATGGGAAGTCCTACCCAGAGCAATTAGGCAAGAAAACAAACTAAAAGGAAAATCAAACTAAATGCAAATCATAAAGGAAGAAGAAAAACTGTCGCTATTTGCAGATGATATAATATTATATACAGAAAACCCTAAAGTCTGCACCAAAAAGCTTTTAGAAATAACAAATGAATTCAGTAAAGTTGCAGGATACAAAATCAATATACAAAAGTCAGTTACCTTTGTATACACTAATAATGAATTATCAGAAAGAGAAATTAAGAAAACAATCCCATTTACCATTGCATCAAATAGAACAAAATACCTAGAAAGAAATTTAATCAAGGAGATGAAAGACCTGTACACTGAAAACTATAAGACATTTCTGAAAGAAAGTGAAGAAGACACAAATAAATGGAAAGAGAGTCCATGCTTATGAATTGGAAGAACTAACATTGTTTAAATGTCCATACTATCCAAAACAATCTGCACATTCAATGCAATTGCTATCAACACTCCAATGGCATTTTTCCCAGAAATGGAACAAACAATCCTAACATTATATGGAACTACAAAAGATCCCATATTGCTAAAGCAATCTTGAGAAAGAAAAACAAAGATGGGGGCATCATGCTTCCTGATTTCAAACTATACCACAAAACTATAATAAAATAGTATGGTATTGGCATAAAAACAGACACATAGACAATGAAACAGAATTGAGAGCCCAGAAATAAATCCACACACATATATGGTCAATTAATTTACGACAAAGGAGTCAGGAAAATATAATGGGGAAAGGATAGTCTCTTCAATAAATAGAGCTAGGAAAACTCACAGTCACATGCAGAAGGATAAAACGGGACCACTGTCTTATACCATACACAAAAATTAACTCAAAATGGATTAAAGACTTGAACATAAGACCTGAAGCCATAAAACTCCTAGATGAAAACATAGGCTGTAAGCTCCTTGACTTCGATCTTGGCAATGATTTTTTGTACCTGACTACAAAAACAAAGGAAACAAAAGCAAACATAAACAAGTGAGACTACATCGAGTTAAAGAAAAAAAAAAAAAACTTCTGTACAGCAAAGGAAACCATCAACAAAATAAAAAGGCGACCTATGGAATGGGAGTAAAACATTTGAACACCATATATCTGATAAGGGGTTAATATCCAAAATATATAAAGAACTCATAAAACTCAATAGAAAAAAAACACAAGCAATTCGATTAAAAAATGAGCAAAAAATGTGAATAGATATTTTCCCAAAGAAGATATATGAATGGCCAATAAGTATGTTGAGATGCCCACCATCACTAATTATCAAGGAAATGGAAATCAAAATCACAATGAAATATCACCTCACACCCAGTAGAATGGCTATTATCAAAACTACTAGAGATTACAATTGTTGACAAGGATGTGGAGAAAAGGGAATGCTCATACTCTGTTGGTGCGAATGTAAATTGGTGCGCCTCAATGGAAAACAGTATGGAAGCCCCTCAAAAAATTAAAAATAGAACTAGCATATGATCCAGCAATTCCACTCTGTGTATTTATTCAAAGGAAATGAAAACACTAACTCGAAAAGATATCTGCACCCCCAAGTTAATTGCAGCATTATTTACAATAGCCAAGACATGGAAACAACCTGGGTCCCTTGACCGAAAAATGGATTTAAAAAAATGTGGTATAAACATACAATGGAATATTATTCAACATATTATTGAATATATATATTCAATATATATCACATATAATAAAGAAGGAAATATTGCCATTTGTGACAACATGGATGGACCTTGAGGGCATCATGTTAAGTGAAATATGTCGGACAGAGAAAGACAAATACCATATGAACTCACTTATATGTAGAGTTTAAAAAAAGCAATAAAACCCCCAATCTCATAAGTATAGAGAACAGATTGGTGTTTGCCAGAGGTGGGGGATGGAAGGGTGGGCAAAATGGGTGAAGTTGGTCATAAGGTACAACTTTCCAATTATAAAATAAATAAGTCCTGGGGATGTAATGTACAGCATAGTGACTATAGTTAATAATACTATATTGTATATTTGAAAGTTGCTAACACAGTAGATCTTAAAAGCTCTCGTCAAAAAAAAAATTGTAAATATGTGTGGTGATGGATGTTAACTAGACTTATTATGGTGATCATTTTGAAATATATACATATATTGAATCATTATGTTGTACACCTGAAACTAATATAACGTTATATGTCAATTACATCTCAATTTAAAAATAATAAAAAATCATGCCTCTATAAAGTTGGAAAAAAGCACAATAAGATATCACTACACAACTATTAGAATGTCCAAAATTAACAAAAACAGTGACCATGCCAAGTGTTCCCAAGGATATGGAACAGCTGGAATTCTCATATACTGCTGGTGGTTATGTAAAGTGATAAATCACTATGACTAATAGCCTGATAATCATTTAAAAATTATAACATAAACTTACTATGTGACCCAGCCACTTCACAGCTAAGCATTTACCCAAGGTAAATGAAGGCATATGTCCATACAAAGACTTGTATATCAATATTCATAGAAGCTTTATTTGTATTAGCCCCAAACAAGAAAGAACAGAAATGACTGTCAAAGAAGTGAGTACACAAATTTTGCTAACATCCATACAATGGAATATCACTCATTAGTAAAAAGGACCAAACTGTTGATACATCCAATATGGATAAATTTCAAAAAATTTTGCTGAGTAAAAGAAGCCAGACTAAACAGTCCATACTGTGTGATTCCATTTATATAAAATTCCTGAAAGTACAAATTAATCTACAGTGGCAGAAAGCATATCAACAGTTTCCTGGGGATGGGTCAGGAGGGACAGATTACAAAGGGGAACGAGGAAACTTTTGGGGATGATCGATATATTCATTCTCTTGATTGTGGTGATGGTTTCACTGGTGTCTACGTATATCAAAACTCATCAAATTTTACACACTTAAATATGTTGATTATACTTCAATAAATCTGTTTAAAAAAGAAAAACCTGTTAAAAGAAGAAGAGGGGCTAAACTTTCTTTGGATTATATTTGTATGGATATTGATGTAAATGTTCATATTGTGATGTAAGTGTTGATGTTGCTTATTGATGTAAGTGTGCTAGAAATTGTATGAAATTCCTAGAGATCTGATATGTCCTCATACAATGTTAGCCATAATTCTAGCTATTATCTTAAAATATTGTATGTCACAGAAATAATGAAAATTCCTTGTCAATTCCATTATAATGAACTCTTAGCAGATCTTTAACCATGGCCACTTTTAAGTCTTTTGATATAGACAGTTATTGTCTTACTCTGATGCTTTTGCAAAAGTGCTTTCTCTTCAGAGATTCATGGAAAAGACTCTGACTGGTACAGATTTCTGATTACTTTAAGACCATACCACTGAACTGGGTAATAATTTTCAGAACCCTAATGGAGAAACTGATGGATTCATAAAACTGATAGCTCAAGATCAAGCATTAATAAAAAATTAATTACATGGGATTGAATGAACTGATGAGGATACTTATAATTTTTACGCCTGAGTTTTGAAACATGGCTGTTCTTCAATGTTGTTTTCCAGATCAAAGGAATCCTTTTTCTTCTTCTTTTTAAGTTATCTTTAACATAGGAATTTGGTAAAGTATATATACTTTTGTGAACAAAAATGGAATATTTATATTTTTTTCTCTACCTGATCCCTCCAGAATTCAGCAAGTCTTATTGGTTATTCTTATTTTTCATGACAATGTAGGTATTTGCTTAAGTTCAGTAAGAATCTGTTCTTCTTGAAATAGGACACAGTTGGGCTAGCCTTTGGCTTGGCTTCTTAGAGGCTTTAAAAAATCTAATAAACTAGGGTCGACTTTTGGAGCCAATAAAGCCCCTTATATATCACTAAAGCTTTAACTGGAATATCATATTTTAGTATATATATAAAATCTTATTTTGCTGCACTTATATAAATAATAAGATCAAGTTTAATGATACTAGACTTATTTTGCAAACAAATTTGTCTTACTGTGATTATCTTTGCTAGAAATTGGGGTAGTTGTAGAGAGAAAAGTTATATTTAGACAGAAAACTATAACACACTCTTGTGGATATCAAATTCTAGTCCTATTCGTTGTCTTTGAAGTTTTTGTTATGTACCTGTAAACTGGACTGGATCTTAAATTCTTCTAGTTTCCTCCAAAATCTGGCTACAACTCTCCAAACTAACATTTCCAGTTTTCTTCCGTTCTTCTGACTTGGAATCACTAAGAATAAAAACTGCCCTTTTCCCAAAGCCCTGTAAACTGAAGCTGGATGACTTGATATAAACTTCAGAGAAATCACCACAATGGCTTGTATATGGATAAGCCTTGTGCCTATTGCTGTGTGGGCCACTCAGAAAGTTCACCTAAACAGACGGTGACATAACCAGAGACATTCAAGCTACAAAAGATGATGTGAACCCAATGTCTAGGAGACTAACATCTAGAAATCTTCTCGACTGGCTGCCCTCTGTGCTGAAAAACAGATTTAGAATATGCTCCAATCCTTAACCTTCCTTATTCTTTTGTTTCCATAGAAATTTCTATTATTAAATACCTGATTGCTTGCACCATATAAGCCTAACTTTGGGATCCCACCCGCAACACTACCTCCTGAAATGAGACACAACTGTTTAACTGAAATGACCTATTCTCAGGGCTAAGAGACTGGTTCAGTGAGATAGAGCAATCTATCAACTCAATTTCTAGACTGTGAAACTTCTTAGAGAAATTTCAAAGGTGGGGAGTGAAGGGTAGCAAAATGTGCCACCCCAAAATATGCTTCTTTGGCATAACGATCATTTTGAGCTGATAAGGTGGTTTTAGATAATAAAATTGTTTTAAATTACTTGTTGGCTGAACAAACAGGAATCTGTGCCATAATGATTACTTCCTGCTGTACTTGGATCAACATCTCTGGTACAGAAGAAACTCAAATATTAGACACAAACAAACAAACCACTTGGCTAAAACAAGTTGATGCCTCTTCAGGTACATTCTTTGATTTATTTGATACCAACTTGTTTGGTTCAAGGAGGTTCTGGATAAGGAGCATACGTCAGTCTCTTGGTATTATCCTCTTGATTGTCATCACTGTAGTCTCTCTGGTGCACTATGTTCTCTCAAAGTTCTTAACTACATGTTTGAAGCCATCAAAAGTGCATCAGATGATCTCACTGTGCTTGGAGAAACAGAAACAAGATGAACTACAAAATAAACAGTAAAAACAATTTTTCCATGGACTTGAAATCATAATCTATGAGCTTCACAAGATAAGAACAACTTAACCCTGATGGTGACTGAGAGTGGTACTAATACCAAATTTTTGGTCAATCTCTCATGAATGAGAGGATGACAAAAGGGGGGAATTGTGAAAGTAATTAAACAAGGAGGCCATTAGACTGAGGTAGCTCTAATGCATTGGTGGCCTATGCAAGCAAACCAAAACCTAATCCAGAGTCAATACACTTGAATCCAAGAAAACAAAATTTAAGTACAACCAATTACAAACAGCTAACTAGGTTTTCCCAAATAAAGCAACTCTTAATGCTATAACCAATCAAATAATTCCTTGCTTTGCTTTGGCATCTTCTCTATAAAAACCTCTGCCCTAGCTCCTGTCCGTAGAGTGCTCTTAATAACCATTGGCTTGGTGCTGCCTGATTTGAGTTGACATATGCTCAAATAAACTCTCAAAAAATTTTAATGTGCCTCAGTTTATCTTTTAACACAGCTAACATGTAACTGAACTGAGATTTGAAACCAGGAAATCTGGCCCCAGAGTATGTGCTCTCAACAGACATGCAGGATAGGAAACAGATAGATGTATGTTGAAAAGAGATTTGAGCGTATTTGAATCCTGAGGGGAAAGAGACAATAGAGAAAGCAAATATGAGATTGGACATGAATAATGAAGTGGGATCTTTGAGAAAGCAACAGTGGGGGTGTGAGGGGAGGTGATAGAATGCAGAGTAAACCTCAAGTCATTCCTTCCTTCATTCATTCAAGGTGGATGTTTGCTTTTTATTTTTGGCTGCTTAGCATCTACACTTTCTTTACAATAGAACCCTGATCTTCTCTTGGGAGAATTACTTGCTCCCCACAGTGTGTAGTTGTATCAGAGTTCTCTACAGAAACAGAACCAATACGATATATATGGTATAGTTCCAGTCTGAATCCAAAGGCCTGAGAACCAGAAGAACTGATGGTGTAAGTTCTAGTCCAAGTACAGGAGAAGACCAATGTCCCAGCTCAAAAATAGGCAGAAAAAGTGAATTCTCCCTTACTCTGCTCAGGTCTCCAGTGGATTGGATGGATTTAGCCCATTCCAAAAACGTAAATTCTTTGATGCCCTCACTCTGCTCTCAAAAGCCTTCCAATAATTTCCATTTTACTTAAGTAAGCCATAGGCATATTTTGATGCTTGAAAATAGGAACTCTAATAGATACACATTCATTCAGCAAATATTTATCAGGCATATACTATTGTGCTAAGTGTTAGAGATAGCATGATGAAAACAGATGCAGTCCCTGCTCTTATAGATTACAGGTTAGAGAGACATAAATAATGATTTATACAAATAATTAATTTCAATTGTTGTGGATGCTATAAAAGAGAAGTAAAGTGTGCTCTGGTAGAAGGATCATCATGTCTTTTACTGAATTGAGAGGAGAAAAGGTAAAGATGGGTGAGGCTACAGATGAGTGCTGGATGAGGAGCAGCAGGATTTGGGGCTAATAGTCTGCATTTTCTATGTGAAGCTTGAAATAGCAGTTATTCAGAATTGAAAAGAGAACTGATTAGGGGAAAGCAGAAATATTTCTGCATAGTGCTTACAGTCCAAGTAAGGGTGTTGGCCATTAATCTGCAATGGTCCCAATATATAATGTAGTACTTCTCTAGAAGGTTTTGGCAGCCTGAGTTTAGCATTGGAGAAGGAAGACAGAGTGATCCGAGCCTGAGGTATTTCTGGATAAATACAATGGATGGATGAAGGAGAGAGAGTATTATGTTATTGACAAGATAGTGGTTGAAGTAGTAAGCCATGGAATGAAAGATACATAGGGAAATACCAAAGAAGGGCCTTGTAGAAGGAAAAATGGAAGTTTCACAGAGACTGGAGGTCCTAATAGTATTAAAAAATTTGGATCAGATATAATATTTCTAGGTGATTGTAAGTTCCAGGTAGTGGGCATTGTTGTGGAGGACTGAAGTATAGTGGAGGTTATGACCATTGGAGTTAAGGTTAAAGAATTGACCTTCTGAGGCTGAGATTAGGATGGATCATCTTTGTTCAGGTTGAAGTTACCAGAGAGGATAGTGATACTAAAAGCAGAGAGAACAACTATGAACCAGGGACCTACCACACTACAGAAGGTAGAAGAGAAAGGCAGGGGAAACAGTATTCTCAGAGGAGAAGTGAAGTCTCAGTTAAAGCAGGATATGGAGGGAAGATGGGAGTTTACTTCTCAGAGGATAGAGATTCCACAGGAATTCCACAGAAATATTCAGTCTAGTTAATCAATAGATATAAAACAAGAAACTTCCCAATGTTGTCGATAATTTGCAAGCATCACTTTAAAATGGCAATTAAAAAAAGAATAAGGAGTCAACACCTTTGTCATTCCAGCACCAGCACTTCATGCTCATAGCGATAACTCTTCTGCCTTCTCTAATCTCCCATTAAAAAAATTACAACCCACTCATTCCAGTGCAAACTTTATGGAGCTTCTCCCCTAGTGCTTAGTGTTCTAATTTACTTCATCCAGTTCCTAGATTTTTGCCTTGGCCCAACATGCTTGCTGAGCTAGGGTGATGTGGTTCTTTTTGTTGCCCAAAGCTGGATAATTTGGCCAATGATTTGGAGCACAGCCATGTGGATCAGATTCATAGCTCAAAACCTCATTTAAGTTCCATCAAATGCTCGCCACGTCCTTGTGACAGATGAAATCTTATCAATTGAAGAGGAGGCTCTTGAGACTGTTTGTTGACCACATTTTCACAGATTTATTTCATTGCAGCCTATTTTATCTCTGAGAATAAACACAGACATGTCCAAGTGGGATTTTCTTATCCACATTCTAGATGCTGCTGTTACTTTAAATGAAATGAAATATATATAAATACATGTGATCACAGGAGACTTATAACATGCTTATATGTGATAGCAGATGTGTATATGCACAATTCACCTCTCACATTAACAATTTGGCTTCAACTAAATCATCCTCTTTTTGGAAAGAACTTCTGAGACACCATAGTGCATGAAACAGCCACCCTTATTCCGGAATGGAAATGGCTTCCTGGATGAATTTTTCTACACCTCACTCCTTTCCCAGCTGTTTGGTCCTAATAATTGTCCTAGGGCAAGTCTTATCGTGATACCATCTCTAAGGTCTCAGAGGCTAGGATGGAACAGACAGGGCATTTACTTAGGGCTACATATCCAGAAGAAAAGGGAATTTCTCAGTTTCAATTGAAAAAAGAAGCAAAAGGCTAAAGTCAGAGACTCAGAGAGAGGTACAGAACATCAGACCTGAAGGCAGGATAAAGCCAGAAAATTGCCTGACACATAGTAATCACTCAATCAATATTAAGTGAATCAGTGAGACATGAGTTTTGAGCTCAGAAACTGGTTGGAAAGTGGAGTGGGAGACAGGTTAAGATGACAGAATCTGATTTATTTGTAGTATAGAATACGTAATTTAAGGGTGAGTCTGAGAGCTTAGAAGGATTGAGTAGGAAAGACAAATGGCTTCCTCCCAATCAGTCTCCAAGACACCCTTTCTCCTTTGCGTGCCTTGGTAAATACAGGTAGTCTTCTATCTTTCCCTTGTGGTATTCAAAAACAATCCCTGTTTAACCTTTTCATTTTAAATGCCTCTGGCCTCATCCACTTTCACTTTCTATTCTTGTCTTCCCACATTTGAAAGTCTTGGAGCATGCCTTGATTAGAAATCAGTTATACCTCTTGGCATTTTGGGGCTCTTTTTAAAAGAAGTTCATAATAACCCTATAATCACCTTTATGACTTCTCAGGGACATGCAAAAAAATCTGACAGCAGTCAAGTACTGCTTCCTGATCTCTTTTGTTTGAGCTCATACCACAGAATAGAACTTTGAATAAACTGAGGAGATAAGGAAGGGTGAAGGGGAGAAATTATGGATCAGACTTTATTTTGAAAAATGCTTGTCAGTTAAAAAAATACCATCATCATCATCAACTCAAATCTATAGGCTTAAATTCAGCTTGAAGATAATGGAATGAGTCTGACTTTTCTGATTGCCACAGGAATGTTTACCACAAGGCAGGAAACACATTTTTTCAGACACTTTTTATATGATTATAGAAGTAATACGTTATAATTTTACAGGAATGTTTACCACAAGGCAGGAAAGACATTTTTTCAGACACTTTTTATATGATTATAGAAGTAATACGTTATAATTTTACAAATGTTGGGAAATAGAAAATCACAAAGAATAAAGTTAAAATCACCTATAAGCCAACAGTACAAAATTACAAAAATCATAACATTTAGTGTATATGCTTCTAGTATTTTATTAAAATGTGCGGATCTCCTATTATTTTTTTAAAATGGTGTTATACTCCTATGTATTTGGATATAGTAATTCAAAAAATACTTGATACGTTATTATGAATGTGTTTGCAGACACTATTTTGTAATCTGTTTTTGTCATTTAATAATATATTATAAAATTGAACCACAATATTAACTGTTCTTCTCAACATCATTTTTAATACATACAAAGTATTTCATAGAATGAGCACATATTTTATTTAACTAATTTCCTATCATTTGCTGTTTAAGTTGTTTTCAATTTTTATTATTATGCATACAGCTAGGATGAACATAGCTTGTGCATACATCTTAAAGCATATCTATAATTATTTGTTGAATAGCTTACTAGTGAAAACTGAGTCATCCAAATAATCTCCCCAAATCTCTTCAGCAGTTTAAGAGGGCAAAGGAAATTCATTCCAGAAAAAATTATTGTATGCCTACATAGTGGAAAATAGAGTAAGGTACTGGACTAGAGGTATTGGGGAGGTGTGGTGGAATACTAAGATATATAAGACATGATTCTTGCAATCAAGGATCTTATTATACAAAAATTGCTAATATTGTGCTTTATAAATATTAATTATACCCAGTATTTATCTGTCAAATTTGTAATACAGGTGAGTTGTATTTTTCTATATATTGATCTTTATAATACATTAGGAATTAGTGACATCAGGACACATCTAGCTGCTGGTTCAGGGAGGAAATGTAGTTCCTTAGGCAGAGTCCAAATAGTCAGTACGGGGCAGGAGCTGATGGAAATGGAGTGGAGGAGTGGGAGGTTCAGGGTGAAGCAATCAGCTTCCTAAAAGGGAGGCAGACCAAAACAAGAATGCAAGGAGAAATTAGCCATATCGTCCCAAGAAATGGGTAGCCCAGGCTAAGATGGGGACTGGTCAGTAGACAGGCCCAATCCTATAGGGCTGAGGGTTCCATGGAGGTCACCAAGTAGCCCTCTGCTTAGGCAATGTGGCAAAGACTAGTGATTAGAAATGGAGAACAGGTATCAAAGAGAGAACATTATGGTGGGGTCCTTCTTATGGGAGCTGTTTAAATCCTTTCTATTCCAGATTAAGTGGAGTGGTGGAGGGAATAGTCTCCAATCTCTCAAGGATACACAACTTGGCCAATGTGCTAAGAACTCAGCTATTTTAGTAAAGCTCTTGGGAGCCTCTTCTCAGGTCCCAAGACCCTTTCATAATAAGTCATGATCTTATGGCCATGGCCTTCCATGAGGATTTTTCTTAAGTACAAATTTGACTACATTATTCTCTGATTTTCAACCCTTCAATGGGATCTCCATAAACTGCAAAAGAGGATTCACCTTCCTTAGAAAACATGAAACCCTCTATGACTGACTCCTGCCTACATCTTCAGCTTTTGTCTCACTACTTGTGGCCTCATATTGCATGTTTGAGCAGTGTTTCTCTCCCATACCCTTCCACCTCCAGTCTTTGTTTTCAATATCTTTTCTAGCTAAAACAACTTCTTCCTTCTAGTGATATGACCCAGTTACTTGCCTGGCTAAGTACTTACTAATCACTCAAGACTGAATAGGAATCATTTCCAGGAATTCCTCCTTGTTTCCCCTCCTTTCCCCCACTAACTGGCTGATTTGGAAGCCTATTTTCTGTGTTCTCAAGATACCCTATGCACACAATTATCCTAGTAATCTCAGAGTATGGCACTGTACATTTTTATTTATGTGTATTCATCCATCCCCACAGTGAACGAATTTCTTGAGATCAGGAACAGTCTGTTTCAGTATTGTCAGATACTCAAGAACTGTGTGTTGAACTGTTGAGCTAAACTTCCAAAGGAGAGAACTCCACTTCTAACAAACAAGAAAGCTCTAGACCTTCATTTCCTGGATGTCCCAGAGTTCTTGAGAGAAGCAGT
Organism: Diceros bicornis minor; assembly: GCF_020826845.1. Classification (NCBI taxonomy): domain Eukaryota; kingdom Metazoa; phylum Chordata; class Mammalia; order Perissodactyla; family Rhinocerotidae; genus Diceros; species Diceros bicornis. The sequence goes on from NC_080781.1 coordinate 59,939,414, forward strand.
CATTGTAACACTGAGAACCCAGATCCTCTGCATAGCCCTGGTCTTACTGGGTAGGTCTTGAGTTAGGAGTAAAAATTGTTCCCTGGCTCCATGGTGGCAAAAGACCTGGGTGCTCACCCTGTCATCCTCAGAGAATGCTAAAAAGGGCTTGGATACAGTTAACTCCAGGTCTTTGACCCTTCATGGGTGAGCAGAAAGAGGCATAGGGCAAGGAGGCAGTACAGGTGTAAAGTCCCAAAGCCTGGGGGTGAGTATGATAGCAGAGTTGGAGCATGTTGTGGGGCTACAGGTGAGTATTGGTATTAGTTAGTGTTAGCTAAGAATTCTGCTTTTTAGCTAGACAGATAAGGAATTCAAATACTGTTTGGGTCCCTTACTAGTTTGTGCTAGTCACTACATTTCTCTGAGTCTGTTTTCTCCTCTGTAAAATAGAAATAATAATTGTATCAGGTGCTTAACAGAGCCATTTAGCATATAATAACTTTTAAATAGATGTGAGATATTTATTATTACTTCCCTCATACCCCCACATCCAATCCATTAGCAGGTCCTCTTTATCTTCAAAATGTTTCAGATCCTGACCACTCCTCTTCATGTCTACTGCTTCCTCCCTAGTTCAAGACATAATCACCTTTCCTCTATTACCCTCCTAATCGATCTTGCTGCACCCACTCTTAATGATCTATTCAGCAGTCACAGTGATCTTTTCTAAAACATAAATCATATCATATCACTCCCTTTCTCAAAATCATCCAATGGCTTCCAATTTCACATAGAACAGCACTGCCCAATAAAAATATAATGTGAGACACAAATGTGTGCCACATATATAATTTAGAATTTTCTAGTAACCACATTAAAGATGTGAAAAGAAGTGAGTGAATTAATATTAATGATGTATTTAATTTAATTTAATAATATATAATTGTTTCAATGTGTCATCAATATTAAAAAATATTAATGCAATAGTTTACATTTTGCTTTTCACACTGTCTTAAAACTCCAGTGTATATTTTACACTTGTAGTATATCTCTCTTTGGACTAGCCACATGTCAAATGCTCAATAGCTACAGGTGGCTAGTGGCTACCATATTGAGCAATATAGACTTAAAATAAGTCCATGGCTTAGGAGTCTCATATGATCTGACTCTTCTCTACCCCTACAGGCCCATCTCCTACCATTCTCTCCCTGGGTCTCTATGCTCCAGCCACATGACTCACGCTTCTCATCCATTAGGCCTCAGTTGAAACTTCCTCAGCGAGTTCCTCTCGTTGGCCCCCTTTCTAAAGTTGTGTTTTCTCTTTATTGTTACTCTATTCACTTACTTGATTTTATTTTCTTCATACCAGTTATCATATTCTTAATGTTTTAGTTACTTCTTTATGAGATTTTTGTCTGTCTCCTCTCACTACAATGTAGTCTTCATGACAGTAGGGACACATCCATATCCTCTGGGCCTAATGAAATGCCTGGCATGGAGTAAGTGCTCAATAAATATATATATATATACACATATATATAAATATATAAATATAAATAAATATATATAAATAAATAAATATATATAAATATCTATATATAAATATAGATATGTATAGAAATATCTATATATATATAAATATATATATGTATATATTTTTTGAGGGGTGAGGAAGATTCCCTCTGAGCTAACATCTGTTGCCAATCTTCCTCTTTTTTTGCTTGAGGAAGATTAGCTCTGAGCTAACATCTGTGCCCATCTTCCTCTATTTTGTATGTGGGTCTCCGCCACAGCATGGCTTGAAGTGTGGTGTAGCTCCATGCTTGGGATATGAACCCATGAACCCAGGCCACCAAAGCAGAGCATGTGGGACTTAAGCACTATGCCACAGGCTGGCCTCAATAAATATTTCTTTTGAGTGAATAAAAAGTGAAGATGAACTGTTGAGGGCAAAGAGTCTGCAATGGGCGTCCTTTTGAGGACTTATCTAGGCCAGAGAGGAGCACCTGCATTTTGTGCCAGTCTCAGCCCATCAATAATCAATGTGTGGCTTGACTGGCCCTTGTGGTTCTTATTATGATTGCAAGATGCCCTCAGCAATAACCATCAGGAAACCGAAAAAAAGAACAAAGTTTATTACTCACAAGTTGTGGAGGGTACACGGCACATGTGGGGCCACAAAGCAAGGTCACAGGTAGAGAGAGAGAGACCATGGGCCTGGGATTCTTCTTTTATTGGGGTCAAGGATGGGGGCCTAAGAATTCATGGGTTCACTCTTTATTGGTGAATTTAAAACATAAGAGCAAGAATTAAAGCTGAGGAATATGATGGTGCTCAGGGCAGGCCACCCCAAGATGCACCACTCTGGTATGCAGATTATTTCAAGCTGAAGACAGGAAAGACTCAGAAGACTCAGGAAGAACATTTGAGTTTCCCCTCCCAAACTGCCTAAAGAATTTCACATAGAAGATCTGTTTCAGGAAGGAGTCAGTATTATATGATGGCTGTAGTATAATGTAAAATAAGATGCTGCAGATAGGAAAGGCACCAAGCCCATTTTATCAAAATTTCTGTCTCTCCCTGGCCACATTCTCTATAGGTGGCCCTGAAAAGAGTTGTCAGACAAACATTTGCATGTCCATCTCCATGTGAATTTTCTTCTTTCCTTCTGAAATCCCAAACCATTACACCTGCAACACTTTCTACACCTTTAGCTACAATACTTAAGCAAGAAGCTTAGACAGAATGATGAGCTGCTCATTTCTGAGTTTCTCCCATGTATACATGTTATTAAACTTGGTATTATTTTCTCCTGCTAACCTGTCTTTTAATTATTTGGCCAGCCATAAGAATCTTAAGGGAAAGGGCAGAGGGAGATTCTCTCTCTTCCACGACAAAGAGAAAAACAAGCAGCATAATTGGTCAGTTATCTAAATCAACAAAGATCTCTAAAACAAAAAAGCTTGAGTGGGAGTGGTGAAGGGTGCTGGCTCTTTATCTAGTCCTGTGGATAACAATATGTTTATTCCAGACAGCCATCTTTGAGTGGATGCCTCAGCAATCAAAGCTTATGTCAGACACTTGCATTACAAAAAAGAAAAACCAACTGTCAGGGCTTAATACAATTTGCTCCTAAGTCCAGTCCTTATGTAGATATCTTAGGAGACCTGAATTTGTTATCCAGCATTCACAGGTGACATCTAAACAGAACTCTGGAGAGTCAGACAGACAGTCTGGAGCTGTGTGCATACCTAGGACCACATAGCCCATTGCATGTGATATTCCTGAAAAGGAATTGTGGACCTGAGAGATGGAACTTACTGCATATAATAATAACAGCAAATAATTTTGAGTGGTTAATATGTTCCAAACACTCTATTAAGTGTTTCACATATATTAACTCTTCATAACAACTTCATGAGGCACAGAAATGTTTGGCAAGTAGCAGAGTTAGGATTCAAACACAAGGAAGTCTGGCTCAAGTATCTCTACTATTAAATACTATGCTATACTGCTTTCCTAAGCCAAGGAGCAAATGTTACAAAAAGGATCATGATGCCACCTGGGCTAACACTTCAGGACCAATGAGCAGAAACCATTCTGGAGCTCAGCCTGTTGTGAAATGAGAGTGGTATAAGGCCCAGCTCACTTCAGTGGAAGAGGGGAGGGCTCGGAATGAAGCAGAAAATAGGTACCACAGACCCAATTGTGAGGGATGTGGAGGAGTAAGCCCAGGAGAATGTTTATTCATTTCACAAAGATTTATTGTGTGCCTAGGTGTGCCAGGCACTGTGCTCGATGCTGCGGATGATGTGGGGATCAAGACAAACATTGTGTTTGTCCTCAAAGGATATAATCTAGTGGAGGAGGCAGACTTAAAACAAATGATTTCATGTGTGATAAGAGTTATGAAGTAGAGCTGCAGGATGCTGTGGGAATTACATTAATGGGGAATTCTGACCTCTTCTTGTCTTTCAGGAAAAGATTACTTGAGGAAGTAACATATGAGCTAAAATCTGAAGGAAAAAGAAAAGTAAATCAGCTAAGGACAGTGTGTGTGTGTATATATGTTTGTGTGTATGTTAGAGGTGGGGGTGGAAGAGTGTTCCAGGCAGAGAGAACAGAAAATGCAAAGGCCCTAATATAGGAACAAACTTGGTATGTTTGATGGCTAGAAAGAAACTTGGTATTCAGGAGCCTAAGCAAAGGAGAGAGTGGCAGGAAATGAGGCTGAAAATGTAGCCAGTGTCTAGGCCACAAAGAGCTTTGTAGACCATCTGAAGGTTTTGCACCTTTATCCAAAGGGCAATGGATAGCTATTGAAGGGTTTTTTAAGATCATTCTAATAGCAGTGTGAAGACTAGATTGAGAAAAGTGTAAGATTATGGTCAAGAAGACTAGTTATGAGTTACAGTGTCTGGCACAAAGTAGGTCTTAAATAAGTATTTGTTGGTTGAATGAAGAGATGTTGCTAATGCAGTAGCCTAGGCTGGAGATGATAGTGGCTTGAATCAGGGTGGTAACAGTTGAAATGGAAATATGTGGATGAATTAAAAACATATTTAGGAAGTAAAATTGATGAGGACTTGGTAATTGATTGGATGGGGGGGAGTGAAGGAGATGGAGGATTCATGCATAACTCCAGGGTTTCTGGTTTGAGCCAGACTTCCGGATTGAGTAATCAAAGAGGGATGCCATTTATTTACATAGGCAACATTGGAGAAGAAGGGAGCGCAGGTGGGAAGGAGATGATTAATTGCATCTCACATATGTTAAGTTGATGTCTCACTGGACATCCAGTGGATATGACCAATCGGCAGTAGGCTATAGAGGTCTGGAGTTCAGAAGGGAGGTCAGGGCTGTAGATGTAAATCTATGCACAGGCAATAATCAAAACAATAGGAGTGAAATCCATGACTGTGCCCCAAGAAGCTCCCACAATGTCCAAGGGGAAGAGGAGCTGGTAAAGAGAGGATGAGAAGGAACAGGCGGGAGTAGGATGAAAACTACAAAGAGTAGTGTTGTGGAAGCTGTGGAAGAAAATATTTCAAGAAAGTGTTCTCAAGAGCTAAGAAGTCAAATAAGATAATGATTGAAAATTCTGATTGGAATTAGTCCATGAAGACTTAAACTAGATAATGATGCTCTACAGGTATTTTATTAGCCAACTGGGGAGTCATGCCCTATCAGTGAGGAGTTAGGCTGCAGGGATGGGGAACATAGACACAGTTATGAGTTACTTACATTTGGTTCTGCTAGAGTAGCTCAGCATCATAAGCACTTTATAGAAATGAATAGGTCCTTCTTCTTTGCTTGGGGATCTGAAGAGAACATTATCAGCATTGGATTCTAATGTTCTTCCATTACAGGGGTGGCTTATGCTAAGCCATCCAAAGGCTTCAGCTGGTTTAACCAAGAGTGGACTGGACAGGAGGAGCTGGCAATGTTGTTTTGAAAGTGGGTGATCTTGGATATGTTCTCTAAGCTTTAGTTCCCTTATTGGATTGCTATAGTTTTAAGAGTAACTAATTCAATCTCCACAAGAATGATAATGCCACTAGGGCAGGGATTTTTTTTTCTTCATAGTTATATTCTTAATGAATAGAATAACATCTGGAACATATTATGTGCTAAATAAATATTTCATTTGATTTAGTGGAAATAGGAAGTATAGCTTATTGATTAAGACCGTGTTCTATCTGGAATCAGATAGACATAGGTTTAAGTCTCTGCTCCTTACTTGCTGGCTGTGTGACCCTGGGCAAGTAACTTAAACTCTATTAAGCTTTAGTTTTTCCCATACCTAAAATGGGGCAATAATAGAATTCTCTTTCCAGGTTTGTTTTAATTATTAAATGAGACAATTCTTTCAAAGCACATGGGTCAGTGCCTATGGACATAATAAGTATTCAATAAATGATAGCTGCTATTGTTACTATTGTCTCTCCCCATGACCTTGGACACATTTATGATGTATCTGGAGTTACTGGAGCTAGAATATATTGATAGAAGACACATAAGCAGGAAGTGTGGGTGACACATAAGATAGGGAACACAATGCTGGCTTTGTTTTCTCTGCTTACTAGGCTCAGTCAAGCGGTACTGGCTTCTAGGAGAAAACTTATTTTTAATAATTATAGTACAGTATTCTTCTACTCTGGATATGAAAGGAACTCTTATTAATAGTAGACCTTTCTATAATTGGAAGCATGTACATTTCTGGTAGGAATGTAAAATGATGTAGCCACTGTGGAAAATGGTATGGTGATTCCTCAAAAATGTAAAGATAGAATTACCATATGATCCAGCAATTCCATTTTTGGGTATATACTCAAAAGAAGTAAAAGCAGAGATTCAAAGAAATATTTGTACAACCACATTCACAGCAGTATTATTCCACAATAGCCAAAAGGTAGAAGCAACCCAAATGTCCATCAATAGATGAATGGAGAAACAAAATGTGGTAGATATATATGGTGGAATATTATTCACTCTTAAAAAGGAAATAAATTCTGACACACTCTACAACATGGATAAACCTTGAAGATATTATGCTAAGTAAGCCAGTTACAAAAGGAAAAATATTGTATGATTCCACTTATGTGAGGTACCTAGAGTAGTCAAATTTATAAAGACACAAAGTAGCATGCTGGTTACCAGGGGATGGGGGGAGGAGGGAATTGGAAGTCAGTATTTAATGGGTATAGTTTCTGTTTTTGAAAAAGATGAAAAAGTTCTGGAGATGGATGGTGATGATTGAACAATAGTGGGCATGTACTTACTGCCACTAACTATCCACTTAAAAATGGCAAATTTTATGTTATGTATATCTTAGCACCACAAAAAGTATACCTTTCTAGTGTATTTTCCATGATGCCTGGAAATTAGTCAGCTGCAAAAGGATTCCTTGAACAGAGGCAGTAGAGCATAATGGTTAAGCACATGGATTCTGGAATCAGTTTGCATTCAAACCCAGTTCTGCCATTTCCTAGCTCTATGAATCTTGGTCAAGTTACTTAATCTTTTTGTGTTTCATTTTTTTCTCATCCATTGGGATAATAGTAGTGCCTGCCTCATAGGGTTTGGTGATGAGGAGACAAAGCTCTTCTCTACCAATGCCCAGAGCATAGAGGGGGTAAACACGTAGCTTGGTCACAGACAGGCCAAGGGATTGCAAGAAAGATTTAGTAGGTCAGGCAGCAATCAGTGAGAGGGATTTGAAAATGCTCAGTAAAATAAGAAAGAAAAGAAAAAACAAAACTCTACTCCTTTTCCTTCCCCATTTGTCCATCATAGGATGGGGTGGGGGTGAGGCTAGAGGGAACTTGACAGAAAGATGAAAACCATAATTAGGAATGGAAGAGCTGAGAAACTCAGAGCTCTCCTTTTCAAAGTACAACCTGAAAACATTATTTTCTCCCTTTAAACTGAAAGGTTAAAACTAATTTAGCATGGTTGCTTCTTTTGCTTTTTTTCTATTTCTTTTTTGGCTAGACTCAGGTTGATTACGAAAATGTCAAGGCCAAGAGTATCTTCCTGAGTAAGGGAAGAAGGTTAGGGTGGGTGGGGGCACTAGAAAGAGATGTGGCCTGACTCATGGTACCCGCCAAGCTGGGAGGAACTGTGAACAGAGATATTTCAGACAGTTAGGATATTGTTCAACAAAGATGTGGGCTTTAGATCTTGAGGTGGTGGGATATAAAAAAGACCATGCTGATGTGGTTCTAATAGGATGCGTTTCACAGTTTACAGATCAGTTTAATTGGTGATTTTAAGTATGGTGTAAATAAATTATCATTAATAGGTTTAGGTATAGTGGGAGTTTGTTTATTTGAGATTTGCCTTGTTTCTTGAGGTAGGCCTGCATCACAATAAACTTCCCTCTTAATACCACTTTTGCTGCATCCCATAAGTTTTGGTAAGTTGTGTTTTCATGTTCACTTGTCTCCAGATATTTTTTGATTTCTCCTTTGATTTCTTCATTGATCCAATCATGGTTCAGTAGCATGTCGTTTTGTGTCCACAGATTTGTGACTTTCCCAGCTTTTTTCTTGTAGTTGATTTCTAGTTTTATACCACTGTGGTCAGAAAACTTGCTTGAGATTTCAGTTTTCTTAAATTTATTGAGGCTTGCTTTGTTTCCCAACATATGTTCTATCTTTGAGAATGTTCCACGTGCACTTGAGAAGAATGTGTATTCTGCTGTTTTTGGATGGAATGTTCTATTTATATATACTAAGTTCATCTTGTCTAGTGTCCCATTGAAGGCCACTGTTTCCTTGTTGACGTTGTGTCTGATCTATCCATTGATGTATGTGGGATGTTAAGGCCCCCTACTATTATTGTGTTGTTTTCAATTTCTCCCTTTAGGTCTGTTAATAGGTGCTTTATATACTTTGGTGCTCCTGTGTTAGGTGCATGTACATTAATAAGCGTCATATCTTCTTGGTGGAATGTCCCTTTTATCATTATATAGTGCCCATCTATGTCTATTGTTATCCTTTTTGTCTTGAAGTCTGTTTTGTTTGATATAAGTATGACAACACCTGCTTGCCATTTGCTTGGAGTATCACCTTCCATTCCTTCAGTCTGACCCCATGTTTGTCTTTAGAGATGAGATATGTCTCCTGGAGACACCATACTGTTGGGTCTTGTTTTTTAATCCATCCAGTCACTCTGTGACTTTTGATTGGTGAATTCAATCTATTTATATTTAGAGTGACTATGGATACATGAGGGCTTAATACTGCCATCTTATCTTTTGTTTTCTGAATGCCCTATATTTCCATTGTTCCTTTTTCCTTGTATTTCTGTCTGCCATTTCATTTTGGTGGTTTTCTGTGATGTTTTTCTCAGTTTTCTCTTTATTTATGATTTTTGACTCTGCTTTGATTTTTTGTTTTGTGGTTACCATGAGGTTTGTATAAAAGATCTCATAGAAGAGGGGCAAGCCCAGTGGCATAGTGGTTAAGTGTACGGCTCTGCTTTGGTGGCCTGAGGATTTGCAGGCTCAGATCCTAGGGGCACACTGACACACCACTTGTCAGGTCATTCTGTGACAGTGTCCCATATAAAGTAGAAGAAGATGGGCACAGATGTTAGCCCAAGGCCAATCGTCCTTGGCAAAAATTGGAGGACTGGCATCGGATGTTAGCTCAGGGCTGATCTTCCTCACAAAAAAAAAAAAAGATCTCATAGATGAGATAGTCCTTTTTCTGATAGCCTTTTATTTCCATTGTTCTATGCAGGTTCCATCTCTTTTTTCTTCTCCTTCTATGTTACTGTTTTTACAAACTATTATTTTTTGTGTTGTGAGTCTGTGACCAAATTGAAGTCATTATATTTATTTTTGGTGCTTTCTTTCCCTTTATCCTTTATGTTAGCATTGTTTACTAACCTATTATGATATAAAGCTGTAATTCTCTGTCTGTCTATTTATCTCCTTTCTCGAAGCTTTGTAAACCTTTGGCTTTTTGTTTCAGGTAGATGGCTTCTTTCAACATTTCTTGTAAGGCAGGTGTAGTGGTGATGAACTCTCTCACCTTTTGCTTGTCTGGGAAAGCTTTTATTTCTCCATCATATCTGAAGGATAATTTTGCTAGAGAGAGTATTCTTTGCTGATAATTTTTGTCTTTTAGTATTTTGAATATATCATTCTACTTTCTCCTAGCCTGCAGGGTTTCTGCTATGAAATCTGCTGAAAGCCTGATGGGGATTCCTTTGTAGGTTATTTTCTTCTGTCTTGCTCTTCTTAAAATTTTTTCTTTGTTATTGACTTTCGACAGTTTTAATAGTATATGCCTTGGAGAAGGTCTTTTTGCATTGATGTAATTAGGAGTTCTATTAGCTTCATGTACTTGTATGTCCAGTTCTTTTCCCAGTTTCAGAAGTTATCTACTATTATTTCTTTGAATAAGGTCTTTGCTCCTTTCTCCCTCTCTTCCCTTCTGGGATACCTATAATCCCTATGTTACTTTTCCTAATTGAGTCAGATATTTCTTGCAGAGTTTCTTCATATTTTAAAAAATTTTAGTTTACTGTCCTCCACCTGAATCATTTCTATGCTTCTATCTTTGAGCTCACTAATTCTCTTCTCCATTTGATCTGCTCTATTTTTAATACTTTCTACATTATTTTTTTATCTCATTAATTGTGTTCTTCAACTCCAGAATTTCTGTTTGGATTTCTTTTAGAGTTTCAATCTCTTTGGTTAAGTACTCCATCTGTTCATTAATTTTATTCCTGAGCTCATTGAACTGTCTTCCTGAGTTTTCTTGTAACTTACTGAGTCTCTTCATGACAGCTATTTTGAATTCCCTGTCAGATTGTAATCTTATGTGACTTCAAGCTTGGTTTTTGAAGATTTGTCATTCTCTTTCTGTTCTGCCATGTTACTGTAGTTCTTCATAGAGTTTGATGAGTTTATCCTTTGATGGCACATTTCTGGTAGTAAGCACCTTTTCCTATTTGGTTACAGCTTTAGTTACTTTGGTTCTGTGTGGCTTTTGGCTGTATTTGGAAACCTGCATTTTCGCTCTCCACTAACTCTGCTACAGGCATCATCAGTGCCCTCCTTGTGCCACCTTGTGCCTCTGAGGTTCCTGGTGTCTTGCTGACTATGATGTCACTGCTGTCTCAAGTGTCACCACTGGAGTCTCCAGGCTGTGAGCACTTCTGATGCTTCTGGGGTCATCTGGGTCTCATGTTCCTCCACTGGCTCCCCACGGGCTTGGATGCTGTTGCTCTGTGCACCACTTGTGCTGATGCTCCTAGGTTGTCTGGCAGTGCTGGTTGCACCACTGCCAGGGGTGCTGGGTTCACAGGTGTCATTGCTCAGGGACCAGTGTCCTGGGGACATGTATGCAGCCCCTGCTACTGCTGGAGCTGGTATTGGGGGTGCTGCCACTGAGGGCTGGGTCACTGGTTCTACTGTTGTTCCTGAAACCTCTGGTCACGGGTTTCACCTGCCACTGTTGGGAAGGGGAGCAGGGGCTGTTTTTTCTGCTCCCTCCGCATCTGCTCACAGTTGTGTGGGCCAGGCTGCCTGCTGCCTTTGCTCAGCCCCACTGGCAGTTGCACAGGCCAGGCTGCCTGCCACCTCCACTCACTGTTGTAGGAGCCACTGCATGAGGATCCACACCCTGGGTAGCTTCTGCTGGGTGAAGGGGTGGCTGCTCTCCTAGTTCCACAGCCTTCTGGGTGTCCAGTCCACCCACTTTCAGCTGTATAGATGCATGGATCTCTTATGCATCTGTTACACTCTGTAGGGAATCCTCTATTGGTCAATGGATGTCCGATGGTCTGTAACTTAGATGGGACAACTCACTCCACTGTGATGCTGATGTCACTCCCCTCACTGATAGATTTAGTCAATATTTGTAATATTTTCTGTTAGCACAGTTGACTCACCTGTTCCTCATTACTCTCCATAGTAACGATTCTGTTCTTGTTATCTAGATGGACTGTAAACTTAGAGAAATGGGCATACATTCCTTTTCTTCTCACCCATAGAAATTAATTGAACTCTAAATCAAATTTCCTGAGAAACGTGGACCAAGGAGAGTTTCTCTCAGACCTCAGCACTAGGAAGAGCTGTTCTCCTAAGAAACTGGTTTCTTTTTTATCTTGTGGATAGTAAAAATCATATACTTTTATAATTTCTTCTTTGCATTGTTGTTCTGCCACATGCCCAGCTGGGTGAGCAGTGTGAGATAGGCTGCCAAGAGACCAAAGAAAATACCCAGAGACAGTGAATGAGACATATGGGCTTATTAGGAGTTACTTACAGAGAAGGTCCAGTGGTGTCTGGCTGGCCTGGAAATGTTCACCTGCAACTGCCCCCTGAGAGAAGCTTGCTTAAGTAGGCAGAGGAACAAAGGCTGCATGCTTGCCAAGGGGGAGTGTCCCTCTATGACCTGCATTACAAGGACCAGAGTGCCCCCAGAGGGCCTTCATGTTCCCTCAGACTGTGAGCATCTCTGTGTTAACTATCCCATGAGAAAACAGCTGGTTTAGCCAAGCCCAGGACTGTTATCATCGTGAGTGCTGGAGTGTAGCTGAGACAAGTAGCCTCAAGGGCATATGGCTCTTAAAGGGCATGCAGGTTAGTGCCTCTATAATTGCCCACTAGGAAGCTCAGGCCAAATTTATGGTCAACCTCTAGCAAATTTTCAGTACATCATAGAATGTGTTTTATTTACTAACCTCACAATTGGCTTAATCTTATTTCTTCCCTTTCTTTTTTTTTTCCTTTTCCTGATTTTCCTTATTTTTCTTATATTTTATCATGCGTATGATTCTAGATGCTACCAAAATTTCCATGTGGAACAAGGCAGGTTTAATACAAATCAATATGGCGAAACAGTCAAGATTGTATATTTTTATTACTATGTATAACATTAAAAGGACCATGAGAATATATCATAGATGACAGAGATCTCCTTTTGAAAACAGGGGTTTTGTGTTTCCCTGGGAAGCTCACAAATTTATGTGGAAGTGAGGTGAAAAGAGAAGGAAGTAGAAAGGGAGGGAGAGAAAAAGAAAAGATGGAGGGATACATGGGTTAGATGTAACCTGTTTCTGACACCTCCCAGGCATATTTCTGTCTCTGGGGGCAATTGTTTTAAATATATACATACCAATTGTGAACAAATAGACTTAAGATTGGTATCTTTTCTTATTTAGTGAAGCCACCACCTGAAGAATAAGTTCTCTCTACAGATCTCCATACCTGGGCCCTAGATTCAGAACTTTACCCATTCCTTTCTGAGAATGCTTAGGGCCCAAGGGAGAGGGGACAGCCTCCAAAGACTGGAATTTAGAAAAAGCTCTGTTTACTGAGAAAATTATAAATTGGATGCAAATGCATCTTTGGGGAAGGAGGTATTGAGATTTACCAAAGGACTTGCCAATGAAAGATCTTAGCTGCAGAGTAGCCAGAGATAGGAAGAGCAAGAGGAGGAGTCATAAAAAACAAGGAATGAGCCCTAGGTTTGGTATCTATTGGCAGGTTTTGAAACCTGTCTCTATTATTAGATTGTTGAATGCATTTGGACACAGCATTTCCTATCCCTGAACCTGTTCTCTCATTTGGGAAATGAGTTATCAAATTAAATGATTCTAGGTGACTTCTCCACTTTGGCATTCTATGGTTAGTATGGTGTATGGACAAGGGCAATGGCCTGGAATTTGGATAGCTGGGTTCTGTTCCTGACTCTACCATTGACTTGGTTAGTGAAACTGGATAAATCCTGTGATTTATGTGAGCCTTAGTTTACATATTTTTAATATTGAGAGTAAGAATAGATGGTCTTTAAGGACATTTCCAATTCTAAGGTGCTACCGGTACAAATTAGACAGTGAGATAACAGAATTCTAAGCACACTTAAACCAGATGGGGCTTAGGAGAGTGTTTAGCAACTTGGCAACAATAGCAGAAAGATGCTTCCTCTTTGCCTCCTTAGCCCCTGGTTCTAGCCAAGTCAAAAGACAATGACAGATAAGCCCTAAGAGAAAGCTCTCCCCCTGAAAAATATGGGACCTAATCCATCATATCCCCTTACCTAAAGTTCTTTCATTCAGAGGGCCTGGGCCCCAGATACTCCAGGATGGCTATCAAATAGCTTCTAATGGAGGCCCTATCTAGCCTCATCTTCCCTCATCTAACTCCTTTTGCTCTGTTTCTTTGCCCTCCCAAATAAAATGAAAAATCATCTTGGTGTAGCTGCTATGGAAAACAGTATGGAAATGACTCAAAAAATTAAATATAAAATTACCATATGATCCAGCAATCCCAATTCTTGTTATTTATCCAAAGAATTCAAAGAAGGCTCTTGAAGAGATATTTGCACAGCCATGTTCATTGCAGCATTATTCACAATGGCCAAGATGTGAAAACAAGCCAAATGTTCATCAACAGATGAACGGATATATGAAATGTGGAATATACATACAATGGCATATTATTCAGCCTTAAAAAAGAAAGAGATTGTCTCATATGCTGCAACATCAATGAATTTCAAGGACATTATGCTAAGTGAAATAAGCCAGTCACAAAATGACAAATACTGTATGATTCTACTCATAATGGGGCATCTAAAGTAGTCAAAATCGTAGAAACAGAAAATAAACAGATGATTGCCAAGGGCTGGGGGGAGAAGGAGGGGGGAGTTATTGTTTTATGGGCATAGAGTTCTCAGTTTACAAGATGAAAAAGTTCTAGAGATTTGTTGCACAACGTGAATATACTTAACAATACTGAATTGAATACTTAAAATGTTTAAGATGGTAAATTTAAAGTTATATGTTTGCAACTTCAATTGAAAATAAAATAAAAATTTAAAAATCATATTAATTCAGGCAACTAGGCTGGAAAAACTCAGAAGGGAAGAATAGCAAGAAAAGTTTCTTTGAGGACAAAGGACGAAAAATATCACAAAATTAATGTACAGGAGTTTGCAACAGGAGCAGGCTTATAAATCCCGAGCTAGTAGGCATGAGGATACAGGTAGAACTTTATGGAGTATGCATTGTACTTTTCAAGGCACTTTGCTGTGAAGAGAGGCCAATTTTTAATTTCTGTGGGGATTTATTGCAGAATTCCCCATGTCTTGACCTTATAGACTCTCAGGGCTGGAGAGATCATAAAAATTATAGTCTGGCCATACATGTTATGACTGATCCCCTACAACATCCACAGAACAGTAAATATCCCCCCAAAATGGCCATTCAGTCTCTGTTTGCAACATTTCCAATGACAGGAATCTGACTACCTACCTAAGAAGCCAATTTCATACCTAGGCATATTTGGTTGTTAGAAATATCTTCTTTATATTGGGTCCCAATTGGTCTTCCTGAGGCTTTTTTCCCTAGGCCTATACAGACTAAGTCACACATGTCTTCCCTCACCCCACCTCAGTCTTTTACTAGGCATAAGTTCTTAAAATTTTGTTCTAGGATCAGGACAATTCTGGTGCATTGGCAAAGTAGTATGTACCTTACATGATATAAATTGGGGAGTATTTTAAGGCTCCCGTAAAAATATTGTTTTTCAAACTAGCTTTTCATAGTGTTTGGGATTTTAGCCACTTCAGATTAAAGATGTCAACTTCTGCTTCTTTCATCTCCCAATTAGAGCTCTGCAAATTTCACCTGCAGGCTAAAAGCATTGCCCTTGTCTCCAGAATCAATCCTGGCTTGAGACACTATGTTGTAAGCTCCTTGAAGATAAGGAATGTGTCCTGTACCACTATTGGTTTGTTGAACTTGACTATAGGAAAGACTGAAAGAGCCTCAGCCTGAATCTTTGGGCCTTGGTATCAGGCTCCTGCTTTTCTTCTGGTATGTTCCTAAAATTAGGTTCAAGTTTCGGTATCTGGGCTATGCTCAGTGTCCACCTTATGCTCTTAGTCTTCTCAGTGGGCTCCACATCTGATCCCTGTGCCTTTAGCCCCTGGGGGAGTTTAGAAAGCCATTGTGGACCCATCCCTGGTCTTAGATCTTGCTTTCTTCCATCTCATTCTTAATTCCCAGACTTGTACTGCCAATGTTTTCACAGTCTTTATTCACTTCTTGCTAATAAGAGACACATGCACCATTTTTACCTCCTGAAAGGACAATTAGTGCAACAACAAGTTATGGACCATCAGTGTGACAGTATACTAAGGCCAAAATACTTGGCCTAAAGAAAATTGGGTGATTCTATGTGAGTTCTTTGCAAAAGCCTCTCTCCAAGGTTCTGGATCACACAACCACCAGACAAGCCTAGCCCCAGAGGAGAAGATTTCTCACTAGACTCCACTAAGAAACTTCCCTTTATTCTCTTCTACCCCAGTCCAAATTTTCTAACTTTCCATATAGCCAACTCAGATAGCAACTTATCCAAGAACTTGCCCACCATAATTCTGATAGTTTCTTCATTACATGGTCCTCTCACAACTATACCTTCTAGATCCATTCAGTCATGATGTCAGATTCATTCTGACTTCTCATTTCTCATGTATATTTTTTATCTCTCAAGCTGCTTGACTCTTCCCTGCACTGTTGCAGTGGCCTCATAGATGGAATTCCTGTTTCCAGTCTCATTCACTTTCCACCTATAATCTATCCTTCATAGTGTCCTTGGGTGAGATTTTTAAAACAACCTTTAACTGTGTCACCCTACTTTCCCAGCTTAAAAACCACCAACAGTACCCCTAAGATCAGGAGCAAGGCAAGGATGTATCCTCTCACTAATCCTATGCAGCATCATACTGAAAATCCTACCTAATGCAATAAGAAAAGGAAAATAGAGAAGGAAGAAGTAAAACTGTCTTTGTATGCAGATGGCATAATTATCTATATAAAAATCCCAAAGAGTGATCGCGGCCAGCCCAGTGGCATAGCAGTTAAGTGCGTGTGCTCCACTTCTGCGGCCTGGGGTTCACAGGTTCAGATCCTGGGCACGCACTGATGGACCACTTGTCAAACCACGCTGTGGTGGTGTCCCATATAAATTAGAGGAAGATGGGCATGGATGTTAGCCCAGGGTCAATCTTCCTCAGCAAAAAGAAGAAGACTGGCATCGGATGTTAGCTCAGAGCTGATCTTCCTCACAAAAAAAAATCCCAAAGAATGAGCAACAACAAAATAACTCTTGGAACTAATAAGTGATTTAGCAAGATTTTAGGATACAAGGTTAATATACAAAAGTCAATTGTTTTCCTATATACTGGCAATGAATAATTGGCATTTTTAAATTAAAAATACTGCACCATTTACATTAGCACCAAAAAAATGAAATACATATAAATCTGATAATTACATATAAAACATGTACAAGACCTATATGAGGAAAACTATAAAACTCTGCTGAAAGAATTAAAAAAGATCTAAATAAATGAAGAGAGAGTCTATGTTCATTCATATGAAGATTCAATATTGTTAAGATAGCAGTTCTTCTCAACTTGATCTACAGATTCAATGCAATCACAATTCAAATCCCAGGAAGTTATTTTGTAAACATTGACAAACTAATTCTAAAGTCTATATGGAAAGGCAAAGATACAAACAGCTAACACAACATTGAAAAAGAACAAAATTAGAGGTCTAACGCTAACCAACTTCAAGTCTTACTCTAAAGATATGGTAAGTAAGACAGTGTGACATTGGCAAAAAAATAGATGAATAAATCAGTGGAACAGAATACAGAGCCCAGAAATAGACCTACACAAATATAAGCAACTTATCTTTGACAAAGGAGCAGATATAATTCAATGGAGAAAGCATAGTGTTTTCAACAAATGGTGCTGGCATAACTGGACACCCACATACACAAAACAAACCTAGACACAGATCTTATATCTTTCACAAAAATTCACTCAAAATGGATCATAGTCCTGAAGTAAAACATAAAACTCTAAAACTTTTAGAAGAAAATTTAGGAGAAAATCTAGGAGACCTTGAGTTTGGCTTTTTAGTTACAATACCAAAAGCACAATCCATGAAAAAAATTCATAAGTTGGACTTTATTAAAAATATCAACTTCTGCTCTGTAAAAGACACTGACATAAGGAGTGAGGGACAAGCCAGAGACTGGGAGATAATATTTGCAAAACATATATCCAGTAAAGAACTTGTACCCAGAGTATACAAAAAACTCTTAAAAACTCAACGGTTAAGAAAACAAACAACCCAATTAAAATGGGCAAAAGATCTGAACAGATCACATGGAAAATAAGTATATGAAAAGATTCTCAACATCACACACTCTTAGGGAATTGCAAATTAAAACAACAATCAAATACCACTACACACCTATTAGAATAGCTAAAATCAAAAACACTGACACAGAATGCTGGTGAGTATGCAGAGTGACAAGAACTTTTATTAACTGCTGGTTAGAATGCAAAATGGTATAGCTGCTTTGAAAGACAGTTTGGCAATTTCTTACAAAGTTAAACACAGTCTTACCATATGATCCAGAAATCATGCTCCTTGATATTTACCCAGATGAGTTGAAAATCTATATGTCCACACAAAAACCTGCATGATAGTTTGTATCAGCTTTATTTATAATTGCCAAAACCTTGAAGCAATCAGATAATAGGTGAATGGACAAACTATGGTACATTCATACAATGGATATTATTCTGTGATATAAAGAAATAAGCTATCAAAGAACAAAAATATATGGAGGAACCTTAAATGTGTATTGCTGCGTGAAAGAAGCCAATCTGAAAAACCTATATCCTGTATGATCCCAACTATATGATATTCTGGAAAAAGCAAAGCTAAGGAGACATTAAAAAGATCAGTGGTTGCCAGGGGTTCCATGAGAGAGAGGGAGAGTGAAATGAATAGAGGGAGCACAGGGGATTTTTAAGGCAGTGAAACAATTCTGCATGATACTGTAAGAGCAGATACATGAAATTACTCATTTGTCAAAACCCATAGACCTGTACAACAGAAAGAGTAACCCTAATGTAAACTATGAGCTTTAGTTAATAGGAATATAACAATATTGGTGCATCAATTGTACCAAATGTACCACACTAAAGCAAGAGAATAATATTAGGGGAAACTGTGTGCTAGGGGACAAGAAGAAGAGGTATGTGGGAATTCTCCGTGCTTTTGTGCTAATTTTTTCCATAAACCTAAAACTGCTATGAAAAATAAAACCTTTATTAAAAAAAAAAAACAAAAAACTCGCAGTTTCCCATTATCTATTCTGCAAGATAATGCCATCTAAATATCTTAGAAAGTCATGAAAGTTTCTTCACAAATTGGTTACAAATTCATTTTCTGGCTTCTCTCTCCGTGGATCTTCATGCCCTGTAAACTCCAATCACATTGGAGTACCTGATATTCCAGGAACAGGCCATGTCTTTGTGAGTTCACAATTCTATGTCTTTGCTCATTCTGATTTATCTGCATGGAATGCTCTCCCACCCCATCCTCCTTTTCAATCCTTCTCAACATTCAAAGCCCAGTTCCTGTGACACTTCTGCTAAGAAGCTTTCCCTATGTTTCCCTTACCCATCGGTCAGAAGTGACCACTATTCCCTCTGGGATGCCACAGCTGTTTTAGCCTACTGTCATTTGGTCTTGGGTTCAAATTAGTAAGCACTCTGGAAATGTTTAAGGAATTTATTTTTCTTTGATACTAATGTGTACACCAACTCTGCCTCACTCATAAACTCATAGAATTACTGAGTTGATCTTGCTTCTTGTTCAGTCTGAAATTTTCTGTAGGTGGCTGTAATGGTGATTTCCTGGTGTGTGTGTGTTTTCAGGCTTCTCCAAGGAGGATGGATAGCAGATAGGTTCATATGAAAGAGAGACAGTGTGGGGCACTGAGCAAGAGATCTGTGTTTGAACCTTGGCTCTATGACCTTGGGCCAGTCACTTTGCCTCTCTGAACTTCAGTTGCTTTATATGTAAGTGGAGTTAATACTGATTTTTTTTCATAGGGTCACTGTGAAATGAAAGAATACACGTCACAATGAGTCCATAATAGGTCCTGAATCTGAATGCACTCAGGACCATAATATAGGGCTAGGTGCATAGTAGTTGCTTTGTAAATAATGTGACTAACTGGCTGAGAAACTAACTTGGAAGGAGAGAAGCTGCAGCAAAGCTTCTCTTTTTCTCATCTGCTTTGTTGCCCATGTCTATTTCCATCAGTTTGTCAGGAAGGTACAATAGAAGCAGTGCTCAGCTTGCAGTGCAATGACTATACATGAATTCAAATCGTGTGTCTGCAAATTACTAACCTTGTGGTCTTGAGAGGTTTATTTTGACTTCCTGGAGCCGCAATTTCCCTATCTATGAAATAGAGATAATAACACCTACCTTGAGTGCTTACTAGAGAGTTTAGGGTTATAAAGAAATGAAGATAATTTAGTGCCTAATACATATTAAGTGTGAAAATATTTGTTGAATGAATGAATGAATACTAAGTGTCTGTAAAATATTTAGCCCATAGTAGGGATTTAAAAACTGTCAATCACTACCTTCAAGGCTGGTTGTGAGCATTAAATAAAATACCTCTCATAATATGCCTGACATATTTTAGGTAATTGGTGATGTTTCTTTGGGACATATGAAAAAAAAACAGGGATGTAAAGGACTGTAATTATTTATTTAGATAAAATGAAAATACGTTAAATAAATCCCTAAAGTAAGGCACTCTATGTAGTGTCATATGAAGCAAGTTGTGAAAAATAGCAGTCAAAGAACAAAAAAGTGTTTAATGGGAGGAAAACCTAGCAGTTTTAGCTTAGCCTCTTGCCTTAGACCTACCTAGCTTCCTCTTTTCTGTAGGGCTTCAGCCTTCTAGACTTCCTGCAGCCCCATTTCTTCCAAATGATGTTCACTACTGAAACGCAAAGTACTAATTATGGCATTGTTCAGTCTTGGCTATTTTGCAGGAGTGAAAATGTATCACTCAGCTTTCTTAAGTTCCTCAGTTTGATTTATGTTTCCTGATTTCCCTGAGTAGACACCCTACACACCCAGATTGTTGCCTTCCCTTTTTTCAGCTACCTATTTTGCTAGATGTCTGAGATGTTATGAGTCTGCTCTCCCCTACACTTTTTTCCTCAAGCTAGCCTTAATTGTCTAGAAGGCCCACTTCCACTGTGTGAATGATGACATATTTCACACTTCACCATCTAAATTCTCAAAGGAGTCAGCCTATTTGATTTTAAAGCTGAACATCATTGATACAGAAATCATATTCTCATATACTAAAATAAATATGTTAGCAAGAGCCATCTTCTCTCTAGCTTAGTTCTATAAACATTTTTTTTTTACTTGAGGGACATATAAGCAGTAATTACTTTAGCTAATGAAATCCGCTAGTACCCAACATTACCCAACAGAAAACAGGCTGTGAGTACATGCTTTGGTGACCAATCTACTGAATCTCAGCTGCTGACCAAACAGCTGTCTCCTGTGTGGCAGTGAGCAAGTTGCTTAACCTCTTTAAACTGTAGTTTCCCTCTAGTTTCCCTCCTCATTCACAAAATGGGGAGGAAGTTTTGCCAAGTGGTTAAGAATACAGATTTCAGTGTCAGAGAGACTTGAGTGTGAGTCCTCTTGATGTGACTAAGTAGCTGTGTGAAATTAAGAAAGTTTACTACCTCTCCAAGCTGTGAGGATTAAATGCACCAATACATGTAGGATGCTTAGGATATGGCTTGCTACACATAATGAGCAGTCCATAAGTGGAAGCTATTCTTATTACTACCTGCCTACATAGCTTTGTCATTAAAGGTGATAAGTATAAAACCCTTGACACTTTTTGAGTCCTCAATTTCTCTATAATTTAATTTAATTTCACGATTCTGTGACTCCCTTAACCTAGCATCGAGCCTGGACTATGGTGATCTCAAAATAACCACTTGTTGATTGAGTGCTGAATTATTACAGTGGCAAGAGGAGTCAAGGACTCCATGACTATTGGCTGCAGGATTTATTATTTTAGGTCTGGCTGACAGTTTACTATTGCCTGGGGCATATGCTAACAAGGCCACATGAGAAAACTTACTGAAGACAACACCTGTGTCACTCTGGACAGCCTGCACAGTCTTGACACTGTGTCTGAAATTCGTGGAAACAATGAAGAACTCAAATCAAGACACAGATGCTTTTCTCCTGTGAATAGCACCACCCCAAAATACTGTACAGATGGAATAGCACTGCAGAGAAAAGCTGGAGATTTCCATTTCCCGGGGAAATAAAACTGTTTTTGGAATTACAAAAATGGCCTTGATAGTGTTCCTCACTGCATCAAGGTGAGAAACACACAGGATTTTGGTTCTAGGCTTAGCCCGCTATTAAGTCAGTATATCTTGTTTGACACAATTGATGATGCTTTAATGTAATGGTACACTATGGGACAGGACAAAAAAAGAAGCACTTGGACTGAAGCCTTCTTTACTTCCCAGTCTCTTATTTTCACAATGAGATAAGGGAGCAATATCACTAGAAATGGAATTGGAGAGTGCATATTCAGGTATCTCAAAAGTCTCTTGCCCAGAAAGGGACAAGTAGGTCTTATTTTTAAAAATGAGGTTCTCTTTTTCCTAGATGCAGGAATAATTCTGATTTTGTTTCATCTCTAGGGTACCTTTTAAAGTAATAAAATGAATAGCTTGAAAAACAGGAAAAAGTTGTTGGCTTGGTTTAATATGACTAAATGTATATAAGCAACAAAACCGAAACTTTTGATACAGAGAAAGGACCTACCTGGTTCTACTACTTTCTAATTTTAACAACTTAGCAAACCTTTTTCAGGGCTCCATTTTACACATCTGTCAAATGTGGACAATAATACACCACACATGTGCATGCACGTGCATGTGCGTGCACATGCACACACACTTACATACATACACACCATTCCAGTCCCAGTCTCACATTAATGATATGAGGATGATATGAACTTGTGAATGGGAAAGCACTTAGGAAACTATTGTAGAAATTAGATGTGAGTGGAGGTTTTACTAGCGAGTTGTATTCATATTCATGACAACAGCCAGTTTTTAAAGGCTTTCATTGTTAGTGAAGAGCTGATAGCCATATCAGTGCTCCAAGGCCAGAGTGAGAGTCTGTGGCCTGGCAAATGCAGGAGATGAGGGTTTTGGCTGTGATTGGTGTCTGTGGAGTCATGGAATGTTTCCAAAGTGTTCTTACACTCATGCCCCATGTTTCTCACACTGAAGCAGTTAAAGTAGTCTTCTCTGTCTACAGTGAGACAGAGAAAGATGAGAGATAGAGACAGAGTGAGACAGAGGAGAGAGAGAGAGACAGAGGGAGAGAGAAAGAGAGACAGCACAAGTGAGATCCGGGCAAGGTGGTGAGAGAAATGCAGAGACAATAGGGTACATGGGCCCAAGAGCTGTAATTAAGTATAATGCTTTTCCTTGTATATGCCCGATGCTGGAGCCTCATGATTACCAGTGACATTGACCTTGTGGTTTCAGGTGGTAGGAACTCTGGTCAGAATCCTGTCACTCCCAACTTCAGCAGTTCACTTTGGGAGCTGATTCCTTGCCCCAATCCAGGTGGTTGGTGATAGTACTCTAGGTCTCAGTAGAAGCTGAATGGCCAGTGGAAAACCTAGTAGAGCCTCTTTCCTGCTGGCAGTTGTAGTCACTTTGTCTCCTGCCCAGATCAATAATCACATAGATGGCATGTAGGGTTCAGTTTACAAAACAACAAGATCCCTAGAAGTCATCTGGTCCAGCTCCCAAACTATACCAATAGGCAAACTGAGGCCCACAGAGTTCAGGGGCCTATAAGCACTTAGTATTAACTTTTTATTAATATCTAGATGTTTCTCAAACTTTCCTAATTCTCTCCCTCACACACAGAGCACCCCTCACTTTGCTTACATTTACAATAGCAACAATAGCCTCACACTACATTACCTAGAAGCATCAGCACGGGGGTTTCTCTAAAAAAGTATTTTTCAAGATAATCAGTTTAGCAGTCCAAGCACAGACAGGCTTTATGTTTTATGTTTTATTTTTGAGCTCTCTGGTAGGTTCATGTGAACAGACTTAAGTGGGTTCAAATCAGACTGACCTTCTATTACCTATATGATCTTGAGCAAGTTACCTTTCTGAGTTTCATTTCCTTATTGGTCAAATCAATAGTATCTACGTCACAATATATGCCTAATACATGGCAATTTCTTCTTCCTTAGAGATCACCAAGTCTTATTCAACCCATTTTGGCAATGAAGAAAGTGAGGCCCTGAAAGAGGAAGTGACTTGACCAAATTCTCACAGCTAGTTAGTGGCAGAGCGAAAGGCTAACTCATGTTTCAGAACTCATTTCCTGGCCTGATGCTATCTAACAGTACTCTAGGACTTCCTTCCTTATTAAAGTTAGCGATGGTAGTTTGCATTTTTATCCTTTACCTCTCCTTCACAAAAGCCAAGTGACAGATGAGCCACCACCGCCCTCCTGGACATGGTAACAGGGCTGTCTTTCTGTTCAATTCAATCATGAATCAGAGGCCAAAGCAGCCTCCCACCAAGTGATTTTCTTACACTGGAGAAAATCTTCCACACTTTCATTTTCCCTGTCCTCGATTTTCTGGCAGGATTTAAAACATTCTCAATCATTTCTGCATTTGTAATCCAATCTTCTACAGGAAACTTCTCTTCAACTATCTCCTTAATTTCATTTATATTATGTTTATTCATAGGGTGTGAAGGATAAGCCCCTGCCCCCCATTTCAGGAACTTGTGCTCATGTGCATGGGAAGGACTGACACTAAATTCATCTATTAATCTCCAGAGGACCTGAACACTTCTGCTGCCTGACACCATCCCACAAATCCTCATGCTCCTCTTTAAATTGCTGATTTTGAATAGAATTATAAGCACAAGCAATATTCACAATTGCATTTTTAATAATATTGAGATGAATGTCCTGCAGAATACTTGCCTAAATGATGGCTTGGCTAATCTTGAATTTTCATGGGCAGCACAGTGCAGAGAAAAGAGCATTTGAGGTGGAGGCAAAGACTAATTTTCTAATCCTTGCACTGTTGCTGACTAGCTGTGAGACATTGGGAAAATTCTTGAACCTCCTCGAGCCTCAGGTTTCTTTTCTGTCAAACAGGGGAACATAAACTCTACACAGTCCAATTCAATGGGGGTGTTTTAAAGTTTAAACTGAGACTCAAACCTTTATGAATCAGGTTTACTCCCACCTGAAGGTCTTGGCACTTGCTATACTTTCTACCTGGAATGTTACCTGGCTCACTCCCTCACTTAATTCAGGCCTCCGCTTAAATGTCACCACCTCAGAAAGACTTGCCTGGACAATCCTGTCTAAAATAGTATTACTACCCTCCATCTCTCTATATTCCATTACCCTATTTAATTTCTCTTCCTAGTGCTTAACCCCATCAGGCATATTAAATGTTTACTTGTTGGTTTGCATATTGCATTCTCACTAGAATATAAGTTCTTTAGGGTTAGGAAATGTTATGTTTATCAGCATATCCCCAGGGCCTGCTACAGTGCCTGGCATATTGTAGGCCCTCAATTAATACTGGTTAGAAGAATGAATACATGAATAAAACCCCAGTTGTCTCCAGCTGACTGTGATCTATCCTTCCTTGGAATTCCTGTAACAGGTTCATTGTACTTTTCTTTCAATAAGTTTCATAGGTTCCTTTCTTTATAGTTAATTGTGTACACAATGGTAACTCACATCTATGGACGGGGCACCCAGTTTTTCATTTGTAAAACTCTTTCCAACACATTCCCTTAATTTTTTTTTCTTTTTGGTAAGGAATACTGGCCCTGAGCTAACATCTGTTGCCAATCTTCCTATTTTTGCTTGAGGAAGATTGCCCCTGAGCTAAAATCTGTGCCAATCTTCCTCTATTTTGTATGTTGGATGCCACCACAGCATGGCTTGATGAGTGGTGTGTAGATCCATGCCCAGGATCCAAACCTGCAAACCCCTGCTACTGAAGTGGAGCACGTGAACTTAACCACTACACCACCGGGCCAGCCCCCACAGTCTCTTAATTTTTACTGCCTTCCTCTCAGGGCAAGAATCAAACTATCCTTTATTGAATAGATACTATGCTTCCAGCACTATGCTAAACTCTTTAAACCCACTATTACATATGATTCTTACAATAGTTATTACAGTATTTGTGCGTCTGCTATATCCCATTTAACAGATGAGGTCGCAAAATTGGAAAATGGCAGAGCAGGAATTTGCACCCAAATTTGTCTGATTCCAAGGTCCATGTTCTTAAATACTCCACTATTCCCAAATATTGTTGACTCTATTTTGTAGATGAGAAAAATGAGACTCAGAGAAAGGAAGTGACTATTTGAACTAAACTGAAGTCTGGAGTCAGACAGACCTAAGTTTAGTAAGACCCCATGAAAATATCGCTGGACTTTTATGCCCTTGAAGGAAGCAATGATGGCTATTTTATTTGGATGTCACTCCCAGCCCCTAATGCACAGCCTTGTATATAGTAGACATTTAATAACTATTTTGTGAGAAGATGCATGAGGAATGACTCATGTATGGGAAAGGGTTTTGAATAGTCTACTCCTTCTTGTGTGAGGGAGGGACTGGAGAGAGAATGAGGTTCTGGGCTGGACCAGTACGGGCCCATAGGAATGGAGCAGACAGGGATGGAGCATCTACATGTATGTCAAAACCTAGAATTTGGTTGCATTTCCTACTAACTCCATGTTAACAAATAATACTTCTAAAAGTATAAACAGACTTCTCTATAATCTTGAGGTATGGAAACTCTAAACAGATGCAAACTATATAATCTCTGAAATGCTTAATTTTTTTATTGTGGCAAAATACACAAAACATAAAATTTATAGTTTTAACCATTTTTAAGTGTACATTTCAGTGGAATTAAGTACATTCACATTGTTGTGCAACCATCACCACTATTCATCTCCAGAAATACCAGTAAACAATAACTCTCTATCCAGCCTTCCCTCCAGCCCCTTGTAACCACCACTGTACTTTTTGTCTCTATGAATTTGACCTTTGTCATATATGTTGCAGACATGTTTTTATAGGTTTTCATGGTCTTTTTATTTTGTTACAGTGTTTTAAAAAAATTATAAGCAATGTATTCGACTACATAAAATTGTCTTTCCATTATGCTAAATGAAATAAGCCAGACACAAAAGGACAAATACTATATGATTCCACTTATACAAGGTACCTACAACAATTCTATCAGTACCTCAGGCCCCATTTCAAATGGTACTTCTGCTGAAAAACTTTTTTATCAAGTTCCCTACTTCCTTCTCCGGCCTCTCCAGTGGATGTGGGCTCTTAATCCTTTAACTCTCCTGTGTTGCTAAAAGTTCTCATATTCTGCCCTCTTAACAGTCAATTTGCACTTGTCACTTGGTTACCTCATAGACCATAAGCTCCCTGAGGGCAAGGATCTTTTGTTGCTCATCTTTGAGTCACCTACAAATTATTTGTACATTATTTACCAGTAAATAAAGGTTTGTTGAAAAAAAAAAAGCCTAGAATATGGACAAATTTGTGAGACGAACAGGAAGACTGAGGTCCAAAAGCTGGAAATATTAGTGCAAATGGATCATTCAAGCAGGGATGGAATGAGATGAGTGGCAAGAGCTAGAAAGGGATGGGGCCAAGAGAGTGAGAGGACAAGAGGACAGGAACAAGGGGCACAGAAGAAAAATTTGAGAGTGAACACAGAAATGAGTTTGCTGTTGCAATAGGACACTTTGTTACCGGCTCTAACAGTATGTATGCACTGACTCCAGGTAAAGGACTGAGATATTTAGATAATTTAGAAAAAGAGCATGGTAGATAATTTGAACCAGTGAGCCAACAACATAGGACAGAAAGCCAGTGAAATAGTCTCAAATAAGGACTTAGCTTCCTCAGAGTGAACTCAAGATATTGGGCAATAGATTAATTTGTTATCCACAGGTAAGCCTATGATTCTCAAATGAGCTATTAACAAGGTACAAAATAATAGAAAGAGAAAATGTCTCTCTGTGCTAAACTTTTGAAAGCTGTAGGATGATTACATTTTTCAATTGTGAAAGGTTTTAGTTTATGCGAGCCTGCAATGTAAGCACATGGGAAGAATTGCTAACTTGTTCTTATTCTGCTTAAATCCAATATAGGGTAGTTTTAGTGATCTTGATCAGAGGCTTGTCCGAGTCCAGAGAGGTGTATATGCTTTCCCTTTGGATGTCTCCGGGTATAGGTTATACAGAAGCAGAGATCAGCTAGATGTGAAAAGCTTTTTTTAGTGATTACAGCAGTTCAAAGAGGAAATAGTTTGCTTTGAGAGGAGGTGAGTTCCTTGAATCTGGCAAGCATTCAAGAAAAGGCTGTAAAATTATGTCCTCTAATATTTTCATATAAAACAAGGAGGTATAGCTAAATTTAATCTTGGAACCTTCTTTCTTTCAATCCTTCGATTGTATAATTCTATGAGTTCTAAAAAAAGGGGGAGAGAGAACATCTGTTCCACAATATTATGTTCCAATTATTTAAGTGTTTTATGAAGCTGTTTAGTGCTGATGCAATGCATGTTTCAAAAATCTGCATTTATTTATTAAAATATTTGACCTTTAGAAATAGTACTTGGTCAGAGAGTAAGGAAACATTTCATCTTTTGATTAGAGAAAGTTTGGAATACACATAGTTGGATGGCTTCTGCGCTCCATCCTATTCATTTTGGCAGCTAGTTCACAATCCGGCATAGTGAAAAAGGAACAGAACTAGGTGCTGACCCAAAGAATAGTCTGGATTTGGAATTAATTCACCGTGAAACCTTAGACAAAACCCTTCTCCTCTCATGGCTTCTGCTTTTCCACCTAGAAAATGACGGTGTCAATTAGCTGTCATTTCCCTTTATCCTCTGCAATTCCATGTATTGATAATTAATGTGTGTGTTTCTTTTTTAAAAAACAGCTTTATTGAAGTATAATTGAAATACAAAAACTGCGTATATTTAATGAATGCAATTTGATGAGTTTGGACTTTTACATACACCTATGAAACCATTGCCACAATCAAAGTAATAGACATATCCATCATCTCCAAAAGTTTCCTTGTGACTTTTGGGGGAAAAGGTAAGAATACTTAATATGAGAACCACCCTCTTAACAAAATTTTAAATGCACAATACATATTGCTAACTATAGGCACTGTGTTGTACAGCAGATCTCTAGAACTTACTCATCTTGCATAACTGAAATTTTCACATACCTGTAGTCCATTGTATATATTTGATAAAAAACACATAATATAAAATTTATCATCTTAACCATTTTAAGTAACAGTTCAGTAGTGTTAAGTACTTTCACATTGTTGCGAAACAGAACTCCAAAACATTTTTTAATCTTACAAATCTTAACCTCTATATCCATTAAACAACTTTCATTTTCCCCATTTCCCCAATCTCTGGTAACCACCATTCTACTTTCTGTTTCAGTAAATTTGACTACTTTAGATACTTCATATGAGTGCACTCATACAGTATTTGTCTTTTTGTGACTGGCTTATTCCACTTAGCATAATGTCCTCAAAGCCAGCTCTGGCAGTCTCGTGGTTAAGATTCAGAACTCTCATCACCATGGCCCAGGTTTGTTTCCCAGTCAGAGAACCACACCACCCATCTCGGTTGTCATGCTGTGGCAGCTGTGTGTTGCTGAAAGCTATGCCACTGATATTTCAAATACCAGCAGGGTCACCCATGGTGGACAGATTTCAGCAGAACTTCCAGACTAAGACAGACTAGGAAGAAAGACCTGGTCACCCACTTCCAAAAAAATTGGTTATGAAAAGCAGCAGAGCATTGTCTGATATAGCACTGGAAGTGGAGAGCATGGCACAAAAAGACCAGGCAACCTTCTGCTCTGCTGTGCACAGGGTCACTAGGAGTCAGAATTGATGTCATGGCACTAACAACAACAAAATGTTTTCAAGGTTCACCCATGTTATAACATGTGACAGGATTTCCTTCTTTTTAAAGGTAGAATAATATTCCATTGTATGTATATACCACATTTTGTTGATCTATTCACATATCAAAAGACATTTGAGTTATTTTCACCTCTTGACTATTATAAATAGTGCTGCTGTGAACATGGGTGTGAAGGTATTTCTTTGAAACCCTGTTTTCAATTACTTTGGGTATATACACAGATATGGGATTGCTGGATCATAGGGTAGTTCTATTTATTGAGGAACCTCCATACTGTTTTGCATAGCAGTTGCATCATTTTACAATCCCACCAACAGTACACAAGGGTTCCAATTTCTTCACATCCACTGAACACTTGTTATTTTCTGTTTTTTTAGAGAGTGGCCAATCTGATGGGTGTGAGGCAATATCTCATTGTGATTTTGATTTGCATTTCTCTGATGATTCGTGATTTTCAGCATTTTTATACGCTGGTTGACTATTTGAATATTATATTTGGAGAAATGTCTATTCCAGTCCTTTGCTCATTTTTAATTAGATTATTTGTTGTTTTTGTTGTTGAGTTGCAGGAGTTTTTTATATATTTTGCATATTAACCCCTTATCAGGTATATGATTGGCAAACGCTTTCTCCCATTCCATAGGTTGCATTTTCACTCTTTTGAATGCGTTCTTGATACACAAAAGTTTTTATTTTGATGTAGTAGCATTTGTCTTTTTGCTTTTATTGCCTGGGCTTTTCATGTCATATGTATGAAATCATTGTCAACTCCAATGTCATGAAGCATTTCCCCTATATTTTCATCTAGGAGTTTTATAGTTTTAGGTCTTACACTTAGGTCTTTAATCAATTTGAGGTTAATTTTTGTATATGATGTAATATAAAGGTCCAACTTCATTCTTTTGCATCCAGGTTTCCAAACACCATTTGTTGAAGAGACCATCCTTTCCCCATTGAGTGGTCTTGGCAATCTTGTTGAAGATTATAAGACCATATATGCAAAGGTTTATTTCTGGGCTGTCTTTTCTATTTCACTGATATGTGTATCTGTATTTATGGCAGGATCACACTGTTGAATACTGTAATTTTGTAATATGTTTTGAAATCAGGATGTGTGAGTCCTCCAACTTTGTTCTTTTTCAAAATTGTTTTCACTATTTGGGGCCCCTTGAGATTCCATATGAATTTTAAGATGAATTCTTTGATTTCTGCAAAAAATGCCATTGGGAGTTTGATAGAGATTACATTGAGTTTGAAGATCCCTTGGGTAGTATGGATATCTTAACAATATTAAGTCTTCCAATCCATGAAAACGAGATATCTTTCTACCTTTTTTCATTTCTTTCAGCAATATTCTGTAGTTCAGTGTACAAGTCTTTCACCTCCTTGGTTAAGTTTAATCATAAGTATTGTATTGTTTTTGATGCAATTGTAAATGAAATTAATTTCTTAATTTCCTTTTCATGTTTTTTATTGTTAGTGTACAGTGATGTAATTGACTTTTATGTGTTGATTTTGTATCCTGAAACTTTATAAATTTGTTTACTATTTTAAACAAATTTTTGGTGCAGTCTTTAGAGTTTTCTACATTATAAGATCCTGTCCTCTGTAAAAAGAGATAAATTTAC
The DNA here is from genome assembly GCF_020826845.1 of Diceros bicornis minor. Classification (NCBI taxonomy): domain Eukaryota; kingdom Metazoa; phylum Chordata; class Mammalia; order Perissodactyla; family Rhinocerotidae; genus Diceros; species Diceros bicornis. Next base: position 59,970,503 of record NC_080781.1, read on the forward strand.
TTCTTCCTATCCAATTTGTATGGCTTTTATTTCTTTCTCTTGCCTAATTACTCTGGCTAGGATTTCCAATATTATGTTGAATAGAAGTGACAAGAGTGGGCAACCTTGCTTTACTCATGATCTTAAAGGAAAAATTTTCAGACATTCACCATTGAGTATGATGTTACTCTGGGTTGCTTTCCATATATGATCTTTTTATGTTGAGATAATTTCCTTCTATTCCTAGTTTGTTGAATATTTTATCATGAAAGGATGTTATATTTTGTCAAGTGCTTTTTCTGAATTGAGGATCGTGTGGGGTTTCATTTCCTTCACTCTGTCAACATGTTGTATCCCACTGATTGATTTTCATATGTTGAACTACCCTTGCATTCTGGGAATAAATTCAAATTGGTCATAATGTATAATCCTTTTAATGTGCTGTTGAATTCTGTCTGCAAGTATTTGAGGATTTTCACATCTTAATTTGCCAGGATGTTGATCTGTAGTTTTCTTGTAGTGTCTTTGTCTGGCTTTGGTATCAGGATAACAGTGGGCTCATAAAATGAGTTGGGAATTGTTCTCTCCTCCTCAATTTTTGAAAGCATTTGAGGATTGGTGTAAATTACACTTTATACTTTTGGTAGAATTTACCAGTGAAGCTATCTAGTCCTGGGCTTTCCATTGTTGAGAGATTTTTTTATTATTATTACTGATTCAATATTGTTACATGATATTAGTCTGTTCAAATCTTCTATTTCTTCATGATTCAATCTTGGCAGAATGTTTATATGAATTCATCCATTTCTTCTAGGTTGTCCAACTTGTTGGTGTATAATTGTTCACAGTGTCTTATGGTACTTTGTATTTCTGTGGTATCAGCTGTAACGTCTCCTCCTTCATTTCAGATTTTCTTTATTTTAGTCTTCTCCCTTTTTTTTTCATAGTCTAGCTAAAAGTTTGTCAATTTTCATTATCTGTTCAAAAAACCAGCTCTTAGTTTTATTGTTCTTTTCTATTGTTTTCCTGGCCTCTGATTCATTTGTTTCTGGTGTGATCATTATTATTTTCTTCCTTCTGCTAACATTGGGCTCAGTTTTTCTTTTTCTAGTTTTTTGAGGTGTAAAGTTAGGTTCTTTATATGAAATCATCTGTTTTTCTTTCCTTTTATTTATTGAGAAGTTTCATCTATACAACATAATAATTTGACTTTTGTATACACTGCAGCATGCTCATCACCAAAATCTAGTTTCCATTTGTCAACATACAATTGAACATCTTTAGGCACTTAACCCTCCCTCCAAGCCCTTCCCTTCTGGTAACCATCAATCTGTTCTCTGTTTCTATCAGTTTGTTTCTGTTTTCTTTTGTTTCTTCATTTATTTTGCTTTTTTATATTACAAATATGAGTAAAATGTTAAGATTTTTGTCTTTCTTCATCTGACTTGTTTCACTTAGCATAATACCCTCAAGGTCCAACCACATTGTCACAAATGACAAGATTTCATTTTTTATGGCTGAATAGTATTCCATTGTATAAATATATCACATCTTTATTCATTCATCTGTCAATGGGCAATTAGGTTGTTTTTATACCTTGGCTATTGCAAATAGGCTGCAATGAACATAAGGGCAGGTATATCTTTTCAAATAAGGGTTTCTGTATTCTTCAGATAAATATCCAGAAGTGGAATAGCTGGATTGTATTGTTGTTCTATTCTTAATTATTTGAGGAGTCGCCATACTGTTTTTCATATGGGTTGCACCAATTTGCATTCAGACCAGCAACGTATGATGAGTCCCCTTTCTCCACTTCCTCTCCAACACTTGCTATTTCTTGTATTTTTGATAATAGCCATTCCAACAGGCCTGAGGTGATATCTCATAATGGTTTTGACTTGCATTTCCCAAATAATTAGTGATATTGAACATCTTTTCACGTGCCTGTTGGTCATCTGTGTATCTTCTTTGGAAAAATGTCTGTTCAGATTCTCTGCCCATTTATTAAACCACATTGTTTGGTTTTTGTTGTTGTTATATGAGTTTTTTTATATATTTTGGATATTAACCCCTTATCAGATATATGATTTGCAAACATCTTCTCCCAATTGGTAGGTTGTCTTTTTGTCTTGTTGATAGTTTCCTTTACTGTGCAAAAGCTTTTTGGTTTGATGTAGTCCCATTTGTTTATTTTTTTTGTTTCTCTTGCCTCAGGAGACATAGCCAAAAAGATATTGCTAAGACTGACATCAAAGCAAGTACTTCCTATGTTTTCTTTTAGGAATTTTATTGTTTCAGGTCTTACATTCAAGTTTTTAATTTATTTTGAGTTAATTTTTGTTTGTATGATGTAAGATAGTGGTCTAGTTTCATTTTTTTCAATTGGCTGTCCAGTTTTCCAATACCATTTATTAAAGAAACTTTTCTTTCTCCATTGTACGTTCTTGGATCCTTTGTGAGAAATTAGTTGTCCACACATGTGTGGGTTCACTTCTGGGCTCTCAATGCTGTTCCATTGATCTGTGTGTCCGTTTTTATGCCAATACCATGTTGTTTTGATTGCTACAGCTTTGTAGTATAATTTGAAATCAGGAAGTGTGATTCCTCCAGCTTTCTTCTTTTTTCTCATAATTGTTTTGTCTATTCAGGATCTTTTGTGGTTCCATACCAATTTTAAAAATTTTTGTACTATTTCTGTTAAAAAAGTCATTGGGATTTTGATAGGGATTGCATTGAATCTGTAGATTGCTTAAGGTAATATAGACATTTTAACAATGTTAATTCTTCCATTCCGTGAGCTCAGAATATTTCTCCATTTCTTCATGCCTTCTTCAATTTCTTTCAGAAATGTCTTATAGTTTTCAGTGTACAGGTCTTTAACCTCCTTGGTTAAACTTATCTCAGGTTATTATTTTTGTTGCATTGCAAATGGAATTGTTTTTTAATTTTTCTTTCTGCCAGTTTGTTGTTACCATATAGAAATGTGACTGATTTTCATATGTTGATTTTGCACCCTGCAATTTTAGTGTATTTATTAACTATTTTGAATAGTTTTTTTGTGAATTCTTTAGATTTTCTATATATAGAATCATGTCATCTGCATATAATGACAGTTTTATTTCTTCCTTTCCAATTTGGATATGTTTATTTTTCTTCCTTGCCTAATTGCTCTGGCTAGGACTTCCAATACCATGTTGAATAAGAGTGGTAAGAGTGATCATCCTTGTCTTGTTCCTGTTCTTAGAGAAATAGTTTTCAGTATTGAACCATGGGTATGATGTTGGCTGTCAGTTTCTCATATATGCCCTGTATTATGTTGAGGTACTTTTCTTCTATACCCATTTTATTGAGTTTTCTTATCATAAATGGATATTGAGTCTTAGCAAATTCTTATTCTGCATCTGTTGACATGATCATGTAATTTTCATTCTTTATTTTGTTAATGTGGTGTATCACATTGATTAATTTGCAGATGTTGAACCATCCCTGCATCCCTGGAATAAATCCCACATGATTATGATCTATAATTTTTTAAATATATTGCTGTATTTGATTTGCTAATATTTTGCCTAGGATTTTTGCATCTATGTTCATCAGTAATACTGGCATGAAATTTTCCTTCTCTGTGTTGTCTTTGGTTTTGGTGTCAGGGTCATGTTGGCCTCACAAAATGAGTTAAGAATCATCCCCTCTCTTCAATTATTTAGAAGAGTTTGAGAAAGACAGGTATTAAATCTTATTTGGGTATTATGTAGACTGCACCAGTGAAGCCGCCTCATCCTAGACTTTAGTTTCTTGGGAGGTTTTTGATTACCGTTTCAATCTGTTGACTTTTGATTGGTCTATCCGGATTCTCAATTTCTTCTTGATTCAGTTTTAGTTGGCTGTATGATTCTAAGAATTTATCCGTTTCTCCTAGGTTACCCAATTTGTTGGCACATAGCATTACATAATGTTCTCTTATAATCATTTGTATTTCTGAGGTATCTGTTGTAATTTCTCCTCTTTCAGTTCTGCTTCTATTTATTTGAGACTTCTTTCATTTTTTTCAATGAGTCTAGCTAAGGGACTGTCAATTTTGTTTCTCTTTTTGAGGGCAATTTCTTAGTTTTATTGATCCTTTCTATTGTCTATTTAGTTTCTATTTCATTTTCTTTCAGTTATGACTTTTATTATTACTGGCTAGCTATTTTAATCTTTTTGTTGCAATTGTAAATGGGATTGTATTCTTTATTTCTCTTTCTGCTAGTTTTTTGTTAGTGTGTAAGAAGGCAACTAATTTTTGTATGTTGATTTTGTACCTTGAAACTTTACAGTATTTGTTAATTATTTCTAGTGTTTCTCTGGTGCATTCTTTACACTTTCTATGTATAAAATCATATCATCTGCAAACAGTGACAGTTTTACTTCTTCCTTTCCAATTTGGATGACTTTATTTCTTTTTCTTGCCCTATTGCCCTGGCTAGGACTTCAAAGACTATGTTGAATAACAGTGGTGAGAACGAGCATTGTTGTCTTGTTGTTGTTGTTCTTAGAGGGATAGCTTTCAGTTTTTCAAAATTGAATATGATGTTCGCTATGGGTTTCACATAAACAGCCTTTATTATATTGAGGTACTTTCGTTTGACATATTTTATTAAGAGTTTTTATCATAAATGGATGTTGAATCTTTTCAAATGCTTTCTCTGCAACTATTCAGATGATCATGTGATTTTTATTCTTCATTTTGTTAATGTGGTATATCACACTGATTGATTTGAAGATGTTGAAACATGCCTGTGTCCCTGGAATAAACCACACTTGATCATAGTGTATGATCCTTTTAATGTATTGTTGTATGTGATTAGCTAATTTTTTGTTCAAGATTTTTGCATCTATGTTCATTGGCAACATTGGCCTGTAATTTTCCTTTTTTGTGTTATCTTTGTCTTGTTTTGGTATCAGGGTAATGTTGGCCTCATAAAATGAGTTCAGAAGTATCCTATTCTCTTCAATTTTTTGGAAGCATTTGAGAAGGATAGGTTTTAAATCTTCTAAGAATATTAGGTAGAATTCACCAGAGAAGCCATCTATTCCTGGACTTTTGTTTTCTGGGAGGTTTTTGATTATTGTTTCAATATCTTTACCAGTGATTGGTCCAATCAGATTCTCTATTTCTTCTCATTCAGTTTTGGGAGTTCACATGATTCTAAGAATTTATTCATTTCTTTTAGATTATCCAAATTGTTGTCATGTAGCTTTTAATAGTATTATTTTATAATCCTTTGCATTTCTGTAATATCCATTGTAATTTCTCCTCCTTCATTTCTGATTTTATTTATTTAAGCCTTCTCTCTTTTTTTCTATGTGAGTCTAGATAAGGGTTCTTCAATTTTGTTTATCTCTTCAAAGAACAAGCTCTTAGTTTCATTGATCCTTTATATTCTCTTTCTAGTCTCTATTTTATTTATTTTGGCTCTGCTATTTATTATTCCATTCCTTCTACTAACTTTGGGCTCATCTGTTCTTCTTTTTATATTTCTTTTACATATAGTGTCAGATTGCTTTTTGAATTTCTTCTTGTTTCTTCGGGTAGACCTGTATTGCTATAAACTTCTTCTTCCTACTTCTTTGGATGCATCCCATAGGTTTTGGAAAGTTGTGTTTTGATTTTCATTTGTCTCCACGTATTTTTTTATTTCTCATTGATCAAATAGTTCTTCAGTACCATGTTGTTTTGCCTCTACATATTTGTCACTTTTCCTGCTTTCTTCCTGCTGTTGGTTTCTAGTTTCATATCATTGTAGTCAGAAAAGATTCTTGATATGATTTCAATCTTCTGAAATTTCTTGTGGCTTGTTTTGTTTCCCAACATATGGTCTATGTTTGGAAATGTTCCATGTGCACTTGAGAAGAATGTGTAATCCACTGTTTTTGGATGGAATGTTCTATATATTTCTATTAAGTCTACCTGCTCTAGTCTTTCATTTAAGGTCAATGTTTCCTTGTTGAATTTCTCTCCGGATAATCTATCTATTGATGTAAGTGGATTCTTAAAGTCTTCTATTATTATTGTGTTACTGTCAATTCATCTTTTTAGGTCTGTTACTAGTTGCATTATATACTTTGGTGTTCTTATGTAGGTGCATATATATTAACAAGTGTTATGACTTCTTGGTGGCATGTCCCTTTTATCATATTTAATGTCCATTTTTGTCTTTTGTTATTTTTTTGGCTTGAAGTCCATTTTGTCTGATGTAAGTTTGGCTACACTCACTTTCTTTTGGTGGCCATTTGCTTGTAGTATCATCTCCAATCCCTTCACTCTGATCCTATGTTTGTCTTTAGAGGTGTGATGGGTCTCCTGGAGGCAGCATATTGTTTTTTGTTTTTTATCCACCCAGCCACTCTGTCTTTTGATTGTTGAATTCAATCTATTTACATTTATAGTGATCATTGATATATGAGATCTTAATACTGCCATTTTACTTTTTGTTTTCTGGTTGTTCTATGTTTCCATTGTTTCATTTCCCTTGTGTTTCTGTTGGCCATTTCAGTTTGGTGGTTTTCTGTTATGTATTTCTCAGTTTCCTCTCTTTTTATGTTTCATAACTCTGCTCTGAATTTTTGTTTTCTGGTTACCGTGAGGTTTGCATAAAAGATCTCGTAGATGAGATTGTCCTTTTTCTGCTGATAGCATCTTATCTCCATTAGCCTATGCTGCTTCTATCCTTTATCTCTTCCCATTCTATGCTTTTGTTGTCACAAATTATCCTTTTTCATTTTGTGTGTTAGTTACCAAATTGAAGTGGTTATAGTTATATTTGATACTTTCTTTCTCTTTGGCCTTTATGTTATAATTAAGTGTTTACTAGCTATTCTCATATAGAGTTGAAATTTTTTGTGTCTGTCTATCACATTGGTCAATGCTTTATAAACTTTCATCTTTTGTTTCAGGGAGCAGGGCTCCTTTCTGCATTTCTTATAAGGGAGGTCTAGTGGCAATGAACTCCTGCAGCCTTTATTTGTCTAGGAAAGACTTCATTTCTCCTTCACATCTGAACAATAAGTTTGCTGGGTATTCTTGGCTGATAGTTTTTGTCTTTCAATATTTTAGTATATCATTCCATTCTCTCCTACCTTGTAGAGTTTCTGCTGAGAAATCTGCTGAATACCTGATGTAGGTTCCTTTGTAATTTATTTTCTTCTCTCTGGACACTATTAATATTCTTTCTTTGTCATTGGCTTTTGACAGTTTTAATATAATGTGCCTTGGAGAAAGTCTTTTGCTTTGAGATAATTAGGAGTTCTATTAGCATCAAGTACTTGTATATCCAGTTCCTTGCCCAAGTTGCAAAACTTCTCAGTTATTATATCTTTGAATAATTTCTCTGCTTCCTTCTCCATCTCTTATCCTTCTGTGATAGTCATTATCCTTGTGCTGCTTTTACAAATTGAGTCAGGTCTTTATCATAGAATTTCTTCATTTTTTAAAAAATCTTAGTTATCTCTCTTCTTCCACCTGAATCATTTCTAGATTTCTATCTTCGAGCCTGTTAATTCTCTCCTCTATATGGTCTGTTCTATTTCCAATGCTTTCTATTTAGCTCCTAACCTCATTTATTGTGGTATTTAGCTCCAGAATTTCTGATAGAGTTTCAATCTCTTTGATGAAGTACTCCTTCTGTTCATTAATTTTATTCTTGATCTCATTAAACTGCCTTTCTGAGTTTTCTTGTAGCTTGTTGAGTTTCTTCTTGACAGCTATTTTGAATTCTCTATCAGTTAGATCACAATCTTCTGCAACTTCAAGTTTGTTTTCTAGATAGTTGTCATTTTCTTTTTATGCTACCATGTTACTCTATGTCTTAATGCTGCTTGATGAGTTGATCCTTCGCTCATTCATTTATGGTAGCAAACACCTTTATTATTTGGGTAAGGCTTTGGTTACTTTGATTCTGAGCTGCCAAAATGAAATGGCAGACAGAAATACAAGGAAAAAGAAACAATGGAAATATAGACCATTCAGTAAACAAAAGATAAAATGGCAGTATTAAGCTCTCATGTATCACTAATCACTCTAAATGTAAATGGACTGAATTCACAAATCAAAAGACAAGAGTGGCTGGATGGATTAAAAAACAAGACCCAAGAATATGCTGCTTCCAAGAAACACATTTCAGATTTAAAGACAATCATAGGCTCAGAGTGAAGGGATGGAAGATGAAACTCCAAGCAAATGGCAAGAAAACAAAGTATGTGTAACCACACATACATCAGGCAAAGTAGACTTCAAGATAAAAAAGATAATGAAAGACAAAGATGAGCATTATATAATGACAGAAGGGACATTCCACCAAGAAGACATAACACTTCTTAATATATATGCACCTAACACAAGAGCACCAAAGTATATAAAGACACTATTAACAGACCTAAATGGAGAAGTTGAAAGCAACACAATAATAGTACGGGACCTTAACAGCCCACTTACATCAATGGATAGATCATTCAGACAGAAAGTCAACAGGAAACAGTGGCCTTAAATGAAACACTAGACCATATGCACTTAATAGATACATATAAAAGATTCCATCAACAACAGCAGAATACACATTCTCCTCAAATGCCCATGGAACAGTCTTAAAGATAGGCTATATGTTGGGAAATAAGGCAGGCCTCAATATATTTAAGAGAACTGAAATCATACCAAGCATTCTTGCAACCACAGTGGAATGAAACTAGAAATCAACTATAAGAAAACAGCTGGGAAAGTCACAAATATGTGGAGACTAAATAACATGCTGCTGAACAACTATTGGATCAATGAAGAAATCAAAGGAGAAATAAAAAAATACCAGGAGACAAATGAAAATGAAAACAGAACATACCAAAATGTATGGGATGTGGCAAAAGCAGTACTAGGAGGGAAATTTAGAGCAAAACAAGCCTACCGCAAGAAACAAGAAAAATCTCAAATAAAAAAGCTTATGCTATATCTAAAACAACCAGAAAAATAAGAATGAACAAAGCCCAAAGTCAGTAGAAGGAAGGAAATAAAAAATATAAACAAAATAGAGACTAAAAGAACAATAGAAAGGAGCAATTAAACTAAGAGCTGCTTCTTTGAGAAGGTAAACAAAATTGACAAACCCTTAGACAGACTGACTAAGAAAAAAACAGAGAAGACTCAAATAAATAAAATCAGAAATGAAAGAGGAGAAATTACAACAGACACCACAGAAATACAAAGGATTATGAGACTACTATGACAACCTATATGCCAACAAACTGGATAACCTAGAAGAAATGGATAATTTTTTAGAAACATACAAGCTCCCAAAACTGAATCAAGAATAAATAGAGAATCTGAATACACAGATCACAAGCAAAAGGAATAAAACAGTAATCAAAAACATCCCCCCAAAAAGTTCAAGACCAGAAGACTTTTCTGGTGAATTCTACCAAACATTCAAAGAAGGATTAATTCCTATCCTTTTCAAATGATTCCAAAAAACTGAAGAGGACAGGATTATTCCTACTCATTTTACCAGGCCAAAATTACCCTGATACCAAAACCAGACAAGGACAACACAAAAAGGAAAATTACAGGCCAATATTGCTGATAAACATCAGCAAAATGTTTGTTGAGATGCAAAAATCCTCAACAAAATATTAGCAAATTAAATAAAAACATCCATTAAAGGGATCATACATCATGATCAAGTGGGACTTATTCCAGGAATGCAGGGATGGTTCAACATCTGCAAATCAATCAATGTGATGCACCACATTAACAAATGAGGAATAAAAACTACATGACCATCTCAATAGATCAATAGATGCAGAGAAAGAATTGACAAGATCCAACATCCATTTATGATTAAAAACCCTCAATAAAATGGGTACAGAAGGAACATACCTCAAAATAATAAAGACCATATATGATAAACCTGCAGCCAACATCATACTCAACAGTGAAAAACTGAAAGCCATTTCTCTGAGAACAGAAACAAGACAAGAGTGCCCACTCTCATCGCTCTTATTCAACATGGTCCTGGAAGTTTTAGCCAGAAGAATTAGGAAAGAAAAAGAAATAAAAGGGATCCAAATTAGAAAGGAAGAAGTAAAACTCTCACTGTTTGTGGATGACATGAGTCTATGTATAGAAAACCCTAAAGAATCCACCAAAAAACTATTGGAAATAATTAACAAATACAGCAAAGTTTCAAGGTACAAAATCAACATACAGAAGCAGTTGCATTTCTATACACTAATAATGAACTTGCAGAAAGACAATTTAAGAAAACAATCCCATATACAATGGCAACAAAAAGAGTAAAATAGCTAGAAATAAAATTTAACCAAGGAGATGAAAAACCTATACCCTGAAAACTATAAGACATTATTGAAAGAGACTGAAGAAGACATAAAGAAAGAGACAGATATTCCATGCTCATGGATTGGAAGAATAAACATAATTAAAATGTCCACATTACCTAAAGCGCTCTACAGATCCAATGCAATCCAATCAGAATCTCAATTACATCCTTCATTGAAATAGAACAAAGAATCCTAACATTTATTTGGAACAACAAAAGACCCCAAATAGCCAAAGCCACCCTGAAAGAAAAGAACAAAGTTGAAGGGATCACAATCCTTGACTTCAAAATATACTACACAGCTATGGTAATCAAAACAGCATGGTACTGGCACAAAAACAGACACACAGTTCAATGGAACAGACTTGAAAGCCCAGACATAAAAGCACACATCTATGGACAGCTAATCTTCGATAAAGAAGCCAAGAACATAGAATGGAGAAAGGAAAGTCTCTTCAATAAATGGTGTTGGGAAAACTGGACAGCCATGTACAAAAGAATGAAAGTAGACCATTATCTTACTCCATACACAAAAATTAACTCAAAATGGATTAAAGACTTGAATGTAAGACCTGAAACCCTAAAACTCTTAAAAGAAAATATAGGCAATACACTCTTTGACATCGGTTTTAGCAGCATCTTTTTGAACACCATGTCTAACCAGGCAATGGAAACAAAAGAAAAAATAAATAAATGTGACTACATCATATTAAAAAGCTTCTGTGTGGCAAAGGAAAACATGAATAAAATGAAAAAAACAACCTACCAACTGGGAGAAAATATTTGCAAATCATATATTTGACAAGGGGTTAATTTCCAAAATATCAAGAACCCACATAACTCAACAACCAAAAAACAAACGATCTGATCAAAAAATGGGCAGAAGATATGGACAGACTTTTTTCCAAAGAAGATATACAGATAACCCACAGGTACATGAAAAGATGTTCAACATCACTAATTATTAGGGAAATGAAAATCAAAACTACAATGAGATATCACCTACACATGTCTGAATGGCTATTATTAACAAGACAAGAAATAACAAGTGTTGGAGAGGATGTGGAGAAACGGGAACCCTCATACAGTGCTGGTGGGAAGGCAATCTTGTGCAGCCACTATGGAAAACAATATAGATATTTCTCAAAAAATTAAAAATAGAGATACCATATGATTCATCTATCCCACTACTGAGTATTTATCCAAAGATCATGAAATCAACACTTCAAAGAGATTTATGCATGCCTATGTTCATTGCAGTATTATTCACAATAGCCAAGATGTGGAAGCAACCCATGTGTCCACCAACGAATGAATGGATACAGAAGTTGTGGTACATATATACAGTGGAATACTACTGAACCATAAAAAAGAGAAAATCAGTCATTGCGACAACATAGATTAGTGGTTACCAGATGGGAAGGGGGTGGATGGACGGTGAAAGGGGTAAAGGGGAACAATTATATTGTGATGGATAAAACCTAGACAACTGGTGGTAAACACAGCTCAGAGTCTTAGGTATCTCCTGAGGTACTGGAAGAAGCTGTTTGGAATAGAGTGAGGAGAGGAACTGAAGGTGTGAGGATCATGGACAGGGCATGTTTGTGATAGTGATGGTGGAGGAGAGAAAGAATCCACAGAAAGAGGCAAGAAAAGAAAAATAAAATGAGAGAGATAAAGAAGGGGAATATCAGGGTGACCAACTCATCTTGTTTTGCTGGAGATGTGCAGTTTTAGCACTGAAAATCCCATGTCCCAAGACATCCCTCTATCCTGAGCAAACCAGGACAATTATTGACCCTAGAAGATATCCAAATGGCAAGAAAAACAGGAATATCTAAGAATTATAGCCAGGATAAAGGTGCCTAGAATGCCCCCAACATGAGGCCTGCCAAGGAGTGTGGCATTCAACAATCAAAATAGTGCCCATTGCTTTGGGTGAAAATCTAAAATTTTTGACTAGACATTAAAGGCTCTTCTGAAACTGAAATCAATTTGCTGTTCTTGCTTTCATTCTTACCGGTATCCAACAAGATTTCACCACTTCTCCCTCCTTGTCATTTCCCTTTCCTTGCTCTTATAGTCGTCCACCTCCAGGGCTTTGCTCAGCCTGCCCCATCCTTTTTTCTCTCCACTAAATCCTCAAACTTTGCCTGGCCTTCAAGTCTCATCTCACATCCTATCTTCTCTAGAGTGCTTTTACAACTGTTTCCATCTAACAATGATGTATTTTTCTCACCTCTGAATGTCTATAGCCCTTACAGTCTGCACTATTCTTCTAGCTCTTAATCACATGCTGCTTAGTACTGCCAGTTAACTGTTTTATTGGTGTAAGTCTTCAGGTCCCACTAAAGATATGGAGAAAGAGACAGAATGGTGTTACTGCCACTTGCCTTCATCAGTAAGCCCACCATAATCCTTGCCCAGGGTTAGATAAGCAGTAGATACTCAATTAAAGCTTGCTGGTCATTGAGAATAGATGTTGCCATCCTCCCAGTCCTTACCAGGAAGTTCTCCCTGCCCGGCTCTCAAGACTCCCCAGAGTCCTCAGGTATTTTGGACAGCCCATGGAAGGAGCAGGTTTGGAGTGGTTTTGTTCTCCCTGACTTTACTAGGGGATTACTGAGACCATAAGAGGGGCTTAGAGCTAAGCCACCAGCCTATCTCCAAGTGACAGATGGGCAACAGGATGATTCTGATGGTTCTGATGGATTTGACTCATCCTCATAGGCAGTCATTCCCCTTCCCTTTTTCTGGTTTCCCATGTCCAGAGATAAAAAGCTGGGACCCTAGTCTGCCAAGGATGTATTATGGCTTTCTTCCTATTAGTTTTCTTCCTCTTCTGGTGGTCTCATACATATCTAGTATAATGCCTGGTGCATAGTAGTTATTCAGTGATTATTTGTTGAGTGGTTGAGTGATAATTTGTTGAGTGGTTGAATCAATAAATTAATGAGATGCTATTTGCCATGTTAATAATTATCTCACTCTATCTTTCTAACACTATTCTTTCCCCTAACTCCACCCCAATGTCTACTCCAGCAAGGCATGATGTCTTTCTGGATTTATATACCTAATCATAGTCTTTGCTCATACCAAGTCCCTTTTCCATTCCCTACTTCCAACCCTACTCCATCTCTTCTCCCCTCCACTAGGGGTACCTGAATTCTATGTTCTTTCACAGCTATGTTCAAACCTTGCCTCTACCAGGAAGCTTTCTCTGACTTCTTTAATCTACTGACTTATACTTTTCATGAGCCCATACTGAACATTATACTTTGATTGTATTCAATTTAGCAAGCATTTATGAGATATTTCAATATGGCCATTTTAATGCTAGGCTCTGGAGTAAGGGGAAGACGGCTATAGTCTTAAACTTTTTAATTACTTTATAAGCTTATCTGTCCAAAACTTTAAGTTTCTTGAAAGCAGAAGCTCAGATTTTCATAACTGCCTTCTTCTCTGTCTCACACAAGTGATCATGACTAGACACCCACCTCTGCAATTTTGGAACCCTCCCAGGAATTGTTAAGAAGATACAGGCTGCTAAGTGGTACTTAAGTTCTAGCCCAGAATGAATGAACTCTTAACCATTCTAAGCTGTGGATATCTCTATTATTTCTCATAAAAACCTGAAATTTGGACTATTATTCCAAGTTTATAAAGGAGTCATCTAATCAGTCTCCAAAGCCTCTAGTGCCCACTTCCTAAAGGTCACTTGAGTCCTTCACTGTTTTTTCCCCTCTGTCACTGCCTAAGATCAGGCCCTTGCCATTTCTGCCTTAGAAGGTAGCAATATCTTCTTTTATTATTGGTCTCCTTCCCTACAGTCTCACCTCTGAAAAATCCATCCTTCATTCTGCAGTCAAGCATCTGCTCTTTCTCAATCATTGCCCTGTTCAAAAATATGTTATGACGCTTAGCGGTTAAGTGCGCGCTCTCTGCTACTGTCGGCCCGGGTTTGGATCCTGGGCGCACACCGACGCACCGCTTGTCTGGCCATGCTGAGGCAGTGTCCCACATACAGCAACTGGAAGGATGTGCAACTATGACATACAGCTATCTACTGGGGATTTGGGGAGAAAAAGGGAAAAAAAAGGAGGAATATTGGCAATAGATGTTAGCTCAGGGCCAGTCTTCCTCAGCATAAAGAGGAGGATTGGCATGGATGTTAGCTCAGGGCTGATCTTCCTTGAAAGAAAAAAAATTTACATTTAATAAAAAAAAAAAACCTTATAAAAACATGTTATGATGCCCCACTGTCTACAAAATGAAGCCCTAACTCCACAGCCTGGTTTTCTAGGCCTTTCATAATTTGGCTTAGACCCTTTTTTCTAACCTGCCCAATTCAGACACTGAGAGTATATATTTTGTTGTCTAATATCTTCATGACTGAGATCATTTTCCTCTGCCTGGAATGCCCCCTCTCCCATCTCCATCTATCAGAACTTTGCCCATCAATTAAGGTCCAGATTAAATATCACCTACTAGAATCATAAATAAAGCAGAGACCCTCTCTCCATCAATCAATCAATCAATAAGTAAATAGATTAATTAATTATTTTTTTCAAAAGGAAAAAAGCTATATTGCTTCCAGAGCACTTTTTTTATGTCTTTCTTGTGGAACTGATCATGCTCTGCCTTGTGTTTAAGTCATATCCAAATTTATTTCCTTTCATATACAAGAGGGTAGGGGCTGGGTCTGACTCATTACTTCATCCTTCTGTTCACTACCATCTCCAGGCCCAGCACAGAGTAGGCACTCAGAAAACAGCTATTTATTATTTTGACTGGCAAAGAGGCAGTAAGAGAATACCTAGTTTTTTTGTCTAGGTAGGAACTATAATTAATAGAGAAAGGAAGCAACGAACCTAAAGCATATATAATCACAGACTACATTCTGTTGATTATATATTTAAGAAGTTAAGGAAGATGGAATGACCTCTGGACTGATGATGTGAGGACGTCCATGGACCCGTACCCTAGTCAAACAACCATAACTGGTGAAAATTAGAAACAAACAATCAATTAAAGCCACGGGAAATGATTCAAAGGAGACACAGCAAATGAAGAAACATTTATTCAATAAAATCTACCAAATCTTGGTAAGAATATTAGCGCCTATCAGATTTGAGCCATGGCTTGCTCTGTTCTTATACCCCTAGCACAGCATGATGGAAGCTCTACACAGGACAGGTATAGCCAAGAACACAGATCTCTCTTTCCCCCCAGACCTCAGTATAGAGCTATTATATCTTCACAGACTAAATAGTCCTATAGCATTTCTCATCCCTCTCAGATCTGGGTTTCAGAAGCTCTAGTTCAGGAAAGAGAAGCTGAGCGGTCTGGGGCTCCTTTACTTTACCCAGCCCCCACACATACGGTGAAAGCTATACCCCGGGCACGGCAGGTTGAGAATACTGAGCTCTGATTTTCCTCATCCCAGTGTTCTTGTAAGGCAGAGAGGTTCCAAACCAGAAGAGGCAAGTATAGAAGACCAGTGGTTACCACCCCTGTCTAATGTGCTGTTAATAAAGCAGAAGTGTCTCTCTGAGAGAAGCAGGCCAATGTTCCTTCCTCAAGCTCTGGAGCAGTGGCACAGAGGATTTATCCAAAAGGAGAGGCAGTATATAAGAACAGCAAGTTTAGTAGGTCTCCCAAAGATAACTGATTTTTTTGGAACATGGGAAAGTTCAAGCCTAAGGGTGCTGTTGAAAACAATGGATATTTGGGCAGTGAACAATGAAAAGAAGGCTGGTAGTTCCATGAGAACAACAATCTAAACCTTAGGTTAGATAGAAGTTTAAGAGTGAGAACCAAGGAAAGAGATGGCTAAGAAGAGTCTTCCTGGGGTTGGAGAAAGCCTCAAAGACTGGCTTAAAAGAGTATTCCTGCAAAGATCTTCAAGTTTAATTAGATCAGTGCGGAGTAAGTTATGATTCAGGGCGTTGTCAAAAACAATATAGCAATCATCTAGCAATTACTGGTGGCTAATATCTGGATGTGATACCAAGAGGGCAGACAGCTTAACAGAGAGATCAGGGAAGGAGACAAAGAGCTCCCTGCTAAAACCACTGTTAACCTAAGGTGACTGTGTGATACCCAAAACTGAGCTCCTTGGTAGAAATAGACTTCACTGAAATAGTACAGTACAGTCACTAAAAAAATTAAACAACCAAACAACAGCAACAAGCTCTGGTTGTTGCTATAGAGTTGCTACAATAAATCATCTAAAATATCCAGTTTTCAACAAAAAATCATGAGATATACAAAAAAAAAACACACAGGAAAGTGTGAAACATTCACAAAGAAAAAAGCAAGCAATGGAAACTTCTTTTGAGAAGACACAAATGTTGAACTTAGCAGACAGAGATTTTTAAATAAGCTATTTTAAATATGTTCAAATAACTAAAGGAAGCCATGCTTAAAGAAGTAAAGAAAGGCATGACAGCGATATTCCACCAAATAGAGAATATCAATAAAAAATTAGAAGTTACAAAAGCAACAAAATGGAAATTCTGAAGGTAAAAAGTACAGTATATGAAATAAAAATTTCACTAAAATGGATCAAAAGTAAATTAGAACTAGCAGAAGAATCAATGTACTTGAAAATAGATTGATAGAAATTATGTAATCTGAAGAAGAGAGAGAGAAAAATAATGAAGAAAAATGAATAGAGCCTCAAAGAAATGTGGAATACCATTAATGAACTCAAAATAGAATAAACTTAGAGACACATACCCAAACACATCATAGTCAAAATGTTGTAAGTCAAAGAAAAAGAGAACATCTTGAAAGGTGCAAAAGAAAGACAATTCTCCATGTACAAGGGGGCCCTCAAAGAGATTAACAGTTGAATCTCGTCAGAAACAATGGCCGCCAGAAGACAGAGGGAATATATATTCAAAGGTGCTGAAACCTGTCAACCAAGAATCTTATATTGAGCAAAACAGTATTTCAAAACTGAAGGTGAAATAAAGATTTTCCTGTATAAACAAAAATTGAATTAATTGAAAACAGAATTCATTGCTAGCAGACCCATCTTACAAGAAATAGTAAAGGAAGTTATTCAGGCTGAAAGCAAGTAACCCAAGGCAGTAATTCAAATATACATTAAAAAACAAAGAACACTAGTAAAAGTAATTATGTAAAAAAGACAATATAATTGCATCTTTCTTCTATTAGCCAATTCAAAAAGTAATTGTGTGTTTGTGTGTATATAATTTTATAACACATATTAACTTAATATACTTTACAATAAAAGGAAGTGGAGAGGAAAAAAGCCATTATAGAGTAAGGAAATGACAATAGATAGTGAATCAAAGTCATGGGAACAAATGAAGAGAACAAGAAGTGGTAATTAAAAAGGTTAATATAACCAACTCTATAAAATATACTCACTGTCCTCTCTTCACTCGGCTTCTTTAAAAGACATAAAATTATATAAAGTGATAATTATTACAATGTAATCTTGGGTCTGTAACATATATAGATGTAACATGAATAACAATAATAATACAAAAAAGAGGAAGAGGGAATAGAGCTACATAAGAGTAACATTTCTATATCTCACTGGAAATAAGTTAATATAACTCATAAGTATATTCTTAGAAGTTAAGATGTATATCGTAAACTCTAGAACAATCATTAGAAAGTAATTCAAATTACTAAAATCAAAAATTAAAGAGGGCTCATGACTACTGACATTCCAGAAGTATAAATGATTATAAGGGAATACAGTCTGCCCTCCATATCTGTGGATTCAACCAATTGCGGATCAAAAGGTCTATCATGGCTGCATCTATACTGAACATTTACAGACTTTTTTTTCTTGTCATTATTCCCTAAAAAATACAGTATAACAACTATTTATATAGCATTTACATTGTATTAGGTATTATAAGTAATCTATAGATGATTTAAAGTATATGGGAGGATATGCGCAGGTTATATGCAAATACTACACAATTTTATACAAGAGATTTGAGTACTCACAGATTTTGGTATCCACAGGGGGTCCTAGAACCAATCACCTACAGATACCGAGGAATGACTGTACTATGAACAACTGTATGCAACAAATTAGGTAACTTAGACAAAATGGGCAAATTCTTAAAAAGCTATAAACTACCAAAAC
The DNA here is from genome assembly GCF_020826845.1 of Diceros bicornis minor. Classification (NCBI taxonomy): domain Eukaryota; kingdom Metazoa; phylum Chordata; class Mammalia; order Perissodactyla; family Rhinocerotidae; genus Diceros; species Diceros bicornis. The sequence goes on from NC_080781.1 coordinate 59,988,980, forward strand.
TGACTCAAGAAGAATAAAAAATTTGAATAGACATATGACAAGCAATGAGATTTGATTGATAATTTTTCTTCCCACAAAGAAAAAATGAGGCCCAGATAGTTTCACTGTTGAAGTCTACCAAATATTAAGAATAATATCAATTCTTCACAAGTTCTTCCAAAAACGAGATAAAGAGGAAAAACCTCAAATTTTTATATGAGGCCAGTATACCCTGATAGTAAAACCAGACAAAGACATCACAAGAAAACTACAGGCCAACATCCTTTTGGAATATAGATGAGAAAATCTGAACCAAATTCTATTAAACTGATGCAGTAACATGTGAAAAAGATTGAACACCACGAACAAATGGGATTCATCTGAGGAATGCAAGGTTGCTTTAACATCTGAATATTAATTAATGTAATACACAACATCAATAGAATGTTGAAAAGACACATACCATGTGATCATCTCAATAGATGCAGAAAAGATATTTGAAAAAATCAAACACCCTTTTGTAATAAAAATATGTAATAAACTAGGAATACAAGGGAACTTCCTCAAACTGATAAAGGACATCTACAAAAATCCACAGCTAACATCATACTTAATGAAGAAAGGCTGAATTATTTTCCCTTTGATCAGGAACAAGACAAGGATGCCCACTCTCATAACTTCTATTCAACATTATGCTAGAGGTTCTAGGCAGGGCAAATAGGCAAGAAAAAGAAATAAAAGGCACTCAGATTGGAAAGGAAAAAGTAAAACTGTGTCTATTTGCAAATTGCATCATCTTATATAAAGAATATCCTAAGGAATGCAATAAAAAAGTATTATAACTAGTAAACAATTTCAGCATGAGTATAGGATACAAAAGCAGTATACAAAAATCAATTGTATTTGCATGCAGTTGCAATGAGCAATCTGAAAGTAAAATTAAAAATACAATTCCACTTGTATTTTTAAATAGCATAAAAAGAATGAAAGAATTAGGAACAAATTTAACAAAACAAGTGTAAAAGTTGTACCCTAACAACTACAAATCATTGTCAAAAAAAATTAAAGACTCAAATAAATAGAAAGACATCCTATGTATCTCATGTTCATGGATTAGAAGACTTAATATTGTTAAGATAGTAATACTCCCCAAATTTATCTACACATTCAACACAACCCCATCAAGATCCAAGCTGGCTTCATTTGGCAAAAAAGTTGACAAGCTGATCCTAAACTTCACATGAAATTGCAAGTAACCCAGAATGTCTAAAACATTCTTGAAATAGAAAAAAATAAATTGGAGGACTCACAGATCCCAATTTCAAAACTCACTACAAGCTATGGTAATCAAGACAGTATGGTAATGGCATAAAGATAGACATATAGATTAATGGAATAGAATAGAGAGTTCAGAAATAAACCCTCATTCTTACCGTCAATTGATTTTCAATAAGGGTGCCAAGACCATTCAATGGAGAAAGAATAGTCATTTCAACAAATGGTGTTGGGATAACTGGATATCCACAGGCAAAAAGAATAAATTGGACTCACACCTTACCCTATATACAAAATTAACACAAGAAAGAGCAAAGATCTAAGTGTCAGAGCAAAAACTATAAAATTCTTAGAAGAAAATATAGAAGTAATACTTCATGATCTTGGATTAGGCAATAGTTTCTTAGACATGATACCAGAAGCATAAGCAACAAAAGAAAAATAGATAAATTGGACATCATCAAAATTAAAAACTTTGTGCTTCAAAGGACACCATCAAGAAAGTGAAAAGGCATCCCACAGAATGGGATAAAATACTCATGAATCATATATTGATAAGGGACTTGTACTCAGAATATATAAAGTCATAAACATCTGGGGACACAGGGAGGGGGAGTCAGGGAGGTGAGTTAGGAGGCTCTTAAAATAATACCCTGAAGAGTTTGAGAAACTGTTAGCATAAATACAGAGGAAGAGGTTTTTGTAGAAGAAAAAATCAACAGGGTTGGGTGACTGATTCTGCAACAAGACCCAATTTATTGAACAACTAAAAAGAGATCATGAAAGATGTTGATTCACCATATTATCTCTTCAGCAAGTCAAATATTATTTACTTGGTGACCAAAAAATAAGCTAAAAAATAAACTTAAACACAATGCACCTGAGCCCCCAAATGCACAATTCTGCATTATTAGCATAACAGCACAAAAACAAAGTAAGAACACCTAACCTCACAGTCTCAGGTCAGAGAAGTTATGTTGAGGCACCATGGAAATACCTGGAGTCAGAAGATACAGAGTGAGACCTCACTCTGCCACTAATATTTCCATCTCAAACAAATGACTTGCCTCTCTGTTTTCCCACCTGAAAAAGAAAATACAAGACCCTCTGAAAATGAAAATTCATGCCGGTGTTTTAGGGCTCAAAGGTAAAAGAAAGAAGGAAAGAAAGGAAGGAAGAAAGAAAGGAAGGGAGGGAGGGAGGGAGGGAGGGAGGTAAGAAGAAAGGGAAGAAAGAAAGAGAAAGAAAGAAAAAAACCTAATGTATGTGAAAGATCTTCCTTCACCATGAAAAAACGAGTCTGTACATACACACATCCTTTTCGTTACCTTTTTTTCTTTTCAGGGCCACTAGCCGAATTTTCCTTTAGGTCCCAATCACTAGGAGATTAGGCGCTAGGAGTGCCCCTCTGGGCGACGAAGACACCTGCATTACATCTCTCTTTTGGTAGGCTGGGACTGAGTTAGTAGCAGGTGGGGGTACGCAAAACCTTTGACTTGGTTAGAAGTTGAACTTTGGAAAAGAATGGATAGGAAAACTGAGTGACAGCTCCAAGTCTTGACAAATGGCACCCTGTGGGCGGCAAGGGAGGAGGGCATACTGAGCCCAAGGTCCAGAACTATCACCTGCTCCCTGCATCAATCGGTTGCAGGGCCACCCTCCTCCTCCTTCCCTGTGAAATCCTATAAATTGGTTACCAGAGGCTTTTAGAGGTCCCTCCAAACAAGACCTCACAGCAAGCCGGTGCTCTTTCGAGGGCCCTGATGGGCTGGCTTGTGCTACCTCTCCAGGAACCTCATGTGCAACTGCTGTAGCTCTAGGAAGCAAAGGGAACATCAGAATAATTCTGAGTGCTACAGAAAGCTGAGCCCCAGAGGCAGTTGGAAGATCCAAAGCAGAATCCCGGACCCTTAGAGAATCGTGAACCCCTAGGCTGCGCAAATGCTCTGCTAGGCTGGGACTGCAGGTTCTGCTAGATTAGTGGTGGTGCAGCAAGCCTCGGTAAAGATGAGAGGGTGGGGCGGGGAGGAAAAGGTTTTAGAGGAGGTGCATTGGCTAGATTGAGATTTTGTGCCTCGGGGCGCTCAGGCGGCTGCGTGAAGGCACTTGCTAGGCTATTGTGCTGTAAAGGTTTTGGCTCGCTGTGTTTATCCAAAAGTCTGCATTCTCAGTATCGAATTGGGATTTTTTTGCCCCTAGATCCACCTAATATAACTGATTTCATTTTGAAGATGTGTGTAGCTGCTGAGGGCCAGCCAATGTGCTTCTTTTGGCAGAGCTAGGATCTTGCAATGTTGGTTGGGGGACTTGCTGAGTCCTTGGAGGCACTGTGTGCCTGAGGGTCTGCTAGTGACTGTCAGGGCTTGTCTGAGGGGGTGATGTTGGGATCTAGCAAAATGGAGAGATGGTTGGAAATGCCTCCAGAGATCTTGGCCGCCCTTAGGTTCTGGAGCAGAACATCTGGGCTCTTTTGTGGTTACCGAGTGTGGGGGAAGGTAAGGGATTCTCTAGAGTTGCCTGCCAGCAAATTTTGGTTGTAGGAGAGATGCAGGATGTCCTCTGGCTGTCTAGGGAAATTTGGTGCCTGCGGAGACACAGCGTCCCCTGGTCCTGTCTGTGGTAAATTTAATGCGCGTGGCAGACAGCACAATGTTACTGCATTGACCAGCGGGGGAAACCTGGTGCTGGAAAGATGTGCATGCTCTAACCCTGACTGGAGTAAATACAAGGTGATGCTGCAAAATTTCATATTCAATTAGATTTTAAAATATTTCCAAATGGTCTAGGTGAAAGTTGGAGTGAGGGCAAGTTATGGTATTTCCGCTCCAAATAGAGATAACGTTGAGGTGCGCAAGAGATAATGTGGAGACTATCACAGAAACACAGAGAAATCTGGGGTGCTGGGTTCTCCCACACTCTCCAAAGGAAATCCATGGTGTATGGGAAAGATACCGAGTGTTCTTCGCTGCTGGGGGAAATCTGGTGAAAGTGGCAGATGCGAGGTGTTCCCACAGTCTCTGCAAGAAATACGAGGTACAAGTACCAGGTTCTTGAAACTGTCCAACAGAAAGTCAAGCTTTATGGAAGAAATCCACAGTGCTCTCATACTATTGGGGAAAATTAGGTATGCAAAGATTGACAGTGCCCCACTCTCTCCAGGGGGAAGTTAGTGCATCAGTGTGCATCAGAGTTTTTAGAGTATTTATGCATCCCTTAGAGAAGATTTGGGGTGCAGAGGAAATAAGGAATCCATTTGAAAAAATAAAAGACACATTGGGAGATTATTTTCTCCACAAGGACATGTCGGGGGAGAGGGAGAATCTCCCTCTGCCCTTTTCCTTAAGGTTCTTATGGCTGGCCAAATAATTAACAAGACAGGTTAGCAGGAGAAAATAATACCAAGTTTAATAGCATGTATACATGGGAGAAAGCAGGGACACTGCGTTTCTCAACACAATAGCAGAAATTCTCGTCTTAAATATCATTTTCAGCCAATGACAAAGGAGGATTTTGGGGGTGGGGGGAGTCAGTTACAGGAGATTACCACTAAAGCACAGTAAACAAGAGTAAGGTTTATTATGTAGCTCAAGGCCTCACCTTTCACATTGACAAGTTACTAGAAATGAGCTCATCCCCCTCTCTTCTCCAAACAGAGAGGGAGATACCTTTACAAATGGAGATTTCCCTTATAAATGTAAATGATTGTCTGGCAACTCTTCGCAGGGTCATCCGCAATCAAGTATTTAATAAGAAGCATTTCTGTGTAAACGAAAGAAAAACAAGGTTAATGGTTAGAGCAAGTTGTAAAGCAGTTTTTGAGTTTAGAGGACAGCCAGTCAAGAAGAATTTTAGATGTCAGTGTCAAAGTATCTTTTGCAGTTTAAAATGTCTCGGATGGTGTCGTCAGGTCATCTCAAGTTTATATCAAGTCCATCAGCTTCAGTTTGTAAGGCTTCAGGAAAAAGGGCAGGTTCAGTTCTCAGTGATTTCAAATGAAAATGATGGAAAAAATCAAAAACGTTAGTTTGGATATCTGTAGCCAGATATTTCAGGAGACTAGAAGAAATCAGGATCCAGTCTAGTCAACAGATATAAAACAAAAACCTTAAAAGACAATAAAACTAGGATCTAATATCCACAAATGTATACTATAGTTTTTACTGAAATATAATTTTTCTCTCTAAAATCACCCTCATTTTTATTAAGATAGCAAAATTAAAACTAACTAGTTTGCAAAATAAGTCTAGTTCCAATAGAGTTGGCCCAATTATTTACATAAGTACAGCAAGAATAGCAATTGATCACATAGGCTCTTTTAAATCTGCTTTGTTGGAACTTTTTATAAGGAATCTCAGATTGAACTTTAAAGGTCTTTCGAGGCCAGGAAAGCCAAGCCAAGGATTTTATCATCAGACTTTGCCTGTAATACCTATAGATTTGAGTGAATTCCTCTCTTCGGAGGTTTCCCCAAAATATTTCAATGTTCCTTGTACCTGCCAGATAAGTGACATTTTTTACTTATCCTGGTAAGTGCTGCTTGGAACATAAAGGTACCAGGCCAATATTTTCACGTGGCTTTATTCCATAAAGTCCAATCTTCATTCCTCAAAAGCTGTATGGTTATATCGCATATATGATGTTCCAGTCACAGCCTTGGTAATATAACCAGTGTTTTCAATTGTGTCCTGTTATAAGGAGAACAGATTCTTATTGAACTTATGCAAATAACTATATTGCCATGAAAACAACAATACTCACTCACTAAGAGTTTTCAAATTCGAGGGATCAGATAGAGAGAAAAAAGATAAATATTTTAATTTTACTTACAAAAATATCATTTACTAAATTGCTGTAAGTCATAGCTATCTCGGGAGAAAAGAGAAAAAGTTTTTCTTAAATCTGAAAAAACAAAACATTAAAAATTCAGCAATATTTCAAATGAAAAATCATAAAAATTATAATCATCCTTATCAGTTCATTCAGTCCTATGTAATCCATTCTTGATCCCAATCTTTTTGTTAGCAGCTTCATGAAGTCAGTTTCTCTATCAGATTTTTGTAATTTCTTACCAAGTTCAGTTTTATGATCAGAAAGTTCGTCAGAAACCTGTATTCTAGTGTAAATATCAGAGTCCTTTCCATGAATTTTTCTGAAGTTGAAACATATTTTGCAAAAGCATTAGAGCAAAGAAGTATCTGTAAACAACAAGACCTCAAAATGGCAATTGACAAGGAAATTTGGTTAATTTTGTGACATATAACACTTTAAAATAATAATAACCAGAATTATGACTGATAACCAGGACAGATCAGAATTTCAGTAATATTGTACAATTTTAAAACGCCTATATCAGTAACATTAACCCACAAAATACCACCTAAGCAGGCTTATCATCACTTGTCTGACAATGTTTTCTATGTAATTTACCATACTGAATAAGCCTAATAAGTTTAGTATCTTTCTCTTTATAGGTAGAGAGTAAATTTCTTTGTCTGCTTCCTTATAGGAAGAGAGCAAATTTCTTTGAGAAGTTTCAGGGCCCTTTGAAAATTCTCAAAGAAAAAAGTAAAAATAAAGACTTTATTTAAGATATGAATTTTGGGGAGCTTGTCAAAATATAAAAAGTCAAAGCAAACAGAGCATTAACAGTCTAAAAAGCCTTAATAGAGAGACCTCAGTCTTTTGAACGTAGGAAATTATTTTAACAGTTTTTTTTTTTCTGTCTTTTAGGTAGACTTACTCAAAGGTAAAGAAAAATCTTTTATAACCTCTTTATCAAGTTTAAGCAAATTATCTTTTTACGAGAAATTTCAATTTTGCACCAGCTTACTTCTGCTATTAAAACTCATTTACTTAATTAAATTCATTTCAATCTTAGCCAACTTGACTATGCAAAAACTCCTTTTCCAGAATTCCTCTTCCACAAACCTTCTATAACTTTCTTTTTACATTCAGAATTTGTCCCATGTCTTTTTTTTCTCTTCTAGTACTTGAGGACAAATTTATCTTTCTTAATCAACCAAACAAAATATTTCCATTCTTTGTTCCTTCTTTATATATTTTACTTTCCTTGTACACAGATATTTTTTTTAATTTTTAATCACATATACTAATTAGAAATTTTAACCTTTAGAAACCTCAATTTGTAAATAAAAACTAAACAATTATAAACTTTCTTTTACATTAGTATCTTGTGGCTTGGAAAATTTATAAACACTTTATAACTTCTAGAAACATGTTACTTTATAGTATAATCTTTTAATAAAACACATGTTTACCTATAGACCCAAAACACCTTTTAGTTTTCCTGTAATGAAAAGCCAAAAGTAGACAAACGTACATTTAGCAATCAATGTCTAATATCTTATGTTATTTGGAAATGATGATACTCAGTGAATTTTTTATCATAAATTTTAGCAAAACTCTAAAGTTTTAAGTCACCAAAAAGAGTTTGGAAGCAGTAACTACCATAACACATAATTATTGTTTAAAGTTCGTCTAACATTTATCTTTTTCACAACTATTTATTTGTTCCCAATAATTATTTAGATTGCCTATAAGACTTCATAAGACTTCAGATAAAATTAGCCATCATTTAAATTACTATTTTTGTTAACCAGTTCTGTAATAGAAATAACATCAGTTTTTTCCTACAAAATTTCATGTAATTTTTATCACTTCTTATACCTTTAAACATAGTTATCATTAAGATTTTTATCAATAGGTCTTGGTCTTCTAATTTTGGACCAGGGGAGCATTCCCAGTCAGACATTTTAAAACTTACTCAGGCAAGGTTGATGTAACCTCTTTATATAAAATTAGCTCAAACATTCCAACCTTTATAATCTTATCAACACTTACACTTTTACATGTTTTCAATTCAATTGTAACCTGAGTCAAGGTCTTAAGGCTAGTCAAATTTTTTTCCTTCTTTTTTTTTGGCCTTTTATTAGGTACCAAATAAATAATTATGTGAGAGCTCTCAAAACATTTTTTTCCCCCAATTTAGAAGTTTTTCCAATTCAAAGGATCCGTCGTCTGGCCATTGACGTGTAGGATCTTCATTTGTATATTTATTCCAATAGTGACTCGAAACAATAAGCCTTTTTAAGGAAAGACCCGGAGGTAAATTTCCACGCTTAGAATAAATCTACCATGGATGCAAGAGGCGTCCCTGGTGAGGGCGCAGATGATGTAGCCCCCATGATCCACAGAATTTACTCCCAAAGATATTCAGAAAAAGTAAAGACCTTCGTTGCACAGGCGGTAAGGATGGTGTAGTGAAAATGGTGTCTCCGGTCTCCCATAATAGTGTGGGACGCCTCCAGTCACAGACCCGCTAATCTGTGACACCGGGCAGGCGATACTGGAATGGGATTTTTCCAGCACTAACAAGCAATGATGGTTAAGACGACAAAAGCCCTTATGGACTGGGCCTTTTATGACAAACTCCCCTGAGAACTTGGCACAGCCGGACAAAGAGACAGTTCGGAACCCCAGTCTACTCGACTGGCCACCAAGGTGCACCCCGGTAAATGCACCTTCCATATGGTGGAGACCAAGGAGAAGATTCTCACTGGTCACAAAGCCAAGTTTTCCCAAGACACAGAACAAGACAGAAGGAAAAACCTTATCCGTTTTTTTTTTTTTTATGTGACCCACAGCAAAGTTTGTAGACGCCGGTCTGGTGAGACCCGCAAACTCACCACTCTGGGGGGCCGGCCCGGACAGCAGGCTTATAGGGCCTATGTCTGCGTCCTACCCTATGGTATTTCCTTCTTATGACAAAAGACACAGACAAAAGAGAAAAACAGAGACTACCTCTGGGAGGAAAAGGGATCAAGATGATAACCAAGAGTACTCTACCAAATTTAAACCAAGAGCCACTAAAAGCCCAAGAAACTAGTTTCCCAAATATTTTCTCCTGCCAGTCTAAATTTAGAAAAAGAAAAAATTCTCACCATTTCCTTCCGCTGGACTCCCCAGATAGAGATTCCGGGAGGCTGACGTGGTAAGAAGTCTTACCTTTGATGGTGCTCAGGGCAAGCTGCCCCAGGAAGCACCACTCTGGTATGCGGATTATTTCGAGCTGAAGACAATAAGGACTCAGAGAGCTCAGGAAAAATATTTGAGTTTCCCCTCCCAAACTGCCTAAAAAATTTAAAACCAAAAAAATCGGTTTTAGGAAGGGGTTATTATCATGACTGCTATAAAAGATAATTTAGGATAGAGGTTACAATAGAAAAGGCACCAACAAGCCCATCTTATCGGGAATCCTGTCTCTCTGGCCACATTCCTTGGATGGCCCTGCGAGGAGTTGTCAGACAATCATTTACAAGGGAAGTCTCCATTTGTAAAGGTATCTCCCTCTCTATATTGAGAAAAAGGGGGGGTGAGCTCATTTCTAGTAACTTATCAATGTGGAAGATGAGGCCTTGGGGCTGTATAATAAACCTTACTCTTGTTTACTGTGCTTTAGTGGTAATCTCCTGTAACTGACTCCCCCACTCCCAAAATCCTCCTTTGTCATTGGCTGAAAATGATATTTAAGACGAGAATTTCTGCTATTGTGTTGAGAAACGCAGTGTCCCTGCTTTCTCCCATGTATACATGTTATTAAACTTGGTATTATTTTCTCCTGCTAACCTGTCTTGTTGATTATTTGGCCAGCCAGAAGAACCTTAAGGGAAAGCGCAGAGGGAGATTCTCCCTCTTCCCCCGACAGTTTTGGCGAGCCAGCCAGGAGAAGCACTGGCTGGTAAGTTGCCTTCTCTGGCTGGAAGACCTGTGATGGTGCTCAGGGCAAGCTGCCCCAGGAAGCACCACTCTGGTATGCGGATTATTTCGAGCTGAAGTCAATAAGGACTCAGAGAGCTCAGGAAAAATATTTGAGTTTCCCCTCCCAAACTGCCTAAAGAATTTAAAACCAAAAAAAATCTGTTTTAGGAAGGGGTTATTATCATGACTGCTATAAAAGATAATTTAGGATAGAGGTTACAATAGAAAAGGCACCAACAAGCCCATCTTATCGGGAGTCCTGTCTCTGGCCACATTCTTTGGATGGCCCTGCAAGGAGTTGCCAGACAGACATTTACATTTATAAGGGAAATCTCCATTTGTAAAGGTATCTCCCTCTCTGTTTGGAGAAGAGAGGGGGATGAGCTCATTTCTAGTGACTTATCAATGTGGAAGGTGATGACTTAAATCTGTATAATAAACCTTACTCTTGTTTACTGTGCTTTAATGGTAATCTCCTGTAATTGACTCCCCCACCCCCAAAATCCTCCTTTGTCATTGGCTGAAAATGATATTTAAGACGAGAATTTCTGCTATTGTGTTGAGAAACGCAGTGTCCCTGCTTTCTCCCATGTATACATGTTATTAAACTTGGTATTATTTTCTCCTGCTAACCTGTCTTGTTGATTATTTGGCCAGCCAGAAGAACCTTAAGGGAAAGGGCAGAGGGAGATTCTCCCTCTTCCCCGACAGTTTTGGCGAGCCAGCCAGGAGAAGCACTGGCTGGTAAGTTGCCTTCTCTGGCTGGAAGACCTGCCTTCTCCCTGGACTACTGCAGATGATGAGATACGGGAACGCCTGACGAAAGCCGGCAAAAGGTAAGACTTCTTACCACGTCAGCCTCCCGGAATCTCTATCTGCGGAGCCCGGCGGAAGGAAATGGTGAGAATTTTTTTCTCTTTCTAAATTTAGATTGGCAGGAGAAAATATTTGGGAAACTAGTTTCTTGGGCTTTTAGTGACTCTTGGTTTAAATTTGGTAGGGTACTCTTGGTTTTTGATCTTGATCCCTTTTCCTCCCAGAGATAGTCTCTGTTTTTCTCTTTTGTCTGTGTCTTTTGTCATAAGAAGGAAATACCATAGGGTAGGACGCAGGCATAGGCCCTATAAGCCTGCTGTCCCGGCCGGCCCCACAGACTGGTGAGTTTGCGGGTCTCACCAGACTGGCGTCTACAAACTTTGCTGTGGGTTATTATGCACATGAAGCGAAGGTCATTGCCAAGGGCATCTTGGAAGCCAAAAAGGCCGCAAATTTAAGTGGGCGCGGGTCGAGCAGTTAAGAGCCATTAGGGTGCTCGCCACTTTCAGAAGACTCCCGTGACAGGATAAGTTGGATCACGGAACGGGGTAGATGACACAGGTCCCCCGCCAACTGCAAGAAAATGTCCGTGCAACGACGAGGTACTCTGTAAAAGCACACAGTCCCCAACCCCGCGGCACCTCCCCCTCTAGGTATTATTCTGGCTCCAAGAGACCTAAGGCGTGACTAAAGCTGTCATTGTGCACAGAAAAAAAAAAAAAAAAAAAACCGGATGAGGTTTTTCCTTCTGTCTTGTTCTATGTCCTGAGAAAACTTGGCTTTGTGACCAGTGAGAATATTCTCCTTGGTCTCCACCATACGGAAGGTGCATTTACCGGGGTGCACCTTCGTGGCCAGTCGAGTAGACTGGGGTTCCGAACTGTCTCTTTGTCCGGCTGTGCCAAGTTCTCAGGGGAGTTTGTCATAAAGGGCCCAGTCCATAAGGGCTTTTGTTGTCTTTACCTTCGTTGCTTGTTAGTGCTGGAAAAATCCCATTCCAGTATCGCCCGCCCGGTGTCACAGATTAGCGGGTCTGTGACTGGAGGCGTCCCACACTATTGTGGGAGACCGGAGACATCCTTACCGCCTGTGCAACGAAGGTCTTTACTGTCTCTGAATATCTTTGGGAGTGAATTCTGTGGATCATGGGGGCTACATCATCTGTGCCCTCACCAGGGATGCCTCTTTGCGTCCATGGTAAATTTATTCTAAGCGTGGAAAGTTACCTCCGGGTCTTTCCTTAAAAAGGCTTATTGGTTCGAGTCACTATTGGAATAAATATACAAATGAAGATCCTACTCGTCAATGGCCAGACGACGGATCCTTTGAATTGGAAAAACTTCTAAATTGGGGGAAAAAAAAATATTTTGAGAGCTCTCACATAATTGCTTAATTGGTACCTAAGAATTAAGGCCAGAAAAAGGAAGGAAAAAATTTGACTAGTCTTAAGACCTTGACTCAGGTTACAATTAAATTGAGAACATGTAAATGTGTAAGTGTTGATAAGATTATAAAGGTTGGAATGTTTGAGCTAATTTTATACAAAGAGGTTACATCAACTTTGCCTGAGTATGTTTTAAAATGTCTGACTGGGAATGCTTCTCTTGTCCAAAGTTAGAAGACCAAGACCTATTGATAAAAATCTTAATGATAATTATGTTTAAAGGTATAAGAGGTGACGAAATTTACATGAAATTTTGTAAGAAAAAAACTGATGTTATTTCTATTACAGAACTGGTTAACAAAAATAGTAATTTAAATGATGGCTAATTTTATCTGAAGTCTTATAAAGTCTTATAGGCTATCTAAATAATTATTGGGAACAAGTAAATAGTTGTGAAAAAGATAAATGTTAGATGAACTTTAAGCAATAATTATGTGTTATGTTGGTTACAGCTTCCAAACTCTTTTTGGTGACTTAAAACTTGAGAGTTTTGCTAAGTTTTATGATAAAAATTCTCTGAGTATCATCATTTCCAAATAAGATAAGATATTAGACATTGATTGCTAAATGTACATTTGTCTACTTTTGGCTTTTCATTACAGGAAAACTAAAAGGTGTTTTGGGTCTATTGGTAAACATGTGTTTTATTAAAAGATTATACTATAAAGTAACATATTTCTAGAAGTTATGAAGTGTTTATAAATTTTCCAAGCCACAAGATACTAATGTAAAAGAAAGTTTACAATTGTTTACTTAGTTTTTACTTACAAATTAAGGTTTCTAAGGGGTAAAATTCCTAATTAGTATATGTGATTGAAGCTACTAAAAATTAAGAAAAATATGTCTGTGTACAAAGAAAGTAAGATGTATAAAGGTACAAAGAATGGAAATATTTTGTTTGGTTAAGAAAGATAAATTTGTCCTCAAGTACTAGGAGGGAAAAGAAAGACATGGGACAAATTCTGAATGTAAAAGGAAAGTTATAGAAGGTTTGTGGAAGAAGAATTCTGGAAAAGGAGTTTTATGCATGGTCAAGTTGGCTAAGATTGAAATGAATTTAATTAAGTAAATGAGTTTTAATAGCAGAAGTAAGCTGGTGCAAAATTGAAATTTCTCGTAAAAGGATAATTTGCTTAAACTTGATAAAGAGGTTATAAAAGATTTTTCTTTACCTTTGAGTAAGTCTACCTAAAAGACAGAAAAAAAAAAACTGTTAAAATAATTTCCTACGTTCAAAAGACTGAGGTCTCTCTATTAAGGCTTTTGGACTGTTAATGCTCTGTTTGCTTTGATTGTTTATATTTTTGACCAGCTCCCCCAAAATTCATATCTTAAAGTCTTTTTTTTAACTTTTATTTCTTTGAGAATTTTCAAAGGGCCCTGGAACTTCTCAAAGAAATTTGCTCTCTTTCTATAAGGGGAAAGATACTAAACTTATTAGGCTTATTCAATATGTTCAATTACATGGAAAGCATTGTCAGACAAGTGATGATAAGCCTGCTTAGGTGCTATTATGTGGGCAAATGTTATTGATATAGGTGTTTTAAAATTGTATAACATTACTGAAATTCTGATCTGTCCTGGTTATCAGTCATAATTCTGGTTATTATTATTTTAAAGTGTTGTATGTCACAAAATTAACCAAATTTCCTTGTCAATTGCCATTTTGAGGTCTTGTTGTTTACAGACTTATTTCTTTGCTCTAATGCTTTTGCAAAATGTTTCGACTTCAGAAAAATTCATGGAAAGGACTCTGACATTTACACTGGAGTACAGGTTTCTGACAAACTTTCTGGTCATAAAACTAAACTTGGTAAAATATTACAGAAATCCGATGGAGAAACTGATGACTTCATAAAGCCACTAACAAAAAGAGTGGGATCAAGAATGGATTACACAGGACTGAATAAACTGATAAGGATGCTTATAATTTTTATGATTTTTCATTTGAAGTATTGCTGAATTTTTAATGTTTTGTTTTTTCAGATTTAAGGAAAACTTTTTCTCTTTTCTCCCGAGATAGCTATGACTTACAGCAATTTAGTAAATGATATTTTTGTAAGTAAAATTAAAATATTTATCTTTTTCTCTCTATCTGATCCCTCCAGGATTTGGAAACTCTTAGTCAGTGAGTATTGTTATTTTCATGGCAATATAATTATTTGCATAAGTTCGGTAAAAATCTGTTCTCCTTATAACAGGACACAATTGAAAACACTGGTTATATTACCAAGGTTGTGACTGGAACATCATATTTGCCATATAACCATACAGCCTTTGAGGAATGAAGATTGGACTTTATGGAATAAAGCCACATGGAAATATTAGCCTGGTACCTTATGTTCCAAGCAACACTTACTAGGATAAGTAAAAAATGTCACTTATCTGGCAGGTACAAGGAACCTTGAAATATTTTGGGGAAACCTCGGAATAGAGGAATTCACCCAAATCTATAGGTATTGCAGGCAAAGTCTGATGACAAAATCCTTGGCTTGGCTTTCCTGGCCTCGAGAGACCTTTAAAGTTCAATGTGAGATTCCTTATAAAAAGTTCCAGCAAAGCAGATTTAAAAGAGCCTATGTGATCAACTGCTATTCTTGCTGTACTTATGTAAATAATTGAGCCAACTCTATTGGAACTAGACTTATTTTGCAAACTAGTTTTAATTTTGCTATCTTAATAAAAATGAGGGTGATTTTAGAGAAAAAAATTATATTTCAGTAAAAACTATAGTATACATTTGCGGATATTAGATCCTAGTTTTGTTAATTGTCTTTTGAGGTTTTTGTTTTATATCTGTTGACTAGACTGGATCCTGATTTCTTCTAGTCTCCTGAAATATCTGGCTACAGATATCCAAACTAACGTTTTTGATTTTTTCCATCATTTTCATTTGAAATCACTGAGAACTGAACCTGCCCTTTTTCCTGAAGCCTTACAAACTGAAGCTGATGGACTTGATATAAACTTGAGATGACCTGACGACACCATCCGAGACATTTTAAACTGCAAAAGATGCTTTGACGCTGACATCTAAAATTCTTCTTCACTGGCTGTCCTCTGAACTCAAAAACTGCTTTACAACTTGCTCCAACCATTAACCTTGTTTTTCTTTTATAGAAATGCTTCTATTAAATACTTGATTGCTTGCTTCCACAATATAGACGTGACCTTGAGAGCCCACCTGCATCACCACCTACCTTCCAAAAGGAACTTAATTGAACTGATCTATTATCAGGACTAAGAAATGTGTTCAGTGAGATGAAACAATCTACCAACTCAGCTTCTGGACTATGAAACTTCTTTAAGTTTCAAAAGGACTGTGAAACTTTTAGTTTCAAAGGCGGGACTGTGGGAGATCAAAATTTGGCCACCCTGAAATATATCTCTTTACCTTGATTGTTTTCTCTGAAGGACATTTGACCTCCCCCACTAACTGCCTAAAGAATTTGACATGGTGGCTCCTTCCTGGAACAGATCTTCCATCTGATGGCTGTAATATAATGTAAAATAGATGTTACAATAGGAAAGGCACCAACAAGCCCATCTTATCAGAAATTCTGTCTCTCTGGCCACATTCTCTGGATGGTCCTGCGAGGAGTTGCCAGACAAACATTTACATTTATAAGGGAAATCTCCATTTGTAAAGGTATCTCCCTCTCTGTCTTGGGAAGAGGGGGGATGACCTCATTTCTAGAAACTTATCAATGTGGAAGGTGAGGTCTTAAGTCTGCATAATAAACCTTACTCTTGTTTACTGTGCTTTAGTGGTAATCTCCTGTAACTGACTCCCCCACCCCCAAAATCCTCTGTCATTGGCTGAAAATGATATTTAAGACGAGAATTTCTGCTATTGTGTTGAGAAACGCAGTGTCCCTGCTTTCTCCCATGTATACATGTTATTAAACTTGGTATTATTTTCTCCTGCTAACCTGTCTTGTTGATTATTTGGCCAGCCAGAAGAACCTTAAGGGAAAGGGCAGAGGGATATTCTCCCTCTTCCCCCGACAGTACCTAAGAATTAAGGCCAGAAAAAGGAAGGGAAAAATTTGACTAGTCTTAAGACCTTGACTCAGGTTACAATTGAATTGAGAACATGTAAAAGTGTAAGTGTTGATAAGATTATAAAGGTTGGAATGTTTGAGCTAATTTTATACAAAGAGGTTACATCAACTTTGCCTGAGTATGTTTTAAAATGTCTGACTGGGAATGCTTCTCTTGTCCAAAATTAGAAGATCAAGACCTATTGATAAAAATCTTAATGATAATTATGTTTAAAGGTATAAGAGGTGACGAAATTTACATGAAATTTTGTAAGAAAAAAACTGATGTTATTTCTATTACAGAACTGGTTAACAAAAATAGTAATTTAAATGATGGCTAATTTTATCTAATGTCTTATGAAGTCTTATAGGCAATCTAAATAGTTATTGGGAATAAGTAACTAAATAGTTGTGAAAAAGATGAATGTTGGATGAACTTTAAACAATAATTATGTGTTATGGTGGTTACAGCTTCCAAACTCTTTTTGGTGACTTAAAACTTGAGAGTTTTGCTAAGTTTTATGATAAAAATTCTCTGAGTATCATCATTTCCAAATAAGATAAGATATTAGACATTGATTGCTAAATGTACATTTGTCTACTTTTGGCTTTTCATTACAGGAAAACTAAAAGGTGTTTTGCGTCTATTGGTAAACATGTGTTTTATTAAAAGATTGTACTATAAAGTAACATATTTCTAGAAGTTATGAAGTGTTTATAAATTTTCCAAGCCACAAGATACTAATGTAAAAGAAAGTTTACAATTGTTTACTTAGTTTTTACTTACAAATTAAGGTTTCTAAGGGGTAAAATTCCTAATTAGTATATGTGATTGAAGCTACTAAAAATTAAGAAAAATATGTCTGTGTACAAGGAAAGTAAGATGTATAAAGGTACAAAGAATGGAAATATTTTGTTTGGTTAAGAAAGATAAATTTGTCCTCAAGTACTAGGAGGGAAAAGAAAGACATGGGACAAATTCTGAATGTAAAAGGAAAGTTATAGAAGGTTTGTGGAAGAAGAATTCTGGAAAAGGAGTTTTATGCATGGTCAAGTTGGCTAAGTTTGAAATGAATTTAATTAAGTAAATGAGTTTTAATAGCAGAAATAAGCTGGTGCAAAATTAAAATTTGGTCTTCTGTCTCTTAAAAGGATAATTTGCTTAAACTTGATAAAGAGGTTACAAAAGATTTTTCTTTACCTTTGAGTAAGTCTACCTAAAAGACAGAAAAAAAAAAACTGTTAAAATAATTTCCTACGTTCAAAAGACTGAGGTCTCTCTATTAAGGCTTTTGGACTGTTAATGCTCTGTTTGCTTTGATTGTTTATATTTTTGACAAGCTCCACCAAAATTCATATCTTAAAGTCTTTTTTTTTACTTTTTTCTTTGAGAATTTTCAAAGGGCCCTGGAACTTCTCAAAGAAATTTGCTCTCTTCCTATAAGGGGAAAGATACTAAACTTATTAGGCTTATTCAATATGTTCAATTACATGGAAAGCATTGTCAGAACAGTGATTATAAGCCTGCTTAGGTGCTATTATGTGGGCAAATGTTATTGACATAGGTGTTTTAAAATTGTATAACATTACTGAAATTCTGATCTGTCCTGGTTATCAGTCATAATTCTGGTTATTATTATTTTAAAGTGTTGTATGTCACAAAATTAACCAAATTTCCTTGTCAATTGCCATTTTGAGGTCTTGTTGTTTACAGAATTATTTCTTTGCTCTAATGCTTTTGCAAAATGTTTCAACTTCAGAAAAATTCATAGAAAGGACTCTGACATTTACACTGGAGTACAGGTTTCTGACAAACTTTCTGATCATAAAACTGAACTGGGTAAAAAAATTATAGAAATCTGATGGAGAGACTGATAACTTCATAAAGCTGCTAACAAAAAGATTGGGATCAAGAATGGATTACACAGGACTGAACCAACTGATAAGGATGATTATAATTTTTATGATTTTTCGTTTGAAGTATTGCTGAATTTTTAATGTTTTTTCAGATTTAAGAAAAACTTTTTCTCTTTTCTCCTGAGCTAGCTATGACTTATAGCAATTTGGTAAATGATACTTTTATAAGTAAAATTGAAATATTTATCTTTTTCTCTCTACCTGATCCCTCGAATTTAGAAACTCTTAGTAAGTGAATATTGTTGTTTTCATGGCAATATAGTTATTTGCATAAGTTCAATAAGAATCTGTTCTCCTTATAACAGGACACAATTAGAAACACTGGTTCTATTACTAAGGTTGTGACTGGAACATCATATTTACAATATAACCATACAGCTTTTGAGGAATGAAGATTAGACTTTATGGAATAAAGCCACGTAGAAATATTGGCCTGGTACCTTATGTTCCAAGCAGCACTTACCAGGATAAGTAAAAAATGTCACTTATCTGGCAGGTACAAAGAACCTTAAAATATTTTGGGAAAACCTCGGAATAGAGGAATTCACCCAAATTTATAGGTATTGCAGACAAAGTCTGATGACAAAATCTTTGGCTTGGCTTTCCTGGCCTCGAGAGACCTTTAAAGTTCAATGTGAGATTCCTTATAAAAAGTTCCAGCAAAGCAGATTTAAAAGAGCCTATGTGATCAACTGCTATTCTTGCTGTACTTATGTAAATAATTGAGCCAACTCTATTGGAACTAGACTTATTTTGCAAACTAGTTTTAATTTGGCTATCTTAATAAAAATGAGGGTGATTTTAGAGAAAAAAATTATATTTCAGTAAAAACTATTTCAGTATAAATTTGCAGATATTAGATCCTAGTTTTGTTGTCTTTTGAGGTTTTTGTTTTATATCTGTTGACTGAACTGGATCCTGATTTCTTCTAGTCTCCTGAAATATCTGGCTACAGATGTCCAACTAACGTTTTTGATTTTTTTCCATCATTTTCATTTAAAATCACTGAGAACTGAACCTGCCCTTTTTCCTGAAGCCTTACAAACTGAAGCTGATGAACTTGATATAAACTTAAGAGATGACCTGACGACACCATCAGAGACATTTTAAACTGCAAAAGATACTTTGACGCTGACATCTAAAATTCTTCTTCACTGGCTGTCCTCTGAACTCAAAAACTGGTTTACAATTTGCTCTAACCATTAATCTTGTTTTTCTTTCGTTTACACAAATATGCTTCTGGAGTCTGCCATGCTGTTGGCACAATTTAGAAATCCCGTAGATTCTTAACTTCTGCAAGAACTCCTATTGCTAATGGACACTTAATTGCAGCCTTATTACAAGCTATTCACCTTCCTTCAAAAATTGCCATTGTTCATTGTTCAGCCAATACTAAAGAGACTGATGTCATATCTTTAGGGAATGACAGAGCTGACAGAGCTGCTAAATATGCAGCTCACTATGGACCCCCTTATCCGTTTTCCACCCAATTCTTAAACCTGCCTTTATCCCTGACTGATGTTATTAACTATCAGGCAAATGCCCCACAATCTGAAAAAGACAATTAGATACAAAAGGGTGCCAAACAATTATCAGATAGATTATACATTGGACCAAATAGACTTCCAGTAGCTCCTTTTCTTTTGACGTTTTGGCTTGCACTTATCTCCCACCAAGTGGGACTTATGTGCAAACGGGGGATAGTTAAGGAACTGAAAGACAATTGGTTTTGCCCTGGCATCCATAAAATTTCTGACCAAATCCCCTCCCAGTGCACAGCTTGCAAATCTTACCAAGTCTCTGGGAGAAATCAGTGTGATCCAGAAAGTCCTCCCAGGCCCACGCTGCCTTTTGCGGCACTCCAAATGGATTTTATAGACATGCCTTCAGCTTTAGGTTACTCTCACTGTTTGGTTATTGTCTGCATGTTTAGTGGATGGACTAAATGCTATCCCACCAGACATGCAGATGCCACAACAGTGGTAAAGAAATTAATAACTAGTTATTCCTCGCTTTGGCATTCCTTTATGGATTGAATCAGACCAAGGAACTCATTTTACAGCAGAGATAAACCACTTGCTTGCAAAAACTCTGGGGTATTCATTAAAATTTCATACCCCATATCACCCTCAGTCATCAGGGCAAGTGGAACGTAAAAATCTAGATATAAAAAGAACTCTAGGAAAAATCTGTCAAGAAACTGGACTTAAATGGCCAGAAGCTCTGCCCTTGGCCCTTATGAAGATTCAAAATACTCCAAATAGAAGGCATGGATTGACTCCTTTTGAAATAGTTTTTGGACGTCCAATGCCTACTGGTGTCTCTAAACCTTCAATTCCTGGATTAAATGAATATTATGGGAACTTAAGTGAACAATTTGATGCTATGACTTGTTATATACAAAAATTAACTAGTATACTTGAAGCATATCGTCAACAGGTAAAAGAGGCATGGCCACCACCTTCTGACAAGCCTTGCCATCCCTTTCCACCAGGAGACCGGGTGTACATCAAGGTCTTTAGAAAAAAACACGCACTGTCACCTCGCTGGGAAGGACCTTATGAAGTTTTACTGACGACCTGCACTGCCATCAAAATAAAAAAAAAATCTTCCTAGATCCATGCGAGCCACGCCAAAATAGACCCAGAACATCGCTCTCAAGACAACTGGGAGATAATCCCCACAGGAGACCTTAAACTAAGGATTTCGAGGGCCAAAACCCAGGCCCCAGAAGCAGCCGACATCACGAAGTAGACAGCTTTTCCCAAGATCATGGATCAAGAAAACCTACTTTGACCCATTTCCTCCCCCTTGCTTCAAAACTCCCTATATATATACACACTCACACACACAAACTATTAGTGGATATATATATATATATTTTTTTTAATCATTTAATAGAAAGCTGACTGGAGAGTGCTGGTCTCTATCTGTCCCTCTTCCCCTCTCTAAGTCTCCGCTATGGGCTCTTTTCCTATCTGTGTCTTGCTTTTACTAACTCTCTCCTTTTCAACAGGCCGGGCACAGACCAAACACCCCCTTATGCCAGTTTACCATGCCCTAGCCACGCTAACTAATCAATCTGACTGTTGGTTATGTCAACAGCTAGATAGTGCAAAAGAACCTGAACTAGTCTTTGTTCCTGCTGATATGAACACCTGGTAGACTAAGTATGGAAAATGGATGAATAACAGAGTATGGTATCTGCAACAAGAGAAACTTCACTCTGCTTCTTCTCCTGGTGAGTCACTTGGGCCCCAGAAAGACTACTTAGAAGGTCAAGGACTGTCCCTTGCCCAAGTACAAGCAATAGGTGAAAGTTTTTCCCTCTGCATTGAAAGTAAACATGGCACTGGACCTTTCCTGGGTGATATACCGAGACAATATTGCCGTCAAACTCTGTGGTTTGATTCCGCAGGTGGCATCTTCAGAACTCTCAAGGGAATTGTAAGTGACTCTATCACTACTCCCTCTGGCACAAACATTTGCCAAATCACCAAGTGCTCTGGATGGCTTACGAGCCACCCGTGTGCAACTTGGGGTATAGCAGCTATCCGCATGGTTAAGCTGCCCAATGCCACAGACTATATATGGGTGGATCAAAAATCTGGACTCACCTGGTCAGGTGACAAGACCAGGCTTTATAGCTGTCAGAATCAGACTGCAGGCCTCCTGTACCAGCTATTCCACAATCTGTTCTGTTCTCGCAGACTGACAGGAGTTCATGGGAAATGGAGATGTTTAGGTAGTAACAGTGCAAGTGGCACAGATCATGAAATAGTCCAGATCCTGGGAACTACAGACTCAATTCTAACCTTGTCTTTAAACTACACTGGTCTTTTCATTTTATGCGGCAACAAAGTGTATAAAGGATTCCCACCTAATTGGTCAGGACGATGCGGACTTGGATACCTGGCTCCTTCTGTCACCAAACACTCCACCTTAAATGCTAGCCAAATTACAAACTTGGGTTCGTTTGTTCATAAGATTGTGCCACATAAACGTGCCAGTCGAGAAATCGTGGAAAATCCACTTGTATATCCCACTCCAAGTTCTTTTCAGCCTTGAGAGTCCTATTCCCCGGCTTTAGAGATTATGAGTTAGAAAAAGCAATATTAAATCTCTCTATGGTAATGGAACAAGAGTTCAACACCACCATGCAAACCTTAAACATACTCCAGTCAGAGATTAACAGCCTAGCATCTGTGGTGCTCCAAAATCGACGTGCTCTGGAAGTACTCACTGCCCAGCAAAGAGGAACATGCATGATCATTGGAGAAAAATGTTGCTTTTATGTGAATCAAACAGGTCAAGTAATATCTAACTTAAATCTATTAAAAGAGAAGATTGACATTTTTCATCAGATAAACGAAGCTCACACATTTTATTGGACTGACTTGTTTCCAGGATTGGGGGACTGGTTTAATGGAGTGTGGGGAAATGTGCTCCGATTTGTTCTTTTCTGCTTGTTCATCCTCATTCTAATCTATGTTCTTTTCTCTCTTTGCAGACTTCTTATCACCCGGGTACTAACACGATTTCTCTCTCCACAGTCACCAGCTCAGCTTTTAATATGTGAAACTTCTAGGGAAGTTTCAGAGGAGGGAACTGATGGTGCTCAGGGCAAGCTGCCCCAGGAAGCACCACTCTGGTATGCGGATTATTTCGAGCTGAAGACAATAAGGACTCAGAGAGCTCAGGAAAAATATTTGAGTTTCCCCTCCCAAACTGCCTAAAAAATTTAAAACCAAAAAAATCTGTTTTAGGAAGGGGTTATTATCATGACTGCTATAAAAGATAATTTAGGATAGAGGTTACAATAGAAAAGGCACCAACAAGCCCATCTTATCGGGAGTCCTGTCTCTCTGGCCACATTCCTTGGATGGCCCTGTGAGGAGTTGTCAGACAATCATTTACAAGGGAAGTCTCCATTTGTAAAGGTATCTCCCTCTCTGTATTGAGAAAAAGGGGGGGTGAGCTCATTTCTAGTAACTTATCAATGTGGAAGATGAGGCCTTGGGGCTGTATAATAAACCTTACTCTTGTTTACTGTGCTTTAGTGGTAATCTCCTGTAACTGACTCCCCCACCCCCAAAATCCTCCTTTGTCATTGGCTGAAAATGATATTTAAGACGAGAATTTCTGCTATTGTGTTGAGAAACGCAGTGTCTCTGCTTTCTCCCATGTATACATGTTATTAAACTTGGTATTATTTTCTCCTGCTAACCTGTCTTGTTGATTATTTGGCCAGCCAGAAGAACCTTAAGGGAAAGCGCAGAGGGAGATTCTCCCTCTTCCCCCGACACCTTTTTGCCGGCTTTCGTCAGGCGTTCCCGTATCTCATCATCTGCAGTAGTCCAGGGAGAAGGCAGGTCTTCCAGCCAGAGAAGGCAACTTGCCAGCCAGTGTGGCTCCTGGCTGGCTCGCCAAAACTGACGGGGGAGAGGGAGAATCTCCCTCTGCCCTTTTCCTTAAGGTTCTTATGGCTGGCCAAATAATTAACAAGACAGGTTAGCAGGAGAAAATAATACCAAGTTTAATAACATGCATACATGGGAGAAAGCAGGGACACTGCGTTTCTCAACACAATAGCAGAAATTCTCGTCTTAAATATCATTTTCAGCCAATGACAAAGGAAGATTTTGGGGGTGAGGGGAGTCAGTTACAGGAGATTACCACTAAAGCACAGTAAACAAGAGTAAGGTTTACTATGTAGCTCAAGGCCTCACCTTTCACATTGACAAGTCACTAAAAATGAGCTCATCCCCCTCTCTTCTCCAAACAGAGAGGGAGATACCTTTACAAATGGAGATTTCCCTTATAAATGTAAATGATTGTCTGGCAACTCTTCGCAGGGTCATCCAGAGAATGTGGTCAGAGAGACAGAACTTCTGATAAGAGGGGCTTGTTGGTGCCTTTCCTATTGTAACATTTACCCTACGTTATCTTTACAGCCATCATGATAGATCTATTCCATTAAGGAGCTACCATGTCAAATTCTTTAGGCAGTTAGTGGGGGAGGTCAAATGTCCTCAGAGAAAACAACCAAGGTAAAGAGATAGATTTCAAGGTGGCCAAATCCCGATCTTCCACAGACACACACACGCATACACACATAAGCACCAAAAAAAAAAAAAAAAAAAAGGAAGAAAGGAAAATAAAATTTCAAAGATAAAAAAATAAACAAACCTCTGGAGCTTCAAGAAATAAGACTCTTTGCTGTGGATTTTAAAGTAGGAAATTGCCTGCTTTCCCATATTTTTTCCTTCCCCCTCTTCCTCATGTCTCCCCATCCCCACTCCCCACATACACTTTGCTTTTTCAGGGGAAAATACGAAAATAGGGACCACGGTAAGTTTTGTTGCAAAAGACACATACTCTTGTGATTCCATATATGCTGTTTTTCATCTCTGGAAACTTAATGGTATGCAGTTTTTCACAGCCCTTTTTCTCAAATTGCCTTTTTTTCCCCCTCCACACGCCACTCCCAATCTCTCCATTTCAAGCTCTCGCTGCCCAGAGGGCTCCACAGCGCTAGCGTGGCCCCGACCGGCTGCTGGTCTGAGAAAAACGAATCTGAAAGCCGAGATGCCTTAGGGAGGAAGGGGCAGGAGATGAGAATGAAAGAAAGGGAGCCGCGAGGGATATACGTTAATTGCCTGCTTGTTGTTAAACTGAATTGGGCACACTTAGATGAGAGATTACAATGTGACGAATGCGCCATACTGGCGACAAATACCCTCCCCACTCAAATGCTCTATCTGATCTGGCCCCCAAAATGTCTGTGCCTTCGATAGGGGCTAACGGAGCCCCAGTTGGCATCTGGAAAATCGGCTCGCCTTCCCTCCCGCGAGAGCCACCTGTGCGCTTATCTGTGTTGCAGACCCAGACAGCGTCTCCTCGCTGAGGCTGAAGCCCAAGTCTAGGACAAAGCTCTGCGGGCCCACCCGCCTGGAGCCCCGCCCTCGCCGCTGAAGTCACTTCCCAGCGCCCCATGCGCCCTGGAGCACATGAGCCATTTTGGCTGCAGCAACGGTCCGCAGCGGTGCACAGCGCCAGGGAGACAGCTCCCATGGTGAAGCAGTTCTAGCTAGAGGAATAGGGCAGTGAGCCTTCACCTTCTCTTTTTTCCTGACTGGCAAACTGAGGATGGACGGCGCATGGCTTCCTTGTCATGCTTGTGCTAAAGGGCTCCAAGGTGAGTTCCCAAGGGCTCTTGGAGAGTCATGTTCATGGTCAGTGGCGATGGTGGTGCTCATGAAAATTTAGGATGTCTGTCCCAAAAGCCTCCGGAAAGCCCACTCTCCCATTCCCTATACCCCATGTGCATTCTCCCAGCGTCCAGAGGCTGCTTGTTTTGGCTGCTGTCACCACCGCCCAGATGTTTTCACATTGGAAAAAAAATTTTTTCACCAAAGTACACTCAAATTGTTAGATTGACCCCACCACCTTGGTCTTGGAAAGCCAGCGGCCGGATCTGGAGCTGCCAACCTTCCCACGCCCCGGTCTTCCCAGTCCCACCTCGCTGACCAGTCATGCTGATACTGGCTCAAGACAAGGTTGGCGTGGGGGAAGCCATGTTGTAGAAAGGAAACCCTGTTGTGACTTTGAATGGCCTCTGACAAACTAGCCTGGCTGGATATGCAACCTCCAGGAGATCTAACTGCTATGTTGATTTTGCAGCCCCTGCCTGTGTGTGTGCCTCCCAGCTGTGATGAGATGATGGCTTTGTTCTTTTGGGTTCCTTGGGAGTGTGATGACCCCCGGGCAGAGAGTCTGTGCTGATAGCCATCCTCAATGAGGACTGGAGGATCTGGTGTGGCGACTCCCAGTCTGTGGGACAGGAGGGTCAGCATTCCTAGCCCCCTCCCCTGTAGCCCACGGGCCTATATAAGTGCTGTAAGATTTGTGCTCCCTTAAGATCGTTTTTTTTTTAGACATTAGTCAACCATCTCCCCTCTTGCTAGCAAGCTGTAATAATAAAGTCCTTTTTTTCCTACCACCTTGCCTCTTTACTATTGGCATGTCTTGTGGCGATCAGAAGGCCCATGTTGGGCGGTAACAATTTGGCGACCCAGATGGGATGACAAGTCCTGCTCGTGGCCAGCCGACCTTGGATGGGCAACCTGTTGGGTAAGTCTCTAGTGGCAGCCGAGGCTCTCTTTGTCTTGGTGGACTGCCCTACCTGCTTTCCCGTACCGACGCCGGCTGCCTCCTAATGTTGATAGTGGTAGGACGAGAAACGGCTACATTTGGCGAGTCGAAGGGCTCAATCTGAAATAGGGTGTCTCTTGGGGCCGGCCCGGTGGCTTAGCGGTTAAGTGCACGCGCTCCGCTACTGGCGGCCCTGGTTCAGATCCCAGGCGCGCACCGACGCACTGCTTCTCTGGCCATGCTGAGGCCGCGTCCCACATACAGCAACTAGAAGGATGTGCAACTATGACATACAACTATCTACTGGGGCTTTGGGGGAAAAAAGGAGGAGGATTGGCAATAGATGTTAGCTCAGAGCCAGTCTTCCTCAGCCAAAAGAGGAGGATTAGCATGGATGGTAGCTCAGGGCTGATCTTCCTCACACACACACAAAAAATTAATTAAAAAAAATTAAAAAATTGAAATAGGCTGTCTCTTGAGGATGCTCATGAACTCTCTTCCCCTCCATCTGGGGTCCTTCCACTTACGGCAGGGCCATCTGGGTTCCAATGGGACTGTCTGGGCGCGCACTCGGAGTGGGAACAGTTGTAGGACTTTATACCCTAAATCTGGGAACTAGTTCGCTGGTTGTCTGTTTTTTCTGTGTCTGTGTCCATGTCTGTGTTGGTAAATAGCTTAAAATTGGCTATTTGGGGACTGAGTTTCTCGGTGATCATAACAAACTCTCTTTAGAAATTACCCTGTTTGTTATGGCCACCTTGGGAAAAGCCCCTAAAATGGAGATAACTGTAAACAGCTGGCAAGATGATCTGGGATAATTTAAAGTTACAGCCCACTTTGAGCTCCTTTTGAGCTTTTGAATTGAGAAAGAAATCTTAAAAGAGTCAAGGCTCCATCCCTAGGAGCTCACCTCTGGTTTCCAGGCCTGATCACCCCAGAGACCCCAAGAGAGGTGCCTTCTCTTGACGGTTCTGGTTTCTGGTTTCTGTTAATCTATTTGGGCACCTCTGGGAACTCTCCTTTGTCTTCTGGTTTCAGAGAGTCCGAGCTCCACCACTGGGAGTTCTCCTCTGGTTTTGGGGGCACCTGGAGCGAGTCCAGGTTGGCCCTTGGTCATTTGACTGAAATCTGGAATCCTGTTTTGTCTCCTGTCAAGAATGCATTGAATATTTTAGGCGCCTACTGAGTCAGTTATGGGGACAAGATATCTGTAATTTATTCTGTAAACTGTCCTGCTGGGGTTGTGTGCCCTGGCACAGGAACTGTTGTTTGTGTGATCTTTATCCTGATAACTCTTGGGAAGAGGCCATGAAAGCGAGACCTGATGCCCTCTTTCCCTTCTTTTTCTGTTTTGTTCCTCACCTCCTCTGTTGTCACACAGTCGAGGTTAAGTTCAGGCTGGACCTGAGCAGAACCTGGACCTTCTGTAAAATTGAAAACTTGAAAACCTATGCCAGAGACTTAACTCTCAACCTTGGCATTGAGAGGCCCGGCCCCCCCAGCCCGCTCCAGGCTTTTGCCTCTTGCCTCCCTCGCTTGTTTTGTGCCGGCTCAGGGACTAAGTGTCCGGGCTGAGTGGGACTTGACTAAATCTTATAGCTGTATTGAAGCCGGCAGTTGGGCTCTGCACCTTTCTCTGGGCTGCTGTCAGTGAGACACCGGTTTTACCACCATGGGGAACGCCCCAAGCATCCCTGGAGACTCAGCCCTTGGGTGCATTTTAATTAATTTAATTGGATGGGTTATGCCTGAGAAACTCCATCTTGGAGGAAACTTGAGTGGTTTCTCTGTGCCTTTGTGATATAGTTGGACAGGTAGATCAAGCTATAATGTCATTTCAGTTACAACCCAATTTCTGAGAAATTAAGAGCAATTGTCCTTGAAAAAAAAAATTCTTGTAAGACTGGAAAAGCAGGTCTATAGGCAGTACAAATTCCACCCAGTTCCTTTATCTCAAAAAGGATTATCGCCTTGCCTCTCTGGGAAGTGTTATCTAACTCATCACCAATTCATAGGACTGAAGGAAAAAAAAGAGTAAAAAGGCCAGAGGAGCGCACCTGGCCAAAAATCGAGCATCTTGAGTGTCTTCTCCACAAATATTAGTAAAACGACTTAAAACAAAAATTTGGATTCATAATTGGGGAGCCATGTACCTGATTCATGGCAGTAATAGCTGTGCAGTCTCTGTGTATGTGTGTCTGTTACCTAATGTGCGATATTTTACCTCCGGATGGTATGGCTAAAATTAAGAGCTCTATTTAATTGGCTTAAAGTAAGCGCTTGCAAAATTTATTTCTAAATGCAGTTAACCAAATATCTTTCAAGTTAACATGATATAAATTAGTCTTTGGTAAATGAAAGATGGTTTAAGTTTGTTGGTTTGATTGACAATTGTTGGAAACAAATGACTTAGATAGATGAAAATAAGTGAGAGTTTTGGGGTACAATAATTATGTTTTGTGGTCTGTATACTTGAGAAAAACAGCTTCCAAAATTCCTTTTGGAAGCTTAAAACTTGAGAGTTTTTGGTAAAAGTTCATTAAGTATCTGTGTCACTTTCAAATAAGATAAAATACTGAAACATTATTCCTAAACATATCTAAGTTTATCTACTTTCGGCTTATTACAAAAACTAAAAGGTGTTTTGGGTCTATTAGTAAACATGTCTTGTGTTTTATTAAAAGATTCTACTATAAGGTAACATGTTTCCAGAAATTATGAAAAGTGTTTGCCAATAATTTGCCAAGAAATAAACTTGCCAATGCTGATATAAAAGAAAGTTTATAACGGCTTATTTAGTTTTTACTTAGAAGTAAAAGTCTATAAGGGTTAAAAAAAATTCTAATTAATATATGTGATTAAAGTTAGCAAAAATTAATAAGGAAAACAGCTCTGTATACAAAGAAAGTAAGATATATATAGTAAGAAGGTGCAAAGAATGGAAATATGTTTGGTTGGTTAAGAAAGATAAATTTGTCCCTTAAAGTACTAGAAGGGAAGAAAGGAAGACATGGGAAAAATTCTGAATGTAAAAAGAAAGTTATAGAAGGTTTGTGGAGGAAGAATTCTGGAAAAAGAGTTGTATGCATGGTCAAGCTGGCTAAGATTAAAATGAATTTAATTAAGTAATGAGTTTTAATATCAAAAGTAAGTTGGTACAAAATTAAAATTTGGTCTTCTTTCTTTTAAAAGGATAATTTATTGTACTCTTAATCTGCTCTTGATAGAAGTTATTATGTAAAAAGGTTTTTCTTTACCTTTGAGTAAGTTTATCTAAAGGACAGAGATCTGTTTTGTTAAGGTAATTTCCTATGTTCAAAAGACTGAGGTCTCTCTATTAAGGTCTTTTTGACTATTTAAATGCTGTTTGTTAACTAAACATTGTTTCACTGCGACAAGAGCAGCAACTCCTCGATCTTGTCTGACCAAGTCTTTAAAACTCTTTGATATTTTTGACAAGCTCCCCAAAATTCGTATCTTAAATAAAGTCTTTTTTTGCCTTTTTTTCTTTGAGAATTTTCAAAGAGCCCTGGGACTTCTCAAAGAAATTTGATGTCTTCCTATAAGGAGGAAGATACTAAACTTATTAGGTTTATTTGGTATGTTAAATTATACTGGAAACATTGTCAAATAAGTAATGATAAACCTTCTTAGGTGATATTATATGGGTAAATGTTATTGGTATAGGTGTTTTGAAATTGTATAACATTACTGAAATTTTGATCTGTCCTGGTTATCAGTCTGATTCTGATTATTATTTTAAAGTATTGTATGTCACAAAATTAACCAAATTTCTTTGTCGATTGCCATTTTGGGGTCTTGTTGGTTACAGTTATTTCTTTGTTCTTATGCTTTTGCAAAATATGTTTCATCTTCAGAGAAATTCATGGAAAGGACTCTATCCTATAGTATAGGTTTCTGATAAACTTTCAGATTATAAAACTGAACTGGGTAAGAAATAACAGAACTGTAACAGAGAAACTGCTGACTATATGAAACTGCTAAAAGAAGATTAAGATCAAGAATCAATTACACTGGAATGAATGAACTGATGGGGATGATTATTACTTTTTTATGACTTTTGTTTGAAATGCTGCTGATTTTTTTAATGTTTTGTTTTTTCAGGTTTAATGAAACTTTTTCTCTTTTCTCCTGAGATAGCTATGACTTATGGCAATTTGGTAAATTATACCTTTGTAAGCAGAATTGAAATATTTATCTTTTTCTCTTTACCTGATCCCTCCAGGATTTGGAAACTCTTAGTGAGTGAGTATTGTTTTCATGGTAATATAGTTATTTGCATAAGTTCAATAAGAATCTGTTCTCCCCATAACAGGACACAATTGGAAACATTGGTTATATTACCAAAGCTTTGACTGGAATGTGACAAGATAGCTTCTGAGAGACAAAGATTGGACTTTATGGAATAAAACCACATGGAAGTATTGGCCTGGTACCTTATGTTCAGTGTTCGAAGCAGCATTTACTGGATAAGTAAGGAATGTCACTTATCTGGCAGGTGCAAGGACCCTCAAAATATTTTGATGGACCTCGAGAAGAGAGGAATTCACCCAAATCTGTAGGTTTTGCAGGCAAAGGCTGATGACAAAGTCTTTGGCTTGGCTTTCCTGACCTCGAGAGGCCTTTGAAGTCCAATCTGAGATTCCTTATAAAGAGTTCCAGCAAAGCAGATTTAAAAGAGCCTATGTGATCAATGGCTATTCTTGCTGTACTTATGTAAATAATTGGGCCAAGTTTATTGAAACTAGACCTATTTTGCAAACTAGTTAGCTTTAATTTGGCTATCTTTTACAAAGAATGGGGTGATTTTAGAGAGAAAAACTATGTTTCAATAGAAACTATAGTACACCTTCTTGGATATTAGGTTCTAGTTCTGATAATTGTCTTTGAGCTTTCTGTTTTATATCTGTTAACTGGGCTGGATGCTGAATTCTTCTAATCTCCCGAAATATCTGGCTACAGATCTCCAAACTAACATTTTTGATTTTTTTTTCCATCATTTTCATTTGGAATCACTGAGAACTGAACCTGCCCTTTTTCCTGAAGCCTTGCAAACTGAAGCTGGTGGACTT
This sequence comes from Diceros bicornis minor, assembly GCF_020826845.1. NCBI lineage: Eukaryota > Metazoa > Chordata > Mammalia > Perissodactyla > Rhinocerotidae > Diceros > Diceros bicornis. Next base: position 60,020,479 of record NC_080781.1, read on the forward strand.
GATATAAACTTAAGAGAGTGTCGGGAGAGAGGGAGAATCTCCCTCTGCCCTTTGCCTTAAGGTTCTTATGGCTGGCCAAATAATTAACAAGACAGGTTAGCAGGAGAAAATAATACCAAGTTTAATAACATGTATACATGGGAGAAAGCAGGGACATTGCGTTTCTCAACACAATAGCAGAAATTCTCGTCTTAAATACCATCTTCAGCCAATGACAAAGGTGGGGGGTGTCAGTTACAGGAGATTACCACTAAAGCACTATAAACAAGAGTAAGGTTATTATGCAGATTTAAGGCCTCACCTTCCACATTGATAAGTCTCTAGAAATGAGGCCATGCCCCCTTTTCCCAATACAGGGAGGGAGATACCTTTACAAATGGAGATTTCCATTATAAATGTAAATGTTTGTCTGGCAACTCCTTGCAGGGCCATCCAGAGAATGTGGCCAGAGAGACAGAACTTCTGATAAGATGGGCTTGTTGGTGTCTTTCCTATTGTAACATCTATTTTACATTATATTACAGCCATCAGATGGAAGATCTGTCCCAGGAAGGAGCCACCATGTCAAATTCTTTAGGCAGTTAGTGGGGGAGGTCAAATGTCCTTCAGAGAAAACAATCAAGGTAAAGAGATATATTTCAGCGTGGCCAAATCTTGATCTCCCACAAGAGATTCATGTCTGTTGCTAATGTAAGCCACTCAGAAAGGTACCTGAATACCTGATGACATCGTCAGAGACATTTATGCTGCAAAAGATGCTTTGGCGCTGACATCTAGAAATATTCTTGACTGGCTATCCCCTGGACTCAGAAACTGGTTTATAATTTGCTCCCACTATTAACTTTGTTTTTCTGTTTGTCTTATTAATTTCCTGGTTGCTTGCTTCTGTAGGGGAAGAGGCAGAATCCCCCTCTGCCCTTTCCCTTAAGGTTCTTATGGATGGCCAAATACTTAACAAGACAGTTTAGCAGAAGAAAATAATACCAAGTTTAATAACATGTATACATGGGAGAAACCAGGGACACTGCGTTTCTCAACACAATAGCAGAAAGTGTCCTCTTAAATACCATCTTCAGCTAAAGACAAAGGAGGATGTTGGGGATGGGGGGAGTCAGTTACAGGAGATTACCACTAAAGCACAGTAAACAAGAGTAAGGTTATTATGCAGATTTAAGGCCTCAACTTCCACATTGATAAGTTTCTAGAAATGAGGTCATCCCCCTTCTTCCCAGTACAGAGGGGGAGATACCTTTACAAATGCAGATTTCCCTTATAAATGTAAATGTTTGTCTGGCAAACTCCTTGTAGGGCAATCTAGAGAATGTGGCCAGAGAGACAGAATTTTTGATAAGATGGGCTTGTTGGTACCTTTCCTATTGTAACATCTATTTTACATTATGTTACAGGCATCAGATGGAAGATCTGTTCCAGGAAGGAGTTACCAAGTCAAATTCTTTAGGCAGTTAGTGGGGGAGGTCAAGTGTCCCTCAGAGAAAACAATCAAGGTAAAGAGATATATTTCAGGGTGGCCAAATCTTGATCTCCCACACTTCCACAATGTAAGCCTAAGTTTGGGAGCCCACCTGCATCACTGTCTTACTAAAAGACTGGTTCAATAAGATGGGACAACAGGACATCCCTCAAGATTGAGGAGTTAAACAGCCAAGGGGGAAAATTGATACCACCTCAAGACAAGGTTGACTTGGGGGAAGCCATGTTATAGAAAGGAAACCCTGTCATGACTTTGAATGGCCTCTGACAAACTAGCCTGGCTGGATATGCACCCTCCAGGAGAAGTAACTGCTATGTTGATTTTGCAGCCCCTGCCTGTGCCTGTGCCTCCCAGCTGTGATGAGATGATAGCTTTGTTCTTTTGGGTTCCTTGGAAGTGTGATGACCCCCAGGCAGAGTCTGTGCTGATAGCCATCCTCAGTGAGGACTGGAGGATCTGGTGTGGCGACTCCCAGTCTGTGGGACAGGAGGGTCAGCATTCTTAGCCCCCTCCCCTGTAGCCCACGGGCCTATATAAGTGCTGTAAGATTTGTGCTCCCTTAAGATGGTTTTTTTTTAGACATTAGTCAGCCATCTCCCCTCTTGCTAGCAAGCTGTAATAATAAAGTCCTTTTTTTCCTACCACCTTGCCTCTTGACTATTGTCATGTCTTGTGGCCAGCAGAAAGCCCATGTTGGGCGGTAACAATGCCATACTGGAAATTACTCATGTCCAAGCTAAGTCTCCTTTCATAGGATCCCCGCCGCCAATGGAATTGCCTGCTCAGAAATTGAGGAAAGGGCTCTAGCCCAGGCTGGAGGTGCATACATCTTCTCCATCCCTTCTCCCTGCAAGGCGGGAAAAAGCAAATCTTGGTGTAGCTGAAGGTTAGATTGATATTCGTTATGGCAACTCTTGCCTGCCAGGTGCTAAGAGGTCTTACCTTGAAGTAGTTTCTTTAAAGCCCCGCCCTCCTGGAATTTGGGGAAGTAGCTAAGAGCTAGAGAATGCACTCTTTACTGCCCCCTTCTGCCTATTGATGAGGAATGAGTCTTTGCAAAATAGGGTAAATTTAAGTAATTGAACCCCATCCCCATTTCCAGGGATATGAAAACTCCAAAAGAGTGTTGTGCACCCTCCCCTTACCCAGACTTGGTAGCAATGGGGGTAGGGGCGCTTACCTTCACTGCCCCCTTGCGTCCCACCTCCCCCACTGCAGAGGCTGTCTCTCAGAGGAACCACACCCCTGTCCCTGGCCTGAGATAGGGAAATTGGGAGAAAGGCTAGGATCAGGAAAAGAGGGTGTACGCCTCCACGCTATCTATTCCTATTCTGCCCCAGGATACTAGTGAAGGAATCTCACTCTAACCTTAACCCCAACTTCACTTCAGCTTAGAAATTTAGGAAGGTGTATTAGCTGGAAATTTGAGTTGCACTCCTTTATCTGCTCTCTCCCCTGGGGGCAGTGAAGAGGTCTTTTCAATGAGGTGCAGGGCCCATCCAGTTCAGGAGCACTGGGGCCAGAGCTGTAACTGAAGCATTGGAGTGAGCCTCCTGACCCCCTCCCTCATCCAGATTAGATGGGGAAACAACATCACCTCCCCTGGAACAGACAGAGAATCAAGCTCAATTCTTGGGACTAGACAGCAACTCCCCTCCCCCAACCACACACACTCCCTTGTGGCGTGGGCAGCTACTGTGAAGTGTTTCAATCAGGAATAATGGTATCTGCAGCATAAGAAGTATCACCTGAGACAGGGGAATCCGCAAAACTAGGGAAAATGCTGAGTTCACTGGCCCTGAGGGATCCAAGATCCTAGCTCAGGATCTGACCATTCTTATTTGACCTTTGGCACATTTATTTTTTGGGAGGGGGCAGGTGGAGGTGGGAGGAAGAGATGGAGAAAAACAAGGAAACCTGGAAAGTCTGTAACTCCCTCTGCCCAACATGTGCAACACAAACATGCCCCACAAGCATGTACCATGCAAGTATATAGTATATAAACATACACAGCAGAGACACGTACCACATAAACATACACCAAGCAAACATATCACCCACAAACATACAGCATACATCTGCTGTGTAGGAGATAAATACATACCATGCAAACTTATACTCTGCAAACACACAACAAACATACTCCACACAAATACATACAACAAACACAACATGTCTCCCAAACACACATCAGTCACACACAACACATACCACAAACACACACACACTCCACATATACATGCACACATATTCCCTTTGCTTCCTTTCTACCTGAGCTCATTGGTTTAAAAACAACAACAAAAAATGGGTAGCCTCAGAGAAGGACTGAGAGATTTTCCACAGTAGATAAGTTAATTACAGTGAAGGGGGTGAGGTGGGGATGTCAAGAAAAACAATAATCAATAAAATTATGATAAAACCTTTCATTTAAGTAGCATACATTTTCATGCATACCCCATTATGGTCTCATTTAATCGTCACCACCACCTTGTGAGGTATATATCATTTCCATCCGACATTTGAGGAAACCAAGGTACAGAAAATTAATTTGCCCAAAGTCACACTGCAAATTGATGACAGAGCAGGGAGGTGGAGTGGGAATGGAAACCGAAGGTCTTCTGTTTCTAAGTCTACTGTTCGTTGAAATTACTCCACCCTCCCACTCGCATACACATTACTTACCCCATTTTATTAACTAGTTGCCACCTTCTGGGGTTAGAGACTAGTTAGCGATTCAGAGACCCTTTTCTTCTGTCTTGATCTTTTTATTTATGTCCCCCAGGACAAGGAAGAGCACTCCAGAGCTGGCCTTGACTTTATTAAGACAAGGTAGAAAGGCCTCAGTCCCCTCACCTCACTGTAGGGCACCCAAGATGGATCCAAGGCCAGAAACCAGAGGTATCTAGCCTGCTAGATCCTGAAACCACAGATCTGATTAGGGATTCATTTATTAACTATTTAACTAGTTAATTAGTGCAATAAGCAGTAGAAGACAGTGGTACCTCTAGGGTAGCCCTTGGGCATGGTTTGATGAACAATGTGATGGTGAGAATCCAGGCTGTGTCTGAGTTTACATCAAAATCTAGATCTGATTCTACCCTCTCTCAAACTTCCTCTGACTATTTCAGGTCTCACTGATAGCTTTGTTTTCTCAACACCTAGAGCACATAAATCATCTACATTTTTCACTATATTAGTTTTCCAACTGGGATCATTCTCTAATTATTTGGTTCATTAGACTCATCTCTATGACTTGTCAGTGAGCAACTTCTTTTCTCATCTTTCAAGGTAGCTGGCCTAGCTGAGTTTCAGAGGTTTTTGGTAAACATTGCTGATGGATTGATTAATTGTAAACCTGTATAGATAAATCTTAATTGAATGAAATGATTCATACCTCAAAACTATTAAGTTAGTCAGAAAAGAGGCAGTGTGTAGGAATTAGCTAAATGCATTTGCTAGGTATTGCCTGGCCAGGAAGTAAAACATAGTAGATGGTACCTATGGTGGCTAATGCAAAGTAAGAATTTCAAAAATCACAACCTGCTGTTTGGGTCTAAGTCTGTAGTGGAAGGGAGAGGCAGAAACTAATATAGTTTTAACCTAAAAGCCTTGGAAATGAATTAATGCACCCTTCTTCTCACTCATGTGATTAAAATGAGTGGCAGTATTCTCTGGGACTGTTTATGTAAACTAGTTGTTACCATGGTGTTTATCTGGGTATTATTCACATTTGCTGAGAAAGGATCATCCCTGGCTCTACCTGGAGCAGGGAAGAAATCATTTCAATTTTTTATATGTGTACCTTTATTTAAAAATCTCATTTAAAAAAAAAGGAGGAAAGAAAAACTAGACCAAATTAAATTAGAGGGATGATTATTTGCTTTTTGAAATGATACACTACGGGGTTCCTTTAGCAATTCCCTAGTCACTACCACCTGGAGATTAGTCAGAAATGTAGACAAAATGTATCTCAGAGGTGAAGATGTAAGTAAATAGCATTCAAATTAAAAAATATGAAATGAACCCAGAATTTTAATGTACTTTACCAGTGTGTCAAATTTAATAAGGTATACCACTCTTCTCCCACTCTACAGCCCTGATATGGAGTCTGAAAGTAGGGGACCTAGGAAGAGCATAGAGCCTCTGGCCCTGAGCCTGGGCTATAGATAGCTGCTTTCTTCTGACTCAGGGATGACAAAATGACTTGACTCTCAGTCAGATTTGAGCCCTTAAAGGCAGTATGAAAGACTTATTCTTTAGTTTCTTTAAACCTATATGGGAGAGGAGGCTTGGCATAAGGTGCCAAGGCTATCATTTGCTCTCTCCGATAGTAATAGTTGAGAAATAAATCAAATATACTTCAAATATACTTTATAGGTATTGTCTGCAAATGACTGGAAAGAAGTTCATACTCATTTAAGGAGATGAGGAAAGGGGAAGAATAACTCAGTCCCATGGGTAAATGGTTCCTCTGGTCCCACAGAATTCCATCATTCCAGTGAATGTGAGCTGACCAGCAGGACTCCTCCATTCCCTTCTCTTGCAGGAAAGGTAAAGACCTGGCTCTTGGCTCATCAGAATCCCACTTTATAACAAACTTTGAAAAGCTGATCCACTCTTCTGTGAAGCAGTGAAGCCTGTAATTCTTCAAATCTAAGGCAGATCAAGGAGTTTCTGTTTGTTAGACTTTGGAGAAGAGCTCCCTCATCTATCTCTTTTATAGCCCCTTGAAACCTGCTTAATTTGTCAGCCCAAACAAAAATAAACTATTCCATTAATGGAGCATCCCCTTTTTCCATTGCAAGTGGAAAGTGCTGATAATTGGCTCCACCAAAAGTTCACTTGGGTTCTGCCAATCAAGGGTCAAAGCTGAAATCTTACAAGTCTAAATGGAAACAGTATTTCCAATCTAGAATGGGAAGGGCCAACAGAAACAATCAGGCAATAGCTGGGGGGCAAACCCCACAACCCAGTGAAAATAGTGTTGTCTTTGGTGTATACAGTCAACATAATGATATCACTTTTCGACAACTCGCTCGTGTGCAAAGTGTTCATCCAGCACAAGGAAATCAACAAATCAAGAGGCCTTCTTGACTTCAATCTGGCAACATCTGACATTTTGATAATTCTGCTCAACAGTCCCTTCACCCTGATAAGTGACTATATAGGGTTGGTTCCAGCACGTAGGGCAAATGCTGCTCCGGTCCAGGGATGGGTGACGGGACTAAGAGGAAGAAGGGATATAAACCTGCCTCAGCCCCCATTCTTGAACTTGCCTTCTCTGCAAGGCCTGAGGGTATTATTTGATTGACTAGCCAACCTCCTCTTTCCTTCCCTTCCCCAGGCCTGATTCCTGAGTGGACAGTGGATATTTGGCAGAATCATGTGTCACATCAGCCAATTCACTCAGGACTGCTCCCTCCACATCTCAACTCTAACACTCATGGCAGTTGCCATGGACTGACACCAGGTAAGGCCCTGGAGCGCACTCCTGAATAAAAAGGCAGTTCTGAGGCAAATTAGACAACTCTTCAAACAGGATGGGGCAGGCCTTGAGGATAGAGTATGTTTGGGATGGCCCATAAACATCTCCCCACCTCCACACTTTCTCCTCCTTCAGCTGGGTACCATTTGGAGTTCCAGCATCTTCAGAGCCATAACATTTTTAATGTATTTTTTCCTTTCTTTTTTCTAAGCTACTTTCAATTCAACTGTGTTCATACTAGAATGAGGTAAACAGTATTAACTGTCCAGGTAAATTATGCAAACCAAGTAAGAACGCTTCAATCAGTGATTGCCCATACATAAAACACAGACCGGAGATGATATCAAGAATCATGTTGCCTCTGTTCCAGGTCATTCTGCCTGCAATAAAACCAAGACAAACACATTCCCAATGCATGCTGACTGTTGCCATAATCTGGAGTCTAGCAGTGTTCCTCACTCTTCTACACACAATTTATCAAAATTGTTCTTTCTCATCAGCACGTAAGTCAGACAAGTCACTTAACAGCTCATTTTATCGTCCTCTTTCCAAAGACTCAGGAAGTTGACATTTGAAAGTCCTTAACTACATTCTCGTCCCCTTCCAACTTTCCTCAATAGAGGACATGGAGCCTCTATCTGACTCTAACCTAGATTAATGGGACCAAGATGATAGGCTTCAGGTTAGAAACACAGGGGATTAGGAATCTGGTGGGCCTCAGTTTAACCAGAACCCATTAGAGAATCTAGTCCAATTCTTTAATTTCAAAAATTGAATAAACTAAGACCTAGAGATTGGAGGGGATAGGATTTACTTAGGGCATACTGTGGCAGAACAGCAACTAGAACCCAGGCCTCCTGATGTCCATTCCACTGGTCTTGTTATCATAACCTCCCTTCTCCTCTGCTTCAGTGATGGACTCGTCAGGAGTCACTGCCTCCCTGCTTTTCCTGGGTCCAGCAAGCTTGTTGGGAAGTACGTGGACCTCAGGTTATTTGGCCTGCTGTACATCCTGCCACTGTTGGCACTTGTAACACACTCACACCTGGGAAAGAGATTGTGGATACAAAATGCTGTTGGTGATGAGTCTGCTTGTCAAATTTTGACACACTACCAGAAGTGAAAGAAGAGCATCCAAATGCTAATTCTCATTGTAACAGTCTTCAAAGTATGTTGGTTTCCCCTCAGTTGCTATGTGGTTCTTATTTCCAGTGCAGACATAAAAACTGAGAGTGTAGTTTTCTATGCCTTCCACTGGTTTGCCATGAGCAGTACCTTCCACAGTCCTTTCATTTAATGCTGACTCAACAGGATCCTCTGTGCCAAACTTAGATCTATAGCATCCCAGTAAACAAAATTCCCTTTATTATCGTAGGAGTCCCAGGTGTACCAAAAAGTGCAAGTGCAGGAGAGTCATGAGCTCCAGGAACTCCAGATATCTGCACTCCCATGAGTACCTCTGGCAATTTCAGAGCCCAAGGTATTTAAGGAGCCCAGTTTCACCACATGAGAGAGACATTTCCAGACCTCTGTCTAGAGGGACTGGGATGATCCAGATGTCTCCCTGGAGAAAGAGGAGGAATCTTCAACCAAGGACGGTTATATCTGTATCCAGGTGCAAACCATCAATCTCTAAGGTAGGCACCTACACCAAAAGACCATCTAACCCCTTGGAATTTTGTTCAAAGTAGTACTTGGGCACATGTACCTGTTGGCGTGCTAAACTGAGAGCATCCCTGAGGCTCAGGCTATGACCATTCCATTCTCCTCCCAAGGAAATTTGGCCCGCCCCCTTAGCCCAGGTTAGATGTTCATACTCAACATGATGACAACAAATCAACCAGCAACGATACAGCCCTTAAGCCAATGTTTTCCAGTCATGGATATCCCTGCAGGTACAGCTCCAGTCCACTCTCTGGTTGATGACTCTGAGTCCTGGAACCAGAGAGGTGGTTGCAGTATACCTGATGGGGCCAGTGTGCCACTATTGGGGCGACTGGCAGCACAAGACATCTGCAAGGTTCTGTTGACTCTCACCTAACTTGCTTTAGAAATGGGAGGGGTGAGAACTAAATTCCCTGATTGAGAACCACTTTGACTCCAGATATGATCTGTGATTACCATTAGTAGTTGGTGTTAGTAAGATGGAGGAATTGTGGGTGAGGGAGGGCATGAGTGAAGCATCACTGGGAAGACTAATAGCCCCTTCTCACCAATAGGAACACCTTTTTCTTCACTGTACCCGAGTACAAACTTGTTGTTCTCATGTATTTGCTTTCTGCCTCAACTTAACCTGGTCATCTCAGAAGGCAAAAGGTCATCTCAAGGAGCAAGACCTACTTGTGAATGGCTTTGGACTTGTGTTACTTCATCTTCTCAACTGTGATTCCCCAAACTCAGAAGTTTTTGCAGTTCTTCTGGTTGCTGACTGCTTGTCTAGGTTTCAGATTTCCCATCTTATTATCCAGAATCATGGGCTCTCTCACCTGGATGAACACATTGGTATTTGTATTTTACTAGTGTGTATACTTGCATATCTGGTCTCTGGTGAATTATAGTGATTTTTCCTATCTGAAACCTCCAATCCCAGTCGGCTGTTGTATTAACTTACAGTAATACTCTTCTCCCAATATTTGCATGAAAATTAAATCAAGCCTCCAAACCCTAACCACTCCCCATAAACTACAGTTTGTTGCATCCTAAAGTGGAATTTTGACACAATCAAGTGCATGCGTACACACATACTCATAGACACTTACATTCACACAGGTACAAGCATGTATATACTACCTCTTGTGGCATCTTATGCTACCCTCCTGTCTGGCACTCTCACTTATTTCTACCTGTAATTTCCATGCTAACTGAGCCTAGATGTGATTTCATGCCTTAAAGTCAAGTCTTGGAAGCTCTCAGATTGTGGCAAATTTTTGCCCCAGGAATCAAGATTTCTTTACTACTGGTACGTCACTTCCCCTTCCCCTGACTTTACTTTTCTTGATGTCATGTACCACCCTGTGACAATTCTATAGATCCATAACCCAACTCCTGTGATCTTCTGAGCTAATTCTCTTCCTGTGCTAATTGTGTTTTTATCCCAATTAGATCTGTGTTAAATGTATATAGCTCCACTCCAATTTATCTATAATGGTTCTAAGTTTTTACCTTTCTCTCACATTCTCTTCAACTCAACTCACTTTAATTCAGACCCTATATACACTGTCATACTTTTTGTTATTTTTTTCTAGTCTCATCTCCTGATTTTACACCACTGCTGTCACACATGACCCAGACATACCATACCTATACATTCAGAAGCACCTTCATTGAGTACAAAACTGTTTCTCTCTCCTTCCAACATTTCACCCAGGTGCTCACTTTTCATGCGTATTTGCTCCTGGATACTCAAGCTTGGGTTTTAGTTATTGCCTTAACTGGAGGTTCATAATCTCCTGGGCAGAGGATTGTCATCTTCTCCTCAGTAATTGAGGTCTCCCCATTTCTGGTGCTTTGTTCTACTCTTTAGGTTCTTTTCCTTTCCTCCTCTATTTTTGTATCATTTTTTCTTTTCTTTTCCTTTCTTTTTCTTTAAATTCATTACCCCCTGCTTACCTCCTTAGTGTCAACTCCCTCTTTGGTGTTGAGCTACATCTAATCTTACTTCAGTATCCCTATTCTCTATTTTACCTTGTACATAGACGTTCTTCTTTCAGCCGCCACTAGTCACATGCACAAATTCATGTGTACACATGCACCCAATCATACAGCTGAACATTTTTTTTACCCTTTATGCCACCAATTCTGAATTGAAGCAGAATTGCCTCTGAAGCAGAACAGGGACAGGGTGGCAGAACCAGGATACATTGTGAGAATTCCTTGAAGAACCTATGTCCTTCCATCAGCTGGGGACTATCAGAGGGTCCATGAGGTGATGCAACTGTCTGGGTCTTCAAGGGAGCCAGTCTTTATGATAACATTGAAGTGAAAGAGAGAATGAAAAATATGCTACAATTTCTGTTTCAGCCTCCTTCTTCTGACAGATCTTTTCTCCTTGCCCTTAAGAAGGCTAAATGCCCCTGCTCTCATGAATTATTGTGGCCTAGAATATCCATCAGAGGACATCACGCAAAAGAATTTTAATGAAAAGGGCAAGGAGTGTAATAGTTTCCTTGAGATCTCAGCCTTCCCTAATGAGACTGTTCTTTCTAGCTAAAGAGGGCTTTTTGCTTAGTATCTGCTTATAGATTATAGTTTTGTTTATATATTTTGTTTATAAATCTTGGTAATAAACTATGGTCACAGTGTACTGTGAACTGATTTCAGCTTACTTTACGCAGAAGACAGCTTTATTCATGGCCACAAACTTTACCCAAATATGGGGCCTTTGGTGACCTAATAGACTTGAGCAGAGACTGGCTAGCCCAGTACAACATGTCCCTCCAACTGAAAGAGTCTGGTACATATTCAGTTCCTATTATAGAAACACCGTTTGTACAATGAAAGGCCACACTTCTGTGCTTTCGTTTAGATATAGAGGCAGGATGGTGTGTGTAATGGAAAAAGCAGAGGACTCAGCGTCATAGTACCAGGATTTCCTTCTTAACCCAACCATTAGTCTGACGTTGGGCAGTCACTTGACGTTGGTGTGTCTCAGTTTCTCCACCAGTAAAATAGGGATAAAAATGCCTTCCTATCTCACAAGACTGTTGTGAGGGTTATCTGTGAAAACGGATGACATATTTGGAAGCATTTTAACATCATAATGCCTTCTCAAATGCAAGGTATTATTATCATTGTTAATAGTTTCATTCTCTTGTTATTCATCTTGTGATTATTGCCATTATTGTTACTATATTACTACCTGATTATGACTATTATTGTTACTGTTATCACTAATGTTGTTATGTTCCTCTTCAAATGCTGACCTCTTTCAACAGATTAGAGGTTAGTAAAGATATTTAAGAGAAGACTGCTTTTGGCTAGGTTATCCTACTGGTTACAAGTAAAGTCAACATAGGAGATTGCTCTCTTCCCCATACCCTTATCCTCCGGAGTTGGCTAATAATAACAGAATTTTTTTTCACTGCTGGGAGGAAGTTACAACACTTAATTGAATGAAAAACAATTACAAAGTAGCTCTCCTATTTGGTGTTTAAACAGTGTTATTCTTCACATTCTGTAGGGAAAGCAAGATGTTGATAGAGATATCTCACTGGGGAAAAAAGGAAATTTCCACAACCTGCTTGGATGATTGAAGGCAAAATGGTTGCAGAGTTAGAAAGCCACCTCAGGTGGTGGAAGACTGCTGAGGGGGAAAAAGGAGTTCAAGGGTAGAGACAGAGAGACAGGCTGAGAGGCAGATTATTAGACAATCAAACAAAAGAAGCACAGGCCCTGTAATGGACAAATGTGTATTTTTTAGCTAACGCATCAGGTGGGTTTTCAATTATCTTAGCAATTCTGTTCTCAAGCAAATATCAGACAGGAATCAAAGGAGGAAACGAGAGAGGTTAGGTGGTAACAGTTAAAGCATAAGTACAGGAATAATACAAGATCCCCCTTTTGAACCCTCACCTCCTTTCCAAGAATTCTACTTATCCATGATTCAACTTAATTCTCTATGACTGTATTATATATCCATATTAATTAATGTTTTAGATATAATAGTAAAATATTAAGTGTGGTAACAATACTAACTTAACAGTGCTCTTCTAAAGTGTGTTTAAAGTATATTATAGTGTTACATTTAACTATTTCTCTGACAAAATAGCCCACAAAAATCTCAAAAATGACAAACAAAATAAAATCCTCCACAATGCTCCTGAAGTGTTATTTATATATGCCTGTTTATATAGAACACTGAGAAGCTCCAAAATAATGAACTCTAATGGTAGAATCCCAAGAAGGCTGTACCTGCTGGACAGCCCTCTCCTGGACACAGAGACTGCTTCTGAAACAATGTTCTGCCTGACAACCTGCAAATGTGAATTGTGAAGTTCTGGAGCTCCAAGTGCAAACCATACTTTGGAGCCCTCCCCAGAGGCTCTCTTCAGAGGGGAACAGATGAAGGGATTGAAATAGGCTTATTCTTCATAATTGCTCTGTGTTAGTTGCTTTTTGTGCTTAAGTGTATCTTGGCTAGGGTAACTTTTAAAGTGCTTCAAACTATATCCCTTTGTCAATCCTCTGAGACTTTGTACCTATTTGACCAAAAAATTAATAGAGGTTGGCTTGGTGGGGAATCCTTTTTAAACTAAAGCTGAAAAAAGTGATTTCTTCCATCAGTACAGAGCCGTTGTGCTGCTCCGGGCTGCAAGAACTACTCATCAGCCACTAGTCTTTGTTACCATCTGGCAAGGGATGTACAGATTTTAGAAGAGCAAGCCTGTGTATGAGACTTGATTACCCAGAGCCTCTGACGGGCATGCTTGGATCTTTGCTGCTGATAGAAACATGAGGGAGTAAAAATTGCTTTGGCAGGTTGAGGTTCCTCTAAGTGTTAGGCTTGCCAGATGGTGCCTGGGAAAGCATACCTCCCTGAAAGGGAGGGCTTGGGAGTAGAGGGTCCCTGGGAGAGGAAATTGTGTAAGGGGAAGTGACACAGCAGTCATGGATAATCAGTGTACTTATGAGCCTTTATAGGAATAAGACTTTCACTCCTTGCCTGGAAAGAGATCATATTGCAGAGGAAATGAAAGAAGAATTGATTAGTAAATACGGTTAGAAAGAGTGACTTGTAATCCAAGGAACAAAAGCCAGTCAAAACATGGGGGTGAGAAGAACTACCTTGTTGCCTCTCAAAACCTGAGACCACCTATACACCTCCATACAATAACCACATTTACACAGGATTGTTATTCAGAACTTTTAACCAATCAGTATGACCTGGCCACTAACCAATCTGGGCAGTCATCGTGAGAGGACTGGAGCAGGGTCCTAGGGCCCTCTGCAGTACCTGGTGTCAACACCTCAGTTGCTGGATTATAAGATGAAGTAATTTAGGGGCTGGGGCTGAGGCTGAGGCTAGAGTTAGGAAACCCTACCCTGGGGTATGAGAACAGAATCTATTTGCTAAACCAGTATAGATGCATTTTAGTATTTTAATAACTGGTATTGTCAGGCCAGCTCATACCAACTGACTATCTATCACCTTTGCCTATACAGAAGTAATACTCCCCCAACTAGAGCAATATCTCTTTGAGAGAGAGAGATGACAGAGAGAGTCCCCATGTGGCAATAGTAGTATTACTCCTCCTATTTTTTATTTTTCCATGAAACTGTACTTTATTTTCAATTGATAGTCTCAACTAACTCACAGCTATTGGTATGATCATGGACAGAGTAAAGGGAAATGACATGGATATATCAAATCTACATGTAACCTATTATGATTGTCCCTTTCATAATTTTAAAGCTTTTTATTATAGACATTTTCAAACATACGCAGGGTAATATACTGCATCTCGAAGTTCCATCGCACAGATTGAATAGTTATCAATAATTTTCCAATTTTATTTCACCTATCCCTCTCCTATGTTTTTCTTTTTGATTGGAGTACGTTAAAGCAAATCACAGACATAACGTCATTTCGTCAGTAAACTCTTCACTATGAATTTTTAACTCAGAATTTCTCTATCACATTATTCTGCAAATGTTTATAATACTCACTTTATCAAGAAGAAGGAGCAAGGGACTATCCTACACACACATATGCTATGTTAATAAGCTTTTACATGTGGGATAGGCTTTAGATTTTATATTTGAATAAACCAAGTTCCATAGTTCAGTAAAGCCACCGAAGCCTCAAGAACTGGTTCTTGGCAGAGGTAGTACCAGATTCAAATTCCTCAACTAATGATCCAGAACCTTTTAATGATATCTAGTAGTGGTAATACCCCTTGAACACAGTCTAGAAAACATAGATGCCCCACAGAGAAACAGCCCACAGGAAAAGAATGTCCATCAAATAGGGATTACATACCACCGAGATGCTCTCAATAAATGGATCAATAAAATCATGTAATGTCCATGCTACAAAGGACTTAGAGATCCTCAAGTTAACCTCCTGCCTCATTTTACAGTGACAGTAACTGAAATCCAAACGAGCTAAGGGCTTATCCAAGAAAAGACAGCTAGGTAATAGCATAACTAGATCTCTTGCCTCATGATCCGTGGGAATGGTGGATATTCTGACTTCATGACACTTGGCAGTAATAATGACCATTTATATCCCTATAGACAAGTTCCCGTGAAATAATGTCCCCCTAACTGAGCAACCCAAAAGATGTACAATGTATTGGCAAAGAAAGCCCCCTCTCACCCTCAATCTCTTTCCCTCCAGCTTCAAATGAAGACGTTAAATCCTCCAGTGTAAAAGTTAACCCCTCTACATTTTTTCTGAATTCCATTTACTCATCTAGAACATGGCTTCATTCATTTTTTAATTCTCTATGTTTTTAACTTTTCCCTTTGTACAGATGTCTTCTCCCTCAAAATTAAACATACTCTGGACTTTCCTATTTTAATAATAAATATATAAAACAACAACAAAATGATCTTGAATCTCCTTTATGCTATCTTTTTTTTCCTTCCAAACCCAAGGTCTATGAAATAGTAATCTACACTCATTGTCTTTATATCATTACTTCCTCAATCCACTGCAATATGGCTTCCTCCTCCATTTTTGTCCTGATAATGGTTACCTTCTAATTGGTAAATCAAATGAACTTTTTTAGTTTCCATCTAATTTGACCCTTCTTCAAGTTTAACTATTAATCACATGTTTTTTTTAGCTCTCATTTTCCTAGGTTCCTGAGAAACTGCTAACTTGTGGTTCTCTATATATTCTTTGTGTGAGAGATCAAAAATTGGACACCTTGAAATATGTCTCTTTACCTTGATTATTTTCTCTGATGGACATTTGACATCCCCCACTAACTGCCTAAAGGAATTTAACTCTGGGTGTGGATAGACTTGCAGGGTCCTCATTAAGCCCATTCTTATCAAAGTTCTGTTTACCAAACATTTACATTTGTAAAGATATCTCCCTCTGTGTGCTGGGAAGAGGGGGAGATGACCTTATGTCTAGAAACTCTTATCAGGGCAGAAGGAGAGGACTTAAATCTACATACTCTTGGTTACTATAATTTCTGTCTCTCCAGCCACATTCTCTATAGGTGGCCCTACCAAGAATTGTCTGACAAATATTTACATTTCCCTCTCCATGTGAATTGTCTTCTTCCCCTCTGAATTCCCAAACCACTACCCCCCCCAACATCCTCCTTTGTCTACCTGAATATGCTATTTTAGGTGAAAACCTTCACCATTTGTCGAGAAACGCAGTTTCCCTGGTTTCTCCCATGTATACATGTTATTAAACTTGGTATTATTTTATCCTGCTAACCTGTCTTTTAATTATTTGGCAAGCCATAAGAACCTTAAGGGAAAGGGCAGAGGGAGATTCTCCCTCTTCCCCAACATTTGGTACATTATTTCTCAGTCTTTTTAAACCCTCTTGTTTTCTCATTCCACACCCCATCCCTAGGTGATCACATCCATGCTCAAGGCCCAAATTATTGTCCTATATGCTAATGTACTCTAAATTTATATTTCTGGGGTTCCAAAGCTATATAACCAATTGCTTCGTAGTATATTCCACCTCGATGCCCACATTTACCTCCAAGTAAACATGACCAAAATTAAATTCATTACATTTCCCATCATATGTGGTGAATTATACTATTTTTCACTCTGTTGTTCAAGACAGAAACCTGCAAGCCATACTTGACTCCTCAAGCTCTCTCATTCTCTATGGAACATAACCTTGTCAATTCTACTTCCTTGACTTTTTTTTTTTTTAATCCATCCTCTCCTCTCCATCTCCATCACATCAGATTTGGCCTGCGCTGTCCAATATGGTAGCCAGTAGCTATATGTGTAGCCAGCCCTGGTGGTCTAGTGGTTGAGATTTGGTGTTCTCACCACTGCAGCCAGGGTTTGTTTCCTGGTCAGGGAACCACACCACCCATCTGTCATTTGTCATACCAGCATTGTCACCCATCGTGGACAAGTTTCAGTGGAGCTTTCAGACTAAGACAGACTAGGAAGAAGGACCTGGCCACCCACTTTCAAAAAAATTGGCCATGAAAACCCTATGAATAGCAGTGGAGCATTGGTCTGATACAGTGCTGGAAGGTGCAAGGATGGTGCAAAAAGACTGGGCAGCGTTCTGCTCTGCCGTACATAGAATCACTAGGAGTCAGAATCAACTCACTGGCACTAAGAACAAAGCTATATATATTATCTATTTAA
Organism: Diceros bicornis minor; assembly: GCF_020826845.1. Taxonomy (NCBI): domain Eukaryota; kingdom Metazoa; phylum Chordata; class Mammalia; order Perissodactyla; family Rhinocerotidae; genus Diceros; species Diceros bicornis. The sequence goes on from NC_080781.1 coordinate 60,037,764, forward strand.
ATATAAAATATTTAAAATTAAATAAAATTTAAAATTCTGTTTCTCAATCACAGTAGCCATATTCCACGTACTAAAAAACTACATATGTTGCTAGAGCCTACTGTAGTAGAAAACATATAAAACATGTTCATCATTGCAGAGGGTTCTATTGGACCCTGATGATCCCATCATCTCACCTGGAAAATTTCAGTAGTCTCCTAAACCAACTTGATTCTAGTCTTCCCTATCCCCACTCTGCCATCAGACTCATCACTATAAAATACAGATCTGACCACGTTAATATCCTGCTCAAACTCTTTATTAATCCCTCTTCCCATGACCTAACAAAATAAATTTTGAATGTGTGTGCATGGAATACAAGGCCCTCTCTCATCTGGCCCCTTTGTGAATCTTTTTCTCATAGCCTGCCCCCTCCTGACCATCTGATGGCCCTCTCATGTCAAATTATTTACAGTGCTGTGCCGTCTGCTTCATGCCTGTGCAACTTTGCTCAGACTACTTCTGTCTGCCTGGATACCTTTATATTATCCCCCTGCCTTCATGGAGAACAGCTACCCATCTTTCATAAGGCATCTCAAGAATCAGCTCTTCTATTAAAGACTTTCTGAATTCTCCAAGTAGAACTGGCAACTCCCTTCTTTTACTTCACTGTAATTGTACAGATGTCTGTGATTAGTAAGCATAACAATTATTTATTTTTGTGATTCCCTCATCATTAGACTGGAAAACCTTTGAGGACAGAGAGCACATATTATTATTTTGTTTATTTGTTTCTTAGCACAGTTCCTGGTACAGAATAGCCACTAATAATTGTTGGTTTAGTGAATGAACTAATTAATAAGTGATTGTTTTCAAAGAAAAATTTAGAGAATGTTAGAGCTGATGTGACCCTACAAATTATCATGTCTAACAAATTCACTTTACAGAAAAAGGAGACTATGATTCAGAAATGGAAAGTAATTTTCCCAAGTTTGCATGATCCATTAGTTAAGCATGGTTCAGTGGTACTTTCTTTGACAACTTTTTGCCACACATTGCAATAATAAGACGTCTTTTTCAAGGCCCCTGGGAAATCATAATATCCTCACAGATAGATTACCCATGGGACAGTTTTAATGTTCCCCTGTGATAGGTTCCAAATTCTCGAATATTTTCAACAATTCATTGAATGTTAGTATAGAAGGAAGTGTTAGTTGTAATATGCCCATCCTCCTCATTTTTCAAATGAGTAAATTGAAGCCTAAAGGCATGAATTGTATTATTGGTGGGATGAGGCATTGACCCCGGTCTCCTGTCTCATGTATCTTATTGCTATTTCCTTGATCTCAAACTGCTCTCCTATGTCAGTCATCATCCCTTTTACCTAGGTCCTGAAACCTCCATATATTTGGAGACTTTTCCTAGAACAATGTCCTTAACATCTGGCCTTAATTATCTTTTATTGATATATAATTCACATACCATAAAATTCACCATGTTAAAATGTACAATTCAGTGGTTTTTAGTATATTTGCAAGGTTTTCAGTCATCACCACTATTTAATCCCAGAACATTTTCATCACCACAAAAAGAAACACAGGACCAATTAACAGCCACTCCTATTCCCCATTTCCCTCAGCCTCTGGCAACCATAAATCTATTTTCTATTTCTGTGGATTTTCCTATTTAGCAGTCAGACAATATATGGCCTTTTATATCTGTATTTTTTCACTTACCCTAAAGTTTTCAAAGTTCTTCCATGTTGTAGAGTGTATTGATAGCTAAATAATATTCCATTGTATGGATATATATTTTGTTTATCTACTCATCAGTTGATGGACATTTGAACTGTTTCCACCTTTTGGGCTCTCCTTGAATAATGCTGCAATGAACATCCATGCACAAGTTTTATGCAAACATGTGTTTTTATTTCTCTTGAGTATATACCTACAATTGTAATTGCTGAGTCATTGCTGGTATTGCTGGTAACTGTACATTTAACTTTTGGGGTAACTGCCAAAATGTTTTCCGCAACAGCTGCACCATTTAACATTCTTACCAGCAATGTATGAGGGTTCCAATTTCTCCACCTCCTTACCAGCCCTTGTTTTTTTAAAATGATGTACATCCTAGTGTATGTGAAATGGTATCTCATGGTGGTTTTGATTTGCTTTTCTTTAATTACTAATGACATTGAAAACCTTTTCATGTGATTGTTGGCCATTTGCATATCTTCATTGGGGAAATGGCTATTGAAATGCTTTGCCTATTTTTAAAATTGGGTTATTTATTCTTTTTTGTTGTTGTTGAGTTGTAACAGGTTTTTATATATTCTGGATACTAAACCCTAATCAGATATATGATTTGCAAATATTGTCTCCCATTCTGTGGGTTGTCTTTTCACTTTCTTGATAGTTTTTTTTTTTTAATTTTGGTAAAGTATACATAAAATAAATTACCATTTTAAAGTGAGTAAGTCAATGACATTTAATACATTCACAGTGTTGTGCAACCGTCACTGCTATGTAGTTCCAGAAAAGTGTCATCACTACAAAAGGAAATCCCCTACTCATTAATCAGTCACTCCACTTTGCCCCATTCGTTCAGCCCTGGTAACCACTAATCTGCTTTCTGGCTCAGGATATTCACCTATTCTGATTATTTCATATAAAGGGAACCATATAATACATGTCATTTGTGCCTGGCTTCCTTTAATTAGCATAGTGTTTTCAAGGTTTGTCCACTTTGTAGCATTCTTTTTATGGCTGAATAATATTTCATCTTATGGATATACCACAATTTTTTATCCACTGACCAGTTGATGGACATTTGTGTTGTTTCCACCTTTTGTTTATGCTGCTTCTATGAACATTTGTGTATAAGTTTTTATTCGAACACTTGTTTTCAGTGCTTATGTATACATAACTAAGAGTAGAATTACAAGGTCATATTTTAATTCCATGTTTAATTTGTTGAAGAACCACCTGTATTGGTTTGCTAGGGCTGCTGTAACAAAGTACCACAAACTGGGTGGCTTAAACAATCAAAATTTATTGTTTCACAGTTCTGGAATCTAGAAATTACAAATGAAGGTGTTGGCAGGGTTGGTTCATTCTGAGGGCTCTGAGGAAGTCTATTCCATGCCTCTCGCCCAGCTTCTGGTGGTTTGCTAGCAATCTTGGGCATTCCTTGGCTTGTAGATGCATCACTTCAACCTCTGCTTTATGTTCACATGGCTTATTCCCTGTGTCTCTGTCTTTTCACATGGAGTTCTTTTTATAAGGACACCAGTCAGATTGGATTAGGGGCCCACCCTACTCCAGCATATCCTTATTCTAATTTAACTAATTACATCTGAAACAACCCTATTTCCAAATAATGTCAGATTCTGAGGTGCTGGAGGTTAGGACTGCAACATATCTTTGTTGAGGGACACATACAATCCATAACACCACCAAACTGTTTTCAACAGTAGATGCACCATCCCACATCCTTATTAACACTTGATTTTCCCTGTTTTTTATTATATCCATTTTATTGGGTGTGAAATAGTATCTAATCGTGGTTTTGATTTGCATTTCCCTAATGAAAAGTGATGTTAAGCATCTTTTCCTAGGTTTTGAGTACTGTAGCTTTGCAGTAAGTTTTGAAATCAGGAATATGAGTCCTCCAACTGTTTTTTTCTTTTTCAAAATTGTTTTGTCTATTCATGCTCTCTTGTAATTCCATATGTATTTGAAGACCAACATTTCCATTTCTGTAGAAAAGGTCCTTTGAAATTTGATAGGGATTGCATTGAAATCCTTAAATAACTTTGAGGATGTCTTCCAATCCATGAACATAGGATGTGTTTTCATTTATTTAGGTCTTCTTTAATTTCTTCAGCAGTGTTTTGTAGTTTTCAGTGTACAAACTCTTTTACCTCCTTGGTTCATTATATTCTTTTGGAAGCTATTGTAAACAAAATTATTATCTTAATTTCTTTGTCAGATTGTTCACTGCTAGTGTATTGAAACAAAACTTAGCATGTTGATTATGTAATCTGCAACTTTGCTAAATTTGTTCATTAGCTGTAGTAACATTTTTGTAGATTCTTTTGGATTTTCTATATATAGAATCATGTTACCTGCAAACAGACAGTTTTCCTTCTTCGTTTCTAATTTAGATGCATTTTATTTCTTTTTCTTGCCTAATTTCTCTGGCTAGAACTTCCAGAAAATTGTTAAATAGAAATGCTGAAAACAAGTATCCTTATCTTGTTCTTGATTTTAGGAGGAGAGCTTTTCAGTCTTTCACTCTGAGTATGATATTAGCGGTTTTCCCTAAATGCTCTTTATCATGTTGAAGATGTTCCCTTCTATTCTTAGTTCTCTGGGTGTGTTTGTTTTTTTATGCTTAAAAGACTTTGGAATTTGTCAAATGGTTTTTTCATATTAATTGTGATGATCATTTAGTTTTTTCCTTAATTATGTTAATGTGGTGTATTACACTTATTTATTTCCTTATGTTGAACCACCCCTGTATTCCTTGGATAAATCCCATTTGATCATGTTGTATAACACCTTTAATGTGCTGTTGGATTTGGTGTTCTGGTATTTTATTGAGGATTTTTGCATCTATATTGATAAGGGTTATTGGTCTGTAATGTTTTTCTTTTCCTGTGGAATATTTCTCTGGTTTGGTATCAGGGTAATACCAGCCTTATAGAATGAGTTAGAAAGTGTTCCTTTGTTTTCTATTTTTTGGAGTAGTTTGAAATGTGTTGTTGTTAATTCTTTTTAAATGTTTGGTAGAATTCACCCATGAAACCATCTGGTCCTGGGCTTTTCTGTTTTAATTACTAACTCAATCTCATTGTTTTAGGTCTCTTCAGATATTCTACTTCTTCTTGAATCAGTTTTGATTGTTTCTAGGAATTTGTTCATTTCAACTAGGTTGTACATCAACAAATTAGGTCATAGAATTATCTTATAATGAGATTTATTTCTTTAAAGTTGTTGGTAATTTCCCCACATCCATTTCTGAAACTCAACATAGGAATTTGGATTGCTATCGCTGCTGCCAAGGATTGAGAGGGGAGAGGATGAGGCAATGATAAGTAAAAAATATTATAAATTCTCCTACTGGGTTTCAATCATCTTTTTCTTGATTAAGCATTTACTTTGTTCCTGTAAACCTTTGACTATTTTCCACAGTTCAGATAAAGTTGATTCTAACATTTTTTGCCAGTTTCTTTCATTATTTATGTGAAGGGATGGCCCTTGGAGTTCCCTACTCAACTGTTTTCACTGATGTCAAACATGATAGTGTGTTTTGCTACACAATTTTTTAAAAATTTTGCTGAAGTCCAATTCATGTATTTTTTCATTTGCTTCTCTTTTGGTGTCACATCTAGAAACCATTATGAAATCTGAGGTCACACAGATTTACACTTATGTTTCCATCTGCAAGTTTTATAGTTTCAGTTCTTACATTAGGTATCTGATACATATTGAGATAATTTTTGTATATGTTGTGAGGAAGAGGTTCAAATTCATTCTTTTACATGTGGATATCCGGTTATTAGACACCATTTTCTGAAAAGACTATTCTTTACCCATTGAGTGGTTTGAACACTCTTGTCAAAAATTAATTGACTTATGAATTTAGCAAAGTAGCAGGATACAAAGTCAACTCACAAAAATCAGTTGCATTTCTATGCACTAACAATGCGAAAAGGAAATTATAAAAACAAATCCATTTACAATAGCATCAAAAATAATAAAATACTTAGGAATTAACCAACGAAATGAAAGACTTGGACAATGAATAATACAATACATTGCTGAAAGAAATTAAAGAAGACATAAATAAATGGAAACACATCCCATGTTCATTGTTATTTTTTATTTATTTTTTTTTTTTTGTGAGGAGATCAGCCCTGAGCCAACATCCGCCAATTCTCCTCTTTTTTTGCTGAGGAAGACGGCCCTGGGCTAACATCTGTGCCTATCTTCCTCCACTTTATATGGGACGCCGCCACAGCATGACCCACCAAGCAGTGCGTCGGTGCGCGCCCGGGATCCGAACCAGCGAACCCCGGGCCGCCGCAGCGGAGCGCGCGCACTTAACCGCTTGCGCCACCGGGCCGGCCCCCATTGTTATTTTTAAAATATCAATACTTAATATTGTTAAGATGTCAATACTACCTAAAGCAATCTGTAGATTCAATGCAATCTTCATCAAAATCTCAATGACATTTATTGAGCAAAAGAAAAATTCATCCTAAAACTCATGAAGTCTCAAGGAAACTCTTATAGCTAAAACAATTTGAAAAAGAGCAAAGGTGGAAGACTCACATTTCCTGATTTCAAAACGTACTAGAAAGCTACAGTAATCAAAAGAGTGTGGTATTGGTATAAATACAGAAATAGAGAACAAAGGAATAGAATCGAGAGCTCATTAATAAACCTTTGTATAGATGGTCAAGTGATTTTTGACAAGGTTGTCAGGACTACTCAATGGAGAAAGGACAGCCTTTGCAACAAATGGCTCTGAGAAAATTGGATATACACACGTGAAAGAATGAAGTTGAACCCTTCCCTTGTGCCGTATATAAAATTTAACTCAAAATGGATGAAAAACTAAAATGTAAGACTTAAGACTATAAAACTCTTATGAGAAAACAAAGGGCAAAACTGTCATGACATTGGATTTGGCAATGATTTCTTGGATATGACACCAAAAGAAATAAAAGGAAAATTAGACAAATTGAACTTCATGAAATTTTTTTTAAACGTGCACCATAAGACAATATTAACATATTAGAAAAGCAACCCACAAAATGGGAGAAAATAATTGCAAACAATATTTCTGGTAAGGGATTAAGGTCTAGAATATATGGAGAACTCTTAAAACTCAACAACAACAAAAAATAAACAACCCAATTCAAACATGAGCAAAGGATTTGAATATACATTTCTCCAAAGAAAATATACAAATGGCTAATAAGCACATGAGAAGATACTCAACATCATTAACTATTAGGACAATGCAAATTAAAATTATGAGATACTACTTCACACCCATTAGGATGGCTACTACCAAATAAGCAGAAAATAACACGTGTTGGTGAGCTTGTGGAGAAATTAGAACCCTTATGCTCTGTTGGTGGAAATGTAAAACGGTACATCTGCTGTAGAAAACAGTGTGGCAGTTCCCCAAAAAATTAAAAATATGATTACCATATGATCTGGCAATCACAATTCAGAGTACATACTCAAAAGAGTTGAAAGCAGGGTCTCAAAGAGATATTTATACACCCATGTTCACAGCAGCATTATTCACAATAACTAAAATATGAATAAAACCCAAGTGTCCATCAACAGATAAATGGATAAGTAAAATGTGGTGTATACATACAACAGAATATTATTCAGCCTTAAAAAGGAAGGAAATTTGGACATATGCTGCAACATAGATGAACCTTGAGGACATGCTAACTGAAATTAGTGAAGCACAAAAAGACAACTACTGTATGATTCCACTTACACAAGTTACTTGGAATAGTCAAAATCATAGAGACAGTAATTAAAACAGTGGTTGCCAGTGGCTAGGGGAAGGAAGGAATGGGGAGTTATTTTTTAGTGGGTATAGAACTTCAGTTTTACAAGATAAAAAGAGTTATGGAGATGAATTGTGGTGATGGTTGCACAATATTATGAATGCACTTAATACTATGGAATCGCACACTTAAAAATGATTAAGATGGTAAATTTTATATTATGTGTATTTTACCACATTAAAGAAATTGAGAATATATCACTTGACCAGAGATGTTTATATTTTGACTCTCAATTCTGTTCCATTGATCTCTATGTCTATATTTATGCCATTACCATACTATCTTGATTACTGTAGCTTTGTAATGAGTTTTAATATTGGGAAGTATGAGTCTTCCAACTTTGTTCTTTGCAAGATTGTTTTGGCTATTCTAGATCCCATGAAATTCTATATGAGTTTTAGGATCAGCTTCTCCATTTCCGTAAAAATGGCAGTCGGAATTTCTATAGGTATTGTGTGACATGTGGCTATTCTGAATTGATATCTGTTCTAAATGTATATTAATACATTAGATTTTGAAGACAGTTAAAAAAGTAAAATACCTCATTAATAATATTGACTTATGTTGAAATAAATATATTTTGGATATATTGGGTTAAATGAATTTATTATAATTAATTTAAACAATTTCTTTTTTTAATGCAACTACTGGAAAATTTAAAATTAGATATGTTTCTCACATTATATTTCTACTGGACAGTGTTGTTCTGGTTTTTATTTAGGTTATTAATAACATTGGGATAACCTAGTCACCCATGATATGAACATAAGAGTAATACTTTTTAAAAATGCTAATTCTTTTTTGCCATTTTCTTTAATAAAATGATGGATACACATATAGAAAACATTTTTAATTTGACATTCCTATCTTTCCTAATTCACCATAAGGAATCACTGATAATACTTAGATGTATTATTTTTTCTTTTTTTTAAGCTACTGTTAACCCACAATGTTCATACTAGAATGAAGTAACTTGTGTTGACAGTTTGTTGTGCATCCAGCCATAATTTTTGTATGGTCACATATATACATAAACATAAACACATGTTTATGTTTTTTTATTTTTAAAGTTTATCTGAATTTTCATTTAATAATATCTCATGGGGATTTTAGCAAGGTAAAGTATATATATATAATTCATTCTTCTTAATAACTGCATACAGTTTTCTAGTATAGCTATACCTTAATATTTTCATATTGATGGGCTTTCTAATTATTTCCATTTTTTTCTATTCAAACCTATGTGCTGAAATACATGTTCCTAGATATTTATATTGTTATGCATTACTACTTTTATTTTGTTGGAAAGATCCAAAAGTAAGAATTTTGGGACAAAACATGAGTGTGCTTTTACTTTTAGTAAATATTGCAAGATTATTTTCTTCTTAAACATTTTCTGACAATTCATATCTCTATCAATATATGAAAGTGGTCATTTCCCTACATCTTAAAAAGAAATTAATATTATTTTTTTAATTTAGGTTATGTAATGGATTAAAAATGGCATTTAATTTTAACATGCATTTCTCTGATCATTTATTAAGTTTGATACCCTTTTTTTAATTTTCCGTTTGTATTTCTAGATTTGTGAACTACCTGTTCATATTAGCTTGTTTGTTTTATTTCTTATCAATTTTTAAGAGTTCTTTGTATTAATCCTTGACTACTAATCACTTTAGACTTGCTTTAGATCTAAAACACAAATAGGTTGAAAGTAGAAGGATGGAAAAAGATATTCCATGCAAATAGTAACCAAAACAGAGATGTCTATACTAATATAAAAAAAAATACACTCTAAGTCCAAAACATTACAGGAGACAAAGAATATATGGAAACTTCTTCAACGTGATAATAGGCATTTATGAAAAACTCACAGGTAACTTCATACTCAATGGCAAAAGACTGAAAGCATTCACACTTAGATCAGTAACAAAAATGACTTTTTCATCACTGCTATTCAACATTGAACTGGAAACTTTAGCCAAAGCAATTACGCAAAAAAACAAATAAAAGGAATCCAAATTAGAAAGGAAATAGTAAAACTATCCCTACTTGCAGGTATCATGGTCCTATATACAGAAAATCCCAAGAAATCCACAGGATAACCATTAGAACTAATAAACAAATTAAGCAAAGTTGCAGGTTACAAAATCAACACACTAAAATCAGTTGTGCTTCTATACATTAACATCTGAACAATCCAAAAAAATTAAGAAAACAATTTCATTTATAATAACATCCAAAAGAATAAAAAAGTTAGAAATAAATATCACCCAGAAGAAAAAAAGACTTGCACATTAAAAAACAGAAAACATCACTGAAAGAAATTAAAGCAGATCTAAATAAATGGAATGATATCCTAAGGCCATGGATTGGAAGACAATATTGTTAAGATGATGTCAGTCATTATGGGCTGCTGTGAAAAAAAGTGCAATAGACCCAGTGGCTTATAAACGACAGAAATTTATTTCTCACAGTTCTGGAGACTGGAATAACAAGATCAGGGTGCCAGCATGAATTGGTTCTCCTGAAAGCCTACTTCCAGGTTGCAGACTGCTGACCTCTTGTTGTATCCTCATATGGCATAAAGAAAGCTAGCTAGCTCTCTGACTTCTTTATTTTATTTTATTTATTATTATTTTATTGAGGTCATATTGGCTTATTATAACATTGTGTAAATTTCAAGTGTACATTATTATAAATGAGTTTCCCTATAGATTGCATCATGTTCACCACCAATACTCTAGTTTTTATCCATCACCATATATATGGGCCCCTTTACCCCTTTTGCCCTGCCCATACTCCTTTCCCCTATGGTAACCACTAATCTGTTCTCATTATCCATGTGTTTATTTATCTTCCACATATGAGTGAAATCATAAGATGTTTGTCTGTCTCTGTCTGGCCTATTTCACTTAGCACATTACACTCAAGGTCCACCCATGTTGTTGCAGACGGCTGATTTTGTCTTTTTTTATGGCTGAATAGTATTCCATTGTATATATATACCACATCTTCTTTATGCATTCATAAGTTGATGGGCACTTGGGTTGCTTCCACATCTTGGCTATTGTGAATAATGCCACAATGAACATAAGTATGCATACATCTCTTTGAAGTGTTGATTTCACATTCTTTGGAAAAATACCCAGTAGTGAAATAGCTGGGCTATATCGTATTTCTATTTTTAATTTTTTGAAAAATCTCCATACTCTTCTCCATAGTGCTTGCACTTGTTTGCATTCCCACCAGAAGTGTATGAGGGTTCCCTTTTCTCCACATTCTTTCCAACATTTGTTATTTCTTGTCTTGTTAATTATAGCCATTCTGATAGGCATGAGATGATATCTCATTGTAGTTTTTTGATTTGCATTTCCCTAATAATTAGTGATGTTGAACATCTTTTCATGTGCCTGTTTACCATCTGTATATCTACTTTAGAAAAATGTCTATTCATATGCTCTGCCCATTTTTTGATCAGGTTGATCATTTTTTTGTTGTTGAGGTGTATGAGTTCTTTATATTTTTTGGAAATTAACCTCTTGTCAGATACATGATTTGCAAATATTTTCTCCCAGTTCGTGGGTTATCTTTTCTTTTGTTCATGTTTTCTTTGCTGTACAAAAGCTTTTTAGTCTGATGTAGTCCCATTTGTTTATTTTTTCTTTTGTTTCCTTTCCCTGAGTAGACATTGTATTTGAATAGATGCTGCTAGGACTGATGTCAAAAACTGTACTGCCTATATTTTCTTCTAGGAGTTTTATGGTTTCAGGTCTAAATTGGAAAGGAATAAATAGAATTCTCATTGTTTGCAGATGACCTGATTCTATATATTGAAAACACTAAAGAATCCACCAGGAAACTATTAGAAATAATGAACAACTAAAGCAAAGTTGTAAGGTACAAAACATACAAAAATCAGTTGCATTTCCATACACTAATAACATACTAACAGAAAGAGAAGTCAAGAACACAATGCCAAGGAAGTGACATCAGCATCATAGCGGAGTGAGCTCTTCCCTTATCCCCTCCACACTAAAATACAATGAAAAGGACATTCATAAGCCAACAGAAGACATTCATGCAACACAATAGATGTCTGAGAGATCCACACAGCCATACCTTTGAATGTGGGGTTGCTGGACCCCCCCCCCCAGGAGACAGTGGAAGGAGGTAAGGGGATTACAAGTCCCTCCCATGTGGCAGTGACCTAGAGGCATGACCTCATGTGGTGGCTGACACACAACCCTGAGAAAGGAAGGGGGATAAGGCAGCCCTCCATAGGAATGCTTGCACTATCAGAGTTGCCTCTTGGCCTATGGGAATGCTCCACACCAAGGTGGCTAAGCAATCATGGGGACGCCTGCACCAAGCAGAACACACAGTGAGTGCATAGCCAGGGCATGTGGGATCGCACACAAGAAATAAAGTGCCCCTCCCTCCTGCCTGGTGCAGCAGCTTGGCCCAACAGCGTGAGCAGGGGATCCCTGCCAAAACGCCTGTGCATATGTGTGTAAAGCAGCATCAGCCAGCAGGCAAATGCAGACAGTCCCTGCCGGCACAGCTTCCAATGGACTGGCACATCTGCCAGGGGTCTCAGAGGGCTCAGAAAATACAGCTCCTGCCCCACACACAGTGGTGGTAGGAGGAATCTGTGATCAGATACGACCACTACATGATGGCAAAAATCCACCCCATGAAATACTATGAAGTATATTAGCACTCTTGAACAGAAGAAAAATGACAAGTACCCAGAAATCAATCCCAAACTCACAGAAATTTACAATCTAAATGAAAGAGAATTCAAAATAGTTATCATAAATAAACTCAATGAATTACAAGAAAACTCAGAAAGACAGTTTAATGATCTCAGGAATAAAATTAATGAACAGGGGGAATTCTTCCCCAAAGAGATTGAAACTATAAAAAAATCAGAAATATTGGAGATGGAAAACACAATTAATGAGATAAAGAGAAATGTGGAGTCCTTAAAAAACAGCACTGATATTATGGAGGACAGAATTAGCAAGTTAGGGGACAGAAGTATAGAAATTCTGCAGATGATGGAGGAGTGAGAACTAAGACTAAAAAGAAAGGAAGAATTTCTCTGAGAAAAATCTGACTCAACTCCCATTGGAGTTCTCCCTGGGGCCTGCTAGCCCAGGGTCTGACTCACCCACTAGAGCACCGATTTAATCCAGCTCAGCCAGGGCAGCCAACCCACCCTAGGGTCTGGCCCCACCCAACAACAAGGCCTCCGGAAACTTGTGGACTGCTAAGTGAGCTGCCTTGATTCTTTACAGCCTGGTGAGTGGGTACACCTCTCTGGGGCAAGGCGTGCACAAGGAACGGGTGGAGAGTGTGGGGCGGTGGTGGAGTGTGTGGGGCTCCCACCTTGGAGATACGGGGTCCACTTCAGGAGGTCAAGGGAGGCACACAGGGCAGGACTGTGTGGACTGTGTGTGGAGCTCAGGGTGGTGGGGCTTGTCAGCTGCAGAGGACTTGTGCTTCTCAAAGACCCACATAGGGGGTTTTCCCCATCTTCCAAAGCCTCGAACAATTGGGTGCTCCTGTGCCTGAGGCCAGCCCCACCCAGCTGCAATCCTCAGAGAGCTGACAGGTGACCTAAAGGCTGGAGGCTTTTAGCAGCTGTAAGCCCCCAAGCTTAAAATCCTGACACGCTGGGGGCCTACACACTTAAAAGAAATACTGCACTGTTAATGTGCTATTAGAACTTCAGCCAACTGTGCTGGGACTCCCCACACCTGATAAAGAGAGTGAAGGGCCCACAATGAATAAAAGCAGCTGAGCGTTACAATAGCTGGCCAGGGGCATAGCTCAGCCTCCTTGGGCTCCTAAGGGAGATCAACCACGCCACCAAAGAAGGACACACATAGCCCACACAGGGGTTACTCCTAGAACGTTTGGAATGGAGGAAAGCACACTGCTGGGCCTCATAAGTCATCACTTATATAATGTCACCTCACTAAGAGCAGGAGAGGTAGCTGATCTACCTAATACATAGACACAAGCACAGGAAAAAAGGCAAAATGAGGAGGCAAAGGAATACATTCCAAGTAAGGAAACAGGACAAAACCCCAGAAAAGGAACTAAGAGAAACAGAAATGAGAAACTTACCCATGAGAGAGTTCAAACAAAGAGTGTTAAGGATGCTCACTGATCTGGGCAGAAGAAGGGATGAACTGAGTGAGAGTGTCAACAAAGAAATGAAAGATATAAAAAAGAACCAATCAGAAATGAAGAATACAATACTGGAAATTAAAAATTCACTAGAGGGACTAAAAAACAGAGTAGAGGGTACAGAAGAACAGATCTGTGAGCTGGACGAAAGACTACAAGAAATCACCCAAGCTGAACAGGTAAAAGAAAAAAGAATTAAAAAGAGTGAGGACAGTCTAAGGGACCTCTGGGAGTCAAACACACTAACATCCGTGTTATAGGTGTACCAGGAGGAGAACAGAGAGACAAAGGGGAAGAGAATCTATTTTAAGAAATAATACCTAAAACCTTCCCTAACCTAAGGAAGGAAACAGACATCCAGGTACAGGAAGCACAGAGAGCACCAAACAAGATAAACCCAAAGAGGCCCACACCAAGACACATCATAATTAAAATGTCCAGAATTAAAGAGAGAATCCTAAAAGAAGAAAGAGAAAGACAAGTTACATACAAAGGAAACCCCATATTGCTATCAGCTGACTTCTCAGCAGAAATCTTACAGGCTAGAAGGGAGTGGCACAATATATTTAAAGTGCTAAAAGGAGAAAACCTACAGCCAAGGCTATAGCCAGTAAGGTTATCATTCAAAATGGAATGAGAGATCAAAAGTTTCCCAGACAAGCAAAAATTAAAGGAGTTTGTCACCAAGAAACCAGTACTACAAGAAATGCTAAAGGGACTTATTTAAGGGGAAATGAGAAGACCACAAATAGGAAAAATTATCTATTTCCATGATAAGAGGGTAATGGATACAAATGCACAAAAAAGAGGTTAGATATGATATCAAAAACATAAAATGTGGGAGGAGGGGAGTTAAAGAGTAGAGCTCTCAGACAGAGGTCAAACTAAAGAGACGATCAACTTAATATAGATTCCTACATACATAAGTTACTGTATATGGACCCCATGGTAATCACAAACCAGAAACCCATAATAAATACACACAAAACTAAGGGAAAGGAACACAAACATAATACTAAAGAAGGCAATCAAACCACATGGGAAGAGAGCAAGAGAAGAAGAAAGGAACAAAGAAGCATTACTAAAACATCGAGAAAAAAAGTTAAAAAATGGCAGTAAGTATATACTTATCAACAGCTACTTTAAATGTCAATGGACTAAATGCTCCAATTAAAAGACATAGGGTGGCTGATTGCATAAAAAAACAAGACCCATATATATGCTGCATACAAGAGACACAATTCAAACCTAAAGACACTCACAAATTGAAAGTGAAGGGATGGAAGAACCCTAAGTCATTCTACAAAACCGACATTACCCTGATACCAAAACCAGATAAGGACAACATAAAAGAAGAAAATTACAGGCCAATATCACTGATGAACCTCGATGCAAAAATCCTCAACAGGATACCAGCAAATTGCATACAGCAATACATTAAAAAGATTATACAGAATGATCAAGTGGGATTTGTTCCAATTAGGCAAGGATGGTTCAACATACACAAATCAATTGACATGATACACCACATTGATAAAATGAAGAATAAAAAAATCACATGATCATCTCAATAGATGCAGAGAAAGCATTTGACAATATACAGCATCCATTTATGATAAAAAGTCTGAATAAAATGGGTATAGAAGGAAAGTACCTCAACATAATAAAGGCCATATATAACAAAGCCACAGCTAATATCATCCTCAATGGTGGAAAAACTGAAAGCTATCCCTCTAAGAACTGGAACCAGACAAGGATGCTCACTTTCACCAGTCCTATTTAACATAGTATTGGAAGTCATAGCCAGAGCAATCAGGCAAGAAAAAGAAATACATGGGACCCAAATTGGAAAGAAAGAAGTGAAACTGTCACTATTTGCAGATGACATGATTTTATACATAGAAAACTAAAGAATGCACCAAAAAACTTTTAGAAGTAATTAACAAATATGGTAAAGTTTCAGGATACAAAATCAATATACAAAAATCATTTGCATTTCTATACACTATCAACGAATTAGCAGAAAGAGAAATTAAGAATACAATCCCATTTACGATGGCAACAAAAAGAATGGAATACCTAGGAATAAACTTAACCAAAGAGATGAAAGACCTGTACACTGAAAACTATAAAACCTTGTTGAAAGAAATAGAAGAAACAAAGAAATGGTAAGCTCTTCCATGATTGTGGATTGGAAGAATTAACATGGTTAAAATGTCCATACTTCCTAAAACATTGTATAGATTCAATACAGTCCCTGTCAAAGTTCTAAGAACATTTTTCAAAGAAATGGCACAAAGAAACCAAAAATTTATATACAACAAAAGATCCCAAATAGTCAAAGGAATCGTGAGAAAAAAGAACACAGCTGGAGGTGCCACACTCCCTGATTTCAAAATATACTACAAAGCTATAGTAACTAAAACAGCATGGTAGTGGCACAAAAACAGACACACAGATCAATGGAATATAATTGAAAGCCCAGAAATAAACCCACACGTCTATGTTCAGCTAATTTTCAACAAAGGAGCCAGGACATACAATGGAGAATGGAAAGTTTCTTCAACAAATGGTGTTGGGAAAATTGCATAGCCACATGTAAAAGAAAGGAAGTAGACCATTATCTTACACCATACCACAAAATCAACTCAAAATGGATTAAAGACTTGAATGTGAGACCTGAAACCATGAAACTTCTAGAAGAAAACATAGGCAGTACGCTGTTTGACATTGGTCTTAGCAACAGATTTTCAAGTACCATGTCTGACCAGGCAAGGGATACAACAGGAAAAAATAAACAAATTGGACTACATCAAACTGAAAAGCTTCTGCACAGCAAAGGAAACCATCAACAAAATGAAAAGACAACCTAAGAACTGGAAGAAGATATTTGCAAACCACATATATGATAAGAGGTTAATATCCAAATCATATGAAGAACTCATACATCTCAACAACAAAAAACTAGCAACTCAATTTAAAAATGGGCAAAAGACCTGAACAGACATTTCTCCAAAGAAGAAATACAGATGGCCAACAGGTACATGAAAAGATGTTCAATATCATTAACTATCAGGGAAATGCAAATCAAAACTACAATGAGATATCACCTCACTCCTATCAGAATGTCTATAATTAACAAGACATGAAACAACAAGTGTTGGAGAGGATGTGGAAAAAATGGATCCCTCATACACTGCTGGTGGAAACGCAAACTGGTGCAGCCACTATGGAAAATAGTATGGAGATTTCTGAAAAAGTTAAAAATACAAATATCATAGACCCAGCTATCCCACTACTGGGTATTTATCCAAATAACTTGAAATCAACAATTCAAAGAGACTTATGTACCCCTATGTTCATTGAAGCATTTTTCGCAATAGCCAAGACATGGGAGAAACCCAGGTGCCCATTGAGTGATGAATGGATAAAGAATGGAATACTACTCAGCCATAAAAAAGAGAAAATACTCCCATTCGCAACAACATGAACGGACTTTGAGGGTATTATGTTAAGCAAAATTAGCCAGAGAAAGACAAATACCACATGATTTCATTCATATGTGGAAGATAGGCAAACATATGGACCAAGAGAACAGATTAGTGGTTACCAGAGTGGAAAGGGGTTAGGGAGTGGACATAAGGGGTAAAGGGGCACATGTATGTGGTGACTGATAAATAATAATGTACAACTGAATTTTCACAATGTTATGAACTATCATGACTCAACAAATAATTTAAAAAAAAAGGATACAATCCCATTTACAATTACAACAAAGAGAATAAAATACTTAGGAATAAATTTAACCAAGGAGGTGAAGGACCAATACATCAAAAAGTATAAGACATTATTGAATGAAATTGAAGAAGACATCAAGAAATGGAAAGATGTTCTGTGCTCACAGATTGGAGAAATAAATACAGTTAAGCAATGTTAAGCAACCTAAAGCCATCTACAGATGCAATGCAATTCCAATCAGAATCTCAATGACATTCTTGACAGACCTTGAACAAGGAATCCTAAAATTTACATAGAACAACAAAAGACCCTGAATAGCCAAAGGAATCCTGAGAAAAAAGAACAAAGCCTGAGGTGTCATACTCCCTGTCTTCAAAATATACTACCAAGCTCTAGTAATCAAAACACCGTGGTGCTGGTACAAAAACAGACACAGGGATCAATGGTACAGAATTGAAAGCCCAGAAATAAAACCACACACCTATGTACAGTTAATCTTTGACAAAGGAGCCAAGGACATACAATGGAGAAAGGAAAGTCGCTTCAATAAATGGTGTTGGGAAAACTAGACAGCCACATGTAAAAGAATGAAAATAAACCTTTGTCTTACACCATACACAAAAATTAACTCAAAATGGATTGAAGACTTGAATGTAAGATTTGGCTTCTTCTTATGTGGGCGCTAATCGTATTCATGAAGACTCTACCCTCATACCCTAATTACCTCCCAAAGGCTCAACCACCAAATACCATCACACTGGAATTAAGATTTCAAGATATGAATTTTGAGGGGACACAAACATTCAGTCCATTGCATTACACCTCTGGGCCCTCAAAGTTTGTGTCCTTCTCACATACAAAATATATTAATTTCATCCCAACAGCCCCAAAAGTCTTAACTCCTTTCAACATCAACTCTAAAGTCTAAAGTCCAAAGTCTCATTTAAATATATGGGTAGTCAAGATACAGAAGCAATCAAAGTGTCCATTGATAGATGAATGAATAAAGAATATGTGGTGTATATATATACACACAATGGAATATTAATCAGCCATAAAAACAAATGAAATCTTGCTACTTGTGACAGCATGGATGGACCTAGAGGGTATTATCCTAAGTGAAATAAGTCAGACAAAGACAAATACTGTATTCACTTATAAGCAGAATCTAAAAAAAAAAAAAAAAACGAACAAGCAAAACAAAAGAGGAACAAGCTCATATGTACAAAGAACAAACTGGTGGTCACCAGAGGGGAAGGGGGTGAGGGCATGGGTGAAATAGTTCAACAGGAATAAGAGGTACAAGATTCCAGTTATAAAATAAATAAGTGATGGAGATGTACATCATAGGATATAGAGTCAATAATATTATAATAACTTTGTATGATGACAGATGGTTACTGGACTTGTGATTGTTTTGTAACGTTTATAGACGCTGGATCACTATGTTGTACACCTGAAAGTAATATTGGATTGTATGTCAACTATACTTCAATTAAAAAATAAATAAATAAATAAATGGGTGTGGCTTGAGGTATGATTTGTCCTGAGGCAAAATTCCTTTCTAGGTCTGAACCAATGAAATAAAACAAGTTATGTTCCTCCAAAATATAATGGTGGGACGGACATAGGATAGACATTCCTATGGCAAAAGGGAGAAATAGGAAAGGAGAAAGGAATGATGGGTGATAAGTAAGTCTGAAACCTAGCAAGGCAAACTTCACGAGACCTTAAGGATCAAGAAAAATCCTTTGGCTTTACGTTCTGTCCTCCAGGCCCACTGGGGCAGTGTTCCTGCCTTCCAGATCCACTGGGTCAATTGCCTCACCTTCTGGACACACTGGGGCTGAGGTTCCACCTTATAGACCCACTGGAGTGGCAGTCTTGTTCCCAGAGCTTTGCCAGGCAGCGATCCTATCCAGAGAGCTCTGCTAGGCCAGGGTCAAGCCCCCACAGCTTTGGGCAAAGGTTCTCTGGGTGGTTGAATCCCAGGCAATGCCCTTGCTGCCATGTTTTGAAACCCAGGGGGCAGCCCTGATGATCTCTGAGTCTCCTTCAGGGTCATTATTCCCCTGTCATGAAGAATAGAGCACGGTCACACTCAAATAATTATGTGGTCCCATTGTATAAAATCCAAGACGTCTGACAACCTTCCTTCATTCCTTTATATTTCCTTCCCCTTCAGTTCAAGCTGACAGTTTTTCCACTGGGTAGCTGATTAAGTCTGTGGATTACACTCATACTAATCTCCTTATTAAACTGTTACTTGGCCAAACCTTAGAGTTCTCTTCTGCAAATGTTTTCTCATTTTTTGCAGTATGGATAGACTGAGAATTTCCTAAATCTTTATGTTCTAGTTCCTTTCTTCTTAATAATTGTGTTTTCAAGTCATTGCTCTCTTTTCTCATTTTACTATAAACAGTCAGGAGGAACCAAACCAATCCTTCAATACTTTGCTGAGAAATCTTCTTAGCTAAATATCCAGTTTCATCAGTCACAAGTTATACCTTCCACAAAACCCTAGAATATAAACAAAATTCAGGCAAGTTATTTGCCACTTGAAAACAAAGATCACCTTTTCTCCATTGTCCAATAATACATTGCTCATTTCTATATGAGACATCATCAGAGTGGCCTTTATAATTCATATTTCAAACAACATTCTGTACATGATTATTTTTGTATCCTCTAAGAAGTCAGAAGCT
Organism: Diceros bicornis minor; assembly: GCF_020826845.1. NCBI lineage: Eukaryota > Metazoa > Chordata > Mammalia > Perissodactyla > Rhinocerotidae > Diceros > Diceros bicornis. The sequence continues at coordinate 60,057,990 of NC_080781.1, forward strand.
TTCTCTACAACTCTTTTCATTCCTTTCTGAGATATCACCAGAATCACCTTTAAAATTCCCTTGATGACAATCATGGCTTTTTCTAGCATGCGCTTCAGAACTCTTATAACCTCTACTCACTATCCAATTCCAAAGCCACTTCTAGATTTCTAAAAATTTGTTACAGCAGCACCAAACTACTAATACTAATTCCTGGCTTAGTACATTTGGGATGCTATAACAAAGTACCATAGACTGGATGGCTTATAAACAACAGAAATTTACTTATCACTATTCTAGAAGCTGGATTTCTGAGATCAGGATGTCAACATGGTTGGGTTCTGGTAAGAACCCTCTTCTGGGCTGCAGATTGACAACTTTTTGCTGTATCCTCACATGGCAGAAAGAGAGCTGGCTAACTCTCTAACCTCTTCTTTTAAGGACATTAATCCCATTCCTGAGGGTTCCACCCTCATGACCTAATCACCTCACAAATGTTCCACCTCCAAATACAATCACATTGGAATTAGGGTTTCAATATATTAATTTTGGGGGACACACATATTCAGTACTTTGCATATGGCAATACTAGACAAAGTGATCTACAGAGTCAATGCAATCACTATCAAATCCCAAGGGCTTTTTGCAGAAATGGAAAAGCTGATCCTCAAATTTGTATGGAATTTCAAGAGTCCACAAATACCCAAAACAATATGAACCAGAAGGACAAAGTTGGAGAACTCACATGTCCCAATTTCAATACTTACTGCAAAGCTCCAGTAATCAAAAGAGTGTTGTAATAACATAGAGATAGACATGTATATCACAGAATTGAATTGAGAGTCTTGAAATAAACCCACATATCTATGGTCAATTGATTTTCCACAAGGGTATCAGGACCATTCAATAGGAAAAGAATTGTCTTCTTAACATATCCTGATGGACATATACATACAAAGGAATTAAGTAGGGCCCCTACCTCACATCATATGCAAAATTAACTCAAATGGATCAATGATCTAAAAATAAGACAGAAAACCATAAAACTGTAAGAAGACAACAAAGGAAAAATCTTTATGACCTCATATTTGGCTACAGAGTTTTTAGATATGACACCAAAAGCATGAGCAATATAAGAAAAAATTGATAAGTTGGACTTCATCAAAATTGAAAACTTTTGTGTATCAAAGGACATTAAGGAAGTAAAATGACAATCTACAGAATAGGAGAAAATAATTTGCAAATCAATACTTGATATCAATTTTAGGCAAAGAAATCTTGCAACTCAACAACAAAAAAACAAAACAAACTGATTAAATATGGGCAAAGGACTTGAATAAAAATTTCTCCAAAGAAGATATACAAATGTCCAACAAGCATCTGAAAAGATGCCCAACATCTTTAGTCATTAGGGAAATACAAATCAAAACCACAATGAGGTATCACTTCACTCCCACTTGAATGGTGGTAATTTAAAAATAAAGACAGAAAACAACATTTGCATTTTAATTCTATAAAAAATATTTTCCTAAACTTTGACATTTGTTTTGTTATATCTTTTTAAATGTTTACACGTGGAAAGTCTACACATTAATCATGCCATTGTAGACTTCTCCCAATTGCTGTGACAACTAAGCTATGTTATCCTGCTTTATTACTTCACATTACATCTGTCCTCTCCCCAACCCCAATCTTCCCTATATTCCTGCTGCATTGAATATGATGTGCAGTTTTTCATATCTCCATATCTTTGCTGAAGCTGATACAGCTACCTGAAACTTTTTCATACTACAAAATCTGACTCGTCTGTGTAGGGCCAGGTTAAATATAACCATATCTTTGAAAGTACTGAAACCTCAGACTCAGAGACAGAGTTAGTTTCTCCTTCCTCTGTGCTGCCTCACATTTGTATGTCTCCATTATAACACTTTTGACATTGTGTGTTAGTTGTCGGTTATCTACCCATTTGATTGAGATTACCTTTATATTAAGGCCTAAAATTTACTTACCTCTGACTATCCATGCCCTGCACTTCTTCAGACATCATCATTTCCAAGCTATGTATATTCCTGTCCATCTTTTTATGATTTGTTCCAACCATTAAGGAAGTGTAGGGGGTTCCTCCTTTCATTCCAGGATAATCCATTTTCCTGTATCTGGCTTTCATCTACTTCACTTTGGGAAACTTTGTCATTCAATTCAAGCATACATATAGACTTGGGAGAAAGATGCTGATGGAAAACAACACATATTTCTCCCTGTGTATACTTCCCATTTCCATCATATTTCTACCCAGAAAACTCTTAAATGGCCTTTGCAATCATTATTTAGTCATAATATTACATACCATGTTTTATGGACTGAAGTGTATCCCTCCAGCATTCATATGTTGGATCTCTAAGCCCTCAGTATGACTGTATTTGGAGATAAGATCTTAAGGAGGTAATTAAGGTTAAGTGAGGTAATAAGGTTGGGGCCCTAATCTGACAGGACTGGTGGCCTTATAAGAAGAAGGAGAGAGATTTCTCTCTCTTTCTCCAGCATTCGAGGACACAGTGAGAAGGCAGCCATCTTCAAGCCAGGAAGAAAGCCCTCCCCAGAAATTGACCATACTGATACCCTGATTTTGGACTTCCCAGCCTCCAGAACTTTGAGAAATAAATTTCTGTTGTTTAAGACACCCAGTGTGTGGTATTTTGTTACAGCAGTCTAAGCAAACTAATACACAAGATGTAAAATTTTCACATTGATGACCATATGTATTTCTTAAAATTCTCTTCCTTTTGACTTAAGATATCTTATGCACTTATACTTTTCCTCTTACTTGGTCATTTTCAGGTTCCTTTAATAAATGTTCTTCTTCCTTCTCCTCGACTCTTAGTGTTCCCCAGGTTTGAGTTTTCAGGCCACTGCTCTTTGCTCTTTACATGCTTATCCTGGGAAACTCCCATCACTTCAACTTTCCCATTTAACCATAAGCTCCCTGACAGTTGTGCTAGTATCTGTCTTTATTCTCTGCCCTATTCCTAGTGCTAATTATGTGTCTGACATGTAATCAGTGCTCAATAGATACTTGTTGACAAGATGGACGCTTAGTCAATGCCTCAAAAAATCTGTAGCATCCCTCCTGAGCTCTAATTTTGTATTTCCAAATGTTTCCAGACATTTCTATCTGAATATCCCACACACACATGAAACTCAATTGTCTAAACCTGAAGAAATTATCTTCACCTAAAAGCCCAATGCTTTTCTCACTTTCAAAGTAAAATTTCTTAACAAAACCCACAAGGACTTTCAGGAAATAGTTTCCATCCACTTCCTAGTCCTGTCTCATATTCTCCAGGCCCACAACTATGTGCCTGCCACAGCAAGATCTTCAGAGTAGAAATAATGCCTGAAAGATATATCAGTCCATAAAAATCTCCCCACACACACAGTGTACCTAGGCAAAAAATTGATTTGCTTCTTAAAAAAAAAGAAACTCTATAAATTTTATTCCCATTTAAAGATTAATAATTTATTTTTACATTTTAATTTAAAAAAATCAAAAATATGTTCAAAGTGGAAAATGAAGAAAAATACAAAAAAAAATGATTCACCTGTAATACCCTCGCTCAAAAAAGTGATACATTCTAGTACCTAGTATTTATTGTAGTCTTGTTTTTATGCATATTTTTGTCAGAATTATGATCATATATCATATATCATTTTGCATCCTTTTTATCTTTGGACATTCTATTGTAAGCATTTTTCTATCTTGAAAATCTCTTGTGAACATTTTAATGACCCCATTATATTTCATATTTGTATAAAAAGCCTGTAAAAATTGTTTTATATAGAATTATAAAAGAGGAACTAATGGGTCAAAAGTATGAACATTTTAAGACTTATTACTAAGTTGCTGGCCAAAAGGGTTATATCAATTTATACTTTCATCTATAGCATACATTCATGCTCTCACCAACATTGACATTAACATTTTTTAAAAACTTTGATAATTTTATAAAGAAGAATTTATTTCTTCTTTTAATAAATTTTATACAAATGGAGTTAAACATTTTCTTATAGCCATTTGTACTTGTCATAGTAACTGAATTTTTAAGTAAAAGCATCTTACTCTAAAATATTGTTTTCCCCATCAACAAAATGAAAAGAGAACCTACTTAATGGGAGAAAATATTTGTAAATCATGTATCTGAGAAGAGGTTTATATCCACAATATATAAAAAAACTCATACAATTCAATACCAAAAATCAATCTAATTTAAAACTGGGCAGAAGGTGTGAAAAAAACATTTTTCCAAAGAAGATATACAGTTGACCAACAAATACATGAAAAGATGCTCAACATCCCTAATCAGCCGAGAAATACAAATCAAAACCACAATGAGATAACCCCTCACCCATGTTAGAATAACTATTATCAAAAAGACAAGAAATAACAAGTGTTGGTAAGGATGTGGAGAAAAGGGAAACTTGTGCACTCCTGGTGGGAATGTAAATTGGAGCAACCACTATGAAAAACAGTATGGAGGTTCCTCAAAAAATTAAAAATACAACTATCACATGATCCTATAATTCCACTTCTAGGTGTTTATCTAAAGAAAACAAAAACACTATCTCAAAAAGATATATGAACCCCTATGTTCATTGCAACATTATTTACAATAGCTCAGATATGAAACCAACCTAAGTGTCCATCAATTGACAAATGAATAAAGAAGATGTAGTATATATATATATATATATATATATATATATATATATACACACACACAGTGGAATATTATTTAGCCATAAAAAAGAATTAAATCTTGCCATTTTTGATAACATTGAGGGAACTTGAGGGCATTATTCTAAGTGAAATAAGTCAGACAGACAAAGAAAAATACCATATGATCTCACTTATATATGGAATCTAAACAAAAACAAAAACAAACCAAGCTCATCGATACAGAAAACAGATTGGTGGTGCCAGAGGGAGGTGAGGGTGGGATAAGTGGGGGAAAGGGGTCATAAAGTACAAACTTTCAGTTATAAAATAAATAAGTAATGGGAATGTAATGTTCAGTATGGTGACTATAGTTAATAATGCTGTATTGCATATCTGAAAGTTAATAAGAGAGTACATGTTAAAAGTTTTCATCACAAGGAAAACATTTGTTTTTTAACTACGTAAGGTGACAGATGTTAACTAGACTTATTATGGTGAACATTTTTAATATACACAAATATTGAATAATTATGTTGTACACCTGACACTAATATAATGTTATATGTCAATTATATCTCAATTAAAAAAATAAAATATTCTTTTTCTTTTGAGACTATAAAAGCAATACATGTTGAAAATGTGGACAATACCTATAAACATCTGTAAGCCTGCTCTGAGATAACTACAGTCTGAAGTATTTCCTTCAATTGTTTTTACTTATGCACGTCAATTTTCTTTTCTACAAAATTGTAATTGTACTATAAATATGTGTGTTTATATATATGCATATCCTAGTTTATTTTACTTAGCATTACTTTTTATTTGCCAATATTATTATATAATTTTTTAAAACATGATTTTCCTGTTTCCAGAAAGATGAAGTACATGGATTTTTCCCTATTCTTCTCCTAAGTACAGCGAAAAACCCTCAAAGTTATATATAAAACAAATACAAGAACACTCTTAAGATAGAGAAAATAAGCAGACCAACTAGAGACATATGGATCCAAAGAATGACATGGTAGTGAATTCCTTGGGTATTTTTTTAGCCTTATATATCCCAGACTGCATGCAAGATCGATTATATCCATCACAGACAAAAACAAAAAAGGCCTAAGAAAATCCTGCTTTTTCTCCCCAAAGGAAAAGACAAGAGGCAGCCTAGCAATACAGTAAATTTAGACAATAACCTCTCTATTTCAGGCAAGTACCACAGAAAAACCTGCCCACCCCCTCCTGGGACAGCAAAGACCAAGTGGAGAGCTTACACTTCCCCCACTGTGAGTCTGTAATGAGCATGGAACTGCTCACCTCTATTAGGGTGGTGTCATAGTAGTCCTAGAGGGGAGCTGTGACACTCATGCTCACCTGGAAGTAACAAGGGGCCACTCCCTTCCCTGTTGGGGTAGTAACAGAGGAGACCTAGTGGATAGTGATGATTTTCACTACTGCTCAGTGGCCATAAAACCACCTCTCTGTGGTGTCAGTGGAAGCTATGTGTAGCAGTAATGAAGCACTTCTGCCTCTCCCAACCAGAGTGATATGAATGGAGGCTTAGTTTGGAGCCTGAACTCCCACTCTGTCTCAGTCAGTTTGGGCTGCTATAACAAAAATGTCATAGACTATGTAGCTTAAACCACAAAAATTTATTTCTCACTGTTCTGGAGGCTGAGAAGTCCAAGATCAAGGGACCAGCAGACCCAGTGTCTGATGAAGAACAAATTCCTCTCTTATAGACAACCACCTTCTTGCTGTACCCTCACATGACCTAAAGAGAGAAGGGTCATCTTTCTCATGTCTCTTCTTATAAGGGCACTAATCTTATTTATGAAGACTCCACATCATGACCTAATTACATTCCAAAGGCCCCACCTCCAAATATGGTCACATTGGGGATTAGGCTTCAAATATGAATTTTGAAGGAACACAAACATGCAGTCCATAGCATTCTACTGCTAACACCCCATAATTCATATTATTCTCACATGCAAGATACATTAATTCCATCCCAACAGCCTCAAAAGTCTTAACTCATTCCAGTCTTAACTCTAATATCTAATGTCCAAACTCTCATCTTATTCATCTAAATCAGATATGGGTGAAACTCAAAGTATGATTCATTCTGAGGCAAAATTCTTCTCTAGCTATGAACCTGTGAAGCCATACAAATTATGTACTTCCAAAATACAATAATGGGACAGGCATAGGGTAGACATTCCCATTCCAAAAGGGAGAAATAGGAAAGAAGAGGGGAGTGATGGGCCCCAAGCAAGTCCAAAACCTAGCAAAACAAACTTAACAAAACCTTAAGACTTGAGAATAATCCTCTTTGCCTCCATGTTCTACCCTTCAGGCCAACTGGGGTGGTAGTCCTGCCTTCTAGACCTAATGGGGTATCAATTTCACTTTCTAGACCCACTGAGGTGGTAGTTCCAAATCCAGGACCCCCTGGGGCAGTGGTACTGCCCCCATGGCTCTACAGGGTATAGGCTGTGTGCCTGTGGCTCTGATGAGCAGAGGTTGCAGCCCTCTCCAGGTAACCCCATGTTCATGGGGCCCTGCCCTTGGAAACCAAGATGGAAGCAGCCCTGACATCCAGGCCTATATATTCTGGGTGTGTGGTAGGAATGACAGTCTTGTTCATCTCTGAATTGCCTTTGAGGTCATTCTTCCCTTGTCTTTAAGAATAGCAAGAGTTCACAACAGAATAGCTCTATGGTCCAATCCTGTAGGATCTAAAATGTCCAACTGTTTTCCTTCACTATGTCCAGTTTTCTATGTTTCCTTTCATCCCAGTTGGCAGTGTTTCTGCTAATATAATCCCATCTCTATTGGTGGTGTGGGAGATCAAGATGTGGCCACCCTGAAATATATCTCTTTACCTTGATTGTTTTCTCTGATGGGCATTAGGCTGACCTTCCCCACTAACTGCCTAAAGAATTTGACATAGTAACTCCTTCTTGGAACAGATCTTCTATCTGACAGCTGTAATATAATGTAAAACAGATGTTACAATAGAAAAGGCAACAACAAGCCCATCTTATCAGAAGTTCTGTCTCTCTGACCACATTCTCTAGATGGCCCTTCGAGGAGTTGCCAGACAAACATTTACATTTATAAGGGAAATCTCCATTTGTAAAGGTGTCTCCCTTTCTGTCTTGGAAAGAGGGGGGATGACCTCATTTCTAGAAACTTATCAATGTGGAAGTTGAGGTCTTAAATCTGCATAATAACCTTACTCTTATTTACTGTGCTTTAGTGGTAATCTCCTATAACTGACTCCCCCAACCCCCAAGATCCTCCTTTGTCTTTAGCTGAAGATGGTATTTAAGAGGAGAATTTCTGCTATTGTGTTTAGAAACGCAGTGTCCCTGGTTTCTCAAATGTATACATGTTATTAAACTTGGTATTATTTTCTTCTGCTAACCTGTCTTGTTAATTATTTGGCCATCCATAAGAACCTTAAGGGAAAGGGCAGAGGGCGATTCTCCCTCTTCTCCTACAGTGGCTTCTCTAGAGACTGCTGATTAGGTCAGAGCTTCACAGCTATCTTAATCTCCTTATCAAATAAGGAGATTTTTGTGTTTTCTTCTGAATGTATTTTCTCATTGTTTGTAACATGGACATGCTGAGAATTTTCCATATTCCTAAAGGAGAGAATGTTCTTCTCACAAAACCCTCCAAACCACATTGTTGTCTTCACAAATGCATTCTCCATGTGGAAGTCTTGTTCAAATTGCCTCTAATCTAGCTCATAGTGATAGATTCACAGGACTTTAATATTCATATAGCATATACTTTTTATTTTGAGGTAATTGTAGATTCATATGCAGTTGTAAGAAATTATGCAGATGGAATGGAAGTTTGCAGACCTCTGTGGACCTGCAACCCAGCAAGTCAAGCACATCTGGTGAAAGTTATTAAAATAAAAATATATGCATTCAAGGTCTTCAGAAATTGTCTTAAGAGCATACAGTGAATGATGACGCATTTATTCAAGAAAGTCTACTAAAACTTGAGAAAACTAGCAAGAGTCTGTGGCATTTGAACCATGACCCATTCACTCTCTTTATCCCTAGCTCATTTTGATATAAGGTATAATCTAGGCAGATACATATAAGAAGTCAGGGCTCACTGTCCCCTCAGATTCTAATCAAAAGATTTGGTATCTCAATGTGTGGATGAGGCTGCCGGCATATGTCACTCCATCCAAGTTTGAATTGGAGAGGTTAAATTCCTGGTGAGTGAAGCTGAGAGTTCGTATTGTCCCTCCTGCAACCCAGCACTCAATTAATCCCTGCCCCAGGTGTGACAGGCTGGAAATACTGGGGTTCAATCCCTCTGACCCTAGCTTGCTCGTAAGGTGGAGGTTGCATGCCAGGATCAGTAAGCTAAGACTAGAAGGCTACTGACCACTCTCATGAGTGCCTGGAACAGTAGCTCAGATAATTTGCTCAAGGAGAGAGGCAGTACAAAAGAACAGAGAGCTCTAAAACTGTCCCCAATATAACTGATTCTTTTTGAAATAGAATGTAGGGAATTATAAGCCTAAGGTTGCTGTGGTAAACAATGGGGATTTTGGTGGTAAGCAATAAAAAGGAGGCTGGTAGCCTCCATAAGAACAGAAACCTAAATTGTAACCCTGCTAGAAGTTTAACAAAGAAAACCAGGGAAAGCGATACCTAAGAAGAGTCCTCCTGTGATCAGAATAAACCTCAAAATCTGGCTTCAAAAAACCCCTCTCCTGAATTTAGTTAGATTAGACTCTGAAACAACTTACACCACAGGAAATTGTTAAAAACAATAGAGCAATCAGTCAGCAATTAACAAAAACTAAAAGCTGGATGTGATACCAAAAGAAGCAGACAGCTTAATGGAAATATCAGAGAGAGAGACAGAGAACCCCGCTAAAACAACTGTCATACCAGGGTGAATGTGTATGTATCCAAGGCTGAGGTCTCCAAAAAGCGAAATCAGAGGCTTCATGTTGTAGGAGAAATAGACTTCACTAAAATGGTTTAGTCAAGACACTAAACAGATAAACAGTCAAAAACAACAAACAAACCCTGGAGAATGTGGAGGTGAATGAGTATCAAGAGTTGTAACATCATATTACCTAAATTTTCACTTTTCAACAAAAATCCCAAGATATGAAAAGAAACATAAAAGTATGACCCATACACATGAAAAAAAGCTAGCATCAGAAATTACCTTTGAAGGGGACCAGATGCTGGAATTAGCAGACAGAGATTTTTAAATCAGCTATTTTAAATAAGCTAAAAGAACTAAAAGAAGTCATGCTTAACAAAGTAAAGAAAATATGATGAGAGTGTCTCATCAAATGGAGAATTTCAACAAAGAGATAGAAATTATGAAAAATAAATAAGTGAAAATTCTGGAGTTGAAAATTACATTAATCAAAATAAAAAATAACTAGTACGGCTCAATAGTAGAATTATGTTGCTGGAAGAAAGAATCAGCAAAGCTGAAGATAAGTCTATAAATACTATGCAATCTGAAGAACAAGGAAAAAATGTAATTAAAAAAATAAGCAGCAACTCATAGAAATGTGGGACATCATTAATGAGAGTACCAGAAACAGAGGAGAGAGAGAAAGAAGCAGGAAAAAATGAAGATATCATGGATTAAAACTTCCCATAGTTAATAAAATGCATTAATCTACACATCTGAAAATATTTTTAAAAAGTAGTATAAATCCAAAGAAACCGATACCCATAAACATTATAGCAAAAGTGCTGAAAGACAAAGACAGAGAATCTTGCAAGCAACAAGAGAAAAAAGAATTGTCACCAACAAGCCACAATAAAATTAATAACTAACTTCTCATCAGAAACAATGGAATCCAGAAGGCAATGGGATGAAATATTAAAAGTGTGGAAAGAAAAGAATGTGTCAACCAAGAATCTTATATCTACAAAAACTATTTTTCAAAAATGAAGGCAAAATAATAGCATTCTTAGATAAACAAAAACTGAGAAAATCTGTTGCTATGAGACTTGCCTTACAAGACATGCTAAAGTTTTTCAGGATGACAGCAAATGACCCCAGAAAATAATTTGAATCTACATGAAAAAACCAAGAGCGTAGGTAAAGTTAATTATGTACTTATAGTAGACACTATAAATGTATATTTCTTCTCTTAACTGATTTAAAAAGCCATTATGTAAAAAACATGTATGCAATTGTACTTTTGGGACTGTAACATTTAGAAATGTAATAAATTATCCCATAACACCATAAACAAGGTGGGTGGGAGCAAAGCTATATTGAACTAAAGAAATTACTCCAGTTAGTAACTTGAATCCACAGGAATAAATGAAGGAAACCAGAAATGATTAATAAGAAGGTTAATATAACAAAAGCTGTAAATATATATTTGCTTTTCTTTTTCTCCAAGCTTCTCTAAGGGACATAAAATAAGAGAAAGTAAAAAGTATAACAATGCATTACTGAATCTGTAACATTTATAGGTGTAATACATATAGCAATAATACCACAAAATAGGAAAAAGGAATAGAGCTATATAGAAAATTAACTTCTATATCTTACTGAAATTAATATACAGATCTTCCTCAACTTGTGATGGGGTTATGTCCTGATAAACCCATCATAAACTGAAAATATCATAAGTCACAAATATGTTTCATACTTCTAACTTACAGAACATCATAGCTTAGCATAGCCTACCTTAAACATACTCAGAACACTTACTGTTGGGAAAAATCATCTAACACAAAGTCTATTTTATAATAAAGTGTTGAATATCTCGCATAATTTATTGAATATTGTACTGAAAGTGAAAAAAAAATTGTTGTTTGTACAGAATGGTTGTGAGAGTGTTGGTTGTCTACCCTTGTGATCGCATGCCTGACTGGAAGCTGTAGCTTGCTGCTGCTGTCCAGCATCACAAAAGAATAACGCTAGCCCTGGAAAAGATCAAAATTCAAAATTTGGAGTATATTTTCAACTGAACGTGTACTACTTTTGCACCATCGTAAAGTTGAAAAATTGTAATTCGGGGACTGTGTGTAGTATAAATCTTAAGTAGATTTTGATAAGTTAGTATGTATGTGTTAAATTCTAAACCAAGTATTAAGAAAACTAACTCAAAAATAAATAGTGAAAAAACTCATGAAAGTAGTTAAATTATTATACTAGAAAAATTAACTTTTCAAATTCCATGTAAAATTAAGATTGTACAGTATTTATCTTTCTCTATCTGACATTTCACTTAGCATAATGCCCTCAAGGTCCATCCATGTTGTTGTGAATGACAGAATGTCTTTGTTTTTTATGGCTGAGTAATATACCATTGTGTGTATATTTTGTTTATCACATTTTCTTTATCTAAAAAAATTAAACACAAAGAAACAGAGAGGATATTGGTGGTTGCAGGGGTAGTGGCGGTGGTGGAAATGGGTCAAGGTGTTCAAAGGGTACAAACATCTAGTTATAAGAGAAATAAGTTCTGGGGATATAATGTACAGCATGGTGACTATAGTTAACAATACTATACTGTATACTTGAAAGCTGTTAGGAGAGTAGATCTTAAAAGTTCTCAAAACACACACAATGGTAACTATATGAGGTGATGGATGTGTTAACTAACATTATTGTGGTAACTATTCCACAATATATATGTATATCAAATCATGACATTGTGCACCTTAAACTTAAACAATGTTATATGTCAATTGTGTATCAATAAGGCTAGAAAAATGGGAAAAGAATACTTAATGAAAAAAAATCATGAAAGGACCAGTAGAGGAGCAAAAATGACACAAAACATAGAAAACAAAAGTAAAATGGCAGATATGCATATTGTCTTAAAAGTAATTACAAGCCATGGGAAAGTATTTTTTTTTTTTAATTTTGTGTTTGTTGCAGTAACATTGGTTAATAACATTGTATAAATTTTAGGTGTACATCACTATACTTATATTTCTGCATAGATTACATCATGTTCACCACCCAAATACTAATTACAACCCAACACCACACAAATGTGTCAAATTATCCCTTTCGCCCTCCTCCCTCCCACCTTCCCCTCTGGTAACCACCAATCCAATCTCTGACTCTATGTGTTTGTTTATTGTTGTTTTCTATTCTATTCCATTGACTGTATGTGTTTGTTATTGTTGCTTTCTATTCTATTCCATTGATCTGTGTGCCAGTACCATTCTGTTTCCGTTGCTATGCAACTGATTTTTGTATGTTGATTTTGTATCCTGCAACTTTACCGTATTCGTTTATTACTTCTAAAAGTTTTTTGGTACATTCTGTAGGGTTTTCTATATATAAAATCATGTCATCTGCAAATAGTGAGAGTTTCACTTCTTCCTTTCCAATTTGGATCCCTCTTATTTCTTTTTCTTGCCTGATTGCTCTGGCTAGGACTTCCAGTACAATGTTAAATGGGAGTGGTGAGAGTGGGCATCCTTGTCTGCTTCCTGTTCTTAGAGGGATAGCTTTCAGTTTTTCACAATTGTGGATGATATTAGCTGTGGGTTTGTCATATATGGCCTTTATTATGTTGAGCTACTTTCCTTCTAGCCCCATTTTATTCAGAGTTTTGATCATGAATCGATGCTCTATATTGTCAAATGCTTTCTCTGCATCTATTGAGATCATCATGTGATTTTTATTCTTCATTTTATTACTGTGGTGTATTATGTTGATTGATTTGTGAATGTTGAGCCAGCCCTGCATACCTAGAATAAATCCTACTTGATCATGGTGTATAATCTTTTTAATGTGTTGTTGTCTGTGATTTGCTAGTATTTTGTTGAGGATTTCTGCATCGATATTCATCAGTGATATCAACCCGTAATTTTCTTTTCTTGCCTTGTCCTTGTCTGGTTTTGGTATTAGGGTTATGCTGGATTCGTAGAATGATTTAGGGAGCTTCCCCTCCTCCTCAGTTTTTTGGAAGAGTTTGAGAAAGATAGGTATTAAGTCTTCTTTGAATGTTTGGTAGAATTCACCAGGGAAGCCATCTGGTCCTGGACTTTTATATTTGGGAAGGTTTTTGATTACTGTTTCGATCTCCTTACTGGTGATTGGTCTATTCAAATTCTGTATTTCTTCTTGATCCAGTTTTGGAAGGTTGTATGATTCTAAGAATTTATCCATTTCTTCTAGATTGTCGAATTGGTTGGCATATAGCTTTTCATAGTATTCTCTTATAATCTTTTGTATTTCTGAGGTGTCTGTTGTAATTTCTCCTCTTTCATTTCTGATTTTATTTATTTGAGCCTTCTCTCTTTTTTTCTTGGTGAGTCTAGCTAAAGGATTGTCAATTTTGTTTGTCTTTTCAAAGAACCAGCTCTTGGTTTTATTAAGTTTTTCTATTGTTATTTTAGTCTCTATTTCATTTATTTCTGCTCTGATTTTTATCATCTCCCTTCTTCTACTGATTTTGGTCTTTGTTTCTTCTTCTTTTTCCGGTTCCTTTAGGTGCATTGTTAGATTGTTTATTTGAGATTTTTCTTGTTTGTTGAGATAGGCCTGTATTGCTATAAACTTCCCTCTTAGAACCGCTTTTGCTGTATCCCATAAATTCGGCATGTCGTATTTTCATTTTCATTTGTCTCCAGGTATTTTTTGATTTTTCCTTGGATTTCTTCATTGACCCCATCGTTGTTCAGTAGCATTTTGTTTAATCTCCAAGTATTTGTGGCTTTTCTGATTTTCTTCCTCTAGTTGATTTCTAGTTTCATATCGTTGTGGTCAGAAAATATGCTTGGTATTATTTCAATCTTGTTAAATTTATAAAGACTTGTTTTGTGCCCTAATATGTGATCAATCCTGGAGAATGTTCCATGTGCATTTGAAAAGAACGTGTATTCTTTGGCTTTTGGATGGAATGCTCTGTATATATCTACTAGGTCCATCTCTTCTAGTGTATTATTTAAGGCCAATGTTTCCTTATTGATCTTCTGTTTGGGTGATCTATCCATTGGTGTAAGTGGAGTGTTAAAGTCCCCTACTATTATTATGTCACTGTCTATGTCACTTTCTATTTCTGTTAATAATTGCTTTATATATTTAGGTGCTCCTACATTGGGTGTGTAGATATTTACAAGTGTTTTATCCTCTTGTTGGATTGTTCCCTTGATCATTATGTAATGCCTTTCTTTGTCTCTTTTTACAGTTTTTGTTTTAAAGTGCATTGGGAATGGATTGAACACTGTAATGAAAAGCAGAAATTGGCAGGTGGATAAAAGTATATAATCCAACTATATGCAATGCACTAGAGATGTATTTTAGATTCAAAGGCAAAAATATGTTGAAAGTAAATGGATATAAAAAGATACACCATGCACACAGTAATCAAAAAAGAATTGGAGCGCTTACATTAATATCAGAGAAATATACATTAGATAAAAATGGCTACTAGATATAGGGAAGCACATTTTATAATGATGGATGAGACAGTCAATCTATGAGGAAGATATAAAGATATAAAAACATACGTGACCTAACAGCAGAGTCTCAAATTACATGAGGGAAAACTGACTGCATTGAAGGAAGAAATAGACTGTTCAGTAACAGTAGCTGGAGACTTCAATACACTACTTTCAATAATGGACAGAATAAGTAGGCAGACACCCAGCAATGAAATAGGAGACATGAACAAAACTATTACCAACTAGACATCTAAACAACAATCCACCCAACGATAGGAGAATACACATTCATCTCAAGTGCATGTGGAACATTCTCCAGCATAGGCCATACCTTAGGCCATAAAACAAGGCTTGATATATTTTAAAGAATTGAAATCATAAAAAATATATTCTCCAACAAAAAAACAAACAACCTGATCAAAAAATGGGCAGAGGAAATGAACAGACACTTCTCCAAAGAAGATATACAGATGGCCAATGGGCATATGAAACAATGTCCAACATCACTTACCATCAAGGAAATGCAAATCTAAATAACACTAAGATATCACCTCATGCCTGTTAGAATGGCTATAATCACCAAGACAAAAAACAACAAATGTTGGAGAGGATGTGGCAAAACAGGAACCCTCATACACAGCTGGTGGGAATGCAAACTGGTGCAGCCTCTATGGAAAACAGTATGGACATTCCTCAAAAAATTAAAAATAGAAATACCCTATGATTCAGCTATTCCACTACTAGGGATCTATCCAATGAACCTGAAATCAACAATCCAAGGAGACTTATGCACCCCTATGTTCATTGCAATATTATTCACTGTAGCCAAGAAGTGGAAGCAACCCAAGTGCCCCTTGACTGATGATTGGATCAAGAAGATGAGGTATACATATACAATGGAATACTACTTAGCCGTAAAAAAAGAAAATTGCCCCCTTTGCAACAACATGGATGGGACTGGAGGGTATTATGTTAAGTGAAATAAGCCAGAAAGAGAAAGACAATCATCGTATGATCTCACTCATATGTGGACTATAAACCAACACATAGATAGAGAAAACTCTATTGTGGTTGACAGGGGCAATGGAGGTGTGGGGTTGGCACAAGGGGTGAAGCGAGACATGTATATGGTGATTGACAGAGAATAATGTACAACCAAAATTTCACAATGTTATAAACTACTAAGACATAAATAAAAAATATATATTCTTCAACAATAGAATGAAATTAGAAATATAAAACAGAAGGAAATTTACAAATATATGGAAATAAAACAACACACTCCTAAAGAGCCAGTAGATCAAAGAAGAAATCAAAACGGTTAAGAACCAATTTGAGGTGAATAAGAATGAAGACACAACATACCAATGTTTATGAGATATATTTATGAGTGCTTAGAGGAAAAGTTATAGTTGTAAAAATGCTTACATTAAAAGAGAAGAAAGATTTCAAATCAATAACTTAACCTACCTTAAGACACTGGGAAAAGAGCAAACTAAACACAAAAGAAACAGAAGAAAGGAAAAAATAAAGATTAGAGTAGAAATTAATAAAATAAAAAGTAGAAAAATAATAGATAAAATCAACAAAACAAAAAGTTGGTTCTTTGAAAATATCAACAATATTGGCAAACCTTTAGCTAGACTGACCAAGAAAAATAGAAGACTGAAATTAGTAAAATCAGAAATGGAAAAGGAGATATTCCTATAGTCTCGCATCAGTAAAAAGGATTGTAAGGGAATACTGTGAGCAATGCTATGCCAACAAATTAGATAACTTAGATGCATGGACAAATTCCTAGAAGGAAACCAACTACCAAAATTGACCCAAGAAGAATTAGAACATCTAGATAGAACTGTAACAAGTAAAGTGATTAAATTATTAATCAAAAAACTTCTCATAAAGAAAATCCTGGGCCCAGAAGTCTTCATTGGTGAATTTTATCAAACATTTACAGAAGAATTAATACCAATTCTTCACAAAATCTTCCACACCATAGAAGAAAAGAGAACACTTCCTAACTCATTCTATGAGGCAAGTATTCTCATTTGGGTGGTCTTCATTTATTTCCACACTTGTCTCTCAGGTCACTGCTATTTCCATGTTACCATATCTGGCACTTTCCATTCAATATCCCTCAGTGGCACCCCAACATACACACCCCCTGAACCTACTTCTCCCCTTGGTGAATTTATTGTCACCCAAATCCCCTTATACTTGGACTCTACTTCAGACTTCTTAATGGATCTGCCTGCCTCCAGGTTCTCTTCTCTCCTTTCATGCTTCACTCTGGTATAACACCTGTGATCACTCCCTTCACCCACCCAAATATCTCTGATCACATTATTGTCCTACAAAGAATGTTACTATGACTCCCCATCCTGGATGGGATAAAGGTCAAACTCCTTGTAGTAGCATGCAAGGGATTCAGTTACCTACCCTGCCTACCTTTCTAATCTCGTCTCTGACCACTTATCTTTTTAGCAAAAAATGGTAGTTTCTGAAACATAACAAGTCTTTCTCACTCATCTATGCCTTTTCTTATGGTGTCCCCTCTGCTTGGAATATGCTCCAGCCCCTACCCCTACCCTAGTTCTGTGGGGATTAACTTCGAGCTTCACTTCTTCCAGGAAGCATTCCCCAAAGTGCCTTCTCCAATTGCTGCATTTGGTGCCCCTCATCTGTACTCTTACTTTTCCTTGTCTGTGTGTGTAGCCTTGTAAACTGTATTGCATTGTAATTGGTTTCTTTATTTTCTCCATTGGATTGTGAGATTTTTTATAACAGGGCCTCTATCATTTATTTCTGCTTCCTCTATTGCCTAGCATACTACCTGGCACAGCGTAAAGCTTCAATAAAATCTTTGTTAAACAAGATAAGCAAGTAATTAGATGAATGAATGTTGCCCACACTCTGGTAGTAATGAAGTTCATGGATTGGGGCTCCCACACCAGAGTAAAAACCATTCTTTGAAAAGTAATAATATGCAGTCAGTGACAATTCCAGGCTGCAATTATGTCTCTACAGGGCAGTAAACATTTACCTGTCAGAGGCCCCAGAACACAAGGGAGAACTTCACCCACCTAGTTCCCACACAAATTCCAGGCTATTTTAATGTTCCCATTGGCAAATAGATTTTTGTTTTTCTCTCAAATAATCTTTTAAATTGTAAAAAATATAAAGGATGATCTACATGGGATTCTCATTTTACGGATTAGAAGACAGAGGTTATTAGACATTCGGAAAGCTTTCTCTAAGGTCATGCTGTAGCTCATTAGTAGCAGAGCCAAGAACAAAACAAGTCTCAAGTTTCATACTCCTGTGTGGTTTCCATGACATCTGGCTGTCTTACAGCCAAAAATAATGATGTCCTCTATCCTGTGGCCCCCAGACTAGAGTTGTGTCTATAACCAAAATCTCCATGAGGTAAGAATATTTTTTCTGACAGACCTCAAAAACCACAGTAACTGTCCCTACATATGTATTCTTAAAGGAACCGTGATTTTATCCTAAAAGAGTCCTCAAGTTCCCCAAAAATATTTCAGACCACAGGAGTATTTACAGTGAGCCAGCTATAAAGGTCAATAAAGATCATCTAATCCAAATCTTTCATTTGCAGATAGGGAAAATGATGCCTAGAAGTGGAGGGAGAGACTTGCCCAAGGTCTCACAGCAACCTAGTGATAGAGTCCAGACTAGGACTCAGGTCTAATAATTTACAGACCTGTACAGTTTTCTAATCCCACTGCCCACCCAGAAGAAATGACAATCCTCATACAATCTCTAGATAACAGTAAAGTATCTACAGACTCATCCCTCATTGGCATCAATTGTTCCTTACTGTACATATCACGCATATCACTGTAAGCCACTGGCTTAATTTGACTGATCCAATATTAGATTTCCTTTCTTTGAAAGATTCAAACTAAGAGAAATTTATTAAAAACATTTACTTAACATCAAGTATGTTTCAGGAACTATACTAGATAGTACATAGTAGTGTTTAGTTTGAGTTTAGGAGTGAACTTGCCTGGGTTCCAAACTTGCCTTTATTGCCTACTAGCTTTGTGACTCTGAGCAAGTTACTACATGTCTCTTTCCCCAGTTCTCTTATTTTTAGCAGTGATAATAATAGTACTATCTCATAAGGATGCTGAGTTATTGAGTTATTCTATTTAAAGTGCTTAGAAGAGTGCCTGACACAAAGTAAGTGCTTAATAAATGTCAGCTATTATTACTAATGAATATGGTTTACTATATAACATATCATTTTGTAGTCATAGAAGTTCTGCTGTTTTCTAGCTTGGTCAAGTAATTTTACTATCTGAGTCTCAGTTTAGTCGTATGTTTATTGAGGATAATAATATTTATCTCACTGGGGTTTTGTGAAGATTCATGCCCAATGTGAAAGCTATACTTTAGTTAAAACTCACTATGGTTTTATCAAGATTCATGCCCCATGTGAAAGTTATATTTTAGTTAGTTCCCGTTCCCTTTCCTGTTCCATATTACTTTCTAGAAAGTTCACCGATTTCCTTTTACCAGAGTTGAGTGACAGGAGCAATCATCTATCTCTTTATTCTTCAAAGAAGGCAGGCAGCAATGCCCAGAGTAAGCTATCATGATCATGATCATCATCACCATCACCATTATCATCATCATTATCATTACCAAAAAACCACTCAAGCAGAGCCCAAGACTCTATCCCCTTTAGCCTCCATTTGGACCTGATTCCACCAATTACCTCCTCCCCTCTTGAACTTTTAATATCTCCCCTAGGCCTTTCCCTGAGCATACAAATACATTTGAGTTTTGCCTATCCTTATAAGAGCCTTTATTTTTTACTTCTTCCTCAAATCACCACAGTTTTCCCTCTCTCTTTTATTGTCAAACACCTTGACAAAGTAGTTATTTCCCTCTCTGCATTCCCTCTCTAACCATACAATTATTAACTTGTTAGTTCATTCATTCATTAACTCATTCAACAATTACAGAACACCTACTAGATATGCCAGGCACTGTACCAAGTCCTAGGGATGCAAAGGTGAACAAGATTGACATGGTCTCTGCCCTTGGGAGACTTTCAATGTACTGCAAATCACATTACCATTACAAGCTGCCCCCCTCAACACACACACCACTGAAATAACTCCGACCAAGGTCACTGGTGATCAACTTATGAAATATAATCTTTATTTTTTCTTGGTCTTTAATGCCCTTAGTTTTCTGTCAGCCTTTGAGACTGCTGACCTGACTAATCTTCTGAAAAACCTCATCTCACTTGGCATCAGTGATGCTATATCCTTGTACTTCTCTGATCATTATTGCCATCACTGAGACCTCTTCTTTTGTCTATCTTTCAAAATGTCAGCATTCCCCCCAAGGCTCTGGACTTGCCTAGTTCTCCTCTTCTCATCCATTTCCATGGTTTCAGCTATCACCTCTAGAATCCTGAATCCCATTTCCACATCTTGAGCCTCAATTCCTCTACTAAACTTCAAGGTTCTCATTTTAACTGCTTGCCAGAGAACTCCACCTGGATGCCACATTAGCCTTTCAAAATAACACACTCCAAACTCAAAGCAAATTCATAATCCTCTTCTCTAGCTCAAAACTGCTTCTTTTTTTTTAATGTTTTCCCACTCTGTGATTAGGAGGTGGCACCACCATTCTCCACGCTACCAGAATCAAAGCTAGGAAACATCATTCTAATCAGTCACTTCTCCCTGCATTTAATCAGTCAGCAAGATATTCAATTGCTTCTCAGCGGTACCTCTCAAATCCAATCCTCATGTAACTACTTGCACAGCTTTAGGTCATGAATATATTAGTTCTCACATGGACTACTGAGCTCCACCATCCATGCACAGTCTCTTCTCACCAATCCAGTTTCCATACCAGGGCTTGACCATAAGCATGTCTAAAATGATATCTTCACAGTGCCACTTATCTCACCCTCAAAAATTTTCAGTTTGTGTCCATTGCCTAATGAATGCAGAGTAAGGCCTTTAGGAGAGCATTTGCTCCAATTTGGTCATGTTTTCTGGCCTGCCTTAGCACTCTCTAATGTACTATAAAATGGGACTGTTCATTAGTCCCCAACTGACTCAATGTCTTTCTGCCCAGATACCTGGAGCTATTAATAGCTTCAATTATCTTTGCCTAGTAGGCACTAGGACTATGAGCTAGATCATAATTTTTATTATAGAGATGAGGAAATTTAGGCTCAGGGAAGAAAGGTGCTTTACATTAGGACACACAGCTATTATGTAGGGAACCCTAAATTTGAACCTAGGTCTAATTACATCAAAACCAGTGTGCCTTTGATGACACTCCTAACCCAAGTGTAGAGATGGATAGAGAAGGTGCAGATTGGTGGATACAAGGGCTTTGATAATGTTCTAGGTCTTAACATTAGTTGAGGGTTTATGCACATTCAGGTTGTTATTATGCTTCATTAATTTACGTATATTCTGCATCAAATATTGCATAATAAAACAATTTAAGAACAGAAGGATGTTAGGTTTGTTCAATGCCTGACACAATACATACTTAGTAAAGAATGAATTAAAGAATGAACAATTAAGCTGTGGGGGAAGAGGGAGAATCCCCCTCTGCCCTTTCCCTTAAGGTTCTTATGGCTGGCCAAATAATTAACAAGACAGGTGAACAGGAGAAAATAATACCAACTTTAATAACATGTATACATGGGAGAAACCAAGGACACTGAGTTTCTCAACACAATAACAGAGATTCTTGTCTTAAATAGCATCTTCAGCTAAAGACAAAGGAGGGTGTTGGGGGTCTGTGGTGTTTCGGGATTTCAGAGGGGAAGACAATTTGCATAAATAGGGAAATGTAAATGTTTGCCTGACAATGCTTTGCAGGGCGTCCTATAGAGAATGTGGCTGGAGACAGGAATTATAGTAATCAAGGGTATGTATGTTTAAGTCTTCTTCGTCAGTCCTGGTAAGAGTTTTCACAGATAAGGTCATCCCCCCTCTTCCCACTACACAGAGGGAGATACCTTTACAAATGTAAATATTTGGTAAACAGAACTTTGAAAAGAATGGGCTTAGTGAGGACCCTGTCAGTCTGTCCATACCCAGAGTTAAATTTCTTTAGGCAGTTAGGAGGGAGGTCAAATGTCCATCAGGGAAAATAATCAAGGTAAAGAGACATATTTCAGGATGGCCAAAGTTTGATCTCCCACAAAGCTAACCAAGTATAATTCTTTTAATTGAAGATTGGGAAGGAGATAAACTTGGCACCAGGAGTTTCTAGGTAATCATGATGCTCTCCGACAGGTACATGCATAGCTTTGAGTGGTCTTCCTGGTTCACAGTAGAATGCCAGCCAGTGTCTGGGGACATGAAGAACAAAGCCTATCTCTGGGTAAGAAAGATAACAGGAGGGATATCAAGCAAACTGGGGTATAAGCCAGAGTACCAATCCCCATAGGGAACAGGAGCATAACTAAGAATGCCAAAACAGTCAACCTATAGAATTGACAACCGTGACAAAAGGAAAGCTTGGGCAAAATTACAGCTCAGAAGCCCAAGTAAGGAGCATGCAGTAGTGGGAAGAATACTGTTTTTTTTGTTCTGTGAGTCTCAGTTTCTTCATTTACAAAATAAGTTTAATGACAACTTGTTGTGAGGATTCAGAGGGGTAAGGTGTGTTAAGCACATAGCACAGTGTTAGCATAAAAAAGGTATTCAATAAATGGTGAAAAGTAATACTCCATGTGTCCTCTTCCTCAGTTTCCATTCATTCCCCAAACTACTCCATTCAGGCTTTTATAATATTATTCCACTGGAATTACCCTTGCTTTATTCACTGATTATCTCCATGTTGCAAAAGCCTGTGGTCATGTCTCAGGTCATATCTTATTAAATAGAACTGCTATTTTTGAGGCTGATGTCTTCTCCTTTCTCTCAAATCTCTCTCTTTCCTTAGCTCCTTTGAAATATCTTTTTCCTGGTCTCCCTTTCTCATTCAGACAACTCCTTTGCAAACTTTTTTTATAGATGCTTCTTTTTCTTCTACTAATCTCTTCTTAAACATTTATATTCCAAAGTGTTAACTCAATGATTAGTTGATCTTTTCTTCTATACCTACTTTTTAGATAGGCTTATCAGCTCCTATGGTTGAATGTCTACTGCAAACCAGGCACTGTTCAAAGCACAGTGAATATTACCAAAAAGTAACAGTTTCACACCTTGTGTAGTTTACATTCTAGTGGGGGATAATAGAAGGTAAACAAAATAAAAACATTAATACTAATGTAATGAAAGGTAGTATTAAGTGCTTTGAAAAAAATAAAGCAAGTAAAGGGATAGAAAACTATGGAATTTTTTGGGTTTTTTACATATGTGATCATGTCATGTGTAAACAGACTAATTTTACATTTTCCTTTCCAATTTGGATGACTTTTTTTTTTCCTGCTTAAGTTCCAGGCTAGGACTTCCAGTACTATGTTCAATAGAAGTGGTGAGAGTAGGCATCTGTGCCTTGTTCCTGATCTTAGAGGAAAAGCTTTCAGTTGAGTTTGATGTTAGCTGTAGGCTTTTCATTTACGACCTTTATTAGGTTGAGGTAATTTCCTTTTATTTCTAGTTTGTTGAGAGTTTTAATAATGAAAAATGTTGAATTTTGTCAAATATATTTTCTTCATTTATTGGGATGATCATATGTTTTTTATCCCTCATTCTGTTAATGTGGTGTTTCACATTAATTGATTTACACAAGTCAAACCATCCTTTCACCGCAGGGATAAATCTCACTTGGTCAGTTTACTAGCAGTTTGCTGAGGATTTTGCAGCTGTGTTCATCAGGAATATTTGCCTGTAGTTTTCTTTTCTTGTTGTGTCTTTGTCTAGCTTTGATATCAGGGTAATATTGGCCTTATAATATTAGTTTAGAATTGTAGCATCCTTTTTAAGTCTTTGGAAGAGATTGAAAAGGATTGGCATTAACTCTTATTTAAATGTTTGGCGGAATTCACCAGTGAAGCCATGTGGTCCTGGAATTTCCTGTTGGGAGAATTTGATTACTGATTCAATCTCTCCTGCTAATTCAATAAAGTTGCAGGATATAAAATCAATATACAAAAAAACTTGCATTTGTACACACTAACAACAAACTGTCCAAAAAGAGAGTTAAGAAAACAATCCCATTTACAAAAGCATTAAAAAGAATAAAATATTTATGAATAAACATAACTAAGGAGGTGAAAGACTTGTGCACCGCAAACTACAAAACATTGAGGAAATAAATTAAAGACACTAATATATGGAATGGCATCTCATGTTCACAGATTGGAAGACTTAATACTGTTAAAATTTCCATGCTACCCAAAGCACTCTACATATTAAACGCAGTGACACAATCCCAATGACATTTTTTACAGAAATAGAAAAATCAATCCTAAAATTAATAGAGAAACACAAAGGACCCCAAAAAACTAAAACAACTTTGAGAAAAAAGGATAAAGTTGAAAGCTCCACAAGTCCTGATTTCAAAATATATTACATAGGCAGAGGAACTGAGTAGATATCTTTTACAAAGACAACATATAAATAGCCAACAGAAACATGAAAAGGTTCTCAACATCACTAATGGTCAGGGAAATGCAAGTCAAAACCACAATGAGACATCACCTCACATCTGTTAGAATGGCTATCATCAAAAAGACAAGAACTAACAAATGTTGGCAAGATGCAGAGAAAAGGGAACACTTGTCCATTGTTGGTGGGAATGTAAAGTGGTGCAGCCAATATAGAAAATATTATGGAGTTTCCTCAAAAAATTAAAAATGGAACCATTATTTGATCCAGGAATTCCACTTTCTGGGTATGTATCTGAAGGAAATGAAATCAATATCTCAAAAAGATATGTGCACTCCCATATTCATCACAACATTATTTACATTAACCAAGACATAAACAAAC
This sequence comes from Diceros bicornis minor, assembly GCF_020826845.1. Lineage (NCBI taxonomy): Eukaryota > Metazoa > Chordata > Mammalia > Perissodactyla > Rhinocerotidae > Diceros > Diceros bicornis. The sequence goes on from NC_080781.1 coordinate 60,083,066, forward strand.
TGTCCATTGATGGATGAATAAAGAAAATATGGAATATATATATACAATGAAATATTATTCAATGATAAAAAAAAGAAAATCCTGGGGGCCAGCCTGGTGGCATAGTGGTTAAGATCATGTGCTCTGCTTCAGTGGCCCAGGGTTTGTGGGTTCGGGTCCTGGGTGTGGACATACACACCACCATCAAACCATGCTGTGGTGGCATCCCACATATAAAATAGAGGAAGATTGGCACAGATATTAGTTCAGTGACAATCTTAAGCAAAAAGAGGAAGAGTGGCAACAGATGTTAGCTCAGGGCCAATCTTCCTCACCAAAAAAAAAAGAAAGAAAAAGAAGAAAATCCTGCCATTTGTCGCAACATGAATGAAAGTTGAGGGCATTATGCTAAGTGAAATAAGTCAGACAGAGAAAAACAGCATTGTATGATTTCACTTATATGTGGAATCTAAAAAAAATGGACTCATAGAAACAGAAAATAGATTTGTGTTTTCGAGAAGTGGGAGTTGGGGTGTGGGGGAAATGAGTGAAGGTGATCAAAATGTACAAATTTCCAGTTATAGGATAAATAACTTCTGGGGATGAAATGTACAGCATGGTGACTATAGTTAACAATACTATATTATGTATTTGAAAGTTGCTAAGAGAGTAGATCTTAAAAGTTCTCATCACAAGAAAAAAATTTTTAACTATGTGAGGTGGTAGACGTTAACTACATTTATTGTGGTAATCATTTTGCAATATGTATGTATATCAAATCATTATGATGTATACCTTAAATTAATACAATGCTATATGTCAATTATACCTCAAACTGGAAACAATATATTACAAATCTACAGTAATTAAAACAGTATGTCACTGGCATAAAGACAGACATATAGACCAATGGGACAGAATAGAAAGCCCAGAAATAAACCCATGCATATATGGTCAACTAATCTTAGACAAGGGTGCACAATGGGGAAAGGATAGTCTCTTCAACAAATGGTGTTGAGAAAACTGGATATCTAAATGCAAAAGAATGAAATTGGCCTCTCATCTTACATCATACACAAAAAGCAACTCAGAGACAGCCCTGATGGCCTAGTGGTTAAAGTTCAGTGCACCCGGCTTCGGTGGCCCAGGTTTGGTTCCTGGGCACAGAACCACACTACTTGTCTGTCAGTAGCCATGCTGTGGCAGCGACTCATACAGAAGAACTAGAAGTTCTTACAACTAGAGTATACAACTATGTACTGGGGCTTTGGGTATGCAAAAAAGAAGAGGAAGATTGGCAACAAATGTTAGCTCAGGGGGAATATTTCCCAGAAAAAAAAAAAAACTTTTAGAAAAAAAGCAACTTACAATACATTAAAGACTTGAATGTAAGACTTGAAATTGTAAAACTCCTACAAGAAAATATAGGAGTAAAGCTCCATGACTTTGGTCTTAGCAATGATTTCTTGGACATCACACCAAAAGCACAAGCAACAAAAGCAAAAATAGACAAGTGGGACTATATCAAGCTAAAATGCTTCTGCACAAACAAAGGAAATAATTGATAAAGTAAAAAGGCAACCCATGGAATAGGAGAAAATATTTGCAAATCATTTATTTTATAAGATGTTAATATCCAAAATATATAAAGAATTCATACAACTCAATAGCAAAAAAATAAACCATCTGATTAAAAATTGGTCAGAGGATCTGAATAGACATGTTTTTCAAAGGAGACATACAGATGGCCAACAGGTACATGAAAAGATGCTCAACATCCCTAATAATCAGGGAAATGTATTTCAAAACTACAATAAAATATTACCTCACACCTGTTACGATGGCTATTATCAAAACCAAACAAAAGATAACAAAGTGTCGTTGAGGATATGGATAAATTGGAACACTTTTAATTAATGCAAATGGTGCAGCCACTATGGAAAACAGCATGGAGGTTTCCCAAAAAATTAAAAATAGAACTGCCATGTGATCCAATAATCTCACTTCTGAATATATACCCAAAACAATTTAAATCTGAATCTCAAAGATATATTTGTACTTCCATATTCACTTCAGCATTATTCATGATATCCAAGATATGGAATCAACCTAAGCGTCCATTGACAGATGAGTGGATAAAGTAAATATTGTGTATATATATATACGTATATATACACATACACAAACACAATGAAATATTACACAGCCTTAAAAGAGAAAGAAATTCTGTCATTTACAACAACATGGATAAACCTGGTGGACATTAGAGTAAGTGAAATACACCAGTCACAGAAGGACAAATACTGTATAATGCCATTTATATAAGTTATATATAATAGTCAAACACTTAGAAGCAGAAGGTAGAATAGCAGTTGCCAGGGACTGTGGGAAAGAGAAAAGGGGAGTTGCTATTCAACAACTATAAAGTTTCAGTTATGCAAGGTGATTATGTTCTAGAAATCTGCTGTAAACATTGTGCCTACAGTTAACAATACTGTATTGTACACTTAAAAATGTATTAAGAGGGTACATCTCATGTTGTGTTCTTATCACAATAAAAAAAAAGAAAGCTATGGAGGGGGAAGGTAGCAATTTTAAATAGAATAATTAAGGGAAAGTCTCTAAGAAGACAACATTTGAGCAGAAACTTAATGAAATAAAGTAGCTAAACATGCAGCTATCTATGGTAGGAATGTTACAGGTAGAGGGTATACAAATGTAAAGACTCTGAAGCAGGAGGATGTTGAGAGTATTCTAAAAACAGCAAGAGCCAATGTGGCTGGAGCAGAGTGAGAAAAGCAGGTTGAGGAGTGGAGGTAGATGAGGTTGAAGAGACCATCTACAAGACCACGTAGAGTCTTGTAGGTCATGGTAAAGAGTTTGCATTTGATTTTACTTTTAATGGAAGCATAACCTACATGTAGAAAAGTGCAAAAATTATATATGTGTAGCTGGATGAATTTTCACAAACTGAATGCAACTAGCAACAAAGTCAAGAGACATAATATTACCAGTACCCCCAAAGACCCAGTTGTGTCCCCTTTCAATTAATACTTTTCTAAAGGTAACCACTATCCTTATTTCTACCACTATATATTAGTTTTACCTGTTTTTGTACTTTACATAAACAAAATATACATATTTGTCTTTTTGTCTGGTGTCTTTCACTCAACATTATATTTATGAGATTCATTCTTGTTTTTTCAGCAGTTGTAATACATTAATTGCCATTTCTGTAAAGTATGCCATTGTATGATTATGTGACAATTTAATTATCTACTACTGTTGACAGACATTTGATTAGTTTTCAATTTGAGGCTATTATGATAGTCCTGATAAAAATACTCTATTTCATTTCTTTGGGTGAGCATGTGTATGCATTTCTATTTGGTATGTACCTAGGAGTAGAATTTCTGAATGATAAGTGTGCATATATTTTGCTTTGGTAAACTGTACCAGTATTTCAAAGAGGTTGTATCAGTTTATGCTTTCATGAGCTATGTATTTAGATTCTGATTGTTCCACACCCTTGCAAACCTTTGATATTTTATGTCTTATTCATTTTAGCTATTCTAGTGCCTACATAATGTTATCTCACTGGATTAATTTGCATTTTCTTGATGACTAATTAAGTTGAGAATCTTTTCATAATTTATTGGCAATTTGGAAGTCTTTTGTGAAGTGTCTGTTTAAAATTTGTGACAATTTGAGGGGCCGGCCCGGTGGCGCAAGCGGTTAAGTGCGCGCGCTCCGCTGCGGCGGCCCGGGGTTCGCTGGTTCGGATCCCGGGCGCGCACCGACGCACTGCTTGGTAAGTCATGCTGTGGCGGCGTCCCATATAAAGTGGAGGAAGATAGGCACAGATGTTAGCCCAGGGCCGTCTTCCTCAGCAAAAAAAGAGGAGAATTGGCGGATGTTAGCTCAGGGCTGATCTCCTCACAAAAAAAAAAAAAAAAAAAAAAAAAAAATTGTGACAATTTTTTTCTGTTATGTGGTTTGTCTTTATTATTGATCTGTAAAAGTTCCTTATATATTTAGATATTCTGAACATAAGTCCTTTGTTTTGGATTTTATTTTATTTGATTTTGAGTACATTACGTGATCACCGGAGGGATTTGAGCATGCATGTGATATGATCTGATTTATGGGTTTTTAAAAATTATTTTATTGAGGTCATATCAGTTTATAACATTGTGTAATTTCAGCATACACTATTATATATCAGTCTCTGTATAGACTGTGTCGTGCTCACCCCTGAGAGTCTAGTTTTTATCCATCACCATATATAGGTGCCCCTTTACTCCTTTCGCCCACCCACCTACCCCTTTCCCCTCTGGTAACCACTAATCTGTTCTCTTTATCCATGTGTTTGTTTCTCTTCCACATATGAGTGAAATCACATGGTGTTTGTCTTTCTCTGTCTGACATTTCACTTAACATAATACCTTCAAGGTCCATCCATGTTGTCAAGAATAGGACAATTTTGTCTTTTTCATGGCTGAGTAGTATTTTGTTGTATATAGATACCATCTTCTTTATCCATTCATCAGTTGATGGGTACTTGGGTTGCTTCCATGTCTTGGCTACTGTGAATAATGCTGCAATGAACATAGGTGCGTAAATCTCTTTGGATTGTTGAGTTCATATTCTTTGGCTAAATAAGCAGTAGTGGGATAGCTGGATTGGATGATATTCTTATTTTTAGTTTTTTGAGAAATCTCCATACTGTTTTCCATAGTGGCTGCACCAGTTTACATTCCCCCACCAGCAATGTATGAGGGTTCCCTTTTCTCCACATCCTCTCCAACATTTGTTATTTCTTGTCTTGCTAATTATAGCCATTCTGACAGGTGTGAGGTGATATCTCATTGTAGTTTTGATTTTGCATTTCCCTAATAATTAGTGATGCTGAACATCTTTTCATGTACCTGTTGGCCATCTGCATATCTTCTTTGGAAAAATGTCTGTTCAAATCCTCTGCCCATTTTTTGATCGGGTTCTTTGTGTTTTTTGTTGTTGTTGATTTGTATGAGTTCTTTACATATTTTGGAAATTAACCCCTTGTCAGATATATGATTTGCAAATATTTTCTCTCAGTTGGTGAGTTGTCTTTTCATTTTGTCATTGGTTTCCTTTGCCTTGCAGAAGCTTTTAGTCTTATGTAGTTCCATTTGTTTATTTTTTCTTTTATTTCCCTTGCCTGAGTAGACATGATATTTGAAGAGATACTGCTAAAACCAATGTCAAAGAGTATACTCCCTATATTTTCTTCTAGGAGTTTTATGGTTTCATGTCTTACATTCAAGTCTTTAATCCATTTTGATTTATTTTTTATAAAGGTCTTTCTAACTACTGTGTAAAGAATGTAGTTTTATGGCCCCCAAAGATATACAGGTCCTAATCTTTAGAACTTGTGAATGTTGCCTTTTATGGCAAAAGAAATTTTGCAGATGTGATTAAATTAAGGATTTTGAGATGACAGATTATCCTGGATTATCTGGGTGGGATCTAAATGAAATCACAAGTGTCTTTATGAAATGAGGGCAGAGAGGGATTTGACTTCAGAGACAGAGGCACATGACAACTGAAGGAAGATGCTATGCTCTTGGCTTTTAAGACAAAAGATGGGGCCACAAGTCAAGGGATGTAAGGAATGCAGCTCTAAATTCTGAGAAAGGAAAGGAAACAGATTCTTTCCTAGATTCTGTGTAGTGAGTACAGCCTTACCAACACTTTTGGCTGGTAGACCTAATTTCAGACTTCTGACCTCCAGAAGTGTAAAAGAATAAATGTATATTGTTTCCAGCCTCCAAGTCTGTGGTAATTTGTTACAGCATCCATAAGGAGCTACTACAGGAGGAAAGAGTGAAAGCAGTGACCAGTTGTGAGCCTATTAGAGTAATCCAGGTAAGAGATGATGGGTTATTGACAACAACTTGAAAGTAGTAGAGTTGGTGAGAAATGATCCAATTATAGATATATTTTAAAGGTAAGGCTGATGATTTGCTGATGAATTGAGTGTAAGTCATGAAAGGAAAAGAGAGTCACTCCAAGTTTTTGGACTGAGCTACTGGGTAGATGACAGTAACTTTTTTTGAGCTGGGGAACACTAAGAGAAGGAAACCTTTGGGATGGGTAAAATCTAGAATTAGCTTTGGGGTTTATTATGTTAAGATGCCTGTCAGTCTCCAAGTGAAGATGTTTAATGGTAGTGTAGAGCCAAACTTGGAGTTCAGAAGATAGGTTGGATCTGGAGATTGAAATTTGGGAGTCATTAGAATATAGCTGGTATTTAAAGACTTTGTATAGCTATGTGCTTGCTGGTTCTCTCTCTAGAGATGTCAAAAAGGATTCTCAATTCAACTTGTTCAAAGCTGAACTCATCATCTCCCAAATCTTCTCCTTTTCCAGGGCTCTGTACGTGAATGGTACCTCCAACCGCTAGTCATTAAAGCTAAGAAAATAGCAGTTGTCCCAGACTCTTTCTTGTCTCCCAATCCTGTTCATTGTAGCTTCAACATATCTGTTGAATCCGTCCTTTTGGCTTGTAGGTCAGACCCCTACCATATCTCACCCCTATCATTGTAATAGCCTCTTGTGTTTGCACTGCCTCTAGCCCTATCTTCTTCAAATACATAGTCCTCACTGTCGCCAAAGAGATTTATCTAAAAATATGTACAATTACGTAATTCTTCTACTTCAAATTCTCAAGTGATTTTTACATTGCTCTCTCACTTCTTTTCCTGTAATTCAAAAGATATTTACCGATAACACTATGATCCAGATACCATACATATATATATGAGCCAGATACTATGGAGGATAAAATGGTGAGCAATACCAGACACAGTCTCTGTTTACATGCCGTGCACAGTGAATAAAGTCTGAATTCCTTACAAGAACATACAAAGTCTTCCATGACCAGGATGTTGTCCATATCTCTGACTCATCTCTTTTATTGCCCCCCCTTCACTTCTTGCATCTCAGACATATTAAACACCTTGCAGTTTCCTTTAGGGTTCATGTTTTCTAATGCCTTTTCTTCTTCACGTGCCCTTCCTTATGCCTGGAACATGATTTCCTCCCCCTCCTTATCTAGTTATCGATCACCTACTCTTTTTTTAGGGTTTCATTTCTAAGACGCTTTCAGCAACTTGCTGTCCCAAGTGTTCCCCTGGCACCCTAGGCACACTCCTATCCTAACACTAAACATAAATACTGAAGTTAATTTATTCCCTGTCTGTTACCCCCACAGTTCTATAAGTACCTTGAGGCTGTTAAAGATAAACAAAGCCAGACATTATTTGAAGCCATGAAAACAGATCTACTTCAGTCCCTACTGACAGTAGGGGAAAGAGCTGATTTCCATTCTGATTTGTGCATAGGTGACTGAGCATTTGAAAGGAAAAATGAGGGAGTAAGGAGGGGAGAGTATGGAGTTGAGGAAGGGTCAAGTAAAAAATAACAAAAAGTTGGATGATGTAAATGTGATTAGGCCAGCTATGTCTACTAGCTGACAATTATTGAAGTTAGGATTCTATCCTCCCACAGAGATTGGGAGACAGAGACCTTATCCTTCCTGATGGTTACATTTCAAAGGAATGGCTTTGGGGTCCTTAAGAAAGACACTCCTGTGATATAGGAAATACATATACATCTCGAAGGGAGAGAGGAAGGATTCATAATTGTAAGCCCTTTTTATTGTGGTAAAAAATATATAATATAAAATTTATAATTGTAAGCTCTTTTTAATAAATGCTCTAAGGAAGGAAGGTCAGGGGCCTATTGTCAAGTGTTAGCTAGAATAAACAGTAAATTCTCCTGGCAACAATGAGCTTTTTCAGGAAGGTATTTTAAGGTGGACAGGGGACTGAGGTCATCCTAGGGACATAGCCTTATGCTGCTAGAAGCCATGCTAGAATTTTTTTATCTCTTAGTGCAGAGGTTTGTGTGGAGCTGGGAGTGTTATGTGCCATGATTTCTGCAGTTCTCAAAGGTAGGACTCATTATTTATCCATCTCTGCATCCCCAGAACATAGCCCAGCCAAGGTGTGGAACACAATTAACTCATTTCCTTAGGACAGCAAGACTAATTTCAGCCCTGGTGATGGGATTTTCTAGGTATATACCAGCCTGAGTCAGGGTTTTCCAGTGGAGATGAACATTCAGGTTGTGGCTCAGGATTGCAACTCTTTGGAGTCAAAGGAATCAAGAACTGAGAATCCCATGTTAAGTGCCTACCATGGGCAAGGTACTGTGCTGTATCATATACTGCTAGGTTGTACAAGAGATCCAAAGAGCTATGAGTTTGCTGTCCTCAGAAAGTATATTTTTAGCTAAAGAGCAAAGACAAATACATATAAAAGATACATTAAGTGCCAAGTAAGTGATACAGACAGTCAGTGGTTTATACACATTGTCCTCTCTCTCTAACAGCAATTTTCCACCATCATCTTAACCATAGTACTCATTGTCCACAGCTATAGCCCCTCCACAGTCTCTTAGGCAGCTACTTTTGGAACGAGAAGAGGAGGCGTTAATAAATCCAGGAGGCACCAAGCTTAAATAGGCTTATTTTTAAAGTTTCTATCTACTTTTTAAGGGACCAGAACACTTTTTTTCCAATTCTCCAAACTCCATCAGAAATCTGACATGTAGCAAGCCCTCACTGTCAGTCTCCCATGAAACTGAGAGATGAAGAGCCACAAGATGGCAACATTTGGACATATCTGGAGAAGAAATCAACTTCTGATTTTTTATTACCTGATATAGGAAAGGTAACAACAACTCTAGTCTACTACATGGGCACCTAAGAATCAAAGAAACAAAATTCTAAGGTCAAGTTAAGGAAAGGTTAATTAATTAAAAAAATCTTGAAGAGTGGGCAAGAGGTATTGTGGACCACAAACAGAATGTGAGTGATTATGAGCAACACATTGTGGTCACTAAAAGAATCAAAAAGATGCTGGGGTTTGGAAAATAATTGAGAGGCAGCAATCAGAAACAAAAGCATAAAATGACACAATGGGAAAGAAATAGATTTGGAAAACAGAACCAGGAGTGTGAGAGGACTTGTCTAAGGCCTAAAGGTAACTTAGCAATGGAGTCAGGTCTAGAACCTGGGTTTTCTAGCTCCCTAACATTTGTTTATTTCATTATACCAAGTAATTCCTTTAGTCTATATTTTTCTTTAATCAAAAATTTTTAAGACTATTACTGCATCCACTTTTTGTCACCAAGTTGTCCAAAGAATATCTGAACATAATCCAGAAAAAAAATAGACCTGATCAAAGGAGAAGGAAACAATTTCTCTGAGAACTTAAAGGAATTTGGGTTATTTTACTTTGTGATGGAAAGGATAAGGAGGAACAGCAGGTTTTTTTAAACATGTTTGAGGGGTTCATAGAAGGCACGCCCTGCAATAGGAGTCACAAATGGAATGGAGTGAGATGGGACCAAACTAGTCTTGGCACAGAAATTGGGGATGGGGAATGGTATGGGGTATTGTGCCTGTAGGTGACCCAGCTATAAAGAACTTGGAAAGACTGAGGCAGAAGGTATAGGCTGAGACTAGCATTCTCTCTCATTCTTACCTACACTTCCTGACCCTGCCTGATTAATAGCTAGTTTTTCAACTTGTTATAACATGGATCATTGATTTCCAATTCTGAGGCCAACAGTGATACCAGACTGTGTCAGCATGACACACACTTCAATAAAGACCAAGTAGGGGTAGTTTTCCTCTAAATTCTCCCAGGCCCCTAGTACATTTGTGTATATGCTATCATCTGTTCCCTGTCCCTCATAGCTCTGTCATAATTGTTGCCTACATCTCTGTCCTCACTTTTCTTGGAATAGCTCTCTTATTCTTGTTGAGATAGTATCACTAGATAAATGGGATTTAATAGCTTAGTTTATTTAAACTTCATTATAATTAGTCTGTTGATGACAACAGCAAATGATCAAGGCCTGCAAGCGTCAGGGTTTCTACTTTGTTTCAGGAATCTAGTGCATGGCTTTAGACACTGAGAAAATTTCCATGGTGCAGTAGTATCCACTGCCTGATATTTGTCTGAGGTGAGATTTGGTTTAGGATCAAGCTTAGTATTTATAGCCCTAATTTGGGGTCTTAAATATAGAATTATATGAGCCCTTAGATCTGGAAAACAGCATAATAAACGGTGTGCCTCTAGGGCTGAACTCAGAGCCTGTGCAGTTTGTTTTTATCAATAGCACAACTTATGGTAGATAACATCAGATGCATCAGGAGTAACCAACTAGAATATAATCAACTAGAAGCAACTTGAACCTCTAATTTATCTTGCATATTGTGTTCAGACTAATCTTCTTAAAATGCCACTATTATCACATCACTGTTTTGATGAAGAGCCTACAGTGAACCCCTAGATGCTTGTAGCTTCAAATCTAAATGCTTATAGTGTGTATTGCTCCTTCATAATCTATCTACATTCTAACCATGCAATTTTACGTTTCAAAACTTCTCATCAGAACAGTTCTGATTGGAATAAGACGACAAAAAGTATTTATCCAGAGTAAGATGGCTCATTCCTACTGTATACAACTAAACCTTATAAATATCTCAAAAGACAACTGGAAGAGAACTATAAGAGCTGATTAAAAAGAATTTGAACTGTTTTGGGATCCCAGGACTTAAGGAAGAAGAGGGCATCTAACAGCACACCCCCAACCCAGCATTTCCCAACCACCAACCCAGTCACAGAAATCTGCCCAGGTAGTTTCATTCTTCTGCCAGTCAAACTGAAAATCTTCCAACACTATGAGGCAAGCCTGGAATCACTGTCAAGGGAGATCAATCTGAAGCAATCAAGAATCTTATATCCAGCAAAGCTATCTTTCAAAAATGAGAGTGAAATAAAGACATTCCCAAATAAACATAAACTGAGAGCATTTGCTGCTATGTGGCTCACCTTATAATGATGAGAAGTGAACATGCTTCTGGGTTCTATAAGACATCTTCTACATTAGACCACATTTCCAAGATTGGGAGATGTAGCTGATCTACCTAATAGATGGAAATAAGCACAGATAAGCAGGCAAAATGAGAAGGCAAAGGAATATTTTCCAAATAAAAGAACAGGAAAAATCCTCAGAAAAAGAACTAAATGAAACAGAGATAAACAAGTTACCTGATAAAGAGTAAAAACTAATGGTCATAAGGATGATCACAGAACTCAGGAGAAAAATAGATAAACACAGTGAGAATTTCAACAAAGAATTAGAAAATATAAAAAAAGGACCAATCAGAGCTGAAGAATACAATAACTAAAGTGAAAAATTTACTAGAGGGAATCAAGAACAGCGTTGATGACATAGAATAATGGATCGGCAATCTGAAAGACAGAGTAGAGAAAATCACCCAAGCTGAAGAGAAAAAAGAAAAAAGAATTAAAAAGAATGAGGACAGTTTAATGGACTTCTGGGACAACATCAAGCATACTAATATTCACATTATAGGTATCCCAGGAGACAAAGAGAGAGAGACAAAGAGGCAGAGAACTTATTTGAAGAAATAGTGACTGAAAACTTTTCTAACTTGAGGAATAAAATAGACATCCAGCTACAGGAAACACAGATAATACAAAACAAGATGAACCCAAAGAGGCCCACACCAAGACACATTATAATTAAAATGTCAAGAATTAAAGATAAATAGATAACCTTAAAAGCTGCAAGAGAAAAAACAAGTTATGTACAAGAGAAACCCTGTAAGGCTATCAGCTGACTTTTCAGCAGAAAAGGTACAGGCTAGAAGGAAATGGCCTGATATATTCAAAGTCCTGAAAGGAAAAAACCTACAACCAAGAATATTCCACCCAGCAAGATTATCATTCAGAATGGAAGGAGAGATAAAGTGTTTTCCAGACAAGCAAAAACTACAGAGGTTCATCACCACTAAACAGGACTTACAAGAAATGTTAAAGGGACTTCTTGAAGTGGAAAAGAGAAGGCTGTAAATAGATATAAGAAAATTATCAAAGAAAAAATATCACTGTAAAGACAAATATACAGTAAAGGTAGTTTATCAACCACCTATAAAGCTAATATGAAGATCAAAATACAAAAGTACTAAAATCATGTATATCTACAGTAAGAGGATAAGAGATACACAAAATCAAAAGAGGTAAAATACAATGTCAAAAACATAAAATGTGTGGAGGGTGTAAAAGCGTAGGGCTTTTAGTATGGGGTCGAACTTAAGAGATCATCAACCCAATATAGATTGCTATATGCATAGACTATTAGATATAAACCTTATGGTAACCGCAAAACAAAAACCTATAATAAATGTACAAAAAATAAAGGGAAAAGAATTCAAACATAGCACTAAAGGAAGTCATGAAACCACAAAGAAAGAGAGCAAGAGAAGAAGAAAGTAACAGAAGAGATACAAAATATCCCTAAAAAGTAACAAAATGTCAATAAGTACACACTTATCAACAATTATTTTAGATGTAAATGGACCAAATGCTCCAATTAAAAGAAATAAGGTGGCTGAACAGATAAAAAAAAAAAACCCAAGTATATGCTGTATACAGGAGACACACTTCAGATCTAAAGACACTCACAGACTAAAGGTGGTGAGGGAATGAAAAAAGATATTCTATGTAAACATAAATGAAAAGAAAGCTAGTGGAGCAATAGTTACATCAGAAAGTAGACTTTATAAAAAAAAAACAGCAACAAGAGGCAAAGAAGGGCATTGCACAATGATAAAGGGAACAATCAACAAGAGGATTTAAGACTTGTAAATATCTATGCACCTAATATAGGAGCAGCTAAACACATAAAACAAATATTAACAGACATAAAAGGAGAAATTGGTAGTTACACAATAATAGTATAGGACTTGAACATTTCATTTACATCAATGGATAGATCATCCAGACAGAAGATCAATAAAGAAACATTGGCCTTAAATGACATATTACATCAGATAAACTTAATAGTTATATATAGAATATTTCATCAAAAACTGCAGAATACACATTCTTTTCAAAAGCACATGGAACGTTCTCCAAGATAGATCATATATTATGCCAGAAAACAAGTCTCAATAAATTTAAGAAGATTTAAATAATATGAAGTGTATTTTCTAATCACAATGGTATGAAACTAGATATCAACTACAAGAAGAAAATTGGAAAAGTCAAAAATATGTGGAGATTAAACAAAATGCTACTGAACAACTATTGAGTCAATGAAGAAATCAAAGGAGAAATCAAAAAATATCTGGAGACACATGAAAATGAAAATACAACATACCAAAATCTATGAGATACAGCAAAAGCAGTACTAAGATGGAACTTTATAGCAATACAGGCCTACCTCAAGAAACAAGAAAAATATCACATAAACAATTTAACATTACACCCAAAGGAATTAGAAAAAGAAGAACAAACAAAACCTGAAATCAAAAGAAGGAAGAAAATAATAAAAATCAGAGCAGAAATAAATTAAATAGAGACTAAAAACACAATAGAAAGGATCAATGAAACTAAGAGCTGGTTCTTTGAAATGATAAACAAAATTGACAAACCTTTAGCTAGACTCACTAAGAAAATAAAAGAAGACTCAAATAAATAAAATCAGAAACAAAAGAGAAGAAATTACAAGAGATACCACACAAATACGAAGGATTATAAGAGACAAAGGAATACTACTCAGCCATAACAAAGATGAAACCTTGCCATTTGTGACAAGGGTGGACCTTAGGAGTATTATACTAAGCAAAATAAGTCAAATGGAGAAAGCCAAATACCATATGATTTCCCCACATGTGGAAGATAAAATCACAACAACAAATACATAGATACAGAGAATAGATTGGTGATTATCAGGGGGAAAGGGGATGGAGGAGGGCAGAAAAGGTAAAGGGGTACAATTATACAGTGATAGACGGCAATTAAGACTTTTGGTGGTGAATATGATATAGTCTATACACAAGTAAAATAAAATGATGTACACCTGAAATTTATATAATGTTATAAACCAATGTTACCTCAATAAAAAATAAACAAATAAATAAAATATACCAATGCTTTTCTTTTATTAAACTCCTTTGTGTGACATAGAAAATATAAACAGTGATTTCTTTTTGAGCTGAGAGATTGGGTTTCAGGTGAGGAAAGAAAGGAGACCTAAAAAAATAAATAAATAAGAAATATAAAAGAATACAAAAGAGCAAAGGGTCTGAATACACACCTTGCAAAAAAATGCGTATATAGTCATGTGCTTCATAACAACATTACAGTCAACGATGGACCACATATATGATGGTGGTCCCCTAAGATTAGTACCATATAGCCTAGGTGTGTAGTAGGCTATGCCATCGTGGTTTTTAAGTACACTCTATGGTATTCACACAATGACAAAATAGCCTAACAACACATCTCTCAGAGTGTATCTCCATTGTTAAGTGATCCATGACTGTATATACAAATGGGCAACAAGCACACGAAAAGATGCTCAACGTAATTTGTCTTCAGAGAAATGCAAATCAAACCCGCTAGTATGGCTAGAATCAAAAGTCAGATGATATTAGGTGTTGGTGAAGTTGTGGAGAAATAGTAACCCTCATATACACTGTTTGTAGGAATATAAAATTGTGCAGCCACTTTGCAAAACAGTTTGACAGGTCCTCAAATTAAACATAGAAGTCTCATATGACCCAGAAATTCCACTCCTAGGTATATAAAATTAAATTATATGTCCACACAAACAGATGTACACAAGCGTTCATAACAACATTATTCAAAATAGCCAAAAGATAAACAACCTAAATGTCCATCAAACGATGAATGAGTAAATAAAATGTGGTATACCCATATAATGGATATTATTCAGCACTAAAAAAGAATGAAGCAGTGACACATACTTGTTTCTAGCATTAACCTTGAAAACCTTAGACTAAGAAAAGAAGGCAGTCACAAAAGACCAGATATTACATGATTCATTTATATGGGATGTCCAGAATAGGCAAATTTATACTGAAAGAAATTAGGTTTCTTAGGTCTGGGGGGGATGGAGGCATTTGGGGTGAAAGCTAAAGGCTGAGAGGCTTCTTCCTTAGGTGATAAAAATATCTAAAATTTACTGTGATGGTAGTTGCGCATATTTGTGACTACTAAAAACCATTGAATTGTACACTTTAACTTGGTGAATTGCTTGATATACGAGTTATATCTCAATAGAGCTGCTAAAAAAGACAATAAATTAATACTACAAATAACCACACTCACATATTTGGCAGCTTAGATGAAATGAATAAATTCCTCAAAAGAACACAATTTACCATTATTCACCCAATATGAAATAGATCATTTGAATAGCCCTATAGCCATTAAAAAATTAATTTTGTATTGAAAAATCTCCCTAAAAAGAAATCTCCAGGCCCAGAAGTTTTTGCTGGAAAAATCTAGCAAACATTTAAAGAAGAATGAATATTGATTTTACATAATATCTTCCAGGAAAAAAAAAAGAAAGACTATCCAATTCGTTTTATGACATTAATATTATCCTGATACCAAAGACAGACAAAGATAGTACCAAAAAAAAGAAAAATAGAGACCAATATCCTTCATGAACCTCCATGCAAATATCCTCAAAAAAATTTTAGCAAACTTATTCCAACAATGTATAAAAAATGACCAAGTGAGATTTATTCTAGGTGTGTAAGACTGGTTAAGCATTTTAAAATCTACCAACGTAATCCCTTATATCAACATGTTGAAGATGAAAACTCATATAATGATATCAGTTGACCAAAAGAGTATTTGGCAAAACCCAACAACAATTCATTATTTTTTTTTCTAATTCCTATTATGTAAATTTTATAGCTTAACTCTTAGGGGATTATTTTATTTCTTAGTTTTATGATTTTGTGAAGCAACTCATAGTTTGCCTTTTTAACTTCCACCTCTATTATTATAAACATCTTCCCATTTCTATTTTTTAAATTGTGGAAGTTTTTCCCCAGTAGGAAATTTTTTTAGGGGAATAAGGAAAAAATCCTCTGCTGAGCTTCTCTCTTCCTCTGTTCCTAGCAAAGCTGACACAGAACAGAGGTCTTTTTTTTTTTTTTTTTTTTGAGACTTGCTTTTTTAAGAGCACTTTTAGGTTCACAGCAAAATTGAGGAGAAGGTAGAGAGATTTCCCATATAGTCCCTGCACCCAGACATGCATAACCTGCCCATTATCAATATCCCCTAACAGAGTGGTACATTTGTTACAACTGATGAATCTATATTGACACATCATAATCACCTAAATTCCAAAGTTTACATTAGGGTTCACTCTGAGTGCTATACATTGTGTGGGTTTGGACAAATGTAAAATGACATGCATCCATCATTAATGGTATCATACAGAGTATTTTCACTGCCCCCAAATTTCTCTCTCATCTGTCTACTTATCCCTTCCTCCCTCCCAGCCCCTGGCAAAAACTGATCTTTTTACTGTCTCCATATTCATAATTTTTTTTAAAACCTCAGCAAACTAGGAATAGAGGTAAAGAATATCTACCAAAATACTACTGATTACATCATATGTAATGGTGGAAATTAAATGCTTTCCCCCTAACATGAAGATGTCTGTTCTCACCTTTCTTATTCAACATAGTACTGAAAGTTCTAAGCACTGCAATATAACAAGAAAAAGAAAAAGAAACCAAACTTTGCAAAAGGGAAGAAATAGAACTATTTCTATTTAAAGATGATGTGATTGTCTACATAGAAAATGCCAAAGGACCTATAAAAAAATCTCTGAACTAGTAAATGAATTCATCTAGGTTGCAAAATACAAAATAAACATACAGATAATCAATTACATTCATATATACAGACAATGTAAATGCAGAAACTGAAACAAAAAACATAATACCAATTGTGGAAATGGCATAAAGTCAGACATATAAACCAACGGAATAGAATAAAGAGCCCAGGAATAAACACTTGCATATATATGGTCAATTGATTTTTGACAAGGTTGCCAAGGCCATTCAATGGTGAAAAGGAAAAAATTTTCAATAAATATTGTTGGGAAAACTGGATATACATGTGCAAAAGAATGAAGTCGGACCCTTAACTTATGCCATATACAAAATTAACTCAAAATGGATGAAAGATGTAAAAATAAGAGCTAAAATTATACAGTTCTTAGAAGAAAACACAGGAGTAAATCTTCATTGCATTAGATTTGTCAATATTTCTTGGATATCATACCAAAAGCCTGGGCAACAACAACAAAAAAAATAAATTGTTCATCACCAAAATTTAAAACTTTTCTGCATGAAAGGACACTATCATGAGAGTTAAAGAAAATCCACAGAATGGGAGAAAATACTTGACAGTCATTTATCTGGTAAAGGATTAATACCCAGAATATGTAAAAAAAAATCTGTCAAACAAAACAAAACAGAAAATAACAGATGTTGACAAGGATGTGAAGAAATTGGAACACTTGTGCATTGCTGGTGGGACTGTAAAATGGTACTGTGCTGTGGAAAATGGTTTGGTGGTTCCTCAAAAAGTTAAACATAGAATTACCACATGATACAGCAATTTCACTCCTAGGTATATACCCAAAAGAATTGAAAGCAGCGACTCAAGCAGATATTTGTACATCAATGTTCCTACCAGCATTATTCACAATAGTCAAAAGGTGGAACCAATCCAAAAGTCCATCAACAGATGAATAGATAAACAAAATCTGGTATATCCATACAATGGAATATTATTCAGACTTAAGAAAGAACGAAATTCTGATACATGCCACACCATGGATGAACCTTGACATTTTTACACTAAGTGAAATAAGCCAGACACCAAAGGATAAATATTATATGATTCCATTTACATGAAGTACCTAAAATAGATAAATTCTTAGAGACAGAAAGTAAAATAGAGGTTACCAGGGGCTTGGAGAAGAGAATGGAGAGTTATTGTTTAATGGGCACAGTGTTTCTTTTTGGAATAATGAAAAAGTTCTAGAAATGCATATTGCTGATGATTGCACAACGTTGTGATTGTACTTAGTGTCACTGAATTGTACACTTTAAAATGGTTAAAAATGTAAATTTTATGTTATTTATATTCTAACAATTTAAAAACAATACTATATACAATAATTCTAAAAAAATGAAACACTTAGATATACACTTTAAAAAATCAATTAAAGATCTATATGCTGACATTTACAAAATGCTGATGAAAGAAATCAAAGAAGACAAATGGAAAGACATACCATGGCCATGGATTGGACTATTTGACATAGTAAACATGCCAATTCTCCCCAAATTGATCTATAGAGTTAAGGCAATTTGTAGCAAAATTCCAGTAAGTTTTTTTGTAAATATAGTTAAGCTTACTTTTAAATTTATATGGAATGGTGTAGGCCCTGAAATAGCTAAAACAATATTGATAAAGAAGAATGAGGGAAACACTCTACATGATATTAAGGCTTACTGTATATCTACAGTAATGAAAATATTGTGAGATGGCAGAGGAATATATATACAGATGAATGGAACCTAGAAATAGAAATAGAATAGAGAGCCAGCACTGACAGCCTAAAGGTGAAAGTTTGGTGCACTCTGCTTCAGCGGCCAGGGTTCAGTTCCTGGACATGGAACCACACCTCTCATCTGTCAGTAGCCATGCTGTGGCAGTGGCTCACACAGAAGAAACAGAAGGACCTACAACTAGAATATACAACTATGTACTGTGGCTTTGGGGAGGGAGAAAAAAAAAAAGATGAAGTTAGGCAACAGTTGTTAGCTCAAGGAAAATCTCTCCCAGAAAAAAAAAAAAGAAATAGAAAACCTAGAAATAGACTGAACTGATTTTTGACAAATATTACTAAAGCAATTCCATCAAGGAAAGATACGTTTTTCAACAAGTGGTGCTGGAGCAACTAGACGCATAAAAAATAAAAATTAACATTGACCTAAATCTCATGTGCTATACAAAATTTAAATCAAAATTGGATCACTGACTTAAATATATAACATAAAACTGTAAAAATAAAAAACAAAGGAGAAAATCTTGAAGATCTAAAGCTAGGCAAAGAATTCTTAGACTTGACACCAAAAGCATGATCCATAAAAGGAAAAATTGAAAAATTGTTTCATTAAAATTAAAAATTTTCATTGTGTGAGAGATCCTATTGACTATGAAAATACAAGCTATAAACTTGGAGAAAATATTTTCAAACTACAAATCCAACTAAGGACTAGTATCTAGAATATATAAAGAAGTCTCAAAACTCAGTGTTTAAAAAACAATCTAAATAGACAATGGGCAAAAGACATGAAGAGACATTTCACTGAGGAAGATATACAAGTGGCAAATAAGCATGTAAAAAGATGTCAACCTCACTAGATTATAATCACAAACATATATCATTGCACATCTATTAGAAGAGCTAAAATAAAAAATAGAAACAGTACCAAATTTGGGTAAAGACATGAAGAAATTGGATCACTCATACATTGCTGGTGGGAATGTAAAATGCTACATCCACTGTGGAAAATAGGTTGGAAGTTTCTTATCAAACTAAACAGATAACTACTGCATGACCTACCACTTATACTCCTGGTCACTTATCCTAGAGAAATGAAAATTTATGTTCACACAAAAACCAGCACACAAATTTTCATAGCTGATTTATTCATAATAGCCAAGAACTGGAAATAATCAGATTTCCTTCAATGGATGAATGGTTAAATAGATTCTGTTACATTGGTACAATTGGATACAACTCAGCAACACAAAGGAATGAACTATTGATATGCTCAGCAACTTGGATGTTTCCCCAGGGAATTATGCTATGTGAAAAAAAAGCCTATCACACAAGGTCACATAATGTGTGATTCAGTCGATATAATGTCTTCGAATTGATGAACTTAGAGTAATGAAGACAGATTATTGTTTGTCAGGGGTTAGGTACATTGGGCTGCTTAATGGCCAAGGGGGGGCGGTGACAGGGAAAGGACAGTGTGTTATGATAGGAAATATGAGGGATCCTTGTGGTGATGGAATTGTTCAGGATATTGACTGTGGTCATGAACCAACATATGTGATAAAAATTTTTAGAATTAAACACATTCACAAACACACAGATGAATGCAGTTAAAACGGTGGAAATCTGAATAAGTTTATTGTATCAATGTGAATACCCTGGTGGTGATATTGTATTATAGTTTTGCAAAATGTTACCATTGGAGGAAATGGTAAAATGTATAGTAAAACTTTGTATTTAAAATTTTTCCAGCTTTATTGACATATAACTGACATATAAAATTGTATAAGTTTAAGGTGTACAACATAATGATTGATATATGTATATATTGTGAAATGATTACCACAATAATTTTAGTTAACACATCCATCACCTCACATAGTTACATTTTTTCTTATGATGAAAACTTTTGAAATCTTTCTTAGCAACTTTCAGATATACAATACAATGTTGTTAACTATAGTCAACATGGTGTACATTATATCCCCAGAATTTATCTTATAACTGGAAATTGTGCCTTTTGATCACCTTCACCTATTTCCCCCACTTCCCACCCCCTGCCTCTGGCAACCACCAATCTGTTCTCTGTTTCTATGAGTTCATTTTTTTAAATTCCACATATAAGTGAGATCATGCAGTATTTGTCTTTCTCCGCCTGATTTATTTCACTTAGCATCATAATCCAACTAAAAGATGGGCAAAGGACCTGAATAGACATGTTTCCAAAGAAGACATGAAATGGCCAACAGGTACATGAAAAAGCACTCAACATCACTAATGGGCAGGGAAATGCAAGTCAAAACCACAACGAGGTATCACCTCACACGTGTTAGCATGGCTGTTATCTAAAAGACAAGAGATAACAAGTATGGACGAGATGTGGAGAAAAGGGAACCCTTGTGCACTGCTGGTGAGAATGTAAATTGGTACAGCCACTGTGGAAAATAATATGGAGGGTCTTCAACAAATTAAAAATATAACTATCATATGATCCAGCAATTATACTTCTGGGTATATATCTGAAGGAAATAAAATCACTATCTCAAAGAGACATCTGCAATCCCATGTTCATTATAGCATTATTTACAATAGCCAAAACATGGAAACAACCTAAGAGTCCATTGACAGAAAAATGGATAAAGAAAATGTATTTTGTATAAATATAATGGAATATTATTCAGCCATAAAAAATGAAATCTTGCTATTTGCAAAAACATGGATGAATCTTGAGGGCATTATGCTAAATGAATCAAGTAAAATTTTTCAACTAAAAAGTTCTGACCTGGACCCTTCTGCTTGGGCTGCATTCATCCACACTTGTCTTTTCCTCACTCACTACATGTGACATGATTATATCAGACTCTCTGCATTTAATAAAGCTCTTTTTCCACTTCTTATAAACCTACCTCCCCCATACACCTGAATTTCCCACTCTTTGCAACCAGTCACTTATTCAATTTTAAGTTGTTCTTCAAGGCTTAATATCAGGACAGTGGTAATTGAGAAAGTAAATATCACTGGGTAAATTGGTGTTCAGGATAATGATCCCTCTAAACATACTAATACACAGATCTAGTTGTCATACACTTGGCCATATACCACTTCTACTGAGTTCTCTTGCCTCATTGGCTAAAGAAGGTTTTTATTCTTAAACACCTTCATTCCTGCAGTTATTCTACCTGTATGACCATGAAGAACCTCAATGTTACCCTTCCCCTCAAAAAGGCAATTATTCTTATAGTCAAACTGAGTTTTATTATGGTTTTATCATTAACTAGTTGTGTGACCATAAAGAAGGCCCTTTGCCCCTCTGGGCCTAAATTTCCTTCCATTTAAAATGAGGCAGAATCTCTATGGTACCTTTAAACTATGAAATTCTACATATAGTTTTAAATCTTCATTCTAATATGAAGCATCCCCTATAAAATCAAGCTATTATAGCTTAAAACAAGCTTTATTTTCTCTAAACTTCCATTGCATTTGGAATTGTTGCCAAGTGGTTCAACACTATCTTTTTCCCTGGTTGTTTGGTGTTTGTGATGAGAATGGAGCAGCCATCTTATAGATCTGCCTCTTTTTCAGCAGGATATAGTGATTAAGAACTTAGTGTTAGAGTCAGATAATCAAGGCTCACAATCCATCTTGACTACTTACTCTGTTCCTTAGGCAAATTATTTAACCTCCTTGTACCTCAGTGTGCTCACTTGTAAGGTGTGGATAATGATTACCTCTACCTCCTAAGGTTGTTGTGAGGAATGGATAAGGTGTTTAAATCAATGCTTAACACTTCATGAGAATTCAAGAGTTGCTGCTTATTATCATTACTATTATTATTAATCTCCTAAAATGCCTAACACAATGGGAAACACATAAGAAACATCCAATATCATTTATTGTGCTCCTATTAACTACCAACCATCATCCATACTTTGTTTTAATATTCATAAAATCTCTGAATGATAGGTATTTTTACCTCCCATTTTATAATGAGGAGCAGAGACTCAGAGAAGTTAAGTAACTTTCTTAGGGTTAAATAGCCATTAAGTGGTGGAGCCAGGCTTGGAACTCAAGTTGGTCTGACTTCAAAGTCTGTGATCTTCCTTCTTTTAACTGTTTATCAAGAGACAAACTGACAAATACTGAGATATTTTGTCTCTACAATGCCACGTACAAGGTTATTGTTGTATGTTCTGATAAATGGATTTTTCTAGTTCTCATTCTTGTTATCATAAACTATCAATGTGGGTGGTGGGTGAGGACCAGGCAGATAAAAGCAAGATGAAAAGTCATATCTATAGCCACGTTACCAATTCTTTTATCTATATGCCGTTAGCCAAGTAGCTGTAAGGCTTATTTTCTATGATCTTGACTCACCTCATGGGAAGAGGAGTAGAGAGGCAGCATGAAGGAAGCATCCAAGGGTAACAGCAGCTCAGAGCTTAGGGAAGCAGCATACATAAAGAGCAGAAAGGACTTCTTAATCTCCCTCCTTCAATATCTGAAGAGATTGTTGCCAAACCACTTCCATCCTTGTATTTGAAAAGTTCTTAAAGTCAACTATTCATCTGCATTCCACCCCCAGCTCTTTCTAGCTGTTGCAGGCCCTCCCAGTACTAGTTAACTTACGAGGGTGCCAGGTTCAGTAGCCAAACCTCTATTACTGGGTATGAGATTATCCTTTTATGATATATTTCCTTAATGGATTTTCCCCATCTAAGAAAGAAAGAGAGAAAGAAAAAGAGAGAGAGAGAAATGAAGGAAGGAGGGGGGGCAGAGAGAGAGAGAGAGACAGAAAGGAAGGAAGGAAGGAAGAAAGAAAGAAAGGAAGAAAAAGAGAGAGAGAGAAAGGAAAGAAGGAAGGAAGGAAGAAAGGAAAGAGAAGAGAGGACAGGAAAAAAAAAAGAAAAAGATATATGTTGTCCCTCAGTTTTCTCTAGTCAAGTGTATAAAGTGTTTATGAATTATCTTATATGCCCCCCACCACCATGCCAGGAACCATGAAGGACAAGAGAGGCATGACATGTTCCTGCCTTCCCATCCAGTTGGGAATACATGATTTCTACACAAAATAATTACTGAACAATATAAGCCAGCACATGACAAAGTGTCAAATTACATGGCAGAGAGACAAAGTGCTGACTGAGTTCAAAAGAGGGGTGATAAATGTAGTTGGACAAGACTACAAGGAAGAGTTAAGACTCAAAGAGGTGACAGGTAGACTGAGTTACAACATTGGCCTAATGTCTAGAAGTTGGACAGATGTGGACTTGAATTTGAGCAGTAGAATCTTAGACCATTTCCCTTTTCTGAGTATCCATTTCCTCGTCTGTAAAATGCACCTAGTTTGGATAGGCTGAATTTCAGTGACTGGAAAGTCATTAGAAAAATGAGCTTGGATATTGAGTGAAAGGCTAGATTTTAAATTATAGATCTGTAATCGTTAGTGTAGAGTAGGGAGAGAAAGAAAATTAACAGATATTGAGAGTTTATGCTAGAGGAAAGCATACATTACCTCATTTAATCTTTTTGAAAACCCTAATATCATGTTGTAAGGAATGTTAACCTCATTTTGACAGACAAGCTCAGGAAAATTCAAACACAAGTCTCTAGGACTCCAAAGTCCTTGCTGTTTTCAAAATGTTTCACTAAAAAAGTAAATGAATTTTCCAAGGGAACGAGTGTAGAGGAACAATAATCTGTATGGTGGAATTGAGCCTGAGGAATTGCTAGATGAGGAGCAGGAGGAGAAAAATGAGCCAAAAGACAGAGAAGGTGCAGTCAAGGAGGTAGAAAAACCAAGGGAAATTTTGAACAACTAGGCTGTAGAGAGGGCCATTAGAGCCTGTCTAGTCTAATTCCCTAAAAGAGGATATTGTGCAGATGGAGACACTGAAGCCCAGATAGAGGAAGATAATTGTCCAATGGAAGAAAAAGGAGAGAGTCTTAAAAAGAATGGGGTGATCTCCAGTGACAAATGCTACAGAGACGTGGAGGAGGAGAAAGACAGTAGAAATATTATTGTTTTTGGTTACTAGGAGTTGTGGCAAAATAGGACAAGGAAGAGGAAGAGTAGAAACTAGACTTAGATGTTTAAAGAAGTATGAAGTGGTGAGGAATAGGTGCAGCTGCATTGGTTGAGTGGATTTCAAAGGAGCCAAGAAGCGTATACTGTGATGAATTGGTTAATTTCTTTCTTTTCTTTTTTTTTTTACTTTTTGTTTTTTTCTGAGGAAGATTAGCCCTGAGCTAACATCCGTGCCCATCTTCCTTTACTTTATATGGGATGCCACCAAAGCATGGCTTGACAAACGGTGCATCGGTCTGCGCCTGGGATCCGAACCCATGAACGCCAGGCTGCCGAAGCAGAGTGTGCACACTTAACTGCTCCACCAACAGGCTGGCCCCTAATTTCTCCTTTCTTTATACTTTATTCTACAAAGGGGGTAAAAAAAGGGAAGGGGATGTCTATCTTCTAAATCAAACCTTCTTATTTAAATTCTGGGCCTGACATGGTCCTCCCAATCTGGTGCATGGGCTTTGGAGTCAGGCAGATAAAAATTTGAATCCTGACTCCATTACTTCCTAGCTGGATGATCTTGAGCCAGTCCTTCCTCCTCTCTAAATCTCAATTTCCTCAACTATAAAATGAAGATGACAATGTTGCAATTTGTAGAGTTGTTGACAGAGAGGATTTGATGGCTTAGGGGATGTTAAAGTGCCTGGCCTGGTACCTGGCATATGGTAGGTAATCAATAAATGCTGATTCCTCTCCTGGCTGCACTTTTTGGGACTCTGGGATAGTGTTTGTCAGGTCACAGTTCTTGAAGAAAGCAATTAGGTGCTGTGCTCACAACTAATATCTCACTCTCTCTTGCTCCAAAAATAATATCTTTACCTATGAAGACAGTAATGAAGCCACAAACCCAAAGCAACAGTGTCATTTAAGGCATGCTAATGAAGCTGGACTCTTAGGGGTAATTTCCATTGAATGGAATCACAAGAGAAGCAGATGGCTCAAATGCTATGAATGCTAAAAATCTTGGTTTGGAGCAATGATTTACGTAGCACCTGAGGTGGAGAGTGATGGTAAAGAGAAGCTTACATGGAAAATGGGATCTGTTAGGTAGGAGGAGCCACAAGAAAAAGCAGTAATGTCCCAAGGCTTAGGGAGGAGACTATTTCAAGGAAAAGCAAATGGTTGGTGGTTCCGAGTATGTCAGAGAGGTTCTGAAACTATGACTTTCTTAAGAGTAGACACTATATATTTCATTTTGTAGCTCCAGGGTCTAGAATAACGGAAGGCATACAAATGCCCAAGAAATAGTTAAAAGAATGAGTTTATGATGATCAGTACTAAAACCCCAAAATTTAACTTGCCCAATTCAAAAGGGATGTCAACATGGCAGACAAATATAGATCAGGTATTTATTTCCTTATCTTTAACAACTGAAGATATCAACATAGTCCTTCTCCGATACAAGACCAGAAATAGAAGGGAAGTGGTAGTGTTTGGTGAAATGAGTGGAGTGAGAGACTAACATGCATTGAGTATCTATGATTCACCAAGTGGTTTTTACCTGCACTATCATCCCAAAGAATCTACATAATCATCCCTATATAGTAAATACTGTTATTTTCATTTTTCAGATGAGGAAATGCAGACATTGCATGGTGAAGTTACTTGCCCAAAGCGATAAATGGCAGAATTAGGATTGAAAGAAAATCAGATACGCCTGCCATTAAAGTCTGCTCTCTATCCACTAAGTCTCACTGAAAACCTCCTGCAGGCTCCTTTCAGATAGACGTCTTAGTTATTTAGATGTTGATGAAATTTTAAGAGATGCCAGACATTCATTACAATTTATAATGGCAATAGGAGAGTTAACTGAGCTATTGAAAAAAATTGTCAGTAAGAGGTCACTCTGTGGCTGGGAGAAACTTTGAAGTATTGATTTCCCAGCCCCAAGATGATTATCAGCCACAAAATAAATATTAGAATCACCTGTAACTTGGTAATTAAAAGAGGAAAGGTGAGGGACCAGCCCCGGGTCCTAGTGGTTAATTTCAGCATGCTCTGCTTTGGCAGCTCAGGTTCACTTCCCGGGCACAGACCTACAACACTCATTGGTGGCCATGCTGTGGTGGTGACCCACATACAAAATAGAGGAAGATTGGCACAGATGTTAGCTCAAGGTGAACCTTTCTCAAGCAAAAAAAAAAAGGAAGATTGGCAATACATGTTAGCTCAGGAAATATAAATAAAACAAATAAATAAATAAAAGGAGAAGGGTGAAGGAAATAAACAGAGTTTAGCACTCCTCATAAATTATTTGAAACAGGATCTGGGCCACTGCATTGTACAACTCCAAGGTGTTGTAAATGAAATCTTCTGGAGTTTTGCAACATGGGCACTATACACTGGAAAAATTGTGCTTTTCTCTCTATTATCTCTCTTCTCACTTTCCCATTATTTATTCCCCACCCTTCTCCTGCCTAGAATCCAAAAGTCTAAGTGAGCTTTAATCCTGTATGTAGCTTTCTCATGGAGCAGTCATTCAGGCTTGGCTTCCGTACCTCCAAGAGGGTCAGCTCCCACTTTGCCACCACCCGCCAGCTCATTCTACCTTTTGCAAGCTGTCACTATTTAAAATATCTGGAGTATGGTTGAATAGAAGGAGAACCTTGTTTAGACTCAAGTGAATCCTCACTCTATCACAAACTCACTGTGACCTAGATTAAGTCACTTTGCTTCTCTGAGCCAATTTTCTCCTTTGTAAAATGAGGAGATTATATATATATATACATATATATATATGTATATATATGTATAAGTATTATAAGCTCAATAAGTATTAGTTCTCTTCATAGGTCCTACTTTTGAAATATGTTCCCCTGTATATTCTACTCATGGGTGCTTAGTCCTTCTGAGTCTTTTCCAGACCCAACACTCCCTGTTCCTTCAACACTCTCTCTCCTCATCTCTGTCCCTATGAACTCTACTCATTGATGAAGACTTCTCACTGCTAAAGAGATTGCTAAACCCCAAGTTATTATATCCATTTACCCTACCAGGATGAATTGCTCCAAGTTCACCATAGAATCATAGTCTTAGAACTCTAAGTTAACATCATGATATAATTGGAGCACAAAGAGAAGAAGGGACTTTCCCAAGGTCGTACAGCCTGTTAGTGGCAGAGCCAGGTCTAGAACCTAGGTTTCCTGACTCATAATTTTGAACTCCTTCTACCACAGCAGATTCTTTCACCATAACATGATGATTAAGAGCACAGACTTTGAAGCCAGACTTTTCAGCTTCAAATCGTGGCTCTACCACTTGCAAAACTTTGGTAAAGTTACTCAACCTCTTTCTGCCTCAGTTTAGTAATAGTGTGTCTTCATAGGACTATTGTGAGAATTAGATCAGATAACACATGTAAAAATATTTATAACTATGTGTTTGTAATTCCAGTTAATATTGACTTCTCCCCCTTCAACCCTCATAACTGTAACTGTATCTACATATAATGCTACTGCAAAACTCCATTACCTCTAGTCTTCTGGCTGGGCACATACATCAAGGTATACTGCTAGCCTGTCTGCAACTTGGAAAATTTTGCCTGTGGAGCACAGTTCTCACTGGTTATACTGACTGCTTTTTTTTCCATTCTGTTTTTTTCCACCTGTCTCTCCATCCCCAAGCTTTTTCCCTTGGTGTCTTGTACTCATTAGAAAGAGATTATCTCAATATCTTCCACTTTTAAAGAAAATATTTTTGATTATCTTTAAGATTCTAAATTTTCTTTTAGTTCCAATAATTTGGGCTCTACAATGGACAGAAGTGTCCACATAATGGTTCTTCATGCACTTGAAGACAGTTATTAAGTTTTCTCTCTTTAACTGGATAAAGCAGGCTATGAAATGTTTCCACGTTATTTTTTTAATTTTATTTATTTATTTATTTATTTATTTATTTTTTGCTGAGGAGGATTAGCCCTGAGCTAACATCCATTGCCAGTCTTCCTCCTGTTTTTGTATGTGGGACACTTCCACTGAGTGGCTGGTGAGTGGAGTAGGTCTGCACCTGGGATCCAGAGCCACGAACCTGGGCCACAAAAGTGGCACATGCAGAACTTTAACCACTCATCCATGGGACCATGCTTTGGCTCTGTGTTGTTTTAGAACTAAGCTCCAAGAGAACTTCTTCTTGTAAAACTGTCGTTATTTGCTATTCCCATGTAGAATCACAACTCGTTGCTTTTTGAGCTGCTGAGCTCAAACCTTCTACACTTGTTGATTTTTCTTCAACTTGAAACCATTTGAGGTTAAAATATTTTACCTACAGTTCACATTTCACAAATCTTTTACTTCAAAATCTATGCTTGTGTGTCATCACTTGCTCTAGCTGCCCTGACTCCAGGGAGTAAAAGGGGAAGTGATTGGTGTACTGGTGGAGAGCTTTAATACTGACCCACTCAGTGTCTTGGAAATGGTGATCAATCTCCTTTCTCCACAAAGGAGAAGGAAAATACATTTCCAGTCATCTATGACTTTGCCTAATGCTAAAGATATGTTACAGAGAAGGAGGAGAGAAGTCAAGATGGCAGAGTAAGCAGACTCTGAAATCACCTCCTCCCACAGACACAGCCAATTTACAACTACTCGTGGAAAAATTACCCCTGAGAGAAGACTGAAAACTGGATAAGAGGAACTCCTGCGATAAATGGCAATACTAATTGAGGTAGAAGAGGCAGAAATTCCCTTCTGGAGAGAAAAAAATGGCACCTTCACAAACCACCAGCTTCATGGCCGCCCAGGAGCAACCCAAATGTACACAGCCCTCCCTGGATGAGCGGGACCCTGAGCCAGGGAGCGCTTCTGCTATAGGCATTTTGTGGATCCAACACAATTGAAATGAGTGGCATAATATCTGACTTTGCCTGCTACTAAAACATTGGGGAGTACCCCCAGAAAAGCTGGCTCACAAAGAAATTAAAACCGGCTCTTAAAGAGTCCACACACAAATTTACCTGGTTCAGAAAGCAATCTAAAATCACCAGAAAGAAAGGTGCACAGTGGTTTGGTGAAAAGAGACTCACCTGATAGGCTCTGAGTGCATTGCAGTGAGAGGTGAGAGGTCTCCAGTGACTGGGACATTGGTAGGGGCCATTGTTGTGGCCTGGTGTGGGCATGCTGACACAGACACTGGCAGACACCATTGGAGTTCTCCCTGGGGCCTGCTAGCCCAGAGTCTGCCCCATCAACTAGAACATTGATTTAATTTAGCTCAGCCAGGGCAGGCAGCCCACCCTAGGGACTGGCCCTACCCAACAACAAGCCCTCAGGCAACTTCTTAGCATGCATAGATTGGTGACTGAATTCTGTGTAGCCAGGCAACTGGGCCCACTTCAGTGGGGCAGGATGTGCACAAGGAGCAGGTGGAAAGTGTGGGGTGGTGGTGGAGTGTGTGATGCTCCCACTGTGGACAGACTGGCTCCACTTCAGGAGGTCGCAGTGTGCACAGGGGCACTACTGTGTTGACTGTGTGTGTGGACCTGTGGGCGGAGGGGCTTGTCAGCTGCAGAAGACTTGTGCTTCTCAAAGACCGACATAGGGGGTTTGCCCCACCTTCAAAACCCTGAAACAATTGGGTGCTCCCGTGACTGAGCTCAGCCCCACCAAGCTGCAAGCCTCAAAGTGCTGGAGGCTTATAGCAATTGTAAGCCCCTGAGGCTAGCAACCTGCCACGCTGGGGGCCTACTCACTTAATAGAAATATGGCAATAGGAACATGCTATTAGACCTTGCAGCCAACTGTGCTGGGGCTCCCCACACCTGATAAAGAGACTGAAGGGCCCACAACAAATGAAAGCAGCTGAGCATTACAACAGCTGGCCAGGAGTGTAGCTCAGACTCCCTGGAAACCTACGGGGAGAGCAACCACACCACCAGAGAAGGACACACATAACCCACATACGAGTCACTCCCGGAACATTCAGAACTGAGGGAAGCACACTGCAGGCCTCATAAGGCATCACTTATATAAGGTCATCTATCCAAGAACAGGAGAGGTAGCTGATGTACCTAATGCATAAAGACAAGCACAGGGAAATAGGCAAAATGAGGAGGCAAAGGAATACATTCCAAGTAAGAGAACGGGACAAAATCCGAGAACAGGAACTAAGTGAAACAGAAATGAGCAACCTACCCAACAGAGAGTTCAAACAAAGAGTGTTAAGGATGCTCACTGATCTGGGGAGAAGAATGGATGAACTCAGCAAGAATGTCAACAAAGAAATGGAAGATATAAAAAAGAACCAATCAGAAATGAAGAATACAATACTGGAAATGAAAAATTCATTAGAGGGACTCAAAAGCAGAGTAGAGGATACAGAAGAACGGATCTGTGAGCTGGACAAATGACTAGAAGAAATCACCTAAGCTGAACAGGTAAAAGAAAAAATAATTACAAAGAGCGAAGACAGTCTAAGGGACCACTGGGACAACATCAAGCACACTAACATCCATGTTATAGGTGTGCCAGAAGGAGAAGAGTGAGACAAAGGGGCAGAGAATCTATTTGAAGAAATAATAGATAAAAACTTCCTTAACCCAAGGAAGGAAACAGACATCCAGTGCAGGAAGCACAGAGAGCACCAAACAAGATAAATCCCAAGAGGCCCACACCAAAACACATCATAATCAAAATGTCCAGAATTAAACATAAAGAGAGAATCCTAAAAGATGAAAGAAAAAGGCAAGTTACATACAAAGGAAACCCCATATGGCTATCAGTTGACTTCTCAGCAGAAACCTTACAGGCTAGAAGAGAGTGGCACAATATATTTAAAGTGCTAAAAGGAAAAATCCTACAGCCAAAAATACTCTACCTGGCAAGGTTACCATTCAAAATAGAATGAGAGATAAAAAGTTTCCCAGTCAAGCAAAAATTAAAGGAGTTTGTTACCAAGAAATCAGTACTACAAGAAATGCTAAAAGGACTTATTTAAGGGGAAAAGAGAAGATCACAAATAGGAAAAATTATCTATTTCCATGATAAGAGGGTAATGGATACAAATGCACAAAAAAGAGGTTAGATATGATATCAAAAACTTAAAATGTGGGAGGAGGGGAGTTCAACAGTAGAGCTTTCAGACAAAGGTCAAACTAAAGAGACCATCAATTCTGTATATGGACACCACGGTAATCACAAACGGGACACCTGGAATAAATACACAAAAAACTAAGAGAAAGGAGCCCAAACATAATACTAAAGAAAGCCATCAAATCACAAGGCAAGAGAGCAATAGAAGAAGAAAGGAACAGAGAAGGATTACTAAAACCCTGAGGAAAAAAAGTTAAAAAATGGCAGCAAGTACATACTTATCAATGGCTACTTTAAACGTCAATGGACTAAATGCTCCAACAAAAGGCATAGAGTGGCTGACTGGATAAAAAACAAGACCCATATATATGCTGCATACAAGAGACACACTTCAGACCTAAAGACACTCACAAACTGAAAGTGAAGGGATGGTAAAAGATACCCCATGCAAATGGCAATGAAAAGAAAGCTGGGGTAGCAGTACTCATATCAGACAAAATAGACTTTAAAACTAAAACTATAAAAAGAGACAAAGAAGGGCATTACATAATGATCAAGGGAACAATCCAACAAGAGGATATAACACTTGTAAATATCTACGCACCCAATGTAGGTGCACCTAAATATATAAAGCAATTACTAACAGACATAAAAAGAGAATAGACAGTAACTCAAAATAGTAGGGAACTTTAACACTCCACTTACACCAATGGATAGATCATCCAAACAGAAGATCAATAAGGAAACATCGGCCTTAAATAACACACCAGAACAGTTGTACCTAGTAGATATATACAGAACATTCCATCCAACAACCGAAGAATTATACGTTCTTTTCAAATGCACATGGAATGTTCTCCAGGATTTGTCACATATTAGGCCACAAAACAAGTCTCCACAAATTTTAGAAGATTGAAATAATACCAACCATCTTTTCTGACCACAATAGTATGAAACTAGAAATCAACTATAGGAAGAAAGTCAGAAAAGCCACAAATACATGGAGATTAAACAAAATGCTACTGAGCGATGATTGGATCAATGAAGAAATCAAAGCAGAAATCAAAAATACCTGGAGACAAATGAAAATGGAAATACAACATGCCAGAATTTATGGGATACAGCAAAAGCAGTTCTAAGAGGGAAGTTTATAGCAATACAGGCCTAGCTCAAAAAGCAAGAAAAATCTTAAATAAACAATGTAACAATGCACGCAAAGGAACTGGAAAAAGAAGAAAAAAGAAAGCCCAAAATCAGTAGAAGAATGGAAATAATAAAAATCAGAGCAGAAATAAATGAACTAGAGACTAAAAAAAATAGAAAAAATTAATAAAACCAAAAGCTAAGTCTTTGAAAAGAAAATCAAAAGTGACAAACCTTTAGCTAGACTCACCAAGAAAAAAGAGAGAAGGCTCAAATAAGTAAAACCAGAAATTAAAGAGGATAAATTACAATGGACACCTCAGAAATACAAAGGAATATAAAAGAATACTATGAAAAGCTATATGCCAACAAATTGCACCATCTGGAAGAAATGGATAAATTCTTAGAATCATACAACCTTTCAAAACTGGATCAAGAAGAAATACAGAATTTGAATAGACAAATCACCAGTAAGGAGATCGAAACTGTAATCAAAAACCTCCCGAAAAATAAATGTCCAGGACCAGACGGCATCCCTGGTGAATTCTACCAAACATTCAAAGAAGACTTAATAACTCTCCTTCTCAAACTCTTCCAAAAAACTGAGGTGGGAGGCTCCCTAAATCATTCCACGAAGCGGACATTACCCTGATACCAAAACCAGACAAGAGCAACACAAAAAAAGAAAATTAAATGCCAATATCACTGATGAACATTGATGCAAAAATCCTTAACAAAATACTAGCAAATCACATACAATACATTAAAAGGA
This sequence comes from Diceros bicornis minor, assembly GCF_020826845.1. Taxonomy (NCBI): domain Eukaryota; kingdom Metazoa; phylum Chordata; class Mammalia; order Perissodactyla; family Rhinocerotidae; genus Diceros; species Diceros bicornis. The sequence goes on from NC_080781.1 coordinate 60,116,619, forward strand.
TTATATACCCTGATCAAGTGATGTTTGTTCATTCCAGGTGTGCAGGGATGGTTCAAATCCACAAATCAATCAATGTGATACACCACATCAATAAAATGAAGAATAAAAATCACATTATCATCTCAATAGATGCAGAGAAAGCATTTGACAAGATACAGCATTCATTTATGATAAAAATTCTGAATAAAATGGGTATAGAAGGAAAGTACCTCAACATAATAAAGGCCATATATGACAAACCCACAGGTAATATCTTCCTCAATGGTGTAAAACAGAAAGGTATCCCTCTAAGAACAGGAAGCAGACAAGGATGCCCACTCCCACCACTCCTATTTAACGTAGTATTGGAAGTCCTAGCCAGAGCAATCAGGGAAAAAAAAGAAATAAAAAGGATCCAAATTAGAAAGGAAGAAGTGAAACTCTCACTATTTGCAGATGACATGATTTTATATATAGAAAATCCCAAAGAATGCACCAAAAAACTTTTAGAAGTAATAAACGAATACGATAAAGTTGCAGGATACAAAATCAACATACAAAAATCTGGTGCATTTCCATACACTAAGGACAACGTAGCAGAAGGAGAAATTAAGAATACAATCCAATTTCCAACTGCAGCAAAAAGAATAAAATACCTAGGAATAAACTTAACCAAAGAGTTGAAAGATCTGTACATTGAAAACTACAAAATATTGCTGAAAGAAATTGAAGAAGACACAAAGAAATGGAAAGATATTCTGTACTTTTGGATTGGAAGAATTAACATAGTTAAGGTGTCCATACTTCCTAAAGCAATCTATAGATTCAATGCAATCCCTATCAAAGTTCCAACAACAGTTTTCACAGGGATAGAACAAAGAATTCTAAAATTTATATGGAACAACAAAAGACCCCGATTAGCTAAAAGAATCCTGAGAAAAAAGAACAAAGCTGGAGGTATCACATTCTCTGATTTCAAAATATACCACAAAGCTATAGTAACCAAAACAGCATGGTACTGGCAAAAAACAGACACACAGATCAATGGAATAGAATCAAAAGCCCAGAAATAAACCCACACATCTATGGACAGCTAATCTTTGACAAAGGAGCCAAGACCATACAATGGAGAAAAGAAAGTCTCTTCAACAAATGGTGTTGGGAAAACTGGATAGCCACATGCAAAAAAATGAAAGTAGACCCTTACCTTGCACCATATACAAAAATTAACTCAAAACGGATTAAAGACTTAAATGTAAGACCAGAAACTATGAAACTTCTAGAAGAAAACATAGTCAGTATGCTCTTCAACATCAGTCTTAGCAACATATTTTCAAGCACCGTGTCTGACCAGGCAAGAGAAACAATAGAAAAAATAAGTAAACAGGATTACATCAAACTAAAAAACTTCTGCACAGCAAAGGAAACCATCAACAAAACGAAAAGATGACCTAACAATTGGGAGAAGTTATTTGCAAACCACACATCTGATAAGGGGTTAATCTCCAAAATTTATACAGAACACATGCATCTCAACAACAGAAAAACTAACAACATAATTAAAAAATGGGCAAAAGACCTGAACAGACATTTCTCCAAAGAAGAAATACAGATGGCCAACAGGCATATGAAAAGATGTTCAACATCATTAACTATCGGGGAAATGCAAATCAAAACTACAATGTGATATCACCTCACGCCCATCAGAATGGCTATAATTAACAAGACAGGAAAGAACAAGTGTTGGAGAGGATGTGGAGAGAAGGGAACTGTCATACACTGCTGGTAGGAGTGCAAACTGGTGCAGCCACTATGGAAAACAGTATGGAGATTCCTCAAAAAATTAAGGATAAAACTACCATATGATCCAGCTATTCCACTGCTGGGTATTTAACCAAAGAACTTGAAAACACCAATGCGTAAAGATACATGCACGCCTGTGTTCACTGCAGCGTTATTCACAATAGCTTGGAAGCAACCTAAGTGCCCATGAAGGGACGAATGTATAAAGAAGATGTGGTATATATACACAGTAGAATACTCCTCAGCCATAAGAAATGATGAAATCCAGCCATGTGTGACAACATGGATGGACATTGAGGGTATTATGCAAAGTGAAATAAGTCAGAGGGAGATGGTCAAATACCATATTATCTCGCTCATTAAGTAGGAGATAATAACAGTAACAAATATACACATAGAAACAGAGATTGAATTGGTGGTTACCAGAGTGGAAGGGTGGATGGAGGAGGGCAAAAGGGATTATTAGGCACATGTGTGTGGTGATGGATTGTAATTAGTATTTGGGTGGTAAACAGGAGAACATGATGCCATCCATGCAGAAATGGAAGTATAATGATGTACACCTGAAATTTATACAATGTTTTAAACCAATGTTACTGCAATCAACAAAAAATTAAAAAAAAAAGATATGTTACAGAGAGGTGCCTTTTCTGAAGACAATTATCCATTTCTTGTTAAAAGGCAAATGCTGAGAATAAGTCAATTAGTATGGTATTTAGAGAATCCAAACTGATTACATTGTGGGTGCATAAAATGTTCAATTCAAAAGTATTTTCTGGCCCTATAATTTTTCTGGATATTGCGAATTGGAAACAATTTCATGTTTTGTTTTTTTTAGTTTTTTTTTTCCTTTTTTAATTTTTTTATTGATGTTTTAATGGTTTTTAATTGTGAAATTTTGGGTTGTACATTTTTGTTTGTCCATCACCATATATATGACTTCCTTCACCCCTTGTGCCCACCCCCCACCCCCCTTGCACTTGGTAACCACAGTACAGTTTTCTCTGTCCATGCATTGGTTTATATTCCACATATGAGTGAGATCATACAGTGTTTGTCTTTCTCTTTCTGGCTTATTTCACTTAACATAATACGCTCCAGGCCCATCCATGTTGTTGCAAATGGGACAGTTTTGTCTTTTTTTATGGCTGAGTAGTATTCCATTGTATATATATACCACATTATCTTAATCCAGTCATCAGTCGAGGGACACTTAGGTTGCTTCCACTTCTTGGCTATGGTAAATAATGGTGCAATGAACATAGGAGTGCATAAGCCTCTTTGGATTGTTGATTTCAGGTTCGTTGGATAGATTCCCAGTAGTGGTATGGCTGAGTCATAGGCATCTCTATTTTTAATTCTTTGAGGAATCTCCATACCGTTTTCCATAGGGTCTGGACCAGTTTGCATCCCCACCAGCTGTGTATGAGGGTTCCTGTTTCTCCACATCCTCTCCAACACTTGTTGTTTTTTGTCTTGGTGATTATAGCAATTGTAATGGGCGTGAGGTGATATCTTAATGTTTTTTTGATTTACATTTCCCTGATGATTAGTGATGTTGAGCATCTTTTCATGTGCCTATTGGCCATCTGTATATCTTCTTTGGAAAAGTGTTCATTTGCTCTGTCCATTTTTTGATCGGGTTGTTTGTTTTTTTTTTCTTGTTCAGTTGTGTGAGTTCTTTATATATTATGGAGAACAACCCCTTGTCACATGTATGTTTTGCAAATATTCTCTCCCAGCTGGTTGGTTGTCTGTTCATCTTGATTCTAGTTTCGCTTGTCTTATAGAAGCTCTTTAATCTGATAAAGTCCCACTTGTTTATTTTTTCTTTAGTTTCCCTAGTCTGGATAGGCATGTCATCTGAAAAGATTCCTTTATGACCAATGTCAAATAGTGTGTTGCCTATATTTTCTTCTATGAGTTTTATAGTTTCAGGTCTCACCTTCAGGTCTTTGATCCATTTTGAGTTAATTTTTGTGAATGGCGATAGCAGATGGCCCACTTTCATTCTTTGGCATGTAGCTGTCCAGTCTTCCCAACACCATTTATTGAAGAGACTTTCCTTTCTCCATTGTATGTTCTTAGCACCTTTGTGGAAATTTAGCTGTCCGTATATGTGTGGTTTTATTTCTGGGCTTTCAATTCTGTTCCACTGATCTGTGTGTCTGTTTTTGTACCAGTACCATGCTGTTTTGATTACTATTGCTTTGTAGTATGTTTTGAAGTCAGGCATTGTGATGCCTCCAGCTTTGTTGTTTTTTCTTAGGATTTCTTTAGCTATTCGGGGTCTTTTGTTGTCCCATATAAATTTTAGTATTGTTTTTTCTATTTCTGTGAAGAATGTCATTGGGATTCTGACTGGGATTGAATTGAATCTGTAGATTGCTTTAGGTAATATAGACATTTTAACTACGTTTATTCTTCCAATCCACGTGCATGGGATATCTTTCCATTTCTTTATGTCATCATCGATTTCTTTCAATAATGTCTTGTAGTTCTCATTGTGTAGGTCCTTCACCTCCTTGGTAAGATTTATTCCTAGGTATTTTATTCTTTTTGATGCAATTGTAAACGGTATTATCTTTTTGAGCTCTCTTTCTGTTAGTTCATTATTAGCATACAGAAATGCAACTGATTTTTGTAGATTGATTTTGTACCCTGCAACTTTGCTGTAGTTGTTGATTATTTCTAATAGTTTTCCAATGGATTCTTTAGAGTTTTCTATATATAAAATCATGTCATCTACAAATAGTGAGAGTTTCACTTCTTCATTACCTATTTGAATTCCTTTTATTCTTTTTTCTTGCCTAATTGATCTGGCCAAAACCTCCAGTACTATGTTGAACAGGAGTGGTGTGTGTGGGCAGCCCTGCCTCGTGGAAAGCCCTCAGAGCAATGGCTTTCAGTCTTTCCCCACTGAGTATGATGTTGGCTGTGGGTTTGTCATAAATAGCCTTTATTATATTGAGGTACCTTCCTTCTATTCCCATTTTGTTGAGAGTTTTTATCATAAGTGGATGTTTTATCTTGTCAAATGCCTTCTCTGCGTCTATTGAGATGATCATGTGGTTTTTAATCTTTGTTTTGTTGATGTGGTGTATCACTTTATGGATTTGCGGATTTTGAATCGTCCCTGGTATAAATCCCACTTGATCATGGTCTATGATCTTTTTAACGTATTGCTGTATTCGGTTTGCCAATATTTTGTTGAGGATTTCTGCATCTGGTTCATCAGCGATAATGGCCTGTAATTTTCTTTCTTTGTATTGTCTTTGTCTGGCTTTGGTATCAGGGTGATGGTGGCCTCGTAGAATGATTTGGGAAGTGTTCCATCTTCCTCTATTTTTTGGAATAGTTTGAGAAGGATGGGTATTAAATCTTCTTTGAATGTTTGGTAAAATTCACCAGAGAAGACATCTAGTCCTGGACTTTTATTTTTTGGAAGGTTTTTGATTACTCTTTCAATCTCTTTACTTGTGATTGGTCTATTCAGATTCTCCATTTCTTCTTAGTTCAGTTTTGGGAGGTTGTATGACTCTAAGAATTTATCCATTTCTTCTAGATTTTCTAATTTGTTGGCACATAATTTCTCATAGTATTCTTTATAATCCTCTGCATTTACGTGGTATCTGTTGTAATTTCTCCTCTTTCATTTCTAATTTTATTTTGAGCCTTTTCTCTTTTTTCTTAGTAAACCTGGCTAAGGGTTTGTCGATTTTGTTTATCTTCTCAAAGAACCAACTCTTTGTTTCATTAATCCTTTCTACTGTTTTTTTGGTCTCAATTTCATTTATTTCTGCTCTGATTTTTATTATTTCTCTCCTTCTGCTGGCTTTGGGCTTTGTTTCTTCTTCTTTTTCTAGTTCTGTTAGGTGTAATTCAAGGTTGCCTATTTGGGCTTTTTCATCTTTGTTAAGATGGGCTTGTATCGCTATGAGTTTCCCTCTCAGGACCACTTTTGCTGCATCCTATATGGTTTGGTATGGCATATTTTCATTTTCATTTGTTTCCAGATAGTTTTTGATTTCTCCTTAATTTCATCAGTGAGTCATTGGTTGTTCAGTAGCATCTTGTTTAATCTCCACATTTTTGTCACTTTCCCAGGTTTTTTTTCCTGGTTGATTTCCAGTTTCATAGCCTTATGATCTGAAAAGATGCTTGTTATGATTTCAATCTGTTTAAATTTATTGAGGCTTGCTTTGTTTCCCAGCATATGGTCTATCCTTGAGAATGTTCCATGCGTACTTGAGAAGAATGTGTAGTCAGCTATTTTTGGATGGAGTGCTCTGTATATGTCTACTAGGTCCATCTCGTCCAGTTTTTCATTTAAATTGACTTTTTCTTTATTGACTTTTTGTCTGGATGATCTAGCCATTGATGTAAGTGGGGTATTACGATCCCCTACTATTATTGTGTTGTTGTCAGTGTCTCCTTTTAGCTTTGTTAATAGTTGCTTTATGTACATTGGTGTTCCTATGTTGGGTGCATATATATTTATAAGTGATATATCTTCTTGGTTGAGTGTCCCCTTTATCATTATATGTTTCCCTTCTTTGTCTCTCTTAACCTGTTTTATCTTGAAGTCTACTTTTTCTGATATGAGTATGGCAACACCTGCTTTGTTTTGTTTGCCATTAGCTTGGAGTATTGTCTTCCATCCTTTCACTCTGAGCCTGTGTTTGTCCTTATAGCTGACATGTGTTTCCTGGAGGCAGCATATTGTTGGGTCTTGCTTTCAGCTAACTTGACTAGTGAATGACAACCTCAGAAACTTTTTAGGTGACTTTTCATTTGTCTCAGCTCTGGAAACAGTAGCTATGTTGTTTTTTCCACCTTGGTGAATCACCTTGTTTCCAAATGCCTCATGAGATGGAAAGAGCAATGAACAGCCATAGGTGTAAAATAAGACCCTGTAACACTTCTCTACATTTATAAGCAGTGCTTTTTTGGATGTTTACCATGCACCTAGTTCTGCACAAAGCTACACAATATGGAGAAAGAAGGGAAACTCATCCCATGTAGGGTAGCTTCAAGCTAACCCATATAGTGCCTTTGTGAAGATTAGAAAAAGACATCTCTTCCTGGGACCAGCAATCACAGACCCTATGAACAGGTTTTTCTGTGTAATTAAGAAAAATTGTGCCTTGTTGAGTTGACACGGATTTTGGCAAGCAGAGCATCCTCTAAGTTTCAGCCCCAATGCTCTTCCTTGGCAGAGTGCCCTTGTGCACTTTCCAATTTACACATTTGTATGTGATGACCCTGGAATCCTGTCACAGTCTGTGCACTGTGCATTCCCAACCTTGCGTGATTCATTATTATCTTTCCAATAATCAAACTATAGGCTGTGGGAATTCATTCATTTTCTCGACAAATATTTAGATGTCTCTATTATGAGCCAGGCAGACGGTGTTCTAAGTGTTGGGGGTATGTCAGTGAACAAACAAAAGAAAATCCCTGCTTTTGTGGATTTAGCAGGATTTGATTAGGATGAGGAGAGTAGAGATGACTATGATGTTCGAGAGAACACAGAAGGTTAAGGAATTGACACTTGGTGAGCTCCTGCTGTTGCCAAATGCTGTCTATGTGGTAGCCCATAGATAAGGAAACTGAGGTTCAGAGAGCTGAGCTCACTTATCCAAGTTCTCACAGTAAAATGGGGATTGAATCCAGGATTGATCCTTGATTCCCTTGCCTCGCAAGCCCATACCTGCTCCTCCCACCTCACTCTGATGTCTGTCAAGGAAGGTTCACAGAGCCTCCAGTATCAAGAAGACAGTAAGGAGAGGAAATTGTCCTACCCCATGGCCTAAGAGAATATCATTTTCAGTATGGAATAGGAGTAATCTAGTACTGATGAAACAAACTAAAAATGACCTTATTCTTCTCTGATTGCTGAACCCTTTGCACTTTGCTGGCTCTATCATCTGTTTTTTTGTGGCAGTAATCAAGTTGACAAATTTTTGTGATTAATATCAAAACTGTGCTAAAATATGCTTTGGAACTCTGTTTTTTGGTTTAGCATTACACATCTAAATTAAACTAAAGAACCAGCATTACCTCACAGTAACCCAGTAATTGACCAGCTTAACAAACATGCCATGAGATAATAGTGCAATTTTGAATCCAATATTTTTATGTAAAAATACTTTGATACGATATTCTGTTAATTTTAGAAAAATTTTGACACATCTTAATGTGTGTCTTAAGAATGTCTTCTAAGACTGGAAGACTTCTTTTTATCCAGACAAATCCTTCCTTTAGGTGATTTTCTAAGGGGCAGTCAGTCTGACAGTCTGACTCAGTCAGTCAGCCAATGCCCCCACGATTTGGTCCAGTAGAAAAAAAAAGGTGTTTTGCAGTTAATCATTTTTTCCTGGTTTATAAATTTCCTCAGCTGATAGCTATCTGTGATTCTTGAAAATACCTTTCTGATGTCTGCAGTTTATGGTGACATGGAACACTGTCACTTTTAATCAGATAGTTCTTCCCGGTTAAAGCAGCATCTGCTTAATTTTTCAGTTCAGTCAAAATTAAATGCAGGATTTCTGGTGAGGCATCCTGCAGTGTAGCCTCACTCTGAGTCTCCCCTGTGGGCTTGGAAGGTTCTGGCTAGACAATCTCTGGCCCTGGGTTGGTCTTCTTTCTGGTCTTTCCTACTTTCTTCATTTGAAGCTTAAAACTTTAAGCCTGGCCAAGGCCTCTGAGAATGAATTTAAGTTCAAATAGAGGAAATGAGACCTAAGAAGGAAAGACTTGTTCAAGGTCACACATGAGGTAGAGATTCTTAACCTTCTTTTCTCCATGAATGCCTCTTGGCAGTCTGATGAAGCCTATGGATCCCTTCTTTGAATAATTTTTTTAAAAGCATAAAATAGGTTTTTGTGGAGTCAAGATGGCAGCGTAAGCAGACTCGGAACTCACCTCCTCCCATGGACACAACCAATTTACAACTACTAGTGGAAAAATTACCCCTGAGAGAGAACTGAAAACTGGATAACAGGAACTCCTGCAACAACGGATCCTAACTGAGGTAGAAGAGGCAGAGACTCCCTTCTGGAGAGGACAAATGCCGCCTTCACAAGCTGCCAGCTTCACAGCCACCAGGAGCAGCTCACAGGTACGCAGCCTCCCTGGAGGCTCGGGGCCCTGAGCCGGGGAGCGCCCGCACTGTGGGCATTTTGTGGACCCAGCACAATCGAGACCAGCAGCATAATATCTGACTGTGACTGCTACTAAAGCATTGGGGAGTACCCCCAGAAAACCCGGTTCACAAAGAAACTAAAACTGGCTCTTAAAGGGCCCGCATGCAAACTCACCCATTTCAGAAAGCATCCTAAAATCACCAGAAAGAAAGGTGCACAGTGCTGTGGTGAAAAGAGACTCACTTAATAGGCCCTGAGTGCATCTCGGTGAGGGGTGAGACCTCTCCAGGGACTGGGACATTGGCGGTGGCCATTGTTGTGGCCCGGTGTGGGCTTGCTGACACAGACGCCATTGGAGTTCTCCCTGAGGCCTGCTAGCCCAGGGTCTGCCCCACCTGCTAGAGCACCGATTTAATCCAGCTCAGCCAGGGCAGGCAGCCCGCCCTAGAGACTGGCCCCACCCAACAACAAACCCTCAGGCAACTTGTGGGCCTGCATAGATTGGTGACTGGATTCTCTGCAGCCTGGCAACTGGGCCGAATTGAGTGGGGCAGGGTGTGCACAAGGAGCGGGTGGAGAGTGTGGGGCAGTGGCAGAGTGTGTGGGGCTCCCGCCGTGGAGAGACTGGGTCCGCTTGGGGAGGTCGCGGCGTTCACACGGGGCAGGACTGTGTTGACTGCATGTGTGGACCTGTGGGCAGCAGGGTTTGTCAGCTGCAGAAGACTTGTGCTTCTCAAAGACCCATATAGGAGGTTTGCCCCACCTTCCAAAGCCTGACACAATTGGGTGCTCCTGTGCCTGAGGCCAGCCCCACCCAGCTGCAATACTCAGAGAGCTGACAAGAGACCTAATAGGCTAGAGGTTTACAGCAATTGTAAGGCTCTGAGCCTAACAATCTGCCACGCTGGGGGCCTACTCACTTAAAAGAAATACTGCAACGCAAATGTGGTATTAGAACTTGCAGCCAAATATGCTGGGGCTCCCCACACCTGATAAAGAGACTGAAGGGCCCACAACAACTACAAGCAGCTGAGCATTACAACAGCTGGCCAGGAGCATAAGTCAGCCTCCCTGGGCGCCTACAGGGAGAGCAAACAGGCCACAACAGAAGGACACATGTAGCCCACATAGGGGTAACCCGTGAAACATTGAGAACTGAGGGAAGCACACTGGAAGCCTCCTAAGGCATCACTTACATAAGGTCACCTATCCAAGAGCAGGAAACGTAGCTGACCTACCTAATACGTAGACACAAGCACAGGGAAAGAGGCAAAATGAGGAGGCAAAAGAATACATTCCAAGTAAGGGAACAGGACAAAACCCCAGAAAAGGAACTAAGTGAAACAGAAATGAGCAACCAACCTGACAGAGAGTTCAAACTAAGAGTGTTAAGGATGCTCACTGATCTGGGGAGAAGAATAGATGAACTCAGTGAGAATGTCAACAAAGAAATGGAAGATATTAAAAAGAACCAATCAGAAATGAAGAAAACAATACTGGAAATGAAAAATTCATTAGAGGGACTCAAAAGCAGTGTAGAGGATACAGAAGAACGGATCTGTGAGCTGGATGAAAGACTAGAAGAAATTCCCCAAGGTGAACAGGTAAAAGAGAAAAGAATTAAAAAGAGTGAGGATAGTCTAAGGGACCTCTGGGACAACATCAAGCACACTAACATCGTGTTATAGGTGTCCCGGAAGGAGAAGAGTGAGACAAGGGGGCAGAGAATCTATTTCAAGAAATAATAGCTGAAAACTTCCCTAACCTAAGGAAGCAAACAGGCATCCAGGTACAGGAATCACAGAGAGCCCCAAACAAGATAAACCCAAAGAGGCCCACATCAAGACACATCATAATCAAAATGTCCAGAATTAAAGATAAAGAGAGAATCCTAAAAGCCGCAAGAGAATGTCAAGTTACATACAAAGGAAACCCCATAAGGCTATCAGCTGACTTCTCAGCAGAAACCTTATAGGCTAGAAGAGAATGGCATGATATATTTAAAGTGCTAAAAGGAAAAAACTTACAGCCAAGAATACTCTACCCAGCAAGGTTATCATTCAAAATGGAAGGAGAGATCAAAATTTTCCCAGATAAGCAAAAATTAAAGGAGATTGTCACCAAGAAACAAGTGCTACAAGAAATGTTAAAGGGACTGATTTAAGGGGAAAAGAGAAGACCACAAATAGTAAAAATTATCTATTTCCATGATTAGAACGTAATGGATACAATACACAAAAAGAGGTTAGAAATTATATCAAAAACATAAAAGGAGGAAGGAGGGGAGTTAAGAGTACAGCTTTCAGACAGAGGTCAAACTAAAGTGACCATCAATTCTGTATAGAAGAAGAAAGGAAAAGAGAAGGACTACTAAAACCCTGAGGAAAAGAAAAAAAAAGTTAAAAAATGGCAGTAAGTACATACTTATCAATAGCTACTTTAAACGTCAATGGACTAAATGCTCCAATTAAAAGGCATAGGGTGGCTGACTAGATAAAAAAACAAGACCCATATATATGCTGCATACAAGAGACACACTTCAGACCTGAAGACACTCACAAACAGAAAGTGAAGGGATGGAAAAAGATACTCCACGCAAATGGCAATGAAAAGAAAGCTGGGGTAGCAGTACTCATATCAGACAAAATAGACTTTAAAACAAAAACTATAAAAAGAGACAAAGAAGGGCATTACATAATGATCAAGGGAACAATCCAACAAGAGGATATAACACTTGTAAATATCTACGCACCCAATGTAGGTGCCCTTAAATATATAAAGCAATTATTAACAGACATAAAAACAGAAATAGACAGTAGCACAATAATAGTAGGGGACTTTAACGCTCCACTTACACCAATGGATAGATCACCCAAACAGAAGATCAATAAGGAAACATTGGCCTTAAACGACACACTAGAACAGATGGACCTAGTAGATATATACAGAGAATTCCATCCAAAAACCGAAGAATACACGTTCTTTTCAAATGCACATGGAACATTCTCCAGGATTGATCACATATTAGGCCACAAAACAAGTCTCCATAAATTTAAAAAGATCGAAATAATACGAAGCACCTTTTCTGATCACAACAGTATGAAACTAGAAATCAACTATAGGAAGAAAATCAGAAAAGCCACAAATACGTGGAGATTAAACAAAATGCTACTGAACAATGACTGGGTCCACGAAGAAATCAAAGAAGAAATAAAAAAATACTTGGAGACAAATGAAAATGAAAATACGACATGCCAGAATTTATGGGATAGAGCAAAAGCGGTTCTAAGAGGGAAGTTTATAGCGATACAGGCCTATCTCAACAAACAAGAAAAATCTCAAATAAACAATCTAACAATGCACCTAAAGGAACTGGAAAAAGAAGAACAAAGCAAGCCCAAAATCAGTAGAAGAAGGGAAATAATAAAAATCAGAGCAGAAATAAATGAAATAGAGACCAAAAAAACAATAGAAAAAATTAATAAAACCAAGAGCTATTTCTTTGAAAAGGTCAACAAAATTGACAAATCTTTAGCTAAACGCACCAAGAAAAAAAGAGAGAAGGCACAAATGAGTAAAATCAGAAATGAAAGAGGAGAGGTTACAACAGACACCTCAGAAAAACAAAAGACTATAAGAGAATACTATGAAAAGCTATATGCCAACCAATTCGACAATCTGGAAGAAATGGATAAATTCTTAGAATCATACAACCTTCCAAAACTGGGTCAAGAAGAAGTAGAGAATTTGAATAGACCAATCACCAGTAAGGACATCGAAACAGTAATCAAAAACCTCCCCAAAAATAAAAGTCCAGGACCAGACGGCTTCCCTGGTGAATTCTACCAAACATTCAAAGAAGACTTAATACCTATCCTTCTCAAACTCTTCCAAAAAATTGAGGAGTGGAGATAGCTCCCTAACTCATTCTACGAAGCCAACATTACCCTGATACCAAAACCGGAGAAGGACAACACAAAAAAAAAGAAAATTACAGGCCAATATCACTGATGAACATCGATGCAAAAATCCTCAACAAAATACTAGCAAATCGCATACAGCAATATGTTAAAAAGATTATACACCATGATCAAGTAGGATTTATTCCAGGGATGCAGGGATGGTTTAACATTCGCAAATCAATCAACATAATACACCACATTAATAAAATGAAGAATAAAAATCACATGATCATCTCAATAGCTGCAGAGAAAGGATTTGACAAGATACAGCATCCATTTATGATAAAAACTCTGAATAAAATGGGTATAGAAGGAAAGTATCTCAACATAATAAAGACCATATATGAGAAACCCACAGCTAATATCATTCTCAATGGTGAAAAACTGAAAGCCATCTCTCTAAGAAGAGGAACCAGACAAGGATGACCACTGTTACCACTCCTGTTTAACATAGTACTGGAAGTCCTAGCCAGAGAAATCAGGCAAGAGAAAGAAATAAGAGGGATCCAAATTGGAAAGGAAGAAGTGAAACTGTCACTATTGGCAGATGACATGATTTTATATATAGAAAACCCTAAAGAATCCACCAGAAAACTTTTAAAAGTAATAAACAAATATGGTAAAGTTGCAGGATACAAAATCAACATACAAAAATCAGTTGCATTTCTGTACAGTAACAACAAAGTAGCAGAAAGAGAAATTAAGAATACCATCCCATTTACAATTGCAACAAAAAGAATAAAACACCTAGGAATAAACTTAACCAAAGAGGTGAAAGATCTGTACACCAAAAACTGTAAAACATTTCTGAAAGAAATTGAAGAAGACACAAAGAAATGGAAAGATATTCCGTGCTCTTGGATTGGGAGAATTAACATAGTTAAGATGTCCATACTTCTTAAAGCCATCTATATTTTTAATGCAATCCCTATCAAAGTTCCAACAACATTTTTCACAGAAATAGAACAAAGAATCTTAAAGTTTATATGGAACAACAAAAGACCCCGAATAGCTAAAGGAATCCTGAGAAAAAAGAACAAAGCTGGAGGTATCACACTCCCTGATTTCAAAATATACTACAAAGCTATAGTAACGAAAACAGCATGGTACTGGCACAAAAACAGACACACAGATCAATGTAATAGAATCGAAAGCCCAGAAATAAACCCACACATCTATGGACAGCTAATCTTTGACAAAGGTGCCAAGAACATACAATGGGAAAAAGAAAGTCTCTTCAACAAATGGTGTTGGGAAAACTGGATAGCCATATGCAAAAAAAGAAAGTAGACCCTTACCTTACACCATACACAAAAATTAACTCCAAATGGATTAAAGACTTGAATGTAAGACTTGAATCTGTGAAACTTCTAGAAGAAAACATAGGCAGTACGCTCTTCGACATCGGTCTTAGCAACATCTTTTCAAACACCACGTCTAACCGGGCAAGAGAAACAATAGAAAAAATAAACAAATGGGACTACATCAAACTAAAAAGCTTCTGCACAGCAAAGGAAACCATCAACAAAACGAAAAGACAACCTAACAATTTGGAGAAGATATTTGCAAATCATACTTCTGATAAGGGCTTAATCTCGAAAATATATAAATAACTCATGCATCTCAACAACAAAAAAACTACCAACCCAATTAAAAAATGGGCAAAAGACCTGAACAGATATTTCTCCAAAGAAGATATACTGGTGGCCAACAGACACATGAAAAGATGTTCAAAATCACTAACTATCAGGGAAATGCAAATCAAAACTACAGTGAGATATCACCTCACGCCCATCAGAATGGCTATAATTAACAAGACAGGAAACAACATGTGTTGAAGATGATGTGGAGAGAAGGGAACTCTCATACACTGCTGGTGGGAGTGCAAACAGGTGCAGCCACTATGGAAAACAGTATGGAGATTCCTCAAAAAATCAAGGTTAGAACTACCATGTGATCCAGCTATTCCACTGTTGGGTATTTATCCAAAGAACTTGAAAACACCAATTTGTAAAGGTACATACACCCCTGTGTTCATGCAGTGTTATTCACAATAGCCAAGACTTGGAAGCAACCTAAGTGCCCATCAAGGGACAAATGGATAAAGAAGCTGTGGTATATATACACCATGGAATACTACTCAGCCATAAGAACCAATGAAATCCAGCCATTTGTGACAACATGGATGGACATTGAGGGTATAATGCAAAGCGAAATAAGTCAGAGGGAGAAGGTCAAATACCGTATGATTTCCTTCATTAAGTAGTAGATAATAACAACAATAAACAAACACATAGGGACAGAGATTGGATTGGTGGTTACCAGAGGTGATGCGGGGAGGGAGGAGGGTGAAAGGGATAATTCGGTACATGTGTGTGGTGATGGGTTGTAATTAGTATTTTGGTGGTGAACATGATGTAATCTATGCAGAAATAGAAGTGCAATGATGTACACCTGAAATTTTTACAATGTCATAAACCAATGTTACTGCAATAAAGAAAAAATTAAAAAAAAAGAAAACAAACATAAAAAAATAAAAAATAAAAGTATAAAATAAAAAAATATGATTGCATATTGAAAGTTATCAAAATATTTTAAGCCAATATATGATGTATATATTTCTTTATTAATGCATACATAACAAGATATAGCATCAAGTCATATAACTACCTTCATTTACATAATAATGAGCTTATATGTTATTTAGAGATTTCTGGAATAACTAAAGTGATGTAAAACTATCTGTTATTTCTATTGAAGACAAAGTCAAAGTTAGTGGCGGAGGTAGTAAGGAGGTGAATAGGGAGAAGAGAGCAGCCTGAGGGGAAGATAGATGAGAGATTTGGATATAGAAGACTTAGGACAGGGGTGACAGAGGAGAGAAATAGTTCTTGGTTAGAATTTTTTAAAATTTGTGGATTGAGCAATCAATAGGTAACTTTCTGAGACAGTTTTATATTTTAATTTTTATTTCTATATAAAAATAATCTTGAGGCCTACAGATTTTCCCAAAGAGAATGTTTTCCATAATACAATGAGTAAATACAATGCTCTTCACTCTCCACGCAGGACATAGGCTGACTCATCATGTAACTAATCTATGATACAGTATGGCATTTTATAATGGGACTTTTACTGTGTTTGAGTTATACTTTGCCTCCTAATCATGCTACTAAAAAGGACTAAAATGACAGCTCATCCATTCGTTTCATTTGCCTGAGGAGAAAACTCCTGGGGGCAATAAGAATAATATGCTCCAAAAGATGTCCACATCCTAATTCCCAGAACATGTGAATATGTTACCTTACTTGGCAAAAAGGATTTTTCAGATGTGATTAAGTTAAGGATCTTGAGATGGAGAGATTATCCTAGATTATCCATATGGGCCCGATGTAATCACAAGCGTCCTTATAAGAGAGACAGGGAGCCAGGAGTGTCAGAGAGGAGAGATGTGAAGGCAGAAAAAGAGGTTGGAGTTATGCAGCTACAAGCCAAGTAATGCAGGCATCCTCTAGAAACTGGAAATGGCAAGGAACAGATTCTCCACTGGAGCTTCCAAAAGGAACCGGCTCTGCTGCCAACACCTTAATTTTAGCCTCATAAGACTTATTTTGGAATTCTGATCTCTAGAACTTTAAGATAATAAATTTATGTTGTTTAGGCCACTAAGCTTGTGGCAATTTGTTACAACAGCCGTGGGAAAACTAACACAACACCTAACTCCAAAGCAGATGATCATGGCAAAAGTATAAGTCTGGGAGGCAGGATCCCTAGGTCCTATTTTATGCTCTGCCACTGACTTGCTGTGTGACCTTGGGCAATTCCTTGCCCTTCCTCTCTGGGTCCTCACTTTTCTCTTCCCAGAAACAAAGAGTCTGGAACTAAACATAACTAGTCTTACAGATATTTTCCAGCTGGGACAGCCAGCCAATGAGGACAGTGACAAATTTAGTGGAACACTCCCAGTGATACTTTTGGTTTTATAAATTCAGGGTAGTGTGAGGCCACAGAATACTTGTCATTCACACATCAGCACTGTTTGGGACAGGACACATTTTCCATCACATGCCCAGCTGGGTGAGCAGCACAGGATAGGTTGCCGAGAGACCAAAGAAAAGACCTGGAGACAACGAATGAGACATATGCATTTATTGGGGAGTTACAGAGAAGGTCCAATGGTGGTTAGTTGGACAGAAATGTGTATCTGCTATCGCTCCCTGAGAGAAGCTTGCTTAAGTAGGCAGAGGAACAAAGGCTGTGTGCTTACCAAGGGGGATTGTCCCTCCATGACCTGCATTCCAAGGACCAGCGCTCCCCCCAGAGGGCCTCCGTGTTCCCTTGACCATGGCAGTCTTTGTGCTAACTGTCCCATGAGAAACAACTAGTTTGGCCAAACCCAGGACTGCTATCATCATGAGTGCTGCCACGTGGCCCAGAGAAAGAGTTTCAAGGACACATGGCTTAAAGGGTATGTAGGCTAGTGCCCCTATAACACAGAAGGACATGAGCTCTGCTCTCTTGGTGACTACCTCTGCAGGCCAGATGGGCCGCATTTGCTCTTGTAATTAAAGAGATTTATGGTGATCTGCTGGGTTTGTCTGCTGGGAGACATTGTGTCTTTGTTGAATCCAAAATGAATCTAGGGGTTTGGACACGTTCCAGTTAAAAAAGCAGCACTGCACTTATGGAGGTTGAGTTTGCAGAGTTACACTGGTGCTCATGCCTAGCTTGGCTCCCTCCTAGAGCTGGGCCCTGCCTGAAGTTGGGCAAAGGTGAAATCCTATCTGCCTGTTCCACATGTATGATATTTTTCTCAGAGAGTTCAAAGCAACTGGGAAGATGAGATCCAGTCTTTGAATTCATTAATCCCCAGAGCTGATTTCAGGTCTAGGAGGCCAGTTAGCAGTGATCTGTTCCAGCTGCTCTGGACTACAAGGTGCTGCTAGGGCTTAGATAGGCAAAAAAGGACCTTAAGCTGGTCACCCCAAGGCATTTTATTATAACAAAGTCCCTACATACCTCCACTTTAATGTCTATCCAAATGCTTAAGGGCAACTTTTGTCCTTACCTTGGGCTCATTCTGAATATGCTTAATGTTAAAATGTAGATCTGGGGCTGGAAGGGCTGCCTCAAAATCAGAGTCCTGTCCCTCAACCAACTACTAATTGAAAGATGTGGAAACTGGGATGGAGAGGGAAGTGATCTGCTCAGAATTACTTAGTCCTAGACTTTTGTCAGGTCGAAAGCAGGGAGATGCAGATGAGGCTCAGGAAGGAGAATCCCTGGGGCCAGGAGAGAAGTATTAATTTGGACTATAGCTTTTTATTGAGGACCTTGGGCTGCATTCACCCCCCCACACACACACACTCCAGTCAGTTTTCATGGCACTCAAGCTATGATTGGGTGGTGAGGCCATTTTAATTACATTTCATTAACTCATTAACAAGCTTATGATAATTCTGTAGCTAGAGAGCCAGAGGAGTAGGAGATAATAACTGTATACCAGTATTACAACTCATGAAACAGGAGCTGAGTCTCTCAACCTTTTCTAATCTGTAGCCACAGTATGTAGTAAATTTTAAATCACAAACCAGCACTTACACTCAAATACATATCTGAAACCAAAAATTCATGAAAAATATCTATTGTCTATGTTGTTCTGAGTACCTTAAATGTGTTAACTCACTCAATTCCCACAATGACCATTCTGCAATTGGAACTATAAATATATATATTAGTAATTACTAATTATTATTAATTAGTAATTATTATTAATTAGTAATTACAAATATAATATAATAGTAATAACTATTCCATTTTGCAGCTAGGGAAAACAAATCACAAACAAGTCAAGTAATGAGTAATTGCCAGAGCTGGGATTCACTCCCAAGTAGTGCAGTTTCAGAGGCCATTCTACTATGTTCTACTACCTTTCTGTATTTAGCCTCATTAGAGGTGATGCACTGAGTTATTTTCTACTCTATTCTGCTGCATGTTTTTCAATACAGGTTTCCCCCCGGTAAATCAATTAAGCAACCTACTAATGGTTCCAACCTGCAGGTCTGCTCTTCAAAGAGAGGAAGGGAACCTGGGGAAGGCAGAATCAGCCACTAGACCCTACCCTACCCCAACTCTCACATTCTTCTTCCTGGATTATTTGGGTATTGGCAATGCAGTTTAAAGTGAGAGAATGAAGAGATTCAACAGTAATCACCAGGCAGGTCACTGACCTTTCTCTTTACCCCTTCCTCTTTTCCACAAAAGATAAAAGCATGACTTTGGGCTACCAATTGGAGTGTAGGGGTAGGGTTAACTAGTGCTTTACAAAGGAGCTCAGGTTGCTGAATATGGAGAAAAGGTTTGGGTAAGGAGGAGTGGTGCTGCTGACGTCAGGGACATTAATCCTTTAACTATTTCCTGTGTTGAGCCATGCGATTTTGAGCCAGGTTTTGCAGGTGCTTCTGCAGAGTTGAACTCATCCCACATAAGTCTCCCTTGGATGGACAAATTTTGGGAGAATTTAAAAGTAGGAACCCTTCATCAGTTTCATTTGGGAAAATTCACTTTTAGTCCACTTGGGATACTCTTCTGAGAATGGTCTCAAAAGAATTAAAGCAATATAACAAGCATTCAGACTGATGAAATGCCTCCAGGAATTAAGTAATAATGTATGTGTCAATGTGGATGGATCCACATGCACTCTCTTTGGGTGTGTCAGGAAGTAGCCTCCCATTCAACTATGATAAAAAATTAGGCTTCTATGTGTTAATGACTGGAGCATATTTTACAATTAATTGACATTGGTATGTAAAAGCTGACTCTTGTCATTCTGGAGCGACAGAAAGTCTCTTTCTAACCAAGTTTCTAACTGAAGACTACATTAAAAGAAGCAGTGGAGGGGTGGGACCGGCCCCGTGGCATAGTGGTTAAGTTCACATGCTGTGCTTTGGTGGCCCATGTTCAAACGTTCGGATTCTGGGTGTGGACGTACACTACTTGTCAGCCATGCTGTGATGGGGACCCACATACAAAATAGAGGAAGATTGGCATAGATATTAGCTCCGGGCTAATTTTCCTCAAACAAAAAAGTCCCACACGTGTCTGATTTTATGCCAAATGTGTCAGTGTTACTGCACAAGGAGGGTCATCTGCCCACTGAAAGACATGCCAATAGTCAAAAGGCAAGGTGGTAGGAGAGAAAGGGTTTTATTACAGCTTGCTAGCAAGGGGGAAGATGGCTGACTAATATCCAAAAGAAGCATCTTACAGAACAAAGACTAGAGGCCAGTTACATAGGAGCTGGTCTCCTGGTGGGGGAGGCATCTGGTCTTTGGGGAGGGCATCCAACTGATCTCTGGGTGGGGGCAGAAATCTAGTCTTAGTTCCTTGTAGTCTTTTGTTTTACTGAATATGCCACAGAGACCGGAGCAACACCCTATACCTAGATTTTTCAGTTGTCATTGATGATGGTTATCAGCATAGACTGTCTGCCCAAGGGTCATCACATGCCTAAGGAACTCAAAGGAACAAATTTATTGACTTATAGCAGCTAGGAGGGGCCATAAAATCTATAGAGCACGTATATTCCCTGGAGGATGCATATCCAGCTGGGTTAGTTAATCAGAGGTCATTCAAAGTTACAATATGATTTCTTTTCTACCATATGGCTTCCCCTATGTCAACCTTGTGTTGAGCCGGTGTCATCAGTTTTTTGGAACTTGTTGCTTTCATTGGTAAACTGGGGCAGTCGGACTGTCACGGCTGGAAGGGTGTTTCCAGTTGAAGTTTTATAAAAGACAGAAAGAAGTTTGGTGAAAGAAAGGCACTAATATGTATAAATCTCATTACTTGATTAAACATGTGGCTTAGATATTCTAGTTTTTCCACTAGAGAGGCAAAATTATAAATATATTTAGAAAGGCAGAGATAAAAAATAGAGAGATATATTAACAGATGATTATAATTGTAATACAGTGTGACCAGTGCCAAAGCTAGAATTAAATGTTATGGGAATGCCCAATAAGTGTATATTAACCCAGCTTGGGGTCCAATGGGGAGTACAGGCACAAACTCAGGGAAAATCTACTAAGATCTTCCTGTAAAATGTCAGGAGTGTTCATCCTGGACTAGTATACATACTATCTGGGTGGACAGGTTAGTGCTTCCTCAGTGAGTCAGTTTGGCCTGAACAGAGAGAAAACTAGACAGAAGTTTAGGACCTAGGGATTTTCACCTGCTCTCAAGCCTATTAAAACCAAACTCATGTTCCCTGTTTAGTCTCTCTTGATCATGTCTTTAAAAAAATTCTTCCATCAACAAAAATTAAAAGACACTTAGGGACAAATCAACCAAATATGATGTGTGGACCTTGTTTGGATTCTTATTTGAATGAATCACTGTGAAAAAACATCTTCAGTCAATTGGAGGAAGTTTGAATGGAATTTTAACAATATTAAGGGAACATGGGTATTTATGTTAGGTATGATAATGGCATTGTTGTGCAAAAAATATAAAATCATCAGTTAGAGATGAATCCTGATGAATTTATAGGTGACATGATAGGGTGTTTGTGATTTGCCTTAAAATACTGTGACAATAAATAGATAATAGATATGATAAATAAATGAAAAACAATAGGATATATTGGACTATATGAGGAAGCCATTTGGTTTAAAACTAATTTGGCCTGACCTTGTTTTTCCAAAAGGGCCTGATGTGGCCTGTTGAGAATGCATTGTACATCTGCTTTAAATATTTACTATGTCCCAAAGTCAAGAATGATGCCTTTAAAGAGAGGGATGTAACCTCCCCCATATCTGCATTTCCTTTAGGATAAGCATCTTTCCCTAAACTAAGGATTAATTACTCACCTGCTGTGTTCACCTTGTGACCATGGACCTGCTGTTTTCACCAATCTGCTGTGCTGGCAAAGGAATCTCATGACTATTGTAAAAGGGACATTCCTATCATATATGATGTATGCTCTTTGTTCCAAGATGGTATATAACCACTCTGTACACCCCACTTCTTTGGTGCCCTTCCTTCCTTGGAGAAGGAAGGCCCCTGGCTAGTCCTCATATCTGGCTCATAATAAACTCACCCCAATTTTGATTTAAAGATTGATTATAGATTATTTGCATTGACATTTTTCAGCATAGTTACAGCATATTTCAGAGAAACCCACCGGACACCACCTGGAATCTACACCGAACTGGCATTCAGTACCAATAGAGAGCCATTGAGCCCCCCACCCCAGATCACTGCATTCTTCAGGTGACCCTGGTGAATTCTCCTGAAACTCAGACCTCCTTATTTTAAGTCAATGGTCTAGAGTTTGTATGAGCTGGTTCAAGCCTTAAGACTAAGTGTCTTAAGGGAGTACTGCTACATACCCTAGGTAAGAGGAATCTAGGCAGGAATTACTAGGAAAGAGAAACCTAGGGGAAATTTCCTAGGCCAGGGGAACCTAGGGGGAAATTTGGAGTGAATGAGACAGGCTGACCTTTTAATTTGGTTTTACATTGGAAAGAATTGTGTTTATGAAGTCTGAACAAACTACTTGATAGAGAAATGAGAATCTGAACTTTTCAGGTCCAAAGAGAAGGGACACAAGCTCCTCCTGGCCTAAAGTCATTTTCAGGTGACTGAGAACCTCGTGGCAGTGTCAGAGGATCAATCCTTGCAATGAGTAGAGGTCCCATAGAGAACTCCACTATCATTCACATTAATTAATTAAAGGCTCATTCGGGGAAGCACATATAAGTGTTGCTTGCCCATGCACTCTGAGCCCCCACGGTAGTTTTAGACTGCTGGTGGGAGAATCTGAGGCACATAAGAGTGTTTACAACCTTTCTTTAGGGAGTAACACTCAGAAGCAGCACATTTATGACCCACTACACTGTCCCTAGAAATTGCTCAGAGTTTATAGTAAAATAAAACAAAGAAAAATGGGAAATTGAGCTTCTAAAAGCTGACCAGTTCCCAAATGGGCAGCCTCCCTCCAGAACTCCAGCTTGCTTCATGCTGAAACTTGCAAGTGCTTAAGAAAATCTGTAAATGGCCAGAAAGATAACCTGGGAAAATTTAAAATTACAGTGGCCACTGTGGGGCTCCTTTTTAAGAGCCAGGTAATGGAGAAATTTTTAAAGAGTCAAGCTTGCCACCTTCTGCCATGATGACTCACACTAAAGGTTCCAGAAGCTGTAAATGTTTACAAAGAACAGCAAAAATAAAAAATATTACCTAGCTCGTTTCCTGTCCTGAGGGCTTGGTTTAATAATTGTCAGGTTGCAGGTCCCAAAATACAGTCAGACAAAAATTCAGTTGCACCCCATTTTCCTGTCAGAGATAGTCAGACAGAAGTGTGGGTTCCACTCCATTCATGGCTAAGTATCCTACCAAACTGCTGCCAGCTCAGGGGAATTACATTGGCCATGAGAAGGAACATGCTGTTTAGATAAGATCATTCAAGAATGCTTAAAAGCAAAAACTTCAAAATTCCAAAATAACCTTATTGAAAGTTCTGTTACAAACAACTAGTAAAAATTAAGTTATAAAAGTTACCTAAAGGAAAATATATTAGGCCATGGCTTTACAGACACCCCTGTAATCTACTCCCAGAGTTAATGATACTCTGAGAGATTTTCTGGGAAACTGCTATGTTAAATATTACTGGGGGGTTGGCCCCCTGGCTTAGTGGTTAAGTGTGCACGCACTGCTACTGGTGGCCCAGGTTCAGATCGCGGACGTGCACAGATGCACTGCTTGTCCAGCCATGCTGAGGCCGTGTCCCATATACAGCAACTAGAAGGATGTGCAACTATGACATACAACTATCTACTGGGCTTTGGGGAGACAAAGGGGGAAAAAAAGGAGGAGGATGGGCAATGGATGTTTGCTCAGGGCCAGTCTTCCTCAGCAAAAAAGGAGGAGGATTGGCATGGATGTTAGCTCAGAGCTGGTCTTCCTCACAAAAAAAAAAAAAAAAGATTACTGGAACTGTTCAATACAGCCAGGTAGTTACTGTATGTCCGAGCTGAAACCTGACAAGGTATTTGAAAGGATTTAGCAACTTATGATCAGAAATTCAGCCAAACTGGAAGCTGATATTCAGAGCCTGATAGGAATTTTCTTTCCAGGCCTTCTTACCTAAGTTAAAATAAAACTAATCACCCAGAGGGAAAGAAACAAATTAAGGATGATGTATTTGGACAGGTAGATTGACCTATAATGTCATTTAAGTTACAATTCAAATTTTGAGGAATCAAGAGAAACTGTCCTTAAAAAAAAAATCCTTGCAAAACTAAAAAGCAGCTCTAGAGACAGTTAAGATTCCACCCATTTTTTTTTTATCTCAAAGAGCTTGCAAACCCTCTTGGGAAGATCTAGCCCATTGCTAATTCCCAAGGCTGAAGGGAAAAAAAGGAGAAAAGGAAAGAAAAACAGCTATAAGAGTGCCCCCACCAAAAATTGAGCATCTTGAGTGTCTTCTCCGCAAAATATTAGTAAATTACTTAAAACAAAATTTGGATTCATAACTAGGGAGCCTTTTATTACTGTACCTGATTCATGATAGTAATTTTGAAACAATAGATGTGGAGTCTCTGTGTATGTGTGTCTATGTATATTATACGTATGTGATATCCTCTGGATGGTATAGTTTGACTGGCTTAAAGTAAGTACTTCCATAAATTATTTGTAAATGTAATAGAAACTAACCCAAATGTCTTTCAAGTTAACTTGATATGAAATAATATTTGGCAAATAAAATTTTATTTGTTTGTTGATTTGATTAAAATGGACATGTCCTCAGTTTTATCAGCATTAGATATGATGCAGATATGCAGCCTTTATTCTATGTGTATTGGTCAAATAAGCTGATGTTATCTCTATTACAAAACTGGCTAGCAAAAATAATAACTTAAAATGATGGTTAATTTTGCCTAATGTCTCATGAAGTTTTGTAGGCAATCTAAATAACTATTGGGAAGGATTAAACTAAATAGATGTGAAAAAGATGAAAGTGTTGGGTGAGGTTTTTAAAATAATTATGTGTTATGGCACGTGTGTTTAAGACAACTTCCAAAATCTCTTTAGTAACTTGAAACTTTGAAGTTTTGTTAAGTGAAATTAAATGATGAAAAATTCATTAAATTTTTAGGTCACTTCTTATTACAGAGAAACTAAAAGGAGTTTGGATATATTAGCAAACATTTATTTTATTTAAAAATTGTACTATGAAGTAACATGTTTCTATAAATTATAACTAGTATTTATAAATTTGTCAAGCCACAGAATGCTAATGTAAAAGGCTGTTTACAATTACTTATTTTTCACTAAAAATTAAGGTCTGTAAGGGTTAAAAATTCTAATTAAAATATGTGATTAAAGCTACTAAAATTAATAAGGAAAACATCTTTGTAATTAAGGAAAGATGTATGTTTTCAGTAAAGAAGGTATAAATAATGGAAACATCTTTGTTTTGTTAAGAAAGATAAATTTGTCCTAAAGTACTAGGAGGGAAGAAAAAAGGCATGGGACAAATTCTGAATGTAAAAAGAAAGTTATGGAAGGTTTGTTGCAGAGGAACCCTGAGGAAAGGGTTTTATGCATGGTAAAGTTGGTTAAGATTAAAAGGAATTTAATTAAGTGAATAAGTTTTAATATCAGAAGTAAGCTGGTACAAAAAGTATAATGTGTTTTTCTCTTTATTAAAAGGATGATTTTACTGGACTTTAAGTCTGCTCTTCATAAAGAGATTATAAAACGTTTTCTTTACTTTTATGTGAGTCTCACTTTGGCTTAATGGATAACTAAGCATTGTTTTACAGTGACCCTTGTTTCACAGTGACCCTTGTTTCATGGTGACAAGATCAGCAACCCCTGGATCCTCTTTGACTAAGTGTTTTAAAACTTTTTGATATGTTTGACAAGATCCCCAAAATTCATATCCTAAATGAAATATTTCTTTGGACTTAAAAAGTTTCTCTGAGAATTTTCAGAGGGCCCCTGGGACTTCTCAAAGAAATTTGTTCTATTTTCCTATAAAGAGGGAGATACTAACTAGGCTTGTTTGGCATGCTAAATTGCTTGGGAAGCATTGTCAAGTAAATGATGATAAACCTTAGGTTATATTGCATAGGTAAATATTATTCGCTATGTTAACCCTGCTGGCTTGCTTCCAGCACTACAGGAGAAAAACAACCATGACTACATTCTGTTATCTACTTGGGTTTACAGATGAGTCTTACTTAAATGATAAGCAAGGACATTATCAAGCTGGATACACCATCCAGCCTCAAGAATGCCCGCTACTTTCTATTAACTCTGGTAATCCAGTAAAAGATTTCCTTCTATAGGCTCAAGAAATCACCATGGAAGAAGAGAAACAAAGGTGGCAACAAAAAGAGGAAAACAATACTTTTGGATACTTTTTCCCACAGTGGCTCATAAAGCCTATATTAATTGTGCTATATGCCCAAAATATAATCTAGGGAAACTATTTCATGAACCACAAGGCCACTATCCCCTTCCTAAGGGACCATTTGAGGTATGGTAATTGAACTTTGTTTAAATGCCACCATCTCAAGGATAAATATATCTTGTAATGATCTGTATGTTCTCTTATTGGGTTGAGGCCTTTTCTTGCAGAAGAGTGATAGCTTTAGGTAAATTATTATTGGAAAGGATAATTCCTGTGTGAGGAATTCCTAGCAAGTTACACAGTGATCAGAAAACTTATTTCACCAGGCAAATTATTAAATCTATTTGTGTCATTTGGTCAATAATGCAACATTTTAACTAATGGCACAATCAAAACTCAATTGGCAAAGCTTTCAGAAGCATTTAATCTCTCATGACCAAAAGATCTTCCACTAGTGCTCCTCGATCTTAGATCTATACCCTTTGGTAAACATTGGTTGTCCCCTTTTGAGATAATAATGGACGGCCTATTCAATTAGATGAAAGAATGTATGAGCCAACTTTGCTTAAAAGAGATATCTTAATTATAGTCAAGGTCTCATTGAGACACTTAAAAGAAATGAGAGGTTGGTAGCTGATTCTTTTCACAGTGAATGCCTGGGAGACAAAGACCTTTAGAATCATGGACTTCAACCTAGAGACTGTTTATTAAAAAAGACACCAGATAAAAGACTCTTTGAAGCCTTGTGGGAAAGGACCAGATCATGTACTTTTAACCAATTCATGCACTGTAGAATCAAAAGGCATAGACTCATGGATTCACATTTCTAATTAAAAAAAAAAAGTCTTCTCCACCTGAGTGGGTTTCAGTTCATATTTCTGATACCCAACTTCAACTGACCAATGTAAATATCTCCAAACCAGGATAAGAATAAGAAGGCATCTATTGTAGACAGCTGTCCCAAGAGTCCAGACCAAGCCTGTATTCCAAACATTATATGTCCTCATTTAAACCTTTGTAATGCTTAAACTATATACCTATTTTATAATTGTTCCATTTAAGGTTTTCAGAATACTATCATACTTAAAGCAAGTGATTAATTTGGAACAGACTGGTCTTGAAGGCCAGGCATTTATTGAGTGGCTCCTAATGGAACTCAGTGGTTATGTGGAACAAATATCTGGCCTTGGCTACTGCCTTGATGGCTAAAACACTGCACCCTGAGCTTCCCTTAGATGCAGAGAAGGAGTTGCATTGAGCTAACACCTGTTACCAATCTTCCTCTCTTTAAGGCCAGATGGGCTCTTTCAGTGTTCCACTGGTATGGCCACCTAGTGGCCATATTTGTTCCTTCCTTGGGGCTAAAAGATGTCATTATCACATATAGAAACCCTGAGTAAATTTACTCAACAAGCTCTTAATGACAGTCAAGCAGGAATAGCCTTATTAAACACTAAAATGTCTTTAATGAAAAAGACTGCCCTTCAAGATAAAATGGACTTAGATTAACTGCATCCCAAGGTGGTACACATACAATCATTCAAACTGGATGCTATGCTTTTATACCTGATGAATTTTTGAATATGTATTCTCTGCTAAAGCACATGAAAAAGCAGGTGAATGCCTTAAGCAATCCTGTACTCAGTCTTGGTTTGTTTGGTTTTCCTCTTTCAGGTATCGGTTCCCCTTTACAATCTGGATTGCAATTATAATTGTAAACAATGTGAGCATAAGAAGTCATGGAAAACCACATGAACAATGTTTGTGCAACAACCTAAAATTAATTGAAAAACCTATGAAATGTTTCCTCTGTTAATATATACCTCTATGTTTGTCTATTTGCCCCCAATGTGGATAACCGGGCAAGTCAATGAGATAAAAGCCTATCACTGAGGGACATGATGGACCCAGGGCAGGAAGCAACCACCCTGGCACTGAGGGGTAATATTTTGATCGTCAATGCTTTCTATCAAAAGATTATAGATGAAAGGGGGGAAATGATAAATAAATGAAAAGAAATAAGATATATTGGGGTATATGTGGAAGCCATTTGGTTTAAAACTAATTTGACCTGATCTTGTTTTTCCAAAAGGGCCCGATGTGGCCTGTTGGGCATTCATTATACATCTGCTTTAAATATTTTCTATGTCCCAAAGACAAGAATGATGCCCTTAAAGATAGAGATGTAACCTCTCCCATATCAGCATTTCCTTTAGAATAAGCATCTCTCCCTAAACTAAGGATTAATTACTGACCTGCTGTGCTCACCTTGTGACCACTCACCTTGTGAACATGAACCTGCTGTGTTCACCAATCTGCTGTTCCAGCAAAGCAATCTCATGACTATTGAAAGGTACGGTCCTATCATATGTGATGTATGCTCTTTGTTCCAAGATGGCATATAACTACTCTGTATACCCCACGTCTTTGGTGCCCTTCCTTCCTTGGAGAAGGCAGGCCCTGGGCTAGTCCTCACATCTGGCTCATAATAAACTAATCCCAACATTGATATATAGATTGATTATGGATTATTTGTGTAGACAGATAGATCAAATAAATAAGTGGGGAATAGAAAATATGATTGGCAAAATGTTGATAATTTTTGAAGTTGAACAATAGGCACCCAGGAACTCATTATACTCTTCTTTCTATTTTCCTGTATGTTGAAAATTTGCATAATAAAAGATGGGTGTTTTTGTCTTGTTTTTTTTTTTTTTTTTTTACCTTTTTACCTCTACAATGTAGTAAAGGAGATGCCCTTGCTTCCCAGGTAGCCTAGACCTAAGAGTGTGTCACTATCAGTGAAGGACTGGACTGTGAAATACTGTATCTCTTTCTTGAAATGCAGAAGTAGTTTAAAATGTGTATTTAACTACATGCTATGGAAAAGGGGAATGATTCCTTTCATAAAATCAGCAGAGGCTTTGCATGCAATCTACAATTTGGTCTCTGCCTCATTGAGAGGAACTACTGCTTTATTAATTAATGTATATGATAAAAGTTTGAAGTATTTGATGCAAATTGGGATTTACAAAAGCTCTGTTTTCAAACAGGCTGTGGATACTAGAGGCTAATAGATGGACAAAAATCTTCTTGTTACTCAAAAAGCATAGTGCCAATGGTGTCTCCCCAGGAAAAAAAGTGGTTCTATATAGCTCAGATCCTCATTTTATGACAAAGTCAGAAAGGGAAAAGTAGAGATCTTTGCAGCAGAGAGGCAAAAATCTCTCAGGACTGACTTCAAGAACTGTGTAAGGGAGAGACTAAGGCTGAAGATCTCACCAAAGAGAAAGAGGTAGCTTAAGAACCTGAACTCTGAGCCCAGAGAGTGGGATATGCACTTCCAGAACGTTTTTTACCTCCTAAATAAGAAAGTGAAAGTTTCTCTAGTTAAAGTCCTAGGAAAATAATAGAAATATGATATTTATAATTATTGAATACAGTAAGGTGTAAAAAACACACAGTCCCAAAGAAGTAGAAATAGCTAAGCGGAATATGAAAAAAAAAGTTCAAATACATGGAAAATATAACAAGATACCATTTTTTTTCCTGCTTCTCAAATTGGGAAAGGTTTAACAATATGTATAATATGCATTGTTTGTTACAGTTGAAAACAGCACTCTCACAGAACTTGTACATGTTTTCTGGAAACAGTTTAGTAATATATATCATAACAAACTTAAAAATGTATATATCCTTTGATTCACTAATTCTACTTCTAGAAAGTTATTCTTAGGAAAAAATCAGGAATATGAACATACATTTATGTGCAAAAATTTCCAGGCCAGGACCCCTGACCAATATCCCTCACCCGCCCACCTCTACCCATCTATTTGGTTTGTCATGCAGAGTACTTAAACATTTGAGAATTGGGTGCTACTATTTAAAAATCACAAGATTTCTCATACAAATTGGCATTTCTGACTTCTCTTGAAAATTTAGGTGATCTAGTAGCACTAGATGCACATTTCTTTGTAATAGCAATTGGTTGTAGCCAAGAGGCAGAGGCTACCCCCTGTAGATAGTATATAGATATCCCCTCATACTTATCATGTCTCCCTGTTATATTTACCAAGCACTCTTTACTCATTTGATGGAATATCCTCTTCACTTTCATAATCTAGTTAATTCCCACTCATTTTTTAAAATTCAGGTCCTGTCACTTCCTCCTAGAAGCCTTCTCTGATGTCTTCAGGCTAGGTTAGGTGTTGGCCATGTAGATATTTGAATCTTTGACCCCTAACAAAGGATGCTTCATGAAATATTAGAAGTTACCTAATGCCCCAAAATTGAGGAATAAATCAATGAAAAAAGCAGATTACAAAATAGCTTGCACAGTAACTTTATAATTTTGTCCCCCAAAAATGCAAAATGTATATGTGTATATATGCACATATATATGTGTGTGTGTTTATTTATGTATTTTTTTATAATATAGATAAAAATGACTTGTGCCAAATTGTTAATGCTAGTTATCTCTGAGTAGAATTCTAGAGGGCAAGAATAACTTCCTTGCTAAGAGAGGAAGAACTGATTATAGAGAGCTAAGACTCCAGGTGATTTACATTTTCCTTTATACTCTGTTTTAAAGCTCCCTACAGTAGCCATGAATTGCCTTCTAATGTAAAAAAAAAAAAAAAAAGAGAGAAATTTTGTCTTTTCTTATCTACATTAGTGAGTAAATTTCCAGTTACTTATC
The DNA here is from genome assembly GCF_020826845.1 of Diceros bicornis minor. Classification (NCBI taxonomy): domain Eukaryota; kingdom Metazoa; phylum Chordata; class Mammalia; order Perissodactyla; family Rhinocerotidae; genus Diceros; species Diceros bicornis. Next base: position 60,147,633 of record NC_080781.1, read on the forward strand.
TATGTGCACATCCTTGAGCAAGTCTCACTCATCTCTGAGCCTCAGTGTCCCCACTTGTCAAATAATATAATGGAACTAGGTCAATGACCCTCAAAATTGAGTGCACAAAATAAATCTACTGTGACCATGTTAAAAATGCATATTCCTGAGCACCACCCACAGAGATTCTGTATGTGTAGGAGTGGGGCCCAGGAATCTGAATTTTTAATAATCCCCCTCCCATCCTTGGGTGAATAATGCCAGCAGTTCAAAGACCACACATTGAAAATTATTGGTCCGGATGGGGTCTAATTCCACCTGTAGCTTTAATTTAAAATGTTATGCACAGGTATATAAGTGCTTAAGATTGCTATGCTTCATGAAATCTTTCTCTGTGTATTGTTCTGTGTTGTGTGCATATTTTTATATTCCATAAGACATTTCAGGTGGCTGTTTGGACCATGCTAATGTTGATGGCCTGTAGGAAATCAAGACATGACCAACAGGCAGGTAGCTAGATAAGGAGACTATAATGCACTTGTTAAATGGCTGGACTCTGGACCCGCACTACCAGTGTCCAAATCTCTGTGCTAGCTGCATGCCCTTTGGACAAGTTAATTAAGCAATCTGTGCCCCACTTTCCCCATCAGTAAGGAAGAGAGAATAATAATACCTCCCTCACAAGGTAATTGTAAGCATAAAATAAAACAATACATTGAAAATGCTTAGACAGTACCTAACACATGTGAGTCTTGGAGCAATGACAGTTGGTGTCATCATCTGTTGTTATAATAGGTCCAGAGCTTAAGGAAGGTGTGACTGGAGAAAGAGATTTGGTAGCCATCAGCGTGTAGATGGAGTTTGAAACAATGAAAGTGTGTAGGTTAAGAAGCTATGGCTGAGGAGAGACCCAGCAGCATGGCAAAATTTACAATTGAATGGAAACAAAAGGGGAGACCTAGAAGAAGGCATAAAAGAGGTAGGGAAAGAAAGCCAGGTCAATGAATAGTACAAAAGCCAGGGAGAAGAGAAGGTTTTAGGAAGGCTGGAACTGCACTTTGCACCTTCAGAAGCTCAGGCCTGGAGAAGGCAAGTGATTTCCTCACCCTGGTGCTGGGGTTTAAGCAAAGACTCTGCTGAGGCCTGAAACTAGGCTTTTGCCACCTACATGAGCTGCCTTACTTGAGGGAAGCAGAATCTGCAGCTCAGTGATTGAGTCCCTTGCCTGTTATGGATGCCTCAAATCTGTTTTCCTGCTTGGTTTTCTCCTTCTTTCTAGTTCCTGCAGATATCCTATTTCCTAAATATTTTTGATTGAGACAGATGCGGGCCTCATTTTGGTCTACTTGTCTTGACTTTGTAACTGTCCTTCTTGACATTCTGCTGAAGCTTCCATTGAGTAAATCATTTTTCCCTCCCTAGATCTTTTTCCTTAGCTACAAGTTGAGGGGGATTAAAAATAAACCTCAATACATTTAAAGGTATATGTGCATATCAATACTGCTGTTACTTCTAATAGTAATTAATTGAAGACAATTAAAATACTGAATAATAGGAAAATGGTACAACCACTAAATGGATTATTTTGAAATCATTAGGATAACAAAGAATGATAGAGAGGCAGCATAGCATGAGGATTAAGAGCATGGATATTAGAAGTAGAATGCATAGGTTTGAATCCCAGCACCTGTCATTTATAAGCTGTAAGACCTTGGACAAGTTATTTAACTCCCTTTTCCCTTAGGTTCCTCTTCTGTAACCCTACCCCATCCAGTTGTAATTCAGATTAAATGAACTAATATATAGACCCACTTAAAATAGTGCATGGCATACAGTAAGCATTGTGTTAGTGTTTGTTAAGCAGATACAATGAGAAGATAATTTTGCAATATATCTACAAAGTAAGTAAAAATGAAGCATACAAAATTGAAGGTGATATTGGCTCAATACAAGCTTGACATGAGGGAAGCCATATTGTAGAAAAGAAACCCTGTTGTAAATTTGAATGACCTCTGATTAAATATCTCAGACATGCTTTGTGGGTTTTATGGCCCCTCCCAGCTGCTATAAGTTGATAACTTTGTTCTTTTGAGTTCCTTAAGAATGTGATGATCCCCAGACAGAGAGTCTATGCTGATAGCTATCATCAATGACAACTGAAAGATCAGGGTATAGAGTGTTGCTCCAGTCTCTGATTCATATCCAGTAAAAGAAAAACTATCAGGAACTAAGACCAGATGTCTATCCCCACCCAGAGATCACAGATGCCCCCACCCAGATACTAGCCCTATATATAACTTGCCTCTAGCCTTTGTTCTGTAAGATGCTTCTTTCAGACATTAGTCAGCCATTTTTACCCTTGCTAGCAAGCTGTCATAAAAATTCCTTTCTCTCCTACCTCCTTGCCTCTTGACTATTGGAATGTCTTGCATTGGGCAGATGACCCTCCCCTCCTTGGGTGGTAACAGAGGTAAAAGAAATACTACTGTTATATAAAGTATTCTAAAAAATAAAATACAAGATTAAAAATGACTCTATTATTACCATTCTGTAAACATATATATATATATTTTTTTAAAACTTTAAAAGATTCCAATGTTCATGATATAAAATTAAGCAGAATTAATTAAGGTTGCAAAATTGCACACAAAATCATTACATAAACATATTCTTAAAACCTCTAAAAAAATATAGATACAAAATTCCATGCTATATATTTTTATAATTATATAAATATTTAAAAAACTAAACCTATTAAATAAAAATATAAACATATTTGTAAATATATGAAAAATTTTAAGTAAAATAAATAAAAGCTAAAGAGAAATACACTGAACTGCTAATAGTGGCCAAGTGCGGTGATGAGATTAGGAGTGATCTGTTCTTCCCATGCACCCTCCATTTTCTAAATTCTCTGCTGTATGGTCATATTACTTCTTTAAGAAAATACAAGAATAAAATCTATGTAACATGTGGATATATTCAGGATGTAATATTAAGCAAGAGAGCAGGATGCAAAATTGGATCTAACAATAGGATTACAAGTATAGAAAAACATGCATAAAAAAGTCTCAAAGGATGTGTTCCAAATTGCTAAAAGTGTTTTTGTTCTGAGAGGTGGATTAAAATAGATTTAGTCCATCTTCTCAATTTCAAATGTACTGTTAATGTGGTAACATTGCTTTTATAATTTTTAAAGAGTGGAGTAATTATGAAGACTATTTAGGATCTTGGAAAATATTTATGAATTTAAGTCACAATAGCCCCTCAGAGAGTGGTCTGAAGGTATGGTTGAAATTATGTTGAAATGGTTCTACCTGTGCATAAGGTGTTACTGGAAAGGAACAAGCAGAAGCATAATGTTAATATATTAGGGTGGTATGATGAAAGATGGTATTTTCTTTCTGTTCAGACATTAAAAAGTCACACAATCTTTTTCAATAAAGTGATGATTTGGAAGATTAAAAAACAATATGGGAAGAATGAAAAGTGCACGAGCCAGAATAAAATACTTGGCTGAGCCCTCTGCATATAATATTCAAAAAATATGTACGGGGGGAAACAGCTGAATTGAAATAAAATAGAGTGATCAACAGTGGCTTGTGTTCCAGAGGTAGGTTTTTTGTATTTGGTTCTTTTGGCTTCTCTTCACTTTCCAAACTTTCAGTAATATGATTATTTTACTTTTGTAATTTAACAAATGTTATCTTTTAAAATATGGGGCTAGACTAGATAAGATCTAGCAGATGAAAGCATGGTTAGAGCTGAGGTCCAAGGCCTCCAGAGTGCATTCTCATTAGAATGTTCAAAGAGGAAATGGAAGAGCAGAAGTAGCTGACTCACTGATTTCTACTTCACTGCTGGTGGTTTCCCCTAACAAGTGAAAGAGAGCCAGTTCCACTTAGAGAGGAACATTAAGCAAATGGTGTCAGCTCAAGCCTTCACATTGCTCCTTGGACTGAAGATGGGATGGGAAGTAGGTGCTGACTGGAAAATTAACTGGTCATTTACCTAAGCCCTCACAGTCCCTCCAGAAAAGGGCAGTCTTTAAACTGAGGGAGGTTGCAATTCTTTGATGCTGAAGCATCACCCCTTATACAGTGCCTGGAGAGAATTATAATTCAGGGTAATGTGTGAGTGAGGTGGTGGTCATTCTTCTTCAGCCTCACTTGGTTATTTGGGGGGTACGGTCTTTTCCGTGACCTAGTAGCCTCATCTTTTTGTTTTTCATTTGAACAAGTCACTCAAGGGTTTTAAAAGTCGTTGAGGTCCATCTCAGACTTGTTGCCTTCTTGGCTCACAGTCTCGTGTACCTCATCTACGTTCTTTGATTCTTATCTTCCCTTCCTCCCTTGGAGTTTTCTCCCAATAAAGATTCTAAGATGAATCTTAACTAAATATTTTTCCAGGGTTCAGAATTGCATTTCACCATCAGTAGTCCTAGACACATTCTGTCCTTGTCCCTTTTAAGAGAGGAGTGAGGTAGAGGAAGCTAGAGGGTTCCTCCAGAGCTGTGTGCACTTTTCCCATAAAATAAGAAGCAAAGTGCCCTAAGAAAGCTGGGAGCTATATTGAGTAGTGTGTGTGGAGGTAGGGGGGAGGGGGAAGAGAGGAACAGCTGGGCTTCTAAAGAGGATGACTCCTGTTTTCTGGGGGAAAAAAAAAAAGCCTGGAGTCTTTCAGCTTGTCATTACTTATCTCTAGCCTCCAATGTCTGAAGAACCTGGTTTCTCATGTTCCTAGCCCTCCTCAAGGAGGGGAGCCTAGAGGAGATAAAGCTTATAGACCCTCCAGGTTTGATTCCAACAGACAGAGACCCACAGTGTGATTCCCTGAAGAGGAAGCAGAGAGAGGGAGAATACATTTTTGTTGGGATTGAATGGGAGAAAGGAGGAATGTACTCCCTGCTTTCTCTCTCAGGGCCCAGAAATGTCACTTAAACAAGCCCTTCAGCTTCTAATCTACAAAGATACAAAAATTATGTCATTCCATTTCTGGATGAGACATGTCGGAAGACAATAAATGCTAAATGAAAATCCATCTCCTTTGACTTAGTAATTTACATTTGACTGTCTCTTGAATACAAGCAGAGAAATATGTAACTCTAGACTAATTTTTAAAATTAGGTGTGTTATCCCCCAATGAAAGGTATTATAGCATCACTGATGAAAAATCTCCTTTGCTCTAAACCTTCCTTCATGAGGGACGTGGATCTGTGTAACTTTCTCACTGTTGATGTAAAAGTGTGTAACTTATGCAACTCTACAAGGAAGGAACATATTTCCACAAAGGGAGAACAATTGTTGTGACCAAAGCAAGCTGCAGGAAGGAATTAAATCATTGTCTAGGTGAACTAATCAATAAAGAAACCCCATTAATTCAGTTCAATCTTCATGATTGTTCAATTGGCCTGTTTAATCAAAATCTTACTATCAATTTTCTACCTAGGCAGTTCATTTCCCATGTATTGAGTTTCTATAAGGCACACAACATTGTACTGGAGGATGAAGGTATTGGGATAGCCACCAGTGGCTAAAGTCATTTCCAATGTTCTTTTGTGCTTTTTGCAGGATAATTGTGTATCATTTAAAATTGAAATTTGAAAGAAACTTTGAAGAGAATTTGGACCAGCCAAGCCCTTCATTAGGCAGATGAGGCCCCTCAGAGAAGAGAAAAGACTTTGTTGTCTCAAGGTACACAATGAGTCAATAGTAAAATCAGGAATAGGAGGAAGGCGCTTTTCTATAATACTACGTTACAAAAATTCTCTTTAAAATATTGTTCACTACATCTGAGTAGTTTGATAACATAAGACTGAGGAACAAATGTTAGACTTATTTATATGAAGGTACTGGGCTGACCATCTCATCCATTATTTACTTGATAAAAGTGTAATGACTGCTTGATACATTCCCGACATTGGGGTAGGCTCTGAAGATACAAAAATCAATATGACTCTGTCACTGCTTCAAGAAACTTAAAGTCTAGAAGGGGAGACATATTAATAAGTAGATGGTTACAGTACAACATGATAACAGTTATGACAGAAATACAGTAATCATAGGATACTATTGGATCATCAGAGTAGAACCTACAGAGGTGGAGACAGTGAATAATGACAACAAATAGGGTTTGGCTGAGAAGGGAGGAGACAACGTATAGCTGGAGAGAAACATATGGTAAAGAGAATTGTTTTGTGTTGTTTTTTTAAATGGAAATGACTGGAACATGTTTATAAGGCCCCAATAGAGAAGCCATTTGTGAAGCTAAAGGAGAGTGAGGGGATGTGATAGAATGAAATTGCTAAGAATGCTGGTGTATGTGTTTAGAAATGATTACCCAGTTAGACTAGAAAATTTTTACATTTGCCGCAACTACTTGGTCTCTTGATTCCAGTATAGTTCCAAACACATGGCAGGAATAAGTCAATGTTTTTGTTGTTGTCATTTGTTTGTTTGTTTTTGGAGTTGATGGGTATGTTTACTCTCTTGATTGAAAAGATGTTTCATGGGTATATACATATGTAAAACTCAACAAATTGTATGCCCTGTATAGATGCAGTTTACTGTACATCGCTTATAGCTCAAGAAAGCAGTATAAAAACAATCTGATACACAAAATTTTAGGGTTTTTCATTTTCTTGAGAAAAATATTCAATGGCTATCAAAAGTATTTAGAATTAAACTTATGAACTTATAATTTTTTATCTTGCCATTTTTCCAGCTTTATTGATACATAATTGTAAGTCAATGTTTTTTGAAGAATTATTTATATAATTGGATCATTTATATTTCTTCATTTGAGGCTTCTATAATTTAATTTTAGATTTAAAAAGTTAAAGTAATTAATGATATTTATGACAAATATTTATAGAGTGCTTACTCTGGCTATGCACTTTGCACAGAATCTCTTATTTAATCCTCATAACAACTTCATAAATAGATATTATTATTATTCTAATTTACAAATAATCAAATTGAAACAGAGAGATTAAATATTATGTTGAACTACATGAACTTCCTATATGTGTAATTAAAAATGACTGAATATCAGTAACTTCATGTTTTTTTCCTGTTTGTCTGATTTTTTATTTAAAAAAATGAAAAAACAAAAGTTCAATTTTCATTCAATAAATATCATTTGATCCTTATGCAGTTCTCTTGAAGAAAGTGAAGTCCACGATTTTAGAATGATGATAGCAATCAGTTTTCACACAGTTTCAATAATTGCAGCAATTTCCTTGAACTGTCTGTAGAAATTCTGAAACTGGGGAATTGTCATTTCAAAGGACTTCTTCTTTATGTGGCCTGAATGATCTGCCACTTTTAGCATCACTGCAACGTAAGGATACTTAAGAGATCTGCAACTGTCTGAGCTCACAGCCATACCTAGTTTCCACTGAAAATCCATAAGCTGGGTGGTAACCTCGGCCTTAGCATCCAGCGGAGGCTCGCTAGACGCCTCCATGGCAAGGGTCCAGAAACGCCACCACCGACTCAGGTGAACGCTCCTCGGGCCAGCAACACTTCCGCTTCCTCTCCCCGCCCCTCGCGGCCCGGCCCGTAACTTCATGTTTTAACCCAAGAGCTTGTTCATGGTAATATAGGTAGTGAGTGAAATACATGAAATTTGAACTCTAACAGTAAGGCTCTAAAACTTATACATCATCAATCTCTGTAATTTTTCTAGGCACATCAGGGATCATTTTCATACACTACAAACCCTGATTCAAGTATCCAATATTTGTCTTAGCAGGGCCCTCTGTCTGTTTATTGCACTGCAGTGATCTAGACAGGACCTAAAGGAATATGTTATCTCCCAGATGAATCAGGAACTTGTTTCTACATTTTTGGTTAAGACTTTCTGGAGGAACTAGACACAAAGGCAGCTTTGTAAGAGAAATGATATTAAGCAGAAAGGAGGAAAGATAGGTGTAAAGGAAGTGAAGGAAGAACAAAGGTGAAGGCAAAGGACCAACAGTGGCCTGGAAGTGAGTGAGTTCAGGAGACAGTAAACTGATAGGTTAGACCGAAAGGAAGCCAGAGGTCTAAGCAACAGCAGTGCTAACTTGTCCATAAAAAATCCATAATAGACTATTGTACTGCAGGGCTTTGAAGAAGATGCAATACAGCAGAAAGAAAAGGGTGGACATCTGGGATCAGTACCCTGCTTTCCGTTTAGACCATTTTCCCTTGGAGGGGAGCCTAAGAGTTAAGAGTTTTAGTCCCACATCTATGTGATCACGGGTAAATTTCTCTGTGGGCCTCATCACTCCATCTGTACAATGAAGAGGTTAGGCAAGATGGTCTTCAAGGTCCCTTCCAGTTCTGATATTCATTTTCTCATTTATTTATTTATTTATTCATTCATTCATTCAACATGTTACCAAATAATTAGTTACTTAGTATTGGGCCATGTGCAAGTTTCCAGGAATATAGAGACAAATGAGACATGCTCCCTGCCTTCAAGAAACATACATTTTTTGGGGAAAATTTGCAGTTGTGTGGTAGAGTGAAGAAGGAGGGCAGTTAGCAAACAGTCAATATTACAAGACAGATGCTATATGGTACAGTGCCTGGAACGATCTGTGTATCAGTGAGGATACGATGCAGATTGTCACTTGTGCCTGAAATGATCAAGGAAGGCTTCATAGAGAAAGAGAGGTGATACTTGACTTGAATCTTGAAGATTGAGTAAGAAGTAGACATTCTGAGAGAAGAGAGTTGGATAACGGAGACAGAGAGAATAGCATATGCAAAGTTATTGCAATATCAAAAACTATGGTGCATTCAAGGAACTTCAAGCCTGAAGTGAGAGGCTCAGATCATGGAAAGCCTTTAATGCCATACTAAGGAGGCCTGTTTCTTCTTCATTGTCAAGTTCCTTTAACTCTTACTGTGGCATCATAGCCTGCTTACTTTCAGAACCTAGTTCAGAGATTTATACAACCAACATTTAAGAAATTATTGCTTAAGATTTCAGAGAGCATAGCAACAACAAAAACAAGAAAAGGGTAAAATACCAAAAAATTAACAGAAAAGTTCAATATCTACATTTTAAAAAGCCTTAAAATTTAACTGAAGAACAGAAAAGATAATTAGACTAAATGTAGAAATATACCCTATTCTTGAATAAGGAGACTCAATGTTATAAAGATGTCCCCTGATTTTGATCCCCTAAACTTGATCTATAAATTTAATGTAGTACTAATAATGGCACTAACTGAATAAATGAGTGTATCCAATTAGTGTGTAGACAGGCTGATTCTAAAGTTTATGTGGAAAAATAAAAGAGAATAATCATTTTTCTAAAAGTGAAATATATTAGTAATATATTGCTACAATAATTCTGCATAATAAACAACCTCAAAATCTTAATAGCTTGAAACAGCAAACATTTATTTTTCTTGCTCCTGGGTCTGTGGATCAGCTATCATTCTGCTAATCTTAACTGGGCTCAGCTGGACTTGGCTTTAGGCTGTGGTTTGGGTATGGGTCTGTTCCATGTGACCCCTTTCTCCTTATGCCAGTAGCAACCCAGAACATTTCTTCTTATGGTGACTTGCTAGAGCCCAAGAGGGCAAAACAAACTATGCAAGTATATTCAAGGCCTTTGCTCATATCACATCCTCTAACATTCCATTAGCTAAAGCAAGTCACATGGCCAAATCGAACATGAAGTAGTGAGGGCAATGCATTATATCTAGTAGGAGGTTGTTGGGGAAGAGGGAGAATCCCCTTCTGCCCTTTCCCTTAAGGTTCTTATGGCTGTCCAAATAATTAAAAGAAAAGTTAGCAGAAGAAAATAATACCAAGTTTAATAACATGTATACATGGGAGAAACCAGGGAAACGGAGTTTCTCAACAAAATGGTGGAGGTTCTCATCTTAAATACTATCTTCAGCTAAAGACAAAAGAGGATGTCGGGGGTAGGGGGAGTCAGTTATGGGAGATTACCAGAAGAGCACAGTAAATGAGAGTAAGGTTATTATGCAGATTTAAGGCCTCACCTTCCACATTGATACATTTCTAGAGATGAAGTCATCCCTCCTCTTCCCAGTACAGAGAGGGAGATACCTTTACAAATGGAGATTTTCCTTATAAATGTAAATGTTTGGCTGACAAACATTTACAGGGCCACCTAGAGAATGTGGCCTGGGAAAGACAGAATTTTTGATAAGATGGGCTTGTTGATGTCTTTCCTATTGTAGCATCTATTTTACATTATATCTTTTTCATTTTAGCTATTCTCATTAGGTGTGTAGTGATATCTCATTGTGGTTTTAACTTGTATTTCTCCTTTGACTAGCCTTAAATTTTTTTTCTATTTCTCTAATGGGTAATAAAGGTGAATATTTTTTCATGTGCTTATTTGACGTCTGTATATTCTCTCCTTCAGTGAAATGTCTGTTAATATCTTTCGTCCATTTTCTATTTGGATTGTTTAGTGTTTTTGTTTGTTTTACTATTGAGTTTTGAGAGTTATTTATATATTCTAGATACTAGTGCTTTGTCAAATGTGTGCTTTGCAAATATTTTCTCCAAGTCTGTAGTTTGTCTTTTTATCCTCTTAGAAGAGTCTTGCAGACCAAGTTTTTAAATTTGGTAGTCTAATTTATCAAATTTTTATTTTATGGGTTGTGCTTTTGGTGTCGTCTAAGAAAACCTTTCCTTAGCCCTAGACCCCAAATATTTTCACCTATTTTATTTCTAAAATTTTTATAGTTTTACATTTAAGTATGTGATCCACTTTGATCTAATTTTTGTATAAGGTATGAGGTTTAGTTCAATGTTCTTTTTTTTCTTGCCTATGAATGTCCAATTGCTGAAATGGCTATTTGTTGAAATGGCTATTCTTCCTCCATTGAGTTGCTTTTGCACTTTCATCAAAAATAAGTTGGGCATATGCGTATGTATCTATTTCTAGGTTTTCTATTCTGTTCTATTGATCAGTGTGTCTATCCCTATGCTAGTAACACACTGTAGCTAAAAACTAGGTCTTTTAAGATGAATTAGAGTGATTCCTCCCACTTTATTCTTCTTTTTAATAATTATTTTCATTATTTTAGGAACCATATCTTTCCATGTAAATTTTAGAAAAAGCTTCTCTATGTCTACAAAAAAAATCTTTGTGAGATTTTGGTAGGAATTCCATTAAACTTACAGATCAACTTGGGATAATTTACATCTTTACTAGGTTCAATCTTTCAATCCATGAACATGGTATCACTATTTATTTACATCTTCCTTTACTTATTTTATTAGTATTTATAGTTTTCAGGATAAAGTCCTATACATGTTTAAATTTATAGCTAAGTATTTCTCTTTTTGTGAGAGAGAGTATAATGGTATTGTGTATTTTTGATTCTGGTTTCCACACAATTATTCTTATTATATGGAAATGTATTAATTTCTGTTTGTTGATCTTGTATCCTGCAACCTTGCTGAACTAATTTATTAGTTCTAGGAGAATAATTTTCTCATTGCTTGTTTTGTTTTAGTTTGTTCTATAGATTCCTTGGGATTTTCTACCTATGCAACCATATCACCTGCAAATAAAATTACTTTTATTTCTTTTTTTTTAAATTGCATGACTTTAGTGTCTTGTTCTGCCTTAGTGCAGTTGCTAGAAATTTAGTACTATGTTGAAAAGGAGTGGTGAGAGTAGACATCCTTGCCTTGTTCCTGATCCTAGGGGAAAAGCATTCATTCTTTCATCATTAAGTGTGATAATGGCAGCAGTTTTTCTGTAGATGTTTTTTATGAAGTTGAGGAAATTACCTTCTATTCCAAGTTTTCTGAGAATTTTGACCGTGAAAGAGTGTTAGACTTTGTCAAATGCTTTTTCTGTGTTGTTGCTATGATCATATGATTTTTTATTTACCTGTTGTTACAGTGGGTTACATTGATTTTCAAATGTGTATCGCCCATACAAATCTGTAATAAATAGCACTTGTTCATATTGTCTTTTTATATTCTGTGGATTCTGTTTGCTAATATTTTGTTGCAGATATTTGCATCTATATTCATGAGATTCATAGTTTGTAATTTTCTTTCCTGTGATGTCTTGATCTGGTTTTGGTATTAGGGTAATGCTGGTCTCATAAAGTCAGTTGGGAAGAGTTCCCTCCTCTTGGATTTTCTGGAAGAGATTGTGTAAAATTGGTGTTAATTACTCTTTAAATGTTTTGATAGATTTCGCCAGTGAAACCATATTAGCTTAGAAACTTTTATTAGGAGCTTTGTAATTACAAATTCAATTGCATTAATGGTTATATACTATTCAGGTTTTCTATTTCTCCTTGTTTGATATTAAGTAGATTGTGGTTTATAAGGAATTGATCCATTTCTTCTAAGTAGTCAAATTTATGACCACAAAGTTTTTTTGTATTATGTCCTTATCCTTTAAATGGCTGCAGAATCTGTAGTGATAGTCCCTGCTTCATTCCTAATAGGGGTGATTTGTGTCTTCATTTTTTTTTTAATCTCCGTAAGTCTAGGAAGGAGTTTATTAATTTAAAGACATTTTTGAAGAATCAGCTATTTGTTTCAGTGATTTTTCTATACGATTTTCAATTTCACTTACTCGGCTCTTACCAATATTATTTGTTTAGTTCAGCTGGCTATGGGTTTATTTTATTCTTCTTTTCTATTTTCGTCAGATAAGAATTTAGATTATTGTGTTCAGAGCTACCTTCTTTTCAAAACTGAGCATTAAGTGTTATAATTTTTTTTCTCAGCACATTTATAGCTCTGCCCCAAGTATTTTGATGTATTTTATTTTCATTTTCATTCAGTTCCATGTAAGTTTTAAAAATTCCTGGGTAACTGCCAAATGTTTAGAGATTTTCTGTTGTTTTTGTTTTTAATTTCTTTTTTTAATTGAGGTATAATTGACATATAACATTTTATTAGTTTCAGATGTACAATAAAATGGTTCTATATTTGTATATATTGTGAAATGATCACCACAACATCTAGTTAACATTTCTCTCCATGCATAGTTACAAAACTTAAAAAAAAAAATTTTCTCATGAAAGAGATTTTTAAAATTTAATTTCTTAGCAATTTTCAAATATGCGATAGACTATTATTAACTATAGTCACCATGCTGTAGTTTACATCCCCATGACTTATTTATTTTATAACTGGAATTTTGTACCTTTGGTCCTCCTTCACCCATTTTGCTCACCTCCCACTCACTGCTACTGAGAACTACCAATATACCAATCTCTTTTCTGTATCTATGAGATTTTTCTTCTTTTTTTTAGATTCTACACAGAAATAAGATCATATGGTATTTATCTTTCTCCGTCTGACTTATTTTACTTAGCATAATGCCCTCAAGGTCCATCCATATTTTCTCATATGGCAAAATTTCATTTTTTTATTGCTGGAGTATACCATTAAATATATATACCACATCTTCTTTGTTTATCTATTGATGGACATTTAGTTTTTTCCATATCTTGGCTATTATAAATAATGCTACAATGAACATGGGGGTGCATATATCTTTTGATTTAGTGTTTTCATTTTCTTCAGATAAATACCCAGCGGTGGAATTGCTGCACCATATGGTAGTTCTATTTTTTACTTTTTGAGTAACATCCACACTGTTTTCCACAGTGACAGCACCAATTTACATTCCAAGTAACAGTGCACAAGGGTTCCCTTTTATCCACATCCTCACCAACACTTGTTATTTCTTCTTTTTGGTAATAGCCATTCTAACAGGTGTGAAGTGATATTTCATTGTGATTTTGCTTTGCATTTCCCTGACAATTAGTGATGTTTAGCATCTTTTCATGTTCTGTTCGCCATCTATATGTCTTCTTTGGACAAATGTCTATTTAGATATTATGCAAATTTTTAATCAGATTTTTTTGTTTTTTTCCTATTGAGTTGTATAAGTCCTTTATATATATTTTGCATAATAACCTTTGACCAGATATATGATTTGAAAATATTTTCTCCAATTCAGTACGTTGCCTTTTCATTTTGTTGATGATTTCCTTTGCTGTGCAGAAGCTTTTTTGTTTTCATGTAGTCCCACTTGTTTATTTTTGCTTTTGTTTCCCTTGCCTGAGGAGAGTGGTAGAAAAAATTATTGCCAAGATTTAGATTAAGGATCTTACTGCCTATGTTTTCTTCTAGGAGTTTTATGGCTTCAGGTCTTACATTCAAGTCTTTAATCCATTTTTAGTTAATTTTTGTGTATATGCAAGATAGTAGTCCAGTTTCAGTCTTTTGCATGTTGCTGTCCAGTTTTCCCAACACAATTCATTGAAAAGACTGTCCTTTTCCCATTGTATATTCTGATTCCTTTGTTGTGAATTGATGGACAATATATGCATAGATTTATTTCTGGTGTCTCTATTCTGTTCCACTGATCTATGTGTCTGTTTTTATGCCAATACCATATTGTTTTGATTACTATAGCTTTGTAATATAGCTTAAAATCAGAAAGTGTGATACCTACAGCTTTGTTCTTCTTTCTCAATATCACTTTGGCTATTCTGAATTTTTCATAGTTCCATACAAATTTTAGGATTCTTTGTTCTGTGAAAAATGCCATTGGAATTTTGGTAGAGATCATATTGAATCTGCAGATTGTTTTGGGTAGTATGGACATTTTAACAATATTACTTCTGCCAATCCATGAGCATGGAATATCTTTCTATTTATGTGTGTGTTCTTCAATTTCTTTCATCAATGTCTGTCTTATAGTTTTCAGCATACAGGTCTTTCACCTCTTTGATTAAATTCATTCTTAGGCATTTTATACTTTTTGATGCAATTGGAAATGGAATTGTTTTCTTAATTTCTATTTCTGATAGTTTATTATTAGTGTATAGAAACACAACAGACTTTCACATATTGATTTTGTATCCTGAAACTTTACTGAATTCACTTATTAGTTCTAACATGTTTTTGGTGGAGTCTCTAGGATTTTCTATATATAATATGTGGAGGATCAGAATTGGCTATCAAAAGATGTGTCTCTTTGACATGAGGATTATTTTTAGCTTGTTATTTTTTTAAAAAACTGCAGACATAGAACAAGCTCTGAAAACCAAGTAGAAGTTACGCTTTTTAAGAGACATTTACATTTGTAAGGGAAATCTCCATTTGTAAAGATATCTCCTTCTCTGTACCAGAAGAAAGGGGATGGCC
Source organism: Diceros bicornis minor (assembly GCF_020826845.1). Lineage (NCBI taxonomy): Eukaryota > Metazoa > Chordata > Mammalia > Perissodactyla > Rhinocerotidae > Diceros > Diceros bicornis. Next base: position 60,162,788 of record NC_080781.1, read on the forward strand.
TTATCTCTAGAAACTCTTATCACAGTGGAAAACAAGGACTTAAATCTGCATAATAATCTTGTTTACTGTGTTTTTCTGGTTATGTCCCCATAACTGACTCCCCCCACCCCCAACATCCTCCTTTGTCTTTAGCTAAAGATTCTATTTAAGGTGGCAGCTTTGGCCATTCTGGGAGTTACTCAATTTTCCTCGATTTCTCCCATGCATACATGTTATAAAGCTTTGTTTGATTTTCTCTGGTTTTCTGTCTCATATCAATTTAATTTGATTACTATAGCTTTGTAATATTTCTAGCCCAGCCAGAAATATCTAGAGCGTAGAGGAATTCTCTTCCTCCCCTACAGTTTGATGACTTGAATGGGCTAAAACTTTACTGGCTAGATGCTGCTTGCTCCTGGACTACTGCAGCTGAGAGATCCTGGACCCCTGACAAGAGCCGGCAGGAGGTAAACGTTCTTACCATGTCAGTCTCCTGGATCACTGCCTGCAGGGTCCAATGGAAGTGAGAGTGGTGAAGTTTTTTTTTTTTCTTTTCTAAATTTAGATTAGCAGGAGAAAATATTGGTAAAGGTACCTTTTTGGAGTCAGTGACTCTAGGAAATTTGGTTGGGTACTCATTGGTTAATTGATCCTTTTCCTGCCAGAGATGGTCACTATTTTTCCTTGTCTCTTTTTTGTCATTTGTCATAAAAAGGAAAAACCATAGAGCAAGATGCAAGCATCTATAAGCCTTTTGTCTGGGAATATGCACATGAGGTGAAAGCTGTTGCTAAGGGTATCTTGGAAGCCAAAAAGGCCACATATTTGGTGAGCACAGATCAAACAGTTAAGAGCCATTAGGGCACTCACCACTTCAAGATGTCTCCCATGAAAGGATAAATTGGGTCATGGAATGGGGTAGATGACACAGGTCCCCTACCTGTGTCAAGAAAACATCTGTTCAACAATGAGGTACTCTGTAAAGCACACATGATCCCCAACCCCATGGCATCTCCCTCCTAGGTATTATTCTGGCTTCAAGAGACCCAAGGCTTAGCTAAAGCTGTTACTGTGCCTATAAGGTGAGATTTTTCTCTTTTGTCTTGTTCTATGTCTTGAAAGCTTGACTTTGTGACCTTTCTGGTCTCTGCCATCCATAGGATGCATGTACTGGCATGCATCTTGGCTGCCAGTTGAATATACTGGGGTTCCTGGACACACTCTTTTTGTCCAGCTGTGCCAGCTTTCAGTGGAGTTTGTCATAGGGAGTCTCAATTGATTTCATTAGGGGCATTTGTCGTCTCAACCTTCATTGCTGTTGTGCAATGATGGCAATTGTTTTCTTAGACTATTTTTGGGAGTAAACTTTATGGATCTCCTCTGGGGACAGCACTTACATCCATGGTTAAGCTTGTTGGTATGAGTCTCTATTAAGATCCTACTCATCAATGTAGCCAGATGATGGATCATTTAAATTAGAAAAACTTCTAAATTGGGAAAAGAAATTGTGAGAGCTCTCATCATAATTGTTTTATTGGTACCTATGAAAAGGCCAAATTAAGAAAAACAAGAAATAATAAAAGATCATGACTAGCATTAAGATCCTGAATCAGGGTACAATTAAATTGAGAAAATGTAAAAGTATAAATATTGATAAGATTATAAAGTTTGGGATGTTTACGCTACTTTTATACAAAGAGGTTATATCAACTTTGCCTGAGTATGTTTTAAAATGTCTGACTGGGAATGTTTCCCCTATCCAAAATTATAAGACCAAGACCTGTTGATAAAGTCCTAATGAAAGCTATGATTAGATGTATAAGATTTGATGGAATTCAGATGAAATTCTGTAAAAAAAATTGATATATTTATGAGCTTTATGTTAAGTGATTGCATCTCTTTTTGCCTGATTGTGCTATAGATTTTATTGTGGAGAGAGACATGATGTATCACTGGGGAATATTTCCCCTGCCTGATTGTAAAACAGCATCTAAATCTGCCCTTCAGACAATGGTAATTAAATTTACTAAAGGGAAATCAATAGAGTTGCCTGAGCCCACACCATATGAGATAAAAACTAGAGGCTAATATCAGGTGCTAATAAAAAGGATAATAAAACCCTCTCCTGTTCCTCTCAAAATTCTCCTAGATATTAATTGAGATAAAAGATTGAGACATTAGAAACTGATAAGGCAAATATGCCCCAGAAACTCCACCTTGAAAAAAAAACTTGAATGCTTTTTCTTTGCCATCATAATGTAGATTATCTACTCTCATGCTCTCTAGGACCTGAGAGCCATTCTTTGAAATACAAATGTTTCTCATAAACTAGTAAGTTTTGTACTGCACCTGATTCATAACAAAAATTTAACACCTCTCTCTGTGTCTACCTGTGTGTTCATGTGTGTCTATATATATTTTATATATGTGTCATATTTTACCTCTGGATGGTATGGCCAAAATAAAGCACTCTGTTTAATTTGCTTAAAGCAAGCACTTACAAAAATTATTTCTAAATGAAACTAACCCAGAAGTCTTTCAAGTTAACTTGATATGAAATAATATTTGGTAAATAAAAGCTTGTTTACATTTTTGGTTTGATTAAAATAGACACATCCACAGAGTTGTCAACACTGGATATGATGCAGACATACAGCCAGGGTTTACTAGTCAAATAAGCTCGAGTTATCCCTGTTACAAATTTGTCAGAAAATAACAGCTTTAAATAATAGCTAATTTTGTCTAATGTCTCATGAAGTTTTTGTGGGTAATCTAAACATAATTGTGGGGAACAAATTATTTAGAAGTAAATGAGATAAGAGTTTAAATTTTTAGCAATAATTATATTTTATGACATGTATTCAATAACTTCCAAAATCTATTTGGTAGTTAGAAACTTTGAATTTTTGCTGGGTTAAATTAAATGATAAAAACTCATTAACTATCTAGATCATTTCCAAATAAGATAAAATATTAGGCATTAATTATTAAATATAGGTTTATCTACTTTTTACTTATTATTACAGAGAAACTCAAAACTGTTTGGGTCTATTAATAAATATGTCTTGCATTTTATTAAAAGATTGTACTATGAAGTAATGTGTTTCTAAAAAATTATAAAATGTATTCATAAACTTACCAAGCCACAGAATATTATGTAAGATATATGTCTTCAGTAAAGAAGGTATAGGTAATGGAAATATTTTTATTTGGTTAATAAAGATAAATTTTCCCTAAAGTACTAGGAGGGAAAGAAAAGAAGGCATGGGACAACTTCTGAATGTAAAAAAAATGTTATAAAAGGTTTGTGGAATAGGAAACCTGAGAAAAGAATTATGCATTGTCAATTTGGCTAAGATTAAAATAAATTTAATTAAGTGAATACGTTTTAATATCAAAAGTATGCTGATGCAAAGTTAGGATTTGTTTTTTTCTCTCTCTCAAAAGGATAATTTTCTTAAACTTTTAGTCTGCTCTTGGTAAAGAAATTATGAAAGTTTTTTCTTTGAGTAGTTGACTAGGAGGGTAAGGATTTTATGTTTTATCAAAATAAATTTACTATATTGTTTTTAGCAGGTTTTTAATCACAGATGCTAAGGTTTTTCTTACAGCTATTTAATTTTCTACATTCACCTAAAATTATTTAATTGTAACCATGGTTAAATGGATAACTAAGCATTGTTTGATAGAGACCTATGATACTATGTGGGTAAATGTTATAGATATAAGTATTTTCAAAAAATTATATAACATTACTAAAATTCTGATCATGGTTATCAGTCATAATTCTAGTTATTATCTTAGAATGTTGTATGTCACAAAAATAACCAAGCTTCTTTGTCAATTGTCATTTTTAAGTTTTTTGTCATTTACAGATAGTTATTGTTTAACTCTGATGCCTTTTCAAATATGTTTCATCTTCAGAGAGATTCATGGAAAGGACTCTGACACTTTAGAATACAGGTTCCTGATAAACTGCTAACAAATGATCAATATCAAGTGTTGATTATATGGGACTGAATAAACTGACGAGGATGATTATAATTTTTATGACTTTCCATTTAAAATATTGCCGAATTTTTAAATTATTTTGTTTTTTTTCAAATTGAAGGAAATTTTTTTCTTTTTTTTTGTGAGGAAGATCAGCCCTGAGCTAACATCCATGCCAATCTTCCTCTTTTTGCTGAGGAAGACTGATCCTGAGCTAACATCTATTGCCAAGCCTCCTCCTTTGTTCCCCTCTTTTCTCCCCAAAGCCCCAGTAGATAGTTGTACGTCATAGTTGCACATCCCTCTAGTTGCTGTATGTAGGATACCACCACAGCGTGACCAGACAAGTGGCGCATTGGTGCATGCCCCAGATCCGAACCCAGGCCGCCAGTAGTGGAGCATGCGCATTTAACCACTAAGGCACAGGGCCGGCCCTTCTCTTTTTTCTTAAGATAACTATGACTTATAGCAATTTGGTAAATTATACTTTTGTAAACAGAATTGAAACATTTATTTTTTTCTCCCTACTTGATCATTCCAGAATTAGTGAGTAAATATTCTTATTAACATATCAATATGGTTATTTGCATAAGTTCAATAAGAATCTGTTCTCCATATAACAGGACACAATTGGAAACATTGGTTATATTACCAAAGCTTTGACTGGAATGTCATATTTGAGAGAAACATGCATAGACTCAGATATGACCAGACAGCTTTTGAGGAACTAAGATTGGACTTTATGAAATAAAGCCATGAAAATATTGGCCTAGTACCTTGTTAGGGTTTCCAGCAACCTACCAGGTGAGTAAGGAAGGTCACTTCTCTGATGGGTGCAAGGAACATCAGTGTTTTGGGAAACCTCAAAAGAAGAGAGGAATTTACCCAAATCTATAGGTGTTGCAGGCAAATTCTGATGACAAAGTCCTTGTCTTAGCTCCCCTGGCCTGGACATGCCTTTAAAATTCAATCTGAGATTCCTTATAACAAGTTACAGCAAAGCAGATTTAAAGGAGCCTGTATGATCAATTTCTATTCTTGCTGTACTTATGTAAATAATTGGCAAAATTTATTGAAACTAAGCTTATATTACAAACCAGTTTGTCTTAATTTGGCTATCTTTGGTAAAAATGAGGGTGATTTTAGAGAGAAAAAATATGTTTCAGTAGAAACTTTAATATACATTTGTGGATATTACATTGTAGTTCTGTTAATTGTCTTTGACGTTTTTGTTCCCTACCTGTAAACTGGACTGGATCCTGAATTCATCTAGTCTCCTAAAATATCTGGCTATAAATCTCTAAGCTAACGTTTTCAATTTTTTTCCATCATTTGCATTTGAAATCATTAAGAACAGAAACGACCCTGGTTCCTAAAGCCTGGCAAAGTGAAACTGGACAACTTGATATAAACTTAAGAGAGATCACCAGAATAGCATGCTTGTTGTTGTGTAAGCCACTCAAAAGGATGCCTGAACACTTGATCACATCATCAGAGACATTTCAAGCTGAAAAAAATGCTTTGACCCTGACATCTAAAAATCCTCTTGACTGGCTGTCTCCTGAGCTCAGAAACTGATTTACAATTTAATTTGCTCCAAGTGTTAACCTTCTTCTGTTTGTTTCCTTAGAAATACTTCCTATTAAATACCTGATTGCTTGCTTCCACAATATAGGCTCAGCTTTGGGAGCCCACCTGCATCACCACCTTTTACAATGAATTTAACTGGACTGATGTATCATCAAGACTAAGAAATGTGATCAATGAGATGTAACAATCTACCAACCCACCTTTTGGACTATGAAACTTATAAAAGTTTCAAAGGACTATGAAACTTTTTACTGTGAGGGATGAGAATTGGCCACACCAAGATGTGTCTCTGGCCTGAGGACTATTTTTGGCTGGTTATTTTTTTTTAAAAAAACTTCAGACATGGGACAAGCTCTGAAAACCAAGTGGAAGTTACCCTTTTAAAGAGACATTTACATTTGTAAGGGAAATCTCCATTTGTAAAGATATCTCCCTCTCTGTACCAGGAGGAGGGGGATGACCTTATCTCTAAGAACTCTTATCAATGTGGAAGATAAAGACTTAAACCTACATAATAACCTTACTCTTGTTTACTGTGCTTTTCTGGTAATCTCCCATAACTGAGTTCTCCCACCCCCAGCATCCTCCTTTGTCTTTAGCTAAAGATGCTGTTTAAGGTGGCAGCTTTGGCCATTCTGTGAGTTACTCAGTTTTCCTGGGTTTCTCCCATGTATATGTGTTATAAAGCTTTGATTGATTTTTCTCCAGTTATTCTGTCTCATGTCAATTTAATTCATAGCTCAGCAGAAAGATCTAGAGCATAGAGGAATTCTCTTCCTCCTCTACAAATATCAAGTCATCTGCAAATAGTTACAGTTTTGCTTCTTCCTTTCCAATTTGGATGATTTTATTTCTTTTTCTTGCCTAATTGCTCTGGCTATGACTTCTAATACTATGCTGAATAAAAGTGGAGAGATTGGGAATCCTTATCCTCTTCCTGATCTTAGAGAAAAAGCTTTCAGCTTTTCATCATTGAGTATGATGTTAGCTGTGCCCTTGTCATATATGACCTCTATTATGTTGAGGTATGTTCCCTCCTTCCACACTTGTTGAGAATTTATATCATAAATGTATGTGGAATTTTATCAAATGCTTTTTCTGCACATATTGAGATGATCATATGATTTTTATTTTTTATTTTGTTAATGTGATGTATCACATTGGTTGATTTGGGGATTTTGAACTATCCTTACATCCCTGGACTAGATCCCACTTGATCATTGCGTATGATACTTTCAGTGTATTGTTAAATTAGGTTTTGATTTCTATTTAATTCCATTGTGGTCAGAGAACATACTCTGTATGATGTCCAATCTTTTACATTTTTTGAGATTTATCTTACAGCTCGGTATTTGGTATATATTATGTTCTATGGATGCTTTAAAAAAATTAACATTCTACTGTTATTAGGTGGAATGTTCTACATATGTAATTAGATCCTATTGGTCAATTGTGTTCTAATTTTTTTATATATTTGCTGATTTTCTGTGTAGTAGTGTTATCAATTGTTAAGTGTGTGTTGTTGACGTCTCCAACTATAATTTTGAATTTATCTATTTTTCCTTTCAGGTCTATCAGTTTGCTTCATTTACTTTGGGGCTCTGTTGCTTCTCCTATTTGGTACATACACATTTAGAAGTGTTATGTCTTCCTTGTAGATTAATTGTTTCATACTTATGCAACGCCCCTCTTTGTCTCAAATTTTCTTTGCTCTGCAGACTCTTTTATTTGATATTAATATAGCCACTCCTACTTATCAAGATTAATATTTGCCTTGTATCTCTTTTTCCATCCTCTTATGTGCAAACTACCTATATAGTCATGCTTTGCTTAATGACAGGGATGCGTTTTGAGAAATATGTCATTAGTGGTTTCATCATTCTGTGAATATCATAGAGTGTATTGAAAGGGATGAAAATTTGCCACCCCAAAATGTGTCCCTTTAGCATAAGTATTATTTTAGGCTTATTATTTAAAAAAAACAAAAGGATCATAAAAATTTTTGTGTTATCTCCCCCTTAACTGCTTAAAATAATTCAGATTACAAAAACTTGTCTAAAGAAGTGAGCTGTCCCCTTAGCATAACATGAACTAGATAGTAAACAGGGAGGAATCTGGAAAAGCCTGTTTGTTGGGCTTCCTTCTATGTTCTTCTGTTTCTGTGTGGCCAAACACTTGTTTTCCAAATGTTTTCTCCTTTTTACCTACTTTCTTCCCTTTGAAGTCCCTGACTCTCACCACCCCCAACATCTTTTTCTTTAGCTGAGCATGGCTTTAGCTGATGAGGGCTTCAGCCACTTTGATGAGTTACTTGGTTTTCCGGGTTTTCTCCCATATATACATGTTATTAAACTTTTGTTTGTTTTTCTCCTGTTAATCTGTCTCATGTCAATTTAATTCTTAGACCAGCCAGAAGAACCTAGAAGTGTCAAGGAAAATTTCTCCTCTACAGTTCTTACACAAACCTAGATGGTATAGCCTACTACACACTTAGGCTATACAGTACTAATCTTATGGGCCCACTGTTGTATATGGGATCTGTCATTGACTAAAACACTATTATGCTGTGCATGACTGTATTGTATTTCAAGTGAGTTTCTTGTAGAAAGCATACTGTTGGATCTTGTTTTACTTTTAATTTACTATGCAAACCTCTGCCTTTAATTGGTATACTTACACCATTTACATTTAAGGTAATTATTGATGTGACAGGGCTTCAGTCTGACATTTTAGTTTTTGTTTTCTGTTTATACTCTTTATTTTTTCTGTTTACTTATCTTCTTCTGGGTTATTTGAATTTTTTTTAGGATTACATCTTGATATATTTATAGTGTTTTTGAGTATATTGTTTTGTATAATTTTCTTAGTGGTTACACAAGTATCAAAACATACATAAATAACTTATCAAAGTCTGTTGTTAAAATTTTTACCCCTTTTACTGAAATGTAGGGACTTTACTTTTATTTAGGTCCTTTTACCTCTCCTCTTTTGGGAAAAAAAACATCTTAAACATTTCCTCTATATACACTGAACACTACATCAGATGGTGTGATGTTTTCTGCTTTCCCCATGAAATATGATTTAAGAAACTCTTGAAAGTAGGATAGTCTATTATAATTACCAATGTTTTAAACCTATTCTGATGTTCTTCTTTCCTTTCTGAAATTTCAAATCTCATCCTCTTACCTCTCCTGTTTGAAAAGCTTTCTTTAGCCATTATTTTAGAGTAGTTTTTTAGCAACAAACTCTCTTAGTATTTTTTTATCTTAAAATATCTTTATTTACCATTCATCCTTGAAGGATATTTTTACCAGATAACAAATCAGGCTTGACAGTTATTATCTTTAGGTACTTGAAAAAGGTTGTGCTACTTCCTTTTGGCCTCCATACTTTCAGATGTGAAATTCACTGTTATTCAAATTAGTGTTCCTATGTAAAGAATATGTCTTTGTGTAAAGAACATGTCTTTGGCTGCTTTCAAGATGTTTAACTGTCTTTATTTTTCATAAGTTTAGGATGTGCCTTGGTGTGGATTTCTTTGAGTTTATTCTACCTAATATTCACTCAGCTTCTTGAATCTGTAGGTTTATGTAGTTCTTCAAATTTCCAAAGTTTTCAGTCATTATTTCTTCAGATACTTTTTCAGTCCCTCTTTGTCTCCATTTTTTGGACACCAATGATATAAAATCTAGCTCTTTTTTATTGTCCCAAAGGTAGCTGAGGCTGTTTTCATTTTTTCCACTCTATTTCTCTCTGTTGATCAGATTGGGTAAATTCCACTGATCTATCCTAAAGTTCTCTGATTGTGTCTTATGTCATTTCCACTCTCCTGTGGGGCCCATCCAGCGAATTTTTAAAAATTTTCTATTATTGTATTTTTAAATTCTATAATTTTCATTTTATAATTCCTACTGATTAGCTGAGATTGTCTATTTTTTCTTTTGTCTGAAGAGAATTCATAATTGCTTGTTGAACCATTTTTATGATGACTGCTTTAAAATCCTTGTCTGATAATTCCAACATCTGATTCATCTTGGTGTTGGCATCTGTTGATTATCTTTTCTCTTTTGAGGTGTGAATTTCCTTATTCTTTTTATGGTGAGTGATTTCCTACTGCAACCTGGAACGTTTGGATATTATATTATGAGACTTTTGATCCTATTTTATCTTCTTTTCCAGCCAGCAGTTCCCCTATTAAGATGTAGCTCAAGGTGTGGATAGATATGTATATTCAATTTCCTGCTGAACTTCACTGGCACCACCTTGGCAAAGTGGGACATTGACTTACACTGCCTTTCTACAGGTGAGTAGAATGGAAATTCAACTGCCCCTTCATATCTGCTGACACTTTCTCATCTTGCACTTTCTCCTTACCTCTATTTAGGGGTATAAGATCAGCTCTTCCCTTGGCTTCCTGACACCATGGGAAGGAGAAGCAGGTGATTAACTTTCACTGTTTTCTTGCAGAAGGACAGAAGCAGAAGCTCAGCTCACTACTGACCACTGCACCAGGGGAAGAGGGTAGCTGAGTGTCCACTGCCTATCCCTGAAACACCTCTTTCCTCCTCTTTGATGCTGGGTTTGATTGGAGGCTCAGCTCCCCTCTGTGACTTACTGCCTCCAGAAAAGGGAGGAAGCAGAATGTCAACCACCCTGCTGACACCACCTTTTTATACACCTTAATGTCAGTAGGTATGGAGGTTCAGCTCTCCTTTTGATCTTGCTGACATCAGGGTTGTGGGGAAAGTGCCGTGTTGACTAACCCCAACTCACATTGCCTTGTTCAGTCTCAATGATGCTGGAAGAGGGTAAAGTCTAAGTTTCCTATTGGGTGCAACTGACACAAAGGTGAGAGGTGAAGCCTAGAGGTGACTAGCCTTGCTTTGCATTGCCTCGTTAAATCTAGTTGATGCAGGGTGGTTATGGAGGCTCAATTTGGCACTGAATCCCATTAACAAGACTACCTTGAGATGATAATCAGAGCACTATCTGCTTTTTCTAGGTGATAAATGGAGGCTCAACTCTCCCACTTAGCCCCACTGGCATTACTCAGGAGGGAGAATCAGAACACCTCTTGGTTCTGCCTGGTGGGTGATGGAAGATTAGCTTCTTTCTTGATCTTGTTGACACTACTCAGCAAGGGACTCTGATCATTGCTATATACTTCTGCTGTTAAGGGGATGAAAAATAATCTTCTCAGTCAGCCACTCCAATGTGAACTAGAAGAGGAATCAGAAGGTGAGGATTGGAGGAAGTTCCGGTTCAAGATGGTGATGTAGAAGGATCCTGAACTCACCTCGTCCCATTGATACACTGAATCTGTGGCTACATATGGAACAATTTCTTCTGAAAGAAACCTAAAAACTAGCTGAATGTCTCATACACATTGGGCGAATGGGAATAAACCCACGTTGAAATGGATAGAAAAGGCGAGACACAATCTTGCCATAAACCTCACCCTTAGTGTGATGACTCACAATCAGGAGGGAATTCACAACCCCAAGCTTCTCCCTGAGGAGTGAAAGGTTTGAACCACACATCTGGCCACACAAAGTTTAAGACCTGCACCTAAAAGATAGGCCCTCAAAACATCTAGCTTTGAATGCTAATGGTGCTTGCATTCACAAGACTCAAAAAGGTATAGTGATTTTGGAAACAGTTCTTAAAGGGCTCGTGTGGACTCACTCATGCCAGGGACCAGTGCAGAGGCAGCTGACTGAAAAGTGCCCAGTCTTCCTGTTAAAGAGGCCTATTTGCTTATCTTAAAGCTGTAGCTTGAGGGACAGGCATCTAATTTAACACACAACAAAGGAAATAGTGAAATACTCTTCAAAGACAGAGGCCAACAGTCACCATCTTTATGTTCTCACTCTGCCTTGATCCAGGAGGCCAGGATATCCTAGAAAGGAGCTTATACACTCACTTGGCACCCTGATTTTAGCAGCTGCCACCCAGGACACACTTCTTGATTGTGTGGCTCTGGGGGCAAGTGGGGCTTATGCTTGCAGGTCCCATAGTACTGTAACAAACAGAGAAAGAGTTCTTAACCAGCTATACCCCCAAGGCACAACAGAGAGGCAACTGACTGAAACACCCAATCCTTCTGTGAAAAAGGCCTATTAGCTTATCTTCATAGCTGCAGCCTCAGGGGCAGGCTTCTAATTAAACACACTTCTAGGGGCTGACTACAATCCTCTTCAGAGACTCGGTAGGCTGGTAGGCACCATATTTGTGCTCTCCCTCTGTCCTACCCCACAGCACTGGTATCTCCAAGAAAGGAGCTTGTGTACACATCTGGTGCCCCAGCTTTTGTGGCTGCCACCCAGAGGACACATCCCTTGATATCCTGACTCTGGTGGCCAACAGGACTTGTGATCATGGATTCAATAGGACAGTAGCAAACAAAGAAACAGTTCTTAACTGACTATCACTTCAGGACTCAGTGCAGAGGGAGCATACAGAAACACCATCTCCAACTCTTACCTTGAAAGAAGTATATTTGCATACTTTAAAAACTGCTGCCTGAAGGTACAGCTTTCAATCATCCTGAATCAAGATTCTAAGATCCTCCACTTGGGACACTGATGGGTCTTGGCACACCCTCAACTACTGGGAGTCACTAAGAATAAAGTAGGCTCTTTGAAAATCACAAAGATTTGAGAGACAACAAAGAACTAGGGCAAGATTGAATGATAATGTTCATCACCTACATGAGGCCACTCCTTCAAGACTGGGAGATGTGGCTCTTTTATCTAATGCATAGAAACCAACACAGAGAGTAAAGGAAAATGAAGAAACAAATGAATATGTTTCAAACAATAGAATAACATAGAAACCTCAGAAAAAAACTTTAATGAAGTGGAAATAAGTAATTTACCTGATAAAGAGTTGAAAGTAATAGTCATAAAGATGCTCAGCAAACTCAGGAGAAGAATGGATAAACAAAGTGAGAATTTCAACAAAGAGATAGAAAATATAAGAAAGTACCAAGTAGAAGCCACATAGCGGAAGAATGCAATAACTGCACTTAAATATACAATATAGGAATTCAACAGCAGACTAAATGAAGCAGAATAAAGGACCAGTGAACTCAAAAACAGAGCAGTAGAACTCATCTAATCAGAGCAGCAAAAAGAATGAAATAGAGTAAAGAGAGCTTATGAAGCTTATGTGAAAACATCAAGCAGGCCAACATTCACACTATGAATCCCAGAATGAGAAGAGAGAAAAAGGAGAAAAAACTCATTTGAAGAAATAATGGCTGGAAACTTCCCTAAAAGGAGAAGGAAACAATCATCCAGATCCAGGAAGTCCAGAGAGCTCCAAATATTAAACCCAAAGAGACTCACACCAAGACATATTATAATTAAAATGTGAAAAGTTAAAAGATAAGGAAATAATCTTAAAAGCAGCAAGAGACAAACAACTTGTTATATACAAGGTAACTCTCATAAGACTATCAGCAAATTTTTCAGCAGAAACTTTGCAGGCCAGAAGAGAGAGGCACCGTATATTCAAAGTGATGAAAAAAAGCCTGATAACTAAGAATACTCTACCCAGCAATGTTGTCCTTCACAATTGATGGAAAGATAAAAACTTTTCTAGACAAGCACCACTAGATTGACCTTACAAGAAATGTGAAAGGGGACTCTTTAAGGTGAGATGAAAGGGCACTAATTAATAACAGGAAAATATATGAAATCATAAATCTCATGGGTAAAAGTAAATATTAGGTAAAATTCAAAATAATCTACTTTGTAAAGCTGGTGGCTTGATCACTTAAAAAGCTAGTATGAAGGTTAAAAGGCAAATTAGTAAAAATTATTGTAGTTATAACTACAATAATTTGTGGATACATAAGATAAAAAGAAGTAAATTGTGACATAAATAACATAAAACATTGAAGGGTGTGTAAATATGTAGTGCTTTAGAATGCATTTAAACTTAAGTTGTTATCAATTTAAAATAGACTGTTATAAATATAAGTTGTTTTATGTAAGACTCATGGTAATCACACAGCAAAATCTATAGTAGATACACAAAAGACAAAAGGAAAGTAATGTAAGCATCTCAATACAGAAAAATCATCAAATCACAAAGGAAGCGAGGAAGAGAAGAAGAAATGAACAAAGGAAATACAAACATCAGAAAAAAAATAACCAAATGGCAATAAGTACATACCTATCAATAATTATTTTAAATGAAAATGGACGAGATTCTCCAATCAAAAGACTTAGAGTGGCTGAATGAATAAAAAAAAAAAGACCCATCTATATGCTCCCTGTAAGAGAATCACTTCAGATGTAAAGACATGCACAAACTGAAAATGAAGGGATGGAGAATGATACTCTAATTTCATGCAAATGGAAACTAAAAGAAAGCTGTGGTAGTTAGACAAAATAGACTTTAAAACAAAGACAGTCATAAGAGACAAAGAAGGTCATTACATAATGATACAGGGGTCAATCCAACAAGAGGATATAACATTTATAAATATTTATGCACCCAACATAGGAGCACCTAAATATAGGAAGCAAATATTAATAGAAATAAAAATGAGAAAAAGATAGCAATACAGTAATAGTATGGGACTTTAACACCCTACTTACTTCAATGAATAGATCATCTAGACAGGAAATCAATAAGGAAACATTTACCTTAAATGTCAGGTGACACCCGATGGACTTAATAGATATATATAGAACATTCCATCCAAAAACTGCATAATACACATTTTTTTTCAAGTGCACATAAAAAACTCCCCAGGATAGATCACATTTTAGGCCACAAAAAAAGTTTCAATAAATTCAAGAAGATTGAAATCATATCAAACATCTTTTCCAACAACAGTGGTATGAAACTAGAAATCAACTACAAGAAGAAAATTGAAAGAACAAAAACAGATGGAGACTAAACAACATGCTACTAAACAACCAATGGGTCAATGAAGAAATCAAAGAGAAAATTAAAAAAATACCTTGAAACAAATGGAACTAGAAACACAACTTTCCAAAAGCTATGGACACAGCAAAAGCAGTTCTAAGAGGGAAGTTTGTAGAGATACATGCCTACCTCAAGAAACAAGAAAAATCTCAAATAAACAACCTAACTTTAAACTTCAAGAAACTAGAAAAAGAAGAACAAAAGAAGCCAAAAGTTAGTATAAGTTAGGGAATAACAGAGATTAGAGTGGAAATAAATCATATACAGTCTAAAAAGATAATAGAACTGATCAATGAAACTAAGAACTAGTTCTGTAAAAAGATAATCAAAATTGACAAACCTTCAACTAGTCTCACCAAGAAAAAAAAGAGGGATGATTCAAATAAATAAAATCAGAAATGAAAGAGGAGATGTTACAACTGATACCACAGAAATAAAAAGTATTGTAGGAGGCTACTATGAACAATTATATGCCAAAAAATTGGAAAACCTAGAAGAAATGGATAAATTCTAGGAATACACAGCCTTCCAATACTGAATCATGAAGAAATAGAAAATCTGAATAGATCAATTATTAGTAAGGAGGTTGAATCAGTAATTAAAAACCTCCCAACAAACAAAAGTCCAAGAACATATGGCTTCACAGGTAAATTCTACCAAATATTCAAAGAAGAATTAGTATCAATCCTTCCCAAACTCTTCAATAATTTGAAGAGAAAAAAATACGTCCAAGATTATTTTATGAGGCCAGGATTACCCTGATGCCAAAACTAGATAAAGACACAAAAATAAATGAAAATTATAGGTGAATATCACTGATGAACATGGACACAAAAATCCTCAACAAAATATTAACAAAACAAATTCAACAATACATTAAAAGCATCATACACCATGATTAAGTGGGATTTTTTCTGGGGATTCAAGGATGGTTCAACATCCACAAATCAATCAATGAAATACACCCCATTAACAAAATGAAGGATAAAAATCATATGGTCATCTCAATAGCTGCAGAAACATCATTTGACAGAATTGATCATCCATTTATTATAAAAACTTTCAACAAAGTGGGTATAGAAGGAACGTACCTCAACGTAATAAAGACCACATATGACAAACCCACAGATAACATCATGCTCAATGGCGAAAGCTGCAAGTTTTCCTCTAATATCAGGAACAAGACAAGATTGACAACTCTTGCCACTTTATTCAACATAGTATTGGAAGTCCTAAGAGCAATTAGGCAAGAAAAGGAAAAAAGACATCCAAATCAGAAAGAAAGAAGTAAAACTGTCACTATTTGCAGATGTCATGATATTACACATAGAAAAACCTAAAGACTCCACCAAAAAACTGTTAGAACTAACAAATGAATTCAGTAAAGTTGCAGGATACAGAATCAATATACAAAAATTTGTTGCATTTCCATACACTAATAACAAGCTATCAGAAAGAGAAAGTAAGAAAGCAATCCTGTTTTCACATGTATCAAAAAGAAAGAAATACCTAGAAATAAATTTAACCAAGGAGATGAAAGACCCATATACTGAAAACTATAAAACATTGATGATAGAAATTGAAGAAGACACACATAAAGGGGAAGATATTCCGTGCTCATGAAGTGGAAGAATTAATATAGTTAAAATGTCTGTACTACCCAAAGCAATCTACAGATTCAATGCAATCCCCACAAAAATTCCATTGGCAATTTTCACAGAACTAGAACAAATAATTCTAAAATTTTATGGAATCACAAAACACCCTTAATAGCCAAAGCAATCTTAAGAAAGATGAAAAAAGCTAGAGGCATAACATTCTCTGATTTCAAACTATACTACAAAGCTATAGTAACTAAAATGGTATGGTATTGGCACTAAAACAGACACAGAAATCAATGGAAGAGAATATACCCATGCATATATGATCAATAAATTTACAACAAAGGAGGCAAGAATATACATTGTGGTAAGGACAGTCTCTTCAACAAGTGGAATTGGGAAAACTGGACAGCTACATGCAAAAGAATGAAGCTGTGCCAATCTCTTACACCATATGCAAAAATAAATTCAAAGTGGATTAAGACCTTGAACCATAAAACTCCTAGAAGAAAACAAAGACAGTGAGGTTCTTGACCTAAATCATGGCAATGCTTTTTTGGACCAGTCTCCTCAGGCTAGGGCAACAAAAGCAAAAATAAACAAGTGAGACTACATAAAAATAAAAAGCTTCTGCACAGCAAAAGAAACCATCAACAAAATAAAAAGGCAACCTACTGAATGGGAGACAATACTTGCAAATCATATATCTGATAAGGGGTTAATATCTACAATATATGAAAAACACATACAACTCTATAGCAAAGAAGCAAATAATCCAATTGAAAAATGGGCAGAAAATCTGAATAGACATTTTTCCAAAGAAGACATACACATGGCCAACAGGTACATGAGGAGCTGCTCAACATTACTAATCATCAGGGAAATACAAATCAAAACCACAATGAGATATCACCTCACACCTGTTAGGATGGCTACTATCAAAAAGGCAAGAAATAACAAGTGTTGGTGAGGATGCGGATACAAAGGGAACCCTTGAGCACTGTTGGTTGGTAGGTAAATTGGTGCTGCCACTATGGAAAGCAGTATGGAGTTTCCTCAAAAAATAAAAATAGAACTACCCATAATCCAGCAATTTCACTTCTGGGTTTTATCCAAAGAAAATAAAACCACTAACTTGAAAAGATATATGAACCCCCTTGTTCAGTGCAGCATTATTTACCATAGCTCAAATATGAAAACAACCTAAGTGTCCATAAATGGAGGCATGGATAAAGAAAATGTGGAATATATACATAATGGAATATTATTCAGCCATAAAAAACAATTAAATCTTACCACTTGTGATAACATGGATGGACCTTGAGGGCATTATGCTAAGTGAAATCAGTCAGACAGAGAAAGACAAATATTATATGATCTCACTTATATGTGGAATCTAAAAAAAAAACAACCTTATAGATACAGAGAACAGATTGATGGTGCCAGTGTTGGAGGGTTGGGAGTGGGCAAAATGGGTGACGGGGGGCAAAATGGGTGACGGGAGTCAAAAGGTACAAACTTCAAGTTATAAAATAACCAAGTCATGGGGATGTAATATTCGGCGTGGTTAATAATACTGTAATAGTTAATAATACTGTATTTCATATTTAAAAATTGCTAATAGAATACATCTTAAAAGTTCTAATCACAAAAATAAATTCTATCAGTATGGTGATGGATGTGAACTAGAATTATTGTGGTGATCATTTTGCAACACACACAAATATCAAATCATTGTGTTGTACACCTTAAACTAATATAATATTATGTGTCATTTATGTCTCAATTAAAAAAAAAGTGAGGACTGATTCTACATGGTGGAGGGGAGTGGGGAATAGGATGGAAGATCAGTTCCCTTTTTGTCCTTGTGGGGATAGGGTGAAGATTTTCTGGTGGTATTTGGACGGAATAGGACACATTGCTGAAAAGATTTTTTGTTGTTAAGCCACCTTTCCAGTTTTCTTTTTTTTTTTTTGCCCGAGCAAACAGGGTTTTTCACAGCATTTCTCTGTCTGTGCCTGTCTTTGGCAGTTATGAATTGGAGGCTTCTCCAGTGTCCTATCTAGGATATATAGGAGTTTAAAAGGAAATCCAGGAAACTTATCCCAGTATATTCCTCAAGTCTTAAGGTCCCTAGGTAGCCTTTCTTCCTCTTCATACCATTCAGAGTCTTCCTATGGTAGTTTGTCTTGTTATGTTCAGTGTTTTTCAGTTGTGAGAGGAAGGATCTGAGTGGAATGTAGCTGGTCCATCAGGGCAGAACCAGAAGCCCTCAAATTTACTGAAGTTTAACTTGGATGTATGTCTATAGGGCATGCTTGGTAAAAATGAAGGTACCAACTGCCTTGGTTCAGACTCACATCACTTTTAACCTGGATTATTACAAAAGCCGTCTGTGTTTCTGACTTTGTTTCCCTTTCTAGTCCCCACAGTGAAAGCAGCATGACACGTTGTTTAAGAGCATGCATTTTGGAGTTTGTAGACCCAGATTTGAATTCCAGCTCAGCCACTTACTAAGCTGTGAGAACTTGGGCAAGATCCTTTTCCTGCCTTGACTGAGCCTCGACTTCCTCATCTGTCAAATGGGTTCAATAATATCTGCCCCAGTGCAGGTTGTTGTGATGTTATTTATTACGAACTTGGTGGAAACATGCACTCCATAAGTAGGGATAGCTATTATAATCTTCCTAAAATGCATATTTGATCACATCACTGCCTTCTTAAAAACCTCTGATTGCCTTCCTAAAATCTAAGCTCCTTAGTCACAATCAAAGCCTTTCAGAATCTGACCCAAACCTACATTTATAACTCCCACACGTGTAACTAGTTGTTACTGGCTATGACATGTTTCCCAAACAGGCATTGCTCTTTAAGTCTAAGAACATTCGCACACGTGCCCTATTCCCTCTGGCTAAAATGCCCTTGCTCTTTCTTTTCCTATTAATTTTTTATGAACTATATCAAAGGTAAAGCTATTTCTAATTGATGGTGTCCATTTCCCCACCTCCCAGCCTGCCCACAAGCACCCAAGCAAAACAAATTTTTCCCCAGGCAGAATTTCTTGAGCTCCTCCTACCACATACTTTCCTATTACAACACAGATCATACTATTGTAATTATTTGATTTTATGCCTGTCATTCCCAACCCCTGTCCATGCTCTTGAGCATTTCAAGAGTGAGGCCTGTCTCCAGCACCTAACACTGTGCCTGATAGATGCTGAATGTTTATTGAATGACATGATTTAAATGTTCTATTGTTTAGAATTTAATCCATTTTGCCATAATGTGTCCTAAATAAAACAGGGAAGATGCTTCAGAATGTCCTTGAATTCAGACAAGGTTATATTAGCAAAATAATTTCAGAAAACTGTGTGGAAATTTTTCCTCTTTCTCCTTCACCTCTCCTACTTCTCCCCTTCTCCTACTTTGCCTTCTTCTTATCTCTCCATCTCTCCCTCTCCCCATCACTGCAGCTTTTTTAAAAATTGTGGTAAAGTATACATACCATAAAATTTACCATTTTAACCATTTTAAGTGCATAATTCAGTGGCATTAAGTACATACACATTGTTGTGCAACCACCACTATCCTTCTCAAAAATCTTTTCATCTTCCCAAACTGAAACTCTATATCCATTAAACAATAACTCCTTATTTCCTTCTCCCCCATCCCTGGTAACCACTATTATACTTTCTGACTCGATGAATTTGACTCTTCTAGGTACCGAGGTATCTCATATAAGTGGAATCGTACAATATTTGTCCTTTTGTGTCTGGCCTATCCCACTTAGCATAATGTCTTCAAGGTTCATTCATGTTGTAGCATGTGTCAGAATGTCAATGAATAATATTCCATCGTATGTATATACCACATTTTGTTTATCCATTTATCCATTGATGACCATTTGGCTTGTTTCCAACTTTTGACTTTTGTGAATAATGCTGCTAAGGAAATGGGTGTACAAATATTTGTTCAAGTCTCTGATTTAAATTGTTTGATGTGTATAGCCAGAAGGGGAACTTCTGGGTCATATGGTAATTCTATGTTTAATTTTTTGAAGAACTGTCATAGTATTTTTCACAGTGGCTGCACCATTTTACATTTCCACCAGCAGTGCACAGAGCTCCAATTTATTCACATACTTGCCAACACTTATTATTTTTTCTCTTTTAAAATAATAGTTATCATAATGGGTGTGTGGTGATATCTCATTGTGATTTTGATTTTCATTTTCTGAATGATTAGTGACGTTGAGCGTGTTTTCATGTGTTTATTGCCTATTTATGTATCTTCTTTGGAAAATATCTATTCAAGTCCTTTACCTATTTTTACATCACATTGGGTAGTTTTTTTGTTTTTGACTTATAGGGGTTCTTCATTTATTCTGGATATTAATCCCTTATCAGATATAATATTTTCAAATATTTTTCTCCCATTCTGTGGGGTGTCTTTTCACTCTGCTGATAGTGTTCTTTGATGGAAAAAAGTTTTTAATTTTGATGAAGTCTATTTTATCTATTTTTTTCTCTTGTTGCCTGGGCTTTTGATGTCATATCCAAGAAATTGTTGCCAAATCCAATATTATGAAGATCTTCCCCTATATTTTCTTCTAAGATTTTTATGGTTTTGCTCTTATATTTAGGTCTTTGATCCATTTTGACTTACTTTTTGTATAAAGTGTGGAAGAAGGGTCCAGTGTCATTCACTTGCGTGTAGATGTCCAGTTTTCACAGCACAATTTGTTGGAAAAACTGTCCTTTCTTCACTGAATGTTTCTCTCACCCCTGTCAAAAATTGTTTGGCCATATATATGAGTTTATTTTTTGATTCTCTACTCTATTCTGTTGGTCTGTACGTCATCTTTATGCCAAAACTACACTGTTTTGATTACTGTCGCTTGCTTTGGCGTAATTTTTTAAATCAGGACGTGGGAATCCTCCAAATTTTCCTTCATTTTAAAGATTTTTTTGGCAATTCAAAGTCCCTTGAGATTCCATATGAATTTTAGAATAGATTTTTCTATGTCTTCAAAAAACATCAATGGGAATTTCATGGGGATTGCATTTAATCTGTAGATTGCTTTGGGTAGTACTGACATCTTAACAACATAAGGTCTTACAATCCATGATCATGGGAAGTCTTTTCATTTATTTATGTCTTCTTTAATTTCCATCAGCAATGTTTTGTAGTTTTCAGTGTGCAAGTCTTTTACCTCCTTTGTTAAGTTTTCTTTAAGTATTTTATTCTTTTTGATGCTATTGTACATGGAATTGTTTTCTTAATTATTATTTCTAAGAGATCATTGTTAGTGAATAGAAAGGCAAGTGATATTGTGTGTTTATTTTGCATCCTGCAACTTTGTTGAATTTGTTTATTAGTTCTAAATGTTTTTTGTGGAATATTTAGAGTTTTCTACATATAAGATTTATGTCATCTGTGTTCAGAGTTAATTTTACTTCTTCCTTTTCAATTTGGATGACACTTATTTATATTCTTGCCTAAATGCTCTGGCTAGAACTTCCAATACTTGGTTGAATACAAGTGGTGAAAGAGTGCATCTTTGTCTTGTTTCTGATCTTAGAGGAGAAGCTTTCACTGTTTCACCATTGAGTTGGATGTTAGCTGTGGGTATTTCATACATGACCTCATTATATGGTGAGGTAGTTTCATTCTATTCCTAGGTTTTTGAGTGTTTTTATCATGATGGTGTGTTCAATTTTGTCAAAAACTTTTTCCACAACAGTTGATATGATCAACTGTTTTCTTCCCTTCATCCATTTAATGTGTTGTATTACATTGATTGTTTTTCATGTGTTGAGCTGTCCTTGCATTTCAGAAATAAATCCCACTCAATCATGGTGTATAATCATTTTAATATGCTGCTGAATTTGGTTGGTAGAATTTTGTTGAAGAGTTTTTGCATCAATATTCATAAGCAATATTGGTCTGTAGTTTTCTTTTTTTTAGATTATTTATTTTTGTGAGGAAGATCAGCCCTGAGCTAACATCCGTGCTAATCCTCCTCTTTTTGCTGAGGAAGACCAGCTCTGAGCTAACATCTATTGCCAATCCTCCTCCATTTTTCTCCCCAAAGCCCCAGTAGATAGTTGTATGTCATAGTTGCACATCCTTCTAGTTGCTGTATGTGGGATGCGGCCTCAGCATGGCCAGAGAAGCGGTGCGTCGGTGCGCACCCGGGATCCGAACCCGGGCGGCCAGTAGCGGAGCGCATGCACTTAACTGCTAAACCACGGGGGCCGGCCCTGTAGTTTTCTTATAGTGTCTTTGTCTGGCTTCGGTGTCAGGGTGATGCTAGTTTCATAGAATGAGTTAGGAAGTGTTACCTCCTCTTAAAATTTTTGGAAAAGTTTGGGAAGCGGTGATGTTAATTCTTTTTTAAATATTTGGTAGAAGTCACATGTGAAGCCACATGGTCCATAGCTTTTCTTTGTTGAGAGATTTTTGATTATGGACTCAATCTCGTTAAAATCTATTCGCACTTTCTATTTCTTCATGATTCAGTCTCTTGAGGTTGTGTGCTTCTAGGAATTTATCCATTTCATCTAGGTTATCCAATCTGTTGGTGTAAACTTGTTCATACTACTCTCTTATCATCATTTTTATTTCTGTAAAATCTGTAGTATTGTCCTCACATTCATTTCTGATTTTAGTAAGTTGAGTCTTCTCTCTTTTTTCTTAGTAAATCTAGCTAAAGTTTTGCCAATTTTCTTGATCGTTTCTAAGAACAAACTTCAAGTCTCATTGAATTTCTCTATTGTTTTTCTATATTTTATTTATCTTTGCTTTAATCTTTATTATTTCCTTCTTTCTGCCAGCTTTGGTTTAGTTAGTTCTTCTCTTTCTAATCCCTTACGGTATAAAGTTAAGTTGTTGATTTGAGATCTTTCTTCTTTTATAAGGTAAGCATTTAGAGCTATAAATTTACCTCTTAACACTACTTTCTCTGTTTCTCATAAATTTGGGCATGTTGTTATTTTGTTTTTATTTCTATCAATATATTTTCTAATTTCCCTTGTGATTTATTCTTTAAACTATTGGTTGTTTGAGTGTATTTTTAATTTTTGCATATTTATTAATTTTCCAGTTTTCCATCTGCTGTTGATTTCTAGTTTAATTCCATTGCAATTGGAGAGGATATTACATATAATTTAAATGTTTTAAAATTTACTAAGATTTGTTTCGTGGCCTCACATATGGTCTATTCTGGAGAATGTTTCATGTGCAATTGAGAATGATGTGAATTTTGCTGTTGTTGGGTGGAGCATTCTGTATATATCTGTTACTCCAACTGGTTTATAGTTTGTCCTCTATTTTCTTATTGATTTTTTGTCTGGTTGTTTCATCCATTATTTAAAGTAGGGTATTAAAATCTCCTACCATTATTAGAGTGCTACCAATTTTGTCAATGTTGCTTCATGAGTTTCAGATTTCTGATGATTTGTACATACTTTTATAATTATTAAATCTAATTGGGGAATTGATTCTATAATTAATATACAATGTCCTTTGTGTTTTGTATTAGTTTTTTTTTAATTTAAAGTGTATTTTATGTGATATTAGTATAGCCATGCCTACTCTCCTTTGGGTGCTATTTTCATGGAATGACTTTTTCCATCCCTTTGCTATCAACGTATATATGTCCTTAGATCTAAAGTGAGTCTTTTGTAGATAGAATATAGTTGGATCATATTTTTTAATCCATTCTGGTACTATATGTCTTTTGATTAGGTAGTTTAATCCATTCACATATAATTATTGTTAAGGAAGGACTTATTTTTGCCATTTTGCTATACATTTTTTATATATTTCTCATTTTCTCCATTACTGCCTTCCTTTGTGTTTAGTTGACTTTTTTAGTGACACGTTTTGATTCTCTTTTCATTTCCTTATGTATATATTCTATAGATATTTTCTTTGTAGTTACCATAGGGATTACATATTGTATCCTAAAGTAATAATCCATTTTGAATTGATACCACCTTAACTTCAATTGCATACAAAAATTTTATGCTTTTATGTCTCCATCCCCCCACTTTATGTTATTGATGTCACAAATTACATCTTGTTTTGTACCTATTAATATATATTTATACTTATTTTATGCAGTTAACTTCTAAGTCCTATGGAAAATAAAAGTGGAGTTACAAATCAAAATTACTGTAATGCTGGTTTTTATATTTTTCCATGTAGTTACCTTTACCAGAGATTGTTAAATCTTTATTGGCTTCAAGTTACATTCTAGCATTCTTTCATTTCAACCTGAAAGATTCCTGCTAGTATTTCTCATAGGACAGTTCTAGTGGTAATAAATTACATCTGCATATTTTTTTTAAATCTGGGAATGTCTTAATTTGTTCCTCATTTTTGAAGAACAGTTTTTCCAGATACACAATTTTTGGTTGACAGTATTTTTCTGTCATCACTTTAAATATCACCCCCTACTGCCTTCTGTCCTCCAAGGTCTCTGCTGAGACAATGTCTTATAATCTTCTGGAGGGTCCATTGTAGGTTACAAGATGCTTTTCTCTTGCTTCTTTCAAGAATCTCTTTTTGTATTTGTCTTTCAACAGTTTGCTTATATTGTGTCTTAGTGTGGTTCTCTCTGGGTTTATGCTACTTGGAATTTGTTAAGCTTTTTGGATTTGTAGATTCACATCTTTCCTCAAATTTGGGAAGTTTTCAATCATCATTTTTTCAAATAACCTCTCTGCCCCTTTCTTGCTCTCTTCTCCTTCTAGGACTCCCATTATGTGTATACTTGTTCCTCTGATAGTGCCCCATTAAGTCTTTTAAGCAGTCTTCATTTTTCTTCATTTTTTTTCTTTCTGCTCAAGTCTGCTATTGAATACCTCTAGTGAATTTTTAAATTCAGTTATTGGAGTTTTCAGCTCTAGAATTTTCATTTGATTCCTTTTTATAATTTATATCTCTGTGTTAATGTTTTCATTTTGTTCATATATCTTTTCCCTGATTTCCTTTGTTCTTTGTCTGTGTTTTCCTTTAGCTCTTTGAACATATTTAAGAGCTAATATTTTAAAAGTCTTCATCTAGCAATTCCAATGAATTTGTTTCTTCAGGGTTGGTTGCACCACTTCTAAACCCAATGACATTTTCATAGCATGCTCAGAGGCAAGTGAGTCAGTCAGCAAATCTATACTGATCTCTTGACACTCAGTTCAGGAACTGGAAAGTTGCTGTTTTTAAGAGGCCCCTTTCTACTACAAAAAAGACAGTGAAAAATTCGTTCCAGTTAAATCACAATTTCAGAGTGTTTATGTCATGAATTAATGTTCACTTGTGAATTAAAACAAGTCCTGTGATGCTAGTTAAGTTGAATTAGGATTTTTCCAGAGCAACATACAGCCCTGTGGCATAAATCACCCTATGAGAGCCAGCAATAGTACATAGGAGCCTGGTATTCCACACTTAGTTCTGTCACTGACTCACTCAGTCATATGCTTTTGGGCCTCAGTTTCCTTATCTGTAAAATGGAGATGATAATTCATGCCCAACTTACTTCAAAGGCCTTAGGAAGAGAGAAATGGAATTTAAAATAATAATTAAACTTGATACTAATTGAGAGGTTGTCATTATCATGAGGAGAAGAGGGGCTTTGATGCTAGAACAAGTGTTCTTAACATAGGTTCTATAGGTAATCTTTGTAGGGGAACATCCATGAACACCCTGAAATCAATGCAAAATTTTGTTTTCATGTTCACTGGTTGGAGGGAGAGGCATTGCATTCATTGGATCAGATGCTCAGAGGGCCAACCCTCTTCAGTTACAGTCATGGAAACTGAGGCTCTGATAGAGAAAGGGATGGCCCAAGGTTTCACCATTTCTAAATTTATTCATATTGTTATACTGCTTTTCTATTATTCAGAACATTTCATGTGAGTCTATATATCACATTTGCTCTTCACAAAAGCCCAATGAGATATGCATTATTCTTATTGTAATTTTCCAGAGAAGGCAACATGCATAGTGCTTAAGAGCAAATTCTGCAGCTAGAGTATACAAGTATGCATCCCTAGCTACTGCTTTTTGGCTTGGTGACTTTGGGCAAATTACTTAGCCTCTTTGTGCTTCCATTGCCTCATCTGTAATCTGGGCATAATAACAGTAACAACCTCATAAGGCTTTTGTAAGGAATAAATAAGTTAATATATGCAAAGTGACTGTAATAGTGCCAGGTCCATAGTATAAACTCTATGTGTTTGCCATTATTATTAAGGAAACAGGAGAACAGAAAGAGAAAAGAACTTTCATGCATAAGGTTCTACAACAAAGTAGGGGAGGAGAGAGAAAACAGCACCAGAACTAGGTCTATTGCTACTCTATTTTTTCTTATAATCCATGTTTTATATGGTACTCATCTCCAATTTGTTTCTCTCTCTGTCCTCCGGAGGGAGGACAACCAGCACTGTCCAAGCTGGAATCTAAATTTCCTGAGATGGCCAGCGGGAATTCTAATAATCTCTCCCCTATCCCAGACCTAAGTAGACATCTATCTTCAGTTTCTATGTGCATTGGGAGAGGGTACAGACCCATAAGGCATTCAAAGGGGCCCTTGTCCTACTTATAATAAACAGACAAAAAAGAAAACAACACATAGGGACAGAGATTGGATTGGTGGTTGCCAGAGGGGAAGAGGGGAGGGAGGAGGGTGAAAGGGATAATTCGGCACTGGCAATGGGAGACCAATGTACACTACACACACTGATCTCACTGTGTCTCTTCTTTCTGTGAGGAAAGTTATTCCAACCAGTGCCCTTATATGATGAGTCCTCCTTGGTGTCTCCAAAGCTGCAAAAGATTCAGTGGACCAAGGTCTGTAAGCTCCTACTTCTAGTGCTTGGCATTGTTAAGATCTTTGCCATCCTCCACGCAATGGAAATCCTCACTTGTGATTGGTAGCTGCATTTTCTTTCTCAACATAAGGCACTAAGTTTCTGGGAATTAGATATGGCAGCTATAGGAAAATAATACTATGACAATAATAATAATGATAGTAATTAACATTTACTGAATGCTTGCTGTGTGTCAAATACTGTTTTAAGACTAAATTAGGAATAATAATGATGAGGTAATAAAAATGATAATAATTAACTTTCTTTGAGTCATTGACATATGCCAAGCATTATTCTGAGAATTTCACATGGTCTGTTCCACTTAATCCTTCCCATAATCCAATTAAATTGTTGTTCTTATTATTGCCATTTTATAAATAAGGAAAATAAATCAGAAAGAAATTAAATAACTTGTTAAAAACAACAAACTAGTAAGAGACAGAGATGGGATTAAAACCTGGTCTTACTGTAGAAATTATATTCTTAACCTAAGAATTTTAATTTTGAATATGCTGGGCTCCCCATCTATCATAGGGTGCAAGGTAATTTTTTTTCCTATGAGAAAGCTCCAAGCTGGGCCTCTGACTTTCTTGGCCTGTCCCCCAGCCAACCAACCTGTGCAGACTCTGGAGAGTCCTCGTTCAGAAATCTGTAGTCCTTCTTCACAGAGAAAATTTCCAAGAGAAATGAGCATAAGGTGGAAAGAAACAAAGATGAATCGAGGGCAACCAGGAGAACCTGAGCTGAAAAAGAAAGACCAAGGAGATGGGGCAAGGAAGATAGAATAAGGGAGCTCAGGAAGATAGGAACCAAAATGGAAGCAAAGATCCCAGGTAACTAAGCAAATCCAAGTTGGCAGCCTGAGGATATGTTAGATTGGTTGAGTTGATTGGGAGACTAGTCAGTGTCCCTTGTCCTTGAGGTATGGTAAGTCTGAGGCCATAACACCAAGCTGATTTGGGTGTTTCATCCCCCTTCCTGCCAGAAGCTGTCAGACAGGGAATCTTTTCTCTCTCCCAGATATGAGTTGCCCCAAGAGGAGGGAAGGGAGAGAAAAAAGGAGTAAAGGACAGGGAGCTGTAACTATGAGCACATATACCAACAATAACTCATATGCCCTCTTCTATTCTTATCCCAACCCTTAGTGTGGTATCAGGCACATAGGAGATGCTCCATCAGGAAAAGTACTTATTATTATTATTATTATTATTACTATTATTATTACAAACATTAACATAGCATATATGATATGACAGTTATTGTGCTAAGTGCTTGACATGCATCATTTCATTCACAACTATTATTATCCTTGTTTTACTGATGAGAGGGAGGCACAGAGAGGTGAAGTGACTTGCCAAAGTTTACATCTAAGAGGTAGAGCTGAGATTCAAATCCAGGTCACTGGACTCTCAAGTCTGTGCTCTTAGTTACTCTACTCAAGACCTCCTGACTGGTGTATGGTTACTCTATTGCTGGGTGCTGGGGATGAGCATGGTGAAAGTAGAGTGATAGTGGACACAAAGAGCCTTGTAATGGTGGATTAGGAACATGTGGTCATTCTGTTCCTGTCACTGGCATGCTGTATGACTCAAGAGCAGTTGTTTAAGTACTCAGCTTCAGAGTTAACCAATTCTACAATGCAGACAGTTCTTTCTGTCCTCCTTGTGCTTGGATTAGAGGGAGATGATTTAGAGGAATAAATGATATGACACTGAAAAGAAAGACATTACATAAATAATTCAAGGCAAAGCTAACTTTGGGGTGTTTTGGTTTTATTATGTAATTTATTTGTATCCAAAATGGTCCTTGCTAAACCTGTTTTCATTAAGAAACAAGTTTTACTGTATAAAGTGGTTCCATTTCAGTGACAGATATTTTCATGTCTTGAATAATGCAAAACAGTCATTTTTCTTACCTGCAAACGAACTGTTGGACAAATCAGGGCCTATTTGTATGCTTTTCACTCTCAGCTACTAAATTTTGGTTGTTGACTAATCAACTTAAATTTCACTATTTTGTCAGCTTCTATGAACAAAAATGCAGAGCTTACAATGTCTCATTAAGTTCATTTAAACTTCTGGTAATCAGCCTTGGTGCCCATGCAAATACATCCCTCAAAAACACTCTGCAGTGGTGAACCTCTGTGGAAAGTGCTGATGTATATTTCAGGAGATAGGAATTTGTTATTGGGCCTGTTAAAGACTCACTGGGTATCCTGAGGCAAGCCCCATCTCTTTTCTTTCCCCCTTTTAACTTACCTATTTAATAGACATAATGAAATTTGCCCTGGGTACCATCAACTTCTATAAGGCTAATGTGGCCATCATCAGCAAAGATGTTACTGATTCATTCACTCAATAAATTCACTCAACAAATATTTATGGAGGAACTGCTTTGTGCCAGGTACTGTTCTGAGTGCTGGGGTTATAGTAGTGAACAAATCGGACAAAACTTCTGCCATCATAGTGCTTATTGACGGTGGAGGGAGACAAAAAATAAGTAGACATATAAGTTAATGTCAGGAAGCAATAAGTACTATGAAGAAAAATAATGTAGAGAAAGAGGATAGATCGTAGCCAAGGAGGGTTGCTATTTTAGATAGGATGGTCAGGAAAACCTGTCTGAGGAGGTGACATTTAACCAGAGACCTAAAAGAAGTGAGGAGGTGAGCTATTGAGTCACAATGATGTCTGGCGAAAAATCATGCCATGCAGAGGTAATGGTAATTGCAAAGGCCCTGAAGTGGTAGCATACCTGGGATATCCAATGAACAACCAATGGACGCCACGGTGGTTGGTACGAAGTGAGTAAGGGTAGGATAAAAGTAGAAGGTGAGGTGACAGGGGTTGCCAGGGACCAGATAATACAGAGACTTACAGTCATGATAAAGGGTTCAGATTATTTCTGAGGGAGATGGGAGCCACTAGTGGTTTCTGATAGAGAAGTGATATGATCTGATTTATATCTTTAAAAGACCACTCTACCAGCCATATAGGGAATAGATTTAGGGTAGTAAGGGTGGAAGAAGAGAGATGAATTATGAAGGTATTGTTATAGTCTGGGTGAGAGATAATGATGATTTAGTCTAGAGTGATAGCAGTGTAAGTGGAGCAAAGTGCCATGATCCAGGATATATTTTGAAGAAATAGTTGACAGAATTTGTTGTTGGACTGGATTTAGTATATAAGAGAGACAGTAGGACTTTTGGTCTGCAGCTGCATGAATTATGTTGCTATGTGAAGAAAGGTCCAATTTTACTAGAAGTCAAATGAATAGAGATTTTAAAAAGGGAGTATTTTGGACTGTCAAATTAACAAAGATGAAATTAACCAATATGACCTAGGAGATGGATATTCTGTTCTCCTGTGTACTATGGTCCTCAGGCCCCTGATGTGGAGGAGATGTGTCACTGCTTTCCCAACACTGGGTCACCTTCCCTCTGAAGTGCACACTGCTAGTATGGGCTAAGGGGTAACCAAGCCTTGGGTCTAGTCCAGGCTTTGCTGCTGAGCCAATGTGGGACCTTGAGCTAGTCTCTTTCTGTCTCTGACCTTCAGTCCTCCCATATGTTAAGTAAGAGGTCTAGGGTAAGTAGTTTAGCAGCTCTAACATTCTGTAGTGTTTTCCAACTAAAATATGCTTAGATTCTTTGAAAAACATTGGACAGTATAGAACTGATTCCTCCAAGATATTATAGTGACAACTAATGTTGCAGGCAATTAAAATGGGTGCGATTTCAGGTCATTTGAATAAGTTTAAAAAAATCTTCCTGGGGCTGGCCCCGTGGCTTAGCGGTTAAGTGTGTGTGCCTTGCTACTGGCGGCCTGGGTTCGGATCCAGGGCGCGCACCGACACATCACTTCTTGGGCCATGCTGATGCCACTTCCCACATACAGCAACTAGAAGGATGTGTAACTATGACATACAACTATCTACTGGGGCTTTGGGGAAAAAAAAAAAGGAGGAGGATTGGCAATAGATGTTAGCCCAAAGCTGGTCTTCCTCAGCAAAAAGAGGAGGATTAGCACGGATATTAGCTCAAGGTTGATCTTCCTCACACACACACACAAAAATCTTCCTGAAAGTGGAAAGACAAATAGATATGATTTGATTAGGAAGAAAAGAAGGCTTTCCAGGCACTAGAAAAGCATTAACAAAGGCCTAAAAGCAGAAACAGGTTGCCTACTGAGCAGAACAAGCAAGGCTTTAGTAGAAAACACAATGGCTTTGAAATTGTCCAGACCTGGAACCTAGCTGGCTCTACCGTGCCACTTCACTTCTCTGAATCTCAGTTTCTTCATCTGTAAAATAGGAGTGATACTAATATCAATATTGCAAGTCTCTAATGTACGCAAAGCACAGAGCACATTGCCTGACCTATGGTGGATCCTCACTAAATGGCAGTTTCTTTCCCTCCCTCTGTCTTCCTTCTCTCTACTATCATCCATCCTCCCCCGAACACCCAACACAATGCCTAGTACACGGTAGAGACAGCTGAGGGAGTGGGCTGGTAAAAGTACATACATACATATCATATCACTAAATTTCATATCAACCACTTCTGGAGACATCTTTGTAAAACTGATCTCACCCTCCTATCTTCCCCACTGATAGAAACCATGTAACTCTGGACATTAGGCCAAGTAATATGAAGGCAAATACTTGAGAAAAATAAACAGAGTACTGGCTTAGGTGTCCCCTGCAGCTCTTCAGATTGATAAGCTTTGGTTTCATCTTCTTAATGGGAAGATCTTTTATTTCAGGAAACAACTAACAGAGTTTAATAACATGTGGATAGCCCCAAGAAACATTCCAACCTTGTTGGGTCTCATTGGCTGTCTGGCTGGAGAGGAAAGAGTGAGGTAGTGAGGGTATTTCAGGGGACAGTAGCCTGCCAGAATTGGATTTTGATGAGCTTTATCACTACAGTCTCAGATTAGAATGGGCCTAAGAGATAGACTTGTAAATTATCAGAGCTAAAAGGGATGACAGAAATTTTCAGGTTCAAAACTCCTATTTCCCCTCTCCCCTCTCAATGAAACAAACAAGGGAGTTTACAGAGACTTGTCCAAAGTCACTGCCTAGGAAAAGAGCTGAGACTGGAACAGAGGTCACTCATATTCCCAGTCCAGTATGGCTTAAACTTCACTTCTTCTAAGGTCATGTGAGCTATCCTACTGCCTTTAATGAGAAATGTGTGTTTGGAGATTTCCAGACACAGAGACATTATCAACTTCAGCCACTCATTTCTTATGGTGATGTTTAATCATTAACTGTCGGTGGTCCTTTTGGATGCCAATTCTGCAAATTTTCAGCTGATAGTGAGAAAAAACTCAGCAGCATCTCTTAAACTATTCTACAAGGGAACTCATAAAACTAAAGTCAAGCTCCTCCAATAAAAAAATGCTCATTTGAAGGATAAGAAAACCAGGACTCAGAAAGTGACTTGCTCGAAGTCACACTGCTAATCTTTGGTAAGGTTAAAAATTGAACCAAATTCATCTACCCCTAAATTCAGTGCTAACTCTAAATTTCTATCACATTGGGCAGCAATTCAACCTTATTTGACAAATTTCTACTGAGAATCAAATAAATATGGAATATTTCTTAGAATAAATGTTCATGTGTATACCTGGTTACACACATGTTTGTGCACTGCTCTGTGGATAGAGAAAGCAACCCAAATATCTGGGATTTCAGACCACTATAGAGAGATGTCTCTATCTAGAATGAAAATCAAATCACTATCAGACTGGCTCTGAATTAACTACAATTTTTGGGGTACCTATTGTATGTCAGGCACTGTGCTGAGAATCTTCACATATACAAACATCTCATTTAATAGGTATAATAATCTTGGACGAAGGGTGGAAGAATGATCATTCCTTTTGTACACTTAAGGAAATTGAGCCCAATAGACAACAAAAGGCTTGACCAAGTTTACACAGTCAGTTCATACTATACTAGTCTGCATAAGCTCTAAGAGACTAGATGTAGAGAAGGCTTAGCAGAAAGCCCATAAGAATAAATGCCCATATGTCTCCCTAGTGTAGGCCTCCTGGGAAATCTGCTCATCTGGGGTCAGTATTCAGCTGAGCTGGAGGAAGGCAGAGACAGCTCTGAATTCATAGTGGGAAGAACCAGAAGAAAAAACAATGGTAGTCCATCTGTCAAAAAATCTGCTCAGGGGGCTGGCCAGGTGGCAGCATAGCGGTTGGGTTCGTGTGCTCTGCTTCAGCAGCCCAGGGTTTGTAGGTTCGGAGCCCCGGGGCGGACTGACACACCACTTGTCAAGCCGTGCTGCGGAGGCGTCCCATATAAAGTAGAGGAAGATGGGCATGGATGTTAGCCCAAGGCCAATCTTCCTCAGCAAAAAGAGAAGGAATGACAACAATGCTAACTCGAGGCTAATCTTTCTCACACACACAAAAAAAATCTGGGTCAGCATCATGACGGAGTGAACTCTTCCCCCACAAGATACAACAAAAGGAACAGTCACAGACCAACAACGGAATCCCAGACAGTGAAAATCTAGAGCGGAAAGATCCCCACTGCCGCACATCTGAGAGTGGAACGTGCTGGGCCCCCGGAGGAAGTGGGGAGAGGTAAGGAGAACTCCCTTCCCTCCCCATCAGATCACCGATCGCGGTCCGCACGGCTCCCAGAGAGGGGGGAGGGGCAGCACTTGGCGGGGAAAATGTAGCTCTTCAGGCTCTCTCAGCCAGTGGGAAAATCCTGCACAGAGGACTCAGAAGAGCCACAGGGCTACCATCAACATCTGAGCACCCCAGAGAGTGGATAAAGAGGGGAAAACGAGAAGCCTCCCACATCAGGGACCCAGAGGGCAAAAGAGAGCTCCCCCCTCCCTGCAAACCAGACCCTGCAGTTCAACCGACCAGAGAAGACCTAGCAATCTGCAACAGACCAGACCAAAAGATCTGCGACAAACGAGACCAAGTGATCCGCAGCAGACCTGATCAAACGACCGGACCCGTGGATCGCAGCAGGAAAAAAACAAAAAACAAAAAACAAAACTGCGGATCACAACAGAAAAACCGGGGCAGAGCGCAGGGGGCTTAGACTACACAGCCCTTGACCACCAGACAGTGGCAGCAGGTGGAAATTGCAACCAGAGACTTCCAGGATGAGGAAAAACAAAACCAACACAGGAACCACAATGCAAAAATATATGAAATCACCAGACCAGAAACAAAATAACAAGCACCCAGACATCAACCCCGAAGACACAGAAATCCATAATCTAAGTGACAGAGATTTCAAAATAGCTATCATAAAAACACTCAACTAAATACGAGACAACACAGACAAACAATTCAATGAGATTAGGAGTTTCTTCACAAAAGAGATTGAAATCATAAAGAAAAACCAATCAGTGCTGATGGAGATGAAGAACACAATGGAGGAGATAAAGGAGAATCTGGAATCTTTAAAGAACAGAGTTGACAATATGGAGGAAAGAATTAGCACTTTAGAGGATAGGAATACAGATATACTCCAGATGGAAGAGGAGAGAGAATTAAGACTAAAAAGAAATGAAGAAAGACTCCAAGAAATATCTGACTCTATTAGAAAATGTAACATAAGAATTATAGGTATTCCTGAGGGAGAAGAGAGGGAAAGAGGAACAGAGAGCCTATTCAAGGAAATAATAGCTGAGAATTTCCCAAATCTGGGGAAGGAGCAGGAAATACCAGTAAGTGAAGCCAACAACACACCTATATATATTAACAGACAAAGGCCTTCACCACGACACCTAGTGGTAAGGCTAGCCAGGGTCAACGACAAAGAAACAATATTAAGGGCAGCTAGACAAAAACAAAAAATAACGTACAAAGGAACTCCCATCAGGCTCTCAGCGGATTTCTCAACAGAAACTTTACGGGCTAGAAGAGACGGGAATGATATATTCAAAATACTGAAAGACAAAAACTTTCAGCCAAGAATACTCTATCCAGCAAAAATATCCTTCAAATATGATGGAGAAATAGTAACTCTCCCAGATAAACAGAAGCTAAGGGAGTTCATGGCCACGAGACCCCCACTACAAGAAATACTCAAGAAGGCCCTCATGTCTGAAAAAAAGAAGAGAAAGGGAACACAAAGCTTGGAGCAAGGAGAAAAGTAGGTAGACAAACTCAGAAAAATAGTGGATCTTTACCGGAATAGGTTAGCAACCACTTAAATACTAAATTCAAAGATCAAAGGAAGAAACTCACCAAAAATAAATTTAACCTCATCACTGTAAACACACAGCCACAACACAAGATAGAATAAGGTATAACAAGAACAACTTAGAAGGGGAAGAGGAAAGGGATTGAATTGACTTAGTATAAGGAAATAAGAAGCCATCAGATAATGGACTATATCATACACAAGATTTTTTGCCCAAACCTCAAGGTAACCACTAAACAAATAATCAAAGCAAAACCACATATGATAAACAAAGAGAAAACTAGAAGAATCATAAGACAGAACAACCAAACTGAATTGGCAGTCCAAAACAAATGGGACAAGAAACAAAGGAAATGCAAAAGAACCAGAAAATATGTGACAAAACAGCAACATTAAGCCCTCATATATCAATAATTACCCTAAATATAAATGGATTGAACTCTCCAATCAAAAGATACAGAGTGGGAGGATGGATTAAAAAGCAAGACCCAACAATATGCTGCCTTCAGGAAACACATCTTAGCACTAAAGACAAGCACATGCTCAGAGTGAAAGGATGGAAGACAACACTCCAAGCTAAGGGCAAACAAAAGAAAGCAGGTGTTGCCATACTCATATCAGACAAAGAAGACTTCAAGATAAAACAGGTTAAGAAAGACAAAGAAGGGAAATATATAATGATAAAAGGGACACTCCATCAAGAAGATATATCACTTATAAATATATATGCACCCAACATAGGAACACCAATGTACATAAAGCAACTATTAACAAGCCTAAAAGGAGACATCAACAACCACACAATAATAGTAGGGGATCTTAAGACCTCACTTACAACAATGTATAGATCATCCAGACAAAAAGTCAATAAAGAAATAGTAGACTTAAATGAAAAACTGGACGAGATGGACCTAGTAGACATATACAGAGCACTCCATTCAAAAACAGCTGACTACACATTCTTCTCAAGCGTGCATGGAACATTCTCTAGGATAGACCATATGTTGGGAAACAAAGCAAGCCTCAACAAATTTAAGAAGATAGAAATCATAACAAGCATCTTTTCAGAGCATAATGTTATGAAACTGGAAATGAACCATGAAAAACAAACTGGGAAACTGAACAACCAATGGATCATTGATGAAATTAAAGGAGAAATCAAAATCTATCTGGAAACAAATGAAAATGATAATATGACATATCAAACCATGTGAGATGCAGCAAAAGCGGTCCTGAGAGGGAAACTCATAGCGATACAAGCCCACCTTAACAAACAAAAAAAAGCCCAAATATGCAACCTTAAACTACACCTAACAGAACTGGAAAAAGAAGAACAAACAAAGCCCAAAGCCAGCAGAAGGAGATAAATAATAAAAATGAGAGCAGAAATAAATGAAATTGAGACCAAAAAAACAGTAGAAAGGACTAATGAAACAAAGAGTTGGTTCTTCGAGAAGATAAACAAAAATCAACAAACCCTTAGCCAGGCCTACTAAGAAAAAAAGAGAAAAGGCTCAAGTAAATAAAATTAGAAATGAAAGAGGAGAAATTACAATGGATACCACGGAAATACAGAGGATTATAAGAGAATACTATGAGAAATTATATGCCAACAAATTGGACAATCTAGAAGAAAAGGATAAATTCTTAGACTTATACAACCTCCCAAAATTGAACCAAGAAGAAATGGAGAATCTGAATAGACCAATAACAAGTAAAGAGATTGAAATAGTAATCAAAAACTTCCCCAAAAATAAAATTCCAGGACCAGATGGCTTCTCTAGTGAATTTTACCAAACATTCAAAGAAGATTTAATACCCATCCTTCTCAAACTATTCCAAAAAATAGAGGAAGATGGAATACTTCCTAA
This sequence comes from Diceros bicornis minor, assembly GCF_020826845.1. Lineage (NCBI taxonomy): Eukaryota > Metazoa > Chordata > Mammalia > Perissodactyla > Rhinocerotidae > Diceros > Diceros bicornis. Next base: position 60,199,826 of record NC_080781.1, read on the forward strand.
ATCATTCTACGAGGCCAACATCACCCTGATACCAAAACCAGACAAAGACAATACAAAGAAAGAAAATTACAGGCCAATATCGCTGATGAACATTGATGCAAAGATCCTCAACAAAATATTGGCAAATCAAATACAACAATACATTAAAAAGATCATACACCATGATCAAGTGGGATTTATACTAGGGACGCAGGAATTGTTCAACATCCGCAAATCAACCAACGTGATACATCACATCAACATAACAAAGAATAGAAACCACATGATCATCTCAATAGACGCAGAGAAGACATTGGACAAGATACAACATCCATTTATGACAAAAACTCTCAATAAAATGGGAATAGAAGGAAAGTACCTCAACATAATAAAGGCCATATATGACAAACCCACAGCCAACATCATACTCAACGGGGAAAGACTGAAAGCCATTCCTCTGAGAACAGGAACGAGGCAGGGCTGCCCACTCTCACCACTCCTGTTCAACATAGTACTGGAGGTTTTGACCAGAGCAATTAGGCAAGAAAAAGGAATAAAAGGAATCCAAATAGGTAACGAAGAAGTGAAACTCTCACTATTTGCAGATGACATGATTGTATATATAGAAAACCCTAAAGAATTTGTTGGAAAACTATTAGAAACAATCATCAACTACAGCAAAGTTGCAGGATATAAAATCAATCTACAAAAATCAGTTGCATTTCTGTATGCTAATAATGAACTAACAAAAAGAGAGCTCAAAAAGATAATACCGTTTACAATTGCATCAAAAAGAATAAAATACCTAGGAATAAATCTTACCAAGGAGGTGAAGGACCTATACAATGAGAACTACAAGACATTATTGAAAGAAATCGATGATGACATAAAGAAATGGAAAGATATCCCATGCACGTGGATTGGAAGAATAAACATAGTTAAAATGTCTATATTACCTAAAGAAATCTACAGACTCAATGCAATCCCAATCAGAATCCCAATGACATTCTTCACAGAAATAGAAAAAAGAATACTAAAATTTATATGGGACAACAAAGGACCCCAAATAGGTAAAGAAATCCTAAGAAAAAAGAACAAAGCAGGAGGCCTCACAATGTCTGACTTCAAAACATACTACAAAGCAATAGTAATCAAAACAGCATGGTACTGGTACAAAAACAGACACACAGATCAATGGAACGGAATTGAAAGCCCAGAAATAAAACCACACATATTCGGACAGCTAATTTTCGACAAAGGTGCTAAGAACATGCAATGGAGAAAGGAAAGTCTCTTCGATAAATGGTGTTGGGAAAACTGGACAACCACATGCAAAAGAATGAAAGTGGACCATGTGCTATTGCCATTCACAAAAATTAACTCAAAATGGATCAAAGACCTGAAGGTGAGACCTGAAACTATAAAACTCATAGAAGAAAATATAGGCAACACACTATTTGACATTGGTTTTAAAGGAATCTTTTCGGATGACATGCCTACCCAGACTAGGGAAACTAAAGAAAAAATAAACAAGTGGGACTTTATCAGGTTAAAGAGCTTTTACAAGACAAGTGAAACAAGAATCAAGATGAACAGACAACCAACCAGCTGGGAGAGAATATTTGCAAAACATACATCTGACAAGGGGTTGATCTCCATAATATATAAAGAACTCACACAACTGAACAACAAAAAAACAAACAACCCAATCAAAAAATGGGCAGAGGAAATGAAGAGACACTTCTCCAAAGAAGATATACAGATGGCCAATAGGCACATGAAAAGATGCTCAACATCCCTAATCATCAGGGAAATGCAAATCAAAACAACACTAAGATATCACCTCACGCCCGTTAGAATGGCTATAATCACCAAGACAAAAAACAACAAGTGTTGGAGAGGATGTGGAGAAACAGGAACCCTCATACACAGCTGGTGGGAATGCAAATTGGTGCAGCCTCTATGGAAAACGGTATGGAGATTCCTCAAAGAATGAAAAATAGAGATGCCCTATGATCCAGCCATCCCACTACTGGGAATCTATCCAACGCACCTGAAATCAACAATCCAAAGAGGCTTATGCACCCCTATGTTCATTGCAGCATTATTCACCATAGCCAAGAAGTAGAAGCAACCTAAGTGTCCCTCGACTGACGATTGGATTAAGAAAATATGGTATATATATACAATGGAATACTACTCAGCCATAAAAAAAGACAAAACCGTCCCATTTGCAACAACATGGATGGGCCTGGAGTGTATTATGTTAAGTGAAATAAGCCAGAAAGAGAAAGACAAACACTGTATGATCTCACTCATATGTGGAATATAAACCAACACATGGAGAGAGAAAACTGAACTGTGGTTACCAGGGGCAGTGAGGGTGGGAGGTGGGCACAAGGGGTGAAGGGAGTCATCTATATGGTGATGGACAAACAAAAATGTACAACCCAAAATTTGACAATGTTAGAAACCATTAAAACATCAATAAAAAAATATATATACTATTAAAAAAAAAGCTTATTGTCAGAGACTTACACTACAATAACCTAGAAGAAATGGTTAAGTTCTTAGAAACATACAAGCTCTCAAGACTGAATCATGAAGAAATAGAAAATTGTAAAGCAATAATAACTACAGACAGCAAAGTAGTAATCAACCTCCCAACAAAAAAAAAATCCAGGACCAAATGGTTTGCGTGGTGAATTTTACCAAACATTTAAAGAAGAATTAGTGTCAATCCTTCTTAAACTTGTCCAAAAAATACAAAGGAGAGAGCATGCCCCAACTCATTTTATGAAACCAACACTCATTTTACTCTGATACCAAAATCAGAGAGGACAATATGAAAAAAGAAATGAGGGGGCCATTTTGGGGTTCAAAAAATTGGGGGAAACCAAAAAAAGGTGCAGCCCTCCCCCCATCCCCAGGCAGTAGTGCTTAATGGTGCAGATGCCAACACTGTCCTGCACACTTGTGAGAAAACAGGCATGGCTTGTTCCTTGCCCATCTCCCAGCAGACTCAGCCTGCAAGCCTGTAAGCAGTCACAGTGGGGTGGAGAAAACAGGTGTGGTTTGCTCCCTGCCCTTTGCCCAGTGGACCCAGCCTACTTGCCTGTGAGCAGTCATGGTGGGGTGGAGAAAACAGGCATGTTTGTTCCCTGCCCATTTCCAAGAGGACCCAGACTGTGAGCAGTCATGGCAGGGGCAGAGAAGGTGGGCATGGCTTGCTCCCTGCCTGTCTCCCAGCAGATGCAGTATGTGTGACCCCTCGCCCTCCTCTGTCAGTGTCCAGGTCTTTCCAACATTCAGGATAGTATGAAAACCTAGGATTTTCCTGGTTGGGGCAAGGCAACCTGACCTGAGTTTTCAGAACACACCAGCTAGCACTAGGTACCAGAGGCTGTGTAGTGAGCAGTAACAAAAACCTCTCCCTGCTTAGCCCCTGCTCCTCCCTAGTGGTGGCAGGTGGAACTTGCAACCAGAGGCTTCATGAACCAGAGTAAAACCAGTGACCCAGCACCCCCAACACCAGCTCCATTAGCAGTGGAGGATGCATATAATTCCCCAGGTCCCTGGGGCCCCAGCAGTGATAGCTACAACCATGACCTCAGCACACCTGACAGTGGTGCAACCAGCACTTGTAGACAACCTAGGAGCAGCAGCATCTGAGCCCATGGAAAGCCTGTGGAGAGCCAGTGGAGGAACATGAGACCAAGGCTACCCCAGAACCAGGAGAAGTGCATACAGCCCGGTGACCCTGGTGGCAACACCTGAGACTGAAGTGACGTTGTAAGCAGCAAGGCACCAGCAACTTCAGAGGCACAAGCAGTGCAAGGAGGGCACTGATGATGCCTCTGGCAGAGGCAGTGGAGGGTGGAAAGTGCAGGCTTTCAGATACAACCAGGTGCAGCTCAGAATCAAAGTAACCAAAGCTGTAACTGAATAAGAAAGGAGGTTACTACCACAAATGCACTGGCAGAGGATCAGTTCATCAAATACCGTGAAGAACTACAGTAACACAGCAGAGCAGAAGGAGAATGGCAACTCTTCAGAAACCAAACTTGAAGTCACAGAAGATTCCAATCTAACTGAAAGAGAATTCAAAATAGCTGTCATAAAGAAACTCAACAAGTTACTAGAAAACTCAGAGAGACAGTTCAGTAAACTTAGGAATAATGTTAATGAACAGAAGAAGTACTTTACAAAAGAGATTGAAACTCTGAAAAAAGAAGAAACAGACACTCTGGGGATGAAGAAAATAATTAATAATGTGAAAAATAATGTAGAAAGCATTAAAAATAGACCAGACCATATGGAGGAGAGAATTAGTGACTTCGAAGATAGAAACTTAGAAATGATTCAAGTGGAAGAGACAAAACTAAGATTTGAAAAAAATAAATTTTTTGAGAAATATCCAACTTAAATAGGAAAAGTAATGTTAGGATTATAGGTATTCCTGAGGGAAAAAAAGAAGGAAAAATGAGCAGAGAGATTATTCAAAGAAATAATACCTGAGAACTTCTCAAACCTGGGCTAGAAATTGGGCCTGCAAATACGTGAAGCTAACAAAACTTCTAATTACGTCAATCCAAAAAGATCTGCTCCAAGACATATAATATTAAAATTGTCAAAATCAATGACAAAGAAAAAATATTAAGGAGAGCAAGAAAAAAGAGAATAACCTACAGAAGGACCCCCGTCATGCTTTCAGTGGATTTCTCATAGAGACCCTACAGGCTAGGAGAGACTGGAATGATATATTCAAAATACTGAAAGCCAAAAGCTATCAGCAAAGAATACTTTCTTGAGCAAAATTATCCTTCAGATATGTTGGAGAAATAAAATCTTTCCCAGACAAACAAAAGCTGAAGGAGTTCATTGCCACTAGACATGCCTTACAAGAAATGTTAAAAGGAGCCCTACTATCTGAAACAGAAAAGCAAACATTTGCAAAACCTTGAGCAAAGAGACAAATAGAAACAGAAAATTGCAGCATATATCAGAATAGATTAGTAACCACTGTGGCTGGGCCCGTGGCTTAGCGGTTAAGTGCACGAGCTCTGCTACTGGCAGCCCGGGTTCAGATCCCGTGCGTGCACCAACGCACCGCTTCCCCAACCATGCTGAGGCCGTGTCCCACATACAGCAACTAGAAGGATGTGCAACTATTACATACAACTATCTACTGGGGCTTTGGGGAGAAAAAAGGAGGAGGATTGGCAATAGATGTTAGCTCAGAGATGGTCTTCCTCAGCAAAAAGAGGAGGATTAGCATGGATGTTAGCTCAGGGTTGATCTTCCTCACCAAAAAAAAAAAGAGAGAGAGATTAGTAACCACTGAATTATAACATATAGGATAAAAGAAAAGAAAGCATCAAAACTAAGTATAAACACTTCAATTAAGTCACAAGCTCACAACAACAAAAAACAAAAAGTTAAGACAACAAAAACATAGAAAGAGAAGAGGAAAAGGACAGAACATGTATAGGCTAATGGACATAAGATGCTATCAGAAAAAGAACAATCTAGTCTATGAGATCATTTATACAAACTGCATGGTAACCACAAAACAAAAAAATCAGCACAGAGTCACAAATCATAAATAAGAGAAAAACACAAAACTGAAATAGTAGACAGAAAAACACAAAACTGAAATAGTAGACAAAAAAACAAGGAAAAGAAACAATAGAAATATAGAACAACCAAAAAACAAAATGGCACTATTAAGCCCTCATATATCAACAAACACTCTAAATGTAAATGGGTACAATTTACCAATCAAAAGACACAGAGTGGCTGAATGAATTAAAAAAGAACACAGAACAATATGCTGCCTCCAGGAAACACATCTCAGTTCTAAGAAAATCATAGGCTCAGAGTGAAGGGATGGAAGATGATACTCCAAGCAAATGGCAAGCAAAACAAAGTGGGTGTAGCCATACTTGTATCAGACAAAGCAGAGTTCAAGATAAAAAAGATAATGATGGACAAATATGGGCATTATATAACGATAAAAAGGACATTCCACCAAGAAGATACACCACTTATTAATATATATGCAGCTAACACAGGAATGCCAAAGTATATAAGGCAACTATTAACAGACTTGAAGGGAGAAATTGACAGCCACAAAATGATAGTAGACCTTAACACACCACTTAATCAATGGATAGATCATCCAAACGGAAAGTCAACAAGGAAAAGGGGTCTTGAATGAAAGACTATACCAAATGGGCTTAATAGATATATATAGATCATTCATTCCAAAAGCAGAAGAATACACATTCTTCTCAAGTGCACATGAACATTCTCAAGGATAGGCCATATGTTGGGAAATAAAGCAAGTCTCAATAAATTTAAGAAGATTGAAATGATATCAAGCATCTTTTCTGACCACAGTGTTATGAAACTAGAAATAAACTATAAGAAAAAAGCAAAGAAAGTCACAAATATGTGGAGACTAAACAACATACTACAGAGGAACTATTGTATCAATGAGAAAACAAAGAAGAAATAAAAAAATACCTGGAAAAAAATGAAAACGAAAACACACAATACCAAAACATATAGGATGCAGCAAAAGCAGTCCTAAGAGGGAAATTTAAAGCAATATAGGCCTACCTCAAGAAACAAGAAAAATTTCAAAAAAACAAGCTTACACTATGTGTAAAAAAATGAGAAAAATAAAACACAAAGTCCAAAGTCAGTAGATGGAAAAATAATAATATAACTCAGAGCAGAAATCAATCAAATAGAGACTAGAACAATAGAAAAGATCAATGAAACTAAGAGCTGGTTTTTTGAGAAGATAGACAAAATTGACAAACCCTTAGCCAGACTCACTAAGAAAAAAAGAGAGAAGGCTCAAATAAATAAGATCAGAAATGAAAGAGGAAAAACGACAACGGACACCACAGAAATACAAAGGAATATAAGAAAACACTATGAAATGCTAAAAGCAAACAAACTGGATAACCTAGAAGAAATGGATAAATTCTTAGACTCATAAAACCTCACTAAATTGAATCAAGAAGAGATAGAGAATCTGAATAGACTAATTACAAAGAGATTGAAACAGTAATCAAAAAACTCCCAGAAAAGAAAAGTCCAGGACCAGAGGGCTTCTCTGGTGAATTCTACCAAACATACAAAGAAGATTTAATTGCAATAAACAAAAAAGTAAAAAAAAAAAGAAGAAGATTTAATTCCTATCCTTCTCAAAATATAAAAAATTGGAGAAGATGGGTCACTTCCTAACTTATTTTACGAGGCCAATATTATCTAGACACAAAAACTAGACAAAGACAACACTAAAAAGGAAAATTACAGGCCAATGTCAATGATGAACATAGATAGAAAAATCTTCAACAAAATATTAGCAAATGGAATACAACCACACATTAGAAGGAACACACAACACAATCAAGTGAAATTTATTCCAGGGAAGCAGAGATGGTTCATCACCTGCAAATTAATCAATGTGATACACCACATTAACAAAAGGAAGAATAAAAATGGCAAACATCTCCATAGATGCAGAGAAAGCATTTGACAAGATCCAACATTGATTCATGTGGAAAACTCTCAATAAGATAAGTATAAAAGGAAAGTACCTCAATATAATAAATAATATTTATTTATAATAAAGGCCATATATGACGAACCCACAGCCACCATCATGCTCAACAGGGAAAAGCAGAAAGGGATTCCTCTGAGAACAGAAATAATATAAGAATGCTCACTCACACCACTCTTATTCAACATGGTACTAGCCATTTTTTCCAGAGTAATCAGACAAGAAAAAGAAATAAAATAAGTCAAATAGGAAAAGAGTAAGTAAAACTGTCACTATTTGCAGATGACATGATTCTATATACAGAAAACCCTAAAGAATCCACCAAAATACTATTATAAATAATCAACAAATAACAGTAAATTTGCAGGGTACAAAAGTAACATACAAAAATCAGTTGCATTTCTATACACGGATAAAAACTAGGGAAAGAGAAATCAAAAAATATAATTCCATTTACAATCGCAACAAAAAGAATAAATACATAGAAATAAATTTAACCAAGGAAGTGAAGAACCTATATCCTGAAAACTGTAAGACATTATTGAAAAAAATCCAAGAAGACATAAAGAAATGGAAAGATATTCCATGCTCATGGATTGGAAGAATAAACATAGTTAAAATGTCCATATTACCTAAAGACATCTACAGATTCAATGCAATGGCAATCAGAATCCCAATGACATTCTTCATGGAAATAGAACGAAGAATTCTAAAACTTATATGGAACAACAAAAGACCCGAAATAGCCAAAGCAATCCTGAGACAAAAAAAAACAAAGTTGGAGGTATCACACTCACTGACGTCAAAGTACATTTCAAAGCTATAGTAATCAAAACACCACGGTACTGGCAGAAAAACAGACACACAGATCAATGGAACAGAAGTTAAAGCCCAGAAACAAAACCACACATCTATGGGCAGTTAATCTTCAAAGGAACCAAGAACATACAATGGAGAAAGGAAAGTCTCTTCAATAAATGGTACTGGGAAAACTGGACAGCCACATGCAAAAGAATGAAAGTTGATTATCCTACACCATACACAAAAATTAACTCAAAGTGGATTAATGTCTTGAAGGTATAACAAGAAACCATAAAACACTTAGAAGACAATATAGGTAGCATGCTTTTTGACACTGGTCTTAGCACTATCTTTTCGAATACAACGTCTACCCAAACAAGGGAACCAAAAAAAAAAAATAAATAAATGGGACTACATTAGACTTAAAAGTTTCTGCAAAGCAATGGAAACCATCAATAAAACAAAAAGCAACCCACCAGCTGGGAGAAAATATTTGCAAATCATATATCTGATGGGATTAATTTCCAAAATACATAAAGAACTCACAGGGGCCAGTGCAGTGGCGTAGTGGTCAACTGTGTGCACTCCATTTTGGTGGACCACGGTTTGCAGGTTGGATCCCAGGCATAGACCAATGCACTGCTTATGAAGCCATGCTGTTGCAGGCGTCCCACATATAAAGTAGAGGAAGAAAGGCACAGATGTTAGCCCAGGCCCAATCTTCCTCAGGAAAAAGAGGAAGATTGGCAACAGATGTTAGCTCAGGGCTAACCTTTCTCACAAAGAAAATTTTAAAAAATAATAAAAAAATAAATAAATGAATGAACATTAAAAAGCAGCTACATTTCTATACACTAAGAAAAACTTTTCTTAAAAAGAAATTAAGAAAACAATCCCAGGGCCGGCCCCTTGGCTTAGCGGTTAAGTGCGCGCGCTCCGCTACTGGCGGCCTGGCTTCAGATCCCGGGCGCACACTGACGCGCTGCTTCTCCAGCCACGCTGAGGCCGCATCCCACATACAGCAACTAGAAGGATGTGCAACTATGACATACAACTATCTACTGGGGCTTTGGTGAAAAAAAAGGAGGAGGACTGACAATAGATGTTAGCTCAGAGCCGGTCTACCTCAGCAAAAAGAGGAGGATTAGCATGGATGTTAGCTCAGGGCTGATCTTCCTTACACACAAAATATATATATATATATATATATATATATAAAATAAATAAGAAAACAATCCCATTTACAATGGCATCAAAAATATTGAAATAATTATGAATTACCTTCACCAAGGAGGTGAAAGGTGTGTACACTGGAAACTTATAAGATATTGATGAAAGAAATTGAAGAAGACAGAAATAAATGGAAAGATATGTTGTGTTTCTGGACTGAAAGATTTAAAATTGTTAAAATGTGCACACTACCCAAAGCCACCTATAGATCCAATGCAATCCTTATCAAAACTCCACTAGTGTTTTTCACAGAAATAGAAAAATCTATCCAAAAATTCATATGTAACCACAGAAGACTAAATAGGCAAAGCAATCTTGAGAAAGATGAACAAAGCTGGAGGCACAACATTTCCTGATCAAAATACTTTACAAAGCTATAGTAATCAAAACAGTATGGTAATGGCATAAAAACAGACACATACACCAATGGAACAGAATCAAGAGGCTGAAATAAACCCATGCATATACAGTCAATTAACATTTGACACGGTACCCAAGAATGTTCAATGGGGAAAAATAGTCTCTTGAATAGTGTTTTGAAAATTGGATATTCACATGAAAAATAATAAAACTTGACATGTAATCTTATACCACTCACAAAAATTTACTTGAAATAGAGTAAAAACTTAAATATAAGATCTGAAACTATAAAACTCCTAGAAGAAAACATAGGGAAGAATTTTCTTTACATTGGTCCTGGCAATTAATTTTTTGGATATGACATCAAAAGCACAAGCAACAAAAACAGAAATAAACAAATGGGACTACATAAAACTAAAAAGCTTATGCACAGAAAAAGAAATGATCAACAAAATGAAAAGGTAACCTAGAGAATAGGAGAAAATATTTGCAATCCATATATTTGATAAGGGGCTAATATCCAAAATATGTAACTTCTACAGTTCAATAGCAAAAAAATAAATAATCTGATGTTAAAATGGGCAAAGGACTTGAAAAGACATTTTTCCAAAGAAGACATCCAAATGGCCAGCAGGTACATGAAAAGTTGTGCTCAACACTGTTAATCATGAGGGAAGTACAACTCAAACCACAATGAGATTATCGCTTCACACCTGTTAGAATGGCCATTATCAAAAAGATAAGAGATGATAACAAGCACCAGCAAGGATGTAATGAGAAGGAAATCCTTGTACACTGTTGGTGGGAATGTAAATTGGTACAGCTATTATGGAAAATAGTATGGAGATTTCTCAAAAAATAGAACTACCATATGATCCAGCAATCCTACTTCTGAATGTATATCCAAAAGCAATAAAATCAGTATCTCAAAGAGCAATCTGCACTCCTATGTTCATTGTACATTTTTTACAATACCTGACACGGAAACAACCTAATTATTTGTCAATGGATGAATGGATGAAGAAAATCTGATTTTTTGTATATAATGGAATATTATTCAGCCCTAAAAAATAAGGAAATACTGCCATTTGCAACAACATGGATGAACCTAGGGATCATTATGCTAAGTGAAATAAGTCAAAGACAAATGCTGTATGATTTTATTTATATGTTGAATATAAAAAGACAAACGCATAGAAATAGAGAGTAGAATAGTGTTTCCCAGGGGCTGAGGGGTGGGAAAAACGATTTATGGTGGTCAAACAGTATAAACTTCAAGTTATCAGATGAATAAGTGCTAGGGGCGTAATGTACAGAATGGTGACTATAATTAGTGATACTGCATTATATACCTAAAAGTTGTTATAAGAGTAGACCTTAAATGTTCTCACCATACACACACACACACACACACACACAAATGGTAACTATTTGAGGTGGTGGACATGCTAACCAACTTTGTTGTGGTACTCATTTAGCAAATATATGTATATCAAATAATCACATTGTACATCTTAGACTTACACCATGATATATGTCAAACATATTTCATAAAGCTGGGGAAAAAAGAAAAATTTATAAATACAAATAAATTGAAAAAAGAAACAACCATCTCAATTACCTAAACTCACAACTTAAGAAACTAGAAACAGGAGATTAAAATAACCCAAAATAAGCAGAAGCACTGCTAATGAAAACAGAATAAATAAATCAAACTCAAAAGCAGTGCTTTGAGAATATCAACAAAATTGATTAACCTCTAACAACTTTGGCCAGAAAAAGAGAGATACCGTTAAATTACAGCTATCAAGAGTGAGCTAAGGGATATCACTACAGATCTTACAGATGTTAAAAAATAATGTTAATATTAGCAACTTTAGATGCATAGAACATGGTTGAAACGAACACATTCTTCAAAAATCACAAATCAACAAATTTCATGTTAAATTAATTAATCTGAATCATTTTATACTATTAAATAAAATGAATTTATATTTAGAAATATTTTGAAAAAGTTTTAACTGAAAAATTCTATCAAACATTTTAAGAACAAATATTATCAATTCTACATGATGTCTTCCAAAAAATTGTGGAAAAAATATGTCCTACTTCTTGTTTTGAGGCAAGAATTATCCTGATAGGAAAACAAAACAAAGACAGTTCTAAGAAAAAGAATATACAAGGCAGATATTATTCATAAATATAAATGTAAATAATGCTCAACAAATTTTTAGCAAATCAAATCATCATATAATAAGAATAGTAAACCATGAAAAAGTAGAATTTATTCAATAAATGTAAGACTAATTCCATATTCAAAATCCAATGTAATATACCATATTAACAGTAGGTATAAAAAAGAAAAACATAATTATATAAAAGCATTTTATAAAATTCAATACCATTCACACAGGAACTGTCAACAAACTTCAAATATAAAGAAACGTCCTCAATCTGATAAAGAGCATCTACAAAATACCAACAGTTAACATTTTCCTTAATGGTGAAAAATTGAACGTCTTCCTCCTAAGATTGGGAATAAGGCAATGTTGTGCACTGTCAGCACTGCTATTATACATAATACTGAAAGTCCTAGCCAATGCAATAAAGTAAAACTACTAAACCAAATAAAATCTATACATATTGGACAGAAATAAATTAACCTGCCCTTGTTATCAGATGGCATGGTGGTCTATGTGGAACAATACAAAGAATCTACAGAGAGAGAGAGAGAGATCAGAACAAATAAGGGATTTTAGCAATGCCACATTATACAAGGTCAAGGCACAGAAATCAATTGCATTTCTATACATTAACAATGAAAAATTAGAAACCACATTTAAAAAAATATCATTTATAATAGGTCCAAAATAAAATAAAATCTTTAACCATAAATATAGCTAAATATGTAGGATCTATGTGCTGAAAACTGCAAAATGTTGATTAAAGAAATAAAAAAAAGAACAAATAAATGGAGAGATATACTTTGTTAACAGATTGGAAAACTGAACAAAGATAAGAAGTCATTTCTCCCCAATTTGATCTATAGGTTTAACACGATTTCTATAAAAACTCCAGCAGGATTCTTTTATACATACTGACAAGTTTAATCTAAAATTGATATGGTAAGTCAAAGGAATTAACATAGCTAGAACAATTTTGAAAAAGAAAAATAAAGTGAGAGAAATCACTCTACTCATTTTAAAGACTTATTGTATAGCTACATTAATCGAGACAGCATGTTATTAATGGTGAGTGAAAGACACACAGATTAATGAAACAGAATAGAGTTCCAAAATAGACTCATACAAGTACAGCCAACTGGATTTTGACAAAAATTAAAAACAATTTAATAGAGAAAAGATGCCTCTTTCAAACAATGGTGATTAGATGTCCATAAGCCAGAAAAAAAAATAACCTTGATCTAAACCTCAAATTTTATACAAAAAATAACTCAGTATGTATCATAGATCTAAATATAAAATTTTAGGAGGGTGTGACTATGAAGGTTACTACTAAGAAGCTATTTTTAATAATTCTGTATGCTAATTGTGGTGGTAGTTACATCAATCTATCTATACTTGTGATAGAAGTTGACAGAAATACACACACACACACACATACACACAGTCACACACACAATCCAGAGCAGAGCAATGAATGAGAGTTCCTGTTGCTAAACATCCTCACCAGACTTTGGTGTTTTCAGTGTTCTGGATTTTTGCCATTTTAATAAGTGTGTAATGATATCTCATTGCTGCTTTCATTTGTATTTCCCTGAGGACACGTAATATGGAGCATCATTTCATAAGCTTATTTGCCATCTGTATACCTCTTTGATGAGGTGTCTCTTAAGGTCTTCAGCACATTTTTTAATCAGTTTGTTTTCTTATTGTTGGGTTTTGAGAGTCCTTTGTATATTTTGTATAACAGTCCTTTATCAGATATGTCTTCTGCAAATATTTTCTCCCAGTCTGTGGCTTATCTTCTCATTCTCTTGACAGTATCTTTTTCAGAACAGAAATTTTTAGTTTCAGTGAAGTCCAGCTTATCAATTTTTTCTTTCCTGGACTATGCCTTCAGTATTGTATTTAAAGGTCATTGCCAGGAGTGATGTCATCATCATGGTGCCATGAGATGCTCCTTTTGTCCCTCCCCTTCAATCTACAATAAGTAAAACACCCATAATTTAACAAAGGCTATGTTGCCAAACACATCAGGATGCCAGAGAGATCCATACATACGTACATACAAAGGTGAGTGGATTGGAGCACACAGAATAGGTGAACTGGGGGAACAGTGGATGAAGTGGCACAATCCTGGCTCCCAGCCATGGTGGCTAAGCCAGCTTCCCTCAGCCCCAGGGAACCCAGTAGCAGAAGTGGAGGTGCACACATGACTTCAGCCTCCCAACTAAATTGGCAGCTGCAGCCACAGGGAAAGGAGAAACAGCAGAGGCAAAGCCCCATAATCTCTATCCCCTGACCACAGCTCAGAGCCCAGTAGAAGCAGTGGAGGCATGCACATGACTCCAGCCTCCCAACTGCAGCAGTGCCTGCACCCACAGGGAACCAGGCAAAGGTGGAGGCAGAGCACTGTGATCCCAACCCCCTGGCCACAACTCAGAACTCAGTAACAGCAACAAAGGTGTGCACATGACTCCAGCTTCCCAACCACAGTGGTGCCTGCAGCCACGAGGAATCAGGCAACAGCAGAGATAGTGCTGCATGAAAATGGCTCCCTACCCCCTCTCCTCTTCCCCCCTCCATGATGGTGGTGCTTGGGATCCAGCTAATCTTGAACACTGTGGAGGTTCCACCATCCGTGTGCCCCAACAGTGAAGCCAGAAACTACAGTGATACTGGCAACAGCAAGGTATCAGTGATGCCTGGAGGCATAGGTGGCAATGATGAGGGTACCAGGGACATCCCTAATAGAGGTCGTAGAGGGTAGAAAGTGCCAGTTCTCAAATATAGCCAGAGGCAGCTCAGGTAAGAGAAACCAAAAACTATCACAATAGTGCCACCTACTGAAAAACAAAAGAAAGTTCTCTAATCACCAACTGCTTGAATAGTTAGGCTCAAAACAAACAAAGCTATACCTAAATAAGAAAAGTGTTTGCTAAGACAAATGCACTGGCAAAAGAATAACTCATCAAGCACCATGAAAAGCCATGGTAACAGGGAATCACAAAAAGAAAATAACAATTTTCCAGAATACAAACATAAAGTCATGGAAGATTGTGATCTAAATGACAAAGAACTCAAAATAGCTGTCTTTAAAAAACTCAATGAGCTACAAGAAAACTCAGAAAGGCAGTTCAATGAGCTCAGGAATAAAATTAATGAATAGAAGAAATACTTTACCAAGGACATTGAAGCTCTAAAAAAAGATCCAAATAGAAATTTCGGAGATGAAAAATTCAATAAATGAGATGAAGGAGCATTATAAATCATTGGAAATAGAACATATAGAAGAGAGACTTAGTGACCTTGAAGATAGAAACCTAGAAATGATGGAGGTAGAAGAGGAGAGAGAACAAAGATTTCTAAAATACGTTGAAATTCTACAGGAATTATCTGACTCCATTAAATAGGGCAACACAAGGAAAATGGGCATCCCAGAAGGAGAAGAGAGAGAAAAGGGAGCAGAGAGCTTATTTAAAGAAATAATAGTTGAGAACTTCCCAAAACTAGAAAAGGAACTGGATATACAAATCCATGAAGCTAATAGAACACCAAATTATCTCAACGCAAAAAGATCCTCTCCAAGACATATGATAATAAAACTGTCAGAAGTCAATGACAATAAGTTACAGCAGCATCATGACAGAGTGAGTTATTTCTGTTGTCTCTCCTCTCTAAGTTACAACTTAATGGACATCCATTAACCATAAGACGATTCCCTACACCACACAACAGGATGCCTGAGAGATCCACGCAGCTATACATCTGAAGGTGGGTGGGCTGGACCCCCAAGAAGCAGTGGAACTAGGGGAGTGGCCCTCTTTGCATCCCTAGTGGCAGTGATCCAGGTCATGGATCCTCACACAATGGCCAGCACAACTGTGAGTGAAGGCAGAGGAAGCCTATCCTGTGCATGAACATTTGCAGAGCAGCAGTAGCCTGGACTGCAGGGGTGCCCATTGTGCTGATGGCACTGCCTGCATGAAAGTTCCTCACTGTGTGGTGGCAGCTTAGCCCAAGCTAAGGCACTCTGACCAAGTGGTGGCCCCACCTGTGTAAGCACGACCTGCCCACCAAGTGTAGTGGCCCGACCCACATGAGGATAACCTGCTGAGCAGCTGTGGCTGGCCTGTGTGAATGAAGAGCAGCTGACTGGCACAACTATAAGCAGATGGGGTGGGAAGATAAAAATTAGCCCCTGCCCTCCCCCAATGACTGCAGATGGAATCTGTGACCAGAAGCAACAGCAACCACAGCATAATTGGTGACCTGGCCTCCAGCAGTGGCAAACCTGATACCAGCTCCATGAGCAGTGGGGGCTATATACAAGTCCCTGGGTCCCCAGGTCCCTGCCAGCAACAGGGACACTCATGAACCCAGCACCCCAAGACAAACTGGGAACAGCAACACAAGTGGTGCACAGGACAGCAGCATCTGAGGCCATGGAGAACCAGTTTAGGAACATGAGACCCAGGTGACCAGAACCAAAGTAACCAAAGCTGTACCCAAATAAGAAAAGGTGATTACTACCACAAATGCATGGGCACAGGATCAATTCTTCAAACTCCATGAAGAACTACAGTAACACTGCAGAACAGAAGGAAAATGACAACTCTTCAGAAACCAAACCTGAGGTAGTAGAAGACTACAATCTAACTGACAGAGAATTCAAAATAGCTATCATAAAGAAGCTCAATGAGTTACAAGAAAACTCAGATAGACATTTCAATGAGCTCAGGAATAATATTAATGAACAGAAGGAATACTTCACCAAAGAGATTGAAGTTCTAAAAAAAAAAAAAATTCTGGATATGAAGAACACAATTAACGATATGAAAAATAATGCAGAAAGCATAAACAATAGAGTAAACCTTATGGAGGAGAGAATTAGTGACCTCGAGGATAGAAACCTAGAAATGCTTCAGGTGGAGGAGGAGGGAGAAAAAATATTTTTTAAAAAATGAAGACATTCTTTGAGAAATATGTGACTCAATTAGGCAAAGTAACAAAGATTATAAGTATCTCAGAGGGAGAAAGGAACAGAAAGCTTGTTCAACTAAATAATAGCTGAGAACTTTCAAAACTTGGGGAAGGAACTGGACATACAAGTACATGAAGCCAATAGAACTCCTAATTACATCAATGCAAAAAGACCTTCTCCAAGGTCTCCAATATAATATTAAAATGATTGAAAGTTAACAACAAAGAAAAAATATTAAGAGCAGTAAGAGAGAAGAAAATAACCTATAAAGGAACCTCCAACAGGCTTTCAGTATATTTCATCACTAGAGCTCATCGCCACTAGGCCTGCCCTACAAGAAATGTTGAAAGGAACTTTCCCACCTGAAACAAAAAGGAAAAGGTACAGAAAACCTTGAAGAAGGTTATAAATAGCCAGAATCGGAAAATTTCAACTCTATATCACAATAGGTTGATAAACACAATTGTAACATAAAGATTAAAAGGAAAGGAGGCATTAAAAATAACTATAACTACTTCAATTTCATAAAAACCTCACAACATACAAAGGGTTAATTTGCAACAACAAACATGATGCAGTCTATATAGAAGCTGAAATATAATAATGTACACTTGAAATTTACACAATATTACAAGCAAATATGACTTCACTAAAATAATTTTAAAAAACATAGAAGGGGAAGAAGAACAGGGCAGAATCTACATAGGAAAATAAAGATAAGATGCCATCAGCAGAAAAAGGACTATCTTATCCACAAGGCCTTTTATACAAACATCATGGTAACCCAAACAAAAATTCAGAGCAGAGAAACAAAAAATAAAAAAAAGAAACTGCACACTCTGCTTTGGTGGCCCAGGGTTTGCGGGTTTGGATCCTGGGCATGGACTGATGCATGGCCTGTCAAACCATGCTGTGGCAGCGTCCCATATAAAGTAGAGGAAGAGGGGCATGGATGTTAGTCCAGGGCCAATCTTCCTAAGCAAAAAGAGGAGGATTGGCAACGGATGTTAGCTCAGGGCTAATCGTCCTCACAAAAAAAAAAAAGAAACTGAGAAAAACATCACAGAAAAACACAAAACTAAAATGGTACATAGAAACACAAGGTAAAAGAAACAAAGGAAATATAGAGCAACCAGAAAACAAAAGATAAAATGGCAGTACTAAGTCCTCATATAATAATAATCACCCTAAATGTAAATGGATTAAATTCACCAATCAAATGACACAGAGTGGCTAGATAGATTAAAAAACAACACCCAGAAATATGCTGCCTCAAGGACACCCATCTCAATTTGAAAGACAAACATAGGCTCAAAATAAAGGGATGAAAGATGATATTCCAAGCAAATGGCAGCTAAAAGAAAGTTGTTGCCGCCATACTTATATCAGAAAAAATAGACTTCAAGCCAAAAAAGGTAAAAAGAGACAAAGATAGACATTATATAATGTTAAAGAAGACAATCCATCAAGAAGTCATAACATGGAGAGGATGTGGAGAGAAGAGAACTCTCATACACTGCTGGTGGGAGTGCAAACTGGTGCAGCCACTATGGAAAACAGTATGGAGATTCCTCAAAAAAATCAAGGATAGAACTACCTTATGATCCAGCTATTCCACTGCTGGGTATTTATCCAAAGAACTTTAAAACACCAATGCGTAAAGATACATGCACCTTTGTGTTCATTGCAGAGTTATTCACAATAGCCAAGACTTGGCAGCAACCTAAGTGCCCATCAAGGGACGAATGGATAAAGAAGATGTGGTATATATACACAATGGAATACTACTCAACCATAAGAAACGATGAAATCCAGCCATTTGTGACAACATGGAAGGACGTTGAGGGTATTATGCAAAGCGAAATAAGTCAGAGGGAGAAGGTCAAATACTGTATGATTTGACTGTAGATAATAACAGCAACAAACAAACACATAGAGACAGAGTTTGGATTGGTGGTTACCCGAGGGACAGAGGGGAGTGAGGAGGGCAAAAGGGATAATTCGGCACATGTGTGTGGTGATGGGTTGTAATTAGTATTTGGGTGGTGAACATGATGTAATCTACGCAGAAAAAGAAGTATAATGATGTACACCTGAAATTTATACAATGTTATAAACCAATGTTACTGCAATAAACAAAAAATTTTAAAAAAAGAAGTCATAACACTTATTAATGTATATGCATCTAACATAGAAGCACCAAAATATAAGAAGCCGTTATTAACAGACCTAAAGGGAGAAATTGTCAGCAACACAATAATAGTAGAGGACTTTAACACTGCACTTACATCATGGATAGTTCATCCAGACAGAAAGTCAACAAGGAAACATAAGCCTTAACTGAAACACTAGACTGGATGGTCTTAATAGATATATATAGAACATTTCATCCAAAAGAAGCAGAATATACATTCTTCTGAGGTGCACATGGAACATTCTCAAGGATAGAATATATGTTGAGAAACAAAAGAATCTCAATAAATTTAAGAAGATTAAAATTAGATTAAGCATATTTTCCAACCAAAACAATATGAAACTAAAGATTAACAACAAGAAAAAAGCTGGAATATTCACAAATGGATTATTTGGAGTATTACGTGGAGACTAAACAACATGCTACTGCTTAACTATTGAGTCAACAAAGAAATTAAATGAGAAATCAAAAAATAGCTAGGGACAAACTACAATGAGAATATGACATATCAAAGTCTATGGGATGAAGCAAAAGCAGTACTGAAAGAAAAGTTTACAGAAATATAGGCATACCGCAAGAAACAAGAAAAATTTGAAATAAACAGTCTAACATTACACCTAAAGAAACTAGAAAAAGAAGAACAAATGAAGCCCAAAGTTAGTAGAAGGAAAGAAACAATAAAAATCAGAGCAGAAATAAAGACTAAAAAATAATAGAAAAGATCAAAAACTAAGAACTTATTCTTTGCAAAGATATACAAAACTGAAAAACTTTTAGCTAGAATCACTAAGAAAAAAGAGAATGTTCAAATAAATAAAATCACAAATGAAAGAGGAGAAATTACAATGGATAGCACAGAAACAGAAATGATTATAAGAGAATCTTATGAAAAGCTATACCCCCCAAAATTTGATAACCTAAAGAAATAGGCAAATTCTTAGAATTGTACTTTCTTCCAAAACTGTATCAAGAAGAAATAGAGAATCTGAACAGACTGATTATGGTAAGGAGATTGAAACACTAATAGAAACCTCCTAAAAAAAAAAAGTTCAGGACCAAACCACTTCTTTGGTGAATTCTACCTAACATTCAAAAGAGATTTAATACCTATCTTTCTCAGACTCTTCCAAAAAAATTGAAGAGGAGGGGACACTTCCTAATTCATTTTATGAGGGCAACGTTACTCTGATACCAAAACGAGACAAGGAAAGCCCCCCTCCCAAAATCACATGCCACTACCACTGATGAACATAGATGAAAAAATGCTCAACAAAATATTAGCACTCTGAATACAGCAATACATTAAAAGGATCACACACCTTGATGAGGTCAGATTTATTCCAAGGATGCAAGAATGGTTCAACACCCACAAATCAATCAATGTGATACACCACATTAACAAAAGAAGAATAAAAATCGCATGATCATCTCAATAGATTCAAAGGAAGTGTTTAAGGTTCAGCATCCATTTATGATAAAAACAATGAATAAAATGGGTATAGAGGGAAATTACCTCAACATAATAAAGGACATGCACAACAAACCCACAGCTAACATCATATTCAATGGTGAACAACTGAAAGCTATCCCTCTAAGAGCAGGAACAAGACAAGGATGCCACTCTTGCCAGTCTCATTCAACATAGTATTGGAAGTCCTTGCCAGAGCAATGAGGTAAGAAAAAGAAATAAAAGGTGTCCAAATTAAAAGGAAGAACTAAAAGTATCACTGTTTGTGAATGACATGATTTTATATAAAGAGAACTCTAAAGAATACACCAAAAGCTATTAGAAATAATTAACAAATACAGTAAAGCTGCAGGGTACAAAATCAGCATACAAATATCAGTTGCATTTCTATACACTAACAATGAACTAGGAGAAAGAAAAATCAAGAAACCAGCCCTTTTTACAATAGCAACAAAAAGAATAAAATAAATAGGAATGCATTTAGCCAACGCAGAGAAACACCCATACACAGAAAAATGTAAGACATTTTTGAAAGAAATTAAAGAAGACACAAATAAATGGAAAGATATTCTGTGCTCATATGTTGGAAGAATTAACATAGTTAAAATGTCCATATTACGAAAGCAATCTATGGATTCAAGGCAATCACTATCAAATTCCCAATGACATTTTTCACAGAAATAAACCAAAAAATCCTTAAATTTATATGGAACCATGGAAAACCCCTAATAGCCAAAGGAATCCTGAGAAAAAAGAACAGAGCTGGAGGGATCATACTCCCCAATTTCAAAGTATACTACAAGGCTGTAATAATCAAAACAGAATGGTATTGGCATAAAAACACACAGATAAGTGGAACAAAATTGAGAGCCCCGAAATAAACTCATACACACAGGGACAGCTAATGTTCAACAAAGGAGTCAAGAACATACAGCGGAGAAAGGAAAGTCTCTTCAGTAAATGATGTTGGGAAAACTGGACAGCCACATGTAAAAGAATAAAATTAGACCACTATCTTATACCCTACACAAGAATTAACTCAAAAGGATTAAAGACTTGAATGTAAGACCTGAAAACATAAAACTCCTAGAAGAAAATATAGGCGGTATGTTCTTTGACATTGGTCTTAGCAGTATGTTTTACAATATGTCTCCTCAGGCAAGGAAAACAAAAGCAAAAATAAACAAATGGGACTACATCAAACTGAAAATCTTCTGTACAGCAAAAGAAACAATAAACAAAACAAAAAGACAACCTACCAATTGGGAGAAGATATTTGCAAATCCTACATTTGATAAGGGGTTAATACCTAAAATATATAAAGAACTCATACAACTCAACACACACAGAAAAAACAACCCAATTAAAAAATCCAATTTAAAAAAACCCAATTAAAAAACTAAAAATAGGCAGAGAATCTGAACAGATATTTTTCTGAAGAAGATATACAGATGGCCAACAGGCACATGAAAAGATGTTCAACACCGCTATTATTACAGAAATGCAAATCAAAACTGCAATGAGATATCACCTCATGCCCATAAGAATGGCTATTATTAAAAACACAAGAAATAGCAAGTATTTGAGAGGATGTGGAGAAAAGGGAGCCCTTATATGCTGCCAGTGGGAAGGTAAATGGTGCAGTCGCTATGAAAAACAGTATTGCGATTCCTTAAAAAATTAAGAATAGAACTAACATACGATCCAGCTATTCCACTTCTGGGTATTTATCCAAAAAATACAAAAACACAAATTTGAAAAGATATATACACCCCTGTTCATTGCAGCATTATTTATAATGGCCAAGACTTGGAGACAACCTAAGTGTCCATTGATAGATGAATGGATAAAGAAGATAAGGTACATATATACAACAGAATACTACTCATCCATAAAAAGATGAAATCTTGCCATGTGCGACATCAATGGACCTTGAGGGTATTATTCTAAGTGAAAAATAAGTCAGACGGAGAAAGGCAAATACTGAATGATTTCACTCATACGTGAAAGATAAAAACAAACAAACAGATAAAGAGAACAGATTGGTGGTTACCAGAGGGGAAGAGGGTGGGGGAGGACAAAATGGGTAAAGGGGGAGATTTGTATGGTGATGAATGGTATTTAGATTTTTGGTGGTGAACACGATATAGTGTATACAGAAGTCGAATTATAATGATTACACATGAAATCTATATAATGTTATAAACCAGCGTTACCTCAATAAACAAAAAATGAAATTACCAAACTCAAAGTTATCTAGATTTTTTTCCTATGTTATCTTTTAGATGTTTTATAGATTTGCATTTTACATTTTTGCCTGTGATCCATTTTGAATTTATTTTTGTGAAGGGTGTAAGATTTGTGTCTAGATTTATTTTTTTGCATGTGGATGTCCAGTTGTTCCAGAAACATTTTTTGGAAGAACTCTCTTTGCTCCCTTGTATTGCCTTTGCACCCTTGTCAAAGATCAGTTGACTATATTTATGTGGGTCTACTTCTGAGCTCTCTATTCTGTTCCACTGATCTATTTGCCTATTCTTTCACCAATACCACACTGTCTTGTTAACTGTAGCTTTATAGTAAGTGTTGAAGTCAGGTAGTGTCAGTCTTCCAATATTCTTCTTCTCCTTCAATGTTGTGTTGGTTATTCTGGGTCATTTGTATGCCTATATAAACTTTAGAATCAGATTGTCAATATGCACAGCATAACGTGCTAGGATTGTGATTGGGATTACATTGAATCTATAGATAAAATTTGGAAGAACTGACATCTTGGCAATATTGAGCCTTCCTATCCATGAACAGGGAAAATCTCTCCGTTGGTTTAGTTCTTTGATTTCCTTCATCAGACTTTCATAGTTTTCCTCATATAGACCTTGTACATATTGTGTTAGATTTCTACTTACATATTCCCTTTTGGGGAGGGCTAAAGTAAATAATGCTGTGTTTTCAACTTCAAATTCCACTTGTTCATTGCTGGTATCTGTATTTTTTCAGTTCATTTTTTTCTCAGTTGTTATAATTGGATAATATTGCTCTGATTTTTTGTATTTATTTATTTTTAAATTATTTTATTGAAGTCATAATAGTTTATGCATTGTGAAATTACAGTTGTACATTATTAATCTTCCACCATATATATGTGCCTCTTTACCCCTTATGCCCACCCCAACCCCCTTACCCTCTAGTAACCACTAATCTGTTCTCTTTGTCCATGTATTTGTTTATCTTCCACATATGGGTAAAATCATGTGGTGTTTGTCTGTCTCTGTCTGGCTAATTTCGCTTAACATAATACCTTCAACGTCCATCCATGTTGTTGCAAATGAGACAATTTTGTCTTTTGTAAGGCTGAATAGTATTCCATTGTATGTATATATATATATATATATATATATACACACACCACATCTTTATCCATTCATTACTCAATGGACACTTGGATTGCTTCCACATCTTGGCTATTGTGAATAACTCTGCAATGAACATAAAGGTACATAAGTCTCTTTGAATTGTTGATTTCAAGTTCTTAGGATAAGTACCCAGTAGTGGGATAGCTGGGTCTATGCTATTTTTATTTTTAATTTTTTGAGAAATCTCCATAACCTTTTCCACAGTGGCTGCACCAGTTTGCATTCCCATCAGCAGTGCATGAGGGTTCCCTTTTCTCCACATCCTCTCCAACATTTGTTACTTTTGTCTCTGTGATTATAGCCATTCTAACGAGTGTTAGGTGATATCTTAATGTAATTTTGATTAGTATTTCCCTAATGATTAGTGATGTTGAACATCTTTTCATGTGTTTATTGGCCATCTGTGTGTCTTCTTTTGAAAAAGGTCTGTTCATATACTCTGCCCATTTTTTTATTGGGTTGTTTTTTGTTGTTGTTGAGTTGAGTGAGTTCTTTATATATTTTGGACATTAACCCCTTGTCGGATATATGATTTGAAAATATTTACTCCCAGTTGGTGGGTTGTCTTTTCATTTTGTTCCTGGTTTCCTTTGCCTTGCAGGAGCTCTTTAGTCTGATGAAGTCCCATTTCTTTATTTTTTCTTTGTTTCCCTTACCCAAGTAGACATGGTATTCAAAAAGATCCTTCTAAGACCAATATCAATGAGTATACTGCCCATATTCTCTTTTAGGAGTTTTACAGTCTAATGTCTTACCTTCAAGTCTTCAATACATTTTGAATTAACTTTTGTGTATGGTGCAACATAATGGTCTACTTTCATTCTTTGTGGCTGTATGTGGCTGTCCAGTTTTCCCAGAACCATTTATTGAAGAGACTTTCCTTTCTCCATTGTATGTTCTTGGCTTCTTTGTTGAAGTTAGCTGTCCATACATGTGTCGTTTTATTTCTGGGCTTTGAAATTGATCTGTGCATCTGTTTTTGTGCAGTACCATGCTGTTGTGATTACTATAGCTTTGTAGTATATTTTGAAGTCAGGTATTGTGATGCCCCTAGCTTTGTTCTTTTTTCTCAGGATTGCTTTAGCTATTTGGGGTCTTTTGTTGCCTCATGAATTTTAGGATTCTTTGTTCCATGTCTGTGAAGAATGTCATTGAGATTCTGATTGGGATTGCATTTAATCTGTAGATTGCTTTAGGTAGTATGAACATTTTAACTATGTTGATTCTTCCAATCCATTTGCATGGAATATCTTTCCATTTTTCATGTCATCATTGATTTCTTTCAGTAATGTCTTATGGTTTAATTATATAGGTCTTTCACCTCTTTGGTTAAATTTATTCCTAGATATTTTATTCTTTCTATTGCAGTTGTAAATGAGAATGTATTCTTGAGTTCTCTTTCTTATTTTGTTATTAGAGTATAGAAATGCAACTGATTTTTGTAAGTTGATTTGGTACCCTGCAACTTAGCTGTAGTTGTTCATTGTTTCTAATAGTTTTCTGATGGATTCTTTAGGGTTTTTTAGGTATAAAATCATGTCATCTGCAAAGAGCGAGAGTTTCACTTCTTCCTTGCCAATTTGGATATCTTTTATTTCTTTTTCTTGCCTAATTGCTCTGGCCAAAACCTCAAGTACTGTGTTGAATAAGAGTGATGAGAGTGGGCACTCTTATCTTGCTCCTGTTCTCAGAGGGATGGCTTTCAGTTTTTCCCATTGAGTATGATGTTGGCTGTGTGTTTGTCATATATAGGCTTTAATATGTTGGGGTACATTCCTTCTATAACAATTTCACTGAGAGTTTTTATAAATGGATTCTGGGTCTTGTCAAATGCTTTCTCTGCATCTATTGCAATGATCATGTGGGTTTTATTCCTCATTTTGTTAATGTGGTGTGTCACTTTGATTGTTTTGTGGATGTTGAACCATCCCTGCATCCCTAGTATAAATCCCACTTGATCATGATGTATGATCCTTTTAATGTATTTCTGTATTCAGTTTGCTAATATTTTGCTGCGGATCTTTGCATTGATGTTCATCATTGATATTGGCCTGCAATTTTCCTTATTTCTATTGCCATTGTCTGGCTTTGGAATCAGGGTGATGTAGGCCTCATAGAATGAGTTAGGAAGTATTCCATTTTCTTCAATTTTTTCGAATAATTTCAGAAGGATAGGTATTAAATCTTCTTTGAATGTTTGGTAGAATTATCCTGAGAAGCCATCTGGTCCTTGACTTTTATTTTTTGGGAGGTTTTTGATTACTGCTTCAATCTCTTTACTTGTGATTCGTCTATTCAGATTCTCTATTTTTTCTTGTTTCAGTTTCAGGAGATTGTATGAGTCTAGGAATTTATTCATTTCTTCTAGGTTATCCAATTTGTTTGCATATAGTTTTTCATAGTACTCTCTTATAATCCTTTGCACTTCTGTGATAGCCATTGTAATTTGTCCTCTTTCATTTCTAATTTTATTTATTTGATTCTTTTCTCTTTTTTTCTAGTGAGTCTGGCTAAGGGTTTGTCAATTTTGTTTATCTTCTTAAAGAACCAGCTCTTAGTTTCATTGACCCTTTCTACTGTTTTCTTTGGTTTCTATTTCATTTATTTCTGCTCTAATTTCTATTATTTCCTTCCTTCTGCTTACCTGGGGCTTTGTTTGTTCTTTTTCTAGTTCTGTTAGGTGTAATTTGAGAGTGCTTATTTGATATTTTTCTTGTTTGTTAAGGTGCGCCTGTATTGCTATGAATTTCCCTCTTAGGACTGCTTTTGCTGCATCTGATATTTGTTGCTATGGTGTATTTTCATTTTCATTTGTCTGCAGATATTTTTTGACTTCTCCTTTAATTTCTTCATTTATCCATTGATTGTTCAGTAGCATGTCTTTGTCACGTTCCCAGCTTTTTTCTTGTAGTTGATTTCTAGTTCCATAGCATTGTGCTCAGATAAGATGCTTGATATGACTTCAATCTTCTTAAATTTATTGAGCTTGCCTTGTTTCCCAACATATGGTCTATCTTTGAGAATGTTCCATGTGTGCTTGAGAATAGTGCATATTCTACTGATTTTGGGTAGAATGTTATATATATATATATATATATATTAAGTCCATCTGGTTTAGTTTTTCATTTAATTCCACTACTTCTTTGTTGATTTTCTGTCTGGATGATCTATCTGTTGATGTAGGTGAGGTGTTGAGGTCCCCTACTATTATTGTCTTGCTGTTAATTTCTCCTTTTGGGTCTGTTAATAGTTGCTTTATGTACTTTGGTGCTCTTGTGTTGGGTGCATTCATATTTATAAGTGTTATATGCTCTTGGCAGAGTGTCCTTTTTATCATTATATACTGCCACTCTGTCTCTTATTGTCTTTTTTATCTTGAAATCTACTTTGTCTGATATAAGTGTGGCAACACCTGGTTTATTTGTTTCCCATTAATTTGGAGTATCATCTTCCATCCCTTCACTCTCAGCCTGTTTTTATCTTTAGAGCTGAGATATATTTCCTGGAAGCAGCATACTGTTGGGTCTTGTTTTTTAATTCATCCTGCCACTCTGTGTCTTTTGATTGTAAAATTCAATCCATTTACATTTAGAGTTATTATTGATATATGAAGGCTTAGTACTGCCTTTTTATCATTGTTTTCTGGTTCTTCTGTATTTCCATTGTTTATCGTCCTCTGTATTTCTGAGTGCCATTTCAGTTTGGTGATTTTCTATGATGGTTTTCTCCTTATTTTTAATTTGTATCTCTGTTCTGATTTTTTATTGAGTGCCTACTGTAAAGTTTGTATAAAAGATCTCGTAGATGAGATACTTCATTTTCTGAAAGCCTCTTATTTCCTTAGGCTAAGCAGATTCCATCCCTTTCCTCTTCCCTGTTGAAGTTATTGTTGTCACAATTTATTCCATGTTGTGTGGTGAGTTTGTGATTAAAAGGAAGTGATTTATAGTTATTTTCAATGATTTCCTTCCCTTTATCTTTAATGTTATAATTAAATGTTTGCTACCCTGTTCTGATAGAATGCTGCATATTTCTGATTTTCTCTGCCTATTTATCTCCTTGCTCAAGGTTCGTAAACCTTTTCTTTTTTTATGTATGAGGGCCTTCTTGATCATATCTTGCAGGGGGGGTTTGTAGCAATGAACTCCCTCAGTTTTTGTTTATCTTGGAAAGTCTTTATTTATCCATTGTATCTGAAGGATACTTTCACTGGATTATTGGCTGAAAGTCTTTGTCTTTCAGAATTTTAAATATATCATTCCAGTCTCTCCTAGCCTGTAAGGTTTCTGCTGAGAAGTCCACTGAATGCCTGATAGGGGTTCTTCTGTAGGTTATTTTCTTCTACCTTGCTGCCCTTAATATTTTTTCTTTGTCATTGACTTTTGCTAGTTTTACTAATATATGCCTTGGAGAAGGTCTTTTTGCATTGATGACATTAGGAGTTCTATTGGCTTCTTTTGCATGTAATTCAAGCTCATTCTCCGGGTTTGGGAAGTTCTCAGCTATTACGTCCTTGAACAAGGTCTCTGCTCCTTTCTCCCTCACTTTTCCCTCTGGAATACCTATAATCCTTATGTTGCATTTACTAATTGAGTCATATATCTCTCAGAAATTTTCTTCCTTTCTTTTTACTCTTAGTTCTCTCTCTTACTCCATCTGCAGATTTTCTATATTTCTGTCCTCTAATTGCTGAGTCTGTCATCCATAATATCAGCTCTGTTTTTTAAGGACTCCAGATTTTTCTTTATCTCATTCATTGTGTTTTTCATCTGTAACATTTCTGATTTTTTTTATAGTTTCAATCTCTTTTGTGAAGAATTCCATCTGTTCATTAATTTTATTCTTGAGATCATTAAACTGTCTTTCTGAGTTTTCTTGCAACTCATTGAGTTTCTTTATGATAACTATTTTGAATTCTCTGTGATTTAGATTGTAAATTTTTGTGAGTTTGGGATTGATTTCTGGGTACTTGTCATTTCCCTGCTAGTCTGCAGTGTTAATGTAGTTCTTCACAGTATTTGATGGGGTAGATTTTTGCCTTCACATAGTGGTCATACTGATTGCAGATTCCACCTGCCACCACTTGGGGGGGCCAGGATCTTTGTTTTATGTGCCCTCTGAGACCCCTGTTAGATGTGTCAGTCTGTTGGAAGCTGTGCCAACAGGTAACATCTGCATTTGCCCACTGGCCTCTGCTGCTTTACACACATATGTGCAGGTGCTCTGGAGGTGATCCCCTGCTCAGGCTGTTGGGCTGCGCCAGTGCACCAGGTGGGGGAGAGGGGTGCTTTCTTTCATGTGCAGAATGCTCCATGCCCTGGCTCTGCATTCACTGTCTGCCCAGGTTGGTGAGTACACCCTTGTGATTGCTTAGACATCTCAGTTGGAGCATTCCCATAGGCTGGGAGGCAGCTCCAATAGTGCAAGCATTCCCGTGGAGTGCTGCCTTGTCCCCCTTCTCCTCTCAGGGTTGCATGCCAGCCACCATGTGATGTCCTGCCCCTGGGTTGCTGCTGCACAGGAAGGAGAGGCAATCCCCTCACCTCCTTCTACTGCCTCCTGGGGGGGTCCAGCACTCCCACCTTCATATATATGGCTGTGTGTAGCTTTCAGACATATATTGTGCTGTGTTAATGTCCTCTTGGTTTATGAATGTCATTTTCACTGTACCTTAGTGGGGAGAGACTAAGGGAAGAGCTCACTCCACCATGATGCTGATTTCATTCCTGTCATATTGCTCTATTTTTAAGTTCACTGATCTTTTCTGCTTTCTACATTGTGCTTTGGAGTCCATCCATTGAGTTATTACAGGTGTTGTATTTTTCAGTACTAAAAGTTTCATTTGGACCTTCTATTTATTTTCTGAGACTTTCTATATTTTCATTTGCTTCAAGCAAGTTCATAATTGCTCATTAAACTATTTTTATGATGGCTGCTTTAAAATCCTTGTGAGATAATGCCAACATCTATGTCATCTCATTGACATCAGTTGTCTTTTCTCATTTAAGTTGATATTTTCCTGGTTCTTGTTAGGAACATCATTTTTTATTGTGTCTGGACATTTGGTGCATTATATTATGAGACTCTATATATTTTAAATATATTCTGTTTAACAGGCCTCCTCTGATATCACACCAGTGGGAGAAGAGTCATCGCCCTTTCATTACTGATAGGTGGGGAGTAGAAATCCTGGTCTCCCACTCAGCGTTCCTTGACACCCCAGAGGTAAGAGGTGCAACCTTACTGCTGGGAAAATGGAGGAGTTTCAACTCTTCAATAGGTCTGTGATGACACCACCCTGGCTGGGAGGTGGAGTAGCACCATTTTATTGCTCCTCATATGGCCTCCACTAACATCTCTTGGTGGGGATATGCCTTGTTAGTTCTGAATGGTAGTTAATGTTCTGGCTTCTCTCTCATCCTCCACTGACACTGGCAGGGAATGGGAGGAGCGCCTTGTTATCACTGGGTATGGGTGGAATTCCAGCCTGTCATTAGGCCTCTACTAATACCATGGGTGCTTGTTACCATGTTTGTTGTTAGGGTAGTGATAAAAGTTTCCAGTTCCCTATTTGGTCTTCTCTGATACCACCCTGTGAGGAAGAGGAGGGATACTTGATGAGAACAGGACAAGGGTAGAAGTCTTGGCTCCCCACACTGCCTTTACTGACAGAGATGGTGATGGAGCTGCAGTAATTTCCAAGGTGTAAGACAGTTATTGTCTAGAAGATTTTTGTCTTGCTGAGTTTCCTCTTTCCTTGTATTTTGGCTGGAGAGAGCAGGCTTTTCTTGGGGAATTTACTGGTCTGTGCTCAGTGGCATTTCTGTGTTGCTGGCTATTCCCTCACTTAGTCTGATACATGAGGCAAGAAGAAAACCCAGGGAACTCTGCTGTATCATTTATCAGGTTCTGTAGCCCCTAGATGGTCTGCCTTCTTCTCTCCACCTTTCAGGGTCTTCTCATATTTGTTTTAAATATAATGTCCAGGGATATTAGCTGTACTTAGCAGGAGTAATAGAGAAATGCATCTATTCCTCCTTGGTCTAGAACTTGAAGACTTTAATTGTTTTTGTTAAGGTAAGTTTGGATGGTGGCTTGATGTCACAGCCTGCAGACTTTGCCCAGGAAGCTGGCATATTAGAAGCCATCTGTATTTGAGCGTAAGTTTATACTTGATCCTGTAATTGGGGTTATTTGTACAGATTTAATACAGATTAGGAAGAATATCAGTTTCAACCTGAAAAGGCAAAAAGTAAAGTTTAAGGAAAACAATCCTATGGAGGCTCATCTCTCAGCTTCTATCTACAGATGGAGAGGCAGGAAACAGAGAGCTGGAGGAAGTTTTAAAAGAGTCTTTTCGCAGAGTAAATAGATTACCTGTGGCCATGATCAGGGAAAGCCATTAGTAGGAAAGAGAATTTTCCTATAGGAAAAAATTTCTCAACCCTGGTTACTCATTAGTATCACCTGGGGAGATTTTAAAACTCTATGCCCAGGCTATACTCTAGAACAATTAAATCACAATCTCTAGGGATGAGGTCTACACACCAGTATTTTTAAAACTCTCCAGGTGATTCCAGTATAAAGCCAAGGTTAAGAATCACTGCTATAGGAGTTTTTGACTAGAGTAGGAAGGTTCAATTAATATAAATAAGAAACATATCCCATACAAAAGAGTGGGAGGGTAGAATCAAGAAGAGATTAATCAATGATTTTCAACAATTAAGGCTTCATGGAAAAAGAATCTCTAACCAAACCCAAGTCTTTTAATCTTTATCCATATGTGTTGTTCTATATAAGATAATATTAACATTGTTACTGATTTACTACTTTAACCAAGAGATCTGGTTTTATAGACAGCATACAAACAAGTAGAAAGGTGCACCATTATCTATGTCTCTTTGTTGTTCCTACTTATGGGGAGCTTACGTTCTCAGATACAGCTGGAGGATCTGAAAATAATACCTAGAGGTATATTGAATCAAAATTTGGTTAAAATGTCAGGGGATTAAAAAGAGCTGATTCCAAAAAGAATGGAAAACATCAATAAAGCTCATAGGTCAAAAAAATCAAGCCCTTGTTATTCACGGAGTTGTGTTCTAGTCACCATTTCTGATTATCTTCTCTGTCCTTTCTCTCCTTTGCGATCTCTTGCTACCAAGAGTAAGTCAACAGCAAAGCTAGGTCTTGTATGTTTATCGCACATCACTGTTGGAAGGCTCTTAGAGATCATTGAGTCCAGTCTCTTTTATGCATCAAAGGGGAAACCGAGGGCAAGCAAAAGGGGAGGGATCTTCTTACTACAGCTAGGGAATAATAAAGGTGAAATAAGAACTCAGATCTCCAGTATCCTGTTTCAATGACATCACTGTGGCCAAGAAGACAGCATAATCAATGTGATCATTCTGATTATGTGGGAATGATTAATATACCATGATCTGATAATACTTTGACACTACTATGTGATACTTAGAAAATCCTAGGGAAACTATGACGTAACCTTCCAAGCTGAGAACTCTGAGAGATTCAGTAAGATAAATAGGATTCTCTTTCATGAGATCTGTCTTAGAGAGGCAGCTGTGACATAACGGGAAGTGCTTGTGTCTCAAAGTCAGATAGACTTGGGCTGGAATTCCAGCACATCACAGATATATAACCATAGAAAAATAATTAAATCTGTCTGAGCTTCAGTTTCCTTCTTTGTAAAATGAAGGTTATAAAGAGCACCTGCCACCTAACGACATCATGAGGATTAAATGAGACAAAATATGACAGTGAGAAAGCACATGAGAGATAATCACTAAATATTAATTGTACATTCCTGTTCTCTCACTGCACTATTCCTTAGAAAGAAATGTCAGGAGAAGGAATGTGTTGGCACTGGAAACCACAAGGGAAAAAGGCTTTTTGCATGATAGCCACGTGACTGGGCAGCTGCCCTCACTAGGAATCCATTTGGTCAAGGCAGACAGCATCTGAATCAACAACACACATGCATATATACAATTTCTAAGACCTTAAAATGTTAACTGCTGGGTGCACAGAAACTTGCCAATCATGTTATGAACATAAAGTGAAAGAGCGTCATTCCAGCCCAGAGACATGCAAATGTTCCTAGTTTCTAATAAAACGGTTGTTAACAATCACCTGAAAATTCCATATTCGACAGTTTGATGACTTGTTTGCTGCTTTAATCCATCTGCTCACAGAGCTCTGGTTTCCCTATGTCCTTCTGAGGTAAGGAGTAGGAGTTCACTTCCCTGTGAGTGGCACAAACATACACTGATATTAACTCAAAAACAGACAGGGCTGCCCACATGCTATCCCTTCCTGTGCTTTAATCACCATCCATAAATTAGAGGGTTCAATCTCCCCCATGGTACCAGCATTCAAAATTTTATTGAATGAGAATGGGAGGCCTGGTTGGGCAAAAAGGTCTTTTCTGACATGGATGCAGGACAGGTTCACCACAAGCCCTGGCCTCTTATCTACCAGATAATTCCCAGTTACTTCTCCCCTATTCTGTAGTGGCTCCCTCAATAAACTCCTCTGTAGCCTGTGATGGTATCTCCCAATATCTCTTTTCCTATACCCATCCCTGAAACTGTAGTGGTTTCCTTTGTTCTTCCTCCTTTGGTCTGAATGATACCTCTTAAGTCTTCCTCCTCTAAGTTCCTTCTGGATGCATCCTATCTCTCTTTCCTTCAGGCTATGTAGAGAGCTCAAAATGAAGAGAACTGAATAGGACTCAAGTTCTGTCTCTTTTGTTGTCTTGAATTGAGTAATTGGGTCGTGTGTGTGTGTGTGTGTGTGAGAGAGAGAGAGAGAGAGAGAGGCTGAGATTGTTTCTGACAATGCAAGTGTTTGGAAAGTAATCAAATTGCTAAACCAACATGAGTCTACTCAGAATTCAGTGATCCTAGAATATTTTTAAGACAGCTTTATTGAGATATATTTTACATATTATATAATTCAGCCATTTCAAATGTACATTTCAATGATTTTTTTTTTATGAGGAAGCTCAGCTCTGAGCTAATATCCATGCCAATCCTCCTCTTTTTTGCTGAGGAAGACTGGCCCAGAACTAACATCCCCACTTAACCGCTACGCCATGGGGCCGGTCCACTCAATGATTTTTATTAACTTTACTGAGCCACCATTGTAACTCAGTTTCAGAACATTTTCATTCTCATAAGATCCTCATGCTTACTTAAATTTAATCCCTTTTCTCACCCCCAGCCCCAGGCAACCACTAATATACCTTCTGTATGTATTAGCTTGCCTTTATGGATATTTTATATAAATGGAATCATATAATATGTGGTCTCTCGTGTCTGGCTTTTTCACTTAGCATGCTTTAAGGTTCATCTATGACATACAGAGTGTCATTGCAATCTTTTTTATTACTGAATAGTATTCCTATATATATAGGACATATACATATGACAATTTGTTTATCCATTCATCAGTTGATAGACATTTGGGTTGTTTTTACTTTTTGGATATTATAAATAAGGTTTATATGAATATTTGTATAAAAGTTTTGCGTGGACATATGTTTTTAGTTATCTTGGGGTGTCTACCTAGGAGTGGAATTAGTGGATCATATGGTGACTCTAACTTTAACTTTCAGAGGAACACCCAGACTGTTTTCAAAAGTGTGTGTATCATTTTACAATCCCACCAGCAATGTATGAGGGTTCCCATTTATCCACATCCTTGCCAAAATATATTGTTGTCAGGATCATAGAACATTAAAAATGGAAAGAAACTTGATTTCTCTAGTTCTTAAATAATATTATAGTAAAGCACAGCATTCAAAGTTAAATGGTATCTCTTAGGTGGTTGCTTGAATCTGATGAGATTGTAAAGACAAACATGGACTCTGAAATGGCAAAACAGTACTCTTTAAGAAGTAATCATTTTGATGGTCTAGATAGAATATGCTTGTATTTTAAAAAATATTATGATCAAAATGAAAACACACACATACACAAACTCCTACAGATTTTTCAGGCCTCAAAAGACGTATGCAGGGGCTGACCCAGTGGCATAGCAGTTAAGTGCACGCACTCTGTTGCTGGCGGCCCGGGTTCGGATCCCAGGCATGCACTGATGCACTGCTTGTCAAGACATGCTGTGGTGGCGTCCCATATAAAGTGGAGGAAGATGGGCATGGATGTTAGCCCAGGGCCAGTCTTCCTCAGCGAAAAGAGGAGGATTGGCATGGATGTTAGCTCAGAGCTGACCTTCCTCACAAAAAAAATAAAAAAGACATATGCACAGTCCTCTTAGGGCCATAGAACCCTGTTTAAGAAGTATTAGATTAGAACACAAGAATTTCTGGTAGATCTTTAGCACAGATGAGAAGATAAATTGTCATAATCAATTCAAAAATATAAAAGGAGAACTTGGACTATAACCCAGATTTCCTGGATGACAAGTCACTGAATCCTACTACCTCTAGTGCTGCATCCACTGATAAGAAACACATTTCCTTGCTGTACTCACTGAGCAAAGACACACCAGTCAAATGAGGCACCTTGGTTCTTTGAAAGTAGAGGAATAAACAAGGTGTTTGGATGTATTTACATTTATTGGCTAATAAGAAATATTTCCAGAGCATCAGAAACAAAACACAACTCTGCCAGTAGCCATACATGCACATGACCCAAGATTTAACAACATCTCTATAAATAACTGAAATATGAGGGAAAAGTAATTAAAATTTATCTATGTTCAATGTAAAACACCAAAGACGTTGGTAGTGAGGCAGGCAGGGGGTTAGGGGCATGAGAGATTATCTTCCCAGTATAGTAGTGCTGTGTGTTGGGGAGAGGGTGCTGCAGTATTGACATTCTTACCTAACCTACGTCTGAGAACCTTGGAGGAGAAAGTTACTGTCCCAGACTCTTCCCTGTCAAAATCTAAATCAAAGTGTACAGAAGAGAAAATAGTGAACCAAAAAATAAATAAACTCATCCCCAGCAAACACCTTCCCTCCCTTACAAACAAAAACAACTTTCTTTTACTAGTTCAAACATAGACAACTCAACTATTATCTAGGCTCCGAGGCACAGTGAAAATATTTCTATTAAGTGTCTTTTGTGCTTCCATGAACCAATAACCCCCAAGTATAAAAGATGCATGAAAGCAAGGTGCTCAAAGATGCCCATACTTTAAAAACAATTAAAAGGAAATCTTTAAAAGCACTCTCCAGGAGCAAACACTTGAGTGTGACATTTGCCATGGCTGAACAGCAATTATAAAGAAAAAAAACAATGTTTGCCTCACCTATACCCAAGACAACTTAAAAAGTAAAATAAAACTTTACTTCCATATTCCAATGGCCAACTCTAATTTTTGAACTTCTGAAAGAAAATTAGAACCAAGGTGATTCTGGGTATGGCTTATGGTGGTCACACAATGTTCATACTATGAGGACGTTGCTCCTGGCTGGCACACCTGTGCATTGAGGAAGCCCCAGCAACCAAGGCTGGTGTCTTCATTACTACAGAAAAAGTCAGTGTTAAGAAGCTATTCTGGGCTGGGCATTTCAGCCAGCAAGTTTTTGTCTTGGGTGGGGCTCACATTAAGCTTTGTAGTGATTAAGTTTATGGACAAACCATTGGGGAATTCTGTTACATGGCTGCTGGCTTTTCTGCAATGTTGCCTCCAGTGCCACTATGGTAACTGTACCATCCCAAAGCAGCTGTTAGGGGGAAGCCTTAAAGCAGTGGAAAAAGCCCTCATCTGGGAACTAGGAGACATGGGCCAGACTGACTTCTGGCCTGACAAGCCACATATCTAATATGAGCTGATTTCCTCTTCTTTAAGAGGGATATAATAACACCCAATTCAGGGGTTTGTGAGGATGAAATGAGACCATGGGTGTAAAAGAGCTTTGTAAATTATAAAGTCTAGAGCAGCCACAGTGAAGAGGGCAGACAGTATCATTTTATCATTATATTATTGTTATTATTACTGTGTTACAATCTTTCTCATAGAGAAGCAGTTTTAGACTTGGGCTTGAACCACTGCCAGGCACATGGTGACCTTTGAACACCTAAGGCCTGCTCAAGTTGAATCATCTTCTGCTTGGGTACTGGTGCTTACCCTACCAGGTGTAGACACGACTAATTAAAGCCAATGAGATAGGAATGAATCTTCCCAGAAAGAAAAGACCAGAGAACCTAAAGGCCAAGGCTTAAACCTTTGAATCCCACATATTTGCTAATACCTGTGTGAGGCCAGGCTGCTTGGTGCAGACTTATAATTCAATTGCTTCTAATCCCCAGTCCAGTACAATGGAACCTTTATACTTTTTCCCAGGTGCTTTTAGCACCCTGATCAATGGGTTGCCCCAGAAGCCCTTAATCAGTGTTGTAGACGGACTGTCCCCAAAGACGCATTTAATAAAATTTTGAAAGCAAAAGGCTTGCTGTAGAGAGCATTCCTTTGCCAGGGCTAGGACCTGGTGATCAAGTTCACATGCTGCTTAGTGTAATTAATTAACCATCAAGCACTTGTGGGACAGGAACTAGCTGTATAGGCTTCAGAAAAACAACCAAATAATAAAGAAGAATACAGCTTCCAAGGAACTTGTTTCTCCCTGGTCATGGGATGTATAGGTAGGAGCTAAAGCAAAAACACACTTTAGAAAGAATCAAATGGGAAGGGGTGGTGGGAGAGTTGGGATCCAATTGACATGTCAATAGAAAGAGGCAGTGGGGCTCCTTTCCTCTTCCTACTCAGCTGTCCCTAGATGGATTGGGGGGTATCTTTGGGGGACTGCTGGAAGGTAGTTTGGGGAAATCAGGCCCCAGAGGGTAGGTTAACTTGGCTTAGAAATTCTATGTAAAGTTCCAAGAGGGTAAATTCCAGCCCTGCTACCTGCTGGAGGTGGAGAGTTATAGCACCTCAGATAAAGGGTGAAGCCCAGGAGATCCACAGGGAAGTTGCTTACCCTGTCCTATGCTGCAACACAGGACCATTGCCCTTCAAACATGCATAAGAACTTCCAGCTGACCCAGGGAGTACAGTAAGTCTAGAGGGACCTGTAGAAGGCAGAGTCAACCTTACAGGCCATAGGAGATAAGAACTACAGGGAGAGAAAAGCAAAAACAAACCTCTCCATCATGGATGCAGATAAAGTCATGTGCTATTTTTCAATGAAAGACTACATTGCTGCCTCAGCAGGACTTAACAGACTATGGGGTGAGCTGATTTTCTTGGTGGTGGGGATGAGCTGCCTTAATCAATCTCCTAAGTCTCTTCCTTATGCTCCTTAGTGATCTTTTAAGGGTTATTTAGGGAATGTCTAATGGAGAGAAATAACCAGTACACTCCAACATCCCTACTTGTCCCTCTGCCATAGCCAAGAGCAGTTTCTGCCCTTCCTACCCTTCCCTGACCTCTACTCCCAGCCATGGAATCCACGCTGGGGTCTAGGGGTAGGCATGTGGGGCAGGCTGCCTTCCCCAAATATTAATTGCTTTGGGTAAGTTACTACTCTTGTCTAGGCTTCAGTTTCCTCATCTTTAAAATAGGCATAATATATAAAAGAACTTTTTTAGACCGCAAAGCACTGAAGTGGTATAATTGACAGATTTGCTCAAATATCTCCAATTTACCTGGGTGAGGCTTTTAAAGGTGGGATAATTGCCCCAATCTCACCTCTAAATAAAGTTAAAATTTCAAGTCTTTGCTCAAATTCAGATCAGAGATTCTTCAATTGAACAGAAGAATGTAGGGGAAAGACAAGTAGGATGGATGCTTCTACTGGCTCCAGCCTTTAGTCCTTCTCTTTATGCTCCAGGAACAAAAGGAGATAAGTTAGACAGTTAAAAAGAGTCTTGGCTGACCTTGCAGCCCTTCTCATTTTTTGACCTCTTGAGGGACAGCGCTGAATGGAAAGAGAAGTCTCTTAGCTTCCCACTGGGGTCAGACCTGCCTGGCAGAAAATGTACATCTAGGCTGGCTGCAGGGTGGGGGTGAGGGAGCTGGCAGGGATAGGATAGGCTTGGTACAGCAGGCAAGGACATTATCTCACTCACATTCAGACATAAGGGCCTTATTTTTTTCTCCACCCTTTTTCGTTCCAAAGAGAGCTGTTTTCTAGAACAGATATGCCAGAAAACCACAATTTTCATACTTCAAAACACTGTCTTCCAGAAAATGAAGATTTCAAGACATTGCAGAGACCCCTAGCCTTGCTATTGACCCCTATATCACTGAGCAATTTAAGTCTAGTCACTTTTCATCTCCGGACCTCAGTTTCCTTATCTACAAACTGGGGATGGTAATCTTTGCCTTGCCCACCTCAGGGTCTGTGTAAAGATCCAATGAATGATGGCTGTGAACATACATTGCAAACTGTAAGTGCAGCACTCATATATGTAGTAAATTCCAGCATTCCCACCCCAGGATAACTGTGCCCTATCCCCAGTCCAGGCTTTTACAAATTAAGTCACATTCAACATTGTGGACTATATAGGCTGCTCCCAAACAAAGGAGACAGTTGCTCCACTCATCTGAGCACTTCTTCCTTCCAAATCTGACCCACTGTGAGAGAGTGGGCATCAGCCCAAGTGGCCTATTGTGGGCATAAGGGAGACATAAAAACGATCCATTATGCTCATATCTGAGCCCTGAGGTTCTCATCTGCCCTGTGCCGTCAGTCATGGAGAGAGAAGTTCCGTTTCATTCTGAGAAGTGTGTGAAACTGGTGGTGAGAGCTCAGAAACTGGTTGGTTTTTCTCTAAACTAAGAAAGAACTAATGGTCCCTGAGCTGCCCTAGGGCCAGGCTTCAATGAGAACTTTAGGTCCTGAGTGTCCCCTATTAGATCTCACAAACTTTACTGTCACCCCAAAGACCAAAGCTCTGAGCTTTGAGTTTGGCCCTGGGGATCTAGAGACTCAGCCTTCGGCTTTAGAAGACAAGGCACCAGGAAAGGACAAAAAAGGTAAGAGTAGAAGAGAAATAAAAATGAAAGGAACTTTAGGAAGTACCATTTTAAAGATCAAAAAGACACTGAATTGAATTCCCACTAAAGAATGGTAGAGAACTACATGTGGGGAGGAAGACCCTGGCAAATGGGCTTGCTTCAGAGCACTCACAGCCACAGAAGTCTAGGAGATAAGTGGGGAATCAAGGTGTCAGGTCTCTCCTAAGATGTGTGTGTGTGTGTGTGTGTGTGTGTGTATGTATGTATGTCTGTGTGAGTGCGTGTGTATTGGGGGAAGGGCAGTGTGGAAGAGCTAAAAGGGGAAGGGTTTAATTGTGTCCTTAAACTGCTAGGTACATATATCAACGGAGTACTGAGGGACCCCTCCTTCAGGTCCACCTGGCCAAAGATTCAGGCAGTATAACTCTACCCCATTCATTGGCATCCCCTCCTCTCTTCTCTATAATCAAGCTGAGCTAGTAACATGTCTGGTAGTTCCATGGCTGGGGAATCTGGCTTTCCTGGCTAGCTAGAATAGGGAATCAGAAAATGCTGCAGATCAGCTTTGGGAAAATGATGAAGAATCAATCCACTGGTGGGATGGGATAGGATGTGCCCCATGTGTAGAGTACTGGCTGTTGTGGACACCACATCCTGGGCTCCTGCTGCTGTTGTGGCATAGGAACAAAGCATGAGTGTCCAGGGAGAAGACTGGGGAAGCCTGCCAGGAGCCCAAGGGACCTACGAAGGGAGCAGAGCAAGTTAGAAACCTGTGGGACAATCTCACTAGCTCCATCCTCTCCCCATTCCTCAAAACAAAAAACATGGTTTAGACCAATGGTTTAGGATACAGTAACAGAAGTATATCATCTGGCTAGGGTGATGACAGTTCTACCCTATTCTACACATGTGAGACCATTCTTCATGAAACTGGGTTCAGTTCTAAACCCCACATACTTTAGAAGACCTTAAAGTGATACTTTTCAGAGAGGAGGTGCTATCTTCAGACCTCTTCAGGGCTATCACAAGGCAGAGGAAGCAGATGAGGTCTGTGTGGCCCAAGGAGCAGAGCTAGGACCATGGGTGGGTACTATAGGGAGATAGAAAGATTTTCTTTACATTGAGCTCAAAGTCACCAGTCATAGCTGCAATACATGTTGGGCAATAGTGAGCTCTCTGACACTGCAAGTATGCCAGCAAGGATGACACAAACACTTGATGGAGATATTATAAAAGAGACTCAAGCACTGATTGGAGGACTTGGAAGGGAAATTGGACTAGATGACCTTGAAGGTATCTAGGCTAACTGGTTTTAAAGCAGTCTTGGCTTTCATCAACATATTGTTCACATTATTTTAGGTAGGATATAAGGAGGGTGAAGTCATTGGGAAACCTGGACAATATCTTAGCTGGAGAAATATGGTAATGAATGGTAAAAGGTAGTTGGTTAGTTGAAAAGAAATCTACCCACTCTCCTGCTTCATAGTGCCTCATACTACTTAAGCCTTTGGAAAAGTAACATTGTCTATGGAATAGTCACATTGATAGAATGGGACAAGTTCTGGATTGGAGCCCCAAAACCTGGGCTCTAGCCCAGTTCTGCCACTGATTTGCTCTGTGACTTTTGAGCAAATCACTTTCCTTCTCTGTGTCTCAGTTCCTGCCTCTGTAAAATAAGGCTTTCAAACCCTGACCTGCTTATCACAAAGGGGTGTTATGACAATCTGATGAGTGTAGTGGATATGGAAGGATGTGTAAATTGTGACTGGAGTGGGGGAGGGAAAGAAGAACTAACATGACTTAAACAGCTTTAATGCATCAGACACTGTAAAAGGCATTTGCACATGCATTTCTCATTCAACTCTCACAAGAACTTATGAGGTGTGTAGTACTTTCTACTTTTTACAGGTTAAGGACCTGAGGCTCAGAGAGGTGAAGAGAATTACACAAAGTTCACATAGCTATTAAGGAATGGAGGTAGATTTGACACACAGGGCTGCCAGATGCTAAAGGCTGTATATTTTTTCACTGTGCCATGGTGATTGTACACATAAAGGGAGATAACCGAATATAACTATTAGACAGTGGGGCCCTGAGACAGGTTGCAAAAGGCCAGAGTAGAGAGACTGGTGTCATGTCAACCTGGCCAGTTCCTTGACAATTGTGAGCCCAGAAATGTGATGTCTGATTGACTGGATCAAAAGATTAGTATCCCCTCCATCCACCAGTGTTCCTAGCTTGCTGCTCTTCTATGCCAAGCCCTACTGAACAACAGTATTCCAGAGGAGGATTCTTTGGGGGTGGTCCCCAATTTCTGGTCTTTCTGCCCTACCTTTTCAGCTCACCTCAGTAGAGTTAAGTGCTGGGGACTTCAAAGGGCACGTTGAGCTCCAGCTCTGTCTCCAGAGCTTTCATCTGTGTTCCCCACAAAGGTCTCAGCTCTAGTATAGGAGGCAGAGCTGGAAAACTTTTGCAGGTCCATCTCTGTGAATTCGATGGGACTGTGGACCCAGTGGGAGTGGCTCTCTGAAGTACAGGAGGCCATGGTAAAAGACTTCTGTGTGAGGAAGCCATGAGTCGAGCTGCAGTCGTCATCCAGGATGGGGTTAAGTGGCTGGGTTTCAAAGATGCTTTCACTCAGTGGGGACTCAGGACCGGTCTCCTGGCCAGGTGGCATGGGGAAGAGAGATTCCTCCTCTGCTGCCTCGTCAGCCTCAAACTGCAGCAAAACTCCTGCAACTCGAAGCAGAAAGCCACTGGGTCACCCAAAGGCAGGGGCTCCTCTCAGCAAGGCATCTGATTCTGAGCACAAGACGCAGAAGGGTCTGGGAGCTAACGCTCCCTTTTCCCTCCCTGGGGACCAGAGCACCTAGCACCAGGCTGAGGTGACACAGTTGAGAAACATACTTACATTAGGCTATC
Source organism: Diceros bicornis minor (assembly GCF_020826845.1). Lineage (NCBI taxonomy): Eukaryota > Metazoa > Chordata > Mammalia > Perissodactyla > Rhinocerotidae > Diceros > Diceros bicornis. Next base: position 60,242,887 of record NC_080781.1, read on the forward strand.
AGATTGAGGTTGATCAGGTGATCAGATTGAGGCTACCTGGTGGTGGATCGGGGAAAAGAGTCAATTTCTCCAGAGAAAGAAAAACCTTTTGAGAGAAGCAGGATATTGACACCCTTCCTCATGATCTTCATTTCCTAATGTTATGCCTCTGTGTATGTTATATGGTGAAAGGCACTTTGCAGGTGTAATTAAGATTATAGACCTTAAAATAAAGAGATTACCCTTGTGGGCCCAATGTAATCACATGTGTCCTTAAAAGCAGAATAGGGAGGCTGAAGAGTAAGAGAGTATCAGAGAGATGTGATATGGAAATGACTCGACCAACAATTGCTAGTTTTGAAAATGGAAAAAGGTCACGAGATAAAGAATGTGAGTGGTCTCTAGAAACCGAGAATGGCCCTCAGCTGACAGTCAGCAAGGAAATGGTACCTCAGCCCTATAACTGCAAGAAATTGAGTTCTTCTATCTTCTTGAATAATCAAGGAAGTGCATTCTTTCCTGGAGCTTCAAGAAAATAATACAGCCCTGCCGACACCTTGATTTTGGTCTTGTGAGACTCTAAGCAGAAATCCAGCCTAGCCTACAAAGCTTTTGATCTATGGAAATGATGAGATAATAAATGGGTGTTGTTTTAAGTCCTTAAATTTGTGGTGATTTGTTACGACAGTGATAGAAAAGTAATAGCCCTTCATGCATAAGCCTGAGTCAACATCAGGTTATAAACTGAGAGCCTATGGGATGTGTGTTTTTTTGACCTCCATGTCGTGGTTGTGGTTTTGTTTTTCGTTAGAACTCATTGCCAGAGCTTAATACTATTTCATACAAAGATCCAGATTTTTGGCTTCTCTCAAAAACTCAGAAGATCTTGAAACACTGAATATTCTCACATGGTAACAAACAGCTGGAACTGAATGGTAGATTCTCCTTTAGACAGGGGATGAACTTTTCAGTTTGTCACAGTTCCTACTCCTCTCTATTGCATCTTATATTGGATCTAATTCACATATTAATCTCACCTATACAATACCAATACACATGTAAGTCAGTGACTCCTGATAAACACCTTCCCCAGATGAGAAAATGTCTAACTCTCCCTACGGAGATCCTGAGGGAACTGCCTTCCTTCATATTCCCAGAGAAAGGTAGTGCATTATCATCTTGAGGACAGAGAATGAGCAGAGAATGGTTACCCATTTCTCCTCTCCTGAGGCAAGAAGAAGGAAACAGGCAGCTCTCAGATGTTGTCTCATCTTCTTTCTGGGCCCTGGGTCCCAAATGCTTCATTGCCCACATTTCATGCCCATGCCCAGGGACTGGAAAACAGCTTGTATCTGAGACACTGGCCTTCAAAGTCAGAGATGGATGGTCTATCCTGAACCACAATGTTTCAGGAGCCACTAAAGAGTAAAGGAGAGAGAATAGAGTTTGAGAAGGATCATAAAGGGACAACAGTGTTCCTTTGTGTCCCTGCAGCCCATGAAATGCTAGATTAACCTCTGCTTAAGCCAGAAGTATGGCCAAACACATCTGCTAGGCTTTTTGAAGATCATCTTGCAGACCCTAGAGCCAAACTGACCAAGACAGATCTATATTAGAAGGATTTTCCCACACAAATAGAGGTTAAAAATAGTTGTGTTGTTTTGGGCCCAGAATCTACTGGGCTGAGGAAGAGTCCTGAGCACCCATGTCTCTAGTAAACTTTGTCCTCCCCCTTCTTTATTAAATCAATGCCATTCACTAGTCTGGCTTCCTGTTTTGATGTCTCTTCCTAGCTCTCAGTTCCCTTCACTGCGCTGAAGCTGCACTGAGCCTCAGTACTCTTGGCTGGAGTTATACCCCTTGCCTAGTCCTGGCCAACAATCATCCCACCTCCTCCATCTTTGCCCTCAGTGACCTGGACTTTCTGTTCCATATTCTTGGCTAATGGCTGGAGTTGTACTGAAAACAGATCACAATGTTAGTCCTGATTTTAAATATGACCTTCCATCTGAAATTTCACATGGCCATCTCCTATGGGCTGGGCCAGGCCTCTTTGGATATCATCATTGTCTGTGGAAAAAAGTCTAGGTTTGCCAACTCCGGTAGATGCTGGGCTCTCAGTTACCCACATTTGAGACATTACCATACTGACAACAGTTGCCTAAGACCTCACCTAATTTTATTATAGTCATGTCTCAAATGCAGCCAGCCTTCCTCTATTCCTGACACCTTCCAGAATTTATACCTATTAGTAGAAATGAAGAATTGGAAAAGAACTAAGAAACCAACTAGTTCAACTCCATATCTCATTTTAAAGATTAGGGAGATAGAGGCCCAAAGAAACTAGATGACTTGTCTAAAACTACACAGTGATTTAGAGGTAGATTTAGAACCTAGGTCTCCAGATTCCTTTCCCAAGGGTTTTCCCATGATGTTGTGTTCCTTTATGAACCCCTGTACATTAATGAACCAGGTCCCATAAACTCACAGGTTTGGCCTTGGTCATCTCTGAAGTCCAGTGCTTTCTATTGCCACCCACAAATAGTCCACCCTTGGGATTTTTCAGCACTGTGGGGAAGGCCCATTATCTCTCAACCCCAGAAAATTCCTCTCTGCTGCTAATTAGATCCTTGCTCCTGATTCATGTAATACATGAAGCAGCTATCCTTACCACGCTGGCAGTGCCTGTTGAAGAACTGCTTACAGTAGAGGAAGAAGACCCCCAAGAAGGCCAGGGTAAACACCAGTAGCAGACTGCTCACCAGTGCAACAAGTGTGGCCTCCTGAGGTGTCACTGTGGGTACATCTGCCTTCACTAAGCTCAACTGGAAGGCACCTGTGAGACAAGAAAGTGGGGGAAGTCAGTCAGTAGGGGCAGTCAATAATCACCCTGACACTGGGCCTGGACTTCTTTAGGACATCGCCCTCTCCCTTGGGCCTTCCTCAATTAGGGCTGCTAAGCTGGGTTTATTTCTTTGTGGAGCAGGCAAAAGTATAAAGAACAAAGTGGAGGAACTCATATACTGCCATATAAATTAGTACAATTATTTGAAGATGCATATATCCTATGATCTTTCCATGTTACATCTAGTTATATAACCTAGAAAATGGAAACAAACTAAGATGTTCATCAATAGGGCACAAGATAAATAAGTCATGATATTATCCTATGATGTAATATTATAATATAGCACTTAAAAGACATGTATGGATCAATATAAATAATCCAGAGGGGAAAAACAAACTGGAGAGAGTACATAGCTTGATATTTATATAAAACAATAAACAATAGCATATATTGCCTATGAATATATACATATACTGCAAAAGAATACTAGTATTAAAACATAGGTGGAGAGTATGGCAGTCATAGTGGTCACCAATTATTCACATACTTCCCTGCATTTCCAATACATCCTTGTAGTAAGGCCATCAAGAGTACATCTGGGCAATGGACTGTGAGTGGAAGTAATGTGTGTCACTTGCAGACTGAAGTAGTTAAGAGGCAGTGTGTCTCCTCCATTGCCTCGACTGTTTTATCAACCTGGAAGCCACATGGTCTAGATGGTATAGCCACAAGATGGAGGAAAGTCTGTGCATAGTGAAAAATAAACTTTTTATTGTATTAAGTCACTGAGGTTTGGGGCTTTGTTACTGTAGCATAGCCTACCAACAAGATACATACAATTTTATGATAGTGGTTGCCTCTGGGGGATAGGGAGAGGATCAAAAAGGGAATTCCATTAAACATATGAAATTTTTGTTCTTTTAAAAAAAATCTGGCTCAAAGTCAAGATGGCAGTGTAAGCAGATGCTGAACTCACCTCCTCCCATGGACAAAGCCAATTAACAACTACTCGTGGAAAAATTGTCCCTGAGACAGAACTGAAAACTGGATAAGAGGAACTCCTGCAACAAAGAACAATCTTAATCAAGGTGGAAGAGGCAGAAATTAACTTCTGGAGAGAAAAAACACCACCTTCACAAGCCACCAGCTTCATGGCTGCCTGGGAGCAGCCCAAAGGTACGCAGCCCTCCCTGGAGGAGTGGGGCTCTGAGCCGGGGAGTGCTCCCGCTGTGGGCATTTTGTGGACTGAGCACAATCGAGATGAGTGACATAATATCTGACTTTACCTGCTACTAAAACATTGATGAGTACCCCCCAGAAAAGTTGGTTCACAAAGAAATTAAAACCGGCCCTTAAAGGGCCCACACACAAACTCGCCCGGTTCAGAAAGCAACCTAAAATCAACGAAAAGAAGGGTGCACAGTGTTTTGGTGAAAAGAGACTCACCTAATAGGTTCTGAGTGCATTGCAGTGAGAGGTGAGACCTGTCTAGGGACTGGGACATTGGTGGTGGCCATTGTTGTGGCCTGGTGTGGGCGTGCTGACACAGACACCATTGGAGTTCTCCCTGGGGCCTGCTAGCCCAGGTCTGCCACACCCACTAGAGCACCGATTTAATCTAGCTCACCCAGGGCAGGCAGCCCACCCTAGAGACTGGCCCCACCCAACAACAAGCCCTCACGAAACTTGTGGGCCTGCATAGATTGGTGACTGGATTCTCTGCAGCCTGGCAACTGAGCCCACTTCAGTGGGGCAGGGCGTGCACAAGGAGCAGGTGGAGAGTGTGGGGTGGTGGCAGAGTGTGTGGGGCTCCCGCCGTGGAGAGACTAGGTCCACTGCAGGAGTTCGGGGCACGCACATGGGACAGGACTGAGTTGACCGGGTGTGTGGACCTGTGGGCGACAGGGCTTGTCAGCTCCAGAAGACTTGTGCTTCTCAAAGACCCACATAGGGGGTTTGCCGCACCTTCCAAAGCCTGAAACAATTGGGTTCTCCCATGCCTGCGGCCAGCCCCACACAGCTGCAATCCTCAGAGAGCTGACAAGAGACATAAAGGCTGGAGGCCTATAGCAATTGTAAGCCCCTGAGCCTAACAACAGCCAGGCTGGGGGCCTACTCACTTAAAAGATACAGCAACACAAATCTATTAGAACTTGCAGCCAACTGTGCTGGGGCTCTCCACACCTGATAAAGAGACTGAAGGGCCAACAACAGCTACAAGTGGCTGAGCATAACAGCAGCTGGCCAGGAGCATAACTCGGCCTCCCTGGGCGCCCACAGGGAGAGCAAACAGGCCACAACAGAAGGAACACGTAGCCCACATAGGGATCACCGCTGGAACATTGAGAACTGAGGGAAGTACACTGCAGGCCTCCTAAGGCATCACTTATATAAGGTCACCTATGCAAGAGCAGGAGACATAGCTGACCTACCTAATACATAGACACAAGCACAGGGAAAGAGGCAAAATGAGGGGGCTAAGGAATACATTCCAAGTAAGAGAACAGGACAAAACCCCAGAAAAGGAAATAAGTGTAACATAAATGAGCAACCTACCCTACAGAGAATTCAAACAAAGAGTGTTAAGGATGCTCACTGATCTGGGGAGAATAATAGATGAACTCAACGAGAATGTCAACAAAGAAATGGAAGATATAAAGAAGAACAAATGAGAAATGAAGAATACAATACTGGAAATGAAAAATTCACTAGAGGGACTCAAAAACAGAGTAGAGGATACAGAAGAACGGATCTGCGAGATGGAGGAAAGACTAGAAGAAATTACCCAAGCTGAACAGGTAAAGGAGAAAAGAATTAAAAAGGGTGAGGACAGTCTAAGCGACCTCTGGGACAACATCAAGCACACTAACATCCTTGGTATAGGTGTCCCGGAAAGAGAAGAGTGAGACAAAGGGGCAGAGAATCTATTTCAAGAAATAACAGTTGAAAACATCCCTAACTGAAGGAAAGAAACAGACATCCAGGTACAGGAAGCACAGAGATCCTCAAACAAGATAAACCCAAAGAGGCCCACACCAAGACACATCATAATCAAAATGTCCAGAATTAGAGATAAAGAGAGAATCCTAAAAGCCGCAAGAGAAAGACAAGTTACAAACAAAGGAAACCCCATAAGGCTATCAGCTGACTTCTCAGCAGAAACCTTACAAGCTAGAAGAGAGTGGCACGATACATTTAAAGTGCTAAAAGGAAAAAACTTTCAGCCAGTAATACTCTACCCAGCAAGGTCATCATTCAAAATGGAAGGAGAGATCAAAAATTTCCCAGACAAGCAAAAATTAAAGGAGTTTGTCACCAAGAAACCAGTGCTACAAGAAATGTTAAAGGGACTGATTTAAGGGGAAAAAAGAAGACCACAAATAGGAAAAATTATCTTTTTCCATGATAAGAGGATAATGGGTGCAAATGCACAAAAAAGAGGTTAGATATGATATGAAAAACATAAAATGAGGGAGGAGGGGAGTTAAAGAGTATAGCTTTCAGACAGAGGTCAAACTAAAGAGACCATGAATTCTGTATAGAAGGAGAAAGGAACAGAGGAGGACTACTAAAACAATGAGAAAAAAAAAGTTAAAAAACGGTTGTAAGTGCATACTTTTATCAATAGTTACTTTAAATGTCAATGAACTAAATGCTCCAATTAAAAAGCCTAAGGTGGCTGATTGGATAAAACAATAAGACTCATATATATGCTGCAAACAAGAGACACACTTCAGACCTAAAGACACTCACAAACTGAAAGTGAAGGAATGGAAAAAGATACTCCATGCAAATGGCAATGAAAAGAAAGCTGGGGTAGCAACACTTATATCAGCCAAAATAGACTATAAACAAAAACTGTAAAAAGAGGCAAAGAAGGGCATTACATAATGATCAAGGGAACAATCCAACAAGAGGATATAACACATGTAAATATTTATGCATCCAATGTAGAAGCACTTATATATAGAGAGAGCAACTATTAAAAGACATAAAATGAGAAATAGACAGTAACACAATAATAGTAGGGGACTGGATAGATCGTTCAAACAGAAGATTAATAAGGAAACATTGGCCTTAAATGACACACTAGAACAGGTAGAACTAGTAGATATATACAGAGCAATCCATCCAAAAACCAAAGAATACACGTTCTTTTCAAATGCACATGGAACATTCTCCAGGATTCATCACATATTAGGCCACAAAACAAGTCTCCATAAATTTAAGAAGACTGAAATAATACCAAGTATCTTTTCTGACCACAACAGTACAAAACTAGAAATCAACAATAGGAAGAAAATCAGAAAAGCCACAAATACATGTAGATTAAACAAAATGTTACTGAACAATGACTGGGTCAATGTAGGAATCAAAGAAGAAATCACAAAATACTTGGAGACAAATGAAAATGAAAATACGACATGCCAGAATTTATGGGATACAGCAAAAGCGGTTCTAAGAGGGAAGTTTACAGTAATACAGGCTATCTCAACAAACAAGAAAAATCTCAAATAAACAATCTAACAATGCACCTAAAGGAACTAGAAAAAGGAGAACAAACCAAGCCACATCAGTAGAATAAGGGAAATAATAAAAATCAGAGCAGAAATAAATGAAATTGAGACCAAAAAAACAATAGAAAAAATTATTAAAACCAAGAGCTGATTCTTTGAAAAGACCAACAAAATTGACAAACTTTTAGGGGCCGGCCCGGTGGCGCAAGCCATTGAGTTCGGATCCCGGGCACGCACCGACGCACTGCTTGGTAAGCCATGCTGTGGCGGCGTCCCATATAAAGTGGAGGAAGATAGGCACCGATGTTAGCCCAGGGCCGTCTTCCTCAGCAAAAAAGGAGGAGGATTGGCGGATGTTAGCTCAGGCTGATCTCCTCACAAAAAAAAAAAAAAATTCACAAACCTTTAGCTAGACTCACCAAGAAAAAAAGAGAGAAGGCACAAATAAGTAAAATCAGAAATGAAAGAGGAGAAATTACAACAGACACCTCAGAAATACAAAAGAGTATAAGAGAATACTATGAAAAGCTATATGCCAACCAATTCGACAGTCTGGAAGAAATGGATAAATTCTTAGAATCATACAACCTTCCAAAACAGGGTCAAGAAGAAGTAGAGAATTTGAACAGACCAATCACCAGTAAGGAGATCGAAACAGTAATCAAAAACCTCCCCAAAAATAAAAGTCCAGGACCAGACGGTTTCCCTGGTGAATTCCACCAAACATTCAAAGACTTAATACCTATCCTTCGCAAACTCTTTCAAAAAATTGAGGAGGGAGGAAAGCTCCCTAACTCATTCTATGAAGCCGACATTACCCTGATACCAAAAACAGACAAGGACAACACAAAAAAAAGAAAACTACAGGCCAATATCACTGATGAACATCAAGGCAAAAATCCTCAACAAAACACCTGCAAATCGCATACAACACTACATTAAATAGATCATACATCATGATCAAGTGGGATTTATTTCAGGTATGCAGGGATGGTTTAACATTTGCAAATCAATCAACGTGATACACCACATTAATAAAATGAAGAATAAAAATCATATGATCATCTCAATAGATGCAGAGAAAGCATTTGACAAGATACAGCACCCATTTATCATAAAAACTTTGAATAAAATGGGTATAGAAGGAAAGTACCTCAACAAACTAAAGACCATATATGACAAATCCACAGCTAATATCATCCTCAATGGTGGAAAACTGAAAGCTATCCCTCCAAGAACAGGAACCAGACAAGGATGCCCACTGTCACCACTCCTATTTAACATAGTAGTGGACGTCCTAGGCAGAGCAATCAGGCAAGAGAAAGAAATAAAAGGGATCCAAATTGGAAAGGAAGAAGTGAAACTGTCACTATTGGCAGATGACATGATTTTATATATAGAAAACCCTAAAGAACCACCAGAAAACTTTTAGAAGTAATAAAGGAATATGGTAAATTTGCAGGATACAAAATCAACATACAAAAATCAGTTGCATTTCTATACACTAACAATGAAGTAGCAGAAAGAGAAATTAAGAATATCATCCCATTTACAATTGCAACAAAAGAATAAAATACCTATGAATTAACTTAACCAAAGAGGTAAAACATCTGTACACCAAAAATGATAAAACATTGCTGAAAGAAATTGAACAAGACACAAAGAAATGGAAAGATATTCCATGCTCTTGGATTGAAAGAATTAACATAGTTACGATGTCCATACTTCCTAAAGCAATCTATAGATTCAATGCAATCCCGATCAAAGTTTCAACAACATTTTTCACATAAACAGAACAAAGAATCCTAAAATTTATATGGAACAACAAAAGACCTCGAATACGTAAAGGAATCCTGAGAAAAAAGAACAAAGCTCGAGGTATGACACTCCCTGATTTCAAAATATACTACAAAGCTATGGTAACCAAAACAGCATGGTACTGGCACAAAAACAGACACACAGATCAATGGAATAGAATCAAAAGCCCAGAAATAAACCCACACATCTATGGACAGCTAAACTTTGACAAAGGAGCCAAGAACATACAATGGATAAAAGAAAGTCTCTTCAACAAATGGTCTTGGGAAAACTGGACAGCCACATGCAAAAAAATGAAAGTAGACCCTTACCTTACACCATACACAAAAACTAACTTCAATTAGATTAAAGACTTGAATGTAAGACCTGAAACTATGAAACTTCTAGAAGAAAACATAGGCAGTACGCTCTTCGACATTGGTCTTAGCAACATATTTTGAAGCACCATGCCTCACAGGGCTAGAGAAACAATAGAAAAAATCAACAAATCGGACTACATCAAACTAAAAAGCTTCTGCACAGCAAAGGAAACCATCAACAAAACGAAAAGACAACCTAACAATTGGGAGAAGATACTTGCAAACCATACATTGATAAGGGGTTAATCTCCAAAATATAAAAAAGAACTCATGCATCTCAACAACAAACAAACTAACAACCCAATTAAAAAATGGACAAAAGACCTGAACAGACATTTCTCCAAAGAAGATATACAGATGGCCAACAGACACACGAAAAGATGTTCAAAATAATTAACTATCAGGGAAATGCAAATCAAAACTACAATGAGATATCACCTCACACCTGTCAGAATGGCTATAATTAACAATACAAGAAACATCATACGTTGGAGAGGATGTAGAGAGAAGGGAACTCTCATACACTGCTGGTGGGAGTGCAATCTGGTGCAGCCACTATGGAAAACAGTATGGAGATTCCTCAAAAAATCAAGGATAGAACTACCATATGATCCAGCTATTCCACTGCTGGGTATTTATCCAAAGAACTTGAAAAAACCATTGCATAAAGATACATGCACCCCTGTGTTCACTGCAGTATTATTCACAATAGCCAAGACTTGGAAGCAACCTAAGTGCCCATCAAGGGACGAGTGGATAAAGAAGATGTGGTATATATACACAATGGAATACTACTCAGCCATAAGAAAATGTGAAATCCAGCCGTTTCTGACAACATGGATGGACATTGAGGATAATATGCAAAGCGAAATAAGTCAGAGGGAGAAGGTCAAATACCGTATGATTTCCTTCATTAAGTAGTAGATAATAACAACAATAAACAAACACATAGAGGTAGAGATTGGATTGGGTGTTACCAGAGGGGAAGTGGGGAGAGGGGAGGGCGAATGGGATAATTCGGTACATGTGTGTGGTGATAGGTTGTAATTAGTATCTGGGTGGTGAACATGATGTAATCTATGCAGAAATAGAAGTATAATGATGTACACTTGAAATTTATGCAATGTTATAAACCAAAGTTACTGCAATAAATAAAAATTTTTTTAAAAGTAAAATTAAATTAAATTAAAAAATAGAAATATTAAATCTATCTAGATACTGCTTTAAGAGATGGCTAAAACTGCTAAATAAGTGATAGTGATATATATGATAAAATTATAATATTTTCTGCAATGATTTATCATATGTGAATCCATTACAATATGTGAACGTGATATTTACATTTCATGGTCCATTTTGGAATCTAATTATTGCTTGAAGAAATATATTGATGACTCTAGTAGTTACTACTTCACAGAGCAATGTTTCTCCAATTTGAAATTAATAAAAAACTGAAAACTATGATAACTCAAAAAATGTTTAATCTGGCATTGATTCCATATAATGTGTAAATTATGGGAAAATCCTTATTACAATAAGATAATTAGTGATTTTGCTGAAATAAAAACAAGACAAAAAAAAAAAAAGACAATGAGATGGGCCAGTCCGATGGGATAGCAGTTGAGTTCGCCCACTCTGCTTTGGCAGCCCATGGTTTGCAGGTTCAGACCCCAGGCATGGACCTATGCACCGCTTGTCAAGCCATGCTGTGGTGGTGTCCCATATAAAGTAGAGGAAGACAAGCACAGATGTTATCCTAGCGCCAATCTTCCTCAGCAAAAGAGGAGGACTGGCAATGGATGTTAGCGCAGGGCTAATATTGCTTACATACACACACACAAAAAAAATAAATAAAATAAAATAAAAAAGACAATGGCAGACAAGAAAGGCAGTATATAATGATAAAAGTGACATTCCACCAAGAGGACATAACACTTACTAATATGTATGCACATAACACAGGGGAACCACAGTACATAAAGCAACTATTAACAGACTTAAAGGGAGAACTTAATAGCAACATAATAACAGGAGGGGATCTCAACACCTGACTTACATCAAAGAACAGATCATTCAGACAAAAAGTCGAGAAGGAAATAGTAGATTTAAATGAAACACTAGATCAGATGGACTTAGATATACACAGAGCATTACATGCAAAAACAGCAGAATACACATTCTTCTCAAGTGCAAATGGATCATTCTCAAAGACAAACCATACATTTGAAAACAAGGCAAGCCTCAATAAATTGAAGAAGATTGAAATCATCTCAAGCATCTTTTCTGATCACAATGCTAGGAACTAGAAATCAGCCACAGGATATGAACTGTGAGAGTGAGAAATATGTGAATATTAAGCAACATTCTACCGAAAAACCATTGGATCAATGAGAAAATCAAAGGAGAAATTAAAAACTACCTGGAGACAAATGAAAATGAAAATACAACATACCAAGTCTTATGGGATGCAGCAAAAGCAGTCAGAAGAGGGAAATTTGTAGCAATACAGGTCCATCTCAACCACCAAGAAAAATCTCAAATAAGTAATCTTAAATTACACCTATCAGAAGTAGAAAATGAAGAACAAACAAAGCCCAAAGTCAAGAGAAGGAGGGAAATAATAAAAATTAGAGTAGAAATAAATGAAATAGAGACTAAAAAAACGGTAGAAAGGAGTAATGAAACTAAGAGCTTGTTCCTTGAGAAGATAAACAAAACTGACAAACCCTTAGCCCACTCACCAAGGAAAAAAGAGAGAAGGCTCAAATAATAAAATTAGAAATGAAAGAGGAGAAATTACAAGATACTGCAGAAATACAAAGGATTATAAGAGAATACTATGAAAAACTATATGCCAACAAATTGGATAACCTAGAAGAAATGGATAAATGCTTACACTCATATAACCTCCAAAAACTGAATTCAAGAAGAAATAGAGAATCTGAATAGACCAATCACAAGTACAGAGATTGAAACAGTAACCAAAAACCTCACAAAAAACAAAAGTCCAGGACCAGCCGACTTCTCTGGAGAATTTTACCAAACATTCAAAGAAGAATATATACCTCTCCTTCTCAAACAATTCCAAAAAATTGAAGATGGAACGCTTCCTAACTCATTCTACGAGGCTAACATTACCCTGATACCAAAACCAAACAAGGAAAACACAAAGAAGGAAAATTGCAGGTCAATATCTCTTATGAACATAGACACAAAAATCCTCAAGAAAATATTGGAAAACCAAATACAGCAATGCATTAAAAGGATCATACACCATGATCAAGTGGCATTTTGTCCAGCGACGCAGCAATGGTTCAACATCCGCAAATCAATCACTGTCATACACCACATTAGCAAAATGAGGAATAAGATTCACATGATCATCTCAATAGATGCAGGTAAAGCATTTGACAAGAACCAACATCCACTTATGATAAAAACTCTCAATAAAATGGGTATAGAAGGAAAGTACGTCGACATAATAAAGGCTATATATGACAAACCCACAGTCAACATCATACTTAATGGTGAAAAACTGAAAGCAGTCCCTCTGAGAATAGGAACCAGACAAGGGTGCTCACTCTCACCACTCCTATTCAACATATTACTGGAAGTTTTGGCCAAGAAATTAGGCAAGAAAAAGAAATAAAAAATATCCAAATTGGCAAGGAAGAAGTAAAACTCTTGCTCTTTTAAGATGACATCATTCTACATATAGAAAACCACAAATGGCTAAAGAAGCCATTTGTGATAACATGGATGGACATTGAGGGTACATATAGAAAACCACAAATGGCTAAAGAAGCCATTTGTGATAACATGGATGGACATTGAGGGTATTATGTAAAGTGAAATAAGTCAGAGGGAGAAGGTCAAATACCGTATATTTTCCCTCATTAAGTAGTAGATAATAACAACAACAAAGAAACACATAGAGACAGAGATTGGATTGGTGGTTACCAGAGGGGAAGGGGGGAGGGAGGAGGGCGAAAGGGATAATTCGGCACAAGTGTGTGGTGATGGGTTGTAGTTAGTATTTGGGTGGTGAACCTGATGTAATCTATGCAGAAATAGAAGTATAATGATGTACACCTGAAACTTATACAATGTTATAAAGCAATGTTACTGCAATAAACAAAAAATTAAAATAAAAAGAATCCATCAGAAAACTATTAGAGATAACCAACAGCTACAACAAAACTGCAGGGTACCAAATCAACTTATAAAAATAGGTTGCATTTCTACACACTAACAACGAACTAGCAGAAAGAGAACTCAAGAATGCAATCCCATTTACAATCACAACAAAAAGAATAAAGTATCTATGAATAAACTTAACCATAGAGGTGAATGACCTATATACTGAAAACTATAAAACATTATTGAAAGAAATTGAAGAAGACATAAAGAAATGGAAAGATATTCCATGCTCATGGGTCAGAAGAATCAACATAGTTAAAATGTCCATATTACTAAAGAAATCTACAGATTCAATGCAATCACAATCAGAATCCCAATGATCCCAATGACATTCTTCATGGAAATAGAACAAAGACCCCTAAAATTTATATGGAACAACAAACGACACTGAATAGCCAAAGCAATCCTGAGAAAAAAGAACACAGCTGGAGGCATCACAATCCCTAACTTCAAAATATACTACAAAGCTAGTAATCAAAACAGCTTGGTACTGGCACAAAAACAGACACACAGATCAATGGAACAGAATTGAAAGCCCAGAAATAAAACCACACATCTACAGACAGTTAAACTTTGACAAAGTAGCCGAGAACACACAATGGAGAAAGGAAAGTCTCTTCAATAAAATGGTTCTGGGAAAACTGGACAGCCACATTCAAAAGAATGAAAGTAGACCATTATCTTGTGCCATACACAAAAATTAACTCAAAATGGATTAAAGACTTGAATGTAAAACCTGAAACCATAAAACTCCTAGAAGAAAATATAGACAGTACACTATTTGACATTGGTCTTAGCAGCATCTTTTCAAATACAATGTCTACTTGGGCAAGGGAAACAAAAGAAAAAGTTAACAAATAAGGCTATATCAGACTAAAAATCTTCTGCAAAGCAAAGGAAACCATGAACAAAACGAAAAGACAACCCACCAAATGGGAGAAAATATTTGCAAATCATTTACCCATAAAGGAGTTGATCTCCAGATTATATAAAGAACACATATAACTCAAAAGCAAAAAAACAAATAACTCAATCAAAAAATGAGCAGAGGTTATGAACAGGCATTTTTCCAAAGAAGATATACAGATGGCCAACAGACACATGAAATGATGTTCAACATGACTAATTCTTAGGGAAATGCAAATGAAAACTACAATGAGATATCACTTGACACTGGTCAGAATGGCCATAATTACCAAGACAAAAAACAAAAAATGTTGGAGAGGATGTGAAGAAAAGGGTACCCTCATACACTGCTGGTGGGAATGCAAACTGGTGCTGCCACTATGGAAAAATTATGGAGATTTCTCAAAAAATTAAAAATAGAAATGCCATATGATCCAGCTATTGCGCTACTGGGTATTTGTCTAAAGAACTTGAAATCAATGATCCAAAGAGATTTATGCACCCCTATGTTCGTTGCAGCATTATTCACAATAGCCAACATATGGAAGCAGCCCAAGTTTCCTTCCATGGATGAATGCATTAAGAAGATGTGCTATATATATACAATGGAATACTACTCAGCCATAAAAAAGATGAAATTGTGAGTGACGTCAGCATCATGGCGGAGTGAGCTTTCACGTGAACTCTTCCCCCGACAAGATACAACAAAAGCAACAGTCACAGACCAACAACGGAATCCCAGACAGTGAAAACCTAGAGCGGAGGGATCCACACTGCCGCACATCTGAGAGCGGAACGTGCTGGGCCCCCAGAGGAAGTGGGGAGAGGTAAGGAGAACTCCTCTCCCTCCCCATCAGATCAGCAATCCCGGTCCACGCGGCTCCCAGAGAGGGGGGAGGGGCGGCCCTCACGGGGGAAACCGTGGCTCTTTGGACTCTCTCAGCCAGTGGGAAACTCCCGCACAGAGGACTCAGAGGAGCCACAGGGCTACCATCAACATCTGAGCATCCCAGAGAGCGGATAAAGAGGGGCAAATGAGAAGCCTCCCACGTCAGGGACCCAGAAGGCAAAAGAGAGCGCTCCCCTGTCCCTGCAACCCGGACTCTGCAGCTCAACCGACCAGACCAGACCTAGCGATCCGAGGCAGACCTGATCAAACGACTGGACCCGTGGATTGCAGCGGGGAAAAAACAAAACAAAATTGCGGATCGCAACAGAAAAACCGGGGCAGAGCGCAGGGGGCTTGGACTACACAGCCCTTGACCACCAGACAGTGGCGGCAGGTGGAAATTGCAACCAGAGACTTCCAGGATGAGGAAAAACAAAACCAACACAGGAACCACAATGCAAAAATATATGAAATCACCAGACCAGAAACAAAATAACAAGCACCCAGACATCAACCCCGAAGACACAGAAATCCATAAACTAAATGACAGAGATTTCAAAATAGCTATCATAAAAACACTCAACGAAATACGACACAACACAGACAAATAATTCAACGAGATTAGGAGTTTCTTCACAAAAGAGATTGAAATCATAAAGAAAAACCAATCAGTGCTGATGGAGATGAAGAACACAATGGAGGAGATAAAGGAGAATCTGGAATCTTTAAAGAACAGAGCTGACAATATGGAGGAAAGAATTAGTACTTTATAGGATAGGAATACAGATATACTCCAGATGGAGGGGGAGAGAGAACTAAGACTAAAAAGAAATGAAGAAAGACTCTGAGAAATATCTGACTCTATTAGAAAATGTAACATAAGAATTATAGGTATTCTTGAGGGAGAGGAGAGGGAAAGAGGAACAGAGAGCCTATTCAAGGAAATAATAGCTGAGAATTTCCCAAATCTGGGGAAGGAGCAGGAAATACCAGTAAGTGAAGCCAACAGGACACCTATACATATTAACAGACAAAGGCCTTCACGACGACACCTATGGTAAGGCTAGCCAGGGTCAACGACAAAGAAACAGTATTAAGGGCAGCTAGACAAAAACAAAAAATAACGTACAAAGGAACTCCCATCAGGCTCTCAGCGTATTTCTCAACAGAAACTTTTCAGGCTAGAGGAGACTGGAATGATATATTCAAAATACTTAAAGACAAAAACGTTCAGCCAAGAATACTCTATCCAGCAAAAATATCCTTCAAATATGATGGAGAAATGGTAACTCTCCCAGATAAACAAAAGCTAAGGGAGTTCATGGCCACGAGACCCCCACTACAAGAAATACTCAAGAAGGCCCTCAGGCCTGAAAAAAAGAAGAGAAAGGGAACACAAAGCTTGGAGGAAGGAGAAAAGTAGGTAGACAAAATCAGAGAAATAGTAGATCTTTACCGGAATAGGTTAGCAACCACTTAAATACTAAACTCAAAGATCAAAGGAAGAAATTCACCAAAAATAAATTTAACCTCATCACTGTAAACACACAGCCACAACACAAGATAGAACAAGGTATAACAAGAACAACTTAGAAGGGGAAGAGGAAAGTGACTGAATTGACTTAGTATAAGGAAATAGGTGGCTATCAGATAATGGACTATCTCATACACAAGATTTTTTGCCCAAACCTCAAGGTAACCACTAAACAAATAATCAAAGCAAAACCACATATGATAAACAAAGAGAAAACTAGAAGAATCATAAGACAGAACAACCAAACTGAATTAGCAGTCCAAAACAAATGGGACAAGAAACAAAGGAAATGCAAAAGAACCAGAAAATAAGTGACAAAACAGCAACATTAAGCCCTCATATATCAATAATTACCCTAAATGTAAATGGGTTGAACTCTCCAATCAAAAGATAGAGTGGCAGGATGGATTAAAAAGCAAGACCCAACAATATGCTGCCTTCAAGAAACACATCTTAGCACTAAAGACAAGCACAGGCTCAGAGTGAAAGGATGGAAGACAATACTCCAAGCTAATGGCAAACAAAAGAAAGCAGGTGTTGCCATACTCATATCAGACAAAGAAGACTTCAAGATAAAACAGGTTAAGAAAGACAAAGAAGGGAAATATATAATGATAAAAGGGACACTCCATCAAGAAGACATATCACTTATAAATATATATGCACCCAACATAGGAGCACCAATGTACATAAAGCAACTATTAACAAACCTAAAAGGAGAAATCAACAACAACACAATAATAGTAGGGGATCTTAACACCCCACTTACAGCAAAGGATAGATCATCCAGACAAAAAGTTAATAAAGAAATATTAGACTTAAATGAAAAACTGGACGAGATGGACCTAGTAGACATATACAGAGCACTCCATCCAAAAACAGCTGACTACACATTCTTCTCAAGCGTGCATGGAACATTCTCTAGCATAGACCATATATTGGGAAACAAAGCAAGCCTCAACCAATTTAAGAAGATTGAAATCATAACAAGCATCTTTTCAGACCATAAGGCTATGAAACTGGAAATGAACCATGAAAAAAAAACTGGGAAAGTGACAAAAATGTGGAGATTAAACAACATGTTACTGAACAACCAATGGATCATTGATGAAATTAAAGGAGAAATCAAAAACTATCTGGAAACAAATGAAAATGATAACATGCCATATCAAACCATATGGGATGCAGCAAAAGCGGTCCTGAGAGGGAAACTCATAGCAATACAAGCCCACCTTAACAAACAAGAAAAAGCCCAAATAGGCAACCTTAAATTACACCTAACAGAACTAGAAAAAGAAGAACAAACAAAGCCCAAAGCCAGCAGAAGAGAAATAATAAAAATCAGAGCAGAAATAAATGAAATTGAGACGAAAAAAACAGTAGAAAGGATTAATGAAACAAAGAGTTGGTTCTTCAAGAAGATAAACAAAACCAACAAACCCTTAGCCAGGCTTACTAAGAAAAAAAGAGAAAAGGCTCAAGTAAATAAAATTAGAAATGAAAGAGGAGAAATTACAATGGATACCACGGAAATACAGAGGATTATAAGAGAATACTATGAGAAATTATATGCCAACAAATTGGACAATCTAGAAGAAATGGATAAATTCTTAGACTTATACAACCTCCCAAAATTGAACCAAGAAGAAATGGAGAATCTGAATAGACCAATAACAAGTAAAGAGATTGAAATAGTAATCAAAAACCTCCCAAAAAATAAAAGTCCAAGACCAGATGGCTTCTCCAGTGAATTTTATCAAACATTCAAAGAAGATTTAATACCCATCCTTCTCAAACTATTCCAAAAGATAGAGGAAGATGGAATACTTCCTAAATCATTCTATGAGGCCAACATCACCCTGATACCAAAACCAGACAAAGACAATACAAAGAAAGAAAATTACAGGCCAATATTGCTGATGAACATTGATCCAAAAATCCTCAACAAAATATTGGCAAACCGAATACAACAATACATTAAAAAGATCATACACCATGATCAAGTGGGATTTATACCAGAGACGCAGGGATGGTTCAACATCCGCAAATCAATCAACGTGATACATCACATCAACAAAACAAAGAATAAAAACCACGTGATCGTCTCAATAGACGCAGAGAAGGCATTGGACAAGATACAACATCCATTTATGATAAAAACTCTCAATAAAATGGGAATAGAAGGAAAGTACCTCAACATAATAAAGGCCATATATGACAAACCCACAGCCAACTTCATACTCAATGGGGAAAGACTGAAAGCCATTCCTCTGAGAACAGCAACGAGGCAGGGCTGCCCACTCTCACCACTCCTGTTCAACATAGGACTGGAGGTTTTGACCAGAGCAATTAGACAAGAAAAAGGAATAAAAGGAATCCAAATAGGTAACGAAGAAGTGAAACTCTCACTATTTGCAGATGACATGATTGTATATATAGAAAACCCTAAAGAATCTGTTGGAAAACTATTAGAAACAATCAACAACTACAGAAAAGTTGCAGGGTACAAAATCAATCTACAAAAATCAGTTGCATTTCTGTATGCTAATAATGAACTAACAGAAAGAGGGCTCAAAAAGATAATACCATTTACAATTGCATCAAAAAGAATAAAATACCTAGGAATAAATCTTACCAAGGAGGTGAAGGACGTATACAGTGAGAACTACAAGACATTATTAAAAGAAATCCATGATGACATAAAGAAATGGAAAGATATCCTATGCACGTGGATTGGAAGAATAAACATAGTTAAAATGTCTATATTACCTAAAGCAATCTACAGATTCAATGCAATCCCAATCAGAATCCCAACGACAATCTTCACAGAAATAGAAAAAAGAATACTAAAATTTATATGGGGCAACAAAAGACCCTGAATAGCTAAAGAAATCCTAAGAAAAAAGAACAAAGCAGGAGGCATCACAATCCCTGACTTCAAAACATACTACAAAGCAATAGTAATCAAAACAGCATGGTACTGGTACAAAATCAGACACACAGATCAATGGAACAGAATTGAAAACCCAGAAACCATTAAAACATCAATAAAAAAAATGAAATTGTCCCATTTGCAACAACATGGATGGACCTTGAGGATATGATGTTAAGCGAAATAAGCTGGACAGAGAAAGACAAATACTGCATGATTTCATTCATACGTGGAAGATAACAAATACATGGACAAAGAGAACAGATTAGCGGTTACCAGAGGGGAAGGGGGTTAGAGGATGGGTGAAAGGGGTAAAGGGGCACGTATGTATAATGACAGACAAAACGCTAAGACTACTAGTGGTGAGCACAATGAAGTGTATTCAGAAATTGATAAATAATAATGTACACCCCAAATTATACAATGTTATAAACCATTATGATCTCAATAAAATTACTGGAAAAAAGAAAGAAATAATAAAATGTTTAAAAAGAAAAAAAAATTATTTAACTCAAAAAAACATGATCAAAAATGGTTTATCCTAAGAATGCAAGATATTTTAATTTTTGGAATTTATTAATATATGTCATCTAATTAATATGTCAAAGGAAAAATAAGTGAAATAGTCCAGAGATGATGATAAATTGAAACAAAATTCAAAACCATTTCTGATTAAAAATCTTAAACATTATATAAAAGACTTAAAAAATACTCCATATTCTGCTATGTGTCTGTCTACTCAAGTGCCTTACATGAGTAAAGAATGAACAATAAACAATGAATAAAATAGAAAAAGAAGCAATTAGAAACAGTTCACAAAATTGGAAATGCAAATAGACAAGCACAGAAAAGTTGGAGTTCTTCCATAAAATAGAAAAAAAGTTCAAAAATTTATGACGAAGTTCTCATAAAGTAGTAATTTAATGTTTCAAAGGAAGGCATAAAAATAACAGATGATAGAAACATGAATTATTCATGTGTGGTTAGGCTTCTGGGATATAAGAATTCCATGCACTGTTAAAAATAAATGTAATTGTAATGGAAATTATTTTTAAAAATTCAGAAGTGTTATCTGCTAATATATTTCAAGAATCGTACAATTGTATTCATTATTTAGTTTGGTAATTATACTTCTGGAAATATGTACTGAGGAAACAGTGTTGATTTCCTGTAAAAACTCATTTACAGTGATGTTTACAATTCATATAAGTGAACTAAATAAAAATAACTGTAAAAAACAAGGCTGTGGCTGCTTATCCAAAAGTCATTGCCCATTTTCTTCCTTACTATCAGAACATTGATTTCATTCTGGGTGGCAAGGTGACCAGCCTCAAGAACTGATTTTTGATTGGTCTGAGTCAATCACGGCAATCTCATTCCTGTTTGTCAGGTACTTATTTCCTAGCCTCCCTTGCAGTTTAGAGATACTTACAGCACCCAGTTCTAGCCCATAAGATATAAGGGGAAATCTGCTGAGGAGCTTCTAGGAAAGTACTTCTTCCCTAATAAAAGTCAAGCTACTTTGTCCCTCCTCTTCTTCCTGACTTTGACTATGGTGTGAAGATGTGATGATTTGAGTTGTGGCAACCGAGAGGCCACAAGCATTAGGACAAAACAGCAAGGTGCCCAAGGTGAAGGACAAAAAGAGCCTGGGTCCTTGATGACATTCTTGATCTGCCCAACCAACCACAAGGCTCCCTGCCTCCAGACTTCATTACATAAATAAATGTGTTTATGGTTCAAGTCACTGTTAAGTTTTACGTTACTTTTAACAATGCATTCTAATTGAGTCAGAGATGAACTATTTGCCCACAGCAAAGCTGAGACTCAAACCCATGTGTATCTGTCTCATGTTTATTTTTAGCGAATCATTGTGACTTTGAGCAAATCACATATCTTATTTGAGTCTTAGTTTCCTCATCTAAAATGAGACTCATAATACCTTCTTGGTGGTACTGAGAGCCAAATGAGAAAATGCACATGAAAGCTCTTTACAAAATACAGACTGCTATACAATATAAGTTGTTTACATGTAAAGCTTTTACAGGAGCACAATATTGCAATTCATTCATTTTCTCTGAGCTTTCTAATGGTGCTGAAATAAATGGCAACCAGAGAGGTGTCTAGACAAATGTACATTTCATCACAGGCCACTTTTTGAGAGTCTGGTAACAGCAGTTTGACAGATAGAAAGACCTATTTTTCTCCCTTGGAGTAGTTCAGGTTTGTAAATATGGGTGGCTTTAAAGGTAATGGCCAGGTCCATGACAGGAACAATTGTAAGAGATTTTTCTTATGGGCATACCAAGACTTTTTATCATGAAGATCACAGTGATATTTAAAATAGATTTTGTGTGAGTAGTATTCCATTGTGTATATATACCACATCTTCTTTATCCATTCATTCCTTGATGGGCACTTAGGTTGCTTCCAAGTCTTGGCAATTGTGAATAACGCTGCAATGAACACAGGGGTGCATGTATCTTTACGCATTGGTGTTTTCAAGTTCTTTGGATAAATACCCAGCAGTGGAATAGCTGGATCATATGGTAGTTCTATCCTTGATATTTTGAGGAATCTCCATACTGTTTTCCATAGTGGCTGCACCAGTTTGCACTCCCACCAGCAGTGTATGAGAGTTCCCTTCTTTCCACATCCTCTCCGACACATGTTGTTTCCTGTCTTGTTAATTACAGCCATTCTGACGGGCGTGAGGTGATATCTCAGCCATAAGAAACGATAAAATCCAGCCATTTGTGACAACATGGATGGACATTTAGGGTATTAGGCAAAGTGAAATAAGTCAGAGGGAGAAGGTCAAATACCATATGATTTCCTTCATTAAGTAGTAGATAATAACAACAATAAACAAACACATAGAGACAGAGATTGGATTGGTGGTTACCAGAGGGGAAGGGGGGAGGGAGGAGGGCGAAAGGGATAATTTGGCACATGTGTGTGGTGGTGGGTTGTAATTAGTATTTGGGTGGTGAACATGATGTAATCTATGCAGAAATAGAAGTATAATGATGTACACCTGAAATTTATACAATGTTATAAACCAATGTTACTGCAATAAACAAAAAATTAAAAAAAAAAAAAACTTCAAAAAAAATAAATAAAATAGATTTTGTCAGGCGAAGCAGCTTATTCCATTGGGTCCATTCTAATGTTCAGCATGACCTAATCTCTAATGACCTTTTCTTGGTCCTGGGATCCCTTATCAACGGTGTGGGCACCCCTCCATGGCACAAAATATTATGGGTAGAGAGTTAAAATTAGAGTTAGTGCTTGTATTTGTTGCTATCCTTGGGCCCTTAGTGTCTTCATTTGTGAAATAAGGAGGTAGGAAGGAGGTGTGCTAAATAATTGCTATATTTTCTTTCATCCAGAAGATTATGTCTCTCTCCTACCCAAAACCCTCTGAAGGGTTCCAGGTGCACTTAGAAGACAAATGAAAATTCTCACCATCTCCATATGGTTTGACCCTTACCTCTGTCCGTGACCTCACTGAGTACCACTCTCTCTCTCATTCACCATACATCAGGTGCACTGACCTTCTTCCTCTTTCTTGAACATGCCTACTTCATTCACACCTTGGGACTCTGCTATATCTGCTATATATAGCTATAGCTATATCCTCTCCCCAGAAGGCACATCCTTAGAGAGACCTTCTCCTGCTACCTGATCTAAAGTAGCCACCAAATCACTCTGTATCAGATCATTGTAATATAATTCTCATTATACCTCCATATCTAAATTCTCCATTTATCTATGTGTGTAACTTGTTCATTGTTTGTCTCATTAATTAAAAGATAAGGTCCATAAGGGCAAAGATTTTTGCCTGTTTTGCCCTATCCACAATGTCTACAACTATGCCTGTCACTTTGTAGGTATTCAATACGTGATTGCTGAGTTAATGAACAATTGCATAAAATAAGATGTGTGTGTGTGTGTGTGTGTGTGTGAAGAAAACATCTGCTAGCTGTCTGCTCCCAGCCTTTGTGGGTCCAACAGTCTAAATTTAACACCACCTCCAGGTTCTTGGACCAACGGGGACCTGAGGCAGGAACAATTAGGCAGCTCCAGCTTTGCAAACCAGGACAGAGCCTTGCCGGTGGTTTTGTTCTGACTCTTACTGCTAACTGGGATTCTAGACCCTCCCTAGTTCCCCATCCCTGAATCCTCCCTTGCACATCTTCCTTGATGGCCTAGTCCCTCTAAGACAGAGACTACACTTCAGCCTTCTCAGTTTTCTCTTTCCCATCCCCAAGACCAGATATCTGGATCCTGAACACCAAGTAGGTGGGCTTTGCTTTAGTTGGCAGATTTCCCTAATGCCAAAGAGCCTTCCTAGGCCTTTGCATTCCACATCTCTTCTTGAAATACCCCATTATCTCATGGAATCCTCCCCTGACCTTGATTCTGCCAGATTGACTTCTTGGTGGAGCTGTGACTGCTATTGTCATAATCTTTGGATTCCATGTTTTGCCTGATGAACTGGATTAGCTGAAGGTAGGGTTGACTCTCCTAATATTGGACCCTCTCAGTTGTCAGGCTGGTTCATAAAATGTGACAGAAATAAGTATCCTGACTAGCGGGACTTACCTTGGAGAGCTCTTGTGCAGGCCCACACAGTTGGCAGGTGACACACTGTCCCCATTGGTCCCAGTACTCATTTTCTTGACAATCCATGGTAGGAAGCCTGTGGGTAAAAAATACAAAAACTAGGGAGATAGTGAAAAGGGATTGCAAAGTAAGTAGTGGCTTCCATGTCGCTTGGTTTATAGGTCCTTTCAATGTAGTCTCTGGCTCTGAGTTAGAGGGATTGAGGAAGCCAACCCAAAACAGCTAGTGTTTATATAGCCCTGACCATGTGCCAGGAATTCTTTTAAATGCTTTACATGTAATAATTCATTCAATTCCTAAAACAACCATATCCGGGATTATTATTAGCCCCATTTTGCATATGAGGAAACTGAGGCACAGAGTCCAAGGAATTTGCCAAAGTTCACACAGTTAGTGGCTGCAATACTTGCTGAACTAGAAAGAAAATGATATGACAAGGATCTGGCTTCTACCTGGGGGGTGGAGAATAACCACAGTCTCTTACATTTGACTAGCTATTAACAGTTTAGAAAGCACTTTCACATCCATTGTAATTGTTCCACACAACATCCGTGTGAGGCAAGCAATATAGGGATTATCATCCTTCTTTTGTGGATGAGAAAGCTGAAGAACGGTTCTCTTTTGCCAAAACTGTCTTACGTATCTTTAAGGACCACTAGCTGCCATTGCTTCTGTCCTAGCCCGAATGAGAAGAGAGGATGACCCCAGCATGAAGAAATATCCTGGTGCACTAAGGTGTAGAGAAGGGGAAACACTATTGAGATAGCAGTTCTAAGAATACAGACAGCATAGGGCAGTAGCACTAGCATTGGTCTGAGAGTTGGGAGATATGAGTTCTAATCCTGGCAATAGAGTAAGCAATCATACAGGTTTTCTCAGGACTGAGAGGCTTCCCCATGACATTAGACTTTCAGTGCTAAAACCGGGATAGTCTCAGGCAAACTGGGATGGTTGGTCAACTTACCTGGCTCTTCTTTTTTCAACCTATGACCTTGGATGAGTCACTTTACCTTTTCTGGCCTCAATTACTTAATCCAACAAAAGGGGACAGTGTGTTCCTTACCTACCTTATATAGCTCTTGGGAGGATTAAATGAGCTAAGCTCCATCAAATCATTCTGAAGGCTTTTAAAAGCTATACAAAATAAGACAGAGTTAAGTATGCAGAGAGAGAATTTTCTACAAAAATGAATTTTAATGAGGGAAATGTGAGTAATTGATACACAGGGCTTACACTGCTCAAAGAGAAAAATGGGGTGAGATTCTTTTGCTCACTCCTTAACTTCATACCAAGGTGAACTTCAGGTGGCTTCTCAAAGTACTGAAAGTCCTAAGTGTGTACTTGCAGTCAGAAGAGAGGAGAGTGTGCATGTGTACCTTGAGAAGCCATCACTCCTCCCCTCAAAAGTCCCCAATGGTTATGAGATAAGTCATCCTGAATGGCATTCTTGCTTGAATGTACCTTTTCCCACCATCAAGTGGACTACTCTTTCCCATTCCTTCATTCAAAAGAAAGTGGGCTATAAATTCACTTTTGCACAAGCCGAAGATGCTTTCCCCTGTGTTGTTTGGATTATTAAACATAGTGTCCATGGCGTCAGCCTCAGTAGGCATGCTCTCATCCCTACCAACCCTTCTCATTAAGGACAAAAACCATAAGGGGCCCCTTGCCCTCATGAAAAGGAAATTAAGTGTCATGGGCACAGGGCCAGCATACTGGTCTGGACAACTCCTCTGTATCCTTTTTCTTGTCCACAAAACCAGAAAAACATTGGCAGGAGCCAAGGAGTATCCCTGTCCTTGAGGTAAGCTCCTGACATAGACATCTGAAATCTCTGTAGCACCTGCTTCTGGCCTTTGGGTATCTGAGACACCCTATTTTGTTTGGTTTCCAGAGCCCCATCCATCTAATAAACATCATGTGGCATGAATCTTAACACATCCCTCTAACCGCGGCTTTGAGACCCATGTCTACGCAAGGTAGGATTATTGCCAAATCCTCATATCAGGACCCAGGAAATGAACAGAGAGCTTTTGTCCCTCTTTTTTTGTCAAACTGTTTATGTGAAACATATGAACTAAATTATCTTTCATTATAAGCTTAACAAATTACCTTTATTAAACAAAATCACACAGACTGTGGTCTGTTCTCTAGAAGTCAAGGAATATGGGTAAAACTGTTTAATAATGGTTAAATGTCATTATCCAGGGACAAACTCAGACCTTACGTCAAATTCTCCCCTGTGGTCAACAGTGTTCTGTGGCAGATGTAACTGCCTTTTTATTTTAAGAGAAGGTAAGAGAGAATAATTAGTTTTGAGAACATCAGAACTACTCTGAGGTGTCCCATAACTGCACTTGTACACTCTTCTAAAGTATCACAGAGGATGTGGTTGAATCATCCAAACTACTGGATAAGTTAGCAATATAGACAGGCTTATAAAATTTTTACATACGTATACACTCATATAAACACTATCCAGATAAAGATACAGAAACTTTCCATTACCTCAGCAAGCTCTCTTATACCCCTTCCCAGTCAATATCATCCCCTTCTCCTAAGTAATTTCTATTCTGGCTGCTATCACCATTATTAATTTTACCTATCTTTGAACTTCATATAAATTAGATTCATACAAAAGCACTCTTTTGTTTCTGGCTTTCTTTGCTCAAAGTAATGTCTATGAGATTTCTCCATTATGTTGTGTGTAGCAACATTTGTTCCTTACCATTGCTGTGTGGTATCCCATTGTATGGATATGCCATAATTTATTTACACATTTTTTTTTGGTTAATGGACATTAGGTTGTTTCCAATTTGTGGCCATTATAAATAAAGTTGCTATGCTATAGTCAATTGATTTTCAGAAAGAATGCCAAGACAATTCAATGGACAGGTTTTTCAAAAAAATGTGTTGTGACAACTGGATATCCACATGAGAAAGAATCAAATTGCACCTTTACCTCACACCAATTACAAAATTAACTCAAAATGGACCAAAGCACTAAATGTAAGAGATAAAACTATAAATCTCTTATGAGAGTTTTCATATAAGAAAACATAAAAATTTTTACAATTTTTAACTATTTTCTTATAAGAAAATATAGGTATACATCTTTGTGGCCTTGGATAAGGCAATGGTTTGTTAGATACAACACCAAAAGCACAAGCAACAAAAGAAAAAAATAAATAAATTGTACTTAATCAAAATTTAAAACTTTTGTGTTTCAAAGGACACTCAAGAAAATAAAAAGACAACCCACATAATGGGAGAAAAAAACTGTGAATCATAGAGATTTGATAAGAGACTTATATGTAGAATGTATAGAGAAAACTTACAACTCAACAATAAAGACAACTCAATTAAAAATGGGCAAAGTATTTGAATATACATTACTCCAAGAATATATACAAATGGCCAATAAGCACATGAAAAGATGCTCAATATCATTAGCAATTAGGGGAATGTAAATCAAAATCACAATGAAATCCCACTTCATACCTGCTAGGGTGGCTATAATTTAAAAAAGGGGGGGTGATTAAGTGTTGGCAAGGATGTGGAGAAATTGTAACCCTCATACATTTCTGGTGAGAATATAAAGTGGTGCAGTCCTGTTGGAAAAGAGTTTTACAGTTCCTCAAAATGTTAAACATAGTTACCACATGACCCAGCAATTCCACTCTTAGGTATATACCCCCCAAAATTGAAAATATATATCCATATGAAAATTTGTACACTAACATTCCTAGCAGTATAATTCATAATAGCCAAAAAGTAGAAACAATCCAAATGTCCATCAACTGATAAACGGATAAACAAAATGTGGTCTATCCATCTAATGGAATATTATTCAGCCAGAAAAAGGAACGATGTACTTGGTACATGCTATTAAGACAGTTGAACATTGAAAACGCTTTTCTCAGTGAAAGAAGCCAGATACAAAAGAAAAAAATATTGTATGATTCCATTTACATGAAATGTCCAGAATAAGCAATTCATAGAGACAAAAAGTAGACTAATAGTTATTAGGGGCTGGGGGAAGGAGAGAACGGGAAATGATTGCTTAATGGGTATGAGTTTCATTTTGGCATGATGAAATGGTCTGGAAATAGATAATGGTGATAGTTGTACAACTTTGTGAATATGTTAAAAACCAGGAAATTGTAAGCTTTTATGAGGAAAATTTTATGCTATGTGAATTATATCTCAATTTTTTAAAAAAAGCTGGTTATTCAGGTTTTACATTAATACTGTGAACTACCCTATATTATTTCAATAGATATTTCCTGGTAGCCCCAAAATTAAAAATTTAAAAAGCTACTCTGAATATTCTTATATATGCCTCCAACTGTGATTTTTTTCACCCAAATTTACCTAGTAAGTGCTATTTATGTATATTGATTGGGTTTAGCCAGAGAGGTTGACAAGTGGCAAAATGACTAGAGTGTCTTTTTATTTCATCTGTCTCTGCTCCTCCTGCCCATCTCTGTCTTGATTTCTCAAAAAAATAAAATAAAATAAAATAAAATAACCCACAAGAGTAAGAGTGCAAGTAGACAGGGAAGAGAAGAAGCAATGAGGCTGACTTTAATAATAACCCCCACATTAGCTCATTGTGCCCTGAATAATTGATGTTGGCCAAGTTTCTGCTGGATGTTAGGTATTCAGGCTACTGATGGTGCAGCTGCCTCTGGCCACAGCTTGTGGCTGCTGCTCTTCTCAACTTGCACATGCCTGTGAGGTGAAACGTGCTATCTCTATCTAGGACAGGTGGCCAGGACAGGATGACAGGTCTAAGTTAAGAACTCAGGACTTCAGGGAAGATATTTGCTTTGCCAGGGCAGTGCAGGAGGTGTGGGGTTAAAGAGGGCGAGGAAGACAGCAGCTGGTCCATGACCTGCCCATTCCTTTCCTGTGAGCCTAGCCATTCGCCCACGTCCACAAGACTGGCAAAAATCAAACCAGTCACTCAGCCTGGCCTTGAGGACATTATTTTCTTTGAAAATCAAGCTTCTAATCTGTACAGTGCCCTCATTTCCAGATGTTGGGCCTTTAATCCAGATGTTGCTTTATTATTTGGTGCTGGCACTCAGCCTTCCCTTTCCTATTCTAGCTTTCTCTTGCCCAGAATCTGCTTCCGAACTACCAAACATCTTATCTTCCTCCTGCCCCAGGAGGAGGTGAATGTTGTATTCTTCAGTATGGTGAGTGGTCCCAGGCCCAGCTCTGCCATCAAAAGCATATTCCTCCTCAGTGCTAGACTCGAGGTCTCCATTCCGTTCGTACCATGAGGGTTTGGCCAATCTCTTTGACTCGTGGTTCTCAGTATAGGCTGCACCTCGAGAGCTTCAAAAAATACTGGTACTTGGGTCCTATTCCTGAGATTCTGATGTAATTAGTCAGGCGTGTGGCCTGAATATTTGGAATTTATAACTTTCAGCAGGTAATTCTCACGTGCACCCAAATTTAAAAATCACTGTTTTAAGGGCAGTTTTTGGTTCTGTCCTGATTTGCCTGAATATAAGGTACAGTCAGAAGAAGGTTTTTTGTTCCCCTACATTCAGAGGGAACTTGGTGAGGGAGCAACCTGGAGCCTACCTATTTTTTTTCCTAGAAAGAATGGGCAATAAACATAAAGGAGCTGAGAGAAGAGTGGTTCTTTTTTGTGTGTGTGTGTGAGGAAGATCAGCCCTAAGCTAACATCCATGCTAATCCTCCTCTTTTTGCTGAGGAAGACCGGCTCTGAGCTAACATCTATTGCCAATCCTCCTCCTTTTCTTTTTTCCCCAAAGCCCCAGTAGATAGTTGTATGTCATTGTGGCACATCCTTCTAGTTGCTGTACGTGGGACGCAGCCTCAGCATGGCCGGACAAGCGGTGGGTGGGTGCGTGCCCAGGATCCGAACCCGGGCCGCCAGTAGCAGATTGCACGCACTTAACGGCTAAGCCACGGGGCCGGCCCAAGTGTGGTTCTTTTAAAACATGTTATATCATGTCATTTCCAGCCTCAAAATCCATCAATGGCTCACCACCTCACTCAATAAAAATAACATCCTTATAATGGCCAATGAGGCCTTAGATGATCTGCCTACCTCCCCTTACCCTGTTACCTCTTTGACCCCATGATCTACTACTTTTCCTCTTATTCTCTTAACTCCAACCATGCCAGCCTCCTTGACATTTCTCAAACTAACCAGGAATGCTCTCACCTTAAGGCCTTCACACGTGCTATTCCCTCATTCAGGCATGTTTTTCCCCAGGTATTCACATGGCTACCTCTCTCTCTTCTTCAGTTCTGTGTTCTTATACTATCTTCTTAGTGAGGCTTCCCTCACCACTCTTTTAAAACTGCAACTTCCCTCCCTATTCCCTATGCCCCTTTCCTGTTTCATTCTTCTTAAAGCCACTTATGACCATCTGACATACTATATATCTTACTTATTTTCTTCTTTATTGCCTATTCCTCCCCCAACTAGAATGTAAGCACCATGAGATCATGGTGCCTGTTGTGTTCAGTAATTCATCTCCCGTGCTTAGAACAGTGCCTGGCACATAGTAGGCACTAAATAAATATTTGTTGGATGAGTAGATGGTAAAAATCTACAGAATAATGGTAAGAATCTTCTGCCTGAGTGAAAGGTTTCACAGTTTGTAAAGGGTTTCATATTAGTTAGCTCAACTGATCCTTACAATAACCCTAGGAGTAAGCCAGGGATTATTATCACCAATTAATAGATTTAAAAAAAAATGAGGATCGAAGAAAAAAGATTCCCCTAAATTTATTTAACTAGTAAGAAGTAAGGCCAGAACTCACAGGTAATTTAAGACTCATGAGTCTGGTGTGTTTTCCAAGGCAGTATTGAACTCTAAAATAGGGAATGGAGGTCCTCCCAACCTGGCACTGAAATTTAATTTTTCATCAGTAATATTTTAGGTTGGCAAAATGTATTTTCTGAATGTTAATCTTATTGTGCTTTAAAGAATGGCTAGACAAGGTTACTGCCCAGATCTTAGGAGATAAGGGCCAGGACAAAGTTAGTAGCAATAGGAATAGAAAGGAAGTGATTGTGGGAGATACAGACCTTACAACGAAAGTCAATAGGACCTTAAAATTCCATGCATGTGAGAACAAAGAGAAAGACATGAATCAGAGAAGATTCTCCGCTTGGGAAACTAGGAGACCCTCAGGGCCACGAAGAGTGTGAAAAGGGAATTGTTTGTTAGAAAAAAAGACAACATACTCAATTTTTCAAATCATTTTAATTATGGAGAGTGAGAGGGGACAGAGGAACATGTCAGTGGTGGTGCCCAACAGGAAATTAAAATGTATAGAACATAGGTTGGGGCTAGACATAAGTCAAATGCATAAAAAGACCAGTTCATGGATGCACATCAGAATCATAAGGGCAGCTTTAAAAAATATATATATATCTTAGACCAATTAAATCAAAACCTCCAGGAGGCTGAGAACCACTGGCCTAGGTAAATCACAGCAGAGGCTTGGATGAGCAAAGAAAAACGCCAAGAACAAACATTGAGGGGCATCCACACGTGAAGCTAGAAGAGGAAGAATAGCCAGCAGCAGTCAAGAAGGGGAAGGCAGGGAAGAAAGAAAGGAACCTGGATAGGGTAGTACAGGACTAAGTTTTAAGTAAGGGGTGAGCAACAATGTCAGCTCTTGGTACAGGGAGGTGGAGGAACATCAGGACTGAGGATGTATTATTTTGATTTTACTTTGTGGGCATGTGAGAAAAGTAAATTGTCTTTTAATTTTCAAGTATATTATAATATGTGCATGGAATAGAAATAATTCAGAGGCTACAGGTGGTTATTACAGTTTTTTTAAGGGGCTTCTCTTTCTATTTCCAAAGTGGCCAAAGAATTTCAACTGTTAGTGATAGCAACATCTGGTCCGGTAATTTTAGGATTAGTACATCAACAGAGGAGAATGAAGGGAGTTGTGCAAAATTAAAGAAGCCTCACTTATTTACCTTGTCCTTTATTCCAGTATACAGAACAACAGATAATGCCTCAGCAACAATAAAGATGTTAGGGTAGAAAAAGAAAAAAAATCTTATTAAAAGCAACTGTCATTATACAGATAGAATTAATAGCCAATAGAACTGGGCCATTTCCATTCAGCCAAAGGAAAATGTTAACCATATGAGTTAAATACATTTTCCTTCAAAATATATGTGAGCATACACATTCACAACAAAAAAACACAAACCTAAGAAGACAAACATAATTTAAAAGACTGTAAATTGAAGAGAAGCAAAAGCTAAAATATATATAAATATTTGGTTAGTGTCTGGCAACTGCTGGAAAAGAATTGTTAAAGGGAGGGGAGAAAAGAATTGTGTAGCCAAGAATATAGTGAGATAATTAATAAAAGCAATGGGGTGAAATTAAGACCAGCAAACTTTGGGCTGATTATGAGGGGAAAATATCCTTTTAGTGATTGCTGAAACAGTCTTCCCCAAGTGGGAGCAAAGGCACAGAAACTACCCTGGATGATGTTCAAGGGAAAAATGAGATAATGTAAGTGAGAGTGCTCTGGAAACTCTGGATTGTGCTACACATGTGAGGGGTTGCTATGACTGTTGTTACTATTCCACCCAGAGCTGGGGAGCAGAGGGTGTTAGAGACAAGAAACAGGCCAGACAAACGCTCAGCCAATACTCAAAGCCCCTGCTTTTCTCCACTGTGGCCCTAGCAAAGTGAGTCACTTATTCATGTACCAACTACCACAAAATATCATGAAATTATGGTATCATCAAAAATTAGTTACCCCACCAACAGTACTGGAGGTCGATATTTGTTGACTTCCCAAGGAGGATATGCTTTTGGCTGAGTTGTCCCAGCTAAGAATTGGATTCATGGTCTGATTTCTTTGAAGAGCTGGGAACTGGATAAAACTCAGTCAAGTGCACTAATTTCTGATTTCTATTAATGATTTTGGTCTTGCCTCACATTCTCTCTACCCTGTCCAATTTACCAAGCAATCTGGAATAGCTGTATCTCTCTGAAGATGTCAGTAAGAACAGTGACTTTTCTCCCATAGTAATCTAAATTCTATCAAGTATACTATCCCTTCCTCAAAGGCCAGGGAATGAAATATCCTAAAGAAGTCAACATACAAACTGATGGGCATTTGCAAGCATAGCTCAGGACCACATATACTTCTAATAAGAATGGGAAAATCAGTCCACAGAATGAAGCCTTTCTGTACAGGATGAGATACTGATGCCAAAATATTTCTTGCCTTTTTTTTTTAGGATAACCAAGAAAAAGAAGACAGGTATAGGACTTGGTGGGGTACTGGGGAAAAGATGAAACTTACATAACAAGAAGCGTATGATCTCATATGTAAATGTGTATTCTGTAAGACAATTTTCAGCATCCTACAATCTTAGAGTCAGAATCCTACAATAAGATGACTTTCAAACTCATCTTATTCCCAGCTGCCTGTTGCTCAATAAAGAAATAACATCCAGCTCTACTTTAACTCTTTTAGTAACAGGCACCTCAGTACTCACAAGACAGCACATTTCATTATGGTTTATTTTTTTCTCCTCTCTGGCAACTGGTTAAAACTTCAAACCATCAGATAATTGGAAGCATGTTGTCATGGAATCCTAAAAGGATTCTTCAAGACAACCTAACCCTGTTCCCTGATGATCTGGATGGGGAAACTGAGGCCCAGAGAAGAGATAGAATTTTCCCAAAGTCATATAGTTGGTTGGTGACAAATCCAGGACTAGAATTTGTCTCCAAAATCAGGGCCCAGCAGTTTTCTATTTTCCATAATTAAAGAGAGGGGTGGGCCCTGGTTCAGGACTGATTACTCAGTGAATATATTACCAAGGCTCTAGCTTTTCTTTTTTTCCCCACACTCCCACAGCCTAATCTTGGCTCATTTTACCCTCAACAGGAACAATTCCAAGGGGTGGGCTGGGTCAGGGAGACGTGGCCCATGGAAGGGAAGTGGTGTTGTCCACTTCTTTTGGCTTATACATAATGGTGAAAAACAACATCCTGGAAGTGAAGATATCTTACTCTTTGATTCCACCATATATGTTACATGACAATTCCTTTATTTTTGAGAATGTCATGATGTCTTTTGGGGTACTTGAGGGATATCATAACTATAGTCTCCCCGGGATGGGAAGGATGGGTTCCTGGTCACTCAAAAAACATTTGACAAGTATCTTCTAAGCTAGGCATTTTGTTAGGACTTGGTGGCAAGAGGAAGAACCAGGGGTGAATAAAACATCTTCTCTAACTTTAAGAAATCATAGTCCTGTGAGGAACATAGAAAACATACACAGTTAACTCTAATCCAAGACAAACTATAGCCACCTTCATATCTCTCATGAGGACAGAACAATATTCCTTCCATTATGTAGACTGATGGTGAAACTGATTCACATCCCTCCTTTAATGCCCAAGAGGAGAACTGATGGATGGAGCTTGTCTCCAGAAAAAAAAGCAGAAGAAAACAGCTTCTGCTTCAATATCAAGCTTTAGCTCTGAGGAACGGCTCCAACAGATACCTCACTCTCTGCAGGAGGCATTCAAGTAAAGACGATATCTAAAGGATAGTTTTGTGGCCTGACTTATGCTTCCAGGTAGAGGTACTGTTTGCCTCTCCTCTGGGACTAAGGAATTTTGCCCTCCTTAAAGAGCTTCTCTAAATTAGGTCTTTCAAAGAAGGAATAACTAGTGTAAGATAATTAGAGGATCCTATCTCCTCTTGTCTATTTCTTTAGCGCCAAATTTGACCTAATTGCCCAGCCTGAACTTTAAACCCAAACAGCTGTGGAAAATGAAAAAAACACACTGACCATGGAGTAAGAAAATCTGGCTTCCAGTTTTGGCTCAGACACTTCCTAACTAAACAATCTCTAGCAAGTTTTATTTTCTTTGGGCCTGTTTGGCCACCTGTACAATTAAGACAAGAAGACCTGCATCTTCCCAAGTTGGAGTAAGGAGTCAGTGGGATGATAGATTTGAAAGTACCTGGCACATAGTCAGAACTTAATAAATAATAAATTACAAAGGAACTTGTCACATTCACCCATCCCATTCCTTTGCAGTATTTCCTATCACTTTGAGGGCACCACTATCACCCTAATTTATATAGCTCAAAACCTTAGAGTCTTGGGGCTGACCTGGTGGCATAGTGGTTAAGTTCACATGCTCTGCTTTGGTGGCCTGGGGTTCATGGGTTTGGATTACAGGTGCAGACCTACACACCACTTGTCAAGCCATGATGTGGTTGTGTCCCATGTACAAAATAGAAGAGAATTGGCATGGATGTTAGCTCAGGGACAATCTTCCTCAAGCAAAAAGAGGAATATTGGCAACAGATGTTAGCTCAGGGCCAATCTTCCTCACCAAAGGACAAAAAACAAAACTTCAGAGTCTTATTTGACTTGACACCATGCCATATGAGAAATGGTGGAACAGTTGGGCTGTTTGACCTGAGAACAGAATATGCAGGAGGATCTGGTCTCTGGTCTTTAGATCTCTAAAGAACTGCCATGGAAGATAATGAGCAGACTTCTCTGAGTGGCCACAAGGAGAATGACTGGGACCTCTGGGTGGAAGCCACAGGGAGACTGAGTTTAGCTTAACAAAGGGAAGAACTTTTGAAGAATCAAGGCTTTCTTTGAAGGGAATGGACTCTCCAGGAGATCACTAAATACGCTCCCTCTACAAATGTTCAGGTAGAGAATAGCAAGGATGTTTTAAGGTGAAGTCAATTGGGGTGAGAGAAAATCATGATCATAAAAGTCTACTATGTGTCAGATATTGTGCTACTTTATAAGGATGATCTCTTGTAATCCTCCCAACAAAAACTAGGACATGGGTACTATTCTTTCTCCCTGTTTTTCAGAGTAGAAAACTGAGGCTCAGAGAAGTTCAATATTCCTCACTGGGCTTACTACTGGTATTATAAGTGGGCAGGAGGAATAATTTTTTGTTATATCAAACTGGTTGGCACATGTACAAATGCAGTAGTACCTCAGTCTCTTTGTAAAAAAAAAAATCACACTCCTCACATATATTTCTAAATGCCCTATGGAAATACTATCCTGATTGGGAATGATGAATAAATAATATACTTAGGATCACAAACAGCAGATAAGTTAAGCAGCAGACCAAGGACTTGAACACAGTGTCTAACTCGGAAAGTGAATATCCTTTCTATTGCACTATCCACAGCAGTGGCTGGAAGTGGGATTGGAATGCAGTACCTTTCAAAATCTAAACCAATCCCAAGAGATTCTGATTCTCTCATTCCTCCTTTTTCAGTCCCATATAATTTGTCAATTTCTAAATTCTGTAGATTCAACTTTTGTGATATCTTGTTAAATTCATTGTCTCCTTTCTATTCCCACAGCCACCACCTCAGTTCCAAGGTCTCATTCCCTCTGCATCTCATTTTCTACCTCTTGTATTTTCTTATTCCAACCCAGTTGACTCATGCTTACCAGATTATTCTTCCTGAAACACAGATATGACTTTTTCTTTAGCTCAGAAACTTTCAATGGCTTTTCACTGCCCGCCAAATCTAACAAAGTCTATCATCCAAAAGTCTTCCACAGTTTGCCACCAATCTACCATGGCAACTTTAACTTCCACTTTTTCCCTAATTTTACTCTAAAATCCAGTTCAGCTGGTCTTCTTTTCACATGCCCTGAGCTTCCCGGCCTCCAAACAGTTGTTCCTGTTTTCTCTGCTTGGACTGCCTTCTCTCCTATCTCCACCTGTTGAAATCCTATCTGTGCTGCATGGTCCATCTTAAACATTAATAGTTAACAATTATTGAGTGCTTATTTTGGTCCAGCCAGTGTGCTAAGTGTGTGCAAGTATTTTACATAGATTATCTAATTTATTTCTCACAAAAACTTGATGAAGTAAGCTCTATTATTATCTCCATTTTAGCCTGGAGTAAACCAGAGTTCAGACAAGGGGAAGTAACTCTACTCGTCCAGTGTCACACAAGTTAATAAATGGGGGGGGGGATGGGATTTGAACTCAAACAGTCTGGCTCTGAAGCCCTGAAATATGTTACAATGTTGAAAAACAAACGATCAAAAAGCCCTTTATGATATTCCCTGGCTCAACTTGATGTGATTCTTACTTGACAACCTCAAAGCATTTTGACTGAACCTTTAAAGCCTATCTTGTGCTATATTTATTTGTTCCTATACCCATGATGAGACTGTCAGGTCCCAGTGAGCACAGCCTTTGTCTTAGGTATCTCTCTGTCTCATACAGTGGTGGCACAGAGTAGGTGCTCAATGAGTCTGTTATGCTGAATTGAAGGCATGTTGGGGTGAAGGAGAGTTATGTAGAGGAAGATGCCCCACTTTCCTGCCTTAGCCACTCTGCATGACATGACATTGGCCAACACCTGTCCAAACCAGACATTGTAGTCTCTGCTTTCCAAGCCTGATTTCTGGTGGGTCTATTCTTGTCCCCCAATTCTCACAGCTGCCTTGACCTAGGCCAGTGTTTGGGATAAGGCAGGATCAAAATATCAATGCCCTGGGCACAGCTTCCAGGAGTGAGAATTCAAGTGAAACCCAGCCTGGTGGGTGAGGGGGCAGACTGAAAGCCCCCAAACAGAGCCTGCATGTTCTTTCCACAAGCCCTGACTTGCCCAGTGGCCACGTGGGTGGGCCGGCAGCTCAACTTCCCTCAGGATGTTTCACATGTCTGATCCAACCCCTCCCTCCATCCCCTAGGCTACTAGCCTCCTTCTTTTCCTTATCTCCCAACCCCAAATGTTCAGGGTGGTTGGATGAATCCAGGAATGTTCCCAGAGGCCATATGGGTCCAGTAAAAGCCTACACAGGGGGGAACTGGCTCGCCAAGGCCATCAGAGTATTAGCCCAGGTCCTTGATACTGTAGACCGCGCTCGCTCTCTGGAAACAGATGGCTGGATGGACAGACGGCCATGGGACGCCTTCCCAGCCATTCTGACTTTGTAGCACCTTAGCAGGGTCATCCTAATCTGATCCTGAATTTCCACCCCTATGCCCCACAGGTCCAAGCCGCCTTGCCCCGCCAGGGCGTGTTCTCACACTTACCCTGTATGTGGTTGGATGGATGGATTTTGCTTCAGCAACGCAATTCCTGGACAAACGAACCTCAGCGCAGGCCAGACATCCCACCAAGCCCCAACCCCTCAGCCCCCAGCCTGCATACCATGCTTACAGTAGATGAAATCCATTGCAATCAAAGTTCCCCTCCAACTCATTTCACATCCACATGTAACAACAACAGCCCAAATCCATCCTCTTTTCCTTTCATGTTATGCCTGCCTACTTCTCCGCCCCCATGAGGCTCCTGAGGCACCTATTGGACTATTCCAGTGTCTAGGCATGGCTTTGCAAAGAAGTCTCGCCCCTAAAAAGGACACTGTGCGAGGTGGGAGTGGAGTGGGGGGCTGGAGGAGGAGGGTGCAGTAGGGTTAAACAATGACCAAGCCACTCCTAAGGCAGGAATCAAAAAGCTCCAGGGACTGAAGGGGAGTGAGAGGGTTGATGGGCAGGGAGTGGGGTCCTGCCCAGTCATTGGGAACAGAGGGCGGGTCAAGGGGTTGGAAGCACCATTCAGATTCCATTTCTTGTGACTATTTCAGGGTAGCATTCAGCTCTGCTCCTCAAAGTTCCTGAGAGTGTTAGTAAGCCTGGAGTTTGAGAGTGAAAATTAGTGATGAAAAAGTACTGATTTTCAGACACATGGAAAAGCTCTGTCCCTGTTTTATTATTATTATTATTATTGATGTTTTAATAGTTTATAACATTGTGAAATTTTTGGTTGTACATTTTTGTTTGTCCATCACCATATATATGTCTCCCTTCACCCCTTGTGCCCACTCTCCACCCCCACCCCCATTGACCCTGGTAGCCACAATACAGATTCCTCTGTCCATGTGTTGGTTTATATTCCACGTATGAGTGAGATCACACAGTGTTTGTCTTGCTCTTTCTGGCTTATTTCACTTAATATAATACCCTCCAGGCCCATCCATGTTGCTGCAAATGGGACGATTTTGCCTTTTTTTATGGCTAAGTAGTATTACATTGTATATATATACCACATCTTCTTTATCCATTCATCAGTCGAGGGACACTTGGGTTGCTTCCACTTCTTGGCTATAGTGAATAATGCTGCAATTAACATAAAGGTGCATAAGCCTCTTTGGATTGCTGATTTCAGGTTTGTTGGATAGATTGCCCGTAGTAGGATAGCAGGGTCATAGGGTATTTCTATTTTTAATTCTTTGAGGAATCTCCATACTGTTTTCCATAGAGGCTGCACCAGTTTGCATTTGATCAGCTGTGTATGAGGGTTCCTGTTTCTCCACATCCTCTCCAACATTTGTTGTTTTTTGTCTTGGTGATTATAGTCATTCTAACAGGCATGAGGTGATATCTTAGTGTTGTTTTGATTTGCATTTCTCTGATGATTAGTGATGTTGAAGATCTTCTCATGTGTCTATTGGCCATCTGTATATCTTCTTTGGAGAAGTGTCTGTCCATTTCCTCTGCCCATTTTTTGACCAGGTTGTTTGTTTTTTTGTTGTTCAGTTGTGTGCGTTCTTTATATATTATGGATATTAACCCGTTGTCAGATATATGTTTTGCAAATATTTTCTCCCAGCTGGTGGGTTGTCTTGATTCTGGCTTCATTTGTCTTGTAGAAGATCTTTAATCTGATAAAGTCCCACTTGCTTATTTTTTCTTTAGTTTCCCTAGTCTGAGTAGGCATGGCATCCGAAAAGATTCCTTTATGACCAATGTCAAATAGTATGTTGCCTATATTTTCTTCTATGAGTTTTATAGGTTCAGGTCTCACCTTCAGGTCTTTGATGCATTTTGAGTTAATTTTCGTGAATGGTGATAGCAGATGGTCCATTTCATTCTTTTGCATGAGGCTGTCCAGTTTT
Organism: Diceros bicornis minor; assembly: GCF_020826845.1. Classification (NCBI taxonomy): domain Eukaryota; kingdom Metazoa; phylum Chordata; class Mammalia; order Perissodactyla; family Rhinocerotidae; genus Diceros; species Diceros bicornis. The sequence continues at coordinate 60,283,468 of NC_080781.1, forward strand.
CCCAACACCGTTTATTAAAGAGACTTTCCTTTCTCCATTGTATGTTCTTAGCTCCTTTGCTGAAAATTAGCTGTCCGTATATGTGTGGTTTTGTTTCTGGGCTTTCAATTCTGTTCCATTGATCTGTGTGTCTGTTTTTCTACCAGTACCATGCTGTTTTGATTACTATTGCTTTGTAGTATGTTTTGAAGTCAGAGATTGTGATGCCTCCAGCTTTGTTCTTTTTTCTGAGGATTGCTTTAGCTATTCGGGGTCTTTTGTTGCCCCATATGAATTTTAGTATTCTTTTTTCTATTTCCGTGAAGAATGTCATTGGGATTCTGATTGGGATAGCATTGAATCTGTAGATTGCTTTAGGTAATGTAGACATTTTAAGTATATTTATTCTTCCAATCCATGTGCATGGGATGTCTTTCAATTTCTTTATGTCATCATCAATTTCTTTCAATAATGTCTTGTAGTTTTCATTGCATAGTTCTTTTACATCCTTGGTAAGATTTATTCCTAGATATTTTATTCTTTTTGATGTAAGTGTAAATGGTATTATCTTTTTGAGCTCTCTTTCTGTTAGTTCATTATTAGCATACAGAAATGCAACTGATTTTTGTAGATTTATTTTGTACCCTGCAACTTTGCTGTTTATTTCTAAGAGTTTTCCAATGGATTATTTAGGGTTTTCTATATATAAAATCATGTCATCTGCAAATAGTGAGAGTTATACTTCTTCATTGCCTATTTGGATTCCTTTTATTCCTTTTTCTTGCCTAAGGTGCTCTGGCCAAAACCTCCAGTACTATGTTGAATAAGACTGGTGAGAGTGGGCAGCCTTGTCTTGTTCCTGTTCTTAGAAGAATGGCTTTCAGCCTTTCCCTGTTGAGTATAATGTTGGCTGTGGGTTTGTCATAAATAGCCTTTATTATATTGAGGTACTTTCCTTCTATACCCATTTTGTTCAGAGTTTTCATCATAAATGGATGTTGTATCTTGTCAAATGTCTTCTCTGCATCTATTGAGATAACCATGTGGTTTTTATTCTTTGTTTTGTTGATGTGGTGTATAACGTTATTGATTTGCAGATGTTGAACCATCCTTGCGTCCCTGGTATAAATCCCACTTCATCATGGTGTAGGATCTTTTTAATGTATTGCTGTATTCGGTTTGCCAATATTTTGTTGGGGATTATTGCATCTATGTTCATCTGCGATATTGCCCTGTAATTTTCCTTCTTTGTATTGTCTTTGTTTGGCTTTGGTATCAGGGTGTTGTTGGCCTCGTAGAATGAGTTAGGAAGTGTTCTATCTTCCTCTATTTTTTGGAATAGTTTGAGAAGGATGGGTATTAAATCTTCTTTGAATGTTTAGCAAAACTCACTGGAGAAGCCATCTGGTCCTGGACTTTTATTTTTGGGAAGGTTTTTGATTACTATTTCAATCTCTTTACTTGTGATTTGTTTATTCAGATTCTCCATTTTTTCTTGGTTCAGCTTTGGGAGGTTGTAAGAGTCTAAAAATTCATCCATTTCTTCTAGATTGTCCAATTTGCTGGCATATAATTTCTCATAGTGTTCTCTTATAATCCTTTGTATTTCCGTGGTATCTGTTGTAATTTCTCCTCTTTCATTTCTAATTTTATTTATTTGAGCCTCATCTCTTTTTTTCTTAGTTAGTCTGGTTAAGGGTTTGTCAATTTTTTTTATCTTCTCAAAGAACAAACTCTTTGTTTCATTAATGCTTTCTACTGTTTTTTTGGTCTCAATTTCATTTATTTCTGCTCCGATTTTTATTATTTCTCTCCTTCTGCTAACTTTAGGCTTTGTTTGTTCTTCTTTCTCTAGTTCTGTTAGCTGTAATTTAAGGTTGCTTATTTGGGCTTTTTCTTGTTTGTTAATGTGGGCTTGTATCGCTATGAGTTTCCCTCTCAGGACAGCTTTTGCTGCATCACATATGATTTGGTATGGCATATTTTCATTTTTGTTTGTTTCCAGATATTTTTTGATTTCTCCTTTAATTTCATCAGTGATCCATTGGTTGTTCATTAGTGTGTTGTTTAATCTCCACATCGCTCTCACTTTCCCAGTTTTTTTCTTGTAGTTGATTTCCAGTTACATAACATTATGGTCTGAAAAGATGCTTGTTATGATTTCAATCTTTTTAAATTTACTGAGGCTTGCTTTGTTTCCCATCATATGGTCTATCCTTAAGAATGTTCCATGCGTGCTTGAGAAGAATGTGTAGTCAGCTGTTTTTGGATGGAGTGCTCTGTATATGTCTAATAGGTCCATCTTGTCCAGTTTTTCATTTAATTCCACTGTTTCTTTATTGACTTTTTGTCTGGATGATCTATCCATTGATGTAAATGGGGCACTAAGATCCCCTACTATTGTTGTGTTGTTGTTAATGTCTCCTTTTAGGTTTGTTAATAGTTGCTTTATGTACTTTGGTGGTCCTATGTTGGGTGCATATATATTTATAAGTGATATGTCTTCTTGGTGGAGTGTCCCTTTTATCATTATATATTCCCCTTCTTTGTCTATCTTAACCTGTTTTATCTTGAAGTCTACTTTGTCTGATATGAGTATGGCAACACCGGCTTTCTTTTGTTTGCCATTAGCTTGGAGTATTGTTTCCGTCCTTTCACTCTGAGCCTGTGCTTGTCTTTAGTGCTGAGATGTGTTTCCTGGAGGCAGCATATTGTTGGGTCTTGCTTTTTAATCCATCTTGCCACTCTGTATCTTTTGATTAGAGAGTTCAATCCATTTACATTTAGGGTAATTATTGATATATGAGGGCTTAATGTTGCTGTTTTGTCACTTATTTTCTGGTTGTTTTGCATTTCCTTTGTTTCTTGTCTCATTTGTTTCGGACTGCCAATTCAGTTTGGTTGTTCTGTCTTATGACTCTTCTAGTTTCCTCTTTGTTTATCCTATGTGGTTTTGTTTTGATTATTTGTTTAGTAGTTACCTTGAGGTTTGGGCAAAAAATCTTGTGTATGAGATAGTCCATTATCTGATGGCCTCCTATTTCCTTATACTAAGTCAATTCAATCACTTTCCTCTTCCCCATCTAAGTTGTTCTTGTTATACCTTATTCTATCTTGTGTTGTGGCTGTGTGTTTACAGTGATGAGGTTAAATTTATTTTTTGGTGAATTCCTTCCTTTGATCTTTGATTTTGGTATTTAAGTGGTTGCTAACCTATTCCGCTAAAGAGCTACTATTTTTCTGATTTTGTCTACCTATTTTTCTCCTTGCTCCAAGCTTTGTATTCCCTTTCTCTTCTTTTTTTCAGACCTAAAGGTCTTCTTGATTATTTCTTGTAGTGTGGGTCTCGTGGTCATGAACTCCCTTAGCTTTTGTTTATCTGGGAAAGTTATTATTTCTCCATGATATTTGAAGGATATTTTTGCTGGATAGAGTATTCTTGGCTGAAAGTTTTTGTCTTTCAGTATTTTGAATATATCATTCCAGTCTCTTCTAGCCTGCAAATTTTCTGCTGAGAAATCCACTGAGAGCCTGATGGGAGTTCCTTTGTACATTATTTTTTGTTTTTGTCTAGGTGCCCTTAATATTGTTTCTTTGTCATTGACTTTAGCCGGCCTTACCACTATATGTCGTGGAGTGGGCTTTTGCCTGTTGACATATTTAGGCAACCTATTGGCTTCGCTTACTGGTATTTCCTGCTCCTTCCCAAGATTTGGGAAGTTCTCAGCTATTATTTCCTTGAATAGGCTCTCTGTTCCTCTTTCCCTCTCTTCTCCCTCAGGAATGCCTATAATTCTTATGTTACTTTTCCTAATAGAGTCAGATATTTCTTGGAGACTTTCTTCATTTCTTTTTAGTCTTAGTTCTCTCTCCTTTTCCATCTGGAGCATATCTGTATTCCTATCCTCTATAATGCTAATTATATCTCCTCCATATTGTCAGCTTTGTTCTTTAAAGATTCCAGATTCTCCTTTATCTCCTCCATTGTGTTCTTCATCTCCATCAGTACTGATTGGTTTTTCTTTATGATTTCAATCTCTTTTGTGAAGAAACTCCTAATCTCATTGAATTGTTTGTCTGTGTTATCTCGTATTTCATTGAGTTTTTTTTTGTGATAGCTCTTTTGAAATCTCTGTCGTTTAGATTATGGATTACTGTGTCTTCAGGGTTGGTTTCTGGGTGCTTGTCCTTTTCCTTCTGGTTCGGTGATTTCATGTACTTTTGCATTGTGGTTCCTGTATTGGCTCTGTTTTTCCTCATCCTGGAAATATCTGGTTGCAATTTCCACCCACCACCACCATGTGGGGGTTAAGGGCTGTGTAATCTGAGCCCCCTGTGCTCTGCCCCGACTGCTTGCTGTGATCTGCCAGCCCCTTGGTCTGGTCTAGTCAGCTAAGCCGCAGTGTCCAGCATGCGGGGAGGGAGGGGCTCTCTCTTTTGCCCAATGGGTCCCTGGCATGGGGGGCTTCTGAGTCGCCCCCTGTCATCTGCTCTCCTGTGGTGCTCAGATGTTGCGGGTACCCCATAGCAGTTCTGAGTCCTCTGTGTGGGAGTTTCCCACTGGCTGAGAGAGCCTGAAGAGCTATGGTTTCCCCGCAGAGGGCTGCCCCTCCCCCCTCTCTGGGAGCTGCGCAGACCCAGATTGCTGATCTGATGGGGAGGGAGAGGATTTCTCCTTACCTCCCCCCACTTCCTCCGGGGGCCCCAGCACGTTGTACTCTCAGATGTGTGGCAGTGTGGATCTTTCCAATCTTCCTTTTTGCTGTCTAGGGGTCTGTTGTTTGTCTGTGACTGTTCCTTTCGTTGTATCTTATCGGGGAAGAGTTTACAGGAAAGCTCACTCTGCCATGACGCTGACGTCACTCCTGTCCCTGCTTCTTTTATACTCATCTATTCAGAAGAGTAGGTAGGATTTGGACAGGAGGACGAGAGGAGACATAAAGCAAGGGAAATATCACTAAAAATCAAGGAGTATTGAATTGTGGAATCACCTACTCTGGGCCCCAGGGTCTCTGTACAAACAAGAGATTGGACTAGATAGTCTCTAAGAGCTCTTAGAGCAATGACACTCTGGGAGTTTATGTCTATGATCTCAGAGGCAGCAGTGGACAAGTCCTGGAATGTTACTAGTTTCTGACCTTGAAGAACTTGCAGAAGAGTTGGGGAGATAAGACAGACTGGACACAGTCAAAGAACAGCATACAGTATAGAATGAAGGGCCAAACTATGAGGTACAAGCTAGAAGGGCAGCAAGGGGGGCAGGGAGAATTTTAAAAAAAGAGAGAGAGAATATAGCCAGGGATGGCAAATGCCCTTCAATAGGTTGGGGGATTTAAAAAACATGGAGGAGCAAATAGCATTATGAGTAGAGCGAAAGGAAAGCTTAAGCCAATGCATCAAGAAGCGGACCAAGCAAGATGCCATAATCAGACTCTGAGGGGTCTCACCTGGTGTGGGCAGAGACTGTACACTAGGAGTTTAGGGTAAGGTCTCAGTATAGGGGGTGCAAAGCCTTTTGTGGAAAAAAATGGCTAAATAGGCCCTGAGGTGACTTTGAATAGATCCTGAATGAACTCCAGATATGGCCTCTGGTTAAAGCTGGGACCAAAATGTGGCCTCTTAGACTGTTACTGTGCACTTATGTCTAGAAGGAGAGAAAACTGCCTGAGTTGGAATCCTGCGTCTGCCCCTACTAGTTGTGTGACCTTGGGCAAGTTACTTAACTGCTGTGTGGTTCAATAGCCTCATCTGTACAATGAGAACAATAATAATCCCTTCCTTATAGGGTTGTTTTGAGGATTACATGAGTTAATATATGAAATAATGTTAATATGTGTAAGGATCTTAGAACAGTGTCTAGGACATAGTAATTAACATACAAGTGTGTCTTGAGTTTAAATAAATAAATAAAGGCACTTTAGGTTCCTCTGATGCCATCTGTGAGATTAAAATAAAAATAGCTACCCTATGTACCTCTTCATTCTTTCCTGTCCTTTCCCAGAAAAGGGACCTTCTGCTTTTTCTCCACTCTGTGTCATCCAGAGAGGCTCTTTTATAGACAATCTTGAGACTCTATTGTAGCATAAAAAACCTTGGCTTGAGATTCAGGAGTCTTGGCAAAACTGACTCCATGTGTAAAATCAGGTAAGTCTCTTTCTTACTCGAAATTTTCCTGTCTTCATCTGTAACCTGAAGAGGTCGTTGGACTAGATGACCTTGAAACTTGAGAGAAGTGCTTCTCACACATTAACGTGCATACAAATCATACAGAGATCTTATTAAAGTACAGATTCTGATTCAGTAGCTCTGGTATAAGGCCAAGACCTGGACTTTCCAACAAATCCTCAGGTGATACTGATGTTGCTGGGCCACAGACTATACTTATAGTAGCAATGGTCTAGATGACATCTATTATTACATATTCATTCAAAGCACAAAGCAGAGAGCCTACTTTCAAATCCTGGCTGTGCCACTTCCCTGGGCCCCTTGTGGGACCTTAGGAAAGTTCTTCAGCCTCTTTGTACCTCAATTTCCTCATCTCTATAATGGAGATAACAGTAGTACATATTTCATAGAGTTGTTTTGAGGATTGAATGAGTTAATACATGTAACAGTGTCTGACACCTGGCAAATGTTATGTAAGTATCTGCTATCATTATTCCCTTGGGTCCACAGTCATCAAATAATGAATAAAATAAATGTTCAGGAAGGCAGCTGGAAGGAATACAGACACTAGAATCCACATACCTCTCTTCCAACTCTGGGTCTAATCTACTAGCTCTTGGCTCTTCAGCAGAAGACTTATCTGCTCTTTACGTCAGTATTCCTATCTGCAGATTACTTTCTTCATGAAGTTGTGAATGTGAAATGAGCTAATGTTCATAAAGCATGAGAATACAATAGGTGCTCAAAGGATACTCGAGGTCTTAGAGTTTAGGAAGATGGGTGTGGTTGCAGGATAGGAAACGGATTGGTGGTGTAAAGGTGGTGGTAGATACTGATTAGGAGATTACTGCTATGATCAAGGCAAGAGGTAACAAGGAGCTGATCTATGGTGATGAAAAGAGGGAATGGAAGCAGGAGAGATTGTGGAGCTGAAGTTAAGATCTGTGGTGTCAAGGGAGGATTTGAGTCTTCGTGGTAGAACGTCACTTCTTCATATAAGCCTCACTTGTCCAGTTCTCCCCCTGTCCCCTGCACCCTGTTTACTTCCTTACTGGCACTGAATTACAATTAATAATCATTAAATTAATTAATTTGCTTGCCTGTTTAATGTCTGTTATTTCCATTCCACTAATCGGTTGGCATCATGAGCTAATACTTAATAACTAGCACTTACAGAGCACTTGCTATCTGCCAGGCACTCTTCTCAATATTTTACATATGTTAACTCATTTAATCCTTCTAACTACTCTAGTATTATTTATAGCTTAGAGGTAAGAAAACTGAGACATAAATTGAGTTGCCCAATGTCAAACAGCTAGTAAGTGGCAGGACTGGGAAGGAGTCTAGTACACAGCAGAAGGAATAAACAAATTAACAAGAAGACCAGTGTGCAAAGGACAGAATGGGAGAGATCAGAAAGACTTTGGATATGTTGAACTTGAGTTTCTAAGGAGCCTTCTCTGGTGAAGTGTCTCACAGATGAAGAAATGTGAGCTGGAGCAAGAAGGACCCTTTAGCCTGGGGAGGCTGAAAGAACGTGACCTGACACAACCACGCTGTCTTTTATTTTTTTTAATTTTATTTATTTATATATTTTTATTTTTTTGTGTCTATGTGAGGAAGATCAGCCATGAGCTGACATCCATGTCAATTCTAGAACTTTTTTTTTTTTGATGAGGAAGACTGGCCCTGGGCTAAAATCTGTGCCCATCTTCCTCCACTTTATATGGGATACCGCCACAGCATGGCTTGCTAAGCAGTGTGTTGGTGCGTGCCCGGGATCCAAAGTGGCGAACCCCGGGCCGCCACAGCGGAGCACATGCACTTAACTGCTTGTGCCACCGGGCCGGCCCCTCTTATTTTTTTATATAAGGAAGATCAGCCCTGAGCTAACATCTGCCAATCCTCCTCTTTTTGCTGAGGAAGAACTGCCCTGGGCTAACATCTGTGCCCATCTATCTCCACTTTATATGGGACGCTGCCACAGCATGGCCTGACAAGCAGTGCCTCGGTGCACACCCCGGATCTGAACCGGCGAACCCCGGGCCACCGCAGCGGAGGGCGCGCACTCAACCGCTTGCGCGACAGGGCTGGCTCCTTATGGCTTTTATTTTTTTAAACACAAGTCCCTTCCAGCTAAGATGGGAACATTTTTGAAGGCCAAAATTAGGGGCCTTTTGACAACTCCAGTCTCCAGGGTTCACCCAACCTTTGTACTCTCAGATACACTGCTCTACCTCTTTCGATTCTGCTCAGCAAACTGAGTGCAAGAACAGGGAACCAGGCTAGGCCACTGGCAATGCTCACCTGAGTGAACTGAATTGGAAGGACATTTGCTGGTGCATTGGCTAGGGGACAGCATCATCAGAATTCATGCAAATGTGCCTCTTCATAGCTTACAGCAGTCCTATGAGATAGGGATTACTATTCCCTTCTTACGGATGACGAGGTTCATTGTACTTAATGATGCTTCCTGGAGGACAGGAGGAAGCCTGAGATAAAGGTACCAAGGAAACTTCAGGATCCACAAGCTGTTGCTTCATTATTTGGAAAAATGATCTTAAGCAACAAATATGAAACTAGTGCCCTCCGCCATAACTTATCCAATAATACCATCATAATGGCTAACCCTCATCAAGCACTTGTTAGGCACTGTTCCAAGTGTTTTACATTGATTTACTTATCTCATCCTCACAAAAACCCTATGAGACCAAAAACATTGGAATCATTCTTGCCTCTTCTTTTTCTCACATCTCACATCCAACCTATTAGCACAACTGATCAGCTCCGCCTTCAAAGTAAGCTATGAATCCCACAACTTCTCAGCACCTTCACTGCAAACTGGTCTGTTGCAAGCCGCCTTCACCTTTCACCTGGATTATTGCCATAGACTCCGACGAGTCTCCTTGCTCATGTCCTTACTTCACTCCACTGAATTCTCAGCACAGAAGCCAGAGTGATCCTTTGAAAATTTAAGTCAGCCCAAATCTGTCCAAACCATTCCAATGGCTGGCTTCTTATTTAGAGTAAAAGCCAAAGTTCTTAACAATGATCTACAATAGTCTACACTCTGCCATACTCCATCCCACCCCCACCACACTACCCCTCTATCTCTAATGTCATCTCCTACCACTGCCCTTTGAACACCCTATCCAACCACACTGGCCTCCTTACTGTTTCTTCCAACACTCAAAGCATGATATAGACTCAGTCTTTGCACTTGCTGTTCCTTCACCTGGGCAACTCTTCCCTCAGATATCTGTATGGCTCCTTCCCTCACTTCTTCCATGTCTCTGCTCAAATTTTACCTTATCAGAGAGGACTTCCCTAAACACCCTATCTAATATAGGGTAATAGGATTGCCAGGCCCTTTTGGACTTTTCCTCAGCACGAGCCCCAAGGACTTGAGGTGCAATGTCGGGGTTGGTAGAGTTAAGGCTTTCAGCTCTGCCCTCTATGGGAGAACCACTCTGGCCCCCTGTGCCTGGACTGTAGAAGTGATGTTGGGTCAGCTCATTTCTTGGGGGCTCTCCCTGTCCCCTCCTCTTAAGATGGGCAGTAATCACTTCATGAACTCAAACCAAGTACTCTCAAGTAAAGGGTTTCTCTGATTACACTTCACTGCTAGAATCAGTCTGACCTGACAGCAAGAATAGACAGGGCCAGCCTCCCTCCTGCCTATCATTGCACCAAAGATGTTCTTCTGGGGCCCAGTGGGAGATTCCAGGCTTCCTGATACTAACCCCAGCTCTCTCTCAGAGGTTGCCTAGGGTCATTCAGAGGAATATTGACCTTGCCTATGTCTTAGAGAAGCCTGAACAGCCTCTAGTTCCAGGGTTTGATACAGGCAGAGTGACCTCTCTTGGGAGAGCCTCATGGTTATCCAGGCAGACTGAGGCCCTTAAAGCCCCTCTGGAGGCTGGGAACAGAAAGCACAAGCAGATACTGAAGGCACAAGGGGATACTGAAGCCTATGGGGCAGTCCCTATGGACTCCAGCATCTTTAGGGATGTCCTCAAATACCATGATTAGCTCCCAGTGCCCTTTAGTCAGCCTGTGGAATGTGTGCAGATAACCTTGGCCATAGATGTCTGAAGCAATAGCATATACAAGGCTTGGATCTTCTGGATCAGAAACCTGAGGTACGAGAAAGCGCTACTCCAAGCCCTGGGATTTTTCAAACTTCATTTGGGTCCTAGTATAGCTCAACAGTCTTTTCTCTTATCCTTAATTATCTTCCTTTCCACCTGCCCAAGATGGATGTTTTAAACTCACTCCTCTTATTCAAGTACCCAACACTAATACATTTACCCCAAACTCCTAGTAGATTACTTCACTTCTAGTTTCACTGAGACCATAAAACAGCACCAGGATAGAACCCTCTAAACAACTTCTGATTTCTCCACCTTCAAGCTTATCCTTGTCTCTTATCTCAAAGTTTCCTCCTGTCCCAGACTAATCTCTCTGTGTCCACCCCTCATGTCTGCTCTGCTTTGCTTTATCTTGCATCTTCACAGTCTCTCTTCCTCTGGCTCCCCTAAACTCTGTCTTTCCATGTGGAGACAAGATTCTGGGTAGGGTTTTCCATAGTCATTGCTTCCACATCCTCACCTCTATCTCTTCATCTCAGAACTCACTACATTCTGCTCTCCTCAGGGTCACCAATGAATTCTTCACTGTCAAACCCATGGATTCTTCCTGTCTTCGTATTTGAATTCTCTGAAACATCCAAAATTATTTGGTTCATTTTCTTACTGACTTCTCTTGACTTTCATGGAACCTTATGTCCCCTGGTTTCACTCCTTCCTCTATAACTTTTCCCAGATTATCCTTCTCCACTTGCCCTTCATATGCTGGAGTTTTCCAGAAGACCCCCACAACATTGGCCCTCTTTCTTTTTTTTTTTTTGTGAGGAAGATCAGCCCTGAGCTAACATCCGTGCTAATCCTCCTCTATTTGCTGAGGAAGACTGGCTCTGAGCTAACATCTATTGCAAATCCTCCCCCTTTTTTTTCCCCAAAGCCCCAGTAGATAGCTGTATGTCATAGTTGCACATCCTTCTAGTTGCTGTATGTGGGACGTGGCCTCAGCATGGCCGGAGAAGCGGTGCATCAGTGCACACCCGGGATCTGAACCCGGGCCGCCAGTAGTGGAGCATGCGCACTTAACTGCTAAGCCACGGGGTCGGCCCCATTGGCCCTCTTTCTTGATTCTAACTTCTCTCACTGGAGTATGAACCTATGTGGCAGGGATCTTGTCTGTCATTTCACTGATTAATTTCCACATGCAGAACGTACCCAAAGCATACTAAGTGCTCAATATATCTTTGTTGAATAAATGAGTGAATAAATAACTCAATGGGTAGGTCCAAGGAGGAGAATGCTCACCTTTGAAATCATCCTTCTTTAATGAGTTCCCTGACCCCAGGTGAGCCACCACACAAAGATGATGGCCAAAAAGACCATTGATGCCTACACCCAAAATAATAATAACATCCAATACTTGATCAGTACTTGATCGATTCTATATGCCAGTTCCTGTATGAAATGTTCTACATGTGTAAGTGAGCATAAGTGAGACCATCTTGTTACACTAAATGGCCCCAGCCCTTCCTCTGTGTGACTACTTGCTGTTCTGCATGTACTCCAAAAAATTCACATGCCCATGGGCCGGCCACGTGGCTTGGCGGTTAAGTGCGCACACTCTGCTACCGGCGGCCCAGGTTCAGATCCCGGGCACGCACCAATGCACCGCTTCTCCGGCCATGCTGAGGCCGCGTCCCACATACAACAACTAGAAGGATGTGCAACTATGACATACAACTATCTACTGGGGCTTTGGGGGGAAGAAAAAAGGAGGAAGATTGGCAATAGGTGTTAGCTCAGAGCCGGTCTTCCTCAGCAAAAAAAAAAAAAAAAAGAGGAGGATTAGCATGGGTGTTAGCTCAGGGCTGATCTTCCTCACACACAAAAAAATTCAAATGCCCTCCTGATTTATGGCCTCTGCTTACGTGTGTACTCCCCAATAGCTTGATAAATTGAAAACTTTGTTCTATGAGTTTCTCTCCAGGAACAAGCTGACCATAGGCGGGAAACACACCTACAAGGTATCCATCACAGCTGACAGAACAATGGAACAATGTCATGCCTGGAGCCCATCACGCCTGGAGACCAACATCCCTGGACCTCCTCCTTGCTGCCCATTTTCCCTATATAACTGCCTCAAGATTCTGTAATATTTGAAGATGGATCTTTGAGATATTAGTCACCTGTCTTCCAATTTTCCGGCTAATCTAATTAAACTTCGTTTCTTGCTCTCTAACTAGTCGTGATTAATTGACTCAGATCACTGCAGGCAGAGTTAGCCCATTGCTTGGTATCAAATTCTGGCGACCCAGATAGGATGAGCCTCTGCCCATGGCTAGTCGACTTGGAGGAAGCTGTTTTGGGATTTTTTCCCTGCAGCTGCTGGGTGGATTTTTTTTTCCTTTTTTTTCCCACCCAGGGAATTCCCTTTGTGGATTCCTCACTTGCCGACTGCCTCTAATGCTTCAGTGATTGCAAACAAAGGACTGGATCATAAGCTGATGAGCTTGCAGCTGCAGCTAGGTGAGTCCTCTGGAGTGAACCTCCTGGGTACTATATTCCTTTTCCCTTGTCTGGGGGCTTGGGCAGGCCAAGGTCCATCTGGTTTAGGCACCATTTTTAGGGATACAGGAAAGTACAGACTGCCTAGTATATTATCTGGAAGAATAGACTTTGGTTTTTCTGTGGTGCGCATGCTTGTATGGTCTGTTCTCTTGAGCGTGTGTATTGTTCCACTAGTCTGTGTGTCAGTTTTTCTCTGTGTCAGACTCCCACAGCATACTTCCAGTGCTTGTTACATCATCTGTGGGGATGTGAAGTTTGCGACCGATTCTGTCAAGTGTCAAGCCGGAATTGTACGCCTCAATGCAGACACTGCTGTTTGTGTGTTAACACTTGGGCGGAAGCTGTGAGAGCATGACCCAACCATCTTTTCCCCCTCTTTGTCTGTCTTGTCTAGCACCTTCTTTGCTGTCATTGTGTGGAAGTTAGGTTTGGGCTTAAAGTAAGCTGGACTTGGACTTCCTGCAAAATAGAAACTTTCTGCCAGGCACCAGACTTCCTACAGTGGCATTGGGAAGTTAGGTTTTACCTCTTGCCTCTTTGGCTTGTTTAACACTGGTGTGAGAATTGTATGCTTGGACCCAGTGGGATTTGGATAAGTACCATTGTTATCTGGACACCCAGAGTCAAGCCATGCACCCTTTTCCCTGTCCATTAATTGTCAGACACAAACTTTATTGCCATGGGCACCACTCTATTCATCCCAAAAAAGGGGCCCACTAGGGTGCATGTTGGCCATTGGGGCTGATTTCATTTATGAGCTCATGACAAAAAAAAGGATGATATTTTACTGTAATGTAGCCTGGCCTCAGTATATACTGATTCAGGAGAAAAATGGCCCCCAAACAGGTCACTAAATTATGATGCGATCTTGCAGCTAAAATTGTTCTACAAGAAGGGAAGAAAAGAAAAGAAAATTCCCTATGTTTAAGCCTTTATGCTGCTATATCTAGATCAGGGAAGGGAGGACAATGGACCGAGTCATCCCCAGGCTCCTCCTCCTCCTCCTCCTCCCCCTTTTCCCAGGCCCACTGCTTGTCCAGTGGAAAATGCCTGCAGGATTGCCAGGTCTAAGAGAGGGACTCTCTCCTTCTTGAACCTGGCAAGGGACACAATTTGGTCAGGGGCCCCTTCCAGGAGTGGAGCAATTTCCACTGCGACAATATCCCACAGTCATAAATGGACAAGGGAAACTGGCTGGCTTCATTTGGATGCACTCTCTTTTATCTACCTTGGATTTTTTTAATTGGAAAAATTTTATATGCCTGAATGTCCTCTTCTTCTCCTGGGATGAAACCTTCTATGTAAATTGAATGCTCAAGTGACTTTTGCTCCAGGCCGGCTAGAGGTTCAAGTTCTACTGGAATAATCTTTATGGTTCCAGATGGCCCTGCTAGATGTTCACACACCACCACCAGACCCACTACCACCAGAGCTCTTCAGGGAGTTAAGACTGGACATGTGGGCAGATGGGAAGCCTGGGAAAGCAAAGAATGTCCAGCCAATACATATACCCTTAAAAACCCAAACGATAAAGCCTAGCCTGAAACAATAGATGCTAAAACAGGAGGCTCAGAAAGGCATTCAGCCAGTGCTGAAGAAATTCCTGGTGGCAGAATTAATCAGACCTGGCCAGTTGCCATGTAATACTCCTATTCTTCCAGTCAAAAAAGCACACACATACAAAAAAAAAAAAAAACACAAAAAACTAATTAAAAGGAATATCAGTTTGTTCAGGACCTTTGTGCCATAAATGAGGTGGTTCAGGACTGGCACCCTGTGGTGCCCAGCCCTTACACCTTGCTAACCAATATTCTGGGTGAATACAGCTGTTTTTCAGTTTTGGACTTAAAAGATTCATTCTTCTGCATACTGCTAGTGGAAGAATCACAACTCTTTGCCTTTAAATGGTGTGACCCAGATACTCAGGCCACTCAACAATATTGTTGGACAGTGCTCCCCTAGGGCTTCAAAAACTTCCCTATGCTATCTGAGGAGCCCCTAGATAAAGACTTTAGCCACTTAAATTACAAGGATTGCTGTTACAGTATGTGGGTGACTAGCTGATAGCGAGCCCCACTTATGAGCAGTGTCTGGCCAACACCATAAAGACCTTAAATCATTTGGCTGAATGTGGGTACAAAGTCTCACAAAAGAAAGCACAGATCTGAAAACAAAAAGTTACATACTTAGGGTTTACACTATCAAAAGGCCACAGGGAGCTGCTGCCAGACCAAGAAAAGGGCTATAGCATGCCTGAGCCTTGCCACCACCCTGCAACAACTACAAGGATTCTTGGATTGCTGGTTTCCGTTGGCTCTGGATTCCTAACTACGGTCTCATACTAAACCCCTCTATGAGGCTTTAAAAAGGCTAGACTGGGAGCCACTAGAATGGACAAAGGAATATCAGGTGGCCTCTGATACCATTAAGACAAAGTTAATTTCAGCCCCAGCCTTGGGGCTTCCTAACTTGGACAAGCCTTTCAGCCTATATGTACATGAGAGGCATGGAATAAGCTTGGGGGTTTTAACTCAAAAACTGGGCATGGTCCCCCAGCCAATGGTTTATTTTTCCAAGCAATTGGATCAGACTGTCAAGGACTGGCCCCCCTGCCTCAGGGCAGTGGCTACTACCTGCAATATCCTGAGAAAGCTAAAAAATTCACTCTGGGCCAAACCACCATGGTATATGTGCCACATCAAGTACTCACATTATTGGAGCAAAAAGGAGGATACTGACTCACTTCAGGATGGATGAACAAATACCAGGTCATCCTTTTGGACAATCCAAATGTATGGATGCAAGTATCATCCTCCCTAAACCCAGCCACCTGACTCCCTAATGAGACACCAGAAGCCTTAGAACATGACTGCTTACAAGTTATGGAGACAACGTATTCTAGCCAACCTGATTTGTTGGACTGTTCACTGGAAGAATCAGACTTAAAACTATTCACAGATGGCAACAGCTTCATGGATCAGTGTAAGAGACACATGGGGTACATGGTCATGACTTTACAAGAGACCTTAGAGGCTAAAGCCCTACCCACAGGGACATCAACTCAAAAGGCAGAAATCATCACCCTCACTCAGGCTCTAAATCTAACTCAAGGGAAAAGAGTAATTATATACACAGATTCTCATTATGCCTTTGCTGTAGTTCATGCTCATGGGACAATATGAAAGGAAAGGGGACTCTTAGCAGCAGGAAAAAAGAAAATAAGACATGGCCCTAAAATCCTAAAACTACTTGGTTCTATTAATGAGCCTGCCCAGGTAGCTGTCATACATTGCCCTGGCCACCAGAGGGAAAATCCAATGGGTCCAGAAGTACATCACAGGGCCCCACCTACAAAAGACTATACAACAGGTGGCCAAAATTGCATAATCTGTGCAAAGAACAACCCCAAGACCACTTCCAGTCCCCCACATCTGGGCACCCAACATAAAGAAAATTGGCCTACTAAAGACTGACAAATAGACTTTACCCAGATGCTCTGGGCAACTGGGAATTTCAGGTTTTTGTTAGTGTTTGTGGACACCTTCACCAGGTGGGTAGAAGGCTTTCCCACTAGGAATGAGACAGCATCAGAAGTCACTTGCATGTTGCTAAAAAAATCATCCCTAGATTTGGTCTGCCTAATACCTTACAGAATGATAATGGACCAGCTTTTGTCTCCCAAATAACCCAACAAGTGTCCAGAAGCTTAGATATCTGATGAATACTACATTCAGCTTGGAAAGCTCAATCACCTGGAAAGATGAAAAAATAAATAAATAAATCACACCTTAAAGAAAACCATTGCCAAAATCTGTCAGGAAACACAGCAAACTTGGGGTAAGGCACTGCCCCTTGCCCTGTTACTGGTTAGAGTAGCTCCACAAAGTGGACTTAAATTGAGTCCTTTTGAAATTCTAAATAGGAGACTCTTTCAGGCATCTTCCCCTGGGACTGAATCTCGGGACATTTTAAGGAATGTCATGATTGCTAATTATGTTAAATCATTAAGCTCTGTATTAACTTCTGTCCATGAGTTTGTTTCTCATAGGTCTGCATATCCGTCTGATGTCCCTCCACATGCCTTCTGACCTGGTGATCATATTTTGATGAAAACTTGGAAAGACCAGAGACCCAAAAACCAGTTGCCACCCAAATGGACAGGCCCTTTTAAAATTCTTCTCACCACTCTTTCATCTGTAAAACTTGCAGGCGTGAAACGCTGGATACATCACTCCCGGATCAAGGTAGCCCCCAAATCACAGGAAGATATCCCGCATGTATTGAGGGCAAAGTGGGGGGCAGAACCCCTTGAAGAGCTAAAATATGTCTTTAAAAGAAAACTTTGATCTCTTCTATCTAACCCTTCTTCTTAGAGTTCTATTTATTGGGGTCAAAAAAAGTAACTCTTTCCATATTATGGTCCCCCTACGACGTCCTGATTTAGCAGGACGTAGCTAGAGGAATTACGACGCCCTGTATCCCCCTTGACCATAAGATTATGGGTTACTACTGATAAGGGGGAAAATTCTAAGAGAGGCCATCTTGTTACACTAAATGGACCCAGCCCCTCCTCTGGGTGACTCCTCGCTGCACTGCACGTACTCCAAAAAAGTTCACATGCTCTCCTGATTTATGGCCTCCACTTACGTATGTACTCCCCAATAGCTTGATAAATTAAAAACTTTGTTCTATGAGTTTCTCTCCAGGAACAAGCTGACCATAGGTGGGAAACACACCTACAAGGTATCCATCACAGCTGACAGAACAATGGAACAATGTCGTGCCTAGAGCCCGTCACGCCTGAAGACCAACCTCCCTGGACCTCCTCCTTACTGCCCATTTTCCCTATATAACTGCCTCATGATTCTGTAATCTTTGAAGATGGGTCTTTGAGACATTAGTCACCTGTCTTCCAATTTTCCGGCTAATCTAATTAAACTCCATGTCTCGATCTCTAGCTTGTTGTGATTAATTGGCTCAGATTGCAGCAATGGAAGAGCGAGCCCATTGCTCAGTATCACATGCAATATCTCATTGAATCTTTACAATAAACTATGAGGTAAATACCATATCATTCCTATTTTATAGATGAAGAAATTGAGGCACACAAATGAGAGGTAACTTGGCCCTAGTGCCACAACCAGTAAGTAACAATTGACCCAAGACTCTCAGGAATAGCTGATGCCTGAGCTATTCACTATCACACTCAAAAGTACAATCCTTTTTTTCCCTCCCAATTAAAGACTCTTTTCATCCTTCCTGGACAGCTATTCCAAACTTTTACTTTTTCTTTAAAGTCCCTACTCTGGCACCTAATTCTCAGTCCAGAAAGTAGACTCCTGTCCCCTTAATCAAGAAAACAAATGCTGGTAGGCATGAAGTTCCTCTCCCTCCTTCCTTTATGTCTGTAAGTTTCTCTCTCTCTTCACACATTCTGGCTTCTCCTCTGGGAGGAGAGGAGGAGAGCATGAATCTCTTCCCTCTCCTCTGCTCGCTAAAGACCATGCTTAATTTTTTAGCCCTCTGTCACCGGTATCTTTGTTATTTACCTTCCCTCTTGTGTCCAACCACCTACCCACAAATATATTCAAATTCCTCCCATTGCAAAATAAAATCAAACCTTCTTCTACACCACCTCCTCCTCAAATAGCCTCATCTTTCTTCCTTCCTTTCTCAGCCAAACTTCTGGCCAGAGTTGTCTCCACTCACTGTTTCCATGTCTTCACTCTCCATTAGCTTCCCAATCTATTGTAATTTGGCTTCTAGCCCTATGTTATCTCTCTGAGGTCACAAGTGACCTCTTTATTACCAAATTTTAAGGAACATTTTCACTCATTTTCTTATTTATTTGCAGTTTTTTCCAACACTGGTCACTTTTTTCCTTGGGAAATGTTCTTTCTTGTGTTGGAATACACCACTGTCTCCTAGTTTCCCATTTCTCTAACTCCTCTTTCTCAGATTGTGTTACTGGATATTCTCCTTTATCTCACTCCATGACATTGGTGAGACTAGGGCCCTCATAACACTTACACAGATAATCTCATTTATCCCATAGAACAACCCTTTGAAGTGTGTATTACTTTCCTTATTTTATACACATGGCAACTCAGGATTAGAGAAGTTAACTGAATTGCCCAAGGGCATACAGCAAGTACAAACTTAATCCAGAACTACAGACAGAACCTGACTCTAAGCATGCCACATCATGCTGTTTTGCTCCAGTGAGTAAGGACATAGCACAGCAATAGAGTGGCTTTGGATTCTGAATTAGTATCCTAGGTCTATCACTTACTAATTTGCATGCTGTGTGACCTTGGGCAAGTCTTTAACCTCTCTGAGACTCAGTTTCTTCATCTGTAAAATTTGGAAAGGAACAAGGTTGCTGGGAAGATTAAAGAGGAATGTTTACAGACTTCCTAATCCAGTTCCAAACACAGGAACTCAATAACTGAGATAGATCTCTTAGGATGATGGTGATAACAATGACTATAGTTACTAACCTTTTGCCCCTCAACTAATTTTCCTACACTTTGTCTAACCTGATTAGTCTGCTTTATTGTCACTAGTTCCTGCTTTTGTTTGTTTTTGCCTGACTCAAACATCCTCTGAAAGAACGTAATTTCAAACGAGGCAAGTAGCCAAACCTCTGTGTCTTCTCTATACACTGTCTCTGGAGGCCTAGGCCTAGAAACTCAACACACGCTGACCAGAAGGCTGTGCAACTCCAACTCTTCTACACATGTATTTGTTAATAATATTACTTTAAAATAATGGGTAGCATAGCCCTTTAGAGTTCTATACACATGTATCTCATTCAATCTTTATAATCACAGAAAGACGGTATTACTATTATTATGCCAATTTACTAATTGGAAAGGGCACAAATGCCATCTGTTAGAGTGCACTACATGCAGGCACTATGATAAGCAATTTATATGTTATCTCACTAACCCTTTCAGAGCACTTCCATGATCTGGGGGTTATTAGGTCCATTTACAAAAATAAAAGGTGCACGTCCCACTCTCGTCTGGGCTGCTGCTCCATATAATGGTGGAGATGATTTTAATTTTTTTAGGCCAGGGGAGATCACTTCCGAAGGTGGTAAGTGAAGTCTCCAGGTCCATCCAAGGTGATGCCTGCAGGACTTCTGGTCTTTCCTTGTCTTAGTCTTTGCTTCTGGGCCCCTCATCCCGCCCCCCCCCCCGCCACGGGACTTCCACCTGGTTTTGCAGATGGACTGGGGTGAGGAGGGGACTCTCATCCCTTTCGTAGGTCCAGACGCTTCAGACCGAGTTCTTGCCAGAGAGCGACACTGCTAGTTCTTAACTGATACTGGCTCAGCTGTGTAGCTTCCTATCTACATTTAGAGCTGACTAGCCAGATTCCCACCCCAGGGGCCTCCACCCCGCTTCGCAGGAGCTGCAAAGCAGATGGGAATATAGGGGGAAGTGATACCACCAACCTCTCCTCACCTCCCCGCCCCGTTCCCCAAGCCTGGCAAGTTGCTGGTGGCATGTTTCTAGTAGGCATCGGTGAAAGCTCTGCCTTTGTTGGCAGCTCCTGCAGCCGGGGCACCTGCAAGTAATGTTTTGATGTATCGATGACCCTGTCCAAGAATGAAGACCCCAAATTAGAGTCCCTGGTTGATTGTTTCCTTGAACTAACAGAAGTTGGACCCAACACTCTTAAAGTGAACTAAGTTGTGGGAGCAGTATTTACCCGGATGTTTCTTTGATCATTTATAGCATAGGGAGACCTAGCAACGTTTCAAAACTAAACAGTTTACACTGTGTTCCTGTGTCTGAGGTTCTTGCTGCTGCTATCCAAGCTACAACTAGGGAGTAACATACTATTTCATGGGTTCTCTAGCTTTAACACCTTTCTAGGTTTGTTGAGAAAATGCTTTCAATTTAACTGCACTAGAAGTAATGTGAATACGTTTTATTTTAGTTCAAAAGAAATAAACCTTTCTGATAACTCCAAAAATAAATACATAAATAAAAATAAATAAATAAAAACAAAAAAATGAATATATAAGACATTAAGTGACATCCAAATGAGCACAGAATTGCTAAGTAGGCATGTTGAAATTTGAACCCAAATTTTCTAAGGTCAACCGCAAAGCTCTTTTCACTGTACCCTGCTACTTCTTACCTGCAGACAGCCTTGTGGGGATAGAAAACTATCACTGGGGATACAAAAAAAGGTTTAGATACTTCACTTTAAAACTCTATTCACAAGATGAGGGCCATAGGGCTTTGCAGCAGCATTTCTGCAAAATATTAGGATGTTTAGCTCACTTCAATTTCAAATGAAATCTGTAGCATGATGTGCCAGGCACAAAAATAAATAGTAAATAAATAAATGGGAGAAAGAAAGAATAAAAATTATTGCAGTGAGTGGCAACATTAAGGGATACATAATCATGTAAAAGAGTCATAATAATATAAGAGATTTATCTATTTATCTGCCTGTCCAGAGGGCAGGTTCTAAAATTCTTATTCTCTTTAGTATTGGTAAGACATCCAGACCCCCATTGCACTACCACCCCCTACCACTGTGTTTGGTTTGAGAAGGCTCAGGGGGACTTGGTCACTTTCTGTCAATATTGGACAGGCTGTCACAGGGTAGATAGAAGGAACAGATGAAATTTGTATAGCTTAAGGGGACAAAGTGAGGACTTATGGGTAGAATGTACAGGAAGACAGATTTTTGCTCAATATAAGGAATGGTTTTCTAATAATCACAGTGAAGGGTCAGGTCAGTCTCCAGGCCTCCAGATAACAGTCTCTTCCATTTATCTTCACTAATATAATGTTACAAATTTGGAGTCAGGCAGCCAGGGTCATTCTCTTCAGCGTCTGCCTCTAGCCTGTCTGGATCCAGAGTGATTTCTCCAAGAGAGAGTTTAGACCTAAGATTCCCCTCTAGCCACCTATCAAGACCTCTCCTCAGGAGGGCTTTGCAGGTCCTGGCTGTGTCTCCATTCAGTGAGATGCAAGTTGGCCCCTCATGGGAAAGCTCAAGGTTAACCGGGAAGGTTGGGGCTCTTACAGTCTGCTTTGGAGCAATTCTAATGGATGCTCTAAGGAGGAAGTGGATGCAAGCTTAGGTTAAGAAGCTACAGGCAGAGTTACTACTGAGCCTCAGGGAGTAGGCCTCTCCAGAGGCATCCCTAGAAATCAGTCAGCACCTAGGAGTGAGGTGAAGGCAGTCTTAGGGCCTGTGCTTAGAGATAGGGGTAGGGCAGAGAGAAGAGGTTGCCAGAAAAAAATGACTGCCCACTCTTGTTGAATTTCCAACTGTTCTGAGTTGGAACAGAAAAGTTGGAACTTTTCTCAACATTGCTGCCAAGCTGCCATCAGGCCCTGTTCTAAGTGTTTTATGTGTCTTAACTAATTTAATTTTCACAACAGCCTTATGAGATAAGTACTATGATTATCATCCTTATCTTTCATATGAGAAACCAAGATATAGAGAGGCCAAGGAGATTGTTCATGGTTGTACAGCCAAAAGACAGCAATGGGTTCAAGAAATCTCACTCAGGTCTTCGACCAGCAGAATCATCATTGCCTGGAAACTTGTTTGAAATGCAAATTCTCTAGTCCCACACCAGACCTACTGAATCAGAAATTTCCATGTGTAGGCCCAGAAATCTGTGTTTCAACAAGTCCTCCAGGGTGTTTATGATGCCCATTCAAATTTGAATACCACTGTTCTAAAGCACTCTCTAGGTGATATCTTTTCTCTCCTTCCCAATCACAAGTTCTTCCCATCCTCCCTGCACAGGTATTCTAAACTTTTACATTTTCCCTAAAGCCCTTACTTTGACACCTAGTTATCAGTCCAGAAAAATGGACCCCTCTCCTTATCATCAAGAAAACAGATACTATTAGGCATAAAGTCCTTTCATCTCTTTCCTTTACATCTGTAAAGTTCTCTCCCTCTCCACCCATCCTGGCCTTTCTTCTTGGAGGAGAGGAGGAGAGTATGAGCCTCTTCCCCCTCCCCTAACCCCTACGGACGTGCTTTACTTTTAATCTCTCTTTCACTGGTACTTTGATTATTCACCTTCCCTCTTGTGTTCCTCCCCTCTATCCACAAACATATTTGAACTCCTCCGATGGGGGTGAGGGGAAACTCTTCCTTCTACTTTGATTCCCTCTGGAATTACTATGCCTCTGGGTTTATTTCAAGAGACTTTAAGATTCTTCAGCTATTACCCCATGCATACCTTTACCCAACTACTTCCTTCTGACAACCTCATCTCCCTCATCCCAGTCTTCTACCTATGGAAAACCATTCTCAGTGAGCTCAGAGGTCCCCCCACCCCAAACCTACCTAGAGACCGCTCTTCAATACCAAAACACCACTAGTTGTCATGTCACCCCTGCTGGGGAGCCTCTAGACTTAAAAATTGAGAATAAGCATTCATCCACTTCCTTTACCATCACTATCCCCAAGAACCTGCATGGAAGCTTCCTACTGCATATGGCATAAACTAGGAAGCCTTTTAATTCATTATCCTGGCAATAGCAGCACTAGCTATAATTTTGAGCATCAACTGAGTACCTAGGACTATAAGTACTTTACCTGAATTATCTGAACTTCAAGGGAGTCTTGAGGAACACCTATCTACAGGCATATTTAAAAATAATCAAATGGAGGCTCTGAGAGGTTAAGTGACTTACCTAAGGATATGCAGTTAGGCAGTAGCAACATCAAGTTTAAACATAGCCTCTGTTCTGACAACAAACCCCTTAATAACATTAACTACCATTAAATCATTGTTTCATATGTACTATAGCCAGTGCTGGTGGTCTATTGGTTAAGATTTTGTGTTCTTACCGCTGTGGCCCAGGTTCATTTCCAGGTCAGGGAACCACACCACCCATCTGTCAGTTGTCATTGCTGTGGTGGCTGCGTGTTGCTGTGATGCTGAAAGCTATGCCACCAGTATTTCAAATATCAGCAGAATCACCTATGGTGGACAGGTTTCAGTGTAGCTTCCACATTAGACAGACTAGGAGAAAGAACCTGGCCACCCAATCCCCAAAAATTTGGCCATGAAAACCCTACGAATAGTAGTGGAGCATTGTATATAGTTCTGGAAGGTGAGAAGATGGCACCAAAAGACTGGGCAGAATCGTCTCTGCTGTACGCAGGGTCTCTAAGAGTCAGAATTGACTGGACAGCACTTACTATAATATGTACTATGTATTATGCCAGGTGCATTTTGAAAATAGTAGTAAGACTAGCTGCTACTTATAAAAGACTTGATATGTGTCCTGTGCTATGTTAAGCCCTTTCCACGCATTATTTAATACGACACTGTGAGACAGAGCCCATATTCTTGCTTCATGAATGATGAAACTAAGACTTGAGAAGTGACAGATCTAAGGTCATTAAGCTAGAAAGTACATAAAACTGGGTTTGGAACCAGGTGTTTCTGACTGAAATTCCTTTGCTCTCAAGTACAGCATCTTGGCTCTTATCAGTCAATAGTGAAGTGGGATTAAAATATAGCAGAAAGGGCATGGGCTTTAGTGAGGAGGGTCTTGAGTGCAAACCCTGAGTTGTCCACCTACTGTGTGACTTTGATCAAGTTTATTCATCTGAAATATGTTAGAATACTAAGTTTCTTGAGCTTGTGTGATAATCAAATGTGTTTATAAGTGCTCAGTAATTGTGAATATCTGTCAATCTATCATCTTTCTACCTCATATCTTTTTATTGGGTGAAGTGGAGTCCCTTCTTTTAGATCTCTTAGAGATGCTCCTTGCTACCCTATAGATGAGCTGTTGGGTGGGGGTGGTAGGTGGGTAGAGATTAGTCATCACTTGGTCAGTTGTTTCTCTACAGCTGTTGGTCCACAAGCCCCTCTACAGCTGCAGATACTCAGTGGTAATGCCACCTAATACTCCTGAGTATGGCCTGAATGCCTAGAACAATCCTCATCCCCAATACCTCCTGCCTTGCCCATTTTCCCTTGACCAAACATACACTTGACAGTGAAGGAGGTAAATGTACTGGATTCCACAGAGTGCAGAAGGGCTATGGTGTGCTTTTGTTGAACAACTTTCTAGTTTCCTTCACTACTCGATGAGACCACTTAGGTCTTCAGGGACATGCCCCAAGCAGATGCTTCTTCTCTTCAGACCTCACTTTCTCTTCAATCTTTCTCCTCCTATTGCTCTTAGAGTCCTCTTTTTCAATATCCTTGTGTCTAGTGGCCCATCTCTTCCATATCTCCTTCCCTTGTTTTGTTTTGCAAATTCTAGTACCTCAGGCTTTGGCTGGTTGGTAATGAAAACTATTTTCTGCCATGTGTCTACCTTCAAGGAATAGGGGTAGGCTCTGGTCCTGTGTGTGAGTGGTTGGTGTTATGATTCCAATTCATTCACATCACCAATGAAAGTCATGGGTAATTTCATCATTAACTACCTAAGAAGTAAGCACATCTTACCAAACAGAGCATTAATTTTTCCCAGGTCAGAGTCTAGTCCCACATAAGAAAAGCATGTATTCCTTGTTAACATGACTTTACCCCTGCAATCTTGTGAAATAATAATCCTGTGATTGTGCCTTCTGAGCATAGCTTACACTATAATAGCTGTGAAGAGCTCTACTTCAGACACCTTCAATGTGTGACACTGGCTTCATATAGATTTTTTTTCTGGTCCTATATCTTTCACTTAATAGAAGAGAAGATAGTAGAGCCTAATTTCATCTTGACATCTGTCATATATCTATGACAGAGGAGATAGTGAACAAAGGATATCTATTATTGTGAGTAGAGACAAAAACAAATGACAAATATACAATATAATTTTAAGTATTGATAAGCACTAGGAAAAACATGTGGAAAGGGAGTGTATGATGGGAAGTGGCTATTTCAGATAGGATTGTCAGGGAAGGCCTCTCTGAGCCAGTGCCATTTGAGCAGTGACCTGAATGATGTGGGGAATCAAACTATGAAAAGGTCTGGGGAAAGAGTGTTCCAGGCTAAATGAAAAGCAAGGGCAAAGGCTTAGAAGTGGGATGTTCAAAGAGTAACAAGAATGCCAGTCTTAGAAACAGAGGTGAGAGAATGGCAGATGGCAGATCATGTAGGGCCTTATAGGCCATGGTAAGAAGTTTGGATTTTATTCTAAGTGCGATGAGAAGCCAATTGAGGGTTTTGGTCTGAGGAGAGATATGATCTGAATTCCCTTTTAAAAGGATGACTTTGGGGGGCTGGGCCCATGGCATAGCAGTTAAGTGTGCCCACTCCACTGCTGGCAGCCCGGGTTTGGATCCCGGGCGCGCACCACTTGCCAGGCCATGCTGTGGCGGAGTCCCACATAAAGTTGAGGAAGATGGCCATGGATGTTAGCCCAGGGCCAGTCTTCCTCAGCAAAAAAAGAGGAAGATTCACATGGATGTTTGCTCAGGGCTGATCTTCCTCACACACACAAAAAAAGGATGACTTTGGTTTCTTTGTGGACAATGGACTTCAGGGAGCAAGAGTAGTTATGAGGTGACAAGCTAGGTGGCTATAGCAGTAGCCCAGTCAACAGATAATTTTGGCTTGGACTTGGATTAAAGTATTAAGAAATTATTGGATTCTGTATTTGCTTTGGAGGTAAAGTTTACATGATTTGGTACTGGATTGGTTATGGTGAGTGAGGAAAAATAGGAGTTAATGATGACTTCTAGGTTTTATGCCTGAGCAAGTGTATGAATGGTGATGCCATTTATTCAGATGAGAAGACTGGGGGAGAAGCAAGTTTTATTGAGGTAGGGAATGAAGAGTGTGGTTTTGCACACATTGAATTTTAATCTGCCTATTAGATTTCCCAGAGGCTCAGCACACACTGATTCAGAAGCCGTGTCTACTGACTAACTGGGATCAGGCAACAGCAAGAGTCAAGGAAATGAGAACTCCTAAATAATCAGAAGTTAACTGACGTCGTCCTTTTTATAGAGAAAATTAGTTATAAAAAAAAGAAGAAAGGAGTACTAGAATGGCAAATGATAGAACCATCAAGTCAGAACTTGAAGGCTGGAAGAAAACTTAAAGGCCATCTGATACCACTTGCCATCTGATGCTGGAATACCATCTACACCATTCCACCAATTAATCCAACTTCTTCTTAATTACCTCCAGTGATGAATATAAATTCATTTCAGGTTGAAGCTACCCATTTTCATCACCTGAAAAATAATTTCACTGAATTCAGATGGTAGCCGCTTACTACCCTTTTCCTATTAGATGTGAACAACTCCACTACTTCTCCATTACCCACTTCATTCCCTCCCATCAGCCCTGTACTTTCTCCAACCTTGAGCTCTGGGATATCAATAATACTGGTCTGTCTTAATTACCATATTAGAAAGAGACATCAATATCAATACTTAGTAACAATATAAGCAAAGAATCTCCAACTTCCCCTAACTTCCTAATTAGGGTATTGTATCAGATTATGGAATGCCATACTTTGAAAGTTCTATTGACAAATTAGAGTGTGTCACAAGATGAAAGTCCCAACTGAGGAAGGGACCTAAATTCATGTCCTATTAGGAATCACTATAGTAACTGGGAAGATTAAGCCTATAGAAGAGAAGACTTGAGAGGCAGTTGGTAGGAAACAAATTGACTGCTAGCTTCAGGTACCTGAGGAGCTGTCATGAGGCATGGGGGGAATCAGATTTATTTAGTGTTGAATCAGTTGAAAGAATGAGGACCCTTGTTTAAAAGTTATAAAGTCAGGGTACCCATGTGGTATCCACTGGCAATGCAGTGGGGGAAGGGCAGGAAGGTGCATTACCACTGGATAGTGGTGACAGTCCAGGCTCCCCATCTCGCCTTCTATAAAGCATACCTGCAGTGGGGAGGAAGGTTGGGGGTGCCTCATTACAGCCTGGCAAGGATGGAAGTCTAGGCTCCACATTTGACCTTTGCTGGCATAGGTGAGTGTGGGGCCACATTTTTGTGTGTGTGTGTTTTTGTTGCAGTAGAGCTGTTATTGTTTAAATTTTTTCTGTCTTGCTCAGCTGCTCTTTTCTTGATCCTTTGGCAGAAGACAGCAGGCTTCTCTTGGAGCGTTTTCTTTCTTTTTTTTTTTTTTTTTAGTTTTATTTATTTTTCCCCCCAAAGCCCCAGTATACAGTTGTATGTCATAGATGCACATCCTTCTAGTTGCTGTATAATCTTGGAGCTTTTTCTGTGCTCTTTGGTCTGGGTTGCCAGCTTCTCCACTATCCAGTCTGGGATATGTGAGGCAAAAAGAAAACTCAGGGAACTCATCACCATATCATTGCTCAGGTCCTGAAGATCCTAGCCAGTCTTCTTGTGCTTGTCTTATATACAATGTCCATGGGTTTTAGTTGTACTTAGCAGGAACAACAGGGAAAAGTACATCTATTCCATCTAACCATTTCACAAGGCTGTCCATGGATGAAATGGGCAGCCCAGAGGTGTAACAAATTCCCTTTTCTTGGAAGTGTCCAAGCAATAATTGACTTGGCTAGTAATGCTCTAGACATAGAGAAAGCATTGAATGGGGGGTTAAATGGAAAGTTCTCAAAGTTTCTTTCTAGTCTACGGTTTCTACAATACTATGCGTTTTAAAAAATATTTAATTCTTTTTTATGTTCAACATGATTAGTCATTTAACTTATATTAAATTAAAACTACAATGAAATACTACTTTACATCCACTAGGATGGCTATAATAAAAAAGACAAATAGCAATGTCCCCAACTTACAATGGTTCAACTTATGATTTTTAAACTTTACAATGGTGTGAAAATGATACACTGTCAGTAGAAACTGTACTTTTGAATTTTGATCTTTTCCCGGGTTGGCAACATGCAAGACGATACTCTCTTGTGATGCTGGGCAGCAGCAGCTAGATGCAGCTCCCAGTCAGCCACACCATCATGAGGGTAAAAAAACGATATACTTACAATCATTCTGTACCCACAACCATTCTGTTTTTCACTTTCAGTGCAGTATTTAATAAGTTACATGAGATATCCAGCACTTTATTATAAAATAGTTTGTGTGTTAGATGATTTTGCCCAACTGTAGGCTAATGTAAGTGTTCTGAGCACATTTAAGGTAGTCTAGGCTAAGCTATGATATTCAGTAGGTTAGGTGTATTAAATGAATTTTCAACTTACAATATTTTAAGCTTAATGATGAATTTATCAGGACATAACTCCATCATAAGTCCAGGAAGATCTGTAATAAAACGTGTTGGTGAGGATGTGGAGTAATCAGAACCCTCATACACTACTAGTGGGAATATAAACTGGTGCGGCAACATTGGAAAACAATCTGACAGTTTCTCAAAAAATTAAACATAGAGTTACTATTTGACCTAGAAATTCCACTCTTAGGCATATACTGAAGAGAAAGGAAACCATATGTCTACGTAGAAATGTGTACATGAATGTTCATAGCAGTATTATTAATAATAGCCAAAAGATGTGAACAATTATCAATGATAGAACATTTTCACAACCTTGAGGTATTTAGTCCTTTTAATCAACAAGTACTTATTGAGTGCCTTCTGCATGTTAACCATTATGCTGGGTGCTGGGGATGTAGCAGTGAATAAGACAAACAGGTTCCCAGTTCTCATGGAACTTATATTCTAGAGAAGGGAGACAGTCAAACAAGCAATAAATATTATTAAGATAATTTCAGATACAAGTGAGGAGGGGAGTGCAAAGAAGCCATATTAGATAGGGTGGTCTGCAAAAGCCTCTCCCAGGATCTAATGTTTGAGCTGATATTTGAATGATGAGGAACCAGTCCTATGAGATCTGTGAGGAGAAGGCTGCATACAGAGGAAACAGCAATTTGCAAAGGTGGAAACAAGTAAGTTGCATTAAATAAACCTAAGAAGGCCAATGTGATTATAGTATAGTGGATAAGGCATTGAGAGATCACATTGGATTTTGTCTAACATGATAGGGAATTCGGTTTTCTTCTGAGATGAGAAGCATTTGGAGGGTTTTTAAAAAAATGACATGATCTGATTTATGTGTAACAGATTTTTTGAACAGGGCCACTCAGCAGAACACAAGTATGAAACAGTTTTGCTTTTCTTCAATACCTTTTTGTGCTATGTCAAATCCTCTCTGTCTGCTGAGTAGAAAATCTCCTAAGGACGTCTTGAGCAGATTCCATAATTAGCTGGTCACATTTCTTATTAAAACTTGACCCTATCTAAAATTGTAATTTCATATCACATTCAAAACTTTCCCTTCTACATCATAGGCCAACTTTGTATCTTGATGGACCTAAATTGTGAAGATGATCCATAATGTATCCATAATGTTCTTTTTCTCCTCCTCCTTCTTCTCCAGCACTTTGTAATTGGTATGCATGTTTGTGTTTGGGGGGAGGCATCAAGTTCTGGAGGTACTTTCTCCACTTCCCTTTTTAAGACTCAACTACTCTGGTCTTGGGGGAAAGGGAGAATGGGGAAGTAAGGGCAAACATCTCTTAACTGCTCACACTTGTGGTCCTTTCTTTTGTTGTTTTTGGCTTCTCTGGATAATGTTGACTGGGTATTCATACCTTCTGAGTTCAAGAGGTTCACCTATAAGTTATTAGGGGCTTCCTTACTGATTAGTTTCCTAATGTAGGAGATCCAGCCCCAGTTCTTCCTCTTCCATCCTCTCTCAGCTGCCACTCCCACCTGTAAACCCCAAAACCTCTTGCTGCTGGGGAGCCCTTGTCTTGTATCAAGCTTTCTTGGGTAGAAATTTATCTATCCTCTGGAGTGACCACTCGATGCACAGGAAACTCATTTATCCTTACAGACTGAGGAATAAGATGTTAGTTTTTCAATTCTGAAGGCTCCCACAATTGTTTTGAGTGATTTTCTTGTCTTGAAGAACCCTCTCACTTGGGTCAAGGGTCAGGACACTTCCAAACTCAACCCTTGAAAGTGAAGAAAAAGCTGCCATATTATCCATTAGACCAATGATGCATGAGTCTGATAGTTCTTTCCCCTACCCTTTATATGCTATGTGGTGATGGAGCTACTGGGATTGATTGTGACAAGGCTGATGTTGCCACCTCCCAGGAAGCCCTCAAGAACATATTTGGCTCCAGCTGTTGGCAATATTCTTTAGAATAAGACACTTATCCTCTTCCTCCTTCTTTTTCTTCTTCTTCCTCTTTTCTTTGTTCTCTCTCTTTTTTTTGTTTTTTTTTTTTTTGGTTTCTTCTTTAGATCCTCATTATAAAAATCAGCGCAACAGGAAAATTTACACTCACCACCCTGTAATATATTTTTATTTAAAAAATATAATTCTGGGGTCCGGCCTGGTGGTGTAGTAGTTAAGTGCATGCGCTCTGCTTCAGTGGGCCAGGGTTCGCGGGTTTGGATCCCAGGTGCACACCAATGCACCACTTGTAAAGCCATGCTGTGGCAGCATCCCATATAAAGTAGAGGAAGATGGGCACGGATGTTAGCCCACGGCCAATCTTCCTAAGAAAAAATAGGAGGATTGGCATCAGATGTTAGCTCAGTGCTAATCTTTGTCACCAAAAAATATATGTATGTATTATTCTGGTTTCTGTGTGCTGAATGGATTGTAAGGGCAAAAGTGAAAGTAGGGAGACTAGTTGGGAAGTTATTGCAATAATACAGATGAGATGTAATGAAAACTTGGACTAGGTTGGTAGCAGTGGTGGTGAGTAGCAGCAGCAGTTCAATTCAGAAGACACTGTATTTTAGAGGTAGGGTTGACCGGACATGCCAATTGAATGCATGTGGTAAAACATAAATCAAAAATGATTGCTAGGTTTTTGACTTGAGCAACTGGTTGGAAGGTGGTGTCAATTACCATGAAGAATAACAATGAAAGAAGGACTGGTTTGAGTGAGAATTGTGTTTTGGCCATGTTAAAGTTTGAGATGCCTATTAACCATCTAGGAGATATACCTGAATAAAAAAAAATAGAAAATGAAATTAGATTCTGGTGTCACTGAATTAGCTACAGCATCAACTTTGTGGGTATTTGGCTCATCCGTAATGAGACACCCATGCAGCATCTAAGTCAGCCATAAGCCAGAACTTCAGTCTTTCCAGAGACCTACTCAATAACGTCATGTTTTCCTTCACAGATGCAACCATTCTGGCTCATCATCATCTACCAACAAAAGGTCTTCTGTGCAATAATTAATACCAATACATTGAGCAAGAAGCACTTACAGATCTCAGCATAAGGATGCCTTTGAGAATGGCATTACTGTATAAAAGCCATCCTTCCTTTTAACTGCCTTGCCACCCACACTATAGGACTTGGCTCAGCTACAGAAAGACAAAGGCATGGATATGATCACTGGAGACAGCTAGAAACAAGACAACCTACATAGTGGGACTAGATGGGCACTGCTTGCCAAAGAAACTCCTGTTGGGAGTGTGGGAGCCAGGCAGTTCCATAGTTGCCTCCCCTATGACTTCTTTATAATTAGTCCTGGTTCCAAATCTCTTCTAGGGTTTAAATCTCAGATAACCCCATGCCTTCAATTAGGTAATCAAGTACATACTACTGGAGTCCTTGGGCAACATTTTCAATTCAGGAGGCCAGAAGAACAATAGTAAATACCAATACACTGAGCAAGAGGCCCTTCTAGATCTCAGACAATGAAGGACTTCGTCTGCTATACTTTTCTCTTAAATATTCTTCCTGCCTATAGTGTATTAAAGGGTGGTCTCCAAAAAGATATGTACATGTCCTAACCCCGCATGTCCCAGTGACTGTGACCTTATTTGGACAAGTGTTTCACAGATGTAATTAAGTCAAGGATCTTGAGATTAAATCATTCTGGATTATCCAAGTGGCCCCTAAATCCAATGACAAGTCTCCTTATGAGAGATACACATAGGAGAGACACACAGGGAGAAGGAGGAGAAGGCTGTGTGAAGGTGGAGGCAGAGATTGGAATTATGCAGCCACAAACTAAGGAACACTTGTAACAACCAGAAGCTGGAAGAGGCAAAAAAGAATTCTCCCTCAGAGCTTTCAGAGGGAGTGCAGCCCTGCCAACACTTTGATTTCAGACATCTGGCCCCTAGAACTGTGAAAAAACACACTTTTCTTTTTTTAAGCCACCAAGTTTGTGGCAATTTGTTATAGTAGCCCTAGCAAACTAATACAGTGTCTCACTTTCTTTATCTTCCCTTATTAAAGTATAACAAATCAACATATAAAAAACACTACCACCACCCCAAAAGTTCCCCTTGTGCCCCATTCTAGTCACTACACACTACCAAAGTAGCCATTGTCAGGACTTCTAACAGCATTGATTGGTTTTGTGATTTATATGAATGGAACCATACAATTTGTATTCATTTATTTCTGGCTTCCTTTGCTTGACTGTAAGATTCATCCACATTGTTTCATGTAACTGCAGAAGTTTCATTTGCGTTGCTGTAGCGTATTCCTTATATGGAATCCATTTATTTATTTTATCCATTCTACTGTTGCTGTGCATACGGGGAGTTTCCAGGATTGGGCTATTATGAATAGTGCTGTTATGGACATCCTTGAACATGTCTTTAGATGAGCGTTTATGTACTCATTTCTGTTGGTTATATACCTAGGAGTAGAGTATGCCTATGTTCAGTTTTAGCAAACACTATCCAACAGTGTTTCCAAGTGTTTGTACCAATTTACCAATATTATATGAAAGTTTCAGCTGCTCCACATCTTCAGCAAAACTTGGTATTTTCCATCTTTTTTTATTTTAGTCATTCTGGTGAGTGTTCGGTGTTATCTTATTGTGGTTTCAATTTGTATTTCACTGATGACTAATGAAATTGGTCACTTCTTTGTATGCTTACTGGGAATTTGGATATCATTTTTGTTAAGTGTCTTCAAATCTTTTGCCTATTTTTCTAACAGGTTGTTTGTCTTTTGTATTAATTTTTAGAAATTCTTTATGTGTTCTGGATATGAGCCCTTTGTCAGATGTATTGCTAATATTCTCCAACTCTGTGAGTTGCCTTTTTTTTCTGAACCTGACATCTTTTAATGAACAGAAGTTTCTAATTCTAATTTCGTTCACATTATTGAATATCGCTTTTATGGATAGGGCTTTTGTGTCCTGTTTTAGACACCTTTGCCTACTCCAAGGTCATGAAAATGTTCTTCTATTTTTTTTTCTCTAAAAGATTTATTGTTTTACCGTTCACCTTTAGATCTACAATACATCTGAAATTGATTCCCAGCTATGAGGTTATAGGGGTCAGTATACCTTTTATTCCCATACGGCAATCCAATTGACACAGCACCATTTATTGAAGAGACTATTATTTCCTTATTGCACTGCAGTGTCACCTGCAACATAAATCAATTGACTATGTATATGTAGATATGTTTCTGGGCTATCTATTCTGCTCTGTTGCTCACTTTGTTTATCCTTGTGCCAGTACCAAATTGTACTATTTGTATTATTTACCATAGCTTTATGATAAGTCATGATATCTGGTAGTATAAGTCCTCCAGCCAAGATTGCCTTGGCTATTCCTGGCCCTTTGAAGTTCTATATGATTTTTGGAATGAGCTTGACAATTTTGGCCAAAAAAACCCTTTTGCTTGGGGTTGGGTTAAATCAATATATTTATTTTTGGAATAACTGACATCTTTATAATAGTGAGTCTTCAAATTCATGAACACGCTGTAACCCTCCATTTATTTAGGCCTTCTTTAATTTCTCTCAATAATGTTTTGTTGTTTTCAGTATAGAGTCTTGCAATTTTTTCACTAGATTTGTTCCTAGGTATTTGATAATTTTCATACTAATGTAAGTGGTATCTTTTTAAATTTAAATTTCTATATATTGCTAGTATATAGAAATAAAATTTATTTTTGTGTACTGACCTTACATCCAATGACCTTGCTAACTTTACTTATTAATTCTAATAATTTTTAGATCCTTTTGGATTTTATACATATACAAATATGTCATCTGAGAATAAAAATAGTTTTATGTCTTCTTTTCTAATCCTATGGCTTTTACTGCTTTTTCTTATTCTATTGCACTGGCCAGAACTCCAATATAATCTTGACTAGAAATGGTGATTGCAGGCATTCTTGACTTATTCCTGATCTCAGGAGGAAGGCTTCAATACTTCACTATTAAGTATGATGTTTTCTGTAGGTTTCTATAGACATTCGTTATCAGATTAAGGAAGTTCCCTTCTATGCCTGCTCTGCTAAGAGCTTTTATCACATATAGACACTGAATTTTTTCAAATGTTTTTCTGCATCTTCTAAGATGGTCATATGATTTTCTTCTTTTTTCTGTTAATGATCTAGAATGTTAAACCATCCTTGCATTCTTAGAACAAACCTCACTTGCCTGTGATGCATTTTACTTTTATAAAGCTGGATTCAGTTTAATAATACTTTGTTTAGTATTTTTACATCCATGTTCATGAGCGATTGATCTATAGTTTTGAGGGGTGTTTTTTGTAATGTCCTTCCTGCTTTGCTTTCCAATGGCACAAATAACTAAGTCAATGAATCATGTCCCAAGGAAGACTGCCTCATTCCTTGGGATGTTAGATATGCATTACTTAATAAGCATCCTTGCGCACCCATATTTGCTGGCTCAGGCTCAGCCAATTAACCAGGAGAAGGCCTTTCATTTTTTGTTTGTTACTCCCTCTCCCCATCCCTTATTAGTCTAGTGGTGATGCTAGGCCCTGCTGGAATCTCCTTGGTTGGTGTACTCCCCAGTAAAAGTGAAGGGAGGATGAAAGAACTACTGTTCTTGATCCTGTCTGCTGTGTAGGGGAGCTCATCCTCTTTTTGCAGGCAGGATTGAGGCTAGATCAGCTTATCCTTTATGGATCTGTCACCGACTAGGTGCCTCGAGAAATTCAAAGGTGGGTTTGGAAGCAATTAACTGTTTTTCCAAGTTTTTTCTTTTCCTTTTCTATGTTAAGGAGATGTAACTACAGCCATCCTGAAATTGACCAAGCCTCACCACAAGAGCTATGCCCATGACCTTTGCCTTATTTTTAATACAAAGATCCCTCCAAGAGGAGCTTAGGCCTCATTATATGGAAGCATGTTCTCCAACTGAATCTGTGCAAGTGAATACTCGCCTCTTCCTTTTGAATATTCATTCTCCAACCAAATAAAATTTTCTGCTTTCCTTTGTTTGGGGATGCCATGACTTTAGAAATGATTCCTCATGACCTCCTATTTGCTGCAAATACACTTTACTTTGTGAGACAACTTCCACTGGTGTAGAGTCTTATTTAACTCACCAGCAGGTGAGCCCACTTGGTTCGGTAACAGATCCTCCCACCCACTCTCCCTGCACAGCCCGCAAGTGTCCTCCCTTCAGGTTCCAGCCAGGTAGTCTAAGGTAAATTGTTTCTCTAACCCCACTTTATCAAAAGCGAGTCTGGTCTGAGATCAGGAAAGACAGATTCAGCTCCCTTCTGATGTACCAGACCTATCTTGGGGCAAGCAAGAAGCCTGATGCTTCTGTTTACTCTCCTTTCACCTAGCTGTCTCTTTAGGTGAATGGAGTTGTCTCTTAAGACTAATGAAATTCCTCTCTTGGAGAGATTTGCTGATATTGGATTTTTCCCCACTCAAGTAGTCCAGAAGACCCTTTAATCCCAAATGGAAGATTCGGTTCCAGACAAGCCTATATCACAGATGAGAAAACCTGGGAGGGCTCTAGAGTGTAGTTTAGGAGGCTGGATAGGTATGGCAAGAGGAGACTGACTTGGTTGAAGAGAGATCAGAGGAGTTTCAGTGCCTTGTTAATCCCAAGCTGCTAAATTACACCTGCCATACTGGCTGGTGGGCCCAAGATCTAACTTATAGTGTGGATGTTTGGCAGGTTTATTATGCTCAGGAGTCACCCAAAAAAGTATGAGAAGCTAGGAATCACAGAGGCTTTTCCCTGCCTGCAAGTTCAGCTGATCTTTCAGATCTTATCATTGCGGAAAGGAACTTACATTTACTGAATACCTATTGCACCCTGTACTGTGACTCCTATTGTATACATCTATCTTATCTGTTTCTCAAAACAACTCTACTACATAGGTACTATTACCCCAGTTTCGCAGAGAAGGAAACTGAGGCCCTGAAGGCATGATATAAATTACCAGAGGTCATATAGTTAGGAAATGAGATACTGGTTTGATTCCAGCTGTATCAGATTCCAAACCTATGTTGTATTTGAGCAAGATTCTTTCAGTTATAAGTGACAGAAACCCAATTCAATCTAGTTTAGGCAAAAACCAGCTAAAGAACAAAGGTATCTGTTGGCTTTCTTCTAGGAAGAAATTACTGGGATAATCTAGGAAGAAGTACTAAGATGACTCATAGAATCAAAGGAAGAGCTGCAGGAACTGAGACTGGTGACTAGAACCATGGACTCAAAGCTGCTAGGATTCTCTTTTACTCTGCTTCTCTCATCTTTGCTTCTCTATGCAAGTTGCTTTCATGTTCTCTTATTTCAGACAGGCTTTGTCTACTTGGCAGGAAACATGGCTCCCAAAAACCTAGGTTTACCAATTTCAATAGAAAAATAGCTTCTTTCTCCTGGAATCCACATATCTCAGAGAAGGACTCAGATTAGCCCTGCTTGGGCTGGATCAATCACTGTTGCCGGACGAAGTAGGATATTTTGTTTGGCCAGGCCTGGATCACATGCTTACCCAGGTTGGGGAGAATCTGTTACCAGAAGAAGAAGGATAAGAAACATAGGGCAGATTTTAAAAAGTAATTCCCATAGGCTAACCACTACATGTACTTTTCCCACTACAGTAGGGTCTAGTGTAGGGTTAGGCAAACGTTTTTTGTCAAGGGCCAAATGGTAAGCATTTTTAGGCTTTGTGGGCCTTATACTGTCTCTTTTACTTCTTTCTCTTCCTATTTTTCTTCTTTTCATTTTTAGGTCATGGGCCATACAAAACAGGCCCCAGGCTAAATATGGCCTAGCTGACCACAGTTTGCTGAGCCCTAGTTGAGTGAATCTAAATAAGGACCCAAGCCCAGTACATTTTGAAACTAAGCATGCTACAATATCTTACGATCCAGACAACTGCACATGGGAGTGTTCAAATCTGTAGCTAAATGCATTTACTGAAATGGGGTAGATGTTTTAGTGAACAAGGCAAGAGGGAACTAATATTGGAGTGCCCAATTCATATGAAATGGTAGCAGATTTATTTAACATGATCTCATTTAGTCCTCACAACAACTTTGCAAGGTAGGTACTATTCTTATACCTATCTGAGATATAAGGAAATTGAGACTTAAAGAGATGAAGTGACTTGCCCAAGTTGGCCCAGCCAGTAAGTGACATAGCTAGGGTTCAAACACAAGTCTCTCTGGCTACCAACTGCAGTACTTGTG
Organism: Diceros bicornis minor; assembly: GCF_020826845.1. Lineage (NCBI taxonomy): Eukaryota > Metazoa > Chordata > Mammalia > Perissodactyla > Rhinocerotidae > Diceros > Diceros bicornis. The sequence continues at coordinate 60,321,663 of NC_080781.1, forward strand.
AGGATTAAGTCCAGCAGGCACAGCAACAGCAGATACCTCTCTAGGATCACAAAAGGAAAGTAGTCATAATTATCTTCTGGGCATCACTTCTGTTTCAATGGAGACACCAGGTATTATTACCATCTCTTATTTTACACTGTCTTTTAATAACCAGCACAGGAGTACCTTTTTACCAAATAATGTTAGTCAAAAGAAGTAAGTTATTTTAATATATATGAAAGACTGTTTACTTCAATGTTATTAGCATTTTATGTCTTTAAGCTCCTGTGCTTGTGTGCTACAGTGACATGGAGGTAGGGAGAATTAATCCAAATTTTCTTTTGTTTGAAGCAACAGAATATTGTTTTGATGAGGGTATATAGCCGGGTAGACCTCCTCTCTCTGTTTCTCTGTCCCCCCATACAACAGAGAGCTTGAAGCAGGTGGCAGATTGATGTTGTATTTTCAGGAATGTCTTCTTCTTTTGACAATGATAAATTTGTAGGTTTTGAAATACATCCTTCCAAAAATAAACTAGCACATATCCTCTCAAGTCATCTGACATCGAGATTTTTACTTTGTCTTCTGAGGTCTGGCTGGGACCACAAAGTAAAGAAAATGAAAGAAACGTTACTTATTGTGCACTAATAGGTGCCAGACACTTTCCTAAAACAACTCTGTAAGTTAGGTAGTATTATTGCCCATTTTAATTTTACTGCTTTGCATGTATGTGCTAAGTCCTTAATTATCCCCATTTATGAGGGAGCTGAGACTCCGAGAGAGGAAGCAACTTGCTCAATGTTACAGCTTGGCCAGAGCCAAGATATGACCTCAAGATGGTCAGACACTCAAACTCTGTTCTTTTTCTACTATACCATGCTACCAGTAATTATTCTCTGGTCCCTACAATTCCTGAACCAGAGCAAGAAATAGAAGTTTATATTTATGAAGTTGAGACATTAGCATTTTAGCCCCTTTAGGGTTCCTGGAGTTCTTCACTTTGGGGATTTGGAATACAGTGAGTCATGAGGCATTTTTTGGCACGCGACATACCCTTTTTGAAGACCCACTTGTCCCCTGTGAGCACACTGCTTTACCCACAACAGAGTCATGCACGGTAACTGTCCCCAGCCCACCCCTCTACCTTATCTTGGCCCTCTTACAGTAATCATGACTGGACCAAGATGGCGGTGTATCCCAAGGTGAGACCTGTAAAATTCCTCTCAGGAAACTACTAGGCCCTTCCCTAGGACCTAAAAGAGTAAAAAAAATTATTTTGAGATATATAACACATAAAGAAGAGGGAGAGAGGGAGAAAGGAAGGAAGAGATGGAGGAAGAGAGGGAGAGAGTGAGGGAGGGAATATGAACGAGAATATACCATAATAAATGTTTCCTTGCTTTTCTCTCTATATAAACACTACAGTTTAGTTTTGCCTGTTTTTAAATTTTTATGAATGGAATCATATGCTATGTTCTCTTTTGTGTCTTGCTTCTTTCACTCAATATTATGATTGTGAGATTCATTCCAGATATTGGGTATTATAGTTATTCATTCATTCTTGTTGCTAGTCATCATTTTCCTCTACAAATATACAAATATATAGTATAATTCATGAATTTATATGTCCTTTTTGTATAGGGCCATGGTGATCATCTGTCTGGTGCTCCAATATTAGTTTATGTGCTGCGGAAGTAAGTATGAGCCTTAGGTTCTTCATCAGTAAAATGGAGATAACAGAACTAGCTAATGCATCAGTTTGTTGTGAAAATTAATTAAAATAGATATTATCTTAGTGTGCATAGTGCCTGGCTGGTGCTCTATTTCTTCCACAATGAGAAGCTTTAATGCACAGAGCATGTGGCTTTGGAACCAGATATACTTGGCATTGATTTCTAGTTCCATTGCCTCCTTTGCCTTTTTCAAGCCTCAGTTTTCTCACCTATAAGATGGAGACTAATAATATCCCCCAATCTTCAAAACAGACACAAATATTGAATTATTATGTTGTACATCTGAAACTAATATAATGTCAATTATATATCAATAGAAAAATATCCCCCAGCAGAATTTTGTTACAGGAGTCCTATTAAAAACTGTATGATACATGGCATATGGTAGGCACTTGGCAGTTGTTTTTTTATACAGTCTAGGCAGTGGTGTTTAGAAAATATGGTGAGAGAGTATCAATCTCCCAGCTTAGCACAGAGAGGCAGCACTGAGACGTGTGTGTGTGTGCGCGTGTATGTGTGTATGAAAAAGAGAGACAGACAGACAGAAAGACAGACAAACAGAGAGACAGACAGAGACAGAGACAGAGAGGTGGGGGTGAAACCGAGAGAAATAGTGAGGCTGTTTTCCTATGGCCCAGCCTAACCTCGTCTTGAAACAGAGAGGGAGGACCCTTTTGAAGTGGAGGCTGCAAAAAAAAAGGCTAACTCAAGATGTGTTTTTTCCCTGAGTGGGGGACTCTGATGAATGGGTGACCTGAGTGAGGAAAGTGTAGTTATTGTTACATTTGTCTTACTGTGACAACCAGACATGAAGTGCACCACACTGAACCCTGGAGAGTTACCTTAGGAACCCACACTGGCCAATCAGAAGCAGTTTTGCCAGATGTTATTAATTATTACACAAAAGTTCTCCCTTCCTCCTCAGAAAATTGACTCAACCCTGTCAGCACTTTCTGTTTGCCTTTATGACTGATAAGGAGGGTGAGGCCTGAACTACTTTTATACCTTCCCCACCAAATGATTTTTATCCTAGTGGGGAAAACTATCTGTTGTGCCTCTTTCATGTCCTAGAAGCCAGAGCCTGGACCTTCTCCACTGAACTGGTTGGTTCTTCACAAACATCAATTCCTAAAGGTAGTTCTGGCTTTTTCTCAACACTCTTGCTCCTCCATATCCCCCCACCTCAGTATACTCCACCCTACTCTACCTCACGGACATGAACAAAACAGCTATTCAGAAGCTGTGATGTCACTGAGTATGAAGGACCAACTGGTGGTCAAAGGGAGGCCTTAAGAAGGGCTCTGGCCATCCAGAGATTCAAGAGACTGGACACTTCCATTAGTTCACCTTTGATAACTCACTCCCTTTTTGTGGGCCTCAGTTTCACCATTTGTCAAATGGGAATAATAATCCTTTCCCTGCTCTCGTAGCATTGCTGAGGATAGCTATAAAGAACTTCTTCAAAATGGAAGGCCTTAGTATATATAAGGTATAATAACAAAACCAATATTTATTAAGTGATTTATTAAGTATTTACTATAAACTAGGTACTCTGCTAAGCTCTTTATATACAATATCTTTTTATCCTTCATAACATGAGGCAAACAAGGTTACCATCTTAAATGTGTGGAAGAAGTAGCTGAGGCTCAGAGAGGAGAAGTTACTTGCCCCAAATCATATGGCTAGTAAGTGGGAGAGCTAGATTTACAGCCAGAAACTTGGACTATAGGGTCCATGTTCCTAACCACTTGCTATGCTACCTTTTTGCTGTTATTACTACATTTCTCACGCCTTCCCATCTGCTAAAGTCCAGCTCAAGTCTCATCCCTTCCAGGAAGCCTTGTCTAACCACTCCAGCCATTAGCAGATACTCCTTCTTCTGAGTTGTTATTTATGGTGTATGATTAATTTGACGTCTAGCTCTATTGCCTTATCACCCTTAATGTATTGTTACTTAAATTTTTCATAGGTGTTAGACTCATCTCCTCCTTACATATATTGTAAGCCCACTGGAACAAACATCATATCTCACACTTCAGTATCCACCATAGTATCAAGGACAAGGTAGAATCATAAACTTTTGGAGGTGGAAGGGATCTGAAAGATCTTTTAACTGGGGTTGTTCTTTCAATAGTGATCTGACTATGGCAAAATAAAAAAAAATAGTAATAAAATCAAGAAGATTATCGTCCAACCTCCTAAAGATGCATATTTTTTATTAATACAGGTCATGAGTTGTTTTTTCATTAGTGCATTCTTTCATTCACTCATTCATTCATTTGACCAACAGTGCTGTAGTATTAGGTACTATGATAAGCAGTAAATTAAAACAGAGTCAAAACAGAGAAGAATCAAAACAAAGTCTCTGCCCTCAAAGAGCTTAAAACTTAAGAGAGGAAGGTGGATATGCATGTGAATATGTAAGACAAAGGATTTAAGGAAATATTCATAGGTAGAGTGGGAGAATGCAAGAAAAAGAAGTCAGTTCTAATTGGGGCAGTCATGGAAATCTTCCTGGAGGAGGTGAGCCTGGATCTGAATCCTGGCCACTGAGTCTATGCTTATTAGAAGGCCAAGGTGAGGGAGCACCTCCAGTAGAGAAAGCAGTATAAGCTCTTTGACATGGAAGTGTGAAATCACTGAGGAACGTATATGCCATGCTAAAGAATTTTGATTTTATCCTATAAGCATTAGGGAGCCAGTAGAAGATCACTCTAGCAGTTTAGAGAATGGACTAAAGAGAACAAGGCTTCAAGAGGCAGGCAGAGAAATTAAAAGACCTTATAGATGAAGGGAGAACCAATTAGAAGACTATGTAGATGAAGGTCTTAACTAAGGCAGGAGGAAGGCAGATGGGGGGAGGTGGGTACAGACAGAACAGATATTAACAAATAAAACAGAATAAATAGGGTTTTCTTGATAGTTGGACATCTGAGGAGTGAGCAAAAGGGAGGAATCTAAGATTAAGCACACGCAAGTTTATGTTACAGCTTGGGTGACTGGATAAATGATGGTGTCATTTACTGAGACTGAGAACCCAGGATGAAGAACAAAATTTGAGGGAACTATTATGAGGGCAGGTTTGAACACAGTAAGTTTGAGTTTCTTGAGGGATATGTCCAGAAGACAATCAGTTATATGAGACTGAAGTCAAGAGAAAATGCTAGGCTGTGAAATTTGAATTATTATTTTTAACATTTATTGAGTACTTATTATGTCCCCAGCACTTCACAAGCATTATCTCATTTAATACTTACAAAGACCTTATTATTTAGGAAGCATAATAGTTTCCTTTTTACTAATGAGGAAACCAAAGCTTAGAAGGGTTAAGTAACTCACACAACTAGTAAGTGGCAGAGCCAGGATTTAAACCCAGGTCAGTCTGGCTTTAGTGCTTGCATTTTAATCACTGCTGTAAATGAAGTATTGGCAATATATGGGATTGTCCAAGGTACACATGCATACTGAGAAAAGAAGAAGACCAATGAGTATAATCCCTAGGCACAACAATCTTTTAGGTATATGGAAAAGAGAAGCCTACGGAGCGGATGGAGGAGAAATCATCAGAGAGGTAGGAGGAGAAGCAGGCATGAGAGGTATGGCAGAAGCCAAGCGAGTATAGAATTTCATGAAGAAGAAAGTGGACAACAGAGTCAAAGGCTATGGGGCAGGGGTTCGAGTAAGCAAGATTGCTGCAAAGAGACCTCTGGATCCAGCAATAAGGAGGTTGTTGATGACCCCTACCAGAGCACTCTTAGAGGAATAGTGACAGTGGGAGCTGGAGTATAGTGGGTTGTAGAGTGAGGAAATGCAAAGACTGAGGTGAGACTTCTTTGTTGAGGTATTTACCAATGAAGGGAAGGGGAGAGGCAGAGTGACATTTTGAGAGAGATTAAGGGTAGAGAGATTTTTCTTCCAACTTAGAAGAGGTGATGGGGTGGAGTAGGATAAATGGTTTGAGGAGTGGGTGAAGATATAGAATACCTGATGTGGGGAATTGGAGAGTGGGCTGACCAGAGACACATTAAAAAGACTGCCAAGTGTAGCACTGAAAGCCCAGTTGAGGATGGAGTGCATGGATTTGTAGGTGCCCTAATGTGACCTGCTGCATGGTATCTGTAGCTTCATAGATATATTGTGGGAAGAGAGAACACAGCAAGGGTTCTCAAACTTTTCCCACCACAATAGTCCTGATGGGTGTGACATGAACAAAAATTAACAATTTCTGAGCATTTACCGTCTCCCACGCTCTGTTCTAAATGCTTTACATATGTTCATTCATTTAATCCTTGAAACAACTCTAGGGTTTAAAAGTCTATTTTCATTCTCATTTTACAAATAAAGAAACTGAAATGCAGAGGATAGATACACTGCTAGCAAACTAAGGAGCCAGGATTCAAATGCGGGTGTTCTGAATATGAATTTATGCTTGTAACCACAACACTATAACTGTTGCTTATTAAAGGGCAGTCATTATCAGCCCAGACTGGAGTGGATGTGCAACAGAATCTCTGGGAAGGAGTTAAACTGACTTTGAACGTTCCTTCTTCACCACACCCCACCATCCCAGATATTTTGAGATGACCCCTGGTTGAGAATCATTTATTAGTGGATGTGGCTAAAATACAAAGGGACTATGACACTAAAGTTACGGTTAATATGATGTATTGTCGGGTCTAGGCTGCATCAGGAAACAGGTAGAACCATACAGGGTTAATGGACAGAAAGAAATACAAAGGTAATCAGAATGGAGGTGTTAAAAAGGAAGAAAATACATTGAGTAGGAACAAAGGATAAAGCTAGAAGGATATAAGATTGTAATCTTAGTAAGATAATGTTATTTAAGATTCTATAAGTGGATCAATTCCAGGTGATGACAAGGTCCAAGAGGTACCCTTGAGTCAAGACGATATTCGTTTTTTTTAGTAGTCATATCACACTGCTTATTCATACTGTGCTTTCTGACAACTAAAACGCCTAAGTCAAAGTTTTCACACATGTACTGGTCTACTCCATGCTTCTTTCAGCCTAAAGTTGGATAATTATATTTTTGGCTTCAGATGAAGAACTTTACATTATAATTATTATTATATTTGTCTTAAGTAGATCAGCCTGTTGAGATATTTTTTGGATCCTCCCTTTGTCATCAAGCTTATTTGTTCTCCCTTCCAACTACATAACATGCTCACATTGGACATACAGACCTTCCAGATCTGCCTCCAAACAAGAATTAAATAAACATTGAGCTAGTTAAAAAAAAAGGTTCTCAGTACTTTCCATGCACAAAGTCCTATACTAAATGTTACTGAAATGTACAAAACAAATAAATACTCAATCCATCAATTAACAAATGTTGTGATAAGCTTTGCGCTGTGGGAAATGCCAAGAGATCAGGCATTAACATTTATTGAGTGCCAACTATGTGCTAGGCAGTAAACTAGGCAGGTTACCTATGCCAGCTCATTTATTGTCACAATAACTACATGTGATATATATGAAAACTAAAGCTCACAAAAGATTAAACATTTTAAAGTCACAAAGAGACCTAAGGCAGCACAGGGACTTGAAACTAGTTCTTTCTGGCCCTAAAGGCCATCTTCTTTCCATTACAGCACAGGAGGGAAGATAAAGTCCCTGCACGTGGACAGCTCACAGCCTAGTTGAAAAGATAATTGTTGTCTAATTATTTCATATAAAAATCTTAGGGGGGGGCCGGCCCCGTGGCTTAGCGGTTAAGTGCGCGTGCTCCGCTACTGGTGGCCCAGGTTCGGATCCGGACGCGCACCAACTCATCGCTTCTCCAGCCATGCTGAGGCCGTGTCCCACATACAGCAACAAGAAGGTTGTGCAACTATGATGTACAACTATCTACTGGGGCTTTGGGGAAAAAAAAAAAGAAAAAGGAGGAGGATTGGCAACAGATGTTGGCCCAGAGCCGGTCTTCCTCAGCAAAAAGAGGAGGATTAGCATGGATGTTAGCTCAGGGCTGATCTTCCTCACAAAAAAAAAAAAAGAAATCTTAGGGGATAAATTGCCTCTGACCCAAAGAAAGTGACACCCATCTTTGCCAAACTAGGAGTCAAGGGTAGTGATTGAAAACATTGATTATGGAGTCAGATAGCACTGGATTCATCCATCAGATATAAGTTAAATGCTTACTATGTATTAGGGACAATACATAGATCTGAACAAATATACGAAATTCCTGGTTTTATGAAGCCTACAGTCTGGTAGGAGAGAAAGGCAGTAAATAAGTCAACAAATTAAGACACTTTCAGGAATGATATCAACTACAAAAATAAATAAAGCAGGGTCAGGAGAAAGAGAATGATCGGGGTATGTGTATATTCATGTTATTTTAGATAAGGTGGTCAAAGAAAGCCTCAAAGTGACATTTGAATGGGTATTTGAATAATGTGAAAAAGTCAACCATAAGAATAAATCTGGGGGAATAGAGTTCCTGGCACAAGGAATAGCAAGTGTACAGACCATGAGGTGGGAAAACATTTGACCTGTCTGAGGAACAGCAAGAAAGCCAATGGGCTGGGGCATGACGAAGGAGAGAAGGAGTCATACCAGTGAGATTTGTGATGTAGGCAAGAGTTTATTTTTGCTCTTCTGTAAAATGGGGGTAGTAATAGTACTTATAAGGACTAGAGTAAGGAATGAATGAGATCATAAGTGTTAAGAGCTTGATACAAGTCTGGCACATAGTAAGTGCTCAAAAACTCATACATGACATCATTGTTATTATTATTAGGCTGACCATGCCTAGTTTTGCCACACAAGTGGCAAGGTTTGAATTAGAAGCATGACTCAAGGCAGAAGACTCTTTTGCGAAGGAGGCAGAGACCAGAGCATTAGCAGAGATGACGCAGCCAGAAATATAAAGCAAGATCTGCATCCTTCACTGGCACAAACAGACTAGAATGGTGTCACATAGTGACCCATATTTAGTATGAGGGAGAAAAACTGGAACATTGGCAACAGGGCTGAAGAACAATACATCATGATGGTTCACAGGGGGAAGTGCACTGGCTTGAGAGTTAGGAGGCTTTGTCTTCTCATCTATAAAATAGGAATAATAACTACCTCATAGAATTGATAAGATTATTGAAAGCACCTAGTGCACAGCTGACGTGTAAGAGGGGCAGAAAACATTTTTGTTTGGTTGGTTTCTTCCTGCTTCCTCCTATCCTCAGGATGAAAAACAAAGGCCAGTTGTCTATTGTTAAGAACTGGGGTGCATGAAGAGGCATATTGGGCTAGAAAACTCTGTTGTCCACACTAAATATGCCTCACAGATGCAAGTCACAATTGCTAGACAACATTCAGGACAATTGCTTGAGACCTCCTCAGTTCTCATCCTCATTTGTTGCTAAATTCATGGCTCTCTACTCTGATTCCAGGCCACTGGCTCTGATCCTACCAGAATGTAGAATTCTTCCATACTTTTTCCTTCCTGCATTTAGGCCCTTGACTTGCCTACACTTTGGTTTGCACGCCTCTCTGGTCCTTTGTGCCTCCTTATTGTTTAAGGGGAGGATGAGAATTTCCTTACCCTGAAGAATCCACTCTCACTCTTCCTTTCATACTGGGGCAGGGAAGGAAGGGAAATGAATGTGGACATCTGTCTATATTGGGTCCCCACCATCAGAACAGGGCCACCTTGTCACTGCCTGAATGTTCATTGTCCCTGGATCCATCTAACAGGGAAAGTGACTCAATACTAAGCCTCTCCACCTCACCATCCCACCACATACATAGATTTATTTTTTTTTTATATTTTTACTTAGGTAAGCAGAGAGGGGTAAAAGGAGAGACTTCTTTGGTACTTCTTGCCTTAAGCCATAATTAGTCAGCACCACAGGGCAAAGATGAGCCTAAATGTGGAGAAATGAGTAGGGCCAGCTACCACCAAAGTCAAGAGAGCAGAGCTAGGAGGAATGATGCAAGAGGATACACATCATTTTAACTGTTTTCTGGAGTGATGTAAGGCATAAATGATAAGTAATTAGAAAGTATTTTGAATTAGTGGATTCAGCTTGTGTTTGACTACTGGCTGAACCTCCTTTCTGCCCTTCAGGCCACAGGTAATTGACCTTGGCTTGAAACCCCTGGAAAAAGAAATTAACCAGATGAGTTACTGGTGCCTGGGAATGTATTTTGACACAAACCAGAATATATCATTCTGAGTGGACTGCAATTTGTGGTTTGACAGCTTTATGCAAACAGTAACCAGTGGACTCTGGGCTCCAACAAACAAATCCCCAGTCCATCAAAAAATATCAAGGAAACTATGGCATTTGGAGTCTGAATAAGGAAAAGATTTTCTGTGAACGCATTTGTTTTATTCTTCTGTACCCCACTTAGGCTGTTTGTTTATGTATAGGGTTGATGTGTGTAACTGTTACCAAACCAAGTGGGCTCGCCTGCTGGTGAGTTAAATAAGACTCTACACCAGTAGAAGTTGTCTCACAAAGTAAAGTGTATTTACAGCAAATAGGAGGCCATGAGAAATCATTTCCAAAGTCATGGCATCCCCGAACAAAGGAAAGCAGGAACTTTTATTTGGTTGGGGAATGAATATTCAAAAGGGAGAGGCGGGTATTTGCTTGCACAGGCTCAGTTGGAGAACATGCTTCCATATAATGAGGCCTAAGCTCCTCCTGGAGAGATCTTTGCATTAAAAATAAGGCAAAGGTCATGGGCATAGCTCTTGTGGTGAGGCTTGATCAGTTTCAGGATGGCTGGTGGTTACATCTCCTTAACATACAAAAGGAAAAGAAACTACTTGGAAAAACAGTTACTTGCTGCCAAACCCACCTTTGAGTTTCTCAAGGCCCCTAGTCCGTGACATAACTGTGGCTTGCTAAGACTGTGCAAGTGTTGATATGTAAATGTTCACTTTGATATGAAACTCATATCAATATGATGGCAAATGGTCTGCTGTATATCATCTTGTAAAGAGAGGCAGGAGCGGAAGTTCAGGAAATTATGGAATGAACTGGATCCTTAGAAAAGAGGGGAAATGAGATTGTAAATCATTAATTTTAAATTCAAGTAAGAAGGGAGAACTGACTGAAGCTCAGGATATATTGGAAATTAACCAGCAGGTTTTGGGGGCTTATGTGTAACCTAAGCTGTCTGACAACTTTAAAGAGCAACTACTCCTGGTATAACCCTCCTACTTGACAGGGCAATGTAAAATGCCCTGTACTCTTGTACTCTTCCTGCCAGAAAAGATCTAGGGCCCTTTGAAGAGACAATACTTACTTTCCCAGGTCTGAGAAGAGACTGTGTTTCAGGCATCTCACTGTTGTTACTAGGCAATGTTGATGGTACTATTTTCTGGAAGGCAATTTTGTAATATGTAATTAAAAATTTTAGAAACATTCATGGGCTTTGATCCAATAATTCCCATTCTAAGAAACCATAAAAAAGCTATAGATGTACCTTTATGCATCAAGATGCTTATTACAGTGGTGAGGTTTATAATAGTAACACATTGCCAACAATCTCTATGTCTAATAGTGGGAAAAAGTTTAAATAAATCACGGTATGATGGGTTATTATGCAACTATTAAAATGATGTTTACATGGAGCTTTAAAAGTAAGATTAGATTATGTTTCTCATATAAAGTTATAGAAAAATTAAAAAATTATATATATATAGTATGAACATAACCATGTAAACATATTTATGTATAGAAAATAGATTAGAAAGAAATGCACCTAACCATTACTGATGATTATCATTGTTTAGTAGGATTATGAATGATTTTTATTTTCTTCTTTAATTTTTGTATTTTTCAAACTTTCTACAGTGAGCACATATTGACGTTATAATCAGGGAAAAAAAGCTATGTGAGTTTTAATAAAAACAATGGTTCCTTGAAAGTTTTCTTTTTTAAACTGGGGTGTGTTGGGATGGAAAAGGGAATTCCTAGGAGAAAGAGGAGTCTGAAGTTGAACTAGTCAGTGGTTCTGCAATCTCTCCCTGTGAATGGAGAACTGGGTCCCCTAGAGGTATGTACAGTGACCTGAAAACACTGGTACAAGTTGTATACATACCACTTCATCTTCTCCCACATTCCTTGTGAAGTTTGAAGAAGACACCATTCAATTCATTGGTCATCTAATCTGGCTAATCATAAATACGCATTACAAGACCCCTGTGTGATTCAAATGAAACTCAGGCATCTGGCCTGGGATTAAATGACTTGGGGGTCTTGAGCAGCATGAGAGACTGAGTTTCCTCATATGTCTAAGACCAGAGCCTTTCATACTGGGCCAGCTTGTGGGGGAAATATTAGCCAGCTCAATCCACTGCCTCTGTAGCCCATGGCTTTCTGGTCTCGAGCCCCGTGGTTATTGCTCAAAAATCAAGGTGAAAGATTACCACTGCCTGTGTAAGCCTTTGTAGATTCTTGCCCCTAAGAGAATTTTATTGACCAGACTCTGATCATCTGGATCTAAAGTGGATCCAGTAACAACAAAGATTAATAATGGTCAGATGATCATCCACTAACAGCTGCTGTTAACAAAAGACTCTCTTCCTTTAAGATCTGAGTGGACAAACATGTGAAGATGTTCACTTTTAAATCGTACACTTGGAATGGGAAGAGAAAGGAAAGCTCTTTTTTCAAAAACAGAAAAGTACTACTAATACATATAGAAGAAATTATAGAATTAGAAAATCACTGCTTTATAACCAGTATAGCACTAACTGATTCAGGCAAGAATCATCAATGAATACTAAAACCACTGGGTGAGAGACTTTTGAGAAAAAGGATAGTCACATAATCTTAAAATATCATTCACAGATTATTTACTACTGACAAATGAGGGGACAGTGAAGACATCTTGCAGATACAACTGTAGGTAGAATTCTAAGATGATCTTCAATGACCCTTGCCTTATTTAATCCATTTTCCTTAAGTGTGGGCAGAACCTGTGAATATGAGATAGAATTATGTAACTAATATAATCTCATGATTATATTATGCTATATGACTATAGGGATTTGGCAAATGTAACCAAGGTCCAAAATCAGTGGACTAAGAGTTAATCAAAATGTGGGCCTAACCTAAATAGATGAGCCATTTAAAAGCAGCAAGTTTTCTCCTCTGGTCTTAGAGGAAAAACACAAACACCTATGTTGTGAACTGCCTATGGAGAGGGGTGGCCTCAAGGAGCTGGAAGCAGTCCCTGGCAGACAACTAGCAAGAAAACAAGGACCTAAGTCATACAAACGCAAGGAACTGAATTCTGCCAACAACCAGAACAAGCTTGGAAGAAGACCTTGAGACCCAGATGAGAACTGCAGCTTCAGTAGACACCTTGATTGTCGCCTTATGAGACCTGAGCAGAGGATCCAGTTAGTCTGTGCCTGGACTTTGATCTGTGGAAATTGTGAGATAATAAATCTGTGTTGCTTTAAGCTCCTAAATTTATGGTAATTTTTATGCAGAAAGAGATAATGAATACAACAACAATCAAATGATCAAACTTAAAATCACCAATAATATGCCTCCTGATGTGATACACTGCAAAAAATACATCACATATGCAGTATTTCTGCCGAAAATATTAGGCAGAAACTAATCATTAGAAAACAATCAGAAATATCCCAGCTGCAGTGCATTTTGTCAAACAACTGGTCTGGATTCTTCAAAAATGTCAGTGTTACAAAGACAGAAAAGTCTGGGAAACTGTTTTGCTTAAAGAACAATAAAGAGATATGACAACTAAATGCAATGCTGACATTTGACTGGACCCTCGATCAGGGAAAAACAGGTACAATGAGCATTTTTGGAGCAATTCAGGATATTTGAATATAGATAATAATATTATATCAATGTTAAGTTTCCCAAGTATGATAATTGTATTAATGCTATGTAGGAGAATGTCCATGTTCTTAGGATACACAAACTGAAGTATTTAGTGAATACAGGTGAAGAATTATGATATCTGCAACTAACTCTCAAATGTTTCATCAAAAAAAACCCATTACCACAAAGTAAACACATGCGTGCGCGTGCACACATTCACAAGGAGCAGTGAGAGGGAGAGAGCACATGAGCACACACAAGGCAAAATGCTAACAATCAGTGAATCTGGGTAAAGGGTATATGATGTTTATTGGCCTGCTCTTTCAACTTTTCTGAAAGTTTGATATTTTTCAGAATAAAGTTGCAGGGGGGGAAAGGAGTGGATATGTAAAATATCTACTCAAGTACCTGATAAGTAGTAGACATTCAATGAATGAGCACACTGCTATCAGTGAAATAAATACATAAAGTCACACACTCAGTCCTCTACCTACTCAGGACCCAAAATGCAGAGCTAACTAGGTAGTGAAACATGAGCCAATGATCTTCTAGTACATTTATTGCAAAGCCAAAGTCTACATGCCTTCCATGCTACAACCCCCACTGCCAGAGCCTTCAATAGAGCTCCCCCATCGCATGTCCATTGTGACCTACCTTCCAGTCTTATGAACCTCTATACTGTTTTAAATAAGTGAGAGACAGAGAAGGAGCCAGCACCCTGATGCTGAGACCAGGCCATTCTGCCGATGTTTTGGATATATAATTGAGTCAGTCACAGTAGATCATTTTCACCTGCTCATATTGTAACCCAAGTCATGGATCTTTCAAGAGTTCATTCATGGGATGAAGGTGACATAGCTTCATCTGTCCCTCTTCTTTGTCTACCAGGGTCTTTGTCTTGTTTGTAATAAAGGAAATCAGAGATCTAACCTTGGCTAAGGTGCTTGGAGCATAGGGGTCAGGAGGCAGAAAAGGGCAGGGAATGTCAAGAAATGAGATTAATAAGCTAGGACAGAGCCACATATCACAGAAGGTCTTGTATGTCAAATTGAGAAATTTTGACTTTATTCTATAGGTCTTTCTTCTCAAATTAGGGCACAAAGTTTTCCAGCATGTATGGTGTTGTTGTTAGGGAATATTTTATTTACTTGGCACATCCTTTTGAAATAATACTAATATTCAATAATAATTTTAAAAACTTTTTTAATATTTTAGAGCATACCAGCATATATTATAGATTAGAATATAAACTTTACATTAATTTTTATGACAATACACAAGATTTCAAAGAAATATCATGCCTCCAAGCTGTCCACTTCAGGTCACACGACTAGGCCTCCAGGGATAAGAGTTCACAGTACTTTGCCATTTGAGGTATTATTATAGAACTCTATGAAAATCACTTTGTAAAAAACAAGGGGCTGTGGAAAAGCTTCAAGCAAGTGCGTGACAGGACAAAGTAAACAATTGGAAGATGCTGTGGAAGTAGAAGAGACTAGAACCCAATTAAGATGTTATTTCAATTGTCCACACAAGAGAAAGGGAGCTCACTTCTAAAATAGCGTGGATGGATACCACAGATACCATACATGCCTGAATATAAGGTGACTTCTGAATATTAGCAATCTCTCATTCTCCTAACGGGAAGATGTCTCCCAAATGTTTTTGACTAACATGAAAAAGTGTAAGCTGTTAGAGATGAATTAATCAAATACATTTCATCATTTAATATAATTACACATGTATCTTTTAAATAACAAAATCTGTGATCTAAATAGAATCTACAGGGAGAATGAATAAATAAATTAATGAATGAAAGGACAACAGGCATCTTGTGCGGGGTGGTGGGGAAGAGTCTAGAATTTCTGGCTTGGATCAGAAAGTGATCAGAATCATAAGGTTACCAATCACTTAGGAGGGAAAAATAGGGAATCATGCTTCTTTGGGAAAGTTGGGGTGTGGATTTGTTGATATGATAAGTTTAGTTTTAAACATACTGAGTTTGAAGTGCCTGGGGGAACATCAAGTGGAAATGCTCAGTAGGCAGTTGGCGATGTAGGTGTGGAACTTAGGAGGCATATGGAAATGTAATATTTACTGATGAACAGCCATGGGGATGGCTGAGATCATCGAGGGAGCTTGTCATGTGGGAAGAGGAAGGAGCCAGGCCAGAACCCTGGAGAATCTCAACTCTGAGCAGGGGAAGGGGTGAAAGAAAGGAGCCAGTGAAGTAGCCTGGGAAGGAGTGGTCAGAGAGACAATACAGAAGCAGAAGAATGAGAGATTTTACAATTAGGCAATCAATCATAGTGATCTTGACAAAAAATGGTTCACTAAAATGGTGAAAGCAGAAGCCAAAATGAAGCAAGTCTGGAATCATTGGAAAGGGTAAAAGTAGACAAAAATGTATAGTCAATTCTTTCTCTAAGTTTGGCTGTAAAGGAAAGAAAAACATGAGAGGATTTGAAGAGAGAAATGTAGAGTCAAGAAGGGTGTTTCTTTTTTGATAGATAACATAATGGTTAGAAAAATACCTTGTTAACAAGGAATATTTCAAACAAAAATAGTAGAAAGAATAGTATAATGAATCATACTATTGATAGTGAACCACGTAGCCATCACTCAGCTTCAATAGTTAGCAACTCATGGACACTTGTGTTTCATCCATGCTAACCACCCACTTTCCCCTTTCCCAGAGTAATTTGAAGCAAATCCCAGAAATCAAACTACTTCATCCACAAAATATTTCAATATGTATCTCTAAACAATAAGGTTTCTTTTTTAAGTATAACTACAATAATATTATCATACCTAAAATATTAATATATCAAATATAAGATCAGTGTTTAAATATTGCTCACTGTCTCTTAACTGTTGTGTGTTTGTTCAAATAGAGTCTATACGTTGCTATTGATATGTCTAAGTCTCTTTTTATGTACAGATTCCCAGGGAGTTTATTTTACTTTTATTAAATTTAAAAGATACCTGAACATATTTCAATGGGGAATAGGATAATCTACACAGAAAGGTTCCTGAGTCATATTGGATATGGGACGGATATGAAATCACAAAATTATTTATTAAACATTTAGTACGTGCTAAGCACTTAACATGTAAATACTGTCTTATGTTAACCCCCACAAAACCTGGGAAATTATCGTCATCATCCTTGTATTGGTCAGGACTATTTCAGTTGAAGTGGAAAAAAAAAACAAACTCAAATTGGTTTAAGCAGAGAAAGGAATTTACTGATTCTCATAAATAAGGACAAAGGACCACATGTGCATTGTTTTCTGCAGTATTCCCATGCCTAAAACAGTGCCTGGAACATAACAGGCACTCAACAAACATTTTTTGAGTAAATAAACTGAAAAAAATCCAGGAGTATATGGATTCAGGCATGGCCATATCTAAGGGTTCAAACTATATCATCAGGACCCAATATCTTTTAGTTGTTCTCTTCACTGTGCTAATATCACTCTTGGTAAGGTTCCCTTCACAGGGCAGCCCCCACTAGCAAGAGGTTTATGTCTACCCAGATTCTGGTCCATAAAAAGGACAACTCTTCCTCAATTATTTGAAGAATGTCATATCTCTTTGGACCAAATTGGATCATGTGCCTTTCTCTGAACCAGTCTCCATGGCATACATTTATTAGTTAGACAGAGGTCTAGTGCTCATGCATGGAACAATCAGTATAGCTAAGAGAATAAAATGCGAATGGTCATGCCAGGGGAACAAGCCCATTTCTGCAGTCAGGAGTGAAATCAGCTCATCCTCACCCAAACATATAGACTGGGAGTGGAGAAGGGGTGGTTCCCTGGGGGAAAATATGGATTTTATTATCAGAAGGAGGAACAAATGCTGGATAGACAAAAAACAACAAATGTCCCCATTTTATGGAAGAGGAAATTGAGTAAATTGCCTCAAAAAAGCAGTAGAGATGAATAGTTAGGGGCACTGGTTACAGAGTCTGACAGGCTTGTATCTGATCCTTCATTCTCTACTTCCTGCTCATGTAACATTGAACAAGTTCCTTAGCCCCCATAATCCTCAGTTGATCATCTGTAAAATGAGGGTAATGATAAAACCCATTTCACATGTTTGGTGTAGGAATTAAATGGAAGTAATGCAGAAAAAGCTCTTAGCACAGTGCCGAGAACATAATAAGCACTCAAAAATAATAGCTTTTAATATTTTGTATGGTCACACAGCTAGTATGGGGTAGAATACTGCATAAGCTACAGCAAAATAGAATGTGGATGAGCACATGCCCTTTTATCATTCCTATGTACTTACTTTTTGAGAAGAGTAAACCTGGGAGAGTATGATTGTATACATGGAAAAAGGTGCTCCGGTCATCAGTGCATGTTTGGAGACCCAGTGCTATTGTCTAGAGGGGGAATTAGCATCCAGCGGCAGTTCTCACTGGCCTCATAGTCTTCAAAGTCTCTGTACCAAAAGTTTGTGACCTCATCTGTCGCTGGTCATGTTCTTTCTAAGACTCTCCTTTCATATAATTTATATCCATAGATACTAGAACCAGTGAGGTAATCTTCTATTCAGAAAACCCAAGAATTTGGCCACCCTAACCTTGGAATCTAAAACGTTAACCAGGAAAAAAAAGCATATACTCTTCATATAGTTATATAGGCATATAGATCTAGGTTCAAACTCTGGCTCTGTCACTTCATAGAATTGTGAAGTTCAATTTACTTCTGAGACTATCAGTGTTTCTCCATGTGTAATGGGATAACAACTCCTGCCTCACAAGATTATTCTAAAGATGGGATGATATAAACATATACAAAGTAGCTAGTTCATTGCCTGCACAGAAAGTGCTCAGTAAGTGGAATTTTTCATCTCTACTACCACAAATCATTGGACATCCCCTGAGGGGGCCATGTTTCTTAACTTTCTTACAGTTCTACCTTTACTTCATGGCCCCACATCCTCTCCTGGTTTTAGAAGATATACTCATCAAGATTACTCACTTGCTCCAGCCCACCAAATGCCAATGAAACTTTGACTCTTTCTGGAATAGACTTCTGGCTCCACATCCCCTGGACCAGATAACCTCAGATCCTGAAACTTCCAGATCTTTCCTTATGCATTTACATGCATATACATGCACTTGTGGAAATTGTGTAAATATGTGGGAATTTATTTATTTTTACATAAATGGCAGCATTCTGAACATATTGTTCTTCAAATTTTAAATGTTTTACCGTCTTACAATGTCTTAGAGATCTTTCCATAGTACAAATTATTTTTACATTTTTGCTTAGGACCCAGAGTATGAATGTACCACAGTTTGTTTAACCCTTTCTCTATATGGACATTTATATTTTCTCCAATAGTTCACTATTACAAACTGTAATAGTGAAAGAACATCCACATACATGTCTCCTTGTGCACATTTTTCACTTATTCTCTAGGGCAGATGTTAAGAACTGAAACTATCTTGCTATGGAGACCATTATTTAAAATGTTAATAGGTACTGCCAAACTGTTCCCCAAAATATGGTTGTAGCAATTTACACTCCTGTCAGTAGTGTATTAGAGTATTTGTTTTCCCAGACTTTCCCCATACATGCTATTGATAAACTCAAAAAATTTTTGCCCATTTCATGGGTAAAAATTGGTATGTCGTTTTAGTCTTCATTACCCTTAACATTAGTGAGGTTGGAAATATTTTCAAATGTTTATAAGCCTTTCCTATTTCTTTTTCTGTGAATTATATGTTCAATTTGCCTTTTTATTGTCAGTTCATCATTTTCTTATTGATTTATTGATATATACATATATATATGTATATATATATATACTGGACATTACTTTTTTATCCTTTATGAATGTTGCAAATATTTTTTCCTTGTCTGTTACTTGTCAGTTGTCATTTATTTTTGTTTATGGTGTCTTTTGACACAAATACATTTTTAAAAAATATTTCTATAGTCAAATTTCTCAATCTTTTCCCCTGTGGCTTTTTGTGTTCATGCCTTAAGATAATCTTTGTTACCCTAAGGTTATTACTATATTCTGATACATATTCTTTCAATGTTTTTATAAGTTTCGACTCATATGTAGATTTGTAATCCATATGTAATTTATTTTTGTGAAAGATATGTGATAGAGATTTTTTCCCCTAATATAGCTAGCCAATTATCTCAGCAACATTTTTAAATATAGGCCATTCTTTGTTTACTGATTTGAACTGCCAACTTATATTAAATTCTCCTATATACTTGGGTCTATTTCTGGACTCTCTATTCTGTTCCCTAATAACATTTAAAAAAACCTCTCCTGTAGCTGTTGTTTATGTCAAAAATTTTACTCCTAATGTTATCTGTGTCTTCTCTTTTTATTTTCTGAACCTACTTGTCAAAGTTTGCCTATTTTATTGGTCTGTTAAACAAATGGGTTTTGGTTTTACTGATGAACTCTATGGCTTATTGTGTGTTTTATATTTCATTAATTTCTGCCAAATATATTAATTCCTTCCTTCTACTTTCTTCTCCTTCAGTTTTCAACATTCCCTGCTATGTATCGTGAATGGTCCCTGTTCCAAACTCTGGGTCCAAAAGAATCCCTCCCCCAAAGGCAGCAGGATTCAAATGAAAGCCATAACATTTTAGCAGTACTAGTAGGATTTTAGTGGTTGAGTCATATACTCAACTCTTGGAGAGCCAGACATTTTCCAGCACAATGCCTCATTCATGAATAAGCAGGAGGTGGTTCAGGAGACTTGAGGACAAATACTATTTGGCAAAGATTCATGACTAGAAGGGTCCATTCCCCATTGCAGCTAGTATTTGAGTCAGTGGAGCCTGTAGACCCAGAAATTTCCCATACTATATGTTCTGTGGTGGAAAATTATGTAGTTAAGAGAAAAGGAAAAAATTCAAGGAGCTGCAGGTCATGAAGTAGGAAATATATACATTGTAAAGTTGCTATTTCCTCTCTTTGAGTCTCTTCTCTATCTGTTAAATGAATTACTTCCTTTATTCTCAAGTAGAAGTAAGGTTATGAGCTCCCTAAAGGAAGGGATCACGTTTGTCTTGATTATCACTTATTTCCAGTACTTTGTGTGACACATAATAGGTTTTCGATAATTATCTACTGAATAAATGAATGAATGAAGTTCTCTAAGTCTGTGAGATACTTGTTCTGATTGATAAATCACAGCATGCTTATTAAGGAAAAGTATCAGCCTTTGTATTTCCTATAAAAGATAGCACTGTGCCTGGTACATCATAGGACCTTAATACATTTGTTGACTGGATGAATGAATGAGTGAATTAATGACAGATTCAGGATTATAACTCAGGTTTCTCAATTCTAGTACTTTAATGACAATATACTTTGGGGAATTCTTCCCCCACACACACATACACACACAGTGTAATACCATTCTCTGTGATCATTTTGGATGCAATGTCCCATGGAATGTAAATTGAGGAAACAGTACTGGGTATCTAATTTGGACACTTAATACTCCTCATGAACATACTTACATTTGGAATGCAATAGAAATGGCAATAAAAATAAATGTTTGTCTCTTTTATTGGTCTGTTATACAATAAATACACACTGAAAGGGAAATTTGGCCTTCTGAGGCCTTTGCCTCTTCAATTGAGATCCACAGTGTCTGGAAGTTGGAGATGCTTGAATGGGGGAAATCTAGGACAAATAAGATAAAGTGATACTTGACCCAGCAGGACATAAATTCAGGTTCTTGTTCTCTCAGCAAGCTGGGCAGGTGGTGAATATCAATCGGTTCAAGAAGAATTGTGATAAACTCCAGGATGATAATGGTTTCACAAGCCGTTAGGGAAATCTGAAGAGATTTGGGGAATTGCAAAGCATTGGAGGTGGCACCTGTCTCTGATTGAGCAGTTAGAGAAATCATGAGGCTAATGAAAGGATGCAAAAAGGGGGAAAACACTTCAGAAGTCCTCTCTGAGAAGAGTTTGTTATACAGTTTACCTCATTTCATTTTAATATGAAATATTTAATATAGATTTTTTTAAGTTTTTATTTATTTATTTATTTTCCCCCCAAAGCCCCGGTAGATAGTCGTATGTCATAGCTGCACATCCTTCTAGTTGCTGTATGTGGGACGCGGCCTCAGCACGGCCAGAGAAGTGGTGCGTTGGTGCGCGCCTGGGATCCGAACCCGGGCCGCCAGCAGTGGAGCGCGCGCACTTAACCCCTAAGCCATGGGGCCGGCCCCATATCGATATATTTAAATTTCTCAATATCTTCCTCTATGGACTTTTGTGTTTGGGCCTTGAAAAATGAATTTTTTCTTGTTTATGTGCTTGCTATGGGCTAGGCACAGTGCATGACACTGGGAATGGATAAAGGAGCAAAAGGTACAGCCAGTGCCTTCACATATTTACAGTCTACTGGAAAACACAGACATGTCAGCAAATAATTACAACATACTAAGTTTCATATAATTATAGAAATCTGTACAGAATACAGAAATAGTAGAAGAACGTAAAAAACTGAGAGAGTGAGGAAAGGTTTTAAAGAGGAGGTGATGGCCTGAACAGGGACAAACAGGTATTTACTAAGCAAATGAGGTGAGGACAAGGAATTAAAGGAAGGAGAAATAGTAGAGTCAAAGGCATAGAAACATAGAATAGCGTGGTATATTCAGGGAATTGCAAAGGGCAAGAGATAGGCAGGGGGTTAAAGATCTTGAATATTATCTTGTACTTGCTGCAGAACTATTCAAGGGCTTCAAGCAAGGGAGTTCATGGTCATATCTGGGTTTTATTTTTACAATTTTTAAATTTATTTTATTGAAATGTAATTCACATACAATATCATATTAGTTTCAGGTGTACATCATAGTGATTCAATATTTATATACATTACAAAATGATCACCATGATAAGTGTGGTAACCATCTGTCACCACACAAAGTTATTACAGTATTACTGACTATATTCCCTATGCTGTACATTGTAATCCCATGCCTTATTTATTTTATAACTAGAAGTTTGTAGCTATTAATCCCTTTCACCTATTTCACCCACCACCCCCAAACCTCCTCCCCTCTGGCACCTATCAGTTTGTTTTCTATATCTATGACTCTGTTTCTGTTTTGGTTTTTCATTCATTTTGTTTTTTAGATTCCATATACAAGTATAGTCATATGGTAACTGTCTTTCTCTGTCTGACTTATTTCACTTAGCAAAATACCCTCAAGGTCCATCTACATTGTTGCAAACGACAAGATTTCACCTTTTTTATCGCTGAGTAGTATTCCATTGTATATATATACACCACATCTTCTTTATCCATTCATCTGTATATGGACACTTTAGTTCCATCCTTATCTTGGCTATTGCAAATAATGCTGCAATGAACATAGGGGTGCATATATCTTTTTGAATTAGTGTTTTTGTTTCCTTCAGATAAATACCCACATGTGGACTTGCTGGATCATATGGTAGTTGTATTTTTAATTTTTTGATGAATCTCCATACTGTTTTCCATAGCGGCTGCACCAATTTACATTCTCCCCAACAGTGCACAAGGGTTCTTTTTTCTCCATATCCTTGTTAACACTTGTTATTTTTTGTCTTTTTGATAATAGCCATTCTTACTGGTGTGAGGTAATATCTATTGTGGCTTTGATTTGCATTTCCCTGATGATAAGTGATGTTGAGCATCTTTTCATGTGCCTGTTGACTGTGTGTACGTCTTGTTTGGAAAAATATCTATTCAAGTCTTCTACCCATTTTTTTAATCGGGTTGTTTGTTTTTCTGATATTAAGTTGTATAAGTTCTTAATATATTTTGGATATTAACCCCTTATCAGATATATGATTTGCAAATATCTTCTTTCATTTCTGTAGGCTGCTCTTTTGTTTTGTTGATGGTTTCCTTTGCTGTGCAAAAGCTTTTTAGTTTGATATAGTCCCATTTGCTTGTTTTTTTTCTTTTTTTTTTTTTCCTTTCCTGAAGAGACAGGTCCAAAAAGCATTACTAAGACTGATGTCAAAGAGCATGCTCCCTATGTTTTCTTCTAGAAGTTTTATGGTTTCAGGTCTTACATTAAAGACTCTAATCCATTTTGGATCTATTTTTGCATATAGTGTAAGATAATGGTCCAGTTTCATTCTTTTGCATATAGCTATCCAGTTTTCCCAACACCATTTATTGAAAAAGTCTTTTTTCCATCGTATATTCTTGCCTCCTTTGTCATAGATTAAATGACCATATATGTGTGGGTTTATTTCTGGGCTTTCTATTCTGTTCCCTTAATCTATGTGTCTGTTTTCATGCCAGTACCATACTGTTTTGTTTACTATAGCTTTGTAGTACAGTTTGAAATCAGAGAGTGTGATACCTACAGCTTTGTTCTTCTTTATCAAGATCACTTTGGCTATTTGGGGTCTTTTGTGGTTCCATACAAATTTTAGTATTCTTTGTTCTAGTTATGTGAAAAATGCCATTGGTATTTTGATAGGGATTGCATTGAATCTGCACATTGCTTTGGGTAGTATGTACATTTTAACAATATTAATTCTTCAAATCCATGAGCATGGTAAGTTTTTCCATTTATTTATGTTGTGTTCAATTTCTTTCATCAATATCTTACAGTTTTCAGAGTATAGGTCTTTCACCTCCTTGGATAAATTCATTCTGCAATATTTTATTCTTTTTGATGCAATTGTAAATGAGATTGCTTTATTAATTTCTCTTTGTGATAAATTGTTATTGGTGTATAGAAATGCAACAGATTTCTATATATTAATTTTGTATCCTGCCATTTTATTGAATTAATTAATTAGTTCTAATAGTTTTTTGTTATAATTTTTAAGATTTTCTACATACAGTATCATGTCATCTGCAAATAGAGACAGTTTTACTTCTTTCTTTCTAATCTGGATGCCTTTTATTTCTTTTTCTTGCCTAATTGCTGTGGCTGGGACTTCCAATACTATGTTGAATAAATGTGGGGATAGAGGGCATCCTTGTCTTGCTCCTGATCTTAGAAGAAAAGGTTTCAGCTTTTCACCATTGATTATGATGTTCCCTGTGGGTTTGTCATATGTGGCCTTTATTATGTTGAGGTACAGTCCCTCTATACCCACTTTGTTGAGAGTTTATATCATAAATGGATGTTAAATTTTATCAAATGCTTTTTTTGCATCTATTAAGAAGACCATATGATTTTTCCTTTGTTAGTCTGATCTATCATGTTGATTGATTTGCAGATGTTGAATCATCCTTGCATCCCTGGGATAAATCCCAATTGATCGTGGTGTATAATCCTTTCAATGTATTGTTGAATTTGTTTTGCTAATATTTTGTAGAGGATTTTTACTTCTATGTTCATCAGGGATATTGGCCTGTAATTTTCTTTTTTGGGGGTGACTTTGTCCAGTTTTGGTATCAGGGTGATGCTGGCCTCATAAAATGATTTTGGAAGTGTTCTTTCCTCCTCAGTTTTTTGGAATAATTTGAGAAGGATCGGTATTAACTCTTCTTTAAATGTTTGGTAGAATTCACCTGTGTGCCCGTCAAGGGACGAATGGATAAAGAACATGTGGTAGATATACACAATGGAATACTTCTCAGCCATAAAAGAGGATGAAATCTGGCTATTTGTGACAACATGGATGGATCTTGAGTGTATTATGCTAAGCGAAATAAGTCAGAGGGACAAAGTCAAATACTGTATGATCTCGCTCATGAGCAGAAGATAAAAACAACAACAAACAATCACACAGAGACAGAGATTGGATTGGTGGTTACCAGATGGAAAGGGGGGGGAGGGGCAAGAAGGGTGATTAGGCACATGTGTATGGTGATGGATTGTAATTAGTCTTTGGATGGTGAACATGAAGTAATCTACACAGAAATCAAAATATAATGACATACACCTGAAATTTATATAATGTTATAAACCAATGTTACCACAGTAAAAAAAAATAAGAATTAAAAAACAAGAATTCACCTGTGAAGCTGTCTCATCCCAGACTTTTGTTTGTTGTGAGTTTTTAAATTACTGATTCAATTTCATTGCTAGTAATCAGTATACTCAGATTTTCTATTTCTTTGTGATTCGGTCTTGGAAGATTGTGTGTTTCTAGGAATGTATCCATTTCTTCTAGGTTGTCAAATTTGTTGGCATGTGATCATTCATAGTAGTCTCATGATTCTTCATATTTCTGTGGTATCATTTGTAACTTCTCCTTTTTCATTTTTTATTTTATTTCTTTGAGGCTTCTCTCCTTTTTTCTTGATGAGTCTACCTAAAGGTTTATCAACCTTGTTCATCTTTTCAAAGAACCAGCTCTTAGTTTAATTGATATATTCTATTGTTTTTTTAGTTTCTATTTCATTTATTTCCACTCTGATCTTTACTATTTCCTTCCTTCTACTAACTTTGGACTTTGTTTGTTCTTCTTTTTCTAGTTCCTTTAGTTGCAAAGTTAGATTGGTTATGTGAGATTTTTCTTATTTCTTGAGGTAGGCCTGTATTGCTATGAATTTTCCTCTTAGAACTGCTTTTGCTGTGTCCCATAGATTTTGGAAAGTTGTGTTTCCATTTTCATTTGTCTCAAGGTATTTTTCATTTCCTCTGATTTCTTTGTGGATCCATTCATTGTTTAGTCTCCATGTATTTGTGTCTTTTCCAGTTTTCTTCTTGTAATTCATTTCTAGTTTCATATAGTTGTGGTTGGAAAAGACACTTGATATAATTTCAATTTTCTTAAATTTATTGAGACTTGTTTGTGGCCTGCCATGTGATCTAGCCTCAAGAATGTTCCACGTGCACTTGAAAAGAATGTGTATTCTGTAGTTTTTGGAGGGAATGTTCTATATATATCTATTAAGTCCATCTGGTCTAATGTTTCCTTTAAGGCCAATGTTTCCTTATTGATCTTTTATTTGGATGATCTACCCATTGATGTAAGTGGGGTACTAAATTCCCCTACTATTATTGTGTTACCATCAATTTCTCTCTTTATGTCTGTTAATATTTGCTTTATATATTTATGTGCTCCTATGTTGGGTGCATAAATATTTACAAATGTTATATCCTCTTGTTGGATTGATCCCCTTATCATTATGTAATGTCCTTTGTCTTTTGTTACAGTCTTTGTTTTAATGTCTACTTTGTCTGATATTAGTATTGTTCCTCAGTTTCCTTTTGTTTCCATTAGCATAGAATATCTTTTTCCACGCCCTCCCTTTCAGTCTGTGTGTGTCTTTAGATCTGATGAGTTTCTCTTATAGGCAGTATATAGATAAGTGTTATTTTTTTATCCATTCAGCCACTTTATGTCTTTTGATTGGATCATTTAGTCCATTTACATTTAAAGTAATTATTGATATGTATGTATTTATTGCCATTTTATTAATTGTTTTCTGATTGTTTTTGTAGTTCTTCTCTGCTCCTTTCTTTTTCTCTTGCTCTCTTCCCTTGTGGCTTGATGAATTTCTTTAGTGTTATGTTTGGGTTCCTTTCTCTTTACTTTTTTCGTGTGTCTACCACAGGTTTTTGGTTTGTGACTAACATGAGGTTCATATATAACAATTTATATATATAGCAGTCTATTTTAAGTTGAAAGTTGCTTAAGATCAAATGCATTCTAAAAGCTCTACATTTTTACTCTGCCTCCCATGGTTTATGTTTCTGACATCATATTTTACATCTTTTTATTTTGTGTATCCCGTAACTACTTATTTTATAGTTGTTTTTATTACTTTTTTCTTTTAACCATTATACTAGTTTTCTAAGTAGTTGATAACTACCTTTACTATATAGTTGTTTTTACCAGTGAGGTTTTTTTCTTTCATGTATTTTCTTATTTCTAGTTATGGCCTTTTCTTTTCCACTTAAAGAAGACCTTTCAACATTTCTTGTAAGGGAGGTTTAGTGGTGATGAACTCTTTTAATTTTTGCTTGTCAGGGAAACTATCTCTCATTCAATTCTGAATGATAACCTTGCCAGGTAGAGTATCCTTGGTTGTAAGATTTTTCCTTTCAGCACTTCAAATATATCATGCCATTCCCTTCTGGCCTGTAAATTTTCTGCTGAAAAATCAGTTGATAGTCTTATGGGGGTTCCCTTGTACATGACTAGTTTTTCTCTGCTGTTTTTAAGATTCTTTATCTTTAAATTTTGACATTTTAATTATAATGTGTCTTTGTGTGTAACTCTTTGGGTCATTTTGTTTGAGACTCTCTGTGCTTCCTGGACTTGAATGTCTGTTTCCTTCCCCAGGTTAGAGAAGTTTAGCTATTGTTTCTTCAAATAGGTTTTCTGCTCTTTTCTCTCTTTCTTCTCCTTCTGGAACCTCTATAATGCAAATGTTAGTATGCTTGATGTTGTCTCAGAGGTCCTTTAAACTACCCTTATTTTCTTTATTTTTTTTTCTTTTTGCTGTTCTGATTGGGTGACTTCCAGTACCCTATCTTCCAGCTGGCTGATCCATACTTCTGTATCATCTAATCTGCTGTTGATTCCCTCTAGTGTGTTTTCATTTCAGTTATTGTATTCTTCAACTCTGATTGGTACTTTCTTATATTTTCTAACTCTTTGTTGAAGTTCTCACTGTGTTCATCCATTCTTCTCCCCAGTTCTGTGAGCATACTTATGACCATTACTTTGAATTCTTTATCAAGTAGATTGCTTATCTCCATATCATTAAGGTTTTTCTGAAGTTTTGTCTTGTTCCTTCATTTGGAGCATATTTCTTTGTTTTTTCCTTTTGCTTGGCTCTCTGTATTTGTTTCTGTGTATTAGGGGAAACTGCTACCTCTCTGTCTTGAATGTGTGGCCTGTGTAGGTGATGATTCTTACAGTTCAACCCTGCCCTAACTCTTGGTTATCTCGCCAACCTTTCTGGTTGTCTAAATTGCCTGATTTATTCTTGACATGCCCCTGTTGTTGTGTGCTAAGACCTGTTAGTGTTACAAGGGGAGGAATCTCATTTAGCACCTAGTTTCAGGCTTATTGGAAGCCAGACCCTCAGACAGCAGCTTTTAAAGTATGCAAATATATACATTTCTGTGGGGCTGCAATCATAATGCCTGCTGGCCTCCAGATCAGCAGACTTGGAAGCGTCCCCTGTGCAACAGTTGCAAATATCAGGGCTCCTGATGAGTGTGTAAGCTCCTTCCTGGGGAGTCTTGTTGAGCTGTAGTGAGGCCAAGGTTGTGTGCAAGGCTGGTGTCTCCTGGCTTTTGTTCCCTGGGAGTGCCTCCTTAGACTCTAGATGTTTGGGAAACCTGGAGCCTTTCCTTCAGGATGAAGCTCCAGGCTAAGTAAATACGCTTTTTTTACAGGAAGACTGAGGTATGTTTCAGTCTGCTGTCTGTGCAGTGCTCTGTGGGTGGTGGCCTGCCTAGAACTGTCTTTCTGATTGTTACAGTCCTGGAGCTCAGAAACCAGCCCCCCTTGGCTACCTGGGCAGGGCAATCAAGGAGTGTTCCTTTTGTGGACTGCATGTGCCCCGCCAGTTTTACCTAGGCAGCTTGAGATCGTGTGTGTGGCGGGGGCTTGCTCTCTGGCTTCAGAAAAGGAAGAAGGGAAAAATGACGTGAATGTGCATGCCTGCAGACTTCAGCATTGTAGCAAAAGAGTGCCTTGTCTATGATCTTGTTTAGGTTTTAGGCTGGAAGTGAGAGAATGTCATGACTGCTTGAGCTCGTCAGCCCCAGGCTGGGAACAGGGTAGTGTCCTGTGAGCTTTAAGATGAGAGGGCGTAATGCCTCTACTGCTCACACTCTCCCACCCCAGCCAGAGGGAGGAGGAGTGTCACAGCTGCTTGCACTGCCAGACTTTAGGTAGGGAGCAGGAGAAAACTGCATCCCTTCATGCCAGCCCAGGCCAGAAATGCTACAACCACCTTATTTCTCCTGGTTCAGCAAGGTGGCGGGATAGTGCCACAACTGCTGGCCTCCACATCTGAGCTCACCGGTCTGTGCTGACAGATTAGGCAGGGAGCATAACAATGGCTTCCATGAGCACCTCCATCCCTGGGGAGTTATTTCGACTGTTCCCGCTCCTCCAGTGGCTGCTTTTAGATTCACAAATGACTCTTTCACATATATTCTCTGCACTTTTCAAACTATTTCCCTCGGTTTCTGGGCTAGTGATACCGAATACCAGCCCTTTAAGTGGTGAATCTCAATTTCCTATAGCACTTTAGGACCCTTGGCCTTCAGCTCCGTTCGTTTTCACAGCCAGATGTTTTGGGTTTTGGGGGCTCATCTCTCTGGTGTAGATCATAGGAGCCAGGATGCCTTATATAGGGCGCCAACCCCACCCTCCCCGGAAGAAGCGCCCAGCGCACATCAGGTGATATTCCTCCCTATTGTGCCCCACCATGCAACCGGGTGGGGGGGCGGGTTTATTTGGTAAGAGCGTTTCTCTGCTTCTCCTACCCATCTCATGCAGTGCTTTTTCTCCTTTGTTGTGGAGCAGGTGTTCCACTAGTTCTGTTTCTTTCCAAGGGGAATTGATCCATATGTAGCTGTATATTTGTTGTGTCTGTGGAAGGAGGTAAGTTCAGACTCTTTCTACACCATCTTGAAACCGCATCCCCCCAGCACCCCCCGCCCCAACTGCCCAGCCCAGATCTGAGTTTTAGAGGGACCACTCTGGCAGCAGTGTGGAGAATAGATCTGGAGGGGAAGATCCACAGAGAATGCCATTGCAATGGTTCAGGCAATAAATAATGAGGGCCTGAAGTAAGGCAGCAGCAATGGAGAATCAGAGGAAAGGGAAAAATTAAGAGCCAACTAGGAAGTAAAAACAGGATTTCACATCCTCCTTCAGGTACTTCTCCATTTTTTCTGCCTTTCATAACTAATCTTGAAAGAGCTGTCTGTAGCACTTCTCCTCCTTTCGTGTACTTCTCAACCTATTCTAATCCGGCTTCTGCCTCTACAGCACCACCAACTTCAGTTTTTGCAAGGTGTCCAATGATTTCCATGTCAATAAAGCCAACAGACAGGTTTCAGTCCTCATCTTACTTGACCCCCTTTCTTTTTTTTTTTTTTTGTGAGGAAGATCAGCCCTGAGCTAACATCCATGCCAATCTTCCTCTTTTTGCTGAGGAAGACCGGCCCTGAGCTAACATCTATTGCCAATCTTCCTCATTTTTTTCTCCCTTTTCTCCCCCAAAGCCCCAGTAGATAGTTGTATGTCATAGTTGCACATCCTTCTAGTTGTTGTATGTGGGACGCCACCTCAGCATGGCCCGACAAGTGGTGCGTCGGTGCGCGCCTGGGATCCAAACCTGGGCCGCCAGCAGCAGAGCATGCAAACTTAACCACTAAGCCATGGGGCCAGCCCAAACCCCCTTTCTTTTTTTTTTTTTTGTGAGGAAAATCAGCCCTGAGCTAACATCCATGCCAATTCTCCTCTTTTTTGCTGAGGAAGACCGGCCCTGAGCTAACATCTATTGCCAATCCTCCTCCCTTTTTTCCCTTTCTCTCCCCAAAGCCCCAGTAGATAGTTGTATGTCATAGTTGCACATCCTTCTAGTTGCTGTATGTGGGATGCCGCCTCAGCATAGCCAGACAAGTGGTGCCTCAGTGTGCGCCTGGGATCCGAACCCTGGGCCGCCAGCAGCGGAGCACGCACTCTTAACCACTAAGCCATGGGGCCGCCCCCCCTCTTTCTTTTTAATGTACTCTCTTCTCTTGGCTTCTGCAATACTAGACATTCCTAGATTTCCTCCTGTCTTTTTGCCTGCTCTTTCTCTGTCTCCTTTGCCAGTTCATATTCTTCTTCTGGATTTTTAAATGTTAAAAATCCTCAGGGCTCAGGCCTTTGCTCCCTTCTCTTCTGAGTCTATATTCTCTCTCTGGGTGATCTCATCCATGTTCCTGGATTCAACAAGAAAATTTAACTAAAATTAATATGCCATTCATTTCAAGAAGCACCATTATTTTATATATCACTAAGAAAACAAAATAAATGCTTCCAATTAAACTATGATATCTCAAATTGCTCTAATCATCTCACTGTACCTCAAACTTGTTCCTCCTTGTAGTATTCCCAACTCAGAAAATGACACCACCATTCACTTAGTTATTCAAGCTAGAAACTAGAAACTTGGGACTTCTATTCTCTCTACCTCACCATCTCCTACGCCTCATATCTAATCAGTCTCTACGTCCTATTGCTTTTACTTCCTAAATAATCCTTAAATATGCTCGTCTCTCTGACCCTCACAGTCACAAACCCAATAGAAGCGACTATCTCTCTTCCCTGAATTACCTCAAAAACATCTTAACTGGTCTCTCCAGTCTTCCAATTTGCTATTCAGTAGGCGGAGTGATCTTTTCAAAACCCAAATTTGACCATGTCACTTCCCTGATGAACACCCTTCAATAGCTCCTCATTAGTCTTAGTAAAAAGACTTTATAGGCCACCAAATTCTTCTGGTGGCCTATAAAGCCCCTGTCTACCTCTCCAGCCTTGTCTCATGCCACTCTGCCCTGTGTTCTCTAAGTGCCAACCACACACTGGTCTCTTTGGTTCTCAAATGCGTCACCCTCTTCACTGTCTCAGGAGCTTGTACACATGCTTTCTCCTCTACCCAGACTCTCTTACTTCTCTTTATCTAATTAATTCCTCAGCCCTCCACTCAAACATCACCTCTCAGGGAAGTCTTCCATGATCCCAGACTATGTGCTCTCCTAAAACACCACTCTTCTCATTTTTGGAATTTAAAATTGTAATTAATTTAGTGTGTAAATCACAGCTTAGTATTGGGCTTAGTACTGGAATGAAAGTTGCATGAAGGCAGGGGCTGTGCTAGGGACTGGGCTAGGGGCTATATCCTTAGCACCTAGCATAATGCTGGGAACAAAGTGGGTGCTCAGTTAGTATTTGTTAAATGAATACAAATGAATGAATTTGTTATCCAAACTGATGATTGATGGGATGTAAGAGTTAAGGTAGAATAAGGAATCAAGAATTATAGCCAAGTTTCTGGCTTTGGTGACTAAGTTGGATGGTAGTGCTTCAGATCTGAGGCAAGGAGAAAATGATGAATTCAGTTTTAGAAGAAAGAGTTGGAGGTGCTTGTGAGATGTATGGTAGACAGTTTGATATATGGTTCGGGAGTTGGGGAAAGCAGCCTGGGCTGTGGACATAAATTTAATAGCCACTAGGTCCAGGTATTGGTTGAAACTGAATGAGGGGATGAGATCATCCAGGAAATGAGTGTAACATAAGAAGGAGAGAAGGCCAAGGACATATCTTTGTAGAACATCAACACTTAAGGGATAGGCAGAGGAAAATAAACCATAGAAGGAAAGGGTGAAGAAAAGGACAAAGAAACTAAAACAATAAGAATGGTATGGTATCTTAGAGATC
This sequence comes from Diceros bicornis minor, assembly GCF_020826845.1. Classification (NCBI taxonomy): domain Eukaryota; kingdom Metazoa; phylum Chordata; class Mammalia; order Perissodactyla; family Rhinocerotidae; genus Diceros; species Diceros bicornis. The sequence goes on from NC_080781.1 coordinate 60,354,582, forward strand.
AAGAGTCAACAGGATTAAAAGTAGCATATGGGTCAGAAGAGTGCCTACTAGCTTTGCCAATGAGAAGAACACTGATAGAATGCTGAGGGAAGTGAGTTGATAGGTGAAGCAGAAGTGAAGGCTTTGAAACCCTGAATAAACAGCCATTTTCCTTGAAGCCTGGTGAGAAGAGAAGGAGAGAGAGAAAGTGATAGCTGGAGAGAGACCAGTGTCTAGAAAAGCTTTTATTTTCTTTTAATTCATGAGAAACCTGGACAAGTCTGAATATTAATAGGGCGCATCACAATGAAGTTACTTTTCTATAAATGATATTGGGTCGACCAATATGGAATTTTCTCCCTGTCACATGTGTTTAAGCCCAGACTAGATACAGAATCACCTGAGGATTTCTTTTCTCAACTATAAAATGAGAGTCAAGGTTAGAAGGTTTAACCCAAGTTTCCACAAGGTCCTTTGCACCAGTCCTTCATAGCACAATGGAAAGAGCCCTAGGCCAAGAATCTGACAGATCTGGTTCTAGAATACCAATTCTGTCACTGACTAGCTAGACAACCTCATATAAATTATTTAGCCTATCTTTGTCTCAATTTTTCTTATGTGTAAACTAACCTCATAAAATCATAAGGAGGATCAAAGGAGAGAGTGGATGCTAAGACTATAACAACATGAGATGCTATAAAGCTGCTAAGGGTTACTAAACTCTTGGGGAAGCCATTAAATTATTTTTAGTTAATAAATGCTTATAATAACAATTTTTAGTTAGTAAGCTCATTTTATAACAACTCTGAGAGGAAGGCACTGCTATTATCCTCATTTTATAGATCAGGAACTGAAATACAGGCAGCTTAAGACACTTGCCTAAGATTACACAGCTAGGAGTTAGAAGAGCAAAGATGGGACACCAGAGAGTCTGGCTCTAAAGTTCTGCATAATCTTTATGGTATGTTATCCTTAGTCTAGAACCTCATCCTCTAAAGGAAGGATTCACCAATCCCTTTGGAAAAATCTGATGACAGCTATGGACCTTCTCTCCCCCAAAATGCACAGAAACTTGCATATGTATGTTGTTATATACCATTTCAAGGAGTTCACTCACTGATCTTCACCACTGCCATAAACCCCTACAGTATGACTCACCCAGGAATCTCACATTAAAACTCCTGGCTCTAAAGTTTAAATTCCGCCAATCTTTAACTCTGCCTCAAATCCTGTCACAACAGCCCAGTTCTAGAAAAAAAAAAAATAGGAAGTGGCTGCGGTCTCATGCTGCCCTCTACCGGCGCCTACTTGACTGTCCGCAGTAATGACAACAACATCGCCATACCTGTCGCTTAGAGACCTCTTCAGATCTTCTGAAGCGCATTCATAAGAAAGTGCTGTCACAGCTTTGGAGTCCAAAACCCCAAACCCGGTGGCCAGCGCCTGGGGTCCATCCTCCTGTCATTGCTGCCGCATCCTTCCCGTCATGCTCTACAGCACAGCTTGAGGCGGTATCGCCTCCATTTTAGCTTCTTCTCGGACTGCGTCACCAGAGCTAGGGAGACAGCCTTTAGGATTCGGCAGAGGGCGCTGGAGTACATCTTTCGTGGTACAGACTGTTAGCCAAATAGGCACAAATCTCAACTTTCTGACCTGTTCTTTAGGGGTTCTTCTTCAGGGACTAGATACACTTAGCACGCACCCCCACCAACGCTCTTACTGTTCACCTTTCCTTGACCTTCTGACCTAGCAGTGTTCTTTTGTTTGTTTTTAGTAGTAAGGCTTGCAAAACTCTGGAGTCACAAATGTGGGAAAAACAAAAGCCCCTCCCAGACCCCAGCTTAAGACCCACTCTACTAATTTATCATTATCTTGCTGTTCACACTTGCCATCCCCATCCCTGTAGTCCTTTTGGCTGGCCATCTTCCACCTGCAAACTAGGGAGTAGTAATAAGAGCAGTGGACTGAAAATCAAGGCAGACCTTCAGATTTAAGCTTTGCCACTTTATTAGCTGTGTGAGCAGTCACTTGACCTCTCTAGAATCTCAATCTACTAAAATTGAAAGAGGGAGGTTAATATTGGAGGATCTCTATGGGCCTTTTTTGACCTGCTAAGATTCTAGGTGTTTTCTCTGTTCTTTACAGTCTACACTCTGTTCCTTACACTTCCAAACTAGTCTACCCCACCTTCATTTCCAGAACGATGTCTCTAAAATTGGATCATATGGCCCTTGTTTAAATTCCATAATACCCCCTTTTTGCCCACAAGAAAGAGCTCAGACTCTCTACTGTGATATCAAAGACCTTCACAATCTTGTCTCTTCTTCCCTCTCTGACCTCTACCCTTGCCATTTTATTCCCACACACCACACAGTTTAGGAGACATGGCTCCCATTACCAAAACAGACTGCATTAGATGCTGATTTTATCTTCATCTCAGCATTGTCAACGTGTCCCATAATTATCTGTTCATTTATGTTTCCTGCAGTCCAGGCTGTGAGCTCCTTGAAAGCAAGAGCCACTGTTGGATCTCCAGCTCCTAGAACAATGCAGAACACTTTGTGGTTGTTCAATAAATATTTATTGAATGAATGAATGATTATATGTTGCTGCATCCCCACTTGCCTGTCACCATGCCAGGCATATAGTAGGTGTTCAATAGATATTGAATGAATAAACAAATGAATTTGCAAAATCTCATCAGCCTCCCCAATATCTCTTGCATTCTGTCCTTCCTTCTTCAGTACCTGTCAGGCATTAATCATCTCTACCTGAATTACTGGGAAGCTTCTTATCTAATGTCTTACAACTAGTCTTTCTCCCATTAAGATGATTTTCATTGAAACACAATTCTGCAATACTATTCTTTATTCCAAAATCTTCCAGGACTCCCTATTTCCCACAGGATCAAGTCTGAACTCTTTCACCAGGCAGTTAAGACCCTTCTCTAACCTGCCCCTTCATTAACCTGATGCTCCAGGCAAACAAAATTGCTTACTATTCCTCAACTCATGTCCTACTTGTCCTACTCCATGTGCAGTGAGAAATAATAAGGGCCCAAATGAGGTCCCTGGCAGTGGGGATGAAGAGGAGGAGACGGATTTGAAGAAATGCACTTTGAAAAGGTGGGGTTCCCTGAGTTCTAGCTGTCTCCTTCCTTTCAAAAGCACCATGAAACTTCTTTAAGGGAATCTTCCCCTCATTCTGGAAATAATATAAGCCAACATTCATTGGGAGCTTCTTGTGTGTCAAACATTGTTCTAAGTGCTCTGTGTTCATTAATGAATTTAATCTTCACAATAGCGTTTGGGGTAGGTACTATTGGTGTCCTTTGTTTATATATAAAGACATGAGGCAGGTTTAGGATTAAGTAACCTGTATAATGTCATGTAACCAATGAAAATAGCAGAGCTGGGACTTAACTCAGGTAGACTTACCCTGGGGCTTGTGGTCTGAACTACTACAGTACATTACCAGATGCATCTGTTGGCTGTCACAATACTGCCTATTTCTAATTCTCTATTTCTTTTTGTGACAGCATCAGCCTCCTTCCTTATTGGCTCCTACTATTCCCAAATATAAAAATCCCACAAAGTTCTGGCCTTTGTCCCTGTTTCTCTATATGCCCAAATAGGTAACATTTATTGAGCATACTGTGCATCAGAGACTGCCCTAGCATACTTATATACTTCATCTCATTGACTTCTTTCAGCAGCCCTCGGAGGTATGTGCTATTATTATCTCCTTTTCACAGATGAGGAAACCAAGGCACAGAGAAGTGAGGTAATTTGACCAATTTCACATAGCTGGCAAATGTCAGAGCTTAAATTGGAACCCAGGAAGTCTGATTCCAGAGACCACACTTATGTGGTCCATACATTTGTGTTGTTTTGTTTTGTGATTAAGAGCCATACCCAGAGCTAGACCGCTGGGTTCAAATCCCAACTTTACTGCATTCCAGTTGTGTGACCTTGGCAAAGTGACTTCACTTTCCTGAGCCTCAGTTTCCACATCTATAAAATGGCTAATGTGAAGATTAAATGAGCTCATTTATGGAAAACACTTAGAATAATGTCTGCGCCAGGTGATCAGTACATAAATATTACCTATAATTATTATTTTGTTTTTTATATCTGTCTGAACTTTTAATTTTTATATTGGTTACACCTATTTATCCAGCTTTATTTAGATGTTATTGACATATAACATATGTAAGTATAAGGTGTAAAACATGATGATTTGATACACCTATATATTGTGAAATGGTTACTACAATAAAGTTAACACCTCCATTTCCGCACATAATTACCATTTTGTTGTAGTGATAACATTTAAGATCTACTCTCTTAACAACTTTTAAGTATATATTACAATACTGTTAATTATAGTCACAATGGTGAACATTTGAACCTCAGAACTTAATTCATCTTATTGCAGGAAGTTTGTATCCTTTGATCCGTATTTCCCCATTTCTCCCACCCCACAACCTTTGATAATCACCATTCTACTGTCTATTTCTACGAGTTCAACTTTTTTAGATTCTGCATATAAGTGACAAAACACGGTATTTGTATTTCTCTGTCTTATTTATTTCACTTAGTATAATGCCCTCAAATACCATCCATATTGTCACAAAAGGAAGAGTTCCTTGTTTTTCAAAGGTTAAATAATCCATATTGTCACAAAAGGAAGAGTTCCTTGTTTTTCAAAGGTTAAATAATATGCCATTATATGTATATATACTGATGGACATTTAGGTGGTGTTACGTTGTTTCTATGGCTTGGCTATTTTAAATAATGCTGCAGTGAACATAGGGAGTGCAGATATCTCTTTGAAATAGTGATTTCATTTCCTTGAGATATATACCCAGAAGTGGGATTGCTGGATCGTATGGTAGTTCTTTATTTTTTTGAGGATCCTCCAAACTGATTTCCATAGTGGCTGTACCAATTTACATTCCCACCAACGGTGCACAGGATGCGCTTTTCACCACATCCACACCAGGATTTGTTATCTTTTGTCTTTTTGATAACAGCCATTCTAACAGGTGTGAGGTGATATCTCATTGTGGTTTTGATTTGCATTTCCCTGATGATTAGTAATGTTGAACATCTTTTCATGTACCTGTTGGCCATTTGGATATCTTCTTTGAAACAATGTTTATTCAAGTCCTCTGCACATTTTTAAATTGGATTATTTAGGTTTTTTACTATTGAGTTGTATGAGATTCTTATATACTTTGGATATTACCCCTTATCAGATAGATGGTTTTCAAATATTTTCTCCCATTCCATAGGATGATTTTTCATTCTGATGATTGTTTCTTTTGCTGTGCAGAAGCTTTTTAGTTTGATGTATTCTTACATGTTTATTTTGTCTTTTGTTGCTTGCCCTTTTGGTGTCATATCCAAAACATTCTTGCCAAGACCAATGTCAAGGAGCTTTTTCCCTTTGTTTTCTTCTATGATTTTATGGTTTCAGGTCATACACTCAAGTATTTAATCTATTTTGAGTTAATTTTTGTGAACAGAGTAAGTGATGGGTCCAATTTTATTCTTACATGTGAATATTCACTTTTCAAAACACTGTTTATTGAAAAGACTATCCTTTCCCCATTGAGTATTCTTGATTCTTGTCCAATATTAGTGGACCATATATGCATAGGTTTATTTCTGGGATTTCAATTCTGTTCCATTAGTCTATGTGTCTGTTTTCACGCCAGTACCATATTGTTTTTATTACTATAGCTTTGTAATCAAGTTTGAAATCAGGAAGTGTGATGCTTCCAGCTTGGTTCCTTTTTCTCAGGATGCTTTGATTTTTCAGGGTCTTCTTCAGTTCCATACAAATTTTAGGATTGTTTTTTCTATTTCTGTGAAAAATGCCACTGGAATTTTGATAAAGATTGCAACGAATCTGTAGATGGCAGTGGGTAGTATGGACATTTTAATATTAATTCTTCTAATCCATGAACATAGGATATCTTTCCATTTATTTGTGTCTTCTTTAACTTATTTCATCAATATCTTGTATTTTTCAGTGTATAGATCTTTCACCTCCTTGGTTTAATTTATGCCTAAGTATTATATTATTTTGATGCTATTGTAAACATGATTGTTTTCTTTATTTCTTTTTAGATAGTTTGTTGATAGTATACACAAATTTAACAGATTTTTTTGAATGTTGATTTTGTATTCTGAAATTTACTGAATTTGTTTATTAATTCTAACAGTTTTTTTGTGGAGTCTAATGTTTTCTATATATAAGATTATGTCATCTGTTAACAGAGATAATTTTACTTCTTCATTTCTGATGCCTTTTATTTCTTATTCTTGTCTAATTACTGTGGCTCAGAATTCCAGTAATATGTTGAATAGGAATGGTAAGAATGGGAACTTGTCTTATTTGTAATCTTTGCAGGGAAGCTTTCAACCACTCAACATTGAGTATAAAGTTAGCTGTGGTCTATCATATATGGCCTTTATTATGTTGAAGTATGTTCCTTCTATACCTAATTTGTAGAGTTTCTATCATGAAAAGATGTTGAATTTTCTCAAATGCTTTTCTGTGTCTATTGAGATGATCATATGATTTTTATCTTTCTTTCTGTTAATGTGGTATATCACATTTATTGATTTGCATATATTGAGCCATCCTTGCATTCTAGGGATAAATCCCATATGATCATGGTGTATAATACTTTTAATGTGCTGTTGAATTCAGTTTGCTAGTATTTTGTTGAGAATTTCAGCATCTGTATTCATCAGGGATATTGGGCTGTAGTTTTCTTTTCTGATAGTGTCCTTATCTGGATTTGGTATCAGTGTAATGCTGGCCTTGTAAAATGAGTTTGAGAGTATTCCCTTCTTTTCAATTTTTTGGAAGAGTTTGAGAAGGAACCAATCCTTAATTAATTCTTCTTTAAAGGTTTGATAGAATTCACCAGTGAAACCATCTGCTTCTGGGCTTTTCTTTGTTGAGAGGTTTTTGATTACTCTTTCAAGCTCCTTATTCTTTATTGGTCTGTTCACATTTTCTATTTCTTCCTGATTCAGTCTTGGTATGTTATATGTTTCTAGAAATCTATTCATCTCTTCTAGGTTATCCATTTTGTTGGCATATAATTATTCGTAGTAGTCTCTTATGATCCTTTGCATTTCTGTGGTGTCAGTCGTAATGTCTTCTCTTTCATTTCTGATTTTTTTTATTTGAGTCTTCTCCCTTTATTCTTAGTGCAGCGAAAGATTTGTCAATTTTGTTTATATTTTCAAAAAACAGCTCTCAGTTTTGTTGATCTCTACTATTGCTTTTCTGGACTGTCCTTTATTTATTTCTGCTCTGATCTTTGTTATTTCCTTCCTACTGCTAACTTTGGGCTTAGTTCTTCTTTTTTTTTTTTTTAAAAAGATTTTATTTATTTATTTTTCCCCCAAAGCCCCAGCAGATAGTTGTCTGTCATAGCTGCACATCCTTCTAGTTGCCGTATGTGGGACGCGGCCTCAGCATGGCCAGAGGAGCGGTGCGTCGGCGCGCACCCGGGATCCGAACCGGGCCGCTGGCAGCACAGTGCACGCACTTAACTGCCAAGCCACGGGGCCGGCCCGGGCTTAGTTCTTCTTTTTTTAGTTCCTTGAGGTACAAAGTTTGGTTGTTTATTTGTGATCTTTTTTTTTTCTTAATGTAGGCATTTATTGCTATAAACTTCTCTCTTAGAACTATTTTTGCTGCATCCCATAAGTTTTGGTATGTTGTGTTTACTTTTTAGTTCATTTCAAGATAATTTTCTTTAATTTCTCTATGTTTTCTTCTTTGACTCCTTGCTTGTTCAGGAGTGTGTTGTTTGATTTCTAAATATTTGTGATTTTTTCCAGTTTTTTTTTCTGTTATTGATTTCATACCATTGTGATTGGAAAAGATTTGATATGATTTCAATCTTACATTTGCTAAAGCTTGTTTTGTGACCTAACATATGATCTATCCTGGAGAATGTTCTGTGTGTTCTTGAGAAGAACGTGTATTCTCCTGCTGTTAAGTGGAATGTTCTGTATACATATATTATGTACATTTGGTCTAAGGTTCAAGTCCAGTATTTCCTTAGTGATTTTCTGGCTAGATGATCAATCCATTGTTGAAAGTGGGCTACTGAGGTCACATACTATTATTGTATTATTCTCTATTTCTCCAATTATCCCTTCAAATCTGGTCGTATTTGCTTCATATACTTAGGTGCTCTGATGCTAAGTGCATGTATAATTTACACTTGTTATAGCCTCTTGATGAATCGATCCCTTTATCATTATATAATGACCTTCATCACTTGTTACAGTTTTTTACTTAAAGTCTATTTTGTCTTATATAACTACCACTGCTCTCTTGGTTTCCATTTGCATGGAATAACTTTTTCCATCTCTTCAGTTTGAGTCTATTTGTCTCCTTAAAGTTGAAGTGAATTTCTTGTAGGCAATATATAGTTGGGCTTATTTTTTAATCCATTCAGCTACTCTATGCCTTTTGATTGGAAAATTTAATCCATATATATTTAAAATAGTTATTGATAGATAAGGACTTACTAATGCCATCTTATTAATTGTTTTCTTGCTGTGATATAGTTCACCTGTACTTTTCTTCTCCTTTTGCTGTCTTTGTGAGTTGGTGATTTTCTGTAGTGGTTTGCTTTGATCCCCTTCTCTGTATATTTTGTGTATCTACTGTAGGTTTTTGCTTTGTGGTTACCATGAGGCTTACCTAAAACGTCTTATAAATATAACACTCTAGTTTAAGCTGATAACAACTTAAATTCTATAGCGTACAGACACCCTACCCTTTTACTACCGTTTTACTGCTTCCCCATGCTTTTGATGTCATAATTTACCTCTTTTTATACTGTGTATCCATGAACAAATTACTGTAGCTATAGTTATTTTTAATAATTTTGCCCTTTAAACCTTTATACTAAAGTTAAGTTATTAACACACCACCATATTACAGTTTTAGAGTATTCTGAATTTGACTATATACTTAACTTTCCAAGTGTGTTTTTTATTTTCATATATTCCATATTAATAATTAGTGTCCTTTCACTTCAATTCGAAGAACTCCTTTCAGCATTTCTTATAAGGCTGGTCCAGTGGTGATGAACTCCCTCAGATTTTGTTTGTGTGAGAAAGTCTGTATCTCTTTTTCATTCTTGAAAGATATGTTTGTCAGGTAAAGTATTCTTGGTTGGCAGTTTTGTTCTTTCAGCATTTTGAATATATCATCCTACTATATCCATGCCTACAAGGTTTCTGCTGAGAAATCCTCTGATAGCTTTATGGGGGGCTCCTTATATGTGAGAAATTTCTTTCTCTTGCTGCCTTTAAAGTTCTCTTTTTGTCTTTGATTTTACACTGTGTTTTTATAATGCATCTTGGAAAAGACAGTTTTGGGTTGAAATATTCTGGTGATTTATTAGCTTCTGGAACTTGGATGGCAAAATCTCTCTCCAGATTTAGGAAGTTCTCATCAATTATTTCTTTACATACGCTTTCTGTTCTTCTCTCCCTTTCTTTTCCTTCTATGACCCCAGTAATGTGGAGATTGTTTCTTTTAATGCTGTCTCATAATGCATGTAGGCTTTGTCCACTCTTTTTCATTCTTCTATCTTTTTGCTCCTCTGATTTGAAGATTTCAAATCACTTGTCTTCTAATTCACTAATTCTTTCTTCTGATTGGTCAAGTCTGTTTTTGAAACTCTCTTTTGAATTCTTTGGTTTATTCAATAAATTCTTCAACTCTAGGGTTTCTGCTTGGTTTTTAAAAATAGTTTTTATTTCTTTGTTGAAATTCTCCTTTTGTTCATGCATTTTTCCCTAATTTAATTTAGTTGTCTATCTGTGTTTCCTCATAGTTCACTCTTTCTTTAAGAGGATTATTCTGAATTCTTTGTCAGAGAGTTCATGCATCTCCATTTCTTTAGGGTCTGTCATCAGTATTTTATTAGTTTTTTTTGGTTGAGTCATTCACGATCCTTGTGGTCTTACATTGGTGCCTGCACATTTGAGGAAGCAGGAACATCTTACAGTCTTTATAGACTGGCTTTGGCAGGCAAAACTCTTCACCAGTTAGCCCATCCAGAGATTCTGTGTAGGCCATCTGGTGGTGACTGTGGATGAGCTTGCTGCCGGAGTCCTTAGGGTGGCAGGTCAGGTGCCTGGTCAGCAGGTAGACAGACTTGGTATTTGGTTACACAGGGACCAGCCTGGTGCTTAGGTCTGTAGGAGTGGGCCTGGGTCCTGGGTTCACCGGAGCAGCCCTGGTGTTTGAGTCTGTGGTGATGGAACTGGGACCTCATTGTGCACAGGCAGACCTGAGTCCTGGGATCACAGGGGCCAAACAGGCAGTGGTGATCACTGAAGTGGCCCATTGTCTAGGCCTGTGGGAGCCAGGCTGGAGCCGTGGAGGTTGGCCTGGTGCTAGGACAAACCTGAATCCTGAGTCTGCAGGAGTTGGCCTGTAACCTAGGGCCTCAGAGGCTAGCCTGGAGGTTTGGTTTGCGGCCGCCATTTTGGCACTGGGGAATGCCAGGATCCTGGGTCTGTGGAAGCTGGCCTTCAGGTTAGGTCCATGGGGCCCAGCCTGGCCCCTGGGGTAGGCCAGGAGCCTGAGTTTGTAGTTATCCACCTGGGGCTTGGGTTTGTGGGAGCCCACTGAGAGCCCGGTGCCATAGAAGTCAGCTATCACTGTGGTGGACCAGGAGCCTAGGTTCGTGGGAGTCCACCAGGAGTCTGGGGCCATAGGAGACACTTAGGGCCATGGGAATTTGCAGGCACTGGGTTGGGTATGGAAGCCTAAAGTTGAGGAAGCTGTCTGAGCTGCAGGAGCTGCCTGGCGCAGTTTAAGCCGACAAGTGCCTAGGAGATCTGGGGGCCTGGATTCCCAGGACCCTGCACAGAGCCTGGTGCCATGGGAGCCACCTGGGGCCACTGAAGCCAGCAGGCACTTCAGTGAGCCACAGGCCTGTATTCACTGGAGTCCACTGTGAACCTGGTGTCAAGGATGCTGCCTGGGGCCACTTAAACCAGCAGGCATCAAGGTGAGATAGGGATCTGTGTTTGTGGAAACGTGCCAGGAGCCTGGTGCCAAGGATGCTGCCTGGGACCACAGGATCTGCCTGGGGCCAAGGTGAGCCAGAGACCTGAGTTTGTGGAAGCCCGCAGGGAGCCAACAAGCGCCATGGGAGTCATCCTGTTGCTGGGGCAGGCCGGCTCTGGGGTCTGCAGTTAAGTCAGGCATTCACTTCACTCTCCTTCCACGGGGGGTGTCTCTGCACTGGGTTGCCTGGGGTTGGGGGAGAGGTGATATGAATAGTGTGAATCTATCCTTTCTACCCTCCTCAATGCATCTTTCCTTATTTTTGTGCTTCACCCAGGTGCTATAATCCCCAACCTGGAATCTTTGTCTCTTCTGAAGGTATTTTCATGTACAGATAGTTGTTCAAATTGATATTTCTGAGGGGGGAAGAAGCACTAGGAATTTCTATGGTGTCATTTTGCTTATTATTTTCTAAATAAAATCAATCATTTTCAGCTTCCCAGGCAAGGTTGGTGGGAAATCCAAACTCAGTCTTTTTTTCCCCCCACTTTCTAAGATTGCACAGAATTACAGGGATTAAGCATTCAAGAATAAATGGGGCCTCTGGTCTTCAGCAGTTCCTCATGGCTGCCCTCTGGTTTTCCTTGGTCCTGTCCCAAGTGGTCCTTTTCACGGCCTGGTAATCCTGCCTCAGCTCTAAGCCTCTGAACAGGAGCTCGTACTCTGATTTATGATGCTATACTTCCCCTTTCTGTGTATTATAGTTAATGAGATAACTCAGGGGCTGGCCTGAAATTTATAGGCAGAGTTTCACACATGCTTAATGAATGGTAGTGATTTTATTTTACTAGCTTCCACTCTCGCACCTATGAGGATGACTCCCAACCCTTACTATCACCATGAGGAAACTAGGCCAGGCAGAATAAATATATTAACCAAGGGCACATAGGTAGTAAGTGATGGGAGTCTGGATTTGAATCCAAGCCTTGATCTTTTCATATTCCCTGCCTTTTCCTTTTATTTTATGTTTCATTTCTATCCTTCCTAAATATACTCAGTAATAATGACATTCTACTGCCTGCTTCAAAATCTGTTTCTCCTTTAGAGAGTCTTCCTGTGTTCTTGTGTATTGTGCTGTACTTCTATGTTGACTACTCTCGCATTGCTTATGAAGGCATGTATTATCCTGTCTACTGTATTTTTAAAGTAATTGAATATAAGGACTAGCTTTTATAATTCCTTGTTGAATTGATTTATAGGAATGATACTAATTATTTAGTCAGAATCTACTAAAATGCAAGAAACTCAGTTAAAAGGAGAGCGGAGAAGAGCACCAAGATAAAGGATGCATGGGCCCTGGTAAAAGGTACTTCATAATAATAGGTGTTTAAGAAAGTGAACATCTTGAGAGCAGGATCTATTTCTTCTAAAACGCAGCATCCCTCACAAACTAGCTTAGTGCTTGACTTGTGGTAAGGACTCTCCAAATATTTGTTGAATTACTATTTACAGTTTGCTGATGGGCTTCAGTGAGTCTTAATTAAGTAATAATATACTTTCCCTATATGGCCAGGAAAGGAAATGTTCTAATGAGTTATATTTGCAAGTCATGAAAGATTTAATCAATTTAAATGCTAAACTGCATTTTAATATTTTTAAAGAGAATCATAACAAAGTTAATATTATAGTTATCGGCTTTAGTGTACTGAAATATGTGATGTGATTTTATTTTTCTTAAGAAACTTGGGGTCATCTATAAGAATACTCATTACTGTGAATTACTCTAGACAGGGCCAAAGATGTATACATAGTTGTGTGTGTCACTAAGCTATCAGATAATGAGCCTGAAGCGTATAACTTGTTTCCTTTTTTATTTTTTGCTTTCTTCTGTAAAAGTGGAGTGAAGAAGGTGTAGTTAAGTACAATCCAGCACAAGGTAACGTGATTGCTTTTTTTTAGACTTAATGAGTAAATCAAAAGCCAAAGCATCTGCCTACAAGGTGATAATTTCATCTTTTAGAAAATCCATGCCAGTATCAGATGCAATGTATTGTAATGAAAAGACCACTAAAGTGGGAGTCAAGAGTATTCCATTTTCATCCCAACTTAACTGCTTGGCTATGTGGTCCTTGATTAGTCCTATGCTCCTCTCTGGACTTCAGTTTCCTCATTTGTACAATGAAGATTACAATGCCTATTCTACAAGGTTGTCGTGAGACTCAATGAAAGTACTTTGACAAGTGTAAAGTGCTAGACAAAATAGAAACAGTATTATGGTAAGGTATCATTGGTATCTTTTCACTTGTCAGGAACTCTTTCTGATGCTATCAGCTATTTTAATATTGGTAACACAAGGCACTACATTCATCTCATTGTCATCTTTAAGCTACACTTTAATCATACCCACATTAAGTCGACTGATGGGATATGAAGGAGCACTATCCTTCACCACCTCAAGAAATTGTGCTGGTGCATATTGGGGTATGCTTGCTTCTAGCCTACAAATTCACTTTGTCAAAAAAAAGCAAAGACATGTCTGCAAACAGAACACTGAATTGAAATGTTCTACAAGCCATCAGTTTTGATGAAAGTTTACAGTCCTTTGCCTATTTACTTTACTCCAATATGACAGCATTTTATCACTTCAGAAATATCCTTTTGCCTCACTCTACCTTAAATAACTTTCACATAGAACTACAGGAGTTCAAAACAGAACACAAAACTAACAGTGTCCACAAGAAATGCTAACACTAAAATCTAACTACTGTACCACCTCAGTATCCTTCCTCTACTAACGTTAATCTTTTAATCAGCAAGAATAGGTAATTTTGTAAAGCTGTCTCTATAGTACAAGCAACTGTAGAAATACCAGTTGATTCCATTTTAACACGCCATTATCTAGAAAAAAATGAATGCTTTGGTAAGTTTCTAGCTCTGGTAAGTCTTGTACGGGCTTCTCCCTCCAGATGGAGGTAGTCCAGAAAGACTCCTGACTTAATGGCAGTGGTCAAGGAAGGAAATGTAAGAGCTAAGTTTTGAAAGATGAAGTAAAGAAATAGACTTGGGAAGAAAGACACTTCAGGCTGAGAGATAAGTATATGCAAAGGAAAATTTGCAGGGGAGGGGAGGGTATTCTCAACTGTAAGGTTCCTGGAGTAGAGTGGTGAGATATGAAGTTGAAAAAGTAGGAAGGGACAAGGCCATGAGGGCCTCATATGCTATACCAAGAATTTTATATTTTATCTTTAAATTAATGGGGAGTAGCTGAAGAATTCTGAATTATTAGTGTGCCAAAAAGATCACCCTGGCTGCTGTGTAGGCATTTGATTGGAGGAAGTTGGGAGCACAGGCAGGGAAACAAGATGGAAGGCTGGTGCAATAGACCAGGCAAGAGATGACAAGGGTTTATGCTAACAAAGTGGCAGTAGGGATGGTAGAACTGACCAGACTTGCTAACAATTCAGATGTGGGGCAACGCCCCAGTTTGTGACTTCAGTGCCATGTCTTTTAGCTAGTGTGTGCCATTTTCATGCAAACTATCTCTGACTGCTTCATATAGCTTGGCCAAGATAATGAAATGAGCAACTTGAATCCACAAATGGCACATGAATCACTTGAATATTTCAGGTGGTTTCTTCATTGAACACACCCACCTTAGTGGATGGGCTTTTTTCACCCAGCATAATTCCCTGGAGATTCATCAAAGTTGTTTTGTGTATCAATAGTTCATTCCTTTTTATTGCTGAGTAGTATTGCATGGAATTTATGTACCACAGTTTGTTTAATCATTTAACACCTTGAATGAAATCTTGGCTTGTTCCAGTTTGGGGCTATTACTAATGAAAGCTGCTATGAATATTCATGTACAGGTTTTTGTGTGGACAATTTTTGTTTATCTTGTATAAATGCCCTAGAATGTCATTGCTTTGTCATATGGTAAGTATATGTTTTGGGCTTTTTTAAATTGCCAAATTATTTTTCAGAAAAGGTTTATCGTTTCACATTGCCACAAGCAATATATGAGTGATCCATATTGTCTGTATCCTTGCCAGCATTTGGTATTATTGCTATTTTTTTTTATTTTAGCCTTTCTATTACGTGTGTAGTGATAGCACATTGTGGCTTTATTTTGCATTTCCTTGTTAGCCAATTATACTAAACACCTTTTTGTGTATTCGTTTTCCATCTGTATACCCTCTTTTTAAATAACTTATTTTACTGAGTCACATTGGTTTCTAACATTATATAAATTACAGGTGTACATGATTATATTTTGGCTTCGGTATAGACTGCATTGTGTTCACCACCAAAAGTCTAGTTTCCATCCATTACCATACACATGTGCCCCTTTACCCCTTTTGCCCTCCCCCCACCCCCTTCCCCTCTGGTAACTCCCAATCTGTTTTCCATATCTATGTGTTTTTTTGCTTATATACTCTCCAGTGAAATGTCTCTTCATGACTTTTGCTCATTTTCTAATTCGATTGTTTGTTTATGTTGAGTATTTTAAATTTAGTTAAATTTTTTCTAACAGTTTTATGGAGATATAATTGACATACAACACTGCATAAGTTTAAGGTGTACAGCATGACTTGACTTACATATATTGTGAAATGATTACCACAATAAGTTTAGTAAACATCCATCATCTCATATAGATACAAGAAAAGAAAAATGTTTTTTCCTTTTGTGAGAACATTTAGGATCTACTCTTAGCAACTTTTCAATATACCATCCAGCAGTGTTAACTATAAGTCATGATGTTGTACATTACATCCCCATTACTTAGCTATTTTATAATTGAAAGTTTGTACCTTTTGACCACCTTCATCCAATTCCCCCACAACACACTCCCCACCTCTGGTAACCAGAAATCTGATCTCTTTTTCAAGTAGTTTTTTTCTTTTTTTTAGATTCCACATATAAGTGAGATCACACAGTATTTGTCTTTGTCTGACATATTTCACTTAGCATAATACCCTCAAGGTCCATCCATGTTGTTGCAAATGGCAGGATTTCCTTTTTTATGGCTGAATAGTATTCTATTTTGTGTATATGACACATTTTGTTTAACCATTGATATATTGATGGACACTTAAGTTGTTTCCATGTCTTGGCTATTGTAAATAATGGTGCAATGAAGGTGCAGATATCTCTTTGACATACTTATTTCATTTCTTTTGGATATGTACCCAGAAGTGGAATTGCTGGAGTGTATGGTAGTTCTATTTTAAATTTTTTGAGGAACCTCCATACTGTTTTCTATAGTGGCTGTGCTAATTTACAATCCCACTAGCAGTGTATAGGATTCCCTTTTCTCCACATCCTTACCAGCATTTGTTATCACTTATCTTTTCAATGATAGCCATTCTAACAAATGTAAAGGGATATCTCATTGTAGTTTTCATTTTCATTTCCCTAGTGATTAGTGATGTTTAGCAACTTTTCATGTGCCTGTTTTCCATTTGTATATCTTCACTGGAAAATGTCTATTTCAGGTCCTTTGCCCATTTTTAATTGGATTATTTGTTTACTTGCCATTAAGTTGTAAGAGTCCTTTACATATTTTGGATATTAACCCCCTTATCAGATACATGATTTGAAAATATTTTTTGGTATTCCATAGGTTGCCTTTTCATTTTGTTGATCATTTCTTTTGCTGTGCAGGAGCTTTTTAATTTAAAGTAATCCCACTTTTTTAAATTTTTTATTTTGTTGTTTGTGCTTTAGATGTCATCTCCAAAAAATCTCTGCCAAGCCCCAGGTCAAGGAGTTTTTTTCCTATGTTGTCTTCTATGAGTTTTATATTTTCCAGTCTTACATTTAAATCTTTAATTCATTTAGAGTAAATTTTTGCGAGTGGTGTCAGGTAGGGATCTTTTTCGTTCTTTTATACGTGAATATCCTATTTTCTGAGCACCATTTATTGAAGAGACTGACTTCTCCGTTGAGTATTCATGGATCCCTTGTCAAATACTAGTTGACCATATATGCATGGGTTTATTTCTGGGCTCTTGATTCTGTTACATTAGTCTATGTGTCTGTTTTTATGCCAATACCACATTGTTTTGATCACTATAGCTTTGTGATGTAGCTTAAAAACAGGGAGTGTGATGTCTCCTACTATTTTTTCCCTCAGGATTGCTTTGGATATTTGGAGTCTTTTGTAGTTTCATGTAAATTTTAGAATATTTTTTCTACTTCTGTATAAAATTCCATTGGAAACTTGATAGGGATTGCATTAAATTTATAGATGGATTTAGGTAGTATAGATATTTTAACAGTATTAATTCTTACAGTTCATGAACACAGATGCTTTTCCATTTTTTGTGTCTTCAATTTTTTTGATCAGTGTTTCATAGTTTTCAGTGTAGAGAACATTGACTTCCTTGGCTAAATTTTTTCTTAAGTATCTTATTGTTTTTGATGCTATTGTAAATGGAGTTGTTTTCTTTATTTCTTTTTCAGATAATTCATTGTTAGTAATATAAATGCCACTGATTTTTGTGTGTTAATTTTATATCTGGCAACTTTACTGAATTTGTTGATACATCTAATTGATTTTTGGTGGAGTCTTTAGGGTTTTCTATATATAAAATCATGTCATTTGCAAATAGAGACAATTTTAATTCTTCATGTCTAATTAAGATCCTTTTTATTTCCTTTTTTGCCTGATTGTTCTGGAAAGAACTTACAGTACTATGTCGAATAGGAGTGGTGAGAGTGGACACCCTTGTCTTGCTCATGATCTTAGAGGAAAAGCTTTCAAACTTTCACTATTGAGTATGATGATAACTGTGGGCTTGTCATATATGGTCTTTATTATGTTGAGGTATGTTCCTTCTATACCTAATTTTTTAAAGAGTTTTTATCATGAGAGAATGTTGAATTTTGTCCAATGCTTTTTCTGTGTTTATTGAGATAATCGTACGATTTTTTTCTTTCATTCAATTAACGTGATCTAATACACTTATTGATTTGAGTATGTTGTACCATTCTTGCATCCCAGGGATAAATCCCACTTGATCATGGTAAGTCATCCTTTCAATGTGCTGCTGAATTTGGTTTGCTAGTATTTTACTGAGAATTTTGCAGCTATATTCATCAGGAGTATTGGCCTGTCTTTTTCTTTCCTTGTAGTGTCCTTTTGCTGGCTTTGGTATTAGGGTAAAGCAGGCCTAGTAAAATGAGTTTGGGAGTGTTTCCTCCTCTTCAAATTTTTGGAAGAATTTGAGAAGGATTGACCTTAATTATACTTAAAATGTTTGGTAAAATTCACCAGTGAAGCCATCTGGTCCTATGCTTTTCTTTATTGGGAGTTTTTGATTACTTATTCAATTTCCTTACTAGTAATTAGTTTGTTCAGATTTTCTAGTTTTCCTGATTTATTCTTGGTAGGTCATATGTTTCCAAGAATTTTTCTGTTTCTTCTAGATTGTCCAATTTGTTGACGTATAGTTGTTCATAGTAGCCTATCATGATCCTTTGTATATCTATGGTATCATATGTAATGTCTCCTCTTTCTTTTATAATCATTGATTTTGGTCCTCTCTCTTTTTCCTTGGTTAGTCTAGTTAAAAGTTTGTCCATTTTGTTTATCTTTTCAAAGAACCAACGGTTAGTTTTGTTAATCTTTTCTATTATTTTCCTTTCTCTATATCTTTTTTTTAATTGAGGTAACATTGGTTTATAATATTATATAAATTTCAGGTGTACATCATTATATTTCAATTTCTGTGTAGACTACATCATGTTCACCCAAAGACTAATTACCATTTATCACTGTACACATGTGCCCTGTCACCTCTTTCACACTCCTCCCTCCCCCATCCCCTCTGGTAACCACCAATCTAATCTCTCTATTTATGTGTTTGTTTGTTGTTGTTGTTTATATATTCTCCTTATGAATGAAATCATATGGCATTTGACTTTCTCTTTCTGACTTATTTCGCTTTTCATAATACACTCAAGGTCCATCCATGATGGCACAAATGGCAAGATTTCTTCTTTTTTACAGCTAAGTAGTATTCCATTGTATATATGTACCACATCTTCTTTATCCACTCATCCATTGATGGGCACTTATATTGTTTCCAAGCTTTGGCTATTGTGAATAATGCTGCAATGAATATAGGGATGCATATGTCATTATGCATTTGTGTTTTCATGTTCTTTGTATAAATACTCAGAAGTGGAATAGCTGTATCATATGGTAGTTCTATTACAGCATCTCTATACTGTTTTTCATAGTGGCTGTACCAGTTTACATTCCCACCAGCAGTGTGTGAGAGTTCCCTTTTCTTCACATCCTCTCCAACACTTGTTTCTTGTTGTTTTAATTATAGCCATTCTGATGGGTGTGAGGTGATATCTCCTTGTAGTTTTGATTTGCATTTCCCTATTAGTAATGTTGAACATCTTTTCATTTGCCTGTTGGACATCTGTATATCTTCTATGGAAAAGTGTTCAGATCTTTTTCCTGTTTTTTAATTGGGTTGTTTGGTTTTTTTGTTGTTGAGATGTATGAGTTCTTTATTTATTTTAGATATTAACCCCTTGTCAGATATATGGTTTGCAAATATCTTCTTCCAATTGTTAGGTTGTCTTTTTGTTTTGTTGATGGTTTCCTTTTCTGTGAAGAAGGTTTTAAGTTTGATGTTGTCACATTTGTTTCTTTTATCTTTGGTTTCCTTTGCCTGAAAATTACAGGCTAATATCACTGATGTACATAGATGCAAAAACCCTCAATAAAATACTAGAAAATCAAATACAACAATACATTAAAAAGATTCTACACCATGATCAAGTGGGATTTATTCCAGGGATGCAGGGATGGCTCAACATCCACAAATCAATCAACATGATGCATCACATTAACAAAATTAAGAATAAAAATCACATGATCGTCTCAATAGATGCAGAGAAAGCATTCGACAAGATCCAACATCAATTTATGATAAAAAACTCTGAATAAAATGTGTATAGAATGAAAGTATCTCAACATAATACAGGACATATATGAGAAACCCACAGCTAATACCATACTCAATGGTGAAAAACTGACAACTATCCCCTTAATAGCACGAACCAGACAAGGATTCCCACTTTCACCATTTTTACTTAAAACAGTATTGGAAGTCCTACCCAGAGTAATCAGGCAAGAAAAAGAAATAAAATGGATCCAAATTGGTAAGGAAGAAGTGAAACTGTCACTGTTTGCAGATGACATGATTTTATACACAGAAAACCCTAAATAATCCACCAAAAACTATTCAAAACAATAAATGACTACAGTAAAGTTGTAGGATAAAAAATTCAACATACAAAAATCTGTTGCATTTCTACACACTAACAACAAAATAGCAGAAAGCGAAATTAAGAATATAATCCCATTTACAATCACAGCAAAAAGAATAAAATACCTAAGAATAGATTTAAGTAAAGAGGTAAAAGACCTGTACACTGAAAACTGTAAAACATTGTTGAAAGAAATCAAAGGATACACAAAGAAAAGGAAGGATATTCTGTGCTCATGGATTGGAAGAATAAACGTAGTTAAAATGTCCATACTTCCTAAAGCAATCCATAGATTCAATGCAATCCCTATCAAAGTCCCAACAACATTTTTCACAGAAATAAAACAAAGAATCCTAAAATTTATATAGAACAAGAAAAGACCCTGAAGAGCCAGTGGAATCCTGAGAAAAAAGAACAAAGCTGTAGGTCTCACACTCCCTGATTTCAAAATATAATACAAAACTATAGTAATCAAAACCACATGGTTCTGGCAGAGAAACAGAGACACAGATCATTGGAACAGAATTGAGAGCCCAGAAATAAACCCACACATTTATGGGCAGCTAATTTTCGACAAGGGAGACAAGAACATACAATGGAGAAAGGAAAGTCTCTTTAATAAATGGTGTTGGGAAAACTGGACAGCCACATGCAAAAGAATGGAAGTAAACCATTATCTTAAACCATAGACAAAAATTAACTCAAAATGGGTTAAAGAATTGAATTTAAGACCTGAAACCATAAAACTTCTAGAAGAAAACAGAGGCAGTACACCCTTTGAGATTGGTCTTAGCAGCTTCTCTTTGAATACCGTGTCCTGTTCTCTGTTTCATTTACTCCTGCTATAATGTTTATGTCCGTCCTTTTGCTAACTTTGAGCTGTTTGTTCTTATTTTTCTCGTTCCTTGATGCATAGAGTTTGGTTGTTTATTTGAGATTATTCTTGTTTATTAATGTAGGCATGTATTGCTATGAACATCCCTCTTAAAACTTCTTTTGCTGCATTCCATGAATTTTGGTATGTCGTGTTTCCATTTCTGTTTGTCTCAAGATACTTTTTTATTTCTCCTTTCATTTTTCCTTTGATCCATTAGTTGTTCAATAGAATAATGTTTAATTTCATGTATTAGTGAGTTTTGTAGTTTTCCTTCTAATATTATTATTAATTTCTAGTTTCATACCATTCTGGTCAGAGGGGACACTTGATATGATTTCAGTCTTCTTGAATTTGCTAAGAATTGTGCACCTAACATATGGTATATACTAGACAATATCCATGTGCACTTGAGAAGAACGTGTGTTCTGCTGTTGTCAGAATGTTTTGTGTGTGTCTATTAAGTCCATTTTTAGTGTGTAGGATTGATGAAATCTGCTGTTTCCTTATGGATTCTCTGTCTGCATGATCTATTCATTGTGAGTGTGGGGTGTTAAAGTCCTCAACTATTATTGTATTGTTGTGGTATTTCTTTGTTTAGTTCTGTTAGTATTTACTTTATATATTTAGGTGCCCTGAATGTCATATGTATAAATATTAACAACAGTTATATCTTCCTGATGGATTAATCCATTTTTCATTATATACTGACCTTCTTTCTCTCTTTTTACTATTTTTAAAGTCTATTTTGTCTCATATAAGTATACCTATCCCTGTTTAATTTCATTACCATGGCTTGAGATATCTTTTTCCACCCTTCACTCTCAACACATGCGTGTCTTTAAAGCCAAAGAGAATCTCTTGTAGGCAGTATATTGTTCGATCTTGTTTTTTTTTTTTAATCTATTCAGCTATTCTAAGACTTTTGATTGAAGAATTTAATTCATTTACATTTAAAGTAATTTTTTATACTTAAGGACCTTGCAATTTTGTTAATTGCTTTCTGACTGTTTTGTAGATCTATTTTTCTTTACTTCTTATCCTGATGTCTTTTTTTGTGATTGATATCTTTTTCTATCAGTATTCTTTGACTTCTTAGTTATGTTATTTTATATAATTGCTGCATATTTTTTTCTCCTGTGGACACCATGAGGCTTACACAAAATATCTTAAAACTATAAGACCCTATTTTAAACTGATAACTTTGATAACATTCCTTAACTTTACTCTTTCACGTGTTCTCCTCCTCACATTTTAGGTTATTCATGTTACAGATTACACATATTTTATATTATGTAACTAATAACAGATTATTATAGTTATGTTTATTTTTACTACATTTGTTTTTTAACTTTTAAACTAGACTTGTAAGTGAATTACACACCACCATTACCATATTATAGAATCTGACTTTGACTACATATTTACCATAACCAGTGAATTTTTTGCTACCTTCTTATGTTGTTATGATGTTAATTAGCATCCTTTTACTTTCACTCAAAAATTTCCTTTAGCATTTCTTGTAAGTCAAGTCTAGTGGTGATGAATTTCCTCTGCCTTTGTTTGTTCAGGAAAAACTTAATCCTTCCTTCATTTCTGAAAGATAGTTTCACCAGCTACAAAATTCTTGGTTAACAGTTTTTTTCTTTCAATATTTTGAATGTGTCATCCCATCCTTTCCTGGCCTGAAAAGTTTCTGTTGAGAAATCCACTACTGGTATTATGGGTGTTTCCTCTCATGTAACTTCTTTCTTTTCTCTTACTTCCTTCAAAATTCTTTCTTTGTCTTTGAATTTTGACAATTTAATAATAATGTATCTTGGTGTAGTCCTTTTTGGTAACAACCTATTTGGGGTCCTTTGGGCCTCATGGACCTGGATGTTCATTTCTCTCCCTATGCTTGAAAAGTTTTCAGCCATTATTGCTTTAAAAATACTTTCTGTCCCTTTCTTTCTTTTCTGCTTCTGGTATTCTTATAATGCAAATACTGTTCCTTTTGATTGTGTCCCATAACTCTGTAAGTTTTCTTCACTCTATTTCATTCCTGGTTCTTTCTTCTCCTCTGACTAGATCATTTAAATGCCTTGTCTTCTAGATCATTGATTCTCTCTTCTGCATGGTAGAGTCTGCTATTGAAACTCTCTGTCAAATTCTTCAGTTTAGTCATTGTGCTCTTAAGCTCTAGCATTTTTATTTGTTATTGTTGTTTGATGGCTTCTATTTCTTTGTTGAACTTTTCATTTTGTTCATGCATTGTTCTCCTAATTTCATTTAATTTTCTGCCTGTGTGTTCTTGTGTTAACTAAACTTAAAGAGGATTATTCTTAATTCTTTGTCTGACAGTTCGTAGATCTCCGTTTCTTAAGGGTAAATTATTAGAGCTTTATTAGTTTCCTTTGGTGTTGTCATGTGTATCTGATATTTTTTGATCCTTGATTCCTTACATTGATATGTGTACATTTGAGTAGAGTCTCGTTTTCCAGAGTTTACAAGTTCACTTTGGCAGAGACAGTTCTTCACCAGTCTTCTCAGCTTGGGTTTCTGGATGTTTTAGCTGCTAATGTCCTTGGGCAGGTGAGGCTTGCTATCAGAGACTCTTTTTGGGCTACACCACTGCCTGTGCTCTGAAGTTGGGGGGGTGCTGCTGGCTCAGAACATTTAGATAGGACTGCTGGATTGATTCTCTGTGCATGTGAGCCTGTAGGATGGGTGCTGTTGTTGCCCAGGTTCTCTTGTCAGGCTGCCTAGATGGTCAGAGCTAGGTATTATACTCAGCAGTAGGCAGTTTATGAATTAGCTTCCCTGCCTTGGCAGGGCAGCATATCACGCCCCAAGGCATGCACTGCTTATAGTTTGGGAACCAATTCAATTAAGACTGTGCACTGAATTCCCTGGGCAGACGGGGCCACAAGTTTTGCTCTGCAGATTGGGACAGCCCTAAGCTATGCTTTATGTTCAAGTGCCACAATAAGCAGTGTTGTAGGATGGGCTATGTAGCTTCCTGTGTGCTCTGTTTAGGTTCTCTGATCAGGCAGGCCGAAGGCTATATTCAGCAGTAGGTATAACTAAGAATTTGTTTCCTTCTCTTGGCAGGGTGCTTTACACGCCCCAAGGCTGGCAAGGCTCTAGTTTGGGGATCAAGTTAGGCAGAACTATGCACAAAGTTTGCTCATCTATTGGGCTACTGCCCTAGCTCTGCAGATGAGAAGGGTTGCCAGCTGGGATCTTTGCTCAAGTGCTGCTGTAATTGGAGTTGCAAGATGGGCTACATAGATTCCTAGGAGCTTTGGTTAAGATTCCTGGTGAGATGGGGCTGGAGGGTGTATTCAGCTTTGGGCAGGACTGTACATTAGCTTCCTTGCTCAGTGCTCAGTTGGGACTGCAGAACAGGTTACCGTGCTGGCAAGTCTTTGGGAATCACATCAGACAGACCTTCACACTAAGCTTATTGGACAGATGAGGCCATTTTCTTGGCTCTGCAAATCCAGAGCCACTGGCTGGGTTTTCTGCTTAAGTGTCACTGTAATCAGGGCTGCAGGGTGGGCTACCAAGATTTCCAAGAGGTCTGGTTAGGTTACCCTTCTAATGTGATCTCTCATGGTCTCTGTGTTACAGGGGGTGCTCCAGCCTCACCCCTGTGTTCTAGGATTTTCTCAGGGATGTCTTGTCCATGAATAGTTGTTAGTTGTTTTTCTTGTGAGAGGGGGTGAAGTCAGGAATGACCAATGCTGCCATCTTGGTGACATCACTCCCCTGTCTTGTTCAGTAGTTTTCAGAGTGTGGTCCTTGCACTAGCAGCACTGTTGAGTGTTGAGAGTTCCACAGATACTAATCCTTTCTTGTATTTGTGGTTTGCAAATAATTTCTCCCAGTCTACCTTTTCTTTACATTCTCTTCACATGGTCTTACGTAGAGCAAATATTTTTAATCTTCATGAAGTTCAATTAATCATTCTTTTCTTTTATGGATTGTGTTTTTGTTATCAAAACAAAAAATCTCTACTTAGCCTAGATGCCAAAATAATTTCTCCTGTGATTTTTCTAGAAGTTTTATATTTTTACATTTAAATTTTAATCCATTTTCTGTTTTGAGTTAATTTTTGTATAAGATGTGAGGTTTAGGTAAATATTCATTTTTTTAAACCTATATATGTCCAATTATTCCAACACTATTTGCTGAGAGATTATCTTGCCTCTGTGGGATTGCTTTTGCACTTTTGACAAAAATCAGTTGAGCATATTTGTATGTGTCTATTTCTGGGTTCTCTGTTCTGTTCCATTGATCTATGTGTCTATCCACAAATATAATACTATTTTGATTACTGTGGCTATATATTAAGCCTTAATATCAAGTAGAATGATTCTCCTCATACTTACTTCTTCTTTGTCAATATTGTTTTAGATATTCTAGGACCATATACTCTTGAGAATAATCTTGTCTATGTCTACAAAGAAACCTTCCTGGAATTATTATATAAATTGCGTTAAACCTATAGATCAGTTTGGGGAGAATTGACTTCTTTACCATGTTGACTTGTTCAATCTATGAACACAGTATGTTTCTCTAAGTATTTTGATCTTCTTGGATTTCCTGACATCAGGAAAATTTTGCAATTTTAAGCATACAGGTCATGTACCTATTTTGTTAAGCATATACCTAAGTATTTTCTTTTGATTAATTGAAAATGTTATATTGTTTTTCATTCTGGTTTTCACATATTTATGGTTAGTATATAGGAATGTAATTGATTTATTTTAGTTGATCTTTTATTCTGTTACCTTGCTGAACTCACATATTATTTCTAGTTCTTTTGGAGAGCCCTTGGGATCTTTTACATAGACAATCATGTCATCTGTGAGTAGGGACAATATTATTTCTTCTTTTCCAATCTGTAAACCTGTTCTTTTTTTTTTTTTTTTTTTGCCTTATTGAAATGGCCAGAACTTCAAGGGCTATGTTGCATAAGAGTGATGAAAGTGGTTATCCTTGCCTTGTTCCCAATCTAAGGGGGAAATAATTCAGCCTTTCACCATTAAGTATAATGTTACTTGTAAGTTTATTGTAGATGCCCATTATCAATTTGAGGTAATTTCCCTCTCTTCCTAACTTGCTAAGAGTTTTAATAAGGAATAGGCGTTGAGTTTTTCAAAAGTTTTTTCTATGTCAAATAATACGATCATTGTTTTTTAGCCTGCTTATCTTTTCATTGAGGTATAATTGACATATAACATTATATTAGTCTCAGGTGTACAACATACTGATTTGATATTTGTATATATTGAAAAATTGTCACCACAACAAGTCTAGTTAACATCTGTCACCATACATAGTTACAAATTTTTTGTGATGAGATCTTTTAAGAATTGTTCTCTTAGCAACTTTCAAATGTGCAATAGAGTACTATTAACTATAGTAATCATGCTGTACATTATATTTCCATAAGTTGTTTATTTTATAACTAGAATTGTGTACCTTCTGATCCCTTTTACCTATTTCATCCACTCACCACTCCACACCTCTGACAACCATCAATCTGTTCTCTGTATATATTAGTTTGTGGGATTTTGTTTATTTGTTTGTTTATATATTTCACATAAAAGTGAGATTATATGGTATTTGTCTTTCTCTGTCTGACTTATTTCACTTAGTGTAATGTCCTCAAGCTCCATCCATGTTGCATCAAATGGAAAGATTTCATTTTTTATGACTGAATAATATTCCATTGTGTGTGTGTGTGTGTCTGTGTGTGTGTATGTGTGTGTGTGTATACCACATTTTCTGTATCCACTCATCTATCGATGAAGACTTAGGTTCTTTCCATAGCTTGGCTATTGGGAATAATGCTGCAATGAACCTGGGGGTAAATATATCTTTTCAAGTTAGTGTTTTTATTTCCTTCAGATAAATACTCAGAAGTGGAATTGCTGCACTACATGTAATTCTACTTTTAATTTTTTGAGGAATCTCTATTCTGTTTTTCATAGTGACTGCACCAATTTACATTCCCATTAACAATGCCCAAGGGTTCCCTTCTCTCCATGCCCTTGCCAATACTTATCTCTTGTCTTTTTGATGACAGCCATTCTAACAGATGTGAGGTGATATCTCATTGTGGTTTTGATTTGCATTTCCCTGATGATTAGTGATGTTTAATATCTTTTTATTTGCTTGTTGGCCATCTGCATGTCTTCTTTGGAAAAATGTCTATTCATGTTCTATATTTTTTAATCAGATTGTTTTTCTGCTATTGAGTTGTATGTGTTCTTTATATATTTTAGATATTAATCCTTTATCAGATACAGTCAGCCCCCTGTATCAACAGGTTCTGCATCTGTGGATTCAACCAACAATGAATCAAAACACCTATGATGGTTGCGTCTATATTGAACATGTGCAGACTTCTTTTTTCTTGCCTTTGCTTTTGGTGTCAGGTCCAAAAAAATCATTGCCATGACTGATGTCAAGGAGCTTATCACCTATACTTTCTTATAGAAGTCTTATGTTTTCAGGTCTTACATTCAAGTCTTTAATCCATTTGCATTAATTTTTGTGTATGGTGTAATGTAGTTGTCGTTTTGTTCTTTTGCATGTGGCTGTCAAGTTTTCCAACACCACTTATTGAACAGACTGTCCTTTCTCCACTGTATATTCTTGGATCCTTTGTTGTAAATTAATTGACCATATATGTGTAGATTTATTTCTGGGCTCTCTATTCTGTTCCACTGGTTTATGTCTCTCTTTTTATGTCAATACCATACCATTTTTATTACTATAGCTTTGTAATATAGTTTGAAATCAGGAAGTGTGATGCCTCCATCATTGTTCTTTCTCAAGATTGGTTTGGCTATTCAGAGACTTTTGTGGTTCAATAAAAATTTTCGGATTATTAATTCTATTTCTGTGAAAAATGACATTGAAATGAATTATAGCAAGAAAACTGGAAAATTCACAAATATGTGACGATTAAACAACATGCTACTGAACAACCAATGGGTCAAAAATAAATAATAAAAAATACCTTGAGACAAATGAAAATACAACATATCAAAACTTACAGGATGCAGCAAAAGCAATTCTAAGTTGGAAGTTCATAGTGATAAATGCTTACATGAAGAAACAAGAAAGATCTCAAATAGTCTAAGTTTACACCTCAAGTAACTAGAAAAAGAAGAACAAACAAAGCCCAAAGGTAATAGATGGAAGGACATAACAAAGATCAGAGCAGAAATAACTGAAATCAAAATTAAAAAAACAATAGAAAAGATCAATAAAACTAAGAGCTGTTTTTGTGGAAAGATCAAAAAAATTGGCAAACATTAAGCTAGACTTACCAAGAAAAGCAGAGAGAAGACTTAAGTACATAAAATCAGAAATAGAAGAGGAGACATTACAACTGATACTGCAGAAATATAAAAGATCATAAAAGACCACTACGAACAATTATATGCTAACAAATTGGATAGCCAGGAAGAAATGCGTAAATTCCTAAAAACATACAACCTACTAAGACAGAATAATGAGTAAAAAGAACATCTGAATAGATTGATTACTAGTAAGGATATTGAATCATTAATCAAATACCTCCCAACAAGTGAAAGTGCAGGACCAGATGGCTTCACTGGTGAATTCTTCCAAACATTTAAAGAAGAATTAATACCAATACTTCTCAAACTCTTCTAAAAAATAGAAGAGGAGGGAACACTTTGAAACTCATGGTATGAGGCCAGCATTACCCTGATACCAAAACCAGTCAAGGATACCACAAGAAACAAAAATGATAGGCCAAGATTCCTGATAAACGTAGATGCAAAAATGCTCAAGAAAATATTAGCAAACCATATTCAACAATAAATTAAAAGGATCATACACCATAATCAAGAGAGATTTATTCCAGGGATGCAGGAATGGTTCAACATCTGCATCAATCAATGTGGTACACCACATTAACAAAATGGATAAAAATAATATCACTTCAACAGATGCAGAAAAAGCACTTGACAAAATTCAACATCCATTTATGATAAAAGCTCTCAACAAAGTGGGTATGGAGGGAACATACCTCAACATGACAAAGGCCATATAAGACAAGCCCACAGCTAACATCATACTTAATGTTGAAAAGCTGAAAGACTTTCTTCTAAGATCAGGAGCAAGACCAGGACGTCCACTCTCACCACTTTTATTCAACATAGTATAGGAAGTCCTCGCTAGAGCAATTAGGCAAAAAGCAGAAATAAAGGCATCTAATTCAGAAGTGAAGAATCAAAAATGTCACTATTTGCAGATGACATAATATTATATATATAAAAATCTGAAGACTGCACCAAAAAACTGTTAGAACTAATAAATGAATTCAGTAAAGTTCCAGGATGCAAAATCAACATACAAAAATCAGTTGTGTTTCTATACACTAATAACAAACTTTCAGAAAGAAAAGTTAAGAAAACAATCCCATTTACAAATGCATCAAAAAGAATAAAATACCTAGGAATAAATTTAACCAAGGAGGTAAAAGGCCTGTACACTAAAATGTATAAGATATTGATGAAATAAATTGAAGAAGACAGAAATAAATGGAAAGGTATTCTGTGCTCATGGATTGGAAGGATTCATATTGTTGAAATGTCCATATTACCCAAAGGAATCTACAGTTTCAACGCAATCCCAATCGAAATTCCAATGGGATTTTTCACAGAAACAAGAAAAACAATCCTAAAATTTGTATGGAACCACAAAAGATCCCAAAATACAATTGGTTTTTGTATATCGATCTTATATCCTGCAGTCTTCTTGAACTTGTTTGTTAGTTCTAATAGTTTTTTAGTAGATTCATTAGGATTTTCTATATTTAAGATCATGTCATCTGTGAATAGAGATCATTTTATTTCTTCCATTTCAATTTTTCTTTCTTTACTTTTTTTCCTTTACCTAATTGCCCTGGAGAGAAGCTCCAGCACAATGTTCAATAGAAGCAGCAAGAGTGAACATGCTTGTCTTGCTCCTGACGTTAGGGGTAAGGCATTCAGTCTTTTACCACTAAGTATGATGTTAGCTGTGGGTTTTTGTAGATATCCTTTGTCAGGTTGAGGAAATTCTTTTCCGTGCTAGTTTGTTGAATGTTTTTATCATGTTGCAGTGTTAAATTTTGTCAAATGCTTTTTCTGCATTTATTGTGAGGATCTTGTTATTTTTTTCTTTGTTCTATTGTTGTAGTGTATTACATTAACCAATTTTCAGATGTTAAAACAACCTTGCCTTCTTGGGATAAATCTCATGTGGTCATGGTATATAATCCTTTTTATATATTCCTGGATTCAATGTACTACTATTTTGCTGAGTATTTTTGCTTCTTTATTTATAAGCACTATTGATCTATAATTTTCTTTTCATGTAATGTATTTGTCTAGTTTTGATATATGGATAATCCTCGACTTACAGAATTAGTTGGGAAGTTTTCTCAAGTTGAGATTTTACCATGTTATTGGTATGACAAGTGATTTTTCATTGTATCCTGAACTTTTTGGTTATTATGATCTGAGACTTTAGAGTCTATTTGATTGTCTTTTTTTCCCCCAGAAATTCACCTTTTTTATGTGTATTGCACAGGTCCAGGTGGAAGTGAATGGTCAGCTTTCTGCTGGACCCACTGCTATCACTCTAGCAAATGCAGAGCTTGGACTCCAACCACCTTGCCCTGCCTCTTTGTCAGCAGGTAGAAGTTGAAGTTCAACCTCCTGCTTGGCCCTACTTACACCTCCTAGCAAAAGCAAAGCACTGAATCACACTACTCATTGTTTTTATGTGACAGCTGGAAGTTCAACTCCGATTTGGGCCCCACTGACATGGAGAGAGGGGAGAGGATTGGCATGGAGGAAAGTAAGGTGCAAACTATCATTACCTTGCACTAATTCTTCTTGCCCCATTGCCACTGGTTTGGAGTGGAATATCAGTGCCTTGTTGAGCCCCACTGACACTGGGAGGGGTTGACAGGAAGTGGAGTGCTGACAAACAGTGACTAGCACCACATTACTCTGCCTTGTTGCCAGGTGGAGGTGAAAGTTCAGCTACCCTCTGGGCCATGCTGATATGGGGTTGAGAGGAAGCAGTGTGCCAATGTGTACCACCTCTCTCTATTTCACATTGCCTCATTCCACTCTGATGCTGCCCGGTAGAAGTGCAAGCTCAGCATCCCCCTGGGTCCTGCTGATACTGGGGTAGGAGTGGGGAGTGAGTGCTGACTAGAACTTCCCTACGCCACTTTATTTCATTGCTGCTAGGTGTGGATTGAAGTTCAGCGTCACCAACCACTATGCCCTGCTGACACCACCTCTGCAAAAGCAGAGTGCCAACTTATACTGTTTTGCACTAAATAGAGGTGGAAGTCCAGTTTCCTGCTAGGCTCTGCTCATACTACATTGGCAGGGAAAGTGGAGTGCTGGATAGCCCTGCCTTGCACCACCTTGTTCCACCTCTTTGACACTGGGTAGGTTTAGGAGTTCAGCTTCTTGCCTTGTCCTTCTGACAATGGAGGGGGAGCAGAGGGTGGAGGAAGTTTTTCTTTCGCTGTTTGGCTAGAGTAGGGCGAATATTCTTTAAAAAAGTTTTCTGTTCTGCTATACCACCTTTATCCCAATCTTTTGCCTACATGGAGCAGGATTTTCTTTTAGCTTGTTTTGTATGTGCTTATTGTATATTTCAGGTTGCACACTTCTCACAGTGTCTCATAGGGATATATGAGAGCCTAAAAGGAAACCCGGGAATTCCTCACCCCATTGTGTCCTGAAGTCCCCAGGTAGTTTGTATTCTTCTTTCTATTTTTCCTTCTTTGTTTGTTTCTTTGTTGTATTATGTCCAGACTTTTTTAGTTGTAAGAGGGAGGACTAGCAAGGAATTGGGTAACTACTTCATTTTGGCTGGAATTGAAGTCAGAAATCTGCGTTTTAACAAGCCCTCCAGGTGATTCTGAGGTATACTTAAGTTTGAAAGCCACTACTTTGCATAGTTTTCCAGCCTGTCCTTCCTCCCATGATGCCAATTTCAGTTTGATTTAGAAACATAGAATCTTAGTTTTGGGTGCAACTGTCAAGACCTCTCTCCCTCCTCCAAAACATCTGATTCTTGGAACCCTAACAAGTCGTCCTGAGGCCTCAGCTTAGGTACATCCAGTGATGGGGAGCTCACTTGCTATAAGGAGGCCAGCTCTTTTAGAAAGTTCTCCCTTGTTCTGAGCTGAAAATTGTCTCTCTGTAGCTTGTATCCATGCATCACAGCTTTGACCCTCTGTGAGATGTCAGGCCTTCAGCGCTCAGAAGACAGACTAAATCCTCCTGAGTATCCTCCAAGCCAACCAGCCCTCAGATCAAGGGAACTGATTTTTGATCTTCTCATAGCCCCATGACCTCCCTGTGAGTATACTCCCATTTATCTGGATCCCCCTTAAAGTATGAGACCTAAATAGAATCTAAACAAATAGAGTATCAGCTTTTTGGTCCTGGATCATTATTCTTTGAAGTGCATTTCACTGTACACTGGTCACATGAAATATTCTGCAGAGAAAAATGTCTATGGTCAAATAAGTTTGGGAAATACTGTATCTATAATTCTCTCTTGGAGAGTCACAATGCACATTAGCATATTAGAGAATTGAGAAGTCTATCAGCAAAGAAATTTCCTTTAGCTTGGAATTTCCCAAATGTATTTACATATAGAGGTTTGTGGGGTTTTTTCACATTAACTCCTATTGACAACTCACAATAAGGAACCTTGTTTGAAAATCTCTGTTATATAATTAAGTGGTTTTTAAATTAATTTAGTCATTCTTTCAGATAAATATAAATTTCCTACTATTTGTTAGACTGAGTACTATGAATGTTCAAACATTATTTAGTTCATATTTCTATTCATACAGCCTAGAGTACCATTTCTTTTGTTAGCCACATCTTTCTATTAACTCATACTGAGTCTACAGGCAGGTACAGCCCCTAAGCTTTGTTTGCAGATGCCAGTGCTAAGCCTCATCTCCTCTCTTTGGAACCACTTTTCTTTTTGTAATTGTTGTTAGGTTTTGTTGTCAGACGCAAGTGCATAATCTTACATGCATATTCCAATTAAACTTCTGCTTCTTGGTTTTTGGCTCATCATCTCAGCCTTTCTAGACCTTTTTTGGCTACTTAATCCTACCCAAAGCCCTCATTCCACAAAGAGTTCTGCAAAGTAGGTGCTTAATAAATGTGGTTTAACTGACTTAACTCAGATGAGATAGGGAGAGTTTCATGCCCATCACAACTAAGATGAATTCAGTAAGCCCATTTGTTGGTTACAGAGTGAATCTTTGACTGAGGATACTGATAATGACAATAAGGTATAGATCTGTAGCTGGTTAGGGAAAGACTCTGTGGAGACTTGGGGGGTGGAATTAGTGAAACTCTTAAGACTCATGTCAAGTTAACGAGTCTGTAGGATTGAAGCCATAACCTAGATTAATGGTAACAGCAACAATATTCCAAGCCCTTACATTTGCATAGCACTTTACAATTTTCAAAGCATTTTCACATAGATTATCTAATTTGATTCTCAGAACAACCAGTGCAACAGGAAGGGTAGGTGATGATTGGACTGAACACTGAGTACCACTTCTTTCTCTTGAATACTCAGATTAGAGGAGTCCACTGTGGGTTCTTTGGATCAAACCCCTGCCTATGTAAAGGACTCACTCAACTGTACCACATATGGGAATAATGTAGCAGTTGCTAACACCAGATCTGTTTCAATTAAGCATTTTTTTTTTACCAAATAGTGGCTATTTAATATAACTTTTGAGACTGACTGCATCCATTTGTGGTCTGAGCCTTCTTTCTGCCTCTGATGCTTTATTGCACATTCACCTTTAACGTGCATTCCAGACTAACTCTCGGTATAGCTCTGAGTGGGTACCTTCCCCCTTTTAGACTTCTGTTCCTACATCTCTAAAACATTGGAGACTGGATCAGGGGAGTTGGACTAGCCATAGGACCATGGATTTTTATGGAGGGCATCTCAGGAAGCGAGAGGGGGCTGACAAGGCAGCATTCTGAGCACTCTTCTGACCCACTTAAACCAGAGCAGCACTGCTTTTTTATCTATTTTACAAATTGGATTCCTCTTCTCGAAAACAATGAGAAACAAATAAAAACTGAAACTCTGGACTAGATGATTCTTAAAATCCTTTTCAAGTTTGACCTTTTATGGTTTTGTGATCTAGAATCCAAGATGAGCAGTAGTAGAGTAAAAAGAACATGGGCCTTTGTATTTGTAACCAAGCTTGGGTTTGGACACTGGGACTTACACGCTGTGTGCTCTTAAGCAAGTTGTTTAACTCACTGACCTCAGTTTTCTCATCTGTAAAATGGAGATGAGTTCCTAATTTTGGGGGTTTAATGAGGTGGTGTCTGCTATTCATGGAATTCTTACTCATGTCAGACAGTATGTCAATTGTTCCACATACATTACATAATTTTTCTTCATAACACTTATTACTACCTGATATTATATTATATATTTTTATATCTTCTTTTTTGTCTGCCTTTCCCCATTCCCTGAACAGGAACCTCAACCATCTTGTTCAATGAATTTTCACATTTAATTTAATACTCACAATGACTCTATGAGGTATTATTACCATTTTAAAGTTGAAGAAATATAGATTCAGAAGTAAAATAATTTTCTCCAAATCACACAATTGGTAAGTGGTAGAGGTAGGATTCAAACTCAGATCTCCATTACTCATAAACAATACTTTTAACCTCTATGCTCTGTGGCCCTACCAGCTGGTGATAATGTTGGCCAGAGGTTTGCCTATGTAAAATCAATCCCACATATCTACCCC
Organism: Diceros bicornis minor; assembly: GCF_020826845.1. NCBI lineage: Eukaryota > Metazoa > Chordata > Mammalia > Perissodactyla > Rhinocerotidae > Diceros > Diceros bicornis. The sequence continues at coordinate 60,389,670 of NC_080781.1, forward strand.
CAAATGTCATTGGAATTCTGGGCATGTCTCTCTAGTAACAAAGTCCCCCCTTCCTTTTCTCCTTCTACTGCTTGTTTTCATGTTGCCTACTTTGGACTCCTTTTTCCCTTCTAAGATATTACTGTAATCAGAAGGTACTTGCTCACACAAGATTGTGAAGCTTTGGGGTTGTGATGGGGCATGGTTTCAGCAGCAAGAATAGCCCCAAATGGATACCTTTCAAATTTTGTTTGATGTACCTGGAATTTAAATTTATTCTACTTGTTGGGGACTTTTAACAAGTTTTCAAGTGACTTGGAGTTTCACCGGTGGTATTTTCCCTAGTATAGCTCTGACTAAATTGTGAATGACTGGGGTAAGGCCAAAAAGGAGGGAGGAATACTGTTGATGAGACCTTGGCATGTTCTTCTCAGTACCAGGGAGGACTGAACCATCAGCAAGTTCAATAAAAGGAAGGTTTTTGTTGTTGTTGTTGTTGTTCTCCTGCCCCTATCTAACAACAGAACTTCACTTACATCTTGGAAATCAGAAGGAAATATATTCTAGTTGAGTTTAGATTTGAGTAGCTTAGAAGTCTGTGTGGACATTTCACTGGAAGCTAAAGGCCTGACCTTATCCAAAAGAAAGCTCTACATACTTACAGAGGACTTCTGGAGTCGCAGAGCATTAAGGCCAATGGTGGGTCTCCAATTTCAAGGACAGTGGAAAGGGAGACAGGGCAATGGGCCTTAATCCTGGATGCAACAGGAAACTCATTGCTTTTATACTTTGCTTAAGGGAAGGCAATGTTGGGAACGGGGTTGGCTTTAGGTGGTTTAGTGAATGTTAATTTACCCTGGCTTGAAAGTGGTAAGGGCAGATTCCTGAAGCCCTCTACTAAGATGAGGGTCCTAGGACCTGTATAGATAGCATGGTTCAAGAGATACTGGAAAGTTATAGGCTCCTAAACCTTCTCCAAACACACCAGCCACTATGCCTAAAATTCATATCATAAACCCTAACACCATATCTCTACAAGGCTCCAGTTAAAGACACCAAATAGAAAGGGCATCATATAGAGAAGTTTTGAGAGGTGTCTGGGAGGAAATGAGCACGGTCTGTCAGCTGGCCAGTACGGGACAGGAGCTGGATCTTGGATAACATAATGGTTTCCAGAGAAGAACTTGCTTCCCAAGGTACAAACGCTTTACTTTCCCTGCTGCTGGCTTGGATGTGGGTAGATTTTGGCCCAGGGAAGCTCAGGGAGACAGATTTTTAGCTTAATATAAGAAATAATTTTCCAAGTCAGCATGGAAGATTAAATAAGGCTACAAATTCTTTGATACTCCTTCCATTGAAAGATAGATTCTTTGCCCCTTCTCTTTGAATCTCAGTAGGCTCTGTGACTGCTTTGACCAAAAGAATATGGTGAAAATGATCCTATGCTAGTTTCAGGGCCTAGGCCCTAATAGACGAGTAGCTTCCAATTCCTATTCTTTGAATACTCTCTAGATACTCTTTCTAATTCCTGTCCCTTGAACACGCTCTAGGAACTCTGAGCTGTCGTGTAAGTAGTCTGAGTAGTCTGACAACACCATGCTGAAAAGGCCACATATATAGACATTCTAGTCTACAGTCCCAGCTGAGCCCAGCCTTCCAGTATTTCCCAGCCAAGGAACAAAACACATGAGTGAAGCAATCTTGGACCCTTTGGACCAGCCAATTTCCCAACTGAATACCACCAGGTGACCTCAGTCAATGCCAGGTGGAGAAGAAGAATCATCAAGTAGGACCTTGCCTAAATTCCTAACCAATAAAAATGATATGGTGTAATAAAATGGTTGTATTTTAAGCTACTCAGTTGTGGGGAATAGTTTGGTTCAGAGCGATAGATATAACAGTTAGAGCTATGGAAAGATGAACTGGGCTGCCTTTGGCCCCTGGAGGTGATTAGCTTTCTGTCACTAGAAAGGTGTAGGCAGGATTTGGATAGCAACAGGAGAGGATGTTTTAGAAGAGATCTCAGTAACGGAAAGAAAATAGTTTTGGACTAAGTTATTTGTTTCTAAACATGGCTACCCCTTAGAATCCCCTGGAATGCTTGTCTAGAACATAGATTCTTGTCTCCCAGTGTATTAGTCAAAGTTCTCCAGAGAAACAGAAGCAATAGGATGTCTATATATAGAGACAGAGATTTATTTTAAGGAACACGTTCACATGATTGTTGAGGCTTGGTGAATCCAAAATCTGATGTGAGATATCAGCAGGCTGGAGACTCAGGAAAGAGTTGCAGTTCAAGTTCAAAGACTGTCTGTTAGAGAATTCCATCTTGCTTGGGGGAGGTCATCCTTTTGTTCTGTTCAAGCTTTCAACTGATTAGATGAGGCCCACCCCCATTATGGAGTGCTATCTTCTTTAATAAAAGTCCACTAATTTAAATGTAAATTTATTCTGAAAACACCCTCACAAAAACATCAGAATAATGTTTTTCCAAATGTCTAGGCACCTTGGCTCAGTCAAGGTTGACACATAAAATTAAATCATAATACCCTGCCCCCATCTGCCCCCCAAACACAGATTCCAATTCAATAGGCCTGGAATGCACCTCAGGAATCTGTATTTTAAACAAGCTCCTCAGATGATTCTGATGCTCAGCCAGGTTTGGCACTCACTGTACAAGATTAACTATGAGGTCTCTTCTAGCCTTGAGTCTGTGAATATATGAGAAGTTGACGCTAAAGTAATCTTTACACAAGTACCCCTACCAGACTGAACTTGGCACTGGACTGGTGCAGCAGAATGTTGATCCAGGCTCAGCCCTGAAGAAAATTCTCCAGCTGTCACCACTAGCTCAGTCCCCATGACTTCACTCTGTAGGGTTAACATTTCAGATGGACATCTAGGCCAACAGGTTACTTCTCTGGCCTGTATCACAGACCTAGGACCCAAGCTGAGACACCTGAGCTCTTTACTGTGAAAAGAAAGAAGACGTTATTACATACAAGGCCACATTTTAGTCCTCAGAGAAGGCTAAATATGTGGCCTCCATCCAAAGAGACATGTGGTTTTCTTCTGTTAACCCAGGCCATGGCCCATGTAATTAGTCTTCTATCCTGAATGCCAGCTAACTTTTCTTTACTGAGCCTTGCTATTTGAGCAATTGGAGAGAATAATAATAATAATTATAATTATTAACATTTGTTATACATTTACTATGTGGTGGTTAGTCTTCTAAATACTTTAGAATGCACTTAACAGTTAAAACAGCCCTATGAGATATGTACTTTTATCACTCCCATTTTTCACTTTACAAAACCGAGAGACAGGGAAGTGAAGTAGTTGTTCACAGTTACAGAGCTAGTAAATGGCAAAATTGGAATTTGAATCCAGGCCACCGGGCTCTCAAGCCTGTGCTTTTAATTAATTATTTATTTATTTATTTATTTATCTATTTATTTATTTATTTTGAGGAAGATCAGCCCTGAGCTAACATCCACGCCAATCCTCCTCTTTTTGCTGAGGAAGACCGGCCCTGAACTAACATCTATTGCCAATCCTCCTCCCTTTTTTTTTCCCCTTTTCTCCCCAAAGCCCCAGTAGATAGTTGTACATCATAGTTGCACATCCCTCTAGTTGCTGTATGTGGGACGCCACCTCAGCATGGCCAGGCAAGCGGTACATCGGTGCGTGCCGGGATACGAACCCGGGCTGCCAGTAGCAGAGCACGCGCACCAGATTGCTAAGCCACGGGGCCAGCCCCCTGTGCTTTTAATTATTATGTCAAGCCATTTCTGGTTTCAGAGACCCACTTCTGAACACACATCTTCATAAAAAGTTAATCAAGCTCTATGGGTTTCCACCAGCTTTACTCTACCAGCTTCATTCTACCAGCTTCCATTCCCAGGCAGACCCCTCAGAACTTGGAGACTCCCAGTAGCTCCTGGATAAACTGGTTAGGCCCCCCTCCTTGCCAGATTCACTAAAAAGAATCAGAGAACCATAGACCTTTTAGTGCTAGTCATTTAATTCAGTAGTCCCAAGCCAGGATGATTATTAGAATGACCAGTGAAACAAGTTAAAATACTGATTCCTGGACAACACCCTAAGCTTACTGAATCAGAATCTTTGCAGGTGGGGATCTGGAACATGTATTTTTAACAGGCTATTCTGATGATCAGTCAGGTTTAGGAATTGTTCTACTTCAACACTCCACACTTTAATCCCCTCTAAAATATTCCTACTACATATTCTTTCAGCCCTTGTTTGTACCCTCTGTTCTTTGCCACTCTCCACTCCCACCAATACACATACATTCTTACTCTCAAACACACCACAGATTTGATTAATCTCAGGACAGCTTTACCAGCAGGTTTTCCTCCCTTAAGTTGACCTGAAATCTCCTTCTGTATAGCTTTCACCATTGGTCCTGGTTCTGCCATCAGAAGTCAGAGTTAATGTCTAATACATCTTCAATTAAATAGTCCTTTATATCTTTGAAGAGAGCCATCAAATTTCCTCTAAGTTTTCTCATATTTGGGATAAATATTTCAGTTCAGTCACTGCTTCTCATATGACAGTTTTGAGTCCCTGAATCCTTCTCACTCCTCTCTGGGCATGTTTCACTTTATAGTTTGGTCCCACTTAGAATATGGCATATTGATCTGAACAAAGTAATTCAGATGTGATCTGACCATTGATGACAACTGTCCCTCCTACATTCTGAACATTCTGTACCTATTAATGCAGCCTAAAATGATGTTAGTGTTGGGAGCAGCCTATCACCCTCTGCATTCACAAGGGCTTGCAAACATCTATACCTCTTCTTTAAGTCTTTTTCACATTAGGAACTGAGTATTATCTACTTATGTAAAAATGCTCTGGTGGGCTGAATAATGGCTCCCCAAAGATGTCCACATTCTAATCCCCAGAACTTGTGAATATGTTACCTTACATGGCAAAAGAGACTTTATAAATCTGATTCATTTAAAGATCTTAAGATGGGAAGTTTATCCTGGATTATCTGGGTGGCCTCAATGTAATCACAAGAAGGAGAAAGGAGGGTCAGAGTGAGAAACAGATTTGATGTTTCTATGTCACTGGCTTTGAAGATGGAGGAAAAGGCCACACGTCAAGAAATGCAGATGACCTGCTGAAGCTGGAAAAAGCAAGGAAACAGATTTTCCCTGAGAAATCCAGAAAGTAACTCATCCCTGGTGACCCCTTGATTTTAGTCCAATGAGATCTGTGTTTGACTTCTGCCATCTAGAACTGTAAGATAATAAATTTTTACTGTTTTAAGCCACTAAGTTTATGGTAACTTGTTACAGCAGCAATAGGAAACTAATACAAATCCATCAGCTCTTTTGTAAGAGCTTTAGAGTAATAGATTAGAAGAGTACCAATAGATTATCTAGTCCAACTAATGGGGATACAGAGGTTCAGAGAGGGAAAGTTACTTTTCCAAAGTCACACAGAAAGTAATTAGTATGCCTGGCACTAGAATCCAGGTTTGCTTTTTGGGTTAGGGCCATTTTCCCCACCGTTTAGCCACCTCTCTCATGGAATAAGAGAGAGCTCAAAGGGCCCTTACAGAGATCTATGGGATTGAGAATCCAACACTTTCAGAGTGTGAAAATGTGGTCCAGAGAAGGAAAGGAACTTATCTGAGGTGCCACAATGAGTCAGTGCCAGAGCCGAGCCTGTGACCCAGGTCTCTAGATTCTTGTGTCTCTCTACTGTGACACATTGCTTGTTTTCGGACATACATCTCATTTCCTTTAACCATTTGCAGCCATTTTACTCCTCTAGCTCCATTCAACTATGTAGCACTGATTAGTGATAGGAGTTGAAAAGAAATGAGGGTAAAATTCACTTATCTGGTTTCTGTGCCAACACAGTTTTTCCACAGTTACAGAATACTTGACACTTGGAAACATTTCACTTTGCAGATGGCCTTTGTAAAAGTGTATTTTGTGTTGGTTTTGTTTAATAGGAAAATGAAATTTAATTTTAAACTCCCAAGTTTTCTTCAGCACATTTTGCCTGCAGCGAACAAATACAGATAATTTTGCTATTTGCTCCTTTTCCAAGCTACTGGCTCTTTGAGAGCCAGTAGGAAACTAAAGTGGGGGGTTGATGAGCATGTTCAAATAATGCAGAGATGGGGAAAGGGGCGGGCCTGACAGACCATCTATGGAGGATTCTATTATAGGCCCTGCAGTGAGACAGACCTAGGTTCACATCCTAATTTCATAACTTATTGGTGTGTCAATTTTAGCAAGTCACTTCACTTCTTGATGAGTTTTTTCATGTGTAAAGTGAGGATAACAATGGTATTTACTTTTTTAGTTGTTGAGAGGATTAAATAAGATAGTGCACACAAAAGACAGCAAATAATTTGGCACAGAGGAAGCACTCAAGAAATGGTAGCTGATTTTGGTGGTGGTGTTGTTTTCATATGGCATGCATGATGAAGTCTGGGATGTTCAAAACAAGCTGATGAGAAAAGAGAAATTGCCTAATTCTTTCTCTAGATCCAACAAGTGCTCAGTGCTCTGGGCTTGGTAGGCATCTGGGCTCACTAGATATTTGTTTCAAGGGTCAGCCTAGAGACAGAGAGTATACTAGATAGGTAGAACTCTGGTCTTGGGACCAGGAATCCTTGGTTCTAGTCTCATATTTGTCACTGATTTGCTCAATGACCATAGTCAAATTACTGCCTTCCCTAGGCTTCAATTGCCTTATCCGTAAAATGGGAGGAGAACAGATTAGACTATTAATTCATTCACTCATTTATTCATTCTAGCATATCTCACAACTGATAACCACACCTGAGATGAGAATGTATAGGCAATGAGAAGCCTTTTGACAGGTTAGTGAAATGGTCAAATTCATATTTCCTTGATAGAAAACTCTGAGAAATGTGAAGAATGGTCTGGAAGGGGAGAAAAGAAGGCAGAGAGACCTTTTAGGAGGCTGGTGTGATGGTCCAGGCAAGTAATGGTGAAGACTTGGCCTAGGGCAGAGGCAAGACCACAAAATAGCCTACCAACTGTGTAAACCCTTTGAATTATGGCAGCACTGGGTCATGTGGCTGATTCCCCCAAGAGGTATTTTCAGAATGGGTTGACCTCATTGTGTATATCTATATATACTACTATGTCATTTTTATACTTTTCATAAATGATATCAGTGATGTGACACACACTGGGAGGTCTGGTCTCAGAAGTGTGAAAAGCACGGAGCACTTCAGCTTGCAGCCAGCTGTCATCTTGGCTTTTCCTCTGAGGAAGTCAAAAAGTACCATACTTCAAACAAGCTGTTTGAGGAAGGCCAACGTGTGTGAGGTTGGGTTGGGGGAGCGAAGGTGGTGATGAGGAAGACTTCAAAAGCTATTGCAGTTAGTTTCCATTCTCATGAACACCTAGACCCATTTGTCTCTAGCATTTAGCAATGATTCTGCTTTACTTCAGGGCTATAATGTAGCAATATATTTTAAAATTCATTTTTAAGAATTTAAACATTTTTCTGATTATTAAAGAAATACATTTTAGTTGTGGAAATTTTATAAAGTACAGAATACTAAATATTTATAACAAACATTTATTGAATGCTAACACAATGTGGCAGGCACTGTACTAAGCACATTGCATGCATCATTCTAATTTAACCTCTTAACAGCCCTGTGAAGTATTCTTAAGTTCTCCATTTTTAGGTGAGAATACTGAAACTCAGTGACTTACTCAAGATCACACAGCTAATATGTGGTAGAGCTGGGATTCGAGGTGCATTCTGTCTGACTCTAAAGTTTATGTCAGTTTTTAATTTTAAAAATATTTTTCCAGCTTTATTGAGGTGTAATTGACAAGTGAAAATTGTATATATTTACAGGGTACAACATGATGTTTTGATATATGTAATACATTGTGAAATGATTACCACAATCAAGCTAATTAACATATCCATCACCTCACATAGTTGTTTTTTTTGTGGTGAGTAAATTTAAGATGTATTCTCTTAGCAAATTTCAAGTATACAGTACAGTATTATTAACTGTATTTACCATGCTATGCATTAAATCTCCAGAATTTATTCATCCTGCAAAAACTGCAACTTTGTTCCTTTTAACCAACAGCTCCCCATTTTCCCCTCCTTGCAGCCCCTGGCAACCACCATTCTACTCTGTTTCGATGAGTTCAACTTTTTTTGTTTCTACATGTAAGTGAGAACATGCAGTATCTGTCTTTCTGTGCCTGGCTTATTTCACTTAGCATAATGTCCTCCAGGTTCATCCATGTTGTCGTAAGTGGCAGGATTTCTTTCTCTTTTTAAGGGTGATTAACATTCCATTGTGTGTGTGTGTGTGTGTCATTTTCTTTCTCCATACCACAATTTCTTTCTCTATTTGTCTGTTGATGGACATTTACATTGATTCCATGTTTTGGCTTTTGTGAATAATGCTACAATAAACATGAGAGTGCAGATATCTTTTCAAGATACTGATTTCATTTCCTTTGGATATATACTTAGAAGTGGGATTGCCGGGTCATATGGTAATTCTATTTTTAATTTTTAAGGAAACTCATACTGTTTTCCATAGTGGCTGTACTAATTTCCTTTCCCACCAACAGTGCACAAGGGTTCCCTCTTCTCCACATTCTTGCCAACACTTGTTATTTCTTGTCTTTTTGATAATAGCCATTTTAATAGGTGTGAGGTGGTATCTCATTGTGGTTTTGATTTATAGTTCCCTGATGATTAGTGATGTCGAATACCTCTTCATGTACCTGTTGACTTTTCATATGTCTTCTTGGAAAAATATCTATTCAGGTCTTTTGCCCATTTTGTAATTGGGTTATTTGTTTTCTTGGAAAAAAAAAACGCACACACACACATAGAGAAATACCCACTCATTATTGCAGCGTGCAAAGGCAAGCACAACTAATATTCTGGCATATTTTCTTTTGGTCTTTTTTCTATGTTTTTTAAAAAATATATAATTGAGAGACAAAATACTTTAAAAGAAATGTGAAACTCTTTCCTGACCATTTGATGAATGAATTAAGTATTTAAGGAGATGAGTGAGATTACTCTAATGAGTGATCCATTATACAAAATAAATTAAAAATTTCAGAAAATATGGAAATAAAAGTAATAAGTCCAAAATCCCACCACTCAAATACAACTGCTATTAGTATTTAGGCACACTGAATACCTTTTTAAAATATGCACTTGTTGACATATTTACAATCAGTACCTTGCTTATCTTATAATGCTGTCCTTATACCATTAAGTTGTGTTTTAAATGGCAGCATAATATTCAATTCAATGTATGCTATTATTTGACATTTGCATTGTTTTCTATTTTCCAGTATCTTAAATAATACTGCAGCAGATATTTTTTGTACACATACTTAATAAATTTATAGAATTTCACACATAGTTATCATTTTTTAATAATTTATCAGGTAATTTTAGATGTAAAACCACACCAAGACATTTAGAGTAACAATACCCATAGTTCATCTTCTGTGATTGAACTGACTATAGTAAAATGGTTGCCATTGAAAAATGCCTTCAATATGTTGTAATTAATGTCTTGATTGCTACTAATAAGTACTTATTACTAAAACATAGAAATTTGAAGAAAATATGCTTAGGCTATCTACCAAAAACTTTTTAATATGTTTAAAATAAATGAAATGGAAAAAAGTATCCACAAGGATCCAAAGAATCCCATTATTCATAAAATGATCCAAATATTATAAACACCTGTTAGAAATATAAAATTTAGTTAAAAGTGGCTGTAGCAGAGCGTAGATAACTACTCATTAAAATCTCTGTTCTTCTGAGCATATGTCTAGACTATATTTCCAAGCATCTCTTGTAGTTAATTGTGGCCATTTGACTGAGATCTAATTAACTGAATGTGAATAAAAGTGATTTTTGCCACTTTCAGGCCTGGCTCGAAATACCTTTCATACCTGACCTTCCACATTCTCTCTCTTTCCACTGGCTTAATACAGATGATCACATTTGGGAAGCTATGTGTTAAACATGGAAGAGCCAAATATGGAAAGAGCTTAGGTCCCTAAATTAGAGACCTAAGCTCTAGACCATTTAGAGAAGAGCTATCAATTTATAAAAACATCCATTTTGCACTTTTTGGAGTAAGGAATAAACTTCTATCATGTTTGAGCTATTAAACATTTGGTGGTTTATTTGTTTTGGTAGCCAGTATTGCTTTAACTAGTACATGCCCATCAATAAACTACATTAAAAATCCTTAAAATGCAAAAAGAGGTTACCAAAAGATGAATAATCCACCTTATGGGATAAAAAATTAAAGTTAAGATAGAATTTTAGATGAAAAGAATATTAGATAAATTTGCCTAGTACTAGAATCTAAGGTGGTGGAGAACTAGGAGAGTTATGAGAGACAAAAAAGAGTTCAGTTAAGAGGATTTTGAATGGGAAAATCCAACTTTAATAACTACAGCAAACACTTGAAATATACTTAAATTCTATATTAAGGTCAATTAAAGGGGAATAAAAAAAGAAGGAAGGAAGAAGTTGAGGAAGTGGGGGAGACGTGAGAGAGAAGTACAAAGAAATTGGAATGGAGACACAGACAAGTAACTAATGAAATGTCTACTCTAATGACCATGCCATTTTTGGTCCTGCTTTGCCCATAGCAGGCTTTTTCTAAGAATAGCTTCCTTGACCACAGCCTCCTTTTTGTTAAGGCCCCCAAAAGTATTTCACCGTAGTTCACTCACATGAGATTTTGGCACCATGGCCATAGCTAATTAGGTCCAGAATTGGAGCCACTTGAGGCAAAGGCAGTCATCCATGTGCTACTCATGGCCAATGATATAATCTGACAGGAGAAATCCATCTAATCCAGGTATTCTAAACCTAGTTTATAGCTGCCAAACCACTGATATCCTATTTTGGGTATGTCTGAATCCAAGACATATGGAAGGTCAGTTAGGTAATAGCACCAAGATCAGTAGAAGTAGAAACACAGAGTCACCATGTGGCAAAATATAAGATCAGAAACAAGAGCTACCTGCTTTGTAAGGGACAACAATGTACATCACTGAGTCACCTTCTATCCTGAATAACCCAGTGGTACCTATTCTACTTTACTTCTCCCTACAGCCTTAAAATAACTTTCCATTACCTGAATTAAAACAAGCTTGTCTCTATGACTTGCTAACTAAAAACCCCTGTGATTTAGGGCATTAAAAAAGACACCATGATGTTTAGAGGGAAAGCTGGAATTTTTAACTTGAACTCTAGTGTGGTGGAAACAAAATGACTTCCCTGGAATTCTTCCTTGAAAATGTAATGGATGTCAATGAGAAAAAAAATATTTTATATGCTTTATGTATGCCATATGCCATATGCTAACAAATCTCAAATGTTGTCTCCACGCAGCACCTCTTCACTGAACTTTAGACTTGCATATGCAAACATCTACTTTAAAATTTGACTTAGGCGTACAATAAATGTCTCTTACTCACTATGTCCTAAGTCAAAGTCCAAATGTTCTCCACCCAAAATTGTTCAAACCCCAACTTTCTCCATCTCAATAAATGGAAACTACATCACTCTAGTTGCTGAGGACAAAAACCTTGAAGTCATGACTCCTCTCACACCACCACATCATATCTACCAGCAAGTTCTATTTACTTTACTTCCAAAATATATCTAGAATCTGACCACTTGTCACCATCTCCAGTGCTACCACCCTGGTCTAAGCCATTATCATCTTCCAGCTGAATTTATGCAATGGCTTTTATTAGTCTTCTATACTTGTCCCTTTATGGTTTTATTCTTCAAACAGCAGCCAAAAGATGACTTAGATCCATTTTCCTTATTCCTCCTCACTAAGTACAATTATAAATCCTGAAAATAATGGAAGAGGCAACCAAAAGAGAACTCTGAAAGACAGAAAGAGGAAGGAAAAGTGGTTAGTGACTCTAAGACTACAGACAAAACATAGCAGCACAGTGTTTTATGACTGTCTCCTTATCCGAAAGAAGAAGACAACCCAGGCCATGTGTTTCCCAGCCCAAATCTAGCAACAGAAGGCAACCCAGGTAGGCTTATTTCTCCCCCAGATGAAACAGAAGTCCACTGATAACACTTGGAGAGCCTGGCAACACCAGCAAGGGGGATTGATCAGCAGCCCAACTGACAATAAGTGGACAGGGGAAGAGCTTTCCTTCCTTGCTGGGCCTGAAATTCCCCCTCGACTACCAAAAGACACTAGGCAACTGGTTGGCACTGGCAAGGGATGTCTTGCCACAAGTGGTCCAGCCTGGGTAATGCTCTTCTTTCTTGCAGGCCAGAGGTTCCCTTCTCTCAACCTAGATGCAACAGGTGACTTGGCCTGGGGAAACATCTTCTGCCCTTCAGGCGGCACCAACAGAGATCAGTGGGAGCTTCAGCAACCCCAGATAAATCAAGCAGACCAAAATAATACCACAAAAGTCCTAAATATTAAGTTGTCACTGGAACCAGAGCCCACAAAAGTAGGCTAGGACCTGCAGGCTAAACCTAAGCAGGATGACTGCCTGCTAAAATAAGATATTTGTATAGGATGAAAAATCTCTGAACGTAATAGCCAAAATCTAGAGGATATAATAAAAAATCACTTGTCACACCAACAACCAGGAAAATCACAATTTGAATGAGAAAAGAATCAGCTGGCACCCATACTAAGTTGAATCAGATATGGGAATCATCTGACAAGGATTTTAAAGTAGCTGTCATAAAAATGCTTCAACAATCAATTACAAAAATTTCTGCAAAGAAATAGAAATTATCAGCAATGAAATAGAAGTTATAAAAAAGAATGAAGTGGAAATGGTAGAACTAAAAGATATAATAACAGAAATTAAAAACTCACTGGATGGGCTCATTAATAGAATGGAGATAGAGAATAGAATCAGTTAACTTTAGGGCACATCAATAGAATTTACCCAATCTGCTGGACGAAGAGAAAAATAGACTGAAAATAAAAATTGAACAGAGCCTCAGGAACCTGTGGGAAAATAACAAAAGATCCAACATTTTTATTACCAGAGTCCTAAAAAGAGAGGAAAAACAGAGTGGGACGGAAAGAATATTCAAAGAAATAATGGCTGAAAATTGGTGAAAGACCCTAAGACAATGTTATAAACCAATGTTACCGCAATAAACAAAAAATTTAAAAAAAGTTTAAAAAAAAAACATAAGATGCAAGAGACTCAGCCAATCTCAAAGAGGATAAACCCCGAAAAATGTACACCAAGACACACATTAATTAAACTTCTGAAAAATAAAGGCAAAGAGAAGATCTTGAGGGCAGCAAGAGAAACAACACCTGACATACAGGGGAACACCAATTAGAATAATGAAATATCTCATTAGAGACCGTGGAAACCAGAAGGGTCTGGCACAACAAGTCGTAAAGGAAAAGAACTGTCAACAGCCAATTCTATATCTCGCAAAACTCTGCTTCAGGAAGAAAGATGTCTTTAGACAGGAGAAAACTAAAGAGTTTGTTGCTATTAGACCTACCCTTAAAGAATGGCTAAAAAAAAAGTTCTTCAAACAGAAAAGAAATGATAGATGATAAAAGAAGGAATCTTAGGTCATCAGGAAGGAAGAAATGACAACAAAAACAGCATAAATATGGGTACAGACAATAGACTACCTTTCTCCTCATGAATTTCATAAGTCATATTTGATGATTGAAACAAAAATTATAACATTATTTGATTTGCAACCTTGAACCCATGCCACATTATCTCTCTGATCTCATTTCCTACCACTGTTCCTGTCACCAGCTTTGCTCCAGCCACACTGGCCTCCTTGCTGTTCCTCAAATACATCAGGCAATGCTCCTGCCTTTGGGCTTTGGCACTCACAGTTCCTTCTGCTTGGTGTGTTCTTCTTTCAAACTTCCACATGATCTTTGCTTAAAACTCACCTACTCAGTGAGGCTTTCCCTAACTATTTTCTTTAAAATTGATCCCTTGCACCCCCAGCAAACTCTATTCCCATTTCTTGTTTTACTGTTTACTTTGCAAGAATGTCAGCTCCATGAATGCAGAGAATATTGCTTTTTTTCCTTCATTTTGTATCTCTAATGTCTAAAACTGTGTGTGTAACCTAGTGGAGATTCATATATTTGAATGAATGAATGAATTCATTAGCAAATCCAAGACTCTTTTCTCTTGGGAACTCTGGGTATGGCTTAATGCCACATTTGGAATAGAATGCATTCCTCCCCTTTTTCTAGGCTGAGAGAGATATCATCACAGTCTGGAGGGCCCAAGAAGATGAAGAGCATTTAAAAATATAAATATTCATGAACATCTTATTTTCCCTCCTGATTTCACCACCTCCTGTTTATTGAGCACTTACTCTATGTTGACCTTTATATAAGAATCTCATTTAATACTTGGAACAATCCTATGAGGTGGGCATTGTCATATTTTTTTGCATTCGAAGGTGCTACAGATTGAAAAATTAATTTCATAATAGCCTTTTAGAAGAAGAAAGAAAGTAAAGAAGGCAGGATGGCAGGAAGGACAGACTTCCACAGTAAATAGGCATATGGATTGTAGGATGCTTTCCAATTTCAGAAACTTTAAAATATTTTAACATTTGAGGTAATATGTTATTAGCTCCCTTTCACAGATGAATAAACTGAAGCTCAGAGAGGTTAAGTAACTTTCTTTGTGTCATAAAGCCAAGTAAATAGCAGAATTCAAATACAGCGCTACCTGATCCCAAACCCTATGCTATATCCACTACACTTCCCTGCCTCCTAAGAGGTTATCCCAGTGGCGCTCACCAGGGTTCTTACCACCCCATAAAGACATTTAGAGATGGGGTGTTGATGCCCTAATAACTAGAAAATACCTCTGGCATTTAGCAGATAGGGGCCAGTGAGGCTAAATAGTTCTACAATGTGTGGGATGGTTTTATTCAACAAATAATTGTCCTATCAAAAAATCACATGGCAGAATAATCAACAACTCTACTGATAGCCCAATCTGTGCCTGTGCTTGGCTAAATGCTGGGGATACAAGGATGAATGAGAGCTGGTTCTTGTTCTCAGGAAGCTCATAGGCTAGTGGGAGACTCAAGCAAACCATCATCTCTCATATAGCCTAGTAAGTAACTTATCAAAAGTATGAACAAAGTAACATGGGATTACAGAGACCCTTACTCTTTCAGAGTTTTACTCTTACAGATTTAGAGCAAGAGTAAGGTGGGTAAGTCAGGAAAGGCTTCACTAAGGAATTAGTCTTTGAGTTGGGTGTTTTTTTTTTCTTTCTTTTTTTCTCCCCAAAGCCCCAATACATAGTTGTATATCCTAGTTGTAGGTCCTTCTAGTTCTTCTGTGTGGGATGCCACCTCAGCATGGCTTGATGAGTGCTGAGTAGGTCCACGCCCAGGATCCGAGCCAGCGAACCCCAGGCTGCCAAAGCGGGATGTGTGAACGTAACCGCTACGCCACCGGGCCAGCCCCTTGAATTGGGTCTTGAAGAATAAGTGTAAGCTTTTGATTTAGAAAAAGGGAGGCAGATGTTTTCAGGAATAGGGGATAACATATGCAAAGGCATAACGTGTTAAAGGACATGTCAGGAAAAGGCAGTTATATGGTATACAAACAGAAACTACAGTTCTAGGGCCTAGCTGCATTCATATTCTGTCTTTTCTACTTCCTAGCTGTGGCTCCAAAAGCAAACTACTTAACGTCTCCGTGTTTCAGTTTCCTCCTATATAAAATGAGGATAGTAACAATAAAATATATCTCAGAGGATTGTTGGGAGAGTAAATGAGTTAATATTTGTGAAATATTTATAATGGTATCTGGCACATAATAATCCTTTAATTAATGTTAGCTACTCATTATTTTAAAAACAGGAAATTTATTTTATTGTTTATACTCTGTTCCATTAATAAGTTAATATAGATGAAAGGTAAATGATAGATGAGATAGATAGATGATAGATAGATAGATAGATAGATAGATAGATAGATAGATAGATCAATCTAGAGATATAGGTATTAGGATTGAGGAAACTTTAAGATGTCTGGTTTAACCAAAGCTTGAGTTAGGGTATGTGAGTAGAAAGGTAGGGTTGAGTTCAGATCACAAAGGTTACTATATTTATACCATGTAAAAGTTGCATAGATTTTATTCTATAATAAATAGGGAGCCATGGATGGATCTTAAGCAGAGGAGTGGCATGATCAGATTTGTGTTCTTAGATGACTCTGACTCCAGTGTGGAAGATGGACTGGAGGGGAGAGACTGAAGACCAAGT
Organism: Diceros bicornis minor; assembly: GCF_020826845.1. Lineage (NCBI taxonomy): Eukaryota > Metazoa > Chordata > Mammalia > Perissodactyla > Rhinocerotidae > Diceros > Diceros bicornis. The sequence continues at coordinate 60,405,986 of NC_080781.1, forward strand.
GGGAAGCTGTTGAAGAGATACAGGATAAAAATGATAACACCTAACCTCAGGCAGTGGTAGTTAGAGTGTCAAAGAGAGGATGGATTAATGAAAGAATCACAATCCACAAAACTTGGTTTTTGATTGATTGGGCATAAATGGGGTTGGAGAAGTGTAAAAGAAGAGTCGAAGAACTCAGATCTGGAAGTATCTTGACTCTCTTCCAATGCTCTTATCATTTCTCTAAGCCGTTTAGTTTTTCCTGCTGCTGCAGTTAGCTTGTGCTGGACCTCTTCCATAGCGCAGCGGCCTGCTCTTTCAATGGAATATCCTGTGTATCCTGCCTGTCTCTATTATTACACTAAAGGACTCTAAGCTGGGAGTGCAACCTCTCTCTTTCCTCTATGTCCAGAGATGCTCATTTATAGAAGCATTCCCCAGGTTGGCCATCCCTTAACCAGGAGCCCCCATGAACCTTGGGTGGCCTGGGCACAGGCACAAGGATTGAAGAAGGTGCCTAAAGCCCTCTGCTGCATAATGGCACAGTTCTCTGGGATCCACTTCTGTGTCTTTGTGGGAAATCTCTGCTAATGCTGTGTGATCCCAGTCACCCTGGGGGCTTTGCCCAAACAGAGAGTGCTCTTGGCTGAGCCATTGCTCCTTCCATTTCTAAACTTTGTATATTTCAAGAGAAATCTGATCTGGACCCTTCTGATTCATTTACACTTAAATCATCCAAGAGCTCTGTTGTAAGAGTGGACTCAGCTCCAAAAATGTCTTATAAGCTTTGGTTATAAAACTCCCTAAGATTTTGTGGGCTAGAATTTTTTTACTCCCCTTTTCTTTGAAACAAGATGTTGTGACTTTGCCAAGAATAAATGGATTTCCAACCTCAAAGAGGTCGTGTTTGGTTCAAGAGTCAGAAATCATGAAGCTCAAAGGCTCAAATGCATTCTTCAGGAACTGGCAATAATGAACCCCAGGAGGATGGGATAAGTGATAAATCTATGAGGCTCTGGATGAAGGAGTTACAGGGGGTATACATTCTACCCTTTGGCTCAGTGCCCCAAAGCCTCAGAACTTTTGTCCCTTAACTGGGGAAATGGGGCTATGAGACAGCACACTCCTACAAGGCACCAGCAAAATTAGGCAGAGAAACAACTTTTATTTTGAACAAGTGCCTGACAGCTTACAGAGTTCTTTTCACAGTTTTTCCTCTCATTTAATCTCCAACATCCTTGTGGACTAGGGATAATTATCCCCATTTTCCAGAGAAACAGAATGAGGTTCAGAGGAAGTGAAATGACATCCAAGGCCACAGAACTGACCTATAACCAAGTCAGGAATTCTCTTCAATTAACTTCAGACTGCAAGAGGCTGGAGAGAAATAAGATGTAGCCACTTACCTTGAGGAGCTGACAGTCAATAAGGCAACTATGACAGAGTGGCTATCACACTAAAATTGTTCCTAAATAAAGTTGGATATGTGGAATAGCAATGCCAATGATGTGCATGTATAGAGTGTGCATGTTTTCTTACTTTTAAATGTACTTAGAAATTGCTCTCTGCTCCTTTGCTCATATATTTTCTGACCTTTATATCAACTTCCTTAGCCTAGGATAGTGGCTGGTACAAAGTAGGCATTTGGGCAGTAGATGAATGAATAAGGTAATGAATGAATGCACAGATGAATGGGTGCGTAGTCACAGTGACTGACTTAGTCTAGAACAGTGTTTCTCAAACTTCCCTTGTGATAAAAATTACTTGGAGCACTAGTTAAATATACATATTACCTTACCTCTTCCCTGGAAATTCTGATTTACAGTTCTAGTTTGGGATTCAGGAATTTGTATTTTAACAAGTTCACTGGTGATTCTCATCATTAGAGGAGTTTGGGAAACACTGGTCTTGAAAAGCCTCAGCTTAAATTTTACTTAAGTGAGTTCAGTTTTTCCTGTCTCCAACCCAGTGAGATTAAGATAGGGGCTCATAGGATGCTACAAGTTTAAAAAAAAAAGGCAATATAATGTCCCCTAATATGTATAATTCCTCACAATTGACCAAGGACTTTCACATTGATGTCAGAGATTATTGGCATTATGGGTACTCACAAATATCCATGTTTTCATCCTTTTCCTGCACGTAGAGCTGGACTACATTTCCCATGCTCCTTTGCCCTTGGGTGCAGCCATATGACTGAGTTTTGTCAATAGAATATGAGAAGTAATATGCATCACTTTGAAGCTTAACCCTAACAAACTCCCCAGTGTAATCATCCCTCACTTTACCTATCCACCACCTGAATGGAGAGTACTTCAAGTACCAAGAGGAGTGTAGAGCTACAAGATGGAATGAGTCTGGATCCCTGAATGACTGTGTAGAACAAAGTCCCCCACTAGTCTGCACTGGATTGTGAAATAAGTGAAAAACAGTATTTTTAAGCAACACACTTTTTTTAGGTGGTTGTAGGTTCTTATTAGAGCAATCAATCTACCTGGACTAATACAACATCCATCATCTCAACTGAACACCCATTATCTCAACTGAGCTTCATTACAGTCTTATGACATGGAGACATCATCTCTATTTTGTAGACCAAAAAAAAAAAAAAAAAACCCGAGTCTCAAGGAGGAAATTTTTGCTTGCCAAAGGCACTTAGCTGGAAAACAATACAACAAGGATTAAAGAACAGTTTAAGTGCCATGTGTTTGGTTCCTTAGGAATGTCCTTCAGCCCAAACTTACCCCAAAAGGGCTGGATAAATGATGAAAATGAGAAAAACTATTGAAATTCTAAATTTTCTTTAAAGCCATGGTCCACTGAGATCTCCTCCAGGAAGATTTTCTTGATGCCCCCTGCTAAGAGTTGTTTTTTGCTTCATTGGAGTCCGATGGGAAGTTTGTTCATGCATCTCTTTAGAATGTTTAGTGTTTCCTTTGCTTTACAGTTACTTGTGTATTTATCTTGTAACCTTCATACTTAATATTCTCCACACTTCACCAGACTACAAGCATCTGCAATGCTGAAGTGGGTATTTCTCAGCTTTCTGTCTAGTTTCTAGTTCAGTGTCAGGCACAGGATAGGGTGGTTTCCCAATAAGTGTTGAATAGATACATGTGTAGAGAGTGAATATGTGAGCATGCACAGGCACATGAATGTGTGTGTACGTTGACATATGTTTGTGTGAGTGTGAGAATGTATGCATTTTAGAGGTGTATAGATTTTGGTGGGGGGGTGTGAATGTGTATCTATGTGTGTTAGAAAACTGTGGAGCTATATGTATGCATGTATCTCTATATGTTGATTGGGAAGATATAATTCTATGACTGTGCTTGGGGGTGAGGCCTGGAGAGTTTTTGCCCTGGGACTGGGTAGGGAGGTGACTGAGCTTGCTGAGATAATTCTTTGACAAAACCAAAGGATTTTATGGCTGTTGCTCAACCCTGAAGATGCCAAAGCCTAGCCCTAAAGACATTTTCAAAGTCTCTGCTGGTGCTCTCCCACAGGGAAATGGTTCACAAAGCCAAGAATCTGCAAAAATGAAGTCAGGGGGCCGGCCCAGTGGCACAAGCGGTTATGCACGCGCACTCTGCTTCGGCGGCCCGGGGTTCGCGGGTTCAGATCCTGGGCACGCACCGATGAACCGCTTGTCTCGCCATGCTGTGGCGGCGTCCCATATAAAGTAGAGGAAGATGGGCATGGATTTTAACCCAGGGCCAATCTTCCTAGGCAAAAAAGGGGAGGATTGGCATTGGATGTTAGCTCAGGGCTGATCTCCCTCACAAAAAAAAAAAAAAAATGAAGTCAGCAAAGTTCACACTTGAATCCTTACTTCCCCTTCCTGTGGCCTTTTCTGTGCCCTCCCTCTCCACACCCAACCCCCAGGACCCTCAAGTTGAAGCAGGTCTTCTAGGAAGAAGGAAGATGTTTGATAAGTAGGGTTGGGCAGATAGAGACCCAAGGCGTTTCTTCCAAAACTGAAGACTCTCAGATTCTGTTTGGCTACCGCTAATTTCCTGATGCCACCACTCATATGCTTTAGGAGCATCTAGAGATTTTCTAAAACCTATGACCTCTGAGATATAGAGCAATTGGGTTGGGAAGATACAAGCCATCCTACAGGAACTCCCTTCTTTTTGCATCACTGAATCTATAAATCTATTTACAACTGGACCTATTTTTCCACTACTCCTCCTGTTACAACAGAGGAGGGGTTTCTTATGCTACCTAAGGGCAATTTTTTACCTGTATTTTGTATCCTAGCTCTTCTCACCTTACCAAAGACTTGACTTGTTCAGTTTCCACCTGTGCACCTCTTCCATATCTTCTTCCCTACTGGATCATTATCTTCATGCTATAAACATGATCTAGTGTTTTTCAGTAACCAAACATTTTTCCTTGATCTCACATTCCGCTTTAGCTACTCTCTCTAGCTATTTCTCTGTTTCACTTAACAGAAAAACTTCTCAAAGGAGTAGATCACTAATGATTTCCATGTTGAAAAATCCAATGGATATTTTTCAATCTCATGTTACTAAACCTCTCAACAACTTTTACGTGTTGATCACTCCATTCTTTTCTTAACTATTAATTCCTTCAGCTTCCATGATGCTACACTCGTTTGGCTTTCTTTCCATCTTACTCATTCTTTCCTGGGCTCCTTTGCTGGCTTGTCTTCCTTAAACATTGAGTTTCCTTAGGGCGCTCATGGGTCCACTTCTCTTCTCTCTTCACCCTTTCTTCATAGTTGATGCTTTCTAACTCCATGGCTTTAAAATTCATCTATATTCACAGCTAATGAATATATATCTTCATCTTTGACCTTTTCCCTGAGCTCCAGGTTCATATATCTGCCTACATGTTATTGCATTATAGATGTCTCATTGACATCTCAAACAAAACCTGGCCAAAATAGAACTCTTGATCTTCACTTTTAAACCTGTTCCTCATAGTCTTCCTCATCACAGTAAATGGCACCAGTATCCACCCATTTTCTCATGCCAAAAAAGTAAAAGCTGTACTTAATTACTCTCTTTTCCTCATCTCTCACATCCAGCCCATTAGTAAGTCCTGCCAATTCTACTCCAGATAGAGTTCTAATCACTTCTCTTTACATTCATCATCATCATCATCTCTCATCTGGAGTACTGCAATGGCTTTCTTTCTGCTTTTACTCTTTCCCACTGCTCCAACCAAATCCATTCTCAACAGAGCATCTGTAATGCAGATGTCACTCTCTTGCTTAACACACTTCAAAAGCATTTCATTACATTCAAAATAAAATCTAAACTCCTTACAAGACCTATAGGGACCTCTATGACCTTGGCCCTGGCCTACTTCTGAAACCTCTTATTATCCCACTCTCTCCTTGTTCCCTATGCTCCAGCCAAACTGGTCTCCTGATATTTCAGACTATTTTCTCCATCAAGCTTTTGCCCTTGATGTTTCCTATGCTTGCAATCCTCTTCCTCCATATTTTAGCATGGCTGGCTCCTTTTTATCCTATAGGTCTCAGCTTATATTTACCTCCTCAAAGTATAAAGTTTCCCTATCTAAAGTGTCAATTCCAAATCCCCACCATTACTATTTCCCACATCACTGTTTATTTCCTTCATAGCACTTATTGTAATCTGTGCATTTATTATTTTGTTTATGTTTCTATTTGTTTAATATCCAATTCCTCTTACTAGACTGTAGGCTCCATATGAGCAGGGACTTTGTGCCATTCACTGTTATATCCCTAGCGTCTAATACAGTGTCTAACACATAGTAAATGCTCAATAATTATTTTTTAAATAATATCCTAGGTGCTATCTTCAAAGGTGTCCAGATTCTTAGAAAAATAATCCCTGGGATAATAGGAACCACTTCTCCATGGCAGCTACGTTACAGACCATTTCTTGTTACTTCAAATGCCTTAAGTGAATAAAGTATTTATTCCAAATGTATGCAGAGAAATTCTGGTAACTGAAATTATCTTCAGTTCCTTATGCTTAGAGATTTTACTACAATATATTTAGAGTCTGTCCAGGTGTTGCTTTTGACCACACCATCTCATGACCCTCCTGATGGTAATCTATCCTATTCTCCTACTCACAGATACCTCCTTGAAGAAGATGCCTTATTTTCTGGAAAGATAACACCACATCAGTGATCCCTAGACCCTTTATGGTCTCACATCTTCCCTAATTATACAAACTTTACAACATTTCCTCCCACACTCACCCTGCTTTCTGGGAAGATACAATGATTACCCAACCCCAAGCTATAATGGATGTTACACTTTATTCCTTTCTGTTTTCTGGCCTCTCTCTAACCCTTCACCTGTCACATTATCCAGAGATAGCCATTTCTGAAGTTGGTCTCACTGATGCATCACCAAGGGAACAGTGGGTGATGGGATGAGGTATTTAATGGGAAGCACATATTTGGCAGGGTGATGAGAATTAGCTTTCTCTGAGAGGGCAGAGGCTGGAGATGAGCAAAGAGATTAGAAAGGGAGAAAAGCAGAGCAGGTTGTTGTCATGATATCCAAGGGAGGAGATTGGCCAAATAAATTCTCTCCAAGAGCACATCAATCGGGCTGTACTTTGCCAACTAAGGAGTCAGAGCAACTTAATAGTGGACTGGAAAATTTTGCAGTTTGAACCCAGGGAGGAAGGTGGGGAAGTTGTTACGTGGCAGGGTAACTTCGGTAGAATACAGAAGAAGAGAGACTGGATCGGGGAGAAATGTGCATGTTCTGACACCTCTCATGTACACAGATCTTTACTCAAAAGCTCTTCCATCCATTTCACTGATTCTTCTCAAACACTGTGGAAGGAGTTGGAAAGCATAGTTGATCTATTATGGTAGGATATGCCTGGAGTGCTCAACTTCCTCACTCTCATTTCTTGATTAGCCTTCAAGTGAAACTAGGGTAGATGCACCCCAATGAATAGCTAGTCACTATAGGACCATATGCTAAACCTCAGGGAAATATTTATGATTAACTTCATTTTAAAGATAGCCAAAGAAATCTTGGTGAGGTGACTTGAATTGGATATCCAATTAGTTATTGACAGAGCCCAATTTTCTCCCAGTAGTCTCCCCTCCACAAATTGCAGTCTTCCCCTCTGGGCAGAATTGGTACCCAGAGCATGCTGAGGGGTATAAAAAAAGAAGGGCTCCAAGAATGCCTGAATAAGGATAATATAGGACAAGGAGGCAGGCTGACAGATGTGTCCTTACCAGTAAAGGAGACTGACTTCACCAACTGCACCCGAAGTACACTGTGCCACAGGCCACACAGCCCTCACATTTGGATTTAATTGAAAAATGAATCTAAAACTCAGAACCAAGCAACCCATTACCACACAGTGTTTCTGCTTGTTTGTTTTTAGAGCTTTGATGCAATATAATATTCATCACTCCCCAAAGTTTCCTCCTTTGTATGCCTCTCTCTCATGCTTTCTGCTTCCCCATTCTTCACTTCACCCCATCTCCAGGCAACTACTAATGTACTTTCTGTCATTAATTTGCATTTTCTAAAATTTTACATCAATTGAATCATTATAATTTGTACTTTTTTTTTGTCTGGCTTTTTTCACTTAGCCTAATTATTTTGAGATTCATCTATGTCATAGTGTGTATCAATTGATCATTCCTTTTGATTGCTGAGTAGTGTTCCATTGTATGGATGTACCACAATTTCTTTATCCATTCAACTATACAGACATTTGTTTCCAGTTTTTGGCTACTACAAATAAAGCTTCTATGAATATCCATGTAAAAGTCATTGCACGGACATATGTTTTTATTTCTCTTGGTTAAATACCTAGGAGTGGAATGGCAGGGTTGTGTGTAGGCATATTTAACTTTTTAAGAAACTGATAAATTCTTTTTTTTCTCTTCAGTGTCTTTTTAAAAACCTTCAATTATGTACATTTTCAAGAACAAACACCAAATAGAGATTGATATAATTTCTCCCTCCACACACACCCACATACCCATAGAGTCCAGGAGTCCAATGCCAATTGCACTGATAATTATCAATATTTTATCAATATTGTTTCACATAGTCCCTTGTGTCTTTTTTCTAGAATATTTTAAAGAAAATCCCAAACATTATGTCATTTCACTTATAAGTGTGAGTGCTTTTCTAGAGGTTTTTAAAAATTTATATATTTCAAAATAAAAATTGCATATATTTAAGGTATACAACCTGATGATTTGATGTACGTAGGGAAATGATAACTACAGTCAAGCTAATTAATTTTTGGTGATGAGTGCATCTGAAATCTACTTGCAGCATATTTCTAGCATTCAATACAGTATCATTGACTATAATCATCATGCCTGCACTTTAGATCTCTAGACTTATTCACCTACATAATTGCAACTTTGTATCCTTTGGCCAATATCTCCTCATTTCCCCCACCCCCAACTCCTCAGCCCCCAGTAACCACCATTCTACTCTCTACTTCTATGAGTTCAACTTTTTTTTTTTTTAGATACCACATGTAAGTGAAATAATACAGTATTTGTTTTTTTCTGGCTTATTTCACTTAGCATAATGTTCTCCACATTCATCTATGTTTTGCAAATGACAAGATGTCCTTCTTTCTCATGGTTGAATAATATTCCATTATTTATATATACCACCTCTTCTTTATCCATTCATCCATTGACAGAATCTTGAATTGTTTCCATATGTTGGCTATTGTGAATATTGCTGCAATGAACATGGGAAGGCAGATATTTCTCTGAGTTTCTGATTTTAATTCCCTTGGATATATACTTAGAAGTGGAACTGCTGGATCATATGGTAGTTCTATTTTGAATTTTTTGAGGAACCTCCGTACTGTTTTCTATAATGGCTATACCAATTTATATTCTCATCAACGCTATACAAGGGTTTCCTTTTCTCCACATTCTTGCAAACATTTATCTTTTGTCTTTTTTATAATAGCCGTTCTAACAGGTGTGAGGTGATAGCTCATTGTGGTTTTGATTTGCACTTCCCTGATGATTAGTGATGTTGAGCACTTTTTCATATATCTATTGATTATTTGTATGTCTTCTTTTGAGAAATACCTTTTCAGGTCCTTTGCCCATTTTTTAATCAGGTTGTTTTCTTGTTAATGCGTTGTTTGAGTTCCTTACATATTTTGGATATTGACCATCAGATGTGTGGTTTGCATATATTTTCTTCCGTTCCATAGGTTGTTTCTTCACTCTATTGATTGATTCATTTGCTATGCAGAAGCTTTTTAGCTTGACGCAATCCTGTTTGTCTATTTGTGTTTTTGTTGCCTGTGCTTTTGGGGTCATATAAAAATAATGATTGCCCAGACCAATGCCAAAAAATGTTTTCTTTATCTTTTCTTCTAATAGTTTTATGGTTTCAGGACTTACATTTGTCTTTTATACATTTTGAGTTGATTTTTGTATATGGAGTGAGATAAGGGTACAATTTCATTCCTTTGCATGTGGAAAACCAGTTTTCCCACCACCATTTATTGAAGAGACTATCCTTTCCTCAACATGTGTTCTTGGCACCTTCGTGGAAGATCAATTGATCATAAATGCATATATTTATTTTTGGAATATGTATCCTGTTCCATCAGTCTATATGTTTGTTTTTATGCCAGTACCATGCTATTTTAATTACTATAGCTTTTTTAGTATATTTCAAAATCAGATAGTGTGTTGCCTCCAACTTTGTTCTTTTTGCTCAAGATTGTTTTGGCTATTTGTGGTCTTTTGTGGTTTTATGATAGATTTCTCTATTTCTGTGAAAATATGTTGTTGGAATTTTGATAGAGATTGCATTGAATCTGTAGATTCCTTTGGGTAGTGTGGACATTTTCACAATATTAATTCTTCCAATCCATGAACACTGGGTATATTTCCATTTATTTGTTTCTTCTTCAATTTCTTTCATCAATGTTCTATAGTTTTCAGTGTACAGATCTTTCAGCTCCTTGGTTAAATTGATTCTTAAGTATTTTTTTAGATGTTATTGTAAATGAGATTGTTTTCTTAATTTCTTTTTCAGATAGTTTGTTGGTAGTGTATAGAAATTCAATTAATTTTTTTATGCTTATTTGTATCCTGCAACTTTACTGAATTCATTCATTAGTTCTGACAGCTTTTTTGGTGAAGTCTTTAGAGTTTTCTATATATAAGATCATGTCATCTGTAAACAGAGATAATTTTATTTCTTCCTTTCCAATTTCGGAAATTGCTCTGGCTTGGATTTTCAGTACTATATTGAATAGAAGTGACAAGAGTGGACATTCTTGCTTATTCATGATCTTAGAGGAAAAGCTTTCAGATTCTCACCATTGAGTACGATAATAGCTGTGGGCTTGTCATATGTGGTCTTTATTATGTTGAGGTACATTTCTTCTATACCTAATTTATTGAAAATTTTTATGATGAAAGAGTGCCTAACTTTGTCAAATATGTTTTCTGCATTGATTGAGATGATCATATGATTTTTATCCACCATTCTGTTAATGTGGTATATCACATTTATTGATTTGTGTATGTTGAACCATCCTTGCATCCCAGGGATAAATCTCACTTGATCATGGTGTTTAATCCTTTCAATGTACTGTTGAATTTGGTTTGCTGGTATTTTGTTCAGAATTTTTTTATCTATGTTCATCAGAGATATTGGCTTGTAATTTTCTTTTCTTATAGTGTTCTTGTCTGGCTTTAGTAAGAGGGTAATTCTAGCCTTGTAAATGAGTTTGGAAGTGTCCCCTACTCTCCTACCTTTTGGAAGAGTTTGAAAAGTATTGGCATTAATTTTTCTTTCAATGTTGGGTAGAATTCACCAGTGAAGCCATCAGTTCCTGGGCTTTTATTTGTTGGGAGGTTTTTCATTACTGATTCAATCTTTGTACTCATTATTGGTCTGTTCAGATTTTGTTTCTTCATGAGCCAGTCTTGGTAGGTTGTATGGTTCTAGGAACTTATCTATTTCTTCTAGGTTATCCAATTTGTTGGTGTATAAATGTTTGCAATAGTCATGATCTTTTGTATTTCTGTGGTATCAGTTGTAACATCTCTTCTTTCAATTACAATTTTATTTTTTGGGTCTTCTCTCTTTTTTTCTTAGTCTAGCTAATGGTTTTTCAATTATGTTAATCTTTTCAAATGGCCAACTCTTAGTTTCATTGATCTTTTCTATTGTTTTTATAGTCACTATTTCATTTATTTCTGCTCTCATACTTATTATTTCCTTCCTTTTGCTAACTTTAGGTTTAGTTTGTTCTTTTTCTAGTTCTTGAGATGAGCACAAGCAAGGAAGAAAATAGAGTATGTACTTGGAATACAAGGCATTTTAGTTTGGCTGGAACATTGTATAAGAATGCAATAAATAATAACTAACATCTACGTATCAACTCATTTAATCCTTGTGACAAATCTTTAAGATAGGTACTATTATTGCCTCCATTTTATAGATGAAGAAACCGAGGTTCAGAGAGGTTAAGTAATTTAATAGCTGTCTCACAGCTAAAGAGTGGTGAAGCTAGAATCTAAACCAAGGGTAATGTTTCTAAAGCTCATGTCCTTAACAGATGACAAGGGTTTGGACTTTACTGTGTGTAAGAGAAGCCACTGTGAGTGTTAAATAGTGAATTAGATTGAATCAAGTTAGAATTTTTGTAGGTCTCCCTGGTAACTAGATGCAGTCTGAGTTTGAGGGAGACTGGAAGCAGATTGACAATTAGGATACTGTGATATAATAGGTGGCTTGGACCAGGCAAGTGGCAGAGAAGATGGAGAAAAATAGATGAGTTTGAGAGACAGAGTTGCAGATTCAATAAGGACTGAACAAAGACTCAGGTTTGAATGACAGATTGAGGACAGCAGAGTTAAATTGTTCAGAGCCTCTGTCCTTGAAATCAAATATATTTTTGCAGTCTGTGCCTTGCTTGCACTGTCTACAATTATATGATTTTCACAAGTTCCCCTAGCTAGAAAGTGGCTAAACCAGGATTTAAACATAACTTAAATTACTCTTAAATCCCACACGCTTTCTACTACATTGCACAGCAAACCACAGTTATATATATATAGACTGTAACACAAATATGAGTCAGGAACTCTGGACTTTAGTCTTGGCTTTGCTATGTGACCTTGGACAGGTCATTTCAACACTCTGAGCTTCAGTTTCCTCATCTAAAAAGTGAAAATGATGATATTTACTTAAATATGTTGCTGTAAGCTGATGATCAAGGAAGCGCAACATACACATGCCTTATTCAAAGTGCAAGGTACAAAACACATCAGGCAGGATTAAGATAACTAGGAAGTGGCAAAGATTGGCTCTGAGTCCTACACCTTATTCCTTGGCCTTCAACAGCCTTCCAGGGGCATTTAGTCTAGTGGCTTTCTGTTTTTATTTCTCTTTTAACCTTGGAACTTGTTGTTTAAATAAAATCTTACCTGAAAGCCTGATTCGTAAAACAACCAAAGAAAGCAGATCTGGTCAAAGTGGAATGGAGAGTCCAGAGTTCATTCTTTCAAGATGCTACGAGCAGACCCTAAAGGCAGTGCTTTCTGGTTTGCAATCCAGTTGTGGGCTTAAAATAAATTTCCTGGGTCAAGACTAGCACTTAAAAAAATGAAATAGGATAGAATGAAATAGAAAATAAAATATCAGAATGCAGCACATATGAAGTGGGTAGGTATGAAAGTTTTGTTTCGGTTATGTGTGTGTGGGATAGGTCAAAGGTAAACTGTATTTTACATTTACAAGGTATAAAACTTTGAAGATCACTTCTCTTGGGAACTCTGTTGAACTCAGTTTGTAAACCATGTTTTAATTGATGAAGTAAGAGTAGTATATGAACAAGTAGAATACAAAGGGAACAGCCACAATTGCTAGAAGGGAGGCCCATTTCTTGTCATTGACATCAGGAGAGAGGCTTCCAGCAGCTGCCAAGGGCCAGGCAAGATGGAAGCATAATTTCAAGGGTAAGGGTAAGAACTTCAACCACAATGATGGGGTGGCTGCTTCACTTCAGCTGCCTTGTGCAAATGGGGCCTTGTCAGGGAGAGAGGCTTCACCATGCTGGGATCTGTAGATGGAGCCAGACTCTTATGCCCTCCCAGTGGGAGAGTCTGTGGAGTAATCTGGAAGACTCCAGGCTTGACAACTAGGAGACCCAGAATCTAGGGGAATTGAGAGAGCACAGGCTTTATAGCTGGGCTCTGGTTAACTTATTCTACCTCTCTGATCCTGAGTTTCCTCAACTGTTTGTGAATATTAACAGCTATCATTTATTGAACACTTACTATGTTCCAGAGTGTCTTTCTTACATTTTCTCATTGAATCTACACAATAATCCATTTTATACATGAGGAATAGTATCATTTTACAGATGAGGAAACAGACATAGAGGAGTTAAGCAACTTGGCCAAGATCACACAACTAGGAAGTGCTAGAGGGAAGGTTTAAACCCAGTTGGACTAGGAATAGATTGACTCTTAACTGTTACTCTGGATGCAATTGAGCCCAACTATGTGATTCAAACACATTTAACAAATCTGTAAGTAATCACTTTGTATAAAAGACACAGAGGAGCTGTCTGAGAAAAGTTCCATTCAATGGGAAAAGTTATCAAGAAGATGAGTTTGGCCCATTCACAAAACCTTGGGTGACAAATAGAACAAAGGTTGTAAGTATACTGTGGTAATTTGGCTCTGTCCCCCCAGCCAAGCCCTTCCTTGAGGACTCTAGCACAATGCCACAGTGCCTAGAGACAGAATAAATGCCTAAAATAGTGCTGTACTGTAAACACTACCCAGATGATCATAGTAGCAATAGTGACAGTCATGAGGTACTCTCAGATAGCATCTTGGGTAGTTAGGTGACCTCACTAAAAGGTGTCAAAGTAGCAAAGGAGAAAAATGATAGGCTCCACAAAACTGATGGATGAGGGAAGCAGCTATTTATCAATTGGTATGGAAGTATTTCAGCATTTGATGTGTATCTGAGACAGTGGAAATTGTAGTAAAAAGGAAATGGGCTTAGGAGTCCAAATGATGCAGTCAATATAGGTAAGCCTCTAAGGGCACACAGCAGGGTAGAGGAGGTAGAGAATGGATCTAGGAGAGCTAATGGAGAATAACCAGCACAACTGGGGCACAATCTCTTTTCTTACTTGTACTCCTGATCTGTTTGATCTGAGATGGAGGAATAGAGAGGGGAGCTATTTTATGGGAAGTTTTCATGGGCCAAGGCTTCAAGCAGTGTGTATCACTTCTACACAAATCCTTTTGGTCAAGTCTCAGTCATATGACTACTACTAACTGCAAAGAAGGCTGGGAAATGTAGAATAGCTGTGCAATCAGGAGAAAAAGGGAATAGGTTTTGTAAACAACTAGCCAGTCTTTGCCATTGCACCATCCGTACTTTACATATACGATCTAATTAAATATCAGAGGGGAAGGGGGGAGGGAGGAGGCCGAAAGGGATAATTAGGCACATGTGTGTGGTGATGGGTTGTAATTAGTATTTGGGTGGTGAACATGATGTAATCTATGCAGAAATAGAAGTATAATGATGTACACCTGAAATTTATACAATGTTATAAACCAATGTTACTGCAATAAATAAAACACGTAATGCTGAAAAAAAATAAAAATAATTTAATCCTCCATTAAAACTTTAAAGGTGATTACTATTGTTACTGTTATTATCCCCATTTTACAGGTGATGAATATGAGAAGGTGCAGAGTCATTTGCTCAAGATCAGTCAGCTAGTACATGGAAAACTTGGGGTTCAAGTCTAGTCCAATTTTGAAGAATAAGCTTATCTATATCTATAAAAAACCTTTCTGGGATTTCAATAGGAATTGCATTAAATCTATAGATCAATTTGGGGAGAGTTGACATATTTACTATGATGAGTCATCTAATCCATGAACACAGTATGTCTCTCTCCATTTATTTAGGTTTTCTTGATTTTTTTCAGCATTTTGTAATTTTTCTTTCTTTTTTTTTTTTTTTTGCTGAGGAAGATTCACCCTGAGCTAATATCTGTTGCCAGTCTTCCTCTATTTTGCATGCGGGTTGCCACCACAGCATGGCTGACAAGTGGTGTACGTCTATGCCTGGGATCCAAACCCACATACTCCAGCTGCCGAAGCAGAGTGTGCCACACTTAACCACTACACCATGGGGCCAGCCCCAGCATTTTGTAATTTTCAGCATACATATCCTGTACATGCTTTGTTAAGTGTATATCAAAGTATTTCATTTTCTTTAGAGTGACTGTAAATGTTTTTAATTCTGGTTTACCCATTGTCATTCTTAGTATGTGGAAATGTCTTGATTTCTGTGTGTTCTTGTATTCTGAAACCTTGCTGAAATCACTTATTACTTCTAGGAGTTGTTTTTGTAGATTCATTGGGCTTTTCTACATAGAAAATAATGCCATCTATAAATAAGAACAGTTTTATTTCTCCTTATCCAATCTATATGCATTTTTTTTCCTTTTCCTGCTTTATTTCAGTGGCCAGAATTCCCATTACCATGTTGGACGAGTGATAAGAGCAGGCATCCTTGCCTTGTTCCCAATCATAGGAGAAAGCAGTCAGTCTTTCACCATCAAATACGATGTTGGCTATAGGGTTTTGGAGATGATCTTTATCAAGTTCTAATTATTCCTATTCTTAACTTCCTGAGGGTTTTTATCATGCATATGTGTTGAATTTTGTCAAATGCATTAATTAACATTTTCTTCATTAATTGATATCACCATATGCTTTTTCTTCTTTAGCCTGTTCATGTGGTGGATTGCACTGATTGATTTATAAAAGTCAAACCAACCTTGCATAACAGGAATAAATCCTACTTGGTCACATTGTTGGAAGTGGTTTGCTAATATTTCATTGTGCACTCTTGTTTCTACGTTCATGAAAGATATTGGCATGCAGTTTTCTTTTTTTGTTTGTTTGTTTGTATATTCTTTGTCTGGTTTTTGTATCAGGTTAATACTGGTCTCATAAAATAAGTTGAGAAATGTTTTCTTCTCTTCTATTTTCTAGAAGTGAATATGGAGAATTGGTCCTAGTTCTTTTTCAGTGTTTGATAATAATTGTGCAATGAAACTATATAGGTCAGGAGATTTCTTTTTTGGAGCTTTTAAATTATGGGTTCAATTTCTTTAATAGTTACAAGAATATTGAGACTACCTATTCATCTTGGTTAAAATTTGGTAGTTTGTGGCTTTCAAGAAATTGGTCCATTTCTTATAAATTGTCAAATTGAAGACTGTTACATTGTTTGCAGTATTCCATCATTATCCTTTTAATGACTGGAAGATCTGTAGCAACATTCCCTATTTCATTCCTGATGTTGATGATTTGGTCTCCTCTCTTACGTTTGTCAGTCTTGTTAGAGGTTTAGTGATTTTAGAGATTTTTTTCAGAAAAAAAAACAACTTTTCTATCATTGATTTTCTCTATTGTTTTCCTGATTTCAATTACATTGATTTTTGCTCTTATCTTTAATATTTCCTTTCTTCTTCTTGCTTTGGGTTTAGTTTGCTCTTTTTAGTTTCTTGAATTAGGAACTTAGACTACTGCTTTGAAGTTTTACTTTGTTTCTAGTGTAAGCATTTAGATTTATAAATTTCCCTCTCAGAACTGCTTTGGGTATATCACACACATTTTGGTATGTTATATTTTTGTTTCCAATCAGTTCAATGTATTTTTTATTTCCCTTGAGTCTTTTTCTCTCACCTACGGATAGTGTAGATGTGTTTTGTTTAATTTCCACGTGTTTAGGTATTTTCCTCTTGTCTTTCTATTATTATATCTAGTTTGATTTGATAATGGCCAGATAACATATTTTGCATGATTTCAATTATTTTAAATATTTAAGATTTATTTTATAGTGAAGGATATGGTTTATCTTAGTGACTATGCTATGAACACTTGAAAAAGTATATTCTGCTGTTGTTGAGTGGAATATTCTGTATACATCAATTATATCTTGTTGGGCAATTGTGTTTTTCAGATCTATATCCTTGTGGATTTTCTGCCTAGCAGTTCTACCAGTTTCTAAGAGGGTTCATGAAGTCACCAACTATAATTGTGGATTTGTGTTTTTGTCTTTTCAGACCCATCAGATGTTGCTTCATTTATTTTAAGGCTTTGCTGTTTGATGTGCACACGTTTATTATTATTATATCTACCTGGTGATCGATCTTTTTATCCTTTTTATCATTATGTAATGCCCCTCTGTTTCTGGTCGTTTTCTTTCCTCCGAAGTCATTTTATCAGATATTAATTTAGCCACTCCTGGTTTTTTATGATTCACGTTTGTTTGGTATATCTTGTTTTACCCTTTTATGTTCAACTTATGTATGTCTTTGTTTTCAAGTGTGTTTCCTATAAACATTGTGTAGTTGCACCATGTTTTTTAACTGCCAGTCTCTGTCTTTTGATTAGTATATTTAGACTATTTACATTTAAGGTAATTATTGATGTATTTGAGCATAAGTCTGCCTTTTTACTGTTTCATCTATTTTTCACTCTTCTCTTTCTCTATTCTTATCTTCTTGTGGATTAACACGAACATTTTTTAGAAATCCATACTGATTGATTTGCAGTGCTTTTTGTGAGTGTTAAAAATTTGGATTGGTGGTTACCAGAGGGGAAGCGGGGAGGGAGGAGGGTCAAAGGGATAATTCGGTACATGTGTGTGGTGATGGGTTGTAATTAGTATTTTGGTGGTGAACATGATGTAATCTATGCAGAAATAGAAGTATAATGATGTACACCTGAAATTTTTACAATGTTATAAACCAATGTTACTGCAATAAACAAAAAATTAAAAAAAATAATTTGTATAGTTTTTGTAGTAGTTACTCTGCGTATTACTCTAAATCTTATCAGTATACTGGTATTAAATAATGTTAACATTTTACCACTACAAGTGAAGTGTAGAAACCTTCTCTGCTATTAATTATCTTTGTGTTGAGTATCAGGTGGTGTTATAATTTTTGTTCTAATAATCAATTATGTTTTAAAACCTCATGAGGCAAAGATTAATCTATTTTCTGTACCCAAATTTCTGCTGTTTCTGTGTTGTTTCTTCTTTCTTGTTATTCTAGGATTTTTTTTTTTTATCATTTTTATTCTTGAAGAACTTCCTTTAGCCAGTCTTTAAGGGTAGGTCTGCTAGTGCCAAATTCTTTGTTTTCCTTTGTCTGAGTATGTCTTTATTTCTCTTTTATTACTGAAGGACAGTTTCACCAGATATAGAATTCACAATTGACAATTCTTTTCTTTTATTACTTGAAAATGCTATGCCACTTCTCTCTGGCCTTCATGATTTCAGATGGGAAATCTACTGTTTTTCATATTGGCCTTCAATATATGTAATGCCTTGCTTCTCTCTGGCTGCTTTTAAATTGTTTTTGTTTTTCTCTAGTGTTCAGAAATTTAATTATGATGTTTCTTGTCATGGATTGTTTTTTTTTTTTTTTTTTTTTGGTTTCTCCTGTTGGAGTTCTCTCATCTCGCATCTGCAGGTTTGTGTCTTTAGTCAACTTTGGGAGGTTTTCAGCCATTATTTCTTCTACTCTTTTAGTCTGACTCTCCTTTTCATCTCTTTCTGGGATATCAGTGATACAAATGGTGTACCTTGTGTTATTGTCCCACAGGTCCCTGAGGCTCTGTTTATTTTTCTTTTCTGTCTATTTTCTCTCTGTTATTAACATTGGGTACTTTCATTTGATCTTTCCTCAAGTTCACTAATTCCATCCTCTGCCATTGCCACTCTACTATTGAGCTCATCCAGCAAGCTTTTTATTTTTATTTTTTTTTCATTCCTGTAACTTCCATTTGACTCTTGAGCATAAGTCTGTCATTTTATTATTTATTTCCTATTTCCTATTTCTTTCTTGTGGGTTTCTTCTTTTAAATTTTTTCAAGAGAATCTTTAAATCTCCTTTATGATGGCTGCTTTAAAATTCTTTTAAAATAATTTCAACATGTGATTCATCTCTTGTTGGTATCTGTTGGTTATATTTTCTCATTCAAGTTGTGGTTTTTCTGAGTTGTCATTATGATGGATGATCTTTTTTATTGTATCCTGGACATATTGGCTATTATTTCAGGGGACTCTCGATCTTATTTAAGTATTTTGTTTTAGCAGGCAGTCACCCTATTTAGGTTTAGCACGTAGGTTGTGACCCACTTTCGTGGCTGTGGTTTTGATGGCAATTTAATTTTCAGAGCCTTCGTGGTGTTATTTTGGTGTTAGTGGGGCTCCATTTGTTGCCTGCTGATGTTGCCCAAGGTCGTGGACTGTGTTTTCCCAGACAGGGTCATTTGGTATCTCTCTTTGGGAAAGGGGAGTCTCAGGATCAGGAAGTTTCAGGAACAAAGAGTCTTCCTGGCCCCTGGGACCTTGTTTTCTAGGAAATCCTTGCTTGTGGGAGATGGATAGTGTTTACCAGGCTAGGTGCTTATTGTGACAGTTGCTAGTTACACCTTGCTACTTACACCCTCTTGCTAGTTACACCTGACTACACTGGTGAAGCCTGCGGGGAAATAAGACCTTCCGGGTTGGGTTCTTCTTATGGTGGGAGTGGGGTCGTGGGAGGATGTTGCTGGCCCCCACGCCTCATCTCATCCTCAGGAGGTTTTGACATGCAGTCTTGATTAATAACAACTGGGATATGATCCCTGATACCCTCACATCTGTGATTCTGTGAGTGTTTGTGAGGAGAATCTTGGCCCTCAAAAGGAGGCTCTGGGGAGTTAGAAGACTGACTTTGAATAGGACCCTCTTTTTTCACTGTGCTTAGGAGCAAACAGGAGCACACAGGCTCACATGTGATGGAAGCTGTCACTTTGTGATCTGCACTGTAGACTGTAGAGGGGCCTACACAAATCACAGTCATAATGTTTATACTGCTTTGAAGGCTTTCATGACGTTGAATTGAGATCAAAAGATGTGAAAGTGTTTTGTAAATGCTCACAGCTGAAGAAGTAGCAAATAGTAAAACAAGAATATTAAATTCTATATTTCAGAATGGTGATGAAGATGAAGTTGTGTCATACAAAAGTGCTTGGCAGGAATTGGAATCATGTAGATGGCATGACTAGAGTATGGGCACATATCACAAAATAGTGAGTAAGCCCAGTTGTGTACTATGCATTTACACCATAATTAGTTATGTCCTCAGATTTGGGGATTCCTAAATGTCTCTGGGTACACTACCTTGGAATGTCAAATGGTTACTGTGTAGTTATAAATTTGCCTATTGAATATAGACTCAGATCTGGGGAAATTCAGTGAATTTATGAAATTTTCTTCAAGTAGCTATGGCCAAAATTAGGATGGTTTTGCAAATTAACCTAAAATATGTAAAATTTGAGGGCTGTGCATCCTTTTGCCATTCAATGCCCATACCAGCCTCTGTGTCTCTTCTTTGCTTCTATAACAAACAGGCTTCTCCCCACACATTCCTCACCCCAACCTCTATGCCCCTTTCTAATGGGCACATTCTTTAGGTAAATACATACATTCAGTTGTTCTCCTCTTGTTCTTTAAGGCAGAAGTTTTAAACTGGAGTACATGGTAAAACACAATTTTTTGTGCCTTACCATTTGTCTAGGGAGCAGGACCATAGCTTTTGCCCAACATGTCAAAGGGGTCTGTGATCCAGAAGTTTTAAGAACTACCAGTTTTAAGATGACTTAAAGTTTTAAGATGACAATTTTACTTCCTTCCATTCAGAGTTCTCAGAGGGCTCCTAACCAATGCCCAAGGTCACACAGCTAGGAAATTAAGCTCCTGAGGTTTGAACCCAAATGTAATGGGGTTAAATGTAAGTCTGAAACCATTCTCGGTCAAAAGCCAAGGCCACTTTCACAAAACACTATTCCAGGATGATGTTGGGGAATCTTGCCAGCTGCTGGCTCATCCGTGCCCCTCCTCATCTAGGGTTAGGCTTGGGCAACCCAGGGTCTCCCAGAATGCTTATCAGACTTCCATCTTTTTCAAATTGAAATGTTTTCAGCAACCTGAGTTATAGATCTCAGGATTTTCAAGGACATCATTAAGTCTATCCCCTGCCTCCAGGATCATATAAAGGATTTATGTACCTATTGTAATGTCAGATACCTTCCAAAGTTTTCTCTGGAAGTAACCAACAGCATCAGATGTTCCTATTTTAAGTTGTTTTCCTATGAGTCCAGCTCCTTCTCAGATTCTTAGAATGTCAGAGCCAGAGGGGTCTTGAGCCAGAAGGGACTATTTTACAGGTAGAAATGGGAAGAGACTTGTCCAGGGTCATGGAGTGATTTAGTGGAAGATCAGACCAGAAACCAGAGTCCTTTACTCCCAGTCAAAACTCATCCCCAGTCAAATACTCATCAACAGATGAATGGCACAACTCCTTGCAAACTTTCCCTCTCTTCTCTGCCCCACTACGCACCCACTCCTCATGATATTGTAACTTATGCCAGTTGCTGGTGAAGGGAGAGGTATGAGAAGGGCAAAGGAAAGCATAATGAGTACTCAAGGATGGGCCAAGGAAGGAGTCATGCTCTGACCAGTGGGCTTTCTCAGGCTGCCAGGCCCTCTTCTGTGTCTCAGAAGTTCCTGAGATAGTCTGATCTCACTGTGACCAAGCTGAGCTTAGTAGAGCATCAAATTGCCATCTTGTGAGAGTGAGAGAGTGCAGTCCCTCCACCCAGCTAGCCATGAGAACCCCTGGAAGCCAATACAGTGAGCAGGGAACTGAATAAGTTTTCATAACAGTTAGCACAGATATTCCCATGTTTTAAACACCTACTATGTGCCAGACCATGTCAAAGGTATTTTAAATATATTTTTCTCATTTACTTTTCCCTAAACCCTAGAAAGTAAGTATGTTAATATCTCAATGAGAAAACTGAGCTCCCAATTAATGCGCTGACTTGCACAAGGTTACACAGCCAGTAAATGCCATTTCTGGAACTAAAACCAAGAGGGCTGACTGCAATGAGCGTGCACTGTCTTGAAAATAAGAGCTCTCATTGATTAAATTTTATATTATATGTCAAGCACTGTACTAGGCTCTTGGATGTAGTATTAAAATCTTTACAGTAAACCTGTGAGTTAGATATTGCTACTCCCATTTTACAGGAAAAGAAACAAAGGTTCAGAGAGTAAATGTGACTTACCTAAGATTCACATAGCTAGTAAATAGCTTGGTCAGGTCTTTAAGCCAGATCTATCTGACTTTAAAGTCCACATTCTCCACCATGCTGCCTATTTCAGAAATTTGGGGGCATGGTACAGAGTGGATGAATGAGGCTTTCAACGTATAGGCTCCTCTTGATGGCTTTGGGGATAGCTTAAATATTTTACATGCTCAATCTATGATATTATAATTCTAGGAGGCAAGAACAAACTCAAAGAATAAGATTCAGCAGCTCTGATGTCTGGATCTCAGAGAACTGATCAGTCCTCCAGCCCTACTCTACATTCTAGAAACATTTGGATACAGTGAAATTAGGACAGATTGGGAAACTGAAGGAACTCCCACTGGATCAAACTGAGCTAGAACCTCTTAGGAGACTAAAGATCAACTCCTCCCCTGGAGAGGTATGCCCCATTGTGCTTCCAGGGACTGCTGCCCTGGAGCAAATTGTTATAAATAAGGAAACTTGTTGCTGGTTTTCTGCTACTTCTATTCAACTGATTCTTTTCAGTGTTTTGTAAAGCACCATCTATCACCCCAACTTGTGTAGGATCAGTCCGAATCAGATAGATGCCACCTGTGCTCTACTTCTCTTGAAGTTAACTTGCAGAAGAGAGATCTAAGCGCTTGCTGCTGGCTTATAGATTTTCATCTTTATGGTAAATCCACCCCTTTCAACTTTTTCAGGAACCTCTGGGTTTCACGTAATCCTCTTTCAAATTATGGCTGATGAGTTTATGGTCTGTTAACTTGGTGGTCTTGGATTTGCAGCTGTGTGCCCCAGTAGCTTAGCATAGTGCCTGGCCCCAAATAGTGCTGAGGAGGCATTACATAAATGAATGAAATCAACTTCACAAAGTACTTCCGTGTCTTTTTCTAGTAGGCAAGGCAGACAAAACAGAAGCTCAGGACTTGACCAAACCTCCAAAGTCAGCTCATCTAATCCTCGACCTGATTCCTTCTAACTATCTCCAACCAACTGGTCTTTCAAGCCCTGCTTACACACCTCCCGTTACAGGAACTCACCAGTAGACAATTCACTTACAAAGGTCTTCCTTGTGATGAATGAACTCTGTCTCTCTGTGGCTTCCACCTAGGGGTTGTAGCTTCTTGATACCATACAGATTTTGCCTTTTCTGTCTGTTCTATCACAAGGCACGAGCTCCAGTTTATTCAATGATTCCACACAGAATTGGGGCTCTTGTCTCTTCCTCACTGTACTGACCTCTCCTCTGTACCCACTCTTCTTTTTCTGTATCATTTTTGAAGAATGAGAACAAGAGCTAGAAATAGAACAACTGTTGGCAGTACAGAATAGAGAAGAATGTCACCTTCTCTGCTCTGAAAAATAATAATTCTATTGATAGAAACTAAAGTGAAATTTGTGTGTTTTTTTGAAACCACTTCACCTTCTTGATCAGGGACCTACAAAATATGGCACGTGGGCCAAATACGGCACACTGCCTGTTTTTGTAAATAAGGTTATACTGGAACACAGCCATGCCCATTCATTTACATATTGTTTGTGGCTACTTTTATGCTGTGAGGGCAGAATCGAGTAGTTGCTACAAAGACCATATGCCTCACAACACCTAAAATATTTACTATCTGGCCCTTTAAAAATTTTACCAATCCAGATTCTTGATTTATACTGGCCTCTTTGATAAAAACTGTTAGTCATACCAAGCTCATTGGTAAAAGCAAAAATGAAAGTCTAAACTGAGGCTCAGAGAACTGAAATGACCTGCCCAAATTCACACAGCTTGAATGTGACCAGAGATGGATTTTGAACCCAGGTCTGTTGGTTCACAGTCCAATGGTCCATCACCTCATAGTCTCCTCAGTGCTCGCTACCAGCCACCTCAAGCTGGGACATGTTGTGGTGCTGTGGCTCCACGATTTCTAGCTGCCTCAGTTGAATTCACACCATCAGCCAATGCTTGCCTAGGTCAACTCTGCCTGGCTCAGGTCAGTTCTGCTTAGTTGCTCCTTTGTTCCATCCCTGGTCACCTTGCTACTGAGGTTACAGTTTCCTTGGCCAGTGATCAGGATAGGCTTTCTAGAGAACAAGCCATTCAAGAGTCTTTGGCTACAGAAGTAGGGAAACCAGGCTAGCTGAACCTCGAGGCACAACAGGGCAAGGAGAGAGCACCACCGAGTCTGTGTCACACTCCAGGGGGAGTAACCATTGGCTGACCGATGATGTGGTTTCTCAGTCACCATCCCTCATGTCCTTGAATCTGGAAATCTTTCCAAAGGATAAAACAGGAGGGAGGGATGGCAGAAGAAAAGGAGGAAGGGAGAGAGGGAGGGAAAGAGAGAGAGAGAGAGAATGAGGATGAATATAAGCTGATCAGCAAGAACAAACTTTCTTTGATTTATTCATTTCTTTATTAATTAATGCTGCTTTTTGTACCTGGGCACTCGTTTAGAACCTTCCCTGGCTTCTAGCAGAGCTGGGCACATCAGCCCAGACATTCTTGCCCATACTCTGAAAGGACCTGGCTGGGCCTCCAGACAGCTATGTCCAGTCCTGCATAGGCAGTCCTAATCCAGGACACACAGGCTAGTGGAACTGGGGGGTCAAAACAACCAGTGTAGGCTGCTATGAGGCTTACCCTCAGACCTGAGCCCATCTCCCCAACCCCAAATTCACCCACAAAAGCCCCCAGCAATGGAAAGCAGGGGTGCACAGGAAGACTAGGAGAAAGGCATTACAGGTACATGTCTACCCTATGAACTTTAGTACCAAAGAATATCAGAACTCAAGGGGCCCTTAGATATCATCTTGCTCAACTATCTAATTTTACAAATTGGAAAACTCATGCTTGGAGAAGGGAAATGATTCACCTAAGATCACACAGCAGATCAATTCACATGCACAGAATCATTGGACTCTTCACTTTGAAAGAGCTGTTACAGGTCATTTGTCTAACTCCTTCATTTTACAGATGGGGAAACTAAGGCACAATCTCCAGGACAGAAATTGTGCCTGACTCATTTGTATATCCCCACATCTAACAAAGTGCCTTGAATACAGCAAACACTCAAGAAGTGTTTCTTGAAATAAAGAGGCATCAAATCTTAAGAAAAGATCTTTGACACTATCTCGTTTGCCCACCTCCCATTTTATGGATGAATGAATCAAGGCCCCAAGAGGGAAATGGTTTGCCCTACGTCCAGTAAGAAATAGAGCTGAGGCGAGAACCTAGTCATCCTAAGGTTAAGCAATGTGCCCAAGGTTCCACAGTTAACATGACATTGTAAAATGAGTCCATTTTTTCCCCTGCAGAAATTTCGCATTCTTGCTTTCCTTCCTTCCTTCCTCATTTCCTTCCTTCCTTTCTTCCTTTCTTTTTTTCTTTCCTTCCTCAAACATTTCCTGAGCACAAGCCATGCGTGGGGGAATACAGTAATACATAAAATCCAGTTCCTGCAAACAAGGGGCTCACATCTTCTGGAGGAGACAGATGTGCAAACAGGCATTTACAAAATGCACTCCAATTGATATCTGCAGGTAGGAGTGCATAAATCAGAATGGAAGAGCCATGAAAGATTTCTCAGAGAGATTGATATTTGAGTTGGCTCTGGTGGGATAGTAGGAGCTTACGAGGAATATAAAGGACATTTCAAGTAGAAAGAATAGTATGCACAAAGGCATGGCATATTTGGAGAACAATGAATAGTAAAGCATGGTTGGCACATAGGATACCATCGGAGGCAGCTTTTAAGGGGTAAGAAAAATGAGAACTAGATTATAAGGGCCTTGAATAACAGGCTGAGGAGCATAAAATTTAGCTTGAGTGTCAACAGGGAAAGTTTTGAAGTAGGGGACTGATGTAGTCAGCTTTGTGGTATAAACTGATTATTATGGAGGAGTATAGACATCTCTTACCTCTGTCACAAGATACCCTTGACCTTACTTTTGTTTACACTGCCCCAATGCTTGGTCCTTAGGGCCCTCCTGAGCTTGTAGGCATTGAGTGCAAGATTCTCGGTATACTTTTAAAGACTTCTCTGGCCACCTAGAAACTTCTGTCCTCTAAAACTCTCCCCCTCTGATTGTTTCTTCCTCACATCAGAGTCAAAGGTCTGCGGCGGTACCACATAGTACACGGAATATGTACTGGAAAGGTATAAAAGACTCAGTTTCTAATACTGTTTCAGTCATTTCAGATATGGCCATGGACATTTATAGGCAACGAAAAACTTGATAGAGTGCAAAGTTAGAGGCAACGGAAAATAATGGGCAAGAGAGTTTGTCTCAAAGAGCACTTGTGTCTAAACAAGGAAGTAACTCCGCTATCAAGGCAGGGAGTCTTTGTAAGTTTTACACAGCAAGATTCATTTATTATTATAGACCAGTTTCTGTTGTGCATTTCTCATGCTTGCTTTTCCTAAAGGGGATGTTTTATTTTAGTTATTTTGTTTCCATTTCACCTTTGATTTTAGGGTATGGGCAAGGGACAGATAACTTATCATTCATATCTCAGTTACATGCTATGAATCTCAGAATATAAGGGCTCTCAGAATGCATATAATTGTTCCTCTACAGATGGGAACTCTGAGGCCTCTCTCTCTGAGAGAGGGAGAGTGTCTTGGCCAAGGTCACAAGGCAGTTTTGGTAGAACAAGAGCTACAGCAAGGTCTGATTCTCAGTCTGGTGATCTTTATCCCCCAGTTTAGTTGCCACTCCTAGAATTGGTAGAGCTGGAAGGACTTTCAAACCACTGAGTTCAGCATTCCAAAAACTGTGCTACATAGACTTGATAGGTGTCCTACAAAAAAATTATTCACTCAGATAAGTTTCTGAAATTCTGTGTTAAACAAGCATCTAGCTAAGATTAAATAGGTTTTCTTTCTGTTTCTTCTATGTTGCCATAGATAAGTTGCTTAACCTTTCCGTGATCTGATTTTTCAATTCTAAAATGAGACTAATGAAAGTATTTATCTTGCTTAGTTGTTCGTAGGATTAAATGAGTTAATATTTACAAGTTTCTTTGTAAATTAAAATATGTCTATATGGTTATAATGTATAAATAATATGCAATATTTTCACATAATGGGATACTACATGGCAACGAAGATGAACAATTACTGTTGTACACAATAACATGAATGAATCACATACAAAATGTTTCACAAATGAAGCCAGACACAAAAGAGTACAAACTGTATAATTGCATTTGTTAAATATTCAAAAACAGGCAAAACTAATCTATAGTGATAGAAGTTGAGATAGTGGTTACCTCTGGGAAAGTATAGAGGTTATGACTAGAAAGGTACTCAAGGAGGGCTTCCAGGTGCTTGCAATGCTGTTTCTTGATGTAGGTGCTGATTACATGCATGTGTTCACTTTGTGAACATTTTTAAGCTGTACTGTCATGGCTTGTGCACTTTTTGTGTGTCATACTTCAATAAAAAATCTATTTTAAAATAGTATTATTCAGAGACTTTAATATGTTAACGTGCATTGGAAGTCTCTAATAAAGAAATATAGTACCCAAAACTTGGCCACAGAACCACTTTTGAGGTGCACTAGGTACCTAAGGTGGGACAAAAGTCAGATAATATGGAGTTCTTGCCTTGAAGGAGTTCACAGTCTAGGATGGGCATCAGACATATACTGCCTACTATGTGTTGGGCATGTATACAAGTACATGTATACAAGCAAAGCTTAAACCAAGTGCTGAGGATACATAGTGTAGGCGGAGAGGTGAACACTAGGCATTGGCAGGATCAAAGATATCACCAAGCAAAAGAAGGCATTGAGGATGGGTTTAGAAGAGTGAAGAGGGTTTGATCCTATAAAGGATTGGGTGTCAGAATAGAGGAAAATGAGTAATCCAGGGCCTAGAGCCATTGCTATTGCTACAGGGGCTGGTGGGATCGCTGTCTGGCTCCATGGTCTCAGCTAATGATGATAAAAAGATGATTTCACCTGGATTCCATTCCTTAACCTGTTCTAGCTTTTACTGCTTATTTTCAGCACTCGTTTGTTCATTTAATACATGCATTTGAGCACTTTATCTAAATCACACCCTATGCTAGTTATTGAGGAGAAAATGGTGAAAAGAAAAAAAAAGTTAATAAAATCCCAGTCACTGACCTCAAGGATCTCACATGATAGGGGAAGGACTTGAATAAAGGGACAGATACTATAAGCCCAGTGATTTGAGACAGAAAGACAGGAGCCTGTGGAAAGCCAGAGGGTGGCGACACCTACTCTAGCCTTGGGGGATCAGACAAAGCTTTTTGGAAGTGGTGATATCTAATCTGACTACTTTTTGCTACCTCCGCTGCTACCACCTGGATCCTATGCCTTCTGTTTGATCCTCCTGCTTCCACCCTGGTCCCCCGTTCAGTCCTTTCTCAATGCCAGGGGGATCCTACTAGATTGTAAGCCAGATCATGTCACTTCTGTGATTTTTAAACCCTGAAATGGTTTCTCATCTTACACAGAGTAAATGTCAAAGTCCTTATATGCACTCTTGTATACAGCCCTGCATGAACTTAGGCCCCTGTTCTCTCTTCAGCCTCATCTCCTACTGCTCTTCCACATTAGCCCTGGCTGTTCTTCCAATGCACCAGTTGCATTCCTCCCTCAAGGCTTTTGCACTTATCTGTTCCCTCTACCTAGAATGCTCTTTACTCAGATATTTTTAAGGGCTTGCTCCCCCGATTTCTCCAGGTATTTACTAAAATGTCATCAAGAAGTTCTTCCCTGGCTACTCCATCTAAAATTGCAACTCTATCCCATATACACAATTCCTATCCCACTTCACTTCATAGCACATATCACTAACATACTATATATTTAACTTTTTAAAAGATATTTTTTGGGGGGAGCCAGCCCTGTGGCACAAGCAGTTAAGCGCATGCACTCCGCTGCGGTGGCCCGGGGTTCGCTGGTTCAGATCCCGGGAGCGCACCGATGCACCACTTATCAAGCCATGCTGTGGCGGCGTCCCATATAAAGTGGAAGAAGATGGGCGTGGATGTTAGCCCAGGGCCAGTCTTCCTCAGCAAAAAGAGGAGGATTGGAAGGTGTTAGCTCAGGGCCGATCTTTGTCACACACACAAAAATTATTTTGGGGTTCTGTTTCCCCATATAGAATGTAAGCGCTGTGTTGATGTTACTATTGAGTTCACCACTGTATCCATAAAGTCTGACACATAGTAGGTGTTCAGTAATTATTTGTCAAATGAGTGAATGAATGAATGAATTGGAGACCTGGTGGAACTGGTGAAGACAATCAGACATGAGACGGGGCAGTTGAAAAAAGCATCCTATGCAGCAGAAGAAGCATTCTCAAAGACCCAGAGGAGAAAGAGAGCATTAGTTGAATACGGATAGTTCCGCCTGGCTGGAGTATATTAATGTGAAAACAAGAGAGGGAAGCAATAAAACAGGGGCCAAATCTTAAAGGGTTTTGTAAACCACATAAAGTATTATAGACTTAATCCTAAAGGCAATGTTGAGCCACTGAAAGGTTGTAAGCAGGGGAGAAACAAGGTGAGATTAGCCCTTGGTGATACCTTTAAGCCCTTGACTGGTTTACATCTTTAAAAGATGAAGGCATTAATTTCTAGTCGCAGTGTCAATAAGCAAATTGTTGTGACTGGAAAAAAACAGAATTCTAGACTCAGTTTCCTCATCTGTTAAAGAAAGACAATGAAAATACTTACTTCATGCAGTTGTCATAAGCATTAAAAACAAATTAAGTAAAGCTCCTAGTCCAAATGTGAAGCGTATATTAGGTGCTTAATAAGTGCTTGTTGACTAGGAAGCTCTTCTCCCCAATTTTCTTTTGGTGAAGTAGTACAGTGCTATAAGTGGAAGAAACTCAAAGATTTTGGAGTCATACATAGCTGGGATCAAATTTCAGCTCTGCCATTTCCTCACTGTGTGGCTTTGGTAAATCAACTCCCTTTGACCCTCAGCTTTATCTGCTCTTAGAAAGTGATGGAAATATCTGACAACTCCAAGCTAAGGATCTGAGGCTATAGCTTTTTATGCTGTATGAGGAGCTAGGCTTGGGTACAGCCCTGATGGGAGCTTGATGGTGGACACTAAAACATGTGCAAGGCAGACGTAAATACATACCCGGTCTGCCTCTCCTGGTAATAGCCCCTGCCTGCTAAGATCTCAATCCAGCCACCACTCATACTTCAGCATCACTCTCTCAAAACTTCAGGAACCGAAGGTAGAAAGCACAAGGTTCTAAAAATGGTTCACTAGGAAAAAAACATCCCAATGTGAATTGAGGATCTTAACCACAACAAATGATACAGTGTTGGAATTAATCTCACACACATATTTTAAGTCAGTAGTGTTCAAGCCTAGATGTTCATTAGAATAATCTAAGGACTTTTAAAAAGCATGAATATTTGAGCCCCACACCCAGAAATGCTGATTTAGTTTATCTGGACTTAGTCTGGGGCATCAGTATGCTCTCTCTCCTGCTCTCCACGAGTCAAATGTGATACAGGGTGAAAAATAAATGTTTAAAGACCTATGCTGGACTAGACATGGCCTCACTGAATCTTTACAACAAACTAGCAGTGTAAGTATTATGGGCCTCATTTTACAGATGAGGAAACTGAGGCTCAAAGAGCTAAAATGACCTGTCCAATGTTACACAGGTAATAGGTGGCAGAGCCATAATTCTAGCTTAAGTCTATCTGAGTTAAAAGCCCTCCAGCAAGAGGAAGTTTTAGGGCTCAGGGAGAGCTGCTTGAAGTGGGCCTCATGGAATGAAGAGGAGTTCCTTGCACTACAAAGTCTTGTGAACAGCAGTATAGCATAGTGGTTGAGAACATAGCTACAAAAGCCAATAATTGCTTTGGTTCATTTCTTAGTTCTGCCACTTGCTAGTTACATGGACAGGCTAATTAACCTGTCTCAGTCTTATCAGCTATTATAATGACAATAATAATGATATCTACTGCACAGGGTTGTGATGAGGATTAAATGACTTAACATTCATAATGGATTTAGAACAGTATCTAGTGTAGAAAAAGGCTGTATAAATTATTGGAAATCCACTGAAGTTACAAATATATATTCCAAAGTCACCTCACACCTCTGCTGCTGCCACCTCTGAAAACATAGTTATTATTAGTATAAGCAATGTAAAATGGGAGAAATGCCACTTCAATACGTAAAATCACAATAAAACTTCAGACCTGGTAAGGAAACCAAGAAAACAATGGCACTTGAGCAGCCCCACTATTCGCAAATGGAAGTGAATGGAACAGACAGAAAAGGTGGAAGGACAGCTCTGCATAGGAGAGAAGGTAGGAAGCAGAAACACTAGGATTGTAAAGATCAAAGCCTGACTCTGTCACTCAGATTAAAAAATAAGGTTACCAAGATCATTTACCCCAAATTCTTGTTTATCTAAGGGAAGAAAAGTGGGATGAAAAAATTGGAATCACAAATGAAAACCATTGGCTTTGTTTATAATAAATGACACATAGAGTTTCGTAACTCAAAAGAGTACCTAGCATGTAGTCAGCCCTCAGTAAATGAGAATTTTATTGTTGCTGCTGTTAATATTTTTTTGTTACCCTTACAGAGGAAGAAAGTTCAGAAATTTATAGGCACTTTTCAAGGCTATACAATGCAAGCAGTGAATTGGGGAACAAGGGCTTGGAAGCCAGGTCTTCTGTCTGACTCCAAATCTCCATTCTTTACACCATATCATTTTCTTATGGTATTTTAAGACACTGAAGCAAGCTAAACGTGTAAGCAATATTCCTAAAATTGTAATATGCTACAAGATTTTCATAGACATTCTGTGAGAAACAAAATTTTTTCTTGTGTTAAACATTAAACACATTTGTTTATGAAAAGACTCCTCAGAGCCATTAAAACATGTTGGTTGTTCTGAATCTCCACAGAAGGACTGGAAAATGCAGGCTTTCTCAAACATATTTGACTGTGGAACCTTCTGTTAATGAATCTCTTCTTGGTACTTTCTAGAATTCTAGTATTCTACTGAATGCAGTTTAGGAAACACTGCTCCAAACAAATGCCTTCAGATTTGCTAAAGGAAATTCTACCAGGCTTTTCCAGGTGAACCCTCTTACTCCTCAACTCGTGGGTACTATGGAGGTAGGCAGGGAGGGAGTGCCAGAAGTTTCAGGACTAAACTGGGTTCACAACAAAAAAGGGACAGTCGTGTTCAAAAGCCCATGGTCGTTCCAGAAGCTGGATCCTTGGAGCCAATAAAGTGTGATCAGGAAATAATGCCAAGTCAAAACAAGGAAGGAATCCAAAATCCAACACAGTCATAGGTAGCAGAGCTGAGCAAGAGGAGCAGGCCCAGGGGTGGGTCAGGAATGTTTCCAGAGCCAACACAAAACAGCTTTATCTAATTGTTTTAATTTAGTTTTACAGTCAAGCTTGATAGGAGCACAACTGACTCCAGTGAGAGGGGACACCTCAGATTAAGAGAATTTTGGTGTTTGAGGTCTCTATTTGGGAAGATTCCAGAAACTTTTGACTGATGGGTGATATAAGAACACAAAATGAGAAAACTGGATAGAAGGAGTTATGAAACTTCCTTATATAATATCTATAACATCTGAAATGTTTGGCAACTCTGTACTCCCCTAAACTGGAGCTAAGTTTTTGGCTCTAGACAGTACAGGGAGCAACTGCAACTACTTCAGCTTCTTCTGCTACAGCTTGGTGCAGGCCCATATTGTTTCTCACGTGGACTTCTAACTAATCTTTTTGTCTACTTACCTCCCACAAATGCATACATTATACTTCCACCAGGGTTTGTTTGTAGCTTTTACAACATTATTCCCCTGTTTAGGTTTCTCATCATTGCCGTCTGGGTTTCTTGGCATGTTTTTTCAAGTATCTCCTTTATCCTGACCTTGCTTTCCTTCAAGTCTCTTCTTACTTCATCCTACTGTAGCTTTTAATGCTAGTATTTGTATTGGATTTGTGCGTTTGCTTAGGTTTTTCTAATGCCTGGAGTACCCCTACCTCACCCTAGTCTGAACTGCCTCTTGTGACTTTCTAAATTCTGCTAATCCTTCAAGTGTTCTCCATGTCCTTCCTGAAACCTTCATGCACCACTTGTCTTTCTCTCTTCTCCCATTCCTTCTAGGCTGGGTTCTCCTAAATGTGGTCCCATACTACTGTATGCTTATCTTCATCCTTGCACTTATCACACTGTATGGAATATTTTTCTCTGTGTATCTGTGTCATTCATTACAATGTCTTCTTTGCTAGACTGAGAGGAGGGACACAGGTGGATGGCTCAAGCCAGTAAGGAAACTTTCTCGTGCTCATCCCTCTTGGCACCAGCATCTACCATCACCTAGCCTACCATCACTTTATTTTAATTTAATCAACACACTGTGCATCACAGAGACCATCAACTTTCTCTTTCTAGAGGGAGAGAAGAAGATAAATTTTGTAGCAAGAAGTAGAACATTGCGTTCATCAGAATTCCAAGGAGGCTAGGCAAGGCAGACTGGCCTAGCAGGGCTGCTCTCAGAAAGAGAAAAAATCAGAGTGAAAGTGATAGAAGTAGGTTTCCCAGGAGGCTGTGTCTGGTGGAGAAAGTCACATTTCAGATCTATAAACCTGCTGGTAAAGGGCCAAATCAACACAACATGCATGGTGCAAGAGTGGAGAGAAGAGTGAATTTCAGGGACACCTTCTCCTCTATATTTTAAGATATAAATACACCATATTTAAGACATCTTCATATATAGAAATATATTCTGTACTTATATAAATATGCATAAAATATTATATATATTTATATAAATACAAAGATATTCTTATATAAAATATAAGACTAAGAAATATTCTCCATATTTTCTGAAAATCCATCATTGATTTCATTTTATCTGGAAAATGACTGCCGATTCTTGAAATGCCCCTAGGTGACACCAAAAAGAATTTGAAGTGCATTATGAACCTATATTTTAAGGCAGACTATCCTGAACATATCCTCCAAATTTGATGAAAATTTGGATAACGGTATTTTTTTGCAAATGTAGTTGCAAACACCAAGATGAAAATTTCTTCTGATTTATACAGATTTAATCCTCACAAGAACCACATAAAAATACTTTTATTATTTGCTTTTTACACATCAAGGAACTCAGACTCAGAAAGATGAAAGGACAGAATTTGAACCCTGGTATATTTTAATTCTGTATCCATGATCTTTCAATGCCACTGTGCTGTATCTTCAAGTATATTTGTCAATTTTTATCTTATACTGCTCAGTATTTGCATGGAGTCTTTTCAAAGCTTAGCTGCTTGAAAATCTTTCTCAGCCCTAATCCTTTTCTATAGCGTCTCCCACTTCCCTATTGGGTTAGATAGGGCTTGCTCCATCTAAACAACAAAGATTGATGTCTACTTTTGTGACTCTAGTCTTAACTGTTCTAGACTTTTTTAGAAGGCTGGGATTGTTGGACCCTAAGAGGAGATTCCTCTCTTCTTGATGTGGAATTTGCCACTCTTAGTCTTCTGGATATTCAGAGACTGTTCTTTTATATCCTTTCTTCCCATGCTCTAATTCCTGTCTCTTCCCCGCCACAACTGTTACCTCCATCCCCATCCCCACCCTCAAATATTGTAGAAATATCTCAGACACAAGAGTATTTAGTTTACACATCTTAGCATGCAAAGGCTTTCATAATTTATTCCAAGCTTCTCTGTCTAGCCTCAATTCCCACCACTCCTTCCAACTACACACCCTACCCTCCAGCCACACTGAACTCACTTTTCTCAAAACATACCAAGTCTTTTCATGCCTCTGCCAGGAATGCCATGCTTTTCTTTCATAGGCAAACTACTACTCATCATTCAAGGCCCAGAGCAAAGACTAATTCCTCTGCCTGTAGTCTCTCCTCTTGTACTCCATCATATATTAAAGGTCTGCAATCCCTTGAACACACTGCTGGGTCCAAATGTATTTCAGAATTTAGAGTATTTTGGATTTTAGAAATGTAACATGGTGCCTTCACTGTTTATTATGCAACCTTCCCATTGGGGTCTGAGGAAGCATCACATATTCAAACA
This sequence comes from Diceros bicornis minor, assembly GCF_020826845.1. Classification (NCBI taxonomy): domain Eukaryota; kingdom Metazoa; phylum Chordata; class Mammalia; order Perissodactyla; family Rhinocerotidae; genus Diceros; species Diceros bicornis. The sequence goes on from NC_080781.1 coordinate 60,441,242, forward strand.
ATTTAATATTTCAGTAGCAAAACATATGAAGAGTAAGACTAATTAGGATAAATAAAGCCTATAAATAATCTTGCATCAGATCAGATCAGGTTTTGCTGCCAGATGAGCTATTTTGGGCTTTCAAAGAGTTTTGATGTACTCACATTTGTTTATTTTTTTCTTTTGTTTCCCTTTGCCTGAGGAGACATGGTACTCAAAAGGATACTGCTAAGACCAATGTCAAAGAGTATACTATCTATGTTTTTTTCTAGGAGTTTTATGGTTTCAGGTCATACATTCAAGTCTTTAATCCATTTCAAGCTAATTTCTGCGTACAGTGTAAGATAATAATCTACATTCATTATTGTACATCAAACTAAAAAGCTTCTGCATGACAAAGGAAACTATCAACAAAATGAAAAGACAACCCACAAACTGGGAGAAAATATTTGAAAACCATGTATCCAACAAGGGGTTAATCTCCAAAATATATAAAGAACTCCTATAGCTCAACAATGAAAAAGTGAAAAACCCAATCAAAAAATGGGCAGAGGATATGAACAGACATTTTTCCAAAGAAGATATACAGATGGCCAACAGGCACATGAAAAGATGTTCAACATCACTTATCATCAGGGAAATACAAGTCAAAACTACAATGAGATGTCATCTCACACCTGTCAGAATGGTTATAAGTAACAAGACAAGAAATAACAAGTGTTAGAGAGGATGTGGAGAAAAGGGAACCCTCATACACTGCTGGTGGGAATGCAACCTGGTGCAGCCACTATGGAAAACAGTGTGAAAATTTCTCAAAAAATTAAAAATTGAAATACCATATGATCCAGCTGCTACACTTTGGGTATTTATCCAAATAACATGAAAACACTAATTTGAAAATATATATGCACCTCTATGTTCATCACAGCATTATTCACAACAGCCAAGACCTGAAAGCAGCCTAAGTGCCCATCAATGGATGAATGGGTAAAGAAGATATGCGATATATACACAATGGAATACTACTCAGCCATGAAAAAGACAAAATCGTGCCATTTGTGACTACATGGATGGACCTTGAGGGTATTATGCTGAGCGAAATAAGTCAAACTGACAAAGACAAATTCCATATGATTTCACTCATATGTGGAAGATAAACAAACACATAGATAAGGAGAACAGATTGGTGGTTACCAAAGGGGAAGAGGGCAGGGGGAAGACTAGAAGGGTAAAGGGGCACATATGTATGGAAACTGCTTTTGGTGGTAAACATGATGCAGTCTATGCAGAACCTGAAATATAATAATGCAAACCTGAAATTTACACATTGTTATAAACCAACATGACCTCAATAAAATAATTTAAAAAAAGAGTTTTGAACTATGTAAATATGAACAAAGGACTGTAGACTTTGTATTGCTGGATTAATTATATAAGACAAAGTAGAGTTTATCCCACAGAAGCAATAATGATTTAATATTAAGGAATATATAAATATAATGCATCATATTAGTAGCTCAAATGAGAAAAACTATGTGATGTCTCAACAGTTTTCAAAAAGTCTTTTAACAAAATCTAATATGCATTACTGATTTCTAAAAAAAGGAATATGTGGGCCCATACCATATATATGCCTGGATCATCCTTAATGGTATAACATTAAAATTAGTTCCATCAAATGGAAAAGGACATGAATGCAACTTATCTCCATTATTATTTAATGGTGTTCTGGAAGTATTAGTCAATGCAATTAGGCAAAAGAAAGAAATAGAAGTTATAAATATTAGAACATTGCCTTCATTTCCTTTGCAGATATATAGGATTGTATATTCAAAAAAGATAAATTATGGGGCTGACCCAGTGGTGTAGTGGTTAAGTTCATGTGCTTTGCTTTGGTGGCCTGGGGTTTGCGTGTTTGGATCCCGGGCGTGGACCTATACATCACTCATCAAGCTAGGCTGTGGCAGCGTTCCACACACAAAATAGAGGAAGATTGGCATAGATGTTAGCTCAGGGACAATCTTCCTCAAGCAAAAAGAGGAAGATTAGCAACAGATGTTAGCTCATGGCCAATCTTCCTTACCAAAAAAAAAAAAAGAAGAAGAAGAAGAAATAAGATGAATTACTAAAAACTGTTCAAGGCAATAAGATAATTCAGTAAGATGACTGGTCACAAATTTATTACATAAAATCAATAGCTTTCCTATACACAATCAGATAGAAAATATAATAGTATAATATCTTTTATTTATAATGCTAAGCAAAAAGATAAAATCCTGATGAGTAAACAAAAATGTGCATAACCTATACAAAGAAAAAAAGAGTCTTAAAAGAAGACATAAGTAAATGGAAAGATACTATCGTATCCCATCTAAAATTTTAATATAATATTAAATGTGATTTACAATAGAAATACTGGCAAGGATATTAGAGGAAATCTGAAAAAAAGTTACTAAATTTTATATGTAAAATATCCTGAAAAATTATAAACTAGAAAAGTAATGTGATGATGGGCAGTGAGGGAGCGAGAACAGGATGATGTCAGCCGTACTAGATATCCTAAGAAAAAAAAATATTTTGAAACTATAAAGATTAAAACAGTTTGACATTGGAAAAGAAATTGAGAAATCAGAGGAACAAAATAGAGAGTCCTGAAATAGATCCAAATATATTTGGAAATTTAGCAAATTATTAAGGTTATATTTCTGATCAGTGGTGGAAAGAGTGTTTGTTTAATAAATGGTCTTGGAAAAACTCACTATTTGAAAAAACAAAGAAAAATGTCATTACTTACACCAAAATAAATTCCAGATGTATTAAAGATGAGACCATAAAAACATAAAACCATAAAAATTCTATAAGAAAACATTAGCAAATATATTTATAATCTTGGAGTAGTAAAGTCTTTTCTAGCAAGACACAAAATCCAGAACCCATAAATGAAATGATCGATATATTTGACCATATTAAAATAATAATTTAGAAATCTCCTCTGTATGACCAAAAATAAATCTAGAAACAAAGTTAAAGTACAAACGACGAGCTAGGGGAATAGAAATGATGAACTAGAGAGAGTATTGGCTAATATGAGCATTAGATACAGGGCTAATTTGTATACTCTATAAGGAACTCATACATCAGTAAGAAAATGGCAATCATTCCAACAAAAAAAATGGATAAAAATTATGAACAGGAGGTTTATAATAGAGGAAATCTTAATGGTCAATAAACATTGGACATGATGTTCTAATTTTTATAATTAAAAACATGCAAATTGAAACAAGAAAATACCATTTTCACCTCTCAGATTGGCAAAAACAAAAAGGTTAATAATATTTAGTGCTGGCAAGGGTATAAAGAAACAGATACTCTCCTGTCCCTGGAGCTCATTAGACTTGGGTAATATTTTGTCAGGGAGAGGCACAGGGGTTTTATGTAACAATGGAATCCAACATTTATCTAGAGGATTATAGTTTCCAAGTGTGCTCTCATTTAATCATTCTAATGAACACCATATCAGCATGATAAAACTGAGATCCATAAAAATTATTGACTTATTCAAATTAATTTAGCTAGTGACTGGCAGAGGCATGATTTGAATTCAGATCTGCTAACACTCAATCCAAGGCTTTTCTCATTGACCCATACTAGAGGTTACGTTGGGTGGGCATCTAGTGTTTCAAATCTAAATCCCATCCATTCATCCAACAAGTATTTACTGAGCATCTACTGTGTGCCAGGTACTATTCTAGTTGCTGGGAATAGAACAGTGACCAAAACAAAGTCTCTGCCCTCATGGAGCCTACATTCTAGTGGAAGGAGAGAGACAATAAATAAGTGAATACAAAGTATATAGGTTGGAGGTAATTGTGATTAAGAAAAATAAAGTAGGAAAGGATAAGAAGTGCTAGTAGGGGTGGTATGTTTCAATTTTAAGTAGAGTGGTCAAAAAAGACATCAACTAGAGAGAAATATTTGAGCAAATACTGAAGAAAGTGAAGTAATGAACCATGCAGATATCTGGGAAAGGAGCCTAGCCCTAATATGGGAACACGTCTGGTGTGTTTGAGGAACACAACAAGAAAACCAGGTAGCTGGAGAGGACTAAGAGGGAGAGTAGCAGGAGATAAAATCAGAGAGGTAAGGGGTTTGGGGAAGCAGATAGTGTAGGACTTTTGGGTTTTGATCTGAGTGAGATGGGAGGTCAATGGTGAGCATGTCCTCCTAAAGAATTTGTAGGCAGGAGGGATGACCTTGTCGGTCGCCCTTGAGGCTCTATGCAATCACTGGAACCAAGCACAACCTGCCTTCCCACTTCCCAACCTGCCTCATTACCTCTCTTCCAGTGCTAGCTGGACCCTGCCTCCTAGGAACAGTCAGTCTGGACCTTTTATTCCTATGACCCAGAGCTCCCCATCTGATGAGACTGGAAGCACTCTGCTTGGCAGGCAGGGAGGCACAAGCAGATGGCAGCAATCTGATAGTGGGAAATAGATTGCAGAGAAACAAGCTGGTGAACGGAACCGATGACTGTCACACTCATAAAATAGGGGATTTTATGAGGGAAAAGGTGCTAATCTCCATCTCAGCTGGTGTTCAATGACTGCAGATGAAGATATTACTTGGGCTGGAGAGCTGCCAGTGTAGAAGAAAAAGAAAGCAAAGATGTCCATTGCAGAGACTGGGGTCTTTTTGTAGGCACCTTGCTTTATAGGGAGTCTAGCAGGATCAGAACAAAGAAACCCTTGAGATTTGTGGGCACAAGTTTCACTTTGGAGCTGTTGACATATTATTTGCATCTTATTTGCACCAATCCACTTAGTAAGTCTCAGGACTGGTGTTGATTACTTGGTTTGAGAGATGTAAAGAACTGAGCCCACTGTCTGGCACAGTGAGAGTTAGCTTTTATCATTGCTGCTATTGCTTTTGTTGTTAGAACTGGAAGTAACTGGTGAGAATTCATGTAAGCCTATAGATTGTTAAGTTTGGTTGGCTTTGTTTGTTTATTTGTTTTGTTTCTAGGGGGTGGTGGGTGGTGAAATTTTTTTCCAAATAATTATTACAAAACCCTCAATATATACATGAAAATATAAAAGTGGTATTTTATTAGTGCAAACTTATTTTGTAAGTTCAAATTTATAACTTTTACTTATTATAAAATTAGTGAGAATGAGGCTGTTTTGATGGGCAAAAAGAGTGAACATATAATAATTTGACTATGTGTATTTTTAATGGTTTATTTATTGTCAATTTTACTCATTTATGTGTATTGTTTTCATTACAGTTTTTTAAGATAGCTGAAAACATATTTTAAAAAAGAATTCCAAACAAAGTATTTGCAAAGCTTTTGAAATATCTCTCCTGTGTATAAATATTTAAGAAACAATTTGAAAATCACAGATATGGAATAAGACAAATTTGTACTCCTCACATCTTGGGATTTTGAAGAAATATCCTCAGGGCATCTCTTGAATGAAGGGCAGGTGATGTTTCGTCCCCCTCCTCCCCACAGCTTGCTTCAACCAGAGCAGCTCTACTTTCGTATATTTCATACGTTAGACTTCCACTGAAGATATCATTTGATAGATACACTCCATCACACTGTTAACGACAGCACAGTATTCCATTGCATGAGGTTGGGGAGGAAGTGAGAGGAGACTCTATTATAAGACAAGGTTCCTGGGCTTGAAAGAGTTTGAAAATAACTGCTTTTTTCCAACACACTCATTATACAAATGAAGAAACTGAGTCTTGTTCATGGGACAGGTCTGACTTAAGGCCATATGGTGCTTTATGGCAGAACCCAGATTAGATCAGTTCTCTGCTTAAAATTCCACAAGGGCTTTTATCCCACTAAGAATAAAAGTCAAAATCAATTCCCCTTTTCGTCATTACTTCGACTTATTATTCTACATTTTTCCCTCAGTCTTCCCACTCCAGCCACACTGGCCTGCTTGTTGTTTCTTGTACACAACAGGCACGTTCCTAACTTAGCCTGGAAAGCTCTTTCTTCCTGAAATGCTCTTCTCTAAGACAGCTTTATGGCTTACTCTTTCCCCTTCTCCAAATATTTGTTCAAATGAAACCTACTAAGAGATGACCACTGTATTTAATACTGCAAACTGCCTCTACATCCAGCACTCCTGATGCCCTTTACCCTGTTCTAACTTCTCCCTTTTCCATATAATTTCTCGTGTTCAAGTGTATGATATAATTTACTGATTTATTAGCTTTACTGCTTGTTGTCTTTGTTTCTCAATGGCATGTGAGCTCCAGAAAGGCAGATATTTTTATCTATTTTGTTCTCTTCTGTGTTCTAAGCACCTAGAACAGTGCTTGGCACATAGTAGGTGCTCAATAAATATTTGTAGTTGAATGAAGATCTATTCTCTCTGTCTAGGATGTCTCCTAGAACCTCTCTCCTAGCCTGTGTTCCTCCCTCCCCTGATTGATGTATCCCCATTCCCTGGCACTTAGTCTGAATTTTGAACACTGCAGAACACATGGTCTTTACCTATGCTGACAAGTCATGAAGTCCTCATGCCATTTTGGGCTCTAGTCACTGTGGCCTTCACATATGGCAGGGTTGTAAATAGCTAAAATGGACTGGATATGAAGACAACCATGGCCTTCTTGTCTAAAATCAACCAAAAGAACGCCTTTCCTTTCTCCAGCAGGCAAAAGAGGTGGACTGACTAAGGAAATTGGAAGGACTTATTGGCATCCCTCATCAGAGGAAGACCTCCCTCCAAAAAGTAGCCATTAAAGGTAAAAAGTGCAATGAAATCCTTTTATTAATTCTGTAGACTCTAAGGTTGAATTATGAAAGAAAGAAATCCAAAGCTCCTCTGTACAATAATAGAGACCTACTAATTTCAAGGGCAAGGCTGGCCCTATGATTTTCATTCTTCAATCTAGGTTTAGACCACATTAGGTTTGAAAAAACAAAATTTATATCTGTCTTTTGAAGCTATACTTACTTTATAGTAGACAAGTTAAGGAATAAGCATATCTACGTCTTTCACTCCTGGGAAAATAAAGAGGAAATGTGAATTAGAGGATCCAAACCCACGCCCTTCCCTGTGGGAAGTCAACATTGGTGGAAAGATCACAAATCGGAAGGGATGGTCTGGAGAAAATAAGATGAAAGAGGAATGACTGAAGTCAAATCAGACCATCTAATTATCCAGAAGGTCAGGAAATGGGAAGAAGAATGGGACTCTATGGATCACTTTAGCAATACAGGGGTGAAATTGGGGTTGGAGTAGTAGATGATGGTATTACAGCATGTGGGAGATCATTTTGTTGTTATCTTTCTTAAGCATAGATAGTGGGAGAAATCCTACCAGGGATTAGAAGGCAAATTCCTCAACACTATTCTTAGGATTTTCCAAAGCCCTGGAGATATCCCTAGAGCATAATTGCAGGGGCACTATGCCAAAGCAAAAAATTGTTAAATAACTCTGGTGCCTCTTATGCTTTTGTCCTTTGATCAGAGCCCATCTTTACCTCCATCATACATATAGCTAAAAAGACTCCTAGCCTTTGAGTCCCTATGCAACACATGAGATGCACTAGCTCTGTTTGGCTTATCTTGAAGAGTAACAGGACAAGAAAGAAGTCACTGTGGCCTTGGATGCAGGGTTACATCCAAGTGCCTATACATCCGCTCCCCAGGAGGAGCCTAACTACAGCCACCCTCAACCGCTGAGCTCCTCGTAGTTGCGGATCTATTTGCATTGAAATTGTCCCTCTCTATCCTCATTGGTTCCATGGTTATGCTTGTTCTCTTTCCCCAATGAACAAAGACAGGGAAATTCTCATCAATTTCCTATAATGTCTGCTTCTAAAAACTCCCTCTGGCTGTTCTCCTTTGTCCAGCAGCCTCTGCTACATGAGTAGTGCCATTCCTGTAACTCAGAAGGCTCCTTGAAAGTACTGCTCTGGGGATGTAGGGGAGGAGTGAATGTGTGGGTATGGGGGGATGGTCAACTAAGAAGTCAGGGTGGGGGATGACTTTTGAAAGAGTCTTGGAAAAAAGCCTTGCAGTTTTGCCACACCCGGCCCACTAGAGGTCATGCCCCTGGACATCAAAAACAGGTTTTATTTGAGATTTACTACCAATTGTTAGTTACAAGTTAGAACTAGTCCTTAACCATGGTTGCTTTTGGATGACTTCAGGGCAGAAACTAAGCCTGAGTTGATAATTGACAAATATAGGAAATATCCCTTTAATGAGATAAAAGGGTGGAAGGGGTTATGGGAAGGAGCAGGGAAAGAACTCCTCTGGTTAACTAAATGTTGTTGTTAATAGAGAGATTTCTGAGCACATTCTCCTACCATTCTTACTCTTAAGTCATGAACACTGACACTTATGATCTTATTTACTACTCCTGGAACCCTAATGGGGGATTATCATTATCTCTTTTCTGTAGACAGAAAAACTAGGCTCAAAGAGCCTAAAATGACTTGTTGATTGTCACATAATTATTAATGGAGATGAAACTCAAAGCCAGTGTTTTGACTCCGAATCTAGTTGTTATTGTTATTTCTAAATCAGCTATGTCACTCTTCCTCTAGGACATGTTTACTATAGAAGAAATAGAAGAATCAGAATATAATAAAATACTCTTAAAATGAATTTGTCAAAACCATAGTATCACGATTGACTCATAATAATGGCTACCATTTACTGACTTTCCTTGTTCTAAGCCTTTTACACTCATTATTTTGAATACCCCTGTTTTTACAGAGGAGGAATTGGTGGTTCAGAAATGTTAACATACTGCAAAATTTATTTGTTATGTCTATTATTTATTGTATGTTTCCCTGCAGTAGATTAGTTGATTGTAAACTCCTTGTGGACAAGGATCCCCAGTATGCAGTAAGTGCTCTAATAAAAAAGTTTTTATATGAGTGTTGGTATCACAGGATTATCCAGAGAGAGAGAATCAGCAGGATATACATATGATTTCTTTTAAGAATTGGCTCACACGGTTGTGGGAGCTGGTAGGTCCAAAATTTGTAGGGCAGGCTGGCAGGCTGTGAACTCAGACAGGAGTTGATGCTGTAATCTTGACACAGAATTGTTTCTTCTTCAGGGAACCTCAGTTTTTGCTGCTAAGGCCTTCAACTAATTGGATTAGGCACACCCACATTAACAGGGTAATCTCCTTTATTTAAAGTCAATTGATTGTAGAGGTTAACCATATCTACAAAATAACTTCACCAGCAACATCTAGATTAGTGTTTAATTAAACAGTTGGGTACTATAGCCTAGCCAAGTTGACACATAAAAGGAACCATCACAATGCTCCAGTTCATATAGTTAAGTAAGTGGTGTTTCTGGGACTTAAACACAGGTCCCTATGATTCTAGAGCCTATCATCTTCATACCACAAGAATGTCTAATCTGGAGAAAATTTTATTGATCATCTAGCCCAATCCTAAAATAGTAGTTATGAGAATATTGAAGGTAGATAGAGGGAAGAAGGGGTAAGTCACAGGAAGTTGCTCAAATTCAAGCTTAGATTCCCAGACCAGTGCTCCTTCTATGATGACTGGGATTTGCAGGACCTGTTCTGAATCCCTGCTGTTATGATCCAGGACTGGGGAAGACACTGGAGAAGGTGCCAGTGACTGAGCTGAATGTGTGCTAAGAGTGACACAGGCCATACTCTGGAAATAGATTTTATAAAAAGTTGCTGAGCTTTTTGTTGTCATTTTTCTCTGTCTTTTAAAAGTTGATCACTGATACTTAACGCCACTGAACTTTACAGTAAATGGAAAATTTTATGTTATGTGCCTCTTTATATAATAAAAAAAAGATGTAAAAAAAGTTGATCAAAGAGTGGGAGTACAAACCCGAAATCAGAAATCTAGTTATTTTGTAAAGAGACTTATGTATTGGATGGGTGTCTAATACACTCCAGGAATTTTACATACACATTCATTAGCTTATTTAATCCTCAAATCAACAAGACGAGGTAGTAAGTATTATAAAGAAACTTAGAGTCAGAAAAGTTAAATAACTTGTCCTGGATGACATAGTTAGGAGATAGGAGAGCCAGAACTTGAACCCTAGTATCTTAACTCTTATTCAGGACTGTTTCAGTAACAATATAAAGATTAATAATTATGATAATAATAAGGCATTATATATGGAAAACCCATGTTCAAAGACCTCTTGAGGGGAAGGCTATAGTCATCTTTTATCATTTATTTACAATAATGATATATATATCATTAATTATAGTCATTTATTATATTTATCATTAATATTTTAACATAAATCTGTTTCTCATACCTATTAAGTTACCTGTCAAGGCCTAGAATAGATGGAACATAAAACAGGTAAGTATATTAGAGAAGAGGGAAGAACTCAATTGTAGAATGATGTTGGGGAGGGTAGGCATGATAGTGCCACCTGGGGGAGGGCTGGGCGTTTAATAGAGCAGCTAAATACAGTATTTCAGGGTTCACAGAATGAAGGTCTTTGGTTCTTTCTCTCTCGATCAGCAGAAAGGAGGGAGCACTGGTTTGATATTCAAAAGTCCTGGTTTCTAGTTCTGGTTTCTGCCTCTACTAACTGGGTGGCCTTGGGTAAATTCATTCTTCCCCTAGAACTTTATTTCTTCTATTAAAAAAAAAAGGTAGCACTACAATATTCTTAAACTTTTTGGATCATGGATCTCTTCGAGAATGTGTTAACTGCTATGAACTTTCTACCTAAAAAATTTACATACACACCAAATTTTGCCTCCCATTCCAGAAAGTCCACCAGGCCCCTGTGTCATATCCAGGATATGTGTCCGCCCCCATACTCCCACAGGTTGAGAGCCCATGGATTAGATGATGTCCAGCTGATATTCTGTGCCCTAAGTCCTAGCCCGAGAGTGAGTGTGCTGAGTGACTGTGCTGGCTCAGGGAAACTACGGACCTTGTATCTGAGAGTAAATCACTCTGAGAATCAGGCCTGTTGCTTTACTCATTTGGAAACCTGTGCTTGACTTTCAGACACGCTCATAGCTACACCTTGAATTCAACTCCATTGCCTCCTTTGGCATGGACCAAAGGCAGCAAGTTCCCTGCATCATTTTGGCCAAGCCAAAGGATAAGCTAATAAGCTAGTGGTACCTGGGGTTGCCCCCCTCCCACAGCTATTGCTCAGTTGTTACAGTAGCTGTTTGTTTTCTGTTCTGGCTGGTGGGCACAGGTGGGAAAACAGAAGTGCTTCACAGGGAACTGATGGAGCTGGGTGGGACAAAAATCAACTCAGCTCACTGGCTTAGAATGACTTATATGGTGTAAACTGGGGCTGTGGCAAGTGGTAAGATATGAATAAGGGAATGGACTCAGCAAGTCCGGCAAGTGAAAAACTTCGGTCTTGATCGCTGATGGGTTCAGAATTGCTATTTTGACCTCTCTGGACTTCCATTTCTACAGTAAGTGAATCAGTCCTAACTCTGCTACTGGTTAGCCATGTAGCCTTGGACAAGGTTTTACCTCTTTCTGGGCCTCAGTGTCCCTTTCTGTATATTTAGAGAATTTGGGACTAGCTAATCACCAAGGACCTCTTCAGTTTCGACAGTATAACATTTTAAGACTTTTTGAGTGTTCTGACTTCCTCCTTCTCACGTTGAGATTCAGGAAAAACTGTGGTCCCCATGAGCCACAGAAACAAAACCTACTACACCGCGGGCATCAATAAATGCTTGTTGAATGAGTAAAATCAAAATAATAGTAGCTAAGCAATAATAGTAGCTAACTTTTATTGAGCACTTACTATGTACTAGGCCAGAGCTGAAATTCTCATCTGAGAGAGCTAGAGAACAAGCCCTCTCTGACTCATCTTTATTTCCTTGAGGTTGTCATCATGGTCACACAGCAAGCAATTGACAGAGCCAAGATTCAAATCCAGGATGGCTGGCTCCAGAATCCATGCTCTTAAATGGCTACACCCATGCAATTGTTTACAAAGAGCTGCTACTCAGTAAGTGCACCGTAAATATTTGCAGAACTAAATGAACTTGCATCGGTAAGTAGGCTAAGCCATTTGTGCCCTGGCTATGTCAAGACCTCATTAGGTAAGGCAGTGGTTTTATGTCACCTCAACAAAATCAGTAGCCATAAAGTTAAAAGAAATGAGTTTAACTTTAGGTTTTGGAATGCATTAGCTTTGTGAATCTTGGGTAAGAATATACCCTCTCTGAGCTTCCATTTTCTAGTCTATCAAGTAGTGTGAATAACTGCAAACCCACTCAGGGTCGTGGCGCACACAGTGAAAAGGCAAAAGTGAAAGCCTCTAGCACTGTGCTTCACAGATCAGGAGCCTAATCCAGAATTGTGAGTTTTATTTTCCTTCCCTGAGGATTAGAAAGGCAAGGCCATGAGAAAGTGGGAAGCAGCTTGCATAAATGGCGAGGAGACAAAGGGTTAGGGTGAAGCAAGAAAGCTAAGGAAACATGGGTGTGGTCCGGGGGAGTGGGTGGAACGGAGAAATGAAAGAGAAGTATTGCTTTCCAGTATTGCACCCACTGAGCTTCTCAGACTCAGAGGCTGGTCTTTAGCATGTCAAACAGCTCATTAATTCCATCAGTTCTTCTCAAAACATTTTTGTTCCATGGACTACTCAAGCAGCCAAATGATACAAAAGCCACAACCTCCTCCCTCTTGTCTGAAATATCTGTGTTGGCATCAAATAAAGCCAGAGACTCCATAAGCTTCCAGCTGAGAGAGATCTCAATAAGTCAAAGGTCTTCCCTTTGGGGAGGGAAGGTTTGGTGCTGAATCAAATTTTGTTCACCAGTACAATGTCTGGCACACAATAAGTGCTCAACGATTATTTGTTGAAAAAATCAAAGTGTTACTTGTTTTATCAAAAGGAGCAACTTGCCAAAGCAAAGATCATCTTTTTTTCAACTGTTTTGGCTGGTATTACATAGCTACAGCCACCAACCTTGCCCTCTAGGAGTCAGCAACAGAAGGCAGACAGATTGCCAAAGGACAAACAGACACATGGACAAACAATGAGCAAACACACATATTAAAGGCTCTCCGCAAGCCAAGGAGTAAGTGCCTATTTCTTAGTCTTCACTCTCTCTCTTTGTGCACTTAGTACAGAGAGGCTGGCATTTCATAATCCAAATTCCTGGCAGCATCATCCATGAGTCTGTTTTCACAGAGATGTGCAGATTATTTTAGTGAAAATGCAGCCATTGATTCCCAGGCCCACAGAACATAAGGACTGTAAGGATTTTTGAGTTCAACCCCTTCTTTGTGCTGAGCAAGGACACTGGGGCCAAGAGAAAGGGGGGTGATTGTTCAAAGTCACAGAGTCAAAGACTAAGCTGGGACTTGAATCTAGGGCTTCCACGACCATGCAGTTTCCTTTCTAGCCCATTGCCCAGTGATATGTAAACCAATGATGTGGGGAGTATCTAATCCACATCCATGTATTAAGGCAGAACCATAGAGACCTTGATTTGCTATTAATTTACTAAGCAGGTTTATTGTTAATTTGGCATATGCAACTGCTATCTTGACAATATCCTATAAAAACAGAATTCTCCCTCATTTCTATGAGTTCTGTATCTGCACTCTCCAATATCGCAGTATTGTGCTCACTAGCCACATGTGGCTTTTGTGGTCACATGAAATGTCTAATAGAACTTTCAATTATCTCTATATCTGCACTATCCAATATGGTAGTCATTAGCCACATGTGGTTTCTGAGCACTTGAACTATGGCTAGTGTGACTGAGGAACTAAATTTTAAATTATGTTTCATTTCAATTAATTTATATGTAAATAGCCACCTGTGGATAATGCCTACCATTTTGGGCAGCACAGCTATAAAATGGGAACAAGGATCCCTGCCTTGCCTTCCTTCTAAGACTGATGAGGATGGAGGGGGCAGAGGTTTGCCAGTCTAAAATGGTAGAAAGAGTTTCAGGGTCAAACAGACTTGAGTTCAAACCTTGACTATATTACTCACTAGCTGTCTGCCCTTAAGCAAGTCCCTTTATAACTTAATAACTTAGTGTCTTCATCTATAAAATGTAGAAAGTAGCCTCTAATCTCACAGGATTTTGAGGTAGAACCACATGTGATAATCCAGCACAGGGCTTGGCATGGGACTCTGCTCAGGGACTTTGAATTGTGCTTTTCTCTCTTCTGTTATCAAGGCCATCAGTGATCCAAGGCAGGGAGTACTAGAGGTTGCAAGAGAGGCCTTGAAGAGTAAGAACTCCCCAGGAAACAAAAGGGCACATGGTGATAGGTCGGGCGGGAGTGGAAGGTCAGAAATGGAAACTCTGCCAGCAAAGCAAAATTCCAGGCAGGACTGCACCAGAGAAAGGCCTTGCAGCAAAAGGAAGCCAAGGTTGAGGTAAGTAAAGGAACTGAGGTTAGGAGTCCAGAGACCTCAGTTATAGACCCCACCCTGAGCCTCAATGTCGTCATCCATAAAATGAGGTGGGACTATGTGGTAGTGGTGGAAGGTAGTCACTAAACTATAAATCTCTAAAGTTCCTCTGGCCTTCCAACTAACCTAGTCTATGGCACCCAAAACTAGCAGTTATCTTAGCCCTTAGGGCCCAGACCTAACATCAGGGCCAGAAGTGGGCCTTATGAGCCCTAGCTCCCTCCTCTATGATCAGACTCTTCTTCCCTAACCTTCTTAGGACTCAGTCGTTTACTTCTAATAAAGTGCTTTCCCCAGTTTCTTCTCGTCCAAATACTCCTTGCCCTTTCGGGTCCACCTAAAAAGATACCTCCTTCCTGAATCCTTGCCTGTTCCACTAGACAAAATTGATAGCCTCTATATTTTTCTTGACAGCACCTTTTTTTAAGGAAGACAATGGGGCATGGCAGGTGCACAGAACTTAGAGTTAGAAAAACCAGGACTTGAGGTAAATTTCTTCATCTCCCAGGGCCTCAGTCTTCTCAATGGCAAAACAAGGGTGGTAGCACCTATTTTCCAGGGCTGTTGTTACAATTAAACTAGAGAATATATGTGTCAGCACTTTGTAATCTGTGAAGGGCATTACACGTGGGAGAAATTAGCAAATGAACTTTTATTCCACTTTGCTTATACCTCTAGGGAACAATTACTTGTCTGCAGTGTTTTAGAGTCAGATATTGACCTGTCTGTCCCCCTCCCCAAATTTTGACCTTCTGAAGTGTCCAGACCATATCTTAGTTATGGCAGTAACTTAAGCCCCAAGGGTAGTGCCTGATACAGAGCAGACACAAACTCACCCTGCAACAATATGTTTAACCGATATAAAGCTGAACCTCAGAAGCAATAATACTATTTTCATTTTATAACTCAGTCTTAGAAAAAACTTTGTTTCTGCACAGAAACTACTAATGTTGGTAATTTTTTCTCGGCTGCCAGGAAGCTCAAGATACAGCAATTAATTATATTTGCCACGATAGTCTGGTTCACCCTCTCTTTGTTCTTCATTTCCTTCTTCTATTCATGACACACCATGGACTGCAGGTGTTTTTGTATGTAAGGTGCAGGAAGTACTTTGTGGAATGGCACAATGATTACTTATAGGGCTTCTAGGTTCAGACACACCTAGATTAAAATCCTAGCTCTACTGCTTCCTGACTGAGTGGCTTTGGAAAAATTACTTCATTCCTTTGAGCCTCATTTTCTCCTACCATATAAAGTGGGTAATAATTTGTATGAAACAGTGATGTTGTAAAATTTAATGAGGTAATGCACAGTGCCTGGCACACCTTGAGCACTCAGAAATCAGTTGATATATAACATATAGACATGTAAATATATAGGCTTTTCTGCTTGTCTTTTCTCCCAGAGGTAGGTAAAAGTGAACATACATATCCATACTTACATTCTACTCTTTTGCTGCTTCCCACTTCTGGAACAAGAGCCAAGGCCAATGTCCATCCAACACTAAAAGAAGAAAACACAGCAAGTCAGAGAACATGTCTCCTTCAGGGCATTAAAGTAGGGGTAGGCAAACTAAAGCCCCTGGGCCAAAATTTGTGAGCTAAGAATGGTTGTTAAGTGTTTTAAGAAGAAGGAGGAGGATAAGAGGGAGAAGAATAAGTCATTTATTGCCTGCAAAGCCTAAAATATTTCCTATCTGGCCCTTTACAGGAAAAGGTTCCTGACCACTGTCCTAGATGATGCCCACCCTTGCCAAAGACAAAGAAAAGCGTAGTGTAGTACTAGAATGAGGATTTGGAGTCGAAAGGCCTGGATTCTTGTCCTATACTGCTTACTTCCGCTCTACAGCCCAGAGTCGTTGTGAAGTTCAAATGGGATAATGTACCTGGCATTCAACGTAGGTGTAGCTTTCCTTTCTCTCTTATTTGTTTATGTAAATGGATAAATGTCTGTAAATCTGGGGTTCATAATTCAGGGAATGCCTAGATTTACTCTCCCTTTTTCAATCCTTCTTCTTCAATTGGGCTGTCCAGTGCTATATCTTTTACTAGTGGAGCATCCCATTAGGCCCCCAGTGAGAACTCAATACATATTTCCTTATTGCTTTGACTTGAGGTGAAGAAATGCCAGAAGCATCTCCAGCGAGAGGTCCCCTTCCTGTTTAGGTGCCTCTTTCCCCAGGTTATATTCACGAGAGTATAGAGTTGTTTGGATATTTTAAAAACCATCATCATTTCTGGCTTCAGTTAGATGTTATCTTTGCTTGTTCTCTAATCCTCAGACAACTCTGTAGCACAAGCAATATTCTTCCCCATTCAGATGAGGACAATGAAGCTCTGAGATGCTATATCACAGTAACTGATTCAAGCCCAATCCTGTCTATGCCCCATTTCTTCTTTATATTGTCCCTTGGTAAGTAGTTAGGAAAGGATTCTTGGGGAACTAAGGCTGGGGGTGGAGAAACAGGAGACCCAGAGTCCTACGACCTTCCTTCCTAGGGTTTACTTGAACTGGGGAATTTTGGGATGTCAGGCCAAAGTGTGGGTAGACTTCTGGAAACAGAGATAAGTATGTGTTTTTTTTTTTCCCACAGAGGGGGCTGGTGAGGAGGACTTATAGATCCTGAAAATCACGTAGGCAAAGAATAGAAGCTCATCCTATATGATTTGAATAATAGTCTCTGCTTTGCATTCTTCAAAAAGCTATGCTAAGGGGCCGGCCTGGTGGCGTAGTGGTTAACTTTGCATGCTCCACTTCGGTGGCCTGGGGTTCGCTGGTTCGGATCCTGGGGGTAGACCTACACACTGCTCATCAAGCCATGCTGTGGTGGCATCCCACATACAAAGCAGAGGGAGATTGGCAAGGATGTTAGCTCAGGGACAATCTTCCTCACCAAAAAAAAAAAAAAAAAAAAAAAAGCTATGTTAAGCCTTAAAAGTAGATAATGGATGTGGAAGGGAATTGTAAACTGTAAAGGGCTATATTAATGTGAGGATCTTATTCTTATATTCTGGGGAAGGGCCTGGTTTTAAGTTATACAATGGATCTGTGCTGGAGCCATGACTGATTCTTCCATTTCCCTGCTTCTGAACCTAGCATTTCTACCAGTATCTCCAAAGTAAACTTCACAATTAATGGCCTTAGAATGTTAGGTGAGAAGAAGAAAGAAGGTGGAGGTGGCCTGAGCAGGCAGCATAATCACCTCACCCCCTTTCCAAGTGAAGAACATCAGCCCAGCAAGCAGATTCCTGTGTCCTTCTTACTTCCCTCTTATGGAATTCTCAAATCTGCCTTCCATCATGGACCTGGGAAGGAGAAGAGCCAAGGAGGTGGAAGAGGAGAAGAACAATCCATTCCAGAAAGAGAAGGAAGCTTCCAGACCATAATTGGTAATCCATGGCTACCATTCAGGACAGCTTGGCAAAAATTCCCTAAGATTCTCCTCTGATCAGGCTCTGGGTCACATTCTAGAATTGAATGTGAGTTGGCCTCTTCCTCAGAAAGCTTCCAGTCTTTTGGGCATGCCCTTTAAGTTCAGCGGCAGCTTTAATACTGCACAGGGTACCTAAGTGCAGCCGAGGCCATGTGATGGGACAGGGAAGAGAGAAACCTACAGGAACAGTCTCCCCCGTCCCCTCAATTCCCAGGGCCTATCCTGAGTAATACCCACACAGTTTGAGGAGCGAGGTCCCGTCATCAGGTCTGGAAGCCATAATAGTAATAATAATAATAATAATTACATTTGTGCCAGTCACTGGACCAAGGATTTTTCACATATTAACTTATTTAATTCTCTCAGCAGTTCTATGTAAAAGGTATATTATTATCCCTATTTTCCAAATAAGAAAATTAAGACATAAAGTAGTCCTCTGGAGACTGAAAGGGAACTAAGCCATCTTGATTCTATAAACATTGAGCACCTACTATGTGCTAAATTCTGTGCTGGTGCTAGGAATACAAAGCACCACAGAAGTACATACATAATCTCTCAAAATGTGAGAGAGTAGAAAAGTAAACAGTCAGAGAGGCAGTCATCAGTTACACATACAGTGCCTATTATATGCTAGGCAGTATGCTAAGCACTGAGGTTAGATGATAAACAAAGCAGATAGAGTATTACAGCACATAGTGACAAGTGCCATGGCAGAGGTAAGCATGGGGCTATGGGAGGAATCGAAGCCTGGGGAGTGGCAGAGGGAGTCACATAAGACTTCCTGCTCCTCAGATATTTATAAGAGATCAGCCCAGGCTCTTTTTTCTTAATTAAAGAGCCATATCCCTCACCCTCCATCTCTCTGGCCACAGGAAACTCACTTAAATTTTTTTCTTAGGGTTAGATCAACTTTGAGGGGCTTTCTGCCCACATGCAGGTCAGAGCATTCAGCCCCAGATGCCTCCCTCTCAATTCCCCTCTCCCTGGCAATAGGTACAATCTGTCTGTCTGGTTTGCCTTAAAAACATCCTGAAAGATGCCTAAGTATAAAGGAAAGACTGGCATCCCACTGCAGCACTAGGCTCATTGTCTCCATGGGGAATACCTTCAGACAGTGCTTGCCCGGAAGTTTTGTCTGCGGCATTTTTCTATCTTTTCATTATATTCATATTTATTACAAGGGCATAAGCAGTGTCTGAGAGTCTGTCTGCTCAGCACAGCAATGAGATTTTTTTTATATTCAGGACAAAATTTGGTGTTTTTATTTTTTATAAAATACTCTAACCCTCAGCAAGAATGTATCTAAGGATATATACGTGGGCATGTGGGGAAGAGGGGAATTTGTGCATGACTATATGCAAGAAACTGTGTGTGTTTGGAAGCATTTCTCTGTGTGTGTGTGTATGTGTGTGTGTGTGAACACAAGCTGGTTTAGATGTCTGAAAGACTTACTGCAAATTTCCTAAAGGACTGAATTTCATACAGTTGTCTCTTCTTTGACTTCATGGAGAAAGAGGTCATGAGTGATTGCTGCTAGCTGAGATGATGGTCATCACAGAAATTATTTTATGACAAGTGGAATAATAGTGATAATAATAATAATAATAATTACCCCTAATATAATTGAACCTAGTGCTGTGGCAAAAACTTTATATGTTACCTCATTTCATTCTCATAACAATCCTGTAAAGGAGGCATTATTTCACCTCCATTTTATAGATGAGGAAACTGAGGGCCGGAGAGATTAAGTCATTTATTCAAGGTTGTACAGCTCATAAGCGGCAGAGTTAGGATTCCAATGCAGGACTCTGTTGTCTGAGATCCCACTCATAACCACTACATTCTTCTAGATTAAAATCAAGCCACCACTCAATGTTGAGTGCAGATCAAGCATCTTATTGAGGATGTCACAGACCAGAATATGAAGTTTAGAATTAATATGGAAGGCATTGGGAGCCATTAACATTTCTTGAGCAGAGGAGTGTGTAGAAAGTGGTGCTTTGGGAAGATGGACTTCTAGAGAGAGGAGCCAACAGCTTTGCACAAATTATGCTGTGTTTACTCCCTTGGTTTGTGTGATCCAATCAAGAAAACAGGAAGAAAGTTGGGCTTTCTTGGGAACCATGACCTTTCTTGAGGTCATGGTAGCCAGTCTTGGGGAAGTGTTGATATGGGAGGAGGAAACAGGGTTTTGACTTTTAGGAAAAATCCCAGATGAACTTGCTGCAGTTGCCTGGAGGCTGACTGCTAAATCACTTGGCCTTTAGAAGCTTCCAAGCATTCTGATCTTATTTCCCTACTTTATTTAAGCATCTTTAGGTCTCACCCTAGCTCTGCTTATTAGGTGTGCAAGTTATTTAACTTCTCAGTTTCTGGAAGCTAGTTGTTCCATTTCAGTTTTCTACTCCTAACCCCACCTCCCACCCCCCCGCAACACACACAATTTAGGGCTGAAAGACATCAAAGGAATTATAGAGGGGTAGGGTGTAGGTAACATTTTTTTTAATAACAAGTAATTTAATATTATTGTAACAAGTCATAAACACAGAGACATACAACAAAAAAGTTAATTATTTCCCCAAGCCCCTTGTCATCCCATTTTTAGGTGGTAACACATTGTCACTTTGGCATAATTCCTTCCACATCTTTCTCCATGCTTTTACGAACTTATTTAAATAAATATACACATATGTAGAGTTGTTTTTTTTCCTAGGCAAAAGGATTATATTATGCATATGTTTTTACAAACGTCATCTCATTTCACCTTCAGGTGGAAAAATCAACTTGTTTTATTCATTTAATATTTAAAAGATCATGGATTTTACTGTAGGTCAATAATCATTGGGCAAAGATCAACAGACTCAACTACATGAAAATAAAAATCTTCTGGATTGAAAAAGTTAAGTATAATAAGGACACTAACTCTTTATGTGTCATATGAGTTGCATTATTTTTCCAGTTTGTTCTTTGTCTTTTGATTTTGAATTTCCTGCTTTTTGTCAGAAAAAATATTTGCATAATCTTAGAGTGGAGGAGACCTTCTTAAACAAGACAGAAAACTCAGATGCTATGAGGGAAAAGATAGACATGTTTGACTACATTGAAGAAAAAAAAGTTAAGGCTTTTAAAGTTTCTCTTTCCAGGAAGAAGAAAGGCTTAGGCATGGGAGCATGTTGAAGAAAGGCAAAATCCAGGCGAGGAAACAGAAGTATCAGATTAGCATTCAAGTAGCTATAGGGAGGGCAGTTCGATCTGAAGCTAGGGGTTGTACCTAGACCTAGAAAGAAATGGAAGATGGCCTGTCTGGGGAATGGTAGTGAGAAAGAGTGGACTCATTTTGTAAATGAGAGTAAAGGGCTGGAAGAATGACCTTCCCCAAGAGAAACCCAAGTCTTCATTCTAATATACTGAAGTACTGACAGTAGTGGGAGAAGGGTGGGAGGATTCCAGACATTCAGATGATCTTGAGGCCACAACCCTCCCAAGAAGATAGCGCCTAAGGGTCTCTGAGGGTTTCCTCTAATTGTGATCAGAAGCTTTACAACCCTAAGTGCCTCATGGATTCCATTAAAGCCCCTCACCCTCACTCTCCGTCTCAGGTTCCTGGGCCAGCTGCCCTGAATCCAGGTGATTTTTATTATCACTTTGGCGGTAGAATGAGCAGAAGCTTCTGGACCCTTACAGTAAGATTTTGCAGTGAGTGCCTGGCACTCCCTAGGTGTGTGAACTTGGGCAAGTCATTTTCCCTCTGAGTTTCAGTTTCCTCATTAGAAAAAAAACGTTAATACTGACTTTGAAAGTTTTTTAAAGAAGAAGAAATCAGATGACAGATGTATGTGAAAGGGCTTCAAGGAATGTGAAGGCCAATAAAAATATAGATGATTACTGTGATGCCAGTTTATGCAGATAAATAATCTGAGATAAGAGAGTCATGCCAAGCAGTAGCTTTCCCCTACTCTTGGCATCTGTAGACCACTTGGGGTGGGAGAGGGGAGGCTATGTGTATGTGGCTGGATGGGATCAGAGAAGATCCTGAAGCATCCAGAGCCCACCTGCTGCTAGCATCACCACGGGCCTCTGTCCACACAACTTATGGGATGGATGCCACAGTCTGATGAGACATCAGTGAGGTGATGTCTAGTATTTATTCAGTATCTTCAGACAATTATTAATTCAGGTCAGGAAGCCAAGCATAAAGTATGTCATGTTATCATTGCCAATTCTGAGGAAGAGACCAAGCCCTGGAGCAACAGGAGGTCCAGAGAGATGCCATTGACAGAGTCTGAGCTTTGAGGCGCAGATGGACAGCCAAGCCCGTACGGAACAAGACTATATACAGTCTCAGAACTGTCTGAGGGTGTGGCAGTAAGTGGGCTGGATGGGGGTACAACAAAAAGATTAGTAGTCTTCACCTCTGTATGGACTCTGGAACCAGACTTCCTGGGTAGAAAGCCTGGCGCTGCTGCTTACTGTCTGAGATGTTGGACAAGTTATTTAATCTCTGTGTGCTACAGTAATAGTATTTATCTTACAGGGTTCTTTTGAGGATTAAATGAATTAGTATATGTAAAGTGCTTAGAATAGTGGCTTCTGCATAGTGTTACATAAACGTTGTTTATAAATAATAATTGAAAACAAATAAACAATTTTCTTAGTAGGGCATTTAAGGTATTTTTTCTGAATCAGGCCCCTGTTTATCTCTCCAGCTTCATTTTTTTACTGCTTCCTCTTGAAATTGCATCCCCTAAGAACAATATAGGTGCAGCATTACCCAATCATGCCAGGTGATTGTATGTCTCTGTGCCTTAGCCTTGGCCTGAAATGCCCTTCCTATTATGTTCATTAACAAAATTCCTCTGCTCTTTTCTTTTTTTCTTTTTTTTGGGGAGTGAGGAAGATTGGCCCTGAGCCAACATCGGCAAATCCTCCTCTTTTTTTTTGGTGAGGAAGCCTGGCCCTGGGCTAACATCCATGACCACCTTCCTCTACTTTATATGGGACGCCCCCACAGCATGGCTTGACAAGCGGTGTGTCGGTGCGCACCCAGGATCCGAACCGGCAAACCCCGGGCCACCGCAGTGGAGCGCGCGTACCTAACCACTTGTGCCACCAGGTCAGCCCCACTCTGCTCTTTTCAAAAGCCATCTCAGGCATCATCTTCTCCAGAAAGCCTTTCCTGACTACTGCCACTTTACTTTTCTACCCCCTTGACCTAGGCATTCACTTCTTCTTGCAATCTCTGGACCTCGTACACATTTCTATAGTGATGGCTCACATTTGTACTTCAATTGTTTGTCACGGTTACACCATGAGATCTTGAATGCACAGACTATAACCATATTCACTGGTTTCTTCCCAGCCCTGAGCCCATAGTTTGGTACACAGTAGGAGCTCCAAGAATATTGGCTGACAAGACTTGAATGCAAAGCATTATTAATAACTACTGGTCTTGCGCCTTTCTTGCAACAACCTGGTGTGATAGACACCATTATTAGCCTCATTTTATGTATGAAGAACTTGAGGTTGAGAGAGGTTAAGGGTACATCAAGGTCTCAACCAGCTAATGAGTAACAGATCTGGGACTTAATGACAGGCCTTTTTAAAACACAGTGCTCCTTCCACAGCAATGCTTTTGTTGTCTGCTTGATTCTATTATTAGTACCAACGGTTAACATTTATTGACTACTTGCTATGTTTAAAGCACTAGGCTGATTATCTATCTCATTTAATCCTCTCAACAATCCTACAAGGCTTATTGCATTATTACACTCATTTACAAATGAGGAAATCGAGGCATAGAGAGGAAAAGCAATTTGCCCAAACTCACACAGAATTTGAACCCGGTGTAAATTTATAGCAAGAGCTGTTAGCTTTAATCCTCTAATAATTTAATTCTCAATTAAGACTTACAGAAAAGTCCCTTCCTCAAGATTCTACTACTAGCAAATGGGTTTTTGAACCCAAATCCTGGTGCCTCTGAAGATATTTCCTTCCATCACAACATGTGGCTGCATTAGTGGCCAACAGAGGAAAATCTCTATTCCGGTGGGGGACACTTCTAGGGAGTATTGAGTACAGTTCCCCAGCTTGGGATGTGGGGATCATGGCTCCTCATGGTGTGGATTTTTGAAGGGCTATAAGAGAGGAAATATAGGCTAAGATTCATGTCCTGTCTTCTCTCCTCAAGGATTTACAATGAGCACATGTTATCTGCCATGATGAGAAAGGAGAGGCAGACACGAAGGATAATGGGGTTGGGGGAAAATCAATCACTGAAATGAGGCCCTAGGCAAGCAAGCTTTCAACAAGGCGATGTTTTCATCTTCTGCTTTCCCAGTGATAATATCCATAGGCAAGTATTTATTTAACAGGAATGGACAAGTGAGTTCATCATTTTGATTTTATCTATTTGCTGCAGTCATTGACAGTTGCCCATCTTTGCCTCGGCAGTGATAAATAAAATATATCATCTGATCTCCCAAATTTATGAGCAAGGATGCACCAATAGCAATTGCCTTCCAGTGTCCAAGAATGATGCCTAAAACACAGGAAGGGAGCAAGGCAAAGAGCAGAATTTAGGAGCTTCCTGGTTAGGGGAGAACTTGTTAAGAGGCAAAGGGACCTCTTTGATAAAAGTGTGTAGTGAAGTGAACATTCCAGAGCCAGTCAAGCATGATGATTCAAGGCATCACTCAATCATTAAAAAAGCTGTCATGATCCTAAGTCACCAGACCTCCCCTTGACAAGTTGATCTATCTCACTGGGAGACAGGGGAATGGGTTGAAATAATCAGAATTAAGGGCATTGCAAACTTGGGTTACTTCAGCAGGCTAGGGAAATAGATGCATGCTTCTTGGCCTGAGAGTATGAGTCATGCAGGAAAGCTCTCCAGGGTGCCCAAATTACAGATTGGGAAACTGAGACTATGGCAGAACTCAGACTAGAAACGGGGACCTTTGACTCCAAGTCCAGCGTTTCTACTACTTCACCTTAGTTAATTCTGTTTACTCATCATCTCTGTAGGTGAGGGAAGAGAAGATGTAGATATTTGACCAGATAGTGCACAGAGAAGAATTGGAGGTGGCTCTTAGCACCTCTGTTTCCAAATAGACCAGAGGTTCAGAAAAGTGATGGATTTGCAATCAGATGCCCCAGGTTTCACTCACTCCTATGCTGTTACCTAGGTGATCTTGGGCAGGTCCATTTACTTTTCTGAATCTTAGTTTTTCCATCTTTAAAATGAGGAAAATGAAACCTGTCTAGTGGGCTTATGGGAAGAGGGCTTCTGCAGATCGTCTGAGGTATGAGAAAGCTCTGGAGAGATGGTAGGGACAATAGACCACAGACCTCTCCTTGCGGCTTTCCCCTAACATTTATTAGCAGCCAAAGGTTTTTGGTTTTGCCTTTTAAATGTCTTTCATTTTGTGTCCATGACCATTTCTTGAACATTTACAATGTGTAGAATGTCATGCTAGATGCTATGAGAGATGGAGAGATGGGCCTTGCCCAGCAATAAAAAAAGGCAGATGAATGATGACTAGAACTACAAGCACTGAGCTGAGGGCCGATGGCAAGTGGGCCTTTGTCTTCAAGGCAACCTTTGAGTAGGCCTCATCTGGATCAGTGTTTAAGTCTTCCCGCTAGTGCTGCTTTCTTCAGTGCCTCCTTTCCTACCCTATCCACCCTGTATATGGTCAGAAGGCATATCAAGTCCATGTTCTTCTGCCTGGCATTTCAGGGTCTTTCCATCCTGGCTCTAGTGACCTTCTCTCTCACTGGTCCCCAGTATCAACCACCCATGATCCTCAGGCCTGATTCCTGAGAATCAGGAACAGAGCCAACTCTCCCCATGATCTCTCAGGTTCCCAATACTGTCCTCACTTCAATCTCTGTCTCTCTACTTGTCTCTATTTCTTTGCCTATAGTCAGCATACTTTTTCATCTTTCAGATACAAGCTACAATTCCACTTCTTCCTCAGAGTCTATCTTCTCTGAGTTCCTAAAATCAGAACCATGTAGTTTAGGTCTGAATTACTGAAAGCTCAGGTGATTCCAGGCTGTTTGTCCTGTCCTCTTAATTTGAACCTCAGCTTTTTGAAGGCAGGAATCACGTCTCCTTTCTTTCATGTGTAATGGTTGGTTTTTGTTTATTTGTTTGTTCATTTTTGTTTCTGCTTCAAAAATCAGGACCTGTAGTCTGACACTAGTTAGAGTACAATTCAAAGAAATGTTCTTTGGTTGTCAACATATTGACATTTGTCGACTACTTAAATAATTTCAGCAGTTTATAACGGGTTTTCAACCTGCTTTTGACAATAGAACTTTTTACCACAAATAAAATTCAACAGAGACCCACAGTATAAAAAATAGATCAAAGTGGAGTTGTTTTGAGTGAAGTGGAAAACCATCCCTTCTAGATAATTTCTAGGACACCTCCATAGAATATTTTAGGGTTCATGTGGTAGAGTTTTTTTTTTTTAATTTTTTGTTTATTGCAGTAACATTGGTTTATAACATTGTATAAATTTCAGGTGTACGTCATTATACTTCTATTTCTGCATGTGGTAGAGTTTTAAAATAACTGTCTCAAAAGACCAATGGGCCAGAATATGTTAAAATTAAGATACATACTTTGTGACTGATGACTTAACTGGTAAATGTCATAACTCGGAGAACCAAGGGACCTGAGGTGGGCTGTGGGGCCATGGCTTGGGCGACCTGTTTAAAGTTTGCCTTATAATAGAGGATAGGAGTTATAATAAGAACCCACAGAAAGAAATAAGGAAAGCTCCAAAGGGCCTTGGTAAGGCTATAGGAATGGGGCAACCAGATAGCTAAACCCCAGGTGCCTGGTAAGGAGCCTTTTCTGCCTAGGGAAGGCCAGGCCCCAGGCCTGCCTTCAGCAATTCCCCCACTACTCTAAGTCTCTCCACTGCCAACGGTAGCAAATCTCCTTCACTGAGAACGTGCTTCTCTCAAGATCCATTTCCCACTGTTTGAAACTATTTCCAATAATCACCTTACTATATTTTCTCTGTGTCTGGCATCCAAAGAGTCAGACTTTTCCTGTGAGGGAATTCAGTCCTTTTAAAGAAGGAGCACATACTTTAGTGCCCATGTAAGATATCACTATGGCCCTTTCAGGAACCCATATAAGGCCTACAATCTATGTAGATATCAGGACAGTCTGGATGATATTTTTCTGAAAGGTTCTCAGCTTGTCACACATCCTATTTCCAGCAACCCAGATCTGGACCACCCTTGCGATGACCTGTGTGTTATAAACTATGCTCTCTACATTTGGGCTCCCACAGAGGTATCTCAGGAGGCAGCTGTGCTATATAAGCTTAGCCCCATGGGTTCTCAGTTTTAACAATAATAATTAACTAATTTGCATTGTTCTAAGTGCTTTGCAGGTATTAACTTATTAAATTCTCATGACAACTCTACAAGATAGGTGCTATTTTTATCTTCATTTTTACATGAGATTGAGGCACAGAGAAGTTAAGTAACTTGCCCAAGGTTAAACAGCTAGTCACAGTGCTAAGATTCAAACCAAGGCATTCTGAATCTAGAGCCCAAGTTATTATCTTTGTACTTTCATGTCAGCTTCTTACAGAGGAAGAAACTGAGGCCTTGAGAAGCAAAGAAACTTGTCCATATTAGTGATGTGCTTCTTCACCCACCAAGGAACAGTCTTCAGCCCCTTATTAGCTCTCTCCTGACTTCTAGGGCCTGCACCAACAGGAGAGACCAGATGGAGGAAAGCACAATTGTCTGGGAGTCCAGTGGTTTGGATTCAAGTCATTTCTTTGTTATTAAGTCTCTTTGTGACTCTGTGGAGGAAGACTCTTCCTCTCTTTGGATATCAGTTTCCTCAACTGTAATATGATGATTTACAAGTTTACATCTCAGACTTTTTCCACTCCAAGTTAGAGTACAAATTCTTTGTAGATTTGTTTTACCTTAAAAAGCTCATCTATATTTTTACATTCCATTCCATAAGAAATATGTCTTTATTTCCATACAATTCTTCCAAATCTTCTAGTAAAGTCAATTTTCCAGGAGAGAGTGGCCCTATAGTCCATGTACCTCCAGTGCACTAGGGAGGACCCCTGAGGTATGTGCAATCCTGTTTCAGAGACAGTGATCCAAAGTGTATCTAAAGGCCCTATTTGCTCTAACTTTTTATAGTCTTAGAATCATTCCTTTAATGCAACAAAGCAAGAGTCCTGTCCTGATTACTGCTTAACCCCATGGTGCTAGGTAAAGGAAAAGAAAAAGGGGATAGAAGGGCAAAATGGGCTGAATGTATTCTCTGAACTCTCTGATTCTTTACTTTATTCAAGGAGTGGCTTAGCAGGAAGTCAGTTTCTGCTCTACTACAAACAAGTTGTGTGACCTGTGAATCAGATTGTTTCTAAGATCATCTTGTCCAACCACCTCATTGAATGGATGAGGAAATTGAGGCACAGAGATGGGAAGGTGCTTACCTGAGGTCACACAGCAGATAAGTAGTGAGGTTTGGACTAGAACCGTGGCACCCTGTTAAACCTAGAGAGTCATACCAGTCACATCAAGTTCCTGGGCCTCTGTGCCCTTAGTTTTAAAATGGAAATAAAAATCATTGCTCTGTTCCTGAGTTGTTATGCTGATCTGATTAGGCAATGAATGTGATAGTTCTTTGGATTGATCACTTCTTGCCATCAGAGAAGTGGGGGAGAGAGTACCAGGGCACTGGGAACCTGAAGAGAAGTGTGGTGCCTGAGACAATGGGAAAGCCTCAGAAAGGAGAGGTGAGGATCTCTAAGAAAGCCTTCCTCTTGCTACTGGCTAGCTTAGGCTATTGGATTTGCTTATAACTGAGTGAAAATCCTGTTTGTTTTATTTAACAAATATTTGTATAGTGTTTACTATGACAAGCACTGTTCCAAGTGCTTTACAAATGTTAACTCAGTTAATCCTCCTGACAACCTTATGAAGTGGGTTATATTATCATCCCTATTTTACAGATGACAGAATGGAGGTGCAGAGAGGTAAAGTAACTAACTCAGGGTCACATAGCCAGTAAATGGCAGAGAATAAATTTGAATGTGGGTCATTTCCCTTGAGAGTCCATGCTCCTAGCTGCTAGATATCATCTATTCAAGTGAAATTGGTTGTGTGCAAGGTGGTGTCATGGAAAAGCACAGGTTCTCATCTAAGCTTTGCCACTGAAAAGAGGTTAGTAATCTTAGGTAAGTCATTCTCCTCTATGCACCTCCCTATCTGTACAAAGAGATTTCCCTTTGTTTTACCCATTTCTGGTTCTCTAAAAGCCCAGAATTCCTCTCTCCATTCCAGAGACATTTTCTCAAGCATTGGCTTTGGTATTCTTCCCTCAGCCCTACTCCCAGCACAGCCTGACTTAATCACCTCCAAGGAATAATGCTCTTTCAGCATAAAGGAGATTACACTGGAGCAGACAATCTTAGTTTTAAGAGCCTCTAGATGCCTCAGCAAGGGTGGAGCTCCAGGAAAGTTCACTTTGCTGTTGTTCATTTAAATTTGATAAGATAATCACTGTCTGTTATTTAAATGTTGTTGGGTTATTAAAAGCATTAACAATTTATTTCCTTTTATCCTATTCATTTACTGTATATTTGGGAACAGAGTGCCATTAAATAAGCATTATTGAACAGATTTTTTTTCTTTCTGCTATAAATGTTAATGTAATTTTGAAAGGCAGCTCAGGACACTGCCACCATTTGCCCATGTGACCCTGGGAACATCATTTAACCTTGATCCCAACCAGCCAGGAGGCAACTCCCTCGATCTGAGCATAGGCCTTGCCTTTTTACAAAAGTTCAGTGTTGTGAAAATGAAATAGATCTCCTATGTGTACCAGCTGACACCCATTTCACCAATGAGGAAACTGAGGGCACAGAAAAGGGAATTGCCCACGGGTCCACTGTGAGTGGCTGATCCAGAAGTAGAACTATTATACTGGAAGTCTTGTGAGGACAGGTACTGGATCTAATTTGTTTGCCACAGCTTCCTCAATGCCAAGCATAATGCCAGGTCCAAAGATGGCAGTTGAAAAATATTGTGGACTGCCTATTGTCATAATCAAGGTCTCCTAACTTTCAGATGAGAAGTCTTGTAAGTCAATCACAATTTTAAGCACCCTTGCAAATTAGCATGGTTGTAGAGGCCCAGAGCCTGAAAGAAATCATGCTGTGAATAAGACATTTTTTCTTTCAGCTAAAAATACCAAATTCTCCCACCTGCCACAATATTTACAATCCTAGTGCTATTCTTCAAGCTCTAGTCCCTTATAGCCCCAAATAGATTATTGCTCCCAACATGTTGAGTGGGAGAAAGGCTTTGGGAGTGAGGACCACGGAGGGAGATGTGGCCGCTGAGGCAGTGAGGCCAGTGTGGTGTAGGCCATTTTGTGTTTCTGGTTTGGTTAGTTATATATTGCTGCATAATAATTTATCTCAAAACTTAGCATTGTAAAATAATGCACAGTTATTATTTCACTGTGAGTCAGGAAACCAGGCTTCCCTTAGCCGAGTGCCTCTGGCTCAGGGTCTCTCACAGGCTGCACGCAGTCAAAGGGTCAGCTGGGGTTGCAATCGTCTTAAGGATCACTTGGGGATTAGCTTCTAAGCTTACTCACGTGGCTGTTGACAGGATTCAGTTCCTTGTGAGCAGTTGGACTGAGGGCCTCCCTTCCTTCCTAGCTGTTGAATAGAGGCCTCCTTCAGTTCCTTGCCACATGGGCCTCTCCATAGAGAAGCTCATGAAATAGTAGCTTGCTTCATCAGAGATAGCAAGAAAAGGAGAGCAAGACAGAAATTACAGTCTTTCATAACTTGACCTGTAAAGTGACATTCCATCACTTTTGCCACATTCTTTTAATTGGAAACAAGTCACTAGGTTCAGTCCATACACAAGGGGAAGGAATCACAAAAGAGAATACCAAGAGGCAGAGATCATTGCATATCATCTTAGAAGCTGTCTACAACAGAGATTTTTCCCAGCCTTAGTCCAAGCCCTAGCTTTGTACAAGGTAAGCACACTACCTGCCTAGGAGCAGCAAATGGCAGTGATCAGAACATTGGAGAGTTTGGTTGTAGTCCCTGCTCGACCACTTACTCCGTGGTCTTTGGTAACTTAGCTCGCCTCTCTCAGCATTACTGTCCTCACAAGCAAAATAGATATAAAATGCTTGCCTCACAGGGTGGTTGTGGGAATGCGATGAGATTGCAGATTCCAAAGAGCTAGTAATCTAGCAAGAGGAAGGAGTATATGCATTATTTTGCAAAGGGGGCCTATATCTTTTATCGGAATCTCAACAGGACCTTTGACTCCTTAAAATGGAGTAAATGATTCATTCCACATTTAGTAAATCTATTCATCATTCATTCAAAAACTATTTATTGAGCACCTACTATGTACAGGGTACTCTCTTAGGAACTAGGGATATAGCAATGGAGAAATCAGACAATAATCTCTGACATTTATATTCTAATGAGGAAGGCAGAAACAAGAAGAATAAGTAAAATATATAATATGTTAGATAGTGGTAAGTGCTAAGCAGGAGAAAAGTAAAGCAGGGAAGATGGATAAGAAATACTGGGAGGGTGGGTGTAAATTTAGGTAGGACGGGCAAAGAAAGTCCCCCGAGAAGGTGACATTTGAGTGCACACCAGAAGTGGGTGAGAGTGAGCCATGTGAGTATATGAAGGAAGAGGGAGTGGCAAGTGCAAAGGTTGTAGTGTGTCTGAATTGCTCAAGGAACAGCAAAGAAGCCAGAGTGGCTGGAGTGAGCAAGGTGAAGAGTAGTGGGAGATGAGACCAGAGAGGTGATAGGGACGATCATAAAAGGCCTTGTATACCATTGTAATGAGTTCTGGATGCCATTGTCATTGCTGCTCTTTAAACCACCCCTGGCTTTCATCACCCACTTCTGGTGCCTCCTCAAACTGCCTTAGTTCTTTCCCCCAGGGCTTTGATTCAGTCATTGCCGTCCTGGGTCAATTAGGGCTGCTGTTCTCCTAATCTATACTTGAACCTTCTCTCCATCCCGATCCTCTCAGGAAACCCCTACAAAGCAAGGCCCGTACGTTATGCATCGTTAAAGCCTCAATATCTAGCCCAATGTTAACAGAATGTATGGCTGAGAAGAGGCATTTAGCTAAAGTTTTTTGAAGGAACTGATTTTGCTACCTTGAGGCTGTAAGGTGACAATGTCCTAAAATGATATGCTATGCTAGTCAGTGCAGGTCATCCTTCTTTCCTGGCAAGAAGAGAAGAGTCACAAATTCAGAAATTATACAATCAGGAAGATCACCCAGCCAAATTCTCTCCTAAGCTACTGCCAATTAAGTTCCTATTAGGTGCCAGGCACAGTGCTAAATGATCTCATTTAGCCTTCACCATAACGAATTTTACAGATGGGAAATCTGATACTCAGAGAATGGGAAGGGATTTGCCTAACCTCACACAGTGAGTCAACGGCAAAGCAACGGGTGTTGTTGTTGCTGTGGGCCCACATCAGTGAAAATGGCCTTCACTCTCCTGCCAAATGAGCATCAACTCCCATGCCCAATAGCGCACATCAGCAAGACAGGTCTCAGGTGTGAGGGGTGGGGCCTGGGGCCATTGCTTAGACTCAAGTAAAGCTTACTGCTTCAAGAAGTAGAAGACAGTCCCCTTTAGAGGCAGACAATCTTGGGACTGAATCCTAGTTCTGTCATTTATAGTCATGTGAACTTGAGCAAATTGTTCCTACTCTCCATTTTCCTCTCTGTGAAATGGGATTATAAAACCTACCTTGGGTAGGGGACACAGAAGGGGTTGTCAGTGGGTTCTGAGGATTAAGTGAGATAAATGTATATGAAATCATTTAACACCATGTCTGGCACTACTCAAAGAATGACAGTTTTCTTAACTATCAGCCTTTGATTGGCTCAACTCCATTCCTGCTGGGGCTGATGACCCTTAATATTTTCATCATCTCATTCTCTACTTTTTGCTCTTTCCAGCTTGCCCATAAACAGCAGGCCAGTCTTGGTGACACCAGCCCAGCTCCAGGCTTCCTCAAGGCTTCGTATTACCCACTCCCATACCAGGAACCTTTGACAGCTAGGTCTATGTGTGCACACATATGCACAGAGCTCTAAACAGAAATAAATCTGAGCTAAAGGAATGGTTTGCCAAGGGATAGGTATGGACAGGCCTTTAGAACCCCTCCCCCGCCATAATCTCTATGAGCCTTTCAAAGCCATCCCAAATACACACAGGTTGTATGTAAAATCAATGCACTTGTCCAGACAAAAGCTTCCCCTAATTCCCCTTTATATAAAGATTCTGGAACTGCCAGCATCAGGGAAGAGTGGGCAGGGCTCAAAGCTTACCACCCTTTTTTCTCCTTCTTTTCTACACCTGGCACCCTGACACTTTCCACTGACTCTGACATTGTCCCTGATAGGCAGTTTCTAAGTAAACTCAGAGCACTAGCTACAGAGGAGCTCAGACAGGAAGCTGTGGGTCTGTTCAGCAACTCCCTGGGCAAGGGGGCCAGCTCTGGCTGTGAGCAGAGTATATAAGGGCTCCAGGAGAATTAAGGCCCTGCTCTCACCAGGACCAGTGTTTCTAGGGATCAAGGCAGGAACAAAGGGTGTTGACATGGAGGCTACCTATGCATATCCCATACTCAGGTGCCAGTTATGTAAGGGGTGAGGCACTGGTGGACATGGAATTGTGGAAAAGCAGCTCATCTGGACTTGAAGGCTGTGGATTAGACTTGGAAAGGTGGTACAAAGCATTTAATGCCAAGTTTTACAGGAGAGAGAGAATGATCTTAGGAGAGAAACATATTCCTGAGCCTTTTTTGACATTCATGCACCTTCTCACCCTCGACTGCAGTCCCATTCCTGGAATTGGTCACCTAGCTAGCTGGTCAGACCTCACCTGAATGGTTGTATCAAGCTCTGGGCTCCACACTTTAATGGAGAAGCAGCAAATTAGGAACTTGTACAGAGAAGAATGAACAGGCTAAAGAGGGAGATCCCAAGAGTCATGAGGAACTGTTAAAGGAAATGGGGCTGTTTGGCTAGAAGAGAAGACTCATGGGGATATAGTATCTGGAAGGTTTCTGAAGGGTCTTTCACAGAGTAAAGAGAATAGCTAGGATCTGGGGACCCCAGGGGACGGAGAAAAGACCTGTGGATGGAATCCACAGGGACCAAATTTCAATTCAATGCGAAGAACAATTATCTCTCAGAGTAGTCCCTGGAAGAAATGGGCCATGTTCATACGTAAAGATCTCCCCATCATTAAATATTCAAGTAGGGGATACTACCATGCCTTTTCAGGTATCCAGCAACCCTGAGATTCTGTTAGTTTTCTCTAATCAAACAGCTACTAAGAGGTGCATCCAGGGCTTGGAATCTATGAATCCTAACATCTAGTGCTGCACTTTTGATCTCAGATCCTGCCTCTTGACCAGGGTGGGAACACAGTCCAGCCCCAAACTCTGGGAAATGTAGTGATACTGCCTAAGGAAGATTGTATCTCTATTTTCCCAAATCTCATTCTCTCAACTCATAAACATCCACTACCACCATCTACACCATGCTGTCACTGCCCCAGGGGTCCTAGGAATACTCTAAGAAGGGAGTCCTGGGAGCCTGAGTTTTCAGGGTTTCTTCTAGATCCTCTGCCTGCTTTCTCTTCAGCCTGCCTGACTTCCTTTCAACAGTAGCCACTACAGAGTATGTGTGTCTGTGAGTTGTGGTATAGTGGTGGCAGGCAGTAATTTCCCTGGTATGAGCTGGCCTGCAGGAGAGATGAGCACCTACACTGTTTCTCAGAGAAGAAGACTTGTCTCATGTGCACCCACTGCTTAGGGAGCTTCAGTTTCCACTCGTTTTACTCAACATTTAATTTTCTTGCTTTTGAGAGGAAAGAAAAATAGGAAGAGGGGGATAAAAAGGAAAAACAACCTAGAAAGGGACGAAAGGGAGGGGGAGTGGGGGCACTAAAACCACTGCTATGTAACCAGCTAACAGTGATACTGCATGTTTATGGGCTTTGGTTACCATGGAGATGGTTACGGAACTCCAACCGGTGGTGAAATTTCATGCTGCTTGTGGTGGTAAGCGATATTTCAGTCACTTAGGACTACTTTTAAAAAGAACAAATAAAGTAGCTAAGGGGCTCTTTGTCTTGCAGGCTACAGCCCGCACCAAGTTTCAGCCCCACACGCCAGTCATTTTCCAGTTTTTTGTTTGTAGCAAAATGTTCCCAATTATTCTCTGAGTAGAGCTGGGCACTTACTCTTCTCGTTGGCCCAGAAAGGCTAGGCTTGAGGCTAGAAGCAAGGAGAAAAAAAATATAAAAAATAAAAGGCCTCCTTTTGGCATGGAAAACCTGTGTGGAAAATTTCAGCTTGGAAAGTTTGTTTTTTTTTCGGAAAGTTATGAGTTGAGAAGAGGGCATCTATTTACTAGTACAAAGTCCAAAGTCTAGGTATGTTGTCTGTGTTCTGTCTCTCTCTCTCTCTCTCTCATACATACACACTTGAACTCACATGCACAGTCATATTCAATCTCCTCATTTCTTCCAAACATTTACATTCACATGCATGCTCATGTAGATTCACATTCATATACACTCTATCGAGAATATACACATTAGACTGCACACACAATTCATTTACACAAAAATACACATTTGTTTGAACATACACATTCATTCTGTCACTAATATGAACTTTGGCTTACTAACGCACAATTTACTCATACATCCCCAAATGCACACGCAATCTTATATACTTACATAGTAGGCTGAACCATATGAAATTGCCAATATTAAAGCATTATAAACCTGTAAAAATGGCAATTTTATATAGGTCAACCTATACATGAACATCCATCTACACATGCACACTCTCATCTGTGTGCACTCTCTCACAAACTCTCAGAATCACACAAGCCCAGTTAGTCATATTTGCTCTCTCACACTCTATCTTATGTGTTTCCAAACAAACATGTTAGCTCTCACACAAATACCCACACACATTTATTTTTCACCTATTCTCTCACACATATTCCCTCACACATTCCCATTATTCCTTCCTCTACTTTTTTAAAAAAATTAATTATTTTATTGAGGTTATATTGGCTTATAACATTGTGTAAATTTTAGGTGTACATTATTATATGTCACTTTCTGTATAGATTGCAAAGTGTTCACCACCACTAGTCTAGTTTTTATCTGTCACCATATATATGTGCCCCTTTGCTCCTTTCACCCTCCCCCCACCCCCTTCCCCTCTGGTAACCACCAATCTGTTCTCCTTATATATTTGTTTGTTTATCTTCCACATGTGAGTGAAATCATACAGTGTTTGTAATTCTCTGTCTGGCTTATTTCACTTAGCATAATACCCTCAAGGTCCATCCATGTTGTCTCAAACGGCATGATTTTGCCCTTCTATATGGCTGAGTAGTATTCCATTGTATATATATACCACATTTTTTTTCTGCATTATAACTTTATTACATCTACATCCTTAGTGAGAATGTTTCTTCCTTTCTTAGCCATGTATCATTAACATGAACTGTTACACAGTATTGGGCTCACATGGTTGGCCCAAAATCAATGTAAAAATTAAAATTAAAAAACAGTTTTTGTTTTGTTGCTCTTTTTTTCCCTTTTTCTTTATTGCATTGACATTGCTTTATAACATTACATAAATTTCAAGTGTACATCATTATATTTCGATTTTTGTATAGATTACATCATGTTCACCACCCAAAGACTAATTACAATCCATCACCACACACATGTGCCTAATCATCCCTATCACCCTCCTCCCTCTCCCCCTTCCCCTCTGGTAACCACCAATCCAATCTCTGTCTCTATGTGATTGTTGTTGTTTTGATCTTCTACTTATGAGTGAGATCATATGGTATTTAACTTTCTCCCTCTGACTTATTTCACTTAGCATAATTACCTCAAGGTCCATCGATGTTGTCACAAATGGCTGGATTTCATCATTTCTTATGGCTGAGTAGTATTCCATTGTGTATATATACCACATCTTCTTTATCCATTCATCCCTTGATGGGCACCTAGGTTGCTTCCAAGTCTTGACTATTGTGAATAATGCTGCAGTGAACATAGGGGTGCATGTATATTTACGCATTCATGTTTTCATGTTCTTTGGATAAATACCCAGCAGTGGAATAGCTGGATCATATGGTAGTTCTATTCTTAATTTTTTAAGGAATCTCCATACGTTTTTCCACAGTGGCTGTACCAGTTTGCACTCCCACCAGCAGTGTATGAGAGTTTCCTTTTCTCCACATCCTCTCCAACACTTGTTTCCTGTCTTATGAATTTTAGCTATTCTAATGGGCCTATACCACATCTTTATCCATTCATCCATGATGGGCACTTGGGTTGCTTCCACCTCTTGGCTATTGTGACTAATGCTGCAATGAATATACAGATGCATAAACGTCTTCGAATTGTTGATCTCACGTTCTTTGCATGAATACCCAGTAGTGGGAAAACAGGATTGTATGTTATTTATATTTTTAAGTTTTTGAGAATCTCTATACTGTTTTTCATAGTGGCTGCACCAGTTTGCATTCCCACCAGCAGTGTATGAGGATTCTATTTTCTCCACATCCTCTCCAACACTTGTTTTTTCTTGTCTTGTTAATTATAGCCATTCTGATGGGTGT
Source organism: Diceros bicornis minor (assembly GCF_020826845.1). Taxonomy (NCBI): domain Eukaryota; kingdom Metazoa; phylum Chordata; class Mammalia; order Perissodactyla; family Rhinocerotidae; genus Diceros; species Diceros bicornis. The sequence continues at coordinate 60,478,827 of NC_080781.1, forward strand.
AAGGTGAAATCTCATTGTAGTTTTGATTTGCATCTCCCTAATAGTTAGTGATGGTGAACATCTTTTCACATACCTGTTGACCATCTGTATACCTTCTTTGGAGAAATGTCTGTTGAGATCTTTTGTCAATTTTTTGATTGGGTGTTTTTTTGTTTGTTTGTTTTTGGGTTGTATGAGTTCTTTATATATTTTGGAAATTAACCCCTCGTCAAATATATGATTTGCAAATATTTTATCCCAGTTGGTGGGTTGTCTTCTCATTTTGTTCATGGTTTCCTTTGCCTTGCAGAAGCTTTTTAGTCTGATGTAGCCACAACTGTTTATTTTATTTTGTTTCCCTTGCCTGAGTAGATATGGTATTTGAAAAGATGCTGTTAAGACCGACGTCAAAGAGTGTACTGCCGATATTTTCTTCTAGGAGTTTTATGGTTTCAGGTCTTACATTCAAATCTTTAATCCATTTTGAGTTAATTTTTGTGTATGGTGCAATGTAATGGTCTACTTTCATTCTTTTGCACGTGGCTGTCCAGTTTTCTCAACACCATTTATTGAAGAGACTTTCCTTTCTCCATTGTATGTTTTTGGCTCCTTTGTCAAATATTAGCTGTCCATAGATGTGTGTTATTATTTCTGGGCTTTCAGTTCTATTCCATTGATCTGTGTGTCTGTTTTTGTGCCAGTACCATGCTGTTTTGATTAGTATAGCTTTGTAGTATATATTGAAGTCAGGGAGTGTGATACCTCCAGCTCTGTTCTTTTTTCTCAGGATTGCTTTGGCTATTTGGGGTCTTTAGTTGTTTCATATAAATTAATTTTAGAATGCTTTGTTCTATTTCCATGAAGAATGTCATTGGGATTCTGATTGCGATTGCACTGAATCTGTAGATGTCTTTAGGTAATATGGACCTTTTAACTGTTTATTCTTCCCATCCATGAGCATGGAATATCTTTCCATTTCTTTATGTCTTCTTCGATTTCTTTCAATAGTGTCTTATAGTTTTAGGTATATAGGTCTTTCACCTCCTTGGTTAAATTTATTCCTAGACATTTTACTCTTTTTGCTGTGATTGTAAATGGGATTGTATTCTTGACTTCTCTTTCTGTAAGTTTGTTGTTAGTGTATAGAAAAAAATGCAGCTGATTTTGTACCCTGTAACTTTGCTGTAGTTGTTGGTTATTTCTAATAGTTTTCTGGTGGATTCTTTAGAGTTTTCTATATATAGAATCATTTCATGTGCAAACAGTGAGAGTTTTACTTCTTTCTTTCCAGTTTGCATTCCCTTTATTTCTTTATCTTGCCTGATTGCTCTGGCCAAAACTTCCATTACTATGTTGAATAAGAGTGGCGAGAGTTGACACCCTTGTCTTATTCTCAGAGGAATGGCTTCCAGTTTTTCACCATTAAGTATGATGTTGACTGTGGGTTTGGTTTACACGGCCTTTGTTATGTTGAGGTACTTTCCTTCTATACCCATTTTATCAAGAGTTTTTATCATAAATGGGTGTTGGATCCTGACAAATGTTTTCTCTGCATATATTGAGATGGTCATGTGATTTTTATTCCTCCTTTTGTTAATGTGGTGTGTCACATTGATTGATTTGCAAATATTGAACAGTCCGTGCATCCCTGGAATGAATCCCACTTGATGGTGTATGATCTTGTTAATTTATTATTGTAGTCAATTTGATGACATTTTGTTGAGGATTTTTACATCTATGTTCTATCAGTGATATTGTCCTGTAATTTTCCTTATTTGTATTGTCGTTATCTGGTTTTGGTATCAGGGTAATGTTGGCCTCGGAGAATGAGTTGGGAAGTATCCTGTCTTCTTTAATACTTCAGAATAGTTTGAGACGGATGGGTATTAAATCTCCTTTGAATGTTTGGTAGAATTCTCCAGGGAAGCCATCTGGTCCTGGACTTTTGTTTTTTGGAATGTTTTTGATTACTGTTTCAATCTCTTTCCTTGTGTTTGGTCTATTCAGAATCTCTATTTCTTCTTGATTCAGTTTTGGGAGGTTGTATGAGTCTCCCATTTCTTCTAGGTTACCCCACCATGATGCTGACGTCCCCTCCCTCTACTTTCTCAAACCCAATCATGCATACTCAGTTACACATACTGACATGATGAAAGTCTCTCACTTATACACATTATATCACTCACTCACTTATACACACTCACTATGGAGGCAACCTGGACCAAAAATTTTACAGTGCACAAACTTCTGGTTTTACAACATGATCTCACTGGGTCCTCAGAAGCCACTCTGAGAAAGGAGGCAAGAAAGGGACTGTTATCTCTATTAGACAGATGAGTTAAAGGACTGAGAGAAAAAAGTGGCCTAAGCTCACACAAGTAATAAGCACAAGCTTCCCAGACATTTTGATGTTAAATTCAGTGCTATTGCCCCGTGGCACCTGCTTGCCATAGGTAGGGTGAAGACATTCTGGGTGAAAGAACTTTGCATGAGATATTGAAACTGTAAACCTCTGTCTCTGGACAACCACCTAGGAGGTCAAGGCTAGCTTAATACGATGTCTCTGGCCCCTTCTCTATCTCACCGATCAATGGGGTAGAGGTCATTCCATTTTCCTCTCAGGTAAACATTTTCCTCTCACTTGGTGCCCCTTCTGCCTCCCTAATCCTTCAATTGTCTCCTGCCCAGCCTTGCTGGTCTGACCAGTGAGCAATGCTAGCCTCTGCTTTATGAGACTCATGTTTCGTTATTATTTATAGAGTGACAACAGCTTGCTGAATGATGCACAGAGGAGCATGGTGCACAGAGGAGCAAAAGACCCAATATCTGCCCTGAAGTTGAAACAATTCTGCCATGCTACTTATACCACTGATAAATTGATAGAGAAAGAGTATTTCAGGGTCAACTGGGTTCTCAGGACAAAGATTCCTAAAAGGATTCTGGAGCAGTGGAGTTCTGGAGTCAAAAATTCCAGGAAATTTTTGATTTTAGAAGCCTCTGATACTAGAAGGTTCTAGGTTGGATACTGGAGTTGGAAGTATCTGGAGTCAGAGGATTTGGATCTGAAGGGTTGTCAGAATAGAGATAATTAAAGAACTAGAATAGATTTTGTGGCAGGGGAAAAATGGTGTAGGGAGCTGCATTCATCAGCCAAACTGTGCAGGCTAGCTTCATTTTGCCTCTCTTCACTCTCCTCCAACCTGCTCTTTGGCCCAGGAGGCTGACTTGTACATTAACTGGCTCCAGTGACCTCTGGCTTCCAGTTGGGCTCGGTCATGAGAAATCTGGCAGAAGATTGGTGGGAGGGAGAAGAGTGGAATCAGGATCTTTATTCTCCCAGCTCCTTCCCTGAAGTGTCATCTTGAGCTGACTGTACCTTGCAACTGAAGGTCACATCTACTCTCCTGACAGTGCTCTCCAGAAGACTTTACCTTCCAAATTTCAGCAACTCCATCCTCTCACCCCTTCAAGCTAAAGAGTGGTGACAAAGTCTCACTAGGAATACTGCAAAAGGCCTTGTGATTTCCCTACACTCCACTCACAGCTTTGTCAATAGTCAATTTATTAAAGCCTCCCTGTATTCTCCTAATTTGTATGCACTTACTATTTCCTTCTGGAACCAAAGTGCAAGGGGAGTCTCTGGGAAACAGGTATATTATAGTCCTTCTGAGCTCCAGACTCAAGTTAGAAAGAAGAGGAACCTGGTTTGATTTTCCTGTGTTTCCCAGGGGGCCCTAAAATGCTCTCTCGTTGGTATCCTGGAGACACTCTCATAGTGGGCCCTTAAGTAGTACTCAAGACACTTGTCTGAGGGCCTTTGTAAGCCACATGCCCATTTCAAGAGGGCAGAGCCAAACCTATTGTAGAAATATGTCCTTTCGTTCATTTCAGTTTGCTCCCTACTTCATATATTTCATAAACAGGGCCTAAGGCATGGATCCCAGATTGAAAGGAGACATATTTTTCCTACTGGCCTTGGGAAGAGCCCAGAAAAAAATCACTGATGACATTTCACAGGGCTGCTTCATGGAGGCAGGATGCTGAGGATTTCAAACATGGGACATCGAGCAAAGACAAAGGAAAGACTTTCTGCTTCAATGGCCAACATATCCATCAGGGTTGTCTGAACTTTCCCATGTTGATCAGTGTTGCCCATCTAGTGTCAGAAAGGCAGAAACAGGCCCAGAGAAGGAATGAGATTTACTTGACAAAGGTTGCACAGCAAGTCAGGCTGGAATCAGATGAGGACTTGGGAGCCCTTGGTTCCTATTGCTGGCTATACCATTCTCAGTTAGAATTTCTGTCTCCCAACTCCCCTTTCTCATTCTTGTCCTTAGAGGTAGGGGTTGTGAGGAGGGGAGCCACTTTCTGAACCTCACTCACCACCTAACGATCCACAAATGTTCATGGATTATTTTTTCTGTGAAAGATTGAGAAGGAAGGTCTTAGTATTACCTAGGCCTCTTTCCTCTTCCCTATTCACAGGTACCCAATTTTCCCTACCACCATCAACTGTAAGAAGTTCCTATTCGGATGGGGACCTCAAGACTATTTAGATCAGAATTTTTCAAATTGTGTTCCCTCAAGGTGCTTCAGGGACTATCGTGGGGGTGTAAAGATGAGTATAATCAGGTAGGGCTCCAGAGAAGAACCCCCTTCTCTTAACCACTGCTGTACCTGCCATCACTGCCATCTCTGCTATCCTTGGTCCACAAGAGAAACTCTGCTGTTTTTCTGTTTTGTATGTCAGGCTTTGATTGAGGGTTGCATTTGAGAAAAATGTAAGTGCTACTTAAAATAATTAGAAAACCACTGATTTATTCCAACTCCTTTATTGTACAGATGGGGAAACAGAGGCTCAGAGAGGAGAAAGGATTTGTTCAAGATCACACAGTAAATCAGTTGTAGCACATTCGGTCAGCCCAGGGCAAATGAAGATTCTCCCTATATGACCTCAACTCAATTATCATTTGGCATCAACCTCACAGCCTTCCCTGACAGCAGCCTCGGGGTGGATAGTGGCAGGAACAAACACATTAGCCCTAGAGAATAGAGCTGTGAAAGAAAAGCTACTATCTGGGTGCCCAACGTGCCTGCAAAGTGGAGCCACCCCTGGGTAGTTGCTTGGTGTACCTAGAACTGGATTATGCAAGGCTACCGTCTCTGGCCTGGCAGTCTTCCTCTCCGCACCCAAGGTCCTTAGTCCACTAAAGAGCTTTCCACCCAGTAAAATACATTTTCAACTTGGAACACAAGCTTCAACCCTCCCAGCTGACTACAGAGTGACAGCTAAAGAAAGGATGCTGACTATCTTCTAGGCCAGAGAAGAATTTTGGCTGCTATGGTAGCAAAGTGGTGGCAGCAGCTGTGTTTGGGGAAAATTACATTTGAGGAATTCTTACAAATCATGCTCTGCCGCCAAAGAATTACAAAATGTTTCTCTCTTCACAGGCCTAAGTCATTGGGCACAAAGGTGAAGGGGAAAAGTTGAAGCAGTGGGTAGTTGCAGCCCTTAGATAGGATAGCTCTGGCCTCTGCTTCTCTGGACAGCCCTAAAGTGAAAGAATGGGAGTTTCAAGTTGGTATTTGCTCCACTCAAGCCAAATCTAGTGTTACCAGACATCTGATGTAGCAGTTAGGCATAAAGACTCTCTAAAGTTGACTGCTTTGGTTCAAATTCTGGCTCTATAACTTACTAGCTGTATACCTTGGGCAAATTATTGAACCTTTCTGTATCTCAGTTGTTCTATATGTAAAATGGAGATAATAACTTATATCATAGGGTAGTTGTGAGGGTTAAATGAGGTGATACATGTAAAATACTTAGCTCAGCGTCTAGGGCTGTAGTAAGCTACCTCTATGTAAGAGCTAGCTACTATCATTACTATTTCCCCAGCTCTTGGAGCCAACTGAGAGTTTTGGGGCCAGGACCCAGCTAGGTTATGACCCATTCAGGAAGCAAATGCCACAGAACAGTTACTAGGAGGGAGTGGAAGACAAAAAGAAGGAAATTATTATTTATCTTGTCCCTTCTCTGTGGGCAGATATTTTATTCTTACATCAAAGTTATATGATTGAGTTCTCAAAACAGCTTTGCAAACTATGTTATATCTCCCTTTTTTCATATGAGGAAACTGTGGCTGAGAAAATTTTCATAACTTGTAAAAGTTTACCCAGAATCAGGAGTCAAACTCACATGTCTGTGCACCAAGTCCCATGCACGTTATTTCCACTTATGACCAGGTGGAGCTGATGGGGAATTCAAATGACGGAATTACCATTGGTAATTCTGGAAATGTGAAAGCAATGAGCTAGAGGTGGTGCCATTTTGGCTGTGCCTGCAACAAACTTGGAAACCCTCCAAAAATAAGGAAGGTTATGAGAATCTCTTGCATCCTGCTTCAGCATCTCAATTGTTCTGGTCTTCTTCCAGTGGAATTTGATGACCTGCCCAGTTCCTTCTTCTCTATCTTCTGGGTATTCAGGATGGAAGACTCTGTCTGGGACAGTCTATCATTTATGACATCTCTGAAGAGTGCTTGTGTGCAGTGGGCTCAGGACATTCTCCAGAGTCAAAGCCAGTTCCTCTGAAGCTTCACTGGACAATGGAATATCACACAAAACCCCCCAAAAGCAACCAGAGTAGAGCCAGAAAAAATATTGGTGGATATGATCTGAAACCACCAGAGCTAAAGTAGTGGCAGAGTAAAGTCCTCAGTTCCCTCTATCCCTTGCCCATTCTACCCTGAAGCACTACTTCTGAGCATGGGAAAACCCAGGGCTGGCTATAAAGCTTTTCCTGTAATCTGAAGTATGTATTATTTCCAGGAGTGAAGAAATGGGGTCAAGACAAGTAGACACACTACTTTTGGTATGTCAGTGTCAGCTGGGAGAGGAAATTCTGAACTCAGCTGGTAGAGGCAATTTGAACCAGGAAGCAGCAGTCTAACCTGGGAAAGGGCAGACAGAGACATAAATAATGAGGAAGTTAGTTATCACACAAGCAGGAAGACTTTGGCCAGCTCACGAAGGAGTTAAATTAATCTTACAATAGGCACCAACACATACACACAACACAGCACAAATTGCTACACACTGGGAAAGTAGGAAAGAACAATGTTGGGCAAGCAAGGACACAATTTCACCTGGCTGATAAAATGGTTGGAACAAACTTCCCACATCAAACATGGCAATAGTAGACTTGGGGGGATGATTAGGTGTGAGTGGAGGTTGTTTATGGTCTTCAGAAGGATGAAAGGTCAGGATAAGAAAAGGATGGCACTGGACTCAAGCTACAACTCCTTCACCAGCTCCCAAGTCCCAAGTGCCTTAGACTGTCCAGCCTGCTGTTGGCATTCAGCAAAGGATATTTATTATTATGCTCATAGAATGAGGCAGGCAGGAGTCATGAATCTTGGCAGGAAAACAAGGCCAAAAGATTTACTTTGACTAAAAGTCGTATAACTTGAAAGGTTTATTGCTGAACTGATTATGTAATGTAGCCTTGACAGACCAGTGTTTAAGATAAAGGTTTGAAACCCTTAGGCAGGTTTGGAAAAAGAGTTGGAGGAAAGACTGAATGCATTAGTAGGCCATTTAAGAACTGCCTGCCTTTTAAACATAGTTTCAGATTGTAAAGCGGGAAGGCAGTGGGGCATACTAAAGGGCACTAATTTGGAGTCAGAAGACCTGGGATCAGCCAATGACTCACTGTGACTTCAGGCAAGTCCTTTCCCTTCTCTGTATATATGTGTCCCATACATACTGGGTGGAGAAGGGGGAGCAGGAGTTAGACTTTAACATCACCAAGGGCCCTTTTAGATCTCACACCTTAGTCTTCAGAATAACCCTACTTTCCACACCCAGATGTTTGACTCCCTACTACCTGCAGAACTCACCAAAGGACCTAACTGGATCAATCCTCTGGGTGGGCATTCTTCCCTTGCTCCCTTCTCTCCTGGTCATATCCAGTTTCTCTTGGCCTAGTTTTCCACTCTGATGGTCCATTAGACTTACACAGGAAACTTGAAAAATGCTGAGGCTCAGGTCCCACTTCTAGAGATTCTGGCTTAAAAGCTCCTCTGATGATTCTCATGTGCAACCAGGGTAAAGAACCACTGGCTTAGACAAACTCTCTGATAGACTTAATGTAAATAGCCCTAACTTCCTTAGTCTTGGTTTCTTGCTTCATTTGTTGTTGTCTTCACATTTGCTCAGTGGCTCTTTGATCACTCACAAACCATATAATTTTAATGCATTTTCTACCCATGGGCTTATTATTTTAACTTTGGTTAGTTCTTGAAACTGTCTCCTAATCATCCCAACCAGGTTCATATCCATTTTTAGGACTCTCTTCTCTAGGCACTTAGGTAATTGATGTTAAATTGATTCTATTTGTTGATTCATAGCTTTGGAATGATAATAAAATACTTCATTCATGCATGTCATAGTAATTCAGATTTTGTGCTATTTGGTCAGGAGTTGAACTTATCTTCATCTCAAATTATCTAAATTTATTCAACTATTAATTAATTAATTGATTCCTTCTTCTTTGAACAGCTTTATAGAAATATAATTTACATACCATACAATTTACCCATTTAAAGTGTACAATTCAATGGTTTGGGATATATTCACAGATATGTACAACCACCACCACAGTTAATTTTAGAACATTTATATCATCTCAAAAATAAATCCTATACCCTTTACCTATTGCCCATCTAGCCCCTGCACCGTCAACCCACAGCCCCAAGCAACCACTAATATATTTTCTGTCTCTATAGATTTCCCTGTTCTGGAGTTTCATATGAATGGAGGCATATAGTGTGAAATCTATGACTGACTTCTTTCACTTAGCATGTTTTCAGGGTTTACCCTTGTTATAGCATATATTAGCACTTCATTCCTTATTATGGCTGAATAATATTCCATTGTATGGATAGACCACATTTTATTTATCTATTCTTCTGTTGGTGGACATTTGGGTTGTTTCCACCTGTCGGCTATTATGAATAATGCTGCTATAAACAACTTTCTGTCTGGACATATATTTTCATTTCTTTTGGGTATATACCTAGGAGTGGAATTGCTGAGTCATATGGTATCTCTATGTTTAATCAGTTGGATAGCTGCCAGAATGTTTTCCAAAATGGCTGTACTATTTTATATTTCCACCAACAGTATATAAGAGTTCCAATTTCTCCACATCCTTGCCAGCACTTTCTATTATCTGAGTTTTTGATTATTCTGTCCATCCTAATGGATGTGAAGTGGTATCTTATTATGGTTTTAATTTATATTTCCCAGGTAACCAATGATGTTTATCATCATGTGCTTATTGGCCATTTATATATAACTTTGGAGAAATGTCCACTCAAATACTTTGCCCAGTTTTAAATTGGGTATTTATCCTTTTACTATTGAGTTGTAAGAGTTCCTTGTAGTGTAAGTGGCCAACAATTAGCCTTTTTGATCATAATGTAAGTGCCATTAAGCTTTTGATTGCCAAGGCATCCACTTCAAAGATATCCATCATGAATAAACATGTTGCCAGCTACACAACAAGATAAAGACCCAGGCCACCCTACTCATGAAGTTCCCTTCTTTTTAGAAAGCTCTGGTTGACCTAGATAACTGATTGATTGACTGACTGCTTGCTTTTCCCTTCCCACCCTTTAATTTCCACTCTTATGTTTTAAATTCACCAATAAAGAGTGAACCCACAAAACCTTAGTCACCCAACTCTTGACCCTAATGAAGGCAGAACCTCATGTCCACTCTCTCTCTCTCTACCCATGACCTCGCCGTGTGGCCCCAGGTGTACAGTGAACCCTCCAGGACCTGTGAGTAATGAACCTTGTTTTTTTCAAAGTCCTCTGATGGTTGTTGCTGAGGTCCATCTTGCAATCATAATAAGAACCACAAGAACCAGTCAAGCCACAACATTGACTCTGGTTGGGGAAATATCTGTGGGGGCTCATCACAAGTAGTATGGGCCCAGGGGAGTGCCCCCAGGCATTTATAACTGATAGCACCACTATCAATAGGCTGAAACTGACCCAGAACACTTATATCTTCTAGACACAAGTCCCTTATCGGATATATGGTTTGAAAATATTTTCTTCCATTCTTTGAGTTGTCTTTTCATTTTCTTGATGGTATCTTTTCAAACACAAAAGTTTTTAATTTTGATAAAGTTCAATTTATCTCTTTTTTCTTTTGTGTCTTGTGGTTTAGTGTCATATCTAAGAACACTTTGCCAAATCCAAAGTCATGAAGATTTACCCCTATGTTTTCTCCAAAGAGTTTTATAAGTTTTGCTCTTACATTTAGACCTTTGATCCATTTTTGAGTTCCAATGTCATCCTTCTGCTCGTGGCTGTCTCCATTTGTCCCACCACCATTTGTTAAAAAGATTCTTCCCCTATTGAATAGTCTTGGAATCCGTGTCGAAAATCAGTTGACCATAGATGTATCAGCTTAATTCTGGACTCTCAATTCTATTCCATTGATTAATATGTCTATCCATTTGCCACTTCCATGCTGTCTTGATTACCATTTCTTTGTAGTAAGTTGTGAAATCAGGATGTGTGAGTGTTCCGTCTTCATTCTTCATTTTCAAGATTGTTTCGCTTATTCTGAGTCCCTGAAATTCCATATGAATTTTAGAATCACTTGAATAACTCAGCTGTGAACCTGATAAGAATTGTGTTGAAACTGCAGATTAGTTTGGAAATTATTGCCAGTGTAACAATGCTAAGCATTCTGATCCATGCACACAGGTTGTTTTTCCATCTATTTAGATATTCTTTAATTTCTTTCAACAAAGTTTTGTAGTTTTCAGAGTATAAGATTTGCAGCTCATTAAGTTTATTCTTGAGTATTTGTTTTGATACAATTGTGAATGAAATTTTTTCTTTATTTTAATGTTGGATTTTTTTTGCAAGTGTAATAGAAAAACAATTGATTTTTATTGGTATGGTATCCTAAAACCTTGCTGAACTTATTCATTAGTTCTAATGTTATTTTTAGTGTGTTCCTTAGGATTTTCTATATATATACAATCATGTATGTAAAAATAGAGACAGTTGTACTTCTTCCTTTCCAATTTGGATGTCTTTTATTTCTTTCTTTTGCCTAAATGCCCTGGCTAGAACCCCCAGTACAATGTTGAAAAAAAGTAGCAAAAGTAAAAACCCTGACCTTAAGAGAAAAGCATCCAGATTTTTATCATTAAGTATGATGTAAGCTGTGAGTTTTTGTAGATGTCATTTATCAGCTTGAGGAAGCTCCCTTCAATTTCTAGTTTGTTGAGTGTTTTTATCATGAAAGGATGTTGGATTTTATCACATGTATTTTCTGTTTTTATTGAGATGATCATGTAGTTTTTTTTTTCTATTCTACTGATAAAATTATTGAATTAATTAATTTTCAGATTTTAAAACAAACTTGCATCCCTGGGAAAAAATGCCACTTGATCATGGTGTATAATTCTCTTTATATGTTGCTAGATTCAGCTGGATAGTACTTTGTTTAGGATTTTTTATTCTATCTTGTTGACCTTAAACAAATAGCCAGTTATTTCTCCAGCAAAAATGCGTATATTTGGGATCAGTAAAGAATTGTAATTCAGGGTCTGTAAACATGGCAAGCCACGTGCAAGTTCTCAGCAGTAAGGGGAGAAGAAACTCTTTTATAGAGGGGAAAAGGAAGTTGGGAGGGCTATTGTAAACAAAAACTCCATTGGAGGAAACTGAGAGTTCAAAGTGTAGTAAATTTTCATTGTCTGAGTTGTGACAGTCTCTCATTGGCTGAGCTTCTTGCCAGTTAGGAAGCGGAAGTCTTTCTTCCTCCTGTTGGGTTCAGCTATCAAGGTAGTGTGAGAGCTCACCCTTTTAGCTTCCTGTCTCCATTTTAATGAAGTTTCTGTCTACTAATTTCCACATTTTTCCCTTTTTATCAAGATCTTTCTCTGAAAGCATTGCTGATTAAGAATCAGATTTTACTGGTTTCAGCAGCCTTTTTTCCCTCAATGTCAGGACGGACCTTTCCTGGGTGTTGTATCCCACATCAGAGGGAAAGTGCACAGATTGTAAACCTATTGAGGTCACATTCAAGTAACAAGGAGAGGTAGGAGGGAGAACTCTCAGACACTTTTTATCTAAAGTCCATAAGTTATTAAAATCATAGGCATTGGAGATCATCTGAAGTGTTATGTCATCATCAAAGGTTTAGCAGACAAGATTCCAACAGGCCTGGTCCAGACATCTTGAGAGGGCTGTCTCATCAGATGTCTTCTGCTTCAATTTTGGGAAATTCTTACTTTTAGATCACCAGGTGGTGTGCAGGTCCAGTCAGGGTTTGGTGCTTTCTTTAGATATGTCACGTGAATCCCAGAGTCTATTCCCTGGAGTTTGGCAGCACAAGGTTTAGTCAGAAGTAGTGGTAGGGGCCTTTCCAGCAAGGCTAAAGAGAGTCTTTCTGGAGCTGTCTTTTCCAATAGAGGAAATCTCCAGGTTGTGAGGTGTGGTTCTTAAGTTCTCTGTCTCTTGAGAGTGCTCTGTGAAAAGATTGCTCTACATGGTTATTTAGCATGGTTAAAAGCATGGTTATTTTTAATAGAAGGAATTAGGCATTTGCAATATTGTGGTATATCTCCTTTTATCAGCTGCTGGTCAAAAGAGACAAGAGCCAAGTGCACCAGGTATCCTGTAACCATCTCAAAGGGTGAAAGTTTATGAGTTCCAAAGGAGGTGGATCTGAGATTCAGAAGGACCAGTGACAATGCTTTTGGCCAAGGTATTTGGAAGGTCTCTACAAATTTTGCCAATTGAGACTTAATAATGCTGTTAGTGCATTTGACTAAACCAGATGATTGAGAGTGGTAAGTGCAGTAAAAGTGTTGTAAAACTGGCCAAACAGTGCAGATTTGTTGAAGTACCTGACCAGTAAAATGGGTTCATAAATCACTAAGAAGTTCCAAAGGAGTTCCCCAGGTAGAGATAATCCTTTCCTAAAGGGTTTTAGCCACGGAAGAGGCAGTAGCCTGTCTGCAAAGGAAGGTTTCAGTCCAGGGAGAAAATAGACAAACCATAACTAAAACATATTTATATCTATGAGGCAAGGGAAGTTGTATGAAATCCATTTACCAACCTCAAATGGTCCATTAGGCAGTTTAAAATGTCCAAGAGCGGTATGAGCAGGCATCCCTGCATTGTATTTTGGAGAAGTGGGACAAGTGAGGTAGGCACTTTCTGTGTCCTTGTTAATATTTCCCCACCAATATTGATTCATAAGTGCTCTCATTTTGTCAGTAGACCAATGATTTAATGCATGTACAGTGGTTAGGAGTGATAATTTTAGAGTCTCCAGTAGGACTGGGTTGTTATTTGGTCTAAAACAGAGCTTTCCCTTTTTAATCAAACCAACAAATGTTGACTTTCCAATCTTGTTTTTCCTTTCCTGAGGCCAATTGTTGGGCTTCTCTAGCCAGTTTTTCTAAGTTATTATTTGGGGAAATATACCTTTGGATCATGATGTAGGTTTGGCTGTTGTTGGTTCCTTTAGGGGCTACATTCCTTGTGGAAATGTCAGCAAGGTGATTTTCTTTAGCTTCCAGGGAGTCAAGTTTAGAATGTCAGCATCTTAATAATAGCTAAAGTGGCGGGTAAAAGTATAGCATTCAATAATTCCTGAAAATAGGGGCTATTTTAAATTTTATTTCCACTGGAAGAAAGGAAGCCACGTTGCTTCCACAACATTCTAAAATAATGAGCTACTCTGAAAGCGTATCTACTATCAGCATAAATATCATCAATTTTGCCCTTGGCTAAAGTACAAGCCCATTTAAGAGCATATACTTCAGTCTGCTGAGCCAAAGTAGACATAGGTAAATGTGCTTCCTCAATGATATCAAGAGGAGTTGCAGTAGCATATCCAGCAAAGTATTTGCTATTGTCACCCTTTAAATAAGAACCATGAGTAAACCATGAGAAGTTAGCATTATCCAGAGGAGTTTCCTGCAGATAATCATGAGGATTTAGGAGGTGAACCATCAGCGTTAAGCAGTCATTAGGGACTTCATCAGCGATGGAGGGGAGAAGAGTAGTAGGATTGAGGTTATTATATTGTATAAGAGTTATATGAGGAACAGTTAACAAAATGATTTCATAGGAGGTGAGATGTTTGACTGAAAAGTGTTGAGTGTGATGAGAATTCAAGAAAGCTTCCACAGCATGAATTACAAAAATGGTTAAAGGTGATCTCACAATGATTTTCTTAGTGGCCTTAACCAAAAGGGCAATAGCAGTAATGGCTCTAAGACAAGGGGAGTATCCTCGTGCCACAGGGTCCAGTTACTGGCTACAATACCCTATGGGTCAATGGTAGTCCCTGTGTTTTTGGGTGAGTACCCCTAGGGCATTCCCTTCCTTTTCATATACAAAAAGAAAAAAGGGAATCTGATAATTGGGATGTCCAAGGGCAATGAGTTTATCAAAGTCTCCTTTAAGGTTTTAAAGGATATGTTGTCCTGTTCTTCCCATAAAATTGGCTCAGAGTTGTTGTTCTTTAATAAAATATACAGAGATTTGGCCAGTAGTGAGGAATTTGGAATCCAATTTTGGCAATCACCAGCTAGTCTGATAAAATCTCACAGTTGATACTTAGTTTTGGGTTTGGGGAAGCTTAGGACACCATGAAGCCTATCTGGATCTAGGTGTAGCCTTTGTTCTGATATCAAATGCCCTAAATATTGAATCTGGGTTTGGGAAAACTTCAATTTTTCCTTGGAGACTTTGTGTGCCTTTAAGGCTAAAAGCTTTAGCAAGTGGGTGCTGTCTTCCTATCAGGAGACTTGGGAAGGAGAGAAAAGAAGCAAATCTACATGCTGTAACAAAGTGGAACCTCTAGAGAACTTTATATCATCCAAATCAGCCTTCAGGATTTATAAAATATAAGAAGGGCTCCCAGTAAAACCCTGAGGCATTACTGTTTGGGTGAATTATTTTCCTTCTCAAGTGAAGGGTAAAATGTATCAACTATCTCCATCAACTGTAATACTAAAGAATGCACTGCATAAATCAATTACAGTAAAGAATTTACTTCCAGTGGGAATGGATGTTAGTAGTGTATGAGAGTTAGGAACAACAGGGTGTTGAGGTATAACAATGTTGTTTATTGCTCAGAGGTCCTGGACAAACCTCCACCCTCAGCCCTTGGGTTTTCTCACAGGTAAATAGGAGTATTACAGGGACTAATACAAGGGATAATGAGGCCTTGAGCTTGTAATTCTTTATTATGGGCTTTATGTTTTGAAGGGCTTCTTTACTTATAGAGTATTGATTAACTCTGGGGAGAGGTATTGAGGGATCTACTTGAATCTTGATGGGAGATGCATTGTGAATTTTACCAATATCATTTGAAGATTTTGCTCATAAGGAGGGTTGTAGATGATTCAACAGGGCCAAATGGTCAGTGTTTCCAGAATCAGCTTGAGTACCATCAGAGGTGGAGCAAATAAAAGATGTGAAAGGGTCATTTAATTCACCTGGTTGGCTGTTTTGATGGCTACTGTCAAAAATTCTAGAATTATTTCCCCCTGTTGGGAGAAAGAAAATCCAGCATGATACTTATTAAAGAAATCTTGGCCTAATAAATGGGTGGGGGCAGAGGAACTAAGGAGAAAAGAGTGCGTATCTCTCAAAGGACCTAAACAAAAGGGAATTGGTTCAGAGACAGGAACCTTCGGAGGTTTATTAGCAATCCCCACTATTTGAACTCTCTTAGTACTCTGAGGCAGGAGCTGCTTTATAGTAGTGGGATTGAGCACCAAGAATGTGGCTCTGGTGTCATTTAGGACAGAAAGACTTTCATCTTCAATTTGGAGAAATGTTTCCCAGAGTTGATTAAGAGGGATGACTGGGAAAAGCCCCTGTAGTTCCTTGGAGCCCCATTACTGAGAATTTGTAGGACACTGAAAAGGCTGATTAGAGGGTCGAAGCCACCTGAAGTGCTGAAATTTGTAACCATCTCTTTTTCAATGTCCTGGCTTTTTTCAATAATAGCAGAAACTAGGAGCTTTTTGGCTTTGTTTAGGGTCCTCCATTTGCTGAATTTGAAGATTAAGAATTTTAGCAGTCTTTCTTTTAGGTGACTCATCTAGGGTGTGAGAAAGTTGGTTTGCCAGATTAACTAAATCTTGACTGGATATAGTTTCCCATTCCATCCTGGCCCTTTTTACTCAGTTCAGCTTAATAATAAACATAGAGTTAAAAACCATTCAGGTGGAACCAACATCTGAAGGAAGACCAAATATTTTTAAAAAAACAGTCTGAAGTCAATTGTAATAGTCATGAATAAGTTCATCAGGTTTTTATGCACAAACCTGAATTTTCTTCCAATCAACAGGCTTTGCGAAAGCTCTAGTAATTGCCCAATGAAGTCATCTAGCAATTGCTCGAGCCTAATCATACAACAGGTCAGTGGGTTGGTCTCCTGGTTGTAATTTTAAAGACCTTTCAGGATTTTCCTAATTAGCAATTTTCATCCAATGTTGGGCCTGGCTTTCACTGACAAGCATGTGAGCTAGCTGATATAAGCCAGAGAAACTAGATTGATAAGTTTAAATGACTATGTTAAATTCCTCAGCAAATCTGTAAGGATCTTCAGCTACTTTGGGAAAATCTTTAATTGTGGCTCTCAGTTCAGCTTTAGTCCAGGGAGTATAAGAAATTAAGGGTTTAGCCTTTGGATCCTCTGAAAGCTTAATTTTAAAGAGACAGGTTCTGATAGTTTCAGAGGAAAAGGGAGTGGGGAAAGGTTAAGGGAAAAGGAGAATTTTGGTGAGAGAGTTAATGTGGGGGACTTGAAGGTACAGAGGAGGTATAGGCAGTATAGAAGAGAAGGAGGAAGATGGCTGGGCCTGAGCATGAGGAATTGGGGGGGGGAGGACACACACATGGTGGCACCAGAGGCAAAGTGTGGGACAAAGAAGCTGATGAAGAGAAACATGAGGCTTCAGAAGCCATTTTATCATTCTTTAATGGTTTGCTTGCATCAGTTAATCTTAAAATTTTATTTTGCAGAGTCAATTTTAGATTCCTGATAACGTTTGGAAGCCTCAAAATACCAACTGAAATAGGCATTCTATTCAGTTTTGGAAATTACAGAGCTATGGTTTTCGAATTCAGTTTTAAGAAAAATAAATTTGTTGAGTTCAAAAGTTCCCCACAATGGCCATTGATATTCTAAATTACTTTTGATTAAGTCGATTCCTTTAGTTAGAAATGTACATGAGGAATGAACATGATTTTTAAACATAAATTTGGCTGGGGTCCCTGTAGAGGGATGCCGTCAAAATATATATGTAACTGAGTTCCGTTTCTTAGAGGTTTTTCTCTAGAGAAAAGTAATAATTCTCAAGCATCCTAAACAGTTTGCAACTCAAATAGCTAGAATAGCTCAAATAGCCTGCAGGCTTAACATCACCAGTTCCAATAGGAACAGCCCAATTTCAGTAAGGTGGACTGAAAGTTGAATCAATACAGTTGCAATGGAATAGTCTGATTCCAAAGGGAATTGAACCAAAGGTTTATCAACACAGTTCCAATGAAACAGCCTGCTTCTAAGGCAGTCAGGGAAAAGGTTGGATCAGCACAGTTTCAACTGGAACATCCTGCTCCCAAAGGAGTCAGGACAAAGTGCCAGCTCAGTTCCAAGTAGGAACAGTCCAGCTCCAAATGAATTGGACTGAAGGCTTAGCATAGTTCTGGTAGAAACAACCTGATTTCAAAAGAATCAGGCTGTAGTGCCAACTGAGTACTCACAGACAAACAAGGCCTTAACTAGAAATGGAGAAAGCTTTAAAATAGATCTCCAATATAGCCTGGAGAGCCTCAAAGGCAAAGAGGGTGGAAGCTTGGATTTAGGAGACAAGACTTAACCTCAAACTTCAGGGTCAAGAGCAAAGCAGCAAGTTCAATGGGCTTTGTTTTGGGTACCCACACATGTTTGCTCACCAGTCTCCGAGTTGTCAGGGATCTTATCTGGACCCCCATATGGGCCAGCAAAATGATGACCTTAAGCAAATAGACAGCCAGTTATTTCTCCAGCAAAAATGGGTTTATTTGGGATCAGCAAAGCATTGCAACTCGGGATCTGCAACCATGGCAAGCCATGTGCAAGTCTCCAGCAGTAAGGGGAGGAGATACTCTCTTACAGAGGGGGGGAAAGGAAATTTGGAGGGCTATTATAAACAAAGAATCCATTGGAGGTGATGGGGTTTTCCTTAGCTGAGTTGTGACAGTCTCTCATGGGCTGAGCTTCTTGCTGGTCAAGAAGCGGAAGTCTTGCTTCTTCCTGTTTGGCTCAGCTGTCAATGTAGGATGTGAGAGCTCCCTCTTTTGGCTTCCTGACATTAATTTAATGATGTTTCTGTTTATTGATTTCCAAGATCTTTATAAGAGATACTGGCCTGTAGTTTTCTTTTCTTGTGGTATCTTTGTCTGCTTTTGGTATCAGAGTAATATTGGCCTCATAAAATGAGTTGGGAAGTAACTTATCTTCTACTTTTTTTGGAAGAACTTGTGAATGTTGATTTTAATTCTTCCTTTAATGTTTGGTAGAATTCAGAGGTGAAGCCATGTGGGCCTTACCTTTTCTCTATGGGTAATTTTTAAATTACTGATTTAATGTAGTCACATGTATAGTTCTGTTCAGATTGTTTATATCTTCTTAGTCAGTTTCAGTAGTGTGTGTCTTTCTAGGAATTTATTCATTTCATCTACATTAAATAATTTGTTGGAAGACAGCTGTGCATACTATTCCTTTAAAATCATTTCTATTTCTATAACATTGGTAGTAATGTCTCTCTTTCATTTCTGATTCTAGCAATTTGGATCTCTTTTTTTCTTGATCAGATTAACTAAAGGTTTGTCAATTTTGTTGTTAAAAACGTATGTCAATTTTCAAAGAGCCAGCTTTTGGTTTCATTGATTTTCTTCATTGTTTTTTCTATTTCATTAATTTCCACTTGAATTATTACTATTTCATTCCTTCTGCTTGCTTCAGGTTTAGTTTACTGTTATTTTTCCAATGACTTAAGATGAAAAATTAGGTTATTGATTTGAGGTCTTTCTTCATTCTTAATATAGGCATTTACCATTATAAATTTCCCTGTAAGCACTGCTTTAGCTATGTCCCATAAATTTTGGCATGTAGTGCTTTCATTTTCTTTCATCTCAAAGTATTTTCTCATTCCATTTATTTCTTCTTGAACCCATTGGTTGTTGTTATTGTTAGTGCCTTGTGCTGTGGAGTTGATTCTGACTCCTAGTGACCCTGTGTACAACACAGCTGAACCCTGCCGAGTCTTTTTACATCATCCTCTCATCTTCCAGTGTTATATTGGACAATGCTCTGCTGCTATTCATAGGGGTTTCATGGCCAATTTTTTTTTAGAAGTGGGTGACTAAGTCCTTCTTCCTAGTCTGTCTTAGTTTAGAAACTCCACTGAAACCTGCCCACCCTGGGTGACTCTGCTGGCATTTGAAATACCAGTGGCATAGTTCTCAGCATCACAACAACATGAAGCTGCCATAGTATGACAGCTGACAGATGGGGGGTGGGGTTCCCTGACTGGGGAATGAACCTGGGCCATGGCAGTGAGAGTTCCAAATCTTAACCACTAGACCACCAATTGGTTGTTTATGAGCGTGTTATTTAATATCCACATATTTGTGAATTTCCCCAATTTTATCCAATTATTGATTTTTAATTTTATTCCGTTTGGATTGGATAAGATACATTATATTATTTTATGTTTTTAAATTTATTAGGGTTTGTTTTATTGCCTAGCATATGGTCTATTCTGGAGAATGTTTCATGTGCATTTAGTAAGAATGTATATTCCACTGTTGTTGGGTTGTTGAATGAAATGTTCTAGAGCTATGTTAGGTCTGGTTGCTTTATAGTGTTGTTCAAGTCTTTTATTTCCTTGTTGACCTTCTGTCTAGTTGTTTTATCAATTATTGAATGTAGAGTATTGAAGTCTCCAACTATTATTGTTAGATTGTCTATTCTTCCCTTCATTTCTGTCAATTTTTGTTTCATGCATTTTGGTGTACTCTTAAGTGCATATATGTTTATAATTGTTATATCTTCCTGATAGATTGACTCTCATATCATTATAAGATGCCCTTCTTATCTCTATTGACATTTTTCCTTTTAAATTCTATTTCATTTGTTATTAATACGGCCTCTCCAGCTTTCCTGTGGATGCTGTTTACATGATATATCTTTTCATATCCTCTTAATTTCAATTAATATGTGTCTATGAATTAAAAGGATATCTCTTGTATAAAACACATAACTGGAACTTTTTTCCCAGTCTAACCATCTTTGCCTTTTCTTTGGATTCTTTAATACATTCACATTTATTGCTAATATATTTAGAATTATGTGTGACATTTTACTTTTTGTTTTCTATGTCTCATGTCTTTTTTGTTCCTCTATTCATCCCTTACTGATTTGTTTTGCATTGAATGGATGACTTCTAAAGTAGCATTTTAATTTCATTAAAGATTTTTCACTACTTTTTCAAGTTTATTTCTAGTGATTGCCTTAGGGTTTATCATATACATATTAACGTATCTGAATCACTTTCAGATTTATACTTGCATAATTCTAGAAATACATAGAAATTTAGTTCGTGTATAGCTCTATTCCTTTTTACCCTTTTTTGTGATACTATTGATATACCTATTATATCTATTAATGTTACAAAGCCAGCAGTACATTGTTATAGTTATTATTTTATCATCTGTTGCCGTTTTCTTAATCTACTACAGCTTTTCTCCCATCTACTTCCTTTGTGATATTATTGGCAAATATATTATACATACATTACATTTCTATATTTATAGGCCCAACAATGCATTAGATACATATTATTTTACATAATTGATTTTTAAATCAGTTAAGAGAAAAAGGGGTAATGAAAATGCATTCATAGCGTCTTTTGTAATTACATAATTACTTTTACTGATGCTTTTTGTTCATGTGGATTCAAATTACCATCTAGAGCTACTTGCTTTCAGCCTTAGGAACTTCCTTTAGTATTTCATGTAAGGAAGGTCTGCAAGCAACAAATTATCTCAGTTTCTGTTTATCTGTTTTTGTTTATCTGTGAAAGTCTATTTTGCCTTCATTTTGAACAATAGCTTTGCTGGATATAGGATTTTTAGTTGACAGTTTATTTCTTTGAACACTTCTTTAAGAATATGCTATCCCACTACCTTCTGGCCTTCATTGTTTCTGATGAGAAGTCAACTGTTAATCTTATTGGGCTTTCCTTGTAAGTGATGTGTCATTTATCTCTTGCTGCTTTCAAGGTTTTTTCCTTATCTTTGAATTTCAGCATTTTACTGTTATGTCTGTTTGTGGGTCTCTTTGTATTTATCCTACTTGGAGTTTATTGAGTTTCCTGAAATGTAGATTATTGTTTTAAAATAAATTTGGGAATATTACAGCTATTATTTCTTCAGATATTTTTCCTTCTCCTTTCTCTCTTTTATTTCTTTCTGGTACTCCCATTACATGTATGCTGGTGCCTTTAATGGTGCCCCACATTTCTTTGAGGCTCTGATCAGTTTCCTTCATTCTTTTTCTCTTTGTTCTTCAGCTTACATAATCTATATTGGTCTATCTTCAAGTTTGCCAATTCTTTCTTCTGCCAATTAAAGCCTACTGGAGAGAGCTAGTGATTTTTTTCAGTTATTTTAATTTTCACTCCAGGATTTCCAGGTTTTTTCAAAATATTTATCTCCTTATTGATATTCTCTATTTGATGCAACGTTGTCATTCAACCTCTCTTGACTTCTTTGATCATGCTTTTCTTTAGTTCTGTGAACGTATTTGTAATGAACGCTTTGAAACCTTTTCTTGTTAAACCCAACATTGAGTTTTTCTCACAGGTGGTTTCTGTTGCCTGCTTTTTTACTGGTGTGTAGGTCATACTTTCCTGTTTTCCTTCATACCTCATAATTTTTGGTTGGAAACTTGACATTTTAGATAACATATTGTAGCAACTCTGGACACTGCTCTTCCTTCTGGGATTTGTTATTGTTATTTATTTGCTTATTAGTTCAGTGACTATCTGGATTATTTTAGTGAAGTCTATTCCTCTCCACAGTGTTAGGTCTCTGATGTTGCTCCTCAGGGCAACACAGCTTTGGGTATACCCGCTGTCATCCTGGGATGACAGTGGTACTGGTAGAGTTCTCTTCTAATCTTATCAGGCCCACCTCCAGCTGTCATGCTCCACTAATTGCTGGCTGATTGCTCTATTGTTTCCAACAATATCCTGGGCCATACATTCTTCTACATACTAATCTCATTAAATTGTAGCTCTTTTGATCAAATAGTTTCTGAGATCAGTGTTTGACATTTGTTCTGACTACAGGGGGATTTCTCCCACTTGTTTTATTCCCAGTTTCTCTACTGTAAGCTATCTGCCCTATGTTCTAGTCTGTATCTTTATTAAGTCCATGAATCCTCCTAACTGCCTTTCACCACAACTTCCACTGTTCTTGAGAGTGCCCTCATGTCTAAATTTCTCCATGCTCTGTTGCAAATGAAGTCAGTTCATTTGAGAAGAGATTAAAAGCTAACTGTTTTATGGCCTGTTTCTTCCTGTAGGCAAAATCTCTGAGCCAAGGCTCTGGAACTGAGGGTGGGAGCAATGAAAAGCTTGTCTTTAAGTGACACCCTTGCCCTAGGAGCTGACCATTTAGTGGAGGGGTAGGGTATTCCTCAACCTGGAATGATCTGGGCTTGCCTGTCTTTGGGTGGAACCATTACCTCATGAGCTGGAAAAATGGCTACAAGCGCCCTAATGTTCTCAGTGTGCCACACCCAAGGGAGACAGCTTCCAAAAGTGGGAGATAGGCAGAAGATGGGAGGCCCCACCTCTCAAACACACTCACCTGGGACTTAGCTTTACCAACGGGCATCTAGAGACAGGGTGAAAAATACTAAAGTCCTGCTTCTTCTGGGAATAAAGCCTTCTGGTTCAGAGCTGGGGAGAGAGGGAGCCCTGTGTTTTGGCAGCAGTCCAGAGTAGAGTCACTGCTTCACTGAGATGGGAGAAATGAGGGAGGAATCAGTCTTGGTTCAAATACCTCAAACTCTCACCTTTCTTACTACATTTTCATAGATTTTCTTCAATAGATATTTCCTTATTGGCTGTTTGACATTAGGACTATTCCCAGAGGCTTTAAATATTTGTTTTTTCACTGTTTTTACCAGTTTTACTAGGGGGCAGGTCAAGAGAGTTCCTCATGCAGTCGTGCCAGAAATAAATTCCCATTCATTTATTCTTGCAACAGATGACTATTGAGGGCTTATGTGTATCAGACCCTGTGATGGCTTATGGGTCATTGTCATGGACTGAATGTTTATGCCCCCACCCAAATTTATATGTTGAAGCCCTAATCTCCAATGTGATGGTATTTGGAGATGGAGAGTTTGAGAGGTAATTAAAGCCAGATGAGGTCATGAGGGGGCCCTCATGATGGGATTAGTGCTCTTATAAGAATAGACACTGGACAGTTTTCTTTCTCTCTTCCTCCCCACACATGCAAAAAGAAGAGACCATGTGAGCACACAGTGAAGTGATGGCTACCTGCAAGCCAAGAGAAGAGGCCTCTGAATTAAAGCTATCTTGCTGGCACCTTGATCTTGGATTTCCCAGCCTCCAGAGCTGTGAGAAATAAATTTCTGTTGTTTAAGTACCCAGTCTATGGTATTTTGTTAAGACAGCCAGAGCAGACTAAGACAAGTATACATTGATGAACGAGCCAAAACTACTTACCATTTTCATGGACTTTTAGTGAAGGAGACAAATATTGATCAAATAACCACACAAAAATATGTAAAATTACAAATGTGACAAGAGTGGCGAAGGAACACAGTGCTATAAGAACATATAAAGCTTCATTTGACCTAATAAATAAGGTAAGGAATGAAATACAGCCATGTGCTACTTAACGACTGGGATACATTCTGAGAAATGTTTCATTAGGCAACTTGGTCATTGTGCGAACATCATAGAAGGTACTAAAGGGGAACAAAAGTTGCCACCCCAACATGTGTCTCTTTAACATGAGGATTATTTTAGGATAATTATTTTTAAGAAACAAAAGACTCACAAAATTTTTCTTGTTACTTCCCCCTTAACTGCCTAAAAGAATTCAGTTTAAAAAACCTGTCCCAGGAAGTGAGCTATCCCTTTAGTATAACCTAAACCAGGTGGTAGACAGGAAATAACCTAGAAAAGCCTGTTTGTTGGGCTCACCTCTGTGTTATTATGTTTCTGCGTGGCCAAACACTCGTTTTTCGAACATTTGCTCCTTTTCATCTACCTGTGAATTGCTTTCCTTCCCTTTGAAGTCCCTGAGTTTCCACACCCCCAGCATCTTCTTTTGTCTTTAGCTAAGGATGTTATTTAAGGTGAAGGCTTTGGCCATTTTGGTGAGTTACTCAGTTTTCCTGTGTTTCTCCCATGTATACATGTTATTTAATTTTCATTTAGTTTTTTGTTGTTTGTTTTGTTTCTCCTATTAATATGTCTCATGTTAATTTAATTCTTAGACCAGCCAGAAGGACCTAGAACATAGAGGAAAATTTCTTCCTCCTCTACAGTACTTACACAAACCTAGATGGTATAGCCTACTACACACCTAGGTGAAATAGCACTAATCTTATGGGACGGCTGTTGGATATGTGGTTCATTTTTGGGCAAAATGTCATTATGCAGTGCATGACTATATCGAGTTCTAAAGGAATAATAGAAAATTCTTCATTGAGGAAGGGGCATTCCAGGCCTAAGCAATAGTATTTTTCTGCCCTAAGACTAATAATGGAAAAACCATTAGAATTTTTATCAGGGAGGTGACATGACCATCATTGTGTTATGCAAAGATTCTTCTGGCAGTAGTGTGGAGAACGTTTTGGAAGGGGCCAAATGCAGAAGCAAGGAGACCAGGCAAAACATGACAACAGCTTAGACTACGGTCCTGGTGGAGTTGGGAAGCTGAGGATGCAGTGGTAACAGATAAAATGTCAGAGAGATTAGCTAGAAATATAGTAGATAAACAAGAGGATTACTTCATGTATTAAAAGGAGGATTGACAAGGAATGAGGGAGACAACAATGATGACTCCGAGGTTTCAATATTACCAAAGAGACGGTGAACACTAGGAGAAGATCAAGTTTCAAGAATATGCCATAAGTTTAGTTTTTGATCCTCTGAGTATCATTCAAAAGTGTTTAGTCCTTCAGGTTAGGTTGCAGCAAGACTATAAGGAGAACTTTTAAGCTACTTGAGTTAATTCTAATTCATTCATTTCTGTTCATTAAGAGCTTGTTCATGGAGTCCATATTTGGTAGCTCTTTACTCAGTAAAGTTTTCCTTTTTACTAATAGAGGCCATGCTATAGCAAAGGAGATCATTATTTTCAAAATCAATCAGACTCCTTGTGTGACACTTAACTAGACAATAGTAATTATCCCAGAGAATTCAGGATATGTGGTTTTATAGGTATGGAAAATTTGAGCTCCAGCCCACAAGTCAGAAGATCTAAGTTAGGGTGCCGGCTCAGCCATTAACTGACTTGTAAAACCTTGAGCTAGTCTATTCCTTTGCAAGAACCATGTGGCTTTGTCTATATAATAGTTCAAATGACCATTATATTTTAGAGTTCTATTAAGTAGTCTGTGGGCAGTGTGATAGTCTCAGAGGAAAAATCAATGAAATAATTTGTTCATATAGCTTTCACAAATTTAAAATTTTAAGTTTAACTGATTTCCCCAGGAATCTCATGATGTCCTTAATATAGATTAGATTCTTAAAGGTTGTGATGTTATGAGTTGAATTGTGTCCCTCAAAAAGTTATATTGAAGTTCTAACCCTGAGGACCTCAGAATGTGGCTTTATTTGGAAATAATATTGTTGTAGGTGTAATTAGTTAGGATAAGGTTATACTGGAATAGAGTGGACCCAATTCTAATGTGACTGGTGTCCATATAAGAAGAGAAGAGAACAGAAACACAGACACAGGGAGAACTCCACGTAATAAAGGAGGCAGAGATTGGAGTGATGCATCCAAAAGCCAAGGTACACCCAAGATTTCTGACAACACCAGAAACTAAGAGAAAGTCATGAAATACATTGTCCCTAGAACCTTCAGAGAGAGTATGGCCCTATCAATACCTTGACTGGGAATTTCCCGCCTCCAGAACTCTGAGAGAATAAATTTATGTTTCTTTAAAGCCCCTCAGCTTGTGGTACAAATCTAGGAAACTAGTACACAGGGCAGCTCAAGGTTTCAAGACCAAGTGATTAAGACCAGGTGAAATCTGCCAGTCTCTTAAGGACTGAGATTGGATACTTGTATAGTGTCATTTCCAATATATTCCATTGCTTACAGTAGTTACAGAGCTCCCTCCCAGATTCAAGGAAAGAGGACAGACTCATCTCTTCATGAAAGGAGTGTTTAAAAATGTGCCAATACCTTTACACAACCATATTGTTTATGTTTATTAAATTTAAAATTTTTGCTGTTATCTTTGTGTTTACGATATCCACAATTCACAAAAATTTCTGTCATATTGGACAAGTGGGGCTCTCATAGTGTAATCTGAATACAACTCAATTCTTTTCCCCTTCAGCACATTGAATATATTGTGTCAGGGTAGTTATTTCCCAGATATGGGAAGAAATCTTGGACAGACTCCATAGCTTACTTGCTAATTCTTAGATAATAAAAAGCCTAGTTCACTTTCAGTCACAAGAATAGTCTTATTTAATAATTAAGTGACAACAACTACAAGCAGCTGAGCATTACAACAACTGGGCAGGAGCATAACTCGGCCTACCTGGGCGCCTACAGGGAGAGCAAACAGGCCACAACAGAGGACACATGTAGCCCACATAGAGGTCACCCCTGGAACATTGAGAACTAAGGGAAGCACACTGCAGGACTCCTAAGGCATCACTTGTATAAGGTCACCTATCCAAGAGTAGGAGACGTAGCTGACCTACCTAATACGTAGACACAAGCACAGGGAAAGAGGCAAAATGAGGAGGCAAAGGAATACATTCCAAGTAAGGGAACAGGACAAAACTCCATAAAAGGAACTCTATAAAACAGAAATGAGCAACCTACCAGAAAGAGAGTTCAAAGAAAGAGTGTTAAGGATGCTCACTGATGTGGGGAGAAGAATAGATGAACAGAGTGAGAATGTGAACAAAGAAATGGAAGATATAAAAAAGAACCAATCAAAAATGAAGAATACAATACTGGAAATGAAAAATTTGCTAGAGGGACTTAAAAGCAGAGTAGAGGATACAGAAGAACGGATCTGCAAGCTGGATGAAAGACTAGAAGAAATTACTCAAGCTGAACAGGTAAAAGAGAAAAGAATTAAAACGAGTGAGGACAGTCTAAGGGACCTCTGGGACAACATCAAGCACACTAACATCCATGTTATAGGTGTCCCGGAAGGAAAAGAGCGAGACAAAGGGGCAGAGAATCTATTTCAAGAAATAATAGGTGAAAACTTCCCTAACCTAAGGAAGGAAACAGACATCCAGGTACAGGAAGCACAGAGAGCTCCAAACAAGGTAAAGCCAAAGAGGCCCACACCAAGACACATCAAAATCAAAATGTCCAGAATTAAAGATAAAGAGAGAATCCTAAAAGCCACAAGAGAAAGTCAAGTTACATACAAAGGAAACCCCATAAGGCTATCAGCTGACTTCTCAGCAGAAACCTTACAGGCTAGAAGAGAGTGGCACGATATATTTAAAGTGCTAAAAGGAAAAAACTTACAGCCAAGAATACTCTACTCAGCAAGGTTCTCATTCAAAATGGAAGGAGAGAGAAAAAGTTTCCCAGACAACCAAAAATTAAAGGAGTTTATCACCAAGAAACCAGTGCTACAAGAAATGTTAAAGGGACTGATTTAAGGGGAAAAGAGAAGATCACAAATAGGAAAAATTATCTATTTCCATGATAAGAGGGTAATGGATACAAACGCGCAAAAAAGAGGTTACATATGATATCAAAAACATAAAAGGAGGGAGGAGGAGAGTTAAAGAGTAGAGCTTTCTGACAGAGGTCAAACTAAAGAGACCATCAATTCTGTATATAAGAAGAAAGGAATAGAGAAGGACTACTAAAACACTGAGAAAAAAAGTTAAAAAATGGCACTAAGTACATACTTATCAATATATACTTTAAACGTCAGTGGACTAAATGTTCCAATTAAAAGGAAGAGGGTGGCTGGTTGGATAAAAAAACAAGACCCATATATATGCTGCATACAAGAGACACACTTCAGACCTAAAGATACTCACAAACTGAAAGTGAAGAGATAGAAAATGATACTCCATGCAAATGGCAATGAAAAGACAGCTGGGGTAGCAGTACTCATATCAGACAAAATAGACTTTAAAACAAAAAGTGTAAAAAGAGACAAAGAAGGGCATTACATAATGATCAAGGGAACAATCCAACAAGAGGATATAACACTTGTAAATATCTATGCACCCAATGTAGGTGCACCTAAATATATAAAGCAATTATTAACAGACATAAAAAGAGAAATAGACAGTAACACAATAATAGTAGGGGACTTTAACACTCCACTTACACCAACGGATAGATCAGCCAAACAGAAGATCAATAAGGAAACATTGGCCTTAAATGACACACTAGAACAGACGGACCTAGTAGATATATACAGAGCATTCCATCCAAAAACTGAAGAATCCACATTCTTTTCAAATGCACATGGAACGTTCTCCAGGATTGATCACATATTAGGCCGCAAAACAAGTCTCCATAAATTTAAGAAGATTGAAATAATACCAAGCATCTTTTCTGACCACAACGGTATGAAACTAGAAATCAACTATAGGAAGAAAATCAGAAAAGCCACAAATACGTGGAGATTAAACCAAATGCTACTGAACAATTACTGGGTCAATGAAGAAATCAAAGAAGAAATCAAAAAATACCTGGAGACAAATGAAAATTAGATTATGACATGTCAGAATTTATGGGATATAGCAAAAGCGGTTCTAAGACGGAAGTTTATAGCAAGACAGGCCTATCTCAACAAACAAGAAAAATCTCAAATAAAGAATCTAATAACGCACCTAAAGGAACTGGAAAAAGAAGAACAAACAAAGCCCCCATCAGTAGAAGAAGGGAAATAATAACAATCAGAGTAGAAATAAATGAAATAGAGACTAAGAAAACAATAGAAAAATTAATAAAACCAAGAGCTGATTCTTTGAAAAGATAAAAAAATTGACAAACCTTTAGCTAGACTCACCAAAAAAAAAAAGAGAGAAGGCACAAATAAGTAAAATCAGAAATGAAAGAGGAGAAATTACAACAGACACCTCAGAAATGCAAAAGGATATTAGAGAATACTATGAAAAGCTATATGCCAACCAATTCGACAATCTGGAAGAAATGGATAAATTCTTAGAATCATACAACCTTCCAAAACTAGATCAAGATGAAGTAGAGAATTTGAATAGACCAATCACCAGTAAGGAGATCGAAACAGTAATCAAAAACCTCCCCCAAAATAAAAGTCTAGGACCAGACGGCTTCCTTGTTGAATTCTACCAAACATCCAAAGAAGACTTAATATCTATCCTTCTCAAACTCTTCCAAAAATTGAGGATGGGGGGATGCTCCCTAACTCATTCTACGAAGCCAACATTACCCTGATACCAAAGCCAGACAAGGACAACACAAAAAAAGACAATTACAGGCCAATATCACTGATGAAAATCGATGCCAAAATCCTCAACAAAATACCTGCAAATCGCATACAACAGTACATTAAAAAGATTATACACCATGATCAAGTGGGATTTATTCCAGGTATGCAGGGATGGTTCAACATTTACAAATCAATCAATGTAATACACCACATTAGTAAAATGAAGAATAAAAATCACATGATCATCTCAATAGATACAGAGAAAGCATTTGACAAGATACAGCATCCATTTATGATAAAAAGTCTGAATAAAATGGTGACAGAAGCAAAGTACCTCAACATAATAAAGGCCATATATGACAAACCCACAGCTAATATCATCCCCAATGGTGAAAAACTGAAAGCTATTCCTCTAAGGACAGGAACCAGACAAGGATGCCCACTGTCACCACTCCTATTTAACATAGTACTGGAATTCCTAGCCAGAGCAATCAGGCAAGAGAAAGAAAAAAAGGGGATCCAAATTGGAAAGGAAGAAGTGAAACTGTCACTATTCGCAGATGACATGATTTTATATATAGAAAACCCTAAAGAATCTACCAGAAAACTTTTAGAAGTAATAAACCAATACGGTAAAGTTGCAGGATACAAAATCAACCTACAAAAATCAGTTGCATTTCTATACACTAACAACCAAGTAGCAGAAAGAGAAATTAAGAATACCATCCCATTTACAATTGCAACAAAAAGAATAAAATGCCTAGGAATAAACTTAACCAAAGAGGTGAAAGATCTGTACACGGAAAAGTATAAAACTTTGCTGAAACAAATTGAAGAAGACACAAAGAAATGGAAAGATATTCCGTGCTCTTGGATTGGAAGAATTAACATAGTTAAGATGTCCATACTTCCTAAAGCAATCTACAGATTCAATGTAATCCCTACCAAAGTTCCAACAACAGTTTTCACAGAAATAGATCAAAGAATCCTAAAATTTATATGAAACAACAAAAGACCCCGAATAGGTAGAGGAATCCTAAGAAAAAAGAACAAAGCTCAAGGTATCACGCTCTCTGATTTCAAAATATACTACAAAGCTATAGTAACCAAAACAGCATGGTACTGGCACAAAAACAGACACACAGATCAATGGAATAGAATCAAAAGCCCAGAAATAAACCCACACATCTATGGACAGCTAATCTTTGACAAAGGAGCCAAGAACATACAATGGAGAAAAGAAAGTCTCTTCAACAAATGGTGTTGGGAAAACTGGATAGCCACATGCAAAAAAATGAAAGTAGACCCTTACCTTACACCACACACAAAAATTAACTCCAAATGGATTAAAGACTTGAATGTAAGACCTGAAACTATGAAACTTCTAGAAGAAAACATAGGCAGTACGCTCTTCGACATCGGTCTTAGCAACATATTTTCAAACACCATGTCTGACCGGGCAAGAGAAATGATAGAAAAAATAAACAAATGGGACTACATCAAACTAAAAAGCTTCTGCACAGCAAAGGAAACCATCAACAAAACGAAAAGACAACCTAACAATTGGGAGAAGATATTTGCAAACCATATATCTGATAAGGGCTTAATCTCCAAAATATATAAAGAACTCATGCATCTCAACAACAAAAAGAATTCCAACCCAATTAAAAAATGGGCAAAAGACCTGAACAGACATTTCTCCAAAGAAGATATACAGATGGCCAACAGACACATGAAAAGATGTTCAAAATCATTAACTATCAGGGAAATGCAAACAAAACTACAATGAGATATCACCTCACTCCTGTCAGAATGGCTATAATTAACAAGACAGGAAACAACATATGTTGGAGAGGATGTGGAGAGAAGGGAACTCTCATACACTGCTGGTGGGAGTGCAAACTGGTGCAGCCACTATGGAAAACAGTATGGAGATTCCTCAAAAAAATCACGGATAGAACTACCATATGATCCAGCTATTCCACTACTGGGTATTTATCCAAAGAACTTGAAAACACCAATGCAAAAAGATACATGCACCCCTGGGTTCATTGCGGCATTATTCACAATAGCCAAGACTTGGAAGTAACCTAAGTGTCCATCAAGGGACGAATGGATAAAGAAGATGTGGTATATATACACAATGGAATACTACTCAGCCATAAGAAATGATGAAATCCAGCCATTTGTGACAACATGTATGGACATTGAGGGTATTATGCAAAGTGAAATAAGTCAGAGGGAGAAGGTCAAATACCGTATGATTTCCTTCATTAAGTAGTAGATAATAACAAAAATAAACCAACACATGGAGACAGAGGTTGGATTGGTGGTTACCAGAGGGGAAGGGGGGAGGGAGGAGGGCAAAAGGGATAATTCGGCACATGTGTGTGGTGATGGGTTGTAATTAGTATTTGGGTGGTGAACATGATGTAATCTATGCAGAAATAGAAGTATAACGATGTACACCTGAAATTTATACAATGTTATAAACCAATGTTACTGCAATAAACAAAAAATTAAAAAAATAATTAATATCCCGTTTCTAGTGTAATAATAAAGAGCTCTGACTTTATTTAAAATTAAAGCTCTCCATTCACCAGCTCTTGTCTGCCTTAGGCTGGCTGCCTATAGTCAGGAAAGGGAGGCATGGTTGTCACCTTTAGTTCCCCATCATGCCCTTATAATCCATCTCTCCCCTCAGTAGACTACCACCAGTTTCTCCAGGGTAAAGGTAGGATACAAACTTCCCACTTTCTTCTAACCTTTGTTTTCTCTTTTCAGGGCAAATATTCAAAGAAGTTGACTCCCTTAGGAGTCACCTATAGTCACTATACTATACACTTGATCCCCAGAACCCATTCATCTCATAGCTTGATGTTTGTACCCTTTGACCAACATCTCCCATTTCCCCTACCCACGACCGTTTTCCCATGGCAACCACCAGTCTACTCTCTGTTTTTTTGAATTTGTTTTTTTTTTAGATTCCACATGTAATTGATATCATATAGTATTTGCCTTCCTCTGACTTATTTCACTTAGCATAATGTCAACAAATTTCATCCATGTTGTTGTAAAAGCAGGATTTCATTCCTTTTTCTTGATGAATAATATTTCATTATACATAATTTTATATATATACATATATATAAATATATGTATATATGTACACATATACAAGTATATGTATATATATGCATATATATAAGTGTATGTGTGTATATATATATATATATATACATATAACATTTTCTTTATCCATTAATCCATCACAGACACTTAAGATCTTTCCATGTCTCGACTATTGTAAATAATGCTGCAATGAACATGCAAAGATACCTCTTCAAGATAGTGATTTTATTTCATTATATATATATACCCAGAAGTGGAATTGCTAGATGATATGGTTGTTCTAGTTTTAATTTTTTGATGAACATTCATACTGTTTTTTATCATGTCTCTACCAATTTACATTTCCACCACGTCCTTGCCAACATTTGTTATCTATTGTCTTTTTGAGCATAGTCATTCTAACAGGTGTGAGGTGATATATCATTATGGCTTTGATTTGCATTTCCCTAGTGATTAGTGGTGTTGAGCACCTTTTCACGTACCTGTTGGCCATTTGTATATTTTCTTTGGGAAAATGTCTATTCAGGTCCTCTGCCCATTTTCTAAATCAGATTTTTTTTTTTTTTTTTTGCTATCAAGCTCCATGAGTTTCTTATATATTTTGGATATTAACCCCTTATCAGATAGATGGATTGAAAATATTTTCTCCCATTCCATAGGTTGCCTTTTAACTTTGTTGGTCATTTCTTCTGCTGTGAAGAAGTTTTTTAGTTTGATGTAGTCCCACTAGTTTATTTTTGCTTTTGTTGCTTGTGCTTTTGGTGTCATATCCAAGAAGTCATTGCCAAGAGCAATGTTAAGAAGATTTTTCTGTATGTTTCTTCTAGGAGTTTTATGGTTTCTAGTGTTACACTTAAGTCTTTAATTAATTTCAAGTTAGTTTTAGTAAGTGGTGTAATACAGGGGTCCAGTTTCATTCTTTTGCATGTAAATATCCAGTTTTCCCCACACCGTTTATTGAAGAGACTATCTTTTCTTCAATGAGTATTCTTGACTCCCTTGTTAAATATTAGTTAACTGTATATTCCCGGGTTTATTTCTAAGCTCTATTACTGTGTCCTCAGCTTCCCAACTGCACCAGCACCCTAGACTAAGCTATTGTCATCTTTTGCTTGGTCTCCTTCCTTCTACTTTTGGCCCCTTTCAAAACATTCTCCATACTCCTTCCAGAAGAATCTTTGCATAACACAAAGATGCTGATGTCACTTCCCTGCTAAAAGCTCTTTAATGATTTTTCCATTGTTAGTCTTAGGACAGAAAATCCTGTTGCTTAAACCTGGAACAGCCCTTCCTCAATAAAGAATTTTCAATTCTTCTTTTAGAATGCAGTATTTCCTTCCTGACCTTTTTTGTTAGGTAAAATGAAGTTTAAGGTTCAGAAGGAATTAAAATTATTAATCAGGTGACCCTGAGATGGAGAGATTATCCTGGATTATCTCAGTGGGTCCAGTGTAATCTCAAGTGTTCTTACAAGTGGAAGAAGGAAGCAGAAGAGGGAGAACCAGAGAGATAGTAGTATGAGAGGGACTTGGCCTGATGTTGTTGGCTTTGAAAATGGAGAAAGAGGTCCATGAGCTGAGAAATGTGGGTGGCTTCTAGAAACTGGGAAGGGCAAGCTCCAGAAAGTAACTTAGTCCTGCCAGCATCTTGATCTTAGCCTGGTAAGGCCCATTTCAGAATTCTGATCTTCATAATTATAAGATATTGAATTTGTGTTGTTTTAGTCTAACAAGTGTGATAATTTGTTACAGCAGCAATAGGAAACTAATACAAGTAGGAATACAAATAGTAACACAAATTTTACAACTCAGCATAATGTCATGAGTGTGAATAATAAACAGGTCTACTATATATCTAAAATAGAAAACTATTGTTTGAGAGAAGTGAATTTGCATGTGTGTTGATACCAGTCAAGCAGTCAAAAAAGAAAAGTGTAACCAGAAAACAATATGGATATGTAAAAATTGTATTTATTGAACTTATAATGCATTCTTTCTTATTTCTCAGTGTTATAAGACTTTATCAATTGGTGGCATGAGGCCATAAAAGCTTTTGCATAATTTTCAAATAAAACACAGTAATCTGCATAGTAAACCAATCACATTTTCCCAAAACAAATGCAAAACAATACTTAGAAGTATATTTTTTACTGTAAATTTAGAGAAGAGATCAAAAGTAAAAAGGCACTATTCAAAGGTAAAATACACGTAGCAATAATAGTTGATACTATTACCAAAGAACTTGTACAACCAGCTGCAATGCTAATATACAATATTAATCGCAAAGGGAAAGCCAAATGAGTTATTGGCAAACTTTTTTAAAATTATTGCCTATTGTTGGACAATGGCGTGTGACGTGGAAGATCAATTACTGTCATCTGTGTGTTCTTGCATTATTGTTCTTTTATAATTGAACAATTCAACTGATGCAGAGAGTCTGAATCAATCCCTAGCATAAGGTGAATCATATATGATGGAGAAGTGCAGTATGACTTTTTGTTCATTTGTGACTGAAAACCTTATGCAAAGGAAAAAGACCTTTTTTATTGTTATGTTTATGCAGTTACTCATTTCATTTGTTTTGTTTATTTGTTTGATCTTAGTGAGCTCTTATACAGAATGAAAAAGTTGCTGGTATTAGTATCTACAGAGAACCAACTTTTTGTAGCAAGGAAGAGCATTGCTACACAAGTGAAAGGGGTTCCTTTGGATGCCGGTATACACATTGCTTCATTCACAGTGAACATTTAGTGGTCAACCACATACCTCTTAATTCTGATTCAGCCTTGGATGACATAATGATATAGTGAAAATTGTATACATATCCAAATTATGGCCATTGAATGTTTTTCTTTTCAAGATGCTGTGTGAAGAAATGAACAGCAATTAGAGGACTCTTATTTTCCACGTTGAAGTACACTAGTTGCCAAGGGGAAAAGTGCGCCAATAAATTTTTGTAACCAAAGATAAAATTGAAAACATGACATTAATAAGGGTAATTTTAATGATATCAAGTGAATTTCTTAACTGGTATATATTAAGTACTTTGAATAGCCCAAATCTATCACTTCTGAGCCAAAATATCACAATTTTTAATGGTGAGGATAAGATTTCAGGTTTTCTTAAGAAAGCCAAACTAGTGTGCAAGTAGCTCTATCACCAAGATGTTTACTCTCACATAATACTTGATGGTTTTTATCCCTTATTAGAAAAATAAATCATTTCCAAGTGCTATGACAGAATGTCAGGAAATTGTTTTCAGAAAATAATGAATTAGGGCTCCATTCCCATCTATCTCCCACGTTAAAACATTTAACTTCCATCTGAGAAGTCCATGACAATGAGAAATCGCCCCATAAAGTTTGGGTTTATGTTCAGTAAAATCTTCAGTAATGTCTACAATAACCACGGAATAATTGCCGCTGCTTTCTTGGTAACTTGTGATTGTGAGTTTGTATTTTCTAACTTGGAAGAAATAAAGAATAGAGTGTAGAATCTGACCTGTAAATCAAGTAATCCATCATCAAACCAGATATAGATAATTTGGTTTAAGACTATAAACAATTTTAACTCTCTCAGTGCTGTTAAAAACATATTCTTAATTTTTAAACTATATTCTAATTTTTTTAATTTTTTTGTTTATTGCAGTAACATTGGTTTATAACATTGCAAAAATTTCAGGTGTACATCATTATACTTCTATTTCTGCATAGATTACATCATGTTCACCACCAAAATACTAATTACAGCTCATCACCACACACATGTAACGAATTATCCCTTTCACCCTCCTCCCTCCCCCCTTCCCCTCTGGTAACCACCAATCCAATCTCTGTTTCTATGTGTTTGTTTATTGTTGTTATTATCTACTACTTAATGAAGGAAATCATACAATATTTGACCTTCTCCCTCTGACTTATTTCACTTTGCATTATACCCTCAATATTAATTTTTTAAAAATTGTAATTTATCTTATAAAAATGACCTCTATTGGTACCAATTTCTCATTAGCATGCTGAAACTTTGATAAACACTAGACTTCATGATTGTTTAAGTTCTTTTCATACCTGTATTTCTCACATTTCTTCCAATACATATTCTAACTGTATTAGAGCCCATCACTGTTGTAGGTACTAAAAGGAATTCTAAGATCTATAACAAATGTTCCCTGCCATTGAGAATCTCAATCTACAGGATAAGACAGGCCAAAGTACAATTACTTATATTTTTTATGAAATGAAAGTGAATTCTTTTATTGAGATATAATTGACAAATAACATTATATTAGTGTCAGGTGTACAACACAATGATTCAATATTGGTATACACTGGAAAATAATCACCACAAAAAGTCTAGTTACCATCCATCACCATACAAAGTTACAATATTTTTTCTTGTAATGAGAACTTTTAAGATGTATTCTCTTAGCAACTTTTAAATATGCCATATAATGTTATTGAATATCGTCACCGTGCTGGACATTACATCCCCATGACGTTTATTTTATAATTGGAAGTTTGTACCTCATGACTTCCTTCATCCATTTCATCCAACCCCTAGTACCCCTTCTCTCTGGCAACCACAAATTTGTTCTCTGTATCTATGAATTCTGTTTTCTTTTGTTTGTTCATTTTTTTTGTTTTTTAGATTCTACATATATGTGAAATCATACAGCATTTGTCTTTCTCTGTCTCTTATTTCACTTAGCATGGTACCCTCAAGGTCCATCCATGTTGTCACAAATGGTAAGATTTCATTCTTTTTTATGGTTGAATAGTATTCCATTGTATACATATAGTGCATCTTCTTTATCCATTCATCTATTGATGGACACTTAGGTTGTTTCCATATCTTGGCTATTTTAAATAATTTTGCAGTGAACATAGGGGTGCATATATCTTTTCAAATTAGTGTTTTCATTTTATTTGGATAAATACCCAGAAGTGGAATAGCTAGATCCTATGGTAGTTCTATTTTTAATTTTTTGAGGAACTGCCATACTGCTTTCCATAGTGGCTGCACCAATTTACATATCCACCAACAACGCATAAGGGTTCTTTTCTCTCCACATTCTCACCAACGCTTGTTATTTTTTTGTCTTTTTGATAATAGCCATTCTAACAAGTGTGAGGTGATTTCTCATTGTGGTTTTGATTTGCATTTCCCTGATGATTAGTGATGTTGAGCATCTTTCACGTGCCTGTTGGCCATCTGTATGTCTTCTTTAGAACAATGTCTATTCAGATCCATGGCCCAATTTTAATTGAATTGTTTGGTTTTCTTTGTTATTGAGTTGTATGAGTTCTTTATATATTTTGGATATTAACTCATTATCAGAATATGCTTTGCAAATATTTTCTCCCATTCAGTAGGTTGCCTTTTCATTTTTTTGATCATTTCCCTTGCTGTGCAGAAGTTTTTAGTTTGATATAGTCCCACTTGTTTATTTTTGCTTTTTTTGACTTTGCTTTTGGAGTTAGATACAAAAAAATCATCGCCAAGACTAATGGCTAGGAGATAACTGCCTATGTTTTCTTCTAGGAGTTTTGTGGTTTCAGGTCTTCCATTCAAGTCTTTAACCCATTTTGAATTAATTTTTATGTTTGGTGTAACAGAGTAGTATAATTTCATTCTTTTGCATACAGCTGTCCAGTATTCACAGCACCACTTATTGAAGGGACTGTCATTTCCCCATTGTGTATTCTTGTCTTTTTTGTCATAAGTTAATTGACTATATATGTGTTGGTTTATTTCTGAGCTCTTTCTTCAATTCCATTAATCTATGGGTCTGTTTTTATGCCAATACCGTACTCTTTTGATTACTATGGCTTTGTAGTATAGTTTGAAGTCAAAGAACATGATGCCTCCAGCTTTCTTCTTCTTTCTCAAGACTTCTTTGGCTATTTGGTGTCTTTAGTGGTAACATACACATTTTAGGATTGTTGGTTCTAGTTCTGTGAAAAATGCCTTTGAAATTTTTATTGGTATTGCATTGAATCTATATATTGCATTGAATAATATGGACATTTTAACAATATTAATTCTTCCAATCCATGGGCACAGATTATTTTTTTCATTTATTTGTGTCTTCAATTTCTTTCATCAATATCTTATAGATTTCAGTGTTCAGGTCTTTTACCTCCTTAGTTAAATTTTTTCCTAGGTAATTTATTCTTTTTGATGCAGTTGGAAATGAGATTGTTTTCTTAATTTCTCTTTCTGATAGTTTATTTTTAGTGTATAGAAATGCAACAAACTTTGTATATTGATTTTGTACCTGGCAAGTTTACTGAATTTATTAGTTCTAACAGTTTTTTGGTTGAGTCTTTAGGATATTCTATATATAAAATCATGTCATCTGCAAATAGTGACAGTTTTACTTCTTCATGTTGAATTGGAATGCCTTTTATTTTGTTTTCTTGCTAATTGCTCTGGCTGAAACTTCCAGTACTATGTTGAATAAGAGTGGCAAGAGTGGGCATCCTTGTCTTTTTTCTGATCTTAGAGAAAAAGCTTTCAGCTTTTCACCAATGAGTATGATATTAGTTATGGGCTTGTCATATACGGCCTTTATTATATTGAAGTATGTTACCTCTATACCCACTTTGTTGAGAGTTTTTATCCTAAATGTATGTTGAATTTTGTCAAATGCTTTTTCTGTGTCTATTGAGATGATCATATTATTTTTATTCTTTGTTTTGTTAATGTGGTGTATCATGTTGATTGATTTGTGGATGTTGAACCATCCTTGCATCCCTGGAATAAGTCCCACTTGATCAAGACGTATGATCTTTTTAATGTATTGTTGAATTCAGTTTGCTAATATTTTGTTGAGGATTTTTGCATCTATGTTAATCAGGGGTATTGGCCTGTAATTTTCTTTTTTTGTGCTGTCCTTGTCTGGTTTTTGTATCAGGGTAATCCTGGCCTCATAAAATAAGTTTGAAAGCACTCCCTCCTCTTCAATTTTTTCGAGGAGTTTGAGAAGGATTGGTATTAAATCTTCTTTGAATGTTTAGTAGAATTCACCAGAATCTGATACTGAACTCTTTTTTGTTGGGAGGTTTTTGATTACTAATTCAGTCTCCTTGCTAGTAATCAGTCTATTTAGATTTTATATTTCATCATGATTCTGTCTTGGAAAATTGTGTGTTTATAGGAATTTATCTATTTCTTCTAATATATCCAATTTGTTGGCATATGGTTGTTCATAGTCTCTTATGATGATCTTTTGCATTTCTTTGGTATTAGTTGTAACTTCTCCTCTTTTATTTCTGATTTTATTTATTTTCAGCCCTCTCTCTTTTTTAATTTGTGAGTCTAGCTAAAGGTTTGCCAAATTGTTTTATCTTTTCAAAGAACCAGCTCTGAGTTTTATTAGTCTTTTCTATTGTCTTTTTAGTTTCTATTTTATTTATTTTCACTCTGACCTTTATTATTTCCTTCCTTCTACTAATTTTGGGCTTTGTTTGTTATTCTTTTTCTATTTCCTTTAGGTATAAAGTTAGATTGTGTATTTGAGATTTTTTTATTTTTTTGAAGTAGGCCTGTATTGCTATGAGCATCCCTCTTAGAACTGCTTTTGCTGATTACCATAGATTTTGGTATGTTGTATATCCATTTTCATTTGTCTCAAGATATTTTTTGATTTCTCCTTTGATTTCTTCATTAACCCATTAGTTGTAGCATATTGTTTAATCTCTACATATTTGTGATTTTTCCAGTTTTCTTCTTGTAATTGATTTCTAGCTTCATACCATCGTGGTTGGAAAGATGCTTGATATAATTGCAATGTTCTTAAATTTATTGAGACTACTTATGTGGTCTAACATATGATCTATCCTGGGGACTGCTTCATGTGCATTTGAGAAGAATGTTTATTCTGCTGCTTTTGACTGGAATGTTATATATATACATTAAGTCCATCTGGTCTAATGTGTCATTTAAGGCTGATGTTTCCTTATTGATTTTCTGTCTCGATGATCTATACATTGATATAAGTGGAGTATTAAAGTAACCTACTATTATTGTACTGCTGTCAATATCTCCTGTTAGGTCTGTTAATATTTGCTTTATATATTTAGGTGCTCCTATGTTTGGTGCATAAATATGTACAAATGTTATATCTTTGTGTTGTACTTACCCCTTTAACATTATGTAATGCCTATCTTTGTGTTTTATTACAGTCTTTGTTTTAAATCTATTTTGTCTGATATAAGTATTGCTACCCCAGCTTTCCATTTGAAATATCTTTTTTCATTCCTTCACTTTCAGTCTGTGTGTGTCCTTACATCTGAAGTGAGTAGGCAGCATATAGACGAGTCTTGTTTTTTTTTAATCCACTCAGCCACACTATGTCTTTTGATTACAGAATTTAATCCAATTACATTTAAAGTACTTATTGGAAAGTATGCACTTATTGCCACTTTGTTTGCTTTTTTTCTGGTTGTTTTTGTAGTTCCTCTCTGTCCTTTCTTCTTTTCTCGCTCTCTTCCCATGTGGTTTGATGACTTTCTTTAGTGTTATGCTTAGATTCCTTTCTCAGTATCTCTTTTGTATCTACTACAGTGTTTTGTTTTGTGGTTACCACGAGGCTCACATGTAACAGCCTATATATATAGCAATCTATTTAAAGTTGATACCAAGTTAAGTTTGAATGCATTTTAAAACTCACCATTTTTACTCACTCCCAACATTTGTCTTTGATGTCACATTTTACATTTTTTCATTTTGTGTATCCCTTAACTAATTATTGTAGTTATCGTTATTTTTATTACTTTTATCTTTTAACCTTAATGCTATTATTATTATTATTATTATTATTATTATTATTATTATTATTATTTTGGTGAGGAAGATTGTCCTTGAGCTAACGTCTGTGCCAATCTTCCTCTATTTTGTATATGGGACACAGCCACAGCATGGCTTGATAAGCAGTGTGTAGGTCTGTGCCTGGGATCCAAACCCACAAACACTGGGCCACTGAAGCAGAGCGTGTGACCTTAACCACTATGCCACTGGGCCAGCCCCCATCTTATTTTTGTAAGTGATTAATCCACTACTTTTACTATATATTTACCTTTACCAGTGAGATTTTTATGTTCATCTGTTTTCTTGTTACTAATTAGTTCCTTTTCCTTTCACCTTAAAGAAGTCCCTCTAACATTTCTCATAAGTCCAGTTTAGTGGCTATGAACTCCTTTAGCTTTTGCTTGTCTGGAAAACTCTTTCTCTCTCCTTCAATTCTGAATGGATACCTTTCCAGGTAGACAATTCTGGGCTGGAAGTTGTTTTTTTTTTTTCTTCATCACTTTGAATATATCATGCCACTCCCTTCTGGTGTTCAAAGTTTCTAGTGAAAATCTGCTGATAGTCTTATGGGGGTTCCCTTGTATGTAACAAGTTGTTTTTCTCTAGCTGCTTTTAACAATCTCTTTGTCTTTAATTTTTACATTTTAATTAAAATGTGTCTTGCTTTGCATTATTTTGGGTTTATCTTTTTTAGAAATCTCTGGGTTTCCTGGATCTAGTTGTCTATTTTCTTTCCCTGATTAGGGACATTTTCAGCCATTATTTCTTCAAATTATTTTTCTGCCCCTTTCTCTCTCTCTTCTTCTGGCAGCCCTATAATGCAAATATTATTCTGCATGATGTTGTGCCATAGATCCCTTAAGCTATCTTCGCTGTTTTAAATTCTTTTTTCTTTTTGCTGCTCTGTTTGGGTGTATTCCACTGCCATCTTCCAGGTTACTGACCCTTTCTTCTACTTCGCCTGGTCTGCTCTTTAACCCCTCTAGTGTATTTTTCAGTCCAGTTATTGTATTCTTCAGCTCTGTGAATTCTGTTTCATGCTTCTCATATTTTATAACTCTGTTGAAGTTCTCACTGTGTTCATCCTTCTTCTCCCAAGTTCAGTGAGAATCTTTATGATGATTACTTTGAATTTTTTATCAGGTATCTTACTTGTCTCTGTTTCACTAACATTTTTTTTTTTCTGCAGTTTATCTCATTCTTTCATTTGGAATGTATTCCTATGTTTTCTAATTTTGTTTGACTCTCTGTATTTGTTTCCATATAT
Organism: Diceros bicornis minor; assembly: GCF_020826845.1. Taxonomy (NCBI): domain Eukaryota; kingdom Metazoa; phylum Chordata; class Mammalia; order Perissodactyla; family Rhinocerotidae; genus Diceros; species Diceros bicornis. The sequence continues at coordinate 60,521,820 of NC_080781.1, forward strand.
TAGGGAATCTGCTACCTGTCCCAGTCTTGAAGGAGTGGCTTTTTGTAGGAGATGAACCTTATTGTTCAATCCTGCCTTAGCTCTTAGTTGTCTCTCAAACCTTTGTAATTGTCTAATCAGCCTGATTTATTTTTAGTACCTCCCAGTTGTTGAAGGTTTTCCAAGCCCTGTCAGTGTTCCAAAAGGAGGGATCTCAGTCAGCACCTAATTTCAGGCTAACTGGAAGCCAGACCCTCAGAAAGCAGTTTTTAAAATATGTAAATATACATAGTCCCATGGGACCACAATCATAAACCCTGTTGGCCTCCAAACCAGATGATCTGGAAGTTTCCCCTTGGGGGACAGTTGCAAAAATTGGGGTTCCAGACAAGGGCATAAACTCTTTTCTGGGAGGTACTGGATAACTCTAGCGAGGCCAAGGGAGAGAAAAAAGATGGCATCCCCAACCTATATTGCCTGAGAGCACCTCTGTAGCCTCTAGATATTTGGCAAACCTGAAGCTTGCCCCTCAGGTTGAAGTTCCAGGACAAGTAAATAGGCCTTTTTCATCAGAAGACTGGGGATGTGTTTCAGTCTGCTGTATGTGCAGTAACCTTCCAAGAACTGTCTGTCCAATTATTTAAGTCCTATGGGGCCCAGAAATAAAAGACCCTCTGGCCACCAGAGCCAGGCCCTGAAACAGCATCCCTCACATTAGAAATGTAGCAGGTAAGCACTGGGCCAGTACATACCTGCCATCTTAGCAAGGGATCTGGACCGTGCCAAGCTAGGGCATGCCCATCAGCTTTAGCAAGGCAGTAGGAGAACACAGGTACAGAGTGTGCCTGCTGGTGTTAGCAAGGGAGAAGGAGAGCACATCGGTGGAGCATATCTATTGGCTTTAACAGGGCAGCAGGAGCGTTTTGTGACTGTGTGCACCTGCCAGCACTAGCAAGGTAGAGAGAGAGTGCAAAACTTGTGCCCACCAGTGTCTCTGTCCCCATAGAGAGTCCCAACAGACCCCTGATGCCCTGGCAGAAGCTTTAAGATTAGCAAATGAATCTCCTTCACATATAGTCTATGTGCTTTTCAAACTTCTGCTTTTGTGCTTGGTCCCAGGGTGAGTGAGTCTGCATGCAAGCTCTTTAAGAGTAGAATGTTTGTTTCCTACAGCCCTTTGTGTCTCCTGGATGTAAGTCTCATTGGTTTTCAAAACTAGACACTTTGTAGTCTTATCTATGGTGCAGGTCCCAAGGGTTTGGGTGCCTGATGTGGGGCACAAACCACTCGCTCCTCAGGGAGAAGCTCTGTATTTGTGAGATCTCTTCCAATTGTGGGTTGCCATGCTGGTGTTGAGGTTTTTGGTGAGACCACATCTCTGCCTCACCTACACATCTCAATGTGGCCCGTTTATCCTTTGCTGTGGAGGAGCTATTCAGCTAGTTTTCAGGTCTTTTTCAGAGTGAATCGTTCCATATGTAGCTGTAGAATTGATGTGTTGATAGAAGGAGGTGAATTTTTGATCTTTTTTACACGGCCATCTTGAACCACCCCTGCAAAATTTGTTATAGGCTAAAAATTTACCTTTTCCTATCTCAAAAAATTAATCTTAGGTAGTGAGGTGGTCTTGTATTCTAGCAGGCAATCCTTTTCAATCTTTTTTTTTTTTTACATCACGTATTCATAGAAAATATATCTGAATGGCACATTGAGGTAAAGACAAGAAGTTGTTTGAAGCCAGAGGCAACCAGGCAAAGGAGATCTGTTTGCCACAGAACCCTATAGGCCTCCCCAAGAGCTAAGTATCTTTAGCCATACAGAGCAATATCTTAGTATACCTGAAACTCATTGATGGCTAGAAAGCTCTGGTGTAGGGATTAAGCACTTGTATTTCAGAGTAAGAAAGACCTGAATTTGAGGCTTTTGGGCAAGTTACTTAATTTCTCTAACCTTCAATTTTCTCACCTATAAATTGGGATAATAATTACTTCATACAGTTAAACTGAGATAATGCATGCATCTATTAATTTATGCAGCAATTAATCATTAAAGGACAAAACATTTGAGACATTGGGACATTGAGAATAAGTTAGCAACAAGACAGACATGGTCCCTGGCTTAATGGAACTCACAGTTATCAGCAAAGACAGATATTGAACAAGTAATTGTAAGTGTATTGAGTACTTAAAAAAAGTGCAGAATTGGTATATATTAGGGATAGGTGGAACTATCAGGAAATTTCCTGAAGAAATAATACACTTACTCATTCTTTGAATTCACAAGCTATTTGAGCTTTGGAAATTTTTGGTTTTTTCAACAGCTCCAGCTCATGAAGTCTATTGTATGTCATATTGAAAACCTTGCCCTTTATCCTAAGAATAATAGGGAACAACTTTTAAAGTTTAGGAAGAGTAGTAATTAGATCTAAATTGTGTTTAAGAATGAAAAACAATTGCATATACATATGTGAAAGATGAATTAGAGGGCCCCAAACAAGGAGACAGTTGCGATAATCTAATAGATGGATAGTGAGAAAATGAGGGCTTTGACAAGGGAGAGCAATCGCATCTTGGGGTGAATAGGAAAAAAGAAACTTGAGGAAGATGATAAGAATGATAATGATGATGCTCATGAGAAAGAAGATAATGTTCCCAAGGGTCATATTGTCTGGGAAATAACATTCACAATCCAAAACATTAGTTTTCTAACTTCACTTCCAATACACACCAATTGGGATTGTTTCACTCAGCACTTCTTTTTTGTAGCACTCAATGCACTTATAATTATTTCCCCAATGTCTATCTTCCATGACAGACTGTTGGTTCTGTTAAGACATCAGAATAATCTGTTTCTTTATGTCAGATACATTTTCAGAGATTTTCATAGAGTAGCTATTGGATAGAGTCAGAGCATCTGAATTTTGAATGAGACTCTTGGGTGATTCTAATATAGTACTTGTCCATAGACAGATTTTTAAAAGTAATCAAAATAATCATAAAAATAACCAGAGTAATCATAATCATAATAATGAGCTGGGATTATGATAGGAATTTCATTGAATCCATAGATCAATTTGGGGTGTATAGGCATTTTAACAATATTAAGTACTTTTATTTATGAACAAAAGATGTGTTTCTGTTTATTTTGGTCTTTAATTTCTTTCAATGATATTTTGTAACTTTCAGTCTATGTCTTACAGTTTTTTGATAAATTCATTCCTAAGTGGTTTATTACTTTTGATGCTATTTTTATTTATTTATTTTTAATATGGCCCCTCGTATTTCACAGACCTGATACCATGAATAGATGCAGCAGCTTCATTCACCACTTTCAATAATGTGTTAACACTCTGTGTCCCCCACTCTAACACCTCATTCACTCATTGTCCTCCTGATATATTTTCATTCTCTTTCTAGCTGCTGCCAACACTGAAAAGGTTCTTATAAATGGACATATATCTGAACTTCTGCACTAACAGACTTAGCTGAGCTGTAAAATTCTGCCCAAGTAAGAAAGATAAGATAGATGTGCCAGAATTCTCAATCTTCTAACCTTTGACCAGATTCTGAATTCATTCATGCATTTTTAACCTTCTCCATTACTTTCACTGAAGCAATAAGTAGATGTAAGAAATGGAGTTACTTAGGCAGTTTGTAAAAATTTTGGTTTAACATGTGTTAACATTATACTTGTTATATTTAACCATAAAAATTAGACTATGCCAATTTTGGAATTCCTCTAAATTTGTAATGACAAGCCATTTGAAGAGGGATGAGCGTAGGAGACTTGTCTTAAAGCTGTGCTTGCATTTTTGTGGGTAGTTGTTGGGAAGTGGACGGATAAACATTATAGAGACTAACTTTCCCCACTCCCATCCCCAATCATGTCTTAATCTACAATCATCTCATGCAGGAAGTTGCAATTGCTGAAATCATTCATTCTTAAATTAAGAAAAATAAACTGAAAGACATCTAATTTTCTCCTGGGATAGAGCTATAGTTACTATTATTAAAATCACTTGGGCCAGGTCTGTAGCTTAGCAGTTAAGTGTGTGCACTCCGCTACTGGCGGCCGGGGTTTGGATCCCAGGCGTGCACCGACGCACCACTTCCCCGGCCATGCTGAGGCCACGTCCCACATACAGCAACTAGAAGGATGTGCAACTATGACATACAACTATCTACTGGGGCTTTGGGGAAAAAAAGGAGGAGGATTGGCAATAGATGTTAGCGCAGAGCCGGTCTTCCTCAGCAAAAAGAGGAGGATTAGCATGGATGTTAGCTCAGGGCTCATCTTCCTCACAAAAAATAAAGAAAAAGTCAGAGATGAAAAATAATAGCAAAAAGATAAAATTAGAGAAATATACCAGGATGTCTAACATTCAATTAATAGCAGCTCTGGGAAGAGAGTTGAGAGGAAACATAAGGGAGAAAAAACATCAAATAAATACTTCAAAAAAAACTTCATGATTTGAAGGGTATGGAATTCCTCATTAAAAGTGTCCACTTATTGCCCAAAACACTAGCAGCTTCTAGAGAAGGAAAAAAATGGTTACACATGCAAGATGGGTATCAGAATTGGTTCAACAATAACACTAAAGTCTGAAAAACAATGGAGAAATAACTTCAAAATTATTAATGAAAATTATTTTCATTTCAACAAAACTATAACACATGTGCAAGTAGTCTAAAGACATTTTCAGACAATCAAAACTTCTCAAGAAATTTCTATCCCAGGCACGCCTTATTAGGAAATAACAGGAGGTATTCCAACAAAGTTAATTCAAAAAAGAAAAAGACATGTTTAGGCAACAGGAAGCCTAACACAAAAGAGAAATGAAGATAATCTCCAAGAAGATGGTAAAGGGAGAGCCCAAAATGATATTGTGCATCAGTACAGAAAAAAACATTCTGCCTTGGAGATTATCAGAATATTCCAGGAAAAGATGACTCTAAGAAAATGAAATTATAGGAATACCTGAAATATCAAGATGAATTTTATATAAATGATGAAGAGTCTAAGACTAAGTACTTACATAACTAAGCGAAGAAAAAAAATAATATCAAGGGTAGAAAGTTGGGCAAGAAAGAAAAAGTGGTCATTGCAAACAACACAGCAGCTGAATAACATTTACACAGTCATAAAAATGTAAAGTTTAATTATTAATCTAAGCAAACATTATACAACTGTATTTGGAAGATGGAAAAACAGGAAGAATACCCATTTGTGCTGTTGGGCAGGGAAGTGAAAGAGAGCTAAATATTCATCTCCCATAGTAGAAAACCAATATGCCTAAAACTATTAAATGAAGAACTGGCAAAATAAGTGTTTTGTTGTAGAGATGTGGAGACAAATACCAAAAGAAAAAGCTAAGAGAGTTGGAAGTGATTGTCTCTAAAAAGTAGGAATAGTGGAGGGGAGGAAGTGACCACTGCTTTCCTTCAGTATTGTAGACTCTTTGACTTTTTAAACAATGTCTATGTATGACTGCTGAGAGTAGAAAACTGCATTAAAATCAAAAGAACTTGAAAACACCAATTTGTAAAGGTACATGCACCCCTGTGTTCATTGCAGCGTTATTCACAATAGCCAAGACTTGGAAGCAACCTAAATGCCCATCAAGGGACGAATGGATAAAGATGTGGTATATATACACAATGGAATACTACTCAGCCATAAGAAACGATGAAATCCAGCCATTTGTGACAACATTGATGGACACTGAGGGTATAATGCAAAGTGAAATAAGTCAGAGGGAGAAGGTCAAATTCCGTATGATTTCCTTCATTAGGTAGTAGATAATAACAACAATAAACAAACACATAGGGACAGAGATTGGATTGGTGGTTATCAGAGGGGAAGGGGGGAGGGAGGAGGGTGAAAGGGATAATTCGGTACATGTGTGTGGTGATGGGTTGTAATTAGTATTTTGGTGGTGAACATGATGTAATCCTTGCAGAAATAGAAGTATAATGATGTAGACCTGAAATTTTTACAATGTTATAAACCAATGTTACTGCAATAAACAAAAAATTTTTTAAAAAAATGAATAAGGACCAAGAGAGTTTATGCTGACAAATCTACAGGCAAAGTCATGCTGCAGGAAGAGATTAAAATATCTCTACTAGAAACTGGACAGCTGGATAACTGGGCAATATCACCACTGCCACCACCAGAAAGATTTTTATGGCAGAGCTACTTAAAACACGTTTGGTCCTCGAGACTGGTAGCATTAGCATCATCTTAAACCTTGTCAGATACGCAAATTTTTTTCAGCTTTATTGAGGTATAATTGACAAATAAAATTGTAGATATTTAAAGTGTACATCGTGGTGATTTGATATATGTATACATTGTGAAGGGATTCCTACCATCAAGTTAATTATCACATCCATTCCCTCAAGTATTTATCTCTCTCTCTCTTTTTTTTTTGTAGATTCCACATATAAGTGATACCATGGAGTATTTGTCTTTCTCTGTCTGGCTTATTTCACTTAGTGCAATGCCCTCATGGTCCATACATGTTGTTGCAAATGTCAGAATTTCCTTCTTTCCTGTGTCTGAGTAGTATTCCATTGTATTTATATACCACATCTTCTTTATCAACTCATCTGTTAATGGACACTTAGGTTGTTTTCAAATCTTGGGTATTGTGAATAATGCTGCAATGAAGATGGGAGTGCAGATATCTCTTTGATATCCTGATTTCATTTCCTTTGGATATATACCCAGAAGTGGGACTACTGCATTATATGGTAGTTCCATTTTTAATATTTTGAGGAACCTTCATACTATTTTCCATAGTGGCTGCACCATTCGCATTCCCACTGACAGTGCACAAGGGTTCCCTTTTCTCCACATCCTCACCGACATTCGATATCTCTTGTCTTTTTGATGATAGCCATTCTAACAGGTGTGAGGTGATATCTCATGGTGGTTTTGATTTGCATTTCCCTAATGATTAGTGATATTGAGCACATTTTCATGTACCTTTTGGCCATTTTGATGTATTCTAAATGGAATCATTTTATTAATTTTATTTTTGGATTGTTCATTGTTAGTGCAGAAATACAATTGATTTTTGTATATTATCATGTATCTTGCAACCTAGCTGAACTCATTTATTAATTCTGATAAATTATTGGTGGCTTTTTAAGATTTTATACGTACAAGATCACACTGTCTGCAAATAGAGATAATTTCACTTCTTCTCCCACTCTGGAAGTTGTTTGTTTCTTTTGTTTACCTAATTATCCTAGCTATAGCCAACAGTAAAATGTTAAATAGAATTTGTGAGAGTGAATATACATGTATTATTCCTGATTTGAAGGGGAAAGTATTTAGTCTTTCACCATTAAGTATGATGTTAAGCTATGTGTTTTTGTAAATATCCTTTACATGCAGAGGCAGTTCATTTGTAGTTCTAATTTTTTAGCACTGTTACCACGAGAGAGTGTTGGATCTTGCCAAATGCTTTTTCTGTGTGTATTGAGATGATCATATGGTTTTTGTCCTTTATTCTATTACTATGGCATATTTTGCTGTTAGATATCAAATGTTAAACCAACTTTGCATTTGTGAGATAAATTCTACTTTGTCATGGTGTGTGATCCTTTTCATGTGTTGCTGGATTCATTTAGCTAGTATTATGATGAACATTTTTATGTCTATAGTCACAAGGGATATCAATCTGTAGTTTTCCTGTGATGTTTTTGTCTAGTCTTTGCTTCAGGTTAATACTGGTCTCATAGAATAAGCTTGGAAGTGTTCTACTTTCTATTTTTTGGAAGAGTTTGTGAAAAATTGGTATGAATTTTTCTTAGAATATTTCATAGAATTCACCAGTAATGTTATCTGGTTTTGGCTTTTCTTTATGGGAAGTTTTTAAAATTACTAATGTTGTCTCTTTACTTGTAATAGGTGTATTCAGTTTTTCTATTTCTTCTTTTAAAAAATATTTTATTTATTGATTTTTGATAAATAAAAATTGTATATATTCAAGGTGTATAACATGATATCTTAATATATGTATACATTGTGAAATAATTACCACAATCAAACTAATTAACTTATCATCACTTCCTGTAATTACACTTTTTGTGTGTGTGTGTGTTTTGGTAGTTTGTGTCTTTCTAGCAATTTTTCAAATCTAGCTAATTTATCTAATTTTTTGGTGTGAGGTTGTTGATAGTATTCCCCTATAGTCCTTATTATTTCTGTCATGTTGAGAGTGATGTCTCCTCTTTCATTCCTTATTTTAGTAATATTTTTCTTCATCAGCCTCATTAATGGCCAAGATTTTGTTAATCTTTTCAAAGAAAAAGATTTTCTTTGATCTTCTCTTTTGTTTTCTATTTTCTATTTCATTTATTCCCAGTGTAGTGTTCTGCTTGTTTTGGTTTAGTTTGATCTTTTTTTTCTAGTCTCTTAAAGTTGAGTTAAGATATCAATTTCATATTTTTATTCTTTTGAAATTTAGATGCAGCTATAAATTTCCTTCTGAGGACTACTTTTTTTTCCTCTGTTCTTTAGATATCATAATCTCTATTTTCAAGTTTGCTGATTTTGTATTCTGCTTACTCCAATATACTCTTGAGCACTTCTGGTGCATTTTTCATTTTGGTTTTGCATTTTTAAACTCCAGAATTTCCAGTTAGTTATTTTTAAAAAGCTTTTTTTAATAGTTTTATTGAGATATAATTCACACACCATACAATTCACCCATTTAAAGTGGGTGTTTTTAAGTATATTTATATATATGTCCAACTATCACCCCAGTCAATTTTAAAATATTTTCATCACCTCTAAAGAAACCTGGAACCTTGAGCTATTATCCACCTAGCACACTGCACCCTCATACCTCCCGCACATACAGCCCTAAGCAACCACTAATATACTTTCTGTCTATATAGATTACCTATTCTGGATATTTAATATAAATGGAAACACAATATATGGTCTTTTGTGACTGGCTTCCTTAACTTAGCATATTTTTTCAAGGTTCATCTATTTTGTCACATGTATCAGTACTTTATTCCTTTTTATGGATGAGTAATATTCCATTGTATAATATACCACATTTTGTTTATCCATTCATCATTGATGGATATTTATTTTTTCTACCTTTTGACTATTATTAATAATGCTCCTATGAACATTCATATACAAGTATTTATATGGATTTTTTTTCTTGGGTATATACTTAACAGCAGAATTACTGGAACATATGGTAACTTTAAGTTTCTTTGTTTGAGGAACTATCAGACTGTTGTCTGAAGTGGCTACACCATTTTCATTCCCACCAGCAGTGTATGAGAGTTCTAATTTCTCCACTTCCTCATGAAAACTTGTTATTATTCCCCTTTTTATTATAGTCATGCTAGTGGGTGTGAAGTGGTATTTCACTGTGGTTTTGAGCTGTACTTCCCTGATGACTAATGATGTCAAGTATCTTTTCATGTACTTGTTGGCTGTTTGTATATCTTGCTTGGAGAAATGCCTATTCCAATCCTTTGCCCATTTTTTAAATGGATTATTTGTCATTTTAATATTGAGTTGTAAGGGTCACTTATATATTCTTGATACAAGTACTTTATAAAATATATGATTTGTAAATATTTTCTCCCATTCCACAGGTTGTCTTTTCACTTTTTGATGGTGTCCTTTGAAGCACAAAATTTGTAATTTTGTTGAAGTCCAACTTATTTATTTTTTAAATTGTTGTTCATACTTTTGGTCTTGCAGCTAAGAATCATTTGCCAAACTCAAAGTCATAAAGATTTATCCCTGTGTTTTTTCTAAGAGTTTTATAGTTTTAGCTCTTCCATTTAAGTCTTTGATCCATCCATTTTAAGTTAACTTTTATATAGGATTTGAAGTAAGAGTCCAACTTCATTCTTTTGCATGTGGCTATGCAGGTTTCCCAGCACCAGTTTCAACACCATATATTGTTGAAAATACTGTTTTTTCCTCATTGGATAGTCTTGACTCTTGCTGAAAATCAGTTAATCATATATGTATGGGTTTATTTCTGGACTCTCAATGTGATTTCATCGACCTATATATCTTTTATTGTGCCTATACCACACTGTCTTGATTACTTTTGCTTTGTAGAAAGTTTTGAAATTGGAAAGTGAAGAGTCCTCCAACTTTGGTCTGTATTTTCAAGATTGTTTCTGCTGTTCTGGGTCCCTTGCAACTTTGTATGAATTTTAGACTCACCTTGCCAATTTCTATGAAAAAGTCAGCTAGGATTCTAATCCTGATTGTGTTGAATCTGTAGATCAGTTTGCGGAATAATGCCATCTTAACAATGTTAGTCTTCCACTTCATGAATATGGAATGTTTGCCATTCATTCAGATATTCTTGAATTTCTTTCAACAGTATTGTAGTTTTCAGAGTATAAGTTTTGCATTTCTCTTGTTAAATTTGTTCCTAAGTAGTTTGTTCTTTTTGATGCTACTATAAACGAAATTGTTCACTTCATTTCATTTTCAGGTGGTTCATTACAAGTGTATTCCTTGATTTTTGTATATTGGTCTTGTATTTTAAAATTTTGCTGAAGTCATTTTAGTTATATTAGCTTTTTAGTGGATTTTTCAGCATTTTCTATATACAAGAGCATGCCATCTATAATTAGAAATTGTTTTATTTCTTCTTTTCCACTGGGTTACTTTCTCTTGCCTAATTGCCCTGGCTGCAACCTCCAGTACAATGTTAAATGGAAGTGGTAAGATCTTAGAGGGAGATCTTAGAGGGAAAGTATTCAGTCTTTCCTTATAAAATATGATGTTATCTTGGGTTTTTCATAGATGGCCTTTATCAGCTTGAAGATGTTCCCTTCTATTCCTGGTTTGTTGAGTGTTTTCATGAAAATGTGCTGGGTTTTTAAAAATGCTTTTTCTGCATCTACTGAGATGATCATGTAATTTTTGATTTTTATTTTGTGGATACAATGTATTATGTTAATTGGTGTTCAGATGGTAAACCAACCGTGCATTCCTGGGATAAATCTTACTTTTAGTCATGGTATATAATTATTTTTATGTGTGACTGGATCCCATTTGCTAGTAAATTTGTTAGTGAGTTTTTCATTTTGGTTGTTATACTTTTCAACTCCTTAATTTCCATTTGAAACTTATTTCTTTCTCTTTATATATATTCTCTATTTGATGAGACATTATCATCATATCTTCCTTTAATTTTTATGCATGGTTTCCTTTAGTTCTTCGAATATATTTATTAGAGCTGCTGTGAAGTCTTTATCTGCTAAGTTTAGCATCAAGCCCCTTTCACAGATAGTTTTTATTGCATGATTTTTGTGTGTGTGTATGGGACACTCTAATCCTGTTCCTTTGCATGTCATTTTTCTTGTTGTTGTTGTTTAAACCTGGATATTTTAGACAGTATATTTGACCAGCTCTGGATACTGGCCCCACTCCCTCATAGCCCACCACCTTGTTGTTGTTGCTGTTTTGTTCATTAGTTTGCTTGTTTAGTGACTTAGCTGAATTAATTTTGTGAATTCCATTTCTTCTGCAGCATACTGCCTCTCGTATCCCTGCTCAGAATTTTTCCCCTTGCTTTTCTTCTAGCCTGGCTACTTAGGGTTTGCACCTGGATTAGCCTAAATTACTTATCTGTCAATGGTAGTGCTTAAGCTCCCTTGCCAGTTAAATTTCTATCCTTTACTACTGGATATGTATGTATGTTGCCTGGAGGCTTCTATTACAGTTTAGGGAAATTACTCTTTATTTTTTTTGCCCCACATTCAGCTAGGGAAATGTAGCTTGGAGGTTCTCTCTGATTGCTCCAGAGAGGACACAGGTACAGCCTTGGGCTTGCACACAGTCTTCCAGACTGTTGGGGATGAGTGTGCTATTATTTTTATATCTGGCTTTCTAGGAGTTATCCCTGGGTCAGAGTAGCTTATTGTTCATTCGGTATTTGACCAGAGGTTGCATTTAAGCCCCAATGAAGCTTTTGCCCCGGCTTGATGGGTCTGTGTGTGGCTGGAGGAATGCTTTTAAGTGGGCCTCATGTCCTGCTCTGATTGCTCCCGTGTGGGTGAAGCCTAGAGCATACACTCAGCCAGCCTTTCAATAGCCAGAGTCAATTGTGCTCCCAGGAGGGTTCTTCTTGGCTGTCTTTCTCTGGTTCTCAATACTAAACTTCTGGTTGCTCTGCTGTTTTGCTTTTTATCAGGGAGCTACCAGCCTCCTCTTAATTGCTCTTCATCAAGATCTACATTGTTTTTGAAATGTTCACAGGCATGGAGTTTTCCACTCTCTGTTTCAAATAAAGTCAGTCCCCTCAAGTAAAGCTGGTAAATTCTTTGTCCTTATGGCCTGCCTTTATCCCTGGTCAGAACTCCCATGCTACTGCACTAAGGCTAGACGTGGACACCCACTTTTCCCAGAATAATACCTCTGCTCTACAAGTAGGCACTGGTATGGGAAGGGGTGTTAGCCTCTGATTTTCTCAGCTTGTCCCTTTCAGTGTAGAACCTTCATACTATGAGCAAAGTGGGTTAAGAGGGATGATTGGGGCCCCAACATGCTCTACCTACTCTATGAGTGCAGAATGGGTGGAAGAAAAGAGATCTAATCTGCTCAGCCACACCTGCCTAAAACAGAGCTTCAGTGACATGGGGCTGGGGACTGGGAAATGGCACTGATGGCCTGCCCCTGCCATGGTGAAACTATAGACTTAGACTGGGAACTGGGAGGAGAGGGAACCCACACCTTCTTGGTAGAACATGTCCAGTGTAAAGTACACAGGGTAGAGTCTTGTAAAATGGAGCTAGAGTGTTAAGGCTAGTGGGTAAGAGGCAGGTTGCAGTTCCAATGCCAGACTCTCATTCTTACCAAAATTTAGTAGATTTCTTTGAACGAACATTTCCCTATTTGTTATACGATCTTAAGACTATTTCCAGAGACTCTAAAAGATAGATATTTAAAATAGTTTTTACCAGTTAAATCATTGTTTTGCTGAGAAGGTCCACCAAGCTCTCCTTACTCTATTATTCCAGAAGTCTTCTTAAACAATATACTATTTTACTTGTTGAACATTATAGAAAGTGTGTGTGTGTGTATGTATATATATATATATATATATATATATATCATACTATATATTGATTTGATGTACTTACTTTTTTTCACTCAACATTGTTACTGTGATTTATTCATGTTGCACATAACTAGTATATTCATTTTCATAGCTGTGCGAACATAAAACAATTTATCTGTCTAATATTTAGTATTGTCATACTTTTAATTTTTGCCAATCAAATGTATACAAGATGGTATTCCTTTGTGTTCTTGATTTAATGGACAAGACTTTATGGTCACATGGATGAAATGATTTCTGGAGAATCTTGAGAGTAATTTATATTATTTTGTGATTTTAGAACAGGAGTTAGGAACTTATTGCATAATTTCTAATATTCGATGCCACATGAGCTAGATTCCACCACGTACTCTTCTTCCTATTTCTATAATGTCTATGTTCTACCACCACTACTTCAGAAAACCACCCCCATGAGCCACTGACACTTAAGACCTCTTGCCTTCTTGTGGGAAGTGACATAATAGTGCTTCCTCCCTGCTTCCTGACTACCTCCAACAGGATCCAGCACTTTGAAAAGTGGCAAAAAACCATTCAAGATTGGATTTACCCGTATATCCTGGCATTTCTGCAGATATCTCTCCAGCCTCCCAACACTCTTTTTTTATTTTAAAGTGTCAATTTCTAATTTTAATGTTGCAGTTTATAAAAACACAAAACTGAACATATTGATTTTTAAGAATTTAAGATGTTGATATAAATTAATTTTGAACATGTTCCCCCAAATATATCAACTTTTAAATGTGCATCTCAGCCCTCATTTAGAGCAACAACAGTGAATACCATCAAGGTACTTCTAAGCCATGAATAGGAATGTCTATTGACTGTCTCATATAAGGTTTTCCTCTAAACTCAATTTAGGCTGTATTTATTTTTCATTTGTCAAACACTGTTTTTACTTTTAATCCTTCAGTGAGTGTGTTTCCAACTTGAGTGTACATCTGAATCACTTAAAGAGCTTGTTAAAATGCAGATGCCCAGGACCCACCCCCAGAGATTCAGATTCAGTAAGTCTGGAGGGGCTAGGAATCTGCATTTTAACCAGCACTCTAGGGAATCCTTATGTCTGTTCACATGTCAGAACCATAGTCCTTAAGGAAGAAATCCACAATATAAAGGGACTGCATTGTCTACATAGTTGAGATGCTTTTATTTTTGCCATAAAGCATGATTGGCCATTTCAGAGCTAGTCCAAGTCATTGCTGAGTCCAGTCAGTGTTACTAAGCCAGTATCCTCTCTCCATGCCCCCACTACTACTGTTACTCAGCCCCTAAGCTCCAGCACTTCCTGCCAGCTTTCTGAACAAGGCCAAGCCAGAGCCACTTTCAATCCAGCACTGGAAGGGAAGCCAATAAAACCCCAGGCTTCAGGCTGCCTCCTCTGTATCTATTTCACTCAGTTGACATTCTTGATGACTCTAGTCACAGCCTCTACATAGCTCTGACACCCACAGCTTCTCACTAAAAATTAGCATAATGGGAACAGAAAGTAAGGAAGAAGAAAAAGCTATTTCTTTTAGGTTTGCTGCTCAAGTTTTTTATATTCAGGCTAGTCAGGTAGTAGCTCCTTCATTTCCTGCTTAACCTAAGCTAGGCCTAGCCTGGCTGAGCTTCTGGTGGGAGAAATTAGGGAAGAGGGGGGATATAAGAGAGATGCACTGATTTACCTGCACCCAGAGAAACCAGATGTTAAGAAAATATGAGTCATTATTTGGACGTATTCTTATAACTGTTACTTCATAATTTGGGGGCAGGAGGTAACGTTTTAGCTTACTCAAGCCCAAGTTATACTACATCTCTCCCAAATGGTGTGCCAGCACCAGCTTTCCTGCCTCCAGTGATGTGCTCACTCCCTTCTGAGACAGCTGATTCTATCCAATGATGGCTCTCATTAACAGAAAGTTATTCCTTGCGTTGAGCTTAGAAAAGTCTATCCTGCCTATGGCTTTCTAAAGTCTTCCCCTGAGGATGCACTAAAACATTTGCTCCTTCTGCCTTGTGATAGCCTTTCAGAAGTCTGATGTCTGAGACTAAGTCCCTCTATTTTTTCTCCTCTCAAGACCAAACAGCCTCAGCAACTTCAACTGTTTTTCATTAGACTTGTTTTCTAAATACCTCCTGTTATGAACTGAATGTTTGTGTCCCCTCCAAATTCGTATGTTGAAAGCCTAAGCACCCAGTGTGGCTGTATTAGGAGTAAGGAAGCAATTAAGGTTAAATGGGGTCATAAGGTTGGGGCCCTGATACAATAGGATTAATGTCTTTCTAAGAAAACAGATGCCAGAGAGCCCTCTCCTCTCCCTCTCCCTCTCCGTCTCTCTCTCTCTCTCTCCCTCTGCATAAAAGCACTAAGGAAAGGCCATGTAAGGATATAGCGACACGATGGCTAGCTACAAGCTGCCAGGAAGACAGCTCTCACCAGAAGCCAAATTGGCTGGTACCTTGATCATGGACTTCCAGCCTCCAGAACAGTGAGAAAATAAATTTCTGTTGTATAAGCCACCCTGGCTGTGATATTTCATTATGGCAGCCGTAGCAGACTAATATATCTCCCAAGACTGCTCACTTCCCTCTGGACAGGACTCAGTTTCCTTGTGTCCCTCTTAATATACGCGGTCCAGAGCTATTCCCCTAATGTGGGCTGGCCAGGAGCAAATAGACCTAGAATAACAATTTGGGTGATAAATTCCCTTTGGAATTTTGTTGGTACTTGATTCACAGTCAGCTCTCCTGATCCAACCCAGCATGTCTGCCCTGCATGCCTCTCAAGGTGACCCTCCCACCCCAGGGCACCAATCCTTGAGACTGCTAGCCTGTTCCCTGCTCTGTTCTTCTCCTACTCCATTAACCAATTTAATAAATATTTAGTATACTATATATTTTTTAAGGGTTTATATTTTAAGAGCAGTTTTAAGTTAACAGCAAAATTGACAGAAAAGTACAGATATTTCCCATATAACCCATGCCCCCACACATGCATATCCTTTCCCTTTATCAGCATCCCCCACCAGAGTGGTACATTTGTTACTATTGATGAACCTACATAGACACATCCTAATCACCCAAAGTTCATAGTTTACATGAGGGTTCACTCTTGGTGTTTTACATTTTATGGGTTTGGACAAACATATAATGACATATATCCATCATTATAGTATCATACAGAGTATTTTCACTTTTCTAAAAATCCTCTATGCTCTGCCTATTCATCCCTCCCCCCACCATAATCCCTGACAACCACTGATCTTTTACTGTCTCCATAGTTTTGCCTTTTCTAGAATGTCATATATTTGGAATCACAAAGTATGGAGCCTTTACAGATTGGATTCTTTCACCTAGTAATATGAATTAAAGGTTTTTCATGTTTTTTCATGACTTGATAGATCATTTATTTTTAATGTTGAATAATATCCTATTGACTGGATGTACCACAGTTTATCCATTAAACTACTGAAGGATATTTTGGTTGCTTCCAAGTTTTGGAAATTATGAATAAAGCTTCTATAAACATCTGTGTGCTGGTTTTTGTGTAGACATAAGTTTTCATCTCTTTTGGGCAAATACCAAGGAGCACGATTCCTGAATTGTATGGTAAGAGTATGTTTAGCTTATTTTTTTTCATTTTAATTCAGATGTAATTGACATATGATACTATAAAAATTTAAAGTGTACAGTATTTGACTTACATATATGGTGAAATGATTATCATGATAAGTTTAGTTAACATTCATCATCTCATATAGATTTAAAAAAATGTTTATTTCCTTCTCTTGGGATCTACTCTAACAATTTTCAGTATGTGTGCTGTCGAAGCGAGCACTAACAGTTTTCAAATATACCATACGACAGTGTTAACCATAGTCATCATGTTATACATTGCATCCCTAGTATTTATTTATCTTATGACTGGAAGTTTGTACCCTTTGACTACCTTGATCCAACACCCCCTCCTCCCTACTTCTGGTAACTACAAATCTGATCTCTTTTTCTATCAGTTTTTTTTATCCACATATAAGTGAAATCATACAGTATTTGTCTTTCACTATTGAACTCATTTTACTTAGCATAATGCCCCCAAAGTCCATCCATTTTGTTTCAAATGGCAGGATTTCCTTCTTTTTTGTGGATGAATAATTGTATATATATGTGTGTGTGTGTGTATATTATTATCTCAACTTCTTTATCCATTCATCTGTTGATGGACACTTAGGCTATTTCCATGCCTTGGCTATTGTAAGCAATGGTGCTATGAACATAGGACTGCAGATATCTCTTCAACATAGTGTTTTCATTTCCTTTGAATATATTCCCAGAAGCACAATTGCTTGATCATATGGTAATTCTATTTTTAATTTTTTGAGGAACCTCCACACTGTTTTTTATAGTGGCTGTACCGATTTACAATTCCACCAACAGTGTAAAAGGGTTTCCTTCCCTCCACATCCTCACCAGCATTTGTTATCCCTTGTTTTGATGATAGCCATTCTAACAGGCATGAGTTGGTATCTCATTGTGGTTTTGATTTGTATTTCCCACATGATTAGTCATGTTGAGTACCTTTTCACGTACCTGTTGGCCACTTGTATAACTTCTTTGGAAAAATGTCTATTCAGATCCTCTGCCCATTTTTCAATTAGATTTTTTTTGCTATTGAGTTGGACAAGTTCTTTATATATTTTAGATATTAATCGTTTATTAGATATATGGTTTGCAAATTTTTTTATTTAATTATTTTATTGAGGTCTGATGGTGCTCAGGGCAAGCTACCCCAGGAGGCACCACTCTGGTATGTGGATTATTTCGAGCTGAAGACAATAAGGACTCAGAGAACTCAGGAAGAATATTTGAGTTTCCCCCTGCAAACTGCCTAAAGAATTTAAAACAAATGTCTGTTTCAGGAAGGAGTTATTATCATGATGGCTGTAAAGATAATGTAGGATAGAGGTTACAATAGGAAAGGCACCAAGCCTCTTTTATCAAAAACTCTGTCTCTCCCTGACTGCATTATCTATAGATGACCCTAAAAAGAATTGTCTTCCTGGCCTCTGAAGTCCCAGACCACTACCCACCCCCAACATGTTCCTCGCCTTTAGCTGCAATACTTAAGCAAGCAGCTTAGACAGAGGGATGAGTTGCTCATTTCTGAGTTTCTCCCTTGTATACAAGTTATTAAACTTGGTATTATTTTCTCCTGCTAACCTGTCTTGTTAATTATTTGGTCAGCCATAAGAACCTTAAGGAAAAGGGCAGAGGGAGATTCTTCCTCTTCCCGCAACAGGTCGTAGTGGCTTATAACATTTTGTAAATTTCAGGTGTAGATTGTTATATATCAGTTTCTGTGTACACTGCATCGTGTTCACCACCAATAGTCTAGATTTTATCTGTCACCATACATATGTGCCCCTTTACTCCTTTCACCCTCCCACCAACTCTCTTCCCCTCTGGTAACCACTAATCTGTTCTCCTTATCCATGTGTTTATCTTCCACATATGAGTGAAATCATATGGTGTTTGTATTTCTCTGTCTGCCTTATTCTGCTTAGCATAATACCCTCAAGATCCATCCATGTTGTCACAAATGGGATGATTTTGTCTTTTTTATGGCTCAGTAGTATTCCTTTCTATATATGTATACCACATCTTCTTTATCCACTCATCCACAGATGGGATCTTGGGTTGCTTCTATGTCTTGGCTATTGTGAATAATGCTGCAATGAACATAGGGATGCATAAATCTCTTTGAATTGTTAATTTCATGTTCCTTGGGTAAATACCCAGTAGTGGGATGGCTTGATCATATGGTATTTCTATTTTTAGTTTTTTGAGAAATCTCCATACTGTTTTTCATAGTTGTTGCACCAGTTTGCATTCCCATCAGCAGTGTATGAGGATTCCCTTTTCTCCACATCCTCACCAACATTTGTTATTTTTTGTATTGTTAATTATAGCCATTCTTTTATTCCATTTCATAGGTTGTCTTTTTATTTTGTTGTGTGTTTTCTCTGCTAGGCACAAACTTTTTAGTTTAATGTACTTCCACTTGTTTATTTTTTATTTGTTGTTTGTACTTTAGGTGTCATATCCAAGTCATCATTGCCGAGACCCATGTCAAGGAGCTTTTTTCCTATGTTTTCTTCTAGGAGTTTTATACATTCCTGTCTTACATTTACTCCTTTAATCAATTTTGAGTTAATTTTTGTGAATTATGTAAGGTAGGGGTCTAGTTTCCTTCTTTTACATGTGAATATCCAGTTTTCCCAGAACCATTTATTGAAGAGATTGTCTTTTCTTCATTAAGTATTCTTGGATCTCTTGTCAAATATTAATTGGCCATGTATGCATGTGTGTATTTCTGGGTATTGATTCTGTTTCATGGGTCTATGTACCTGTTTTTGTGTCAGTACTATACTGTTTTGGTTACAGCAGCTTTATAATATGGCTTTGGATCAAGAAGTGTGATGTCTCCCACTTTATTCTTCTTTCTCAGGATTTCTTTGGCTATTTGGTATTTTTTCTGGCTCCCTATAAATTTTAGGATTGTTTTTTCTATTTATGTAAAAATGCCATTGGAATCTTAATAGGTACTATATTGAACCCATAGTTTGCTTTGGGTAGTATGGATATTTTAACAATATTATTTTTTTCTAATCCATGAACGTGGGGTATGTTTCCATTTATTCGTGTCTTCTTCAATTTCTTTCATCAGTGTCTTATAAGTTTCAAGTGTACAGATCTTTCACCTCTTTGGTTAAATTTATTCCTAAGTATTTTATTTTATTTTTTTTGCTATTGTAAATGGGATTGTTTTCCTTATTTATTTTTAAGTTAATTCATTGTCAGTTTATAGAAATACTACTAATTTTTGTATGTTAATTTTGTATTTTGCAACTTTGCTGAATTTGTTTATTAGATCTAATAGTTTTTTGGTGGAGTCTTTAGGATAATCTACACATAAAATCATTTCATCTGCAAATAGAGCCAATTTTAAATCTTTCCAATTCCAATGTCATTTATTTCTGTTTCTTGCCTGATTTCTCTGGCTAGGACTTCCAGTACTATGTTGAATAGGAGTGAGGTGGATGTCTTGACATGAGTATAGCCATGTTTGGCCGTTTTATTGACCTACAGTAACCAGCATAAAAAGAAATATAAAAGCTGCTTTTTGCATGGTGGGAACTGGCCCTTTTCCCATGGAGATAGTTGTAATGTGTAAAAATTTTAAGGCCCTTTGGGCGCCGCGGCCTGGGACAGACTGGCCACCTGTGCCAGGCTGGGATGATAACCAGGGTCAATAATGCACGTACACAACTACTGGGCTGGGACGATAGCCAGGGCGCTCAGTGCACGTATGCCACTGATAACCATTTGTGCATGGGAACATTGAATGCCTGCTTTGTGAACTTTGTAACTGCTTATATAAACTGCTGGAGATTGAGACCTGGTGAGAGTTTCACCTGTGGAAGGGATATCTTGCCCAGGATGTGTGATCCCTGCTCAGCTGGGTCAATTGACAGGAATCTCCTGGCAATGGGGCATGGATGTTGTGAGTAATTGATTTATTCTGAAGTAATTGATCTGATGTGTTTTGTTTTTTTTTTTTGGTCAACCTGGTGGGTTTTTTTTTTTTTTTGGTTGATTTGTGTCATTTCCCTTTAGTCGATTTGGTGTTTTTCTTTTTGATTGATCTGATGTTTTTTCCTCTTATTATATGACCCATTCGAATCTGCTGCTATCTCAGCTGATGTGGATGTTTTCCCTTTTCAGTTGAGCTGGTGTTTTTTCCCTCTTATTATTTGACCTATTTGGATTTGTTTGCGGACTATCGCCTTTATTATCCTCTATATAATAAAATATACCTTCAGTCCATTTGTATGGAATGAAAAGTTTCTTTTACGTCTCCGATCGAATCCCCAAACCTCTCATAACATAATTGGCGCTGTGAGCAGGATTCGATTAAGGAGATGGCCCTCATGTTCAAACAAAACTTAACTGAAGCCAAGGTGGAAGAAATTCCAGGATGGGAGGACCCTCCCTCTTGCACTCTGGCTGGGGAGTGGGCTCGTAGGTCAGGATTATGTGAATCTTGGTGTGATCGTCTGCGAGATGTGAATCATTGGATGTGACCAAAGCTTTGCAGACAGTGGGAAACAAAAAAGAGAGAGACGATGTTTCTTTTCTGGCACGGTGAGGTTGGTGTTAATGACTGCTTATCGTCGGGCTATGGAAGATAGGGGTAAAATACAAGGAAGAAGATGCTTTTGAAAAAATAAGTTTCAGATTTATGGTCCCGGCTGATATCACCCAAAATAGGAACTCTTTCCTTGCCATGAGCCTGGCATTCTAGTTTTATTTGGCCCCTCTTAAGTGACAAATAGAGAGCCTGAATATGTATCCAATAATAATTTGGCGAGCCAGCCGGGTGGCTCTTTGTCCATGGCTCGGTGGCCCTGGGCCGGGTGGGATGTCCTGGGAAACAGTCCAGCAGCTGCCTAGGTGATTTGCCCTAGGGACTGCTCCCAGTGCTTTCCATCTGACCTGGTACCACTGACCCCGGGCATGTTTTCTTATGACAGGGAAACAGGCTCTAGAATTATTTGTTTGTTTGTCTGTTTGTTGGTTTTTGCTTACACCAAAAACTCCCTTCCCCTCCATCTGGGGTCCTGTCTCTTTAAGAGGCAAGGCCATCCCTACTGGAGGGGGAATAATTATAGGACTTTTACCAGGAATCTGTTAGATGCACCTATCTGTTCTGTTTGGGATCCCATTTGACTGTTCCTTATGTTTGTAATTTTGAAGGGGGGGAATTCCATCTGTCCCCCAAAAAAGCCCTCTGGGCCACCTCTTGGCTAAATGGGCTGACTTCAGCTAGGATCCCATTTCCAAGAAGAAGATAGTTTTTTCTTGTAACACCACATGGCCACAATATTCCATAGACTCCAGAGAAAATGGCCAAAATGGGGCAATTTCAGTTTACCAAAATGGATGTATTTGCTTATGCAATTGGAAAAAGTCAGCTACAGAGTTAAACAACTAGTGGGAAGCCTATTTTAATCTTTTGAGGTTTCTAAATAAAATCAGAAATACTGTACTGCCTCTTTAAGAAAAAATAAGAAAGTAATTAAACATGCCAGCAGCCAAAGCTGAATCTGCTGCTCCTCTCTCCTCTCTTGCTGAGCTTCCCCACTTCAACTCCCCACGAAATTCCTGATCTAAAATTAAGCAAGTAAAAATAAGTAAACTTTTGAAGTAATTTAAAATTGTGATGGCTATACTGGAAAATCTGTTTCAGATGAGTTCACCTTAAGGGTCACCCTTAAAAGAGAGGACTCAAAACCTCTCACGATAAAATACAATCTTTAATTAATAAACAGAGACTTCTAAAAGACAAAGTTATTACAAAAACAGTTTCCAAAATCTTTTTGGTAACTTGAAGCTTTAGAGTTTTGCCAAATTAAGTTAATAAAAATTTATTGAGTCTCTGGGTCATTTCCACATAAGATAAAACATTAAAAATTGGTTACTAAGCATACATTTGTCTGTCTTTGATTTCTTATCTCAGAGAAACTAAAAGATGCTTGCGTTTATTGATAAATGTGTTCTGTGCATGTTAAGAAATTTTATATGAGAAAGTACACATTTCTAAAAAGTCTGTATACAAAAAACAAAATGTGTGTTGTCCGTAAAAAAGGTATAAAGCATAGAGATATTTTGTTTTATTAAAAAAAAAATTTGTCCTAAAATACTAAAAAAAAAGGCCTGGGACACATTCTAAATACAAAAAATAAGTGACAAAAGGTTTGTAAAAGTAAAACCATGAGGAGTTTTGTACATGATCAAGTTGGCTAAAGTAGGCCAGTGAAAAATTAAGATTTAGCTTTCTCTCTTATAAAGGTAATTTTCTTAAACTTTTTGTCTGATCTTTATATAGAGATTAAAAGATGTTCTTTTGAGTAAGTCTATGTAAAAGATAAAACACCTATGTTTTGTTAAAATAATTTCCTATGTTCAAAAAGACTAAAGCTTCTCTCAAGGTTTTTGTTTTTTGATTATTTTAACTCTCTGCCTTTGACTATTTCTGTTGTCAACTTGATTAAATAAATAACTAGGCATTGTTTCCCATTTGATTCTTTTAAAATATTTTGATATTCTTGATAAACTTCTGTCAAAATTAAATTTTTTTAACTTAAAAAAATTATAAAAAGACATATAATTATGGTGCCAAAACACGATTGTTATTATATTTCATGTTGATTCTCACAGTTCTTTAATTTCTACAAAACAAGAGTATAACTCTTATGCTGATCAGCTGATGCAAAGTCGTGCAACACACAACCCAGGCTTAGCACGATGGGTCCACGAAAAGAGTGGACACTTGGGAAAACAAACTTCATACAGGTGGGCACAACAAAAGGGGAATCCTTGTCACCCATGATGATATTGCCACTGCAGTACAGCAATGTCAATTACGCCAACAGTTAAATAAATGGGGAGTTCCACACCCCTACCAAGGTCATATTCAAAAGGGATTATTTCCCACCCATACCTGACAAATAGATTTTATTGGACCATTGCCAAATTCTTGTGGATATATTTATGCCTACACTGCTGTTGATACATATTCTGGTTATTTATTAGCTATGCCGGTTAAAGCAACCACACAACAGTGTGCCATAAAATTCTATGAAACACCAAGGCAGATTCAGAGTGACAACGGTTCCCACCTTACAGGTAAGTTGATTCAAACTTATGCAGAGGAAAATCATATAAAATGGATTTATCATATACCTTGTTACTCCCAAGCTGCAGGCCTCATAAAACGAATAAATGGATTGCTTAAACAACAATTGAGGAAACTTGGTCATGGCTCATTAAAGGGGTGGCACAATTATCTAAGTACTACTCTAAATATGTTAAATAACAGGTCTTTGGGCCCTAATGAGACTCCTCTGTCAAGGTTATTACCAGCAAAGATTACAGAAGTGGCAGCTGCCACCCATGAGCTTATGACCTTAACCTGTTGGCCCTTGACTCAATCTGCTAAACCGCCTTTCCGTACCAGGGCCAAAGTGGCTGGATTGGGTTTATCTACTATTTATTCTATTCAATTGCCCCCTAAGAAGCAATCTATAGTCCCTAGGGGGATAGGGGTACAATTTCCCCAAAACACTTTTGGTTTGTTAAAAGGACACTCTGGACTGGCAGAAAAAGGTATTAATATACTAGGAGGAGTTATTGATCCATATTACCAAAAAATAAATTTTATATTATATATGGTAATGACACAGTATTAACTCTAGAGTCTAAAAAGCGAGTGGGACACTTATTGGTACTTCCCCTCCTAACTCCAAGTGTGTCAAAAGGACAACCTCCAACTAAATTAACTGAAAGAAAAATGCAAAAATTTGTGTCTACAGATGGATAAAAACCTGGAGCAAAAGTGTGGGTGATGCACCCACCCAATGCGGCTCCCCATGCCGCAGAAGTAGTGGCCCAAGGGCCCACTGCAACACTCATAGTTATGTATCCAAAAAATAAACAATTATATCATGTTCCTAAAAATTATGTTTCTTTGCGTGAATAGATATTCCTGCTGTGCTCGCTATGCTATGCTGCAACTCCATGTCTAATGTAGACCTACACACCAACTAATGTCTCTGTAGGACAACCTTTGACCCTGCCCTGTTGGACCAACTGCTCTATGCCACTGGGACCTGTAACCTGGACTATGAATGGCCGAGAAATTTGGTCTCAGAAACATCAAGCAACTTCTCAATATAAGATAATTTCTCTATTATCCTGCCTTCTGCTACCCTCCATGATGGGGACTGGTCTGGACTTCTATAAGCTAATTTGTTAGGCCTAAGTGTTACTTTATCTAATGTTATCTTTGATGCTGTACATGATTTGCAAGATCAGGTTAATAACATTTCATATTCTAGGAGATTGTTTGATTGGTTACCTTGGGGTTTAGGTCCTTTATTACAACATAATTTTATAATGGTTATAGTCATTGGATTTTGGGTTCTTGGATGTGCCTTGTGTACTTGTGTACAAAGTTCTTTGTCTGTACATATGATGTCTTATGGTTAATGGAGACAGCCACGGCCGAAAATGTCTTGACATGAGTACAGCCATGTTTGGCCACTCCATTGACCTACAGCCACCAGCACAAAAAGAAATATAAAAGCTGCTTTCTGCATGGTGGGAACTGGCCCTTCTCCCATGGAGATAGTTGTAATGTGTAAAAATTTCAAGGCCCTTTGGGCACCACAGCCTGAGACAGACCAGCCATCTGTGCCGGGCTGGGATGATAACCACGGTAAACAATGCACGTACACAACTACTGGGCTGGGACGATAGTCAGGGGGCTCAGTAGACCTACACCACTGATAACCATTTGTGCATAGGAACACTGAATGCTTGCTCTGTAAACTCTGTAACTACGTATATAAACTGCTGGAGACTGAGACCCGGTGAGAGTTCCACCTGTGGAAGGGACACCTTGCCCAAGATGTGTGATCCCCACCCAGCCGTGTCAATTGACAGGACTCTCCTGGCAGTGGGGCTTGGATGTTGTGAGTAATTGATTTATTCTGAAGTAATTGATCTGATGTGTTCTCTTTTCGGTCAACCTGGTGTTTCTCTTTCTGGTTGATTTGTGTCATTTCCCTTCAGTCGATCTGATGTTTCCCTTTCCGATCAATCTGGTGTTTTTCCCTCTTATTATATGACCTATTCGAATCTGCTGCTATCTCAGCTGATGTGGATGTTTTCCCTTTCCAGTCGAGCTGGTGTTTTTTCCCTCTTATTATTTGACCTATTTGGATCTGTTTGCGGACTATCGCCTTTACTATCCACTATATAATAAAATAAACCTTCAGTCCATTTGTTTGGAGTGAAAAGTTTCTTTTATGTCTCAGATCGAATCCCCAAACCTCTCATAACAGTGGGCATCCTTGTCTTGTTCCTGGTCATAAAGGAAATACTTTTAACCTTCACCATTGATTATAATGTAAGTTGTGGACTTGTCATATATGGCCTTTATTATGTTGATGTACTTTCCTTCTATACCCAATTCAAGAGCTTTATCATGAACAGATGTTAAATTTTGTCAGATGCTTTCTCTGCATCTATTGAGATTATTAAGTGATTGTTTTCTTTCATTTTATTAATGTGATGTATCACATTTATCGTTTTGCATGTGTTGAGACATCCTTGCTTCCTATGGATAAATCCCACTTGATGATCATGTATGATCCTTTTAATGGGCTGCTGAATTCTGTTTGAAAATATTTTAATGAGACATTTGCATCATATTCATCAAGGATATTGGCTTGTACTTTTCTTTTCTTTTAGTGCCCTTTTCTGGCTTTGATACCGGGGTAATGCTGACCTCATAAAATGACTTTGGAAGTATTCTCTTCCCTTTGATTTTTTGGAATAGTTTGAGAAGGATTGGTGTTTTTTTTCTTTTTCTTTAAATGTTTGGTAAAATTCACCAGTGAAACCATCTACTCGCGGGCTTTTCTTTGTTGGGAGATTTTTGATTACAGATTCAATCTCCCTACTAGTAATTGGTCTGTTCAGATGTTCTGTTTCATACTGATTTAGTATTTGTAGGTTGTATGTTTCTAAAAATATTTCTATTTCATCTAGGTTGTCCAACTTTTTGACATAGAGTAGTCATGTATTATCCTGTGTATTTCTGTGGTTTCAGATGTAATGTCTCCTTTTACATTTATAATTTTGTCTCTTTGGGTCTTCTCTGTTTTTTCCTTGGTTAGTCTACCTAAAAGTTTGTCAATTTTGTTTATCCTCGCAAAAAACCAACTCTTAGTTTTGTTAATATTTTCTCTTGTTTCCTTTTCTCTATTTTATTTATTTCTTTGTATTGCAGTAACATTGGTTTATAAAATTGTATAAATTTCAGGTGTACATCATTACATTTCAATTTCTGTGTAGATTACATCATGTTCACCACCCAAAGACTAGTTACAATCCATCACCACACACAGGGGCCTAATCATCCCTTAAACCCTCCGCACTCCCCTCTTTCCCTCTGATAACAACCAATACAATCTCTGTCTCTATGTGGTTGTTTGTTGTTGTTTTTATCTTCTACTTATGTGTGAGACCATATGGCATTTGAATTTCTCCTTCTGACTTATTTTGCTTAGCATAATACCCTCCATGTCCATCCATGTTGTCACACATGGCTGAATTTCATCATTTCTTATGGCTGAGTAGTATTCCATTGTGTATATATACCACATCTTCTTTGTCCATTCATCCTTTGATGGGCACCTAGGTTGTTTCCAAGTCTTGGCTGTTGTGCATAATGCTGCAATGAACATAGAGGTGTCTGTATCTTTATGCATTCATGTTTTCATGTTCTTTGGACAAATACCAGTAGAGGAATAGCTGGATAATATGGTAGTTCTATTCTTAACTTCCTGAGGAATCTCAATATTGTTTTCCATAGTGGTTGTACCAGTTTGCACTCCCACCAGCAGTGTATGAGAGTGCCCTTCTCTCCACATCCTCTCCAACACTTCTTGTTTCCTGTCTTGTGAATTATAGTCATTCTGATGGTAATGAGGTGATATCTCATTGTAGATTTGATTTGCATTTCCCTGATAGTTAATGATGTTGAACATCTTTTCATGTGCCTATTCGCCATCTGTATATCTTCTTGGGAGAAATGTCTGTTCAAATCCTCTACCCATTGTTTGATTTGGGTTGTTAGTTTTTTGTTGTTGATTTGTATGATTTCTTTATATATTTTGGATATTAACCACTTATCAGATAGATGGTTTGCAAAAATCTTCTCCCAATTGTTAGGTTGTCTTTTCGTTTTGTTGATGGTTTCCTTTGCTGTGCAGAAGATTTTAGTTTGATGTAGTCCCATTTGTTTATTTATTGATTGTTTCCCTTGCCTGGTCAGACATTGTACTTGAAAATATGTTGCTAAGACAGATGTCGAAGAGAGTATTGCCTATGTTTTCTTCTAGAAGTTTCATGGTTTCAGGTCTTACATTCAATTCTCTAATCCACTTTGAGTTATTTTTTGTGTATTGTGTAAGATAATGGACTACTTTCATTCTTTTGCATGTGGCTGCCCAGTTTTCCCAACACCATTTATTGAAGAGACTTTCTGTTCCCTGTTGTATGTTCTTGGCTCCCTCGTTGAAAATTAGCTGTCCATAGATGTGTGGGTTTATTCCTGCTCTCTCTATTCTGTTCTGTTGATCTATGTGTCTGGTTTTGTGCCAGTACCATGCTGTTTTGCTTACTATAGCTTTGTAGTATATTTTGAAACCAGGGAGTGTGAGACCTCCAGCTTTGTTCTTTTTCTAAGGATTGCTTTGTCTATTTGGGGTCTTTTGTTGTTCCATATAAATTTTAGGATTCTTTGTTCTATTTCTGTGAAAAATGTTGTTGGAACTTTGATAGGGATTGCATTCAATCTGTAGATTGCTTTAGGAAGTATGGACATCTTAACTATGTTAATTCTTCCAGTCCAAGAGCACAGAATATCTTTCCATTTCTTTGCATCTTCTTCAATTCCTTTCAAAAATGTTTTATAGTTTTCAGTGTACAGATCTTTCACATCTTTGGTTCAGTTTATTGCTAGGTATTTTATTCTTTTTGTTGCAATTATAAATGGGATTGTATTCTTATTTTCTCTTTCTGCTACTTCGTTTTCAGTGTATAGAAATGCAACTGATTTTTGTATGTTGACTTCATATCCTGCAACTTTACTGTATTCATTTATTATTTCTAAAAATTTTTTGATGCATTCTTTAGGGTTTTCTATATATAAAGTCATGTCATCTGCAAATAGTGACAGTTTCACCTCTTCCTTTTCTATTTGGATCCTTTTTTTTTCTTTTTCTTGCCTGATTGCTCTGACTAGGACTTCCAATACTACGTTAAATAAGAGTGGTTAAAGTGGGCATCCTTTTCTGGTTCCTGTTCTTAGAGGGATAGCTTTCACGTTTTCTCCATTGTGAATATTAGCTGTGGGTTTGTCATATATGGCCCTTATTATGTTGAGCTACTTTCCTTCTATGTCCATTTTATTCAGAGTTTTTATAATAAATCAATGCTGTATCTTGTCAAATGCTTTCTCTGCATCTATTGAGATGATCATGTGATTTTTATTCTTCATTTTGTTAATGTAGTGTATCATGTTGATTTATTTGCAGATGTTGAACGATCTCTGCATCCCTGGAATAAATTGCACTTGATTATGGTGTATGATTTTTTTAATGTATTGCTGTATTCAATTTGCCAGTACTTTGTTGAGGATATTCCATCAATGTTCACCGGTGTTATTGGCCTGTAATTTTCTTTTTTTGTGTTGTCCTTATCTTGTCTCGGTATCAGGGTAATCTTGACTTCATAGCATGAGTTATGAAGCTTCCCCTCCTCCTCAATTTTTGGACAATTTTGGGAAGGATAGGTATTAAGTCTTCTTTGAATATTTAGTAGAATTTACCAGGGAAGCCATCTGGTCCTGGACTTTTATTTTTGGGGAGGTTTTTGATTACTGTTTCAATTTCCTTACTAGTTATAGGTCTATTCAAATTCTCTATTTATTCTTGATTCCACTTTGGAAGGCTGTATGATTATAAGAATTTATCCATTTCTTCTAGATTATCCAAATTGTTGGCATATAGCTTTTTGTAGTATTTTCTTAAAATCTTTTGTATTTCTGAGGTGTCTGCTGTAATTTCTCCTCTTTCTATTCTGATTTTATTTATTTGAGCCTTCTCTCTTTTTTTCTTGGTGAGTCTAGCTAAAGGTTTGTCAATTTTGTTTATCTTTTCAAGTAACCAGCTCTTTGTTTCAATGATTTTTTCTATTTTTTTCAGTCTCTATTTCATTTATTTCTGCTCTGATTTTTATTATTTCCTTCTTTCTATTGATTTTTGGCTTTTTTGTTCTTCTTTTTCCAGTTCCTTTACGTGCCCTGTTATATTGTTTATTTGAGATTTTTCTTGTTTGTTAAGATAGGCCTGTATTGCTATAAACTTACCTTTTAAAACCACATTTTATGTAACCCATAAATTTTGGCATGTTGTATTTTCATTTTCATTTGTCTCCAGGTATTTTTTGATTTACCCTTTGATTTCTTCCTTGACCCAAGAAGCAGCAGAGGTACTTGCAGCCTCCTAACCCACTTGGCAACACCTGCAACTGCATTAACATCATAAGCAGCAAGGAACCAGCCACTCTGGAGGCTCAAGCAGCACTATGATGGTGCTGATGATGTCTCTGGCAGAGGAATTAAAGAGTCAAAAGTGCGGACTCTTAAATACCACCAGAAGCAGCTCAGAATAAAAGTAACCAAAG
Organism: Diceros bicornis minor; assembly: GCF_020826845.1. Taxonomy (NCBI): domain Eukaryota; kingdom Metazoa; phylum Chordata; class Mammalia; order Perissodactyla; family Rhinocerotidae; genus Diceros; species Diceros bicornis. The sequence continues at coordinate 60,552,286 of NC_080781.1, forward strand.
CCTTATGCAGATAAGAAATGTGTTCACTATTACAAATGCGCTGGCAGAAGAACAGCTCATCAGACATTATTAAGAACTACCGTAACACAGTAGCACAAAAAGAAAATGGCAACTCCACAAAAACCAAACTTGAAGTCACAGAAGATTGTGATCTAACTGACAGAGAATACAAAATAGCTGTCACGAAGAAACTCAATGGAGTACAAAAGAATTCAGAAAGACAATTCAATGAGCTCAGAATAAAATTAATGAAAAGAAGGAGTACTTCACCAAAGATATTGAAGCTCTAAAAAAAAATCAAACAGAAATTCTGGAGCTGAAGAACACAATAAGACGGAAAATGAAGTATAAAGCACTGGAAAGGGAACAGAAAATATGGAAGAGAGAATTAGCAAGCTCGAAGATAGAAATCTAGAAATGCTTAAGTTGGAAGAGGAGAAAGAACTAATTTTTTTTAAAAGCGAAGAAATTCTATAAGAAATATCTGACTCAATTAGGAAAATCAGTATAAGGATAATGGATATCACAGAAGGAGAAGAGGAGAAAGGAGCAGAGAGCTGATTTAAAGTAATAATAGCTGAGAATATCCCAAACTTGGAGAAGGAACTGTACATGTACATGAAGTTAACAGAACTCCTAATTATCTCAATGCAAAAATATCTTCTCCAAGGCACATTAAATTAAAAATGTCAAAAGTCATTGACAAAAAAAGAATATTAAGGGCAGCATGAGAGAAGAAAATAATTTACAAAGGAAGCTGCATCAGGAGTCAGTGGATTTCTCCGCAGAAACTCTACAGGCTAAGAGAGAGTGGAATGATATATTGAAAATATTGGAAGACAAAAATTATGAGCAAAGAATACTCTAGCCAGCAAATTACCCTACAGATTTGAAGGAGAAATAAAGGCTTTCCCAGGCAATCAAAAGCTGAGGGAGATCATTGGCACCAGACCTGCTTTACAAGAAATGTTGAAAGGACCCTCCTACTTGAAACAAAAAAGCAAAGGTATAGAAAGCTTTGAGCAAGGTGATAAATAGACAGACGGAATCAGAAAATTGAACTCTAGAGAGAGAAGTCAAGATGGCGGCATAAGCAGACTCTGAACTCACCTCCTCCCATGGACACACCCAATTTACAACTACTTGTGGAAAAATTACCCAGGATACAGAACTGAAAACTGGATAAGAGGAACTCCTGCAAGAAAAGATAATCCTAATTGAGGTGGAAGAGGCATTAACTCCCTGCTGGAGAGAAAAAACGCTGCCTTCACAAGCCAAAGCACTTCACAGCTGCCCGGGAGCAGTCCAAAGGTACGCAGCCCTCCCTGGAGGAGTGGGGCCCTGATCCTGGGAGTGCCCATGCTGTAGGCACTTTGTGGACCCAGCACAACTGAGAGGAGTGGCATGATATCTGACTGTGCCTGCTACTAAAACATTGGGGAGTACCTCCAGAAGAGCTGGTTCACAAAGAAATTAAAACTAGCCCTTAAAAGGCCCATGCACAAACTCACCCATTTCAAAAAGCAACCTAAAATCACCAGAAAGAAAGGTGCACAGTGCTTTGGTGAAAAGAGACTCACCTATGAGGTGCATTGCAGTGAGAGGTGAGACCTCTCCAGGGACTGGGACATTGGCGGCAACCATTGTTGAGGCCCGATGTGGGTGTGCTGACACAGACGCCATTGGAGTTCTCCCTGGTGCCTGCTAGCCCAGGGTCTGCTCCACCCACTAGAGCACCAATTTAATCCAGCTCAGCCAGGGCAAGCAGCCCACCCTAGGGACTGGCCCCGCCCAACAACAAGCCCTCAGGCAACTTGTGGGCCAGCATAGATTGGTGACTGGATTCTCTGCAGGCTGGCAACTGAGCCCACTTTATTGGGGCAGGGCATGCACAAGGAGCGGGTGGGGAGTGAGTGTAGGGTGGTGATGGAGTGTGTGGCGCTCCCGTGGTGGAGAGACTGGGACCACTTCAGGAGGTCGGGGCATGCACATGGGGCAGGACTGTGTAGACTGGGTGTGTGGACCTGTTGGCAGCGGGGCTTGTCAGCTGCAGAAGAATTGTGCTACTGAAAGACCTACATATGAGGTTTGCTCCAACTTCCAAAGCCTGAAACAATTGGGTGCTCCCATGCCAGAGGCCAGCCCCACACAGCTGCAATCTTCAGAGAGGCAACAAGAGACCTAAAGGCTGGAGGCTTATAGCAATTGTAAGGCCCTGAGCCTAACAACCTGCCACGCTGGGGGCCTACTCACTTAAAAGAAATACTGCAACACAAATGTGGTATTAGTACCTTCAGCCGGGGCTTCTCACACCCGATAAAGAGACTGAATGGCCCACAACAACTACAAGCAGCTGAGAATTACAACAACTGGCCAGGAGCATAATTCAGCCTCCCTGGGTTCCTACACAGAGAGCAAACACGCCACAACAGAAGGACACACATAGTCGTCACTCCTGGAACATGGAGAACTGAGGGAAGCACACTGAAGACCTCCTAAGGCATCATTTGTATAAGGTCACCTATACAAGTGCAGGAGACGTAGGTGACCTACCTAATACACAGACACAAGCACAGGGAAAGAGGCAAAATGAGAAGGCAAAGGAATATATTCCAAGTAAGGGAACAGGACAAAACCCCATAAAAGGAAATAAGTGAAACAGAAATGAGCAACCTACCCAACAGAGAGTTCAAACAAAAAGTGTTAAGGATGCTCACTGATCTAGGGAGAAGAATAGATGATCTCAGTGAGAAAGTCAACAAAGAAATGGAAGATATAAAAAAGAACCAATCAGGGCCGGCCCCATGGCTTAGTGGTTAAGTGTGCGCACTCCGCTGCCGGCTGCCTGGGTTCGGATCCCGGGTGCACACCGACGCACCGCTCCTCCGGCCATCCTGAGGCCGCGTCCCACATACAGCAACTAGAAGGATGTGCAGCTGTGACAGACAACTATCTACTGGGGCTTTGGGGGAAAAATAAATAAATAAAATCTTTAAAAAAAAAAAGAACCAATCAGAAATGAATAATACAATACTGGAAATGAAAAATTCACTAGAGGGACTCAAAAGCAGAGTAGAGAATACAGAAGAACGGATCTGTGAGCTGGACGAAAGACTAGAAGAAATTACCCAGGCTGAACAGGTAAAAGAGAAATGAATTGAAAAGAGAGAGGACAGTCGAAGGGACATCTGGGACAATATCAAGCACACTAACATCCATGTTATAGGTGTCTCAGAAGGAGAAGAGCAGGACAAAGGGGCAGAGAATCTATTTGATGAAATAATAGATGAAAACTTCCCTAACCTAAGTAAGGAAACAGACATCCAGGTACAGGAAGCACAGAGATCACCAAACAAGATAAACCCAAAGAGGCCCACACCAAGACATATCATAAGCAAAATGTCCAGAATCAAAGATAAAGAGAGAATCCTAAAAGCCGCAAGGGATAGACAAGTTACATACAAAGGAAATCCCATAATGCTATCAGCTGACTTCTCAGCAGAAACCTTACAGGCTAGAAGAGAGTGGCACGATATATTTAAAGTGCTAAAAGGAAAAAACCTACAGCCAACAATACTCAATCCGGCAAGGTTATCATTAAAAATGAAAGGAGAGATAAAAATATTCCCAGACAAGTAAAAATTAAAGGAGATTGTCACCAAGAAACAACTGCTACAGGAAACATTAAAGGGACTGATTCAAGGGGAAAAGAGAAGATCACAAATAGGAAAAATTATCTATTTCCATGATAAGAGGGTAATGGATACAAATGCACAAAAAAGAGGCTAGATATGATATCAAAAACATAAAATGAAAGAGGAAGGGAATTAAAGAGTAGAGCTTTCAGACGGAGTTCAAACTAGAGAACATCAATTCTGTAGGGTGGACTATTAAAACACTGAGGAAAAAAACGTTAAAAAATGGGAGTAAGTACATATTTATCAATAGCTACTTTAAACATCAATGGACTAAATTCTCCAATTAAAAGGCATAGGGTGGCTGATTGGTAAAACAACAAGACCCATATATATGCTGCATAAAAGAGACAGACTTCAGGCCTCAAGACACTCACAAACTGAAAGTGAAGGGATGGAAAAAGATACTCCATGCCAATGGCAATGAAAAGAAATCTGGGGCAGCAATACTTGTATCATACAAAATAGACTTTAAAACAAACACTGTAAAAAGAGACAAAGAAGGGAAACACATAATGATCAAGGGCACAATCCAACAAGATGATATAACACTTTTAAATATCTATGCACCCAATGTAGGAGCATCTAAATACATAAAGCAATTATTAGCAGACATAAAAAGAGAAATAGACACTAACACAATAATAGTAGGGGACTTTAACACTCCACTTACACCAACAGATAGATCATCCAAACAGAAGATCAATAAGGAAACATTGGCCTTAAATGACACACTTGAACAGATGGATATAGTAGATATATACAGAGCATTCCATTCAAAAACCGAAGAATACACATTCCTTTCAAATGCACATGGAACATTCTCCAGGATTTAGCACATATTAGGACACAAAACAAGTCTACATAAATTTAAGAAGATTGACATAATACTAAGCATCTTTTCTGACCACAATGGTATGAAACTAGAAATCAACTATAGGAAGAAAAACAGAAAAGCCACAAATACGTGGAGATTAAACAAAATGCTACTGAACAACAATTGGGTCAATGGAGAAATCAAAAAATACCTGGAGACAAAAGAAAATGAAAATACAACATGCCAGAATTTATGGGATACAGGAAAAGCTGTTCTAAGAGGGAAGTTTATAGCATACAGGCCTATCTCAACAGACAAGAAAAATCTCAAATAAACAATCTAACAATGCACATAAAGGAACTGGAAAAAGAACAAACAAAGCCCCAAATCAGTAGAATAAGGGAAATAATAAAAATCAGAGCAGAAATAAATGAAATAGAGACTAAAATAACAATAGAAATAATTAATAAAACCAAGAGCTGGTTCTTTGAAAAGATAAACAAAATTGAAAAACCTTTAGCTAGACTCACCAAGAAAAAAAGAGAGAAGGCTCAAATATGTAAAATCAGAAATGAAACAGGAGAAATTACAATGGACACCTCAGAAATACAAAAGATTATAAGAGAATACTATGAAAAGCTATATGACAAAAAATTAGACAATCTGGAAGAAATGGATAAATTCTTAGAATTATATGACCTTTCAAAACTGGATCTATAAGAAATACAGAATTTGAACAGACCAATCACCAGTAAGGAGACAAAAACAGTAATCAAAAACGTAACAAAAAATAAAAGTCCAGGACCAGACGGCTTCCCTGGTGAATTCTACCTAACATTCAAAGAACACTTAATACTTACACTTCTCAAACTCTTCCAAAAAATTGAGGACGGGGGTATGCTCCCTAAGTCATTCTATGAAGCAGAATTTACCCTGATCCCAAAACCAGACAAGCACAACACAAAAAGAGAATATTACAGGGCAATATCACTGATGAACATCAATGCAAAAATCCTCAAGAAAATACTAGCAAATCGCATACAACAATACGTTAAAAACATTATACACCATGATCAAGTGGGATTTATTCCAGGTATGCAGGGATGGTTCAACATTCACAAATTAATCAACGTGATACACCACATTAATAAAATGAAGAATAAAAATCACATGATCATCTCAATAGATGCAAAGAAAACATTTGACAAGATACAGCATCCATTTATGATAAAAACTCTGAATAAAATGGGTATTGAAAGAAAGTACCTCAACATAATAAAGGCCATATATGAGAAACCCACAGCTAATATCATCCTCAATGGTGAAAAACTGAAAGCTACCCCTCTAAGAATAGGAACCAGACAAGGATGCCCACTCTCACCACTCCTATTTAACATAGTACTGGAAGGCCTAGCCAAAGACATAAGGCAAGAAAAAGAAAGAAAAGAGATCCAAACTGGAAAAGAAGAAGTGAAACTCTCACTATTTGCTGATGACATGATTTTGTACATAGGAAACCCTAAAGAATAAATCAAAAAACTTTCAGAAGTAATAAGCGAATATGGTAAAATTTCAGGATACAAAATCAACATACAAAAATCAGTTGCATTTCTATACACTAACAAGGAAGTAGCAGAAAGAGAAATTAAGAATACCATCCCATTTACAATTGCAACAAAAAGAATAAAATGCCTAGGAATAAACTTAGCCAGATATGTGAAAGATCTGCAGACTGAAAACTATAAAACATTGCTGAAAGAAATTGAAGAAGACATAAAGAAATGGAAACATATTCCATGCTCTTGAATTGGAATAATTAACATAGTTAAGAGGTCCATACTTCCTAAAGCAATCTATAGATTCAATGCAATCCCCATCAATGTTCCAACAACATTTTTCACAGACATAGAACAAAAAATTCTAAACTTTATATGGAACAACAACAGACCCCGAATAGCTAAAGGAATCCTGAGAAAAAAGAATAAAGCTGGAGGTGTCACACTCCCTGATTTCAAAATATACTACAAAGCTATAGTAACCAAAACAGCATGGTATTGACACAAAAACAGACACAAAGATCAATGGAATAGAATCGAGAGCACAGAAATAAACCCACACATCTACGGACAGCTAATCTTCGACAAAGGAGCCAAGAACATACAATGGAGTTAAGAAAGTCTCTCCGACAAATGGTGTTGGGAAAACTGGACAGCCTCATGCAAAAAAATCAAAGTAGACCTTTACTTTACACCATACACAAAAATTAACTCAAAAGGAATTAAAGACTTGAATGTAAGACCTGAAACTATGAAACTTCTTGAAGAAAACATAGGCAGTATGCTCTTCGACATTGTTCTTAGCAACATATTTTCAAACACCGTGTCTGACCGGGCAGAGAAACTATAGAAAAAAATAAACAAACTGGACTACATCAAACTAAAAAGCTTCTCCACAGCAGAGGAAACCATTGACAAAATAAAAAGACAACCTAACCATTGGGAGAAGATATTTGCAAACCATACAACTTATAAGGGGTTAATCTCCAAAATATATAAAGAACTGATGCATCTCAACAACAAAAAAAACTAATAACCCAATTAAAAAATGGGCAAAAGACCTGAATGGACATTTCTCCAAAGAAGATGAACAGATGGCCAAGAGGCACATGAAAAGATGTTCAACATCATTAACTGTCAGGGAAATGCAAATCAAAACTACAATGAGATATCACCTCACACCCATCAGAATGGCTATAATTAACAGGATAGGAAACAACAAGTGTTGGAGAGGATGTGGAGAGAAGGGAACTCTCATACACTGCTGGTGTGAGTGCAAACTGGTGCAGCCACTATGGAAAACAGTATGGAGATTCCTCAAAAAATTAAGGATAGAACTACCATATGATTCAGCAGTGGAATAGCAAACACCAATGCGTAAAGATACATGCACTCCTGTGTTCATTGCAGCATTATTCACAATAGCCAAGACTTGGAAGCAACCTAAGTGCCCATCAAGGGACGAATGGATAAAGAAGATGTGGTATACATACACAATGGAATACTACACAGCCATAAGAGATGATGAAATCCAGCCATTTGTGACAACATGGATGGACATTGAGGGTATTATGCAAAGTGAAATAAGTCAGAGGGAGAAGGTCAAATACTGTATGACCTCATTCCTAAGTAGAAGATAAAAATTACAACAGACAAACACATAGAGACAGAGATTGGATTGGTTGTTACCAGAGGGGAAGGGGGTATGGAGGATGGCAAAAGGGATAATTAGGCAAATGTGTGTAGTGGTGTGTTGTAATTAGTATTTGGGTAGTGAACGTGATGTAATCTATACAGAAATAGAAGCATAATGATTTACACCTGAAATTTATACAATGTTATAAACCAATATTACTGCAATAAACAAAAAATAAAAATAAATACAAAAAGAAAAAAAAGAAAATTGAACTCTATCAGAATAGGTTAGTAAACATTATTTATAACATAATGGCTAAAGGGATAAAAAGCATCAAAAATAAATATAACTACTTCACTTTAGTAACAAACTTACAGTACAGAAAAGAATAATTTGTGAGATAAAAAATATAGAAAGGGAAGAAGAAAATTACAGAATCTGCATAGGTGCATGGAGATGAAATGCTGTCATTAGAAAAATGACTATCTCATCTAGGAGATCTTTTTTAGAAACCTCATAACAAACACAAAACAAAATATCAGAGCAGAGTCACAAAACTTAAAAAAAATGGAAACAGAGAAACAAATCATAGAAAACCATCAAACTGAAATGGCAGACAGAAACACAAGAAAAGGAAACAATGGAAATATAGAACAAGAAAGCAAAAAATAACATGGTAGTGTTAAGTCCTCATATATCAATAATCACTTTAAATTTAAGTGGATTGAATTCACCAATCAATAGACATAGAGTGGCTGGATATATAAAAAACAAGACCCAGCAATATGCTATCTCCAGGAGATCCATCTCAGATCTAAAGTCAAATGTTGGCTCGGAGCCAATGGATGAAAGATGATACTCCAAACAAATGGCAACAAACAGAAAGTTGGTGTAGCTATACTTATATCAGGCAACATATACTTTAAGCCAAACAAGATAACAGGAAACAAAGATGAGCATTATATAATGATAAAAGATTCATTCCACCAAGAAGACATAACATTTATTCATATATATGTGTCTACCCTAGAAGCACCACCTATATAAAGCAACTATTAACAGAGCTAAAAGGAAAAATTGACAGCAACACAATAATAGTAGGGAAATTTAATATCACACTTACATCAATGGATATATCATCCAGAAAGAAAATTAACAAGGAAAATATGGCCTTAAATGAAACATTAGACCAAATGGACTTAATAGATTTATATAGTACATTCCATCCAAAAGCAACAGAATATACATTCTTCTCAAGGTCACATTCTCAAAGATAGACTATATGTTGGGAAACAAAACAAGCCTCAATAAATTTAAGAAGATTGAAATCATATCAAGCATCTTTTCTGACCATAATGTTATGAAACTAGAAATCAGCTGCAAGGAGAAAGCTATAAAAGTCACAAGTATGTGAAGATTAAACAACATTTTATTGAACAACTATTGGATCAATGAAGAAATCAAAGGAGAAATAAAAGAAATACCTTGAGACAAATGAAAACACAACATACCAAAATGTATAGGATATAGCAAAAGCGGTACTAAAAGGGATCGAATATAGCAACACAGGCCTACCTCAAAAAATAAAAAAGAAAAATCTCAAATAAATGTCTCTGTGCTATACCTAAAAGAACTAGAAAAAGAACAAATGATTCCCAAAGTCAGTAGAAGGAAGGAAATAGTAAAAATCAAAGAAGAAATAAACAAAATAGAGACTAAAAAGACAATAGAAAGGATCAATAAAACTAAGAGTTGGTTCTTTGAAAAGATAAAAAAATTGACAAACCCTTACCTAGACTCACTAAGAAAAAAAAAGAGAAGGCTCAAATAAAGAAAATCAGAAATATAACAGGAGAAATTCCAACATATACCAGAGAAATATTAAGGACTATAAGAGAATACTATGAAAAGCTATACACCAACAAATTGGATAAGCTAGAAGAAATGGATAAATTCTTAGAATCTTATAACCTCCAAAATTTGAATCAAGAAGACATAGAGAATCTGAATAGACTAATCACAAAGAGGTTGAACAGAAATCAAAAACCTCCCCCAAAACTCAAGTCTAAAACCAGACAGCTTCTCTGGTGAATTCTACCAAACAATCAAAGAAGATTTAATACCTACCCTTCTGAAACTCTTCCAAAAATTGAAGAGGACAGGATGCTTCCTATCTCATTTTACCAGGCCAACATTACCCTTATATTAAAAGCAGACAAGGACAACACACAAAAAAGGAAAATTACAGGCCAATATCACTGATGAACATAGAGGCAAAAATCCTCAACAAAAAATTAGCAAATCAAATACAACAATACATTAAAAGGACAATACACCACAATCAAGTGAGATTTATTCCAGGGATGCAAGGATGGTTCAACGTCTACAAATCAATCAACGTGATATATCATATTAACAAAATGAACAGTAAAAATCACATGATCATCTCAATAGATGCAAAGAATGATTTGACAAGATTCAACATCCATTTATGAAAAATCTCTGAGCAAAGTGGGTATAGAAGGAAAGTGTCTCAACAGAAAGGCCATATATGACAAAACCAAGCCAACATAATACTCAATGGTGAAAAAGTAGAAGCTATTCCTATAAGAACAGCAATCAGACAAGGATGCCCACTCTCACCGCTCTTATTCCTCATAGTATTGGAAGGTATAGCCAGAGCAATTAGACAAGAAAAAGAAATAAAATCCATCCAAATTGGAAAGGAAGAAGTAAAACTGTCCATATTTGTGGATGACATGATTCTATACATAGAAAATCCTAAAGAATCAAAAATAAAAACCTATCAGAAATAATTAAAAAACACAGTAAAGATGCAGGTTGCAAAATCAATTGTTTTTCTGTATACTAACAAGAATCTATCAGAAAGAGAAATCAAGAATATGATCCCATTTACAATTGCAACAAAAAGCATCAAATAACTAGGAATAAATTTAACCAAGGAGGTGAAAGATCTGCACACTGAAAACTATAAGACATTATTGTAAGAAATTTCTTCAACTTTTTCAAGATGTAAAGTAATGGAAAATTATTCCATGCTCATGGATTGGAAGCATTAACATAGCTAAAATGTCCATATTACTTAAAGCAATCTACAGGTTCGATGCAATCCTAGTCATAATCTCAATGACATTTTTCATGGAAATAGAACAAAGAAGGACAAAATTTATATGCAAAACAAAAACCCTGAATAGCCAAAGCAATCCTGAAAAAAGAGAACATAGATAGAGGTATCATGCTCCCTGATTTCAAAATATACTACAAACCTCTACTAATCAATACAGCACGGTCCTAGCAGAAAAACAGATACATAGATCAATGGAACAGAATTGAAAGCCACCAAAAAAAACCCACACATCTATGGACAGCTAATTTTAAACAAAGGAGCCAAGAACATAAAATGGAGAAAGGAAAGTCTCTTCAATAAATGGTGTTGGTAAAACTGGACAGCCATGTGCAAAAGAATGAAAGTAGACCATTATCTTATATCATACACAAAAATTAACTCAAAATGGATTAAAGACTTGAACATAAGACCTGAAACCATAGAAGAAAACATAGACAGTATGCTCTTTTACATCCGTCTTAGCAGTATCTTTTTGAATCTATCTCTTCAGGTAAAGGAAACCAAAGCAAAAATAAACAAATGAGACTACATTAAACTAAAAAGCTTCTCAGTGGTAAAGGAAACCACAAACAAAACAAAAAGACAATCTATCAACCGGGAGAAGGTATTTGCAAATCATATATCCAATAAGGGTTTAATATCCAAGATATAGATAGAACTCCTACAAGTCAACAACTAAAACCAAACAGCCCGATTAAAAAGTGAGCCAAGGATATGAACAGACATTTTTCTAAAGAAGATATACAGATAGTCATCAGACACATGAAAAGACGTTTAACATCACTAATTATTGGGAAAATGTAAATCAAGACTACAATGAGATATCCCCTCATGCCTGTAATAATGGCCATTACTAAAAAGACAAGAGATAACAAGTGTTGGAGAGGATTTGGAGAAAAAGAAACCCTCATGTACTGCTAGTAGGAATGTAAATTGGTGCAGCCACCATGGGAAACAGTATTGAGATTTCTCCAAAAATTAAAAGTAGAAATACCATATTATCCAGCTATTCCACTTCTGGGTATTTATCCAAAGAACGTGAAAGCACTGATTAAAAAAGATATATGCACCCCTATGCTCATTAAAGCATTATTTACAATAGCCAGGACTTGGAAGCAAACTAAGTGCCTATCAATGGATGAATGAATAAAGAAGATGTTGCATATATATGCAATGGAACACTGCTCAGCCTTCAAAAAGATAAATTAGTGTCATTTGGGACAGCATGAATGGACCTTGAGTGTATTTTGCTAAGCATAGTAAGTCAGATGGAGAAAGACATTTACTGTATGACTTCCCTCATATGTGGAAGATAAACAAACACATAGATATGGAGAAGAGATTGGTGGTTACTAGAGGGAAAGGGGACAGGGTGTAGAGGGAAAGGGGTAAAGAGGCAAACATGTATGGTGTTGGATAGCAACTAGACTTTTAGTAATAAACACGATGCAATCTATACAGAAGTTGAAATATAATGATGTACACCTGTAATTTATAGAATGTCATAAACCAATGTGACTTGAATTAAAAAAAAAATGTTCTGGGGGCCCGCCCGCTGATGTAGTGGTTAAGTTCATGTGCTCCACTTTGGCAGCCTTGGGTTCACGGGTTCGGATCTTGGGCAGAGACCTACACACTGCTCGTCAAGGCATGCTGTGGCAGCATCCCACATACAAAATAGAGGAAGATTGGCTTAGAGGCAATTTTCCTCAAGCAAAAAGAGGAATATTGCCAATAGATGTTAGCTCATAGCCACTCTTCCTCACCAAAATAAATAAATAAACAAACAAACAAATAAATAAATAAATAAATGTTCTGTATATGTATTTTAAGTCCATCTGCTCTATAAGGTTGTTCAAATACACTGTTTCCTTACTGATTCTCTTTCTGGATGATCTATCCATTTTTGAGTGTGGGGTATGCAATTCCCCAACTATTATTGTATCACTATTTATTTCTCTTTTTAGCTCTGTTAATTTTTGCTTTATATGTTTAGGTGTTCCAATATTGGGTGTGTAAATATTTACAATTGTTATGTCTTCTTGATGGATTGACATCTTATCATTATATAATGACATTCTTTCTCTGTTTTTACCATTTTTAGTTTAAAGTCAACTTTGCCTGATATGTCTAGCTACCCCTCCTCTTTTTGGTTACTATTTACTTGAAATACCTTTCCATCCCTTCACTCTCAATCTATGTTGTGTATTTAAGGCTAACATGAGGCTCTTGTTGGGAGTATATTGTTGGATCTTATTTTTTGTGCATTCAGTCCTTCTATAACTTTTGATTGGAGAATTTAATCCATTTACATTTAAAGTAATTATTTATAGGTAAGGACTTACTATTGCCATTTTGTTAATTGTTTCCTGGCTGTTTTGTAGATCCGTTTTTCCTGGTTTTTTCTCCTCCTGTCGTTTTTTGTGTTTTGATGTCTTTTGGTATCAGTATGCTTTGACTTTTTTTTATCATGTTCATATGTGTAATTGCTACAGGTATTTCCCTTGTGGTGGTCATGGAGCTTACATTTAATACCTTAAAATTATAATACACTATTTTAAACTGATAAATAACTTAAATTCGGTAGAATTCCCAAACTTTACACTTTTACTTCTCCTCCCCATCACATTTTAGGTTATTGTTGTTACAGTTTACATAATTTTTATATTAAGTATCCAATAACAGATTATTGTAGTTATGGTTAATTTTTACTATGTTTGTTTTTTAACTTGTAAACTAGAGTTGTAACTGAATTATGCACCAACATTACCATATAACAGAATCTAACTTTGACTATATCTTTACCATTACCAGTGAGTTTTATGTTGCCTTCTTGTTTCTTTATGAAGTTAATTAACATCCTTTTACTTCCACTAGAAGAACTCCCTTTAGCATTTCCTGCAAGGCAGGTCTAGTGATGAAGAATTCCATCACCCTTCGTTTGTTCAGGAAAGTCTTTCTCTCATTTTCATTTTGAAAAGACAGCTTTGCTGGGTATAGAATTTTGGTTAACATTTTTTTTCTTTCAATATTTTGAATATATCATCCCATTCTCTCCTAGCCTGAAAAGTTTCTCTTGAGAAATCTGTCCAAGATTTTAAGGGGGTTCCCTTTCATGTAACTTTTCTCTTGCTGCTTTCTAAATTATTTGTCTTTGACTTTTCACAATTAAATTATAATGTCTTTTGGTGTAGACCTATTTTGATTTAACCCATTTGGGATCTTTTGGTTCTCATGGATCTGGAGGTCCATGTCTCTTCTCAGATTTGGGATGTTTTCAGCCACTATTGCTTTAAATATACTTTCTGTCCTTTTCTATTTTTCTTCTCCTTTTGAAATTCCCATAATATGGATATTGTTTCTTCTGATTGTGTCCTATAGGTCGTGTAGGCTTACTTCTTTCTTGTTCATTCTTGTTTCTCTTAGCTCCTATTAGCTCCTATTACTGGTAAATTCTTTTTTGTTTTCAGGTGTACATCATTAAACTTCTATTTCTGCATAGATTACATCACGTTCACCACCCAAATACTAATTACAACCCATCACCACACATATGTACCGAATTATCCCTTTCACCCTCCTCCCTCCCCCCTTTCCTCTCTGGTAACCACCAATCCAATCTCTGTCTCTATGTGTTTGTTGATTGTTATTATTATCTACTACTTAATGAAGGAAATCATACGGTATTTGACCTTCTCCCTCTGACTTATTTAACTGCATAAAACCCTCAATGTCCATCCATGTTGTCACAAATGGCTGGATTTCATCGTTTCTTATGGCTGAGTAGTATTCCATTGTGTATATATACCACATCTTCTTTATCCATTCGTCCCTTGATGGGCACTTAGGTTGCTTCCAAGTCTTGGCTATTGTGAATCATGCTGCAATGAATACAGGGGTGCATGTATCTTTATGCATGATGTTTTCAAGTTCTTTGGATAAATACCCAGCAGTGGAATAGCTGGATCATATGGTAGTTCTATCCTTGATTTTTTGAGGAATCTCCATACTGTTTTACACAGTGGCTGCACCAGTTTGCACTCCCACCAGCAGTGTATGAGAGTTCCCTTCTCTCCACATCCTGTCCAAGACATGTTGTTTCTTGTCTTGTTAATTATACCCATTCAGACAGGCGTGAGGTGATATCTCATTGTAGTTTTGATTTGCATTTCCCTGATAGTTAATGATTTTGAACATCTTTTCATGTGTCTGTTGGCCATCTGTATAACTTCTTTGGAGAAATGCCTGTTCATGTCTTTTGACCATTTTTGGATTGGGTTGTTAGTTTTTTGTTGTTGAGATGCATCAGTTCTTTGTATATTTTGGAGATTAACCCCTTATCAGATGTATGGTTTCCAAATATTTTCTCCCAATTATTAGGTTGTCTTTTCGTTTTGTTGATGGTTTCCTTTGCTATGCAGAAGCTTTTTAGTTTGATGAAATCCCATTTGTTTATTTTTTCTATTGTTTCTCTTGTCCAGTCAGACGTGGTGCTTGAAAATATGTTGCTAAGACCGATGTCAAAGAGCTTACAGCCTATGTTTTCTTCAAGAAGTTTCATAGTTTCAGATCTTACATTCAAGTCTTTAATCCATTTGGAGTTAATTTTTGTGTATAGTTTAAGGTAAGGATCTACTTTCGTTTTTTTTGCATGAGGCTGTCCAGTTTTCCCAACACCATTTGTTGAAGAGACTTTCTTTTCTCCACTGTATGTTCTTGGCTCCTTTGTCAAAGATTAGCTGTCCATAGATGTGTGGGTTTATTTCTGGGCTTTCGATTCTATTCCATTGATCTGCGTGTCTGTTTTTGTGCCAGTAACATGCTGTTTTGGTTACTATAGCTTTGTACTATATTTTGAAATCAAGGAGTGTGGCACCTCCAGCTGTGTTCTTTTATCTCAGGATTCCTTTACTTATTCGGGGTCTTTTGTTGTTCCAAATAAATTTTAGGATTCTTTCTTCTATTTCTGTGAAAACTGTTGTTGGAACTTTGATAGGGATTGCATTGAATCTATAGATGGCTTTAGGAGGTATGGACATCTTAACTATGTTAATTCTTCCAATTAAGAGCACGGAATATCTTTCCATTTCTTTGTGTCTTCTTCAATTTCTTTCAGCAATGTTTTATAGTTTTCTGTGTATAGCTCTTTCACCTCTTTGGTTAAGTTTATTCCTAGGTATTTGATTCTTTTTGTTGCAATTTTAAATGGGATGGTATTCATAATTTCTCTTTCTGCAACTTGGTTGTTAGTGTATAGAAATGCAACTGATTTTTGTATGTTGATTTTGTATTCTGCAACTTTACCATATTCGTTTATTACTTCTAAAAGTTTTCTGGTGGATTCTTTAGTGTTTTCTATATAAAAAATCATGTCATCTGCAAATAGTGACAGTTTCAATTATTCCTTTCCAATTTTGATCCTTTTTATTTCTTTCTCTTGCCTGATTGCTCTGGCTGGGACTTCCAGTACTATGTTAAATAGGAGTGGTGACAGTGGGCATCCTTGTCTGGTTCCTGTTCTTAGAGGGATAGCTTTCAGTTTTTCACCATTGAGGATGATATTAGCTGTGGGTTTCTCATATATGGTCTTTATTATGTTGAGGTACTTTCCTTCTATACCCATTTTATTCAGAGTTTTTATCATAAATGGATGCTGTATCTTGTCAAATGCTTTCTCTGTATCTATTGAGATGATCATGTGATTTTTATTAATGTGGTGTATCACGTTGATTGATTGTGAATGTTAAACCATCCCTGCATAACTGGAATAAATCCCACTTGATCATGGTGTATAATGTTTTTAACGTATTGTTGTATGCGATTTGCTAGTATTTTGTTGAGGATTTTTGCATCAATGTTCATCAGTGATATTGTCCTGTAGTTTTCTTTTTTTGTGTTGTCCTTGTCTGGTTTTGGTATTAGGGTAATGTTGGCTTCGTAGAATGAGTTAGGGAGCTTCCACCCCTCCTCAATTTTTTGGAAGAGTTTGAGAAGGATAGGTATTATGTCTTCTTTGAATGTTTGGTAAAATTCAGCAGGGAAGCCGTCTGGTCCTGGACTTTTATTTTTGGGGAGGTTTTTGCTTACTGTTTTGATCTGCTTACTGGTGGTTCGTTTATTCAAATTCTCTACTTCTTCTTGATCCAGTTTTGGAAGGTTGTATGATTCTAAGAATTTATCCATTTCTTCCAGATTGTCGAATTGGTTGGCATATAGCTTTTCATAGTATTCTCTAATATTCTTTTGTATTTCTGAGGTATCTGTTGTAATTTCTCCTCTTTCATTTCTGATTTTACTTATTTGTGCCCTCTCTCTTTTTTTCTTGGTGAGTCTAGCTAAAGGTTTGTCAATTTTGTTTATCTTTTCAAAGAACCAGCTCTTGGTTTTATTAATTTTTTCTATTGTTTTTTTTGTCTCTATTTCATTTATTTCTTCTCTGATTTTTATGATTTCCCTTCTTCTACTGATTTTGGGCTTTGTTTGTTCTTCTTTTTCCAGTTCCTTTAGATGCATTGTTAGATTGTTTATTTGAGATTTTTCTTGTTTGTTGAGATAGGCCTGTATGCTATAAACTTCCCTCTTAGAACCGCTTTTTCTGTATCCCATAAATTCTGGCATGTTGTATTCTCATTTTCATTTGTGTCCAGGTATTTTTTTGATTTCTTCTTTGATTTCCTCATTGACCCAGTCGTTGTTCAGTAGCATTTGGTTTAATCTCCACGTGTTTGTGGCTTTCTGATTTTCTTCCTATAGTTGATTTCTAGTTTCATACCGTTGTGGTCAGAAAAGATGCTTGGTATTATTTCAATCTTCTTAAATTTATGGAGACTTGTTTTATGGCCTAATATGTGATGAATCCTGGAGAATTTTCCATGTGCATTTGAGAAGAACATGATTTCTTTGGTTTTTGGATGAAATGCTCTGTATATATCTACTAGGTCCATCTGTGCTAGTGTATCATTTAAGGCCAATGTTTCCTTATTAATCTTCTGTTTGGATGATCTATCGGTAGGTTTAAGTGGAGTGATAAAGTCCCCTACTATTATTGTGTTACTGTCTATTTCTCTTTTTATGTCTGTTAATAATTGCTTTTTTTTTTTTTTTTTTGTGAGGAGATCAGCCCCGAGCTAACATCCGCCAATCCTCCTCTTTTTTTGCTGAGGAAGACGGCCCTGGGCTAACATCGGTGCCCATCTTCCTCCACTTTATATGGGACGCCGCCACAGCATGGCTTACCAAGCAGTACTTCGGTGCGCGCCCGGGATCCGAACCAGCGAACCCCGGGCCGCCGCAGCGGAGCGCGCGCACTTAACTGCTTGCGCCACCGGGCCGGCCCCTGTTAATAATTGCTTTTTATATTTAGGTGCACCTACATTGGGTGCGTAGATATTTACAAGTGTTATATCCTCTTGTTGGATTAATCCCTTGATAGTTATGTAATGACCTTCTTTGTCTCTTTTTACACTTTTTGTTTTAAAGTCTATTTTGTCTGATATAAGTACTGCTACCACAGCTTTCTTTTCATTGCCATTTGTGTGGAGTATCTTTTTCCATCCCTTCACTTTCAGTTTGTGAGTTTCTTTAGGTCTGAAGTGTGTCTCTTGTATGCAGCATATATATGGGTCTTGTTTTTTTTTATCCAATCAGCCACCCTCTGCCTTTTAATTGGGGCATTTAGTCCACTGACATTTAAAGTAGCTATTGAAAAGTATGTACTTGCCGCCATTTTTTAACTTTTGTTTTTCTCAGTGTTTTAGTAGTCCTTCTATGTTCCTTTCTTCTTCTATACAGAAATAATGGTCTCTTTAGTTTGACCTCTGTCTGAAAGCTCTACTCTTTAATTCCCCTCCTCCCTCCTTTTATGTTTTTCATATCATATCTAGCCTCTTTTTTGTGCATTTGTATCCATTGCCCTCTTTTCATGGAAATAGATAATTTTTCCTATTTGTGGTCTTCTCTTTTCCCCTTAAATCAGTCCCTTTAACATTTCTTGTAGCACTGGTTTCTTGGTGACAAACTCCTTTAATTTTTGCTTTTTGGGAAATTTTTGATCTTTCCTTCCATTTTGAATGATGACCTTGCTGGGTAGAGTATTCTTGGCTGTAAGTTTTTTCCTTTTAGCACTTTAAATATATCGTGCCACTCTCTTCTAGCCTGTAAGCTTTCTGCTTAGAAGTCAGCTGATAGCCTTATGGGGTTTCCTTTGTATGTAACTTGACTTTCTCTTGTGGCTTTTAGGATTCTCTCTTTACCTTTAATTCTGGACATTTTGATTTTGATGTGTCTTGGTGTGGGCCTCTTTGGGTTTATCTTGTTTGGGGCTCTCTGTCCCTCTCTACCTGGATGTCTGTTTCCTTCCTTAGGTTAGAGAAGTTTTCATCTATTATTTCTTGAAATAGATTCTCTGCCCCTTTGTCTCGCTCTTCTCCTTCCGGGACACCTATAACAAGGATGTTAGTGTGCTTGATATTGTCCCAGAGGTCTGTTAGACTGTCCTCATCTTTTTAATTCTTTTCTCTTTTAACTGTTCAGCTTTGGTAATTTCTTCTAGTCTTTTGTCTAGCTCACAGATCCGTTCTTCTGTATCCTCTACTCTGCTTTTGAGTCCCTCTAGTGAATTTTTCATTTCCCATATTGTATTCTTCATTTCTGATTGGTTCTTTTTTATATCTTCCATTTTTTGTTGACATTCTCATTGAGTTCATCTATTCTTCTCCCCACATCAGTGAGCATCCTTAACACGCTCAGTTTGAACTCTCTGTCAGGTATGTTACTCATTTCTGTTTCACTTATTTCCTTTTCTCGGGTTTTGTCCTGTTCCCTTACTTGGAATGTATTCCTTTGCCTCCTCATTTTACCTCTTTCCCTGTGCTTGTGACTACATATTAGGTAGGTCAGCAACGTCTTCTGCTCTTGGATAGGTGACCGTATGTAAGTGATGTCTTAGGAGGCCTGCCGTTTGCTTCCCTCAGTTCTCAGAGTTCCAGCGGTGACGCCTATGTGGGCTACGTGTGTCCTTCTCTTGTGGCCTATTTGCTCTCCCTGTAGGCGCCCAGGTTGGCCGAGTTATGCCCCTGGCCAGCTGTTGCAATGCTCAGCTGCTTGTAGTTGTTGTGGGCCCTTCAGTCTCTTTATCAGGTATGGGGAACCTCAGCACATTTGGCTGCCTGTTCTAATACCATATTTGTGTTGCAGTATTTCTTTTAAGTGAGTAGGCCCCCAGCATGGAAGGTTATTACGCTCAGGGCCTTACAATTACTATAAGCCTCCAGCCTTTAGGTCTCTTGTCAGCTCTCTGAGGATTGCAACTGGGTGGGGCTGGCCTCAGGCATGGGACCACCCAATTGTTTCAGGCTTTCGAAGGTGGGGCAAACCCCATATGTGGGTCTTTGAGAAGCACAAGTCTTCTGTAGCTGACAAGCCCTGCCGCCCACAGGTCCACACACACAGTCAACACAGTCCTGCCCCATGTGGGCGCCCCGACCTCCCGAAGTGGACCCAGTCTCTCCATGGTGGGAGCCCCCACACTCCACCACTGCCCCACACTCTCCACCCTCTCCATGTGCACGCCCTGCCCCACTGAAGTCGGCTCAGTTGCCAAGCAGCAGAGAATCCAGTCACCAATCTATGCAGGCCCACAAGTTGCTCGAGAGCTTGTTGTTGGGTGGGGCCAGTCTCTAGGGTGGGGTACCTGCCCTGGCTGAGCTGGATTAACTCGATGCTCTAGCTGGTGGGACAGACCCTGGGCTAGCAGACCCCAGGGAGTACTCCAATGGTGTCTGTGCCAGCACGCCCACACCAAGCCACAACAATGGCCGCCGCCAACCTCCCAGTCCGTGGAGAGGTCTCACCTCTCACTGAGATGCACACCAGGTCTATCAGTTGAGTCTCTTTTCACCAAAGCACTGTGCACCTTTCTTTTTGGTGGTCTCAGGTTGCTTTCTGAAACAGGCGAGTTTGCATGTGGGCCCTTTAAGAATCAGTTTTAATTTCTTTGTGAACCAGCTTTTATGGGGGTACTCCCCAATGTTTCAGTGGCAGGCAAAGTCAGATATTATGCCACTCATCTCGATTGTGCTGGGTCCACAAAATGCCCACAGCGCGGGCACTCCCCGGCTCAGGGCCCCGTGCCTCCAGGGAGGGCTGCGTACCTGTGGGCTGCTCCTGGGCAGCCATGAGGCGCTGAGGCTTGTGAAGGCGGCGTTTTTCCTCTCCAGAAGGGAGTTTCTGCCTCTTCTACCTGAGTCAGGATTGTCCATTGTTGCAAGAGTTCCTCTTATCCAGTTTTCAGTTATGTCTCAGGAGTAATTTTTCCTCGAGTAGCTGTAAATTGTCTGTGTCCGTGGGAGGAGTTGAGTTCAGAGTCTGCCTACGCCGCCATCTTGACTTCCTTTCTATTACTTTTAATTTCAAATGTCCTGTTTTCTATATCATTGATTCCTTCTTCTGCATGGTCAAGTCATGTGTTGTTTTCCTGATTTAATTTGTTGTCTGTCTTTGTTCTTGTAGTTCGTTAAACTTCTTTATGAAGATTATTCTGTATTCTTTTTCTGATAGTTCATAGATCTGCACTTCTTTAGAGTCAATTATTAGAGTCTTATTAGTTTCCCTTGGAGGTGTCATAACCTGATTTTTCATTGTCCTTGATTCCTTACATTGATATTTCTGCATTTGATTAAGGGGTCTCCTCTGCCAGAATTTACAGGTTCACTTTAGCATAGAGAGTTCTTTACAAGTTAGCTCAGTTTGGGTTTCTGGATATTTTACCTTTTAACGTCCTTGGGCAGGTGATGCTTGCTATCAGGTTTTATTTTTGCACGAGGCCATTGCTTGAGCTGTGACGCCAGGGCTGGAATTCTGCTGGCTGGGAAAAGTTGGATAGCAGTTCTGGTTTAGTTCTCTGCCCAAGTGAGGCAGAAGGATGGGCTCTGCAGTTGCCTGAGATCTCTGTTCCAGCTTGCTAAACTATCAGGACTGGGTGCTATGGTTAGTAGTAGGTGAGGCTATGAATGCTTGGGGCAGAAAAACAGGTCTCAGGGCCCTCACAATCTTTGTGTACCTGAATCAGGTAACACTATATACTGAATTTCCTGGCTACACAGGGCATCCAGTTTTGCTCTGCAGATGGGGAAATCCATGGGCTGTGCTCTCTGTGTAAGTGTAACTGTAAGCAGGACTGTTTGATGGGCTAGGTAGCTTCACATGTGCTCTCAGTTCCCTGTTTGGGAAGGCTGAAGGTTATATTCAGCAATGTGTGCAACTGCAAATTAATTTCCCTGCCTTGGCCTGATGGGAGAACCAGCTTCAAGTCCAACAAGACTCTTTGTCTGTAGTCTTGACTCAAGCTAACCCATGCCCCAAGTTCCATGGCCAAATGGGGCCACTTGTTTTACCCTGCCTGCCATACTTTCTGCTCCATTTTTGCTGACCTATGCAGCTTCTCTGTGTTCTGTCCAGGCTTTCTGGTCAGGCAGGGCCAGGAACTACACTCAGAAGTGAGCATGGCTTTAACTCAACTTCCTTGCCGGTTCTGGGGTAGTCCAGGCTCCAAACCTGAAAAGTCTCTTAGTTTGAGAACCCAAATAAAGCAGACCTGCACCCTGCTGAATTCCCTGGTCAGACTGCACCACTGTTGTAGCTCTGCAGATGTGTAAAGATGCTGTTTGAGACTAGTCCTTGGACACTGCAGATAGGAACTCAGTCTGCCAAGATACAAGTGCTGGTTGTTGCAAGCTCCTCCCTCCTTCATCACAGGCGGAATTCCAGTGGTCAATCCCTGCAGATTTCCCCACAATCCCTGTAGAATGAGACTGGAGTGGGGGCTCCCAAGAAGTGACCTGGAATGCTGGGATAGCTGGATGTCTACCTGGGGCTCTTTTTTCTCACTGGAGAACCCATAGGATCAGGGGAGATCTATCAGTGTGTTGCTGCACTGGCTTTGGAAAGGGGGAATATAGTCATCATGTAGCCACTCCTCTTACCCTTCTAATGTGATGTCTTGGTCTCTGTGGTGCAGGGGTGTGCTTCAACATCATTCCTGTGTTTTAACCATGGTGGTGTCTTGGCCATGAATAGTTGTTAGTTGTTGTTACTGTTAGATCGAGCAAAGTCAGGAATGTCCTATGTTGCCATCTTTCTCAAGTATGTTTAACTTTGTAAGAAACCACCAAACTGTCTTCCAAACTGGCTGTACCATTTTACATTCCCATCAACAATAAATGAGAGTTCCTGTTGCTCCACATCCTCGTCAGCATTTGGTGTTGTCAATATTCTGGATTTTGGCCATTCTAGTAAGTGTGTAGTGGTATGTCATAGTTATTTTAATTTACATTTCCCTCGTGACATATGGTATGGAGCATATGCTTATATATATGCTGATTTTCCTTGAGTGAGGTGTCTGTTAAGATCTTTGTCCCATTTTTCAACTGCTCTTTTGTTTTGTTATTTTGGAGTTTTAAGAGTTTTTTTTAGAATATTTTGGATAATAGTCCCTTACCAGATGTGTCTTTAGCAGATATTTTCTCCAAGTCTGTGACTTGCTTTATCATTCTCTTGACAGTGTTTTTTGCAGATAACGAGAATTTAGTTTTGATGAAGTCTACTTTATCAATTATTTCTTTCATGGATTGTGCCTTTAGTGCTGTACCTGAAAAGTCATTGTCACACCTAAGGTCATCTAGGTTTTCTTCTGTGCCATCTTCTAGATGTTTCATAGTTTTGCATTCTACATTTAGGCCTATTGTCCGTTTTGAGTTTATTCTTGGAAAGGGTGTAAGGTC
The DNA here is from genome assembly GCF_020826845.1 of Diceros bicornis minor. NCBI lineage: Eukaryota > Metazoa > Chordata > Mammalia > Perissodactyla > Rhinocerotidae > Diceros > Diceros bicornis. The sequence goes on from NC_080781.1 coordinate 60,575,917, forward strand.
TAGATATATTTTTGCATATCCAGTTACATTTTTTGATGTCTAATTGTTCCAGCACCATTTGTTGAAAAGACTATCTTTCCTCTATTGTATTGCCTTTGCCTAGTTGTCAAAGATCAATTGACTATAATTATGTGGGTCTATTTCTGGGCTTTCTATTCTGTACCATGCATCCATATGTCTATTCTTTCACCAATACCACACTGTCTTGATTAGTGTAACTTTATAGTAAGTCTTGACATTGGGTAGTGTCGATCTTCCAACTTTGTTCTCTTTCAATATTATGTAGGCTATTCTGGGTCTTTTTCCTCTCCACATAAACTTTAGAATCAATTTGTCCATATGTATGCCGCTGGGATTTTGATTGGGATTGCATTGAATCTATATATCAAGTTGAGAAAAACTGACATCTTCACAATATTGAGTCATCCTAGTGATGAATATGGAATATCTCTTCATTTATTTAGTTCTTTGATTTTGTTCATCAGTTTTGTCATTATCCTCATATAAATCTTGTACATATTTTGTTGGATTTATGCCTATTTCATTTTTGGAGGGCACTAATATAAATGGTATTGTTTTTTAAATTTCAAATTCCACTTGTTCATTGCTGGTGTTTAGGAAACCAATTGACTTTTGTATATTAACCTTGTATCCTGAAACCTTGCTATGATCATTATCTGTCCTGGGAGGTTTTGTTTGTTAACTGTTTTGAATTTTCTACATAGACGATCCTGCAATCTGTGAACAAAAATAGTTTTCTTTCTTTATTTCTCCCCAATCTGTATACCTTTTATTTCCTTTTCCTGTCTTGTTGCATTAAGCTAGTATTTTCATACAATATACAAAAGGAGTGATGAGAGGGGACATCCTTGCTTTGTTCCTGATCTTAGTGGGAAAGCATCTAGTTTCTCATCATTAAGTATGATGTTAGCTGTAGAGTTTTTTTGTATTCTTTATCAAGTTGAGGAAGTTCCTCTCTATTCCAAGTTTACTGAGAGTCTTTTTTTTTATCATAAATAGATGTTGAATTTTGTAAAATGCTTTTTCTGAATCTGTTGATATGATCATGTGATTTTTCTTTTTTAGCCTGTTGATGTGATAGATTGCATTAATTGATTTTCAAAAGTTGAATCAGCCTTGCATACCAAACATATACCCCACTTGGTCATGGTGTATAATTATTTTTATATATTATTGGATTTAATTTGTCAATATTTTTGAGGAATTTTACATCTAAGTTCATGAGTGTTATTGGTCTGTAGTTTTCTTATCTTGTAATGTCTTTGCTGGTTTTGATATTAGGCTAATCGTGGCCTCATAGAATGAGCTAGAACCACTCTCTCTGCTTTTGTCCTCTGAAAGAGATCATACAGTAATGATGTAATTTCTTCCTTAAAGAATTCACCAGTGAACACATCTGGGCTTGGTGCTTTCTGTTTTGGAAGATTATTAATTATTGATTCAATTTCTTCAACAAATATAGGCATATTCAGATTCTCTATTTCTCCTTTTTGTGAGTTTTGGGATTTTCTGTCTTTTAAGGAATTGATCCATTTCATCTAGATCATCAAATTTTTGGGCATAGAGTTGTTCTTAGTATTCTTTTATTATCATTTCAATGTTGACAGGATCAGTAGTGATGTCTCTCTTTCACTTCTGATAGGAATTTGTGTCCTCTATCTTTCTTTTCTTGGTTAGCCTTGGCTAGAGGCTTATCAATTTTACTGATCTTTTCAGAGTCAGCTTTTGGTTTCATTGATTTTTCTCTGTTGATTTCTTGTTTTCAATTTCATAGCTTTATGCTCTAATTCTTAGTATTTCTTTTCTTCTGCTTACTTTGAATTTAATTTGCTCTTCTTTTTCTAGTTTACTAAGGTGAAAACTTAGATTACTGATTGTAGCCCTTTCTTCTTTTCTAATATATGCATTTAATGTAATAAATTTCCCTGTAAGCACTACTTTTGCTGCATCCTGCAAATTTGATAAGTTGTGTATTCATTTTCATTTAGTTCAAAATATTTATAAATTTCTCTTGAGATTTCTTCTTTGACCCATGTGTTATTTAGAAGTGTGGTTTTGAAATATTTTGAAATTTTCAAGTTATCTTTCTATTATTGATTTGTAGTTTAATTCTGCTGTGGTTTGAGAGCAGACATTGTATGATTTATATTCTTTTGTATATGTTAAGGTATGTTTTATGGCCCAGAATGTGGTCTGCCTTGGTGAATATTCCATGTGAACTCGAGAAAAATATGTGTTCTGCTGTTGTTGGGTGAAGTAGTCTATACATGCCAATTACATCCAGTTGACTGATGGCGTTGAGTTTAACTATGTTCTTATTGCTGAATCTGTCCATTTCTGAGAGAGGGATGTTGAAGTTTCCAACAATGATAGTAGATGCATATATTTTTCCCTGCAGTTCTATCAGCTTTTGCCTCATGTAGTTTGGGGTTTTGTTGTTAAGCACACAGACATTAAGAATTATTGTATCTTCTTGGAGAATTGACCCCTTTATCATGATGTAATCCTCTTGTTTATGCCTGATAACTTTCTTTACTTTGAAGTCTTCTTTGTCTGAAATTAATATAGCTACTCCTGCATAATTTTGATTAGTTAGCATGGTATATTTTTCTCCATTCATTCATATTTTATCTATATGTGTCTTTATATTTAATGTGGGTTTCTTGTACACAACATATAGTTGAGTCTTTTTTAAGTACTCTGACAATCTCTGTCTTTTAACTGGTGCAGTTAGATCATTGATATTCAAAGTGAATATTAATGTAATTGGATTACTATCTACAATATTTGTTAGTGTTTTTCTATCTATTGCCCTTGTTCTTTGTTCCTATTTTTGTCTTTCATTTTTTTCTGCTTTGAGTGGTTTTAATTGATCATTTTATATGATTTCATTTTCTCTCTTTCTTTCCATATTACAACTTTCTTTAGTAGTTGACCCAGAGTTTGCAATATATATTTACAACTAATCTAAGTCCACTTTAAAATAACACTATACCACTTTATTGGTAGAGTGAGTGCCTAATAGTAACAAAATAACTCTAATTCCTCACTTCCATCCCTGTATCATTACTGTCATTCATTTCATATATATGTATGTCTGTATATAGAGAGACATATATATATAGACATATATATAACATATATTACATAAGGATACATAATCAAATACATTGTAGCTATTATTATTTTGAAAAAAGTGGTATCTGTTAGATCAATTAAGAATAAGAAAAACAAAAGTTGTTATTTTATATTCACTTATTCCTTCTGTGATGCTCTTCCTTTTTTTATGTAGATCAAAGTTTCTGATCTATGTTATTTTCTTTCTTTCTAGAACTTCTTTTAACATTTCTTGCAAGGCAGGTCTACTGGCAGAAAATTTCCTCAATTTTTGTTTGTCTGAAAAAAGTTTTTATTTTTTCTTAACTTTTGAAAAATATTTTCACAGGGTACAGAATTCTAGGTTGGCATTTTTTTTCCTCTCAACACCTTAAATTTTTCATGGTTTCTGAGAATAAATCAGATGTAATTCTTTTATTTTCCAGTTTTATTAAGATATGATTGACAAATAACATTGCACAAGTTTAGTGCAAGTACAGTGTGATGATTTGATACACTGTAATTCTTATCTTTGTTCCTCTGTAGATAAGTTATTTTTTTTTCCTCTGGCTTCTTTTAGGATTATTTCTTTGACCTTCTGTGGTTTGAAAATATGCCTACATGTAGAGTTTTGGGAATTTACCCTGTGTGGTGTCTCTGATTTTTCTGGATATGTGGTTTGGTGTCTGAAATTAATTCAGAGAAATTTCCAGTCATTATTATTTTAAATCTTTCTTCCATTTCTTTCTCTCTTTCTTCTCCTCATGGTATTCCCATCATGTGTGTTATACTTTTTGTAGTTGTCCCATAGGTCTTGGATTTTCCATTCTGTTTTTTTCAATCTTTGTTATCTTCGTTTTTCAGTTTTGGAAGATTCTATTGATATTCTATTCTATCTCTAGTTCAGAGATTCTTTCCTCAGCTGTGTCTAATCTACTAATGTGCCCATCAAAGGCATTTTTCATTTCTGTTACAGTGTTTTTGATCTCTAGCATTTCTTTTTAATTCTTTTTAGAGTTTTTATATTTCTGCTTACATTGCCCATTTGTTTTTGTATACTGTCTATTTCATGCATTAGAGTCCTTATCATACTAATTATAGTTTCTTTAAATTCCTGGTTTGATAATTACCAATTCTCTTCCATGTCTGGTTCTGATAATTGTTCTGTATCTTCAAATAGTAAGTTTTTTTTGTCTTTTGGTATGCCTTGTAATTTTTTTAATTAATAACTGAACATGATGTATTAAGTAAAAGGAAATGCTGTAAATGGGCCTTTAAGTAATGTGACAGTAAGGTGTAGGGGGAGGGGAAGCCTCCTACAGTCCTATGATTAGATCTCATTCTTTTAGTGAGCCTATGCCTCTGGATTGTGAATTCCATAAGTGTTTCTCAGCTTTTTTCCACCCCACTTAGATCGGACAGGATGGCTAGAGTAGGCTGGAGTTGGTTATTTTCCTTCTTCCATGTGGAATGCTAGAACTGACTGGAGTTGGGTGTTTTCCTTCCCCCTGATCAGTTAGGCTCTGATAATACCCCGGCTGGTTAGGCTGTGGTTAACTAGTTTTTCCTGAGAGAAGGTCTTCTTAAGAAGAAAAAAGTGCTCTGGTATATTTCAAAATCATTCCTTTCCCCTTCCCTTGCTGGAAACATAAGGGGATTTTTTTCCAGCTTTATTCAGATATAATTAGCATATAACATTGTATAAATTTAAGATGTACAATGTGATGATTTGATACATGTATACAGTCATGTATCACTTAATGATGGGGATACGTTCTGAGAAATGTGTCATTAGGTGGTTTTGTCATTGTGTGATCATAGAGTGTACTTACACAAACCTAGGTGGTATAGTCTACTACACACCTCGGCTATATGATACTAATCTTATAGGACCACCATTGTTGATGCAGTCCATAATTGACCAAAACATTGTTATGCGGTGCACTAATGTATATTGTGAAATGTTCACCCCAATAAGGTTTGTTAACACATCCTTTACTTCACATAATTACCATTTTGTGTTGTTGTTATGATTATAGCATTAAAGATCTACTCTCCTAGCAACTTTCAAGTATACAATATTGTTTATTATAGTCATCACGCTGTACATCAGATCCCCAGAAGTTATTCATCTTATAACTAAAAGTTCACATCCTTTGACCAACATTTCTCCATTTCCCCAATGCCTCAGCTGCTGGTAACCACCATCCTACTCTCTGTTTCTATGAATTCAATGTTTTTAGATTCCACATATAAGTGAGATAATACATTATTTGTCCTCCTCTTTAAGCCTGTGTGACTTATTTCACTTAGCATAATGCTGTCAAGGTCCATCCATGTTGTCACAAATGATAGGATTTCCTTATTTTTTATGGCTGAATAATATTCGACAGCTGAATATATATATAATATATTCTGAATATATTATATATATATTCTGAATATATTATATATATATATAATTGTCATATTTTATTTATCCATTTTTCTGTTGATGGACACTTAGATTGTTTCCATGTCTTGCCTATTGTGAATAATGCAACGGGAGTGCAGATAGCTCTTCAAGATAGTGATTTCATCTTCTTTAGATTTATATCCATAAGTGGGATTGTTGGATCACATGACAGTTCTATTTTTAATTTTTTTAGAAACCTCCATATGGTTTTCTATAGTGACTCTACTAATTTACATTCCTACCAACAGTGCACAAAGGTTCCCTTTTATCTGAATCCTCACTGGCACTATCTCCTGTCTTTTTGATAATAACCATTCTAACAGGCACAAGATGGTATATTATTGTGGTTTTGATTGGCATTCCCCTGATTAGTGATGTTAACCACCTTTTCATGTACTTGTTGGCCATTTGTATGCCTTCTTTGGAAAAATGTCCGCTCAAGTCTTCTGCCCATTTTTTAATCAGGTTGTTTGCTTTTTTGCTATCGAGTTGTATGAATTTCTTATATATTTTGGATATTAACCCCTTATCAGATATATGGTGGCAATCTTTTTCTCTCATTTGATAGGTTGCCTTTTTATTTTGTTGATTGTTTCTTTTATTGTGCAGAAGCTTTTTGGTTTGATGTAGTTCCATTTATTGATTTTTGCTTTTGTTGTTTATGCTTTTGGTGTAATATACAAAAAATCCTTTCCAAGACCAATATCAAGGAGCTTTTCTCCTATGTTTTTTTCTAGAAGTTTTGCTGTTTTAGGTCTTATATTAAGTCCTCAATTCATTTTAAGTTAATTTTTGTAAGTGGTGTAAGATAGGGGTCCAATTTCATTCTTTTCCTGTATATATTCAGTTTTCTCAACATCATTTATTGAAGAGACTATTCTTTCCCCATTGAGTATTCTTGGCTCCCTTGTCAAATATTAGTTGATCATATATGTGTGTGTTTATTTCTGGAATTTTGATTCTGTTCTATTGGTGAATTTTTCTCCTATATTTACTATGTGAACCTGGTTGTGTTCCTGGAAATAAATTTCACAAATTGTGGTCCCCTTCCCATGACTGGGCTTCCCTGGAGCTTTTAACTCTAAAAGTTGTCCACACTGAGCCTCCAGCAATTCATCAATTACAGTACAGGTTTTCCTATGTTGAAAATATTTCCCATGAGTTTTGCTTGTGAGTTTCTGCTTGGTAAGCCTTGACTCTCTGTATTTGCCTTTATGTTTTTCCAATTTTTTGCAGCAGCAGTTTGCCCTGTGTCCTCCCCTTTCTTATGGATCCAAGAAAAGTTGTTGATTTTTTAGTCTGTTCAGCTTTTTACTTGTTAGAATGGAGTGGCGACTTCCAAGTTCTTACATGCAGAACTGGAATCCATGTTTACTATAATATTTATACAATAAATATTACTACCATGTGCCAGGCACTGCTCTGGGAACTGAGAGCCTTAAACACAGCAGACACTTTTCTTATCTGCTAAACTTATATTCTAGTGGGAGGAAGCATATAACAAAAAAGTTGTTTTCTTGCCTCCTGGCAAGGAAGAAAATAATACTTGACAAACCAAAGTCTCAAAGAGAGGGTTGTAATACTCCTACCTCAGAACCCACCCTTCACGGAGTTATTCCCATGCTTGAGGGAGTCAAGACTTCCCCTGACCCACAAAGGAGTCTAAGGAACTTCATTTGGGCTACAAACTGAGGGCTAGCAGCCAGCATCTTGTGACAGTCACAATAACTTTCTTAGAGCCTAGGGGCTGGAGGAACCCATGTTAAAAAAGAGCATGAGGCTCCATAGAGGTTTCTCATAAAGAGCTTTAAGTCTTCCAGGCTGGAAGCTCCAAAACAAAATGTTGCTGTTGTTATTATTAATAGGAATTACAAGAAATTAATAAGGGAGAGACACCTTAGGCCAGCTCTGGAGTTTTGTGGAACATCTTGGACTGTTTGTCCAAATGTTTGGGGTCCAACATTAGCCATGCTCTATTTTGCGTTGAGTTCTTTTCTCTTTAGTTGTGGGGGTGGGGAGGAGGGAAAGACATGCAATTGTATTTTAGGAAAAATGCAGCCCACATGTTGTCCAATTCATCTGCATTTAAATAATTTGAGAGGTTCTCTTATAAGAATGTGTGGAGAACCAGGTAGCTTTTGAATCTTTTAAGTAAGTTTTCAGAATTTCTTTCCCCTTTCCTTATAAATTTGACATTATCTTCAACTGGGGCCCACTACTGAGGTTGGATGAGGGGGAATGGGAAAGTTACCATATTCTGAAGTTTGATCCTGAAGCAAAACAAGATCTCTTCTTACTAACTATGACTTTTCAAGGAGTCTAGTTGTTTTTACTGTGGCCTTATTTTATTTTTCAATACAGCTGAATGTAGAATAAATTTAATATGAGCCCTTTGGGGCAAGGATATGATACTAAGATGGCAGGGTGATAGTAATAACCGGGTAACTAGTTTGAAAAAGAGCCCAATCTCCTCCAGATGATGGCAAGAGCAAGATAGGTAGTTGGTGCCACTTCAGGCACTGAGACAATGATCAGTTTCCAAATTAGCTTATACTCCTCTGCCACAATCTTACATTTTTTAGATTTATCTGTAGCTATTATAGCCTGATATAGTGGAACAATAAAACTGTGCTTTGGAGTTTGGATTTGGTTCAAATACCAGCCTCATATTCTGTGCCACACAGCTTGTGGCATTAGGCAAATTAGTGAACACTCTGAAGCCCAGATTCCTTACCCATTTTATGGGTTCTTGTCAGGAGATAATGGAGGCATGACTTCAATGGACTCAACTTCTTTGGTTTTCTTCAGCAATTTCACTTCCCTTTAAAGCTCAAATAGCCTTCATATCAATTACCACAAGAAGTCACATCTCTTACCAGATTCTCCTCCCCAGGTTATTTCTGGTATTTGCTTAAGAATGAATACACGTTGTACTGGCATGTTCTGGTCATCTTGCTTCTCATTGCCTCAGCCAGCAATCTCACTCCAGACCACTGCTTTACTCCAGGCTGGTCTTTTCTTGCTCTCTCTTTACTGCTTTCTCCAGTCTGCTGCCAGTCTCTGCTGTTTTGCTTTCAGGTCCCACTTCCCACCTCCACTCCAAGGGTGAATTTAAGCCTCCATCCCAACGAGGAGACATACTGAAGATTTTGTCAATGTTTCAAAGGTTCCAGAGACATTTTCTCAGGTGGGGATAAAGGTCAGAGAACCTGGGATTAATATTTTCCCAGGAGTCTTTATGAGAAGAAAGTGTTTCTCAAGCCTGTGATCTAAGACTGTGGGCCAAATGCTGATATTGAGGGAAAGCAGAGCTTCCTCTATCTCTCAAAACAAATTTTAGGGAATGGGAATATTTTTTGTTCTGGCTACAGATGAAAAAGACCTGGCATAACTTTGTTGGCACTGGGCCTGGCACAGAGAGTGAGGCAAAGGGAGAGACCCAGGGATGAGCAATATATAGTCCCTAACTTGCAATCTTGTAGGGGAGGAAAACACATTTGCAAGTGAAAGACGTGTTTGAGAGATTACCTTTGCACAAAAATTCTGAGTTACATTGTATAAGGGAAGGATACCAAGCCCCTTAACTTGGCCTCTGGGAAAATAGCTCTGACTAGACTTTCCACTGGCCAGCCTGCTGATGTCATTCCAGCTTTCTGAAGACTCTTGGTCTGCAGTACTCTTCTGGTGCCTGAGGGTCTCCAGTCATGTCAAGATCTTTCCCAAGTCTCCCCCAGATTGATGTTGCGACTCTTGAGGAGAAGGATCTTCCAATCCCAGGACCCCTGAGTTCCTGAGCAACATTTTCAGTCCATGGGCTCTGTTCCTAAATGGTCTTTAGCTTTCAGCTTCTCATGACACTTCCTTCAAACTGTGGCCTTTTCAGGATGCCTCTGTGTCACTGCACCTTGCCTGGAAGAATTATTGGGCCAAGCAAGGAAGCTGTCTTCTAATCAGAGCTTTTATGTTCTTCATAAAGAAGGACAGAGAAATATGCTTATCTCACCTTTAGCTTTCTCCTCTATGTTCCAGACATGTCTGACTTTTTGTCACACCTCAAAAATAGTGATCTTTCACATATCCAAATTTTTGCTTGGAATACCGCCTCCTGCCCCAACTTCTTTTATCATGACCAACAACATCTTATATAATCTGGACCCCGGACTTATTCCAACTTCATCTCATATCACTCTCCTTCTCGTTCATTATACACCAAGTACAGTAGTTTTCTTTTTTTTAATTCCATCCCTTGATCCCATCAAGCTCATACATTTTTAGGGCCTTTGCACTAGCTGTTCCCTCTACTTGGACTGCTCCTATATTGCTACTTAAAGTTTTATTTTATATCTGTTTACTGTCAGTCTCCTCCACTAGAATGTAAAGTTCATGAGGGCTGAGACTTTTGTCTTGGTTGTCTAGTGCGGTGCCCGGAACACAGTGGTGTTCAATAAATATATTTGGAATGAACATGACTCTTGATATATTTTTCAAGCAAAGAGCTAGAGTGCAGAGGCTATATCAGTACCAGGCTCATAGACTACTTTACTTCTAAGAGACAGTGATGGATGTGTAGGAGTGGCAGCTCTGATTCATGAGTCATGCTGGAAATTCGAGTTTTCCTTCTCTGCCCTTTGCTTTAATCCTTTTCCCACACAATAGTAAAAGTGAGCTTTTTAGAACACAAATTTTTTTATGTCACTCCTTTGCTTAAACTTTTCAGTGATTTCCTATTATCTTCAGGATAAATTTATTCACTCTTTTACAAAAATTTACTGAATGCTCTATTAGTTTTCTATTGTTACATAATAAATTATTACAAATGTAGAGACTCAAAACCACATTCATTTATTAGCTCATTGTCCTTTAGGTGAGAAGTCTGGGCACGGTGCAGCTGGGTTCTCTGCTCAGAGTATCACAAGGCTAAAATCAAAGTGGCAGCTTGGCTGAGTTCTCATCTGGAGGCTCTGTGGAAAAATTCCCCTTCAAGATCATTCTTGTCATTGGAAGAATTTAGTTCCTTGTAGTTGTAGGATTGTTTCCTTCCTGGCTGTCAGCCAGGGCCACTCTCAGCTCTTTCCATTTTATGCCAGCAGCAGCATATCAAATATCTCTTGTGTTTTGAATCTTTGGCTTTCTCTTCTACCACCAGTTGGAGAAAACTCTTCTTTAAAGGCTCATATCAAGCCCACTTGGATAATCTGCCTATCTTGATATAAACTGATTTGGAACTATAATTGCATCTATAAAATCCCTCCACAGCAGTACCCAGATTAGTGTTTTATTGAATAACTGCACCAAGGGCCAGGAATCTTAGGAGGCCATTTTAGAATTCTGTTTACCATAAACATCCATTCAGTTAGGCACTAAGACACTGGGTCTATGGCACTAAACCAAATAAGCAAAAATTAGGGCCTTCTGGGATTTTATATTCTAGTACAAGGAGAGAGATAGTAAGCAAATGAATAAACAAAATATATAGTATCCCAGATGGCGATAAATAGCATAAAAAAATAAAGCAGAGGAGAAGGATTGGGAGTGCCTAAAAAAAATGTTGTTTCAACTGTAAATCGGATGGTCAAGAAAGTCCTCACCAAGAAGGTGACATTTGAGCAAAGATCTTAAGGAAATGGAGAGTGAAACCTGCAGGTATCTGGGAGAAGGGCATTCCAGGCAGAGAGAACAGTAAATACAAAGGCCCTGAGGGAGAAATTAAAATTCTTATTCTGCCCTCAACCCTGGCTCCTGTCTCCCTTTCCAGGTTCATTTCAGTCCCCTAGCCCCTCATTTTCTGAGCCTCAGTACATTTTTCTCTATTTTGTAGTGCTCTTCCCGGGGCTCTTACATGGCTGGCTCTTGTCATTCAGATTTGGGTTCGTGTCATTTCTCTGTTACATTGTTTTGTTTTGTTAAACAATTAAACATGTAAATTTAATGTGGATGATTTCCTATTTTGAAGGGTTAATGTTTACTTACAGCATAAGTTAAGCACCTACAAGTACTAACAAGAAACCAATTTTGTTTAACAAATATGCTCAGACCTATATAAATTACTATGTCTATTATTTTTTATATTTAATCAACTTCTGCTCTGAATACTTTAACACTTTATTTAGGCATGATAGGCATACAAAAAGCTGTTCAGAGTTCATGTATACAGCTTGATGAGTTTGGTGATAAGTATACATCCATCAAACCATCAGCACAATCTATGCTGTGAACACCTATCACCTTCAAAAGTTTTCCCCCTCCCTCTTTATTTATTATAATTTTTTGTGATAAGAACACAACATAAAATCCACCCTCTTAGTAAATTTTTTTGTGAGATTGCTTTCTCTACTACCTGGTAAATTTCATGTGCACAAGGACCATGTCTGTTTTGCTTTTCACTATATTCCCAGCATTTAGTACAGTGTCTGGAACATAATTTGTGCTCCACTGGATAAGTTAAACAAAATAGAATGCAGAAATAAATTGGTTATGTAGCTTAATATACAAATGTTATCTATAAATCCTGATTTTAAATGTTTGTGATCATCCAAATAATCTGTGTCCTCATTACTGAATTTGTATGTAAACTTCACATTTTAACTTATAAAATACATATTAAATCAAATATCACTCATCTCTATCATATAGTTTTTTTGTGTGTAAACTTTTGTTCGAATAAAGGCATCAGTTGTTTCAAAAGTGTTTAAAAACACTGATCTAATACAACTACCTCATTGTATAAAATGGGAAACTGAGGCCACAGAAGAGGAAGAAGTGATTTTTTTCAGAGTTATATGGTGATTCAGTGGCAGCATTAACCTCCTAATCAGGTCTTCCTACTCTTTGTCTAGTTACTTCCCTTCTCTATCCTCTGAGTCCACTCAGATGAAATGTGACATGGTGGAGGACATGGAAGATGGGGTTTCAGTTGGCAGCTGGGCTCCTCAGAGGGCCATGACTCAGAAGAAAGCAGTGGGAAATACGGTTAGGGTCAACATGGAGTCTGCAGGACTAGGCTGGAACCCAGAGCACAGTGCTCAGAGACACAAGACATGGGCTGGAGAGCTTCACTCTATTCCCAGGATACACAGCATGGCCATTTCCTCACTCCTTATCCCTGAAGGAGCACACTGATAAAGTTCTCTGGACATCTGTTCACATATTCATAGTATTTGAAGGGAGTGGAAGATTCTAATGTGTCATTTGAAGGGAGTGGAAGATTCTCATGTCTGTAGAACTGGCTTCTTCTTCCTGGGATATAAGCAGACAAGATAACCAAAATCTTAGCAGTACATGGAACATTCATTCATAAATATGTATAGAGCATTCACTCATTGTCAGACACTGTGTTGGGTGCTGGGGATACAATGTTGAATAAGCTTTCAAAAAGAAAGAAATCATGCCACTTGCAACAACATGGATGAACTTGGAGAACATAATGCAAAGTGAAATAAACCAGTCACAGAAGGACAAATACTGCATGATTCCACTTATATGAGGTATCTAAAATAGTCAAATTCACAGAAGCAGAGGGTGGAATGATGGTTGCCAGAGGCTGGGGAGAGGGGAAATGGGGAGTGTGTGTTCAATGGATGTAAAGTTTCAGTTATGCAACATGAATAAGTTCTAGAGATCTGTCATACAAAATACTGCATATAGTTAAAAATATGGTATTGTGCACTTCAAAATTTAAGAGGGTAGATCTTATATTAAGTGTTTTTACCATAAAACAAACAAACAAAGGCAAAAGGACAGAAGGAAACTCTGAGAGGTGTTGGATATGTCTATTACTTTGATTGTGGTGATGGTATCACGTTGGCCTATGTTCAAACTTATCAAACTGTACACATTAGATATGTGTAGTTCTTTGTATGTAAATTATACCTCAATAAATTTGTTTTAAAAAGGTAACTTCTTAAAAGAAATGACACTTTCCTGATTTATCAGCCTAGAAAATCCATCACAAAATAAAATTAAGATAGTTTTAAATGATTTAATCTTAGGGAACCCAAGAGGGCTCCTGGTGATCTCTTCTTTCTTTTCTAAGTTCCCATAAGCTGTTTAATACTGTACTCTAGAATTTTGATTTGCATCAAATTTCCTGGTTCCAGGTTTTCAGGATCTGATCTTTACTCTTTTATTTCTGTTTAAGAAATTCAGTTCTTTTGCCAATTGCTAGTCTTCAAAGATTAACAAGAATGTTCTTGGACTGGCCCACTCTGGAGAATAGTGGCCAGATTCCAATTCCAGGCCATTTGAAGCTTTGAGGCATCTAGCTTGAAACAAGATGCTCCCTGAGCATGACCTTTCTGTACTTAAACTCCTTCAAGGATTAACAAACAATTGAAGGAAGGAGCCTTCAAGAGAGCACTGAGCCTAGAGAGACCATGGTTTTGGTACTTCTTTTAAAGAGGTCTCAAATAGGTTTACAAAATGTCTTAGATTCTGATTTTTTTTTGAAAATGTATTAGCATATTCTTGTCATTTGAATAGTCATTCATTCATTCAATAAAAAAAATTAATACCTACTAGGAATACAGAAATGCATCAGATATGGGACCTGCCCTTAAGAAGCTCACAGTCCAGAGAGGAGATGAGAATGGTACATAACTGAAAAGAACCTTTGAGATTAAGTGACAGGACTGAGAACATCTTTATTCTTTAAACATATTCTTATAGCTTTGTAACCACATTGCGCTGTAAACTTCTTTTTGAGGCACCCTGAATATAACTATATCATCAATGGATAGGAAGATCTTAGCATTGTCAGGAGATACAGGCCCTAATCTGTCACTGCCTGCCAAATTGACCTCATACCAGTCCCATTCTCTCTCTGGACCTCAGTCTCCTCATCTGTAACCTGATGAGGTAGGAGAACATGGGATAATCAGAATTAGTTCTTTCCTATATTATGCATACCAACCCAGGATGCACCCTAGAGCCTCTAGGGAGTTTTCCTTATGCTGTTTGTATTGAACACATTTAACAGAAATGAAATAAACAGTGATCACAGCTTAAGCTCAAGCAAGAGATGGAGCATTAGCCATTATCTCTGGATGAACTCCAGATCAGCTGTAGTAAGGCAATCCATGAGATCTTAGTGCAGGTCAATGAAACATAGTTCCAGGCTGGAGACACAGGCAGCTCTTTGTAAAGATTGTATTCCAGAATGTCTGAGAGAGGAGACAGCTCTGCACATCTGGGCTTCCTCCAACTGAAAGAGATAAATCCTTCAACGATAAGAAGAAAGTCAACAGAAGAAAAGGGTGGGCAGCACAGAGGAAAAGAACTCACGTATGCTGAGCACCTACTGTGTGGCAGACTCTGTGGTAAGCTTTGAAAAAAGAGAGATGAAAATGAGGCTAATCCTGCCTTCAAAGAGCTACATTAATTATTCAAGAATATATTTTTCCCCAAAGCCACTTATGGATTCAATGCAATCCCCATCAAAATTCCAATGGCATTTTTCACAGAACTACAAAAAAGAATCTTAAAATTTGTATAGAATCACAAAAGTATCTGAATAGCCAAAGCAATCCTGAGAAAGAAGAACAAAGCCGGAGGCATCACACTTCCTGATTTCAAACTATACTGCAAAGTTATAGTAATTAAAAGTGTGGTACTGGCATAAAAATAGACACATAGACCAATGGAACAGAGTAGAAAGCACAGAAATAACTCCCTACATATACATTCGACTAATATTTTACAAGGAAGCCAAGAATGCTCAAAGGGGAAAGGATAGTCTTTTCAACAAGTGGAGTTGGGAAAACTGAATAGCCACATGCAGAAAAAATGAAATTGGACACCTATCTTACGCCACCCACAAAAATTAGCTTTAAATGGATTAAAGACTTAAACATAAGACCTGATATTTTAAAACTCCTACAAGAAAAGAGAGAAGACTCCTTGACATTGGACTGGGCAACGATTCTTTGGATATGACACCAAAAGCACAAGCAACAAAAGCAAAAATCAACAAGTGGCACTACATCAAACTAAAAAGCTGCACAGCAAAAGAAACAATCAACAAAATGAAAAGGCAACTTATCAAATGAAAGAAAAAAAATTGCAACCATATATCTGATGCTATATATACTATATACTATATATATATGCTATATATATACATACTATCTAAAATATGTAAAGAATTCATATAACTCAATAACAAAAACAAAAACACAAAAAAACAAATCTGATTAAAAAATAGGCAGAGGAACTCATAGACATTTTCTCAAAGACATCCAAATGTCCAGCAGGTACATGGGATCATTCTTTCCCATAAGAAGACTGCAGTCTAATGAGCAAAATGGATACACAAATGGATAATTACAATATGGTATAAAAAAAGCTTTAATAAACATATGGACAAAGTGCCGTTGGATCTAAGTGAAGGAAGCAATGGATTTCGGAGGGGCCAGAAATGTCTTAATGCACAAAGCGATATTTCATTCACCCTTTTAGCAAAGATTTATGGGGCACCTACCATATGCCTAACCTGTGCTAGGTGCCAGCGACACAGCAACTGTGACTGAGTTCCAACATAAGGAAAAGCTGAGTACCAATAAAGAAGCGTTCACCTCCAGAACAGATGAAACCAAAGTGTAATCCAGGACTCACATGATTGCCAATGCGAGAGGCTCTTTCCCATGCAGCTGAAAAATCCAGCAAAAGGGACTACTGTTGGCAGCCACTTGGAAGGAGACATGCCCCAGAGAGAGAAAACAGAGATTTCAAATAAACTCAAATAGACTCTGCTAAGTAATCTAACATTGCTTCAGTTCCCTGAAATGGAAAGGTGAGCCTAAAAGTACACTTTGTTCCAATGGTTGGGTCATGTTGGAGCCAGCTTCTGAGATCTCAAAGCACAGAAAACTGAATTTGTGGAGTAGATTTGGAATGCAGACAATTAAAAAGCTTAAAACTGGGGTTACAATAGCACATTTCAAAATGGTGTGGTAAAGAGTGTTAATATAAATCCTCCAGCTACCCTTGAATGACCTCATTTGCTTTCAAAATCCATAATACCTAGGACAATTTGTGCGATAGCACAACCACTATTGCAAGTCACAATAGCAAATCCTCCAAAGGCAGGCGTTAACTTGTTGTGGAGCTGCTTCTCACATAGGCAAATCTACATAGCATGCTATAGAATGAGGAGCTTCAGGGATTTACAGTAGAACAACAAATGTGGTCTATAAAGTAATGTGTTTCAAAGTTTAAAATTATCACTGTTACACATTAATCACTGCAAATAAAATTAATAGTATAAACCCAAGAATAACTATTTTATTCGTTCTATTAAACTGTATTTAATAAGGTTCTTGATGTCTCTGAACAGCACCAGTTAAAACAGCTAGTAATAAATATAAGTTAGAAAAGACATACCTAAAGCTTAGTGCAAGTACTTAAACTATCCATAGTAGACTATTATCACAATTCAACATGTTACATATTCTTCCGATATTGTGCAGCAGACTATCATGTCCAGAAGAGTGCATGTGCCAAACCAATGGGGCTGAACCTTGGTTATACACTTGAGTGGATATGTACAGGCTGAATTCAAAGAAAGACTAGGACAGAACTAGCGCCTTCGTTAACAATGACACAATTAGAAGAAGGTTAAATATAAAGTGCAAGCATGCTAGGAGCCTTATTTCAATGTCTGCATGAAAAGCAAATTAACCATGCAGTCCAAGTTAATGCATAACTGGTTTCCAAAGAGTTCAAATTTAGTGCATCACACATCTATACATTTGACTGTCAATGTTGTTTTTGACTACAATTGTTTAAAACATCCTTAAAATATATTTCAAAAATGAAACTAAGATCAAATGTCTATGGAATTTCTAAAGCATTTCCATTAGACCAGTTAATAGTTGCCTATTAGCACAAACAGTAATTGGCAAGGGCAGAAATTATCTAATTTCCTTCAGACCAGTGTTTCCCAAACTGTGGTTTATAACACATTAGGAAGTCATGAAATTAATTTAGTGGGTGGATTGGGACTAGCAGTTTCATAAATATATGTATATACTCAATTTACATATATTATGTATTCATATTCAATTTATATACATATAAAATGTGTATATATTCAATTTGCTTCATACACACACGCAAACACATATGACATCAGAGTGCATCATATTGGTCTTTAGTGATAATTGGTTTCAGGAAATTTTGGTCTCTGTCATACATACACACACGTGTGTGTGTGTATACCAAGTGGTGATGTACATTTTCAAAAAATTTTCAAAAATATTGCTTAAGGGCTCTTAATATTTAGACCCCATTAAATATTTAGAGGTCTTAAATATTTAGACTCCCTTTTCTTCCATGCACCAGAGCTTTCAAAGGCCCCCATTCATTTCTTAAGCCTAAATCCTCTGGGTAGCATCCAATACCCATTTTAATTTGGCCCCTCTCTACCAAAGTTATCTCCTATTATTAGCTTCAAGGACACTGACTGAGTTCTTTATCTCGGCTTTTACACCACACCCCACCACACATCAACCATAATCATTCCTGTCTTTGAGGCTTTGCACCCCAACCTCTCTTGCCTAGAGTACCATTTACCTCTTCTGTACCTAGCCGACTTTCATTCCTGCTTCAAGACTCAACACAATTGTGACGACTCAGATGAAGCCATCTGTGACCATGCATTTCTAACTATTGGTACTCACATTTCTCTCCTCTCTTTCTGATCTGACCATGATACTTATCTTCCATGCCATATAGCTTTAATACTTAAAACAGCAAGTATCTCAAAGCTGGAAGAGATCTGAAAGGCTTTTTGGTCTAACTCTCTACTGAGAGCAAGGCAGTCCAGAAAAACTTGCATCCACATTACTAGGAGAGTGTATTCCAATTCAGATTCCTGGGTCTTAAGGTCATCTGCTGGATCAGAATCTCAGGGGTGAGGCCCAGGAACATGTATGCACATCATTCTATGGGAGGCTCTGATGCCCAATCAGGTTCAAGAACCGTGGATCTAATTTGACCTACCACCCAGCCCAGGGACTGTTGCTTTCCTTATTTTCCTGGGGAAAACCCCAGGGTCATTGCATCCATTGTTACTTATTCCCCCTTTTCTGGCACTGCCCAGCTGCACAGTAGGGGGTTCCCATCTTGCGGATTTGCGGAGACTCAGAGCAGAACTTTGCCACCAGGCAGGAACAGGACTGAGAAAAGGATGACATATTCCTAGGACCACAGGGAGATAACCATTGTACTCCCCCAGGACTTTGTACCTGTTTCTTTAGAATGGCCAGAGTAGCCTCCGTCTACTACTATGTGTTATGAAGTTCAAAAATACCACCTCTGTGATCACTAGAGCATGGGCCCATAATCCCAACTCTGTATTTACAGCTCAGAGGTTAACTGCCCTGAGCCTGAGTTTCCTCATCTGGAAAACAAGGGTACTAATGGTACTGACTTCACAGAGTTGATATGAGAATTAAATAAGGCAACGAAGAGGAAATTGACTGTCATATATGAGAGGCTCAATAAATGATAGTTGTTGTTTTTATTCCCATAGTCTCTCTGGTTCCGAATGGCCTTCAACTCTTATTTTATCGCCCAGCTCAGGCAGACAATTCTAAGGCACAAAGGACTCTTTACTGGATTCAATGAAGGTTGAATGTATTCAACCCTTGTACAGCCACTCCACAGATGGCAACAAAATTTGATGACCCAGAGGAGGCAGGAGATAAAAAGGCTGGATAAATTAACAGGGGCTGATCACCAAGGGCTCTTGGTCTGCTTTGCATGAGAAGTCATCTGAAGCAAAGTAGAGTGACAGGGCAGACTTGAGAGACAATTCGGGGAACTGAAGACTAGATAAGGAGATTTGGGGGAGGCTTTCTAAAGCCCTGTTTGAAGCTATTTCCAGTACCCCACCCTGCCTTGGCCCCAGGCAAGCTGGCTGGGACAGGGGTGCACTGGGAACTAGAGGCTGGAGAACAAAACCGGCAGGGACTGTGGGGGGGGAACCACTGGAGAGCAGTGAGGGGCTGGTAGCCTGGCAAGAGAGAGTCTTGCTCAGGGGCCTGATGGGGTCATGGTGGTCACTCGCAGGCAGTGTGTGCAGGATGGAGGGAGATGGCAGGGCTGAACACAGGTACCATGTCAGAAGCAGGTACAGGGACTCAAGCATGAGGGTCACAAGACCCAAATGCCCTGGGTTATCAGAACTATGGCATACAGCAGATCCCAGAGCAGAAACTTTCAAACCCTACAGAGGAGCCTCTGGGGCTTTGGGTGGGGCATGTTGAGTTGGGAAAACCCTCTTGCACTACACACACACACAAAGGCACCAGAGCAGTTCAAGATTTGCTTCAAATATGGGGTTTTGTCTAAGATTTTGTTTGAAGAAAAGATGAGTTCCACTGATTTAAAATGAAGAAATTAGAAGAACATTCACCATTGTACAGACTGGGGCCCAAAAGGGGAAGGGACTTGCAAAAGCTTCTACAGGGCAAGAGCCAGGACAGGAGCTTAGCCCACCTGACTACCAGTCCAGCTTTCTTTCCCTTCCTTACTGCTGGTGCCAATATTAATCAGCCAACCCTCAAAAGTCTATTGCCCAAAGTGGGATTAGAATCACTTAGGAGCATTTGTTAGAGATGCACATTCCCTAGCCCCACTAAGACCTCCTGAATTGGACCCTGAAGCTGGAGGCCCAAGAATCTGAATCTATATCTAGCTGCCAGGTGATACTGATGCACTGCACTCTCAGTTTGGAGAACCATCATTCTATTCAATGTAGAAGTCTGGTTTCACACTAACACTAAGGCAGCTTCTCCTTGCACAGCTCTGCTGGCAAGAAATTTACTACTCATTGAAGCAGCCCACTCTATCCAGGGGCATCATTGACTGGCTAAAAGTTCTTTCTTATAATAAGATGAAATTTCTTCTTGCTCTGAAGTGGCCACCTGGGTCTCTCAGACCCAGTCTGCTCCTTCTGCCTTGTGAAAGTCTTTCAAAGGTCTGAGTCCCTGTCCCTCTGAATATTCTCTTGGCAAAACACCCCCATCTTCTTCAGCTGTCCCTTTAGGGACCTCGGCTCCAGGTCCCCCACCCCCCAGCCTCCTCACTACCCTCTGGATACAATTCAATGTGTCTGCAACCTTATTAATATTTGAGGCCCCAAGATTGGCATATATACTAAGTGAGGGTCTGTGCTGTAGAGACAGATTCTGAATGCTATCTGACACTGTGATGCCCATCACAGAATCCTCTAAGCCTAGATTATATATCCTACCTCTCTCCTGTACGGTCAATCATGTTCTTACACAGGAATTTGATTTTTTTCCCACTAAGTGTCACTTTGCTCCAACCTGCACAAATAAATGTATAATTATTTAAAATCCTGATTAACTATCCCATCCAGCTTGATCCATAAATTTGAATGACCAGTGTCTTCATCTAAGTTACTTATACAAATATAAAGTTGGATAGAGCTGAAGAGAGAACCCTGTAATGCTTGAATACAGACTTTTACATTAATTAGCCCCCATTAAGATTAGTTGTTCAGTCACAAACTCACCCAATAGTCCACAATGATGTCACAACTTTGAATAACTTGATTTCAATAAGGTGTTAGTCAACATCTGCCTGCATGCTGTCAGTCTAGTAACCCTGTTAATGGACAAAATAAGATTAATATTCATCATTTTTGTAACTATCATAGGAAAATTTATTTTCATTTTTTGCATGGATTTCTGAAGATGGAAAATGTTGCCTGAATTGCAATAATTTTTCCACAGTAAAATATTGAACTTTATCTTTTTTAAAAAATTACTTTTTGGTGGTATATAGTTCTATGAGCTCTCACATATGCATAAATTCATGTAACCATCACTACAATCAGGATAAAGCACAGTTTCAATAACCCCAAATTTCGCCCAACACTGCCTCATCCTAGTTGCAATCTCCCCCACCTCTAACCCGTAGCAACCATTGATTTGTTCTCTGTTCCTGTAATTTTGCTTTTACTAGAATGTCATGTAAATAGAATCATATAGTATGCAGCCTTTTGTCTCTGGCTTATTTTACTTAACATAGTGTATTTTCAAATTCATCCATGCTATTACATGTATCAGTAGTTGGTTCCTTTTTATTCCTAAGTAGTATCCCATGGTATGGATATATTACAGTTTGTTTATCCAATCAACTGTTAGTGGACATTTGGGTCATTTCCAGTTTTTGGTGATTTTGAATAGGGCTACTATAAACATTCATGTACAGAGTTTTGGGTGAACATAAGTTTTTAATTCTCTAGGTTAAATATCTAGACGTTGGTCATATGGTAAGTGTATTTTTAACTTTTTAAGAAATTGCCAAACTGTCTTCCAAAGTTGTTTTACCATTTTACATTCCTACTACATCACTTGGTTTTGGTGAACCAGCACTGGCTTCCAGTCTTATCACCCATACTGGTTAGAATCCAGGGGCTTCATCTCTACATGCCTCACAGTACCTATGTCAAGACCAGATATAAAGCAAGTGGTTGTTGGCTGTCATTTACAGCTATGTATTTTTCCTCCCATCTTTCACACATGCCCTTCTAAAATTCATTCTGCTTAATAGATCCCTTGTCACTTGCCGAATAAAAGCCAAATGCTTCAGGGTCATATTCAAAGTCTTTCATAAGCTGGTCCTCACATTCCTTTCCCAGCCTCATCACCATATATCATCATAGCCCATATTCCAGCAATACTGGAAAACTTCAGTCTATTCCTTCCACCTGGAACATCGCCCCATTTCATACTAATTATACTATGAATAGTGGCATCTACATTTACTAAGTATCCATTTCATGCCAATCTATGGTGCTTTATATCATATTTAATTCCCATATTTTATATCATCTCCACTTTACCAATTTAGAAATGAGAGTTCAGATAAATTAAGTAACTTGCCCAAGATCACTCAGCTAGTGAGTTCTAAAGCTGGAAATCAAACAAAGGACAACAAGATAGAGCCCCAAATCCTTATCCTGGCATTCAAGGACCTTCATGATCTTCTTCCAGCCTTTGTTGAAAGGTAATGTGATATAGAGGTTGCCAGCATATGTTTTGTTTGGATACAATCTTCCTAGGTTTGGATATTGGCTCTGCAACTTACTGGCTGTGGGTTCTTGAGCAAGTTACTTAATTTCTCTAGACCTCAGTTTCTGAACTGTCAAGTTGAGATGATAATGATAATAATATTAGCCTATCTCATAGGGCTTTTTTTGAGGATTAATTAATACATATTAAACTCTCAGCACTGTGCGTGGCATATAACAAGTGATCCACAAATATTAACTGTCCGCATTACTTTCTATCCTCATCTTCTCTCACTTGCATCACTACATATTCTGTATTCTGCATTATCCTGACTTCATGCATTTATTCATGCTGTTCCCTGCACCTCATCTGTATATATGGAAATCCAATTCATTCTTCAAGGCCCAGGTCAAATGCCACCTCCTCTGTATATCCTTCTTGGATTCCTCTATCCAGAAGCCAACCCTCCCCCCTCAGCACACTCAGAGTAATTTGTGTGTACTTCTTTCATTATAGTGCTGATCAATTTCTGACTTTTATTAACTTGTATTAGGTGCCTGTTTCTTCCATGCCTCCTTATATTTAAGTACAGCAACTTATTTCTTTATTGGCTGTCTGCAGTGTGCAGCATGACGCATGGCACAGGGCCTTCACGTGCAGTAAATTGCTTTTGAATTGCATTCATCTTTTTCTTGTTACTCCTAGCAGTGCCAGCTACAGCCTGGAACAAGCTGATGGAAGCTTCATTTTGAAGTTAAGGCAGTCATGGCTTTCATCTCCTCTTTTCAGCCACTTTTATTTTGAGTTAATATTTTCCATGTGGACATCTCTCAACCAAAACCCTGTAGGTAGGAGTGGCTAGAATAGGCCTGGCTCAGGCAAGCCACTCTATAGACAGATAGTACAGTATATAGATAGTATTGCTGACTTTGGGATTGGCTCTTTTAGTGGAGATGAGAGAGTGAAATTAGAAGGGCACCTCTAATTTCTTGACACTGATTCTGATGATACCAGATACCCCTAAGCAATTATATAGGGCTGGGGCTGTCCAGATTTCTTGCATGCAGGGTAGCTTCCAAGTTGGCCCTATCTGGTTTCATCCAGGTTCATACGATGCACTCCTAAACCTAAGTATAAGTAATGCTCAGCTTTCTGCCCTTTGCAAGGATGCAGACAGGAGTCTTCCAGGATAATCTGTCCTTTGATATCTGTTGGGATATGGGTGGAGAGACAGGGGAATATGAGTAGGCAGGACTGGGAATGAGAGAGAACTTGGACTGGCAAGAGAGAATTTGTAATGCTTTATCCCCTAAATATTGGGGATGAATTCAGCAGGAGAGCTATTAGTTATTGAGCCAGTAAATTCATTTGCTCCTCCATCGCTATAGGGATAAAAAAACCCTCTCAGATTTAGACTCATATCATCTGAGTATATTGATCTTTACCCCTTTTCTTTGCTATCACCTCCTAACTTCCTGGTTAATCTTCATCATTTGTTGCACATATTGGCACCTGGCTCACTGTCTTCTTCCCTAACATCACCCTGGATGACTTCAAGGTTCCAAGAGATGACCCACCTGACATCTGGGCTCTCAGGTCCTTTGACCTTCTCGTCTGCAGTGTTTTTATGTTCTATCTCTCCTCAGCCACCCTGGCTATTGTCGTTACCTAGAATTGATCCACTCTTAAAATATCAAATTCAAACATCCAGTTACTACCACAAATCCTTCCAGCTTTCCCTTCAGTTACTCCCAGGCAACCCCTGTGCATTCTCTCTAAGTTCCTAATATCATACAGTCTTGTCTATGACATCTCCAAAAGTCAGGCTCCAGGTCCTTAGTCCCTTTCATCTTCCCTCCTCACCCTCTAACCTTAGTCTACTCCAGCAGGAGCTCATATTACGGATGATCTTCCTCCTTACCCCAGGAAATGACATCTAGACCAAACCACCAAGGCCATGCCCTGTCAGCCATTGCTCTCTGTAGGGCTCCTCAACTCAAAATTAACCATTTATTAGGTTAACCAGAGCCCCAGTCTCTCAGTACTAGGGCTAGAGTGTGTAGGTAAAACAGTGGTCTTGCTAGACTATTGTATGAAGTGAGGTGTGTAGTTATAAGGGTTGTGGGAGAATCGTCTTTGGCAGCATTGAACCTCCAAGCAAATACCAGTTTTAAATGAGACTTTGTTCCTTTGGTCACCAGAGTGTTCTTTTAATGATTTAAAGCCTGCAGGCCTTAAGTGAAAATCAGACAAAAATAAATTGATTATAATGCAGCAGTTTGATTGGGGCCCAAATACTACATTTCAAATGCAGTAGTGGCTTTTAGCAATGTAATTGAAAAGGGGTGGTAAATTACTAATGCCTGGGCAACCTAGGTATTGAATACCTGGCTGCTCTTGATAAGAGTTGTGACTATACCCATGGCCTCCTATTCAGGGCAGCCTGAAGTAACTGGACAAATTCCTGGTGTCAAACATTGCTGTCATCCCTGCTAGAACTTTCCATTGGAATTGTTTTCTATAACCAAAGAAGACAGACCCACCTTCCTTTTCTACACTCTGCCCAAGTGGGAGAAACTCTAATCCTTTTATTCCCCCTGGTCTAGACAAGATGTGACTCTAAAACTTGCCTTTGTTTTACTCACATCTGTGAGTCCGTGCTTTCTGTGTAAAGGCCCACTCATTTAGAAGGGGAAATACTCTACTCTTAGTTCCACCTTTGGAACTAGAAAATTGGTCATAATCAGATAAAGATGGAGGTGGGAGGGGCAGGGTTGGGAAGACAAGTGGAGCTGAGTCACACCAGGAGGCACCTGGACACCACCGGGGTGCATGGGAGGTGTCTGGGGACCTATTCCACTGCCTACAGCTAGCAGATCTCTTCAAAATACCATAATGTAGTGGGAAGAAATTACTCTAGCAGAAGAATACTTGGGTTTCAAATTATAACCACTTCCCAGTTGTGTGAACTTGGGCAAGACACTTCATCTTTCTGAGTCTTGGATTCTCCATCTATAAAATTGCGGTACTACCTGTTCCATAATGTGATATTGAATTCCAAATAAAATGTTGGGTATGGAAGCATTTGACTTGTTAGTCCACCCAAAGCATCTGAAGGCAACTGGACAGGGAATTCCCCTTGATTAGCAATGTATCCAGAGGCCCAAGGGTAGTAGGTGCAACAGCTGGGATATTTGAGCCCTGTGTGAGGCACAGTACTCTTGTGTCTAATCCCCTAGGGCCAGATGAGCTAATATTTATTTAAGAAACCACACTTGAGCACTCCAAATCCCCAGGCTGGGCTAAGTCTTTCCTTCTCAGGATCTAGTAGTTAAGAGGATGAATTTAGGTGTCAGACTGACTGGGTTCAGGTCCCGCTCCATAATTTACCAGCTATGTGACCTTGTGCAAATGACTTAATTCTCAGGCCTCAGTATCTAAAATGGGGATAATATGGAGTAAATATATTTAAGACACTTAGAATAATGCCTCACATATTATAAGTGCTACAGAAGTATTTACTTTTATTATCATCATGTCAGTGTTAGTCACAATGCATTGCCTTCATCTGTTATTATTTTGTGAACCACCTCCCCCTCCCTAACCAGGAACTCATCCAATGCAAATAATATTTACTCATTGTAAAAATGTCAAACAGTAGTACATGAGTAAATTAAAGAATGAACATCTTCTTTATCTTTCCCCAGAGATAACCACAGCTTTCTTGTATGAGTTTATATCTTTGAAAATATATATGGGATCATACTATACATACTATTGTATCACCTGCCCTTTTAACTTAACAATCATTGCAGTCTTTTCTTGCAAAGTCTCCTTTTTTAGTTTCAAAAATTCTGAGGTTCACCCATAAGGGCATTGTTAATATTTTAGCAAAAAGTGATTGAGAAAATACATATATACTAAAAGACACACTAACTCTGTATCACAACCATATCTTCAAATCTTTGAAAAATTGTAGCTCCTTTGTGTCTGAGACTAATAGTTTATGTAGCCTGGAGATGTACGTATGGATTAAAAGAGCCCTTACCATAACTCTAGGATCCCATAGGGATACATGATCCACAGGATAGAAGCCTGTGATGCTATCAAAGGAGTATTTTCAGATCTGACAGTCTATGGTTTTATGTAGGATAGTAGACACTGGTGGGTCTTAGTGGGTCCTCTTTCGCTAATAAACCTCTTGATACGGCCTGGGATGCCAGGCAAAATTGCCCCTTTTTTAAGAAACAAGCCCTCTGTGTGAGTCAAGCAGTTGGGAGGGATAAAGAGAGGGAGAAAGGAATGGAAGAGACAGAAGAATCCAACCAACCCAAGGTCCACCGGGAGCACCATTAAAGCAAGCCTATTATCAGGGAGATGATGGGGGATTTAGTTATAAGGAGGAGAAGATATTTGAGCTTTGAAAACCTTGCAGTTCCTGCTGAGGCTTGGAAATGATAAAAGGCTGTGAAACATCACTTTTTTTTTCTTTCACATTTTAAATGAAAAAGTAATAAAACAAAAATAAAAGTCTCTCATTCCTCCTATAGCCTGGAAATCAAGATATATTTAGAAGTCATAAACACTTGCTAACAAACCAGAAGAAGAATTTGTGATTCATACTTCTTGTGTTTTCAGCCCCAAATAATTCAGAGCAGGAAGTCAAAGAAACTTGGATACTAAAGAGCATCCTGTCCAACGCTCTGCTTCAGAGAAATTCAACTCTGAAATCCGTTGAAAGATGGTGCCCTTGCCCAGTGCTTCCTAGATTTGTAGATTTCATAGACCAATACATTTTCTTTTAGGGAGACCTTCATAAGGTTGTCATCTCTTTGTTTTGTCAAGTAAGGACAACAACAAAACTACTTCTACTGATTGCATCATTTCTTAAAATAAAAAACATTTCAACACCAAAAAGGTAGGAATGATTAATCTCAGTAAAGCCACTTTTTTTAACTAGAGAAGTTTAGCTTTATGCAGCCTTACCACATAGTCTTTATGTCTATCTATGGGCCAGTGCAATTATAGCCACATAGCCCTTGGGCTCCAGTATTTGTAAATATCAGCCTAAATTATGTTCTTAATAATCTTACCAATCGAGAATAAAATCATTTAGTCAAACAGATCATTTTCTGCCTAACATAATATTCTTCCATTGCAATATCTGAACTTTACCTTTTCCTCTATTCTTAACAGAGACAAAACACTTGGCCAGTATCCTTCTTAGGGTCAATCTTCAGTTTCTGTAAGAGTATCGAGTCACTCCCTGTATCAGTTGGGGTCCTGACAGGAAACAGATGGCACACTCAAACTGGGAATTTGAGGTACGTGTAATAGAAAAAATAGCCTATTTACAGAAGATGCTGACAGGGTGGCATGGTAGCTTGGGGCTAGAACAGTAGTGCTGAACTCACCCAATCCAGGACTGAAGTGATGAAGAGGGACATATGAAGATGCAGCCATGACAAAACCCCTACCAAGGGAGGAAATGAGGGAGATAAATACTCTAATTTTACTACCCTCTCTCTCTCTGATCTCCTTCCAGGGCTCCCCATTGGCCAAACTCAACCAGAAACTCTACTTGGGTCAGTCTCCTGATGCACACATGAGGGTAGAGCATGGATCTGGGGGGGGCAAATGGAAGGTATCCAGCCTACCTCATACCAATTTATTTTTGTTTAATTCCAAGAATATCAGACTTATAGGAGCCTTTGTCCAGGTTTTATCTATGGAGAAACTAAGGCCTACAGAGGGAAAGTGGCCTGCCCAGCGTTACACACAAACCAGTGGCATATCCAGAGAATTCTTTCTTCTCATTTTATAGATCCCATTTCGATTCTTTGGATCATTTTTATGATTGATATATTTTGTCGGCAGCTACATGTCCTTTTCAAAATAATATGCCAAAATACTAGAGACAAAAACAAATGTTAAAGGCATGCTTCACTTTGTGGAATGGATGTTTTCCTGAGAGAAAAAAAATTCCACAAATCAGGTTATGCTCTACTACTGAATTCTACCAAATAATTGAAGATGTGTTTTTCTTAGTAATTAGTTTTTAGATGCCAACTTTGTAAGTAACAAAAATAACAAGTGAGCATGTAATAAGTGATATACAAAAATATATGTTTAAAGACTCAATAATAAACATAACAATATTGTAAATAAAATATAGAGTTTATTAATAAAAGGCATAAGCCATAATGAACATAAGCATTATCCTTAAAACAGTTTAATAAACTCATATTTTCTAAAACAGACAGCTTTTCCAAATCATATTTAAAGGAAAATGTAATATTTCCACTTAAGCACTAATACCCAAAATGTCACAAAGAGCAAATACCAAACTGAAACACAAGATATCATACTGGAAACTGAATTCCCTGGGAAAGATAGCCATGTATTAGAAATAAGTACTATGCTTGTTCACTGGACCTTTAAAATTTGTCAAAGACTCCCCCTCTATCCCTGGGTAAATATTAAAAATAAAATTAAAACCTCAAGCATTCGTTTGCCCCTTTTGAAGGGGGTTATACTGTAGGATTCTTTAATACCTGCTATTTCTCATTTTAGGTAAAAGCAGTTAATTATTCTCCATGTGTTTGGATAGTATCCTTTGCAAAACTCCATGGTGACACTATCATAGTTCACTGCAGTTACCATTAAATGGATAATTTCCAGGTTAATTTGTGTTTTTCTAGATCACGCTGCACTGGAATTTTAAATAATAAGCCACATTTCTCTACTTCTCTTTCTTGCCCACTGTTTAAGGAGTTCAAGCTCCCCTTATGTTTATAATTGATTTTTTTCAACTGCTTTCTTTAATGATTTTGTGCAACGTAGTGGCTATAAATGAAGACTGTGCAGTCGGGAGGGACTTGATTTAAATTCAGGCTTCGCCATCTACTAGCTTTTAACCTTGGAAAAGTTACTTTTAATTTCTCTGGACTTTAGTTTCCTAATAGCTAATAAAATAACTAACTTATGCAGTTTTTCTCAGGATTAAATAAGATAATACACATAAAAGCTTTTAATACACTGCTTGGAACACAGGAAGTGCTTGATAAATAATACATATTTTAAAAAGTAGTTAAGGAGCAAGATCTTTGAGCCTCTACTAGCTAATGTGGTTTCTACTCTCTATTCTAGGATACATTAGCTATGCAGAAGCCAAGCTATATGTAAACAGACAAGAAAAGCATATCCCTTCACCCTTTGGTATTACACTTTGTCACACTTGGTACTCTTGTTTCTTCAGAGATTTTCATGAAAACAGCTATTTTATCTTTTATTCACAGCGTCCTCCCTCAACGACTTAGAAATGAGTGAATGCAGCATAGGACAAATACAAACAACTTTTGCCATGGTATATTTAGTATCATTCCTTCTCTCTAGTTGAGATGTTATTATTGAGCTAATCTTGTCTTGTTGACCCTCTCTTCTTTCAAGGTGAGCTTTTTCCCAGAATACTCCTTTGTCATTTGCATGCAAAAAAATGTCCCTGATAGGCTAACCATCTCTGGGTAATGGCTGAATCTTAATGATGAACACAAGTTAGATCGAAACTGGGATCTGTGCTGTTGGAGAGACTGCTAACTATCCCTCAGTATCGATTCATTCCTCTTTCCTTTTAGTAATAGAATCACCCCTAACTTCAGCTGAGTACATGAGTATCCAGCTAGAGATGACATTTCCTAGCCTCCCTTGCAGCTATGTATGGTAACATAACTAATTTCTATCCAAAGGCCTGTAAGTGGACACAATGTATACAACTTCCTGATTATCTTATTAAAGATGAATCTGTTTCCCACAAAATTTCTCTTACCCGTCCCCATGGGCTTGAAAAAAAGAGATGGTGGTGACCTAATTGAAGTCATTCAGATGAAGAAAACATTCCCAGAGATAGTAGAGTAATTAAAAGGAAGGTCCCAGATGTTCTATCCCCAGAAAATGGCTCACAGGGGACAGGCTCATGCCACCCCCTTGACCTCTGAAGATTTCCCTTAGATAAACCCATGAATCCAAGGTGCTTCACCAGCCTGGACCACTCATCTTTGAACAATTACAGGAGATAAAAGATTCTGTCCTAATTAAGCCTCTTCATTTTGGAGTCTTTTTGTTTTAATACCAACTTACCTATCTAACCCTAACCAATACATGGCTATATTTTAAAAATTTACATAATTTTTCTGAGCATGGAATGTCATACAGTGGTTCTTTAGCTAAGAACATATCTGTGTTTTATGCCCTTTATGCCTAGACAAAGTTTACATCGCCTGCCTAAAAACAGTTCTTAACAAGCTAGTTCTTTGAGAAGATAAACAAAATTGACGTATCCTTAGCCAGACTCACTAAGAAAAAGAGAAAAGGCTCAAATAAAATTAGAAATGAAAGAGGAGAAATTACAATGGATACCAAAGAAATACAAAGGATTATAAGAGAACACTATGAAAAACTATATGCCCACAAATTGGATAACCTAGAAGAAATGGATAAATTCTTAGAATCATATAACCTCCCAAAACTGAATCAAGAAGAAATAGAGAATTTGAATAGACCAATCATAAGTAAAGAGATTGAAATAATAATCCAAATTCTCCCCAAAAAACAAAAGTCCAGTGCCAGAGGGCTTCTCCAGAGAACTCCACCAAACACTCAAAGAAGACTTAATACATGTTCTTCTCAAACTATTCCAAAAAATTGAAGAAGATATAAAGAAATGGAAAGATATTACATGCTCATGGATTGGAAAAATAAACATAGTTAAAAAGTCTATATTACCTAAAGCAATCCACAGATTCAATGCAATCCCAATCAGAATCCCAATGACATTGTTCACAGAAATAGAACAAAGAATGCTAAAATTTATATGGAACAACAAAAGACCTCGAATAGCCAAAGCAATCTTGAAAAACTGAAGGCATCACAATCCCTGACTTCAAAATATACTACAAAGCGATAGTAATCTAAACAGCATGGTACTGGCACAAAAACAGACACACGGATCAATGGAACCAAATTGAAAGCCCAGAAATAAAACCACACATCTATGGTCAGTTAATCTTTGACAAAGGAGCAAAGAACATACGATGGAGAAAGGAAAGTCTCTTCAATAAATTGTGTTGAGGAAACTGGACAGCCACATGCAACAGAATGAAAGTAGACCATTATCTTGCACCGTACACAAAAATTAACTCAAAATGGATTAAAGATTTGAATATAAGACCTGAAACCATAAAACTACTGAGAAAATATAGGCAGTATACTCTTTGACATCGATCTTAGCAGCATCTTTTCCAATACCATATCTACTCAGACAAGGGAAACAAAAGAAAAAATAAATAAATGGGACTACATCAGACTAAAAATCTTCTGCAAGGCAAGGGAAACCATGAACAAAATGAAAAGACAACCCACCTACTGGGAGAAAATATTTGCAAATCATATATCCGACAAGGGGTTAATTTCCAAAATATATAAAGAAGTCATACAACTCAACAACAAAAAAAGAACAACCTGATCAAAAAATGGGCAGAAGATATGAATAGACATTTCTCCAAAGAAGATATACAAATGGCCAACAGGCACATGAAAAGATGTTCAACATCACTAATTATTAGGGAAATGCAAATCAAAACTACAATGAGATATCACCTTACATCTGTCAGAATGGCTACAATTACTAAGACAAAAAATAACAAATGTTGGAGAGGATGTGGAGAAAAGGGACACCTCATACACTGCTGCTGGTGGGAATGCAAACTGGTGCAGCCACTATGG
This sequence comes from Diceros bicornis minor, assembly GCF_020826845.1. Taxonomy (NCBI): domain Eukaryota; kingdom Metazoa; phylum Chordata; class Mammalia; order Perissodactyla; family Rhinocerotidae; genus Diceros; species Diceros bicornis. The sequence continues at coordinate 60,608,311 of NC_080781.1, forward strand.
AAAACAGTATGGTGATTTCTTAAAAAGCTAAAACCAGAAATACCATACAATCCAGTTATCCCACTACTGGATATTTACCCAAAAATCTTGAAATCAACAATTCAAAGAGATATATGAATGCCTATGTTCATTTCAGCATTATTCGCAATAGCCAAGATGTGGAAGCAACCCAAGTGCCCTTCTGTGGATGAATGGATAAAGAAGATGTGGTATATATATATATACAATGTATATATATATATATATATATATATATATATATATATATATATATACACAATGGAATACTACTCAGCTATAAGAAAAGACAAAATTGTCCCATTTGCAACAACATAGATGGATCTTGAGGCTATGATGTTAAGCGAAATAAGCCAGACAGAGAAAGACAAATACTGCATGTGTTAACTCATACATGGAAGATAAACAAACACATGGATAAAGAGAAGAGATTAGTGGTTACCAGATGGGAAAAGGGCTTGTGGGGGCGAAAAGGGTAAAGGGACACATATGTATGGTGCCGGATAAAAATTAGACTTCTGATGGTGAGCATAATGCAGTGTATACAGAAATTGATAAATAATAATGTACATTCAAAGTTACACGATGTTATAAACCTTTAATATTTCAATAAAACAATTGAAAATAAATAAAAAATAAAGACAGCTGTTAACAGGGACTAGGGAAGTGGGAGGAGGAATGGCAAAATAGGAATCTTCTGCAAAGTTCAAGGTAGTACATGTATAAACCTGCCCTCTCCGCCATTTCCTGGGGATGGATCGAGTGGAACATGAACCTGTGATTTCTTCCCTGTGGGCCTGATTTTTAAAAATCAATCAGAGTTAGCCAAAAGTCTTTATCCCATGTGTCACTGACAGTCTTTCAACACAGTCATTCTACATTAGGATGGCTTTGGGAGTCCTGTGAGAGAAAAAGTGAAGCAGAATTTCTCCTTTCTCCACTTCCAATGGCTCTTTGCACAAGAGCAGTGGTTACATGAAAAGAATATAGAGTAGTGATTAACAGCACAAACTCTGGAGCCAGATTGCCTGGGTTGGAATGTTGACTCTTGCATATACCAGCTGTGGGACCTTAGACAATTAACTTGTCTGACTTGAGTTTCCCCATTTGTAAAATGGACATAATGATGGTACCTAGCTCATAGATTTATTATGTTAATCCACTTAAAGTGTTTATAACAGTACTCAATATTATTTTACTAGAGTAACTGAGGTAGCCCTGTGGCCCACAGCTTATAAGCCTATTCCCTGAAATATCCATTGCCTCCATATACACCACTGTTCCAACCCTTCAGGCTCATAGGAATCAGAACTGGGGACTAGTACTCAAAAGTTCGGGCATTCTCTCTATGGACTAATGAGATGGGATACAAGGCATTTTACTAGTGAAAGGGAACTGCCATTCCATTAGGAAAGGAATTCTTTCCCATCTCTGTGCAGATATTTTTGTTTTAAGTATGTGATATTCAACATCATTATGCTGCCTTGAGTAGCAGTTTTACAAGCAATGTAGAAATAATCTATATATGACTATTTCTTAAGCAATTTTGGATTTAAAAAATTATTAAAGTCATAGTTAAATTATAATCCAATAAGAAATCTTATGGAGTACAGAGTACACAGCTTTCTGGAGATAGAAAAAAAAAGAATTTGGTATATACCTAAGCACCTACTGGGTGACAAACACAGGGCTAGACAGCATTATTTACTTTTCAAAAAAAACCTAAAAATTAGTTTTCATCCCCATTAAATAACTTGTTCAAGTATACTGCATTTACTCATTTGTTCACCAAAAATATTTATTAAGAAACTATTATGTGCCAAGCATTGTTCTAGGTGTTGAGAATACAGCAGTGAAAGAAATGCTAATCCTTGGACTCATGTAGCTCACATTCTAAAAATAGTGGCATTGAACATCAGAAGATGAGATTAGAAAGGTAGGCTGGGGTCAGAGATGAATAATTCTTTGTGCTATGTCAAGGAGATTGGAATATAATTTTGTAGGTTTCATCTTATAAGCAGTGAGCCATCCCTTTAGTGTGTCTAACTGAGAAAAATAGAATGTTTTTTCTTTTTACCTATGTTCTTTCTGAAAAAAGTCAGAAGTTTACGAAAATAACTATGGACAAAAAATAATTAGCATGCATTATATTTTAAGAATGATATAATTTGGAGCAATATTTAAAGAAATAAGGGCATTTAGCTACAGTTCAGTCTCTTTTTCAGTGATCTTCATGTATAAACAATAAAGCTTAATTGTTTTTAAAATGATATCCTTGTTTTTTCTTATTTTATAGATAATATTTGCTCATTATTAAAAAAGCTAAACAATACAGAAATATATAAAATATAAAGTGAATGTCTTCTATAAGCCCCATCCCCACCCTAAAATAATACTATTAACTGGTATATATCCTTTCAGATACTTTTAATAATATAAAATATATATACAGAAATACATATGTATATTTTTATTTTTTCAAAAATTGACTATTCTATAACTACAGTTCTCCATGAGAGTAACCAAACAAAACTTAATTAAGCTTAAATCCTTCCTTGACCTATAGGCACTTGGGAGCTCCTACTTTGTGCATCAGTTGTGCCTGGCATGTAGTAAGTGCTCCATAACTGTTAACTAGTTTAGAGATGACAAGATCTCCCCAAATCAAAATAAACGAACAAAGAATAAGTTGATAATTGTGATAAATTTGAAAAGGAACAGAACAAATATGGAAAGAGTCATAATCTAATATCATAATCTCTGAAAAGTGGTTCTATAGAAAGACAGACAGAATCATAGCCTACTTAAAGCAACTAGTGGTGGAGAGAGAGAAGATAAATGAACAATATCCTGAAAAATCTCAATAATAAACCTCAATCTGGATATGAAAAATCAGAGGTCTTTGTGTAGGTACACTCCAAATCCCTTGAGAATGGACACCTCTCTTTTGTTTCCCTCTGCCTCAGTATCTCAGCAGAGGCCTGCCATTTTCATTTTGCCTAACTGGAAGGAAAGTAGGAATGGAAAATAGAATGGTCATAATCACTGAGAGAATTAATTCCAGATATATTTGAAGATTTAGCAGATCAGAAGAGAAAAGAAAATAAATAGGACAAGATTATCCAATGGAGTGGAGAGGCCAGGGAAAGGATTCAGAGGGAGAACGACAATTAAAGCCCCCCCCAACCCTTCTGATTTCATTATTATTCCTAGGCCATAGCCCACGGGTTCTACCTATCTATCTTTTCCATCCACGTTTTGGGAGGATAGTGAACATGGTTGTTTGGGATATGAGGGTGAGGTGGAGGAAGTAAACAACATGATTGACCTTATCTGTTGCATACAAAGTCTCCAGTGCTCCACTCTGAATTAGAGACATGGTCCAGAGTGAAGTGAAACCCTCCACATATAGGAATAGGATACACCTTAGCCTAGGTGGAGTAAACTTGGGTACAGGGTATATAGCAAAATTACATAAGGGAAAGCAGAGTCCAGGTTCCTGAATCATGATTGTTCACAACACCAGCAAACCTGTTTCACTCTACTTAAAATCTCAGGCTACAGAAAAACAAATAAAAACCTAGTTCTTAAATAAAACTTCTGAGGAAAAACATGCCCAGATATAGTGGGGCAGAAGTCAAGGATTTACCTACATCATATCTGAGAAAATATAAGATTGTGATTAGGCCACCCACTTTGAATATGTGAACAATTCAAAGAAATATTTTGTCAGATGTGAAAAAATACTATAGCCATACAAGGAACAAAAGAAAGAAAAAAGTAAAGTGATACAAGAAGATATGAAGAATCCATCCTTAGAGAAAACATCGTGCAAAAACTGAATGAAAAAATTCTATCAGTGTAGAAGTAATTACATCAAATATTAATTCAATGAGGCAATATATCAAAGACTAAATGATTTTTTAAAAAGTGACAAAAATGGAGATTGCAGAGCTAATTAACCAAATTGAGGACCAAAGCAATAACATTACAGAAGAAAGAGATACATTAGAAACAGAAAATGTAAAAACAGAATATATATGTCTGAAGATATAAAAGATCTTGAAATAATCATAGCGAATGCCAAGAAAAATACACAATCATTAACAAAATTAGAGAAAAGTTAGTAATGTAAGAAGCTCAACAATGAGCCATCATAAGGAAAATTGTTGTGCTTGAGGTAGAGCACCTAGCAAATGGAAATGAAAAGAAAATTAAAAATATAATAAGAAATTTCCTGAACTGAAAAAAAAAAGTGATTCCATAGACTGAAAGGCATACTATATTTCAGGGGGAAAAAAAGAGACAGACTTATAAACACCAATACACATTCTGATAAAATTTTAGAATTTCAGAATAAAAAATATTCTTCAGCAATTTAGGCATCAAAAACAAGTCACAAAAGGCAAACAATTAAGTCTGTAACTCTCCTTAAAGGTAATCATCACAATAAATAAAATAATAAAATTGAAGGTGGTAGCAAGGAGAGTAAGAAATATAAACATCTCAATAAGATAATTTTGAATAGAGGGAGATCAAGAAATATTGTCTATAGTTGATAAATCAAGAAAAGGAAGCTTATGTATATTATCTAAAGTTATAAATGAATCTACCAGAAGACATATAAAGAGACTATAGGTGACGTCAGTGTCGTGGCAGAGTGAGTTTTTCCCTTTGTCTCTCCCCTGTAAGCTACAACCAGTAGGACATCCATAGACCAACAAACGATTCTCTGCACAGCACACCAGAATGCCTGAGTGATACATACATCTATACATCTGAATGTGGGTGGACTGGACCACCTGGAGGCAGTGGAACCAGGGGAGCAGCGGTGGAAGCTCCGGAGACTGGAGACTCCAGGGAATGTGGTCATGCCTGGGGCCAGAGGCTCCAGGAACTGAGGTAACACCCACAAAGAGAGGCCGCAGGAACCCAGGCAGTGTACACTCTCAGATGCACCAGGAACTGCTGCAGCACCTGCAACTAGAGGCTCTGGAACTACAACAGTACCTGAAACCCAGCCCCCTCCCTCTCTCCCAGTGGTGGTGTCTTCAACTCTGGCCCTTTCAGCAGAAGGGACTGCATCCAAGACCCCAGTACCCCCAGAAGCAGCAGCGGTGCCCATGATCTGAGGTTTCAGGAAATGCACTGGTGCCCAAGACAATAGGCTCCAGGAACCTCAGTGGCACTCATGATGGAGCCCCTCTCCGTCCTCCAGCAGAGGCAGGTGGTGTCCATGACTTCAGCCTCCAGGAACTGCAGTGGTGTCCACAACCCAGACCACTCCAACTCACCCAGCAGTGGCACCTCCAACACTGGCCCTTTCGGCAGTGGGGCTGTGTTCAAGACCCTAGGCCCCCAGCAGTGGCAGTGGTACCCATGACCTGAGGTTCCAAGAACTGTGCTGGCAACTGAGACCAGAAGCTTCAGGAACCCTGGTGGCACCTGTGATCCAGGAACCTCACACCCAAGGCAGTGGTGGTGTCACCCATGACCCTAGTCCACCTGCCAGCAGCAGTGACACCCACAAATCAAGTGCCCCTGAAGTGGCAATGCCAGAACCCCAAAAAACCTGGGAGCAGCAGAGTATGCAGCAACAGTGATTGACCCCATAAAGAGCCCATGGAGAGCACCATAACAGAAAGAATGGAGCTAACAACCTTGGTTCCCTACAGCTGTAGTGGCACCAGCAACATCAGCCACCCCACCAATGGCAGTGGTGCCTGCAGACCCAACAAACCCAGATGTAGCAGAGGTTCCTGTGACCCTGACTGCCATCCCACTCTCTCCCTTACCCCACCACAGTGGGGAAACCTGTACAAGAGGTGACCCTCGAAGCAACAGCCCGGTGACCCCAGTGGTGATGCCTCTGACTGAAGCAACACCATAAGCAGCAAGGCACTAGAAACCTCACAGGCACAAGCAATACAGCGAGGGCACTGATGACACCTCTGACAGAAGCAGTGGAGGGTGGAAAGTGCAGGTTCTCAAATACAACCAGAAGCAGCTCAGAATCAAAGTAAACAAAGCCTTACCCAAATAAGAAAGGTGTTTGCTACCACAAATGTGCTGGCAGAGGAACAACGTACCAAGCACCATGAAAAACTACAGTAACATGGTATTACAAAAAGAAAATGACAGTTCTCCAGAAACCAAAGTCATAGAAGTCATGGAAATTGTGATCTAACTGACAGGGAATTAAAAACAGCTGTCATGAAGAAACCCAATGAGCTACAGAAAAACTTGGAAAGATAGTTCAATGAACTCAGAAATAAAATTAATGAAGAGAAGGAGTGCTTTGTCAAAGAGGCTGAAGCTCTAAAAGAGAACCAAACAAATTCTGGAGCTGAAGAAAACAATAAAAGAGATGAAGAATAAAGTAGAAAGTATTGGAAATAGAGCAGACCATAATCAAGAGAGAATTAGAGAGCTCAAAGAAAGAAATCTTAAAATGATTTAGGTGGAAAAGGAGAGACAACTAAGATATAAAAATATGGAGAAATCCTATTAGAAATATCTAACTCAATTTGGAAAAGCAATATAAGGATAAAGGGTATTCCAGAAGGGAAAGAGAAGGAGAAGGAAGCAGGGAACTTAATTAAAGAAATAATAGCTGAGAACTTCCAAAATCTGGGAAAGGAAATGAATATACAAGTACATGAAATTAACAGAACATCTAATTTTCTCATTGCAAAAAGACCTTCCCTGGGGCAAATTATATTAAAACTGTCAAAAAATGACAAAGAAAGAATATCAAGGGCAGCCAGAAAGAAAAAAATAATAACCTACAAAGGCACCCCCATTAGGCTATCAGCAGATTTCTCAGCAGAAACTCTACAGGCCAGGGGAGAGTGGAATGATATATTCAAAATATTGAAAGATAAAAACCATCAGCCAGGAGAGAGAAGTCAAGATGGCAGCGTTGGTGGACTCTGAACTCACCTCCTCCGACAGACACAGCCAATTTAAAACTACTCTTGGAAAAATTACCACTGAGAGAGAACTGAAAACTGAATAAGTGGAGCCCCTGCAACAAATGACAATCCTAATTGAGGTGGAAGAGGCAGAAATTCCCTTCCGGACAGAAAAAAATGCCACCTTCACAAGCCACAGCACTTCATGACTGCACGGGAGCAACTCAAAGGTATGCAGCCTTCCCTGGAGGGGGAGGGCCTGAGCGAGGGAGCAGGCCCGCTATAGGCAATTTTTGGACTGAGCACAACCAAGCCAAGTGGCATAATATCTTACTTTTCTCTCTACCAACAACATTGGGGAATACCCCCAGAAAAGCTGGTTCACAAAGAAATTAAAGCTGGCTCTTAAAGGGCCAATGCACGAATTCACCCATCTCAGAAAGCAACCTAAAATCACCAGAAAGAAAGGTGCACATTCCTTTGGTGAAAAGAGACTCACCTGATAGGCTCTGAGTGCATCTTGGTGAGAAGTGACACCTCTCCAGAGACTGGGGCATTGGAGGCAGCCATTGTTGTGGCCTGGAGTGGGCGTGCTGACCCAGACGCAGGCAGACGCCATTGAAGTTCTCCCTGGGGCTGCTAGCCCAAGGTCTGCCCCACCCACTAGAACACCAATTTAATCCAGCTCAGCCAGGGCAGGCAGCCCACCCTAGGGACTGTCCCCCTCCAGCAACAAGCCCCCCGGCAACTTGTGGGCCTGCATAGATTGGTGACTGGATTCTCTGCAGCCTGGTGACTGGTCCACCTCTGTGGGGCAGGGCATGCACAAGGAGCAGGTGGAGGGTGTGGGGCATGGATGGAGTGTGTGGGGCTCCTGCCTTGGAGAGACTGGGTCCACTTCAGGAAATCGGGGCATGCACATGGGACAGGACTGTGTTGATTGTGTGTGTGTGGACCTGTGGGCGGTAGGCCTTGTCAGCTGCAGAAGACTCGTGCTTCTCAAAGAGCCACATAGGGGATTGGCTCTACCTTCCAAAGCCTGAAACAAATGGGCACTACCCTGCCTGAGGCCAGCCCCACCCAGCTGCAATCCTCAGAGAGCTGACAAGAGCCTTATAGCCTGGAGGATTATAGCAATTGTGAGCCCCTGAGCCTAACAAGCAGTCATGCTGGGGGCCTACTCACTTAACAGAAAAACTGAAACATGAATGTGCTATTAGACCTTGCAGTCAACTGTGCTCCCCATACCAGATAGAGACTGAAGGGCCCACAACAACTACACACAGCCGAGCATTACAACCAGCTGGACAGTGGGTCAGCTAGGCTTCCCTGGGCACCTTCGGGAAGAGTAACCCCACACCAACAGAAGGACACACGTAGCCCACACATGGGTCACTCCTGGAACATTTGGAACTGGTGAAGAGAGGGAAGCACACTGCCAGGCCTCATAAGGCATCACATATATAAGGTCACCTCTCCAAGATCAGGAGACGTGGCTGACCTACCTAATACTTAGACTCAAGCATAGGGAAAGAGGCAAAATGAGGAGGCAAAATAATACATTCTAAATAAGGGAACAGGACAAAACCCCAGAAAAGGAACTAAATGAAACAGAAATGAGCAACCTACCCAACACAGATTTCAAACAGAGTGTTAAGGATGCTCATTGGTCTTGGGAGAAGAATGGATGAACTCAGTGAGAATGTCAACAAAGAAATGGAAGATATAAAAAAGAACCAATCAGAAATGAAGAATACAATACTGGAAATGAAAAATTCACTAGAGGGACTCAAAAGCAGAGTAGAGGATACAGAAGAATGGATCAGTGAGCTGGATGAAGGACTAAAAGAAATCACCCAAGCAGAACAGATAAAAGAAAAAGAATTAAAAAGAGTGAACACAGTCTAAAGGATGTCTAGGACAACATCAAGCACAGTAACATCAGTATTATAGGTATCCCAGAAGGAGAAGAGCAAGACAAAGGGGCAGAGAATCTATTTGAAGAAATAATAGCTTAAAATTTTCCTAACTTTAGGAAGGAAACAGACATCCAAGTACAGAAAGCACGTAGAGCACCAAACAAGACAAACCCAAAGAGGCCAACACAAAGACACATCATAATTAAAATATACAGAATTAAAGATAAAGAGAGAATCCTAAAAGCCACAAGAGAAAGACAAGTTACATACAAAGGAAACCCCATAAGGCTATCAGCTGACTTCTCAGCAGAAACCTTACAAGCTAGAAGAGAGTGGCATGATACATTTAAAGTGCTAAAAGGAAAAAACATACAGCCAAGAATACTCTACACGGCAAGGTTATGATTCAAAATGGAAGGAGAGATAAAAAGTTTCCCAGACAAGCAAAAATTAAAGGAGTTTGTCATCAAGAAACCAGTTCCACAAGAAATGCTAAAGGGACTTATCTAAGAGAGAAAGAGAAGACAACAAATACGAAAAATTATCTACTTCCGTGATAAGAGGGTAATAGAAACAAATGCACAAAAAAGAGGTTAGATATGATATACAAGACATAAAAAGTGGGATGAGAGAAGTGCAAGACTAGAGCTTTCAGATAGAGGTAAAACTAAAGAGACTATCAACTTAATATAGATTACTATACATAGGTTACTGTATATGAACCCCATGGTAATCACAAACCAGAAACCTATAATAAATACAAAAAAAAACTAAGGGAAAGGAAACCAAACTTAACACGAAAGAAAGCCCTCAAACCACAGTGAAGAGAGAAAGAGAAGAAGAAAGGAACAGAGAAGAACTACTAAAATACCAAGAAAAAAAAGTTGAATATGGCAGTAAGTACATACTTATCGATAGCTACTTTATACATCAATGGACTAAATGCTCCAGTTAAAAGGCATAGGGTGGCTGATTGCATAAAAAGATCCATATATATGCTGCATACAAGAGAAACATTTAAGACCTAAAGACACTCACAAACTGAATGTGAAAGGATGGAAAAAGATACTCCATGCAAATGGAAAATAAAAGAGAGCTGGGGTAGCAATACTCATATCAGACAAAATAGACTTTAAAACAAAAACTGTAAAAAGAGACAAAGAAGGGCACTACATAGTGATCAAGGGAACAATCCAACAAGAGGATATAACACTTGTAAATATCTATGCATCCAACGTAGGAGCAACTAAATATATAAAGCAATTATTAAGAGACATAAAAGGAGAAAGAGACAGTAACACAATAATAGTAGAGGAGTTTAACACTCCACTTACACCAATGGATAGATCATCCAAACAGAAGATCAATAAGGAAACATTGGCCTTAAATGACACACTAGAACAGATGGACCTAGTAGATATATACAGAACATTCCACCCAAAAACCAAAGAATATACATTCTTTTCAAAAGGACATGGAACATTCTCCAGGATTGATCACATATTAGGCCACAAAACAAGTCTACATAAATTTAAGAAGATTGAAATAATACCAAGTATCTTTTCTGACCACAACGGTATGAAACTAGAAATCAATTATAGGAAGAAAAACAGAAAGTCCACAAATATGTGGAGATAAAACAAAATGTTACAGAACAACGTTGGGTCAAAGAAAATATCAAAGAAAAAATAAAAAATTACCTGAAAACAAATGCAAATTAAAATATGACACGCCAGAATTTATGGGATACAGCAAAAGCGGTTCTAAGAGAGAAATTTATAGCAATGCAGGCCTATCTCAAAAAACAAGAAAAATCTCAACCAAACAATCTAACAACACACCTAAAGGGACTGGAAAAAGAAGAACAAATAAAGCCCAAAATAAGTAGAAGAAGGGAAATAATAAGAAGCAGAGCAGAAATAAATGAAATAGAGACTAAAAAAAAAAAATAGAAAAAATTAATAAAACCTAGAGCTGGTTCTTGGAAAAGATAAACAAAATTGACAATCCTTTAGCTAGACTCACCAAGAGAAAAAGAGAGAAAGTTCAAATAAGTAAAATCAGAAATGAAAGAGGAGAAATTACAATGGACACGTCAGAAATGCAAAAGATTATAAGAGAATACCAGGAAAAGCTATATGACAACAAATTGGATAATCTAGTAGAAATGGGCAAATTCTTAGAATCATACAACCTTCTGAAACTGTATCAAGAAGAAATAGAGAATTTGAATATGCCAATCACCAGTAAGGGTATGGAAACACTAATCAAAAACATAACCAAAAATAAAATTCCAGGTCCAGAGGGCTTCCCTGGTGAATTCTACCAAACATTCAAAGAAGACATAATACCTACTCTTCTCAAGCTCTCCCAAAAAATTGAAGAGGAGGGGAAACTCCCTAAGCCATTCTATGAAACCAATATTACACTGATACGAAACTAGACAAGGACTACACAAAAAAAGAAAATTACAGGCCAATATCACTAATGAATATTGATGCAAAAAACCTCAACAAAATATTAGCAAATCACATACAACAATACATTAAAAAGATTATACACCATGATCAGGTGGGATTTATTCCAGGGATTCAGGGATGGTTCAACATCTGCAAATCAATCAACGTGATATACCACATTAATAAAATGAAAAATAAAAATCACATGATCATCTCAATAGATGCAGTGAAAGCATTTGACAAGATACAGCATTCATTTACGATAAAACTGTGAATAAAATTGGTAGAGAAGGAAAGTACCTCAACATAATAAAGGCCATATATGACAAACCCACAGCTAATATCATCCTCAATGGTGAAAAGCTGAAAGGTATCCCTCTAAGAACAAGAACAGACAAGGATGCCCACTGTTACCACTCCTATTTAACATAGTATTGGGAGACCTAGCCAGAGCAATCAGGCAAGAAAAAGAAATAAAGGGGATCCAAATGGGAAAGGAAGAAGTGAAGCTGTCACTATGTGCAAATGACATTATTTTATATAGAAAAAAAACCACAGAATCCACCAAAACTCTTTTAGAAGTAATAAATGAATACAGTAAAGTTGCAGGATACAAAATCAACATACAAAAATCACTTGTATTTCTATACACAACAACGAAGTAGCAGAAAGAGAAATTAAGAATACAATCCCATTTATAATTGCAACAAAAAGAACAAAATACCTAGGAATACACTTAACCACAGAAGTGAAAGATCTGTACACTGAAAACTATAAAACATTGCTGAAAGAAATTGAAAAAGACACAAAGAAATGGAAAGATATTCCACGCTCCTGGATTGGAAGAATTAGCATAGTTAAGATGTCCATGCTTCCTAGTTAAGATTAAATACAATCCCTATCAAAGTTCCAACAACATTTTTCACAGAAATAGAACAAAGAATCCTAAAATTTATATGAAACAGCAAAAGACCCCAAATAGTCAAAGGAATCCTGAGAAAAAAGAACAAAGCTGGAGGTATCACACTCCCTGATTTCAAAATATACTACAGTGCTATAGTAACCCAAACAGTATGGTACTGGCACAAAAACAGACACACAGATCAATAGAACAGAATTGAGAAAGCAGAAATAAACCCACTCATCTATGGACAGCTAATTTTTGACAAAGGAACCAAGAACATACAATGGAGACAAGAAAGTCTCTTCAACAAATGGTGTTGGCAAAACTGGAGAGCCACATGCAAAACAATGAAAGTAGACCCTTACCTTACACCATACACAAAAACTAACTCAAAATGGATTACAGGCTTGAATGTAAGACCTGAAACCATGAAACTTCCAGAAGAAATTTAGGAAGCATGCTCTTCCACATTGGTGTCAGGGACATGTTTTCAAGGACCATGTCTGACCAGGCAAGAGAAACAATAGAAAAAATAAACAAATTGACAACATCAAACTGAAAAGCTTCTGCACAGAGAAAGAAACCATCAACAAAACGAAAAAACAACATAACATTTGGGAGAAAATATTTACTAACCATATATCTGATATGGGGTCAATCTCCAAAATATATATAGAACACATACATCGCAATAACAGAAAAATTAACAACCCATTTAAAAAGTGGGCAAAAGATCTGAACAGACATTTCCCCAAAGAAGATATACAGGTGGCCAACAGGGACATGAAAAGATGTTCAACATCATTAACTATGATGGAAATGCAAACCAAACTACAATGAGATATCACCTCACTCCTGTCAGAATGGCTATAATTAACAAGACAGGAAACAACAAGTGTTGGAGAGGATGTGGAGAGAAGGGAACTCTCATACACTGCTGGTGGGAGTGCAAACTGGTGCAGCCACTATCGAAAACAGTATGGAGATTCCTCAAAAAATTAAGGATAGAACTATCATACGATCCAGCTATTCCACTGCTGGATATTCATCCAAAGAACATGAAAATGCCAATGCATAAAAATACATGCACCCCTGTGTTCACTGCAGTATTATTAACAATAACGAAGACTTGGAAGCAACCTAGATGCCCATCAAAGTATGAATGGATACAAAAGATGTGGTATGTATACACAATGGAATACTACTCAGCCACAAGAAAAAAATTAGATCTAGCCATTTGTGACAAGATGGATGGACATTGAGGGTATTATGCTAACTGAAATAAGTCAGAGGGGGAAGGTCAAATATTATATGATATCACTCATAAATAGAAGATAAAAACAACAATAAACAAACACATAGAGACAGAGATTGGATTGGTAGTTATCAGAGGGGAGGTGGGGAGGGTGGAGGGCAAAAGGAATGATTAGGCACATGTGTGTGGTGATAGATTGTAATTAGTACTTGGGTGGTGAACATGATGTAAACAATGCATAAATAGAACTATAATGATGTATGCCTGAAATTTATACGCTGTTATAAACCAATGTTACTGCAATAAATAAATTAAGTAAAAACTTTTTTAAAAATACCAAAAAAAGCGCAAAAATAAACTGTCAGCCAAGAATACTCTATCCAGGAATGTTATCTTTCAAATATGAAGGAGAAATAAATCATTTACCAGACAACTAAAAGCTGAGGGATTTCATCACCACCGTACCTGCCTTACAAAAAATCTCGAAATCACTTCTACCTGAAACAAAAAGGCAAAAGTATACAAAGCTTTAAGCAAGGTTATAGACAGATAGAATCAGAAAATTGCAACTCTATATCCGAATAAGTTAGGAAACACTTAATTATAACATAAAGTCTAAAAGGAAAGAAAGTATTAAAAATAACTATAAACAGGGGCCAGCTCACTGGCATAGTAGTTAAGTTTGTGTGCTCCACTTTGGTGGCCCTGGTTTTGTGGGTTTGGATCCCAGGCATGGACTGACACACCACTCATCAAGCCATGCTGTGCGGCATCCCACATACAAAATAGAGGAGGATGGGCACAGATGTTAGCTCACGGCCAATCTTCCTCATCAAAAAGAGGAAAGATTGGTAACTGATGTTAGTTCAAGGACAATCTTCCTCATACACAAAAAAACAAAACTATAAATACTTCAGTTTTGTAGCAAATTTACAATGCGAGAAGGGATAATTTGTGACAACAAAAACATAGAAGGGAAAGAGTAAAAGGATGGAACATTCATTGGCAAGTCGAGATAAGATGCTATCACCAGAAAGAGAACTATCCCATCTACAAGATCTTTTGTAAGAACATCATGGTAACTACAAAACAAAAATTCAGAGCAGAGTCACAAAACAAACAAAAACAAAAATGAGGAAACTGAGAAATATATCACAGAAAACCAAACTGAAATGGCAGACAGAAACAAAAAGAAAAAGAAACAATGAAAACACAGAACCAGAAAACAAAAGATGTAATGGTAGTAAGGTGTCCTCATATATCAGTAATCACACTAAATGTAAACGTATTGAATTCACCAATCAAAAGACATAGAGTGCCTGGAGGGATTAAAAAACAAGACTCAACAATATGCTGCCTCCAGGAAACACATCTCAGCCCTAAAGATAAACATAGGCTCAAAGTGAAGGGATGGAAGATGATACTCCAGGCAAAGGGCAACCAAGAGGAAGCCGGTGTAGTCATGCTTATATCAGACAAAATAGACTTCAAGACAAAAAAGATAACAAGAGACAATGATAGACATATATAATGATAAATGAGACAATCCACCAATAAGACATAGCACTTATTAATATATATGCACCTAACACAGGAGCACTAAAGTATATAAAGCAAGTATTAACAGATCTTAAGGGAGAAATTGACAGCAACACAATAATAGTAGGAGACTTTAACACCCCACTTAAATCAATGGATAGATCATCCAGACTGCAAGTCAACAAGGAAACCATGGCCCTAACTAAAACATTAGACCAGGTGGACTTAATAGACATATAGAGAACATCCTATCCAAAAGCAGCACAATACACACTCTTCTCAAGTTCACATGGAACATGCTCAAAGATAGACCATATGTTGGGAAATAAAAGAAGTCTCAATAAATTTAAGAAGACTGAAATCATATCAAGAATCTTTTCTGACCATAATGGTATAAAACTAGAAATTGGTTACAAGAAAAAGCTAGAGAAGTCACAAATATGTAGAGACTAAATAACATTTCACTGAACAAGTATTGGATCAATGAAGAAATCAAAGGAGAAATCAAAAAATACCTAGAGACAAATGAAAATGAAAAGAACATACCAAAATCTATGGGATGCAGCAAAAGTGAAATTTATACAATTTTATAAACCAAAAGGACCTCAATAAAATAATTTTTTTAATATGGTACTGAGGGAAGTTTATAGCAATACAAGCCTACCTCAAGAGACAAGAAAAATCTCAAATAAACAATCTAAGACTACATATAAAAAAAAAACTAGAAAAAGAAGAACAAATGAAGCCCAAAGTCAGTGGAAGGAATGAAATAATAAAAAGCAGAGTGGAAATGAAATAGAGACTAAAAAGATAATACAAAAAATCAATGAAACTAAGAGCTGGTTTTTTGAAAAGAAAAAAAAAATTGACAAACGCTTAGCCAGACTCACTAAGAAAAAGAGAGACAAGGCTCAAATAAATAAAATCAGAAATTAAAGAGGAGAAATTATAGCAGATACTGCAGAAATACACAGAATTATTATATGTTAATACAGTGAAAAGCTATAGGCCGAAAAAATGGATAACATGGGAGAAATGGGAAAATTCTTAGAATCATACAACTTCCCAAAGCTGAATCAAGAAGAAATAGACAATCTGAATAGACCAATCACTAGTAAAGAGATTGAAACAGTAATCAACCCCCCCCACACACAAAAAAAGTCCAGGACGAGACAGTTTCTCTGGTGAATTCTACCAATCATTCAAAGAAGATTTAGTATCTATCCTTGTCAAACTCTTTGAAAAGTTTGAAGAGGACGGGACTCATTTTACAAGGCCAACATTACCCTGATACCAAAACCTGATAAGGACAACACAAAAAAAGAAAATTATAGGCCAATATTACTGAAGAACATAGATGTACAAATCCTCTACAAAATATTAACAATAAAATACAATAAATTAAAAGGAACAGGGCCAGCCCTGTGGCTTAGCGGTTAAGTGCACGCGCTCCACTACTGGCGGCCCGGGGTTCGCATCCCGGGCGCACACAGATGCACTGCTTGTCCGGCCATGCTGAGGCCGTGTCCCACATACAGCAACTAGAAAGATGTGCAACTATGACATACAAATATCTACTGGGGCTTTGCGGGACAAAAAAAAAGGAGGAGGATTGGCAATAGATGTTAGCTCAGAGCCAGTCTTCCTCAGCAAAAAGAGGAGGATTAGCATGGATGTTAGCTCAGGGCTGATCTTCCTCACACACACACAAAAAAAATTAAAAGGAACATACATGGCATACAAGGGGATTTATTCCAGGGACACAGGGATGGTTCAACATCCACAAATCAATCAACATGATACATGACTTTAACAATGATGCGGATAAAGCATTAGACAAGATTCAACACCCATTCATGAACAAAAAAACTCAATAAAATGGGTATAGAAGGAAAGTACCTCAACATAATAAAGATCATGTATGACAAACCAACAGCTAACCTCATACTCAATGATGGAAAACTGAAAGCTATCCCTCTAAGAACAGGAACAAGACAAGTATGCCCATTCTCACCACTGTTATTCAATAGAGTACTGGAAGTCCTAGCCAGAGCAATTAGGCAAGAAATAGAAACAAAGGGTGTGCAAACTGAAATGGAAGAAGTAAAACTCTCATATTTGTGGATGACATGATTTTATATATAGAATACTCTAAAGAATCCACCAAAAACTATTAGAAATAATTAACAAATACAGTAAAGATGCAGGGTACAAAATCAACATACAAAAATTAGTTGCATTTCTATATACTACCAATGAACTAGCAGAAAGAGTAATAAGAATACAATCTCATTTACAATTGCAACAAAAAGAATAAAATAACTAGGAATAAATATAACCAAAGGAGGTAAAAGAGCTGTACACTGAAAACTATAAGACATTATTGAAAGACATAAGACACCAAGAAATGGAAAGATATTCTGTTTTCATGGATTAGAAGAAATAACATAGTTAAAATGTCCATATTACCTAAGAAATCTACAGATTCAATGCAATCGCAATGACATTTTTCACAGAAATAGAACAAAGAATCCTAAAACTTATATGGAACAACACAAGACCCCAAATAGCTAAAGCAATCCTGAAAAAAAAGAACAAAGTTGGACGTATCACACTCCCTGATTTCAAACTATACTACAAAGCTATAGTAATCAAAACAGCATGGTACTGGCACCAAAACAGACATACAAATCAATGGAGCAGAACTGAGAGTCAAGAAATAAAGCCACATATCTATGGACAGCTAATCTTCAACAAAGGAGCCAAGAACATACAATGGAGAAAGGAAAGTCTCTTCAATAAATGGTGCTGAGAAAACTGGACAGTCACATGCAAAAGAATGAAAGTAAACCGTTACCTTACACTGTACACAAAAATTAATTCAAAATGGATTAAAGACTTGAATTTAAGACCTGAAACCATAAAACTCCTAGAAGAAATCACAGGCAGTACATTTTTTGACATGAGTCATAGCAGTATCTTTTTGAATATGTCTCCAAAGGCAAGGGAAACAAAAGAAAAAATAAACAAATGGGACTACATCAAACTAAAAATCTTTTGCACAGCAAAATAAAGCATCAACAAAATGAACAGACAACCCACCAACTGGGAGAAAATATTTACAAATCATATATTTGATAAGGAGTTAATATCCAAAACATATAAAGAACTCACAAAACTCAACAACAAAATACCAAACAACCTGATCAAAAAATGGGCAGAATATCCATGCAGATATTTTTCCAAGGAAGATATACAGATGGCCAACAGGCACATGAAAAGAGGTTCAGCATCACTAATTATTAGGGAAATGCAAATCAAAACTACAATGAGATATCACCTCACACCCATCAGAATGGCTATTATTAAAAAGACAAGAAATAACAAGTGTTGGAGAGGATATGGAGAAAAGGGAACCTTCATATACTAGTGGTGGAAATGTAAACTGGTGCAGCCACTATGGAAAACAGTATGGAGATTCCTCAAAAAATTAAAAATAGAACTACTGTATGATCCAGCAATTCCACTTCTGGGTATTTGTCCAAAGAACATGAAAACACTAATCCAAATAGGTATATGCACCCCTATGTTCATTACAGTATTATTCATAAAAGTCAAGACTTGGAAGAAACCTAAGTGACCATCAACAAATGAATGGATAAAGAAGATGTGGTATATGTATATATAGATACGGTAAAGTACTACTCAGCCATAAAGAAGAGATGAAATCTTGCCATTTGTGACAACGTGGATGGACCTTGAGGGTATTATGCTGAGTGAAATAAGTCAGACGGAGAAAGACAATTATCATATGATTTCACTCACATGTGGAAGATAAACAAGCAAATACAGAGAGATGGAAAACAGATTGGTGGTTACCAGAGGGGAAGGAGGTGTGTGGAGGGCAAAATTTGTAAATGGTCACAGGTGTGTGGTGACCAATAGCAACTAGACCTTTGGGTGTGAACACGATGTAGTCTATACGGAAGTTGAAATATAATGATGTACACCTGAAATTTATATAATGTTTCAAACCAATAAAAAATAAATAAATAAAAAGAACCCCCCCCAAAAATGAAAATAGAATATAAATTTTCCAAATAATTGGAAGAATAACACAGAAGAACAGGCAAGAAAAGATAACCTATAAAACTGAAGATTAAAAAAAAGCATTAAAAATACAAGCCAAAAAAATATGATAGAAATAATACAAATATGTTCTATCAAAATATACAAATGGAAAAATTTATACTCTCTAAAATGACTGCCAGATAGCATAATATAGATATTAGCTTATATTCAAGGAATACATCTAAAACAAAATAACTCAGAAAAGGTCAAAGTAAAGAACAATGACATTTCAATAAAAAAATTAGAGTTGTGCTATTAATATTGGAATAAGTAAATTGACGATTAAAAAGTATTAGAGATAAAAAGGGCATTTTATAATAATAAAGGTAGAATCCACAAGAAATGTGTAATAAGTATATCAATATGTGTCAAATATCATCATAACAAGTAAAGAGTAAACTATAGGAAATGCAGGGACAAATTGGCAGAGGACAATAGTAGTAGGAGACTTTAACCAATGGTAGAGGATGTAGAACAAAAATAATTAGTAAACAAAGAAATGTTCTAAATATTATAATTCATAAAGTGGACCTAATAAATATATATTGATAACATTGCCATGACTTTAGAGAAGACAACTTATTTTCATGCTCCATGGGACATTTACAATAGCTAACCACAAGAATAGGTTACAAAGAAAACAAGAACAGGTATAGTATAGACCACATTCTTTGATTAAAATGCAATAAAACTACCCAACAGTGGAATAGCTGGATCATATGGTAGAACTATCTTTGATTTTTTGAGGAATCTCCATAGTGTTTTCCGTTATTCACAATAGCCAAGACTTGGAAGCAACCTAAGTGCCCATCAAGGGACGAATGGATAAAGAAGCTGTGGTATATATACACAATGGAATACTACTCAGCCATAAGAAACGATGAAATCCAGCCATTTGTGACAACATGGATGGACATTGAGGGTATAATGCAAAGTGAAATAAGTCAGAGGGAGAAGGTCAAATACCGTATGATTTCCTTCATTAAGTAGTAGATAATAACAACAATAAACAAACACATAGGGACAGAGATTGGATTGGTGGTTACCAGAGGGGAAGGGGGGAGGGAGGAGGGCGAAAGGGATAATTCGGTACGTGTGTGGTGATGGGTTGTAATTAGTATTTTGGTGGTGAACATGATGTAATCTATGCAGAAATAGAAGTACAATGATGTACACCTGAAACTTTTACAATGTTATAAACCAATGTTACTGCAATAAAAAAAAATTTAAAAAAATGCAATAAAACTAAAAATTAATTTTAAAATATAGTAAAGTACAGAAATTAATGAATTTAAAAACATAAAGTGAGTAGAATTGATAAATAAAACTGAAGTCTGTTTCCTGGAAAAAAATATTGAAATTCATAAAACGCTTTCTAAATCAATATTAAGGAAAAAGCACAAATATGCAAATTAGAAATTTTACTAAAAGGTTAAAATTAGGTACATTTTAGATTAAAAAGATTTGAAAAGATTTGTAAAATAATACTTTGCAAAATTCTATGCCAATTACTCTGCTAAGTAGAATGGAATGGATGATTTTTTTCCTAGGAAAATATGAATAAACAAAATCAACAGCAGAAAATATTACAATCTTAAGTAAATCAAATATAGAAGAAATTGAGAAAGTTATGAAAATCTTGCCCCTCAAAGAGCCCCAAGCCCAGAATTTTTTTTTTTATGTAACCTTAAAGGTTTACTCGACAAATATGGTGACCTCTTCCACTGCATGTTACTGTCACTCTCTTCAAATATCAAGTTTATTTATGACAAAAAAGTCCTCCCTCCTTCCGCTCCCCGAAGGCATCACAAGGTCTCCTTTCCTTTACTTGATCTTTCCCATTTTGTTGAACACAGGGCAATTTTTTGAAGTCCTTAGGCTGAGGAAAGCCTGTAATTTGGATTCTGTGGAGAACCAGAGTGTGGTGAAGTCCAGCTATTGATGGGCAAGCACTGGCCTCCTTTGAGCATGAAATGCAGTCCTTTTTTTTTTTTATTGATGTTTCAAAAGTTTTTAACATTATTAAATTTTGGATTGTACATTTTTGTTTGTCCTTCACCATATATATGATTCCCTTCACCCCTTGTGCCCAGCCCCACCCCTATTGCCCCTGGTAACCACAGTACAGTTTTTTCTGTCCATGTGTTGGTTTATATTCCACATATGAGTGAGATCATACAGTGTTTGTCTCTCTCCTTCTGGCTTACTTCACTTAACATAATACCCTCCAGGCCCATCCATGTTGTTGCAAATGGGACGATTTTGTCTTTTTTTATGGCTGAGTAGTATTCGATTGTTTGAATATACTACATTTTCTTAATCCAATCGTCAGTCGAGGGACACTTAGGTTGCCTCCACTTCTTGGCTATGGTGAACAATGCTGCAATGAACATAGGGGTGCATAAGCCTCTTTGGATTGTTGATTTCAGGTTTGTTGATAGATTCCCAGTAGTGGGATGGCTGGATCATAGGGCGTCTCCATTTTTAATTCTTTGAGGAATCTCCATACCATTTTCCATAGAGGCTGCACCAGTTTGCATTCCCACCAGCTGTGCATGAGGGTTCCTGTTTCTCCACATCCTCTCCAACATTTGTTGTTTTTTGTCTTGGTGATTATAGCCATTCTAACGGGTGTGAGGTGGTATCTTAGTGATGTTTTGATTTGCATTTCCCTGACTATTAATGATGTTGAACATCTTTTCATGTGCCTATTGGCCATCTGTATATATTCTTTGGAGAAGTGTCTGTTCATTTCCTGTGCCCATTTTTTGATCTGGTTGTTTGATTTTTTGTTGTTCAATTGTGTGAGTTCTTTATTATATTATGGAGATCAACCCCTTGTCAGATGTATGTTTTGCAAATATTCTCTCCCAGCTGGTGGGTTGTCTGTTCATCTTGATTCTGGTTTCATTTGTCTTGTAGAAGTTCTTTAAAATGATAAAGTCCCACTTGTTTATTTTTTCTTTAGTTTCCCTAGTCTGAGTAGGCAAGTCATCTGAAAAGATTCCTTTATGACCAATGTCAAAGAGTGTGTTGCCTATATTTTCTTCTATGAGTTTTATAGTTTCAGGTCTCACCTTCAGGTCTTTGATCCATTTTGAGTTAATTTTTGTGAATGGCAATAGCACATGGTCCACTTTCATTCTTTTGCATGTGGCTGTCCAGTTTTCCCAACACCATTTATTGAAGAGACTTTCCTTTCTCCATTGTATGTTCTTGGCTCCTTTGTCGAAAATTAGCTGTCCGTACATGTGTGGTTTTATTTCAGGGCTTTCAATTCTGTTCCATTGATCTGTGTGTCTGTTTTTCTACCAGTACCATGCTGTTTTGATTACTATTGCTTTGTAGTGTGTTTTGAAGTCAAGGATTGTGATGCCTCCTGCTTTGTTCATTTTTTTTAGGATTGCTTTAGCTATTCAGGGTCTTTTGTTGCCCCATATAAATTTTAGTATTCTTTTTTCTATTTCCATGAAGAATGTCATTGGGATTCTGATTGGGATTGCATTGAATCTGTAGATTGCTTTAGGTAACATAGACATTTTAACTATGTTTATTCTTCCAATCCACGTGCATGGGATATCTTTCCATTTCTTTATGTCATCATTGATTTCTTTCAATAATGTCTTGTTGTTCTCATTGTATAGGTCATTCTTCTCCTTGGTAAGATTTATTCCTAGGTATTTTATTCTTTTTGATGCAATTGAAAATGATATTATCTTTTTGAGCTCTCTTTCTGTTAGTTCATTAGCATACAGAAATGCAACTAATTTTTGTAGATTGATTTTGTACCCTGCAACTTTGCTGTAGTTGTTGATTATTTCTAATAGTTTTCCAACAGATTCTTTAGAGTTTTCTATGTATAAAATCATGTCATCTGCAAATAGTGAGAGTTTCACTTCTTCGTTACCTATTTGGATTCCTTTTATTCCTTTTTCTTGCCTAATTGCTCTGGCCAAAATCTCCAGTACTCTGTTGAACAGGAGTGGTGAGAGTGGGCAACCCTGCCTCATTCCTGTTCTCAGAGGAATGACTTTCAGTCTTTCCGCATTGAGTATGATGTTGGCTGTGGGTTTGTCATAAATAGCCTTTCTTATGTTGAGGTACTTTCCTTCTATTCCCATTTGGTTGAGAGTTTTTATCATAAATGGATGTTGTATCTTGTCAAATGCCTTCTCTCCATCTACTGAGATGACCATGTAGTTTTTATTTTTTGTTTTGTTGATGTGATGTGTCACGTTGATTGATTTGCGGATGTTGAACCATCCCTGCGTCCCTGGTATAAATCCCACTTGATCACGGTGTATGATCCTTTTAATGTATTGCTGTATTCAGTTCGCCAATATTTTGTTGAGGATTTTTGCATCTACGTTCATCAGTGATATTGGCCTGCAATTTTCTTTCTTTGTATTGTCTTTGTCTGGCTTTGGTATCAGGGTGATGTTGGCCTCATAGAATGATTTAGGAAGTGTTCCATCTTCCTCTATTTTTTGGAATAGTTTGAGAAGGATGGGTATTAAATCTTCTTTGAATGTTTGGTAAAATTCCCCAGAGAAGTCATCTGGTCCTGGACTTTTATTTTTGGGGAGGTTTTTGATTACTATTTCAATCTCTTTACTTGTGATTGGTCTATTCAGATTCTCCATTTCTTCTTGGTTCAGTTTTGGGAGGTTGTATGAGTCTAAGAATTTATCCGTTTCTTCTAGATTGTCCAATTTGTTGGAATATAATTTCACATAGTATTCTCTTATAATCCTCTATATTTCCGTGATATCCATTGTAATTTCTCCTGTTTCATTTCTAATTTTATTTACTTGAGCCTTTTCTCTTTTTTTCTTAGTAAGCCTAAGCCCAGATTTTTCATAGGTAAAATTTTCAAACCTTTAAGGAGCAGATAATCTCGATCTATTTAAACTTCTTCAGATATACAGAAAGAAAGAAATGCTTCCAAATTCTTTTATCTCAATCATCATAACAAAGACACCAAAATCTGACAAGAACAGCACAAGAAAAGAGAGACAATGAAAGAGAAAGAGCTTGAGAAGGAGAGAAAGAAGTGCAGTACCCTTATGAATGATGCTAACACTTAAACTATTCGCTAATGGGATGCATCAGTATGTTAAACAAATGCAAAACTATTTTAATATTGTGAAATCTATTAATATAATTTAGCATTGATTAACGAGAAAATTATGATCATCTCAATTCATGCCAAAAAGGCATTTGACAAAATCCAATAGCCATTTCTTATTTAAAGCTGATTTTTTTTCACTGAATAGTGGAACATATGGATACTTCCCAAACGACAAACATTTTCTTTTTTTTTTTTTGTGAGGAAGATCAGACATGAGCTAACATCTGCTAGTTCTCCTCTTTTGCTGAGGAAGACTGTCCCTGGGCTAACATCCTTGCCCATATTCCTCCAGTTTATATGGGACACCGCCACAGCATGGCTTGCCAAACCGGCGAACCCCAGGCCGCCGCAGTGGAGCACGTGCACTTAACCACTTGCACCACTGGGCCGGCCCAGACAAACATTTTCTTAAACTAAAAGTCAGAATCTACTTAAGAATGAAACATAGGGGCATTTTTATTAAAGTCAGTAACAATACAATAAGTCCAACTGTCAAATATTTCTTAACACTGTTTTGTAAGTATTAGCCAAGTACATTTGACAAAAGGGAAAATTAAACTGAAGTCTCATTATTAAAAAAAGTCAAAATTATACTTATTTGTAAATGAAATGATTATATACTTAGAAAATCGAATAAGCCACTGAAAAAACTAAAAAAGGAGAGTTCATTAAGTTGTCCAATTACAAGATTTATATATAAAAAATAGATTTTATTTTTTAAAAACTTTAGAAAAATTCAGAAAATTTAATAGAAGAAAAATTTGTTTCTAAGAGCAAGTAAAAACAAACACAATATCTTGAAGTTATTTAACAAAAAGCAGTATAAATATAAAGCCTGCTTTAAAAGTACTCTAGGACATAAAATAATATAAATAAGTGGAAATAAATACATTGCTTTTAGATAGGAATACTTAATAGTGTAAAGATGTCAATATCAAGAAATGTAGCTATAAGTTCAATGTGACATCAATCAAAATGCCAATATATTTTCTTGGCAACATGACATAATCATTTTAAAGTTCACTTGAAAAAATAACTATGTGAGAATAGCAAGAAAAATTAGAAAAAATACTAATACATGGAGATTACCTCAGTCAGATATTTAAATATATTGGGACAATAAAAGAATTGAAATGTTTTGAAACTGGAGAAGAGATATAGAGACAAAAAAATGTAACAAAATAGAATCCATAAGTGGATCCAAATACCCTAACAAATCTAGTGTATTTTAAAAGTGTTATTTCAAAGCAGTCAAAAAAATGTACTATTAGACAGAGGTATTGGTACAAATGGCTAGCAATTTGCAAAAAATAAAACTGAAAGGCTGCCTTAATGCCTACACACCCTCCAAAAATCATTGATGAATCATGCATAAAATATGAGAGCAAAAATTTATTTTGAAGAATAAAGATGCAATAATATCCCAGGCTTTATGAAGAAATTAAACATCACACTCTTAAATAGCTAATTGGTGAAAGAAAATATCACAAGGGAAATTAGAAAATATTTTGAGATGGATTAGAACAAAAACACACCATACCGAAACTTAAGGAGAGCAGGTAAAGCAGTGCTTACAGAGAAAGTTATAGCTGTAAACACATATATTAAAAAAAGAAAGACTTCAAATCAATAATCTAACATCCAATCTTAAAGAAACTGGGAGAAGAAGAGCAAACTAAACCCAAAGCAAGGACAAAGTAAGAAATAATCAATATGAAAGTGGAAATAAATGAAAAAGAGAATAGAAAAACAATAGAAAAAAATCCATTAAACCAAAAGCTGTTTCTTTGACAAGATTAACAAAACAGACACTGAACAAGAGAAAAAGAGAGAAGATTCAAATTACAAAAATAAGGAATTGATGAAGGGAAATCACTATTGGCCTTACAGAAATAAAAATAATTACAAGGGAATATTATGAACAACTTCATGCCAACAAATTAGGTAAATTAAATGGAATGGATAAATACCTAGAAAGACAAGAAAAACTACTGAGATTGACAAAAGAAGTGACAGAAAATTGAATACATCTATAACAATTAGTTATTGACTTAATAATCAAATACCCACAAAGAAAAGTCCAGGCCCAGATGGTTTTAAAGATGAATTTTACCAAACACATAGAGAAGAATTCATACCAATTGTATTATTCCAGATTATCCAGAGGAACAGAACCAATAGGCTAGGAAATTTATTATAAGAAATTGACTCACATATTTATAGAGTCTTAAAAATCCTAAAGTCTGCAGTTAGGAAGCTGGAGACCCAGGAAAGCTGATTATGGTCTTCCAGTCTGAAGGCAATCAGTCAGAGAGAGTTCCCTCTTACTCAGCTTTGTTGTTCTATTCAGGTTTTCAACTGAATGGATGAGACCCAACCATATTAAGGAGGGCAATCTGCTTTACTAAGTCTACTGATTAAAATTTTAATCTTATACAGAAACATCCTCATAGACATACCAAGAATACTGTTTGACCAAATAGCTGAGCAACCCATGACCCAGCCAAGTTGACATGTAAAATCCACCATCACACAAATTCTTCAGAGGCTCTTCCAAAATTAGAAACAGAGGGACACACTCCAACTCATTCTTTGAGGCCAGTATTACAACGATACCATAATCAGGAAAAAAAAATCATAAAAATGAAAACTACAGACAAATATCCCTTATAAGTATAGATGCAAAAATATTCCACAAAATACGAGCAAACTGAATCCAGGAACGTAGAAAATGAAAGGGTAATATATCATGACCAATGTTGGTTTAATATACAAAAATCTATTTAAAAGCACCATATTAATAGAATAAGGGACAAACCATGTGATTATCTCAATAGACACAGAAAGATATTTAACAAAATCCAACACCCCTTCATGATAAAAACACTCACCTAACTAGGAATAGAAGGGAACTTCCTAAATCTAATAAACAGTATCTACAAAAAACTCACAGCTAACACCATACATAGTAGTGAAAGACTAAATGTTTACCCCCTAAAATTAGAAACAAGAGAAGAATGTCTCTCTCACCACATTTATTCAACATCATATTATAGGTTCTAGCTAGGACAATTAGGCAAGATAAAGAAATAAAAGGCAAGCAGATTGGAAAGTAAGAGTAAAACAAACTTTATTCACAGATGCTATGATCTGGTATATAGAAAATTCTAAGGAACCAACTAAAATTATTTAGAAATAATAAGCTCTTTAAGCTTGTAGAATACAACAAGATCAATAAACAAAAATCAATTTTATTAGCAGTGAAAATATTGAAAATCAAGTTAAGAAAGCAATTCTACTTACAATAGCATAAAAAGGAATAAATAATTGGGAATGAATTTTGCAAAGGAATGAAAGCCTAGTACACTGAAAACTACAAAAATTTGAAAAAAGTAAAGAACAGACAAATAAACATAAAAGAGATTTCATGTTAATGGATCAGATGACTTAATATAATTAAGATGACAATAATCCTCAATTTTATCTACATATGCAGTGAAATCTCTATCAAAGTCCCCCAAATTGATAAGCTAATCTTAAAATACATATGGAAATGCAAAGGACCCAAAATAGCCAAAATAATCTTGACAAAGAACAAAATTGGAGGACTCACATTTTACAATTTCAAATCTGACATTAAGGTTAAAGTAATCAAGACTCTGTGGTACTAGGATAAGGATAGTCATGTAGATAAATACAATATAATTGAGAGTTTAGAAACAAGCTTTTATATTTGCAGTCAATTGATTTTCAACACACAAAAATTAATATTAAATGTATCATAGACCTAAATGCAAGAGCTAATATGATACCGCTCTTAGGAGTAAATATTCAAGAACGTGTGTTAGGCAATGCTTTCTTAGATATGACACTAAAAACAAAAGTGACAGAAGAAAAAATAGAAAAACTGGACTTCATTAAAACTAAAAACATGTGTGTCAAAGGATACCATCAGAGAATGAAAAGACAGCCCACAAAAAGGGAGAAAATATTTGCAAATCATATGATCTGATATCTGATATTATCAAATCTCTAATAAGAGACTAGTATTCAGGATATATAAAGGATCTATAAAGAACTCTCACAACTCAACAATAAAAAGACAACCCAGGACATGATGTAATCTATGCAGAAATAGAAGTATAATGATGTACACCTGAAATTTATACAATGTTATAAACCGATGTTACTGCAATAAACAAAAAATTAAAAAAAAAAGATGACCCAATGAAAAAAATGGGCACAGGATTTGAATAGACACCTCTCCAAAGAAGATATAAATGGCTTATAAGCTCATGAAAAGATGCTGAACATCATTAGTCGTTAGCGGAATGCAAATAAAAACTACAATGAGATATCACTTCACACTCACTATGATGGCTATAATCAAAAATACAGACAGTAACAACTGTGGGCGAGGATATGGAAAAATTGGAACCCTCATACTTCCCTGATGGAAACATAAAATGTTGCAGCAACATTGGAAAACAGTTTGGCAATTTATCCAAATGTTAAATCTAGAGTTGCCATAGGGACTAGCAATTCCATTCCTAGGTATATAATATAAGCGAACGGAAAACATACATCCATACAAAAACTTATGCACATATTTTCATAGCAGCATTATTAATAATATTAAAAAAGTGGGAGAAACCCAAATACCCATCAATGATGAATGTATAAAAAATAGGTGCTATATCGATGCAATGGAATATAATCCAGCAATAACAAGTAATGAAGTACTGATAGATGCAAGAACAAGGAGGAACCTTGAAAACGTTATGCTAATTGAAAGATGGCAGTCACAAAAGACCACATATATTATGGTTTCATTTATATGAAATGTCCATAATTGGAAAATCTATAGAGAAAGACCAGTAGATTAGTTTTTTCCTAGGTCTGGAGTGGGAAAAGGGGAGGAAACCCTAATGGGTATGAGGCTTCCCTTAGGGGTGATAAAAATGTGCTAAAGAATGGCTATAATTAACAACACAGGAAACAATAAGTGTTGGAGAGGATGTAGAGAGAAGGGAACTCTCATACACTGCTGGTGGGAGTGCAAACTGGTACAGCCACTATGGAAAACAGTATGGAGATTCCTCAAAAAATTAAGGATAGACCTACCATATGACCCACCTATTCCACTGGTGGGTATTCATCCCAAGAACATGAAAACATGAATGCGTCAAGATACATGCACCCCTATGTTCACTGCAGCATTATTCAGAATAGCGAAGACTTGGAAGCAACCTAGGTGCCCATCAAGGGACAAATTGATACAAAAGACGTGGTATATATACACAATGGAATACTACTCAGCCATAAGAAACAATGAAATCCAGCCACTTGTGACAACATGGATGGACATTTAGGGTATTATGCTAAGCGAAATAAGTCAGAGGGAGAAGGTCAAATATCGTATGATCTCACTCATAAGTAGAAGATAAAAACAACAACAAACAACCACATAGAGACAGAGATTAGATTGGTGGTTACCAGAGGGGAGGAGGGGAGGGAGGAGGGAGAAAGGAATGATTAGGCGCATGTGTGTGGTGATGGCTTATAATTAGTATTTGGGTGGTGAACATTATGCAATCTATGCAAAAATAGAAGTATAATGATGTACACCTGAAATTTATACACTGTTACAAACCAATGTTACCGCAATAAAAAAAAAAAAAAGAGAGAGATGCAATCAGCAACCACCTTGAACTGGTCCAAACCCCACCTCAAGAGCCACGCCTGTGCAGATGGGTCGAGAAATGCCTAAGAGATTACCTTTGCTTCATTTTAATGTTAAGATCTCCACCCCAGGAGGAGCTTAGGCCTTATTACCATAACACGCCATGTTTGTGGAAGCATGTTTTCCAACTGAGCCAACGCAAACAAATACCCACTTTCCCTTTTGAATATTCATTCCCCATCCAAAATAAAAGACTCCTGCTTTCCCTTAGTTGGGGAGCCATGGCTTTGGAAGGGATTCCCCATGGTCTCCTTTATTTGCTGCAAATAAATATTACTTTGTGTGACCAAAAAAAGTGCTAAAATTGGATAGTGATGGTGACACAGCTCTGTGTCAATAATTACCAGTTATACAATGCAATGTATAAATCAGAGTCCATTTATCACAAAATCAAAAATAATGTAAATGCCAGATAAAATGTATAAGATCTATACGAAGCAAAAAACCTGAGGAATAAAAAGTAGACAAATCAATAGAGAAACATACTATGAGTCTAGAAGGAAAGACATTTATTTTGTTGACTATCTCTATTTTACTACTGCAAACAATTTTTTAAATAAAATAATTCAGATAAGTGACTGTTCATTGCTGGTACAGAAAAATAATGTACTGTTTCTATGGCTAGATCATATCTTGTTTCAGAACTCAGGGATTTTGAGGCAATAGTTAATAAATAGGTATATTCTGTAATTATATTATATTCTATAATAAATAGAATGGACTCTGTCATCAGACTTTGTTATTATGCAGTATGTGGTATCATTTTTGTTTGAAGACCTCAGGTAATAGCAGTTAAAAATGGAGGGAAAAATGCTAAAGAACAAGATCAAAGGAAGTTCTAGTTGGTTGCCAAGACTCGAGAATCTCACTCAAATTCTAGCCTGTGGCTAAGAGGCTGTTCTCAGACCCCAAGGTTGTCAGTTTCATATTTTTGTTTGCTTATTTTTCTATGCACATATCAATATTTAACCCTAAACTGTCTACCAGAGATATAAAACTCTTTTTGATGCAATCAGGTAGTATATTGGTTTGTTGTGTTTGAGAGCAAGAGAAATTTCTTTTGGGACAACCCTTGCTATTGCTACCATCTGGATTTATTTGCTCACTAGGCCCAATGCACAGCTGCTTTTTATCTTAGAGCCTTTGTGCTGGAAATTGACTTTCTGTTTCTCCTGCATTTGATTCCAACTTTCCTCTATCCAATATCTTCCCCTTTTCCTCTTTCTTAGTTTATTCCCTAGGTTTTGGTAGAGGATATTCTCCAGTTGAGAAAAAAAGTGCACGTTAGATAGTTTTTGAGATTTTTCATTTTATGAAAATGTCTTTATACTATCTTCACATTTGGTTAAGAGTTTGACCAGGTATAGAATTCTAGAATGGAAATAACATTCCCTCAAAATGTTGTTCTATTGTCTTCTAGCTTCCAGTATTGCTGTTAAAATGTCTGATTGCTTTTTGAAACAGATCTATTTCCTTGACTTTTCTCCTCTCTGGAAGCTTTAACAATTTTCTCTTTTGCCTTTCTGAAATTTCACACTCAAATATCTAATTTTCCAGCTTCTAAAATTTGTTGTCAGCTTTCCCCTGCTACTGTACTTTCTCCTGTTCTAATTTTATATTTGTGGTTATGTTGTTTTATTCCTTTGATGTCATTGTAGTAAAGTGAAGAACGACAGTAGCCTACGTACTGAAAGTCTCATTATTTTTTAAAACATAATGAAAATTAAAACATACATAAACATCTTCTGGTGACACTTTTGAAATTAAGAAATAAATAATAAATTCTCCATGTGCTTAGGCAGAATACGGAAGTTATCCATGAAGGAATAAAAATAAAAATGTTCTTATACTTTTATGCAATATTAAATGCCAGGAGACAATGGAACAATGCCTACAGATTTTTGAGGAAAATTTTGCAATTCAAGAATTCCATGCGCGTCAAAGTTGTTATGCACAATGACAGGAGAAGTATATTTTTATATATACAGGAAATATTCCACTCATGGACATTTTCTGAAAAAATCTGCAAAGGTGTACTCCAGCTAGGTGAGAGATGAATCAAAATAAACTCAAGAATTGGAAAGTGACGTATATACAGTACTAGCAGTTATTGAAACCATTTAAATATAGAATTTCATTTGTCATTATTAGAAATATTACTACAAAAATGTATAATTATTACTGAGAGAAAAATATAAAAATAAAATAAACTTATTAATAATACATAATGAAAACCTGGAACAAGCAGTTGGAGATGGGATGTGAGAAGTAAAAGCATATTACTTTCCTTATTGTCTTAGGATGGAGTTGATAGTTACTGGTTACTTTTAGTTATTATTATATTGTTTTTGAAAAAATATGCAATTAATACATGAATGTTTTTTCATTATAAAAACTTCAAATAATACCTTGAGTAAAAATAATAGTTCCGCTTAATATGGCCCCAACTCCCAACCTGGCCCACCAATCACTGTACTCTCGACAAAAGTAGCCAGTGCTTCTAAACTCAATATGTATAAAATAATTTCTTCTCTCATGAGACAGATTTACTCATATCACTTACATCCGGTTACCCAGGCTGGAGACTCTAAAGCCATCCGTAATTTTCTCTCTGTATGCTTCTCACAGCTAAGTAGTCATCACTTTTCTTTGTTGTTACTTCATTTTCCTTTCTTTGGATTCTATCTGCCTCAACTTTAGTTAAGCCCCTTCACACCTTTTTTCTAGTCCAGTCTACAGTAAACTCCTAACCAGATTCCTTGCTTCCATTCTTACCTTGTAGCTATGCATGTTGCACTCAGCTCAGATTAATTTTTCCCCTACTAATCCATTTCAGTCTTTTAGCTTTTCTCCTGCCAGGAAATTTAGTCTGCTCTGGAGTCCCTGTAACATTTGCTTCCTGACCACTCTTGCTGCCCACAGGTGTCCTCCATTCTAATCAAAAAGGTTTATTTACTGATTCTGAAAGTGCCTTGTGTTCAGTCAGTGAATAATGACTCTTATCTCTGCCTCATTGTTTTCGCTCAAGTCATTTTCCCTTCTTGGAAATCCTTTCCATTTATCTAATCTTACCCATTCTTCAAAGGAAATTTCAGATTTAATTCAAAGACACTAGCTCCATATGTCTGTCTCCTTGAGCCTCTGTAACATATCCTGTTTCTCTTTTTATCTTAATTAGCAAGTACCTCTGAGCCAAATGTGAAGCTCCATCCTGATAGCTGTCTCTTATCACAGGCTACAGTCACATCTATCTCCCTATCTTTGCAATTGATTTGTGATATTTCTTTTAGTTCCATTTTAAACACTCTTTGGAATAATGCTTTTCTAACAAGAGGCCTCAAATGTACAAGACCTGACTCATAGTAAGCTCTGCATAAATATTAGTTATTAAGCAAATAAGAAATTATGCCCATTATTTTAAAAAGTAACCAGCACTGTTATGTATATCTTTCCAAACTTTTTCTATTAGTTTACATATATGTACATATATAACAAAACTTTTTTTAAATTACAAATGTTCATTTTGTTTTTATTATTCCATAGCTTATGTTTTTCATTTCATTATGTTTTAGAGATCTTTCTGATGATGTGTTTTAGGGACTTTTCTATACATGTTTGCATAGGTCAGTTTTTACTACTGTATATTATTCCAAAGTATAGCTGTTCCACAAATTATTTATTATCCTTTTGGTAGTCTTTTAAGCCATTTCCATATTTTCACTATTACATACAATGCATCAATAAACATCTGTGCGTATGCCTTTTTGTGTATAAGTGTGAGAATTTTTCTAGGATAGATAGCTAGAAGTAGACTTCCTAGGCTTGGGGTTTTTACATTTTGAAATATTCTGCTAAACTTACCTCCCAAAAGACTTTGCTAATTTTCACTCTCTCTAAACATGTATTTAACATTATAAACGTGTAAACCAGTTGTCCCACACTTTCACTACCAGTGAAAATGATCAATCTTTAAATTTTTTCCAATCTAGGCTAAAAAATTGTTTAGTGCTGTTTTAATTAGAATTTACCTGATTATGCATGAATAGAACATATTTTCATATATTTATTAGATATTTGTATTTCTTATTCTTTCATGTATGACTGTTCACATATTTTGCCATTCTACTATTTGTCTGTTATTTTCTTATTGATTCATACATATGATATTAATATTTTTGTTATAAGTATTTTCTCTATGTCTGTCACTGTTCAACTGTATGGTATCTTTGTCATTCATAATTTTTAAATATCCATGCAATCAAATCTTTCATTCTTTTTTGGGGGGAGGACTTCATAGTGTTAAATATTGCTTAATAAAATAGCCTTCCATACACCAATGATTAACAAAAAGTTCCTATTATTCATCAAATATTCTATAGTTTAAAAAAATCTTCCATTTTGAACTTCTAGAATTTATTTCTGCATTTATTGCAACTGTATATATAATTGACATAATATTTAACACCAATTTGAAATCTACCTTTATCTTTTATTAAATTCATCTATATTTATATCTATAACTCTATTTCTATACTCTCAATTCTAGTCCATTGACATAGTCTTCTCTTTTCATGGCAATACCACACTGTTTAAATCACTATGGTTCTATGGTATGTTTTTGTACCTCGCAAGGTATACCACTCCCTTCCCACCATGGTTCTTTTTCAAAATATCCTTGGCTACTCTCTTGTATTTTTTCTTCCAGATAAACTTTACTCAGCTTCTCAGTATCTACAAAATTCCTATTGGGATTCTGATTAGATATGCATTGAAATGAGGAGTAATTTGGGAGGGAGAAATAGAATCTTAACAATAGTTAATCATCCCATCTAAGAACATAACATGTGTCTCCCTTTATTTATGCCTTCTTTTATGTCCTTCACTAAAGTTTTATAATTTCACTTAAGTAGGTTTTTATTTTTTTAAAACTTGAGATATTTTATGGCTTTTGTTTCTAATGTGATTGGTATTTTCATGACCTTTTAAATTTGTCATTACTGATATACATGGAAGCTATTGATACTTAGTATCTTACTTATACTTAGTTATCTATTTTGATATTTCTTATTTGAGTCTCTTTAATTTTTGATGTAAACAATTATCTGCAAATTATGATAATTTTGTCTTATACTTTCCAATATTTATTGTCCTAAATTTTTATTTATTTTGTATTGTATTGCCCAAGACTTTAACTACAAAATAAATGGTACTGGTAATTGAGAGCGTCTTTGTCTTGTTCATGACATTTATGGAAGTTTTATCATTACGAAGTATCATGTTTTTTGTTTTTTGTCACTGAGGAAGATTCACTCTGAGCTAACATCTGTTGCCAATCTTCCTCTGTTTTGTATGTGAGCTGCCATCACAGCATGGCCACTGATAGATGAGTGGTGTAGGTCCATGCCTGGAACTGAACCTGGGTTGCTGAAGTGGAGCATGCTGAACTTAACCACTAGGCCACTGGGACTGGCTCAAGTATCATGTTTTATACATCAAAAATTGTCTCTTTATGGATTTTAGGAAGTTTCATTTTACTTCTAGCCTCCTAAGAGATTTTTTATTTTCATAAAGTAATGGTGATAGGTTTTTGTCAAATTTGGTGGGATTAATCTATTAAGATGATCATATGGTTTTTTCCTTTAAATTTTTAATTTAGTGAATGAAATTACTAGATATCCTGATATCAAACCATCCTGGCTTCTGGGGTAAATCTCACTATATATTATTCTTAAATTAACTAATGGATTTGATTTAATAGCATTTTGTTTGAATTTTTGCATCTATATTCATCTTACAGAACACTAGTTCTATATTTAGCCTAATTCATTATTATTCATTCCATCTAATGAAAATTTAATTTTATCAACAATATTTTTATTTTCAAGGTTTTCTTATTCTGTGATTACTTTTTTTCCATTTCAGACTATCATCTTTTTGTTTTATGTATTCAATGGCTTCTCAAATCTTACCAAGTCAATTAGAATCATGTTTGAATTTCTTATCTGTTCCCTGCATCATCTCTGTCTTTCCAAGACAAGTTTTTTGCTTGTTCATCTTGGGCCTTCTCATTTATGTTGTCTTCCTCAAATGTTTGGTATTCTTAGCTATCTGTTCACATTTATGATTGATGTATTTGTTTGATTAATATAGGTAAATGACATGAGTTTCCTCTGCAATTGTGTAGTTTTGCTTCTCCAGCAAGTTTTTCCTTTGAATAACAGTGCTGATGTGTGGGATTTGTGTAAGTGAGCAGGAAACATAATGAATAGATTTCACATTAGAGTGTGCGGCCATAAAGCAGGCAGGTAGGCTATAGATAATTCCTAACCTTCCCCTCTGTACTACCACACATGATGATGCATACAACTTCCCAAATGAGGAAAACTTTATTCTTTAGAGGAACACTCAGAGTATTTTTCTTCTGTAAAGAGAAGTTATTTTTCATTTCTCTCTGGGCCTCAAACTCTATGTAGTTTCTCGCTTGAGTTTGCATATCCACACCTAGTGTTCCTCATGTGCAAGATATTCCCTTTTACTTTTTTCCCCATCTTTATTGAGATATAATTGACATATAACATTGTGCAAGTTTAAGTTGTATAATGTTTTGATTCAACACATTTATGTATTGCAAAATGATTACCACAGTAATGTTAGCTAACACCACCATCACTTCACATAATTACCTTTTTATGTGGTGAGGACATTTAAAATTTACTCTCTTAGCAACTTTCAAGTATATAATACAGTATTTTTGACTATAATCACTGGGCCATACATTAGATCCTAGAAGTTATTTATAACTGGAAGTTTTTACCTTTTGACCAACATCTCCCCATTTCCCCCACCCTCCAACCCCTGACAACTACCATTCTACTCTCTGAGTCAAGCTTTTTTAGATTCCACATATAAGTGATATCATACAGTATTTGTCTTTCTGTGTCTGGTTTATTTCACTTAGCATACTACCCTCAAGTCCATCCATGTTGTCATAAATGGCAAGATTTCCTTACTTATCACAGTTGAATAATATTCCATTGTTTATATATACTACATATTCTTTATCCATTCACCCATAGATGGACACGTCCTTTTTCAAAGGTAGTTCTCAGGTTGTAATCTGGAGTTCAAAGCTGCTGTTGCTACTAACACCTTAGTATAATCAATGGGAGGAGAAACTAAGCAGTCTTGCCACTGTGAACTCAGTTTTAAATCTCAGATTACTACATTTAGTCAGTCTGAAATTGGAGTTTCTCTGAGTTTGATCTTACCTTTGAGTTCACATTCTCCTGCATGCATTTTAGACCAGTGTATCACAAGCTTTAATATCCATAGGAATCACATGGAGAGCTGTTAAAATGCAGATTCTGATTCAGGTGTTCTGGGGTGGAGTCTGATATTTTGCATGTCTAAAAAGAGGGTGCTGATGATGCTAGCTTGTGGACGAAGCTTTAACTAGACAGGTTTTAGACTTTGTTTCTGTTTTTCTATATAGAGACCACATCTGCTTTCTCTCTTCCAGGAATTTCTCAACTTTCGGACCATTGATGGCTTTCTTTTGGCTTCCCAGTGCTGTTATGGATTTCTTTTTTAATAAAATATCTGTTTTGCCACTTTAAAGGATTTTAAGTGATTGCAAAGGTAGACTGGTGTGCTAGATCTGTTATCTTGATCCAATTTTCATTGGTCTTCTTCTTGACAATGATAATAAGGGAAATATAGGTTTAAGTATCTTTCAGAAAACCTTTAAGTAACACTACAAGAATGTAAAATAGCATGATTTTTATCAAATTACTGGACAAAAATAAAATAAAAGTACAGTTCATACAGTAAAAAAGAGAGAAAGCAAATGAAAATGACAAAAAACAAAATTAGATGACATAAGCAAGACTAGCATAAAAATTATAGAATTGATTTAAATGGATTGAAATAGGCTTGACCAAAAGCAAAATTCCAATACATATTTTCTTTTTTTTTTTTGTTTATTGTGGTAACATTGGTTTATAACATTGTATAAATTTCAGGTGTACATCATTATACTTCTATTTCTGCGTGGATTACATCATCAAATACATATTTTCTACAAAAGACTCACTTACCACAGAATAACTAAGAAAGGACAAATACATGTTCTCAATTTAGAGGACAAAGCAATTCCTAACAAATGCAAGTAAACTACACCAGTGTTTACAATATTAAGAGCAAGAATTAATTCAAAGTAGAATATTAGTGGAACAAAAGAATGTTTTTTTTGGTGAAGGGCATAATTAATTTACTCATTAGAACATATTTATACCTACCATGTGCAAGATACTTTGTTATGTGCTAGAGATATAATGTTGAGGAAAAAAAGCAACATATTAAAAAGTAAACTATAATTAAGTAAGCTTTATTTTAAGAAATGGAGGCTACCAGAAATGTTAAAAAAGAAAGTTACTATAATAAACTATAAATAGAAACTTGACCTCCTTTCTTCTCTAAGCTTTTGTAAAAGAAGAAAATTATATAAAGTAGTAAATATAACAATTTATCATTGGTAGTATAACCTATATAGACAAAATATGTATAATAATAATAGTACAAAAACAGGAGAAGGGAGTAAACCTATACAAGAGTAAAGCTCTTATGTGTCACTGGAATTAAGTTAGTATAAATTTGAGATATGTTTTGATAAATTATGATGTATATTGTAAGCCCTGTAAACAACCACTAAAAAGAAACTCAAATATATTATGTTAAAAAATCATTAAAGGACTTATTAGGTTACACTGCAAAATATTCACTTAATGCAAAAGAAGGCGATTGAGGAAAAAGAGAGAACTAACAAGGAAGAGACATGTAGAAAACAAAAAGCAAAATGGTAGATATAAATCCAACCATCTAATAACACTAACATAATCAAATATAATTAAATGTGAGTGGATTAAAAATTCAATCAGAAGACAGAGACTTTTTTGTCATACTGAATAAAAAATAAACAAGATCTGACTATATGCTGACTATAGGAGACACACATTACTGTGTCTAATTAGACACATGCACATGTGAGTACTTTGAAAGTAAAAGGATAGAAAAAGATGTTTCATGCAAACAGCAAACATAAGAGAGCTGAAATGGCTATACTAATATCAGCCAAAATAAATTTTCAACAAAAAATATTACCAGAGACAAAGAAGGACATTTTATAATAATAAATGGATCAATCTATTAAGGACACAAAACAATTATAAACATATAAGAATGTAAAAACAGAGCCTCCAAATACATGAAACAAAAACTGGAAG
This sequence comes from Diceros bicornis minor, assembly GCF_020826845.1. Taxonomy (NCBI): domain Eukaryota; kingdom Metazoa; phylum Chordata; class Mammalia; order Perissodactyla; family Rhinocerotidae; genus Diceros; species Diceros bicornis. The sequence goes on from NC_080781.1 coordinate 60,647,605, forward strand.
ATTCAAGGAAGAAATAGAAACTTCAACAATAATAGCTGGAGAATTTAATATTCCACTTTGAATAATGGATAGAAACCTATGCAGATGATAAATAAGGATATAGAAGGTTTGACAACACTAAAAACAAACTAGCCCTAACAGACGTCTATAGAACTCTCCACCAAACAAAAGCAGAATAAACATTCTTCCAAAGAAGACATATAATATTCCTCAGTATAGACTATATGCTAGGCCATAAATAAAGTTTCATAAATATAAAAGGATTGAAATCATACAAATTATGTTCTCCTACCAAACTGAATTTAAATTAAAAATCAATAACAGAAGTAAATTTGAGAAATTCACAAATATGTAGAAATTAAACGTTACACATCTAAATAACCAATGGGTCAAAGAAAAAGCACAAGAGAAAGAAAATATTTGACATGAATAAAAACAAAACCACCACACACAAAAACTTATGAGAGGAAACTAAAAAAAGTTCTTATAAGAGTTTATAGCTGTCAATGTTTACATTAAAAAGTAATAATATCTCAAATCAATAACCTAAACTTTCACTTAGGAAACTGGGAAAAGAAGAGTGAACTAACCCTAATGCAAGGAGAAGAAAGGAAATAACAAAGATAACAGTAGAAGTAAATAAAAAAGATAATTAGAAAACAATAGAGAAAATCAGTACAACCAAAAGCTGGCTCTTTGATAATATCCACAAAATTAACAAATCTTTAGCCAACTGTCCCCCCACAAAAAAGACTTATAATACTGAAATCAGGAAGCAAAGAGGAGTCATAACTACAAATCTTACAGAAATAAAAAGGATTATAAAGGAATACTATGAATAACTGTATATCAACAACTCAGATAATTTAGATGAAATAAACAAGTTTCTATGAAGACACAAACAACCACAATTCATGAAAGAAGGATAAAATTATGAATAGTCAGAATAGTGAAGATAATCAATTAGAAATTTCAATACTTCTTACAAAGAAAAGCCCAGGCTCAAATGGCTTCACTGGTGAATTCCATGAAACATTTAAATACAATCAATACCAATACCTCACAAATTCTTCCAAACAATAGAAGATGAAAGATCACTTCCCAACTCATTCTATAAGCTCAATATTACTCTAATACCACAACCACAGACATTAAAATGAAATAAAACTACAGCTCGGTAGCCTTTATGAATATAGATGCAAACATGCTCAACAAAATACTAGAATACCAAATCAGCAATACATGAAAAGGATTACAAACTATAATGCAGTGAAATTTATTCCAGGAATTTAAGATTAGATTAACAGAGGAAAATCAATTAATGTAATACACCATATTAATAGAACAAAGGACAAAAACTACATGATGTTCTAAATAGATACAGACACACACAAAAAAAACAATTGACAAAATCCAATACTCTTTGCTGATAAAAACACTTAACAAACTAGGAATAAAAAGAAACTTCCTCAACCTGATAAAGGTCATCTATGAAACACCCACAGCTAGCATCATATTTAATAGCAAAAAACTAAATGCTTTCTCTCTAAGATTAAGAACAAGACAAGGCTGTGCACTCTCACCATGACTACTCAACAAAGTACTGAATGTTCTAGCCAGGGTAATTAGGCAAAATAAAGAAATTAAACCTGTCCGGATTGGAAAGGAAGAATTAAAACTATCTCTATTAACAAATGACATGATCTTGTACACAGATAATTCTAAGGAATCCACTAAAAACTATAAGAACTAATAGCAAGAATAGTCTTTTCAACTGGGATAAGTGTATATACACATACAAAGGAATGAAGTTAAACTCCTCCCTTACACCAGACATTAAAATTTAACTCAAAATGGATTACACATCTAAATGTAAGAACTAAAACTATAAATCTCTTAGAAGAAAACATAGGAAACATCTTCATAATTTTGGATAGGCAATGATTTCTTAGATATGACACAAAAACACAAGAGACAAAAGAAAAAATATAAAAATTTGACTTAATAAAATTTGAAACTGTTGCACCACAAGCAATACTATCAACAAAGTGAAAAGACAACCCATAGAATGGGAGAAAATACTTGCTAATCTTATACCTAAGGAGCTTGTATCCAGAATATTAACCCTTACACCTTGCTATGGGTTGAATGTCTGTGTCCCCTCAAAATTTATATGTTGAATCCCTAATCCCAATGTAATGGTATTTGGAGGTGAGGCCTTTGGGAGGTAATTATATTTAGATGTGTCATAAGGATGGAGCCTCCGTGATGGGATTAGTGCCCTTATAAGAAGAGGAAGAGACCAGAGCCCTGTCTTTCTTTGCCATGTGAGAACACATCAAGAAGATAGCCATCTGCAAGCCCAGAAGAGGGCCATCACCAGAATTCGACCTTGCTGGTACTCTGATTTCAGACTTCTCAGTTTCCAGATCTTTGAGAAATAAAAGTCTGCTGTATAAGTCACCTAGTCTATGATATTTTGTTATAGCAGCCTGAGCTGAGAAAGAGAATCTCAACAATAAAAGACATATACCCCAATTAAAAAATAAGCAAAGAATTTGAGTAGATATTATACCTAGTAGATACACAAATGGCTATTAAACACATGAAAAGATGCTCAACATCATTAACCATTAGGGAAATAGAAATCAAAACCACAACAAAATACCACTTCACACACACTAGGATAGCTATAATCTAAAAGACAGAAAAAATAAGTGTTGGTAAGGATGTGGATAAATTGTGATCATGATACATTGTTGTGGGGAGTGTGAATTGGTATAGCCACTTTGGCATACAGTTTGGCAGTTTCTTAAAAACTTAAATATAGACTTAATATATGACTCAAGAAATCTATTCCTAGGCTTAAGAGAAATGTAAATATATGTATATACAAAAACTTGTGCGTGAATGTTCATAGCAGCAGTATTCATAATAGCACCAAGGGGAAACAACCCAAAAGTCTGTCAATTGCTGAATGGATAAACAAATATTATATATCCATACAATGGAATATTATCTGGCAATGAAAAGTAATGTAGTACTCACATGCTACAATATGGATGAACTCTGAAAACATTAAAATTCTAAAGTGAAAGAGGCCAATCACAAAACACCATACACTGTATGATTGCATTCATTTTTGATGTCTGAAGTAGGCAAATCAAATCCATAGAGACAGAAAATGTATTAGTAGTTGCTAGGCTCGGGGAGGACCCATGGGGAATGAATGCTAATGGTATAGGATTTTTTTGGGGGGTGAGGAAAATATTTAAAATTAGATAGTAGTGATGGTTCCAAAACTCTGTGAATATACTGAAAATCATTTAATTCTATACTTTAAATGGATAAATTTTATGGTGTATGAGTTATATTTAAGTAAAACTGTTTTAAAATCGCTGTAATTCACCATATTCACAGACTACAAAAGGAAAACTACTCAATGATTTCAATAGATACTTAAAAATCATGTCACAAAACTCATTCCTGATAAATGGTTTGGTAAGTGGAATGAACATACATTCAAGGTTTTTAAAAAACTCTCATAATTAAAACTCTAGGAATAGAAACGAACTTCCTTAACCCTATAACGGGTACCTAAACATACCTAAAGCTAATATAATATTTATTTTATTTTTTTGTCTATTGTGGTAACATTGGATTATAACATTGTACAAATTTCAAGTGTACATTATTATACTTCTATTTCTGCAAGGATTACATAATGTTCTCATGTTCACCACCCAAATACTAATTACAATCCATCACCACACACATGTACCAAATTATCCCCTTCGCCCTCCTCCCTCCCCACTTCCCCTCTGGTAACCACCAATCCAATCTCTGTCTCTATGTGTTTGTTTGTTGTTGGTATTATCTACTACTTAATGAGTGAGATCATACGGTATTTGACCTTCTCCCTCTGCCTTAGGTCACTTTGCATAATACCCTCAATGTCCATCCATGTTGTCACAAATGGCTGGATTTCATCGTTTCTTATGGTTGAGTAGTATTCCATTGTGTATATATACCACATCTTTTTTATCCATTTGTCCCTTGATGGGCACTTAGGTTGCTTCCAAGTCTTGGCTATTGTGAATAATGCTGCAATGAACACAGGGGTGCGTGTATCTTTACGCATTGATGTTTTCACATTCTTTGGATAAATACCCAGCAGTGGAATAGCTGGATCATATGGTAGTTCTATCCTTAATTTTTTGAGGAATCTCCACACTGTTTTCCATAGTGGCTGCACCAGTATGCACTCCCACCAGCAGTATATGAGAGTTCCCGTGTCTCCACATCCTCTCCAACACTTGTTGTTTCCCGTCTTACTAATTATAGCCATTCTGACAGGAGTGAGGTGATATCTCATTGTAGTTTTGATTTGCATTTCCCTGATAGTTAATGATGTTGAACATCTTTTCATGTGCCTGTTGACCATCTGAATATCTTCTTTGGAGAAACATCTGTTCAGGTCTTTAGCTCATTTTTTAATTGGGTTGTTTTAGTTTTTTTGTTGTTGAGATGCATCAGTTCTTTATATATTTTGGAGATTAACCCCTTATCAGATGTATGGTTTGCAAATATCTTCTCCCAATTGTTAGGTTGTCTTTTCGTTTTGTTGATGGTTTCCTTTGCTGTGCAGATGCTTTTTACTTTTTTTAAAAATTTTTTTGTTTATTGCAGTAACATTGGTTTATAACATTGTATAAATTTCAGGTGTACATCATTATACTTCTATTTCTGCATAGATTACATCATGTTCACCACCCAAGTACTAACTACAACCCATCACCACACACTTGTGCCAACTTATCCCTTTCGCCCTCCTCCCTCCCCCCTTCCCCTCTGGTAACCACATTTGTTGTTCCATATAAATTTTAGGATTCTTCATTCTATTTCTGTGAAAAATGTTGTTGGAACTTTGGTAGAGATTGCATTGAATCTATAGATTGCTTTAGGAAGTATGGACATCTTAACTATGTTAACTCTTCCAATCCAAGAGCACGGGATATCTTTCCATTTCTTTGTGTCTTCTTCAATTTCTTTCAGCAATGTTTTGTAGTTTTCAGCGTACAGATCTTTCACCTCTTTGGTTAAGTTTATTCCTAGGTATTTTATTCTTTTTGTTGCTATTGTAAATGGGATTGTATTCTTATTTTCTCTTTCTGCTACTTTGTTGTTAATGTAAGGAAATGCAGCTAAGTTTTCTATGTTGATTTTGTATCCTGCAACTTTACTGTATTCGTTTATTACTTCTAAAAGTTTTTTGGTGGATTCTTTAGGGCTTTCTATATATAAAATCATGTCATCTGCAAATAGTGACAGCTTCACTTCTTCCATTCTAATTTGGATCCTCTTTATTTCTTTTTCTTGCCCAATTGCTTTGGCTAGGACTTCCAATAATATGTTTAATAGGAGTGGTGAGAGTGGGCTTCCTTGTCTCGTTCCTATTCTTAGAAGGATAGCTGTCAGTTTTTCTCCATTGAGGATGATATTTGCTGTGGGTTTGTCATATATTGCCTTTATTATGTTGAGGTACTTTCCTTCTATACCCATTATATTCAGAGTTTTTGTCATAAATGTATGCTGTATTTTGTCAAATGTTTTCTCTGGGTCTATTGAAATGATCATGTGATTTTTATTTTTCATTTTATTAATATGGTGTATCACATTGATTGATTTGCGAATGTTGAACCACCTCTGCATCCCTGGAATAAATCCTACCTGATCATGGTGTATAATCTTTTTACTGTCTTGTTGTATGCCATTTGCTAGTATTTTGTTGAGGATTTTTACATCCATGTTCATCAGTGATATTGGCCTACAATTTTCTTTTTTTTGTGTTGTCCTTGTCTGGTTTTGGTATCAGGGTAATGTCGGCTTCATACAATGAGTTAGGGAGCTTCCCCCCCTCCTCAATTTTTTGGAAGAGTTTGAGAAGTAATATAATATATAATGTTGAAATATAGAATGTGTTCCCCCCATCATTGGAAACAAGTTAAGGATTTCCACTCCCATCAAATCTATTGACTATTATTCTAGAGGTCCTATGAAGTGCAGTAAGGCAAGAAAATGAAATAAAGTGTATATTGATTGTATAGGCAAAAAGTAACATTGTCTTTACTTGCAGGTGACATTATTACCAAGAAAATCCAAAGCGATCTACAGAAAAGATACAAGAACTGGTAAGTGACTTTAGGTTCACAGGATACAAGGGCAATATACAGAAATCAATTGTATTACTATGAGCTAGCAATGAACAACTGGAAAACGAAATTTTAAAATAACATCATTTACAATGCATCCAAAAAATGAAACACTTCGGAAAAATTTAACAAAATATGTGAAAAAGACTGTACACAGAAACTACAAAACACTGTTGAAAGAAGTTAAGGAAAACTGTAATAAGTGGAGAAATATATCACATTCATGGCTCAGAACACTCACTATTGTTAAGATATCTATTCTCCCCAAATTGATCTGTAGACCCAACACAATCTCACTCAAAATCCATAACAACAATAAATAAACACATAGGGACAGAGATTGGATTGGTGGTTACCAGAGGGGAAGGGGGGAGGGAGGAGGGTGAAAGGGATAATTCGGTACATGTGTGTGGTGATGGGCTGTAATTAGTATTTTGTTGGTGAACATGATGTAATCTATGCAGAAATAGAAGTATAATGATGTACACCTGAAATTTTTACAACGTTATAAACCAATGTTACTGCAATAAACAAAAAATTAAAAAAAATAAAATTAAAAAAAAATCCTATGACTTTTTTTTTTTAGAAATTGCAGGCTATTTCTAAAATTTACATGAAAATATAAGGAGCCTAGAATAAGCAAAAAAATGATGATGACGATGAAGAAGAAGAAGAAGAAAAAGTTGGAGGACTTACACTATTATACTTCAAGATTTACTACAAAGTTACAACAATCAAGAAAGTGTGGTATTTACATAAAGATAGACATATAGGTCAATGGAACATAATAGAGAATACAGAGATACACCTACACATATATGGTCACTTTATTTTTGAGTAATGTGCCAAAACAATTCAATGGGAGAAAGAATAACCTTTTAAGTAAATGGTCCTGGAAAAATTAAATGTCCATATGTAAAAAACAATCTCAACCCTTATGTTACACCATTTTAAATAAATTAACTTAAAATGGATAATACTTTTAAATGTAAGAGATGAAACTATAAATTTTCTAGAAGAAAATATAAAAAAAAATTTAGAGAACTTGGATTAAGCAAAGATCTTGCAAATAGGGCACAAAAAGAGTAAAGTAAAAAAAATGATAACTTTGGATTTCATCAAAATTAAGAAGTTTTGCTCTTCAAATTGGACTGTTAAGAAAGTGAAAAAGCAAGCCACAGAATGGGAGAACATATATGCAATAACTATAATTGATAAAGGACTTGTATACAGAATACATATACAATCATGTGTCACTTAATGATGGGGATACTTTCTGAGAAATGTGTCGTTAGGCAATTTCATCATTGTGCAAACATCTTAGAGTGTACTTATACAAATCTAAATGGTATAACCTACTACATACCTAGTCTATATGGTTCAGCCTATTGCCCCTAGGCCACAAACCAGTACAACATGTTACTGTGCTGAATACTGTAGCCAATTATAACACAATGATATTTGTGTATCTAAACATATCTAAACATAGAAAAGGTATAGTAAAAGTATGGTATAAAAGATTGAAAAATGGTACACCAGTATATGGCACTTACCATAAATGGAGCTTGCAAGACTGGAAGTTGCTCTGGGTGACTCAGTGAGTGAGTGCTAAGTGAATGTGAAGGCCTAGGATGTTAGTGTACACTATTGTAGACTTTATAAATACTGTACACTTAGGCTACACTAAATTTATAAAAAAAAATTTTTTTCTTCAATAATAAATTAACTTTAGCTTATTGTAACTTTTTTATTTTGTAAACCTTTTATTTTTTAAACTTTTTGACTCTTTTGTAATAACATTTAACTTAAAACAAAAACACATTGTACAGTGGTACAAAAATATTTTCTTTATATCCTTATTCTATAAGTTTATTTTATATTTTTAAATTTGTTTTTTTTTTTACTTTTTAAACTTTTTGTTAAAAACTAAGACACAAACACACACATTATCCTAAGCCTACACAGGGTAAGGATCATCAATATCACTATCTTCCACCTCCACATCTTGTCCCACAAGAAGGTCTTCAGGGACAATAACACATGGAGCTGTCATCTATGATAACAATAACTTCTTCTGGAAAACCTCCTGAAGGACCTGCCTGAAACTCTTCTTGAGGAGATGTCACTCTCTTCAGAGATATGTCTATGGTGGTTTGCTTGGTTTGTTTCTTTTTTCATCATAGATTTGCTTGTAAGCAGATCATGCACCAGGAGCATTCCTCTCAGTTAATGAAATCCTTTTTGTTGGAGTCCATGTCTTCAAACTTTTTAAAGAGTTTCTTGAGGTCTGCAAAACTTCTTCTAAATCCTGCACTGCGAATTTTCTTGGGGGTTCTTCCTTTTCTTCTCCTGCAGTTTATTTTTCTCTTGCCTCTTCTTCAGTTATGCATTCCTGTTCCAGTTCCAACAACTCCTCATTAGTCAGTTCCTCAGGAACCGCCTCTAGGAGCTCCTCAATGTCATCTTCATCCACACCTAGGTTAAAGTTGTTTTCTGTCTCAACCACAGCCTTGTTGATTTTTGCAACTTGCTCATCCCCGGTAAATTCTTTACAGTCATGGATGAACCTCTTGAGTGCTTTTTATCAGATGCCATTCATACACTCCTTGGTGACATCACCTCAAGCCCAACCAACATTCTTGAGGCAGTCACAGATGTTGTAATTCTTCCAGAATTGCATCCCTGTCTTCTCAGTTTCTTCCTCAGTTGTAGCAATAGCCTGGGCAAAGGCCCTTCTTAGGTAGTAGGCCTTAAAAGCTTTGATCCAATAGTTGGGCCAAAGAGGTGGTGTTTGGAGGGAGAAACAGTGGTTTCATATTGGATTAAGATCACCAGTAAAAGGAAGATGTCTGGGAGCATTATCAACAATAAGAAAAATCCTAAAAGGTATGTTATTCTCCAAACAGTACTTCTCCATTTCATTGGCATAGCAATTCAGGAGGGCATCTTGGAAGAGGAGCTGGGTCATCCATGACATCTTACTGCTCCTGTAGCACACTGGCAGTTTGTGCTTATTGATATGCTTGAAGGACCTGGGGTTCTCACTGTGCCAGATCACAAAGCGTTTCAATTTGTAGCCCGTAATATTGCCCCCAAGCAAGATGGTTATACTGTCCGTAAAAGCCTTGAAACCTGGCATTGACTTGGCTTTATTGTGAATGAAAGTCCTTTTGGGTATCCATTTCCAAAGTAGGGAGCTTTCATCCATATTGAATATTTGCTCTGGCAAGTAATTTTCCTCTGCAATCAGCTTATCTAGAGTTTCCAAAAATTCTTCACCTACCTTCACATCAGCACTTGCAGACTCACCTGTCACTTTCACATTATGCCATGAATAATAATTCTTGAATTGTTTAAACAACCCAGAGCTAGCAGTGAATTCAACATTGTAGTCAAGTCCAGCCTCTTCTTTCAGCATCGCAAACAAACTTTTTGCTTTGGCTGTGATCATCATGGTGCTGAGAAAGATACACTTCTGTGTCTTGTCTTCAATCCAGCTTGTAGAAGGCCTTTCTCAGATTTTTGTTAGTCTCATTCCCTTCAATGAAGCAGATCCTCTAACAGCTTCTTTCACTTTGTTCTTATTCTTCAATATGGTAGCTATGGTGTAATGAGACATGTCTGACTGGTGAGCAATAACCATCACTGATTTTCCACCTTTGTAGTCCTTAATCATTTTTAGTTTTGTTTCCAGGTCAATTTCTTGATGTGGCCTCTCACTGGCACCATTATCAGTGGATTTTGTACATTTAGGGTCCATGATGAGCAAAACAATGTGAGTTTAAATCAAGCACAAGATAAAATGATGCAATCAAGAGATGTGGTAAACACTAAATGCAGAGGCTGCGGCTTGTAACATGGCATATTGTTTTACAGTAAACTTTTTTTAATAAGTAGAAAGAGCACACCCTAAAATAATGATAAAAAGTATAGTATAGTAAATACATAAACCAGTAATATAATCGCTTATTATCATTATCAAATATAATGTATTGTACATAGTTGTATGTATTATACTTTTAGACGACTGGCAATGTAGTAGTTTTGTTTACACCAGCATTGCCACAAACATGTGAGCAACGCATTGTGCTACAATGTTACTATGGCTATGACATCACTAGGTGATAGGAATTTTTCAGCTCCACTATAACTTTATTGGTACCACCATCATATATGCCATCTATTGTTGGCTGAAAACATTGTTATGCAGTAGAAGACTGATATAAAACTTGTGCAACTCAATGACAAGAAGACAAAAAACAACCAGTAAATGGGCAACAGGTTATAACAGACACTTCTTCAAAGAAGATATATAAATGGCCAACAAGTGCAGAAAAAAATGTTTAACATAATTGGTCATTAAGAAAATTCAATAAAATAAAACCACAATGAGATACCAATATAAACCCACTAGAAAGGCTAAAATTAAATAGACTGCAAAAAACAAATGTTAACAACGATTTGGAGCACCTGGAATGCTCATACTTTGCTGGTGAAAATGCAAAATGGTACAACCATCATGGAAAATAGTCTGGCAGTTTTTTACAAAGCTAAATACACACTTAACATATGACCCAGAAATCTTTATCCTAGGTATTTACCTAAGAGCATGAAGACATATGTCCACACACAGATGTGTACATGCATGCTCATAAAAGTCTTATTCGTAATAGTCCTAAACTGAAAAGAAGCCAAATGTCCATCAACTGGCTAGTGAACAAACTGTGGTACTTCCAAACAACGAATACTAGAATAAAAAGGAATAAACACTAAAAAGGAATGAACTACTAATACTGCAACAACATGAATGAATCTCAAAAACATTATGCTAAGTGAAAGAAGCCAAGACTTTAAAGGCTTCATACTGTATGATCCTACTTATATGACATTCTGGAAAACTCACGGCTATAGAGACAGAAATCAGATCACTGGTTACCAAGGGCTAAGGATGAGGGTAGGGGACTTACTATAAAGGAACAATAGGGAACTTTTGAGGGTAAAGAAAATATTCCATATTTTAATTATAGTGGTGGTTATATGACTATATAAGTTTGCCAAAGTTCATAGAATTATACTCTTTTTTTTTAAAAAGGTGAATTTTTACTGTAGGTTATATACTTCAATAACAAAAATATTCAAAATCTAAGGAGAGAATATTTACAATAGACCTGCCCAAAAGAAAGGTAGCCAAAGGAATAAATACAAATACAGATCATAAAGAATGAGAAAAAACATAACCATAGACACAGAGAAATTTCAAAATTATAATAGAATATTATTTACCATTCTCTGCTAGTAAACTTTAAAATCTCAAATAAAAAGGCAATATTTAACTATATAAGATCTGGTTAAATAAATTATGGTAAATCCACAGGCTAGAACACTATGTAATCACGGAAAATAACGTAGAAAACAATTTAATGTCATGATTTCATTCATTTAAAATGAGGGAGTAAAAATCAAAGACCATTTTCATGGAAGACATGGAGAGGGGGAGAATAGCCTTGCTCACAAAATCCAGAATATGAAAACTTAGAGCCTCTTTCCCTAAAGGCTGAAAGAGATAATTTTAAGGCAAACTTAAAAAGTGATATTTTACACATCAAAGAGTAATTTTAGGCAATTGTTATCCCAAGAGGTAGTATTGAGTAGAAATTGAAATAAAATCCATAAAAGTTTAAGTATAGTAATAGAAGATAAATTAATAATATGCTGTTATTAAGGGAAGCTGGTAAGAGAATGTGATATTGTGCAAACGGCATTGGACTACAGATTCCTGAGTTCTAGGCCTGAGTTCTGGCCCTTTCATTGAACCATCTTGGGACTTTAGGCAAAACTCTTTCTCTTTTCTGCACCTCATTTTTCTGTATGTCAAACAGAGAGATTAGACTAGACCAGAATTTCTCAAAGTGTGTTCTTTAGAACATTAGTTCCATGAAATACTCTGCAAAAGAAGCTTTCACAGCCAAATGATTTGAACTAATGTTAAATATTATACTTTTCTCTTAGAGAATTACAATACATATTAGAGTACTAAGGGCTCTTGGAAGTCCTAAAGTATAGAACACTGTTAAACTTGTTTGACCCAGTATTTTTCAAACTTATCTAATCACAGAATCTATTTTTCTTATTATACTTGTTAACATCATATATGAATACTGTTTCATGGAACTTTCTTTTGGGGAACTGCATTCTTCTTTTGAGGGAAGTTGATGTTGGTTAAGCCAGGCCTGACATGCATTTCACAGTATGCTGCCTTTTTGATATAGGATGGGTAGCAAGAATATGTGTTAGAGAGATTTTATTATATATACATATACATATTTGTATATTATGTACATATATACACATTTATCTATGAACACATATACATACACACACACACATGTAATGTGTACATGTGCATACACAAAAGTACATGCATGCCAGATATCTTCCATTCGCCTCTCAAAGTCTACTCTTGGAGAGGCTGACCTAAGTGAACTTTATTTCTGGGCTATTGTGCCCACTAGATTCAGCCAACAGGAGGCACTATCAGAAAACCGGATAAAAAAACAGTGAGGTCAGGATTACTATTCCCTTGGCTTCCTCTCTGAGAACTTGCCTTGGGCTGCTTGTGTCTCTCAACTGAAAAACACTGCCAATTCTACAGAACTGTCTCTTCCTCCAGATTTCCAGATTCTGGCAACTGCTCTCTCTTTTAGTCCTCCCCTAGGGGTGATAGCAGCTCAAGGGCTACTATCTTGGCATATTGCCATAATCCCTTGTTGTTCCCCTGCATCTATCCCTTTGTAAATAGCTCCTTTTTGGAAAAAAAAATCTGGCTCAGATTGTCCAATGTTGAGTGTGCTGTCTGCTTCTGGTTGGGACCCTCGCTAATCCACTGTTTTCAATAGGTTGAATTTGAGGGCTATGTGGGGCCTGGAGACATACAGTAGTAGAGAATTGGATCAATGGGTTTGAAGCTCAGGGGAGGGGCATAAACTAGAGCTAGAGATTTGGGATTCATTTGTTAGAGGAGGAAATGGAACCTGTGGCAGTGGAGATAGTTGCCCAGTGGGAGTGTAGAGTGAAAGGAGGACATATGACAGAAAAAATTCCTGTAAGGAGGGAACTCTCACCTCCTGGAAAGCCAAATTATTAAGCAGATGCAGAAGGTTGTTTAATGAACAAGAAGCCGGACAAAAAGGAGGTGGATAAATTTAAGGGATATTTTATCCAGACCACCTCTACCTATTAGAAACACTTTTTCTAGTGACTTGAGTTGGGAGGTCCTTCAGATTCTGGTGGTTCCTAGAATTTCCTGGATACACACTGCTCAATTGGGATCTTCCTGACACTCTGTTTTTCTGTGTCCATAAAGATCCCTCTGTTCCTGATTCACACATTCTTTCTTCAGATGTTGACACAACTGATTAAGCTATAATTGTCATTCTTCTTTCTTTGGACAGATAAATAAGTTTTCTCTTGATATTATGTGTTGATCTTATTGATAAACTTTTGAGATCTGAGATTGTCTCATTGCCTTGTATAAACCACAAAATGTATCACTGCAGTGCTGTCTGCAAAATAAATTACCAGTAGAGACCTCAATTTTCATTCTTGCTATTATGAGAAAACTATTCTAGCCCATAGGAATTTAAGGATAAGTTTATAAGAAGATGCAGCGTGGGGTCATAAAAGGTCCTTAGATTAGCAATCAGGAAATCTAGATTCTAGATCTGGAAATAAACTAAATTTCAATGTGACTTTTTTTTTTATGATAGGAACATTCCTTTTACAACAGTCATGAGATTGCTTTGCTGGCACAGCAGGTCAGTGGTCACAAGGCAAGCACAGCAGGTTGGTAAATAATCCTTAGTTTTTAGGAAGAGATGCTTATCCTAAAGGAAATGCAGATATGGGAGAAGATATATCCCTAACTTTAGGGGCATAATTCTTGTCTTTGGGATATGATAAATATTTAAAGCAGATGTACAACGCATGCACAACAGGCCAAGCCAGGCCTTTTTGGGAAAACAAGGCCAGGCTGAATTAGTTTTTTTTTTTGTTTTTTTGTTTTTTAATTTTTTAAACTTTTTGTTTATTGCAGTAACTGGTTTATAACATTGTATAAATTTCAGGTGTACATCGTTATACTTCTGTTTCTGCATAGATTACATCATGTTCACCACCCAAACACTAATTACAACCCATCACCACACACATGTGCCGAATTATCACTTTCGCCCTCCTCCCTCCCCCCTTCCCCTCTGGTAACCACCAATCCAATCTCTCTCTCTATGCGTTGACCTTAGTTTACTCATCTATAACATGAGAGAATTGGACTAGATCAATATTTTTCAAAATGTGTTCCTTGGAGCCCTGGGGAACTACTTCAGAGGGCAGTTCAGGAAGCAAAGGGAGACTGAGAAGATACATATCCCCACTCTTCCAAAGCAGCTCTGTTTTTTTCTTATAGATCTTTGATTCCACATAAGATTTTCATTTGAAAGACTTCCTTGCAAAACCAGCCAATCAACTGACCACCACCACTACTACCACCACCAACAACAAAAACCAAACAGCCTAAATATTCTTTGAGATCTCTTGTACTGCTGAAAGTCTAAAAGTCTACAGGTGAGGGCATAGAGAGGAGTGTCCTACCTAAAGAGGACTGCTTTGGAGAGCCTCCTTTTCCCTCCCAGGCATGGTCATTATGCAGGCAGAAGAAGGCCCTAGCTGGCTGATCTCAGCCTCCTGGTTCTGGTGCCGCCTTAGTCTGTTTTAATTCCTGATCTGTAGCTTTGTGGTGGCAGAAAGGGGGAGCCTAGACATTATTATGATGTGCTTTTCATCCACCTTCCACTGTGCAGTATTCAGGACTACGTGGGAGAGAGTTACTATTTAGGTAAGATGGGCCAGGCTCCAGAATTGGAAAGCAAATAAACTTGAAATGTTTCTCTCACCAAATTATGCTCTCTAATCTCTCTCCTTCCATCTTTATTTATTCTTCTGTTAATTTTGTGGTTGGAACAAGTCTAAATATAAATTAAACTTTCCCCAGCTGGTCATTATCTCCAGTCAGATCCCAAAGTACAGGGAACTGGGTTGCTGTTACCACTTGCTTCACATCTGGAATCTCAAAAGAGGATGGGGCAAGAACCAGCCTTGTCCTCTGCTTCCTAACAGAAATCCTGATGCTGGGCTGGGTGAAGACTGAGCCGGATAAAATGATGGAGAGAGAATCCTGTCTTAGTTTTAGCAAGGAAGTTGAGGCACAAAAGATAAGCCTCCACAGAATAATTGTTTGGCAGGAATGTTGTTTGAAAGGCAAGCCAGAGAAAAACACCTAATGAGAACTCTCAGAAATTAGATCCCAGCTGACTCCACAGGAACTTTAGAAAGGAAGCTAAGTTTTAGCTCAAACTAGTGAGAGAAGCTAGAAGAGGCAACAAACATGATGTCAGACGATGCAAGAAGTCATTCCTCTGTCAAGGTTGCTGCCTCTTCTCACTACTGCTCCCGGCCTCCACTTATTTATTTCTGAGGGATCCAGGGAGAAAGAAGTAGGTCTTAAGAGTGGAATCCCTTAGGCTCTGTAATATCAATTTTTAAGTTTGTCCAGAGACCAAGACTTATAGACACGGTATCATAAAAAATTTTAAGTTCATTTCAATAAACACTGACTTGAGTGCCTACTAAGTGTTAAGCCAAGAAGTTCATGGCCCAATGGGAGAAAAAGTAAACAGAATTGCAACACAAAGCAGTAAGTGGAGTGATAGAGGTCAGACCAGCATAACACAGAAGCCTGGAGGAGGGGTTCTTGACTGAAAGAAACATAGTTTTATTGAACATCAGAGCTGGAAAGACACAGGGAACATGAGGCACAATCCCTTCTCTGTACAGATGGAAAAAATAGGGCCCAGAATACTGAAAGGATTTATCCAAGGTCATAGAGCCAGCCAATGGCAGAGCTGGACTTCTAGTTTAGGGAATCAGGCTTAGTCAGCCTTCTGCCATTCTGCATAGACAATGGATTTTTGGTTTCCTTCAAGATGAGTCCTTTGGCCTGTAAATTATCCCATAACGTTGGCTTCGGAAAACATCTAAGAGAAATTGGTAAAAGTTTTTTGCAATGTGTAGACATGCCTACTGGCCTCCTGTCAAAGCACAATAGATCTGTCTCTGTGTGCCCTTTCTCTTCTTATGATAGGCTCCACATGAGCAGGCCTCACTCAGAGATCTAGCATTACCTAGATGTGCAGCAGTAATACAGGCCCCAGGATTATCACTCCAGAAGCAGTGCAATTCTGGGTGGGAAGTGGACCTCTTGGGTCCCTTTCTCTCTCCCTTACTTCAAAAATTGTAGTTTCTAATAGACTTTCTTGGAAGAACAAGGGTAGACAATTTTCTCTAATCCAATTCCACTTACAAGGTTTGATATACCTGTCAGGTGGTCTTTCAACCCTTGCTTGTACATCTCCAGTAAGAGGAACCCCACTTTCCTCAGAAATAGACTGTTACAACTCAGGAAAAATCTTAAAAAGCACTATCTTATACCAAATAGACAGACATCTGCTTCCCTGAAGTTTCTGTCCTTTGGGGGTATTCTCACTAGATTGATCTCTTCTTTCTTTCAGAGATTTAAAGACCACAATTATGTCACCTTGAGTTTTCTCTTCTCCAGGTTCAGCAGTCTCATGTTCTTCAATTGTTCCTCATGGGACTTGGGCTATAGACCTCTGCCTGATTGTGATCATCTAGACCCATTCTTGCTTGGGCTTAAGGACAGAGTGAGGAGGGACATACTCTTTCATATACTGCTGGTAAGAATGTTAATTGGCAGATATATTGGGATAGTTATTTGGGAACATTTATAAGCATTTGATATATGCATGCCCTATGACCCAGGAACCCTACTTCTAAGATTTCATCCAATAGAAACAGTGACATCTATATACATCTATATATCTATAGATATATGGATATATATATAATTGCTTACAATAGGAAAAAAAAAGGAAAAACTGAAGTGTTCATTAAAAGAACATTGATTTTAAAATTTTCATATAACCATACTATGAAATAAAATGATAGCTCTGATATGATTGTAGTAGATATATGTAATAATATAGAAAGATGCCCAAGGTAAGTTAAGTTAAAAAAGTAAGTTGAAAATCAATTTTCACTGTATGATTTCATTTTTGTAAAGAAAACAAAATTGTATATTCATATTTTTATATGTAAACATAAATTTTATAGGCATAGAAAACACCTGGAAAGATACACACTAAATTACCTCTGATAAGTGGTCTTGGGGCGACATTCACTTTTTTTCTTTATAAGCTTCTGTATTGGTTTCAATAAGCTTGGATTACTTTTGCAAAGTAAAATAAATTAAGATTATAAAAAGAAAAGATTGCTAAAGAAACCAAGTTGATCTATCCCCTCTACTCCCTCATTCACAACAGCCACACCAGAGGAAGCTATAACATATAGTTGACTATGGTCCCTGGGGCTGGACTACCTGAGTTTGAATCCAAGCTCTTTGACTTAGTATCACATGACTTTGGTCAACTTAATGTCTCTATACCTCAGTTTCCTCCTCTGTGAAATGAGGATAAACAAAGTACTTACTCCATGGAGTTGTTCTGAGGATTAAATGTTTTAATACATGTAAAGCACTTAAATGGTGATTGGCACATAATAAAATTTTAATAAATATAAGTAACAATTATAATTATCATTGTCATAATCAATTATATTCTTTCCTGTCAGTCATGAAGACTTGAAATACTCATCCTAACTCCTTCGTTTTTCTCATTTCTCACAATAGGTCAATTGCTAAGTCTTGAATTCTATTAGGTCAAGCCATATGCAATTTCCATTTCTGTAGAACAGAAAGGGTTGGATAGCAGCAATTTCATATAGTTGAACCTAATACTTCCCCAAGATTTCACAAATCTTTTCATTCTTTTCATACATTAGGCCATTAAGTTTGGACTATTATAACAGTCATTCTTCTGTTTGGTCTACCTAACCCCTGATTCTCTTCCTATACTGATCTTCCTTACGTACATACCTCTGATGGAGTCTTTACCCTAAACCTACTGATCACACTTCCTCTCTGATCACAGACCACCAATGGCTTCCTATTTATCATAAGAAGTCCTAATCTCATTTTCTAACATGAAACAACGTTCAATATATGATAACCTCTCATGGACACTCTCACATTTTGGCAAACTCCCAAACAAATTCTGCAGGGTAGTGAAGGAAATTCGCTGCAAATTTCTTTTGGTGTGTTATTCATAGAAGAATCTTACAAGACTGTGAGTAATGAAATCAGCCATTTAAATTAACTTGGCTATTTTGAATGATGCCAAAAGAGATTTACCTGATAACTTTTAGTGTTTTTAAATCACTTGCAGAGATTTTTTTTTTTAATGAGGAACAAACTTGATGGAAGTAACCTGTCAGCTTCTGGGAAACTTGCTCAGAATTTGATTTGAAATGACTCTTTAACTTGTTTGAAACTGTTTATCAAGTCAACCATGACTGGACACTCCTCCCAACAAGGCATTGTGGTTTGCAACTGCTTTTATCACCACTGCAACTGAACCTGAAATTTCTAAAATCACCTTTGTGTTTGTACACAGCATATATTCATTGAACATTTACCATATACCAAGCGTTGCCCTATATTGTGTTCTTATTAACAGAAGCATTCACCATCTCATTCTCACTCACGTGCAAAGTAAATGTAGGGTTGCTAAGCACTCTTTCTTTATCTGTCTTTGCTTTCTTCCTAATAAGGAATGTACTTGAGTGTAAGGTGAAAAAGAAAAATTTAAATAACTACAAAGTTGTAACTTACAAATCCTTATAAATAAATCAGGAATAAGACTGGGTAAGTATAAGGGTGAGGGTTATGTGTAATTCTTAGTAAGCTAGCTTATAACTCCAGCCAACCATTTCTCCTGCTAAAGAAAGCACATCATAAAGCAAATTAATGAAGACAGTCTTATTATAGGATAAACCTGAGTCTACTTTACTTGATTTTCTTTTTAGGTAAATCATTTGCAAACGTTGATACTCCAACTCTTATGGGTAACAAATTACTTTCAACACATCAGTGGGCTGCAACACTGGGTCTGGTCTTCTGAATAAAGTCCAAGGCCTTTTGGCTGGCCTTCAGATGTGGCTGTGCTCTGACCCTCATCTTTTGTGAGTACCGTTCCCATACCCTATGCTCTAACCAAATGGAGCTCTTCACTCTTCCTTATTCACACCAAGTCACAGTGCTTTCTCTTTATATCAAGGACTAGTGTTAGACCCAGAATTCAATCCCAAGCAGGCAGTCTGGCTCCAGAGTCCAGATCCTAACCACTACATTCTACTGCCTCTCATATAGTTCTTGCGTTATAGTGCTTGCTCTCTCGGATGGGGAGAAGGTGGATTGTCTCTTTCCTGTGTATTTTTGTCCTTCACAGAGACTTGCATATAAGAAATCTACTCAGCTAATGGATGTTAAATCAATACCCTATCTTGCTGGTATGGTAAAAACGTAAGAAGCATTTAAAAATAAATTTATTAAAGTTTAGAGAAACTACATTTAAAATTGCACACAATGTATTTTTATATCAGACCCTGTGGCAAATCAAAAAAAGACTACTGGAGATAAGAAAGCAAACTGTGTCCTGCAATTCACATAATCTAAGTCCCTATCAGCTGTAAGAATACAGTTCACTGTTTATTGCTTCACAAAGATTACAGATGGCTTCCAGCATAGCTACTCCTTCAGGTTTAAAAGTTAAAAGCTTTAAAACTACAAGGCAATTTACACAGACACTGCATTAGAATTTTACTGCTTCATGTATAGTATATTTCATCTCTTCAGTTTGCTAGTTATTTGACACTGAGTTGAATGTCTGAGCTTTGCTTCCTCTGCATGTAATATGGAAATAAGCTCTCCACAAGGTGCTTATATGGATTAAATATCATAACATATATAAAAAACTTAGCACAGTGCTTGGTATCGAGTAGAGGCCCCAAACATATTAGTTTTCACTCTCATCCTATACCTTCACTGAGATTATAAATTCCTTGCATGGGCCTAACTACAGGCAAGGATCACAGTGCATCCTGGGATACATAGGTTCTGGCCAGTGGCTTTGAGAAGACAAAACTGACACCCCTAGAATGTTAAGTAGCAATACAGCATATTATTTCTTTCCTGAAATCTGGAAGTCATCATTGACCATTTCCTATCACTAACTCCTCATACCCAATTGAGTACCAAGTCTTGACTACTCTACTTCCTAAGTATTGCAGATACATCCTCTCATTTGTAACCCCCCACCACCTCTCACCTGGTTGGTGGCAACAGCCTCTTAATTGGTCTCCCTTTGGTCTTACCCCACTTCAGTCTACTCTTCACACTGTTGTCAGAGTGCTCTTTCTGAAGTGCAAATCTAATCATGTCACTCTTTAGCTTAAAACATTTCAATGGTTCCTCATAGTGCATGTGGCAGGATAAAGGGAAAGCTCCTTAACATTCTTGCTGGTCGGTTATGTCTGATCCCTGCTTTTCTTTTCAGTTTCATCTCTGGCTACTTCCTATACACACACTATACTCCAGTAAAACTGAACTACTTAGAGTTCTACTGATCACAATTCTCTCTCTCTCTTGCTCTCGCTCTCTCTCTTTTATCCCTGTCTCTATCCCTTTTGTACATGTTCCAATGTTCCAAAGTCCTTCTTGTTGCCTACATGCACTATCTTTTTGTTCTAGCCACTGGTTTCCTTATTGTTTGTTGAACACTAAAAGCACACTCTCACCTTAGGGTTGTTTCACTTGCCATTCCCTCTGCTTGAATTGCTTTTCCTCAACATTTACACAGGACTCCTTTCATTTCCTTCACATCTCCCTCCAAACATCATCACAATTCTATCTATAGTAGTGTCCAACCTCATCGCTCTTTATTTTCTTGTTCTACTTACTTTCCTTCATACTACCTGATTTTATATATATATATGTATATATAAATATATGTATTTAGTCTGTATCCAGAATATTGCTCCATGAGAGCAAAGACTTCATTTCATCGATTTTGTTCACTGTGACATTTCTAGTGCCTAGCACAGTGCCTGTCATAACGTAGGCACTCAATAAATAAGGGTTAAATGAACACTCTTCCTTCTGTTTCAAACACTTTTCTTTCCTACATTTCCACTCTTCTATCTGGCTAACGTCTGTTCAATCTTCAGACTGCACCTTCCTTGCAACAAACAGTGGGGTTAGGTACCCTTTTTCTGGCTTCCTCCAACTCCCTGTGCTTTCTCTTTTGCCAGCACTAATCACATTATTTCTCTGTGGAAAGGTTGAATGGACCCAGATGATGGCAGTCATTGAATGCTAAGTCAAGCTGTTTAGGCTTCATCCTGTTAGTTGTGAAGTCTTTGAAAAAAATTATGCAAGTGAGTATTGTGCTTAAAAAGGATATTTCGAAAGATTATTCTGGCTACAGTATGCAGGATATATTAAAGGAGAGCAGGGAGAGCAAAGACCCCTGAGAATAGGGAGATAAGGACCAAGGCAAGGAAAGAGGCCAAAAGCATGCAGAATTGAGAATGGATCAGGAGCTGTCATGAAGGAAGCATTAACAGAGTGATGTGGCAACTGTATATGATAATAGAAGATGCAAATCATGTCAACGGCAATACTAAGATATTGAGTCTGAATGGCTATAAAGTTAAGCCAGAGTGATTCAAGGGGAAATCTAAGTGGAAATGGTCAGCAACAAGTTAAAGGTATCTTAATAGGTTTGGGAGTCACTCTTGTTAGAAAAACTATGCTCCTAAGGAAGACAATGGGAAGGGAAGAGACCCTCAAGTGTGGTGTTATTTATATGGTGGCTTCTAAAGCCCTCAGTTCATTGCTTTTTTCCAAGCTCAGAGAAAAGATTTCATCAGAAAGAAAATAGGGATAAAGTTGATTAAGTTCTGTCTATGTGCTGGTTGCTGTGCTAGGCCTATAATAGGCATTTGATTCTCACAAAACACCTGTGAACTAGGTTACATTATTGCCATTTTATAGATGAAGAAATAGAGACCCAGCAGTTTCATACAGCCAGCAAATCACACAGTTCATATTGGAGCTCAGATCTTTGTGACTTCCATGTGTCATGCCAGCTTTCAATGAACAATTATCATCAATAAACCTCTTTTGTGAAGATGTCCTCCTCTGTTCCTTATTCATTAATTTTAAGAGTTTGCGGATGACATAGCTGATGGGAAAAAGGATTGGCCTGTGATGGATATGTAGCAGGAAAAGCCTCTGTGGTTTGCTCTGAAATGGTTAGTGTTGAAGATACCTACTGACCTCCGTGGCAGGCTGCCCACTCCTCGAATATGCTCTGACTACTATCAAGGGTGAGGGGACACTCCAGTCCTTGCTCTAGAAATGAATCTGGGTTTATGGAAGGCTTTACGGACAAAAACAAAACTAACTTCAACTATTTCCTGATTCTTTGTACTCTGGAAATTGAGGCCTAAAATTGTATTTTAGGGTGTGGGTTATGTTTTGAGGGAAAAATATTTAAATGTACTTGACGGTTATAAAACGTTAAAACCATAATCTTAATCTGGAATGAACAAAGGAGAACTAAACTTGAGTCCTTTTCTGTTTGTTTGTGGGGTTTTGGGAGCTGGCTTCCTCTATCTGAGGTTTAGGATTTGGGGTGCTGGTTTTTGTTGAAGATTGACAGGGTCAGAAAGAAATATCATTTGGCAACATCAAGATGGGCTGAGGAAATGGGACATGGTAGGTGAATTCTGGGAGCAGTCCTCTCTAGTGCCCAGTTTAAAGATTTTTCTTTCCTACATTGTAATTCCTTTTAGTAAAGCTTGAACAATAGAAAGCACAGTCTGGTGCTGCCTGTGTCTTGGGAAATAAGGACAGAAGGCTGCATCTACTCTGGGGCAAAAGGGTTCAAGAACAACAATACCCACCTGGTGGTGTGGTAGTTAAGAGACAGCTTGAGAAGAAAGGACATTTTGTGGGTTGACACTACAGCAATTCTTGGCTAGAGCCTGCAGTCTACCTCCTTTTCCTGAGGACATCACCTTACTAGGCCTTCTAGTTTCCTTCTTCTGTTTCATTGAGCTTTGCTGGTGGCAGGGAGGAGGGAATGTTGGACTTATCAGCCTGCAACATCATTCCTACCCCCTTCCCCCTAGGAAGCTGGGGTGGTGAAGGGGGAGGGGAGGCTGCAGGTTGGAACAGCAAGTTACCCGCAGGCCATAATAAGGGACAGGGGGCCTTTGATCAGCTCCCCGTTACTGGGCTGTTTTTCCTCATGTCTTTTTTTTTTTTTTTTTGGTTTTTAAAATTTATTTATTTATTTACCCATTTGGTCTGTTGTGAGTAGACACAGTTATCTAAAGGTCACTAGGATGGAACCATTTGGCTAGAGCCCAGTATTTCAGCTTTTCTAGAGACACTCTGTTCTACTGTACCTCAGCACTGCCAAAAGCACACAATTCAAGCCCATTTTGCTTCTCCTTCCTTCCTTCTTTTTCTCTTTCTCCTTTTCTTATCCTACTCTTTTGGTTCAGATACTCTAATTGTACCTCTCTGTCTTCTCTCTTTTTCCTCCTTCTACTCTTTGCAGTATCTATGCTCTTTATCCATGTTTCTCTTTCCCAGGCTTGGCCCCTTCTGCTTGAGTGGACTTGAAGCAACTTCTCCTGGCCAGTGGAATATCTCTGGGCCTGGTGATCTGGGAAGGCAGCAGATAAGGAAGAGAGCGAGTACTGTTTTAATCTCTAAAGTGGAACTAAGTTTAGGCTATTAGTGAGGTCTCGGTAGAATGCAAACTGAATGAGGAACTTGTAAGAGGAGGTGGAGGAGCCACATTGCAGAGGGTATCTTACTTGGCAAAGGACTGAGGGCATATGAAAACTGTCAGAGAGGGAAACTAGAAATTATATTTCTTAAAAGCCAGAGGGATTGAGCTCAGAAGTTTGAGATGCTTTGGCACAGCTTATTTGACACGATTTCTGGGATGACCCTATCCTCTTGATGTTTACACCTACCATCCCTTCCCCTACTTTGGTCCATTATTTCTCCACCATCATCATGACCACAGCTCAATACACTACCACCACTAAGTTTATGGTTTACTTGCCTTTTCTGTCAGCCAAAACATTTTTTCTGCCAGGCCTCTCACAGAACCCCTCCCAGCTCCTCTGAGGTCACCTCTGAATCACTCTTTTAGTGCCCTAGTTTAGCTATTCTTCTTTGGGAAATTTATGAAGTGACACAACAATGAAGGCAAAAAAGGCCTTGCTGAATTCAAACATATGGGCCCACTTCCCAGCTCCCATCTCCTAGAACTAGTTCTTGCCTAACTCTTCCCATGGGCATCAAAGTTCAGGCCCAAGGACTTACCTCTATCTGTTATCCCAGGCTATCTCCATGCAGGTGAGGCCCACTATCCTGGACCAAGATCCTACTGGAAAACAAGGAGACCTAGTTGGAGAGATTAAGGATTGTGTCCCCTAGAGAAAACTAGACCATAGGTGGGGGAGGGATAGGATCCCTGAAGAGAGGAGGTAACAAGTTCATATGCAACTTTATGGAAATAAGGAGAGGTCAAAAATGTAACATGACAGACATAGGCCAGACGAAACAGAAAACATTTTAATAATATGAGTTCTCGAATAGTAGCACAGGTAACTGTCAAAAGTTTTTGCATTTTTCCCAGGAGATTTTCAAGAATGAGGCATCCTTTCTGCTTTGGATACGTTGACGCTGTACTCCCTGGGAGTCCTAGAAATAGTTCTTGACTTTACACTTATGAAAAACATTGGCAAATTGGAGTTTTCCCAGAGAAAGCTGAAGTACAACTTAAGCTATAGCCTAGATAGAAGAGCTGAAGAAACAAAGTGGCTTATTCTGGAGAAGCCCAGACCCATAGACAGTGTGATTACCACCTTTAAACAGTGAAGGTCTATGTGAGAAAAGGAATAGATATTCTTCATGTACCCTAAGTTTGTATCTGGGAGGAATGAGGCAAACTCTATGGGGGTGAGAGGAGGGACAGTAAGTGAGAATTAGGCCAGGAAGAAACCTTGAGTGATCCTACCCTGTTTAAACCTTCTTGGAAGAGGAAGGGGCACATGTAACAGTTAGAATCTGAGAGCCTCTCTGTACTAGCCTGTGCCCTATGAAGGGCTTACAGGGCTAGAGAAACGACTTTCACAGTGAGGTTAGAGTAGGTTTGAGAATTAGGAGCAAACGTGTCCCAGCACTCATTAGAGGTAGCACAGCCTTTGAAACCAGACCTACTGGATCATTCTTCCTCCAGACTCCTGATGACCTTTTGACCTCCCTTCCATGCCATAGCCCAATTTCTAATTCTTGAAGAAAAGGGGCATCAGGAGTTTCCATCAACTGATGCTTTTTCACTTCTCTAAGGTCATACATTCCACTCCAGACAGGAGAAGAGGAAACTTGAATAAGTCTTCCAATCCTGAAATTCCGGGAAATCTGCTCAACATTCACCTTTATAACTTGAAGCATTTCTACAAGCTATTCTCTCTTCTTCAAAAGCCTTCTTTTCCTATGTCAAGCCTTGCCCCTCCCCTGGGAGGCAGTGTTGTACAATGCAAAGAACAAGGACTTTGGATCTTATCACAGTGAGACTCAAATTCCAGCTCAGCCTCCCACTACCCATGGAATTTTGACTAAATAACTTCACATCTGGAGTCTTAGATGCTACATTTGTAAAATGAGGATAATATCACTCATATGATAGAATTGCTATAAAGACTAAATAAAATAAAGTATATAAAGTTATAACATGCTTAACACAATGCTTAAAAATAGGTATCACTTAATAATTATTTTTATAAATATGATTGCCTCCAACTCTTCCTCTAGATTTCTGACTCCAGTCCCTTGACTCACCCTGGGAATTCTCTTACCATTTTTATCTATATAAACATGTTAGAATTGCTTGGATCTTAGTATTGTTGTGTGCTTGCCTACTCTGAAGAAACTCCGTGCCATCCTAAAAATACACCATGATGTAATAGTTGACTGGGTCAATGAGAACTGTGTTCTCTCTAAGCCATTCTGGGTCACTGTAAAGACAGGTTGCCTAATACCCTGGTTAAGCCTGGAGTCAGGATCTACTTTTAAGCACTTGAGTATTTCATGGGAACCAACCCTCTAAGCTTTATCCTAACTCCCAGAAAGAGTCAGCCATGGTGGGCTAATGGCCTTGTTCCCAAGGGATGTTGACCATGAGATGGTCAACACCATCTAAAGCTGGCTAAAGAGCCAACCCTCCCATCTAGATGCCCCAGAATACCTCTCCCAAAGCCAGAACTGTCCACTGAAGAAATGACAGGAGAAACTTACCCCATATTTTGCTCTCATGTTCAAGAAAATAGGCAGGGGCTTTGGGAGAAGGACACCAAGGCACCAAGTGAAAGTCCTATGTAGTATACTTGAAAGTTGCTAAGAAAATATATCTTAATTGTTCTCACGAAAAGAAAATGGTTATTATGTGAGGTGATGGATATGTTAACTCATCTTACTTTGATAATCATTTTGCAATATATACATGTGTCAAATCATCACACGTACATCTCAGATTTTACAATGTTATATGTCAATTACATTTCATAATGTTGGGGGAAAAAAAAGCAAGGCCTATGGCTCAATACAATATTCTACATGATTATGAGAGCTAGTCTTACCATCAGCTGCTAGAGAAACTCCACCAGTGACAGGGCAGGCTCCCCAAAGCCAACTGACTATGAGGTAGGGAAGCAGAAGTCATAGAGACCTAAGACCTGCTGAGCTGGACATGAGAGGAAAATTGGGGCTTTCTCAGAACTACAGGGTGGAAAGTGGGAATGAGGGTGAGATGGAGAGGAGGAACATTTTAAGGATTTGATAATGCCCAAAATCAAATGAATAGGACTGTGCAGTGTGGTGTCTACAAACCTCACAATAGTACACAGAGCATGGGCCAGGAGTCCCAAGAGGAAGGGAAAGGAAGAAGCATTAGGAGAATCTTTTGGGGAGCAGAGACATCTAGCTGACCCTAGAGACAGAGAGACAAATAGCACCAGGGGCTAATCAGATTGGTAAATGTTGTTAAGACAGGAAAGATTAAAAATCCATCAGATGACAGACAGGATCTAAGAAAGTTCTTAGCAGACTCAAACGATAGATCTAAACTCACAAAATGGAGTATCACAGGGAGACCTGTTATCATTTCTATACTTGTATACAGAAAAATGCAACCACAAGATTATAAAATGATGAAAGTGACCATCAGCAGGACATATAAATATCAACATAACTTAGAGAATCCAGCTCAATGTGCCAGAACAGGAATGATGTGGTGATGTGGTTGTCCAGAAAGCTAATTTTGTCAATGTTGGGATGCCTTAATAGAACCATAATGTACAAAGTAAGAAAAGTGATAATCTTACTTAATACAATTTTAGGTCTCATAATTTAATAGTCTCAGTGATAATTTGAAGGATATTCAGACGAGAAAAATGGAGTGATGAAGGTGCTAGAAGTCAGAACACGAAGAAAAGCTAGAAGAACTAGAACTATTTGCACTGGAAAAGAAAAGACTTAGTAGGAAAAAAATAATATTCATTTTCAAAAACCTAGGAAGTCACTCTTGCTGTATGTAGGTCCAGAATAGAACTAAGATCATAATGTACAAGGAGACATAGGGTCACTTTGAGTAACAAATTGTCCCAGGAGATAAGTTCTCTTTCACATTAAGAGGGATGGGTTTAGTTAACTTCCTTTTCAACCTCTGAGAATTAAATTCTAAGTGACTTCTCGAGACCCCAAACAAAGTAGAATTTCTGCAAGAAGGCTGAGTGAGAAGCATTAGCACCTTGTCTTTTTAATAGAATATATAAAGATCATGCCTTGGTATAGGACCATCTTGAAACCTGAGTGACATAAGCACAGAGAAAATCATCAAATTATGATATTATACAAATCTCGCTTGTATATATTTGTTGTATAGACCAGCAATGTGCAAATAAATGTGATGCAAGTTGCTATATAAATTCAAATTTTCTAGTAGCCACATTTAAAAGAGTGAAAAGAAATACGATAAATTTACTTTAATGATAATGTATTTTATATAACTCAATATATCAAAAATATTACCATTCCAACGTATAATAAATATAAAAATTATTAATAAGATATTTTATGTTCTTTTTTTCATACTATGTCTTCAAAATCTGGTGTGTATTTTGAACTTACAGCACATTTTTAATTAAGACCAGCCATATTTCAAAGTGCTCAATAGCTATATGTGGATAGTGGCTACTGTATTAAATAGCAAAATGTCTGTGAGCAGCAAGAAGAACTGTTTGCACTCACATGGAAAGAAGTGTTAGAGCCTCAAAGGAAATGTGCAAACATGGTATTATTCTGTGTAAAACACAAGTTCTTGTTTGACAAGCTTTATTATTTGGTTTCTCCTGACAACTTTTTATTTCCATTTTCAATCAGTGATTTTCAAACTTTATGGCCCACAACTCACAGTTAGAAATTCTTTTTATGTAAGATGCACACACACAAACACACACACTGGAAATAATGGTTTCATGAAAGAATATTAATCTTTACTATATGTGATACACTCTAATCTTTTCTTCTTTTTATTTTCTATTCTAACCAATTTTATCCATTTCTACACTAATTTCCTTTTTTTAAGCTTCTGGCTGTGACCCAATAAATTAAATTCACAACCCACTAATGCCTTAAATATCAACTGGAAATGCATAGAAATTTGGATAGGGAGGGCAAGACAGGGGAACACCTGCTAAAAGCAGATCTTGCTCAGGCCACAGGTGAGTAATACACTAGCAAACTAGTCAAGAATAAGCTTGTCCCCAACATAATACATGAAAAGTGCTTAGCAAAGTGTCTGGCACACAGCAACTATTCAATAAATGATAATTTCCCTGCCTCCTCACTGTCCCAGTAGCTCCTGTGTAAGAAATTCCAGTTTGGCTGAGTCAAATGACTCTTACTCAAATGACTTACTCCAAGGATGGAAGTAGGGGCCAAATGGTCCTGGCTTCATTATGGCTCAGCCTGGGTGTCTACGCAGGTACGAAAGTTTATGGGTGTGGGAACGACTTCAACATCTTCATGCCACAGGACAGAGGTAAGGTCAGATTTACATAAAAATCACATACCCATTTTCTTGAAAGTTTCCAAAACATTGGAAGTAGTAGAGCAGAGTTTAGTATTGAAAATAGGTTAGTTCTGAAAGCATAGTAGCATGTATTACTCTAGTACTTAGGCAAGTAGCATGGTTTGAAGTACACTGGCAAGTCCACCCACCAAAAATCTTTCCTCACACATACTACATGGTCAAAAATTTCATCAATACAGATTCAATTCTTTGGATTTTAGTCTTCCAAAATTACCTAATAAAATGCAGGGGACCAGATATTGGGCCTTAAATTTTCATCTGATAAGCCCTTAGTATATATAGTATAGCAAATAAAGATCAAGGTGGGACCCTAGGATGAGACGAGATTTAGCCTCAGATTTGGAAGGGGACCTGGTAGATGGGAATAGGAGAATCTTCAACAATTATGCTTCATTTGCATTATTCCTCTCAACAGATCTCATACTTTCCACACCCTTCACACATGTATACATTTTTTTCTTAGGTCTGTCTATGATAGAACCTGGCATGGTGCATCATTCTTTCACCGCAGCACATGAGCACTTGCACACATGCACGTGACTGCACACACGTGCACACACACTATACCATTCTTATCTTGTTACTTAAGTGCACTCTGCTAACCTGCTATGTCCTCTTCCATTCATCCCTCCTCTCCTATGTCTCAAATTGTAACCACCCTTCAAAACAAAACAAAAATAACCTCATCTATTACACTTCCCCATGCAGACTACCAGTTTCGTTGATCCCCTGCTACTGAAACTTCTTTTAACTCTTAGGTTCACACAATTCCACATTCAATTCTGGGCTACATGTTGCACCGACCACATTCTCCTTTGTGTCCCAGTAAGCTGTGTATCATCTCTTCTCCTTTACTAGACAGGGAGCTCCTTGAGGGCAGAGGTGGTGCCTGGTTCTTCTCTGTTCTCCACAATACAGCGAGAAAGTTCATTCCTATAACTGAAGCCTCAAAAATGCTGGGCCTCACTTATCCCCAATCTTTAGCCCTATAGGTAATCTCCAGTACAATGTCTTACAAGACCAAACATTTTAGGACCCAGAAGCTCCTTCCATCATGGTTTAAAGAGGACTCAGGCTCGGATTCTACCCAAAGTATTGTGAAAGAGAATAAATCCTGTTAATACATGTCTCTTTTATACGCCTTAGTGTAGATACCTATGGCATAGTGGTTAAAAACATGGCCTTTTGGGTCAGACTGCCTGTGTTAAAAGCCTGGATCAACAACTGCCAGCTTGGTGACTTTTGCCAAGTTACTCATCCTCACCAAACTTCAGATTTCTCATCTGAAACAAGGAGATAATTGTGAAAAATTAGGAAGTACCTCTCATGCTCCTGACACTGTACGTGCCCAGTAATTATAGCCATCTTTAGCACTATTTTCAACGTCATAGTTTATAAAGAAATCAGCTGCCTGAGCCTTCAGAGCCTACATCAGCATTCCTGACCTAGGCACCCTCTCCAGAAGCATTTCTTCTTTTTTAATCACAGTCGTTCTTTAAACTGAGATCTCTCCTCTTTACTGTATGTCTCCCTCCAGTACAGAAATATGTGTCCCTTTCAGATCAGCCTTATTTTACTCCTGGCCCATACAGATTTCAATGGAGTATACATAAGGGGCCTTCCTCATTTGTCCCCCAAATCATTAACACACACCTTTTCACATACCACTTGTCCACAAAACAAACAGAGAGAGAGCTGTAATAATCCATGCAAGATCCACCCCAGTCAAGGAGGAGTCAGGAGCTTTTTTTCTCTACTTTAAATTGATGAGGAACCATGGCTTATGTTCCTAGAAGATAGGACCAAAGTATATGGGGCTTCAGAAAGAATTTATAAGACTCATTAGGAAAGAGTTCTTGATTCAGGAGTTGTGGCCTCATAGTTCATCCAGCTAACCTGAATGCATTCTTAGGAGGAAGCTGGTGAGTTTATTTTCTATCAATACTTAAAATAATCAAATTTAGGGGCTGAAAGAGACCATAGAGATAAAGAAACCAAGAGCCAGAGAAAAGGGGCTTTCTCTAGGTTACAGTGGATTAGTCATAAAATTGGGAGGGGAAGTGAGGTCTTTTTAGACTACAATGAATATTTATTCCACTTTACCATTTTGGAAAACTATAAAGCATACCTCTCTAGAGAAATAGAAGGGTATCAAAGCTATGGTTTTTAAGCTTGTTATGAATTTTATTAATTTTGCAGAGGTACCTCAAAGACAAAGGTGGACCATGACAGGTAGGACTCCAAATTCCTTACCTCTCTTTCAGGGAGAAAAACTCTTGTTTCCTCTATTTTACATACTAGCTATAATTAGTTTCCTGAGGCTTCCATAACAAAGTACCACAAACTAAGTGGCTTAAAACAACAGAAATCTATCGTCTCACAGTTCTGGAGGTTAGAAGTCCAAAATCAAGGTATCTGCAGGGATATACTCCCTCTAAAACCTGTAGGGGAGAATCTTTGCTTGTCTCTTCTTAGCTTCTGGTGGTTGGCCAGCAATCTTTGGCATTCATTGGCTTGTAGATGCATCACTACAATCCTCTGTCTCCTCATGGTGTTCTCCCTGTGTCTCTTCACATCATCTTCTTTCTGCAAATCCATCTCTGTTTCAAGATTTCCCTTTTTAGGAGGACATAAGTCATATTGGATTAGGGCCCACCCTTATGACCTCATTTTAACTTAGCTCTGTAAAAACCTTATTTCTAAATAAGGTCACATTCTGAGGTACTAGGGGTTAGCGATTCAACATATCTTTTTGGGAAAACATAATTCAACCTATATCATCAGACTTCAATGTAAGTGTTGATTTGGGAAATAAAAGGGGCTCCATGACTTTAAAATCTAAATGGTTCAGAGATCTGCCTCATCTGTCTCTGTTCTGTCGCCTGACCAATGAGCACTTACATAGACATGGATGCCATCCTTTGCAAAAGAATGTTGACCAGATTCTAGGAAAACATGGCAAGGAAGTACTAACAGAACAGACACACCCAGGGGTTTTATACTATGAGGATGCTTTAAGCCTAGTATTTGGTGTGCCTTGTGTTCTAACTGGGGCTTTCCTAAGGAGCAATGTGGTTTGTGCCAGGATAAATGTCATCCTTTTCTAAGGAAGGAGACAAGAGTCCTCTCTGAGGATTGGCTTCCAGGGGCCTTGTCAGCTCTGAGGAAGGTGGTCAACCCTAGCTATGTTTGCAGGAGAAATCTTCCTGCATACCGTTTCTCACAACTAAGCTGATAATTAATATCTATAACTCAGCCCTCATAAGAAGGTAGAAGGGGTGTGAGCAGACAAAAAGCTCACCTTCCATGTGCCTATGGAGAATTTTTCCAACACTTATTGTACCCTTCCTTTTTTTTTTTTTTTGCCAATGAAGATTCACCCTGAGCTAACATCTGTGCCAGGTTTTCTCTATCTTGTATGTGAGTTGCCACCACAGCATGGCTGGTGAGTGATGTAGGTCTGCGCTCAGGATCTGAATCCACGAACCCAGTCCACTGAATCAGAGTGCGTGGAACTTGAACTCTCGGCCACAGGGTCGGCCCTTATTGTACCCTTCTTAACCATCTTCTTTATAAGGAGCTCATTTTCCAGCGCTCCTTCATGTTGACTACACATATTAGTTCTGAGCTAATTATAGCTCCGTAGTAAATGGCTTTAATATCATATTTCTATTGTACACAAGGGAACAATTGATATGATTATGAGATGTCTGTGGGGACCCAAAGAGAAAAGAATCAATGGAGTCTGTGAAGAGTTGCTGTTCAACCAGTATAAATGTTCAGGTATGCAAGATAAGTTCCTGAGATCTGCTGTACAATATTGTGCTTAGAGTTAACAATGCTGTATTGGGCACTTAAAAATTTGTTAAGAGGGTAGATCTCATGTTATGTGTTCTTACAATTAAAAAAAATTAATGGAGTCTATATAATGGAGTGTATATAAAGAGGTGGTTGGATGAGGCCTATGAAAACTCAGATTAATGGGGCTACACCACTCACTTGGGCCCACTGCATGTAATTTGGGGTGGAATTGACCTCCAGTTATCAAGCTGGGGAAATTTCCATGGCACTAGGCTGGGCAAAGTTTCGAAGGGAAGGTGATGTCCTATGTGGTATCGATTGGGGGTAGAGACAAAATTAAAGCAGTCTGGTAACTTCTTCTTTTCTTAATCTCTGGGCCTGGGAGTGGAGGAGGGCAGCTACTATGGAGTGAGGGAAAATAGCTACCTTTAACCAGGTGGGACCTGGCCCCAGAAGGCAGGCCGATATATGAAGGGGTTAGAGACATGGCTCTAGCTGGTTCCTTCTCCCCAAGAAATCCTATAGTATCATAGGAAAAAGAAGCACATGATAAAGTTTGTCATGGCACCCTTAAACTGAAAGTTGCCCACATACACTGCTGCTTGAATCCAGCTGCCATCACAAAAAATCAAGGGTTCCTCATTTTTACTTATTTTGTGCTTCCCTGGCTCCAGTTTTTTCTTATGACAACTAGACTTCATGTCAATCAATTTAAGAGGTAAACTCTTTTCTGGGTTAGTGAGAAAATATCAAGAGTATGTTCTGAGCACACTTGTAAAAATGCCTGTCATAGTACCTGTCACACGAAAGGTGGTAAATATGCTGGGTGCTTTGTTTTGTTTCATTGTTTTGTTTTCAGTTCTCTACAGTAAGATACAACTTAGGCACTGCCTTCTTCATATCTCACCTCTTTCAGCTATAGGCCAGCTCTGCTGTCTAAGACATAGTTCTTGGGATTATTAGAACCTTTCTGGCTGGGCTCTAGCCCCAATTCTGTCACTGCATTAGCCTCCTGGCCCTTACTCTTTTGCATTCACCCCCAATTGCCCTTCAACAAATTCTGGCCTGAGAAAGACCCTCCCTACTTATGTCAGTTTCCAAAGTGGCTTCTCTTTTAGACTTCTAGTCATAACTCTGCCTAACTCTGTCTTCTTTTCTGCTCAGGGTAGCTACTGCATTAGCCATCACTTCTTCATTGTACTGAAGCTTTTCCTAAATCCTTCCTACTCAATTTTTTTTAAACTGATTCGTAACTTGGTTATCTCCCAGAACTCACTGCCTACTGCCTCTTCTGCAGGCACCAGAAGAGGTGTCAACCAACTTCTAATCCATTGCTATAACAAATACATCCACCCCCAAACTATTTAAATCAATCTACGTGAGATCATTTTCTTGAAGAGACTAGAACTACAGTATTTGTAAAATCTGTGTATGTGTGTGTGTGCGGAGAGAGAGAAAGGTCTTCAGATCACAAGAATCACACAACTGTGCTTGCTTAATGGTCTGTAATCCAGGAGTTGGCAAACTTTTCCTATAAAAAGGCAGATAGAGAGCCATACACTCTTTTTTACAAGTATTCAACTCTATCATTGTAGAACAAAAGCAACCAGAGAGAATATGTAAATAAATGGGTGTGACTGTGTTCCAATAAAACTTTATTTGCAAAACCAGGCTGTGAGCCAGATTTGGCCCACAGGCTGGAGTTTACTGACCTCTGCATCTAGTCTACCAAACATCAAAATATTTTTGTGTAGTCTGATGTATTAATAATAATAATGATGGTGATGATGATGATGATGATGATGATATGATGATAAATAGCTTCTATTGAGTACTTACTGTATGATAGGCTCTGTACCAAGCACTTAACATATTTCATTGAATCCTCACAAAAGCTCTATGAGGTAGACCTTATTTTTAGTCATATATTACAAATGAGGAACTAAGGCACAGAATGGTTAAGTTAGAGTGGAGTGAGAATTGGGTTTCAGTTCTAGCTCTGAAGGTATAAAAGTCACTTAACATCTCTGAATCTCAGTTTTATTCTGTAAAATATCAGTAGAAATAATACCTGCCTGTTGTGTATACACAACAAGTACTATGTACTTGGCTATATAGTATACAAGAGTACTCTTAAGGATGGATAGAAAAGTACAATGTAAGGTATTATAGAAGTGTAAGGTATCATTATTGTTATAGTTTTTTATACCTTTTCTCATTCCAAAAAGTATTTGAGGTGAAATTACTGGTATATTTACCCTTATTCTAATAGGTACACATTCCTCGTTATTAAACTATTGTCTAAACAGAAATCGTTACTCATACTTGGCAAGAGGTTATTTGCAAGGCTGACATATCAAACAGGGCAGGGGTTCTGTCTTCCTTATGGATGAGTTGACAAAATTTGTGGTGTGTCTATGACTCATGCAGAGGAAATAAGGTTCAAGTGAAAGTCTCAGTTATTGAAAACAGACCAATGGGCACCTTCAATACAACTTACCCCAAACCAATCTCATTGTATTCCTCCAAAACTGGCTCCTACTCATGATTTCCTGATCTCAGCTAATAGCATAATCATACTTCTAGTAATTCAGTCCAGAAACCTGTGTGTCTTCAAATTTTATTTCTTTTCTACCTTCTCCCATCCAATCAACTTCTAAGTTTTACCAATCTGCCCCAGGAATTTATCAAGTTTACTTGGACCATTGCTATAACCTCCTATCTCCTGCTCTTCACTCCAATCTTGATTTCTTACTACTTCCAAAATGATCTTGCAGAAACCTGGCTTTGACTATGTCTCTCTTCTGCTCAGAAACCTTCAATGTCTCCTTACTCACCCTCCACAATTTAGGCCCAAGCCTCCTTTCTTGTGTATTTCTCACTACCTCCCCTTTTGATTTCCTCTTCCTCATATGTGAAAACCCATTTGAAATTCAATCCCTTTTGTAATGCTTTCCTTAAGCCTTATCCCCATCAATGAGTATTAATATCTCATTTTGGAACATAGCATATTATCTAAAATTATGTATATGCAGGCTTATTTTCTACACTGGAGTATAAACTCCTAAAGGGCTGTGTGATAAGTATAATAATGCTCCCCCAAAGAGATCCAGGCCCTAATCCCAGGAACCTGCGAATATGTTACATTGCATGGCAAAGGGATCTTGAAGATGTGACAAGTTAAGGACTTTGAGATGAGGATGTCATCCTGGATCATTCATGTGGGTCCAGTGTAATCACATGTGTCCTTAAAAGCAGAGAGCCTTTCCCAGCTGCAGAGAACCAGAGAGATGGTAGTATAAGGAGGACTTGGCTCACTGTTTCTGGCTTTGAAAATAGAGGAAGGGGACCATGAGCCAAGGTATGCAGGCAGCCTCTAGAAGCTGGCAAAGGTAAGGAAATGGATTCCCCCTCAAAGACTCCCAAACTAAAGAAAGCCCTGCCAACAACTTGACTTTAAGCAAGTGGTACCCATGTCAAACTTCTGACCTGCAAAACCATAAGATAATAAATTTGCATTGTTTTAAACCACTGAGTTTGTAGCAATTTGTTTTGGCAGTAATAGAAGATTAATATAGGCTGTAATCTCAGCTGACTCCCAAGCACCTCGCATAGTGCCTTGGCCTTGGGCACTCACTGAGTATTTGAGGAGTGAACTGAGAAGGACATGTTGCAAAACATTTCTCCATGTACATTAATAATATGAGGTTCTCCTCCCTGCTCAAGCCAGATTCTTCTTTTTCTAGTCCCCATGTCATACTATTAAGGGATGCTCCAGCATCAGATCATAGAAAATGGGTACAGCATTTACTTTTTAGGCACAAAATTCAGCCTATTCTACTATTTATACCCTGAGTATCTGTTCCCAAGTTAATATGCTTTGTTATTCTAAAGCAGATTTATAAATCAAAAGCCAAAAATCAACATACACAACTGCAGTCCTTGTTGGTTACTCAGTCATTTTCTGCCCTGTCATCTCAGAAACTAAGAGATGCTAAAGATGGAAAGAGGGATAGCCTGGAGGCAGCTGTGTAGTGTATTTGGAAGAGCACTAAATTGAGAACCAGGAGGCCCAGGTTCCAATCCCAGCTCTGCCAACAATTAGCTGTGTGACTTTGCGCAAGATAATTCCCCTCTCTGAACTTCAGTTTATTCATCTACCAAATGGGGAAGAGGTCTAGCTTAGTGGTTTTCAAATTATGTTAATACAGAACACCTTCCTGGGTTACAGCAGGTACAGCCACAGGCCCTGGAGCCCTAGCAAATTTGGATTTATCTGTGGAAACTTTCATTTGAAAAAAGGATTCCATGATTAAACAAACAACTTGAAACTTCCCTGTATTAGCTAATCTCTAAATTCCCTTCTAGCTCTGTCAATGAACAAGCTAAACCAAGAAGGGTATACTAGTAAAGAGCCTAAGCTTTGGATGTGGACTGCCTGAGTTCAAAGTGCAGTTCTGACATTACATATCCATGTATCCTTGAGAAAGCTCTTTAAACTTCCCTATGCCCATTTCCCCATCTGAAAAAGGAAGAGTAATTGCACTTACATCCAGGATTTTGTGAGGATTAAAAGGTTAATTATAGTTAGTTAATACATATGAAGTGCTTAGAAACGTGCCACCAATGCGTAAAGACACATGCACCCCTGTGTTCATTGCAGCATTATTCACAATAGCCGAGACTTGGAAGCAACCTAAGTGCCCATCAAGGGATGAATTAATAAAGAAGATGTGGTATATATACACAATGGAATACTACTCAGCAATAAGAAACAATGAAATCCAGCCATTTGTGACAACATGGATGGGCATGGGGGTATTATGCCAAGCCAAATAAATCAGAGGGAGAAGGTCAAATACCGTATGATATCACTCATAAGTAGAAGATAATAACAACAACAAACAAACACATAGAGACAGAGATTGGATTGGTGGTTACCAGAGGGGAAGAGGGAGGCAGGAGGGCGAAAGGGATGATTAGACACATGTGTGTGGTGATGTATTGTAATTAGTATTTGAGTGGTGAACATGAGAACATGAAGTAATCCATACAGAAATAGAAATATAATGATGTACACCTGAAATTTATACAATGTTATAAACCAATGCTACTGCAATAAACAAAAATAAATAAATAAATAAATAAAAATAAAAGTACCAATGTAATAGAAAGAAAAAAAGAAAAACAGTCACTGTCTATCATTAAGGACCTTATGTTTTGATTTAAACCTGAAAAATCTAAATTGATAACTCAAATGAAAAATTCCAGCTATGGCTAAAAAAAAAAAAAAGAAAGAAATGTGCCTAGCACATAGTAAATACTCAACAAATGCTGCTTTGGGAAGACCAAAGGAAAAAGAAATGGCTGTGCTTTTGAGGAAGGCTTTTATTTCAGTTCACTCCTAGGCAAGTAAAATCTAATCTAGAATGCCCTCCACTTAACGCCTTCCTCTCCCCCTAGAGGGTGAAGAGGGCTCTGGAGAAGAATGAAAGGAAAAGGCATTCCAATTTTTTTTTCTCATATCTCAACCTTTGATTTCTCTTCCTCTCACTGTGTATCTGCCCTATAGCATGTAGGATTAGAGGCTTTGAAGCATGCAGTAATTGCCAGGCTTTCTCAAATCTAGCTTGAGCCCCCATAGGGGACAACGAATATCCATAGGATTAAAATGAAAGGGCGCCTGCAAAGAAGCTTCAGTTCAGATGGGCAGACAAAAGTTATACTTAACCCAAGACAATGTTCGCAAAGGGTGGCCTCTTACCAGTGCATCAGAATTGCCTGGAGCTTATTAACAATGCATTCTTGTGCCCTGTTCCAGATATACTGAATCAGACTCTTTGGGGACCAACATGGGAATATGCATTTTATTCAATTTCCCATGTGACTACTACTGTCTTAGGTATTAAAAGAAGGGCAGGGGGCCGGCCCCATGGCTTAGCAGTTAAGTGTGCACACTCCGCTACTGGCAGCCTGGGTTCGGATCCCGGGCGCGCACTGACACGCCGCTTGTCAGGCCATGCTGAGGTGGCGTCTCACATAGAGCAAATAGAAGGATGTGCAACTATGACATACAACTATCTACTGGGGCTTTGGGGAGAAAAAGAGGGAAACAAAACAGGAGGAAGATTGGCAATAGATGTTAGCTCAGGGCCAGTCTTCCTCAGCAAAAAGAGGAGGATTGGCATGGATGTTAGCTCAGGGCTGATCTTCCTCACAAAAAAAAAAAAGTGCAGTGGCTGAGTGGGCAGTGAGGAGCCTGGCTCAGCCTAAAAAAAAATAATAAAAGAAGAGCAGTGTGGGAGTAGAAGAGAAGAGTCCATGGAGATAGGTAATGGTAAGAATAAGGTTTCTGGAGAAACATTACCTAACTTCCAATCCCAGTTCAACCACTGCTTGGCTGTGTGACCTTGAGCAAGTTACTTAACCTCTTTGTGCCTCAGTTTCTTCATCTGCAAAATGAAATCATCAATAGTATCTACTACATAAGATAGTTGGGAGAATTAAATGAGATGATGTATATAAAATGTCTAATATGGTGCCTGAAATATAGTAAGAGCTCAATAGATGTTAACTACCATTATTACTACAAATTTTAAGGGAGTGGGCCATGTTGGAGGTGGTGGAGAAGTGTCACTCTGTCACTTTTCTCAAGACAGGTTGGCAGGAGTGTGTCTGTGATTCATAGTAGCAGGTTTCTTAGGTTAAGGAGGTGGCAGCCAGGCATAACAGGGAGAGAAAAGGGAAAAAAACAGCCACATACCCCTGAAAACTACACAATTTTCAATAGGTTCTTGACTCTTGTTCCAAAATAGCATAATCATATAAATAAGATCTGATTTGTTGGCCATTGGTAAAATCTGACTACCCTGTCACATAGGTAACCTACTCTAAGTTTCCCCAAAGGACCGTGTGGTAGAAGCAGTACCCGTGATGGAATCACTGTTTATATACAGCCCTTAATATGTTTCCAACCATCTCTCCATGGGAATAGGTGGCTGGGATTAAGGGTAGTGATCTAACTTCATGCAAATCCAAGGAGAATCTAAACTTGTTGCTTGAATGAAAGTGGTCAATTACTTGTGAGCTTTTTTTTTGAGATGATGGTGAAATGTGGGTCTCCCTTTTCCAAAATAACATGAATTTTAGTTTCACTAATAAATATAGTGTTGATAATATACGAGACAGCGATAGTTTCTCACTTCACTTTTCCTGTCCTATCTGGGGTTTTCCAACTTATTCTGGAGGGCTCCTGCCAATTAGAAACACATTCTCAGATCAGCCAAAGAGGGCATAAGTCCCAAATCCACAACCTAGAAAAATGAAGTGAAAGAACTGTGGCTAGATGGAACAGAAAAAAGACAAGTAGAAGAGCAGAAACATTGTCTTCCAGCAGCTAAAAGTTTGTCCTTTGGAAGAGACAGCTGACTTAGTTCTGAAGCCCTAGAGATAACAAGGGCTATGGAAAGACAGATTACAGCTCCCTTGAAGAGCAACCTAACTGAGCTCTTTGACAACAGAATGATAGGAGACTCACTACTCACTAGATAATGATTTCTTCATCATGGGAGGCATTCAAGCAAAAATTACTTGAGTTTTTCCAAGCAAATATACCAAGAAGAACATAGATATAACTCATATATCAGATGCAAGGGTTCTTAACCTGTTGTCCTTGGATAGAATTCAAGGAATCCATGAATTGTGATGGAAATCTACATCTTTATTTGTACTAACTTCGACTGTAATTTACCATTTACTTAAATTATGAATGTAGACAGTACATTACAATAGTATTAACAATACTTGCAACTTTGTCTCCAATATAAACAACAGATAATTTTAAATCACATTGCAGTTGTTACAGACATCTTGAAATAACATGTATACTCATCCTTACTTTGAAATTTTGGACCTGACACCAGACCTCGTTTTTTATTTTGTTAATAAAGAAACTCATATATTACCAAGTCACGTTAATTTTTGTATTTCCATATAATTGGTTCTCTTTGTAACCCTATGTG
This sequence comes from Diceros bicornis minor, assembly GCF_020826845.1. Taxonomy (NCBI): domain Eukaryota; kingdom Metazoa; phylum Chordata; class Mammalia; order Perissodactyla; family Rhinocerotidae; genus Diceros; species Diceros bicornis. The sequence continues at coordinate 60,688,906 of NC_080781.1, forward strand.
ATTTATTTTATACATTTAAAAATATTACTATTCTGAAAAGGGGCCAGAGGGGTCTGAGGCACAAAAAGTGTTAAGATTCCCCAGATTACAGGGTTGGTCTAAGCGATCTCTAAGTTTCCTTCCAAACCTGAAATTCTAGGATTCTAAGAAGCTGGAATGACTGACAAGGAGAAACCAGTTTGAGATACAGGAAGTATTATGACAGGATCTCTGAATTGTTGCCATCTAAAAGCAAGGGACTTGAGAAAGCCTTTGAGGAAAAAAAAGCAATTGCATGGAGTTTGAGGACAGGGCAAATGAAATATACATTCCTTCATGTTGTGAAGGAAGCTGAAGAAGCACCATAATTAAAGGGCCTCCAAATGGCAGCTTCTTCTAAATCAACATTTCATGAGAGTTGAAAATTTGGAAAAAACATCCCATGATTGAAAAATAAAATAATGTATTTGAATCCTGGAGGAAGACTAATAAAAGAAAGATATCACAGCCAAACACATTCAGATAGACTTTAGAATGGAGCTGGGATAACTGTTAGCTGAAGGATTACCCAGGTGGGCAATGGGAACAGTAACACTAAGAACTACAGTGCTTCACAGATTAGCTCACTTAACATTTACAGCAGACCTATAAGTGGGAGGGAAGTTATATTTACCCTCACCCCATTTTATAGTTTGAAGAAACTGATGCTTAGGTTAAATAATTTGTCCAAGGTTAAATAAGTGGTAAGCGGTTGAACTAGAATTTAAACCCAGGTCTGGCTAACTGTAGAGCCAAATCTATTAACCATAACACTATACTGCTTCTTAAGGTTTAAGATTCGAATGCAGGTTGTCTTTTACTACCTGTGCATCTGTTGGCAAGTCAGAACCTCATCTTTAAAATGGAAACAATAATACCAACCTTGAACAGCTGTTATGAGGAATAGAGGTGGTAAATGTAAAGTGTTGAGCATATAAAGCCTCCAGTAACTATTAGATTTTCCTAAAGTGTGTGCATGGTGGGAGGTTGGTAATGATTAAACATTGTGATGTGTAAAGTGCCTAGCCTTGAGCCTGACCAAGCAGTGAGATACATGAGGTCAGAAACCATGACTATTTTCTTCATTGAATCTTGAGCACCTAGAACTAGAATTAACACATACTATGAATAAATTAAAGATTGCATGCATTATTTTATTTAATAATAATTTTAAAATACCATTCTATTATGGTATGAATGATCAGATGGTATCCATAATAAAAAAAAAGTTCTTTTCTGCAATAAAAAAGAGAGAGAGAAAGGGAAAGGAAAGCAAACTCAGGCAATTAAAAGATACAGTTATGAAGATATTAATGACTTGTGAGAGCTAACCAACTAATCCCTCCATCTCCATATCCAACCCATCAGCAAGACCTGTCAACTTTACCCTTCAACATATATCCTGAATCTGATTACTTCTCACCACCTCCACTATCCTAGGCCAAACTATCATCTCTTACCTGGACAACTACAGTAGTAGCCTTCTTTCTGGTCTCTCTGCTTCCTCTTACAGTCGCTTCTCTTCACAGAAGCCAGAGGGATCTTTTATAAAATGTAAATCAGATCATATCTCTCCTCCATTTAAAAGCACTAATGCCACTACACTTAGAATAAAGGCTCAACTATTTACCACAGCTAGCAAGGCCCTCCATGACGTAGTCAATGCTTACCCCTCGGATTCTGTGTCCTATAAAACATCCCCTATTTACAACATCCCACTCACACAGTCCTTCCTAATAATCCTAGAACCCTCTCTGCTCTTTCTTGTCTTAGGAGCTTTGGGATTTCTTTTCACTCTACCTAGAATACCTTACAAGCTCCCTCATTTCATTCAGGTTTCTGCTAAAATGTCATCTCTTCAGAGACGCCTTCCCCTATCATCCTATTAGAAATACACAGTTCTTGTCGCTCTTTTTCACCTTACGCTGCTTTATTTTGTATAGACCTAAACACTACCACAAAGGTTGTATTTTGATTTATTTACATGCTTACTGTGTCTCCACAACTAAAATATAAGCTCTATGAAGGGAGGATATAACAGTGGTTAAAAGTGCATATTCTGGTACTGGACTCTTTGGATCTGAATCCTGACTTTATGGCTCCATTAGTTACAGGCTTATGACCTGAAGAAAGTTACCTAATTTCTCTGTTTTTCAGTTTCCTCATCTGTAAAATGGGATGAGGATGGCAACTATCTTATAATATTGTAAAAACAAAAAGAAATGAGGTAATTCCATGCAAAGCAGCCAAAATAGTGTCTGGCACATAGTAAGTGCTATACAAATGTTAGCTGTTGTTACTATTCTTTTCTCTATCTCTGCACTTGGATCATCTCTCGGAACATATCAGGTGTTTATTAAATATTTGTAGAATTATTATGCATGCGCATTGTGGACCTGATTTTCAGAGCAGTTATAGGATTGAGTTGAGTGTTTGAAGAGCACAGAAAGGTTAGTGCTACTGACTGTTATCTCCTGGCATGCCAGAGCAATGAAAACTGACAGGGAGGATGAAGGAGTCACTCAGAGGGGGAGGAGAGAGAAAAAGAGATAAAGACAAAGAGAAAGGAAGAGGGATAGAGAAAAAGTGTATTAGGAAGAGATGATATACACACACAGTGGCAAAATACTTTTCAGTTTAACCCACTCACCCGTTAAATATGCAATCCTCCCCTCATTCTCGGTAGACAGAATACCAAGGAAAATGAAGGTCTGGCCAATTGGGAAATGGAGTTAGAAGAACTCTAATTCTTTTCTGTCCTTAAGAGTCTGAGATTCTATAAATGCCCACCAAGGAGCCAGTTCTCCTGGTGAAAGCCAAGCCATTTGCCTGAATACCTGGGCAATCACAGCTATGCATACAAAGCCCTTGAATAAGAAATGGGTTGGGTGGGATGAAGAACTTATGAATTATGAAAAGGAAAAAGCCTGGATTCTCTCCTTTGAAAGAAGAAGGGCAGCCTCCATTTCCCCTCACTCACTCTAGAATCTCCAATCAGAGGCTGCCTAGTGGCAGTGATGGTGGGAACGGAGCTATTACCATTTGGTGAGAAAGTGAGTAAAAGTATAGGACATGACCTAACTATACAGCCCCTTGCCTTTGTCCCCAAAAGAGAGAAGAAAGTCAGAGGCTGAGCCAGCCAAAGCCTGTATTACTTATTGTTATGTCACACCCCTTTTTGCCACAATCTGGGACAATAAGAAGCAAGCTAAAAATGAAGTTACTTCCATTTTCTCTGCTACCTCTTAACCGGGACAGATCTTAGTCCTACAAGGTCTTCTCAAATAATTATCTTGACCCAAATATATACTGATAAGGGCTGTAAGTTGTCACTCATCTCTGAAAACTCAAAAGACCTGAAAACCCTTCCAGAAGAGGAAGAATAAACTGACGGGAGACTCACTGTCAGTCTATGCCATGCCACAAGTGTCTCAACCAGTCAGTTCAGGAAAAAAATTCCAACTGTGACTAGCCAGTTTCAGGTAAAGCCCATCAAGTCACTCCATGTAGACTTAGGCTGAGTTGAAAGAGCCAATCCTCCCACCCTCTTCTTCCATTTCATGGGACTTTAGTGGATGAAGGGGAATAAAAGCAAAGCCATAAATTCAGCTATCAAGAAAACCCTGAAAAATGTCTTATCAGATCTAATCTATATAAATTGGACTTAGAGAGTCATCCTCAGGGTATGGCAAATCAGGGTAATTCATTCTTACAAACTCAGATCTTTAGAGCTTTAAAGGCCCTTGGAGAGCATGTAATCCAACCTCTTTACTTTACAGATGTGTAACCTGAGGCCAGAGGACCTCATACAGCAAGCTGGTAGCAGAGCTCAATCTAAAATCCAAATCTCCAGAAAGCTCATCCAGTGTTTTATCCAAAGAACTTGGATCTCTCAGTTTTCAGGAAGGTATCTCTTCTACTATTCTGGGGAAGGCTGGTGCTTTGTGGTTCAAATCTGAGGATAGCTGTGGACCTTCTTCCTACCCTGTCTCCAAAATGTACACATGCAATGTAAGAACAATTTTGCATATATTGTCAGGGCCTAAGAGATCTCAGGTTAAAACCCTTGCCTAAGGGTACATTTAAATCCCTAGCTCTTCCAACATCCTGTGTCTTATCCTGTTTTCCAGTTGGAAAATGTCAAGACAATCATTGTATCTTTGAGGCACTATACCCATTCCATTCATACTGTGCACCCCATCCTTAGCCCAGCTAAATTGGCCCAGGTGTGGACATGTCTATTTTGAAAAGAGCTTTACTAAATAACTAAGAAAATAGAAAAAGGAAAAATACAAGCAGAAACAGATGGGAATCCTTGTTGTGTATATTTCTGAACTCAAGATGATCTGAGTCTGGATGATTTGCTTGATATAAGTTTCTAGATACAACAGACTTGATTCTGTCTCATCTTGGATAAATCCCAATCTACAAAAGTTCTCACTATTCAAGTTGCTATAAGAGGTCCTAATAGGTTCTTCATTCTTTCCCAAAGTGAACTCTTTGCCCCTAGTTCTGTGCTGGCCTCTACAACCATGCTTCCTCTTAGACATGGCCTGGAGTTCTGAGTGAGAAAGGCCATCTTCTAGATGAGGTCCAAGAGCTGTCTTTTCCCATCATCCCTGGAGCCTACAAGCCATTTTTTTTATTTCCTCCTGCAAGGATCTATGATTTTAGTCTTCTTTCTCTGGACATTGAGGACCCAAAGTCTGAACTCAAAGCTCCACAATATCTTTTTTTTGTGTGTGTGTGAGGAAGATCAGCCGTGAGCTAACATCCATGCTAATCCTCCCCATTTTGCTGAAGAAGACCGGCTCTGAGCTAACATCTATTGCCAATCCTCCTCCTTTTTCTTCCCCAAAGCCCCAGTAGATAGTTGTGTGTCATAGTTGCACATCCTTCTAGTTGCTGTATGTGGGATGCGGCCTCAGCATGGCCGAGGAAGTGGTGTGTCTGTGCACGCCTGGGATCCAAACCCGGGCCGCCAGTAGCGGAGCGTGCGCACTTAACCACTAAGCCACGGGGCCGGCCCAGCTCCACAATATCTTAATTACACATATACAGTGATGGCAGTGGTCCTTATGGTGACTTTATGTGAATTAGAAATAGGTACCCCTTGAATTTAGGCCTGTACCAGGGAACATTGACCCAATTCACCTCCTCAGCCGGACACCACTGGGTAGTGATCTGCACAATTGTATGCATCAGTCTTATAGATTCAGTAATACTGATTGACATGTCTAGATATATACTTTGCTTTTTGAGAGCATTTATAAGAGAACAGTGTGGTTTTCCTACCTAGCCAAAGAGTTGAGGGATTCTTTTTCGAAGTCCTTGATGTTCCCTATAATAACTAAATGAACAAGAGAAGGAAGAAAAGAAGCAAGTAAGGAGAAAGGAATCTATTGAGAAGTGGGAGATTCGGCAGAGCCTAAGTCATGAGCTAAGATATGTAGAGAAGAGGCAGGGGAGGGAAGATAGAGGAAAAGATGGAAGGAATCAACAACGGTTGAGCACCTACTGTGAGCCAAACATTCTGCTAGGCGTTTTATAAGTATCATATTACCAACACCTCACAATCCTGCAGGGTAAGTATTATAGCTTCATTTTAAAATTTTTTCTTAATTTAAAAAGTTATGGTGAAATACACATAATATAAAATTTACCATTTTAACCATTTTTTTTTGTGGTAAAAACACATGTAACATAAAATTTACCATCTTAACCATTTTTAAGTGTATAGTTTAGTGGCATTAAGCATATTCACATTGTTGTGCAAACATCACTAACATTCATTTCCAGAACTCTTTTCATCTTGCAAAAATGTAACTCTGTACCCATTAAACAATAGCTACTCATTCTTCTCTCCACTCAGACTCTGGCAACCACCATTCTACATTCTGTCTCTATGAATTTGACTACTCTAGATACCTCATATGAGTAGAATAATACTGTACTTGTACTTTTGTGACTGGCTTATTTCACTTAGCATAATGTCCTCATTATGCTAAGTTCATCCATTTTGTAGCATATGTCTGAATTTCCTTCATTTTAAGGATGAATTATATTCCATTGTATGAATATATTACATTTTTTTAATCCATTCATCGATCAATGAAAATTTGGGGGTCTTCCACAGTTTGGCTATTAGGAATAATGCTGCTATAAATGTGAGTGTACAAATATCTCTTTGAGACTCTGCATTTAATTATTCAGGGTACAAACCCACAGGTGGAATTGCTGGATTTTATGGTAATACTATTTTTTTAAAATTTTTTAAGGAAGCATCAAACTGTTTTCCATCACCAGCTGCACCATTTTACATTCCCACTGACAGTAAACAAGGGTTCTGATTTCTCCACAACCTCGCCAATACTACTTATTTTCTGGGTTTTTTTTTCATAGGAGCCATCCTAATGGGTGTGAGGTGATATATCATTGTAATTTTGATTTGCATTTTTCTAATGGCTAGTGATATCGAGCATGTTTTCATGTGCCAATTGGCCATTTGTATATCTTCTTTGGAGAAATGTTTATTCAAGTCCTCATTTTTTAGTCAGGTTGTTTTATGGTTGTTGAGTTGTTGGAGTTATTTATATATTCTGGATATTAATCCTGTATCAAATATATTATTTGCAAATATTTTCTCCCATTCCATAGGTTGCCTTTTCACTCTCTTGCTTGTGTACCTTGATGCACAGTTTTTTGTAAACCACTTCACCGAGGTACAATTGACATACAAATAGCTATACATACTTAATGTATACAACTTGATGAGTTTTAAGATAAATATATATCCATGACACCATCATCACAATCTAGGCCATAAACATATACATCACCTCCAAAAGTTTCCTTCTGCTCTATTTATTATTATTACTATTACTATTATTTTGTGATGAGAATACCTAACATAAGATCTACTCTTTTAGCAAATTTTTAACTGTAGAATATATGATTAACTATGTGCACTGTGCTGTATGGTAGATCCCTAGGACTTATTCATCTTGCAAACTAAAACTTTGAACCCTTCTACTAATACCTTCCTGTTTCCACCTTCTACCAGCCCCTGGCAACCATCATTTTACCTTCTGCTACTGTAAGTTTAAATTTTTTAGATTCTTTATATAAGTAGTAATGTGTGCTATTTGTCCTTCTATATCTGGCTTATTTCACTTAGCATAACATCTTCCACGTTCAATCATGTTGTCAAAAATGCCAGGATTTCCTTCTTTTTTGTGGCTGAATTTTTTTTTTACCACATTTTCTGTTCATTTGTCTGTTGATGGACACTTAGGTTGCTCCATGTCTTGGCTATTGTGAATAATTCTAGAATGTACATGAAAGTGCAGATATCTCTTTGAGATTCTGTTTTAAATTACTTTGGATATATACCCACAAGTGGGATTGCTGAATCATATTGAATCTAATTTTAAGTTTTTGAGGAACCTACATACTGTTTTCCATAGTGGCTGCACCAATTTACATTTCCACTAACAGTGTACAAGGGTTCCTTTTGCCACATCCTCACCAATACTTGTTATCTTTTGGTTTTTTTGATAATAGCTATCTTAACAAGTATGAGATGATATCTCATTGTGCTTTTGATTTGCATTTCCCTGATGGTTAATGATATTGAGCACCTTTTCATATACATGTTGGTCATTTGTATGTCTTCTTTATATAAAAATCTCTTCAAGTCATTAGCCCACTTTTTAATTAGGTTATTTGGTTTTTTGCTCTTGAGTTATAGGAGTTCCTTATATATTTTGGATATTAACCCCTTATTGAATAAGTGGTTTGTAAATATTTTCTTCTGTAGGTTGCCTTTTCATTTTGTTGATTTTTCTTTTGCTGTGCAGAAGGTTTTTAGTTTGACGTAGCCTCACTTGTCTATTTTTGCTTTTGCTGCCTATGCTTTTGGTATCAAATGCAAGAAATCATTGCCGACATCAATGTCAAGAAGGCTTTCCTCCAGGTTCACTTCTGCGAGTTTTGTAGTTTCAGATCTTAAGTTTAATGCTTTAGTCCGTTTTGAGATAATTTTTGTATACATTGTAAGATAAAGGTTCAATTTCATTATTTGCCATATGGTTATCCAGTTTTCCTAACACCACTTATTGCAGAGACTGCCTTTTGCCCATTATGCATTCTTGGCACTTTTGTTGTAGATTAGATGACTGCATATGCATGCATTTATTTATGAGCTCTCTATTCTGTTCCATTACTCTATGTGTCTGTTTTTGTGCCAGTACCATATTGTTTTGATTGCTATGGCTTTGTAATATATTATGAAATAAGCAAGTATAATATCTCAAGCTTTATTCTTCCTTCTCAAGATCACTTTGGCTGTTCTGGGTGTTTTGTGGTTCCATATGAATTTTAGGAGTGTTTTTTCTATTTCTGTAAAAGAAAATGCCACTGGGATTTTGATAGAGATTGCACTGAATCTATAGATCACTTGGGGGTAGTTTGGATATTTTAAAAATATTAATTCTTCCAATCCATGAATATGGGGTGTCTTTCCATTTGTTCTGTCTGCTTTAATTTCTTTCATCAGTGTTTTCTAGTTTTCAGTGTACAAGACTTTCGCCTCCTTGATTAAGCTTATTTCTAAGTATTTTACTTTTTTTATTTTATTTTTTAAGCAGTTTTAGTTTCAAAACAAAACTTACAGGAAGGTACAGTGATTTCCCATATACTCCCTGCCTCCATATATGAAGAGCTTCTTCCATTATCAACATCCTCCACCTGAGTGGTGCATTTGTCACAGTTGATGAACCTACATTGACATGTCATTATCACCCAAAGCCTGTAGTTTACCTTAGGATTCACTCTTGCTTTACATTCTGTGGGTTTAGACAAATGTATAATGAAATATATTCATCATTATAGTATCATTCAGAGTATTTTCATTGCCCTAAAAGTCCTCTGTGCTCCACCCTTTCATCTCTTTCCCTCCCAAACCCCTGGCAACCACTGATCTTTTTACTGACTCTACAGATTTGCCTTTTTCAGAATGTTATACAGTTAGAATCATACAGTATATATAGTCTTTTCAGATTGGCTTCTTTCACCTGGTAATATGCATTTAAAACCTCCAGTGTTTTCATGACTTGATAGCTCATTTCTTTTTAGTACTGAATAATACTCCATCATCCATCATACGGATGTACCACAGGTTATTTATCCATTCATCTACCGAAGGACATCTTGGTTATTTCCAAGTTTTAATAATTATGAATAAAGCTGCTATAAACATCTATGTGCAGGTTTTTGTATGGACATAAGTTTTTAACTCCTTTGAGTAAATACCAGGAGTGTGATTGATGGATTTCATGGTAAGGGTATGTTTAGTTTTATAAGAAACTGCAAAACTGTCTTTCAAAGTAGCTGTACCATTTTGCATTTCCACCAGCAATGAATGAGAGTTCCTGTTGCTCCACATCCTTCCCAGTATTTTGCGTTGTCAGTATTCCTGATTTTGGCCATTGGAATAGAGATGTAGTGGTATCTCATTGTTGTTTTAATTTGCATGTCTCTGATGACATATAAAATGGAATATCTATTCATGTGCTTATTTGCCATCTGTATATCTTCTTTGGTGAAGTGTCTGTAAGGTTTTTGGTCCATTTTTTAATTGAGTCATTGTTTTTTTTTATTGTTGAGTTTTAAGAGTTCTTTTTATATTTTGGATAACAGTCCTTTATCAGATGTGTCTTTTGCAAATATTTTCTCCCAGTCTGTGACTTGTCTTCTTTCTCTTCAGAATGCATTTTGCAGAGCAGAAGTTTTTAATTTCGAAGTCTAGCTTATCAATTACTTCTTTAATGGATCATGCCTTTGGTGTTGTATCTAAAAAATCTTCACAATACCCAATGTCATCTAAATTTTCTGCTATGTAATCTTCTAGGGATTTCATAGTTTTATATTTTACACTTAGATCTGTGATCCATTTTGAGTTAATTTTTGTGAAGAGTGTAAAGTCTGTCTAGATTCATTTCTTACATGCTGATGTCCATTTGTTCCAGCACCATTGTTGAAAAGATATTTTATTATTTTTGATGATATTGTAAATGGGACTCTTTGTTTAAATTTTCTTTTTGAGTAGTTAGTTGTTGTACAGAAATGCTACTGATTTTTACACGTTGATTTTTGTATCTTGCACTTTACTGAATTCATTCATTAGCTCTAACAGATTTTTTTGTGTGTGTGGCATCTTTATGGTTTTCTACATATAGGTTCATGTTGTCTGCAAACAGAAAATTTTAATTCTTCCTTTACAATTTGGATGCATTTTATTTCCTTTTCTTGCTTAATTTCTCTGGCTAACACTTCAAGTACTATGTTCAATAGAAGTGGCAAGAGTGGACATCCTTGTCATACTCCAGATATTAGATTCCTCTAAAGGTTTTTAGCTTTTAACCACTGAGTGTGATGTTAGCTGTGGGCATTTCATATATGGCCTTTATTGTATTGAGGTAACTTCCTTCTATACCTAAACTGTTGAGAGTTATGTTTTTTATCATGAAAGTCTGTATAATTTTGTCAAATCTGTCTCTGTATCTCTTGAGATCATCATGTGATTTTCATCCTTCATTCTGTTATTTTGCTGTATCACATTTATTGATTTGTATATGTTGAACCATCCTTGAATCACAGAGATAAGTCCCACTTGGTCACAGTGCATGATCCCTTAATGTGCTGTTGAATTCGGTTTTCTAATATTTTGTTGAGGATTGTTTATCAGGGATATTGGCCTGTAGTTTTCTTTTATTTGGTATTTTTGTATCTTTGGTATCAGGGTGATGCTGGCCTCATAAAATGAGTTTGGAAGTATTCCCTCTTCTTATATATTTTGGAAGAGTTTAAGGATTGGTATTAATTTTCTTTAAATGTTTGGTAGAATTCACCAGTGGAGCCATCTGATCCTGGTCTTTCCTTTGTTGGGAGGTTTTTTGTTTACTGATTCAATCTCACTCATTGTTGGTCTGCTCTGATTTTCTTTTTCTTCTTGATTCAGTCTTGGTATGTAGTATGTATCTAGGAATTTATCCATTTCTTCCAGGTTGCCCAATTTTTAGTGTATATGGTTCATAGTAGTCCCGTATGATCTTTTCTATTTCTGTAGCATCCGTTGCAATGTCTCCTCTTTCACATCTGATTTCATTTACTTTGGTGTTCTTTTCTTCTTGCTTAGTGTAGCTACAGATTTGCCAGTGGTTTTTATGTTTCAAAAAAGCAACTCAGTTTTTTCAATTTTTATATTGTTTTTCTATTCTTTATTTCATTTACTTCTGCTCTGTTATTATTTCCTTTCTTCTGCTAACTTTGAGCTTAGCTTTTTCTACTTCCTTGAGGTGTAAAATTATCACTAAAAACTGCCTTCTTAGCACTGCTTTTGCTGTACCCATAAGTTTTGGTATGTTGTATTTTTGCTTTAGTTTGTCTCAAGATACATTATAATTTCACTTTTGACTTCTTCTTTGACCCAAAAGTTGTTCAAGAATGTGCTGTTAAAAAAAATGAGAGAGAATAAAAAAATAATGTAATATTTAATTTCCATGTATTTGTGATTTTCCCATTTTCCTTTTTTTACAGATTTCTAGTTTTATTCCATTGTGGTCAGCAAAGATAGTTGGAACGATTTCAATCTTCTTAAATTTATTAAGGCTTGTCTTGTGACCTAACATGTGATCTTTCCTGGAGAAAGTTCTATCTGTGTTTGAGAGAAATGTTTATTCTGCTTCTATTGAATGGAATGTTCTGTATGTATCTGGTAGGTCCATTTGGTCTATAGTGTTGCTCAAGTTTGCTGTTTCCTTATTCATTTTCTGTCTGGATGATCTATACATTTTTGAAAGTAGAGTATTGATGTTTCCTACTATTATAGTATTGCTACCTAATTTTCTGTTCAATTCTGTTAATATTTGCTTTATATATTTAAGTTTTCTTATGTTAGATGCATATATAATTGTTATATCTTCCTCTTGAACTGACCCTTTTATCATTATGTAAGGACCTGCTTTGTCTCTTGTAACAGTTTTTGACTTAAAGTCTATTTTATCTGATATAGCCACCTCTACATTCTTTAGGTTATGATTTGCATGGAATATCTTTTTCCATCCACTCACTTCCAGCCTGTACAGGTCCTTAAATCCAAAATGAGTCTCTTGTAAGTAGCACATATTTGGATCTTGTTTTTTTAAGTCCATTTAGACACTCTACATCTTTTGATTGGTGAGTTTAATCTATTTACATTTAAAGTGATTATTGATATGTAAGTACTTAATATTATCATTTTTATTTATTGTTTTCTGTCTTTTATAGAGTTCTTTTGTTCCTCTCTTCTTCTCTTGCTATCTTCCTTTGTGATTTGATTTTTTTTGTAGTGATATACTTTGATTGTTTCTTTTATCTTTTCTGTATCTACCCTAGGTTTTTTCTTAGTAGTTACCATGAGACTTGCATGAAACTTCTTGTAGTTACAGCAGTCTATTTCAAGCTGATAACTTCAACTGCATACAAAAACTCTATACTTTTACTCCCCACTCATCATTTTGTTATTGATGTTAGAATTTACTTCTTTTTATATTATGTATCTATTAAAAAATTTTTGTGATTATACTCGTTCTTAATACTTTTGTTTTTTAACTTTTATAGTAGAATTAAACATGATTCATGCACCACCATTAGTATTACATTATTATAGATTTGACTATATATTTTTCTTTACCAGTGAGTTTTATACTTTCATATGCTTTTGTGTTGTTGCTTTAGCATCCTTTTGTTTCTACTTGGAGAACTCCCTTTAGCACATCTTGTAAGGCAGATCTATTTGTGACAAATTCTATCATATTTTGTTTGTCCAGGAAAATCTTTATCCTTCCTTAATTTTTAAGTAATTATTGAAAAATCTGGACTCATGGACATTTTTTAATTGTTTTTTGGCTGTTTTGTAATTTCTTTGTTCCATTCTTCTTCTCTTGCTCTATTCCTTTGTGATTTGATGATTTTCTTTGGTGGTTTGCTTAGATCCTTTTTCTGTATCATTTTGTATCTACTATAAATTTTTGCTTTGTGGTTACCATGAGGCTTAGATAAAACTATTTCTATTTATAACAGTCTATTTTAAGTTGATAATTTAAGTTCCAATACATTCTAAACCTCTACATTTTTACTCTCCACCATGTTTTGTTTTGTATGTCACAACTTAACGTCTTCTTATCTTGTGTATCCACTAACAAATTATTGCAGTTATAGTTATTTTTACTACTTTTGTCCTCTAATCTTTATACTAGATTTATAAGTGATTCACCCACCACCTTTACAACATTAGATTATTCTGAATCTTACTATATATTTACCTTTCTCAGTGATATTTATACTTTCCTATGCTTTCCTGTTACTTTTCTTTTTTTATTTTTTTGTGAGGAAGATCAGCCCTGAGCTAACATCCGTGCTAATCCTCCTCTTTTTGCTGAGGAAGACTGGCTCGGAGCTAACATCTATTGCCAATCCTCCTCCTTTTTTTACCCCCAAAGCCCCAGTAGATAGTTGTATGTCATAGTTGCACATCCTTCTAGTTGCAGCATGGCCGGAGAAGAGGTGCATCAGTGCGCACCCGGGATCTGAACCCGGGCTGCCAGTAGCGGTGCGCACGCACTTAACCGCTAAGCCAGGAGGCCGGCCCTCCTGTTACTAATTAATGCCCCTTTGTTTCAGCTTGAAGTCCCTTTAACATTTATTATAAGGCTGGTCTAGTGGTGATGAACTCCTTTAGTTTTTGCTTGTCTGGAAAACTCTTTATCTCTTCTTTAATTCTGAAGGACAACTTTGCCAGGTTGAGTATTCTTGGTTGACAACTTTCCTTTTTCTTTAAGAACTTGGACTATATCATGCCACTCCCTTCTGACTTGAAAAGTTTCTGCTCAAGAATCTGTTAATAGTCTTAACAGGGTTTGCTGTACATGGCAACTTATTTTTCTCTTGCTGCTTTTAAGATTCTCTCTTTAACTTTTGACAATTTAATTATAATGTGTCTTGGTGTCAGTCTCTTTGGATTCCTCCTATTTGGAACACTCTGGACTTCCTGGAGCTGTATGTCTGTTTCATTCCCAAGGTTAGAGAAATTTCCAACAATTATTTTTTCAACTAAGTTTTCTGCACCTTTCTCCTTCTCTTCTACTTCTTGTACCCCAATAATACAAATGTTGTGTGCTTGATGTTGTCCCATAAATCTCTTAACCTATCTTGACTTTCTTTCATTCTTGTTTTCTTATTGCTGCTCTGATTAGATGAGTTCCGCTACCTACTGATAGTTTGCTCCATCTAATCAGTTGTCGAAACCCTCTATTGTATTTTTCAGTTCAGTTAATTTGTTCTTTAGTTCTATGATTTCTGTTTGGTATTTTTTTTATTATTATCTATCTCTTTGTTGAAATTCTCGCTTTATTCATGCATTGCTTTCCTGACCTCAGTGAGCATCTTTATGACTTTTATTTTGAACTCTTTATCAGGTAAATCACTTATCTCCCTTTCATTAAGGCCTTTTTTTTCTGAGACTTTATCTTATTCTTTTGTTTGTAACATATTCTTTTGTTTCTTCATTTTCCTTGTCTCTCTGTTGGTTTCTGTGCATTAGATAAAACAGCCACCTCTCCCACTCTGGAAGGAGTGGCCTCATGTAGGAGATGAACTTTATTGTTCAACTCAACTCTAGCTATTGGTCATCTCTCAAACATATGTAATTGCCCAAGCCACCTTCTGTGTTCTTAGTGTCTCCCAGTAGTTGAGTGTGTGCCAAGATGTGTAAGTGTCCCAAAGAGTAGTACTTCAGTCAGCACCTACATTCATGCTGAATGGAAGCTGGACCCTCAGGCAGCAGCTTTTAAAGTATTCAAATACTCTCTTTTAGGAGAAGACTGGAAGATGGACATTTCTGTCTACTCCCCCTACACTGAGCTCTGGGATGATACAAACTGTTTCTTTTTTGCTAGCATCCCGTTGGACCCATAAAAAAAGCCCCACTAGCCATCAGAGCCAGGCTATCAAGGAATGTGTCCTCTGGGCAGCAGCCACAAAAGCCAATCAGGCACCAGACTTGTGCACAAGCTCCTTTCCAGGAGATACTGGTGACCTGGAATGAGGCAGAAGGAGAGTACAAGGTGGAGCCCACCAGCCTCCGTGGTCTTTGGAGAATATTTCAGGAGGGATCCTATATGTGTGTTAAATTATATATCTGCCCCTTCTGCTGAAGCTTTAAGATAAGCACATAGGCCTCTTTCAAAGAAAGTCTGGGTGTTTCATTTGTCTTTCTCTGTGCTAGGCCCTGGGGTGTAGCCACAGTAAGTCCATGTGAGCCATTTAAGAATTGTTTCTGACTTCACTATATCCTTGTGGGTCTCATGCATGCAAGGCCTATTGGCTTTCAAAGCTACAAGTTTTGTGGTTTTGTCTTTCAGGTGCAGATCTTAAAAGTTGGGGTGTGCCAGATGTGGGGTTCAAACCCTTCACTCCTCAGGGAGAAGCTCAAGGTTGTGAGTTTCTTCTCATTTTTAGATTACCACACCAGGAGTGGGTTTTATGGCAGATTGTGTCTCAGCCTCTCTTACCGATTTCAATATGGGTTTTTTCTTGTTCACCACATGTCTAGGAGTCGCTCAGCTAGTTTTTGGGTTTCTTTCAGAGGGAATTTTTTCATATGTAGTTGTAGATTCGGTGTGTCTGTGGGAGGAGTTGAGTTCAAGAGTCTCCTATGCTACCATCTTGAATCAGAATACTCTTTCTTTTGTTTTTAAAGGACAGTTTTTCTGGATATAGTATTCTCAATTGGCAGTTTTTTTTCCTTTTGGCAGGTTGAATATATTATCCCACTCTTTACTGATGCAAGATTTCTGCCAATAAATCCTATGATAGTTTTATGGAGTTTATCTTGTATGTGGTAAGTTGCTTTTCTCTTGCTGCTTTCAAAATTTTCTATTTATCTTGATTTTTCCAATTTAATTACAATGTATCTGAGTGTAGCTTTCTTTAGATTCAATCTATTTGGAATGTTTTGGACTTCATGAATCTGAATGTCGTCCATTTCCTTTCCCAGGCTTGGAAAGTTTTCTGCCGTTATGTTTTTCAATAAGCTTTTTGACTCTTTCTTTTTTCATCTCCTTCTGGGACTCCAATAACATGTATATATTTTTTTAAGTGTCCCATAAGTTCTGTAGGTTTTCTTAAGTCTTTTTAATTCTTTTTTCTTTTTGTTCCTCAGACTGTATAATTTCAAATGACCTGTCTTAAAGTTCACTGATTCTTTCTTCTACTTGATTGTGTCTATTGTGAAAGTGTTGTATAGAATTTTTCAGTGCAGTTATCTTATTTTTTGGCTCCAGAATTTCCATTTGATTCTTATTTATGGATAAGAATCTTTGTTGAAATTCTCACTTTGTTCATGATTGTTTTCTTGATTTTGTTTAGTTATCTATCTGTGTTCTCTTGTAGCTCACTGAGTTTCCCTAATATGATTATTTTTAATTCTTTGTCAGACAGTTGGTCCCAGGTTCATGGGCCTGGTCCCAGGGTCCACAAACAGGCCTGCTGCCAGGTATTCATGCAGATATGCTAAGTGCCAGTGTCCACAGGCAGGCAGATCTGGTGCCAGGCTCCATGGAGACTCTTGCCCTCTGTTTCCTCCATGAGAGAACTTGCTGGCAGAAGGGATGTCTTTCAGTGCTTTCTTGTGCTGGGTTAAGGTAGGGGTGATGCAGGCAAAGTGACACTGCACTTCTTACCATTTTCAAAGCGTAATTTATTGTTTCTGTGTTCCACTGGGTTGCTGTAACCTCTCAGCTGGATTCTAGAGCTCTCATAAAGATATTTTCATCTGTGGATAGTTGTTAAATTGGTAATTTTGTAGGGGGTGCAAGGGCTCTGACCTTGTATCAATCATCTTGCAGACATCACTACATTCACACGGAATTTTTAAATTTCAAGGTACTCCAATTTAGTCCAATTAGTCTATTTTTCTTGTTGCCTGTGTTTTCATTTTCATGGATATGCCAAATCCAATGTCATGAAACTTTTCTCCTAAGTTTTCTTCTAAGAGTTTTAAAGTTTCAGCTCTTACCACTAGATCATTGATCCATTTTACCTTAATTTTTGCATATAGTGAAAAGTAGGGGTACAACTATATTCTTTTTCATGTGAATAACCAGTTTTCCCAGAACCATTTTGAAAAGCAATCATTTACTCATTAAATTGTCTTGACACCATTATCAAAAATAATTTGACCATATATTTGAGAGTTTGTTTCTGGGCTCTCTATCTATTCCATTTGTCTAAGTGTATGATTTTGTGCCAATCCACACTTTTTTGACTACTGTAGATTTGTAGTAAGTTTTGAAATCAGGAAGTGTATGACTTCCAACTTTGTTCTTCTTTTAAGATTGTTTTCGCTATTTGGATCTCTTGAGAGTCTATATGAATTTTGAGATGATATCTTCTATTTCAGCAAAATCATCATTGGAGTTTTGAAAAGGATTGCATTGAATCTATAGATCACATCAGATAGTATTGACATCTTTTTTATTTTTATTGTGGCAACATTGGTTTATAACATTACATAAATTTCAGGTGTATGTCATTATATTTCCATTTCTTTGTAGATTAAATCATGTTCACCACCAAAGACTAATTACAATCCAGCCACACACACCTGTGCCTAATCGTACCTTTTACCCTCCTCCCTCCCCCCTTCCCTTCTGTGGTGGTTTGGTAACCACCAAACCAGTCTCTGTCTCTATGTGATTGTTTGTTGTTTTTTATCTTCTACTTATGAGTGACATCAAACGGTACTTAACTTTCTTCCTCTGACTTATTTCGCTTAGCATAATACCTGCAAGGTCCATCCAGGCTGTCACAAATGGCTGGATTTCATGGTTTCTTATGGCTAAATAGTATTCCATTGTCTATACATAACCACGTCTTCCTTATCATTAATCCCTTGATGGGCTTATAGGTTGCTTCCAAATTTTGGCTATTCTGAATAATGCTTCAATGAACATAAGGGTGCATGTATCTTTACGCATTCATGTTTTCATGTTCTTTGGATAAATACCCAGCAGTGGAATAGCTGGATCATATGGTAGTTCTATTCTTAATTTTTTAAGGTATCTCCATTCTGTTTTCCATAGTGGCTGCACCAGTTTGCATTCCCACCAGCAGGGTATGAGAGTTCCATTCTCTCCATGTCCTCTCCAACATTTGTTTCCTGTCTTGTTAATTATAGCCATTCTGACGGGAGTGAGGTGATATCTCATTGTACTTTTGATTTGCATTTCCATCATAGTTACTGATGTTGAACATCTTCTCATGTGCCTGTTGGCCATCTGTATATCTTCTTTGGAGGAATGTCTCTTCAGATCTTTTGCCCATTTTTTAACTGGGTTGTTCATTTTGCTGTTGTTGAGACGTATGAATTCTTTATATATTTTGGGTATTAACCCCTTGTCAGATATATGGTTTGCAAATACCTTCTCCCAATTGTTTGGTTGTCTTTTTGTTTTGTTGATGGTTTCCTTTGCTGTGCAGAAGATTTTAAGCTTGATGTAGTCCCATTTGTTTATTTTTTCTATTGTTTCCCTTGTCTGGTCAGACATGGTACTTAAAAAATGTTGCTAAGACCGATGTCCAAGAGCATACTGCCTATGTTTTCTTCTAGGAGTTTCATGATTTCAGGTCTTACATTCAAGTCTTTAATCCATTTTGAGTTAATTTTTGTGTATGCTGTAGGATAATGGTCTACTTTCATGTTTTTGCATGTGGCTGTCCATTTTTCCCAAAACCATTTGTTGAAGAGACTTTCCCTTCTCCATTGTATGCGCTTGGATCCTTTGTCAAAAATTAGCTGTCCATAGAGGTGTGGGTGTATTTCTGGGCTCTCAGTTGTGTTCCGTTGATCTGTGTGTCTGTTTTTGTGCCAGTACCATGCTGTTTTGGTTACTATAGCTTTGTAGTATATTTTGAAATCAGGGAGTGTGAGACCGCCAGCTTTGTTCTTTTTCTCAGGATTCCTTTGGCTGTTCGGGGCCTTTTGTTGTTCCATATAAATTTTAGGATTCTTTGTTCTATTTCTGTGAAGAATGTTGTTGGAACTTTGATAGTGATTCTGTCAAATATATAGATTGTTTTAGGAAGTATGGACACTTTAAGTATGTTAATTCTTCCAATCCAGGTGCAGGGAATATCTTTCCATTTCTTTTTGTCTTCTTCAATTTCTTTCAACTGTGTTTTATAATTTTCAGTGTACAGGTCTTTCACGTCTTTGGTTCAGTTTATTCCTAGGTATATTATTCTTTTTGTTGCAGTTGTAAATAGGACTGTATTCTTAATTTCTCTTTCTGACACTTGGTTGTTAGTGTATAGAAACACAACTGATTTTTGCATGTTTATTTTGTATCCTGCAGCTTACTGTGTTCATTTATTATTTCTAAAAGTTTTTGGTGGGATTCTTTAGGGTGTTTTCTATATAAAATCATTTTATCTGCAAATGATGGTTTTTCTTCTTCCTTTCCAGCTTGGGTCCCATTTATTTCTTTTCTTGCCTGATTGCTCTGGCTAGGACGTCCAATACTACGTTAAATCAGAGTGGTAAAAGTGGGCATCCTTGTCTTGTTCCCTTACTTAGGGAGATAGCTCTCAGTTTGTCACCATTGAGAATGATATTAGCTGTGGATTTTTCATATGTGGCCTTTATTATTTGAGCTACTTTCCTTCTATACACATTTTATTCAGAATTTTTATCATAAATGGATGTTGTATCTTGTCAAATGCTTTCTCTGCATCTATTGAGATGATGATGTGATTTTTATTCTTCAGTTTGTTAATGGGGTGTATCACATTGATAGTTTTGTGGATGCTGAACTGTCCCTGCATCCTTGGGATTAATCCCTCTTGATCATGGTGTATGATCATTTTAATGTATTGTTGTATTTGCTTAGCTAGTATTTTGTTGAGGATTTTTGCATCAATGTTCATCAGTGATATTGGCCTGTAATTTAACTTTTTTGTGTTCTCCCTGTCTGATTTTGGTATCAGGGTAATTTTGGCTTCATAGAATGAGTTAGGAAGCTCCCCCTACTCTTCAATTTTTTGGAAAAATTTGAGAAGGATAGGGATTAAGGCTTCTTTGAATGTTTAGTAGAATTCACAAGGGAAGCCATCTGCTCCTGGGCTTTAAATTTTGGGGAGGTTTTTGGATTACTGTTTCAATCTCCTTACTGGTGATTGGTCTATTCAAATTGTCTATTTCTTCTTGATTCAGTTTTGGAAGGTTATATGATTCTAAGAATTTATCTATGTCTTCTAGATTATCCAATTTGTTAGCATATAGCCTTTCATAGTATTCTCTTATAATCTTTTGTTTTCTGAGGTGTCCATTGTAATTTCTCCTCTTTCATTACTGATTTTATTTATTTGAGACTTCTCTCTTTTTTCTCAGTGAGTCTACCCAAAGGTTTGTCAATTTTGTTTATCTTTTCAAATAAGCAGCTCTTAGTTTCATTGATTTTTTCTATTTTTATTTTAGTCTCTATTACATTTATTTCTGCTCTGATTTTTATTATTTCTCTCCTTCTACTGACTTTAAGCTTTGTTTGTTCTTCTTTTTCCAGTTCCTTTATGTACACTGTTAGATGGTTTATTTGAGATTTTTCTTGGTTTTTGAGGTGGGCCTATATTGCTATAAATTTCCCTCTTAGAACTGTTTTTGCTGTGTCTCATAAATTCTGGCATGTCATATTTTCATTTTCATTTGTCTCCAGTTATTTTTATATTTCTCCTTTGATTTCTTCATTGGCCTAATTGTTCTTCAGTAGCATTTTGTTTAATCTCCACATATTTGTGACTTTTCTGATTTTCTTCTGGTAGTTGGTTTCTAGTTCCATACCGTTGTGGTCAGAAAAGATGCTTGGTTATTTCAATCTTCTTAAACTTATTGAGACTTGTTTTGTGGCCTAAAATGTGATCAATCCTGGAGAATGTTTCATGTGAATTTGAAAAGAATGTGTATTCTGTGGTTTTTGGATGGAATGTTCTGTATATACCTACTAAATCCAAGGGGTTTAGTGTGTCGCTTAAGGCCAATGTTTCCTTATTGATCTTCTGTTTGGATGATCTCTCCATTGGTGTAAGTGGAGCAGTAGAGTCCCCTACTATTATTGTGTTGCTATTTATTTCTCCTTTTATGTCTGCTATTAACTGCTTTATAAATTTGGTGCTCCTATGTTGGGTGCTAGATATTCACAAGTGCTATATGCTCTTGTCGGATTGTTGCCTTGATCATTATGTAGTGCCCTTCTTTGTCTCTTGTTACAGCTTTTGTTTTAAAGTCTATTTCGTCTGACATAAGTATTGCTGCCCCAGCTTTCTTTTCATTGCCATTTGCATGGAATATCTTTTTCCATCCCTTCACTTTCGGTTTGTGGGTGTCTTTAGGTCTGAAGTGTGTCTCTTGTATGCAGCATATATACGTCTTGTTTTTTATCGAATCAGCCACCCCATGCGTTTTGATTGGAGCATTTAGTACATTGACATTTAAAGTAGCTATTGATAAGTATGTACTTATTGCCATTTTTTAACTTTTTTTCTGGGTGTTTTAATAGTTCTTCTCTGTTCCTTTCTTCTTCTCTTGCTCTCTTCCCTTGTAGTTTGAGGGTTTTCTTTAATATTACGTTTGGGTCTCTTTCTCTCAGTTTTTTGTGTATTTATTATAGGTTTATGGTCTGTGATTACCATAAGGTTCATATATAACTTGCATATATAGCAATCTATATTATGTTGATGGTCTCTTTAGTTTGACCTCTTTCTAAAAGCTCTACTCCTTTACTCCCCTCCTCCCACATTTTATGTTTTTGATATCATATCTAACCGCTTTTTTCTGAGTGTGTATCCGATGTTCTCTTATCATGGAAATAGATATTTTTTTCCTATTTGTGGTCTTCTCTTTCTTCCTCAAATAAGTCCCATTAGCATTTCTTGTAGGACTGGTTTCTTGGTGATAAACTCCTTTAATGTTTGCTTGTCTGTGAATCTCTTTATCTCTCTTCCATTCTGAATGATAACCTTCCAGGTAAAGTATTCTTGGTTGTAGGGTTTTTCCTTTTGTCATTTTAAATATATCATGCCACTCTATTCTATCCTGTAAGGTTTCTGCTTAGAAGTCAGCTGATAGCATTATGGTATGTATGTAATTTGTTGCCTTTTTCTTGTGGTTTGTAGCATTATCTCTTTATTTTTAATTCTGGATATTTTAAATATGATGTGTCTTGGTGTGGGCCTCTTTGAGTTTATCTTTTTTGGTGCTCTCTATGCTTCCTGTACCTGGATGTCTGTTTCCTTCCTTACATTAGGAAAGTTTTCAGCTATTATTTCTTCAAATAGATTCTCTGCCCCTTTGTCTGTCTCTTCTCCTTCCGGGACACCTATAACACAGATGTTAGTCTGCTTGATGTTGTCCCAGAGGTCCCTTAGACTGTCTGCACTCTTTTTAATTCTTTTTTCTTATATTTGTTCAGCTTGGGTGATTTCCTCTAGTCTTTTGTCCAGCTCGCTGATCTGTTCTTCTGTATCCTCTACTCTGCTTTTGAGTCCCTCTAGTGATTTTTTTCATTTCCAGTATAGTATTCTTCATTTTTTATTGGTTCTTTTTATATTTTCCATTTCTTTGTTAACGTTCTCACTGAATTCATCCATTCATCTCCCAAGATCAATGAGCATCCTTATGACTCTTTGTTTGAACTCTTTATCAGGTAGATTTCTCATTTCTGTTTCATTTAGTTCTTTTTCTGGGGTTTTATCCTGTTCCCTTACTTGGAACATATTCCTTTGCCTCTTTATTTTTTCTCTTTCTCTCTGCTTGTATCTATGTATTAGGTATGTCAGCTACATTTCCTAATCTTGAAGAGGTGACCTTATGTAAGAGATGCCTTATGAGGCCCAACGGTGTGCTTCCCTCTCATCACCCGTTCCAAATGTTCCGGGAGTGACCTCCATGTGTGCTATGTATGTCTTCTGTTGTGGTAGGGTTGCTCTTGCTCTAGATGCCCAGGGAGGCTGAACTGTCCACCTGGCCGGCTGGTCATAATGCTCAGCTACGTGTGGCTGTTATGGACTCTTCAGTCTCTTTATCGGGTGTGGGGATCCCCAGCACAGTTGGCTGCAAGGTCTAATAGCACATTCCTGTTGCAGTTTTTCTGTTAAGTGAGTAGACCTCCAGAATGGCTCGTTGGCAGGCTCAGGGCCTTACAATTACTGTAGGCCTCTGGCCTATAAGGCTCTTGTCAGCTGTCTCAGGATTACAGCTGGGTAAGGCTTGCCCCAAGCAGGGGAGCACCCAGTTGTTTCAGGCTTTGGAAGATGTGGCCGATCCCCTATGTAGCTGTTTGTTATGCATAAATCTTCTGCAGCAGACAAGCCCCACTGCCCACAGGGCTACACAAACCATTGACACAGTTCTGCCCTGTGCACATGCCCCAACCCCCTGAGATGGACACAATTGCCCCACAGGAGAGGCCCCACACACTCCTCCAATGCCCCACACATGCCACCCACTCCTCATGCATACCCTGTCCCACAGAGGTGGACCCATTTGCCCACCTGCAGAGAATCCAGGCACCTAGCCCATGCAAGCCCACAAGTTGCCCAAGGGCTTTTGGTTGAGTGGGGCCAGTCCCTAGGGCAAACTGCTTGCCCTGGCTGAGCTGGATTAAATTGGTGTTCTAGTGGGTTGGGAAGACCCTGGGCAGAGAGGCCAGGGGAGAACTACAATGGTGTCTGTCAGCGACTGTTCAGCACACCTGCACCAGGTCACAACAATAGCTGCCACCAATGTCTCAGTTCCTAGAGAGGTCTCATTTCTCAACAAGATTCACTCAGGGCCTATCAGGTGAGTTTCTTTTCACCAAAGGACTGTGCACTTTTCTTTCTGGTGATTTGAGGTTGCTTTCTGAAATGGTTGAATTTATGCATGGGCCCTTTAAGAGCTGGCTTGTTTTTTTTTTCCTTATGTCTGCTAGCTTTTCTGGGGGTATTCCCTGTTGTTGTTAGTCACCAGCAGAGGCAGATATTATGACACTAGTCTTGGTTGTGCTGTGTCCAAAAAATGTTTATAATGGCAACAGTCCCTGCTCAGGTTCCCCACTCCTCCAGGGAGGGCTGCATACCTGTGGAGTGCTCCTGGGCAGCTGTGAGGCACTGCAGCTTGCAAAGGTGGCTTTTTTGCTCTCCAGAAGGGAATATCTGTCTCTTCCACCTCAGTCAGAACTGTCGTGTTTCAGGGCTTCCTCTTATCCAGTTTTCAGTTCTCTCTCAGGGGTAATTGTTCCAAGATTAGTTGTAAGTCTGTTGTGTCCATGGTAAGAGGTGAGTTCAGAGTCCACCTATGCCACCATTTTGACTCTAGTCCTTGATATCTTAACAATATTAATTTTTCCAATCTATGAGTATGGATGTCTTTTATTAGTGTATTTTTAAATTTCTTTCAGTAACATTTTATTGTTTTCAGTGTACAAGCCTTTCACTTCCTTGGTTAAGTTTATTCCTAAGTTTTTTTTTTTTTTTTGATGTTTAGGAATTTTTTTAAGATGAAGAAGTTGAATCTCAGAGAGGCTAAGTAATAGTTATAAAGTTAGTCAGAGGGTGAGCTGAGCTTTAAATACAGATACATTTGGTTCTGGAGTCTATATACTTTCTATTATATTATATTGCTTTTCTTGATCCCATGAACACTTATCGTCTATGCATTCCATGTGCCAGGGGCCTGTTAGACTACTGTTAAATGAAAGAAGATCCAATATAAAATTAGATCAGTATCACCAACTTGGGCACCTCCACAACTAAATGGTGAGGTAATTCAGTGGTTAGAATTTGGTACAGCTAAAGACAACGTCAGGAGATCAGTACCTACATGGGATTGCTAGCTTTGTTTTCTTCAACAGCTACTATGAACACTCCTAACTCCATGCCCATGCCAAGTAGTGTCATGTGAACAGAAAAGGGGAACAAACAAACCAATACTGGGGCTCAAGGAGTGTTTCATAGGAGAGTGACAAGTTGAAACAAATCTCAAAGTATGATTAAGAGGTCACCATGCAGAGAACAAATGTAAAGACTTTCCATGAAGAAGGAACAACTTACTCAAAGATGTAGAAGACTAAAGTAAGCCAAGGAATCTGTGAGGAGTTCAGTGGGTTGCAGTTCCAATTTCAGGGAGATAAGAGGATTCATAGATAAGGCTAGGGAAATGAGTAGGGGCCAGATAGTGAAGGGAGCTAAGAAATTTGGGCTCAAGATAGTAACAGAATTAATAAGTATAGGAGTGATTTGATTGTGTAAGAAAGCTAACACTAGATATATCTTAGAACTATTCTTCATCTCTGACAATTTTCAAACTTCTCTATAGTATTTTTTCATAGTCATGGTAGGGCAGTGATTGGTAGTAAACAAGAAGATGAGGTAGTATAGTTAGACTTCAGAAACATTTATAAAGGCAAGTGCAGATTCTTCCACCTTGAAGATTTTGAAGAATCAGCTAATATCCCTGAAAAACCACATCTTGCCACCAGGGATTGACTGCAAGAACCTGTAAGTTCTTTCAATTAGCCTATGATATATTCTTGTCTCTGCTAGTGAACAGTGAGGGGATTGTGGATGGAATTAGTTGGAGTTAGATTGCTTGGTGCCTTGATCTCACCTCTTGCCCATAGGCAGAAAAATGTGTTTTAGACTCTTAATCACTACCATATCGTTTGTTGAGAGCCCCATGGAGATAAAAGTGTTCATTGGAGGGGTACCCTCCGTTCCTTGGAAAGAGCCAGATCCATACAATGCAATGTTTATTCTCTGTACATAATAAGTGGCATTGATGTCTTGTGTGCAATGCAAGCACCAGATCTAGGATATGAGCACTGAGTCCTGATTGTAGCTTGCTACCCATGGCAACCTCTTTTCCATCTGAGAAATTCTCCTAATTGCCCAGGAATTTTCCATTTTCCTCCTTCCCATTCTCCATTGTAGGGGTCAGGCAGTAGCCTTACATGTACCCCTGCTGCCAGATTTGGTCTGGTAGAGTGTTGTCATGGCAATCCTCCACCTTATCCAGTGACCACCTATTGACTTGATGGAAGAAGCTGGCTGCACCTCCTTGATTTTTTCACTTAAGGTTGGCTTTATTTATGAAAGGCTCCTGCTTTCTGTCTGCTTATCCATGGCCAGGGACCATGGACTAAAATGAGGGAACAGAATGGTAGAGAGGCTGCCCCTGGTTTTTAGGAGTATTTGGCATTGTAACTTCCACTCACCTCCAAGTCTTTTCTCAGAGCCACCAACAGCAGCCTGAAAAAAAATGTAAATGGCCCTTTTTGTTCTGGGGATTTCCTGATAGATCAGGTGCTACTCACCCCCTAGGTCTCATGCCAATAACTGCAGGAGCATGAGAGTTGGCTCACAGCCAACTACCCTCTCCTCTGAGGTACAGGAGGATTCCTCCACTCCCAGGACACCTCTCTTAGTGGCAGCAACCAGCAGTTGCATTTGCATTTGCAGAACTCTTTCTTTTGAACCTATCATTTTGAGGTCTCTTGAAACATTTCTTCTTAAGGCTAAGGTTTTCCAGAGTGGATCTTTAAGCTATAAAGAATTATTTTAGGGAAATTTAAAGAAATAAACAAAAATCAAAGGTTTTTCTGCTATCTCTGTAGGAGATATGCTGGTAGAATACAGACTATCTCTTCTAAGAAAAGAAAAAGCAATACAAAGAGTGGGATGGACAGGAGTCATAATGTAGCTCTGTCCTTTTTCCTAAGATCTGGTTGCTTCAAGGTGATTTTCTCCTAGAATCATATATATTCACCTCACGCCTGGAAGTAAGTGCCAGTTTCCTCTCACCAACTTTCTGTAGGCCCCAGTCTTCTTTTGAACATATATGCCTAAAGGCCTTCTAGCTTCTGGGTGTTTACTTCCAGTAACTGTGAACTCACTATCTTTTGAGGAACCCATTCTATGTCTAGACAACTCTGATCTTCAGAAAGTTCTGTCTTATTTTGAGTTGAAATCTACTTCTGTGTGTAGCTCCTACCCAGTGGTGCTAGCTCTGACTTTGGGGACACAAGTAATACATCTACTTGTCTACTCTAGCTTCTCTGGCCAAACTTTACATCTTCTGATCTCCAGGTTATAAAAAAAAAAACACTTCACTTTTCCAACTATTTCTCAAGGGAAACAATTTCCTTCCTCTTCTCCCAGCCTCTGCTTAAATGTATACTCAAATCTATTTTTGTTTCTTTTAAAGTATGAAACTTAGAGGTGGAACTGGATTTTCTGGTGAGGTGTGACTGGCCCTGGTAGTGCAAATCTATCACCTCCCTTCTCTGCTTTCTGTACTATAGAAATGCAGACAGATGCTGCCTTACCATATTGCGCTATCACACCACATTCCTATGAAAGCCATAAAAACTGCTAAAAGACTAACTTTTTTTTAACTTTTAAGTTAGTAAAAGACTATCTTTTTCACCCATGCCCTTTTTCTTGTCCATATTCACCACCTATCCTTGTCCTTCCCCTTAGTATCCAAGGGGGATCCTCCTCTGCCACTGGATCTCATTTTTAGCTCCTTCTCCTGTTTCTTCATCTTCACTCAGAAGATGGCTATCTTCAGAACCCCTCCGCATTCACTACTCCCATGGTGCCCTCTCTATCTTCTTTCTCTTTTGCCAATTCAGAAGAAGTTGGTCTACTCTTTTCTCCCAGGCTCAATGTCTAACCACAAAATCGCCACAATGCCTTGGTCGCTCATCTACTTACACTTACTTGCTGTTAGGCTGGCCTAAAGCTAAGGCCAGAGCCAGGTAGAAGGAAAGAAAAGAGTTTATGAGGACCAAACATAACTGATTCTTAGCACATATATAAGGAACTAGGGTCAGGTGGGCTTCCCTCTGAGGACAGCTGGGCCTGGGCCCAGAGCTTCTCATAGGGAGGGCAAGGGAGAGCTAAGGAAAATTTTCTGGAGTGAGTCCACTTCCTGAAAAGAAGCTCAGCGTTCTGCTCCTTGAACATAGATGCAACCCCTCCCACATGTGGCGTGTTTTTTAGTTTCCAAAGAACATTCACATCACTTCTCTCATCTGGAATGAGTATTCGCCATTTTTCATTGCCTTGATTTTACAGATATAGAAACTGGAACTCAGAGATATGGAGTGACTCACTCAAAGTCACACAGCAAGTAAGTGTGACCTTATTAGGTGGCAAAGCCTCCAAGTGTTCTTGGAGAAAAAGATTCAATCTGACAGGTGGTAGTCCTGGCATTATTACAGGCAAAATCTCCCATACCCTTAAGGCTAGGACACCAACAACTAGAAATCTCTTTAAGAAATGGAATAATAATCGCTATTGATTATAAACTTGAACAAGGAACACCTATAGGAAGAAAATTATCTATTTAAAACAAACGGCCCTGGGGCAGGCCCGGTGGTATAGTGGTGAAGTTCACACGCTCTGCTTCAGCGGCCGGGGGTTTGCAGGTTTGGATCCTGGGTGCAGACCTACACATAACTTATCAAGCCATGCTGTGGAAGGGATCCCACATATAAAGTAGAGGAATAAGGGCATGGGTGTTATCCCAGGGCCAATCTTCCTCAGCAAAAATAGGAGGATTTGCAACAAATGTTAGCTCAGGGCTAATCTTCATCACCAAAAAACAAACAAACAAACAAAAAACAGCCAATTAAGCCTTTATGTTTTTGTATTTTTCCTACCCAACCCAAATTAAAAACATTTCAAAATATGGAGTCTCTTGAAAGGAGTTTAAGGTAGAGAGACAAGGCCAAGATTTGAGTGCAGCCTTTAACAGAGTACCTAAATTGAGTTGCTTACCTTCTCTGGGCCTGTTTCTTTACTTGAAAAATATCTTCCTTATTTCCCATTGATTAAAGCAGAAGAGCTTCAAAAAATCCATCCAAAAGATATTGAGGACATTTAAAGTAACTTCATCAAAGGCCTAAAACAAGGAATTTCTCATAAACAGGGAGGCATCTTGTTTGGGGATAGGAGAAAACAGTCTGAGAAATTCTCCTCCAGAAGGTCATGGGACTGGTGCCCCAGAATTTGGAAAAAAGAGAAAGACATTTTCATGCATGAGGAGGGTAAAATCCAAATACCAGGTTGCCGAATAGACAAACAAAGTTCATGCTAGGGCATTAGCAAACAGATACTGCAAAAAAAAAGACTTTCTCAAAACAATCTGATGCTTAATATTAAAAAACACTCAAAACAAAAACCTTCAAAGTAGTTAACATAAGGAAAATTGTGGACTTCCATTCACTTATTTTATACTTCAGTATGGTTTTTGTGGTGAAATGCATGTTGGGGGAGGGACTCTTGAAATCTTATCAGTGCCGAGGGCCCCTAAATGTCTTATTGTGACACTAAATAGATAATCAGTATAGATGGTGTCTTCTTTGCCTATTGTTTTGGCTTCCTCAGCTCCCATCCCATATGGCTTAGTCCAATCTATGAAAGAAATGCAGTTGTCTCACTGCCCTCCTTCTAAGCCCAGCCCAAGGGTAGCTTTGTCAATTTCATCAGCCTAACAGTTGGCCCCTGTGCTTGCTGTAAGCAAACATTCATTGTGGGGAAGTGACTTCAAGGATATATATTGTCCTTTCTCCTGACTCCTTGAAAGTCAAGGGAAATGTGCTCCAAATGACTATTATGGTCCACTCCAATACTGGAGTTTGAGGAGGCTATTAAATGGAGGTGGGGACTCTGTATAGTTTGATCATTTATTGAAGGAAAAGGTAGTACAAGACATATCTTGGCAGATCGTTCCAGTGTCCAAGAACCCTCACTCTCTGAAAGTTCTTATTTAAGTCTAACTTAATTTCTCTTGCTGAAATTGAAGCTCATTTCCATTTCCTCTGTCTTAATTAAAAATCTCATCAATTCTTTCCTTTTTAGAAGAGAGGAAAGATGTTATATTAGAAAGAGGTTTTCTCTGCCAAAGAATCCCTGAATGACCAACGCCAAGACACTTTCTTTTTCTAGGTGTCAATTTCCTCATCTGTAAGTCAAAGAAAACAATGCTTTACTTAAAAGGCTGCTGTGACCATTATTGAAGAAGTATCTATGGAAAGGGTAGGCACCAGTTTCTGATATATAATAGGTGTATTCAACACACTGTTTTCTCAATTCCATATCCTATGATAATGGAACCAGTATCACAACATCACAACCCAAATTCTCTAATTTCTAATCCCGTGTAGAAACAGTGATCATGGTCACACTGTTGGAAATATCTGACCTGCAAGCGACTAGGAAATAAAGGTCAATGAGAGAAGGAGAGTTATTAGCCTTGAAAGCTGAGTAAAGAAGTCTGGATTTGATGCATAAATCAAGAAGTCATGAGAAGCCTCTGGAGTTTTTAAGTTGAATGACAAGATGAATGTAATGAGAAACACATGTCTGAAACTTCCCTGAGAGTTTCCAAGATGGGTTCAGAACCCCATGAAAAAAAGTTGGGGGCTCCCCAGCCAGGGTGGAAAGACTAAACATGTATACACAAGAGACCTCCTTCCAGACCCCTGAGCCCAGTGATGTTTACCAGCCTTCCCCTGTTTCATTGGCTCTACTCACCCTAAGAGTGTCCCCTCTCCTCCCTTCTACAACCTCCCTTTACTTCTGTGGAGGTAAGTACCTCTCACTGAATTTTTATCTAGCATTTTTAGTTCCAGGAAAGTCCACACACTATTTGATGTATTCGTCTCTCTGCCAATTGGCCAGTTCTCATCTACAAGGTTGGGATGTCCTAGGCCAAAGATGGTGGCAGAGCCAGGCCTGCTCTTGTAATTCTAGGAATCTTCAAAGATCAAAGCTAGAAGCGCCATTGATAGACCATCTGTATCAACACCCTCATGCTAAAGATTGAGAACTGAAGCTTGGAGAGAATATTGTTGTGGGGAGTAGCAGGACAGACTCACCTAATGTCACACAGAGCCTACATCAGAACCTAGGTCTCCTAACTCCCAGTCCAGTACTATTTTCACTGCACAAAGTTCAACTCCTGAGATTTTTCCTCAGTCCATCCCTGCCACTTCTGCTCCCAGTTTCCCTCTAGCAGTTCCCTTTCAAGGGAACATTTTAGTTCGCACCACTCCCCCCTCCCACCTGACTCAGAAACACCATGGATTGGTCCCTTCATTCAATTTTCTCCTACTCTAAGTGTTCAGACTTAAGTGCTTTTCTCAATCAGCTCTCCCATGGGACCCAAGAGCAGACAAGCACACATATGACTTCGTCCTGGTTTGTATCTGCCAGGGCTAGCTATGAACACAGTCCCAGCCAATGAAGTGGAAAACAGGAAACTGCCATTCTAAAGTGCCCTAGCACCAGGCTCAACTGAAATATTTCCATATATCCTGAGACAGGAAGCTGCCTGCCTGTTACAGGACTGGTCTAAGAAGGAAGGGACTGAGAACAATTGTGAATTCAAAAACCTACTTGGTCACAAAAAAATAGGCAAAGAAGCATCTTTTTAGACTATCTCAAAACTCAGACTGAAGATGTTGGGCAACATGGGTCATGGCTTGAGACTTCAAAGCTGGCTATTGGAGCCCACCAAATGGATATTCTCATTAGGAAGGCAGTACAGAAGGATAGCTAGCCTTGGTGGAGTGAAGTAGCCTTCAAAGATGGCATCCATGCCCCTCGTGTCCTGCTGTTACAGAAGCTGCCCAACTCCTAGGAAGACTTAAGCCAGGGACAGTCCATCAGATCACTTTATTATGGGGTGTGCATTAAAACATTTCCCCAGGCCAGAGTTCCAAGAAGTATAAAACTGGGCAGTAAAGTGCAACTGTAGGCTGTCTTCAAAGCCCAGAACTGACGACTATAATCAGCTCTATGTGGTGAGGCAATGGGGTGGCATTAGTGGGTGAGCAGATCTGACTTGGGAAGTGAATCCCATATTAACTACAAAAGCAGACAGATCATGGAACCATAAAGATGTGGAGGGGTGGGGAAAGCCAAGCTTAACTAGAAGGGAGTCTACTGAATGTGGCCCTATGTTGGGGCAGAGTAGCTATGGAGTGCTAGGCCAAAATGTAGAGTTTGTTAAACTGCTTTGCAGATCATAACAGGCTAGCTCACAGACATAAGTTTCCTCTATGGAAAAAGTCTGATGAGGAGTCCCAGGATTCCAGATCCAGTTCTCACATTGACTGGGAGAACATGGGCTAGGCCCTACCTCTTTGCCTGCCTTAGTGTCTGCATCTGTACAATAGGAAGGGGTCAAATTAGATGATGACCTTTCCTTCTCTAACTCGTCATGCATGATTTTCTGTGGCAAACCTAGCATAAACTTTGACCCACAGAAGAGTATTTGTGGGATGGCAGGAATTAGGCTAGCGTGGCACCCAGTTAGGTAATTTCTGACTCTGCCAGAGGTTGCTTTCAATTTCTATTCTCTTGAAGCTCTGTCTCCAGAGACTGGTTGAAAATTCCTTAAGCCTTGGGATGTCCATGCTAGGGTCAGCAAGGCTCTCTTCTGCTCTGATGTTATTCCCAATTTGCTTTTATTTATTTATTTATTTATTTATTTTGATGAGGAAGGTTTGTTCTGAGCTAACATCTGTTGCCAATCTTTTTTTGCTTGAGGAAGATTAGCCATGAGCTAACATCTGTGCCAATCTTCCTCTACTTTGCATGTGGGTTGTCGCCACACCATGGCTTGACAGGTGGTGTAGGTCCACGCCCAGGATCTGAACTTGTGAACCTGGGCCCCTGTAGCAGAGCATGCTGGACTTAACCCCTACGCTACGGGGCTGGCTGCCAAAATTTTTTTTTTTTTAATGAGGCTTGAAGGCAGAATTTCAATAACTTGTTTTTAATCAGATGCAAAAATTCTTGGCTTCTTTTTGTCTACATTCCCCTTTCTCCATCCTATTTATCTGCACTAATTAATTTTCATGTTTTTTATTCTGTAGAAGAGCTCAACTTAAGACCTGATAATCCAAAGCCTTAGCCACTTCCTATCAGGCAGACTATATCAGAGGGAAAGAGAGTGCCTTCACTACTCCATTTTTCCCCAGGGAATAGAGAAAAGAAAAAAGATGTAAAGCAAATTGCCACCTGAACAAAACAAGAAAGGCATTTTCTGCACAAGCAAAACATGGGAAAGAAGTAGAAATTGCTTAGGGGATTCAGAAAACAATGATCAGTAGAGTTCAGTTAGTGTCAACAGTGGCCTATGTCCTCCAAGCAACTCAATGAGATCTTAGACAACATCAATAGGCCTGTGAGGCCCAGAACAAAGGAGGTGGTCATCCTGCTTTATTCTGTTTCAGTTAGACTATACGTAGTGATATACAATCAGTTTCAGGATCCATATACTTAAATTTTCTCCAAATAAACAAATATTCATGATAAATAATTTGAAATATACATGAAAAGATAAAGAAGAAAATAAGCATAGGATTGCTGAGATAACACTGTTAAAGTGCTGGTTAATTTCCTTTTTTCTGTGAATATATATTTGTGTGTGTGTGTGTTTTTATAATTTTGAGGTCATAGAGCACATTTAATTTTGTGTAATGGCTTTACAATACTTTTTTCATTGAACATATCTTAAGCATTTTCCCATGTTGATAGTCTCCAGATCATGATTTTAATAGCTTCATAGTACTCCTGTATTTAACTATTCTTTTACTATTGAATATTTAAGTTGTTTACAATTGTTCACAATTAAAAATAACACTGCAATGTGAAGTCTTGTGCATACATCTGTTTGCATTTTTGATTATTTCTTTAGGACATGTGCTTAAAAGTAGAATTACTGGGTCAAAAGGACATAAATATTAAACCAGAGAAAGTAAAAGAATCAGCCATGATGGAAGCTGGCATTCAGTTTTATCCATACTTCATTTACCAAACTCTGTGCTACGTACTTAGAAAACAAAAATAAATCAAATCTTATCCTTGCCCTCAATAAACTCTCAGTTTGGACAGGAAGCATATGAGAAAACAGACAATTTTAATATAGTATAAGCATTGTTATTAGGCAAATATGCACAGGGCAAAGGGGAAACTTAAAGAGGAAAGGGCTCAAAGAAGGTAGAATGGAAATGACCCCTAAAATGGATTTGGAAGGTGAAGTACAGACTAGAATGAGCCTCCCTAAGGCCTTGTTAACACAGATTCCTGATCAGCTGAGCTTTTCCCAGGAAGAAGAGACAGCGATGAACTTAGCCCACCCAGGAGACCTGCCATAGGCACATAAGAATAATAAAACAAAGGGACAGGAAGAGCCATCAACAGCTCAGAGCAGATCACTATCCAAAGCAGAAGTGGTGTGGGAATGGAGCTGTTGGATGAAATAACATTCATGTTAGATGTGCTTGAGTTGTGAGAATTTTAGGCTAGCTAGGGTCCCCTTTGGGCTTGGGATATTGGTTGTGAGCCTTAGGAAGAACAGAGGGTGTACAGTGCACTTCTACAAAAAATCAGGAAGAGTAAATAGTCTCCATTGCATACCTATCAATATAGGATATGGCCCAGACAAACTGGGGGACCTCATGACCATTGGCAAAGGGAAAGGGAAAATGTGAGGGAGACTGCGTGTGATAAAGGCTGCAGATCATGGATAGGTGTCAAAGTTTTATCCCCTGCTCACAGCTTTCCACAACCACCACCACCTCTTTCACCATCATTATAT
This sequence comes from Diceros bicornis minor, assembly GCF_020826845.1. NCBI lineage: Eukaryota > Metazoa > Chordata > Mammalia > Perissodactyla > Rhinocerotidae > Diceros > Diceros bicornis. The sequence goes on from NC_080781.1 coordinate 60,723,671, forward strand.
TCTCTACAAATGCTGTATTCGTTTCTTTGAAGTACTAATGCAATTTGTAATTATGTGTTTGTCTGTGGATCTATTTGTTCACTGCTTATCATCTCCCCTATTAAATTGGGAGCTTTCTTCAGGTAAGCAACAGTGTTCAGCTCTCTATTCATGCTACTACATAGCCCAATTACAGGGACATAGCAGACTTTTCCTAAGTCGAATGAATGAATAATATGTCTATGGTCCCATAAGCCCAAAAGATGTTATAGTGCCAGGGTCTTAGAAAGAAGAGGCCTGAGCCTGTAAATCAGGGAACATAACTTTTTGATAGAGTTTCTTTCTGTTATTTTTGGTGAGCATTTTGACATGTATCTTTAAAAAAACATTAACTATAAACTTTTACCTAAGACATATAAACATCAGATAGCTTCAACTCGTCCCTGATCCCATTTCCCATCCTTGGGCCTTCTAACTCCTATGGATAGAGTGAAGAAATGAATAGAGGTGAGGGGTGGAATGGTGAACAGAAATGGGGTTGGAGTGAAGGATGGGTGGGAGGTGGGGTAGGATGAGGATAAGAGGTGGAGTAAAGGTGAAGCATATCTTTCACATACACTACTTGGTAATCAACCAATAGCGTTTATACACATTGAAAGCTCCTTCAAACGCTCTGTTTCATTGCCATGCTAACTTAGAGAGGGGTGCCTGGTACCCTTCACCTGTGCTAGGAGACATATTCTGAAGCCTGAGGCAGGGCTTAAGGAAAAGTCCTGAAGGGCAATAGGAGAAGTATTGGCTTTCCTGAGGTGGTTCTTCATTGGATAGAGCACCTTACACAGGCTCTGCTCTTTCTTGATTCTCCATAAACATTCACAATCCCTGGTTGCTGCCTAAAATTAATCAGAACTGCATCCCTTTAAATGAGAGCTTATTGTTTGTTATAGCACAACTCCCCACCATGAAATCCGGTCAACAAGATTAACATAAGCAATTTAAAAGTCCAATCTCATCTTTATCTTTAAGATAAAATGTAGTTTATTGGAAAAAGTGCCACAATATAGTCTGAAAGCTGCATTTCAAATCCTAACTCCATCACTTCCTAGAGGTGGCAAGTCAATTCACTTCTATGAGCCTTGGTTCCTCATCTGCAAACAAGCTAATAATCTCTTCCTCCCATGTTTTTGTAAGGATCAATTTAAATGAAACAATATCTGGAAAATCTTTAGCACACCTCTAGTACCAAAGTTGGTGTTTATAGTTATTTTGATCACCCCAATGTCATTAACAAATGGATTTGAGCCTGGATTGAGGTCACAGTTTTCATAGGTGAGACTTCAATGTGAAGGAGGAAGCTAAATAAGTTGAGTGAGTGGGATGGAACTAGAGAGTAAGAGGGCATAGATGACCTATGTAAAAGGGTTAGTTGGCTCAAGAGTAAGCAAAAGTGTAGAGAATTCACATCAACATCCAACTTTGGCTTTTTCTATCAAAAAAACCGTCTTGAATGGTCTCTTAACAGAAGGAAAGAGACAGATTTCCATGGCTTGGGACCATACAAACTGGAGCTACCTTGCTCTCTACAGGATTGGGCTGTGGAAATTAGGTGCCCTAATTTTTCTATATGAATTATGTTTGGGTGCTGCCATCTAAAAGCCTAATAGTGAATAATTGAGAAGGGCTTAAGTTGGTGTGTTCTGTTGTATCTTTCCAACACTGGAAACTCAGCTTGAAGAGTAAAATACACTTTTGTACATATGGCACAAATAAACCTGTTTAAATTTTATTTTTATCTGATGATATTTTGATGCTGTAAGCCCAAATCCTGACTTCAGTTAAAAAAACAAAACAATGCTGGCCTGGGTTCCAAAATACATGGATTATAATCCTGTCTCTCTCAGTGACCTTGAATTACTTCCCCTCAACATCGTCTGTAAAATGGGCATAAGAAAAAAACTATCTAAAATGAATTACAGAGAGAAAAAAAACTGGAAAAAAAGAACAAAGCATCAATGAACTGTTGGACAAATTTGAGTAGCCATGAATGCATTAATTAGAGGCCCTGAAGAAGAGAAGTGTTGGGGGATACAGAAAAAATATTTAAAGAAATAATGGCCAAAACTTTTCCAAAATTAATGAAAATGATAAAACCCTAGATCCAAGTTCAATAAAACCCAAGTACAAGAAATAAGAAGTAAACTATACCAAAGTATATCATAATCAAATTGCTAAAAACCAGTGATAATAGAAAATCTTAAAAGCAGCCAGAGAAAAAAAGACAAGTTACATGCAGAGTCAGAAAGAAAAGTTTGACATGAGATTTCTTATCAGAAGCAATGCAAGCAAGAAGACAAAGGAGAAAAAATTTTAAAGTACTGAAAGAAAAATACTGTAATATGGAATTTTTCACACAGCAAAAATATATGTCAAAATCAAAAGCAGAATAGAGACACTTTCAGACATACAAGAGCTGAAAGAATTCAGAGTCAGCAGACCTGCCTCTAAGAAATGTTAAAGTATATCTCTTAAGCTGAGGAACTATGATACCAGATGGAAACCAGGATTTACACAAAAGAAAGCATATATAAAGATATTTTAATTAATTATTTAAACCAATTTATAATGGCCATAACAGCAAAAATTATCTTAAAAAGGATGTATAAACACATGTGTGATCTGACTAGCAATCAGAAGATTAAAAACAACAACTTCTTTGAGAATTTATGTTACATATGCAATAAATTAGGCCAAACTTTAGAATACATAATGATATTCATTTGAAACTGGTAGATTCATTCATTCAAACTTGCCCTTTTGATTGGTATTACATTTTTTTTGAAAACAATCAGGCAATATTTATGGAGAAACATAAAAATGTTCTTACTCTTTCACCCAATAACCATTTTCCCACAAATTTAGGCAAAGAAAGTAAGCCAATGAAAAGAGTATAAATGAGTGAAGTTTCTCATTTTAGTACTATTTAAAACAATGGCTAGGAATTCATGTAGTAGATTATGATATATGTCCTGTAAAAAATATCAGGTAGCCATTAAATTTATACCAGCAAGACTATGTAGTAAAAATGGAAAATCTTTATGAGGTTCAGTGATTGAAACAGATATAAAGTTGAATTTGTTCTATGATCACAACTATATAAAAAAGATGTCTGGGGATAAGGATCTAAGACAGCATGGACAAATGGAAGATTAATTTGTCAGAGTAACAAAGTGGGAGTGAAGTGTTTTCTTTTTCTTGCTTTTCTATTAATACTGTTTCATTTTTTGCGTATTAAAAAGTAGTAAAACTGACCTCATCTTTGTCCACAGGTCGTTGTAAGAAATAATGAGATATGGGCTGGCCCCGTGGCTTAGCGGTTAAGTGCACATGCTCCGCTGCTAGCAGCCTGGGTTCCGATCCCGGCTGTGCACCGACGCACCACTTCTCCAGCCATGTTGAGGCTGTGTCCCACATACAGCAACTAGAAGGATGTGCAGCTATGACATACAACTATCTACTGGGACTTTGGGGGAAAAAAATAAAAATAAATTAAAAAAAGAAATAATGAGATAATGATTACTTATGAAAGTACTTTTATAATTGCTAAAAGACTATTCTGCAGTATTAAACTGATCGCTTAATTGATTTAAAATTATTTAAGCATAATTGTCATAAAATTACATTAATAAAATGTATTGTTTGGAGTATTGCATTATTTAGTGGCCTCCAAACTAGTATTTTGTAAGAACATTGTAAAACAAACACAAAAATAGATTAGAAAGATAAGCATGGGATCTCTGGAATAATAGAGAGAAGACCTCTGAAAATCTGTTCTATCAAACCAATGAGACCACTGATGAAATTGTACAAATCAATATATTTTTAGAGTTCTACAATTAAGTAAAGGCTTACAACAGTCCATGGAGGATTTTGTAAGAAAAAGGAACCCCAGAAAGAGGAGTGAAAAAGGGGCGGAAAAAATATTTGAAAAAATAATTTCCAAAATCTTCCCAAATTTGATGAAAAACATTAACCCACACATCCAAGAAGTTTAACAAACTCCAAGTTGGATAAACTCAAAGAGATCAACATCTAGACACATAATAGTCAAACTGCCAAAGACAGAGAGAAGGACACTAGACAGAAACTCACACCCACATGAAAAAATGAAGGGCGCTGGTAAAGGTAACTACATAGGTAAATATGTTTTTAAAAGATATTAGCATTAAATAATAATCATAAAACTGTATTGATGGGCTGTTTAAAAGTCTAATTTGTATGATAATAGTAGCATAAAAGAAGGCTGGAGGGAATGGAGGTATACTGGAGAAAAGTTTTTTCATAATATTGAAATAAAGTCAATTTAATACAAATTAGACTATTTTAAGCTAAGAAGTTAATCAGGGTAACCCAGTCAGAAAATATAGTAGAAAAAGAGAGTACACTAGAAAATACTCATTTAATGCAAAAAGAAGGCAGTAATGAAGGGATAGAAGAACAAAAAAGACAAAAGACATATAGAACATAAATAGTAGAATGACAGATATAAAGCCACACTGTAATTATATGAAATGTGAATGAACTCAACACACCATTCTAAAGGCTGATATTGGCAGAATAGATTTTTTTTTAAATGACATAACTATATGCTGTCTACAAGACACAGTTTAGATTCAAAGAGACACATGGTTGAAAGTTAAAGGATGGGAAAAGTTGTACCGTGGAAGCAATAACTAAAAGAGAGCTGGAGTGGCTGAACTAATATGAAACAAAATAAGCTTTAAGACAAAAATTGTTACTATAGACAAGGAAAGACATTTTGTAATAATAAGAGAAATGATTTCATCAGGAAGATATAACAATTGTAAGCATAGGTGAAACTAACAGCAGAGCCTCAAATTGCATGAAGCAAAAACTGACAGATTGAGGAAAGAAATAGACAATTCACCAACAGTAGTTGGAGACTTCAATATCCCACTTTCAATAATGAATACAATTACTCAGAGATTTATAAGGAAATTGAAAACTTGATGAACACTATAAACCAGATAGATCTAACATATATCTAGAGAATACTTTACGCAATAAAAATAGAAACAAAATCCTTCCAAACACACATGGAACATTCTGAATGATATGCCATGTGACAGAATATATAAATATCCTTAATAAATTTACAATGATTGAAACCATAAGAGCACATGATATTAGAAATCAAAAATAGAAGACAATTTGAGCACTGTACAAATATGAGAAAATTAAACAACACAGTCCAAATAACCAATGGGTCAAAGAAGCAATCACAAGGGAAATAAGAAAATATTTTGAGAAATGAAAACAAAGCCATAACATACCAATCTTTTGGAATGCAGCTAAAACAGTGGTCAGAGGCAAATTTATAGCTGGAAATGCATATATTAAAAAAAGAAAAACGATGTCAAATCAATAATCTAACATCACACATAAAGAAACTAGTAAAAGAAGAACAAACTAAATTCAAGGCAATAAAGATAAAGGTAATAATAAAGATTATAGTGGAAATAAAGAAAATAAAGAACAGAAAATAATAGAGAAAACCAGCAAAACCAGAAGTTAGCTCCTTAAAAGATCAACAAAATTGACAAATCTTTAGCTAGACTGACCATAAAAAAATAGAGAAAATTCAATTTGTCAAAATCAGGAATGAAAGAGAGGACATTACTACTAACCTTTCAAATAAAAAGAAATAAGAAAATACTATGAACAATGATAATGCCAAAAAATTAGATAAAGTGAATAAACAAATACCTAGAAATACAAAAACTACTGAACTAACAAAGGGAAATATAGAAAATCTGAATAAACTTTTAACAAGTAGAGATATTCATTAAGTAATTCAAAATATATCCACAAACAAAAGCCTAGGCCCAAATGGTTTCACTGGTGAATTCTACCAAATGTTTAATTAATACAAATCCATCACAAAATTTTACAAAAAAGAGAGAACATTCTACAACTTATTCTACAAGGCCAGTATAATCCTAATACCAAAACCAGAATAAAAAAATAACAAGAAAAGAGGAGCTGGCCAGGTAGTGGAGTGGTTGAGTTTGCACATTCCAGTTTGTCAGCCCAGGGTTCACGGGTTCAGATCCTGGGTGCAGACCTATGCACTGCTCATCAATCCATGCTGTGGCAGTGTCCCGTATATAAAATAGAGGAAGATAGGCACAGATTTATCTCAGAGCTAATCTTCAGCAAAAAGAGGAGGATCGGCAAAGGATGTTAGCTCAGAGCCAGTCATCCTTACAAAGAAATAAAAAATAAATAAATAAAAATATCAAGAAAATTATAGATCAATGCCCCTTATTAAAATAGATGCAAATATCCTCAACAAAATGCTGCCAAACTGAATAGAGCAGCATATAAATATGATTATACATCAATGCCATTGGGATTTATCCTAGGAATGGAAGGTTGATTCAATATACAAAAATCAATCAATATAATATACCATATTAAGAGAATAAAGGAGGAAAAAACACCTGATGATCTCAAAAGATAGAGGAAAAAACATTTTACCTGATAAAAAGCACTCAGCCTCAGTAAACTAGGAATAGAGGAGAGCTTACTCATATTGATAAAGAATATCTAGAAAATGCAGAGTTGAAAAGTAGAATAACTGAAGTGAAAAACTCAATAGAGGGCCTCAACATCAGATTTGGCTGAGAGAAGAATCAGTGAATTTAAAGGCAGGTTAATTGGTATTATCCAGCTTGGGGAGAGAAAGAAAAAAGAATGAAGAAAAATTAACAATTTTAGAGAACTGTGAGACACCATAAAAATACAAGCATAGACATATTGGGAGTCCCAGAAGGAGAGGAGTGAGAGAAAGAGTTAGAAAGAATATTTGAGGAAAGAATGGCCAAAATCTTCCCAAATTTATTGGTCTGCACATCCAAGAAGCTCAAAGAACTCCAATAGGATAAATAAACTATATCGACATTTAGGCACATAATAGGCAAACTACCAAAAGACAGAGGAAATCTTGAAAGCAGCCAGATAGAAGTGACTCATCACACAAAAGAGATCCTCAAAAAAAAAAAACAACTGATTTCTCATCAGAGACCATAGAGACCAGAAGGCAGTGGAATGACATATTTAGCTATTAATTAAAAAAATGTCAAGAAGGAATTCTATATCTCACAAAACTATCCTTCTAATATGAAGAATTAAAAATTGACCAAGATGGCAAAATATGAGGCTCCTGAGCACTCCTCCTCAGATGGACCAAATGTACAGTTACACATCAAACAGTTCCCTCTGAAAGAGATCCAGAAATTAGCTAAGTGACTCCTATACATTGGGCAAGCGAGAAAATACCCACACTGAACCAGGTAGGAAAGTCTAAGACAAACTCTCACCATAAAATTCACCCCTAGTACAACACATACAACCAGGAGAGAACTTTCAACACTCAGGTTCTCTTTGGGGAGAAAAGAATTTGGTCCCCACAAAAAGCACTCCAACTTTTAAGTCTCCCCCACAAAGTCCCACCCAAGGGCCCTAGCTCTGAAATGTGACCTGGTTTGTGTCCACAAGACCCACAAGACTATAGCAAATAGGGAGCAATTCCTTTATTATTATTATTTTATTAAGGTCATAAGGGTTTATAACATTGTGAAATTTCAGTTGTACATTACTATTTGTCAGTCACCATACATATGTGCCCCTTTATCCCTTGTACCCACCCTGCAACCCCCTTCTCCTCTGGTAATCACTAATCTGTTCTCTTTGTCCATGTGTTTGTTTATCTTCCACATACGAGTGAAATCATGTGGAGTTTGTCTTTCTCTATCTGTCTTATTTCGCTCAACATAATACCCTCAAGGTCCATCCATGTTGTTGCAAATGGGACGATTTTGTATTTTTATGTCTGAGTAGTTTTTCATTGTATATATATACCACATCTTCTTTATTCAATCATCTGTTGATGGACACTTGAGTTTCTTCCACTTTGTAAAAATATTTGTTAATGTCCTCTGTCCATTTTTTGAATGGGTTGTTTGTTTTTTTGTTGCTGAGTTGTGTGAGTTCCTTATATATTTTGGATAATAATCCCTTGTCAGATATATGATTTGCAAATATTTTCTCCCTGTTCATGTGTTATCTTTCCATTTTGCTCCTGCTTCCCTTGCAGAAGATCTTTAGTCTGACATAGTCCCACTTGTTTATTTTTTCTTTTGTTTCCCTTGCCTGAGTAGACATGGTATTCAAAAAGATGCTTCTAAGACTGATATCAAAGACTGCACTGCCTATATATTCTTCTAGGAGTTTTATGGTTTCAGGTCTTACATTCAAGTATTTAACCAATTTTGAGTTAATTTTTTGTGTATGGTGAATAATAATGGTCTACATTCATTCTTTTGCATTTGGCTGTCCAGTTTTCACAACATCATTTATTGAAGAGACTTTACTTTCTCCATTGTATGTTCTTGGCTCCTATGTTGAAGATGAGCTTCCTGTAGATGTGTGGTTTTATTTCTGGGCTTTCAATTCTCTTCCATTGATCTGTGTGTCTCTTTTTCTATCAGTACTATACTGTTTTGATTACTATAACTTTGTATTATGTTTTGAAGTCAGGGATTGTGATGCCTCCAGTTTTGTCCTTTTTTCTCAGGATTGCTTTAGCTATTCAGGGTCTTTTGTTGTCCCATATGAACTTTAGGATTCTTTGTGCTATTTCTGTGAAGATGTCGTTGGGATTCTGAGTGGGATTCCATTGAATCTGTTGGTTGCCTTAGGTAGTATGGACATTTTAATTAAGTTTATTCTTCCAATCCATGTACACAGAATATCATTTCTTTTTGTCATCATCGATTTCCTTTAACAATGTCTTATAGTTTTCATTGCATATGGTCTTTCACCTCCTTGGTTAAATTTATTCCTAGATGTTTTATTCTTTTTGTTGCAGTTGTAAATGGGATTGTATTCTTCAGTGCTCTTTCTGTTAGTTCATTATTAGAGTATAGAAATGCAACTGATTGTAAGTTGATTTTGTACCCTGAAACTTTACTGTAGTTGTTGATAATTATTTCTAATCATTTTGGGATGGATTCTTTAGGGTTTTCTACATATGTAGATTCACGTCATCTGCAAACAGTGACAGTTTCACTACTTCCTTGCCAATTTGGGTACCTTTTCATTTCTTTTTCTTGCCTAATTGCTCTGGCCAAAACCTCTAGTACTACGTTGAATAAGAGTGGTGAGTGTGGGCACCCTTGTCTTGTTCCTGTTTTCAGAGGGATGGCTTTTAGTTTTTCACATTGAGTATAATGTTGGCTGTGGGTTTGTTATATATGGCCTTTATTATGTTGAGCTAATTTCCTTCTCTGCCAATTTAATTGAGAATTTTTATCATAAATGGATGTTGGATTTTGTCAAATGCTTTCTCTGCATCTATTGAGATGATCATGTGGTTTTTATTCCTCATTTTGTTAATTGGTATATAACATTGATTTGTGGATGTTGAACCATCCCTGCCTCTCTGGTATAAATCCCACTTCATCATGGTGAATGATACTTTTAATGTAGTGCTCTATTCGGTTTTCCAATATTTTGTTGAGGATATTTGCATCTATGTTCATCAGCAATATTGGCCTGTAATTTTCCTTCTTTATATTGTCTTTGTCTGGCTTTGGTATCAGGGTGATGTTGGCTTTGTAGAATGAGTTAGAAAGTGTTCTGCCATCTTCAATTTTTTGGAATAGTCTGAGAAGGATATGCATTAAATCCTCTTTGAATGTTTGGTAGAACTCTCTAGGGAAGACATCTTGTCCTGATTTTACTTTTTGGGAGATTTTTTTATTACTGTTTCAATCTCTCTATTTGTGTTTGGTCTATTCATAGTCTCTATTTCTTCTTGATTCTGTTTTGGGAGGTTGTATGAGTCTAAGAATTGATCCATTTCTTCTGGATTGTCTGATTTGTTGGCATATAGTTTTTCATAGTATTCTCTTATAATCCTTTGTATTTCTGTGGTATCCATTGTAATTTCTCCTCTTTCATCTCTATTTTTAATTATTTGAATAAATAAATTCTCTTTTCTTATTGAATCTGGCTAAGAATTTGTCAATTTTGTTTATCTTCTTAAAGAACCAGCTCTCAGTTTTCTGATCATTTCTACTGTTTTTTGTTTTTTTGTTTTTGGTTTATATTTCAATTCTTTCTGCTCTAATTTTTATTAATTCCCTCCTGCTGCTGACTTTTGGCTTTTTTTGTTCTTTTTCTAGTCCATTTTGGTTTAGTTTAAAATTACTTATTTGAGATTTTCCTGGTTTGTTAATGTGAGCCTGTATTGCCATGAATTTCCCTCTTAGGATTGATTTGCTGCATCCCCTATGAGTCAGTATGATGTATTTTCATTTTCATTTCTCTACAGATGTTTTTTTATTTCTCCTTTAATTTCTTCATTGATTCATTGCTTGTTCAGTAGCATGTTGTTTAGTCTCCATGTCTTTGTCACTTTCCCAGCTTATTTCTTTTAATTGATTTCCAGTTTCATAGCATTATGGTCAGAAAAGATGCTTGATATGATTTCAATCTTCTTAAATTTATTGAGGCTTGCCTTGTTTCCCAACATATGATCTATCTCAGAGAATGTTCCATGTGCATGGAATATTGAGAAGAATGTGTATTCTGCTGATTTTGGATGGAGCGTTACATATATATATCTGTTAAGTCGATCTGGTCTAGTTTCTCACTTAAATCCACTATTTCCTTGTTGACTTTCTGTCTGGATGATCTATCCATTGATGTAAATGTGGTATTGAGGTCCTCTAGTATTGTTGTCTTGCTGTTAATTTCTCCTTTTAGGTCTGTTAATAGTTGCTTTATGTACTTTGGTGCTCCCATGTTGGGTGCATATATATTTAAAAGGGATATGTCTTCTTGGTGGAGTGTCCTTTTTATCATTATATATTGCCCCTCTTTGTCTCTTATTACCTATTTTATCTTGAAGTCTACTTTGCCTAAGTGTGAAAACATCTGCTTTCTTCTGTTTGCCATTAGCTTGGAGTATCATCTTCCATCCCTTCACTCTGAGCCTGTGTTTGTCTTTAGAGCTGAGATGTGTTTCCTGTAGGTGGCATGCTGTTGGATCTTGTTTTTTAATCCATTCAGCCACCCTGTGTCTTTTGATTAGAGAATTCAATCCATTTACATTTAGAGTAATTATTGATAGATGAGGGCTTAATACTGCCATTTTCACTTGTTTTCTGGTTGTTCTCCATTTCCTTTGTTTCTCATCCCATGTGTTTCTGACTGCCATTTCAGATTGGTGATTTTCTGTGATGGTTTTCTCTTTATTATCACTTGTATCTCTCTTCCACTTTTTTGTTTAGCAGTAACCATGAGGTTTGTATAAAAGGGCTCATAAATGAGATAGTCCAGGAGGAAGTCAAGATGGCGGCATAAGCAGACTCTGAATTCACCTCCTCCCATGGACACAGCCAATTTACAACTATTCCTGGAAAAATTACCCCTGAGACAGAACTGAAAACTGGATAACAGGAACTCTTGCAACAACGAACAATCCTAACTAGGGTAGAAGAGGCAGAAACTCCCTTCTGGAGAGGAAAAATGCTGCCTTCACAAGCCACCAGCTTCACGGTCGCCGGGAGTAGCCCAGAGGTATGCAGCCCTCCCTGGAGGTGCAGGGCCCTGGGCTGGGGAGCGCCCCTGCTGTGGGCATTTTGTGGACCCAGCACAATCGAGATCAGTGGCTTAATATCTGACTTTGCCTGCTACTAAAACATTGGGGAATACTCCCAGAAAAGCTGGTTCACAAAGAAATTAAAACCAGCTCTTAAAGCTCCAACGCGCAAACTTACCTGTTTCAGAACGCAACCTAAAATCACCAGAAAGAAATGTGCACAGTGCTTTGGTGAAAAGAGACTCACCTAATAGGCCCAGTGTGCATCTCAGTGAGAGGTGAGACCTCTCCAGGGACTGGAACATTGGCGGCGGCCATTGTTGTGGCCTGGTGTGGGTGTGCTGACATAGACGCCATTGGAGTTCTCCTGAGGCCTGCTAACCCAGGGTCTGTCCCACCCGCTAGAGCACCGATTTAATACAGCTCAGCCAGTAGAGGCAGCACACCCTAGAGACTGGCACCACCCCACAACAAGCTCTCAGGCAACTTGTGGGCCTTCATAGATTGGTGACTGGATTCTCTGCAGCATGGCAACTGAGCAGACTTCAGTGGGGGAGGGCATGCACAAGGAGCAGGTGGAGAGTGTGGGGCAGTGGTGGAGTGTGTGGGATCCTGACGTGGAGAGACTGGGTCCGCTTCGGGAGGTCAGGGCATGCACACGGGACAGGGCTGTGTTGACTGTGTGTGTGGACCTGTGGGCAGGAGGTCTTGTCAGCTGCAGAAGACTTGTGCTTCTCAAAGACCCACATAGGGTGTTTGCACACCTTCCAAAGCCTGAAACAATTGGGTGCTCCCATGCCTGAGGCCAGCCCCACCCAGCTGCAATCCTCAGAGAGCTAACAAGAGAACTAAAGGCTGGAGGCTTATAGCAATTGTAAGTCTCTGAGCCTAGCGACCTGCCACGCTAGGGGCCTACTCACTTAAAAGAAAGACTTCAACACAAATGTAGTATTAGAACTTTCAGCCAACTGTGCTGGGGCTCCCCACACTTGATAAAGAGACTGAAGGGCCAACAACAACTACAAGCAGCTGAGCATTACAACAGCTGGCCAGGAGCATAACTTGGCCTCCGTGGGCGCCTACAGGGAGAGAAAAGAGGCCACAACAGAAGGACACACGTAGCCCACATAGGGGTCACCCCTGGAACATTGAGAACTGAGGGAAGCACACTGCAGGCCTCCTAAGCCATCACTTACATAAGGTCACCTATCCAAGAGCAGGAGACGTAGCTGACCTACCTAATACATAGATACAAGCACAAGAAAAGAGGCAAAATGAGGAGGCAAAGGAATACATTCCAAGTAAGGGAACAGGACAAAAACCCAGAAAGAGAACTAAGTGAAACAGAAATGAGCAACCTACTTGAAAGAGAGTTCAAACAAAGAGTGTTAAGGATGCTCACTGATCTTGAGCGAGGAATAGATGAACTCAGTGAGAATGTCAACAAAGAAATGGAAGATATAAAAAAGAACCAATCAGCAATGAAGAATATAATACCGGAAATGAAAAATTCACTAGAGGGACTCAAAAGCAGAGTAGAGGATACAGAAGAATGGATCTGTGAGCTGGATGAAAGACTAGAAGAAATTACCCAAGCTGAACAGTTAAAAGGGAAAAGAATTAAAAAGAGTGAGGACAGTCTAAGGGACCTCTGGGACAACATCAAGCGCACTAACATCCGTGTTATAGGTGTTCTGGAAGGAGAAGAGTGAGACAAAGGGGCAGAGAATCTATTTCAAGAAATAATAGATGAAAGCTTCCCTAACCTAAGGAAGGAAACAGACATCCAGGTAGAGGAATCACAGAGAGCCCCAAACAAGATAAACCCAAAGAGGCCCACACCAAGACACATCATAATGAAAATGTCCAGAATTAAAGATAAAGAGAGAATCATAAAAGCCACAAGAGAATGTCAAGTTACATACAAAGGAAACCCCATAAGGCTATCAGCTGACTTCTCAGCAGAAATCTTACAGGCTAGAAGAGAATGGCACGATATATTTAAAGTGCTAAAAGGAAAAAACTTACAGCCAAGAATACTCTACAAAGCAAAGTTATCATTCAAAATGGAAGGAGAGATCAAAAATTTCCAAGACAAGCAAAAATTAAAGGACATTGTCACCAAAAAACCAGTGCTATAAGAAATGTTAAAGGGACTGATTTAAGGGGAAAAGAGAAGACCACAAATAGGAAAAATTATCTATTTCCATGATAAGAGGGTAATGGATACAAATGCACAAAAATTGGTTAGATATGATATCAAAAACATAAAATGAGGGAGGGGGAGGTAAAGAGTAGAGCTTTCAGACAGAGGTCAAATTAAAGAGACCATCAATTCTGTATAGAAGAAAGGAACAGAGAAGGACTACTAAAACACTGACGAAAAAAAGTTAAAAAAATGGCAGTAAGTACATACTTATCAATAGCTACTTTAAACATCAATGGACTAAATGCTCCAATTAAAAGGCATAGGGTGGCTGATTGGATAAAAAAACCAATACCCATATATATGCTGCATACAAGAGACACACTTCAGACCTAAAGACACTCACAATCTGAAAGTGAAGGGATGGAAAAAGATACTCCATGCAAATGGCAATGAAAAGAAAGCTGGGGTAGCAGTACTAATATCAGGCAAAATAGACTTTAGAACAAAAACTGTAAAAAGAGACAAAGAAGGGCATTACATAATGATGAAGTGAACAATCCAACAAGAGGATGTAACACTTGTAAATATCTACGCACCCAATGTAGGTGTACATAAATATATAAAGCAATTATTAACAGACATAAAAACATAAATACACAGTAACAGTAGGGGACTTTAAGACTTCATTCACACCAACGGATAGATCATCCTAACAGAAGATCAATAAGGAATCATTGGCCTTAAATGATACACTAGAACAAATGGACCTAGTAGATATATACAGAGCTTTCCATCCAAAAACCGAAGAATACATGTTCTTTTCAAATGCAAATGGAATATTCTCCAGGATTGATCACATATTAGGCCACAAAACAAGTCTCCATAAATTTAAGAAGATTGAAAAAATACCAAGCATCTTTTCTGACCACAACGATGTGAAACTAGAAATCAACTATAGGAAGAAAATCAGAAAAGCCACAAATACGTGAAGATTAAACCAAATCCTACTGAACAACGATGGGGTCAACGAAGAAATCAAAGAAGAAATCAAAAAATACCTGAAGACAAATGAAAATGAAAATATGACATGCCAGAATTTATGGGATACAGCAAAAGTGGTTCTAACTGGGAAGTTTATAGCAATACAGGCCTATCTCAACAAACAAGAAAAATCTCAAAGAAACAATCTAACAATGCACCTAAAGGAACTGGAAAAAGAAGAAAAAACAAAGCCTAAAATCAGTAGAAGGGAAATAATAAAAATCAGAGCAGAAATAAATGAAATAGAGACCAAAAAAACAATAGAAAAAAATAATAAAACAAAGAGGTGGTTCTTTGAAAAGATAAACAAAATTGACAATCCTTTAGTTAGACTCACCAAGAAAAAAAGAGAGAAGGCACAAATAAGCAAATTCAGAAATCAAAGAGTAGAAATTACGACACCTCAGAAATACAAAAGATTATAAGAGAATACTATGAAAAGCTAGATGCCAACCAATTCGACAATCTGGAAGAAATGGATAGATTCTTAGAATCATACAACCTTCCAAAACTGGATCAAGAAGAAGTAGAGAATGTGAATAGACCAATCACCAGTAAGGAGATCGAAACAGTAATCAAAAACCTCCCCAAAAATAAAAGTCCAGGCCCAGATGGCTTCCCTGGTGAATTCTACTAAACATTCACAGAAGACATAATACCTATCCTTCTCAAACTCTTCCAAAAAATTGGGGAGGGGGAGAAGCTCCCTAACTCATTCTACGAAGCCGACATTACCCTGATACCAAAACCACACAAAGACAACACAAAAAAAGAAAATTACAGGCCAATATCACTGATGAACATTGATGCAAAAATCCTCAACAAAATACTAGCAAATCACATACAACAATACGTTAAAAAGATTATACACCATGATCAAGTGGGATTTATTCCAGGTATGCAGGTATGATATAACATTTGCAAATCAATCAACATGATACACTACATTAATAAAATGAAGAATAAAAATCACATGATCATCTCAATAGATGCATAGAAAGCATTTGACAAGATACAGCATCCATTTATGATAAAAACTCTGAATAAAATGGGTATAGAAGGAAAGTACCTCAACATCATAAAGCCCATATAGGACAAACCCACAGCTAATATCATCATCAATGGTGAAAAACTGAAACCTATCACTCTAAGAACAGGAACCAGACAAGGATGCCCACTGTCACCACTCCTATTTAACATAGTACTGGAAGTCCTAGCCAGAGCAATCAGGCAAGAGAAAGAAATAAAAGGGATCCGAATTGGAAAGGAAGAAGTGAAACTGTCACTATTTGCAGATGCCATGATTTTATTTATAGAAAACCCTAAAGAATCCACCAGAAAACTTTTAGAAGTAATAAACGAATATCGTAAATTTGCAGGGTACAAAATCAATGTACAAAACTCAGTTGCATTTCTTTACATTAACAACGCAGTAGCAGAAAGAGAAATTAAGAATACCATCCCATTTACAATTGCAACAAAAAGAATAAAATACCAAGGAATAAACTTAACCAAAGAGGTGAAAGAGCTGTAGACAGAAAACTATAAAACATTTCTGAAAGAAATTGAAGAAGACACAAAGAAATGGAAAGATATTCCGTGCTCTTGGATTGGAAGAATTAACATAGTTAAGATGTCTATACTTCCTAAAGCAATCTAAAGATTCAATGCAATCCCTATCAAAGTTCCAACAACATTTTTCACAGAAATAGAACAAAGAATCCTAAAATTTATATGGAACAACGAAAGACCCCAAATAGGTAAAGGAATCCTGAGAAAAAAGAACAAAGCTGGAGGTACCACACTCCCTGATTTCAAAATATACTACAAAGTTATAGTAACCAAAACAGCATGGTACTGGCACAAAAACAGACACACAGATCAATGGAATAGAATCGAAAGCTCAGAAATAAACCCACAAACCTATGGACAGCTAATCTTTGAGAAAGGAGCCAAGAACATACAATGGAGAAAAGAAAGTCTCTTCAACAAGTGGTGTTGAGAAAACTGGAGAGCCATATGCAAAAAAATGAAAATAGACCCTTGCCTTACACCATACACAAAAATTAACTCCAAATGGATTAAAGACTTAAATGTAAGAACTGAAACTATGAAACTTCTAGAAGAAAACATAGGCAGTACGCTCTTTGACATCGGTCTTAGCAACATCTTTTCAAGCACCATGTCTGACCAGGCAAGAGAAACAATAGAAAAAATAAACAAATGGGACTACATCAAACTAAAAAGCTTCTGCACAGCAAAGGAAACCATCAAAAAAATGAAAAGACAACCTAATAATTGGGAAAAGATATTTTCAAACCATACATCTGATAAGGGCTTAATCTCCAAAATATATAAAGAACTCATGCATCTCAACAACAAAAAAACTACCAATCCAATTAAAAAATGGGCAAAAGACCTGAACAGACATTTCTCCAAAAGAGATATACAGATAGCCAACAGACACATGAAACGATGTTCAAAATCATTAACTATCAGGGAAATACAAATCAAAACTACAATGAGATATCACCTCATGCACGTCAGAATGGCTATAATTAACAAGACAGGAAACAACATGTGTTGGAGTGGATGTGGAGAGAAGGAAACTCTCATACACTGCTGGTGTGAGTGCAAACTGGTGCAGCCACTATGGAAAACAGTATGGAGATTTCTCAAAAAATCAAGGATAAAATTTCCATATGATCCAGCTATTCCACTGCTCAGTGTTTATCCAAATAACTTGAAAACACCAATGCATAAACATACATGCACCCCTGTGTATATTGCAGCTTTATTCACAATAGCCAAGACTTGGAAGCAACCTAAGTGCCCATCAAGGGACAAATGGATAAAGAAGATGTGGTATATATACACAATGGAATACTACTCAGCCATAGGAAACGATGAAATCCAGCCATTTATGACAACATGGATGGACGTTGAGAGTATTATGCAAAGTGAAATAAGTCAGAGGGAGAAGGTCAAATACCGTATGATTTCCTTCATTAAGTAGTAGATAATAACAACAATAAACAAACATATAGAGACAGAGATTGGATTGGTGGTTACCTGAGGGGAAGGGGGAGGGAGGGGAGCGAAAGGGATAATTCGGCACATGTGTGTGGTGATGGGTTGTAATTAGTATTTGGGTGGTGAACATGATATAATCAGTGCAGAAATAGAAGTAATATGATGTACACCTGAAATTTATACAATGTTATAGACCAATGTTACTCCAATAAACAAAAAATTTAAAAAAATGAGATAGTCCGTTTTCTTATAGCCTCTTATTTCGTTAGTCTAAGCAGTTTCCATTCCTTTCCTCTTCCCTGTCTAAGTTATTGTTGTCAAAACTTATTCTGTTTTGTGTTGGGAGTTTGTGATTAAAAATGAAGTGACTATAGTTATTTTTGATGCTTTCCTTCCATTTATATTATTGTTATAATTAAGTGTTTGATAACCTGTTCTGGTAAAGATCTGCAATTTTCTGATTTTGTCTATTTATGTCCTTGCTCAAGGCTTTGTAAACCCTTTCTTTTTTTTTTCAGGTATGAGGGCTTTCTTTATCATTTCTTGAAGGGGGTCTTGTTGTGATGAACTCCCCCAGCTTTTGTTTGTCTGGGAAACTTTTTATTTCTCCATCGTATCTGAAGGATCCTTTCACTGGATAAAGTATTCTTGGCTGAAAGTTTTTGTCTTTCAGAATTTAGACCATGTCATTCCACTCTCCCCTAGCCTGTAAGGTTTATGCTGAGAAATCCACTGAAAGACTGAGAAGGGTTCCTTTGTAAGTTATTTTCTTTTGCCTTGCTGCTCTGGCTATTTTTTCTTTGTCATTGATGTTTGCCAGTTTTACTAATATATTGCAGTAGGAAGGTCTTTTTACATTGAAGTAACTAAGTGTTCTATTAGCTTCATTTACATGTAATTCCAGCTATTTCCCCAGGTTTTGGAAGTTATCAGCTTTTATTTCTTTGAACAAGCTCTCTGCTCCTTTCCCTCTCCCTTCTCCCTCTGGAATACCTTTAATCCTTATGTTGCATTTCCTAATTGAGTCAGATATTTCTTGGAGAATTTCTTCATTTCTTTTTAGTCTTAGTTCTCTCTCCTCCTCCATCTGAAGCATTTCTATATTTCTCTCATCTAAATTACTAATTCTGTCCTCCACAATATCAGCTCTGTTTTTTAAGGATTCCAGATTTTTCTTTTTCTCATTCATTGTGTTCTTCATCTCCAACATTTTTGATTGTTTTTTTTTTATAGTTTCAATCTCCTTTGTGAAGAATTCTCCCTGTTCATTGATTTTATTCCTGATTTGATTGAACTGTCTTTCTGAGTTTTCTTGTAACTCATTGAGTTTCTTTATGATAACTATTTTGAATTCTCTTTCATTTATATTTTAAATTTCTGTGACTTCAGGATTGATTTCAGGGTACTTGTCATTTTCCTTCTGGTCTAGAGTATTAATATATTTCTTCATTCTATTTTATGTGGTGGACTTTTGCCATAGCATAGTGGTAGCGTCTGGTCTCAGATTCCACCCACTACCGTTGAGGGAGCAGGGATTGTGTTATCTGATCCTGCCACAACCGCTGGCAGTTGTGCCTGTCCATTGGAAGCTGTGCCAACAGGGCCTGTCTGTGTTTACCTGCTGGCTACCGCTGCTTTACACACATAGGCACAGGTGCTCTGGTGGGGATCACCTGCTCAGGCTGACCATCTGACCTGGTGGCCAGGTGGGAGGGGAAAATGGGACTTCCTTTCATGTGAGCAATATTTCACTCTCACACTTTGCATTCACTGCCTACCTGCCTCTGCTGCTTGGCTTGATGGGGATGTTCCCACAGTTGCTTAGCCACCTCAACATGGAGCATTCCCTCAGGCTGGGAGACGACTCTGAGAGCATAAACATTCCCGCAGAGGGCTGCCTTTTCCCCATTCTCCTCTCAGTGTTGCGTGCTGGCTGCCATGTGAAGTCCCATGCCCTGGGTCACTGACAATGGGTAGGGAGAGGAGATCCACTTACCTCCTTCCACTGCCTCCTGGGGGTGGTCCAGCCCCCTCACCTTCAGACGTATGACTTCATGGATCTCTCAACCAAATTCCAGTACATTTCATTACCCCAAAAAGAAAATTTATACCCATTAATAGTCATTCCTAATTCCTCCCAGCCTTCAGCAAACACTAATCTACTTTTTGTCTATATGGATTTGCCTATTATGGACATTTATTACAAATGGTATCACACAATATGTGGCTTTGTGTATCACATCCTTGCACTTTGCATAATATTTTCAAGGTTTATTGATGCTGTAGCCTGTATCAGCACTTCATTTCATTTTATTGCTGAATAACATCCCATTTTATGGATATACCACATTTTGTTTATTCATTCATCAGTTGCTTGACATTTGGATTGTTTCCCTTTTCTGCTTTTATGAATAATACTGCTATAAACATATTTTTTCAATACTCTTGGATTTATACCTAGGAGTAGCATTTTTGCGTCATATGGTAAAACCCACTGAGTTGTACTCTTTCAAATGGTAATTTTTATCATGAGTGAATTGTATATCAGTAAAAAAGTACAAGGAAAAAATTCTAGCAGGCATTCTTATATAAATTGATAAGCTGATTCTAAAATTCATATGGACATACCAATGACGTAGCAAAAATAATTTTTATAAAAGAACAAAGTTTGAAGACTTACACTATCTGATTTCAAAACTTATTATAAAGCTATAGTAATCAAGAAAGTAGGCTATTTTTATAATTTTTTGTGGTAAGAACATTTACAATAAGGGGGTAAGAGGAAGCTTTGGGTGGTGATGGATATGTTTATGTGCTTGATAGTAGTGATGGTTTCATGGATGTATGCCTATCCCCAAACTCATCAAGTTGTATACATTAAATAAGTACAGCTTTTTACATGTCAATAATCCCTCAGTAAAGTGGTTTATAAAAATAAAGTGTACTATTGGCATAAAGATAGATATCTAGACAAATGGAACAGAAAAAGAGCATAGAAATAGACTCATTTATATGATAAATTATTATATATATTTTTTGGTGAGGAAGACTAGCCCTGAGCTAACATCTGTTGGCAATTCTCCTCTTTTTGCTGAGGAAGATTGGCCCTGGGCTAACATCCATGCCAATCCTCCTCTACTTTATATGTGAGAGGGCTGCCACAGCATGGTTTGATAAGCGGTGTGTAGGTCTGCTCCTAGGATCCAAACCTGCAAACCCCGGGCTGCCAAAGCAGAGTGTGCGAACTTAACCACTACAACACCGGCTGACCCCAATAAATTATTTTTGACTAAAGTGCTAAGGTAATTTAAGGAGGAAAGAATAATCTTTTCAACACAAGGTGCTGAGAAAATCAGATACTCAGATGCAAATAGAAAACTTCAACCTCATAAAAAAGGAACTTGAAATGGATCACAAACTTTAAGTGTGAGAGCCAAAACTGTAAAATTTTAAAAGAAAATATAGGAGAAAAATCACAGTGACCTTGAGAAATATTTCTTAAATAAGACACAAAAAGTACAAAATATAAAATAAAGATCAATAAACTTGACTTCACAAAATTAAAAACTTTTTTTAACAAGATTTATTAGGAAAATAAAGAGGCAAGCCACAGAAAGGGAGAACATATTTACAAACCTTATACCTGATAAAGGACACATATCTAAAATACATGGAGGGGCCGGCCCCGTGGCTTAGCGGTTAAGTGTGCGCTCTCCGCTACTGGTGGCCTGGGTTCAGATCCCAGGCGCACACCGACGCACTGCCTCTCTGGCCATGCTGAGGCCGCGTCCCACATACAGCAACTAGAAGGATGTGCAACTATGACATACAACTACATATTGGGGCTTTGGGGGAAAAAAAAAGGAGGAGGATTGGCAATAGATGTTAGCTCAGAGCCGGTCTTCCTCAGCAAAAAGAGGAGAATTAGCACGGATGTTAGCTCAGGGCTGATCTCCCTCACAAAAAAATAAAATAAAATAAATAAAAATAAAATACATGGAGACACTTTACAGCTCACAGAAAGATAAACAACCCAATAAAAAATGGGGAAAAGATTTTACAAACACTTCAGCAAGGAAGGTGTACCAATGGCAAGTAAGCACATGAAAATATTTCTACTTCATCAGTCATTAAAAAATTCAAATTAAAACCACAATAAGATACCACTACATACCTATTAGAATAGCTAAAATGATAAAGACTGACCATAGCAAGTTTTGCAAGGATGTGGAGGAGCTAGAATGCTCATACATTGCTAATGGGAATGCAAATGGTACAGCCACTCTGGAAAACAGCTTGGCAGTTTCTTTAAAAGCTAAACATACACATACTATATGACCCAGTCATTTCACTATTGCACTCCTAGGTTCTTATCCAAGAGAAGTAAAAGGATATGTTCAGCCTTGTACACAAATGTCTATAGTCGCTTTGTTTGTAAGAGCCAAAAACTGGAAACATTAAGAGGTCCATCAGAGGTGATTATTGTGACACATCCATGCAATGGAATACTACTCAGAAATAAAAAGGAATGAACATTGTTGCATACTAAAATGTTGATGAATCTCAAAACAATTATTCTGAGTGAAAAAAGCCAGACAAAAAAGAGTACACACTGTGATTCTATGCATATAACAAAATTCTAGAAAATGCAAACTAATCTATACTGATAGAAAGCAGATCAGGGTTTGCCCAGGAATGGGGCTAGGGTGACAGAGAGTAGCAGGAACAAAAGATTACAAATATATGTGTTCATTTTCTTGATTGCAGGGATGATTTCACAGATGCATGCATGAAAACACATCAAATTGTACACTTTAATATGTATATTTTATTGTACCTCAATCATCCCTTAATAAAGCTCTTTTAAGGAGGGAAGGATACATCTAACAGCAACTCCCAATAAAACCTGTCACCATTCTACTAATATACCTATAAATACTCAGAAGAAAGATAAATTCTCACCTTCACATTGAAATTCAAGTGTCTATCTAATTTCAAAATCTGGTGGCAAACTCTACTAAGTGCAATGTTAATTTAAGAATAACCTACTTAGGAATTACCTCATGACACAATTTGCTTCATGAACATGAGGTAGGAACAAGCCTCAACTTTCACCTACTTTCTTTTTGTGACTCCGTGACCTAGTTTCTGTGATAACTATTAAGTTGAACCATGCAAGATGATCAATATTAACTCTTTGACCTTTTAAAAAAGCAATTTCAAAGGTTTCAACCTAATAGAAACTTGAACAACACTCCCCTTACGTAGAAAGGTGCAGAAATCAGAGGAATATCAACCCTTCCTCATATATCACTTTTTCTACATCCAATCAGAGATAGTGCCTTCTAGAGAATAAATGGAGGATAAGTGAGGTGGTGATGAGGATGACTGGTTCATTGTGTTCTGAGCACTTTGGTCTCCATAGGCAAAACAATCTAGGCAGGGACATGGGAAAATCACTGGTGTTATGTAACTCTAGGAATTGTAGTTCTTATAATACTTCATCATAGGATCAGGCAGTAGGGTTAGGAAAATATGCTGTCTCATGGTGAATACAAACTAGAAACTGAGAATTGGACTAGGCACTTAGTATATATTTCAGCCTGCTTTCTAGCATTAATACTGAGGAAACACACAAGCAGTCACAGAGTAGAACCAAAGGAGAGTGGAATAAGTAGATTTTTCTTTTCCTTTGTTTTTAAAACACATATGGAATCCAAAGATCCCTTACCTTGTTTAAAGTGATTTGTTTAAATATGAGTAAAGAGGAAAAAAAATGATATGAGGTCTACAAAAGAACACAGAAAAGTATGCAGATGATTCAGAGAAAAAAATTACGTCTAAATAATCCACTGCAGAATCCAGAAGAAAATATTAGGAAATGCTGACATCCAAAACAAACATGCAAAACGATAAGTAGCAAGAATAAATAATAACAACATGTCAATGAAAAGAACAAAAATGAAGATGAAAAGGTACCAGGTTGTGACAAAATAGGAAGTAAATGAGATAGGAAGGATTCCCAGGAGACTAAAAATAACACAATTGAAATACACATTGAAAGCAATAAAGAACATGATTGAAATTGTGTTAACTGGAATCAGTGATATGATTAATCACCTTGAGAAGCTATTTTAGAATGCAACGTAAAAGAACAATGAGATAAAAATATTGTAAAGGAAATAATTATAATGAATAAGCAAATAGAGACTTTGCATATGCCTTACTAATATTACTGAAAATGAAATAGGAATAAATGAACAGAAACATTAATCAAAGCTCATAAGATGAACAAAGATAATATACACACAGAAAAGGCTCACTCCTTTCTATCTCTATGCGTAGAAATATGTCTTCAATATTTTTCATTGTACAGATAAAGAGAATACATTTAAAGCACATTAATATACAAAATTAGTTACCTACGAACAAACAAATTCAGACTGACCTCATATTTTTCTAAATCAAACAGTATCTTGAGAGTTTTGAGGAGGAAAGGTTTTGACCTGAAGATTTTACTCCCATCTTTATTTTGCAAGACACTATAAGGATATTGTTGCATATACACATACAAAAAACATATCAGTAATTTTTATTGAAAAAAATATTTGAAAAGGCATTCTGAATCCTATCAAGATGTTCTCAAATCTAATAAGAATTTAAATATGCATTAAGGAATCATATGAAAGGATTGTTGGATGAGTATAAAACCAAGTAGAAATAATGAGTTATGTTGAAATAATTACTCTAAATTTGGTTATAAAACAACAAAGATGTAAAAACAAATTCTAGACAAAAAGATATGTTATATAAGAATCATAATGTAATCAGGATCCAACTTGCCAGATTATATTCATAAGGACATAGAAGTGAGGAATAAACTTTTAAACTCCTAATCTTAAATTGCTCAAAACGAAAAAGACAGCATTTCACTCTTGATGTTGATATATACAAAAGTTTTTGTAGAACTTCAAGGTATTTACTAGTTAAATTTCAAAGAGACTGTTTACATTATAAAACACTGAAAGAGGTAAGGGGGAATAACTAAAAACGAAAAGCTTTCAACTAGACAAAGAAAGTTATTTCATATTAAAAATAAAAGTATAATTGCCATGAACCTTTAAATTTCAAATAACATTACATCAAAATATGTAAATCAAAACCTTTCATAAATATAAGGAGAACTTGACAGAAAGACAGTAGCAGGAAACTTTATCCTTTAAAAATCCTTGACAGATCAAGTGGACAAAAAAGAAATAAGGTTATAGATAATTTTTGAAACACAGTTAAGTTCTATTTTCCATCTGAATGTATAAATTTATACAAACAGAACATATATTCTTTACAAATATCAATTGTACATTTATAAGAATTAATCACATACTAGGCCACAAAGGAAAGGTCAATAAATTCCACAATGTAGACATTGTACAGGAAAGAATAAATCTATAACAGCTCTAGAAAAAGAGAGTGCTGTCAATGGAGCAGACATTTTTAGGAATTCCTAGAAGAAGCAGATAGGATTGGATTAAAAAGCCTGTCTGCTTCCCTTCCTGCTATTACCTCAAGCTCACTAAAGTGAAACAAGTCAGTAGACATGCCTCCACTTTGCAACTGCAGAGGACCCCACATCTCACATTCACACTAAGCAAGATAGTCTTACATTGATAAATATAGATGGATAAGCAAGATTTTCAAACATTTAGGGAAAACCAACAGCATGAAAGATAAGCTCCAAGAGGAACATACAGAATGATAATTGAAAGAAAAATTACCCATCAAACAGGTTACTTTTTAAAAAAATTCTAATTAGTATCCTCAGGGATATCAAGAAGCTATTGCATCCACAAAGCAAAAGAAGTCTGCTATGGGAAAGGAGCAGCTAGAGCAAAAGAAAGTATAGTTAAAATTAAAAAGAAGATCATTTAAATTAAAAAATCATTAGACAGGCTAGACAATAGAATGATTATGACTGGAGATTGAATTCATGATCTTAAAGATGAGGAAATCAAATATTTCACAGAGAAAGAAAAAGAATAGAAACTATGAAGTGAAAATTGAGATACATGGATGAGTAATCCAGAAGGTTCAGCATGTCTAAGAGGAGTTCTAAAGATAGCAAGGAAAATAAAGCAGAGTAAATAATCAAAGAAATAACAAAAGACAATTTTCCGAAGCCATCCCCAAAGAACGAATTTTTAGATGGAAAGAGGCCATCGGTAACTGAGTAGAATAATAATAATAAAAGAAACCCAAACCCATACCTAAATATTTCTTCCTTTAATTTCAAAACTATAAGAAAAAAAATCTAAAAGTTCCCAGATTAGAGAGAATAGCAAATAATTTTTCTACAAAAAGAAAGAAAATCCATTTGGCATCTAACTCTTCCCTGGTAATACTGGATGCCAGAAGACAATGGCATGACATCTTTAATTTTTTGTGAGAAAATTATTTCAAACTTAGCATCTATACCCGGCCACACTGTTAAAGTAACACGAGGATAGAATAAAGAAGTTTTCAAATATGCAAACATCAGAAATATTAGGACCTTTGGAGTAAAATAATTTCTTGAAAATAAAAATCCAAGAAAGAAGAAAATGTGAATTCAAGAAATAATTGGTAAATGCCAAAGCCGATAAAAATTATAGTAAGCTTCAATAACATTAAAAAGTTTGTAAAAATTCCAAACTTAAGTCCCAGATGATTACAACATTAAAGGGATGGAGAGGAAACGAGAGTATGCCAAGTTGTTTTAAATTCCAGGCTTTGATAGAAAATACAAATTTAAATATTCATTAAATATTTAAGGATAATTATGAATAAAAAGTATTTATATAATTTTTAATCCACTAGAAGAAAAAGATAGAGCAAAGAAATCTTGATCAATTCAACAAAAGGTGAGAAAAGTGAATGTGAATGTGTGTGTTACATGAAGAAAAAAAGAGATCTCAGTAAACAAAAAACAGAAAAAAAAGTTAGCATAATCTTTTTTAAAAAGATACAGAAAAGTTTGAAAGGAAAGTGATTTGAAAGGAAAATCATATATCAGACAAATGCTAGAATGAAAAAAAGAATGTGAGGAAGCGTTAATCAATTTTTCAAGCACTGTTAGTATCCGACAATATGAATATCACACACAATAGATTTCAGGTGAAAGACATTTAAATAAGACAGAGGATATTTTATATTATGAAACGAACAATGCTCCAAGAAGCTATAACAGCCATGATTATCTATTTACCTAATGATATAGTTTTGAAATCTACAAGCAAAACTGTTAAAAATGCAAGGAACAATGAGCTTATCTGAAGACACATAGAGGAGATCATGATATAAATCTCTCAGAAATATAAAGGACTGCAATATATTAAAATGAGGAATTGATATCAAAGGATTAGACACACATAGTTGGAAAATAAATATTTACTTTGCAATTCTTTGTTCAGCTTCCTAAGTTAAAAGCTAAGTTAATTTATTTTGTACTCTTCCTTTTTTCTAATATATTTAAGGCTGAAAATTTTCCTCAGAGCTTTGCTTTGCTGTACAGGTTTTGGCATGTAATGCTTTTGTTGTCATTTCCAATAGATTGAAGAGCTAAAGAAAAATAAAAAACCTGAAAAGACAGATGCCAAAATATTAATAATAGTTATTCTGGGAGATTATAGATTATTTGTATTTTTTCCATTTTGTTCATGTTCTCTATTTCCTGAAAAGAGCTAGTATTACCTTTTAAAGTGGTAAAATCAAGAGTTTTTGCAAAAATACACCATAAGTTGTTGTCTTTAATAGATGGAAAGGAGGGCAACTTATTTGTAGGCAAATTATTTTCTTATTTCTACTTTTCTATTTTTTCATATATTCCAAGATGTATATATTTTTACAAATTGTTAAAAAATACAATACAATGCAATAAAAGTAGTTCAAATAGGAATATGAAATTCATAGCTGCTCTTTATATGTGTTAGCAGTTAATGTTTAGAAATGAATTAGATTCATTGTGGATGAATCTTATAAATATAATGTTGAGAGGGGAAAAAAGCAGTCACAAAAGAGTGCTTATTGTATGATTCTCTTCAGAAAGAGAAAAAACTAATCTACATCAGAGATCAGGAAACTTCTGTAAAGGGCCATATAGTAAACATTTTAGGCTTTGCAGGCCATGCTCGGTCTCTGTTGCAGCTCTTCAACTCTGCTGTTTAGTGCATAAGCAGTCATAGACAATACATAAATGGATGAGCATGGCTGTGCTTCAATAAAACTCCATTTACACAAACAAGCAGTGGACCACATTGGGCCTACCAGCCAGTTTGCTAACCCCTGCTCTAAATTGTTTAGGACATTGAGGGTATAATGCACATTGAGGGTATAATGCAAAGTGAAATAAGTCAGAGGGAGAAGGTCAAATACCGTATGAGTTCCTTCATTAAGTAGTAGATAATAACAACAATAAACAAACACATAGGGACAGAGATTGGATTGGTGGTTACCAGAGGGGAAGAGGGGAGGGAGGAGGGTGAAAGGGATAATTCGGTACATGTGTGTGGTGATGGGTTGTAATTAGTATTTTGGTGGTGAACATGATGTAATCTATGCAGAAATAGAAGTACAATGATGTACACCTGAAATTTTTACAATGTTATAAACCAATGTTACTGCAATAAAAAAAAATTGTTTAGGGATGCACGCACATGTATTGCTATAAAGAAAAGCAAAGAAATTATTACTGTAAAAGCCAAGCTATGGTTACCACTAGGGGAGAGGCAGGGGTTACAACTGGCTATGGATAAACAGTGAAAGTCTAGGGAGACAGTAATGTTTTATTTCTTGAATCAGTGGTTATTACTTGGTTGTTCACTATACAAACATGTGTTACACTTTACATATATGTTCTATATCCTTTTCTGTACACTATATTTTACAACAAAAATGTATAAGAATTTGACTGAAAAGAAAAATGACTCTAGCAATACAAAGATACAAAAAAGAATTTCTCATATACCATTCTTTGCTACATTTAAAAAGTCCTATAGTTCACTATTGCCTTTCACATGAGCCCACAACAAGATTATTTAAAATTTAGCAAAAAATTTAAAAAGATACAACAAGCTATTGAGAAGAAAAGAACATTAACTCCAAATACATTTTTCTTGTGAAGCCACCTTTTTGGTTCTTTGTGAAAGACAAGCTTTGGGGTCAGCCACACCTTGGTTTAAATCTGGGCCTTGCCGCTTACTAACTAGAGGCACTTGGGCAAAGGTACCTAACCCCACTGAGCTTTAGTTTCTGCATTTGTGAAATGGGGCTAATTATACCTATCTTTTAGAATTGCTGAACTGAGGGTGATGATAACTAACTAGCTAGATATCCTAGCATAGTGCTTACCATTTTCTGAATCACTACATTTCTGAGAACTCTCTTTCCCTACACATTTATTTCTTTATTAGGGCTATTAAATTAAATTTTACTAATATCTCATGAACATACACTATGTGTCTGCCAGGCCACGGGCTAGATGTTGGTAAGACTCTGAAGTCCTTGCCCGTGAGAAACTCACAGCCTAGCAGAAGAGTCCAATATGTTCAAGATTCACTCTGAGAACCCTGAAGAAAGATGTCACAGGTTAGAATCCCTGGAAATCAGAATCAGAAATTAGCATGCATGAGGTATATTATGAGTACTCTTGAGATCAACACCTATGGAAAGGAAGAGAAGGAAGCAGGATTGGGCAAAGAGAGAATTGAGCCATGATGCAGATCAACAGAGGCCTCAGGTAACCCCTACAGGGAATTCTGAAACTGGAATGATCCTTTAGAGTTGTTTTGAGTTGGGGTAAGGTGACCAAGCCTTTAGATTCCCATATTTATCACTCATTGGAGGGTTACCTCTCTGCCCTAGTTCTGGAAAGCGGGTGTGACCTTGGGCAAGGCAGCTCTTTTCAAATGAGGAAATTCCTGATAGAAGTTTATAGTTGAGGGCCATATTCTGCTGTCACTCCTGGCACTCCCAGTGGGGAAAGAAATTATTCATTCATTCCTGTAGGGAGACTGGGAAGCTCATTAAAGACCACCACAGATGTGCCACTGGTTGTTGAATTATCCTTTCTGTGTGCCTGCATTAATTCTTGTCAACTATATCAAAAACCCCTCATGGATTCTGCAAACAGGAGGAGCTCAATAAAAGCCTGTAGCCAAGGAATCCTAGGACCAGGTTTGAACTTTTTGGAAATAAATGTACAACAGATGAGGCAGCTAATTTTGCATTTCTTGTTTTTCTTCTTTATTATGGTTTCTGTCCACCATTTTAAATCTCTTTAATTAATGATACATTTTTTGGACTTATGCCCTCAAGCTTTTAAGGCAAAGGACATGTTTCTAAAATCAAAGAACTAAATAATAAATAAATTGCCAAGCAGTCAAGTGCTCGTCAGATGAAGGAATAGAAATTCAAACCCAAAGCAGGAAATGTTGCAGCTCACTGTGGTTACCTACAAGGAGAGAGGGCCTCATGCACAGATGGCTCCACCTTAATTAATCTTCCTCATGTCAGGAGATCTGAGCAATAGTCCTGCCTGCCCACCTTGTGGCCTTAAGCTCAGGGCACCTTAAGAAACAGCTGACTTGGCTACAGTACAATGATCCAAGCACTTTTATGGTTTGAACACGGTTCTGTTTTCCACCCACTTAGATTCATAAAGTGACCTTTCAGCCCTTTAGCTTCTGAGAGTCAGAGGAAGCTAGCGGGAGGGAGGACTTAGTTGAGGGGCTCAGCATATTAATTCAGTTCACTAAATACTAGCACCTACTCTGTGCCAGGCCATGTGTTGAGCCCTGAGAAGACTGATAAAACAGACATATTCCCTGTTCACTATCAGTTTCTAATCTAGTAGGATAGAGTGTCAGAAAGCAGACAATTATAATAATGGTTGGAGGAGTGGGGGCTCTCAGTCAAGAATGGTGATAAGAGTCAAGATTCAGGATATAGAATTTGCATGACTTGAGCCAGTAAAAAAAGATATTGCCACGGACCAGATAAAAATCAATGAAAGCCTAAGTACTGATGGAAATATAGTCCATTTTCTTTTCACCTAGCTATGATCCCCCAACATACAGCTGCCTCTACCTGAAGCAGGGGCACCTTTAATCTAATTTGCACAAAGGTGCTAAGTCATGACATTTTAAGAAATCTCACAGATGCTCTATAAGGTTTTATGGCTGCTCTGAACACTTAACGGTATGAGGAGGGGAGAGAGGGGGAGATGAGGAGGCAGTGGTAGGAATTGGGGCTAGGGAAATAGTTGAGTAGGAGTTGGATCTCGAAAGACTTTGTAACCCCTGTAAATAGTACAGAAACTGTACTGTAAATAGTACAGAACTGTAAATGGTACAGAACTATTAGACAGTCATCAAAGGGTCTTGAGAATGGAAATGACATGCTCTTATTTTTTCTTTGTAATTAAACTTTTTATTTTGAGATAAATGTGGATTCACATGGAATTAATACAGAGAGATCCTGTGTAACTTTTACCCAGTTTCCCCAATAATGACATCTTGCAAAACTATAATACATCTAAAATAAGATAGTGACTTTGTTATAGTCAAGATACAGAACATTTCCACAAGGATCCCTCATGTTGCCCTTTTTTAAATACACCCACTTCCCTTTGGCCCTCACCCCCTCCTTAACTCCTGGCTACCACCCATCTCTTCTCCATTTCTATAATTTTGTCATTTCAAGAATGCTATATAATAGAACTATACATTATGTAACCTTTGGATATTGGCTTTTTGCACTCAGCATAATTCTCTGAAGATTCGTCCGGGTTGTTGCATGTACCAATAGTTCATTTGTTTTTATTGCTGAGTAGTATTCCATGGTATGGATGTGTCAGATTTTGTTTATCCATTCACATGTAGATGGGTATTTGGATTGTTTACATGTTTTGACTATTCCGAGTAATGCTGCTATAAACATTTGTGCACAAATTTTAATGTGAGCATAAATTTCCATTTCTCTGAGATTAATGCAAGAGTGCAATTGCTGGGTCATATGGTAGTTGTGGTTCTACCATTTTAAATTATCACCAACAATGTATCAGTGACCCAGTGGTTTGCAACCTCACCAGTATTTGGTGTTGTCACTATTTTTTATTTGAGTCGTTCTGATAGGTCTGTGTTGATACCTAATGGTGCTCACAATTTGCATTTCCCTAATGACCAGCAATGTTGAAAATATTTTCATGGATTTGAAACTTTTGGTGAAATGTCTGTTCATGTCTTTTGCCTGTCTTCTAATTAGATTGTTTGTTTTGTTACTCATGAATTTTGAGAGTTCTTTATATATTCCAGACATGAGACTTCTGTCAGATATGTGGTTTACAAATATTTTCTCCTGGTCTGTAGCTTAAATTTTCATACTCTTAATAGCAGTCTTTGTTAGGACAGCAAAAGTTTTTTTTTTTTAATTTTGATTAAGTCTAATTTATTGATTTTTTTATGGAGTATGCTTTAGTGTCACGTCTAAGACATCAACAAGCCCTAGGCTCAAAGATTTTCTCTTATGTTATCTTCCAAAAGTTTTATAGTTTTACATTTTACATTTAAGTCTGTGATCCATTTTTGTTTGCTTGTTTATTGCAGTAACATTGGTTTATAACATTGTATAAATTTCAGGTGTACATCATTATACTTCTATTTCTGCATAGAATACACCACGTTCACCACCCAAATACAAATGACAACCCATCACCACACAAATGTGCCGAATTATCCCTTTCACCCTCCTCGCTCCCCCCTTCCCCTCTGGTAACAACCAATCCCATCTCTGACTCTATGTGTTTGTTTGTTGTTGTTTTTGTCTACTAATTATAAGTGAGATCATATGATATTTGACCTTCTCCCTCTGACTTATTTCACTTTGTATAATACCCTCAATGTCCATCCATGTTGTCACAAATGGCTGGATTTCATCATTTCTTATGGCTGAGTAGTATTCCATTGTATATATATACCACATCTTCTTTATCCATTCTTCCCTTGATGGGCACTTAGGTTGCTTCCAAGTCTTGGCTATTGTGAATAACGCTGCAATGAACACAGGGGTGCATGTATCTTTATGCATTGGTGTTTTCAAGTTCTTTGGATAAATACCCAGCAGTGGAATACCTGGATCATATGGTAGTTCTATCCTTAATTTTTTGAGGAATCTCCAAACTGTTTTCCATAGTGGCTGCACCAGTTTGTACTCCCACCAGCAGTGTATGAGAGTTCCCTTCTCTTCACATCCTCTCCAACACTTGTTGTTTCCTGTCTTGTTAATTATAGCCATTCTGACGGGCGTGAGGTGATATCTCATTGTAGTTTTGATTTGCATTTCCCTGATAGTTAATGAGGTTGAACATGTTTCTATGTGCCTGTTGGCCATCTGTATATCTTCTTTGGAGAAATGTCTGTTCAGGTCTTTTGCCCATTTTTTAAATGGGTTGTTAGATTCTGTTGTTGAGATGCATCAGTTCTTTGTATATTTTGGAGATTAACCCCTTATCAGATGTATGGTTTGCAAATATCATCTCCCGATTGTTAGGTTGTCTTTTCATTTTGTTGATGGTTTCCTTTGCTGTGCAGAAGCTTTTTAGTTTGATGTACTCCCATTTGTTTATTTTTTCTATTGTTTCTCTTGCCCAGTCAGACATGGTGCTTGAAAATATGTTGCTAAGACCGATGTCAAAGAGCGTACTGCCTGTTTTCTTCTAGGAGTTCCATAGTTTCAGGTCTTACATTCAAGTCTTTAATCCATTTTGAGTTAATGTTTGTGTATGGTGTAAGGTAAGGGTCTATTTTCATTTTTTTGCATGCGTCTGTCCAGTTTTCCCAACACCACTTGTTGAAGAGACTTTCTTTTCTCCATTGTATTTTCTTAGCTCCTTTGTTGAAGATTAGCTGTCCATAGATGTGTGGGTTTATTTCTGGGCTTTCGATTCTATTCCATTGATCTGTGTGTCTGTTTTTGTGCCAGTACCATGCCGTTTTGGTTACCATAGCTTTGTAGTATATTTTGAAATCAGGGAGTGTGATACCTCAAGCTTTGTTCTTTTTTTCTCAGGATTCCTTTAGCTATTCGGGGTCTTTTGTTGTTCCATATAAATTTTAGGATTCTTTGTTCTATTTCTGTGAAAAATGTTGTTGGAACTTTGATAGGGATTGTATTGAATCTATAGGTTTCTTTAGGAAGTATGGACATCTTAACTACATTAATTCTTCCAATCTAAGAGCACGGACTATCTTTCCATTTCTTTGTGTCTTATTCAATTTCTTTCAGCAATGTTTTATAGATTTCAGTGTACAGATCTTTCATCTCTTTGGTTCAGTTTATTCCTAGGTATTTTATTCTTTTTGTTGCAATTGTAAATGGGATTGTATTCTGTTGCAATTGTAAATGGCATTGTATTCAGTTTATTCCTAGGTATTTTATACTTTTTGTTGTAATTGTAAATGGGATTGTATTCTGAATGTCTCTTTCTGCTACTTCGTTGTTAGTGCATAAAAATGCAACTGATTTTTGTATGTTGATTTTGTATCCTGCAACTTTACCGTATTTGTTATTACTTCTAAAAGTTTTTTGCCGGATTCTTTAGGGTTTTCTATATATAAAATCATGTCATCCACAAAAGGTGAGAGTTTCACTTCTTCCTTTCCAGTTTGGATCCCTTTTATTTCTTTTTCTGAGTCTAGGTAAAGGTTTGTCAATTTTGTTTATCTTTTCAAAGAACCACCTCTTGGTTTTATTAATTTTTTCTTTTTTTTTTTTGTCTCTATTTCATTTATTTCTGCTCTGATTTTTATTATTTCCCTTCCTCTACTGATTTGGGGCTTTGTTTGTTCTTCTTTTTCCAGTTCCTTTAGGTACATTGTTAGATTGTTTATTTGAGATTTTTCTTGTTTGTTGAGATAGGCCTGTATTGCTATAAACTTCCCTCTTAGAACTGGTTTTGCTGTATCCCATAAATTCTAGCATGTCGTATTTTCATTTTCATTTGTCTCCAGGTATTTTTTGATTTCTCCTTTGATTTCTTTGTTGACCCAATCATTGTTCAGTAGCATTTTGTTTAATCTCCACGTATTTGTGGCTTTTCTGATTTTCTTTCTATAGTTGATTTCTAGTTTCATACTGTTGTGGTCAGAAAAGATGCTAGGTGTTATTTCAATCTTCTTAAATTTATGGAGACCTGTTTTGTGGCCTAATATGTGATTGATCCTGGAGAATCTTCCATGTGCATTTGAAAAGATCATGTATTCTTTGGTTTTTGAATGGAATGCTCTGTATATATCTACTAGGTCCATCTGTTCAAGTGTGTCATTTACGGCCAATATTTCCTTATTGATCTTCTGATTGGATGATCTATCCGTTGGTGTAAGTGGAGTGTTAAAATCCCCTACTATTATTGTGTTACTGTCTATTTCTCTTTTTATGTCTGTTAATAATTGCTTTATATATTTAGGTGATCATGTGTTGGGTGCATAGATATTTAAAAGTGTTATATCCTCTTGTTGGATTGTTCCCTTGATCATTATGTAATGCCCTTCTTTTTCTCTTTTTACAGTTTTTGTTTTAAAGTCTATTTTGTCTGATATGAATATTACTACCCCAGCTTTCTTTTCATTGCCATTTGCGCAGAGTATCTTTTTCCATCTCTTCACGTTCAGTTTGTGAGTGTCTTTAGGTCTGAATTGTGTCTCTTGTATGCAGCATATATATGGGTCTTGTTTTTTTATCCAATCAGCCACCCTATGCCTTTTAATTGGATCATTTAGTCGATTGACGTTTAAAGTAGCTATTGATAAGTATGTACCTACTGCCATTTTTTAACTTTTTTTTTTCTCAGTGTTTTAGTAGTCCTCTATACAGAATTGATGGTCTCTTTAGTTTGACCTCTGTCTGAAAGCTCTACTCTTTAACTCCCTTCCTCCTTCATTTTTTGTTTTTGATAACATAGCTAACCTCTTTTTTGTGCATTTGTATCCATTACATTCTTATCATAGAAATAGATAATTTTTCCTACTTGTGGTCTTCTCTTTTCCCCTTAAATCAGTCCCTTTAACATTTCTTGTAGCACTGGTTTCTTGGTGACAATCTTCTTTAATTTTTGCTTGTCTGGGAAACTTTTTCTCTCTCCTTCCATTTTGAATGAGAACCTTGCTGGGTAGAGTATTCTTGGCTGTAAGTTTTTTCCTTTTAGCACTTTAAAGATATCATGCCACTCTCTTCTAGCCTGTAATGTTTCTGCTGAGAAGTCAGCTGATAGCATTATGGGGTTTCCTTTGTATGTAACTTGTCTTTCTCTTGTGGCTTTTATGATTCCCTCTTTATCTTTAATTCTGGACATTTTGATTATGATGTGTCTTGGTGTGGGCCTCTTTGGGTTTATCTTGTTTGGTGCTCTCTGTGCTTCCTTTACCTGGATGTCTGTTTCCTTCCTTAGGTTAGGGAAGTTTTCATCTATTATTTCATCAAATAGATTCTCTGCCCCTTTGTCTCACACTTCTCCTTCTGGGACACCTATAACATGGATGTTAGTGCACTTGCTGTTGTCCCAGAGGTCCCTTAGGCTGTCCTCACTCTTTTTAATTCTTTTTTCTTTTACCTGTTCAGCTTGGTTTATTTCTTCTAGTCTTTCGTCCAGCTCGCAGATCCATTCTTCTGTATCCTCTACTCTGCTTTTGAGTCCCTCTAGTGAATTTTTCATTTCCAGGATTGTATTATTCATTTATGATTGGTTCTTTTTTGTATCTTCCATTTCTTTGTTGACATTCTTACTGAGTTCATCTATTCTTCTCCCCAGATCAGTGAGCATCCTTAACACTCTTTGTTTGAACTCTCTGTCGGGTAGGTTGCTCATTTCTGTTTCACTTCGTTCCTTTTCTGGGGTTTTGTCCTCTTCTCTTACTTGAAATGTACTCCTTTGCCTTCTCATTTTGCCTCTTTCCCTGTGCTTGTGTCTGTGTATTAGATAGGTCAGCTACGTCTCCTGTTCTTGTATAGGTGCCTGTATATAAGTGACACCTTAGTAGGCCTGCAGTGTGCTTCCCTCAGTTTTCAATGTTTCAGGGTGACCCCTATGGGGGCTACGTGTGTCCTTCTGTTGTGGCCTGTTTGCTCTCCCTGTAGGGCCCAGGGAGGCTGAGTTACGCTCCTGGCCAGCTGTTGTAATGCTCAGCTGCTTGTAGTTGTTGTCGGCCTTTCAGTCTCTTTATCTGGTGTGGGAAACCCAAGCACAGTTGGCTGCAAGTTCGAATACCACATTTGTGTTGCAATATGTCTTTTAGGTGAGTAGTCCCCCAGCCTGGCAGGTTGTTAGGCTCAGGGGCTTACAATCGCTATAAGCTTCCAGCCTTTATGTTTCTTTTCAGATCTCTGAGGATTGCAGCTGGGTGGGGCTGGCCTCTGGCATGGGAGCACCCAATTGTTTCAGGCTTTGGAAGGTGGGGCAAACCCCCATGTGGGTCTTTGAGAAGCACAACTCTTCTGTAGCTGACAAGCCGCACTGCCCACAGGTCCACACAGCCAGTCTACACAGTCCTGCCCCATGTGCATGCCCCGATCTCCTGAAGTGGACCCAGTCTCTCCATTGAGAGAACCCCACACACTCCACCACTGCCCCACACTCTCCACCTGCTCCTTGTGCACTCCCTGCCCCACTCAAGTGGGCTTAATAGCCAGGCTGCAGAGAATCCATTCACCAATCTATGCAGGCCCACATGTTGCCTGATGGTTTGTTGTTGGGTGGGGCCAGTCCCTAGGGTGGCCTGTCTGCCCTGGATGACATGGATGAAATCGATGCTCTAGTGGGTGGGGCAGACCCTGGGCTAGCAGGCCCCAGGGAGAACTGCAATGGTGTCTGTGTCAGCATGCCCACACCAGGCCACAACAATGGCCACCGCAAATATCCCAGTCCCCGGAGTGGTCTCAGCTCTCACTGCAATGCACTCAGAACCTATCAGGTTAGTCTCTTTTCACCAAAGCACTGTGCACCTTTCTTTCTGGTGAATTTAGGTTGCTTTCTGAAATGGGTGAGTTTGCGTGTGGGCCCTTTAAGAGCCAGTTTTAATTTCTTTGTGAACCAGCTTTTCCGGGGATACTCCTCAATATTTTAGTAGCAGGCAAAGTCAAATATTATGCCACTTGTCTCGATTGCGCTGGGTCCACAAAATGCCTACAGTGGGAGCGCTCCCCGGCTCAGGCCCTGCTCCTCCAGGGAGGGCTGCATACTTGTGGGCTGCTCCAGGGTGGCCGTGAAGCGCTGTGGCTTGTGAAGGCAGTGTTTTTTCTCTTCAGAAGGGAGTTTCTGCCTCTTCCACCTCGATCAGGATTGTCCTTTGTTGCAGGAGTTCCTCCTATCCAGTTTTCAGTTCTCTCTCAGGGGTAATTTTTCCATGAGTAGTTGTAAATTAGTAGTTGTGTCCACGGGAGGAGGTGAGTTCAGAGTCTGCTTACACCAGCATCTTGACTTTGATCCTCTGTGATCCATTTTGAAAATTTTGTATAAGGTGTGAAGTTTGGGTTAACTTTTTTTTTTGTGAGGAATATCAGCGCTGAGCTAACATCCGATACCAATCCTCCTCTTTTTGCCAAGGAAGATTGTCCCTGGGCTAACATTCATGCCCATCTTCCTCTACTTTATATGGGATGCTGCCACAGCACGGCTTCACAAGCAGTACCTCAGTGCGCACACAGGATCCAAACCTGCGAACCCTTGGGCCATGGAAGCGGAGCACACGCACTTAACCGCTATGCCACTGGGCTGGCCCCTAGGTTAAGAGTGTTTTTTTTTTTTTTTAATTTTTTGTTTATTGCAGTAACATTGGTTTATAACATTGTAAAAGTTTCAGGTGTACATCACTGTACTTCTATTTCTGCATAGATTACATCATGTTCACCACCAAAATACTAATTACAACCCATCACCACACACATGTACCGAGTTATCCCTTTCACCCTCCTCCCTCCCCCCTTCCCCTCTGGTAACCACCAATCCAATCTCTGTCCCTATGTGTTTGTTTATTGTTGTTATTATCTACTACTTAATGAAGGAAACCATACGGTATTTGACCTTCTCCCTCTGACTTATTTCACTTTGCATTATACCCTCAATGTCCATCCATGTTGTCACAAATGGCTGGATTTCATCGTTTCTTATGGCTGAGTAGTATTCCATTGTGTATATATACCACAGCTTCTTTATCCGTTCATCCCTTGATGGGCACTTGGGTTGCTTCCAAGTCTTGGCTGTTGTGAATAAGGCTGCAATGAACATAGGAGTGCATGTACCTTTGCTCAAATTGGTGTTTTCAAGTTCTTTGGATAAATACCCAACAGTGGAATAGCTGGGTCATATGGTAGTTCTATCCTTGATTTTTTGAGGAGTCTCCATACTGTTTAAGAGTGTTTTTTTAATTCCTATTGATGTCCAATTTTTCCAGCACCATGAATTGAAAGGTTATCCTTCCTTCAATGATTTGCTTTTGCACCTCTGTGAAAAATCGGTTGGCTGTACTTGCGTGGGGCTATTTCTCTGTTCTCTGTTCTATTCCACTGATCTATGTGTCTATACCTTCATCAACACCACTGTCTTGATTATTGCAGCTATATATAAGTTTTGAAATTGGGCACACTGATTCCTCTCTCACTTTATTCTTCTTCTTCACATCATTTTATCTATTCTAGTTCTTTTAGCTTTCCATGTAAGGTTCAGAATTACCTTGTATATATCTACAAAAACCTTGCTTGAATTTTCATAGGAATTCTGATAAATCTATAGATCATTTTGGTGAAAATTCACTTCTTTACTATGTTGACTCTTCCAGTGTATGAACATGGATGTCTCTACATTTATTTAAATCATCTTTGATTTCTGTCATCAGGATTTTGTAGTTTTCAACTCTTTTTCTTTATGGCTTTGTACCCAAGTATTTCAATTTTTGAGTGACTTTAATGGGAATTGTATTTTTTAATTTCAGTCTCCATGTGCTCATTGCTATTATATAGGAGTGCAATTGATTTTTTATGTTGTCCTTGTATCCTGAGACCATGCTTAATTCACTTATTAGTTCTTTTTTTCAATTTTTTGTTTATTGAAGTAACATTGGTTTATAACATTGTATAAATTTCAGCTGTACATCATTATACTTCTATTTCTGCATAGATTGCATCATGTTCACCACCAAATACTAATTACAACCCATCACCACACACCTGCCTAATTATCCATTTCCCCCTCGTCCTTCCCCCCTTCCCCTCTGGTAACCATCAATCCAATCTCCGTCTCTATGTGTTTGTTTGTTGTTATTATCTACTACTTAATGAGTGAGAGCATACGGTATTTAAGTGGTGGTTTTTGTAGATTCCTTGGCATTCACTGTGTAGCCAATCATGTCATCTGCAAATAAGGACAGTTTTATATTTTCCTTTCCAATCTGCATGCCATTTCTTTTCTTTTCTTGCTTTATCACACTGACTAGAGTTTCCAACACTATGTTGAATAAGAGTGGGAAGAGCAGACATCTTTGCTTTCTTCCCTATATAAAGGGGAAAACATTGTCTTTGAGTATTAAGTATGATGTTAGCTGTAGATTTTTTTGTAGATGCTTATTATTAACTTGAGAAAGTTCCCCTTGTTCCTACTTTCTGAGAGTTTCTATCATAAATGAGTGTTGAATTTTGTCAAATATTTTCTCTGTGCCATTTAATATGATTATGTTATTTTTCTTCTTGTTCTGTTAATATGGTGGATTACATTGATTGATTTTTCTAATACTGAATCACCATTGATTCACTGGAATAAACTCTGCCTGATCATGTAGTAGAATTATTTTTGTATTTTGGTGAATTTTATTTGCTAATATTTTGTTAAGCATTTTTCTGTCTATATTCATGACAGATTTTGGTCTCTTGTTTTCTTTTTTCGTACTGTCTTTGTTTGGAATTATCGTAATACTGACTTCATAAAACAAAAAAGTTGGAAAGTGTTCTCCCCCTTCTATTTTTTTGGAAGAGATTGTGTAGAATTGGTATCAATCCTTCTTTAAAAGTTTGGCAGAGTTCTTCAGCA
This sequence comes from Diceros bicornis minor, assembly GCF_020826845.1. Classification (NCBI taxonomy): domain Eukaryota; kingdom Metazoa; phylum Chordata; class Mammalia; order Perissodactyla; family Rhinocerotidae; genus Diceros; species Diceros bicornis. The sequence continues at coordinate 60,764,663 of NC_080781.1, forward strand.
AAACCATCTTGTCCTCAGTTTTTAAATTATGAATTCAATTCCTAAGTACTTATAGGGCTACTTAAGCTATCTATATCATATTGAGTGAATTCGGATAATTTGTGGGTTTTTTTTTTTGAAGAATTGGTCCATTTCATTAAAGTTCTCAAATTTATGTGTGTAGATTTGTTTGTAATATTCTGTTATTATCCTTTTGATGTCTGCAGGATCCGTAGTTGTATCTTCTCTTTAATTCCTGAAATTGGTAATTTGTGTCTTTTCTCTTTTTTTGTCAGTCTTGTTGAGAGTTGTCAAGTTTATTTCAAACAACTAGCTCTTTGTTTCACTGATTTTTCTCTATTGTTTTTAGCTTACAAATTCAGGAATTTCACTCTGATCTTCATTATGTCCTACCTTCTGCTTGCTTTAGATTTATATTTTGCTATTCTATTCTAAAAGCCACAAGAGAAAAATAACCATTTATGTACAAGGGAACTCCCATAAGACTGTCAGCTGACTTTCAGCAGAAACTGTACAGGCCAGAGGGAAGGGCATGACACATTCAAAGTGCTGAAAGGAAAAACTTACCATCAAGAATACTGTACTTGGCAAAGTCATCATTCAGAATTGAAGAAGAGATAAAGACATTCCCAAACCAGCAAAAGCTAAAGGAGTTCATCACCACTTATGAACTGACCTTACAAGAAATGTTAAAGGGACCTCTTTAAATGGAAAAGAAAAGACTGTACCTAGAAATGAGAAAATTATGAAAGAAAAAATATCACTGGCAAATATGATGACAAATATATATTAAAGCTAGTGCATTAACCATCTATATAGCTAGTTCAAAGTTTAAAGACAAAAGTAGTAAAATCATCTGTATCTACAAGAATTAGTTAAGGAATACACAAAATAAAAAGATGTAAAATATGATATCAAAACATAAAACATGGAGGGGGGATTAAAAATGTACTGCTTTTAGAACACACTCAACTTAAGCGACCATAAACTTCAAATTGACTGCTATATACATAGGTTGTTATATACAAACCTCACAGTAACCACAAACCAAAAACCTATAATAGATGCACAAAAAATAAAGAGAAAGGAATCTAAACATAACACTAAAGAAAGTAACCAAATCACAAGGGAGGAGAGCAAGAGAAGAAGAAAGGAACAGAGAAGAACTACAAAACAACCAGAAAACAATGAGCAAAATGGCAATTAGTACACACCTATCAACAATTACTTTAAATGTAAATAAATAAATGATCAAATCAAAATACATTGGGTGGCTGAATGGATTAAAAAAACAAGACCCATATATATGCTGCCTACAAGAGGCTCATTTCAGATCTAAAGACCCATATAGAATGAAAGTGAAGGGATGGAAAAAGGTATTCCATGCAAATGGAAACAAAAGAATGCTGGGGTATGGGATGGCCCCGTGGCATAGTGGTTAAGTGCACATGCTCCACTGCTGGCAGCCCAGGTTCGGATCTCGGGTGTGCACCGACACACCACTTGCCAGAGCATGCTGTGGTGGCATCCCATATAAAGTGGAGGAAGATGGGCATGGATGTTAGCCCAGGGCCAGTCTTCCTCAGCAAAAAGAGGAGGATTGGCATGGATGTTAGCTCAGGGCTGATCTTCCTCACACACACACACACACACATACACACACACACACACACACACAATAAATAATTAAATAAGTATTTTACAAAAAAGAATGCTGGGGTAGAAATACTTATATCAGACAAAATAGACTTTGAAACAAAGACCGTAACAAGAGACAAAGCCATTACATAATGGTAAAAAGATCAATCCAAGAAGAGGATATAACACTTGTAAAAATCTATGCACCTAACATAGAAGCACCTAAATATATAAAGCAAATATTAACAGACATAAAGGGAGAAAGTGACACTAATACAATAATAGTAGGGGAGTTTAATACCCCATGTACATTAATGGATAGATCATCAAGACAGAAAATCAACAAGGAAACATTGGCCTTAAATGACACATTAGACCAGATGTACTTAATAGATATATACAAAACATTCCATCCAGAAACAACAGAATACACATTCCTTTCAAGGGCACATGGGACATTCTCCAGGATAGATATGTTAGGCCATAAACAAGTCTCAATAAATTTAAGAACATTGAAATCATATCCAGCATCTTTTCTGACCACAATGGTGAGAAACTAGAAGTCAATTACAAGCATAAAACTGGAAAAAACACAAACACATGGAGGCTAAACAACGTACCACTAAACAACTAATGCACCAAAAAAAAAAATCAAAGAGGAAAATAAAAAATATTTTGAGAAAAATGAAAATGAAAACACAGTGTTCCAAAATCTATGGGACACAGCAAAAGTCATTCTAAGAAAGAAGTTCATAATGATAGAGGCCTACAAGAAACAAGAAAAATCTCAAATAAACAATCTAAACTCACACCTAAAAGAACCAGGAAAAGAAAAACAAACAAAGCCCAAAGTTAGTAGAACAAAGGAAACAATAAAGATTACAGCAGAAATAAATGCCGTAGAGACTACAAACAGTAGAAAAGATCAATGAAACTAAGAGCTAGTTTTATAAAAAATTATAGGAAATTGATAAACCTTTAGCAGACATTAAGAAAAAAAGAGAGAGGGCTCAAATAAATAAAATCAGAAATGAAAGAGTAGACATTACAACAGACACCACAGAAATACAAAGGACCGTGAAAGATTACTATGAACAATTATATGCCAACAACCTAGAAGAAATGAATAAATTTCTAGAAACACACAAACTTCCAAGACTGAATCAGGAAAAAAGATAAAATCTGAGCAGACTGATTGCTAGTAATGAAATTAAATTAGCAATCAAAACAATCCCAACAGACAAAAGTCAGGGACTGGACAGCTTCATAGGTGAATTCTACCAAACATTTAAAGAAGAGTTAACACCTATCCTTCTCAAACTATTTCAAAAATTTGAAGTGGAAGGAATACTTCCAAACTCATTCTACGAGGCTAACGCTACCTTGATACCAAAACCAGACAAAGACACTATATGAAAAAAATTACAGGCCAATATCCCTGATGAACATATATGCAAAATCCCTCAACAAATATTAGAAACCAAATTCCCCAATACATGAAAAGGATCATACACCATGATCAAGTGAGATTTATCCCAGGGATCCAAGGATGGTTCAATATCCATAAATCAATCAACATGATACACCACATTAAAAAATGAGGCTTAACAATCATATGATCATCTCAATAGAGGCAGAAAATGCATTTGACAAAATTCAACACCCATTTACAATAAAAACTCTCAACAAAGTGGGTAGAGGGAACATGCCTCAACATAATAAAGGCCATATGTGACAAACCCACAGCTGACACCACACTGAACAGTGAAAAGCTGAAAGCATTTCCTCTAAGATCAGGAACAAGACCAGGATGCCCACTCTCACCACTTTTATTCAATATAGTCTTGGAAGTCCTAGCCACAGCAATCAGACAAGAAAAAGAAATAAAGTGTATCCAAATTGGAAAGGAAGAAGTAAAACTGTCACTATTTGCTGATGACATAATACTATATATAGAAATCCCTACAGACTCCACCAAAAACATTAAAACTAATAAATAGATTCAGTAAAGTTGCAGGATACAAAGTCATTACACAGAAATCTGCTGCATTTCTATACACTAATAACAAACAATCAGAAAGAGAACTTAAGAAAACTATCCCACTGACAATTGCATCAAAAAGAATAATAAACATCTAGGAATAAATTTAACCTAGGAGGTGAAAAACCTATGCTCTGCAAACTATAAGACACTGATGAAAGAAATTGAAGATGACACAAATAAATGGAACGATATACTGTGCTCATCGATTGGAAGAATTAATATTGTTAAAATGTCCATACTACCCAAAGCAATCTGCAAATTCAATGCAATCCCTATCAAAATACCAATGGCATTTTTCACAGAACTAAAACAAATAATCTTAAAATTTGTATGGAACCACAAAAGACTCTGAATAGCCAAAACAATCTTGAGATAGAAGAACAAAGCTGGAGGCATCACGCTTCCTGATTTTAAACTATACTACAAAGCCATAGTAATCAAAACTATATGGTACTGCCACAAAAACAGATAAATAGATCAATGGGACAGAATAGAGAGCCAAGAAAAAAACCCATGCATATATAGTCAGTTAATCTACAACAACGTTGACAAGAATATACAATGGAGAAAAGACAGTCTCTTCAATAAATGCTGTTGGGAACGTTGGAGAGCTACACGCAAAAGAATGACACTAAGCCACTTTCTTACACCATACACAAAAAATTAACTCAAAACAGATTAAATAATTAAATGTAAGACCTTAAACCATAAATCTCCTAGAAGAAAACACAGGCAGTCAGCTCCTCGACATCAGTCTAAGAAATATTTTTATGGATCTGTGACCTCAGGCAAAGGCAACAAAAGCAAAAATAAACAAATGGGACTACATCAAACTAAAAAACTTTTGCACAGTGAAGGTATGTAAACTGGTACAGACAGAATGGAGGTTCCTCAAAATTTAAAAATAGAACTACCATATGATCCAGCTATTCCAATATTGGGTATTTATCCAAAGAACATGAAATCAATAATTCAGAGGTATATGCACCCCTATGTCCATTGCAGCATTATTCACAATAACCAAGACATGGAAGCAACCCAAGTGTCCATCAACAGATGAATGGATAAAGATGTGGTATATCTATCTAACGGAAAACTACTCAGCCATATATAAGACAAAATCGCGCCATTTGTGACAACATGGATGGACCTTGAGGGTATTATGCTAAGTGAAATAAGTCAGAGAAAGACAAATATCATATGATTTCACTCATATGTGGAAGATAAACACATAGATAAGGAGAACAGATTAGCGGTTATCAGAGGAGAAGCAGGAGGGGGAAGGCAAAAGGGGTAAAGGAGCACATATGTATGGTGACGGATAAAACCTAGACTATTGGTGGTGAACACAATGTAGTCTACACAAAAACTGATATATGATGTACACCTGAAATTTACGCAATGTTATAAGCCAACATGACCTCAATAAAATAATTTAAAGAAAAAACAACACACATCAAAACAATGAGCAATTTTCAAGGCAGATTTCTGATGATGATAAGGTGTAAAACCTGTATATAGAAATAGAAACTTGTAGGAAAAAAATGAGGCAGAGTGGATTTCAAATTGTGTTTGGAATGACACTTATACTCCACCATAATCTATTTTGTTATGTATATAGTGTGAGTATATATATATATATATATATATATATATATAATGTATGTATGTATGTATACCTGTTAGGTGGGGGTTTGGAATGGAATATCAGTGAAGATACCTAGTTAGGAGGACTCTAGGATATATTACAAATCTGTTATTTCCCATGTACCTCAGAGAAATGACAGGCTGGGGAGCTGAACGGCCAGAGTTGTCATCAGCTCTAAATGGTTCTGATTCTGGATATTACCTGGGACAAATTTTAGTTTTGTAACAGAGTAGCAAATTGATTCAGCAATCACAAGAGATGTTTGTTCCCAGAATTACCAAGCCTGCAGGAAAACTGGTCTAGGGGCTAGGAGACCTAAGTCATGGTCTACTCTCTTCCATTGCCTGTTCAGATGAACAGGGAGTCATTTCCTCCTACATGGGCTTTGGTTTCCCCCATCTGAATAAGAAAGAATTAGACTAGACTAATCATGAAGGTTTATTCCAATTCTGATGTTCTCTGATTGTATTCCATAGGTAACCATGAAGCTTCAAAAATGTCTGAGGATGGCAATGTCCTACCAAAGATTATCATAAACTCTACTCCCTAAGGCAATGTTTCTCAAAATGTTCCATAAGGCTGGTACCCAGAACTCTATTTTTAACAAGTTGATTTAGTATTTCTGATGCAGATGATACACTGATCACATTATAGGAAGTATAGCTTCAGGGTCTAGATTCTGAAGTTGAGCACACATGATGGAAGGGGACCATGTGGGCTTGGACAGCAGTCACTTAAACACACACACATATGCAGGAACACACACACAAACAAATTCTATATGTCTTTCATGTATAATGATGCTTTTTTGTGAGTGCAATTCAGGCTTAAAATGTTTGCAATGGAACTCATTTACCATTTACCTCTCATCCCCATCTGTCAGATCTGCTCCTCCCGTATTCCCCATCTTGGTTAATAATATCACCATATATGAAGGCACCCTAGATAGAAATATTGAAGCTATCCTTGACTATTTTCTTTTTCTGAAGCCTAGTAAACACCGTACTCGCTTTCTAAATTGCTCTTTAACCTCACTGTCTGCCGACTAACCCCTAGTCTTTCTTCAATCCTTCAAACTTTAGTGTATATCTCACTTCCCCTGAAAAGCTTTTCCTGATCTAATTCCCCCTCCTCCCACCATCTATGTATTTATGAATCTTATACCTGTGCTTGGATTTGTGGTTATGATTCTGCATTATAATTTATTCAATTAATGTTTGCCTTTTCTATTAGATTAGGAGTTCCTTGAGGGCATTGGATTTTTTTCTCTGTGTTCCTGGGGCAAGGCATAGTAAGTATTTGTTGAATTGAATGTTTATGCACTTTTCCAGAAAAGGAGGATGCTTCTAAGATCTGAGGCACTATATTCTCTGCTCCGTGGCCTGGAAGGGGGAGACCTATCCACTCTGTTGAAGACATTAATTGGTTAAAGATATCATGGCTGCCTTCAAATATCTAGAGAGCTTCCATGTCAAGGATGAACACGATTTGATTAGTCTCAAAAGTCTCATAAATATGTAGAAGCTATAGGGAGATGAATTTCAGTTAAGAGAAACAAGAGTTGTTAGGATTGCCAAAAGGGAAATAGGCAACCCTGAGAAGTATTGAGTTTCTGTCACTGGAGGTGTGTGAGCAGTAGCAGGGCAGCCATTTGCAGAAAACATTACAGAGAGGATTTAAACCATCATATGGCAGAGTTAGACTGAATAGCTTTTAAGGTCCTTCTAGAATGCATTCATTAAAGCAAGATGGAATGCAACAGAATTGGAACATATTCTCCCCCTAAACCTTCTCCTCTAGCTGTCTCTATTTCTGTTAATGGTGCTATCACCCTTATCAGTATCCCAGGCTCAAAAACACAGAATCATATCTCTCTCCATCACCTCATCCCAGTTCTTTCAGTTACCAAGTTCTACAGATTCTACCTTTACATCATCATATCGTCTCTTTAATTCCCTCACTCTATCCACATTGACCTTGTTTTAATTCAAATGTTCTTTATCTCTCCTCTGGATCATTGCAACATCCTCCTCCTAACTCCTGGCCATAGCTATTAAAAGAATAATTTTAAAGTATCATTCTAATCATATTACTACCCTGTTCAAAAACTTTCAATGGTTCCATACTACCATTAGGGAAAAGAGCAAACACCTTATCCTGCTGTTCAAAGGTGCTCCAAAATCTGGTAGTGACCTGATTGCCCAGCTGCATCTCCCCATACTTCTCTGCATGATAACACTGCAGCAAACTATTTATTGAATGCTCCCAGAACAAGCCCTATGCTTCACTTTTTTCCCTTCCTCTGTCTTTTACTGTCTAAATTGCATATCTATCCCTCAGGGACCAGCTAAAATGACATCTCCTCTATAAAAGGTCCATCATAATACCTCCCCCTCTCCATCACTTTCCAGAGGATTTTTTTTCTCCTCTAAACTCTAATACTATTTTTTCCAGTTGTGTTGAGAAATAATTGACATACATCACTGTATAAGTTTAAGGCATACAGCATGATGGCTTGATTTACATACATTGTGAAATGATTGCCACACTATGTTCAGGGAACATCCATCTTCTCATATAGATACAATAAAAAGAAAAGAAAGAAGAAAAGAAACCAGGGAAAAAAATTCTCATTGTGATGAGAACTCTTAGAATTTACTCTTGTAACAACTTTCTTGTATATCATACAGCAGTGTTAGCTATAGTCATCATGTTGTACGTTACATCTCTAGTAATTATTTATCTTATAACTGGAAGTTTTTACCTTTTGACCACCTTCCTTCAATTTCCCCTCCCCCCACCCTTCAGCTTTGGTAACCACAAGTTTGATCTCTTTTTCTGTTTTGTTTTTTTTGGTTCCATGTATATGTGAAATCACACAGTATTTGTCTTTCTCTGTCTCATTTATCTCCCTTAGGATAATGCCTTCAAGCTCCACCCATGTTGTCACAAATAGGAGGAAATCCTCATTTTTTATGGCTGAATAATATTCATATATATATATATATATATATATATATATATATATATATTTCAACTTCTTTATCCATTTATCCATTGATGGGCACTTAGGTTGTTTGCATGTCTTGGCTATTGTGAATAATGCTGCTATAAACATGGGGATGCAGATATTTTTTTGAGTTAGTGTTTTTGTTTCCTTCGGATATATTCCCAGAAGTGGAATTGCTGGATCATATGATAGTTCTATTTTTAATTTTTTAAGGGTCCTCTATACTGTTTTCCATAGTGGCTGAACCAATTTACAATCCCACCAGCAGTGCACAAGGGTTCCCTTTTCTCCACATTCACGCCAAGATTTGTCATCTCATCTTTTTGATGATGGCCATTCTAACAGGTGTGAGGTGATACCTCATTGTGGTTTTAATTTACATTCCCTAATGACTAATGATATTGAGCATCTTTTCATGTACCTGTCAGCCTTTCATATATCTTCTTTGGAAAAATGTCTATTTAGGTCCTTCTCGCATTTTTTAATTGAGTTATATGATTTTTTGGTATTGATTTGCATGAGTTCTTTGTATATTTTGGATATGAACCCATTATCAGATATATGGTTTGCAAATAATTTTTCCCATTCTGTAGGTTGTCTTTTCACTTCATTGTTGGTTTCTTTTTCTGTGCAGAAGCTTTTTAGTTTGATGTTCATTCCACTTGACTATTTTTTATTTTGTTGCTTGTGCTTTAGGTGTCATATCCAAAATATCATTACCAATACCCACATACAGGAGCCTTATTCCTGTATTTTCTTGTAGGAGTTTCATGTCTTACATTTAAGTATTTAATTCACTTTGAGTTAATTTTTGTAAGTGGTGAATCCTAACAGTATTTTTGATTAGAGTTTGCAAGGTGTATCTTTTTAAAATCTTTTTATTTCAACATATCTCTGTTTATATTTAAAAGAGGGTTTGTTATAGACAGCATATATTTGGGTTTGCTTTTTTTAAAAATCCAGTCTGTGGTGCAGCCACTATGGAAAACAGTATGGAGATTTATCAAAAAGTAAAAAATAGAAATACCATGTGATCCAGCTATCCCACTACTGGGTATTTATCCAAAGAACTTGAAGTCAACAATTCAAAGAGGCTTATGCACCACTATGTTCATTGCAGCATTATTCACAATAGCCAAGACATGGAAGCAACCCAAGTGCCCACCAACTGATGAATGGATAAAGAAGATGTGGTGTATATATGTGTATATATATATATATATATATATATATATATATATATATATATACACATATATACACACACACACACACACACACAATGGCACACTACTTAGCCATAAAAAAAGACAAAATCATCCCATTTGCAACAACATGGATGGACCTTGAGGATATTATGTTAAGTGAAATAAGCCATACAGAGAAAGACAAACACTGCATGATTTCACTCATATGTGGAATATAAACAAACACATGGACAAAAAGAACAGATTAGTGGTTACCAGAGGGAAAAAGGGTTTGGGGTGGGCAAAAGGGGTAAGGGGCACGTATGTATGGTGGATGACAAATAATAATGTACACCTGAAATTTCACAATGTTATAAACTATTATGACCTCAATAAAATAATTTTTAAAAAGCAATTGTACACTTCAAAATGGTAAAAATAAAATCCAGTCTGACAATTTCTACCTAGCCATAGTAATTACAAATTACATTTTTATTTTTCTTATGATTCTTATGACTTTCTAGCTGTGTAGTAACTATACAAACAGCTAACACTTTTGAATGTTTATTATGTATTAGCTGCTATTCTGAATATTTTACGTATATTATTTCATTATTCTATCCTTAGAACCACCTCATGAGGTAGGTACTATTATTATACCCATTTTACAAATAAAGAACTTGGGGCTTGAGAATTGAGAGAGTAAGTATTTTGCTCAATTGTACACAGAGCAGTCAAGTACTTTTCCCAATAAAAGATATATGTGAAGGACAAGGAGCTGCTAGGTATATAGCTGGTTATTTTTGCTTTTCTCCTTACCTCTCTCTGGACTATACTGCCTGGGTATGGACCAATCTGCACTTTATTCCAACAATACCTCAGAAATCCTCATACCATCACCTGAGACCAGAAGGGGAAGATTTGAGTCTGACTTCTCCAAAGGGGAAGGTAGGAATATCAGAGAAAGTCATGATTTGGGGAGGTGATTAGTACTGGGGCTTAATAGGCAGACAAAACTGGGCTCATGTCCTGGCTCCTTTACTTCCTGGCTGTGTGAACTTGAATTTCGTCTCTACTGAACCCTAGTAATTAAGCTGGTATATTAAAGTAGAAAAATTTTAAATCCTCTTTCTGGACATCACTGTCCATATCAGTGAAATAAAGAAGTTGAACTGGATATTCTCTAAAGGTCCTTTCCACTTTGATACCCTGTGAAAAAAAATGGGATAAGTCAGGCCAATTGTTCTCCACAAAGAAGCCGGTGGACAGTTTAGAGGGCTTATACCACGGTTGCTTCTTCCTTGGTCTGGGAAGGATTAAATAATGCCATTAATCATCATGTTATCATCATGGTCACCAAGAAACATTTTCTGTGGCCTACTGTGTGTGAGTTTTGGTGGGGAAGATTTTTATTTGGTAATGGTATACTTAAAATACCTACTTAATAATTAATTGCAGTTATACAACTCATGAAAATTTACTATCTACACCCGTTAATCCCATTTCATCTCCATAACAATTTATTTAGGGTGGTTCCTATTGTTATCTTCATTTGATAGATGACCAAACTAAGTTTGAAGCAATTTGGTAATTTGCCCAAAGTCACACAGCATTATCTGTGATATACCTTCACTTATTAAAGTGAAGTGGCCAACACCAGCACCCAGATCTGTCTTAATCCAAACGTTTTACTATTTTATAGTTGCTTTTTAAAATAACTGACATAAAATAACTGTCATGATTGACAATTTATAAAGAGATTTTATATCCATTAACTGAATTCATTGAGTAGAATGCTCTGCCTACACTCAAGAAACTTACTTATAGTCTAGTTGGGGAAGCTAGACATAAACATACAGATGAAAAGTACCAAATGAGTAGTACATGGTGAGAGTAAAGGAGAGAGAAAGAGCCCTGGAGGGACACAAGGGAAATATTCCTTTGAAGAGGTGGAATTTTCATTGGGTACTGAGAATGGTTTGGATGGGATGAGAGAAAGGGGGTAAGCCTTGCAAACAGAAAGAATAATGTGAGGTTCAGAAGAGGATGCTCAAGGCATGTTTAAGGAATGAGTAAACAGGTTTAGTTGGGGCCAGATGATTTGGTAGGAAAACATTCAAACATTAGGGTAAGTTTAAATGGTGGAAAGCCTGAAATGACAGGTTGTTTACCTCCCATAAGACCCTGGATCACCCTGTGAAGAAAGCCTATGTGAACCATGAAAAGGTCACGTGAATTGCAAAAGGCCTATCTTATCATGGCATATCCTATCATGGTTTCATGGCAGAGCTAAGATTTTACCTTGACTTTCTATCTCAGACAATGCCCTTTCCAACAAAATTCAGAGTCCACAGTATTGCCTACTTCAGGGACAGTAGTAAGCAATGATTTTTACCTAACACTGGGATGTGTGGAGAGATTTTTTTCACTACCAAGGATCTTCAAAGCACCTGGTCAGTAACCCTAACCTTTCCTTCTTGGAGAGCTTGGGAGACTGTGGGTCAGCATAACCTTCATAGCTCTTCCTCAGAATGATATACAATCAAGATAGTAGGCTTCTGGGCCAGCCCCGTGGCCTAGCGGTTAAATGCGCACACTCCGCTACTGGCAGCCCGGGTTCGGATCCTGGGCGCGCACTGACGCACTGCTTCTCCGGCCATGCTGAGGCGGTGTCCCACATACAGCAACTAGAAGGATGTGCAACTATGATGTACAACTATCTACAGGGGGCTTTGGGGAAAAAAAAAAAGGAGGAGGATTGGCAATAGATGTTAGCTCAGAGCCAGTCTTCCTCAGCAAAAAGAGGAGGATTAGCACAGATGTTAGCTCAGGGCTGATCTTCCTCACACACACGAAAAAAAAAAAGATAGTAGGCTTCTTACCGCCTGATTCCATTTTCAACACTCCGCAGATTCAGTAGGGACTAGGGAGTTCCCCAAGAAAATGAGACCCAGACTAGGAGAACTGGGCAGATTTGTTGTCAACTGTAATAAGCCATCAAATCAGAACATTTTCTCCTTTTTTTAAAGCCACATTTTACCTTGATGACTTTTAAAATAAATGTCAATTTGAAAAATGAGGGAAGCCTCTTTGTCTGTGGCTGAATAACTCTTGAAGTATCAGGAATCATCTTTGCTCATTGCCTCTCTTGTTTTCAGTCTCAGCTGCCTGGTGCCACTCCCTCTCTTCTCATTCCTTTCCCTCTCTTAGTCTCCAAATTCCCAGAAGCTCATTCACTGATACGCTCTTTGTTAGCAAACCATAGTCACATAGTGTTTGAGATGCAACACTATCAGGAATTTTATCTTAACTATAGGTCTTGTGTGTGTCTCTGGCTACTGATTGACTGAAAAATATTTTTCTAAACCACTGATTGAAGTTTCAGAATGAGCAAATTAAAATGGCCTCATAGAATCTGTCCTTAACTTGGAGAGGAACCAAAGAGCCAAGCTGTTCTTCTGACATGGATGAAAGGGCCTATCTCAAAAATATCTGAACCCACTCAAAATTTCAAAAGAACATGAGCTCAGGGCTCAAGCCCTGGAAGATATCTTCTGCAGAGGCAGCTGGAGAACTACAAGGAAAATAAAAAAGTGCCTGTCCATTTTCATCTAATCCCACGCAGATCTAATCTCATCCTTCAAGAAACACACCTCTTAATCAAATTCTGTGTAAATTGAAAAAAATCACCTCAACCACAATCTATGTTTTATTTTTAGCTCAATTAACCCCCAGAGCCATTAACTGTGCTGTGGCTTCAGGGCTCCCCCGGAGGAAAGCTCAAAAGCTTTTAGGCCTCCTTAGTCCAAGCTCCCTATCTTTCTTCAGTGCTGAAGCAATTTAGGGCTTGAACTTGAAGACACAAACCCGAGGGTCCTTATTTCCCTTTTTTATTAATGTGCATGTATTACCAAAGCCTGATTTCTTTGAGACCAGGCTTGATTTATTTGAAATTTAGAGCCCCAGAAGTCTGACCTAATTGAACTGGCTACTGTAAATCAAGTCTAACTTTTGCATTTTGAAAAGTAATTTTTAGACAGAAAGAACTTTTAGAAATTGCAATTATGTACATAATTCTCCTTCTGAACATTCCTTCAGTTATATTTGTGAACATGAGGAAGTCACATTCTCTTTCTAGACCTCAGTTCTCCTTTATACAAAATGGGAGAAGAAAATGGTGGATTAAATCAATGGTTCTCAAACTTTGTGGTAGATCAGAATCACTGGAGGAGCATGTTAAAAATACACGTTTACGCATCAGCTGTATTGATTCTGATTGATTAGGCCTGGGTCATAGCTCTGGGAGTTAAATTTTTAACAAGCTTCCCAGGTGATTCTGATGCGCACCACAGAGATCAATGCTCTCTAAACTACCATCCATATCTTAAAATCAAGAAATTGATATCTCTTGAAGAAATGTTGACATGCATGCAACTGGGCCATTCAGTTTACTAAGAGCCTCAGACACATTATTACTCAATGCGTTGAAACTGTCCAGAGCTCTCAAAATCCTAGCTGGTGATGAGGATAGTGACTAAAACAGAAAGAATATCCATGAAAGTTTGGAATGAATTTCAGGGCTGCACATGTGAGAAAAATTAAGGAGTACTATTGTCTAGGGCCCATCTCCAATAAGTCTTCTATTTTGAACAATATTCAATATCCCACTGACTTAGAAGTAGAACATGTAGCATTTTCAATCTATGTAAAAGGATTTAGATGAAGATCACCTGGTAGGACAGAGACAAGGCTTGAATTAAAATATTTCAAGTGTCCCAGTTATGGCTTCTAAGTGATAAGAGATCTGCATGATGCTCCATGTCCCTTTGACCACCACACATCCCAGGGCTGCCTGATAGCTTCCCCCACTCCAAACCCCATCAAGTATTCTTAAAATCAAGTCTCGCACATAGACTGTGTTTGTGCGAGAATAATAGACCCCAGCCTTCCTCCTGTAATGCTTTTATTGTCCAGAGTGTTCTAGCCAACAGTTTGTCTCCATGGCAACCCTTGCTTTGGCTTAGCCTGAGATTAGGATGACTTCATTGCACACACTTGGTAAGGCGAGGTGAGATTTACTGTATAGAGAAGGTTCTTACTTCAAACACCAATAGAGTCACCAAGCAGCCATGTTTATTCCTATTATAAAGGACGGTCTTGTAGCCCACAGAATCCATGTCCTAAACAGGTCCCACAAGGTACCTGTGGCCCCCCTGCTTCCCCCATCTGCACTACCTGTGGGTTTTAGAGGCTTGAACTTTGAAAGACCCAACAAAACCACCTACTTCATTCTATGGGCATACTTTATATTGGCCCATGTGACAGCTCTTTTTGTAGATTCAGAGTAGCCTTTATTACGTGGAAGATGGACTGGCCTGGTCAACAGCAGTGCTAAGCGATAGAAATTGGTCTGATGAGTGGAAGTCATAGGAAGGTGGAATTTAGCACAAAATATAGGGGAAAGTATGCAACATTTACTGAGTGTTCACTATATTTCAAGCCCTATACAAGGTATTTTTTACATTACCTTGTTTAATCATTGAGACAACCCTATGAGGAGTGTATTAACAGCCTTGTTTGATTTAGGTCACTCAGCTAGCAAGAGCAGAACCAGAATTCAAACCTAGACTTCTCAGAGTCCAAAGGCTTTCCCCTATATTTTATTCTAAAATATTTATAGTCTTACACTTAAATCTATGATCTATTTTGAATTATTTTTTGTATCAGATGTGAGGTTTAGGTAGAGGTTCACAATGGGTCTTTTTTCAATAAGTAGAGGTTAAAGTTCAGATCCTGTTCTGGAGTGCAGAAGTTGAAGCACCGAGGATCCAAATTGCTTGGAATAATCATGTTAAGTGTTGCCATCATTGGGGGGGCTGAGTTGCATGTCTTCAGAGATGATTATCGTATTTGACCAGAGGAAGGAGAGTTCTTCCACTCTAGGTGCAAAGGGGGCTTAGAGAATTTCCTGTGTTTGGAGAGGGACAATATGTTCAAGATTATCTTATCAGTGTAAAGTGATCTAGCATCTTGGAGGAATTGTCCTTGCCTGAACTCTTCGTTTACCCCAAAGAAATGAAAACATATGTCTACACGAAAACCTGTATATGAGTGTTCATAATAGTCCTAAACTGGAAACAATTGGTATTAGTTTTCTAGGGTTGACATAACAAATTACCACAAACTGGGTGGCTTAAAATAACATAAATTTATTGTCTGCTAGCTGTAAGTTTGAAATTAAGGTGTTGGCAGAATTGGTCCCTTCTGAGGGCTGTGAAGGAGAATCTGTTCCATGTCTCTTCTTAGCTTCTGTTGATTTGTTGGCAATCTTTGGCGTTCCTTGGTTTATGGAAGCATCACTCCAATCCTCCAGCTCCACATGGCATTCTTACTGTGTCTCTTCACATAGTATTTCCACTGTGCATATCTGTCTCTGTGTCTAAATTTCCCCTTTTTATAAGGACACCAATCATATTGGATTGTGGCCCATGCTACTGATCTCATTTTGAACTTAATTACCTTCAGTAAAACGCTATTTCCAAATGAAGACACATTCTGAGGTACTGGGAGTTAGAACTTCAGCACATCTTTGTGGAGGACACAGTTTAACCCATAACACAACCAAAATGTTCTCCAACAGGTGATGGTTAAATAAACAGTGGTGCATACATACAATGGAATACGATTCAGTAACAAAAGGAGTGAACTATAGATACACACAATTTGAATGGATCTCAGGTGCATTACCTGAGTGGAATAAAAATCAAATATTGAAAGGTCACAAACTGTATGATTCCATTTATATAACATTTTCAAAATGAAAAAAATGTAGAGATGGAAAAAAGAGTAGTGATTTCCAGAGCTTTGGGATGGTGTGTTAGAAGGGAGTGGGTATGATTATAAGGAAGTAGCACTAAGGAGATTTTTGTGGTGATGGAATAGTTCTGTATCATGATTGCTATGATGATTACTTGAATCTACTCATGATAAAATGGCATAGAATTATACACATACATTTTACCAATGCTAATTTCCTGGTTTTGAGGTTGTTCTATAGTTATATAAAACTTAACGATTGGGGGCACTAAGTGAAGGGTACATGGGACCTCACTGTACATTTCTGTGCAACTTCTTGTGAATGTATAATTATTTCAAAGTAAAAAAGTTTTGAAAATTTGAAATGGTTGTCTTTCCCCACACAAAAAAGAACAATCTTCTCCAAAATTTGAAGCTTTTTTTTCTGTAAACCACCACTCAGCTGGAATCCATATCGAAACTGGTGGCCAATAGAGCAGCAATCCAGCGGGTGACTTAGGTGTGAGCAGAGCAGGGGAGTGTGCCAAATGGGAGACAGTGGACCCAGGAAAGTGACAACAGCCAGCAAAACTGTAGTGGGTGACAGAGCTGCATTGGGACATGGCAGGAGCAGACTCGTTTGAAAGAACGTTTGAGCCACACCTTGAGGATACACAGAAATACTCGTGGGATGTGTGTGAGGGAAACATATTTTGGATGGATTTGAGGTCCTGTATGAGCAGGTAGGGGCAAGAACAGTGAAATGTATGTTATGTGACCCTATATGACCTATAGACTGGTAAGACTTGGGAAAATCAATTATAAATACAGTGTGATAAGTCCTACAACAGAGTTAGAATAAAGTACTATGGAAACTCAGTGAAGAGAGTGACTAACAACTTAGGTTGAGAAAGACTTCAGGGAAGAGGTGATATTTGATTTTGCAATGTTATGATTTCATTAGGCAGAAGAAATAGCATATACAAAGACAGAGAGATGTAAACAAGCCTAACAGATGAATGGATAAAGAAAATGTATATATACAATGGAATATTATTCAACCATAAAAAGAAGGAAATCCTGCCATTTGTGACAACATAGATGGACCTTGAGGGCATTATGCTAAGTGAAATAAGTCAGACAGAGAAAGACAAATGCTATATGATATGACTTACGTGTGGAATCTAAAAATAAAAAAAAAGAACTCATAGATACAGATAACAGATTAGTGGTTGCCAGAGGCAGGGGGTAGGAGGTAGGTAAAATGGGTGAAGGCAATCAAAAGCTGCAAACTTTCGTTAAAAGATGAATAAGTCCCAGAGATGTAATGTACAGTGTGGTGACTATAGTTAACAATATGTATATTTGAAAGTTGCTAAGAGAATAGATCTTAAAATTTTCATCACAAGAAAAAAATCTGTAACTATGTGTGGTGATGGATGTTAACTAAACTTATTGTGGCAATCATTTCATGATGTATACATATATCAAAGCATTATGTTGTACACCTAAAACTAGTACAATATTATATGTCAATTATATCTCAATTTTAAAAAATTTAAAAAAAGAAATTGCACTTATCAGGCTCCTGTCAACAGACTACACCTCTTAACATCTGTCCTATATCAGACTCATGGTCACTCCCTTTTATGCTCTAAGCACTTTAGCACTTGGCCACTCCACCGCAATTCCCAAAATCATCCTGAATGATCTTTCTTAAGTCCTAAATAGATCCACGTGGGTATTTATCCACTGTGTTGGATTCTCAGTTACAAAAATCTTCATCTCCCATGTCCTTTTTCTCCATTCCACTTCATTTATCACACCACAGTCACACTCTGATATTACTACATAAAACTTCTCTACCTCCAATTTCACCCCACTTTTGAGCCACGATTACTCTCTCCAAATTCCTAGTTTAACCATTTCCACCATAACCATTCTTCAAACTAATCTAGACTTTGCACTAGCCCTTAAATTTCTTCCCTAACTCTAGAGACTCTCTTCTCTTTTTACTTTCTCCATCATTCAGATTAGATTTCATGATCCTTCATGTCAATATTCTCTTACAAATACCATTAGTCTCTTGTTCATCTGCTCTTTCAGCCCACTCATCTGGAGAAACCAAACACTACACAAAGCCAATTATTTGTTTTCAGCTCCTTTACCAGAGATAAGCTTAATACTAGCTGGAAAACAATTTAGGCAAGCGCAGTCTTGAACCACCAAGAATTCATTATCCCAAGCCTCAGTTGCATCTTCAATGTAGCCCAACAATTGTACTATATTTATCTAATTTTCTAGAACTCTCAACAATTACTTCAAAACTTCTTCAAAGTTCTGACATTTCTACCTTCCTCCTCAACTTCAGCAGATGATCTTCCCTCTAATTCCACAGGGCAAGAAAACTATCAGGTAAATACTATTTATCTTTCCAACAGCATACATAAAAATAGGGCTCATATTCAATTAGTATGAACAGGTTAGCTGCATGATTCTTAAAATAGTAAAATACTTCTATACCAGTTGACATATAATGGCATCTCTCAGCCCTCCAATGCACTCCGACACTGCCCTTAGCACCCCCTAGGTCTTCTCTGACCTCCCCGTGATTCTGTGCCCTATTTTTATTGCCTGATTGCTCTGGCTGGAAATTCCAGTACTATGTTGAATAGGAGTGGTGAAAGTGAGCCCCCTTGTCTTGTGCCTGATCTTATAGAAAAAGCGTTCCACCTTTCACCAGTGAGTATCATGTTAGCATGGGTTTGTCATATATGACATTTATTATGTTGAGGTACATCCCTTCTATACCTATTTTGTTGAGGGTTTTCATCATGAATGAGTATTGAATTTTGCCAAGTGCTTTTTCTGCAGCTATAGAAATGATCATGTTATTTTTTTCTTTTATTAATGTGATTTACACATTTATTGATTTGCATATGTTGAACCATCTTTGCTTTCCATGGATAAATCCCACTTTATCACAGTGAACGATCCTTTTAATGTGCTGCTAAATTTGGTTTGCTAGTATTTTATTGAGAACTTTTCCATCTATATTCATCAGGGATATTGGCCTCTAGTTTTCTTTCCTTGTAGTGTCCTTTTCTGGCTTTGGTATTAGGGCAATGCTGGGCTCATGAAATGAGTTTG
This sequence comes from Diceros bicornis minor, assembly GCF_020826845.1. Lineage (NCBI taxonomy): Eukaryota > Metazoa > Chordata > Mammalia > Perissodactyla > Rhinocerotidae > Diceros > Diceros bicornis. The sequence continues at coordinate 60,784,135 of NC_080781.1, forward strand.
GGAGTATTCCCTGCTCTTTGATTTTTTGGAAGAGTTTGAGAATTGGCATTAATTCTTCTTTAAATATTTGGTAAAATTCACCAGTGAAGCCGTCTGGTCCTGGGCTTTTCTTCCTTTGGAGATTTTTGATTACCAATTCAATCTTACTAGTAATTGGTCTGTTTAGATTTTCTATATCTTTCTGACTCAGTCTCAGTAAGTTGTGTGTTTATACGAATTTTTCCATTTCTTCTAAAATGTCCAATTTGTTGGTGTATTCTTGTTTATAGTAGCCTTTTATGATCCATGATGCCAGTTATAATGTCTCCTTTTTCACTTATAGTTTTGTTGATTTGGGTTCTCTCTCTTTTTTCCTTGGTTAGTCTAGCTAAAGGTTTGTCATTTTTGTTTATCTTTTCAAATAGCCAACACTCAGTTTTGTTAATCTTTTCTATTGTTTTTCTGTTCTCTATTTGATATATTTCTGCTCTAATCTCTACTATTTCCTTTCCTTTGCTAACTTTGGGCTTAGTTTCTTCCTTTTTGTCTAGTTACTTAAGGTGTAGAGTTAGGTTGTTTATTTGAGATATTTCTTGTTTCTTACTGTAGGCATTTATTGCTAGGAACTTCCCCCTTATAACTGATTTTGCTGCATCCTATAAGTTTTGGTATGTTGTATTTCCATTTTTGTTCAAGATACCTTTTTATTTTCCATTTAATTATTTTTATCCATTGGTTGTTCAGGAGATTGTTGTTTAATATCGATATATACATGAGTTTTCCAGTTTTCCTCCTGTTAAATATTTCTAGTTTTGGGGCCGGCACCATGGCTTAGCAGTTAAGTGCACGTGCTCCACTACTGGCAGCCCGGGTTTGGATCCTGGGTATGCACCAATGCACTGCTTGTCCAGCCATGCTGAGGCGGTGTCCCACATACAGCAACTAGAGGGATGTGAAACTATGATGTACAACTAACTATTGGGGCTCTGAGGAGAAAAGGGGAAAAAAGGAGGAGGATTGGCAATAGATATTAGCTCAGGGCCGGTCTTCCTCAGCAAAAAAGAGGAGGATTGGCATGGATGTTAGCTCAGGGCTGATCTTCCTCAAAAAAAAAAATTTCTAGTTTCATACCACTGTTGTCAGAGAAGATGATACTTGGTACGATTTCAGTCTTCTTGAATTTGCTAAGACATAAGCTACAAAAGTAGCTTAATATGTTGTCTATCCTAGAAAATGTTCCATGTGCACTTGAGAAGAATGTGTGTTCTGCCGTTGTCAGATAGAATGTTTTGTATATGTCTGTTTGTTAGGTCCATTTGGTCTATAGTGTTATTCAAATCTGCTCTTTACTTATTGCTTCTCTGGATGATCTACCCATTGTTGAGAGTGGAGTATTAAAGTCCCCAACTACTATCATATTGCTGTTTATTTCTCCCTTTAGCTCTGTTAGTTTTTGCTTTATATATTTAGGCACTCTGATGTTGGGTGCATAAATATTTACACTTGTTATATCTTCTTGATAGATAGACCCCCTATCATTATATAATGACCTTCTTTGTCTCTTTACGATTTTTAGTTGAAAGTCTATTTTGTGTGATATAAGTAAAGCTACACTTTAATTTTTTTGGTTACCAGTTGCTTGAAATATTTTTTTTCCATTCCTTTACTCTCAGTATATGTGAGTCTTTAAGGCTAAAGTGAATCTTTTGTAGGCAGCTCATAATTGGATCTTTTTTTTTATCCATTCAGTTATTCTATGTCTTTTGATTGGATAATTAACCCATTTACATTTAAAGTAATTATTGATAAGTAATGACTTACTATTGCCATTTTGTCAATTGTTTTCTGGCTGTTTTGTAGATTCAGTGTTTCTTGTTCCTTATCCTGCTGGCTTTTTTTGTGTTTTGATGTCTGTTGGTATCAGTATGCTTTAACGTCTTTATCATGTTCTTTTGTGTGATTACTACAGGTTTTTCTCTTGTGGTTACCATGAGGCTTACATAAAATATCTTAAAATTATAACACCCTATTTGAAACTAATAACAACTTAACTTTGAGAGCATTCCTAAACTTCACACTTTTACTTCTCCTTCCCCTCACATTTTAGGTTATTGATGTTACAGTTTACATATTTTTTTTTATATTGTGTATCCAATCACAAATTGTTGTAGTTATGGTTATTTTTACTATGTATGTTTTTTAACTTTTAAAGTAGACTTGTAAGTGAATTACAGACCACCATTACCATATTACAGAATCTGACTTGGACTATATGTTTACCTTTCCTAGTGAGTTTTATGCTACCTTCTTATGTTTTTATGATGTCAATTTATGTCCTTTTACTTCCACTCAAAGAATACCCTTTAGCACTTTTTTGTAAGGCAAATCTAGTGTTGACGTACTCCGTCAGTTTTGTTTTTCAGGAAAGTCTTTATACCTCCCTCATTTCTAAAGAAGAGCTTTGCTGGGTATAGAATTCTTATCCATAGTTGTTTTTTTCAAAATTTCAAATATATCTTGTCATTCTGTCATGGAATGAAAAATTTCTGTTGAGAAATCTGCCAATGGCCTTATAGGGGCTGTTTTTTATTTAACTTGTCTCTTTTCTCTTGGTGATTTCCAAATTATTTCTTTATCTTTGACTTTTGACAATTTAATTATTAGATGTTTCAGTGTAGCTGTGTTTGAGTTCAACCTATTTATGGTCCTTTGGGCCTCATGGATTTGGATGTCCATTTCTCTCCCCAGGTTTGGGACATTTTCAGCCCTTATTGATTTAAATATACTTTCCCTCACCTTCTCTTTCTCTTCTCCTTCTGGAATTCCCATTATGTGGATATTGTTTATTTTGATTGTGTTCCATAAGTCCTGTAGCCTTTCTTCTTTTTTCATTTTTGTTTCCTTTTGCTCCTCTAAATTGATAATATCAAATATCCTGCCTTTTAGGTCACTGATTGTTTTCTTCTGCATGGTTGAATCTCTTTTGAAGCTCTCTATTGAGTTCTTCAGTTCAGTCTTTGTATTTTTCAGCTCTAGGATTTCTATTATTTTTTTCTTTTCTGGTGGTTTCTATTTCTTTGTTGAACTTCTTGTTTTGTTCATGTGTTGTTTTCCTAATTTAATTTAGTTTCTGTCTGTGTTTTCCTGTAGTTCACTAAACTTTTTAAAGAGGATTATTCTGAATTTTTTGACAGTTCATAAATCTCCTTGCCTATAGGGTCAGTTGTTGGATCTTTACTGGTTTCCTTTGGTGGTGTCATGTTTACCTGATTTTTTTGTTATCCTTGATTCCTGAATTGGTACCTGTACATTTGAGTAAACAGTTTTCTATTTCAGAGTTTACAGGTTCACTGTGGCATAGACAGTTCTTCACCAGTCAACTTAGTTTAGGTTTCTGTATGTGTGCACTGGTAATGTCCTTGGGCAGGCGGAGCTTGCTATCAGAATCTATTTTTTCATGAGTCTACTGCCCGAACTCTGAGGTTAAAGGGGATACCGCTAGCTGAATACCACAGTTGGATAGGACTTCTGGCTTTGTTTCCTGCCCAAGTGAGGCTGTAGGATGGGCTCTGCAATTTCCTGGGTTCTCTACTCAGGCTTCCTAGACAATTGGGACTGGGTACTCTTCTCAGTAGTAAGTGGGGCTATGAATTAGCTTCCCTTCCCTGTCAGGGCAGCAGTATGTGCCCCAGGGCCCACACAGCTCAATGTTTGGGAACACAAATCAGGCAAGACTATGAACTGAATTCTCTAGGTAGACGGGGCCACTGGTTTTGCTCTGCAGATGGAGAAAGCCTCAGGCTGTGCTCTCTGTTCAAGTGCCACTGTAAGCAGGGCTGTTGGATTGGCCATACAGCTTCCTGTTTGCTCTGGTTAGGTTCCTCATTTGGGCAGGCTGAAGGCTTTATTCAGCAATCAGCAGGGCTATGAATTAGATTCCCTGCCTGGGCAAAGTGGAGAACTGGCTGCAAGGCTGGGAAGGCTCTTTGTGATCTTGACTCAAGCTGACCCATGCCCCAAGTTCCTTAGCTGAATGGGGCCACTAGCTTTGCTCTGAGGATGATAAGCTCTGCCCGTTGGACTCTGCTCAAGCATTGCTGGGCTATGCAGTCTTCCAGGTGTTCTGGCCAGGTTTTATGGTCAGGCAGGGCCAAGAGCTACACTCAGTAGTGGGCAAAGCTATGAATTAGCTCCACTACCACGGTGGAGTGGGGGAACCAACCCCAAGTCTGGCAGTGCTCTTTGTAGTTTTAACTCAAGCTAGCCTGCTCCCCAAGTTCCTTGGCCAAATAGTGCCACTGGCTTTGCTCTGTAAACAATCAGCTCTGCCTGCCATACTTTGTGCTTGAGTGTTGCTAGGCTATGCAGCTTCCAGGTGTTCTGGCCAGGCTTTCTGGTCAGGTTGGGCTTGGAGCTATTAGGTACTTTGTCTACATTACCTCATTTTATTTTCTTCATGGCGATCTTATGAGGTATGGGACATTATTATCTTATTGTACCAATGAGGAAACTGAGGCTTAGAGTGGTAAAATGACCTTGTAAAAAACCAAATGGGTAGCATAGTTTTGAATTTAGACAGTCTAGCTCCATAGCCTACAATCCTAACCACTGTGCTATAATACCTCTCATACTGATTGGGAGAAGGGCAGGGTTATTGATTAACCTTAGAGTTTGCTAAGTTAAATAAGAGTATTAACAATTTACATATAATCATTTAAAAATAGAAATAGAGTGTAAAACTTACAAACCAGTAAAGGCAAGAAAACAATTGAAATAAAATAAATTTCAGCAATACAAAAGAAAGTAGAGAAAGAGAAAAAAAAGTAGTGTAGAAAAAAGTGGGATAGAGGAAGCACAAAACTAGATGACAGAAATAAATCCAAATATATCAATAATCACAAAACATAAATTAAATTCACCAGTTTGAGAGATTGTCTGAATGGATTTTTAAAATATCCAGTTTGTGATATTTAGAATAAATACACCTTACCTAGAAGATATAGAAAGTTTGAAAGCTAAAAAAGTTAAAAATAGATATGTCAGACAAATTTCAACCAAATATAACAAGAAACCAACAATAATGGGAGAGAGTAACACATCTTCCTTAAAAAGTGACAGCTCAGGCATCCAAAAAATGGGCAAGATTTTAGGAGAGTTGAATGTCACAAATAACAAACTTGATATAAGGGACATATTTAGAACCCAGATAGACTTTCTTCTCAATCACACATGGAACATTTACAAAAATGGCTACATATTAGGCACTAAAGCAAGGATCAACAAAATTCAAAGGAGATGTATCACATAGGATAAAATCTCTGACTGCAATACAATTCACATTTCAATAGCAAACAAACAAAAATCCTCAAAAGTATATTTAGAAATTTAAATATACATACAGTGTTTTACTGGTAAAAGCAGAAATTATAATTGAAATAGGAAAATATTTAAAATCGCAATTCAATAAACATACATATGAAAACTTGTGTAACATAGAAAAGGCAGAATGTTCAGGAAAATGTGTTGCCTTAAATCCTTATATTGGAAAAGACAAAAGCCTAAATACTAATGAGTTAATTATCCAATATTAAAAAAAAATAAGAAAAAGAACAACAAATAATCCTAAATACTGTAGAAGGAAAGCAAGTATAAATACAAGAGAAAAATAACAAAATAGAAAAAATATAATAGATCAACAAAAGTAAATGATAATCCTTTGAATAGACAAATATCTGGCAAGATTTATCAAGAAAGAGAAAAAGCACAAATAAACAATAGTAGGAAAGAAAAAGGGTGCACAACTATATATAATATAAAGATTTTTAAAATAAGAGAATACCATGAACAACTTTACACCAACAAAGTTGAAAATTTAGTCAAAATTAGCAATTTGCCAGGGAAATAGAGCTTATAAAAAAGACAAGAAGAAATGTATTTATTCTTATAAGAAGAAACATAAAACAAGATTAAACCTATAATCATTAAAAACATTGAACCAGTTGTTTAAAAAAATCTACAACCAAATCAAACCAGCATAACCCTGTTACCAGAGCACAGGAGAAAGAGGCGGCTACCATACAAGCAGGTGGGGAAAAATCAGCTAAAATTCTAACAAATTCTTAAAAGTCAAATGTGGGCTAGCATGTTAGCCTGGAATGCCAAGACACAAGAGGAATTTTCATAATTTCTTTTCCATGGGTCTCCAAGCTGCTCATGAAAAAAGACTAGGAGCATACCAGGAGAGAACCCTCCTCAGTGAAACAAGCATGTAGAAGGTGATCAGCTGCCTACAGAAAACAGGCACGAAACTTCACTTGCTTCCTCCGATGCTTCTTTCCTGCAAGCCAAAAACCTTAAGCCATGAGAGGAGAGGCAGCTGTTGTTCAGGAGAGATGAAAAGATCCACTGCTTCTTCAAGGGGATGACAAACAAAACACTTGCCTCTTGGGAGGAGTAGGAAATGTTCTTTCCAAAAGGACATAAGAAAAAATTCATTTTTATTGGGGGAGAGTTAGGAGGAAAACCTCTATACTCCTAAAGCAGGAGAAGAAAACTATCTTGGGCCCAGAATTCTACACTAATACCTACTAGATGGTTGCTACTATTGGGGGAGGGAGAGGAAACTCCCACCTAGGAGCAATAACAGATACAAAGCACTGGTTGTCTGCCACAGAGAGGATGGGCAGGGATGTTGAGAAAGACTCACTTTAGAAAGGCCCAGGCACACAAGGCCTGCCTAAAACTAAGACTGCACCAGGACAACAGAGAGCTCCTCTGTCTCCACCATAAGCCTAGCATCCAGGAACAAGCAACAGCAGTCTACTACTAGTTAAGGAAATGGATCAGGGATTGAAAATACCCTGTGGCACAGGCATACAGAGATGACTGAAAGATAAGGGGGAAGCAGGAACTGAGAAATACCCTTTGGCACCCAGGGCCCACTTGAAGCACAACATCCCACTTCTAGAAGAATTTGAAGCCTCTATTACAGTGAGAGTATTGGCAGCAACAACAAAACTCCAACCCAGCTCAAGTCCTGAGCAAACTGACTCAAAACTTCACACTAACAAGCTTACAGGAGAAGAGACATGCCCATTTTCAGGCATAAATACTACTTACATCAGTGTCTTTTGTTCTCTTCATTATGTACGGAATTCAATCAAAAATTTTGAGATACATAAAAAAGCAAGAAAAAAACCCCAACCCATTATCAAGATAAAAAACAATCAACAGAACCAGACACAGAGATGACCAAGATGTTGGAATAATCAGAAAGGACTTTGAAAATAACTGATTAATATGTTAAAAAATCTAGTGTAAAAGGTAGACTACAAGCATGAATAGATGGCTAATTCAGCAGAGAGATGGACACCATAAGAAAGAGTCAAATGGGACTGTGGCCCAGGAAATATGGTCTCTCTCATTGCATGCAACTATAAATCTTTATGAGAGTGCATGGAGCAGCTATCTGAAGACATGATAACATTAATGGTAACAAACAGATTGAAGTAGACCAGAAGTACCACTGAACTAGTGGTGAGCTTACCTTTTTTTCCATCTGGTTTTGCCAGGTCTGCAGTCAAAATCAGCCAAAAATCCAGAAGTGTATGCCAGATTCAGGCAGAAATAGTTCCAAGAGAAGTTCTCCTTACTGTTCTGAGGAGGGGGAAGAAAAGGACTCTTAAGAATTAGAGAGAGTAGGAGAAATACCCAGGTTGCTTTTCTTTTCTTTTCTCTTGATCTCTTCTCTCCCAGCCTAGGCCTCCATGTAACAGTACACTAGCAGCCACATTGGCACATTGAGAAGTAGTGGTGGCTAGGCGGGTGCTTTGAACTCCGAGGGAGGAGAACCATTCTTTCTGACCAAAGAAGCTATGGTCTTAAGACCATCGAGCAAATCCCACTGCTTTTTCTTTCTCTATTTCTACCCTCCCACTGCTTGGATATGAATGCAAAAATAGTCCCAGGAAGAATGTGAGAAGCGGTTGGAGCAGTGAACTGGAAAGATTAAGAAAAATCACTGAAAGAAAGAAGCTGAAGAGAGCAATCTCATACATTTGTGTATGAACTCCTGGACTCACCTTCCAACTATTCATGCATGTATCCCACCATAACAGTATACTTCAGGCCTTGAGAGGTGAGCTACAGAGTAGATCACCACCCAGGCCCCATTCTGGACTGATTTAAATACAACTTCTAAAACTTTGCAAACTGAACTGACATTGGAACCATAGCACACAGAATGCAAGTTGGAATTTATATACTGAACATAACACAATGAATTTCCCACTAAAAAAAAATCACGAAAAATAAATCAACATTCTCTTTAGAATTTAAAATAAATCTCATATTTCCTGACATAATAATCAAAATGTCCAGGATACTATTCAATAGTAGTTGGCGTACAAAAAAAACATCAGGAAAATCTCAACTTGCAAGGAAAAAGACAATTAACAAATGCCAACTCTGAGATAACACAAATATTGGAATTATCAGAAAAAAACTTAAAACAACTAACACAACAATGAATGCTCCAAGAAGTAAAGGTTAACATTCCTGCAAAGAATGGAAAGATATGAGGCTCAGCAAAGAAATAGAAAATGTAGAAAAGAACACATGGAAACTTTATAACTAACCAACAAAATTAAAAAAAAAACACTGGCTGGGATCAATTGCAGAATGGAGATGAGAGAGGAAAGAGTAAGTGAACTTAAAGATGCAGAAAACCAATAAAAACAAAAGTGAATTCTTTGAAAAGATTAGTAAAATAGACAGTATGGTACTAGTGAAAGAATAGACACATAGTTCAATAGAAAAGAATAGAGTTCAGAAATAGACCCACATAAGTAAGGCCAATTGATTTTTTTTTTAATTTTATTGCAAAATATACATCTGCCTACCTGCCTCTTCCAGATTTGATTCAGTAGATTTGGAGTGGGGTCCAGGAATTTTTATTTTGAAAAGTCTTAGGATGAGCTCCCTACCCTCACGCCCACACCACATCGAGAACCATTGGGAGAAAATGCCCAAGAAGACTAAGGACCAGCAGCATTTCACAATAGCATGTTTGAGAAACATATAAATAGGAAAGGACATGGAATTTGAGGGAAACGGAGAAACATTCATTATGTTAGAGTATAAGGTACATGGTGGTGGGGTGGAATCGGGGTGAGATTAAGACACATGTAAATTAAACTGGAAAGATAAGTTAGTATAATATTTTGAATTATCTTGCATGCAATGTGATGGAATTTTGTATTTATTCTGTAGGCAGCCAGGAACCATTGGAAATTTTGGAGCAAGAATGTAACAGAATTCGTCTGTTTATTAATTAATTTAATAAATATTTACTCAGTGCCTACTCTGGGTATGGCAATGTGTGCTAGGCACAAGGCTACAATGGTAAGCAAGATAGACAGTATAGAGAATGGATTAGAAGTGAGAATGAGTGGAGTCTGGAAAACTCATTTAAAGATTATTAAAATAGTCCTAGAATGAGATATTGGGTAGCAAAAGAGATGATGATAAAGGCCTGAACTAAGGTAGTGGAAATAGGGATAGAGAGAACAACCTGAATTAGAGAGAAAGCCAGGAAATCAAATTCAAAGGACCCAATGAACTATTGAATGTGGGGAGGGAGCAAAAAGAAGTAAGGAAGATGGAAGTTCCTAACTGAGCATCCTAGAGAGACAATGATCTCAGAGGAGTCCAGAAGAGAGAGATGAGCATCAGTCATTTTAATTGTGAAACTCATACCAACTTAGCCTCCTCAATGATTGGGGGCATTCTTAAGACTGATATTCAACTGGTCTTTCCCCTATGGCCAGGGTTTCTGAACCTTGGCAATATTGACATTTTGAGTCAGATAACTCTTTGTTTTGTTTGCTGGGGTGGGGAAGCTGTCCTGTGCGTTGTAACTTGTTTAGCAGCATCCCTGACCTGTACCCACTACATGCCAGTAGCACTTCCCCAGTCATAACAATCAAAAATGTCTCCAGACACTGCCAAATATCCCCTGGGGGACAAAAATCACCCCCAGTTGAGAACCACTGTTGTATGTCCATGTCAATTGTTAAAATATTGAAACACTTTAATGCAAGTTGGTAAACAGCCACCTCATGTCTCTCAAATCTACTCCCTACTACCCAGGCTTCCCCAGCAGCCCCCTGGCTCTCCTCATCATTGAGTATTGCCTAGCACAGGAATGAACCTCCAGGCCCTACTCCAGTGTCATGGGCCAATGTCCATTCTGATTGATCATTGTCTTTGTTATACAGGTTGTCAATATTTTTAATAACGCTTTTAAGCATCCTCAAAGAAACCCAGTTTTTTTAATATCTTCCCTTATCTCTATCTATAAATCCTAGCTCTCCTAGCCTACCCCACCACAGAAATTACCTTCCCTCTATCAGTGTAAATGCCTTCAAGATATTTATAGAGGACCATGTGGTCTATTATCTGTGTCTCATCATCAAGTGTGTCTGAAACAACATAGCTCCTTTAATCTTTTCCTGCCAAGCAGAATTTTCCACTTCATCAATTATGTCTTTAGCTTCTCTCTGACTTCCTCCTCTGTGTCTTCATTGTTCAGAGCCTCTGATGGCCTCACACTGACTTGAACATCCTATGTGCCATCTCATCAAAGTCAGTAGTTCCGTGACATAGTGTCTCTCAGAACACTCCTGGAAACAACATTGGCCCCTTTCAGTTACCTTATCATATTGCAAAACCACATCTTATATGAGAAAAGCTCATCCTCACACATATCCTCACACACACCCAATCCCACAGAGAACCACACGTTTACATGTCTCAGGCCAAAAATAATATATGATGGTGGACAGTGGTAACATTTCCAGGAAGTATTCTCAAGCTGACCAGAAAAGAGCTGGCCACTTCCCCTTATCTTTCCCTGCCTGGAAGTGAACTGCATATTAGCTTTTCTTTTCAATCTTCCATTTGTTATATAGCCCCCAACATACACACATACACTGCCACCCCTAAGATGTGCTTCTGATTGTTCACAATGTAAATACTTCCCTGATCAGGAATTTTCTTCATGTTGAAATTTGCCTAAGTATTTCCTAGTTGGTTTCACTTGAACTATAAGGACAGGAATCTGATATGTATACTAGTCTTTGTAGACCAACAATAAGAACTTACTTTGTTCATGCATGTGCATCTTTAAAGATAAGGAAGAGGTAAGTATAGGTTACACTTATATTCTACATCATGAATATAGTCAGAAAAAAGTTTGGAAGTAAGAGATTGTCGCAGTCAAAAGGTCCTGGTGGGGGACACAGAATCAAGATGATGGAGTAGGAAGATCCTTACCTCACTTCCTCCCATGGGTAGACCAAAACTACAACTACATATAGAACAACTATCACTGCAAACAATCTAAAGACTAGCAGAGGGGCCAGCCCCGTGGCTTAGCAGTTAAGTGCGCACGCTCTGTTACTGGCGGCCCGGGTTCAGATCCCGGGCGCACACCGACACACCACTTCTCCGGCCGTGCTGAGGCCGCGTCCCACATACAGCAACTAGAACGATGTGCGAGTACGACATACAACTATCTACTGGGGCTTTGGGGAAAAAAAGGAGGAGGATTGGCAATAGATGTTAGCTCAGAGCCGGTCTTCCTCAGCAAAAAGAGGAGGATTAGCACGGATGTTAGCTCAGGGCTGATCTTCCTCACACACACACACACAAAAAAAAGACTAGCAGAATAGATTTTCCACAACTAAGGATATTGAAAAGAAAAAGCCACATCAAGGCAGGTAGAAGGGGTGGAGATGTGGTCTAGTCAGGACACATACACCCTGCACAGTGACCCACAAGCATGGGGGATATCACAACAGCAGAGGTTCTCCTGAACAAGCAAGGCCCTGAGCTGCACATCAGGCTCCCCAGTGTGGGGGACATGCACTGAGAAGATGAGCTCCCATAATGTCTGGCTTTGAAAACCAGCAGTGCTTACATCCAGGAGAGCCAGGGGGCTATAGGAAACCAGGGTTCGGCTCTTAAGGGGAAGATACACAAACTGACTCACTCTGAGTCCCAGCACAGAGGCAGCAGTTTGAAAAGTGCATTAGTTATACAAGAAGATTTATTAACTAATTTTAGGATATGTGCTGGAGGGGCAGGGATCTATTGGAACTTTCTCCGGGGTTGGAAGCTTTGGCAGGTGCCACTTTTCACTCTCTCTCTCTACCTAGCTGGTAGGTCGATGGTAGGTGCCATTTCTAATACTCTTCACTTACTTTTCTAGCACCTTTCGCCCTACCCTGACATTTCCCTGCAGACCTGCCCTGGTGAAAACCTTTCCAAAATTACTCCTGCCACTCCCCACCCAGTGGGCCACCTTGGCAAGCAAAGGAGTCTTTCCAAAGCAGATTCCACCTTGCCTCCACCAAGTTGGTGGGCCTGGATGGCACTGAGCCCCTTCAAATTAACTCCAACCCCACCTCCCCTTGGCAGGTGGCCCCAGCAGGCCCTGGAGCCCCTCCAAAGTGTCTCCTGCCCTGCGAGGCCAGTCCCACACACTAGCATGCCCACAGAAATTGTGTCCCAGGCACAACAGGAGGGTGCACACAGCCTACACATGGGACACAGCTGGAGCACCTGGCTCTGGCAGCCAAGGTAGATTGTGCTACTAAGCCTAGCAGGACATCTTCTACATAAGACCACCCCTTCAAAACTGGGAGACATAACTGATCAACCTAATACATAGAAACAGACACAGAGAGTTAGGCAAAAATGAAGAGACAAAGGAATATGTTCCAAATGAAAAAACAAGACAAAACCTCAGGGAAAAAAACAAACAAACAAACAAACTAAACAGAGATAAGCAATCTACCGGATAAAGAATTCAAAGTAATGGTCATAAGGATGCTCACTGAAGATCAGGACAAGAATGAATGAACACTGTGAGAACTTCAAAAAAGAGACAGAAAAAATAAAAAAGAACCAGTCAGAGCTGAAGAATACAATAACTGAAATGAAAAATACACTAGAACGAATCAACAGCAGATTAGATGGTGTGGAAGAATGGATCAGTGATCTGGAAAACAAGATAGTGGAAATCATGCAATCAGAATAGCATAAAGAAAAAAGAACATAAAAAGAAGAGGATAGGTTAAGGGACCTCTGGAACAACATCAATCATACTAACATTTGCACTATAGGTGTCCCAGAAGGAGAAGAGAGAGAGAAAGGGAGAGAAAACTTTGCAAAGAAAGAACGGCTAAAAAATTCCCTAACCTGGGGGACGGCCCCATGGTGTCATCATTAAGTCAGTGGCCTGGTTCGCAGGTTCAGATCCAATGCACGGACATACACCACTCATCAAGCCATGCTGTGGCAGTGACCCACAGACAAAATAGAGAAAGATTGGCACAGATGTTAGTGCAGGGCTAATCTTCCTCAAGCAAAAAAAAAAAAAAAAAACCCCAACCTGGTGAAGAAAGCAGACATCTAAGTCCAGGAAGCACAGAGAGTCCTGAATAAGATAAGAAACGAGAAAATTATGAAAGAAAAACTCTTACTAGCAAATATGATGGCAAATATATACTAAAGCTAGTGGATTAACCATCTATATAGCTAGTTCAAAGTTTAAAGACAAAAGTAGTAAAATCATCTATATCTACAAGAATTAGTTAAGGAATACACAAAATAAAAAGATGTAATATATGACATCAAAACATAAAACATGGAGGGGGGGGTTAAAAATGTACTGCTTTTAGAACACACTCAACTTAGGTGACCATAAACTTCAAATTGACTGCTATATACATAGGTTGTTATATATGAACCTCATGGTAACCACAAACCAAAAACCTTTAACAGATACACTAAAAATAAAGAGAAAGGAATCTAAACATAACACTAAAGAAAGTAACCAAATCACAAGGGAGGAGAGCAAGAGAAGAAGAAAGGAACAGAGAAGAACTACAAAACAACCAGAAAACAATTAACAAAATGGCAATTAGTACACACCTATCAACAATTACTTTAAATGTAAATAAATAAATGATCAAATCAAAAGACATTGGGTGGCTGAATGGATAAAATAAACAAGACCCATATATATGCTGCCTACAAGAGGCTCACTTCAGATCTAAAGACCTGCACAGAATGAAAGTGAAGGGATGGAAAAAGATATTCCCTGCAAATGGAAACAAAACAACGCTGGGGTATCAATACTTATATCAGACAAAATAGACTTTGAAACAAAGACTGTAACAAGAGACAAAGAAGGGCATTACATAATGATAAAGAGATGGTTCCAACAAGAGATTGTAACACTTGTAAAAATCTGTGCACCCAACATAGGAGCACCTATACATATAAAGCAAATATTAACAGACACAAAGAGAGAAATTGATAGTAATACAATAATAGTAGGGGACTTTAATACCCCATGTACATCAATAGATAGAATATCCAGAAAAAAAATCAACAAGGAAACATTGGTCTTAAATGACACATTTGAGCAGATGGACTTAGATATATACAGAACATTTCATCCCAAAACAGCAAAATACACATTCTTTTCAAGTGCACCTGGAGCATTCTTCAGGATAGATTACATATTAGGCCACAAAATGAGTCTTAACAAATTGAAGAATATTGTAATCATATGAAGCATCTTTTCCAACCACAATGGTGTAAAACTAGAAATCAATTACAGGAAGAAAACTGGAAAAAAAACCCAAAAATATGTGAAAGTGAAAAAGCATGCTAATAAACAAAGTGGTGAATGAGGAAATCAAAAAGGAGATAAAAATTACCTCTAGAAAAATGAAAATGGAAAAATAATGTTCCAAAATCTATGGGACACAGTAAAAATAGTTCTAAGACAGAATTTGATAGTTACACAGACCTAATTCAGTAAACAAGAAAAATCTCAAGTAAATAATCTAACCTTACACTTAAAGGAACTAAAAAATGAAGAACAAACAAAGCCCAAAGTTAGTAGAAGAAAGGAAATGATAAAGGTCAGAGTGGAAATAAATGAAACAGAGACTAAAAAAAGAAAAAAAAACAATAGAAAAGATCAATGAAATTAAGAGCCAGTGCTTTGAAAAGATGAATAAAATTCATAAACCTTTAGCCAGCTTCATCAGAAAAAAAAAGAAGGCCCAGATAAATAATATCAGAAATTAAACAGATGTCACAACCAACAACACAGACATACAAAGAATCATAAGAGATTATTGTAAAAAAATTATATGCCAACAATTTGGACACTCAAGAATAAATGGATGAATTCCTAGAAACATAAAATCTTCCAAAACTGAATCAGGAAAAACATAAAAAATCTGAACTAATTGATTGTTAGTAATAAAATTGGATCATTAGTCAAAAAACTCCAAACAAACTAAACTCCAGGACTAAATGGTTTCACAGGTGAATTCTATCAAACATTTAAAGAAGAATTAATACCTATTCTTCTCAAACTATTCCAAAAATTTTAAGCGTAAGAAATGCTTCCAAACTCATTCCAAGAGGCTAGCATTACCCTGATAGCAAAACCAGACAAAGACACTACAAAAACACAAAATTATAGGCCAATATCCCTGATGAACATAGACGCAAAAATTCTCAACAAAATATTAGCAAACCAAATTCAACAATACATTAAAAGAACAATACAGCATGAACAAGTGGAATTTACCTCAGGGATGGAAGGATGTTTCAACGTCCGCAAATCAATCAATGTGATACATCACATTAACAAAATGAAGGATAAAAATCATATGATCAGAGTGACATCAGCATCATGGCGGAGTGAGCTTTCCCGTGAACTCTTCACCCAACAAGATACAACAAAAGGAACAGTCACATACCAACAACGGAATCCCAGACAGTGAAAAGCAGGATCGGAAAGATCCACACTGCTGCACATCTGAGAGCGGAACGTGCTGGGCCCCCAGAGGAAGCGGGGAGAGGTAAGGAGAACTCCTCTCCCTCCCCATCAGATCAGTGATCCCGGTCCGTGTGGCTCCCAGAGAGGGGGGAGGGGTGACCCTCAGTGGGGAAACCGTAGCTCTTTGGACTCTCTCAGCCACTGGGAAACTCCTGCACAGAGGACTCAGAAGAGCCACAGGGCTACCATCAACATCTGAGCACCCCAGAGAGCGGATAAAGAGGGGCAAACAGGAAGCCACCCATGCCAGGGACTCAGAAGGCAAAAGAGAGAGCTCCCCCCTCCCCGCAAACCAGACCCTGCAGCTCAACCGACCAGACCAGACCTAGCGATCCACGATCCGCAGCAGACCAGACCAAGAGATCCGCGACAGACCAGACCAAGAGATCCGTGGCAGACATGATCAAATGACCGGACCCATGGATGGCAGCTGGCAAAAAAAACAGAAAACGAAAAACAAAACTGCGGATCGCAGCAGAAAAACCAGGCAGAGCACAGGGGGCTTAGACTACACAGCCCTGTACCACCAGACAATGGCGGCAGGTGGAAATTGCAACCAGAGATTTCCAGGATGAGGAAAAACAAAACCAACACAGGAACCACAATGCAAAAATATATGAAATCACCAGACCAGAAACAAAATGACAAGCACCCAGAAATCAACCCCGAAGACACAGAAATCCATAATCTAAATGACAGAGATTTCAAAATAGCTATCATAAAAACACTCAACGAAATACGAGACAACACAGACAAACAATTCAATGAGATTAGGAGTTTCTTCACAAAAGAGATTGAAAGCATAAAAAAAACCAATCAGTGCTGATGGAGATGAAGAACACAATGGAGGAGATAAAGGAGAATCTGGAATCTTTAAAGAACAGAGCTGACAATATGGAGGAAAGAATTAGCACTTTAGAGGATAGGAATACAGATATACTCCAGATGGAAGAGGAGAGAGAACTAAGACTAGAAAGAAATGAAGAAAGACTCCGAGAAATATCTGACTCTATTAGAAAATGTAACATAAGAATTATAGGTATTCCTGAGGGAGAAGAGAGGGAAAGAGGAACAGAGAGCCTATTCAAGGAAATAATAGCTGAGAATTTCCCAAATCTGGGGAAGGAGCAAGAAATGCCAGTGAGCGAAGCCAACAGGACACCTATATATATTAACAGACAAAGGCCTTCACCACGACACCTAGTGGTAAGGCTAGCCAGGGTCAACGACAAAGAAACAATATTAAGGGCAGCTAGACAAAAACAAAAAATAACGTACAAAGGAACTCCCATCAGGCTCTCAGCGGATTTCTCAACAGAAACTTTTCAGTCTAGAAGAGACTGAAAAGATATATTCAAAATACTGAAAGATAAAAACTTTCAGCCAAGAATACTCTATCCAGCAAAAATATCCTTCAAATATGATGGAGAAATAGTAACTCTCCCAGATAAACAGAAGCTAAGGGAGTTCATGGCCATGAGACCCCCACTACAAGAAATACTCAACAAGGCCCTCAGGCCTGAAAAAAAGAAGAGAAAGGGAACACAAAGCTTGGAGCAAGGAGAAAATTAGGTAGACAAACTCAGAAAAATAGTAGATCTTTACCGGAATAGGTTAGCAACCACTTAAATACTAAACTCAAAGATCAAAGGAAGAAATTTATCAAAAATAAATTTAACCTCATCACTGTAAACACACAGCCACAACACAAGGTAGAATAAGGTATAACAAGAGCAACTTAGAAGGGGAAGAGGAAAGTGACTGAATTGACTTAGTATAAGGAAATAGGAGGCTATCAGATAATGGACTATCTCATACACAAGATTTTTTGCCCAAACCTCAAGGTAACCACTAAACAAATAATCAAAGGAAACCACATATGATAAACAAAGAGAAAACTAGAAGAATCATAAGACAGAACAACCAAAGTGAATTGGCAGTCCGAAATAAATGGGACAAGAAACAAAGTAAATGCAAAAGAACCAGAAAATAAGTGACAAAACAGCAACATTAAGCCCTCATATATCAATAATTACCCTAAATGTAAATGGATTGAGCTCTCCAATCAAAAGATACAGAGTGGCAGGATGGATTAAAAAGCAAGACCCAACAATATGCTGCCTTCAGGAAACACATCTTAGCACTAAAGACAAGCACAGGCTCAGAGTGAAAGGATGGAAGACAATACTCCAAGCTAATGGCAAACAAAAGAAAGCAGGTGTTGCCATACTCATATCAGACAAAGTAGACTTCAAGATAAAACAGGTTAAGAAAGACAAAGAAGGGAAATATATAATGATAAAAGGGACACTCCATCAAGAAGACATATCACTTATAAATATATATGCACCCAACATAGGAGCACCAATGTACATAAAGCTACTATTAACAAACCTAAAAGGAGAAATCAACAACAACACAATAATAGTAGGGGATCTTAACACCCCACTTACAGCAATGGATAGATCATCCAGACAAAAAGTTAATAAAGAAATAGTAGACTTAAATGAAAAACTGGACGAGATGGACCTAGTAGACATATACAGAGCACTCCATCCAAAAACAGCTGACTACACATTCTTCTCAAGTGCGCATGGAACATTCTCTAGGATAGACCATATGTTGGGAAACAAAGCAAGCCTCAATAAATTTAAGAAGATTGAACTCATAACAAGCATCTTTTCAGACCATAAGGCTATGAAACTGGAAATGAACCAGGAAAAAAAAAACTGGGAAAGTGACAAAAAGGTGGAGATTAAACAACATGCTACTGAACAACCAATGGATCATTGATGAAATTAAAGGAGAAATCAAAAACTATCTGGAAACAAACGAAAATGATAACACGCCATATCAAACCATATGGGATGCAGCAAAAGTGGTCCTGAGAGGGAAACTCATAGCGATACAAGCCCACCTTAACAAACAAGAAAAAGCCCTAATAGGCAACCTTAAATTACACCTAACAGAACTATAAAAAGAAGAACAAACAAAGCCAAAAGCCAGCAGAAGGAGAGAAATAATAAAAATCAGAGCAGAAATAAATGATATTGAGACGAAAAAAACAGTAGAAAGGATTAATGAAACAAAGAGTTGGTTCTTCGAGAAGATAAACAAAACCAACAAACCCTTAGCCAGGCTTACTAAGAAAAAAAGAGAAAAGGCTCAAGTAAATAAAATTAGAAATGAAAGAGGAGAAATTACAACGGATACCATGGAAATACAGAGGATTATAAGAGAATACTATGAGAAATTATATGCCAACAAATTGGACAATCTAGAAGAAATGGATAAATTCTTAGACTTATACAACTTCCCAAAATTGAACCAAGAAGAAATGGAGAATCTGAATAGACCAATAACAAGTAAAGAGATTGAAATAGTAATCAAAAACCTCCCAGAAAATAAAAGTCCAGGACCAGATGGCTTCTCCAGTGAATTTTACCAAACATTCAAAGAAGATTTAATACCCATCCTCCTCAAACTATTCCAAAAAATAGAGGAAGATGGAACACTTCCTAAATCATTCTATGAGGCCAACCTCACCCTGATACCAAAACCAGACAAAGACAATATAAAGAAAGAAAATTACAGGCCAATATCGCTGATGAACATTGATGCAAAAATCCTCAACAAAATCTTGGCAAATCGAATACAACAATACATTAAAAAGATCATACACCATGATCAAGTGGGATTTATACCAGAGACACAGGGATAGTTCAACATCCGCAAATCAATAAACGTGATACATCACATCAACAAAACAAAGAATAAAAACCACATGATCATCTCAATAGACGCAGAGAAGGCATTTGACAAGATACAACATCCATTTATGATAAAAACTCTCAATAAAATGGGAATAGAAGGAAAGTACCTCGACATAATAAAGGCCATATATGACAAACCCACGGATAACATCATACTCAACGGGGAAAGACTGAAAGCCATTCCTCTGAGAACAGGAACGAGGCAGGGCTGCCCACTCTCACCACTCCTGTTCAACATAGTACTGGAGGTTTTGGCCAGAGCAATTAGGCAAGAAAAAGGAATAAAAGGAATCCAAATAGGTAACGAAGAAGTGAAACTCTCACTATTTGCAGATGACATGATTGTATATATAGAAAACCGTAAAGAATCTGTTGGAAAAGTATTAGAAACAATCAACAACTACAGCAAAGTTGCAGGGTACAAAATCAATCTACAAAAATCAGTTGCATTTCTATATGCTAATAATGAACTAACAGAAAGAGAGCTCAAAAAGATAATTCCATTTACAATTGCATCAAAAAGAATAAAATACCTAGGAATAAATCTTACCAAGGAGGTGAAGGACCTATACAATGAGAACTACAAGACATTATTGAGGGAAATCCATGATGACATAAAGAAATGGAAAGATATCCCATGCACGTGGATTGGAAGAATAAACATAGTTAAAATGCCTATATTACCTAAAGCAATCTACAGATTCAATGCAATCCCAATCAGAATCCCAATGACATTCTTCACAGAAATAGAAAAAAGAATACTAAAATTTATATGGGGCAACAAAAGACCCCGAATAGCTAAAGAAATCCTAAAGAAAAAGAACAAAGCAGGAGGCATCACAATTCCTGACTTCAAAACATACTACAAAGCAATAGTAATCAAAACAGCATGGTACTGGTACAAAAACAGACACACAGATCAATAGAACAGAATTGAAAGCCCAGAAATAAAACCACACATATACGGACAGCTAATTTTCGACAAAGGTGCTAAGAACATGCAATGGAGAAAGGACAGTCTCTTCAATAAATGGTGTTGGGAAAACTGGACAGCCACATGCAAAAGAATG
Source organism: Diceros bicornis minor (assembly GCF_020826845.1). NCBI lineage: Eukaryota > Metazoa > Chordata > Mammalia > Perissodactyla > Rhinocerotidae > Diceros > Diceros bicornis. Next base: position 60,804,888 of record NC_080781.1, read on the forward strand.
AAAGTGGATCACGTGCTATCGCCATTCACAAAAATTAACTCAAAATGGATCAAAGACCTGAAGGTGAGACCTGAAACTATAAAACTCATAGAAGAAAATATAGGCAACACACTATTTGACATTGGTTTTAAAGGAATCTTTTCGGATGACATGCCTACCCAGACTAGGGAAACTAAAGAAAAAATAAACAAGTGGGACTTTATCAGATTAAAGAGCTTTTATAACACAAATGAAACCAGAATCAAGATGAACAGACAACCAACCAGCTGGGAGAGAATATTTGCAAAACATACATCTGACAAGGGGTTGATCTCCATAATATATAAAGAACTCACACAATTGAACAACAACAGAAAAAAAAACAACCCGATCAAAAAATGGGCAGAGGAAATGAACAGACACTTCTCCAAGGAAGATATACAGATGGCCAATAGGCACATGAAAAGATGCTCAACATCACTAATCATCAGGGAAATGCAAATCAAAACAACACTAAGATACCACCTCACGCCCGTTAGAATGGCTACAATCACCAAGACAAAAAACAACAAATGTTGGAGAGGATGTGGAGAAACAGGAACCCTCATACACAGCTGGTGGGAATGCAAATTGGTGCAGCCTCTATGGAAAACGGTATGGAGATTCCTCAAAGAATTAAAAATAGAGATGCCCTATGATCCAGCCATCCCACTACTGGGAATCTATCCAACGCACCTGAAATCAACAATCCAAAGAGGCTTATGCACCCCTATGTTCATTGCAGCATTGTTCACCATAGCCAAGAAGTGGAGGCAACCTAAGTGTCCCTCGACTGATGATTGGATTAAGAAAATGTGGTATATATATACAATGGAATACTACTCAGCCATAAAAAAAGACAAAATCGTCCCATTTGCAACAACATGGATGGGGCTGGAGCGTATTATGTTAAGTGAAATAAGCCAGAAAGAGAAAGACAAACACTGTATGATCTCACTCATATGTGGAATATAAACCAACACATGGACAGAGAAAACTGGACTGTGGTTACCAGGGGCAGTGGGGGTGAGGGGTGGGCACAAGGGGTGAAGGGAGTCATCTATATGGTGATGGACAAACAAAAATGTACAACCCAAAATTTCACAATGTTAGAAACCATTAAAACATCAATAAAAAAATCATATGATCATCTCAATAGATGCAGAAAAAGCATTGGACAAAATTAAACATTCATTTATAGTAAAAATTCTCAACAAAGTGCGTATATAGGGAACATACTTCAACATAATAAAGGCCATATATGACAAACCCAGAGTTAACATCATACTCGACAGTGAAAAGCTGTAAGCATTTCCTCTAAAATCAGGAAGAAGACAAGAATGCCACTCTCAGCACTTTTATTCATCATAGTATTGGAAGTCCTAACCACAGCAATCAGACAAGAAAAATAAATAAAAGGCATTGAAATTAGAATGAAAGAAGTAAAACTGTCACTATTTGTGAAAGACACGATTCTATATATAGAAAATCTTAAAGACTCCACCAAACAATTATTAAAACTAATAAATGAATTCAGTAAACTTGCAGAATACAAAATCAAAGTACAGATATCTCTTGTGTTTCTATACACTAATAACAAACAATCAGAAAAATAAATTAAGAAAACAGGAGCCGGCCCCATGGCATAGTGGTTGAGTGTGCGCACTCCGATGCTGGAAGCCTGGGTTCAGATCCCGGGCATGCACTGACACACTGCTTGTCAGGCCATGCTGTGGTGGCATCCCACATAAAGTGGAGGAAGATGGGCACAGATATTGGCTCGTGGCCGGTCTTCCTCAGCAAAAGAAGGAGGATTGTCATGGATGTTAGCTCAGGGCTGATCTTCCTCACAAAAAAATTTAAAAAATTAAAAAAAAGATATTAAGAAAACAATCTCATTTGCAATTGCATCAAAAAGAATAAAAGACCTAGGAAGAAATTTAACCAAGAAGGTAAAAGACTTGTATTCTGAAAACTGTAAGACATTGATGAAAGAAATTGAAGATGACACAAATAAATGAAAAGATATACCACACCATGGATTGGAAGAATCAATATTGTTAAAATGTCCATACAACCCAAAGCAATCTACAGATCCAATGCAATTTCTAACAAAATCAATGGCATTTTTTACAGAACTAGAACAATGAATCCTAAAATTTACATGGAACAACAAAAGACCTTGACTAGCCAAAGCAATCCCGGGAAAAAAAAGAAGAAAGTTGGAGGCATCACACTCCCTAATTTCAAAATATACTACAAAGCTATATTAATCAAAACATCATGATCCTGGCAGAAAAAAAGACATACAGATCAGTGGAACAGAATTGAGAGCCCAGAAATAAAACCACGCATCTACAGAGAGTTAATCTTAGACAAAGGAGCCAAGAACATACAGTGGAGAAAGGAAAGTCTCTTCAATAAATGGTGCTGGGAAAGGTGGACAGCCACATGCAAAAGAATGAAAATAAACCATTATCTGACACCATACACAAAAATTAACTCAAAATGGATTAAAGCCTTGAATGTGAGACCTAAAATCATAAAACTCCTAGAAGCAAATAAAGACAGTACAGTCTTTGACATCAGTCTTAATAGTATCTTTTCAAATACCATGTCTACTCAGGAAAGGGAAACAAAAGAAAAAATAAATGGGACTACATCAGACTAAAAAGCTTCTGCACAGCAAAGGAAACCATCAACAAAACAAAAAGACAACCTATCTACTGGGAGAAAATATTGCAAATCATATATCTGACAAGAGGTTAATTTCCAAAATGTATAAAGAACTCATACAACTTAACAACAAAAAAATAAGCAACCTGACCAAAAAATGGGCGAAGGATCTGAACAGATATTTTGCCAAAGAAAATATACAAATAGCCGACAGGCACATGAAAAGATGTTCAACATCACTAATTATTAGGGAAATGCAAATCAAAACTACAATGAGATACCACCTCACACCCATCGGAATGGCTGTAATTAACAAGACAAGAAATATCAAGTGTTGGAGAGGATGTGGAGAAAAGGGAACCCTCAGACACTGCTGGTGGGAATGCAAACTGGTGCGGCCACTATAGAAAATGGTATGGAGATGTATCAAAAATTAAAAATAGAAATACCATATGATCCAGCTATTCCACTTCTGGGTATTTATCCAAAGAACATGAAATCAATAATTCAGAAATATTTATGCACCCCTTTGTTCATCAGAGCATTATTCACAGTAGCCAAGATGTGGAGCAATACAAGTGCCCATCAACGAATGAATGGAGAAAGAAGATGTGGTATATATACACAATGGAATATTACTCAGCCACAAAAAAGACAAAATTGTGCCATTTGCAACAACATTGATAGACCTTGAGGGTATTATGCTAAGCGAAATAAGTCAGACAGAGAAAGACAAATTCCATACGATTTCACTCATATGAGGAAGATAAACAAGCAAATACATAGATACAGAGAACAGATTAGTGGTTATCAGAGGGGAAGGGGGTGAGCAGAGGTTAAAAGGGGTAAAGGGGTACATATGTATGATGATGGATAAAAACTAGACCATGGGTGGTCTACATGATGCAGTCTATACAGAGCCTGAAATATAATAACGTGCACCTGAAATTTATACAATGTTATAAGCCAATATGACCTCAACAAAATACTTTAAAAAAAAACTCCCAGAAGAAAATATAGGCATGAAGCTCTTTGAAATCAGTCTTAACAATAGTTTTTTGGATCTGTCTCCTCAGGCAAAGATAACAAAAGAAAAAATAAATAAATGGGACTACATCAAACTAAAAAGGTTTTGCACAGTGAAGGAAACCATCAAAAAAATGAAAAGGTAACCTACTGAATGGAAGAAGATATTTGCAAAGAATATATCTGATAAGGGGTTAATATCCAAAATATATAAAGAGCTCATACAACTCAATATCAAAGAAACAATCCAATTAAAAAATGGGCAGAGGACCTGAAGAGACATTTTTCCAAAGAAGACATACAGATGGCCAACAAACACATGAAAAGAGGCTCAACATCACTAATAATCAGGGAAATGCAAATCAAAACCAAAATGACATATCACCTAGCACGTGTCAGAATGGCTATTATCAAAAAGACAACAAATGACAAGTGTCGGCGTGGATGTGGAGAAAAAGGGAACTCTCATACACTGTTGGAGGGAATGTAAATTGGTGCAGACACTATGGAAAACAGTATGGAGGCTCCTCAAAAAGTTAAAAGTAGAACTACCATAGGATCCAGTAATTCCACTTCTGGGTATTTATCCAAAGAAAACAAAAACACTAATTTGAAATGATATATGCACTCTTATCTTCATCACAGCATTATTTACAATAGCCAAGATATGGAAGCGATGTAAGTGTCCATTGATAGATGAATAGATAAAGAAGATGTGCTATGTATATACAATGGAATATTAATCATCCATAAAAAGAATGTAATCTTGCCATTTGCAACAACGTGAATGGACATGGAAGGTATTATGCTGTGACATGAGTCAGATATAAAAAGGCAAATACCATGTTATTTTACTTATATGTGGAATCTAAAAAACAAAACAAACAAACAAAATAAAACAGAAACAAACTGCTCATAGATATAATGAACAAACTGGTGGCTGCCAGAGTGAAGGGGAGTGGGGCAATGGGCAAAAGTGGTGAAAGGAATTAAGAGGTACAAACTTCTAGTGGTAAAATAAATAAGTCACGGGGATGTAATGTACAGCATAAGGAATATTGTCAATAATATTGTAATGGCTTCGTGTGGTGATAGATGGTTATTGCACTTGTGATCATTTTGTAATGTATATAGATGTCAAATCACTATGTTGTATATCTGAAACTAATATAATATTTTATGTCAACTACACTTCAATAAAAAAAGAAATTTAAAAAAATGCTGGTGGCCTGGGTGTTCATTTGTGCTTGTTTGTGAGATTGGAGGATGAAGATGCAATAAAACTTAGGATAGAATAATGTCGTGGCAATGACCCCAAATAAAGAAATTAATAGTATGATGCAGCTATAAAAATGGTAGTTATGAAGAGTACATAATAATAGGAAAATGCTATGGGATAATGGTAAGTGAGAAAACAGGACAGAAAGGTATATGCGAAGTGTTTTTTTTTTTTCATTTTAAAAATCTTCGCATAGAAATGTGTTTCAAAAGCTTATGTCAAAATCCCAACAATGTTCATGTTAGGGTACTGGAACTGTGGGTGAATTTCCTTCTTGTCTCTATTTATCCAACTTCAAATAGTTCTTATATTATTGTAATGATAAATATATGCTCAATTTGCAAATTAAAAAAGAGAAGGAGGCAAAAATCTCCTTCAAAAATTTATGCAACAAATATATGTTGGACATCTACAACATGCCATGTATTCTGTTAGGCACCAGATCACAAGGAAGAGGGAATATCAGAATAGCCTGTCAAAAGGAGTAAAAAAGTACCACTTCTGAGAATCTTGAAGAAAAAGGCAGATAACTGTCTACTTAGCTGGTTTTGATTTAGTCTCCTGGACTAGATAAGCTCTTACATCATTCCCAGATCTTTGGGGCCTCAAACCACTGGTAAGCTCTAACCTTAATAGACTATCACAGAAAAACAGGAAAGTTCTTTGGTTATCAGAGATGGTCAGAAACTCGAAATAAGTCAACAAGAGATCAAATTACTTCCTCTCTCTTTTTATCTATAAAATATAAAAGTTGGAATAGGTGTTCTGTGAAGGCCATCCAATTCTGATGTACATGTGGTCATCAGCCTCACAGAGCAAAGCAACCTGGGATATCAAAGTTCATGAGAATAAACCATGAATGGAACTGAAATACATAGAACCTTTTCACACACTTTGGGAATGAGGGTAACTCCACTGAGAAGTTGGTCACATGACCTTTAAGACATGAGATTTTATGGTCAATCCTTGGGTTGATTTAAACTAGAGTTATTTATAGTAGTGTGGGATGGAGAATGCCCTCTGTTCTCTACTAAGCTTTTTGGCTAAACTTTCTGAATTTCTCAGATCTTAGGGTCTCTTGGATGAACTCTTTGGCTAGCAGATCTCATAGAAGCGTAAAATAATACAATAGTAATGATAGCTATTAGTTGTTTCAATGCATTAGGAACAACACTATATCTTATTTGATCAAACTAAATAAAAGTTTTCTAGAACCTTACAGCTGAAACATCTGCCTGGAACACCTTCTCCCCCTTGCTCTGGCTAACTCCTACTCACCCTATGATTTGTCTCAGGCACCACTTTGTCTATGAAGCCTTCCTTAATCCCACCTTTGCTGCTGGTTAGGGCCCCTCTAGCCTTTTTACGTATCTCTGTTGTAGCACTAATCCCCATGTCTTGTCATCACTGTTTTAGTTGTCTGTCTCACCCACTAGATCTTATGTTTGTCACGGATAGAGAATCTGTCTTATTTATTTCAAAAAGCCTAAAACAGACATGTCAGTAAATATTTGTTACATGATAGAGTATAATAAATAATAAACAAATAAATGGACCTTCATTTTATTTTATACTCACTCTGAGAAAAGTAACAAATATTATATTTTGCTTGGAATGTGTGTCTCCAACTTCATGGGGCATTCAAGCACCTGAGGGCACTTATTAATCATGCAGATTCCTGAGCCCTTTTGACCTGGGCCAGGGAAACTTGAATCTGAGGCATGTTACTCCTAGCATCAGATGAATCTCCAGCTCTCATTGCTAGTTATCATTCCATTCAGAATAATATGAAGCAATAAGGACTAGTCAAAAGATTGATCCTGGGTCCATTTAGACAAGTTAAGTTGGGAGTGGGGGAAGGCCACCTTGGGGATGGGCTCATCATGAAAGCTGATATTTGAATAACCACTACCTGGCAAAAAATTCCTCATACTCCCAATCTGTCATCCATTATCAGAAGAAGACAGCCTGAAAAAATTGGCTCACCATCTTCGGAGAATTGCAAAACTTCGGAGAATGAAGAGGCCTCAGCAATTATCTTTTCCACTGTACAGATGGGGGAACCAAGGCACCAAGTGAGGGAGTAATTTGCCTTAGTTCATACAGTGAGTCAGTGGTAGGGCTGGTACTAAAAACCAGGATTCCTAACTCCTGTAACAGTGCCATTTCCGCTAGAAAATGATGAGTCTCTAATTGTGAATTCTCAGCCATTATAACACCACGGTATGAGAAATCTTTTAAGATTATGGATAGGGAATACTTTCTGACACGTCTCAGACCACATCACAAAGAGAGAAGGCAACTCTTCACAGAAGCAGCTTAAAACAGTCTGGGCATCGGGTCAGAAAGACCCAGGTTCAAATGTTGTGTCAGCTACTTAGTAGCTATGTAAAGGTGGACATGTTACTTAACCTCTCTGAGCCTTGGTTTCCTCATTTATAAAATGATGCTAACAATAACTTCCTCTTAGTGTCATTGTAAGGATTAAATAAGATGATGTTTATAAAGCACTTAGCATAGCTCCTCATACATTTTAAGCACTCAATAGATGGTAGCTATTATTATTATATCCTAAACAGTGGTTTATTCTGTCTATCCAAACCAACAGGAGTTTCACTACGCTAGAATCCTGGTGCCTAGGGAAAGATGACAACTCCCACTTCTCTCACCAGCCCTGTATCCTGCTTAGGAAGAGGAAGCCATCCCAAGTCATTCTTAGGCCAATTTAATGTGCATCATTCTTCCACTGAAGAACGCAGCTCCTCCTCAGAGAACTGGAAGGACTGAAGAGTCGGAAGTAAGTCACTGGGATAAAAAATACTTTTAATCCCTTGATTTAGACTGAAGAAGAGAAGGTCAAGCAGTGACATCATAACAGCACGTAAGTATAAATATTTAGGAGACAGTGACATGCTCTTCACCAAGTCAGCTGGGACAGGAAAAGAGTCAGTGAGCACAATGAAAAGAACATGGTAATCGATTGGTCCAGAAAACCTGGGTTTGAGACCTAGAGCTGTCACTTATGAGGTGTGTAATTTTTGGCAAATCATCTTACCCCAAAGAACCTTAGTTAGCTCATTTTTTAAATAAGGAGGCTGGACAAGATAGCAATAATAATCAATTACATCTGTGCAGTACTTTATTGCAAAGCCTCTCATGTAATACTAACATCTACTTCTAGTTCTAACTTTCTATGACTCTAAAAAGAAATGACACTAAATGAGGGTAGGAGGATCAAGACATATGCAAGGAAGGCATTCAAAGTGTGGAGGTTATTGTATTAATCAGAGGGAGTTGTGGAATCTCCTTCTCAAAGGATCTTTGTGAATAGATGAAAGACACGGTCTGAATAGTCAGGGTAAATCATGCTCTGAGACAAGGGGTAGACAGAATGACTATAGCAGATTCTTCTGACAAAAGGACTCCATAATTCCACGATTCTCCTCAAAGATTAGGATGAAAAGGCCTAAGGACTGATTGGTAAAAGATGGTCCAGAGTGAGAAGTCCTCTTGCCTGTGAGTTAAGGCAAGTAAGCAGGCTGACCTGAGACGTTATTTCCTTAATTCTCTAATCTGTCATCCACTTGGGCCTACCTACCACCAGAGAAAATGTCAGCAGGAGACTGAGCCTCAGGCCCTCCCCACAAAGCAACAAGAGAAAGTGTCTCAACAGAACTAAACTTCATTCCCTTAAGAGCCATGATATAGTTCTGAGCGAGCTTCCCCGCACATACCCTCTTGTATTTCTCAACCCTTCCTTCTCTGAACGATGCCAGCCAGGCCTGAGGAATGAGAAACAGCAGCTGGAGCAGCCAGCAGAGTCTTGAGCATCAGAACTAGGTCACATCTCAGAGGACTGCTGCAGGAGACTTTATCCATCCATCGCTGACCTGGACTGGGAAGGCACATTGGGCATTATTGGGACTAGAGGCCCAAAATATGACCCAAGGTCTAGGCCTTATTTCCTTTATCCCTCACTAACCTGACTGCTTTCCACGTGCTTGTTAATGGTTCTGTGGAGAGACCCAGGGCAGCAGCAAGGGATAAATGAAAAGATGTGTTCATGTTGGCCTCAGCATTCTTGGTAATGCTTTCAGCAGAGTCTACCAGAGGGACATTTCAGTGCTACAGCCCAAGCCTGACATGGAATTCTAAAGAGGGAAAAGGGAGTCAACTCAAACTGAGCTCTGCCTCACTACTCTGCTTTATCATTCAAAATGTAGATACAAATCCCAAACTTTCAGGGTTGGTAGAAGGATTAAATGAGAAAACAAATGTAAATAAAGTTCTTAGCATGGTGCATGATGGGGCCTTGATAAATGCTTATTCTCTCCCCTACTCATGGAACCTAGGTAAACATTCTGCATAGCTTCCAAGAAAGCAGAGAGAGTGGGATATTTGCTAAAACACCAGAGTTGGAATCAAACAATCTTAGAATCATGCCTAGAACACTGCCTGGTACCTAATAGGCCCTCAATAAGTATATGTGGGCCGACTGACTGACCTAGGTTCTGCTGTTAACTTATTGTGTGACCTCGGGCAAATCACTTACCCTCTCTGGGCCTCAATTTTCCTGTCTGTAAAATGATGACAATAATCCTTACCAAGCCTAACCCACAAAACTGTTGAGACCCACATGAGAAAATGTATATGGAAGTGCTGTACATCTGTTAGAGGTAATTATTGTTGCACTTAGAGAGTCTAGGTCAGAGAAATTCCCCAGAGGATGGTGTAATCTTCAAATCTACTGGCTTAGCTAGGATTATACGGAGGGAGAAGAAGAGGGAGGGACAGCCAGGAAGCTAGTCAATGACACTCTGAAGTTCTTGGTTCATCAATTTCATTCAAAAAGTGATAGAAAAGACCTGGACCTTATCAGGGATAAAAAAGTACCCCAAAACAGAGATATTTCATCCTCCTATCTCCTGAGGGATTTTATTCAACCCTAAGAGTCAATGTAGCACAGTGACAATAGCATATATTCTGGAACTAGACATACTAAGTTGAAATTTGGGCCCTGTCACACACCTCATGTGTGACTCTGAGCAAGTCACTTGACCTCTCTGTGGCTTAGTCTATTTACCTTAAAGTGCAAGTCATAATAATAGTACTTATCCCATAGGCTGTTATGAGGTTTAAAAGAGTTTAGACATGGAAATATGTTAAGACTTGTGCCTGACACAGAGTAAGCATTATAGAAATCCAGTGTTAGCTATTATTTGTATTATGTAGCAATGTCATCCTTTCGAGGAATATGTCATGGGAATGCTGACCCTTGTCTTAGCTTCTGCTTTTCTGACCTCCTGAAAGCCCTTTTAATCAGTGCTGTTCCACAAAACTAATGTTCTCGAACTCTGCAATGGCTTTCTACGCCACTGCTTGTTTGCAGCTATAAAACAAAACAACTTTACAACCAAACCTCCCACTCTTTCCTGACCTTCCTTTTTCTCCTCTTCCCTGAATTAATATTAAAGTTAGTATTCAATGCAACTACCAATGCAAACCTCCTGGGAGGCTTTGAAACACCAACTAGTCCATTTTTCACAAGAAATTACTCAAAATGCAATCAAGACCACACTAAAGAGAATATTCCATATTTTGCCAATTCCATTACTCTTTCTCCTGCCTTGCAAAGCTCCCTTTTCCTGTGGGATCTCAAATAAAAGAATGTGTCATCCTCAGAATGGAGAGCAAGGTCAAAGCTCAAGGAGACAGGAAAAGTGGAAGGTAATGCAGCAAACCAGGACTGATTGGCAACTCTACACAAGATGACGGCCTACTTCAGAAAACTCTACGTCAAGCCTGACATTGAACCCTGTCCCACAGCCCACCACACAAAACTCAATACAACTTGGAAATCATCCTACTAATGCCTCCTCACATTATTTGACAAACAGGGAAACTGGTGCCCACAGAAGAGGCTCAACGATTAAGCAGCAGAGCTGGGATGAAATAGCTTTATGCACTTCATTCGGATTCCCTGAGCACCTATGCTGTGTCAGGCACTGTTTTAGTTTCTTTATCTATTTTATTTCCTTTAATTTTCAAGGCAGCCCTGTGAGGTAGATGGCAAGGCCAATACATCCTCATTTTACAGATGCACAACTGAGAGTCAAAGATGGTGAGAGACATGCCTCAGGTCACCCACTCATCAACCAGATCTCCTCACTTCCAGAGCAATGTGCTTTCTGCCACACCATGATGTCTTAAGGAGGAAAGAATATTGAGGGCATTGACCAGGGGAGCCTCTTTCATAAGTGTCTGGAGATGCCTGTCCTCTAGATAACCCCTGAAATTCATAGCTGTGAACTGTACCACTGGGCAGAGTTGCTGCTAAACCTTCCCTCAGCTGTGCAGGTCCAGAGGACTGCCAGAACCATTTCTATGAGTAGCACAATTCACACTTACATCCTAGTTCAGGGGTTCTCAATGTATGTTCTGACGACCAACTGCATCAGAAACACCTGGGAGGCTTATAAAACATGTAAATTCCTGTCCACACCTTAGAGCTTCAAAATCTGAATCTCCCTGACTGTGGTGTTGAGGGGAGAGAGACTAAGAATCTATGTTTAACAAGCATACCAATTGCTCTAATGAATACTAAAGTGTGACATACATTGCCCTAGGAATATAATCCCTGCTACCTTTTTCCAAGGAGTGACTATGAAGATCAAGAGGAAATTCAATCATTTATTAATGTATGAACTATTCACTAACATAAACTAGGCTCTGTGAGATAAAAAAACATGGTCCCCACTCTGAAGGGGCTCATTGTCTAAATGGGTGAGACAGATAATGGTGATGTAGTGGGATAAGTGCTAGGACAGGGGTTTGCACAAAGACAAAGGTGATCTAACCCTACATAGATGGGATTAGGGAATGCTTCCTGGAGAAAGATGCCTGAGATTCTCTTAAAGAATGAATAGGAGAGAAACAAGGCAAATAGAGGAAGGAGTTCCAGGCAGAGGGACCAGCTGTAGAGTTCTAGAAATGTTACTTAGTCTGATCAGATAATGTACTGTGCCTGGAACATCAACAACAACTGGTAGCAATTATTACTACTGTTCCTACTATTACCATGTAGCCAGTGGTAGAAAGAGCAGTGACCTGACTGGAAATCAGGGGACCTATGTTGGAGTCTTAGCTCTGCCATTTTGATAATATTTGACCTTGGGCAACACATTTCTCCTCTCTGGTCCTCAGTATGCACATCTGTAAGGCAGTACAGATAGTCCCTGCCTTACAATGATTTGACTTATGATTATTTGACTTTACAATAGTGTAAAAGTGATATGCATTTAGTAGAAACTGTGCTTCAAGTTTTGAATTTTGATCTTTTCCTGGATATCAAACTGCAATATGCAGTATGATACTCTCTTGTGATGCTGGGCAATGGCAGTGCGCCACAGCTCCCAGTCAGCCACGACATCACGAGGTTATACACTTACAACCATTCTGTACCCACAACCATTCAGTTTTTCACTTTCAGTACAGTATTCAATAAATTACGTGAGATATTAAACTCTTTATTATAAAATAGGCTTTGTGTTAGATGATTTTGCCCAACTGTAGGCTAATGTAAGTGGTCTGAGCATGTTTAAGGTAGGCTAGGCTAAGCTATGATGTTCAGTAGGTTAGATGTACTAAATGCATTTTCCACTTAAGATATTTTCAACTTATTATGGGTTTATCAGGGTGTGACCCTATCATAAATCAAGGAAGATCTGTATTTCATTCCGTAACTCATCAAATACATACTGATCATTTATTACGTGCCAGGCACTGTGCTAGGTGCTGGAGAGACAGTGATAAATAATAAAGGCAAGTAGTGGTGAAGAAAGACAAGTTACTTTAACAAAGTGTGATGAATATTCTAAAAGAAACAGGTTATGCAGAGCCAGCCCGGTGGCACAGTGGTTAAGTTCTTGTGCTCCGCTTTGGCAGCAGTCCAGGGTTTGCAGGCCCGGATCCTGGGTTCGGACCTACACACTGCTCATCAAGCCATGCTGTGGCAGGCATCCCACATAAAATAGAGGAAGATGGGCACAGACGTTAGCTCAGGGCCAATCTTTCTCAACAAAAAGAGGAGGATTGGCAATAGATGTTAGCTCAGAGCTAATCTTCCTCACCAAAAAAAAAAGAAAGAAAGGGGTTACAGGAATAAATGGTGGTATGTGACAAGGAGTACAGTATTGATTTTCTCAAATGAGAAAACTGGGTATGAAAATCCCCCAAAAGTCATCACTATGCAAATGAACATTATTCAGTTAGAGGTAGCTATTAGAAGTATAGAGGAGAGCTGAATTACCATGCATCTCAACTTTTTTAACCCATGCACTCTATATGCATCCTCACTCTAACTTCTGGGTATTCTCCATCTCAAAACAATTTTGCCCCAATGTCCTTTTAGTAAGCATTTCAAATATGTTTCTTCAAACTACACGCCTTCTGTCTATCCCCCACCTCGGATTTACCTCGCATTGTAAAGTGTTCCTGAGAGCAGAATAGTATGTCTGGAGAAAACAGAAATGAGCTCCTGAAACAGGTCTGGGGATAAGGAATTATAATTCTAATCCTGGTGCTCCTGGGAAAAATCCCTTACCCTCATGGGCCTCCATTTCCCCATCCACAAATATCCACAAATGGGGATTAGGGTCTGTTAGGTCCACATAATGTCCTATGTCCCTTACAGTACTGACATTTAGTGAAGGCCCCTCTGCTTCCTCTGGCATAGTGAATGACCGAGTGACAGCTGCATGTATGGAGGGGTGAGATATATGTATCTGTGCTGATCAAGAGTGGCATCAGTCCAGGAGGCTGGACTCTGCTTGCAAATCTACAGACAAGCCCAGACTGTTTGGAATTGATGAGTCAGCGAGCCCCATGCCAGATAGGGCTCCATACAGCAAGCCCAGAGAAGAGAAGAGGATAGGAGTGCTATCTCTGGGCAAATCCTCCAGCTTTCAGTCCATGAGAACTTTGGCGCTTGGGCTTAACAGAAAATCTTAAAGGGCTATGGCAGGACAAGTCAATTCAGCAATGCTGAGTGTGCATACCAGGAATTCAAGAGCACAGAGGAATGGAAACTACTGGGTGTTTGATTCTTAATCTGTGCTCACAGAAACTCAAGTATGATTACCATTTTTCATAGACCAGACATAGGAGAGATTCATTCATTCGTTTATTCAACAGATATTTATTCAACATCTGCTATGTGCCAGGCAGTGGTCTGAGCACTGAAAATATAACAATGAACAAGTCAGAAAAGTCTCTGTAGTCATAAACATATAGCTGCAACAGAAAATAAATAACTAAACACATAAGCAATGTCAAATAGCAATAAACACTATGGAGAAAACAATGAAGTAATGAACATGAAGTAATAGGTTAGAGGCCAGGGATAGATTAGACAGTTTGGTTGGGAAAGGCCTCTCTCTAAGGAGAGAATGTTGAAGCTGAGACTTCAAAAATAGAAGACAAACCAGTCATGTTAAGAGTTCCAGAAAGGGGGAACTTTAAATGCAAAGACCCTAAGATTGGAATGAGCTCACTGTATTTAAGGAACAGAAAGAACATCAGTGTGTCTGGAAAGCAACCAGCAAAGCGGACAGTGTTATGAAACAAAGTCAGAGAGGCCTAGGTCACACAGGATTTTGTGGGCTAATATAAAGATCATGGATTTTATTCCAAAAGTAATGAGGAAAAGATGCTATAAGGTTTTAAGCATAGAAGTGTTAGGTTCTGAATTCCATTTATGAAAAGTCATACAGAAAGTAAGTGGTAGAGCTGAAATTCAAGCTCAGGTCTGTCTATGTTTAAGCATTCCCAGACCCTATCTTACAAAGGCACTGCACAACCCAAATCACACCCCAATGGAGGGCCAAAAGCAGAATGATTGGTAGACAAAAGATTGGAGGAACACACTTTTTAGCCACCTAGACTGGGAATGCTTCTTGGGCTGTGGATGTATGTTTGTGTGTCAAAGGGATGGGGGAAGGGATGTAAAGAGTTTCTTAATGAAAAAAGAGACTGGGGAGACTAAGATGGCCATAAAGGCTGGTTTGAGAAGCAACAATCAGGCTTCAAATTTCCAGCTCTGCCAATCACTAGCTATGTGACCTCAAGCAAGACCCTTGGCCTCTCTGGGCTTCAGCTCAGTGTTATCTGCAGTTAAATGGAAATAATAATGCCTACCTATATGTCAGAGTGTTCTGAGAGTCGTATGAGAAAATATATGATAAATAATTCAAGTTCAGAGCTTTGCACATAGTAGGTATTTAGCATGTGTTATTACATAGGATTGAAAAACTTTAGAAGGAGGGAAGGTAGATGAGACTGAAAGAGAAGTTACAGACCAGTGAGTGTACTTTCAGTCCTAGAACAAATCAGGCCAAGGCTCTTGCTGATAGGCCACGGGACAAGATTTTTCAACTCTCCTCTTCCTGATACAGCTGAGACACTAGGACGAGGGATAGGGTTCGTTTGCACTGGGTAGAAGTCCCTCCCAAGCCATTTCTCTGCATGTTACAAATCCTGCACAGCAGCAGCTTTACTTGGTTTTTAAGGACAAAGATTCAGAGACTGAGTTGGATCCAAACACCTGCATTACAATGCAGGCTATGGAGACCTCGAGTAATTAGAGTAACCATTTCCTTAACATCTACTCCGGGACAGGTGCTTTACATCCATTATTATTATTACATTTAAACCCTTCAATAATTCTATAAGGAGGCAAGGCAGAAATTCCCATTCAACATATAAGAAAGCTGAAAAGGAAAGTGACTTGCCCAAGGTCACTCACCTAGCAAGTGGCAGAGCTGGAGTTTGAACTCTACTCTGCCTAACTCCAAAGTCCATGTGTTTTGTACTTGGGCCACACTGTGCTCCTTCCCCTCTTTGGGCTTCCAAGTGTGTGACCTTAGACAAGTAACTTCACCTCTCTGAACATCATTTCTCTAATCTCCAAACTAAGGGTAGTAATTTATACTGAATAGGGTTATCAAGAACACTGGAAAGAATATATGCACAAAGCTCTTCAGCACAGTGGGTACTCAGAAAATTTTTGCCATATCATCAGATTATTATTAAATTTTAACTATATGGTTTGAACAGCCATGGTCACGGTCTCATTCTCCCATTCTGCCCCTTACAATGACAGACAGGAGGCCTACCAGAATCTTCTAATCTCCACACTTCCTTTCTGGATAAGAGATTGCAAGGTTATCTCAGGATTGGGTGGATCATCCAGTAGCAATTCCTGGAAAAGCTGGAGTTGGAACAGAGAAAGAGCCAGCACCCCACCTAGCAAAGTAGGTCATGATGAAGGCTAAGAGGCATGGGGCTGGGAGTGGGTTGCAACCTGGCTGTAGGCTGCCCTGTCACATGTGGATTACACT
The DNA here is from genome assembly GCF_020826845.1 of Diceros bicornis minor. Taxonomy (NCBI): domain Eukaryota; kingdom Metazoa; phylum Chordata; class Mammalia; order Perissodactyla; family Rhinocerotidae; genus Diceros; species Diceros bicornis. The sequence continues at coordinate 60,821,283 of NC_080781.1, forward strand.
AAAAATACAAGCTTCCTTGCAGCACACAGTCAAGAGGAAGCAAAATAAGCTTTCTCCCAAATTCATCAAAGGATTTCTGGAAGAACAAGTGAGTGGTAGAGGGTGGGGACCCATCTAGTGGTTGCCTATTATCAGCCAATGCACAAGCAGCCTAGACTACATGGCATGATGATGGGGTGAACAGGCCTAGCATCTGGAAGAGACTGTGGCCTGCTCTGATCCTACCTCACTGCACTGCTAAAGAAAGCAAACTGAGAAGAAAGTGATAGCTGAAGGGAAGAAAAGCAGAGAGTGGGAGGAATCCAAAAGGATTATTCAAAATCACCTAGGCTGAGGGCCCCCAAACATAATTGCACAAGAATCATAGGGTCCACTTAAGAGCCTGGGACATGGGAATTGGAATTTTTTTAAGCATCTCGTTGATTTGGATGATTAGTCAAGTTTGGGAGCCACTGAGGTAATCCTGAGGTATTCACTACCTCCAAAACATTTAGAGGCAAAAAACTTTCTTTTTTTAGTTGCTTTACAACATCTATTCTTCTAAGATGTTTCTGCATTTATTCAATTATTCTTTTTATGTCTTTTAATAAAATTTTGTGGTTTTCTTCACTTGGATTTAACACCAATCTTGTTAAGGTTATTCCTTGATGTCTTTCATTTTTTCCCAGCTTTATTTAGGCATATTTGACAAATAAAAGTTATATATTTAAGGTGTAAAATGTGATGTTTTGATATATGTATACAATGTTAAATGATTAACACAATCAATCTAATTAACATACCCATCACCTCACATAGTTATGATTTTTTTGTGCATGGTGAAATCACTTAAAATCAACTCTCTTAGCAAATTTCAAGTATACAATACCTTATTATTAACTACAGTCACCATGCTGTACATTACATCTCCAGAACTTACTCATCCCACATAACTAAACCTTTGTACCCTTTGACTAATGTCTCCCTATTTCCCCCACCTCCCCAGCCCCTGGCAACCACCAGTCTTCTCTCTGCTTTTATGAGTTTGACTTTTTTTTCAACACTTGAAAAATGTTGTGTGGCTTCCTTCTGGCCTCCATGATTTTGGATGATAAATTCTCTCTCATTTAAACTGTTTTATCTCTATAGATAAGATGTCATTTCTTTCTCAAAACTTTCATAATGTTTTCATTTGTCTTTAGTTTTTAGAAGTTTGATGATGGTGTGTCTTGTCATGGATTTCTTTGAGTTTATCCTATTTCAGGTTGATATGCAAATCAAAAGATGTAGCTGTACTGCCAACTTTCCCTAAACTGCACTCGATATAATAAAAATGCCACTGCACTAGAATCAGAAAACCTGCATTCAAGTCCCAGCAATCCCATCAACCAGCTGTATTTACCTTGGAAAAGTTCTTTCTCTTTGGGCATTTTCCTCTTCTGTAATATGAGAAGTTGAACTCAAGCTGATCTATTTCTAAAACAATATAATTCTATTATCTGATTCTATTGTGATCTTACTGAGCAGTTATAGCAATAGCCACAGATGGGGCTCAGTAGGACATTGCATGGAAGACAACAAAGTGGCTCAGTAGAGTAGAGAGACAGATAAATACATGCATGATCACTGCCTCCAGTCACCATCTTGCAAGAAAAATGATCCAGATCCTGTCACCTCCTCTCTTGATGGAAACTTCTAGAACCAAGGATCCTGGTCAATATGGTATCTAAAATCAGAAAGTGTCTTTGGATACTTTGTGAATCCTGGTGCCAGACATATCTAGGTTCAAATCCTGATCCTGCCACTTTCTTGCCGTATGACTTTGGGAAGCTTATTTTGTTTCTTTGCGTGTCATCCATCAAATGATGGTCAAAGTCACATCTTCCTTGTATTTTTGGGGGGAGGATTCAATAAGGTAATGGTGGCAAATTGCCTGGCATATAGTAGGTAAATAAGGTGTTTATCTTCACCCCTTTCCTCTCAGTGAGGGGGTAGAGTAGCTTGGAGAACACAGGAAGTTGATGATCATACAGGAAAGGAGCACCGAATTTAGCCTCATCTATACTTCCATCATGCAGAGTAGCAGTAAAATCTTCATTAACAGCAAGACCAGATTTGCCAATGAGAAAACTCCTGAGCTTTCCAATTAAAAGACTTTCCTATGGAGCTGCCTAGATTAGTCTCATGCCTCTCTCTTCCAGAGACCAGTTAGTAACAGATGAAATATTCTGACTGAGACCTTGGATATGGCTTCTGCAAGAAATCCAGGAGGGTTAGTGACTCCAATATTATCTCTTTGACCCCACTTCACCTTAGGGGCTAGAGCTCTGATTCCCAATGTCCAGAGATTGGGTTACCAGAAGGAACCCTCAAACCACTGCTGGCTGAAGCTTATTATGATTCTGAGCAAGAACTTTAAGTGTTAAGCAGGGGATCCTTAGTGTCCAAGAAATAAGCAAAATAACTCAAAAAAGATATGTTTCAAGAGCCAGAAATGTAGGATTATGAAACTACAAGCCAAGTAATCTTCAACTATCAAGGGACTCCTAGGAACTACATGAAAGCTCAACTAGGCCACCAAGCCAACAGACCCCACCTAGGTCAAAACCCCTCTATAGCACCACCAGATCCTGAATGTAATGAAGCCAAATTGCTCTATCTCCTTTTTTCTGTTCATCCTAGACTGAGCCATCATAGAATGAGGAGAGTAGGAAATGGGGATTGGATAGTGGACAGCCTACTCATTCTTTCATCCAACTACCAAGTATAGTGAATCAAACAGTCACTAGATTGGGAGACCCTTGAATGCAAGGATCACATTTGTCTTGTTCTATGTCTTTCATAGAGTGAACACTAAATAAATAAATGTACATCAAATGAGTGAATGGAAGGAAGCATGGATGGATGGATGGATGGATGAGTGAATGGTATGCTAGGAAAAGGACTAAAATATTAGGAAACCTAGGTTTTAGTTCTGCCAGTAACTGACATATGATATTGAACAAGTTGTTTTTCTCTGCTGGTCATTGTCTGTGTATAACATTAGATTATCTCAAAAGGCCCTGCCAACTCAACTTCTCAATAATTTTTGTGATGCCCTCGGTGGTGCTTACCAGCCCTGGTTCAGGAGTTTATCACTATATTCTCCCCTGCCATTTTCTGATCCTGTTGAGTTATTGGAATGACATGGGAGGAGAGTTGCTTATGGAGGGAGGCAGCACAGCATAGTGTGAAGAACATAGGCTGTGAACAGGCTTAACAGGCCTAAATTCCAATCCCAGTTCTGCTATTCTAGCTATACAGCCTTGGACATTAAATTCCTCTCTCTGTATCAACCTGGTTGATGAAGGCCAGAATTGGAAAGTTTAGGCAAGCCAAACAATATAAACTACTCTCAATTTTCAATTACACAGATTTCATTTATGGACAAAGTAGAACTGTCTTTAGTGTGGCTGGTGCAGGACTTGTAACTCTGCTGTCCAGGTGAGGAGGCTGGGGACTTTTCTTGTCAAAAGACAAGAGGTTTATGACTCTGAATGCTGCTCTCTTTCCGCTAGTCAAAGATAGAACCTTTAATCCTTCTAGGCTAGAAATAAATAGAAAAAGGAAAGAGGATACTAATGTTTCCTAAGCAACTAGTATGTCATAAACATTATAACATGTTATCATTTCTTTAATCTGAAAAATAGTGAAAAACACAAAAATTAAAAATCAAACATAATCACTCAAATTAAAAATTAAATAAAGAGTCAAAGAAGCCCTCCTCCATATCCCATTCCACTCCCAATAGGTAACCAGGGTTAGCAATTCGGTATATATCATACGTCACCTCCTAACTGAGGTTTTCCCCAATCACCCTATTCAAATTTGCCACCCCTTCCCCCAGCACTCTGGAGCACCTCACTCTTTATTTTTCTCCATAGCACTTATCATCATAAAATGTACTATATAGTTTGTATATTTGTATGTTTATTATCTGTCCCCTCCACCACCTCCAAGAAAAAGTAAGCTACATGAGGTCAGGGATCTAGGTCTCTTTTGTACTGCTGAAACCTCAGTACCTAGATCTTTGTCTGGTATATACTAAGCAGTCAATAAATGAATGAATGAGTCCTTCTTGATATTTTTGTAAATTTGTACAGACATATCTGCATATATCAAGTTGTATCCCTATATAAACACAAACACATTTTATCAAAAATTGACTCATGTATATTCTTCTGAAATTTGCTTCTTTCACTTATCTTTCTATTTAACTATATTTTATCCTTTTTAAGAATTACATAGCATTCTCCATTTTTATTAATTTATTCACCAATTCCTCTACTGGTGGCCATTTAATTATATGTATGCTTTTGCTATTATAAACTTCTGTAATAAACCTCCTTGTGCAGTTATCTTTAAGTATGTGCACTTTTAATTTCCACAGAGTCAAGTTCCAAAAGTGAGATTGATGGGTCAAATAAAAAAGTATGCACATTTTCCAATGTCTGTTACTTTATGAAATTCACACATCTACCCTTAGAGGTAGATGTAAGTATCCTCATTTTAAGGGTTAGAAAACTGAGGCTTTGATGGTAAAGTGACTTGTTTTGGATACACAGCTAGTCAGTAGCAGAGCCAAAGTCGAAACATGGGCCTACTGGAATCCCAGACTTCTCCATTCTTTCTGCTATACCATACTAGTTTATGAGAGAAGGGCAGATAAGACTACAACTGTGACATACTGTCAGGGGAAGAGTGAAAGTGTTAAACTCCTTAAAGCATAAAACTTACTTAATTTATACCCCAAACCTAAATTAAACTCCTACCCCTTCCACTTAATATTACCAAATACTTGAAGCATGATTAGCCCCACTTCCTAGCTGTGTGTGCTTATGCAAATTATTTTACCTCTCTGAGCCTCAGATTTCTCACCTGTAATATGAGGTAGAATGGTGCTTGCCCTGTCTTACAGGGTGGCTATAAGATCAAATGAGTTTCTATTTGGGAAAGTCCTTTTTAAACTGTAATGTGCTTTACATTCTTGAAAGCTACTCATAATTGGAACTGCTTCAACCAGTCTGAACAATGCCTTCTGTTTTTCTAACGTCTACGATCTTTACAAGAAGTCCAGGATATAAGCTGAAATTAATGTCCCTATATTACAAATAAGAAACTGAGATTCAGAGAGGCAATATGACTTAAAATTATGACCCCAGAGCTTTTAATGTCCATAGGAATGATCTAGTCCTGCAGTTTTTAAACTGGGTTCCTGTTGCCTAGAGCTTCGTCCCCAAAATTTGATTGAAATTTCAAAATTAGGTTCCAAATATTTTTTGAAAAAAAGTATGCAAACTCAAATGTGCTCTAGGCCAAGTTTTAATATATTTGAGATGCCAACACATGAACCTGGGCTTCTGGGTAACCTCATTTTTGTGCAGATCTCATTATAAAACAACAGTCTCTACATATTTGAAACTCTTTGCAACTATGTCATTGATTTGAAAGGTTGGAGCTCAACACTTGGCTTTTTTAAATTCAGGCCTGCGTATGTCTGCTCATATCAGATTCTAACAAACAAGTTATCCTCTACTTATCAGTACATATAAGGATTTGCATGAAATTGTTCAACCAAAGTTGGATGCCAAACCTGTTATCAATAAGCTTATTTAAAAATGTCTGTGCTTGTTAAAATTGCTTTATTGTTTACTTTGATTGACTTTATAATAAGTAAATTATATTCATTGAAATGTGGTCTTTTTCAGATATGAATCAGATCATACCAGTTTTCTGTTCAAAACCCTCCAAAGACTTCCCATCTCACTCAGAGCAATGGTAGTCTTTACTGTGACCTACAAACACGCCCCCTCTCATAACTTTTCCAACCTCTTCTCCTACCACTCTCCTCCACCAACCACAGTGGCCTCCTCAATGTTCCGAGAAGGCAAGAGATATGTTCCTGCCTCAGGACCTCTGTGCTGGCTGTTATTCCTCCTGGAATCCTCTCCCTCTAGATATCTGCATTCTTACAACTTTGAAGGTTTTTCTTAAAAAAGTTTCTTTCTCAATTAGGCCTTCCCTTGAGCATCCTACTAAAAATTATACCACTCTCCATTCTCCTTCAATTCTTAATTTTTTCCATAGCATTTATCACCATTTGAAATACTATACATTCTACTGTCAATTTCACCCTACTTTAATGTAATTTCCATAAAGTCATGGGATTTTTGTCTGTCTTATTTATCTCTATATCCCCAAGACCTAGAACAATGTCAAGCACACAGTAGGTGCTCAATACTTGTTGAATAAATGAATCAATGAACTTATAAAATACATTTAAAACTAATAAAATACCACTTGTGTCTACATATACTAAGATTCCATGTAAGATTTCATTTAAACATAAAGAATAGACCTGCTAAAAATAGTTTAAAGACTATTGATCAAGTTCCAGGTTTTCATATTACGGAGGAGGAAAGTAAGACCCAGAAGGGAGGAGTCTCAAAAGGGCCCCATAGTAAATGAACAAGCTTTGTCCTCTGTCTTTTACAAGCTTTGTTTGTTGCTTTTCTACCAGGTTACTTCAAATATCCTCTGTTAAGAGGAAACCAGGAGTCCAGGGACTCCAGAATGGTACAGGTTGATCCAGATCAGGGGCAAGAAAGCCAAGTAAGATGCCCCAGGAACTAGGGCAGAGTCAATCACAGGGTCTCCAGGAAAGTACTGAACTAAAGGTTGCAGAGTAAGAGGTAGAGGATTTAGGGGAAAGGTGAGGTGAATAGTTGGTAGCCAAGGGGATTCCAGAGATACTGAGTAGATGCTATCATTTGGCAAGGCTCTCAAGGCAACGGCTATACATGGCCAGCTTCAGGGCAGCTGCATCTGGGATTTGCCTCTAAATATCCTCTGGCAATATCCTGGCTTCTGTGGTTTCTATACCACTTCCAAACTGCCTTTATATAATCAAGGACTCACAAAGATCTGGAAAGGCCCCTCTAAGATCATCTAGTCTAATAACCTCATTTTATGAAGGATGTACTGAGGCCCAGTGAGAAAAGAGGGCTTACCCAAATTCATTCAGCTAGGAAAAGGCAGTGCTGTGACTATAGTCATGGTCTCTTGCTCCCCACCCAAATGTCCTTTCCACTAGTATCACAGGAACTCAGGACTGAAAGATAGTGGGTAATCAAGTCCAACCCCACCATGCCCATTTCATATTTAAATCGCCATGAAGGGAAGATCTCACCTCTCTGTGGATATCTCCAATAATGGGATCTAATTTCATCCCAAGGTACCCTATTGCTTCCATGTACAGCTATGAGAGTTAGAAAAGCTTATTATTTGCCCTTAAAATGAATTAAAATATGTCTATGAGTTCCACCCAAAGGTACCCATTATATCCCCGGGGGCCACACAGACCCTATCTGCTTCTTCTGACCTAAGACAGCCTTTCAGACATCTGAGAACAGCACTCACACCTCTGCTTCAATCTAATCACGTCTAGCTTTTTAACCATTTTCATGGGACCTGGGTTTCAGATCCACCTCCAGTCTGCTCTGCCCCTCTGGACATGCTCCTATTTTTCTGTTGTCACCTTTAAAGTAGAGGAGGATCCTAGATCTCAGCATAGTCCTCCAAGGGAGTTTCACCAGGGCAGAGGACTTCTCTCTGTCTAGGTTATACATGTGTATTAATGAGCTCAAGAGCATTTTGGCTTTGCAGCTAGTCAAAATTCACTGTCTGTATCTGACCAACTAGAACTACTAAGTCTCCTTCACAAGGATTTGACTGACTTCTGGTTTTTAGTCATACAAATAAGGAGCTTAAAAATTGTCACTCCCATCCATACAAGAAGAAAAATGCTAAAAATCCCTTCTTTGATCCACAAGAGAATTGAGTTCACAGGGAAACCCTTAAAAATTGTAGATACAGGCAGGAGGATACAGGGAATTGCAGCTTACCAGAGCAGAAGCTCAGGAACATAAACATTCACGGGAACCAATACATGGGTAGGAAAACCTAATCTGTAACTGATTAATTACTGAAATCTCAGTGAGGACAAGCTTGAGAGTTAAAAACTCCAGGGGAGCCAAGTCTCAAGCAGACCACTACACTTTCATAAATTTTATTTCCAGGAGGCCTACCAGGTTCTCACAATGAAGATCAGAGAAAAATACCAAAAATACTCTTGTGCTTCCAGCAGGAGAGGGGAAAAGTAGCCATTTTGAAAAAAAAAAAAAAAAACCTAGAGCATTCTGTTCTCTTAAAAAGACCTGCTTCCAAGGGAAGGCTCTTACCACAGCTTACCTGACCTAGGGAATGGGAAATACACAACTCCACCCACTCTAGCTTTCCATTTCAGGGAGGGGATATATGCAACTCTAGCCACCTCTAGCCTTCCTGCCTCACCTAAGGGGAGGGGAATGAGAAGTACTTCTGAAAGTTACAGCTCAGGGATACAGGTTCAATAAAATGCTGAAACCTAATTACAGGACTACAGAATGCTTTCCTTCTCCCTACACCTTCCCACCACATTGATAGGGATCCTGTATAATAATGGGATTAAGACTAAAAGAACTGCATTACTCATACCTTATTTAAGAAGTCTCTAGGGAAATCCAAAGACAACAGGGGAGACAAAAAACAAGAATACCAGTGGAAATGTTAGCCTCTGACAGGTACAACTATAGCAAATGGTAAACAGAGCCTAACTCCTAGTCAGATAAACACAGAACCTCAAATTAAAGGCCTAGTTACCTCAGTTCCTTTTACTCAGTATATCATGTCAAGCTTTCAACAAAAAATTACAAGACATATTAAATGACAAAAAACATTTGAAGAGACAAAGCAAGCATCAAAACCAGACTCAGACAGGGCAAAGAAGTCGGAAGTATCAAACTTGGCATTTAAAATAATGATGATTAATAAGCTAAGGACTCTAATGGAAAAAGTGGGCAACATGAAAAAACAGAGGAGTAATGTAGGCAAAGAGGTGGAAGTGCTAAGAAAATATGAAAAGGAAATGCTAGAAATAAGATACCAAAAATTCTGTTACAGAAATGAAGAATGTTTTTGATGGGCTCATTAATAGACTAGACACAACTGAGGACAGAATTAGTAAGCTTGAAGAAATGCCAATAAAATTCCCAAAACTAAAAGCAAAGAGAAAAAAGAATGAAAAAGATGGAATAAAATATTCAAAAACTGTTTCACAATTACAAAAAGTGTAACAAACATGTAATGGAAATACCAGAAGGAGAAACAAGAGCAAAAAGAACATAGGAAATGTTTGGAGTAATAATGGCTGAGAATCTTCCAAAGTTAATGTCAGGCACAAAACTACAGATCCAGGAGGTTCAGAGAACACCAAGTGTGATAAATAACAACAAAAAAAGAAATGTACACCCAGCATATTAATCATATTAAAACTGGTCAAAATTCAAAAAAGTAAGAGCATTTGGAAAGGAATAAATGAAGATAAAATAAAATCTTTTGTTTCTCTATTCTTAATTGATCTAACAGATAATAGTTTGTTCAAAATAATAATAACAATAATGTATTCAGTGATTATAGCTTATGAATAAGTGAAATGAATGACAGCTGTGTAATAAGGGACATGAGGGAGGAATTAGAAATACTTTGTTATAAGGTACTTGCACTATCAGTGAGGTAGTATAGAGGTATTTGAAATTGGACTTGGATTACTTGTAAATGTATAATGCAAACTCTAGGGCAACGACTAAAAAAAAGGAAAAAGAAGTATATTTGATATGCTAAGAGAGAAAATGGAATCATATAAGATGTTTAATTAAAACCGGAGAAGGCAAAGGGAAAAAAAACAGAGAAGGCAAAAAAATAGTGAAAGACAAAAAAAGAAAAAAATAACAAGAGCAATGAATAGAAAAATAGCAATAAATATGGTAGATATTAATCGAACAATATCAATAACAAGTTTAAATGTCAATGGTCTAAATATACCAATTTAAAGACAAGGACTGTCAGGGTGGATAAAAAAACAAGATGCAACTATGTGTTGCTACAAGAAACCCACTTTAAATAAAAAGATATAAATAAATTAATAGTAAAGTGATGCAGAAAGATATACCATGCTAACACTAACCAAAAGAAAGCTGGAGTAGCTATATTAATTTCAGACAAACCAGACTTCTGAGCAAGGAAAATCATAAGAAATAAAGAGAGGCATTACATGATGATAAAGGGGTCAATTCTCCAAGAAGACATAAGAATCCTTAATTTGTATGTGCCTAACCACAGAGCATCAAAATGCATGAGACAAAAACTGATAAAGCTACAAAGAGAAAAAGATGAAACCACTATTATAGTTGGAGACTTCAACACCCATCTATTGACAGATCCAGGAGACAGAAAATCAGCAAGGACATGGTTGAACTGAACAGCATCATCAATCAGCTGGATCTAATTGACAGTTACGGAGTACTTCATCCAACAACAGCAGAATACACATTATTCTCAAGCTCACATGGAACATTCACCAAGATGTACCACATTCTGGGCCTTAAAATACACCTTAACAAATTAAAAAGAATAAAAATCTCACAAAGTATGCTCTCAGATGACAATGAAATTAAACTAGAAATCAATAACAGTAAGATAGCTGGAAATCTCCAAAATACTTAGAGATTAAATAGCACACTTCTAAATAACGTATGGGTCAAAGAAGAAGTCTCAGAGATATTTTAAAAGGTTTTGAACTAAATGGAAATGAAAATACAACATATCAAAATTTATGGGATGACGTAAAAACAGTGCTTAGAGGGAAATTTACAGCATTAAATGCATATATTAGAAAATGAGAAAGATATCATATAAATAATCTAAGCCTCCACCTCAAGAAACTAGAAAAAGGAGAGCAAATTAAATCCAAAGTAAGCAGAAGAAGATAAATAATAAGCATTGGAACAGAAATTGAAAACAGGAAATCAATAGAGAAAAATCAAGAAAACCAAAAGCGGGTTCTTTGAAACAATCAATAAAATTGATAAATCTCTAGCCAGGTTAACTAAGAAAAAAAGAGAAGACATAAATTACTAGTATCAGAAATGAAAATGGAACTATTACTATTGAGTCCATGGACATTAAAAGCATAATAAATGAATAATATGAACAACTCTATGCCCACAAATTCGATAACCTAGATGAACTGAACCAATTTATTGAAAGACACAATGTACCAAAACTCACACAAGAAGAAATAGATGATGTGAATAGGCATAAATCTATTAAAGAGATTGAATCAATAATTAATAACCATTCAAAAGAGAAAGCAGCAAGCAGAGATGGGTTCACTCATAAATTCTAGCAAGCATTTAAGGAAGAAATTATACAAATTCTTTACAATCTCTTTGAGAAAATAGAAGCAGAGGGAATACTTCATAACTCATTCTATGAGGACAGCATTACCCTAATACCAAAACCAAACAAGACATTACAAAAAGAGAAAACTACAGACCAGTATCTCTCATAACATAAACGCAAAAATCCTTAAGAAAATATTAACATATCAAATAAAACAATATATAAAAATAATTATACACCATGGCCAAGCAGGATTTACTACAGTTATGCAAGACTAGTTCAATATTTCATGATCAATTACTGTATCACATCAACAGAGTAAAGATGAAAAATCATAAGATCATATCAATAAATGCAGAAAAAGCATTCAACAGCATCCAACACCCATTTATGATAAAACCTTTCAGCAAACCAGGAATAGAGGGGAACTTCCTCAACTTGGTAAAGAACATCTACAAAAAACCCACAGCTGACATCATACTGAATGGAAACTAGCTGCTTTCCTGCTAAGACCAGGAACAAGTAAAGGATGTCCCCTCTCACCACTCCTATTCAACATCATACCTGAAGTCCTAACTGATGCAATAAGATAAGAAAAGGAAATAAAAGGTATACCGATTGGGCAGGAAGAAATAAATCTGTCTTTGTTGGCAGATGACATCATTTTCTATGTAGAAAATCCCAAAGAATCAACCAAAAAACTCCTGGAATTAATAAATGACTATAGCAAGATTGCGAGATAAAATGTTAATATACAAAAGTGGATTACCGTCCTACATACCAGCAATGAACAATTGGAATTTGAAATTAAAACAAAGAATGTGGCTGAGCCCTGCATCTTAAGTATTTGGTTTTGTGTTCAAGTGGTGAGATTTTGCACTTGTTCTGGTTTCATTGTACCTTTTTAGTTTCAGTTCTCTTATTCCACAAGTCTAAGCTTTGTGTTTCATCACAATAGTTCCAGAGTTTGCCCCAGGCAGAATCTTACAAACCCAATGCAGGAAAATATGTATTTAACTCATTTCTAAATATCCCCAAGAAATAGGTACCCCTCCCCACTTCTAAAAAACTTCTACTTCATTTACCGCTTTTTGCAACATGAGCTCCCAGAACATGGAGTCAGTGGGAACTCTGTCCTTAGCCTAGGTTCTAGTCTTAATTTCAGAATCAGTTAAATTTTTCTATAAGTTCAAGAGCTTTGATAGCACAGTCCCATGGTTTCAGGCAGGAAATCTTTTCTTAAGTGCCTAGTAAACATTTGCTGACTAGAATGAGTCCCTACTTTGGAGTCAGACACATTTAAGTAAGAATCCACACTTTGTTACTTACTAGTTTTGTGGCCTTGGACAATTTATTTAACTTCTCTGACGTTCAGTTTTCTTATCTGTATAGTAGAATCAATAATCCCTACCTCGCAGAGCTGAAAGAAGCATTCATTGAAATAATGGAGCCAACAGATATGAATATGCCTACCATTTTCTACAACACATGCTAGTTTCTTTTTCATAGACAGTTAACTTTATGATGTGTCTAGCTCTGTGCTAAGAACCAGGAAAATCCGTGTAATACCAACAGCCCAGAACACCTGGCTGTTCTCTCGCCATAGTCATATCTCAAAAATGCATCATGGAGATTGAGAGGGGCTAGAACCTGGAACAACACCCCCAGGAAATGTTTCACTGTAAAATTGGCCAATGGAGGTTCAGTTTGGCAGACAGATAAGTTTTAATCCAGAAAGTCAGTTGGTGATGGTGCTAATGGGATGTGGTTTAACAACCAGTTCCCAGGAGGGAAACAGCACTGATTTGTCATGTTTGCCAATTTCTTTGGTATAAACATTTACACAACTGAACATGGAGTTGAGAAGAAATGTGCACAATTGGTTTTCACAGACAGTGTGAGCTGGCTCTAGCATACCATAAAATAAGTCGAGGAATTCATAGAAGCAGCAGAGAGAGCTTGCAAAAAGGAGACTGGACCTGAGGCAGAGTCTAGGGCAGCAATGGGAAGGCTTCATATTGATAGACTAAGAAGGTGATAGGCCAAGCTTAGATCAGGATTGGTCCTCGTTACTGGGGCAGAACTGAGTTTGAAGTTGGGCATCAAGGAAGTGCGGTTGTGCTGGGAAGAAACACCCCAGCTGAACTTACAGTTCTCTAACACAGTGGTTCTATAGTGTGGTCCCAAGACATAGCATCAGCATTACCTGGAACTTGTGAGAAATGTAAATTCTTAGCCCCATTCCAGACCTACTCAATTGAAACTCTAGGTGTTTGGCTTAGCCATTTATGGTTTAATAGCCCTCCAGGTGATTCTAGTGCCCACTCAAGTCGGAGAACAATTGCACTAACTGCAGGCCCATTTTTCTTATGACCAAGCCAGGCCAAGCCCATGTCCCAGGCTCTTCTGGGAAAAATCCTCAATGTGCAAAAGTGACCAGGCACATTTCGGCCAAAAGGAATTGCCTGCATCCATGGGGAGGGCAGGTGGGCAGCTGGGGATAGGGAGATGTAAGGGCATAGAGTAATAGCTTCTTGTCATCTCCATTACCTGTCATAGTCAAGTTGTCTGTTACAACAATGTTAGGGTTAATTCTCTATACAGGTTGTCTTTAAACAAGATCATGGCATTTTTCAGACCTGGAAACTCAAGCCTCGAGTTTTCAACCTGGCAGTTTAGTTCCTTGGTTTCCTGCTCAACATATCACTCTGTCACTTTATATACTCTGAAGGGATTAAAAAGAACATACAATCTTGAGGTAATTAGCCTTAAGAAATTAGTCTTTATATATAATTACTTCATATAATCTTGAGGTAATTAGCCTTTCTTGAAAAATAGCCCCAAGCAGGAGGAGGCACTGGGTCATTTTTAAGTTCTCAGTTGGTTTTGTCATAAAATGAATGAATATGGAGCTGTTTCCCAAGATCTAAAGAAAATTGCTATACTTGAAATTCAAATCAGATTCCCAAATTTACAGAGTACTTTTTAGTTTTCAAAGAAATTTGTTTATTATTTTACTTGTGGTAAAATACACATAACACAGAATTTACGATCTTAACCATTTTTAAGTGTATATTTCAATGGTGTCAAGTACGTTCACATTGTCGTGCAACCATTACCACGATTTATCTCCAGAATTCTTTTCATCTTGCGAAACTGAAACTCTATAGCCATAAACAACTACTCCCTATCCCCTCTTCTCCCAGTCCCTGGTAACCTCTATTCTACTTTCTGACTCTATGAATTTGACTATTCTAGGTACCTCACATAAGTAGAATCATACAGTATTTGTCCTTTTTGTGACTGATTTATTTCACTTAGCATAATAACCTCAAGGTTCATCCATGCTGTAGCATGTGTCAAAATTTCCCTCCATTTTAAGACTGAATAATATTCCATTGTATGTATATACCACGTTTGGTTTATCCATTCATTCATTCATCCATCAATGGATACTTGTGTTGCTTCAACCTTTTGGTTATTGTGAACAATGCCACTATGAACATGAGTGTACAAATTTCTCTTCAAGACCTTGCTTTCAATTCTTTGGGGTATATACCCAGAAGTGGAGTTGCTGTATCATATGGTAATTCCATTTTTTATTTTTTGAGGAGCTGCCATACTGTTTTCCATACTGACTGCACCATTTTAAAATCCCACCAACAGTACACAAAGGTTCCAATTTTTCCACATCCTTGCCAATACTTGTTATTTTCTGAATTTTTGTCAGTAACCATCCTAATGAGTGTGAGGTGAATCTCATTGTGGTTTTGATTTTCATTATTCCTAATGATTAATGATGTTAATAATCTTTTCATGTGTTTATTGGTCATTTGTATATCTTTGGAGAAATGTCTATTCAAATCCTTTGTCCATTTTTAATCAGTGTGTTGTTGTTCAATTGTAGGAGTTATTTATATATTCTGGATATTAATCACTTATCAGATATACAAATAAATTTTGAATACTACATATTTGATCCTTGACACAAACATTGGAAAGGAGCTAGGGCATGGTTTATAATTATTCTCAAGGTTATAGAGGAGGAAACTAAAGCTCAGAGATGAGTAGAGATGTCCCAATGTCACATAGTGAGTCCAGACATATAGCCAAGGCTAGGAGCAAGTCTGCTGTCTTGATGATCCTAGAATTCTGATCCTGACAGGCCCTTCAAGACCAATGAATCTGAGTACCTCTTGTTAGAGACAAAATATCGAGGGATTTATACAAGGTTACACAGTGAGTCAGTTGCAGAACATCATATATGATCCAGCTTTCCTGACTCCCAGTTTGGTAGCCTCTCCATTCCACCCTCTAGCAGACAACAATTTAGCACAGTTGTAAAAGGCTGTGTCTGCTGCCTACCTCTTAAGGAAGTGCTAAGTCCTAAGTACCTTAGGATAAATCTACTAAAAGTGGGAACTTTACCTGAATTTTCCTGAAAAAGTACTCAATTTTCTGCCTCAATTCATCAGTAAAGACCTAGTCCATGTATCTTTATGTATTGGTGTTTTCACGTTCTTTGGATAAATACTCAGCAGTGGAATAGCTGGATCGTATGATTTCACTCATTAAGTAGTAGATAATAACAACAACAAACAAACACATAGATACAGAGATTGGATTGGTGGTTACCAGAGGGGAATGGGGGAGGGAGGAGGGAGAAAGAGATAATACGGCACATGTGTGTGGTGATGGGTTGTAATTAGTATTTGGGTGGTGAACGTGAGAACATGATGTAATCCATGCAGAAATAGAAGTATAATGATGTACACCTGAAATTTATGCAATGTTGTAAACCAATGTTACTGCAATAAACAAAAAAATAAATAAATAAAAAGAAAGAAAAAAATGAAAAAAAATAAAGACGTAGTCCAGGCGGTCTATTGTGCCCCAGTTTCTCTATCTGTAAAATGGGAAGTGATATACTTCATTGCAGCTTCTCACGTTTATAATGAGGAAGACAAAAGCTTGAATATAATTATGAGAGTATGGAATACAGAGACAGACCAGGTTTGACTTTTACATCTTAGCTGTAAGATGCTTCTTTTTTTCTTACCTCAGTTTCTTCACCTGTAAGGGGAAGGATTCATCCCTCTCACAGGGCTGTTTTGAAGCTCAAAGGCAATAATGGAAGTGAATTGTCTTAAACATCGTGGGTTATCATGCAGTGCAGTCAGGAAGTCAGATTCCATTATGTAGACATTCTCCATGTTGTTATTGTCACTGGTTGAGACCAAAGCCCAGAGAATGGATGGCTGGACCATGTCTAGGAAACAAGTAGCCTTTCTACTTCCCAGAAGATGGTTACCTACATTACTGTCCAAAGCAAAGATGCCATGGCATTACCTAAATGCTCAGTACACATCCCCTGCCACACCCCTTCCAATATCTGCTCAATTTTTCAATCCCAGAACACAATATTATGCCAGTCCTATGTTATGGTCCCTGCTGAAACCTTGTATCTTTCCAAGATAAACTGTTACTAAAGACTAGGCTGCTATATTTTATACCAAATGACCCAGCCCTGACTGAATCTGACACCAGGCAACCAATCTTTAGGCTGGAGTGGAACTTATGACTTGTTTTTCTTGTCAGAAAAAGATGAACTGGGCCAATCAGATTCTCTCTGTGACTCTCAAGTTTGAACTAGGATATATGAAAAAGAAATGACCAACTAGTAGTAGGAGCTAGAACTGAAAGTCATCAGGTTGAGTGGGAGCAGGAAAAGTTACAGTGTACTGTGTTAAAGCTGAAGTTATGAGGGAGTCAGTTGGTAAGGGAACTGAAAGTAGTAGAGGGTGGCCAAATCACACTAAAAAAGGTCCATTTATGAACTCTGGTTGTTGAGGTCTCTTTAGCTTCTTAGGTTCACTTCTGTGTCAGGCCTCCTATAGCTTTGCAAGAAGCTCTTTTTTTACTTAAAGATTTCTGATTCTGACTAAAACAATCACAAAACACTTATTAAACTGCTCCTTTTCCCCAGTTCTCTCTGCTCTCAACCTACAGCCCTGGGCACCATGCAAAATGAGTTAAGCAAATAAGGTCCATGCCATCTAGAAGCTTACAACAAAGCAGGGCAAAGAAGGGAAGAACACTTTTAAATGTTTACAACACATGATGAACTATGCCTGCTACATTACCTACATCTTCTCCTTTAATACCCACAGTAACATCAACAGGTAGATATCTCTATTTTACAGATGAAAACATGAAGGCTCTGAGAAGGGAAGTGATCTGCTCCAGGTTAATACTTGAAATTGGTTGGTCTGGAGTCAGAGTCTGGGCTCTTAGTACTATACCTCACTGTCTTGATGAATCTACTAGATCAGTAGTTTCCAAACTTGGTTGATTATGAGAATGTCGTAGGGATTCTTTTTTAAAAATACAAATGTCCTTCCTAACTCATACTTCCCTTCCCCTTCAATTCTGAACCTCAGTTACAAGGTGGAGCCCAAGCATCTGGATTATTTTTAAACACTTCCCTGGTGATTCTGATCAGCCAATCTGAAGACCAGTGAGTTTGAAAACCACTGTTTCAGACTATATTTAATTTTTTTAAAAGCCTACAATCACTCTTTAACCACTCCATGCTTTCCTTTCCTCCATTTGTCTGAATAAAGCAGTGATATCTTCTACTGGAGTTACTTGATGCAAGGGATTGAAAAAGTCCAGGTCTGGCCACAGAGAACTTTTGCATAATACTATCACTTTCGAACAACTTTCATAGTCCCATTGAAAGAGTTGAACCTGATCTAATTATCCCCATTTTATAGATGAGAAAATCAAGGTCAGAAAGGTAAGTGACTTGATTAGAGACAGCCAACAGAGACAAAGCCAAGATTAGAAATGTAGGTCCTGGAAGCCCAGTGCTCTTCTTTTTTTTTTTTTTTTAATTGGTTTATAACATTGTAAAAATTTCAGGTGTACATCATTGTACTTCTATTTCTGCATGGACTACATCATGTTCACCACCAAAATACTAATTACAACCCATCACCTCACACATGTACCAAATTATCCCTTTCACCCTCCTCCCTCCCCCCTTCCCCTCTGGTAACCACCAATCCAATCTCTGTCCCTATGTGTTTGTTTATTGTTGTTATTATCTACTACTTAATGAAGGAAATCATACGGTATTTGACCTTCTCCCAGTGCTCTTCTTAACCGCTCTAAGGCTTTTGTCTCATCTGTAATTATAATTCTTCTACCCCCAGAGCCTGGTTTCCTTTCAGCCCAGCCTCATTTTTTCAGTCCAGGACCTATGAGCCCTAGATACTCTGCATAGCTTCTCTAATGTGTACTTGGCCTGTGGCCTCTGTTTCAACAAAATGCGTGGGAGTGGATGCTGTGCAAACATGCCCCAGCACACCTGGCTCAGCTTAGTGGGGGGAGGAGACAGAGCCTACGCGTTCTGGTCCTTCTGCGGGAGCACACCAGCAGCACATTCTGAGCCAAAATGAACCTACAATTTGCAGTTGATGCAGTTCTCAAAAGTGGCAGAGTTCCTTTTTTTAGACTGTCCACGTGGTGTTTCCAATCCAAGGAACTGCATTCTATAACCCTACAGGGGTGTACAGGAGTCCTAGGTAGAATTGCTCAATACTGGAAGATCAGAAAATTGTGTGATGTCATAAGAAGAACACCAGCCTAGAGGTCAGCACACCAAGTTTCCAATATTGTCTACTCTTTGGGTCTCAGTGTCCCTACCTATAAAAGAAAGAAGTTGGGCTCTGTCATTTCTCAGGTCCTTTTCAGCTTTGACACCTTATCATTCTATGCGATCAGTTCTTTACAGAATGCTTTGGATGCCTGCAAGATTGGGCTAGAGAGTGGAGCAGACTCCAAGCCTGGGTTGTTAAGCTTTGGGCAGGAAATCTGCGGAATGCGGGCTATTTATGTAAAGCTTCAAGACTGGTTTGTTTCTGAGGGTATTTTCCTCTTTTTTTTTTTTTTACTATCTGGAAATGTGGAATCTGCAAATGATCTAATTAACTATCTGAATTATTCTTGGTTGGACTCCGTTATTGCCCACCCAAGTCTTCCTCCATCCCTATCCATGAGTCTTCTCTTCTTTGAGGTAAATGGGAATAATTTGGCACGTGAAAGATTGGGGTGGGAAGTGGGAAGTTACTCTGAGAAAAGATTAATCTTTTGTCCTTGGCAGGGGCAGTATAGAGAAGTATATATATTTAAGCATTGATTTAATCAGTAAACATTTCCTGAGCATCTACTATATATCAGTGATTGTTCTAGGTATTTGGAATGTAGAGATGAATGAGGCACATAATGATTTACAGCAGTCATGTAAGCTTCCTATTGTCCTATCCTGGGTCACACAACTCATGCCTGGCATAGCCAAAATGC
Source organism: Diceros bicornis minor (assembly GCF_020826845.1). Classification (NCBI taxonomy): domain Eukaryota; kingdom Metazoa; phylum Chordata; class Mammalia; order Perissodactyla; family Rhinocerotidae; genus Diceros; species Diceros bicornis. The sequence continues at coordinate 60,840,948 of NC_080781.1, forward strand.
TGGTGTTGGCCAGCATTCTGACCTTCAATAGGGGGACAGAGAAGTGGTAAGGACAAAGCTTTTAGTTACTTCTTGTATGCTACCAATTGGCTGACAAAGCCTAGAGCCCAAAGGGACTAGCTGGAACACATCAGCTATACACCAGCAATATACAAGTTCATGTGAAGGACCTCTTCAGTCTTGTTGATCTTATATGACAGTCTAAACAAACCTAAAGAATATATCCCCAGCTCTTGATTTGTCTATTCTTTCTCTCTGGATTTCCCTACTTCCTGTCCCCCACTCCTTTTCCTTGATAAAAAGAAAAGTACCTTTCTAAAGGATAAAAACCTAAGCATCTCCGAGGTTTAAGCTGAGAAGGGCTTAGGATGAATAACTAAAATGAAAGAGCCAACTCCCCAGAAAGCAGTGTTTGAGATGCTGGAACCACTATTCCTTCCCAACTAAAGATGACTCCCCTTCACAAAACTATTTTTTAGTCACTACTAGGAGCAAGTCATGGTGTATTTTTTATGAGGATGGGGGCTGAAAGCATTAGGAGATGTGGACATTTAAGCCTTTTCCTACTTACTCTCCCCAAGGTGGACCATATTTTTTCTGTTCTGGGATAAGGGGTCCAAGACTTCTCCAGGTGTTATCACTCCAGGCCTGGATGATACTGGCGCTTAAGGTCAGAATCATGATCAATCAGAACTCATCTCACATCATTTAATAGAAGCCAATAATGCAGATGCCTTTCTGAGGAATTTTGGCTGATGTGATTTATCCACAAGAGTCACGCCTGTCTGGCAAAAGCACAAGGAATTTGGGGAATTTAAAACAAGAAAAGCCTTCTTAAATTGCCTGAGTGGGATGGTCACTCCTGCTCTTGGCCCACCACTGCAGAGAGGATGTCAGAAAGACTTGCTTTCCTTGGTTTGAGTAAACCTTTAGTACATTTATAACTGAGAGTCTGGACTGAGCAGAAGGATGGCCAATATATGAGGAAAACTTTAATGCTATAGTTAAAACACCAGCTGAACTCTGTTCTTGTGTATTTATTATACAACAATAATTCTTATGGAGACACCAAATGTGTCCTGCAGGGTTGACTTTGCTCTGCATGACCATCCCAAGACACTGGGAACTTCCCGAATTCTGTGCCTTGCTTCAGGCAAAAGCAAGCACACAGTTCTTTCCTTCCTGCTCTTGGAGCTTTAGAGGCATATTCATGGCCAGAAGCAAAGTAGACTGCCAAGTTAGGATTCCCTGGCCCACCCAGAAGCCTCCTACTAGGAGGCAGAAACTGGTTTGTATAAGACTCAGATTGCACCAGAGGACGCATTCCCCAATGTGCTACTCTTTTTTGACCTGACCTGTTAGAGATAGGCCCCACTTGACAGAAGGTGTCAAGCAGAGGGTGGGAGAAGGAAGATACAACTTGTTTTTGCTTTGGTATCTCTGTCTAAAAGATGTGCAAGGGCTTCCTCTTGTCCTTAATCTGCCTAAGTACCATAATTGTGTGGAGGCACCGGCCCAGCCCCATCACTGTTCCAGGCCAAGATACCTGAGCCTGCAGTATCAATACAATAAACTTTGGGAGAATGATATAGAACTGGATACAATATGAGGTTGCTGAATGTACAGCTGAGGAAGCAGAGGCCAAGAGACGGGATGAGGCTTTCACTGTGTCTCACCAAAAGTCCCAAACACCCATTTGCAGCCTCCTCTAAGGGTGGAAGATCTGTTGTGGCTACTCTAAGATTTGACCTATTTCAGGCTTATTTCATAGCCTGGATCTTCTGGTCTGCAGAGCCACATCCCACACCCCACTCTTACCCCTCTCCTATTTACAAAATAGAAAGAAAGAAAGTAACTTTTTTTCTGGTTTGATTCTGATCTAGATAGCAGAATTCAAACCTTCCTTTCTCCCAAGTCTAGACCAGGTTTCTGATTTCTCTTTCTACCAAAGTCCACTCCCCTATACACACACACATTACCTGGCCCACTTGACAGGCTAAGGGCCAAAATTAATCCTTCATTTAAAACTGAGGTATTTAGGCAGGGTCCTGTAGGAGAAAGAACACTGAACTGGAATCAGAAGATCTGAGTTTGAGAGCTACTAACATGATACTAACATGCTGTATGACCTTGGGAAATCACTTTAGTTCTCTGATTCTGATTTGTAAAATAGGGGTGCCTATCTCTGACCATCCCACAGCCCAGTTTTTCAAACCCAAATGCGATAATGGAGATGAAGGGACTTTGTAAACAGTGTAACACTTTGGAAATAGGAGTTATTGGGAGTTGAGGTCTAATAAGTAGATTGGGAACCCAACTTCCTGGATCCTTTCAGAGCCGGACCATCATAATAATCATCTAACTGAATACTAAGAAAAGCCTTCCCCACCTTCAATCAGCTGGGGAATGAGTCACGAGAGAGGAATTGTGGGTATGTGCCCTGGGGTATTCCTCAGGATGAATATCTTAGTGTCAGGATTTAAAAGGCATGTGTTTGAGAGTCAGCTCTGTGGCCAAGTCACTATTATAACCTTTAGCATAATATTGATTAAAAAATAATAATAGCAGCTACCATTTACCAAGCACTTCTTATAGGGCAAGCATAAGCTAAGTGCCGCATTATCTGTATTCTATCATTCGATCCTCACAACATCCTATGAGAGAGATTATTTTTATCTCTCTTTTACAAATGAGGAAACCAAGGCACAGAGAGGTCACACAGCACATAGAACAGCTGGAATATGAATCTTGGACATTTTAACACAAACTGCGCTGTCTTAAACCTATGTAATAATACCCCTCCCCTCTCTGGACCAAAAAAGAGCCTGGAAGAATTCTTAAGAGGCCCTCCAGCTCCAATAACTTGAGGTTCTGTGCTTCTGTATTTAGGAGCAGAGGAGGAATAAAAGCATAGTCATTGGAAACAGAGATGAAGTAGAACTGCTCTGTGATTTCCCTCTAAACTCATCACCTGAGTGGTAGCAATGGTGGAAAGAGAAAAAGAACTTACAGAAATATATTTATTTGTCAGATATTTACATAGTATGTTTTGTGTGTCAGCACCTTACAGATATTAAGTGAGCACCTTACAGATATTAAGTGCCCAGGGTCACATAGATAGAAAGTGACAGCCAGGATTCAAATCCAAGCAGTTTTGGCTTTAGGATCTGTGCTTTTAACCACTGTGCTACACTGCCTGTCTTTTTAGTAGCTACCATATGCCAAGCACTCTGCTAGGTGATTTCCAGAAACAATCCTTACCAATATTATGCTTCCCACAAATTGTTCATTCACAGAATCTCCAAGCCTGAAAGTGTATTCAGAAGACTTGGGTTCTAGTGTTCACTCTGCTTCAGAGTTTCTGCATTACCTTGGGTAATTACCTTTCCTTCTCTGGGCCTCAGTTCTCTCACCTGCCAAATGGAGAGGCTGGAGCAGATGGTCTCTGTCTTTCTAGGCTTTTAAGCATGATTGTAGAGTTTATGTTCATTTGGTTTAGAAAATAGAGTTTTCTTTCTCATGGTCTCTCTTGGGATCTCACGTTTTGGCCAAAGAGTACTCTCTGATCAAAGGCGACAGTTACAACCTGGCCAGCCTTCTGAAAAGAACCATTTTTCCTACTCATCAGGCCACTTGGACCTAGTCAATACCATCTGGAGTGAAATACGCCCACTTTCACCTCAGTAACTCTGCTCCCACCATTCCTTACAGTTATTTCTCCAAATGTGTAAACACTAACTCATCCTTCAAGACCCAGCTCAAAAAAATCACTTCCTAAAGGAAGCCATTGAGTCCTCCCTGACCACCCTTTTCCCAGACTCAGCCAGTATTTGATTCTCAATTATGCATTCCTTGGTATGAGCTCCCTTAGTTATAGTGTTTTTTTCATCTCTACTTCCCCACCACAGTGACTAGCACAATGCCTGACAGATGACCAGCTCATTCAATAAGGATTTGTTAAAAAGTACTTCTTATGCACTGCTGGTAGGAATGCGAATTGATATAGTCACTATGGAAAACAGTATGGAGATCACTTAAAAACTTAAGAACAGAACTACCATATGATCCAGCTATTCCACTTCTAGGTATTTATCTGAAGAATACAAAACACTAATTCAAAAAGATATATGTAGCTTTATATTCATTGCAGCATTATTTACAATAGCCAAGCTATGGAAACAACCTAACTGTCTATCAATGGATGAATAGATAAAGAAGATGTGGTATATATACAGAACTGAATATTACTCAGCCATAAAAAGATGAAACCTTACCATTTGTCACAACATGGAGGGAACTTGAGGGTATTATGCTAAGCGAAATAAGTCAGAGGGACAAAGGCAAATACTGTATGATCTCACTCATAAATAGAAGATAAAAACAACAACAGCAAACAAACACATAGACACAGATTAGATTGGTTGTTACCAGAGGGGAAGGAGGGAGGGAGAAGGGTGAAGGGTGTGACTGGGCAAATGTGTATGGTGATGGATGGTAATTAGTCTTTGGTCGGTGAACATGATGTAGTCTACACAGAAATTGAAATATAATGATGTACACCTGAAATTCATATAATGTCGTAAACCAATGTTACCTCAATAAAAAAAGAAAAGACAAAAAAAATACTACTCAGACATAAAAAATGATGAAATCTCACCATTTGTGACAACATGAACAGACCTTGAGGATAGTATGCTAAGTGTAATAAGTCAGATGAAGAAAGATAAATACTGTATGATTTTACTCATGTGGAATCTAAAAACAAAAAACAAAACAAATGAGCAAATAAAACAAAACAAAAACAAACTCATAGTTATAGAGAATAGATTGGTGGTTACCAGAGGGGAAGGGGGTTGGAGGGTGGGCAAAATGAGTGATGGGGATCAATTGTATGGTGCTGGATGATAACTAGACTTTTGGTGGTGATCACTTTGTAGTGTATACAGATGTCGAACTATAATGTTGTACACCTGAAACTTATATAATGTTATAAACTTATATAAACTTATATAACCAATTTTACCTCAATAAAGAAAAGAATACCAAAAAAGAACCACAGAAGAGCCTTCCAAAGGTCGTTGTGCCCCCACCTCATGACCCGACAGGGTCTAACTGAGACCGGCAGCATCTCTCCTGCCCTCCAACTAAGGAGCTCCTCAAAGGACTCCTTTCTTGTTTCATCTGGTCCTCTAAGGTGAGAAACAGACACCCCACAACTTCCCCTACTTAGAATATTTGCATGCCCTGGGCTTAAGCAGTTAAGCTCATTCCTACATAAATTTGCCTCCCTTTCTGCAGTGGAAATTAATGTGGTCTGAGTTTGGAGAAAGGTTTGTGCCTAGAGAATCTCCAGGGCACTTGGGGCTGGTTTGGAAGCTTCATTCTAGCTAGCTGGATTTCCTGTGACTCTGGATTCTGCATTCAGAGTGGTAAAGCTGGCTATACAGTTTTTCTAAAACCAATGTAGTACAAGTTGCATAGTACTTGGGCCACAGATGTTTAATTGATTTTACTAGAGCAAAGAAAGTGGGAACATTACAGAGATTATATGAATGAAGACAATGTCGATAAAGAATGACTCCCTGCAAAATTAATGGAAAAGGGATATCTGGAACAAAAGAATACTTAAATTCTTATTCTTCTACCCTCCAGCTGCCCAAATATTTTGCATATTTAAACAATTTATATTAAGCACTTACTATGTGGCAGACACTTCATTATGAACTTTGAAGAGGATGAAGCTGAAGAAGTCACAACCCCAACCCTCAAGTTGTCCAGTAAAATCCTCTTTGAGTCTCTCCTCTCGGATGATGTGGTTGGACCTCTCTGTACACTCCAAGTCATGCTGCCTACCTACCAAGTAATGTGATGTACTGCAGCCCTCCAAAATAGCAAAGTTCAAAGTGAAATTCAACCTGTGGTCCATGTCAGCCTTCTGAACCTCTCATTTTTCCTATGGCTTTGGCATCTTATTTTTTCTCTCAAACTCAAAAATGTGAGTTTGGACTTTTGTAAGCAATCTGGATGTGTTTTCACTATCTATGATATCCCTTTTTAGCACCTCAGATAAGGACATTATGGTACAGTGGAAAGAGCCTGTGGCTCTGGAATCAGAAAGACAGGGTCAGACTCCCAGTTCTGCCACTTATCAACTGTGTGACCTTAGACAGGTCACTTAACCACACTGAGTTTCAATCTTCTCTGTAAAATGAAGATGTACACACAGGGGTGATTCAAAGAGTTCATGCTTGTAAAGTACCTAATTTAGATGCTATAACATGACAGAGGCATTATAAATAATTCCCTACCTCCTTCCCCTCCTTCCTCTAATCCCTTTTTCTATTATGTTTTGAGGAGAGTAAACGAAGTTATCTGGTTTTGAGAGTGAATTTGAGGTTCAAATGGAAACTGCTCTGTAAAGTATATGGTGCTATACACAAAAAAAGTAAGTAAAAGGAATAAGAGTAAGTAAAAAAAGTACATGGCCATGATTGCCTGACACAAAATTTCCTTGCTTTTCCTGTTACTTCTTGGACCATCACTTTTATAGCTCTTTTATCTTTATTGCTTTCCACTTCCTTCTGTCAGTCCTCTTGCTAGACAGTGCCTGTTTCTCAAGTTTTTGTTTTTTTTTCCTCCCTTGGTGAACTGATTTTTTTTCCAGATTCAATTTCCAGATTCAGCAGTTATAAATCAGGACTGAAGCCTGCCTCACCAGAGTGTTTGGAGGAGCCAAGGATCTTGAATACCAAGCCCTCAGAAAATGGCACAGGGATCTAAAAGTCTTAATTGTCAGCATTACCAAAAGTATAAATGGCAAAGCTGGGTGGAGTTGCCCAAATAACATGATATGGAAAGAAGGGCCAGGATTTGGTGTCAGAAATCCTGAGCTCAAGCCCCTCATTAACTCTGACATGAGTTATAACTATAATAACTGAGATTTATATAGTGCATTACAGCTGAAAAGTGCTTTTGCGTATATTCTCTCATTGATCCTCTTAATTGGTTTCTTTATTCCAGTCTCTTAATGCTTCAATTCTACCAGACAGAGTAAACTTCTTAAAACACACACCCAATCAGGTCACATCTATGTTCTAAACCCCTCAAAGGCACCCTACTACTGGTTAAATAGATTATTTTATATCCATAATGATAAAATACCATGCAGCGTAAAAATGAAAGAAGCAATTTTATATGTACTGATATGGAACACTCTTCAAGACATGGTAAGTAAAATAATATCAATAATAATTAAATATCATTTATGTATTCAATATTAAAATAATTAAAATATTATTAACAATAATAATAAGGTGCATAACAGAGTATAGAGTATGCAGCCATTTATATTTTAAACAAGAGGTGACATTAAATATGTTATTGCATAAGTATGGAAAGGAAACTAGCAGACTTGAGGGACAAGGATTTGCCGTAGATTTTCTTTTCACTATTTGCATTTATTACCATATGCATGTTATCTTGTCAAAAAATAAAATAAAAAATGCCAATGGATTCTCCCTATCTTTATGATTAAAGTCCAAACTCTTTCATTTGTCTTTTAAAGACCCCAATAATCTTGCACTAAAAGACCTTTTGTAGCTGATTTCCAACTATTCCCTTTTGTGTACTCTATACTTTGGGCAAGTTAGATTTAGTCACTGTTCCTCTTATATACCCAACAAATTCTAGCTTCTATACCTCTGTTCATGCATGACAGTCCCTCAGGTGTCTGAAAACACAGAGCGTGTCTCCTTGAGTATTCTCTTAAAATAGTTCTGTCTCTATCAACCATTCTTTATTCCTGGGATCTGGGCTCCAGCACCTTCCCAAATTGCTAACTCCCCCCAGAATGATTTAGTTGGTTCTTTATCCCTCTTAAAATATAGATCCTAGAGCTCTACTCTGTGCTTCTATTAATGCAGTTTAATATCACAGTAGGTTTTTATTTTTTGCATCTGCATCACTTCTGACTTGGGCTAACTTACAATTAAACAAATCCTCCCTATCCCAGTCTTTTTTTCATATGTGCTGCTTTTAATTTATATCTCTCAGATTTTGTGTGAATGCTTTTGGGGGCCCACGTAAGATCTTTACATGGGCCTCAAATAAAATTTATTTTGTTAGAATTAGCCATTGCTTGAAACTGCTGAGATCTTTGTGGTACATCCTGGTCTATTATTCAACATCACTTCTAGCCCTCCCAGATTTGTGATGTTCACATAATTCACTGCCTATCAGTATGTCTTCTTTAGTCACAGGAAAAAACCACATTTAAAATTAGTGGAGGGCTGGCCTCGTGGCTTAGTGGTTAAGTGCGCGCGCTCCGCTACTGGAGCGGGTTCGGATCCTGGGCGCACACCAACGCACTGCTTCTCCGGCCATGCTAAGGCCCTCTCCCACATACAGCACTAGAAGGATATGCAACTATGACATACAACAATCTACTGGGGCTTTGGGGGAAAAAAAAGGGAGGAGGATTGGCAATAGATGCTAGCTCAGAGCAGGTCTTCCTTAGCAAAAAGAGGAGGATTAGCATGGATGTTAGCTCAGGGCTGATCTTCCTCACAAAAAATAAATAAATAAATGAAATTAGTGGAGCAAAAATTAATAAGATTTTATTGTATTGTGTTTGAGGGTTAACTTTGGTTAATCCCTCTAGGAAAAGTCAAGTGACAATTTAAAAGCAAGTTTAGTAAAACATCATACTGTGCTAGAATTTCATATTGAAGAGAAGAAAGTGGGAGGTATAGTTGAATCATTTGTCATTGAAAAAACTTGTTTCAGCAGAACAAGGAAATATAAGGTTATAGCCAAATATGTGGTAAATGCCAGCTCTAAATGTATGGCATGTAGTAGGAGTTCAATAAATGCTTGGAAGGATGGGTTGTATTGATGCTCCCATAGTTTGTAACAGAAGAATATCATCAAACAACATTAATTAGTTTTCTAATTACAAATGGTGCTCTGTTTGACCTTGTGCAAAAAAAAAAAAAAAACAGAAGCAAAGAAAAACCCAACTATACAAATATGATCCAACTTCTGAGACACATACTGACAAAAGAAAAAAATAAATAAACCACCAAGGGCCAGAGAGCAAAAACATCAATTAATAATATATACTATTATTTTATTGTTGTCTATTTTTCCCTTCATGTCTGTTAATATTTGCTTCACACACGTACGGGCTTCAATATTGGGTGTATATACATTTACAGTGATTATATCCTCTTGATTAATGATATAGTTATCATTATATAATGACCTTGTCTCTTGTGACAATTTTTGTCTGAAAATCTTTTTTGTCTGATATAAGCACAGCTACTGCTGCTCCCTTTTGGTTACCATTTGCATGGAATATCTTTTTCCATGTCTTCACTTTCATCGTATTTGTCTCCTTACATCTGAAGTGAGTCTCCTGGAGGCAGCATATAGTTGGGTCTTGTTCTTTTATCCATTCAGCCACTCTCTGTCTTTTGATTGGAGAATATAATCCACTTGCATTTAAAATAACTATTGATAGGTAAGGACTTACTATTGCCATTTCATTAATGTTTTGGCTATTTTGTACTTCCTTTGTTTCTTTCTTGTTTTCCTTTGTGATTTGATTTTTTTTTTTTCTGTAATGGTATGCTTTGATTCCCTTCTCTTTATCTTTTGTGTATCTACTATAGATTTTTACTTTGTGGTTACCATGAGGCTTACAAAAAACATCTTGTATTTATAATAGTCTATTTTAAACTGATAACAATTTAACTTTGATCACATACAGAAACTATCCTTTTACTTCCCCTCACCTACATTTTATTTTTTGATGTCACAATTTACATCTTTTTATATTGTGTATGCATTAACAAATTATTGTAGCTTAGTTAATTTTAATACTTTTGTGTTTTAACCTTTACACTAGAATTAAAAGTGATTTACATGCCACCATTGAAATATTACAGTACTCTGAATTTTACTGTATACTTACCTTTACCAGTGAGTTTTATATTTCCATATGCTTTCATGTGGAAATGATTAGCATTTAATCATTAGCATCCTCTCAATTCAGCTTGAAGAATTCCCTTTAGCACTTCTAGCAAGACAGGTCTAGTGTTGTTGAACTCTATCAGCTTTTATATTTCTGGGAACATTTTTATTTCTTCTTCATTTCTGAAGGACAGCTTTGCTAGTTAAATATTCCTGTTTTGCATTTTTTTTTCTTTCGGCATTTGAATACATCATCCCACTCTCTCCTGGCCTGCAAGGTTTCTGCTGAGAAATCCAGGAATAGCCTTATGGCGTTTTCCTTGTATGTGACAAGTCTCTTTTCTCTCGGTAATTTCAAAATTCTCTTTTCCTTTGAATTTTGACAATTTGATTATAACGTGCCTCAGAGAAGTCATCTTTGGGTTGAACCTGTCTGGGTATCTTTGAGCTTCATGTAACTAGATATCCATACCTCTCCTCAGATTTGGGAAGTTTCCAGTCATTATTTATTTAAATAAGCTTTATGCTCCTGCTCTCTGTCTCTTCTCCTTCTGGGAGTCCGATAATGTGTATATTAGTTCTTTTGATGGTGTCCCATAAATCCCATATGCTTTTTTCATCCTTTCCCTTCTTTTTTCTTTTTTCTTTTCTGACTGGACAATTTCAAATGAACTCTGCTAGAGTTCACAAATTCTTTCTTCTGCTTGATCAAATCAGCTGTCGATGCTCTCTATTTTTGCATTTTTCATTTCATTTATTGTATTCTTCAGCTCCAGAATTTCTGCCTGGTTCTATTTTATGATGTCTATCTATTTGCTGAACTTATAATTTTCTTCGTTTATTGTTTTACTGATTTCATTGAGCTGTGTAACTGTACTTTGTTGTAGCTCTCTGGGCTTCCTTAAAACAATTATTTTGCATTCTTTGTCAGACAACTTGTAGATCTCCATTTCTTTGGGGTCAATTACTGGGAAATTATTATGTTCCTTTGTTGGAGTCATGTTTCCTTGATTTTTTTTCCTTGAAGTCTTTTATTGTTATCTTTGTATTTGTAGAAGCAGTCACCTTCTCCAGTCTTTACTGACTGGCTTTAGGAAAGTAATAGCTTCACCAGTCAGCCTGGCTAGAGATTTTGAGGCTCTCTCAGACATATTCTACGGATGTGCCTGCTCCAAACCTCTTGTTTCCTCTTGCAAAGGAATTCTTAAGATTGTATGCCTTCTCTTGATCCTGCAAAGCTAGGCTGGGTGCTGAGAGTCTCTCATCTGTTTTCCCTAGGGTGGTGCCCTGAAATGCTCAAGTTTGTGTGCCTTCTCCAATCCCACAGAGTTGAGCTGGTTTTCTGTGCATGCTTGCAAGCTGTCTGCAAGTTCTTGCACCTGATATCTACAAGGGTGCACACAGGGACCCAGCCATAGTGGGGTGGGTGAGATGCACAGAGCACTGGTGGAAGGTTCACAGGTTCAGTGTACCAAATAGCTTATGGGTGGGCTTCCTGATGGAGTCCATGAAGCAGCTAGGGGGATCTGAAGCCCTTTGATGAGTTCTGAGGCCTGGTTGCTGTGTTCCCATTATCTCCACACTCCTTGGCCATGGTGATCACCCCTGTATTCTGTGTGAGATGAGAAAGAAGTGGGCCCTTGGGCAAAATTCCACATGGCTGGGGAAGCCAGGCCTTCTGTCACCGTGCTATACTTTCCCCCCTGGAAGGAATCATGGGCCACAGAGATCTATCTTGGCACTGAGTTGTGCCACCTTGAAAGAAGGATGATGTGGGTAAAGTGAAACTGTCCTTCTTACCCTCTTCAATGCATCTATTCTTGGGTGTTTTGCTCCAGTGGTGTGCTGGAACTTCTCCAATGAGCTCCTTTACTCCCACAAAGGTACTCTCACCCATGAGAGGTTGTCAAAATCAATGTTCTGTGGTGGTATGATGGTAGAAAACTATTCTGCCATTTTGCTAATGTCACTTGGACCCCTTTCTCAAATTCTAATTATTATGTAATCTAAGGTCTGTGATAATATACTGGGATGATTTTGTGAAATTTGAGATCTGAGAATGTTTTGAAATTTAAATATGCATTTCAGACAGAAGTGTCTCTTGTTCCTTATTTAGGAAGCCGGAATTGAGCTCACAGTAACTGACCCTTCTATTCAAACTGGCTCAAGCCAAGGAATAGTCTTAGAATACATAACATAATGGGGTTCTGTGCAGTTCAAGGACTTGACAAGAGTAGTGAGGCAGGAAACAAGAAGCAAACTAAACCTGGCCAGATACCAGGACATGATAGATGGGATGCCAAATCTTACCCAGCTAAGTGGGAAGACAATCAAAGGAGAGCAAAGATTAAGCACTGAGTCGTGAGGGAAAAACCCCAATTTTGAACAAGACTTTGGAGGAAACCGAAACCAGATTCCAAAAGGAAAAATCTAAGACTCAGGCTGGAAGGAATAGTTTTGGAGGAAAGGCCTTGGAATTTGGAGTTAAACTATTCTGTAGTTGCAGGGAGTCTTTAGAAAACCAGAAGCCCCACCTCCTTAGGCAATCGTCCACTAGTTTTAAAGTCATGGTACACTGAAACCAACACTTGACCATCAAACTTTACTCATTCTACAAATGTTTCTTGAGTGTCTACTATGTGTGTACATTACGGACACAGCAGTCAACAATGCAGACTTTATCTCTTTCCTAGTGGAGGATATAATCTGGCAAGAGAAGACAAGACAGTGAACAAGTAATTACAAGTGCAATCACTGTTAAGTGCAGGGTGCCATATGATCAAATAATTGGGAAGATCTGACTTTTTCTTGGAGGATGAGTGGCAAGGAGGCCTTCACAGAGGAAGTGAGTATGTGTGCGTATGTGCGTGCCCATGCAAGTAGGTCAGGGAGATGATTTTTCTGAAGGAATTGTGCCTTGACATTGTGAAAAATTTAGATTTGGCTGAGAAGGGCATTCCAGGAGAAAAGATTGCCCTATGTAAACCTTAGAAATTGTAACGCATTTGAAAAGTTTCAAGGATTATATAATATCCAGCTTTGTTTTAGGGGACAATGGCCTGCATATGGCAGGAAGAAGAAATTACATGGTAGATAAGGCCCCTACAACCTTAGACAAGTTAAGTAACCTCTGAGCCTCCTTTCTTTCCTCTATAAAACGGGAATCATTTTTGCATTATGAAGATCAAAATTAAATTGGATAATTCATGTAAAGCAGCTCACACAGTTATACACAGTAAATGTTAATGATGTTTATGATGATAATGATGATGATGGTTAGCAGCAGGAAATGATATCTGGAATGACAGGTTGGGCCTGTGAAAACCAGACAGATAGTTTAGAACATCATCCTGTCAGCACTGGAGAGCCATTGGGGAGTTTAAACAAATGCAATCTGATGAGAGTTTCTGAACTGGCACCATCATTTAGAATAGGCTGGGAATAAGGAGAGTTTCCAAACTGCCAACCTTGAGTACAAAATCAACACACACACACAAACACACACACACAAAACAAAACAACTAATCTTTTATTTCTGCCCCAGATCCAGATCTCTAGAAAACCCATCCTATCTAAAACCCTCCCTCTGGATCAAAGGGCTTGTAGTAGACCTTATTGATTACTTACCTAGAATCTTTTCCTCCTCTTTCTATACCTGTGATGTTCTTTCAGTATCCATATCTCCTCCCAAGCACTCATGCCACAGAGGAAGCCAACCCAATCTCAGCTCTCAAACCGACTTCAACCTCAGCACCAGGGCTGGGATAGACTTGTCTCTGGGTATTATCTCCCTTGCCACAGTAGTTGATTCAGAGACCCAGGCCTAAGCAGTAAACCCATGCCATTCTTCTAGCCGTAGTGGTTGGCTCAGAAATAAACATGTACCCAATTCAGGCCAATGCAATGTGAGGAGAGGTTTGCTGGAGACTTTTAGGAAAGGAAAGAAAATTTTCAGCAATGTGTACATCCTTTCTTATTCTGGACATCTCAGTGTATGCCTAGAAGTACTACAACCATTTTACCACCATTAGAAAATACAGATTGAAGAAAGTGTCAACATATAGAAGATGTACAGCTAAGGAACACATAGAGAAATAGAACCAGAAAAGATTCCAAAAAGACTCCAAAGTTTCCAGCCGAATTGACTGGGTCATTGGTGCTGCTACTGGCAAGAATGGGAAAAGGTTGGAGTTGGGTAGATTTGAATGAAAGATGGTTAATAGGATTTAGGGTATGTTGAATTTAAATAAGTAATCATTATCAAAATTAATTTATTTGTTTAAGAGCGGTACCTAACACTGGATAAAGCCAACCTTGAAGCCAACCCTAATATCTCTCAATTTAAAATTATACAAACAAATAGAGGTCCTTAATATAGCCTCTTTGAGTCTGTTTTCTGCTTCTTGTGGCCAAAACATCTTCACTGTTACATGTTCCCACAAACCAATTACTTTCTTTAGGTTCTTACATGGTCTCAAGGCATTTAGGCGTCCAGCAGCATGTCATGCTGCTATTGTTGCCAACCTGGCACAAACTCCAGTACCCAAAGAAGCCACTTAATAGGGCAAGATGTTCTTTCTGTGTCCACTTCATAGATCTTCCTTTCCACTCGAACAGCCCCAGCACTGAAATTGCAGAGAAGAAATACCCCTTCCCACCAGTTGAACATTTGACATCCAACCACAGAACCATCCTTGGCATCCTTTCTGTTTCATCCATATAATGAAATGAAGCATCTTTTATGTCATTTTCTTCTTGTCAATGCCCTCTTTCCCAAGGGAACTGGCACTGGTTCAAAGATAGCAGTGCACCATAAAACAGCCAATAGTACTTCCCCTACATTGCAGAGTATCCTCTTTCAATCCCCAACTTGTGCTCTTGACTTTCTTAAAAAGGTAAATTAATTTCCTGCCCAGGGCTCTGCTGAGGAGAGAGGATAGGGCCATGGGAAGATGTAAGGGGTGACCCCCAAACCTAACGTTTGAGAATTCTTAGCCATGGGGTCTCGTTGTCAACCCCAGAAGTATTCAATCATTTTTTTTTTCTTTCTATAAAGCTCCTTTATTTGTCATGGAATGAGACCCCTGTCAGGCCACTCCACCAGCACTCTGGACCTGCCAGAATATATCTGAATAGGCTAAAGATGCCCAGACAGCATCTGGGGTTATAGGTGTGAATTAAATAGTCCTAGATTTCAAGAGAGTCCCAGTAAGGTGGTAGAGATATCAAGTAAACAGGCAATGCTGGATACGTCTATTAAAATAGTCTTTCCTTGAGGCAATGAGTCAGCCAAAAGAGAAGGCCAAAAATGAGATGGCCAAATATAAGAATCTACAGGTTTAAGGTAGAATGGAGAAGACTTAAAGACTGACCAGATATAAGACAACGAAAGAGAGAAATGATTTCAAAAATACTAAAAAATTTCCAGCCTAAATGATAGAGTCATTGGTGCTGCTACTGGCAAAATTGAGGAAAGTGGGAGGGAGGACAGCTTGGGAAGAAAGATGATGAGTATGGTTCGGAGAATGCTGCATTAGAAGCAAATAACCAAAATAATCAAACTCAGAAGCAGAGAACAGAATGGTGGTTGCCAGGGGCTGGGGGAGGAGGAAATGGGGAGGTGACGGTTAAAGGGTACAAAGTTTCATTTATGCAAGGTAAATAAGTTCTAGAGATCTGCTATACGCCATGGTACCTATAGATAATACTGTCTTGTATACTTAAAAATTTGCTAAGAGGGTAGATCATATGTTAAATGTTCTTACTACAAAAAAAATAAAAATAGTAGTAATAAAGGGAGTGGGAAGAAACTTTGGAAGGTAATGGATATGTCTATGGTATTGACGGTGGTAATGGTTTAATGGGTATGTATTTATCCTCAAACTCAGTGAGTTGTATATCTTAAATATGTACAACTTTTTACATGTCAATCATGCGTCAATAAAGTGTTTTAAAAAATAAAATTCACCATTGTTGACAAAAAGAAGTAAATAATCGTATTCACATTAGCTTCTGTTTATTATCTACAGTGGGCCAGGCAATACCATCCAATCTTTGGGGACCCATTCTAGCCCTCCTCTAGCTGCACTCTTCCCCACAGAGTGAAGAGTCTACAAGGCCAAAGGGAAATGCCCACCAAAAGCCTACACCTCCTTTTTCAGACCACATTCTAGGGCCCCACACATGCACATGCAAGGCCCTTTTCAGTATAGAGCATGAGCCATTCACAGGAAGACAATAGGGATGTACTGAAGGCTGGGGGATAGCTCTTCCACATGCCAGCACATTTTGGCATGGAACTCTCTAAAGTCTAAGAATTCCACATTCAAATCTGGTCTTTAAAGTTGTTATAAAGATGTATTTGTCAAGGTAGAAGATTAATATTTTATTTAACAATTAGTCAGCTTGATTGATAATTTGTAAATATTTAGACATACGATATATGGGCCTCCATTTGTATTCTTGTTCCAGGATCTACAAATGTTAAAGGCACAGGACCTGTGCCATCAGAGCCTGTGCATATATATGATTTCATTTAAACTACATAACCAACCATCTTGTGTAGCTAAGAGTTACTAACTCACTTTATATTTTATAAAGGAGGAGATTTTGAAGGACAAGGGTTATCCACACTGTCAAATACTGCAAAGGACTCTAAGATAAATAGGATCAAAAAAGGACACTGAACTTGGCAAGAAGTCTTTAAACACAACCTTCAAGAGTGAAGGTTCATTAGATTAGTGGAACTCAAAGCTAGCTTGTATAACAAGAAGAACAAAGTGGTGAGAAATAGAGACATCAAGTTGAGGCTTATCTTTGAAGTTTGGCAATAACAGAAGGAATAATATCTGCCCATCCTAGAGGAAACTGAATCATGGGTGAAGTCAAAGGACCAAGAATCAGTATGAGTGGAAAAAGTGAAGACACTAGAGGAAAAAGAAATGAATACTAGGAGAAGATGTATCTCAGCAGAGTGGGAGAGTGTTCAACATACACTAAGTGCCTTATTTGCTCTATGCCATGGTGCCTCTGGAGATGTGCACATGAATGGCATGTTCCTAGATCTTAAGAGGAGGGAGAAATAAGCAAGTTGAGTAAATAGACAATTACAGTACAGGCTATTGAGTTTTTTAAAGGGGGTAAGCAGTAACAAGAGGAGGGTGAGCTGGCTCAGGTGGTATTACAGCTCATAAGTAGGCTACTCCAGCAAGGCAATGCTGGTTAGTAAAACATATATATATCTCACATTTTGCAACAGAGTTGAGAAGTTGAACAAACAGCCATAGTATTCCACTAGAACACAGAATGGCCAAATTTGCAAAGTTCTTATGACCCAAATCATGCCAGTGTAGATAATATTCAACAAAGCAGAAGTTGCAGGTTAAATTTCAAGATTCTTTTATAAATTTTATGAATGTCCTCAACAAATATTTACTGAGTTAGGTCCTGTATGAGGGCTTACCCTTCGGTGAGGCAAGGCAGGCTAGGAAACAAAAGAGAACCAAATATTATAATCAGTGCCCTGAGAAAGAGGAGCATAAGAGACTATGGGAACACTAGAGACTTGCAGAGCCCTGGTACTTGCATTTCTCCTCATTCACATATGTTTCCATGCTCTGGCCCAGGTAAGTTGAGCAGGTTTTCTCCCTGCTATGTCCTGTATTCCCTGAAAGAAGCCAAACACAGGTGCTTGAGACTGTTTCCTGAGTTGGCCCCTGGGATGATGGTTACTGGGCTGTGATCTCAGTGTCCCATGGATAACACATCCTGGAGAGCTATAACAATCAGGAAACTGAAAGCAGCTACTTCTTAGGGAGCTGAGTGGTAATGCCAACAACAGCTATAGTGGATAGGGTTCCTATGCTCAGAATCAGTATGCAGAGTTACAAATCAGGATCAGAGCTTTGAGTCATAGGTTCCCATCTGTAAAATGGGGGCTGGGGGGCAAGGTCCTGACCCTACCTACTACAGAGATCTTTATGGATGTTAAGATAATGAAAGTGAAATTTTTATTTTTTTGGTGAAGAAGTTTGGCCCTAAGCTAACATCTGTTGCCAACCTTCCTCTTTTTGATGAGGAAGAGTGTCCCTGAGCTAACATCTGTTGCCAATCTTCTTCTTTTTGCTTGAGGAAGATTGTCCCTAAGCTAACATCAGCGCCAATTTTCCTTTATTTTGTATGTGGGACGCCACCACAGCATGGCTTGATGAGTGTTATGTAGGTCCACACCCAGGATCTGACCCTGTGAACCCTAGGCCGTCACAGCAGAGCGTGCAAACTTAACCAATATGCCACCAACCCAGCCCCTAAAAAAAATTTTAAACAATGTAATCTAGAGTATATCACTGCCCTGCTGAAAATCCTCCAGTGAGGATAATACCACTTTCCTCATAGGGTTGTGTATAGATTCAGTAAAAAGTAGGTGCCAAAATCAGTGCTCCTTCCTATTCCTATCCACCAGCCTGTCTTGTTAGGTCTACCTCTAAACCACATACTGAGTGTGAGTACTTCATCCCCTCTGCCACCTCTCTGGTCTACTACTGCACTATCCTAACTGGTCCCTCTGCTTCCACTTTCGCCCACACCTAATACACTTTCCAAATAACAGCAAGGGTAATATTTCTTAAAACCCTCCAATGGCTTCCCGTGGCAAATAGAGTAATATCTAAGCTCTTTTCAATAATCTATAAAATCCTGTCTAATATGGTCTCCCACCCATTACCCTATCTTGCTTTCTTCAAAGCATGTTTTACTATTGGAATTTGTTGAACTCATTCTTGCCTGCCTACTCCCCTGGAAGGTGAGCTACACAAGGACAAGCTGTATCTCTAGAGCCTAAAACAGTTTTGGGTAAATAAGTATTTGTTGAATTATTGAATGAATGAATGAGTGAATGAATGAATCAGTGAATGAATGAATGTGTCTTCTTATCACCGCCTGAGAAAATTAAACCCATCTTTCAGACCCAACTCAAACGCCATCTCTTTCATGAAGATATCCCTGATTCTCCTGGTAAAAATTATCTCCCTGGCCTCTAAATGTCCTTGGGTCTTTCTTTACAAGGAAAGGGTTGTACTCCATGGTAACTAGGATCCTAAGAGATTCTGACGTGCTAAAAGTGTAACTTCAGAGGATTTTTCTGGTGTCATTTCACTATAACCAGATTGATTTCTTTTGATAATGGGGAACTCATTTCTGTAAAATAATTGCTTTGTATAAGTCTTGTGCTGTCATTGTATTTTGTAGGATAATATATACCAGAAACAGCCAGCCTACATTCAATAGATATCCAAAAGCTGACACCCAAAACCAATTACATCCTACAGTACCTACTTGGTATGGCTGTATTCCTGAAATTGTCATATTTTTCAAAGATTAGTCTTTTGGGTATTTTCATTTTAAAACTTTCAATACGGTATTTGACCTTCTCCCTCTGACTTGTTTCACTTTGTACAATACCCTCAATGTCCATCCATGTTGTCACAAATGGCTGGATTTCATCGTTTATTATGGCTGAGTAGTATTCCATTGTGTATATATACCACATCTTCTATATCCATTCGTCCCTTGCTGGGCACTTAGGTTGCTTCCAAGTCTTGGCTATTGTGAATAATGCTGCAATGAACACAGGGGTGCATGTATCTTTACACATAGGTGTTTTCATGTTCTTTGGATAAATACCCAGCAGTGGAACAGCTGGATCGTATGGTAGTTCTATCCTTAGTTTTTTGAGGAATCTCCATACTGTGTTCCATAGTGGCTGCACCAGTTTGCACTCCCACCAGAAGTGTATGTGAGTTCCCTTCTCTCCACATCCTCTCCAACACTTATTGTTTCCTGTCTTGTTAATTAAAGCCATTCTGACGGGCATGATGTGATATCTCATTATAGTTTTCATTTGCATTTCCCTGATAGTTAATGATTTTGAACATCCTTTCATGTTGCTGTTGGCCATCAGTATATCTTCTTTGGAGAAATATCTGTACATATCTTTGGCTCATTTTTTAATCAGGTTGTTAGTTTTTTGTTGTTGAGATGTATGAGTTTTTTATATATTTTGGAGATTAACGCCTTATCAGATAGATGATTTGCAAATATCTTCTCCCAATTATTAGCTGGTCTTTGCTTTTTGATGATGGTTTCCTTTGCTGTGCAGAAGCTTTTTAGTTTGATGTAGTCCCATTTATTTATTTTTTCTACTGTTTCTCTTGCCAGTCAGACATGGTACTTGAAAATATGTTGGTAATACAGATGTCAAAGAGTGTACTTCCTATGTTTTCTTCTAGAATTTTCATGGTTTCAGGTCTTACATTCAAGTCTTTAATCCATTTTGAGTTAATTTTTGTGTATGGTGTAAGATAATGGTCTGCTTTCATTTTTTTGCATATGGCTGTCCAGTTTTCACAACACCATTTATTGAAGAGACTTTCCTTTCTCCATTGCATATTCTTGGCTCCTTTGTCAAAAATTAGCTATCCATAGACGTATGGGTTTATTTCCGGGCTCTTGATTCTGTTCTATTGATCTGTGTGTCTGTTTTTGTGCCAGTATCATGCTGTTTTGGTTACTATAGCTTTGTAGTATGTTTTGAAATCAGGAAATGTGATACTTCCACCTTTGTTCTTTTTTCTCAGGATTCCTTTGGCTCTTTGGAGTCTTTTCTTGTTCCATATAAATTTTAGGATTCTTTGTTTTATTTCTGTGAAAAATGTTGTTGGAACTTTGATAGGGATTGCATTGAATCTATAGATTGCTTTAGAAAGCATGGACATCTTAACTCTGTTAATTCTTCCCATCCAAGAGCATGGAATATCTTTCTATTTCTTTGTGTCTCCTTCAATTTCTTTGAGGAATGTTGTATAGTTTTCAGTGTACAGATCTTTCACCTCTTTGGTTAAGTTTATTCCTAAGTATTTAGACTCTTTTTGTTGCAATTGTAAATGGGATTGTATTCTTAATTTCTCTTTCTGCTGCTTTGTTGTTAGTGTATAGATATACAACTGATTTTTGTACGTTGATTTGTATCTTGCCAACTTACCGAATTCATTTATTATTTCTAAAAGATTTTTGGTGCATTCTTTAGGGTTTTCCATATATAAAATCCTGTCATCTGCAAATAGTGACAGTTTCACTTCTTCCTTTCCAATTTGGATCTCTTTTATTTCTTTTTCTTGCCTGATCGCTCTGGCTAGGACTTCTAGTACTATGTTAAATAGGAGTGATGAAAGTGGGCATCATTGTCTTGTTCCTGTTCTTAGAGGGATAGCTTTCAGCTTTTCACCACTGAGGATGATATTAGCTGTGGGTTTGTCATATATGGCCTTTATTATGTTGAGGTACTTTCCTTCTATACCCATTTTATTCAGAGTTTTTATCATAAATGGAGGCTGTTTCTTGTCAAATGCTTTCTCTGCATCTATTGAGATCATCATGTGATTTTTATTCTTCATTTTATTAATGTGGTGTATCACATTGATTGATTTGCAGATGTTGAACCATCCCTGGATCCTTGGAATAAATTACTTGATCATGGTGTATAATCTTTTTAATGTATTGTTGTATGCAACTTGCTAGTATTTTGTTGAGGATTTTTGCAGCGATGTTCATCAATGATATTGGCCTGTAATTTTCTTTTTTTGTGTGTTGTCCTTTCTTGTTTTGGTATAAGGTAATGTTGGCTTCATAGAATGAGTTAGGAAGCTTCCCCTCCTCTTCAATTTTTTGGAAGAGTTTGAGAAGGATAGGTATTAACTCTGCTTTGAATGCGTGATAGAATTCACCAGGGAAGCCGTCTAGTCCTGGACTTTTATTTTTGGGGAGGTTTTTGATTACTGTTTCGATCTCCTTACTGGTATAGAATAAAGATATTTTCTGACAGGTAAAATACTCAGACTTTTTATAATTAAAAATGCTTTCTTAGAAAGTATACTGTAAAAAGGGTATATACCGAATAGAAAGAGACACAATTCCAAAAAAAAAATAAGGAGCATCCAACACACGACTGTAAGGAAAAGAAGTTCCTGGATCTTAACAGTGCAGCAAATGCTGGAAGCAACAACTTCAGATTTAAGTAGGAGAGGTAGCTCTGCAAGAGAGGACTTCGTGGTAGGAGGCAATTATTAACTCCTGAACAAAGAAATTATTGTTCAAAAAGGAAAGTGTGAGGGGAAAATGCTATAAAGGACAGTATGAATCAATTGACAAAATTAGAATATGAACTGTATTTACCTTAGAGAAATGAAAATTTATGTTCACACAAAAACCTATAGACAAATGTTTATAGCTGCTTTATTTGTAATAGCCCCAAACTAGATATAACCCAAATGTACTTTTTTTTAACGATCATTTATTTATTTATTTATTTTTTTTTTTTGTAAGGGAGATCAGCCCTGAGCTAACATTCATGCTAATCCTCCTCTTTTTCTGCTGAGGAAGACCAGCTCTGAGCTGACATCTATTGCCAATCCTCCTCCATTTTCCCCCCCGAAGCCCCAGTAGATAGTTGTATGCCATAGTTGCACATCCTTCTAGTTGCTGTATGTGGGACGCAGCCTCAGCACGGCTGGAGAAGCAGTGCGTCAGTGCACGCCCGGGATCCGAACCCGGGACCCCAGTAGCGGAGCACACACACTTAACCGCTAAGACACCGGGCCGGCCCAACCCAAATGTAATTTAACAAGTGAATAGTTAAACTGTGGTACAGCCATACAATAGAATACTATTCAGCAATAAAAGGAGCAAAGTATTGGTAGACACATGGATCTCAAGGGCATTATGCTGAGTGAAAAAAGCCAACCCCAAAAGATTACATTCTGTATGATTCCATTTATATACCTTTTTTGAAATGACAAAACTATAGAAATAGGGAACACATTACTGGTCACTAAGGATTAGGATTGGGGATAGAGTGTGAGTGTAAGGGCTCACACAAGGGAGTTTTTGGTGGCTTGATAGAACATTTCTGTTTCCTGATTGTGGTGGTGGTTACACAAATCTCTAAATGTGATAAAATTTCATAAAATAATACATCAAAAAAATACGTCAAAGATGCTGAAATGCAATTAAGGTCTATAGTTAATAGTATTAAACCACTGTCAATTTCCTGGTTTGGCTCATTGTCTTAGATGTTAGAGTTAAGATGTTATCATTAGGTGAAGCTGAGGGACTAGAATATGGAACTCTTTATACTATTTTTGAAACTTGTATGTGAATGTAAAGTTATTTCAAAATAAAAAGTTTTAGAAAAAACTTTCAATAAGGTTCTACATTAAAAGACACACTCTATTGTTAGTCTGCAGTTTGTCTGTAAGTGCAATTCCTGCATACCTTTACAGTGAGTTAATACTACCTTTGTCCTGATTTTTACCACAAAAGTTCATTTCAATTCATTTATCTTTAGCTTGTATTTCTCTTCAAAGACTAGAACCAGGAGGGCAGGCCTTGTGGCTTAGCGGTTAAGTGCACATGCTCCGCTACTGGTGGCCTGGGTTCGGATCCCGGGCGCGCACCGACACACCACTTGTCTGGCCATGCTGTGGCGGCGTCCCACATACAGCAACTAGAAGGATGTGCAGCTATGACATACAACTATCTACTGGGGCTTTGGGGAGAAAAAGCGGAAAAAAGAGGCGGATTGGCAATAGATGTTAGCTCAGGGCCGATCTTCCTCAGCAAGAAGAGGAGTATTGGCATGGATGGTAGCTCAAGGCTGATCTTCATCACACACACAAAAAAAGACTAGAACCAGAGAAAGATGCCTCAGACTATAGCACGGAAAAGATGTAGAATTATAGAATCTCAGACTTGGAAAGTGTCTTAAATCAAGTAGTGAAAACTTTCACACAATGGAAGAATCACTTCAACATTATCCCTGAGAGATGGCTCATCCAGCCTTTGCACACCTCTGATGATGAACAGCTCACTATCTCCAAAAGCAGCTTATTCGATCCATGGACAGCTCTTCCTTCTATTGAGCTGAAACTGGCCTCCCTATGACTTTCACCCATAAAGACACAACTTTACCTTCTAGAACCACACAGACCCCATTTTCTCCCTCTTCCCTGTGACAGAATTTCAGAGGTCTTAAGACAGAGACCATATCTCTGATTCTTCTCTTCTCCAAGCCAAGCAGCTCCAGCTCCTTCACTCTTTATGGAATCTAGAATCCAGCTCCATCCTCAGGCTAGTCACTCCCTCCAGTTAGTTTGTTTCTCCTTTAAAATGTGGAGCCAGGACACAAAAGAATATCATACTCCCCTTGCAGCCATTTTGGCCTAAGGCTCTGAGACAAAGACTGCCTGGCTGTTTATTTAACATGTTTTGCTTTCCTTCTCACATCTAGACTACATTTACTAGCCTCCCTTGCTGCTATGTATCATCATTTAGATTAATTATAGCAAATGAAATATAGGTAGAAGTGATATGTACCCCTTTCAGCACTGGCACATAAATAACTCCACACTTTCCCCTCATCTGCCAGCTGGAATTGAGTTTCAGGAAGATCTTGAAAACCACACTTTCAGCATGGCAGAACCTCTATCAGCCTGAGTCTCTCAATGACTGTGTGGAAGTCAGTACCTCTTTCTATAAAAACTTATTAAACTTTCCATTAGTAAGACAATTCTATTGCATGAGGCAACTAAGGTTTTAGGGATTATCATTCACAGCCTTCCAGAAATACTTCCTTCCTTTACTCTTCCCCACATGCCAGGATTTCCCATCCTGTGCCTATGCAATTCTCAAGACCAAATTGAGAGCTTCACATAAGTCTTTCTTCAATTCCATCTGGCTCCACCCAGCCCATTATTGCAGCGAATGGACATCTTCTGGGATCTTGGCTTTATCTCCTAATTCCTTCATTTGTCCCTCCCCACCCCAGCTCCCTGTTATCTGCAACTGTGATGTGCTACTAGATTCCTCATCAAAATCATTAATAAAAATGTTGAATGAGTCATGTCTAAAAGCCAACATCTGTAGCATACCAAAGAGAACTCTACTTACCTTGACCCAATTTACTCATTACTTAGTTATGAGACTCCAGTCATTAACAAATGTTAACTATACTGTCAACTGCATCCTCATTCCTCAGTCATAGCCATAGGGATATCCTTAGGTATTTTGTCAAATACCAGGCCAAAATTGAGATACACTCTGGTAAAGGATTATAATAAACTTTATTAAACTTCCAGTCTGGTAATCCTAGTAATAAGAAATAAAATCAGTTAAGTCTTGCATGACATGCACAGACTTACCTTTATAAGCTTGCAAAATTGTCACATGTCTATATCTCAAAATTAGTTTGGTTAAATTACAGCATTGACCTGGTAGTCAAGAGACATGGTAGTCAAGAGGCCTAATTTTGTCACCACCATCTAACTGCATGGTCTTTAACAACTCATTTCACTTCTGCATCTTCAAGCTGTGGAATGGGGTAGACAGAATAAATAACTTCTAAGGACTCTTTCTACTTTGGGTCTGTTTTGAATCAATCAAGTTAGCATGTGTAGTAACAAATTGGCTATTAAAATTTTACCTGTCAATGGTATGTTTCCATATCATAAAATCTTTGCTATAAGAGCTCTTTCATGCAGGGTCTAAGGCAGATATCCATGAACTTGGGTGAAAAAATCTACATTTTATTTTCACTTGCTTCTAACTAAAATTTAACTTTTCCTTCAATTATGAATGTAAGTAAAAATTCACAGTAACTGTCACAGTACCTCGGTCTTTTATCCAGCAGAAATCACCAAATGCGCATATCACATTACCATTGTTACACATTTCTTAGAATGACATTTATGTTCATCATTACTTGAAATTATGGTAGTTATTAAACCTTCCACTCTATTTTGCTATTTAATGTATTAATAAAGAAGCATATGTATTTCTATATCATGAATTTGGATTTTGTATAGTTTATATACACGAATATATGAAATATATAAATGTATTTCAATATGATTGGTTTCCATTGCAATTCTCTATATTTTATTTTGTATATATAAAATATTATTCTGCAGGTGACTTCTCAGCAGAAACCTTACAGGCTAGAAGAGAATCGCATGATATATTTAAAGTGCTAAAAGGAAAAAACTTACAGCCAAGAATACTCTACCCAGCAAGGTTATCATTCAAAATGGAAGGAGAGATCAAAAATTTACCAGACAAGCAAAAATTAAAGGAATTTGTCACCAAGAAACCAGTGCTACAAGAAATGTTAAAGGGGCTGATTTAAGGGGAAAAGAGAAGACCACAAATAGGAAAAATTATCTATTACCATGGTAAGAGTGTAATGGATACAAATGCACAAAAAAGAGGTTAGATATGATATCAAAAACATAAAAGGAGGGAGGAGGGGAGTTAAACAGTAGAGCTTTAGGACAGAGGTTAAACTAAAGAGACCATCAATTCTGTATAGAAGAAGAAAGGAACAGAGAAGGACTACAAAAACACTGAGAAAAAAAAAGTTAAAAAATGGCAGTAAGAACATACTTATCAATAGCAACTTTAAATGTCAATGAACTAAATGCTCCAATTAAAAGGCATAGGGTGGCTGATTGGATAAAACACCAAGACCCATATATATGCTGCAAACAAGAGGCACACTTCAGACCTAAAGACACTCACAAACTGAAACTGAAGGGATGGAAAAAGAAACTCCATGCAAATGGCAATGAAAAGAAAGCTGGGGTAGCAGTACTCATATCAGACAAAATAGACTTTAAAACAAAAACTGTAAAAAGAGACAAAGAAGGGCATTACATAAAGATCAATGGAACAATCCAACAAGAGGATATAACACTTGTAAATATCTACGCACCCAACATGGGAGTACCTAAATATATAAAGCAATTATTAACAGACATAAAAAGAGAAATAGACAGTAACACCATAATAGTAGGGGACTTTAACACTCCACTTACACCAATGGATAGATCACCCAAACAGAAGATCAATAAGGAAACATTGTCCTTAAATGACACACTAGAACAGATGGACCTAGTAGATATATACAGAGCATTCCATCCAAAAACCGAAGAATACACGTTCTTTTCAAATGCACATGGAACATTCTGCAGGATTGATGACACATTAGGCCACAAAACAAGTCTCCACAAATTTAAGAAGATTGAAATAATACCAAGCATCTTTTCTGGCCATAACGGTATGAAACTAGAAATCAACTATAGGAAGAAAATCAGAAAAGCCACAAATACGTGGAGATTAAACAAAATGCTACTGAACAATGACTGTGTCAACGAAGAAATCAAAGAAGAAATCAAAAAATACCTGGAGACAAATGAAAATGAAAATATGACATGCCAGAATTTATACAGCAAAAACGGTTCTAAGAGAGAAGTTTATAGCAATACAGGCCTATCTCAACAAACAAGAAAAATCTCAAATAAACAATCTAACAATGCACCTAAAGGAACTGGAAAAAGAAGAAGAAACAAAGCCCAAATTCAGTAGAAGAAGGGAAATAATAAAAATCAGAGCAGAAATAAATGGAATAGAGACCAAAAAAACAATAGAAAAAAATAGTAAAACCAAGCGCTGGTTCTTCGAAAAGATAAACAAAATTGACAAACCTTTCGCTAGACTCACCAAGAAAAAAAGAGAGAAGGCACAAATAAGTAAAATCAGAAATGAAAGAGGAGAAATTACAACAGACATCCCAGAAATACAAAAGATTACAAGAGAATACTATGAAAAGCTATATGCCAACAAATTCGACAATCTGGAAGAAATGGATAAATTCTTAGAATCATACAACCTTCCAAAACTGATCAAGAAGAAGTAGGGAATTTGAATAGACCAATCACCAGTAAGGAGATCGAAACAGTAATCAAAACCTCCCCAAAAATAAAAGTCCAGGACCAGACGGCTTCCCTGCTGAATTCTACCAAACATTCAAAGAAGACTTAATACCTATACTTCTCAAACTCTTCCAAAAAATTGAGGAGGTGGAGAAACTCCCTAACTCATTCTACGAAGCTGAAATTACCCTGATACCAAAACCACACAAGGACAACACAAAAAAAGAAAATTACAGGCCAATATCACTGATGAACATCGATGAAAAAACCTCAACAAAATACTAGCAAATTGCATACAACAAGACATTAAAAAGATTATACACGATGATCAAGTGGGATTTATTCCAGGTAGGTAGGGATGGTTTAACACTGGCAAATCAATCAACGTGATACACCACAATAATAAAATAAAGAATAAAAATCACATGATCGTCTCAATAGATGCAGAGAAATCATTTGACAGGGTACAGCATCCATGTATGATAAAAACTCTGAATAAAATGGGTATAGAAGGAAAGTACCTCAACATAATAAAGGCCATATATGACAAACCCACAGCTAATATCATCCTCAATGGTGAAAAACTGAAAGCTATCTCTCTAAGAACAGGAACCAGACAAGGATGCCCACTGTCACCACTCCTATTTAACATAGTACTGGAAGTCCTAGCCAGAGCAATCAGGCAAGAGAAAAAAACAAAAGGGATCAAAATTGGAAAGTAAGAAGTGAAACTGTCACTATTTGCAGATGTTGGAGAGGATGTGGAGAGAAGGGAACTCTCATACACTGCTGGTGGGAGTGCATACTGGTGCAGCCACTATGGAAAACAGTATGGAGATTCCTCAAAAAATCAAGGATAGAGCTACCACATGATCCAGCTCTTCCGCTGCTGGGTATTTATCCAAAGAACTTGAAAACACCAATGCATAAAGATACATGCACCCCTGTGTTCATTGCAGCATTATTCACAATAGCCAAGACTTGGAAGCAACCTTAGTGCCCATCAAGGGAAGAATGGATAAAGAAGATGTGGTATATATACACAATGGAATACTACTCAGCCATAAGAAACGATGAAATCCAGCCATTTGTGACAACATGGATGGACATTGAGGCTATTATGCAAAGTGAAATAAGTCTGAGGGAGAAGGTCAAATATCGTATGATTTCCTTCACTAAGTAGTATATAATAACAACAATAAACAAACACATAGAGACAGAGATTGGATTGGTGGTTACCAGAGGGGATGGGGGGAGGGAGGAGGGCGAAAGGGATAATTTGGCTCATGTGTGTGGTGATGGGTTGTCATTAGTATTTTGGTGGTGAACATGATGTAATCTATGCAGAAATAGAAGTATAATGATGTACACCTGAAATTTATACAATGTTATAAACCAATGTTACTGCAATAAACAAAAAATTAAAAAATAAAATATTATTCTAGGCATGACCCAGTGGTGTAGTGCTTAAGTTCCCACACTCCGCTTTGGCAGCCCAGGTTTTGTGGGTTCGGATCCCAGGTGTGTGGACCTACACACTGCTCATCAAGCCCTGCTGTGGTGTTGTCCGATATACAAAATAGAGGACTATTGGCACAGACGTTACCTCAGGGACAATCTTCCTCAACCAGAAAAAGAGGAAGATTGGCAACACGTGTGAGTTCAGGGGCAATCTTCCTCACCAAAAAAAGAAAAAAATTATTCTAAGAAGGGTCAGTAGGCTTCACTAGACTGCAAAAATGTCCATGACACAAAATAACTAATAAACTTGCCTACCAGTTTAATGGTCAGCCCATAGTGAGGAGAACAAAAAAATGCTCAAGGGGAATGATAGAAAATGAAACAGAATAGGTTGAGGAGGGCAGCAAGATGATGGCAGCGTAGGAAGATCCTGAACTTGACTCCTCCTATGGACACAACAAATCCACAACTATATGTGTAATAATTTCCTCTGAAAAAGACAAGAACACTGGTGAACTGAGCCTCCACAACAGAGGATAAAATTAGAGCATCGAGAAAGGTAGAAGAGGCAGAGACACAGTCTCACCAAAAACAAACAAAAAAACCCACACTGGGCATGGCAAACCACAATTGAGAGGGATCTCAAAAATACAGAACTTTTCTCTGAGGAGCCAGAGATTTGTGCTCCACACGGGCACCCCAACCCTTAGATCATGCACAAGGGAGATGAGTCCCTAAAACGCCTGGCTTTAAAAACCAGTGGGGGTTACATCCAGGAAAACCATAGCACTGTAGGGAATGGAGAATTCACTCTTAAAGGACTCGTGCACATACTCACTTGCTCCAGGACCCAGCACAAAACCACCACTTTGAAGAGTGCACAGACCATATGTGAAGGAGACTCTCTCAATTGCATTTTATTTGCATCGAGAGGGAAAAGTTTTTTCTGCATTGAAAAAGGATCCCAAAAACACAGAACTTCACCATGAGGTTTAAGGAACCACAGCAGAAACAGTGAACCAGCCCCCATGGTTGGTGCACCAAACTACCGGCAGCAGGGGCAGCACACAAGACCCTGGGCCCCTGTCAGCAACAGTAACACAGAACAAAAGCTGATGGTGTTCATTGCCACTAGACCTGTCTTAAAAGAAATTTCAAAAGGACCCCTCCTACCTGAAAAAGTCAAAGGTTTACAAAGCTTTGAGCAAGGGGATAAATAGAATCAGAAATTTGCAACTCTGTATCAGAATAGGTTAGCAAGAATTATAACATAAAGGCTAAAGGAAAAGAAAGCATAAAAAATAATGATAACTTCAATTTGGTAACAAACTCAAAGCATAAGAAAGGATAATTTGTGACAAAAAAAAACAGAAGGGGAAGAGGAAAAGAATGGAATCTACATAGGATAATGGAGATAAAATGCTATTAGCAGAAAAAGGATTATCTCATCTATGAAATCTTTTATACAAACCTCATTGTAACCAAAAACCAAAAAATCAGAATAGAGTCACAAATCATAAATAAAGAGAAAACTGAGGAAAATATCATAGAAAACAACAAAACTGAAAAGGCAGAAAGAAATAGAAGGAAGAAAATGGAAATATAGATCAGATAACAAAAGATAAAATGGTAGTATTAAGCCCTCATATATCAATAATCACTCTAAATGTAAATGGATTGAATTCACCAAAGGAGACAGAGTGGCTGGATGGATTAAAAAATAAAAGCTAACAATATGCTGCATTCAGGAGAGACTCCCCAGCCCTAAAGACAAACATAGGCTCAGAGTGAAGAGGTGGAAGATGAAAATCCAAGCAAATAACAACCAAAAGAAGGTAGATGTAGCCATTATTTTATCAGACAAAATAGACAATAAGAGAAAAAGATAGGCATTATGTAATGATAAAGGGGATAGTCCACCAAGAAGACATAACATTTATTAATATATATGCACCTAACAAAGGAGCACCAAAGTATATAATGCAACTATTAATAGACTTAAAGGGAGAAATTGACAGCAACACAATAATAAGAGAGGAAGTTAACACCCCACTTACATCAATGGATAGATCATCCAGACAGAAAGCCAACAAGGAAACATTGGCCTTAAATGAAACACTAGGCAAGATAGACTTAATAGATATATAAAGAACCTTCACTCCATCCAAAAGTAGCAGAATACACATTCTTCTCAAGTGCACATGGGACATTCTCAAAGACAGACCATATGTTGGGAAAAAAAGCCAGCTTTAATAAATTAAAGAACATTGAAATCATATCAAGCATCTTTTCCAATCACAATGTTATGAAGCTAGAAATCAATGACAAGAAGAAACCTGGAAAAGTCACAAATATGTGGAGACTAAACAACATGCTACCGAAGAACTATTGGATCAATAAAGGTATCAAAGGAGAAATCAAAAAATACCTGGAGACAAAAGAAAGTGAAAATTCAATATATATCAAAACTTATGGGATGCATCAAAAGAGGTACTGAGAGGGAACTTTACAGCAATACAAGCCTACCTCAAGAAACAAGAAAAACCTCAAATAAACAATCTAATACTACACCTAAAAGAAGAAGAAAAACAACAAATGAAGCCCAAAGTCAGCAGAAGGAAGAAAATAATAAAAATCAGAGCAGAAATAAATGAAATAGGAACTAAAAACACAATAAAAAGGATCAAGAAACTAAGAGCTGGTTCTTTGATAAGATGAACAAAATGCACAAACCCTTAGGCAGACTCACTAGGAAAAAAGGAGAGATGACTTGAATAAACAAAATAAAATATACAAAATGAGAAATTGCAATTGATACCACAGAAACACAAAGAGAAATTATAAGATAATACTGCAAAAAGCTATATGCAAACAAATTGGATAACTTAGAAGAAATGGACAAATTCTTAGATTAATACAACCTCCCAAAACTGAATCAAGAAGAAATGGAGAGTCCAAATAGACAAATCACAAGTAAAGGGATGGAAACAGTAATCAAAAAACCTCCCAAAAAACAAAAGTCCAGGACCAGATTGCTTCTCTGGTGAATTCTACCAAATATTTAAAGAAGATTTAATACCTATCCTTTTCAAACTTTTCCAAAAAATCGAAGTGGACAGGGCACTTCCTAAC
Source organism: Diceros bicornis minor (assembly GCF_020826845.1). Taxonomy (NCBI): domain Eukaryota; kingdom Metazoa; phylum Chordata; class Mammalia; order Perissodactyla; family Rhinocerotidae; genus Diceros; species Diceros bicornis. Next base: position 60,873,332 of record NC_080781.1, read on the forward strand.
TCATTCTATGAGGCCAACATTACCCTGACACCAAAACCAGACAAGGACAACACAAAAAAGGAAAATTGCAGGCCGATTTTGCTGAGGAACATAGATGCAAATATCCTCAATAAAATATTAGCTAATGAAACACAATACATTAAAAGCATAATACATCATGATTAGGTGGAATTTATTCCAGAGATGCAGGAATGGTTCAACATCCACAAATCAATGTGATACACCACATTAACAAATTGAAGAATAAAAATCACATGATCATCTCAATAGACACAGAGAAAACATTTGACAAGATCCAACATCCATTTATGATTTTTTTAAAAAGTCAGTAAAATAGGTATAAAAGGAAAGTACCTCAACATAATAAAGGTCATATATGACAGACCCCACAGCCAACATCATACTCAACAGTGAAAAACATAAAGCTTGTTCTGTAAGAACAGAAACTAGACAAGGATGCCCACTCACATCACTCTTACTCAACATAGTATTGGAAATCTTTGCCAGAGCAATCAGGCAAGAAAAAGAAATAAACATCATCCAAATTGGAAAGGAAGAAGTAAAACTGTCACTATTTGAAGATGACATGATTTTATATAAAGAAAACCCTAACGAATCCACCAAAAACTATTAGAAACAATCAACAACTACAGTAAAATTGCAGGGTACAAAATTAACATATAAAATCAGTTGCATTTCTATGCTCTAATAACCACCTAGCAGAAAGAGAAATCAAGAATACAATTGCATTTACAGTAGCAACAGAAAGAATAAATTGCCTAGGAATAAGTTTAACCAAGGAGGTGAAAGACTTATACACTGAAAATTATAAGACATTACTGAAAGAAATTGAAGAAGACATAAAGAAATTGAAAGATATTCCATGCTCATGGATTGGAAGAAAACACATAGTTAAAACATCCATTTATCTAAAGCAAGCTACAGATTCAATGCAATCCATTTCAGAAACCCAATGACTTTTTTCAAGTAAAAATAACAAAGAATCCTAAAAACTATATGGAACAACAAAAGATCCTGAATAGCCAAAGCAATCCTGAGAAAAAAGAACAAAACTGGAAGTCATATACTCCCTAAATTCAAAATATACTACAAAAATTCTAGCAAGCAGAACAGTATGATACTCGCAGAAAAACAGGCAAACAGCATCAATGAATTCAGAGCCCAGAAATAAATGCACACATCTTGGGATGGCCAATTTTTGACAAAGGAGCCAAGAACATTCCATGGAGAAACGAATTCTTTTCAATAAACATTGTTGGGAAAACTGGACAGCCACATGCAAAAGAATGAAAGTAGACCATTATCTTACACCATACAAAATTATCTAAAAATGGATCAAAGACTTGAATGTGACACCAGAAACCATAAAACGCCTAGGAGAAAATATAGGCAGAACACTCTTTGACATTGAACATAGCAATATCTTTTTGAATACCGTGTCCCCTCAGGCAAAGGAAACAAAATAAAAAATAAACAAACGGGACTACATCAAACTAAAAAGACTCTGCATGGAAAGGAAATCATCAAAAAAATGACAAGACAACCCACCAGCTTGGAGAAAATATTTGCAAATTATATATCTGATAAAGAGTTAATTTCCACAATATATAAAGAACTCATACAACTCAACAACAACAACAAAAAAACAAACAATCCAGTCAAAAAATATGCAGAGGATTGTTGATTTCAGGTTCATTGGATAGATTCCCAGTAGTGGGATGGCTGGCTCATAGGGCATCTCTATTTTTAATTCTTTGAGGAATCTCCATACCGTTTTCCATAGAGGCTGCATCAGTTTGCATTCCCATCAGCTGTGTATGAGGGTTCCTGTTTCTCCACATCCTCTCCAACATTTGTTGTTTATTGTCTTGGTGATTATAGCCATTCTAACGGGCATGAGGTGATATCTTAGTGTTGTTTTAATTTGCATTTCCCTGATGATTAGTGATGTTGAACATCTTTTCATGTGCCTATTGGCCATCTGTATATCTTCTTTGGAGAAGTGTCTGTTCATTTCTTCTGCCCATTTTTCGATCAGGTTGTTTGTTTTTTTGTTGTTCAGTTGTGTGAGTTCTTTATATATTATGGAGATCAACCCCTTGTCAGATGTATGTTTTGCAAATATTCTCTTCCAGCTGGTGGGTTGTCTGTTCATCTTGATTCTGGTTTCGTTTGTCTTGTAGAAGCTCTTTAATCTGATAAAGTCCCACTTGTTTATTTTTTCTTTAGTTTCCCTAGTCTGGGTAGGCATGTCATCCAAAAAGATTCCTTTATGACCAATGTCAAATAGTGTGTTGCCTATATTTTCTTCTATGAGTTTTGTAGTTTCAGGTCTCACCTTCAGGTCTTTGATGCACCCCTATGTTCATTGCAGCATTATTCACTATAGCCAAGAAGTGGAAGCAACCTAAGTGTCCCTCGACTGACAATTGGATCAAGAAAATGTGGTGTATATATACAATGGACTACTACTCAGCCATAAAAACAGACAAAATCGTCCCATTTACAACAACATGGATAGGCCTGGAGGGTATTATGTTAAGTGAAGTAAGCCAGAAAGAGAAAGACAAACATTGTATGATCTCACTCATATGTGGAATATAAACCAACACATGGACAGAGAAAACTGTATTGTGGTTACCAGGGGCAGTGGGGGTGGGGGGTGGGCACGAGGGCTGAAGGGAGACATATATATGGTGATGGACAAACAAAAATGTACAACCCAAAATTTCACAATGATAAAAACTATTAAAACATCAATAAAAAAAGAAAACAATCTGTGAACAAAGAAAAAAAATCTGCAGAGGATATGAACAGATATTTTTCCAAAAAAGATATACAGATGGTCAACAAGCACATGGAAAGACATTCAACATCACTGATTATTAGTGAAATGTAAATAAAAACTAAAATGAAATACCACCTCATGCACATCAGAATGGTTATTATTAAAAAGACAAGAAATAACAAATGGTGGAGAGGATGTGGAGAAAAGGGAACCCTCATACACTGCAGGTGGGAATGCAAACTGGTGCAGCCATGGAAAACAGTATGGAGATTGTTCAGGATCCAGCTATTCCACCGCTGGGTATTTATGCAAAGAACATGAAAACATGAATGCATAAAGATACATGCACCACTGTGTTCACTGCAGCATTATTCACAATAGCCAAGACTTGGAAGCAACCTAGGTGTCCATCAAGGGACGAATGGATGAAGATGATCTGATATATATACACAATGGAATACTACTCAGCCATAAGAAACGATGAAATCCAGCTATTTGTGACAACACGGATGGACCTTGAGGGTATTATGCTATGTGAGATAAGTCAGAGGGAGAAGGTCAAATACTGTATGATCTCACTCATAAGTAGAAGATAAAAACAACAACAAACAATCACACAGAGACAGAGTTTAGATTGCTGGTTACCAGAGGGGAAGGGGGAACTGAGTGGGGCAAAAGGGGTGATTAGGCACATGTGTGTGGTGATGGATTGTAATTAGTCTTTGGGTGGTGAACATAATGTAGTCTACACAGAAATTGAAATATAATGATGTACACCTGAGATTTATATAATGTTATAAACCAATGTTACCACAATTAAAAACAAACAACTTGAAAAAAATTAAAAGAAAAATAAATCTTAAAAAAAGTGGGGAGAGTAAAAATATAGAGTTTTTGAATGCATTCTAACTTAAGTTGTTATCAACTTAAAATAGACTGTTATAAATACAGGCTTTTACATGTAAGCCTCATCTTACCCACAAAGGAAAAACCTATAGTAGCTACACAAAAGATAATGAGAAAGAAATCCAAGCATACCACTAAGGAAAGTCATTAAACCACAAAGGAAGAGGGCAAGAGTAAAAGAAAGGATCAGAGAAACTACAAAACAGCCAGAAAATAATTAACAAAACGGCAATAGGTACATGCCTATCAATAATTACTCTAAGTTTAGTAAATGGACTAAATTCTCCAATCAAAAGACATAGAGTGGCTGAATGGATAAAAAATCAAAACTCATCTATATGCTGCCTACAAGACTCTCACTTCAGAAGTAAGGTCTCAAACAGATGAAAGTAAAGGGATGGAGAAAGATATTCCACGCAAATGGAAATGAAAAGAAAGCTGGTGTAGCTATACTCATATCAGGCAAAATATACTTTAAAACAAAGACTGTAATAAAAGGCAAAGAAGGGCATTACAAATTGATAAAAGAGTCAACCCAACAAGAAGATATAACATTTATAAATATATATGCACCTCATATAGGAGCACCAAAATATATGAGGCAAACATCAACAGACCTAAAGGAAGATATTGACAGCTGTATAATAATAGTAGGGGACTTTAACACCCCACTTACATCAATGGCTAGATCATACAGACAGAAATTCAATAAGGAAACATCAAGCTGAAATGACACATTAGACCAGATGAACTTAATGGATATATACAGAACATTCCATCCAAAGCAGCAGAATTCACATTTTTCTCAAGTCCACGTGAAACATTCTCCAGGATAGATCACACGTTCAGCCACAAAATAAGTCTCAGTAAATTCAGGAAGATTGAAACCACATCAAGCCTCTTTTCCAATCATAATGGTATGAAACTAGAAATCAATTACAAAAAGAAAACTGGAAAAACCACAAAAATGTGGAGATTAAACAACATGCTACTGAGCAATCAATGGGTCATAGAAGAAATAAAAAAATACCTAGAGACAAATGAAAACACAAATATGACATATCAAAATCTATGGGATGCAACAAAAGCAGTACTAAGAGAGAAGTTCATAGCAATAGAAGCCTACTTGAAGAAACAAGAAAAATCTCAAATAATCTAATTTTACACCTACAGGAACTAGAAAAAGAAGAACAAACAAAGCCCAAAGCTAGTAGGAGGAAAGAAATAACAAAAATCACAGTGAAAATAAATAAAATAGAGACAAAAAAAGATAGAAAAACCTAATGAAACTAAGAGCTGGCTCTTTGAAAAGAAACAAAATTGACAAACCATTAACCAGACTAACCAAGGAAAAAAGAGAGAGGCTCCAATAAAAAAGACAAAGGAAGGAGAATTTACAGTGGATACCACAGAAATACAAAGAATTGTAAGAGACTACTATGAATGATTATATACCAACAAATCGGACAACCCAGAAGAAATGGAAAAATTTCTAGGAACATACAATCTTCCAAGACTGAATCATGAAGAAATAGAAAATCTGAATAGACCAATTACTCTTAAGGAAATCAAATCAGTAATCAAAAACATCCCAACAAACAAAAGTCCAGAACCAGACAGCATCACTGGTGAATTCTACCAAACATTCCAAGAAGATTTAATACCCATCCTTCTCAAACTTTTTCAAAAAATTGAAGAGGAGGGAACCATTCCAAACATATTTTACAAGCCCTGTATTACCTTGATACCAAAACCAGACAAGGACACTGCACACACACACACACACACACACACAAAATTACAGGTGAATATCCTTAGTGAATATAGATGCAAAAATTTTCAACAAAATATTAGCAAACCAAATTTGACAAAACATTAAAAAGATCACAAACCATGATCCAATGGGATTTATTCCAGGAATGCACGGATGGTTCAACATCTGCAAATTGATCAACATGATACATAACATTAACAAAATGAAGGATAAAAATCATATGATCATCTCAATAGATGCAGAAAAAGCAATTGACAAAATTCAACATCCATTTATGATAAAAACACTCAACAAAGTTGGTATAGAAGGAAATTACCCTAACATAAAAAAGTCTGTATATGATAAACCCACAGTTAACATCATACTCAACGGTAAAAAACTGAAAATTTTCCCTCTAAGATCAGGAACAAGTCAAGGATACTCACTGTCATCACATTTCTTCCACATAGTATTGTAAATCCTAGCCAGAGCAATGAGGCAAGAAAAAGAAGTAAAAGGCATCCAAATTGGAAAGGAAGAAGTAAAACTGTCACTATTTGTAGATGACATGATACTTTATAGAAAACCCTAAAGACAACCAAAAAACTGTTAGAACTAATAAATCAATTCAGTAGAGTTGCAGGATACAAAATCCATATACAGAAATGTGTGGCATGTCTATACACTACTAGCAAACTAACAGAAACAGAAATTAAGAAAACAATCCCATTTACAATTGCATTAAAAGAATAAAATACCTAGCAATAAATTTAACAAAGGAGGTGAAATACCTGTGCACTGAAAATTATGACACTGATGAAATAAATTGAAAAAAACACAAAAAAATGGAAAGATATTCCATGCTCATGAATTGGAAGTATTAATGTTGTTAAAATGTCCATATTACCCAAAGCAATCAACATATTCAATGCAATCCTCATCAAAATTCCAATGGCATTTTTCACAGAACTAGAACAAATGCTTCTAAAATTTGTATGGAACCACAAAAGATCCCAAAGTAATCTTTAGAAAGAAGAGCAAAGCTGGAGGTATCACACTCCCTGATTTCAAACTATATCACAAAGCTATAGTAATCAAAACAGTATGATATTGGCATAAAAGCTAATACATAGGTCAATGAAACAGAACGGAGAGCCCAGAAATAAACCCACACATATATGGACAATTAATTTACAACAAAGTAGACAAGAGCACACAATGGAGAAAGGACAGTCTCTTCAATAAATGTGGTTGGGAGAACTGAACAGCCACATGCAAAAGAATGAAACTAGATCACCATCTTACACGGTGCACAAAAATTAACTCAAAATGGATTAAACACTTGAATGTAAGACCCGAAACCATAAAATTCCTAGAAGAAAACAAAGGCGGTTAGCTCCTTGACAATGGTCTTAGTAATGTTTTTGTGGACCTGACTCCAAAGGCAAGGCAAACAAAGGAAAAAATAAACAAATGGGATTACATCTAACTAAACAGCTTCTGCACATTGGGGGAAACCATCAACAAAATGAAAAGGCAGCCTACTGAATGGGAGAAGATATTTGCAAATCATATATCCAACAAGGGGTTAATATCCAAAATATATAAAAAAAACTTATACAACTTAACAACAAAAAAACAAGCAACCTGATTAAAAAATGGGCAGAGGATCTAAATATACATATTTCCAAAGAAATACAGATGGCAAAAAGCACATGAAAAGATGTTAAACATCACTAATTATTGGGGAAATGCTAATAAAAAACACAATCAAATATCACTGCATACCTGTTAGAATTGCTATTATCAAAAGACAAAAATAACAAATGTTGGAGAGTATGTGGAGAAAAGGGAATCCTTGCACACGGTTGGTGGGAATGCAAATTGGTGTAGCCACTGGAGAGAGTGGCTCTCCAGCCACTGGAGAATGGGATGGAGATACCTTAAAAAACTAGGAATAGGACTATCATATGATCCAGGTCTTCCACTTCTGGGTATTTATTTGAAGAATACAAACACACTAATTGGAAAAAATATATGCATCCCTATTTTCACTACAGCATTATTTATAAAAGCCATGATATGGAAACAACATAAGTGTCAATGAATGAATGAATGGATAAAGAAAAAGTAGTATATGTATATATACAAGGCAATACTACTGAGCCATAAAAAAGAATGAAATCTTGCCATTTGCAACAACATGGATGGACCTTGACGATATTAGGCTAAGTAAACAAACACATAGAGACAGAGATTGGATTGTTGGTTACCAGACGAGAATTAGTTGGAGGGTCGACGAATGGGTGAAGGGATTAATTGTATGATGATGGATGGTAACTAGACTTTTGGTGGTGATTACTTTGTAGTGCATACAGATGTTGAATGATAATGTTGTAGACCTGAAACTTATATAAAGCTATAATCCAATTTTACCTCAATAAAAAATAAAAATAAAACAGAACAAGTCAATATTAAAATTGCTTTTAGTTCATCTTCCAGACTTTCTCCCTTTTCCACCATTACCTAACTGTCCTCATGATGCCCACAAATGTCTTCACCCAGACAGGGTTGTGTACACTAGATGTCTATGGAAGAAAAGAGAAAAAGAAAAAAAAAGAAACATTTATTGAGCACCTACCATGTGTGAAACACTTTCACAGATACTATGTCAATTGTCCTCTCAACATCTCTGAGAGGAAGTGTGATTTTCCCCCATTTTACAGTTGAAGAAACTGAGGCTAAGAAATGTTACGGATTTTGCACAATATCACACAGCTACTAAGTGACTGGGCTGAGATTAGAAGCTGGTATCCACCAAATCCAAAGCCTCTTTCCATCTATTCAGGCTGTACTGAATCCCTAAAAATAATTACTTAACTATTTCCAAAGTATGTTAAAATCCATTCTCTCACTGAACATTCTTAACATCTCTAAAAGGTCAACATTGTTGTTTGCATTTTACACGTGCAGAAATTGGGAGATGACTTGCCATGTGCTTAGTAGAGCAAGGACTTGCATCATGATTTAAGGCATCTTCTCCAGTTCTCACCATCACATGTATATTCTAGCCAGCAGAAGAGGGCACCATCTAGAAGCTATTTATGTCATTTCTGTTCACATATATTTGCCAGATATTAGTCACTTAGCCACATCTACATCCAAGGGAAGCTGGAAAATCTAGAATGTAGCTGAATGACTATGTATCTACTAAAATTTCTACCACTATATAATCAGAAAAGATATTAGGGGACAATTAGCAGTCTCTGCCACAAGTGGGTAATGTTAGTATATTTTACAGATGTAGAAACTGAAGCTCAGAGAATTGAAGCAACTTGCCCAAGGTCTCTTGGCTAGAAAGCGGCAAACCTGGGATTCCAACTCTAGTCCGAATGGCTTTGAAGTTTTTGTCTTTCACCTCTATTCTATACAAACTGAAGATCACAATTCAGTGGGAATGGCTGAACCAAGGGGTAATAGCTGCAGAAAAGGCTTGGACTGACTAGGCTGAAATGTGGGTCTGAGTCTGGGCCTGGGCTTGGGCCTGAATCTGCGTGTATGGATATAGAGGGCCCCAGACGTTGCTGCCTTCCCTTTATTTGTGAATGGTATAATTGTAAGCTAGGAGAAGAAAAGACTAAAGTGAGACCAGGTCTGTGTCTTCACACCTCTGATGGGCTTTCACAGAGCAAAGCAGCAAACAAGTCCTCGTGGCTTTAGGAAGCAGAGCTGAGACCAGTGGATGGAAGCCACAGGGAGACAAATTTTAGCCCAACACAAGAAAGAAGTTCTGAAGAGTCAGTTCTCCTGATATGGGAGAAGTGGCATCAAGAAGTGATAAGGGAACCAGGGCTGGTTGATCACCTGGAGGTGGTGCAGTAGAAGGTATTCAAGCCTCAGATGGTGGTAGATCCTTTCCAACTTGACACCTTGTGAAAGACATGCACCCCATTTCTCTCTTCACGTGTATTATCTGGGACTGTCACTTCATTCTCTTGCCCAGTTCCATCTAAACTTTTGTAGTCAAACTGAAACAGAATAAGGTTGAGGCAAGGCCTAGGGGGATGTGAGAATGGAATGCGTCTGTGAGTGTTGACTGTGTATGTGTACATTTAAAGGTTACATAGAAGGAACTTTTTAAATGTCTGTTTTTTTGAGCCATCGGTGCAGTAAGGCCCTATGAAGCCCTTTTCCAGGAAACTAAAATGATTATATCTTAAGAGCAAAAACTTTTTAGATAGATGTTTAAAATTTCAAGTATGAGCCAGCACTAAAACTATGATAATATATCCAACACCTAGCACCTGCAAAGTTAGAAAGGACAAATGCAAGTAGAAGCTGAAAACCCGGCTTCCTAGCCTGGCTCAGCCTCTTATTTGCTTCGAGACCATGAGCTGAACCTCAGTTTTCTCATTGGTAAATGGGAACAACAGTAATGCCTATTTCATAAAATCACAATGAGGGTAAAGAGATACTGAATGTAGTGTGCTTGGCTCATGGCAAGGTGTGGTACACATATCAGTTTATTATGTGGGACAACTTGCTAAATGAACCTTTCGCAAAAGATTTTGTTGCAAAAGATTCTGTTTTCTTCGTTGTAATCTTACTGTTTCACAGTTTCTCTGTTCAGTGTCTGATTCCGTGGGTTTCTGGAGGGCAGGTACTGATTCTTATTAATCTCTATATTTATCACTAGGAATGTTGAATTAATGACTACATATGTGAATCCAAGAATTAGAGGCGCTATACACAGGTTATCTCATTTAATTTATGCAACAATCCAGTATTGGAATTTTAATTTCTGAGGCTCAGTTTGCTCATCTATGAATTAAGGACAGTAATCCCCAACTTGCAAGGCTGCAATGAGGACCAGATGAGATAATGAATGTAAAGGTCCTAGCACAGTTCTAAGCACAAAATAGCCAGTCAAGAAATGCTAGCTCTTGTGCTAGCTATCCTCCTTTTATCCATCCAGATTCACTCGCTACTCTTCTCCATATTCCTCTCTACCCTGTGAAACGGGCGCATATGGACTAGATCAACTGAGCTCCCTTGACTTTTGGCTTCTTTTAGGGTTTATTAATGAGAAACGATAATAGAATGCTAGGAGGAGAGAGAGATCAACGTCTTTATTCCTTCAGCTCTCTCCCTATCAGGCTGCATGTTGGCAGTGACTACATTCCTCTAAGAAGGCCACAGCTCTGGTGGGATGGTCCTTTTCTATAGCTTCTCTTTGTCTGTCTGTCTGTCTCTCTCTCTGACTCTCTCATTCTCTGTGTCTGTGTATCAATACCTGTATGTCTATCTCCTTTTCCTATAGTAACTGCTCTACCCCTTCCCCTAGGAGTGGTAAAAGCAACTGTTTCAGGATGAAATGAAAGGATGGTAGAGAGTAACTCAAAGTCATATAAAGTTCTCTGGTAAAGATAAATACATGAACAAATATATAATCCAGTATAATTCTAACCTTGATTTGTAACTGTATTTTTATAATTTTCTATAGAACTTAAAAGAGAAATTCATAAAAAAATAATTATAAGTCTATATTACTGGCCAAAAATTGCATATAAATGTAATTTGTGACATCAATAACTTAAACAGGGATGAAGCTTTATGGGAATAGAGGTTTTGTGTGAAAATGAAGTTAAGCTAGTATCAATTCAAATTAGATAGTTGTAACCTTAGTATGTGATATGTAATCCCCATGGTTACCACAAAGAAAATATCTATAGAATATACACAAAGGGAAATGAGGACAGTGGCAGCATCATGGAAGAGTGAGTTGCTCCCTTTGTCTCTCCCCTCTAAGTTACAACCAGTAGGACATCCATAGACCGAAAAAGGATTTTCTGCACAGCACACCAGAACACCTGAGAGATCCATATATCTAAACATCTGAAGGTGGGTAGACTGGACTTTGTGGAGGCAGCAGAACCAGGGGAGCAATAGCGCCAGCTCCCGAGACTGAAGTTTCCAAGAACCACAGTGGTACCTGCAACCCAGCTCCCTCCTACTTGCCTGGTGGTGATGCCTCTGACCCTGGCCTCCCAGCAGCAGGAAATGCATCCAACACCCCTGGCAGCAGCAGTAGTGCCCCTAACCTGAGGTTCCAGGAATTATGCTTGCACCTCAGACCAGAGGCTCCAGGAAGAGTGGCAACACTCACAACTCAGGCCCTGCCCTTCCCCCAGCAGTGGTATTGACACCCATGACCTGAAGATCCAGGAACCTCACCAGCACCTGAGTTCAGAGGATCCAAGAACCACAGTATCACCCAAGACCCAGCACCCTCCTCCTTCACTGGTGGTGGTGTCTCCAACCACAGCACTCTCAGCAGTGAGGGCTGCATCCAAGACCATAGTGCCTTTGGCATGAGTAGCAATGCCCATGACCTGAGGTTCTAGGAACTGCACTGGCACCCAAGACCAGAGGCTCTAGGAACCTCAGCAGAATTTGCAACCCAGGTGCTGCTCCTCCCATGGTGGTGGCAGTGGCACCTGTGACTCCGGCCTAATCAGCAATGGTGGTGACACCTGCAAACCCAGTGCCCATGGCAGTGGTGGTGCCAGCACACCCAGTAAACCCAGGAGCAGCAACAGAGGTAGTACACATGGCAGCATAACTGAAGGCCACAGAGAGCTTGATAATAGCACCAGTGGAGCTAATGACCCCAGTCACCCCCAGCTGCATGGGTCCCACAATTCTGGTCCCCCCACCCATGGCAGTGGCACCTGCAGATCAAACGAATGCAGAAGTGGCGGGGGAGACTGTGACCCTAGCTCTCACCCCAATTTCCCCTTCCCCCACCACAGTGTGAGAACCCACGACCCAGGCGACCCCAGAGAGCAGAGAGGCTCACCAGCCCAGTGACCCCAGTGGTGATGCTGGTGACTGCAGCTACACTGTAAGCAGCAAGGTATCAGCAACAGCAGAGCAACAAGGAGCATAAAAAGGGCACTGACAACAATTCTAGCAGAGGCAGTGAAGGGTGTAAAGTGCAGGCTCTCAAATACAACCAGAACCAGCTCAGAATCAAAGTAAACAAAGCCTTACCGAAAGAAGAAATGTGTTTGCTACTACAAATGTGCCAGCAGAGGAACAACTCATCAAGCACCATGAAAAACTACCGTAACACAGCGTCAGCAAAAAAAAAATGACAATTCTCCAGAAACCAAACCTGAAGTCACAGAAGATTGTGATCTAACTGACAGAGAATTCAAAAAGCTGTCATGAAGAAACTAAATGAGCTACAACAAATCTCAGAAAGACAGATCAATGATCTCAGGAGTGAAATTAATGAATAGAAAAAGAAAATTGAATTTTCACCAAAGAAATTGAAACTCTAAAAAATAATCAAACAGAAGTTCTGAATCTGAAGAAGTCAATAAATGAGAAGAAGAATAAAGTAGAAAACATTGGAAATAGAGCAGACCATATGGAAGAGAAAATTAGCAAGCTCAAAAATAAAAATCTAGAAATGATTCAAGTGGAAGATGATGAGAGAGAGCTAAGATTTGTTAAAAATGGAGAAATTCTACAATAAATATCTGGCTCCATTAGGAAAAGCAACACAAGGATAATGAGTATCCCAGAAGGAGAAGAGGAGAAAGGAGCAGAGGGTGTATTTAAAGAAATAATAGCTGAGAATGTCTCAAACCAAGGGAAGGAACTGGATATACAAATTCACGAAGCTAAGAAAACACCTAATTATCTCAATGCAAAAAGACCTTCTCCAAGACACATGATGATAAAACTGTCAAAAGTCAATGACAAAGAAGGAATATTAATGGCAGTCAGAGAGAAAAAAACAATAACCTACAAAAGTACTGCCATTAAGCTGTCTGCAGATTTCTCAGCAGAAACTCTACAGGCCAGGAGGTAGTGGAATGCTATATTCAAAATACTGAAAGATAAACACTGTCAGCCAAGAATACTCTATCCAGCAAAGTTATCTTTCAAATGTGAAGGAGAAATAAAGGCATTCTCAGACAAACAAAAGCTAAGGGAGTTCACTACCACTAGACCTGCTTTACAAGATATCTTGAAAATACCTCTCCTACCTGAAATGAAAAGGCAAAGGTATACAAAGCTTTGAGCAAGGCAATAAATAGAATCAGAAAACTGCAACTCCATATCAGAAGAGGTTAGTCAGTAATTACAATATAAAGCCTAAAGGGAAAGAAAGCATTAAAAATAACTATAGCCACTTCAATTTGGTAATGAACTCCCAATACACAAAAGGATAATTTGTAACAACAAAAACATAGAAGGGGAAAAGGAAAAGAACAGAACCTACATAGGTAAATGGAGATAAGATGCTATCAGTAGAAAAAGGACTATCTCATCTATGAGAACTTTTATACAAACTTAATAGTAATCACAAAACAAAAATTCAGAGCAGAGTCAAAAAACATTTAAAAAAAGAAGAAACTGAGACACATCACAGAAAACCACCATACTGAAATGACAGACAGAAACACAAGGAAAAAGAAACAATGGAAATATAGAGTAATCAGAAAACAAGATAAAATGGCAGTATTAAGCCTTCATATATCAGTAATAACCCTAAATGTAAATGGATTAAATTCACCAATCAAAAGTCACACAGTGGCTGGATAGATTAAAAAACAAGACACAAAAATATACTGCCTCCCTGAGACCAATCTCAGCTCTGAAAACATAGACTCAAAGTAAGAGATGGATGACAATACTCCAAGTAAATGGCAACCAAACGAAAGCAGGTGTGGTCATACTTATATCAAACAAAATAGACTTAAAGCCAAACAAGATAACAGGAGACAAATATGAACATTATATAATGAGAAAGAGGAAAATCCATCAAGAATACATAACATTTATTAATATATATGCAACTAACATAGGAGCACCAAAATATATAAAGCAACTATTAACAGACCTAAAGGGAGAAATTGACAACAACACAATAATAGTAGAGAATTTTAATACCTCACATCAGTGGAGAGATCACAAGGAAACATTGGCCATAAATGAAACACTAGAAAAGATATACTTAATAGATATATAAAGAACATTCTATCCAAAAGTAGCAGAATACACATTCTTCTCAAGTGCACATGGGACATTTTCAAAGATAGACTGTATGTTCAGAAGCAAAATAAGTCTCATTAATTTTAAGAAGATTGAAATAATATCAAGCAACTTTTCTGACCACAATGCTATGAAACTAGAAATCAACCACAAGAGAAAAGCTGGAAAAGTCACAAATATGTGGAGACTGAACCACATGCTACTGAAAAACTATTGGATAAATGAGAAAATAAAAGGAGAAATAAAAAAATACCTGGAGGCAAAATAAAATGAAAACACAGCATATCAAAACTTAAGGGCTGCAGCAAAAGTGGTACTAAGAGGGAAGTTTATATCAATACAGGCCTACCTCAAAAAACAAGAAAAAATTTCAAGTAAACAATCTAACACTACACCTAAAAAACTATAAAAGAAAAAATGAAGCACAAAGTCAATGAAGAAAATAATAGAACAGAGCAGAAATAAAGACTAAAAAGCCAATGAAACTAAGAACTGGTTTGTTGAAAGGATAAACAATTGACAAAGACTCACTAAGAAAAAAAGAGATAAGTCTCAAATATAAAATCAGAAATGAAAGAGGAGAAATTACAATGGATGCCACAGAAACACTAAAAATGATAAGAGAATACTATGAAAAACTATACACTAAACAATTGGATAGCCTAGAAGAAATGGACAAATTCTTAGAATCATACAACCTTCCAAAACTGAATCAGTAAGAAATAGAGAATTTTAATAGACCAATCACAATGAAAGAGATTGAAACAGTAATAAAAAACTTCCACAAAACAAAAGTCCAGGACCAGATGGCTTCCCCAGTGAATTCTACCAAACATTCAAAGAAGATTTGATACCTATTCTTCTCAAACTCTTTCAAAGAATTGTAGAGGATGAGATGCTTGATAATCATTTTACAACTACCTTGATACCAAAATCAGACAAGGACAACACAAAAACGGAGAATTACAGGCCCATATTGCTGATGAACATAGATGCAAAAATCCTCAAAAAAATATCAGCAAATTGAATACAACAATACAGTAAAAGGATCACACCACAACCAAGTCAGATTTATTCCAAGGATGCAAGGATGGTTCAACATCCACAAATCAATCTATGTGATATGCCACATTAACAAAATGAAGGATAAAAATCACATGCTCATCTCAAAAAATGCAGAGAAAGCATTTGACATGATTCAATATCCATTTATGATGAAACTCTCAATAAAATGGGTATAGAAGAAAAGTACCCCAACATAATAAAGGCCTTATTTGACAAATCCACAGCTAACATTCATACTCAATGATGAAAAACAGAAAGGTATCCCTCTAATAACATGAAAAAGACAAGTATACCCACTCTCACCACTCTTATTCAACATAGTATTGGAAGTCCTAGTCACAGCAATTAGGAAAGAGAAAGAAATAAGAGGTATCCAAATTAGAGAGGATGAAGTAACACTGTCACCATATGTGGATTACACGATTCTATATATAGAAAACTCCAAAGAATCCACCAAAAAACAGTTGGAAATAATTTATAAATACAAAAATGATGCAAGATACAAATCAACATACAAAAATCAGTTGTGTTTCTATACACTGACAATGAACTAGCAGAAACAGAAATCAAGAATACAATCCCATTTATTGTCACAACAGAAAAATCAAAATAAACTACCTAAGAATACATTTAACCAAGGAGGTGAAAGACCTATACCCTGAAACTATAAGACATTACTTAAAGAAATCAAAGAAGACACAAAGAAATGGAATGATATTCTGTGCTCATGGATTTTAAGAATTAACATACTTAAAACGTCCATATTACCAAAAGCAATCTGCAGATTCAATGCAATCCCTGTCAGAATCCCAATGACATTCTTCATGAAAATAGGACAAAGAATGCTAAAATTTATGTGGAACAACAAAAGACTCTGAATAGCCAAAGCAATCCTGAGAAAAAATAACAAAGCTGGAGGCATCACAATCTCTGACTTCAAAATATACCACAAAGCTATAGTAATCAAAACAACATGGAACTGGCACAAAAACAGACACACAGATCAATGGAACTTAATTGAGAGTCTAGAAGCAAACCCACACATTTATGGAAAGCTAATTTTTGACAAAGGAGCCAAAAACATACAATGAAAAAAGGGAAAGTCTCTTCAGCAAATGTTGTTGCGATAACTGGACAATCACATGCAGAAGAATGAAAGTAGACCATTACTTTATACCATACACAAAAATTAACTCCAAATGGATTAAAGACTTGAAAGTAAAACCAAAAATCATAAAAGTTCTAGAATAAAACATAGGAAGTACATTCCTTGACATCTGTCTTAGCAATATCTTTTTGTTTGGATATGTCTCTTCAGGCAGGAACACAAAAGAAAAGTAAACAAATGGGACTACATCAAACTAAAAAGCTGCATGGCAAAGGGAACCATCAACAAAATGAAAAGACAACTTACCAATTGAGAGAAGATATTTGCAAATCATATATCTGATAAGGGGTTAATATCCAAAATATACAAAGAACTAATACAACTCAACAACAACAAAAAACCAAACAACCCAATTTAAAAATCGGCAGTGGATCTGAACAGAGATTTTTCCAAAGAGGATTTACAGGTGGCCAACAGGCACTTGAAAAGATTTTCAACATCACTAATTATTAGGGAAATGTAAATCAAAACTACTATCAGGTATCACCTCACACCCATCAGAATGGCTATTGTTCAAAAAAACAAGAAACAACAAGTGTTAGAGAGGATGTATAGAAAATGGAACCTTTGTACACAGCTGGTGTGAATATAAATTGGTGCAGACACTATGGAAAAGAGTATGGAGTTTCCTCAAAAAAATTAAAAATAGAACTACCATATGATTCAGCTATTCCACTTCTGGGTATTTATCCAAAGAACATGAAAACACTAATTCAAAAAGATTTATGCATCCCCATGTTCATTGTAGCATTATTCACAATAGCCAAGACTTGGAAACAAGCCGAGTGCCTATCAATGAATGAATGGATTAAAAAAATATGGTACATATATACAATGGAATACTACTCAGCCATAAAAAAGATGAAACCTTGCCATTTGCAACAACATGGATGGACCTTGAAGGTATTATGCTAAGTAAAATAAATCAGAAGGAGAAAGATAAATTCCATATGATTTCACTCATATGTGGAATATAAACTAACAAACAAACACATAGAAACAGAGAACAGATTGGTGGTTGCCAGAGGGGATGGGAGTTGGGGGAAGGGGGTTGAGGGAAGGGCAAAAGAGATAAAGAGGTACAGTAATGGATGGCAAGTAGACTTTTGGTGGTGAAAACAATGTAGTCTATACAGAAGTTCAAATATAATGATGTACACCTGAAATTTACATAATGTTATAAACCAATGTTACCTCAATAAAAAACGAAATGAGAAGGGAATCAAAATATGTTACTACAAAACAATCAGCTAAACCCAAACAGCTGCCATAGTTAAGGAAATGAAAGTCAAAAAGCTATAAGACATACAGAAAGAAACAGGTAAATGGCAGAAAATTGTCCTTCCCTTCAGTAACTACTTTAAATGTAAATGGATTAAATTGTCCAATCAAAAGACATATATTGGCATAATGCATTTTGAAAAACATATGATTCAACTACATGCTATTTAGAAGAGTCACCCTTTAGATGTAAAAACAAAAATGGTTGAAAGTGAAAGAATGGAAGAAGATATTCCACGTAAACAGTAACCAAAACAGATCTGGGTTGGCTATACTACTATCAGACAAAATAGGTTTTAAGTAAAAGACTGTTACAATACACAAAGAAGAGCATTATAAATCAATAAAATGGCCAATTCACCAAGAAGATATAACAATTGTAAATATATATACACCAGATAAGCACAACAAAATATATGAAGCAAACACTGACAATATTGAAGGGAGAAATAAACAGTTCTATAATAATAGTAGGAGATTTCAATACATCACTTTCAGTAGTAGATAAATAATCAGAAAGAAGATCAATAAGGAAATAGAGGACTTGGACAACACCAGAAACCAATTAGACCTAAAAGACATATACAGAACACTACACCACCAACAGCTGAATACACATTTTTCTAGAGTACACATAAAACATTCTTCAGGGTAGATAATATATTAGGCCACAAAACAAGTCTTAATCAATTTAAAAATATTGAAATTATACAAAATATCTTCTCTGATCATAGTGGATTGAAGCTAAAAATCAGAAAGAAAACTGGAAAATTCAGAAATATTTGGAAATTAAACCACACACTCTTAAACAAGTTATGAGCCAAAGAAGAAATTTAAAGTGAAATTAGTAAATACCTTGAGACAAATCAAAATGAAACCACACATACTAAAACTTATGGGGTGCTGCAAAAGCAGTGCTAAGGGGGAAATTTATAGTGGTAAAAACATGTATTAAAAATATAAGAAGATCTCAAATCAATACCTACTTTTGCACATTAAGGAACTAGATAAAGAAAAGCAACTAAACCCAAAGCTAGCAGAACGAAGGAAATAATAAATATTAGAACAGAGAAAAATAAAACTGAGAAAAGAAAACAATAGACAATTAATGAAACCAAATGTGATTTATTTTAAAACATCAGAAAAAATGGACATGTAGCTAAATTGATTAAGAAAAAGAGAAGTCTCAAATTACTCAAATCAGAAATGAAACTGGAGACATGACTACTGATATTATAGACATAAAAAGGATTATAATAGAATGCTATAGCAATTGTACACCAACATATTGGATGACATAGTGGAAACAGACAAATTCTTAGAAACATCGCTGCTAACACTGAATTATAAAGAAATAGAAAATCAATATTGACCTATAACTAGTAAGGATGCTGAATCAGTAATCAAAAACTTCTCAACAGCAACAAAAGTTCCCAGGACTAGATGACTTCACTGGTGAACTCTATCAAGCATTTAATGAATTAATACCAATCTTCCTGAAACTCTTCGAAAAAATTAAAGAGAACACTTCCAAACTCATTTTATGAGACCAGCATAACCCAATATCAAAGCCAGACAAAGATACTACAAGGAAAGAAAACTACAAACCAAAATCCCTTATGAATATTGATACAAAAATCCTCAACAAAATACTAGCAAACCAAATTCAACATCATATGAAAAGGATTCTACACCATGACAAAGTGAGTTTCATTCCTGGACAGCAAGGATGTTTCAATATGCAAATATCAAACAATGTAATATACCACATTGATAGAATGAAGGGAAAAAAACACACAGTCATTTCAATTGATGCAGAAAATTAATTTGACAAAATTAAACATCCTTTCAAGATAAAAACCCCCAATAAACTAGAAATAGAAGGAAACTTCTTCAATATGATGAAGGCCATATATGAAAAGCCCACAGCTAATATTATACTCAATGGTGAAAGACTGAAAGTTTTTCCTCTAAGATCAGTAACAAAGCAGGGATGCCCACTTTAGCCACTTCTATTCGGCATATTATGGGATGTTCTATCCAGAGAAATTAGACAGGAAAAATAAGTAAAAGTCATCCAAATTGTTCACAAATGGCATAATCTTATATACAGAAACCCCAAATATGTCACACACAAGAAAAAACCTGTTAGAGCTAATAAATGAAATCAGCAAGTTTCAGGATAAAAAATCAACGCACAAAAATCTGTTGCATTTCTATTTACTAACAATGAACACTCTTGAAAGGAACTTAACAAAAAAACTCCACTTAAAATAGCATCAAAAAGAATAAAATACCTAGGAATAAATTTAACCAAGGAAGTGAAAGACTTGTAAACTGAAAACATTTCTGAAAGTGATTAAAGGCAAATGAATGGGAAGACATCCTGTGTTCTTGGATTGGAAGACTTAACATTGTTAAGATGACAAAACTATCCAAAGTGATCTGTAGGTTTAATGCAATCCCTATCAAAATCCCAAGGGCATTTTTGCAGAAATAGAAAAATTTACCCTAAAATTCATATGGAATCTCAAGAGACCTCAAAAAGCCAAAACAATATTGAAAAAGAAGAACAAAGTTGGAGAACTCACATTTCCTGATTTCAAAACTTATTACAAAGCTAGAGTAATCAAAACAGTGTGGTTATGGCATAAGAATAGACATATAGACCAATGGAATAGAATAGAGATCCCAAAAATAACCCCTTGCGTATTTGGTCAATTGATTTTTGACAAGGGAGCCAGAACCATTCAATGGGGAATGGAAAGTTTTTTCCACAAATGGTGCTTGGAAATTGGATATCACATGCAAAAAAAGAATGAAGTTGGACCCCTACGTTACCCAATGTACAAAAATTAACTCAAAATAGTTGAAACATCTAAACATAAGAACTAAAACTCTAAAATTCTGAGCGGAAAACATGGGGTAAAATTTTCATGACATTGTATTTGGCAAAGGATTTCTTAAATATGACACCAAATACACAAGCAACAAAAGAAAAAATAGAAAAATTGGACTTAAATTTAAAACTTTTGTTACATCAAATGAAACTATCAACACAGTGAAAAGGCAATATGCAGACTTGGAGAAAATATTTGTAAATTATCTATCTCATGAGAGATTAATATCTAGAAAATATAAAGGACTCCTAAAATTCAAAAACAAAAAAGCAAACAACTGAATTCATAAACGGGCAAAGGATTGGAACAGACAATTCTCCTAAGAAGATATGCAAGTGGCCAATAAGCACATGAAAAGATGCTCAACTTCACTAGTCATTAGGGAACTGCAATTCAAAACCACAATCAGATACCACTTCAAACACATCAGGATGGCTATTATCAAAAAAAAACACACAGAGAAAATAGGAAATGTTGGTGAGGATTTGGAGAAAGTGAAACTCTTGTGCCTTGCTGGTGGGAAAGAAAATGGGGCAACCACTGCGGAAAACAATATGGCAGTATCTCAAGTCAAACTTAAAATTACCGTATGATCCTGCAACTGCACTTTAGTATATACCCAAAAGATATGAAAGCAGAGACTCAGATACTTGTATACCAATGTTCTTAGCAGCAATATTCACAATAGCCAAAAAGTAGAAATAACCCAAATTTCCATCAACAGATGAATCAATAAACAAAATGTGATATATACATACAACAGAATATTATTCACCCTTAAAAAGGAAGGAAATTCTGATATATGCTCAACATGGATGAACCTTGAAAACATTATTCTGAGTGAAATAAGCCAGACATAAAGGGACAAGTACTGTACAATTCCACTTACATGAGGTACCTAGAATGTGCAAATTCATAGAGGCTGAAAATAGAATAGATGTCACCAGGACTGGGGGAGGGAGGAATGTGGGGTCATTATTTAATGGGCACAGAGTTTCTATCTGGGATGATGAAAAAGTTCTGGAAATGGATAGTGGTAGGGGTTGCACATCATTATGAATGTACTTAATGCCGCTAAATTGTAAATGGTAAATTTTGTGTTACGTATATTTTACCATAACAGAAAAAGAAAAAATACACACTAAGATTCTGAAAGTTGAATGATTCTCAGTCTTCTCTACACTATCCCAAGATCCCAAAGAATCAAACTTACATAAGACAGAGGTCCAGACCACTTTTTTGTGCCTTCGAAGGGACAGGTGGCCTTCGAAGCAGCTAGATCATACACAGAAAGCCCTGAGAGATCCTCGGGTTTCTTCACAGAGACAGCTACAAAAACTGTAGTTCAACCAGATGAAAAGTGCGTTCGGCTGATAGAGTTTGGTCCCTACACACCTGGTTTCCCTTTTGGAGTCCTCTGTAATCACAGTATCCCAAAATTATATTTTCCTTTCCTACCTATGTGATGAGAATGTACCACCTATGTGTCCTTTTCCCTTCCATGACATCAGTATTGACTAAAGTCAAGAGAACTCAACTATAATTCCTTTCTCAACAAGTCTTGGTCTGAAAAGCACTCCTGGGGGCTGCATTAAGGCCAAAGATCTAGTGTTGCAGGGGAAAATACACGAGTCGACAAGAATTGAACCTGGGATTAAAGTCAAGCTCTGCCTAATTGGTCAAGTGATCTTAGACCAGACAGTTCCTCTGTTTTGAGATTCAGTTTTTTTCCTCTGTAAATTGGGCATTATAAGAATAATGACTACCCTATAGTTTCTGTGAGGATTAAATGGGATAATGATTGTAAAGTGCCTGTCACATTGTAAATGCTAAAAAAAATACCATCGTCCATTAGTATAAATTATAATATAAATTGACTAGAAAATTGTGGAACCATAGTAGATGTTCAATACATCTTTGTTTCCCTGCTCCCTTTTCCCAAAGCCACTACAGATATCCAGGGGTCCACAGGAACTCCCATAGAATAGGCTTCATTGATCTACCAAGCCCCTGTTCAGAGTAAATAACCTTAGAGCCAAAGCGGAAGACAGAGAGAAAAGCAGGATTTTCTGACCAGGCCCAATAAGTCGCATTTGTCTGAGAGAGAGTGTTGACTGGATCAAGGTTGGTACAATGTGTAACCATCATGTAGACCATTTTAAACTGTCCTTTGAACCTTAAGGCGGTCTTTAAATATACTTTATGTCCTCCCCTTCCCACACATTTCCTCTTCTCTTTTATGGAGAAAATACATCCTTGCAACCTCATGCCAAAAAGGTCTGGGATGCAAAGCCTCTGCTAACAATGGGCACAAAGAGGCAATGCCCAAAAGCATTGTTCACACAGAAAGCAAATATCAAACCATTATTTGCCACTAAATCAAAAAATGAGGATCATTTTTTAGCCAAATTCCTATTATCTCATAACAAAGCAGTGGTAATGAGAAAAGCAGCACTGAGCCTTGACCAGGAGATCAAACCAGGGTCAGGCTGATGAGCTATTCAAGAATCATTCTTACAAAGGCAGAGGCTACAGTAGCAAGAGTCATGGCTGCAGAGCCTGAAGACATGTGTTCTAGTTCTGACTCTGACATTAGCATCAATCGTGGTGCCACCAGCAAGGTGACTACATGTAATTCCTTCCCCTCTTTTTACCTCTGTTACCTCATTTTTAAGTCACCAAAGAGATTGTAATCAGTGACTTCAAAGGGCCTTGCCAGGTCTGAAAGTATGAGTCTATGTTCTCAATTTGCCCTCTATCAACTTGCCAGACTGGATAGTATAGAATGGCAGAGCTAAACTGGGAGGATCCTTGGAGATAATCTATTGTAACAATAATACCTCATAGATATAATCTGAGGCTGAAGAGAGGAAGAGACTGGGCCATGGTCGCATAGCTAGTCAATGGCAACTCTGGAAAAAAACTGTTTCCTGACTCCATGTCCAGTGGCTGTTGATCAGCCTATGCTATCCCTTCTACAATGCTCTTTTCCTGAGCAGATATTTTTGTGAGTTCATTTGACTAGCAGCTCCCCAGGCTTAGATCTTGTCTTTTAAATCTTGTCTTCCAGGTTTTAGTGTATACCTCTTCCATACACTCAACATTTGATATGGGCTACTTAATTCAACAATGACTTCCTGTTGTCTATGGGGCTGCCAACTGTGAAGAGCCTCACAACTTTCTTTCAATGATGATGTGACCCTGATTGCAGAACAACTTCCATGCTCAAGGCCTTTACTGGATGCCCAACATAAAAAGCCTGCTATTGAGGATTGACGTTAGTGCAGTCAACAGGGCAAGATGGTAAAAACCCTTTTGGTTAGAGTCAAGTTCCCAAGTGTTTGTTACATATCTACCATGTACAAAGTACTCTCACATATGCTCTCTTCATTAGACCCCCATAGCCCAAATTCTACAAATTAGGACTACCAGATAAGTAGTAGCAGCAGGATGATATCATACAAAATATGTTTAGTCTCCAGAAAGTATTCGTAAGTGTCTATTTTGTACAAAGCACTCTACTAGGCAGTATGGGTTAATGCAGAGAAAACTTACATGTAGTTCCTGATCTTGAAGGAGCTCAGAGTCTAGTTACTTCTCTCTCTCTTTTTCTTCCTATCCCCACTCCCACTCCCTGGCCTTTGAATATGCAACATCCTTTGACCACTTGGTACACTGCTTGTTACCTGGCTAACACATTTTCTCCAGAAAGTGTCTCTGAACATTAAAGTCTGAACAATGGGCCTCTCATCTGTTCTCCTTCAGGAACCTATACTTCCCCTATTAGAGCACTGATCATCCTTCATTGTAATCATTACTGTCCTTGTTTGTCTCTTCCACTACAGAAATTGTTCTGAGGGCAAGAATGACATCATTTTTATCATTGTATCCTAATCCCTTGCACAGTGCTTGATATAGAACAGATGTCTTTTTTTTTTTTTTTGGTGAGGAAGATTGGCCCTGAGCTAGCATCCATGCCCATCTTCCTCTATTTTGTATGTGGGATGCCACCACAGCACAGTTTGATGAGCGGTGCATAGGTACACACCCGGGATCTGAACCCGTGAACCCCCAGCCACCAAACCGCAGTGCATGAACTTAACCACTATGCCACTGGGCCGGCCCTCAGATTTCATTTTAAAATGAAATAAATCCATCTCTATATCTAGGCATACCGCAAAGGAGGCTGGGGTAGAACCCTGGCTCAGGGAGAAAGGGGAGGGGAAATAGAGATGAGCTGTGGCTGGTGAAACTAACATACATCTTGAACACAACCTGTGGTGGCAGCGTTGCCAGTGGCAGATACTTTTTTGCATGGGTTTCCTACTTCACCCTATGTCCATGGAAATATTTCTCACCATTCAAGGCCAATTTTAAATGACACTACATCCGTGAAGTATTTCATAGGAGGACTTGGTGGATAAGTGCTTCAAGCTCTAGAACCACACAGACATGTACTTAAATCCTACCTCTTACTTCCTGTGTGATCACAGTAAGTCCCTTAAATTTTCTGAGTCTATTTCCTTATCAATCAAACAAGAGCAATAATATCTACACATAGGTTTATTGGAGAGATTCAATGAATTTATGCACAGAAATAACCTGGCACAATGTGAACTCCCCCAAACAATTATCATTTCCTCATCCCCAGCCCAGCACAAAGTTCCCATTGGAAATTCTCTCTTCTTCCTTTGACTTCAAGTAACACTGGGTCTTAGTAGAGGCTTATCAAATTTATTGATTTCTCAAAGAACAAGCTATTTGTTTCATTGATTTTTATCTATTGTTCTTTTTTTTCAAGTTCATTGATTTCTACTCTGATCTTTATTATTTCCTTCCTTCTGTTTGCTTTGGATTTAATTGGTTCTTATTCCAGTTTCTTAAGATGGAAGCTTGGACTATAGATTTTAAACTTTTCCTTTTTTCAAATGTAAGCATTTAGCACCATAAATTTCCCTATTAGCCCTGTTTTAGATGCATCCCACAAATTTTTGGTAATTTTACCTTTTCATTTTCGTTCGGATCAGTATGAATTTTATTGCCCTTGAGACTTTCCCTTTGACCCATGGATTATTTAAAGTGTGTTGATCAGTTTCTAAGTGTTTGGAGATTTTCCAATTGTCTTTCTGTTATTGTCTCTAGCTTGATTCCATTGTGTCAGATAACATACTCTATATAATTTAAATTCTTTAAATTTATAGATGTTTGTTTTATAGCACACACTGTCTTGGCGAGTGGTCTGTCTATGGTGAATGCTCCATGAATGCTTGCAAATAATGTGTATTCTGCTGTTGTTGGGTAGAGTTTTCCTTAAATATCGATTAGATTCTATTGGTTGATGGTGTCATTGAGTTCTTCTGTATCCTTTCCAATTTTCTGTCTTGTAGTTCTATCAGTTTTTGAAACCGTGGTGTTGAAGTTTCCTATCAATCAGTTTGCTTCATTTATTTTTCAGCTCTGTTGTTTGTTGCATACACATTTAGGATTGCCATGTCTTCTTAGAGGACTGACACTTTTATCATTATGTAATGTTCCTCTTCTGTCCTTAGTAATTTTCTTTGCTCTGACATCTACTTTATGTGATATTAATATAGCCACTCTTGCTTTCTTTTGATTAATGTTTGCATGGCATATGTTTTTCTATACTTTTACTTTCAACTTACATATGTCATTATATTTCAAGTAAGTTTGTTTTACACAGCATATACATGAATCATGTGTTTTTTTTTAAATCCACTCTGCCAATCTTTTCTTTAATTAATGTATTTAGACTGTCTATATTTAATGTCAGTATTGATATATTAAGGCTTCAGTCTGGGCTTTTTGTTATTTGTTTTCAGATTGTTCTGTTTTTATTTCTTCTCTTTCCTTTTTCCTACCTTCCTGTGGATTACTTGAACATTTTTTGAATTCAATGGTGATTTATATATAGTTTTTTTTTAATGTATCTCTTTGTTGAGTCTTTTTAGGGGTTATTCTAAGTATTACATTATACATACATAGCTTATCAGAGTCTATTTTATTACTTTGAGGGAAATGTAGAAACCTTATCTCCATATTCATCCTTTTCCCCTCCTTCCTTCATAGTATGATTGTCTCAAATATTTCCTCCACATACATGTAGAATGACATCAGACAATTTTATAATTTTTGCTTCGATCTTCAAACGTAATTTAGAAAACTCAAAAAAAAGATATTCTATTTACCCACATTTTTATTCTTCCTGTTGTTCCGAGATTCCTTTTTTCATCGATTTCTTTCTTTTTCAAGAATTTCTTTAGCCATTCTTTTAGCATAGATCTGTTGGTGAAAATTCTCTTAATTTCCCTTCATCTGAGAATGTCTTGATTTCCTTTTAATTTCTGACGGATATTTCCATTGGATACAGGAGTCTTGGCTAACAATTGTTTTCTTTCAGCACCTAAAAATGTGCCACTTCCTTCTGGCCTCCATGGTTTCTGAACAGAAATCTGATGTCATTTGAATTGTTTTTCCCATATATATAAGGGACCACTCCTCTCTAGTTGCTTTCAAAGTTTTTCTTTGCATTTAATTTTCAGGAGTTTGACTTTGATGTATCTTTATACGGATTTATTTGGATTTTTCCTGTTTGACATTTACTCAGCTTTTTAAATATGTGGGATTATGACTTTTGCCAAATTTGGGAAATTTTCAGCCATTATGCTTTCAAATATTTTTTCATCCCACACTATTTCTTGTCTCCTTCTGGGACTCCAATTACACAAATACTATTTTATTTGATATTGTCCCATGGGCTACTGAAGCACTGTCCATTTAATTTTATTTTTTTATCAATAGTCTCTCTCTTGTTCAGATTGGTTTCTATCAATCTATTTTCATGTTCACTGACTTATTCTTCTGCCATTTTCATACTACTATTGAACCCATTCAGTGAGGTTTTATTTAGTTATTTTATTTTTCAGTTCAAATTACTATTTGTATCTTCTATTCCTTTACTGAGACTTTCTATTTTTTTTATTTGTTTCAAACATTTTTGTAATTTCTTGTTGAAGCATTTTTACGATGGCTGCTTTAAAATCCACGTCAGATAATTCCAACATCCGTTTCATTGCAGATGTGGTGTCTGTTAATTGTATTTTCTCATTTAATTTGAGATTTTCCTGTTCTCTCTTTTAAAAAAAAAATGATTAGTGATGTTCAATTGTAACATGGACATTCTTTGTATGATGTTATGAGACCCTGGATATTATTTAAATCTTTTTTATCAGGCTCCTACTGTGCCAGGGGAGGAATGGAAGAACTACCTCATTACAACTGTGTGAGGATGGAAGTCCAGGATCCCCACTCAGCTTACTCTGACACCACCCCAAAAGAGAGAGAAATGAGTGCCTTGTTGCCACTGAGCAGTGGTGGATGTCAAGGTGTCCCATTGAGTCCCCCTGATGTGAGACAGAAGAAAGGTGTGGGTTTTTTCGTTATGTATCTCTGGAATAGAGTAGGTATTTTCAAAAAGTTTTCTGTCCGTCTAGGCCACTCCTTTCCAGTTCCCTTGGCTAGAGAAAGCAGGTTCTCCTTGGGAGTTTTTTTTTTTTCCTGTGTCTGTTGCTGTTTTCAGGTTGTGGGCTTCTCTAGCACCCAGTCTGGGATATATAGGAGGGAAAATAAAGCCCAGGGAAATACCACTGTTTCATTACTTGAATACCGAGGTATCTAGCCAGTCCAATTTTTCTCTCTACTTTTCAGAGGTTTCTTTTGTTAGTATTATATATCCTGCCTAGAGTTTTAGTAGTACTTTGGAAAAGGAAGAAGGAGAAATATTTATATACCATTTTGTCCAGAACTAGAACTCTAATACTGTGTTTTTAACCTCATGTTGTATTCATGGGTTCATGTGACAGTTATTTATAAGTTTATTTAAGTCTTTTCCAAAACTGTGGGCTCCATGATAGCAAAATATATGTATTTCTTACCTTTGAAATAGTAACTGAATAGTGGCAACTCTGAAGCATTGTAAAAACCATAGGGGCTATGTGGGGGGGTGGGAGTGGAGGGGTGTGTGGGTATAGTCCTTGCATAGAATAAAAAGCTAAAGCCCTCTTTATGTAATTGATTTGAATGGAAAATACTACATTACAAATATTTTGGAGTCTACCAAATCTAGTCCCTGTTTTTCTCTTTAGAGTCATTTCTTAACTCATCTCTTATCACAATCTCGCCTCTAGTTACACCTACAATTCCCCAAATCAGACACCCTCCTCCATTTTTTTTTAACTTTTGACAGTTCTGTTCCATCACTATACTTTCATCTGTTGCCTGCTAAAATGCCATTCTTCCACCTTCTTTCTTGCTAATAAAATCAGTATTTTTCTCCAGATATCTTGGAAGTCATTAAGATTAGGGAATACTGTGCCTTCTCTCCAGCTCTGAAGGATAAATTTTGATTAGTATGAGATAATCATAGTAATCCCATTACCCTAGCCAGTGATTGGTTTAGGAATGGGTGTGCATAGAAATCTGATCAATGATATGTGAGGGAAAGTCTACTGGTCTGTGCATGGAGGTAGAGGGATTCTGGGGAAACTTTTTCACTCTTAAAAAAAAGGTACAAAGAAGGGGTGATTTGTCTTCTTGACTTTGGTTGCTGTTGTGTGAGGACATAACACTTGGATTTACTATAGCCATCTTATAGTTATGGAAGGACAACCCTAAGGACAAAAAAAAAAAAAAAAGAAATTCAAGATGACGGAGCAGAAAAGTAGAAAGTATCTTGGACATAGATGCCAAATTGTTCAGTGAAGCATGTTTATGAAAAAAAAACTGGAAAAATTGTGAAAATATAAAAAGGGGGAAGAGGAATTTCAGAGTAAGAACCCTCCAAAAACTGATAAATACAATGGCAAAAATTGTTAAAATATACTTAAATAAGGTACCTGTGAAAATCAACAGCTTAGTAGCCACTAAATAGGAGAGACCAAGTTTGGAGCTCCTCAAAAAAACTCATCTCATCAAATTATCACTATTTTATTTGTCTGGAAGCTCTCTAGAGACTCTCTTTTATCAGGACTTGTTGTCATTTCACCTTGTTCAGTGAAAAAATACATACCCAGGGAATTTATTGAAAATGATCACTGGTAATTTAACACTGTAGCTGCCTGAGGTAGTGAGGCCAGTTTGGGTAACAAAGAGGGTGGCCAAAAAACTTAGAAGGAAAATATGGAGAATAATATGTACATAGGGGGTAGAAACACTCAAGTACATTCCCTAGAATCTAGAAGGCCATGCACATGTGCAGAGCTGTGCACATGCCCAAGAGAGACCTGACAGAGCCTCAGTCTCCTAACTCTGACTGAACCTGAGACACTGAACAAGTAGAAAGTGAAGTCCAATGCAAAGTTTTAAATGGCTGTAACATTGAAAACATGCCACAGCATGCACATACACACACACAGCCTTTCAGCATAGAGTTGAAAACTTATTGGTTCAAGGCATGTAAAGAAATCTCTGTTCAACCATTAGCTGACAACTAAGCTAGTTGAGCAGATACTTCAGTAGACATACATGGCAACGCATAAAAAATGTTTAGAATTAGTCCAGGAAATAACTAAACAAACAAATAGCAATACCAACAACAAACAGCAACAATAAAAAATTCTGGAGAAGGGGGAGAATCTGATTGCCAGAGTTGCCATATTATATTATTTAAAATGTCTAGTTTTCAACAAAATTTAAAAGATATACAAAGAACCAGGAAATTATGGCCCAAAGACGGGGGTGGGATGCAGTCTCTAGAAACTGGGAGAAAGCCTAGATGTTGAACTTACTACACAAGGACTAATATCAAGTATTATAAAAATTTTCAAGTAAAATTTTCAAGAACTAAAATAAATCATACCTTAAAAATTAAATAAATTATGATAATAATGTCACACCAAATAGAGAATGCCAAGAAAGATAAATAAATGTAAAAAAAAATAGAAGTTCTGTAGTTAAAATATACAATAACCCAAATGAAAAATTCACAAGATAGGCTGAATAGCAGCTCTGAGTTGGGAGAAGAATCAGAGAATTTGACAATAAGTCAATTGAAATTATCTAGCCTAATAAACAGAAAGGAAAAAGAATATAGAAAAATGAGCAAAACTTCTGAGACCTGTGGGACACCATGTAGCTCAATAATACAAGCCTAACTGGAAGGCCACAAGATGAGGAGAGAAGAGAGGTGCAGATAAAATACTTAAAGAAATAAAGGCTGAAAATATCCCAAATTTTACTGAAAACACTACTCTATCCATCTAAGTAGATCAATGAACGTCAATGAAATAATTCAAAGAAATCTACACCTAGAAACATATTAGTAATTAAATGAAACGACAGTAAATTCTAACAAATCCACAAGAAAAGAAAAGGAGCACTGGTAAAGGTAACTACATTGATAAATATAAAAAGCAGTATGAATGTGCTTATGCTGATAACTCTTTCTTCTCTGGTCTCATTCAAAGAGACTGCAAAATACAATAATTATAACACTGTGTTGAGGAAGTTGTAATATATAAAGATATATAGCATAAGGAGGGAGAAGGGATGAATCTATAGTGGACCAAAGTTTTTGTATACAATTTAAATTAATTTGGTATTAATCTGAAATAGATTGTTTAAAAATGTTAATTGAAATTACCATTAATAAATTAAATTCAAAAAATTAAATTAAATTAAAACATAAAAATTAAGTAAAAACAAGTTTAAAATAAGGAATGATAAGGGAATGTTCATTTATCACAAAACATGGCAGTAATGGAAGAATAGAAGAAAAAAAGCATAAGACATATCGAAAACAAATAGCAAACTGGCAAAGTAAATCCTACTCTAATAATAATAACATTAACTGTAAAGGGATTAAACACTCCAATTGAAAGGCAGAGAGTGGCAGAAAGAATTTAAAAATATCCAGGTATATACTGTCTACAATATACACACTTAAAGTTCTAAGACACAAATGGGTTGAAATTAAAGGATGGAAAAATATATCTCATGAAAACAGTAACCAAGAATACTGGAGTGACTATCATAATATCAGACAAAATAGACTTTAAGACAAAAATTATTACTAGAGACAAATAATGATGAAATGAACGCTTGATCAGGAAGATATAACAATTATAAACATATATGCATCCAATAAGAGAACCACAAAATACATGAGGCAAAAACTTACAGATCTGAAGGGAGAAATAGACAAGTAAACAGTAATAGTTGGAGACTTTAGGGGGCCAGCCCCGTGGTGTAGCAGTTGAGTGTGTGAGCTCCACTGCTGGCAGCCTGGGTTCAGATACCAGGTGCACACCAACGCACCGCTTGTCGGGCCATGCTGCGGCAGCAACCCACATAAAGTGAAGGAAGATTGGCACAGATGTTAGCTCAGGGCCAGTCATCTTCAGCAAAAAGAGGAAGATTGGCATGGATGTTAGCTCAGGGCTGATCTTCCTCACAAAAAAAAAATAGTTGGCGACTTTAATATCATAATTTTATAAAGGAAAAGCATTTAGGCCAGAAGATCACCAAGATAGAAGACCTGAAAAATACTATAAACCAACTAGAGTTCAACAAGGTTTCAGGATACTAGGTCAATATACAAAAATCAATCATATATATATATATATATACACTAGCAATGAAAACTGAAAAACACAATTCAGAAAACAATTCCACTTGCAAAACATCAAAAAGAATAAAACACTTGGGAATAAATAATTTAAAGTAGTGCATTACCGGTGCTTTTAGCAAGCCCAAAACCAAATGGTTTGATTTTCAGGTTTTATTTCTCTTCTCATCTTCTTATCGGGTAAGGAGGTGGGAGACAGGAGGAGGAAGGTCAGCTAAAAGTTCCAAAATCATAGGACAGTAGGAAAAATAAGAATGTGGAAGTGACTAAATGAATCAGAAAGGAAATAAGCAATAAAGACTTTATTTTGTTCACTAAAAAAAAAAAAAAAGTAGTGCAATATTTGTTGAAAGAATAAAAGAAGATCTAAATAAATAGAAAGACATCCCATTTTCATTTATTGGAAGACAATATTTTTAGTTGGCACTAATTCCCAAATTCACCTAGAGAGTCGAAGCAATTCCTATTAAAATCCCAGATGCCCGTTTTGCAGATATTGAAAAACTGATCCTAAAACTCATATGGAATTTAAAGACACACAATAGCCAAAAACTGTTTTAAAAAAGGAAAACAATGTTGAAGGAATCAAACAACTGAATTTAAAAACTTACTACAGTAAGTACAAAACTTGGATGCAATCTCAATCAAAATTCCAGCAACTCACTTTGTGGATATGGATAAATTGATACTAAAGTTTGCATGGAGAGGCAAAAGACTCAGGCTAATCAGCACAATATTGAAGGTGAAAAATAAAATTGAAGGACTGACGCTGCTCAATGTCAAATCTGACTATAAAGCTACAGTAATCCAGATAGTATGGTAGTGACATAAGGATGGACATATAGGTCAATGGAATAGAATTGTGAGTCCATAATAAACTCTATTATTTATTTTCAATTTATTTTTGACAAGAGTGTTAAAACAATTCAATAGAAGAATGAATAACCTTTTTAATAAGACTATGTACAAAAGAATGTAGTAGGACCCTTTCCATCCTTTGAACATTGAACATCTAATGTTCAAAAAGTAAGTCCAAATGGTCCAGAGACCTAATAAAAGAGCTAAAAATACAAAACTATTAGAAGATATAGGAGTAAATCTTTGTACACTTACATTAGGCAATGGTTTCTTAAATACAAAAACAAATCATAAATGATACAAGAAAAAATAGATAAATTGGATTTTATCAAAATTAGAAAATTCTGTTCTTCAAAGAATACCATCAAGAAAGTAACATGACAACCCACAATTGGGGGAAATACTTGCAGATCATTTATGTGGTAAGAGATTTCTATCAAGAATATAAAAATAATGTTTATAGCTCTATGATAAAAATGATAAAATACATCATTTAAAGTTAGACAAAGGTTCTTAACAGATATTTCACCAATGTAGATAAACACTTGGTTAACAAGCACATAAAATTGCTAAATATCAGTCATTAGGAAAATCAATATTAAAACCACTGAGAGTTCCACTTATGGGATGACAGCCTGAGATGCACCATGAACACACTCACCAGTGGAAAAAGAAAAGGTGACCAAAATTTTTTCTTAAAAAAACATTTAGAGTCTGTGAAAAATGCCTTAAGGGCAAACAACAGATGGGGAAACATCTATTCAAGAAAATCTACTAAAGATGACACAGAAGAATGAAACATCAAGCTGGACAAAAGAGTAGAGGAAATCACCAAAGCTGACCAGAAAAAAGAAAAAAGAATTAAAAAGACCAAGGACTGTCTAAAGGACCTCTGGGATAAAATCAAGCATACTAACATCTGCATTATAGGTGTCACAGAAGGAGAAGAAAGAGACAAAGGGGAAGAGAACCTATTTGAAGAAATAATAGCTGAAAATTTTCCTAACCTGAGGAAGGAAACAGACATCCAGGTACAGGAAGCACAGAACGCACCAAACAATATGAACCCAAAAAGGCCCACACCAAGACACATCATAATCAAAATGTCAAGAATTAAAGATAAAGAGAGAATCCTAAAAGGTACAGGAGAAAGGCAACAAGTTACATACAAAGGAAACCCCATAAGGGTATCAGCTAACTTCTCAGCAGAAACCTTATAGGCTAGAAGGGAGTGGCACAATATATTCAAAGTGCTGAAAGGGAAAAACCTACAGCCAAAAATACTCTACTCAGCAAGGTTATCATTCAGAATGGAAGGAGAGATAGAGTTTTCCAGACAAGGAAAAACTAAAGGACATTATCACCAATAAACCAGCCTTACAAGAAATGTTAAGGAGACTTATTTAAGTGGAAAAGAAAAAAACACAAATAAGAATAAGAAAATTCAGGGCTGGGTTGGTGGTGTAGTGGTTAAGTTCATGAGCTCTGCTTTGGCGGCCCTGGGGTGGTGGGTTCAGATCCCAGGTGCAGACCTACACACCGCTTATCAAGCAATGCTGTGGCAGCATCCCACATACAAAATAGAGGAATATTGGCATAGATCTTAGCTCAGGGACACTCTTCCTCAAGCAAAAAGAGGAAGATTGGCAACAGCTGCTAGCTCGTGACCACTCTTCCTCACCAAAAAAAAAAAAGAAAAGAAAATTAAAGCCAGCTCTGACAGCCTAGTGGTTAAAGTTCAGTGCTCTCACTTCTTTGGTGGCCCAGGTTCATTTCCCGGTCACAGAACCACAACACCCATCTGTCTTTGCCATGCTGTGGCTGTGGCTCACATAGAAGAACTAGAAGTACTTACACCTAGGATATACCACCATGCACTGGGGGCTTTGGGGAAGCAAAAAAAAAGAAGAATATTGACAACAAATGTTAGCTCAGGGCGAGTCTTTCCCTGGGGGGAAAAAAAAGAAAATTATCAAAGGAAACAAATCACTGGTAAAGGTAAATTTACAGTAAAGGTAGCAGATCAACAGCCTGTAAGGCTAATATGAAAGTCAAAAGACAAAAGTACTAAAATTACCTATTTCCATGATAAGAGGTTAAGGGATATACATACAAAAAAAAAAAAGAGGTTAAGGGGCCAGCCCAGTGGTGCAGTGGTTAAGTTCACATGGTCTGCTTCAGTGG
This sequence comes from Diceros bicornis minor, assembly GCF_020826845.1. NCBI lineage: Eukaryota > Metazoa > Chordata > Mammalia > Perissodactyla > Rhinocerotidae > Diceros > Diceros bicornis. Next base: position 60,908,966 of record NC_080781.1, read on the forward strand.
CCCAGGGTTCACAGGTTTGGAGCTCAGGCATGGACCTATGCATCCCTTATCAAGCCATGCTGTGGCAGGCGTCCCACATATAAAGTAGAAGAAGATGGGCACGAATGTTAGCCCAGGGCCAATCTCCCTCAGCAAAACATTTAAAAAAAAAGAGGAGGATTGGCAACGGAGGTGAGCTCAGGGCTAATATTCCTCACAAAAAAAGATAAAGAGGTTAAATATGATATCAAAAACAAAATGTTGGCTGGAGCCAGCCCAGTGGTGTAGAAGTTGTGTTCACGAGCTCCATTTTGGCTGCCTGGTGTTTGCCAGTTCAGATCCTGGGCACAGACCTACTCACCACTCATCATGCCACGCTGAGGTGGTGTCCCACATACAACAACTAGAAGGATGTACAACTATGACATAAAACTATCTACTGGAGCTTTAGGGAGAAAAAAAGAAAAAAAAGGAAGGTTAGCAACAGATGTTAGCTCAGGGCCAATCTCCCTCAAAAAAAATAAATGTTGGGGCAGGGTCTTAAAAGTATAGGGCTTTAATAACAGGTCAAACTTAAGAGACCATCAATATAGATTACTATTTACATAGGTTATTATATACGAACCTCATGGTAATCACAAACCAGAAACCTATAATAAATATTCAAAAAAATGAAGAGCAAGGAACTCAAACATAACACTAAAGAAAACCATCAAATCACAAGGGAAGAGAGCAAGAGAAGGAGAAAGGAAAAAATAACTATTAAAACACCCAGAAAAAAACAACATAGCAATAAGTACATACTTATTAGTAGCTACTTTAAATCTCAATGGACTAAATGCTCAAATCGAACGGATAATAAAAACAAGATCCATATATATGCTGCATACAAGTGACATATTTCAAATCTAAAGACACTCACAAACTGAAAGTGATGGGATTGAAATAGATACACCACACAAATGGCAAGGCAAATAAACCTAGGTTACCAATACTTATATCAGACAAAATTAACTTTAAGACAAAAACTGTAACAAGAGACAAAGAAGGGTACTACATGATGATAAAGGAAACAATCCAGTAAGAGGATATAACACTTTTAAATATCTATGCACCTAGCATGGGAGCACTCAAATACATAAAGTACCAGACATAAAAGGAGAAATAGACAGTAACACAATAATACTAGGGTAATTTAGCACTCGATGTACATCAATGGATAGAACATCCTAACAGAAGATCAATAGGGAAACATTGGCCTTAAGTGACACATTAGATGAGATGGACTTAATATACACAGAACATTCCATCCAAAAACCAGAATACACATTCTTTTCAAATGCGCTTGGAACATTCTCCAGGATAGATCACACGTTAGACTACAAAATAAGTCTAAATGAATTTAAGAAGATTGAAATAATACCAAGCATCTTTTCTGACCACAATGGTATGAAACTAGAAATCAACTACATTACGAAAACTGCAAAAGACACAGATATGGGGAGATTAAACAAAATGCTATTGAACAATTCTTGGGTCAATGAAGAAATCAAAGGAGAAATAAAAAAAATACCTGGAGACAAATGAAAATGAAAATATGACACGCCAAAATTTATAGGATACAGCAAAAGGGAAGTTTATAGCAACACAAGCCTACCTCAAGAAACAAGAAAAATCTCAAATAAACAATCTAAGAGTGCACCTAAAGCAACTAGAATAAGAGGAACAAACAAAGCCCCAAATCAGTACAACAAAGGAAATGACAGAAATTAGAGTGGAAATAAATGAAATAGAGACTAAAAAAAAAGTATTAATGAAAGTAAGAGCTGGTTTCTTGAAAAGATAAACAAAATTGTTAAATCTTTAGGGAGACTCACCAAGCAAAAAAGAGAGAAGGCTCAAATAAAATCAGAAATGAAAGAGGAGAAATAACAATGGACACCTCAGAAATACAAACGATTATAATGGAATACTACAAAAAGCTATATGCCAACAAATTGGATAATCTAGAAGAAATGGATACATTCTTAGAACCATACTACCTTCCAAAACTGAATCAAGAGAAGCAGAGAAACAGAATAGACCAATCACAAGAAAAGAGATTGAAACAGTAATCAAAAACCTCCCCAAAGCAAAAGTCCAGGACCAGATGGCTTCCAAAGTGAATTTCACCAAACACTCAAAGGAGATTCAATACCTATCCTTCTCAAACTATTCTGAAATATTAAAGAATATGGGAAGTTTCCTAACTCATTCTTTGATGCCAAAATTTTCCTGATACCAAACCCAGACAAGGACAACACGAAAAAAAAAAAAAACTGGCCAATATCACTGAACACCATAGATGCAAAAATCCTCAACAAAATACTAGCAAATCGAATATAACCATCCATTAAAAAGATCATACAACATGATCAAGTGGGATTTATTCCAGGCATGCAGGGATGGTTAAACATCTGCAAGTCAACCAACGTGATACATCACATTAATAAAATGAAACATAAAAATCACATGACCATCTCAATAGATGCAGAGAAAGCATTTGACAAGATCCAACATCCATTTATAATAAAAACTCTGAATAAAATGGGTATAGAAGGAAAGTACCTCAACATAATAAAGGCCAATATATGACAAATACACAGTAAACATCTTACTCAAATGTGAAAAACAGAAAGCTATCCCTTTAAGAACAGGAAGCAGACAAGGATGCCCACTTTCACCACTCCTATTTAACATACAATTGGAAGTCCTTGTCAGAGCAATAATGAAAGAAAAAGAAATAAAAGGATCCAAATTTAGAAAAGAAGAAGTGAAACAGTCACTTTTTGTGGATGACAGTTTTATATATAGAAAATCCTAAAGAATCCATCAAAAACCTATTAGAAACAATAAGTGAATACAGTAAAGTTGCAGGATACAAAATCAACATACAGAGTGAGGTCAGCATCATGGCAGAGTGAGCTTTCCCGTGAACTCTTCCCCCGACAAGATACAACAAAAGGAACAGTCACAGACCAACAACGGAATCCCAGACAGTGAAAAGCTAGAGCGGAAAGATCCACCCTGCCGCACATATGAGATCGGAACGTGCTGGGCCCCCGGAGGAAGTGGGGAGAGATAAGGAGAACTCCTCTCCCTCCCCATCAGATCAGCCATCCCGGTCCACGCGGCTCCCAGAGAGGGGGGAGGGGCGGCCCTCGGTGGGGAAACCGTAGCTCTTCAGATTCTCTCAGCCAGTGGGAAACTCCTGCACAGAGGACTCAGAAGAGCCACAGGGCTACCATCAACATCTGAGCACCCCAGAGAGCGGATAAAGAGGGGCAAATGAGAAGCCTCCCACATCAGGGACCCAGAGGGCAAAAGAGAGAGCTCCCCTCTCCCCGCAAAAAAGACCCTGCAGCTCAACCGACCAGACCAGACCTAGCGATCCGCAGCAGACCAGACCAAGAGATCCGCGACAGAGCAGACCAAGCGATCCGTGGCAGACCTGATCAAACGACCGGACCAGTGGATCGCAGCTGGAAAAACAACAAAAAACAAAAAACAACACTGCGGATCGCAGCAGAAAAACCGGGCAGAGCACAGGGGGCTTAGACTACACAGCCCTGTACCACCAGACAGTGGTGGCAGGTGGAAATTGCAACCAGAGATTTCCAGGATGAGGAAAAACAAAACCAACACAGGAACCACAATGCAAAAATATATGAAATCACCAGACCAGAAACAAAATGACAAGCACCCAGAAATCAACCCCGAAGACACAGAAATCCATAATCTAAATGACAGAGATTTCAAAATAGCTATCATAAAAACACTCAACGAAATACGAGACAACACAGACAAACAATTAAATGAGATTAGGAGTTTCTTCACAAAAGAGATTGAAATCATAAAGAAAAACCAATCAGTGCTGATGTAGATGAAGAACACAATGGAGGAGATAAAAGAGAATCTGGAATCTTTAAAGAACAGAGCTGACAATATGGAGGAAAGAATTAGCACTTTAGAGGATAGGAATACAGATATACTCCAGATGGAAGAAGAGAGAGAACTAAGACTAAAAAGAAATGAAGAAAGACTCCAAGAAATATCTGACTCTATTAGAAAATGTAACATAAGAATTACAGGTATTCCTGAGGGAGAAGAGAGGGAAAGAGGAACAGAGAGCCTATTCAAGGAAATAATAGCTGAGAATTTCCCAAATCTGGGGAAGGAGCAAGAAATACCAGTAAGCGAAGCCAACAGGACACCTATATATATTAACAGACAAAGGCCTTCACCACGACACCTAGTGGTAAGGCTAGCCAGGATCAATGACAAAGAAACAATATTAAGGGCAGCTAGACAAAAACAAAAAATAACGTACAAAGGAACTCCCATCAGGCTCTCAGCGGATTTCTCAACAGAAACTTTTCAGGCTAGAAGAGACTGGAATGATATATTCAAAATACTGAAAGATAAAAACTTTCAGCCGAGAATACTCTATGTAGCAAAAATATCCTTCAAACGTGATGGAGAAATAGTAACTTTCCCAGATAAACAAAAGCTAAGGGAGTTCATGGCCATGAGACCCCCACTACAAGAAATACTCAACAAGGCCCTCAGGCCTGAAAAAAAGAAGAGAAAGGGAACACAAAGCTTGGAGCAAGGAGAAAAGTAGGTAGACAAACTCAGAAAAATAGTAGATCTTTACCGGAATAGGTTAGCAACCACTTAAATACTAAATTCAAAGATCAAAGGAAGAAACTCACCAAAAATAAATTTAACCTCATCACTGTAAACACACAGCCACAACACAAGATAGAATAAGGTATAACAAGAACAATTTAGAAGAGGAAGAGGAAAGTGATTGAATTGACTTAGTATAAGGAAATAGGAGGATATCAGATAATGGACTATCTCATACACAAGATTTTTTGCCCAAACCTCAATGTAACCACTAAACAAATAATCAAAACAAAAACACATATGATAAACAAAGAGAAAACTAGAAGAGTCATAAGACAGAACAACCAAACTGAATTGGCTGTCCGAAACAAATGGGACAAGAAACAAAGGAAATGCAAAAGAACCAGAAAATAAGTGACAAAACAGCAATATTAAGCCCTCATATATCAATAATTACCTTAAATGTAAATGGATTGAACTCTCCAATCAAAAGATACAGAGTGGCAGGATGGATTAAAAAGCAAGACCCCACAATATGCTGCCTTCAGGAAACACATCTTAGCACTAAAGACAAGCACAGCCTCAGAGTGAAAGGATGGAAGACAATACTCCAAGCTAATGGCAAACAAAAGAAAGCAGGTGTTGCCATACTCATATCAGACAAAGTAGACCTCAAGATAAAACAGGTTAAGAAAGACAAAGAAGGGAAATATATAATGATAAAAGGGACACTCCATCAAGAAGACATATCACTTATAAATATATATGCAACCAACATAGGAGCACCAATGTACATAAAGCAACTATTAACAAACCTAAAAGGAGAAATCAACAACAACACAATAATAGTAGGAGATCTTAACACCCCACTTACAACAATGGATAGATCATCCAGACAAAAAGTCAATAAAGAAATAGTAGACTTAAAGGAAAAACTGGACGAGATGGACCTAGTAGACATATACAGAGCACTCCATCCAAAAACAGCTGACTACACATTCTTCTCAAGCGCTCATGGAACATTCTCTAGGATAGACCATATATTGGGAAACAAAGCAAGCCTCAATAAATTTAAGAAGATTGAAATCATAACAAGCGTCTTTTCAGACCATAAGGCTATGAAACTGGAAATGAACCATGAAAAAAAAACTGTAAAAGTGACAAAAAGGTGGAGATTAAACAACATGCTACTTAACAACCAATGGATCATTGATGAAATTAAAGGAGAAATCAAAAACTATCTGGAAACAAACGAAAATGATAACATGCCATATCAAAGCATATGGGATGCATCAAAAGCGGTTCTGAGAGGGAAACTCATAGCGATACAAGCCCACCTTAACAAACAAGAAAAAGCCCAAATAGGCAACCTTAAATTACACCTAACAGAACTAGAAAAAGAAGAACAAACAAAGCCAAAAGCCAGCAGAAGGAGAGAAATAATAAAAATCAGAGCAGAAATAAATGATATTGAGACCAAAAAAACAGTAGAAAGGATTAATGAAACAAAGAGTTGGTTCTTTGAGCAGATAAAGAAAATTGGCAAACCCTTAGCCAGGATTACTAAGAAAAAAAGAGAAAAGGCTCAAATAAATAAAATTAGAAATGAAAGAGGAGAAATTACAACGGATACCACGGAAATACAGAGGATTATGAGAGAACACTATGAGAAATTATATGCCAACAAATTGGACAATCTAGAAGAAATGAATGAATTCTTAGACTTACACAACCTCCCAAAATTGAACCAAGAAGAAATGGAGAATCTGAATAGACCAATAACAAGTAAAGAGATTGAAATAGTAATCAAAAACCTCCCAGAAAATAAAAGTCCAGGACCAGATGGCTTCTCCAGTGAATTTTACCAAACATTCAAAGAAGATTTAATACCCATCCTTCTCAAACTATTCCAAAAAATAGAGGAAGTTGGAACACTTCCTAAATCATTCTACGAGGCCAACATCACCCTGATACCAAAACCAGACAAAGACAATACAAAGAAAGAAAATTACAGGCCAATATCGCTGATGAACATTGATGCAAAAATCCTCAACAAAATATTGGCAAACCGAATACAACAATACATTAAAAAGATCATACACCATGATCAAGTGGGATTTATACCAGGGACGCAGGGATGGTTCAACATCCACAAATCAATCAACGTGATACATCACAGCAACAAAACAAAGAATAAAAACCACATGATCGTCTCAATAGACGCAGAGAAGGCATTTGACGAGATACAACATCCATTTATGATAAAAACTCTCAATAAAATGGGAATAGAAGGAAAGTACCTCAACATAATAAAGGCCATATATGACAAACCCACAGCCAACATCATACTCAACGGGGAAAGACTGAAAGCCATTCCTCTGAGAACAGGAACGAGGCAGGGCTGCCCACTCTCACCACTCCTGTTCAACATAGTACTGGAGGTTTTGGCCAGAGCAATTAGGCAAGAAAAAGGAATAAAAGGAATCCAAATAGGTAACGAAGAAGTGAAACTCTCACTATTATTTGCAGATGACATGATTGTATATATAGAAAACCCTAAAGAATCTGTTGGAAAACTGTTAGAATCAATCAACAACTACAGCAAAGTTGCAGGGTACAAAATCAATCTACAAAAATCAGTTGCATTTCTATATGCTAATAATGAACTAACAGAAAGAGAGCTCAAAAAGATAATACCATTTACAATTGCATCAAAAAGAATAAAATACCTAGGAATAAATCTTACCAAGGAGGTGAAGGACCTATACAATGAGAACTACAAGACATTATTGAGGGAAATGCACGATGACATAAAGAAATGGAAAGATATCCCATGCACGTGGATTGGAAGAATAAACATAGTTAAAATGTCTATATTACCTAAAGCAATCTACAGATTCAATGCAATCCCAAGCAGAATCCCAATGACATTCTTCACAGAAATAGAAAAAAGAATACTAAAATTTATATGGGGCAACAAAAGACCCCGAATAGCTAAAGAAATCCTAAGTAAAAAGAACAAAGCAGGAGGCATCACAATTCCTGACTTCAAAACATACTACAAAGCAATAGTAATCAAAACAGCATGGTACTGGTACAAAAACAGACACACAGATCAATGGAACAGAATTGAAAGCCCAGAAATAAAACCACACATATACGGACAGCTAATTTTCGACAAAGGTGCTAAGAACATGCAATGGAGAAAGGAAAGTCTCTTCAATAAATGGTGTTGGGAAAACTGGACATCCACATGCAAAAGAATGAAAGTGGACCATGTGCTATCGCCATTCACAAAAATTAACTCAAAATGGATCAAAGACCTGAAGGTGAGACCTGAAACTATAAAACTCATAGAAGAAAATATAGCCAAACACTATTTGACATTGGTTTTAAAGGAATCTTTTCGGATGACATGCCTACCCAGACTAGGGAAACTAAAGAAAAAATAAACAAGTGGGACTTTATCATATTAAAGAGCTTTTATAAGACAAATGAAACCAGAATCAAGATGAACAAACAACCAACCAGCTGGGAGAGAATATTTGCAAAACATACATCTGACAAGGGGTTGATCTCCATAATATATAAAGAACTCACACAATTGAACAACAAAAAAACAAACAACCCGATCAAAAAATGGGCAGAGGAAATGAACAGACACTTCTCCAAGGAAGATATACAGATGGCCAATAGGCACATGAAAAGATGCTCAACATCACTAATCATCAGGGAAATGCAAATCAAAACAACACTAAGATACCACCTCACGCCCGTTAGAATGGCTATAATCACCAAGACAAAAAACAACAAATGTTGGAGAGGATGTGGAGAAACAGGAACCCTCATACATAGCTGGTGGGAATGCAAATTGGTGCAGCCTCTATGGAAAACGGTATGGAGATTCCTCAAAGAATTAAAAATAGAGATGCCCTATGATCCAGCCATCTCACTACTGGGAATCTATCCAACGCACCTTAAATCAACAATCCAAAGAGGCTTATGCACCCCTATGTTCATTGCAGCATTATTCACCATAGCCAAGAAGTGGAAGCAACCTAAGTGTCCCTCGAGTGACGATTGGATTAAGAAAATGTGGTATATATATACAATGGAATACTACTCAGCCATAAAAAAAAGACAAAATCGTCCCATTTGCAACAACATGAATGGGCCTGGAGCGTATTATGTTAAGTGAAATAAGCCAGAAAGAGAAAAACAAACACTGTATGATCTCACTCATATGTGGAATATAAACCAATACATGGACAGAGAAAACTGGACTGTGGTTACCCGGGCAGTGGGGGTGGGGTGTGGGCACAAGGGGTGAAGGGAGTCATATATGGGGTGATGGACAAACAAAAATGTACAACCCAAAATTTCACAATGTTAGAAACCATTAAAACATCAATTAAAAAAATAAAATAAATAAAATAAACAAGTGGGACTTTATCAGATTAAAGAGCTTTTATAAGACAAATGAAACCAGAATCAAGATGAACAGACAACCAACCAGCTGGGAGAGAATATTTGCAAAACATACATCTGACAAGGGGTTGATCTCCATAATATATAAAGAACTCACACAACTGAACAACAAAAAAAACAAACAACCCCATCAAAAAATGGGCAGAGGAAATGAACAGACACTTCTCCAAGGAAGATATACAGATGGCCAATAGGCACATGAATAGATGCCCAACATCACTAATCATCAGGGAAATGCAAATCAAAACAACACTAAGATACCACCTCACGCCCGTTAGAATGGCTATAATCACCAAGACAAAAAACAACAAATGTTGGAGAGGATGTGGAGAAACAGGAACCCTCGTACACAGCTGGTGGGAATGCAAATTGGTGCAGCCTCTATGGAAAACGGTATGGAGATTCCTCAAAGAATTAAAAATAGAGATGCCCTATGATCCAGCCATCCCACTACTGGGAATCTATCCAATGAACCTGAAATCAACAATCCAAAGAGGCTTATGCACCCCTATGTTCATTGCAGCATTACTCACCATAGCCAAGAAGTGGAAGCAACCTAAGTGTCCCTCGACTGACGATTGGATTAAGAAAATGTGGTATATATATACAATGGAATACTACTCAGCCATAAAAAAAGACAAATTTGTCCCATTTGCAACAACATGGATGGGCCTGGAGCGTATTATGTTAAGTGAAATAAGCCAGAAAGAGAAAGACAAACACTGTATGATCTCACTCATATGTGGAATATAAACCAACACATGGACAGAGAAAACTGGACTGTGGTTACCAGGGGCAGTGGGGGTGGGGGGTGGGCACAAGGGGTGAAGGGAGTCATCTATATGGTGATGGACAAACAAAAATGTACAACCCAAAATTTCACAATGTTAGAAACCTTTAAAACATCAATAAAAAAAAAAGACGACAAGAAATAACAAGAGTTGGAGAGGATGTGGAGAAAAGGGAACCCTCACACACTGCTGATGGAGTGCAAACTGGTGCAGATACTATGGAAAACAGTATGGAGATTCCTCAAAAAAATAAAAATAGACCTATCATATGATCCAGCTATTCCACTTCTGGGTATTTATCCAAAGAAGAGGAAAACACTAATTCGAAAAGATATTTGCACCCTTATGTTCATTGCTGCATTATTCACAATAGCAAAGACTTGGAAACAACCTAAGGGCCCATCAACAGATGAATGGATAAAGATGTGCTACATAACATACAAGGGAATACTACTCAGCCATAAAAAAGATGAAATCTTGCCATTTGGGACAACGTGGATGGACCTTGAGGGTATTATGCCAAGTGAATTAAGTCAGACAGAGAAAGCCAAATACCGTATGATTTCACTCCTATGTGGAAGATAAAACAACAATAACAAACACACAGATACAGAGAACAGACAGGTGGTTACCAGAGTGGAAGGGGTTGGGGGACGGCAAAAGGGGTACATGGGCACATGTATACGGTGGGATGGCAGCTAGAATTTTGGTGGTCAACACAATTTTTCAAAGAAGATATACAGATGGCCAACAGGCACAGGAGATGTTTAACATCATTAATTATTAGGGAAATGCAAATCAAAACTACAATGGGATATCACCTCATGCCCGTCAGAATGGCTATAATTAACAAGACAAAAAATAACAAGTGTTGGAGAGGATGTGCAGAAAAGGGAACTCTCATCCACTGCTGGTGGAAATGTAAACTGGTGCTATGGAAAACAGTATGATGATTCCTCAAAAAATTAATTACTGAACTAACATATGATCTCGCTATTCCACTTCTGAGTATCTATCCAAAGAATACAAAAACAGGAATGCATAAAGATATATGCACTCCTATATTCATTGCAGCATTATTCACAATAGCCAAGACTTGCAAACAACCGAAGTGCCCATCAGTGGATGAATGGATGAAGAAGATGTGGTATATATACACAATTTAATACTACTCAGCTATAAAAAAAAGATGAAATCTTGCCATTTTTGACAACATGGATGGACCTTGAGGGTATTATGCTAAGCAAAGTAAGTCAGAGGGAGAAAGTCAAATACCATATGATTTCACTCATAAGTAGAAGATAAAAATAATAACAAACAATCACATAGAGGCAGAGATTGGATTGGTGGTTACCAGAGGGGAAGCGGGGAGGGAGGAGGATGAAAGGGGCATTAGGGCGCATGTGTAGGGTGTTGGATGGCAATTAGTCTTTGGGTGGTGAACATGATGCAGTCTACACAGAAATCAAAATGTAATGATGTACACCTGAAATTTACATAATGTCATAAACCAATATTACCACAGTAATAAAATAAACTAACAAAGAAGAAAGAAAATAATCTCTTTGTCTCAATAAAATGTGTATTACTGTCATACCAAAAAAAAACACTAAAAGTCAGTAATAACAAAGTCTGTAGCATTTGAATCACTACCCACTCATTCCTTGTCTTCCTCAAGCTCATCTTTATGGAGGCTCCACTGAGCAAGTGTGGCTAAGAAGACAGGATTCCTTCTCTCCTTAACTCTCAGTCAGTGCTTACCATATCTGACCAGGAGGAACAAGCTCCCAGAATTTCTCATTGCCTCCAATTCCAAGTAGAAGAAGGTAAATTCCTGGTGAGTGTGGCAAAGTGTTTGGGGGCTCCCTTCTTTCACCAAATAGCTAACTATAGGATGGAGGCTCAACCAGAGGCTCGGAAGGCCAAGAATACTGGGGTTCTGATTGCCCTCACCCAAGCTCATTGGTATATGCAAGCTGAGATAATCAAAGACTACCACCTCACCCAGAACTAAGAGAGTTTGCCCTGGGGCAGAAGCAGTCCATAAGAAAAGAGATCTCCTAAGCTCTCCTCAAAGGAATTGACTTTATTTGAAACATAATATGGGTAAGTTTAGGACTAAAGGGGCAACTTAACAAACAAAGTAGCTGTTCTTAATTAAGAGTAACAAGCAAAACCATAGGCCAGGAAGTTCACCAGAAAGAATCAAATAAAGAGAAAACTAAGAAGAGCCCTCAGGGTGTCAGAACAAGTATCAATGACCAGCCTCAAAAACTACCTCATGTTAACATAATTGGATTGGACTGCTGAGTAATTTGTGCTTCAGGGAATTGTCAAAAACAGTAGAGCAATAAACCAGTAATTATTGGAGCCTAATGGGCAGGGTGTAATACCAAATTAAAAAGATAGCTTACAAGAGAGATCATGAAAAGAGATAGTCCACGAAAGCCTTCCTAAATCTACTGTCATCCCAGGGTGACAGTACACACAACCAGGGTTGCATGCTCTGAAAAGTGACAGCAAAGTCTTCACATTAGAGCGGAAATGGATTCTACTATAATACACTGGGAAAGTCACAAAATAAATAAGCAAGCAAAATGGAAACAAAAATAAGCCCCAGACAAAGGAGGAGGAAAATTAGTATTTCGAGTTGCTATAACATATTATCTACAATGTCTAGTTTCCAAAATAAGTACAAGACTACAAAGAAACAGGAACATGTGACCAATAGAAAGGGAAAAAAATCAGGCAACAGGAAGTGCCTTTACGAAGGAACAGATGTCAGATTTAATGAAGAATTCAAAGTAGCCATTGTAAGTATATTTAAAGAATGAAAGGAAACCATCCTTAAAGAAGTAAATGAAGGTGTGAAGAAAACGTCTCATAAAATAGAGAATATAAGTGAAGAAATAGAAAATACAAAAAACAACCAAATGGAAATTCTGGGGTTAAAAATTATAATAATAGAAATTAAAAATTCATTAGAGAGGATCAATAGTAGATTTGAACTGGCAGAAGAATGAGAAAATTTGAAAATAGATTAGTAGATACTATGCAATCCAAGAACAGAGAAAAAAACAGAATGAATAAATATAAATAGAGCCTCAGAGAAGTGGGACATACTTGAGCACACCACAATACATGTAATGTGAATACCAGAAGGACAGGAGAAAGAGAAAGGAGGAGCAAAATGATTTGAAGAAATAATGGTTGAAAGGTTCTCAACTTGCTGAAATGCATAATCTATGCATTCAAGAGCTCAGGGAGGGATCTGGCCCAGTGGTGTGGCGGGTAAATTCATGCACTCCACTTCAGTGGCCCGGGGTTTGTGGGTTTGGATCCCGGGTGCAGATCTACACACCATTCATCAAGCCATGCTGTGGCAGCATCCCACATACAAAGTAGAGGAAGATTGGCACAGATGTTAGCTCAGGGCCAATCTTCCTCACCAAAAAAATAAACAGCTCAATGAACTCCAAGAATGATAAATACAAAGATATTTGCATGCAGACACATCATAGTAAAAATACTGAGAATCAAAGACAAACAGAAGATCCTGAAAGCATCAAGAGAAAAATGACGTGTCATGTGTAAAGGAACCACAATTAGATTAACAGCTGACTTATTATTAGAAACACTGTAGGTCAGAATGTACTCAGATGACATATTCAAAGTACTGAAATAAAAAGACTGTCAACCAAGAATCTTATAGCCAGCAAAACTATCTTGCAATAATGAAGGCAAAATAAAGACATTCCCAGATAAATAAAAACTGAATTAATTTGTTGCTATCTGATCCACCTTATAAAAAATATCGAAGGAAGTTCTTCAGCCTGAAAGCAATTAAACCCTGATGGAAATTTGAATCTACATGAAAAATAAAGAGTATCAGTAAAGGTATTTATATAATGATAAAAGATAGTAAAAATTCATATTTTTTCTTCTCTTAACTGATTTAAGAAGCAATTGTATAAATCAATATGTGTGTAATTGTATTTGGGGGCATATAGCATCTAGAAATGTAATATATTTGAGAATAGTATCACAAAGAGGTGTGTGAGAGCAGAGTTGTATTATAGTAAGGAAACAACAGCAGATGGTAACACAAACCCACAGAAACAAATGAAGAAAACCAGAAATGATAAATAAGATAGTAAATATAACAAAATCTATAAATATATACTTGTCCTCTTTCTTTCCTTGGCTTCTTTAATAGACATAAAATTATATAAATTAATAATTATAATAATATATTGTTAAGTTTGTACCACATAGAGATGTAATAACTATAATAATAATAGCACAAAGAAGCGGAAAGGAAATAGTGCGTTATATGAAATATATATCATTAGAATTAACCTAATATAAAACTAAAGTGTGTTCTTAAAAGTTAAGATGGATATGGTGAGCACTAGAGCAATCACTAAGAAAATAACTCAAAAAATATGTGGTAAAAAAAATTAAAGAACTAACATTACACTAGAATATATTCACTTAATTCAAATGAAAGCAGAAGAGAAGTGGAGAAACAAAAAAGACAAGAGAGATTTAGACAACAAAATTGGATGCAGCAAAAACAGTGCTTAGAGGGGAATTTATACAAGTAAAACCCTACCTTAAGAAAGAAGGAAGACCTCATTGATAACCTAAACTTCCACAGTAAGACACTGGAACAAGAAGAGCAAACCAAATCCAAAACGAGCATAAGAAAGGAACTAATATAATTAGAGCAAAAGTTAATGAAATAGAGAATAGAAAAGCAAAAGTGAAAATCAATTAACCCAAAAGTTAGTTCTTCAAAAAGATCAATGAAATGGGTAACCATTAGCTATACTGACCAAAAAAGAGAGAGATAGGACTCAAATTACTAAAATCATAAATGAAGGAACTGTCATAACTACTAATATTACAGAAATAAAAAGAGTTGTAAGGGAATATTGTGAACCTATATGCCAGAAAATTAGATGACAGATAAAATTGTCAAATTCCAAAAAAGTTCTAAAATATCAAAAGTGATTCAAGAAGAAATTGGCAATCTGAATAGACCTGTAACAAGTAAAGAGATTGAATTAGTAATCAGAAAACTTCTCCCAAAGAAAAGCCCAGGACAAGATGGATTCACTGGCAAATTCTACCAAACATTTGAAGAACTAACATCAACTCTTCATGAACTCTTGCAAAATATAGAAGAGGAAGGAATACCATCCAACTTATTCTATGAAGTCAATCTTACCCTCATACCAAATCTAATGAGGACCTCAAAGGAAAACTATAGACCAATATCTCTTATGAATATAGACACCAAAATTCCCAACAAAATACTAGCAAACTGCAATATAAAAAAAACAGCAATATAAAAAAGGTTGTACACCATTACCAAGGGGGATTTATCCCAGGAATACAAGCTTGGCTTAACAAATAACAACCAATTGATATAATACACCACGTGAATAGAATAAAGGACAAAAATCACATGACCATTTCAATATATGTGGAAAAAAACAGTTGATCAAATTTAACACCTCTTCATGATAAAAAAAAAAAAAAGCTTAATAAACAGAAACAGAAAGGAACTTCCTCAACATGATAAAGAGAATCTACGAAAAAAATCACAGCTGATAATGGTAAAAGACAAGCTTTGTCCCTAAGATCAGGGACAAGGATACTCTCTCTTGTCATTTCTATTTAACATTGTACTGGAAGCTCTAGCCAGGGCAATTGGGCAAGAAAATAAAATAAAAATAATCCAGATTGGAGAGAAAGAAATGAAACTATCTCTATTTGCAAGTGACATCACTTTGTATATAGAAAAACCTGAGGAGTCAAATAAAATATAGTAGAATTTATGAATGAGTTTAGAAAGATTGCAGGATACAAGATCAATATACAAAAATCAATTGTATTTCTAATACTATCAATAAGCATAACAAAAATGAATTTAAGAAAATTATTCCATTACAACTGAATCAAAACAATAAAATATTTAAAATAAATTTAACAAAAGCTACATAATACTTATACTCTGAAAACCACAAAACACTTTTGAAATAAAATAACTAAATAAGTGGAAATACTTGAAGAAAATATCCATGTTCATGAGTTGGAAGACAATATTGTTGAAGATGGCAATGCTTCCCAAATTCATCTACAAATTCAAGGCAATCTCTATCAAAATCTCAGTTGACTTATTTGCAGATATTTAAAAGCTGGTCCTAAAATTCTTATGGAAATGCAAGGGTCCCAGAATCACCAAAGCAATCTGGAAAAGGAAGAACAATGTTGGAGAACTCACACTTCCAGATTTCAACATTTACTACAAGGCAGTGGTAATCAAGACTGTATGCTACTGGCAAAAGGATAGATTAATGGAATAGAACCAAGAGTTATGAAATAAATCCTCAAATTTACAGCCAATTGATTTTGAACAAGGGTGTCAATGCAATTAAAGGAGAAAAGAATCATCTTTCCAACAAATAGGCTACAACAATTGGATGACCACGTGCAAAAATGAAGTTGATCTCTTCCCTCATACCATAGACAAAATTAAATGAAAATGCATCAAATACCTAGATGTAACAGCAAAATCTATAACACTCTTAGAAGACAACATAAGTGTAAATATTTTTGACCTAAGATTAGGCAATGGTTTCTGAGATATGACAGTAAAAGCTCAAGCAACTAAAGAAAAAATAGCTGACTAGAATCATCAAAGTATGAAAAAACTTGTGTTTCAAAGGACACCATCAAGAAAATGAAAAGTCATGTTATAGAATGGGAGAAAATGTTACAAATCATATATCTGATATGGGACCTATATCTAGAATATGTAGGGTACAATTATATTCAATAATGAAAAGACAAAAACCTAATTTTAAAAAGGGCAAAGCATCTTAAAAGACATTTCTCCAAAGTATACATATAAATAGCCAATAAACACATAAAAATAGTTCAACATCATTAGTCATTAGGAAAATGCAAATCAAACCCACAAGGAGATACTACTTCACATTTACTAGGATGGCTATAATCAAAAACAGAGATAATAACAAGTGTTGGTGAGATTGTGGAAAAATAGGAACTCTCATAGACTTCTGGTGGGAATGTACAATGTTGCAGCCACTTTGGAAAACAGCTTGGCAATTCCCGAAATTCCACTCCTAGTATATACCCAAGAGAATTAAAAACATATGTTCACACAAAAACTTGTACACAAATGTTCATAGCAGAATTATTTATAATAGATAAAAAGTAGAAGCAATTCAAATATCCTTCAATTAATGAATGGATAAAAAATAAAATAATGGAATATTATTAAGTCCCAGAAAAGAATAAGATGCTGATATATGCTACTACATGGATGAATCTTGGAAATATTGTGCTAAGTGAAAGAAGCCAGTTACAAAAGACCGCATATTTATTATTCCATTTATATGAATTGACCAGCATGAGCCAATTTATAGAGACAGAAAATAACTTAGTGGTTACCTAGTGTTGGGGGTGGTTGGGTGGAAATGGGATGTTGTGGCTAATGGGTATGGTTTTCTTTTCGGGGTGAAGAAAATGTTCTACAATTTATCGTGGCTGTGGTTGCATAACTCTGTAAATAGAGTCAAAACCACAGAATTGTACACTTTAAAGGACTAAATTTTCAAAATATATCTCAATAAAGCTTTTATTGAAATGTGGGGGAGGGGTTGAATAAATATGGCATATCAATTCCATGGAATATTATTGTGCCATTAAAATCATGACATGAACCTTTACACAGTTACATGGAACAACATTAATGAGTAGATAAATGAAAAAAAACAAGCTATAATCCTGCATGCATGGTATAAGTTTCCGTGTCTGTGTATATACATTTAAAAATTCTAGAAGGATATACCAAAATTTCGAGTGATTATTTCTTAGTAGGAAATTACTTGTGATTTTTGCTTCTTCTTTTTTCAATATATTGTATGAATATTTTATAATGAAATTCTACAATTTTCATGTTTTTCAAGTTTTAAAAATTATTAATTTTTAAATTTTTTGTTATTCTTTTTTTTACTCAAATGGCAGCGTTACGTACAAACTTCTCTTCATCTTGATTTTTTATTGTGGTAAAATATATACATCAAAATTTACCATTTTAGTCATTTTTAAATGCACAGTTCAATGGCCTTAAGTACATTCACATTGTTGTGCAAATATTCCCACTATCCTTCTCCAGAAATTTTTAATCATCCTCTAAAAGATTTTTGTACCCATTAAACAATAACTCTCTATTCTCGCCTCCCCCCAGTCCCTGGCAACCACCGTTCTACTTTTTGTCTCTATGAATCTGACCATTCTAGGTACCTCATGTAAATGGAATCATACATTATTTGTACCTTTGTAATTGGCTTATTTCATTTAGAATAATGTCCTCAAGGTTCATCCGTGTTGTCACATATGTCAGAATTTCCTTCCTTTTTAATGCTTAATAATGTTCCATGGTATGTTATATACCATATTTTATTTATCCATTTACATGCTGATGGACACTTGGGTTATTTCCACCTTTTGGCTGTTGTGAATAATACTGCTATGAACATTGCTGTGGAAAAATATATTTGAGACCCTACTTTCAATACTTTTGGATGTATAAATGGAAATGGAAATCCTGGGTCATAAGGTAATCCTATGTTTAAGTTTCTGAGGAACTTCCATACTGATTTTCACAGTGGCTGCATCATTTTACATTTGCACCAGCAATGCACCAGGGTTCCAGTTTTTCCATATTTGATTAGTGATGTTGAGCATCTTTTCATGTGAATTTTGGTCATTTGTATATCCTCATTGGAGAAATGGCTATTAGAAGTACTTTTCCCATTTATGAATTGGGTTGTTAAGTTCTTGTAGGAGTTGTGGGAGTTCCTTATACATTCTGGATATTTATCCCTTATCAAACATATGATTTTTCAAATATCTTTTCCCATTCTATAGGTGATTTTTCACTCTTTTCATAGTGACTTTCAATCCACAGTAATTTTTAAATTTGATTAAGTCCAATTTATCTTTTTTCTCTTTTTGTTGCTTTTCCTTTTGCTATCATATCCAAAAAATCCTTACTAAATCCAATGTCATGAAGATTTTACTCTAAGTTTTATTCTGAGAGTTTTAGAGTTTTAGTTCTAACACTGAGGTCTTTGATCCATTTTGTGTTAATTTTTGTATATGGTGTAAGTTAAAGATGCAATTTTATTGTTTTGTATGTGGATATCCAGTTTTCTCAATACCGTTGGTTGATAAGACTGTCCTTTCCCCCATTTAATGGTCTTGGCAAACTTGTTGGAAATTAATTGCCCATATTTGAGGGGTTATTTATGGGCTCTCTATTTTATTCCATTGGTCTATATGTCTGTCATGCCATTACGACACTGTTTTAATTTGTATAGCTTTGTGGTATGATTTGAAATCAGAAAGTATGAGTCCTTCAACTTCGTTCTTCTTTTGCAAGGTTGTTTTGGCTATTTAGGGTTTCTTGAGATTACATAATAATTTTAGGATGAGTTATTCCATTTCTGCAAAAACACTGTTGATATAGTGATAGGGATTTCATTGAATCTGTATATTGCCTTAAGTAGTATTGTCATTTTAACACTATTAAGTCTTCCAATACATTAAGATGAGATGTCTTTCCATTTATTTATGTGCTATTTCATTTTTTTTGCAGAATATTTTGCAGTTATTTTATGTACAAGTCTCTCACCTCCTTGGTTAAATTTTTCCTAAGCATTTTATTATTTTGGATACTATTATAAATGGAATTTTATTAATTTCCTTTTGAGATTGTTCATTATTATTGACAGAAATATACAATTTTTGTATTGATTTTGTATCCTGCAACTTTGCTAAATTTTTTTATTACCTCTAACAGTTTCTTCTGTAGATTCTTTGGGTTTTCTACATATAAGATCATGTGATTTGGGAACAAAGAAAATTTTATTTCTTCCTTTCCAATTTGGATGTCTTTTATTTCTTTTTCTTGTCTAATTGCTCTGCCTATAACTTCCAGTAATATATTGCATAGAGTGGCTAAAGCAGGCTGTTGTTGTAGACTGAGTGTTCCATATATGTATATTAGATCTAACTGGTTTATGGTGTTGTTCAATTGCTCTGTTTCTTTATTGATCTTCCGTATGGTTTTCCTACCCATTATTTCAAGTGGTGTGTTGAAGTCTCCTGTTATTGTAGAATTGTCTATTTCTCCCTTCAGTATTGTCAATGTTTGCTTTAAATATTTTGGCTCTCTGATATTTGGTACATATATGTCTATAATTGTTCCATTCTCTTTATGAATTGACCCTTTCATCAACATATGACGTTCTTATTTGTCTCTTGTAACACTTTTTTACTTAAAGTCTACATTGTCTGATATTAATATAGCTGTCCCAGCTGTCTTTTGAATACTATTTGCATTAAAAAAGTATGGTACTGGCATAAAAACAGACCCATAGATCCATGGAATAAATAAAAAGCCTAGAAGTAAACACAAGCATATTGGGTCAACTAATTTTTGACAAGGGTGCCAGGAATACACAATGGAGAAAGAATAGTCTTTTCAATAAATGGTGTTGGGAATGCAAAAGAATGAAATTGTACCCTTATCTTATACCATGCACAAAAATAAACTCAAAATGGACTAAATACTTAAACATGATACCTGAAACAGTAAAACTCCTAGAAGAAAACATACAGAAATACTCCTTGACATTGACCTTGAAAATGATTTTTTTGATATAACACCAAAATCTCAGCCAACAAAAGGAAAAATAAACAAGTGGAACTACATCAAAATTTAAAAGATTCTGTGAAGCAAAAAACCAGAAAATGAAAAGACAACCTATGGATTTGGAGAAAATATTTGCAAACCACATGTCTGTTAAACGGTTAACATCCAAAATACATATGCAACTCATGCAACTCAATAGTAAAAAATAAAACTGTTTTAAAAATGAGCAAAAGACGTGAATAGACATTTTTCCAAAAAAAGACATATAAATGGCAAATAGGTATATTAAAAGGTGCTCAACATCACTAATTATCAGGGAAATGCAAATAAAAACCACAATGTGATACCACCTCACACCCGTTAAGATGGATATCATCAAAACAATAAAAGATACCAAGCGTTGGTGAGGATGTGGGAAAAAGGGAACCCTTGTACACCGTTGGTGTGAACGTAAATTGGTACAGCCATTATGGAAAACAGTATGGAGATTTCTGAAAAACCTAAAAATAGAACTAGCATATAATCCAGCAATTGCTACTCTGGGTATATAGCCAAAGGAATTGAAATCAGCACCTGGAAAGGTATCTGCACTCTCATATTCATTGCAGCATTTCTTTACAATAGCCAAGATATGGAAACAAAGTGTCTTTGGACAGATGAATGGATAAGGAAACTGTGGTGTATATCTATACAATGGAATATTAATTCAATCTTAAAAAAGAATGAGGTCCTGCCATTTGGAAAAACATGGGTGAACCTTTAAGTCATTATGCTAAGTGAAATAAGCCAATTGCAGAAAGAAAAAACTGCATGATCTCACTCGTATGTGGAATCTAAAAAAGTCAAATACATAGAAGCAGAAAGTAGAACAGTGGTTACCAGGGTCAGGGAGGTGGAGGAAATGAGGAGATGTTGGTTAAAAGGTACAAAACTGCAGTTATGTAGGATGAAAAAGTCCAGAGATGCAATGTACAGTATGATGACTATGGTTAATCATACCGAACTGAATACTGGGAATTTGCTGAGAGTAGATTTCAGGTGCTCTCATCACACACAAAAAAAAGGTAACTGTGAGGGGAAGATATGTTAATTTGCCTGACTGTAGTAATCATTTCACTATGTATATGTATATAAAATCATCATGTTGCATGACTTAAATATACACAGTTTTCATTTAAACAATTAAACACTTTAATCTATGCTGAAAAAGGAAATTTAGCCTCTGAATTGTGATTTCCTGTAAGTTTAAAGTACGTACCTGATTTCAAAGAAAGCCTGAAAAAAAAATGTAAAATACCTCATTTACAATTCCTTAATATTGATTATATGTGGAAATGGTAATGTTTTAGATATAGGGAACAAAATAAAATATACTATTAAAAATGTTTTAAGTAATTATTAACAAGTAAGTACTTTATTGTCATTTTGTTAATTTTTTTCTGTATGTTTTGTAGTTCTTTCATTCCTTTCTTTCTTGCTGTCTTCCTTTGTAATTTCATGATGTTTTGTAGTGATATGCTTTTATTCCTTTCCTTTTATCTTTGTATATATACTATAAGTTTTTTCTTTGTGATTACCGTAAGGCTTAAAAAATATCTTAGATTTACAATAGCATATTTTAAGATGATATCAACTTTTCCCTTGCACACAAAACTCTACACTTCTACTCCCCTACACACACTTTACATTATGGATGTCACGGTTTATGTATTTTTATATTGTGTATCCATTAACTAATTATTGTAGTTATAGTTATTCTTAATACTTTTGTCTTTTAACTTTTATACTAGAGTTAAAAGTAATTTATGTGTTGCCATTACAATATTGGAGTATTCTGTCTACATATTTACCTTACCCAGTGAGTTTTATACTTTCCTGTGACTTCATGTTACTATTTAATGCCCTTTCATTTCAACTTGAAGAACTCCCTCTATACAGCATATAGTAGGATTATGTTTTTTTATCCCTTCTGCAAATCTATATCTTTTAATTGGAAGTTTAATCCATTTACATTTAAAGTAATTACTGATATGATAAGACTTACTACTGCCATTTTGCAATTTGTTTCTCTATGTCTTATAGCTTTTTTTTGTTCCTCATTTCCTCCATTACTGAATTCTTTTGTGTTTTGATGATTTTGTAGTGACACATTTTAATTCCCTTCTCATTCATTTTGTGTATATTCTATAGATAGTTTCTTTGTGATTCTAATTGAGATTGTATATACCATGGTAGAGTTATAACAATGTAACTTGAATTGATACCAACTTAACTTCAACTGTTTAAAAAACTACACCCCTACACATATCTGTTCTCCTCTTAGGTTATTGATGTCACAAATTACATGAATCTTTATGTGTTGTATGAATAATAACATATATTTTTCTTTATTTTATACATTTATCTTTTAAATTCCATAGAAATTAACAAATGGAGTTACAAACCAAGATTATCCTAATACTTTCTTTTACATTTGCCCATATATTTACCTTTACCAAAGATGTTTTTGTCTTCCTACAGCTTTGAGTTTCTATCTAGCAACCGTTTATTTCAACCTGAACGACTTCCTTTAGTATTTTATATAGGGTAGGTCAAATTGTATTGAACTTCAACATCTCTTGTTATTTGGAAAAGTCATAATTTCTCCATAATTTTTGAAGGACAGTTTTTTGGGGTATAAAATTGTTAGTTGACAGTTTTTTTTTTTCTTTCAGTATTTTAAATATATCATTCCATTGCCTTCTGGCCTCCAAGGTTTCTGATGAGAAATTGGATGATAATCTTATTGAGGATCTCTTATACAGAACGAGTCATTTTTCTCTTGCTGCTTTCAATATTCTTTCTTTGTCTTTGTCTTTTGACAGTTTGATTATAATGTGTCTCAGTGCGACTGTCTTTTGAATTATCCTACTAGAAGTTTGTTAAACTTCTTTTTTCTTTGTTGATTCATGTGTTTCAAAAAGTTGGGAAAGTTTTCAGCCACTATTTCTTCAGATAATTTTTTTGCCCATTTCTCTTTCTACTCCCCTTCTGGGACTCCCATAATGCATATATTGATTCTGTTCATGGTTTCCCACAAATCCATTAGGCTCTGTTCACTTTTCTTCATTATTTTTTCCTGTCTTCTCCTCAGAGTCAATAATTTCAATTGTCCTACATATAAGCTTACTGATTCTTTCTTCTGTTTGCTCAGATCTGCTGTTGAGTCTCTCTACTGAATTTTTATTTGTTATTGCATTTTTCAGCTCCTGAATTTCTGCTTGCTTTTTCTCATAATTTCTATCTCTTTGTTGACATTCTCATTTTGTTCATATATCATTTTCCTGATTTCTTTTTTAGTTTTCTATGTTTTCCCTTAGCAATTTGAGCATATTTAAGACAACTTTTAAAATGTCTTTGTCTAGTAAATATGCTGTCTGAACTTCCTCAGGGATATTTTCTGTCAATTTATTTGTTATTTTGAATGAGCCATGTTTTCCTGTTTCTTTGTATGTCTTATAATTTTTCTTATTTTTGCAATTGGTCATTTAACTATTATAATGTGGCAACAATGGAAACCAGTTTCCCATGATTCTCCAGTGTTTGCTGGGGTTTTTTTTATTGTTAAAAGCTGTAGTAGTCCCCTTGTTTTGATATTTTTCCAAACTATGTTTGCAAAGATTATTCCTTATCATGTGTTATCACTGAAGTCACTGTTCCTTTTGCTCATTTTAGCTACTGTTTTGACAGAGATTTTCTTGGAATCCAGAGAAATAAATACACAAAAATCAAAGTAGAGAGAACAACCACCTCTCCCAGTCTTTACAGGTTGGCATTCTGCTAGGGCACTCTTTCTCCACTTAGTTAAGCTTTCTCTGAGCCTAGGAATCAGCCTGAGGTGAAAGCTTAAGGTCTTCTCAGGACTTCTATGGTCGTGCATCTTGTTGGCATGCTCATGGTTTTCTAAATTCCTCAAGAGAAATGGTTGCATTTGAATGTCCTAATTACCCAAAGAGTTTCATCCCAGCTTCTCCTTCAGGTGTTAGATGGTCCATTGTATGTCTCCAACTGTAACCTCTTGCTCCAAGCATCTGTGGGTTTATAGTCTAATTTTCATATTTTATGAACAATGCCTGCAGCATTTCCTACCAGTTTTCTGAGTTATGCAAAACAGAGACAAGCACCTTGCATTATTCTCTTTGATAGCTTGCATTATTCTCTTTGACAGTCCACAGAATTATTAAAACAGATGAAAGTACACTCTGTGCCCTCTGGTTCCACGGAGGGAACTGGAAACCCAGCTTCCACCTGCCCAAAACGAAGATTGCTGCATTGGAGAGGGGGGAGGGCAAAGGCAAGTAAAAACACCACAAAGCATTCCTACAATTTTGAACATGACTTTTTCTTGACTTGACTTGGTTTGGTTTGTGTAACTCTTTTACTGTTTTTCAGACCTCCTATAAAGTTGATTCAGACAGTTCTGCTTGTTTTTCCAATTTTTCTGTGGGGGGACGAGAACTTGGAGATTCCTGTTGTACCATTTTGCTGACGTCAATCTCCAAACTTTCTTCTTAATGCTTTGCAAATGTTAATTCATTTAATCTGACTACAACTCTGAAGCAGGTATTATTATAATTCTATTTAAAGGAATTGTTGTGGCAATGAGAAGTGATCATGTATGTAAAGTCACAAGGATTGTATGGACAGAGCAAAGCTCACCTCTTTCTTGTCTACCAACTCATCCCATTTAGCTCCATCAGGAATGGGTCTATGGTACAATGTAAAAAGTACTGGACTATGATTCAGGACACTTAATTCTATTCTTAACTCTGTGACTAACTCATTCTGTGATGTTAGGCAACTAATTTCCCTATCTTTTCCTCAGTCTCCCCATATATAACGTGAAGGGTAAAAACTAGATGGTCTCAGGAAGTTCTGTAAGCACTGATGTTTTGGGATTCCCAGTAGGAAGAATGTAAATTTTGTTCCTATTCTACCCCAGGCTGGGAACACATTTCTATTGACTGGGCAAAAAACAAGTAGTTATTTGCAAGGCTGTATCATATTTGCTTAAAACAAAGCAGGAGATAGTAGACATAGGATTATTTTTCTGCCTAATTCCCATTGCCCCTGGGAGCAGAGGAGTGGCTTAGCCTATCTCAGCCAGAGAAACTGCTCTTTCAACAAACTCCCCACTCTTTCTCAATGGGTTCTACCCAGTAAATTGGATCCAGAGTCTCACCATTGCTAGCACTTCCCTGATCATCCCCACTCTCAGAATGAACTAGAATTTCTAAATCCTAGGGCTCTGCAATTCTATCCATTCTATACATTCCAGTATCTCAGGGCAATTGATTCTTTGAAATTCAATGGACAAGCCTTATATAGCAAAAGAGGGTTAGTGGGACTGAGGACTAAGTGTCAAATGACAAGAATACAACCATAATATTTCCATATAAAAGGGAAAACCAAAGGGCCTTTGGTACATAGATTGGATTTCATGGTGTTTTTCAAACCATGTCCATCACTCCAGAATATAAGTGGAATAGTCTAAAAGGAAATATTTTGGTATGTTAAGGAGGATGCAGGCGTCTTCTATAGATGAAAATCCAGAGCCTTCGGTCAGACAGGTGCCTTGAGTATTGTTGTGTCCCCAACATCTCCCCTCTATACTTGCACTCTGTCCTTCTCTGTAGGATAACATCCAAATTTCTTCACACTTTCTCATCTCTTGATTTTGTGTGAAATAGAGGCAGAGAGGCCTATTAGAAAGAAAAAAGTGTTTGTGACAAATATTTGGCTTTGTATTGTGACTTTGTCACTAACTATGTGACCCTTGGAACATTGCTTGACCTTTGTCAGCTTCATTGTCTTCATCTGCACAGCAAGTGGGTCTAATAAATGATAGGGAAAGGGGTAAAGAAATTCTACTGCAATCTCTCATTGAAATGCTTTTCAGCCATTAATATTATGAATATCAAAACCATGTATCAAATTGGAAAATACTTGCAATATTGAATTTACTAAAACTGGGACTCAAAATGGTACCTATGACTGAAACTATGTGAAAATATTCAGAGACAAAAAGGGAGGAGAAAATACATCTCTATGTTAATGGTAGCCATAATGAAGTGATGGAATTGGGATGATTTTCCTTCTATTTTCTCCTCTTCCTGGGATGTTTTTATCAAAGCACATATTATTCATAGCTATAGCTGAAGAATCCCAATATCCCCAAAGAAATGTAGTGGCAGGAAAATGGTTTTCCCTAGTTTGGAATTAGTGGTGGTACATGTTCCTGAGGTATATGCTGTGCAAATAATAGAAATAATAGCCACAAGAAAAATGTTTCCAAACAAATAAAATGGCCATCATTATCTTTACCTTATAGAACTATTAAAATGATTAAATTAGTAAATGAGTGTGAACAAAACAAGTAATTCGTTTTGTAACGTTTGCCTCTGTTTCTATGTTAACCCATTCCTAACCTCTCAGCTGTCTTCCACTTGGGCCCCAGATCTTGATGCAATAGCATGATCCTTTCTCTGCTGGGCCTCAGTCCTTTCAATACCAAGGTCCATGCCCTCACTAAGAAGGGGAAAGTTGTGAATAGAAATAAATCCAGAAACTTATAGAATCTCAGAATTGAGCTTATCTAGTCCAGTCCTTATTCATTTTAATAATAACCCCCTCGTGGTTATCACTTTGCAAAGTGCTTTCACATCCATGCTCTCATTTGTCCTTTCAAAGAATAGTCATCCACAGATAGAGAAACTGAGGCACAGAGAGGTAACAGGATAACTGAAGTAGCTAGTGGCAAATTCAGGACTCAAATTCTGGCCTTCTTACTCTAAAATTCTATGCTTTTCCCCTACACCACAGGTTGAATCCTGAATTTCCTCTACAATTATTTTGTCAAGTGGTTGATTTGTCCATCATCATTAAAATGACACTAGAAATTGGGTGTCCATTTTCATCATCACAATCATCATTATCATCATCTTTTTAATAATAGTGACAGGTTGTTTCTAGTGAATACTGACAACATGGTAAGTACTGTGCTTTAAATGCATTATCTCATTTAATCTTCACAATAATCCTAAGAGGTAACTACTTTATTAGCACCATTTTACAGATAAGAACATTAAGTCCAGAGACTGAGAAATTTATTTAAAGCTATTATGCCGGATAAGAGGTAGAGCTGGAATTCTTACTTGGTATTGTTTATTTCAAAGCCTCTGTTCTTAATAATGCTACATCATTCTACCACCCAAGTAGCAATTTCTCTGACTAAGAAATAGTGTCCCCTCTAAGTTGCTAGCTTGGAATAAACTCTATATTGCTAATTTTCCTGAACATTGAAAAGGCCACTTCATTTTTAGTTTTATTTTTAAACTCTTAGTAGTGGATGACAGAAATGCTAGAAACAATTTAGAGGAATGCTGCCAGGATGCTCTGGTAATATATAAAACCTCTTTCTATCTTTATTTCTCCCTCTTAACCACAAATTCACCTGAATTTTAGAGCCTGGTACAAATATTTGTTCCATCTCTTATTTCTGACTCTGTTTCTTCATATTTAGAATGTTTAATTAACCTTCCTTATAGTCAGTGTTAAATGGCATGATGCTAGGTGGAGGCTGAGGGTAGTTACCTCCCTTGCACACATCTTCTTCAGCCCAAAAACAAAGGTTGAATATGAAATATGCCAAAGGAAGTCAAACTGTCCTTTAGTTAGCGTTCCTCAAACATTTAGTGTTTGTGGTACACTTCCAAAAATACTAGAATTTTACATCATACACTTGAAAGACATCAAAGACGAACATGAGTTTGACAAAAGCAAGTGTTAGAAAATTGAAATAAAGCTTTCAATTTATCATGGCATTTGAAGATATAAATTGTGCATATATACGTATATATGACATTGATAATTTTTATTCTGAAAGTCATAGCAATATGCAAAAACAGTAATTTCACACAATAATTATAAATTCTTATTTTAATGTGACTCTTGAGTCTAGCTCTCTTTTTTCTTATTTTACCATTAGGAAAATAGACAGTAAAGCTACTCTCATTTGGCATATAAGTTCACTAACTACATTGTTTCTTTTCTTGTCTTTAAAGTTTGTGAAAGTTGTAATCATAATTTTCTGATATACGACATTAAAAATAGGAGAATAATTATCAAGTATGTTAATGTGGTTGCATCTCAGCCATGTCTCATTTCAGTAGAAATTTTACCATCTTGACCATACTCTCATACACAGTATACTTGTAAGACCAAGTTGATGCCTACATGAGTAAAACCACAATCTTTCATTGGCAAGTTCTTGACCCTACACCATGCCTCTTCCCTCTTGTTCTCAGCATTGTATTAGCAAAAGCAAATGCAAATTCTGTTCGGAAAAACACACTTTAAAGTCTGGTCTCAAAGAATTCACCTTAAAAAGAAAGTCACAAGGAACATTAGCTCTTGGTTTTCAAAAAACATCATAAAACACAGAGGCATACAAGCTACCAGGAGCAAAAGTCAGTAGAAACAGGGGCCGGCCTGGTGGCACAAGCAGTTAAGTGGACGCGCTCCACTGCGGCGGCCCAGGTTTCTCCGGTTCTGATCCCGGGCACACACCGACGCAGTGCTAGGCAAGCCATGCTGTGGCGGCATCCCATATAAAGTAGAGGAAGATGGGCACAGATGTTAGCCCAGGGCCAATCTTCCTCAGCAAAAAACGAGGAGGATTGGCAGATGTTGGCACAGGGCTGATCTCCTCACACACACAAAAAAAAAAGGTCAGTAGAAACAATAAACTATAGACACAGACTCAGAAAGATATTAGATTCTAGACTTACTGCAAAGAAATAAGTAGATTTGATATGTTTAAATAAGTAAAAGCATGATAATAGAACAGAAGACTATCAGAAATGAGCAGATATTATTAAAAGAAAAATAGAACCTCTAAGGGAAAAACATATCTTATTTACTAAAATTAGAAATCAATGGACAAAATTGAAAAAATAATTAGTGAACTGGAAGTTACACATGAATTATCCAAAATGCATCACAGAGAGACTAAGAGATAAAATATAGGAAAGAGAAGTTAAAAAGCATGGTGGATAGAATAAAAGGTCTAACATGTATTTAATCAGAATTCTAGGGGGAAAAAAGGGTACAGAGAATGAGAAAGGGACAATATTTGCAGAGATGATAAATGGGAATATTCCACAATTTATGAAAGACATCAATCCACAGATTCAGAAAACCCCCTCCACACCACCAAAAAATAAAAAATCCCAAACAAGATAAATAAATAAAAGCCACGTATAGACACATTGTAGTGAAAATGAAAAGCCTTAAGAATAAAGAGAAAACCTGAAACACCTCCAGAGAGAAAAGACAGATTACCTAAAAAGTCATGACAATTAGACTAAAAACAGTCTTCTCAAGCCCAACAAAGGAAGCCAGAAAAAGTGGCAAGAGAAAATTGTCAACTTAGCATTGTATACCAAAAGAAACCGTCTTTCAAGGACAAAGGATAAATAAAAGCCTTCAATAAGGAAACATATAAAAGATGCCTATCAGAAAGAAGGAAGATAATCAGAGAATGAAGTCAGAATACCAGAAGATATGGTGAGCCAAACAAGAATGATGAGGGAAAAAATATAATCATTTGGTAAATATAAACAAACATTGGTTGCATAAAGCAATATAGTAATATCTAATTTGTTAATAAAATCAATAAAAAAGAACCAAATTCCTGGATATTAAAGTCATATAAATCAAGAAGGAGTGACCATTGTTGAACCATTCCAAATAGAGGATAATTTTTTATTAACATTAAATTTATTTTTACTCAAATATACTTGTTCACATTTCTAAGGCAACCACTAAAATGGTAGAAATGCAGTGAATGGTTTCCAAACAAGTAGAGCAAAACAGAAATATGGGTGATGAGGGGAGAATAACACAGTTCTAAGGCATGACTAGAAAGAAAAAAAAGAGATAAAAATACAAGGCACAAAATAAGATAGTAGAAATGAATTAAAAATATATAACTATTCATAACAAATGTACATGGAATAAGCACTTCAGTTAAAATACAACAATTCAGATTTCATGTTTTTAAAGTCCAGCTATATGATGTTTACAAAAGAAACACCTAAAACATAGGGACACAGAAAGATTAAAAGTCAAGGGACACGAGGAAAATACTATTAAAAGTGAGGCTAACTCTACTGACATCAGATATGTTAGATTTTAACACTAAAAGCATTACCAGAGATAAAGAGGGTCATGACATACTAAAGAAAGATTAAATTCAGCAAATTAAGAATTCTTAAGTTTTATAAATGTATTAACATAGCCTCAATGTATACAATATAAGAATTGACAGAAACACAAAGAAAAATTAAAAATCTACCAGTACCTATTTTGCAATAATTGAAGGGTAAAAGTAACCAAAGATAAAGAAGGATACAAACTTTTTAATCAACACAATTAACAAGATTCATCTACTGGACAAATATAGAACACTGAGTCCAAGAACTGCAGAATATATATTCTTTTTTGGCATATATGTAACATTTACAAAAACTGAACACACACTAGGCCATAAAAATATTTCAATATATATCAAATTAGTATCATGCAGACAACATTTCTGATGATGTAATTAAATTAGAAATCAATAATAAACAGATAACCTAATTTACAATTGAACATATAGGAACACACTTCTAAATAAAACAAAAGCCAATGAGGAAATTAAATGTAAATTATAAAATATTTATTTGAACAATAATGAAAATAAAACTTTTCAAAATATGTGGAACGCAGCTAAAGCAGTACTTTGGTGGAAATTTATAGCCATAAAACTTTTATTAGAAATGAGTAAAGATTGAAAAATGGTGATTTAAGCATTAGATTTTAAATTTTAGGTATAAAAATAATAAATTGAAAGAAAGGAGAGAAATAAGTATAAGAGCAGACATTAATGAAACAGAAAACAAAGGTACAATAGAGGGTCAATCAAATCAGAAGCTGTTTCTTCACAACGACTACTGAAAGTTTACATGCCTCTGGTGAAATTATGTGTGAAAAAAAAAGAAGGCACAAATAAGTAATATTGGGAACCAAAAAGAAGCTGTAACTATAGAGGCAGATAATATTAAAACAATAATAAGAGAACATTATGAATAATTTTATGCCAAAATTTTGAAAACTTATGTTAAAATGGATAAATTCTTAGAAAAGGACATAGATCAAGATAGACTAAGTAGAAAATCTGAAGATCAAGATAGACTAAGTAGAAAATCTGAATGCTTCAATGATAATTAAGCAAATGGAATGAGTAGTTGAATTTTTCCCACTATGAAAATATAAGGTCCAGATGATTTTACAGACAAATTCTACCAAACATTTAAAGAATAGATTATTCCAATTTTACATGAAAAGAAAGCAGAATAAACAAGGCATATTCGTTAATTCATTTTGTGAGTATAACATAAATATTATACAAAAAATATGTCAAAATTTTTTAAAGGAAAATTACAGCCATTTTCAATCATGAACATATTTCTTCAAAAAGCAAATAGAATCTAATAATTCAACAAAAAGTAAATCATGTTGGATTTATATTAGGAATGCAAGTGGGTTCAGCATTAGAAAAATCAATGTGATTTACCACATTAACAGCCTAAGAGAGGAAACCATATGATCACCTCATTAAGTAGAAAACATACTTGATAAAATTCATCATCTCTTTCTGATTAAAAACTGTTAGCAAAAAAAAGGAGTAGTAGGGAATTTCCTCAATCTGATAAAGGATATCTGTAAAAAAATCCACATCAAATATCATATCAATGATGAAACATTAAAAATATCTCTTCTAAAACGGAACAGGACAAGGGTAACTACTATTACCACTTTTTCTTGCTTACTGAAAGTCCTCACCAGAACAGTAGGAGAAGAAAAAAAACTAATAAGAATTGGAAAGTAAAAAAAAAAAAAAAACTGTTATTATTTGCAGATTATATAACTGTCCACATAGAAAATCCAAGGAAACTCTCAGATGACTTATCAAAATTGAAAAGAGACCTTTCCAAGGATTTCTGATACAAGATCACTATACAAAAGTCAATTGCATTTTGAGAAATCAGCAATGCAGAACATGGAAGTGTTGTCTTTAAAAATATACATTTAGGGGCCCGCCTGCTGGCATAGCGGTTAAGCGTACGCTCTGCTGGGACCTGGGCACACACGGGATGCACCGCTTGTCAAGCCATGCTGTGGCGGCGTCCCATATAAAGTAGAGGAAGATGGGCACAGATGTTAGCCTAGGGCCAGTCTTCCTCAGCAAAAAGAGGAGGATTGGCATCAGATGTTAGCTCAGGGCTGATCTTCCTCACACACACAAAAAAATGATATACATTTAATAAAAAGCATAGAGATTGGAAAGGAAGAAATGAAACTGTCCCTACTTGTGGATGATATGACCATCTATGTAGAAAATCCCAAGAAATTTACAAAAATTCTCCTACAACTAATAAGTGAGTTCAGCAAGATTGCAGGATATAAGACCAACATACAAAAATTAATCACATTTCTATATACTAAAATGAACATGTGGAAACTGAAATTTAAACATACCACCATTTACAATCATTCCAAAGAAAATGAAATGCTTAAGTGTAAACTTAACAAAAGATGTACAGGATGTGTGTGTTGAAAACTACAAAGCACTGATGAAAGAAATCAAAGAAGAGCTAAATGGAGACGTATGCTATGTTCATGGATTGGAAGACTCAACATAGTAAAGATGGTAATTCTCTCCCCAAAGAGATTTATAAGTTTAATGAAATTCCTCTCAAAATTCCAGCCAGGTTTTTTTGTAGACATAGACAAATTTATTCTAAAATTTTTATGGAAAGGCAAAAGACCTAGAATGGGTAAAACAATGTTGAAAAAGAAGAATAAAGATTGGGATCACTCGAAATCATATTAAGACCTATTATACAGCTATAGTAATCATTGCAGTGTGATATTGGTGGAAGCACAGACAAAGATCAATGGAACAGAATACAGAACTTAGAAATAGATCTACACAATATGACAAACCGATGTTTAACACAGATGCAAAATAAGTCAACAATTACACAAATGGTACTGAAGCAATTGAACATTCATAGGTGTAAGATAGTCTGAACCTAAATCGAACACCTTATACAAAAATTAACTCAAAGCGTATCATGGACTTAAATGTAAAAATAAAAAGACATAAAATTTTAGGAAAAAATAAATAGAAAATCTTCGGGATTTAGGGCTAGGCAAAATGTTCTTAGTCTTGACACCAACAGCAGGATCCATAAAGGAAAACTTGATAAATTAGGCCTCATCAAAATTACAAACTTTTGCTCTGTGAAGGTCTTGTAAAGAAGATGAAAACAAGCTACAGACTAGAAAAAAAATATTTGCAAACCACATATCCAACAAAGAAATATTATCTAGACTATATAAAGAAGTCTCAAAACTCAACAAGTAAAAATAAAAGTAAATAAATAAAGCAGTTCTATTAGAAAATAGGCAAAAGACAATCACTTTACTGAAGAGGATATACAAATGGCAAATATGCACATGAAAAGATGTTCAACATCACTAGCCATTAAATAAGTGTAAAGAAAAATCATTAGACATCACTACACACCTATCAGAATAGCTAAAATAAAAAAAAACATTGACTATACCAACTTTAGATGACAATAAGGAGAAAATGGATCAAACATATATCGCCAATGGGAATATAAAATGCTACGGCCACTCTAGAAAACAGTTTAGCAGTCTCTTATAAAACTAAACATATAGTTACTACACAATCTAGCAATTGCACTCCTGGGCATTTACTCCAGAGAAATGAAAACCTATGTTCACACAAAACTTGTAGAAGAATATTCATAGCAACCTTATTTGTAAAGCCGAAAACTTGAAAAAACCTAGATGTCCTTCAACAAATGAATGGTTAAACAAAGTGTTACACCCATACAGTTGAATACTACTCGGCAATAAAAATAAACAAACTAGTAATACATGTAATGACTTGGATGAATCTCCAGAGAATTATGCTGACTGAAAAAAGCCAACATCAGAATGCCACACACTGTATGATTCCTTTTATATAACATTCTTGAAATAAAACCGAGGCAAGTCATTTACCTCTCTAGGCCTCGGTTTCCTCGTTTTAAAAATGGCAATAAAATGTGTGCCTCCCCATAGACTCTTTTGAGGATTGAATGAGACAGTGTATATCATGGTGCTTAAAGTGGTGCTTGGCACATAGAAAGTACTCAATTATTATTAGCTATTTGGCACAGAGCAGGCCAGTTTTTAGAGCATGAATGAATAAATTAAATACCCTCAAGATCTCCAGCTAGAAGTGCTCCTAAGACAGGACAGATTTGACCTTCAAAGCTCTGGCTGCTAGCAAAACTGTTCACGGGATGTAACTGAGCCCAGAGCTTGCTTTCTCCTACTCTCAGGCATAAGGTTTAGATTTCAACGTTCTGGGGACATTGCTGAGCATGCTTAAATCACGGGGTTCAGGAAACTGAGGAATAATTCAGATCATGTCTGAAGCTCAGAATAAACTGTTAGTACAAGGAGGATATTAAGAAGTCTGAGCCAGTTTTGTGAAGACAGTATCTGAGAATGGGCTAACGTCAGACAGCACTTGAGAGCTGCATACCCTCTTTGCTGTTCTATTCAATGGGGCAATCAGAAGACACCTCTAATCAGAAGCCCTTTCAAGGGTGACAACTACCCAGCTTGGATTAGCTGTAATTATTCCCACTTGCTGGAATGAGTTGCCCTGTGATTATGCAGAGGGCAAAGAAAAGTATTACTTTGGCTTAAGGGCAGAGGAGAGAGAGAAATAGATGTGGGGAGGGGGAGGTGAGATTCTGATGGATGAGGAAGAGGAATTTCAATGTCTGCAGAAAGTAATTCAGACAACTATCAACCCTTGAACAAGAGAGTCAGTGTGCTGGGCTCTGCTGATTTTTAGATAGCTGAGTTGTAACTGTTTGTTTGAATTGGATGAGTAAACAGGTTTCTTTCTGACGCCTTAGAGAGATTATTAGAATAGACGATCAGTTCAGGAAGCCCGCGCTCTGTAAAAGAAAAGCACCTAGCTGCATTATGACCTAAGCAAAAAGGGGCCTTACCACCTGCCATAGTGACTGTTCACAGATTGGAGCCACACAAGATTAAGGGGTCACCAGAAGTCATGAGGCATCCAGTATAGTATTTGGTTGTCAGTGGACAGGATTTTCAGTTTGGGGGCATCCTGTATTTCTGGCTAAAATAATGGATCACACACCGCCAGGTTATCTCTAGGGCGTGTCTATACCGTCCGCTTTCAACAGAGGCACAGGGCATTGGGAGAGAAGAAAGAGAGGAGGGAAACTAAATGAGTACCTACTATGTGCTGGGCACTTTCATATCTGTTATTTAAACCTCATAACTATATTTTGAAGTAAATACTATCTCTAATTTTTGTCCAGAGTCTATCCCTTCTTGGAGACTCACAACACACATTAGCATATCAAAAGCTCTAATATGTCCTACCTTACATAAACATTTTTAAGTTAGTTGAACAGAGTTTCACAACTTATTTGGTTATGGAACTCTTGTTGTTTCCCAGAATACCTATTGATATTTCAGCAAGCAATAAGTCACTCTGCTTTCTTGGGCCTCAATACTCTCATCTAAAATGTGTAGTATCTAGTGCTTTACAGGCAAAGTATGGTAACATATATCATTTCACTATTTCACTTAACCTATAAAAATAACCATGTGAGATTAGCATTATTAACCTACCCATTTCACCCTTAAGGAAACTAAGGATGATAGAGGTTGCATAACAAGCCACAAGTTATACAGCTAGTCACTGGCAGAGCCAGGACTTGAATCCAAGTCTTGCTTGTCCATTTAAGTTTAATAAGTTTTTCATGAAGCGCTCAGCTCTAACAGTTTATGAATCTATGAGCTGTATGACTTCGAGCAAATTCCTTCCCTTTCCTGGGCCTATTTTCCCATCTGAAATGAATAGATTGGATTAGGTAGTTTCTAAAGGTCTTGTGTACTCTATCTCAGATTTTAAGGCCCAACCATACGTATCTCAGGTCAAGTTGACACTGTGTTCAGAGGTTTAGATTAGCAAATCCAGGGGAGATGAAGAACTTGCATAAATATGGTCGCATTTTTAGTCATAAGTGTCATTTAGAGCCTTAGATTCCTGAGAGGAACAAATCCCTGAATTTGAGTTCTCAGATAAGCTAGTTTGAGAAAATTTCCTGTCATCCTTACCATTCCCATCTAGCTAGTATCTCAAGAAATGACAGCAACAACTACACTGTCAAAAAAAACAAAAAAGATTTGATGGGCTTCCCCAGGGCCCACACTGACCTGGGTGGATGGATAGTTCCCCACACATTAATTGGCCCTTCCTATTTCTCAGAGCCAGTCAGCCTAGTCTAGAGAGACCGTGCAAAATATTAGTAGAAATTCAACAATACTGGCTTAAGGGAGTACACCACTTTTTCCTTCCAAAACAGGCCATTGAGCAAGACCCAGACTGCTTCACCCTGCCAGGATAAAGATAATTTCTCAGTCTATGCACAGGTTTATGTTTCAGGCCCTCACAGGCAAGTCCAGCCTGACTCCTGAATCCTCCAGCTCCTCTCTAGAGCTGGTATCTCTATCTCCCACCAACAAGGCTTGTACCTCCAGTTCAGGCTGAGGGATTCTCAGCAGGAGGCAGCATCTTAACATTTCAGAGTGTTAGGAGGAAGAGACACACAGGAAGAGAGCTTACAGCTCCGTTGCAACTTCCCATCTAACAAAGAATCTCTTCTGTAACATCTAGTTAGATTCTCCTAAAGCAAAATGCAGAATCTTCCTTCCTTCCCTCCTTTCTTCCTTCCTTCCTTGCTTCTTTTTATTTATTTATTATACTAAAATTTGGAAAGCCTTGATACTATGTCAGACACTAGATATAAAGACAATGAGGCCACGTGCCTGCTCTCAGGAAGCTTATAATTTGCCCAGAGAGCTTGATATCTGAGGCTAAGCTTTCCATTTGTGTTCTGGACTCCAAGCTTTCTGTCTTCCCAAAGGCCTCACTCTTGTGACTATTCCATATCTTAAACATCTTCAAACTCTCTCATTTTAGACTCCTACCCATTAGCCTTGAAATATGTTCAAGTCTGTTCCAACCTTAAAAGCCTCTGCATCCTATAACCCACTCCAGCTACTACCCTATCTCTCCCCTTTTCTTCAAAGCCAAACTTCTTGAAGGAATTGGCTACACTTTTTATCTATGTTTTCTCACCTGCAACTCATTTCTCAACCCACTCTGGGTTGCATCAACTCACACTACTCTATTGAAACTACTCTTGCTAAGATGAAAAATGAGTTCTCAGTCTATCCAATGGATTTTGCCCATCTTGTTCATCAATGTTTACCCAGTACCTAGAACAGTGCCTGGCACAAAGTAGGTACCCAATAAATATTTGTTGAATGCTTGAGTGTTGACTTTTCAGGCTTTATTTTTCTAATTCATGGCATGATTTGAACACTTTGCCTTGCAATACTTCCTTCCACTGGCTTCTCTGACATCATATTCCGTAAATTTTCCTCTTACCGTTCTGGCTGCTCCCTCTAGTTTTCAGTACTGAAGTCTCCTCTTCTACTAACATTTATAGTGGACACCCAGGGCTCTGCCTTATGCATTTTTCTTTGCTGACTCTACACATTCTCCCTGGTAACCTCATCCCTGACCATGGCCTTTACATGCTGAATCCTCTCAAGCTCAGACCTTCCTCTTGAGTTTCAAAACAGTATATATAACTGCCTACTCAACATCACCACTGGATGTTCTACAGTCACCTCAAATGCAACATGTTTAAAATCTAACTCTTCCAATCCATTACCCAACCCAAAATAAAGAAATCTGTGTCATTTGTAGTATCCTGGGTTCAGTAAATGCCACCTCCATCCTCCCAAGTGCTCAAGCCAGAAATCTGGCTACTCTTTGCACTTAAAATTAAACTCAAACCTGACAAACAACACCTTAGCCTGGAGATCAACCTCAACATCAACAGTAATGAGTTTTGTTGATAGTATGTATCTTTGATATGATGTGTTGAAAATAGCACTTTATGTCTGTGGTCTTCCTCCCCAAAACCCATAATCCCTGTCTAATCATGAGAAAAACATCAACCAAATTCCAATAGAGGTACATTCTACAAAATATCTGGCAAGCACTTCTTAAAACTGTCAAAGTCATCAACAGAAGTCTGAGAGAACTGTCACAGCCAAGAGGAGCCTAAGGATACATGACAACTAAATGTCTTTTGCTTCTGAACCTAGAATGTTCTTCCTGCCACCTTTCACTTAAAAAACTCTTACTCATTTTTTAGGCCTCACCTTGAATGTCATCTCTTCAAGGAAGCCTTCCTTGACTCCACAGACTAAGTTAGATCCCCTCTTCTTTGCTTTCGTGGCACCAAATGCTTTTTCTCAGAGAAGACTCATAACTCCTGTAATGATTTGCTCAGTGTATATATCTGTCTGCTAGACTGTAAGTGTCTTGCAAATAGAGCCTCTATTACTAGTACATTGCTATGTCTCCAGCATCTAGAACAGAGGGTGGAAAACTATGACCTGAATGCCAAATGTGGCTCATCATGTTTTCGGAAATAAAGCTTTATTGGAACACAGGCAAGCTCATTCATTTATGTATTGTTTATGGTTGTTTTCACACTACAATAATACAATTGAATAATTGCAAACAGAGATGTATAGCCCACAAAGTCTAAAATATGTACTATCTAGCCTTTTACAGAAAGCATTTGCTCACCTCTCGTCTAGAATACTGACTAGCACATGGTGGGTCCCAATAAATATTTGTCAATTGGTTAATTAGTAAAATTACTTCAATAGAAAAAAGAACACCTATTTGTTGAGCACTTACCTCTGTATCAACTACCATGTTAGATACTATCAAACATTGCTACACCAGTTTGCTCTTTAGATTATTTGTAATTAATCCTGAATTGTTTCAGGTGGGGATACTAACTCCTCAGCTGAAAGGTAGTTCTTCAAAGGCACGGCTAGTGTTTGCTTTTTCTCTTTGAATTCCTTGCAGTCCTTAGTTCTGAGTTCTACTCATCAAGTGGGGTAGGAAAGTCAGTCCTTTAGACTGACCCACCAGTTCTAATACGGCTGCTGTCACAGTGTCCTTTCTCACTCTCCATGCCTTCCATCATACTATCCCATTCAACAGCAGCAAGGTAATAAGTAAGATTAAACCCTTTTGTGAATTCTCCTCAAGGGACAAAATCAAACAAACTTAGACTGTGGAAAAACTTACTACGTGGAAATATTTTCCATCAGAGGAAATGGTGGAGCCCAGAAAATACAGCATTCTCAAGAAGAATACAAACATGAGAACAAATTGCTTGAGAGCAAATTGCTCTCTCAGGAGAGAGGCAGCCTGGCATAGGAAGAGCTGGTCTAATGTGGGAGACAGAAAATAAGAATCTGGTGCCTACTTGACCACTAACTAGATGTGTGAGGCCAGACAAGTCACATGACATTTCTGAGCCTAAGTTTTCCCATCTGCAAAATGAGAGATTTACTCCATGAATATTTCATGATAGCCATGTTGGTACTGAAAAAGTTTTAAGGTCTATTTCTGAAAAATTTAGTGGCAGCTCATAGTGATAGTCGTGCTTATCTTAGAGGACTACACATTCCCCTGTGCAACCCATATATGTCTTTGATTAATAAAAATTGGAACACGAGTTAATTATTGCTTAATAAATACTCTTTATTGAAAAGACAAATTATCTCAAAAGAGGAGAGAAAAAGCTAAATCCAAAAGGTTCTTAGAGGAGAGAAGGTTGGAAAAGCATGGAAATAGATGGTCTTAAAGGTCCCTTCCAGCTCTGACATTCCCTGGTACTATGATCTTATCTCTTCCAAATTCTGAGAACTCAAACTATCCTTTTATTTATTAAGTTCATTTTCTTTTATTGAGGTAATATGGTTTATAAAATTGTATAAATTTCAGCTGTACATCATTATATTTTGATTTCTGTGTAGACTACATCATGTTCACTACCCAAAGACTAATTACCATCTGCCACTGTACATATATGCCGTTTTACTACTTCCATCCTTCCCCCTTCCCTTCCCTTCTGGTAACCACCAATCTAATCTCTATATCTCTGTGTTTGTTTGTTGTTGTTGTTTTGTCTTCCACTTATGAGTGAAATCATACAGTGTTCGGCTTTCTCTGTTTGACTTAATTGGCTTGGCATAATATCCTCAAGATCCATCCATGTTGTCACAAAGAGCAAGATTTCATCTCTTTTATGCTGAGTAGTATTATACTGTAGATATATATACTCTTCTTTATCCATTCATCCCTTGAGGGACAGTTAGGTTGTTTCCAAGTATTGCCTACTGTGAATAATGCTGCAATGAACATAGGGGCACAAATATCTTTTCAAATTAGTGTCTTCATGTTCTTTGGATAAATACACAGAGGCGGAGTAGCAGGATCATATGGTAGTTCTATTCTTCATTTATTGAGGAATCTCCATACTGTTTTCCATAGTGTCTGCACCAGTTTACGTTCCCACCAGCAGTGTGTGAGGGTTCCCTTTTCTCCATATGCTCTCCAACACTTGTTATTTCTTTTCTTTTTAATTATAGCCATTTTGACAAGTGAGAGGTGATATTGCATTGTAGTTATGAACTGTATTTCCCTAATAATTAGTGATGTTTAACATTTTTTCATGTGCCTGTTGGCCATCTGTATATCTTCTTTGGAAAAATGTCTGTTTCAGATCCTTTTCCCATTTTTTGAGTTATTTGGTTTTTTGTTGTTGAGATGCATGAGTTCTGTATATATATTGGATATTAACCTCTTATCAGATATACGATTTGCAAACATCTTCTCCCAATTTTTAGGTTGTCTTTTCATTTTGTTGATAGTCTCCTTTGCTGTGAAGAAGATTTTTAGTTTGATATAGTCCCATTTGTGTATTTTTTCTTTTGTTTCCCTTACCTGGTGAGACATGGTTTTCAAAAAGATACTGCTAAGACCGGTTTCAAAGAGCATACTGCCTGTGTATTCTACTAAGTTTTTTATGGTTTCAGGTCTTACAGTTAAGTCTTCAATCCATTTTGAGTTAATTTTTGTGTATGGTGTAAGATAATGGTCTACTTTCATTCTTTTGCATGTGGCTGTCTACTTTTCCCAACACCATTTATTGAAGAGACTTTCCTTTCTCTATTGTATGTTCTTGGCTCCTTTGTTAAAAATTAGCTGTCCATAGATATGTGGGTTTCTTTCTGGGATCTCAATTCTGTTCTGCTGATCTATGTGTCTGTCTTTTTGCCAGTTGCATGCTGTTTTGATTACTATAGGCTTGTGGTATATTTTGAAATCAGGGAGTGTGATACCTCCAGGTTTGTTCTTTTTTCTCAGGATTACTTTGGCTATTCGAAGTCTTTCATTGTTCCATATAAATTTTAGGATTCTTTGTTCTATTTCTGCCTAAAATATCATTGGGACTTTGATATGGATTGCACTGAATCTGTAGATTGCTTTAGGAAGTATGGACATTTTAAACTATGTTAATTCTTCCAATCCATAAGCATGGAATATCTTCACATTTATTTGTATCTTCTTTGATTTCCTTTAATAATGTTTTATAGTTTTCAGTGTACATGTCTTTCACCTCTTTGGTTAAATTTATTCCTAGATATTTTATTCTTTTTGTTGTGATTGTAAATGGGATTGCGGTCTTAATTTCTCTTTCTACTATTTCATTGTTAGTGTATTGAAACACAACAGATTATTGTATGTTGATTTTGTACCCTACAAATTTACTGTATTCTTTAATTGTTTCTAAGAGGTTTTTTCTGTATTCTTTAGGGTTTTCTATATATAAAACCATGTCATCTGCAAATAGTGACAGTTTTATCTCTTCCTTTCCAATTTAAATCCCTTTTATTTCTTTTTCTTGCCTGATTGCTCTAGCTCCACTTTCAATACCTTGTTAAATCAGAGTGGTGAAAGTGGGCATGCTTGTCTTGTTTCTGTTCTTAGAGGGATAGCTTTCAGTTTTTCACTGTTGAGTATGATGTTAGCTGTGGGTTTCTCATATATGGACTTCATTCTGTTCATGTACTTTCCTTCTATGCCCATTTTATTCAGAGTTTTTATCATAAATGGATGCTGTGTCATGTCAAATGCTTTCTCTGCATCTATTGAGATGATTCTGTGATTTTTATTCCTCATTTAGTTAATGTGATGCATCACATTGATTGATTTGTGGATGATGAACCATCCTTGCATTAGTGGAATAAATCTCACTTGATCATGGTGTATGATCTTTTTAATGTATTGTATTAGATTTGGTAGTATTTTGTTGAGGATTTTTGCATCTATGTTCATCAGTGATATTAACTGTAATTTTCTTTTTTCATGTTGTCTTTGTCTGACTTGGTAT
This sequence comes from Diceros bicornis minor, assembly GCF_020826845.1. NCBI lineage: Eukaryota > Metazoa > Chordata > Mammalia > Perissodactyla > Rhinocerotidae > Diceros > Diceros bicornis. The sequence continues at coordinate 60,952,207 of NC_080781.1, forward strand.
CCAGGTAATGTTGGCCTCATAGGATGAGTTAGGAAGCATCCCCTCCTCTTCAATTTTTGGCAACAGTTTGAGAAGCATAGCTATTAAATCTTCTTTGAATGTTTGGTAGAATTCACCAGGGAAGTCATCTGGCCCTGGACTTTTGTTTTTTGGGAGGTTTTTTATTACTGTTTCAATCTCTTTACTTGTGATTGGTCTATTCAGATTCTCTCTTTCTTCTTGATTCAGTTTCAGAAGGTTGTATGGTTCTAAGAATTTATTCATTTCTTCTAGATTGTCAAATTTGTTGGTGTATAGTTTTTTGTAGTATTCTCTTATAATCCTTTGTATTTCTGTGCTGTTGTAAATTCTCGTCTTTCATTTCTGATTTTATTGATTTGAGCTTTCTCTCTTTTTTTCTTGGTGAGTCTTCCTAAAGGTTTGTCAATTTTGTTTATCCTTTCAAAGAACAAGCTCTTAGTTTCATTGACTTTTTGTATTCCTTTTTAGTCTCTATATCATTTATTTCCACTCTGATATTTATTATTTTCATTCTTCTACTGATTTTGGGATTCATTTGTTCTACCTTTTCTAGTTCCTTTAGATGCATTTTTAGATTGTTTATTTGATATTTTTCTTGTTTCTTAAGATAGATTTGTATTGCTATAAACTTTCCTCTTAGTACTGCTTTTGCTGTATCCCATAAATTTTGGTATGTCACATTTTCATTTTCATTTGTCTCCAGGTATTTTTTTATTTCTCCTTTGATTCCTTCATTGACACAATAGTTGCTCTGTAGCATTTTGTTTAACCTCTGCATGTTTGTGGCTTTCCCAGTTTTCTTCTTTAGTTGATATCTAATTTCATACAGTTGTGGTCAGAAAAGATGCTTGGTATTATTTCAATTTCTTAAATTTATTGAGACTTGTTCCGTGGCCTAATATGTGATCTATCCTGGAGAATGTTTCATGTGCATTTGATAAGAGGGTGTATTCTGCAGTTTTGAGGTGGAATGTTCTGTATATATCTACTAAGTCCACCTAGCCTAATGTGTCTAACATTAAGGCCAATGTTCCCTTATCGATCTTCTGTTTGGATGATATATCCGTTGATGTAAGTGGAGAGTTCAAGTCCCCTACTATTATTGTGTTACTGTCAATTTCTCCTTTTATGTCTGTTAATAATGGCTTTATGTATTTAGGTGCTTCTATGTTGGACACACAAATATTTAGAAATATTATATCCTATTGTTGGAGTGTTCCCTTTATCATTATGTAGTACCCTTCTTTGTCTCTTGTTACAGTTTTCGTTTTATAGTCTATTTTGTCTGATATGAGTATTGTTACCCCAGCTCTCTTTTTGTTTCCATTTGCATGGAGTATCTTTTTCCGTCCATTTACTTTTAGTTTGTGAGTGTCTTTAGGTCTGAAGTGTTTCTCTTTCATGCAGCATATATATCGACCTTGTTTTTTTAATCCATTCAGCCACCTTATATCTTTTGATTGGAGCATTTAGTCCATTGACATTTAAAGTAGCTCTTGATAAGTATGTCCTTATTGCCATTTTGTTACTTTTTTTTCTGGGTGATTTTGTACTTCTTCTCTTTTCCTTTCTTCTCTTGCTTTCTCCTCTCTCATTTCTTTTTGTGTATTTATTATAGGTTTTTGGTTTGTGATTTCCATGAGGTTTATATATAACTTAACGTAAATAACAATCTATATTAAGTTGATGGTCTCTTAAGTTTTGACCTGTTGGGGCTGGCCCGGTGGTGCAAGCGGTGAAGTGCGTGCGCTCCACTGCAGTGGCCCGGGGTTCGCCGGTTTGGATCCCGGGTGCACACCGACGCACCGCTTGTCGGGCCATGCTGTGGCGGCGTCCCATATAAAGTGGAGGAAGATGGGCATGGATGTTAGCCCAGGGCCAGTCTTCATCAGAAGAAAGAGGAAGATTGGCAGATGTTAGCTCAAGTCCGATCTTCCTCACACACACACAAAAAACCTTTGACCTGTTACTAAAAGCCCTACACTTTTACTTCCCCCCTACATTTTGTTTTTGAGATCATATTTTACCTCTTTTATTTTGGTGTATGCCTTAAGCTCTTATCATGGAAATAGATACTTTTAGTATTTTTGTCTTTTGTCCTTTCTACTAGCTTCATAGGTGGTAGATCCACTACCTTTACTGTATATTTGTCTTTACCAGTGATATTTTTGTTTGATAATTTTCTTATTCCATTTGTGGTCTTTTCTTTTCCACTTAAATGAGTCTCTGTAACATTTCTTGTAAGGCCAGTTTAGCGGTGATGAACTCTTTTAGTTTTTTCTTGTCTGGAAAATTCTTTCTCTCTCCTTCCATTCTGAATGATAACCTTTCTGGGTAGATTATTCTTGGCTGTAGATTTTCTCCTTTTGCCACTTTGAATATATTGTTACACCTCTTTCTAGTCTGTGAAAGGTTTCTGCTGAGAAGTTAGCTGATAGCCTTATGCGATTTCCTTTGCATGTAACTTGTTGCCTTTCTGTTGCAACTTGTAAGATTTTCTCTTTACCTTTAGTTCTTGATATTTTAATTATAATGTGTCTTGGTGTGGACTTCTTTGGGTTCATCTTGTTTGGTGCTTTCTGTGCTTCCTGTACCTGGATGTCTTTTTCCTTCCTCAAGTTAGGGAAGTTTTCAGTTATTATTTCTTCAAATAGATTCTCTGGACCCTTTGTCTCTCTCTTCTCCTTTTGTGACACCTGTAATATTGATGTTAGTATGCTTTATGTTGTCTCAGAGGTCCCTTAGACTGTCCTTGATCTTCTTAATTCTTTTTTCATTTTTCTGTTCAGCTTGGTTTATTTCCTCTACTCTTTCATCCAGGCCGCTGATCCATTCTTCTGTGTCATCTTCTCTGCTGTTGATACCCTTTAGTGAATTTTTCATTTCCATTATTGTCTAAGTAGCATTTTAAAGGGAAAATAGTGGCTGTTGGGAAATTGGTGTATGTAGAAAGAGAGGAAGCCTTTAAAGTCAGAGGGCCCAGAGTTCAAATCCTATCTTTCTCACTTCTTCTGTGACATTGGTGTGGTCGCTCCACCTTTTTGAATCCCAATTCCTCAGTTCTAAAATAAGGTTAATAATGCCTACATTATAGGTCAATGTAAAGACTTAATGAGATAAAGTAGGTAAAGCACCTGTTACATATTATTCAGATTCTTGGATAATCTCAGAGCCATCTCATGTCCACTTTCACTTTTTTTCATGAGACGTGTTATACTGAGCCCCTCCCACCCCACGCTCGAGATCAGCAGAGTCCCTATATTAGAAGGTATTCCTCTGTTACCTAGTCTACCTCTCTCCCTCTGGTATCTGCTGCCATATAATCCTTTCACTTGGCCAGTGGCAGGTATAACAAGAGGAAGTTGGGGTCCATGCAGCAGTCCAAACTTCTAGTCTGAGTTCTAATGAGCTTTGTCTATTTTCTTATAGTTCATATTGGCACTACTGGCAGCACATGAGGCCATGGAAAAGCTACTGGCCCAGGAGTCAAGAGACCTAGGTGAGTCCACTCCCATATCTGTGAAATGGGAGATTGTATGTACATGGGCGGTGGACAGGCTGACATTGAAAGAGATGGTTTTTAATGTTCCCCTAGTGATAATGTTTCATGAGTCAAAAGACTGGTGGTCCATATTCATTAAGATTGGAAACTGGAACCAAAGCATCCTAAAGAACCTGATGAGAATATTACTTCTCATTCATTCCACAGGACCAGGATCCTAGGCACTACCTCCTTAAGAGAGGACTGCAACTTGTATGAAACACATGGGATACACTGAAAGGATTCTTCTCTGAATGAGTTAAACTGACAAGAGAGTGAATACAATTGAAGGGGTGAATTCTTTATATTATTTTCATTTTTTAAAATTTTTTGTTTATTGCAGTAACATTGGTTTATAACTACCCAGAGAGGTAGAAATTCAAATTTTTGTAACTACTCCAGGAAAACGCAGCTGCTTAGGATTTCATGTTTATCTGCCTGAGCCATGGGTGTTGGTTCCAGCAAGGAAGAATGCTGATACATATAAAAGCCATGGTAATGTACTGCCATTCTCTCTGGCACAGTGTGTTTCCAAGACCAACTTTATTCTGTTAGAAATTGTGTAAAGTTCAAGAGGACCTTATTCCATGGAGCTGTGAGCATCTGAGAATACTAACTATAATTAGGATTTTTCTTTATGCACCTGGTGATCATTCAGTTACAAAGGACTGGATTTATATTTTCTTTCCTACGTTTAGCCACTTTTCTTTTTCTTTCTCTTTTCATCATCTCTGCTTCTCCTCACCTTTTAATCTCCTTTTCTCTACTTCTCTTCTGCTTTCTTCTCCTTTATTCTATATCTTTCTTGCCTTCTCCTCCTCTTCTGTCTCCTTCCTTTCTTTCATATTATCCTCTCTTCCTTCTTCACTTTTTCTCATGTCCTCTCTTCTCTTTCTTCTATTCTCTCTTACTCCATTTTATCTTCATTTGTTCTCTTCTTCTTTACCTAATCGCCAGTGATGCCAAGAGACAAAGTTGCCTATGGACATTTTTTCTCTTTCCAAGAGGCTTGAAACTCCAGCCAGACATATTGAAAGAAATTCTATACGGCGCAAAAAGGCCCCATGAAGTCATCCCAGATATGCCCCACCAAATTCAAGTCAGTACATTTCCAATAGCCATCTCATTGCCTCTTATGTCCTCCCTAATTCTCTCATTCCTTGGTATCCACTCACTATATAGCTGCCGTTACCATTAAAAACTTTGTAATTGGGAACTAGGTATGTGTAAGCTCTGTACCAAATTAATACTCAGGTCCCTTTCCCAAGGAGATTTATAGGCCATGACAGATAACACTTGATACAAGTAGATGAAAGGACAAAATATTAAAATGTCAGAGCAAGAGACCATGAAGTCTACACTCTAATGTTATGGTATTGGAATCTAGGGAATTATCCTGAAACCATCAGGGGTCAGATCATGTAGGGCTTGGTAGGCCTTAGTATAGACCTGGGATGATGCTTTAAGCACAATGGGCAGCTCTTTATTGGTCATGCTTCCCTCAGCGAAAGGCTGTGTCTCATTTGTTTCTGTAATATTAACGTCTAGTACAGGGGCCTCTCCAGTAAATAAGTATTGATTGACTGATCTCCAAGTTAGGGCAGGATCCTACATTGTACCTCTAGAAAATTTTCTTTGTTCAAATGTAAAGTGAGGTTAATAACAGTAACTTCCTTATAGAGTTAATGTGAGGATTAAATGAGATAATCTATGTAAAGCATGGTCCACAAAGTCTAAAATATGTACTATATAGCCCTTTACAGAAAACAATTGCCCATCCTTTGCCTAGAATAGCATCTAGCACATGGTGGGCCTGCAAAAAATATTTTATACCTGGCACATAAAAAGTGCTGTGTAAATTTAGTTGTTATTATTATTGGTATATATATTCCCAGAAATGGTAGCTCAACTGTAGTTTTTCTGCATAATCCAAAGATCATGGAGTGTATGGGTGAGTAAGTGTTAGGCCTGTCTTGACCCTGGTCCTACTGCAAAATAAAGTTTCTCAGCCTCAGTAGTACTGACATTTTTGGCCATATAATTCTTTGCTGTATGTGAGTGGGTAGGGGGTGGGATACTTTTTCTGTGTATTGTAGGATGTTTATCAGTATCTCTGCTATCTATTCACTAGACGCTAGCAGCACTCTCTCCCCATGTATAACAATGAAAAATGTCTCCAGGCATTGCCAATGTTCCTTGGGGGGCAAAATGCTCCCATTAAGAACCACTGATCTAAAGAGATACAAAAATACAATGAAATGTGCCAGCCATTTGAATTCACAGGAGGCCCATGGTAGCTGATGTCTTCATTTAGGTGCCAGTTGCTCAACTCTGAGTGAGGAGGAGGGGGAAAGGGAGATCAGGGAGTTTCCAGTTTGAATCTAAATTAGAATTCAGACAGGTGTAGCATGTCTGGTAAACTGGTGGGCAGTCCTGCCAGAGGCCTATGCACAAAAGGGTCAAGGAGCTTCCTTATATCAGATTCACTCTGAAGGAAAAAGGTGGCAGGTTTGAGGAGCTTGCTGAAAAATCTGAATGATTAAGAGCTCAGTAGTGCTGATTAGGGGTATCTCTAATGAGGCAAAGTGCAAGAGGAGGAAAAGCACTTTCCTCTTCTTTGACTTAGGCCTCCTAGTATCTTTGGCATAATGAAGGCACCAGTGGTGTTGCACAGCGGAAGCCACAGGACTAGACAGAACAGAAGTAGTGAAGAGGAAGAGTGGACATAAATACACGTGAAATATGTCAGAGCCCTGGAAATATTTAAAAAATAGACTGCCAAGAGTTTGGGGTCTATAATTAGTTATATGGATACAAGAACCAGTGAAATTTATACTATTCCTATATTCTTCATGTGCCCATATTTAATACCACAGGTTAGTGAAGCCTAAAGAAATCCAAAACCCCGGCAGATATTTGGTCAGTAAACATTTGTTTAATGAAGTGATTAGCAAATGGATGGGTCTCCAGATGATGAACTTTTGAACACATCAATATGAATACTTGCGAGTTGGGAGATCTTGCTTCCAATTCCCCTATTTGACCTTGTGAAAGTCATTTTCCTTCACTTGGCCTCAGTTTCCTCATCCTTGAAGTAGGGAGGTTGGACTAGATGATCTTTAAGATTCTTTCTAGCCCTGACATTCTAGGCACCATTGATTTTACACACAGTTGTGGATCAGTGAAAACATTCATTTCTTTTCTAGAACCTTCTTAGTAAACCACAGATGCTGAAACATAGAAGCATAGACAGATTCTTAGGACTCCTCTAATCCCTGTTCCACAGCCTGGAGTCAGGTGTGTTTCTATAACATATTCTTGTTTTTCTCTAACCTACTTTTAAAGGCAAAATGACTCCAGGCCTCCCATTTTACATGTGCGGTCTAATTAAGCACTCTCCTGATGCTGTTTAAAGAATATCTGGTCATCTTTTAACCTCAGTTGCAAACCCTTTATATGATTAAAGAGAGTTTTCAAAGGCATTTTTAAGCCCTCTCTGATTCAGGCCAAATACTTCAATACTTAGTCTCCCTAAGGGCCTATTTCCAAGTCTTTTAGTCATATTCAGTCTTCTCCTGTGCATGCTTTCCAGTACTGGACTGGGAATCAGAAAATGTGAGAATTAAGTCCTGGCTCTTCCACTAACTTTCTCTGTTACTATGAGCAGGTTATTTAATCTTTTGGCCATAGTTTCCTTAGCTGAAAAGTGAGGCTAATAATCCCTGCCCTGCCTATGGATTGGAAGGAAGCTTGCCTATCTGAAGGACTCAGAATAGTGGATCAATGTCTAAATTATGGCTTTGAAAGCAGCACAGAGACCCAGACAATATGTCATTCCCAAGAACTGACCATAAAATCCCAACAACAATACAGTTAATCTGAACTGGAGAAACAAACTGTGGTACATCCATATAATGGAATGCTATCCAAATGTTAATAAATATTAAATGCATTTTGCTAAGTGAAAAACACCAGACCCAAAAGCTTACTTACTGGAAGATTCCCTTACATGAGATATTGAAAAAGGTAAAATTACAGGGATGGAAAACAGATCAATGATTGTCAGAGGTTAGGAGTGGAAGGAGAGGTTGACTTCAAAGGTGCAAGACGAGAGCATTTTTAGGGTTATGGGACTGTTCTGTATGGAATTGTGATAGTAGACACCTAGCTCTATGTAATTGCCAAAGCCCATAGAATTGAGATTTCTGATCTAGGCAAGATGATGGCATAAATTTGTCTCTCTGTGCTGGTTACCTCTATATACACCTATAAATCCTGCAAATAACTCAAGAGACATTGAAAAGAGAATGCTAAAAGGGGGATGACGTAGGAGAACTAGTTAGGGACCCCAGGACTGGAGGAAAACACATCAGCAGGGTATCTTACTACCCCCATCCAACAGAAGAAGGTGACCCAGGCCTGATATTTCTCTACCCCCAAGCTAGCAACAGAAAGTGGCAGGTAGAAGTATCCCTCCCCCAGATTTAAAGGGATTATTGCCTAATATACCAGGCAAGGGAGATCAATTGGAACCCCTGCTAACAATAAGGAAGTGTTCTCCCTGCTAACAATAAGGAAGTGTTCTCTCTACCTGCTGGATCTGAGATATTCCTCCCCTTTCTAAAGACACACAAAGACTACTCCTTCACACAAAGAGCACCAGAGACTGTGGGCACCAGCAGGGATGATCCCACCACAAGTGCCAACCCAAGAAGTGCTCTCCTTTCCCGCAGATTCTGACACCCCCCTCCCCCACCTATAAATGCAGCATGACTAGAGGCAAGGGCACAGGATATAATGGCACAAAACCAGCCTCAGACAGGGAAACACTCTCTTTCCCTGCCACACTCGACTCCTCTCATGTACCCAGAGAAACTTGTGCTGGGGATAGGGGGTCATCTTAAGGGCCATCATACCAAAAAAGTGGCTTTAACTCAGGAAAAGCTCTCTGTTCCCCAAAAGCAGTAGGTAGTCACCAGAGTAAGTGTCCAGCCTGGAAAGTATGCTTTGTTCCCAAAGGAAGGAGACTCCTTTCCCACACCTACAAGCACAAGCGTGTAGAAGCTCCTTCCACTCCATCAAGCAGCATCAGCAGGGACCAGCGGGAGCCCCACAACTATTATATTAATGAAGTAGACCAAAATATCACCATAAAGGCTCATAAACTTGGAATATTATTGGACTACAGCCCACAAAAGTAGGCCAGGACCTGTGTGCTGTACCTGAACAGGGTGACTCCCTGCTAAAATAAAAGATTTATATAGGACCCAGAGTCTCCTAATATAATAATGAAAATGTCAGGATACAATAAAAAAAATCACCCATTATAACAGGCAGCAGGAAAACTGCAACTTGAATAACAAAAGACAATCAACTGACTCCAACACTGAGAGGATCAGTGTTGGAAAGACATGACAAGGATTTTATATCAGCCATCATCAAAGCATCAAAATGCTTCAACAAGCAATTACAAATTTTCTTGAAAAAAATTATAAAATGGAAAATATCAATGAAGAGATATAAGTTAAAAATATAACCAATTGGAAATTATAGAACTAAAATATACAATAATTGAAATTTTTTAAAAAGTCACTGGATGGGCTCAGTGTAGTGGATACAAGAGAGGATAGAATCAATGAATCTGAGTACAGAACAATAGAATTTATGCAATCTGAACTGCAGAGAAAAAAATAATGAACAGAGCCTCAAGGACCTATGGGACAATAACAAAAGATCCAGCATTCATATCATCAGAGTCTCAAAAGAAGAGGAAGAGTGTCCCTGAAAGAGTATTTGGAGAAATAATTGTTGAAACTTTCCCAAATTTGGTGAAAGAGGTAGGCCTCCAGATTCAAGAAACTGAGCAAACTCAAAACAGGATAAACTCAAAGAAATCCATGCTAAGACATATCATAACTGAACTTGTGAAAAGTATTGAAAGCAACCAAAGAGAAAAGACATGATACCTATAGAAGAACATCAATTTGAATAACAACAGCTTCTAATCAGAAACCATGGAAGTCAGAAAGAAGTGGCACAAAAAGTTTTAATTACTAAAAGAAAAGAACTGACAACTGTGAATTTTGTATCCAGGAAAACTATTATTGAGGAATGAAGAAGAAATAAAGACATTCTCAAATGAAGGAAAACTAAAAGAATTTGTCTCTATCATCTCTATCCTTAAAGAAAAGATAAAAGAAGTTTCTTAAACAAAAAAGGAAATTATAAAAGAAGAAATCTTGGAGCTAAAAGAAGAAAGAATGAACAATGGATAGAGCAAAAATATGGGGAAGTACAATAGACTATCCTTCAACAACATAGATATATCACACATGTTTAACAGCAAAACTTAAAAACTTTGGCTCTGTGAAAGCCTATGTAAAGAGGATAAAAAGACATGCAACAAAGAGAAAGAAAAATTTGTAAATCACATATCCAAAATAAATCTAGTGTATAAAATATATAATAAACTCTCAAAATTCAACAGTAAAAAAACAAACAATCCAATCAGAAAATAGGAAAAAGACAGGAACAGCCATTTTACTGAAGATGGCAAATAAGAACATGAAAAGATGTTTAATATTATTAGCCATAAGGAAAATTCAAACTAAGACCGCAATGAAATATCACTATATATTTATCAGAATACCTAAAATAAAAGAGTTTTAACACCAAATGCTAGCAAGGACGAAGATAAACTGAATGATTCATACATTGCTGACAGGAATGTGAAATGCTACAGCCACTCTGGAAAACAATTTAGAACTTTCTTATAAAACTAAACATGCAGACTCCAAATTTGCAGAAACCTTGCACTTCTACTCTGGGCTCGTGGAATCCACTCTTGAGCAGATGTTTAGATTCCAAATTATGGTTCTCAATGTCCGAGTACTTTATGGTGATGCTTGAGGCTACAAATACAAGTATCTTTAGCTCAAGATGAAGCTACAAAATGAGTTCCCCAGACACCCAGACATCAGTGGCAAGGGGACAATCCAGGCCACCTAGTTCTTTGAAGTGATGGAGGAGATTAAAGATACATGATGAATAAATGTAATATAAGTTCTTGAATTGGATATTGAAATTAAAACAGGACATTAGTAGAAAATCTGGAGAAATCCAAAGAAGTGTCAAGTTAGTAGTATTGGACCTATGTGAACTCTTTAGTTTTGATTATTATACCATGGTAATATAAGATGTTCACATTACAAGAAGCTAGGAGAAGTATACATGTGAACACTGTACTATCTTTGCAACTCTTCTATAAGTTTAAATTTATTTCAAAACAAAATATTTTTAAAAGTTAATCTGGACTTCTGGTTTTAGCACTAACATGTAAAGGGCTTGGAAGTATCACTGTCATTCTTGCTGGAAGAAAAAAATCTAAACAAACTGAATATCAATGACTTTTCTTGGACTTACTAGAGAATTGAGGTCTTAGAGTAATTACCAACCTCAAAATTTGGAGGTACAAATTAATAAAGAAAATCAGAGCTGAGATTAGCTTGCATAGAGCAGAAGCCACTGGAGCCACAAATAAGTGGGAACACTTAAATGGTAACTTTAACAAATTGCTAGTGGCTGAGTGTGGAATACTATAAGAGCAAAAATCTCCTGGGGCTGAAGTCTTAGGAAGGCTCCACACTTACGTGGGTTATACCTCCAAGAATCTCACCACATTCTCAAAGTAAAGAGCCAAGAAAAATATGCTTCAGTTTATGGTAAGAAAAGGGAAAATTAACTATTTTTAAATGCATACAGAGTGTCCTCCATAAAAAGGCCTATTCTGCAAGAAAAAAAGACTTTACCAGAGCCTTATTCAACCTGAAAGAAGGACACGTACCCAAATCCAGGCCCCTCTAACCTTCCTGTCTCACCTACAAATGGAAAAAAGCTAAGGAATATTTTGTAAAGTTACATAGGCCCACAAAGAGAATAAGTAATTATTAGGTTATAGAACTCCCCTTACTCCATAGCTTACCACTACATGAACAGGTATAGTTGGTATAGTAATAGAAGATTACAGCTGAAAGAATGGTAAGTCATTGATTCTACTTAAGAAGGAACCCTTGGAGAAGCCCAAAGACAATAAGGGAGGCCAAAACAAGGACACTAGATGAAATTGAAGCCTCTGGTCCCTACAGCTACAGTAAATGTTAAACAGCTCACTCCTAGCCAGATTAATATGATAACTTACACTAAAGCCCTATCTACCTCAATTTCTATTACCTAATAGGAACCTGGATTACCATGATATCATATCTGGCTTCTAAAAAACAATAAAGTTACAAGTCATGCTAAAAGGCAAGAAAAACACAGTCTGAAAGGACAAAAGATGTGTATGAACCAGATTCAGATATGATGCAGATTTTAGAATGACCAGACAAGGAACTTAAAATAACCATGATTACTATGTTAGGAACTCTAATGAAAAACATATTTAACATGCAATTACAGATGGGTAATATAAGCAGAGATGTGGAAATCTCAATAAAACATAAAAAAGAAGTGTCAGAAAATTTTTAAAAACTGTAGCAGAAATGAAGAGTTCCCACAACAGGTTCATCAGTAGATTGGAAACAGCTTAGGAAAGAATCAGGAAGCTTGAAGATATGTCAATAGAAACTTCCCAAACTGAAATGCAAAGTAAAAAATAATTTAAGAAGCATGACTAAATTTTCAAGAACTGTGGATAATTTCAAAGGTGTAACATATACGTAATTAGAATACGAGAGAGAAAAAAGAATGAAGCAGATGTTTGAAGTGGTAATGGCCAGGAATTTATTGACTGACACTAAACCACAGATTCAGGAAACTCAGAGAACATGAAGCGGAACACATACCAAAAAAATCTAAATCTAAGCATGTCATATTTAATTTGCAGAAAACAAAAGGCAAAGAGAAAAACTTGAAAGAAGATAGGGAGGTGAAGGGAAATCCTTACTTATAGAAGAATAAGGATAAGAACTACAGCAGACTTCTTGTCAAAACCAGGCAAGCAAGAAGAGAGTGGAGTGAAATATTTAAAGTGCTGAAAGTAAAACAAAACAAACAAAAAGCCCGCCACCAATCTAGAATCCTATATCCAGCAAAATTATCCTTCAAAAATGAAAGAGAAATAAAGACATTTTCAGACAAACAAAAACTGAGGGAATTCATCACCAGCATATCTGCCCTGAAAAAATGGTAAAAGTCCCTTGGGAAGAACAAAAATTAAATGTCAGAAATGGGATTTACATAAGAGGAAGAACAACAGAAAAGGAATAAAAGAATGTAAACTAAAATGTTTTATTCTTCTTATTCTTAATTGATCTAATAGTTAATTCTTTGTTCAAAGCATAATTGTAACAATCTATTGAGTGATTATAGCATATGGATAAGTTAAATGAAATGACAGCAATGTTATAAGGGAGGTGAGAAAGGAATTTGGAATACTCTGTTATGAGATGCCTGCACTACCCATGTATTTGTACGGTATTATCTGAAAGTGGATTTAGATTAGCTGGAAATGTATATTTCAGACTCTAGGGATACCATTAGATTTTTTAAATAAGCATAATTGATGTGATAAGAAGAAAGAACATGGAATCATATAAAATGTTTAATTAAAACCAGAAAAAGTACTACATCAAACTAAAACATTTCTGGCCAGCAAAGGTAATGATCAACACAATTAACAAGCTACAGACAGCCTACAGGATGGGAAAAAAATATTTGCAAACCATGTATCTGATAAGGGGTTAATATTCAAAATATATAAGGAAATCATACAATTCAGTATCAAAAAACAATCAGATATAAAAATGGGCAAATTTGCTGAATAGACATTTTTCCAAAGAAGACATATAGATGGCCAACAGGTACATGAATAGGTGCTCAACATCACAAATCATAAGAGAAATACGAATAAAACCACACTGAGATCACTTCGATGGCAAGGATGTGGAGAAAAGGGAACCCTTGCACACTGTTGGTGGGAATGTAAATTGGTACAGCCACTATGGAAAACAATATATAGGTTTCTCAAAAAATTAAAAATAGAACTACCACATGATCCAGCAACTCCACTTCTGAGTATTTAGCAAAAAGAAATGAAAAAATTAACTCAAAAAGATATATTCACACCCATGTTCATTGCAGCATTATTTACAATAGCCAAGACATGGAAGCAATCTAAGTGCCCATTTATGGATTAATGGATAAAGAAAATGTGGTATACACACACACACACACACACACACACACACACACACACAATGGAATATTATTCAGCCATAAAACAGGAAATCTTGACATTGGTGACAACAATGATGGGTCTTGAGGACATAATGCTAAGTGAAATAACTCAGAGAGACAAAATCACATATAATATGATCTCACTTATATTTGGAATTTAAAATAAACAAGCAAACAAACAAACAAAGATGAACTCATAGATACAGAGAACAGATCGGTGGTTGCCAGAGACAGGGGATGGGAGGTTGGTGAAATGAGTGAAGATAGTCAAAAAGTATAAACTTCCAGTTATAATACAAAAATCAATAGAATTCCTATACACTAACAACAAATTTTCTGAAAAAGAAATAAAGAAATGAATTCCCCTTACAATAGCATCAAAAAGAGTAAAATGCTTAGTAGAATGCTTAACCAAGGTGAAAGATCTCTACTCTGAAAATTATAAGACATTGATGAAAGAAATTGAAGAAGACACAAATAAATGGAAAAGTATGCTGTGTTCATGGATTGGAAGAATTAACATTATTAAAATGTTAATACTACCAAAAGCCATCTATAGATTCAATTCAATCACTGTCAAGATTCCAATGGCATTTTTTACAGAAATAGAAAAAAAAATTTCTAAAATTTATATGGAACCACCAAAGACCCTGAATATACAAAGCAATCCTGAGAAAGAAGAACAAAGCAGGAGGCATCACACTTCCTGATTTCAAACTATACTATAAAGCTATAGTAATTGAAACAATATATTACTGGCATAAAAACAAATAGATCAATGGAACAGAATTGAGAGTCCAGAAACAAACCAAGCATAGACAACCAACTAATATTTGACAAGGAAATCAAGAATACTCAATGGAGAAAAGACAGTCTCTTCAATAAATGGTGCTGGGAATATTGGATATTCACATGTAAAAGAATGAAACATGGCCCCTACCTTACACCACTCAGAAAAATTAACTCAAAATGGATTAAAGACTTAAATGAAAGACCTGAAATCATGAAACTCCTAGAAGAAAACATAGGAAAAAAGCTCCTTCACATGGGTCTTGGTAATGATTTTCTGGAAATCACACCTAAAGCACAAGCAACAAAATAAAAAATAAAAAAGTGGGTCTACAGCAAACTAAGAAGCTTTTGCATAGCAAAAGAAACCAACAACAAAGTGTAAAGACAACCTACGGAATGGGAAAAATGTTTGCAAATCATATGTCTGATAAAGGATTAATATCCAATATATATAAAGAATTCATACAACTCAATATCCCAAAACCAAGTAATCCAATTTAAAAATGGGCAAAGGACCTGAATAGCCATTTTTCCAAAGAAGATATATGAATAGCCAACAGGTACATGAAAAGATGCTCAACATTACTAGACATTACGGAAAGACAAATTAAAACTGCAATGAGACCTAACTTTACACATGTTAGAATGGTCATCAGCTAAAAGATAAGAGATGACAAATGGTGGAGTTGATGAGGAGAAAAGGAAAACTTTGTGCACTGTTGATGAGATTGTAAATTGGTACAGCCACTATGGAAAATAGTATGGAGGTTCCTCAAAAAATTAAAAATAGAACTACCATATGATCCAGCAATTCCACTTCTGGGAATATATCTAAAGGAAACAAAAACACTAAATCGAAAAGATACCTGCACCCCCATGTTCATAGCAGCATTATTTATAATTGCCAAGACATGGAAACAACCTAAGTATCCATCAATGGACGAATGGATAAAGAAGTTATGGTATATATACAATGGAATACTATTAAACCATAAAAAATGAAGAAATGCTACCATTTGTGACAACATAGATAAACCTGGAAGTCATTATGCTAAGTAAAATAAGTCAGACAGAGAAAGAGAAATACTGGAATACTTTATATGTGCAATCTAAAAAGCAAAACAAAATAAAACAGAACTCCAAACTCATAGAAAAATAGATCAGATTTATGGTTACCAGAGGCAGGTACAGGAGTGGGGGGGAATTGGAGAAAGGTGGTGGAAAGGTATAAACTTCCAGTTATGTGATAAGTAAATACTAGGGATGTTATGTACAACATGGTGATTATAGTTATCACTTCTCTGTGACATACAGAAAAGTTAAGAGTGTAAGAAAAGTTAAGAGTGTAGAGCCTAAGAGTTCTCATCACAAAGAGAAACATTTTTCTTTTACTTTTACTGTGTCTATATGAGATTATGGATGTTAACTAAACCTATCGTGGTAATCATTTTACAATATATATAAATCAAACCATCATGCTGTATGCCTTAAACTTACACAGTGATATATGTCAATTATTTCTTAATAAAACTGAGAAAAATTTTTTTAAAACTTCCAGTTATAAAATAAATAATTCCTGGGGATGTAATTCACAGCATGGTAACTATAGTTAGCAATACTGTATTGTATATTTAAAGTTGCTAAAAAAGTAAATCTTAAAAGCTCTCATAACACACAAAAAATTGTACCTATGTGTCATGATGGATGTTAACTAGACATTGTGGTGACCATTTTGCAATATATACAAATATTGAATCATGATGTTGTGCACCTAAAACTAATATAATGGTATATATCAATTATACTTCAATTAAAAAAAACAAATAAAAACCTCTCTAAATTGAATCAAAGAAAACTAGATACTCTGAGTATATCTTTTCCTTAATAAAAGAAACACAGTTCTAAAAAAAACAAAGTAGAAAAAGAGCAAGACAAAAAGAAAGAACAGTGTAATGAACAGAAATCAGTTACAAATATAGTAGATATTAATCCAACCATATGAATAATCACTTTAAATGTGAATTGTATAAATACACCACTTAAGAGACAGAGATTGTCAGAGTGAATAAAAAAACAAGATCCAACTATGTGTTGTCTACAAGAAACCTAGTTTAAAGATAAAGACTCAGATATGTTAAAAGTAAAGTGATGTGTGGCACAACTGAAAATGGTGGAGTAGGGAGCTCCAAAAATTGGTTATTCCACTGAAGCAATCATTAAAGCTGGCAAAAACTACCAGAATCAACGTTTTTGGAATTCAAAATTTTTGGAAATTTTTAGAATGTAGTAAAAAATTTACAGCAATTGGGGCAATGCTTATTGAAGGAAGAAGCCACTGCAATGTGTGAAGAGAGCATTCTAGCATTTTTTCTTACCCACCTACAATATCTCACTCCCCAGCTTGCTGGCATTCCTCATTCTTGGTGTGGCTTGCTGGTGCCAAAGGGGTAAAGTGGAATCTGAATACAAAAAACTGTGGATACACATTTTGAGCTATCTGGCAGTTCCCTTAGAGACCAGAACAAAGACTTGACTTTATTAGGTTCCCCACAGAATTCTCTCAGGGCTATGGTCACTTGCCCAGGTTGTAACTCTTAAAAAATTTTTAAAGAAATATACTACCAGCATACTACTGGTTCAAGGGACAGTTGATGGGATAAACAGCAGACAGACTACAAAGCCTGGGATGGAAGAGGCTGGGGAAAAAGATACATGGGATAATAAGGCTTTGAAAATCTCTCATATATACCAGGGAAGATTTAATGCAACATATATGTCCAGGACCAGATACAGTTGTATATATATATATACAGAAAATGTGAAGAAAAGACCAGATGGGACCAGAGCTTTCAACTCTGGCTAAACTATGCACTCTACACATTCAGGAGATAAAGGCTAAGGCGGAATTTTAGGCAGCCAAGCTAAGTGTTAAAAGACTGCCCCAGCTCAGAGCCATTTTATAAAGACCAGGAGAGTATCATTTGTGTTTTTTTCCTTCTTTTTGTCTCCAGGCATTTAAGAAAATTTATGCCAGAACTCCAGCTAGATGGTGAAATAATGGAATGGAAACTTCAGTCTCCACACACAACATGTAACGCAGCTTTGCAAAAATAACTTGGAAAAGTCACTAAACAAACAGATGGCTACAGACGCAAACAAGCAACAACTAATCCTGGGGAAGGAGAAGGATCTAATTTCCAGTTTCCACAGTAATATTCCAAATGTCAAGTTTTCAACAACAAAAAAATATATAAAGCATAAAAAAAAACAGAAAAGTTTGGCCCATTTGTAGGGGAAAAAAAACCTCACAGAAACCTTCCCTGAGCCTAGACATTAGACTTAGTAGACAAAGACTTTAAATATCAAAAGGAAAAGAGAGAGAGAGAAAAAGGGGCAGAAAAAATATTTGAAAGAAACAATTGTTGAAATTTCTCAAATATGGTGAAAGACATGAATCTACATATCTAAGAACTATAAGTAGGAAAAGTGCAAAAATGGCCAACACTGAGATAGATTTTAATCAGTCAGAAGCCAAAGACAAAGAGAAAAGTCTTAAAAGCAACAAACATGAACAAGGGATTCTAAATAAGATTAACAGGCAATTTCTTATCCAACATCATGGAAACCAGAAGGCAGTGGGATAACATATTTAAAGTACTAAAAGAAAAAACTCAATCAAGAACTTTATATCAGGCAAAACTATCCCTCAAAAATTAAGGAGAGATTAAGACATTCCCAGAAAAAAAAAAGCTGAGGAAGATTTTTTCTAGTAGACTTGCCCTACAAAAAAATCTACAGGGAGTTCTTCAGGCTGAAATGAAAGAATATTAGACTGTAAGTTGAGGTCATATGAAGAAATAAAGAACATCGGTAAAGGTAACTACATAGTTAAATATAAAGCCAGTATTACTGTATGTTTTTTTTATAACTCCTCTTTTGTCCTATGTAATTTAAATGATAAATTCATAAAACAGTAATTGTAAATCTATCATAATAGGTACACAATAGATAAAGATGTAATTTGTGACAATATCCACATAGATGATGCCAGAGCTGTATAGGAGCTGATAAATTGTATGATATTGAACTAAGCTTGTATCAATTCAAAGTAGAATGCTATAAATTCAGGATGTTAATACTAAACCCCATGGTAACACCGGAAAATAATATGTACATATACGGGAAAGGAAATGAGGAGGAAATCAAAATATACAGACTTAATGCAATCCCTATCAAAATCCCTATAGCATCTTTTGCATAAATAGAAAAATCCATCCTAAAATTCATATAGAATCTCAAGAGACCTCAAATAGCCAAAACAATTTTGAAAAAGAAGAACAAAGTTGGAAGTCTCACATTTCCTGATGTCAAAACATATTACAAAGCTACAGTAATCAAAATAGTGTAGTACAGGCATAAAGACAGACATATAGATCAAGGGAACAAAATAGAAAGCCCTGAAATAAACCCTCTCATATATGGTCAAAAGATTTTTGACAAGAGTGTCAAGACCATTCAATGGGAAAAGGGCAGCCTTTTCCCCAAATGGTACTGGGAAAACTGTATTTCATATGCAAAAGAAAGAAATTGGACCCCTACCTTACATATTATACAAAAATTAACTCAAAATGGATCAAAGATCTAAACATAAAACCTAAAACTATAGAACTCTTAGAAGAAAATATAAGGGAGAAATCTTCATGACATTGCATTTGACAATGATTTCTTTTACATAACACCAAAAGTACAGACAATAAAACTGAAAATAAGTAAATTGAACTAAATAAAAAAAAACTTCTCTGCATCAAAGAACACAATCAACAAAGTAAAAGGTAACCTAAAGAATATGAGAAAATATTTGCAACTCATATATTTGACAAGAGTTTAATATCCAGTGTATATAAAACTCTACAACTCAACAACAATAACAACAACAACAACAAATAACCCCATTACAAAATGGGCAAAGGATGTGAATAGATATTTCTCTCAAGAAGATATGCAAATGGACAACAAGCATATGAAAAGAGTTCAGCATCACTAATCATTAGGGAAATGTAAATCAAACCATGATAAGGTACCACCTCATACCTATTAGGAGGGCTGCTATCAAAAACAAAAACCAAAAAAACAGAAAATAACAAGTATTAGAGAGGATGTGGAGAAATCGGTAACTTGTGCACTGTTGGTGAGAATGTAAAGTGTCACAGCCACTATGAAACATAGTATGGCACTTTCTCAAGAAATTGAAAATATAAAAAATTAAAAATATAATTACCGTATAACTCATGCAATACCACTTCTGAGTATATATCTGAAAGTATTGAAAGCAGGGTTTCAAAGAGATATTTGTACCCCCATGTCCATAACAGCATTATTCACAATAGCCAAAAGGTGGAAACAACTCAAAGTACATTGACAGATTAATTGATAAACAAAATGTGGTATATATATACACAATGGAATATTAAATTTAAAAGGAAAAAAAAATCTGACACATGCTACAATATGGATGAAGATTGAGGACATTATCCTAAGTGAAATAAGCCAGTCACAAAAATACAAATACTATATGATTTAACTTATATGAGGTATCAAGAGTCGTCAAACTCATAGAAACAGAAAGTGATATGGTGGTTGCCAGGGGCTAAGGGAAGGGGGAAATGTGGTGTTGATGTTTAATGGGTATAGAGATTCAGTTTTAAAACATGGAAAGTTCTGGAGATTGGTTGCACAACAATGTGAATTTAGTGAACACTTCCAAACAGTATACTTAAAAATGGTAAAGATGATAAATATTATATGTTATGTGTATTTTACCTCAATTTAAAAAAGAAGAAAGGTCTCAAAACAACAACCTAACTTTATCCCTAAAGTAACTAGAAAAGGAAGAGCAAACTAAATGCGAAACTGGCAGAAAAAAGGAAATAACAAATATTAGAACAGAAATAAATGGAAAAGAAAATAGAAAAATGGTAGAGACAATCAATGAAACCAAAGATTAGTTTTTAGAAAAGATCAACAAAATTGACAAATCTTTAGATAGACTGATGTAAGGTCCATAGTTATATTCCAACTTTTATTTCTGGTTTTAGTTAATTATGTCTCCTCTCTCTATTTCTTAGTCATTCTAGCTAAATGTTCATCAATTTTGCTGATTTTTTAAAGAATCATTGTTTGGTTTTATTGATTTTTGTAACTCATTCTATGAGGCCAGTATTACTTTGACACCAAAGCCAAGCAAAGACAACACAACTAAACTATAAACCAATATCACTTATGAATATAGATACAGTAGTCCTCAACAAAATACTAACAAATCAAGTTCAACAGAATCTTAAAAGGATCATAAACCATGACTGAGTGGAATTTATCCCAGGATTTTCAGGGTGGTTCAAAATATGAAAATCAATCAATGCAATACATGACATTAATAGAAGGAAGGAAAAAAGGCATAATCATCTCAACTGACACAGAGAAGGCATTAGACAAAATCCAACACCCTTGCATGATAAAAACATTCAGAAACCTAGGAATACAAAGGAACTTCCTCATCATGATAAAGGACATTTATGAAAAACACATAGCTAACATCACATTCAATGGTGAAAGACTAAAAGCTTTTCCTCCTAAAATCGGGAGTTATATAAGGACTCCCACTTTTACCACTGCTATTCAACATGGTACCTGAAGTTTTAGCCAGAGCAGTTAGGCAAAAAAAGAAATAAGACATCCAAATCTGAAAAGGAAAAGTAAAACTATCTCTATTCACAGATGACATGGTCCTATATATAGAAAACCCCAAAGAATCTATACACAAAAACTAATCAGCACTAATAAATTAATTCAGCAAAAGTTTCAGGGTGCAAGATAAACATGCAAAAATCAATTGTATTTCTATAAACTTGAAATGAACAATCTGAAAAGAAAATTAATAAAATAATCCTACTTACAATAGCATCAAAAAGAATAAAATACTTAGGAATAAATTTAACAAATGAGGTGCAAGACTGAAAACTATAAAACATTGCTGAAAGAATTCAAAGAAGGCCTACATAAATGAATTGGAAGACTTAATATTTTTGAGATGGCAATACTCCCCAAAAGCAATCTACTGATTCAATGTAATCCCTATCAAAATTCTAACGTGTTTTACAGAAATGGAAAAGCTGATCCTAACAGTTATGTGGAATTACAAGGGATCCCAGGTAGTCAAAACAATCTTGAAAAAGAAGAACAAAGTAGGAAGACTCATACGTCCCAATTTTAAACCTTACTACAAGACTATAGTAATCAAAACAGTATGGTACTTGCATAGAATGAACATATAGATCATTGGAATAGAATTTTGAGAGTCCAGAAATAAACCCATACATCACTGGTCAATTGATTTTTGACAATGGTGCCAAGACCATTTAATGAGGAAGGAATAGTCACTTCAACAGATGGTGTTGGGGCAAATGGACACCCACATTTAAAAGAATGATGTTGGATCCTCACCTTATACCATATTAAAAAATAACCATAGTAGATAAAATTCCTAAATATAAGAACTAAAACTCTTAGAAGAATAATAGTGCTGGGATGAATGGATGTCCACATGTAAAAGCACGATATTGGACCCTGACCTTACACCATATACAAAAATAAAAGTAGATAAAAGATCTAAACATAAGAGCTGAAACTGTAAAACTCTTAGAAGAAAACATAGGGATATGTTTTTATAACCTTGGATTTGGCAATGGTTTCTTAGATATGACACCAAATGAACAAGCAACAAAGGAAAAAATAGATAAATTGGGCTTCCTCAAAATTAAAACCTTTTGTGCAACAAAAGACACTACCAAGAAAGATAGAAGACAATTCACATAATGGAAGAAAATATTTTCAAATTATATATCTGATAAGGGTGTATTATCCAGCATATATAAAGAAATCTTACAACTCAACAACAAAAAGACAAGCAACCCAATTTAAAAATAGGCAAAGAACTTCAATTGACATTTCTCTAAAAAAAGGTTCATATGGCCAACAAGCACATGAAACAATGCTCAACATCATTAGTAATGAGGGAAATGCAAATCAAAACCACATTGAGATACCACTTCACATAAACCAGGATGGCTACAATAATAAAAAAAATAGCAAGTTTTGGAAAGTGTGTGAAGAAACTGGAACCCTCATACATTGCTGATGGGACTAGAAAATGGTGCAGCTGCTATAGCAAACAGTTTGGTAGTTCTTCCAAGTATTAAACTCAGCTTAGGACTGAGCATTTCCACTCTTAGGTATATATCCAAAAGAATTAAAAGAGGTGTTCAAGGAAAAACTTATACACTGCTGTTCACAGCAGCATTATTCACAATCACCACAAAGCAGAAACAACCCAAATGTTAGTCAACAGATGAATGAACAAACGAAATGTTGTATATCCACGCAATTGAATATTATTTGACAATAACAAAGAATGAAGTAACGATACATGCTCCAACATGGATGAACCTTGATAACATTATGCTAAGTGAAAAAAGCCAGCTACAAAAGGCCACATATTGCATAATTCCATTTATATAAAATATTCAGAATAGGCAAATCTATAGAGACAGAAAGTGGATTAGTTGTTTCCAGGGGCCAGGAGGAGGGGGTAATGAGGAGTGACTGCCTAATGATTATGGAGCCTCCTTTTGGGGTGATGAATATGTTCTGAGACCCAACAGTTCTTATTATTGCAAAACATTGTCAATGTATTAAATGCCAGTGATTATACACTTTAAAATGGTGAAAATGGTGAATTTTACATTGTGAGTATACAGCCACAATGAAAAAATAGTTAAGCAGAAAGATACACCATCAAACTAATTAGCTAACACTAGCTAACACTAATTAAAAGAAAGCTTGAGTAGCTATATTAATTTCAGACAAAGTAGACTTCAGAACAAGGAAAATTATCAGGGATTGATAGGAGTATTACATAATGCTAACAGGGTTAATGTTCCAAGAAAACAAGACATCCTTTACATGTACGCCTACCAAAAAAACGTCAAAATACTTGAGGCAAAAACTGATAGAACTGCAAGGAGAAATATACAAAGCCACTATTATAATTCAAGACTTCAACACTCCTCTTTCAGTAATTGATAAATCAAGCAAGCAGAAAATCAGTAAGAATATAGTTGAGCTCAATAGCCCCACCAATTAACTGGATCTCATTGACATATGTAGAATACTTCAACCAACAGCAGCAGAATACATTCTTCTCAAGCTCATATGAAACACTCACCAAGATAGATCACATTCTGAGCCATAAAATGCACCTTCCCAAATGTAAAAGAATAGAAATCATACAAAGCATGCTGTCAAACCACAAAGGAAACTAGAACTCAATAACAGAAAGAAAGCTGGAAAACCTCAAAATATTTGGAGATGAAACAACACACTTCTGAATACTGTATGGATCAAAGAAATCTCCAAAGCAGAAATAGTGTTTAGAGGGAAATTTATAGTATTAAATTCATATTTTAGAAAAGAAAAAAGTATCTAAAATCAATAATCTAAGCTTCCACCTATAAAACTAGAGATGGAAGAGCAGTTTGAGCATAATGCAAGCAGAAGAAAATAAATGGAATTGAAAACAAGAAAACATAGAGAAAACATCAATAAAATTGTCAACCTCTAGCCAAGTAACCAAGAAAAAAGAGAAGACACAAATTACTAATATGAGAAATGGAAAAGGGGCCACCTCTATTGATCCTATGAATATTAAAAGGATAATAAAGGAATATTATGAACAATTTTGTGCCCACAAATTTGATAACTTAGATGAAATGGACCAATTCCTTGAAAGACACAAATAACCAAAGCTTTGAATATGCCTATATCTGAAATAGGCCTGGATCTATCAAAGAAGTACAGTCATGCACCACATAATGATGTTTTGGTCAATGATGGACTGCATATACAACAGTGGTCCCATAAGATTAGTACCATGTAGCCTAGGTGTGTGGTAGGCTGTACATCCAGGTTTGTGTAAGTACACTCTGTGATGTTTTCACAGTGATGAAATTGCCTAACAACACCTTTCTCAGAACCTATCCCCATTATTAAGCGATGCATGACTGTGATCTGAATAGGGTTATATTTACTAAAGAAATCTAATGAATAATTAATAACCTTCCAAAAAAGAAAGCACAAGGCCCAGATTGTTTCACTGGTGAATTCTTACAAATATATAAGGAAGAAATGATACCTATTTTCTACAATCTCTTCCAGAAAATAAAAGCAGAAGAAATACTTCCTTACTCATTCTACGAAGCCAGCATTACTCTAATACCAAATCCAGATAAATACATTGCAAGAAAAGAAAGCTACAGACCAATATCTCTCATGAGTGTAGATGCAAAAATCCTCAACA
The DNA here is from genome assembly GCF_020826845.1 of Diceros bicornis minor. Taxonomy (NCBI): domain Eukaryota; kingdom Metazoa; phylum Chordata; class Mammalia; order Perissodactyla; family Rhinocerotidae; genus Diceros; species Diceros bicornis. The sequence continues at coordinate 60,977,208 of NC_080781.1, forward strand.
AAATCTTACCAAAATTGAATTCAACAATGTAAAAAAGAATTATATACCACAACCAAGTGGCATTTATCACAGATATGCAAGGCTGGTTCACCAGTTGAAGATCATTCAGTGTATCCCACCATACCAATAAGCTGAATAAGAAAAATCCCATGATCATTTAAATTAATGCAGAAAAAGCATTTGACAAAATCCAATACTCATTCATGAAAAAAAAGCCTCTCAGCAAACTAGGAACTTCCTCAACTTGATAAAGAATATCTAAAGAAAACCTACAGCTAACATCACACCTAATGGTGAGAAACTGAATGCTTTCCCCCTAAGATCAGGAAAAATGCAAGGATGTCTCCTCTCATCACTTCCATTCAACATTGTACTGCCTATCCTAGCTAGTGCACTAATATGAGAAAAGAAAATAAAAGGTATACAGATTCAGAAGGAAAAAATAAAACTACCTTTTCAGACGACATGATTGTCTATGTAGAAAATCCCAAAGATTCTAAAAAAAAAAGTAATACCAAAAATTCTTTCTCAGTGCATCATATCAAGAGGTTCATGATGTCAATATGTCTTATTGCTAGTAATGTTTACCTTGATCACTTAATTAAGGTGATGTCTTCAGGGTTTTTCCACTATGAAGTTACTGTATTTCCCTTTGATATATAGTTGATACATATGTTGGGAGAAATAATTTGATACTATGCAGGTCTTGTTTCTCCTCAAACAGCAGCCCACTAATTTTAGCATCTGTCTTTTCTGCAACATGTATTATTTCTTTCCAAATGGTGATGCTCTATTTCTCTCTTCCTTTCCATATGTATTAATTGAAATTTTCCTGTAAGGAGGAACTGTCCTTCTTTCCCATTTACTTTTTTATTCAATTATTTATTTATATGAGTAAGGACTGATGGATGTTTAATTTACTCAATGTGGTAAAACTTCCTTCTCAAAGAGGTAGGGAAAACTCCCCATTCCTTAAGTATAGGCTGCGCATTCTGACTTCCTTCCAAAGACAACAGTGTGGAAAAGGGAAAAAAGTAACATGGAAAAACCTAACAAACACTACCTCAGCCAGGTGATCACAGTTAACATCATCAGTTGATAGTATATGACATTGATATGATGTTGCAAAGTGCAATTCACATCTGTGGTCTTCCTTACAAAACCCATATCTCAGTTTGACCATGAAAAACATTATGGTTTTCAAATCCAAATTGAGGGATATTCTATAACATATCCAACTGATACTCCTTAAAATTATCAAGGTCATCAAAAACAAAGAAAGTCTGAGAATCTATCATAGCCAGCTTAAGGAAACAGGACGTTAAATGTAATGTGGCATCCTAGATGGGATCCTGGAACAGAAAAGAACATGCCATAAAATCTAAGGAAATCTGAATAAACTACGGGCTTTAGTTAATAATAATGTATCAATATTTGCTCATTAACTGTAGCAAATGTGCCATACTAATATAAGATGTTGATAATAGGGGAAACTGGGTGAAAGCTATATAAGAACTCTCTGTGCTATCTTCTCAATTTTTCAGTAAATCTAAAACAGTTTTAAAAATAATGTCTAGCGGAGGCAGAAGGTATATGGGAAATCTCTGTACCTTTTGCTCAATTTTGCTATGAACCTAAAACTGCTCTAAAATATAAAGTCTATTAAATGTTTTAAAAAGTAAAGTCAATTAAAAAAATTCAGTTAACCTAAACCCACAAATGAGTTCATCCCACGTCAGCATGTATAACATGCCTGGGGTTTCTGAGGGCAGTAAGGTACAGTACGAATCATAAAAAAGCTTGAAATAAAATGGAGTAGAAACATGATAAATATAATATAAGGCAAATTATGAGAAGTTCTGGGTGCCCCCATGTTTGAGAGAGAATATGAGGGCAGTTTGAGATATGCTGAATTTGAAAATGTCTATATTTCAGGTAACTAGGATGAGGCTAGCATCTTGTCAGAAATATTGGAGAAATAAAATTAAGTAACTGATACCAATTAAAACAAAACAAAACAAGGTAAAGAAAATAAAACTAACAAAACCTTCTCTTTGGAAGAGCAAAACTTAAGTTGAAAATCTTTTTTTGCAAACGTACTATATCATATCTCTAGAATTGGTACCTTTTGTCTTAGTCATCTTAATTGCCAAAGTAATACTCTTTAAATGGGATATTTTAGAGGGGAGGGGAGAAAACAAATATACTTACAGTGGTGAATAACAATTGGCACCCACAATTTAAGGTTTACAGAGTCATCAGCATATGTGTGTGGAAGTCAATTGCCAAGGTTTTGGGAAGAGGTGATCCTGAGAGAGTAAGGTCTTGTTTAAGTCAAGTATCAAGGTTGAGAAGCATCTGGCCAGAGGAGATGGGAACCCTGGATCCTGGTTCTCTGTTCTAGCCAGGAGACTCAGTTGCCCTCCTTGACTCTCAGAGAAAACACTAACAAGTAAGTAAGAGAAATCTTCCAGTGTCCCAAACGGAGCTACCCAGATTACTTAGAAGACTCAATCCTGAAGAGCTGTTGGCCAAATTCACAAACCTCTTCATTCAGACTGACAAGGAAACATGAAGAAGAGAAGAGGTAGGTGGTCAAAATTGTACATGATTTGCTTCAGAATTTACAGAGTAGGTTTGTGTCGTGTTATGCTTAAGGTCATATGCAAACACCAGGCAATTTTCAAAAAAAAAAAAAAAAAGATTTGAGATTTAGAAAATAATGAACATAATTTTTTAAAGTTCCGTATGAAGCTAACAACTGAATTTATAAAGATCTAAAAAGAGAACTTTTAAAATAAATATAGGTCATGATATATTATGATATAGTTTATGACATAGTAATGATAGTTTTAATATTCTTACAACATAAAAGGAGATTTTTAAAAGGAAAAAAGTATGAACATATAACCATAATCCTATGAGCTCCCAAGCAAATTTTACCTTTTGTGTCTATACCTATTTTACAGGATTATAATCTTAGTGTATATATAATTTTTTCACTTAAAAAAAAAACTAGGGGGGAGAAGTCAAGATGGCAGCGTAAGCAGACTCTGAACTCACCTCCTCCCGTGGACACAGCCAATTTACAGCTACTCGCGGAAAAATTACCCCAAGAGAGAACTGAAAACTGGATAAGAGGAACTCCTGCAACAAAGGACAATCCTAATTGAGGTGGAAGAGGCAGAAACTCCCTTCTGGAGAGAAAAAACGCCACCTTCACAAGCAGCAGTGCCTCACGGCCGCCCAGGAGCAGCCCAAAGGTACACAGCCCTACCTGGAGGAGCGGGGGCCCTGAGCTGGGAGTGCTCCCGCTGTAGGCATTTTGTGGACCCAGCACAATCCAGACGAGTGGCATAATATGTGACTTTGCCTGCTACTAAAATATTGGGGAGTACCCCCAGAAAAGCTGGTTCACAAAGAAATTAAAACTGGCTCTTAAAGGGCCCATGCACAAACTCACCCATTTCAAAAAGCAACCTAAAATCACCAGAAGGAAAGGTGCACATCCCTTTGGGGAAAAGAGACTCACCTGATATGCTCTGAATGCATCGCAGTGACAGGTGAGACCTCTCCAGGGACTGGGACATTGGTGGTGGCCATTGTTGTGGCCTAGTGTGGGCATGCTGACACAGACGCCATTGGAGTTCTCCCTGGGGCCTGCTAGCCCAGGGTCTGCCCCATCCACTAGAGCACCGATTTAATCCAGCTCAGCCAGGGCAAGCAGCCCACCCTAGGGACTGTCCCCACCCAACAACAAGCCCTCAGGCAACTTGTGGGCTTGCATAGATTGGTGACTGGATTCTCTGCAGCCTGGAGACTAAGCCCACTTCAGTGGGGCAGGGCATGCACAAGGAGCAGGTGGAGAGTGTGGAGCAGTGGTGGAGTGAGTGGGGCTCCCGCCGGGAGAGACTGGGTCCAATTGAGGAGGTCAGGGTGCACACACGGGGCAGGACTGTGTTGACTGTGTGTGTGGACCTGTGGGCAGTGGGGCTTGTCAGCTACAGAAGACTTGTGCTTCTCAAAGACCCACATAGGGGGTTTGCCCCACCTTCCAAAGCCTGAAACAATTGGGTGCTCCCATGCCTGAGGCCAGCCCCACACAGCTGCAATCCTCAGAGAGCTGACAAGAGACCTAAAGATGGGAGGCTTACAGCAATTGTAAGCCCCTGAGCCTAACAACCTGGCACGCTGGGAGACTACTTACCTAAAAGAAATACTGCAACACAAATGTGGTATTAGAACTTGCAGCCAACTGTGCTGGGGCTTCCCATACTCGATAAAGAGACTGAAGGGCCCACGACAACTACAAGCAGCTGAGCATTACAACAGCTGGCCAGGAGCATAACTCAGGCTCCCTGGGGACCTACAGGGAGAGCAAACATGCCACAACAGAAGGACACACTTAGCCCACATGGGGGTCACTCCTGGAATATTGAGAAATGAGGGAAGCACACTGCAGGCCTCCTAAGTCATCACATATATAAGGGCACCTATCCAAGAGCAGGAGAGGTAGCTGACCTACCTAATACACAGACACAAGCACAGGGAAAGAGGCAAAATGAGAAGGCAAAAGAATACATTCTAAGTAAGAGAACAGGACAAAACCCTGGAAAAGGAATGAAGTGAAACAGAAATGAACAACCTACCCAACAGAGAGTTCCAACAAAGAGTGTTAAGGATGCTGACTGATCTGGGGAGAAGAATAGATGAACTCAGAGAGAATGTCAACAAAGAAATGGAAGATATAAAATAAAACCAATCAGAAATAAAGAATACAATACTGGAAATGAAAAATTCACTGGAGGGACTCAAAAGCAGAGTAGAGGATACAGAAGAACGGATCTGCAAGCTGGATGAAAGACTAGAAGAAATTACCCAAGCTGAACAGGTAAAAGAAAAAAGAATTAAAAAGAGTGAGGACAGTCTAAGGGACCTCTGGGACAACATCAACTGCACTAACATCCGTGTTATAGGTGTCCCAGAAAGAGAAGAGCAACACAAAGGGGCAGAGAATCTATTTGATGAAATAATAGATGAAAACTTCCCTAACCTAAGGAAGGAAACAGACATCCAGGTAAAGGAAGCACAGAGAGCACCAAACAAGATAAACCCAAAGGGGCCCAAACCAAGACACATCATAATCAAAATGTCCAGAATTAAAGATAAAGAGAGAAGCCTAAGAGCCTCAAGAGAAAGACAAGTTACATACAAAGGAAACCCCATAATGCTATCAGCTGACTTCTCAGCAGAAACCTTACAGGCTACTAGAGAGAAGCACGATATATTTAAAGAGCTAAAAGGAAAAAACTTACAGCCAAGAATACTCTACCTGGCAAGGTTATCATTCAAAATAGAACGAGAGATAAAAATTTTCCCAGACAAGCAAAAATTAAAGGAGTTTGTCACCAAGAAACCAGTGCTACATGAAATGTTAAAAGGACTGATTTAAGGGGAAAAGAGAAGACTACAAACAGGAAAAATTATCTATTTCCATGAAAAGAGAGTAATGGATACAATTGCACAAAAAAGAGGTCAGATATGACATCGAAAACATGAAATGAGGCAGGAAGGGAGTTAAAGAGTAGAGCTTTCAGACAGAGGTCAAAGTAAAGAGACCATCAATTCTGTATAGAGGACTACTAAAACTGAGAAAAAAAAAGGTTTAAAATGGCAGTAAGTACATACTTATCAATAGCAACTTTAAACATCAATGGACTAAATGCTCCAATTAAAAGGCATAGGGTGGCTGATTGGATAAAAAAATAAGACCCATATATATGCGGCATACAAGAGACACAATTCAGACCTAAAGACACAAAGAGAATGTGAAGGGATGGAAAAGATATTCCACGCAAATGGCAATGAAAAGAAAGCTGGGGTAGCAATACTCATATCAGGTTAAATAGACTTTAAAAAAAAAACTGTAAAAAGAGACAAAGAAGGACATTACATGATGATCAAGGGAACAATCCAACAAGAGGCTATAAGACTTGTAAATATGTACGCACCCAACATAGGAGGACGTAAATATATAAAGCAATTATTAACAGACATAAAAAGAGAAATAGACAGTAATGCAATAATAGTAGGGGACTTGAACACTCCAATTACACCAATGGATAGATCATCCAAACAGAAGATCAATAAGGAAACATTGGCCTTAAATGACACACTAGAACAGATAGACCTAGTAGATATATACAGAGCATTACATCCAAAAACCAAAGAATACACATTCTTTTCAAATGCACATGGAACATTCTCCGGGATTGATCACATATTAGGCCACAAAACAAGCTCTCCATAAATTTAAGAAGATTGAAATAATACCAAGAATCTTTTCTGACCACAATGGTATGAAACTAGAAATCAACTATAGGGAGAAAATCAGAAAAGTCACAAATACATGGAGATTAAACAAAATGCTATTGAACAATGATTGGGTCAACGAAGAAATCAAAGGAAAAATCAAAAAATACCTGGAGACAAACGAAAATGAAAATACGACATGCCGGAATTTATGGGATACAGCAAAAGCAGTTCTAAGAGGCAAGTTTATAGCAATACAGGCCTATCTCAACAAATAAGAAAAATCTCAAATAAACAATCTAACAATGCACCTAAAGGAACTGGAAAAAGAAGAACAAACAAAGCCCAAAATCAGTAGAAAGAGGGAAATAATAAAAATCAGAGCAGAAATAAGTGAAATAGAGACTAAAAAAACAATAGAAAAAATTAATAAAACCAAGAGCTGGTTCTTTGAAAAGATAAACAAAATTGACAAACCTTTAGCTAGACTCACCAAGAAAAAAAGAGAGAAGGCTCAAATAAGTAAAATCAGAAATGAAAGAGGAGAAATTACAAGACACCTCAGAAATGCAAAAGATTATAAGAGAATACTATGAAAAGCTATATGCCAACAAATTCGACAATCTGAAGGAAAAGGATAAATTCTTAGAATCATACAACCTTCCAAAACTGAATCAAGAAGAAATAGAGAATTTGAATAGACCAATCACCAGTAAGGAGAGTGAAACAGTAATCAAAAACCTCCCCAAAAATAAAAGTCCAGGAACAGACGGCTTCCCTGGTCAATTCGACCAAACATTCAAAGCAGACTCAATACCTATCCATCTCAAACTCTTCCAAAAAATTAAGGAGGGGGGGAAGCTCCCTAACTAATTCTACGAAGCCGACATTACCCTGATACCTAAACCAGACAAGGACAACACAAATAAAAAATATTAGAGGCCAATATCACTTATGAACATCGATGCAAAAATCCTCAACAAAATACTAGCAAATCGCATAGAACAATACGTTAAAAAGATTATACACCGTGATCAAGTGGGATTTATTCCAGGTATGCAGGGATGGTTCAACATTCACAAATCAATCAACGTGATACACTACAATAATAAAATGAAAAATAAAAATCACATGATCATCTCAATAGATGCAGAGAAAGCATTTGACAAGATACAGCATCCATTTATGATAAAACCTCTGAATAAACTGGGTATAGAATGAAAGTACCTCAACATCATAAAGCCCATATAGGACAAACCCACAGCTAATATCATCCTCAATGGTGAAAATCTGAAATCTATCCCTATAAGAACAGGAACCAGACAAGGATGCCCACTGTCACCACTCCTATTTAACATAGTACTGGAAGTCCTAGCCATAGCAATCAGGCAAGAAAAAGAAATAAAAGGGATCCAAATTGGAAAAGAACAAGTGAAACTCTCACTATTTGCAGATGAAATGATTTTATATCTAGAAAACCCTAAAGAATCCACCAGAAAACTTTTAGAAGTAATAAACTAATACCGTAAAGTTGCAGAATACAAAATCAACATACTAAAATCAGTTGCATTTCTATACACTAACAACGAAGTAGCAGCAAGAGAAATTAAGAATACCATCCCATTTACAATTGCAACAAAAAGAATAAAATACCTAGGAATAAACTTACCCAAAGAGGTGAAAGATCTGTACGCTGAAAAGTATAAAATATTGCTGAAAGAAAGTGAAGAAGACACAAAGAAATGGAAAGATATTCGGTGCTCTTGGATTGGAAGAATTAACATAGTTAAGATGTCCATACTTCCTAAAGCAATCTATAGATTCAAAGCAATCCCTATCAAAGTTCCAACAACATTTTTCACAGAAATAGAACAAAGAATCCTAAAATTTATATAGAACGACAAAAGACCCTGAATAGGTAAAGGAATCCTGAGAAAAAAGAACAAAGCTGGAGGTATCACACTCCCTGATTTCAAAATATACTACAAAGCTATAGTAACCAAAACAGCATGGTACTGGCACAAAAACAGACACACAGATCAATGGAATAGAATCAAAAGCCCAGAAATAAACCCACACATCTATGGACAGCTAATCTTTGACAAAGGAGCCAAGAACATACAATGGAGAAAAGAAAGTCTCTTCAAAAAATGGTGTTGGGAAAACTGGACAGCCACATGCAAAATGATGAAAGAAGACCCTTACCTTACACCATACACAAAAATTAACTCCAAATGGATTAAAGACTTGAATGTAAGACCTGAAACTATGAAACTTCTAGAAGAAAACATAGGCAGTACGCTCTTCGACATCGGTCTTAGCAACATATTTTCAAGCACCATGTCTGACCGGGCAAGAGAAGCAATAGAAAAAATAAACAAATGGGACTACATCAAACTAAAAACCTTCTGCACAGCAAAGGAAACCATTAACAAAACGAAAAGACAACCTAAGAATTGGGAGAAGATATTTGCAAACCATACACCTGATAAGGGCTTAATCTCCAAAATATATAAAGAACTCATGCATCTCAACAACAATAAAACTACCAACCCAATTAAAAAATGGTCAGAAGACCTGAACAGACATTTCTCCAAAGAAGATATACAGATGACCAACAGACACATGAAAAGATGTTCAAAATCATTAACTATCAGGGAAATGCAAATCAAAACTACAATGAGATATCACCTCACGCCCGTCAGAATGGCTATAATTAACAAGACAGGAAACAACATGTGTTGCAGAGGATGTGGAGAGAAGGGAACTCTCATACACTGCTGGTGGGAGTGCAAACTGGTGCAGCCACTATGGAAAGCAGTATGGAGATTCCTCAAAAAATCAATGAATAGCATTTCAAAGGCTTTGAAAATTGAACTGATGTTCAAACCACAGTCCACAGAAGGTGGATCAGAACTTGAGAACTAAAGCCTGCTAAAACAAACAAAAATTTATTAACAATCTCAATAGAATTAAAACAAGACCTAGAGTCTCATATATAATATTTAAAATATCCAGCCTACAATAATAATCACTCAACATACAAAGAACTAGAAAAATCTCAACAATTCTCAAGAGAAAAATACAATCAAAATATGCCAATCCTAAGATGAACTAGATGTTACAATTATCAGAAACACACTTTAAAATAGCTATTATAACCAAGAAATGGATAAGAACACTCTGAAAATGAATGGAAAGATAAAAGTTTTTAGCAGAGAAATAGAAGCTACAAAAAAGAGTGTAATGGAAATTTTAGAACTGAAAAATGCAATAACTAAGACACTGACTGAAAGCATTCAATAGCAGATTGGAGATAACAGAGAACAGAGTTAGTGAATCTGAAGACAGGGTAATATAAATTATCTACTCCGAAGAAAAAAGAGAGAAAAGAAAAATGAACAGGGGTTCAAGTATTGTGGGACAACACTAAAAGATCTAATATTCATGTCATCAGAGTCCCAGAAAGGAAAGGGCAAGAATGTTATGTAGAAAAAAATTGTTTGAAGTAATAATGGCTGAAAACTTCCCAAAATTGTTGAAAGACATAAACTTACAGATTGAAGAAACTCAGCCAAATTTCAAATGGATAAACTCAAATAAATCCACATGTAGACACATCATATTCAAACTGCTACAAATCAAAGGTAATGAAAAAAATCTTGAAGTCAGTTAGAGAAAGCCAATGCATTTTATATGGGGAAACAAAGATTCAAATGACTACATATTTCTAATCAGAAACCATGGAGGCAAAAAGACATCTTTAAAGTGCTGAAACAATTATTAACCTGAATTCTAAATACAGTAAAAATAATTTTTAGGAATGAAGCTGAAATAAAGACATTTTCAGATGAATAAAAAATAAAAGAATTCATCACCAGCAGACCTGCTCTAAAAGAAATGATAAAAAAAGTTCTTCAGACAGAAAGAAAATGATTCCAGGGAGTATCTTGGAATGTCAGGAATGAAAAAAGAACAATAAGAAGATAAATATCTGTGAAAATATAATAGACTATTTTTCTCTTTTTAAGTTCTTTAAAGTATGCAAGATAATTGAAAGCAAAAATGGTAACACTATCTGGTGGAGTTTTCAATGTATGTAGATGTAATATATATGATAACTAAAACATATAAAGGAAGGGTAAAGGGACCTATATGCTAGTAAGGTTTCTACATTGTACTCAAAGTGGTAGAATATTAATTCTAAATAGATTGGAACACTTAAGTGTATATATGTTGTCCCTCAGTGTGTGAGTAAATAAACAACTATAGTACATTCATACAATGGAATACTACTTTGCAATAAACAATAATGAACTGTTGATACACATAACAATTTATATGAGTCTCAAAGGCATTATGCAGAGTGGAAGAAGACAGTTTCAAATGGTAAAATACAGTATTACCCATTTATATACACTCTTGAAATAACAAAATTGTAGAGAAGGGGAAGAGATTAGTGGTTTCTAGGGGTTAGGGATAATGGGTTGAGAAAAAGCCTGGATGTAACTGTAAAGGAGCAACATGAGGGAGATCTTTGTGGTAATGGAATTGTTCTCTATCTTGATTGCAGTGATGGTACATGAATCTACACAGCAATAAAATGACAGAGCTATTACACACATTCTACCAATGTAAAATTCTTGGTTTTGATATCAGTAGTATAATTATGTAAGATGCAATCATTTGAGGAAATCAGATGATGAGTACAGCCTTCCCGTGAAGAAGCATATCTAGAAAGTGAATGTCTCTCATACTTACACCACCCTGAGGTAACAACTCTTAATGGTACAGTATACATTTCTCTAGATTAGGCGTCAGGAATCTATATATTTAATTTTTAAATATTTTAGGCTTTGGGGGCCATAGCATAAAAGCTGTCAGAAACAATTGATAAATGAATGATCATGGCTGTGTTCCAATAAAACTTTATTTACAAAAATGGTGGTGTGGCTGAATTTGGCCCGTGGGCTGTCATTTGAGGAGCCCTGCTCTAGATTAAATATATAATATAATATATATAATATAATTATATGGACAAATAATATAATTATATATATAACTATTTATTATATTGTGATACTTTATATATTTATATGTAATATATATTCCTATACAAATATTATTGTTTATTTTACATATATATGATCATACATACTTAATGTTTTACAATTTGCTTTTTGCACTTAATAACACATCTTGGACATCTTCCCTTGTCAACACATATAGATCAATCTTATTCCATTTTAGTGACTGCAGTGATTCATTGTGGAGAAATATATATTTAATCAATCTCCTATTAGTAAATATTTATAAGAATTCCAATTTTTCACAAATATAATTAATGCTATGTTAAACATCTTCATATATGTGTATATGAATATATACATATATATGTTTTTGCACTTGTGCAAATGTTTCTGTAGAGGTTAATTGCTTTTAACTCAAAGATTTTTAAAGTAATAATATATTTTAAAATAAATTTTATGGCTTTTTGCATCCTAATTGACTTTTCTGTTTATTCTGTCAGTTTTCAGGCTGGCTGCCTTATTTGCCAATATTGCTTTATACTTTCATAGGGCTCTTCAGTTCACAAAGCACTTGTAACAAAATCTCATTTGAGCTTTATAGGAATGCTATTAGCAAAGAGAATGAAATAGTCATTATTAATCCATCTTGGAGGTGAGGAAAATGAGGCATGGATAAGTTAACTGACTTGTTCAAGGTTGCACAGCAAGTTAGTGTCTAAATGGGGCTTATAACCCAAGCCTCTTGATTCTCTGTCTGGATCTCTTTTCTCTCACATGGACTGGCTCTTATTTTAGCATGTTTGCAACCTATATAACAAATACAATTAATACTCTTAAAGATAAATGGACAACGGACTGAAAAAGAAAATTCACAGAAGAAATAGAAATAGCCATTAAATATACAAATCGATGTGCAGCTCATATATTTAATTTCAAATCAAAACAGCAATGAGATTTTTCACCTATCAAATGCATAGATTAAAGAATGTGTGTGAAATTTAGTTCTTCAATTGACTGACAATTGGAGTATAAATTGGGCAATATGCTAGTCTCTATCAGAATTTGAAATGTCCACACTCTTTGACCCAAAAATTGTATAGGAATTTGTCCTACAGAAATATCTGGATAATCACGTAAAGATACACACACACACACACACACACACACACACACACACAGAGAGACAGAGTAATCTCCAGTTGTAGAATTGCTTGACATTGTGAAAAGTTGGAAACAACCTAAATATAAATCAATAAGGGACTAATTAAATGGAATACTATGTCATTTTTAAAGGGAATGAAGCCAATCTTTTGTACTCAAATGGAAATGTATTCAAGATTTATTAAGTGGATAAAGGAAATGATAAAACATTATAATAGTATAATCCCATTACTATAAAAATAAAATGCTATATATGCAAATATATAGACATACACATATTTATATGTATTAGGAATAAAACAAGTCTGAAGAAAGTATTCCAAACTATTAACAGTGATTATATGTGGGAAACAGTTTTATATGTGTTTGTGATATAATTTTTGTATCCCTGGGCTCCAGAATCCAAATTTTGTTGAAGAGCATACAAAGAGAGAGTAGACTTTAGTGATCCCTCACAAACACTGGGAGCACACATCTCCAGTCACTGATACAGCCAGTGGGGAAATCAAACACAGTCTCCCAAATTTAAGGAGAAGGAGGATGTTTGTATACTTGGAAAAGCAAATTGACCACCTCCCCCCGTACCCTGTGAAGGCGTTTTAAATAACACATTCTGGGAAATGTCATAAACGACCAGCATTAACATGATACAATCAATAAAAATATCACCCAACATTTGGATAGCACTTGGCATACACATACATTACTGCATTCAGTTTTCCAAGAACTCTGTTAAGAAAGCAGGACAGCTATTTTTATCAACATTCTGCACATGAGGAAACCGAGGCTCCAAGTGAGCAAGCGACTTGTCACAATGTCACACAGCTAGTTAAGTGGCAGAATCAAGACTAAAATTCAAGACTCTGGAAATCAAACCCCATGCTTTCTTTGCTATTCACTTCTGGGTCAGTAAAACCATTAAGTCATTAGCGGTCATGGCTTCCTTCAGGGAATAAAAGTAGGTCCCTGAGGAGAGTTGGAGAGAAAGAACAGGCTCCTCGGTTTATAGTTTTTAAATAATTACCTTCATCTGTCCTCTAACTCTACAATCCCAGTTCAGAACAATGCAGTGGCAGGCACATTGGGTTAGGAGGCAGGAAAGTTTAGTTTCACACTAATTCACACTAACTCTCTGAGTGACCTAGGCCAAATCTCTTCACTGATAAGACTCAGTTTCCTATACAATTAGAGTTTTTCTGGTTCAGACATTCAGATTCTCTGAAACTCTATTCAATCTACATATACGGGAGTGGACTAGGTTCCTCTGAGTTCTGTTCCAGGTCTGACAGTTTGTACTTCGATGAAAACTGCTGCCTAATACTAATAACTAATAATATTACATGTTCATCAAGTGCAGTCATTGTACTCAACACTTTACATATATTATCTCATTTCATTTTCACAACAAATCTATGAAGTAGGTGTTATTATGATCTTCATTTGACTCAAGAAGAGACTGAGACAGAGATCAAATGACTTGCTCAAGGTTACACAGTTAGGAAGTGGAAGAAACAAGTTATGAACCCAGGTAGGTTGACTCAAGAGCCCATAGTTTGAATCACTGACCCCACTAGAAAGGGCCATCTCTTCCACTCTAGTCATTTGCCAGAGACATTACAGGAGATATCTTGATCAGACAGGACAGTCTGGTCCCATTAAATAATCTCTTTTTATTTTTAATGTCTGAAGGGCCTTTTCTGGATCATTGTTTTGAAATCAAAATCAGTTCATCCATTTTGCATGGAATTAATGTCTCTGTAAATTCCCTTGAGATAAATCCTTCATAGAGAAATTTCTCTGGAAGCACAGATATAATTTTAAGAAATTAAGATGAGAACTGAATTCTGTGCCCCAAGCCAACCATTAGCAACATCGATGTAAGGAAGCTTTGACAATGGTCTTATTTTATCTAGTGGTATTTCTTCTTACCATCACAGATAGGATCCACCATGTTTTGCAGATTATTCACTGCACAAGGGGGCCTGAAGGAAAGCACAACTGAGGGCCCAAATCCAGCCCCCATTCCACTTGTCCTAAGTGCCCTGACTTCAAGCTGCATCTCCCCAAAGTAAGGGCACTTTTTGCTAATTTGCAGAAAGGCATAGTCCACTCACCAAACCATTCACTTGCAGAGCTGAGACTGTCTGGGATGTGAGAGGTGGGGGAAAGTGTAATGACTTCTGCTAATTCACACAAAGTTGCTTTATGAGCTAGCAGTTGCCCTGCAGATGGACCGTTACAGACAAGTCTTAGAGCTTTTACAGACTTGTTATACTATCTCACCACTCAGGGCACTGCTCTTTTCTGGGAGACAACTAGCTAATCTGAGAAATTAATTCCTACTACCAGTGTTGAATAGAGTGACAAGGAGAATGGTCCTCAGGCCTAAACACAGTGAAATGAACACTAGTTAGAAGTACTCAAAATACAAATGACAAAAGAGGATGTAATTGCTTTAAATGAGTTCAAGGCTTCCAAATCAGAAAAATCACATACCAAGAAATTGTGAGGAAAGGTCAAACCACTTGGTATTAAGCATCCCTGGAGGATGGCAGAGAAGCTTGAAAGCTGAAGATAGTTTAACAGTAAGCATTATCAGAAAGGGGAAGATGGTGTTTTTGATAAACCACAAATAAACTTCTTGATCTCAGGTGAGATTCAAAGAATGACTTGTTCAAAGAATAACCATTGAGGAATTAGAAAAAGTGTGTACTTGAAGCCAACATGTATTCATTAAGAACAAGTGATGACAAACCAACCTAGTGTTTTTAACAAGGTACCCACACAGAATAATAGAGTGTGGAACTTCAGTAAGGCATTTGGCAAGCTCTTTCATGCTAATCTTTTTAGATAGAGGCTACAGGGTAATACTTTTAGGGTTCACAACTGACTGAGGGCCAACCCTGAAAGGTGATGAGTAATTAAATAACACGCTGACATGAACCTGACTAAAAAGCTTTGGCCTTGTCCCATTCACTGATTTATCAAAGATGTGGAGGAAAATCAAAAAGGTATGTTGATCTAATTTGTGGTTACGGATATGAGGAGGGGAAACGAATGACTTGGATTTTTTTAGAACAGCCTTGATTTCAGATATTTTGTCCCAGTGTCCCCAGAAACCACCAAAATGCTCAAAATGTCTCAGAAATTCCAAAATTTTTGCATTCAAATTACATCTACCAGACTTCCTTTTACAGCTGAACACAACACAAAATCCCTTTGCCAGACTGTCTGTACCAGTTCAGGATTAGGAAAAAATCATCACTTGTAAGGAACATGATTGTGCCAGCAGTTGTATGGAAGGATGAAAGCAGAGGAGTAGGAGTGCCAGAAAGAAAACTGACTTTGCTAGCAGTGATGGGGCAATGTTAGATGGAAGAAAAGCTACTTGCATTGAGTTCTCTACTCAGAGAAGTCATTACTTTGGTTTCGCAAGTTTCCCACTTTCCTAGGTTGCAAAATCAGAGCTGACTTAATCTTGGACAGTTCACTTACATTTAAGGAATTTTTTTTAGTCATTGGGGCAGATGTTGAGAAATGCGGCAAGGAAGAGGTCGGGTGTTTGGTGCTGGTTGAATAGGCTGATCAAAGTCATTCTCTGAGACTATGGGGAAGTGTGGAAAGAACACGGGCTTAGGCGTCAGACAGACCCTGGTTCACATCCCAATTTTGCCATTTACTTAACTGTGTGATCTCGAGCAAGTTATTTAACCTCTTTAACCCTCGATTTCCTCATCTGAAAAATGGTAATGTAAAATGATAATTCTCATCTCACAGGGCTGCTGAATATTGAATAAGATAATGCATGTGAAGTGTATAATGTGATATCTAGTACATATTAAGAACTCAGCAAACAGAACTCCTCTCTTTTACTTACAAATTTGCTTCTCCGTCACAGTTCTCTTTCCTCAGTGAATGGCCTCACCATTCACCAGGTTGCTCAAAGCAAAAAACTTGGATATCATCCTTAATTCCTTCCTCTCTCTCATCATTCCCTCTATCCCTGATAAACACACACACATATACACACACACACATACATACACACACTAAATTACTTAGTTCTTAAGTTCTTTCTGACATTTCTACCTCTTGACTATCTCTCAGATCTATCCACATCCCTTCATTCCCACTGATATGTCCTTAGTCCCAGTCACCATCATCTTTCACCTGGATTTTGCCACTGCCTCCTAACTGGTATCTCTGCTTCTAGTTTTCTCTTACTCTAATCTATTCTTATTTCACATAGCAAAAATGATTTTTCCAATATTCAAAGTTTATCATATCACTGGTCTGCTTAAAACATGTTGACGACTTCCCATTTTCCTTATAGCAAAGACCAGTCTCTTTAAACCAGCTCTCAAGGACCTGGCATCCCAAACTCCTACTGTCCTTTCAGATGTGTCATCTTTGATGTCCCTTCTTCTGAGAAGCTTTCCCTGATCCAGGTCTCAGCTTAATTGTCACTTCCTCAGGAAGCCTTTCTTGAATCCCCAAACTAGGTTGCCCCTCTTCCTTTGTTATATGCTATATGCTTCCAAGGCCCCAGTATTTCTTCTTTGCTGCACTTTGTGCTCTTATAGTAATAACAAACACATAGCACTTGCTATTTGCCAGGAACTATTCTGAGCACTTTAGATTATTATCCAATGTAATCCTCATAACAATCCTAAGAAGTGGGTGCTGCTTTTATTCCCATTTCTCATATGATGAAACTGAAGCACAGAGAGGTTAAGTTATTTACACAAGATCATATATCTAGTAAGTAGTAGAGCTATGGATTTGAACCCAGGAAGTCTGGTCCCAGAATCCATGCGTTTAAAGCACTATACTATGATACCCCTCACTTTTAATAGCTTATAATCATGTAATTACACTAGACTATAAGCTCCAGGTCTGTGTGATTTACCACTGTATCTCCCAACCCCCAGGATGGTGCCAGAAATATAATTAACATTCAATAATTGATCATTAGATAAATCAGTCAATATTTATTAAATTAGTAAATAGTACCTATTATTATCATTCTCATATCCTGCCTTAAACATCATCTGCTTTATGAAGATTTCTCTAATCTCACACCTCTTCCTGGACAGATTTAGTGGTTCCTACCTCTGTGTTCTCAAATTTATTGTGTATAATGAGTCTTGCCCAAAAGCATGGGAATTCTTTGAGGGCAACAGATATTTAATTCATTCTTGGATCACTAATATCCATATCAAGAATGCCTGGCATATAGGAGGTGCTGGATTCATGTTAATGAATGGAAAGAAGAAAGGATTATAGACATCCAAATAGATGATAGATGACAGACAAATAGATAATAGACAGACATATATTATATCACCAAATGAGAATCTAAAAATAAGTATAAATCTAATAAGATGAAATTTAATTAGAATAACTGTATAGTTCTGTCAAGGATTCCAAATAACTAACTGCATGAGTTGGCAGGGAGATGATGCTTTACGGCAATACATATTAACAGACTTAGTGGTTTTAGTCAATAATGGTAAACTCCTTGTTAATCAACAATGTGCTGTTGCCAACAAATGTAATGCGACGTTAGGCAATTTCAACAGAAACTAAGTGTTCAGAAAGAGGGAGCTAACAGCTACATCTTCTGTATTAATCTGCCCATACCAACATTATATGCTTAATTCTGGGATCCACCATCTAAGAAGGAAATTGCATGATTGGGAGGGTGCTCATGGCTATAGTTCTTCATAAAAACACTTATTTTGGAAAGCAAAATCACTCCCTAATTTGTTACTTTTACAAGTTAAGACTGTCATATCCTTTTCTTTTCTATAATAATAACAGCACTCCCCCTTAGAGTTGCTGTGAGGATTAAACGAGGTAATAGTTTTAAAGCACTTTTCCCAGTGCCTGACTGTCTGACTCTAAAGTTATTAACCTACTGCACTGTGTAATACAGATACATCATAGTATTCCATTGTCACTTCACATTCAATTGTCACAGCACATCTGTGAGATGCATCATATTATTGTCATTTTACTGATGATAAAACTGAGGATCAAAAAGCTCAAGGGATTTCTGGTAAGTGACAGCTCTGGGATTCAAACCCAATTGCAGAGCCCATGGCCTTTTCACTAAACCACACTGTCTGCCTGGCAAATGTAAAAATAGTCATTTAGAAATCCATTAGGAAGAAAGGGAGAGAGAACACATGCACCTATCCTTCATCCTTCAAATGAAAAAAAAAATCACAGCACTTTCAGGAATCAATGCCTTTCATGTGTGAACAAAATGTCTGTCGAGCAATTAGGAAGTCTCTTGTCTTTTGAACATATGGGAAGACTACCTTTTCGTCTCCAGCCATAGGCATTCACAGAGCACATTTTCAAAAGTTGGATTGCTCCAGGCCTTTGTTCCAAGAATCACACACACAGACACACACATACACACACATATATGCCCTTTTACCTTCCCCTCATTTGACCGGCTGTTTCTCAACAGGCCACAGCTCGAGTTTTGGAAATGTAAGTCAGTTGCAAGGAATCCTTGGGCTAAAGGATCTTTCTCATTGATGAATGTAAATGTTATTCAAGTCATTGCTAGTCCACACCCTTAAACATATAATGAATCTCTATAGGGTTGATGTTAAGTCCATAAGTACTAGATACTTCATTTATCCATTCCTTTGTTTATTCAACAAATATTAATGATAACAGTAATATCTATAGTGCCCATTATGTTCCAGGCAGCATTCTATGGAGTTTGCACATATTAACTCATTTTTTACAACAACCTTATGAAACAGGTACTATTATTATTCTCCTTTTAAAGATAAGAAAACTTAGGCACAAGAGAGATTATATAACTTATGTAAGGTCACACAGCTAGGAAATAATAGAGTTAGGATCAAAACACAGACTATCTGGCTTTAGTGTCTGTACTCCTGTCTAACTACTGTTTCTCTAAACTTCTCCAACTATGTGCCAGATGCTGGAATAGTTTGGGTGTTCAGTAAGCTCCAAAATAAATCTTGAGCACCCACTATGTGCTTCACACAGTGCTAATCACTACATTAAGGATAAAAGAAACATTAGACATCATCTTTGTCTTCATAAATCCTAAAGCCTATTAGAGGAGAAAAGACTAACACATATAAAACAACATATAAAGACACGACGTCACTAGAGTATTGGGATTCAGGATAATCCTGATTGCAAATAGTCTGTCCTAACATCTCTATAAACCCTTAAAATGTGCCAGAAATTCAAATATTTTATCATCCAAACCACATCTCCCAAACTACATATCAGCTCTTTCTCCCATACCCAAAATGGCACAGAACTTTGGTGACATGTATATGCTCAAATACGTCAATAACCCTATTTTGACTAATTTTGGGATAAGTTCACAAGGTGCTTCTTGGGTTGACCCAGGTGAGCCTTTCATCAGGAAATATGAAGTGTAGCGTTGCTATTTTGCCTGAATGGCCACAATGGCCACCAGGAAATGTTAAGGGCTTTCTTTTTTTGTGTGTGAAGAAAATTCTCCCTGAGCTAACATCCGTTGCCAACCTTCCTCTATTTTGTATGTGGGTCGCCACCAAAGCATGGCTGAGGAGTGGTGTAAGACCACACCTGGGATCTGAACTCGTGAACCCAGGCTGCCGAAGCGGTGTCCACTGAACTCAACCACTATGCCATGGGGCCGGTCCCTCGAAGGCTTTCTAAAATGATTTTTTTTTCTATTTCCACTTGGCATTCGGTATAACTCACATATGCCAGAGCCTACAATAGCAGAAAGATCATGGCACACCAGGCAAGACCAGGTATGGGTGTGCAAACTTTACCATAACTTACACCCTGTAGCTGCTGAGAAATTTTGTCAGAAGAGAACTTGATTACGATGTGAAATTGTCTATAAAACTATATATTTAGGATATTTTCTCTTTTAAAGATTTAAAACTCATAGACATCTATGGTATGTATAAATATTGAACATTTTGCTAACTATTCTATACTTTTGGATTTTATTATCAACTATTTCAGGGTTTAGCAACCTATAGTCACTGGCTGTTTTTGTACATAAAGCTTCATTGGAACACAACCACACTCATTCCTTTACATATTGCCTCTGGCTGCTTTTGAGCTACAGTAGCAGAGTTTGGCAGTTGAAACAGAGACCGAATAGTCCACAAAGCCTAAAATATTTATTATTGAGCTCTTTAAAGAAAAAGTTCGCCAACCCCTGGACTATTTCATTAAAAGTTTTATTATAAATCTAACAGTAAAATAAGTTCAAGGTAGAAGAGGCATTAAAAACGTATCAGGAGATTATTGACACTGACAGCTCATTTTTAATTTTTTTATTGAGATAACATTGATTTATAACATTATATAAATTTCAGATGTACATCACTATATTTCAGCTTCTGTATAGACTACATCGTGTTCACCACCAAGAGTCTAGTTTCCATCCATCACCATACAAATGTGTCCCTTTATCCCCTTTGCTCTCTGCCCCGCCCCCCCCACCGCAACCACCAAACTGTTCTCTGTATCTGTGTGTTTGTTTATCTTGCACCATATGAGTGAAATCATATGGTGTCTTTCTCTGTCTGACTTATTTCGCTGAGCATAATACCTTCAAGTCCATCCATGTTGTCACAAACGGCAAGATTTCATCTTTTTATGGCTGAATAGTATTCCATTGTATATATACCACATCTTCTTTATCCATTCATTTGCCTATGGGCACTTAGGTTGTTTCCAAGTCTTCGCTATTGTGAATAATGCTGCAATGAACATAGGGGTGCATATATCTTTTGAAAATAGAGGTGCATATATCTTTTGAATTAGTGTTTTCGTATTCTTTGGATAAATACCCAGAAGTGGAATAGCTGGATCATATGGTAGTTCTATTTTTAATTTTTTGAGGAATCTCCACACTGTTTTCCATAGTGGCTGCACCAATTTACATTCTCACCAGCAGTGTACAGAGGTTCCCTTTTCTCCACATCCTCTCCAACACTTGTTATTAAATGAAAGTAGACCACTATCTTATACCATACACCAAAATTAACTCAAAATAGATTAAAGACTTGAATGTAAGTCCTGGAACCATAAAACTCCTAGAAGAAAAGATAGGCAGTACACTCTTTGACATCCGTCTTAGCAGTATCTTTTCGCATACTGTGCCTTCTCAGGCAAGGGAAACAAAAGAAAAAGTAAATAAATGGGTCTACGTCAAACTAAAAAGCATGGCAAAACAAACCATCAATAAAGTGAAAAGACAACCTAACAATTGGAAGAAGTTATTTGCAAATAATATATCTGTTAAGGGGTTAATATCCAAAATATATAAAGAACTCATACAACTCAACAACAAAAAATAAACAACCTGATTAAAAAATGGGCAGAGGATCTGAACAGACAATTTTTCCAAAGGATATATGACCAACAGGCATATAAAAAGATGTTCGATCTCTGTCTCTATGTGTTTGTTTATTGTTGTTGTTATCTACTATTTAATGAAGGAAATCATACAGGGAACGGGGGAGGGAGGAGGGCGAAAGGGATAATTCGGCACATGTGTGTGGTGATGGGTTGTAATTAGTATTTGGGTGGTGAACATGATGTAATCTATGCAGAAATAGAAGTATAATGATGTACACCTGAAATTTATACAATGTTATAAACCAATGTTACTGCAATAAACAAAAAATTAAAAAAAAAGATGTTCAACATCACTAATTATTAGAGAAATTTAAATCAAAACCACAGTGAGATATCACCTCACGTCTGTCAGAATGGCTATTATTAAAAAGACAATAAATCACAGCTCATTTTTTGACCAAAGAAATATACTAGAAGATTAAATCCTAGAATATCAGAACTGGGTAAACCTTTAGAAATCTGTCCGTAGATACTCTATTTTATTTTTTTAATATTATTGTACACAGTAGGAAAAAAGTCTTTTTTTAACACCTTTTTTTACATTCCACTTTTAACACAGTTATTTAAATCAGTCTGAGCTTTCCTCTGATTCTAGTCAGTGCCCATAAATACACTTTTACAGAATTATTCATGTACATACTTTTATGATCTGCTTTCTTCATTTAACATTATTGCACAAATTCATAGGATGTCAGTGCTTAGAGGTACTTGAGATTCTGTAGTTCAATCCCACCTCATCCCCACTCTAGTGTTACAGTGAGGACAATGAGGCTCAGAAGGAGGAAGGGACTTACCCAATACCTAACAGGAACAGACTGAATTGAACACCATGTTTCCACTGTTGTTGCCTCAACTCTGTTTTGTACGCACATTCTTATATACTGATAGATTCTTTGCATTTAGATGTTAATGAATTGCTTGCTTAACAATTCTCTCACTTTTGTAATGCTTGGTTTCCAAATGAGAAACGACCCAGAAAAGCAAAGTATCCTGCCCAAGATCTCATGATGAATTAGAGGTAGAGTTGGGACTAATTGCACAGTGCTAACATCTGCAGAAAGTGCCAAAAGGTGACATTTGGTCCAAGCCTGCTGAGAAAAACAACAGTGGCTCTCTAGGACCCATCATGTCCACAAGTGAATGTCCATTTTTCACTTGATGTTAAGAAACTATAGATCCTACTACTCAGCCTAGCTTATTGCTTCCTTGTAGCCAGGAACAAGTGTTCCCAGGCAGCGTCCCCTGCCAGGCCTGAGTAAAACAGACAAGGGGAAGGCCTGATGACAATAGGAATCATGGGATGGTACAAGATTACTACTGCTTCGTTTTTTTCCCTAAAGCCAAGGATCCAGATAGCAAGATAGAAAAAACTGGGCACTTGCAGCATCTCTGACATATTTGTTTGGGACTTTCAGCAAGCTGACTCCTCACTTTGTGCTCTATTCAATCTGAACTGCTCACTGTCTCTCTCTCTCTCTCTGTCACACACACACACACACACACACACACACACACACACACACACATAATCTGTGCTTTCCTAAAGCCTTTGCCTTTGCTGATGCTAGGCCTGCTCTTCCCACAGTCGCCACCTGCCCCCATCTCTTCCTGGGCAAATTTGACCATTTTTCAATGTCATAATATCAGTTGAGGTTTTGAGAGGTGAAGGATCACATGGTTACTATGGGACAGAGAGCAGACACAAGCTTGGTCTTCTGTTTTTCTATTTTGCTCTATCTGGAAGATGAACAGAAATAAGACTTCTCTCTTCAACATAACCTTTGTCAAGATTATCTCAGAGCCCTGAACACACACTAGATCTCCTAGAATGTTGTAAATATAGCTTGGAACTCCAACAGAAAAGCCTAGGTGTGGACTCAGGGACTTTTCGAGCCAGGTTGTATTTTCTTAGGATTATTTTCTATAGCTAGTATCAGGGTTGTATGGCCAGAAAAGACTCTCAAGTTTATCTAGGACAAGTCTGCAACCAGAAAAACTATAAATTAAGACTGACAAAATATGAAAGCTGTGAAAGTGCTGGCTGGCTCTCCTCCATTTTTCCTCTACATGGACTAAAGCCCGTATAGTACACTCCAAGGAAAAATGCCTTCAAACCTCCACAGGAGTTAATTGTGTCTTGCCCCTAACCTCTTATGCTGCTACTTTGTTACTCTAGGGAGTAAGCCAAGCAGCACTAGTTTAATTGTCAAGTTTAGAATGAACATTCTCTAATGAAGAACTGTGAACATTCAAGAAGCCCTGTGGTCAGGAACTAAATACTATGCAATTGGCTGCCCAGGGGCCTGTTTCTTCTGTGGCCTGTTTGGAGTCAGAGCTGTATACTTGACAAAAACTAATTTTTGCAGCTGTCAGAAGCCAGGACAGCTGTGAAAAGAGTGAGTTGGATTGGGTTCTGCCTCCTGCACCACTCCAAAGCCCTGCCAACACCAGTTTCTAGAACCTTTCCCACCAATGAAAGTACAAAGGGGAAAGAGTCCTGTGTGCTTTTCACAGGCCTGGCAGAGCCTGGAAGCTTGGCATTCAGGTACTTCTCTTTGTTTCAACAAGTACCCTGAGTACATTCAAAATGGGGATGGCTAGAGGTTAAATATGAGGCACTGCGGAAGTTTTTTTTTTTATAGAACTTCATTTCTGGCCATAATTTCCCTAAGTTGTGTCTAAATTGAAATCACCAACACCTGTTCTCTCTGCCGTATGCAATCTGGGGGAGGAGTGTCAGATTTGCAATGTCCTCAGACATGTCTTTAAAGTTTCATAATACCACTTCCTGTATGTCCCATGCTAGATGGGCTCAGAATTGGCAGTGCATGTTTTCAGAAACACAGATATGCAAAGGGTCAGGGAGAATGTGAAGCTACCAGGACAGACTACGTAATTTGGAGAGCCCAGAACAAAATGAAAATGTGTGACCCCGTGTTAAAATTATTAAAATTTCATGATGGGAATAGCACGTCATTAAACCAAGCCCAGGTCTTTCTAACTATGGAGCTTTGTGTGACTGCACAGGTTGCACCCTCATGAAGCCATTCCTGCTCCCTATTTACACAGAGACCAGAACACACTGGTGAGTCAAAATTCAAACTGGCTCTTGACAGAAAACCTGATAGGTTTAATGGTTATTAAACTATAATTCCCTGTGCAATGGTTACATTGTGGAATGCTGTAGGAAGAGAAAATAAAAGTCTCCTAATGATGCTCAAGAACCATTCAAAGACTTTACTAGTTTAGATGACGACTTCTTAGAGACAGAGGAATTGACTAGATGAACTTTTACCAATCTTTTAAAAGGATATTATTTCTGTGAACCTCACTGACCTTCCCTGACAGTCCATGATCTCTTTTGACCAGAATTAACAATCCATCTTGGCTTCTTGCTACTTTATATTTATTTACTCAACCAGTGCATGACTTGCTGCCCTCATCCCACACAGTTAAATCAGAGCTTTCACTGGTTAATATTTATAAAAAATACTTTGAAGATGAAATCCTTGGTGGGTAGAGAAAACACTGGACTTGGATAGAACAGAAAGTTGTGAGGTCTAGGCCTCCTCTCAGAACTACTATTACCATACAATGTGATCTTTGACAGATTTGTGGTAGTTGAGTGGCTGTACTTTCCTTTTGCTGAAATAGCAAAAGCCAAATGAAGAGCCTATAACGTCTGGTGGGATTTTGCCCAAGGCCAATACTGAATGCCTGGGTTGCTTTAGAAGAGAAGTGTTGGCTGTTTCATCTCTCTGGCCCTCAGTACATTCTCCTTCCCTCCCCTGTACACACACCATACTCTGAAGATGGTTATTAGCAGGGAAGCACTTTATGTTATTAAGAGAACCATGCTCAGCAATACCTTGTCTTTGGGCTGGCATTTAGACTTTGTCTACACAGAAACCGGTTTGACTAAAATCTGGAAAAAACAAACAAACATAGGTGGAAAATAATAATCACAGTGGTTTTACACATACATTTGGTTTCTAGGGCTAGATAACTGATTTAACTGATTTTGTTAGCATTTTCTATCCTGTTATTCTGGTGCTGTGAAGGCCCTAGCTAGAAGTGGGAGTTGTAGGGAAATAAAGAAATTGATTCTGAGCTTATTTTCCCCAGGGCTTCTGAGGGGACTCCACCCTCACTCTTGATAGGGAGTTGGAAGGAGTCTATACTTTTAATTCCACATAAGGTATAGCTGTGGACTGCTCAGAATGTCCCTCTTTGCAGTAGCACCCTGACAGCAGGGAGCTGCAGCCATGTAAGCCAGTTTGGGCTTGGGCTGGGGCTCCAGTCAACCCTATAGCTGGTCCCGTCTCTCTGACCTGCCTCCTGTGTGGACTGTAGGCCAGGATAAGCCAGGCCACCTCAACGCTTGTGTCAGGAGTCAAAGGTGAGGGAGGGAAAATGTTTCCTTAGCTCCTGGCTTTAGCTGTGTCTGGCTGCCTGCATACTGTTGAAATTCAGCTGCCAGCCTCACCTTAACCAAAACCAGTTGATTCTCTTAAAATAATCTGATTTCAGAAGCCCCTCAGGCATGGCTTAAGGTCCTATATTGACTTTGGCCATTAGCTCTGGGGCAAGGGAGACCTGAATTGATTTCAGAGTCATGGGAACCTAGATAGGCTACCAAAGGCTTCTAATTGGCCAACTCTCAGTCCAGTTCAACATGTACTTATGAGACCAATCATTCTGTGCCAGGCCAGTACTAACAACTAAGGGTACAAAGCGGACTGGGGCCTAGTCCCTGCCCTTCAGGAGTTCACTGACTGTTTACAAAGCCAGAGGAGTAAACAGATGATTTCAATATAATGTGATTAATGATAGGCAAGAAATGAGAACTTGATGTCTTGAAAGCACTGAGGAGGAGCACCCAACCCAGCCTAAGGGCATCAGGGAAGACTTCCTGTAGGAGGGTTCAACAGGTACAGTTCAAAAGAGTTAGTTAGGGGGAAAACAGTGAGAAATAAATGTCAAAGAATGAATAACAAGAGCAAAGGCAAAAGAGTGTCTAACAGCACTCTATGCTCAAAAAACTATGAAGAGAGGAAAATTAAAGTACAAGCATTAACGAGCAATGAGAGGGAGGTAGATAGGTAAATAGTCACGGGAGTACTGGATGTCACATTAAGGAGCTTAGCTTATATTCTAAAGGAACTGGGGAGCCAGTCAGGAGTTTTACGCAGGGAAGATTTGTCAATTGAATGATTACTTGGAGTGCAGTGAATGTATGGATGAATAAACAAATCTATGTCATGACTTTACTTTAAAATGTGCAATGTTTTCCCAGAAGCCTACAGAATAAAGCCAGAATTAATTGATTTGGTTCTCATCAAGCTGCTCTAACCTAAACTTCTATTCTCAACCCACTCTGTTCTCTAGCCACATAAAATTCACTATTCTTCGCTCACTTAAAGCTCATGCTATTCCCTATTCCTAATTGGTCCCTTTCTCCTTCCCTTCTCTGCTGAATCCAGAGTAATTCTTTGAGAGCAAGGTCAATTATCATTTTCTCTGAGAAGCCATCCCTGACCTCTAATTACTCTGTTGTTCCCCTGTATTCCCATAGCACCCTGTTTATGCCATGTAGCTTTTATCACACAGTGTTGTAACGTCTCTGATTCCCTGAGTATTCCCCACTTAGCGTGAGCTGCTTGAAAAAAAAAGAAGATGCCTTATGTATTTATTTATATATTCCCAGCACTTCACACAGTCAGCACTCAATAAATGTTTGTTGAAGAAATCTAAGGATCAACTGGTTGAAACAGAAGGTTAAAAACACACCACTCTAGTCATTTGGACACTAGAAGAGTTTAATTGTGGAGTGTAGTAGAAAAAGCATCAATCAGGAGTGGGGATTGGAAGGTGAGACAAGACTTGAGATTCCAGTCCATGTGCTGCCATTTGCTTACCGCAGTTTTCTTTTCCTATCTCTGTGCTTCAGTGTCCCAAGCTATATATTAGTTCAACAGATCTCCTAAAAGGTGATCAACCTCTTTCCCTTCCCAGATCCAATTTTCTAGGATCATATTATTCCTATGGTTCACATTCCTATCTCCAAGATGTGTACAGAGGCTATGGCAAGGAGATAAAGCACTTGGATCTAGAAGAAAAAGATGCCAAGTCCCTGTGATAGATGAATATTGGGAAAGGTATCTAAGAGACAGTTCAGAACTCACTCAAAATGGAAACAGCTTTCTCTCTCTTGCTCTTTCATATCTAAACAATGAGGCACAGTGGCATCTGGAGTTGCATTGCCTTGACTTTGCCTAGCCCCAGTAGCCCATGAAAGCCCATACAAAATATTTCACAAAGTGAGCCTTGTAACTTAAATTCCATAGGGTTCATTCATTTGCAACTTTCATACCGCAAGAGACCTGCTGTCTGATATTTTCCAGTCTGATAAAGGAAGGTGTTTTCCTGAATTTTGCTGTGAAAACAAAGCCACAATAGCACAACCCAGGTTAAAAAAAGAGGAATTATATTAACAGGACATTTCTTAGCTGCCTCGCAGCAAAGGGGAAAAGCTTATAACATCTACAAAATGATAGCTAATAGAATGTGTGAGTATTTCATTTGCATGTTTTTCATTTATGTGAAAACAGAACCCAGGTTCTTTTCTGACTCCTTTATCACTACTTCCAAAGTTCTATAACCCTGGCCCATTTGTCCTTCCAAGGTTGGACAACGTTGGGTTGGCTGAGCTCAGAGAAATGAGTGTCAGGGTTTCAGAACAGAGTGTGAAAATAAATAATAATGATAATTTAAAATGATAGCATTTGCATAGTGCTTTACTGTTATAATCCTCTTTTGTATAAACCATCTTAATTGATTCTTATGATAAACATGTTCTAGTGAGCTTCAGGGCCTTTGCACATGCTTTTCTCTTTGGACAGTTCTTCCCACCTGTTTTTGCCTACTTCTACTAATGCTTCAGATCTCAACTCAATGATCACTTTATCAAGGTTACCTTCTCTGACTTCACTGTCCATGACAAGTCTCTCTGTTACACACTCATGGCACCAGTACCTTTCTTTGTTTCTCTTATCATAATTGCAATTTTACACGAGTGAGCATGAGTATTTGATTATGCTATGTCTATAATATAAAGTTGTTGCTGAGAAGTGGCTGCCCAACCAGAGACTATATTTCACAGCCCTCCTAACATCTCGAGAAAGGGAAAAGTGGCATATGACCAGTTCTTACTAATGCAATATGAACAGAAGTGATGTGTATCATTTCTAGGCCACAACATTTAAAAGGCAGGTGTGCCTTCTTTATCCTCTCTTTGTACTTTTCCTGCTGGGTGCAGAGGCTTCTGAGGCACTAGGGCAGTGGTTGTCAAACTTGACTATATGTTATAATCACCCAGGAACTTAAAAAATTCTGATATCTCTGCTGCATGCCAGGCCAATGAAATCTCTGTACGTGAACACCCAGCCATCAGTATTTTTTAAGCTCCTTAGGAGATTCTAATGGGTAGCTAAAGTTGAGAACCACTACCTAGGGGTGGCTTCTGGATCCCTGAAACAATTTGTGGAGAAATACTGTCTGCTGAGCAGGAATATCTGTATTGGGCTCTCATGTGAGCAAGAAATATTCTTACATTAAGCCACGGAAATTTGGGTGGTTTGTTTATTACATCAGCTATTTAACCCTAACTAGTATACTCCCCATCGTATCTCCAGCACCTAACACAGGACCAGGCACATATTAGGTGCATAATTACTATTTATTGAAGAAAGGTATTATCGTCTTCATCTTTACAGATGAAGTTCAAAGTGGTTAAATAACTTACCCAAGGTTGCACAGTTAGAAAGCAGTAGTCTGAATTTGAGCCTAGGTCTCTTTGATTACAAATTGGGGATTCTTCCCACTATACTATGATGCTCCATTTTGCAAATGAGGAAACCATAGGATTTCAGAACCAGGAGCACTCACTTTAATATTCCTTATAGGTGACAATTAGTGGGGTGTGATGGCCTCAGGATTCTGACAGCTAATGGTGGGGCTATTAGCACCTAATTAGTGGTAAATGAAGGAATACAAAGCCACTTATGGGAGTTGGTGGAAGTTGTTGGGTGGTAATTCTCCTTATCTGGGTCTTATGCTGCCTGTTTCAGGAGCAAGCATAATACTTCAAACTTTTGACAACTAAGACCCTTTTACATGAGACCCCAGACAACCAACAATTAGAATATAGTGTTATATAGTAGAAATGCAAATACCTTAGCCCTGGACCAAATCAAGTTCTGCCTAAATGGTCTCAATGAACCCAGTTTTCCTGCATCTTCCAATTTGTCTAACGTATCTTTCTAAAGATCACCTGCATCATATAACTCCACAGCTCAAAAATGTATAATAGCTTCCTGTCCTTTCCCATCTCAATTCCACATCATTCTGCTCAAATCACTACAAGACTCTCCATAATTTGTCCCTGTCATATCCAATCAGTTTTTTTCTTTTAGCCCTCATTTACACACCTTTTTCTTTAGCTGAGGTGCCCTCTTCACACTCTGTACCCCATTCACACCATCTTCAGCATCCCTTCAAACCTTTCTTTCTGTTGTGGCTTGGCTTTGCACCCTACTCTGCTCATGTCTCACAACTCCATGAAGTCTTTTTATATTACTCTGATCCATCTAGTATTTTTCTAGTTGTTGTGTTTTGTATGTTGGTTTTATCTCCCTGGAGGAGTTTGCCAGCAATTTGGTTGGTAGGTCCCCACACCAAGCATTCTTCATTTGTGTAATTGTGATCACTGAATATTTTCTTTACAGAGATAGTTGGCAAAGCATTCCAGAATACATGATCCCATTTGATGATCACACTAACTCTATGAAATAAATATTGATTCCTTATTTTGCAAAATATTTATTGAGGATCTGCTACCTGCCAGACACTATGCAGGGAAGTTATTTCTAGCCTCTTTTTACAATTGAGGAAACTGAAAAATTTGTGAGGTAAAGGGACTTATTCAAGGTCACACAGCTGAAAAATGACTGATCTAGAGCTCCAACTCAGGGTTATCATTCCATATCTAAGGCTCTCTCTATTACATGTTATATTTCCCCTAGAGTAAGTATTAAATATTTCTTAATTGAAATAAAGTAAATTTCATTTTTCTACATTTCAGAGATTTCATGGTATATTATTGGGAGCATTAGCAATATGATCAAGAAATATTTATTGGGCACTAATTGTTTGCTGAGTAAAAAGGATGTATACATAAAAATTAATAACATTAGGCACGCTCTGTTAAGTGCCAAGTGAATTGCAGAAGTGTCCCAGGCCTTCTGAGAAGGACAACAGCATTGTGAGCTGGGGAGGACCTGGAAGGCTTCAAAGGACAGGTGAGCTTTGAGCTGAGTCTTGGAAGATAAGTAAGATTTTGATAAAGAGAGAAGGGAGAGGAGGAAGGGCATTTAGAGAGAAGAAATAATGTGAGCAGAGCATCTCAAGATGTTGCACGACCAAGCATCATTGGTTTGCACCAACAGTAAGAAACAAACTTTTGAGCAAAATGTGATAAGTGAAAACCCAGCTGGTTTTGAGTATTCAAAGAAGGTGATAAAGAAGTATGAGAATGGGAGACCAAAGCCCGGAAATGAATTACTCGAAGTGACAGAACTTTACAAAGTGTAAATTACAATGCACATAGAAACGATTAAAAGTATTTTTATTGTTGTTACTGCTATTCTACTGCACAGTAAATGGTTTGATTTAATCATAACTGAGTTTCATCATTGAGTGGTGGCCATTTCTATAAAACTTTCTTTCTTCTCACATTGTTATGAGCTTATTAGATGTTCAGAAGGACCTGAGCCAGCAGGCAGGTGGCTTCAGGCACTGTTAGTCCTCCACACTTAAAGTGAGCTTCTTGAAGGAAATGGATTTTAGGGAAAGTGAACTTTTAATAAGGAAAAATAAATAAAGTTTGACAGAATGAGCCAGCAACACTAATTATCCTCTCTCACTTTGCCCAGCACTTTGATCCCTTCAGTGACTTGCAAGGACTCATCTTCCTCTCACACTTAACTCTGAGAAATAAGGAGCACTGACATTACAATTCTATATGGAGGCAGTCTTGAAGGCTGTGACAAGTTGCCTGAGTTCAAATCCCAGCTCTGTCACTTCCTAGCTGTGAGAACTTATACCTCTCCAAGGCTCAGAGAGAAAGAATAATCCCTACTTTGCAAAATTCTCATGAGGATTAAATAAAATATGTATATGTAGGACTTGAAGTTTTCCTCAAATATCAGTTCTTGTTTAGTTCCCTGGCATTATAGAGCATAGGTTTGAGAGTCAGAGAAGATATGGACCCAAGTGAAGGAAATTCATTCAACGAATTACAGTTGAGTTTCTCTTAAGTGTCAGGCTCAGTGCTAGGGGCTGGAGATAGAGCAGTGAACAAAGCCAACAAGACCTTTATTTTTGTAGAGTGTACAAGCCATGGATTTTTTTGTGCTTATAATACTTAATTTGACTGAGCCTCAGTTTGCTCAATGGAGTGATAGTCATTGCCCAACATACATTATCAGGAAGTTGTGAGAATCAGAGTAGATAATGCACATGGAAACATTCTTGTGAACTGTAAATTACTGTACTAGTGAAATTATTATTAGTTGTGTTCCTATTTGATAGCAAGAGGGGCTAAAAAGCATGAGTTACTAGCTATAGGTACCAGAGAGCATATTATCACAGAATCCTGACCAGGAGGCTGGCAAGACTGGAGTGAATATGAGAATGTCATCAATTTCAAGTCCCAGCTGCTGGAAGTACCCAGGCACTTTGTACAGCTAGGGAGATCTGGCTCTCTGTAATAGTGAAGGAGAAAGCCTTTGTCTTTGGGCCTCTGGTCATTCCTTCTTGTACTCAACTTCCCCCCTTCCCTTCCAGGAAGCCCATATTCACATTGCCTTTCCAACTGTTTCCCTTCTCCCACCTCTACGTGAATCTTCTCTAAGGAAATGATCTAGCTAACTAATTCATATCAGTGTATCAATGACTGAAAAAACCTCATGGATGACCACTCCCAAAGAAAGGGGCATTGAATTGGGGGCTTAGCCTTAAGATAAAGGAATAGAGCACTAATGGTAGAATCCTGGGGAATACCAATAAGGCTCAGGTTCCTCTGAAATCATACCAAGTAGATGAAGACTGGTCCAACTATAGGAGACCTAACAATAATAGAAAGATAAAATGTCAGAGCTAAATGACTTCTTAAAGTATGTTCACTAGAACACTAGTGATTCATCTATTCTTCTAGAAAGAAAGAGGATGGAGACGTGATGACCAATATCCCTGGAAACCCTTTTTCGTAGCCCCAAAGAGTAGATCTTTTATGAGCCATTGTTATGGTTGGGGGAGGACACAGATCTGTTGGTACATGCAGAGAAACCCATCTCCAAATCTCACTAGTAAGGTCCTCAGGCTGCATTAGCTGGCAAAAAATGTGTACTCTTTGTCTCTGTAGAAGAAACCTATTTATTTGATTGCCTTGCCAGAAACCCCCTTTGAAGGGAACTGTCCCTCACTTTTTACAGAAAGAAATCACCTCATTCACTTGGTTACTGAGAGCTACTATGTTCCTACAATGTGATCTCACTCCCTGGTAACACTTAATTTGCTCAAGGACGGGCATGTGACCCCAGCTTATACAATAAGAGTCCTTATCTGGGCTTTTGGACCAAGAGATTCCAGCCCATTTTGCTGCTAACTTGAACTGTAGAGATGTTATCAGTGGCCATTTTCTCCCATGTGGATTTAGAATGGAGAAAGTGGTCTGTAGAGAGAGGAGAAGCAGGAGATATGTCAAGAGAAGCAGAGACAATAGAAGGAGAGAGAGTCCTAACAGCATTGAGTCCTTTGTTCTAATTCTTCCTAAGGCCCAGCAGAATTCTGGTTCTGTGAAACATTCATATTGGTTTAATTATAAGTAGCTCTGCAAAGAAACATTATTCAGTTTCTCCTTTTGCTTTAGTGAGCTCAACTTGATTTCTATTACTTGCAACCATAACTCCTAACTAGTAAAGCTCCATACTTATCAAAACCAAAGGCAAATCATTATTGAGCTTTTATATTCACACAATCCTACCATTATATGAGTATTTTCTGCTCTTATTTATATTATTACTTGACCACATATGATCCTTTTAATGACAGAACTTGTAGACCAGGTGCTATTTGCATGGTTAAGAAACCTGTAGAAACCGAGGCACAAAGCAAGGCAAAGACTTATCAAAGGTCAATATCAGAACTAGAACACATATCAAGGTGTTATGATTTTGGGTTATTCACGAACTTTGTGCTCTCAGCCCAAGATGGGGAGCCTTGGCTTTGTACTAGTGATTCTCACTGATAGAGATGGCAGGTTAAAAAAGCCAAAATGTTTCCTCTAACCACCTGAGTGACAAACCTATATGCCTAAAGCCACTGATATAGCATTTGAGCATAGTCACTCTGAGTCCAAGGTGGTTGACACATTCATTTCAAGCAGCATGGCATACAGTAGTTTAAGAGAACACAATTTGTAGAATCAGAAGATGTTTGAATCTTGTCTCTACAAATTTCAACCTGTGTGGTCTTGAGAAAGTAATTTAAACTCTCTGAACTTGTTGTCTCATTTGTGAAATGAGAATAAAAATACCTTCCTGAACTCATAGAGTTGTTGCTAGGATTAGAGGGGGAAAAAAGGCATTGAAAACTCTAAAATGCTGAGCATGTCCTTATCGTTCTGATTTTTTAACAAAATAAAAGTTCATTCTACTAACGTTGCTAATGATGGGTTTGGTTCTTTTTCTATTGTGAACTTCTTGAAGGTATGCCTAGCACATAGTAGGTGCTGAGGAAAGGTCAGTCACTCGTTGAGAGTTTCTCGCATTTTGTCAATGAGAAAAGGACCTTGCAGATTATATGCAAACATCATTTAGTAGTCAGGATAGCAGGGGTTCCAAATCTGACTGTATAACTTACTAGTTGTATGAGCTTGGACAAGTTGCAGTATTTCTCTGAGCTTCGCCTTCCTCCTCTGTAAAATAAGAGTAATAATAGTACTTTTCTCATAGGATTGTTGTGAGGATTAAATGAGTCAATTTACATAAAACTGTTAAAAGAATGGCTGAGCACAGAATACGCACTCTTAAATGAGTTAGTTCATGTGAGGCTCTTAAAAGGATGGCTAGCATATAATAAGTGTGTAATAAACATTAGCTGTTATAGTCCATTGCATAGACTGATAAGAGAACCACAAACTAGTTATTCCTAGATGAGGCCCTTTCATTCCAATCTGATCACACAATCCAAATGCTCTTACAATGCTGTATTACTTTAGTGTCCATATCCCTGTCTTGGTTTGCTATCTGTGATAAGGCTGCTTTTAACAGCTTTGCAGACAGGTTTTCTGGGCATGCCATTTTGGCCAACATTAGAAAGCAGGTGACTAAGGAATAGTAATGTTGGATGGGAGACAAAGAGGTTATTGCTGTTAACCTAGTATTTGATCATTGTATTTGAATCAGCTTTAGTCCTAGGTTTAAGTTGATTCAGGAAGGAAAACAACCAGAATTGGCATCCTTTGTAATTATATGAGAATGTAATCAGTTTTGGGCTGTTAGAAAATATTGTTTGCTTTTCTTTATGGCTTTGAACATAATAATTCATAATTCCAGTATACACAAGCTTGAATCATCTATCTAAATAAAGTAACAGATTTTCAGCTGACAAATATCACAGCACTATTTGTGATTCATTAGGCAAAGTATAAGAATTCCTACTAATAACTCTCCACTTTCCAAGGTATGAGAGAATGATGCCTCTTCCTTTCATGGATTTACATTTCAACTCAGCCAGAAATTAAATAATTTTTTTTTAAATTTGTGTGTGTGTGTGTGTGTGTGTGAGGAAGATGAGCCCTGAGCTAATATCCATGCTGATCCCCCTCTTTTTGCTGAGGAAGACTGGCCCTGAGCTAACATCTATTGCTAATCTTTCTCATTTTTTTTCCCTTTTTCTCCCCAAAGCCCCAGTAGATAGTTGTATGTTATAGTTGCACATTCTGCTAGTTGCTGTATATGGGAAGCTGCCTCAACATGGCCCAACAAGCAGTGGGTCTGTGTGTGCCCGGGATCCGAACCTGGGCTGCCAGTAGCGGAGCGCACACACTTAACTGCTAAGCCATGGGGCCGGCCCCTAAATAAATTTTTGATATTCGCAGATTGATTCATGATATTCTAAGGAGTTAGCTGCCGTGGGTCAGGTTGGAACTTAAGGGGTAGGGGGCATTTTCTCAGGGACTTGTGAGGTCATACCTCTCTGAGGAGGAGGTGTGTAGAGGAAGGCAGTAGCAAGGGATTGTATGACTCCACCTATAACACATCCTCAGTTCCCCCTTGTGACTTCACTGTCACCAGTGCCCAGAAGCAGCTGCCAGGAAACTGGACTCCAGAGAATTTGTCCCAATTTCAAGATAGAGCTAGTTCAACCCTAACCAAAGTTTTCAGTTAGCTGCAAATAATGTGTGTCTGAGGACAAGGTATTACTTGTTGAGAGGAACTACTTACAGAAAATTCTTGTGTGGAAGAAAGAACTCTGACAAAGGAGAATGCTGGCCCATATTTCTCTGCATCTGAATAGCTGAATGACCTTGGGCAAGTCACTTCAGATTCAGAGGGCAGTTTTCTCTTCTGTG
This sequence comes from Diceros bicornis minor, assembly GCF_020826845.1. Classification (NCBI taxonomy): domain Eukaryota; kingdom Metazoa; phylum Chordata; class Mammalia; order Perissodactyla; family Rhinocerotidae; genus Diceros; species Diceros bicornis. The sequence continues at coordinate 61,013,838 of NC_080781.1, forward strand.
TAACAGAGCTAATTGTGCCCTGCTTAACTTCAAGTGTTGCTATGAAAACTGACTGAGGTATTATAGCAAATATTCCTTGTGAACCACGTTGTCCTATGCAAAGGTCACTGCTGTAAGGGCCCAAAGCCGCAGAGACACCATGGAGATACGGTGACGGCATCCCCTTTTTTGTTAACCCAGAGAAACAATATGGACCTGATGGCAGTCATTCAGTGGTTCACCTCACTTAGCTTTGAACTCTACAAGGAGGCTCTGCTACTGTGAAAGATAGCAGTGATCTCAAGTGCATCTTTTGGCCTCATTCTGACTTCCCCAGAACACTCCATTCTTAAAGACCCATAGGTGACATATGTTCTTTGATTGATGGTCATTTTCCCTTTTGGCAGCTATTGATTCCCTCCTCAGTACCTGGTAAAGCCAAAACAAATACAAGCCAAGATTCCCTGTATGGTGCCATCTAGAAACGTGTTTTTCAGCAATGAATGTCGCAAAGGACATTTCTACAGTAGAATGGGATAGGGCCCTTTTGCTGGGGAAGGGTGATATGTGGGTGGAGAGAAAGAGGGGTCTTGCTGAAATGATTTCCAACTGTTGACCTTTGCTTCACGTGTTTTGAAATCTTTTAAACGTGGAGTTTAAACTTTGAATCCAAATGTTATCCCTGGCACCTGAACTTGGGGTCAAATACCATCAGGCATTTTGAAAAGTAAATAGCACTATACAGATGATACCAGTAATTAACTGTTGCCTAATGCCTGAGAAGCAATATGACATTGTCTTTTGCGGCAAACAAAGCAAGCTTCAAGTTCTAGCTCTGCCTCAATATTGCCATCTTTAAAATGGGAATAATAACAAACAAATAATACTTCCCTTGGAGAGCTGTTATAAGTGTTACAAATAATATACATATTGGCGCATAATGGAAAAAGTATTATGATAATTCTTATTACACATTTCCTTTGCTTTTTTTTTTTTTGGTTTTCACAACAAATTGTCAAGAAGGAAATTATTATTATCTCCATTTTACAAAAAAGTAAAAGGAGGCCCAAACTGGGAGATTAGCCAAAGGTCACATAGCACATAAATAGGAGTAGAAAGTAGTTTTATTCTTCATCAAATGTAACTGTAAAACTTGTTACAAAATGCCTTGTTATAGCATAGATTCAATACTGCCCCTGCTCATCTAACGTTTGGTCTGCACGTTATGAATGGACAGGGCAACTTGCCAGAGCATCAGAGAGGAAGCCGAGGCATACTGGTAAGAGGTTATCTGCTTTGTGATAGAACACCTACGTTCATAGCATTGGCCCTGCCTCCTATCAGCTGTCTGACTTTGGAAAAATTACTTAATATTTCTGAGCCTCAGTTTCCCCCTCTACAAAATAGAATAACCCCTACTCACCTGGCTTCTTATACAAAATAACGTAATTATCAATGTCCTGTAATGCCACTGTATCACAGTGGATTCTTTGTGAATTATCATTGTTTGCAGTCAAATAGCAGAGGTATGGACAAATCTGTCTCTTTCTCATACCACTTTTGTAGTCTGCTTGCATTTAACATTTTATATCTATATTTTGGTTAAATGGAACATTTAAAGGTCTTAGTCCCAGTGCCTAGTAGAGTGCCTAGCACACAGGAGTTCCACACTTTTGTTGAACAAATGAAAAATGAATGAATGGCAATACACAAGGTGGGGGATATTGCCTGGTGGAGGAGGAAAAATTTATATAAGATATATATAACATATCCAATTGTGATAAGTGTTTTAAAAGAGATAAGAATAAAGTGTTATATAAATTAATTATGATTAATGAATCCAGGAACACTTCCCAGAGAACTCAACATTTGAGCTGTGTTTTGAAAGATACATTGAATTTGGTCATGAGGGAAGAGAGGGAGTAACATTTCAGGAAAAGAGAACAGCATGACCCAAAGGTAGGCAGGCCTGAGAGTGTAGGATATATTCAGAGGGAGCCCAGGAAGTCCAATATGGCTGAAGAGGTGGGTGGCTGGTAGGAGAACAAGATGGGAGAAGGGGCTACAGAGAGAGATTGGGCCTAATTGTGATAGGCTTTAAAGGCTAGGCTAGGGTACTTGGACTTGAACCTGCAGGCCAGAGGTTGCAGATTAGCAGCCTACGAACTAATTTTGTCCACAGACATGTTTTTGTTTTGTTTTGTTTTTTTGGCCTGAAAAAGGTTGGTCTGAATGATGTTTTTAAACTGATTGAATTTTAAACTGATTGAATTAACTGTCAACTTTTTAAAATGTCAGGAGATTTCACATTAAAGTCTGGAATGCTGTTCTTAAAAATAATGGCACATCTGGAATATTGAGGCCACATTCCTGCCTGGCAACAACTAGTTGGAGCTGAGTGGTGGCTGACCCCTTTAGATGGGGCATCTGCCCTCTTTGGCCACAGCCTGCACCCCATACACTTTTGTCTCTCTAATACCAGGTTCTCTTCACTCACTTTTGTTACTTAGGGGACATTTGGGTTTGAAACCCCTGGTACAGGTAATTGAAGGTTATAGAGCAGAGGAGCAATGCTATTAGAATTATCTTTTTAGAAAGAACTTTATGATTCTGATTCTTTTGGCAATAGCCTGGAAGAGGGTGGTCAGGGGAGAAGTTAGGGCTAGAGCTTTAGGAAAGGATAAGATGAGATGGAGGCTACAACACCGAGGGGCAGGAATAAAATGTGAGACGAGAAAGTAGTCCTTTATAACCCTCTAAGCGGAGGAAATAGCAAATATCCACAAATAAGCAGAGGGAAAAACTCTGAGGTTTTATTCATAAGCCCCACTCCTCATTTCCAGCCCAATTCAAATGTAGTCATTTAAATGATTCTTCACTCTCCTTCCTAGACCATAAATGAACTCCTCAAAGACAGAGTCCACGGTGTCCTATTTATCAGTGAATCCCTAGTGCCTAGCACAGAGGCTGGCAAACAGTAAGTGCTTAATAAATACTCCTTCAATACATGAATTGGAGGGATTCTCTACAGTACCTGTAGGTAGAGAAAAGTTTTATTACATTCCTAAAGCGTGCTGAAACCACAGAGGTATTTGTAAACCCCCAAAGCCAAACGCATAGTTTGGAAATAGAATTTTAATTCTGTGGAAATAGAATCCATCCACTTATTCAATAAATATTTATTGAGCACTGACCATGTGCCACACCAGGCTGAGTCCTAAGGATTCAATGATGAACAAAACCAACATGGCCCTGCTCTCAGGAAACAAACTTACCATCTAGTGAGGAAAATAGATATTAAACAACTAAATGCACAATTAATATTAATTGTATTTGTGACAAGTCCTCCAAAGGACAAATACTGGGTACTGTTAAAACATATTTAAAGGTCGGTGAACGGGGAAATTGAGCTAGTTTAGGAGGTCCAGGAAGTCTTCCTGGAAGTGCTATATGCATAGGCATTAACTAAATGAATGGAGAGAATGATGAACCAGCATTTCAGGCACAGGGAACAGCATATGCAAAGACAGGAAGGATCATGCAGCATTTGAGGAACTCTGAATAAAAGCCAGCAGAGCTCAGAAAGCAGGAGGAAAAGTGGTATGAGATGAAATCAGAGAGGTGGAGAGACATCAGATCATGTAGGGTCTGGTTAAAGATTTGGACAATTATACAATTGTCCAAGAGCAATGGGAAACCAGAGACAGAATTTAAGTAGGGGAATGATATGACCAGATTCAACTTTAAAAACGAACACAAACATATATTGACAGTTAATTATTAACATAGGTCCAAAGGAAATTAAGAGGAGAGAGGATAGTCTTCTCAACAAATGGTGCTGAAACAATAGGACATTTATATACAAAAGGACTGGATATTCATACAAAAATTAACTCAAAATGGAACACAGATCTAAATGTAAAACTGAAAACTATACAACTTCTAGAAAAAAAACACACAGGTTTTTAAAAACTCAGTTTGTGATCTTGAGTTAGAAAAAGATTTCTTAGATCTGACGCCAAAAACATAATCCATAAATGAACAAATTGATAAAGTGGAATTCATCAGAATTAAAATTTTCTGCTCTTGAAAAGATACTGGTAAGTCAATGAATGAAGACAAACACAAACTGAGAGAAAATATTGGTGAATCATATTTCTGATAATAGACTTGTACCTAGAATATGTAAAAAACTCTAAAAACTCCATAATAAAATACAAGCAGCCTAATTAAAAAAATAGGCAAAAAAGCTGAGCAGAGTCTTCATCAAAGAAAATACACAAATGGCAAATAAGCACATGAAAAGTTCTCTACATCATTTTTCATTGGAGGAATGCAAATTAAATGAGAAATACCTACACACTGAATCAGAATGCTAAATTTAGAAAGACTGACCGTACCACGTATTGGTGAGGATGGGGAAGAACTGCTGGTGGGAATGTAAAATGGTACAATCACTTTGAAAGTCTGTTTGGCAGTTTCTTACAAATGTCAATATACACCTACTCTGTGACCCACCCATTCCATTATTAAATATATAGTTAAGAGAAATGAAAGCATATATCCATACAAAGATGTATGTATGAATGTTCATAGCAGCTTTATTGATAATTGCCAAAACTTGGAAGCAATCAAGATGTCCTTCAATAGATGAATGAATAAATAAACTACAGTACATCCAGACAATGGAATATTATTCAGTACTAAAAAGAAATGAGCTATCAAGTGACGACAAGACATTGAGGAATCTTAAGTGCATATTCTAAACGAAAGAAACCAATCTGACAGGCTACATATTGTATGATTCCAACCATATGACATTCAGGAAAAGGTAAAACTATGGAGACAGTAAAAAGATCAGTGGTTGCCAGGGGTTGGGGGTAGGGAGATGAATATGCACAGCACAGAGGATTTTTAGGGCAGTGAAGATACTCTGTATGATACTATAATGATGGATACATGTCATTATACATTTGTGCAAACCCATAGAATGTACAACATTAAGAGTAAACCCTAATGTAAGCAAAACTATGGACTTCGGGTGATTATAATGTATCAATGTAGGTTAATCAATTGTTACAAATGTACCACTCTGGTGGGGGATGTTGATTATGAGGCTATGCACGTGTGAGGGCAAGGAATTTATGGGCAATCTCTGTGCTTTTCCCCTAGTTTTGTTGTGAACCTTAAACTGCTCTAAAAAATTGTCTTAATTTAAAAAAAAAAAATCCCTCTGGCTGCTCAATGCAGAACTGACTCTAGGAAAGTAAGAAGAGTGGAAGGAGGGAGATCATTCACAGTAGTCCAAGTGAGAAAGGACAGAGCCTTGAACTAGGTTGGCAGTAGCAGAGATGAAGAGAAGTGGGCAGATTTGTGAGATATTTAGGAAATAAAACCCACAGGACTTGGAGAATGTCCACTATTTTCCAAAGGTCAGCTAATGCTGGCTTTCCAGAGCAAGGAGCTAGGGAAAATTTCATTAACAAAGCCCCCCTGAAATTGCAGAGGGAGCCCATGGCAAAAAGCCACAACTCAAATGTCCTGAGAGGATACCACTGGTTACTTACTTGATTGCTAAAAAACTGCAAAGAAGAGGAAGAAAAAAAAGGAGGAAGAGAAGAAGAAAGATGCTATAAGCACATACGTCTCTTGATCTTCTTAAAAGCAATGGGAGGAAAATAAGATTTGAGATGGGAGATCAGAGTCCAAAATTCAAAACAAAGTATATGCCCCTATTATGTTCACAGTAGGTAGCCTTTTCTGACAACAATATAAATGTTGATAGCACCACCTTTAAAAATAAAACATAACAAAGTGATCTTTCAGATTTGTAGAATGCTTTCCAGTTTATGAAGTTGTTCCATACACATGATCTCCTTTAATTACCACATCAGCCTTCTGAGGGTAGGTATTATTGACCACAATTTTCTGATGAGAAAACTGTGAAGACAATTTTGGCACTGTGAAAGCAATATGAACTTCGGAATCCTTCAGATCTGGGTTTGAATGTCTGCTGGGCTGCCATTTATTCAACTGGCAACTTCGGAGAATTATTTCTTACCTTTATTTTTTTTAGGCTTCTTTGCTTATAACTACCCTCCTCCCCACTGTCCATTGGTCATTTCACTACCATTAGCACCCCGCTTCCTACCCATACTCTGTTGGGTGTAAATAAAAAGAAAAAAGTCAGTCACAGCACTCTAAATTGTCAGTGTTAGAAAGACCATCTGGTCCAGCCTCTATCTCCTCCTCTCCCCATTTCACAGAGCAAGAAACTGAAGCTGAGGGAGAGGAAGAGATTCATTGCAGTCTGTAGACAAACAGTTCTCCTGGCTCTGAGACCTATGTTATTTCCATTGTACTTTCCTGACAGCCCAGCTGACTCAATTCCTTTTGAGCAATCCTAGTTAAAATCTTTGGTGATACTAGATGTTGTGATGACTACTCAAATAAGGTTTTTTAAGTATCTGTGCATTTCCATTATATAGTCCTGTTTCCCACTACAATAGGGAATTGAGAATTAGCCTTGTTACAATTTGACGTCTCTATGAATAAGGCTGCTTCTTTACCATAAAGGGTGATTTGTGAGATTCCTCACCAACAAAGGGGGGTATATTTGGAATATGTCCAGGCAGGGCTGACTCCATTAAAATCCCAGGGGATAATTTTTTACCTCCTCTGGTGAAAAGCTCCTCAGGCCTTTGCATTCTGGAAGGTTCATTTATAGCCCTTTCCCAAGTGGCCTTGATATTGATAAGTCTAGCTTAAATAGCAATGAGATGGAAGACTAGTTTAGGTTCTACTAATGTGGGACATAAAAAAAAATTATGTCCTTACTTTAATGTCTTCATCTGGAAAATAGTGCTGATCAAGCCCACTCTTCCCTGCCTTTAGGATTAAGTTACCTCCTTTGGTCAGGGTAAGTAAATGCCCATGATGCTTGGCTGTGAACAAGATAAGACTCTGTAGAAGCTTGTAAAAAGTAGAAGAGGTCCAGGGGAAAATCTCCACTAGCCTTCTGGGACAGATAGACCCTGCCCAGGTCCAGAGTTCTAAGGAATTTAAAAGGTAGGGAGTCCCAGGGCCCCCGCTGACACGAAGAGAAACCTCCTGCCCTAGAGGTCTGCCCTTCCATTTCCTCTACTCTTCTATTTCCACCTGCCTCTTCATCTTTACACAGGCACAATAGGACCTCCTCCACAACCGAGCAATTGCAGTATCCCACGTCACCCTCCACTCCTGGCTGTCCACCAAGAGGAAGAAAAGCAGTCCTATGTAGGTTCTATCCTTTGAATAGTGCAGTTTGCAAGATTAAAATATGCAAAGGCAATTTGGAAAAGCAAGTGCCTGTATATAAGCAAATGTCTGCAAAATCCGGGACAAAATTGAGGTCCCTGTGTACATGACAAGTGTTTCCGGTGTCTGTGTGTTTGCCTGCTTGTCTGAGTGATTTTGCCTTTGCACATCTGGATAGGTGAGAGGTGTGTGGTTAGACGCAATTCCAGAAAGGAAAAAGGGAAGAGAAGAGGATAGAGGTGAACTCTGGTACCCATGCAGAGGGTGCGTAAAGCAACTGGTACCATGCCACGAGGCTCAATCTACCGCTATGGAGAAATCAGAAAGGTTTCAACAAGTATTGGCTGGTTTGGCCCTAGCTTGTTCTTTACTTTGTAGGAGACTCTCCCCTTTGCGCTTCTCGGTAGGCCCTGAACATAGCCCCTTGCCAAAGAAGCTGGTACTCCTATTGCCCCTTCCCATTCCGTCTCTTCCCACACACGCACAGTGTCTGTTTTGAGATTGGACTTCGGAACCAAATCTGGTAAGTGCTGGCCTCCGAGAGCTCCGGTAGCCCTGTCGTCAAAATAAAGCTCCGTGTTAAAGAGCCTAAAACCTGCTCCAAGAAGCAGGAGGTATTCAGGGAGCTGGGGTCCTCCTGGGCTTGAGCAAGCCTCTCCTGCCCTCACCCACGCTGTGCCAGCACTTGTTTCTCCAAAGCCACCCGGCGTTAGCGCGCGGTGAGGGGAGGGGAGAAAGGGAAAGGGGAGGAGAGGGAGAAAGGAGGTGGGAAGGCAAGGAGGCCGGCCCGGCGGGGGCGGGACCCGACTCGCAAACTGTTGCATTTGCTTTCCACCTCCCAGCGCCCCCTCTGAGATCCTGGGGAGTCAGCCTGCTCGGAGAGCCCGAGGGTCCCGAGCAAGCCTGGAGGCACAGGAAGCGACGGAGGGAAACTGACCGAGCTAGCCGTTCCAGTGCGGGACAGGAGCCGAAGGGAGGCACCGCGTCAACCCCAGCCCGGCTCTGGCGACAGCCAACGCCTCTTGCAGCGCGGCGGCTTCGAAGCCGCTGCCCCAGAGCTGCCCTTTCCTCTTCGGTGAAGTTTTTAAAAGCTGCTAGAGACTCGGAGGAAGCGAAGAAAGTGCTGGGTAGGACTGACGGCTGCCTTTGTCCTCCTACCCTCCCCCCGCCCGAGTCTCCTCTCCTGCTGCCTCCGCCCGCTCCTCTTTGCCCGCCCCCCCCCAATAATCCTCCCCTCCAGTCGGCCCAGCGCGGCCAGCCGGAATTTGCAGAGAGGTAACTCCCTTTGGCTACGAGCTGGTGAGCTAGCTGCACGTTGCAAAGACAGCTCTGGGAAGCCAGGCGACCGGGAAGCCGCTTCAGCACTGGAGCTGGGACCTGGCTAGTTAGGCGGCACGCGGGGCGGGCTCCCAGGTTCCCCTCGCTCCCTCTCCACCTCCCCCTGCACGCTCACCCTCCCTCCCCCACCAGTTTGCGAGGACAGAGATCAAAGGATGAAAAGGCAGTCAGGGCTTCAGTAGCCAAAATAACAGCAACAACAAACAACCGCAAAACAAACCAAAACCAAAACAAAACAAAAAGAAAATAACTCAGTCCTATTTGCACCTGTTTCAGTGGACACTAAACTTGGAAGGCGGAGGGTTTTCCTTTTTTTTTTTTTTTCCTCCAAGATTTGAGCATCTTTTGAATCTACTCTCCAAGTATTTAGGAACAGACTGTGAGCCTAGCAGGGCAGACCGTGTCCAGTGAGTGTTTTCCTCTGCATGAGACTTGGAAGCTGTCAGAGTACTTTCGCGTGGTTATTCCTGCAAGTTTCCTTCCCAGGAGCTTCCCGCAGGTGGGCAGCTAGCTGCAGCGACTACCGCATCGCAGCCTGTTGAACTCTTCTCAGCAAAAGAAGGGGAGGCGGGATAAAGGAATTAGGTGGAAGATTCAGCCAAGCTCAAGGATGGAGGTGCAGTTAGGGCTGGGGAGGGTCTACCCCCGGCCGCCGTCCAAGACCTATCGAGGAGCTTTCCAGAACCTGTTCCAAAGTGTGCGCGAAGTGATCCAGAATCCAGGGCCCCGGCATCCTGAAGCCGCGAGCGCAGCACCTCCCGGCGCCCGTCTGCAGCAGCAACAGGAGATCAGCCCTCGGCGGCGGCAGCAGCAGCAGCAGCAGCAGCAGGGTGAGGATGGCTCTTCCCAAGCCCAGAGCAGAGGCCCCACAGGCTACCTGGCCCTGGACGAGGAACAGCAGCCTTCACAACAGCCTTCAGCCCCCGAGGGCCACCCAGAGAGCGGCTGCGTCCCAGAGCCCGGAGCCGCCTCGGCCGCCGGCAAGGGGCTGCAGCAGCAGCCACCAGCACCTCGGGACGAGGATGACTCAGCTGCCCCATCCACGTTGTCCCTGCTGGGCCCCACTTTCCCGGGCTTAAGCAGCTGCTCTGCCGATCTTAAAGACATACTGAGCGAGGCCGGTACCATGCAACTCCTTCAGCAGCAGGAGGCGGTATCCGAAGGCAGTAGCAGCGGGAGAGCGAGGGAGGCCTCTGGGGCTCCCACCTCCTGTAAGGACAGTTACCTAGGGGGCAGTTCGACCATCTCGGACAGTGCCAAAGAATTATGTAAGGCAGTGTCGGTGTCCATGGGCTTGGGTGTGGAGGCATTGGAGCATCTGAGTCCTGGGGAACAGCTTCGGGGGGATTGCATGTACGCCCCGCTCCTGGGAGGTCCACCCTCTGTGCGTCCCACTTCTTGTGCCCCGCTGGCCGAATGCAAAGGTTCTCTACTGGATGACGGTTCAGGCAAGAGCACCACCGAAGAGACTGCTGAATATCCCCCTTTCAGGGCTGGTTACGCCAAAGGGCTGGATGGCGAGAGCCTGGGTTGCTCTGGCAGCGGCGAAGCCGGGAGCTCCGGAACACTTGATCTGCCATCCACCCTGTCTCTCTACAAACCTGGAGCACCGGACGAGGCAACAGTTTATCAGAGTCGCGACTACTACAACTTTCCGCTAGCCCTGACCGGGCCGCCGCCCCCTCCGCCGCCTCCCCATCCTCATGCCCGCATCAAGCTGGAGAACCCGCTGGACTATGGCAGCCCCTGGGCCGCAGCGGCGCAATGCCGGTATGGGGACTTGGCGGGCCTGCACGGCGGGGGTGCAGCAGGACCGGGCTCAGGCTCACCCTCAGCCACCTCCTCCTCTTCCTGGCACACTCTCTTCACAGCGGAAGAAGGCGAGCTGTATGGGCCCTGTGGCGGGGGCGGGGGCGGCAGCGCAGGCGAGGCAGGGGCTGTAGCCCCCTATGGCTACCCTCGGCCACCTCAGGGGCTGGCTGGCCAAGAGGGAGACTTTCCTCCACCCGATGTGTGGTATCCTGGCGGCGTGGTGAGCAGAGTGCCCTATCCAAGTCCCAGTTGTGTCAAAAGCGAGATGGGTCCGTGGATGCAGAGCTACTCCGGACCTTACGGGGACATGCGGTAAGTTTGTCTTATTAGAAACGTCTTTCAGCCTAGAGTCGGTCTGTGTTCTGGGGTATCTATCCTTTCCTCCCCGCGCAGTCTGCCCCTGCGAGAGCTCAACAGGGTTGCATAGGAAGAGCCTCCGTAAATCGGGAGCCTTCGCCATACTCCTGGCCTGCCAAAGATTCGATCTTCGCTCTTCGCGCTCCGAACACCCACTGTGCGCCCCAATCTCCGGCGCTGCGAGCCCTGGGTGCTGGTGCGTTTCTTTCCAGATTCCTAGAGAACCCTCCCAAACCCAGCCTCCTAAAATCTTCGCTTCCTCACGTCCCGAGGGCTCTAAACTTAAACCCAATTGCAAATACCACTTTTGGAAATAAAGCTCTTAAGCCCTCCACTACTTTTTCTTCTCCTCCCCCAAATCTGAGAACCTGGACAAGAAATTTGGGCAGTTTCTTCTTGTAGGGTCTGTTAGGGTTTGCCCTTCAGCATGTGGCCGGTCTTAGGTTAGAGGCAAAAAAAACTGGCCCAATCTTTTCTCAGCCCGCTTCCAGCAAAGAGATAAAATGAAGTGCCGGATTAGGGGAAGAAGGTGGTCTCTGGGTTCTGAGGGCCGCTGTGTGAAGAAGGGGTGAAGCCCCTTTCCTGGCAGCAACTGAGAACTTGTCCCGGGGTTGAAGGTCAGCGTAGAGAATCCAACCAGGCACAAAGGAGCAGGCAAAGGTAGGGGAAAACCAAAGGACAACTTTATTGGTAAACACTCGGCAGGATCTGCCCTCACAGGTTGACTATGTTGGAAGTAGCTGCGTGGGTCGGTTTTCTCTTCTAAAGTTTTTTCTCTGTGGATTATAACAGATCCACAGTCCCCTATTTCAAGCTTGCAACAGATCTGTAAAGTGGAGAATGTTCTTTTAGTGAAAAATTTAACCAGACTTGAGTTTGTCTTATAAAAGTGTTGCAAAAAATTTTAAAGGATTTCCTCCTATTCCATTGTGCTGAGAAATCTGCTTTTGGGAGGGAGGAATGAGGCTCTTCAATATATTCCTTCATTTTAAGGACATGCTTACATTTTAAAACATGAGCTGTTACCTCTAACAAATTGAGTAAGAACTGTTATGGACCTGTGAGCCATAATCTTGCCCAAGAGTTTTAATTAGGCCATGAGAAAAGCGGGGGTCAATTTCATCTTGATTATTAAAAATTCTTCCTTACCACAGTTGTTGAGCTTCTTGGAGACCATGTTGAAGATTTTTTCCCAAAAGCAAACTAAGATATTAGTTTATCTCGGTGAGGGTGGGAATACTGACTGGGGAACTAACTCTTCAGGTCTTCTGGGTGCTGATGGCCCCATGGACTTGTGTCTTGTTCTGTGTCTCTGTAGCTATTTTCTTTTATCTGTGACTTTTCCAAAATTTCTTTGTTAGCCTTAGCATCTTTGTTTGACAGCTTAAATCCATCGGTTTGCCTCCTTTCACTGACACTTTTGTTATTGGAAGGTTGATACCATAGTGTTAGAAAAGAGAGAGGAAGATAGGACTTCATAAAATATTATTTTCTGGGACATTGAAGAAACAGCTTTTTACCAGGCTTTACATCCTATTAGGTTTTTAAGGTTTGGCTTACAGGATTTTCAAAGGATTCGTTTATATCATCAAAGTCTTTCCCAGTTAATTGGGAGGTTTTTTTTTACAAAAATTTTTGTGATGTGGCTATACCATGCGATAAAAAGTCATCTTCATTTTATAAGAACAGATTTACTTGGTAGGGTTAATTTTTTTCTAGGGCTGTCCTAGTCAGTGGAGCCCTCTTCTACTGTGAACTTTTCTGGGAGGAGGAGGGGAAATATCTAAGGTGCTTCTTCACCTACCATGATGCTAAACCCAATCACTGGAACCTTCCCTCTTCTGCATGCCCCCCCTCCAACTCAGTTAACAGGGAATAAATGAATAATTGCACATATTTGTTAAGAGATCTGTCTTCAAAGACATAACCTGAAATTTTCAGGAAGTGGCTATAGAGAACAAAAAGTTCTTTCCATCAGGTGTGCAGTAAGCTAGGTGATTTTATCCCAGGTCTTAATGGAAAAACTTTCCTGTTAGAAAGATGTGCTTAGATTGGTGAACTCAACTAGTGAGAATTTAGCAGTACGCAAAGAAAGTACAAGATTACTTAATTTTTCCTGGTTTGTGATTGCTGCACTGGTTATGGGAGTCTAGTGAAAGGGAAAACTGGTGTTCTTCTCTTGTGAGTTGACGACGAATTTTCATTTCTAGGATACAGAAAATCCTTGAGTCAGTTTTTTGAAAATTTTCAATTTCATCAGAATGCAATCAATTCCAATCTACCAGTTGACGTTTTCTGTCTTTCTTTTTCTTTCCCTCTCTTTGTAGGGGCACAATTTGGTGAAAGGCAAGGGATTCTTAAACCAAAATCAGAACTTCCATACTCTCTGTATTACATGTATTGTCTGCCAACTTTGAGTTAAAAATCTCAAAATTCTAGAGGCTTCCAATAACATGTTGGATTCCTCCTTTTCCAATTGTGTGTGTGTTCATACACATTAGTTAATTGTTGGCGTGGGGATTTTTTTTTAACTTTAGTAACTTCTGGAATAACTCTGTACATCTACACTGTTTCTGCCAAGAGGAGAGAGGCCGAAGATGCCCCCCTCCTTTTTTTTACTGAATTTAGCATGTGGTTTGAACAGAAGGAAAAAGTTATGAGGCTTGTGTGCAATCCTGATGATATTTTATGGAGCTGTCTTCTTTCAGAGATCAAACAAGACTACAACTTTGTTAATTGACCACTGTCCCGCTTGACAGAAGTAGAGCACCTTATATCCCAGCAAGCAACACAAAAATATGACAAATATTTATTCTTGGGAGTTGAGGCCCAGGGAAGCCTGTGTAGGAATTAGAGTTGGGGTTTAGATAAATTATACAGATGCAAAAAGAACATTTAAATTTTTCTTTTGGTAATTTGTTCCGGTCTTCATCGTAGGTAGTATTTTAGTACTGCTTTCAGATTGGCAAATCCTGCCTTTGTCTATTGGTTATTTCAAAAAAAGACATTTTATTGATTCTCCTTTGTATCTTCTCTCTACTCCTCAGTTATCAGGCAGCTTGATATGACTATCTTGTGAGGAGCAGTTTGTCTGTTTGTAAAGCAGAAGTTTGCTTTGCGACCAAGATAGACTGACACTCTCTGTTCATAGGCCTTGAGTGTCAATATATTGGAAAGAAGCATCCTTTCTCCATGGTCAGCAAATAGCTAGTGAGTTCTGTCTGGATACCAGTAATCAGAAACTGAGGACCAAATAGCCACACTGGGTAGTTCCCCATTTGGAAATATGTACAAGATGTAGTGATGAAAGGCTCCTCTTGCTTGTCCACAGCGTATTTCTCTCACCTCAACCAAAGGTTAACATCAGTGAGAGATATTTTCCAAGAAGCTTGCAGCCTTCCAATTGCAGGGTCACTTTGGGGTGCTTTCTTGCCAGTGCTCATTTTACCTCATCAGACTTCTACTCTTTGAGCTGTAAACTTTTATATAATATAATGAATTTAGTGACACATTTAGTTTTCTCTTTTAAGTGTTTTTCTTCCCTGTAGTAATTTTCTTATCTGGTGTACATATACGCATTTAAAACAGAATTCTTTAGTTTCCTGAGTCTTACTTGTACTTTTGGTGGGATTATGTGAGTTGAAGCTAGAGACGTGGACAATTTTATTATTATTATTTTTTTCATGGTGATATCAAGACCACCAGTTACATTCGGAAATCTGCTCAAGCAGGGAGCAGAATACTGGCTGAGTGTGGCAAGCAAGGAGCTTATTTTATAACCAAATCTGAAATCATAATTCTGAAAAAAAAAAGCAAACAAAATTCAAGTTTTGTGAGGTTCGTTGGAGAAGGAAAAGGAAACCTCTCCCCACCCCCTACCTACACCATTTTCTCTTTGTCTGCAGTTTTGTCAAGTGCTGCCTGTCCCTGATTTTCTTTCATTCCGCTCCTTTCATGCTTTTGGCATTGAAATGTAGACTCTCTCTACTTTTTTTCTTCTTTTTTTTTGGTGAGGAAGATTAGCCCTGAGCTAACATCTGTTGCCAATCCTCCTCTTTTTGCTGAGGAAGATTGGCCCTGGGCTAACATCTGTGCCCATCTTTCTCTATATGTGGGATGCTGCCACAGCATGGCTTGATAAGTGGTATGTAGGTCCGCACCTGGGATCCGAACCTGTGAACTCCGGGCCGAGGAAGCGGAGCGGGCAAACTTAACCACTATGCCACTGGGCTGGCCCCTAGACTCCTCCTATTTTTCAGGATATTTTTCTTATTACACCTGTGGCATGCTGCTAAAGACTTTTTTTTTTTTTTTAAATCTGGAGAGTAACAGATCAGATCAACCTCAGAACCTCTCTTTTAAGACTGCATGACTTTGAAGGGATTACAAAATGAATAGCAGGGCTTTTTTACCTTGAGGTTAGAGCCTGATTCAACAGCTGCTGAGGGAGCTGAACTAGATGGCTTCAGGACTTGGCGATTTAATGAAGTATTTTGCCGGCTGCTGTCTCTGTCTCTCTCTCTACTGGCCATTTTGGCCACCTTTTCTCAAAGCCTGAGAATAACTAAGCCCTCTTCCCTCTGAGACAGCTCTGTCTGGGTCGGCCCTCCACAGCACTTGCACAAAGCAGTACCTAATCTGCTTGTGAGAGTGCTTGCCAGAAGTGTCTTTTTATGCTGATGTTACATGTAAATTAATCATTTGAAAACAAAGAAAGATATTAAATTATTCTACCTTAGACTTCCCCTGCCAGCATTCCATCAAGTTCTGAGATGTTGAATTCAGAGTAAGTTATCCTCATCCTAAACACAAAGCTGACTTTTTTTTTCCATTGCTTGTAAAGTTCTGAACAGTTACCAGTATTGGTTGGCATTCGTCATATTGAAGAGAATTATGAAATCTCATATCTATATAGCAATCTTTTCAAAGAAAAGACCCAGCATCTTCCCGTTTATTCACTAGCACTTAAGTAATAAGTTTGAGTAGGCCAGGGGGGTGCTTAGTGAACACAACTTTGCTAGTTGAGGGAGTAGAAATAGTTGCGTTTTCTATAACATTTGTTTACCATGTGGAGAAACCTCTCTCTCTAGAGCAGCACTTTTTCTCAAAGCTTCCCTCCTGACAGATGATGTTTTAAATTGTTGCTCAGTAAGGGCTACTTTCAGTGGCTACTCATAGAGATGATAGATTGTGAATTATGCAGAATTCCTTGCACATTCATGGGTGCCGCCATCCCTTGTCTCTCACACTGATTCAATTCCTGCTACCAACCTGCAGGCCACAGCTGGGTTGAGAGTGACTCATCTAGATAAGCTTATGCCTCTAAAGTGCTGGTTACTTGAGAATGCTGCCAATTTAGATGATGCAGTGCCTGAGTTTTATTTTTTTTTAATAACAGCTTTATTGAGACATAATTCACAATATATATAATTCAGCCATTTAAAGTATACAGTTTGATGTTTTTTAGTATATTCAGAGTTCGACAAACTTCACCACAATCAATTTTAGAACAATTTAATTACTTAGCAGTCAACCCCCACCCCCAACCCTGAGCATCTATCAGCCACCAATCTACCTATGGTCTCTATGGACTTGCTTATTCTAACATCTCATATAAGTGGAATTATGCAATATATGGTCTTTTGTGACTAGCTTCTTTCACGTAGAATGATATTTTCAATGTTTATCCATATTGAAGCATATATCAGTACCTCATTCTTTTTTATAACCAAATAATGTTCCATTATATGGATGTATCATATTTTATTTATCCATTCATCATTTGATAGACATTAGAGTTGTTTCCACCTTTTGGCTATTATGAATAATACTGTTATGAATATTTCATATACAAGTGTTTTTTGTGAACATATGTTTTCAATTCTTTTGGGTACTTAAGAATGGAGTTTCTGGGTCATATGGTGACTCTGTTTAAACTTTTGAGTAACTCCCAATCTGTTTTCAAAAGTGGCTGCACTATTTTACAATCCCATCAGCAACATATGAGGGTTCCAATTACTCCACATCCTGCCAATACTTGTTATTGTCTGTCTTTTTAATTATAGCTATCCTAGTGGGTATGAAGTGGACCACTCAAAGTGGTTTTGATTTGCATTTTTCTAATGACTAATAATATTAAGCATGTTTTCATGTGCTTATTAGCTGTTTGTATATCTTCTTTGGAGAAATGTCTATTCAGATCCTTTGCTCATTTTTAATTGGGTTGTCTTTTTATTATTGAATTGTAAGAGTGTTTTAGATATTCCGGATACAAGTCCTGTAACAAACTATGATCTGTGAATATTTTATCACATTTTGTGAGTTTTTTTTTTTTTCACTTTCTTGATGGTATCCATTGAAGCACAAGTGTTTTTAATTTTGATGAAGTCTAATCTATTTTTTTCTTATGTGGCTGGTGATTTTGGTGTCATATCTAAGATGGCTTTGCCCAATCCAAGGTCACAAAGATCTACACTTAAGTTTCCTTTTAAGAGTTTTATAGTTTTAGCTGTTAAATTTAGGTTTTTGATCAATTTTGAGTTAGTTTTTATATAACTCATAAAATGGGACTAGGGGTCCAACTTTGTCCTTTTGCATGTAGATATCCACTCATCACCGCACTGATTGTTGAATCTTTCCCCATTTAACTGTCTTGGCACACTTTGTGTAAAATCAATTGACTGTAAATGTGAGGGTTTATTTCTGGACCTTGAGCTATATTCCATTGATCTTATACCAGTACTACACTGTCTTAATTACTGTACATTTTTATAGTAAGTTTTTAAATGAGGAAGTGTGAATCCTCCAACTTTATTCTTCTTTTTCAAGATTATTGGCTTATTCTGGGTCCCTTGAATTTCTGTATGAATTCTAGGGTCAGCTTGTCAATTTCTACAGAAGAGTTGGTTGGGATTCTGATAGAGAGTGCATTGAATCTGTAGATCAATTTGGGGAGTATTGCCATCTTAACAATGTTAAGTCTTCTGATCCATAACCACGGGATGTCTTTCCATTATTTAGGTCTTTTTCACATTTTCAACAATGTTTCATAGTTTTAAGAGTATAAATTTTACACTTCATTTGTTAAATTTATTCCTAAGTATTTTAATTTTTGATACTATTATGAATGGAATTATTTTCTTAATATCCTTTTTAAATGGTTCATTGCCAGTGTATAGAAATATAATTGATTTTTGTATATTGACTTTGTATCCTGCAACCTTGCTGAAAGTACCTGAATAATAATCATTTCTGTACAGAGAACTAACATGAAGACGTAACAAATGCAAATTAGGCCAGAGAAATCACTAGCTATATTTGGCTTATGTTTAGGTTTGTGTAAGCAGCTGGAGTCATAATTTTATGTTTTTATGTGTTGTTCTTTGGATAAAGTAAATGCCACCACTCCTTCTGGTGTATATTTCTAGATGAGGAAATGGTTCATTTACTCTCATGTAATTTGGGTTTCTTTTTGGGGATGCACTTCATAACCATGAAGCAGAGATAAAATTCATCTATAAAGGGACTGAACTTCAGCCTCATTAACACTCTAGGCTAAGGGTCATATCTAAACCGCTATAGCTGTTGTGTCCTGATAATGGTAAGTGGACTGCAGGCCACCAAACAAAAGGTCCTGTTGTCACCTAGCTATCTTTAGAGATGACTCTCATAAAGTGATTTTTAAAAAGTATTTATCAATCAACCACTTTTCAGTAAGCACCTATTATAGGCCCAGCTATGTGCTAGGAAGAGATCAGAGTAAAGGGGACACAATTAAGGGAAAATCTTGAGGTCACTGCCCTCAAGGAGCTAATAGCTATTAAAAACCAAAAACAAAACAGAACGGCAACACCGTGATGCCAGTATGATGATATGTTGGATTGTATGATACAGATTTTTTAAATGTAGGCATTCAAAAAAGAAATGAGTCAGTGTAGGCTGAAGTAGTCATCAGTATTACCTGTGGCTGCCTCTTATCCTTTATGGATTAGGTGGGGACATGATTGAACTCAAGCAATAGATTATAGGTCTCAATGGATATTTCAAACACTAGGAGGTGGTACCTCTGGAAAGACAATAAAGAGTGACCTCGAGTAAGGGATTGAAATCTATTTCTGCCTTTTCAACAGTGCCACCCCAGTCAAGTTAGTTAGTTTCTTCCTCATCTAGAAATATACACCAGAAGGAGTGGTGGCATTTACTTTATCCAAAGAACAACATATAAAAACATAAACTTATGATTCCATCAGCTTACACAAACCTAATGCCTATATCATTGCACTTATTAGGAACATGTTTTGATGTCTTTAACTATACAAGTCTGCAATAACACGAGGAAGTAATTAAAATTGAGGGCGATTAATGCCTTTAAGTCTGGATGAGAGGCAATGAAGATGCCCAATGTGCTGGTCAGATCAAGAATTATTAATTTTGCTCTCAAGGTTTCCATTGATCATGGTGGCTTACTTTGAGGTTCTGTATAAATGGGGTTTTAGAGTGTTGGTTAAGGGAGGGAAGTGAGAAGCACAAATCAAACAATTCTAGGAGTAAGGAATGCACGAACAATTTTTTTTACAAGGGCTTGGCTGAATTAGACGATGTGGCTTTTTGAAATGTACCCCCCCACCTCCCAATCATGGGCTCTGTTTTCTGCAGGTTAACTTCCTTGCTTGTGGAAGTGTAGTCCCACGATCTGGCCGCTAGGGGGACTGCAAGTGTCCTGTGGCAGGATTTCCCTGGGAATGGTTGGCCTCCTTTGGTGGATTCAACACATCACAGGATAACTTGAGCCAGAACCACCCACCTACCAGACAATAAATAAGTTACCACAGTACTTAGTATTTTATCTGAGATGTTCTTTCCCAAAGTGCAAAATATTTTTAGTAACACTGTTTGACTCCTCGATACCTTTTTCTGAATGTGGAGAGGGAACTGTGACATTGGACATATTCCAGGAGCACTTTACAGTTTACAGAGCAGTTTCATATTCCATTATTGCATTTCATCCTCATTTCTACCCTATACAAGTACCCAGGTTTTACAGTATTATAATACTCTTCATACTATTATAATACTGTTATTCCCATTGTAAATATTATGTTCAGATAGGTTAGGTAACGTGTCTAAAGTCAAACAGCTTCAAAGTGGCAGAGCTGAGATTTAAGTCCTGCTCTTTTTTCCTCAAATCAAGTGTTCCTTTTTTTATCACACGGCTCTCTCATCTTATAGATAAGAAGTAGGAGGTTCAGAGAGGCAAAGGAAACCTTAACTGGTATCAATAATAGAAACTGGTGAAGCTCTTAAGACTTCTGGGTCCCTTATCCACTCATCAGACTGTTGGATTAGGTTGTGTGGGAGTTCTGGGTGCCAATATGCTTGTCATCCTACTCTGTAGACTGCATTTATTCAACATATGCTTATTGAACATTTACTATATGCCAAATTCTTTACTAGGCACCAATGATACAGCAATGAACAAGGCAGACAAAAATTCCTCCCTTCGTGGACTTGACACTTTAGTGAGAGAAGACATGTAGAATACATCAGAGAGTGAGAAGTGTCATGAAGAATAACTTAGCAGAGTGAGGGGGATAGACATTGATGGTGGGAGGGACTATTTTATATTTGTTGTTCAGGGAAGGCCTTACTGAGAAGGTGATATTTGAGCAGAGACCTGAAGGAAATGAGGAAGTGAGCCATAGGGATATCTGGGGTTAGACTATTCCAGATACAGGCAACCACAATTACAAAGGGCCTGAGGCAGGAGCATACTTCGTGTGATGGGGGACAGCAGGGAGGCCTGTATGGCTCATTTAAATAAGTGGAGAGTGATAAAAGATGAGATCAGAGTTAATGAGAGGCATCACAGGTCTTCCTTATGACTTTGGTTTTTACTCTGATGTGGGGAGCCATTGGAAGGTTTTGAGCAGAGGAGTAACATGATCTGACCTATATTTTAACAGAATCCTTCTTCTTCATAACATCTACCACTCTGGTAATTTATACATTTGTTTGTTTACATATTGTCTGTGTGGAGAAGAGACCATAGGAGCAAGAGGGAAGCAGAGAGATAAGGCTACTTCTGTGATCCAGATGAGAGATGGTAGTGGCTTAGACCAGGGTGGTATTGGTGGAGGAGATGAGAAGTGGCTGGACTCTGGATGTGTTTTGATGGTAGAGCCAACAGCGTTTACTGACAGATTAGATATTCATTGTGAGAAAAAGAAAGGAGTCAAGGCTGGTTGCCAAACTTTTGATCTGGGCAGTTTGAAAAACGTGATTGCCATTTACTGAGATAGTGAAGACTGTATGTAGGTGGAGCCAGGTATGTGTGTGTAGGGCAGTAGGAATCAAGCGTTTGATTTTGGAAGTATAAAGTTTGAGTTATCTGGTGAACATCCTGATGCCTTCTTCTCAGTTAATTTTGATGCAGTGCCCTCAGCTTTCTTGCTCTTCAAGGAGATTGAAAGGAACTTTAGAGATCACCTAGGCCTTTGGTGCCCTCTCCCGTTTCTCCTTTTCCTTTATAGAGGCCTAGAGAAAGGTAGAGCCTTGTCCAGGGTGAAGCAACAAGCTGGCAATAGAACTAGAGCACAAACTCAATTCTCCTGGATTCCAACTTGGTGCTTCTTTTTTCAGTGTTATTCTGAGACCTCATTAGGGGGAGAGAGTGAGTCTCTTCTTCTTGCCCAAATCTTAAACATGGTAATTAAACTAAATAGTGAATAAAAAAACTAGAACACCACACAAATTAGCAGCTGCCTCCAATCAAACCAAAATATTATTATTATGTTTTTACTGAACCCATACCAAAATAATTTACCCATGAAAAACACAGTAAGCAGACTTTTAAAGGCCATTGAGCTTCGATCAAAGTTGGAACCTACAGAGAATCTGAACAGAAATGTCCTGAGATCATAAGATGTAGGAATTCATAGAACCCAGGAGACCATCTTGTCCAGGTAGATCATTTGATGGATGAGGTGCCTGAGGCATGAGATGGAAAGGAACTTGACCAAAGTCACACAGGAAGCTAGTGCCTTTTAATCAGAGCCTGTTCTGATGGTTACCTGTCTGTTACCTTCCTTGGAAAAGACTGGGTTGGAAAAGTGATTCCCCATTCAGAACAAAGAATTATAATAATAGCAATAATAATGATAGCACTTACTGTGTGCCAAATTTTGGTGCCTTACATGGGTTAACTCATTTAATTCTTACAACAACCTTGGTAAATAGTCCCAGAGAGGTTAAGTAAATTGCCCAAAGGTCACACAGCTAGGAAGCAGCAGAGCTTGTGTACACACCCAGGAAGTCTGGCTTGTAATCATGAGGTTCTGACCATTGTATAATACCAGTAGCTTCTCAGATTAGCCAGCCGTTCACCTCTACCATCCCAAAAGACTGGTGAATGGTAGACTTCATTATGCACTGCGCCTATTATAGTCCACTGATCCTCACCAAATAGCTGAGTGCCTGTGGATTAAAGTGGAGGTAGAGGGACACAAATGGGGTGGTGGAAAGAAATTGATCATTGACAATAAGGATTGGAAAGCAGAACTATAGAAATTAATGAAAAAGGCCTCGAGTTCCCAAGGTGTTTGAAAATCTCAAAGCCCACTACAAATCTGAGCAATTCAGTGCCTGCTTATAGGAGAGCTACTAAGATAAGCTGGAATCCCTTGATGTTTGATGTTTGGGTGTAGAAAGGATTCCAAAACATGTTTTGGGCCTGTTTACTCTGCCTACCCATCTTTCCCTTTCATCTTTGTTTAAAAATACAAAGGTTAGTAAGTGTCTAGTCTGGGAGTTTACAGTTGTTCATTTGAAAAACCTATTTCATCAGCCTTTTAAATAAAAAAGACCAAATTAGACTGAGATATTTCAATCACCAACTGTCTAATAATAGACCAAAAATCTTAATCATGTTTATATTTTCAGTTGATATATTGTTTGCTTTGGATACTTGCTGGGCCTTGCTGGGGTGCTAGATTGACTCAAAATATGCCAGGTCAGATGTGGAATTGAATAGAGTGGGCTCTTCTCTTGGGACATCTCTATTCTTCCAGGTTCAGAGTTTCCCATCAGAGATGACCTCACAGTATCCTGGAAAAGCTGTGCTGGAGGCTTTGGGATTTAGGGTAGTGAAACAATGTGGTGTTGTTTCCCAAAGCCTTCTCAGTCATTCCCTCTACCAGAGTTCGGATCTTCATCACTCTTGCCTGGATTAGTGTGGTGACCTTATGCCTGCTCTCTCTGGTCCTCTCTGCTGCTCTCTGATTCATATTGTATTCATGCCACCAAACTGACCTTCCCAAAGTTCAGCTACAATATTGTTAATATCCTCTTTTAAACATCTGTTAGTCTATAAGCTCCTTGAGGGTTGGAACTCTGTCTAACTTATCTCTCTATTCTCAATGCTTAGCACACAAGAAGCCTCGCTGGGAAGTTATGTAATGTTTGAAATCGCAGCTCCTCCCATTTGCTTATAGGTTCAAGTTGAAATTTTTTAAGTCTGGTATGGTGTTCAAGGCTTTTCATGAACTGGCTTGTTTTTCTAGCCTCAATTTCTGTAATTCCCTTACAAAAATCTTAAACTCAAGCCAAATGGATCTAGTCATTGTCCCCTTAAACCATCCTTGCTTCTTTATTCTTTGAACTTGTTGTTTTTCCTATTATTCCTTTGGCCTTGAAGGCTATCCCAATTTTAATACTATCCATTCTTCTAAGCTTAGCTCAAATACAGTCTCCTACAGATGAACTTTCTCATCCCCTAACCCATCAAGAAGTGATCTCTATGACATGATATGGTTGAAAGAATGTAGGCTTCAGTTTCCTCACCTGTGAACTAAGGCTAGAAATCTCTAGCTTATAAGATTTTAGGGGGAGAGGATCAGATGACATGATGGATGTTAGGTACAAGTCAAGAGTCAGTGCTTAATACCTTTTAGATTTATCCCTTTTGTCCTTCTCCATCAATATGGTACTTAGTTTCTTAAGTTATAATTGTTTGTGTGCATGTTTTATATATTCTTCTAAATTGTACCCTCTTTTAGGGCAAAGATTTGTTTCGTGTATATCTTTGTGTAAGATATACAAAACTCATAGCTTAGCTTGGCACATATTATGTATCCCATAAGTATTTCTTTAGTAAGTGATTCTGAGCCAATAGTATTAAGTGACTGCCAAAAACAACTGATGGATCATAAGTTCCATTAATAGAAATATGGGGTTCAGAATAAAGGAAGTGATAGTCTTGCTCTGTTAAATTCTGGTAAGACCATATTTGCAATGTGGTGTTCAACTCAGGTATTCATGAGGCATCTCCTCTTATAAAGCATGGAGAAGCTGAGATGCCGAGTTGGGTATGGGAAGGCAGGCAGGGAGCAGTGGACATAAATATTGTCTCAATATATCTGAAGGACTGTCATGAAATAAAGGAGTTAGATATTTTTCCGTAGTACCCCAAAGGGCAAAACCAATGAGGATAGATGACAGTTCAGTAAAAGGAAAACATTTTCTCGGAGTGGTTTCACCCTACATTAGAAGTTGCCAGCGTGGGCCAGATGAGTTTTGTTTGTGCCTCTGTGTGTGTGTGTGTGTGTGTGTGTGTGTGTGTTTATCAAATTAGTTGCTAACATTTCACATAAAAATTCCGATTTCCAGCTTTGAGAATGAAGATCTGGCATTACCGGGCCTACATTCTTGCATGGCAGTAACCAGCTGAAGGTGAGGAGCAACTGCTCCTCTAGATGGAGCATGTACTTTCCAGTTTGCCTAGACACCAGCAACCTGCTTTATTCACTTAAGTTATTTGCTTGGCTCTTCTAGGCATTTGAATTTGCCATCCCTGTCAGATCAGGGACCTAGGGAAATTTTGAGAGCCTTCCTTACCCCAAGGGCTTTTGCTCCTCATTATGGAGGGACTAAAGAAAAGTACAAGGGACACTGCAATCAGATTGGACCTGGCTTTCACTTCTGGCACAGCCATTTACCAACTGTATGACCTTGGGTGAGTAACTTAAACTCTCTGAGCCTCATGTCCTTAATCTGTAAAATGCTCTCCTCACAGCATTATTGTGAGGAGTAAATAAAACAATTTAGATAAAGGGCATGCCACTTAGTAGATGCTGAAGTATTAATTTCCTTCTTATTAATCACACCCTTTCTTTCCATTTGCAGTATCACATAAGTAGTAATTCACCCTCATTGAAGACATTTAAGAACCTGGACTTACTGGGACCATGTATATAGGGAAAGGGTTTGGACTCACAGTAGGTGATTTCCACAGTCACTTCCTAACAATTTACAAGCCTGTACATGACTACAGATTGCCCATATGGATGATTTTAGGCATACCTTGCTGAGTTAAGGATTTTTAATAAATGTCAGAGAGGCTGAGGGCTCTTGGGAAAGAAGTTGGGGTGAGTGCCAAAGTATAATATGTTGAGGTTCAGGCATAGGCTTTGGCATCTGACAGACCAGTTTAAATCCTCGCTCTGACAATTACTAACTGTGTGTTCTGGGCCACTTAATCTTCCCTAGTTTCAGTTTCCTCATTTCTAAAATGATGATACTAATACTTCCCTCCTTGGGTTCTTGTGAGAATAAGTGAGATAATGAATGTGAAAATCTTGACCAGTGCCTGGCCCAGAATAAAAGCTTGATAAATGGCACTTATTTATTATTGTTGTTGTTGTTATTACTGTGACGACGACTACTACTACTATTAGACCAGACAAGCAAAGCTTGGGAAAACACAGGCTAGACTCCGAATGAAGAATATGGGCCTCTCCCCAGGCCACTGCTGTCAGTTCCTCCCCTCCACAAAGCTCCAAGTTTCTAAAACACTTTGGCTGGAATGTAAGCATGAGGTCATTGCAGATAACGGGGAGTGTGATTTGCTTTGGTAATGTGAGTTATTAAGTTACTTCCCTCAGTCCAGCTGAAATCTTTTACTAGTTAATGCTTGTTTCAAAGTACAAGACTGAGCTTGTCTGAGAAGAGAGGGAGAGTGAGAAGACGCCCCCTCCTCTCAGCCAGAGATCATGGTCCTCCACAGGGAACAGAATGACTCAGTGCAAAGTCTGCGCCCTTGGTGAGTTTGGGGCCCTTACATTTAAACCAGTCACTCCATTGCACACATTGGTCCCCTTCCCCCAAGAATCACTGGGCAAGAATTTCCTTGACTCCTTCCATGGCCTGGAACCATCCCCCTTCTCATCCTTGTGCTCCACACAGCTGGTAAAGGGCAGACAGCAGAACAAAAACAAGCCTCTTAGCACAGAGAGAGAGCTTCACAGCAGTGCTGAATTTGCTTGGGTATCTCATGTTAACAAAGGATCTTCCTGACTGCCTCTCAACACCCCAAACAGATTAAAACATTTTTTTAACTGTGTCTCAGAGCAGCTCCTTGCCTGGGTATATTTAAAGATCTGCTGAGTCATTGAAGAGCAAGCTGGCAGATCGTAAAAGGAAAGGACTATACCATGGTCTGTGGGGGAGTAAGTTCAGAGGTGAAATCTATTTGGTTTCCTCCCATGGGGGTGGACAAAGTGACCCATTTCTAGCCCCCACGACTCTTGAGAGCATCTATTAAGACTTCTTATTCTATCACTTTTGGTTTCTTTCTCAGTTTATAAAAGAGTAAGGGTGAGAGGGAGGGAGAATTTGTCCCAGTGGGTCAGTTGTCTGGAATTGTAATGTTCCTGCTGTTTGTAGCTGAGTGTAGTATGAAAGTGTCAGTTTGATGTGTTCATTTCCATCTTTCCTTTTCAGTTTCTGGTCACATGCATTGTTACCGGGGTACATGCCAGTTGCTGGAAAGTGATACATATTTCTTTCTACTTTATTCTCCACTGCACTTCTGAATGTATTAGTGGAGAAATTAGCAGTTAACAAGTGTTCATTTTTAAGTACAGATTGGAGCTTGCTTAGAGCCAGTTGTCACCCTGGTTTTCATCCTATAAACCTATAGTCCAGAAATTTGACAAAGCCCTGAGCTGCTTCTTGGTTCTGGCCTCTTTGAACCCTGTTCCACAGACTCCAAGCCCCTTTCTCTTTCAAGGCAACTGCTCTCCTCTTTGTCCGTTGCTGCCTTCCTTCATTTACTTTTGCCATCTCTAGTTCCTCAGTCTGTCTTCCATGACTGGTACAGCCTCTAACTCCACTTTCACCATGCCATCTCCCTCACATCAAAATGTTCCTCATAGTCCCTTACTTTGCTGAAACCACCTGTGGGCAGAGCAGCCAGAGTGGATCCAGAAAGGATGCTTCTTGGATAACTGTAAAAGTTTGGTGTCAAGATGTTTTATCAGTGACAGCAGTGACTTGTTTAGGCAGCCGTATCAGGGACCTAGAAGAAATCAGGCAGACCAAAAGTTGCTTGAAGCTGGCAGGAGACGTATTCCTCTGCCTTCCTTTCCCCCTCTTTTTTTTATTGAGGCATAATTGACGTATATTAGTTTCAGGTGTACAACATAATGATTCGATATTTGTATTTCCCTTTTGCATTCAGTTTTTAGAAGGTTTTCAGAGAATATCGTGGCTGGCTTTGTTATATAGCCAATTGATATGAGAAATGATGGAGGAGTGAAAAATGGGAGTGGAGTCATTGAACATATTTTGAGACTAAATGATTCCAATTCCCAGGAAGAATAAAGTGCTTGCAAGTTCACTAAGTACTTTCAGGCACATTATCTCCTTTGCTTCTCAAAACCACTTGGAGGTCGGCACAACATCCCCATTTCACAGATAAGGAAACTGAGACTAGAGGCAGTTAAGGGACATTCCATGGTAATTTAGACAATAAGTGAAGGAACCAGGGTTTGGACCATGAATTTTTTTTTTTTTTTGGCTGAGGAAGATTCACCCTGAGCTAACATCTGTTGTCAGTCTTCCTCTTTCTGCTTGAGGAAGATTTGCCCTGAGCTAACATCTGTGCCAATCTTCGTCTATTTTGTATGTGGGATGCCACCACAGCATGGCCACCAACGAGTGGTGTAGGTCCGCACCCAGGAACTGAACCCAGGCCGCTGAAGCAGAGTGCGTCGGTCGAACTTAACTGCTAGGCCATGGGGCTGGCCCCTGGACATGAATTTTTGATTGTAACTCTAACTTTTTTTCAAGCTAACTGCCCAGATTTGCTATTGAATAAATGAATAAATGAGTACATATTTGATTTGGAAACATTATTTCCAGCTTCGAGTTAAGGATTTGCTCTGTCCTTTGTGGAGCATCATTTTAATTCTCACCAGTATCAATCTGGTTACATGATAAACATTTCATTCATTAATTCACTAATTCATTATGTTATTCACTGATACATTTCTTGAGTGCCAACTTTGTACCAGACCTTGTACTGGATTCTGAGGATACAAAGAGAAATAAGACATTGTCTCAGGTCTCAAAGATCTCATAGACTGGAGACTGACATCTTAGTAGTAAACATAAGAGCAGCTGGTTATGAAATGCCATTACCAAAATCTCCAGTCATATCCCTCATGCACAGTGAGTACGGCCCTTCTAAAAATGGGGATGTCTTTTATTTTGGGTACATAAATATGAAGCCTTTTGAGTAACTGCCTTTTAATGTAATCCTGTCTTCCTGAGAACAAAAGTGAAACATTTCAGCCTGTGTGTGGGTGTGAGAGAGAGAGAGAGTTAAGCATGTGATGGTAGATGGGAGCTGAGGGATTGCTAACTAGGAGCCATGGGGGACTTAGGTTGTCCTAGTGAGTTCCAACTCTATATGTATGTATTCTATAGAGGATCGGGGTGACAAGGATTGTTGTATAAGTGCTGATCTTAGATCTTTTTCCGAGTAAATGGTCATCAGACCTGGAGCATCACTATTCTACTTGCTTTGAAAACCTGATGCTCAAGGCTCTTTTCTAGCATGGGTAAATTGATTCTCATCAAATTAAAATTTTTTGAGCATTACCTCTCAGTGCTAGGTGCTGTTAGATGTTGTCAAGGTATTTTCTTGTTTAATCCTTAGTCTGATCTTAGGCAGTTCTTTTTAGTTCTACTTTATAGATGAGGAACTGAACTTCAGAGAGGTTAATGACTTGTTCAAGGTCACACAGTGAGTAACTTAGTGGATTTGGGATTTGAATTTCCATTTTTGACTTTTTGTCCTCTGGACTCACTGCTGTTTTCACTGTTCCACAGCACTTCAGCTTTATTTTTAATAGAGGCCATTAAATCTACCCTCCATTAGCCGAAGACTCTTGCCTCCCTTCAACATTATTCTTCTCTAGCATGTTCTTAAGTAATCCTTAGAAAAGGTTTTACAACCTTCATGGGTACTGAGGCCCAGAGCCTTAATCCAGGCTCTTAAGTGCCTTGGTTAACTGTAAAATGGAAAATCAGTTAGTCACATCTAACTCAGGAAAAATGAGTTTGGGATGTGAATTTCCTGGGCAACTTATCATCTCTATTTTACTTCCTTAGCTTCATAAACTTACCCACAATATTCCCTGAGAACTAGGAGTAATGAGGATCATGGGGAAAGGCTTCCTTTCCCTTCTTTTCCAAGAGCCCTTCAGCCAAGTGCCACACCCCCTCCTGCTTTTCTATTTTCTGTGTAGACATGGAGGTGGAAGCTCCACATGAGTTCCTTTCAGCCCTGAGTTCATGTCAGGATTTTCTTTCCCTGTTACTGGACCAAAGTGGGAGGAGAGTTACTACCAGGAGGACCATAAGTGAAGCACACTGGGGTACATGGAAGAGCAGTGAATGTATGCTTAAAATAAATGGGTTTGTATACAGGCTTTCTTGGTTACTATCTGTGTAACCTTGGACAAGTTAATAGTTGTGAGTCAGAATTTCCTCATCTGTAAATTAGAACATAAATTCTAATTTTATAGATGAAAGGATAAGTCTAAAAGTGTTTTGTAAACTCAGAAAGGGCTTATAGATTAAAATGTTGCTTTTTTATGACCACAAACTAAATGCTATGCTTTAGTGATAAAACCTTGTCCTGTTTTTGCTAAAGCCTGAACATGTGTGCCTTAAGGGGTGGGTACAAGCCACATTACAATTTTAGTAACTATGGGCTGAGGGCAGTGGACTGTTTATGCACTGAGCAGGTGTGAACAGAGGGTTACACATTCAGGGTCAACAGATGGCAGGCAGAGCAGACTCTCCAAGTTCCCCTATAACCCTCCCCATAGCCCCTCTTATTTATTAAGACTTAACATTTGAGGCTTGTTTCAAGTAGGCATGTCTGTTTTGGGGCTTTTTTCCTTCTTTGTATATAACAGGCATTTGTTGACTTGGTGAAAAACATTACTCTCCTTTCCCTTTCCAAGGACTAATTGTTCTCCTCTGGACATGAATTCAAAACAGTGGGTTGAAAGGGGGCAAGCTTATACAAAAGAATCAGAGATGGTCAGAATTAAGAAGGGACCCTGGAGGTAAGTTCCCTTTTGT
Source organism: Diceros bicornis minor (assembly GCF_020826845.1). Lineage (NCBI taxonomy): Eukaryota > Metazoa > Chordata > Mammalia > Perissodactyla > Rhinocerotidae > Diceros > Diceros bicornis. The sequence continues at coordinate 61,044,051 of NC_080781.1, forward strand.
ATGGATTAGGCAATGGAAACCCAGGCAGGAAAAGTGATTAGACAAAGTTCACAAAAGTCAGTTACAGCACATTGAGATTGGAAATCAAGTGCTTCTACTCCCAAGTCAGTACTAGATGCTCTTTAAGTCCGCTTCCAGCTCAGATGTTCTGTGGTCTCCATGATTTTGACCCTTTCTACTATACATTGGGGACAATGGGATCTGAGATCCTAGCTCTGGCTAAAGTGAGAGTATGTGCCCTCCCCACCCCCTTTGTTTTTTTCAGAGGCCTGGCAGATGGAGAGGGTGATTATTACATGTGATAGTTTCATACCACTGTCCTCATTAAAATCACATTTGTGAATTCTGTTAATTAACAAAGAAATGATTAGGTTGAGGAGGGCACGTTTCCTTATGTGCCCCTTCCCTGCCCCTCATTGTAGGTAGCAATAAGGTTTATCAGTTCTGATTTTCCAAGCTGCTTTCTTCTATAGATGCTGAGAGCAGAGAGGGATTCCTCAGAGGTCATCTGCTTCATCTTCCTGCTTATGCAAAAACCTTCCCCCAAGGTGCTGGAGGCCTGCTTTAGATAGGACTTTGTACAAGGCACAAGGAAAATGAATGCAGAGTGCTCCTGACATGCCTTGTCGCTTTTCCCCATAATACTCTGGCCTCACAGGTGGGAGGTTCTTTGACTAAAAACTTAAAACAGTGGTGAGTGTTGTGAGGTTTGGACTGTGACCTATATAGGGTGCAGCTACAGCATTATCTATTAGGCATGTAGATCAGCTAGCTTGTTAAGCTGTTTAGCATTCAGTGGTTTGAGGCAGACTACAGTGTGGGTGGCTGGGTAGGGGGAGTAGGAGAGGTGGGAGGTGGGGGTAAGGGGGTTGGGTTGAGCAATTCATTATTATTAGCATGAAAAAAGTGCTTAATCCCCTAAACCAAGGCTACTTTTCTTATGCATATTGGCCTGCCTGCAAGATCCCTAGTGACAGTAAGCAACACACTTGATGTCCTCCAGTTTTCAGGCTTTGTGTACAGGATAGCTGTGGGTTTCTGCACTCCTGTCCTGGCCTGATGTTTATATGTAATTGTGTACCAGCCTATGTGTTTCTGTTACTGTGAATCCATTTCTGAACAGTTGTGACACAGAGACCTAGAAACAGTGTCTCTGTGTGCTTTGTTAGGGGGACCATGTCTCTCCTTTTGTACCTGTGTCTCTATATAATCATGCGTCTTACTAAGACAATGTGCCCCTCTCTATTTTTATCCATTTCTTCTGTCCTTGTGTCTCTGTGCTTTCCTGTATTTTTTTCCTCTGGGTTTGGGCATGTTTCTATCTTTGTGAACGTCTCTCATTCAAAGCCCGTGTGTCCCTGTGTCTACGTATACAGCTCTTTCTTTCTGTCGATGTATGGACTTCTATGTCTAGTTGAGTCTTTATTTGTGTGCCTATGCAAGCCTGTTTTGGGATGACTATTTCTGTTTGTGTGTTAACCCTTCTTTGTACGTCTGCTTCTCTGTGTGTCTTTTTCTTTGCCTCTAGTGTCCCTGTCTACATGTGTCTCTCTGTGTATACATTTTGATGTATCTGCCTACTTTACCTTAGTTCATGTTTCTCTAACCATGTGTCCCTGTGTCTTGCTTTTCTGGGCCCTTGTAATTTTGGGCTTGTTTGTGTTTCTGTATTCATCCATTGGAATTGCCCTATACATCTTTTTTGTGTGTATGTCTTCTTTTTAGTTTGCGTGCATCAGCTTTGGGAAGAACTGTCTATGTTTGTCATCCAGTTCTGTTGGTTGTTTCTGTGTGTGCATGTAACTATATGTGTGCTGGTCCATGTATCTATCTGTTTTTCTGTGAGCAGATAGCTCCATGTAGCTGTCTCTGTGTGTTGGCTTATGTCTGTTTTTGTGTTGTTGGCTATATGTCTGTGCATATGTACCCATTGATCTTACACGAAGCACACCTGCTTACTGAGGAATCCATTGGATTCTTTTGTGAGATATCTCAGATGTCTTGAACTTGCTGCTTATTTTCTGGCTTGCTGGCCATCATGGTACTTAGGTGTGTGTTGGTACTTAGGTGTACATAATTTTTCATGTATGATGTCAAAAAAGTCAGTAAGGAGGGTGAAAGGGATAATTCGGTACATGTGTGTGGTGATGGGTTGTAATTAGTATTTGGGTGGTGAACATGATGTAATCTATGCAGAAATAGAAGTACAATGATGTACACCTGAAATTTTTACAATGTCATAAACCAATGTTACTGCAATAAACAAAAATTAAAAAAAAAAAAGAATTGTACATGTTGTGTCTTTAACAGGACAGTTGTATGTGGAGAATTGTTGGGAAATGAGTGTTGTTTACATTGGAAACATTTTCATGTTAATTTCACTGTGTCAGTGAATTAAATTTGAAATGATTAGCTGCATAAGATATTATATGCTCTTAGAGAAACTCAGCATGTTGATGATAGCGTAGGCATCTATTTGTACTGTGACGTCTTATTTGTGATGTTCATTACTGGGTTAGAAGGTGTTATTTTTCTGATTTCATTTGGCTTTTTGTTTTGAGGAGTTACTACAGATGGCTCTGGGGTCGACTTAGAGCACAAGGAGTACAGACAGACACAATGGAGAATGAAAAATAATAGAGGGACGGACATGTTCCTCATCTGTATGGAGTCAGCTGGGAGCTCAAGATGGAGTTCACAGGAAATGGAGAGATGAGGGCCATGGAGAGAAGCTTAGCAGGATCCCATCTTTCCGGCTGCTGTGTCCATCCAAGGAAGGCAATGAGGGAGGGGTAGTGATGAGGAGGAGGCCAGTTCTCCTTTTTTCTTTCTGGTGGAAGGCTACCTTCTGTATTTAAAACTTATGTTCTTTTGCTTTCTCTTTCTTTGCTTGATATACTGTTTTTGGTTCTTATTCTGCCACTGCAAGAAGGAATTTCCAAATGTGGCTCACCCATTTCTTATACTTGTTTGTAAGATATTCAAGAGAGATTGTTAAATGTCACTGCAACTCTTATACAGATTGATCCACTGATATGGGCAGGGGCCCTTTATGCCAGTTCTGTACTCTTCACAGGTATCCGTGGTGCTTTCTGGGGGCAGCCATAATTTTTTGGATGTCACCATTTGTTCATTTGTCTAGTACGTATGCAGAATTCTAAAGAGTACAGTTCCTTCTCAATTATAGTAGACCCTGGGAAGGAAGTGGTCACTAATAGAGGACTAGTAGGCTCAGTGGAAACACCTGAGTTATCTAGGTGTAGGAAATTAATTTAGTACTGTGCTAAAATAACATCTATCTAGAAGTCAACTGATTTATGATCAATAAAGAGAGTTCCATGAATATTTTAATCTAATCCTCATATAACATTAAAGGAGAGATATTTTAAATACTTTTTAAAAATTAAAAATTATCAAACACCCTAGACATACTACTTATATACAATTGACATGATTATTAAATAATTGTATCTGTTTTATAATAACAGACTCTCTTAGTTGAATTACTGAATGTAAAATAGTGCAAATAGCAAGACGCAGGGGTAAAATCTGTCATGTTTTATAATTCAGACAGTTGAGTTTAGTTTTTCTTTTGTTACATTGATTTGAATACAGAGGAGTCTCTGGTGCTCCAGTCAGAAGATGGAGATTTGTACGTGGGCCCCCACATTCTAGCCAACCTTGATAACTTCAAACCTCAATTTCCTCATTTGTATAATGTCTCAAGCTACCAAATGATTGCATATGACAAACTTTTCACTTATTTAGGGAAAATAACGACAATAGGGTGGATTTTACATAAAACAAAATTTATTCAGTTAAAGTAATATTCTGAGATAGTCTTTTGCAGCAAATCCTGGCCATTCTGTTTTGTTTGGAAAAATATTGATCAGGTTTAAATCTGCCTTTTCTGGGGAGAGCAGGTGATTATTGGGTTGAGGGGGAGCCATGGCTTTTCTGAGATAATACATCCATGGTAAAAATAATGTTTTTTACAGTGGCATAAAGTGTCCAATTTTGTTAGTCAACAAATATTTAAGTGACAGCTGTTATGACCTCGGGTGTGTAGAAACTTCCTTATTTTCTTTTTAATCTTTTGTGAAAAAGAAATTCAAATCAGAATATCAGGTAAAATCTCACTACAAGAAATATTGTGAAGATTCTTGCTATATGCTCTAAAAGAATGAGGTCCTAGATGTTGGCCCATTTATTGATAGAATATTAGATTTAAAAATTCTAGTATGCAAAAGTAAAAGGACAGCTTCTTGGAATTTATTGTGATTTTATGTGAAACAAATCTATTTTTTCAACTTTACTAGTGTGATGGAAGCTGGATTTCAAAGTTCTAAGTAGAGCATTAGACTGCATGGTAAGCCTTGAGCCTTGAGGAACAAAAGTAATCAAACCAGTCTATCAAATCACTTTTCAAGTAGGAAACTCTGCCATGTATTTGGCTAGTTCAATATATTATGGGTAGTCAAAAATAGTTTCTATACCCAAATCAGCATTCTGAAATTTGTTCCATTGTGCTTAAATGCTTTCCAGGACCAACCTACCTTATTTGTTGCAAAGTTATTATGTATGTGTAAAGAGCTTTGACATTTTAATTCTCACAACAGCCCAGTGAGGTGGTATGAATCTTAATGCCCATTTTATGAAAGAAGAAATTGAGACACAGAGACATAAATTAACTGGGCTTGGGTTCTACCGCTAAAATGTGATAGAGTAAGGATTTGAACCTAGCACATAGTCATCTCCCTATTTGTTTTATGATTACATGGAAGTCTCACCAACCATGGTCTCTGCTCTCTGAGGTTAACCATTTTACAAAGCAGAGTCTAAAAAGCCATTCAAATAGCGTCTATACTTTCAGAGGGCCATTAGCAATGCTCAAGTTCAGGAAAAGCAAACAGAGACAACTGAAATACTGATACCTTCAGAAAGTACTTGTGTAACATTTAACCTTAGATAATTTGGCTTTGAGTAAGAAAGGGTGGAGTAAGATGGAGGAACCAGTTCTACCCTGGATCGGTATTTATTTTTCTTGCCCTTCTGAGATTTGGGGCAGTAGTCCTATTTGTTCTGAAAAGCCCCGTAATATTTGTCCATTTGAGGACAGCAGATTTGGCACAAATGGATTGGTTTTCTGAAGTATCCCATAGAGGGCTGCACTGACTGACTTGTAAAAGTCCCTTCCCCAACCCTTCAAATCTGTGACATATTGTCAGGATCATCTGATGCCAAGCCTTTGTGATACCATCTCTATCGCCTTTGTGACTAACAGCACAAGGCTGCAAGCTGACCCACTGGCTGTGTGGATTGAGGGTTCTGCCTCACCACATTTTAACCTATAGTTCCAGCATGTTATTAACACCTTCTCATTGTATATAGGGGGACATTGAGGGTCAGAGTGGCAAAAGGACTTTCCCAGGGTCATGGAGCTAGTTATTGCCAGAGTAAATATCTATTTCGAATTTGTAGAATAGGTGGTTTTATCTCTGGCATTTTAGTTTATTGTGAAAGTTTTAGAAACAATAGTCAGAAATAGCACTTAAAATATAATTGCTGCAATTAGTGACTGAAGATCCAGTTACATTAATTATTGTCATCTAGGAGCACTTTGAGGAGAAGAACTTTTCCATAGTACTTGTCAGTAACACTTTCCTGCCTCATAATTCTCTTGGGACTGTTGATCTACGGCAGTGTTTCTTGAACCTTACTCATTCCCAGTGAACTTCACCTTCACCATTTTTGACTCTCTTGCATACCACCTCTACTGCTCTATACTTAACTTTTTTCTTTATATTGATTTGCCTTTTGTGCTTAATAGATTTATTTTAAAAAGAAACTCACATCAATATTGCACATGAGAAACCAAGATTTCCTTCCCTATTTAAAAAAAAAACGATTATAGAAAATTTCAAAAATACACAAAATTAGAACAACGTAATGTACCCCCGTTTGCCCATCCCTAGCTTCAACAATTATCAATATTTTACAATTCTTGTTTTATCTATTCCGCAATCACTGTTTTTTCTTGCTGCAGTGTTTTAAAGCCAATCCCAGACATATTTCACCTGTAAATACTTGAGTGTGTGTCTCTATCAGGTAAGGACTTTCTCTTTTTAACATAACCATAAAATCATCATCACACCTAAAAATGTAAATAATAATCTGCAAATATTATCTAATACTCAATCTGTGAGAACCTGTATTTTTAAAATGCTGATTAAAATAAATGCATAACTACTAAAAAAAGTTTACTGCAGTGCCACCTTATCTCATCATCTCACCAGTAGTATATATTTCATAGTTGGGGAAACATTGCTCTGAGTCTTACAGCTATTTGAAGAGAATAAAATTCCTTTTCATTCTCTGGGTCCTATTTTCCTCATCTGAAAAGGTGATGGACGTGTAGGAAAGATAAGAGTAGATGGTATCTCTGGCTCCTGCCAGCACATTAGGATATATGATTCTTCTAAGTGATGATTTACTTTACTTCAGCTATGGAAGACCTATTGGATACCACCCGTAGAAGGTAGTTTGAAAAAATACTAGTGACTAAGTGTATTCCTACCTGACATATCTTCTAGAAGGTAATGAGTTTCAGCTTTTTCTCAGAGTTGGATTTGGCTTTCATTCCCCTTCTCCACCCACCCTTTCAAACAACAAAGTTAGCACCCATTTATATACTTTCCGATAAGACTGTATTCCTGAAAACACCTTTTGTCAAAATGGCAATATATTCAAGTGCCCCAGTGACCCATTGGGCTAGTTTGGACATGTGTGTGCTCTGTGCTCTCAGTTTTTGCTTAGGCTCACTCCCTAATCTGCTGAGGATTTTTATGTCACCCAGCCCTGAAACCTAGGGAAATGGCTGTCATCATAGCTCACTCTGTTGCCTCTCAGCTTTCCTTCACTGGCTTTGCAACAGAGGCTCTCCTCCCGAGAACTTTGGCAGTAGTGTTGAGTTAAAAAAGCTTGAATCAAATGTAGTGTTTCTAGATATCTCTGAATTGTTTCTCAGCCTTTAGAAGGTAAACTCTCTTAGAGAAGAAGTGCTACAATTAATCCAAGTAGAGGAGGAAATGTCCGTAGGGCTTTTCTTTCTTCATACAGGTATGGCAACTGCTGGGATGGAAACAATTAGCCTAAGGCCATGTGATTACTAGCAAAACTCAGAGCTGACTTTTTTACTTCTCAATATGAGGTAAAGACTACAAGCTTAAGTTTCTGATTTTCTGGTGGCACCAAACAATATTAAGCAAAGTAAGGAAGCCATAAAGGTAAGCCCAAATAACAGAGCCAACTTTCTTTCTTTCTTTGGGGATGACTTCTGGCTAGTGACATTGGGAAAGGTAAGGGAAAGACTTTTTTGTAATCTAAAAAAATGTGGACAGCACATATGATCTCTGATAATTGCACTCATGGGGTCCTTATGGGATCTGGGCCTCCTTTCAAGTGCATTGAATATATGTAGAAGAGAAAGACAGGTCTGCTGAAGGTACAAGAATTGGGCCAAGAATTAACACATTTTTGAAGTTCCATAAAGTAACCTACTGGACAGTGGAGGGGGCAGGGTGGAGATAGTGAGGAAGTATTTGCAATTATTTTTTAAAAGGAGAGGGAGCAAAAAAAGGAAAAACTGGGCCATCAATCCATTGAAAAGAAACCTTGAAAGAGATCCAAAAGTCCTTAGAAATCCTTGACTTCTTAAAAGTGATGTGTTTATTTTTTTTCCTCCTGACAATTGTAGAGGTCAGAGAGTTCTCTTTTCTATTGCAAAACATTGAGAGGATGTAGAAATAATTGTAGGTAGCTTAGCTCTGGCTGTGGTCAAAACTTTTGCACTGTACCTTTAGGATCTGTTTGGAGTTATATAATAAGTGGCTATACCAAATACGCCATGGGTTACATGGGTTATCAAAGTGGAATGGCATTATGAGTAATAGTGCTTCTGTTTAAAAGGAAAAATGAAATACTTGTGATCAAGTACCTAAAAGAAGGCAATAAGGACTTTCAGAAACTCAAACTTTTAGTGCTATGCTGAGATACTGTGAAGGGCTTATAGCTGTGGAGAAACAATATGGAAGAGCCACCATCTCTCTCAAGTCAGACTGAAAAAAATATGGAAATTCCCGTCAGCATTTCAAATATAATGGCCAACATCTTAGCTTGCTAGTAACTTCAGATGTTATCTCCTTTACCCCTTACATTTGGGGTGTCTGTTTGAGGTGGGCTGTAGTACTAACCATTCTGTTTATGTGATTTGCTTTTGTTTGCACAGGAAACTGGTGTGTGTTTTATTTTGGTAAATATCAGCTCATTTTTCAACTAAAGCTTTATTTGTTTAAGTTTCACATGAAGAGGCAAAGGAAGAGAAAAACACCTTGTCAGAAACAGAATGAAAACAAAAAAGAGTCAAAGAAACATATTTGAAATGTCAGAGAAACCTGTGGGGTTTTATGTATATTACACAGGAAAAATTTTCTGTCATCTGGTTGCCAAACTATTGAGGCCGGGAAACTTAGAATGTATATCAAAAAGTGCTCTTTCTTCAAAAAGAGAAATGGTTGTGCTCTCATGTCAGCAACATGGCTGAAGACCATGAAGTCCTCATGGCAAGCTGAAATATGGGTATTTTGGAATCTCCAGTTAGAGCAGGTTTTTATTCAGGCCTTCAGTGGCCCTCCCCTAAATTTCCTTTTTCCCTTTGATTGTTGGTTCTATTAGCGGTGGCAACCATGCCCCCCGTTTGATTCCATTATGTAGTTGACAAATAGGGTTCTCTGTTAATTGAACCCTGCCCTAACGTCCTTGGCATTATCCCCATCTTCTGCTGTGCCTGTGGATGAGCTGCCATGTTGAATGTATACATGGACGACAAGGTCAGGGAATTATATTCATAAATTAAATTATGAGCTGGTGCCTTGGGATCTACAGTTTAAACACTTGCTATTTCCCTCACCTAGTGAAGCTTCTCTTTGAAAAGACAAACACATAAAGGTAGACAGGCAGGCTGGCAAGCACCCTCCTCCCGATACTTATCCAAGTTGGGATACCTTGGTCTCAGTCTCAGAGGTCATATTTTCTGCAAAATGGGCCCCAGCAGTGGAGGATTTTATTTTACAGAGTTTGGTTTTTGGAGCTGGTGTGCTGCAAGTCAGTAGAGAGGGCTCTTCTCAGGCAGATATGCCAAAGGAGAGTGGCTGTTGGTGTAGATGGCAGAGTCCTTCTGTTGTTCTCTCTTCCTTATAATGTCTGGCTGCATAACCGTTATTTTCTTTTCTACTTTTGTTCTCTCTTTGGGAAGAATTGGTGATAGATTTTCATATGAGGCATATTGCCTTTTTATAGCTTTATTGATAGAAAATTTACATGGCATAAAGTTCACCTGTTGAAACTATACAATTCGGTATTTTTGGTATATTCACAGAGTTGTGCAACCACTACCAAAATCAATTTTAGAATATTTTTATTACCCTAAAAAGAGAGCCGGTACCCATTAGCAGTCATATCCCATTTCCTCCCAACCCCTCCAGACCAGACCTAGGCAGCCTTTATAGATTTGTCTATTCTGAACATTTCATATAAATTGAATCACATAATATATAGCCGTTTGCATCTGGCTTCTTTCACTTAGCATAATGTTTTCAAGGTTTATCTACATTGTACCATGTATCATTTTTTATGGCTGAATAATATTCCATTGTATGAACGCACCACGTTTGTTTATTCATTCATCAGTTGATGGACATTTGGGTTTTTCCCACATTTTTGCTATTATAAATAATGCTGTTATGAACATTGATATACCAGTTTTTGTGTGAACATATGTTTTCATTTCTCTTGGGTATATAGCTAGGAATGGAATTGCTGGGTCATATGGTAACTCTGTGTTTAACCTTTTGAGGAACTGTCAGACTTTTCCAAAGCAACTGCACCATTTTACAGTCCCACCAGCAGTGAATGAGAGTTTCAGTTTCTCCACATCCTGGACAACACTTGTTATTGTCCTTTTTAGTTTTTATGATAATAGCTATCATTGTGGGTGTGAAGTGGTACCTCATTGTGCTTTTGATTTGCGTTTCCCTTGGTGGCTACTGATGTTGAGCACCTTTTCATGAACTTACTGGTTGTTTGTATATCTTCTTTGAAGAAATGTCTATTCAGATCCTTTGTTCATTTGTAACTGGGTTATTTGTCTTTTTATTATTGAGTTGTAAGATTTTAACATATTTTGGATATGTTTGTCTTTTTAAGGATGATACTTTACAGTTATGTGATGTTTTCAAGTGAGCATTTGTGTAGTTCTACTGGCATTACATATTTTAGCTGCATTAATCGCTTTGTTGGGTGTGAATGCCAGCAGAATCTGAGTGACCTTGGCTTCCCTGCTGAGAGGGCAGCCCAAGAACAGAAATTTGTCAGAAATGTATCAGAAATTTACCATTTAAACCCCCCACCCCCACCCTTATCTGGGACAAGGAGAATCTACATTTAAAGGTCTGTATCTTTTGTTGTTGTTTGGCTTTCTACTTGAGCTTGGTTGAGTTTGAGACCTTTTCTTTTTGTTTTGCCTTGTGCAGACTTGAGCAGGGACAGGCGAGAAAGGACACATGAAATTGTGATAGAAAAGTAAGTTTTATTCTAATAAGCATATTCATGTTGGCCTGTGTGATGAGTCATTTGGCTGAAGAAATCTCTCAGTTTAAGCTCTGGGATACTTTGAAGTACTGATAAGACTTACCCCAAAGTGTATTTGCTTTATGTTTGGGCTTTATGTAGTTGTGTATGAAATGATGGACATGAAGGATACCCCCCCCTTTGTCTTAGCAATTTATATTGGTAATGTAAAAATAAAATGACCATAAGTGGAAAGTCCTGGAACTCTATATGAGAAGAAAAAATTTTAAAATCTTACAGACCTGAGTTTCAAATGCATAGTGGTTTTTCTCTTAGCTGTGTGCCCTTGTGCAAGTTACCTTGCTTTTTTAAGTCTCCATTTCTTTATTAGTGAGATATATAAAAACCACCTTCTCAGATTATTGTGAGGACTAAATGAGATGATGTACATGAAGTGTCTGGAACATAAGTGCTCAATAAGCTAGCTTCTAGTTTTGCATTTGAGGATAGGGACAGATGGGTTTATTAATGGGAAACTGTACATTAATGGTACAGTTTGATCTAGATGGTAGCAGGTCCATAGACAGAATGGGCAGGGAAAATGAAAGGACTTGGAGCGTTTATTTTCTGCTTTATTTAGGCATAAGTGCTTGGTAGCTATTGATAGTTTCTTTGCCTGGCTATCTGATTTTTTGAAGAGACTATTATCCAGCAGAAATTTCTTATAATAATAATTTCTTACATTTATAGACTGTTTTGTGTTTTTAGAAGTACTTAGTGGCCTTTATTTCACTGTCTACTCAAATAAACAGCCTCTGAAGCAGGTATGCAGTCAGTATCAATTCCTTCAGATGAGACAACTAAAGCCCAGAGACATTTAGTAACTTGTCTAAATTCATGCAGGAGGTCAGTGACAGAGTCTGAACCAGAGACCAGGTCTTATTTCCCAGGGTAGCTCTTTTTCTCCCCATTATGTCATGTGTAGTGGGAATGTATTCTTTTACCAGCTTATCTCAAAGGTCCTTTCAGTGGCTTACATTGAGCAAGATTTTTCATAGTTTCATGTCTGTTAATGTGCCTATAGCATTGTCATTGAATATCTTAATACTCCAAGTGTCCTGGTGAACAGCTTTGCCTTCAGAAGGACACTGAAAACTGTGGAAAGCACTGCAGAAGATTGGGTGCACAGACGCTACTTTAGGGCTGGTAGACTTTCTATTGAAGCTATTTGCAAGGCTACTTTGTATCACCTAAAAACACTACTTCAGAAGAGTGTTGTGAGATCAAAATAGACATGAAGGACTGTATGTGTGGGTGAAAAATGTGGTAGATGATTGTCTTGCATTACTTTCTTTAATATCCAGAAAGCAGTCCCTGGAATGTTATTTCAACAAATCTTGTATAATGTAGAAGATACTGTTACAGATTTTCAACATGAAGCTCATAAATCTGCAATTCTCTGTCGTCCTAGGCACATGAAGGAAAAATTATGAGCTTCAGGTTTCTACGTAGCTATTAAACAAAGCATATTTAATCTGGTTAGAGCTCGCACTCGCTCTTGCTTGCGCGCTTGTGCTCTCTCTTGCTCTTGCTTGCTCTCGCTCTCTTTTCAGTTAAAGGCAATAAATAAGTTTGTTTTCCTTCAGGTGTCATCGGTGGAAACATTTGTAATTTTTTATCTGTTCTTTCAGCCTCTTACAAAATAGATTGGAAAAGTTGGATAATTTCCTCCTGTGAGTAGTGCCGCAGGTGGTCAGTTTGCTCCTTTCTTCCTGTTGGCACATGACCCTGACACTAAAGGTAGTGTGGCCATTTTTTTGGCCTTTCCTCAGCCACCACTCAGCAGTTCTCACACATATTTGTCATAGCCTGCTTCCCCAACTCCACAGGAATTCTTAACTCATCTTAAGCAGATGGCTGTCTATCTTTTTCCCTGAGAACCCCAAGGAAAAAAACGCGTCTCCGGGGGAAATTTGGTGCCTCATAGCCCTGATAGAAATTTTTCCCAAATGCCAACCAAAAAACTCTTTCCTTCCATTTGCCTTTTATTGTGTTTACAGGGGAGATATATACCATAATAATAATGATTACATTGCACACAATAATGATTTTAACAACTAGTAATATCTTTTGTCAAAAATATATAGAGCTTTGGATTTTTTTATTATAAACCACTCAACTGTGGTTTAAGAACAGCTATGAATATTAATTTTGTAATAATATTATCTCATAATTTTGAAGCTTATAAAATCGCCTTTAAAGTGTTACTGTTATTCTGGCCAAGGGATGGAGGGTTGTTCCCTAATTACTGATCTATGAATCTATAACCTGAATGTTCAGTGTACTTTATGCTAAATCTAAAGATATCATCTTTGTCTGACTATTCCCATGGTTGACTCTGGATCACAGCTTAAAAGCCTCCTCTTCACAGGGTCCCCCCGACCACTTTTTTTCAAGCTGGCTCTCTCATTAATCTCTATCATAGCGTCCTGTTTGTTTCCTTTGAAGCACTTATTCTAATTTCTCATTATAAATTATTTTGTTCATTAGTTGCTTATTATCTGTCTCCCCCACTAGACTGTCAACTCTATGAGGGCAGAGACTACGATCTTTTGTTTACTGCTGTATACATTTTCAGCTCGATCAGAGTGCTTGGCACATAGAAAATGCTCAGTAAATATTTGTTGAATGAATAAATCATAAGGAAGAGTTCATGTTCTCTTAGTTGAATAAGTCTAAGCCAGGAATTCTCTACTTTGGATACACATGAGAATTGTTAATGGAATTTTTAAGCAATGCCAAGCCTACCCGACTCTACTCATTCATAATCTCCAGGTCTAAACTTGAGCATGTGTATATTTTAAAAGTACTGTAAATTACTCTAATGGATAGCTAGGGCTAACAACCGCTTATTAAACAGTGTAGAGTCAACTTAATGGCTGCATGACTTTAGAAAAGTCACTTTATTTCTCTCTGCCTCCAGTTTCCTCATCTGTAAAGTGGAAATGATAATAGCTCACAGTGTTGTTTTTGTCTGGCACATGGCAGATATTCACTGAGTATTAGTATCAGTCAACCAATCAAAATCAATCCTGTTCTCCTCCCCATCAGTCAGTCAATCGTTAATATAGTTAATATTATCCCCATTTTATAAATGAGGAAACTGATCTCAGAGAGGTTAGTTTACATAGCCAGTAAGAGGCTAAGCCTAGGTTGGCAGCAGGGGTGGGGGGATGGGAGGTCAGGGGGTGAAAAAAAAAGCACCCTCCATGAAGTTTTCCTTTTTCCTGCCTTGTGCAGCAGATGGAATAGAAATGATTTGTTAAAGACAGTCCAATTTTGCAAGACTCCTGGAAGGGAGAATGTGAAAGGTACAGTTCCTAGATACTGACGTGAGTGCCAGAGTACCAGTACCTGTGGCTTACCTTGATGGTTTAGACTCTCATTTTAACTCTTTTGCTACCCCAAAGCTTGATCTCATTTGTTTGAAAGATCCTCCCTCCTAACATGGGAATGCATTTCCAATTTTATAATTTAAGATCAAGTTTAGTTAAAATTTACTTTCCCTATAACTTTTTAGTATGACATTTATTTTGCAAAGCTGTAGTGATAAATGTATGCACATTTACACATATGGCATCTCTTTTATTATTCTGACTATGATGCTTCTTGGCTGTGCAAGTGTGATAGATTCTTTGGAATAAAGGTACAATATACTTACCAATCCAAGGACTAAGTTTCCTCATTTTTGTCCCTGACTCTTTTGGCTGACAACCAGAGCTTTTGTCTCTAACATTATCTCTGCATCACATTGATCAGGAGACCTGGCATCTTCAGAGCCCTGGGCTGAGGACATTTTCCTGGCTATCAGGAAGGAGCAGGTGATATTTTCTGAACAGGAGGCGAGTTCTTGATTATGCATCAGCTTTTGCAAAGGAAAGCTTGTGGACTCAATTCTAAGTAGACAGAGTAACCTTTGACCTCAGCTGTTTCTGTTATTGTTTATGCCTAGGTCCTTCTGAGGGGGTGGACATTTTAAGCCTTTACATCTACTTCGTGGTCAATTACACAAAACTGAAGGTGCTGGTTCTCAATCACGACTGCTTCAAAATCTCCTAGGGAATCAAAAATAATTATGCTCTTTCCTATCCCTGGAAATTCTGATTCATTTGGTCTGGCATGAAGACCAGAAATCTGTATTTTTAAAATTTACTCAGTGATTTTGATATACAGCTATAACTGAAAACCTGTAGTTGAACTTGTCCACACCCCCATCCCCTGCAATACTTCTCCAAGTTGGCATTTAAGCTTAGCCTTGAAGAATAGATAAAGATTTGAGTATGCAAAGATGAGTAGAAAGTGAAGACTTTCGACAAGGAGGGAATCTGGAAGAAAAACTTGCAAAAATGTGAGAGCAGCTGAAACTTGGATTTTCTTTTTCCCAAGGAGAGAAGTGGAAGTTTGTCTTTGGACATAGCAAATAGCAATGCCCATGTATGAGTAAAGGAAAAGAGACGGTGCTCATCAACCTTGAATTCCTTTGTATAGAACCCTTAATACACCTCTCTGCTTATAAAGAATGTATTAACTATAAAGATGATTTAATTCCAAACCATAGACCACTGTGGAATCTCTGTCCCTAGCTGGAAGCCTTTGAAGAGTAAGAGATTACTTGTTTCTCCAACTGAGCCACTTACTAGATTTTTTGTATTGCAGATACCTCCAGAAGAACCACATTCTGCTTAAATGCACCATTTCAGTTTGATTTATGTAAAAATTCCCAAACTTTTCAAGTGATGTTCCTTTATAAGGCAGTGATCTCCAGTTCTGTTGCAAAAGTCAGGAGTCATAGAATGAAAATGGTACATTTACTCTAACAGCTCTTTGATATTTGTACAGCCATTGCATAGCCATGCACTGCAAGACTATGCAAGGTGCTTGATCTTTTGCTTATTGATGGATGAGTCTATGTTTATGCTGATGGAGTCATTTGGGAGATGGGTCTCCACTGTGAATCAAGAGCTTGGTTTTGAATGTTGTTTGCCAGTGGTCACTCTGCCAACCACTTCAGTTCTCCTTTAGACAGATACCTACTCAGATTCAAGTCTTTATGTAATTTGTGGCACAGTCATTTGCCAGACCAAATGAATCAAATGAATCACACACCAGATATATTGAACAACCACAATAAAAAGAATTAAGCCCCAAGTAGTGTGTTAGAGTATAGTCATTATAGAGTATACTCTATAGAGTATAGAGTATAGAGTATAACTCCCCAATACCAAGGAAAAGTGGGGAACAGTACAGTGTTTAGTAGCTGCATCCTATATCTAGCAGGTAGAATTTAAGAATGCACATGTGACCTTTACATTTTGAGGTATAGCCTAATCCCTAGGCAATCCTGGTGGAGTTTTTCTGGTGTTAGTTTTGTCTTAATGTTTAGGACATGCCCACAGATTACTGCTGGTTTCTGCCTATTTGTTTAGCAACTGCCTATTTGTATAGCATAGGATTAGTTTGTCTCCAGGATCAAGGAGAAATGAATTAACAGATATAAAACAAATGGAAAGGGGGCCAATTCTCTTGCCCAATTGCTCTGTGAACATTTTCTGGGTGTTCAGTAACTCTCTAGTAGATTCTACTTATTGGGGATCCTGGAGAAGAATACGTAGTGTCTATGTCCACTGTTCACCCAGGTCCCCTCCCCACTCAGAAATTCCAGCCTCCATTACTCTCCACATTTGTATACCCAGGGGACAGTTCATGGATGAGGGAGAACTTGAGCTAGATCTTAAAGGATGGAGTTGGATTTCAAGGCAAGAGGTGTAAGAGAAGGTCAAGGCAAGACTGGCCATGGTCTTTACGGAGGAAAATGAATCAGATAGGGTGTGGAGGAAATTTTGAGTAAGGATTTCTGAAGATAATGTTGCAGAAAAGTAGGTTGGAATCTTGTTCCAGAGGGAACTCCTGTTGACTCTGTTGAAAGACTACCTGACTTAGATTCAGACAGATCTGTATTCGACTTCTGGTTTTGCCACTTAAAAGAACTTGGTAAGGATTGTTTTTAAATAAGATGATTTATGGGGCAAACACTCAATAAATGCTTAAATCTCAGAAAATTAACTGTTCTGCTTTCCTATTGTCAGATGATCCCCCTTCATTGAATAATTTGGAAACCATTGATAACCTTTTCTTAGGAAATAGAAGATAGAAAGGTTGGGTAAAATGTAAGAAACAAAGTGGCATATTCCTATTTTCTCTTATAGTATCTTCCAACTCTCCCAGCCTTCTTTGTTTGCAAGGCTAGCTCATGTAATTCTTTTTGGGTAGGGTAGGTCTCCTGTGGCTGTACTCCTTTCTGAGACTGAGAGCAGCAATATTTTCCAGTTGTCAGCCAACCCTTCAAAGTTGTCTCACTGGGGTCTCATAGTAGTCTCACTGGGGTCACTTTAGCAGTGAGAAATTACTTCCCCTGTGAAAAAGTACAAAAGTTGATAGCAAAATATCTATCCATATCATAGGCCTCAAAATTCTTTATGATTTAGTATCACCATTATTAGCAATAACAATAAGCAATA
Organism: Diceros bicornis minor; assembly: GCF_020826845.1. Lineage (NCBI taxonomy): Eukaryota > Metazoa > Chordata > Mammalia > Perissodactyla > Rhinocerotidae > Diceros > Diceros bicornis. The sequence continues at coordinate 61,061,255 of NC_080781.1, forward strand.
TGGATTGAGTTTCTGTGGGATGGAACAGTGAAATGGATCATGGTGTGAGAGTCATTTGGCTTCTTTTATAAACATTATCAATTATGTCAACTCTAACAATCACTTGGAAATCCATGGTGAACATTAATATGACTCAAATGACTGGCCTGGTCTATTCATTGTCCATGTAAAGACATATCCCTGGAGTGAGAAGTCTGAGTTTGCTTAGCACTGAGGTTATAGTACAGTTGTTAATGAGTCCAGGTTCATTCAAGGCTTTGAGTCCTCTCTCAGAAACCTCACTCCTCTTTTGCTCCATGACCACAGCCTACTCCTAACACTAGTAAGCAGCTTCAGAAAACATATACTAGTACTGGTCCCAAGTGTTTAGAGATAGGGAGAGGGTGTGAATGGATCCAGGCAGCCCATGGGCAGTGATTAGTCCACAGTACAGCCTGTTGTACAGAAAACACATGAATCATCACCTATATTATACTGATGACAACAGACACTCTATAATTCTGTATCAAAGCTTGTCTTATGTGAAAAACTGAGAATGTTAGTGAAGGGTATCTTTGGTATCTACACACCTTCCCATCAGATCTCCAGACCCTTTCCTCTGTCCACTTCTTGCAAGTCCGCCTTGCTCTCAGCTGACTTCCACTATTCCTGCTGTGGCTCCTGGTGGCTTCTCCCAAGGGTACTTGTATTTTAATAGGGAATTCTTGAAGGAGAGAGAGAACTCAAGATCCAAAAGAATAAATTACTAAAGATGGAATTTTATGAATTAGCAAGTGTGTGAGGGTAGATATTTTGGGAGAGTAGAATCTTCCATGTGCCCCTCAACCATGGTTGGAGATGATAGCCTCTTCCACTTCCATATAAGAGCATTTCGTTTCCTGCCAATTACTCCTCTCTCCTAACCAAAACACAAGCATACACAGATTCTATGCTTCAGCCACACAGAACTTCCATTTCCTTCCACTTCTCTGTGGCCTTGCATGTTCTCTTCCTTCTGCCTAGAAAGCTCTTTCCCTTTTATCAACTGGCAAAATCCCAGTTTTATGTCACTTTACTTATCTATGCCATCTTTGTCCATACTTCCTTTATCACACCCCTTCTTGTGTTGAGTCTATTTACTCATCTGTTATACCTCTACAAGGGAAGAAATTGCCTTCTCTACCTCTGGGTCTCATGCCCCTGGTAAATAGTAGGCAGTCTGTAAATGTTTGAAGATTTAGTGAATAAATTAATGAATAACTTTCACCCTTTCAGGCTCCCGGTTTTCCCTCTGAAAAGGAGAGCCAAATGAAAACTCCTAATTTTAGAGAATGAAGTTAGATGGTTAATAGGTGCATGCACAGACCATTTATTATTAAGGCATTATGGCGTTACATAGTTCTTGTATGTTGCGTGCCGTGTAAGATTGGCGCCAAACATAGTAAAGCCCACTCCAGACCCAGTTGTTCCAGAGTTGACCCCAGCTATATTGCTTCTCTTTAAGGCTGGGCTAAGAAATGACACTGCTCTATATTGTGCCTTGTTAAAAGGGTAAGAATTCACCACTTTCAATTTCAGTTCATTTGTTGATTTCCTTGGCTTGCCAGGTGAGAATATTAACACCCCTGCACTTCTCTGTAGGTCTGTCACTTAGAAGATCCTTCCTTACCCATTACAGGCATACCTCAGAGATATTGTGAGTTCAGTTCCAGACTGCTACAATAAAGCAAATATCACAATAAAGGGAGTCACATGATGCTTTTGATTTCCCAGTGCATATAAAGTTATGTTTACACTATACTGTAGTCTATTAAGTGTGCAATAGCATTATGTCTAAGAAAACAATGTACATAACCTTAATTAAAAAATACTTTATTGCTAAAAAATGCTGACCATCATCTGAGCTTTCAGCGAGTTGTAATCTTTTTGCTGGTGGAGGGTCTTGCCTCCATGTTGATGGCTGCTGACTGATCAGAGTGGTGGTTGCTGAAGGTTGGGGTGGCTGTGGCAATTTCTTAAAATAGGACACCAATGAAGTTTGCCACATGGATTGACTCTTCCTTTCACCAACAATTTCTCTGTAGCATGTGATGCTGTTTGATAGCATTTCACTCACAGTAGAACTTCTTTCAAATTTGGAGTCAATCCTCTCAAATCCTGTCACTGCTTTAACAACTAAATTTATGTAATATTCCAAATCCTTTGTTGTCATTCCAACGGTCTTCACAGCATCTTCACCAGAATGGATTCCATCTCAAGAAACTACTTTCTTTACTCATTCATAAAAAACAACTCCTCATTTGTTAAAGTTTTATGATGAGATTGCAGCAATTCAGTCATATCTTCAGGCTCCACTTCTAATTCTAGTTCTCTTGCTCTTTCCATCACATCTGCAGTTACTTCCTCCACTGAAGTCTTACAAAGTCATCGATGAGTGTGGGAATTAACTTCTTCCAACCGCCTGTTAATGTGGATATTTTTATCTCTTCCCATGAATTATGAATGTTCTTAATGGCATCTAGAATGGTGAATGCTTTCCAGAAGGTTTTCAATATACTTTTCCCAGATCCACCAGAGGAATCACTGTCTATGGCAGTTATAACCTTACAAAATGTATTTCTTAAATAAGAAGACTTGAAAGTCAAAATTACTCCTTGATCCATGGGCTGCAGAATGGGTGTTGTGTTAGCAGGCACGAAAACATTAATCTTGTTGTACATCTCCATCAGAGCTCTTGGGAGACCAGGTGCATTGCCAATAAGCAGTAATAATTTGAAAGGAATCTTTTTTTCTGAGCAGTAGGTCTCAATAGTGGGCTTAAAATATTCAGTAAACTATGTTGTAAAAAGATGTGCTGTCATCCAGGCTTTGTTGTTCCATTCATAGAGCACAGGCAGAATAGATTTAGCATAATTCTTAAGGGCAAAAGGATTTTTGGAATGGTAAATGAGCATTGGCTTCAACTTAAAGCCACCTGCATTAGCCCCTAAAGAGAGAGTCAGCCTGTATTTTGAACAAAGCTTTGAAGCCAGGCATTGACTTCTCCTCTCTAGCTATGAAGGTCCTTGATGGCATCTTCTTCCAGTATAAGGCTGTTTCATCTACACTGAAGATCTGTTCTTTAATGTAGTCACCTTCATTGATTATCTTAGCTAGATCTTCTAGATAACTTGCTGCATCTTCTACATCAGTACTTGCTGCCTTACCTTGAACTTTTATGCTATGGAGATGGCTTTTTTCCTCTTTTTTTTTTTTGTGAGGAAGATCAGCCCTGAGCTAACATCTGTGCTAATCCTCCTCTTTTTTTTGCTGAGGAAGACTGGCTCTGAGCTAACATCTATTGCCAATCCTCCTCCTTTTATGTCCCCAAAGCCCCAGTAGATAGTTGTATGTCATAGCTGCACATCCTTCTAGTTGCTGTATGTGGGACGCGGCCTCAGCATGGCTGGAGAAGCGGTGCATCGGTGCGCGCCAGGGATCCGAACCCGGGCCGCCAGTAGTGGAGCGTGCGCACTTAAGTGCTAAGCCACGGGGCCGGCCCAGCTTTTTTCCTTAAACTTCATGAACCAACCTCTGCTAGCTTCAAACTTTTCTTCTTCAGCTTCTTCATCTCTCTTAGCCTTCACAGAATTGAAGAGAGTTAGGGCCTTGCTGGTCTTCCTAGCTTTCCTAATCCATTGCTCTTTCTACTGGACCACACTGGATCAGCCAGTAGGCAGTAAAATCAACTGGGGAATGGAGTTCCCTGTGTGATGTTTGCCTAAATGTGTACATCCTTGCTGGAAGGCAGTTATGATTTATGCTGGATAAGTATTCAGTAATGTTCGTTGCGTTTATTTGGCTACCCATATGCTTCCCAGGGGGAAGGCAAGCTAAGGCAAGTGCAGAAAAACAGCCATAAAGTTTGGATGCTTTCCTTCAAAGCAAAGCTGCCTGTTTAAAAAACACACTTGGTGATAGAAGCTGGCTCTAGCATAGATTTTATTCATTACTGCATCTACATGAATGAGCATTTTAAAAAAATGTCTTAAAATATTTGTGAGCCCAAGAATATTTTCTGATTTAGACATACTCTTGAGCATCATCCCCACATTTAGGAATTCTACTAGAATGCTTCTGGCAAGGCTGCCTGGTATAATGGAAAAAAGAATGGACTTTGGAACTGGTTAGATTTGGGTTATAGTCACTCACATTGTGACCCTAAGCAAATTATTTAACTTCTCTGAACTTCACTTTTCTTATCCTTTGAAGTGGAGTTAAAAAACCCTATCTTGCCTGATTGTTATGAGAATGAAAATGAGATCCAGCACCAGGCACATAGAAGCCACTTGGTAAATATTACTTCTCTCCTTCCCCACACCCTAGCCCTGTCCCCCCAGCCATTAGTTACCCACAGGCATGCTTTTAGAAGTGTGCCTACTGCTCCATGCTAAAATTCACAGCTCTTGTAAGAACTTATTATCTATTTTTCCTTCTTCCAAGGTCCCCTATATTCTGCCCCACCCCTCCAATTCTGGGGGCTCTTAAACTGGCAGGTACAAGATGTTCTGTAGAGTATCAGAGGTTGTTACTCAATCTCCTGGCTAGCACTCCCGATTGCTCTTTGCACGCTCCATATGAAAGCATACTCTGGGTCTTAGAGCACACATATGCGTCATGCCTTGTGCTGCCTCTTGTACCCAAATTCATCTCAAGGGTGAAAAGACTAAGCTCAGACTTGTCCAGGGAGTAGATTTCCCAAGCAGCATTTGTCCTCACACCATTTGATTAAAGAGGGGCCCTTTAAACTCATTAGGTTTCTTTTATATAGACTAGAATCAGAGTGATTCAGTGGTGCCTTCTGTCCTCTAGGTATCCCAAAGCACTTTGCAAGGCAATGTGACAAGCACTAAGGGTACACAGGCCATTGCAGCAGCTGCCACCCAACACTTCACAGTTAGTCATGCCCAGCCTCAAATGATCAAGCCTGTTTTTATTGGAAGAGCAGAGAGGGAGGGAATGTTAGCTGGCAGTTTCCCTGTATACCCTTTATGAAAGTGCCTTTGGCTCTTCAAATTTCACCTGAATAACCAGCTTGGGCGAATTTGCCTCTATCAAAAAGCAGAATGTGATGGTGCCAAGCTGATGCAAGGGTGATGCCTCAGGACATTGACCAAATAGGCATGGCCTCACAATTGGTTTTTGTCTTTTCCTTTTCCCCCTTGTGTTTTTTTTCCATCTTTCTTTCTTTTTCTTCTGCCTTCTCCATCCCCAGTGTGTTCTTAGGAAGAAGTAAACCAAGGGGTGGACAGTGTATCATTTTAGAGTGATCCCTATTCTGTCCACCTCATTCCTCACCATTACACCGTTGTTTTTACAGCAGGGAAAGTTTTGGAAGTGAAACTGCAATATAACCCTAGGCTTCCTTCCCTTTAGTGGTTCTCAACGTATTTGTAAGTACTTGTTCAAATTTTCTTATTCTGCTAAGGTTCATGAAAGCAAGGTTCATGCTCACCTCTCTGTCTTTAGTGCTTGGTAGTCACATACAGTAAACTTTCAAAAAATGTTTGTTAACTGTAAGTTAATAAGCATTTAAGAAGTCCATTTCTAGTATCTTATCTCATGCTTTGGTTGTCGGCAGCCAACCTCCCACCCCATATTTGTAGGTTACCTTGTTCATTTCCATATCACACAGAGCAAATTTTAGCTCAAGGCTTTGCAAAGTGTGTATGTTAAAATTAAATGAACTCCCCTCCTTTAGGCCTTCTCTAATTGGTTTGGATTTGAGACTAGACTTGTATTGGCTTTTGTTCTGACTGCCAATAGAGTCCTCTTTTCTTGTTGTATTCACTTCTGTGTCCTTTTGGAGTCCCATAGGTGTAAGTTTGTCATTGATACACATTTTGAGGGCAAAATCTGCCTCCTAGAGATCATTGCCTGAGCTTAGCTCTATAAAAAGAGAATTATAGGCGTACTCTCAAGGCAGACAGGCCTAAAATTAGACACGGCAGCTGTATTTTTGGTGTGCAGGTGAATGGGATACAGGCAGCCAGTTTCTCCTCTTTTTCCTCCCTTGCTTACACAGCTGAGGGGTGGAGTTGAGCTTCTTGGGGAGGAGCTGGATCCTGGAGCATGCGTGATGGTTCCTGGCCCTGGCTGGATGACTATGTGGTATTCCGATAGGGAAGCTTAGAACATGTTTGGGTTGCCACCCTCATTTGAGGTTTTCTACTTTTAAAAGAGAAACTTGAGGCCTGAAGGAACATTTTATCCACCTCAAGTTGATTTTTGAGCTTTTTAAAGCTACAGCTTCCGAACTACGAAAACTCTTATTATTTTCTCTTTCCTTCTTGTTTTGTTTCCTTCCTCTTCCCCTGTTTGATGATCAGCAAGGGCCTTATAATTGCTCCATGGCCAGGTATGTAGCCAGGTGTTTGGTTTAGGTCATAAAAGAATATGGGAACTCAAGGACTTGGTTAGGGTGGGAGAGGTGAAGGCTTATTTCAGGGTTAAGCAGAAAGAAGAACTTAGGACTCAGAGTGAAAGCCTTGAATTGTCACATATATCGCTGGCAAAAAATAATTCTTTGCTGTAATAGCAATTGCTCAGATCTTCTCATCTGAAGATCTGGGTTCAAGACCTGGCTACACCATTTAACGATCTCAGGCAAGTGATTTAATCTCTTTGAGTTTGTTTTCTTCATCTGTGAAATGGAAATCATGACAATAATTATTACCTCACAGGGGTTAATGATAATGACTACCTCACTAGGGAGAGAAATTAAAGTCAGATAAAGAATGGGGAAGCATTTTGTAAATGGTCAAATGATATTATGACCTAAAGAGCTATTCTTCTTTTACCTTTGTGCTCTATTCTCCCAACACATCTATTTTCTTGCCTTTTGTACAGTATATATGATTTAGATGTGATTCTGGACAGAGGGATGGACTGGGTAACTTCTAAAGCTTGCTTCTAGTTTAGGATTTTGTAAACTATGCTTTTTCCCACCGTCCCAGATGATCCCAAGTAGGAAAACCATCTTTTAAGACAGAGTAGAAATCTGGAACTCATCAGTCTTGATAATGTCTCAAAGTGTAATCAGAGATAGTGCTCCTCCATTAAGTTTTGGTGTCTGACCATTGTTCAAATAAATAGTAAAATGCAAGTGACAGGAAATTGGCTGGATTCTGAATCCTATTTTTGCTTGGGGTAACAATAAGCTTGTAATGGTCACTGTGACCTTTGATTTGCTGTTTCTGCAACCTCACACTTATCTCAGAATTCTCCTTCTGCATTTTGTGTTGGAATTGCTTCAAGGTATCAGATTAAAATTTAAGCCAGCCGTGTGTATCTGCATGGGCCATGGGCCTGGAAGAAATTAGCTTGAGGGGGAAAAAGTCAAAGCTGTGGGCAAGAAACAAGTATACTACTAAAAACAGAATTTGGGACCACAGCTTTGGGCCTGGAAAAGTGACCTGTCAGCTTGTCACAGTTGATACCAATAAGTGTGGGATGGGTTGGTGGAAAATTTTGCTGGCTGAGTGGGAGAGAATAGAGTCAGAATACATGTCTCTGCAAAGTTGAGAAAAAAAGAGTGAAATAACATAAAACACATACAGATAAAAATGAGTTCAGAGGTAACAGGATTATCACATGCTAGGGTGTGAGAAATAAATCGGAGATTTTGATTTCTGCTGAATATGTTTTTGAATAAAGTACTCCTTTTTGACTCCAAATGCAGCAGGCTTAGTTTTCTTTTCCAGCTCCCATGGCAGATGAAAGTTGAATCCTTAAGGTGGGTTTGGCTGGGTAGGTTGTGCCCCTTGGTGAGCACTATGCCTGCTCTGCAAACTCAGTAAGATTTATCAGGGCTCTCTGAGGAGGCAAGCACCTGAGGATACATGTTTATTACATGAAAGTAGGTAAAAAAAAAAAAACTCTTTAAATTGATTAACCAAACATAAAATCCTCAGAAAGGCTTGATGGGATGCCTTGGGAAGAGCCATGAGATGAAAATCCCAGGCTGGAAGGGCATCATGGCACCAGTGCCACTCTCCAGTTTCCCTCTGAGTTGTCATTGCTCCCTGCTTTGTTCCTGCTGCTGACACCACATGTAAAATAATTTCTTCTCTTAAGTAAGCAAAACATACAATCCTCTAAATGACCAAAGAAGAGCTCTCTAGAAGAACTCTCAATGGGAATATTTTCTTCACTTAACGAGTGATTCTCTTTTCAGTGATAGAGTAGAGAATTTGAGAAGAGGCATAATCAAGCTAGGAGATACAAGCTGAATTTAAAAGACAATATTATATCTAAATATGAAAGTAAGGTGATGGATTCAAGAGTGACACTTTGCTGATGTAGAGCCCACTGGAAACCCTGCTGTTCTGTTTGACTGACAATAGGTTTATTAATAAAGAACTTGAGGTTTGGGTGTCCATTGAAATCAACCACTTTAGGTTTACATGGCGAGGTGAGGATCTGTATTCATCAACTGCAGCCTCCACTATAGGTTGAAGCTGCCAGAGACACAGGCTAAACAATAGGTAAGAGTATAAACTCTGCAGATAGTTCTCACACTAAGCAAACAAAATATAGGAAAATCCAGATTTACACAAAGGATTAATTAGGGAGCCATTATCCTCACTTTCATGTACTTAAAATTTTTTGAATAATATTCCTTTTAAATAGGAAGCTCCCTAAATGCATTTCAAATATGGTTGGATTTATATACATTTACCCTTCTAAGAAGTATATAAAAACACATAGTTCTGGAACTTATAGAGGAAATGTGCTTGCCTTCATACATTTGGCATTCTTGAGAGATTGTAAAATCAGTTGATTGCATATCACATCATATTACCTGTTGATTTCTTTTCTCGTTTTAGCAATATTCCTAAGGAAAACTTTTTTTATCTACTGGGTATGATGGATAAGACTGAAAATGAATCTATTTAAATTATGCCAGTATTAACTACTTGTAAAGATTTTTGTGATATTCTTATCACTGTAGAGCTTTGAGCATATCCTAAAGGGAATAGTTAGTTACCTCTGCAGACTGTGTTTCATTGAGTCATTACCAGCAACTGACTTTTGGCGCCTCTTGTTTTGATAGCGTAGCAGTGCAAATAAGTGGAAAACTAAAAAAGCCCAAGGAAATGCCACTCTAGCATTTCTATTAAAAAAAAAAGTAAATAGTGCCAAGGAAAAAGAATATAATCTAACTACCCAAAAAGTTTACAATATAACTCTTTTGCTTTGATAATGCTATTCTAACTCTATCTACTTCAGTCCATTCCCAGCCGGTTTAGGAATCAAAGTTCCAATGTTTCATCACTGTTAAGACTATTGTTTTACTTCTCACTTTATTTCATAAAAGGCACAGCATCTTAAATTCCCTTAGTCAGCCTCCTTCACATTTGATTTCTTTTGAACCTTTTTATTTTTTCATTAAAGCCCAAATTATCTTTTCTGAAATAGACCTTTATTTTTAGCTTCTTCTCTGGATCCTTTCCCTTACCAGAATTTCTGAACTTCTTAGACTGGTAGCTTTATGTCTTCCATAATTGGTTCCAGTAATAAGTTTTCTTTAAGTGATTTCTTAGTAATCTGATTTTTTTTAAAGATACAGACTATTTTGTTATGCAATAAAGTGTTAAACCATTTCATAAAATAATGGCAAATACATATGGATTTTTCCTCAGTTATAACTATTTTTCCTCAAAAAGTGAACTAATGTCTTTATAACATTGAGCATATTTCTGCAACTCATTAGGTGATTTTAATTTTAGAAGGTACATGATACATTTAAGGCAGTAGTTAATATAATTTTTTCATATTAATTTCTCAGAAAGGTGACTTTCTGCATATTCATTTAACTCCAGGCATCAAAAGCATTTTTTTTTTTTTTTGAGGAAGATCAGCCCTGAGCTAACATCCATGCTAATCCTCCTCTTTTTGCTGAGGAAGACCGGCTCTGAGCTAACATCTATTGCCAATCCTCCTCCTTTTTTTTTTTCCCCAAAGCCCCAGTAGATAGTTGTATGTTATAGTTGTATATCCTTCTAGTTGCTGTATGTGGGACGTGGCCTCAGCACGGCCAGAGAAGTGGCGCGTCAGTGTGCGCCGGGGATCCGAACCCAGGTCGCCAGTAGAAGAGTGCATGCACTTAACTGCTAAGCCACGGGCCGGCCCTAAAAGCCTTTAATCAGAGAGAACTGAGGAATGATTTGGTTATTTTAGATCTCTGTTCAACTTTGGGAAGAGAACCATTTCCAATGTAATGGACAAATTATGGATAATTGGAGCTGTTTTTCCGTAATATATGTGGTAAACAACAACTTCCCCTGAGAAGCAGGTCTTTATACTATTTTTATTTCATGAAAATGAAAAAAAAATTATCTTGAACAACAAACATAAATGTTTTAACCAGACAAGCATCTGTAGCATAGCACTAACAAACCAAACAAACAAAAACCTTACAGTGGTGGTTGTTTGTGTTAAACTACAACAACAAAAAAATCACTACATAAACTTTCATCCAAATCAGTGTGAAAAACTTAAAATATTGGCTTATGGGATCAATCCGTCTTCAGCTTCCTCTTCCTATCTACTGATAATTAGAAAATGAAAAACTTCCCTACTTTTTCAATTCCTAAATAATTTCCCAATATGGAAGGCAATATACTCCAAAGGAAGACAGTTACCATATAGGATCTGTGCAAGTTGTGTCTTTGATTTAGATTAGAATATCTGTTAAATGAAAGTGAGCCTCATCAGTGCTTAAACCTGCCTCTTCTGAGCGAACAGATTACTTGAAAGGTCTTAGCTTGAACACTTAAGAAAGTACTGTGGAAGGATTGTTGATGGTTGCTGTGTCACAGCTACTTCTTTAGTAAATAAAGATTTAGAAAACCTTCATACTGAATGTTGACAAATGTAGCAATATAATGAGCTTGAGAAAATGAATCATGGCCTACCACAGCCTGTTTTAAAAAAACTTTTTAGAAAGGTTATGGGATCACATTATCTATAAATACTGTACAAGGGAAGGTATAATGTTAGTTTTGTAAAAGCTATCTTCATACTTCAGTCTAACTCAGATGAAGACTATTTTAAATCTAAATAATCTTTTTTCTCTTTGTTTATTATTTTATTGTAAATTTCCCTTGGAATTCACAAAATTTGTGAGAAGGATTTTTGACTTCATTAGGTCATGAAATTTCTGATTTGGTGATGGATTTCAGAGAGGCGACTGTTCCATCTACTCACTTCAATTCAAACAGTGAAAGACTTTCTCTATTTATTCTAATTACTGTATATAAAAATCTTATATTTTCTTGTGCTTTACGAATCCTAGGGATCTGGAGAACCTTCACTCTTTTTTCTGTTTTCCTCTGTGTACTCTAGTTTTTAAAAATATCTCTTATTTTTCTTTAAAACATAAAGAGAGGGAATAAAACCCTGTTAAGTTACTACCAGCATAAGTGAAATAAGTCTGACAGAGAAAGACAAATAATGTATGCTCTCACTTATATGTGGGATATAAAAAAGCTAAACTCATAGAAGCAGAGAGCAGAATGGTGTTTACCAGGGGCTGAGTGTTGGGGAAATGGGGAGATATTGGTCAAAAGGTACAAATTTTTCAGTTATAATATAAATAAGTCCTGGGAGTGTAATACACAGCATGGTGACTATAGTAAATAATACTGTATTATATACTTGAAAGTTGCTAAGAAAGTAGATCTTAAATGTTCTCAACAGAGAAAAAGAAGTGTAATTATGTGAGATGATGGAGGTGTTAACTAAGCCTGTTGTAGTAATTATTTCACAATATATACATCAAATCATCATGTTGTATACCTTAAACATGCACAATGTTATATGTCAATTATATCTCAATAAAGCTTGGGGAAAAAAGTTATACTAGCATATGTAGCTCCTTGGTTCTCATTGAGGTCAATTTTGTCCCCCCCTTACTTCCAGGACATTTGGCTATGTCTGGAGACATTTTTGTTACAACTGGGGCAGAGACAATGATCCTGATATCTAGTGTAGAGGCCAGAGATGCTGCTAACCATCCTCAAATGCAAAAAACAGGCCCCAAGAACAAAGAATTATCTAGCCCCAAATTCAATAGTGTGGAGATGGAGAAACTCTGGTATAATGGAATCTAGGAAACTTGGAATCTAGTCTCAATTCTACTGCTAAGCACCAAGTCATTTAACACTCCTCCAGGCCTCAAATGCAAAATGATAGATAGAATTACATGATCTTTAAAGAATTTTCCAGTATCAAAAGCTTATAAATCTCTGAAACCTCATGATGTTCTCTTTCCTATAAGGGAGAGGGTTCTTTGGTGACTACTATTTTCTGTTTGTGTAGCCTTCTGGATGATGTATTTATTTATTTTGTTTTTCAATTAATTTTTATTTTCAATTAAACTTATATATACGCACATATATAATGCTTAAAAGCATTTAAAAATCTATTTTACGTGAATGAGTTGAAATAAAAGTCCTATTTTAGATTATTTTGAGCATATAATTTTTAAAATATTTAAAAATCTACCTTGGCCTCCATATGCAATTAAATAAAAACCACACTTTAAGCATATTGTTTGCTTTGAGGATTCTGCATGTGTTCAGGCTGTGTTTACTGAGTTCTCCCACACAACCCTGTAAGAAGCTAGTCAGATGGATAATTGGATTGTCATGCCACATGATCTTCACACACTCATTTTAAGCACACGTAGATTAGTGAGCACCACACATTACATGCTGTTTCTCTAGAGAAACTAATTGTGTCATTCCTGCAGAAATCTCACTTGAAAAGCCACATGTGGGGATATTTTCTCAGGCAGTTCAAACAATAAAGTGGTCCCTAATTTGTAATGAAAAGTAATGATTCCTTTAAGAGGAGCAGTTGTTCTGGTTCTCTCTCTCTCTCTCTAGGTGCCATATGTCAAGCATTGTTCTGTGCACTGAAACAATAGCTAGGTTTTATACTGTGCCTTACAGTCATATAACATGCATTCTATAGGGGGAGAAACAGAGGTAAGTGATTGCTTCAAATTACATAGCTAGAAAGTAGTTTGCTCACTGTGGGAACATCTTCAAAAAGTCATTTCATCGAATGTAGGAAAAGCTTCTGGCACCTCTCTTGAGCAGAGGTCAGCAAACTTTTTCTGCAGTGACACAGATAGTAAATATTTTAAGCTTTGTGGGCCATGTGATCTCTGTCAAAACTGCTCAGTTTTGCTGTTGTATCACAAAGGCAGCTATAGACAGTACATAAATGAAAGAGTATGGCTGTGTTCCAATACAACTTGACAAAAAAGGTAGCAGGCTGGATTTGGTATGTGGGCCATAATTTGCCTATCGCTGCTCTTGAACATTCTCTAAGGTCCCATGACCCTGCTTGGTATCTCCATTTGCTCTCCTTTTCACCATTTGGGAGCATAGCTAAGTAAAAAATTGCATTAGATACTTATAGTAAGAGCACACTTATTACACTGGGATCCTCAGATCACCAGAAGTTAACCTCCTGAACTCTTTACCACAGCCTGGGCACTGCTCTGATTTGCTGTCTTCTAGCCCCACCTTTGGCCCCTTCACAAAAGCTGACACACAGGCTTTCTAGAGAGCTGTTTAATGCTGAATGCAGAACATTTGGCTCAAAGTGGCCTATGACTATCTGCTTGCTGACCTGGTAACTATTTTTCAGGTGAGTGGGTGCCCCGCCTTTCCTACACAGAGCTTTGTGCTAGTCATGGCATAGAAATTGTATATATCCCTTGCTTTTATGATGGATGTGTTCCAGCAGGGCTGTCTAGAAGACGAAAAATAGAATTATCCAACTACCACTTTGTAATTGGACATGGATTCCTTCTGGATAAAAATCATCTTAGCAGACCAAATATGCTTTTGGTGAAAGGCAGCCTGTTGCAGGCACAGAATACTTGGACAAGATTTTGAAGTCCTAGCTTCCTTTACTACTAACTTAACCACAATGTTTATGGCCTTGGGCAAGTCACTTCTTGTCTGTGATCCTTAGGTTGCTCATCTTTGAAATGGGGATAATAATTATAATTATCCCTCAGGGTTCTTCTGAGAACTAAAGGAGATAATGGATGTGAAAGTGCCCAGCACTGCCACATGTAAAGATGAGGAAAGAATTGAGGTGAGTGGGCCATTGGGACAGCAGTCCAAAAAGTGCTGAAAATCCACTGTTTAAATAAACACTGCTTATTGTTTTTTGCAGCGCTTTGTAGTTATTAGTTTTTATTCTGATTAGAAGATTAATCTTTGGCTCTTTGCTGAGTTTACCTATAATAAGGATACTGGTTTACCCTTCGAACATTAGTTCAAATATTATTTTAGTAATATGGAATTATTTGTCTCCAACTGGAGCCACAACCCTCTTCTTAGCCACCCCCTATCTACTCCCTCACCTCAATTTTTTCTACTTTTTTCTACTCAAGGAAAAGTTTGAGGCAAAGAATGTCCTCTTTTGATCCTAAGATAAGCATGATGGTAATTTATTCACCAACCATTTCCTGAGTGCCTGTGTAATGAACAGAGTAGTCCTTGGTCTCAGAGAGCTCAGTCTAGATCCATGCTGTCCAATATGTAGTCACTGTAGCTCTATGTGAATATGGAGCACATGAAATATCATTAGTGCAAATAGAAATGTGAGGGAGGGAGTGGGAGGTGGAGGGAATTAGCCAGAGGAAGTTACCCAGATAGACCAGGAATGGGTATTAATTAGAGAAGACAGCTATTTATAGTTAAGGAGGTGAGTAGCATGTTTGGCATTGCCTGCTCCTGTATACTCTGTTTTTTACCTATTTGTAGCTTTGGTAGATATAGTCTCAGCTCTAAGTTAAGTATCTACTCATCCATAAGAGTGCAGGAGAGTGGGGGATAATTTGGTTCTTTTGCTACAAGGAAAGTGCAGGATGCTCAGTAAATAGATCATGGCATAGTGAGTTCACCAGGGAAATCAGATTCTGAGGATGGGTTTGATTTAAATGGCTGGTTAGGGAACTGGATTCAGGTCACTTGGTTCAGAAAGCCCATTTTGGACAATTTCTAAAGCACTGACATTGTGTTTGAATGTTAGAGCCTGTATTTGTCTTCCGGTTACTAGAATGTAAGATCGTTGAGGAGGGAGACAAGTGTTTTATTAATCTCTGAACCTATATCTGTCTCTCTCTGTTCTAGCCCAGTGCCTGGCACCAAACAGGTGCCCAATAAATATTTATTCTAAAGTACAAATAATAGGAACCCATGAAGTTTAGTATTTGACAAATGAATATAATTTTAAAGGCAGTTTTTACTACTTAGTACTACATATAGATTTTTATTTTAAAGATTTCACAGTACTGATTAATTTATTTCAAAAAAGTTTGAAGCTAAATGACAAATCTGAATGATGAATTGGTTTTATTTATTTATTTTATTTGTCCCAAACTTAGGATTTTTACATTTCATTACCTGGAGAAATTGTTAAATAAATTATGGTATACTCATAGTATGGAATACTATGTAGCCATTAAGTCAGGCAGATATGCATATACTGACATACTATATTGTTGAGTGAAAAAATCAAATTTCAAATCAATATGTTTAGTATCATCTGACTTTTGTAGAAAGAAAATTACATTTGGATGTACATATATGCATGTTCATGTGTGCATAGAAAAAGCTGTGGCAGAATACACCTCAACTTGTTAAAAGTGGATACTTCTGAGGAGTGAGATAGAGGAGAGTTAGGCCACAATGTTCACCTTATACACTGTGTATTATTTGATTTTTTTAAAACAATGATTATGAATTACTTTTGTAATTTTTTAAGAAAATTATTTAAAAATTTTGGTACTAAAAATAGAGCAGCTCACTACAAGTTTTGAACAAAACAAAAGTAGGAGGTAAACCATCTCCAATTAAATTGGATATTTTGGGGACATATTTGTCTATTAATTCAGCAATGGTCACTTAGAAAAGAAGATTCTTCAACAAAATCTGCTTATTTATTTCTGATAATTTTTCTAACAGGATATGTGATTTTTTTTTGTAAAAAGGTATGTTTTTATATTTTTAGTTCTTTAAGTTTTAAGTGTAAATTGTGTGTCCTTTTAAAGTAAATTAAATGGATGATTTCCACCAGATCATCGCGAAAACACATGGGATAAGGGGTTATGCAGCAGCTAACAGTCTGTACCTTTTTCTTATTGTTTATTCATAAGCTAGGCAAGAAAAACACACTTTTGCCCCTTTTGCTTCCCAAATAATTCCCTTTCTCTCCACTACAGTTGTAAGTTGATTGATAGTAACAGCTGTGTATCTTGTATCTTAGAATTTATATCTTAGGATTTCAGGGTTGAAAGAAATCTTAAATGCCATCTACTCAGTCCAACCTGTCTTCTGACCCTTGAAATCCTCTTGTAGTAGGAAATACTAAGTACAAAGTAGGCACTCAACAATGTAGTTAATTATTCAGAAAGGAGACTTTTTGAGTCTCACTGTATAGTAGGTACTTTTATTTATTTATTTTTTTTGTGTGTGAGGAGATCAGCCCTGAGCTAACATCCGACAATCCTCCTCCTTTTTTGCTGAGGAAGACGGCCCTGGGCTAACATCGGTGCCTATCTTCCTCCACTTTATATGGGACGCCGCCACAGCATGGCTTACCAAGCAGTGCGTCGGTGCGCGCCCGGGATCCGAACCAGCGAACCCCGGGCCGCCGCAGCGGAGCGCGCGCAAGTAGGTACTTTTAGATTTATTATTTTATTCTTTACAGACCTGCAGAAAAGTGTAAAAAAAAGTTTCTTTCAGATTCAAATGTTTACATGATTGACCCCTTTGTTGGTTTCATTTTTTCAGCTCCTATCAGCAAATGTAGATTTTTGAAAGGTTCGCCTTTAATCCAGAAAAATAGTTTAGGGAGATGAATGGGAAGTAGAACCATAGACTGTTTCAAATGAGTGGGAGCTTGTAGATAATTCAGTTCAACCCCCTCATTTTACAGATGGGTGAACTGAGGCCCACGGAGTGGAAGAGACTTGCTCAAAGTCACACAGTAAGTCAGTGGAGGACTGATTTAGGTCTCTTGCCTTCCATTTTAGTGATCTTCCTGTGTTAATATTCACACCAGTGTCAAATCCCCTTTTGCAGTTATGGCTTGACCATATTAATGTGTCCTGAAAAATATGGCAGTAAATTAAATTGGAGACAGGGCCATGATCTCTTTAAATTTTTTTCTGGACCCTTTATATGACCATAAACAATATATGATCAGAAAGGATAATCCTTATTTCATATTTATCTTTCTGTTTTAGAATGCTAAGCTAAACTATCTCTACCCAGTCCATTTTAATGTAAAAATATTTTACCCAGATTGAATTTTCGTATTTTTCAAGAATGTTTAAAGTCTTCCCCACCTAGTTAAAATCCTAGTTCCACTAGTAACTTACTGTGGTAGGCAGAATTCTAAAATTACCCCAGTGACCCTTATCCTTGTATGATCCCCTTCTCTTTGAGTATGGGTGGAACCTGTGAATATGATATCATTCCTATGATTAGGTTATGTTACATGGCATGGTTGACTTTAAGAGGGGACGTAATCATACAGCCCTTTAAAAGCAGAGACTTTTCTTCACCTGGTAACAATAGAAAGGGATTTAAAGATTGAGAGGGATTCGATGTGCCAACACTGGCTTGAAGATGGAGAGAACCACATGGAGAGTGGCCTTTAGGCGTGATCCTCAGCTGATAGCCAGCATGAAAATGGGGACCTCAGACCTAGAGCTACAAAGAAATGAATTCTTTCAACAACCAGTGAACTTGGAAGTGGATTCTTCCCCCAGAACCTCTGTATAAGAGATCAGTCTGGTTGACACCTTGATTTTGGCCTTATGAGACCCTGAGCAGAGAACCCAGCTGAACCCACTAGGACTTCGGACCTACAGAATTGTGAGATAATAAATGGGTGTTATTTTAAGCTGCTAAGTTTGTGATACTTTGTTATGCAGCAATTAAAAAAAACTAATACACTTACCATGTGATCTAAGGCAAGTCATTTATCAAATCTCTTGTGCCTCAGTTTCCTTTTGCCTATCTTAATGGAAATAATCTATACTCCTTTGAAATTGTAGTTGTGAAATGTGGCTTCCACAGTAATAGGAAACATGTATTATTAATTTTGGTGGTATTACTAATAATGATTTTGATTCTCCCAGGCCTATAAAAATCCTTTTCACACACAGATGAAAAAGTAAAGGAATATAATTTGGCCCTAGGTAGACTTTCCAATGATGTGGTCTTAGGATACCCAGCCCGTATGCCTGCCATTCTACTGTAGCAGAGAAAACATGGAGTCTGGGTGTCCATTAGCATTACATGCTTATTGAGAACTCACTCTTTACCTAGCACTGTGGTAAGCTCTGTAGATGGTACAAAGGAGAACGGAATCAGAACGGAATGGTCTTTGCTTTCAAGTAACACATAATGTAGTAGAAGAAAGAAGATATGGAGGTCACACTAACTATCTTCAATATAGGAGTCTTGGAGATGCCTTGAGATGAACTAATAAAATTTAGTAAGAGTTCAGAAGAGATTGCCTGTGAACTGGGCCTTGAAGAATAGTTAGGATTTGAATAGCAGGAGACAGAGAAGGAAATGCATTCCAGCTAAAGGGAAGAGCACAAGCAAAGGTGTTGATAATCTAGAAAGTCACATGCGGGAATAACAAGTAGTTCAGTATAATGGAAATGTAGGGTGCATAAGTGTAATAGGAAATGAGTTTGAAAGAATGGATCGGGGCCAGATCATAGAAGACCTTGATTTCTAGGTTAAGGAGTTTGGACATTATCATGTGTTTTGGAACAGAATGGTGAACTGATCATGATCAGATTTGTGATTTAGAAAAAAAAATTGTCAACCATGTGATTAAGGGTTGGTGGTGAAGTGTGAAGGGTGATGAGGCAGAGACTGGAGACGGGGGACGTTTAAGAGGAAAAGAAAGTGAGAGATGATAAAGACATGACTTAGTAAGAGAGTGTTTTTGGGAAAGGAGAAGAGTAACGATGTTTTAGGGGAGTCACAGAGGTAAAATGGTCATAGCATGGCAAGGAGGCAAAGCTCAAGAGGTTTGTAAGGTGCTGAGATAGGTAGAAGTCACACAGCTAGAAAGTATCTGAGTCGGGATTAGTACCCAGACAGCTTGGCTGTGAAGCTTTTGCTTAACCATTATAGTTCACTCCTGAGAGGGTGGACAACAGGAGTAGTCAGGGAAAAGAACCCTTTTATATGAAGGATAAGGAGAACTGCCATCCACCCTGCAGCTGCTCTTTAATCAAAGACTAGGAGTTCAGGTGGGATGTAAGTGTGTGCTTGTATATATGTGTGTGTGCATGCGCTGCTTCTGGTACTGAAAATGGGTAGCAGATTAGGCAAGGCCACTGTAGTGGGGTCTGCAAGTCACCAGCACTCACCTGCCCCAAGGAGAGGCCTTAGAGATTTGGATCAGTTCACTGGGCATTGCAATATTCTACACACTCATTGTCCTCTGAGAGAATAGGGTGACTCCAATTCACAATGCCTGAAAGTTACTTTTGGAATCCACATTTGTTTGTTCTGAGTCTGTTCTAAGGCTTTCCTAACACTGCTTGTCACTGACTCTGGCCCCTGGAACGTATAGCCTGATCCATTGGGAAATATGTAGCGTTTACAGGCTAGGGACTTGGGAAACTTCCTAGACAGTCTATGGCAGGATTTGTAACTTTTTTTTTTTTTTTGGTGAGGAAGATTGGCCCTGAGCTAACATCTGTGCCCTTCTTCCTCTATTTTTTTTTGTATGTGGGATGCCGCCACAGCATGGCTTGATGAGTGGTGCATCATACCACGCCCAGGATTCAAACCTGCAAACCCTGGCCCACCGAAGTGGAGAATGCAAACTTAACCACTACACCATGGGGCCAGCCCCAGGATTTGTAACATATGATGTCAGGACCGCCTATATAGAATCCCCTGGAGTGCCTATTGCAAATGCAGATTCCTGGGGCTCACTTCAGACTTACTGAGGCTCTGGAATTGACATTTGTAATAAGCCTGGGTCCTTTTTCAATAAACGTACAAATTATTTGTTTTATTTATTTTTATGTGTTTGAAATCCCCAAATAAATCAGTCATTGTGCCAGAATAAGCAAAGCAATTTTGATATTGAATATGTTTCTCTGAATGACACCTTTTCCTAGAGATTCTGATATATATCCTCCTGAATCCATCCCGTTTGATAATTACCAGTCTAGACTATTGACCTAAAGAATGGAAGTAGGGTTTCCTACTGTTGAAAATTCTCTCTCTTGACTCTCAACAACTTGTGTGTGACTGTAACAAGATCACAGCAAGTTTACACTAATATTAGCATATTCAACCACTGCCTGAAGAAATTTGGTCCTGAACTTAAAGGAAATTGAAAAAATTCTTCTTTACATTTCTTTTTCTCCTGTGACCCTTTTATACTGGCAGTAGAATGGTTTTCACTGCAGGCTACCATTGTCTGCCTCCGGAGGAGTGGGCTTGACGTGGTGATGGTATGTTTTTTTAACGTTCTTTGTAAGGTTGATTGTCATGGCCTCCTTGGAACAGTCTCCTTCCCTTTAGACCCTCAGTGACTAGTATGAGAAGGGAATTTTATGGTCTGGAGCTGGTTAAGTAAAATCCAAAAACAATTAGGACAGCGCTTTACTTCTCTGGGAATGAGTTCGGTAGGAATCTCAAGGCGTTGGAAAGCGCCAAGTTTTCAGCCTCAGGCATTCCCAAAGGGTTCTCCAAGTGGCCTGTGTTACAGAAAACACCATTGGAATTGCCTGTTAGTTCTGAGAGGAGATGTGTGCATGGTTGTGGAATGACTCACCCTTTTTCCTTGAATGGTTCCACTTTCATTGTGGAGAGACTCTCTGGAGGGCCAGCTTGGCGTACATGTGTGTTCATTCCATACTGGAGCATTCTTTATGAGAAAGCATTTGTTGAGTGGTTTGCCATTTTGTTTTACAGCCACTCTGCAGGCTATGAAATGGTCATCTTACCTCTTTGTCTGAGAAAGCAGTTTGTTTTCTCCTCTTGTCTTTATGGCTACCAAGTAGCAGAGAGCTAACTCAGGGAAACCATACAGTTTTCTTCTGTCTGTTCAGAGACTGTTCAGGAACTGGACAAGAACATCAAATCTGAGGTTTACTGGTTTGTATTTTCCCCTAATTGGACATGTGATATTCTGTTTTTCAGATAATATAATGGACAGATTGTTACTACCCCTTCATTGAAACAGATTATCCAATAAGCATGTGTTAATGCTTGCCGTGTGCCAAGCACTGTTCTAGGCATTCTGCTAACATGGATGAGACAAATTTCTGTCCTTTAGGTGTTTGCAGTCTAATGGAGGACACAAATATGTAAGCAAATTTCTATTTTTACAAATGTCATAGTGTGTGTGAATATAAAGTGCTGAAAATGTGATTAATTCTGAGGGAAAATAGCAATGAGGGAGTGTTCACAGAGGAGGTCAAGTTGAGGGAAGAAAGGCACTCCAAACAGTAGGAGTATCACAGAAGCGTGCTAGTACACTGAGGGAATGACAAATAGTCCAGTGTTGCTTAAGCAGAATGCAGGTAGTTGGTAAGATTCTATGTTAGGTTACAAAGGGCCTTGAATGTCATCCTGAAGATTTTCAACTCTGTTCTGTGAATAGAGTCTTAGAAGGATTTAAAAAAATAATTTGCTACATATTAAGCACTTCTTATGTACCAGACACTGTGCATGAAATGAGTGTTGCCTTCTCCACCATTAGTTTTCCCCAGTGAGGATTGGCATTTATTAGTTTGTATGTTCTTAGAAGGATTTTAAGCAGTGGTGTGACCTGGAGGATTTGCATTTTAGAATGATTACTTTGGGAGGGATATGCAAGGTGGGGAAACTAGAGGTAGTGAGACCATTCAGGAGGCTATTGCCTAAATTGGGCAGTAGTTAGGCAGAAAAGGATGGGCGGTATGTTCATTGAATGCTTCTAGGGATTGAAAATACATAAAATTTGAGTGAAAGAGTCCATGCCTTCTATTGGCTCTTTGTGCATATCTTTAACATGTCTGAATATAAAGAGACCACATGGTGTTTTTGAAAGAACTTGAAGCCTTGGTTTCCTTAACTATAAAATGGGAGTTTGATATTCTATGAAGCCAACATTACCCGGATACCAAAACCAGACAACGACAATACAAAAAAAGAAAATTAGAGCGCAATATCACTGATGAACATCGATGCAAAAATCCTCAACAAAATACTAGGAAATCAAATACAACAATACTTTAAAAAGATCATACACATGTGGGATTTATTCCAGGGATGCAGGGATGGTTCAACATCCAAAAAAAATCAACAATATACACCACATTAACAAAATGAAGAATAAAAATCACGTGATCATCTCAATAGATGCAGAGAAAGCATTTGACAAGATCCAACATCCATTTATGATAAAAACTCTGAATAAAATGGGTATAGAAGGGAAATACCTCAATATAATAAAAACCATATATGGAAAACCCACAGCTAATATCATTCTCAGTGGAGAAAAACTGAAAGCTATCACTCTAAGAACAGGAAACAGACAAGGATGCCCACTTTCACCACTCTTATTGAACATAGTATTGGAAGTCCTAGCCAGAGCAATCAGGCAAGAAAAAGAAATAAAAGAGATCCAAATTAGAAAGGAAGAAGGGAAACTGTCACTATTTGTAGATGACATGGTTTTATATAAAGACAACCCTAAAGAATCCACCAAAAAACTTTTAGAAATAATAAATGAATATGGTAAAGTTGCAGGATACAAAATCAACATACAAAAATCAGTTGCATTTCTATACACTAACAACGAAGTAGCAGAAAGAGAAATTAAGAATACAATCCTAATTTACTATTACAACAAAAAGAATAAAATACCTAGGAATAAACGTAACCAAAGATGTGAAAGATCTGTACACTGAAAACAGTAAAACATTGTTGAAAGAAATAGAAGAAGGCACAAAGAAATGGAAAGATATTCCATGCTCTTGTTAATTCTTGGAGGAATTAACATTATTAAAATGTCCATACTTCCTAAAGTGACCTACAGATTCAATGCAATCCCTATCAAAGTTCCAATGACATTTTTCACAGAAATAGAACAAAGAATCCTAAAATTTGTATGGAACAACAAAAGACCCTGAATACCCAAAGCAATCCTAAGAAAGAAGAACAAAGCTGGAGGTATCATACTCTCTGATTTCAAAATATGCTACAAAGCTATAGTAATCAAAACAGCACGGTACTGGCACAAAAATAGACACACAGATCAATGGAACAGAATTGAGAGCCCAGAAATAAACCCACACATCTATGGACAGCTAATTTTCGACAAGGAAGCCAAGAACATACAACGGAGAAAGGAAAGTCTCTTCAATAAATGGTGTTGGGAAAACTGGACAGCCCCATGCAAAAGAATGAAAGTAGACCATTATTTTCCGCCATACACAAAAACGAACTCAAAATAGATTAAATACTTGAATGTAAGACCTGAAACCATGAAACTTCTAGAAGTTACATCGGTCTTAGCAGCATAAGTTCTAGTACCATGTCAGACCAGGCAAGGGAAAGAATAGAGAAAATAAACAAATGGGACTACATCAAACTAAAAAGCTTCTTCACAGCAAAGGAAACCATAAACAAAATGAAAAGACAGCCTAAAAATTGGGAGAAGATAATTGCAAAGCATATATCTGACAAGGGTTTAATATCCAAAATATATTATGTTGAGGTGTATCTCCCTTCTATACCCATTATATTCAGAGTTTTTATCATAAATGGATGCTGTATCTTGTCAAATGCTTTCTCTGCATCTATTGAGATGATCATGTGATTTTTATTCTTCATTTTATTAATGTGGTGTATTACGTTGATTGATTTGCAAATGTTGAACCATCCCTGCATACCTGGAATAAATCCCACTTGATCATGGTGTATAATCTTTGTAACGTATTGTTGTATGCGATTTGCTAGTATTTTGTTGAGGATTTTTGCATCGATATTCATCAGTGATATTGGCCTGTGATAATATGCTAAAGGCCATATATGACAAACCCACAGCTAATATCATCCCCAATGGTGAAAAACTGAAAGCTATCCCTCTAAGAACAGGAACCAGACGAGGATGCCCACTGTCACTGCTCCTATTTAACATAGTACTGGAAGTCTTAGCCAGAGCAATCAGGCAAGAAAAAGAAATAAAAGGGATCCAAATTGGAAAGGAAGAAGTGAAACTGTCACCATTTGCAGATGACATGATTTTATATATAGTAAACCCTAAAGAATCCACCAGGAAACTTTTAGAATTAATAAAAGAATACGGTAAAGTTGCAGGATACAAAATCAACATACAAAAATCAGTTGCATTTCTATACACTAACAACAAAGTAGCAGAAAGAGAAATTAAGAATACAATCCCATTTACAATTGCAACAAAAAGAATGAAATACCTAGGAATAAACTTAACCAAAGAGGTGAAAGATCTGTACACCGAAAACTATAAAAAAATGCTGAAAGAAATTGAAGAAGACACAAGGAAATGGAAGGATATTCCGTGCTCTTGGATCGGAAGAATTAGCATAGTTAAGATGTCCATACTTCCTAAAGCAATCTGTAGATTCAATGCAATCCCTATCAAAGTTCCAACAACATTTTTCACAGAAATAGAACAAAGAATCCTAAAATTTATATGGAACAACAAAAGACCCCAAATAGGTAAAGGAATCCTGAGAAAAAAGAACAAAGCTGGAGGTATCACACTCCTTGATTTCAAAATATACTACAAAGCTATAGTAACCAAAACAGCATGGTACTGGCACAAAAACAGGCACACAGATCAATGGAATAGAATCGAAAGCCCAGAAATAAACCCACACATCTATGGACAGCTAATCTTTGACAAAGGAGCCGAGAACATACAATGGAGAAAAGAAAGTCTCTTTAACAAATGGTGTTGGGAAAACTGGACAGCCACATGCAAAAAAATGAAAGTAGACACTTACTTACCTTACACCATACACAAAAATTAACTCCAAATGGATTAAAGACTTGAATTAAGACCTGAAACTATGAAACTTCTAGAAGAAAACATAGGCAGTACGCTCTTCGACATCAGTCTTAGCAACATGTTTTCAAGCACCATGTCTGATCGGGCAAGAGAAACAATAGAAAAAGTAAACAAATGGGACTACATCAAACTAAAAAGCTTCTGCACAGCAAAGGAAACCATCAACAAAACGAAAAGACAACCTAACAATTGGGAGAATATATTTGCAAACCATACATCTGATAAGGGTTTAATCTCCAAAATATATAAAGAACTCATGCATCTCAACAACAAAAAAACTAACAACCCAATTAAAAAATGGGTAAAAGACCTGAACAGATATTTCTCCAAAGAAGATATACAGATGGCCAACAGACACATGAAAAGATGTTCAAAATCATTAACTATCAGGGAAATGCAAATCAAAACTACAATGAGATATCACCTCACGCCCGTCAGAATGGCTATAATTAACAAGACAGGAAACAACATATGTTGGAGAGGATGTGGAGAGAAGGGAACTCTCATACACTGCTGGTGGGAGTCCAAACTGGTGCAGCCACTATGGAAAACAGTATGGAGATTCCTCAAAAAATTAAGGATAGAACTACCATATGATCCAGCTATTCCACTGCTGGGTATTTATCCAAAGAACTTGAAAACACCAGTGCGTAAAGATACATGCAGCCCTGTGTTCATTGCAGCGTTATTCCCAATAGCCAAGACTTGGAAGCAACCTAAGTGCCCATCAAGGGACGAATGGATAAAGAAAATGTGGTATATATACACAATGGAATACTACTCAGCCATAAGAAACATTGAAATCCAGCCATTTGTGACATCATGGATGGACATTGAGGGTATTGTGCAAAGTGAAATAAGTCAGAGGGAGAAGGTCAAATACCATGTGATTTCCTTCATTAAGTAGTAGATAGTAACAACAATAAGCAAACACATAGAGATGGAGATTGGATTGGTAGTTGCTGGGGGGGAGGAGGGGAGGGAGGAGGGTGGGGGAATGGTTCGGCACATGTGTGTGGTGATGGGTTGTAATTGGTATTTGGGTGGTGAGCATGATGTAATCTGTGCAGAAATAGAAGTATAATGGTGTACACCTGAAATTTATACAATGTTATAAACCAATGTTACTGCAATAAACAAAAGAAAGATATATATATATATATAAATATATATATATATATAAGAAACTCATACATCTCAACAACAAAAAACCTAACAACCCAATTAAAAAATGGGCAAAAGATCTGAATAGACATTTCTCGAAACAAGATATACAGATGGCCAAAAGCACATGAAAAGATGTTCAACATCACTAATTATCAGGGAAATGCAAATAAAAACTACAATGAGATATCACCTCACGCCCATCAGAATGGCTATAATTAACAAAACAGGAAATAACAAGTTTTAAATCGGATGTGGAGAAAGGGGAACTGTCATACACTGCTGGTGGCAATGCAAACTGGTACAGTCACTTTGGAAGACAGTATGGAGATTCCTCAAAAAATTAAGAACAGAACTACTATATGATCCAGGTATTCCACTGCTGGGTATTTATCCAAAGAACATGAAAACATGAAGGCATAAAGATACATGCACCCCTATGTTCATTGCAGCATTCTTCACTATAGCCAAGACTTGGAGCAACCTAGGTGCCAATAAAGGGACGAATGGATGAAGAAGATGTGGTATATATACATAATGGAATAGTACTCAGCCATAAAAAATGATGAAATCCAGCCATTTGTGACAACATGGATGCTCCTTGAGAGTATTATGCTAAGTCAGATAAGTCAGAGGCAGAAAGTCAAATACCACATGATCTCACTCATAAATAGAAGATATAAACAACAACAAACAATCACATAGAGACAGAGATTGGATTGGTGGTTACCAGAGGGGAAGCAGGGAGGGAGGAGGGCGAAAGGGGTGATCAGGGACATGTGTATGGTGATGGATTGTGATTAGTCTTTGGGTGGTGAACATGATGTAATCTACACAGAAATTTAAATATAATGATGTACACCTGAAATTTATGTAATGTTATAAACCAATGTTACCATTAAAATAAGAGAAACTTAGGATTTAAAAAAAATGGGAGTTGGAAACTTTCTAGCTACTTCCTAAAGTTATGGAGATCAGTCGTGAGTATTATCAGAGATAATACTCGTGAAAGATGATGTGCTATACAAATACTGGTTCTTGGGGCAGCTGTTATTTAATGTACTGAGTATTGTGCCTACCTCACAGAGTTGTTAAGAACATCAAGTGGAATAATAGATTTGAAAGCATTTTGTTAACTTTAAAGTATGATTCAAATGTTAAGAATTAGTAAAAATAATAAAAGAGAACAAATCCTTCTACATCCAGATGTTCTGTGTCCAGTGTGATTCATGTACTCATCCAGAACTGTGCAGATGAACCCCCATTTAATTTTCACAGACTAGATTCGAACACGTAACAAATGGGACCAGAAGCTTCTATGCATTGGCTTCTCCCTTGTCATGTTTTGGCTCTGGGACTGACAGAACACCCATTTTACATGAGCTATCACCAGGCTTGTGCTCACATCCAGTTACTTTGGCCTTGTGCATGCTGAATTTGGGTGCAGGCCCCCAGATCCAACAGGAACCCCAAGTTTCCTTCCATTCAAAATGGCCAGACACACCAATCTTCAATTACTATGCCCAGCAGGGCCACAGGTTTTTCATAGGCCAGAAATCACCAAGAAACCAGACGTGATCTTTAAATCTAGTTTCAAATTGTTTGTCGTCAACGGAAATACCAGTAGCCTATGGTAGCAGGAAACCCTACTACAATTTGCTGTTTCCGGTGGAGTTAACAGTCACATGGAAATTATGCCTTTGGTATTTATGAGATGGAGGACAGAGGTGAGAAATCATAGCAGCTCCCACCCCTAAACCTCAAAATTCTAAGAAAAAGAGGCCTTCAAACCCTTCTATCCCATTGTTTATTTCATCAACAGAAGTATGTTCCAAGATATATAGTCTTTCCCTCTTCATTCTCTTTTATTTTAATTTCAGTGGAGCCAGCTTAAAATGCTCTGGGTTTTGGTTTTTGTGGACCACATCATGTTTTCAAACTGTTGTTTTTGAGGACAACAGGGTTGAGAAGAGCCTGGCTCCTTATCTCTTTACTCTTGGCAAAGAAGATTAGAATCATTTAAAGAAATGCTTTATTGGCAGACTTGATGAATCAGTAATAGTGAATCTAATGCATATTTGAGAATTTTTTTACCATAAGAGTTGAAATTCCGACCTGTAATGTAATCTTTTAAGAAGGTTTAACATTGAAAAAATAATGAAAGAAAATTAAAAACAAGTAAAATGTATCACTAGTTATCTAATCACCCTATCAAAATTCATTTTCATGTTTGTATATTTAGCCATTTTTATTTTCTATATTTATCCATGTACCTATGTTTTTATATCATTTAATATAAAACATGGTTTTATATCATGACTTATTTCTTTTATATTTTGCTTTTTTCTTTTGACATATTATATTATCATATTTTTTATTTTACTTCATTCTTTATACACCATACAGGTACACTGTCCAATACATGTAGCTACTTTGATTTAAGGTTAAACTAATTAAAATTAAAGTAATTAAAAATTCAATTCCTCAGTCTCATTATCCACAACTCAAGGGCTCAGTAGTCACATGTGTCTAGTGGCTACTGTTTTGATTGGTGAAAATATAGAACATTTCCATCAACACAGAAAGTTCTATTGGAAAGCACAGCCATAGAGTAAATGTGCCACGATATACTAAACCATTTTCCTGTTGTTGGACATCTGATTATTTCTCATTTTTAGATATTATGTATAACTTGACAGTGAATATATTTATATGTGTAGCTATTTGCTTTGGTTGAATTATTTGTTATTATCAACTTCAAAAACCCAGTTATTGGGTCAAAGAGTATGAAGAGATTTTTTTTTGGAACCTGTAGTCTATTGTCATAGTCCTTTTAAAAGGGTTTATATCAACTTAAAGTGCTTCAAGCAGCATGTGATTATACTAGTTTCACTGCAATCTCAACAACACTGGACATTATCAATTTTAAGTTTTATTCTATCTTGTTTTTCATTAAAAGCTTATGTTTGATTCAATTTCCATTTGTTTTATTATTGGTGATGATGTGGTTTCTTACCTAGTTTTACTTTTTCTTACATGGAATTGTATATTTACATCTTTCCTCACTTATATTTTGATTTCTTGGTGTTTTCTTTATCAATTTGAATGAAGTGTTTATATATAACATATATCAAACTTTCCACCAATATAATCTCGAAAAATTTGGTTTTTATACATGATATAATTTTAATATACCCTCCAAAATGCTAGAAAAATTTCAATAGACAACAAAATGTTTGAAGATTTTTTAGGATTGGTTTTACACCACTTTTAAATGTTAATTTAAGGATCATAAAAAGAAACAACGAGAATTGAATCATTTTTCAATAAAAAGCTTTTAACTGTGGGGAAATACTGGAGACATGTAGATTTTTATAGACCGGAAAGGAAGGAAGGATTCATCATTTTGTAAGTTCCCCCAACTCCCTAACCTGTAAGGAGACTTAGCAGCTTCAGGCTCTTCTATGTTTTTAGGCTTAGCTGGTTTCTCCTTCTACCTAAGGCACATCTGAAAACCCTAAAGCAACCATCCCGAAGCACATGCTTGTGTTAATTCATAGAAGCCATTCCTGAGAGCGTCTCTCTCGATAGGAAAAGAAATAGGAAATTTTGGTAGAGTGCTTAAAGTTAGCTTGAAGTTTTTTATTAGTTTTTTAAAAAGTAATACATTCTCATGGTAAAATGATTAAACCATACAAAAGGGTATGAAATTATAAAAGTCCTACTCATGACCTGACTCATTCTCTGTACCCCACCCCCAGTTTCACTCCTCAGAGCTAAGCACAGTGACCAGTTTCTTTTGTATGATTCCAGAGATTTTCTGTGCTTATAAAAACATCCTTATGCAGTTAAATATATGCATGTTACCACACAAAATTGGGGTTCTCTTGCCCGATGCACATAAAAAAAGCCAGTTATTATGGCATCAGCTTTTGGGAAAAGAAAACGTCTTTATTGCTAGATCGATCTGCAAGGAAACAGGGGCATATGCTCTCAGGTCTATCTCCCTGATCTAAGGCTTAGGGCAAAATTTATGGGATGAAGGGCAAGGCAGTGTGAAATGTGGAGATAGATGGTTGGAGGTAAGAAGTGAGGTAATTGATGATCTGCACAAGCATAGTCAAGCTTCATGGCTCTTCATAGGATGCGTGTTCACAAAATGGCAGCATTACCATGATCTGAGGGTAGAGTTTTCTGCCCTTTGACGTCAAAAAGGTCATTTATCAGGCATTTGCACAGGCCCAGTTGATGGGTTGGTGGTCTCAACTGGCCTGAACTGGACAAGGGGTCTCAGTTCCTGAAAAACCACTCTTAATTACTCTATTTATAAGATGGAGTCACTTGAACTGGTCCTAGAGGGCCCATGGTTACACTCATTATTTTTCACAAATGCTATCACACTACAATTACTGTATTCACTTAATTAATAGATCTTATATACTTTTCCATTTCAGTATATATATGTCTATATTAATTTTCTTAAAGGCTTCACAATATTCAATTGTATGAATGTGATATAATTTATTTTATCATTTCCCATTACTGATGGATAGTTTGTTTATTCCTAACTTTTTTTATATATTAAAAGTAGTGCTGCAATTAACATCCTCAAAAGGCAGTATGTATGGTGCTTAAGGGGAATGGATCTGGTACCATACTATTTTGATTTGAATATTGGTGCCACCATCTCCTTACTGTATGACCTTGGGCAAGTTACTTAATTTCTTTATGCCTCAGGGTCTTCCTGCAAAAATATTGAGATAATAATGGTCTCTATCCCATAGGACTATAAAGAGGATTTAATGAGTTAACAATACACGTTAAAAACTTAAGTATGTGTACATTAAATGCCAGGCTCATAGAAACTATAACACTTGTTAGTTAATATGATTGTATATCTTTATTAGCATACTTTTACAAATATAAATTCTTAGTTGTTAAATAGTAGGATATGTGTGTATGTATTTTAAATGCCGGTAAATGTTACCCCTTTCCTTGCCAAAAAACTGCAACCATTGGATGTTATTAAACTTTTTAATCTTTGAAAATCTGACAGGTAAAAAAAAAACAGTTTATCATTAAGTTCCCTCTTTTAATTGTGAGTGAGCATGAGCATCTTTTCATATGTTTATTGGCCATTTATATTTCTTTCCATGTGAACTTCCTGTTCTTGGCCTTTGCCCATTTGTTGTTGTTGTTGTTTTGCTTTTCATCTGTTTCTTACTGATTTATGGAGCTCTTTGTATATAAAGGAATTTGGCGTGTATTCATATGTGTTACAAATAGTTTTCCCAATTTATCTTTCAACTTTGTTTATATGTTTTTCTGTTCAGCAGTCTTAAATTATATAGTTAAATTAATCATTCTTTTCCTTTATGGCTTTTGAGTTTGGAGGTGGTGCTTTGAAGGTCTTTCTAGGTGGGTTTGATTTAAATCATGCACTGGAATTATTTTTGCCAAAAAAGACTCAATTGTGGATGTAAGAGCTAGATGGGATATTAG
This sequence comes from Diceros bicornis minor, assembly GCF_020826845.1. Taxonomy (NCBI): domain Eukaryota; kingdom Metazoa; phylum Chordata; class Mammalia; order Perissodactyla; family Rhinocerotidae; genus Diceros; species Diceros bicornis. The sequence continues at coordinate 61,093,064 of NC_080781.1, forward strand.
AGGCTGCATAATTCAACCTTCCTCTCCTCATGTATTTTTTTTCTGTGTGTGAGGAAGATCAGCCCTGAGCTAACATCCATGCCAATCCTCCTCTTTTTGCTGAGGAAGACCGGCTCTGAGCTAACATCTATTGCCAATCCTCCTCCTTTTTTTTTTTTTTTCCCAAAGCCCCAGTATATAGTTGTATGTCATAGTTGCACATCCTTCTAGTTGCTGTATGTGGGACGCCGCCTCAGCATGGCCGGAGAAGCGGTGCATCGGTGCACGCCCGGGATCCGAACCTGGGCCGCCAGTAGTGGAGCGCACGCACTTAACCGCTAAGCCACAGGGCCGGCCCCACCTCATGTATTTTTAATTTTTCTTTGCAGAGGAAAAGAAATTTAGTCCCAATGAAGGGAATGGACTCTAACATTTCCGCAGCAAGCTAATGGCAAAAATGTAGACTGGAACTCTGGGCTCTTGATGCCTATTCCAGTAATCATTCAGTTTAACCCAACTGTTTCATAAAAAGAGCTTTCTTACTTTAAAAAATACACATTTAAGCAACTCAGAGATAGAGTTCATTTTTAAGCAAGTACACAACATATTTTAAAACAAAAATTTATTTTTATTTTTTAGATTAATTTTTAGTTAGAGAAACATCAGCATATGGTCTATTAAACGTAAATCATGTATGTGTTTTAGGTATTTAGTTGAACAAATATGCAAATATTCTAACCAAAGGAGCATTTTTTTTACTTTCTTAATTATTTTAATTATGAGTGTGAAATGTAGATTTATTTTAACAAAAATTAAGTAGACTTTTGGTTTGATAGATATGAGAACTGAAAAACATTGGCTTGGCTACTAACTTCATTCTCACTTCCTTTTCCTGCTTTGGCAAAGCCTGGTATTAAATCTAATTCCTTTTAAATTATTTGGGACCTTAGCCACTGATCATGCCTCATTATAAAGCTCTGTCATGGCTCCTCATTGCCTGTAGGATAAGATCCAAACTCCTTTGCCTAGCTTGCTCACTGTAGCCACTTGACCTCCAGCACCTCTGCAGAGTTTTCCAGCCTTATTTACACTTCCCTGTGTACATGCTGCTTCACTGTTTGGGGAAATTTTCTTTTGCCCATATGCCTGTCTGACAAAACCAATTTAAATAAACAGTATTTCTGCTACTTTTGTGAAGCCTTTTACAATCTTTCCACTCCAAAACTTAGTGTTCCTATAGGCACGACTTCTGGAGTGGCAATTCAAAGATCATGATAGATCCTTTACCCAGTGAAACAACCATTGAACTGGTAAAAATCATAAAAATAGCCATTTAAAATCTCTGGAAATTGTCTTAAGGACATATAGCAAAGAGAGAAATATTTATTCAAGAAAATCTATTAAATCTCAGTAAGAACAGCAGGAGTCTATGGCATTTGAGCCATGGCCTACTCTCATCCCCACCCCTAGCTCCATGTGATGGAAGCTGTTCTCTAGGTAGGTGAAGCCAAGAATATGAGGGCTCTCTCTCCTCCACAACTCCTGCTCTAGGGCTATAGTTTCACCCCCAGAGAGGCAGGCCATCAGCATCTCTAATGCCCCTTAGCCCTGTATTTCAGAAGCACTATTCTAGAAAGGCACAGCTGCTAGAACTGGAAATCCCTTCTAACCTCAGTTTCCACTCATGAAGGCTCTGCCCCAGTGGTGGTAAGCCAAGAATACTAGGGCACTAATTGTGCCTGACCCAGCTCATACATAGGGTGAAGGGTTTCATACTGGAAAAGACAAGCCAAGAGGACTAGGGGCTATCATCACTCCCCAGGGTCCACTCCTAGAGCAGGGGAGTCACTCTGGGAGAAGCAGGTTGCTGTCCCTGGCCCCCAACTCCACTGCATTGACAACAGAGGTTCTGCCAAGGGAGTAAGGCAGGTCATTAGGATGGAGAGCTCCACAGATGTGCCTGAAGGGACTGACTTTATTTGGAACAGAGTGTGTACAAGTTCTTGCCTAAGGGCATTGTCAAAAACAATGGAGATCTTGGAGGTCAACAATTAAGAGGGGATTGGTAGCTCCATGATACTAATAACAACAAGCAAAACACCAGACCAGGCAGAAGGTTACCAGAGAGAGCAAGGAAAGGAGACAGCCAAGAATAGACCTTGCGGGATCACACTCATTTCTGAGTCTGTGGAGTGCTGTGCACATGTGCTAGGCTGCACCCACTAAAAAGAAGTGAGAGCAAGATGTAAGGCAGACTCTAAAGCACTCCTCAAGCCACACACAGATACATCAGGAAAATGGAGAAGGCTCCACTCAACAGTAGAAAAACACAAAGTCTTCTCAAGTGAATATGAAACATTCTCCAGAGTAGACTATATAATAGGACATAAGATAAGCCTTTTGTGCTGCAAATTTTACAATCAAGAAAGTAAAAACCCAACCTATAGAATGGGATAGCATGCTTGAAATTCACAAATCTAATAAGGGTCTTATATGCAGAATATATAAAGAACTCTTACAAACTGATAACAAAAAGACAACCCAATTTAAAAATGGGCTAAGGGTTTGAATAGATATTTCTCCAAAGCAGATATACAAGTGAAAAGATGCTCAATATCCCTAGCCATTAGGGAAATGAAAATCAAGACCATAATGAGATACCACTTGACACCCACTAGGATGGCAGTAACAATAATAATAATAATAATATAGAAAATAACAAATTTTGGTAAGAATGTTGGGAAATTGTAACCGTCATACACTGCTGATGGGAATGTAAAGTGTTGCAGTTGGTTTGGAAAACACTGTGGGAGTTCGTCAAAAAGCTAAACATGACAATTCACTCTTAGGTATATAAGTATAGCTATATAGCAATTTCATTCCTAGGTATATATCCAAGAGAATTAAAAGCATATGTCCACAAGAAAATTTGTACACATTCACAGCAGCTTGATTAATACTAGCCAAAAGGTGGTGGATTGTAATTGGTATTTGGGTGGTGAACATGAGAACATGGTGTAATCCATGCAGAAATAGAAGTATAGTGATGTACACCTGAAATTTATACAATGTTATAAACCAATGCTACCGCAATAAACAAAACAAAATCAAATAAATGTTAATTGCAGCTAAAAAAAAAGGTAGAAACAACTCAAATGTCCATCAACTGATGAATAGATAGATAAAATGTAGTATATCCATATAATGCAATATTATTCATCCATAAAAAGTATTGATACTTGCTACAGCATGAATGAACTTTGAAAACATGCTAAGTGAAGGAAGTCAGTTATGAGTGGCCATATATTGTATGATTTCATTTATATGAAATGTCCAGAATAGGCCAATCTGTCAAGATAGAAAGTAGATAAGGTTTGCAGGGGCTTCAGGGAGGGAAGAATGGGGAGTGACTGCTAATGAGTATGGAGTTTTGTTCTGAGGTGATGAAAATGTTCTGGAATTAGATAGTGGTGATAGTTGTACGACCCTGTAAATACGTTAAAAACCATTGAATTGTATACTTTAAATGGGTGAACTTCATGGTATATAAATTACATTTCTCAATATAGCTGTTAAAACAACTATGTTCCCTCCCCCTACCATGTTTTTACATCACTCTATATTGTTCTCACTTATGAATATTTTTTCAAATTACGTTTTAAAACTGCCTATCATGGCCTCAAGAGACACAGTCGGCTGCCTGCTCTTTTCTGTGTCCCTGGCCCATAGAAGGATTCAATTGCCACCCTTCGAATGGATATCAAGACTTTGATAAAGACAATGAGCTATAGCAGATACAGAGTGTGGCAATTTTGTTATCTATGTGCAAATCTATGAGAGACCAGTTCCATGGTTAGAGGGGCTCCTTGTAGAAAATGTGCTTCTTCCATTAGTGTAAATGAGCTTTTAGCATATAATAAAACTCTCCATTTTGATTTACACTTTTATAAAAGTACACTTATTTTCCCCTCCAAATCCCAAACAATACCTTTGATGATTTTTTCAGCTTTAGCTACCACCCCCAGCTGATCAAGGCATAAAAATGGAGTTTCAAGATATAGTTACATTTGCTTCCAACACTGGTGTGCAAATGGAATTAGTATAAGTCAATCAGAATTTCTGAACATCTATGACTAGTTAGTTATCAAGCTTTATTTTGGCCTTCTGTGATACAATGAAGCAATAGTCAAATGGATCTAGCTGCTAGTTCTTGCTATGTTTCTTCCCAGTTGCAGAACCTGAGGCAAGTTACTATGTCTCACTGTGCTTCAGTTTCCTCATCTATCATCTCTACCATGCAATGTTGTGGGGAGGATGCATTATGATAATTGATATGAAAGCACCTAAAACATAGACTGAACATAGATGATGGTGATGATGATGATGGTGGTGGTGGTGGTGGTGGCAGCAGCTTATTTTGTTATTCAATGCATATTACATGCCAGGCACTGTGCAGAACACCTAACGTGGATTAGCTCACTTAATCTGCTCAACAACCAGGTAAGTAAATATTGTGAATATCCTCACTTCATAGATGGGAAACTGTAGTTACTCAATAAGTGTGACTATAGGTATCACAGTGCTGGCGTGTGGTGAGTTTTAAGTAAATTTTAGCTTCCTTCCTTTCCATGGGTATTTTTTCCTCTCTCCATCCAAATCAGTTTAGATGTTTAGAGACCACTCTGTTTTTATATATGTATAGCACAAGCATCTAGGCAAATTGTGACTAGAACATTTAATGAAAGTGGAGCACAGGGCCCCAGGCCGCCCAGTATTACTTAGCCCCATGAAAGGTCCCCAGACCACTCTAGTCCTCATCGGATAGAATATTGTCCTTTTCAGCTTCCAAATTGTGCAGAAAGCAGAAACTACCACATTTCAGATCCACTATTTCCTCATTGCCTAAGAAGTACAGAGAACAAAGTATAGCTTTTCAGGACTCAGAGAGGAAGAAAATCATATCACAGTCCTCTCCTAACTACCTCTTAGGGGGAGCAGTTCACTTTCAACTGATCTGGTTATGCTTCTTATCATATAGTGTTCCCTTGTCCTCCTCGTCAGATGCAAGCACCCATCTGTATCTTTGCCATGTCTGTTTGTTCTTAGGAGAAAGCAGCTAAAGTTTACTTCTGAGGGGAAGTTGAGGGGAGTTTAGCTTCTTTTGTCAGGAACACACCAACCCAGGTTTCTGCAGGCTGTGTTGTTTTCTCATTTGTCAATTTCTCCAAAGAGGATATACAAATGAAAATGCTCAACACTATTAGTTATTAGAGAAATGAAAATCAAGACCAAAGTGAGATACCATTTCACACCTATAAGTGGCTAAGTAAATGACTTTAGTAAAAAAGATGACTATGGTAAAAAACAGAAAAAACAGCTTGGATGTGGAGAAGCTGGAGCCATTATACATTGCTATTAAAAATGTAAAATGGTACAGCCACTTTGAAAAACAGCCTGGAAGTTTCTTAAAGTGTCACTTTTGACCTAGTGATTCCATTCCAAGATATATAATCAAAAGAAATGAAAACATACGCTCACACCAAAACTGTACACAAATGTTCATTGCAGCATTATTCATAATAGCCAAAGAGTGGAAGCAACTCAAATGTCCACCAACTGATAAATGGATAAACAAAATGTGCTATATCCAAGCAATGGAATATTCTGCAGCAATAACAAGAAATGAATTAATGATACATGCTACAATATGGATGAATCTTAAAAACCTCATGCTAAGTGAATGAAGCAAGTCACAAAAGATGGTATTGTATGATTCCATTTATATTACATGTCCATAAAGGGCAAATCTTTAGAGACAGAGAGTAAATTAGTGTTGCCGGGGTCTGAGAGGAGGAGGGAATGGGGAGTGACTGCTAATGGGTATGGGGTTTCTTTTTGGGGTAATGAAAATGTTCTCAAGTTAGTTTGTGATAATAGATGTGAATATGCCAAAATGGGTACATTTTATGGTATGTGAATTATATATCAATAAACCTGTTAAAAACAACCTAATTAAATTAAAACTAGGCTATAACTTAAATATTATATGACCTTGGCAGTTTAGAATAGTGGGAGAATATGGATTTGGGGGGAAATAGTCCCAGGTATGAATTCTGTCTTTGCTACTTACTAGCTGTATAAACTCAGACAAGTCATTTACCTTATCTAAGTCTCAGTTTGCATATCTTCAAAGTAGGAGTAATGATACCTACCTCAGAGGTGGCTTTTTAGAACCTAGTTTTCCTCCCATCTTTCCTTCCTGCCGTTTTCTCATGAGACTATTATAATAATGGCCATTTAATAAGCACTGTGCCAGCAACAGCGTGGGCTGCTTTACCTTCAAAATCTCATTAAATCCTTATAATGGTCTTGTGAGTTCTGTATTTCTTTACCCATTTTACACGTGAAAAAATTGAAGGCAAGCGACTTGTTAAGGTCATTCTGTTAGAGAATGGCAGAGATGGGCGTGAAAACCATATCTTCTACATATATATCTTCCTACTTCAACAAAAGGCATCATTAAAGAGAATTGGAGAGCCCTGAAGTAAAGTGAGGTAATACTTTTAAGAGAAAATGTGACTGTCCTCTTGGACAGACAGTCATCAAATTTCAAATCTCAGACTGGCAGGGGGAAAAGAAGCCTCTGGTTTTATGCCATTACTTTACCAATTTCTCTACTGAAATATCCCTTGTACCCCCAAAGAAGTAAGCACAATGGATCTATGAGGAGAGAATAATTTTGAACTCTGATTTTTATCTTAAAAATGCATATGGAGCTGTCATTATATTCCACAATGTGATTAATAAAAAAAAATTTTAAATTATGAAACATCGGGAAAAATATGATGCTATGTAAAGATGTTTGGTGATTTGCTAAATCCCTTCTTGTTTGAAAAGTACAAAGGTATGTATGAACAAGATATGCTTTTACACATCTAACCTTTTTATCCTATTCTCTCCACTTGTATTTACCTTTCCCCAAAAGCACTGTATAGCCAAGGATATAAAGATATTAGATGTTTTTTGTTTGTTTTAAAGATATTAGATGTTTCACTTTTTTTATGATAAGACAAAAGGTGAAGGCAAGCCAGACTGACAAAGCAGCTACCATGTGGCAGGCACAGAGGGAGGGGCTTAAAGTGTTATTTAATGTAATTCTCACAAAAGCCCTCTGGGGTAGAAAGTATCCCCACTCTCCAGATGAAGCAAATGGAGCTCAGAGAGCCTTAATGACGGCCCAAGTTTCAGTGGTGGAGGCAGGATTCCAACCCAGGTCTGGCTGGCTCCAAAGCCCTACTGAGTTGACATTCGTCTCCCATCAAGGAAAACTGGTCTGTGACTTTTGCATTTTTCCCTGGTTCCACAATCATTGGGGGACTTGCTTAAATTAGTCACACCCTTTAAGGTATCCCCAAGTCTGAAAGAGAGAGAGAGACAGACAGACAGACAGACTGAGATTACAGCTGGATTATAGCTGGGTGCTGAGTGTATCTGAGTCCAACTTCCCCAGGGTTGAGCTGGTGTTTGTAGGCCTATATCTTCTAGTAGTTCGCTTTTATTTAATTAATTGTGAAACTGTTGGAGGATAGCAAGTGCTGTACTGGTTTGGAAAACTTCCATTCTATACAGCAATGCTTTTGCTTCAGACTCATAAAACTGAATGCCCTGCGTTAGAATAATAAGTGAGCTGTGTAACCCAAGGGAGGAGGGAAGAAACACAATGTTGCTTGCAAATTCTGCACGTACTTGTTCTCAAAGCAGACCTCTGCTGTACTTGCAGTTAGGATGTTATTTAGGAGGATGTTAGAAACTTCTGAGGTTTTTCTTTTATTTATATGCTGTTAGAGCCATACAAAAGAATATATGTAACATATAAGTCAGTTATACAGCATAATAATAAAATGAACACTCATGAGCCCTGATTAAAGAACAAGAACATTAACGAAATTTTTTTGTTCACTGCTCTAACCCCAGGACCCAGAATGGTGCCTAGTGTGTAGTAGGTGCTTAATAAATATTTTTAAATGAATGCCTAAATCAACTTGTATCCTTCCTTATATCATTACCCCCAGCCTCCTTTCAGTGGTAACCACTATCCTATATTTTGGGTTTATTTATTCTCTTGAATTTTCATGTTTTTTCATATAACATATATATATTCCTGAATTACATGTTGTTTACTTTTGCTTCTTTTTGAACTTAATGTAGTGGAATCATATCATATGTATGCTATTATGAGTTATGTCTTTTATGTAACATTAGCTTGTGAGATTCACCTATGTGTCACTGTATTATGTTCCTTGTCATAGCTGAATTGTATTTTATTGAATGAGTGTGCCATAATTTATTTATCATTTCTCCTGTCAGTGGATGTTTATCATTTCTGCTTTTATAAGCAAAGCTGCTATGACCATTCCTGCACATGCCTCCTGGTACAAATCTGCAAGTTTCTCTGGGATATTAACCTGAGAGAGGGACTGCAGTTGGAATTTTCATTTCCAGTGCCCAAAGGTCAGACCATGAGTCAGACCGGCAGTGTGCCCTTTGTCTGCACTAGGCCAGGGTCAGTAAGAGTGCTGTCCAAAATACTGTCAGAGAGAGGAGGGGAGAAGGTAGGCGGAGACTGGCCTAGTGATTCAGGAGATATCTCAGGCCTCTAGTCAAAGCGGGTTATAGTTAAGAAAAATTCAGATTCTGAAATCGTCTTCATTATTTTTCGTCCTCTTGCTCTTCCTTTATAGTTATTTTTGTGCAACTCATGTTTTATTAAACTCATATCTAATAAACAAAATGTGAATGACTTTCTTCAGTCTTTAAGTATTGATTATAAATGTGATTGATTAGAATCTTTTAAACAATTTGAACTGTATTTTTAATTTTAGTATGGATGAAAATTTCTATTTCTTAAAGGCACTATCCAAAAAGACCTCTTATTTACTTTATGCGGGTTTCCATTTTGTTTATCCAATATTTATTTTGCAATCATATAATAATAATTGTTGTCCTCATCATCATCTCTTTTACCTATATATACCTTTATTCCTTTCAAAAAACATTTCTTTTATGTGCCTCCTCATCTGTAGCAATCTGCACTGTGCTTTATTATATCATCTACTATGTTATTTTACAGTTCCTTGCTTTCTGTCTTTCTTCTCTAATAGATAATAAGTTCATTAGAGGCAAGGATAATATCTTGTTCATCACTGTATTTCCAGTACCTAGTCCTGTGCCTGGTCCATAGGGCTACGTGCTAGGAGTTGAGTTTAGTCAATTTAGATAGATTTCTAATTTCAACTGTCAGTCTTATAACATGTTTAGTCATTGGTTACAAATCCACACTTTGGAGTCAGACTTACCGAGGATGGAATCCTGGCATTTTTACTGACTAGATGAGTGATCTGAAACAAGTTTATTTAGTTTTCCTAAGCATCATTTTCCTCTTCTACAATATAAGGATGATACAGAGCTATCTGGCAGGGTTGTTGGGAAGACTACATGAGATGATATATATGAAATAGCCTGGCACATAGAGTGCCTAAATACATATTCTCCTGATTTTATTTGAACTGTTTGTATTAGTTACAGAAGTAAAAAAAAAGTGGGAAGAGGATGAAGACACTTGCAAAAAAACCTTCTTTTTCTCCTTGTTTCTTGAATGAAGATGGGGGCACGATTTTTACCTAAGGAAATGAGATTTTTAGCCAAAGGAATGACATCCTTAGCATTTGGCCCATTTGTATATTAGAAGTGAGCTCTTTTCCTGTGGAACTTATGGTTCTGCTAGTCTTGCTTTGGTGGGAGGACTCCTGCTGGCTTTCCAGTTAAGGTAGGAAAGGGAAGGCTTGTGGGGAGAAAAGATGGGCCACCATAGCCAGCTGCTGGGTTTGCATACCCGCGGAACTTTTTGAGTGCTTTCTGTTGTACTTGGGACTTGAATAAATGCTAATATTTGTGTCTTAGAGATAAAGTGCTTGTCAAGTGTAACCTGAGTGAAAGGTTTCTTTGCTCTTGTCGTACCAGGACTGCTCACTGGGAGTAGAGGTGAGGATAACCTTTCATGCTTTTTTTTTTTGGATTCTGATGACTGTGCTGAGCATGATAACCAAAGAACCAGGAGTAGAAAGTGAAGGTGAGTGGCAGGAAGATGATAGGGTAATAGAAACTGTGTTGGATTTGGAGTCACATAGTCCTGGGCTTGGTGTCAAATAGTCCTGGGCTTCTCCTCTCTGGGTCTGATTTTCTTCATCTTCTATAGTAATGTGAAAAAAATTGTCTCACAGACTTGTTCTGAAATCACCCATCACAGCAAACAAGGTGCCATTAGGGCTTATTTTCCTTCCTTTCCTAGTAAGGAAGACGTACTCATAAAAAATAGTGGCTGAATTCCTGTAGATGAAAGCATGGGCAATTGTTATCTACCTGAGGTAGATTAACCCAGGAGATAGATAGCTTAAGTTTGTCTAATGCTTAGAAATAGGACATGGGAGAGAAAATAGTTGACCTTTGAGTAGTAAGAATCATGTTCCATTTGTTTAAACTTGAATTAATTGCTATAGGTGACTGAGAATTACCCTTCCTTTAAGGTTTTATGATTGGCTTTCTGGCCCTCTCTTTCACATCTGCCTGGAAGGACTCAGACACAGATCTTGGAGATAGGCAGTTAGACTAGGTGACCACTGAAGCTCTATCCTAGCCCAGCGAACCTGTGAGTATTTTAATGGTCAAGTGTTGAGATGGTAGCCTGAGAGGTTTCCAGCATCACTGTGCATCATTTCTCAACAAGAGCCTCAGGCGGAAAGGAATTCTGGTACTTTATATTTTAGAACGAGGATGGGGGGATGTCCATGTGATCTGAAGAGACTCCTAAGGAAAGTGAGGGAATGGGAAAAAAAAGACCAAAGAAGACTGGTGTGATAATACTAATCATGATCCCTCACTTGTGTATTCATTTCAAGGGCTTTTTATCCTTTTTTTCTAATTTATACTGCCATTCACAACAGTAGCTCAGTAGGATAGCTGATATTATTCCTATTTACAGATGAGAGTGAGGCTCAGAGAACTAGAGCAAAGCAATCAAACTGCTTTGATGTTTAGTCTGTTTTGTTCATAGGTCTCCCTTTGGATAAGGTAAGGTCATAGGGCTCTGAAATTGTTGTCTGACCACCACCTTAAGTTAGATACCCTAACCTCAGGTTTCTGCCTTAATTCTTCTGTCATGTAGACATAGCTCATGAGATTGGCTGATCCCAGAGAACTTCTCTGATCCCTTAGCAGGATCCAAAAAAGCTCCGTCCACATGACAGGAAACCCTACAATCATTCATAGGAGAGGTCCCAGGAAAATTTAGCCTCACACTGACTTGATTAAGCAATAAATAATACAAATTTACACATGCAGTTTATTCCTAAAGATCTCAGACTTCTACTCTCCTATTTCTGGCAACCACTGACATGTGTTGCATTGTTTCTTTTGCGTCTTTCCAGTTTGGAGACTGCCAGGGATCATGTTCTGCCCATCGACTATTACTTTCCACCCCAGAAGACCTGCTTGATCTGTGGGGACGAAGCTTCTGGCTGTCACTATGGAGCTCTCACTTGTGGAAGCTGCAAAGTCTTCTTTAAAAGAGCTGCTGAAGGTAATGGGTCTTGCACACTCACTTCTATTTCTCTTTCTCCTTTATCTTCTAGGGAGAGACACCAATCTTCCAGGGCCCAGGATTTTATCATCTCACAGACAAGGTCACTGGTGGGGCCCTCTCAAAGAACATAAGAGCCTAAAGAAGCAAGTTTTCATAGTTGCTGCTCCCCTGGCTTTGGGAGCCTTGGTAGTACAGGTAATGTAGGCAATGAAGGTGGTCCCAGCTGGTGCTTGGAGCTTGGTATGTCCTAGGAATGAAAGAAAAATTAATGATTTGAAAAGATTTAATTTCCTCCCTGCTTGTGTTCCACTCTGCTGCCTAGTGAGAGAAAAAATTGTCCTTATAAGAGAGGTTAGAAGTGGAGAAACCCCAACTGAGTCCCCAGCCTGTTCTCTGTGGTGAATACGAGACTGTTCCTTAGCGAAGGCTTCCTGGCCTCGGCCCTAGAAAGGAAGCGTTCTTGCTGTTTAGTGGACCATCAGTCTATGCACCTGCTCCCTCCTATTGCTGCCTCCTTGGGGCCTCTTTGCATTAATAGCTCCTAGGTAGATAAGGACTCAGATTGATGAAACACTTTTATTCTCTTCTCCGGAAACCTGCCCTCAGTGCCCGCCCATTGATCTAGAATCCCAAGCTAACTTGCAACTTATATTTGGCTAAGTGGGCTCAAACCTTGGCTCCTTAGTCTTATTTAGTTTAGAACAATTCATGTCTGCTCAGCCCCCAGAGGTGCTCAACCTACATCCTAAGGCAGGAACACCCATTTCCAGACCTCCTATATACACTAGTACTTCCTTCCTTACCAGTCAGCCTGGGCTTAATCCTCCTGTTCATCCACTTCACTCCCCATCCTGTACTAAAGGCTTCCTTCTCAGGGGGACACTGATGAGCAGCTTCTAGACGAGACATTCTGCTCTGGGAGCAGACCCAGTTGCTAAACACCAGTATCCATTCCTGCCCCCACTTTCCACAAAGGAAGTACTTCCTGCCAAGACCTATTCTTTCCCTCTCAGTGGCCTAGAAATGTTGAGTTCCAAGTCAGAACCAAAACAGACAGCCTTTCCTTATGTAAGGGCTATAAACACTGAGGACAGTCTTAAAAATGGCAGGTATGTAGGCCACACCTTTCACCAGGAATGTTGTGACACCCATTAGAGGACAGCAGAAGCACCAGATGGTTCTTGGCATCTAGAGATAAGGTAGAAAGTGGGTGCCCTTTGACTGGTCTCCCCATTGATAGCTGATTGGAATGATGACTGTATTTTCATCATTTTGACCAGATGGCAGGAATACCTATAAAATGGAAAGCTGTTATTTTGTTTTCTTCCAGTCCCCAAAGCAATAAGGAGACAGCTAGCATTTAGTATTACCGAAAACATGCTGCATGTTCCACTCATAACACCAAGTAGCCCATTGCTACTGCTTATGCTGGGCTAGTATGAGGTCCAGGGCTCCAGTGCTTAGGCCTAGGCAGTTTGGAAAGAGACACAAAGAGCAATGCTTTCCTTTCTTAAGAGTACTTACAGAAGGATGGCTGTCAGAAAAGGAAATGAGGAGCAGCTCCAAAGACTTCAGACCACCCCAACTGCCCCAGTGAGAACCTGCCTCTTCCCCATGACCTGTCATCCAGTAGGCCCTGTTCATAGAGCAGAGAATGAACCAGAGCACCCATCTAGAGCTAGTGTTTAAGTAAGTAGAAGTAGTAGTGTGTAGTAAGCCCAGACAGACACCACAGTAATAGCAGCCATATCAGATGGGTAAAAAGTTCAAGTAAGCAAGCGAACAAACGAATTCAGTAGTCAGATAGATTAGATTGTATTTGGTGCTGCCTCTGGGTTTTACAAATCTGGGTCACGATATTGTTGTTTTTGGAAAACGGGGGAAATGATCAACCATATTGTGAAAGGGAAGATTTTGCTGTCATAATGTATTCCACATGGGAACTTTCTGCAGAAGTTAGTGCTAAAGGATTAAGGAAGGCAAAAGGGCAGCTGGCAGGGCTGCCTGGGAGGAGCTCTGCTATGTATGACACGGATCTTGGGCTATTTGAGAAGAAGAAAAAGAGGAGGGGGGAGGGATAATCCCTCAATTTATAAAACACTTAAAAATCCAGCAAGGTCTCAAAATGCTTCAGACCCTAGAACCACTTAAGTTAGGGAAGCTTGGTAATATTTTCTTTGAGAAAAATGAGCTTCTGTAAGCTCACAGGGCCAAATGCCCTTGACTGCTTGAAATATGAAAAATCACCAGTGGATTCCTTTCAAAGCTGTGGAGCTCCTTGGTTCCTTTGGAACATGGACCCCAGGTTCCAGTCCTAAGCCCTTTGAGGCACAGGAAAAAGTGGTTTAAAAAAAACCCACAAAACAAAGCAAAAAAAAAAAAATTGGTGTTTTCTTTCTCCTCGTCTCTGCAAAGCTTGGTGGCTGGAGTTTACTGCCGTCATTATCTCTATTTGAAGGCAGGAGGTTGTCTTATTACCCACAGACAACATTTATTGATTTGTGTTTTTTGCCAATTTTACAATGTGTCTTTATCACCCTAATGGCCTTTCTGAAGATGGTTCTGAATCTGTCTTGTTGAAACTTGGAATTCCACCTGTCTTGGGGAGAGTGGGACCACAGATCTTTCTCTTCGTCATTTGTTTATCGTCGTCAGTTAACTAAGACTGAGTATTCACAGTGTTGATTACCACTTTACTCATGGTTTCAGAAATCTCTGGACTAGCACAGGTATAAGACTTAGAAGCCTGGCACATCAGACAGAAATCCGTTTCTAGCTTTGGTAGTTCATAAAGCATGAGGGTTTCATGCTGTCACTAGTGCAATGCTCAGCAAAGAGTTGATTGTAATCTAACTAGGTTTTCCTGTTGTGGAGGAAGAAGAGGAGCGAACCCCACGTTTTCTCATTGTCAGTAATACTTAGAGTTTGGGGTAAGGGTGAGGCTAGTCACAGAAGGATGTGCATATTTTGAGATAAAAAATAGTGGTACTAGGCCATGGGGATAAAAATCACTAAAATCTGATTGATGGAAACTTAGTGAAAGAATGTGTTTGTGTGTGTGCGTTGGAGGGATGGTCTGTGGGTTAGAAACAGGCATGAGGAGAATCAGCTAGCTGGTGGAGTTGGTGGGATGAGCAGGGAGGTGAAACGGGAAGGAATATTGGATGCTATCTAAAAGGCCAGGTAGTCAAAGGAAGGTGATGCCCATACACAGGGGTAGGGACTCAAAAGGGTTTTAGTTTTGTGGCCTTGGATAAGAAACTTCTCCCTTGGACTTCAGTTTTTCCTGTCTGTAAAATAAGGGAGTTAAACTAGATATTTTTAAAATTCCCTTCCAGCTTAGACTTTTTGTGACAATTCTACAAATTATAAACATCATCACTGTTATTTCAACAAACATACCTACATTTATACCTGTATGCACTTTTGGTTTTGCCTTCCTAGCAGATGGCGAATTCTAGCTCCCATTCTTTTAAAAGTCAATCTTCAGATGGGGATAGAGCTTGCTGACAGAGTGCACGGTGGATGGACAGGGTTAAAACCCAGGACTCGGAGATTTCCTCTTCCCCTGGCATTGTGACCACGACTGGATAGCTTCCTTTCTTTTCCCTTTTCTCATCTGAAAAACCAGGATGTGAACCCCCATCTCTATCTCATCATGTTTCAAAGAGGGTTAATTAATTCATCATGTGCATTATGTGCTCAGGAATTTACTATTTTTTAGACATTTTCTAGTAAAACATTGGAGATTGTACATCCATTTGTTTTGTACACATGGAGTGCTGTTTGGTACGCATCATAAAATTGAAACTGTAGTTTACATTCTGAACTCAAAGAATTACACTATCCTCACTGATGTTTACAATATGTCCCAATTTAGTATCCTTGGCAAATTTTATATAAGTATGGCTTTGATTCTCTCTCTTGCCCCAGGTTTTTGTGAGGGAAGAAATGTAAGTGAACCCTCATTGAACTCTTTTCTGTCCTTTAAATCCACTCTTTCCCACCTCAACTCATGTGGAATTGAATGTTACTTCTTGTTTGGAGTCTTGCAGAGAGTTTTTGGTGCATAGCAGTGTCCTCTTCACTCCCTGACTTTTCGAGTAACATTTCCCAGAGGCAAGTTAACTGCTGGGAGGATCTGTTGCAGCTTCAACAGAGCCTTAATGGGGTATCTCTGGCCACAGAGTTAACTGATCCTGATTGCACGAGTCCTAGAGATCTTTGCACAAGATCTTTTCACAAAGTCCTAGAGATAAACCTCTTATATTTTTTCTGTCTCTGTTTTTTTTTTTTTTTAAATGTAATAGCCAGACTCTAGATTACGGGTTGGCAAACTTTTTCTGTAAAGGGCCAAGTAGTAAATATTTTAGTCTTTGTGGGTCATATGGTCTCTGACTTGACTACTCAATTTGCCTTTGTAGCGTGAAAGCAGCCCTAGACAATACGTAAACTAATGGGTGTGGCTATATTCCAGTAAAACTTTATGGACACTGAAATTTGAATTTGATTTAATTTTCACATGCCATTAAATACTATTTTTCTTTCGATTTTTTCAACTATTTAAAATCTAAAAATCATTCTGAGCTCTTGAACCACACAAAAACAAGCGGCACATTGGATTCGGCGTGTGGACTATAGTTTGTTGACTCCTGCTTTAGATGGTTGCTCCTGTGCTTGCAAATCTGCATAGTAAATTTCACTCCTTCCTGTCCCCTAGTATCTTAGGAACTCTCTAGATTGTCTGATTTTAAACATTCTTCTGAGTTGGCCAGTTAAAGTTTGCACATCTTGCTTGCGCAGAATGCCTGGTCTGATGGCCTCTGGGTCCTAAGCTTTTATTACTAAACAGAAGAAGAATAAATAAATCTAGGAATGCTAGAAGAGGATACTTTTTTCTGATGATCTGATAGATCACTCTCCCTTGCAATACTCAAGGAGAAATTGAAAATATTTCATATATTTTCTAGACTTGTGTACTGTAAGCATGTGGATAACTATGAAATATATATGAATGAGTTTTGCTGGATGCCGTGTATACCACACATGGTAAACACGAAGGGCTTTGGAGACTATCAGTACTAAGTGTTATGGAAAAACACTCTGTCTTATAAAAAATAGGGCCCAGGTATACAGCTGAGTTATGGATCTGTCATATATTTCCCCAAGATTCTTTCTGGTTATGCATTTTCCAGCTTAATTCTAGTCCTTCCCATAACAAGACTAGTCCACAAGCCTACAGAATAAATAATTTAGCTCTACTTGTCACAGTTTATGCCCACCCAAGTCTCTTGTTAGTGCCCAATTTGGGAGCCATGTCAAAAAGTTCCCATTGCTGCTCTATAGTGCCCTGTGCCTGCTTATTTATAGCATGTACATTTTATGAACCAGTGATTAACAAGAAGTTGCTATGTCACTTGCAAGATCTTCTGGGTCCATTGCCTCCTTCCACTTTGCCTTACTATTCCCAAGTCTGTTATATTTTTAAAGGTCGTCCGTATACTATAGCCAGAAGCTTTTTCAATTCCTCACAGAAGCTCTTGGTAATTGTGAAACTCTGGGTGGTAAATTTTTGCATTTGGCTGGTATTGCAAGGGTAAGTGTTAGACCCACTTTTTCTTCAGAAGTAGGAGTTATTTCTTACTTTTCTGAGCTCTAGTCCCATGATAAGAAACACACTGTCCCTGAAAATACTGAACTCTGTGAGAAGCCATCATTTCGAAAAACACTCTCTTCATTATAATAGCCATGTGTGCATACTTCTGGAACCTATTATTCAGGTGTTCTCACTCCTTCTCTTCATGGTTAGGCAACTGCTCTCAGCATTCCAAGGAGGCAGGTGAGCTTTGTACCCACCAGAAGAGGGTACAGAAGAGGAAACTTCTTCCTGTGAGGAGGAAGAAACTGAGATTTGGAGGTGAATGACTCTTTATAATGGGAATGAGGATTCTAATTCTTAGTCCCTTTGCTTCCAGTCTATGCTGTGACTCCTGAGGTACCCCAGTGGAATCACCACAGCTCCTGGCTAGACTAGTGCCTATCTTCTGCTGAATACTTTATAAGAACAGGCCTGGTAGTAATCTACTCATGTATTTAGTCAGTAAACGTTTACTGGATGGTTACTACACGTGGGGTATTGGGCTCACATACTCAAGATACAAAGCCTGTCTCAAGGGGCTTAGTGATCACAATCCTGTACATCTTTAAATCTCTTCAGTGGATGAAGGGCCACTGTGTACACTCTCCATTTGAACTTCCCAACCACCTGGAACAGAGAGAGAGGTCATCCTCATGGTTTTCTATGTAAGCAAACTGAGGCTTTGCCAGTTAATCAATAGATAGTAAGTGGAATAGCTAGAATTTGAACCTAGGTCTTCTGCTCAAAGGTAGCGGTCACTCTTCTACAGCACAACTGTCCCTCAGATATATAAACACACTAACCCAAAGTGGAAAGTGTTATGCCTAGGCAAACTAGAAAGACAACAGTGAAGAGGAACAACAGAGTCAGAAAGGAGATAAGGGGGCCGGCCCCGTGGCTTAGCGGTTAAGTGCGCGTGCTCCGCTGCTGGCGGCCCGGGTTTGGATCCCGGGCACGCACCGACGCACCGCTTCTCCGGCCATGCTGAGGCCACGTCCCACATACAGCAACTAGAAGGATGTGCAGCTATGACATACAACTATCTACTGGGGCTTTGGGGGAAAAATAAATAAATAAATAAAATCTTTAAAAAAAAAAAGAAATGAGATAAGGATGTTAAGAAAGATGTAAGTACTGTGGGGAGAAACCAAAGAGCCACTGAGTAGCACTAATATTATAGGGAGCTTGTCATCTTAAGAAAGCCCCAAATACTTAAAACAGCTGGTGGTTCACCAGCAACTCTCTTCATTAAGCAGGACCAGGAACATGTGAGTCATAGTCCTTCCACCAACTCCTACTCTTCAGAGGGAAGTTCTGATTCTGATGAAACCAGGCTTGGTAGCTCTTAATTCACTCTTATCACACAACTATAGAACAGGAATCACAGTTTAACACCTGTGCTCATGAGAATTTTGCTCATCATTACCAAGCTAAGGGAAGAGTTCCGAGACAGGGTGTATGGATACAAATGGTAGACTCATGGTTCTTTGATCCTTTGGTTTGATCTTTCTCAGAGAAGTGTGCCACAGAATGTTTTCGATGGGGCCAGGAGCAAGAGAAATCCATTTCCCTCCTCTCTAATGTCAGAAACCAGAAAATATTATCTTTTAAGACAGAGCTAAAAAGTCACAGAGACAAAGTCTTGTTCTCCTCAATCAGGGTTTTAAAATTTTCATCTTTCTTCCTCTCCTGGGGCACCTCATAGTGAGGATGGACCTTGATTTCATTGTGGTATCTGGATGTGGCCCTGGAGACTGTGGGCCTTTCACAGTTCTATAAGTTAGATAAGCACATTCCTACAGCCCCATAGGCACAAGCTCTTTCACTTTCTGGGCAGTTGATTGAGTCATGAGTTTAATGAAAAGACTTGCAGTGCTTGGAATCACAGGATCTTTAAATGCTAGCCTGTTAAAACTTGAAGGAAGGGAACTTAGAAATCTAAAAATCTGTCCAAGCCGTTTTATGGACAAGGAAAATGAGAGGAAGTGATTTTCCCAGGTTCATAGAATGAACATATAAATGACAGAAATGAAGGCCTCCCAGCCATTTGTTGTTTCTTGTCTCAGGGGCTCTCCTTCCTCACAGCCGATTAGCAGAGCCACAGAGATTGTTACCTTGGAACCCCAAAGAATTATGTGAAGCAGCACAGTAAACATTTAGCAAGGGCTCCCAGAAGGTGCTCAGTCACTGCTAGTCCCTGCTGCCTCCACCACTGTGTGAGAGCATCTTCTGTAACTATATGTCTTCCCTTCTAGTAGGGAAATTAGTAGTAATGGTAATCTGTGGTAGGAGGGCTCTGTGAGACATTTTTTGGTGTGAAGATTTTTGCAAGGTTTTGTGTGTATGTATGTATATGAATTTTTTTGGGAGGGAGAGTTTTCATGGCTTTCATGTGATTCTCAGAGGTTCTATAACCCAGAGAAGATTACAGATCACTAGTCCAGTCTTTGATAAGGAATTTATAGACTCATAAGGGAATATCCTGACTACAGGGATTTCCAAAATGGCTATTTGATGTCTTGAAATTTCTCCACATGGCAACAGTTTATTCAAAAGTCATTGCTTACTTATTGTGTACACCAGACCTATACCAGGCACTGGGATAAGAGATAACAACAAAAACTATTTATTGGGCCCTCAATATGTATTAGTTGCTTTATAGACATTTTCTCATTCAATCCTCACAGCAACCCTATGATGTAGTTATTATTATTACTCCAATTTGCAAATGAGGGAGCTGAGGCACATAAATCTATAACAATCTAAATCTTTAACAATAAATCTCTAAGATTTTATAGATACTCCAGATGTATCCATTGGCCAGTGGTTCACTTTATATGCATCAGCGTTGGGAAATAGGCAGACCTGAGTTCAGTCCTTAGCTCCAAGACTTAATAGATGTGTGACCTTGAGCAAGTCACGTAATTTCTCTGTGTCTCTGTGAAGATAGTAATAGCTCACAAAGCTATTATAAGAACTAAATGATGTGTAACACAGCTCCTCATGCCCGATAAGTTTTGGTTCCTTCTCTTGGAGTGAAGCCTTGGTCATTGACACACATATACTTATGGTGTCCCCTGGGTATGCAGAAAGGAAAGATGGGACATGGTGTTTCTGGTAATCTCCTGGTTAAAGAAGGACTTGAGTTGCTTTAAGGTTCCCAGACAACCATTTCACTTTAGTGTTACTTAATTAGTGATCAGACAGGCCAATAGCATTTGTATAAGAATATAGCAAGGGTCAATCTCTTCCTTTTTGCCTGCCAGGGCACTGTGAGTAACATTCCCCAGACAGCCCAGCAAGCACGTGTTCATTGCCTCTCCTGGCTTCCAGGCTTTGAAAGGTGTCAGAGCTCTCTGTGTATCTTCATCCCCAACAAGATTTGTCTGACCTCCCTGATAAATTCAGGTCCACAGCCACAGGCCAGAAGAAAAACTAACAAAGGTCATAAATTATCCTCCACATTTTTCAGCCATTGGTTTCCCTTGTCCAACCATAGGCGTGTCTTAAAGTATGTTGAAGCCAGATTCAATAGAAACCTGAGCCAGCACCTGTGCAAATAAATTTTTAAGGCCTCTTTTCCTGAAGCCGGATGGATATTTTTTAAAACTGAGCTGGATTGTCTTTTATCTAGAGTGCTGTCTCGTACATTCTTAGTGCTTTGGACCTCTTGGAGGAATGTAGTGTTAGTGTTTGTTTTTTTTGGGGGGGGAGGGGAGCATTTCTTTCAGAAACAGGACAGTTTAGCCTTGGTATGGCCTATGACTACTGTGTTAAAAATGAAACCCTGGTGATGTACTGGAATTCATTCTGCTTCCCATAGATTGGCTTTATATCCTTTCACCCCCAATGACATCTCCTTCCTGAGCCTTAGTTTTCTTACCTGTAAAATGGGGATAATGACAACCATCCCCAAAGACGTTATAAGGATTACATGAGATAAGG
Source organism: Diceros bicornis minor (assembly GCF_020826845.1). Classification (NCBI taxonomy): domain Eukaryota; kingdom Metazoa; phylum Chordata; class Mammalia; order Perissodactyla; family Rhinocerotidae; genus Diceros; species Diceros bicornis. The sequence continues at coordinate 61,114,264 of NC_080781.1, forward strand.
CAACTAGAAGTTTCCTTGCATAGTGCCAGACTTTCAAAAATAAAGGGAACCCAACACTGTTGAGAATGCCTCGTAGTGCACAAATGAGAAATTAGTGCTGCATCAAATTACAGCATGTTTCCAAGGGTCTCATGATTTCACTATAGAAATGCTAGTGTGAATTAAATAATTCACCTCTTACTATTTATGGGGATAATTTGATAGTAATTATTTTCAGAAAGATGATATATTTCATACATAATTCAGAATATAACAGTCTTGCAGCTTTGCAGATGTATTCATTCTCAGGTACCAAAGACCTAAAATGAGTTGGCTAGAGTGATGATGGGCAGCACAGAGGTGGGCAACACAGAGCTCCGTGGGCCCTGTCTCATAGAGGGAACCCCAGAGTATAGGCATTTTTATTCTCATAGTCTAGTTGCAGTGAAGAAGGACTGGAAGTGAGTAGGTTTCACTCATTCATTTTTTCAATAAGCATGTATTGTGTCAGGCCCTGTGTGGGCTGAGATGAGTGTGTACTGGCCCTGTCCTCAGGGAGTTTCCAGTCTGGGGGCATGCCCTCCAAGGTCAACTATGGTTTTAACACTACGCAGAGTATCTAAGTGCAGCAGAAGCAGTGTGGTGTGACAGGAGAGAGAAAATATACATGCATAGCTCCCCTTCCCCATGCCTAAGGACAACGCTGACCAAGGCTGGCATAGTTTGAGGGGCTTGGCCCCATCAGCAGGTCTGGAAGACTTATAAACAACAACAACAACAACAACAACAAGCAATAATGATGATGATAATCATAGCAGCTAATATTTACTGAACATTTTCTATGTGTTAGGCACTACACCAAGTGCTTACTTAATCTTGACAACAACCTTATGAGGTAGTAGATACTCTTACTACCCTTATTTTACAAATGAGAAAATTGAGGCACAGAGAACTAAGAGAACAGGAAGGAAGGTAATTCATCTCAATTCAACAAACATTCAGCATCTATTATGTGTCAGGCCTTGTGCTAACTGCTAGGGAGAAAAAGAGGAGTAAAACATAGTCTCAGTCCAGTGAGAGGAACAGATGAGCACACAGTGAGGCAAGGATATTCCAGACCTCCTGCTTGATGCTGGAAACTCAGTGATGAATGAGATACAGTCCTTCTCTCAAAGATCTCAAAGTTTAGTGGGGAATATTGATGTGAAAATAAAAATTAAATACTGCTGTGATAAGTGTCATAAGAGAGAGAAGTGCAAAATGGCACAGAGATTATATACCAATTGATTGATGTAAATCAAAGAGCAAAAGAAACAGTGTTAAGAATTATGGAGAAACTAATTGATTTAAATCAAAGCCCCCAAATACTAGTGTTATCTAGTTTTATTCCAGTTCAGTGAATTGTTTTCCATTTTTCATTCTATCCCTAAAATGGATGTTGAGTATTTGTTTCCCACCCAAGGATAACAAAATACTGCAGGAGGCTGCATTACAATAGTTAAACGATTCCGTTATTCCATTTTTTCCGTTATTCCACTTTTCCCTTCCTCAGCTTTACTCAGGCTACTCTCTCTGCATCAAGTACTTTTTCTCCACCTCTCCATGTCCTTAAGTCCCAGCTTCCTTCAAGGGCTCACTTGAGTGCCTCCACCTCCAAGAATCTCCACTTCACCCTCTCTTGTACTCCTATAGCACTTCATGGGTGCCTCTCTTATGGTTCTTACCACTTCCTGCTTTATCTTGCAGTAATGTACTTACCCATCATTTTTCCTCTGCTAGATTGAGCTTCTTAGTGTAAGTTTCACTTTGCTGAGACCATGATTTTATTTTAAATGGATTGGAAAGGTCTTCTGGATTATATTGTGCCTAGAGGGCTTCACCCTTCAATCTTAACTTGTAAAATTACATCACCTATCTGGACATTTACACTTTCTACTAATGGCTTATTTAAAAAAACCCACCACCTGTCCCTGGGTCCCCAGACTTCCAGCAGCAATAGCAGCACTCATGAACCCAGTGACCCTGGCAGTGGGGGCTGTAAGCACACCCAAACAACCAAGGAGCAGCAGGACAGGTGGTACACGAGGCAGCAGCATCCAAGTCCATAGAGAGCCCACGGAGAGCCACTGGGAGAACACTAGATCCAGGCAAACCAAGAAGCAGCAGAAGAGCTCGTAGCCTGGTGACGCCAGTGGTAACACCTGAGACTGCAGCAACATTGTAAGCAGCAAGGCACCAGCAACCTCAGAGGCACAAGCAGCATGACGAGGGCACTGAGGACACCTCTAGCAGAGGCAATGGAGGTTGTAAAGTGTAGGCTCTCAAATAACAACCAGAAGCAGCTCAGAAACAAATGAAATAAACCCATACCCAAATAAGAAAGGTGTTTCCTACCACAAATGTGCCAGCAGAGGATAAACTGATCAAGCACCATGAAGAACTACAGTAACACAGCAGAATAGAAAGAAAATGACAACTCTCCAGAAACCAAACTAGAAGTCAGAGAAGATTACAATTTAGCTGACAGAGAGTTCAAAATAGCTGTCATGAAGAAGCTCAAGTTTATTTACAAGAAAACTCAGAAAAACAGTTCAATGAGCTCAAGAATAAAATTAATGAGCAGAAGTACTTCACAAAAGAGATTGAAACTCTAAAAAAAAAACAGAAATTCTAGAGATGAAGAGCACATTAATGAGATGAAAAATAATGTAGAAAGCATTAAAAATAGACCAGAGCACATGGAAGGGAGAATTAGTGAGCTCAAAGATAGAAATCTAGAAATGACTCACGTAGAAGAGGAGAGAGAACTAAGATTTTTGAACAATGAAGAAATGCTACAAGAAATATATGACTCAATAAGGAAAAGTAACATAAGGATAATAGATATTCCAGAAGGAGAAGAGAAGGAGAAAGGAGCAGAGAGCTTATTCAAAGAAGTAATAGCTGAGAGCTTCCCAAACCTGGGGAAGGAACTGGACATGCAAGTACATGAAGCTAACAGAATTCCTAGCTACATTAATGCAAAAAGACCTTCTCTAAGGCATATATTACAAGTGTCAAAAGTCAATGACAAAGAAAGAAAATTAAGGGCAGCCAGACAGATGAAAATAACTTAAAAAGGAACCCCCATCAGGCTTTCAGTGGATTTCTCAGCAGAAACCCTACAGGCTAGGAGAGAGTGGAATGATACATTCAAAATATTGAAAGACAAAAACTATCAGCCAAGGGGCCAGCCCAGTGGCGTAGCGCTTAAGTTTGTGTGTTCTGCTTCAGCAGCCCGGGGTTCACTGATTCGGATCCTGGGCGCAGGCTTACTCACCTCTCATCAAGCCATGCTGAGGTGGCATCCCACATAGAAGAACCAGAAGGACCTACAGCTAGGATATACAACTATATACTGGGGCTTTTGGGAGAAAAAAGAAAAAGAGGAAGATTGGCAACAGATGTTAGCTCAGGGCCAATCTTCCTCAGAAACAAAACAAAACAGAAAAAAACTGTCACCCAATAATACTCTATCTAGCAAAGTTATCCTTCAGATATGAAGGAGAAATGAAAGCTTTCCCAGACAAACAGAAGCTAAGGGAGTTCATCGCCTCTCAACCTGCCTCACAAGAAATGTTGAAAGGAGCTCTCCTACCTGAAACAAAAAGGGAAAAGTTTAGAAAACTTCAAATAAGGTGATAAATAGACAGACAGAATCAGAAAATTGCAACTCTATATCAGAAAGTTAGTAAACATTTACTTATAAAGGCTAAAGGGAAAGAAAGCATCAAAAATAACTATAACCACTTCAATTTGGTCACAAACTCACAACACAAAAAAGAATAATTTATGACAACAAAAACATAGAAGGGGAAGTGGAAAAGGACAGAACCTGTATAGGCTAGTGGAGATAAGATGCTATCAGCAGAAAAAGGACTGTCTCATCTATGAGATCTTTTATACAAATCTCATGGTTACCACAAAACAAAAAAGTCAGAGCAGAGTCACAAATCATAAATAAAGAGAAAACTGAGAAAAACATCACAGAAAACCACCAAACTAAAATGACAGGCAGAAATAAAAGGAAAAAGAAACAATAGAAATATAGAACAACCAAAATGAATAAGATTAAAATGCAATATTAAGCCCTCATATATCAATAATTGCTGTAAATGTAAATGGATTGAATTAAGCAATCAAAAGACACAGAGTGGATGGATGGGTTAAAAAAAAAGACCCAACGTTTCCAGGTGTAGAACCACACCACTCATCTGTCAATAGCCATGCTGTGGCAGCAGCTCACATAGAAGAAATAGAAGGGCTTACAACTAGAATATACAGCTACATACTGGGGCTTTGCAGAAGGGAGAAAAAGAGAGGAAGAGTGGCAACAGATGTTAGCTCAGGGCAAATCTTTCCCAGGAAAAAAAAATTTGAAAAGACCTAACAATATGCTGCCTCCAGGAGACACATCTCAGCTCTAAGGAAAACATAAGCTGAGAGTGAAGGGATGGAAGATGATACTCCAAGTAAGTGGAAAGCAAAAGAAAGCACATGTAGCAATACTTATATCAGAGAAAACAGACTTTAAGACAAAAAAGATAGCAAGAGACAAAGATGGACAAGATATAATGATAAAAGGGACATTCCACCAAGAAGACATAACACTTATTAATATAGATATAGGAGAAGCAAAGTATATAAAGAAACTATTAACAGACCTAGAAGGAGAAATTGACAGCAATACAATAATAGTAGGGAACTTTAATACTGCACTTACACCAGTGGATAGATCATCTAGACAGGAAGCCAACAAGGAAACAGTGGCCTTAAATGAAACGCTAAACCAGATGGACTCAACAGATTTATATAGAACATTCCATCCAAAATCAGCAGAATACACATTCTTCTCTAATGGGCACATTTAATATTCTCAAAGATAGACCATATGTTCGGAAACAAAAGACACATCAATAAATTTAAAACGACTGAAATCATATAAAGCATCTTTTCCAACCACAATGGTATGAAACTAGAAATCAATGACAAGAAGAAAGCTGGAAAAATCACAAATATGTGGAGACTAAACAACATGCTCCTGAACAACTGTTGGATCAATAAAGATATCAAAGTAGAAATCAAAAAATACCTGGACACAAATGAAAATAAAAACACAGCATGCCAACTCATGTTTTGCACCACATTGCATCAAAAGTGGCACTAAGATGGAAGTTTATAGTAATACAGGCTTCAAGAAACAAAAAAAATCTCAAATAAACTATCTAAGACTACATCTAAGTGAACAAGAAAAAGAAGAAAAAATGAAGCCCAAAGTCACTAGAAGGAGGGAAATAATAAAAATCAGAGCAGAAATAAATGAAATAGAAACTAAAAAAAAAAAAAAAAAACAATAGAAAGGATCAGTGAAACTAAGAGGTGGTTCTTTGAAAAGATAAACAAAATTGAGAAACCCTTAGCCAGACTCAATAGAAAAAAAGGAGAGAAGACTCAAATAAATAAAATAAGAAATGAAAGTGGAGAAGTTACAACAGACACCACAGAAATACAAAGGATTATAAGAGAGTACTATGAAAAACTATATGCCAACCAATTGGACAACCTAGAAGAAATGAATAAATTCTTAGAATCATAAAACCTCCAAAAACTGAATCAAAAAGAAATAGAGAATCTGACTAGACCAATCACAAGTAAAGAGATTGAAACAGTAATCAAAAACCTCCCCAAAAGCAAAAGTCCGGGACCAGATGGCTTCCCTGTTGAATTCTACCAAACATTCAAAGATTTAATAGCTATCCATTTCAAACTCTTCCAAAAAATTGAAGAGGAAAGGATGATTCCTAACTCATTTTATGAGGCCAACATTACCCTGATACCAAAACCAGACAAGGACGACACAAATAAGGAAAATTACAGGCCAGTATTGCTGATGAACAGAGATGCAATAATCCTCAACAAAATATTAGCAAATTGAATACAACAATACATTAAAAGGATCATACGCAACAGTAAAGTGGGATTTATTCCAGGGATGCAGGGATGGTTCAACATCCACAAATCAATCAATGTGATACACCCCCCACATTAACAAAATGAAGAATAAAAAAAATCTCATGATTATCTCAATAGATACAGAGAAATCATTTCGCATGATCCAACATCCATTTATGATAAAAACTCTGAATAAAATGGATATAAAAGGAAGGTACCCCAACGTAATAAAGGCCATACATGACAAACCCACAGCCAAAATCATACTCAATGGTGAAAAACTGAAAGCTTTTCCTCTAAGAACAGAACCATGACAAAGATGCCAACTCTCACCACTCTCTTTTTTGTTTGTGAGGAAGATTAGCCCTGAGCTAACATCCACTGCCAATCCTCCTCTTTTTGCTGAGGAAGACTGGCCCTGGGCTAACATCCATGCCCATCTTCCTCTACTTTATATGGGATGCCGCTACAGCATAGCTTGATAAGTGGTGCATAGGTTCATGTCCGGGATCCGAACCTGTGAACACTGGACTGTTGAAGCAGAGCACTCAGACTTAACCACTACCATCAGCCTGGCCCCCTAGCCACTCTTAACATAGTACTGGAAGTTTTAGCCAAAGCAATTAGGCAAGAAAAGGAAATAAAAGAGATCCAAATCAGAAAGGAAGAAGTAAAACTGTCACTATTTGTAGATGACATGATTCTCTATAGAGAAAACCATAAAGAATCCATCAGAACACTATTAGAAATAATCAACACATACAGTAAAGTTTCAGAGTACAAAATCAACATACAAATATCAGTTGCACTTCTATACTCTAATAATCAACTAACAGAAAGAGAAGTCAAGAATACAATCACATTTGAAAATTCAATAAAAGAATAAAATACCTAGGAATAAGTTTAATCAAGGAGGTGAAAGACATATACACTGAGAACTATAAGACATTATTGAAAGAAATTGAAGAAGACATAAAGAAATGGAAAGATACTTGATGCTTGGGGATTGGAAGAATAAACATAGTTAAAATGTCCATGTTACCTAAAGCTATCTACAGATTCAGTGCAATCTCCTCAGAATCCCAATGAGATTCTCCAAGGAAATGGAAGGCGAAAGAATCCTAAAATTTATATGAAACAACAAAAGACCCCAAATATCCAAAGCAATCCTGAGAAAAAAGAACAAAAATGGTGGTATCACACTCCCTGAATTCAAAATATGCTACAACGGTATAGTAATCACAACAGCATGGTACTGGCAGAAAAACAGACACACAGATCAATGGAACAGAACTGAGTCCAGAAATAAAACCATACATCTGTGGACAGCTAATTTTGGACAAAGGAGCCAAGAACATACGATGGAGAAAGGAAAGTCTCTTCAATAAATGGTGTTGAGAATACTGGACAGCCACAGGCAAAAGAACGAAAGTATACGACTATCTTATACCATACACAAAAATTACCTCAAAATGGATTAAAGACTTGAATGAATATCTTGACTTCATGAAGTCAAATCAATGAAGACTTGACTTCTGAAACCGTAAAACTCCTACAGGAAAACATAGACAGTGCGCTCTTTGACATTGGTCTTAGCAGTAACTTTCTGAATACCATGTCTCCTTAGACAAGGGAAACAAAAGAAAAGTAAACAAATGGGACTACATCAGACTTAAAAGCTTCTGCTTGGCAAAGGAAACCATCAACAAAATGAAAAGACAGCTCACCAAATCGGAGAAAATATTTGCAAATCACATATCTGACAAGGGGTTAATTTCCAAAATGTATAAAGAACTCCTACCACTCAACAACATAAAAATGAACAACCTGATCAAAAAATGGGCAGAGGATATGAACAGACATTTTTCCAAAGAGGATATACAGATGACAAACAGGGACATGAAAAGATGTTCAACATCACGAATTATTAAGGAAATGCAAATCAAAACTACCATGAAATATCACCTCATACCCGTTAGAATGGCTATAATTAACAAGACAAAAATAACAAGTGTTGGGGAGGATGTAGAGAAAAGGGAACCCTCATACACTGCTGGTGGGAATGCAAACTGGTGCAGCCACTATGGAAAACAGTATGGAGATTTCTCAAAAAATTAAAAATTGGAATACCATATGATGCAGCTATCCCACAACTGGGTATTTATCCAAAGAATATGAAATCAACAATTCAAAGAGATTTATGCACCCCTATGTTCATTGCAGCATTATTCACAATATCCAAGATGTGGAAGCAACCCATGTGCCCATCAATGGATGAATGGATAAAGAAGATGTGCTACATATATATATATATATATATATATATATATATATATACAATGGAATACTACTCAGCCATAAAAAAGACAAAATCATGCCATTTGCAACAGCATGCGTGGACCTTGAGGGTATTATGCTAAGCAAAATAAGTCAGACAGAGAAAGACAAATACTGTATGATTTCACTCATATGTGAAATATAGACAAACACATAGAAAAAGAGAACACACTGGTGGTTACCAGAGGCAAAGAGGGTGGGGGGAGGACATAAGGTTTAATGGGGCACATATCTATGGTGATGGACAAAAACTAGACTATTGTTGGTGAACAAGATGTAGTCTATACAGAAACTGAAATATAATAATGTACACCTGAAATTTACACAATGCTATAAACCAATGTGACCTCAATAAAATCATTTTAAAAAAGGAATAAAAAAAGTTTTCCAAATTTGGTGAAAACTATTAAGCCCACAGATTCAAGAGAGTCAACACATCCCAAATAGAATAAACTTTGAAAAACTATACAAAACATATCATAACCAAATTGCTGAAACTTCCTGATAGAAAGTTTTAAAAGCAGCCAGAGGAAAAAAGACACATTATATACAGGTAAAACATAGATAGTAGTTACAGTAGACTTCTTTTCCAAAACTATGCAAGCCAGAAGAAAACGGAATGTCTTTCACTTACTGAAAGAAAAATCCTGTCAACCTCAGATCTGCCCAGTGTCTGCTACCATAGACTATACCACCATTGTCTCTTGTCCGAACTAAAGGAATAGTTTCCTAACCATTCTCCCTACTTCCATCCTTGGCATCTTCCAATCCATTCTCCAACGGAAATCAGATTAATTTTACTAATATGCAAACAGGACGATGGAACTCCCTTGCTCAAAAAAAAAAAATGGCTGTCTATTTCACCTTGAATAAAATCTACTAAGTGGAAAAAAAACCCTACCACCTTAACACAGCAACTGATTAAAGTGTGTCTTCATTTCTTTTAGGTCTTGCCCTCATACATGCATAATTTATAGAGTGGTAGTCTTTTTTTCCCCTCATGCCTTTATTGTTGGGTAGGTTGTTTACTTGTACTTAGGTTGTATTCGGGTACATTACTTTTTTCTTAAAATTTTCTTAGAACTCATATCTACCAGTTGAAATACTGGGTCAAATGCAGGGGTTGGGGTGGGAGCATGTAATGGGCAGAACTTTAGGAATGGAAGGTGCATTCGAGGAATTAAAGGGAGGCAGATGGCTATATAGACAGCCAAAATCGTGTATTATGACTTAAGAATCTATGAAAGGCCCCTCTGCTTGCAAGTATCTTGCCACGCATGATCTGTCACAGTGTCTGAAACTCCCACCATATGTGAAACTGTGTTGAAAGACTTTGCTTCCTGGGACACATTCAACCATTATCATTTAATACTGTTGGGAATTAGGTTGTCGGTATGTTTCTTGGCAGGGCTCTGGAGGAATGGAACACTAGTCTCATAAATTTTGAAAGGGACAGAGAGTTCAGATCAAGTTATGAATATAAGGTGCTCATCTGGAATAGGAAGGCTTAGATATAGCATCAAAGTGGCAAGCTCTGAGGAGCCAAGGATCAAATTAAGGCATTGAGCATTTGGTAGGATGAAAGAACAGAAGGGGAAAAGAGAAGCAGAGGAAGAGTTGTGGAGAGAGATGAGCAAGTTTCACCTACTTAACAGGACTTGAAATTATGCTGGGTTTGTGGGTACAACAGTACTCTCTCCTTACTTTATACTGGAGAGAGATGAATGAGTTCTAGGCAACCAATAGTTGGCTTTAGATAGAATTGTAGGAGTTAAGGCCTGAGGGGACATGCAGGTCCATGTCAGCTTCTGTGGACATCAGAAAATCAGAAAGGATGGGAGAACTCAGGGCAGTATGGCAGACTCAGCACATACAAGTAAGTTCACTCCAGTCATCACACAGGATTATGACTACTGATGCAGGATAGAGGCCAGCTGCCACTGCCCTGTGTGATGGGCAGATCTTTAGGAATGGTAGGTGCATTCAAGGAATTATATGGAGGCAGGTAGCTATATTGACCTATTGGTTATCTTCATTGAGATAGTTTGAGGGTTGTGGCTTCCAGATACTCAGGGTTTTTTTGTTTGTTTATTTAGGGAGAGACTGCAAGATTCATTCCAGAACTGTAAATTCTATGTAGAAAAAACAGTCCTCCCAAGTTAGAATAGAACATGGAACCCTTTGGGGTTGAGGATAGAGGAGTTCTGTAAGGAGTCAGACAGCGTTTTCCAGTTCTGTCTCCCAGGGTTTCTTTTCCCCCTTGGGACTCAATTTATATTACTTTATTCCTAGAGCTACCACCCACTGTTCTTACCCTCTTCACCCTGAGTATAAATATAGATCACATTCTTTGGGTTTCCAGAACATGATAGAGATGAGCTCTCGTTCATCTAAATGTCCATTAGTAAATGCTGAGGGAGAACAAACTAGAAATCCAATACAGAAAATAAAAGTAGGATTCTATTCCTTGGAATCCCAGATAAAACAATAAAGAGCTTCTTTGGGCATTAGACATCTTCCCATAAGGTGGCTCTCTTTTAGCTGTGTCAACTTGGCCCAGTGTTCACTTGGTAACCCTTCTTCCTTCTTTGTTAACCCTTCCACTATGTTCCTATGTGGCCCTAGGAAAAATGCCAAAAATTGACGCACATATCCAGTAAGAGGAAGATCACTTTGTAATAGCAAGCCCTTTTATGATGCTGTGACCGTTTGACACTCATGTTGCTAGCAACACCAGTGAGTGACCTGACACCTCTTAGAAGCAGAATGTGATTGGCATATTGCCTTAAGAAGACCGTCACTGTTCTAGGAAATATAATTCCAGAGTTTGCTGATTCACGCCTGGGTACAGAGAATGGATTCTACAGATAAGCCTTCCTTTGATTAGCTTCAAAGATGTTTAAAGCAGCTAGGATGTGGTAGATTGGGCCTTAGGAAATTCATTTGACCTCTCTAAGCCTCAGTTTCTTCATCTGTAAAATGGAGACAATATAGTCGTTGAAAAGGCCAAAGGAATAGATGCTTGTGAAAACATTGTATAAATTGCAAAGTGTCATATGAGTATTAGTTTCTAGTTTCTAGGGGATCTCCTTACCATTGTTCAGGACAGTCATGGCTATTAAATAAATACTTGCCTCTGACCACCCTGGAACCCTTTGCAAGGAGTTGCCTATAGGAGAAACAGCTTTACTTGCAAATCACTCCATGATTTGCATGTTTTTTATGTACACAGCTTAACACGTAAGCCACATCTTCTCCAATCTGCAGTCACACCAGAATGATTACCTCTTTGAAGTACCTCTCGGAGTTCCTCAAAGTGAATTTTATTCCCCCCAAAATAGTCTATTACAAAGATAACCTCCAAATTGATGACAATATGTCCAACCCTTTTGTATGATGTAGGGATAGGCAGATATATAATTTTATTATCTCCCAGCGAGTGAGCAGTAGCCAGAAAATGGCCAAGAGAGGCCATTAGGAGTGCGTTTACATCACAGCTCAGCTTTGGGTCTTAGTTGCAAGGTTACTAAAAGCCTGTGCCGATAAGTTGCAGTATTTATGGTAAAAGCAAAACTTGCTCCAAGAGCAAGCATTTATTTTATTGCCTAGTATTTTTAATCCCCAGCAGACATGGCTTTGGAAACAAGGCAGTTTCCTAAGCTGTTGTATACAAATTGAAGAAGAGAGGTGACAATATTGGAATGAATTTATTTGTTGTAAGTTATAAATATATGGACTTTTTCAATCCCATCACACTCTAAACTTACTCTGTTTTCCCAAATGGAGCCATCTCTCTGCCTTTAATATGCTTGCTTTGAGCTCATGGGCATTCCTGCCTGGCTAACACATGAACCTTGCGAAATTGCTTCCAAGGTCCTTTTCTTTGTTTTTTTCTTGATGTCCAAGCTGCCAGGGTCAGTAGTGGCTGTGGTGGGCTGACAGTGAGGTAGCAGCAAGCTGAGCTTTATCTTCTGGCCTCCCTTGACCCATTCCATCCATCATCCAAGAGGCAACAAGCCAGCATTCCACAGAGCAGCCTCACCAAACTCACTAAGACTGAAGGGGAACCAGAATTTCAAGCAGCCATTATGGAGGAAAGGAATGAGATTTAGGGTTCGTAAAACTATGGTGCTCTTTTCATTGATTCTTTTCACTACAGAAAGATACTACTCTTCTTTAAGAAACGAGCAAAACTTCATGATCTTCCAGGACCTGGGCTGCTTCCTTAAGAAACACATTATAGAGAGCTGTCTTGGCCCATAAAATATTAAAAGATCAATCATTCATTCATTCATGCATTCAACTAACGTATATTGAGAATTTTCTATGTGCCAGATACGAGAATTACAGAAAGGAATAAGCTATCTCCTTCACAATCTAATGAGGAAGATAGCCATTCTTTCATTTTATAAAAGGATCTATCATATTTCATACACTGCTGGATATCTTCACATGGTAGCGACACAAGGGAATGATTGAAAAGTGGGAAGAGGACAGTGGAAGAAGGACTTAGCGTGGATCTAGCCACTGTCAAATCTTCATTACGAAATACTGGGACTGCAGTTTCAAAGGACTATTTTGAAATCCCACCCCCATGGCACTGCAGGTAATAGAATCTTGCTGTTACTGGAGGCAAGAAAATGGGTGACGGAATGAAATGAATGAGATGAGAAATTAGGAAGAGTTAGAGTTCATTTTCTTTTAAAAAAGAATCTACTTTATGCATGCATGATGGCAGAGTAAAACCACCACTAGGAAAAAGAAAGCTAGCATGTGACCCCAGGCAAGTCACTGAAGCTCTCTGGACTTGTACTTCTGCATCTGCGAAGCCTTTCATGGTGTTTGCCTTTTCTACTTCATGAGTATGTTGTGAGATGGTGTATGGGAAGGGTTTTGCTAATGTTAACATATCTTACAAATGTATGAGATTGCTATTAGGACCTTATAAAGATAGACCTGCCTTCATTAATGACTTGGAGTATCTTTAAAGACCTCTGTATGCTTTTAAATTAGATCATTTATCCTCAACTTACAAGGCACTCTTGATTTCCTTTTCTGACTCCTCTCCCAGAGACTAAGAATTATTGGCACCAAAATGCACGTCAGGATTATTTTTTGAGATATAATTCACATAGCACAATATTCACCCTTTTTAAGGGTGCAATTCCATAGTTTTTAGTGTGTCCAAGAAGTCGTGCAAACATCACCACTATCTAATTCCAGAAGATTTTCATTTTCATCATCTCAAAAAGATAAACTGTACCCATGAGCACTTACTCCCAACTTCTCCTCCTCTCAGACCCTGGCAACCACTTAGATACTTTCTGTCTCTATGAATTTGTGAATTGTGGACATTTTATGTAGATTGAACAATACGATATGTGGCCTCTTGTATCTGGATCCTTTCGCTTAGCATAATGTTTTCAAGGTTAATCCGTTTTAGTATGTATCAGTACTTCTTTTATTTTTCTGGCAGAATAATATTCCATTGTGTGTATATACCACATTTTGTTTATTCATTCATGGGTTGATGTGAATTGGGGTTGTTTCCATTCTTTGCCTATTATGAATAATACTTCTTTGAACATTTGTGTGCAAATTTTCACATAGACATGTTTTCATTCTCTTGGGTATATACCTAGGAATGAAATTGCTGGTTTATATGATTACTCTATGTTTAACTTTTTGAGGGCCTGACAAAGTGTATTTTGTAGATACTGCGCTATTTTACATTCCCATCAACAGCATATGAGGGTTTGGACTTCACCACATCCTTGCCAACATGCTATTATCTATTACTTTATTATTATTATTATTAATTATTATTATTATTATTCCCTCCTAGTGGGTGTGAAATGGTATTTCGTTGTGGTTTTGATTATCATTTCACTAATGCCTAATGATGTTATTCATCTTCTCATGTGGTTGTTGGGCATTTGTGTATCTCCTATAAGTAAATGACTATTTATATCCTTTGCCTGTGTTTTAATTGGATTATTTCTTTTTTATGATTGACTTGTATGTGTTCTTTATGAATTCTGGATACAAGTCTCTAATCAGATGTATGATTTGCAAACATTTTCTCCCATTTTGTAAGTTGTCTTTTCCTTTTTTGATGGTATTCATTCAAGAACAAAATCTTTAATTATGATGAAGTCCAATTTATCCATTTTTTCCCTCTTATTGCTTATGTTTTGGTGTCATATCTAAAAATCCATTGCCTAATCCAAGGTCACAAAGATTTATACCTATGCTTTCTTCTAAGAATTTTGTGGTTTTAGCTGTTACATTTGGGTCTGTGATCTATTTTGAGTTGATTTTTGTATATATTGTAAGGTGGGAGTCCAACTTCATTTTTTTGCATGTAGATATCCTGCTGTCCCAGTCCCATTTGTTAAAAAGAATATTCTTTCTCCATAAAGTTGTCTTAGTATCCCTGTTAAAAAACTACTAATCATAAATATATGAGCTTATATCTGGACTCTCAGTTTTATTCTACTGAACTATGTGTCTATCCTTATGTAACTCTGGCACTATCTTGATTACCGTAGCTTTGTAGTAAGGTTTGAAATTAAGAAGTATGAGTCCTCCAAATTTGTCCCTCATTTTCAAGATAGTTTTGGCTACTCTAGAACACTTGCATTTCCATATGAATTTCTGGATCACCTTGTCAATTTTAGGAAAAGTGACAGCTGGGTTTTTGATAGAGATTACGTTGAATTTGTAGATCAATGTGGGGAGTATTGTCATGTTAACAATATTAAGCCTTCAAATTCATGAACTCAAGATGTCTTTCCATTTATTTAGTTGTTCTTTAATTTCTTTCAGTTATGTTTTGTAGTTTTCAATGTACAAGTCTTGCAGTTATTTTGTTAACTTTATTCCCCAATATTTTATTATTTTTGATGCTTTTGTAAATGGAGTTTTTTAAAAATTTCATTTTGGATTATTCCTTGCTAGTCTTTAGAAATGAAATTAATATTTGTATATTAATCTATTATACTGCATCCTTGTTGAATACATTTATTAACTCTAATAGTTATTTTGTGAAATTTTTAGAATTTTCTTCTTGCAAGATAATGTCATCTGTGAATAGAGGTAGTTTTACATCTTCCTTTCCAATCTGTATGCCTTTTATTTCTTTTTCTTGTCTAATTGCCCTGGCTAGAACATCCAGTACAGTGTTGAATAGAAGTGGTGAAAGCAGACATCCTTGTCTTGTTCCCGATCTTAGGGGGAAAGCTTTCAGTCTTCCATCATTTAGCATGGTGTAGCTGTGGGTTTTTCATAAATACCCATTTTCAGGTTGAGCAAGTTTCCTCCTAGTCCTGGTGTGATGAAGTATTTTTATCGTGAGAGGTGGTTGAATTTTGTCAAATGCTTTTTCTATGGTTATTCAGATCACCATGTGGTTTAGTCTTTATTCTGTTAAAATGTTATATATTACATTGATTTTTCTTTGTTGCACCAACCTTACGTTCCTGAGATAAATCTCAGTTGGTTATAGGATATAATCCTTTTTATATATTGGTAGGTTTTGTTTGCTAATGGTTTGTTCAGATTTACCTCTATATTCATAAGAGATAGTGGTCTGTAGTTTTCATTTCATACTGTCTTTGTGTTGTTTTGTTATCAGGGTAATAATACCTTCACAAAATGAATTGGAAAGATTCCCTCATCTTTTTCTTTTTTGGAAGTGTTTGTGAAGAATTGGTATTAGTTCTTCTTTAAACATTTGGTAGAATTCCCTAGTAAAGCGATATGTTCCTGGGCTTTTCTTTGTGGGAAATTATTACTATTATTACTAATTCAGTATCTTTACTTGTTATAGGTCTATTCAGATTTTCTATTTATTTTTGTGTCAGTTTTGGTAGTTTGTAACTTTCCAGTAATTTCTTCATTTCATCTGTGTTAGTCAATTTGTTGGCATACAATTGTTTGTAGTTGTGCCTTATAATCTTCTTTATTTCAATATGATTTTTGTCAGTAAAGAAGATTCAATAAATAGTCTTTATTTCAGTAATATTGTCTCTTCTTTCACACCTGGTTTTTATAATTTTGAGTCTTTTCTCTTTTTTTTTTCTTGGTCAAGCTATTAAAAGGTTTGTGAAGTTGTTAATCTTTGTAAATAACCAGGATTTGATTTTGTTCATTTTTGTTTTCTATTCTCCATTTCATTTATTTCTGTTCTAATCTTTATTATTTCTTTCCTTCTTTCTTTATTTTTAGTTTGCTCTCCTTTTTATAGTGTCTTAGGATAGAAGGTGAAGCTATTTATTTGAGATCTTTCTTCTTTTTTAATGTAGGCATTTATGGCAAAAATTTTCCTCTATGCGCTGCTTTCATTGAATTCCATAAGTTTTGGCAAATTGCCTTTACATTTCAGTTCATCTGAAGTTATTTCCTTATTTCCTTCGTGATTTTTAATTTGACCCATTGGTTACTTATGCTGTATTGTTTAGTTTTCACATACTTGTGAATTTCTCAAACTCTCTTCCATTATTGATTCCTAATTTCATTGTATTTTGATCACAGAACATTCTTTGCATACTTTCAATCTATTTAAATTTATTGAGACTTGTTTTATGGACTTAAATATGTTATTTCCTGAAGGATGTTTCATGTGCACTTGAGAGTATATATTGTGGTGTTTTGGGGTGGAGTGTTCTATAGATGTCTATTAGTTCTAATTTGTTTATAGTGTTGTTCATGACTTCGCTTTTCATACCTTCTGCTTACTTATTCTATCCTTTATTGAAAGTGGGGTATTTAAATCTCCAACTATTATTGTTGAATCATCTATTTGTCTATTCAATTCTGCCAGTTTTTACTTTATGTTTTTTTTGGCTCTGTTATTAAGTGCATATGTTTATAATTGTATGTCTTCCTAGCAGATTCAACTTGTTACCATTATAATATGTTTGTCTTTGTCTCTAGTCACAATTTTTGCCTTAGCGTCTATTTTGTCTGATATTAGTATAGCCACTCCAGCTTTCTTTTGGTTACTGTTTGCATAGAATATCTTTTTCCATCATTTTACTTTCAACTTATTTTTGTCTCTGAATCTAAAGTGTCTCTTATAGACAGCTATAGTTGTATCTTGGTTTTTCAATCCATTCTGCAAATGTGTCTTTTAGTAGCAGCGTTTAACCCAATTATTTAACGTAATTACTTATAAGGTAGAATTTACACCTGCAAAACCTCATGGTTTGTTGTTGTTTTTGTTGTTTGCCTGTTTGGTGACTTTTTTGAACTAATTCCAGATGCTTAGGAATATGTTGGAGCCTCCTATGACATCTCATTTCCCCACCTTTTTTTTCAACTTTTTGGTTAGCTCATTGTTTGCCACAATTGTTATCCACCAACTCAGCCAGCCTTGGTATTCAACATTTACCTCTGATTATTTTCTACAAACTCCCCCAGGGTAAAAACTGTTTACACTGGGCAAGCTCTGAGTCAGGTTAAATAAACACAGCCTTGAGAATGGAGTCTTTCAGGGAACCCCTAGATGGGTCAAATAATGACAATTCACTGAGAAAGGAGCTTGGAAATAATCCCAACTCCATTCTGCCTCCTCTAGTGGTTTTTTTTTGTTGTTGTTTGTTTGTTTTTTTTTGTGAGGGAGATCAGCCCTGAGCTAACATCCATGCTAATCCTCCTCTTTTTGCTGAGGAAGACCGGCTCTGAGCTAACATCTGTTGCCAATCCTCCTCCTTTTTTTCTTCCCCAAAACCCCCAGTAGATAGTTGTATGTCATAGTTGCACATCCTTCTAGTTGCTGTATGTGGGACGCCGCCTCAGCATGGCCGGAGAAGCGGTGCGTCCGTGCGCACCCGGATCCGAACCCGGGCCGCCAGTAGCGGAGCACGCACCTAACCACCAAGCCACTGTGCCGGCCCTCCTCTGGTGGTTTGCAGACTGTTGGTTTTCATGGAGCTGGGGAAGCAGTGGTGGGCAATAGGGCAAGTATAAATGTCGCAAAGCTTTGAATAAATGCTCCCCAGATTGCTACAAGCATTTAGTTAATTTCTAGAGTTCTGAAAATGTTTATTCTAACTTTTTTGGTCAGTTTTCTAATTTCTTTTATGGAGGGGAGAATTTTAGGAGTTCCTCACTTTACTATTTTCTCTGACATTACCCCAGTCTAAGATGTTTTGATTGAGCAATCCCCAACCTTTAAAAAAGTGAATATCTAAAGTGTCCAGGAAAAATGACCCTGAAACTTAGTTGACTTTTCAGGATCCTTCTGCTACTCCTAAGGTCACTCACCCCAATGTTGTTTTTCATTTGGCAAGCAAGAAGAAAGATATTATTTTTTGCATGTGATTCATATAAAAACGTAAACCACACCATGTTCCCCCTCTACTCAAAATCCTCCAGTGTCTCTCCATCTTACTCAGAATAAAAGTCTTTGACCCATAAGTTAATGATCTATAAGGTCACAAATGATCTGTACTGTTTTTCCCTCTCAGACCTCATCTTCTACCACTTTTCCCCCTGCTGTAGCTGCACTGGCTTCTTTTCCAATCCTCAAGCATGATAGGCATTCTCCCATATCAGGGACTTTACATCAACTGTTCTCTCTGCCTTGAATGCTTTTCCCTGAGATATCCCTGGGGCTCACTCCCTTACTTTCTTTACAGTTTTTCCCAAATGTCACCTCAATGAAGCCTGCCTTCACCACTCAATTTAAAATCACTCTCTCCGAGCACTCCACATCCCCTTTACCATTTTTGTCCATAGCATATGTTGCTTTCTAACATAATATTTAATATTCTAATTTATTAGGTTTATTATTTATTGTCTGCTTCCTTCCCTCCTGCACCTCCCCACACACTGAAGTGGATATTAGTCAAGATAAGTCTTTTAAATTATTTGTTCAATGATATATCCCAAGCACCTGGCATAGAGTAAGTATTTAATAGATATTTAAATAAATTAATTCTATCCAGATTTCTCTTAATATTTTATCTGTTTTATGGGGATAGACAGCAGTGTCTAGTATAGATTCTGGCACTTAGGTGTTTAGTAATTTTTCATGGAATTACATAATGAATATTATGTTCCATTTCCAACTCTTTATTTATCCAGTATTGTCGGGTAAATGAAATGTTCCACCTAAATGATCTTTTCTGGATAACTGATCTCCAGAAAATCTAGGTTTTAATATTTTTATTATCTCTTAATGGAATAGGTAAAATGGTTTGCATGCCTTCCAGAACAGAGCAGAGTGACTGTAATTTAACATTTTTTTGTTGATATTTGAAACACTATGGAAAAATAATAGGAATAAGAGTCAGAATACCTGGTTGTGTCAATGATATTATCTTTTACTTAGCTGTGTAAGCTTGGACAATTCTGTTAACCATTCTGAGCCTCAGTTTCATCGTTCGTAAAATGATAATAATAACTGCCCTGAAAAACTCATAGATTGTTGTGAGGTTCAAAGAAGATAATGCATAAGAACACTATCTGTAAATTGTAAAGCTACCTAGAAATGCAAGGTGGAGGTGATATAAATGTTTATGATTTGGGAAGACGCTGAATACATATGGACTGATTCCTACTGGTGGGTGTTTAGGGAGCAGAGAAGGGACACACTCAATGTGAGAATGGCTAAGCCTGAATAATCTCAGCATTGTCATTACTTGAAGGTAATTTTACATTCCTGATGTTCAAGAGTGGGCCTCTTTTAAAACTGGAATTTTTCAAGTCTCCTTGCCCTAGATTATTAAGAATTATTGATGTTTTATATGTTTTGGAGCCAAGGATGACTCTTATGTTTTCCAGGAAAATCTCTGGTGCCCTTATTGCTGAAAATATAGTCCAAAATACATAGACTGTCAGATACCTAGGAACGTTTGGGACAGTGAAAAAAGAACAGAGGAAGTTAGACCTGTTTGTCAGCTGACGTTCCTCAAGTTGGCCAGGGTGTTTTCTGTTTTATTTTGTTTTTCATTAAAGAAAGCCTAGCAACATGTACCTTTGAGTTCTCCTGACTTTCCAAACCACAAATTGAAAGGAGTAATTTATTCACTTTTCTTGGTTCCTACATTATAGAGGAGGTTTACGCTTAATGAGAAACTTTTCATTTTGTCAGTGACCATTATTTTTGTTCATAATTCAGCTGATTTCAACACTTTTGGTGAAAATTCCTTTGGAGAACTCAAGTATATGGCAGGAAAATACATTATGGCAAATGGATGTTATGGGTGGACCTTTCTTGATGGATGCAGTCTTCCTGCCTTCTTGTTCTCTGATGGTTCAAAGTTACTTTCTATTGCCCCACTAGCCTCCAGATGGTTTTTTCCTGGCCACACCTATTGGTAAGTTTCAGCAACTGGTCTTTCAGGTAGTAATCACTAAAACGCAGGCCAAAGCAGAGGTTGGGGGAAGAAACAGTCAAACCTGTTTGACTGCCGTAAGGTAGTTGTGAAAAGAAAAACCTTTGTTTTTTCTAGAAAGGAAAAGAAGAATGAATGGAGTCAGTGTGCTTGGTCAAGACTGATTGAATATTTTAGAGTTTTTGATGACCAACACATCATCAGTTTCACAGCTTGTTTCATCCGTCCATCTTGGTTCTTTGCAACCTCCATGCCTTTTCACATATATCATTCCCTCAGCCTGGAATACTCTACCTGTGCTTTTTTGTTCACTTACTAAAATTCTGTGTTTCCATCAAGATTACTCTTTCTGTGAAATGCAACTTCTCCTAACTCTTCTTTGGTCTTAGGAGTTTAAATTAACATTTGTAGGCTGTTAGCATTTCTCTTACTGTACAGATTATCATCCTATTATTTTGTCTTCTGACGACACGGTATAATAGCTGTCACCCTCTTTTGCCCAATTCTTTGTACATCTTCTAGGTCCTATTTTCAAAAACTCATTCATTTACTCCTCTTTGTTTCTCTTTCTCTTTTAATATTTAATGAATGCCTATGAGGGCCAGACATTGTCTTAGTTGTTTTGCACATGTTATTTCATTTAAATGTCCTGGCAGACCCATGAGTTATTATCTCTATTTTATAGTGAGCTAAACTGAGGTCCAGAGAAGTCAGCTAACTTGCTCCAAGTTCCAGCTAGTAAGAGTCAGAGCGGGAATTTGAATATAATCTGTGAAATTACAATGACCCATTTTTTTCCCTACTATCCTACACTGGTTCCCGTCTCTGTAGTTTCCACTGATTCCTCTGTGAGTGTCCCATCTCAATCTTTTGACACCTTTGTGGGGCTTTCCTAGATTCAGAAAGGAATTTTGGCGGCTTCTTGCTCTGGATCCATCACAGTGTGACTCCCTAAGGGGAAGTCACTCAAAACGGTCCTTGGGAGAGACTTGCAGAAGGTGGCTATGAAATAATTAGGATGCAGGTTCACATCTCCCCTGCTCCCATTAGGAATGTTTCTACCCTCATGGCGGTGACACCATAGGCAATGTTGAGCCCAGTGAGGCACTTGTGAGGGGGTGGTAATAGCTTCTCCAGCTTTTCTTGAAGTTGTCACACAGCTCAATAGGTCCTTAGTGGGGCCCAGGCTTGGATTTTTCTTTCTATATATCTTTTCTTTCTTTTTCTTTTCTTCTCATTTCTTTTTCTTTTCTCTTCTCCTCTTCCCTGCCTCCTCCCTTCTCCCTCCCCCTCCTCCTCTTTTTCTTCTTCTTCTCCCTCCCCCTCTTCTTCCTCTTCCTCCTCCTTCTTCTTTCTCTTTCTCTCTGTCTTTAATCTTGTCAAGAAGCATGTAAGTGTTTTGGTAAGTTCCATACTATAATCATTTTGATAAGTAGCTTTTGAATATTCAGGAAATCAAATCAGAACGACACCCAGAAGGAGAGTATCTTCCAGGTGTGTGTCTGAGCTGCAGATTAAATTTCGGTTTTCAAATTTGATCTCAGGTGACCTTTTTTTTAGAACTGTGTGGGAAGAAAAATCTGAATAATTTGATTAAAGCTCTTTATTGTGGAGAACTCAATAAATAAATAACATTACTTATTAAATTACATTGAATGGTGCACAATAAAGATTTCAGCAGTAACTTCAGCCTTGATCAGCACTTCCCGCATTCCATGTGATTCCAGGAGAATGCACACCATTCAAACAGCTCTTGTTTACCAAGTACCTAAAATTTGCCAGATGCTTCACATATGTTATTTTGAATTCACATGGCTCTGCAAAGGTGGTTGATATGATCCCCATTTTACAGAGTAGGAAACAGATTCAGAGAGGTCATGCTATTTGCCCAAGGTTATGCTGTTTGCCACAACTAGTAAGTGACATTGTTGGGATTCATAACCCAGTCCCTCTGACTCCTAAGTCCATGCTCCTGCCACCACACCATACTTCTTTGCCAATTAACAAGTAGCTAAGAACAGGTAATAGAAGCTTCACAGTCTATGCTTGAGAGTCTCTTAATCTCTGGGCTGAATATTAATTTATTGAGGGATTATTGAATACTCATCACACTCCCCCATCATTTTATATATGAAGAAATTGAGGCTCAAGGGAAAGCAATGACTTGCTCAAGGCCTCACAGTGAGCCATTGGAGTCAAGCCATGACCTACACCTCCTTATCCCATTCCAGACCTCTCCTATACTCTTTTGTATTATTACTGCTTCATGTGTATTTATTTTATCTCCCCCTAGATTGCAAGCTCCTAAAAGGCAGGAGCTATGATTTCTCTTTCTCCTCTACAGACTTCAGCATAGAGCTGGACCATTGTGGGCCGTTTTCAGTAGGCATTTGTTAACTGATCGTGTTTTTTTTTTTCTTTTTTTTCTTTGTCAATAACAGAGACACTTTCTGTGACCCTATTAGGAGAGCAGCTTCCCTTATTACACAGTATGGTGAATAGGCAACACACCTGTTATGAATGGTGACTCTATAAATTGGGAACTAGGATGTGCTGGAAACAGCCCTTTTTGGTTTCCTCTCTGAATTATTATGGAGTGTAACCCCCTCATTGTGTAGATGGGGATACTGAAGCCCAGAGAGGGGAAAGGATTTGTCTCAAGGTCACAGGGAACTTTATAACAGAGCTATGAATATTTTAAATGTATATTTAGAGTAGGCAATACATGCACATGGTACAAAATTTTAAAATCACAAAAGGTTAAAGAGTGAAAAATAATTCCAATCCCCCATCCTTCAGGCATGCAGTTCTCTTTCTCAGAGGCAACCACTATTTATTAGTTTCTTGTGTACCCTTGTATTCATAGGATATGCATTTATAAACATATACAGAAAATATATCAATTTTCCCCACAGAACTAGTGTTTCATATTCTTTTGCATCTTGTTTTTTTTTTCCACTTTACAACATATCTTATGGATTGTTCCACCTTAGTATATGTATAACTGCTTCATTTTTTTAATGGCTGCATCCTATGACTGTATCTATTAATAGACATTTATGTTGTTTCCAGTATTATGCTATTATAAACAATGTTGCAGTAAATGTTCTTGTTATATGTCATGTCACCCATGTGCAAACATGTGCTAGGTCAAAGCATATGCATATTTTAATTGTAAAGCTTTTGCCAGATTATCGTCACGAAGGTTGTAAGATTATCATTATGCAAAATTTGGATTTGATAAAATTTATGAATGAAATAGTTATGGTTCATTTTAAAAAAGGAGTATTGTCTTGACCTTACAGAACTGTTCAACACAGAGTTTCTTTAAGTAGTCAATCCCCACTATACATTTAAATGAGAATTCAGTTTAAAGAAATGTGATTTATATACTACTGTTCAGGAACACATCTATTGGGTAAAGCATGTGATGATGGCAATATGTTTCTAAAATGCAATTGAGTCTACACAAGCTGTTGTTCCCATTGTATTACCAAACCCCAGAGGTGTGCTCAGATGTAAGTGCATGATAAAAGAACAAGGGGGTCAGACCCAGCTAGAAGGAAATAAAGCTACCACAAGGGCAGAACCAGTGCTGTGCCAGTAAACTGGATTTCTGCCTGGCAGGGAGCAGGGGGCAACAGGGAGCCCTGATATTTCTAGTGTTTGCTGATTTCCACGATGTAGATACTCCTATCAGGACCAATTTCAAGCTACCAATGTGATAGCACTGAATGTGAAATTGGGAAGAGATGCTCAGAATTGGTTTTTACGAGTCACTACAAGCCAACTCCAGCACAACACTTAACAGAAACTAAGGAAAGACAGCTTGAGAACATAAAACTTAGGTATGACCAAATGTCAAATGACCTTGGCAGAAGTGAGCTGGCTGTTCCTTGTAGTGTTTTTTTTTTTTGTGTGTGTGTGTGTGTGAGGAAGATCGGCCCTGGGCTAACATCTGCCAATCCTCCTCTTTTTCCTGAGGAAGACTGGCCCTGGGCTAACATCCATGCCCATCTTCCTCTACTTTATATGGGACGCCGCCACAGCATGGCTTGACAAGCGATGCATCGGTCCGCTCCTGGGATCTGAACCGGCGAACCCATGCCGCTGCAGCAGAGCGCATGCACTTAACTGCTTGCGCCACCACGTCGGCCCCATCCTTGTAGAGTTTTCTTTGGTGAGATCAGAGCCTGTACTTCTCCTAGATGGTCTTTCCAAATCCCATCAGAGGAACAATATCTGTTTGGTGTTCTTCATACTAACCACCTGAGTGGCCTGAACCTCACTAGTCTGAAGAGGAGCAAAAAAAGAAAAGGGCTTTGTGAACTGTCAGATGCTATTCCAGTGTCAAACATTCATCCTGTTATTAATCCAGCATCAGCTGCAAAACTCCATAAGCAGTCATCTCACCTGCAAGGTCCAACATCAGCAGTTCTCTCTCCTAGCTGCATATGAGAAGCAATAAGGGAATGTTTAAAAAATCATAATGCCCACCCTTACCCCTAATCAACTGAATCAGAACTACTGGAAGTGAAAGTAGGCATCAATATTTTGTAAAAGCTCCCCAGGTGATTCTGACTTGCAACCAAGGTTGTGAATTACTGCCCTGTACAACCTGCTTCTGCCATCTAATCAACTTTTTCTACCATCTCCCCTCCCTCATCATATGCTAGCCACACTGGCCACCTTGCTATTCCAAGAACGCACCAAATTCATGCATAAATAGTGCCTGTAACATAGTAGGTGTACACTCAAAGATTATTCTTTAACTATCAGAACATAGTTATTAAACATCTCCTATAGTTGAGTTCAGTGATAGATTCAAATCCTTCATTGTACTAAGGTTTAAACCATGGCATTCATGGTTACTCATGGTTAATAACCATACCATGGTTAAAGTATGGCATTCAAGGCTATTCATGACCCAGCCACCACCTAACTTGTCAGCCTCACCTACTTCTACTTCCTGTCTTCTTGAAGCAGGAGGCCTATATAAACTACAGTAGCTAGGGAAGGTGGTCTAGAACTGAACACTGCAGGTTTGCTTTAGCAGGGAGGTGTATTCATATGTGTGTTGGAGGCAGGGAGCAGAGGATGGAATGTTTGTGACCAGAGCAGGAGACAGTGAAGAGAGTAGCATGGTCGGAAGAGGGTCACTGATAGAGGGAAACAGAAAACAAGATAGACTCAGTAACATTATACATAACTCTTCTAATGTATCGAATATTTTCCCTTTTACAGATCACTTTCACATGCCTTCTATATCATTTGTTTTGTATAACTCTATGAAGTAGACAATGCCATTACTTTTTTCCTCACTTTTTAGATGAGGAATCAATGCTCAGATTTGCTTGAGGCCATTTGGAACTGGGATTTGATATCAGCTATTCTGACTGCCAGTCCAGTACTCTTTACATTTCCATTTTATAGAGCTTGGGCCAGATTGTGGAAGGTACTGAAAGTCAAGAAGACGAGTCTGGGCTTGATTCCTGTCCCCTCGCACTAAAGCTAATCATAAATAAGACCAAAGAAACAAGAATGATCATGGCTGTATAACCACTCCCAAGAAGCCTCCCTGTAGAGCATTAGCTGAGGGACCTGACTGAGGACCCATCTGTGGTACTGGGTTAACTGCCACCTGTGTTTCTGGGTGGGTGGGACAGGTGGGGGAATGGTCGCATCCTTGGACCCACAGGGACTCTGCTCCCTTACAAGACCGTCTAACAGAAGACTTTCCTTTTGGCATGGCAAAGACTGTGTGCCTTGAGTTGTCTAGGTTGTCTAGCCTGTTCCACAGGCCCAAGAGGAGTATCTCGGAAGAAGAAATTTACTAGGAATCAGTGATGCTTGGGATTGCTTTTCAAAGAAGAGAGCCTTTGGCGATTAGGCCAGAGGTTCCAGGCCACCTCAGTCCCAGAGGAAGTTATGTCCATAGGGTATATGACCCCACACAGGCCTTGGGCTTGTTTGCAGTCTATGTAGGTCACTCAGGGAAGAGGCACTTAGATCCTCCTTCCTGTAGGATAGTGTTTTTGTTTTTCAGAGGAAGCCCTTAGAGTCAAGCGAGTTGAGACTGGAAAAAAAAAAAAAAAACATAGGAATGCAGACTGGCTTCAGTCCTCCTTTAGTCACACTCAAGTGGACTCTGAGACTCCCAGCAGAAATTATAATATGAATAGAAGACTTCTGAACCCACCTTCCTTAGGTTGCTATTGTTCTCTTAGTGCCTACCACATTCCCTTCTTGTTAATGGATCAGGGGAACCAAGGTCAAGAGAGAAGTAGAGATATACACCAGGCCACAGTGATTCACTGAGACAGCATGGCTGGTCCTTAGGTCTTCCACGTTCCTTCTCTGTTCTCTTTTACTATTCTGCACTGCATCTGTCTTTGAAGCATAGGGCCCATTTGAGAAGAGATATCACATTGACAAGGGCAAGCATCAACCTCACAGGTCATACAGACCTGGCTTCTGATTCCGCTTCTGCCACTTACTAGCTGGTGACTGTCAGTGTGTGAGTCTTATTATTTTCCTCAATTCTAAAATAGGAATAGTAGCTACCTGGAAGAGTTTTGACAAGAATTAAATGAGGTAACCTCTTTGAAAGCACCGTGAATAGTATCCAATCAAAGCACAGTGGGTTACTACCTCTCTCCATTGCTCTCCCCAGGGAGGTCAAATGTTACTCCTACTTGACACTTTGAAGAGGCAGTGGGTTTCTGTAGAACATACAGGGCAGACAAGTTAGGAGAGAGGCAAATAAAATATTTGCTCAGTTATAGTGGTTAGGTAGAAAGCATATGACAGCCTGGATTAAAACTGAGCTATATTCTTTGGTATCAGTAAGCACTCTGTATTTCAGGTTTCCTCATATATAAGTTGAGGGTGATGGTCTGTACCCTCCTTACTTTGAAGAAAGGCTCAGCAAGATAATTAATATAGAAATTATTTTTAAATAATAAAGCAAATGTGCAGAGGATACGTTGGGCAGGAGACCTGAGTTTTAGTCCTATCACTGTCATTGACTCATTGTTTAATCTTGGTCTGGTCCATTCGGCTTTCTGGATCTCAGTTTCCCCATCTGTAAAATGAGAGTAGTGGACTAGATGATCTCTGCAGAGGTCCTTGCCTCTTCTGACATTCAAGGAGTTTATTATTTAAATAAGAATAATAGCTAAGATCTGTATAATGCTTTATGCTTTATATGTTATTTTCACATCTATTATCTCATGTGAGAATAGCACTGAACTGCTGGACTAGGAATAAGAAGACCTGGATTCTTGTCCCTATTTTGACATTGACTCATGGTATGACCTTAAGCAAGTTTTCTTCCATTCTCTGAGTCTCAGTTTCTTAATCTGTAAAATAGGAGATATGAGGGTTGGACTAAAGCAGTAGGTCTACTAAACTTTTCCACAAAGCCTTGGGGAGTCCTATAGAGTTTCTCTAAGGTGCACCACAGTGCTAAGGCTGCAGAAAAGAGGTGAAAACGAGAGGTCTAGCAGGAGGATTTATAAGTTGCCTATGCCTGCTTCAGGCAGATTAGGTTTAATTTTATCCGTTTTATATATATGGGGCCTCCATGTAATATTTCATTTGTAAAAAAAGGTTCATTGCAAAAGAAAAATAAAACTTGAATAGATGTGTCCTAACTCCTTAGGTATTAAAAGTGGGATTCAATAAAATATGTTGTTTGGTAACTTCATTTTTATTGTTGTTTTAACGAAAGAGTATATTGTGAACATCCTTCCAAGTTAAAATAAAAGGACATTGACTACAAAGCATTCCCTTGCGTGAATATGAAATAATTTATTTAATCGTTCCTCTAATGTTGGGCATTTAAATTTTCCCAATATTTCCTGTTTAAATAATGCTACATTGAACTTTTTTTGCTTAACTGATTATGATTCCAAGAAGTGAGAATTACTGGTTAAAGGTTATGCGTATTTTAAATTTTTTTAAGATATATTGCAAAATTGCTCTCTAAAAAATTTACACTCCCACAGTAATACCTTCACCAGTATTTAGTATTTAATCTTTACCAATCTGACTTGTGAAAATAATGTCTTATTTAATTTGTATTTCTATTGAAATTGAATAATTTTCGTACGTCTATTGATCATTTGTGTTTCTTCTTATAATTGCCTGTTCATGTCTGTTGCCCATTTTTTATTGTACTGTTCATCTTTATATATCAAGGAAATTGACCACTGGTTTTACATACTTGATGCCAATATGTCTTTCTTAGATTGTGGTTGTCTTTAAATTTTATTATGTTTATTTCGCATAAGAAAGTTTAAATGTTTTCTAGTCAAGTCTATCAAAATGTTCATTCATGTTTTCTTCATTGTCATGCTTTAGAAAGCCCTTTTCTGCCTTCAAAAATTTAAAAATTTTCACTTACATTTTCTAACAATACTTCAATGATTTCCTTTTATTTTTGTTTTTTCACTGACATCTTTAATCCATCTGGAATGTATTTTGTTTTCAACTAGTAATTTAACTTTATTCTCTTTTCCAAATGATTAACCAGTTGTTCTGACGCTATTTAGTGAATAAGTCATCCTTTCTTCACTGATTTAAAATGATACGTTACATATACAGAGTCTGCTTTTGGCTTTTCTGGTCTCTTCCACTGATGGATCTATACTGGAGTCAATACCAAACTGTTGTACTTATTATGGGGTTATAATACTTTAAGTGTCTGGTAGGAAAAGTCTCATTATTCTTCTGTTTTGAAAATGTCTTGGCAATATCACACATTTTATTCCTTCACATAAACTTTGGGATTATTTTGTCAAGATTTTGTTTGGGTTGTTTTAAATTTATAGATTTCATTGGGGAGAAAACTGACATCCTTGCAATATTGCAACTTCCCATACAGGAATATTGTACATCTTTCCATGTAATTCAGGTCTTCTCTTACATACCGCAGTAAAGTTTTTAGCTTTGTTCATATAGGTCCTGCATTAACACTCTGTTTATAAAGTATGAGAAGTCCTACATTCTTCAGTATTCTCT
The DNA here is from genome assembly GCF_020826845.1 of Diceros bicornis minor. Taxonomy (NCBI): domain Eukaryota; kingdom Metazoa; phylum Chordata; class Mammalia; order Perissodactyla; family Rhinocerotidae; genus Diceros; species Diceros bicornis. The sequence continues at coordinate 61,143,939 of NC_080781.1, forward strand.
ATAGGTTCATAATGAAGATTATGACTTGACCATCTCTTAATTTGCATGGTGTGATGCCACAGATTGTGGGTAACTCCCCTGCCTTGCCTCCTCTGCTCCAAATAGTATTTTTCAGAATGAACGTATTGAAAGAAGCCTAATCAGACGTTGACCTCAACTCATACTGCATGGCAGCACCAATGGGGCTGACAGAAAACAATAGAAATGTGGAGTCTGTGGAGAAAATATCTGAAGGCTGTCTCATGACCTCTGTTCCTGCTGAAGCTTTGAATCATACTTAAGGTTTATGATGAAAGGATAGGACCATGAAGAAAGATGCAGAACACCATTAGGCAGTCAAGAATTTCAGAGCCAGCTGGCATGCAGAAGACCTCATAGGTTGTTGATGTAATTTTACTGTTGGAGGTCAACAGTGTCAAAGAGCTGGGAGTAATGTTTGTAGAATCTGAGGAGGAGGAGATGGATAGGAGTTTGTGTTCTCTGTGTTAATTATTCAGTCACCTAGGCTACAGCATGGGAACAGAAGACTTTCTAGGACTACCTTGGAGCAGGCCCAGATCTCACTTACACACTTCTTTTGTCAACTGAATATTGAGAAGGCATCCACAGGGCCATACACTTATTAGACAATGGACGAAGATAGCTAACACCCTCAGACTACAGCTCTGTCTTAAGACTAGACCCACCCATACCACATCTCCACTGGATGCAATTACCAGATTTTCAGTGGCTCTACCACCAAATTCCTGTGGCTTGTGGCATGTTATTTCAATACTTTCTGTCCATTTTCATAACTGAGGTGTCAGGCATCGCATTGGGACATTTTATTAGAAGGCTTTTAAGGTACTTTATAGCCCAAAGATTATGTGTTTTTTGTTTTTTTTTTTTTTTTGGTGAGGAAGATTGACCCTGAGGTAACAACTGTTGCCAATCCTCCTGTTGTTACTTGAGGAAGACTGTCCCTGAGCTAACATCGGTGCCAGTCTTCCTCTATTTTGTATGTTTATATGTGGGATGCTGCCACAGCATGGCTTGATGAGCAGTGTGTAGGTCCACCCCCGGGATCCAAACCCATGAGCCCTGGACCACCAAAACATAATGCACGAACTTAACCACTACACCACTGGACTGGCCCATGTATTTCTAATTAGACCCAATGGGTCAGAGCTACAAGGAGAGAGATACTGAGTTTCCTGGAAGGAAGAAACTTTATAACAGAGTCCAAAAGTAGAATGGGCTGCAATTCAAGAAAGAGTTAGGGACCACTTTGCAGGGATGCTACAGAGCGGATTCAAGCCTTGTTTGGAGAAGTGGGTGTAGTATGACCAAATAGTGTTTAAAATTCTTTCCACTCTGTGAGATTCATAGCCTTATGGACTGTGATTTGGAGGAAATCAATGGTGTAGTGCCAGGTAGGTCAATTTCATCTTAATGAGCATCATTTTCTTCAGCTATATAATGGGGTGTATAATAATCTGTTATACTTACTTTGTACAAGATTGTTATCAATCTTTGTAAGCAAATCACATGGGAGGGATTTTTTTATTTTATACTTTTATATTTTATGTTTTAATTTATTGTTATTTCATGTTATATATTATGTTATATATCTAATATTTATAAATGAATATGTACAATGTATATTCTATATTATTTTTTTTTAGTTCATTGTTATTATTAAGAACTCTGATAACTTCAGCCATATTACAGAAGTAGAATAAATATGAGAGAAGTAATAGTAACCCAGTGATTGTGCATTGGCTCTGCCATCATTTAGAGAAGTTGATAATTCAGGTGGGAAAAGTAGATTGGAGACAACCTTTACAGGTTGTTTTTTCTATCCCCAGTCTCTATTCCTAATCCAAACTGTACAGATGAGTCACAGTCCTACTTTTAGGAGATTCCTTCCATATCCGTCTTTGGAAACCTCAACCACTTCTGTCACTATCAAGTGTAATTTAAAACTTTCAAGTCATTATTCTGCTTCAAAAAAAAACAAATGTGTCATATGTACATATTTGTATGTGTTAGTATGTTATATGCTTTATGTGATCACACATACACATACATATACAAATATAATTCAGAAACCCTGGATGTGTGTGTACCCACTCACACACCTGTGCATTCACATATACATGGATACACACGTGTATAAGCATATTGTTTATGCATATGTTGCTTATGGCTTGCAATAACAATGCCTCTCTAACACTATATTAAGTGCCTTGATTTTTTTTTGTGAGGAAGATCAGCCCTGAGCTAACATCCGATGCCAATCCTCCTCTTTTTTTTTTTTTTTTTGCTGAGTGAAGATTGGCCCTGGGCTAATGTCCGTGCCTATCTTCCTCTACTTTATGTGGGACGCCACCACAGCATGGCTTGACAGGCGGTGCGTCGGTGCACACCTGGGATCCAAACCTGTGACCCCTGAGCCGCCGAAGTGGAACACGGGCACTTAACCGCTGTGCCACTGGGCCAGCCCCCTTAAGTGCCTTGATTTTTTTGAAGGGCTTTAGAAAACAAAGAGAAGAAGCCACATGACTCCAGATATAAGAGACAATGTTACAGTAGGTTACTATCCTAAAAGGAGAGAGTAGAGGGAAAAGAGATTCTTATTTTGGTTAATTTCTTGCTTACTGGTAATACTTTTGCCCTTTATATGAAAGACTCTGCAAATATATTATGGATGAAATCCCGATATTCTTCAAGACTCCTAGAGCTGGAAAATATTTTAATAATTTTCTAATTCAGCCTATTTCATATTATCAGTGGGAACCAGGGAGGAAAAAGGACTTGTCCAAGGTCACATAGTGAATTAGTGATAAGACAGAACAAGGATTCAAATCTTGTGACTTCTATCCTAGTGCTCTCTCTGTTCTCTGAGACTTGAAGATTTTTGTTCAGCATAGATTTTCCTCTGTAACCTCAACACCTAGTAAAGTGCCTGGCCCGTAATAGATGCTCAGTAAATGTTGAATTAATATGCAATAGCATTGGTTGTACTGTGCTTTGCACTTATTCCTGGGTAAACTCTAAAGGATATCTGTGTTTTCAGCCAAGAGACACTCTGGAACAAGGTATGAACTATAGTTAAGGAAATGATCCGAGTTCCCAATTGAAAAAAACACTTTCATAATTTTTCCACTGTAACCGCCCTCATTCACAGGATGATTTGCTTTCAGAAGTGGAATCTAGAACTCCTCTGGGAGCCCTGTTCCGTTGGCTGTGCAACCATTCCTCGGCAAACTGGGGTTGAGGAGCTAGCATTTTCCTGTGGAAGAAGAGATTCCTCAAAGAAGTCAAGTACTCCTAACTTGACCTTATTTCACTAATCAATGTGATGAACTCGTTTTCGGATTGCAGCAGCACTGATACTGTGGGGGTGCCCCAGTTTTAGAACACCCATGGCACTGGAGATGAACCCACTGGAATTGGATACAGGGCCTGTCTTCTAGAAGTTGACAGCCAAAAGCTGAATGGCACTCATAGCACTATCCTTTCTGTGCACATTTTATGGTCCTCAGTTTGCAGCAAAAAAAAGCTGTTAGCAAATTATGTATTCTATTTATACAAATAAAATCCTGTGATATGGTAAAAAGAGTACTGGACTAGAGGCCTTAGTTTTCTCATCTGTTATGTGAAAGTGATGATAGTACCTACCTCAAAGCACAGCTGAGGCAATTCATTTAAATAGCACATGTAAACCCCGTAACGCAGGCTTGATTCATAGTAGATGCCTATTAAATGGTAGTTTTCTTCCTTCGGCGGCCTCCAATTCAGTGTTCTTCAGGCAAGTCACCTCCCCAGAACTCATTCTTGGAATGAAAGGGTTGTACTATGACAATGTTTAACAGTTCTTTCAAGCCCAGCATTTTGGAGTCCTTTGACAAAGGGAAGGGAAGAAGGGAGGGAAGGATGGAGGAAAAAAGGAAAGAAAAGAGGAAGGGGAGAAGGGAGGATATGAGGAAGGGAGGAAAAGAAAAGTTTTGCTGACCTGGTTACTACTGAATCTCCTACATCAATATAACCTACTATAATAGATGTGTTTTTCTATGCCTGATCTATACATTTTAGGCTGAGTGAAGGGAGAGGAAAGCCAAGCTGTAGCTAAATTTATGTGATTTTTGTTTTCTGCTGTCAAATAGTATCAAAATAGTTTTTTTTTTTTATTTTCTGCTCTTCATTTGTTTTCCTTTTCCCTAATACAGACATTCCTCTTCTGCCAAAAGAAGCCTCCCTAAAATCTCAGTCTATCCCATAAACTATAGCATAGCAGTAAATGAGGGAAAAAATACCAGGAACTTGAAGAAAGAAAGGGGTGGAGTGAGGGATGCACAAGCTCAGGCTGAGGCAGGGCTGCGAGCATGAGAAGTTCTGATGTTTCAGAGCAGCAGGGTATGTATCTCTATTTCTGCTGGTGACTCTGTATGCCTGTGAATCTCTCTGTTCTCTATACACAATGAATACTTGTGTATTCATTCAGCCTATGTTTATTGAGGGACTGCTGTGTGCCAGGCCTGTGCTAGGAGCAAAGGGGCAAAGTATTTAGTAAAATATGTGTTTTTTAGTGGACCTACATGTCTTTCTTTGAGCAGCTGTGACTGAGAGGATCTTTGGGTCTGAGCATGTGTGTGTGTATGTTTGTGTGTATATGTTTCTGCGTATCTGTGAAAACTCCAAGTGTGCATGACAGCGATTGTTTTTCTTTCGCTAGCTTCAGAGGACTTCCTTTTACTTGCTGTGATTCACTTCACAAAGAGTGGGCTTTATCTCTGTTTGATTTCTATAACCTGCAGGACTTGGGGTATGATCACTAGCAATTTAAAAACAATTAGAAATCTCATGGAGTTCTCTTTTCTAGAAGTTTTACCTATATTAGTATTATGAAAAATAATCATCTTATTAGCTCTGGTATGATCCTATTCATGATTACAGGATTCAGAAGGAGGAAACATTGCCTGAGCCCAAGTCTCTGCTGTGCCATGCTAAAGGAGTGACAATTTGCACCATTGATCATTTTCTCATGGGCATTCTTGGCTTTTAGTAAAGGTAAAGCATCTTATTAAAAAAAAAAAAAAAACAGCGAGTAGTCCATTTAATAAAGGAGGTATCAGCAGGACCTGAATTGTTCATCCCTATGAAAAACACCTGTGAAAACCAAACACTATACTATCGAATTAAACCAGCCTGGTTTAGTAGGTAGAATCTGTGTGATCAAATTGTTTGAGGCTATTCTCTGTCCACTTCTCTCATCTGGCTCTTCATGCTCTTTCTGACTAGAAATACTCAAGGAGAGAGACTCTTCTGAAAACACATTAACAGGGCTGTCTACTCTTATATTTGTTCTCCCAGGGAAACAGAAGTACCTGTGTGCCAGCAGAAATGATTGCACCATCGATAAATTCCGAAGGAAAAATTGTCCATCTTGTCGCCTCCGGAAATGTTATGAAGCAGGGATGACTCTGGGAGGTATGATACTTTTCTTCCTCTTACTCCTTCTCCCTCTACTTCCCTCATTTTCTCATTCTTTCTTTAAACCAGATTTCCTTCTTTGATGCTTCCAAGGAGGCCAGCCATGCTCTAGATACAGGCTGACCCCTTCATATCCAATGTGGCCATCAGCCAGCTGGTGACTTTCTTTATCCTTAACCAAGCCACACCCCTCTCTGGGGCTTAGCATAGGAATAGGAGGTGTGAAGCAGAGATGAGGACCCATCTGAGGGTGAGTGAGTGTGGACTTGACTATAAAGGGTTCCCCAGGGGACGTAATGGTACTGGCCTTATGTTGTTAAATGGTGGCTAAGATGAGAGAACTAAGGAATCCAGAACAGTCATAGGTGCAGGATGACCCACACATAGGCTGGTACTGAACACAGAGGAATATCCCTCAGTTAACTGTTGCCTATGTTGTAGTGCTGGCCACCTGGAATGAGATGCTACTTGTCTTTGGAGCCTATGACTAGGCTGCCAAGCAGAGCCAATTTCCTATCCCACATCTCCCAGGGATGAGCAGGCCTTTTAATCATTTCCTTTTCTTTCCAAATCTATTGATCATTTCCAAAAGCATTTTTTTTCGGTAGCACAGTAGCTTGACAGAAGGAAGATACAACTGTTTCAAGGGCAACCCGCATCGTACGGCTCTCTGTCCTCTAGTCTGTGTCTACCATGAGTGTTTTCACCATTCCAGAAAGGCTTGGCTGACACTTATATTTTCCTCCTCCAAATTCCTCATTTCTTCATGTTTACATCTGTTCAGTGCCAGGGTCCTCCCTGCTGCCTGCTGCTTCCAAAAAGATGCACCTTTCATGAGAAAAGCTAGCTCATTAGTCTACTTTGATTTGGAGATGGAACTTGAAGAAAGACAAGCCTATTTCTAAATGCCTGAAACTGTAGCCTCATACCTGATTACTCATTATCACCATGGAAAACCCAAATGCCTAGAATCCTGCCCTCTTCCCTCCCCCTCTCAAGGCTAATTTAGAACACTTGTCCATCTCTGGCTTTCTGCGAAGTGCTCAATACCTTGTCTGCCTATGTGCATATTTATAGAAGCCAACTTGTTTTCTAACTGTGTGTGAGTCTTCATACGGATAACTGTATCCTGCCCTCCTCAAAGGCCAGTACTAGTCTTTAAATAGACCAAAGTACTACAAATGAATTGACCCAGGCTCAATTTGAGACAGTTTCAACAGAAGCATCTCAAGTAGTGTCTAATACACCTAGACATCGCGGGCAGATGCTCTGTGAGTGGTTTTCCAGGCAGCCACATCAAATGAGACTCAAATATCTGAGAAAAACAAACCTTGTTCTTGTTTGCTTGGCTTACTCCAGACAAATCCTACAATTGTGGTCTACAGTGGGGAGGAAGAAGCAGGACTGGAGTAGGAGAATGCAGAAGGAAAGCCAGGAAAGGTGACAAAGAGACTGACAAAAGGAAATTTTCTCCATATGAATGCTGTGACCCCATGTTGAGGGTTCTGATATACTCAACACTCAATTATTTAGCCCTCTGGGAATTATATGTAAGAGAGGGGGGCTCCCAAGTAGGGAACCCCTTGGTTTTCCATCTGCTGACATGAATTGCAAGCCTGCTTTGACACAGGTAAAGTTTAATGGTAACAAAAGTCCTCATAACATTTGGGTCTAAATATTAAAATTAGTTTTATCTCTCAGCCAACATCCTCCGTTATAAAGCAGTCTGTGACATGATTACAGTGAACCCCTTTTGAAAAGGAGTCTGTGTATAACAGATAATTTCACTACTCCATATAACAGTCAGGCATAAATCTGTAAATTAATTTCTTGGAGAGAGTAGTACAGTTTTCAAATTGATTTATTGGATAGAGTGCTCAAATTTGAATGGGCTTGGTCAAAACAATGAAAAGAAGCTGAAAAGTGCTGTGGCTGGCTTTCCTTTCAGTTCCGTTTCTATGATATTTATCGAATGTCTGCTATGTACAAGGCACCAGGATCAGCAATAGAGCTTCAGGCTGGCAAACTTCAAGAAATGTCTACGAGATACAAGGATTCTTGATGTTGTGTAAATGATGTTGCCTTTGGAGTCAGGCAGACCTGGGTTAAAGGCCCAGCTCTATTATTTACTTTGCCCCTCCCCACAAGCCTCAATTTCTTCATCAGTAATTTAGAGATACCACTCTCATAGATCTGTAATGGTGATCAGATGACATGATGAATATGGACATCCTTCATAAATGACAAAGTGCCAGACAAATGTGAGGGCTTATTATGACAATGTGGTCACTGGTAAGCCTGTTCACAGAACTTCCCAGTTGGCTTTTACCCTGAGTTACTTGGCATGCCCTATAATATGTAACAGCTGCAACAGACAGAGCATCACCAGAAATCACTCTGGTGATTCTGTACCAAAAGTACCATCAAGATCCTGTTTGGAAGCTGATTGTAATAATTAAGGGAATTATATATTATGTTCAAGTAACATGTCAATAAAAACCCAAATATTTACCCTCCTAGACACCATTGTTTGAAAAACAAACCTTTCCGTTTTGCTAAATTTATCTCCACATTCCCTGCTTCCCTGCTGCAAACCCTTCCCAAGTTTACTGTTAACTTGCAAATTCAGCATATACCACATCTTTATTCAAACAATGGAAAAAAGAAAGAAAGAAAGCATCAATTTAGAGTGGCCCTTCTGAGTACTTTAGCAATAGACTTCCCTTTTCATAAAATTTTGGTTTAGTATAGACATTTTGATCACCTTGAAGGAGAATTCATATAATTTTGTTTTATTCTTCATCACTCAACTCAAAATTGTGTAATATATTCTAAAATGACAACTATGAATGTGGCCTTGGGCAAGTCCCTTTGCCCCTCTGAAGCTCAGTTTTCCCGTCATAAAATTGGGATAGTGGGCTTCACTAAAGACCTTTCTGGCACTACCATTTTGTGGTTTTATGTCTAAAGTCACAGAGAAAGGATTGTTAAATCTATCAGCCCTTTTTTGGATTGTCTATCCACTGTTCCCAGAAGTATAAATAGTCTAGACTTGAGTTCTTTGACTTGCATAGTAATTCTAGCTACCTCAAGTCACACCTAAATAAGATATATCATGTGTCTAAAGGTAGACTGGATAGATAGATTACTGAGGGAGTGGAGGGCAGAAAGGCTGTCTTTGTATCTTAAAGAAGATGGTACTCTGCAGCTGGTGGCTGCTTGGTCTTGAGGCCTCAAGATCTCTAATCTGGCTTTCTCTATAGTGTTAGAACTACTGTTTGGTGATGGGATCTCTTCAACACAGATATACTTAAAACACATAACCTTTTCCTTCCTGCTTCTAGGCCTTTCTACCCGTTAATTGTTTCTTTTCTTAGCTGCTCTTGGTGTTTCTGAAAGGATTATGGAGGTGGTTGGATTCTCAGGGTGGTTCCCTTAAAGACTGCTTTCAACTGCTCATTCATGATAAGGATAGGCCTTTCTTTGTACATGGTTCATTTTTGGCTGCTTTTGAAAAACCATATATTGCTAAGTGCTTCAAGAATCTAAACCCTTTGCCTACTTTTCATTTGAGAAAATACTTATAAATACAACTGTCCAGAGAAGGACCTTTCCTCTGGTGAATTAGCTGCAGCTTTTTCACAGCCCATAATTAGAATAAATGCACAGCCATCTCTTATTTTTCTCTGCACTTCCCAAGGATATACTCCCTGTTTCTAAGATGGAATGAGAAAGAAATAATTGCCCTTATCTGCCATCTCCTCCCCTGACCCTTCTCTCCTTCTCACTTTTCCTCTTATTCCTCACCAAACATTATTTCTTTTGTGTTTTAAAAACTTTTGAGTTCTTGGCTTTGAATAAATGGCATTGGCCCATGCTTATACCCTCCTCTCCTGGATCATGGAAGATGGTAGGCCTTTCAGGAATTTCAGGTAGCAGGCAAACCCCAGAAGAGGAGAATTAAACACCAAGCCCTGGAGCGCATGAGAATCTGGGGTGTGCCATATTTTCTTCACAGGTTACTCTAGCATATTTGAGAAGTCTCTTTTCTATTAGGAAACCTAACTCCACATCTGAGACTCAAAACTCCATATCTGAGACTAACAGATCTGCAGGTTTTAACAAACTTCATGATTCTATAAGTGGGAGGATGGCTAAGGGAGCCCCCAGCCGTGGTCTGATGTCGTCATGGACACTGTGAGCATCCTTGTGGTTTCCAGTGTTGAACACAGTCTTGATGCCTGCTCTTTCATCATTCTCCATGCTCCAGAGCAGCCCAGCATTGCTACTTCTGGATCACATGTCCTGGATGCAAGAGAGTGATTCCAGTGCTGAAATGCCATTCATGGCATGGTTCTTCAGGAGACAAGTTTCACAGCATTTATTCATTCATCTATCCATCCACCCTTCCAACCAGCCAACTAGCTAGTCCTTCCATCTTTCCATCTATTCCATCACCTATTTATTCATTTAGCAAATATTTATTGAGTGCCAACTATGTGCCAGACACTATGGTAGGCATTTGGGGGGATCAGAGATGAATAAGGTATAACTCCTGCCCTCAAAAACTTAAACAAGAGGAGACAGACAGTGATAATGAATCACCTTAACCTTAAAGGATAAATAGGAAATGAGTGGAAAAAGCTGAGTAAGATAGAAGGGGAAGGGCATTCAAGGCAAAGGGCACAGTTTGAATAAAGGCACAGAGACGTTAAAAAAATGCATTGAGGGTTTGAGAGATAGCAAGTAGTTTAATATGGCCAGATCTCGGGAAATGGAGAGGGCAAGCTGAAACCACATTGAAAATGAACTTGGTTATTATGCTAAAAGTTTTGGACTTTAGGTGGTTGAAGATCTATGGCATGGGATAGACTTGTTCACATATCATTTTGTTTATTTGCATCTTTGGTTTTTTTAAAAGGGAATTAGTGGCAGCATGAATGTTGTATAGGCGAGGGCTTAAATTTTAGAAAAAGAGGTAGTAGGCCAAGTAGAGAAAGAGAGAGAGAGAGAAATTTCCAACATGAAATTTTACTAAACACCTAGGCTTAAAGCCTTAGTTCCTGGGTTTAGTTGCCTTCGTTTGGGTTGATAACTGCAAGTACTGATCATGTACATGAGTCCTTCCCTTATATAAGTTTGTTACCTTGATCTAGGCCAGGGTTTCCAGTGTGGCTTCTGAGAAAACTAGTTCTATGAACCAGTCCATGAAAAATGATTTCTCTCGTCAAATAAGTTAGGCAAACCTGCATATTATGGTCCTGCTCAGAAAGATTTACAGTGCATGTTAGCATATCACAGACATTGGCAAGTACTGCAATAAAGTAACCTGAGGAGCTTGATAACTCAGGATTCCCAAATTTAATTAAACCACAGAAATTCTTTCTTCACATGATACTTAATATCCTACAAAACCACTGTTTTCTGGAATACACTTTGGAAAATTTGGTTATAGATAAATACTCTTTCCTATAGGCAAACAGTGCCCCTAACCCAGTTCATCCATTTTGTAGATGTGTATGTTATTGCCCACCAGGAGAATCAATCAAGAATGCTTTTATGACCACGAACAAACCATCATCACCACATCTCAGAAGTATGCACCAGAGGCTACTAAAGCAACTAAAGTAAACCATGTTGGATCTGTAGTATTATCGTCATACACAAAGGATAGGATGTAATCCAGGCCAAAGAAGGTTATTTCCCAAGTCATCTAATGGCCACACATACATATTCCTGACTGAAGGAGCATGCTAGACAAGTTATTTCTGAGAAATATGACGACTTCCAGCGTTACACAGAGTGATGACTAAATATTTTGGATATCTAGACATCCTGCCCTAAAATTTAACAGTCTTTTTGTGCACTCTCTGACCAGCATTCCAGAATCTGCCCAGAACCTCATCATAGTTGTACCACATAACCTTATTTCTAAAATAGAAGGCCTAAAAATCCCAGATTTGCAGAATTTGGGTCTCATTGCCCACCCAATGATTGAATCTTCTCTACATCCTGTTCAGCAGGCAGCAGAGTATCATAAAGAATCAACAATGTGGAACTCAGTTACTGGAATTTCCTCCTTTCTGCTTTGACTCTCTAGATTAGAGCCCTAGAAGTCTTCATATTGGAGATGCAAGTGGTAAGTCTCAGTTCTGAGAAGTACTACTCCCCACACACAATTCTCAGATACCTAAGTGCACCTCTTATGTTCCAGATCTGTGTAACGGAGGCATGCACAGAGGAACAGAATTGCCCTGTAAACTTTGACATCAAAATGCACAACATGTGACTCAGCATTTACAGCCTCTGGATTTTTTGTTCTGTGTTTTTTGTTTTAAGAGGTCCTGTGGTATAGTGGAAATAGCATGATGAACTTGGAGACAGATAGGCCTTGTTTCTAGTTCTGGCTCTGCTACTTAGAATCTTGATGACTTTAGGCAAATCATTAGATCTCTCTGAGCCTCAGCTACACTATGAGAATAATAAAATCTTCCTTACGGAATTGTTGTAAGTTTGTAAAGAAACAGGTACATAGTAGGCACACAATAAATATCACTGTACCCTCCAATCTTTTTTGGATGAGAATTGGTCTGTGTGCTCCTGGTCACCACTGGGGCCTGTTCCCTCTCTGCTATCACAGTGTGGCTTTTCGTACTGGTTCCTTGGTTCTCTGGCCTCTGAATCACCCTTGAATCAACCCTTGAAATCTGTTCTCCATGGCCTAGATAACCATCTTCCAGTTGGTTACCTACATATTTGGTGACACATTAGAGGGAAAAAGGTATACTTCTCTCTAATTAAAGTTCTCAAGTGAACTTGTATATAGTGAGACCAGAGACTGTATTTCTTAATCCCTCCAAACCAAATTATCTGGAACAGCACATATATATTGTAGTCTGTCTCTGAGTTGTTTGCTTTTAGAAAACTATGGTTAGAGGTAAATAATTTTTTCTAATCATCAAAGTTGATGATACCCCATATCTGGTACTTGAATAAGTATCTCACTTGTAAAATTTCCACTTAAAATCCTTGAGTTTTTAAAGTGTAATAGCACAGAAAGATTTTATTGTTGTTTACTTTTGCTGTGAGTGCTTCAAAATCCCTCAGTTGCTCTTGAGAGAGTAAAATGATGTCATAGGCAATATTTTCTTAAGGTAGTAGGCAGAAAGCTAAGAGTACACAGCACACAATAGGTCATATATACAAAGGCAAATATTTTCCAAATATAACAATTCAGGAAAAAAAAGTTTCATTTGAGCTGATAGCATAACTGCTTATTTGAAAATATTTTGCTTTTGATTTAAGAAGAGTGTCACCTGTTTTTCCAAATTGTGGGATGTATTCTTTAAGATCACAAAAGTGTTTAAAATATTTTATTACTGTACTGAAAGTATACAGAGACAATTTACCTGAGCAAGATGCTTTTTTAGAGACTTTTGCACATCCTTTGGGATCACGTTTCTATGAAGTAGAACTAAGGGGAAAAATACACAACCACCAGAAACCAGTAGAGCTTTCAGATTGTCTATTATTGATAATATTTCCATGACAACAGATATCTAGGAAGTAAACTGGAAATGGCATTGCTACCCTGAATCGCCTCTTTTGGAATCAGGTTCCATTCTCCTCAGTCCAGTTAATCCTTGCTACACTTTTTAGATCTATTTACCAGGCATAGAAATGTCTTTCTTTCCCCCATTTATTACCCCATTGGACCAATGGTTATGTGGCTGAAGTGAAAAATGATTTTTGAGGGACATTTCAGCCTTCTAGCAGTTAGCAATTAAAAAAAATATAAGCACCAATCCTGAAGAAATTACCTGCAGAAAACTTGGACTGGCATTTGGAACTAAGAAGAAAATCTGGATCTTGACCAAGACAAAAGGTCACCAGCCCAGGCCTGCACAGTGTGGTGTGTCATGCTGACCACAATGAAACTGAAAGAGACTGAGGACTCTCCCTATGGTGGAAAATGAGACAAGGAAGCTTTGATTAGTGAGCTGTTAGGCACACAGATATTAATTTTGAAGCATTCCCATTTCCAGGCTGAATGATAATGCTTGTAATATTAGGGGCTTGTTTGGCTGCTGCAAGAAATTCAGAAGACCAAATAGGGCTCTGAGTGGCTCTAATGAGACTGTTAAGTTCCACCTCCCTTCCCTTCCTCTACATCCTCTCTTGCCCCTCCCACCTCTGCCCGTCTAACTCTTGCCCACTGTGTATGGACAGGCACACACAAGTATATATACAAGCTCTTTAGTATATTTGTCAATAAAGAAGAAAAGAAAGGGGAAAAAACTCCAAGTAAAGAATTTTTCATTTCTCCATCTCACCTCTGTCTTACAGGTAGGTAGGAAAAGAGAAAAGGAAACTCCTCTCAGTCCAAAATGGCAGCCACCCCCTTCACCAATTTTGCATGCTTCCTCCAATATTAGAGGACCTGACTTAGGCATCTGATTATGGAGTCTACTAAATTGCAAGTCCATCTTTAAGTTGCTACATTCAACAGTGTCTCTCTTTCATGTTAGAAAAATTCCGGGTTGGCAATTACAAGCATCTCAAATGACCAGACACTGAAGAAAGACTGACCTGCCTCATTCAGAATGACTGTTCTAGAGGGCTTTAGTGGATAGCCCTGAAACACCTGGAATCTGAAGCTTAGGGACTTAAGCCCTCGCTCTTCAACACAGACTCTGACTTTGGGGCTGGGGGCTACTCTCTTGGTTGATGACTCCCCACAATGATACTGATGTTTCTCTACCTCACAGGGATGTTGTGAGGACTAGCTCTAGAAGTACAGTAGTCCCCCCTTATCTGCAGTTTCGCTTTCTGTGGTTTCAGTTACCTGCAGTCAACTATGGTCCAAAAATATTAAATGGAAAATTCCATAAATAAACAATTCATAAGTTTTAAATTGCATGCTGTTTTGAGTAGTGTGATGAAATCTCATGCTCTTCTGCTCCACCCTGCCCGGGACGTGAAGCATCCCTTTCTCCAGCGTATCCACTCTATATCTACTCTATATATGCTACCCATCCATTAGTCACTTAGTAGCCCTCTCAGTTACCAGATCTGCTGTCATGGTATCACAGTTCTTGTGTTCAGGTAACCCTTATTTTACTTTATAATGTCCCCAATGTCACCTTTATTATTAGTTATTGTTGTCAGTCTCTTACTGTGCCTAATTTATAAATTAAACTTTACCATAGATATGTATGCATAGGAAAAAAACATAGTATATATAGGGTTTGGTACTATCCGTGGTTTCAGTCATCCCCTGGGGATCTTGAACGTATAACCCACAGATGGGGGGGGGAGAACTGTAGCAACAGTTACCATTCATGTAGTTGTGAGTATTATCGTTGCTGTTTCCTGTAATATGACTTGGCATTAGCAGAGTGCTTTCTGATTGTTCTTGATTATATATGGTGGCAGCCAGGTACTGACTGAGGAGGATGCAGTGAAGCTCTGGCTTGGTTGCTCGCTTTCCACAGTGTGCTTCTGGGAAGAGGCTTTGTTGATGGAACTCAAGGTGCTACCTTAAACAAGAAGCCATTGTGCCTATCTGAGGTTCCTGTGGCTATTTTCACTTGATTATTAGGCAAGTTAGTTTCCCTTTACCTCCATTCTGCTGGACCACTGCCAGAGAACTAGATCTTAAACTCAGGTTCCATCACTGAGCTGAAGGTAGTAGCTGATCCACAGAAGTTCAGAAAACAAGGACCAGATTTCTGCTTCTCCTGCAGGAGTAGCCCCAAGAAGCCAGCCAGCCCTTCTCTTCAAACAGACCAGGAGACTAGAGTCAGACAGTTCTTTTCCCCTTATTCCCAAAGTCAAGGTGACACGGCTTTCAAGAGCGCACACTTGAACCTTTCATAAAGAGAGAGGAAGGCAAAATCTAAGACCTAGTGCCTACTTCTCTTGTTTCCTACTGAAATTAGGATGATGGAGGAAAATAGATCAGAATTTACCTCTTACTTCTATCCTTAGTGCCCTCACACTCCCCCACTACTCACTCACATCATACACTTGCCTCTCCATCAGATGTGAGACCTTGTTCTTCTCCCAAACCAGCCTCAAACTTTGCATTGATGTAAGAGAAGAGGCACTTAGAGTATCTTGCTATGTTCTGTCTCTGCCCCAGAGCCTCCATATTGAAACCAGTTTCCTTCTGGTGGATGTGGAGTCTGTGACGCCAGGAGCAGGCAAATATGAGAGTCAGAAGCAATCTCCCTGCCTTGCCTGGGGCCTGCATTTTCCACCCTGTTCCTTCTCCAGTCTCCACCTACACACACACACAGACACACACACACACAGTTCTTTCTCTTTCCCCTGATTCAGCAACATTCTGGAGAAAAGCCAAGGAAGGACTTCAGGAGGGAGGGGAGTTTCCCCCTCCTCGGGGCAGAATTTTCTTCTCCAGGCCAACAAGAGGTTCCCTAATGTGGATTGAAAGGCTAATGTGCTTTATTTTTTAACTGCTTTCTGTTTGTTTGAATGTTGCATATTTCTGCTAGCGAATTTTCCTTTAATAAAACCATTAATACACCAATGGTATTTTCTTATTTACAAGAGACTGACAGAATTAATGCTGTTAACATTGGGCCTTTTTTTCCTTTTTCTTTTTTTTTTTTTTTTTTCTTTCTCTCGTTTGCTTTCCAGGTCATGCTGACCTGTTCGGCTTGGACTGTTTCACATTTGTTTTTAATGTCAGTTTAAATGTAATTGTAAAAGCATGTATGCTCTAAATTCATGGAGTTAGTTTTTCCAGTGGAAAAGCCTGGTATACGAAAGCATTTCCAGGGTCTGCAATTGCACATGAGCAGGTTTTTGGTAATGACCTTGTGCCCACCCCCTGGGATGTCATCTGGACAGTGAGCCCCTTTCTTCTGGCTCAGTAGTCAAAGAAGAGACTTAGAAATAGTTTCTGCCAGATCCTGTGCTTTGGCAAGGATATGCAGCATTGCATATCATTCTATTATTAATTACGTTTACTCCTCCATGAACTAAAAACCATTAGACTAAATAGTCCAACATAAACGTTGAAAGATAAAATTTTATACTCTTTTCCCTGGCTATTCCTCTGACTCAGAATTGGGACTGGGTGGAGATTGGGGGTTGAGGGAAGGACTAAGGAGCCTTCTTGCCTGAGAGAATTGGGCCTACACTTATTAGTGTACACTTACACTTGGATGCACCCCCTATTAATCTCTCATTCCATGCCTGCCAAGGACTGGGCTCTGTTCCCTGTCTCTTGTCCCTATCCTGGTTCTTCCGTGCTCATCTCCAACTGACCCTTCTCCCGACTAACATGCTAGTCCACCTGATGAAATGGAAAGACTACCATCCTAGAAGTCAAGATACCTGTTTCTAGTTCCTGCTCTGCCAATATCTTGCTGTGTGACCTTGTGAAAGACTTAGTTTTGGCCTTCAGTCTAATCATCTTGAAAATAGTGACTGATTTGGATGAGAGGGGGATAGACAAAATCTGGGGCCTTCAAACATTTTCTTGGCAATGGAACCTTTTCTTCAAACAAAATCTGACGCAGAGTCTCAAATGTAGATACAGAATAAAACACTGCTGCTCTGGCTTGAAAGAAGGTGGAGTTACTGGAGCCACATGCTCAGGCCCACCTTGCCTCCTCTCAGAGCCCCTTAAAGAAACTTATAGAACCCTTGGGACTCTACTAATGTACTAGATTGATGTCTGGGGACCCCTCTAACTGTGATTCTCTCTCCTAACTGATTTCAACCCCTGTGGAACCTCTATATGTGTTATCAGTTAGCTTTTTCAAAAAGAAGTTAACCTGCTTGAGATAAAGGAGATGAAGTGGAGCAATGTGGGTCTTAGCAGCTAGCGAGAGTAAGAGGCATCATTTATTGACCTACAGAATTTACTCTGTGTTAAGTACCTTACATACATTGTCCTAGGGAAAATTAAAACAACTCTGTGAGTTAGGTCCTATTATTATCTTAGGATTCTGAAACCTGTCAGTTTGGCCCTCAACATTTGGCTTGAGACCAGTTGCCCAAGTTGGAATGCAATACTTTTTATAGGCTACTACCCTAAGCAGTTTTTCACAATGTTTTCTGCTAGAGATTTATTCTTGGAAAATGTCTTAGCCTACACACTGGCATACACTTTTACAGGATTCAGAGCACTTTTACTGAGATCATCTCATTTCCTCCTAATAACAGCCCTATGCAATAGTCAGGTCAGATTGTCACCATTATACAGATGACAAAACTGAGGTGTAGGAGAAATCAAGGGATATGTTCACACATCCCGTAAGACTCTAACTACCACCACCAATAATAAAAAGCCCTTTATTGTGAATAACATTTTAGGACTTTGATGTCATCATTGCATTCCGCCTCCTTAAATTTGGTGTATTCACTATGCATCAGTCTGGGATAGCCCTTCTGGTGGTATAGAATCTTCCCTTTACTCTCAGACACCACCAGGCTCTATCTTCCTCATTAACAGCCTTATAAAATTCGGTACTAATATTATCCCCATTTTACAGATGAGGAAACTGAGGTACAGAGATGCTAAGTCTTGCCCAAAGTCACATAGCTGGTAAGCAGTAGAGCCAGACATACAACTGAGACAGTCTGGCTCCAGATTCTTTGCTCTTAAATACTACCCATTATACATTATATGAGGAAACTAAGAGCAAAAGAAGGAAAGGGATGTGCCCGAGGTCATACAGTGAGCCCCCCTGGATCCTAATCCAGTGTTCTTCTGACTGTCTAAGCCTGAAGTTGTACAGTGAGATCCTCTGACTCTAACCCTAGTAGATGGAAAGATGGCTGGCATGATTATCAATCAGTTTCACTGTCCCCAGCCCCCCCTATTTATGTTTACTAGGCTGTTTTACTTATTTACATATCTGCCTGACTAGTGAAGATATTTGAGTTCATGACCCCTAGGTTTGAACGTTATAATATATAAGCACCTGCACAAACATATAATCACATACATTCACATGAGTACAGCCTAGTCTGGTTTCACAAAGAACTTGTGGCCCTGCACCAAACATACTTTTATGTTTACTTAACGTTTAGAATTACACTTAAGATCTGAATTTAGTTTTATAGGCAGTTATCTGCAGAAGAAACTCAGTTACTGTTTTTCATTTCATAGTGTGTTACTCTACCGTCCCCTTCTCTGCTGTATCTGGTTCTCTGTTAATCCTGCTGTCCCTTCCTCCTCATGCCTGAGTTAGGTCACCTGCAAGCCATTCACTCCCTACTATTTAGGAAGGGGTGGAGAGTGAAGAAACCATATTGGAGGGCTCACTATGTGCCAGGCATTATCTCTCGTTTAGTTCTCATAAATGTCCTAAAAACGAGGTGGCAGCACCCCCATTTTACAAACGAGGAAACTGAATCTTAGAGAAGCTAAGCAAAGGTCTCAAAGTTATTAAGCTAGTAATTGACAGAGCTGGGATTTAAACCCAAGACTGTCTGACTCCAAAGCCTATTATTTTGCCCTACAGCACACTTCTGTAAGGAAAGTGTATTAGTTTTCTATTGCTGCAAAACAAATTACCACAAATTTAGCAGCTTCAAACAGTACCCATTTATCAGCTCACAGTTCTGAAAGTCAGAAGTCTGACACAGCATGACTGGATCCTCAGCTCAGTATCTCACAAGGATGAAATCAAGGTATTGGTCAGCCTGCATTCTAATCTGGAGCTCAGTGTCCTCTTCCAAGCCCATGTAATTATGGCAGGATTCAGTTCCTTGCAGTTGTAGGATTAAGGTTTCTGTTTCCTTTCTGGCTGTCTGCCAAAGCCCACTCAGCTCTTAAAAGCTGCCCTCATTTCTTGTCACATGGATTGCTCCACCTTTAAAGCTACCAACAGAGAATCTTCCTTATGTTGAATCCTCCTGATTCCATGAATGTCTTTCCAGAAAGAGCCTAGTCCCTTTTAAAGGCTCATCTGATTAAGTCAAGCCCATAAAGGATAATCACTCTTAAAATTCAACTGAATTTTGACCTTAAATCTGTCCAGTCCTTTTATAATAGCACCCAGATTAGTGTTTGCCTAAATAACTGGAAGAAGGTATGTGTACACCAGGGGTTGGGAATCTTGGGGGCCATCTTAGAAGTCTACCTGCCACAGAAAGTGATTCTTCTATGCTCCAAATTCCATGGTGAGATATGAAGAAAAGAAACATATTTGACCTTAGGGAGAGGGATTCAAACTTTCTAAGACTTTGGAAACTTCACCTCACTTTGCCTCTCCCCTGCCCATGAATGAGAAAGCCTCTATCTTGAGATGGCAAGGAATGAGGCAGGAATAGTGCCTAAAGGTCACAATGGCTATCGAAGCTACAGATTAATCACATCTACCTCTCCTTAGGGAGACAGCATGGAACCTAATATGAAAAATCTTTCTCTGGTGCTGTAGAGACAGCCCTCACAGGAGTCTAATGCCACCAGACTGAAAATTAAGTTCCCCATAAGATCCAGGAAGTAGGATCCAGGCATCATGTCAATCCCCTGAAGAGCCGGTAGGGGCAAGGAAGTACCTTGCCAATGGCCTTTTCTTGTCACTGCTCTTACCTAAGACTGAAAGACAGGGAAGAGATGAAAAGCAACTCACACAACATTAGAACTATCTACCTTTACTGTCCCCTTTCTCCTGGCTTCACCACTCAATTTAAGTAAACCAGTGAGTCTCTGCCATAACACAGGGGCTGACAGGCCTATACCTTATATGAAAGAGTTAAGTCTGACACGGGGGCTCAGGTGCAGGAGGCAGAAGGGGTGTGGGGGTGGCCTTCATGGAAGAAAATAAGGCCTTGGGCATTGAGTAACAGCTGAGACTAGCAAGCCTCATTATCCAGCATTCCAAGTCGTCTAGCAACATGCTGGCCTCTGCTGCAGAGAGAGAACAGAGGATCCCCCAACAGAATGAATGGAATCTGATTTCAATTACATTCAGTACAGTCACCCTCTTCAGGCAGAGAGGCCAGAACACCTGGTGCAGCTTGGGCCACTGTGGCCACAGGGGCAGCACGTTACCCAGGTCCTAGAGGCAAATGGAAATGCAGCTTCTCTTCCTCAAGCAGATGCCATATAGGTATAGAAGAAGAGGACGTGAAAATACCGGCCAAGTTCTCATTAGCACTACACAGAGAAGGGGAATTATTTCATGTTGGTGGATTCTCCCCACAGTCTCTGCACATATTGATCTCGATTGCAAGGAGTTTGCTTAGGTCCACGAGTCATCACCCCATTGACTTCTGAGTCATGGGTGGGAGAGTTGAGGTGACAAAGCGTACCTCACTGATTACACCAACACCAATTGCTTTGTGTGTCTCTCCAACTTTTAGAAAAGCCCATGGATTTATCTGTATAAAATTCATTTGGATTCTTTTCTTCTTTATCAATAGCATGAGTAGGGCATGACAAATGGGACAGCTGCTCCAGAGAACCGTGTAGAGTCACAGCACTATTCCACAGAACTTTCTGAGATAATGGGAATGTTCTATATATGTGCTGTCCAGTGTAGCAGCCACTAGCCACATGTGGCTTTTGAACACTTGAAATGTGGCTAGTGAGATTAAGGAATTATATTTTTAATTTTATTTAATTTTAATTAAATTTAAGTAGCCACATGTGGTTAATGGCTACTGTGTTGGACAGTGCAAATCTAGAAGGAGCTCAGAGAGGCAGGTACTGAGATACAGTAGAAATGAGTTAGTCAAAAAGAGAGCCGATGTGGCACAGGGAACACTGGATTAGGAATAAGAGCCCTGGTTCTAGTCTCAGCTCTGCGGCTAGGTGACCTCCCTCTCTCTGGCCTCAGCCTCCCATTCTTTGACTTGAAAGATAGGATTAATGTTAGAAGTCCCAAACTAGTGGCTAAGGACTGAATTCAACTTTGGAATACAGATGAGTTTCAGGAAAACTTTTAAATATTGTGGGAATGCTTTCTCGGTGTGTGTGTATGTGTGCGTGCGTGTGCTTGGTAGGGGCAGGAAGGCAATAGGGCATTCACTCCAGTTCACTAGAGTTCCCACCATTCTCCTGTACACACATGCGCGCACACACACACACCACTACTGTATTACCTGTGTAGACTCTGAGGTATCTTGAATCTGTGACCCCCTGAATGAGATGATCTCTAAAGACCCTTCCTATTTTGTCATGCTGTGAATCTTTAGGTCACTATAGTGCCCCAAACCTGTTTCTACTCTGGGCACGGAACTAGAGTATTCTCATAGCTTCCTGCCTCTTCCCTTCTGTTTGGTTTTTTTGTGTGTGTGTGAGGAAGATCAGCCCTGAGCTAACATCCGTGCTAATCCTCCTCTTTTTGCTGAGGAAGACCGGCTCTGAGCTAACATCTATTGCCAATCCTACTCCTTTTTTTCCCCAAAGCCCCAGCAGATAGTTGTATATCATAGTTGCACATCCTTCCAGTTGCTGTATGTGGGACGCCGCCTCAGCATGGCCGGAGAAGTGGTGCGTCGGTGCGCGCCCAGGATCCGAACCCGGGCTGCTAGTAGCAGAGCACACGCACTTAACCGCTAAGCCACGGGGCCGGCCCTTCCCTTCTGGTTTTTATGCTAGTTACTGAAGTTTGGAGTCAAGGGTGAGAATGGAAGGAACACCAGCCCTACTCCTCAACTCTGCTATTAGGCTAGAAGTAGGGTTCACGGCTTCAGACTCCTTGAGGAGGCAGCATGGTATAGTAGAAAGAACATGGGCTTTGTAGTCAGCAAACCAGGTTCAGGTTATTGGGTTATCTTTCTTGATAGCTGTGTTACCTCAGTTTACTCACTTGAAAAACAGGGATAGGAAATATTCCTAACCTCCTAGGGCCTTGTGGAATTAAATGATGTAATGTGTTCATGAAGTGAAGCACATAGAAGGCCCTGAAAAAATAGTTACTTATATTTCTCTTAGTTACCTCAGGCATAGGACTAATTACATCTCTGTCCTCTCCCAGGCTGGAGGGGGTGCTACATGGTCTGGCAACTCCTGGGCTCAAGGCCAGAAAGTGCCAGTGAGGAGGAAGAGGGAGTCTACCTCTAGAAACTGTACCAGGAGAGCAGATCCGATAGGCCAGTCTGTAGAGCTGCCTACAAGAACCTGTGTCAGCAGTGGGTTCACCAGATGATGAGATATTGTGGGGGCCAGGCCTCTAGCTCTGGGAGAAGATGAGCCTAGCCCAGCCCATACCTTCCAGACTGTGCTCTTGGTGGGAGGTGGGAAGTGGGAGTTGACAGTGGATATGCATATCTCCTTATTACTGACTGTGCCCAAGCCCTGCAGAAATGATTGTTGGACAAGGTCATCTTGCACTCTGGGTTGATTTACCAAGCTCTCCTGTTATTTACCCTGAGTTCTTCTCTATACTCCTTTTGCACCACCAACCCCACCATTTTCTCCTCCTCTACCCTAGTTGTTAATCCATATGTGTGATCTATTCTTGCATTTATTTACTGAGTTGCACTATGATTGGAGTTTGCATTGTAGGACTTATTTTTTTAATTAGAGTTGAGAGTCAGTTCCAGATAAATATCTTTTTGTGCAGGAGCCAAAAACAGATCAGCAGCAAGTTTTGTCGTATTTATCCATTTAAGTTGAGCAATCCACTTCTCTCTTTGTTTTATACCTTTTTTATTTATTATTATTACTTTAAAGGGATTAGAGATCAAGCAGTTTATGGTCTGCCTCAGTGCAACTGCCTATGCTAGGCCTCAGAGTTATGACCTTTTCAATTATTTATATTTCTGCCAATATAAATGCTAGGGAAAATAGCACAAAGTAAACATCAGGATGCCCAAGGACCTCTAAATTGTGTGTGTGCGAGCATGGGGGAGGATGGTTCTTAAGGTTTGAGTTTTATATTATTGTTGTTGTTTTAAATAATGTTATTTCTATCATCCTTTCTAATGACTGCCTCCTAGCATAGTTCCCATTTTACAGACTGATTATAGAAGCAGGGACATTCTGTTAGTTATTTGATACTATTGAGAATTTTAGCCCTTCAACTTCCTCTTCTGCCCTTTGCTAAAGAAGAAAATCAATATGTGTGTTACAGTGCATGTTCAACTATGGGTGTAATGTCTGACAATATCTGATGCTGTTATAGTGTTCAATGGGAAATGCTGCAACACTAGAAAATTCCCATTCGTTGAGCCCAAAGTGGGATGATAGAATTTGTAGTCTGAGGATAGGAAGGGACAGTCGAGGCCATTCTTTTTTTTTAACTTATTCTCATCTGTTGCTTGAATTCTTAAGCATTGTGCGTCTAGTCTCCGCTTGATCATCTCCAGTGACATGAGTACCTGAGTGCCTGGCATCCTTTCAATCTTCAGAGAGCTTTAAGTATCAAAATGTGTGTGTGTGTGTGTGTGTGTGTGTGTGTGTGTGTGTGGAGAGAGAGAAAGAGAGGACTAAAATCCAAGTCATTATGCTTTCTGGTACCCCTAGGGACCCAAAGAACAAGTCTAGTCCTTCTTCCAAGGTCTGCCTTTCTAGTCTCTTTCCCTAGCACTCTGCTACACATGCTAGATGTAGACACAAGTACATCACTCCCTTGATTTAAAACATTCTGTATTTTCCTATCACCCATAAGATAAAGCCAAAATTTCTTATTAAGATATACATGCCTCTTTAAAATCATGCCCGATCTTTGTTTTCAACCTCATAAATAGCCACTCTCCCCACACATGTGATACACACTCCAGCCACATCAGTCTCTGTTTTCCTCAAACACTCCTCAGTGCTTTTGTTTATGCTCTTTCTACTCTTCTCCGCCTGGTGAAATTCTCACCATTCTTCAATGTCCAGGTCACATGCCACCATGCAGAGAGATTATTGTCTTCCTCTTTTGTTAATACTTTTGTTATAACATTTACTGGTTTGGATTGGATTGGTGGTTACCAGAGGGGAAGGGGGAGGGGGGAGGGCGAAAGGAATAATTTGGCACATGTGAGTGGTGATGGGTTATAATTAGTATTTGGGTGGTGAACATGATGTAATCTATGCAGAAATAGAAGTATAATGATGTACACCTGAAATTTATACAATGTTATAAACCAATGTTACTGCAATAAATAAAAAATTAAAAAAAATAAAAAACAAAACAAACAAAACAAAAAAAAAACATTTGCTGGTTTGAGATTTTCTAGAATTGCTTGTGGGCATTTATTTCTCCTGTACCAAACTAGGTTAGTGCCTGTTTCCTTTTTGTCACCCAGAAACGAAGGCCTAGCAATGGATGTCTGTTGAATGAACAAATGAGTCATGAATATATTAGTAAATGATTTAATTGAGGGTCTGAGGTATGAATACTGAAGGCTGCATTTACGCAATGCAGAGCCCAATCCAAGGATATACTATGTCTGTTTGGCAAGGGGATTGGAGAGAAAGCATGATATGAAAGTTTGAGTTTAGTAGGGATTTGGAATGATGAATTATTCTTTCAACCAGTGTTTAAACTGAGCACGTCTCCTTAAGGGGTTTAGAATCTGTGAACAGGGAGAAGGAACATCCTTATTTTTTTAGTTCAGGCAGATTTTCTAACAGGGTAGGTGTGCTGTGTGTTTTTGACCACTGATAAGAAATCAAAGTTTCCTTTCCTTTTCAATAGCCCGGAAGCTGAAGAAACTTGGTAATCTGAAACTACAGGAGGAAGGGGAGGCTTCCAGAGCCACCAGCCCCACTGAGGAGCCAACCCAGAAGCTGACGGTGTCACACATTGAAGGCTATGAGTGTCAGCCCATCTTTCTAAACGTCCTGGAAGCCATCGAGCCTGGTGTGGTGTGTGCTGGACATGACAACAACCAGCCCGACTCCTTTGCAGCCTTGCTCTCTAGTCTCAATGAATTGGGCGAAAGACAGCTTGTACATGTGGTCAAGTGGGCCAAGGCCTTGCCTGGTAAGGAAAAGGAAAGTGGGGGCATGGGATAGGGGAGATCATATTTAGTGAATGCCCCTATGGGTCAGGTACCCTGTCCAGTCCTTTCCTGCTCGTTAACTCATGCAATCCTCAACATAACCCTATGGGGGGAGAGATTGGTATAATCCCCACTTTAAAAATAGGGAAACTCAGAAACCAAGGAGAAGAGTAGCATTATAGACTGTCCCATGTGCCTCATATTGGCACACAGCAATCATGTTTCCATGTTCAATCCACAGACATAGTGAGCAAATTTCCCCATAATCACAGATCACATAGACATACCCTTATATGCCTTAAGATGCTCCTCTACATGTGTACACACATGCGTACCCCAAAGATAATCTTGAGCCTGACTGATATTCTGTCTTCAATATTCCCTTTAGGAGCCATACCATGAGAACTCGCATAATATGGTGTCGTAGAAAGAACAAGGGGTTGGGAGTCAGAACACTTAGGTTCTAGTCTTAGCTCTGCTGATAACTCATTGTGTGATCCCTTCCCTTTCAGGGTCTCAGTGTCTACAGCTGTGTAATGTGTGAAGAGTGGTTTGGACTAAATTGATAGTTTTCAAATTCTGCTTCAAGGAACTCTTAGTGCTCTTTAATCTACTTTAGGAATCATAGTGGGAGGAAATATTAGGCGATAGTGAAAGAAATACAAAGTGTTTTTCTAACTTATGCTTGCATACCTCCAGTGATGGGGAACTCACTTCCTCCATAGGCCATCTGTTGTTCGAACAGGTCTGATCATTAAAATGTTAGAGCTTAAAGAAGCCTCAGAGATCCTCTACCCAAGGATTCACAAACTTTCCTTTAGCAGTCAAACTCTTTGTTTCACAAAAACATCATACACAGATACCAGTGGAGCTGGTTGATTTAAAGCCAGTGCCTCTCCATCACTACCCACAGAGAATCCTCAGGTCACTCTTGCAGAATCTTAGGACTCCAGGGAACACAGTTTGGAAACAATTGAAGCATAAGCTCTTTAAAGACTCTCCTAGTCCTAAAATTCTGTGATTCAAAGATTCTTTTGAAACATCAACCAAACCTCTTCTTATGGAGTCAAAGATTAACCTGCCTTCTAATGAGAACTGCCATTCAGATCAAAATATATATTGAACAGAGCAGTTTCATATGTGTTACCTGACTTGATCCTCATAAGAATTCTATAAAGTAGGGATTCTTTTCCCTATTTCATAGATAAAGACACTGAAGCTCTGAGAAGTGATGTGCCTGGCCTACAGTAGCACAATCAGAAAGTATCAGGGCCAGAACTTGAGCCCAGGTCCTCTCCTGATTTCAGTCTCCTCCTCATCCCACTCCACCCATAGTCTGTATCGTGCCCTTGTAGTTCTGTAGCACTGGGCTTTACAGTGAGAGGCCAAAGTCTCATTCAAGGCCACTTGGGTCATAGTGTGGACTTGCTGCCTTTGAAGACATTGTATGTTGGCTGTCTAGCCCATATTTTGTCTTTCCAACTTACAAGGCCCATTCTCAGCCATCAGACCTTCCCTAACACCTTCCCAGCTTGGAAAGCTGAGGTTGACTACCCAATAAGATCGCTGGGAAGAAGGCCCAAGGATTCTGGCTGCATATGCACTGTGCCAAAACAGAGGGTTCACACGGGGAGGAAAACATACAAAAAATAAAAAGTTACTTTAATTCTTATCACTTATTTAGCTGGATGTCTTGATGTCACGTGTGTAACAGACATTCAGTTTAATCTTTCCAAGCAGTTGCCAAACACCTAAATTGACCCATTTTATAGGATACAGAACCTTTTCATATAGATGATTCCACTTAATCCTCACAGCAGTCTTGTAAAGTATAAGGACTCTTACTTCCATTTCAAATGACAAGGCTTAGAGAGGTTAACTAACTTGTTCCATTTGGTCACTTAACAAATGGAGCCAGAACTTCAACTCACATCCCCAGATTTCTAATTTGGTGGTCTAACAATAACCTAGTGCAAATCATTTTGGCTGAATTTGTATGACTGCGAGTCACTAGCTTTCCTCAGCCCGACCCCCAGGATGGGAAGCCCTCTCCTTACATTAACAAGTCTGCAAGTCAACATCAGTTCACCATCTAGCTTGTCCAAGGAAATGGTCTCTGACCCTGAGTCATTTAAAAGAATAGCTTCAAAAGGAAGCCAGTTACAACGTTCATAAGAACTGTTCTTCATATTATCAATAATAACCTACTAGTTCAGGTTGTTTGCTCATTCAACAGATTGAGTTCTGGTCCTGTGTGAGGCACTGTACTACGCACCTACTCAGATAAATTTTGTTTAACCTTAAAACAAATTAAGTGTTTAAAACAAAATTTAAAACAAAATTAAATTTTATTTTGTTCACCTGTGATGGTGATGATATATGTAAATTTCCTAGTATAGTATCTGGTACATTAATAGATGATAACTATTAATTCAGGGTGGGTGAGTAGATTGTGTATACACAGTATATTTATAATCACATGTACCTGGTTTGAAATCTTAGCTATATACTAGTTATGTGACCTTGAGCAAATCACATGTCGACATGTGCTTCTATTGCCTCATTTGTAGAGATTGTAGAACAATCTCTATATTGCAAATTATCAACATAGAGATCATGTATAAAGAGCACCTAGTGCAGCAGCTGAAACGTAGTAGATACTCTGTAAATGATGGGTGATTATTATGAAGCTTGAGTGCTAAGCCACTGCTTTCACTAAAATCAATTTAAGCTGCCATCAGGCTTCCCTAGAAGCTCATGCATGGGTCCCAAGGATGAATCATCTTCTTTGAAGACCTTGGCTGTTGGGTGCACTAGAGCAGCAAAGATTTTCTAATTGGCCTTTCTTTGGGCATGTTCTCCCAGACTACACACGATATGTTTCCACTGCATATTGCTAAGAAATGATGTTGATTGGATTCTAGTGAGAACACAGAGTCCCAAAGAAACTGCCTCTGCTCACTAATCTGTTTGGTGTATTTCAAAACCTGAGAACGACTCTTCTTTGTTTCTCCAGAACAGCTTAATACAGTGCCAAATAGGTGTTAAGTGAATGCGTGTTGAAGGAAACCTGTAGGCTGGAGCTACAGTTTCCTCAAGTCACTCCTTGATAGCCATGCTAGCTGAGCAGGCTGCTTCAAAAGCTGGGCATTAGAGAACAGAGTTAGGTACTGTAATCAGATTAGACCTATAGGAAAATAGCCTGCTACGTTGCTGATGTGTACACAGTAATTAGGCTTGAGTGCTAAGCAGCTCTCACTAAGGACTGTTAATTAGTATTACAGCTGAACTAAGCTTTCCATTTTTTCTCCTCTTTGTTAGTTCTCTGAAATCTCAAGGAGAGAAAAAAGCATCAGTATTGACAGCTTCCTTGGTACTTGTACAGTTTAATCTTCATCCCCCGCTATGCACTATCACATTCACACACCCACTAGTCAAGGCTTTTCTTGCTTCCTATTGCCTCCCACCCCAGAGGTTCAGGGTTCAAACTCCTGGGCCCTCTCCCCAAGAGATCCTTGGATCTTCCATGTCTTGCCCCTGCTTTTTGTCTCTTACTGGAAAGAGTTAGTCCCAGGCATTCTGTGCTACAGAAGGGCTTCAGGCAAGAAATACTCTGAGGTCTGAGGCTCTGGCTAGTCTGTCAACATATCACCACAGTGAAGATGGGAGGCACAGGCCTGGGAGCTAAGATTGTATCCAAGGGTGGTGATCTGAGGGACTCTAGAATCCCTGATGTCTAGTAGGCTTGAGACCTAAACGAAAAGGAAATGGGGTATGTATGTGGGTGGGCAAGGACCAACCAAGCAGAACAGTGTGTCTAGATATTATAGACTTCAGACCTGAGCCTATGGCTAAGAAAAGCTCATGACCATGGTAGTTCTTGAGCTATGTCCTTCAGCAGTAGAGTGGAAAAAGCACTGAAGAAGAGAATTAGAACACCTGGGTTCTAGTCCCAGTTCAACCACATATAGAGTATATGACCTTAGGGAAGTCGGTTAACTTCTCTGGCCCTCAGATTCTTTGTTGACGAAATAATTGTCACATTGCCTCCCATTAGGGTTATTGTGAGGGTTAAATGGGGTCATCAACAGGAAAGTTAGGAGGATTATGTAAATCCATGGAAGAATTCTTAATGAAGTATATAGCAAGATGAAATTTCAGACAATTCTCTATCTCTTGGGGAGAAGAGAAATGGGGTGCTGGTAGGGGATGAGCTCTGAGGTGATACTTTAAGCATCTAACTGTTTGGAAACCTCCAGGAAAACATAGCCACATCTGTTCTATCTATGTGGTATTGTGGAGGTAGCATCTGGGAGCCTCTGTACTCTGAGTTTAAGGGGGGTAATTTGGAGATCATCTAATTCCCATTTTATAAAATGAAAAAAAATCGAGTCCTTAGTCCATTTAATTAATATTTTTCAAATGCCTAGTCTATGTACTAGGGAGGAAAAGATGAATAAGAAAGGATGGTCCCTGTCTTCAAGAAGCTCCAAGTCTTGGAGACAGATGTGTACATAGATAAATTCCAGTACTGTGTAATGAGTGCTATAACTGCATGGAGTTACATAAGGTACAGTAAGAAGGTAAAACAAGAATCATTAAGTCTTCTGCTTGAATGAGTTGGAAAAGGCTTCACAGAGGAGGTAGCTTTCAGTGAAGATTTGAAATATGAGTAGGTGTTTATCAGATGGGAAGCCTGGGGAGGGAATAATGCATTCTAGGCAAGGGTAACTGCCCGTGCAGAGATAGCAGACATATAGAGGCATGAGAAAGCATGGCATGTTCAGCAAAATGTAAGTTCTTCAGAATAGCCTGAACCTAAATTATGAGAAGGCACATGGCAAGAAATTAGTCGAAGGAGGCAGGTCATAAAGGGCCAGTTTGTGTATAATAATGGCAGTAGGGCAGGAATGGCAGTAGAGTAGGAAACTAATGGGGCCAGGGTACTTGTTGAATAGAAAATAATGGAGAGGAAATGGGAGGCAGAAAAAGGGTCAGAAAAGAGAGAGAGCCTGAAGGGGTTATGGAGAAAGCAGTGGCTGAGAGAGGCATTCTGCCATATGCTGATATGTAATAATATCCCTCTCCCAGGGTTGTTAGAAGGGTCAAATAAGATTATAACTAGAAAAGAGCTTTGTAAAGTTAAGAGTGCTGTTCATCTGGGAGAAATGATTATTACACCGCATCTTCAGAAAGGCATAGTGATCAAGAGCATGGGCTTTGGAGTCAGAGCATTGTTGTTTGGCTTTGGAACTTAATCTGCCAATTACTAGCCTTATGATCTTGGACAAGTTCTTTAACCCTTTTAACTCACTTTTACTGATTCACGAATGGGAATACTAATAGTACCTACTTTAGTGGATTGTTGTGAGAATTAAATGAGTCAATATAAGTAAAACACTTAGAAAAGAGTTCATTCATTGTAAGCAGTCAGTAAGTGTTGGATTATTATTCTCTTCCAACTGACAATGCCCTTTTTGCCTCCGTCACCATCTCATTTGAGCAGCTCAATGAAGTATTGAGGGAGGGCAAGGAATATTATCCCCACCATATAGTTGGTTCTTCCCCTGCTCTCCTAGCATTGATCATTCCTGGGGCTCCTCAGGGGCTGCCAGAGTGCCAGAGATTCTCAGCCCACCAGAGGCCTAGACTTCGCTCAGCCCATCAATGCCCAGTCTGACCACTGCCTCTGCCCCATCTCCAGGCTTTCGCAACTTGCACGTGGACGACCAGATGGCAGTCATTCAGTACTCCTGGATGGGGCTTATGGTGTTTGCCATGGGCTGGCGGTCCTTCACCAATGTCAACTCCAGGATGCTCTACTTCGCCCCTGACCTGGTTTTCAATGAGTAAGTGCTCATGGGCCCAGAACTCACATAAACATAGCATCCTAGCCAGACCCGGTTGGTGGTGATGATGGTAATGGGAGTAACAGGAGGTTAGCCCATTTGATGTGTATGTGAGGCAGTGGAAACCCCAGCCAGCCTGCCCAATCTGAGGTGGCTTTGCCTGGATGAAAGGCCGACTAGTGGGAGGCAAGGAGGGTTGGTGCTGAAGCCATCCCTTTCCCACCCAAGACCCAATCCTGGTATTGTGGCCATGCTTCTGACCTGCTTTGTAGCTTATCTCAGAACCTCCCCTCACTCTGTGTCAAGGTCCCTCCCCTTCACTCTGATCAACATAGGGAATGGGCAGAGAGACTCTAGTTGTGAGGGCTAAACTTCCTTTGGTCCCTTTGCTACCACTGAGGGTTGCTGCCAATCACCATTTGTTGAGTAACTCCTTTGTGCCAGGAGTATACTAGATACTTTTTAAATCCTTTCATTGAAACCTCATGATAACCTGATTTCCGCTTTTTATAGATAATCTTTTTTTTGTAATTTATGGGGATAATTAGGCTCAACAAAATAAAATGACTCACCCAAGGTTACACAGCTAGTGCATGTTGGCAACAGAATTCAAAGTATGTCTGTGTAACTCCTAGTTCTTGTACTGCCTCGTGGTGCTAAGTGATGAGGAGGAGCAGCTCCACCACTCTCTGGCCATGTAACCATGGCCCAGCTACTTCCCTTCTTTTAAAAACAGGTTTAATTAATGCTTGCCCTGCCACCAGTTCTAGTTATCCTTCATGAATTTGGCCAAGGGCTCAGATTGTTGAATTATACTTTTCTCGGCTAAAATCTCTATTCTGTTATTTCCTACATCATTGTCTTCGGGCAAGACTGTTAACTTCCCTGACCCTCAGTTTCCTCATCTGTTAATAAAATACAACTTTCTTAAATGATTTGTTATTATGACTAAAATGGGAGCTAATGGATGTGAAATGTCTGGGTCATAACGGGCAGGAAATTAAAAAGTACCTTTCTGATACTCTCTTTCCCTAATAGTGATGATCTTCTCTATGTCTGCTGTTTGAGGTCCCTTGGTGGCATTGTGAATGGAACTGGCCAGAAAAATATTCCCAAGGACCTTGAGCTAGTCTTACCACAGAGAATCCCTCTGATCAAGGCAGGAATTGACCTTCCCTCCCTTCCAGCCCCCTAACCCAGAAGAGCCTTAAATAAAATTAAATCTGTAGGCCAGTGGTTCCTTCCAGTACAGCAGTGCCATGTGGGGCAAAATGAGCATCCCCAGCTGCCCTTTTCCAACCCAGCCAGCCCTGGTAGCCAGAAGCTAAGAATATCCATTGGGCTTTTGGCACAAAGTGCTTTGTGATTTCCAGATCTCCCAAGAGTTACTTATGATGCCATCTTCTGGGGCAGGCCTTAAAAAGCCCACTTCCTGTTTGTCTCTCACCCCCACTCTCCTGCTGTCCTCCAGTGACTGAATTAACTCCCTGGGTACCTGCACCACCCTCCCCATTCAGAGCTCTAAGACCTTGGAACCTCTGCAAGGTGATAATTGGTTGTTTTCTCAATCCTCATGTCCTTCTATGCCTCTGCATAAATATGTGGCACCCCACCTCAGCTTTCTGGCCACTTCCATGTATGTCATCAAAAGGTACCAGAGGACTCCCTACAGGTCAGGCTCCTAGACCCATCAAGCCCAAGCGTCCTGAAACAATAGCACTCCCCTTCATTTTGTAGGAACCCACTATGTTAGAGCTCTTAGGGCCCCTAGAAACATCTAAACCAATGTTTTTCAATGGGGATGCTGTTGACATTTTTGAAGGAATAATTTTTCATTGTGTTGCCATATATTGGAATACGTTTAACATCCTTCGCACTTGCCCCCTAAATATCAAATAGGATCCCAATTACTGTGACAGCCCAAACTGCCCCCACACATTTATAGCACCCACTAGGGAGGCAGTAACTCTCCAGTTAAAGCCACTAATTGCTACTGGCCTCCTCAAGGTACTAATGAGGAGACTGAGGCCCAAAAAGGGAGACAGGGACTCTGGACCAACCCATTTGCTGATCTCTGTGACACCAAACCCTGTCATCAACCCTGCTTTCTTCTTTCCTCCTCCCCTCTTTGTGGCGAACAAATGTGAGGGTAATGGGCTTGAACCCTAGCTGTGTGACCTTGGGTAAATTACTGAACTTCCCTGAACCTCGATCTGCTCATCCGTAGAATGGTGAATAGTATCATAATGGCATCTACATGCCATTTATTGAGCACTTACTATATGCCAGACACTGTGCTCAGTGTTTTCCAGTTTTTATCTCCCCTTTTATCCACTCTCTTTTATTTCCACCTACCTCTGCTCTCTTTCTGAACTCCATTCCTGCTCCTTTGTTTTCTACCTTCCACTGTCTTCTTTCTTTCCTTCCTTTAACTCTCTCCCTATTCTTTTTGCCCTTTCCCCCCGCTTTTTGTTCCCTTTCTCTCTGAACTCCTTCCTGTCTTTCTCTCTTTTCTCCCCTCCTTTCCCCACCTTCTCTATCCCTGGGTCCTGTGGCAGTGTTAACAGCAATCCTCCACGGCAGGACCATGATTTCAATGGTAAAAAGACTGCAATGTTGTCATCAATAGAGGCTTGGAAGTACAATGGAGACCTGAGCAGGGCCAGGCCCCAGGGTCAGCAGATCTTATTAAAAAATTCTCCAGGGTGAAAGAGCTTGGAGCAATACTGTTCTCCTCAATTGACTTGTGATACTATCTGAACACTTTTTCTTTCTAGCTGGGCTCCAGCCTGAATTGAATACTTCTATACTATCTGCCCCCTTCCCTCTTTCTCCAGGCCAGCCAAGATTTCTCTGAGATAGAGTGCTGAGCTTTCACCCAGCCAGTACCAGGCCTGCTCACCTTGTGGAGGAGGCTGGTGATTTGGGGACCAAAATGTCAAACCACAGCCTTCAGGCCCTATCTGAGAGGACTTTTTCCTCACCACTTAAGTGGGTGTCAAATTTCCTTTTCTTTCTCCACAAGATATAAAATCAATTTCTCTCTCTCTCTTTCTCTCTCATACACACACACACACACACACACACACACACACAGTTTCTGAAGTGCTGAAAACTAGGAAGGCCTACTAGCAGGAGTTTGCTGTCTTTCTCAGAGGCTTGCCATGGTCACTCATGGAACAGAGAGGTTGCTCCCCCCGAGAAGCTGTCAAAGCCTTGGCCCCCTCCCTATATCATTTATAGGTGATAACGTGGTGATCTGTTCACAAGTCACTATAATAAAAGCAGCTCACACGTGTTTACAACTCCCAAACTATGGTAAGGAATGGCCAGTGTATGAGGGAATAGGCTGCCCTTCAGCAGGAGACGTTTAGATTGGACATTCAGAAATACTTCCTGGCTGATTTGATGAGCATTAGAACTTACTTTGAAAGGACAATGGGGAATCTCTTTCCCTGGGAGTTTTTAAAGAAATGATTAAATTTCTAGTATGGGAAATGGCATTTAAGCCAAGAGGCAGGGGAATTGAGAGGATGAACTACTGTGGTCACTTAGGAATCCCTATGTCTTTATGTTAAGAGTTGATTTCTGAGGCCTGTCTCCTAGAAATCCTCCAAGTTGGGATGCCTGAGAGGCAGGTTCTGGCTCTGGCTTTAGTTGGGATGTTAGAACTGTAGTCAGGGAGAACATATGCCTCGCCTATTGTGTTCATTTGGTTAGGTTTTCCTGTCCCTGTCTCAGTAAAGAAGAGGGGCATGGGGACCTGGAAATTCCACGTGCTAACTCATATCCTGGCCAGGGAAGATGAGTAGTTATCAGAATGTCAGGATTTTGGGAAAAAAATTAAACAACATTGTTCCTTGTCACTGAAACACAAGCAAGCAAAACAGCAGGCACTTCTTGGAGAACCTGGGGAGGGCAGGGCAACCAGAGACATTCTCTCTTGGCTTATTATAAGCCTTCCCTCACTCCTCTCCTTCCTCTGTGTGTCTTCTTCCCAGGTACCGCATGCACAAGTCCCGGATGTACAGCCAGTGTGTCCGAATGAGGCACCTCTCTCAAGAATTTGGATGGCTCCAAATCACCCCCCAAGAATTTCTGTGCATGAAGGCACTGCTGCTCTTCAGCATTAGTAAGTGCCTGGAGGGGCAGGGAATGCCCCCGGGGGCATAGGGGCTCAGAGCAGAGCTGCTTTTATCATTAAAGGGTTATCAGAAAGAAGTCAACTCCTAGACATTTTCCTTCTTCTTTCACCCTCCCTCCTCTATACTCCCTTAGCATCCTTGTTTCTAACAAGGATGTATTTCATGTCTAGAGACCAGTTTCTCTGCTAGAATTCAATGTCTGTTAGATCCCCACCTACCCCCAGTTTCTCTTTGAGACAAGGCCTTTTTGGCTGATTATACCAGGTCTCTGAATTTTCCCATAGCTTCTATCATAGAAACAGGCAAGGACCACCTTATATTTCTTGCAGGGCAGAAGATATTGCCTCCTGGAAGGAATGGCCTTCTCTGCCAACAGAAGGAGGTCTATGTAAACAACTCAGACGGGGTTTATTTGGCAGCCAAGGAACCTTTCTTTAATGTCTCTTTTAAGCAGAGTGCTGTCTTCTCTGTGAGGGAAAAAGAAGGCAAAATTTTATATTCAAAATCATGTGTTTTAATTGTCTAAATCAGAGCTGGACCATGGACAAGGTAAAACCATAGGTCCTAATAAATGCATTAGATGAGAAAGACTAGAAAAAGGAACGGCTCAGTAAATTTTATTTACTTGATGCCCTTCAGATTGGGTCCAGCTAGCTTTTTCCCTAAGACCTTCTGGGCAGACTGAAGGCCCAGGGCATACAGACCTCAATGGACAGGAAGCCAAGTAGATGGTTCCCTCCCTGTGGGGGTGGGGATCAAATTTGTGGTAAGAAAACTTGGTGCTTTGTCTAATGCTCCTTCGTGGGCATGCTTCCCTTCCTATTCTGTCTTCATCCCACGTCAGTTCCAGTGGATGGGCTGAAAAATCAAAAATTCTTTGATGAACTTCGAATGAACTACATCAAGGAACTTGATCGTATCATTGCATGCAAGAGAAAAAATCCCACATCCTGCTCAAGGCGCTTCTACCAGCTCACCAAGCTCCTGGACTCTGTGCAGCCTGTAAGCAAACGATGGAGGATGCTTTGGCAGGGAGAGCAGCCTGATAGAGCCAAGTGATAATATGCTTTTCTAGGGTCTGGCACCACCTGTTGGGAGGTGCTTCCATTCCCTTCTGGCTTTCAGTGTGGCCCAGGAAGAAAATGCAATGGAAAAGAAAGGAACACAGGTCACAATGTCCCAGCTGGTTGTTGTGAAAGAAGTGGAGGAGTTGAGAACAGAGCAGTTGGGATTCAAGGAAGGGGCTTAGAACAAATAAGTTCTCTAGGCAGACAAAACAGACCTAGATGTTTTCCTCTTCTTCTTTGAGTCATGTGCGTGTGAGTTAATGTGTGTGTGTGTGTGTGTGTGTGTGTGTGTGTGTGTGAGAGAGAGAGAGAGAGTGTGCTGGGAAAGAGGAACACCCAGTCCTGAGTCAGAGAGCTTGTAATGGTGTAAAAGATCTCTTGGGGGACCTCAGTGACTCCCTGGAGACCATTTAATGCACATGTGCGTGCGTGCGCGCGCGCGCACACACACACACGCACACACACACACAGGGAGGACCAAGGACAGGGAAGAAGGAGGGAATCAAAGGTAAGGGGGGGGAGAACCCGACAGAAGCCAACTCCTTGTCAACCCCGTTTTCTGTTTCTCCTGTTATCCCCTTACAGATTGCACGAGAGCTGCATCAGTTCACTTTTGACCTGCTAATCAAGTCCCACATGGTGAGCGTGGACTTTCCAGAAATGATGGCAGAGATCATCTCTGTGCAAGTGCCCAAGATCCTTTCTGGAAAAGTCAAGCCCATCTATTTCCACACGCAGTGAAGCTTTGGAAGCGCCTATTTCCTTACCCCACCCTACTCCCCTTTTCAGATATCTTCTGCCTGTTATAACTCTGTACTACTTCTCTGCAGTGCCTTGGGGAATTTCCTCTGTTGATGTATAGTCTGTCATGAAGATGTTCCTGAGTTCTGTTTGCCGGGCTTTTTTCTCTTTTCCTCCTTTCTTTTGTTCCCCCTCCCTGTCCTACCCTCCCATGGCACTTTCAGACTCTGCTGCCTGCCATGACTATTATCTGTGTTTTGAATGGTGGTGTATTTCTTTAAATCTGTGATGATCTTCATGTGGCCCAGTGTCAAGTTGTGCTTGTTTATAACTGCGCTGTGTGCCAGCCACACAAATGTTTACTTACCTAATGCCACAGGAAGTTTAGGGAGCTAAGAGTATCTGGGAAAACAAAAACCTTGCTAGCATTTTTCCTCTTAAAAAGTGTAAAAACAAACCAAAATCCCCAAAGAGGCCAACAGTGACTAGAATAAGGTGAAAATTGCAAGCCCATGGGGAGTCACTGCTTTTTTCCCAAACCCTTCCTCCCTAGGAGACTTTATTTTCTGCCATTGGCTGTTGCCATTAGAGAGCAAGGTGACCCCAGAGCTGAGTTGGGGCAGGGGACAAATTTAAGAGAATGAAGAGGAGAGGACAGATGGATCACCAGTACCTGCCCACAGCCTTGGCCTCTGAAGTCTAGACTGCTCAACTACAGTGCAGTTCATTGTACTGAAAATGTGCTTCTTGTTTGAAAACTTGTCTGCATGTGAACGCCTCCCCCCAATCCCTTTTCTCTTTCACCCTCTGCCTCCACTCTCAAATTGACGTTCTTTAGCTTTCCTAAGAGCTTTGAACCGAATGTTCTCTTTAGCCAAAACTTGGCCACTTCCAGTGAAGAGTAAGATCAGTGAAAAGGAGAGGAGAGATCTGACCCTTTGAAAGGGCCCATCTAGATCCAGCCCTGCTTTCCCATTTGTGGGCCAAGGAGGAGCTTGGGGCTGGAGTTAGAGGAAAAGGAAGTGGTGGCTTGGCTGTTATCCTGCTTAGGACACTGAAGATTTGATCCTTCTTTGCCCCCACCTTTAAAAGACCTCAATATTTTTTGCCTGACTCCATGCAGCTGCAAGCTCCTCCACCCTCCCTTTAGTGTTCTGTAGGGCTGAACTTCACCAGACTGCATTACAGCCACAGTGCTGAAGCTTGTTCACTCCTTTCAGCATGTTCACAGACTCTCTGCTAAGAGCCCCCACCACCAAAACGGCTAGCAAGCCAGCAGTCTTGACATCTATCTCTAGATGCCAGTAGGCTCAAAGACTTCTTACCAAAAGTCTCTCATCAACTATCAGATTTCTGGAGCCCTTGGACAAACTGGAAAGAAGGCATCAATGGGATTGGACAAGCTGGGCGTCTTGCCCTTGTCCCCCAGAGATGATAACGTCCCACCAAGTGGAAAAATGCCAACTTCCTCCTTCATAGCAGCTAAAGGGGCTACCCAGACCAGAGTTGAAGAGAAAACTCAATTACCAGGGCGGGAAGAATGAAGGCACTAGAACTAGAAACTCTATAAATGCTCTCCTTGCCACCCAGCATATCCACCTACAAAAGTCATGGAAAGAAGAGAGAAGAAACCAAGAGGAGACTCTGACTACTAAATTAAAGTCTTCAGAGGCAAAATCTAAAGCCAGATGGGCACCATCTGGTGAGTTTACTCATCCTCCTCCTCTGTTGCTGATTCTGGGATCTGACATTGGCCATACTCACTCAGACTTCCCACCTTTCTTGCTGCCTCTGTGTCAGAGGGAGGCTGAAACATGGAGACTACAGAACCATGGAAAGGTTTGGTTGTTGTGACTCCAATGGGCTGCCACCCATG
The DNA here is from genome assembly GCF_020826845.1 of Diceros bicornis minor. NCBI lineage: Eukaryota > Metazoa > Chordata > Mammalia > Perissodactyla > Rhinocerotidae > Diceros > Diceros bicornis. The sequence goes on from NC_080781.1 coordinate 61,183,018, forward strand.
AACTCAGGGTGTGTTCCTGGGACACTGGTTTCATATAGTCCTTTGGCACACCTCTGTTCTGTTGACTTTGTCCCTTAATCCCCAGTGCAGGGGGAGTGTCCACCTACTTTCTCATCTTGGCCACTGCCTCCTCACTTAGCTCTTAAATTCATCTGCTAAACTCAAGAAATTAGGGGCCAGTCATCAAGCTGCCCATTTCAGTTGGTTCACTCTACTTGTTGAGGAGATAGTTTCAGAGTGACATGATATGATCTACATGGGTTTCCTCCCCTGATTTCTGTGTTGATATTAATAGCCAAATGAACTTGCAAAACAGCTTCTTTAAATAACAAGGGAGAGGGGAACCTAAGATGGGTGATATACCAATCCAAGACTGCTGGATAAAACTAAAGCTGACAGGTTGTCTTTCTAGGGTAGGATAGATAAATTCTGGTTTTCTTTGTTATGACACCACTTGGCTTATGTAAGCTCACAGTATCGCTTTTAGCTGTTTTAAACAGGAAAAAAATCCACCAGTCTTTTCAGTTAAACTAGGTTACATCTTAATAGTTTCTTTACATGTCTTTTGAAATGATTTTCATCTTTTGTGGTACATGGGTTTGATTAAGTCATTCTAATACCTCTCCTTGTACTAGAGGCTATCTTTACCATTTCTCTATCAAATTTTTCATCTTTATGGATTTCCCAATCGTGACTCTTGTCTTTATGAATATAAATGTTTTTAATTTGTGAAAGCCAAAAACCAGTGAAACAGCAGTGTAATTAAAAGCAGCAACAACTGGATTACTCCAGATTTCTGAACGGCAAGACAAGGAAAAATGGCCTAAAAAAGGTTTTCAGCCTACTGTTTTTACACTGGGGTTTCAGTGAGCAAAGGAGATTTTAGCTTGGTTTTGTTCTCCCACAGATGAAAAGGAGATTTTTTTTTTCTTTTGGCCATTGATGTTCCAGCTAATGTAATTGACAGAAGTCTCGTTTTGCATGCACTCTGCTCTACAAACAGAGTAGATGTGGTTGGTACACTGTGCTCACCTATGAAGGATCGGCGATCCAGACCCACTTACCTGGTGAGCTGGAAGACGAGGAGCACTCACCAGACAAGTCACGGTTTGCAGTGCTTGATGGGAATGGACAATGAATAAGAGAAAAAGAAAGAGCACCAGGGAGGAGGGCCCGTCTGTGCTGGGCAGCAGACAGCTGCCGGGGTCACAAACTCTGTGGTCAAAGAAAAGAGTCGTGTGGCGGTTCCAGCTCTTGTTCATTGGGCAGCTTGCCCAGGCTTGGCCCCTGAGCTGAAATGGGGTTGGGTTCTTTGTTCCACAGCTTTTCTATGCCACAGACAGTGTCATTGTTCTTGGAGAATTCATTTTTTTAGTAAGAAAAGGATTTTTTGAAGGATTCTGTCATATATCTTTGAAAAAGAAAATCAGAACATGTATATTTTTATATATGTTCACTGGTACTAAAAAAGAAAAAAAAAAAGCTTCACTCTGTCCTTTGGGTAGTTGCTGAGGTGATTGTCCAGGTTCAGAAATAATGTACTGATGCTAGAGTCCTTCTCTGTCCATACTCTACTTCTAAATGCATATATGCATATATATAGCAAGAAGTATTCTATTTGTATTTTAAGAGAAAATAACGTCCACCATCCACATGATACTCACACTACACAAATGACCTAACTTTGAGCTTCAAGTAGCTTCTCTTCTAAGTGTTTGTTTCATTAGGCACAGCACAGACATGGCTTTGACCCCTTTTCTCCCTTGATATTCGGCAGGGCACAAAAGCCTAAGCCATTCTCTCTGCCCCTTCCCAGCCCTGTGCCAGGGTTGCACTTCATGAGTCTTTCTCCAGACAGCCCAGTAACTATCCCTGCATGGTCCTTGCATGACCTTGGGAAAACAAGAGGCTGACTACTAATTATCATGTGCCAGTAGCCCAGGTGAGAGGGCACTGGGCCAAGGGAGTGGCCTTCATCCTTGACCCCCTGTAGGGGGTCACGGGAACCAGGAATGTTAAAGCACAGGATCAAATCCCAAACTTAAAAGTCAAAATAAGCCATTTAGCATGTGCAATTTCTTGTAAAAGGAAGTTTCTACGCCTGCTGCCTTTTATAGGCAGGTCTGTTCTCACCACTAATCTCTTTGAAAATCTTTGAAAGCAGTTTAAAAAAAAGACAAAGAGATGAAAGCATCACATTATGTAACCAAAGATTACACTGTATCTGCTAAGATACCAAATTTTTTAAGGGCAGGGAGGGAACAAGCATTAGTGCCTCTCTGGTAAGCTATCCAAAGACAGACAAAAGGACTTTGCTGGTGACTGACTTATAAGAGTTTTGTGGGGTTTTTCCCCCACAATATACATGTTTAGAAGAATGGAAGATAATTTTGAAAAAAAAATGGGATTATAGGTCCTTCACTAAGTGATTTTATAAGCAGAACTAGCTTTCCTTTTCTCTAGCAGTTGCTGAACAAATTCCTAAAGCTCCATTATTGCATGGTTAGAAATGGAGCTGTTTTGGCCACTGTGTTTGCTAGTGCCCATGTTAGCTTATCTGAAGATGTGAAGCCCTTGTTGAGAAGGGGAGCATTTAAAGGACTAGATTTTGCACTAGAGAGACAGCAGGCAGAAATTCTCATTTCTGCCCACTTTGGATGGCACAAAAAGTTCTCTGCGATTTAAGGCAGAAGGTTGAAATATATTGTAAATGAGTATATGTATCCATGTTTCAAAATTGAATTTTATATATATATATATATATATATATATATAGATATAATGTGTTCTGATAGCTTTACCTTTCTCTGCACCTATATATTTGGTTCCAGGTCATAATTGATACCATGTACTTGTGAGAGAGGCTGTAGTTACATTTTGGAAGCTCTCTCAGAAAGGAAAAGACACCTGGGTTGATCATATAACTAAGAGATCTCTGCCTCTATTGGGGCCTGACTCACAGGCCTTGTAAAGGAGCAGAGTGGGGAAAAGGATAGGGTACATGACGTATTGCACTTTACTAGCCCAAGACAGATGAATGTGTAAAGGGTGGTGAAGACTCATTGGAACTGACTGGGATTTACCATAGGGAAGGCCCAGACTGGGGGACAAAGGCCCACCCAAATAATTAGCCAGTGGCCCCCTAATGGGACCTGGGCAGTGAGAAGAAGGAAGGGCATTCTTTGCTCTTCACCATCCTTGTGAGAAAAGGGCAGTTTCCTGCACTTGGGAACCTGGAGCAAGTGCTCCATCTTTCACGTAATTCACTCACTTGGGATTGAGGTGCTCTTGCTACTGGGTGTCTGTGTGCTCTAATTCTGGTTTTGGATATGTTATGTGAAGCTTTTAACAATGAAAATGTGCTTTCATCTGTTAAAAAATTGTCATTTTACTAGAAGTTGTATTTCTGTAGGTACAAGTCCATCTCTGCCCATGGGTAGGGATGTTTTTCTTCAATTAAGAGATTGACACTGGGGTCTGTTGCCCAGAGCCTCCCAACCCTCAACCATTTCTAGGTGAAGGCAGAAAAATCCACATTAGTCACTACTCTCCAGACACTTCAGCTGAGGTAACAAACCATTTAGAACGTTCCCACCCCCAAAAATGAGTGGTATTTGAATTTAGCAAGTAGAGTCTTAAGGGGAAAAACAGCCTTTGACTCAGCTTTGATTTATCCCCATTTGATTTGGCCAGAAAGTAGGTAATATGCATTGATTGGTTTCCAACCCCAATTCGGTATAGCAGCGATGCTGGTTCCTTTCTTTATTCCACTTGTCTCTTAGCCTTTTATGGAATTAAGTGAGAAGCTATGGACTGAGTAGCCCTTGTGGCATAAAACGTTTCCCACATGCACTACTTAATAAGGCTGTCATATAGCTACAGATTCCATTGGCCAAAGACTGGAACACACACATACCCTAAAGGGAAGAAAATTCTGAAATGTTGCCCTTTCTCTGGTGGTGCCCTCCCTGGCTGATGCTTCACATTTTGGGACTCTGTTCCCTGCACAGCAGACAGGCCAGGCCTGCAGTCTCTCCCAGCCTTAGCCCTTGGTGCTAACTGTCCTGTAGTGAAGTGTCTGTGAGATTGTCCTATCCCATAAGCCACTCAAGTGCTGAGAGTAGCTACCATTGGGATGACTCAAGCTAAAAAACAGTCCCCTCACCTCTCAGTGACACCTTTCTGCTTTCCCCTAGACTAGAACAGTGATTAGGGAGTGCCTCAGACATTACATTCTTGTGCTGTCTTTGAGATTAATTTGGCAGCAGGAGGGAGCAGACTATGTAACCAGATGTAAGAATTAATTTTCGATGTTGAGGGAAAAAACAAAAAAAAAGAGAGCATCGTATAAAGATGTTTTTTAAAGAATCATTAATTTTGCTTGAAACTTCTTTCGATGGGGCTTCAATTCTCACAGCGGCACTTGGCCTCCACTGGGCAGCAGGACCAGCCCCAAGCGCTAGTGTTCTGTTTTTTTTTTGTAATCTTGGAATCTTTTGTTGCTCTAAATACAATTAAAAGTGGCAGAAACTTGTTTGTTGGAATACATGTGTGACTCTGGGTTTGTCTCTGTCTCTGCTTTCAGAAATGTCATCCATTGTGTAAAATATTGGCTTGCTGGTCTGCCAGCTAAAACTTGGCCACAGCCCCCTGTTGTGGCTGCAGGCTCGAGTTATTGTTAACAAAGAGACCCAAGAAAAGCTGCTAATGTCTTCTTATCACCGTGGTTGATTTGTTAAAACATAAAACAATCTAAAATTTCAGATGAATGTCATCAGAGTTCTTTTAATTAGCTTTTTTTTATTGGCTGTCATTATTGAAGTCAAGAGTTGGTATCATGCCCAGTGGCTGTTTATGCTACTTTGATTTTCATGTATTTTTAAAAATCTTTGCACAGGGGTTATAAATTTGCCCTGTGTTGGCCTTAGCATAGGTTGACCTGGGACCACCAAAATATCAAAGGGTCTGGGCTAGAAAGCACAGATGGACACTGGCGGCCCATTACAGCCTCTCATCAAAAACCCTGAGCTTGTCAACCAGGAGAAAGCCACACAAAACCCAGCTGTTCACTCTCATTCTCATCCTTGTGGAAGCATAAAATGGATTGAGGCTTCACTGCACAGTTCTTGCCAAGCCTCACAAAAGTAATGGGCACGTTCATATTCACATTCTCACTGCTTCTCAGGGGCCATATTGTCCTTGACCATCTAGGTAAAATCCAAGCCAGGCTTCCTTGGGGTTTTCAAAAGTTCAAGCAAGGCTCCCTTCTGTCTCCTTTGAGTGTGAATACTTATGATATCCCAAATTGAATTTCTGGCATCTTGAGATACAGGCCATCAGTGAGGTGTGACAAATGTATTAAGGAATAATATGAGAGCTCTCTATGCCTCAATGTCCTCACCTGTAATAGGGGTTGTCATAATGCCTCTTTACTGGGCTAGGTTGGAGATTCAGTAAGAATGTATGTGACCCAGCTGGTGGGCTTATTACTCTGCCTTTGCTCCCTGTTAAAATGCCAGAACTCCTGAGAGGGAATCCCACATTGAGCCATGTTTGTCATTGACCACCTCAGAGAGATGGATTTCTGAAATTTTTCCTGAGAACAGTGCTTGATAGAGAAGAGAAGAAAACCAGAGATTCTTGGGATGTGTGTTTGTGTATGTCTAAGTAAGAGAGAGAGAATATATATGTTTGTGGGTTGTGTGTATAAATCAGAGCCTGCCTCTAGAAGAGCCCCTCCAACCACCATTGCTTAAGTTCTTTTGCACCTACAGAGAGTGACATAACAGCTGCCTTACTTGGTTTCATTTACTCAGCTCCTGCCTAAAGTGGGTAATTAGTACCCACCATAGATTTTCCAAAAGGTAGCAAAGCACAGAGGGTGGGGGACAAGGACGCCTAGTAGATTTAAAAAAGCCTGGAGGCAGGAGTCCTACATGTGTCTTGCTAATGGTCATATAGCTAGTGCATAGCTAGGATTCTGGCCTGCTGATTCACTATATGATACTGGGCAACCCTCTGCCCTTTTCTAGACCTTATTTTTCTCATCTATAAAATGAGTGTGTCTGAAGATGTGGAATAGGACTATACAAGATGAGAAGCCCCTTCCAATTTGGACACCATGGCTATAGCAAACTGCAGCAACACCTTTCTTAATCATGACATAAAGAGAAAAGGAAATGGCCTTTTATCATCCCTAGAAGACATAGTTTCGAAGCTAAAAGCCCCATGTTTGTACTGAACAAAAATTTACTGAACCCCTGGGGGGCGGGAGGTCAAAACAATTGAGTCCTGTGTAATAGATGCTGTCAACCCCTGGATGGATGGGGAAGAGGCTCAAAAGTGAAGTAATTTGTTTACCGGTTAGATGATCTCATAAATAGCAGAGATAAATAGAAATTATATATGCCACAGTCCATGCTTTCAGTGAGTTTACAGTCTATTAAGTACCTTAGGCCAGACCAGTCTGGGACTTCAACCCATCACATCCACCCCCAACCCACCTACATCCATCCCTCAGGCAAGATCGGGCTAACCTTTGATTTATAATTGCTGCCTTTTAGAGTTAGAAGGGATCTTAGACAACAGCTAGCCCAAACTTATTCTTTATGTGAGGAGGCCAGGCCAAAAACCTTGTTGAATGTTATTGTGAACTAGGATCTGTGGCAAGGGACTAGCCCTAGAACACCCAGCTCACATCTCCTTCTTGTGCCTGCAGGCAGCATACTAGGGTGTCAGGGCACCTGAGAACCTCTACCATCCCCTTGCACACTGGTTCAGAGTCCCAGTGAGAGAGCCTCCACTTCCTGTATATGATTCCTGTGTAAACAACCCAAGGATCTCTACTACAACCGCAGCGCCTACTTCACCTACCACTCACTCCCAGAGGTTTTCTTCATACCACTGCAGGGGAGGGTGAGCGAAGGAGAGCATTACTGGGGGAGCTGGAGTAGGGACTGCAGAAGCAATGGGAAACATTTAAAAGACACACTGAAGTATGAAAATGTAGTTTTCTGAATTAACAGGAGTTAACAGGCAGATGCAGATAATTCAAATCCTCAGGTTCTCCTGCCACCATTTTTTCAGGCTACAACTTTCCCTCTTCCCTCGACTTCTTTCCCAGGGTTCTTCAAGCAAGGAGAAGGCTATTTGGAGAACTTAGTCTGACTTCCAACCAACAAGACTCTACCAAAAAAGCTGACTTAAGCCAGACTCTATGCAAACAGTCCCACCAATTCCTATTGGGGCACTTCAAATTTCAGACCGGAAAACAGGCCAGCACAGCAGGCAGATGCTGTGAGAGGCACATCACCTGCCACCTGGGCAGTGACACTTGTCCCCAAAGAAAGCAAGCCCTTTTGATGCTTATACACAGTGTGAAGAGTGGATAATGTCATGGTTGGACTAACCTTGTGAGAGAATCCTACCACCTCAAAAGACTATAGGGACTCTTCAAAGGGGCACAATATCGAATCATCTCTTCATTAATTTGTTCTTTCCTTTATTCAACAACTATTTATTTGTGCAACCACTATGTACCCTGCACAGGAACATGACAGACATGATCTCTGTCCTCATGGAGCTCCAATCTAGTGGGAGAGACAGACAAAGACACAGACAATTGTAATATAATGTAATGGGTGCTATAGTGAAGGAAGTTCAAAGTTCTGTTGGGGTACAGCAGCAGGATTCCTAGCCTTGTCTAGTGGGAAGGTCAAGGAAGGCTTCTTAGACAAGTCTGGGCTGTGACCCAAGTTGAATGAAGATGAGACTGAGGGTGGAGAAAAGGGCATTTTTCCTCGGGTAAGAGACAGCAGCCTTGTGAGGGAAACTACAAATAGTTTAGTTTAGCCTAAGGGAAAAGTTTGAAGAAGGGTGTCGCTGTGAGAGAAGAAGGTAGAGAAGGAGGCACAAGCAAAGCTATTGAGGGCCTATGCGTCACACTGAAGAATTTGGCGTCTATCACAAGGTGAAAGGGGAGCCATAGAAATTCTTGCTAGCATTTCAATTCCCAGAACACATGATTTCATCTGAACCTCATAACATCCTGAGGAGGCGGGCAGTCCAGGGATCAAGCCCATTTTGCAGATAGGGAAACTGAGGCTCAGCATGGTAAAATGATTGGCTCAAAGGCTGTTCCTGAATAATTAATGGCCCCAAGGCTAAACTGGAAGCCCTCAATCTCCTGATTTCCAGTCTCAGCCCCCTCACATTAAACCAATCTATCAAAGACCTCAAGACCTGGTGCAATTCTTGGAATGTGTTCAAGAGTCTCTGTGTTGATAGCATGTACTGTCTACTATCCCACCCATACGTGCCATGACCTTCCTGAGGTGACATTCACTGGCTAGGGCTTCCTAGATGGCAGACGGCATCCCAGAGAGGAGCAGTAGCATCATCTTAAGGGGTAGTGCAGGCTGTGGGAAACCAGCCAAATTGGTGTTCTGTGGGCATGGGGCCTCATTTCTTCATTCAAACAGGAAGTCAGAAATAATGCTGGAGAAGAAACAATATTCCATCTTCCTAGAGGAGATCACATCTGACTCAGGCCTTAAACAATGAGGTGAAATTCCGTAGGAGGGAAAGGTAGCTGAGCAGACAACCAAAGCAGAGATAACGGCATGGGTAAATGCCCAAGAGGCAGGAAAGAGCGTGGCTTCTGCTTTGAGATGAAGCAAATAGGAACTAGTGGGGAGTAAGAGCTGGAGATGAGTCTGGGCTAAGGCCCATTATGAAAAGTCTGTGTGTCCTGCTAAGAGGTGTAATTTCTTCTTGTAGGCCAGTCATTCTTAGCTGCCACACATGAACAATAATGGCCACATGTGTGACATACTCTCAAGGGAGGCTCCAGGGTTATATGCAATTCCTGACACACTATCACTAAGCCCCTTTCTCTCTCTTTCCTTCTTAGCTCCTTAGCTCCTTTCTCTTTCTTATTTTTTAAGAAAGCAAATACAAATACAAGGGAGTCTGACAGCATAGAAAGGAAAAATTTGAACCTCCTGTAGTATATTTTTAAGAAAATTATCCACCAACTTCAATGTTTAAGATATCAACAAATCACTTGCCATACCTCACAACTGACTATAGAACACGGGTTAAGATAATTAAGGACTTTTGAACAAAGCTGTAACATGATTAGTTTGGGGAGATGGAAGCTATGCTAGAACATATTGTATAAGACTGTAATAGAGGGTAACACAGAGGTTGACTCAAGGAAATATAATAATAATCATAATAATAATATGTATTGAACACTTACTATGGGCCAGGAAATACTAAAGCTAAGCTCTTTATATATTGTGTTTTACATAATCCTCACATCAACCCTATGAGTTGAACACAGTTACTCCCATTATATAGATAAAGAAACTGAGGCTCTGACCCAACATTATTTCTCGCTCAGACGAAGGTTACTTCTAAGTGATAAAGCCTGAACTTGTTGCCAAAGCCTACAGTTTTGATCACTGAACTATATTTTCTTTTTTGAAAGGCTGGTTGATTTTCTCAGTCTTTGCAAAGAGGCCCAAGGAACTCAAAAGCAGGCAGCGTTATAAATAGGAATAAATAAGGAACTATATCACAATGGAATTGTCTTCACAACCACTCACTCCAGGAATGACAGTGATGTCTGGTGTACGTGAGCCCATGATTTCTGCAGAGCAGCCGCCTCTTCCCCAAACTTCAGATGAGTCCTGTTGGGAGAAAAAAATGGTCTTCTCCAGCCCTACCATCTCCCAAGTGTCTTGCCAAGTCTCTTGCTCTCCCTCCTGTCTCTAGTTAGAGGTACCTGGGGTACAGCAGTTCATCAGGTGTCCAGAGAACCTATGAGCATATTTGTCTATAAAGGCAGTCAGGGGGAAAGAGCATTGGATCAGGAATCTGGATACCAGCTTCTGCCACTAACCAGAAGGTAAAATTTAGCAGGCCCCTTCCCCTTTCCGGGCCTCAGTCTCCCCATCTGAAGAGCAAGGGAGATAAGGACTACGCTAGTTTCTTCCAGCTGTAGCATACCCTCTTAGAGTCTGTGAAACTTTTGGCTAAAACTAGAATTTTGTCAATCTGGGAATTTCCAGCTTTATCTCACTCCAATACCTATAATCTTATTCCTACATTTTAGAATCTGTATCATAGAAAAGACTAATAATAGAGTTTGCTCTACTTGCAAATGCCTGGTCAATAGCCTCCTTGACAACACATCCAGTATTGCATTGCTTGTTGTTTCATAGCAACCTCCACCCTACAGCATGCCATCTTGCCTATCATTCGTACACATCTGTCAATCTTAGTGGGAGTATATTTCTACTAATGTTTCTTGGGCCATTCTGTGCCTGGACAATTTTGATATAGGTCAAAGACCCTGCTAGACATATCTCCTATCCAGAATAAATGTGGGCAACTATGACTGCTTGAGGAGTCTCTGAGGTAGAGGTGGTATGGACTTGATTAATGGTCTAGGTCGGGAATAAAAGTATAGGCAGTGCCATCGGATAAGTACTAATGGACAAGAGACCAGACGAGAGGCGTCCGTTTGGGAATAGGGCAATACATTCTACTAGCCTTTGTTCAAGTGGTGCCCTTCATGTGAAATGCCCTTCTCCATTTCTGCCTAGGTAAATCCTTCCTACACATTAAGGCTCAGCTCAAAAGGCAACTTCAGGATGTTTTCTTTGATTTTTTCAACTGGAAATGAGTTCTCTCTCCTTTAAACTTTGAATCTCCTTCCTCTAAGCCTAAACCACTCGTTTGGCTTACAGTTAGTTATAATAGCAACCCATTGCCATTTAAATAGTACTTTGTATCTTATAGTACTTTGATATCAGTATCTCATTGGAGACTCACAAGAACCCTATAAGATAAGGAAAGCAGGGCAGGAATTATTAATATCTCAGTTAAATATGTGATAGGAAGGAAACACTGTTATTTTAGAAGTTGGCTGGAGACTTCTATTTCTAGCAATACGTCTTACTAGATATGCTAAATGACCCTCCCAATGAAAACAATGTCAGGTGAAATATAAACATAATATTTTAAAATTCATTGCTGAACTAGTATGATAGTAAAGAACCCACAGCCAAAAAGGAAGTGAAAGCAGGAACTCTGGAGGTAAATGAGTGTCAAAGCCAAATTTTGCCCTGAGGATTTTACCAGACACTGGGATACTGAATTTCTACACTGACGACTGTAAGAGGTGAGGGGAGAAGGAGATAAAGACTAGGGCTTGCCCAAGATGAGGGGTCTTATAGAAGATTTCCACATAAGGCTGGTATCCTAAAGGGCCATACCCTCGATGTAAGAATGAAGAAGAATTAAATCTGTCTTAGAGAAAGAGATAGTAAGGAAACCTGCCTGGCTTGACCTTGGCACTGGGTGGAGGGGAAAAATAAACCTCTCATGAGATTTTATAACCATAGGTGGTCTTCACATAGTTTTATAGTCCTAACCCGAGATACTTAGGAGGTCTGAAAAACTAAAACCTGAGATCCCTGATCATCAGTTCCCACAGGTGATTCGCAAAGGCATATCCTCTATGGAAGAATGCTACTTTCATCCAAGCCTCAAAAATTCCTATATATAAAGGTCCAAAGAAAATGAGAATCTCACAGTGAAAAGTTACAAAACACAAAGAAACAAGACACCCTGAGTAAAAGCCAGCAGAAACAACAAATATCAAATCATACCCACAGACCTATAGAACATAGAACCATCACATATAGAATATAAAGTTAACTTTATTTAAAGTGGTTAAAGAGATTCATAAAATGCTTGAAATATAAGGAACAAGGAACAAGAGACTATAAAGAACAGCCAAACATATTTGAAAAAGAATAACATAGAAGATCTAGAACCAAAAGTGTAGAATAGTAGAATTAAATATATATTGATAGATTAAAGAACATAATATAAACAACTGAAGAGAGAATTAGGGACATTGAAGATATATGCAAACAAATTATTTATAACGTAGCACTGAAAGACAATAAAATGGAAAATATGAGAGGTTAAGAGACATGAAGGTAGAGCATATAGATCTAATATATATTTAACAACTTCCAGAGCACGGTCATGGAGGAGAAAAGAGGCAATATTGAAAGATACAATAGCTGAGAATTTTTCAACATTGTTGAAAGACATTCATCTTCTTTTTTCTTTCTTTTTTTTAAATTTTTTGTTTATTGCAGTAACATTGGTTTATAACATTGTATAAATTTCAAGTGTACATCATTATACTTCTATTTCTGCATAGATTACATCATGTTCACCACCCAAATACTAATTACAACCCATCACCACACACATGTGCCCAATTACCCCTTTCGCCCTCCTCCCTCCCCCCTTACCCTCTGGTAACCACCAATCCAATCTCTGTCTCTATGTGATTGTTTGTTGTTGTTATTATCTACTACTTAATGAGTGAGATCATATAGTATTTGACCTTCTCCCTCTGACTTATTTCACTTTGCATAATATCCTCAATGTCCATCCATGTTGTCACAAATGGCTGGATTTCATTGTTTCTTATGGCTGAGCAGTATTCCATTGTGTATATATACCACATCTTCCTTATCCATTTATCCCTTGATGGGCACTTAGGTTGCTTCCAAGTCTTGGCTATTGTGAATAATGCTGCAATGAACACAGGGGTGCATGTATATCTTTACTCATTGATGTTTTCAAGTTCTTTGGATAAATACCCAGCAGTGGAATAGCTGGATCATATGGTAGTTCTATCCTTAATTTTTTGAGGAATCTCCATACTGTTTTCCATAGTGGCTGCACCAGTTTGCACTCCCACCAGCAGTGTATGAGAGTTCCCTTCTCTCCACATCCTCTCCAACACTTGTTGTTTCCTGTCTTGTTAATTACAGCCATTCTGACGGGCGTGAGGTGATATCTCGTTGTAGTTTTGATTTGCATTCCCCTGATAGTTAATGATGTTGAACATCTTTTCATGTGCCTATTGGCCATCTATATGTCTTCTTTGGAGAAATATCTGTTTAGGTCTTTTGCCCATTTTTAAATTGGGTTGTTAGTTTTTTTGTTGTTGAGATGCATCAGTTCTTTATGTATTTTGGAGATTAACCCCTTATCAGATATATGGTTTGCAAATATCTTCTCCCAATTGTTAGGTTGTCTTTTCGTTTTGTTGATGGTTTCCTTTGCTGTGGGGAAGTTTTTAGTTTGATGTAGTCCCATTTGTTTATTTTTTCTATTGTTTCTCTTGCCTGGTCAGACATGGTTCTTGAAAATATGTTGCTAGGACCGATGTCGAAGAGCGTACTGCCTATGTTTTCTTCTAGAAGTTTCATAGTTTCAGGTCTTACATTCAAGTCTTTAATCCATTTGGAGTTAATTTTTGTGTATGATGTAAGGTAAGGGTCTACTTTCATTTTTTTGCATGTGGCTATCCAGTTTTCCCAACACCATTTGTTGAAGAGACTTTCTTTTCTCCATTGCATGTTCTTGGCTCCTTTGTCAAAGATTAGCTATCCATAGATGCGTGGGTTTATTTCTGGGCTTTCAATTCTATTCCATGGATCTGTGTGCCTGTTTTTGTGCCAGTACCATGCTGTTTTGGTTACCAAAGCTTTGTAGTATATTTTGAAATCAGGGAGTGTGATACCTCCAGCTTTGTTCTTTTTTCTCAGGATTCCTTTAGCTATTCGGGGTCTTCTGTTGTTCCACGCGTCCACAAAATTCCTACAGCGGGGGTGCTCCCCGGCTCAGGGGCCTGCTCCTCCAGGGAGGCTGCGTGCATTTGGGCTACTCCTGGGCGGCCATGAAGCTGGCAGCTTGTGAAGGCGGCTTTTTTTCTCTCCAGAAAGGAGTTTCTGCCTCTTCCACCTCGATTAGGATTTTCCTTTGTTGCAGGAGTTCCTCTTATCCAGTTTTCAGTTCTCTCTCAGGGGTAATTTTTCCACGAGTAGTTGTAAATTGGCTGTCTCCGCGGGAGGAGATGAGTTCAGAGTCTGCTTACGCTGCCATCTTGACTTCTCTTCTCAAAAGACATTCATCTTTAAGATCTAGAATCCTGACAAATCTCAAGCTAGAAAAATAAAAGAAATCAACAGGAGACACATCATCGTGATTTTACAGAACACTAAAGAAAAAATATTATAAAAGCAGTCCGTGAGGAGGGGAAAACGACAACAAAACAAATCATGTATAAAGAAATAGCCATTACACTTAAGATTAATTTATTAATAATAATAATGGCAGCAGAAGGCAGTGGAAAATTATGTTTGATGTACTGAGAGAATTCTCTACCCAGCAGAATTATTTTTTAATTTAAAATAAAGATATTTTTAACTAGACCCTCATTAAAGGAAATTCTAAGTGACATGCTTCAGATAGATGAGAAAAGATCTTGGATGGCAGATCTGAGATGCAAGAGGTAATAGTGAGCAAAGATATTGGTAAACATGTGGATAAATCTAAACATATGTTGACTATACGCAAAAAAAATGTAATGTCTGATTTGTGGGAAAATAACAAGATAGAATTAAAGAATTTGACAACAGCTTATATATTGATAGGGGGTGATTAGAGTTCAAAAACTAAAGTCTTTAAGTTGTTGAGCAAGAAGAAAAAGATACTCATTAACTTAATTTTTTTATCCAGTTCTATTTTTTCCATTTTATTGAGATATAATTTACATACAGCACTGTGTAAGTTTAAGATGTACAGCATAATGATTTGACTTTCATATATTGTGAAATGATTATCACAGTAAGTTTAATTAACATCCATCATCTCATATAGATACCAAAAAGAAAGAAAAAATGTTTTTCTCCTTGTGATGAAAACTGTTAGGGTCTACTCTCTTAACAACTTTCGAATATACCATGCAGCAGTGTTAACTATAGTCATCATGTTGTACATCACATCCCCAGTACTTATTTATCTTAAAACTAGAAGTTTGGGTCTTTTGAACACCTCCATCCATTTCCCCCAACCCCCACCTCTGGTAACCACAAATCTGACCTCTTTTTCTATGAGCTTTGTTTTGTTTTTTTAGATTCCACATAAAACTGAGCTCATACAGTATTTATCTTACTTTGTCTGACTTATTTCACTTAGCAGAATGCCCTCAAGGTCCATCCATGTTGTAGCAAATGGCAAGATTTCATTCTTTTTTTGGCTGAATAATATTCCATTTTATATATATATGTCAGTGGACACTTAGGTTGTTTCCATGTTTTGGCTATTGTAAATAATGCTGCTATGAACATGCGGGGGTGCAGATATCTCTTCAACATAGTGTTCTCTTTTTCTTCGGGTATATTCCCAGAAGTGAAATTGCTGGATCATATGGTAGTTTTATTTTTAATTTTTTAAGAAATCCTCATACTGTTTTCTATAGTAGCTGTACCAATTTACAATCTCACCAACACTGCGCAAGGGTTCCCTTTTCTCCACATCCTCACCAACACTTGTTATCTCTTGTCTTTTTGATGATGGTCATTCTAACAAGCATGAGATGATATCTCACTGTGGTTTTGATTTGCATTTCCCTAATGATTAATGATGCTGAACACCTTTTCGTGTACCTGTTGGCCATTTGTATATCTTTTTTTGGAAAAATTTCTGTTCAGGTGCTTTGCCCATTTTTTAATTGGATTATTTGGTTTTTTGCTATTGAGTTCTATGAGTTTTTTATATATTTTGTATATTAACTTCTTATCAGGTATATGGTTTGCAAATATTTTTCCCATTCTGTAGGTTGTCTTTTCATTTTGTTCATTATTTCTTTTGCTGTGCAGAAGCTTTTCAGTTTAATGTACATCCACTTGTTTATTTTTTATTTTGTTGCTTGTGCTTTAGGTATCATATCCAAAAAATCATTGTCATGACCATTGTCAAGAAGCTTTTTTCTTATGTTTTCTTCTAGGAGTTTTATGGTTTCCAGTATAAGATTTACATCTTTAAACCCTATTTTTGAGTTAATTTTTGTGAATGGTGTAAGATGGGGGTCTAGTTTCATTCTTTTACATGTGAATATCCAGTTTTTCCAGCACCACTTATTGAAGAGACTGTCTTTTCTACATTGAGTGTTCTTGGCTCCATTGTCAAATATTAGTTGACTGCATATGCAGATTTTATTTCCAGGCTCTCAGTTCTGTGCCATTGGTCTATGTGTCTGTTTTTATGCTAGTGCCATACTGTTTTGATTACTATAGCTTTATAACATAGCTTGAAATGAGGAAGTGTGATGCCTCCTGCTTTGTTCTTCTTTCTCAGGATTGCTTTGGCTATTTGGGGTCTTTTGTGGTTCCATATAAATTTTAAGATTGTTTTTTCTACTTCTGCCATTGGAATCTTGATAGAGATTGCAATGAATTGAATCTATAGATGGCTTTGGGTAGTGTGAACATTTTAACAATATCAATTCTTCCAATCCATGAACACAGGGTACCTTTCCATTTATTTGTGTCTTCTTAAATTTCTTTTCTCAGTGTCTTATAGTTTTCAGTGTAGAAATCTTTGACCTCCTTGGTTAACTGTGTTCCTAAGTATTTTATTGTTTTTGATGCTATTGTAAATGGGACCATTTTCTTTATTTCCTTTTCAGATAATTCATTGTTAGCATATAGAGTGGCTGATTTTTGAATGCTAATTTTCTATACGGCAGCTTTACTGAATTCATTGATTAGATCTAATTTTTTGTGGAGTGTCTAGGATTTGCTCTCTATAAAATTATGTCATCTGCAAATAGAGAGTATTTTACTTTCTGTTTCCAATTCAGATGGCTTTTATTTCTTTTTCTTGCCTGATTTCTCTGGCTAGGACTTCCATTGCTATGTTAAATAGAAGTACTGAGAGTGGGTATGCTTGTCTTATTCCTGATCTTAGAGGAATAGCTTTCAACCTTTCACCATTGAGTATGATGTTAGCTGTGGGCTTGTCATATATGGCCTTTATTATGTTGAAGTATGTTCCTTCTAGACCTAATTTGTTAAGAGTTTTATCATGAATGGATGTTGAATTCTGCTCATTAACTTTTGACTTTGTTAAGTATCTACATAATATTATTAAAATAACCAGAAAGTTTGAAGTCAAAGAATGGAAAAATATATTAGGCAAATACTAACCAAAGAAAGCTTATTTATTTGTATTGATAACAGACAAAATAAACTTTATGACAAAAGCATACTATAAATAGGTAAGTTTGTGGTGATAAAAAATCCAGTTTACCAGGAAAATAGCATCACTTTAACTTTGTATGCCTCTCATAACAAAGTCTCAAAAATATACAAAGCAAAATGTGAAACTATATGAAAAAGTTAACAGAATTGATATTATAGTGGAAGAGTTTAACATTATTTCACTCAGGAACTGATAGACTAAAGAGACCAAAAAAAATTGGTAAGGATATAGAAGATTCAAACAGCAAAGTTAACTAAGGTTATTTTTTTTTATCATATATAGAACTTTAGACTCAACACTGGAGAATGCATATTCTTTTCAAGCACATGTAGAATATTTTTTAAAATGGTCCACGTGCTAGGCCAGGGACCAGAAAATTATAGCCCTTGGGCAAAATCCAGCCTGCTGCCTGATTTTTGTTTTCCTTCTTTAATAGCTTTATTGAAATAATTCATATACTACACATCTCACTCATTTAAAGAGTATAATTCAGTAGCGTTTAGTATATTCACTGAGTTGTACATCCACTGATACAGCCAATTATAGAACATTCTCATTACCCCAAAAGCAAACCCCACACCTTTTAGCTATCACCCTTCAATCTCTCCATACGCACTCCCTCCAGCCCTAGGCAACCATTAATCTACTTTCTGTCTTTATAGATTTACCTATTCTGGACATTCCATATAAATGAAATTATAAAGTATTTGTTGTTTTTGACTGGCTTCTTTCACTTAGCCTAATGTCTTCAAGGTTCATCCATATTGTAGCATGTATTAGTATGTCATTTATTTTTATTGCCAAATAATATTTCATTGTATAGACATATTGCATTTTGTTTATCCATTCATCAGTTGATGGACAACTGGGCTGTTTACGCTTTTTAGCTACTATGAGTAATACTGCTATCAACATTTATGTACAAGATTTTGCATGGACATCTGTTTTCATTTCTCTTGGATATATAACCTAGGAGTGGAATTGCTGAGTCACATGGTGGCTCTTTGTTTAACATTTTGAGGAAATGCCAGCCTATTTTCCACAGTTTCTGCAACAGTTTACATTCCCACAGTGTATGAGGGTTCCAATTTCTCCACATCTTCACCAACAGTTATTATTATCTGTCTTTTTGATTATTGCCATTTTGATGGGTATGAAGTAGTATCTCATTGTGGTTTTTGATTTGCATTTCCTTGATGACTAATGATGTTGAGCATCTTTTCATCCACTTATTGGCCATTTGTATATGTTCTTTGGAATAAATTATTTGGAGAAATATCCATTCAGATCATTTGCCCATTTCAAACTGGGTTGTCTTTTTATTATTGTGTTGTAATATTCTTTATATATTATAGATATAAGGCCCTTATCAAATATATGATTTGCAAAATTTTCCCCTCATTCCCTAGAACATCTTTTCAGTCTCATGATGGTGTCCTTTGAAGTGCAAAAGTTCTTCATTTTGATAGTGTCCACTTTATTTATTACTTCTTTTGTTGCTTTTGCCTTTGGAGTCATGTCTAAGAAACCATTGCCTAATCCAAGGTCACAAAGATTTATGCCTCTCTTTTCTTCTAAGAATTTTACAGTTTTAGAAGTTATATCTAGGTCTTTGATCCATTTTGAGTTAACTTTTTTTTTAATTTTTTTTTTATTGTAGTAACATTGGTTTACAACATTGTAAAAATTTCAGGTGTACATCACTACACCTCCACTTCTGCACAGATTACATCATGTTCACCACCAAAACGCCAGCTACAACCCTTCACCACACACATGTACCGAACCATCCCCTTCACCCCCCCCCCCCCCCGGCAACCACCAATCCAATCTCTGTCCCTATGTGTTTGTTTGATTTCCTTCATTAAGTAGTAGATAATAACAACAATAAACAAACACATAGGGACAGAGATTGAGTTAACTTTTATATATGGTGTAAGATGGGGTTCCAGCTTCATTCTTTTGCATGTGGATATCTGGTTGTCCGATCACCATTTTCTAAAAAGACTATTCTTTCCCCATTGAGTTTTCTTAGCATCAGAGTCAAAAGTCAATTGACACTAAATATAAAAGTTTATTTCTGGACTCTAAATTCTATTCCATTGCTCTATATGCCTGTCCTTATGCAAGTACCACATTCTCTTGATTACCGCCATCCCATTATATTACCAGACAGACAGGAATCTTACAATATAGGATTGTAGGCAAATGGCAACTTAATTTGGTTGATTCCAAGCCTTCATTTACTTTCTTTATTCTTCTTTCTCTCTCATTTTTACTCTCATTTTGTTTTTGTCTCTCTCTTCTTCCTACCTCTGCCCCCTTCCTTTTCAGTTGCTCTTTCTGCCTTTCTCTTTCCCTCCTGTTTCTTTCTTCTCCTTTCATTCTTTCTATCCATCTTTTCTTTCTCTGTCTCCCTGTTCCTTTCTCTTCTCTTGATGCACTTATTCTTTCTTATTTCTTCTGCCCCATTTCTCTCTCCCAGTTAAGTCTCTTTCACTGTCTCTCCAATCTCAGTCTCTCTCTTTCCCTTCCCCTAATCTTCAGCTCTGAGTTTTCCTAGGTCCTGTCTTTTGTGCTCTGGCAAATTCCTGCTAGGTACTGTGAAAAACCACCCAAAGAATGCAGTTTGCTTTGAATTGTACTGGGCTAATCTTTACCTCAAATAGATCCCAAACTTGGTCTCAAATATTCCAATTCAACAAATATTTATAGAGCAACTACATGTATCAGACGTTATGTTTGATTTTATTATACCTAATTTCATTGACCTTTCATAACAACCTTGCAAAGAAAGAAGGAGCTATTATTCCCAATTTACAGACAAGAAAACTTAACTGAAAGGTGAGGTTCAAGGAGGAAAAGGGGCATGACTAAAATTGCATGCTAGGAAGATATAGAATTAAGATTTGTATCTGGTTCCCAAGTCCATACTATTATCATTCTAACAGACCAGGAATGACTAATACCTACCCCTAGAGCTGAAAACAAGAGTAGAAGTGAAGCATGGGTGTGAGGAGGGGTTGGAAGGGAGAGGAATGGCCAAGTGGTATAAGCCCCAGCTTCCCCCCTGCCCTATTTTCTAATCCAAATTTGCCACACTCTTGATTTCATTCTCAGACCTCTTCCTGCCCCAGATCCTGACAGAGAGAATCGTAGAATTTTTATCCCCTCTAGTCAGTGCAGCCTGAAAAGTAGTTATACTCCTCAGACCTGGGACCTGATATTAGGGTACTATATTATGTCTACTATTTCCCCCAGTCTCTTTTGCTGCTAATTGAATCTGACACTGGTGGATGAAGAGTGAGACATAGGCATCCGTCTAGACTTTAAATTTCAGTATTCTGTCCTCTTACCTCATGCTTGTCCAGTGTATTAGCTTGGCCTCTTGCCTGGTTATCCTGCTTCATGCAGCTCTAGGCTTGGGGCTCTGAACACATGCTTATAGCCACCTCCCACCTCAGCCTTCCTCTTCTGAGGGCAGGTTCCACTCCTGTGCCTCCCACTCCTCCCATCTGTTACCCACAGCCAGATCTCACATCATTCACCATGCGAGTGGTGAAGTTGCCTGCAATTCTTCCCCACCTTGTCCTGCTACCAGGCTACCTGCATCTACTGTGTCCTAACATTTCTGTCAGGATAGTTTTCTCAAGGCTATTTGCTCCTTACCAGGCCCACATTACCAAGGTCCTGGGGACCCAGGAACTCTTGTAACTGAGTCATGAAGAAATCAGAGTTTAGCCTTAAAGGAAGGCCTGAGCCTGGTCTCCTCCCCCATCACATTATCTTGCTTCTACAGCCACAACCCAGACTGGAATTAATTAGGTAGTACACGTTTTTCAGGTACAGCATAACCTTTCCATGGGGAACTCTGACTGACAGATTCTAATTTATAAGCTTTATTCTGGTGCATAGACAAACACTGCCATGCTCAGACTGTATCTTTTGAAGGTTATAGCATTTAGACCCCAAAGCTCTTAATTTTATTGGAAATGGGAGAAAAAATGTCATACAAATATTTCATTTCAAAGCATAATGATTCCAAGACATACCTCTTACTGCAGTAATTGCCAGCCACCCACTTGCACTGTGACTTGAGAGTCAGTTAGAAGAGAGCCCACCTCCCTGCTATGTCTATTTTTGGTGTCCTAGGGCAGCAGAAGTGGTCTTCCTCTTCCTCCATGATGGTTTACAGAATGTCTTCTTCCCTGTGTACACATAGACACATACTAAATTTTGGATGCAAATTTAGTATTTCAGTGTATTCAGTGTAAACACAGAGTGTCCTTACAAATATAATGGAGCCATTGAGCCTTACTCCTAGCCTAGAGTCCCCTGGTGGACCGGCTGGCAGAAGCACCCTGATCATTCCAGCTCAGATAGAGTAAATTTGCCTAGAAGGAAAATAAACCAACGAGCAGTGGGGCACACAGAGTTTGATACTAAGATTGATGAGGGGAGAGAATTTGAAATCCCAAGGGGGCCACTGGACAGAGAGCTCCAGCAAGAAAGGCTGGAAAGTGAGCTTAGGGGAAAGGACTGTGTTGGTTAAAACAGGAGTGAGATGAGAATGGAATGGGAAATAGAGTGAGGCAGGTGTCTGGGAAAGACATGAGTTGGGAGAAACACCGGGCATGGGGACTGGAAAGCACAGTATACAAATCAGAGGTGGAAGAGCTACCTGAGAGGCAGTTGTAGCCAGAACACTGGTGGTAGCATCCAAACCTACCAGAAGGAACCATGTTACTTTGAAGATGAAAGGGAGTGAGCCAACCTCAACAATGGACTAGAGATAGGGGGAATGAGAAAGCAGACTTGCTTTAAAGTTTTTAGAGCCATAAGTTTGTCTTGAAGTCTCCATCAGAGTGAGAACATGTGGGTCACCACAAGGAAAAAATTTGTCCTCAGTGCAAGAGGTCCTGGCTTTGCCCACCAAAACTCTGGCCAAGGGGGAGGTTATGAACAAAGGCTTAGAGAGCCAAGTGTTGAAGAGAAAAGAGGTGAGAGTGCCTTTCCCACCTTTTATTTCCATATGGAACCTTGTCTTTGGGGACTCCTCCAAAAGTCTTCATCATAGTCAGACATACCTCAGTTACAGTCCTGGTCCCATCACCAGATGACACTAGATGAGTCACTGTATCTCTATAAGCCTCAATTTCCCCTTCTGAAAACTGAAGATAGTATCACTATATTGTCATTGAGGTTTCTCAATAACTGTTAAGTGAATTTAATGCAGCTCTGACTCTCTCCTGCTGGCCATGAGAGGGCAGATATGGTAAATCCCAAGATTATAGCACCACTTGCCCTTTGCTGCTGGGTGGTCTGGGCCTTGCGCCAGCTGTCTCCTCTACTAGACAAGTGGAACAATGGTCTGGTGACCCCTGCTAGGTTGAAGATAGTATGGATGTTAAGGCAATGAAAAAATTACCAGAGTTAATGCTATTCTCAAGTGGAAGTGGAGAGGAGATGGCAGCTACAAGAATGCCCAATGCAGCTGAGAGATCACCTATCACTAGCTCCCCATCTTTACCACTTCCTACACTGAAATAGAAAGTGCCCTTGACCTCCATCAGGTGGGAGCCATCTGTCTCTGAGTTATCTAGGTTTCCTGATACTTGGCTTAAATCCCTCCACTGTCCCTTTCTCCCTCCTTTTCTCTTTCCTGCCTCTACTCCCACTCATCAGAATAGCTATGGGAACCATCCTCTGGGGCTCTGCCAGGCCTCCAGATTTCCATTCTCTGTACCAACATTTATGGCTATGTTAGGGAGAATACATGGCTTCAAACCTCTCCACTTGTTCTTTTAGCCTAGACTTTACTAAATGTGGGGGAGCACTAGAATTTGCTGAGTGCTGAGCATATGCTAGACACACTGCCAAATACATTACATTTGTTATTTAATTTAATCAGTGCAAAGGTCCTGTAACCATTTTACAGATGAGAAAACTAAGGCTGAGAGGAAGGTGATAGACTCATGCAAAGTCACATTGTTAAGAAGCAACAGAGTCAGGATTTTGGCTTTCTGACTCCAAATCCAATGCCCTTGCCACTATGAGTACCTCTGGAAAAGCTAAACCCTCTGCCTCCACCTCAATCAGGTTCATGTGGCAAACAGTACCCTTCTGGTTTCGTATATACATAGACCACCATATGTGGTGGAGATAAGGAGACATTTACAAGTGACTTCCACTCACCCTTACACTGGGCATTCTTTTAGTTATCATGCTTCACCTCAGGTAATCAGGGAGCAGGTATTGATGACTCCTGTTTTCATTGACACCCTGGATCTCTCAGCTGCTCAGCATCTGCCTGAATAAGGTGCCTTCCCTGGCTTGGACCAGATGCCAGGGGTCAGACTCCCTTCTTCTTTACTCCCATCTTGGTGCCACTACCCCCTGGTAGGACCGGCTCTCACCCTTATTCTTAGCCTAGAGTCCCCTGGTAGGCAGACTGGCAGAAGCACCCTGATTGTTCTAGCCTTGATGGAATAAATGCTGCCTGGAAGGGAAGAAACCTCTGTCCTGTACCCATGGATGCCGGAAATGAAGCCTAAAGTTTCACCTCTTGTGACTCTCATTATTTTCCCTGAATGAAGCTAGTCAGGGTTTCTAATAAGGTAGGCCACCAAAGTTGACTAATTTCTGCTATTTGGCTATGGCCTGCCACAAACCTGCACTTTGGAAGGATGGTGAGCCAGCCAGGCCTGAGACCTCAGCCGCAGCTGCTCTGGGAGCCCACAGCCTGTGCCTGGCCCATTCCCTAGCCCTGCATTTTTATTAGCTTCATTTTTTATGTGCTTTTTAACTCCCTGAATGCAGCCAAAACCAATATCAAATAACATCAAGGAACACAAGGTCATGATTCCCCCAACCCCCAGTGCTCAGCCCCCCAACTCACTTAGAGGCAGGGTGGGCAGAAAGTGCCATAGTTTTCTCCCTGCCTGTCTTTTCGGAGGGTGAGGAAGACCGCTGCTGATCTGTGAGCTATTCTCAGACACTGCTGCCTCAGAACTCACTGTGAGAGACGTTTTGGGTCACCATAACCCAAGGAGCAGAAGGAGGGAAAAAAGGGGGGGAAGAAAGAAAACCCAGCCAGCAAGCAATCGTCAGATCCCTGCCTCCCTGAGGACACGAGTGCTGGGCCTAATAGTCCTGGCCAGTGCCTGCTGGGAAGGGCAGTTGGAGAAACCCACCCCCTTTTTCTCTGACTCCTTGCCTCCCTTCCCCCTTTTCTTCCTCTTTCCTTTCTTAGTTTCTTCCAGGGCCAGCTAGGAACAAGCATTCCAACAGGCCTCCCAGATGGGCTGCAAATCCCAGCCACCCCAAGGGATTCACCAGTCTCTTCCCCTGAGCTCTTAGGTAGCGAAGCCAAGAGCTGTAGACAGGTCTGGGAAGTTTCCCAGCACTACAAGCTTGGAACTGGGCCTGAAACCAGATGCAGGAGCCAAGCTGCCTGAGATGAAGGAGTTTCCTAGCCTAGAGAAATTCAGAAAACCAGTTCAGATTATAGCCTTCCTGACCCATGGTGCTGGGAGGTAGGGGCAGGACTCTAGGATTGCCTGGAAAGAGCCTTGGCCTTTGAGACAGGAACCATGGGTTCTAGTCCTAACTGTATGTCCTTCAAAAGTCCTTTCTCTCTCTTGTTCTCAGAATCTCCCAGAAACATAACAACGCCCCCTAAACATACTCTCTTAAAATGGAAACTTTATAATTTTTTAAGAAAGATAATATGTTGACATTTTGTTTGCTAAGACTTTGATGAAGAGATCTTAGAGGTAGCAATGTAAAGGAAGACCATATGACAAAGGAAAGGTAATTGTAGAACTTTTGCTATGTGCTTGCTCCCTTAGCAAGCAAGGGCTTAGCCTCCGCTGCTGTAGCCCACTCCTCTTTAGAATCTTGCTAAAAGTCTCTGGTGTCCCCATCTGTAATGTGGCCAGAGGGTCTCTAGATGCCCCATCACCCTAACAAACATCCTATTGTTATCTAGCCTCTGAGTTTTCTTCCCTGCCCTTCTTGATGAGAATATTTGAAAGTTTAATATTTTTGCCTGTGGATAATTATGAATCTATATATTTATAGAACTTCTATCTCTATCTATGCACCTACCTATATATCTACTTATGTATTTACCTACCTACCTCCCTGTCAGTGTTAAGCACAACATTTAGAACATGAGTTCCTTATGCCAGTGGAAAATAAGATCAATTAACTAGATGGCAGTTCCTCTTCTGATTGTAATCTCTTTTTTGTGGGCCTTTTTTCTTATAAAATGAGCTCAAAATATAAGTTAATGAGTTAATTTTGTCCATTAAATGTATAGATAACATTTCTCTCCTTCAAATAAGGAATTATTACTAATATAGAGTAGATAAAGCTATTTTATTATGGCCCATAGAAAAAAAAAAACAATTCAGAAACTATAATAGATACTTGGAGATCCAGTCAAAGGCAGTATTTCTTCTGCAGACAGGTCAAGTATAGAAACACTTGTTCAAGCCCCGTCCCCTGCCCCCAAGCAGTGAGGAGTTAGATATAAAGAAGAAGAAAGTGGAAGTAAGCTCCAGGCAGTCTTGTGGCCTCTGTCACAGAACAGTTAGATGAGCAAGAGAGGAAGCATTTAGGTTACCTTCCCATCTATTTCTCTTGGTTTATCAGGTTATGTCAGAAGTTCCCAAACTTTCTTGGTTACCAATGCCCTTAGCATCTCATTGTTTCACAGCATCTCTAAACCAAAAGAATTATCTAGTAGTTCCATTTTTTAAGTAGTTAAGTTCAAACAACTCAATAAGCATTTATGCCCTGATAACTTAGTAGCTGCTTCAAAAAAACACAAGCTGGGGCCAGCCCCATGGCATAGTGGTTAACCTCGGCACTCTCCGCTTTGGTGGCCCAGGTTCGTGGGTTTGGATCCCAGGCACAGACCTACACCACTCATCAGCTATGCTGTGGAGGCATCCCACATATAAAGTGGAGGAAGATTGGCACAGACGTTAGCTCCAGGCTAAGCTTCCACAGTAAAAAAAAAAAAAAAAAAAAAAAAAAAAAAGATAAAAAAATACACATAAATTGAAAGAAAAAATTAATATACAGTAAAACTATTATTTTATAATCTTAAAAAGCCACATTTTGGGCGATGCACGACTTCTCAGATCTTTGGATTAGATTGGACATCATCACCCTTGTTTCCTGTTCCATATGGATTTTCACTCAGTACTTAATTTTATCATGGCAGCCATCAAAAGGAACGTAGCACAATCTAATGTTGAAACTCTGAACTACCTCAAGCTAGTAGCTTGCAGGATGTGTGACAGATGTCAAGTACTGCTATGTTTCACTCAAAAAATTAAAGTATGCCATGATGCCCCTGTGAGTTCACTGTGGTACCCTAAAGAGCCTCAGCTCATAGTTTAGGAACCCCAGGGTTACAAATTCCTGGACATTCTTAGGCATAACTTCCTCCCTTTTTCCTCCACAGGCTGAAATGTCTTTCCTTAGTTCTGTTTCCCCAACACATCCTTTGTTGTAAAGCAATCTGATATAAGATGAAGAGTATATCTACATCAGCCATAAAATTGAATTGAAGATATGTTCCATTTTTCCCTTTTAATGCATGCTTTACATTGTAGCTGGGAGATTGTTTTAAAAGTGTACATCTGACATGTCTTCACATTAGAAAACATTTAGAAGCCTGACAACAGCAAGTGGTGGTGAAGATGTAGAGTAATGGGAGCTCTCAAATATTGCTGGTGGCAGTGTAAATTGGTACAACCACTTTGTGAAGATGTTTTTAATTATTTACTAAAGATGAACATACGCATACCCTATGACCCAGATATTCCACAACAACTGGTATGACTTGAAAACTAATGTGCCTATGCACCCTCATACATATACTAGAATGGTCATAATAGTATTGTTCATAATAGCACCAATTTTGCAGCAATCTAAATGTTGATGCAGAGTAGAATGAGTATATTGTTAGTGTATTTGTACAATGGAATACTATATGGTAATGGAAACAAAGGAACTATAGTTATATGCAACAACATGTATTGATCTCACAAGCATAATGCTGAGCAAAAGAAATCAAAGAAGAACATAGACTATATGATTCTATTAATATAGTTGTCAAAAGGCAAATCTAGCTATATTTGAATGTATGTATATGCAAATGGTAAAACTATATTTAAAAAAGACATACTTTTGGTTCTGCCAAGATAGAGCAGCCCCAGTGGGGCTGAGGCTGAGCTTCCACACACAGCTAGCAGCAATGACTCTGTAAGAGGCAATGCAAAGCAGAACTAGGTAGCACTCCTGCCCCTTGCCCCCACCTCCTTCTGTGTTAGCAGGTTCTAGTGGAAGCTGAGCTTCAACTTCCACCTTACAGCAACAGAGCAATTTGAATCAGCCTTCTATAAGGGCAGTGGAACCAGTGAGAGATTAATCTTACACCTCACTTGGAGGCAACAATGGTGTGCCTGCTTTCACTGGGAAGATATCAGAGGGGTGGAGGGGGGAGCTCAACTTCAACCCCATCCATCTGTAATGAAACAGTATGAGTCAGTGTATCACTTTTGGCAGAGGTGGTGTCAGCAGGGCCCATGGAAAAGCTGAACGTACACACCCACCTGATCCTTGCACTATACCTCAATAGGGGGACTGCCTGCTTAAAAAAAAAGATAAAATGAAATAAAATGTTTAAATAAGACTCAGAATATCATCATATGATGACCCAAACATCCAGAATCCAATAAAAAAAATCGCACATCATACCAACCCAGAAAATCACAACTTGAATGAGAAAAAACAATCAAATGACACTAACATTGAGATGACTCAGATGTTGGAATTAACTAACAAGGCATTTTTCAAAAAATGCTTCAACAAAGCCAGCCCTGATGGCCTAGTGGTTAAAGTTCGGTGATGTCACTGCTTTGGAGGCCCGAGTTTGCTTCCCAGTTGCAGAACCACACCACTGGTTCTGTCAGTTGCCATGCTGTGGCGGTGGCTCACATAGAACTAGAAGGACTTACAACTAGGATGTACAACCATGCACTGGGGCTTTGGGGAGGAGAAAAAAAATGCTGGGGCTGGCCCAGTGGCATAGTGTTTAGTTGCGTGTGCTCAGGTTCAGATCCCAGGTGTGGACCTACACACCGCTTATCAAGCCATGCTGTGGCGGCATCCCACATACAAAATAGAGGAAGATTGGCACCGATGTCATCTCAGGGCCAATCTTCCTCAAGAAAAAAGAGGAAGATTGACAACAGATGTTAGTGCAGGGCTAATCTTCCTCACCAAAAAAAAAAAAAAAACAAAAACCAAAAATGCTTCAACAATCAAATAAAATTTCCCTTGAATCAAATGAAAAAAAATTAAAAATCTCAGCCAAGTAAAAGAGTTATAACAAAGCACTAATTGGAAATTATAGAGTTAAAAAATACAACAGCAGAAAAAAACCAAAACCTCATTAGCTGAGCTCAGTAGTAGAGTGGAGATGACAGAGGATAGAACCAGTAAACTCGAGGACAGAACAATGGAATTGACACAATATGAATAAAAGAGAGAAAATAGACTTAAAAAAATAAACAGAGCTTTGGAGACCCGTGGGACCAAAAAAGATCAAATGTTTGTGTCATTGGAGCCCAAGGAATGGAGAACAAAAGAAAGTGATACATTTTTCAAGTACTGAAAGAAAAGAACTGTCAACCTAGATTTCTGTATCCAGCTAAATTATACTTTATAATGCAGGGAAAATAAAGACATTCTCATATAAAGGAAAATTGAGAGAATTTGTCGTCAGCAGACCCACTCTAAAAGAATGGCTAAAGGAAGTTCTCTAAATAGAAAGTAAATGACAACATAAGAAAGCTTGGAACCATAAAAAGGAAAGAAGAACACTGGAATGGGTAAAAATAGGGATGACTATAATGGACAATCTAATGTCTCATGGGTTGATTAAATCAATATTTTCTAAGTGAACCAAAAATTATAAAATCTGATATAGTGCCCAATATATGTAGAATAAATAATTAACAAATTATATTTAAAAAGTGAGGAGATAAAGGGACCTAAAGAAAGTAATATTTCTACACTTAAATTGAAATAGTAAAATGGCAATACCAGGAAACTGTGATAAGTTATGTAGGTATATTTTAATATCTAGAGCAGCCACTAACAATGATACAAAGTGATATACTAACAAACACTACAAATAAATCAAGATGGAAGCCTAAAAAATGTTCAAATAACCCAAAAGAATGTAAGAAAAGAGAACAGAGGAACAGGAAACAGAGAAATCCAACAGAAAAAAAAAATCACAGACTAACATATCAATAATTACCTTAAATATAAATAGCCCAAATATAATTAAAAGGCAAAGAATCACAGAGTGGAAAAAAATAACTGATTCAACGAAATGCTTTCTATAAGAAACTCACTTTAAATACAATGACATGACTAAGTTGAAAGTAAAAGGATGGAAAAGGTATGCCATGCAAACAATAATTTAAAAATCAGGAATAGCTATATTAATATAAGATAAAGTATACTTCAGGGCAAAAGAATTGCTAGAGACAAAAAAGCACATTACATAATGATGAAAGAATCAGTCTACTCGGAAGACATATACTCCTAAATGTGTATGAATCAAACAACTGTGCATCAGAACACAAAGACAAAAAAAATGAGAGAGATGAAAGGACAAATAGACAAATCCACAACTGTAGGTAGAAGACTTCAATACCCTACTCTCAGAGATTTATAGAGCCACAAGACAGAAAAAACTGAGCAATACAATCAACCCAAATGATTTAATATATATATCTGACAAAGACTAGTATCTATAAAGAACTCTCAAAGCTCAGCAGTAAACAAACATTCCAATTAGAAAAAGGGCAAAAGACATGAGGTGGCATTTCACTGAAGAGAATATACAGATGGAAAATAAGCACATGAAAAGATGTTCAACATAATTAGACATTTGGGAAACGCAAACTAAAACCACAATGAAACATCACTGCACACCTACCAGAATAGCTAAACTAAACAGTGGCAACGTCAAATGCTGGTGACGATATGGACAAATTGGATAACTTGAGCATTTCTGGTGAGAATGGAAATGACACAACCACCCTGGAAAAGTGCTTGGCAATATCTTAGAAAATGAGTTGTTTAGGAGAAACAAAGTCACACTAAATATATACTTACCATACGACCTAGAAATTGTGCTTATGGGCATTTATACTCCCCAAATTAAAACTATGTTGACATAGTTTTAGTTCACATATATACATTAGTATACACTAGCAGCTTTATTCTTAATAGCCCCAAGCTGGGAACATGTTTCATTCCAATGTTTATCCACTGACAGTATCTAAGTTCTGTAGAAGAAAGTGGTATGATCAATTAGTGATTTGTGCACAGGCATAGAATGGGGGAATAGTGGCATATTTACTGCATGATTATCATTCCAGATCTTGTAATATATCTCCCCACCACCTGACCCAAAGCCTGAAATTCCACCATTGGTGTTTCATACCTCTGGAAGGGGCCAAGGGAACAACCTGAGGCGTATTAGCAGGCCTCTAGCAAGAATTGTTTGACAGCAAGCTGGGACCTGATGGTAATGGCACATAGGATAAGACTGGCTGCTGAAAGTTCAGGGCATGGAAGAGAAATGAATCTTCCTATCTGCAGGCTATGTTCATTGCTTCCCTGGGCCTCCTGGGGTTCCCACACTCTTTAGAAGCCACTACACATAGGTGATAGAGCTGGAGTTGACTCTTACTTTGGTCCATTAAATCACGCGGTGTTTTAAGGCAAGTACCTGATGCCTGTGGTTCTTAAGGACCAAAAAACTGTAGAGAAGTTTCTATATACTTCCCTCCCTCTTTCCCTTGCTCCTTCCCTCCTTCCTTCCTTTTTTCTCTCCTTTCCTTCTTTCTCACCTCTTCCCTCCCATCCCTAGTTGTCTCCTTGACATCTTTTATGCTGCTTTCTGCCCAAACCCCCAGCTGTGTCTCCTCTGTGCCATCAGGGTGTGTCTCCAGTCCACCTTCCCCACCCTGGGTTCTTTTAAGAGCCTTGATTCAGAAACACTTATGGTTTGCAGATGCCAAGTGATTATTTCTCACTTGCCCGAGACTCAGGGTAGGGTAATGTGGTCTCCCTGCCCTCATTACAGTGGGAGCTCTGTGAGGAAGAGACGGTATCTTGCTCACACAGGGCCTGGCATTGAGGAGGTGATTATTGAGTAATCACATTTGGACTGACTGAATGAATGAGCTGAAAGAAACTTTAAAGGTCACCTAGTTGAAGCCCCTCATCCACATTTTATTACACATTGTATTACAAATATAGAACCTGGGATCAGGAAAGGGGAAGGTGACACAGTGACTTAGGGGAAGAACTAGGGCTTACTTCTAATCCTTTAGATCCTCAGATCTTTAGCTCTTTCTGCTACAGAGAACCAGACATCATGAATTTAAGCCTTGCTTCTTAGCTGCGGTAACTTGGGCCTCTCTCTGTGCCTCAGTTTCTTCATATGTAAAATGAGTACAGTAATAGTACCTCACTGGACAAATGTGAAGATTAAATTGAATAGGTTCATGTTTAGCGCTTAGAATACTCCTGGCCCATAGAAAAATGCTTAATAAATATTGGCTATTATTATAGTATTATTATTATATTGCTTCTATTATATATAATATATATTATTATATTGCTATAATTCATCTTAAATGGAAGTGCCTAACACAATATGTTGTGATCACAGCTGATAAAAATATCTCTTTGGGGAAATTGAGAAACATTAGAAGGCCAAAATTCAAGAAGGAGCTCTTCTCAAGAGTTCCTTCTTAGAACCCCCTTCCCACACTCCTCTTCAAGCACCTCTGCCCACCCACCTCCAGGAAACCCTGTAAACCAGATCCTGAAATGCCCAGGGTATTGGAGGTGGGAGCAAAAAACCACATCCCCTTCCTGGAAGACTATCCTCCATACAGTAGTTATTGGGCTAGACAGATCTATCTATGACCTCTGAGCTCTTTCCACCATATGGAATCTGCAGAGCTCTTCTACCACATGAAATGTGCACAATGGCTTGGCTCTCTTGATATATTCTCACTCTTTGGATGGAGCCCCCTACAGAGAATTTCAGTTTTACTCTGAAGTCCCACAGTAGCTATTCTCAGACAGGTACCTTCACTACCTGTCTGTTGGGGCTGCCTGCCTGTCTAGCACGTGACAGAGAAAGCTGACCTATGCTACTCCAGGAAGCAGAGCTAATGCCAATGAGTGACAGCTATGGAGAGACCAGTTTAGATTCAGTTTAAGGAAGAGTTTTCTTATAATTTGGGTTGTCAGTCTAGCAATAGACTGGGTAGACTGCCTTGTAATGTGGGGATGGTTTCACATTAGTGGTGTGGGAACAGGGCCTGAAAAGCCCTTTGGCAGGAATGTTGGAGAGAGGATTCTTGCTCCTTCCATCTCTGAGATTCAATTATCTGATAATTTAAAAAAACTCAAAAAATCTTTGGTGGATCTCACTGCCTACCTCGGTGTTTCTCAAAATGTGGTTTATGAATCCTCTGCATTAGCATCATGTGAAGCACATGTTAAATATTGTGTTCCCAGGTCCCACCCTATGCCTACTGAATCAGAATCATTGGAGAATGGTAGCCAGGAATCTGAATGTTTGACAAGTTACCTGGCTTCTCCAGCTTGCTCCTACCCACTTGTTGGGCTTATTTGCACTCCAGAACCCGCACCCTTTTGCCAGTCCAACCACTGACTTCTCTTCTTCCTTTCTGTATTTCCATAGCTCACCCAAATCTGTTAGTCTCCTTTACTCCCTTCAAGTTTCTCCCAGCCACTTATTAATCTTGTGACCTTACTTAACTTCTCTGAGACTAAGAAGTCTGGCATACAATAGGTGCTCCTTAGATCTCAATTCCCTTCTGCTCTTTCCTTCCTTCTTTAGTACCCTCTTCCATTCTGGACCCTTGGCTTTAAACTCCTTCGCATTTGTTGTGATCTCTAGTACACTGATTCCCTACTCCCCCACCTTTATTAGCACATGTGTGCACACACACACATACCAAGAATGAAAGAAAAAGAACAAAAAATCAATTTCAATTAAGAATTACTTGAGTACTTACCATGTGGCAGACCATCTGATAGGCACTGGAGCTACAGAGAAGAACTTGACATGGTCCCTACCGTCAAAGGGAT
Organism: Diceros bicornis minor; assembly: GCF_020826845.1. Lineage (NCBI taxonomy): Eukaryota > Metazoa > Chordata > Mammalia > Perissodactyla > Rhinocerotidae > Diceros > Diceros bicornis. The sequence goes on from NC_080781.1 coordinate 61,216,402, forward strand.
CACTTTCTAGCAGAGGAGATATTCACATACACAACCTGTTCATCTCATACCCAGATTGCTGTGGGTGTTGAGAGAGAGAGATCATGGATTCTGACCTGCATGTGGGAAGGAAGAAGAACCAGGGAAGGTAGTAAGGAGGTGCAGGTCAGAGTTGTAGGGAACAGAGCAGTGTGGAGAAGACTGGAGAGTGCATCTGGAGGGGCAAGTAGAAAACGTTCAGCACAGATGGAGTATATTGGCAGGGGAGATGGTTTGGAAAGTACCCTAAGTATGAGGTGCCTGTGTGTTCTTCAGGTAGAGATGATAGGTAGACAGTTGGATAATACCTGTAGGAAGTTCTGGAGTGAAGTTAGGGCTGAAGAGCTGGATTAAGGACAGATCAACATATAGGTAAGACTTGAAGCCTTGAAGTAGAGGATGCCCGATGGATAAAGTGAGTGGGCAGGGAAGGCTTAGTTCTCAGAGGTCTCTTTTCGGAACTATGACCAGCCCGGAGAAGCTTTCAAGAGGTGTTCTTAGGATCTCATCAGTGCTGCCCTAGCCTGTACAGTATGAATTAGGAAAAAAAAATCCTCTTTGGGCAGACCCAGTACACAAAGATGTCCTTTCTGGGTGGGTGCAGCACTATAAGCAGCCATTTGAAAAGCAGGACAAGTCTGCATTTCAGGGTCTGCTCGCTCTCTCAGTTGAGCACTTTTGCTGTGTAAGGCATTAATAGTGGAACTCTGCAATATGGCCTTGAGTACCACCAGCAGGAGGTTGAGTGTAGGTGGAGAAAGTCATCAGGTGCCAGTCTGGCCTTCCCCGGAGGAGAGCTATCTAGATTCTCACACAAGGAACAAGGCTTCAAGTCCTTTGTTTCAGCTGGAATTAAAATGGGGGATTTCCTCAGAATCTCACGGTTCTTATCAAAAGGCCACGGGCTTTGGCATTTGAGGTACTTCACCAGGGAGAAGTTTTCCTGAGGCAACCATAGAATAGTTAAACAAAAACTGTTGGGTTTAGGATATTGGTCTAAGAACCACCTAGCAAAAGAACCCTGACTGATCTGCTGCTCTTCTGTGAAAGTCCCAGTACCAAGCCCCCAGCAGATGCTTATCTATCTCCCACAACCTTTTGTGGCTGGGCAAGAGGACTTCACAGCAGCCCAGGAGCCCAACTACTCAGAGATAAATTCAGATCTCCTGGATTCAGGCCTGTCAGAGTCATAATCACTGAGCAACGGCTCCCTGGTCAGGCTCATAATCACTGAGTGACCCTGCCTGGGCTGGAGGTACAAGGTAGGTGACCCAGACAGGAAATCAAATGCCAGATTTGGGGCCCCAAGATAGTACCATAGCAATAGCAAAAGGAAGACAAGTAGTACTTGTTTGGGGCTGCTGTTAAAGACCCAGTTCAAGCTGGGCTGGGCTTACTGGTCAGGTGAAAGGATTCTAGCTGTTCTTAGAGAATGGAGGCAGGTGCTGGAATCAAGGTAGGATCCAATATGAAAAGTCCAGGGAGGCTTCTTATGTTTAACTGCTCCCATCAGTCCATGAGCCACCTCTTCCCTGCCCAAACCAGAGAGCTGGCTTGAGGGACAGCTGTGCACCTCAGCTGCATTCCTCTTCCCTGCCCTGGTTTTAGCTAGGATGAGCATGTAACCAGACACTGGCTCTGCCGACAGAAGCCGTCAACAGCAGAATAGACTGCTGATGACAAAGCATGTCAAACAGGCTAGGACTGATCTTTGTGTACACAATCCAGAAGAAGGCTCATTAAATCTTGCGCATTGGCCCATGTGCTAGGCCCCAAATGCTGATGAGTACTTAGTGCCAGCTCTGACCTATGGGGCTTGCTATACCTGTGGGAATAAGTCTTATGTTACCAAAATTTCTGTTGGCAGGAAGGAGCCCCAGACTATGTCAAGAGCCTCAGGTTTTAGCTCTGGCTCTGCCACACATTTGAATAGGGCCTTCAGCAAGTCCCTTCATTCTTTGTATCTGTTTCTCCATCTATAGCATGACAGATTTGGACCCTTTTAGTTCTATTACTTTATGGCTTCCCAGAGACTCTGACCTGCCCTATCTGTCTAGTGTCAGGCCTTTCTCTCTCTTTTCTTCCTCTCTCCCTCCTCCTTTCATCTGCACATTCTCTGTAGGAACCTCTGACCTTAACTTTTGGCGTTGTTTATCCCAGGGAAAATTCCTGTATTTTAGGAAGGGGCTTCAGGAGATAACACCTTAAGCCCAAGTTTTTCAAACTGTGGGTCACAACAAACTAGCGAATTATGAAATCAATTTAATGGGTAACAACTGCACTTATTAAAAAAGAAATAAAATAAAATAGGAAATATCACAGTGATTGCACATACTAGGGATAAGTATTATTTAGTGAAACTTTTGTTTTTATATTTCGTTGAACAATATGAAATTGCCAATATTCAGCAATTTTTGACATATAAAAACTATAAATCATGTGTACATGAAAATGTATACTATGACTATAAACACACATATACACATGAGTGAAAGAATTTACTGGTTCATACTGTAAAATGTGTTCCTTACTGTGGGTCAAAGTAAAAAATGTTTAAAGCTACTGCCCTCAACAGAGGAGATGGCCAGAGGTGAGCTATAGGTAGACCACAGGGGGAAACAACTTTGGGCAGAGGTCTTTTGGAATTCAGCACTTCTCAAATAAAGGCAGCACCTTCTTTGTTATCTGTAGAATCTTCTGATTCTTTTTGTACACTAGTTCTGGTGCATTTTAGGTAGTCCCAGTCTTCAAATCAAAACAATGGAGTATATTCAGGGGACCTTTTCTGCAGAACCATACCTAAAAGGGGAAAAGAGCAACTAGGCCTTCTAAGATTGGTAAACTGGGGCTTCCGTCTTTGATCCTCAGTGTTTGCTGAGCTACTAGGCCCCACTCACCCTGGTGGGCTGCTTACAAGTGGGAATACACCAGACAGAACACCACAGCACTTCCTGTGTCTGCCTGGCTCTCAGAGCATGGATTCTTTTTTTTAATTGAAGTATAATTGATATATATATATAACATCATATTAGTTTCAGGTGTACAACATAATGATTAAATATTTGTATGTATTGTGAAATGATTACCACAGTAAGTCTAGTTAACATCCATCACCACACATAGTTACAAAGTTTTTTTTCTTGTGGTGAGGACTTTGAAGATCTCCTTCCTTAGCAACTTTCAAATAACAATATGGTATTATTAACTAGTCACCATGCTGTACATTACATCTCAATGGCTTACTTATTGTATAACTGGAAGTTTGTAGCTTTTGACCACGTTCACCCATTTCTCTCACCTCTCACTCCCCACCTCTGGCAACCACGAATCTATTTTCTGTATCTATGAGCTTGTTTTTTTTTTTTTTAATTTCACATATAAGTGAGATCATACAGTATTTGTCTTTCTCTGTCTGACTTATTTCACTTAGCTAATGCCCTCAAGGTCCATCCATGTTGTTGCGAATGGCAAGATTTTATTTTTTTATGGCTGAATAATATATCATTATACATATTAACCAAATCTTCTTTATCCTTTCATCCATTGATGGACACTTAGGTTGTTTCCATAGCTTGGCTATTGTAAATAATGCTGCAATTAACATGGGGATGAATATGTTTTCAAGTTAGTGTTTTTGTTTTCTACAGATAAATACCTAGAAGTGGAATTGCTGGATCATATGATAGTTCTATTTTTAAAGCACCCTTCATATTGTTTTCCATAGTGGCTGCACCAATGTACATTCCCCCCAACAGTGCACAAGGGTTCCCTTTTCTCCACATCTTTGCCAACACTTGTTATTTCTTGTCTTTTTGATAGTAGCCATTCTAACAGGTGTGATGTGATATCTCATTGTGGTTTTGATTTACATTTCCATGATTATTAGTGATTACTAGTGATGTTGATCATCTTTTCATGTGCCTGTTGGCCATCTGTATGTCTTCTTTGGAAAAATGTCTATTCAGATCTTCTGCCCATTTTTCAATTGGATTGTTTTCTTTGCTATTGAGTTTTATGAGTTCTTTATATGTTTTGGACATTAACCCCGTATCAGATATATAATTTACAAATATTTTCTCCCATTTAGTAGGATGCCTTTTAATTTTGTTGATGATTTTTTTTTCTGTGCAGAAGCTTTTTAGTTTGATATAGTCCCATTTGTTTATTTTTGCTTTTATTGTCTTTGCTTTTGGAGTCAGATCTAAAAAATCATCTTCGAGACCCATGTCAAGGAGTTACAGTCTATGTTTTCTTCTAGGATTTTTATGGTTTCAGGTCTTACATGCTAGGCTTTAGTCCATTTTCAGTTAATTTTCACATAAGGTATAGGAGAGTAGTCCAGCTTCATTCTTTAGCATATGGCTTTCCAGTTTTCCCAGCATCATTTATTAAAGGGACTGTCTTTTTCCCATTGTATGTTCTTGGCTCTTTTGTCATAAATGAATTGACTATATATGCATGGGTTTATTTCTGAGCTCTCTATTCAGTTCCATTGATCTATGTGTCTGTTTTTATGCCAGTACCATACTGTTCTGATTACTATAGCTTTGTAATATAGTTTGAAATCAGGGAGCATGATGCCTCCTGCTTTGTTTTTCTTTCTCAAGAAGAGAAAAGTTTCTTTTGGCTATTTAGGATCTTTTGTGATTCCATACAAATTTTAGGATCGTTTGTTCTATTTCTGTGAAAAATGCCATTGTAATTTTGTTAGAGATTGCATCGAATATGTAGATTGCTTTGGGTACTGTGGACATTTTAACAATATTAATTCTTCCAATCCATGAGCACAGAATATCTTTCCATTTATTTGTGTATTCTTCAATTTCTTTCATCAGTGTCCTATGGATTTCAGTGTACAGGTCTTTCATGGATTCTTTTTTGAACAGCACTAGGTGATCTTACAGTCCTAGAAGAGGATAAAACATCAACTCTGTTCCCAGTATTATATGCAATGGGATTGTCATCAGCTCCTCTGCAGGTTGGAGAGTGCCATGGACATGATTAGAAAGCAGAATGAAGAATGTTGTGGCATGGAAGGCTATCCTGAGGGGAGAATATAGAAGTGGCCAACCAGTTGTTGGAGTTCCTAATCCTCTCAAGGATTCACTGTGAATCCACAGTGCCTGATTCACTGGCAGCCATTTCTCCTTCTTGGCCTACCCATGTGGAAAGGACACTGTTAGGAGGACAGGGCCTTTGTGGCACTGAGCCTCCCACTCTCTCTGACAATTTCCCAAGATGGAGACCCTGAAGAGAATAAAACTAATCAAATTCCAGATGCCTGACTTGTAATGTTAACCCAGTGAAAGAAACCAGCCAATAAACTCTCATTCCTGTCAGTCTCTGAATGACCTTACTTGTTTCTCATCACAGCAGAGAAGGGTAAGCAATGTCTGGGCTAGGAATTATGGGACATTCATGTAAGGGAATCCTAATGTCTGAATATCTTCATTCCTGTCTCCAGGGTTCTAGCCTTCTGTCCTGGTTTCTGCTGTGTTTAGATCCTTCAAGACCCATCTAGCTGCTCCCTCTTCTGATAAAATATATTTCCCCCATCCTGAAGTGACGTCACCATTCTCCATAGTGCCATAATACTTTCTCTGCTCCCTTATGATTCTCATCACTTTCTGACTCATATATTAGCTATATGCGTCCATGTCCTAGCCATCAAAGCCAGGCAGATCTGAGTTCAAATCCAAACTCCACTAGTTATTGAATGATCTTGGGCAAATTCTTTAACATCTCTGAGCCTCAATTTCTTCTTCTGGAAAATTGGCATGGCAATAATTTCCACCTCATAAGGCTATTGTATGGACCAAAGAAGCAAACTTAAAACACTTTCCCAGATTTCCAGTTTCATATTCAACATTATTTCCATCCTAAAATAAGAAAAAAGCTGAAAAAACTGAATATCAATGACTTTTCTTGGACCCATCAGAGAACTGATGCTGCAGGGTAAGCCATTATACCAAAATCTGGAGAAACAGGTGAATCCACAGAATCACAGCCCAGATCTAGAGCAGAAGTCATTAGAGCCATAACCTGGTAAGAACACTTAAATGGCAATTTTGATGAATTGCTGGAGGCTGAGTGTGGATTACTGTGAGTTGGGGCCTCAGTTTTAGTGGAGGAGCCCACAATTTTATGGAGTTTAACTCCAGGAATCCCATCATTTTATCATGGTAAAGAGTCAATAAAAATCCCCTTGTTGCTCGGGCAGGGTAGGGGAAAAGTAATGTTTTTTAAATGCACCTAGAGCATTTTCCATAACAACGGCCTATTCTTGAGGTGGGGGGGGGAAGACATTATCAGAGCTTTATCCCCTCTCAAACCTTCCTGTTTCACGTAAGGGAGTGAAAAAAAAAGCTAAAAAACACTTGTGAAGGTCATAGCACAGTAACTTAGGCCCACTAAAACACTGAAATTTAATCATAAACAGAGCTCTAGTGTAATAACAGTGGATTACAGCAGAAAGAGCTGCAAGGCACAGAGTCTATTTAAGAAGGCAGTCATAGAGAAACTGAAAGACAAGACAGGAGGAGTAAACATGGATAAGAAGAATTTGAAGCCTCTGCACCTAGTACTACAATAAACATTAAACATAGTCCAACTCCTAGCCAGATAAACATAAAACATCACACCGAAGGACTATTTACCGCAGTTGCTACTACCTGGTACATCATTTCCAGCTTTCAACAAAATATTACAAGGTGCACTAACAAAAAGGCAGGGAAAAAAACATGGTCTGAAGAGAAGGTTGGAAAAAAAACATGGTCTGAAGGGAGAAAGCAAGTCTCAGAACCAGACTCAGATATGACACAGATTTTGGAATTATTATAAAGGGAATTTAAAATTACTATGATTAATATGTAAAAGACTCTAATGGAAAAAGTAGACATTATAGAACAGATCAGTATTGAAGGTAGAGAGATAGAAACTCTAAGAGAGAATCAAGAGGAAATGCTAGAAATAAAAAAACACTGTAACAGAAATGAATAATTAGTAGAATGGACACAGCTAAGAAAAGAATAAGTGAGCTTGAAAATATGTCAATAGAAACTTCCCAGACTGAAACGCAAAGAGAAAAAAGGAAAACAGAATACCCAAGAACTATGAGATAGTATCAAAATGTGTAAGATATGCTTACTTAGAATACCAGAAGGAGAAGAAAGAAAGAATGGAACAGAAGGAATATTTGAAATATTAATGGCTGAGAACTTTCCAAAATTAATGACAAACACTGAACCACAGATCCAGGAAGCACAAAGATCTTATTCAACCAGGACAAGTAGCCCCAAAATGGCACACCTAGACATATCATATTCAAAATGTGGAAAACCAAAGACAAAGAGAAAATATCGAAAGAAGCTGGGGGTGGGTGTGGGTGTATGTGTGATAGGGTGGATTCCTTATCTACAGAGGAATAAGGATAAGAATTACAGCAGACTTCACATCAGAAACCATGAAAGCAAGAACAGTGTGGAGAGAATAATTTAGAGTGCTGAGAAAAAATATCCATGAACCTAGAATTCTACATCCAGCAAAACTATCCTTCAAAAGTAAAGGAGAAATAAACACTTTCTCAGACAGACAAGAACTGAAGGAATTCATTGCCAGCAGACCTGCCCTGCAAGAAATTCTGAAAGAAATTATTCAAGTAGAATTAAAATAATATAGGTCAGAAACTTGGATGCACATAAAGAAAGGAAGAGCATTATAGAAGGAATAAATTAAGGTAAAATACAATATTTTATTGCTCTTAATGGATCTAAAATTATCTTTTAAAGTGATACTAGTAACAATGTATTGTGTGATTATAGCATATGGATAAGTGAAATGAATGACAAAAATGTTATAAGGGATGGGAGGGAGGAATTGGGAATACTCTAAGCTACCTGCACTACACATGAAAGTGGTATAGGGCTATTTGAAAGTGGACTTAGTTGTAAAAGCCATCCCAGTTCTAGATTTAGATTAGTTGTAAGTTAATTCAACTTAGATTAGTTGAAATTGAATTTAGATTAGTTGTTCAAAGTCTGAATCAGTATTTTTTTAAAAAAGTATAATTAATGTGTTGAGAGGAGAAAAATTAAAACATATAAAATACTCAATTTAAAATGTTCAATTACAACCAGAGAATGCAGAAAAAAAGGAGATTAATAAAAAGGAAATAAAGAACATGTGCAACAAATAGAAAACAGTTACAAACCATATATCCAACAAAGAATAATATCCAAACTATATAAAGAACTTATACAACTCAACGACAACAATAAAAAACAACCTGGTCAAAAAGTGGGCAGAGGATGTGAACAGACATTTTTCTAAAGAAGATGTACAGATGGCCAACAGGCACGTGAAAAGATGTTCAACATCACTAATTATTAGGGAAATGCAAATCAAAACTACAATGAGATATCACCTCACACCCATCAGAATGGCTATTATTAAAAAGACAAAAAATAACAAGTTTTGGAGAGGATGTGGAGAAAAGGTAACCCTCTACACTGCTGGTAGGAATGTAAATTGGTGCAGCCACTGTAGAAAACAGAAAGGAGATTTCTCAAAAAATTAAAAATGGAAATATCGTATGATCCAGCTATTCCACTTATGGGTATTTATCCAAAGAACATGAAAACACTAATTTGAAAAGATATATGCACCCCTATGTTCATTGCTGCATTATTCACAATAGCCAAGACTTGGAAGCAACCTAAGTGTCCATCAGTGGATGAATGGATAAAGAAGATGTGGTATATATATATACAATGGAATACTGCTCAGCCATAAAAAAGACAAAATTGTGCCATTTGTGACAACATGGATGGACCTTGAGGATATTATGCTGAGCGAAATAAGCCAGACAGAGAAAGACAATTACCATATTACTTCAATCATATGTGGAAGATAAACAAACATATAGATACTGAGAACAGATTGGTGGTTACCAGAGGGGAAAGGAGTGGGGGGAGGGCAAAAGGGGTAAAGTAACACACGTGTATGGTGATGGATGGCAACTAGACTTATGGTGGTGAACACAATGCAGTCTACACAGAAGCTGAAATATAACGATGTACATCTGAAACTTACATAACGTTATAAACCAATGTAACCTCAATAAAAAAAATTATAGATATCAATTCAACTATATCAATAATCACTTTAAATGTGAATGGTCTAAATAGACCAATAAAAGACAGAGATGGTCAGAATGGATAAAAAAATAAGAAACCCACCTTAAATATAAAGAATCAGTTTAAAAGTAAAGGGATGGAGTAAAAGGTAAAGGGATGGAGAAAGATCTACGTGAATATAACGGTAAAATACTTTCACATAGTAAGAACTCAATGAATGGTAGCTATGATTATTTTGTTGCTGTTGTATTTTTTATCAAACTTGGAGATCCTGGGGGGCTGGGGCCCAATCTGCTTCATCTCTGCCTCCCCAGTACCTGGCACAGAGCAAGTGAGGAGGAAGAGAAGTCAAATCAATTCACATTAAGTGATTACTCTGTGCCAGGCCTTGTTTGGGGAAGAGAGAAGTGATTTAGACCCAGATTCTGCCCCTGGGTAGCTCACAGTTAAATGGAGAAGACAGACTTTCACTCTTTCAACAAACATTTATCTGTAAATCGATAATGAAAAGAAAGCGTGGTAACTTTTTCACATTTTGACACCTTTGAAATTGGGAGGCATCTTGAAACCAATGGTATCTTAGCAGTGTGTTGTAGTTTAATTGACAGTATGTTTTTTTCCTCTGTGTTACATAAAATGATGATGTGATTACAATCAATGGCATCTTAGATTTGATGAAATACAGCAAAAGATTATGTACAAAGCCTTCAATAACCTTAAACCATGGGGTTTTATTTATGAGAAAACTAAGGTTTAGAGAGGTTAAGTAATTTGTTCAGTGTCACACAGCTGGCAAGTAGCAGGTCATTGCAACACAAACTCATGCTCTTTCTCATTATAACTCTTCAAGAATTGGGTAGACACTCAACATCACCTTGAGCACTGGAATAAATGAAAAAATGAGTGAGTGAGTAATAGTAAATGACAGCCTTTTAAATAAAGTGTTTGAGGACGTTTTATTGCTATTCCATAGAATATGTGAGCCTCATATATGACTTTAAATTTTCTAGTGACCACGTTTTTAAAAAGTTAAAAAAGTGCAATTAATTTTAATAATGTATTTATTTCATCTACTATATCGAAAATGTTATCATTTCAACATGTAGTAAATTTTTAAAAAATTTTAGTGAGGTAATTTATATACTTTTTTTCGTACTAAGTCCCTGAGAATGCAGTACAGTCATCCCTTGGTATCCATGGGAGATTGGTTCCAGGACCCCCTGTGGATACCAAACTCCATGGATGCTCAATCCCTTATATAAAATGGCACAGTATTTGCATATAACCTATGCACATCCTCCTGTATACTCTAAATCTTCTCTAGATTACTTATAATACCTAATATAATGTAAATGCTACATAAATACTTGTTATACTGTATTTTTTAGGGAATAATGACAAGAAAAAAGTCTGTATGTGTTCAGTACAGACGCAAACATCCTAGGCCTTTTGATCTGCCATTGGTTGAATCCGCAGATGTGGAACCTGCAGACATGGAGGGCTGACTGTATATATTTTATACTTACAGCACATCTCAATTTGGAATAGCCACATTTTAAGTGTTCAATAGCCACATATGGCTAGTGGCTACCTAATCAGACAGTGCAGGTCTAGAACATCAAGGTGATTTTACTGCCTCCTTCCTTGGCTCACTGATGCTAGCAAGCCTGCCTTTAGAGCTTTCTTCATTTGGCTGTTAAATTGTCTCCCTTCTTTCTCTCCCCACAAGTGCTTCAGTGGTCATCACACCTCAGTGTTAAGACACTAATTAATTTATTTATTCTTACTTTTTATTTTTAACTTTTATTATGAAAAATTTCTAACATATGAAAAAGTAGAGAGAAGAGAATAATAAGCTCCCATGTATGCATCGGTTTTTTGCTCATCTTGTTTCATTTTCCATACTCCACCCCTTCTCCATGCACTTTCTTCCAGAAGTATTTTAAAGAAAACCCCAGACATCCTATCACTTAATCCATAAATATTGCAGAATGCATTTCTAACAGAAAAGGATTATGATTTAAACATAACCCCAATGCGGTCATCATTAGAGTGTTTTTAGACTATTACCCTACCACTTCCTAGTGCTTGGGCAAGGCCCTGGCAGGCAAGATCGGAGATGAAGAAGATGCAGTGATCTTGGCTAGTCACTTAACCTCTCTGAGCTTCAGTTTCTTCATCTATAAAATGGAGATAAGATAGCTATCACATTGGGCTGTCATGAGTATTCAATGAGATAACCCCAGATAGAGCTCTAAGTATAAGTGCCTGGCACATAGTGGGAGCTTATTAAGAGGAAGGTTCATGAACCCCAAGATGGTAAAAGGGAAGTTTGAACTAATATAAACTAGAGCAGATTGATAACCTTAATTGTTCTAGGTATAATGTTTTTATTAATACAGCCTAACACTGCCTTAGCTTTTATGGCAGTCACATCTCATTATTGAGCCAAAGAACTTGCTGCCAATTAAAATCCCTATGTCATTTTCACAAGTGCTGCTACCGAGTCCTGACTTTGCATCTTCTGATGGTACCTGCACTTTTATCCTCTAGCAAATCTACCTCTCCTCACTCAGGTCTTCATCGTTTCACATTGAGATGTTTGTATAGTTTCTTAACAGGTCTCCCTGCCACAGTTCTAGAGCTCCATTCTGGTGGCTTTGAGGTTTCCAGGGTCTGAGAATAGGGCCAACTGTTCTCCAGCTCCCTCAGGGATCTAAAATAGGCAGGAATAACAGTGCAAGTACTGATATGAGAGATGATCACTTCTCTATCCCAGGCATTTTATGGAGGAGGGACAGGCTCTCCTAACTGGTTTTCTTGCTTCTAGGTGCTCCCCTTCAACCTACACTCCACCAGCCACCACAGTGATCTGTGTAACAGAGATCTACACGTCACTCCCTTTCTCAAAATGCTTGAGATGTTCCAACTCCTGAACACAGCACTCAAGTCCCTCTAGCATCTGGTTAAACCCACTAGTGGCTTCCTACTTCATTCAGTGTAAAAGTCAAAATCCTTATGGTGGCCTATATGATCCTACATGCTCTGCCCCACCCCTGCCCCATAACCCTAACCTTTCTGACCTCATGCCCAACTATTTAACCTACCTCATTCTGTTTTAGGCATAAAGTCTCCCTACTTATTCCTTGAACATAATGAGTATGTCCCCACCTTGGGATCTTTGTACTTGTCACTCCTTCTGCCTGGAACTCTCTACTCCCAGATATTAACGTGACTCACTCCCTAACTTTTTTAAGATCTTTATTCAAATATTACCTTCTCAGTGATTACACCCTATTTAAAATTACATCTCTCATCCCCATGCATCTCATCCTTTTCTTTGTTTTATTTTCCACCACAGCATTTAATATATACTATTTTTGTTTTTATTATCTGTCTCCCTCTACCAGAATTTAAGCTACATGAAGGCAGTGATTTTTGTCTGTTGTTCACTGCCATACTCTGGACACTCCCTCAACCTTCCCATCTGGATGTAGTCTTCCCGCATCTCAGTGCAGTGCCCTGTATTTATCCCTGTGGTAGCACTTATCACACTGGACTATAATTTTCTCTCTCCTGTCTCTCTCTCCCACTAGTTCTGGAGCTCCTTGCAAGGTTTGCATTGTGTCAATGTCTATTGTCTAACTGACTTTTACAGGTGGGTTTTGTAGCTGAGGTGCAAGACTTTGCACTTGAATAAGATAAATGCATCTTGTTAGCTGTGGCACAGGGACCCAGTCTATACACTTGGACTGAGGATGCCCACTCTTTACCAGTTTCTTGGCATTTGTGATTTTGATTGGCATGTTCTCTACTTCCTCAGCAAGGCAATTGGTGAAATTATTGGGCAGGATATTAAGGCAGGGTCGAGGACAGAATGCCTCCTAGCAAATTACCAAGGATATCATCTGGAAGGACTCTACTCTCTTCCTAAATGCTATATGAGTGGACTCATTCAGTCACTCTAGGCAAACCTGCCTGAGCGAGTCTTTACACTGGTCTTTGATATTTAGATTGTGCACAGGAAGGCAAAGAATCTTGAACCATTCCCCACATACACGCACACCCTCTGGGCTTCAACACTGATGCCCCAATCACACAGGACGCTCAGATGCCTGAGGAGCTACAACACCAAAACACTTAAGCTCATCATATAGTGTCAGAGATTTACTATGTCCCAGGATCTGTGAGGAGTAGCCTGAGAGCTTTCAAGCAGAGGCACCTTATCTTATCCATTACTGTATCCCTGAAACCCGGTGAAGGCTTTGCACAAAATAGGCACTTATCAAGTGATGAATTATGAATGGATGAATGAATGAATAAACCTATAAATGAAATGGCTCACAGTCTAGAATACAAGAGGGGAAAATAAAACTATTTGTTAGAACCATCTAGCAAAAAATATCAGGGGCTAGAGGCCAAGGACCAAAATGAGAAAACCATGGTAGGAGTCCAAAGACCATGTGCCTTCCTCACTCTTGTTTTCTTGGTTACCTACTTCCATTTTCCTGATTAAATTATCAAGAAACCACTGAAAGCTCAAGAGGAAACCTAATGTTGATAAGAATATGGGAAAATGAGCGCTCCTGTATTCTGCTGGGAAGAGTGTAAATTGCTACATCCTTTCTGGAAAGCAGTCTTGTCTTAGCAGTTCCATCTCCAGGATCTAAACTTAAGGAGACAAACAGACTATCAGACTATAAGCTTCAGGATGGCAGGAACTACATCTATTTTGTCCATCATATTTGCCTAGAGCTTAGCATGATAAGTATCTGTAAGCATTCAATCAATATTTGTTGAAAAATAAAAGTTAAAAAACATGTATTTTATGCACAAGGATATTCATTATGATGTCTACACTATTGAAAAATTAGAAGCAACCTAAATATTCCCCCAAGAGTAGTACCTGTGGAATACTATGTAGTCAGTAGCAATGGCACTTTAGAGCTATAGGTTCTATATATATTATATATATTCAATAATATAATATTGCCTGAAAAGAGTAGACTAAAGAAGAGCATGTATAATGTGATCTATTTTATATAAATTTGTGTGTACGTGTCTGTCTGAGGTGATGTCCAACAAAAGGTCAGATAGTTGGTTATGTCTAGATGGTGGGATTGTAAGAATTTTGAACTTTACTTGTTAAATCTTTTATAATCTATATGTATTCTTTTGAAATAAGATATTTACCTGCAGCTAACATTATACTAAATGGTGAAAAATTTAAAGCTTTTCCTCTAAGATCAGGAACAAGACAAGGATGACCACTCTTGCCACTCTTATTCAATAAAGTACTGGAAATCTTAGCTAGGCAAAACAAAGTCATAAAAGGCATCCAAATCAGAAGGGAAGAAGTGTTGCTATTTGCAAATGATATGATTTTGCATATAGAAAATCCCAAAGACTTAACAAAATACTGTTGGAACTAATCAATGAATTCCAGTAAAGTTGCAGGATGTAAAATCAACACACGGAAATCAGTTGCATTTATATACACTAATAATGAAACATCTGAAAAAGAAATAAAGAAAACTATCCCATTCACAATAGCATCAAAAACAGTAAAATATCTAGGAATAAATTTAACCAAGGAAGTGAAAGATCTGTACAACAAAAACTACAAGAACTTGTTGAAAGAAATTGAAGAAGGCACAAACAAATGGAAAGACATCCCGTGTTCATGGATCGAAAGAATTAATATTACTAAAATGTTCATACTACCCAAAGCCATGTATAAATTCAATGCAATCCTAATGGAAATACCAATGGCATTCTTCAGAAACATATAAAAAATAATCCTAAAATTTGTATGGAACCACAAAAGACCACAAACAGCCAAAGCAATCCTGAGGAAAAAGAACAAAGCCAGAGGTATCACACTTCCTGGTTTCAAACTATAATACAAAGCTATAGTAATAAAAGTAGTACAATATTGGCATAAAAATAAACACATAAACCAATGGAAGAGAATAGAGAGCCCAAAATTAAACTCTTGCATATATGCTCAACTAATATTTGGCAAGGGAACCAAGAACACCCAATAGGGAAAGGATCGTCTCTTCAACAAATAGTGTTGGGAAAACTGGATAAACACCTGCAGAACAATGAAATTAGACCCCTATCTTACACCACTCACAAAAATTAACTTGAAAGGGATCAAAGACTTAAACATAAGACCTGATACCATAAAACTCCTAGAATAAAACATAGGGAAGAAGCTCCTCAACATTGGTCTTGGCAATGATTTTCTGGATCTGATAACCAAAGCACAAAGAACAAAAGCAAAAATCGACAAATGGAACTACATCAAATATAAAAGCTTGTATACAGCGATGGAAACAGTTAACAAAATGAAAAGGTAACTTACAGAATGGGAGAAAATTTTTCAAATCATATATTGGCTAAGGGGTTAATATCCAAAATATATAAATAACTCATAAAACTCAATAGCAAAAGAACAAACAGTCCAATTAAAAACTGGGATGAGGAACTAAATAGACATTTTTCCAAAGAAGACATCCACAGGACCAACAGGTACATGAAAGGGTGCTCAACATCACTGATCATCAGGGAAATGCAAATCAAAACCACAATGAGATAGCACCTCATACCTGTTTAATTGGGTATCATCAAGAAGACAAAAGATAACAGGTGTTGGCAAAGATGTGGAGAAAAGGGAACCTTTGTACACTGTTGATGGGAATGTAAATTGGTTCAGCCACTATGAAAAACAATATGGAGAGTCCTTAAAAAATTAAAAATAGATCTACCATATGATCCAGCAATTCCACTTCTGGGTATATACCCAAAGGAAATGAAAACAGAATATCAAAGAGACATATGCACTCCATTCCAGCATTATTCGCAATAGCCAAGGTATTGAATCAACCTAAATGCCCATCAGTGGATGAAGTGATAAAGAAGATGTGGTACATATATACAATGGAATATTATTTAGCCATGAGAAACAAGGACGTCCTACCATTTGCAACACATGGATGGACCTTGAGCACATTATGCTAAGTGAGATATGTCAGACAGAGAATGATAAGTACTATATGATATCACTTACACATGGAATCTAAAAAAACCAAACTCATAAAAACAGAGAGTAAAATGGTGGTTACCAGGAGATGCGGGGGTGAGGGGTAGAATAGATGCTGTTTAAGGGCACAAACATGCAACAAGTAGTAAATCAGTCCTAGAGATTTAATACACAGTATAGTGAATATAGGCAACAATATTGTATTATAATCAACAAACTTGCTAAAAGACTGGAACCTAATTATTCCAACTACTAAAAAGAAATGATAATTAGGTAATGTAATAGAGGTGCAATTATATATTACAATATACGAATATATCAAATTAACATGCTGTACACCTTAAATTTACACAATATTACATTTCAAATATATTTTAAAAAGTCAAAATAAAATAAGATATTAACCTATAACGAAACAAGCTATTTAGGGGGCTGATAAGAAGGTGGTGGTGGGGATACAAAATTCCATGCTACAATCAGTCTTTTGTCTAAGAGTGTCATAGATGGGGCTGGTTTTATTTTTATTTTTATTTATTATTTTTAGTGAGGAAGATTAGCCCTAAGCTAACACACAATGCCAATACTCTTTTTGTTGAAGAAGGTTGGCCCTGGGCTAACATCCGAGCCCATCTTCCTCTACTTTATATGTGAGATGCCTGCCACAGCATGGCTTGTATAAGCAGTGCCTAGGTCCATGCCTGGGATCTGAAACTGTGAACCCTGGGCCGCCGAAGCAGAGCACGCAAAGTTAACCACTACGCCACTGGGCCGGCCCTCATGGGGCTTGTTTTAAAGAGGAAAAATAAAAAGCTGAGTGCTCAGGCCCAAGACTGGAGTTAGGCCAGCCCCTTCTTGGATACAGAAGGGGTCCTAGACTTAGCTGACTGGAGGACCATTGGATCTGACAACTCCTGAACCATCAGAAGAGTCATGTTGGTGTGCTGGTCTGCCCCTGCCTGACCTGACATTGCAGAACCTGATCCCTGGCAGCTAGCTGGAAATCTTTCTCTATCCACTGCTGAATGAGCCAGCTAATGCATGGAATTCTCCCTGACAGAGACCCAGCTAGGCTGGGGGAGAGGTTGCCATTTGAGCTGCTTTCTCAGCTAAGGTTGTGCTGGTGCTCACTGATCAAGCTCATTCCCATACCACAGGCCTTGAGAACTGTCCCCTGGAGTACCTGGAGAAGGAGGCTCCCACCCTCCTGAAGGAATGAATGAAGGACTGGATGTCTCAACAAAATAGCAAAATAGGCTTACATAGAGAGAAGAGAGGGGATTACTGCTAAAATTTGAAAGCTGAAAGGGAGAGGGGGTATATTTCAAGCCACAGAGCTAGGCTCCCAAAAGGTGTCAATAGGCTGAAATAATTGGTTAAACCTGACCATGTGATTGAGCATTACAAATAGAGTGTCCTCACTTGGGTGCAGAAAACCAACTGGCTATACACAAGATGGAAGAGACTGCCCGGTACACACATCACCATTGGGATGCTAAGGCCAAAAAATCTAATGGGAACTTTTGCTGTTAGTGCCATCAAGTCAATTCTGACTCCTAGTGACCCTATACACAGTCTGAACTCTGCCCAGTCTCTTTGCCCCATCCTCTCACCTTCCAGTACTATATCCAATAATATTCTGCTGCTATTCATAGGGTGTTCATGGCCAATTTTTTTGGAAGTGGGTGGCCAGGTCCTTCTTCCTAAGCTCCATGGAAATCTATCCACCATGAGCGACTCTGCTGGTATTTGAAATACTGGTGGCATAGCTTGTAGCATCACAGCAACACACAACTGCCACAGTATAACAACAAACAGATGGGTGGTGTGTATCCTTGACCAGGAAACGAACCCAGGCTGCAGCCGTGAGAGTGCCAAGTCTTAACCACTAGACCATCAGGGCTAGCTAATGGGAACTTAGGCTGCAGTAATATAAGTATAATGTCCAGATCAAGAGAAGTAACAATCCCTTTCCACTCTGCCCTGGTTAGACTCTTACTGAAGGGCTGTATCCAGCTCTGAGTATCATAAATTAAGGGAGTCATATGTGAGATGTGTCCAAAAGGAAGTGACAGTCAGAGGAGGGAGTTGAAAGAGTTAGAGCTGTGGCTGTTCATGCTGGAGAAGAGAAGGCTTAAGGGAAGTGGTCTCTGCTTTCATACCACTAAGGAGCTGTGATAGGCAGAGAGAGCAGACGGGGTGAGGAGGCCCCAGAGGGCAGAGGTAATACCCATGGGGGGAAGCCACAAGGAGAAAGATTTCAGTTCAACACAAAGAAGAACTTTCTAACTGAGTGGGATATGGATGGAACAAGTTGTCATTACATGGAGTGAACTCATTGTCATGGGAGAGGTTCAGGAAAGACCTAGACAAATGTTGCTTCAGGATGTTGCAGGGAAAAATCATATATCAGCTAATCAGCATTGAGATAGTCTAGGCAGCCTCTTAGCCTTCCCCTGGCCGTGTGTGTCTAGTTTTCTGGGCTCTGTGCAGCTGAGAATTCCCCCTGTACATGCCCAGGCATAGCCTGTCTAGTGGTGTCTAGCAGCTCATGGAGACTTAGATACCAACTTCTACCTCAGAAGATTCTGTGGGATGCTCCACAGCCTTTCCTCTGGGAGTTCAGAAGCTTATGTGCAGACTTATCTACTGACAAAGTGTTTTGCCATTCTTTTTTTTTTTTTTTGAATGTGCAAAGGTCTTAACAAGTATTTTTTTTTATTGATGTTTTAATGGTTTCTAACATTGTGAAATTTTGGGTCGTGCATTTTTGTTTGTCCATCACCATATATATGACACCCTTCACCCCTTGTGCCCACCCCCCACTGCCCCTGGTAACCACAGTCCAGTTTTCTCTGTCCATGTGTTGGTTTATATTCCACATAGGAGTGAGATCATACAGTGTTTGTCTTTCTCTTTCTGGCTTATTTCATTTAACATAATACACTCCAGGCCCATCCATGTTGTTGCAAATGGGACGATTTTGTCTTTTTTTATGGCTGAGTAGTATTCCATTGTATATATATACCACATTTTCTTAATCCAATCGTCAGTCGAGGGACACTTAGGTTGCTTCCACTTCTTGGCTATGGTGAATAATGCTGCAGTGAACATAGGGGTGCATAAGCCTCTTTGGATTGTTGATTTCAGGTGCGTTGGATAGATTCCCAGTAGTGGGATGGCTGGATCATAGGGCATCTCTATTTTTAATTCTTTGAGGAATCTCCATACCGTTTTCCATAGAGGCTGCACCAATTTGCATTCCCACCAGCTGTGTATGAGTGTTCCTATTTCTCCACATCCTCTCCAACATTTGTTGTTTTTTGTCTTGGTGATTATAGCCATTCTAACGGGCGTGAGGTGGTATCTTAGTGTTGTTTTGATTTGCATTTCCCTGATGATTAGTGATGTTGAGCATCTTTTCATGTGCCTATTGGCCATCTGTATATCTTCCTTGGAGAAGTGTCTGTTCATTTCCTCTGCCCATTTTTTGATCGGGTTGTTTTTTTTGTTGTTGTTCAATTGTGTGAGTTCTTTATATATTATGGAGATCAACCCCTTGTCAGATGTATGTTTTGCAAATATTCTCTCCCAGCTGGTTGGTTGTCTGTTTATCTTGATTCTGGTTTCATTTGTCTTATAAAAGCTCTTTAATCTGATAAAGTCCCACTTGTTTATTTTTTCTTTAGTTTCCCTAGTCTGGGTAGGCATGTCATCCAAAAAGATTCCTTTAAAACCAATGTCAAATAGTGTGTTGCCTATATTTTCTTCTATGAGTTTTATAGTTTCAGGTCTCACCTTCAGGTCTTTGATCCATTTTGAGTTAATTTTTGTGAATGGCGATAGCACGTGGTCCACTTTCATTCTTTTGCATGTGGCTGTCCAGTTTTCCCAACACCATTTATTGAAGAGACTTTCCTTTCTCCATTGCATGTTCTTAGCACCTTTGTCGAAAATTAGCTGTCCGTATATGTGTGGTTTTATTTCTGGGCTTTCAATTCTGTTCCATTGATCTGTGTGTCTGTTTTTGTACCAGTACCATGCTGTTTTGATTACTATTGCTTTGTAGTATGTTTTGAAGTCAGGGATTGTGATGCCTCCTGCTTTGTTCTTTTTCTTTAGGATTTCTTTAGCTATTCGGGGTCTTTTGTTGCCCCATATAAATTTTAGTATTCTTTTTTCTATTTCTGTGAAGAATGTCATTGGGATTCTGCTTGGGATTGCATTGAATATGTAGATTGCTTTAGGTAATATAGACATTTTAACTATGTTTATTCTTCCAATCCACGTGCATGGGATATCTTTCCATTTCTTTATGTCATCATGGATTTCTTTCAATAATGTCTTGTAGTTCTCATTGTATAGGTCCTTCACCTCCTTGGTAAGATTTATTCCTAGGTATTTTATTCTTTTTGATGCAATTGTAAATGGTATTATCTTTTTGAGCTCTCTTTCTGTTAGTTCATTATTAGCATATAGAAATGCAACTGATTTTTGTAGATTGATTTTGTACCCTGCAACTTTGCTGTAGTTGTTGATTGTTTCTAATAGTTTTCCAACAGATTCTTTAGGGTTTTCTATATATACAATCATGTCATCTGCAAATAGTGAGAGTTTCACTTCTTCATTACCTATTTGGATTCCTTTTATTCCTTTTTCTTGCCTAATTGCTCTGGCCAAAACCTCCAGTACTATGTTGAACAGGAGTGGTGAGAGTGGGCAGCCCTGCCTCGTTCCTGTTCTCAGAGGAATGGCTTTCAGTCTTTCCCCGTTGAGTATGATTTTGGCTGTGGGTTTGTCATATATGGCCTTTATTATGTTGAGGTACTTTCCTTCTATTCCCATTTTATTGAGAGTTTTTATCATAAATGCATGTTGTATCTTGTCAAATGCCTTCTCTGCGTCTATTGAGATGATCATGTGGTTTTTATTCTTTGTTTTGTTGATGTGATGTATCACGTTGATTGATTTGCGGATGTGGAACCATCCCTGCGTCCCTGGTATAAATCCCACTTGATCATGGTGTATGATCTTTTTAATGTATTGTTGTATTCGGTTTGCCAATATTTTGTTGAGGATTTTTGCATCAATGTTCATCAGCGATATTGGCCTGTAATTTTCTTTCTTTGTATTGTCTTTGTCTGGTTTTGGTATCAGGGTGATGTTGGCCTCATAGAATGATTCAGGAAGTGTTCCATCTTCCTCTATTTTTTGGAATAGTTTGAGAAGGATGGGTATTAAATCTTCTTTGAATGTTTGGTAAAATTCACTGGAGAAGCCATCTGGTACTGGACTTTTATTTTTTGGGAGGTTTTTGATTACTATTTCAATCTCTTTACTTGTTATTGGTCTATTCAGAGTCTCCATTTCTTCTTGGTTCAATTTTGGGAGGTTGTATAAGTCTAAGAATTTATCCATTTCTTCTAGATTGTCCAATTTGTTGGCATATAATTTCTCATAGTATTCTCTTATAATCCTCTGTATTTCCATGGTATCCGTTGTAATTTCTCCTCTTTCATTTCTAATTTTATTTACTTGAGCCTTTTCTCTTTTTTTCTTAGTAAGCCTGGCTAAGCGTTTGTCAATTTTGTTTATCTTCTCGAAGAACCAACTCTTTGTTTCATTAATCCTTTCTACTGTTTTTTTGGTCTCAATTTAATTTATTTCTGCTCTGATTTTTATTATTTCTCTCCTTCTGCTGGCTTTGGGCTTTGTTTGTTCTTCTTTTTCTAGTTCTGTTAGGTGTAATTTAAGGTTGCCTATTAGGGCTTTTTCTTGTTTGTTAAGGTGGGCTTGTATCGCTATGAGTTTCCCTCTCAGGACCGCTTTTGCTGCATCCCATATGGTTTGATATGGCATGTTATCATTTTCGTTTGTTTCCAGATAGTTTTTGATTTCTCCTTTAATTTCATCAATGATCCATTGGTTGTTCAGTAGCATGTTGTTTAATCTCCACATTTTTGTCACTTTCCCAGTTTTTTTTTCCTGGTTCATTTCCAGTTTCATAGCCTTATGGTCTGAAAAGATGCTTGTTATGATTTCAATCTTCTTAAATTTATTGAGGCTTGCTTTGTTTCCCAGCGTATGGTCTATCCTAGAGAATGTTCCATGCGCGCTTGAGAAGAATGTATAGTCAGCTGTTTTTGGATGGAGTGCTCTGTATATGTCTACTAGGTCCATCTCGTCCAGTTTTTCATTTAAGTCTACTATTTCTTTATTGACTTTTTGTCTGGATGATCTATCCATTGCTGTAAGTGGGGTGTTAAGATCCCCTACTATTATTGTGTTGTTGTTGATTGTTTTGCCATTCTTAATTACCAAAAACATCTTCTACAAACTGTTTCTTAGCATGAGGGCTGAGAACCAGAGATAGACAGAGATAAAAATACAGACAAAAGTTATGATCGGGTCACCCAGAAAGGGCAGGCTGAGAGGAGGCCCATGGGATGGGCTGAGAGACAGGCAGACAGACAGACAACACACACACAACTTGCTGGAGGGTGAGGCAGATGAGGAGAGGACAGTGGGGAGTGAACAGAAAAGGCCAGGCTGCTTAAATTGTGCATTCATTGGACTCCCACTACAATGACAATGTTCTTATTATGTGTGCTTAGCAGTTAAACTCTGGGTTTCTAAGAGCTTCATAAGTACCGTTTATGTCTGAATTCATTCCACCAAAGGGGGCTCCATGGCCAGTAAATCTGCCATGTATGCTTTTTGAGGATTCGATCTTTGTTTTACACAAGGAGAGAGCACAACAGCACCCCCCACCTCCACTCATGCAAAGATCTCACCATCCAGGGGAGGCAGATAGAGGTCTAGACTGACACAGCCTCCTGACTTCCTATACCAGCTCCCAACCTGTCCTTTGGACATGGTCACCAACCTTGCAACTAGGAATGCCACAACCTCACTTTGACATGGTTTGGAGGGAATGGGCAGCAGCTGTGAAGGCAGGCCAAGGAGAGAGACAGGTATTCAGCTACCCCACACACTTGCCAGGCTCAGCACATGGAAAGACCAAGAGAATTCTCAAGGTGAGAATTTCCTATAAACTGAGCACTCCCATTTGTTCTCTTATTTAATCCTCATTCATTCATTCAACAGCTTTTCATTGAAAACACACTACATTTCAAGCACTGTTCTAGGTGCTGTGCATACAGAAGTGAATGAAGCAGCCAAAGATCCTTGCCCTCATAAAGCTAATATTCCAATGAGGAGTTGGGAAAACAATAAGCAAAGGAATTATAAGCTATTCAAGAAAGTGAAAAACGCTGTGAAAAAATATAAAGGTGGATAAAGGAAATTAAGAATGCCTAGTTAGTGAGGTACTGTCCCCATTTTACAGATAAAATACCTGAGCATTGAGGTAGAGAAGTGACATGCCTAAGGTCACCAAGCTGGCAAGTGTTGCATCTGGTATTGAAATCCAGTCTATGGGACTCTTGCCATTTTGCCATACTGCCTCCGAGGACACATATCTAAGGAGTTGAGAGCCAGAGGGTTGACCTGGCGGCAGAGGAGGGGGATATCCTGTGTTAGGCACAAGACTGGGAAGAAGACTCTGGTGGGGCCTAAGAAACCCACCAGGCTAACAGTTTTGCCTGCTAGTCGGGGCTTCAATATGAGACTTCCAGCACCACCCCAGAGAGGCCAAAAGATAGTCAAGAGAAGTGTAGCATGCTAGAGAGAGCTAGAATTCATATATACTTGGAGTACAGTTCTAGCTCCCTAAATTCTTGTGATGACAAGTCCATCCTTTTTCCTCTCTGGGTCACAGAACCCCATTTGTGTAATCAAGGAGTTGGACTTGATAAACTTTCTAAGATCTCTTCCCCCTCTGATGTTCTATAAGTAACTGAGCTTAGTAACAGAACCACGCCAGTTACTCAGAAAATTCTGTAGGTTTCCTTAGTTATTGTGGTTCTCCCATTGCCCAGAAGTGAATGACACCAGCACCCAAAATTCCTGGATGCTCACTTTTGGGAAAGGCAAAAAAAAGAGAAGAAGCTGAGGAGATTGTGTTCAAATCCAGTTAAACTCCAACTGGGCATATCAGGGTAGAACCCAAGAAAACTGAGTCAGTGATAACGTAAGGAGAAGTAAACAGATACAGTCCTGGAGCCAGAGGGAAGGAGGAAGGGGAGGCCTCAGCCAGACATGGATAAGGCACTCTGGTACCTTCTCCAGCAGACTCCTGGATTCCCTGATCCATATTCTCCTCACATTCTCTCATCCAGCCCATCCTACCACCTACAAATGCAGTCCGGGCTGCACTTGCCTCCCAGCTCTGGCTTACCACTGTCCTCACCTTCTGTCCCTCTTCCTCTATATGCCCAGGGAACTACAGTTTGAAGAGAAAGGTTTAATAGATTATTTCATAGTGCAAAGAGTGTCTGCTTTTGCGTCCCAAGCCTGAGTTCTAGTCCCAGCTCTGCTCCTAACACTCTGTGGCTTTGGGCAAGTTCCCTTCCCTCCCTTCTCAGGGACTCATCTGTAACTTAAAGGGTTTGGAATGCTTCTTAACTTTTTGTGGGATCACAGACTTCTGACAATATGATGAAATCTGTGAATGTAGATGCCACAATTTTGTGTATAATTCGGGGCGACTCATGGACCCCAGGCTAAAAATTCCTGCTTGATAGCTAAGGGCTCTTTCAGCTCCATGTCTGTGGTTCTGTGATCTGGGCATGAGGCCAAGATATGCCTGCCCCTTCCAGAGGAAGAGGAGGAGGAATCCACCTTCCAAATATATCCCTTGGCCTGTGCTTCCAGCTGCTTTTTGCTTTAACCCATGATGCTATGGGACTATAGGAAGTGCTTACTTCCCCCCACAAGGCCTGAAACTTGTAACAAGACAAAAGCAAGGTACTAGAGCTCCCTTCAAAACCTGATGCCTCAGAGCTCCCTTCCTAGGGCCTCTTGGGTCCCAGTCTAAAATTAAATGCAGTAGTAGAAGGCCTCAGGTCCAGGCAATAAATGACTCCAGGAAGACTGGCTTGCATTGCTGGCTGGCAAGGCTTGTCCAGATCATACTGTCCTCTGGTGGCTGTGAACGTGTATAGGACCCTAGCTAGAGGCCCCAAGCTTTAATGGCAATATAGGGACAGGGACCAGCTGGTAGTAAATACAAGAGAAGTCCCACAAGGAGCTTGGATTTGGTTCAGAGCTACTGCTATAAGGCAAGCTCAGAATGTGGGCTATGGGGAGTGAGGGTTGGGGACAGTACTACCAGCACATTCTGAGGTTAGCCTGAGCAACTACCAACATTCAGCCTTGGAGGCATAATCACTGATTCTAGTGAGCCACCTCTTTTGTAGCTCCTTGCTGTTCTTTCCCTGGGACCCTGAAGTAGAGCTCCCCTATTATGACTCTGACAATATATTAGGCATGAGAAAGGAAGGGCTGGTCACAATGGATAGCCAGGCCTCCAGCTACAATGAGGATGAGGGCTCCTCCTCCAGTATCAAGGCCAATCTCATGTCTTCTTGTGGGCTCAAACCTATATAGCCAACTGCCTGTTGGGCATCACAAACCTAGATGTGCAACAGATTTTTTTCCAAATTCAACATATTCCAACTTAACTCATCACTTTTCTTTCCTAACCTATTTGTATCACTTAGGAGGCTTTAAGGTGTAAGTAACAGAAACTTAAGTAAAATGGATTAAATTATTATAAAGTGTATAAAAATTTATTGCCTTTAACAAATACTTTGGAGATGGTCAGTTACGATGTTGGTCAATTCAGTGGCTCAATAATATCAAGGATCCAGGCCCTTTCCATCTGTCTGCTCTATTATTCTCAGCATGTCAGCTACGCCTCTTGTGGTCAAATGATGGCTGCAGCAGTGCTGGCCATCAAGTTTTTATACAATAATGTCAAAGACTGAAAGACAGTGCAACTCTTCATTCTGACCCCTTTTAGAAAGAGAAAATCTTTCCTACAGGCTCCACAACAGACTTCTCCTCACATGTCATTGGTAAGAATTGCACCATATGCTTTATGCTTTAGAAGTTAGGATTAGATTCTCAGCAACACAGCTGAAAAAGAAACAAATAAAAATAAAACAGATGACCTAAATATGATAAAATTTTATTTTTGTGTAGAAAGACAGAAGCAGGCAGTCCAAGGCTGGTATGGTAGCTTCATGAATTCATCAGAGACACGGGATCCTTCCAGCCTTCTATACTGCCATCCTTGGGGAATAGCCCATATCTACATGGTCTCAAATGGCTGTTAGAGATCCAGTCATCACATCCATATTCATGAAGGAAGATGGAAGAAATAAATGTGAAGGTATATCCTCTCTATTTTAAAGAGTCTTCCCAGAAGTCCCATACAACACTTGTACTTAAATCTCATCAGCCTAAACTTAGTGTCATCATGATACCCAGCTGCAACAAAATCTAGCAGCAATGTGCCCAGGTAAAAATTGGCACTCTGTTGCTAAGAAAGAAGTGGAGAATGGATATTGGATATCAACAAACACTCTGAAAAACATACTACTTCCTAATCAATCACTGGCAAAGGAAATGAAATTGCCATGATTAGTTTAGACCAGTGGTTCTCAACCAGGGGCAATTTTGCCCCCCGGGGAACACTTGACAATGTCTGGAGCCATTTTTAGTTATCAGAACTTGGGGGAAGTGTTGCTACTAGTACCTAGTGGTAGAGGCAGGGATTCTGCTAAACATTGTACAATGTACAAGACAGGCCCCCACAACAAAGAATGATCTAGCCTAAAATGTCAATAGTGGTGGAGGTTGAGAACCCCTGGCTTAGACTTATCAAGATCCACTATACCTACCTTTGGCCCTTGGGCTGGAGAAGGGCCCAGGTTCCTCTAGGTTTCCCAGTGAATGATACCATAATCTATCCAACTGCCCAGGCTAAAATTCTAGGAATTGTCCTTCCTCTGGTTAAAACTCTACAGTGGCTTCTCATTGCTCTCAGGATAAAGATGAAAACTCTTAATGCGACCTCAGAGAACCTACATGGTCTGTTCCTTACCACTGGATATCACACCACTCTCCCCACTTGCTCTCTGTGGTCCAGCCTTATTGGCCTTTTGTTTCAGTTTCTCAAATGTGCTATAGCCTTTCCCATCTCTCCTCCTTTGCTTCATCCTTCAGATCCAACTGAGGTAGACTGATAGCGTTAATGGTCTCAATTGCTCACCTTTCTCACTATCCATGCCCATTGGCACATAACATAGTAGTGCCCTTCTACTCTGACTCTAGGCCCAGCTATGTGATTTGCTTTAGTCAATGGAAGGTTGGCATAAGTGACAGTATGCCAATTCTGAAGCTAAGCATTAAGAAGCATTGTGTGTGTCTTCTTATCCCTATAGTGAATCCAGGACAAGCCCAGACTAGGTAAGCAGGACCCAGGTGACCTGAGGACATTTGAGTGAGAAATAAACGCTTGTTATTATATGGCATTGAGATTCTGTGATTGTTATGAAGTATTAGTGTGGTGGAAACTGACTGATAAGCACCTCAATCTAATATTACCCAGATTTTATCCATTCTATTGCCTAAATTTCGTTCCTATCTGTTCCACTGACTAAGTTCTGACCTTAAAAATGTTCTAACTGGTTTCCCTATTCCTGTGCCTCCCCTCCTCCAGCCAGTTTTTCACACTGCTTCCATAATTATCATCCAAAAGAAAAGAAAAGAAAAAAACAATAATCATGTTATTCCCCTGCTTAAAATTGTTTGAGGGCTCTCCATTGCCTCCAGGATAAGATCAAAACCCCTTAGCCTGGCATTGCAGGCTTCCTTTCTATGCTACTTTTATCTGTAAAACCTTATCTACCCTGTCCTTCCTGGAATCCTCTGATCATAAGGCTCAAATATGTGCTGTACTTTCAAGCCTCTAGATCTTTACTCTTTCCTTCCCTCCCCTCATTTGGGTAAAATCCTTTTTTAGCAGTCTAGGTGGAACTCAAATACCAGCTGTTCTGTGCAGCCTTCCCTGATTCCCTTCATTCCCCCTCAGATAGAAGATATCATGCCCTTCCTTTGTGCTTCCATGAGGAGCTGTTTAGCTCACACTTCCTTTAGCTTTGGTTTATAATTAGTTCCTTAAGCAGTCACCTGCTCCACTCTCTGTGAGCTTTCCTGTGTTATTTTTTCCAGTCCCCTTCCTCACTCCTACCCCTCCCCATACCTAGCAAAGAACCTGGAACAAAGTAAGTGCTCAGTAATGTGTTGCAAAGAAAGACTACTCTAATTTTAAGTCCTTAATGATAGATCTATAAGGTGTTGTATTAGGGGAAGTTAACCCCCTGCTCCAAATTATCCTCCCTTCTCTGTCTTCACATTTCCAACCATAATTATCCATCAGTAAGAAAGTTATTGGGAGTAACAAGCTTTCCCTTTGAAAGTGATATAACACCAGGGAAGGGGAAGGACTTCAATAGTGTGTAGCCTAGGTCTCCACTCCCATACATTTACCTGAGATAAGGTAATAAGCATTTTGTAGTGGATAGGAGTAGACCAAGGATGCTGTGTAGAGTTGTACATGACACACACTGCAACTCTAACGGGTGCCACTCAGATAGGCTAGGGGTGGGGTGGGGTGGGGTGGGGGCTAGGGATAGTGACTCTGAAACATAGGGAACAGGAGAGAGAGCCACCAGAGAGTACTGAGGAGGCCAAGAGAGGAGAGGAGAAGTGAAGAGAGATGAGAGGAGGAGAGGAGTGATGAAAACCAAGAGTTGGACGCCATAGCAATTTTTCCATGTGCCTCTAGTCTATGAGCCTTTATTTTCCAGCAATCTTAGGACATGAAGATCATGATCCAGGACAGGATTGCCTTAGAGAGAGTAAACACACACTTTGTGGGTGGTCTGCCTAACTAAGCCCCTGGTGCCAAATATCCTCAACCTTTGCCTCCATCCCCAACTTTATGCTTCAAGGAGTTTCCAAATACCTCTTGCTCTGTGTCTTAATTCCCTAGTTCACCATTGACTCCCTGTGTGTCCTTGGGTTGATCTTTTCTCCTCTCCAGGCTTCTGAGTCCCCATTTATAGCATGAGGGGGTTTGATAAGATGTTTTATAAGGGTTTAGCTTGAGGACATTGTGTATCTATGATTCCATAATTGTAAGGTGTGTTTGTGAGTGTACATGTATGTGTATAAATTTGGACATATCTCTGCCCCTGGGGCTTCAGTTAACTTATAAAATGGGGATATTTGATCCAGATGATCTCTTAAGGCCTTTATAGTTTTTAAATGTCATAATCCCACACTTCTGCAGTTCAGATGACCCCAAGCCCTTTTCCCTAAGTCACATCCTAGGGCTACTCCTCATTATCTTTTCCTTTTTCTATCTTTATTATCCTCCTGTCCATTTTCATTGTAGCCCAAGGATGTGTTCCCTCTTCCAACTCCCAGAAAGGAACATGAAGATTTCCAGGCCCTGCCCCAGAGCTGGGGAACCGAGTTCCCCTCTGGCCACACCACTCTCAGCTCCAAAGAGCTATAAAAATGCCAGCTGCTTGGAGCTGTCTCCCATTGCTAATAGGTTTTTTTCTAGTTGTCTTGAGAAACTAAATTATTCTCCAAATAAACTCCACTTAGGTTTATAATAAATGTGATTTAAGTGAGAAAAGTATCACTCTCTCAAGCGAGGAAAACCACTCTAATCTCTCTGGGGAAGAAATGCCTTCATTAACCAGGGCCTCTCTCAGACTCTTCAAAGCAAGGACCTCACCCTGGGGGTGGCACTCAGGGAAATACAATGGCTGTAGGACTGGAATGAGCTCTCAATTATCCCCAGCCCTCCTGGGGGACACAGACAGTCTGGGCCCATTGAGCCCTCAAGGGGATCATCCTAGACAGCCCTCAAGCTGGGCAGCCTCTCTTCCAAGCCAGACAGATGAGATCTCTCCTGTTTGTAAAAGTCTTTGGATATCTCAATCCACTATTTATGCCACAATTTAAAGATCTGTAAGGATTCTTAAAGATCATCAGATCTAACTGCCTTGTTGAAGAGACGGGGAGACTGAGGCCTAGAGAAGAAAAAGGACTTACCCAAGGTCACATGGTGAGTCAGGGGCAAAGCCAGAGACTTCCCAGCCTACAGAAGAGCAACAACCACATTGCAGTTTGATTTTTCAAATTCTCCCCACCTCATTATTTGCCCTTTATCACTCAGCGCTCTAATCTAAGTCATCCTTGTCAGAGTTTTTTTGTTTTGTGTGAGTACCTAATTTTTGGATACACGGTGAACTATCAGAGAGAGGGACCCCTTCCTTCAGTCTGGTTCACAGCACTGACCAGCCACACTTGATTCTGCTTGGGATCTTGGTTATCTGACAGCATAAGCCTATTACAAATGCCTGGTATTTTCTTATGATTGCTCTGGCTGAGTTCCCACCCTCTTTATCCATAATCAGAGACAGCTGCCCCATCCTTTCTACAGACAAGAGCTGCTGTAGATCCTGAAAGCTCCACCTCTCCCCAAGAAACACCTCTAAGAGCATGCCCTTGGAAAAAGATGTCATGGAATGTGTCATTGCTGGAGATCTTGATGACTTAGCCCTCTTCCACCCCAACTCTTGTCTTCCCCAGCACCCACCCTCACCACCAGTCCCCTCCGCCGATAGCTAGCCCAATGTGTTCTAGCACCATACATTGCCATAAACAAAACAGGAGGCCTGGAGATATATTTTAGGACAACATGAAAGAGGAACTTATAAACTCTGTCATTGGGAAGTTTAGGGTACGTACAGGGAAATTATGGTTCCCATTGTTGCATTCCTTACTCATTCATCACTCATTCATTCATGCATTCATTCATTCCTAAACAATCACCAAGTGTCTCTTGTGGGTCAGGCCCTGTGCAAGATGCTGGGGATAAAAAAAATATAGCACAGACCATTTCCCTCATGGAGTTCCCAGATTATTGGGAACAGATGTGACAATGTTATAATATTCAGTGATCAGTTTCAGATCAGGATTATGTACAAAGTGTTGAGTCAACAGATATTAATCCCTAATTTTGCTTAGGGGACTCAAGCAACACTTCACAAAGGAGATAATTTTTGAGTAATTTTGGAAGGACAAATGGGAGTTTGCTGACAGAAGTGGGAAAGGCTGCTCCAAGCAGAGGGACTACCATGTGAAAAGCCCATGCCTGAATTATAATAGCTAACATTTGTTGAGAACCGACTATGTGTCAGGTAATTTGTGCATTAACTCATTTAATCCTGACAATAACCCTATGAAGTAGGTAATATTATTATCTCATTTACAGGGGGCTAACTGAGGCACAGAAAGGTTAAATGACTTTCCCATGGCTATTTTAACTAGGAAATCAGGGAGGCATTATTCCTACTGAGGCAGTTGGACTTCAGAGCTGGAGATCTTAACCACTACATGGTGTTGCCTCTTTCAGATGCCAGCAGGAAACATCTTGACAGGCATGTAAGGTTGGAGGGATGGAGACACAGAGGGTGAAAATGGCAAGAAGCAGGTTGGAGACATCATAATCTAAAGGCCTGATGGAGAAACAACAAGGAGCCATTGGAATGGGGGAGGCAACTGCATTAGGTATGACTCTCAGGCACAAATTCTGGTCTATGCAGAATACACCATTTGCTCACCTCTATGTAAGACATTATTGTCATTTTCCAGGTTAGCACCAGAATCCGGGAGGCTTATGCAGTGTCCAGAAAAGTGAGAGAAGGGCCTCTGATCTCCAGTTTCTCATGGCCACTGCTGACATCCTTGTTATCCAAGCCCAGCCAATGGGCTATGAACGAGGCAAACTGAAAACTACCTGAGGAGATTGGGCCCCAGGAAGCCGCTGTTATTTGGCCTTGGTTTAGAAACAGCTTATGAGTAGTATTTGATATTTGGAAGGAAGCTGGGAGGGCAGAGATGTAGTTTCTTGTGAGGTGGTGCCAGTGAGGCACCACTGAAGTACCTCAGTGAGGATATTTGTCTTCTGGCCACAAAATCCTGCTTTTGAAATGTAACCATATTAACAAAGTTCTCTTTTTTAATCATTCTTTCTGCCTTTAATCTTATTTTAGTAGTTAATAACTTTTTTTTGTGAAATGGCAGTCACTGTCAATTGTGCTGCAGAGAAGCACAACAGAGAACTGTTAAAGTAACTCACATTAGAAAATACTGCTATGCCACATATTAAAATTAAAAAAACAAAAAACTTGCTGGTGTATTTTTAAATTTACACATTTTATTTTAAAAATTACATTATAGCAATATTTACTGATGTGCATTTTAAAAGCACATTAATAATAGGAAAAATTTAGGAAAATAATACAGTATTTCCATATTCCTTGGTTAAAAGTTGTCCTTCATTGCATCAATTAAATTTAGAATTATATATTCACATTAGAAATATATTATGAAGAGAGACCATGTCAAGGTAGTGGCATAGGCAGACTCTGAACTCACCTCCTCCCACATACACAATGAATTTACAACTACTGTTGGAACAATTACCCCAAAGAGAGAACTGAAAACTGGATAAAAAGAACCCCCACAACAAGGGACAGTGCTGACTGAAGTGGAAGAGGCAGAAATTCCTTTCTGGAGAGAAAAAAGCCACCTTCTAGCTGTGACACTTCATGGCTGGGTGGGAGCAACCTTAAGGTACCAAGCCTTCCCTGGAGGAGTGGGGGATCTGAGCAGGGAGTGTAACCACAATAAGCAGCTTTTGGACTCAGCACAACTGAGACAAGTGTCATAATACCTGGCTTTGCTGGCTATTAACTGCAACAGGGAATACCCCTAGAAAAACTGTCAGACATAAGGGCGAAAAAAGCCTGTTCTTAAAGGGCCCATGCACAAATTCACCCATTTTTGAAAGCAACATAAAAACACCAGAAAGAAAGATACACAGTCCTTTGATGAAAAGACACTCACCTGATAGGCTCGGGGTGCATGTTGGTGAGAGGTGAGACCTCTCCAGGGACTGAGACATTGGGGCAGCCATTATTGTGACCTAGTAAATGTGTGCTGACATAGACGCTGGCAGACACCATTGGAGTTCTTTCCCTGTACTGTCAGTGCAGGGGTCTGCCACACCCCCTAGAGAACTGATTTAACCCAACTCAGCCAGGGCCAGCAGACCACCCTAGGGACTGGCCACACCCAATAGCAAGCCCTCGGGGAACATGTGGGCCCACGTGTGTGGGGTGTGTGGGACCTTTGCAGCCTGGCAAGTGGGTCTGCCTCTGCAGGGCAGGGTGTGCGTGACAGGTGAGCCTGCATTGGTGGAGTGTGTGGGGACTCTGAAGTGGGGCAACTGTGTTGACAGGGCATGTGGCCCTAGAGGTGGAGGGGCTGGTCAGCTGCAGCAGGCTTCTGCTTCTCAAACAGCCAAATAGGGGATTGGCACCAGCTTGCAAACAATTGAGTGTTCCCATGCCTGGGGCCAGCCCCACTCAGCTGCAACCCTGAGAAAGCTGACAACAACCTTGCAGGACAGAGGCCTACAGCAATTAAAAGACCCTGAGCCTAACAACAAGCCATGCTGGGGGTGTACTCACTTAATAGAAAAATTACAAAAGAAATGGGCAATTAAACTTTGCATCCAACTGTACTGGGGCTCCCCATGCCTGATAAAGTATCTGAAATGTCGATAGCAGCCACACACAGCTGAACATTACAACCAGCTGGCCAGCAGGACAGCCTAGCCTCCCTGGGCACCTGCAGCAAGAGCAACCCTGCCATAACAGAAGGACACACACAGCCCATACAAGGGACACTCTGGAATATTTGGAACTGGTGACAATAGGGAAGCACACTGCTGGGTCTCATAAAGCATCTCTTTAAAAAAGGCCATCTTGGGGCTGGCCCAGTGACATAGTGATTGAGTTTGCATGCTCTGCTTTGGCAGCCTTGGGTTTGTAGGTTCAGATCCTGGCACAGACCTACACACCACTTATCAAGCCATGCTGTGGCAGACATCCCACCTATAAAGCAGAGGAAGATGAGCACAGATGTTAGCGCAGGGCCAATATTCCTCAGCAAAAAGAGGATTGGCAACAGATGTTAGCTCAGTGCTAATCTTCCTCACAAAAAACAAAGCCACTTCTCCAAGATTGGGAGACATAGCTGACCTACCCAATACATAGATGTAAGCACAGAGAAAGAGGCAAAATGAAGATACAAAGGAATACATTGCAAGTAAGGGAATAGGATAAAACCCCAGAAAAAACTAAAAAAAACAGAAATAAACAATCTACCTGACAAAGAGTTCAAACCAGTAGTCATAAAGATGCTCCCTGATCTTGGGAGAAGAATGGATGAACTCAGTGAGAACTTCAACAAAGAATTGGAAAATATAAAAAAGAGCTAATCAGAAATGAAGACTACAGTACTGGACATGAAAAATTCACTAGAGGGACTCAATAGCACAGTAGATGATTCAGAAGAACGGATCAGTGAGCTGGATGAAAGACTAGAGGAAATCACCCAAGCTGAACAGGTAAAAGAAAAAAGATTTAAAAAGAATCAGAACAGCCTAAGGGACATGTGGGACAACATCAAGTACACTAACATCCATGTTATAGGTGTCCCAGAAAGAGAAGAGAGAGACAAAGGGGCAGAGAATCTATTTGCAGAAATAATAGCTGAAAACTGACCTAATTTAAGGAAGGAAACAGACATCCAGGTACAGGAAGCACAGGCAGCGCCAAACAAGATAAGCCCAAAGAGGCCCACACCAAGATACATTATAATTAAAATGTCAACAGTTGAAGATAAAGAGAGAATCCTAAAAACCACAAGAGAAAAGCAACAAGTTACACACAAAGGAAACCCCATAAGGCTATCAGCTGACTTCTCAGCAGAAACCTTACAGGCTATAAGGGAGTGGCATGATATATTTAAACTGCTGAAAGGAAAAAACCCACAGCCAAGAATACTCTACCTGGCAAGGTTATAATTCATATTGGAAGGAGAATTAAAGAGTTTCCTAGACAAGCAAAACCTAAAGGAGTTTATCACAAGAAACCAGCTTTACAAGAAATTCTAAAGGGACTTATTTAAGTGGAAAAGACAAGACCACAAATGTGAATAATAAAATTATCAAAAAAAAAAAAACAATAAAATCACTGGTAAAGGAAACTATACAGTAAAGGTAGCAGATAAACCATCTTTGAAGATAATATGAAGGCCCAAAACAAAAGAACTAAAATTGTCTATTTCCATGATAAGATGGTAACAGATACAAACATACAAAAAACAGGTTAGATATGAAATCAAAAACATAAAATATGGGAGGAGGGGAGTAAAAGAGTAGAGCTTTTAGCAAGAGGTCAAACTAAAGAGACCACCAACTTAATATAGATTGCTATATAAGTAGGTTTTTGTATATGAACCTCATAGTAATCACATACAGAAACCTATAATCAATAGAAAAAAAATTAAGAGAAAGGAACCCAAACATAATACTAAAGAAAGCCATCAGACAACAAAGGAAGAGAGCAAAAGAAGAAGAAAGGAACAGAGAAGAACTGCTAACACACCCAGAAAAAAAGTAACAAAATGGCAAAAAGTACAGTCTAATCAATAGCTACTTTAAATGTCAATGGACTAAATCCTCCAACCAAAAGGCATAGAGTGGTCAATTGGATAAAAGAAACAAGACCCATATATATGCTGCATACAAGAGACACACTTCAGACCTAAAGACATTCACAAACTGGACCCACCCCATTGCGTAGTGGTTAAGTGCACGCACTCTGCTATTGGTGGCCCGGGTTCAGATGCCGGGTGCACACCGATGCACCACTTGTCAGGCCATGCTGTAGCGGTGTCCCATATAAAGTAGAGGAGGATCGTCATGGATGTTAGCCCAGGGCCAGTCTTCCTCAGCAAAAAGAGGAGGATTGGCATAGATGTTAGCTCAGAGCTGATCTTCCTCACACACACACAAAAAAGACATTCACAAACTGAAAGTGAAGGGATGAAAAAGATATTCCGCGCAAATGGCAATGAAAAGGAAGCTGAGGTAGAAATACTTATCTCAGACAAAATAGACTTTAAAAGAGAAACTGTAACAAGAGATAAAGAAAGACACTACATAATGATAAAGGAAACAATCCAACAAGAGGATATAACAATTGTAAATATCTATGCACCCAGCATTGGAGCACTTAAATATATAAAGCAATTATTAATAGACATAAAAGGAGAAATAGAGAGCAACAAAATAGACATAGACAGCACTTTTAACACTCCTCTTATACCAATGGATTGATCATCTGAACAAAAGATCAATAAGAAAAGATTGGCCTTAAATGACACATTAGACCAGTTGGACTTAGAAGTTATATACAGAAGATTCCATCCAAAAACCACGGAATGTGCATTCTTTTCAAATGCACATGGAACATTCTCCAGGATTGATCACATATTAGGCCACAAAAGAAGTCTCAATAACTTTAAGAAGACTGAAATAATGCCAAGCATCTTTTCTGATCACAATGGTATGAAACTAGAAATCAATTACAAGAAGAAAACTGGAAAAGCCACAAATATGTGGAGATTAAACAAAATACTACTGAACAACGATTGGGTCAATGAAGAAAACAAAGGCGAAATCACAAAATACCCAGAGACAAATGAAGATGAAAATATAACATGCCAAAATTTATGGGATATAGCAAAAGTGGTTCTAAGAGGGAAAGTTATAGCAATACAAGCCTACCTCAACAAACAAGAAAAATCTCAAATAAACAATCTAACAGTGTACCTAAAGAAAATGGAAAAAGAAGAACAAACAAAGCCTAAAATCAGTAGAAGGAAGGAAATAATAAATATCAGAGCAAAAATAAATGAAATAGACACTAAAAAGATAAAAAAAAATCAATGAAACTAAGAGCTGGTTCTTTGAAAAGATAAACAAAATTGACAAACCTTTAGCTAGACTCATCAAGGAAAAAAGAGAGAAAGCTCAAATAAATAACCAGAAATGAAAGAGGAGAAATTACAATGGGCACCTCAGAAATACAAAAGATTATAAGAGAATACTATGAAAAGCTATACGTCAACAAATTGGGCAATCTAGAAGAAATGGATAAATTCTTAGAATTATAGAGCCCTCCAAAACTGAATCAAAAGAAATAGACAATTTGAATAGACTAATCACCAGCAAAGAGATTGAAACAGCAATCAAAAACCTCCCCAAAAATAAACGTCCAGAACCAGACAGCTTCCCTGGTGAATTCTACCAAATATTCAAAGAAGACTTAATAGCTCTCTTTCTCAAACTCTTTCAAGAAATTGAAGAGGAGGGGAACTTTCCTATCTCATTCTATGAAGCCAACATTACCCTGATACCAAAACCAGACAAGGACAATGCAAAAAAAACACAATTAAAGACCAATATCATTGATGAACATCGACGCAAAAATCCTCAACAAAATACTAGCAAATCGAATACAACAATACATTAAAAAGATCATACACCATGATCAAGTGGAATTTATTCCAAGGATGCAGGGATGGTTCAATATCTGTGAATCAATCAACATGATACACCACAATAACAAAATGAAGAATAAAAATCACATGATCATCTCAATAGTTGCAGAGAAAGCATTTGACAAGATACAGCATCCATTTATGATAAAAACTCTGAATAAAATGGGTATAGAAGGAAAGTACCTCAACATAATAAAGGCCATATACGACAAACCCACAGTTAATATCGTTCTGTGTGGAGAAAAACTGAAAGCTATTCCTCTAATAACAGGAACAAGACAAGGATGCCCACTTTCACCACTCCTTTTTTTTTTATCAGCAATTTTCTTTACTAACCCCAATTTCTTTTTTTTATTGCATCAAAATTGGTTTATAACATTACATAAATTTCAGGTGTACATCATTATATTTCAATTTCTGTGCAGATTACATCATGTTCACCACCAAAAGACTAATTATAATCCATCACCATACACATGTGCCTAATCACCCCTTTAACACTCTTCCCTCCCCCCTTTCTCTCTGATAACCACCAATCCAATTTCTGTCTCTATATGATTGTTTCTTGTTTTTATGTTCTATTTATGTGTGAGATCATATGGTATCTGACTTTCTTCCTCTATTTCACTTAGCTTAATACCCTCATGGTCCATCCATGCTGTCTCAAATGGCCAGATTTCATCATTTTTAATGGTTGAGTGGCATTCCATTGTGTATATACACCACATCTTCTTCGTCCATTCATCTCTTAATGAGCACCTAGGTTGCTTCCAAGTCTTGGCTGTTGTGAATAATGCTGCAATGAACATAGGGGTGCATATATCTTTATAATTTCATGTTTTCACCTTCTTTGGGTAAATACCCAGCAGTGAAATAGCTGGATTGTATGGTAGTCTTCTCCAAATTTTTTGAGGAATCTCCATACTGTTTTCCATAGTGACTGCACCAGTTTGCATTCCCACCAGCAGTGTGTGAGAGTTCTTTTTTCTGTACATCCTCTCCAACACTTGTTATTTCCTGTCTTGTTAATTATAGCCATTCTGATGGGCTTGAGGTAATAACTCGTTGTAGTTTCATTTGCATTTCCCTGATAGTTAATGATGTTTAACAACTTTTCATATGCTTGTTGGCTATCTGTATATCTTCTTTGTAGAAATGTCTGTTCATATCTTTTGCCCATTTTTTTAATTGGGTTGTTAGTTTTTTTGTTGTTGAGATATATGCGTTCTTTACATATATGGGATATTAACCCCTTATCAGGTGTATGGTTTGCAAATATCTTCTCCCAAATGTTAGGCTGTCTTTTCCTTTTGTTGATGGTTTCCTTTGCTGTGCAGAAGATTTTAGTTTGATGTAGTCCCATTTGTTAATTTTTTCTTTTGTTTCTCTTGCCCAGTCAGAGATGGTACTTGTCCTGTTTCCATTTCTTTGATGTTTTTATATGTAGAAACCCTAAAGAATCCACCACCTTGTTTGTTTTCTTTAGTACAGTATCCGCTATACTAGAGCAGAGCCCACAACATAATAAGCTCTCAATAAATGTTATTGAATGACTGAATTAGTCACAGATAAACCCTGATAATAATTTCTTACATTTGCACAACACATCAGGATTTATTCTTTTCAAAGTACTTTCCTTCAATTATCTCATTTAATCCACACAACCATCCTTTGAACTAGGTGGGGATTCTTATCATCATTTAATAAGTGGGAAAAGTAAAAATCTGCAACACGTACTGTAAAAAATTTTCCCCTGTTACCAACAAGTGAGTATCAGAAATGGAAATTGAACACAGACCTCCTTATTCCTATTCTAGCCTTTCTTCTTCATCCATAAATAAATTTCAACCATGGTAATAGGAAGAAGAGTGAGGCCAAGTTTTGGCCATTAATTGGAGAAGAGGGTAAAACACCAGAGTCTGACACACTTGTTGATGGCCTCTGTATCCCACAATTGGCTTAAAAACAAGATCATGAGGACTAAGCAGGTCCATCGCAAAGGAAAATAATAAGTTGGGTGGGGGTTTATGTCTTCTCTCTGGGTTCCTTATGCCTACCATCTAGGTCTAACTCTGATTGCCTGTCTCCAAAGAGCTTCGCTGGGCTTCCCCCAAGGTTTGGACTTTCTTAAACTTCACCCCCAGCTTTCCATAAGTGCCCACCCCATCATTCTTTCAGGGCACACCTGGTGGCTCATGCTTTTAGTCATGCTGATATGCAAAGTGCTTAAGAGACCAACATGTTACCTTGGAGTGTATATTTTAACCTCGAGAGAGTGCGTTAGCTATAAAGAAAAAGCTGAATGGTAAAATTTCAGGAACTACTTGAGGCCAGTGGATAAGATCTTGATGTGTGAGGTTTTGTTATATTTTGTTGTTTATGTTTAGGGATTTTCCAGCGTCTTTCATATTCCTTAAGATATGAGATAGGCAGACATCTCAGTGTGGAGCTCCACTCTGGGAATGTGGCTCTTGAATACCCCCTATTGGGCTAGGATGACTTTGTCTTCATATGTCACCTTAAATTTTCTCGGATCCAGAGATCAATGACTTATATTTATTGAACATCTCTTATGTGCCAGACTATCCCTATAGTCTAAAAACTTGCACATACACCATTGTGATAGACTCTGCAAGTTGCCTAACCTCTATCCATTCTTTCTTTCTTCCTTACAGAATCATGATTTGCTTGGGTCAACAATTCACCCACTTAACATGCTCTCCTCCCCAGACTCCCTACAGCTAGGAATGGCCATGTGACCCAGTTGTGGCCAATGAAATATAAGCAAAAGCACCCTGGTTGGGGCTTTGAGGAAAGATATTTTTTTTCCTAATGAAAATGGATAGACTCAGCTGGCATGCACCTGTTGCTTTTTGTCCTTCTTTTTATCCTTAGAATGTGATGTCAACTTGAGAGCACAAAGCAGAAAGATATATGCTTGGGATGGTGGAGCCAAAAAGCACAAGAACATCATTTTTAATGACTTTGTAGAACCACTGTCCCACTCCTCTGTGGTCTACTTCCAGGCTTTTTGTTAGTGACACAAATAAAGTCCTTCTTTATTTAAGTCACTTTAGTTAAATTTCTGTTATGGGAAAATAAGACAATCCTAAATGATAAAATCATCTCATAGTCATAGCTATTAAACTAGGGGTGCAAACTGAATGAAATGTTAGCCCAGCCATAGACTTGCCTGTGACCTATGACATTGTGTGTTACAAAAAGATTTGCTGGCGCCATTCTCTAATTCCTGAGAAGCTGAACTAAGAAATATGTAGAGGATGTCAGCATCATGACAGAGTGAGTTGTTTCCTTTGTCTCTCCTCTCTAAGTTATAACCAATTAGACATCCATTGACCAACAGAGGATTCCCTACACTGCACAACAGGATGCATAAAAGATCCATGCATCTGTATATCTGAAGGTGGGTGGACTGGACCCGCCTGGAGGCAGTGGAACTAAGGGAGCAGCCCCTTCCTCCTCCCCTAGCAGCAATTATCTAGGGCATGGATCCTCATCCTGGCATGTGCCTGTGAGTAGTTGCTGTCAGCAGAGTGGAAATAGTAGGACCTGTGGCTTGCATGACTGTAAGCAGACATGGCAGGAGAAGAATAAATAGGTGTGACTTGCTCCCTGCCCATCTCCCAGCATATCCAGGGTGTGAACCCTCTCCCCCTCCACCTGCAGTGGACAGGTCTTTCCAAAAGTTGGGACAGTATAAAAAACTCAGACTTTCCCAGCTGTGGTGGTGCACCCTGACCTGAATTTTCAAAACACACTGGCTAGTACCAAAGACCAGAGCTTGCATGAGCGAACAGCAACAATAATCTCTCCGTGCTTAGCTGCTGTGAACCCTCAGCAGTGACAGGTGGAACCTGCAACCAGAGGCTTCAGGAACTACTGCAGAAATGGTGACCCAGCCCCTAGTGGCCCCAGACACCAGATCCACCAGTGGGGGCGCTGCATACAAGTCCCCAGGTCCCCAGGCCCATGCCAGCAACAGAAACATCCATGAATCCAGCACCCCTGGAAATGGTGCAACCAGAACCCCCAGACAACACAAAGGAGCAGCAGCACAGGTGGTGCACGGGGCAGCAGCATCCAAGCCCATGGAGAGCCCATGGAGAGCCAGTGGAGGAACATGAGGCCCAGACAACCCTGGAAGCAACAGAAGTGCTCACAGCCTTGTGACCCCAGTGGCAACACCTGAGACTGCAGTAACGTGATAAGCAGCAAGGCATGATCAATCTCAGAGGCACAAGCAACAGAAGGAGGGCACTGACAATGTATCCAGCAGAGGCAGTGGAGGGTGGAAACTGCAGGTTCTCAAATACAACCAGAGTGGGTCAGAAACAAACTAACCAAAGGCTTACCCAAACAATAAAGGTGGTTACTACCACAAATGCACCAGCAGAGGATCAAATCATCAAACACATGAAGAACTACGTAACACAGCAGAACAGAAGGAAAATGACAACTCTCTAGAAATCAAACTTGAATTCACAGAGGATTACAATCTAACTAACAATTCAAAATAGCTGTCATAAAGAAACTCAACAAGGCCAGTGAGATCATGATCATGGTAGGGTAAGCTGTTCACTTGGTCTCTCCCTTCTAAGATACAATGAAAAGGACATTCCTTAACCAACAAAAAACATCCACACAACACAGTGGACATCTGAGAGGTCCACGCAGCCATATGTCTGAAGGTGGGGGTGCTGAATTCCCAGGGAAGCAGTGGAAGGAAGTAAGCAGATCTCCTCTCCCTCCCCAGTGGCAGCGATCTAGGGCACTGAACTTTGCACAGAGGCTGATGTGTGACTCTGAGACGGGGGAAAGTCAGCTCTCTGCAGGAATGCTTTCACTCTCAGAGTTGCTTCCCAGCCCATGGGAATGTTCTGTACAAAGGTGGCCTAGTTACCATGGGGGCACCCCACCAAGCCGAGCAGTCCAGGCAGGCTGCTAGTGACTGCAGAGTAGAAGCATGGAGGGAAATAAAGCACCCACTGCCCTCCATTCTGCCTGGTGCACCAGCTTGGCCGGTCGACCAGGGCAGGGGATCACCACCAGATTACCTGTGCATGCATCTATGAAGCAGCAGCAGCCAAACTCATAAAGCCCTTATTGGAACAACTTCCAACAGACAAGCACAACTGCCAAGGGATGCAGGAGGCTCAGAAAACACAGCTCTGCACCCCGCCGTGGTGGCAGGTGGAATCTGTGAACAGACACTTCCACTATGTGCCAGCAGAGGTCCATCTCATCAAACAGCATGAAGAAATACATTAACACTCAAGACCAGAAGGAAAATCCCAAGTGTCCAGAAACCAGTCCTGAAGTAACAGAAATTTATAATCTAAATAACAGAGAATTCAAAATAGTTATCATAAATAATTTCAAAGAGTTACAAGAAAACTCAGAAAGACAGTTCAATGAATTCAGAAATGAAATTAATGAGCAAAGGGAATTCTTCACAAAAGTGATTGAAACTCTAAAAAACAAAAACAAACAGAAATGCTTTAGATGAAGAACACAATGAATGAGATAAAAAACAATCTAGAATCCTTAAAAAACACAGCTGACATTACAAAGGGAAAAATTAGTAATTTAGAGGACAGAAATATAGAAATGCTTCGGGTGGAGGAGGGGAGAGAACTAAGACTAAAAAGAAATGAAGAAATTCTCCAAGAAATATCCAACTCAATTGGGAAATGCAGCATGATTATAGGTTTTCCAGAGGGAGAAGAGTAGGAGAAAGGAGCAGAAAGCTTGTTTGAAGAAATAATAGCTTAGAACTTCCCAAACCTGCAGAAGGAGCTGGAATTACATATAAATGAATTCAATAGAACTCCTTATTACTTCAGTGTAAAAAGACCTTCTCCAAGTCATATATTAGTAAAACTGGCAAAAGTCGATGACAAAGGAAAAATAGTAAGGGCAGCAAGGCAGAAGAAAATAACCTACAAAGGAACCCTATCAGGCTTTCAGTGGATTTCTCAGCAGAAACCTTACAGGCTAGGAGAAAGTGGAATGATATATTCAAAGTACTGAAAAAGAAAAACTTTTAGCCAAGTATACTCTATCCAGCAGAAATATCCTTCAGATACAATGGAGAAATAAAAACTCTCCCAGATAAACAAAAGCTGAGGGAGTTCATCACCACAAGACCTCCCCTACAAGAAATGATCAAGAAGGCCCTCATACCTGAAAAAAAAGAAAAGGATTACAAAGTCTTGAGCAAGGAGATAAAGAGACAGACAAAATTAGAAAATAGTAGCTCTCTATCAGAACAAGTTAGCAAAAACTTAATTATAACATTAAAGATAAAGGGCAGGAAAGCATCAAAAATAACTATAATCACTTCATTTTAATCACAAACTCACAACACAAAACAGAATAAGTTGTGACAATTACCTAGACAGGGAAGAGGAAAGGGATGGAAGCTACTTGGGCTAAGGAGATAAGAGGCTATCAGTAAGTGGACTATCTCATTTATGAGATCTTTTATACAAACCTGATGGTAATCACTAAAGAAAAATCAGAACAAAGACATAAATCATTAATAAAGAGAAAACTGAGAAAACCACCATTAAAAAAAGCAATAAACTGAAA
Organism: Diceros bicornis minor; assembly: GCF_020826845.1. NCBI lineage: Eukaryota > Metazoa > Chordata > Mammalia > Perissodactyla > Rhinocerotidae > Diceros > Diceros bicornis. The sequence continues at coordinate 61,260,682 of NC_080781.1, forward strand.
TGGCAGTTGGAAATACATGGGACAAGAAACAAGGGAAATAGAGAACAACCAGAAAACAAAAGATAAAATGGCAGTATTAAGCCTTCATATGTCAATGATCACTCTAAATGTAAATGGATTGAATTCTCCAATCAAAAGAAACAGAGTGATGGGATGGAATAAAAAAAAAAGACCCAACAATATACTGCCTCCAGGAAACAAATCTCAACTCTAAAGACAAACAGAGGCTCAGAGTGACGGAATGGAAGATGATACCCCAAGCAAATGGCAAACAAAAGAAAGCAAATATTGGCATACTTATATCAGACAAAGTAGACTTAAAGATAAAAAAGGCAATGAGAGACAAACAGTGACAGTATATAATGACAAAAGGGGCATTCCACCAAGAGTACATAATACTTTGAAATATATATGCACCTAACACAGGAGCACAAAAGCATTTAAAGCAACTATTAACAGACCTAAAGGGAGAAATTAATAGCGGCACAATAATAGTAGTGGACCCCAACACCCCATTTACATCAGTGGAGAGATCATCCAGAAGAGTGTCAACAAGGAAATAGTGGAATTAAACAAAAAATGAGACCAGATGGACTTAATAGATATATATAGAAAACCCCATCCACAAACAGCAGAATACACATTGTTTTCAAGTGCACATGGAACATTCTCAAAAATAGACCATATGTTGGGAAACAAGGAAAGCCTCAATAAATTTAAGCAGATTGAAATCATATCAAGCCTCCTTTCTGACTATAATGCTATGAAACTAGAAATCAACTACAAGAAAAATGCTGGGAAATTTCCAAATATGTGGAGACTAAACAATATGCTACTGAACAAACAATGGATCAATGAAGAAATTAAAGGAGAAATCAAAAAATACCTGGAGACAAGTGAAAATGAAACACATCATGTCAACTCATATGGGATGCAGCAAAAACAGTAATAAGAGGGAAATACATAGCAATACAGGTACACCTTAACAAAAAAGAAAAATCTGAAATACATAACCTTAAACTACACCTAACAAAACTACAAAAGAAGAACAAACAAAGCCCAAAGACAGCAGAAGGAGGGAAATAATAAAATTTAGAGCAAAAATAAATGAAATAGACACACACACAAAAACATAGAAACAATCAACGAAACTAAGAGCTTATCTTTGAGAAGATAAACAAAATAGACAAATCCTTAGCCAGACTCACTAAGAAAAAAAGAGAGAAGGCTCAAATAAATAAAATTAGAAATGAAAGAGGAAAAATTACAACAGATACTACAGAAATACAAAGGATTATAAGAAAATACTATTAAATACTATATGCCAACAAATTGGATAACCTAGAAAATGGGTAAATTCTTGGAATCATAGACCTCCAAAAGCTGAATCAAGAAGATACAGAGAATCTGAAGAGACCAATCACAAGTAAAGAGATTGAAACATTAATCGAAAACCTCCCAGGGGGCCGGCCCTGTGGCACAAGTGGTTAGGTGCGTGCGCTCCACTGCTGCAGCCCAGGGTTCTCCAGTTTGGATCCCAGGCACGCCCGAAGCACCACTTGTCAAACCACACTGTGGCAGCGCCCCATATGGCGTGGAGGAGGATGGACATGGATGTTGGCCCAGGGCCAGTCATCCTCAGCAAAAGGAGGAGGATTGGCAGATGTTAGCTCAGGACCAATCTTCTTCACAAAAAAAAAGATAATGCTCCATTAAAAAAAAAAAAAAAAACCTCCCCCAAAACAAAACTCCATGTCAGGATGGCTTCTCTGGAGAACTCTACCAAACATTCAAAGAAGATTTAATACCTACCCTTCTCAAACTAATCCTAAAATGTTGAAGAAGATGGAGTGCTTCCTAACTCATTCTATGAGGCCAACATTACCTTGATCACAAAACCAGACAAGGACAACACATAGATGGAAATTACAGGCCAATATTGCTGATGAACATAGATGCAAAAATACTCAACAAAATATTGTTGAGTAACCGAATACAGCAATACATTAAAAGGATCATACAACGTGATCAAGTGGGATTTATACCAGGACACGGGGATGGTTCAACATCTGCAAATCAATCAATGTGGTGCACCACATTAAGAAAATGAGGAATAAAAACCACGTGATCATTTCAATAGATGCAGAGAAAGCATTTGAAAAGATCCAACAAAAATTTGTGATAAAAACTGTCAATAAAATGGGCATAGAAGGAAAGTACCTCAACATGATAAAGGCCATATATGACAAATGCACAGCCAACATCTTACTTAATGGGGAAAATCTGAAAGCCATGCCTCTGAGAACAGGAACAAGACGAGGGTGCCCACTCTCACCAGTCTTATTGAACATAGTAACGGAGGTTTTGTCCAGAGCAATTAAGAAAGAAAAAGAAATACAAGGTATCCAAATTGGCCAGGAAGAAGTGAAAATCTCACTGTTTGCAGGCAACATGATTCTATATATAGAAAACCCTAGAGAATCCATCAGTAAAGTATTCAACTTTACTGATTCAAAAATAATCAACAACTACAGCAAAGTTGCAGGGTACAAAATCAACTTACAAAACCCAGTTGCATATCTATACTCTAATAATGAACTAACAGACAAGTCAAGAATATAATACTATTTACAACTGATAAGAAAAGAATAAAGTTTCTAGGAATAAATTTAACCAAGGAAGTTAAAGATCTCTACAATGAAAACTATAAGACATTATTGAAAGAAATTAAAGAAGACATAAAAAAATAGAAAGATATTCCAAGCACACTTATTGGAAGAATAAACACAGTTCAAATGTCCATATCAACTAAAGTAATCTACAGATTCAATGTAATCCCAATCAGAATCCCAATGAGATTCTTCAAGGAAATACAACAAAGAATCCTAAAATTCATATGAAACAACTAAATACCGTGAATTGCCAAAACAATCCTGAGAATAAAGAACAAAGCTGGAGGCATCACAATCCCTGACTTCAAAATATACTACAAAGCCATAGTAATCGAACAGCATGGTACTGGTACAAAAACAGGTACATAGATCAATTGAACAGAATGGAAAGCCCAGAAATAAAACCACACGTCTACGGACAGCTAATCTTCAACAAAAGAGCCAAGAACATACAATGGAAAAAGGAAAATCTCTTCAAGAAATGGTGTTGGGAAAAGTAGATAGCCACATGCAAAAGAATGAAAGTAGACCATTATCTTTCACCATACACAAAAATTAAGTCAAAATGGATTAAAAACTTGAAGGTAAAATGTAAAACCATAAAACTCCTAGGAGAAAATATAGGCAGTACACTCTTTGACATCAGTATTAGCAGCATCTTTTCGATTACCATGTTTATTCAAGCAAGGGAAACAAAAGAAAAAATAAACAAATGCACTACATCAGACTAAAAGGTTCTGCAAGGCAAAGGAAACCAGGAAAAAATGAAAAGACAACCCACCAACTGGGAGAAAATATTTGCAAATCATATATCCAGCAAGGGGTTAATTTAGACAATACATATCTCATATAACTAAAAAACAACAAAAAAACAACCTGATTAAAAAATGGGCAGAGGATATGAACAGATATTTTTCCAAAGAAGATATACAGATGGCCAACAGGCACATGAAAAAATGTTCCCCATCACTAATTATTAGGGAAATGCAAATCAAGACTATGATGAGACATTACTTACACCTCTTAGAATGACTATAATTACCAAGACAAAAAATAACAAATGTTGGAGAGGATGTGGAGAAAAGGGCACCCTCATATACTGCTGGTGGGAATGCAAACTGGTGAAGCCACTAAGGAAAAAATATGGAGATTTCTCAAAAAATTAAAAATAGAAATACCATATGACCAAGCTATACTACTACTGGGTATTTATCCACAGAACTTGAAATCAACAATTCAAAGAGACTTATGCACACCTATGTTCTTTGCAGCATTATTTGCAATAGCCAAGACATGGAAGCAACCCAAGGGCCCATCAACTGACGAATGGACAAAGAAGTTGTGGTATATATATACCATAGATAGATAGCTAGATAGACAGATAGATAGATAGATAGATAGATAGATAGATAGATAGATAGACAGATAGATAGATAGATATAGATAGATAGATAAATATCTATAGATAGATATCTATCTTTATATACATCTGTCTCTCTATCTATCTATCTATCTATATAGATAGATATACAATGGAATACTACTCAGCCATAAAAAAGACAAAATTGTCCCATTTGCAACCTGGATAGACTTTGAGGGTATTATGTTAAGCAAAATAAGCCAGACACAGAAAGACAAACATGGTATGATTTCATTCATATGTGGAAGATAAACATATGGACAAAGAGAACTAATCAGTTGTTACCAGAGGGGATGGGGGTTGGGAGTTGGATATCAGGGGTAAAGGGGACAGATATATGGTGACTGACAAACAATATTGTACACCTGAATTTTCACAATGTTATAAACTATTATGACCTCAACAAAATGATAAAAAATGAAAAAAAATTTAAAAAGAAGAAACTCAAGGAGTTACAAGAAAACTCAGAAAGACTGTTCAACGAAGAATAAAATTAATGAAGAGAAGGATTACTTCACTAAAGAGACTGGGACCCCCCCAAAAAAAACAAACAAATTCTGCAGGTGAAGAGCATAATTAATGAGATGAAAAACAATGTAGAAAGCATTAAAAATAGAGCAGATATACGGAGGAGAGAATTAGTGAGCGGGAAGATAGAAACCTAGAAATGATTTGTGGAAAAGAAAGAGAACTAAGATTTTTAATAAATGAAGATATTTTTTGAGAAATATCCAACTCACTTGGGAAAAGTAACATAAAAATTATAGGTATCACAGAAAGAGAAGAGAGGGAGAAGGGAACAGGGAGCTTATTCAAAGAAATAATAGCTGAGAACTTCCCAAACCTGGGAAAGGAACTGGATGTGCAAGTACATGAAGCTAATAGAACTTGTAATTCCCTCAATGCAAAAAGACCTTCTCCAAGTCATATAATAGTAACACTGGCAAAAGTCAATGACAAAGGAAAAATATTAAGGACAGCAAGAGAGAGTAAAATACCCTACAAAAGAACCCCCCATCAGCCTTTCAGTGGATTTATCAGCAGGAACACTACAGGCTAGGAGAGAGTGGAATGATATATTCAAAATACTGAAAGACAATAACTATCAGCCAAGAATACTCTATCCAGTGAAATTATCCTTCAGATATTACAGAGAAATAAAAGCTTTCCTAGACAAACAGAAGCTGAGGGAGTTCACCTCCATGAGACCTGCTTTACAAGAAATGTTGAAAGGGCCCTCCTACCTGAAACAAAAAGGCAAAGGTTTACAAAGCTTTATGCAGGAGATAAATAGACAGACAGAATCTGAAAATTGTAGCCTTATATCAGAATAGATTAGTAAACACTTAATTATAACATAAAGGACAAAGGGAAAGAAAGCATCAACAATAACTATAACCACTTCAATTTGGTCACAAATTCACAACACAAAAAAGAACAATTTGTGAAAACAAAAACAGAAGGAGAAGAGGAAAAAGATGGAATCTGCATAGGCTAATGGAGATAAGAGACTATCAGAAAAAGAAAGATCTCATTTATGAGATATTTGATACAAACCTCATGGTAACCACAAAACAAAAAAACCAGGGCAGAGTCACAAATCGTAAATAAAGAGAACACTGAGAAAAACATCACAGAAAACCACCAAACCGAAATGGCAGACAAAAATACAAGGAAAAAGAAACAATGGAAGTACAGAACAACCAGAAAACAAATAACAAAATGGCAGTATTAAGCCCTCATATATCAATAATCACCCTAAATGTAAATAGATTGAATTTTCCCATCAAAAGACACAGAGTGGCGGGATGGATTAAAAAACAAGACCCTAGAATATGCTGCCTCCAGGAAACACGTCAACTCTAAAGACAAACATAGGCTCAGAGTGAAGGGATGGAAATTGATACTCTAAGCAACTGGTAAGCAAAAGAAACCAGGTGTAGCTATACTTATATCAGACAAAACAGACTTTAAGACAAACAAGTTAATAAGAGACAAAGATGGGCATTATATAATGATAAAAGGGACATTCCACTAAGAAGATGTAACACTTATTAATATATATGCCCTAACACAGGAGAAACAAAGTATATAAAGCAACTATTAACAGACCTAAAGATATGAATTGACAGCAAAACAATAATAGTAAGGGACCTTAACACCTCACTTATGTCAATGGATAGATCATTCAGACAGAAAGTCAGCAAGGAAACAGTAGCTTTAAATGAAACACTAGACAAGAGGGACTTAATAGATACATATAGAACATTCCATCCAAAAGCAGCAGAATACACATTCTTCTAAAGTGCACATGGAAGGTTCTCAAAGATAGACCAAATGTTGGGAAACAAGCCAAGCATCAATAAACTTAGGAAGATTGAAATCATATCAAGTATCTTTTCCAACCACAGTGGTGTGAAACTAGAAATCAATTACAAGAAAAAAGGTGGAAAAGTCACAAATATGTGGAAACTAAAAAACATGCTATTGAACAACTCTTGGATAAAGGAAGTAATCAAAGGAGAAATCAAAAAATACCTGGAGATAAATGAAAATGAAAACAAAACATCCCAAAACTTATGTGATGCAGGAAAAAGGTACTAAGAGGGAAGTTTATAGCAATACAGACCTACTTCAAGAAACAAGCAAAATCTCAAACAATCTTACACTCAACCAAAAGAACTAGAAAAAGAAGAACAAACAAAGCCAAAAGTCAGTAGAAGGAAAGGAATTAAAAAAAAAAAATCAGAGCAGAAATAAAGAATAAAAAAACAATAGAAAAGATCAATGAAACTAAGAGTTGGTTCTTTGACAAGATAAAAAAAACTGACAAATCCCTAACCAGACTCACTAAGAAAAAAAGAGAGAAGACGCAAATAAATAATATCAGAAATGAAAGAGGAGAAAAGACAACAGATGCCACAGAAATACAAGTATTATAAGAGAATACTCTGAAAAGCTATACACCAACAAATTGGATAACCTAGAAGAAATGGATAAATTCTTAGAATCATGCAACCTCCCAAAACTGAATCATGAAGAAATAGAGAATCTGATTAGACCAGTCACTAGTAAAGAGATTGAAAATATAATCAAAAACCTCCCAAAAAACAGAAGTCCAGGACGAGATGACTTCAGTAGTGAATTCTACCAAAAATTCAAATACTTAGTACCTATCTTTCTCAAACTCTTCCAAAAAATTGAAGAGGACAGGACTCTTCCTAACTCATTTTATGAGGCCAACGTTACCCTGATATGAAACCAGAGAAGGACAAAACAAAAAAAAATGAAAATTACAGGACAATATCACTGATGAACATAAATGCAAAAATCCTCAACAAAATATTAGCAAAGCAAATACAAGAATATGTTAAAAGGATCATACACCATGGTCAAGTGGGATTTATTCCAGGGATGCAGGGATGGTTTGACATCCACAAATCAATCAATGCGATACACCACATTAACAAAATGAAGAATAAAAGTCACACTATCTTCTCAATAAATGGAGAGAAAGCATTTGATAAGATCCAACATCCATTTCTGATAAAAACTCCAAATAAAAGTAAACTACCAGAACATAATAAATGCCATATATGACAAACCTACAGCCAACATGATACTCAGGGGTGAAAGAATGAAAGCTATTCCTTTGAGAAGAAGAACAAGGGAGAGAAGGATGCCCACTCTCACTACTCTTATTGAACATAGTAATGGAAGTTTTACAGAAGAATTAAGAAAGAAAAAAAATAAAAGGGATCCAAATTGGAAAGGAAGAAGCAAAACTGTCACTATTTGTGGATGACATGATTCTTTATATCGAAAACCCTAAAGAATCCAGCAAAAAACTATTAGATATAATCAATGAATATAATAAAGTTGCAGGGTATGAAATCAACATGCAAAAATAAGTTGCATTTCTATGCTCTAATACTGAACTAGCAGAAAGATAAACCAAGAATATAATCCCATTTACAACCACAACAAAAAGAATAAAATACCTAGGAATAAATTTAACCAAGGAGGTGAAAAACCTATACGATGAATACTATAAATAGAAAGATATTTCATGCTCTTGGATTGGAAGAAAAAACATATTTAAAATTTCTATATTACCTAAAGCAATATACAGATTCAATGCAATCCCAATCAGAATCGCAATGACATTCTTCATGGAAATAGAACAAACAATCCTAAAATTTATATGGAACAACAAAAGACCCCAAATAGCCAAAGCAATTCTGAGAAAAAAGAACAAAGGTGGTGATATCACACTCTCCAATTTCAAAATATACTACAAAGCCATAGAAATCAAAACAGCATGGTACCAGCAGAAAAACAGACACACAGCTCAATGGAACTGAAGTGAGAGTCCAGAAATAAAATCACACATCTTTGGACAGCTAATCTTTGACAAAGGCGCCAAGAACATACAGTGAAGAAAGGAAAGTCTCTTCAATAAATGGTGTTGGGAAAACTGGACAGCCACATGCAAAAGAATGAAAGTAGACCATTATCTTCTACCATATACAAAAGTTAACTCAAAATGGATTAAAGACTTGAAGGTAAGACCTGAAACCATAAAACTCCTAGAAGAAAACATAAGCAGTATGCTCTTTGACATCGGTCTCAGCAATAACTTTTTGAATACCATGTCTCCTCAGGCAAGAGTAATAAAAGAAAAAATAAACAAATGTGACTACATCAGACTTAAAATCTCCTGACCAGCAAAAGAATCCATCAACAAAACAAAAAGACAACCCACCAACTGTGACAAAATACTTGCAAATCGTATATCTGACAAGGGATTAATTTCGAAAAATATATAAAGAATTCATACAACTCAACAGCAAAAAAATGAACAACCTGATCAAAAAATGGGCAGAGGATGTGAACAGACATTTTTCCAAAGAAGATATACAGACGGCCAACATGCACATGAAAAGATGTTCAACATCACTAATTATTAGGTAAATGCAAATCAAAACTTCAATGAGATATCACCTCACACCTGTCAGAATGGCTATAATTAACAGCACAAGAAATAAAAGTGTTGGAGAGGATATAGAAAAAAGGGAACTCTCATACACTGCTGGTAGGAATGCAAACTGGTGCAGCCACTATGGAAAATAGTATGGAGATTTCTCAAAAAGTTAAAAGTATAAATTTGAGATGATCCAGCTATTCCACTACTGGGTATTTATCCAAAGAACATGAAATCAATAACTCAAAAAGATTAATGCACCCTTACGTTCATTGCAGCATTATTCACAATAGCCAAGACATGGAAGCAACCCAAGTGCCCATCAATGGATGAATGGATAAAGAAGATGTTTTTATATATATACAATGATTCCACTCAGCTATAAATAAGACAAAATGGTGCCATTTGCAACAACATGGATGGTCCTTGAGGGTATTATGCTAAGTGAAATAAGTCAGACAGAGAAAGACAAATACCATATGATTTCATTCACATGTGGAAGATAAGCAAACACATAGATAAGGAGAACAGAGGGGAAGGGGGTGGGGAGAGGGCCAAAGGGGGAAAAGGGCACATATGTATGGTGACAGATAAAAACTAGACTATTGGTGGTGAACACAGTGCAGTCTATACAGAAACTGAAATAGCATACGCCTGAAATCTACACAATGTTGTAAGCCAATATGACCTCAATAAAATAATTTTAAAAATAGAAATGTATAGAGAAGGAGGCAGTCAGCAGTTGGACTAGAATCTGAAAGATTATGAGATAATTAGAGACAAGGGCAACCATAATGGCCAATTTTAAGCCTAAGTTCTGTGGAAACAGAATCAGAAGTAAGCAGAAGCCAGGAGGCAAAGAAGAGTGTGATAAAACTGGGCATAATTGAAATGTGAAATCATGAAATAATCATGGAGTAGCTGAGTTCCATTCATAGAGGACTACTAGAGTGAGGAGGCAGAACTTCCAGTTGCTGAAGTCCCTAGAACTTCTGTGACCCATTCAATAGGTCTCTCTTTTACTAATATCAGATGATTTGCCTTTTCTGTGATCCTGGGCTCATGTCCTTGAAATAAATCCCCTCATACTTGAAGAAACATGTAATTTCGTATAACCAAAAGAACTGAATAAAGTCTATATATAGAAACTCCTAACCTCTTCCTCCCCTCTCCATCTAGATTTCCTTATAAGTTAGTTCTTTTATCAAAGTGTTCCCTCTTCTCCAGCCCTTCTATATCCCCAGGAGCTCCTATGCAAACTATCATATGTGATACTATTTGCTTACATGTGTAATTCTGTTACCCAAGCCCCAAGTCTTGGATTTCTAGTAATTATTAATATTTGTACAGAATTTTCACATTGCATTTAAAATTTGTATTCCAAAAGCCCTGAGAGGTGGCCAAGGTAGTTTTTGGTATCCCCATCTTTGAGATGTAGTAACAGACTCAGAGAAAGGAATGATTGGTCTACAGTCATAAAAAGTCAAACTAGGACTAGAATTCACTTTTTCTGACTTCCAGTTCTGGATTTTTTCCTCCAGTTCTTATTGCCTAAGGAGTCGTTCTTTGGACCAGAGTTCTGAAAAGTGGGGTGTGCCTACCTCAGAGGATTCACAAGACAATATAGTGTGACAAGTGAAGAAAATTAAAAATTCTATATAGACTTTTGCTTCTGGGCAGATGGAGCAGACATAATTTTCCCTACTCTTCATATTAAGTACAGCTAAAAACCCTGGACATTATGTATAAAAGAAACAAAACAAGACTTGAAATGGAGAAAGAAGAAAGTAGACTGGCAAGGGATATTGAGATTTGAGGAACAAATGGCATTGAGTTCCCAAGGTTTCCTTTTGCACATCATCCAAGACATAGAGCTGAAGAAACCAGCAACCTAGAAACACCAAGGGCACAGACAAAAAAGAAAAACACTGCAACCAATGCTCTTTCTAGCCCAAAGACCAGGAAATGAGCAACCTAGCATGACAGAAAATTTTAAACAATACCCGCTTTACTCTAACCAAACAACACAGAAAAAAACGATGGCCCCATATTAACCTATGTGTATTAGTAAGAGTTCTCCAGAAAAACAGAACCATTAGGACTTACATGTATATAAAGATTTTTTTTATTTTATATTAAGGAATTGGTTCATGTGATTGTAGGGCCTGGCAAGTCCAAAATTTGTAGGTCAGGCCAACATGCTGGAAATTCTGGTAAAAGTTGATGTTGCATTCTTGAGCCCAAAGGCAGTCTGGAGGCAAAATTCCTTCTTCCTCAGAGGATCTCAGTCTTCTCTCTTAAGGCCTTCAACTTATTGAATGAGGTTCATTCACATAATGGAGATTAATCTGCTTTACTCAAACTCTTATTATTTAAATGCTAGTCACTTCTAAAAAATACCTTTACAGCTGCATCTAAACTGGCGTTTGACCAAACAACTGCATACTATAGCCTAGTGAAGCTCTTACATAAAATTAACCATCACAGTCCACCTCTTGTATACTTGGTACCTACCCATTATCTCTTTAAATCATACATAATCTCCAAATAAATAAAATAGCAAGGTCATACTTCTGCATAACATGACACAACTATCCTACATACAACAGAAAATGCACCAGCCTTTTCCCAGGAAGAGGAAGCAAATTTCTTGGGTAATGGTCACTCGTCTCCTCAATATCCCATAACTTAAATACTATGATGGAAATTCAATACATCTTATGTTATATGAAAAGGAAATAAAAGAGAAATGAAAATAAAAAAATAAGGAAGAAATATTCATAACAATCACAGTCCTCATTTCTGCAACTGGCCACAAGGTCAGAGCTGGTATTTATATATATAACTGCCACCACCAAATAGGGGTCCTCTACTCACCGCAAAGACAAGTTAACAGTCCAGAATCAAGGTGCTAGGAGAGAAAGGGTCTTTTATTATTATTATAGCTTGCTAGCAAGGGGTAAGATGGCGGACTAGTGTCCATAAAGAACCATCTTAAAACTATGAACTTTTGAAACAGTTATATAGGGCAAATGGGCTGAAAAGGGGGGAGGGGTTCGGAATGTGACCATCTGTTTTTGTAGTCCTTGAGACGCTGGATCATCCCTTTTTCTTGTCACCAGCGATGGATACCAGCATAGGGGCTCCTTTCTGAAGGTCATTACATTCCTGGGAAAACTTAAAGAACAAAAAGTTACTGTCTTATCACAATAGGGAGATTTATGTGTAAGCTAAGGCTGAGAAAGTAGCAGAGCATGCATATTGCTCAGAAGCAGGTGTGGACTTATCCAGGCTACATGTAAACAAAAGCATTGCAGACTCAACAAAAGGGTGCCTTGTGGATCATGGTTATTTATAGCTCCAACATGGTTCCCTTCTACAAGATGGCTTCCCTTATGCTAACCTGTGACTACATATCTATCATAGCTATTTAAGCAGCTGTAACATAACCACCTTCTTACACTATTCATTCTGTATTCCTTTTACCTTCAGTAAACACCTCAGCTGGTAGTGGTTCCATACCTGGTGGCATGACCCAAACCTTCATTCCTGAAGGGTCTGGGCCATTAGTAGCCCTGCCTGAATTGGGTTGTTGTAGTTTTCCATTCACTTTAATCACAGGGCATGGCAGTATTAAGAGACATCCTAAGGGATCTCCAGTATTCCAGAAATACTCTTTCTTACTTCCATTGTAGACTACTAGTCCAATTTCCCATGGTGATTAGGATAAATTATCCCAGCCAGTACAGTAACACCCTTCCTTGCCTGTTGATTCAGAAGCATGAGGAGCCCAAAGTGGCAGGGTAGCAGTCTTAATTTCCAGTTCAATGGAATCATTGTTGTGTCTACCGGTGGAAGCATTTCTGCCTTTGTAACACTTTAAGACCTCTAGACCATCAGAGCAAAAAGTTGCAGGGACAGGAAGCACAAGTTTTGCTAGTGAATCACTAGTGGTAATGGTGACTGCTAACACTCTTATTTATACCCTTTGATTCCTGGACTCATGAATACTGGCTATAAGAGACACAGCATCATATATTGGATGCTGATTTAGAGTTTCAACAGCCTCCTGAAGAACCTTGCCCCAGACCTACAAGGTATGGCTACTTAGCTGATGTTGTAACTGAGTCTTCAAAAGGTCATTTTACCATTCATTGCTTTAGGATGGTGGGGAAAATGATAAGACCAGTAAATTCCATGAGCATGGGCCCATTGCCACACTTTATTTGTTAGGAAGTTAGTTCCTTGATTAGAAGCAATGCTGTGTGGAGTAATGCTATGCACTGAATTGTGTCCCTCCTAAACTTCATATTTTGAAGCCCTATCCCTCAATGTGACTGTATTTGGAGTAAGGAAGTAATTAAGGTTAGTTGAGGTCATAAGGATGGGACCCTGACGTGATAGGATTAGTGTCCTTATAAGAAGAGACACTAGCCTCTCTCTCCCCCACTTGCACACAAACAAGAGGTCGTGAAAGAACATGATGGGATGACAGCTGTCTACAAGCCCATAGAAGACCTCTCACAAGAAACCAACCCTGCTGGACCTTGTCGACTTCTAGCCACAAAACTGTGAGAAAATAAATTTCTGTTAAGTCACACGGTATATGATATTTTGTTAAGGCAGCCCAAGCTGACTAATACAAATATCATAACAGTGGATAAGGTAGTTTATGTGGTAAATTATCATGGTTGATAATTTTAGCAGGAGGATTGCATGCAGAGAAGGCAAATCTGTATCCAGAGTAAGTGTCTGTTTGAGTAAGATCAAAGTGCTGCCCCTTACATGATGGGAGTGGTCCAATGTAATCAACCTCCCACCAAGCTGATCACCCTAGGGAATGGTGCCATATTGGAGACTCAGTGTTGATTTCTATTGTTGGCATATTGGGTACTCAGCGGTGGCTGTAACCAAGTCAGCCTTGGTGAGTGAACGTCCATGTTGCTAAGGCCATGTATAACTTCTATCCCTGCCATCAAGGCCACTTTGTTCATGAGCCCATTGGACAATGACAAGAGTGGCTGGGGAAAGAAGCTAACAGTTACCCACATAATGGGTCATCCTACCACTTGATTATTAAAACATTCCTCTGCTGAGGTCACCCTCTGGTGAGCATTCATCTGGGACATAAATATCTTCATGTTTTTCACACATTTAGAAAGGTCTATCCACATCCCTCTTCCTCAGACCTTCTTGGTACCAATTTTCCAATCGTGTTCCTTCCAATTACCTGACCAGAGAGGCAAATCATTGGCCACAGCCTATGAACTGGTATACGGTTGCACATCTGGCCATTTCTCCTTCCAAAAAAAATGAACAACCAGGTGCTAGAAAATCTGCCAGCTGGGAGGATTTCCCTTCACCACTGTCCTTCATGGATGTCCCAAAAAGGGGTTACAGTGCTTAAGCTGTCCACTTTTGGGTGGTGTCTGCATATTGTAAAGAAGTATCTGTAAACCAGGCCCTAGTTTTATCTTGCTTTGTCAACGAATCATAGGGAGCTCCCCATAAGGCTTAGGCTCAGGCTACAATAAAGAAGGTAATGTAGCAGGAATGGGACCATGGGTATTTGGGCCACTTCTCCATACAACTTACTTGTGCCTTCAAGTCCTGCTTGAGACCAATCTCATATACCACTTCCATTGATAATAGAGTACTGCTGTGCGCACCCAATTTTATAGTTTGGTGGGTCAGAAAACACCAGTTAATCATGGAAAGCTTATGAACTTGAGAACCCTTGGTTAAGTGTTCAGTCTTTACTAAGGTCCAGTAGCAAGCCAAAGATATTTCTCAAAAGGAGAACAGTTATCTGCAGAGAATGGTAAGGCTTTGATCAAAGATCCTAAGGTTCTGAGCTTTGATTCAGTTTTAGAGGCCTGCCAAGATCTCCAAATAGCATCTCTATCTGCCACTGACATTTCAAGCAGCATTGGATCTGTATGCCTCAAGTGACAGAGAATTCTTGTGTGGTAGCCTGGACCTGTGCAAATCCTTCTCTTTTCTGGGCCCCACTCAAAATTAACAGCTTTTCAAGTCACTTAGTAAATGGGCCAGAGTAGTACACCCCAATATGGAATATGTTGCCTCCAAAATCCAAAGAGGCCCACTAGACATTGTACTTTTTTGGTTGTAGGAGGGGCCACATGTAAAAACCTACCATTCACTTTAGAAGGGACATCTTAGCATACCTTGAGACCATGAGACCCTTAGAAATTTCACTGAGTTGGAAGGTCCATGAATTTTTGTCAGATTTATTTCACACCCTCTGGCACCCAAATGTCTTACCAATAAGTCTAATGTAGTTGCTACTCCTTGCTCACTATATCAAATCATCATGCCATCAAAGTAATGGACCAGTGTGATGTCTTGTGTAAGGGTAAGGTGCTCAAGAGCCCTGTGAACTAAGCTATGCTATAAGGCTGAATAGTTGACCTAGAGCAGGGAAGGTGTATTTATGGTCTTTCCAAGTGAAAGCAAAATGCTTCTGATGGTCCTTACTAGCAGGTATGGATAAAGAAACATTGGCCAGATCAATAGCTGTATACTAGGTACCAGAGGATGTGTTAATTTGCTTGAGCAAAGAAACTACATCTGATACAGCAGCTGCAATTGGAGTCACCACCTGGTTAAGCTTAGGACAACTCACTTTAATTCTCCAAGATCCACCTGTTTTCTGCCCAGGCCAAATAGGTGAGTTGAATGTAGAATGAGTGGAAAATACAAATTTCCACCCATGAGGATGCAATGAGGCACTCCAAAATCTCCGCTGGAGTAGTGTCAGAAAAGGTCAAGTAGGAAGACAGAACTTTCAACAAGTTGACCAGTAACATGTCCCCACACTCCAAACATGTTAGTGGAGACAACTCAGAAGCCTAGACTTTCCCTACCACTTGGCAGTAATAAGGTGCCCCTCGTCATCTCTACTGGAGTGGTGTCAGAGTTGGACTAGTGAAGAGTCATGACTTTCACCATCACCAAGCAATAAAAAGGCCTGCTCCACCATGATCTCAGTGGACATTCCATGTAGGGAGTAAGAAATCCCACCCCACCTAGTAGTGATGAGGAATCTCCCCGTCTGTCAACAGAGGCTGCATAGGGAATCTGGACTTGTACGTCTACCGGGAATAATGAGGTTGCACCTTTATTTCCTATTCTGGAGTGGTTTTCTTTTAAAAGACACCTAAAACATAATTTATATGAGGTTTAAATAACACCTAGAGTCTCCTAACATAATTGAAAATGCCCAGGTCCTAATAAAAATAACTCTCATCAAACCAAAAACCAGGAGGATTTCAAGCAAAATGAACAGAGCCAATAAAAAGATGGCAAAACAAAATGATAGAGACATTAGAATTATCTGACAAATATTTTAAAGCAGCCATGATAAAAATGTTTCAACACAACTACAAACACATAAAATCTATGAAAAATAGAAACCCTCAGCAAAGAAATAGAAAGACTCAGCAAAAAAGAAAGGAAGGAAGGAAGGAAGAAAGAGAAAATACAAAGAATAAGAAAATGGAAAATGAGGACGGATACATACAATAATTGAAATAAAATGTTCTAGTGATGTCACCAAGATGGCAGAGTAGGAAACACCAGCCTTCATCCCCCCACAAAGATATATCATTAGACAACTATTCATTAACAAAAATAGCTCTGGGACAGTTAAGGAGTCCACTTAAGAAACTTAAGCAACACAGTGAAACAAAAAACCTGAGAATAACCACACATTAGAATAGGAAGAACAGCTGCATTTTGCCTGGATCATCCAATATCCCCTGCCAGCACTCCTCAGTGCCAAGAGGGAAATTCTTGGCTTGAAAGAGTTCTCCTCAGTAGGAAAGGGAAAATGGAGTGAGCAACCAGCTTCCCCAGCCTTTTAGGGCACTGCATGAAGGATCCACTTTGGTTTCACTGCACCCAGAGACAGACAAAACAGAAACATCTAGAGACAGCTAGGAACAAGAAGGGCAGGGGATAGCTGTATCAGTCATGCAGTGGGAATAACCATGGTTCCTGGCAGCCTGTGCTGCAGAGGACCCCAGCAGCTTTTACCACTGGAGAAACCAATAGCCAGCACAGCTTCCACAGACCCTCTGCAAATTTCACCAATGACATTTTTACCCCATAGGTTTTTGTGTTCACAGGTGATAGCCACCTGAGGTACTCACTCCTCAACCATCTGCTCACTCCCTTCCCCCACTTCCTTCCAAAGCCTGGGATCCACACCAGCAAACAGCGTGCATCTCTGTGGTGCATGCATGTAAGACTCCAGCCAAGATACCTGAGGCTTATCACCATCACTGTGCGTGCATGCATGGCTAGCCCCTGCAGCTGTGCACCTGTATGCCACCAGCCTGACTCCCATCACTGACCTCCACTACCATGCGCATGCCTGTGGTGAGACCCTGCAGCCACAGGAGTGCACTGATAGCCACAGCCCCCAGAGCTGCTAGTGTACTCATAATTGACCCCAGCCCCTGATCTGGCCCTGGCCCTTGCCACTATGTGTGTGACTGCAATTGGCACCTGTCACTACACAGACACCTGCAGCTGGCCTCTGCAGCCAAGTGTGAGTATGCCACCAGATTTGGCCATCACTGCCACCTGCCTTGGTCCCTAACCACTGGACCTGGAGGCACCACTGAGGACCCCAACAGACTTTGCAGCCACTGCAGAGTCCTTGCAGATCTCATCAAGGATCACACAGTTGTCAACATCTTGGGCCCCAGAATTTTGAGCCAATGAGATATCAGGGCCTCTGGACATGCCCCAGCACTTGGTGCCCTGCACCACTATATCTGGGGTCACAGCATGCTCAAGTTTGCCAACACAGGTAAAGGTCTTTGTTTACTGAAGTTAATCCATAAAGTCTGGAAGAGGTGACTGCTTCTTCTAATATGCAGACACATGAGGCTGCAAGGATAAGAAAGAATTAGGAAAACATAATACCACCAAAGGAACACAGTAAACTTCCAGTAACTGACACCAAATAAATGGAGATACATGAATTGTCTGACAAAGAGTTCAAAATATTTATTCTAAAGATGCTCAGAGAACACAGATAAAACAAATTAATTAATTAGAAAATTTAGAAAAATAATACAAGAACAAAATGAGTAGAGATAGAAAACATAAAAAAGAACCAAACAGAAATTTTGGAGTTGAAAACAATGACTGCACTGAAGAATTCAATAGGGAGCATCAATAACAGACTGGACCCAAGCAAAAGAAAGAATCTGTGAACTCAAATACAGACAATTGAAATCATCCAGTCCAGGGAGCAAAAAAAAAAAAAAAAAAAAGAAGAAGAAGAAGAAGAAAGTCTATGGGGCATCATTAAGAGAAGCAATCTATATATTATTAAAGTTCCAGAAGGAGAAGAGAGAGATAATGGAACAGAAAACCTTGTTTAAAGAAATAATGGCTAGGAACTTCCCAAATCAGAAGAAAGATTTGGACATCCAAGTTCATGAAGCTCATAGATACTCAAACAAATTAAACTCAAAGAGATCTTCTCCAAAACACATTTATATTAAAAATGTAAAAAAAAATCAAAGACAAAGAGAGAATCTTAAAATCAGCAAGAGAAAAGAAGCTTGTCACTTACATGAGAACCCCCAAAAGGCTGTCAGCAGATTTCTCAGCAGAAATCTTATAGGCCAGGAAACAGTGAGATGATATATTCAAAGTGCTCAAAGAAGAAAAACTGCCAATGAAGAAGGCTTTCTTCAGCAAGTTTTCCTTCAAAATGAAAGAGAAATACTTTCAAAGAAAAAAGCTGAGAGAGTTCAGCACCACTAAACTTGTCTTACGAGAAATACTGAAAGGAGTTCTTCAAGCTGAAATGAAAGTATGCTAATGAGAAACATGAAACATGAAAATGTAAAACATACTGGCAAAGGTAAGTATAGAATCAAATTCAGAATACTCCAACTGTAATATGGTGTGTGTTAGTCACTTAACCCAGGTATAAAGGTCAAAAACAGAAGTATTAAAAAATAGCTATAGCTACAATACTTTGCTAATGGAAACAATATAAAATTATGTTAATTGTGACATCAAAAATATAAAACTTTGGGGAGAAGTAAAAGGGTAGAGTTTTTATATGTGATCAAAATTAAGTTGTTATCATCAGTACAAAATAGACTTGTAAGATGTTTTATGAAGCAAAAGAGAGCAGGAGTAGCTATATTTATATCAAACAAAATGGACTTAGGTCGAAAAATGTAACAAGAGACAAAGTCATTATATAATGATAAAAGGGTCAATTTATGCACCCAACTTTGGACACCTAAACATATTAAACAAATACTAACAATTTGAAGGGAGAAATAGAAAACAGTACAATAATACTAGGGGACTTAAATAACCCAACTTCAACCATGGATAGATCATTCAGACAGAAAGTCAATAAGGAAACAATGGACTTGAAATATACTTTAGACAAAATGGACCTAATAGACTTATATAGAATGTTCCATCCAAAAATAGAATACATGTTCTTTTCAAGTGGAAACGGAACATTCTCCAGGATAGATATCTGAACAACCAATGGTGAAAGATGAAATTAAAAGGGAAATTTAAAAAATGTCTTAAAACAAATAAAAATGGAAACACAAGATACAAAAACTTATGAGATGCAATAAAAGCTGTTCTAAGTGGGAAGTTTATAGTGATAATTTTCTACGTAAAGAAAAAAGAAAGGCCTCAAATAAACAACCTAACTTTATACCTCAAGGAACTAGAAAAAGAAGAAAAAAATAAGTCAAAAGTTAGCAGAAGTAAGGAAATAACAAATATCACAGCAGAAATACATGAGATAGGAAATAGAAGAACAATAGAAAAAATCAATGAAACTAAGAGTTGGTGTTTTGAAAAGATAAAATTTATAAACTTTAGCTAGACATAGCAAGAAAAAGGAAACATGACTCAAGTAAATAAACTGTATATGAAAGAGCCACTAAAACTCATACCACAGAAATAAACAGATCATTAGAGACTACTATGATCAATTATATGCCAAAAATTTAACAACCTAGAAGAAATGGATAAATTCCTAGAAACATGCAACCTACCAAGACTGAATCATGAAGAAATAAAAAATCTGAATAGACCAATAATGAGTAAGGAGATCAAATCAGTTATGAAAAATATCCCTATGAAGAAAAGCCCAGGAACAGATGGCTTCAAGGGTGTATTCTACCAAACATTTCAAAAATGATTAACACCAAACTTCTCAAACTCCTACAAGAAATTGAAGAAAGGGAACACATCCAAACTTATTTAATGAAGCCGGCATTACCCTGATACCAAAGTCAGATGAGGACACTACCAAAAAGAAAACTATAGGCAAATATCCCTGAAAATATAGATGCAAAAAGTCTCAACAAAATAATAGTGAACTAAATTCAACAGCACATTAAAAGGGTCATACACCATGATTGAGGGTGACTTATCCCTGGGATGCAAAGAACATACACAAATCAATAAATGTGATAAACCACGATCTTAGAATGAAAGATAAAAACATATGATCATCTAAAGAGATGCAGAAAAAACATTTGAAAAACTTCAACATTCTTTCATGATAAACACTGTCAACAAATTGAGTAGAGAGGAACTTACCTCGACAGAATAAATGCCATATATAACAAGCCCACACCTAATATAGTACTCAATGGTGAAAGTTTGAAAGCTTTCCCTCTATGATCAGGAACAAGACAAGGATGCCCACTATTATAACTCGTATTCAACATAGTACTGAAAGTCCTAGCCAGAGCAATTAGGGAAGAAAAATAAATAAAAGACATCCAAGTTGGATAGGAAGAAGTAGAAATTTTTCTGTTAGAAGATGATATGATCTTGTACATAAAAAGTCCTAAAGACTACACAAAAAACTGTTAGAACTAATAAATGAATTCAGTAAAGTTTCAGAAAAAAAATCAATGTGAAAATCAGTTGTATTTCTATACACTCACAATGAGCTATCTGAAAAATAAGAAAATAATCTCACAATAGTATCAAAAACAATAAAATCCTTAGGAATATATATAACCTAGGAAGGGAAGGATCAATACACCAAAAACTAAATTATTGATGAAAGAAATTGAAGAAGACACAAACAAATGGAAAGATATTCCATGTTTGTGAATCAGAAGAGTTAATATTTTAAAATGTTCATACTATATACAACCTTCCACAGATTCAATGCAATTCATTTCAAAATTTCTCAGAAATAGAGAAAACAATACTAAAATGTGTATGGAACCACAAAAGACCCCAATTATCCAAAATAATCTTGAGAAAGAACAAAGCTGGAGGCATCACACTTCCTGATTTCAAACTATATTATAAAAGTATAGTAATCAAAACAGTAAGTTTGGCAAAAAGACAGACATATAGAGAAATGCAACAGAATTGAGAGTCCAGAAATAAACCCATGCATATATGGTCAACTAATATTTGATAAGGGAGTCAAGAACATTCAATTGGGAAAGGATAACCTCTATAATAAATAGTGCTGTAAAAACTGGATATTCACATGCAAAAGAATGAAATTGAACCCCTATCTTACAACATTCACAAAAATTAACTCAAAATGGATTAAGGACTTAAATCTAAGACCAGAAGCCATAAGAAAACATAGAGAAAAGTTCCTTGACCTTGGTCTAGGCAATTATTTTTTGGATATGATACCAAAAGCTCAATCAACAAAGGCAAAAATCAACACATGGAGCTAAATCAACTAAAAATTTTCTACACAACAAAAAAAATTAACAAAATTAAAAGGCAACCTATGGAATGGGAGAAAACATTTGCAAACCATATATGTGATAAGGGGTTGATAGCTAAAAACTCAATATAAAAAAACAAATCGTCTGATTAAAGTAGACAAAGGTCTTGAATATACATTTGTCCAAAGAAGATATGCAAATGGCCAAAATGTACATGAAAAGGTACTAAACATCACTAATAATCAGGGGAATGCAAAGCAGAACCACAATGAGATACCACGTCACGCATGTTAGAATGGCTATCATGAAAAAGACAAGAGATAACAGATGTTGATGAGAATGTGGAGAAAAAGGAACACTTCTGAACTGCTGGTGAAAATGTAAATTGGTACAGATACTATGAGAAGTAGTATGGAGGTTCCTCAAAAAAATAAAAATAAAACTACCATTTCATCCAGCAATCACACTTAGGGGTATTATTCTGAAGGATATGAAATCACTACGTTGAAAAGATAACTGCACCCCCATGTTCATTACAGCATTATTCACAATAACCAAAACATGGAAAAAACCTAAGTGTCCATCAACAGATGAATGGATAAAGAAGATGTGGTATATATGTACAATGGAATATTATTCAGCCATAAAAAAGAGGGAAATCCTGCCATTTGCAACAAAATAGAGGAAACTTGAAGGCATTATGCTAAGTGAAATAGGTCAGACATAGAAAGACAAACACTGTATGATCTCACTTATATGTGGAATATAAAAAAGCCAAAATCATAGAAGCAGAGAGTAGATTAGTGGCTGCCATGGGATGGGTGTTGGCGTAAATGGAGAGATGTTGGTGTTCAAACTTCCAATTATAAGAGAAGCAAGCTCAGGGGATCTAACATACAGTATGGTGACTCTATTTAACAGTACTCTCTTATATACTTGAAAGTTGCTAAGAGAGTAGATCATTACTGTTCTCACCATAACAACAACAATAACAAAACTGTAATTATGTGAGGTGAAGTATGTGTTTACTAACCTTATTGTGGTAAATATTTTGCAATATATACATGCATGAAATCATCACACTGTATACCTCAAAATTACACAATGTTATATATGAATTATACCTCAATAAAGTTGAGGAAAAAACAAGGAGAGGGAAAAAAGTTTACAAAGTTATTCTCAACTGCATAATGGACAGGAGGAGACAGAGAAGAGAATCGGTAATCTGGAAGATAGAACAATAAAAATTACCCAGTTTGAATAACAGAAAGAAAATATACCAACAAAATAGTGAAGAAAGTCCCTGGGAAATATGAGACTATAACAACAGATCTAACATTTATATCATTGGAATCCCAAAAGGAGAGGAGAAAGAGTGTGAGGTAGAAAAGGTATTCGAAGAAATAAGAGCTAAAATTTTCAAAAATTTGGCAAAGGACATAAACCTACAGATTCAAAAAGCTGAGAACACCCAAGTAGGACAAGCCCAAAACAACCCATGCCAAGACACATCACAATCAAACTTCTAAAAAGTAAATACAAATGAAAAATTCTTAAAAGTGGTGACAAATAACACCTTACCAAATGGAGAAAAAACAATAGAAAGACAACAGATTTCTCATCAGAAACCATGGAAGACAGGAAGAAGTGGCATGATATTTTTTAAGCACTGAAAGCAAACAACACAGATACTTATACCCAGTGAACATATCATTCAGGGAAGGAGAGGAAATTAAGACATTCTCAGATGAAGGAACTAAGAGAATTTGTCATCAGAAGATCTGACATAAAGAAAATTCTCTAAAACTAAAGAAAATAATAAAATAAGGATAATTGGAACATCAGTCAGGAATAAAGAACAGAGTAAACAAAACACATGGGTAAATAAAATAAGCTTTACTTTCCTTGAGTTTTCTGACTAATGCATGACAGTTAAAGCAAAAACTATACCACTATCTGGTGTGGTTCTAAATGTATGTAGACAAGATATTTTAAACAATTGTGTTATAACCAGGGAAAGTAAAGGGAGGTAAGGTTTGTATACTTCCTTAGAACTGATAAAAGGCAATATCTTTAGATTGTGAGATTTTATATATATATATATAAAGCATGTATATATATATACACACACACTCTAGCAAGAATGACAAAGAAAAAAGATGAGACACAAATTACTTATACTACAAATGTATATGTAATACCTAGATCAACCACTTAAAAAAGCAATACAAAGTGATATAGACAAAAATAATACAGATGAATCTAAATGAAATCCTAAAAACTGTTCAAGTAATCCACAAGAAAGCATGAAAATGAATAGAGAGAAGGAAATTACATAGTGAACAATCAGAAAACAAAAATAAAAACCAAGCTTAAGCCCTAATATCTCAACAATTACATTAAATGAAAATGGCCTAATACACTATTTAAAAGCTCTTCAATAATGGTTTTGGGAAATGAAAGAGACAATAACTTGAGCCATACAAAAATATAAAGCTCATCAGTGAAGGTAAATAAATGGACAAATATAAAAACCTGTATAATTGAATTTTCTCTTGTAATGCCACTTTTTTTCTTCATGTTTTGAAAGATAAATAACTATAAACCTATGTTAAGAGGTACACAATATATAAAGGAGTACTTTGTGACACCAATAACAACGTGAGGAAGGGTAGAGCATTAAAGGAGTAGAGTATTTGTATGTGACAAGTTAAGTTGGTATCAGTTTAAAATAGATTATTATAACTTTAGGATGTGATATGTAATCCCCAAGGTAATCAAAAAGTAAATATCTATAGAATATATGCAAAAGGAAATATGAAGGGAATCAAAACTGCCACTATAAAAAAAATCAACTAATCACAAAGAAAGTAATGGAAGAAATGAGACACAAAAAAGCTATTGCACATACAGAAAACAGTAGTAAAATGGTGAAAATAAGTCCACCCCAATCAGTAATTATTTAAATATACATGTATTAAACTTCCCAATTGAAAGGCATAGATTGGCAGAATGAATTTGCAAAAACTATATCTAACTATACACCATTTACAAGAGACCTACTTTAGATCTAAGGACACACATGTTGAAAATGAAAAGATGGAAAACTATATTCCATGAAAATTGTAATCAAAAGAGAGGAAGGGTAGCTACACTAATATCAGACAAAATAGACTTTAAGTCAAAAACTATGTCAAGAGATAAAGGATATTATATAGTGACAAATGGATCAATTCATAGAGAAAATACAATATTATAAATTTATTTGCACAAACATCAGAGCTCCTAAATGGATGAAGCAAACATTGAAAGAATTGAAGGGAGAAATAGACAATTCTACATTAGTAAAAGCAGACTTCCATATCCCACTTACAACAAGGGATAGAACCAGAAAGAAGACTACTAAGGAAAAAGAGGCCTTGAACAGCACTACAGACCAATTGGATATAAAATGCATATGCAGAACACTCCACCCAATGAAAGCAGAATACACATTTTTCTCATGTGCACATGGAACATTCTCCAGGGTCAACCATATATTAAGGCCAAAAAAGAAGTCTTAATAAATTTTAAAAGTTTGAAATCACACAAAATATCTCTTCTGATAATAATGGAATGGAAGTAGAGACAAAATGTTATCACAAGCTCAAAGAATTTTCACAGATGAGATTCTTAAAAATAAGATTCCATACTAGAAAATTGCAATACAGAAGGAAACAAACACCCTGTGTACAACCAGCAGAAATAACAGGCAACAGACTTAGAGTTATTAAGATTTCAGATAATGGAATTATCCAACACACAATACAAAATAAGAATTGATAATGTTTTAAAATAATTTTTAAAGATGGAAAGGAATATAGCGAAGTGCAAGAGAGAAATTTTTAAATGAATACAGTTTTTAAAACTTTTAATTAGAATATCTAGAAATGAAAAAAATTAATCACTGAATTAAAAATCTTTGATAGGTTTAGCAGCAAATTGAACAGAGCTGAAGAGAGAATTACTGTCATGGATGCTAGAACAGAAGAAATTATCCAGAATGCAGCACAGGGAGACAAAAAGATGGAAAATTTTTCTAAAAGGTTAAGAGGCAAATTGAGAAGGACTAATATGTATCCAATTGTGGTCCCAAAAAGGAGGAGAAAAAAAAATAGAGTCAATATATAAAGAGATAGTAGCTAAGAATTTTCAAAAATGATAAAAGACATAAATTTATATATTAAAAGCCCAAGGAATATAAAGCTGGATAAATACAATGAAATCTTCACCAAGTCATATGACTTCTAGCAAATAAAACAAATAGAAAAATATTAAAAGCAACCAGAAAATAAATATCAATTGCTCTTAGAAAAACTATAACTTCATTGATAGCTAACTTTTCACCAGCAACCATGAAGCCAGGTGACAGTAGATTTAGTTCCTTGTTGTGCTGAGAGAACAACAGCAACAACACAATAAAACAAACAAAATCCAGCAATTCAGGATTGTATATTGAGCAAAGAAATCTTTGAAAATCAGAAAAAAGACATTTTTAGCAAACAAAAATGTTTGCCATCAATAGACCTATACTAAAGGAAAATGTAAAGAATGTTGCTGAGGCCTAAGTGAAATGATCCCAGATAGAAAATCTGAGAAAAAATAAGGAATGAGGATGAAAGAAGTTGTAAATATATTGATAAATCAAAAGGAACACTAATTGTATACAACAACAACCATAACAACAGCAACATCTTATGTGTTTATAAGAGATATAAATATAACATACATGACAAAAATCAAATTATATCAGCAATGGGGGATAAAACTACAGTGTTTTAAGGTCCTTTTATTTTTCAAGTGGATGGTAAAGATAATAATCTTTTTAAAGTTAAGACTAGCTTTAAAAATTTCCAGGATAACAAAGAAATAGAGATAGAGAATTTAACTTCCTAGTAGAGTGAAAAAAATTCAAAGAGAAAAATGTATAATAATGTGAAAGAAACAAAAAAAAGAGAAAAAAGAAACTGAAAAAGTCAAACAATTAGAAAGTACAAAATAAGATGGCGAAAAATCTAAAAATATCAATAATCACAATAAAATAACTTGACTTAATACTCCATGTAATTTAAAAGACAAAAAATGTCAGACTAAATTTTAAGATTAATTATAAACTGTTTATAAGATACATATACAAAACATAAGGAAAAATATATTCCAGACAAATAATAACCAATATGGCATAGCTATAGTCATACCAGAAAAAAAAAAAATTAGACAAAAGCATTACTGAACATAAAGATCACTATATATTGGTAGAAGTTTCAGTTCACAATGATGATACGTCATATTTCATCAAATCAAAAATTACATAAATTGTCGGATACATCAATATGTGCCAGATAATTAAAAATTTAAAATATTATTGCTAATTATTATTGTAAGATGCCATCAGTTATTAGACATATCTTGATTTCAGAAATGTGAAAATAAGGAAGGATTGGACATCTTAGAATAGATGAAAAGGTAAAACATTTAAAATTGTATCAAAACAAGTACAGTAAACATTGACTAATACAAGCAATAATAAATTCATAATCATTGTGGATGATTTTATCATATCTCACAATAACTTGTAGAACAAGGAGACAAAATATTAGTAATGATATGAAAGGTTTGAGCAACACAATTGGCAAGTGCATGCAAAAGGATATATATCAATTTATTTATATCTATATCTATCTATCTATATAAAACAATGTATATATATTTCAACCAATATAAATGTGAATGTATAAAAATATATTTAATGTATATATGTATATATTTACACACATATATGTAATCATATATATAATTCAGAATGTGCATTCCTTTCAAGACAAAATGGAATATTTCTTAAAAATAACTACACCTTGGTCAGTTTTAAAGCATTGATATCATACAGGTCATATTTACTAACTCCAATAAAATTTAGTAAAACTTCATAATATATTTTAAAAAATCTTAATAACATGTATACTAGAAAATCCCCATAAATTTAGAAATTAAGAAACATAATTCTAAATAAGTCATGCATAAAAGAAGATAGCATAATGGATAATATAAAATTTTTAGATCTGAACAATGATAACAATGTTACACATAAAAATTGTGAGATGTACTTAAAGCAATAATCAGAGCAAATTTTATAGCCGTCAATACTTATATTAGAAAAAAAGGAAGATTAAAATTTAATGTAATAACCATTCAATTTAAGAAGTTAGTAAAAGAGTAACAGAATAAAGCTAAAATAGAAGAAAAGAAATAATAAAGGTAATAATTGAAATCAATAAAACAAAATAAATACATAGTGTCAATAAAGTCAAAGATTGTTGAAAAGACTAATAATATTAACAAACCTCTGGCAAGATACATAAAAAGATGACATAAACAAATATAACAATAAAAAAGTGTAATACTTACAGGTACAATAAAGTTAAAAGGATAAAATTATTAAGTGACGTTAAAAGGATAAAATTATTAAGTGTAGGCTAAAAATTCAAAAATTTAGATGACATGGACAAATTCTTAGAAAAATATAACTTACTGAAATGGAATCAACTAGAAACGGAATATCTGAATAGTGTTATAACCATTAGAGAAGTTGAATCTGTCATTTAAATGGTTCCCACAAAGAAAACCCTAAACCCAGCCAATTTTACTGGAGAGTTCTAATAAACATTTGAGGAACAAATAAGTATAATTTTAAACAACTATATTCTTGTGGTATAATAAGAAATATATTTGATCTTTATCCCCAGTTCCTGGCACAGAGCTCCTAAAATGCTTGGAATTTCCTAAGTGATAGAAATATCTTTTGTTATTCATAATGAGCCCCTTTCTATCACATCTGAGTTTATGCTAACAAGGTGACTCAGGATGGGGCCCCTAGATAGCCTCAAGATGGGGCTGGTCACTGGAAAGACCAAGTGATTAGAGAGGTGGAACTTTTAGCCCAACCCACCAACCTCCAAGGAGGGGAAGGAGGTCTGGAGGTTAAGCTCTATAGAAACTCTTCAACAACAAGATTTGATGAGGTGCTAGGAGGGTAATGTGCTCAAAAAAGGCATGGAAGCTCTGTGCCCCTTCCTCCATACCTTGCCCTAATCATCTCTTCTATTTGGCTGTTCCTGAGCTGTAGCCTTCATAATAAAACAGTAATAGTAAACTGTTTTCTTGAGTTCTGTGAGCCTTTCTAGCAAATTATCAAACCTAAGGAGGTGGTTGTGAGAACCCCATTTGTAGCCAAGTTGGATAGAAATGTGAGTAACCTAGGGACCCACTACTTGCAATTGACATCTGAGGTTGGCATGGGTGAGAACAGTCTTTCAGGACTGATCTCTTAACCTGTGAGGTCTGCACTAACTCCAAGTAGTTAGTATCAGAATTTAATTGACTTGTAGGACACTCAGTTGTTGTCTACAGAGAACTGGAGAATTGCTTGATTTGGAAAACCCACACATTTTGTGTCAGAAGTGTTGGTGAGAGTAGAAACAGCACTTCATATCACTCCAATCATATTATGGGTTGCATAGCCTCAATTCCAAAATATGAAAAAGACAGTATACAAAAAAAATTTCAGGCCAAAAAACACCATTGATTGAGTGGTATGACAAGCCATAGACTGGAGAAGATACTTGTAACACAAAATCAGTACATAGCTCACATCTAGAAGATCTAAAGAACTCCTATGAATAAGAAGAAAAAGATAACAATCCATAAGGAAGATAACTGAAAAATCATTTCTCAAAAATAAGACTAAAACTTCATTTCTATAAGTTTTAAAATATTAAGACATAAGACATGGTATTGTATGGAAACAAAGGTATGGAGTAAAACTAAAGAAATTCAAAGGAATTATTTTTTAAAAAGTCACATTAGATGCTACCATTGAAGGAGGAGGGGCAGGGATGAGTTTGGGAGGGGCATGTAGGAAAGTTCAAAGGTGGTAAAATTTTTTTTAACTGAATGGTAGTTATACAGATATTTGGTATATCATGTTTCCTTGTTCTGTTTTATCAATATTAATTTTACTGTTTCAATTTGTCACTATTTTTTGTTTTTCATGCTTGTTTTGTTTTGCTTTGCTTTTTTAAAGAAAGAACATTGAACTGGTGTCCAGAGACTTGAGAGTGAATGCTGGTTATATACTTAATCACAGTTTGACCTCGAGCAAGTCTTCAACTCTCTGAGATTTGATTGTCTCATCTGTAAAATTACAACAATAGTAGCTGTTTTGCATGGCTCTTGACGTGAAGCTGCTGCATATTGAGCTTCTAATCTGTGCTAGATACCTTGTGATGAGCTTACTCTTTTGGAACTAATTGACCTGAAAGGGTTATGTGATTCATCAAGTCCTGCACACAAGTTGGATGATGATTATCTATCACTTCTTTTCCAGGCATTGACTCCTGGATATCTTCCTTAAGGGGAGAGAAGGCACAATGGTCCCTTTCCAGTGTTCAATGTATAGGAACTGTGTATAGTAACCCAGGACATCTGGGAAGCCAAAGCAGATGTCTAACAGGAGAGTTAGGCAAGCCATTGGTTTTTCTGGAGGTCTTCAATGGGGAACCCCTCTCTTAGCCTCAAAATGCCTACAGACAGCTCTTTTCCAGTCAACCAAAGCACAAAAATCAAAAGTCAAATAAAAAAAGAGACTTGGGAGGACACAATTTTTTAATTCATATTTCTAAAGGAATAAAAGTAGCAGACCTATTCCGCATGGGTTCTTGGGGCAGAGCAAGAACAAGGAGATGGGAGCTCTAGGAAGGAAGATTTTAGCTCTCTGAAAGCAGAGTCAGGTTGCCAAAATGGAAGGATCATAATTTTTTGATTCTCCTAAGTAGTTGTACTGGGATGCAAACTACTCCCTGTGGGTGAGGCATACCATTCTGCTGGAGATGCGAGGCCAGCATAAGCTCCCAAACACTTCCAAGATGTAGTAAAAAACAGATTGGGTATAGGACAGATAGCTGACTTGGAGCTATCAATTTTTGTATTTATCTATTAATATTGGTGTTTTCTATTAATTTTTTATTTCATAGAGTACAGTTTTTGTATTTATTCATTACTCCTTTCTATTTTATTTTTGCTTATTTTTAGGATTTAAAAAATAATTTGTTATACAAATTTTATTCAGTTAGTATTTTTTAAAATAATAATTTAAGCATTGAAGGCTATACATTTCCCTCTGACTCCAGCTCTATCTGTGTCCCGTAGGTATAGATATGAGGTATTCTCTTTTGTATTGTTTTCTAAATAACTCATAACTTCAGTTTTGATTTCCCTTTTGATCCACGACTGTGTTAAAGAGGGTTTTGTAATTTCCAAATAATAAATATTGTCTTTGTCATTTTTTAATGTTGATTTCTGGATTTATTAGATTATGATTAGTGAATATAAAATATAAATCTCTACTTTGGAATATTTATTAAGGCTATCTTTGTGGCCAAGTACATTGTTAATCTTTGTAAACGTTCCTTTGGCATGAGAAAAAATTACACCATAGAATACAAAGTTTCATATATACACAAACACATATATATATACTTGGGCTTGTGACTTATTTTATCTAAATTGTGTATGTCCTTGTGCATTTTTAATCTACTCGATCAGACAAATTCTTAAAGAGGTATATTAACATATACAATGCTACAAATATGTTTTTATTCAGTTCTCCTTATAAGTCTGAGTGTCTCCTGTACGCGTTTGACTGCCATGTTGTTTGGTGTATCAACTTTTATGATTATTAAACCCTCTTCATGAATTTCATCATTTATCATTACATATTATGCTATATTAAAGATGGCAGTAAATTTTTAGACACTTCTTCTCTCAAGAAATGAGATACATTTTCCTCCTCTACTTTGACTAAATAGGGTATGGTGAAAGTGACATTATGCTAGTATCACATCTTGCCTTTACAAGAATTGGCAGTTTGCACTACCCAACTCTCAGAAGCCAGCTGCCATGTAAGAAGTGATACTACCCTGTGACCACCATGTTGTAAGAAGCTGAAGCTCCTGGCAGATCTTAGAGAATGAGATGTTATATGAACAGAAATAGAGAAGGCAAGGAAT
The DNA here is from genome assembly GCF_020826845.1 of Diceros bicornis minor. NCBI lineage: Eukaryota > Metazoa > Chordata > Mammalia > Perissodactyla > Rhinocerotidae > Diceros > Diceros bicornis. Next base: position 61,292,601 of record NC_080781.1, read on the forward strand.
ACCGAGTTGCAACACATAAGTGAAGAAGTCATCTTGGAAGGGGTCTTACAGTCCCAGGTACCATAGCAGGCATCAGGTAGATCAGAGACTAATCACCCAGCCAAGTCTTTCCCAAATTCCTGACCCAGAAAATCATGAGATACAGTAAAATAGTTGTTTTATTTTATAAACAGCCACTAAGTTTGGGGGTGGCTTGTTATATAGCAATAGATAACCAGAGCAATATTATCCCTTTTTGTCCTATATAATGCTTTTGTCCTTTAACTCCGTTTTTTCCCAGTAATAACATTACCTCTCCTTTAGTGTGGATTTGCCTGGTGTATTTTTGTCTAACCATATTTATTTTTAAATTTTACTTTTAACTATTTTTTAGATGTGTTTCTTATAAGCAGCATGTTTTGTGTCTTTAATATTACAGATTCTCATTGCTTGGAGAATTGTTTGTTTACATTTATTTTTATAACTAAAACTTGGTTAATTCTTCTATCTTATTTAATATCTATTATATTTTATTGTCATTTCCTCTCTTCCCACTTCCTAACTTTCTCTGACTGATTCACTTTTTTCCCCTTTTCCTTAATTTTTCTGGTTTTGTCAGCTTTCATTTATTCCCAATTTCCCATTGTTATTTTGAAAGTTCTACTAGGCTTTTCAATTTTAATAATGGTTTCATACTCATCTCTCAAAACCATAAATCTCTCTATGACTACTAATTGGTATTAGATAACTACATATTCTTACCAAGATGCTTTACTTGCCCACAACCCTCTGCTTACCCCTAGGCTAAATTGAGACCTTTGCTCACCAAGATTCATCTTCCTCTGCACCCTGATACAAACTCCCATCAGCAACCTCCATCACCACCAATAACAAGAACAAGAAAAATAACTGCTACTACTGCAAAGATGTTTAGACATTTGAATTCCAGGTAATCATTATGTTTTTCCTATATCATGATAATGTTTCAATAATCGTTAATTAATACAAATATTTCTTAGCAATATAGTATCGTTACCCACTTAACATTAATTGTATATGTGTGTATATATATACACATAAATATGTATATATGTATGCATGTACACACACATATTACAAAATTAATTGCTAACTACTCGTTTTTTATACATTTCATCATAGTCTAACTTGAGAACACTTTAAATTCTATTTTCATTTTTTTAGGGCACTTCCTTAAATATTTTCCTCAAATAGATATGTAAGTAGATCTCTATCTCATGCTATATATGTACACATTTTTTTCATTTTCCCTATCAGATGAATAATATTTTAGCTTATTTTATGATCCATTTCTCCTTTTCTCTTAATCCTCTAAATATATTGTTGCACTGTCTTTGGGCATTCTGTGTGTATCAGGAAACAGATTAGGTTGCTATAACAAAGAGAATATACAAAAAGTGCTCTAAACAAGATGTAAGTTTATTTCTCTCTTGTATAAAGGTCACGGTAGGTGATCTAATGTAAAAGTGAGACAGTTCAACAGTGTAAGGGACCTATGCTTCTTGTATTTTATTGCTCTGCCATCCTCAAAACATGGCTTACATCTCATGGTACAAGTTGGAACCATCAGCATCCAGTATCAAATTTAAAGTCCAGGCCAAAGGAAGGCAGAATAGAAAAGGGAGAGGGGCTTGTTTCTTCCCTTTAAGGACATGACCTAGATTTTTCACAAGTTACCTGCATTCTCATCCCATTAGTCACAATTTAGTTTTGTTACTGTTTTACTACTATATAATAAGGTAAAATCGATATTGGGGGAACTTGTAGTCTTTTCAACATTCCACCCTATTGTAGCCCTCCTCTCACAGCTCAAATATGTTCACTCCTGTCCTCAAGAGAAACACCTGCATTAAGCTCAAAGTCTCTGAGTAATATGAAATTATCTTCATCATGTCTGGTTGTAGCTTCCTGTTGTGGTGACCAATATACTAATAGACAAATTATCTGTATACACACAATATACAATGGAGGAAAAAGAACAATATGCCTGCAATAAAACTTTAATGTGGAAAAGAAAAGAACAGGAGATACATAGATGTCACTGGTCCATAAAAATGATCAGATCCTGCTGGATAGGAATTGTAAAAATTGTCTTCCCTACTGGCGGAGTAATCTTGGTGAGCCCATGTTTCTGCAATCTTGAAGGCATTCATTCCCTTGTCCATAGTCTTTCTTGGCCCTTGGCTTTTCCATCCGGGAGGTTCTCCTTTATCAATTATCCTTTGGTGGGCATTGGTGGGGATGCCTTTCTTCTCCACTTCTAGAGTCTTATCTCTCTCTTGGTGGCATGGACAATTAACTCCCACACCAGCCCTCTCTTCTGTACATCTCTGAGGAACTTGCAGTCTCAAATGTGTACTGTAAGACCAGCCATCATGCCAGTTGGTTGTTGTGCTACTGCAGAGAAAGAATTGCAAGGGAGATTACAATCTTCTAGGTTCCCTATTAGACAGCACTATTGTTTAGGTTGTAGAAACCTGGAATTAATTAAATTCCCCTCAATATGCAAATGGCTAAATTACAAATGTATCCATATTATGCATATGCAGCCATTAAATAGTATGATATCAACCTACATGAACTAGCGTGGAAAAACTACTGATATACTAGTAAATGAAAAGCATAAGTTTCAGAGGCTTATGTATTGTATTTTTCCGTTTATAGTAAGAAAATCACATATCCATATGCATGTAAAAAGGGATAGAAAAAAGATCAGATGGAAATATACTAAATTTTTTAACAGTGGTTACCTCTGGTGAGGAGGTATAGAATAAAGAATAAAGTGGAAGTGAGAGTACTAAGAGAGATTCTCCTTTTTTAATCTAAATTATTCATATTATGGTAATATTTTAATATTAGACAACTCATTTTTTGGTACTTATAATTTCTGTTATCCTGGACCCCATCCCTCATTTCAGACAGTGTTTATGAAATATTAGCTTAGTGTCTGAAAAAAAGGCCACAGAAGAATAATAAATGATGAGTTAATTTTTAGATTTGTATTTTCAAAAGGGTCTTTTGAACATCAAGAACCAAAGTGTATTCAATGGTCTATAGATTAGAAAAAATAGAGTAGGACACAAGAGCCAGTTATCCCACTCTAGTGGTGGGAATTATCTATCTAAAGATAGAGTTCTAGAGAAGTAAGCAAGCGATATGGTGAGGGTCACTGAAAAAAAGTCTCCCAAAGGCAACTTGATCCCTCTAAGTGATGGGGCAATAGAAACCTTCAGATGAGTTTGTGCAGCTGAGAAAAGTCTATCTTCATTTTCTTCCCATTGCTTTCCTAGGAGGTGCATGAAAGGGTAGTGTTGGTGGCATGGGGTGCTTAGAAAAATGGGCCTAAATCAGCCTCACAGAGTCCCTACTCTCTGTTTTCAAGGGGTAAAGTTAAAAATTTTGGTATGAGATACAGTAAAACTGAGGGAGGGCACAGAGGAATTATCATAAGGCTGAGAACTCCAGAGAATTTGCTCAGACCAATGAAAACAGGTTGCTTAGGGTCCCACACTTCTCAGTAGAAGTCAGTGGAGGTAGACTCAACCACTAGGGACTAGGTAGATCTTTCCACCTGAAATGGCCCACCTTGTTAATCTCCTGGAACTTAAAAGCAACTCAGGGAAAGTGGAAAAAAATAACCCTCAAGTACCTTGAACTTGACTGAAAAAAAAGCAACCCTGATTTAATGGAATTTCAATCTAGATATTAATTTCAGTTACTGAAAAGAAAGTCATCCTCTGCAACCAGAGTTTGTGGTCTATAAGAATTTCTACATTCTACGTATTTATACATTGTTTTATTAAAAATATAGATTTATTGTAAAACATGATTTATTAACAATAAATCTTAACAAGGAGAACACAAAACTATTTTAATACAATTAAAAGAACAGAAAAAGAAAACATAATTCTCTAACCAGAAAAGCAAAACAACAGAAATGTTGTTAGAACTTATATGTCTAATAGTGTAGTGTTTAACAAAACAAATATTTTAGCAAATCAGTAGCTTTTTTTCCACACTAGCAATAACCAATTAGAAAAAGTAACAAGAAAATGATCTATTCATAATATCAATGAACAATAGAAAATATGAGGGCATAAACTTAAAATTACATGTGTAGGAACTACATGAAAAAGCTACAAAACTTGGGGCCGGCCCAGTGGCGCAGCGGTTAAGTGTGTGCGCTCCGCTTTGCTGGCCCAGGGTTTGCAGGTTCGGATCCCGGGTGTGCACTGATGCACCACTTGTCAAGCCATGCTGTGGCAGCATCCCATGTAAAGTAGAGGAAGATGGGCACAGATGTTAACCCAGGGCCAATCTTCCTCATCAAAAAAGACGAGGATTGGCATCGGATGTTAGCTCAGGGTTGATCTTCCTCACACACACACACACACACACACACACACACACAAAGCTACAAAACTCTGTGAAGGGCGTAAAGAAAAAAATTGGATAATTAAAGGTGCATACCATGTTTTTGGATGAAAGAATACGGGTATTTCTTATGAGGTATGAAAATATAATGTGACAGTGTTAAGAGTGTGTAGTAATAATACAATCTCAAAGGGGTAAAAAAAAAAAAACCCAAGGCAAGGTTACAAACTATATTGTAGAGGAATGACGTCATCAGGATGGCAACGTAGGTTGTTGCTGACTTCAGTCCTCCTCACAAGAAGACCAACTAGCAACCATCCATAGATAATACACCATTGTGAAAATCCCAAAACATGAGGGTGACAATGAAGAACTCCTCTGGACCACAGAGACTGAGAAAGACCACATTAGAATGATAAGAGATATGGCTACACTTTGACTGCATCACCCCTCTCCTAAGCCAGCACAGCACTACACCAATAGGGTCCCTCCAGGGCTACAGTTTCTCCAGTGGAAAAAAAAAGAGCCCAAGGTTGACATCTACCTCTACAGTATTGTGGAATGCTTCCCAGGAAGTCCATTTGGGTCTCGCCTCACAGGAATCATGGGGGAAATCTACAGAACTTGACTAGTGGAGATAGGACTGGGATGGAGAAGGGGGGACAGGACTTACAGCAATAAGTGCTTAGATTTTGGCAGACCACATTCCTCCTCACAGAGAGACCAGAGTAGAAATCCCAGCCAGCAGTTCTGTCCATCTGCAGAGCTGCACTAGTGACCCCATTTGGCCAAGGAACTTCTTGCAGAGTTCTGCCTGATTCAGGTCCTCATTTCATAAGCTGTATAGGACTTGGAGCATGTTCTACTGCCCAGCTGAGCAGGAAAGCAAATTCATAGCCCCACCTATTGCTGAATACAACATTGAGCCACCCCAACCTCCAACAGGTAGCCTAATCAGAGCACCTGGGAAGCTACATAGCTTATCCTACAGCCCCACTTACCAGCAGCAATCAAGCAGGGAGCCCAGCCAGTGGCTCTCCCCATCTGAAAAGCCAAACCAGTGGCCTTGTCTGGCCAGGGAGATTAGTGGCAAGTTATATTTCAATCAAGTCCCCAACCAATGAGCAATACTAGCTGTGGAACCTGTTCTTCGGCTTTGCCCAGGCAGGGAAGTGGATTCAAAGCCCCATCTACAGCTGAATATAGCTTCCAATTCAGTTTGGCCAGGTGCCCTGGACAAAGAACAAGGAAGGCCGTGTGACCCATTCTCCAGCCCTGCTATAGCAGTGCCCAAGCAGAGAGCCCAGTCAGGAGCTCCACCCACCAGCAGTGCCAAATCACTGGTCTTTGTCTGTCCAGGGAACTCAGTGGGAAGGTCCTTTTTTTTCTTTGATATTTATTTATTTATTTATTTTTAACAATGACATGTCACGTATTGTTTTATTTTTTTAATTGCAGTAACATTGGTTTATAACATTGTATAAATTTCAAGTGTACATCACAATACTTCTATTTCTGCATAGATTACATCATGTTTGCTACCCAAATACTAACTACAATCTATCACCACACACACGTGCTTAATATCCCTTTTGCCCTCCTCCCCCTTCCCCTCTGGTAACGACCAATCAAATCTCTGTCTCTATGTGTTTGTTTATTGTTTTTTCTATCTTCTACTTATTAGTGAGATCATATGGTATTTGACCTTCTCCTTCTGATTTATTTCACTTAGCATAATACCCTCAATGTCCATCCACATTGTCACAAATGGCTGGATTTCATCATTTCTTATGGCTGAGTAGTATTCCATTGTGTGTATATACCACACTTTCTTCATCCATTCATCCCTTCATGGGCACTTAGGTTGCTTCCAAGTCTTGGCTATTGTGAATAATGCTTCAAATGAACACAGGGGTGCATGTTTCTTTATGCATTGGTGTTTCCATGTTCTTTGGATAAATACCCAGCAGTAGAATAGCTGGATTGTATGGTAGTTCTGTAGTTCTATCTTTAACTTTTTGAGAAATCTCCATTCTTTTTGCCATAGTGGCTGCACAAATTCACATTCCCAGCAGCAGTGTATGAGGGTTCCCTTCTTTCCACATCCTCTCCAACACTTGTTGTTTCCTGTCTTGTTAATTATAGTCATTCTGATGTGCAAGAGGTGACATCTCATTGTAGTTTTGATTTGCATTTTCAATGGGAAATTCTGCATGATTCAGATCCACAGCCAACTAGCCATACCAGCCAAAGAATCTGTTCTACAGCTCTATCCAGGCTGAAAAGCAAATTTGAAGCCCTGTCTATGGCTAAATATAGCCTCCAATGGCACCTGACCAAGAAGCCAAATCAGAACACCTGGGAAGCTGTGTAGCCCGTCTTACAATTACACTTAAATGGAACCCAAGCAGAGAGCCCAGCTAGTAGTACTGCCCATTTTCAGAGTTGAGCCAGTGGACCCACCTGGCCAGAAACCATGGTGGGCAGTTCTGCCTAATTTGGAAAAACAGCCATCAATCCACAATAGCCTTGCAGCTAATTCTACCACACAGCCATGTAGGGAAGCAAATTTATATCCCTGCCCAACTGCTGAGTATAGCATCCACTGCCTCCTGACTAGGAAGCTTAACCAGAGATTCGAGGTAACTGTGGAGTCAATCCTACAGCCATGCTTGAGCAGGGAACCAAGCCAGCAGTCCTATCCAACTGTTCCCAGCCTACAGCACCCCCTTGACCTCAGAGCTTTGTCAGTGGCTTTGCCAAAATAGAGACACCTATAGACACCATCTGCCCAAAGTTGCTACCAGCAAACTCATCCAGAACCCTAAGGTGAGCTGAATGATGAAGGAGTGTCTCTGCCAAAGCAAACCTGTAAAGTCTGGAAGAGGAGATTGCTTACTTAAATGCACAGATACCAATGCAAGGAATCAAGTATTATAAAAATTCAGGTAAACATGACAACATCAAAAGAAACTAGTAAGTTACAATAACTGACCCTAAAGAAATGGAGATCCATGAAATGTTTGACAAAGAATTCAGAAAAATCCTCTTAAAGGAGTTTAGTGAACTACAAGAACGCAGACCGACAACCAAATGAAATTAGGAAAACAATGCATGCACAAAACATAAAGCTCAATGAAGAAATAGAAACTGTCAAAAAAAAAAAAAGAAAGAAAGAAAGAAAGAAATCCTAGAGCTGAAGAATACAGTAACTGAACTGAAGAATTCAGTGGAAAGCTTCAACAACAGACTCAACCAAGAAGAAAGATTCAATGAACTAGAAGATAGGTCACTTGAAATTATCCAGTGAGAGAAGAAAAACAAAATGTATGAAAAAGAGTGAAGAAAGTTGAAAGTACTTATGGAACATGATCAAAAGAAAAAATAAATGCATTATAGAATCCCAGAAGGAGAAGAGAAAGAGAAAAGGACAGAAAATATATTTAAAGCAATACTGGCTGAAAACTTACCACACATAGGCAGAGAAGTTGACATCCATATTCATAAGACCCAAAGGACCCCAAATAGGTTGAATTAAAAAAAGAGATATACTGAGAAACACTGTAACTAAATTGTCAAAAGTCAAAGACAAAGAGTGAATTTTGAAAGCAGCAAGAGAAAAGTGACTTGGCACATAATAAGGAAACTCCCAGAAAACTGTAGGGATATTTCTTAACAGAAATTGCCTGCAAGGAGAATGTGGGGTGATATATTCAAAACGGTGAAAGAAAAAACTGTCAACCAAGATTATTATACTTGGCAAAACTGTCCTTCAGAAATGAAGGATAGATAAAGACTTTCCCAAACAAACAAAAGCTGAGGGAGTTCATCACCACTAGACCAACCTTACAAGAAATGCTACAGGACATTCTTCAAGTGGAAATAAAAGGATGCTAATTACCACCATAAAACCACATTAATACATATGTCAAACTCACTGATGATAGTAAATATATAGTTAAAATAAGATTCTCTAATATTTCAATGGTAGTGCATAATTCACTCACAACTCTAAATTTGAAGTTAAAAAATGTATTCAAAATAACTATAATAACAATAGTTATTGGATACACACTATAGAAAATGTACAAATTATAATATCAGTAACAAAATGTGAGCAGGGAGAATTTAAAGTATAAAGTTTATGTATGCTACTGAAGTTATTAGCTTGAACTAGGATATTATAAATATATATTTTATCTAAGCATCATAGTAACCACAAAGGAAAAATCTGTAGAAGATACACAAAAGATTATGATAAAGGAGTCAATGCATACCATTACAAATTGTCATCAAATCACAAAAGAAAATAGCAAGATAAGAATCAAAGAAGAAAGGATCTACAAAAAGTCAGAAAACAATAAAGAAAATGGCAACAGTAAGTTCCTGCATATCAATAATTATTTTCACTTAAATGGATTAATATATCCAATGAAACAACATGGAATGGCTGGATGGATCAAAAAAAAATATCCAATGATATACTGCCTACAAAACAAAAGTAGCCTGAGAGTGAAGGGATGGGAAAAGATATTTTAAGCAAATGGTAACCAAAAGAAAGCAGGGATAGCTATTCTTATATCAGATAAAATAGACTTTAAGCTAAAAATTGTCAAAAGAGACAAAGGTCATTATATAACGACAAAGAAGTCAAACATCAGGAAGAAATAACATTGGACATATTTATGCACGTAACAAAGGAGCAATTAAATATATAAAGCAAATATCAAAAGAACTAAAAACAGAGATAAGAAGCAATAAAATAATAGTTGATGATTTTACTACCCCACTCTCAACACTCTCATCCAGACAGAGAATCAATAAGGAAACAGCAGACATTAACCAAACTATAGAGTAAATGGACCTAACAGACATATACAGAACATTCCATCCAAAACCACCAGAAAACACATTCTTCTCAAGCACACATAGAACATTTTCTAGGATAGATCATACGACACACCACAAAACTAGACTGAGCAAATTTAAGAACACTGAAATCATACCAAATATATTTTCCTACTATACTAGTATGAAACAAGGAATCAATAACAGGAAGAAAGCTGGAAAATTCAAAAATATGTGGAAATTAAACACATGCTGACCAACCAACAGGGCAAAGAAGAAATTAAAAGACAAATGAAAAATATCTTGATACAAATGAAAATGGAAACAAAACATACCGTAACTTAAGGGATGCAGCAAAAGCAGTTCTAAGAGGAACTTCTTTTTTCTGTTTATTCTTTTTTTAATTGATATATAATTGACATATAACCTTATAGTAGTTCCACGTGTACAACATAACAATTCAATATTTGTATATATTGCAAATCGATCACCAGAATAAGTCTAGTTAACATCCATCACCATACACTCTTACAATTTTTTTTCTTCTGATGAGAACATCTAAGATTTACACTCTTAGCTTAACTTTCACATATACAATTCAGTATTATTAACTGTAGTCACCATGCTGTACATTACATCACCATGACTTATTTATTTTAAAACTGGAAGTTTGTGCCTTTCGACCACTTTCACCCATTTCTCCCACCCCTACTCCCTGCCTCTGGAAATCATCAATCTGTTCTCTTTATCTATGAGTTTGGAATTTTAAAAATTTTTTATATTTATATTCCACATATAAGAGAGATCATATGGTATTTGCCTTTATCTGACTTATTTGACTTAGCATAGTGCCCTCAAGGTCCATTCATGTTGTCATAAATAGTGAGATTTCGTTCTGCTTAATGGTAAAATAATATCCCATTGTATATATATACCACATTTTCTGTATCCATTCATCCATCAATGGACCCTTAGGTTGCTTCCATGTCTTTGCTGTTATTTAATAATATTTGCTATTATTATAAATAATGCTGCAGTGAACGTGGGGATGCATATATATTTTTGAGTTAGTGTTTCCTTTTCTTCAGAAAAATACCCATCAGTGGAAATGATGGCTCATATGGTAGTTCTATTTTTAATTTTTTGAGGAATCTCCATACTGTTTTCCATAGTGGCTGCACCAATTTACATGACCACCAACAGTGCATAAGAGTTCCATTTTCCCCACAGCCTCACCAACACTTGTTACTTCTTGTCTTTTTGATAATAGTCGTTCTAACAGGTGTGAGGTGGTACCTCATGGTGGTTTTGATTCACATTTCCGTAATTATTGGTGATGTTGCGCATCTTTTCATGCGCCTGTTGGCCATCTTCATGTCTTCTTTGGAAAACTCTCTATTCAGATACTCTGCAATTTTCAGTTGAAATGTTTGTTTGTTTGTTTTTGCTATTAAGTCGTATGAGTTCTTTATATATTTTGGATATTAGCTGTTTATCAGGTATATGATTTGCAAATATTTTCTCCTATTCTGTAGGTTTCCTTTTCATTTTGTTGATGGTTTCCTTTCCTGTTCAGAAGCTTTTAAGTTTGACATGGTCCCACTTGTTTATTTTTGCTTTTGTTGCCTTTGCTTTTGGTGTTAAATCCAAAAACTCATCTTCAAGACTGATGTCAAGGAGCTTACTGTATATGTTTTCTTCTAGGATTCTTATGGTTTCAGGTCTTACATGGTAGTCTTTAATCCATTTTCAGTTAAGTTTTCCATATTGTGTAGGAGAGTGGTCCAATTTCATTCTTTAGCATGCAGCTGTCTAGTTTTCCCAACACCATTTATTGAAGAGACTGTCTTTACCTGAATGTATATTCTTGGCTCCTTTGTCATAATTTAAATTGACCATATATATATGGGTTTATTTCTAGGCTCTCTATTTTGTTTCATTCAACTATTTGTCTATTTTTATGCCAACAGCATATTGTTTTGATAACTAAAGCTTAGTGATATAGTTTGAAATTACTATAGCGTGATGCCTTCTGCTTTGTTCTTCTTTCTCAAGATTCTTTTGGCTATTTGGGATCCTTTGTGGTCCCATACAAATTTTATGATTGTTTGCCTTATTTCTGTGAAAAAATGCCATTGGAATTTTGATACAGATTATATTGAATCTGTAGATTGCTTTGGATAATATGGACATTTTAACAATATTGATTTTTCCAAGCCATGAGCACAGAATAGATTTCCATTTATTTGTGTCTTCTTCAATTTTATCTTCAATGTCTCATAGTTTTCAGTGTACATTCATCTCCTTGGCTAAATTTATTCCTATGTATTTTATTCTCTTTGATGCAATTGTACATGGGATTGTTTTCTTAATTTCTGAACGTTCATTATTAGTGTATAATAAACCAACAGATTTTTGTATATTGATTTTATAACTGGCAACTTTTATTAGTTCTAACATTTGGGGGGGGTCTTTAGGGTTTTCTGTATATGTCATCTGAAAATGGTAACATTTACTTCTTCCTTTATGGTTTGGATGTTTTACTTCTTTTTCTTGCCTAACTGCTCTACGTAGGACTTCCAATTCTATGTTGATTAGAAGTGGTGAAAGTGAGTATCCTTGTGTTGTTCCTGATCTTAGAGGAAAATGTTCAGCTTTTCACCATTGATATGATGTTAGCTGGGCTTGTCATATATGCCTTGTATTATGTTGAGGTATGTTCCCTCTATACCCACTTTGTTGAGAGTTTTTATCATAAATAGATGTTAAATTTTGTCAAACGCTTTTTCTGCATCTCCTGAGATGATCATATGATTTTTATCCTTCATTGTGTTAATGTGGTATATCACATTGATTGATTCATAGATATTGAACCATCCTTGCTTCCAGGGATGAATCCCACTTGATCATGGTGTATCATCCTTTTAATGTACTGTTGAATTTTGTTTGCTAATATTTTGGTGAGGATATTTGCATCTATGTTCATCAGAGATATTGGCCTGTAATTGTATTTTCTTGTGGTATTCGTGTTCGGTTTTGGTATCAAGGTGATGCTGGCCCCATGAAATGAGTTTGGAAGTATTCTCTCCTCTTCTAATTTTTGGAAGAGTTTAAGGAGGATTGGTACTAATTTTTCTTTTAGTATTTAGTAGAATTTACTAGTGAAGCCATCTGGTCCTGAATTTTGTTTGATGGGTGGTTTTTTATTACTGATTCTATCTCCCTACTTCTACTCCTTTCAGATTTTCTATTTCTTCATGATTCAGTCTTGGTAGGCTGTATGTTTCTAGGAATTTGTCCATTTCTTCTAAGTTGTCCAATTTGTTGGTATATGATATTTCATAACAGTCTCTTTTGATGCTTTGCATTTTTGTGGTATCAATTGTAACATCTCTTCAACTTCTGATTTTATTCATTTGAGTTCTCTCTCCTTTTTTCTTGGTGAGGCTAACTAACAGTCAGTCAATTTTGCTTATCTTTTCAAAAAAAAATGCCAGCTCTTAGTTTAATTGATCTTTTCTATTGTCTTTTTAGTCTCTATTTCATTTATTTCTGCTCTGATCTTTGTTATTCTCTTCATTGTACTAACTTTGGACTCCATGTGTTCTTCCTTTTCTAGTTCCTTGCATATTAACTAAGGTTGTTTATTTGAGATCTTTATTTCTTGATGTAGGCATTTATCACTATGAGCTTTCCTCTTAGAACTGCTTTTTCTGCTTCCCATAATTTTTTGTATGTAGTATTTCCATTTTCATTTGTCTTATGGTATTTTTTAAATTTCTCTTTTGATTTCTTCTTTGACTCATTGGTTGTTTAGTAGCATGTTATTTAATATTCACATATTTGTGAATTTTCCAGTTTTCTTCTTGTAATTGATTTCTAGTTTCATACCACTGTAGTTGGGAAAGTTGCTTGATATGGTTTCAATCTTCTTGAATGTATTAAGACTTGTTTTGTGGCCTAAGATTTGATCTATCTGGGGGAATGTTCCATGTGCACTTGAGAAGAATATGTATTCTGTTACTTTTTAATGGGATGTACTGTATATGTCTGTTAAGTCCATTTGGTCTAATATGTCACATAAGACCAATGTTTCCTTATTGCTTTTCTGTCTGGATGATATATCTATTGATGAAAATTAGGTATTAAAGTCTACTATCATTGTTTTTGTATTTCTCCTTTTAGGTTTGTCAATATTCACTTTACATATTTAGTTGCTCCTATGTTGGGTACATAAATATTTACAAATGTTATATTCTCTTGTTGGATTGACTCCTTTATCATTATGTAGTGATCTTCTTTGTCTCTTATTACAGTCTTTGTCTTAAAGTCTATTTTGTCTGATATAAGTATAGATACCCCAGCTTTCCTGTGGCTTCCACTTGGATGGAATATCATTTTCCATCCCTTCACTTTCAGTCTGTGTACGTTCTTACATCTGAAGTGAGTCTCTTGGAGGCATCATATAGATGGGTCTGTTTTTTTTATCCATTCAGTAATTCTAAGTCTTTTGATTGGAAAATTTAGTCCTTTTATATTTAAAGTAACTATTGATAGGCATATACTTATTGCCATTTTGTTCATTGTTTTCCAGCTGTCTTGTAGTTCCTCTGTTCCATTCTCTTCTCTTGTTCTCTTCCTTTGTGATTTGACAATTTTCTGTAGTGGTATGCTTAGATTCCTTTCTTTTTATCTTTTATGTATCTACTATAGGTTTTTGCTTTGTGGTTACCATGAGGTTTACATAAAACAACTTATATTTATAACAGTCTAAGTTGATAACAAGTTTAAATTCATTTTAAATCTCTACATTTTTACTCTCCCCACGTCTTTTGTGTTTTTGATGTAACAATTTACATATTTTTATCTTGTATATCCCTTAATAAATTATTATAGTTATAGTTATTTTTACTACTTTTATCTTTTAACCTTCAATACTAGCTTTATAAGTGATTAACTCACCACCATTACGACATTAGATTACTCTGAGCTTTAATATATATTTACATTTACCAATGAGACTTATACCTTCGTATATATTGTTGTTACTAAGTACTTTTCTTTTCAGCTTAAAGAGTCCCTTTAACACGTCTTGTAATGCTGGTGATGAACTCCTTTAGTTTTTGCTTGTCAGAAAATTTTTTCTCTCTCCTTCAATTCTGAATGATAATTTTGCCATGTAGAGTATTCTGGTTGGCAATTTTTTTCTTTCAGCACTTTGAATATATCATGCCACTCCATTCTGGCCTGCGAAGTTTCTGCTGAAAAATCTGCTGATAGTCTTATGGGGGCTCTCTTGTACATAAAACTTTGTTATTCTTTTCCTGATTTTAAGATTCTCTCCTTGTCATTACATTTTGACACTTTAATTATAAAGTGTCTTGGTCTGGGTCTCTTTGGGTTCATCTTATTTGGAACTTTCTGGGCTTCCTGGATCTAAATGTTTGTTTCCTTCCCTAGGTTAGAGAAGTTTTCATTCATTATTTCTTCACACGTTTTCTGCCCTTTTCTCTCTCTTTTCTCCTTCTAGGATCTCTATCACGCAAATGTTGGTCTGCTTGATGTTGTCCCACAAGTCCCTTAAGCTCTATTCACTCTTTTTCATTCTTTTTTATTTTTGTTGTTCTGATTAGATGAGTTCCTCTGTCCTGTCTTTGAGTTCACTGATGTTTTCTTCTGCTTCATCTAGTCTGCTGTTGAACCCTTCTACTGTATTTTTCAGTTCAATCATTGTATTCTTCAACTCTGTGACTTCTATTTGGTATTGTCTTCTATTTTCTCATTGTTGAAATTCTCACATTGTTCATACATTCTTCTTCCAAGCTCAGTAAGCATATTTTTGACTGTTATTTGGAACTCTTTATCCAGTAAATCACTTATCTCTGTTTCATTAAGTTCTTTTCCTGAGGTTTTATATTCTTCTTTTTTGGAACATATTCCTCCATTTCTTCATTTTCCTTGACTCTCTGTGCTAGTTTCTATGCATTAGCTAAAACAGCCACCTCTCCCAGTCTTGAAGAAGTGACCTCATGTAGGAGATGAAACTTATTTTTCAACCCTGCCCTAGTTCTTGGTTGTCTCTCAAACCTTAGTGATTATACAAGCATACTACTTTATTTTTGGTGGCTCCCAGTAGTTGAGAGTGTGCCAAGACCTGTCAGTGTCCAATGGGGAGGATTTCACTCTGCACCTAGATTCAGATGGATTGGAAGCCAGACCCTCAGGCAGCTTTTAGAGTATGCAAATATATATAATTCTGTGGGACTGCAATCATAAGCCCTGTTGGCCACAAGATCTAGGAGATCTAGAGTTGTCTCCTGGGCAGTAGCTGCAAAAATTGGAGTGCCAGATGATTTTAGAAGGTTTTCTCTGAAAGATAACAGTGACCTGGAGCAAAGCCAAAGGATAGCCAAAGATGGCATCCACCAGCCTCTGTCCCCAGAGAACACCTCAGCAGGTCCCCAGATGTGTGCCAAACTCGTAGCCTGCCCTTCAGGCTGAAGCTCCAGGACCATCAAATAGACCTCTTTCACAGAAAGACAGGGGATGTGCTTCAGTTGGTTGTCTGCATTGTGCCCGGGGGAGGGTAGTTGGCCAAGAACTGCCTATCTATTTGTTACACTTCCATGTGACCCACAAACACAAGCTCCACTGGCCACCAGAGCAGGGTATTAAGGAGCATCCCCTGGACACCAGCCACAAAAAACAAAGTGCCATATGTAAAACCAGAGCACAAAGCACGTGTACAAACTCCCCTCCAGGAGGTACTGGAAGAGGGAAGTTTATAGCGATAAATGCATGCATCAAGAAAAAATAAAGATCTCAAGCAATCTAACTTGACACCTCCAGAACAAGAAAAAGAAGAAACTTAGCCAACAGTTAGCAGAAGCAAGAAAATATAGTTCAGATTGGAAGTAAATGAAACAGAGACTGAAAAACAGTAGTAAAGATCAATGAAAGTAAGAGTTGTATTTTTTAAAAGAAAGACAAAATTGAAAAACCTTTAGCTAAACTAAGAAAAAGATAACCTTAATAAATAAAAACAGAAATGAAAGAGGTGTGATTACAACTAATACCACAGAAATACAAAGAATCATAAGATTACTTTGAACAATTATATGCCAACAAAATGGAAAACCTAGAAGAAATGGATAAATTCCTAGAAACATACAACCTGTTAAGATTGAATCATGAATAAATAGAAACTCTGAAGAGACCAATAAAGAGTGAGGATATTGAATTAGTAATCAAAAATCTCCCAACACAAAAACCCCAGGAGCAGGTAGTTTCACTTGTGAATTTTAACAAACATTTAAAGAAGAATTAGTGCCCATACTTCTTAAACTCTTCCAAAATATGAAGTGGAGAAAACACACACAAACTAATTTCACAAGGCCAGCATTATCCTGATACCAAAGCCAGATAAGACAATACAAGAACAGAAAACTATATGCTAATATCTCTGATGATAAAGATTCAAAAATTGCCAACAAAATACTAGCAAACTGAATTCAACAACACATTACAAGGATCACACACCTTGATCAGGTAAGTTTCATACCTGCGATCCAAGGATGATTCAGCAGACACAAATCAATAAATGTAATACATCACATTAATAGAATGAAAGATAAAAATAAAATTATCATCTCAATAGAGACAGAAAGAGCATTTGACAAAATTCAACTTCTATTCATAATAAAAACTCTCAACAAATTGGATATAGAAAGAATGTACCTCAACATAATAAAGGCCATATATAACAAACCCAAAATTAACATTACACTTAATGGCGAAGGGATGAAAACTCGTCCTCTTAAGATCAGGAATAAGATAAGGATGCCCACTTTCACCACTCCTATTCAACACAGTACTAGATATCCTAGCCAGAGCAATAAGAAAAGAAAAAGAAATAAAAAGCATCTGAATCAGAAAGGAAGAAGTAAAATTGTCTTTGAGATGACATGATTTTTATATACAGAAAATCCTAAAGATCCTACCAAAAAGCTTTTAGATCTAATCAATGAATTCTGTAAAGTTGCAGGATACAAAATTAGCATACAAAAATCAGTAGCATTCCTATACATTATCAACAAAATTTCTGAAAAAGAAATGAAAATAATACCATTTACGATTGCATCAAAAACAATAAAATTCTTAGAAATAAACCGAGGTGGTGTAAGATCTCTACACAGAAAAGTATGACATTGATGAAAGAAATTGAATGACATAAATAAATGAAAAGATATCTCATGTTCATGGCCAGGAGAATTAACAATATTAAAATATCCATACTACCCAAAGTCATCTATAGATTCAATGCAATCCCTATCAAGATACCAGTGGCATTTATGTAGAAATAGAAAAAATAATCCTAAAATTTGTGTGGAATCACAGAAGAACGTGAACAACCAAAGCAATCTTGAGAAAGAAGAACAAATCAGGAGGCATCGTGCTTCCTGATTTTAAACTATATTCCAAGCTGTAGTAATCAAAACAGTATAGTATTGGCATAAAAATACACATATAGTCCAATGGAAGAAAATTAAGGGCCCAGCAGTAAACCCATGCGTATATGTTCAACTAATATTTGACAAGGGAGCCAAGAATGTTCAATGGAGAAAAGACCATTTCTTCAGTAAATGGTTCTGGGAAACTTGGATATTTACATGCAAAAGAATGAAACGAGACCACTATTTACATCACTCAGAAAAATTAACTTGGAATGGATTAAGGACTTATATGTATGACTTGAAATCATAAAACTCCCAGAAAAAAACATAGGGAAAGAGCTCCTTGATATTGATCTTGGCAGTTATTTTTTGAATATGACACCTAAAACTCAAGCAATAAAAGCAAAAATAAATAAGTGGGACTATGTCAAAATGAAAAGCTTTTGCATACAAAAGAAACAAGCAACAAAATGAAGAGGAAATACATGTAATGGGAGAAAATATTTGTAAACCATATATCTGATAAGGGGTTAATATCCAAAATATATCAGGAAATCATATTAATAGAAAAAAATAAAATAATCTAATTTAAAAGGGGGAATAGTGCCTAAATAGTCATTTTTCCAAAGAAAGTATTCAAACGGCCAACATGTGCTCAAGGTCACTAATCACCAGGGAAATGCAAATCAAAACCACAATGAGATATCACCTCACACCTGTTAGAATAGCTATTATCAAAAAGACAGGCAGTAACAAGTACTGGAAAGTATCTGGAGAAAAGGGAACGCTTGTGGTGGGAATGTAAATTTGTACAGTCACTATGAAAAATATTATGGAGGTTTCTCAAAAAAGTAAAAATAGAACTATCATATGATCCAGTAATTCCACTTCTGGGTATATATCTGAAGGAAATGAAATCACTATCTTGAAGAGACATATGCATCCTCATGTTCATGCGGCATTATTGGAAGATGTGGAAACAATGTAAGTGTCCAAATCAGATGAATGAGTAAAAGATGTGGTGTATATATAGAGAATGGAATATTATTCAGCCATAAAAAATAAGGACATCTTGCTATTTGTGATAACACAAGTGAATCTTGAGGGGATTATGCTAAGTGAAATAAGCCAGACAGAGAAAGGCAAATTCTGTATGATCTGACTTACATGTGGAGCTAAAAATCTGAACTCATAAAAACAGAGAACAAACTGTGGTTGCTACTGGCAGGGGATGGGAGTGAGGGAAATGGGTGAAGGTGGCGAAAAAGTAAAAATTTCCAGTTATAAAATAAAGTTATGGGAATATATTATACAGCGTGGTGACTATAGTTAACAACACTGTATTGTATATTTGAAAGTTCCTAAGAGAGTAGATCTTAAAAGTTCTCATCAAAGAAAAAAAATTATAACTATGTGAGGTGATAGATGTTAACCAAAGTTATTGTGATGATCATTTTGCAATATATTTACGTATCAAATCATTATGTTTTTCACCTTAAACATATACCATGTTATATGTCAATTGTATTTCAATACAATTGGAATTAGGAATAAAAAGAATACATCGTAATTTTGTGTGGAATTCAGGCAGCTTTTCAAATCAATAGGGAAAGTATAGATTACCGAACAAATGGTACTAAGCAATTTATTCATTGTTTGTATCTAAATATATGTAATATGACTATAATTTTTTGATCATATGCTATGTGCTAGGCATTTTGCCTATAATATCTCCAATATTTACAGCAATCATGCAAGGTAGGTATTATTATCCCTGTTAGGTAAGAAAATGAGGTTCATAGTGTCTAGGTGAGTTGCCCAAATTAGAGAATATGCCTATCTTGTTCACTGCTATATCCCCATTGTCTAGAATAGTGCGTGGCTCATAGTAGCTCCCCCAAAATATTTTTGAATGATTGATTCTTATGATTATTGTGGAAAATTCATTTCATCCATGCATTATTAGACCTTTCCTTCATAGTAAGAGAATTCTGATTTTTCTCTTTGGCAATTTTCCAGTTTAAAAAAGATATACATTTCCCAGCCTTCAATGCAATTAGGAGTGGGCATGTGACAGAGTTCAGGTCATTGAGATGTAAGCAGAAGTCTCCAGATCAGGCACTACTGGACAGTGAAAATTGTCGCAACTATATGTGGAAGTCCAGGCTGAGGTGGAAGACCAGAAGAAGCTTAGACTTCTCAGGGCATCAAGGAGTCACCAACTGCTGGACTTCCCATTATGTGAGAAAAATAAAATCCCTAATATAAACCACTTTTTGATGTTTTCTGTTATTCACAGGTAAATACAATGATTAACTTTTGCCACAATGTACAGAGCTCTTTGAAGAGAGCCATCATTGCCAGGGCAAAGAGAAATCCATATCTTTTTCTGAGCATTTGGTAAAAGTTTATTTTCCTGAGGAATGTGAAGTCCCTATTTGAAAATTGGAAGGAGGAGTTGTCAGGCCTAGTTGTGAAAAAGTAAAATGAATTCTCCATTTCTGAGGAGTTTACTTCCCTCTAGAATGCTTAGCAAGAAAAAAAGTATTCCTGGAATTATGAGCTCTGATAATGGCCCAACAGGTATTTGAGCCTTTCACAAACTGAGAGTTTGCATAAGGCAGCAACTTTGTGTTCCATTTATCTTATCAGTCCTGTTATGGCCCTTGACTGAGCACATACAAGCCAGAAAGTACATGGTGGTTATAGCTTTCCTATCCTCTGCACCCTGCACTTCCTCCCTGCTCTCCCAACATCTGCCTCCTAGACAGAAGCCCGAAGTCCTGGTACTGACTGGGCCATGGAGTTCTGAGAGCTTATTCAGAATTCACAAACAGGTTGTCCCCAGGTGAATGGGACAAGCAATGGTAAGGATGAGGGTTGGGCTTGATCCAAAATCGGTATTTCAAATAAGCCAAAATCAAAACCAAGCACTCTCTCAAACCATTTATCCAAAGGGGCTCATCCCAGTAGACAAATGTGGAGACTACATACTGCCACTCACAATCACCCATCAACCCACACTCACTATGTACAGTACTAATCAGTCATAGTACTCTCTCCCACCAAGCCCAGATAGAGCCACACAATTCTTTCCAACATGGTGCACCCAGCAGTCACAACTAATAAATTTGTCAGTACATGGATTGTTGCTTATGTGTCACTCTGGGGCTGGGTAGAAAGGGAGAATCTGGACATGAGACAGTGAGGTGGTAAATGAGGATCAAGACAAAAACAAAAGGATTAAGAATGGAGTGCAGAAATGTAGCCTTCAGAAATCAACTGAGCCGGAGACAGTATATACAGAAGCTTTGTGGAAGGTAACTAAGGCTTAGGTGGGGACAAGGAAGAAACTATTAGGGTTGCTGGAGGTACTCCAATAAGAGTACCTCAACAGTGCTGTCTCACAGAAACCATCTGGATACATGGCCCCTGGGGAATGCAGGGCTGAAGGTCAAGTCAGAGAACTGTGATACTGAGACTATGGAGAGGAGAAAGGAAGCAAGAGGAGAGGACTATAGGTTTCTAGCCTATGTCTGGTCCAGTTTCTAAAAGTTTAAATGTCCCATCCTTGCCTTTAGTCGGCCTTCACTGGACTCTGGATTATGATGTAATTTTTTCTTATTTCCTTAAAACCTCTCTGATCTGGGTTCTGTACTCTTAGGCCCTTACTATATGGGTGTTTTATGTTTTGTTTCTTCATTTTTTCTGGGGCTTATTGATGCTGATTTCTCATTCTATTTTCAAGCTTGGAGGCTGATTCTGCAAAACAGAAACTGCTCAACTGCTCCTCAGAAGGATGTCTCCCTGAAGGGACTTCAGTTCTCAAAGCTAGCCTTGGGAAAACCCCTCTTTATGAGACCACAGTTATTTGGAGGCCCCCAAAAAGCATCCAAGTGTTTTCAGAAACTTGTTAATAGAAGCTCCTTAGAAACAGAACACCATCCTTTGTTGTGCCCCAAAACATCTTTCAAAAAATAAATAACCCATGGTTCTAAGATTGGGTACACATTTGTTTGTTTTATTCTACTTCCTCAGGATGAGCATCCTACCCTCTTGGAGCAATTGTGTCCTCCTTGCCTAAATTGGCTCATTTGTTGTCATCTCTTTTTTCCCAGAGTCTAGTGTTTATCATCAGTTACAAAGCTACCTTCACTGTATTTCCCAGGAGGGCTTGGATCCTGTTTTAATGAGTTCTCCTGGTCTTAAGCTCTACTAGCTAAAAATTCCAGAGGTGAGTATGTAGATTAAGTCCTCTTCAATAATAATAATAACACATGTGTAAATAGAGCAGTAAAGCTTTTAAGACATGCATGCCCATGATTTATTTTAATCCTTCTCTATAAAATAAGTGGATCAGAGGTTATTATCTTCATTTTGAAAAGGAAGAAACAGTGTTCCAAAAAGGAGTTATGACTTGTGCAAGGCCACATTGCATGACTATGTAATTCCCGCTTGAATACATTTCTGCTCTACAGTGGGTCTCTGAATCAGGGTATCTTACATATACGGTGGGATTAGCTGTCTCCTGACAAGCCCCTTTTTCCAGAACCAAGGAGCTGGTGGCATTAAAGCCCATCTGGTCCCCAATGGATGAAGCTTTCAGTGATCGGTAAAAAGACCTACCCTCCCATCCACTCCATTAGGAGTGTTCTGTCTGAACCGCTGCAGACATGCAAAGTTCTGCATTATGTGAGTATGCAGTGGAAATCCTATTTGCATTTGCAGTTTTCAGACTGCAAACATCATAGCAGTGGTTTGGGGCTCAAGAAGCATGACAATATTTGAATGTGCCCACACTCCAAAAAAGGGCAACATTTCCCGTGCCAGATTTTTGGAAGAAGACAGGGAGGATGTATTTAAAACAGAAACTAAAGAGATATAAGCAACTGGGAAAGTGGTTCATTGAAACCCACTTTATACCATTTTCCAGATGAGGGAACTCTGAGTCTCAGAAAGATGAAAGGACCTAGTTAAGTTTCTACTCTCAGTTCTTGACAGTGGTGGGATTTGAACTCAGTCTGTGTGCCCCCAAAGCTGGTACTCTCTCCACTGTATTGCACTGCCATGTTAGGTGTTATTAAAAGAAAGTTTCCTTTTCTGGTTCACTTCTTTCCTTCCCTAGAGTGCTGGGGAAGGCCTAGAGTGCTGAACTTTCAAGTCCCCAAGAGAAACTTGGTGAGGAGGAAGTTGGAAGCAGTAGTAAAATGACTTTAGTTTGCCTTGCATGTATGATGAGAGAAGATGAAGGCTCCTGATTCCAGCATGCTAAGAAGGGAAGAAGTTCCTGGTGGCTTTCAGATTTGCTTATTTTAGATCACTTTTAAATCATTTAATAATTCACAGCAAAGAAACAGACTCAAACACACAAAGAAAGAGATTTCTAATAACTTGACTTTGTAAGTGAAATAAAGAACAACTTAGTCTTGGTAAGTTCACTACATGAGGCCTAAGCTAGATAGCCTCATGACTGATTGTAGCTAAATGTCTGGAGGAGGGTGTTCTGGCTGGATTCAGACCCTTAACAGGCCTCCTACTTGCTTTGTAAATTTTGGGTAGTCATTGAAGTCTCTGAGGAGGAAGAGATCTTGTCCATTCTTCCAGTGCAAGGCTATGAGGGATGAGTATTAGTTTACAATTGATTTTGCAATTCAAAGTAAATGTCTAGCCTATTCCTTGAAACTAATGAGTATAGACATTCCAAGTGTTTGCTGTCCTTTCTTGACTAGGTTTACACTCAGTTGTTTGATTAAATGTAGTAATAAGAGAGATTAGTGGGCTAGAACTCAGGACATCAAAATTCTAATCTTAGCCAAGTCTCTTCTCTTTGGGCCTTGGTTTCCACATTAGAACATGAAAAGGTGGATTAACTAATATCTGGGGGCCTTTCTATTTCTGACAGACTTCTTTGGGCCTCCATTGTACCCTCATACAGATTTAAGAATTTTTGAAATGCTTTATTATAATTTTTAAAAGTTATACAAGTGTTACAAGTTTACTGTACAACAATAAGAAAATGTAAAAAACAAAACAAAAAGAAAAGAAAAATCAATTAGAATTTTACCTCTTAGAGATAACTACTGTTAAAATTGAAAGCTATCATTTACCCTTCTGGACATTTTTCTATGCACATTTATCTATGCTTATATATTGTGTTAGAATTTTTATATTTAAGAATAGAATCCTACCATACAGACTATTTTGTAATATGTTTTTCACTTTACAATGCATAATGAATATTTTCAGAAATGGAAAATTTATGCCACTCTTCATGCTGTGGATTTGAAACACAGGAGATCTCTGTTCTCTCTCCTCATGTGGGTTCATGCTAGAGAGCGACTTTTCACCCCTTTCTTCACAATCTCACTAACTTCCTGTTTGTTCCTTCCCATTAGAGTAGTTGCTAATTTAGAAAAATTTGGGAGGCCATACATATTGATGGACAAGGTTACAATACTTAAAAAGCAATATCTCTCGGGGCCTGCCTGGTGGTGCAGTGGTTAACTTTGCATGCTCTGCTTGGGCGGCCTGGGGTTCGCAGGTTCAGATCCCAGGTGTGGATATAGAGCTGGCTTATCAAGCCATGCTGTGGCAGCATCCCACACATAAAGTATAGGAAGATGGACACGGATCTTAGCCCAGGGCCAATCTCCCTCAGCAAAAAAAGAGGAGGATTGGCAGTGGATGTTAGCTCAGGGCTAATCTTCCTCACCAAAAAAAAAAAAAGGTAGTATCTCTCTTTCCTTTCATTTCCTGTGCCTAGGCACTTCTGGCTTTCCTCCATATCCTGTCCCTATAATGTAAGGACACTAGGAAAGAACCCAGAACCTGCCTTTCAGCTATCCTCCTACTTCTTTTTTCTGTCTGCAGTTGATGTATGTGGCAGACTTTCATTCTCATCCATAGAACAGATTGAGCAAGAGTACCCAGGCTGATTTTGCATATTCAAGAGAGCGGAAAATACAACAATTCAGCCTCAAACCCACACTACTTTCTCTAAACCATAGCTCTACATTGGAGGTTATAACAATCTTGCCCAATTGAATACAGTTAGTGCTTGTTTCTCCTTTGGTGAGTGATCTTTGTGTGTGCTTACCATTTGTCAGAAATCCAGAGAAATGAAAAAGATGAATGCTATCTGATATTTGACAGTGACGATCTATGTCAATAGCTACATTTCTACATTGTCATTTGAACTGACTACAGGGTATCTCATTGTACAGATGTTCCATATTTATTTAAACAATTTCCTATTATTGGACATTTAAACTATTTCTGTTTTTCTCCAGTCTATAGGATCTGAATGCTGAAAATTACAAAATGCCGATAAAAGAAATCAAAGAACACCTAAATAAATAGAAAGAAATACCACGTTCATGAGTTATAAGAATCAACATAGTAAAGATGTCAATTCTCCCCAAATTGATATACAGGTTTAATACAATTCCTGTAAAATTCCAGCAAGATTTTTTTATATACAGAAAAGATTATTCTAAAATGTGGATGAAAAGGCAAAGAAGCTAGAATAGCTAAAGCAATTTTGAAAAAGAGATATGAAGTTGGAAGAATCATTTCATCAGATATGAAGTCTTCCTATATAGCTACAGTAATCAAGACTGTTTGGTATTGTCTGAGGGATAGACATATAGATGAACGGAACAGAATAGAGAAATCAGAAATAAACTCACACAAATATGCTCAACTGATTTTTGACAAAGGTGCAAAAGAATTCAATGGAAGAAGGATAGCCTTTTCAACAAATGGTGATGGAGTAATTGGATATTTGTGGGCCAAAAAAAAAAAAAAATGAACTTTGACCTAAACTCATACCTTATACAAAAGTTAGCTCAAAATATATCACAGACTTAAAAATAAAACATAAAACTCTAAAACTTTTAGAAAAAAAATAGGAGAAAATCTTTTGGATCTAAGGCTAAGCAAAGAGTTCTCAGATTTGACACTAAAACGTGATCCACCAAAGGAAAATTTGATAAATTGGACCTCATCAAAATTATAAAACTTTTGTTCATGTGAAGGATGAAAAGACAAACTTCAGACTAGGACAAAATATTTGCAAACCAGATATCCAACAGAAGGGGATATATATATATATATATATATATATATAATCTCGAAATTCAACAATAGAACATTTACTTTTGGCATTACAGTGTGAGGAGCTCTGCTGACGCCGTGTCCAGTGAAACTCATGAACATTATTTGAAAACAACCATTTAAAGACTCTGGAAATGGACTCAGGATTAAGATGTCAGAGTAGGAAGATCCTGGGCTCACCACCTTCTATGGACACACCAAAACTGCAACTACATATAGAAAACTATCTCTGAGAACAACCTGAAGATGAGCAGAATAGATTTTTCACAACTAAGGATATAAAGAACAAGCCCCATTGAGACACATAGGAGGAACAGAATCATGGTCTTTTTGGGACCCACACCCTTGGTATGGTGACCCAAAGTGGGGAGGAATACCACAGGTGCAAAGGACCTCCCTGAGGAGTGAGGGGTATGAATCCCACATCAGGCTACCCAGCCCAGGGGACCTGTCCCAGGAAGACAAGCCCCCATAATGTCTACCTTTGAAAACAAGCAGGACTTATGTTCGGGAGAGCCATAGCGCTCTCCACTCTCCAGTTTTGAGGCTCCACTCTTAAAGCGCATGCACAAATACTCACTCATTCTGAGGCCCAGTGCAGAGGCAGCATTTTGAAAAGCACCTGGGTCATATGTGAAGGATATTCATTGACTAATTTTAGGGTGTGTGCCAGAGGAACAGGGATCTGTTGGAACTTTCTCCTGGGACAGAGGTGCTGGTGGGAACCATGTTTTTGGCTCACTTTCTACCTAGCTGGTCCAGTGCTGGCAGGAACCATTTCTGACTCTCTCAATCTACCTTACTAGCACCGCTTGCCCCACCCTAGCATTCCCCTGTGGACCTGTCCCAGTTGGCACATCCCCAACGTGGCCCCCCTCCCTGCAACACCCAGTGGGTAGCCTTGGCTGGCCAGAGCCCATCCAAAGAGGCCCTCAGCCCCACCACACCTGACAAGTGGCCTCAGCTGTCATTGAAGCCCCTCCAAAGCATCCTCCTTGAGAAACCAAGTGGCCAGCCTTAGCTAGCGCTGGAATCCCTCCAAAGTGGTTTCCTGTCACACCACACCCAGAGGGCAGACTCAGCTGGCTCCAGAGCCCCTCCAAAATGGCCACCTGCCACCATACTTGGAAGGTGGCCTCAAAAGGGATAAGTATCCCCCCAAAGTGGCTCCCACCCCAGGGGGCCAACCCCATACAGGAGTATGCCTGCAGCTGTCATGCCAGGTCTTTCGGTCAGCTGCATTAGGGGCTAGCTGTGCACATCAGTGCTCCCACAGCAATCACAGCCCAGCCACAACAGGAGGGTGTACACAGCAAACACAGGGAACAACCTTGGAGCACCTGGTTCTGGCAGCCAGGGGGGAACATGCCACTAGGTCCCACAGGACACTTTCTACATAAGGCCACTGCTTCAAGACTGGAAGATGTAGCAGATCTACCTGATATAGATACAAACACAGAGAGTTAGGCAAAATGAGGAGACAAAGGGATATCTTCCAAATAAAAGAATAAGACAAAACCTCAGAAGAAGAACTAAACAAAACAGAGATAAGCATTCTACCAAATAAAGAGTTCAAAGTAATAGTCATCAAGATGCTTACTAAATTTGGGAGAAGAATGGAGGAGCACAGTGAGAACTTCAAAAAGGAGATAGAAAATATAAAAAAGAACCAGTAAGAGCTTAAGAATACAATAACTAAAATGAAAAGTACACTAGAGGGAATCAACAGCAGATTAGATGATGTAAAAGAACATATCAACATTCTGGAAGACAGGGTAGTGAAAATCATCCAATTGGAACAGCAGAAAAAAAAGAATAAAAGAATGAGGATAGTTTAAGGGACCTCTGGGATGACATCAAACATACTAACATTTACATTATAGAGATCTCAGAAGGAGAAGAGAGAGACAAAGGGACAGAAAACCTACCTGAAGAAATAAAGGCTGAAAATTTCCTAACCTCATGAAGAAAATAGACATCCAAGTTCAGGCAGCATAGAGAGTCCCAAACACAATGAACTCAAAGAGACCCACCCCAAGACACACAATTAAAATGTCAAAAGTTAAAGATAAAGAGAGAATCTTAAAAGCAGCAAGAGAAAAACAAGTAGTTATGTACAAGGGAGACCCCATAAGACTACCAGATGAATTTACAGCAGAAACTTTATGGGTCAGAAGGGAGTGGCATGATATTTTCAAAGTGCTGAAAGGAATAAAAGGTACAACCAAGAATACTCAATATGTCAAAGTCATCACTCAGCATTAAAGGAGAAATAAAGAGATTCCCAGACAAGCAAAAGCTGAGTTCATCACTACTTATGAGCCAACCTTACAAGAAATGTTAGAGAGACTTCTTTAAATGGAAAAGACAAGACCATAAGTAGAAATACAAAAATTATGAAAGAAAAAAATATCACTGCAAAAGGCAAACATATTAAAGGTAGTGGATAAACCACCTATATAACTAGTATGCTGGTTAAAAGACAAAAGTAGTAAAATCTATATATACAATAAGTAGCTAAGGAATATGCAAATAAAAAGATGTAAAATATTACATCAAAAACATAAAAGATGGGGCCGGTAAAAATGTATTGCTTTTAGAACACGCCCAAACTTAAGTGGCCATCAAGTTGAAATAGACTCCTATATATAGGTTGTTATAGAAGAACTTGATGTTAACCACAAACCAAAAACCAATAACAGATCCATTAAAAATGAAGAGAAAGGAATAGAAACATAGCACTAAAGAAAGTCATCAAATCACAAGAGAAGAAGTAGAGAACTACAAAAACAACCAAAGAACAATAAATAAATGACAATAAGTACATATCTGTCAATAATACTTTTGCTCCAATCAAAAGACATAGGGTGGCTGAATGGATTAAAAAAAAGACTCATCTATATGCTGTCTACAAGAGACTCACTTTAGATCTAAACCCACACACAGACCTAAAGTGAGGGAATGGAAAAAGATATTCCATGCAAATGGAAACAAAAAGAAAGCTGGGGTAGTAATACTTATATAGGACAAAATAGATTTAAAACAAAGACTATAACAAGAGGCAAAGAAGGGCATTACATAATGATAAAGGGAGTGATCCAACAAAAAGATATAACACTTGTAAATATATACACACTCAAAATAGAAACACCTACTACAGGTAATTACTGTAATCACTTGTAAATATGTACACACCGAAAATAGAAGCACCTAAATATATAAAGCAAATATTAACAGACAAAGGGAGAAACTGACAGTAATACAATGATTACTGATGTAAGTGGGCCTTTAACATCCCACTTGCATCAAAGGATAGATCATCCAGACAGAAAATCAATAAGGAAACCTTAGCCTTAAATGGCACATTACACAAAATGGACTTAATAGATATATACAGACCATTCCATCCCAAGACAGCAGAATACACATTCTTTTCAAATATACGTGAAACATTCTCCAAGATAGATCACATTTTAGGCCACCAAAAAAGTCTCAATAAATTTAAGAAGATTGAACTCATGTTAGGCATTTTTTCTGAGCACAATGGTATGAAACTAGAAATCAACTACAAGAAAAAAACTGTATAAAACACAAACACTTGCAAACAACTTGCTACTAAACAACCAATGCATCACTGAAGAAATCAAAGAGGAAATTAAAAAGTATCTTGAGACAAATTAAAATGGAAACAAAACATTCCAAAATACATGGGATGCAACAAAAGCAGTTCTAAGATGGAAGCTTATACTGATACACTCTTCCTCAGGAAACAAGAAAAATCCCAAATAAACAATCTAACCTCACACCTAAAGAAACTAGAAAAAAAGAACAAAATCCAAAGTTGTAGACGGAAAAAATAACAAAGATCAGAGTGGAAATCAATGACATAGAGACTAAAAAAAAAAAAAAATAGAAAAGATCAATGAAACTAAGAGCTGGTTCTTGGAAAAGATTAACAAAATTCATAAGCCACACTCACCAAGAAAAAAGAGAGAGGGTCTAAATAAATAAAATGAGAAATGAAGGGAATGTTACAACTGACCACAGAAATACAAAGGATCATACAAGATTACTACAAACAATTATACACCAACAAATTGGACAAACTAGAAGAAATGGATAAATTCCTAGAAACATACAATCTTCCAAGACTGAGTCAGGAAGAAATAGAAAATATGAACAGACCAATTACTAATAATGAAATTGAATCAATAACAATAATAAAAAAAAAAAACTCCAACAAACAAAAGTCCAGGGTCAGATGACTTCACAAATGAATTCTACAAAACATTTAAAGAAGAGATAATAGCTATTTTTCTCAAACTGTTCCAAAAAATTAAAGGGGAAGAAATGCTTCCAAATTCATTCTACTAGGTCAGCATTACCATAATACCAAAACCAAAGACACTACAAAAAAGGAAAATTACAGGCCAATATCCCTAATGAACATAGATGCAATAATCTTTAACAAAATATTAGCTAACCAAATTCAACAATGAATTTGTTGACTACAACGAAAGAATTATACACCGTGATCAATTGGAATTTACCCCAGGGATGCAAAGATGATTTGATATTCACAAATCAACCAATGTGATACCATCACATTAACAAAACAAAGAATAAAATTTATATGATCATCTCAATAGATGCAGAAAAAGCTTTTGACAAAATTTGACATCTATATACAGTAGAAACTCTCAACAAAGTGGCTATAGAAGGGACATACCTCAATATAATAAAGACCATGTATGACAAACCCAACCCTAATATCACACTCAATGGTGAAAAGCTAAAAGCATTTCCTCTAAGATCAGGAACAAGACAAGGATGCCCACTATTGCCACCTTTATTTAACATGGTATTAGAAGTCCTAACCACAGCAATCAGACAAGGAAAAGAAATTAAACTCATCCAAATTGGAAATGAAGAAGTAAAACTATCACTGTTTGCAGATGACAAGATACTATATATAGAAAACTCTAAAAACTCTACCAAAAAACTATTAGAACTAATAAATGAATTCAATAAAGTTGCAAAGTATAAAATTTTAATATACAGAAATCTGTTGTGTTTCTATACACTAATAATGACCTATCAGAAAGAGAAATTAAGAAAACAATCGCATTTATAATTGCATCAAAAACAATAAAATACCTAGGAATAAATTTAACCAAGGAGGTGAAAGACTTGTACTCTGAAAACTCTAAGACATTGATGAAAAAATTGAAGAAAACACAAATAAATAGAAAGATATACCATGCCCATGGGTTGGAAGAATTAATATTGTTAAAATGTCTGTACTACCCAAAGCAATCTAAAGATTCAATGTAATCCCTATCAAAACACAAATGGCATTTTTCACAGAACAAGAACAAACAATCCTAAAATTTTTATGGAACCATTAAAGAGCCTGAATAGCCAAAGCAATCTTGAGAAAGAGGAACAAACCTGGAGGTGTCACACTCCCTGATTTCAAACTTTACTACAAGGCTATAGTAATCAAAACAGTATGTTACCGTCACAAAAACAGACATATAGATGAATGGAACAGAATAGAGAGCCTAGAAATAAACCCATGCTTATATGGTCAATTAATCTATGACAAAGGAGTCAAGAATATACAATGGGGATAAGGTAGTCTCTTCAATAAATGGTGTTGGGAAAGCTGGACAGCTACATGCAAAAGAATAAAACTAGACCACTTTCTTATACCATATACAAAAGTAAACTCAAAATGATCTAAAGACTTGGATGTAAAATCTGAAACCATAAAATTCCTACAGGAAAACATAAGAAGTAAACTCTTTGACATTGATCTTAGCAATTTTTTTTTTGGAATCCTCTCCTCAAGAAAGGGCAGCAAAAGCAAGAACAAATGGGACTACATCAAACTAAAAAGCTTTTGCACAGCAAGGGAAACCATCAAAAAAACAAAAATGCAACCTACTGAATGGGAGAACATATTTGCAAATGATATATCTGATAAGGGGTTAATATCCAAAATATGTAAATGTCCTACAACTCAATAAAAAAAAATTTGATAAAAAAGTGGACAGAAGACCTAAATAGATATTTCCCAAGAAGATATACAGATGACCAACAGAAACATAAAAAGATCCTCAACTTTGCTAATCATCAGAGAAACACAAATCAAAACCACAATGAGCTATCACCTCACACCTGTCAGAATCGCTATCACCAAAATGACAACATGACAAGTGGTGAGGATGTAGAGAAAAAGAATCCCTTGTCTACTGTTGGTGAGTATATAAAGAGGTACAGCAACTATGGAAAACAGTATGGAAGAGTCTCAAAAAATTAAAAATAGAACTATGATACAATCCAGTAATTCCACTCCTGGGTATTTACCTGAAGAAAACAAAAACACTAATATGAATCAACATATCTAATGCTATGTTCATTGCAGCACTATTTACAATAGACAAAATATGGAAGCAACCTAAGTGTCCATTGATAGATGAATGGATTAAGAAGATGTGGTAAATACATACGATTAAATATTACTCAGCCATAAAAAAGAATGAAATATTGCCATTTGCAGCATCATGGATGGACCTAGAGAATATTATGCTTAGTGAAATAAGTCAGACAGAGAAAGACAAATACCATATGATTTCACTTATATTTTGAATCTAAAAAACAAAAGAAATAAACAAACAAAACAAAACAGAAATAGACTCATAGATACAGAGAACAAACTGGTGGTTGCCAGAGGGGAGGGAGGTGGGGGTTGGGTGAAATAAATGAAGAGAATTAAGAGGTACAAAATTTCATTTATAAGATAATTAAGTCACAGGGATGTAATATACAGCATAGGGAATGTAGTCAATAATATTGTAATAACTTTGAATGGTGAAAGATAGTTACCAGACTATCATGGTTATCATTTTGCAATGTATATAAATGTCAAATTACTATGTTATACACCTGAAACTAATAAAATATTGTATGCCAACTATGCTTCAATAAAAAAGTGAAAAAAATAAATAAAATACAACAGGTGGGAAAGGAAAAAATAAAATAAAGCAAAGACTCTAGAAATGTTCCCAAGGGAAAACAGTAAATGAAACAGCATCTATTCAAAAACATATGTGAAAATTAGGTAAGAAAGTCAAGAGTCTGTGGTATTTGAACCAAGACCACTCCCTCACATCCTGCTCCTAGATAACATGGTCAAGACTCCACTCGAAACAGCTACAGCCAAGAACACAGGGCTCCCTTTTCCTCTGGTTACAAGTCAGAGGGCATTCTTCCCTGGAGGAACAGAACATCAGCATTTCTCATATTGCCCCCAGATGCTTGTTGCTTAGGCTATATATGAGGGGAGTTTAATCTGGAGGTGGAGACTTCCTTCTCCTGACTAACCTCCACTTGTGGAATGAAGAGTCTCCCTTGGGCATGACAAGTTGAGAAGACTGGGGCACCAATAGCTTTTCCTCAGCATGTGAGATGGTGGTTCAACTCCAGGAGAAGCAAAATGAAAGGTCTTTAGGCTATGCCCAGCTTCCCCACCACCACTGAGCACTCAGCTCCCACAATGGGAATGTCACTCAGAGGGATGTTTGCCATTGTCTCCAGCTCCGGAGCCCTAGTTCAGAATTTTTGCCCGGATGGAGAAGCAGGACATAAAACAGATAGCTCCAAATCTCTTCCCAGAGGAACTGACTTCATTTTCAAGAATGAAGTTTAAAACTAAGAGTGCTCTCAAAACCAATGAGGTTGTGGAAGGGGATTGAGAAGAGATTTATATATCTAATGAAGATACAGCCTAAACTGTAGATTGGCTAGTTTGAAGGAGAGACCTAGGAAATAAGACAACTAGGTGGAGCTCTGCAGAGGTCAGAACAAACACCAAACACTGACCACTAAAACTATTCTGTAAAGGGAGCCACAATTTGATTAGAATAATTCGAAGGTGAATTTTATGCTCCATTGCATTGTTGTAAACAATAGAGCAATAGGAGAGCAATTAATGGAGCTTAAAAGCTGGGTTTGATTAGAGAAAGAGTAGAAGAGAGCCCTACCAGTACCATTGTCATTTCTGGTGACTAGGACATACCCGAAATTTCACCTCTCTGAGGAACAACATCAGAGATTTAAAACTGTGGAGGGTTGAAAAGAAGTAGACTTCACTAAAATAATCCAGCCATTCACTAAATAAGTAAACAAGTTAATAATAATAACAAGTTCCAGGGGTGGAAGGAGCAGTACACAGAATTGCTACCACATATTATCTAAAATATGCAGTTCCCAACAAAAAAAATTACAAAAAATGCAAAGAAATGGGAAAGTATGACCCATACACCAGAAAATAAGAAAGTAACAGAAACTAACTGTAAGAGGGACCAGATTTAGAAAAAAATTATTTCAAAGTAGCCATTATAAATATGTTCACAGAACTAAAGAAGAACTTGATTAAAGAAATAAAGGAAGGTATAATGACAATGATGACCCAAAAGATAATGAATAGATTATTTTTTTTAAAAGAACCACATGTAAATTCTGGACTTCAAAAGTACAATAACTGAAGTAAAATACTTACTAGATTTGTAAGGCAGTTCTGCTAGTAGTGACTTATCTCAATTTTTGTTTATCTGGAAAGCATCTTGCCTTAATTTTTTTTCACTAGCTCAACACTAGATTTGCCTGACAGAACAAAGAATTAACAAACCTGAACATAAATTGATAGAGATTATGTGAGCTGAAGAACAGAGAGACAAAAAGAATGAAGAAAAATTAACAGGGCTTCAGGGAAATGTGGGACACCATTGAGAACACCAACATGCACATAATGGGAGTACCAAAAGGAGAGGAAAGAAGTGGAAAAAAATATTCAAAGAAATAATAGTCAATAACTTGTCAAATCTATTTTAAAAATGATAGCATACATATCCAGAAAGCTCAATGAAGTCCAAGTAGGATGAACTCAAAGAAACTCACATACAGACACATCATCATAAAAATGCTGAAAATCAACAAGGAGAAAATCTTGAAAACTGCAAGAAAAAAGTGACATGTCACTTATAAAGGAATCATAATAAGATTAATAGCTGATGTCTCAGCAGAAACAATGGAGTCCAGAAGACAGTGGGATAACATATTCAAAGTGATGAAGGAAAAACGCTGTCAGCCAAGAATCCTATGTCCAACAAAGATAATGTTAAAAAATTAAGGCAAAGTACCACCCCTGGTGGTATAGTGGTTAAGTTCGGTATGCTCCCCTTTGGCGGCCTGGGTTCAGTTCCCAGGTTACAACCTACACTGCTGGTCAGTGGTCATGCTGTGGCAGCAGCCCACATACAAAATAGAGGAAGATTTGCAACAAATGTTAGCTCAGGGTGAATCTTCCTCAAGCAAAAAGAGGAGGCTTGGCAATGGATTTTAGCTCAAGGTGAATCTTCATCAGCAAAAAAAAAAAAAAAAAAAAAAAAAAACACTATGACAAAATACTTTACAGATAAACAAAAATTGAGATAATTCATTGCTAGCAGACCTGCCTGACAAGAAACATTTTAAAAAGTTTTTCAGGTAGTAAAGAGGTGACCCCAGATGGTAATTTGGTAATTTGAATCCAAATGAGCAAAGAAAAGATGCCTGTAAGTGTACTTACGTAATTATAGTAGACACCATTAATGCATATTTTATTCCTTTCTTCTCTTAACTCATTTAAACAGCAATGGTTTAAAATGATGTATATTATATATAGTCTAAAATTACATACAAATTATATATATATTTTAAACAATTGCCATTTAAATGAGTTGAGAAGAAAGGTTAAAATATGGGAATAAGTATATACAATTTACCTTGTATATAAATATATAAAATTTATATTATATATTATATATAATTTTTCCTAGGCCTTTAATATAGAGAAGGTAATATATGTGTAATAAATTTGCCAATAACAGCAAAAAATGAGTCAGAGTAAATCTGCAATAGGCTAAGGAAATGATGAAAGATGTTAAGTTAATAATTATAACAATGTATTGTTGAGTTTGTAATGTCGATAGAAGTAATATGTGTAACAAAATATCACAAAAAAAGGAAAAAGTGGAATATAGCTAGGCAGGGGTAACATTTACATATATAAATGGAATGAAACTAATATAAATATGAAGCCAATTCTCATAAGTTAAGATACATAGTAAACCCAAGAGCAACCACTCAAAAGTAACTCAAAAATATAAAGAGGATGATTGCTGGGAAGATGGTGGCATACGAAGTCTCTGAACTCACCTCCTCCCATGGACTCAACAAATTTATGACTACTCTTGGAATAATTACCCCTGAGAGAGAACTGAAACCTGGATGGAAAGAACCCCCACAAAAAAGGACAGTGCTGACTGAGGTAGAAGTGGCAGAAATTCCTTTCTGAAGAGGAAAAAGCCACATTTCAGCCACGGAGCTTCAGTTGGGAGCAATCTTAAGGTACAAAGCTTTTCTTGGAGGAATGGGGCATCTGAGCAGGAGAGTTTGCAACAATAAGCAGCTTTGGACTCACCACAACAGGGACAAGTGTCACAGTATCTGTCTTTGCTGGCTATTAATAACAACAGGGTATACCCCCAGAAAAACTATCAGACGTAAGGGGAATGAAAAGCCTACTTTCAAAGGCCCCACACACAAATTCACTCATTTTGGAAAGCAACCTAAAATCACCAGAAAGAAAGGTGCACAATCCTTTCAAGACTCACTTGATAGGCTCTGGGTGCATCTTGGTGAGAGGTGAGACCTCCCCAGGCTGGGACTACCTCACCAGGGACTGAGACATTGGCAGCAATTATTATTGTGACAT
The DNA here is from genome assembly GCF_020826845.1 of Diceros bicornis minor. Classification (NCBI taxonomy): domain Eukaryota; kingdom Metazoa; phylum Chordata; class Mammalia; order Perissodactyla; family Rhinocerotidae; genus Diceros; species Diceros bicornis. Next base: position 61,329,231 of record NC_080781.1, read on the forward strand.
AGTACAAGCATGCTGACACACACACTGACAGACACCATTGGAGTTCTTCTCCTGGCCTGTTAGCACAGGGGTCTGCCCCACCCACCAGAGCACTGATTTAATCCAGCCTAGTCAGGGCAGGCAGCCTGCCCTAGGTACTGGCCCCACCCAACAGCAAGCCTTCAGGCAACTTGTGGGCCCACATATGTGGGATGTGTGGGACCTCTGCAGCAGGGTGAGTGGGTCTGCCTCTGTGGGGCAGGGCGTGCATGAGGGGTGGGCCTGCATTGGCAGGGTGTGTGGGCCCTCTGCAGTGGGGCTAGTGGGTCCACTTCAGTGGGTTGGGGTGTGCACATGGTGCAGGACTGGGTTGACGGTGTGGGCAGTAAGGCTTGTCAGCTACAGAAGACTTGTGCTTCTCCAACAGCCACATAGGTGATTGGCCTCACCTTCCAACACCTAAAAAATTGTCTGCTGCCATGTCTGGGGCTGGCCGCAGCCAGCTGCACTCCTTAAAGAGCTGAAAACAGCTTTGCAAGCCAGAAGCTTACAGCAACTGTAAGCCCCCGAGACTAGCAATCAGCCACACCTGGGGCCTACTAACTTAACAGAACAACTGCAACAGGAGTGTGCTATTAGACCTCCAGCCAACTGTGCTGGGGCTCCCCACACCCAATAAAGTGACTGAAAGGATGATAGCAGCCACATGCAGCTGAGCGCTGCAATCAGATGGCCAGGTGGACAGGCTAGCCTGCCCATGCACCTGCACCAAGAACAACCCTGCCACAACAGAAGGACACATGTAGCCCACACAGGGGACACTCCTGGAACATTTGGAACTGGTGATGAAAGGGAAGCACACTGCTGTGCCTCATAAGGCATCTCTTACATGAGGCCACCTCTCCAAGATTGAGAGATATAGCTGATCTACCTAATACATAGATATAAGCACAGAGAAAGAGGCAAATTGAGGAGAAAAAGGAATATGTTCCAAATAAAGGATCAGGACAAAACTCCAGAAAAAGAACTAAATTAAACAGAAATGAGCGATCTACCTGACAAAGAGTTCAAACAAAAAAGGCATAAGTATCCTCACTGATCTTCGGAGAAGAATGGATGAATTCAGGGAGAACTTCAACAAAGAATTGGAAAATATAAATAGGAACCAATCAGAAATGAAGGATGCAAAAGAAAAAAGAAAGAAATGTAGGATACAATAATGGAAATAAAAAATTCACTAGAGGGACTCAATAGCAGAGTAAATGATACAGAAGAATGGATCAGCAAGTTGGACAAAAGACTACCAAAAATGGCCCAAGCTGAACAGATAAAAGAAAAAAAGAATTAAAAAGAATGAGGACAGTCTAAGGGAACTCTGCGACAACATCAAGTGCACTAACATCCATATTATAAGGGTCCCAGAATGAGAAGAGAGAGACAAAGGAGAAGAGAATCTATATTTGAAGAAATAATAGCTGAAAACTTTCCCAACCTAAGGACAGAAACAGACATCCAGGCACAGGAAGCACAGAGTGCACCAAACAAGGTAAACCCAAAGAGGTCCACACCGAGATACATTATAATTAAAATTTCAAGGGTTAAAGATAAAGAGAGAATCCTAAAAGCTGCAAGAGAAATGAAACAAGTTACATATAAAGGAAACTCCATAAGGCTATCAGCTGATTCTCAGCAGAAACCTTACAGACTATAAGGGAGTGGCATGATATATTTAAAGTGCTGAAAAGAAAAAACCTACAGCCAATAATACTCTATCTGGCAAGGTTATCATTCAGCATAGAAGGAGAGATAAAGAGTTTTCCAGACAAGCAAAACCTAAAGCAGTTTATCACCAACAAGCCAGCCTTAGAAGAAATGCTTGATGGTCTTATCTAAGTGGAAAATAAAAGGCCACAATTAGGAATAAGAAAATTATTTTTTAAAAAACAATAAAATCACTGGTTAAGGCAAATATACAATAAAAGTACCAGATTAACCACCTATGAAGCTAATATGAATGTCAAAAGACAAAAGTACTAAAATTATCTATTTGCATGATAAGAGGTTAATAGATACACACACATAAAGAGAGGTTAGACATGATACCAAAAACATAAAATGTGGGAGGAGGGGAGTAAAAGAGTAGAGCTTTTAGAAAGAGGTAAAACTTAAGAGACCATCACCTTCATATAGATTTCTATATATGTAGGTTATTATATATGAACCTCATGGTAATCACAAACCAGAAACCTATAATAAATATACAAAAAATTAAGAGAAAGGAACCCAAACATAAAATTAAAGAAAGTCATCAAACCACAAGGGAAGAGAGCAAAAGAAGAAACGAACAGAGAAGAACTAGTAAAAATCCAGAAAAAAAGTAACAAAATGCAATAAGTACATACTTATCAATGGCAACTTTAAATGTCAATGGACTAAATGCTCCAATCAAAAGACATAGGGTGGCTGACTGGATCAAAAATCAAAACCCATGTATATGCTGCATACAAGAGGCACACTTCAGACCTATAGACACTCACAAACTGAAAGTGAAGGGATATAAAAAGATACTCCATGCAAATAGCAGTGAAAAGAAAGCTGGGGGGGCCAGCCTGGTGGCATAGTGGTTAAGTCCACAGGCTCCACTTTAGAGGCCTGGGGTTCATGGGTTCATAACCTGGGAGTGGACCTACAAACTGCTCATCGAGCAATGCTGTAGTGGAGTCCCTCATAGAAAATAGAGGAAGATTGGTACAGATGTTAGCTCAGGGCCAATCTTTCTCAAGTGGAAAGAGAAGATTGACAACAGGTATTAACACGTGGCCAATCTTCCTCACCAAATAAAGACAAGAAAAGAAAAGAAATCTGGGGTATCAATACTTTTATCAGAAAAAATAGACTTTAATACAAAAACTGTAACAAGAGACAAAGAAGGGCACTATATAATGATAAAGGGAACAATCCAACAAGAGGATATACCACTCATAAACACCTACACCCAACATAGGAGCACCCAACTATATAAAGCAAATTATTAACAGACATAAAAGTTGAAATAGACAGTAACACAATAATTGTAGTGGACTTTAACACTCCAATTACACCAATGTATAGATCATCTAAACAGGATAACAACAAGGAAACATTGGCCTTAAATGACACATTAGACCAGATGGACTTAGTAGATATATATAGAACATTCCGTCCAAAACCACAGAATACACATGCTTTTCAAATGCACAAGGAACATTCTCCAGAATAGATCACATATTAGGCAACGAAACAAGTCTCAATAAATTGAAGAAGACTTAAATCATACCAAACATCTTTCTGACCACAGGGGTATGAAACTAGAAAACAAGTACAAGAAGAGAATTGGAACATCTCCAAAACATGTGGAGATTAAACAAAATGCTACTGAAAAACCATTGGGTCAATGAATAAATCAAAGGCAAAGTCAAAAAATACCTGGAGAAAATATAAATGAAATTATGACGTCAAAATTTATGGGATAGAGCAAAAGCAATTCTACGAGGGAAGTTTATAGCAACACAGGCTTACCTAAACAAACAAAAAAAATCTCAAATAAAGAATCTAATGCTGTACCTAAAGAGCCAGAAAAAGAAGAACAAACAAAACCTGAAGGAAATAATAAAACTCAGAGCAGAAATAAATAAAATAGAGACTAAAAAAAGATAGAAAAAAATCAATGAAATGAATAGCTGGTTCCTTGAAAAGATAAACAAAGTTGACAAACCTTTAGCTAGACTCATGAAGAAAAAAAGAGAGAAAGCTCAAATAAATAAACTTAGAAATGAAAGAGGAAAAATTAGAATAGAAATCTCAGAAAGACAAAAGATTATAAGACATTACTATGAAGAGCTATGTGCCAACAAACTGGATTATCTAGAAGAAAGGGATGAATTCTTAGAATCATAGAATCTTCCAAAACTGAATCAAGAAGAAATAGAGAAGTTGAATAGACCAATCACCAGTAAGGAGATCAAAATAGAATTCAAAAACCTCCCAAAAGATAAAAGTCAAGGACCAAATGGCTTCCCTGGTGAATTCTACCAAACATTCAATGAAGACTTAATACCTATCCTTCTCAAACTCTTACAAAAAATTGAAGAGAAGGGGAAGCTACCTAATTCCTTCTATGCTGCCAACCTTACCCTGTTACCAAAACCAGACAAGGACTGCACAAAAAAAGAAAATTACAGGCCAATATCACTGAGGAACATCGATACAAAAATCCTCGACAAAATACTAGCAAATTGAATACAACAATACAATAAAAAGATCATACACCATGATCAAACAAGATTTACTCCAGGGAGGCAGGTACGGTTCAACAGCCACAAATCAACCAACGTGATACACCACATAAATAAAATGAATAATAAAAATCACAGGATCATCTCAATAGATGCAGAGAAAACATTTGACAAGAAACAGCATCGATTTATGATAAAAACTCTGAATAAAATGGGTATAGAAGGACAATAACTCAACATAATAAAGGCTATATATGACAAACCCACAGGTAACATCAGTCTAAATGGAGAAAAACTGAAAGCTATCCCTCTAAGAATAGGTACCAGACAAGGATGCTAACTTTCACCACTCCTATTTAACATAGTATTGGAATTCTTAGCCAGAGCAATTAGGCAAGCAAAAGAAATAAAAGGGATCCAGATTGGAAAGGAAGAAGTGAAACTGTCACTATTTGCAGATGACATGATTTTATATATAGAAAACCATAAAGAATCCACCAAAAAAAAACTTAGAAATAATAAATGAATATGGTAAAATTGCAGGATACAAAATCAACATAAAAATCAGATGCATTTGGGGCCGGCCCCGTGGCTTAGTGGTTAAGTGCGCGCGCTCTGCTGCTGGTGGCCCGGGTTCGGATCCCGGGCGTGCACCGACGCACCGCTTCTCCGCCCATGCTGAGGCCGCGTCCCACATACAGCAACTAGAAGGTTGTGCAGCTATGACATACAACTATCTACTGGGGCTTTGTGGGGAAAAATAAATAAATAAAATCTTTAAAAAAATCAGATGCATTTGTAAACACTAACAACGAAGTAGCAGAAAGAGAAATTAAGAATACAATCCCATTTACAATGGCAACAAAAATAATAAAGTACCTGGGAATATTTTTAACCAAAGAAGTGAAAGATCTGTACACTGAAAACTATAAAACATTGTTGAAAGAAATTGAAGCCGACACAGAGAAATAGAAAGATATTCCATGCTCTTGGATTGGAAGAATTAACGTAGTAAAAATGTGCATAGTTCCTAAAGCAATATTCAGATTCACTGCACTCCCTATCGAAGTTCCAATGACATTTTTCACAGAAATAGAACAAAGAATCCAAAATTTGCATGGAACAACAAAACATCCAGAATAGCTAAAGGAATCCTGAGAAAAAAAGAACAAAGCTGGAGGTATCACATTCCCTGATTTCAAAATAAATCACAAAACTATAGTAATTAAAACAACATAGTACTGGCAGAAAAACAGACACACAGAGCAATGGAACAGAATCAAAAGCCCAGAAATAAACCCACACATCTATGGACAGCTAATTTTCAACAAGGGAGCCAAGAACCTACAATGGAGAAAGGAAAGTGTCTTCAATACATGGTTTTGGGAAAACTGCACAACCACATGCAAAAGAATGAAAGTAGACCATTATCTTACACCATACACAAAAAGTAACTCGAAATGGGTTAAAGACTTGAATGTAAGACCTGAAACCTTGAAACTTCTAGAAGAAAACATAGGCAGTACGCTCTTCGACATCAGTCTTAGGAACATATTTTCAAATACCATATCAGACCACGCAAGGGAAGCAATAGTGAAAAATAAGCAAATGGGACTACATCAAACTAAAAAGCTTCTGTACAGCAAATGAAGCCATCAACAAAATGAAGAGACAACCTAACAATTAGGATAAGATATTTGCAAACCATATATCTGATAAGGCGTTAATATTCAAAATATCCAAAAACTCATACATCTCAATGACAACAACAAAAAAGCTAACAACCCAATTGAAAAATGGGCAAATGATCTGAACAGACATTTCTCCAGAGGAGATATACAGATGACCAATAGGTAGATTAAAAGATGTTCAACATCACCAATTATGAGGGAAATGCAAATCAAATCTACAATGACATATCACCTCATGCCAGTCAGAATGTCTATAATTAACAAGAGAGGAAATAACAAGTGTTGGAGAGGACGTGAAGAAAAGGATACTCTCGTACACTGCTGCTAGGTGTGCAAACCGGTACAGCCACTATGGGAAACAGTATAGAGCTTCCTCAGTAAATTAAGAATAGTACTACCATACTATCTAGCTATTCCACTGTTGGGTGTTTATCCAAAGAACACGAAAATACTAAGGTGTAAAGATATATACACCCCTATGTTCATTGCAGCATTATTCATAATAGCCAAGACTTGGAAGTAACCTAGGTGCCCATAGAGGGATGAATGGCTAAAGAAACGTGGTATATATACACAATGGAATACTGCTCTGCCATAAAAAAGATGAAATCTTGCCATTTGTGACAACATGGATGGATCTTGATGTTACCATGGTAAGCGAAATAAGTCAGAAAGAGAAAGTCAAATACCCTATGATCTCACTCATAAATATAAGATAAGAACAACAACACATAATCACATAGAGACAGAGATTGGATTGGTAGTTACCAGAGTGGAAGGCAGGAGGGAGGAGGGTGAAAGTGATGATTTGCACGCATGCATGATGATGGATGGTAATTAGTCTTTTGGTGGTGAACATGACATAAACTATACAGAAATTGAAAATAATGATATACACCTGAAATTTATATAATCTTATAATACAATGTTACCTCTATTAAAAATAATAATAACAAGGGGCCGGCCCCGTGGCTTAGCGGTTAAGTGCATACACTCCACTATTGGCGGCCCAGGTTTGGATCCCAGGCGCTCAGCGACGCACCACTTGCCCAGTCATGCTGAGGCGGCACCCCACATACAGCAACCAGAAGGATGTGCAACTATGACATACAGCTATCTACTGAGGCTTTGGGGAGAAAAAGGGATAAAAAGGAGGAGGAATGACAATAGATGTTAGCTCAGGGCCGGTCCTCCTCAGAAAAAGAGGAAGATTGGCATGGATGTTAGCTCAGGGCTGCTCTTCCTCACAAATAAATAAATAAATAAATAAATAAAATAAAAATAATAATTATAAAATTAAAAAATATAAAGAAAATATATTTAGGAGAGAGAGTACTCAAGATGGCGGCGTAGGCAGACTCTGAACTCACCTTCTCCCACGGACACAGCCCATTTACAACTACTCGTGGAAAAATTACCCATGAGAGAGAACTGAAAACTTGATAAGAGGAAGTTGTGCAGCAAACGACAATCCTAATTGAGGTAGAAGATGCAGAAATTCCCTTCTGGAGAGAAAAAAATGACACCTCCACAAGCTGCAGTGCTTCACAGCTGCTCACAGGCAGCCCAAAGGTACACAGCCCTCCCTGGAGGAGTGGGGACCTAAGCCTGAGAGTGCTCCTGCTATAAGCATTTTTTGGATTCAGCACAATCGAGTTGAGTGGCATAATATCTGACTTTTCTTGCTACCAAAACATGGGGGAGTACCCCCAGAAAAGCTGGTTCACAAAGAAATTAAAATGGGTTCTTAAAGGGTCCATGCACAAATTCACCCATTGCAGGAAGCAACCTAAAATCACCAGAAAGAAAGGTGCACAGACTTTTGGTGAAAAGAGACTCACCTGATAGGCTCCAAGTGCATCTCGGTGAGAGATGAGACCTCTCCAGGGACTGGGACATTGGCAGCGGCCATTGTTGTGGCCTGGTGTGGGTGTGCTGACACAGAGCCTGGCAGACGCCATTGGAGTTCTCCGTGGGCCCTGCTAGTCCAAGGTCTGCCCCACCCACTAGAGCACTGACTTAATCTGGCTCAGCCAGGGCAGGCAGCCCACCGTAGGGAATGGCCCCACCCTACAACAAACCCTCGAGCAACTTGTGGGCCTGCTAAGTGAGCTGCCTACATTCTCCACAGCCTGGCAAGTGGGTCCACCTCTTTGGGGCAGGGCATGTGCAAGGAGTGGGTGGACAGTGTGGCGCAGTGGGGGAATGTGTGGGGCTCCTGCCTTGCAGAGACTGGGTCCACTTCTGGAAGTTGGGGCACTCACAAGGGACAGAACTGTGTTGACAGTGTGTATGGAGCTGTGGGCAGTGGGGTTTGCCAGCTCCAGAAGTCTTGTGCTTAACAAAGAGCTTCATAGGGGTTTGCCCCACCTTCCAAAGCCTGAAACAATTGGGTGCTCCCATGCCCGAGGCAAGCCCCACAAAGCTGCAATCCTCAGAGAGCTGACAAGAGACCTGAAGGCTAGAGTCTTATAGCAATCGTAAGCCCCTGAGCCTAAGAACCTGCCACGTTGTGGGCCTACTCACTAAACAGAAATACTGCAACACAAATGTGTTATTAGAACTTGCAGCCAACTGTGCTGGGGCTCCCAACACCTGATAAAGAGACTGAAGGGCCCACAACAACTACAAGCAGCTGAGCATTACAACAGCTGTCCAGGGGCATAGCTCAGCATCCCTGGGCACCTACGGGAAGAGCAACCATGCCACCACAGAAAGACACACACAGCCCACATAGGGGTCAGTCCTGGAACATTCAAAACTGAGGGAAGCACACTGCTGGGCCTCATAAGGCATCACTTATATAAGGTCACTTCTCCAAGAGCAGGAGATATAGCTGACTGACCTAATACACAGACACAAGCACAGAGAAAGAGGCAAAATAAGGAGGTAAAGGAATACATTCCAAATAAGGGAACAAGACAAAACCCCAGAAAAGGAACTAAATGAAAGAGAAATGAGCAACCTACCCCACAGAGAGTTCAAACAAAGAGTGTTAAGGATGCTCACTTATCTTGGGAGAAGAATGGATGAACTCAGTGAGAACGTCAACAAAGAAATGGAAGATATAAAAAAGAACCAATCAGAAATGAAGAATACAATACTGGAAATGAAAAATTCACTAGAGGGACTCAAAAGCAGAGTAGAGGATACAGAAGAACGGATCTGCGAGCTGGATGAAAGACTAGAAGAAATCACCCAAGTTGAACAGGTAAAAGAAAAAAGAATTATAAAGAGTGAGGACAGTGTAAGGGACCTCTGGGACAACAGCAAGCACACTAACATTCATGTTATAGGTGTCTCAGAAGGAGAAGAGAGAGACAACGGGGCAGAGAATCTATTTGAAGAAATAATAGCTGAAAACTTCCCTAACCTAAGGAAGGAAACAGACATCCAGGTACAGGAAACACAGAAAGCACCAAACAAGATAAACCCAAAAAGGCCTACACCAAGACGCATCATAACTAAAATGTCCAAAATTAATGATAAAGAGAGAATCCAAAAAGATGCAAGAGAAAGATAAGTTACATGCAAAAGTAACCCCATAAGGCTATCACCTGACTTCTCAGGAGAAACCATACAGGCTAGAAAAGAGTGGCACGATATATTTCAAGTGTTAAAAGGAAAAAACCTACGGCCAAGAATACTCTACCCAGCAAGGTTATCATTCAAAATGGAAGGAGAGATAAAAAGTTTCCCAGACAAGTGAAAATAAAAGGAGTTTGTTACCAAAAAACCAGTACTACAAGAAATGCTAGAGACTTATTTAAGGGGAAAAGAGAAGACCACAAATAGGGAAGATTATCTATTTCCATGATAAGAGGGTAATGGACACAAATGCACGCAAAAGAGATTAGATATGATGCCAAGAACATAAAATGTGGCAGGAGGGGAGTTAAAGAGCAGAGCTTTCAAGTCATGGCTATTGTGAGTAATGCTGCAATGAACACAGGGGTGCATGTATCTTTATGCATTGGTGTTTTCAAGATCTTTGGATAAATACCCAACAGTGGAATAGCTGGATCATATGGTAGTTCTATCCTTGATTTTTTGGGGAATCTCCATACTGTTTTCCACAGGACATTGAGGATATTGTGCAAAGTGAAATAAGTCAGAGAGAGAAGGTCAAATACCGTATGATTTCCTTCATTAAGTAGTAGATAATAACAATAACAAACAAACACATAGAGACAGAGATTGGATTGGTGGCTCCCAGAGGGGAAGCGGGGATGGAGGTGGGGGGAAAGGGATAATTCAGCACATGTGTGTGGTGATGTGTTGTAATTAGTATTTGGGTGGTGAACACGATGTAATCAATGCAGAAATAGAAGTATAATGATGTACACCTGAAATTTATACAATGTTATAAACCAATGTTACTGCAATAAACAACAACAAAAAAGAGCAGAGTTTTCAGACAGAGGTCAAACTAAAGAGATCATCAATTTAATATAGATTCCTATATCCGTAGGTTACAGTATGTGGACCCCATGGTAATCGCAAACCAGAAACCTATAATAAATACACAAAAAACTAAGAGAAAGGAACCCAAACATAATACTAAAGAATGCCATCAAACCACAAGTGAAGAGAGCAAGAGAAGAAAGAAAGAAACAGAGAAGGACTACTAAAACACCGAGAGAAAAAAGTTAAAAAATGGCAGTAAGTAAACACTTATCAATAGCTACTTTAAACGTCAATTGACTAAATGCGCCAATAAAAAGGCATAGGGTAACTGATTGGATAAGAAAACAAGACCCATATATATGCTGCATACAAGAGACACACTTCAGACCTAAGGACACTCACAAACTGAAAGTGAAGGGATGGAAAAAGATACTCCATGCAAATGGCAATGAAAAGAAAGCTGGGGTAGCAATACTCATATCACACAAAATAGAATTTAAAACAAAAACTGTAACAAGAGACAAAGAAGGGAAACACACAATGATCAAGGGAATAATCCAACAAGACGATATAACACTTGTAAATATCTATGCACCCAACGTAGGAGCACCTAAATATATAAAGCAATTATTAACAGCCATAAAAAGAGAAATAGACAGTAACACAATAATACTAGGGGACTTTAACACTCCACTTACACCAACAGATAGATCATCCAAACAGAAGATCAATAAGGAAATATTGGCATTAAGAGACACTGGAACAGATGGACCTAGTGGATATATACAGAACATTCCATCCAAAAACCAAAGAACACACGTTATTTTCAAATGCACATGGAACATTCTCCAGGATTGATCACATATTAGGCCACAAAACAAATCTCCATAAATTTAAGAAGACTAAAATAATACCAAGCATCTTTTCTCACCACAACGGTATGAAACTAGAAATCAACTATAGGAGGAAAATCAGAAAAGCCACAAATACGTGGAGATTAAACAAAATGCTACTGAATAACGACTGGGTCAATGAAGAAATCAAAGGAGAAATCAAAAAATACCTGGAGAAAAATGAAAATGAAAATATGACATGCCAGAATTTATGGGATACAGCAAAAGCATTTCTTTTTTTTTTTTTTTTTGGGTGAGGAAGATCAGCCGTGAGCTAACATCCATGCTAATCCTGCCTTTTTGCTGAGGGAGACCAGCTCTGAGCTAACATCTATTGCCAATCCTCTTCCTTTTTTCCCCCAAAGCCCTAGTAGATAGTTGTATGTCAAAGTTGCACATCCTTCTGGTTGCTGTATGTGGGACGCCACCTCAGCATGGCCGGAGAATCGGTGTGTCGGTGCGCGCCCGGATCCGAACCCAGGACGCCAGTAGCAGAGTGTGCGCACTTAACTGCTAAGCCACAAGGCTGACCCCCAAAAGCATTTCTAAGAGGGAATTTTATAGCAATTCAGGCCTATCTCAACAAACTAGAAAAATTTCAAATAAACACTCAAACAATGCGCCTAAAAGAACTGAAAAAAGAAGAATAAATAAAGACGCAAATCAGTAGAAGAAAGGAAATAATAAAAATCAGAGCAGAAATAAATGAAATAGAGACTGAAAAAAAAGGAAAAAATTAATAAAACCAAGAGCTGGTTATTTGAAAAGATAAACAAAACTGACAAACATTTAGCTAGACTCACCATGAAAAAAAGAGAGAAAGCTCAAATAAGTATAATCATATATGAAAGAGGAGAAATTACAACGGACACCCAGACATACAAAAGATTATAAGTGAATACTATGAAAAGCTATATGCCAACAAATTTGACAATCTGGAAGACATGGACAAATTCTTATAATCATCCAACCTTCCAAAACTGAATCAAGAAGAAATAGAAAATTTGAATAGACCAATCATGAGTAAGGAGATCGAAACAGTAATCAAAAACCTCCCCAAAAATAAAAATCCAGGACAAGATGGACTCCCTGGTGAATTCTACCAAACATTCAAAGAAGAATTAATATCTATCCTTCTCAAACTCTTCCAAAAAATTGAGGAGGGGGGGAAGCTCCCCAACTCACTCTACAAAGCTGACATTACCCTGACACCAAAACCTGACAAGGACAACACAAAAAAAGAAAACTACAGGCCAATATCACTAATGAACGTTGATGCAAATATCCTCAACAAAATACTAGCAAATCGAATACAACAATACATTAAAAAGATGATACAACATGATCAGGTGGGATTTATTCCAGGGATGCAGAGATGGTTCCATATTCGCAAATCAATCAACGTGGTACACCACATTAATAAAATGAAGAATAAAAATTGCATGATCATATCAATAGATGGAGAGAAAGCATTTAACAAGATAGAGCATCAATTTATGATAAAAATTCCGAATAAAATGGGTATAGAAGGAAAGTACCTCAACATAATAAAGACCGTATATGACAAACCCACAGCTAATATCATCCTCAATGGTGAAAAACTGAAAGCTATCCCTGTAAGAACAGGAATCAGAAAAGAATGCCCACTCTCACCACTCCTATTTAACATAGTACTGGAAGTCCTAGCCAGAGCAATCAGGCAAGAAATTGAAATAAATGGAATCTGAATTTGAAATGAAGAAGTGAAACAGTCACTATTTTCAGATGACATGATTATATATATATATATATATATAGAAAACCCTAAAGAATCCAGCAACAACCTTTTAGAAGTAATAAATGAATACGCTAAAGTTGCAGGACACAATATCAACACACAAAAATCAGTTGCACTTCTCTACACTAACAACTAAGTAGCAGAAAGAGAAATTAAGAATAGAATCCCATTTATGATTGCAACAAAAAGAATAAAATACCTAGGAATAAACTTAACCAAAGAGGTGAAATATCTGTACACTGAAAACCATAAAACATTGCTGAAAGAAACGGAAGAAGAAACAAAGAAATGGAAAGATATTCCGTGCACTTGGATTGGAAGAGTTAACACAGTTAAGATGTCCATAATTCCTAAAGCAATCTATAGATTCAATGCAATCCCTATCAAAGTTCCAACAATATTTTTCATAAAAATAGAACAAAGAATGCTAAAATTTATATGGAACAACAAAAGACCCCAAATTGCTAAAGGAATTCTGAGAAAAAAGAACAAAGGTGGTGATATCATACTCCCTGATTCAAAGTATACCACAAATCTATAGTAACCAAAACAGCATGGTACTGGCACAAAAACAGACACACAGATCAATGGAATAGAATCAAAAGCCCAGGAATAAACCCACACATCTATGAAGAGCTAATCTTTGACAAAGGAGCCAAGAACGTACAATGGAGAAAGGAAAATCTCTCCAACAAATGGTGTTGGGAAAACTGGACAGCCACAGGCAAAAAATGAAAGTAGACCATTACTTTACACCATACACAAATTTAACTTCAAATGGATTAAAGACTTGAATGTAAGACCTGAAACCTTGAAACTTCCAGAAGAAAACATAAGAAGCACGCTCTTTGACATAGGTCTTAGAAACATATTTTCAAGCACCATGTCTGACCGGGCAAGAGAAACAATAGAAGAAATAAACAAATGGGACTACATCAAACTAAAAAGCTTCTGTAGAGCAAAGGAAACCATCAACAAAACGAAAAGACAACCTAACAATTGGGAGAAGATATATGCAAATCATACATTGGATAAGGGGTTAATCTCCAAAATATATAAAGAACTCATGCATTTCGACAACAAAAAAACTAACAACCCAATTAAAATATGGGCAAAAGACCTGAACAGACATTTCTCCAAGGAAGATATACAGATGGCCAACAGGCACATGAAAAGGTGTTCAACATCATTAACTATCAGGGAAATGCAAATCAAAACTACAATGAGATATCACCTCACGCCTGTCAGAATGGCTATAATTAACAAGACAGGAAACAACATGTGTTGGAGAGGATGTGGAGAGAAGGGAACTCTCATACACTGCTGGTGGGAATGCAAACTGGTGCAGCCACTATGGAAAACAGTACAGAGATTCCTCAAAAAATCAAGGCTAGAACTACCATATGATCAAGCTATTCCACTGCTGGGTCTTATCCAAAGAACTTGAAAACACCAATACATAAAGATACATGCACCTCTGTGTTCATTGCAGCATTATTCACAATAGCCCAGACTTGGAAGCAACCTAAGTACCTATCAATGGATGAATGGGTAAAGAAGATGTGGTATATATACACAGTGGAATACTACTCAGCCATAAGAAATGATGAAATCCAGCCATTTGTCACAACATTGATGGACATTGAGAGTATTACGCAAAGTGAAATAAGTCAGAGGGAGAAGGTCAAACACCGTATGATCTCCCTCATTAAGTAGTAGATAATAACAACAACAAACAAACACATAGAGACAGAGATTCGATTGGTGGTTACCAGAGTGGAGGATGGGAGGCAGGAAGGCGAAGGGGATAATTAGGCACATGTGTGTGGTGATGGATTGTAATTAGTGTTTGGGTGGTGAACATGAGAACATGATGTAATCCATGCAGAAATAGAAGTATAATGATGTACACCTGAAATTTATACAATGTTACAAACCAATCTTACCACAATAAAAAAAGGGAAAAAAGAGAAAAAATATTTAATGAGATCAATATGCTATATTAGAGAATGTTCACTCAATGCAAGTAAGTCAGTAAAGGAGGAATAGAGGAACAGGAAAGATATGAGACATATGGAAATCAAAAAGATGGCAGAAGTAAATTCAGCTATATCTAAAATAACACTAAATGTGAATGGAACAAATAATCCAAATGAAAGATAGAGATTGTCAGACTGAATAACAAAACATGACCCAACTATATGTTGTCTATACGAGACACACTTTTGATTCAAAGACACAGATAGATTGAAAGCAAAAGGATTGAAAAAGATATATAATGCAAACCACAAAAACAAGACAACTGAATTGGGTATACTAATCTCAGACAAGTGGACATTAAATTAAAAAGTTTTACTCGAGATTATGCTCAATGAAAGAAACCAGTCACAAAAGACCACATAAGGTGTGATTCCATTTATATGAATTGCACAGCAGAGAAATTTATAGAGACAGAAAGTAGGAGAGTGGTTGCTTATGGCTGAGCTGGGGAGAGTAGTAAGTGAATAGAAAGATGAATGGATAATAGTTACAGGATATGTTTTTTTTTTCTTTAATTGATGAAAATGTTCTAAAATTGACCATGGGGGTGGTCGCACATATCTGTGAATATAAGAAAAGCCATTGAATTGTATACTTTACATGAGTAAATTGTCTAATATGTGATTTATCTCAATGAAGCTGTTTTTAAAAACTGAACAGCAAAAAAAACTCCAACTAGAAAATGGGCCAAAGATATAAAGAGAAATTTTCCCAAAGATGATATACAGATCGCAAATAAGCACATGAAAAGATGTTTAATATCATTCGCTGTCAGGAAAATGCAAATTAAAACCACAATGTCATATCACGATACCAGAATGGCTAAAATAAAAAATAGTTTCTGGGCCTGCCCCATGGCTTAGTTGTTAAGTGCGTGCGCTCCGCTACTGGTGGCCTGGGTTCGCATCCCAGGCGCGCACCAATGCACCACTTGTCGGGCCATGCTGAGGCCACGTGCCACATGCAGCAACCAGAAAGATGTGCAACTATGACATACGAATATCTACTGGGGCTTTGGGGAGAAAAAGGGAAAAATAAAAAGGAGGAGGATTGGAATAGATGTTAGCTCTGGGCCGGTCTTCCTCAGCAAAAAAAATAAATAAATAAAGGAGGGTCGGCATGGATGTTAGCTCAGGGCTGATCTTCCTCACAAAAAATTAAAAAACAGTTTCAACACCAAATGCTGACATGGATGTGTCAATCGCTATACAATGCTGATTGGAATATGAAATGTTACAGCCACTCTAGAAAATATTTTGACAGTTTCTTAAAAAACTAAAATGCAGCTACAGTTCAAGCCAGCTATTGGACTCCTGGGCATTTATTCCAGAAGAAAATGAAAACTTACTTTCCCACACAAGCCTGTACAGTAATGATCACAGCAGATTTATTTGTAATAGCTGAAAATTAGAATCAGCCCAGATTTGCCTCAACTGGTAAATGGCTAAATAATCCATGATAAATACACACTATGCAGTACTACTCAGAAATATAATGGAACAAATTAGTGATATATGCAACCAATGGATGAATCTCCAAGGAATTATGTTGAGTGAAAAAAGCCCATCACAAAAAAGATACATACTGTATGATTCCATTTATATAAAATATTTTTGAAATAACAAAATTTTAGAAATACAGGACAGATTAATGGTGTCCGGGGTTAGGAATGGAGGAGGGAAGCAGGAGGATGATAGGTGTGGTTGTAAAAGGGAAGCATGATAGAACCTTGGAACTGGATCAGTAACTTGACCGTGGTGTGGATACAGAATCTATACATGTGATACAATTTTATTAAACTCAATATACACACTCAAAGACACACACAAATGAGTAAAAATCTGGGGAAATCTGGATAAGATCAATGGATTGTATCAATGTCATATCCTTGTTCCAATATGCTATAGTTTTGCAAAATGTTACCATTAGGGGTACCTAGGCAAAGTGCAGAAGGGATCTTACTGTATCATTTCTTACAACTGTAGGTAAATCTAAAAATATCTCAATTGAAATTTCAATTAAAAAATAATCCTTGCAAAACTTCTAGTGGGCCCACTACAGTCTATCTTAGCTATTGATTTCAACTAAAAGCTCTAGACAAAAATTCAAAAAGCAACTATCTGAGGACTCTGAAAAGTTAACAATAGTAAGCAGATTCAGGAGGGAATCAAAACCTGAAGAACGATTCCAATGGAGTGAGCTGACTGGGTTTTTTCCCCCTTTTTGTTTCTTGGCTTTGACCTTAGGGCAGTCCTAGTGCAGAACTGCACAGCAGGCAGGGACAGTGAAAACTCGGAGAGAAACCCTGTTGCTGGAAAGAAGACCATTCTAAGCCAGAGAATGTGGGAGTAATACTCTTTTTTTTTCCATTATTTCTCTTTTTCTTTCCAGGCCCTGCCTTAAGAGGGGCACCAGTTATGGAGCCATATGTAGCATGGTACGTTACCTAAAACCACAGGAGAAAACCCACCTTGCTTATTGAGGAACAGGGAAAAGTGGACCGTGTGATTCAAAGAATGTGTATATAACTTTCTCTTATTTTTTTTACATCTATTTCTCTCATCGCTTCCCTCTGAGGATGGCCTCAGATGTATATAACTGCATGATACCATGAGTGGCTAAAACTTTGAAAACCCATCTTTCTAAATAGAGTACAGGGAAAAGAGGACCCTAGGATCAAGACAGTGTGAGAGAAATCACAGAAGAGAGATCCAGTTAGGTAAGCCCCTAATTCTGTGTATGAATTAACAAAAGTTCCAGGTGCACTCCTGTGTTGTGCATGTGATAGAGAGACTCAAAGCAGCATAGCAAAGTCTATCATTACAGATATGAACCACCACCCAAGTCCCAGACTAACTGCTGAGTGGCACATGGATGGGACAGACCAAAAACAGTATACTGAAGATTTGAAAACTGCCATTGGAAAAATCAGCAACAAAAGGCAAGACAATTTCTAGTCTGAACCTACCCTGGTTGATCTCCTGCTAAAACAAGGAAACAAATCAGCATTGTCAAGAGGATTTTAACAAGACCTAGAGTCTTACAACATAATATTCAAAATGTCCAAAACACAATGCAAAGTGATTCAATATACAAAGAACCAGGAAAAACTATGAACAGTTCTCAAGAAAAAAGAAAATCTACAGATGCCAACCACAAGATGCTCTAGGAATCATCAAAAAAGAAATTAGAGAGATTATTATAACCATACTTTATGAAGTACAGGTAAAAACCAAAATTAATACAAGCATAAATATTTTCAGTAGATAAGTGGAAATAATAAAATGAACTAAATGAAAATTTTAGAACAAAAATACAAATACAATATCTGATAAAAACGAATCATTGGGGACATCAGCATCACATAAGTTGTTCCTCTTTGCTCCCTCCTTTTCTAAACAACTAATTAGACATCCATAACCAAACAAAAGTTCTTCTTCACATTACACCAAGGGACCTGGGAGGTTTCTAGCCCACCTGTGCATCTGAAATAAACAAATAACACCTCAGTAAGGACTGTAGATCCAAGGGAGTCAGCATATCTGCCCCGCCGCTACCTGATGCAAGGGCAGGGGAAGAAAGTAGAAAGTGCAAAACTAAGCAGATACCCATGAGCAAGAGATAATTTGTGGAAGTCCAGCCTGCCTTAAGGGAGAGTCCAGCACACCATAGGAGTAGGATAGAGACCAGTTTGTATGCAGAGGAAAGGGAGGAACAAGCCAAGGTTGCCCTCCTCCCCAGAGTGACACTTCAAGGGGCTGGGCTTTTGGCAGCAGCAGAGGCAACCTCTCTAGCAGAGTGGGTGGAAAGTGGTGTCCTCTCCCACCCAGGAGGTGGAAAGTAAAAGTGGCAAGTGACTGCCAAGCTATCCCAGTTGTGCAGGTTGCAGCTGTAGAAACTCATTTCTCTCTAGAAGCATCCAGATTGCTGAGGAAAGACCTCCATGATTAGGGGGAGGGTAGAGAAAGAGGAGGAGGCAGATAGGAGTATCAAAGGGCATTAAAGGAACACGTTTCCTTTTCCTGCTATCTGCTTCAGGACTTCAGCAGGAAGTCTACCCACAAACCTCTGAGAGTACCTCACTCAAGCATGCCCCCACTGGGCCCATGGGCACCCTCAAAGCCCCAAGTGCTAAATCCACACCTCCCCCACTCTGCAACCAGCTCCTTGTGCATGCTCCCAGGTGCATTTGTAAGCAGGAGCTCTGGTAGTCACGGAGGGTGTTCAGATAATTGGCCAAGGTCAATAGGAAAGGGAGAAACCATAAACTTAAGCTATAGCACCACCTTCTGGAATACAAAGGAAAGGTTTCAGATAGCCAGCCTGTTGAGTTGAAAGAACCAAAGAAGACATAAAACATTAGTTAAGGAGACATCTGCTACTTCATATGTGAAAGCAGAAGCACATACCTACAAGCACTATTAAAAACCAAGGAAATGTAGTATAACAAAAAGAAAATAATTCTCTAACAACTAAGCTCAAAGGTATAGAATATTGTGATTTAACTAATAAAGAATACAAAATAGCTGTTATGAAGAAATTTAGTGAGCTACAGGAAACCTCATACCACAATTCAATGACCTCAGGAATAAAATTAATTAAAAGAAGGAATTCTTTACCAAAGAGATTGAAATTATATAAAAAAATAGAAATTCTGGAGCTAAAGAATTCAAAATGAGAATAAGAATGCAATAGAGAGTACCAGTAATAGAACAAACCAGATGGAAGAAAGAATAATGACTTGGAGGGTAGGAATATAGAAATAATTCAGTTAGAAGAGGAGAACAAACTAAGATTTTTAAAAAGTGAAGAAACCCTATGAGAGCTATTGTTTTCTATCAGAAAGGAAAATATTAGAATAGTTGGTGTTCTAGAAGGAGAAGAGAGGGAAAAGAGGGCAGAAAGTTTATTTAAATAAATAAGACCTGAGAATTTCCAAACCTGGGGAAGGACTTGGACATACAAGTCCATGATACTAATAGAAGACCCTATTATCTCAATGCAAAAGGACCTTCTCCAAGACACATTATAATGAAACTGTCAAAAATCAATGATAAAGAAAGAATATTAAAGGCAGCCAAGGAAAAAAAGAAAGTAACCTACAAATGAACCCCCATTAGGCTATCAGTGGATTTCTCAGCAGAAATTCTACAAGCCAGGAGAGAATAGAATGACATATTCAAAGTGCTGAAAGACCAAATAATTTTGTCTTTTAAACAAAAGTATTCAAACCAAGAATACTTTATCTGGCAAAGTTATTCTTCAGATATGAAGGAGAAATAAAGGTTTTTCCAGACAGACAAAACTTGAGGGAGCTTAGCACCACTAGATTTGCCTTGCAAGAAAAGCTGAAGGGATTTCTTCAAGCTGCAATGAAAAGATGCTACTCAGTGACATGAAAACATATGAAAGCACACAACAATCTGGCAAAGGTAAAAAATAGACAGAATTAGAAAACTGTAACTCTTATATATAAATGGTGTGTTAACCACTTAACTATAGTATAAAGACTAAAGGAAAAGACTTAAAAATAACTACAGGTGATGTCAGCAACATGATGGAGCGAGCTGTTCCCTGTGTCTCTCCCCCTTTGATCTACAACTAAAAGGACATTCATTGATCAGCAGAGGATACCCACACAGCACATCAGGACGTCTGAGAGACCTGAGCACGTATACATCTGAAGGTTGATGGACTACCCCCCGAGGAGGTTGTGGAGATAGTTGAGCACCATCTGGACCCCAGGCAGCCCAGCGCACGCATGCAACTACTTTCCCAGCTGAAGCGACCATAGCACCACTGCAGACTCGAGAGCGGGAGAGTGCCTCAGCATGACTGTGGAAACAGGTGATGGCAGCCCTGAGCCCCCTGTGTGATCACTTCCCCCTCTAGTGGGAGAGCCTTCAGGGCCACACAGCCCACAGAGAGTGACACAGGTTTTGACCCAGTGGGGAAGCCCCGCCCTCCAAGCACAGAGGCTGATGCAACCTAGCAGGCTAAGTGCCAGTGAATAAGCCCCTGGCTGCCATGAATGCCCATAGTACTGCAGTGGCCCTGAAGTGGGGGGCACAACTCTGTGGGTCTGTGGGAGCAGGCAGAAGTAGACCTGAGCTCCTGTGTAATTACTCTCTTGTCCAGTGGGAGAATCCACAATCCCACCAGGGACCTAGGGAGTAGTTTTGGCTCAGACCCAGAGGAGAGGTCCCACTCATCAAGCACCATGGCCAGTGCAACCTAGGAACAGAGGGCTGCAGAAACTGAACAAGCCCCTGGCTGCCGTGAATGCCCATAGTACTGCTGCAGCCCTGAAGGGGGGAGTACAACTTGACAAGACTGTGGAAGCAGGTGACAGCAGCCATGAGCCCCCCACATGACTACTTTCCCATTTGGTGGGAGACCACACAGGGCTGCTGTGATCCCAAGGAGTGACCTAGCGTCAGACAGGCACAGCTGACAGGGATCACGGCAGCAGGCTCAGATTACACAGCTTCTGCCCCACAACTGGCAGCAGGTGGAACCTGCATCCAGAAACTATCACTATGCACCGGCACAAATCCAATCCATCAAATGGTATAAGGAAATATATTAGGGGCCTGCCCAGTGGCATAGTGGTTAAGTGTGCACACTTCACTGCGGCAGCCTGGGGTTCACAGGTTCGGATCCAATGCACTGCTTGTCAAGCCATGCTATGGCAGCATCCCATATAAAGTAGAGGAAGATGAGCATGGATTTTAGCTCAGGGCCAATCTTCCTTGGCAAAAAAGAGGAGGATTGGCAACAGATATTAGCTCAAGGCTGATCTTCCTCACACACACACAAAAAGAAATATATTAATACCCCAGACCAGAAGGAAAAAGAGAAGCACCCAGAAATCAAACCTGAAGGCACGGAAATCTACAATATAAATGACAAAGAATTCAAGACAGCCATGATAAGAAAACTCAATGAGCTACGAGAGAATTCTGAAAGACAGTTCAATGAAATCAGGAACCAAATTACTGAACAGAGGGAATTCTTCACAAAAGAGATCAAAACTATAAAGAAAAACCAAACAGAATTGTTAGAGATGGAAAACACAATGGATGAGATAAAGAAAAATCTGGAGTCCTTAAACAACAGAGCTGACAAAATGGAGGATAGAATTAGCAATCTGGAGGATAGTAACACACAAATACTTCAGATGGATGAGGAGAGAGAACTTAGACTAAAAAGAAATGAAGAAATTCTCCAAGAAATATACAACTCCATTAGGAAATGCAACATAAGGATTATAGGTATTCCAGAGGCAGAAGAGAGGGAACAAGGAGCAGAGAGCTTGTTCAAAGAAATAATAACTGAGAAGTTCACAAACCTGGAGAAGGAGCTGGAATCACATGTAAAAGAAGCCAACAGAACTCCTAATTACATCAGTGTAAAAAGACCTTCTCCAAGGCATATATTAGTAAAGCTGGCAAATGTCAACAATAAAGAAAAAATATTAAGGGCAGCAAGGCAGAAGAGAATAACTTACAAAGGAAGCCCTATAAGGCTTTCAGTGGATTTTTCAGCAGAAACCTTACAGGCTAGAAGAGAGTGGAATGATATATACAAAATTATGAAAGACAAAATCTTTCAGCCAAACATACTCTACCCAGAAAAAAATATCCTTCAGATATGATGGAGAAATAAAAATTTTCCCAGATAAATAAAATCTGTGGGAGATCATTGCCACAAGAACTCCCCTACAAGATTTTATCAAGAAGGATATCATACCTGGGAAAAAAAAGAAAGAAAGGGTTAACAAAGCCTTGAGCAAGGGGATAAATAGGCAGACAAAATCAGAAAATTGCAACTCTCTATCAGAACAGATTAGCAAACACTTAATTATAACTCTAAAGATAGAGGGAAGGGGCCGGCCCCATGGCTTAGCGATTAAGTGTGTGTGCTCTACTACTGGTGGCCCGGATTCGGATCCCGGGTGTGCACCAAGGCACCCCTTCTTCGGCCATGCTAAGGCCACGTCCCACATACAGCAACAGAAGGATGTGCAACTATGACATACAACTATCTACTGGGGCTTTGGGGACAAAAAAAGGAGGAGGATTGGCAATAGATGTTAACTCAGAGCTCGTCTTCCTGGGCAAAAAGAGGAAGATTAGCATGGATGTTAGCTCAGGGCTGATCTTCCTCACAAAAAAAATAATAAAAATAAAGACAAAGGGAAGGAAAACATCAAAAATAAATATTATCACTTCATTTTAACCACAAATTCACAACACATAAGGGAGTAAGTTGTGACAACAACAACTTAGAAAAGGAAGAGAAAAAGGGATGAAACCTGCTTAGACCAAGGGAACAAGACACTATCAGGGAATGGACTATCTCATCTATGAGATCTTTTATACAAACTGCATGGTAAGCACTAAATAAAAATCAGAACAAACACACAAATGATAAATAAAGAGAAAACTGAAAATACCATCATAGAGAGCTACCAAACTGAATTAGCAGTCCAAAATACACGGGACAAGAAAGAAGGGAAATATATAATAACTTAGAAACAGATGATAAAATGGCAGCATTAAGCCCTCATATATCAATAATCACTCTAAGTGTAAATGGATTGAATTCCCCAATCAAAAGACACAGAGTGACTGGATGGATTAAAAAACAAGACCCAACAGTATGCTGCCTCCAGGAAACACATCTCAGCTCTAAAGACAAGCACAGGCTTAGAGTGAAGGGATGGAAGATGATACTCCAAGCTAATGGCAAACAAAAGAAAGCTAGTGTTATCATACTTATATCAGACAAAGTAGACATCAAGATAAAAAAGGCAATGAGACGCAAAGAGGGGCAATATAAAATGATAAAAGGGACACTCCACCAAGAAGACATATCACTTATAAATAGATATGCACTCAACACAGGAGCATCAAAGTACATAAAGCAACTATTAACAAACCTAAAAGGAGATATCAACAACAACACAACAATAGTAGGGGAGCTTAACACCCCACTTACCTCAATAGATAGATCATCCAGACAGAAAGTCAATAACAAAATAGCGGACTTAAATGAAAAACTCTTCCAGATGGACTTAATAGATATACAGAGGACACTCCATCCACAAACAGCAGATTACACATTTTTCTCAAGCATGCATGGAACATTCTCAAGGATAGACCATACATTGGGAAAAAAGGCATGCTTCTATAAATTTAAGAAGATTGAAATCATAACAAGCATCTTTTCCAACCATAATGCTATGAAACTAGAAATTAACTACAAGAAAAATCTGGGAAAGTGGCAAAGATGTGGAGACTAAATAACATGCTACTGAACAAGCAATGGATCATTGAAAAAATAAAAGGAGAAATCGCAGAACATCTGGCAATAAATTAAAATGAAAATACACCATACCAACTCATATGGGATGCAGCAAAAGCAGTCCTGGGAGGGAAATTCATAGCGATACAGGCCCATCATAACAAACAAGAAAAATCTCAAATAATCTTAAACTACACCTAACAGAATTAGAAAAAGAAGAACAAACAAATTCAGAAGAAGGAGGGAAATAATAAAAATTAGAGCAGAAATAAATGAAATTGAAACCAAAAAAGAAAAACAGTAGAAAGGATCAATGAAACAAAAAGCTGGTTCTTTGAGAATATAAACAAAATTGACAAATTCTTAGCCAGACTCACCAAAAAAGAAAAAAAAGAGAGAGAAGGCTCAAATAAATAAATAAAATTAGAAATGAAAGAGGAGAAATTACAATGGATACCACAGAAATACACAGGATTATAAAAAAAATACTATGAAAAACTATATACCAACAAATTGGACAATCTACAAGAAATGGATAAATTCTTAGACTCATACAACCTCCCAAAACTGAATCAAGAAGAATTCGAGAATCTGAACAGACAAATCACAAGTAAAGAGATTGAAAAAGTAATCAAAAACCTCCCAAAAAATAAAAGTCCAGGACCAGATGTCTTCTCTGGAGAATTTTACCAAACATTCAAAGAAGATTTAATACCTATCCTTCTCAAACTATTCCACAAAATAGAGGAAGATGGAACACTTCCTAGCACATTCTATGAGGCCAACATTGCTCTCATACCAAAGCCAGAAAAGGACAACACAAAGAAGGAAAATTACAGGCCAATATTGCTGATGAACATAGATGCAAAAATCCTCAACAAAATATCTGCAAACAGATTACAGCAATGCATTAGAAAGATCATACACCATGATGAAGTGGGATTTATACCAGGGACACAGGGAAGGTGCAACATCCACAAGTCAATCAATGTGATACACCACATCAACAAAACGAGGAATAAAAACCACATGACTATCTCAATAGATGCAGAGAAAGCATTTGACAAGATCCAACATCCATTTAGGATAAAAACTCTCAAGAAAATGTATATTAAAGGAAAGTACCTCAGCATAATAAAGGTGATATATGACAAACCGATAGCCAATATTATACTTAACGAGGAAAACTGAAAGCCATCCCTCTGAGAACAGGAACAAGACAAGTGTTCCCACTCTCAGCACTCTTATTCCACATAGTACTGGAAGTTCTGGCCAGAGCAATTAGGCAAGAAAAAGGAATAAAAGCAATCCAAATAGGCAATGAAGAAGTGAAACTCTCGATGTTTGCAGATGACATGATCTTGTATATATAAAACACTAAATAGTCCATCATAAAACTATTAGAAATAATCAACAACTACAGCAAAGTTGCAGGGTAAAAATTCAACTTATAAAAGTCAGTTGCATTTCACTACTCTAATAACAAACTAACAGAAAGAGAACTCAAGAATACAATCTCATTTACAATGGCAACAAGAAGATTAAAATATCTAGGAATAAATTTAACCAAGGAGGTGATAAATCTATACAATGAAAACCAGAAGACATTATTGAAAGAAATCGATGATGACATAAAGAAATGGAAAGATATCCCATGCACATGGATTGGAAGAATAAACATAGTTAAAATGTCCATACTACCTAAAGCAATCTACATATTCAATGCAATCCCAATCAGATTCCCAATGACATTCTTCATGGAAATAGAACAAAGAATACTAAAATTCATATGAGGCAAGAAAAGCCACCAAATAGCTAAAGCAATCCTGAGAAAAAAGAACAAACATGCAGTCTTCACAATCCTTGACTTCAAAATATACTACAAAGCTTTAACAATCAAAACAGCATGGTACTGGTACAAAAACAGACATACAGATCAATGGAACAGAATTGAAAGTCCATAAACAAAACCACACATCTATGGATAGCTAATCTTTGACAAAGGAGCTAAGAACATACATGGAGAAAGGAAAGTCTCTTCAGTAAATGGTGTTGGGAAAACTGGACTGCCATATGCAAAAGGATGAAAGTAAACCATTATCTTTCACCATACACAAAAATTAACTCAAAATGGATCAAAGACTGGAAGGTAAGACCTGAAGTTATAAAACTCCCATAAGAAAATATATGCAGAACATTCTTTGACATCGGTCTTAGACAGATCTCTTCGAATTCCATGTCTACTCGGATAAGGGAAACAAAAGAAAAAAATAAACAAGGGGTACTTCATCAGACTAAAGAGCTTTTGCAAGGCAAAGGAAACCAGGATAGAAATGAAAAGACAACCCACCAGCTGGGAGAAGATATTTGAAAATCATATATCTGACAAGGGGTTAATTTTCATAATACACAAAGAACTCACACAACTGAACAGCAACAACAAAATAACCTGATCAAAAAATGGGCAGAGGATATGAACAGACATTTTTCCAAGGAAGATATACAGATGGCCAATAGGCACATGAAAAAATGTTCAACATCAGTAATTATCAGGGAAATGTAAATCAAAACTACACTAGGATACCACCTTACACCCGTGAGAATGGCTATAACCACCAAGACAAAAAATAACAAATGTTGGAGAGGATGTGGAGAAAAAGGAATCCTCATTCACTGCTGGTGGGAATGCAAACTTGCTTGGGCAGCCTCTATGGAAAACAGTATAGAGATTCCTCAAAAAATTAAAAATAGAAATACCTTACTATCCAGCTATCCCACTTCTGGGTATTTATCTAAAGAACTTGAAATCAACAATCCAATGAGGCTTAGCACCCCTATGTTCATTGCAGCATTATTCACCATAGCCAAGAAGTGGAAGCAATCCAAATGTCCATCGACAGATGACTGGATAAAGATGTGCTATATATATATATATATACACACAATGGAATACTACCCAGCCATAAAAAGAAACAAAATCATCCCATTTGCAACAACATGGATGGACCTGGAGGGTATTATGTTAAGTGAAATAAGCCAAATAGAGAAAGACAAGCACTGTATGACTTCACTCATATGTGGAATATAAACTAACACATAGACAGAAAGAAGAGTTTGATGGTTAGCAGGGAAACAGGAGTTGGGGGATGGGCACAAGGGGTAAAGGGGTGCATTTATATGGTGCCTGGCAAATAATAATATACAACTGGAATCTCGCAATGTTATAAACTATTATGACATCAATAAAATTATAAAAAAATAACCATAGCGACTATAATTTGTTAAAAAATATGCAGCATAAAAAGAGTTAACTTGTCATATCAAAAATATAAAATAGGATAAGTAAAAGGGTGGAGCCTTTATAGATGAACAAAGATATCTCGCTATCAGCATAAAATGTACTGTTTTATCTATAAGATGTTTTATGTAAGCTTCATGGTAACCATAAAGCAAAAATAGAGAGTAGATTCAGGAAACATAAAGAAAAGGGGAGACAGAGCATACAAACACGGAAAACCACCAATTTACAAACGGAGGCAGAAACAAACAGAAAAAGAAGCAATGGAGACACAAAACTACCAGAAGGTAAACAATAAGAAGCAGTAGTAAGTCGTTACATATCAATAATCACTCTAAATGTAAATGGATTGAATTCACAAATCAAAAGGCACATAGTAGCAGAATTGATCAAAAAAAAAAACAAAAAAAAAAAAACAAGACCCAACTATATGCTGCCTGCAAGAGACTCATTTCAGCTGTAAGACACACAGAGGCTCAAAGTTAAGGGATAGAGGAATATATTATAAGCAAGAAGAAACAAAAGGGAAGTGGGAGTAACCATACTTATATCAGACAAAATAGACTTCAAGGCAAAAATGGTAACAAGAGAAAAAGAAGGTCATTATATATAAATATAAAAGGTCACTTCTTCAAGAAGACATCACAATCATAAATATATAAGCACCCATCATCAGAGCACCTAAATATGTTAAGCAAATACTAACAGATCTGAAGGGAGAAATAGATAATAGAATAATAATAGACTTCAATACTCCTCTTTCTGCAATGGGTAGCTATCCAGATAGAAAATCAAGAATGAAATGCTAGAATTGAACGATACTTTAGATCAAATGGACTTACTAGACATATATAGAACATTCCATCCAACAGTAGCAGAATACACATTCTTCTCAAGTGCACATGGAACATTTTCCAGGATAGATCATATGATAGGACACAAACCAAGTCATAGCAAATTTCAGAAGATTGAAATCATACCAACTATCTTTTCTGACCAAAATGGTATGAAACTAGAAATTAACAAAAAGACAAAAGCTAGAAAATCTACAAACACTTCAATATTAAACAACACATTTTTTCTATTGTTTCCCTTGCCCACTCAGACATAGTACTTGACAATAAACAAATGGGACTACATCAAAATGAAAAGCTTCTGTGTAGCAAAGGAAACCATCAACAAAATGAAAAGACAACCTAACAATTGGGAGAAGATATTTGCAAACCATATATCTGACAAGGGTTTAATATCCAAAATGTATAAAGAACTCATACATCTCAACAACAACAAAACTAATAACCCAATTAAAAAATGGGCAAAAGATCAGACATTTCTCCGAAGAAGATATGCAGATGGCCAACAGGCGCATGAAAAGATTTTAACATCACTAATTATCAGGGAAATGCAAATCAAATGAGATATCACCTTACATCCATCAGAATGGCTACAATTAACAAGACAGGAAATAAGTGTTGGAGAGGATGTGGAGAAAAGGGAGGTCTCATACACTGCTGGTGGGACTGCAAACTGGTGCAGTCACTATGGAAAACAGTATGGAGACTCCTCAAAAAATTAAGAATAGAACTACCATATGATCCAGCTATTACACTGCTGGGTATTTATCCAAAGAACATGAAAACATGAAGGCATAAAGATATATGCACCCCCATGTTCCTTGCAGCACTATTCACAATAGCCAAGACTTGGAAGCAACCCAGGTGCCCATCAAGGGACGAATGCATAAAGAAGATGTGGTATATATACAAAACGGAATACTACTAAACCATAAAAAATGATTAAATCTGGCCATTTTTGACAACGTGTATGGACCTTGAGGGTATTATGCTAAGCAAGATAAGTCAGAGGGAGAAAGTCAAATACCATATGATCTCACTCAGAAATAGAAGATAACAACAACAAACTAACACATAGAGACAGAGATTAGATTGGTGGTTACCAGAGGGAAAGCAGGGAGGGAGAAGGACAAAAGGGATGATTAGGCACATGTGTATGTTGATGCATTGTAATCAGTCTTTGGGTGGTGAACACGATGTAATCTACACTGAAATCGAAATATAATGATGTACACCCGAAATTTATATAATGTTATAAACCAATGTCACTACAATAAAAAATAAAATTAATATAAATAAATAAACAACACACTTTTGAATAATCTATGAGTAAAAGAGGAAATCAAAAGGGAAATAAAAACTTATCTCGAAACAATGAAAATGAAAACACATATCAAATCCTTTGGGATTCTGCAAAGCAGATCTAAGAGGAAAGTTTATAGCAATAAATGTATAGGTTCAGAAATTTGTTGTTATTGCCATTGAGTCAATCTGACTCCTAGTGACCCTGTGTACAGCAGAGTGGAACCCTGTCTGGTCTTTTTGTGCCATCCTCTCATTTTCTGGTGCTATATCAGACAATGCTCTGCTGCTACACATAGGGTTCTCTTGGCCAAATTTTTTGGAGGTGGGTGCCCAGGTCCTTCTTCCTAGTCTGTCTTAGTCTGGAAGCTCCACTGAAACCTCTCCACCATGGGTAACCCTACTGGTATTTGAAATATCAATGGCATTGCTTTCAGCATCACTGCAACAAACCAGCTGCCACCATATGACAACTGACAGATGGCTGGTGTGGTTTTCTGACCAGGAAACAAACTCAGGCTGCAGTGGTGAAAGTGCCAAATCTCAACCACTAGACCACCATGGCTGGCTGCATATATATTAAGAAATTAGAAAGGTCTAAAATAAACAACCCAACATTACACCTCAAGGAACTAGAAAAAGAACTACAAATTAAGCCTAAAGTTAGCTGAAGGAATAAAATAAAAACATCAGAGCAGAAATAAATGAAATAGAGACCAGAAAGAAAAACAGAAAGGATCAACAAAACTAAGAGCTGGTTTTTCAAAGATACAAATACAGTTGACAAAACTTTAGCTAGATTATCTAAGAAAAAAGAGAAAAGACTCAAATCAATAAAACTTATATGAAAGAGGAGACATTATAACTGATATTACAGAAATACATAGGATCATAAGAGCCTACTATGAAGAATTATATGACAACAAAATTAGATAACCTAGAAGAAATAGATGAATTTCTAGAAACACACAACCTACTAATACTGAATCAGGAAGAAATAGAAAATATAAAAAGACGAATAACGTGTATGGAGACTAAATCAGTAATCTAAAACCTCCCAACGCATAAAACTCCAGGACCAGAGGGCTTCATTGGTGAATTACTCCAAAAATTTAAAGAATAAATAATGCCAACATTTCTCAAACTCTTCCAAAAAATTGAAGAGGAGGGAACACTCCCAAAATCATTCTTGCAAGGTCAAAATTATCCTGATACCAAAGACAGATAAGGACAATACAAGGAAAGAATACTATAGACCACTACCCTGATGAATATAGATGTAAAAATTATGAACAAACTATAACTAACAAAATTCAAGAACACATTAAAAGGCTTACACACCATGACCATGTACAATTTATCTCTGGGATGGAAGGATGGTTAAACATATGAAAATCAATGAATGTAATATATCACATTACTAGAATGAAAGAAAAAAAATCACATGATCGTTGCAATGGACACAGAAAAAGCATTTGAAAAAATACAACTTCCTTTCATGACAAAAACCTTCAATAGATTGAGTAGAGAAGAAAGATACCTCAACATAGTAAAGGCCATATATGACAAACTCACAGCTAACATTATACGAAATGGTGAAAAACTGAAAGTTCTTCCTGTAAGATCAGGAACAAGACAAGGATGCTGACTCTTACAACTCTTATTCAATATAGTACTGGAAGTCCCAGCTAGAGCAAGTAGGCAAAGACAAAGAAATAAAATGCACCCATTCAGAAAGGAAGAAGTAAAATTGTCACTGTTTGCAGATTGTATGATTTTGTATATAGAAAATCCAAAACACTCAACCAAAAAACTATTGAAACTAATCAACCAATTCCAGTAAAGTTGACGGATATAAAATCAACATACAGAATTCAGCTGCATT
Source organism: Diceros bicornis minor (assembly GCF_020826845.1). Lineage (NCBI taxonomy): Eukaryota > Metazoa > Chordata > Mammalia > Perissodactyla > Rhinocerotidae > Diceros > Diceros bicornis. The sequence goes on from NC_080781.1 coordinate 61,360,940, forward strand.
TCTATGTACTAACAATGAAATATATGGGAAAAAATAAAGAAAACTATCCTGTTCCCAGTATCATTAAAAAAATAAAATATCTAGGAGTAAATTAAACCAAGGAGGTGAAAAATCTGTACTTTCAAAACTAGGAGACTTTGTTGAAAGAAATCGAAGAAGACACAAACAAATGGAAAGACATCCCATGTCCATACCACCCAAAGTCATATACAGATTCAGTACAACCCCCCAAAAATTTCCCATGGCATTTTTCAGAGAAATAGAATAAACAATCCTAAAATTTGTATGGAACCACAAAAGACCAAGAATAGCCAAAGCAACCCTGAGGAAAAAGAACAAAGCCAGAAGTATCACACTTCCTGATTTCAAACTATAATACAAAGCTGTAGTAATAAAAACAGTACAATATTGGCATAAAAATAGACACATAGACAAATGGAAGAGAATAGAGAGGCCAAAATTAAACCCTTGCATATATGTTCAACTAATATTAGACAGGGGAGCCAAGGACACCTAATAGGGAAAGGATCATCTCTTCAACAAATAGTGTTGGGAAAACAAACACCTACAGAACAATGAAATTAGACTCTATCTTACACCACTCACAAAAATTAACTCAAAATGGATCAAAGATTTAAACATAAGACCTGATAACATAAAATTCTTAAAAGAAAAATATAGGGAAGAAGCTTCTTGACATTGGTCTTGGCAATGATTTCAATACCAAAAGCACAAACAAGAAAAGCAAAAATCAAAAAATGGGACTAAATCAAACTTAAAAACTTCTGCAGAGCAAAAGAAACAATTAGCAAAATGAAAAAAACAACCTAAAGAATGGGAGAAAATTCATGAATACCCTATAATGGATAAGGAGTTAACAGCCAAAATATAGAAATAACTTATACAACTCAATAACAAAAAATCAGTTTGATTAAAAAATGGGCAGAAGAATTAGACATTTTGTCCAAAGAAGACAATCAAAGGGCCAACAGGTACATAAAAAGATGGTCAACATCACTAATCATCAGGAAAATGGAAATCAAAACCACAATGAGATATCACCTCACACCTGTTAGAAGGGCTATCACCAAGAAGATAAGAGATAACAAATGTTGGAGAGGATATGGAGAAAAAATAACCCTTGTGTGCTGTGGGTTGGAATGTAAATTGGTTCAACCACTATGGAAAATAATATGAAGGCTCCTCAAAAAATTAAAAATAAGTCTATATGATCCAGCAATTTCACTTCTGGGCATATATACAAAGGAAATGAAAACATGATAACAAAGCAATATATTCAATTCCACATTTATTGTAGAATTATTCACAGTAGCTAAGATATGGGAACAACCTAAGTGTCCATAAATGGATGAATGGATAAAGAAGATGTGGTATATATATATACAATGGAATATTATTCAGCCATGAGAAAGAATGACACCCTGCCATTTGCAACAACATGGATGGACTTTGAGGGCATTATGTTAAGTCAGATAATCCAGACAGTGAAAGACAAATACTGTATAACGTCACTTAGATATGGAATCTAAAAAAGCCAAACCTGTAAAAACAGAGAGGGGATGGGAGGATAAGAGAGATGTTTTTTAAGGGTGCAAACTTGCAATGTTAATAAGTCCTAGAAATCTAATACACAGTATAGTAAATATAGACAACAATATTGTATTATAATCATCAAACTTGCTAAAAGACTAGAACTTAATTATTCCAACTACTCAAAAGAAATGATATTTATGTACCATGAGATAGGTCTCTACAATGGCATCATATTACAATATATAAATGTATCAAATTTAAAAAAATGAATTATTGGATAGGATCAATATCATTACAGAAATGACAGAGGAATGGGTCAATAAAAATTATCCAATCTGCAGAACAGAGAGAAATAAGATTTAAAAAATGAACTGAGATTCAGAGGCCTATCCAATAATATCAGAAGGTGTAACATTCATTTCATTAGAGTCCTAGAAGGGGAGAAAAAAGACACTGGTGTAGAAAAAAAATTTGAAGGAATTATGTCTAAAAACTGCTCAAATTTGGTGAAAGATAAAAATTTATAAATTCACAGATGCACACATATTAAATTATATACTTTAAATATGTGCAACTTGTATATGAATTACATCTCAACATAATTTTCAAAAGCCCTGTTAATATTAAAGTTTACTATTTCATACTTGAATTTATTCACCATTAAAAATTAAGCTATTGGGGCTGGCCTGGTGACATAGTTGTTAAATTCGGTACATTCTGCTTTTGTGGCCCGGGTCGCAGGTTCAGATCCTGGGCATGGACATACACCACTCATAAAACCATGCTGTGGCAGTGACTCACATACAAAATAGGGGAAGATTGTCACAGATGTTAACTCAGGGCCAATCTTCCTCAAGAAGAAAGAGGAGGATTGGCAACAGGTGTTAGCTCAGAGCCGATATTCCTCACCAAAAAAAAAAAAAAATTAAAATATTAAATATCTGTAGTCATTAGAGAAATGCAATTAAAACCACAGTGAGATACCATTGTACACATACTAGAATGGTGAAAAAAAATTTTTAAAGTAGCCATCTCACACACTGAGGAGAAGTAGGAGCAACTGGAATGCTCATACATTGCTGACGGGAATGCAAATTGGTAGAGCTACTTTGGGAAAAAGTTGTTTCTTATAAAATTAAACATACTCTCACCGTATGACCCAAGTAATTCCATTTCTATGCACTTGCCTAAGAGAAATAAAAACTTACATTCACAAACCTAACTGTACAGTGGATATTTATAGTAGCTATAAAGCTAAATAATTGTAACCACCAAAAACTTCACATGATCCAAATGCACTTCAACTGGTGATGATGGATAAACAAACTGGTACATTCATACAATGTGATACTACTCATCAATAAAACATGCAAAAATGTAGATTAATTTCAAATATATTATGCTAAGCAAAATGAGCCATACACAAAAGACTACGTACTGTATAATTCCATTTATATAACATTCTGGAAAAGGTAAAACTATAGAAATGTTTTTCAGGGGTTGGAGGTGGGTAGAAGGCTTGACCATAAAGTGGCAAGACAAAATTTTTTCAGTCAAAGAACTACATCTTGATTGTGCTGATGATTACAAGGCTCATAGAACCGTATACCAAAAAAGTAAATTTTAGGGGCAGGCCTGGTGGTGTAGTGGTTAATTTCATAGACTCCACTTCAGCGGCCCAGGGCTCGCAGGTTTGGATCCTGAGTGCAGACCTACATGTCACACATCATGCCAGGCTGTGGTGGCATCCCACATACAAAGTAGAGGAAGATGGGCACAGATGTTAGCTCAGGGCCAATCTTCCTCACCAAAAAAGAAAAAAATAAATTTTAATGTATCAAATTGTTTAAATAATAATTTAAAATATAACTTTAGGAAGAGCCACCATAGCCAAGTCTTTGTGGTCATCCTTAATATTTGCCTAAAAATATTCCTAGATATGTTTGCTGAACAAATGTTATGCACATTTTAAGATCTTTGATATGATGGTATATTTTTCCAGACAATGAACCCAACTGGAGTACCTTCCATCAGAGAGTTGCCCTGGGGGCAAGAAGTGGGGAGTATGTCATCTCAGGTTCCTGGGCATGCCTTGCTTCAATTTAATGAGCTGTTATTTTGATTGATAGTCCTGTTTTCAATAGGAACTGTTATGCACGTAAATGATGTTTATAGACATGGATTGTAGACATTTACAATTTAGTAGTTAAGAGGCTTAGCTTTGAAGTCAGAAACTGCATAGATTCAAGTCTTAGGTCTACTAATGCCTAGCTGTGTGACCTTAAGTAAGTTATTTAACCTCTTCAAACCTGTTTCCTTACACATACAATGAAAATTAATAGTGCCTGTCTCAGAGAGTGTCAGTGTATTTGTTCCATAGTAAATACCCAATAAATAGCAATGATGATGATGATTTATAATTTTAGAATTTGAGGATTATATAGGACCTGTTTAGCAGATGTATAGCACAAGAAGCTCTACATACTTGCTTCTTACGCTGACTCCTTCTGGACAAGCAGCCTTAAGCAGTTGTTTCTGTATAAGATTGTCATGCCATGTGATATGGGACCTTGATAGCCTGGCCACAAGTGATTGAATCAGGGATCTATGCCAAAGCCAAATTCTTCTAGAACATGGTTCTAAGCTATTGGGGATAATGAAATTCCTTCCTCCTGAGAAAACTGCACATTGATTATACTTTGCCAAGGATTTTAGGGAGTCTGTGGACCTCGTGAAGATGTCCTTGGGCCTCAAGATCACTCTAATCCAAAGGCTTTATGGTAAGGAGTAAGAAATCTATGTGAGAAAGCCTATGTGATGCCCAGTGACAAATCAAACTAATCAGAGCCTCCTCCTCACTTTGGAAGTCTAACCGTCACTTGTACATAGAGAATGCCCTAGGGAAAAATGCTGATATTCTTTAGGGAAATCAAACAGATATCTGGGTCATTGGAACTGTGGTTATATCTTGAATAATGTTGACTCATTGTTCTCATTCTTTTTGAGGTCACACAATTCTGTCTTACCACCATATTCTCCATATCCCCCAAGGCACCTCTACATAACAAGATCTGACCTAAGCTAATCCAGGTACTCATTTTCCTCGTAACTTAAAACTGCCTAATAAATATAACATGAAATGAGAGTAAGCACCATGAAAGGTATAAACTTAGCTTCTAAAACTCATTCCATGGTCACCTGTGGTGATGGGCCCCATACTCACCACAAGGGAGCTACAATGTTCTTTCTTATTTAAAGTCAGATCTGTTTTACCAAGCTCCCACCCACACATCCTGTCCCTCTTCTAAGTAAATGATGCTGTTAAAGTGATGTATTAAGCTAACATTTTCCATTTTGGTTGTCTAGGACAAATTATTGAGATTTTCAAAATTGCCTTTTTTGTGTATCCCTCTAATGAGGACATTAGTTGTCATTTAAGTAAGCAAAGCTTCCAGACCAGCCAGAGATGATAAATGCATTACAAGGCATCAGGACAGGCACTCTGTAGCCAGAGCAAAAACTCAGGTTTGGGGTATACTCAGAGAAAAACCCAGGAGTCCACTGGTGGGTGCCCAAGTAAGTCTTACTTTTACTTGCTAGAGTTTGTGGCATCTGCTTTATGCATGCTATCTTTTGAGAGAGGTCTCAGTCTTCTGCATCTCTCTACTCTTCACTCTCTCCTCTGCCAGAGACAACTATCTAATAACTAAGGCACTTCATTTATCCTATATGGCCCACTTGATTCTTTAACTTTATCTAGCATCATAAGCTGCCAGAGTTTAAATGTATTCTAGTCCCAACCTCTGATGTTACTTTTGGGCAACCTGAAATCTAGAGAGGGGAAGGAATGTTTACAAGATCACACAGATAGCCAATATATCTCTCACACAAGATAAAATGCTTATTGTTAGGTTTCATAGGTCCCTTTTGGCTGTGCCTCTCAGGGCTCCAATTTAGACCAGCCAATAATGAATCTTTATAGATAAGTTATTTTTCTTCCCCATCTGTGTTTACTCTCACCCTTGTTCTCCTTCAAGTCTCTTTATTCTGTTACCCAGCTTCCTTCCCTGCCCCTCAGGTAGGCCACCAAATTCTTTGCTTTCATCTTTCTTTCCAGACATCACTTCTTCATGCATTCCTCTCTCAGCTTTCTCTCCTCCTGACCCCTTCCAAGCCATTTCTCTCTATGTGTGGGGGCAGCAGTCCAAGAGGAAAGGGGTGGTGGTTCACCCTGGCATAGGGCAAGCCTCTGGCCAAATATTCCTCACCAGGAATAGGGACCTTCTGACTGAGGAGATCAATAGAGACCAGTCAAGACTGGGTACTGGGGCCACTTCCTTTGACCCAAGTCTAAAGTTATGCAAATGTCAGAGTATTCCAGATGCCGCTAAAGGCTTCATCATAACATTGTTATCAACTTACCACCTGAATCAGGACAACCCTCCTCCTGAGGAAAGGCTATACCTTCTCATCCAAGATCAAGGATTCAGTATATTCAGGGGTAGCCCTCATAAATAAGACCACTGATTATCCCAGGGAAAAGAGAAATGGAAGTGCAATTTAAGGTAAGTAGAATGAGGCGGTCTCAGAGGTTGATTGTCTCCCAAGGTTCCCTTCAGTGACGCAATTACTGTCCAAGGAATGGAAGAGTTGGGCTTTAGGTTTTGTTTCGTTTATGTTACTACTAAAGGATAAGGTAACTCGCATTTACAAAGCACCTCCTACATATCCAATGCTACTTCACACATTTTACATATACTGGAATTGTTCTTATTGATGGCAACACCACCCTCCCAGGCAAAGAGAGGAATGTAAAAGTCTTTCTGGCTTCCTCCCTCTCCATCACTCTCTGCCGACAGCCTATCAACAAATCCTCTTATTCTATCTCAAAAATATTTTTATTCCATCTTTTTCCTTCCATACATTCAGTTATGAATCCAGGCCAGTCCACTATCAACTCTAGTCTGGCCTAATGAAATAGTCTCTTAGCCAATCTCCTTATAACTCTTCTTATGCCCCTGCAATCCTTTTCCACACATTAGCCTAAGTGATCTTTTTTAAATGAACATTTGATTATATATCTTCCTTGCTTCAGTGACTTCCAAATCCCTATTGAGAATGCCCCAAATCCTCAACTTGACCAACAAGGTCAAATTTAGCTTCCCAGTTTTATCTATCTCCACTCACATCCTCCCTGTTTCCACTCGAGCCACGTTAGAACTCTCTCAGTTCCTTGAACGTGCCATACCCTCTTCCATCTCACAGCTGTGAATATGATATTCTTTACCATCTGAATATTCTCCCCTCCTTCTTTACCTGGTCAACTCCTATTCATCCTTAAGATACCAATTTAATACCATTCTTTAGGAACACCTTCCCTATACTTACTCCCTAGCCCCATGCTGCTCCCATTCCTACCCAAAGAAGGTTTGATCCCTCTATAGTATAGATGGATGAGTATTTAGAAGTACAAGGCATGATGGTACTGTATAGAGAATTCCTAATACTCACTACACTTATAGTTATTTGTTTACTATTTATTTTCCATACTTTACTGTAAACTCCAAGAGAGCAAAAATGATGACTTCCATATTCCATGTAGAATTGGTACAAATTCCTCTTTAAATGTTTGGTATAATGTTATATAGAAATCATTTGAACCTGAAGATCTCTTTTTTCATATCTTTTTAAATTTTGGACTCAATTTCTTTAGGACTATTCAGCTTAACTGTTTCATATTGGATGAGTATTGGTAGTTTTTGAGTTATGAGAAATTGGTCCATTTGTCTAAGTTGTATTTATATGCCTAGAGTTCTTTCTTGTATTGCCTTTTTTCACTTTAATGACAGCAATATCTGCAGTTATATGCCCTGTTGCATTTTTGATACTGGTAATTTATGTCTTCTCTCTTTTTTTTCTTTGTCAGTTTCACTAGATATTTGTCAATTTTATTGATCTTTTCAAAGAAGCATGTTTTGGTTTCATTGATTTTCTCTATTGTTTTTCAATTATCTATTTCATTGATTTCTTATTTTGGGGGGAGGACATGGATATATTTGTTACTTTGTGGTGATGGTTTCATGGATGTGTGTATATCTCTAAATTTATCATATTGTATACATTAAATGTGTCCAGATTTTAAACTATCAATAATACCTCAATAAAGCTGTTTAAAATATACAAATGTCAGTAGGTCTAGGCTGGTGTTTGGGAGTTTGTATTTTTATTTATTTATTTATTTATTTATTTATTTATTTATTTATTTATTCATTTATTTATGATAAAATTGACACATAAGTATAAGTTTAAGGTGTACAATATTTTGATTTGATACATTTATATATTGCAATATGATTACCGTGGTAGCATTAGCTAATATCTCTATCACATCACATAATTATCATTTCCTTTTTGTGGTCATGACATTTAAGATCTAGTTTCTTAGCAACTTTGAAGTATAAGATACAGTATTGTTGACTATAATAACTATGCTGTGCATTAGATCTCCAGAACTTATTCATCTTCTAGTTACAAGTTTGTATCCTTTGACCAACATCTCCCAATTCATTCACTTTCCAGCCCCAATAAATACCCTTTTACTCTCATTTTTATGTTTGTTTTTTTTAGACTACACATGTAAGTGATATCATACAGTATTTGTCCTTTTCTGTCTGACTTATCTCACTTAGCATAATCCCCTCAAGGTCCATCCATGTTGTCAAAAATGGCAAAATTTCCTTCCATGAGAAAGGCTAAATAATATTTCATGGTGTAAATATATACCACACCTTCTTTATCCATTCATCCATTGATGGACACTTAGGTTGTTTCCATATCTTGGCTATTGTGAATAATGGTGCAAAAAACATGGATGTGCAGATATTTTTTCAATATCCTGTTTTCATTTCCTTTGGGTGATATTGTAGTTGTATTTTTAATTTTTTGAGGAACCTCCATACTGTTTTCCATAGTGGCTGAACCAATTTACATTCCCACTAACAGTGTACAAATGCTCCCTTTTCTCCACGTCCTTGCCAATATCTGTTATCGTTTGTCTTCTTGATAATAGACAGTCTAACAGGTGTGAGGTGACATCTCATTGTGATTTTGATTTGCATTTCCCTGACAATTAGTGATTGAACATCTTTCCAAGTACCTATTGGCCATTTGAATAAATTCTTTGGAAAACTGGGTCTATTCAGTTCCTGTGCCCATTTTTCAATTGGATTGTTTTGTTCTTGTTGTTATTGAGTCATATGGGTTCTTTATACATTTTGAATATTAACCCTTATCCAATATATGTTTTGCAAATATTTTCTCCCATTCCAAATGTTGCCTTTTCATTTCGGTGGTTGTTTCTTTTATTTCCAGAAACTTTTTAGTTTGATGTAGTCCCACTTATTGATTTTTGCTTTTGTTGCTTATGCTTTTGGTGTCATATCCAAAAAATCATTTCCAAGACCAATGTCAAAGAGCTTCTTCCCAATGATTTCCTCTAGGAGTTTTATGGTAATACATCTTATGATTAAATATTTAATCCATTTTGAGTTAATTTTTGTGTGTGGTGTAAGGTATGGGACTAATTTCATTTTTCTGCATGTGATTATCTAGTTTTCTAAACACCATTTATTCAAGAGACTACCCTTTCCCCATTGGGTATTCTTGGCTCCCTTTTCAAATATTAGTTGACTTTATGTATGGGGGTTTATTTCTGGGTTCTCTATTCTATTCCATTGGACAATGTGTCTATTTTGATGCCAGTACCAGACTGTTTTAATTACTATAGGTTTGCAGTATGGTTTGAAATCAGAAAGTGTGATGCCTCCCACTTTGCTCTTCTTTCTCAAGATTGCTTTGGCTATTTGGGGTCTTTTGTGGTTCCACACAAATTTTAGGAGTGCTATTTTTATATCTGCAGAAAATTCCATTAAAACTTTGATAGGGATTGCATTGAATCTATAGATGACTTCGGGTAGTATGAACATTTTAACAATATTAATTCTTTCAATCCATGAACATGGGATATCTTACCATACGTTTTTGCCTTTTTCAATTTTTTTCATCAAAGTATTATAGTTTTTATTTTACAGATCTTTCACTTCATTGGTTAAATTATAAATTTATTTCTAAGTATTTTATTGTTTTTCATGCTATTGTGAATGGGATAGTTTTCTGTATTTTTTTTTCAGATATTTCATTGTTAGTGCATAGAAATGAAACTGATTTCTGAAGGTTGATTTTATTTTCTGCAACTTTACTGAATTTATTGATTACTTCCAACATTTTTTGATGAATCTTTGGGATTTTATCTCTATAAGATTATATCATCTGCAAATGACAACAATTTTACTTCTTTCTTTCCAATTTGGATGCATTTTATTTCTTTGTCCTGCTTGATTGCTTTAGCGAGGATTTTCAGTACTATGTTGAATAAGAATGGTAAGAGTGGTCTTTCTTGTCTTGTTCTTGATCTTAGAGGAAAATCTTTCAATTTTTCACCATGGATATAATGTTAGCTGTGGTTTTGGCGTATACGACCTTTAGTAAATTGAGGTATATTCCTAAAAGTAACAACTTGTTGAGGGTTTTTCTCATGAAAGGATGTTATATTTTGTCAAATGTTTTTTCTTTTTTCTTTTTGTTTTTTTGTTTGCTGAGGAAGATTCTCCCTGAGCTAACATCTGCGGCCAATCTTCCTCTTTTTATTTGTGAGCCAGCACCACAGCATGGCCAATGACAGACAAGTGATGTAGGTCCACGCCCAGGAACAAAACCTGGGTTGCCAAAGCGGAGCACACTGAACTTAAACACTAGGCCACAGGGACTGGCCCAAGTCAAATGCTATTTCTGCATGTATTGAGGTGATTACATGATTTTTGTAATTTATTCTATTAACTTGTTGTATCACATTTATCAATTTGCTTATGTTAAACTATCCTTGCATCTCAGGGATAAATCCCACTTGATCATACTGCATGATCCTTTTAACATGTTGTTGAATTTGGTTTGATAATATTTTGTTGAGAATTTTTACGTGCATATTCATCAGGGATATTTGTCTATAGTTCTCTTTTCTTGTACTGTCTTGATCTTGCTTTGGTATCAGGGCAATGCTGGCCTCATAAAATGAGTTCAGGAGTGTACCTTCCTCTTCAAGTTTTTGAAGAGTTTGAGAAGGATTGGCATTAATTCTTGAAATGTTTGGTAAAATTCACCAGTGAAACCATCTAGTCCTGGGCTTTTCTGTGTTGGGAGGTTTTTGATTACTAATTTAGTCTCCTTACTTGCTATGGGTCTATTCAGAGTTTCTGTTTCTTCCTGATTCAGTCTTGGTGGGTTATATTTTTTCTAGGAATTTATCCATTTTTTCTAGGTTATCCAATTTGTTGGTATATATTTGTTCATAGTGGTCTCATTAGCCTATTTGTTTCTGTGGTATCATTTGCAATGTCTCTTCTTTCATTTCTGGTTTTATTTTTTATGTCTTCTATCTGTTTTTTCTTTGTTAGTCCAGCTAAAGGTTTGTCAGTTTGTCTTTTCCAAAAAACCAGTTGTTAGTTCTCTTGTTCTTTTCTACTGTTTTTCTGGTCTCTATTTTATTTGTTTCTGCTCTGAACTTTGTTGTTTCCTTCCTTCTGTTAATTCTGGGATTAGTTTGTTCTTCCTTTTCTATTTCCTTGAGGTGTAAAGTTAGATTGTTTATTTGAGATCTTTCTTCTTTCTTAATATATGCATTTATTGCTATAAACTTCCCTCTAAGAACTGCCTTGCAGCATCCCATAGGTTTTTGTGTGTTGTGTTTCCATTTATATTTGTTTCAGTTATTTTTTTTATTTCCCTTTTTAATTGTTTTTTTTTTCCCCTGAGGAAGATTCGCCCTGAGCTAACATCTGTTGCCAATCTTCCTCTTTTTGTATTTGAGTTGGTGCCACAGTATGGCCACCGACAGACGAGTGGTATAGGTCCACGCCTGGGAACTGAACCCAGGCCACCAAAGCAGAGCATGCTGAACTTAACCACTAGGCCACCAGAGCTGGCCCTTTATTTCCCTTTTGATTTTTTCTTTGACCCATTGGTTGTTCAGTAGTGTGTTGTTTAGTTTCCACATGTTTGTACATTTTCCAGCTTTCTTCTTGTTGATATCTAATTTCATATCTTTGTGATCAGAAAAGATACTCGGCAGGATTTCAATATTCTTAAATTTGCTAAGACTTGCTTTATGGTCTACTGTATGATCTATTCTGGAGAATGTTCTTTGTGCACTTGAAAAGAATATATATTCTGCTGCTGTTGGGTGGAATGTTCTATATATGTCTGTTAGGTCCATTTAGTGTAATGTATGGCCCAAGACCAAAGTTTCATTGTAATTTTCTGTCTGGATGACCTGTCCATTGCTGAAATTAACGTATTGAAGTCCCCTAGTATTATTGTATTATCTATTTCTCTTTTCAGGTCTGTTGATATTTACTTAATATATTCAGCTGCTGTGATGTTGGGTGTGTATATATTTATGATTGCTATATCTTCATGATGAAGTGACTCCTTTATCACTATATAATGACCTTTCTGTTTGTTGTTATCATTTTGGGCTTAAAGTCTATTTTGTCTAATATAAGTATTGCTACTCCTACTTTCTTTTGGTTTCCACTTTCATGGAATATTATTTGCCTTCCCTTCACTTTGAGCCTGTGTGTGTCCTCAAAGCTGAAGTGAGTCTGTTGTAGACAGCATATAGTTGGGTCTTGTTTTTTTAATCCATCCAGCCACTCTGTGCCTCTTGATTAGTGAATTCAATCCGTTTACATTTAGAGTAATTATTAATATGTAAGGACTTGCTAATGCCATCTTATTAATTGCTTTCTGCCTGTTTTGTAGTTTCATTGTTCCTTTTTTCCTCTCTTTCTTCCTAACGTTGTGAATTGATTATTAACCGTGATGGTACGCTCTGATTCCCTTCTCTTTATTTTTTGCAAATCTGCTATATGTTTTTGTTTTGTGGTTACCACAAGGTTTACGTAAAACATTTCATAGATAAAACAGTCCATTTTAAGCTGGGAGCAACTTAACTTTGATTGCATACAAAAACTCTACCTTTTTACTCTCCCCTTTCATGTTTTTGATGTCAAATTTATCTCTTTGTACATTGCATATTCATTTACAAATTATAGTAGCTATGGTTATTTTAATACCCTTTTCCTTTAACCTTAATATATAGATGTATGTGGTTAACACACCATCATATTATATGATTAGTGTTTTCTAAATCTGACTGGGTATTTACCTTTACCAATGTGTTGTACATTTTCAAATGTTTTCATGTTACAAATTAGCATCTTTTTATTTCAGCTTGAAGAAGTACTTTCAACATTTCTTGTAAGGTAAGTATAGTGGTGACGAACTCTCTCAACTTTTGTTTGTTTGGGAAAGTCTTTATTTCTCCATCATTTCTGAATTATGACTTTGCCTGATAGAGTACTCTTGGCTGGCAATTTTTTATTTCAAAACTTTGAATATATCATTCCACTCTCTCGACCTATAGAGTTTCTGCTGAGAAATCTGTTGATAGCTTAATGGGGATTCCTTTATAGGTTACAATCTTTTTTCTAGTGTTTCTTTTAGGATTCTCTCTTTGTCTTTGAATTTTGAAAATTCCATTATAATATGTCTTGGAGAAGGTTGTTCTGAATTGTGATAATGGAGTGATCTATTAGCTTCAAGAACTTGAATGTCCAAGTATCTTCCCAGGTTTGGGAAGTTCTCACCACTATATCTTTCTTTCTTTTTTTTTTGTGAGGAAGATTAGCCCTGAGATAACATCCATTACCAATCCTCTATTTGATGAGGAAGATTGGTCCTGGGTAACATCTGTGCCAATCTTCCTCTACTTAATATGTGGGATGTCACCACAGCATGGGCTGATAAGTGGTGCATAGGTCCACGCCTGAGATCCAAACCTGTTAACCCTGGTCCACCAAAGCAGAGCGTGTACACTTAACCACAACACCACCAGGCCAGCCCCTCACCACTATTTCTTTAAATAAACTTTCTGCCCCCTTCTTCCTCCATTCTCCTCTGGAACTCCAATTATTCTGATATTTGTTAATTTGATGGTGTCCCAAGATCATGTAGGGTTTCTTCTCTATCTTTCATTCTTTTTTCTTTGTTCTATTCTGACTGGGTTATTTCAAAGTGCTTATCCTCTAGATCACAGATTCTATATTCTGTTTGGTCTATTCTGCTGTTGGTGCTCTCTGTTGTGTTTTTTTTTCTTTCATTCATTGAATTCTTCAGCTCCAGAATTTCTCTTTGGTTCTTTTTTTATGATTTCTATCTCTTTGTTAAATTTCTCATTTTGTTCATGTATTGTTTCCTGAGTTTGTTGAATTGTCTTTCTGTGTTTTCTTGTAACTTATTGAGTTTCCTCAAAATAACTATTTTGAATTATTTACTGGGTAAATCACAGAATTCCATGTATTTGAGTTCAGTTACTGGAGGATTATTGAGATTTTTTGGTTTTTCCTTGATTCTGCATACTTCTTGAAGTTTTGCATTGCTTTTTCCGCATTTGACATTGCAGTCACCTCCTCCACTCTTTCTAGTTGCCTTCACATGGGAGATACTGCTCACTGCTCCCGCTTATTTCTGGGGCTTTCTCTGACCTTGTATGGACACACCTGTTCCATGTTTCTTGCTCTCTCTTATGGCAGAATTCTTAAACTTGTATGTCTTCTCTCAATCTAACAAGTCACCAGGCCAGCTGCTGATAGCCTCTTTTGTTTTCAGAAGGTGGCACTACAGCTCAAGTTTGTGTTGTCTCCCTTGCCTACAGACCCTGGACTGTTTTCTACATGCACTCCCTGTCTACCAGAGGTCACACTTGGAAGTGTGCACAAGCAGCTAGTCACAGAGTAGGGGAGGTATATGTTTAACACTCTGGGTATTGGAGTGACTAAATACCAAGTGGGGGAATCCCCGGGTGATATTTTCCTAGAAGCTCATGGGGGGGCTACCTGCTGGAGTCCTAAATTAAGTCAGTTGAAATTGTATCTCTTTAATGCCCACTGATATACTTATCTGCCTCTTGCTTGATCTCTTCCTTCTTACCAGTCATGAAGGACCTAGCTCAATACTCTGGGCACTGTGGGAGAGAAGCAGGTTTCCCCAGCAGTGTTCCACACAGATGGGGAAGCCAGGCACTCACTCACAATTCTTCCTTTCCCTCCAGGAATGGTATAGTAAAGTTTGAGGAGATGAAAAGTATGGCATTAGGTGCTTCATACAACATTTGGTATGTCATATTTTCATTATCACTCAGTTCAATATATTTTTCTAATTTCCCTGATAATTTCTTCTTTGACCTATGGATTATTCAGAAGTGTGCTCCTTAATTTTCAGGAAGTTTGAGATTTCCTAATTATCTTTTTGTTATTGATTTCAAGGTAAATAACATTACCAATAGTGGTAGTTACTGGCTAGCTCAGCCTTATGCTGTGCCACCTTGGGGGAGAGGCAGTACTGGCAACATTGTTCTTACCCTCTCTAATACGTCCAGACTCATATTTTACTTTGCTCCAATGGAGTGCTGCAACCTTGCTATTATTGTAAAACTGTCTATTTCTTCCTTCAATTTGTCCATATTTAGGAGCTCTTTTGTTAGGTGTGTATATGTTTATAATTGTTATTTTCATGATGGTTTGATTCTTTTATCAATATATAATGTCCTTTTTTGTCTTTTGTAACATTTTTTGACTTAAAGTCTATTTTGTCAGATAGCCACCTCAGCTCTCTTTTGGTTGCTGTTTGCACAGAATAGCTTTTTCCATCCTTTGACTTTAAAACTTCTCTGCTTCTTTGGATCTAAAATGAGTCTCTTTAGACTACATGTACTAATCATGTTTTTCTCATCCATTTTTCCAGTCTCTGTCTTTTATTTTGAGACTTTAATCCATTTACAGTTTAAAGTAATTACTAATAAAGAGGAACTGATTTCTGCCATTTTGCTATTTGCTTTCTCTATGTTTCATACTTTTTGGTTCTTCAATTTCTTCATTACTGCCTTCTTTTTAATTTAGTTCGTTTTCATAGTGTATTATTTCAATTCCTTTCTGAAATATTTTTCTATATATTTTTTAGTTATTTTCTTTGTGGTTACCCTAGGGATTACAACTAACATCTTAAGTTTATAACAATCAAGTTTGAATAGTCTACACAATCTCTGCTCCTATTCAGCTTCATCCATCCCCTTATGTTGTTGTCATCACAAATTACATCTTTATAGTTGTGTGCCTATTACATACATTTAAAATTTTTGTATTATGTACCTTATTTTAAATCATATAGAGAAAAAGGGAGTTAAAAAGAAAAAAGAAAAAATACACGAATACTAGCTGTTATATACAGGTGTTCTTCATTTCTTTGTATGGCTTCACATTCCTATCTTGTGTTCTTTCATTCCAGCCAGAAGCACTACCTTTAGCATGTTTTGTAATGCATGACTACTTGTTATAAATTCCCTCAGCTTTTGCTTATCAAGGATTGTCTTAATTTCTGATTCATTTTTGAAATATAGTTTTGCAAGATGTAAAATTCTTGGCTGACAATCTTTTCATTCAGCACTTGCAATATTTCATATATTTGCCTTCTAACCTCCATTGTTTCTAATGGGAAATCAGCTGTTAATCTTATTGAGGTTCCTTTATACATGATGAGTCACTTCTTTCTTGATGCTTTCAAGATTCTCTCTTTGTCATTGGCTTTAAATAATTTGATTATGCTTTGTCTCAGAGCAAATTTCTTCGAATTTTCCTGCGTAGAGTACATTGAGCTTTTTGGAGGTGTAGATTAATGTTTTTAACCAAACCTGGGAAGTTCAGTTTCGGGATCATTGTTTCTCCAAATATTCTTTCTGCCCCTTTCTATCTTTCCCCCCTTTTGAGATTCCCATTATGTACATGTTGGTACACTTGATGGTGTCTCACAGGTCCCTCAGGATCTGTTCATTTATCTTCATTCATTTTTCATTCTGCTTCTCAGACTGGATAATTTTAATTGATTTTATATTCAAGTTAATTGAGTTTTTCTTCTGTCTGCTGAAGTATACTGATGAACCCTTCTAGTGAAATTTTCATTTCAGTTATGGTATTTTTCAGCTCCAGAATTTCTAATTGGTTCCTTTTTCTAATTTCTATCTCTTTGTTTATATTCTCTTTTTGGTGAGATATGAGACATCATTCTCCTGGTTTCTGTTACTTTCTTTGTACATGGCTTTCTATATCTCTTTGAACCGATTTAAGATAATTGATTTACAGTCTTCCCCTACTAAGTTCAATGTCTGGGTCTCCTCAGGGGTAATTTCTCTTAATTTTTCTTTTTTTATCCTCTTAGTGGACTGCAATTTCTTGCTTCATTGCATGACTCCTAATTCTTTTTGAAACTGAACCTTTTGAGTATTATAATATGGTAACACATGAAATCAGAATCTCCTCCCTCCCCAAGGTTTGTTTTTGCTGCTTGTTGTACATTGCAGTTGTTTATTTAATGACTTTTCTAAATTAATTTTACAGACTGTACTCTTTTTCATGTATGGTCACTGAGGTTACAGAGCTTGGTGGTCAGCTAGTGAGTTGACAAAGATTTTCTTAGAGGTCCAAAGCAAAATAAGTCTCCCAGGTTTTGTAGCTAGGCTCTACTTGTGTTTTAAGGCATGTCCTCAACATTCAGCTGAATAGTTTACAACCCTTCCTTCACCTTCACTTCCTATTTTTGCAGAGTTTGAAGGTCATCCAGAAGTGAGAGCTTAGGGCTGTCTCAGGTCTTTCCTGAGCATATGCCCTGCCCTGGGCATTCATATGGACTTCTAGACTCTCAGGAATATGTGGAAGCTTTCGAAGCCCTTATTCCCCATAGCATCTTGCTCCCCATCTTTTTCTCTCAGGCTGTTTGTGTGTGTACACTTTGCCACAATTGATATCCTTTGTCTCAAGCAGTTATTGCTGATTCATTTGTCTTTAAATATATTTGACAAACACCTTTTGTCTTTGTCACCCCAAGGGAGTTCCAAGTCAGGTGAAATAAAAGCAAGTCCTGTTCATTTTTCCTTCAGGGAGCCAACCTTAAGGTCAAAACAGGGAACCACAGTTTTTTGAGAATAATATTGGCTCTGGTCCCTCTGGCAGAAATGCAAGATGTCGTCTTCAAGACTGCCACCAAGCCAGGTGATATGGTAAGTGTAAGGTAAACCACAAAGAATTCTAGGTTTCAGTCGATAAGTTGATTATGACAGTTTTTCCAGTGTTTCTGTGGAAGGACAAGCTCAGGGATTTCCCAGCTCTGCCATTTTTGCTGATATCACTTCTCTGAATTACTTTTATAATAAGAAAAATATTTAATTCTTTCTAGTTTGGACAAACAAAAAAAAAACTTGGGCAATGGGATAGCCTGATAGAGTACCTCTTAAGGAATTTTTCTTGAGTAGTACAAGCTCTATCAGAAAGAGGGAAGGTAGGGAGGACACTGGGGGTAGAAGGAAAGAGGTCACTTTTAGTTTGGGGAGACAGCCTAATAGATAATCTCTCAACATATTATGCACAGTTATGGAAATATCCCTGTATCTCCAGCTTCTCCTCCCTTTTCATTTTTTTCTGTCTTGAATTTGGAAATGTTTTTCCCTTAATTACAATATAATCCAATGTGTTGCACAAATTTCTCTCTCTCCTCCACCACTACCAACCACTCCATTAATGATACTTTTCTGAGGACAAGTGGATTCTGGGAAAGAGAGATGAGACTCAGTTCT
This sequence comes from Diceros bicornis minor, assembly GCF_020826845.1. Classification (NCBI taxonomy): domain Eukaryota; kingdom Metazoa; phylum Chordata; class Mammalia; order Perissodactyla; family Rhinocerotidae; genus Diceros; species Diceros bicornis. Next base: position 61,379,289 of record NC_080781.1, read on the forward strand.
AGAACATGATGATCCTAGAATGTCAAAGCAGTCAAATCTCTTAGACATAATCTGGCTGACTTGTTTTCCAACTTTTGAAGACAATTTTTTTTTAAAACATGAAGTCTTGGTGGGTAGTTTTCAAGATGGCAGCGTAAGCAGACTCTGAATTCACCTCCTCCCGCAGACACAGCCCATGTACAACTACTCATGGAAAAATTACCCCTGAGAGAGAACTGAAAACTGGATAAGAGGAACTCCTGCAAAAAACGACAGTCCTAATTGAGGGGGAAGAGAAAGAAACTCCCTTCTGGAGAGAAAAATAACGTCTTCACAAGCTGCCTGCTTCACGGCTGCCAGGGAGCAACCCAAAGGTACACAGCCCTCCCTGGAGGAGCAGGCCCCTGAGCCGGGGAGTGCTTCTACTGTGGACATTTTGTGGACCTAGCACAACCAAAATGAGTGGCATAATATCTGACTTTCCCTGCTACTAAAACATTGGGGAGTACCCCTAGAAAATCTGGTTCACAAAGAAATTAAAACCAGCTCTTAAAGGGTCCACATGCAAACTCATCCATTTCAGAAAGCAACCTAAATCACCAGAAAGAAACGTGCACAGTGCTTTGGTGAAAAGAGACTCACTTGATAGGCTCTGAGTGCATTGCAGTGAGAGGTGACACCTCTCCAGGGACTGGGACATTGGTGGCGGCCATTGTTGTGGCCTGGTGTGGGTGTGCTGACACAGACTCCATTGCAGTTCTCCCTGGGGCCTACTAGACCAGAGTCTGCCCCACCACCTAGAGCACCAATTTAATTCAGCTCAGCCAGGGCAGGCAGCCCACCCTAGACTGGCCACACCCAACAACAAACCCTCGGGCAACTTGTGGGCCTGCATAGATTGGTGACTGGATTCTTTGCAGCCTGGCAGCTGAGCCCATTTCAGTGGGGCAGGGCGTGCACAAGGAGTGGGTGGAAAGTGTGGGACAGTGGTGGAGTGAGTGGGGCTCCCGCCGTGGAGATACTGGGTCCACTTCAGGAGGTCAGGGCACGCACACAGGGCAGGACTGTGTTGAGTGTGTGTGTGGACCTGTGGGCAGCAGGGCTCATCAGCTGCAGAAGAGTTGTGCTTCTCAAAGACCCACATAGTGGGTTTGCCCCACCTTCCAAAGCCTGAAAGAATTGGGTGCTCCCGTGCCTGAGGCCAGCCCCATCCAGCTGCAATCCTCAGAGAGCTGACAAGAGACCTGATGCTGGAGGCTTATAGCATTTGTAAGACCCTGAGCCTAACAACCTGCCACACTGGGGGCCTATTCACTTAAAAGAAATACTGAAACAAAATGTGGTGTTAGAACATGCAGCCAACTGTGCTGGGGCTGCTCCACACCCAATAAAGAGACTGAAGGGCCCACAACACCTACAAGCAGCTGAGCATTACAATAGGTGGCCAGGAGCATAACTCAGCCTCCCTGGGTGCCTACAGGGAAAGCAAACAGGCCACAACAGTGGGACACATGTAGCACACATAGGGGGCACCCCTGGACAATTGAGAACCGAGGGAAGCACACTGCAGGCCTCCTAAGGCGTCACTTATATAAGGTCACCTACCTAAGAGCAGGAGACGTAGCTGACCTACCTAACACATAGACACAAGCACAGGGAAAGAGGCAAAATGAGGAGGCAAAGGAATACATTCCAAGTAAGAGAACAGGACAAAATCCCAGAAAAGAAACTAAGTGAAACAGAAATGAGAAACCTACCTGACAGAGAGTTCAAACAAAGAGTGTTAAGGATCATCACTGATCTGGGGAGAAGAATAGATGAACTCAGGGAGAATGTCAACAAAGAAACGGAAGATATAAAAAAGAACCAATCACAAATGAAGAATACAATACTGGAAATGAAAAATTCATTAGAGGGACTGAAAAGCAGAGTAGAAGATACCCAAGAACGGATCTGCGAGATGGACCAAAGACTAGAAGAAATTACACAAGCTGAACAGGTAAAAGAAAAAAGAATTAAAAAGAGTGAGGACAGTCTAAGGGACCTCTGGGACAACATCAAGCACACAAACATCTGTGTTATAGGTGTCCCAGAAGGAGAAGAGGGAGACAAAGGGGCAGAGAATCTATTTCAAGAAATAATAGATGAAAACTTCCCTAACCTAAGGAAGGAAACAGACATCCATGTACAGGAAGCACAGAGAGCCCCAAACAAGATAAACCCAAAGAGGCCCACACCAAGACACATCATAATGAAAATGTCCAGAATTAAAGATAAAGAGAGACTCCTGAAAGCCGCAGGAGAAAGACAAGTTACATACAAAGGAAACCCCATAATGCTATCAACTGACTTCTCAGCAGAAACCTTACAGGCTAGAAGAGAGTGGCATGATGTATTTAAAGTGCTAAATGGAAAAAACTTATAGCCAAGAATACTCTAAACAGCAAGGTTATCATTCAAAATGGAAGGAAAGATCACAAGTTTCCCAGACAAGCAAAAATTAAAGGAGTTTGTCACCAAGAAACCAATGCTACAAGAAATGTTAAAAGGAGTGATGTAAGGGGAGAACAGAAGACCACAAATAGGAAAAATTATCTATTTCCATGATAAGAGGGTAATGGATACAAATGCACCAAAAAGAGGTTAGATATGATATCAAAAACATAAAATGAGGGAGGAGGGGAGTTAAAGAGTAGAGCTTTCTGACAGAGGTCAAACTAAAGAGGCCACCACTTCTGTATTGAAGGAGAAAGGAACAGAGAAGAACTACTAAAAAACTGAGAAAAAGAAAAAAGTTAAAAAATGGCAGTAAGTACATACTTATCAATAGCTACTTTAAACATCAATGGACTAAATGCTCCAATTAAAAGGCATAGGGTCGCTGATTGCATAAAACAACAAGACCCATATATATGCTGCATACAATAGACACACTTCAGATCTAAAGACACTCACAAACTGAAAGCGAAGGGATGGAAAAAGATACTCCACGCAAATGGCAATGAAAAGAAAGCTGGGGTAGCAGTACTCATATCAGACAAAATAGACTTTAAAACAAAAACTGTAAAAAGAGACAAAGAAGGGCACTACATAATGATCAAGGGAACAATCCAACAAGTGGATATAACACTTCTAAATATCTATGCACCCAATGTAGAAGCCCCTAAATATATAAAACAATTATTAACAGACATAACAAGAGAAATAGACAGTAACACAATAACAGTAGGGGACTTTAACACTCCACTTACACCAACGGATAGATCATCCAAACAGAAGATCAATAAGGAAACAGTGGCCTTAAATGACACACTAGAACAGACAGACCTTGTTGATATTTACAGAGCATTCCATCCAAAAACTGAAGAATACACATTCTCTTCAAATGCACATGGAACTTTCTCGAGGAGTGATCACGTATTAGGCCACAAAACAAGTCTACATAAATTTAAGAGGTTTGAAATAATACCAAGCATCTTTTCTGACCACAATGGTATGAAACTAGAAATCAACTATAGGAAGAAAATCAGAAAAGCCACAAATACGTGGAGATTAAACAAAATGCTACTGTACAACGATTGGGTCAATGAAGAAATCAAAGGAGAAATCAAAAAAATACCTGGAGACAAATGAAAATAAAATACGACATGCCAGAATTTATGGGATACAGCAAAAGCAGTTCTAGGAGGGAAGTTTATAGCAATACAGGCCTATGAACAACCAAGAAAAATCTCAAATAAACAAGCTAACAATGCACCTAAAGGAACTGGAAAAAGAAGAACAAACAAAGCCCAAAATCAGTAGAAGAAGGGAAATAATAAAAATCATAGCAGAAATAAATGAAATACAGAATAAAAAAACAATAGAAAAAATTAATAAAACCAAGAGCTGGTTCTTTGAAAAGATAAACAAAACTGAACATCCTTTACCTGGACTCACCAAGAAAAAAAGAGAGAAGGCTCAAATAAGTAAAATCAGAGATGAAAGAGGAGAAATTACAACAGACACCTCAGAAATACAAAAGATTATAAGAGAATAATATGAAAAGCTATATGCCAACAAATTCGACAATCTGGAAGAAATGGATAAATTCCTAGAATCATACAACCTTCCAAAACTGGATCAAGAAGAAATAGAGAATTTGAATAGACCAATCACCAGTAAGGAAATCAAAACAGTAATCAAAACCCCCCCCCAAAAAAAAAGTCCAGGACCAGACGGTTTCCCTGTTGAATTCTACCAAACATTCAAAGAAGACTTAATATCTATCCTTATAAAACTCTTCCAAAAAATTGAGGAGGAGGGGAAGCTCCCTAACTCATTCTACGAAGCCAGCATTACCTGATACCAAAACCAGACAAGGACAACACAAAAAAAGAAAACTACAGGATAATATCACTGATGAACATCGATTCAAAAATCCTCAAAAAAATGCTAGCAATTTGCATACAACAATACGTTAACAAGATTATACACCATGATCAATTGGGATTTATTCCAGGTATGCAGGTATGGTTCAACATTCGGAAAACAGTCAACATGATACACCACATCAATAAAATGAGGAAAAAAATCACATGATCATCTCAATACATGCAGAGAAAGCATTTGACAAGATACAGAATCCATTTATGATAAAAACTCTGAATAAAATGAGTATAGAAGGAAAGTATCTCAACAAAATAAAGGCCGTATATGACAAACCCACAGCTAATGTCATCCTTTATGGTGAAAACCTGAAAGCTATCCCTCTAAGAACAGAAACCAGACAAGGATGCCCATTCTCACCACTCCTATTTAACATAGTACTGGAATTCCTAGCCAGAGGAATCAGGCAAGAAAAAGAAATAAAAGAGATCCAAATTGGAAAGGAAGAAGTGAAACTCTCACTATTTGCAGATGACATGATTTTATATATAGAAAACCCTAAAGAATCCACCAGAAAACTTTTAGAAGTAATAACCAAATAGGGTAAATTTGCAGGATACAAAATCAACATACAAAAATCAGTTGTATTTCTATACACGAGCAACGAAGTAGCAGAGAGAAATTAAGAATACAATCTCATTTACAACTACAACAAAAGGAATAAAATACCTAGGAATAAACTTAACCAAAGAGGTGAAAGATCTGTACACCGGAAACTATAAAACATTGCTGAAAGAAATTGAAGAAGACGCAAAGAAATGGAAAGATATCCCGTGCTCTTGGATTGGAAGAATTAACATAGTTAAGATGTCCATACTTCCTAAAGCAATCTATAGATTCAATGCAATCCCTATCAAATTTCCAACAACAGTTTTCACAGAAATAGAACAAAGAATCCTAAAATTTATTTGGAACAACAAAAGACCCCAAATAGCTAAAGGAATCCTGAGAAAAAAGAACAAAGCTGGAGGTATCACACTCCTTGATTTCAAAATGTACTACAAAGCTATAGTAACCAAAACAGCATGGTACTGGCACATGGTACCATGTACCAGTACATGGTACTGGTACTTACACCACACACAAAAATTAACTCAAAATGGATTAAAAACTTGAATGTAAGACCTGAAACTATGAAACTTCTAGAAGAAAACATAGGCAGTATGCTCTTCAGCATCGGTCTTAGCAACATATTTTCAAGCACCATGTCTGACCGGACAAGAGAAACAATAGGAAAAATAAAGAAATGGGACTACATCAAACCAAAATGCTTCTGCACAGCAAAGGAGACCATCAACAAAATGAAAATACAACCTAACAATGGGAGAAGATATTTGCAAACCATACATCTGATAAGAGCTTAATCTCCAAAATATACAAAGAACTCATGTATCTCAACAACAAAAAAACTAACAACCCAATTAAAAAAGGGGCAAAAGACCTGAACAGACATTTCTCCAAAGAAGATATACAGGTGGCCAACAGGCACATGAAAAGATGTTCAACATCATTAACTATCAGGGAAATGCAAATGAAAACTACAATGAGATATCCCCTCATACCCATCAGAATGGCCATAATTAACAAGACAGGAAACAACATGTGTTGGAGATGATATGGGGAGAAGGGAACTCTCATAAACTGCTTGTGGGATTGCAAACTGGTGCAGTCACTATGGAAAACAGTTTGGAGATTCCTCAAAAAATTAAGGATAGAACTGCCATATGATCCAGCTATTCCACTGCTGGGTATTTATCCAAAGAACTTGAAAACACCAATGCATAAAGATGCATGCACCCCTGTGTTCATTGCAGCATTATTCACAATAGCTAAGACTTGGAAGCAACCTAAGTGCCCATCAAGGGACGAATGGATAAAGAAGATGTAGTATATATACACAATGGGATACTACTCAGCCATAAGAAACGATGAAATCCAGCCATTTGTGACAACATGGATGGACATTGAGGGTATTATGCAAAGTGAAATAAGTCAGAGGGAGAAGGTCAAATACCGTATGATCTCACTCATTAAGTAGTAGATAATAACAACAACAAACAACCACATAGAGACAGACATTGGATTGGTGGTTACCAGAGGGGTAGGAGGGAGGGCGGAGGGCGAAAGGGATAATTCGGCACAAGTGTGTGGTGATGGGTTGTAATTAGTATTTTGGTGGTGAACATGATGTAATCTATGCAGAAATAGAAGTATAATGATGTACACCTGAAATTTATGCAATGTTATAAACCAATGTTACTGCTATAAACAAAAAATTATTTAAAAAAATGAAGTCTCACAAAGAATACAGACACAGGGACAGACATGCACCGATATGTGTGTGTGTGTGTGTGTGTGTGTATGTATATATATCTATATTCAGGTGTTCCCTGAAGCACTCCACAGAACGATAGGATCCTACGAGTACACTTTGAAATCCACTGATCTAGGCCAGCATGCTCATCTCATTGTTAATGGAACTGGGACTCAGGGAGGGCAACGTCTTGACCAGCCAGGGTTCCTCAGAGATTCAATGACAGAGTCAGGCCTAGTTCCCAATCCTTTCTAACTACTTTCTTCTCTTTTCTCTGCCTCTATCCCTAAGCTCTGATTCAGTCTTCACCCATTTCCAAGAATCCTCACTGCTAGAATGTAAACGTTCTCATTTCCAGTGGAGTAGTTGGATTGTACAATGCCAAAGTGACAAAATACAGCTTATTAAAGGCCAATTGATGCTGAGGAACAATCAAATGGAATGAATATGCACAGGGAAAAAGGATAACGGTCTCTCAAGGGTTCTGGAGAAATTATATAAACAACCTGAGCAGTAGAACTCTCCCCAGCACACTACCCAGAGTCCTTTATGCAAGCTTTACTTTTATGATGACCCTCATACATTCTGTTGCCTCAATTGCGTAAAAATATTTCAGCAATGTAAAAACTCTGTTGATGGGAAGAGGAGGCTAAATAATTCATGGGTACTTCAGTTGAACTGTCAGTCTCGACAAGGGCCTTGGGCTGGACTTCTGGTAGTAGGCTCTTCTTGGAATCCCAAGAATATGCTGGCTTTGTTTTCTCCAAAGAGGTTTCATTTGCTGCTCTGTGTGCCTCCTCCTCAACTTCTCAGCCTGTTGCTAAGCACATCTTCTTTCTCACTCTTTCCTTCTAGTTCTCGCTTTATCCCTTCACTTTCCAAATTACAGAACTGTATCTTGGCCTTTAGCCAAGCATGCAACTTGATCTTGCATTACAAGATCACAGAATGTCAGTGCTATAGTCCTTAACATTCATCCTGATCATTTTATAGGTTGGGAAACTGAGATTCTAGAGCAGTCAAATAGATTTCATGAAGGCAAACAATGAAAAGGTGGCAGACCTGGAACTGCAACACAAGTCTCCTGGCTCTAAACCTATTGCTCTTTCTATTTTCCACTAAACCATGTGGGGAAGGAAATGGAGGACTAAAATAGGGAATTTAGAGACAGAATGGGAGCCTGCCTGTGATCAATCCCCCTTCTCATGAGAATTCGCCTTTCCTTTCAACACTTCCCTTCCAAAGTGTCTTGGACCCTACCCACATCTGATTATATCATATGGTGTAGTGGAAAGACTTCTGGGGTTCTGGCTCTGCAACTAACTTCTTATGTGACTTTAAGCCACTCTCTTCTTCTCTGTGGGACTCAACTTACCCATCTGTAAAATAAGGAGATCTGGATAGATTATCTCTTTGGTTCTCCATTTCCAACTGGTTGGGAGGGTTAATATGTGTAGAGTACGATCTATGAAGTCAGATAAATCGAGTTCACTTCCTGGTTCCACTACTCATGAGATGAATGATATTGAGAGCTCTGAGCTTTCTTTTCCTTGTAGGTCTTCTTTAAAGATAAAGTGAAGTAATATACATATAATAAGACAGAGAAAATTGAAGTCGCCAGAACTCCTCTCATAGAGGACATTGTAGCAACTAGCACAGATTGCTAGTTTGCTATTCAGGAGCCATTTCTCTTCTTCATCCTTACCAACACAGTGATGGTTTTATTTGGGGCTGCAATCTGTCCGCTTAAAATAACACTACATTTCTCAATCTCCCTTTAATTTAAGGGTGGCCATGTGACACAGTTCTGTCCAATACGATATAAGCAGAAATTGTTGAGTGAGGCATCCCTGAAGGCTCCTTAAAAGGAGATAATATATAGACTTTTGTCTTCTCCCCCTTTTTTCTCCCTTCCCAGAACACAGATGTTATGGCCGGCACTCTGGCAAACATATTGAGAATGTCAGAGCAAGGAATGCTCCTTAAGGAAGCAGAATGCAAAGCTAGAAGTTGCTTGGGTCCTGATAATATTGTGAAGCTGACATACCAGCCCTAGCCTGACTTCTCTTGGACTTCTTTTATGCAGGAGAAAAACAACTCCTTGTCTTGTGTAAGCCAACATTATATTTTGTGTTTTTTTTGTGACATGCTGATATGTAATTCTAATATCATGTGTTTGGGAGAAATACTTTGATAATATGCTTGGTGGAGTGGAGTCTGAGCCTCCTAAGTGTATGCTGAAGTGAAAATACATGATCCATCCATACAGGGATGATGGGTTCTATTAACCTCAGAGTCTTTTTTCTGAGCTTTGAGATGAGTAGAGTGTTCAAGTTTAGGGGTAGAACAGAATTACTTTGCATATTACACAATAAAAGAGCATATGAGCACTGAGCACTGTGCTGGGAAAGGAAAAAAGGGAGAGAGGTGAGGGAGAAACTTATGGCTAAGCAGAGAGAAAAATGAATATGAGAGATTAAATGTTGTCATTGTTGGTGACTTTTGAAGTCCTTTGCTGAGGTGTGTGTGGTGTAAACTCATTCTTTCATCTCTCCTACAAAATTTTCAGTAAAATTTTGTATTCGTCAATGATTTTTTTTTCAAAGAGGATTCTATGGGGAAAGGTGGAGCTTAAAGAGGAAGATGAGATGTATATCTGCAAGTAAGCATAAAATCTCAACCCAACTGATGTTAAATAGTAAGTATTGTACAACTTTTCATAAAAAGAAGTCCTAGGTAAGGCAATCCAAAGTTTGGTAATTCAGTGGCTCTACAAATACAAAATCCCAGGTTCTTTCCACCTTCCCACTATCCCATTCCCAGTATGTCAGTTCTTCTCTGCGTTAGCTCCCTTCATTAATCAAATTGGTGCCACTGTTTCAGGTATCAGGTTTAGAACCAACAACATCTAGCTCTCACCCAGTGGTGACTCTGCCCCCCAGGGGACATTTGGCAATGCTTGGAGACATTATTTAATTGTTACCATGTAGGGGGTTTGCTACTGGCATCTAGCTGTTAGAGGCCATGGATGCTGCTAAACATTCTCTAATACACAGGACAACTCCCGCCAACAAAGAATTATCTAGTCTCAAATGTCAGTGTGTAACCCAGCTGTTGAGGAACCCTGATCAAGCAGAAGAAAAGGAGCTATACCTTCCTTTATGCTTCTGAACAGACTTATCAGGTCTCATTGGTCAAAATTGGGTTATAGCTCCATCCTTGCCACTCACTGGCAAGAACAATGAAACACCGTTTTTGGTTTAGACAAATCAGGACCTACCACTGAACCCATTAGGGCTCTGACAGCAAGAAGGAGGAGGGAATTGCTAATGGAGAGACAATCAGCAATCTTGGCTACAATAGGGCAGCTATCTGGGTAACACATGTAATGTCCCAAGCACAGGGCTGGGCACATAAGAATTACTCAATGTTAATTTCTTAAAATGTTTACTTTAAAACAAGATGTAAGAGGGTCTGGCCCCATGGCGTAGCGCTTAAGTGTGCCCGCTCCGCTGCTGGTGGCCCGGGTTCCAATCCCGGGTGCCTACTGACGCACCACTTGTCAGGCCATGCTGTGGTAGCATCCCATATAAAATGGAGGAAGATAGGCACGGATGTTAGCGCAGGGCCAGTCTTCCTCGGCAAAAAGAGGAGATTGGCATGGATGTTAGCTCAGGGCTGATCTTCCTCACTAAAAATAAATAAATAAAAAAACCCTAAAAACTGAAAAAAAAAAAAGAAAACATGATGTAAGAAAATGATATTCTTAAACCAAAGGAATGGTGCTTTCACAGCAGATTTCCATACTTCAGTCTAAGAAGAAAGGAGAACTGATAGCTCAGAGCAGAAGGCCTGCCTCACACCCCTCATATCAATCCACATATGTTTCCATAAGATAAGCACTGCTTGTCCCTCTATGCCCAGACAGCTCGGGGCATAGGAGAATGTAGGGGTTGCTTGATATTAGAGTACAAGGCATGATGCCTGTCTGCAAAGAGTTGACTAACACGATTCCTACCTGCTGGGGGAAAAGAGGCCAATTCCAGAGGTGCAGTCAGGAAGGTCAAGCACAATGGTAGAGGGGTGGAACATAATCATGGTTCAGTCAAAATTCAGCCAGGCAGACAACCCAACAGAAAGGAAGCAGGGCAGTGCCTATTACTTGGTGAGAGCCATTCACCATCCAGGAAGCCTGTCAGTGAGTGGCGGGCTGCAGACACAAGGTAATAAAGCATGGTAATTAAGAGAAGAGGCTTTGGAATCAGCCAGACCTGACTTCCAATTCTGCCTCTGTGTTTCCCTAGATGTGTAACTTCAGGAAATTACTAAACTTCTCTGAGCCTTGGAAGGGATCCTTGTAAGAGGAGTAGAGGAAAGGAGATGGGTCTGACAGACATGGTTTTCTCTAGTTCTTTTAACATACTTAAAATAGAAGATTGAAAGTTTTTTTCCAGTAAGTTCAGTGTCTGGGCCTCCACATGGACAGTTCTCACTGATTTTGTTCCCTGTATATAGGCCATATTTTCTTTTTTCTTTGTATGTCTTATAATTTTTATTGTGAAAAATGACATTTTAAATATATTGTGGCAACTCTAGAAATCAGATTTTCCCTCCTCAGGATTTGTTCTTGTTCTTGTTTGTTGTGGTGGTTGTTTGTTTAGTGACTTTTTTGAACTAATTTTGTATTCTTTGTTCTTGGGCCACTGAAGTCTCTGTTTGGTTAGATTAGCGGTCAGCTAGTTATTGAACAAAGACTTCCTTAAATGTGTAGAATCAATGAGTCTCCAAATATTTGCCAAGAGGCTCTACATATGTGTTGGAATATGCCTTCAACACTCAGCCAGGCAGTTGACAATTTTACCTTAGCCTTCACTTCTTGTTTGAGCAAAGACTCAATGTTAGCCAGAGGTGAGAGACTGGGGACTTCTCTGGTTTCCCTAAGCATGCACACAGCCCTGGACATACACACAGCCCTAGACATGTGTGTGGCCTTCTAGAGTGCAAGGAATATGTCATAGCTTTTAAAAGCCCTTATGGATGATTCATTCACCAGCTTTTCCTTGAAGATTTTTGGTTAGCCTATTGTTTGCCTCAAGTATTATCCATCTCCTCAGGCAGCAGAGAAATTAAATTGTCTCTAAATATTTTTGACTAATGCCCACAGGGAAAAGTCTTTTCACACTGGGCAAGTTTGAGTCAGTTCAAGTAAAGATATCCTTGCAAGTGGGATCTTTCAGGGAACCACAAGACAGGTCAAATAATGACAGTTCTCTGGGAATGAGGCTTTGAAGGAGCTCATATCCCATTCCCCCTCCAGTGGCTGGAAGCCTGTTGGCTTTCACTGTTATTGCAGGCTGTTGGTTTTTAAGGCTACCACAAAGCTGGAAATAGAGGAATGGGAATAGGCCAACTCAAACTGCTGCAAAGCTCACTGTTCTAACTGAGACTCATCTATTTTTCTTGAATAAATGCTCCCCAGACTGCTGCAAGTCTTTAGTTAATTTCCAGAGTTCTGGAAAAGTTGAAGCTGACAATTTTGCCAGTTTTCTCATTGATTTTTTGGAGGAGAGAAATTTCGGAGGTACATAGTCTGTAATTTTTCTGAACATCCAAGAAATAGTTTTTATACTTTAAAACTCTAATTATTTATGTATTGGCATCTATATTATATTTATCCTCCCTCCTTCTTATCTTAATGGCAGTTATCTTGAAGCCCTCTGAAACAACTTGATCTTTGGTGCTAGGCTGGCTACCATTGTCTGACTGAAAATTCTTAAGAGGATTTTCTTGAGAAAGGTTTGGGGGACACATGCTTATCTCCTACTGTGGCTGTCTCTTCAGAGTCACCACTTAAATAAGCTTAAGTTTTTCTCTTTCATTGGACATTTTGCTAAATGTGACAAGAAGCAGCTAACACATACCAATGAGATGTTTTACAACCAATACCACTATACTTAGAGACTCTGTTAGAACATGATGTGGCTTGCAAGGAATCACCAGTAATATAATTAACAAATGTTTTGCCATGGTATAACTAGGGTTACCAGCTTTCTATTTGTGCTCTCTCTGCACGCCACCCGTATGCTAAATACTGTTGCAATGCCTCAATTCTGGTACCAAATTCTGTATCAGTTAAGACACACAATTGGTTGATGTAACAAAAAGACTCCCAAAACATAATGTCTTAAAAAATAGAAGCTTATTTCTTATAAAATTAGGTCAGTGGTCCAGGGCTAGTATGGACACTTAATAGTGCTGGGCACTTTAATTATGAACAATTTGAAGACCCAGGCTCTTTCTATATATTCTGCCATTCTTAAAAATGCCCAAATATTCATATTATGGTTACAATGGTTGATCCAGCTCCTATCATCACTCCTGCATTTCAGCCATCAGGAGGAGGAAAGAGGAAGAAGGAGGGGAATACCCTTTCCTTTAAAAGAGGATCTAGTCATTGCACATATTGCTTTGGCTCACAGCCTATTGGCCAGAATGTAGTCAGAGAGCTACATCCAGCTGAAAAGAAGGCTGAGAAATGTAGTCTTTATATTGGGCAGCCACTTGCCCAGCTAAAATTTGGAGGTTCTATTAATAAAGGAGAAAGGGGAGAATTGATATTGGAAGATAACTAGCAGTCTGCATACACCTCACGAAGTATCAAGATCCTGTTTTCTCTCTTGTGTCAAGGGAAGTTTGTGTTCCTGGGCAAAAAGAGAAGTTATCTGCAGAGAACTTACCTTCCTGGTTTTCATCATTCTCTATGCTTTGAGGTGGGAAAGGATTTTCTTAGGGGAGGTGGGGAGTGAGACGAGTGACTTATTCCGAGAGAGGTAAAAGCTGAAAGATAGAGAGAAACCCTCTCTCTAAAGAAAGAGATGTAAGTCTGTGTTCACTTACATAGAGAGGATCCACACCTTGCTCACTGGCTGAGCCTTAGGATTGTTGCAGAAAATCATAGGGAAATAGGGGCATGGGCACTTTGGGAGGCTGGATCCTATATATAAAGATGCCCAGCCCTTGTAAGGTTTTCCATGCTCAGCCTGGCACAGGGACTTTGTGAGCTTGGAACTTGAAGTTTTGCCAGCAATGATGGACTGAAGACTGAAATGCTTTAACCCCTTTTATAAATACCATGAAAACCTCCTGGATTCTTGTGATACTGTAGAGAGGAGGAAGGATCTTTCCAGCACTGAGGATGAATTTTCCATCACTCCAGAAGGATTCGATTTCAAGAGTATATGACCGGGCCGGCCCGTGGCTTAGCAGTTAAGTGCGCGCGCTCCGCTGCTGGTGGCCCGGGTTCGGATCCCCGGGCCCGCACCGAAGCACCGCTTGTCCGGCCATGCTGAGGCCGCGTGCCACATACAGCAAATAGAAGGATGTGCAGCTATGACATACAACTATCTACTGGGGCTTTGGGGGAAAAAAAATAAAATAAATAAAATTTTAAAAAAAGAGTATATGACAGTTTTTGTACAGCTAAATATGTGTTATAAGATTCATACACTTCAGAATGAGGAGAGCTTCTGGAATGCATGGGACCAGCAGACATTTCCAAGGGAAGGGATTGTGTCTCTTAAGAAACTCAAAACACAACAGAACTGTTAACAGGTCCAGTTACAAGGCCCAAACTAGGTCATAAAAAAAAACAAGAGGGGCTTAAATCCCCTTTTGTTACCTCTCTCAGAAGGTTTCTCCTGCATCCCACAGTACTTGGAGGAGCTGAAGGCTGGTTATACAGCTGAGGACAACCAGCTGCTCTCCATTTCCACAGAGCAAGACACAGAGGGAATAGACTAAAGCAACTGCTAAGATAGAGGTCAGGCACATGGAAATATTTGCTTTGGGGGAAGCACCCCAAGCAGTAAATGAGAGAACCAAGGAGGATTCTTAGTTTTTCACTCTGATCTCCCCACTCCAGTCCATCCACTAGAGTAGCATCATTTTAAAGATACAAATTACACCATTTTATGGTCTGACTTAAAACCTGCTATGGCTCCCAATTGCCCACAGAGTAAAGACCAACCTCCTTAACATAGAATACAAAATTGCCTATCATCTGACCCTGCTACTTCCCCAAAGTGTTCCCCGAACACCGCATGATATTTCCAATTTCTATGCCTTTATATATTCTTTTTATGTCCTTTATATATTAGTTAGTGTTCTTTGATTGTAAGCAGCCAAAGTAAGCTACAGCCTATTCACAACACAGCAGCCAGACTAATCCTATTAACATACAAGTCAAATCAGGTCATTCTTCTGCTCAAAACTCTCCGGTGGATCCCCGAATCTTTTAAGGGTCTACATGATCTTGTTCCTCTCTCCCTTGCTCACTTTGCTTTAGCCACACTGGTCTCCTTGCTATTTCTCAAACACATCAGGCATACTGCTGACTTAAGGCTTTTGCATGGACTATTCCCTATGCCTTAAACACCTTATTTAAATTGCAACCTGCCTTTCTCTCAGAGCTCCTGATCCCATTTACCCTGCTCTATGTTTTTCATTGCACATATCACCTTCTAGCATACATGATTCAGTTTATTGTTTTTGTCTTCTCCATACACTAGAATATAAGCACTATAAAGGCAGAGATATCTTTCTGTTTTGTTCATTGACATATTTTGAGCTCTTGGAATAGTGACTGGCACATACCAGACTCTCAATAAATGTTTGTTGAATGTACTGCTGAAACAGATTTTATCTAGCTTAAACAAAAAAGGAATTCCCTTGAATGGTATGAGATAGCTCACAAAAATGAAGGAATAGTTGAAGGCTGTTTATTCTGTGATGAATCAGCTCCAACTCTTATGTCCTTGCTTCAGATATTCATTATTCAAAATTCAGAGAACATGCATGCAATCTACCTAGCTTAGGTCATTTTCCCGTTCCTTAACTGGAAGAGGGCAGGGCACATTTTTTGACAACCCCACCAAATTGTATCCAATGGGAGCTGCGTATCTCCCCCACAAGTAAAGTTGGGGTATTCTCACTAGAAGAAAGGGCAGTGTTTTCTGGGCAGCAAGTACAACAAATGTCTACTCTTCTCTTCTTGGAATGCCCTTCTCCACCTTCTCCTCCTGGTGAATTTCTATTTAGCCTTCAAGTCCTCTTCTCACCCTACCCAACCCCTCCAACTTTCAGCAAGTTGATTTAGCTTCATACTTCATTGGGAAAATAGAAATAATCCTATGGGAGTTCCTACATCTTATAATTATGAAATCTGCAAATCTATCTTCATCATGCAACCACCTTCTACCTTCTCCTTTTCCCCGTATATCACAACAGATGAAGTATACCTTGCCTTAAAGGTCAATCGCTTTGCAATTCCTGTTGGACCCCACATCCTCCCAACTCATTCAAGACTCCATATATTTGGTTATTCACTCATTTGCCTACATTATCAACCTCTCCCACTCTACTTGATCATTGATTATTCCTATAAGCATAACATTATTTGGTATCTCCCATATTAAAAACAAAACAGAACCAAAAAAAAAAAAAAACCTTCATCTTATACCTCTTTAGATACCTATCTCATTTCTTTGCTCCAAGTCAAAGCCAAACTTCTTGAAAGGGTTGTTTACCCCTGCTCCAATCATATTTCTACCCCTATCACCCACCGATACTACTCTTGTCAAGGTCACTAATGATTTTCAAGTCGATAAATTCAATGGACACTTTGCTATCCTCATCTGACTTGACATCTCAGCAGCGTTTAGCACAGGTGGCTACCCCCTTCCTTCTTGGAAATAGTTTCTTCTCTTGTCTTCTGAAACACCCCTCTCTTGGCTTCACTCCCATCACTCTGGTCACTCATTCTCAACATCTTTTTCTGACTTTTCCATCTCTTCCCTGGGTTCCTAAGGGCTTGATTTCCTAGTACGGCTCCTTCTCTTCTCTTTTTACATGTTCTCCCTAGGTGCTCTCATTCATTCAGTGGCCTTATAAATGCCATCTGTAGGTGAAAAACTCCTATATTTAAATCTCTAGCCCAGACTTCTTTTCAGACATTTGTATATCCAATTGCTTACTTGACACCTCCTCTTGAATGTCTTGCAAATGTCTTAGTCTTAACATGTTCCAAGCTGAACTCTTGATTACCACTACCCCCCCAAACTCTGTTATCTTCTGAATCTCAATAAATGGTACCACTATCCACTAGTTGCTCAAGGTAGAAATTTGGGAAACCTCCTTGATCTCTCCCTCTCTGTGTCCTCATTTTCCTTAGTAATTTCTTTTGATCCTGCTTACAAAATGTATGCCATATCCGTGCTCTTGTCTCCATTTCCACTACCACCATCTTATTCTAAGCTACCATCACCTCTTGCCTGAACTAATTGGTCTTGTTTCCTCTACTGTTCCCTGTACTTAATTGCCACACTATAGGCTGAATAAACTTTTACAAATATACATCGGATATTATTCCTCTGCCTTAACCCCACAATGATTTTCCATTGCACTTGGAATAAAATCCAAATTCTATACCTTGATTTACAATGTCCTTCATGACCTAACCCATGCTTACCCTTCCAGCTTAATTTCATACCAATCTCCCTCTAATTTATTCTGCTCCACTGGTCTTCAGCTCTTTGAACTCTTTCCAGCTTTAGGAATTTTGAACACACTGTTTACTCTTTCTTGGAATGCTATTTCTCAAAATCTTTGCCCCTTTTTGTCCTTCAGGTCTCAGCTTAAAAGTTAAATCCTCTCCGAGGTTTCTCCTGAACACACAATCTGCAATCTTAACAAATTTTCTCTCCTCCACCACACCATTATTCTCTCAGTACTTGTTTATTTTTATAGAATCTCAAATTTTGTACATATGTTTTTACTTATTCATTTATTTATTTGTATATTCTCTGTCTCCACTATTAGACTATAAACTCCACAAGGGCAAGATATTTTGCCACTCACAAATATACCACAACTTTTGGAAACCTTCTGCCACATTGTAGGGACACAACAAATGCTTCTTGAAGAATTGAACTAAAAGATCAGTTCAAATGTCATCATGGCCCATATACCCAGGTGAGAGAGAGATATTTCTAACATTGTAGTCTAAGTGCCTTTCCTACCCTGACATGCTAAAACTTTGTAATTCCATTATTACATTCTGTTAAGTTTTACAGGCTCTTTGGTGTGAATCTATGTAGTTTTATATATTCAAAAAAGAACTGACCCAGGAACTGTAGCTGCAGAAATATGGCTACTGGGTACACAGCTAGAGCTTCCCTGCTATTAGATGTCAACATCCAAGCTAGAATAATTGATATTACTTTACCTTCTCTTTTAAAAAACAAGAAGAAAGCCCCCAAAAAGATAATCACCTACCATTTTTCTAGCCATGTACTGGCTGTACTCACATCTAGAATCTCATTTACTCCTCAAATGTTTTCTATTCTCTGCAAAATGGAGTTTTATCTCTAGCTTCCCCTAATCAGTTAATTATCCTCTGGATAGAGTCCCACTCAGAAATTTATGGATCCAATTTCTCAGGGAAAAGACATGGGGGATAAAATTCTTTATGTATTGGTTCTTCATAGAGACAGATAAACTGGATGGTGACTTATTCCAGCAGTCTGTGACCATGCCTGGTTAAGATAAAGCTATAGCAGCACATTGGAGCTAGAATGCTTTTATCTGTAGTTCTCACCACAGTCTTTTGAGGTAGGCAGGCTGGGCCTTATCATCCCATTTTGCAGTAAAAGGAATTGAGGCCTAGGAATCATAAGGGACTCCAACAAGTGATAATAACTCCCATTTGTTAAGTCATGCACTCTGCTAGACACTTTATGTACATTACCTCATTTGAGCCTCACAACAATCCTAGAAGATGGGTACTATTAGCATCTCCATTCTACGTATTGGAAAACTGAGGCTCTGAAAAATGAAGTAACTTTCCCAAGGTCACACAGCTACTAAGCTGCTAAGCCAGGACATCAAGGTGTGCCTAACTCTAAGTCTCATGCTACTAAAATCACTCTGCTATTATAGAGGTTAAGATTGGAATTCAGATTTCCATCCTGTCAAATCCAGTGCTCAACCTTTCCTCTCATACTATACTGGTCGCTTTATCCCCATTCCAGAGGAAGTGCAGGGCCAGCTTTCTATTATTTCTCTCCCACTCAATCTGTTGCCCTCCACTTGCAAGTAGGGGGGAGTGATCTCTTCTTCATATTGTTGCCAATTCTTTATTTTGTTGCTGGGAGTGTAAAATATTTTTCAGTTATGAGCCTTTGATCTTAAGCTTCTGAATGGTCAGTCTCAGGGAGAGGTGTGGGGAGCTGGTAACCATACGGAGGACATAGAATCATTCAGGACCATTCACTGGACCAGAAAGGCAGTGGCCCTCAGGCAGGAGAGCAAGAGCTTTCAAACTCTGGGGCAGACATAGAGATTAGGAGGAAGAAGATTTAAAGTCAGACTGGATCAGGTCATCCTACCAAGAAAAAGAAAAACAAGGCCAACCCACCAACAAAGCAGTCAATAAAATGAGCCTTGGACTCTACACAATCCCATTCAAGACAATTATTTCACCCTCCCACTTCACTCTTTCCATCTTTTTTCCTGACTCCCTTACGGAGACTACCAGCTTCTGATCATTTGGCTTTTCCTCTAGTCCCTGGCCTATGCTCATTTATCGAAATTTTTCCAGTTTTATTGAGATATAATTGACATATATCACTGTATAAGTTTAAGGTATACAGCACAATGGTCTGACTTACATATATTGTGAAATGTTTATCGCAATAGGTTTAGTTAACATCTGTTAACTCATATTGATACAAAAAAAAGAATAGAAAAAAAGCTTTTTTCCTTGTGATGAGAATTCTTAAGACCTACTCTCTTAACTTTCAAATATACCATACAGCAGTGCTAACTATAGTCATTGTGTTGTGATTACATCCCTAGTACTTATTTATCTTGTAACTGAAAAGTGTACCTTTTGAATGCCTTCATCCAATTCTCCCTACCTCTACCCACCACTGCCGGCAACTACAACTCTGACCTCTTTTTCTAAGAGTTTAGTTTTTTTCAACTCCACATACAAGTGAGATCATAGAGTGTTTGCTCTTCTCTGTCTGACTTACTTCATTTAGCACAATATCCTCAATGTCCATCCATGTTGCTGAAAATGGCAATATTTCCTTTTTTATATAGCTGAATAATATTCCATTATACATATATGAAAACTTCTTTATCCATTCATTTATTGATGGACACTTAGGTTGTTTCCGTTATAAATAATACTGCTATGAACATAGGGGTGTAGATATCTCTTTAACATAGTGCTTTCATTTCCTTAGACTATATACCCAGAAATGGAGTTGATGAATCTTATGGTAGTTTTATTTTTAATTTTTGAGGTGTCTCCATACTGTTTTTCATATTTGCTGTGCCAATTTACAATTTCACCAGGTTCCCTTTCCTCCACATGCTCGCCAGCATTTGTTATCTCTTGTCATTTTGATAATAGCCATTCTGACAGGTGTGAAGTGATATTTCATTGTGGTTTTGATTTGCATTTCCCTTATGATTAGTGATGTTGAACACCTTTTCATGTACCTGTTGGCCATTTGTATGTTTTTTTTGGAAAAGTGTCTATTTGGGTCCTTTATCCATTTTTTAATTGGATTATTATTATAATTATTTTTTTGCTGAGTTGTATGAGTTCTTTGTATATTTTGGATATTAACCCGTTATCAGATATATAGTCTCCAAATATTTTTCCCATCTGTAGGTTATGTTTTCATTTCATTGATTATGTCTTTTGCTGTGCAAAAGCTTTTCAGTTTGTTGAAGTACCACTTGTTTGTTTTTTATTTTGTTTCTTGTGCTTTAGGTGTCATATACAAAAAGTCATTGTCAAGACCCGTGTCAAAGAGACTGTTTCCTGTGTTTTCTTTTCTTTTTTTCTGCTAGGAAAGATTTTCCCTGAGCTAATACCCATTGCCAATCTTCTTCATTTTCTTCCCTCCCCCAAACCCCAGTACATAGTTGTATATTCTAGTTGTAAGTCCTTCTAGTTCTTCT
This sequence comes from Diceros bicornis minor, assembly GCF_020826845.1. Lineage (NCBI taxonomy): Eukaryota > Metazoa > Chordata > Mammalia > Perissodactyla > Rhinocerotidae > Diceros > Diceros bicornis. The sequence goes on from NC_080781.1 coordinate 61,400,044, forward strand.
ATCTGAGCTGCCACCACAGCATGGCTACTGACAGATGAGAGGTGTGGTTTTGCACCTGGGAACCCAACCCAAGCCACCAAAGTGGAGTGTGTCAAACTTTAACTGCTAGGCCATCAGGGCTGGCTCCCTTGTGTTTTCTTATAGGAGTTTTATTGTTTCCACTATTACATTTACATCTTAAACCATTTCGAGTTAAATTTTGTGAGTGGTATAAGATAGGGTTCTAGTTTCATTCTTTACATGTGAATATCCCATTTTCCCATTATGATTTACTGATAAGACTGTCTTTTCTCCATTGATCATTCTTATCTCTCTCAAATATTAGTTCACTATATACACATGGGTTTATTTCTGAGCTGTCAATTCTGTTCCATTCATTTATATGTCTGTTTTTATGCCAGTACCATACTGTTTTGATTACTACAGCTCTATAGTATGGTTTGAAATCAGGAAGTGTGATGCCTCCCACTTAGTTCTCCTTTGTCAGAATTGCTTTGGCTATTTGGGGTCTTTTGTCTTTCCACATAAATTTTAGGATTTTTCTTTTCTACTTCTGTAAAAAATGCCATTGAAATCTAGATAAAGATTGCATTGAATTGAACCTATAGATGGCTTTAGGTAGTATGGACATTTTAACAATATTAATTTTCCAATCCATGAACATGGAATACCTTTCCATTTATTTGTGTCTTCTTGGATTTCTTTCATCAATGTCTTGTAGTATTTAGTGTAAAGATCTTTCACCTCTTTGATTAAATTTATTCCTAAGTATTTTATTGTTTTTGATGTTATTGTAAATTGGATTGTTTTCATTATTTTCCTGATAATTTGTTGTTAGCATATAGAAACACTACTGATTTTTGTATGTTAATTTTGTATTCTGCAACTACCAAATTTGTTGATTAGATCTAACAGTTTTTTTGTGGAGTCTTTAAGATTTTCTATATATAAAATCATGTCATCTGCAAATAGAGGTAATTTTACTTCCTCCTTTCCAATTCTGATGCCTTTTAGTTCTTTTTCTTGCCTGATTGCTCTGGCTACGACTTCAAGAACTATGTTTAGGGCCGGCCCCGTGGCTTGGCGGTTAAGTGCGCACACTCCGCTACTGGTGGCCTGGGTTCGGATTCCGAGCGCGCACCGACACACCGCTTCTCTGGCCACGCTGAGGCCGCGTCCCACATACAGCAACTAGAAGGATGTGCAACTATGACATACAACTATCTACTGGGGGGCTTTGGGGGAAAAAAAGGAGGAGGATTAGGCAATGGATGTTAGCTCAAAGCCGGTCTTCCTCAGCAAAAAGAGGAGGATTAGCACAGATATTAGCTCAGGGCTGATCTTCCTCACAAAAAAAAAAAGAAGCAGTCACGCTTACAGATTTAGGGAAAAAAAAAAAAGCACTATGTTTAATAGGAGTGGTGTGAGTGGGCATCCTTGTCTTGTGCCTGATCTTAAAAGAAAAGCTATCAACCTTTCAGCATAGAGTATGATGTTAGCTGTGGGCTTGTAATATATGGCCTTTATTATGTTGAGATATGTTTCTTATAGACCTAATTTGTTAAGAGTTTTTCTCATGAACAAATATTGAATCTTGTCAAATGCTTTTTCCGTGTCTATTGAGATGATCATATAATTTTTTCTTCCATTCTATTAATGTGATGTATCATATTTACTGATTTGCATATGTTGAACAATCCTTTCATCCCAGGGATGAATCTCACTTGATCATGGTGCATGATCCTTTTAATGTGCTACTGAATTAGATTTGTTAGTATTTTATAGAGAATTTTTACATCTATATTCATCAGGGATATTGGCTTATAATTTTCTTTTCTTGTAGTGTCCTCTTTTGACTTTGGTATCAGGTTAATGCTAGTCTTGCAAAATGAGTTTGGAAGTATTCCCTCATCTTCAAATTTTGAAGCGTTTGAGAAGGATTAGTGTTAATTATTCTTTTAATGTTTGGTAAAATTCACCAGTGAAGCCATCTGGTCCTGGGCTTTTCTTCATTGGGAGATTTTTGATTACTGATTCAACCTCCTTACTAATAATCAGTCTATTCAGATTTTCTATTTTTTCCTGATTCAGTCTTGGTAGATTGTATGTTTCTAAAAATTTTTCCATTTCGTCTAGGCTGTCCAGTTTTTTGGCATGTAGTCGTTCATAGTAGCCTCTTATGATCCTTTGTATTTCTGTGGTGTCAGTTGTAATGTCTCCTTTGTCATTTACAATTTTGTTGATTTGAGTCCTCTCTCTGTTTTCTTTGGTTAGTCTAGGTAAAGGTTTGTCAATTTTGTCTACCTTCTCAAAGAAACAAATCTTAGTTTTGTTAATCTTCTCTATCATTTTCCTATTTAACTCTGCTCTAATCTTTATTATTCCCTTCCTTCTGCTAACTTTAGGCTCAGTTTTCACTTTTTCTAGTATGTTGAGGTGTGGATGGAGGTTGTTTATTTGAAACCTTTCTTATTTCCTTATATAGGCATTTATTGCTATGAACTTTCCACTTAAGACTGCATTTGCTGCATCCCATAAGTTTTAGTATGTTGTGTTTTCATTTTTATTTGTCTCCAGATACTTTTTCATTTCCTCTTAAATTTCTTCGTTGGTCCATTGGTTGTCCAGGAGAGTGCTATTTAATTTCCATGTATTCACGAGTTTTCCAGTTTTCCCCATTATTGATTGCTAGTTTCATACTATTGTGGTTAGAGAAGATACTTGGTATGATTCAATCTTCTTGAATTTGCTAAGGCTTGTTTTATGGCCTAACATATGATCTATCCTAGAAAATGATCCATTTGTGCTTGAGAAGAATATGTATTCTGCTATTGTCAAATAGAATGTTCTGTATATATCTGTTAGGTCCATTTGGTCTACAGTGTTGTTCAAATCTGCTGTTCCCTTATTGATTCTCTGTCTGGATGATCTATCAATTGTTGAGAGTGCAGTATTAAAGTCCCGAACTGTTATTGTATTGCTGTTTATTCCTCCTATTAGCTCTGTTAGTTTTTTCTTTATATATTTACATATTCCAATGTTGGGTGCATAAATGTTTACAATTATTATATATTCTTGATGGATTGACCCCGTTCTCATTATATAATGACATTCTTTGTCTTTTTTATCATTTTTAAAATCTATTTTCTCTAGTATAAGTACAGCTACCCTGCCTTTTTTTGTTACCATTTGCTTGAAATATCTTTTTCCATTTCTTTATTCTCAGTCTATATGTGTCTTTAAGGCTAAAGTGAATCTGTTTTAAGGAACATATCATTGGATCTTGTTTTTCTTTTTAACCCATTCAACAGTTCTATGTCTTTTGATTGGAGAATTTAATCTATTCACATTTAAAGTAATTATTGATAAGTAAGAACTTACTATTGCCATTTTGTTAATTGTTTTCTGGCTGTTTTCTAGATCCCTTGTTCCTTGTTTTATCCTGCTGTCTTTCTTGTTTGTGATTTGATGTCTTTTTCTTTGATTTCTTTATCATGATCTTTTGTGTTCTTACTACTGGTTTTTCCCTTATGGCCACCATGAGGCTTACATAAAATATCTTAAAATATAACACCCTATTTTAAATTGATAACAACACTAATTCAAAGCATTCCTACAGTTTACACTTTTATTTCTCCGCCCCCTCACTTTTAGGTTATAGATGTTATGATTTACATATTTTTATTGTGTAGCCAATAACAGATTATTGTAGTTATTTTTATTTTTACTACATTTGTTTTTTAACTTTTAAACAAGAGTTGTAAGTGAATTACACACCATTACCATATTACAGAATCTAACTTTGACTATATATTTACCATTACTAGTGAGTTTTATGCCACCTTTTTATGTTTTTATGATATTAATTAGCATTCGTTTACTTCCACTCAAAGAACTCCCTTTAGCACTTCTTGTAAGGCAGGTCTAGTGGTAATGAACTCCTTCAGCTTTTGTTTGCTTGGGAAAGTATTTATCACTCCTTCATTTCTGAAGGCCAGATTTGCTGGGTATAGAATTCATAGTTGATACTTTTTTCTTTCAATATTTTGAATGTATCATTCCATTATCTCCTGGCATGAAAAGTTTGTTGAGAAATCCACCTTTGGTCTTATAGGGGTTCGTTTGTATGTAACTCCTATCTTTTCTCATGCTGCTTTCAAAATTCTTTCTTTGTCTTTGACTGTTGACAATTTAATTATAATGTGTCTCAGCGTAGCCTTTTCACATTCAAACTATTTGGGGTGTTTTGGGCCTCATGGATCTGGATGTCCATTTATCTCCCCAGGTTAGGGAAAATTTCAGCTATTATTGCTTTAAATATACTTTCTGTCCCTTTCTCTTTCTTTTCTCCTTCTTGAATTCCTAGAACACGGATATTGTTTCTTTTTATTGTGTCCCTTATGTCTCACAGGATTTCTTCACTCTTTTTTCGTTATTTTTTATTGTTGCTCCTCTGACTGGATAAATTTCTAATGTCCTGTGTCCAGGTCACTGATTCTTTCTCTGCAAGGTCAAGTCTGCTTTTGAAACTGGTCTATTGAGTTCTTCAGTTCAGTCATTTTATTTTTCAAGTCCCGGATTTCTGTTTGGGTTTTTTTAATGATGATTTCTATTTCTTTGTTGAGTTTCTCATTTTGTTCATGCATTGTTTTCCCAATTTCATTTAGTTGTCTATCTGTGTATTCTTGTACTTCATTAAACTTCTTTATGAAAATTATTCTGAATTCTTTGTCTGACAGTTTATAGATCTCCATTGTTTTAGAGTCAACTATTGGAGCTTTTTTAGTTTCCTTTGATGGTATCATGTTTACCTTATTTTTCATGATCTTTGATTCCTTACATTGGTATCTGCACATTGAGTAAGTGGTCTCCTCTACCAGACTTCACAAATTTACTTTGGCAGAGACACTTCTTTACCAATTAGCTAAATTTGGATTTCTGGATGTGTCCACTGATAATATCCTTGAGCAGGTGGGACTTGCTAACAGAGTCTATTTTTGGGTGAGGCCACTGCCTGAGTTCTGAGTTTGGGGGACATGCCACTGGCTGAGGATAGCTGCATAGGACTGCTGGCTGGCTTGGTTCCCTACACAAATGAAGCTGTAGGATGGGCTCTGTGGTTGCCGGGGTTCTCTGGTCAGGCTTACCAGATGGTTGGGACTGAGTACCATACTCACTAGTATGCAGGGATATGAATTAGCTTCCCTTCTCTGGCTGAGAAGCAGAATGGGCTTCAGGGCCTGCACAGCTCATTGTTTGGAGACCAAAATAAGACAAGACTGTGCACTGAATTCCCTGGCCAGACAGGGCCACTGGTTTTGCTCTGCACTTGGGGAAAGCTATGGGCTATGCACTCTGTTCAAGTGCCACTGTAAGCAGAGCTGTTGGATGGACTATATAGCTACCCACGTGCTCTGGTTAGGTCCCCTGGTGGGGCAGGCTGAAGGCTATATTCAGAAATTACGGGGGTAAGAAATAGTTTCCTTGCATAGGCAGAGCAGTAGAACTGGCTCCAAGTCCAGCAAGGCTCTTTGTTTGCAGTCTTAACTCAAGGCTACCCATGCCTCAAGTTCCGTGGCCAAATAGGGCCACTGAATTTGCTCTGCTGATGATCAGCTCTGCTTGCTGGACTCTGCTCATGCATTTCTGGGCTATGCAACTTTCCAGGTATTCCAACCATACTTTCTTGTTGGGTGGCACCAGGAGCTACACTCAGCAGTGGACTGGGGGCAGACTAGGCTACAGAGCTGGCAAGACTCTTAAAGACTTGAATCAGGCAGATCTATACACCACCATGTTCCCTGCCAAGATCCAACTGCTGGTTTTTGCAAACCTCTCCCCTGTTCTCTGTCACAATCAGATTCTCAGTGGTCAAGTCCCACAGATTCCTCTGCAATCCCCATGGGGCAAGACCAGAGTAGGGGATCCCAAGAAATGACTTACAATGCTGGGGGAGCTTGGTGTCCACCCTGTACTCTCTTTTTCCACTGAAGGAACCAGCAAGGTGCTGCCCTGGCCTGGGGGGGGCAACATGGTCAGCATGTAGCCACTCCTCTTACCTTTTTAATGTGGTCTTTCTTGGTCTCCAGGGTGCCTCAGCCTCACCTCCATGTTCTAGGATTTTCTTAGTGGTATCTTGCCCATGAATAGTTGTTAGTTGTTCTTGTGAGGGGGAGCAAAGTCAGGAATTAGCTATGTTGCCGTCTTGGTGATGTCACTCTCATTCATTGAATTTGATGAAAGAATGTCTTCCCAGATTTGACTGCTGACCATCCCCAAGATGAACCTTGCGCTGCCTTTTCTGTGATTTTTCTCCCTGTGGCAGTTTTAGAGCCACCTTGGGCAAGCTATCTCTTCTCTGGGGACTCCAGACCAACATTTGGAGCTTTCCATCCAAGCTGTCTTGAGTAAAAGGCTATAAAGAGCAGATCCATCAGCTACAATCAACAGGTGGAATCCAGTTTCACAAAGGGACAGCAGAGCCTTAACACAGGGAAGGGAATCTACATCAGGAAAATGAAAATTCCTTGAAAGATCTGGCCCCAGGTACAAAATCAGACTTCTGGGAAATGGATCCCTTGAGGCCTTCCAAAGTAAGTGTAGCAGAAGATGGATGCCCGGTCAGTGAAGGCCATCTATCCAGTCCCCAAATGAGAGGAGCTTCTCTGCTAGAGGAAGGAGTAGTCTTGGAGCCAGCACAGTTGCAGGACCAGAAGGTGTCACATGCCTCAGACAAAGGGAACTGCCTGGGAATTGGGGCTGATAACCTCAAGATCCAGAACGACAGCTGGCCTGAATTCACCCTGGGCTAAAGTCTGAACATCTTGGGCAACAACACAAATCAATTTCAATTTTGAGGTAAAGAATGAAAATTGGGGCTAGATGCCCTATAAGCTGTGAGCTTGGCTACATGTAGTGGCTAGATGAGAAACAAAAACTATGTTCTCTATTTTTGTAATTGTTTCCTCTTAAGTGTCCCTTTTGAAAAAATTCAACTCTGTTGTAGCTGAGCTAAGGGGAAAGGATTTGGCCACATTTCAACTGACCTAAGAGAGAGGAGAGATCAGATGTGGCCAAAGCTTTCTAGGTTCAGCAGGTTGAAAAAAGCTAGTGATCTTGGGCACAGAGGAAGGCACAAATCCAGGACAGGTACAGATAGATAGCTCTGAACATCAATTTCATCCTGTTCAGTATTTACCTTCCCACCTGGGTCCTTGGGAGCTGGTTTGTATAGCTCACTTCCTGGGCCCCACGGTCCACATACATCTTGTGTGTCCCTTTAGGGGGTATTTGGCAGAACCACCTCAATGTCAGGTCTTGGTATCTCAAAGAATTATGGGATCTCAAATATCAGACTTGGGAGGGTTTGTAGCGATGAACTGGTTCAGTGCTTCTCAACCCTGACTTAATATCAGAATCTCCTGGGAGAGGGGTGAACCTTTAAAAGTCTCTTTGGCCCTAGCTTCAGAAATTCACATTTAATTGGTTATGCATGTATTACGTATTTATAAAAAAAATCCCCAGGTAATTCTAATGTGCAGGCAGGGTTGAGAAGCACTGATGTGGTCCAATCTTTTCATCGTATAGATGGGCAAACCGAGGCTCACAGAGGTGAAAAGAATTATCAAAGATGTCATAGCAAGCAAGTGAAAGAAGCTAGAATATAGGTCTTCTTATTCCTAATCCCATACTTTTTCTAGTATTCCACAATACTTCTTAATGTAGAAGGCTAGTATAGTTCTGAATTCCCTCTAAGCGTCACACATATCTGGTTCTACATGGCATAAAGCTTACCACTACTATTACATTCAAACTTCTTCACATACACCCCATATAACCCTAGACTCAGAGAATGATTGGAGAAATGTAGAGGGGTTGCTTCTTAAGTGAAGTGAAATATGCTTGTGTCTGACCACTCCCAACCCCAAGGAGCCCTTAATATCAGAACATGGGAAACTTGTTTTAAAAATAGAATAATTCCGGACATTTTTATCTGCTTTTTATGAGTATTTCCCTAAGTAATTAAATATGGCTGCAGAGTCTACCCATTTGTAACTCTGATTTAATTAACTAATCTCACATTATTATAAACCTAGATGGTTTGCAATTGTTTTGCTATTACAAAACAGGGCTTCAATGAACATCCTTTCAGTTGAATTTTTGCCAACGTCTAAGATAATTTCTTAGTGAAAACTTTTTTAGGTAGAAAAGCAAACTATAAAAATACAAATGGTGAGAATATTTTTAAGCTCCAAATTGTCCTTTTGAAATATTGTACTGATTTATACTGTCATGGAAAGCATGTAAAAATAACGAATTTCCCACATTCTGCCCAATACTGGGCTATTAATCTTTTTTACTCTTTACCAATCTGACAAAGAGAAAAATGGCAACTCATTTTTTTTTTTTGTGAGGAATATCAGCCCTGAGCTAACATCCATGCTAATCCTCCTCTTTTTGCTGAGGAAGACTGGCTCTGAGCTAACATCTATAAATGGCAACTCATTTTAATTGCATTTATTAATATCATTTCTCATGTATTAGTGGCCATTTGTATTTCTTTTGGTTTCCCTGTTCCTGACCTTTGCCCATTGTGATAGACAAAATTCTAAAATGACCTCCAATATTCTCAACTTTGGTGTACATGCCCTCCCCTAGAGTGTGGGCAGAACCTGTGAATATGACGGGATAGTCACTCTTGATTAGGTTATGCTATATGGCAAAGGTGATGAGATAGTCAATCTCATGATTATGTTATGCTATGTAAGACTGACATAGCATACTTGAAAGGAATTTTCCTTCTGGCTTCGAAGAAGTTAACTACCATGTTGTGAGAGGGCCACAAGGCTTGGACCTGATGGTGGCCTCTAGGAGCAGAGAGAGACCCCTCCCCAGTTGACAGTTAGCAAGAAAATGGGTACTCAGTTCTACAACCACAAGGAAATGAATTCTGTCAATAACCTCCATGAGCTTGGAAGAAGACCCTGAGCTCCAGTGGAAGTGATATTCTGGGACTTCAAAAGCTAAGTTATAAGAAGCCTTGCAGCTTCCATCTGGCTTTTTTGCAATGCTCTCTTTTGTGACTCTTTTTTCAAACCCAGCCTCCAGGCTGTGAGAAGTCCAAGCCACATAGATAAACCACTTGTAGGCACTCTTGATGACAGCCTCCGCTGTTCCAGCATCAACTATCAGTCATACAAGTAAGTCATCTTGGACATTCTAGTCTCACTGAGCTCCCAGCTGATTGACACTCCAGCCGATAGCACCTGTAGGAGGAGAACTACTCAGCTGATCCTGCAGAATTACAAGACATTATAAGAATAATTCTTGTGTTAAGCCACTAAATTTTGTGATTTGTTATGCAACAGATAACAGGAATAGAAATTGTCCTTGAAGTGGGTTTTAACCAATGCAGACATATGCCTATTGAATTTGTTAAATACAGCAATAGATAACTAGAACATATATGAATACATTTAATCCTGTTAACCATATGGAATAAGTACTATTACTATCCCTATTTTACAAATGAGAAAAGGAAATGATAAGTGATTTGTCCAAGATCACAGTGTTAGTAAGTGACCAAACCGTAATTCAAATTCAGATACTTTGACTCCAGAGTCCATATTCCTAGATATGTTATCCTGCTGCTTATGAACACAAATGGAAAAAATCTAAATAAAATATTGGCAAATTAAGTACAGGAGCATATTAAAAGAATAACAGCATAACCTAAGTGGGGTTTATCTCAGCAATGCAAGGATGGCACAGTAGAAAGCCTATCTTTAACAAATTAAAGACAAAATATCATATAATCATCTCAAAAGATGTGGAAAAAGTGGTTGGTAAAAATCTCACATCCATTATTTCACGGAAAAACTTTTGGCAATCTAGTATGATCACAGAACTTTCTTAGGTTGAAAAAATGTCCTTAAGTAACTTGAAGGACATATAAAGCATAAAGTTGAAATAATGAAATTAATTTCATTAAAGTCAGGGAAGAATATCTAAACAAAACTACAGCAAAGACAAATCTTAGTGATGAAACATTAGATGCATATCCATCAATGTCATGAAGAAGACCAAGACACCCACTATCACCACTTCTACACAACATTAATCTGAAGGTTTTAGCCAGAAAAATAACAGAAGAAAACAAAATAAGAGATAAAAAGTTTATAAAAGAAGAAAGATGTGTTCTAAAAGAAACAACTATCACATTAAGAAACGACTGAGCCACAAAATATAAAAATTAATAGCTTTCCTACAAATCATTCATCACCAATTAAAAATTTAACAACGTAAGTTATAATCACAATAACAACATAAAGATAAAGTACTTAGAAATAAGCATAAGAAGAAATACTCATGTCCTTGATAGAGAAAACTATGAAATTTTTACTGATAGACATAAAGATGACCTAAATTAACGGAGAGATAGACCATATTCATGAATGGAAAACTAATATTGTAAAATTATTCTATATTTACACTAAATCAAATTTGTTAATTGTTTCAAACCCTTTCATGCTGTATATATTTGGACTACTTGCTCTGAAAATTTTAAAACTTGATATTTGTACAAGTTTCATAAATCTTTGATGAATGATAGAAAATTAGATTTAGTCTCTGTTTATAGGGTAAAAAGTTTAATATATAGTTGTTAATAATTATGTGGTTTAAAGGCCTTGTATCTTTAATTACATTTGGCTACTTGATCTGTCAAAAACTGAATTATATTAAAATTTCACACTACAATTGAATTTCTGGAAGTTTACCTCTACAGAAATTTTGTTTTATGTATTCAAGTACATTATTAATTAGCACAGAAACATACATGATAGTTATATGTTTATCTTTTAGTAGGATAATCAGTTAAAAATGCCCTCATGCTACACAGTAAAATACTACGCAACAGCTTAAAAAAAAAGGAGGTCTACATGTACTGATATGGAAAGTGTTCCAAGATATATTAAGTTAAAAATACAAGGTGTAGGGGCCGGCCTGGTGGCGTAGCAGTTAAGTGCATGCACTCCACTTTGTCGGCCTAGGGTTTGCGGGTTTGGATCCCAGGTGTGCACTGACGCACTGCTTGTCAAGCCATGCTGTGGCGGCATCCCATATAAAGTAGAGGAAGATGGGCACGGATGTTAGCCCAGGGCCAGTCTTCCTCAGCAAAAAGAGGAAGATTGGCAGATGTTAGCACAGGGCTGATCTTCCTCACACACACACAAAAAGAGGTGGAGAAAAGTGTATAAAATCAGTTAACACTTGTGAAAAAATATATTTTGCATATGTATATAAATACATAAAAGATCTCTGGAAGGATACATAAAATCTGGTAACAGTTGCATTAGGAAAGGGGAGATGGATGACTAGCATCAGTAAGAAGACAGAATTACTTTTAACTGTATATAATTTTACACCACATGATTTGTTTTAGTCTGTGCATTTATTAATTGCTCAAAAAGTGAAATAAATTTAAATTTAAAAACTCCATAAATAAGTAAAATAGAGCAAAAGAATCCAAATAGAAAAAAAGTCATCAAAAGAAATGAATAAGCAATTGACAGAAAAGTGTCTAATGAACACATGGGAAAATATTCAACCTCATTAGTGGTCAGGAAAATGCAAATTAAAACAATAATTTTTTACTTCTCACCCATTAGATAGGCAAATATTACAAAGCCTATTTGTTCAGGTGATGAAAAGAATGTGGGAAAATAGAAACATTCATATGCTGCTGGTGGAGATGTAAATTGCTATAACCACTTGGGAAATCAATTCAACTGTAACTGGAAAAATTGAAAATTAACATACCCTAGGATCCAGCAATTGTATTTCTTTATTCTCTAGCTAAACTCTTGTGCTCAGGAACACATGTACAAAGATGTTTATTGCAGTGACGTTTGTATTGGGGTAAATTTGGAAACAACCTAAATGTTTATCTACAGATGTGGTATATTTATATGATAGACTACATAGAAAAAGAAATGCGGCATATATTCATAAACACATATAACCAGTCAACATAGAAATTGAAGATAGATCTCTTCAATAGATCTCAATAATATAATATCAAATAATACCATTGATCTACACTTCTAAAGCGCACACAAAACATTATTATATATTGTTCATGGCTACATAGCTATGAATATATATGAATGTAAAAAAACAGGAAAGCATACATATTAAATTAATGATTGTAGCTGCTTTTAGGGAGGAAAGGAGTGAAATGAGAATGAGGATAGGAAGAACAGAAGGTTTAATTTTACCTATAATAATGTATTTCTTGAAATAAAAAATACTTGAAGCAAATATGATAAAATTGAAAATATTAATGAATTAAAATATTAATTGCCAATTCTATGTGATTGATAGAGAGGTGTTTGTTCTATTTTTATTGTACTTTTCTGTACTATTTAAAATTTCCCATAAAGTAAATATATGCAAAAAGCATAAAAGATGTATTTTAAAAATAACAGAACAAAGAAAGAATCTGAGGTCAATCTAACAACTCAAAGTGTGTTCTTTTTGCTTTTCTCTCTGTGGCAGGTGATAACAGAAAGTCTAGTTCTTCAGAGAGTACGTGATGCCCCAAAGATATAGAAAATAGCAACAAGTGATGATCTAAGTGGTCAATTGATTCTAAAAGGTCTAGCAGTTAGTAATGGAGAGATTACTGCACATATAGAGCACAATGATGGAGAGACCTGAAATTGGGTTTACCCACAGATCAGGGCAGCAACTTGGAGGTCTGTCCACAGGCAACAGGGAATCACAGGTGAGAGTGAGCGTAGGGGCTGGGGAGCCTATTAGATACTGGGCTGGGATCTGAAGAGCTGGGCTTTCAATATCCGTGACCCTTTCCAAGCTACAGTAAACACACTTCACATTTAAGAACTTTGAGTTAAACATTAAAAATAAAATGGGTGTCTGCCCATATCTGCCAACAATTAGAAGAGATATTGGATCTGACTGTAGTTGTGTCTGTGATGGGAAGAGATATTGGCTGAGACCCCAAAATTCTGACTCCTTGACCAGCTGTAGACAATCGTACTAGGTCCTCAAAGAACATACTGCTCAGAGGACAAACAGACACTCCAGGCCAACACAGAGTTTTTATTCCATGTCAGGGATTTAGTACCTTGTTATTTTATTTTTTTGTGTGTGAGGAAGATCAGCCCTGAGCTAACATCCATGCTAATCCTCCTCTTTTTGCTGAGGAAGACCGGCTCTGAGCTAACATCCATTGCCAATCCTCCTCCTTTTTTTTTTCCCCAAAGCCCCAGTAGATAGTTGTATGTCATAGTTGCACATCCTTCTAGTTGTTGTATGTGTGACGCGGCCTCAGCATGGCCGGACAAGTGGTGCATCGGTGCGCACCCGGGATCCGAACCCAGGCACCAGTAGTGGAGCATGTACACTTAACCGATAAGCTACAGGGCCGGCCCCATGTCAGGGATTTAGACTCACACCCCAGTGTTGCTTCCTACCACCAAGATCAGGCTGGATCAGGTTGGGCTGTTAGGGACTAGAGACAGGGATATAAGCAGCCTGTCCTATGCCCTCCTCCCTCAGAAGGGCCTCAGAATCTTATAGAGATTGTGGTCCTCTGGATCTTATTGCTCCAATTGCCAGCAGGGCCCCTAAAAGCTTAGCCCAGAGAGCCTCTGGCTAATTCATATGTCCTTGATTTCCTGAACCTAGTGACCCCTTTTTGTGTCCTAAATGTTCTTGTCTCTTTGGTGAAAAAGTCAGGAATAGGAGAAGTTTTGGACTCCCCCTAGGGGTTAGAGAATGCCACTACTAAGCAAAGCTCCTACAGGACAAGGAACTTGCAGCCTGCTTCATTTGGGTATTTGAGTGCTCTCTAGGATTATATCTTACTTTATTTTTTTAAATGTTCACATAAGATGTAGAAACGAGAACCAACATTTCCAGAGCGTGTACTTTGTGTCAAAAACTTTAGACATATAGCATGCCAGGAATGAGCTGAGAGTATTCTAAATAGGCATGAGACAGAGATACGTAAAACAGCAGCAGTGGGCATCTTCTTCCTCCCAGAAAAGGACTAGCATTGAAAATCCAAGGAAGTGAGCTTCTGTGTAAACACAATAGACACAGGGATCTAAACAGATCCAATAGGGGTAAAGTACTGCATGAATGGGGGAAGGAAGAGGATGCTATTGGCCATTTATCATTCTGAGAATCAGCTGAATTCTAGTTTTCTTTCCACAGGAAAGAGAATTGCATCCATCCTACTACAGAAGAGGGCTAAAAGGATCTGAAACAGGATTTTGGCCCACCAACTGACTGATAGAACGTCATGCATTCCTGTGGCTTGGCCAAGTATGTGAGGGTTTAAGAAACTAAGTAACATAGGCCCAGTCAGTCAGTGTGAAATAAGAGAGTACAGATACAAAATCAACATATATCAGCAGTTACCAATTAGAAAATGTTACAGAAAAAAAAGATAATGTTGATAATGTTTATAATGTCAACCAAAACTACAAAATATCTAGGAATAAACCTGATAAAAATGTATAAGACTTATATGGAACAAAAATCTATAAAACATTACTTAAGGATATAAAAAATCCAAATAAGTGGAGAAATATGCTATTGACATGGACAGAAAGACTCAATATTAAAGAGATGACAATTCTCTTCAAATTGCTCTATAAATTTAAAGGGGTCTCAATAAAATCTAATATGTTTCATTTAAACAGAAATTAACAAGTTCATTTTTAAATTTGTTTGGAAGAGAATATGAACCTAATTTAGTGAAAATATTTTTATATTATTTATTTATTTATTTGTTTGTTTGTGTATTTATTTTATTTTATTTTTTCTTTGTAGAAGATTGGCCCTGTGCTAACATCTGTTGCCAATCTTCCTCTTTTTCTTTTTTTCTCCCCAAAGCCCTAGTACATAGTTGTGTATCATAGTTGTAGAATTGTAGCTCTTCTATATGGGCCACCACCACAACATGGCTTGATAAGCGGTGAGTAGGTCCATGCCCAGGATCCAAACCGGCAAACCCCGGGCTGCTGAAGTAGAATGAGCAAACTTAACCACTATGCCAATGGATGAGCACTGTGAAAATATTTTTGGAAATAAAAATAACAAAGAAAGATTTTCCCTACCAGATATCAAAACATTTTATGAAGCTATAATTATTGAAAGTGCAGAATTGGAACAAGAATAGACAAATCAATAGAACAAAATGGAGCCCAGGAACAGACTATAGATATACAGATATACATATAGATATAGATGTGAACTGATATGTGACAAAGTTGGTATTTCATATTAGTGTGTAAAGGATGGCTGAATTTAATACATAGATTGGAAATAATTGGTTATATTTTTGGAAAAAAGAAAAAGTTAGATCTCTATCTAACACTAGTTACAAAAATAAATTCCTCATTAATTAAATAGTTTAATGTGGAAACAATTATTAAATATTTTTATATGCAAATATTTATAAATTTGGAGTATAAAAGGTCTTCTTGTATAAGACATAAAGTACAATACTTTAAAGGAAGAGATTTATGAATTTGACAACATCAAATTGCAAAAACTTTTACAGCATAAAACAACATAAACAAAATAAAACAACTGACAGACTTGGAGAAAATACTTTCATGGAATCACTATCTGGACTATAAAAAGAACACTTACAAACCAAAAAGAAAAAGAGAAACAGCCCAATTGGAAAATGGACAAAGAAAATAAGCAATTCACAGAACAGAGAATCCAAATGGCCAATAAACATATCCAATAATGCTCGAATGTTGCTTATAATCTCAACTCTAATTTAATAAAAATGAGATATTTTTGCCTATCAAAATAGCAGACATTTTAAGTGCTGATAATATCAAATATTGATGAAGGTGTAGGGAAAAATACTCTCATACACTGTTGATGAAAATATAAATTGGTACAGACTTTTTTAGAAGGCAATTTGGTAGTGTCCATTAAAATTAAAAATGTATGTATCATTTAATGAAGTAGTTCAACTTTTAAGTGACTAAAAGAGAAATATTTGTACATATGCATAAAGAAGCATATATAAGGATGCTTGTTGCACTATTGTTTATAATAGGAAAAACTAGAAACAACCGTACAGAAATGGCAAAATAAACTATGGTATATCTATACTATGGAATATAATGCAAGAGTTAAAAAGGAAGAGATACTAACTTGAAAAAATTGAAAACATATTTTTGATTGAAAAAAACAAGTTGTAGAACAATATGTACACTATGACACCATTTATGTTTTTTAACTCCCACAGAACAAAAGAATATATTTGTACATTGTGTTAGTACAGCTCCTCATAGAAGCAAATGTCGAGGCAGGATTAGATGTATAAGAGATTCATTGAGTAAAACACCTGTGAAGGATATAGGGAGAGGAACCAGTTGTCAGGGACAACCTTCAGACTTTATGCAGGTCTGGCACATGTAAAAGAAGAGAGGGAATGGAAATCTGAGGAAGTCTTGGCCGGGCCAATGAGGAGTCCCTGAGCAAATTTTTCTGTTAGGGAAATCACAAATCAAACAGGCCCGGCCCACCTCTAGTGTCTGCACCATGTTCAGTCTTGGCTCAAAGTAGCCTGGAAGAAGCACGGCTTCAGTTTTTATGCTGCAGTGGATCCAAAGGTGCCACAGCTGGGACTGTCAGTCAACTGTGCTCCCCACAGCAAGTTTTCTTAAAGGAACATCTGAATGATAAATCTCCATGTCTGCCACATACATGTAAATATACATGTCTATAAATGCATAGAAATGGTCTGGAACGATAACATCTAACATTTACTGATAAACAAACTGTAGTACATCTATTCTATGTAATAATACTCAACAGTAAAAAGGAATATACTATTGATACAAGCAACTTGGATGGATCTCAAAGGAGTTATGCTGAGTGAAAGAAGCTAGTATCAAAAAATTACATTCTGTATCATTACATTTATATAACATTCTCTAAATGGCAGAGTTGTAGTAATGAAGAACAGATCAGTGGCTGCCATGAGTTGAAATGAGGGAAAGGGATAACTATAAAGTGACAGTATGAGGAGGGATTTTGTGGATTATAGAAAATTCTGTTCCTCATCATGGTGGTAATCACATGAATCTATACATGTGATGAAAATTCATGTTATTACACACACACAACTGGAGGAAACACTGGTGAAATCCAAATAAGGTCTGTAGTTTAGTTAATAGTATTGTGCCAATGTCAATTCTTGGCCTTGATAATTATATACTGTGGAGAAGTTGGGTAAAGGATATATGAAAATCCTTAGTACTATTTTTGCAACTTCCATGTGAGCATAAAATTATTTTAAAATAAAAAGTTTTTAAAAGTTTTAGTTTTTTTTATTGAGGTCACATTGGTTTATAACACTGTGTAAATTCAAGGTGTACATCATTATATTTCAGCTTCTATATAAACTACATCGTGTGAACCACCAAAAGTCTAGTTTCCGTCCATCACCACACAAATGTGCCCCTTTATTCCTTTTCCTTCCCCCAACCAAAACTTCCCCTCTGGTAACCACCAATCTGTTCTCCTTATCTGTTTGTTTGTTTATCTTTCACATATTACTGAAATCATACCATACTTGTCTTTCTCTAACTTATTTTGCTTAGCATAATACCCCAAGGACCAACCATGTTGTTGCAAATGGCACAATTTTGTCTTTTTTGATGGCTGAGTAGTATTCCACTGTGTATATATATACCACCTCTTCTTTATCCGTCCATCAGTTGGTGAGCACTTGGGTTTCTTCCAAGTCTTGGTTATTGTGAATAATGCTGCTATGAATATAGGGGCACATATATCTTCTCAAATTAGTGCTTTCATGTTCTTTGGATAGACACCCAGAATTGGAATAGCTGGATCATATTGTAGTTATATTTTTAATTTTTTTAGAAATCTCCATACTGCTTTCCATATTGGCTGCACCAGTTTGCATTCCTACCAGCAGTGTATGAGTGTTCCCTTTTCTCCACACCCTCTCCAATACTCGTTATTCTTTGTCTTTTTAAAACAATGTTTTTCTTTTTGAGGAAGATTTGCTCTGTGCTAACATCTGTTGCCAATCTTCTTTTTCTTTTTTCTCCCCAAAGCCCCAGTACATAGTTGTGTATCATAGTTGTAGAGTTGTAGCTCTTCTCTGTGGCACTCTGCTTTAGTATAGCTTGATGAGTGGGGAGTAGGTCCTCACCCAGGATCTGAACCAGCGAACCCCATGCTGCTGAAATGGAATGTGCGAACTTAACTGATACGCCACTGGGGTGGCCCCCGTTGTCTCTTTAATAAGAGTTATTCTGATGGATGTGAGGTGATAGCTCACTGTAGTTTTAATTTGCTTTTCCCTAATAATTAGTGATGTTGAACATCTTTTCATTTGCCTGTGGACCATCTGCAAATCTTCTTTGGAAAAATGTCTGTCCATATCCTCTGCCCATTTTTTTTATTGGCTTGTTCATTTTTCGTTGTTGAGTTGTATGATTTCTTTATATATTTTGGAAATTAATCCCTTATCAGATATATGATTTGAAAATATTTTCTCCCATTTAGTGGGTTGTCTTTTCATTTTGTTGATGATTTCCTTTGCTGTGCAGAAGGTTTTGGTTTGATGTAGTCCCATTTTTTAATTTTTTCTTTTGTTTCCCTTGCCTGAGGAGGCATGATATTCAGAAAAATAGTGCTGAGAACGATGCCAAAGAACATACTGCCTATGTTTTCTTCTAGGAGTTTCATGGTTTCAGGTCTTACATTCAAGTCTTTAATCCATTTTGAGTTAATATTTGTGTGTGGTGTAAGATAGTGGTCTACTTTCATTCTTTTGTAAGTGGCTGTCCAGGTTTCCCAACACCATTTATTGAAGAGACTTTCCTTTCTCCATTGTATCTTCTTGGCTCCTTTGTCAAAGATTAGCTGTCCACAGATGTGTGGTTTTATTTCTGGGCTTTCCATTCTGTTCCATTGATCTGTGTGTCTGTTTTTGTACCAGTACCATGCTGTTTTGATTACTGTAGCTATGTAGTATATTTTGAATTCAGGGAGTGTGATACCACCATCTTTGTTCTTTTTTCTCAGGATTGGGCTATTTGAGGTATTTTGTTGTTGCATATAAATTTTAGGATTCTTTGCTCTATTTCCATGAAAAATGTCATTGGGATTCTGATTGGGACTGTGTGGAACCTATAGATTGCTTTAGGTGATATGGACATTTAAACTATGGTTATTCTTCCAATCCATGAACATGGACTATCTTTCCATTTCTTTATGTCTTCTTTAATTTCTTTCAATAATGTCTTATAGTTTTCAGTTAAATGTTCTAGTTTTTTGAAGTGGTTATAGGGCAGAAGTCAAGATGGCGGCATAAGCAGACTCTGAACTCACCTCCTCCCACAGACACAGCCAATTTACAAATACTCATGGAAAAATTACCCCTGAGAGAGAACTGAAAACTGGATAAGAGGAACTCCTGCAAAAAAGGACAATCTTAATTGAGGTGGAAGAGGCAGAAACTTCCTTCTGGAGAGAAAAAACACTGCCTTCACAAGCCGCAGCACCTCACGGCTACCAGGGAGCAGCCCAAAGGTACGCAGCCCTCCCTGGAGGAGTGGGGCCCTGAGCCAGGGAGCGCCCTTGCTCTAGGCATTTTTGGGATCCAGCACAATCAAGACTAGTGGCATAATATCTGACTTTGCCTGCTACTAAAACATTGGGGATTACCCCCAGAACATCTGGTTCACAAAGAAATTAAAACGAGCTCTTAAAGGGCCCAGATGCAAACTCACCCTTTTCAGAAAGCAACCTAAAATCACCAGAAAGAAAGATGCACAGTGCTTTGGTGAAAAGAAATTCACCTAATAGGCTCTGAGTGCATTGCAGTGAGAGGTGAGACATGTGCAGGGACTGGGACATTGGCGGTGGCCATTGTTGTGGCCTGGTGTGTGCGTGCTGACACAGACACCACTGAAGTTCTCCCTGGGGCCTGCTAGCCCAGGGTCGGCCCCAGCCACTAGAGCACCAATTTAATCCAGCTCAGCCAGGGCAGGCAGCCCACCCTAGAGACTGGCCCCACCCAACAACAAGCCCTCAGGCAACTTGAGGGCCTGCATAGATTGGTTACTGGATTCTCTGCAGCCTGGCAACTAAGCCCATTTCAGTGGAGCAGGGCATACACAAGGAGTGGGTGGAGAGTGTGGGGCAGTGGTGGAGTGTGTGGGGCTCCCACTGTGGAGAGACTGGGTCCACTTCAGGATGTTGGGGCGCACACACGGGTCAGGACTGTGTTGACTGTGTGTGTGGACATGTAGGCTGCAGGGCTTGTCAGCTGCAGAAGAGTTGTGCTTCTCAAAGACCCACATAGGCGTATACCACACCTTCCAAAGCCTGAAACAATTGGGTGCTCCTGTGCTTGAGGTCAGCCCCACCCAGCTGCAATCCTCAGAGAGCTGACAAGAGACCTAATGCTGGAGGCTTATAGCATTTGTAAGCCCCTGAGCCTAACAACCTGCCACACTGGGAGGCTACTCACTTAAAAGAAATACTGCAACACAAATGTGGTATTAGAACTTGCAGCCAACTGTGCTGGGGCTCCCCACACCTGATCAAGAGACTGAAGGGCCCACAACAACTACAGGCAGCTGAGCATTACAACAGCTGGCCAGGAGCATAACTCAGCCTCCCTGAGCACCTACAGGGAAAGCAAACAGGCCACAACAGAAGGACACACGTAGCCCACAGAGGGGTCACCCCTGGAATATGGAGAACAGAGGGAAGCACACAGCAGACCTCCTAAGGCATCACTTATATAAGGTCACCTATCCAAGAGCAGGAGACATAGCTGACCTACCTAATATGTAGACACAAGCACAGGGAAAGAGGCAAAATGAGGAGGCAAAGGAATACATTCCAAGTAAGGGAACAGGAGAAAACCCCAGAAAACGAACTAAGTGAAATGGAAATGAGAAACCTACCTGACAGAGAGTTCAAACAAAGAGTGTTAAGGATGATCACTGATCTGGGGAGAAGAATAGATGAACTCAGGGAGAATGTCAACAAAGAAACGGAAGATATAAAAAAGAACCAATCAGAAATGAAGAGTACAATACTGGAAATGAAAAATTCATTAGAGGGACTAAAAAACAGAGTAGAGGATACAGAAGAAGGGATCTGCGAGCTGGACAAAGACTAGAAGAAATTAGCCAAGCTGAACAGGTAAAAGAGAAAAGAATTAAAAAGAGTGAGGACAATCTAAGGGACTTCTGGAACAACATCAAGCACACTAACATCCACGTTATAAGTGTTCCAGAAGGAGAAGAGCAAGACAAAGGGGCAGAGAATCTATTTCAAGAAGTAATAGATGAAAGCTTCCCTAACCTAAGGAAGGAGACAGACATCCGGGTACAGAAAGCACAGACAGCCCCAAACAAGATAAATGCAAAGAGGCCCACACCAAGATACATCATAATCAAAATGTCCAGAATTAAAGAAAAAGAGAGACTCCTAAAAGCCACAGGAGAAAGACAAGTTACATACAAAGGAAACCACATAAGGCTATGAGCTGACTTCTCAGCAGAAATCTTACAGGCTAGAAGAGAGAAGCACGAAAAATTTGAAGTGCTAAAAGAAAAACATTTACAGCACAGAATACTCTACCCTTCAAGGTTATCATTCAAAATGAAAGGAGAGATCCAAAATTATCCAGACAAGCAAAAATTAAAGGAGTTTTTCACTAAGAAACCAGTGTCACAAGAAATGTTAAAGGGACTGATTTAAGGGGAAAAAGACGAACACAAATAGGAAAAATTATCTGTTTCCATGATAAGAGGATAATGGATACAAATGCACAAAAAGAGGTTAGATATGATATCAAAAACATAAAATGAGGGAGGAGGGGTGTTAAAGAGTAGAGCTTTCAGACAGAGGTCAAACTAAAGAGACCATCAATTCTGTATAGAAGGAGAAAGGAACAGAGAAGTATTACTAAAACACTGAGAAAAAAAAAGTTAAAAAAATGGCAGTAAGTACATACTTATCAATACCTACTTTAAATGTCAATGGACTAAATGCTGCAATTAAAAGGCATAGGGTGGCTGATTGGATAAAATAACAAGACCCATGTATACACTGCATACAAGAGACACATTTCAGACCTAAAGACACTCACAAACTGAAAGTGAAGGGATGGAAAAAGATACTCCACGCAAATGGCAATGAAAAGAAAGCTGGAGTAGCAAAACTCATATCAGACAAAATAGACTTTAAAACAAAAACTATTAAAAGAGACAAAGAAGGGCATTACATAATGATCAAGGGAACAATCCAACAAGAGGATATAACACTTGTAAATATCTACGCACTCAACGTAGGTGCACCTAACTATATAAAGCAATTATTAACAGACATAAAAAGAGAAATAGACAGTAACACAATAATAGTAGGGGACTTTAACACTCCACTTACACCAACGGATAGATCATCCAAACAGAAGATCAATAAGGAAACATTGTCCTTAAATGACACACTTGAACAGATGGACCTAGTGGATACATACAGAGCATTCTATCCAAAAACTGAAGAATACACGTTCTTTTCAAATGCACATGGAACATTCTCCAGGACTGATCACATATTAGGCCACAAAACAAGTCTACATAAATTTAAGAGGGTTGAAATAATACCAAGCATCTTTTCTGACCACAACAGTATGAAACTAGAAATCAACTATAGGAAGAAAATCAGAAAAGCCACAAATACGTGAAGATTAAACAAAATGCTACTGAACAATGATTGGATCAAAGGAGAAATCAAAAAACACCTGGAGACAAATGAAAATGAAAATACGACACCCCAGAATTTATGGGATACAGCAAAAGCGGTTCTAACAGGGAAGTTTATAGCAATACAGTCTATCAACAAACAAGAAAAATCTCAAATAAACAAGCTAACAATGCACCTAAAGGAACTGGAAAAAGAAGAACAAACAAAGCCCAAAATCAGTAGAAGAAAGGAAATAATAAAAATCAGAGCAGAAATAAATGAAGTATAGACTAAAAAAACAATAGAAATAATTAATAAAACCAAGAGCTGGTTCTTTGAAAAGATAAACAAAACTGACAAAACTTTAGCTAAACTCACCAAGAAAAAAAGAGAGAAGGCACAAATAAGTAAAATCAGAAGCAAAAGAGGAGAAATTAGAACACACACCTCAGAAATACAAAAGATTATAAGAGAATACTATGAAAAGCTATATGCCAATAAATTCAACAATCTGGAAGAAATGGATAAATTCTTAGAATCACACAACCTTCCAAAACTGGATCAAGAAGAAATAGAGAATTTGAATAGACCAATCACCAGTAAGGAGATCAAAACAGTAATCACAAACCTCCCCAAAAATAAAAGTCCAGGACCAGAGGGCTTCCCTGGTGCATTCTACCAAACATGCAAAGAAGAATTAATACCTATCCTTCTCAAACTCTTCCAAAAAATTGAGGAGGGGGGAAGCTCCCTAACTCATTCTACGAAGCTGACATTACCCTGATACCAAAACCAGATAAGGACAACACAAATAAAGAAAATTAGAGGCCAATATCACTGATGAACATAGATGCAAAAATCCTCAACAGTAGCAAATTGCATACAACAATACATTAAAAAGATTATACACCATGATCAGGTGGCATTTATTCCAGGTATGCAGGGATCGCTCAACATACGCAAATCAATCAACGTGATACACCACATTAATAAAATGAAAAATAAAAATTACATGATCATCTCAATAGATGCAGAGCAATCATTTGACAAGATAGAGCATCCACTTATGATAAAAACTCTGAATAAAATGGGTATAGAAGGAAATTACCTCAACATAATAAAGGCCATATATGACAAACCCACAGCGAATATCATCATCAATGGTGAAAAACTGAAAGCTATCGCTCTAAGAACAGGAACCAGACAAGGATGCCCACTCTCACCACTCCTATTTAACATAGTATTGGCAGTCCTAGCCAGAGAAATCAGGCAAGAAAAAGAAATAAAAGTGATCCAAACTGGAAAGGAAGAAGTGAAACTGTCACTATTTGCAGATGACATGATTTTATATATAGAAAACACTAAAGAATCCACCAAAATACTTTTAGAAGTAATAAACGAATAGGATAAAGTTGCAGGATACAAAATCTACATACGAAAAGCAGTTGCATTGCTCTACACTAACAACGAAGTAGCAGAAAGAGAAATTAAGAATACAACCCCATTTACAATTACAACAAAAAGAATAAAATACCTAGGAGTAAACTTAACCAAAGACATGAAAGATCTGTACACTGAAAATTATAAAACATTGCTGAAAGAAATTGAATAAGACACAAAGAAATGGAAAGATATCCCGTGCTCTTGGATTGGAAGAATTAACATAGTTAAGATGTCCATGCTTACTAAAGCAATCTATAGATTCATTGCAATCCCTATCAAAGTTCCAACAACATTTTTCACAGAAATAGAACAAAGAATCCTAAAATTTATATAGCACAACAAAAGACCCCACATAGCTAAAGGAAACCTGTGAAAAAAGAACAAAGCTGGAGGTATCACACTCCCTGATTTCAAAATACACTACAAAGCTATAGTAACCAAAACAGCATGGTACTGGCACAAAAACAGACACACAGATCAATGGAACAGAATCGAAAGCCCGGAAATAAACCCACACATCTATGGACAGCTAATCTTCGACAAAGGAGCGAAGAACATACAATGGAGAAAAGAAAGTCTTCAACAAATGATGTTGGGAAAACCGGACAGCCACATGCAAAAAAAATGAAAGTAGACCCTTACCTTACACCATACACAAAAATTAACTCCAAATGGATTAAAGACTTGAATGTAAGACCTGAAACTATGAAACTTCTAGAAGAAAACATAGGCAGTATGCTCTTCGACATTGGTCTCAGCAACATATTTTCAAGCACCATGTCTGACCGGGCAAGAGAAACAATAGAAAAAATAAACAAATGGGACTACATCAAACTAAAAATCTTATGCACAGTAAAGGAAACCATCAAGAAAACAAAAAGACAACCTAACAATTGGGAGATGATATTTGAAAACCATACATCTGATAATGGGTTAATCTCCAAAATATATAAAGAACTGATGCATCTCAACAACAAAAAAACTAACAACCCAATTAAAAAAGGGGCAAAAGACCCGAACAGACATTTCTCCAAAGAAGATATACAGATGGCCAACAGGCACATGAAAAGTTGTTCAACATCTTTAACTATCAGGGAAATGCAAAACAAAACTACAATGTGATATCACCTCATGCCCATCAGAATGGCTATAATTAACAAGACAGGAAACAACATGTGTTGGAGAGGATGTGGAGAGAAGGCAACTCTCATACACTGCTGGTGGGAGTGCAAACTGGTGCAGCCACTATTGATTCCTCAAAAAATTAAGGATAGAACTACCATATGATCCAGCTATTCCACTGCTGGGTATTTATCCAAAGAACTTGAAAACTCCAATGAATAAAGAAACATGCACCCCTGTGTTCATTGCAGCATTATTCACAATAGCCAAGACTTGGAAGCAACGTAAGTGCCCATGAAGGGACGAATGGATAAAGAAGATGTGGTATATATCCACAACGGAATACTACTCAGCCATAAGAAACAATGAAATCCAGACATTTGTGACAACATGGATGGACATTGAGGGTATTATGCAAAGTGAAATAAGTCAGAGGGACAAGATCAAATACCGTATGATTTCCCTCATTAAGTAGTAGATAATAACAACAACAAACAAACACATAGAGACAGAGATTGGATTGGTGGTTACCAGAGGGTAAAGGGGGAGGGAGGAGGGCAAAAGGGATAATTAGGTACTTGTGTGTGGTGATGGGTTGTAATTAGTATTTGGGTGAACGTGATGTAATCTATGCAGAAATAGAAGTAGAATGATGTACACCTGAAATTTATAAGATGTTATAAACCAGTGTTACTGCAATAAACAAAAAATTTAAAAAAAAATAATAAAGTGGTTATACTTTTTTAATTCCCACTAGCAGTATACAGGAGTTTCAGTTCCTCCACATCATCACCAACACTTGGTATACTTAGTCTTTTTAATTTTGATCATTCTAATGGGTAAGCTGTCTCTAATTGTAGTTTTAATCTCATTTTCCTGATGGGCAGTGATGATGAGCATCCTTTTATGTGTTTATTGGACTTTCACATATCTTTTGTAAAACTGTCTGTCTTTTCATTTTAACAGTGTCATAAAAGACCAGAGATTTTAAATTTTAATGAAGTTCATTTTATCAGTTTTTTTCTTCATACATTTGGTGTTGTATCAAAGAAAATTTTTCCTAGCCTAAAGTGACAAAGATTTTTGCTATGTTTCCTTTTAAAAGATTTATAGTTTTAGTGATTACATTTAGATCTATGATCCATTTTGAGTTACCTTTTTTGTATAATGTGAGGTGAGGGCTAAGGTTTATTTTCCCATACAAATATCCAGAATTATTTGTTGGTAAGACTTTACCAATTAAATTGCCTTTGCACCTTTGTGGGAAAAAAAAGTGTATCTGTGTGTCTCTGTGTTCATCTGTGTATGTATGTATGTATTTCTGGACACTTTGTTCTGTTACATTGATCTATACGCCCATCCTTTCACCAATACCACACTGCCTTAATTATTTAGCTTTAGAGTAAGTCTTGAAATCAAGTAATGTAAGTTCTCCAACTTTGTTTTTTGCTTTTCTTTTTTCGAAATTGCTTTGGTTGGTTTAGGTTGTTTGCATTGTTATATAAATTTTAGAATCAGCTTGCCAATTTCTTCAAAAAATTTGCTGCAATTCTTTTCTTTTTATAATTTTATTTATTTACTTTTTTCCCCCAAAGCCCCAGTAGATAGTTGTATGTCATAGTTGCACATCCTTCTTGTTGCTGTATGTGGGACACGGCCTCAGCATGGCCAGAGAAGCGGTGCGTCGGTGCTCGCCTGGAATCTGAACCCAGGCCGCCAGCAGCAGAGCGCGCGCACTTAACCGCTAAGCCACGGGGCCAGCCGCTTTGCTGCAATTCTTATTCAAATGACTTTGAATCTGTAAAACAATTTGGCAAGAATTAACTTATTAACAATATTGACACTTTTTCAATTCATAAACATGGTATATCCCTGCATTTATTTAGTCTTTCATTTATCACTATTAGCAATATTCTGTAGTTGTAGTAAGAGATCATGCACATCTTCCGTTAAGTGTAGTCCTAAGTATGTTTTGGTTTTGGTGTTATTTTAAATTGTATCTCTTAAAAATAATTCATTTTCAAATTATTTAATGCAATTATATAAAAATGGAATTGATTTTTGTATATTAACTTTTTATCCAGTGACTTTGCTAAATCTTACGAGTTCTACTAGAGTTTCCTAATGTAGATCCTTTAGGATTTTCTATGTAAGCACACATGTCATCTGCAAAGAGAGAAAGTTTTATTTCTTCCCTTCTAAAGTTTGTGTCATTTTCCCCCTGCACTGTTATAATGAACAGTATCTCTAGTATAATCTTGAATAGAAGTGGTTAGAGCAGGAATCATTTACTTTTTCTGATATTAGAAGGGAAATCTTCAATATTTCATCATTATGAGTAATGTAAGCTGCAGTTTCACTCATAGTTTCCTAAGATTGAGGAAGTTACCTTCTATTCCTATTTTCCTGAGGGATTTGAATCATGAATGGGTCCTGAATTTTGTCAAATGCTTTTCTTGCATCTATTTAAATGATTTTTATTATTTTTCTTCTTATTCTGTTAATATGATTAATTATATTGATTGATTTTTCAAATGTAAAACCAACCTTGAATTCCTGAGGTAAGCCCCACTTGGTCATGGTGTATTACCTTTGTGTATATTGTTGGATTTGATTTGCTAATCTTTTGTTAAGAATGTTTGCATCTATGGTCATGAATAATATTCATCTGTAATTTCCTTTCCTTCCTCTCTTCCTCTTTCTATCTTTTCTTTCCTCCTCCTCCTCCTTCTCCTTTTTCTTTTTTGTAATATCTTTGTCAGGTTTTGGCATTAGGGTTATACCAGTCTCATAAAATGAGTTGGGAAAACTTCCTTCTCTTATATTCTCTGAAAGCTTTTGTGTAAAGTTGGTATTATTTCTTCCTTAAATGTTTGAGAGAATTCATCAGAAAAAAATATATAAATGGCCCTGGAATTTTCTTTGTGCAAGAGTTTTTAATAATAAATCCAATTTCTTTAATACCTATGACTATTCAGATATTCTGTGTAATGTTGCATCAATTTTGGTGAGTTGCATTTTTCAATAAATTTGTCTATTTAATCTAAATTCACGAATTCTTGGAATAATTATTCATAATATCATTACATATTAATGTTTGCAAGAAATATAGTGGTAATCCTGCTGATATTGATGATTTGGGACTTCTTTCCTTTTTCTTTTTGTTTCTAGCTAGGAAATTATCAATTGACTCAGTGTTTTGAAGGAACTAAATTGTGGTTTTCTTAGTTTGTTCTATCATTTGTCTGTTTTGTATTTCATTTATTTCTGCTCTTATTTTTATTATTTTCTTTCTTTCTCTTAGTTTAGGTTTGCTTTGTTCCTCTCTTTCTAGAGTCTCAAGATGAAACTTTAGTTTATTAATTTAATGCATTTCTCATTTTTAAATATAAGCATATAAAGTTATAAATTTCCATATAAGCACTGCTTTAGCTGCATCTCACAAATTTTGATAAGTTGTATTTTTATTGTTCCATTCAAACTATTTTCTAACTTCCTTTTTGATATCTTCTTTATTTAGAATCATGTTGATTAATTTCTAAATATGTTATTTTTCTAGATATCATAATTTATTTCTAGTTTAACCCTACTATGGTCAGAAAATACTCTCTGTATAATTTCAATCCCTTTCAATTTATTGAGATTTATTTTATGGACTAGTATATGGTCTCACTTGGTGAACGCACAATGATCACTTGAAAAACATATATATTCAGAAGTTGTTAGGTATTCTATTGTAGTCATGCATCACTTAATGACAGGGATACATTCTGAAAAATGTATCATTGGGTGATTTTGTCATTGTGCGAACATCATAGAGTGTATTTACACAAACATAGATGGTATAACCTACTACACACCTAGGCTGTATGGTACTAATCTTACGGCACCACTGTAGTATATGCAATCATCATTGACTGAAACATCATTATGTAGTGAATGATTGTATATAAATATAAATGCCACAGCTTCTTTATCCATTCATCCCTTGATGGGCACTTAGGTTGCTTCCAAGTCTTGGCTATTGTGAATAACGCTGCAATGAACACAGGGGTGCATGTACCTTTGCAAATTGGTGTTTTCAAGTTCTTTGGATAAATACCCAACGTTGGAATAGCAGAAATAGAAGTACAATGATGTACACCTGAAACTTTTACAATGTTATAAACCAATGTTACTGCACTAAACAAAAAATTAAAAAAAAAAAATAAATAAAATGTTCAATCCCCCCCCCAAAAAAAAATATAAATGCCAAGGTGGTTGATAGTGTTGTTCAGATCCTCTATGTCTTTACTGATTTTTTGTTTCTCTTTTCTATCAATTGCTGAGAAAAAGGTGTTAAAACCTTTTACAACAATGATGCAATTGCCTATTTATCACTTCAACTCTGTCAGTTTTTGCTTTGTGTACTTGAGGCTTTTTTATTAATCACATACATGTTTATAATTATTATGTATTCCTGAGGAATGGACCCTTTTATCTCTATGAAACAGCTATTTTTTTGGATAATATTTCTTATTCTTAAGTCTATTTTATCAGCAATTGATGTAGGCCTTTCAGCCTTCTTATGCTTGTTATTTGCCTCATGTATCTTTTCCAACCATTTACTTTCAACCTTTCTGTGTCTTTACATTTATAGTGTGCCTCTTGAAGATAACATATAGTTTGGCTTGCTTTTTAAATGTGTTTTAATAATCCCTGTCTTCTAATTGGAGCATTTACCCCATTAATATTTAATGTAATTATTGAAATGGTTGGATTTAGATAAACTATTATATTATTTCTTTTCTATTTTTTCCCTCTAGTTTTTGTTCCACTGTCCCCTTTTCCTGTCTTTTTTATTTTCTAGATTATGTGAATTTTTTTCAATGTAAATATCTTTTAGAGATGATTAATTTTATTTTATCTATTGGCTTTTTAGCTATTCTTATTTGCATTATTCTTCTAGTGATTGTTTTAAGGATTGTGATATGCATACCTAACTTTTCATCATGTACTTAGAGTTAACATTTTTCCACTTCATATAAAATATAAACTTTGCAACCATATACATCCATCCCCCCAGCAATCCTCAATTTTTTACACCATATTTAATACATATAAACACATATGTTATATCTAAATACATTGTAAACTTAAGACAGTGTTACACACATACGCTAAGGTGTATTTTAAAGAAATTAACAGGAAAAATAATTTTTGATATTCACCCAAATATTTATATTTGTGATGCTCTTCATTAAATCCTGAAGATCTGAGTTTCCCTCTAGCATCATTTTCCTACAGCCTGAATAAGCCTATTTGGGATTTTGTGTAGTTCAGGTCTAGTGACAGTGAATTATTTTAGAATTCCTTAGTCTGAGAATCTTATTTTACCTCCATTCTTGAAGGTTATTTTCACTGGATATAGAACTCTAAACTGACAGTTGTTCACTCTCTTCTGGCCTCCATGGATTCTGATGGAAATGTATTATGATTTGAATTATTCCCCTATATATAAGGTGTCATTTTGCACTGGCTATTTTCAAGATTTCTCTTTACCTTTGGTTACTACCAGTTTGACTGTGATGTACTCAGGCAGGGTTTTCTTCATATTTATCTTCTTTGGGGTCTGATGTGGTGAATGAATCTGTAACTTGCTATCCTTTACCAAATTTTGTAAGTTCTCAGCTATGTTTTCTTCAGATAACTTTGTTTTCTGTCCCATTGTTTTCTCTCCTCTCCTTCTAGGACTCTCATTACGCATCTCTTAAAAATTTTGTATTGTTCCACAGGTCACTGAGGCTCTCTTCATTTTTTTTTTTTGATCTATTTTTTTCTTATTTTTTAGATTGGATAATTTCCATTGATCTTTCTTCAAGTTTACTCACTCTTTCTTATATCATCTCCTTTTTGCTTGTTAAGTCTCCACAGTAACTTTTATTTCCAAAATTGTGTTCTTGTATTGAAGTTATCATTTAGTTCTTTTTCACATTTTCTATTTCTCTGCTAATATCACCTACATTTTCATTCATTATGAGCATATTTTTCCTTTAACTCACCAAGCCTAGTTTCATCAGCTGCTTTGAAGTCTTTGCCTGTAATTCTAACATCTGGGTGATCTTGGAATTGCCATCTTTATTCTTAAGAGTGGCTCACACTTTTCCAGCTCTTTATATGTAGAATAACATTGGATTGTTTCTTGGACATGGTAAATGTTATATTGTAGAGCTTTGGACTCTCTTACATGCCTTCTAAGAGTGTTGATTTTTTTTAGCTGCCAATTAACTTAGCTAGATTCAAATTATTACTATTAATTGTCAAAAGATTACTCAAATTTGGTTAGATTCAAATTTCCAGCTCTGTTATGCCTGCTCTGAGAGGCAGCTCAGATCTCAGTTAGACTGCTTTCAAACTGCTCCATATATGCATGGTTCAGCCAGTGATTGGCAGAGTTTTTACACAGAATGTAGGATTCTCCTTCTCTGCATTTCTCTTTCTTGGTTCCCCCCTCAGTCACTGGAAGCCCTAGTTACCCTGAGCTCCTTCCCTTAGTCCTTCTAGCCAAAAAGACAGCAGGCTTTCTATCTGAATTTTCTCTATTCCATGCTGTGTCACAATTGTGGCTTCCCTCAGGACAAAGCAATACAAATGGGAAACTTATCCAATTTGGTCATGTCCTCCAAGTTTAGATTCCCCTACAAAATATAACTGCTTTTGTTTGTTCCCCAGAGACCTTGGGTAGTTGTTTTATTGTATTTAGCCCAGAGTTTATTGTTGTTACTTTAGGAGGGCTGATTTGTTAGGAACTTATTCATCCATACAGAAAACAGTACTGTATAAATTTAAAATGAATATTTATGGTTATAAACAAAGGCTATGTCCAAGGACATGTAGATATTACATGGTACAGTCTGCCCTCAAAACCAGGTTTTCTTCCTACTGCACAATAATTTTCAAACAATACTTACAAAAAAGAATATACACCATTGATATGAAAATGAGTTTCACAGTGAATTTTTATGATGCTTCTAGCTTGACAGAATTTCTCAGATGCCTTCTCAGGTGCTTCTGGGACAATGCCTATCACTGAGCACAGTATGGTGGTCAAGCCATGGCTGAACTGCCCCTAAGTTACTTTAACTTTGGATAGCCCATTCAATTCTGAGAGTTCACCTTTGAGACGTACAGATTCATAAACACCATTGCATCAGCTTCCCTGGGGATGAATTGGACTCTGAGGAATTGGTTTATGTTCACTGAGCCACCAGAGACTAATTTACAAATCAGAGTCTATTTATTAATTTTCAATGAGCAATATCACTCCTGAGCAAGCTGAGAACTCATGTCAGCTTATTCTCCTCTCAGTAGCGAAACACACTTGGGAAAGCAAATCAAGATCAAAAGTCCCTGAGTGAATGCAGTCAGGGCACAGAGAGAGAATATTTTGAAGGAGAACATCAAAACTTGAGAGCTACGAGCTTCTGCCCTCCCTAGCCACTTCTAGCCAAAGTCATGAATTTCTTCTGCCTGCCTCACCCAATTCTAGAACTAGAGAGGAAAATTCAACAAAGCAGGTTGGGTGTGGGATTAGTCTTTCTTTCCATGTTGGTTTTGACAGCTTTTAATCCAGGTATTTGTTGAATCTGAGACTCTGCTCTGACTGACCCCCCATTCTATCTAGTCATGCCCTCCTCTAGGGCTGCTCTCTACTATTCTTTACCCCACTCCATCCAGGTAGAGCCTTGAGGATATGATCTGTCTGCAACCTGGGCTGTCACTACTGCCAACCACCCCCTCACCAACTGAGCCTAAACAAATCATACTATAAATCTATTGAGTCAGCTTTTTACACTGTCATATTCACCATCAGCAGCAGCAGCAGCAGCAGCAGCAGCAGCAGCAGCAGCAGCAGGCTTTCATTCTAGCAATTCCAGTAAAGTGGCTTTTACTTACATGATCTCATGCTATCATCCTAATACCTCTGTGAGGTAGGAAAGGTGGGTATAATTATCTCCACTTTATAGGTGAGAAATCTGAAGTCCAGAAAATTTATTTACTCAGACATGTGCAGCTAGTTAGCAATGAAGCCAGAATTGGGATGCTTGTCTCTTACTTTTCAGTCTCAAACTGTTTTCTCTACAATAGTGTTTCACCCAAGATGCCATTTATAATGTGAATTCCTAAGCCCCACCTTCTTTTATCAGAATCCCCAGGGAGGAATTCTTTAAAGGGTCTTTAAAGGGCCTCCCAGGTGTTTCTTATAAACAGGCAAAATGGAAAATACTGCGTAATACCCTGTCTACCTATCAAGGTTAGCCAGTTAGTGCCTCCTCTCCCATGTACAGTGCTGGAAATATCCTGGAAACATGTTCGTGTGGTCCTAGGCTTTTGAATTACATCATTTTTTAAAAGCTCACACTCCTTTATATGGGCCACTTCAGCTGGGGAATCATGATAGGCTGAACGATAATCTCTGGTGTTTGGCTATAGTTCCTACACGCTTTTATTTCTGGAACTTCACTTACATGAACCCTCAACCTTTGTGATTATTTTCAACTCATTTTTTTAATGAGTCCCAGGTAACTCATGTTGTTGTGTCTTTTTTTGACCCAATGTGAAAGTGATATTCTCTCCAAATGCGATAGGTATTGCAGCCGACTAGTGTTGTATGATCCAAGGCCTTTATTTCCCTAGTAATCTAGGAAACTTTCCATTTCCTCCCATGGATCCAAAAAACGAAGGAGAGTTAGAATACCTGCCATCATTTAAGGACAATCTGCCGATCAGCTCTTGAGAAATACTGCTTGAAGTGTCCTTCAAGCTTGGCTCTTCCAACTTTACAGTTTTCTCTTTCAGGAAACATATAGTCATCTGCTTGGGGGACCAATTGCTCTGCCTATCCTTTTAGAAAACCAAGTGGGAACTAGTAGGGGGACTATGAGTAAGGAGGCCACTTAGTCCTGCCTCGCCTAGAAAAAAATATTCTTCCTGGCTCTGTAAGGTCTAGCCTAGCTCACCAGGACTAGAGCTCAACAGTTAGATTTGGTCATCAAATCATCCTTTTCCTCACACTGTCCCCTCTGCATATATTTCCTTCTGGGACCTCACAGGCTGACTGAGGACAGGATTTTAGGATCTTATCTCCAGACTCTCTCCTGTCTTTTCTTTTTCTCTCCTCTCCTCTCTTTCACTCTCTGTCTCTCTCTTCCATTTATTCTAATCACAACAGAGACACGTTAACACACCCTTGTCTTGACTAGAGGTTCCTGTCTTTCTGAGGCCATCTCCAAAGATTAGTACAGATGCTAAGATCCATCTCTCACTTACTTCCTACTCAGCACCCTAACCACCATATCTTTCTTTCCAAACCCCTAAAACTAAATCTTCTAGTGGCAGATACCTGGTCTCTGGTGCTTAAGGAGGCAGCTGGCTAAACTGATGGCCAAGCTAAGCTTTACATTAATGGGGAATGGTCAGCTGGTAGAGGAGCAAATGAACAGAATTGACTATGTCACTTTCTATATCTTTGACCTTAGCTAAGTCACTTAACTTCTCTGGAACTTACTTTCTTTAAATGATAAATAGAGAAGGGGGATTTAGCAACAAGCTCTAAGTAAGTGGTTTTCTAACTGTATCTACAGTACTCTAGGTCCATCACATTTCACTTCAACCAGAGAAGCTCTGTTTTTATCTCGAGTATAAGGAGGCCCCATGTAAAATACATTGGAACAAAGGGTTTAACAACTAAAAACATTTTTAACCACTTATCCAAAGAGTTTTTTAGGGTCAATCCAATCCGAACATGTTTTTGTCAGGCAATGGAAGCTCTCTGTAACCATCTCAGACAAGTGGAGACATTGGTAGTTGGCTTATCCAAAGGATAAATTTAATAGGTGAGGATTTCAGTCTGGATGATCCAGTGAAGTAATACCATGAAAGGTTGGTGAGGGAGATATTTAAGGGCCACTTCACGGTCATTAAAAAATCACCCCAAGTGCGTGACCAGCCCTACCCTGTGGCATGTTTCCCATAGATACTGAGCTTATCATAAATTGTATGCATAATTCTGCCTCACACTGGATAGATATTAATGAGTGTCTGCTAGGGATGAGGCTCATGAGTGGTGACAGAGGTGGCATTACAAAAAGTTCATAGATTGACTCAATTCTCATGACAACACTTTTATGTATCACATCCTCACTTTATAGGTAAGACAGCTAAGGCTCAGAGATGAAGAAGTTTGCCTAAAATCACAATTATTCCTTCATTATTTTTTCACACAGCTGGTAAGTGGCAGTTCTGGGACACAAATTTTTCTGCCTTGCTCAGCAACCTCATTTCATTAGTTGATAATGAAACCGACAAACAGCCGTTGATGATTAAGCAGCTAGTAACTATGGGGGATTGGAATTTGCCAGCTCAGAATATGTCTCTGCCCGAATGACATTTTGGCTCCCACCCCCACTAACTAACCAAAGGAGTTTGGGATGGGAGGCCTGCCCCCAAAATAGGCCATCACCATAGACATCTCCGGTATCTGGGTGGGTCCGTGTTAAGCCCATTCTTAGTTCTGGTGACCCTTTATAGAGACATTTACATTTGAAAGGAAAATATCCATCTGTAAATGTATCTATCTTCTTCCTTGTATCAGGAAGAAGCAGGGGATGGCCTTACCTAGAAACTTATCAGAACAGAAGATGAGGACTTAAATCTGCACGATAAACTTACCCATTGTTAACTGTGCTGTTTAGATAATATGCTATCTGACTCCCACTAGGTTCCTATAGGTAACATCCCTCTGGAGTTGGGGTCACCATGGTAATGGATGTTTGAGCTATTTTTTTCAGGAACTGAACCGCTTGTCCACTTCGGGCCGGATTGAGACCAACGACACATCAACTGGGCCCTTTTGACGGCAAGAGGTTGGAACTCCACCCTCAGGGCATGCTAATGCCGCCATTCTGTGAACATGTGTCCTACGAAGAGTCATGAAGGCTGACTACGCATGTGCAGATCGTCAATTACCTCATCTCTCCTCACCTCCAATAATTTCAGACCACCTTGCGCCCTTCCCCATAAATACCCTTGAGTCCCTATTTTCGGGGAGGTGGGTTTGAGACTTGTTCTCCCATTTTCCTCACTTGGCTGCCTTGTGATTAAACCCTCTCTCTCTGCAATCTCGTCGTCTCGGTGATTGGCTTTCTGGGCGGCGGGCAAAATCGGACCTGGTGCGGTAACAATTAGTCCTCTGGTTTCCACTGGCCTAGGAGATATCCAATCTGCATTCCTATAGCCAGCATTTTACTTAAGACTCATAATTTATCTTCTGGATTATTGCAATTGCCTATTGCAAACGCCAGACAAGAGCTCCTGGCTTCTTGTCTCTTGCCTCCCCAATCCATTCTTCACCTAGTTGCAGTATTCTTTATGCAACACAAATCTAACCATATTGCTTCCTTTCTTAAACGTCTTCAAAACTCCCACTGTTTTTAGAATGAAGCCCAAACTCAACATGAGACATGTGGCACTTACCACCCCACTACTTAAGCCAAAACCTTGGAGTCATCCTTTATTTCTTTCTCCCCTATATCCATCAGTAAATTCTATCTACAGGACCTCTAAAACATGTTCTAAATCTTTGCACTTCACACCACATTCCCACCACATTCATAGCTACCACCCTTGGCAGAGCCACTATTATCTCTGTCACTTGGACGTTGCAATAGCCTCTTAACTGCTTCACTCTTGACCCTCTACAGCCTATTCTCCACACAACAGCTAAAGTAGTCTTTTTAAAATGCAAATTAGACCATGCTATTCACCTGTTCAATACTTCCAATGAATGCCTATCTCATTCAAAGAAAATGGCTTATAAAACTCTAAATAATCTGCCCTTACTCTCTGTTACCCCCTCTCCCTACTACCTCTCTTTGCTGTTCCTCAAACACAGCAAGTTCATTCCCATCTTAGGATTTTCCCTAAGTAGTTTTCTCTGCCCAGAAAGCTCTTCCTTCCTAATGTCTCAAGCCTGGTTTCTTCTCATCATTTAGGTCTTGGCTTAAATGTTACCTCCTCAAAGAGGCCTTCCTGGACCACCCAAGTTAAGATCCACCCAGTCAATCTATCATATCACCTGATTTTATTTTTTGCACAGCACTTATAACTATCTGCTATTTCCTTGCTTGTTTATTGTTTGTCTTCCTACACTAGAGATTAAGCTCAATGAGAGTAAAAACTTTGTACTACTCTATTCCTATTGTCTACAATAGTGTGTGAAAAACAATAAATGCTCCATAATTATTTGTAGAATGAATAAATTATCCCTTCCTTTATTTCAAATTTTTTCTCTTACCACTCCCTTTCCCACCCTGCTCTCAAGAATTCCTTGCAGTTTTGTGAAAATGCCTGAAAATTTCATGTTCTTTTTTGCCTTTGTTTCCTCTTTCTAGGATGCCCTTAGACTGAATTACCTTCCTGGAAAATTCCTAGTTATCCTTCAAGATTCACTTCAAATATTACTTCCTCTGAGAAACCTTTTTCAGATCCCTCTAGAAAGAATATAGACTTCACCTCTGTGTTGCTAGGGTGCCTTTTCCATATAGTCATTATACAATGTTTTTATTTACTATAATCATGTATTGTCCATCTCCCCCTCTGAAGCCATTCCCAGTACTTTGCATAGTGATTGGCATTTAATGAATGTTTGCTGAATGAATAAATGATATAAAAGCCAAAGCTGTCTATACTCTACCAGACCACCTCCTTAGCCCTCTTGAGCTATTGGTGAGACAGTGTGGCTACAGAATTTTGGATCTGAAAGACTTAGCCTTTGGAGTCAGACAGTCTTTTCTATGTTTCTTAGTAACTGCAAGGCCTTGGACAAGTCATGCACCTCTATAAAACTCAGGATCTTCATTTGTAAAGTTGGCTAACAAGGGTGACCAACAGTCTTGATTTGCATGAGAGTGAGGGGTTTCCTGGACACAGGAATTTCAGTGTTAAAAGCAGGTAAGTCCCAGGCATATCAGAAGAGTTAGCTATCCTAGCTAACACCTACCTTGTTGTGTTGCAATGAAACTCAGAAATAACCTATGTGAAGCACTTAGTACCTCTAAGTGTTATCTGATCTTTCTGACATCCTTCTCTACCCTTCCTCTTACTGATCTAACTTTAAATCTTGGCCTTCCCCAGGATTTCTCAGAACTTGCCTTTCTTAGACTTCCCTTTGTTAGCTAACACTCCCAGACATAATGAGAGAAATATAACATTGTGTTTAAGGGTCTAGAATAAGACAGACCTGTGTTTGACTACTAACTGTGCCTACTATCTTTGTGATCTTAGGAAACTTATGTAATCTCTCTGAACATTGGTGTCCTCAAGCATTGAATAGAGATGATAAGAGTACTTATGTAGAGGAAAAGTTGCTTCCACCCTTGTCTTATCCCTCTGCCCACTCTCTTCCTCTAAGAGGAGGTAATGCTAATATTATTGACAAAAGCCTGTGACATTGACTAGGTCATATTTACTTGTGGGAGTGGTCACTATGCAAAAGAAGGTCATGCACATCTCTATGCAGCCTCATCTTTCTCTTGTATTCCATGCAAGCCTGCTTTTATAGGACAAAACTAGCCCTTAGTGTGCATATATCTCTGTTGTCATCATTGTGATTATCTGTCATTGTGGTCTCTGTTCTACTCAAGCCCTCCTCTCCGTATACACACAAACACACACTTTCGTCTTCCATGCAACTGAGTGAATCAGAGGATTCAGGACATGCCCTTGGCAGGTGCATTTATCTCCTCTTAGCTTCCTGATTCCATGCATGTGGTCAGAGGTGGTAAAGTCCCAATTCTTATTCTGAGCCCCAAATGCTCTCAAACAGGCTCCTCACTCTCCCAGGATCCAAAAAAATATGTGCAAAAGGTCCTAGGTCTATGATCTCAGCCTCCTGGAGTATGTGTTTTTCAGAGTAATGGACTCAGGACTCTCAGTTGTATGAGATCTGATAGTCTGTGTTGGGTTTGCAAATATCCACTTGCTGCTTGTACAGAAAGGAGCCCTGAGTCAACTTCACATTGATATCACTACCCCTGCATAAAGGCAGACCTTTCCAGATTCCAAACATCTGGGCTCACTGATAATTCCATCTTTGGGTTCAACCCTACCTGGTTTGCCAAGTTCCCCTCTTGGGCTGGGATCTTCTGGTACAATGGTAGGCACTGGACTCCTACATAGACTCCAAATTTTAATCTTCATTTATACCTGGAGTTAACAGGAAGTCTCCCAAAGCCAACCACGGGTGCCTATATCAGGATCTTCCCTTTTTCTCAATTCAGTGAATCTATGAGGTCCATCTTCTTTTTTTATTAAAAAAGTTTTTTTTGAGGAAGATTGGTCCTGAGCTAACATCTGTTGCCAATATTCCTCTTTTGCTTTTTTCTCCCCAAAGCCCCAGTACATAGTTGTATGTCCTGGTTGTAGGTCCTTCTTGTTCTTCTATGTGGGATGCCACCTCAGCATGGCTTGATAAGTGGTGAGTAGGTCTGCGTCCAAGATCCGAACTGGCAAACCCCAAGCTGACAAAGCGGAACGCACAAACTTAACAGTTATGCTACTGGGCTGGCCCCATGAGCTCAGTCTTCTGCTTTTATCCTTACTGTGAATTTCTGCCTGCTCATCTTTACTTGTATTCCAACCTACCCTCTGAAGATAGAGCTCATATTAGTGACCATATATTTTTGGTCAGTTAAGTAGGTCCAACAACCCACTTGCTATGCCTCAGTCAGTCAATAAAAAACAGCAATGGGCATTGCTCCTGACTCCCTTGTGTGTGCTTTTATCTCACCAGCCCTGATTTCCCAGCTCCAGCTCTTGGCTCCCATGTCTACTTCCAGTTTGGGAACCCTTCTGGTTTTCTGGACTTCGGTTTTCCCACACAAATTTTTCTTCTGCCCTTTGCCTTGGTTTTGGCATTCCTTTGTTACCTCAAAAGAAAACACAAGTGAATTGGGAAAATTTGGACAGCCCAGAACTTAACATATACTCTACTTTGGTCTCAGCAGGGCACAGGAAACAGAACTATCTCCTCCTTGGCTCTGGACTATATTTTTCTATTAATGCAGCTTAAGTTGGCAAGCTTTTGACAACCT
The DNA here is from genome assembly GCF_020826845.1 of Diceros bicornis minor. NCBI lineage: Eukaryota > Metazoa > Chordata > Mammalia > Perissodactyla > Rhinocerotidae > Diceros > Diceros bicornis. Next base: position 61,440,540 of record NC_080781.1, read on the forward strand.
TGCCCAGAACACTCAATGAGCTTATAAGTTAAAGAAACTATAACTATAAACTATAACTATAGTCAAAGAAAACTCCTGTCTCTTTCACATTTGCTACTAAGCCAGATCTCACCCATCCTGGTCCTTGTGCAGTTGATTATTACAATTTAAATGCTGTTCTTTACTTTTAGTTCTATTAAATGTGATTAGGTTTCATCCCATTATTCCTCTCTATTAACGAAGTTGGGATAAATAAAGGTTCTAGTTCACCCTTTAAAAGCTTTGACTATAGTTTAAAGGGACTATTGGTGGCTTCTCATTCACTCAGCACTGGCAATGCCTGGCACTTGAAGGATTATTACTCTGGCCCCTGAAACTCAAACTTTTGGAAACCTTAAGATGAACTTAATCATGGACCCACAACCCACCAAAGGTCATGATGCCATCCTGATGGCAGCGGACATCTTACCCTAATTATTCTTTAGCTCCTGCAGTAAACTCCCGTCTGCTTGTGCCAGCATCATTCTTTTCCTCTAAGAAGGATTCAACTCTCAATACATATCCTGGTGTTTGGGATTTTTCTTCACATGCACCCACCCCTACCACATCTAGTTCCACCTATCCATAGCCCACCATGTGGAAATTGACAGCTAGATGCACGGAGATGAGTATTTGCAACACTTGATACAGACATAATCATGAATTCATCTACTTTCTTACTGCAGGATTTGCCTAAGGTAGTTGACTATTCTCCTCAAACCAGAATTCCTTCTTCCAAGAATCATGGAAACTCACTATTAATGGTTGTATAAAGTCAACAGAAGTTCTCAAACCTGTAGATCCCAGATCCAAATATCCAACTGACTACATAGATTCAGCCCATCTTCCATCATTTCCTCCTTTGCCTAGCCCACAAAGGACTTGCTTTTTACTCCATATTACCATGCTCAGCCCCATAAACATAATATGAGTCACTGGACAACACTGCAGAAGGACTTCTGGACTTCCATGAGCATTGTGGTCAGCACTAGTCTCCAGTTCAATGGATATGTGTAGGTGAGTGGTCATGGAAAGTTGCCCACTCCCAACTCAACAACACCCAAAAGATGTTAAGACTTCCTAGTAGGCAAATTCAGGGGCACAGATCCTCCAGAGGAATGGAGTGAGAGTGGTGTGGTAGTAGGGGAAGGTGTCTTTTCTGCCCTGAGCCCTTTAATCTGGGCCAGCCTACCAACCCATTATATACCCCTACAGGGTCATCAGGCAAACAACCAGCCTGATTTGGTTCTAAAGAATCACTCAATGCCTCCTCTCCACTACTTCTTACTCAGTTCCATATTCTGATAACTCCAGCAGCTGCTCCGGCCTTCTCTACCATTGTCAATCAGTTTCTACAACCTAAGAAACCATACTTCCTGCCAGGCTAGCTCCCTTTTACTTTTCAGATGCATTGGGAGGTACAGGGTTAACTTTAGATAACTTATAACTGAGGCTTGGCCACCTATAAAGTGATCAGTGATCTGTATAATTGACTGGACTTCTGAATGTTTCCCACCTCACATTCCCTGGCATAGTATAGCAGTGGCTATATAACCTTATGGTCAGAAAGAACTGAGTTCAAATCCTGGATCTGCCACTAACAAGCTGTGTGCCTGTGGGCAAGTGACTTAACCTCTCTGACCCTCAGTTTACTCATATATAAAATGTGAATGTTAATAGAAAAACAAAGTTTAACTAGTATTGTTGATATGTATTATAAGCCTTCCTTCCCCTCATTGCTAACCATTGGCGTGACAGCACCTCTGTACTTAATATCTGTGGCTGATATTAGTTATTGCAACTCTTGTTCTGCCCCAGGAAGCTAGTCTCAAACAGATTCTAGCTTACTGTACCCCATCTACCTTCCCTATCCCCCCACATCAGATACGTTAACTCTAACTTCTGACGACAATAACCCTAAGTTACAGGGGCTAGAGGGTTGTTCCCTCACTCTCTCAAAAGGCCGGCCAAGGATGCTCACATCTCACACACAGTGTGAGGAAATGCTCTAAAATGACCATTTCTATCATCTAATTGAGAATCACTCTTCTGGTCTGTATGTATTTGTAAGTGTAAATGCTGAAACTCAAGCATTTGAGAGGCCCCATGGTACACTAGGCATACAGTAGAGACTTTAGAGTAAGAAAGTCATGGATAAAAATCCTGGCTATATCACTTACTAGTTATAGCATATGAGGCAATTTTAATTCTTTGAGCATTAGTTTCCTCTAATATAAGAATCAAATGACCTAGCACATAAAATGTCCTCAATAAATACTAGTCCTACCCTCATCTCTTCTCCTTCTGTTTCATGGAGAAAAAGGTTGACCTTAATCTAAATTTTGGAAGATGGGTGATAGGGGGTGGTTGGTGAACTTTCCCTCAGAGATATAAAGGGAAGGGCTAGGATGCAAAGAGGCTGCCACGAGTATTACAAAAGGAGTCAGGGAGAATAAAGCAGAGGTCCAGGTTAAAACAAGATAATTAGACTCCTGAAGCTGTTGCCCTCTTTGTATAGTTTCTTTTTGATTTCCTTGCAGTGTTCCTTCTTTCCTCACCTCATGGTGTTCTCCCACTCTGACCCTATGTTTCCCAATCCCCCTCCACTCACCATCCTCCACACACATACATAGACTTGGAATGAATAATGATAAAATCCTACAAGTACAAAGGACTTCTCTAGGAGAAAGCAGCAAAAGAGGGAAAGCTCACTTCACTCCCATCTCTGCTGGGATAATGTCTTGATGGACAGAATGGTAGGGGAAGTTTAGAGGAGAGAAACGCAAGCCAAGTCCTTAGGGCTTGTGTCAAGGAAGAGAAAGGGAACTTGGTGGCTGAGGGCAGTCAATGTGATTTAGAACACATTGTGTTCTCCCTACCCACATGCTGTAGCCACAGAACAAAAGACCAAAAGATACTCCTCTCTTTGGCTTGAAATCATGGCTTAAGCATATTTATGATGCAAAACCACTCCACAACACATCTCATCCTTATTGTTGTTGGCCTAGTAAGCACATGTCCCTTTCCCACCTCTCCTGCTGATAGCTCAACCAAGTCTCAAGACTTTTTCCCTACTGCAATTCAATTCAGAAAGAAAGCTTTAATTCCCAATCTCTCGTGGGCAAAATGACAGTTATAGAAGGCAGCACTCTTTAGTAAAAAGAGAATGATTGGGTTTTGAACAATAGGATTTCAGTTCAAATCTAAACTCTGCCACTTTCCAGCTGTGTGAACTTGGGTCAGACCTTAAGCCTCCATTTCTAGGTTTATAAAGCTGGAATTATAGTATATTACTCATGAGTTGTTGTGAGGGCTGAATGAAATGTGGCTTATAAAGAATTTGGCAAATAATGACTGACTGAATGAATATATCTTATTTACCTCTGCATCACAGACAAGTTAGGGCACTTCTAGGTACAGGTTATTGTAGTTTATGATTCAGTCAGTTGATATTTGTGCTTAAGGCAGAGCCTCTGCAGCCAGCATGCCTGAGTTTGAATCCCAACCCTGGTGCTTACTAGTATTTTCAACTCTAAAACTAGGATGATAAGGGGTTAATCTCCAAAATATATGAAGAACTCATACATCTAAACAACAAAAAAACTAACAACCCAATTAAAAAATGGGCAAAAGACATGAACAGATCTTTCTCCAAAGAAGATATACAGATGGCCAACAGACACATGAAAAGATGTTCAAAATCATTAACTGTCAGGGAAATGCAAATCAAAACTACAATGAGATATCACCTCATGCCCGTCAGAATGGCTATAATTAACAAGACAGGAAATAACATGTGTTGGAGAGGATGTGGAGAGAAGGGAACTCTCATACACTGTTGGTGGGAGTGCAAACTGGTGCAGCCACTATGGAAAACAGTATGGAGATTCCTCAAAAAATTAAGGATAGAACTACCATATGATCCAGCTATTCCACTGCTGGGTATTTATCCAAAGAACTTGAAAACACCAATGCATAAAGATACATGCACCCCTGTGTTCATTGCAGCGATATTCACAATAGCCAAGACTTGGAAGCAAGCTAAGTGCCCACCAAGGGACGAATGGATAAAGAAGATGTGGTACATATACACAATGGAATACTACTCAGCCATAAGAAACGATAAAATCCAGCCATTTGTGACAACATGGATGGACGTTGAGGGTATTATGCAAAGTGAAATAAGTCAGAGGGAGAAGGTCAAATACCGTAAGATTTCCCTCATTAAGTAGTAGATAATAACAACAACAAACAAACACATAGAGACAAAGATTGGATTGGTGGCTACCAGAGGGGAAGGGGGGAGGGAGGAGGGCAAAAGGGATAATTCAGCACAAGTGTGTGGTGATGGGTTGTAATTAGTATTTGGGTGGTGAACATGATGTAATCTATGCAGAAATAGAAGTAGAATGATGTACACCTGAAATTTATTCAATGTTATAAACCAATGTTACTGCAATAAACAAAAAATTAAAAAAAAACTAGGATGATGATAATACTAGTAGCTATCCCATGTGACAATTAAATTAATTAATATGAGTAAATGCTTAGAATGGTAGCAAGTGCACAGTAAATACTCAATAATTGTTACTAGTATCATTCTCCTAATAGAATATAAATTCCATAAGTGTAGGGAATTTTGGTCTGCTTTATTCACTGCTGTTTCCTGGCACCTGAACAGTACCTAGAACATTGTAGGTGCTTAGTATGCATTTGTTGAATGAGTGAATGATAATTCACCTACTCTCCTTACCCCCACAAGTCTGGTGACTGGGTATTAGTATTTGACAGAGACTAGTGATATGACAGTTTAGAGCTACAGAGGGCAGCTTAATCCCTAGCCCTTCTTCCAATCTACACACAGCTGTCAACATTCCTGCACTAGATCCTCTTGTTGATGTGGCAGATGCCCTTTTGTCTTGGTATCAGGAGATTTCAAAAGAAAAATTTCTGTGTTTCCCTTTACCTTGATACTAGGAGCTAGGAGAAACTGGCAGGCTAGGGCTCTGTCCTAGATATGTCATTTGTGATGTCTGTCACACACACAGCATTTTCTAAGGGAAACTTCCCTGCCCAAAGTCCTATTAGGGGCATCCTTCAGCAGCCATGCTTTGGACCACATGATGTGCCCCCTCCCCACCTCAGCCACAACTGATTGGACCAAGTTGACCTCCTAACTAAGGGAAGACAATCCATACATAGGCTAGTCAATGATGAGGCATTAAGGATGTAATCTGGCATCAAAAGATGATGCAAGCCAATTAAGTTCTCTCACAAGAATTTGAATTGGGAAGTCGCAAGAGAAGAAAGCAGTTAGCTACAGGAACTAAAGCTGAAAGGTCATGATGTAGAGAGATTGGAAGAACCATGAAAGGCCATGCCAGGACAAGCACAAGCCAGAGTTAGGAGGAATAGAGTGTATGAGGAAGCAAAAGCTAGTGATAAAGAAAAGATATAGAGAAAAGAATGGAGTGGATACTGAGTCATATTCATAGCTGCACGCAGCAGATCATAGAATCTAGTACTTCTATCTAGAATGACCAGAAAAGCTAGATAAAACAAAATCCTCTATATGAATGCAACAGAGAATTACAGAAGCAACAAGAACTAGAGGGGCTAACAATACAGAGAGAAAAGTACTTTGGAGAGGTGAGAAAAATTCCATAGCCACTTTTATCTTGGTAGTATTCACCTGTTCTGGGCATGGGCAGGAAACTGTGAATCCAGTATTTTCACTAGTGTGGAGCTGCTGCTGGGAAACAAAGAAAGCAGCAGAGCTTTTAGTGGAGACTTGAGAGACCTCAGGTACATAGCCTGTATTCCCTCATATCATTGATAAATACTAGGGATACTTGGAGTAGGAGGCAAAATCCTATGAGGAAAGATCCTGAAAAGTAGAGTTGGGCTTTGTGACACTATTGTGAGTCAAAAATTAGAGTTCAGAATCCACTAGGAGCGTGTCCATATGAAATGCACCAGGCACTAAGTTGAAAGCCCTTGAAGTCCTCAGCAAACTAGATGAATCTTGAGCTTTACAAGGAATGGAGCACAGAAGAAACTTAGCACAGTCCTTGATTGGATTAAGGTCATCAGCCACAATGCTATCTACCCAGTAGAGTGAAGGTTGAGGCCCTTCTAGAGGAAGATAATCTCAACTGTACCTTCAGCAATACTTTACACCATATCCAGAATTCACTAAAAAAGAATCATGTTGAACTAAAACATAGAACCACATGACCAAAAGTGAAGAGAAAAAACAGACATTAAAAATATGCCTGAAGATGATCCAAATATTAGAGGTAGCTGACAAGAACATTAAAATGATTGCAATTAATATGGTCAAGAAAAGAGAGGAATAGGTGAATGAAATAGGTAAGAGAAGGAAAATTTTCTCACATATTTGAAATATGTTAAAAAAAAGGATCATAAGGAAATTTTAAAATGGCAAAATATAATACCTAAATGTAAGAATAAATTTGATGGGCTTAACTGAGGGTCCCTTGCACATGATGTGACAACTCTGTTGTTTTTTTGTTTCTTACCTTTTTCTCTTGCTGTTCTTAAGATTTTCTACTTGTCTTTTGCTTTCAGCATTTTTACTATGGTGTTTCTATTTGTGGATATCTTTGCGTTTATCTTACTTGGAATTGTTGAGTATCCTGGATGTGTAGGGAATCTCAGTAAGATCAGCAGCTGAATGGTGTTAATTAATTAATTAAATTCATATAAATCTTAAGCTGATTCTGATAAGTGTAAATGTGTATGGTAAGCTCTGGAGTAGCCATTAGGGAAATAATTCAAAAACATATAGTAAAAATACTAAAGAAATTAAATATTAAATTAGAAAATATTCACTTAATTCAAAAGAAAGCAGTAAAGGCAGGATAGAGAAACAAAAAGGACATGCAACACATAGAAACAAAAAGTAAAATGGCAGATGTAAATCCAGCTAGATCAGTAATAACATTAAATATAAATAGATTAAATAATACAATCAAAAGACAGAAATTATCAGAATGGATTAAGAAAAGATCCAACTATATGTTGTCTACAGGAGACATGCTACAGATTCAAAGATCACATATACTGAAAGTAAAAGAATGGAAAAAGATATATCACACAAAGCAACTACAAGAACACTGGAGTGACTACACTAACATCAGAGAAAATAGATTTTAAAACAAAAAGTGTTACTAGACATAAAGGGTACTAGAAAAAAAGGGTTACTAGACATAGTGATAAAAGGGTTAATCCATCAAGAATATATAACAATTATAAATATATATGCATCTAACAATAGAATACCAAAATGCCTGAACAAAAAACTGATAGAAGTAAAGTGATAAATAGATAATCCAACAATAATAGTTAGAGATTTCAATACTTCACTTTCATTAATGTATAGAGCAACTAGGCAGAAGATCAAGAAGGAAATAGAAGACTTGAATAATACTCTAAACCAACTAGACCTAACCCATACCTTTGGAACACTCCATCCAACAACAACAGACTATATATTCTCTCAAGTGCACATGGAACATTATCCATGATAGACCATATGCAAGGCCGTAAAACATACCTCAATAAATGGAAAAGAACAGAAATAACACAAAGTATGTTCTCCAACCACAATGGTGTGAAATTAGAAATCAATAGCAGAAAAAAATATGGGAAACAGAAATGTGGATATTAACACTCTCCTAAATAACCAATGGGTCAAAGAAGAAATCAAAGGGGAAATTAGAAAATACTTTCAGATGAATGAAAATGAAGACACAACATACTTAAACTTATAGGATAGAGCTAAAGCAGAGCTTAGAGGGAAATTTATAGCTGTCAATGCCTATATTAAGAAAGGAGAATTATTTTAAATCAATAACCTAATTTTCCACAATAAAACACTGGAAAAAGAAGAGGTAAAAAATTAAACCTAAAGTAAGGATATGGACCAAATAATAAAGATTAGAGAAGAAATTAATGAAATAGAACATGCAAAAATAATAGAGAAAATTAATGAAATCAAAAGCTTGTCCTTTGAAAAGATCAACAAAATTGACGAATCTTTAGTGAGATTCACAAAGAAAAAAAGTGAGAAGACTCAAATTACTGGAACCAGAAATGAAGGAGGGGAGATTACTAATGGCCTTACAGAAATTAAAAGGAATATAAAGGGATACCATGAACAATCATATCCCAATCAATTAGAAAACTTAAATGAAATGGATAAATTCCTAGAAAGACACAAACTAGCAACATTGATTCAAGGAGAAATAGAAAATCTGAACAGACCTATAAAAAGTGAGGAGATTGAATTAGTAATCAAAAAACTGCCCACAAAGGAAAGCCCAAGCCCAGATGGCTTCACCATTCTATTCTATCAAATTTTTAAAGAATAATTAATACCAATTTTCATAAAAGTTTCCCAAAAAATAGATCAGGAACACTTCCCATCTCATTCTATAAGGCCAGTATTATTCTAACACCAAAGCAAAGACATCATGAGATAAGAAAACTAAGACCAATATCTCTGAATATAAATGTAAAAATCCTCAACTAAATACTAAGAAATCAAATCCAGAAACATATTAAAAAACTATCCAACATGACCAAGTAGGATCTATCTTAGTAATGCAAGGTTTGTTCAACATGCAAAAAAAAATCAATTAATGTAATACATATCAATAGAATAATAAACAAAAACCACATGATCATCTCCATACATGCAGGGAAAGCATTTGGCAAAAATCTATCACCTTTTCACGATAGAAACACTCAATAAACTAGGACTATAAAAGACCATACCTCAGATAAAGGGCCTCTGAAAATTCCACAGTCTCTGTCTCTCTCTCCTCCTATCCTAACCTTTCTCTCTACTTATTCCTTTCCCTCAGCCTATAAACAAAATCAAGTGCCTTACATTCCTTTAAACACAAATGTCATGTCACTCATCTGCTCAGAAAGACGAATGGCCTCTCAACTCACTGAGGAGAAAAGCCAAACTCATTATAATGTCCATAGAAACTCTTTGACCTCATCTTTTATTATTTTCCCCCTCACCCTACTCCAACCGCACTGGCCTGCTAGCTGTTTCTCACCAAGCATGTGCCCCCCACCAGGGCCTCTGTCTGGATCATTCCAGGTTCCTTCTTCCTGGAACCAGCTTCAATATACATATCTCACTCTTCCAATTTCTTCACACCTCTGCTCAAATGTAACCTTATCATATAGGCCTTCTTCCCTGACTACCCTATTTAACAAAGTACCCCACCCTCATCATTCTCTCTCTTCCTTATCCAGCATTATTTCTCTTCCTATCACCCCCACTAAAATTTGGGCTCCCTGAAGATGGGGACTTTGGTTTTTTACCTCTGTGTGCCAGCACATTGAATAATACTTGGCATTGATCAAGAAAAATATGGCCCCTGATGTCCCAAACTGATCTGATATTCACAGTTAAATCTCACATGCTGGTCTGACACTCACAGCCAGGTCATTTTGTTCTCTTGTTGGACATAAACAATCATCTCACAGAATACAACCTCAGACAAGGTTATTCTGAGACCATAACAAAATGAAACAAAACAAGGCTCCTTCATAATTTTGTCTAAGTAGAGACAAAAATCAAGGTCACTGTGTCACCTGTAATATATCCAAGCATAAAATTGCACTCCCAGGGTGGACTAAAGGGGTAAAGGGGCACATATGTATGGTGATTGATAAAAACTAGACTATTGGTGGTGAGCATGATGCAGTCTGTACAGAAACAGGTGATATATAATAATGTACACCTGAAATTACACAATGGTATAAACCAATATGACATCAACAAAATAATAACAATTATAATAGAAAACAAAAAAAGAGAGAGAGAGAGAAATGAATGAAAGAAGAACAAGCAAGAAAAAAATAAACTAAGTGGGAAACAGCTATTTGAAACAGATCATAATCTTGACACATCTGATATCCAGTTCTTGGAGGATGCTGGAAACAATGTGGAGGTAGATAAGTCTTTGTTCTAGGAAATGGATGACTTGGAATGGGAGGCTGCTGAGGATGATCCAGACTATAATCCTGCTGACCCAGAGAGTGACTTGAGCAACTAATGGACTATCCCCATCTGTAGAGAGGCTTGACTGTCACAGCATCTGTGGCTATGCTGAGAGGGTGTTGATTTCTCTTTCTTTTTTTTCTAAGAAAAAATAATTTTCAGGAGAATATTCTTCTGATAGCTTTCATCATTGAACTTAATAAACTGATCTTGAAATTTCCAAAAATAAATAAATAACTACTAATACAAAAAATAAAAATAAAATTCTGCCCCCATTTCCAACATCATTAAACCTAAAACAAACATCAACTTTCTTTGACCCTCTCCAAAATCAGACAGAAAGCCCAAATTCTATAATAGCTTCTTTCTGACATCCTCTTAATATTTCAGTATCTCACCACACAGTTTCACACAGTGCATGTTCTCTCTTGCTGCAACAAGTAATAAACCCAACTTGTTTAACTGGTGTCCCTGGTGGTCTTTGGTTGAAGGGCATTGACAGAATTGGAGGTGCCACTAAAGATTCAACTGAGATCCTCATTGCCTTGGACTGAGACCCTTAGTAAGTAACAGTGTGTACATTTGAGATCTCTTGTGTCTCTATTTGATTGAGGTTCCGCATGCCCTTGACTGAGCAACAAATTCTTGGTATATTGAGCTCCACTATTTCACTGAAGCCTTTCAGCACTGGGTTTACTTTGTTCTCCTATGAATAAGTTCCTCTTTGGGATTTTGGTTATCTAATCAGATTTGTATTGTTCTTCAGTGAAATTTTTTCTAGCATCTAACACCTGCTTGTCTAATGACTTTTGTCTATATTCTCATCTAATGTCTTGAATGTTGTTTGTTTATAAGAGAAAAAGTCTATAGGGAGAGGATGGACACTGGCCCAATAAGTCTGTCCTCAATCAAGCCTTAGGGACTGAGATGTTCAGAAAATTTCTTCTCAGACTGGTTTCCTTTGGACAAGCTTTGCACCAGGTCACCATTTCAAAACCTTATAAGGACTTCTTATTCAGTCTTGTTTTGTGTCCTTGAGAATTTCTGGTATTTTAGTTTCATGTGCCCAGAATCAGGAAGTTTTTTCCAGCCCTTGATCAGTGACTACTGGCCATTGACCAAGCTCTGGATACACAGGTCATACAAGCACCATTCTTATGGATGTTGTGTAGTTCTCATGGTTCCATCTAAAACTGCACCTCCTTCAGGCCAAACACCTGCTTCCTTTATGTTTTCTCACTATAATGATACCTCCTGTGCACATCTTTCAAACTGGTAAAATTTCACCAAGGAAAATTTGGAATTAGTGACCACTTTGGGGGAACTTTGATACAGACAAATGTTCTTTGAAATATGCCTTAAAACAAAAAGCAAACAAACTCGGACTGTCCAATAGTCTGCTTTCTTTAATTGATATGAGGAGGCTTCTAAATGTAAATCAGAATAAAAAATTCTTTAGCTAAAGCTACTCTTTAGAAAGTATTCTTTAGCTAAAGCTATTGCAAAATATGAGAAACTGTCTCCTAGACAGTACTTAGAATTTTAGCTTCTGCTGTTGATATTCCCAATGTCCTTCCTACTTTTTTGTTGATTATTTAAAGCCTGCAATTGTAGGTGTGGTATGTAAACAAAAACTGGACTGGCAAGTCATCTGGTTACATTAACTCCAACATTTGGCTTAACATTTTAAAGAGAACTTATATACCAGAAAAAAAAAATTCATGAGAAAAGTGTTTGTCTAAAAGAGAGATCATTTTGTTTAACAAGAGAAATATCCCCTCCTTCATTTCCATATTGGGGATAAGTAGTGCAGGTTTTTTAATTACATAGCTTGATAAAAATGTCAATAACCCATATTATATCAAAATTTGTATGATATTTTCTCTTTTATGTGTATATGTCAAAATATCTTTTTCTACATCTAAATTTTCTTTTCTCTCCTTACAGAGAACATAATTAGCTATTTGTCTTAAGTTGGCTCCTCCTCATCTTTCTGTACCATTTTCTCTTCTTTTTCTCTCTCTTATAAGAATTTAAAGATTGCTTAAAAAATCATTTAATTGTTATGTACATACTCTAGGAATATTTAGTTCAGAAAAATAGTAAAACTTGTCAAAAGAAAGAAAGAAAAGTTATTAAACTATGCTTTTATGTGGGCACTAAAAAGTATATTTATTTATTCACTGTGGAAATTCATTTACTGATTATACAGAGTTATTCATATTAAAAAGTATATTTATATAATACCCTTTATAACTATAGCTATGAAGTAATAAGAAAAGGCTTCAATTTCAAGATAAAAGACATGCTTTCACATGATTCATCCATTAACAAGTAGTTTACCAAGAAAAAATGTTACTATAATATTTTGGTTTGTTCAAGACTAATTTTAAATTGCTCATGATTCAAACTTCCTAAATAGCCTGCATTTTAAGTTTTATGAGTTTTCACTATTATTTCCATAACTTCTTTAAAATTAAAAATTATATTTATAAAATTGTAAACATTATATTGTATTATATTATAAAATTTTAGCACTAAATAAAATAATTTCAATAGAAGTCTTTTTAAGGGTTTCATTTTTTTAAGTACTACAGTTTGTAAAGATTTAATGTGTTAATCAAATTGTAATTTGTAGATTAACTAACTTTACTTAGACCTAAGTTAATTAATAAGCAATCTTTAAATGCCTGTACAGTTTCCAAAAAGAATAACATATATATACAAAAACATTTGTTACTAAATATAATTTTTATTTGATCTTTCTTAAACGTCAGTAGATTAACGAAATATGCAAATGCTTTTGGATAATAATGCATGTATGTCTGTTTTTGCCCTCTCAAATTTTTACAATAAGATAAATGTAGCTGGAGAAAGCAGCTGGATGATTTTTAACTTTCTATCCTCTGGGGTTTTTTGTGTCTTGAGAAAAAAGAACAGATTGGTTACTTTAATTAAAGACAGTATTAATGTAGACAACTGATTATACTAGGTACAATAATTGCAGAGAGTTACAGGTACGTGAACAGAACAAGAGATGTGATTTTCTGTTTGTTTTTTAAAAGTTCTTACAGTTCATTCAAATGATAAATTTAAAATGATACATGATACTTCTTTAAATATACCAATGAGAGTAGGCAGGAGAGAAGTCAAGATGGTGGCATAGGCAGACTCTGAACTCACTTCCTCCCACGGACACAGCCAATTTACGACTACTCTTGGAAAAATTACCCCTGAGAGAGAACTGAAAACCAGATAAGAGGAACTCCTGCAACAAATGACAATCCTAATTGAGTTGGAGGCAGGAACTCCCTTCTGGAGAGAAAAAAAGCCACCTTCACAAGCCACAGTGCTTCATGGCCACCCAGGAGCAGCCCAAAGGTACGCAGCCTTCCCTGGAGGAGTGGGAACCTGAGCCAGGGAGTGCCCCTGCTATAGACATTTTTTGGACCCAGCACAATTGAGATGATTGGCATAATATCTGACTTAGATTGTTACTAAAATACTGGGGAGTACCCCCAGAAAAGCTGGATGACAAAGAAATGAAAACCGGGTCTTAAAGGGCCCACGCACAAACTCACCCATTTGAAAAATCAACCTAAAATCACCGGAAAGAAAGGTGCACAGTCCTTTGGTGAAAAGAGACTCACTTGGTAGGCTCTGAGTGCATCTCAGTGAGAGGTGAGACGTCTCCATGGACTGGGACATTGGTGGCAGCCGTTGTTGTGGCCTGGTGTGGGTGTGCTGACACAGACCCTGGCAGGCACTATTGGAGTTCTCCCAGGGGTCTTCTAGCCCAGGGTCAGCCCCACCCACTAGAGCACTGACTTAATACAGCTCAGCCAGGGCAGACAGCCCACCCTGTGGAATGGCCCCAACCAACAACAAGCCCTCAGGCAACTTGTGGGCCTGCTAAGTCAGCTGCCTGGATTCTCCACAGCCTGGTGAGTAGGTCCACCTCTGTGTGGCAGGGCGTGCACAAGAAGTGGGTGGAGAGTGTGGCGCGGTGGTGGAGTGTGTGAGGTTCCTGCCTTGGAGAGACTGGGTCCACTTCTGGAGGTTGGGGCACTCACACAGGACAGAACTGTGTTGAAAGTGTGTGTGGAGCTGTGGGCAGTGGGGCTTGCCAGCTGCAAAAGACTTGTGCCTCTCAAAGACCCACATAGGGGGTTGGCCACACCTTCCAAAGCCTGAAAGAAGTGGGTGATCCTGTGCCTGAGGCGAGCCCCTCCCAGCTGCAATCCTCAGAGAGCTGACAAGAGACCTGAAGGCTAGAGGCTTATAGCAATTGTAAGCCCCTGAGCCTAACAACCTGCCATGCTGGGGGCCTACTCACTAAATAGAAACACTGCAACACGAATATGCTATTAGAACTTGCAGAAAATGGTGCTGGGGCTCCCGACACCTGATAAAGAGACTGAAGGGTCCACAACAACTACAAGCAGCTGAGCATTACAACAGGTGGCCAGGGGCATAGCACAGCCTCCCTGGGCACCTATGGGAAAAGCAACCATGCCACAACAGAAGGACAACACATAGCCCACATAGGCGTCACTCCTGGAACATTCAGAACTGAGAGAAGCACACTGCTGGGCCTCATAAGGAATCACTTATGTAAGGTCACTTCTTCAAGAGCAGGAGATGTAGCTGACATACCTAATGCATAGACACAAGCACAGGGAAAGAGACAAAATGAGGAAGCAAAGGAATATGTTTCAAGTAAGGGAACAAGACAAAACCCCAGAAAAGGAACTAAATGAAACGTAAATGAGTAACCTACCCGACAGATAGTTCAAAGAGTGTTAAGGATGCTCACTGATCTTGGGAGAAGAATGGATGAACTCAGTGAGAATGTCAACAAAGAAATGGAAGATATAAAAAAGAACCAATCACAAATGAAGAATATAATGCTGGAAATGAAAAATTCACTAGAGGGACTCAAAAGCAGAGTAGAGGATACAGAAGAACGGATCTGTGAGCTGGACCAAAGACAAGAAGAAATCACCCAAGCTGAACAGGTAAATGAAAAAAGAATTAAAAAGAATGAAGACAGTCTAAGGTACATCTTGGACAACATCAAGCACACTAACATCTGTGTTATAGGTGTCCCATAAAGAGAAGAATGAGACAAAGGGGTAGAGAATCTATTTCAAGAAATAATAGTTGAAAACTTCCCTAACCTAAGGAAGGAATCAGACATCCAGGTACAGGGAGCACAGAGAGCACCAAACAAGTTAAACCCAAAGAGGCCCACACCAAGACACATCATAATTAAAATGTCCAGAATTAAACATAAAGAGAGAATCCTAAAAGCCACAAGAGACAGACAAGTTACATACAAAGGAAACCCCATACAGCTATCAGCTGACTTCTCAGCAGAAATCTTACAGGCTAGAAGAGAGTGACACGATATATTTAAAGTGCTAAAAGGAAAAAACCTACAGCCAAGAATACTCTACTTGGCAAGGTTATCATTCAAAATGGAAGGAGAGATAAAAAGTTTCCCAGACAAAATTAAAGGAGTTTGTCACCAAGAAACCAGTATCACAAGAAATGCTAAAGGGACTTATTTAAGGGGAAAAGAGAAGACCACAAATAGCAAAAATGATCTATTATCATGATAGGAAGGTAATGGGTACAAATGCACCAAAAAAGAGGTTAGATATGTTATCAAAAATATAAAATGTGGGAGGAGGGGAGGTAAAGACTAGAGCTTTCAGACAGAGGTCAAACTAAAGAAAAAATCAACTTAATATAGATTTCTATAGACGTAGGTTACTGTATATGAACCCCATGGTAATCACAAACCAGAAACATACAATAAATACACAAAAAACTAAGAGAAAGTAACCCAAACATAATACTAAAGAAAGTCATCTAACCACAAGGGAAGAGAGCAAGAGAAGAAGAAAGGAACAGAGAAGAACTACTAAAACACCAAGGAAAAAAGTTAAAAAATGGCAGTAAGTACACACATATCAATAGCTACTTTAAACATCAATGGATTAAATGCTCCAATTAAAAGGCATAGGGTGGCTGATTGGATAAAAAAATAAGACCCATGTATATGCTGCATACAACAGACACACTTCAGACCTAGGGACACTCGCAAAATGAAAGTAAAGAGCTTGAAAAAACTACTCCATGCAAATGGCAATGAAAAGACAGCTGGGGTAGCAATACTCATGTCAGACTAAATAGACTTTAAAACAAAAACTGTAAAAGAGACAAAGAAGGGAATGATATAATGATCAAGGGAATAATCCAAAAGAGGATATAACACTTGTAAATATCTATGCACCCAACATAGGAGCACCTAAATACAAAAAGAAATTATTAACAGACATAAAAAGAGAAATAAACAGTAACACAAGAATAGTAGGCGACTTTAACACTCCACTTACACCAACGGATAGATCATCCAAACAGAAGATCAATAAGGAAACAGTGGCCTTAAATGACACACTAGAACAGATGGACCTAGTGGATATATACAGAACATTCCATCCAAAAACCGAAGAATACACATTCTTTTCAAATGCACGTGGAATATTCTCCAGTATTGATAACGAATTAGGCCATAAAACAGGTCTCCATAAATTTATGAAGATTGAAATAATACCAAGCATCTTTTCTGACCACAACGGTATGAAACTAGAAATCAACTATAGAAAGAAATCAGAAAAGCCACAAGTATTTGGAGATTAAACAAAATGCTACTGAACAACGATTGGGTCAATGAAGAAATCAAAGGAGAAATCAAAAAATACCAGGAGACAAATGAAAATGAAAGTACGACATGCCAGAATCTATGGGATACAGCAAAAGCGGTTCTAAGAGGGAAGTTTATAGCAATACAGGCCTGCCTGAACAAACAAGAAAAATCTCAAATCAACAATCTAACAGTGCACCTGAAAGAAGTGGAAAAAGAAGAAAAAACAAAGCCCAAAATCAGTAGAAGAAGGGAAATAATAAAAATCAGAGCAGAAACAAATGAAATAGAGACTAAAAAAAATAGAAAAATTAATAAAACCAAGAGCTGGTTCTTTGAAAAGATAGACAAAATTGACAAACCTTTAGCTAGACTCACCAAGAAAAAAAGAGAGAAGTCTCAAATAAGTAAAATCAGAAATGAAAGAGGAGAAATTACAACGGACACCTCAGAAATACAAAAGATTATAAGAGAATACTATGAAAAACTATATGTCAACAAATTGGACAATCTGGAAGAAATGGACAAATTCTTAGAATCATACAACCTTTCAAAACTGGATAAAAGAAACAGAGAATTTGAATAGACCAATCACCAGTAAGGAGATCGAAACAGTAATCAAAATCCTCCCCAAAAATAAAAGTCCAGGACCAGATGGCTTTCCTGGTGAATTCTACCACACGTTCAAAGAAGACTTAATACCTATCTTTCTGAAACTCTTCCAAAAAATTTAAGAGGAGGAGAAGTTCCCTAACTCATTCTATGAAGCCAACATTACCCTGATATCAAAGCAGAGAAGGACAATACAAAAAAAAGAAAACTACAGGCCAACATCACTGAAGAACATTGATGCAAAAATTCTCAACGAAATACTAGCAAATCACATACAACAATACATTAAAAAGATTATACACCATGACCAGGTGGGATTTAATCCAGGGATCCAGGGATGGTTCAACATCTGCAAATCAATCAACATGATACACCACATTACCAAAATGAAGAATAAAAATCACATGATCATCTCAACAGATGCAGAGAAAGCATTTGACAAGATACAGCATCCATTTATGATAGAAACTGAATAAAATGGTTATAGAAGGAAAGTATCTCAACATAATAAAGGCCATATATGACAAACCCACAGCTAACATCATCCTCAATGGTGAAAAACTGAAAGCTATCCCTCTAAGAACAGGAACCAGAGAATGATGCCCACTCTCACCACTCCTATTTAACGTAGTATTGGAAGTCCTAGCCAGAGAAATCAGGCAAGAAAAAGAAATAAAGGGGATCCAAATTGGAAAGGAAGATGTGACACTGTCACTATTTGCAGATGACATGATTTTATATGTAGAAAACTCTAAAGAACCCACCAAAAAACTTTTAGAAGTCATAAATGAATATGGTAAAGTTGCAGGATAGAAAATCAACATACAAAAATCAGTTGCATTTCTATACACTAACAAAGAGAAATTAAGAATACAATCCCATTTACAATTGCAGAAATAAACTTAACAAAAATGGTGAAAGATCTGTACACCAAAAGCTATAAAACATTGTTGAAAGAATGTGAAGAAGACACAAAGAAATAGAATGATATTCTGTGCTCTTGGACTGGAATAATTAACATAGTTAAGATGTACATGCTTCCTAAAGCTATCTGTAGATTCAATACCATCCCAATCAAAGTTCCAAGAACAGTGTTCACAGAAATAGAGCAAAGAATCCTAAAATTTATATGCAACAACAAAAGATCCCGAACAGCCAAAGGAATCCTGAGAAAAAAGAACAAAGTTGGAGGTAACACACTCCTGGACTTCAAAACATACTACAAAGCTATAGTAACCAAACAGCACAGTACTGGCACAAAAACAGACACACAGATCAATGGACTAGAATTGAAAGCACAGAAATAAACCCACACATCTATGGACAGCTAATCTTCGACAAAGGAGCCAAGAACATACATTGGAGAAAGGAAAGCCTTTTCACCAAATGGTGTTGGGAAAACTGGACAGCCACATGCAAAAAAATGAAAGTAGACCATTACCTTACACCATACACAAAAATTAACTCAAAATGGATTAAAGACTTGTGAGACCTGTAACCATGAATCTTCTAGAAAAAAACATAGATAGTACGCTCTCGACATCAGTCTTAGCACCATATTTTCAAGCACCATGTCTGACTGGGGAAGAGAAACAATAGAAAAAATAAAGAAATGGGACTATATCAAAATAAAAATCTTCTGCATAGCAAAGGAAACCATCAACAAAACGAATAGACAACCTAACGATTGGGAGAAGATATTTGCAAACCATACATCTGATAAGGGCTTAATCTCAAAAATATATAAAGAATGCATGCATCTCAACAACAAAAAAACTAACAACCCAATTAAAAAATGGGCAAAAGACCTGAACAGACATTTCTCCAAAGAAGATATACTGATGGCCAACATAGATGTGAAAAGATGCTTAACATCATTAACTATCAGGGAAATGCAAATCCAAACTACAATGGGATATCACCTCACTCCCATCAGAATGGCTATAATTAACAAGACAGGAAACAAGAATTGTTGGAGAGGATGTGGAGGGATGGGAACACTCATACACTGCTGGTGAGAGTGCAAACTGGTGCAGCCACTATGGAAAACAGTATGGATATTCCTCAGATAATTAAGGATAGAACTACCATATGATCCAGCTATTCCACTGCTGGGTATTTATCCAAAGAACGTGAAAACACCAATGCGTAAAGATACATGCACCCCTGTGTTCATCGTAGCATTATTCACAATAGCCAAGATGCGGAAGCAACGTAAGTGCCCATCAAGGGACGAATGGATAAAGAAGATGTGGTATATATACACAATGGAATATTACTCAGCCATAAGAAACAATGAAATCCAGCCATTTGTGACAACATGTATGGACATTGAGGGTATTATACAAAGTGAAATAAGTCAGATGGAGAAGGTCAAATACTGTATGATTTCACTCACTAAGTAGTAGATAATAACAACAACAAACAAATACATAGAGACGGAGATTGGATTGGTGGTTATCAGAGGCGGGGAGGGGGAGGGCAAGGGGGATAATTAGTCATGTGTGTGGTGATGGATTGTAATTAGTATTTGGGTGGTGATCATGAGAACATGATATAATCTATGCAGAAATAGAAGTATAATGATGTACACCTGAAATTTATACAATGTTATAAACCAATTTTACTGCAATATACAAACAAACAAAAAAATAAAAAAAGAAAGAAAATAGACTAACTACAGAGAGAAACGGTGCAAAAAAAAAATAAATATACCAACTAATTAGTTATGTTTTAAAGCTACACTTAAACCTTTACATTATTATCTATTTGTATGTTTTATATCTGTGTATGCCTAAATGCATATAAATAAAGTTATATTCATAGACCCTTTACTACAATTTGTTAAATAATGTATCCAACGAAGAAAATTAGAATTTGGGTTTTTCCTATAACGCCCAAATTAGTAGAGGTTCCTTTTTGTCACCAAATTATTCTGTTAACTCTCAGCACTTCTAGTGATTTTAAATCATGTTGTTAAAGATTCCCTTGAATAGCCCTGACCTAGTTTTATTTGTTCATTTTTAGAAATGCTATCACAGACCTAAATTCACTCAAAATATAAACCACTCCAAGAAATTAAATCATCTCAGACGACTAAAATAATTGCCCTTACCTGGGCCTGCCACCTAGAAGAAAGAAAGTAAAAGCAAATATCTATATTGACAGTAGATGTACTTTCGGGGTGGTGCACTAATTTGGAATGCTTTGGAAACAGAGAGGTTTTTAACCTTGATAAAAATGTAAGGGAAGAAAAAGAGGATGACAAATTGAAGAACTTTTAGATGCTTTGCTATTACCTAAGGACATAGCTATAGTAAAAATACAATGTCACTCCAAGTACAAAGACCCAGAATCTCGTGGTAATGCTTCAGAGGACCACTATGCTAAACAAGGAGCATTAACCAAGATAATTGCTCCTGTAATCAGACAGAAAGAAGATACCTTGGAGAAATTCAAAGAGGCTATTTATTAATGGTTAGAGACAAGTCCCTAATTCAAAGAAAAGGAAAGGGGAAAAGTTAGGATGCTCATTGCATAAAGATAATATTTGGCACTCTCATGATGGCTGACAGCACCAAATAATTGAAAATGGAATTTAGTAAAAATGTTTCATGTCATTACCTAAAATAGCAGAGATAAACTGGCAACACTATTAAATCATCATTGGTGGGGCAATGTTAGAGGCATTGCTGAGGATGACCCAAAATGCGTCCTACTTGCCAACAACTCAATCCTGGTAAAGCTGGAAAGGTGGGACATTGACAGAAACCAAAGCCTCAAAGGCCTTTAAACACTTCCAAACAAACTTCATACAAATGTTTTTGCAATAGGCTATGGATATGTTCTGGTTACTGTTTGTTTATTCTCAGGGTGGGTTAAAGCTTTCCCTTACTGAAGAGCTACGACACTGTGAATTGCCACCCCCAAACACATACACATACACACAACAAAACTGCTTGATTTCCTTTTTCGAACCTGGAGAATTACCATTTATCTCTCTAACAACAGAGATATTCAATTCATTTTACAGTACTCTTATTAGAGAACTCTGTCAATTTTTACCTTTTACCCAGAAATGTCACTGGCTTTTTCACCCACAGTCCTTAGAAAAAATAGAGAGGACTAATGGAATTCAAAAACTAAAATTAGAAACACTCTCAGAAACCTTTGAACTCTCATGTCCCAAAGTATTACCACTAGCTTTAATATACAGAAGATCAACTTCCTGTGAAATCTGCAGGTTATTTCCTTATAAAATAATAATAGGCCACTCCATGCATTTGATATTACAAGCAGATAGTATTAATTACTTCAAGGGACTCATGTGATACCTCTAGCTTTATCATCAAGTATGAACTCTATTTCCAAAACAAGCACCTAACAGCCTCTGCATGATCTGCAACCTTGCGATTTAATCTTTTGGAAAAGACACCAGAAAAAAAACTGCCCTTGAGCCTTGATGAAAGGGACCTTATCAGATATTGTTAACAACTGACATAGCAATAAATCTCTAAGGTACAGATTCTTACATTCATGTTTCTCAGCTCAAAATATCTACATCCTTTCCTCCTGACTACTAAACATTCATTCTATCTAGAAATCATAAACAGGATTCTTAAAAATATCCCAGAATCCATTGATTTCAGAGAGAGACAGTTTCTGTCCAAGACAGTGGAACAATTTTCTGATTCTTCAACATTCTTTCCTGTCCCTTTACTACTAATCTGGCCTACTATTCTACTTTGATATCCTCTAAAATACTAAAATGATCTCCCTTATCTTCATCCTATTATTTCTGACCCTTATGGTCTCCTATCATTTAAGAGAAAGCATAACTCTCTTATACATTTTCCTCAGATTATATCTACTGCTGTAAATCTAACAGGTTGCTGGTCCCATCTCCCCTCACCTGACAAAAATTTAATAGCTATTCCTTTAAATCTTTCAAAAGATAACTTCCCTTTAACAAGCCTCTCTGGTCCCTAAGTTTCCCTCACATCATTAATCACAACTTTCAGTCTTGTAAAAATTAAACTTTGACCTCACATCAATAAAATGCTGAGGTCATTACAGTCCTATCAACAAGGCCTAGTCAATCAGAAATAGGCTCACATATTGGGGGCTATCCTGGCTATAATAGTAAGATTGTTCTCTTCAGAGGCACTTCAGCTTGCTTTATAGAAATGGTTTGATTCCACTCAAAGAATCTGTGCGCCTTAAGGGACACAAAATTACTTCACTCCTATTATAATAAGTACTTATGCTCTCAATACAAACTGTGCTCCACTAGGATACTATTTCTTACATGGACATCAGGCTTATACCTGTCTGCTGCACACTAATTTATTCTGTGTATTAGGAGTAACTGTTAGAGATTTCCAGGTATTTAAAACTACCACCCTCCAGTAAATCATGTTTCCCTTAATATTTTGGCAAGAAGCCTCCAAAATAAAACAAGCACAGATTATTCTAGGAAACTTCCAGGAGAGATAATTGATTTCCTCCTCATGTAAGCTATAATTTCCACAATGAGAATAATACAACTAGTAAAGGTGGTTCAAAACTTGTCTCTGACTTGAGCAGAAGTCAGTAAATGGTAGTTTTTGTGCTCTGGAAGTCCAACAAATTCTATTCTAAATCCATTAGCTAGAGTTATCATGGCCAGTGGTAGTCTTTGATTTTCTCTTAGCCAGCCAAGGGAGAGTTTGTGTTTGTACTATAGCAAATATTTCTTTTTCTATTTGTATAAATACTAAGGGCAAGTAGAACAGTCTGTGACCAGGCTAAAAGAAAAAGCACTTGGCTCTCTAAAACAGGTCCTGCTGAGTTCTCGGACATGTGTTCATTGCCTGGGTTTCATAATCTAGGCCCTTAGCCTCAAGATCTGTTACAAGGACTAACAGCCATTTTGTTTTGGACAACTGACTGTGTTATACTTGGCTGATATATCCTGTCTAGAGTCTTAAATGCTACTAAGCAGCCATAGTCATATTTGATGGTTCAAAAACTTATCCTTTAACAGATGGAGTGTTAATCTTTCTTCTCCATCTGTCAACTACAGATGACATTCATTGGACACTCTTCTGATCTTAGTCAAGAAAATATTGGTAATGGTGAAAATCTGGATACCATGGATTAATGTACTGCAGCCTGACATCATATGTTTTTGGCCATAAGGAGGAGACTGAGAAAGAAAATAACCAGCCCCTGACATCCAGAACTGATCTGGCATTCACAGCTAGAACCCAATATTGTTACAAACTGGTCTGACATCATAACAAGGCCATTTTGTCCTCCTTTTGGATATAAACAATCTCAAACAATACAACCTCAGACAAGGTTACTTTGAGACTACAATAAAATGAAACAAAACAAGGCTACTTCATAATTTTATCTAAGCACAGAATAAAATAAGGTCATAAAATTGCCCCACTTTCTCACAGCAACTAATCTAGAGCAAACTCCCACTTCCTTCAACCTTCTCCAAAATCACCCAACAAAGCCCAAAACCTATAGTAGGTTATTTCAAGCACCCTCTTACTGAGAGGGAGCTCCATGGTTCCCCACAGTGTGCATCCTCCCTAACTCCAAGGAGTAATAAAACCCAACTTGTTTAACTACAGGTGTGTTCCTAGTGGCCTTTGGCTAAAGGTCATTAACATCACATAGTAGATGCTCAATGAATATTTGTTAAATGAATGACTCACACAATTTGCCAACTTTTCCCACTTGCTCTATGCAAAATGATCTTGGAATTACTAAATCCAGTGTTTTTTTCTCAGATTAAATCCTCTTCAACCCATTGTTGAATGGGTTTCACTTCACACACTTGACTTCACACACTTGACTGCTCTCTGTCACCCTCCTTACCACCAATATTGAGGGTAACCTCTCCTGGTTCTCCTCCCACCTTTCTGATTTATTCACTCCCTTCTCTTTTCAGTCCATTCTTAAATAGTGGAGATCCACAAGATTCTACACATTCTCCCAGAGAGATTTCGTTTACTCCTAGGGCTTCAACTACCAGCAATATGTGAATGATTTCAAAATTTCTTATTTCCTAGCAAGACTTTTTTCCTGCCTGCTAATTAACTCCACCTGAATATATTAAATCAACAACTGCCAAGCCACTACCTTCTCCACTATTCTTTAGACTCCTTGCTTGCAAATCTTTTCTTAGGAATCCCATGCCTCTGTGCTGGCACATCCCCACCTCTTACAACCCAGATCAGTGAGATATCAGTTACTTTCTAAATATCAGTTACTGTCTAAAACATGGTGTGCTATAGTCTGAAAATTATTTTGGCTCAACATTTTCTGTCTTATCATCTTAATTATGAAAAATTGGAATACTAAAAAGCAAATATTACCTGTAGTGGTAACAGTCTAACTTCTATACTGCTATGTAACGTAAGGAAAGTAGACCTTGATATTTGAGAGAGAAATGCCCCAAAATCTTTATGAACTTCCAAATTATATATACTAATAAAGAATAAAATATAAAATGAAAATTAATAAACATTCATTGATTACTTGCTGTGTACCTTGTGTGGTGTTAAACTATTTTATATGCATCATCTCCTTTAATCTTTGTAACAACTCTATGAAACAATTTTCTAATGAAAAAACTGAAGGCTAGAGATGTTAAGTAACTTGCCAAACGTTATAGGTAGAAAGTAGTGGAGCCAGTGGTCAAACCCAAGCATTTTTGGAGGATGCAATGATTTTTTAAACAGTATACAAAAAGTGTTAACCATTTAAAAAATATACTTAATAATATATTAAGATTAAGGACTTCTGTTCATCAAAAGACAAAAGCAAGAAAGGGAAAAAAAAAGCTACATATTGGAGGAAGATATTTGCAATGCACATATTTGACAAAGGATGTGTATCCAGAATAGAAATAGAACCCCTACAAATCAATGACAAAAGACAAATAGACCAATAAAAAAATGAGCAAAAGACTTAAACAGGCACTATAGGAAAGAAGATATATAATAGCCAATAAACATATAGAAAAGGTGCTCAACTTCATTAGTCATCAGGGTAGTACAAAAGGAAACCATAATGAGATGCCACACCACAATAACCAGAATGGCTAAAATAAAAAATATAAAAGTCTCAAGAGTTGGTGAGGATTAGAGCAACTAGAACTCTCACACACTGCTGATGGAAATGCAAAATGGTACAACCATTTTGGAAAAGTATTTGGCAACATCTACTAAAGCTGAATATATGTACACACTTTGACTCCGTCATTCCATTCCTAGGGATATACTCAACAGAAATGCACATATGTTCACCAAAAGGCATGCAAAGAAATGTTCATAGCAGCACTATTCATAATTGCCAATAATTGGAAACTACTTAATGGCCATCAACAGCAGAATGGACTATATAAATATATTGTGGTACATTCACACAATGGAATAATATACAGCAATGAAAGTGAACCAACTACAACTGTTAGAACAATATGGTTGAATATCACAAACATAACATTGAGCAAAAGAAGCTGGAGACAAAAGAGTAGATAGAGTATGATTCCATTTATATAAATTACAAAAAGAGGCAAAATTAATTTATGGTGTTAGAAGTGAGGGATAATAGTTTCCATTAGAGGAGGGTTGAGTTACTTTAAGGGAGCATGGGGGCTCTTTTTCACATCAGTACCTGCTACCCCATTCACATTGGGATTGCCTTAGTTCAAGTCCTCATCATTTCTCACTTGGATTATCTATAACCATCTCCTAACTGGTCTTCTCATCTTTAATCATCTCTCCCTTCAAAACTTCTCTATACCAGCAGTTCTCAAAGAATGGTCCATGGTCTCTGTGGTCCCTGAAATACTTTCAGGCTATCCATAAGGTCAAAACTGTTTTCATAGTAATACTAATATTTTAGTAGTTTAGTATTAAAGTAGTTTGCTTTTGATACCAGGTGGACATTTGCGTGTGTGGCACCTCGGCACGAATCAACAGGGTGAAACCAAATTGTACTAGTAGTCATTGGATTCTTCACCACCATTAACTCTCAGAAAAATAAATGCCAGTTTCACTTAAAAAATGTCCTTGATTAAGCAGTAGAAATTATTAATTTTGTTAAATCTCAACCCTAGAGTACATACCTTTCTAATATTCTATGCGACAAAATGAGAAGTACTCATAAAACACCTCTGCTGCACAACAAAGTATGATAGTTGTCTCAGGGAAAAGCACTTTGACTTGTGGGCTCAATTAGTTGCTTTTTTCATGAAACACCATTTTCAGTTGACAGACAACTGACAGATGAACTATGGTTATTCAGGTTTGGGTATTTGGCAGACATTTTCTTGAAAATGAATGATGTCAGCCTGTCACTTCAAGGAAAACAACGGACAATATTTGTCGCCAATGATAAAATTTGAGCTTTCAAGTGAAAATTAGAACTTTAGAAAATTTGTATCTGCCACTATGAGCTTTACAGTTTCTTATAACTTTTTTTATAAGATTGATGATAATATTAACACATGATTTTTAAACTATTGTATATTGAAATGTACATGCAGGATTTGCATGACTAAGTGCACTAATATTTTCCAAATGACCAATGCATAATGCTACAAAATCATGCCCAGGTAAATGATTCATTCAAAGTGCAAGCTAGACCAATGGATTTTAATGTAATAGGATATGCAAAGTTCATTGATATGGTTTCAGGTTCCACACTGCAACTAACCTTTAAAAAACTACATATGTTGAGTTTTGGTGTAGTCTCAAAGGAGAATATCTACATACCTGAGTGAGGTCTTATTTTCTTCATTTCTTTCAAACAAAACAACACATCATAATAGATTGAATGCAGAAACAGCCACAAGAATATGGCTGTCTTCTATTAAACCAGACAATAAAGAGTTTTGCAAAAATCTAAAATGATACCATTCCTCTCACTATATGTTCTGTTTTGAAAAATATATATAGTTTTTCATTAAAATGTTATTTATGTTAATACATAATTGGTTTATTATTATTTTTAGATGAATTAATAAAATTTTAAAAAATTCCCCAGTTTTAATTTGCAATATGGTAAACATCAATAAATAACAGCCACAAAAAAAAGGCTCTTTGAAGTCTTCAATAATTTTTAAGAGTACAAAGTGGTCCTGAGATCAAAACATCTGAGAACAGTTCCTCCACACTAACCATGTCATTTCCCTGGTTTTTAAGCTTCAATCACCTACAAGCATTCAAGGCTCTTCATAGATATGCCTAAAGCTTCCTTTCAAGTCTGATTTCCTGTCATTCCCATCTGTGCACCCAACATGTAAGCTGCATCTGCATCAGGTAACTTGTTAGTCCTTCAACCTACCAGGCCCATCCTCACTGCCCTGCCTAGCACATCTAGCCCAATTCAAACATCACAACGTCTCTGGAGACTTCCTTCCTGCTTGGCAGATTTATTGATTTCTTCTTACTTTCTCCAATGCACTTTATGAGGTTGATTTCAGAACCGCCATTTTCCCCATTTTTACAAATAAAGAAACAGGTCCAGAGAAAGAAAGGGACTTGACTAAGTCCCATAGCAAGCGAGTGGCAGAGCTAGAGCCTAAATTTCTAGCATTCTTTTCACACTTCTCTTCATGGAAGCTGCTGCAGAGACTCAGAAAGTGTTGGAGGCACTGGAGGGAAGGGGAATTAAGTTAAGCTGAGCTAAAAACAAGTTCTGAGTTGGAACATTCTTAAAGGAAGCAACCCTTGGCTTTGGCATGGTCTAAGAGCAGTCAGTCTTTACCCATGTTGAAACAGATGAAAAGCAATTCATGGGAAATATCCTTGTCCTTTTTTGCTTCTTCAATTCTATTCCACAGCAGCCAGGGTCACTATCCTTAAATGGAATTGATGAGCAGCCTGCAGGCACTCTTCAGGCCACCTGAAGAAGACTGCTCCCATCTGAAGAAGACTACTTCAGCTGATTTTTTTCTGTCACCACTGTCCGCTACACTCATGCCCTTCATTGGTTCCCTAGGCAGGGATAAGAACTCTAGGTGAGGCCTAAAACAACATTCAGGAATTGGTGGAAAATGTAACTGCCTGTTTCAGAGCACTTTGCTTTTCCTAAAATTTGTCAAATGGTGGGTATTGGGGATTTTCTCTTTGGAGAAAGTTGGTTTTAAAAGCTTTTGGTAAATGTCAAGAGATAGTCTCTGTGAGGCCTCCAAATGAAGCTAACCTCGAGGAATGCTGCTTGTTCCACAGCATCTGGCTGGTTAGGAAAGACTGCTCCCAAGAACAAGGGCCTAAATGATGTTAATGAAAATTAACTTGGTATCTAGATGTTTTGAAAACACTGTCTCATGGTAAAGCTTTTAGGGTGGAGATGATCAGTTCAGTTTAACACATACTACTGGGGCACAACTGAGCCAGATCCTGTGCCAAGAGCTTGGAATGCAGAGTTGAATAAAACTAGGTCTCTGCCCCTGAGAAGTTCATTGTCTCTTCAGGAAGCCAGGCAAAAATACACATGGTAATAATGTAGTATTATCAGTGCCAGAATAAGTATGACCGGAGAAGCAGTGACTATAATGAAATGGAGAAGGCTTTTTTAGGGAGGTGATATTCGAGCAGGGCTTTAAGATGAACAGGTGTTCATCTATTCAGAGAAGGTCATTACAGTTTTAGGGAACCAAACGTGAAAGGCGTGGAGGTAGGAAAGCTGAGTTTATTAGTTTTTCTCTGGCTATCATCTGCCACCCCCAGATCCATTGTCTGCCCTTTTTTCCCCTCCTATGTGTCCAAAGAGACTGACCTTGTGGACTATATCAACTTACATGGTGGTATCTGGATGGTTTGGCTAATAGGAGGCACTGTCAGATCAAGTGTGGGAGGATAGGAAGGTCTTGGTATTTCTTCCCCACTCCTTCCCTGCTTTGGGTCTCATTTATAGCACTGACTAGAATCTTCCCTGCTTACAGCTCCTACTAGGGACTTCTCCACAGCTCCAGCTCTCATTAGGCCCTGGTAACACTGTTCCATCACTTTGCCTCTCCAGGCCAAAGATCTAATGGCTTTTTGCTATTCCTAGACCCTGAGTGCTTCACCATCTCTTGTTGGTACTGCTAACCCTGCCCACACTACTGAAAGTTGTTGATTTTATTTCCTACCAGAGTCCTTCAAATATA
Source organism: Diceros bicornis minor (assembly GCF_020826845.1). Taxonomy (NCBI): domain Eukaryota; kingdom Metazoa; phylum Chordata; class Mammalia; order Perissodactyla; family Rhinocerotidae; genus Diceros; species Diceros bicornis. The sequence continues at coordinate 61,470,090 of NC_080781.1, forward strand.
AGGGAGAACATTCATGGGTACAGTTTTTACAGAATGTAAAGTGTGTGGCTATAAGTGAGGTGAGGGGGGACAGGAAGAAGATGAGATAGGGTCCACATGGCAGAGTTTTGTATGACCCTTTTTATGAAAGATCTTGTGTGAGTAGGTCATGAAGAGTCTTTACAAACCAATTTTGTTGGCAATTGGGAACACATGAGTATTGTTGATCTGTGGCACAGATGATGCCAGAATTAATAGCTACCATTTATTGAACACTTTGTGTGTGTCAGACACTTTGCTTTCATTATCTCGTTGAATCCTCAAAACAACCCTCAAAGGTCAGCACTTATCAATCTCAATTTTACAAGTGAAAAATCTAAGGTTCAGAGAAGAAAAGTAACTTGCCCACTCAATTGCTAATAAATGGAAGAGGAAGGATTTGAACCCATGCCTGAGTCTAGAGTTTGGCTGCTTCACTACACCCAGTTGGATAGTGAATTGGTCTACATGACCTTAAGAGTGTCTTTCAGCCCTAGGACTTCAAACGACTATGGGGTGATCAAACATCTGCAACTAAGCCCACTGGCCCATCCATTAACTAAAGATGTGGGTGGCAGACTTGTGGGGTACATGCAGGGATGTGAATGAGACTTCTCAGTTGGGGGAAATGCCTTCATTTCCTGCAAATGTCCCTCCTGCTGGCTGTATCTTCCCAATGTCTGGGCCGAGAAAGAACCATATGGGTAATTAATTCTGGTAGGATTGCAAGTTTAAAAATGCCAGCTACATCAGCTCTTCTGGTGGAAATCTGGCACTCCAGTAGGAGTGAATGCCACACATAGTGCCAACCAGTGCTTGCTTAGCACTGGTACAGGCTAAGTTGACTTAGCTAGTGAGTCTGGATACCAAATCGTAATCTGGTACCAAGCTTTAGGAAAAAGAAAAGAACCAACTTTGAATACCTACTCCAGGCTAGGCACTTTCCATTGATTCCTCACTACAACCCTGAGAGGCATGTGTCATCACCCTCGTGTTACAGATGAGGAAACTAAGGCTTAGTGAGGGGAAGTAACTTGCCAGGGTGTAAGATAGCCAGCAAGTGTCAGAATTGGCATTGGAATCCAGACTCTGCCTGACTCCCAAAGCCCATATTCTATGCTACAGTATCACGTGGGCAGCATAACATAGTAGGTAAAACCTCAGAATTAGAAACTTCATTTTGAATCCTGACTCTATCACTTCTTAGCTATATGACTGTGGACAAGTCACTTAACCTCTCTGTGTCTTAGTTTCTTCATATTTAAATAATGATATCTACCTCATAGGGTGGTTGTAAGGATTAAATACATTCATATTTGTAAAGCACTGAGAACAGTGCCTGACAGAGAGTCAATGTCATACATTTGTTAAATAAATGTAGAGCCTTTTCTACCCCTTCTAAATCTCTTAATTCTTCCATTCTCAGACCTGGAGAGGAAAAGAAAGGAGATAGCTCAGGAGGAAGACTCTCTTAGAAGGAAATCATCTTCTCCTGAAGGTGGAGAAAGGCTAAGGTTATTGACTGACCTGGAGAGACCCAACCTGCAAAGCTTGGGAGGGCTGACAGAGAAAGTACACAGTGTCTGAGTCTTGTGGTGAATTCCTGTGCCCCCTCCCCCTTGCTCCTTCACTGCAGCTGGATGTTGCTTGGCCAGCTCTCTCTGACCTCCTTTCTACCTTCAGATCTGGAGATGGCTGCTGAGATGACAGCAAGAATGGAGATAGTCATTTGGAGGACTGGAACCTTGACCATAGGTTATGGAAGCTGGGCTTGAGGATCATAGCACTGTCTGGCTCAAAAAAAAAAAAAGAAGCTACATAGGGGTTTCAGATTCCTTCCCATTAGTATCTAGTTAGAAAGGGCAAGAAGGTGGCTCCATGGCCAAACCTTCCTGACCCAGAACTGAGGAAGATATATATCATGTATAGATGTGTGTATGTCTATAGATGCCTTAGTGTTTCCTGGAAGTCTGGGGTGGGGAGGGAGGAAAATATGGTCTCCACTTCCCACTGAAGACAATTGTGCAAGTGAGGAAAAGCTGATGCTCACCAGGGAGACCCTGGCTGCACAGGTATGCCTTCCATCACCGTGGCCTGGGTATTAGCTATTATCCTTTGCCCCACCAGGGATCATGGGTCTTTGAACATGATTTGTGCAGCTTCTCTATTCGCCAAGATTGCCACCAGCCTAATGCTTCTGACTGACTGAACACACACCCAAATGCCCAACAGTATGTTGTAAAGGGAAAAAAGCACTATATTTGGTGTTAGACACACCTGGGGTCAAATCCCAGCATCATCAATTATCTGTGTAATCTGAAGTAAGTTATTTAACCTTGTAGAGCTTCAGTTTCCTCATATCTAAAATTAGGATAACACTCTCTCAAGGCTGTTGTGAGGAATAAATGAGAAATTCAGTGAAAAAGTGCCTCCACACCTTCTCTATCCCCAACTTGCTTCAGGCACTGGCCACACCCTTATTTACTCGTCCCTTTGTCCCACTTCCAACAGCACAGCATAAACAATGATAAGTTTCTTTCCCAAATGTCAGTTCAATACTGGGTTTTGGGGCCTTCTGTGTTAGAGAAGTTTCAGTAATGAAAATATGCCATCTTTGTACAGGCTAAGGAGTCTCACAGGACTCCATTCTTATCTTGGCTTTCACCATTTGCTCTTTATGTGACTTTGGGAAAGTAACAATCTTTCTGGATCTCAGTCTCTTTATCTGTAAAATGGGACTAAAATGAGGTGGTTGAGAGGCTCAAATGAGACAACATATATAAAATATATGTAACATGCGTACCAGGTGGTAGAACTTTTTGTTTCACGCAGTTATCACCGTAATTCTTATGCCAGATCTCCTGGGAAGGCTCAAGGATTCAGGCCTCTCTCACTTCATGCCTGGCACATGATAGATGCTCAACAATGTTTGTTTCCTTCCCAGTTCCATTGTGGGCCTTATTTAAACTCCCAAAGCCCTGAATTCTAGAAGCACAAATCATGCCAAGACTCTGGATCTGATTCTCATAAGCTGTCCTCTTGTGGTTAGGGCTGAGTTCCTTTCCTCCTTTGTCACAATGGGACTGGCCTGGCTACTTGGCTGCCTATGCTTCTTTCCTAGAGCTCTTCAAATTCATTTAAAGGATCTTTAGAGCCATTTTCCAAAGGCATTTTGTGATGTCTTATTCGCTTCAGGGAAAATAACATGATTTCTTGCTAGATATAAATACATCCTGGACAGCCATGAGCCCAGGGTTAATTTCCAATTAAGTGTGAAATCAGACAGTAGCAGGATAGTGCTTCCCTCCTCTCTCTCCTCCAGGACCTACCCACCCCCTCACTAAGTGCCTTTGAAGAAACACAATAAGCACAATTGTAATGACAGTAGGAGTGCAAAATGTAGGAGGAAAGGAGAGTAAGGGAGTGTGGGAAAAACAGATGCTCTCCAGAATAGCATAAGGGGTCCTCAGGATGGTGAAGGTACCAAGCCATATCACCAGGAGCTGAATTGTCATAGGAAGAAGGAGCCCCTGTCAGACCTCAAGGTATAGGAATCCTCCGGACCTGACTGTTGACAACTGTACAGGGCAGAGTAGCTGGGCCTGGGTTATTGGCATGAAACTTCTGCATGAGAGAAGAAGAAGTATGGGGTGAACTGAGCTAGGTATGGGAACAGCTTAGATAGGGTGGTAGGGGTCAGGGTGGCTAGTTACAGGGCCAAGGAACATGCCAGTTACAGGCCAAGCACATTACACTGCATTGAAGAATGCAAAAATCAGGTTGCAGATAACATTTGGGAAGATCCTAAATGGCAGAGCATGATCCACCAGCCCTGAATGGGTGTAAAGAAAATTCCATTCCTGGATAGCAACTGATGCAGCCACTACCGCTACCACCACCACCACCACCACCACTACTACTACTACAACTTCTACTACTACTACTGGTTAATATTAGTTGAGTACTTATTAAGGGCCAACCACGGTTATTTGGGCAAAGTAACTTGCCCATGGTGATTGAGGCAGGAATATAGATAATGGTGTTCAAGTTCCTTCCAAGGGGGTTTGAGGCCAGGGTCCAATTGGCAATGGCTAGCAAAGAAGGCATAGGGAGTAACAGAGGAACTCAGTCTCTACTGAGTCCCTCTAGATCTTGGCCCCAGAAGGGAGACAGAATTCTGAGTCTTGCAGGATAGTAGGAGGAGTGGAGAAGAGGTGAGGGACAGTTAAGACTGAGGTTGTCCATACCCCACCTACCTCACATCCTGATGACTCTGGGAACTACAGTAGGATGGCACCTGCCAGCATCATGGGACCTAGATGGGGGTAGCTTAGGAAGCAGAAGCCAGAGAAATAAATCCAGACCTGAAAATACTAGTGGAAACTCAGTTCCCACAAGCTTGCCAAATGCTGGGAGAGGGCAAGCATAGAGAAGGCCACTGCCTAGCTCTGCTCTTCAGGACCAGGAAAGCCCTCTTTCACAGTCTTAATCTCAGGCACCTTTTTCAGACATTCTAGAGGCCTGGGTCTTCAGGAAATGATGTTCATAGAGGTTCAGAAGATGTGATACAACTTGAATGCACACCAAAATAGGGAGATCCCCTATCTCACGGGGAGGTTCCCAAGTGGAAATACTGCTCTGAAGAGGGCATTCCTGGGGCTGACCAATTTTGACCAAATCCCCCTGGACTTACAGTCTCCTTTTCCTCCAGCCTCTGAGAAAAGGTTTGGCACCTTTGCATTTCATTGGTGCCATAAAACTCAGCAAGTCTCTAAATTTAGCACATTCCTTCAGAAAGCTCAGCTGTGCTGACTTTGGTTACCAGAATTCCAGGAACCTGAGTGGACCTTAGAGGATCAAAGGTGCAAGAGACTTGGAAATCAACTTGGCTTTCAATCTCTCCTCTAGGAGAATTTCCTCAGTCTGGTGGAAGCCACAGGGGATTAGTTAAGGGAATGGTCTTGGTTTGAATCCTGAATTCAACGTTTCCTGGTTGTGGGAACTTGGGCAAATCATGTAACCATTCTGTGCCTCAGTTTTCTAATCTGTAAAGTGGGGCTAATACCAGTACTTACCTCATAGGAATATTATCAGGACAAATTCAGTAAACCCACGCAAAGCACTTAGAGGACACATTTGGCATGTAGTCAACGTTAATATAAGTATTAGCTCTACTGTTAAAGCGATACAGGGAATATATATCTCACCTTGAGCCTCTAGGAAAACTGTTTCTGCCCCTCCTCCTACATAGAATGAGACTAGTTAAGGGATTAGTCACCAGCATAAAGGTGCCATCTAGAAATACTATCACTTTCTGTTGGAGAAGTCAAGATGGCAGCGTAGACAGCCTCTGAATTCACCTCCTCCCACAGACACAGCCAATTTACAACTACTCTTGGAAAAATTACCCCTGAGAGAGAACTGAAAACTGCATAAGAGGAATCCTTGCAACAAACAACAGTCCTAATTGAAGTGGAAAAGGCAGAAATTACCTTCTGGAGAGAAAAAATTCCACCTTCACAGGCCTCAACACTTCACAGCTACCCAGGAGTAACCCACAGGTATACAGCCCTCCCTGGAGGAGTCGGGGACCTGAGCTGGGGAGCATGCTCACTACAGGCACTTTTTGGACCCAGCACAACTGAGAGGAGTGGCATAATACCTGACTTAGCTGGCTGCTAACAACAATGGGGAATACCTCCAGAAAAGCTGGGTCACAAAGACATTAAAGCCAGCTCTTAAAGGGCCCATGCACAAATTCACCTGTTTCAGAAAGCAACCTAAAATCACCAGAAAGAAAATTGTGCAGTCCTTTAGTGAAAAGAGACTCACAGGGTAGGCTCTGAGTGCATCTCAGTGAGAGGTGAGACCTCTTGAGGGACTGGGACATTGGTGGTGGCCATTGTTGTGATCTGGTGTGGGCGTGCTGACACAGACACTGGCAGACACCATTGGAGTTCTTCACCTGGCCTGCTAGCCCAGGGTCTGCCCCACCCACTAGAGCACCAATTTAATCCAGCTCAGCCAGGGCAGGCAGCCTACCCTAGGGCCTGGCCCCACCCAACAACAAGCCCTTGGGAACTAGTAGACCTGCTAAGTCCACTGCCTGTATCCTCTGCAGCCTGGAGAGTGGGTCCACATCTGTGGGGCAGGGCGTGTGCAAGGAGTGGGTGGAGAGTATGGCACAGTGGTGGGGTGTGTGGGGATCCTGCCTTGGTGGGACTGGGTCCACTTCAGGAGGTTGGGGTGCACATATGGAGCAAGACTGTGTGTGTGGACCTGTGGGTGGTGGGTCTCGTCAGCTGCAGAAGACTTGTGCTTCTCAAAGAGCCACATAGGGGGTTGGCCCCACCTTCCAAAGCCTGAAACAATTGGGTGCTCCCATGCCTGAGGCCAGCCCCACACAGCTGCAATCCTCAGAGAGTTGACAAGAGACTTAAAGCCTGGAGGCTTATAGCAATTGTAAGCCCCTGAGCCTAACCACCTGCCACACTGGGGGCCTACTCACTAAATAGAAATAATGCAACAAGAATGTGCTATTAGACCTTGCAGTCAACTGTGCTGGGGACCCCCACACTCGATAAAGAAACTGAAGGGCCCACAACAACTACAAGCAGCTGAGCATTACAACAGCTGGCAAGGGAGACAGCTCAGACTCCCTGGGACCCTGCAGGAAGAGCAAACCCGCCACAACAGAAGGACACATGTGGCCCTCACAGGGGTCACTCCTGGAACATTTAGAACTGAGGTAAGCACACTGCCAGGCCTCAAAAGGCATGACTTATAAAAAGTAACTTCTCAGGGCTGGCCTGGTGGTGCAAGCAGTTAAGTGTGTGTGCTCAGCTGCGGTGGCCCAGGGTTCGCCGGTTCAGATCCCGGGCGCACACCGACACACTGCTTGGCAGGCCATGCTGTGGCGGTGTCCCACATAAAGTGGAGGAAGATGGGCACGGATGTTAGCCCAGGGCCAGTCTTCCTCAGTAAAAAAAATAAAAAAGAGGAGGATTGGCAGATGTTAGCCCAGGGCTGATCTCCTCACACACACACACACAAAAAAAATAATAAAAAGTAACTTCTCTAACAGCAGGAGATGTAGCTGACCTACCTAATAAATAGACATGAGCACGGGGAAAGAGGCAAAATGAGGAGGCAAAAGAATACATTCCAAGCAAGGGAGCAGGACAAAATCCCAGAAAAGGAACTAAATGAAACAGAAATGAGCAACCTACCCGACAGAGAGTTCAAACAAAGAGTGTTAAGGATGCTTACTGATCTTGGGAGAAGAATGGATGAACTCAGTGAGAACATCAACAAAGAAATGGAAGATATAAAAAATAACCAATCACAAATGAAGAATATAATGCTGGAAATGAAAAATTCACTAGAGGGACTCAAAAACAGAGTAGAGGATACAGAAGAACGGATCTGCAGGCTGGATGAAAGACTAGAAGAAATCACCCAAGCTGAACAGGTAAAATAAAAAAGAATTAAAAAGACTGAGGACAGTGTAAGGGACCTCTGGGACAACACCAAGCACACTAACATCCGTGTTATAGGTGCCCCAGAAGGAGAAGAACGAGACAAAGGGGCAGAGAATCTATCTGAAGAAATAATAGCTGAAAACTTCCCTAACCTAAGGAAGGAATCAGACATCCAGGTACAGGAAGCACAGAGAGCACCAAACAAGGTAAACCCAAAGAGGCCCACACCAAGACACATCATAATTAAAATGTCCAGAATTAAACATAAAGAGAGAATCCTAAAAGCCACAAGAGACAGACAAGTTACGTACAAAGGAAACTCCATAAAGCTATCAGCTGACTTCTCAGCAGAAATCTTACAGGCTAGAAGAGAGTGACATAATATATTCAAAGTGCTAAAAGGAAAAAACCTACAGCCAAGAATACTCTACCCAGCAAGGCTATCATTCAAAATGGAAGGAGAGATAAAAAGTTTCCCAGACAAGCAAATATTAAAAGAATTTGTCACCAAGAAACCAGTACTATAAGAAATGCTAAAGGGACTCATTTAGAGGGAAAAGAGAAGACCACTAATAGGAAAAATTATCTATTTCTATGATAAGAAGGTAATGGATAATGGATACAAAAGCACAAAAATAAGTAAGATATGATATCAAAAATATAAAATGTGGGAGGAGGGGAGTTAAAGACTAGAGTTTTCAGATAGAGGTCAAACTAAAGAGACCATCAACTTAACATAGATTGCTATATACGTAGGTTACCATATGTGATCCCCATGGTAATCACAAACCAGAAACTTATAATAAATACACAACAAGCTAAGAGAAAGGAACACAAATAAAATACTAAATCAAGCCATCCAACCACAAGGGAAGAGAGCAAGAGAAGAAGAAAGGAACAGAGAAGAACTACTAAAACACCGAGAAAAAAAAAGTTAAAAAATGGCAGTAAGTATATACTTATCAATAGCTACTTTAAACATCAATGGATTAAATGCTCCAATTGAAAGGCATAGGGTGGCTGACTGAATAAAAAAAACAAGAAGCCTATATATGCTGCATACAAGAGATACACTTCAGACCTAAAGACATTGACACTCACAAACTGAAAGTGATGGGATGGAAAAAGATACTCCATGCAAATGGCAATGAAAAGAAAGCTGGGGTAGCAATAATCATATAACACAAAATAGAATTTAAAACAAAAACTGTAAGAAGAGACAAAGAAGGACACTACATAATGATCGAAGGAACAATCCAACAAGAGGATATAACACTTATAAATATCTATGCATCCAATGTAGGAACACATAAATATATAAAACAATTATTGACAGACATAAAAGGAGACATAGTAACACAATAATAGTAGGGGACTTTAACACTCCACTTACACCAACAGATAGATCATCCAAACAGAAGATCAATAAGGAAACATTGGTCTTAAATGACACACTAGAACAGATGGACCTAGTGGATATATACAGAACATTCCATCCAAAAACTGAAGAATACACATTCTTTTCAAATGCACATGGAACATTCTCCAGGATTGATCACGTATTAGGCCACAAAACAAGTCTCCATAAAAGTAAGGAGATTGAAATAATACCAAGCATCTTTTTTGACCACAACGGTATGAAACTAGAAATCAACTATAGAAATAAATCAGGAAAGCCACAAGTATTTGGAGATTAAACAATGTGCTACTGAACAACAATTGGGTCAACGAAGAAATGAAAGGAGAAATAAAAAATACCTGGAGATAAATGAAAATGGAAATACGACATGCCAGAATTTATGGGATACAACAAAAGCGGTTCCAAAAGGGAAGTTTATAGCAATACAGGCCTATCTCAACAAACAAGAAAAATCTCAAATAAACAATCTAACAATGCACCTAAAGGAACTGGAAAAAGAAGAACAAACAAAGTCCAAAATCAGTAGAAGAAGGGAAATAATAAAAATCAGAGCAGAAATAAATGAAATAGAGAATTAAAAAACAATAGAAAAATTCATAAAACCAAGAGCTGATTCTTAGGAAACACAAACAAAATTGACAAACCTTTAGCTAGACTCACCAAGAAAAAATCGAGAAAGCTCAAATAAGTATAATCAGAAATGAAAGAGGAGAAATAACAATGGACACCTCAGAAATACAAAAGATTATAAGAGAATACTATGAAAAGCTATATGCCAACAAATTGGACAATCTGAAAGAAATGGATAAATTCTTAGAATCATACAACCTTACAAAACTGAATCAAGAAGAAATAGAGAATTTGAATAGACCAATCACCAGTAAGGAGATTGAAACAGTAATCAAAGCCTCCCCAAAAATAAAAGTCCAGCATGAGACGGCTTCCCTGGTGAATTCTACCAAACATTCAAAGAAGACTTAATACCTATCCTTCTCAAACTCTTCCAAAAAATTGAAGAGGAGGAGAAGCTGCCTAACTCATTCTACAAAGCCAACATTACTCTGATGCCAAAACCAGAGAAGGACAACACAAAAAAAGAAAATTACAGGCCCATATCACTGATGAACATTGATGCAAAAATCCTCAACAAAACACTACCAAATCGCATACAATACATTAAAAAGATTATACACCATGATCAGGTGGGATTTAATCCAGGGATGCAGGGTGGTTCAGCATCTGCAAATCAATCAACGTCATACACCACATTAACAAAATGAAGAATAAAAATCACATGATCATCTCAATAGATGCAGAGAAAGCATTTGGCAAGATACAGCATCCATTTATGATAAAAACTCTGAATAAAATGGGTATAGAAGGAAACTACCTCAACATAATAAGGCCATATATGACAAACCCACAGCTAATATCACCCTCAATGGTGAAAAACTGAAAGCTGTCCCTCTAAGAACAAAAGCCAGACAAGGATGCCCACTCTCACCACTGCTATTTAACATAGTATTGGAAGTCATAGCCAGAGCAATCAGGCAAGAAAAAGAAATATAAGGCATCCAAATTGGAAAGGAAGACATGAAACTGTCACTATTTGCAGGTGACATGATTTTATATATAGAGAACCCTAAAAAATCCACCAAAAACTTTTAGAAGTAATAAATGAATACGGTAAATTTGCAGGATAGAAAATCAACATACAAAAATCAGTTGCATTTCTATACACTAACAAAGAGAAATTAAGAATACAATTCCATCTACAATTGCAACAAAAAGAATAAAATACCTAGGAATAAACTTAACCAAAGAGGTGAAAGATCTATACACTGAAAATTATAAAACATTGCTGAAAGAAATTGAAGAAGACACAAAGAAATGGAAAGATAGTCCTTGCTCTTGGAACGGAAGAAGTAACAAAGTTAAGATGTCCATACTTCCTAAAGCAATCTGTAGATTCAGTGCAATCCCTATCAAAGTTCCAACAACAGTTTTCACAGAAATAGAGCAAAGAATCATAAAATTTATATGTAACAACAAAAGGCCCCGAATAGCCAAAGGAATCCTGAGAAAAAAGAACAAAGCTGCAGGTATCACACTCCCTGATTTCACAATATACTACAAAGCTATGGTAACCAAAACAGCATGGTACTGGCAGAAAAACAGACACACAGATCAATGGAATAGAAGTGAAAGCACAGAAATAAACCCACACATCTCTGGACAGCTAATCTTCGACAAAGGAGCCAAGAACATACAATGGAGAAAAGAAAGTCTTTTCAACAAAAACTGCACTGCCACATGCAAAAATGTGAAAGTAGACCATTACCTTACACCATACACAAAAATTAACTCAAAATGTATTAAAGAGTTGAATGTAAGACCTGAAACCTTGAAACTTCTAGAAGAAAACATAGGCAGTACGCTCTTCTACATCGGTCTTAGCAACATATTTTCAAGCACCATATCTGACCAGGGAAGATAAACAATAGAAAGAATAAACAATTGGGACTATATCAAACTAAAAATCTTCTGCACAACAAAGGAAACCACCAAGAAAACGAAAAGACAACCTAACAATTGGGAGAAGATATTTGCAAACCATATATCTGATAAGGGGTTAATCTGCAAAATATATAAAGCACTCATACATCTCAACAACAAAAAAACTAACAACCCGATTAAAAAAATGTGTAAAAGCCCTCAACAGACATTTCTCCAAATAAGGTATACATATGGCCAACAGGCACATGAAAAGATGTTCAACATCATTAACTATCAGGGAAATGCTAATCAAAACTACAATGAGATATCACCTCACGCCCATCAGAATGGCTATAATTAACAAGACAGGAAACAAGTGTTGGAGAGGATGTGGAGAGAAGGCAACTCTCATACACTGCTGGTGAGAGTGGAAAGTGGTGCAGCCGCTATGGAGAACAGTATGGAGATTCCTCAAAATTAATGACAGAACTACCATATGATCCATCTATTCCACTGCTGGGTATTTATCCAAAGAACGTGAAAACACCAACGCGTAAAGATACATGCACCTCTGTGTTCATTGCAGCATTATTCACAATAGTCAAGACTTGGGAGCAACCTAAGTGCCCAGCAAGGGACAAAAGAACGAAGAAGATGTGGTATACATACACAATGGAATACTACTTAGCCATAAGAAACAATGAAATCCAGCCATTTGTGACAATATGGATGGACATTGAGGGTATTATACAAAGTGAAATAAGTCAGAGGGAGAAGGTCAAATACCGTATGATCTCTTGAGAACTCATTAAGTAGTAGATAAACCAACAAACACAGAGACAGAGAATGGATTCGTGGTTACCAGAGGTAAGAGGGGAGGGAGGAGGGCAAAAGTGATAACTAGCCACATGTGTGTGGTGATGGCTTGTAGTTTGGGTGGTGAACACGAGAACATAGTGTAATCTATGCAGAACTAGAAGTATAATGATGTACACCTGAAATTTATACAATGTTCTAAACCAATGTTACTGCAATAAAAAAATAAAAATAAAAATAAAATAAATAAAAGACCCCCCACCAAAAAAAAAGAAATGCCATCAGCTTCCAAAGAGCCCCCTTTGCACTCCAGCTACAACTTTCTTGGGTGTGCTGCCCAATTGTATCTATGCATATTTGAGAGATGGGAGAAGTTGAACAACACCAGGGTTTCTAACTGTCCACATAGGTGGCATGTAAATGATCATTTTTTCTTGCCCAGGATTAAGGTGTTGACAACCATGTGTCTTTATGCTGAAAGACAGGACTTCTGTAGGCAGCTGTTTCATGCCTGGTGTAAGCAGCATTATGGCCCCTAAGACCCCATGTCCTAATCTCCAAGACTGTGATTACATGGCAAAAGAGATGCTGAAGATGTGATTAAGGTTACTAGCGACTTTAAAACAGGGAGACTATCCCAGATTATCTGTGTGGGCTCAATGAAATCACCCCAATGAAAGGGCAAGCCCTTAACAGCAGAGGCAAAAGAGGAAGTCAAAGAGATGTAGAAAGAGAAGCAAAAGGATCTGACATGTCATTGTTAGCTTGAAGATGGAGGGGTCCACATATCAAAAAATATAGGGACCTCAGTCCTATAACAACATGGAACGGAATTCTGCCAACAACCATAAGCTTGGAAGAGGATCTTGAGCCCCAGATGACAACCACATCCCCAGCTGACACTTTGATTTTAGTTCAGTGAGACCCTAAGAAGAGAATCCGGCTACACTCTGATGAACTTCTGATCTACAGAAACCATGAGAGAAGAAATGGATGTTGTTTTAAGCTGCTAAGTTTGTAGTCATTTGTTACAGCAGCAATAGAAAACTAATACAATGATCCTGGGCCTCAATTTATATATCTGTCAAATGCGGGCAAAATACCTTGTCTTACCTACCTTATGGGGCTGTTATGAGGACAAATTATGGAAGAAGGGACATAAGAGTGCTCTGCAGAATTTCAAGTCATAAAACTGTTAGGATATTCTCCAACAGGGAAAAAAATCAATCTATTTTGAAGCATTTGGATTGAAGCAATTAAGAGCTTAGAGCTCCTGATATTTCCCAGAAGTGTTGAGGGTTTGGAGGGCTGCTTCTCCTCTCCCAGGGAAGCAGTACAGTATAGGTGAAGTCAGAAAACCAGGGTCTAAGTCTATTTCCCACCTGTGTGACCTTGGGCAAGTTATGTCACCTCTATGAGCCTCAATACAATGAGGGTAATCATCCTTTCTCTGCCTAGATGACATAGTTGTGTGAGGCTCAACTGAAGCAATGAATGTGAATATGTGATAGAAACAAAGTACTCAGATGGAAGGCCTATTAATCCTTCCTAGTGTGTGCTGGGAGCAGATATCTTGATTCTGGTAAACTAGTCACTCAAAGAAAGTAGAGTTGCCTTGGTGTGGTACTCTCAGCAACTGTTTTATGCCATTGGCTCTGGTGTGTGGCCTTAGACAAGTCCCTTCTCCTCTCTGCGTCTGTTTCTCCATTTTAAGAGGTTAGATGTCTTCCTCTAATGGGCATCAGAATCACATGGGGAGATGAGTGGCAGATGGGGGGTGAGCAGGAGTTTTCTCATTTTTATAAGCCCCTTCTACCCCCAATAAACTATCTCCCAAAAGCCCAAGTCAGAAGGACTTATTTTATTTTAAACTTTTTAAAATTTTTATTTATTTATTTATTTATTTGGTGAGGAAGATTGTCCCTGAGCTAACATCTACGCCAATCTTCCTCTACTTTGTATATGGGATGCCACCACAGCATGGCTTGATGAGCAATGTGTAGGTTGGCACCGGGATCCAAACCTGTGAACCCTGGGCCACCAAAGCAGAGCACGGGAACTTAACCACTACGCCACCAGGCTGGCCCCAAAAAAGAGTTTATTTTATTAAATCGTGCAAAGTAAGCGCTATTCAAGATACAGGAGTTGATTCCAAAGTATGTGGTTTGAAGCAGCTGGTTCTCAAAGCAGTCTGGATGCCTTGCTATACTTTAATTAAAATACCGGACAATTTTAACCTGGTTAACTAAAGTCATGCCTCTCCCAGTTTCTTGCAGTTCCCATTAATGTTGCTTTGTCATGATTGTGAGATTTCCTCCCAGAACATTCCTTCTTATGTGAACTGAAGTTGCTAAACTATGGTCAGACAAAACCCAGTAGAGTTGTCCATGTTTTCACTACAATGTAGGCTGTAGTAAAATTCACAGCTGAGAATAACAGAACGTCAAAGCTGAAAAGGCCCTTTGAGACTACCTGGTTTAAAGACAGACAATTTGAGACCTAGAGTGGGGAGGGATGTACTCAGTATTACAGAAAGGCAGTGACAGAGGTGAATCTGGACCCCCAGGGCTCCTGAAAGGAGCTCTTTTCACTGCCCCATGTTGCCTTCCCACTGCCTTTGATGCTCAGAGATTTGCAAGTCAAGTAACTTTCAGTCTTCTCATTCTCTAGGCTGGTTTCACTATTCTTTGAAGTGGAGAAACCTCATTTATATGTCATCAAAATACAAGGCCATGTACAGAGCAGTGTAAGAAGCAGGTAGCTATGGACACAATCTTTGCAAACACTCCCAACATACCAAATTGGCCTCATTCACCATTTTTGGTCTTTGCCTCACTGAGAGGTCTCCTTCCTCAACCTGCTTTGTCATCTCAAATGACTTATATCAGTGCTTCTCAAACTTTAATGTGCACAGAGATCTCCTGGACATCTTATTAAAATACAGATTCTGATTTCAGATGTCTGCAATGGGGCCCAAGAATCTTCATTTCTAACAAGCTCCCAGGTAACGCTGATGCTGAGGCTGACAATGGACCACGTTTGGAGTAGCAAGACTTGCAGATGTTGTTTCCACCAATCTCATTTCTAAGCATCTTCTCCATTTATCGTCAGGATTCCTTTACTACTGGGGGTAGTGAGGTGTATTAGAAGCAGGAAGGCCTCTGTAGCTTCCAGTACTGGATTTTTACCAATCCCTAGCTGTGTGATTTTGGCAAATCCTTTCTCATCTCCCTGAGCCTAAAGTTTGCTTATCCATCTATAAAATAGGGCCATCACCTATCATGGAGTAATGTTGTGAGGCCTGAGGGAATGACAACGTCTTGGTGCAAAGTACACTGTAGACTGAGATTCCTTGGTACAAAAAGATTCTGTGCCTAGGTTTCCTTAGAATTGCAGAAGACAATGTGAGCAGTGCGTGGTGGCTGCACCATCATGCCTAATACGCTCAAAGATTGTTTCCATGACAAAACTGCAGATGGAACTCATTAATACCAGACAATCTGCATACTTTATTGCAAATCACATGAATGGACCCCAAGATCTCATACTTTTTTGTTTTGATGTTACATATGTAGTTCACACAGGCAGTCTTTCCAGCATCTATTTATGTCCTTGGTATCAAGTGCTCCTTTTCCTTATGAAAATGAAGGCTTTTCTTCATCAACATCTCTTCAAGGTATCTTGCTTCTCTGCAATTTTTAAATGTTTCTAAAGCTTTTTCTAAGCTTGTAATGTGGCAAGGCCATTTGTCTGCAGCTACATTAAAAATAGTATCATTGATCTACATTCTCTCAAAAGCAATTTTTTTTCTAGTCATGGAAATACTTCTTCCTCTACTACTTTATTTGTTCTAGTTATTACAGAACCAAAGAACTTCTTGAAAAGGGAAAGATACTTCCCCATGATTTTAGCCAATTATTTTAGAAATGCTCTACATGACACTTTTTTTATTATTGATATCAGATGCTAAGTTTCACCCCTGAGTGGCTGGACAACTCTCCCCATCTTTTTTTTTTTTTTTTTTGGTGAGGAAGATTTGCCCTGAGCTAACATCTGTGCCAATATTTCTCCACTTTGTATGTGGGATGCCTCCACAGCATGGCTTACGAGTGGAGTAGGTCTGCACCTGGGATCCAAGAACTCCGAGAACCCAGGCCACCAAAGCAGAGTGTGTGGAACCTTAGCCATGGGGCCAGCCACTCCCCCAACCTTTTTTTAAACAAGAACTTCAATAATATTTCTTATTCTAAATCATCTCTTTAACTTTTACTATCACCACTGAAAAACTTTGTAGGGATTTGACCCCAAGGTATCAAGTACCACAGAGGCAAGAAGACCTTTTCTGCTTCTGAAACTGCTTGTGAATGTTGCCAGTTTCTTGGGCTGAAACTGCACATGCTACAACCTTGGTGAAGTACACAGACACGTACAAGGACCTTTTTATCTTTGAAAAACAGACAAGTCAAGGACTTAACAACTACCAACTAAAAAATAAATCCTTCATTTCACAAGGTAAAGTTAAATGATCCTTTTTAAAACGTTACCAAATTGGTACACTGAAGGTGAGGAGAAAGCCCAATTTAGAAATCTCTTCTAGCCCAGTTTTTGTTCTCCTGTAGACTGGACCTGTATCTTCCTCCTTCCCCTCAAATGCTTGCCTTTTAATATTTTGTTAGGTAAGCAAGAGTCAAAGCGTCATGCCAGCTCCAGTAATGTGGCCTCTGTGTGACAAAGGGAAAACAGCATGGGGTGCAGAGTCAGAAAGGCCTGGATTTGAATCACAGTTCTGTTACTTTCTGTGTGACCTTGAGCCAGTTACTTTAGCCCCCTAGGCCATAAATCCTTTATCTATAAAATGAGGAGAATAGCATCTACCTGCATGATTGTTGTAAGGACTAAATGAGATAATATATATGAAGAACCTAGCACTTAGTAGATGCTTAATGAATGTTATTACTGTCAGTTCAAGATTTACAGTTCATCCATTGTGAATTTCTCTAACCTGCTGATAATTTCCTATAGTTGCCACTCTTCAATTATCACCCCCTTCCCACAGCCTCTTCTGAATGACTATCCATCCATCAAGCCTGGGTCAAGCCAGTCTCATTCCATGACAGTGTGCCTCACCACAGAAGCTTTTGCTCTTTAAATCAGAGTGTGAAAGGGGAGGCACTGAGGTTCATTCTTTTGCATTCTTTGGGTATAGACTAAAGCAGGGGCAGAGCTAGCCAGCCACTGCTCCCTGGCCTCCAGCCAGACTGGTAGTCTCAACTCTCTAGGCCAGGCTCTTGATCTGTGATTCCTAGGCCAGGAAACACAAAGCAAACTCATAGTAACATTTCTGGGACACCTATCCCACTGGGATTGCAGTGGCTTTCTCTGGTTCTCAATAATTTTTCAATATTTGTAGTGGTGGTTGTGGTATTTCCCCACAAGAAAGCCAGAGTGAAACTATTATTCTGCCATCTTCAAAGGTACTCAAGCCCCATTGGCCACTGCTTCTGTGGCCAAAATCTGCACACCTGTTTGCTTTAGCTAGTTATCTAATGGGACAGAGCAGAAAGGCCACAGCTCCAAGACCATGGCTCAATGAACACTTCCTGGGTGAAGCCAGGAGGCCTCACAGAGACTCTCTTTTGGGGTGAGCAGCAGGTAGAATGGTGGCCACTTGGCTCTTTTGCTCCTGGTTTCTTAGCAACTTTGCCTTTGAGACTGAGTAGAGCTGAGAGAGTTCAATGTGGCCACCTGGGCATGTCTTCATTGGGAATGGCATCAAGTTTCCACTCAATTACTACCACAAGGCTCTCAGTGTTTTTAGCCTAGATGTTACTAACTCACCATTAAACCATGTTTAGAGTTCAGTCTTGAAAGTGACTATTGCCTTTCAGTAACACTATTCCAAAGGCATCTCAGAGTTGGTTTAGGCATACGTGCATTCTCTCTCTTTCTTTATCTTCCCCTTCTTCCATCTCCCTCTCCATCCCCCTCACCTCCCCCCTCTATGTCTGCACCTCTCTCTCAGTACTATAGTCAGTGCACTAGCAGGGCCTTGCTAGAAGGGTCCAAGTAGGAAAGCCCTTTCTCTCAAACTGGGCCATATTATAGTTACACAGACCCTAAAGACAGGCAGTGGCCCAGGCCTCTGCGTGGGAATACAAGCAATGCCACTTTCTCCAGTAGCTTCCCTTCAACAAATGAGAATCAGAAATGTCTACTCAGATTTCTGACTCACTACACCAATTGTGTTGTAGTTTCTTTCCAATGATGAGATAGCAAATGAGGAAGACCAGGAGTTTATGTCTGGAAATTTTCCATTTGGTGGCAAATACGTGAGGTTCAAGAAAGTGGGTAAAAGCCAAACCCCCAAAATGATGACCACTAGAGCCAGCAACTATAAGGCCCCTTGCTAAATAAGTGTGGTGTAATGGAGAGAACCTTGTATAGGAGCCCAGGGACCTGAGATCTTGTTTAGGCATGGCTGCTAACTTGTTCTGCCTTAGTTTCCCCAATGGTAAACTAGGTAGGTAGACTAAGTGATTTTGAAAGGCCCTTCCAATCAAACACATTATGGGGTGTAAAAAGAGTTTTTTATCTTGAGGGCTGTGGTTCTTAATCTTTATTGGGTCATAGGCCCATTTGAAATTCAGTAGAATGTTATGGACCATCTCCCCAGAAAAGGCACATTGTCATGGAATTCTGCATACCATTTCAGAGGCTTCATGAATTTCCTGAATCCATGGACACTGGGTTAAGAACTGCTTCTTTCAGGAGATAAAAGAGCTTATCCGTAGAAGGCAAGCAGGATGCAACAGTGACAGCTGCCTGGCCTCCATTCATCTTAACAATTTTTCCCAGCATTTGACCCAAAAATGGAACTCCTGCAGGACAAACACAGTCTGCCTTTTTTAAAGCACTGTTTTCAGCGTTGTTTCTTTCTTGATTACTTGGAAAGGGAAGTTGTCAGGAGAAAACAGGAAGAAGAATAATTCAAACAGACCTAGGCTTTGACATGCAAAACATGCTTTGCGGCTATATGCAAGAGTAGGAAGGCCACATTCCTGAGTCCATATGGAGGGGTTGTGGGGGCATCACCCATTCTGTCTATTCTCATAGGAGTAGACAGGTTATTGGCAATATATTGCAGTGCCGCACCTCCAATATGGCAGCAGGGTCCATATCCTCAGTAAAAGACATGTTAAGAGTCTCCAATGTTCAGCAAACATTCCTACTCCCCTACTTCCGGAGTAAGCAGTGGCCCCAACTGCAGTAGCTTTTAGTTCAGGGTAAGACCTCTGAGATTAGTCTTCAGCCCCAAATCTTTCAGAGTTCGATGGCCTTTTGAGGAGGCAGTAAGTTCAGAGTAGAGTTGAAAACTGAGCTCCCCTCTTCGACTCAGGTCAGTGGATAGCCTGGTTTCTGCAGAGTCTGGCTTGAGGGAATTCAGCCATTCACAGTCTTAACAGGAGCTGAGGGAATGAAGACAGAATACAAAGGAAAAATAAACCTGTGTCTAGGACATGCACCCCTTATTTTATAGCATCCCAGAGCTTGAAGGTGCAGGGCCAGGAAGGAGCTGCTCTTCAGCACAAAATGACTCAGCACACAAAGGTTTGAAGAAGGCCCTTTCAGAACCTGGAAAGGGTTCCCTGAGGCCAAGGCTTTAAAACCTGAAAGGGAAAGAAGAGAATAGGGAATTAGCTAGGAGTGGTCAAGCCCTTAACAGCCACTGAGCAGTGAGGCCTCTCTTCGTAGGTAGCTAACCATATAATTGAGAGCTAATTTTCTGAGCAACATGGGTTGGCCCAGGAAAAGCCCCTTACAACTCAGATCCCATGAAACAGTCCTAAGACAGTGCTACAATCAGGGCTGGAAACTGCGTGCCTTTGGCCTCAACTCTAATCCCCCAAAATCCTGCAGAGGATGCAGAAGCTTGATCTCTGAGATTAACCCTCTGCAGCATGGCCACTACCTTTATGGCCCTACAATAACTCCAAACTTCCTTTTACTGGGACTTCACCTCCATGAGGGCTGATAAGGAAAAGCTTATCTACCCATAGACCTCTGAGTACTGGCAGTGACAGGAAGAAAGGGAAGGCTGGGGAGCACATGGAAAACTCTGCTCCAGATACTTGGATCTCATTTATGAATATATTGGTTCATGTCATGCCAGCAATCTGATAGTCAATCAGAACTCCCAGGTAGAGAAAGAAATTTCTATGATCTCCATAACTCTTGTGACCTTAGCAAGTTACTTATTATCCCCTCTGAACCTCAGTTCCTTAATCTGTTGAGTTAAAATACATATTATCCTCCCTATTTCTGGCATTTCACATGGATCAAATAAGATGATGGATGTGAAAATGCTTTGCCTTAGACAAATATAAAGGACTAAGGATGAAGGTTCAGGGGGTAAGACTGAAATAGTGATTTAGTCTGAAGGAATGAAGTCCCTTTATAGATACTAAAATGGACTCTTGGTACCTGCTACAATACCAAAAGAAAGGTTATTGACCTTCTTATAGACTCAAAGGATGTCAGAGTTAGACGGTACCAAGCTTTTCATTTTACAGATTGGGAAATTGAGGTTCAGAGAAGGAAATGTACTTGCCCAAAATGTCACAGCCTAGGATTCCTAATGAACTGGATTCAAAGGCAGTTTGTAAAACTACACTGTAGTTTGGTTGGGAGAGAAAGAAAAGAAAGAGGAAGGAGACTTAAAAACACAGAGAATCTCAGAATCGGAAGGCAGTAATTTTAAGGGTCATGTAATTATAGGATAATGAACTGAGGCATGGACGTGAGTTCCCACTCTCTGGACCTACATGGTCTTCCATTCCTCAAAAACTCAGATCCCATAAAGAAGGCTTATTTGTAACAAGGTTCTGTACTCAGGGTTGGAGACTACATACCTGAGGCCTCAACTCTCATCTCCAGGAAGTCTGCCTTGAGAACTGTGGGTAAAGGAGGAAAGACATTTCACTAAGACTCTAGAAATTAGAACAGAAAAGGCAAAGCAATGGGACAGGTGACCCTTCCAGACCAGTGCCAAAGAGGCCATATGAAAAATGGGGAAGTGATTCCATCCAGATGTTTTGAAGCATCTAGCTCCATGCTTATTGGTTCGGCTACCTCTCTGGCAGAATTAGAGAGCCCGGTCTCCCAGACACAAAGACATCTTTCAGGTGACAGAACAATCCTTTGAGTGCCAGACTATGGGAGGCTATGGGAGCCCAGAGAAGTTGGCCCAAGACCAAAGACTACATTCTGTGATTATCTTTAATAGGGAGAAGGGCAAGGAGGAGGGGAAATGCCATGTGAAACATGAATCTTCCTTTGCCTTGAAGACCAAACCAGCTTTGCTCAGCCTCTTGATGTGCTTAGATCAGTCCCAAATCAGCCTTGTCTGGGGACAGCTGGAGGGAAGAGACAATCCTGGAGAATCAAGCCTCATAGGGTATGGTCAGAACATCCCAGACAACAGCTGGTCCCAGGGCTATATCCTCAGCATTGTTTTTCTCTTCTCTCTTAAATCTATTTACAGCTACTCCCTGAGTGATCTTATTCTCATCCATGGTTTCAATCACCACCAAATACTGAGGACGCTCCCAAAGGGCTACTATTCACATTGTAGTATATGTGAATGCCACTCCCTTCTCTTCTTCTTCTTTTTTTTTTTCTTGATGAGGAAGATTAGCCCTGAGCTAACACCTGTTGCCAATCTTCCTCTTTTTTCTTGAGGAAGAGTGGCCCTGAGCTAACATCTGTGCCAATCTTCCTCTATTTTGTGTGTGGGATGCTGCCACAGCATGGCTTGATGAGTCGTATAGGTCTGTGCCCAGGGTCTGAACCTGCGAACCCAGGCTGCCGAAGCAGAGCACGCTGAACTTAACCACTACACCACTGGGCAGCCCCTCATCCCTTCTCTTCTTGATGTACCATTTCTTATTTTCTTTTGAGTTTTTAATTTTTTTTAATTATTGTGGAAGGGAGATGAATGAGGGAATAAGGTCATTCAAATGTCAGGCTACAGTCAGGTGTACAAATGGGAAGCAAAAAAGTTAAACAGATCATCATTTTCATTAGAGATGAGAGAAGAGCTTGACAATAATGTCCACAAATGGGATTGACTGTGGCTAGTATGAGGATCTTGACCAGTGACCAGCATACAAATGCACTGATGCAAGAGGTGGTTACAAAGTCGGGGCCTAGACAGAAGGGGTGTTTTCCCTATGTGGCAGCTGGGTGGGAGGAATCTGTGGGTACCTAGGATGGCGGCTCATGACATACTGGAGGACAGGTGTACCCACCTTGGTCTTACTCATACTCTGGCCAAGATGGAATCTGGGGATAAGGAACAGGATTTAATCTAGGTTCTAGAGGCCTGGATATAGGGTATGTAGAATGGTGCTCCAGCCTGAAGTGCCTGCTTTGGCCATAGCCCCTTTATATTGTGGTTGGTCCAAGACTTCCCTGAGCACTGGCTGACAAATCCGATAGTGGTTACCAATCTTTCTACACTCTCAACACCAGTTTGGCTATAGTTGCCCTTATTGAAAGTCAGCCTGCCGTAAAGATTCTATTGGACTTTGTTCATGCCTCTTACATATTCCCTTTCAATGCCTTGGTTCCCTGTCCAAGGCTACAGATCATTTCCTCATATTTTTCATTGTATTTCCACTCCTCCTTCAAGCCCCAGCTCAGACATCATCTCCTCTAAAAAGCTCTCCTTTAGATACACCCAGTTCATTCTGTTAATTCTAGTTTACTTCATTCTATTTTCTTGGTACTTATTTCTCATGTGGCCTATCCTAGTAAGGAGAAAGGAGCGCCAGAAAGCAGGAAGTAGTCCTCCTCAGAGGTGGGTACTTTATTAAAAGTATTAAGGTGTCTCTCTTTCTCTCTATTTTTCTTTTTTTTTTTTTCTCAAGGTGGACATTTGATTAAGTCTGCTTTAAAAAAGTCCTATGTGAAAACTTTATCTTCATTCTATCAGTAAGACATATCTGGGGCCTTGATCTTACTTTTGTCTGTTATGGTAAAATAAATGGTAAATTATTGTCTAAGGAGAATTTGGCTCAGCCTAAGGTTCCCTGTGGCTGACTTCCAAGCACAACTACAGTGTCCTGCAGAAGCATGTCCTGGTGAGTCAGGTATCACAGTTTTGACTAGATGATGTCAAACCTACCCCAGCTCCACTGCTGGTAAAGGCAAATTGTTCTGCTTTTAACTGACCACCTAGAAGAGTCACACTCCTGTCACTCATCAAGAAGCACAATTTCAAACTCTCTGATAAGCAACATGGACTCACAGAAGTCCCTAAAGGCTAGGCAACCGTTCCTCCAGCTGTTATAGGCTAAAGGGTCCCAAATGCCAGGCCTTGGACAGTCTGTCTGTACCAGCACCTGAGGAATTTTAAAAATAAACTAACAGGAAGGAAGGGAGGAAGGAAGGGAGGGAGGAAGGGAGGGAGGGAGGGAGGAAGGAAGGAAATAAAACAACGACAACAAAAAGCAAATTTCCAGGCCCTACTCCTGGAGATTCTCTTTTAGTGGGTCTAGAGTGGAAGGCATGCACCTGTGTTTGTTTTTTTTTTTCCCTCAAATTTTTCCAGGTGATTTATATGTGCAGCCAGTTTGAGAACAACCACCTAAGTCTAACATTTACCTCTGAAATGAGAGCTATACTTATTCTAAGGCTGTTTACGTTAGAGTGTTTCATTCTATATATGCCTGTCAGTTGCCCTTTTAGAATATAATAGGGTCTAAATAAGTAACCTAACAAAAGACTCCTACACTGAGTGTAAAGTTTTTGCAATACTACATAGTATGTGAGTACTGTGTGTGTGTGCCTATGTGTGTGTATGAGAGAGAGAGAGAGAGAGAGAGAGGAGCAGAGAAAGAGATAGAAAAACAGAAAGGCAAAGAGACAACAGATACAGAGATAGACAAAGAAAGAGAGACATGGGGAGAGAGAAACAGAAAAAGGGTGAAACAAAGACATAGGGAGATAGATAGACAGAAACAGAGACATAAGTAGAAAAACACAGAGACAGAAAGAGACTAAGAATGACAGAGACACAGAAAGAAACAGAGTGTGAGAGAGACAAATAGAGAGATAGAGTGACAAAGACAGAGAGACACACAGGTACAGAGACAAAGACACAGGGTGAAAGACAGAGAGAGAGTTGGGGGAGAGAAGAGATAAACAGAGACAGAGACAGAGCTAGAGAGAAATAGAAGAAGAGATTGCATGAGAGCAAATGAGATGTTCATGACGCATTTACTAAAAAGTGATTTGGTTTCTCTTCTGTCACCTCTGTCTCTTACCTTCCTGTTTTCCGGGAAGCTGTTTCAAAGAACCTGGTCCTGGAAGCCACCCTGCAAATGGAAGCCAAGCAAGTCCCATGAGTTGCTCTGGAATATGTGTGAGAACCAATTGCCAATGGAAAGCACAAGAGAATATGAATCAGATGGGCCATCGATACCAGGCCCTGCCTTAGCTTGCAAAGGACCTGGATCTGAGGAGAAACCAAAGTATCAGAATGTAAAGTGACTCAGAAACTGTAGGCACCCCCAAGGCTCCGGCTGATACCCCTTGCTCCCTGTTGGTTCAGAATGGTCTAAGTATGTTGTCCAATTCAGGCTATTCCTGGGAGAAATAAGTAAAACAAGTCCTTGGTTTCAAAGTATAATTTTTGGCATTTTGTAAATACACTTAGTTAACTAATCAAAATGGTGGAGGCTTTGTTTTTCCTATTTTCCTCATTTTACAATTATGGAAAACAGGAGACACAAGAAAAAGAAACACTAGGAGGCAGTATACCGAGAGGGGTCCCAGGCACTGGCTGAGGAGAGGCCAACCAAGCTAGTTCTGGGCAAACAAGGCTGGTCCCTAAGAACTGCTATGTGGCCCCCACCTTAGCCACTTTATCCCTAGTTCCTTGGCTTGTGGCCCAGCTTCAGGAAGGCCTGCTGGATGTCACCTCAGCTCCTACCCTACAAGAGGCTCTCTGGAGAATCTGAGTCATTTTGAAAGATTATTAAAAATCATATCCTTGCTTTAAAAAAAAAGCCTCAAGGCACAAGTACAATGAACAAATCTGTTCACGAAATTACTTTGAAAACCAGTAGCAATAACAAGAAAACAAGAAAAATTTCCAGAGTCAAGGGTATATGAAAACAGAAAGTAATCTTATCACCCTACAGAGATCAGGGCAGCTAGGAAAAATGGGTCTCCTATCAGGACTGAGGTTCAAACTCTTCAGCTTTAGGGAATCTCTCAGTGTTGCATGGAACACTCCAAACAGGGCTGGGTCTGTGACATTCCCCTAGGACCCAGGGTTGTGCACTGTACACTCTTCACAACCATAATGGTGATCCTGAAAGCATTCCTGGTAACCTAAGATGGGCCTTAGGTCAAGGTTGAGGAACAATCCTACTTACACAGATGATGGGATTTCCCCTGCATTGCCAGCCACAATATCGGGCTTTGGTTCTGGCTTCTGAGGAGTAGCTGCCCGGCAGGGAGGGTCTGGAGGCCTCACTGGGGGACGGATGATGGTTGGCTTTTCACCTGGAGGCCGCACTTTGCTGAAACTATCAAAGTCTCCTGGAAGAGAGAACACCACCAAGAACTTGGATGGTTAGCCAACTAGCCAACGGAACACTACTGAGGAGCAGGCACCCCATATCAGAGTTACCTGGGCCACCTCCATTTGCCCCCATTTCTTTTTGGTCACTAAAACTCTGAATTATTTTTTTGTTTTGTAATTCTTCCAACAGCTGCCCTTTCGAAAGTCTATGTTTGAACCCCAGCTCTAGAACTTCATCTTTGTGTGACCTAGGGTACGTCACATCAGTTTGCTAAGGCTCAGTTTCCTCATCTATATAATCAAGACCAATAATACATTATCTTACAGACATATTGAGAGGATTTAATCAGGTGCTAATATGTTTAGTACAGTGCCTGGCACATAGTAGGTACTTAGTCAATGTTTGATGATGAATTTCAATTTGTTAAATTCATCATCACCAAAACTCAGGCCTTTTCACTTAGGCCTTGACTATCATAGCAGTCTGCTAACTAGTCTTCCTGCCTCTATGTCTCCAGTTTCTAGATCAGTCAATACAAAATAAATATACATAATTTTTTATAAAATGATTCTGGCAGTAGTATGGTGAAAGAGATGAATTTACACGTTGCTGGTGGCACTGTACACCGGGCTTATTCTATCTATATAGCCATCAAGAATTCTGGAACAATGTGGATTAAATGCAAAGTCATACACATATGAGATAGCTCATACTCATTGATCCAGTTGATCCATTTTATGGAACAGGCCCAAAGGAATTAACCCAAAAGAAAAAATAAAAACAATTGGCACAAAAACATGCTTCTTAACAGCAAAAAGTCAGACCCAATCACAAAGGCTAAGCAAACGATTCAATTCTTAAAAGCATTTAACCAATACATATTATGTATGAACTGACAAGGATTTGGGCCAGGTCAAAAAAACATATGCATATAAAATAATGTCAAGTGAAATAAAGTCCACCATAATGAACAGACACTTCTCCAAAGAAGATATACAGATGGCCAATAGGCACGTGAAAAGATGTTCAACATCATTAATCATCAGGGAAATTCAAATCAAAACAACACTAAGATATCACCTCATGCCCGTTAGAATGGCTATAATCACCAAGACAAAAAACAACAAATGTTGGAGAGGATGTGGAGAAACAGGAACCCTCATACACAGCTGGTGGGAATGCAAACTGGTGCAGCCTCTATGGAAAATGGTATGGAGATTCCTCAAAGAATTAAAAATAGAGATGCCCAATGATCCAGCCATCCCACTACTGGGAATCTATCCAACGAACTTGAAATCAACAATCCAAAGAGGCTTATGCACTCCTATGTTCATTGTAGCATTATTCACCATAGCCAAGAAATGGAAGCAACCTAAGTGTCCCTCGACTGACGAGTGGATCAAGAAAATGTGGTATATATATGCAATAGAATACTACTCAGCCATAAAAAAAGACAACATGGTCCCATTTACAACAACATGGATGGGCCTGGAGGGTATAATGTTAAGTGAAGTAAGCCAGAAGGAGAAAGACAAACACTGTATGATGTCACTCATATGTGGAATATAAACCAACACATGGACAGAGAAACTGTATTGTGGTTACCAGGGGCAATGGTGGTGGGGGGTGGGCACAAGGGGTGAAGGGAGCCATATATATGGTGATGGACAAACAAAAATGTACAACCCCAAATTTCACAATGTTAAAAACTATTAAAACATCAATAAATAAATTTAAAAAGTCCACCAAAAGTTCTCATGGCCTGATGAGCACCATAAGGAAACAGACTTATGTGCAACTATGCAAGGGTGTTAGATCTTGATAGTCATTCAATTTTTGTTAGCAAATCTTGATATTCATTAAGTTTTCTTCTACAAAATTTTTAAGGGAAATGTTAAAAATATTAACTTTAATCCATATAATACTGTTGTAATATTTACCCTAAGTATTTTTACAGTTTATCTTCTCCTTAAAGATCTTTCCAGTGGCTATAAAATGTACAGGATAAAGTTCAAACTCCTAAACATAAATTCAAGGCCCTCTGTGAGGTGGTCCCAAATTATCATCCCAGACACTAACTCTGGACTTTAATTACCAGCTCTACTCTAGTCAAATTGGTCTCCCCTCTCCCCTATCAAAGCAAGCCCTTGATTCTTATTTCTAGGTGAGACAGCATGGCATGGTGGAGAGTACAGAGAGTCTGGAGTTGGGTAGACCTGGTTTTGAGGCCTTGTTCTGTTACTTCCAAGCTGTGGGACCCTGGGCAGTTATTTCACCTCTTTGACTATGAAATTCTTCATCTGGGTAATGGATATAATAACCATTCCTCACAAGGTAGTTGTAAGGACTAAATTAGATGGCCTATAGAGAGTGCCTAGCATACCGCAGGGGTAAATAAGTGTTAGACTCTGTCCTGCTTCTTGCCTGATATATGCCTCTGTTCTCATGCCTTATCTGTATTGTAACCATCCCTCAACACTCAGCTCAAATCTCATCCTTCTGAACACCCCAGCTGGCACAGGTAATTTCCATCCATGTAAATGCTCATGAATTGCTTATATATTGTTGATGGGTTTTTTTAATTCCTCCAGCTAGCCATTCTGGTGAGGAAGACAGCTATGAAAAGAGATAATGATAATACAGTGTGATTGGTGTTCTAATGGAGGAATAAACCAAGTACTATCCATGTACACACATATAAATTCCATCTTCCCATCTAGACTATATCTTATATTTCTAGACATGCCATTCCCCTTAGCACCAGGCTGGGAACACAGAATTGCAGCTGAAAAAAAGACCAAAATTATTATAATAATCTGATTTTTCTAACATACTTTATACCATTCAAAGCACTCTCCCAGATAACTATTTGATGTTCACAATAAGTTTGGGAGGGAAGAATAGATGGGTTTTATCTTCTCCATTTTACATAAAAGGAACCGAGGTTCAGAAAGGTGAACTGACTCACCCACAACCACATAGTTAGGTAAGTGGTAGAGTGAGGATTGAAACCCATATCTCCCATTTCTGCATCCACTGTTCTTCCCAGTGTCTGCTGTTTTGTTGTTATTAGTAGTAATATAAAAAAATTATAAATGATAATAATAATGGTAATAAAGTAATTGGTAAAAAATTTCAGCTACCTTTTTATTGAATACCTGCTCTGTTCCAGGTACGGTGATACTATACTCAGTACTTTATGCATATATTCTCATTTAACATTGGCCATAACTCTGCAAGGTAGAAAGTGTTATCCCTGTTCTATAGTTGAGGAAACAGAGATGCAGAGATGAGAATTATCCTCACAGTTAATTGGCAATAGATTCAGGTCCATCTGATTTCCGAAGCCCATGTAGTCCCAAGTACCGGTGGTTTTCAACCCTGGGTACACATTTGGAACATTCAAGTCGTACAGAACCTGGGCCCTATCCCCATAGATCCTAGTTTGATTGAATGGGGTAGTAGCTGGGTATGGGTATTTTTAAAAGCTTCCAAGGTGATGCAATGCGTAGCCAGAGTTGAGAACCACTGTGCTCACTGCAGATCACAGATTACAAGAGCTGACAATGCTGTTCCATTTCTACTGGTTACTGGAGGGAGTATTGGACAGGAAGCATATGCTACAGTCAGAGCCAGAAAATATTTCTACCTGAAGCTGTGTCCATCCTAGGGCTACCACTTCCCTTGATGAGAGAACTAGATGACACTCCCTGAAATATGAACCCCCTTCCTTCCCAAGTTACAGCCACATCCAAATGGACATCAACTCAAGGCCTTGCAAAACAAACATCACTAGCCTTGTGTGCTCCTAGGCTCTTTCTTGGGAGCTCCAACTTGATGATTCATTACAAGTCAAACTTTGAAGTAGCAGCAAAGGGCTTTCTTGGTTGAAAGACCCCAATCTTGTTCTCTCCTGCCTCTAATTTGCCACAATGTCAAACTGAGGAGGCAGGGATAGAAGAGTAATATAACTGGGAGTCAAGAGACCTAGTTCCAGTCTTAAGACTAAAACTAACTTGCTGTGTGACCTTGGGCAGATCACTTCCCTAGCTGTACAATGTAGACTTGGACTGTTTTCCAGATCAATGGGTCCATGATATAGTCTATAGACCTATGTCTCTTCCTGCTGACTTTTATATGCTGATTTTGACTCTGGAAGCCAGTTCTCATCATGTACCTAACTAGCTTGAAAAAAATCTCTCGATAGATAGACGATAGATAGATTTAGAGTTAGATTTGGACTTAGATTTAGCTCCCTGTTGCCTGTAAAATAAACGCACACACTTTTAACCTGGAATTCACTATCCTCCTCTATTTGGCTTCAAATGGTCTTTCTGATCTATCTTTCCACTATTCCTCTCTTCACATATCCTACAGTCCCAACAAACAGTATTATTTGTTGTTCCCTGTACATATCTTACAATGAATCATCTCTTTCCCAGATGCCATTTACCCTATTCCCACATGCCCAAATTTGCATCATCCATCAAGACTCAGCTTAAGTGCCATATCTGTTAGGAAGCCTAAGATGCTCCAAGTTCCTTTCTATGGCTCTTGAGGCATTAATTGTCTTGTACTTTGAATCAGGTCTCTTTGTTTTGGTGGCTCTATCTCCCCTATTAGAATGGGAGCAACTTGAGAGCAAGATCCAGTTGAGATCCATCTTTGTATTCACCAGAGGCCCAAGTAAATGGCTTTGCATGTAACTGGTATTCAATAAATATTTATTGAATAGAGAACAATGTAGTTCAGTCCATTAGAAGGACAATGGAAAAAGCTTTCCCTTTTTAAGTCCCCAGCTGTGCCATCTGTAACACACACAAACATGATATACCCAAATTTCAGGGCTATTCTGAAACCTAAGCGAAAGGTGTTCAATATACTGGGTGTTTTTTGAGAGCTTTTGTGCCCAGCCTTATGCTCTCACAAGAAATGCACACAGATGATCTGACATAGACTTCGTCCTCCAGGGGCTTAAAACTAGTTGGAAAATTAAGTCATACTCAAAGGAAATAAGTATGAGTACCGTAACTTAGCATTCACATTAGAGAGCCAAAAGTTGGGGGGTGCGGGGGTGAAAGAAGTAAGGTAAGGGAGACTTCCCTGGAGCAGGATTGTCAGAAGGCTTTGTGGAGGGAATAGAACTTAAGCCGGACCTTGAGGGATGGCTAAGATTCCTTCCTTGCCCCTTCCGCTCAACAATGGTCCTCCTCTTTCTGGGTGTTTGGTATGGTCAGAGACAGGTTGAGGATAGAAAAAGTAGCTCTGAGCTTTTTTTATGACATATACATTTGAGGTTTAAAGCTTCTCATAGGCTGGAGAATCTAGAATAGTAGACATCTACCATCTTCCATGCCTGCCATTTACTGAGAGGTTGTTACCCACCCAGTAGCACTATCATTTTTTGAACTTCTATTGTATTACCAGACGCTCTGTATACCAAATCTTACTTGATCCCCACAAAAAACTTGCCTGCAATGTAGGCATTGTCCCCACTTACAGTTGAGAAAACTGGCTCAAAAAAGTGAAGTTTACCTAACTAAGATCATGTGGCTAGTAATTAGCCTCTATAAAAGCAAAACAACTGCTACCATTTACTGAGTATTCATTAAGTGCAAAGCACATAGATATCTTATTTCATTGTTACAGTGATCCTAATGGGCACAATTATTACCTTCATTTTACAAATGAGAAAACTAAAGCTCAGAGAGCTTGTGATTTGCCTAAGGTCTCACAGCTAGGATGAGGCAGAGCCAAGATTCAAATTCACATCTGGGAGACTCTGGAGCCTAAGTCACATCTGAGACTCCACAAAGTCTTTTGAGCCTATGGTCTTTCTACCAAACTGTACTTCCTCTTAATTTCTGTTTTTTTCTATTTATAGTAAACTTTACTGTGAGAATTATTTCAGACATGGTAGCTCTTGCTGCTAATTTAACCAAATGCTATATTTTTTTCACTGAATCAAACTTTCTTATTACTATTTCTGGAAATTTTTATCCTATAATATATCAGACTCTTTGGAAGTAGAAGTTACTTAACTTCATAAAATTATTCATATGAAATCTGAAGTTATCCATATTATTATTCATAATAATAATTTCCATAAGCCTTTTTCAATCAAACATTAAAGAATGTTTTTTTCTTTTATAGCTTCTTGTTTATAATAATGCTCAACACAAAACTTCAAGAAGTCTAGAATACTTTAAGGAGAAAAATAAAGATTACTTATAATTCCACCAGACTTTTAAATATATATGCATCACATATGTGTTTTTTTATTATTATTTTATTGAGGTCATAATAGTTTATAACATTGTGTAATTTCAGGTGTACATTATTATTTGTCAGTCACCATATATATGTGTCCCTTTTTACCCCTTATGCCTACCCCCCAACCCCCTTCCCCTCTGTTAACCACTAATCTGTTCTCTTTGTCTATGTGTTTCTTTATCCACCACATGTGAGTGAAATCATGTGGTGTTTGTCTTTCTCTGTCTGGCTTATTTTGCTTAACATAATACTCTCAAGGACCATCCATGTCGTTGCAAATGGGACAATTTTGCCTTTTTTATGGCTGAGTAGTATTCCATTGTATATATATACCACATCTTCTTTATCCATTCATAAGTTGACGGGCACTTGGTTTGCTTCCGCGTGTTGGCTATTGTGAATAATGCTGCGATGAACATAGGGGTGCATAGGTCCCTTTGAATTGTTGATTTCAAGTTCTTTAGATAAATATCCAGTAGTGGGATAGCTGGATTGTATGGTATTTCTATTTTAACTTTTTGAAAAAATCTGCATACTGTTTTCCACAGTGACTGCACCAGTTTGCATTCCCACCAGCAGTGTATGAGGGTTCCCTTTTCTCCACATCCTTTCCAACATTTGTTATTTTTTGTCTTGGTAATTATAACCATTGTAACAGGTGTAAGGTGATATCTCATTGTAGTTTTGATTTGCATTTCCCAAATGATTAGTGATGTTGAACATCTTTTCATGTGCCTATTGGCCATCTGTAAATTTTCTTCGGAAAACTGTTGGTTCAGATCCTCTGCCCATTTTTTTTGTGTGTGAGGAGATCAGCCTTGTGCTAACATCTGCCAATCCTCCTCCCCTTTTTTTTTCTTTGCTGAGGAAGACCAGCCCTGGGCCAACATCCACACCCATCTTCTTCCACCCTTTATGGGATGCTGCCACAGCATGGCCCGCCAAGCAGTGCATCGGTGCGTGCCCAGGATCCAAACTGGCGAACCACAGGCCGCTGCAGCAGAGCACGCACACCCAACTACTTGTGCCACCGGGCCGGCTCCTACTCTGCCCATTTTTTGATCGGGTTGTTTGAATTTTTGTTGTTGAGTTGTATGAGTTCTTTATATATTTTGGACATTAACCTCTTGTCAGATATATAATTTGCAAATATCTTCTCCCAGTTGGTGGGTGGCCTTTTGTTTTGTTCCTAGTTTCCTTTGCCTTTCAGAAGCTCGTTAGTCTGATGTAATCTCATTTGTTTATTTTTTCTTTTGTTTCCCTTGCCTGAGTAGGAATGGTACTAGAAAAGATGCTTCTAAGAGCTTTGTCAAAGAGAGTATTGCCTATATTTTCTTCCAGGAGTTTTTTGGTTTCATGTCTTACCTTCAAATCTTTAATCCATTTTTAGTTAATATTTGTGTATGGCATAAGATAATGGTCTACTTTAATTCTCTTGCATGTGGCTGTCCAGTTTTCCCAACACCATTTATTGAAGAGATTTTCCTTTCTCCATTGTATGTTCTTGGTTCCTTTGACAAAGTTTAGCTGTCTAGAGATGTGTGGTTTTATTTCTGGGCTTTCAATTCTGTTCCATTGATCTGTGTGTCTGTTTTTGTACCAGTACCGTGCTGTTTTGATTACTATCGCTTTGTGGTATATTTTGAAGTCAGGGATTGTGATGCCTCCAGCTTTGTTCTTTGTTCTCAGGATTGTTTTAGCTATTTGGGGTCTTTTGTTGCTCCATATGAATTTTAGGGTTCTTTGTTTTATTTCCGTGAAGAATGTTATTGGGATTCTAACTGGGATTGTACTGAATCTGTAGATTGCTTTAGGTAATATGGATATTTTAACTATGTTTATTCTTCCAATCCATGTGCATGGAATATCATTCTATTTCTTTACATCATCATCGATTCATTTCAATAATATATATATATATTTTTTTTGTGAGGAGGACTAGCCCTAAGCTAACATCTGATGCCAATCCTCCTCTTTTTTGCTGAGGAAGATTTGCCCTGGGCTAACATCCATGCTCATCTTCCTCTACTTTATATGCGACGCCGCCACAGCATGGCTTAACAAGCGGTGCATCGGTGCACATCCAGGATCTCAACCTACAACCTCCGGGCCACTGAGGCGGAGCGCACGCACTTAACTCCTGCGCCACTGGGCCGGCCCCCTCTTTCAATAATATCTTATAGTTTTCATTGTATAGGTCTTTCACCTCCTTGGTTAAATTTACTCC
This sequence comes from Diceros bicornis minor, assembly GCF_020826845.1. NCBI lineage: Eukaryota > Metazoa > Chordata > Mammalia > Perissodactyla > Rhinocerotidae > Diceros > Diceros bicornis. The sequence continues at coordinate 61,504,413 of NC_080781.1, forward strand.
TAGATATTATATTCTTTTTGTTGCAATTGTAAATGGGATTGTCTTCTTGAGCTCTCTTTCTGTTAGTTCGTTATTAGAGTATAGAAATGCAACTGATTTTTGTATGCTGATTTTGTACCCTGCAACTTTGCTGTAGTTGTTGATTATTTCTAATAGTTTTCCAATGGATTCTTTAGGGTTTTCCATATATAGCATCATGTCGTCGGCAAAAAGCGTGAGTTTCACTTCTTCCTTGCCAATTTGGATACCTTTTCTTTCTTTTTTTTTGCCTAATTGCTCTGGCCAAAACCTCCAGTACTATGTTGAATAAGCATGGTGAGAGTGGGCACCCTTGTCTCGTTCCTATTCTCAGAGGGATGGCTTTTAGTTTTTCACCGTTGAGTATGATGTTGGCTGTGGGTTTGTCATATATGGCTTTTATTATTTTGAGGTACTTTCCTTCTAGACCCATTTTTTGGAGAGTTTTTATCATAAAAAGATGTTGGATCTTGTGAAATGCTTTCTCTGCATCTATTGAGATGATCATGTGATTTTTATTCCTCATTTTATTGATGTGGTGTATCACATTGATTGATTGCAGATGTTGAACCATCCCTGTGTCCCTGGTATAAATCCCACTTCATCATGGTGTATGAGCCTTTTAATGTACTGATGTATTTGGTTTGCCAATATTTTATTGAGGATTTTTGCATCTATCTTCATCAGCGATATTGGCCTGTAATTTTTCTTCACTGTGTTGTCCTTTTCTGGCTTGGGGATCAGGGTGATGTTGCCTTCATAGAATGAGTTAGGAAGTGTTCCGTCTTCTTCAATTTTTGCAAAAGTTTGAGAAGGATTGGTCTTAAAACTTCTTTGTGTGTCTGGTAGAATTCTCCAGAGAAGCCATCTGGTACTGGACTTTTGTTTTTTGGGAGGTTTTTGATTACTGTTTCAATCTCTTTACTTGTGATTGGTGTATTCAGATTCTCTATTTCTTCTTGATTTGGTTTTGTGAGGTTGTATGAGTCTAAGAATTGATTCATTTCTTCCAGATTGTCCAATTTGTTGGCATATAGTTTTTCATACTATTCTCTTATAATCTTTTGTATTTCTGTGGTATCTGTTGTAATTTCTCCTCTTTCATTTTTAATTTTATTTATTTGAGCCTTCTCTCTTTTTTTCTTAGTGAGTCTGGCTAAAGGTTTGTCAATTTTGTTTATCTTCTCAAAGAACCAGCTCTTAGTTTCATTGATCCTTTCTACTGTTTTTTTGGTTTCAATTTCATTTATTTCTGCTCTAATTTTTATTATTTTCCTCCTTCTGCTGATTTTGCACTTTGTTCTTCTTTTTGGTTCTGTTAGGTGTAGTTTAAGATTGCTTATTTGACATTTTTCTTGTTTGTCAAGTTGCGCCTGTATTTGTATGAATTTCCCTATTAGGATCACTTTTGCTGCATCTCCTATGAGTTGGTATGATGTATTTTCATTTTCATTTGTCTCCAGACATTTTTGGATTTCCCCTTTAATTTCTTCATTGATCCATTGGTTGTTCCATAGCATGTTGTGTAGTATCCACATATTTGTCACTTTCCCAGCCTTTTTCTTGTGCTTCATTTCTAGTTTCATAACATTATGGTCGGAAAACATGCTTGATATGATTTCAACCTTCTTAAATTTATTGAGGATTGCGTTGTTTCCCAACATATGGTTTATCTTTGAGAATGTTCCATGTGCACATGAGAAGAATGTGTATTTTGCTGTTTTTGGATGGAGTGTTCTATATATATCTATTAAGTCCATCTGCTCTAGTTTTTCATTTAATTCCACTATTTCTTTGTTGAATTTCTATTTGATCTATCCTTTGATGTAAATGGGGTGTTGAGGCCCCCTACTATTATTGTGTTGCTGTTAATTTCTCCTTTTAGGTCTGTTAATAGTTGCTTTATGTACTTTGGTGCTCCTGTGTTAGGTGCATATATATTTATCAGTGTTATGTCCTCTTGGTGTAGTGTCCCTTTTATCATTATTTACTGCCGCGGTTTGTCTTTAAGTGCCTTTTTTTATCTTGAAGTCCACTTTGATATGAGTATGGCAATACCTGCTTTCTTTTCTTTGCCATTAGCTTGGAGTATTGTCTTCCATCCCTTCACTCTGACCCTGTTTTTGTCTTTAGAGCTGAGATGTGTTTCCTGGAGGCAGCATATTGTTGAGTCTTGTTTTTTAATCCAGGCAGCCACTCTGTGTCTTTTGATTGGAGAATTCAATCCATTTATATTTAGAGTGATTATTGATATATGAGGGCTTAATACAGCCATTTTATCCCTTGTTTTCTGGTTGTGCTGTATTTCTCTTGTTTCTTCTCCTGTGTATTTTTGACTGCCATTTCAGTTTAGTGATTTTCTATGATGGTTTTCTCAGTATTTATGATTTGTGTCTCTGTTATTCTTTGTTTAGTGATTACCATGAGGTTTGTATAAAAGAGCTCATAGATGAGATAGTCCACTTACTGATAGCCTCTTATCTCCTTAGCCCAAGCAGTTTCCATCCCTTTCCTCTTCCCTGTCTAAGTAATTGTTGTCACAATTTATTCTGTTTTGTGTTGTGAGTTTGTGATTAAAATGAAGTGATTATAGTTATTTTTGATGCTTTCTTTCCCTTTATCTTTAATGTTATAATTGTTTGCTAACCTGTTTTGATATAGAGCTGGAATTTTCTGACTTTGTCTGTCTATTCATCTCCTTGCTCAAGTCTTTGTAAACCCTTTCTTCTTTTTTTCAGGTATGAGGGCTTTCTTGATCATTTCTTGTAGGGGGAGTCTTGTGGCGATGAACTCCCTCAGCTTTTGTTTAGCTGGGAAAGTTTTTATTTCTCCATTGTTTCTGAAGGATAATTTTGCTGGATAGAGCATTCTTGGCTGAAAGTTTTTGTATTTCAGTATTGTCAATATATCATTCCACTCTCTCCTTGCCTATAAGGTTTCTGCTGAGCAATCTGCCGAAAGCCTGATAGAGGTTCCTTTGTAGGTTGTTCTCTTCTGCCTTGCTGACCTGACCTTAATATTTTTCTTTGTCATTGACTTTTGCCAGTTTTACTAATATATGCCTTGGAGAAGGTCTTTTTACATTGATGCACTTAGGAGTTATACTAGCTTCATTTACATGTAATTCAAGCTCCTTCCCCAGGTTTGGGAAGTTCTCATCTATTATTTTTTTGAACAAGCTCTCTACTCCTTTCTCATTCTCTTCTACCTCTGGAATACCTACAATCATTATGTTGCATTTCTTAATTGAGTTGGATATTTCTTGGAGAATTTCTTCTTAGTCTCAGTTCTCTCTCCTCCTCCACCTGAAGCATTTTTATATTACTGTCTTCTAAATTACTAATTCTGTCCTCCATAATATCAGCTCTGATTTTTAAGGATGCTAGATTTTTTTTGTCTCATTCATTGTGTTCTTCATCTCCAACATTTGTTATTTTTATAGTTCAATCTCTTGTGAAGAATTCCCTCTCCTCATTAATTTTATTCCTGAGTTCATTGAACTGTCTTTCTGAGTTTTCTTGTAACGCGTTGAGTTTCTTTATGATAACAAGTTTGCATTCTCTGTCATTTAGATTGTAAATTTTTGTGACTTCAGGATTGGTTTCTGGATACTTGTCATTTTCCTTCTGGTCTGGTGTGTTAATGTATTTCTTCATGTTGTTTGATGGGGTGGACCTGTGCTGTCTCATAGTGGTAGTATCTGGTCGCAGATTCCACCTGCCACCACCGGGGGAGTGGCAGGAGCTGTGTTTTCTGAGCGTGCAGCAACCCCTGGCAGTTGTGCCTGTCCACTGGAAGTTGTGCTGATAGGACTCTCTGTGTCTGGCTGCCGCTGCTTTCTACACAGACACAGGTGCAGGCACTCTGGCAGGGATCCCCTGTCCTGGCCGACCAGCCAAGCTGATGCACCAGGCTGGATGGGGAGGAAGGAGGTGCCTTCTTTCCTGCCTGTGCTCCCACTCTGCACTCACCGGCTGCCCACCTGGACTGCTTGGCTTGGTGGGGGCACCCCCATGGTGGGTCAGCTACCCCAGTGTGGAGTGTTCCCATGGGCTAGGAAGCAACTCTTTGAGTGAAAGCGTTCCCTGCAGAGGGCTGCCTTTCCCCCTTCTCTTCTCAGAGTCACACATTGTCCACCATGCGAGGTCCCATGCCCTAGATTGTTGCTGCTGGGGAGGGAGAGAAGATCCACTTACCTCGTTCCACTGCCTCCCGGGGGATCCAGCACATCCACCTTCAGAGGTATGGCTGTGTGGATCTCTCAGACATCCATTGTGTTATGTGGATGTCGTCTATCAGTTAATGAATGTCTTTTTCATTGTATATCAGGAGGGAGAGCCTAGGGGAACAGCTTACTCTGCCATGTGGCTGACATCCCTCCCCTCTTAATTTCTTTTAACCTTGGTCCACAATCTGACTTTTACCACAAATTTGATCTCTCTCTTTAGCCCAACCGGTTCCCTCCCTCTCCATTCTCTGTCGAATGACCATAACCAAAGAATATTAGCATCTGTAGATTTCTTAGGACCTGATGGCCATCAGTCTTCAACCTTAAGCAACTTTTTGCCACCTTTCCTTTTATCCATCTGCACCCAACCTGAGGGCACAAAGGAGAGGTTGTTTGCCCTTGTAGATTCCCCCAGTCTTCTAGAATTATCTCTTTCTTTCTATGACACTCTCCCATGCTCACCCTAAAGCCTCTCTTCTCCTTTAGCCACGAATCACCCTTGTGGATCAATCTGGAGTTAGGCTCCAGGAAAAGCAGAGAATTAAAACCAAACACAGTAGATTATTCAAGCATAATAAGTCCTAACAAGAAAATGTAAGTAATGATCAGCACAGCCCACTACTGCAAGAACAAATCTGTTCCTAATACTTCTAGAGCAGATGCAAATGCCACTCATAGCATTAGTCACCCCAGTGGAGAATTGATGGCCTTGTGGTTGAGCAAGGCCTTACAAGTACCCTTTCTAAAAGCCCAAGAGCATGCCACCAGCATGAAGTCTTTCTCTTCAGTCAAGATAGAGGAAGAGTTAAGAAGGGCTCCTAAACTCATATGTCATAGGGTCCCAGTGTGTATGTATTCTCAGATCCTCAAGCAGAGTGAAGGTCTCCTTGCCTCATGCTCCTAGTGGAATTTATTCTCACCTCTGCTAGAACACGAATCACACTTGACCGGGACTGGTTGCTTACATGTCAGCCTCAACATGAACCTTTGGAGGGCAGGGACCGTGGCCTTTCATCTTTGTCTCTCCCGTTGCATAGCACTATGCCTGAATAAATGAGCAAATACACGTAAGCAGACGTCCTCCACCTCCATTCCCCAAAGGAAAGTACCTTTGTAGAAGATACACAAATGCCCTTTCCAAAGCCAGGACTTGTAAGAGGCAGTAACATCAAAGGAAGGCAGGAAATTGGGCTTGTATAACTTTGCTCCCCACAAAGTGAACACTTCTTTGAAAACAGAAAAGGGCAGGTAGCTAAAGCTGCTTAAAAAATAAGAATGTGGTACCCAAGAAGCCTAGGTTCAAGTCCCATTTCAATATCTTATAACCTGGGTGACTTTGGGCAAGTTGTTTCACTTCTCTGAGTTTCACTTGTTTCACTTCTCTGAGCTTCACTTTCTCCATCTGTGAAATAGGGAGAATAAAACCTATCTCACAGGCCTATCACAATGATTAGATGCAATTGAAGAAGAGAAAGTATCCATTTCCATGTCTGGAACAGAAAATGGTCCTTGACAAAATTATATCAGCAAACAATATTTATTTTATTGTAAAGTTCACTGTCAGGAAACAAAGCAATTTAACCTGTACCTTGCTTTTGCTGTTTTTAATTGCTAAGAAAAAATGTGGAGAATATCAAGTGTACTCAAATGTTGGATCAATGTAAGGGGTGAAGATGCGGGACAGGACAATGGTATAGTTGGATTATTAAAGCAACGAGGTTGCTGTGCATTGACCCTCAGGATGGCAGGCAAAGCTCTGATCAACAGAGCTGAAGTGGAATGACAACTGCAAGGTGCAGAGTGGGTCAGTGGAGGTAACAGCTCCCTCCCTGTGACACTGTCATTCAGGCTGCTGGCCAGCACCTGGGACTAACAACTATCAGTTTATAGCTCAGGGTCAGAGCTGTTTGTAGTTTTTGCTCAATTGATATCTGTGCTAATGCCTGGAATCTATCACTGGAGTGGCAGCCAAAATGAGGAGGAAGGGAGGGAATAAGAGGTAAGGAGGTGGGAATGGGCAAGGCTCAAAGAGGCAACTACAGCAGAGTTTTGGCTAATTCTTCACCAAGGCTAGGACTACTATCTTAGTTTTGCATTCTGTAGCCAAGGCTGGAGGCATGGGGCTTTGAAAGAAGCTGCATCACACTAGCCTGTTGCTAACTGATTTAAGGCAAAAAGCAAAGCCAGGTAATGCTGTGGTGCAGATTTAGATTGTCTGGCTGATACTGGACAGTCAGATCAGTACTTAACTGAAATCATTCAATCAGGGCATCTGCAGCCAGCAGCCTGGGGCAAGACTGTGGAGGAAGGGGAAGAGGGGAATGCCGCTGGGATTTAACTTTGCAGCAGAAGATGGTGAAGGTAGAACTGATAGCAAGGACTAAGTACTATGTGTGCTGAGCTGATAGGATCTGGCAGATGTCTACATAGAAGTCTGGCTTTACTTGGCTACTTCCCAGAAGAGGCAAATCTTAGGGAGGGGAAGGGCAGGGGGAGGAAATTAACATATGTTAAATATTTTATTTGTTATTCCTTTTAACCCTAGCAATAATTCTGTGAGGTGAGCTGTTTCTCCCATTTACAGATATGGAAACCAAGGTGCAAAGAGGTTAAATAACTTAACTGTAACCATACAGATGCATCAGTGGGTCAAGCCAGAGAATTCACAGAGTCAGTTACTTAGTGGAAATCTTATTAGACCCCCATAGAATAGCTTTTACTGAATTGTGCTATGAGACAATGCCATCAGCCCGAAAGCAGAAGAGTTGTGCTTTACTTGAACAACTGGCTTGTTGTTACTTTAAAAACTTGGAATTATATAATTGTTGAGTTCTTTCTCTTTTCGTTTTCTCTAGAAAGTTTGGAGCCAAATCTGTGACACTGCTCCAGCAAGTGTGTAAGGCTTCACAGGAAACATTTTGTGTACTAACTCCATTCTTTACATCTCCCTACTATCCTACCATTTTTCCCCCTCTTGGCCTTATTTTTTCTTACCTGTATTCTAGAATCTAAGGCAGAAGTCAGCAAACTTTTTCTGTAAAGTATGATAGTCAATATTTTAGGCTTTGCAAGCCATAAGGTCTCTGTTGCCACTACTCAATTCTGCTGTTGTAGTGTGAAAGCAGCTCTAGACAATATGTAAATGAAAGAGCATGTTTCTGTTTATGAACATGGAAATTTAAATTACATATAATTTTCACATCATGACACATTATTTTTCCTTTGTTTTTTCTCTATCTTTTTTTTTTGGTCCTTGTTAAATTTTATTTTTTTAATTTTTTGTTTATTGCAGTAACATTGGTTTATAACATTGTATAAATTTCAGGTGTACATCATTATATTTCTATTTCTGCATAGATTACATCATGTTCACCACCCACATACTAATTACAACCCATCACCACACACATGTGCCAAATTATCACTTTCGCCCTCCTCCCTCCCCCCTTCCCTTCTGGTAACCACCAATCCAATCTCTGTCTCTATGTGTTTGTTTATTGTTGTTATTATCTACTACTTAATGAAGGAAATCATATGGTATTTGACCTTCTCCCTCTGACTCTACCTTTTAAGGCCATAGTTTGCTAAGCCCTGATATAAGCTTCAAGAGGGCAGGCACCTTGCATGTCTTATTCACTCTTATGTCTTCAACACCTAGAATGGGGCCAGGCACACAGTAAGTACTCAATAAATACTTGTTGAATAGATTATTCTTACTATTTTTAAGTTCTTACATTTTTCCTGTATTGTGAAATGCCTTAAATCCTTTTTGGAACAGGAAAGGATATAAAACATAAGGCACATTTTTAGAAGTTCATTTAACTAGAAATTAAAAAAGCCAGGATTTGGATCTAAGCTTTTGTGATATCAAAGTCCATATTCTTTCCATTATACCATACTATCTTCATAGAATTATATCCCCCCCGGGGCCGGCCCTGTGGCTTAGTGGTTAAGTGCGCACACTCTGCTACTGGCAGCCCGGGTTCATATCCTGGGCACGCACTGACACACCGCTTGTCCGGCCATGCCGAGGCAGTGCCCCACATACAGCAACTAGAAGGATGTGCAACTATGACATACAACTATCTACTGGGGCTTTGGGGAGAAAAAGGGAAAAAGAAAAGGAGGAGGATTGGCAATAGACGTTAAAAAAATAAAGAATTATATCCCCCCAACCAAATCCTCTCCGGATTAGCCCCAACCTCCCAACATGAGTCTCCACATGTAGTAGCCAATTAAATTTGTAGAGGTTAGTCACATCTTGAATTTGTAATTTAAAAGTCCAGAGTTTTACAGAAGTTGTGCCTCTTTGTCCCTATTTCTACTAAACTAAAATGTGAGAATCAGAAAACAACAGTTCACAGATTCAAAGCTTCTTATAGGAAGGTAAAGTGATAGTTCTGTCTTATTGGAAAGAACACAGGCTTTGGTGCCTGCCAGACTTGGTAAGATTTAGATCCTAGCTGTCAGTTACTTTTAGCTGTGATCATTTGGCAAGTCACTTGCCTCTAGGAGCCTCAGTTTTGTAGTAGAAAAAAACAATAATAATATATTCTTCATAGTAAGGTGGTGAGGATCAGAAATAGTATGTCAGTACCTAGTACAGTGCCAGGCACATAGCAGATAATAAATGGCAACAGTATCAATAATAGTATTAATAAATAATATCATTATTATTAATTTATTCCACAAATAATAAGTGCCTAGTATGTGACAGTTAGGCATTATTCTGAGCACTTGGGATATAGAGGTAAATAAAACAGGCCAAAAATCCCTGCTTTCATGGAGTTTACATTCTAGTGATCATTGTGAATGGTTTTTATGTTCTTGCCCACCATTCCAATATTAGGGGTAGTATGCTGGAACAGATTTCTACTTAAATATACCAACCTCAGAAAGATCTCAAGGTGCAAAGTAGTTGGGTTCAGTTCTGGGTCCCATGGGATTCCCAAGTACTTACCCTCCTTGTGGTGAACCACGGGCCGAGGAGCTGGTCTCTTTATGTGGAAAGAGGGAGCTTTGGTGGGCCCAAAGCCTGGCACAGGTCCATTGGTGGCCTTTGGTGTGGCCTTGGTCCCTCCATCTTGCAGCCTAGGCACCAACTTCCCGATGTCCACCTCAGGGCATGACTCCAACTTGCCATCTGAAACAGGCCTGCTTGGGGATTTCCTCCCAGGATCAGCTTCCCCACTCCTCTGAATAGGCAGCTTTGGGTATTGTGGTGGCTTGGGGGGTTCTATACTGCTTGTGATGGTACCATTGGGTGTTTGATGTTGGATTTCAGCTAGGAAAAGTTGGTGCAAAGAAAGAAGATTAATGACAACATTCATCACCTTTTCATTTTTATACATGCATACATAATATTGAAAAATTATACACATTTTCAAAGGAGTTATTATTATGGAAAAAATCAACAATATCCCACAAAATCAGTCTTTACCTACTCCAATTCATATGGAGTCACAGGTCCCATCAAATAGGGAATTCAGTTCAAGATCTGAGTATGATTTTCATGACCACAATTCAGTAAAACCACAATACATCAAGATGCTTTATTCAAAGGATTATGTAATTCAAAAGGGACTTAAGGGTCTCCAATCAATTGTATATTCTATTCTTTTAAAATAAAAACATCAGTTAATCCTTAACTATTTCTATTTCTCTCAAAAGTAATTTGTAAAGATCTCTCAAATTTCAAGTTAATAAACTTAACAGAATGTAACTTCTTTCTCCACCCTCATAAAGAAATCTCCAACTAACCACTTTATGTTCTTCCTCTAGCTTTTGTGGTCTACAATTTCCTGTGACAATAGTACATGCTTTTCAGTTGTTCTGAGTCTTACTTAAAGCTTTGAGACTCTAATGAGAGCCAGGGATACTCTCCCTAGAAAAATTAACCTACACAAATACATGCAAAGGTTTGAAAACTAATTTTAAGAGATTCATGAAGCCCCCTGAAACTGTCAATGAACCCCTGATCGAGAACTACTGCTATAAGGAAAATGTCACCTTCCTCGTTAATAGAAAACCTAGATCAGAGTGTAGGTTAAGAACAGAGGTTCTGGTTGGCTAAATGAGACAGGAGAGACATGTCAACCCATTGTAATACATGGATCTTATTTGAATCCTGATTTTAAAAAAATGAAACAATAGGAGAATTTAAACACTGATTAGATAGTGATATTAAGGAATTACTGGTTTATTTTGTTTTCTGTTCTTTTAGGTATGATGATGGTATGTCAATTTTGGTTAAAAAAAAGTCCTTATCTTTTAGAGATACATACTGAAACATTTATGGATGAAATGGCATGATGTCTGGGTTTGGGGAGTGGGTAGGGGCACAGATGAAACAAGATGGGGTGTGTGGTGGTAAATGTTGAACCTGAGTGATAGGTTCATGGGGAGTATGCTATACTTATTTTTTTCAACTTCTGTTTATGTTTGAAACTCTCCATAATAAAATGTTAAAAGAAATGCAGACTTTGTGGCCAGGTCTGAATCTTAGCTCTGCTTCTTACCAACTGTGGGACCTTGGGCAAGTTCATAATCTCTCTGTCCATCAAATTTTCTCCTCAGCAAAATGGGTATAATAATAGTACCTACCTCATGAGGTTGTGGTGAGGATTACATGAGATGGTATACTTATTTCAGTGCCTGGTACATAATAAACACTCATTAATTGTTAGTTACTATTTATACTATTATGCTCCAACTGGACAATGAGGCAAGAGTTTCCATGTGGGAAGGAAGGGTTAAGTCTTGCTGCAAAGACTTTTTCTCCCAGAGAGTTTTCTTCTTGGGAACCTATCACCAATCACTGCTGCCACCACCACAGGGGTCAGGGCCAAGAGGAATTCCTCTATAGTTCCCCAACTCTGGTCCCAGGGTAGATATATGGCCCTGCTTTTTTTTTTAACCCTAGCACAATTGCCATCAGACTAGAGCAGTCAAACAAAAAAATTACCAAAGGCTTATAAATAATAGGAGGGACATAAGCACAGGAGTGCCATGTAACTAGATCACATGCTTCCAGGACATGCCTTATGGCAAAGGCCACCTTTAAACCTCCAGCACTCAGGAGTAACCTCAACCACATTTACCCTCTCAAAACAATGAAATTAACAGTGACATTAATTCCTTCTCTCACATGCTTTAGGCCCAATATCTCAGTTACATGTTTCTATCTGAATACTTTCTTCTTATGGAGGAGAAACCATAGGAATTCTATCCCTGCTCTCCTTTACAGGAGACAACAGGGGCTGGCTTTTCCCTAGAGGCAATAACAGTATTATCATCATCATATCAATATAATATAATAGGTCCAATCTCATAAAGATAATCCACATACACAGTCTCAGAAAGGCCACTACCTTCTACATGGGAAAGGATCTTTTCCTGGCTTGGAGAACTAGGGGATGGAGTGATAGCAGCAATGGGGACTTTGGAACTAGGCCCTTCTGCCAGTGAAACCATTTTCAGGTTCTTGGATATGCTGAATAATAATGACAAAATAGTAATGATAATAATAATAACAGTGATAATAATGATAATGATAACAGATACTATTATTTGAGCGCTTGCTCCGTGCCCAGTCCTGTTCTGAGTGTTTTACCTGGATTATCTCAGGTAATCTTCAAAACTACTCTAAAAAGTAGTAAACTCTTATTAGTCCCATTTTACAGATAAGGACTTTAAGGCACTGAGAGGTTCAGTGTCACAAAACTAATGTGGCAGATCGAATTTTAAAAGCTTGAAGTCTGTTTGCAGAGTCTATACTCTTTCTGAAGAGAGAGTTCATTGCTCCTATCAGGTAATAAGAGTTCAGTATCATCGCCTTTCTCCAACCAGCCATCCATTTCCACAGGAAAACACACAGACCAGCTTCAGAAACTGCAGAGAACTAGGAGGGAATTAGTATCATACAAGGAGGACTCATAAATAGGCAAGTGGTCAACTGGGGGCCTCTCTTTTATGTGTGGGTAAGTCATAGGGAGGAGCTTTGAGAGTTTGCACACTAGTCCAGCAGGAGAAATAGATCAATTATTATAATAAAAGTAGAATCATGCAAATAAGTGCTATAAGGAGGACAATGCTAATTCTGTCTAGAAGGGCTGGAGAAGATCCTGTAAAAGAGGTAACATTTGAGCTGGGTGGAAAAAAGTGAAAAGGGAATTTCAGACAGACAGCAACTTGGAGAAGTGAAAGATCGTGGTTTGTATAAGAAAATGTAAAATAAAAACAAAACTTTAGTGTGACTTGAGCATAGGAACGAATTTTAGATGAAAAGTGTGGGGAGTTGGAGATGAGGTTGTTAAGGTGGATTGGGGCTATATCATGAAGACATGAATGCCATGTTCAGGAATATGAACTTTATCACTGGGCTGCAGAGGACTATAACTTCTTTTGGCAGGGAAGTGGCATTATCACATGTATTTTTAGAATATCCTTTTAGGTTCATTATGAAAAGTAGACTGGACCAGAGAGGCTGGAGGTAAAGAGACAAGATAGCGGACTTCTGATGAGAAAGATCTAAAGTGGAGCAGTAGCAGCAAAGAGAAACAGATTCAAGAGATGTTAAGGGGGTGGAATGGACAGGGTTAGTTATGGGAGTATGAAGGAGTCCATGATGATGGTGGAGGACTCACTGAAATACTATATACAAGGGGAATAACAAATTTGGGGTAAGATAATGAAATGTTACTGGTAAAGAATGGTGATGAATAGAAGGATTTGTTCCTTCTCAAAACAGTGGTCAGACAGGTTATAGGAACTACATATTATAGTAGACAAATGAGCTCTGGAAAAAGATGGATGCAAATTGCTGCTCTTTCATTCAGTAGCTGTGTGAATTGGGCAAACTATTCATCCTCTTTAAGCCTCCAGTGCCTTCCGTATATAAGAGATCTCAATATACCCACCTTATGTGGGAAGTGAAGAGGATTAAATGAGTACAGATTCACAGCCACTTAGGATGGCTAGAATTAAAAAGATAAGATATGGGAACAACCTAAGTGTCTGTTGACAGATAAATGGATGAAGAAAATGTGATGTATGTATATATGCAAATATTATTCAGACTCATATAAGGATATCCTGTCATTTGCAACAATATGGATGAACCTGGAAGACATTGTGCTAAGTGAAATAAGCCAGACATGAAAAGAAAAAAACTGTAAACTGCATTTACATGTTGAATCTAAAAAAGTCGAATACATAGAAGCAGAGTAGAACAGTGGTTACCAGGGGTGAGGAGGAGAGGGAAATGGGGAGATGTCGCTCAAATGATACAAAGTTGCAGTTATGTAGGATGAATAAGTCTAGAGATCTAATGTACAATATGATGACTATAGTTAATAACACTGTAATGAATACTGGAAATCTTCTAAGACAGTAGATTTCAGGTGCTCTCATCCAAAAAAAAAAAGTAGTAACTTGTGAGGAGATGACGTTAATTAGCTTGACTGTAGTAATCATTTCACTATGTAATATGTGTATAAAATCATCATGTTCTACACCTTAAAAATATATAATTTTTACTTAAAAAACTCCAAAATGAAGTGTCAAGTGTTGGAAAAGATATGGAGAAATTGGAACTCTCATCCATTATTGGTAGGAAAGTGAAGTGGCGCAGCTGCTTTAGAAAATAGCCTCAAAATAGTTCCTCAAAAGTTTAAACATAAAGTGAACATATGACCCAGCAATTCCACTGCTAGGTATATACCCAAGATCATTGAAAATATACATCACACAAAAATCTGTCAACAAATGTTCATAGCAGCATTATAGCCCAAAAGTGGAAACAACCAGTGTCTGTCAACTGATGAATGGATAAACAAAATGTTGTATATTTATATACCACAATATTACTTATCCATAAAAAGGAATGAAGTATTGATATATGCTACATCATGGATGAACCTTGAAATCATGCTAAGAAGCCAGCCACAAAAAGACAACATATTGTATTATTCTATTTATATGAATAATGTCCAGAATAGGCAAATCCATAGATACAGAAAGTAAATTAGTGAATGCTAGGGATTGCGGGGAGGGGGGTATTGGGAGGTACAGGGATTTTGGGGTGATGAAGATGTTCTAGAATTAGATGGTTGCACAAGCTTGTGAATATATTGAAAACTACTGACATACACTTCAAAAGGGTGAATTTTATGGCATATGAATTATATCTCAGAGTAAAAAAAAGTCAAAGAAAATAAATGTCTAGACTGGGTGATCCCATTGGTGATCTGGCACAAAGCCCTCATCACACAGAGGGGCAATCCAAGACCCAGAATGGGGAAATGACTAGCCCAAGTCACTCAATAAGCTAGTGGCCAAGATGAAATTATACCTTGGGTCTACTAACACCCAGTTCATTTATTACATACATTTATGGAGGATTTACAATATGCTGTGTGCTGTGCCGGTACTAGGAATACAGAGTGAAAAAATAATTTCTGCTGGCATAGAGATTATATTCTCTGGTATGTATTTGGGGAGATTGTGAATAAACAAATAAATGAATTTAGCTAATAAAAATGATATTATGGAACAACAGAGTAGGCATTCAATATTCCCTTCCACTTTCTCCTTCACAGAGGAGGTGATGTCATAATTTATCTCTTTTTAGATTGTGCATCCATTAAGAAATTACTGTAGCTACAGTTATTTTTAATACTTTGTATTTTAACTTTTATACTAGAGTTAAAAGTGAATTACAAACCACTGTAACAGTATTAGAATATTCTGAATTGGACTACATTCTTATCTTTACCAATGAGTTTTATACTTTCTTGTGTTTTCATGTTGTTAGTGTCCATTTGTTTCAACTTGAAGAACCTCTTTTATCATTTCTTATAAACCAGTTTCAGGGGTGATGAACTCCTTTAGCTTTTGTTTGTCTGGAAAAGTTTTATTTCTCCCTCATTTCTGAAGGACTGCTTTGTCCAGTATAGTATTCTTGGTTGGCAGTTTTTTCCTTTCAGTACTTTGAATATATTATCCCACTCTCTCCTGGCCTGCAAGGTTTCTGCTGAGAAATCTGTTCATAGTTTTATGGGGGTTTCCTTGTATGTGATGACTCACTTTTCTCTTGCTGCTTTTGAAATTCTCTGTTTGTCTTGGAATTTTGAGAATTTTAGTATAATGTGTCTTGGTGAAAATCTCTATTTTTAATCTATTTGGGTTTCTTTGGGCTTCATGCATCTAGATGTTCACTTCCCTCTTCAGATTTAGGAAGTGTTCTGTCATTATTTCTTTAAATAGGCTTTCTGCTCCTTTCTCCTTCTCTACTCCTTCTGGGACTCCAATAATGTGTATATTGATTCAGTAGGTAATGTCCCATAAGTCTCAGATTGTCTATACTCTTTTTAAATTTTTTTTCTTTTCATTCCTCTGACTGGATAGTTTCAAGCGACTTGTCTTTGAGCTTACTAATTCTTTCTTTTGCTTGGTTGAGTCTGAAGTTGAAACTCTCTACTGATTTTTTCAGTGCAGTCATCATGTTCTTCAGCTCCAGAATTTCTATTCGGTTCTTTATGGTTTCTATCACTTTATTGAACTCCTCATGTATTGTTTTCCTGATTTTGTTTAGTTGTCTATCTATGCTCTCTTGTAGCTCACTGAGCATCTTTAAGACAATTATTTGGAATTCCTTGTCAGACAGTTTATAGGTCTCCATTTCATTAGGGTTGGTTCCTGGTGCTTGATTTTGTTCCTTTGGTGGTGTCTTGTTTCCCTTATTATTCTTGATCCTTGTGGCCTATTTAAATAATTAGGCACATCTTCCAGTCTTTACAGACTGGCTTTGGCAAGGAAAGCCCTTTACCGGTCAACACAACCAGAGATTCTTGGCAGGCCAGCAGGTGGGATCCACAGGTGGGCTTGCTGCTGGCGTCCTTGGAGAGGCTGGTCTGGTGCCTGAGTTAGTGGGTGGGCAAGCCTGCAGCCTGGATCTGCAAGAATGAGCTTGGAGCCTGGGGCCACATGGCTGGCTTGGCACTGGGACAGACATGGAGGTTGGGTCCACAGAGGGCTGGCCTGGAGGCTGGGTCAGTGATTACATCTTGGAGACTAGGGCTTCAGGGGCCAGCCTGCAGTCTGGGGCCATGGGGCCAGTCTGGTGCTGTGGTAGGCTTGGATTCTGAGTCTACAGGGGAAGGCCTAGAGCCTGGGTAAATGAGGGGATGAGTTGGTGCTGAGGTTCATTGGGGTAGGCCTGGTACTGGGCTTCAAGGTGAAGTTGGGTGCTCACTTCACTCTCCTTCCCCCATGGGAAGGGTATCTCTCTCTGCATTGTGCTGTGTGAGCTTAGATGAAGGGTGACATGGATAATATGAAAATGTCCTTCCTACCATCTGCAGTGCACTTTTTCGTATTTCTGTGCTCCACTCAGGTGCTGTAATCTCTCAGCTGGATTCCATAGCTCTTGGGAAGGGATTTTCATGCATGGATGGTTGTTCAAATTGATGTTACTATAAGGGGACAGGCACTGGAAACTCCTATTCAGCCATTTTGCTGATGTCACTCCTCCATGTTAGCTGCATTTGAATTTAAAATCTCAGAACATTCATAAAACACATTGCTCACCCATGTCAGTGTATTGAAGTACAGATCTAAGAACATTTTGGATCCTCCACTGGCCTCCTAAGGGATCATGGTAGCTAGATTTATAGGTTCATCCTTGTCCTATCCACTGCCAAAAGACTAATTTGCTCTCTAGGCACAAATTTTACAAACCTTGCTTTGCCTGGCCCAGGAGCCAGGAAACATCTACCTTTACATTGAGAAAAATAGTTACGTCTCCACTTCTGCCCTTTAATATCCTCTTTGCGTCTCATAACCATTTAGAAGCTAAGGGTGAACCTCAGTACTGACCTTCACTTTCATCCAGGGGAGAAGTATAGAACACTGTCCTTTCCCGCAGCAAGCGCTTTGAAATCGTGATTGGTTTGTGCCTTCTTGCTGTCACTCGAGGTGGAGGCACTGGGGGTGCAGCACTTTCCTCAGGTGGACCTGAATAGATCTGTAGAGGGGGAATATTTCCAGGAAACAGTAAGAAAGATCAAGTTTTTGTCTCCCTAATGCTAACTACCGGTTGATGCTCACCAGCATTACATCTAGAGTCTGCCATAGCAATTTTAATATGACTCAAGGAATTGGGGGGATTTTCTTAATCACTCTAGCTACCAGCAAGTGTTTAGAGATCTTCTACCACGTTCAAGGCACAGGACCTGACACTTCCCAGTATGGAGGAAATAATGCAGACAAAAACTGCAACATCAGCCCTGGATTTTCCACTTACAGTCTGGGAAACCTTAGACAGGTCACCTCCCGTGTCTGAGCCTTAGCTTCCTCATCTGTAACATGGGGAGAGAATCACCTACTTTACAGGGTGTGGTGAGAATCAAGTGAAAAGTGTACTCAAGGTACATTGTATGGGTAGGGGTGGGGTGTGGAAAGTGGCTAAAAACATCCATATGAATTCAGTGTTTCTGAAAGGATACCAAAGAAATTGGTTACACTGTTTGCCTCAAGACAGGAATAATGAGTGGCTGAGGAAAGGATGGAGGAAAAGTTATTTTTCATTCCTATATCATTTTCATATTTTAAAATTTCATACCACGTATGCATTACTTATTCAAAAAAGAAAGGGTAAAAACGAAATGCCTTGGAAGATGTAAAAAGTGCTGGATGAATGAGAGAGGACCTGTGATTATAATTTCTATATAGAGTCTCATATGTACTTTAGGGTCTTCCTGTCTATGGGGAGATTGACCTTTTGGGCCAGAGTGCACACACTTTGGGAGGACACACATATGCGGTGAGGGAGGAAGGGGACCAGGGAGGAAGGGGACCAACGTCCAGAGCAATAATGAAATCAACCCCAATGATTAGTGCAAAGAGAAATGTCAGAGCCCCAAATTCTATCAGGCAAGAGTCAACATAGGCTGCAAAGTCACAAGCTTACATGATTCAGAACACAAGGAAAGCCTGTGTAAAAGCTCGAAAATGATAGAGAAAAACGAAAGAACAATCACAAATCAGTACATGTCTCAACGTCTCATGGAGTAGCGAAGAAAGAATATGACATAATAGCAAGCAGATGAGCTTTGAGACCATATGATTTTAGGTCATATTTCTGGTTCTACCACCACTAGTAATAATATTCTAAATAGCTAATATTTTGTGAGCATCTGCTTAGGCACTGTAGTAGTTGTTACAAATAGTCCTTGCTATTCATCAAACACACCAGGGCCTTTGAACCGAGTGTTTTTTTTCTACCTGGGTGCTCATCCTCCAGATATCCATAGAGCTTGCTCTCTCAATTCCAGTAGGATTGTGATCAAACATACTCCTCTCAGTGAGTCTTTAATTCACTGAGGTGAATGTATCTAAAATTTTGACATGCCTCTCTCTACCCAATGCTTCCTATCCCCCTTCCCTGTTTAAGTTTTTTTCTCCTTAGCATTTCTTACCACTCTCTAACATAGTATATTGTACTTATTTTTTTTGTTGTCTGTCTCCTCACTCAATTGTAAGCTATATGGAAGTATATCATCATGTTCACTGCTATATCTCCAGCAACTAGAAGACTGACTGGAATCCCTGGGCCAAAAGACAAACACATTTAAAATTTTGATATAAAAGGCCAAATTGTCCTCTGAAAAGACCATAATGGGTACTTCCATTTCCAGCCAAGATAGGACAAAAGGGACTAGATTTACATTGCCAGCCTGAAACAATTTAAAAACTAGGAAAAATATATGTAACAATGGTTTTCAAGGCATTGGAAATCTGGCAATGAAGAACAGTGATCCATGAGAGATAGGAAAAACAAAGGGAGTGAGCCTCATGATTGTCCCAGTTTACAGCCTGGAGAGAATGTGCAGGCCATAATGCAGGGAGGGGAACCCAGAGTGAGCCCAGCAGTCTCCCTAAGTTGAAGACGTTGAGGTGGAAGTATGGGGAGGGCAAGGAAGTTAGAGTTTTCAGGGAATAGGTCCAGAGAGGAGATAGCTGCACAGAGAGCTCTGGAGATCTGCAGCTCTTTAAGACTTTAGCTGAGTAGTGATCAGTACATATGTGTGAGGTAAGAACCACATGATAGAATTGGAGGGAACAACTACCTAAGATCACACAGTGCCTGAAAGACTTCCTGTTCTCACCAGCCACAGTGGAAAATCAAATAACTCATAGGACACTGGGTAGAGTACACAGACAAGTTTTGACTCATTAGTGAAAAAAAATTAAACCTAGACTAAACACTATTCTTTTTCTGCCTAAAAAAACCTAAAAGAAATACTCGAAAGCATCAAGCTGTTTTCAAGTAACTTAACTGCATCCCAGAAAAAACCTCAAGAATATTATTTATAGGAATACAAAAATGGCCAACATCCAAGAAGGTAAAATTAACAGTCTTGCATCCAATAAAAAATTACCAGAAATAACTTACACATAGCTCTTTCCAATTTTGATGTTTTTAATTTCTTTTTCTTGCCTAATTGCTCTGGCTAGCATTCCAATACTATGTTGAACAGGAATGGTGAGAGGGAGCATCCTTATATTGTTATTGAGGTTTTTTTTTTTTGAGGAAGATTGGCCTTGAGCTAACATCTGTTGCCAATGTTCCTCTTTTTCTTCTTTTTTCTCCCCAAAGCCCCCAATACATAGTTGTATATCTTAGTTGTAGGTCCTTCTAGCTCTTCTATGTTGGACGCCACCTCAAAATGGCTTGATGAGTGGTGAGCAGGTCTGCGCCCAGGATCCAAATTGGCGAACCCCAGGCTGCCAAAGTGGGACATGCAAACTTAACCACTGCACCACCAGGCTGGCCCCTTGTTCCTGATTTTTTTTTCTTTTTAGTGAGGGAGATTAGCCCTGAGCTAACATCTGTTGCCAATCCTCCTCTTTTTGCTGAGGAAGATTGGCCCTGGCCTAACATCTGTGCCCATCTTCCTCTATTTCATATGTGGGATGCCTGCCAAAGCATGGCTTGATAAGTGGTGCATAGGTCTGCACCTGGGATCCAAACCCACGAACCCCGGGCCGCCGAAGCAGAGCGTGTGAACTTAACCACTATGCCACCAGGCCGGCCCCACCTTTGCTCCTGATTTTAATGGGAAAGCTGTCCACCTTTGACCATTGAGTATGATGCTAGCTGTGGGCTTGTCATATGTCGCTTTTTTTATGTTAAGGTATGTTCCTTCTACACCCAATTTGTTGAGAGTTTTTATCATGAAAGGATGTTCAATTTTGGTAAATGCATTTTCTGCATCTATTGAGACAATCATATGATTTTTATTTTTCATATTATTAATGTGCTATATCACACATTGATTTGCATATGTTGAACCATCCTTGTTGAATCCCAACAAAGATGTTGTTGCATCGCAGGGGTAAATCCCACTTGATCATGGTGTATGATCCTTTTAATGTGCTGTTGAATTTGGAATGCTAGTATTTTTTGAGAATTTTTGCATCTATATTCATCAGGTATACTTTATAGTTCTTGTGTTTTTTTTTTTTTTTTGGATAGTCCTTATCTGGCTTTGGTATCTGGGTAATGTTGGCCTTATAAATGAGTTTGGGGCATTCCCTCCTTTTCAATTTTTCTGAAGTTTAAGAAGGATTGGCATTAATTCTTTTAATGTTTGGTAGAATTCACCAATGAAATATCTGGTCCTGGGCTTTTCCTTGTTGGGAGATTTTTGATTACTGATTCAATCTTTTCGCTTGTTATTAGTCTGCTCAGATTCTCTATTTCTTCATGATTCAGTCTTGGTAGGTTGTATATTTCTAAGAATTTACCCAGTTTTTCTAGGCTATCCAATTTGTTGGCATACAATTAATCATAGTAGTTTCTTATTATCCTTTGTATTTCTGTGGTATCTCCTCTTTCATTTCCAATTTTATACAGTTGAGTCTTCTCTTTATTTCTTAGTCTAGCTAAAGGTTTGCCAGTTTTATCTTTTTAAAAACCAGCTCTTAGTTTCATTGACCTTTTCTACCTTTTTCTGGTCTTTATTTCATTTATTTCTTCTCTGATCTTTGTTATTTCCTTCCTCCTGCAAACTTTGGGCTTAGTTTGTTCTTCTTTTTGTAGTTGCTTGAGGTGTAAAGTTATGTTGTTTATTTGTGACCTTTCTTTTTTCTTAATGTAGGTGTTTATCACTATAAAACTCCCTCTTAGAACTGCTTTCCTGCATCCCTTAAATATTGTTACATTGTTTTTCCACTGTCATTTGTTTCAAGATGCTTTTTGACTTCCCTTTTGATTTCTTCCTTGACCCTTTGTTTGTTCAGGATTGTGTTGTTTAATTACCACGTATTTGTGAATCTTCCAGTTTTCTTCTTGTTATTGATTTCTAGTTTCATACTATTGTGGTCAGAAAAGATACTTAGTATGATTTCAATCTTCTTACATCTGCTAAGGCTTGTTTTGTGACCTAACATATTATCTATCCTTGAGAATGTTTCATGTGCACTTGAGAAGAATGTGTATTGTGCTGCTGTTGGGTGGAATGTACCATATATATTTGTTAGGTTCCTTTGTTCTAAGGTATAGTTAAAGTCCAATGTTTGTTTATTGATTTTCTGTCTGGATGATCTATGCACTGTTGAAAGTTGGGTATTGAAGTCCCCTACTATTATTTTATTGTTTATTTCTCCCTTCAGATCTGTTAATATTTGCTTAATATATTTAGATGCTCCAATGTTGGGTACCTATACATTTACAATTGTTATATCCTCTTGATGAATAGACCACTTTGTCATTACATAATGACATTCTTTGTCTCTTGTTACAGTCTTTGGCTTAAAGTTTACTTTGTCTGATATAAGTATAGCTATCCCTGCTTTCTTTTGGTTTCCATTTTCATGGAATAACTTTTTCCATCCCTCCACTTTGATTCTATGTATATCATTGAAGTTGAAGTGAGTCTCTTTTAGGCAGCATATTGTTGACTCTTATTTTTAATCCATTCAGCTACTGTATGCCTTTTGATTGAAGAATTTAATCCAGTTACATTTAAAGTAATTATTGATAGGTAAGGGTTTACTAATTCTATCTTAGTAATTGTTTCTGGATGTTTTGTAATTCCCTTGTTCCTTTCCTCCTCTCTTGCCATCTTTCTTCTTGTGAATTGATGTTTTCTGTAATGGTATGTTTTGATTACCTTCTCTTTACCTTTTGTGTATCTACTGTAGGATATTGCTTTGTGCTTACCATGAGGCTTACATAAACAAAAATATAGGTTTAAGAGTCTATTTAAAGCTGATAATTTATATTCAATCACATACAAAATCTCTACTATTTTACACCTCCCCGCATATTTTATGTTTTTTTTTTTTTTGTGAAGAAGATCACACCTGAGCTAACATCCATGCTAATCCTCCTCTTTTTGCTGAGGAAGACCGGCTCTGAACTAACATCTATTGCCAATCCTCCTCCTTTTTTTTTTTCCCCAAAGCCCCAGTAGATAGTTGTATGTCATAGTTGCAGATCCTTCTAGTTGCTGTATTTGGGACACAGCCTCAGCATGGCCAGAAAAGCAGTGCATCGGTGCGCGCCCGGGATCCAAACCCGGGCCGCCAGTAGTGCAGGGTGCGCACTTAACCGCTAAGCCATGGGGCCGGCCCCACATTTTATGTTTTTGATGTCACAATTTGCCTCTTTTTATATTGTGTATCCATTAACAAATTATTGTAGCTAAAGGTATCTTTAATGCTTTTATTCTTTTACCTTTATATTAGAGTTATATGATTAACACACCACCATATTACAGTATTAGAGTATTA
The DNA here is from genome assembly GCF_020826845.1 of Diceros bicornis minor. Classification (NCBI taxonomy): domain Eukaryota; kingdom Metazoa; phylum Chordata; class Mammalia; order Perissodactyla; family Rhinocerotidae; genus Diceros; species Diceros bicornis. Next base: position 61,527,457 of record NC_080781.1, read on the forward strand.
TTAATTCGATTGTATACCTACCTTTACCAGTAGGTTTTATATTTTCATATATTTTTGTAATACTAATTAGCATACTTTCATTTCAGCTTGAAGAACTCCTTTCAATATTTCTTATAAGGCAGGTCTAGTGTTGATAAACTCCCTCAGCTTTTGTTTGGTAAAGTCTATCTCTCCTTCACTTCTGAAAGACAACTTTGCTGAGTAAAGTATTCTTGGTTGCTAGTGTTTTTCTTTCACCATTTTGCATATATCATCCAACTCTCTCCTGGCCTGCAAGGTGTCTTCTGAGAAATGTGTTGATAACCCTATAGGGGTTCCTTTATATGTGAGTATTTTTTTTTTCTCTTGCTTCTTTTAAAATAATCTCTTTGCCTTTGATTTTAGACAGTTTCATTACAATGTGCCTTGGAGAATATTGTTTTGGTTTGAAATTTTGAGGTGATTTGTTAGCTTCATAATTCTCTCCCCCGATTTGAGAAGTTCTCAGCCATTATTTCTTTAAATAAGCTTTCTCCCATTCTTCTCCTTCTGGGACTTCTGGGACTCCAATAATGCATAGATTGTTTCTTTTAATGGATCCCATAATTCATGCAGACTATCTTCACTCTTTTTCCTTCTTTTTTCTTTTTGCTCCTCTGACTGGATGATTTTAAATGACCTGTATTCTAATTCACTAATTCTTCCTTTTGGTTAGTTGAATGTGATGTTGAAGCTTGCTACTGAATTCTTCAGTTCAGTCACTGTTTCTTGAATGTTAGGATTTTCGTTTCTTTTTTAATGGTTTCTATTTGTTTGCTGAACTTCTCATTTTGTTCATGAATTGTTTTTCTAATTTCATTTAGTTGTCTATCTGTGTTTTCTTGTAGTTCCCTGAATTTCTTTAAGAGAATTATTCTAAATTCTTTGTCAGACCATTTCTAGGTCTTCTTTGCTTTAGGGTCAGTTATTGGAGCTTTATTAGTTTCCTTTGGTGGTATCATGTACCCTTTATTCATGATTCTTGTGGCCTTGCATTGGTTTCCACACTTTTGACAAAGCAGACATCTCCGGCAGTCTTCACAGACTGGCTTCAGCAGGCAAAGCCCTTCAGCAGTCAGCCCATCATGGGATTCAGGGTGGGCCATATGGTGGTGTCTGTGAGGAGGCTTGCTGCTGGAGTCCTTAGGCAATCAGGTCTGGTGACTGGGTCAGCAGGTAGGCAGGCCTGGTGCTTGGGTCCACAGGGACAAGCCTGGTACCTGGGTCCAAGGGGGTAGGCCTGGAATTTGGGTTCACTGGCAGTGATCCTAGTCCTTGAGTCTGCAGTGATGGGCCTGTGGTCTGGGTCCATGCAGCTGAACCTAGATCTGGGTCCACAGGGCAGACCAGGCTCAGGGGATTACTGGTGTGGGCCTTTCACCTGGGTCCATAGGGACTGTTCTTGTGCTGGACAGGCCAGAAGCCTAGTTTCACAGGAACTGGCCTGAAGGCTGGGACCATGGGGGCTGGCCTGCCACTAATGCAAGTCTGGAGCCTAGGGCCATGGAAATTGGCCTGTAACCTGGGGCCTTGGCAGCCAACCTGGAGATGGGGTCTACAGGGCCTAGCCTGATGCTAGGGCAGGCCAGGAACCTGGGTCTGGGGGAGCCAGTCAAAAGGCTGGGGCTGCAGGTGTAGCTTGGCACTGAGGTGGGCCAGGAGCCTGGCTCCACAGCAACCCAGCTGGAGCCTGAACTGCAGGGGCACTCCTGGCCTGGAAGTGGGCCAGGAACTTGGGTCTGTAGGAGCCAGTCTAGAGGCTAGGTCTGTGGGATCTGGCTGGTTCTGGAATGGGCCAGGAGTCTGGGTTCACAGGACACCACTGGGAGCCTGGTGATATGGGAACAGGCTGGCAGTGGGGTGGGCCAGGAGCCTGGGTTTGTGGGAGCCCACCAGCTGCCTGGTGCCTTGGGAGTTCCCTGTGGATGTGAGATCTGGGTGATGTCAATGTGGTTTGGGGGCTTGGGTTCACAAAAACCTGCTGGGAACCTGGTGCCACAGGAGCTGTCTAGGGCTGCAGGAACCGTCTGGCCACAGAAGCTGGTAGACTCCTGGGTGGGCAAGGGGCTTGGGTTTGCAGGAGTCCACCAGGAGCCTGGGGCAATGGGAGACACCTAGGTCTGCAGCCGTTGGCTAGGTGCTGGGGCACATCAGCACTGGGGTCCTTGGTGAAGTCAGGGGCTCACTTTACTCTCCTTCTCCCATGGGGAGTGTTTCTCTCCATACTGGGCTGCCAGGGCTTGGGGGAGAGGTGATAGGGGTAACGTGACTCTATCTTTCCTCCTCAATGTGTCTTTTCTTATTTCTGTGCTTCACCCAGATGTTGTAATCCTTCACCTGGATTCCTTAGCTCTTGTGAAGATATTTTTGTGTGCAGACAGTTGTTCAAACTAATATTTTGGGGAGGAGACTGGTGCTAGAAATTCCTATACTGCTACCTTGCTGATGCCATTTCACAATCCCCTGGCCTCCATTTCTTCATATTCCATTTGCTTCTCAATCTGGTCTCTGCCCTCATCACTCTTCTATAACTGTTTTCACAATGATCACCAGTAACTTCCTAATTGCCAAATCCAACTGGTATTTTTCAATCATTATTTTGACTTTATTCCAGCACTTGACACAGTTGACATTCCTGTTCTAAAAATGCTTTATCCTTTACTTTTCTGAATAGCCATATTCCTACCTCTCTGAACACTATCCACTCTCTTTCACTGGCTCTTCCTAAATGTTGATCTTCCCCAGGATTGTATTCTAAGTCCTGTAATGATCTCACTAATCTAGACTCATTCTCTCTCTCAACAGTTTCATCCACTCTCATGACTTGCATTACCAGTTTTCTCTAATGATTTCTATACCAATATATCTAATTGCCTACTCAATATCACCATCTGAATACCCTAGATGTATCTCGACCTCAACATTTCTAAAACTAAACACATTTAATTGTTTCCTTATAAATGTTTATAACTGAAAACAATGCTAGTGTCCAAGACAGAAATCTGGACATTATTATCCTAGCATCTTCCCTTTCTCTCACATCCTACATCAATTTAGTCACCAAGTTCTACCAATTATACTTCCTTAATATCTTTCTAATCTATGCTCTCTGCTCATTGTCATTGCCTTACTTAGTTCAGAGCCTCATTATGTCTCTCTAATATTACTAGAGTGGTCTCCTAACTGTTCTCTATGCCACCTGTCATTCCTTCCTTTAATCTGTCTACCAAAGTACGGATAGAGTGACCTTTCTAAACTCAAAATATAACTATGTTACTCTTCTGCTTAGAATATTTCAGTGACTCCTCACTATCTTTGAGACAAACTCCAAATTCCTTAGTTAGCACACAAAGTGCTCCATTATCTGGCCACTGCCCACAATCTCCAGTCTCATCTTCCACTATTCTACATTCACCCTATATTACAACCATACTGAATTATTATAGTTCTTTACAAGCCATGTTTTCTCATTCCTTTCTGTATACAGAGTTCTCTATGCTTAGAACATCTTTCCCTCTTATGACAGAGGCTGCTAATTGCTTCCCAGTATCCTTCCTCACTTCTTTCTTTTACTAATAGAAGTCACTGAGCTTTAGTTGCATACCCATGTATACATTTCCTAGCCTTCTTTGCATCTAGGTAAGGCCATGTACTTAAGTTTTAGACAACACAATACAAGTGGAAGCGATGTATACAAACTTATGGATCATGTTTTAATAAGGAAATTGTCTGCATTCCATTCTGTCTCTCTCCCCCTTCTCTTTGGGCAGCAAATAGAGGCCACTGAAACAGGTATCTAAGACCCAGGGATTGAGATCAAGTGGTAAGGATGGCAGAGCTGCCCCACCAATTTTGAACTGTTCACCTATGGACTTTTACATGAGACAGAAATGAACTTCTCTCTATGTTATTTAAGCCACTGAATTTGTAGTTCTCTTTGTTATAGGAGGTTAGCCTGTATCTTAATTAATCCATGCCTCTTTAACTTTAAGGACTCAATTCATGCATTATCCACTGTATGACGCCTTCTCTGACTCCCAAGACGGAGATATGTTCCTCTTCCATGTGCTCCCATAGCATCTGATGTACATCTTTATCACACTAGTTATCGCTCTGTATTCTGAGTATTAGTTGCTCCAAATTCCCTGCCAGTATCACGAGCTTCCTGACAGTAAAGATTTTTGTCTCATTCGTCTGTAGAAGATAGGGCCCTACTAGGGCACCAGACAAAAGACAGCAGCTCAATGACAGTTTTTAGAATGAATGGATAACTGAGGGCTTCCTGGCCCCTCAAGGCTTATTAAATAATAGAGATTTTTCTCACTTATTCCTTCTCCAATTGGAATTGGGAAAAGAGAGTACAACATAAAGAGTCAGCTTTGAGTTAGAATCAGTTGTGTCGAGGCTTTGCCGCTTATTAGCTATGCAACCTTGGGCAAGGTATTTAAACTATATGAGACTCAAACTTGAGGCTCAGTTTGCATTTTGCAAACCTCAGATGCAAAATGAGGGTAATAATACCATCTACCTAACAGGGTTGTTGTGATGATTGAATGAGAAAATATATGTAAAAAGCCTAGTCTGGAACACATTAAGCACTCAATAAATGGTAACTATTCTAACTATTAGCAACACTAAAAAGGACTTAAACTCATGTTTCCTGGGAGAGAAGGGGGAGGGAGAGGGGAGATGGAGGGAGAGAGGGGAAGAAATGAGGGAGGGAAGAAGGTTGAGATTAGAGCAATAAGGGGTGAAGTGATTATTTACCATGCAAATCAGGGGTTGTGGACTTAATGGCTCTTCAAGGTCTCTACCAGATTAAATGATTTTATTTCCCTCCTCCAGTTACACAAATTATTTGCTTCTCATTGAGAAAACTCCTTCCTCACAGCCTGCTCTCCTTCAAGGAGCTACCCAGGCCCCAAGATGAATATGGGCTCACTAACTTCTAGGGTTTGTAATGACAGCTGCCAAATCTACCTGGACAGGGTGCTGTCTACAGTGTCCATCTCCTCCAAAGGAGGAGACTTTTGATACCAGTTCTGCCAATGTGCTGTGGGCAGGGCTCAGAGAAGATGCTAGGTAGGCTTAAAACCACACTCTCTCTAAATGAGAAAAGTCTAGAAAAACAGGGGAAACTTCCTGTTGTGTGTCCTCTCTCAAATTAAAACACGGCCTGGATAACTCCACAGTCAAATGGATTGTAATATCCTCCCCAAACCTGGCCTACAGATGTAAATCTTGGAGCCAAGGTTTAATGTGGAAATATTGGCAATTGTTGTGGTAGGAAGAATCTACTTACCTCTCTCTTCTATGGGCCCTCCAAAGGCCTCACTTCACATCTTTTTTTAAATGATGAGAATTAACCTATGTGTTATTGCTATTCCCTTTGGGAAGAGAAATGGAGTAAATGGTCCTCCTTGCTCCTTTGTGCTAGCCACTTTGGCCTCTTTGCTATTCAACATGCCAAGTACACTTCTACTTCAGGGCCTTTGCAGTTGCTGTTCACTATTCCTGGAACTGCTCTGCCTCAAGATACCCACCATGGCTTGTACTTGTACTTTATTCAGTTCTCTGCCTAAATATCATATTAACACCACCTTCTATAAGATGATAATCCTTTACATTGCTTTATTTTTCTTTAGGGCACTTATCACCACCTGACAGATATATCAAATTGTTTATCATCTGTCTCTCCCCAGTAGAATATAGGATCCATGAAATAAGGGCCTTTGTTTTGTTTACAGGTCTATCCCCAGTGCCTAGAAATTTGCCTGGTATGTAACAAGAATTTGGGGAGTGATGTCAGCATCACAGCAGACTAAGTTGTTCCCTTTGTTTTTCCCCTCTAAGTTACAACCAGTAGGACGTCCATAGACCAACAAAGGATTCTCTGCACAGCACACCAGAATGCCCGAGAAATACCCATATCTGTGCATCTGAAGGTAGGTGGACTGGACTTCCTGGAGGTGGTGGAACCAGGGGAGCAGCAGTGGCAGCTCCCAAGACTGAAGGCTCTAAGAACTGCAGCCTTGCCTGTGACCAAAGGCCCCAGGAACTGCAGGCAGCCCACCCTTCTGGAGGCTCCAGAAACTGCTGCAGGGCCCATGACCAGAGGTTCCAGGAACAGGTATGATACGTGCAATACAGCCCCCACACACTCCCCCAGTGGTGGTGCCTCCAACACCAGCCCTTCCAGCAACAGAGGCTGCATACAAGACCCGGGGCCCCTGGCAGCAGTGGCAGCGCCCATGCCATGAGGTTCCAGGAACCATGCTGGTGCCTGAGACCAGAGGCTTCAGGAACCCCAGTGGTGCTCGTAACCCAGGTACCCTGCCCCACGTCATGGTTGGCGTGTTGCCTATGATCCCGGTCCACCCAAAAGTGTGGTGACACCCATGAACCTAATGCCGCCAGTAGTGGTGGTGCCAGCACTCCCAGGAAAACCCAGGAGCAGCAGTGCAGGTGACACACATGGCAGGAGCACCTGAGCCCATGGAGAGCCCATAGAGAGACTGTTAATAGCAACAGCGGAGCCCATGACCCCAGTCCCCCACAGCTGCAGTAGCACCTGCAACTTTGGCCCCCTCCCACCTGTAGCAATGGTGCCTGCAGACCCAACAAACCTGGACATGCCAGAGGTGCCTGTGACCCAGGCTCCTGTCCCACTCTTCCCCTCCCTCCCACTTCAGTGTGGGAACACAAATCCAGGGGACCCCAGAAGCAACAGAGGTACTTGCTTTAGGGAAATGTAAATCAAAACTACAATTAGGTATCACCTCACACCAGTCAGAATGGCTATAACTAACAAGACAAGAAATAACAAGTGGAGAAAAGGGAACCCTCATACACTGCTGGTGGGAATGCAAACTGGTGCAGCCACTAGGGGAAACAATATGGAGATTCCTTAAAAAATTAAAAATAGAAATACCATATGATCCAGCTATTCCACTACTGGATATTTATCCAAAGAACATGAAAAAACTAATTCAAAAGATATATACACCCTATGTTCACTGCAGCACTATTAACAATAGCCAAGACTTGGAAGCAACCTAAGTGCCCATCAATGGATGAACAGGTAAAGAAGATGTGGTATATAAATACAATGGAATACTATTCAGCCATAAAAAAGATGAAATCATGCCATTTGCAACAACATAGATGGACCTTCAGGGTATTATTCTAAGCGAAATAAGACAGAGAAAGACAATTGTTGTATGATTTCATTCATATATGGAAGATAGACAAACAAAGACATAGATATAGAGAACAGATTGGTGATTACCAGAGGGGAAGGGGGTGATGGGAGGGTGAAAGGAGTAAAGTGGCACATGTGTACGGTGATGGATAAGAACTGGACTGTTGGTGGTGAACATGATGCAGTCTATACAAAAGTTGAAATATAATGATATACCCCTGATATTTATATAACGTTATAAACCAATGTGACCTCAATAATAAATAATATAAAAAAATAAAATAAGTTAAAAATAATTATTAAAAAATACCATTGCTTACCTGTATCTGCTTTCTGTACTAAGATGTAATAAAAAATAAAAGGTTAATAAATTAAAAAAAGAATTTAGTTAGTACTTAATAAATTAATGGATATCATTAGTTCTTTTAAAACAAGACTACAAACTACAGATATAACTAGTGGTCTTGGGAAGGAAAACCTGGGAAAATCTCCCCAGTTTCTCTTAAGAGAGGAGAAAGGAGAGATGATGGGCCAATGATCTCTGGACTTAATTTTGACAGCCCAATTTTAATGAGGGGAAAATTTTTAGAGATGAAAAGGGAGTTAAGAGAGGCCCAAGAAAAGAAAATTCACCTGTTCTACTCAATTCCCTACATACTTCTTGAGTATCCATGAAAAGACTTCTGAGAAAGGAATATCAATATACACTCTGAAGATAGAAGAAACAAATCCTAAAGGAATGGGAAACTCATAGTATGTGGCTTTCTTGTAGTGACGGATGGGGCCAAATGCCATGTGGCACAGGATACAAAACTACCTCCTCTGCATCTCATGTAATCATTTTAAAGGGGAAGTGAAAGCAGTGGCAGGAGAAGGCACAAATGGTGGTACCAGCTGCAGACCTAGAAGACTGACTAAAACATGGCTTAGATGGAACAAACTGTTTCCAAGTTCAAACCATGCGTCCTTTTCATAAGACTGAAGGAGGAGAGAATAATTGGAAACAAATGGAAAGTTGAGGAAATTATCACTAAAACTTGACAGGGTTTAAGCCCTCACTTTCCTTCCTTCCTTCCTTCCTTCCTTGGAGTGGCTCTTATATAGCTGAAAAATCAAGCAGGAATTCTTAACTCATAGATAGACTAAGTCAATTCACTAGGAATAAGAGTAGAGAGGGGATTTGAGGCCAAAGGGTTGGCTAGGGATAAAGTGTGCATTGTCCTAGCTCAACCTGATAGTAAGTGGCAGGGCTATAATATGAACTCAGATGTGTCTGATTTCAGAGTTAACACTCTCTCCACTATATAAGATAGAAGGAAACATTTTAAGTTTAAAAAATAATTTCTTGGGTGGAAACAGTATCAGGCAAAACTTATTTGCCCATCCTCCAAAACTCCAGAAAAAGGACAGACTGATTTGGCTTTCTGTAGACTGGTTAAGAACACTTCGGGTTTTGTGGTCTTTGATAGTGACTTTAGGAAAAATCCCAGAGGTAGCTACAGCAGAGTTTGGGGGAAAACCAATGCTCTTTGTTCTCTGGGCACATGGTTGGCACTGAGTGAATATTAGCTGAGTTGAATTCTAAAGGACTGGTCTAAGAGAACTCAATATCCAAGGAATATTATTTCACTCTGCTGGGCCTTGGGCATTGCCTGGGGTTGTAGTCAGGAAGCCATCTCCTAGAAATCCTTCTTATGAAGGCTCCTGAGGACTAAAGCTGGATAATAACATTTGTTGAGCTTTGAGGCACAGCCAGGAGAGGTATTGCCATCACTGGGAAGGGGGTTCGTGAACTGCTTGCCTGAGTTTTGTCACATATTAACCCTCTTCTGTTTTCTTCTCTGTCATGTCTTTAGGTATGAAATAGAGAAGAAATTTAACATAAGACAATCAGTTTTCAATTGCCAAAAGACATAAGATCCAAATTCATTCAAACTCTTGGAAATTTTGGCAGAACTGAGCAACTATCCAGATTTTCTCCAGATGCTTCAGGGCTGCAAATATCAGATTATACAAAAAGCATCTCGCCTTTCTATAATTCAAAGCTACAAGAGTTGGCCCTGATGAATCCCAGCTTTCCACTGGGTCTCCACTTACCCTCTGGCTGAGGCTGTGTTGAGCTTTCTGGGGTCTGGTTATATTAGCAAAAACTGCACTCTGAACTTTATTAGAAACAAAGATGATGATGAGGTCAAAAATAATGAGCTCTTAGCATTTGGCAGAGACCACTTTAAACATTAAGTGTGTCACCAAGTTTTCTTAGAGTATGCACAGAACTTTGAAAATGTCATGTCTGTTGTTACCAAGAGCCAACTTTTTTTAAAGAGGGCTGTCACCAGGTCTGTCTTTGGTCTCTGCAACACATAGTTTTTAAGGCCCTTTTAGATGTAACATTCTAGATCCTATCTAGCTCTACCCATACATTATACTTATGGGGAAACTGATGTCCAAAGAGGGGAATCGACTTGCCCAAGTCTCCAAAGCTAGTACATGATAGAACTGAGACTAGAACCCAAGAATTCTAATCCCTAATCTGGTGCCCTATCCCCTTAAAACACAGTACCTCCAATATGAAACAGTTTTATACTCCCACTGATTATATCTAATAGGTTTATAATTCACACTATGTCTGTTGGTCCATTCTCCTGGTCAGTTGTTTTGAGAAAAGAATACTGAGGGAGAGAAAGAATGAAGTCAGATCCTGCTAAGGACATCTCCATCCACTTGGCATGGATTATGTTTTCTACTAAGTATGAGATGGCAGGTTTCAAGTGGAGTTTTCCTTTTAGACCTATTTAGGATGCTTTAAGGCTGGGGAAGTGAAGAGTTTCTGATTCATTTAACAACCATGAATTAACAATGGTCTAAGGATTTCTAAGAAAAGTCACTTTGACTACAAAGACTTAATAGATACCAAGCTAAAAGGATTATGGAAGAATGCTATCACTAAAATAAAGTTAATCTGCTGTCAATACAGTAAAGGGGTGGTATTATAGGCCATGAGGAGGTATTAAAATTTGGTGGGCAATACTACATACAGAGTACTTGACATATTTATCTCATTGAATCCTCCCAACAACCAAGTGAGGTAGGTCTAATTATTAGCCCCACTTTAAAAATGAGGGAAACAAGGCTCAGGGAGGTAGACTGGCTTGTTGAAGACTACCCAACTAGCAAAGGATGGAGCTGGGATAGAACCTCAGGGCCATCTGATTCCAAAGCTATTTTTCCATTCTTTCCTTAATATTCTCACCTCTAGGGATATTTTGAAAGCCTACAGAGGTGGCCTGGGGATTTTCAGGCTTATTTAAAGAAGTCTTAATCTAAGAAAGTAGCAGTGACCCAGGCATCAGCCCCAAAATCTCAGAGCAAAGAAAAAGTCCACTCAATCTCAATGCTCGTCCACTAATTCCTGGTTTCTGAAATTCCCATAGGCAGTATCACCAAACTGAGGAATCTCAGTCTGCTTCAAGTCTAGCTGCCAAAGCACACCTGTCTGGCCCTCTAGCACACTGGCCCCAGTCTTACTGTATTATTCAGACTCTGATCTCTAATGTTAAAACCTGAGACTCAGACCACTCAAAGGAGAATAGCAATAGAAAAAGTATATGATATGAGAAAAATCACTGGCCATTGAGAGGAATGAACTTTATGATCTTGGAAATCTTTTTAAATTCTCAAAAATCTCTCCCTATTCTCTCTCTCTCTCTCTCTCTCTCTCACACACACACACACACACACAAACACACACAAACAAATTAGAAGCCTCCAAAAATACAATAAAAACAGATATTTGATTTTGATAGTCTTTAACAAATTTAATGCCTCTAGGCCTCAGTTTATCTATAAGTAAAATGAGAGAATACCTCATAAAAGTTGTGAGGGTTCAATGAGATGTTGAATGTCAAATGTTTAGCACAGTACATGGCACATAGCAAGATCTCAGGAAATGCTAGCTACTATTTTACTGTTGTAATTATTATTTCAGTGCCAGCTGGAGAGAGGAAAAGGAAGAAGAGGGGATTCCTACCTTTTGCGGAATCTTGAGGATAATTCTTAGGGTTATGATACTCAAAAGGGTGACTCATGGGGAATGTTTCAGCTCTCTGAACGTTGGAGGGTAAACCCCAGCTCACAGCTACATCCTACACTTATCACACTATCTCATCAGGCTTAGACATGCTTATTCACTTCCAACAGGTCCTGACCTCACTTCAAAGCTAAGGGAACTAGGCTTTTGGAAAATGTGTGAAGATCTTGATTTAGCCAGAATTGAAAACTTGAAGCTATGTTTTCAAAGATTCACTATGACTAAAGAACACATCAGAAATTTCTCAATCTTAATAAATCTCCACTCAAAGATATTTTTCTTCAGGTTACATTTTGTTCTTAACATTCACTACTTAAAGATATTTTTTTCTGAAGATTCATTTGAAAATGTTTGCCAAATCCCCAGCTAACTACATATTAGACTCTGAAAACTTCCTCAAACGTACAGGCTAATAAGAATGTTATTTTTAATAACTTTTAGCTTAATTTTATCATTTCAGAAATTAAAGGTAATTAAGTAGAGACCTGGCTTAATTAGATTCTCTGTGTATGTATGTGTGTGTGTGTGTATATACGTATATGCATATATGTAGATAGATACAGAGATATAGTTTTAAATATATAAAATATAAATCTGTAAAGTGTAAATCTATATTTATATTCACTAATATTTTAAAATATCTATTTATCTATCTATCATTCCAGAAAGCAGAGGTAGAGGGAAACATTCATCTATTCTCTTGCTGCCCTCTGGTGGCAGACCAAAATTCACAGAAGCCACATTTCATAGAAAAAGGAGGAACAGACAAGGACTAGAAGGGTCTGTTTCCTCTGGGTTGCAAGATTGGGTGTCTGAAAAATACATAAATGAGAATTGTTTCTTAAAAAGTATTCTTGGGCCGGCCTGGTGGCTTAGCAGTTAAGTGCGTGCTCTCCGCTGCTGGCGGCCCGGGGTTCGGATCCCGGGCGAGCACCGACGTACCGCTTCTCCGGACATGCTGAGGCCGCGTCCCACATGCAGCAACTAGCAGTATGTGCAACTATGACATACAACTATCTGCTGGGGCTTTGGGGGGGGTAAATAAAATTATAAAAAAAAAAGTATTCTTGTTTGCCTCCATAAATCCATTACATTGCTATGATATTGGGTTTTTCCTAGATGAGGTCCCACTGGGAACATGGGCAGCATTTGAGTTCCCACAAACTCCACATTGAGAACAACCCAACTTTCTCTGGCTAATTTACAGGAAGAACTGCCCTCAACCATCTATGTTGGCAGCAAAGACTATACCATTCAGTTCCCTCAACCATGGTTTCTAACCATACATCTTTAGAGATAAGAATAAAATCCATTCTCTCATATACCAGTAATAGATTTTCTAACTATCTTGAAAATAATTATTCTCCCAGAAAACTGTACTTAAGGCAGGCAAGATCCTGTAGAATTAAATAGCAGCTTCTTACCCAGTAAAAGGGAAAGATTGGCACTAAGGAGGGAACTCAAGGGAGGTTGGAAGGGCTAAGTCAACATCAGTGATGCAAAGACAGTAAAACAATTTGCTGTTATCTTTAACATCCTAAATAAAACAGGTCCCCATTCCCTGAGGAGCAGCCTTAACCCAACAGACCTAGATTTAAGTCTCAGCTTTGCTACTCACCACACTCAGTTTCTCTATTTCCTAATCCAAAAAATGGGGATAATAATATCCATCATTCATAAAGTTAGAATAAGGTGTAAATGAGATAAAAGTACATTGCCCCACACTGGGCATATAGCCTGATTCCATGTTCCCTAAATACAAATCTAAATCTAAAGAGGCAGACCAGCTGGCTCCTAGCTCCAATATAATGATCTCAGTAGTAGTAAGGGAAAAAAATGCCCAGGGCCAGATTGTGTAACTGATACGAGTTTGCAAAGCACAAGTGAGACAACTGGTAAGACTTTAGGGCTGGTACCTGAGTTCTTTTATAAACTAGTTGGGAAGAACAGTGGGAGTAGGTGAGTGGGGGTGGGCTAAAGTTCCAAAGAGTAGATGAGTGGGAACAGAGTTGGAGAAATGCAAATTTGTTACCACTACTGTGGCATGCAAAAAGAAACTACATGTAAAATGAACAGCCTGGACCAGGAGGTCTTCAAAGTCCCTTTCCAGTTCTTAAATTTAAATGGATTCTTCCCATATTTTGTCCCCTTAAGTGAAATAACTTGGTATCCTCAAAACTAAATTGCAAAGAACTAACTTCAGAGCTGACCTCATTCTTCTCCTGTAATTCCTGATAGTTCCCCAAAACAAAATGTTCAGAAAACAGAAGTCAACCTTCCTCTGTCAGTCCAATTGCATCTTTGTCTCATGGTAGCAGCCTCAGGTTCAGGCACCCTGATACATACTGTTCAGTGAGATGGAAAGAGAGAGAATTTAAGAATGGTTGACATTGTTCTAGGGATCGGTGTAGAAGTATATCTTCTTCCCTCATCACTTACCTACTTACCAACTTATAAAATAAATAATTTAGAAAAGATGATCCAAATTGTTTTTTAAAATTCTTCAAAAAAGACTTAGGAATGGACTCTCCTTTAAGTATCAATTCTTTTGATGCATTTAAATTTTATTTACAGACCCTGAATGTTCTTAAAAGAGAGGCTGAAGGAAGAGAATGACAGAGAAACTTAAAACCAATGTGTTTAAGCCCTTTTCTATTAAAGAGCAAGTGTAAATGGAAAAAATACATTACTGAAATTATAATACCTGTCAACTGAAAAATCATATTCCATTAACTGAACAACTTGGCAGGAACATATAATCCCTGATACTTGTAGAGCAAATTCAGCTCTCATATATATTATCTCTTCTAATCCCCACAAGCATCCTATGAAGTTACATCTACATAAGGTCCAGAATTTCTGGAATAATCTCACCTACATATCATCTTGCTCTTTTTCAAAAAAGTCAATTTGATAAATGTATAATAAACTGGGACTTTATTTCATATCCTCATATAAGATGGTTAATATGAATAAATTCATAATTCAGAAAAGATCCTTGGTTACTATGTCTTTGTTTGGAAAACATGGTCAGAGTACATCTCTGGTATCACACAAAGGTCAGAACTTCAATCATTTAACACATATTTACAAGTTACAAGGGTCTAACAACCTCACTCAAAAGCTGACCACTGGTTACTAGAAATAACCTCCTATTGGATCATGGGGATAACAGATAACCAGCACTTTAATTGCTCTTCAAATCACCCCAAAAGCTTAGCAAAATCACACTTTTTTTATGAACTCAGTAGGGATTGAGGTCATTCATTGAAAAATGGATTTTCTGATAAAATTGAAGTTAGCATTTCCCCTAAATATTGTATAGAATAACAACAAAAAAGCCCCTATTTCGTTAGATTAATGATGAGAGACTAAACATGCTGGTGTCAGTCTTGTATCCACTTGTAAATTAATTAGAACACTTAAAATGCAATGAACATGCAATGAGTTTCCAAGGCTCCCTACTGCCTTCAGGATGGTTATGGATGGCAACTAGATTTTGGTGGTGAGCATGCTGTACTGTACACAGATGTTGAATTATAATGTTGTACACCTGAACCTTATATAATGTTAGAAACCAATCCTATCTCATATCTCAATTAAAAAAAAAGACCAAACTACTCAGTCAAGCATACAAGATGAATGATTTGACCACCAAATGCTAGGATTAGAAGGATATTATGTAACACAAATCTTCATGGTCTATATGGATGACTTTCAGCAACTCTTGTCTCAAAGTTCCTTAGCTTTCTCATCACCAGTGACCTTCACCTCCACTTCAGGTACCCATTTTCATGAACATAACAAAGAACTTGAGGTGGTATAGTATGGAACTGCCTGGTTCCAAATCTGAGCTCCAACACTTATTCACTCAGTGACTCTGGACAAGTCACAACTTCTTTGTGTCTTGGATTTTTCTTATGTGAAATTAGACGTAAATGTCCTAATATGTGTAAAGTGTTTCAAACAGTGTTTGGCACATAGTAAGAGCTTTATAACGTTAGCTAATATTTTCTTGTCATCATCTGAAAATTTGCTTTCTCTTTGAAATTCAAAATACTAGTATCCAACTCTGATGACAACTTCCTATCCTTCTAGCAATCCTTCACTCTCCCTATTCCTGGTCTTTAACACTGAGACCTCTATTCCCTTGATTCTTCTACTTTCTTTCAGTCTACCAATTCCCTCACTTCCTTCCCCTCCTTCTAAGTTTGATCTAAATGGTAGACAATAAACAACTACCAACACCCTCAGCATTTTTGGTCTCTGTTCATTTTCTGCACTTCCCTAAAAACACCAATGCTGAAAGCAGCACATAATCAGTCTTTTCTAATTCTAAACACTGGCTTTTGAGCAATGTTGTAGGGGGTGAAGCCCCACCAGGGATGGTACCACTCTAGATTTATTATGTGCATTTTCCTTTAACAACAACCTTTTCACATGTCCTTGGTCAGCTCTCTCTCCATTCCCTTCACAGACTGTTCTAAACCTTCTCTTACCTTCCTCAAGTCTCCAGCCCTACACTCATTTTCCCTAATTCTCAGCAGATAAGGTAGACTTACATTCTACTTGAGAAAATGGAGTACAGCGATCACTATCTTCCTCAGTTTTCACAGACACTGCCTCCTTACGCCCCCAGCTTGCAAACTTATATGCATCTATTCCTATTTTCCCCTCCTTCTCTAAAAGTTCATCCAAAGCCAATCCTTACTTAAGTAATCTTGAGGCCATCTGCTCAAATCTCCTTGGGGACCTCCCTCCATCAATTATCCTCTCTCTCACTTGGATCTTCAATCTCTTCCTCCATACAAGCTCTACTCTCCCTGATTTATAAAGATGCACAAGTTTCCCAGCCTTAAAAAGTTTCTTCCTTGATTCAATGTTTCAATAACCACTGCCTACAATTTTTCGTTCCCTTTACAACCAAACTACTTGATGTTCATTTCCTCACCTCCCATTAAATATTTTTAAATAATTTATTATGAAATATTTCAGATAAAGGAGATTAAAAATATTATAACAAAAAACCTGTGTAACCATGACTTACTTTAAGATCAATAACCTTCACCAATTGCACTCCCTTTCCTCTCACAGACGTAACCATTATCCTGAAGTAGAGTTTTCAGTGACTGAAGATTAAATGGGTGCACAAAATAATAGACACACATTCAAATGTCAACCCAATAAAAACAACCTACTACCTCCATCTCTCAACTGAAATGGACAGCTGTTATAGACTAAAAATGTGTCCCCCTAAAATTCACATTTTGAAGACTACTCCCAATGTAACTGTATTTGGAGATAGAGCCTTTGAAAGGTAATAAGGGTTTAATGTGGTCATAAAGGTGGAGCCCTAAGCCAATATAGCTGGTGTACTTATAAGATGAGGAAGAGACACCAGGGAGGCACACACACAGAGAAAAGGCTACCATTTGGTTCCATTGATTTGTGTGTCTGTTTTTGTACAAGTACCATGCTGTTTTGATTACCATAGCTTTGTAGTATATTTTGAAGTCAGGGATTGTGATACCTCCAGCTTTGTACTTTTTTCACAGGATTGCTGTAATTATTCAGGGTCTTTTGTTGCTCCATATGAATTTTAGGATTCTTTGTTCTATTTCCATGAAGAATGTTATTGGGATTCTGCTTGGCATTGCACTCAATCTGTAGATTGCTTTAGGTAGTATGGACATTTTAACTATGTTTATTCTTCCAATCCATGTACATGGAATATCATTTCATTTCTTTCTTTATGTCTTCTTTAATTTCTTTCAATAATGTCTTATAGTTTTCAGTGTTTAGGGCTTTCACCTCCTTGGTTAAATTTATTCGTAGATATTTTATTCTTTTTGTTGAGATTGTAAATGGTATTGTATTCTTGAGTTCTCTTTGCATTAGTTAGTTATTAGAGTATAGAATCCAACCAATTTTTGTAAGTTGATTTTGTACCCTGCAACATTGCATTAGTTGTTGATTATTTCTAATAATTTTCCAATGGATTCTTTAGGGTTTGCTATATATAGAATCATGTCGCCTGCAAACAGTGAGAGTTTCACTTCTTCCTTGCCAATTTGGATATCTTTTATTTCTTTTTCTTGCCTAATTGCTCTGGCCCAAACCTCCAGTACTATGTTGAATAAGAATGGTGAAAGGGGGCACTCTTGTCTTGTTCCTGTTCTCAGAAGGATGGCTTTTAATTTTTCATGTTGAGTATGATTTTGGCTGTAGGTTTGTAATATATGGCCTTTATTATGTTGGGGAACTTTTCTTCTATACTCATTTTGTTGTGAGTTTGTATCATAAATGGATCTTAGACCTTGTCAAATGCTTTCTCTGCATCTATTTAGATGACCATGTGATTTTTATTCCTCATTTTGTTAATGTGCTGTACCAATTGATTGATTTGCAGATGTTGAACCATCCCTGTGTCCCTGGTATAAATCCCACTTCATCATGGTGTATGACCCTTTTAACTTATTGCTGTATTCAGTTTGCCAATATTTTGTTGAGGATTTTTGCATCTATGTTCATCAGCAATATTGGCCTGTAATTCTCCTTTTTTGTGTTGTCCTTGTCTGGCTTTGTGATCAGGGTGATGTTGGCTTCATAGAATGGGTTAGGAAGTGTCCCATCTTCAATTTTTGTAACATTTTGAGAAGGACAGGTATTAAATCTTCTTTGACTGTTTGGTAGAATTCTCCAGAGAAGCCATCTGGTCCTGGACTTTTGTTTTTTGGGAGGTTTTTGATTACTGTTTTAATCTCTTTACTTGGGATTGGTTTATTCAGACTCTCTATTTCTTCTTGATTCAGTTTTGGGAGGTTGTATGAGTCTAAGAATTTAGCCATTCCTCCTAGATTGTCAAATTTGTTGGCATATAGTTTTTCATAGTATTCTCTTATAATCCTTTGTATTTCTGTGATATCTGTCATAATTTCTCCTCTTTCATTTCTAATTTTATTTATTTGAGCCCTTTCCTCCTTTTTTGTAGTGAGTCTGGCTAAGGCTTTGTCAATTTTGTTTATCTTCTCAAAGAACCAGCTCTTTGTTTTATTGATCCTTTCTACCTTTTTGGGGGGTTTCTATTTCATTTATTTCTGCTCTAATTTTTTATTATTTCCCTCCTTCTGCAGACTTTGGGCTTTATTTGTTCTTTTTCTAGTTCTGTTAGGTGTAGTTTAAGATTATTTATTTGAAATTTTTCTTGTTTGTTTAGGTGGGCCTGTATTTCTATGAAGTTCCCTCTTAGGACCACTTTTGCTGCATCCCACATGAGTTGGTATGATGTATTTTCATTTTCATTTGTTTCCAGATATTTTTTGATTTCTTCTTTAATTTCTTCATTGATCCACTGTTGTTCAGTAGCATGTTGTTTAGTCTCCACATATTTGTTACTTTCCCAGCTTTGTCTTGTGCTTGATTTCTAGTTTCATAGCATTATGCTTAGAAAAGATGCTTGATATGATTTCAATCTTCTTAAATTTATTGAAGCTTGTCTTGTTTCCCAACATATGGTCTATC
Organism: Diceros bicornis minor; assembly: GCF_020826845.1. NCBI lineage: Eukaryota > Metazoa > Chordata > Mammalia > Perissodactyla > Rhinocerotidae > Diceros > Diceros bicornis. The sequence continues at coordinate 61,546,287 of NC_080781.1, forward strand.
ATTAAGAATGTCCCATGTGCACTTGAGAAGAATGTGTATTCTGTTTCTGGATGCAAAGATCTCTATATATAAGTTAAGTCCAACTTGTCTAGTTTTTCATTTAATTCCACTATTTCCTTTTTGAACTTTTGCCTGGATGATCTATCCTTTGATGTAAATGGGGTGTTGAGTTCCCCTACTATTATTGTGTTGCTGTTAATTTCTCCTTTTAGGTCTGTTAATAGTTGCTTTATGTACTTTGGTGCTCCCATGTTAGGTTCTTATACATTTATAAGTGTTATGTCCTCTTGGTGGAGTGTCCCTTTTATCATTGTTTACTGGTGCTCTTTGTCTCTCATTGCCTTTTTTATCTCGAAGTCTACACTGTTTGATATAAGTATGGCAACATCTGCTTTCTTTTGTTTGCCATTAGCTTGGAATATTGTCTTCCACCCCTTCACTCGGAGCCTGTGTTATTCTTTAGAGCTGAGATGTATTTCCAGGAGGCAACATAATGTTGGGTCTTCTTTTAATCCATTCAGCCACTCTGTGTCTTTTGATTGGAGAATTCAATTCATTTATATTTAGAGTGATTATTGATATATGAGGGCTTAATGTTGCTGTTTTATCACTTGTTTTTCAGTTATTCTGTATTTCCATTGTTTCTCGTCACATGTATTTCCAACTGCCAGTTGAGTTTTGTGTTTCTCTATGATGGTTTTCCCAGTTCTCTCTTTATTTACCATTTGTGTCTCTTTTATGATTTTTTTGTTGAGTGGTTATCATGAGGTTTGTATAAAAGATCTCATAGACAAGATAATCCATTTTCTGATAGTCTCCTCTAACCTTAGTCTAAGCGGTTTTCATCCCTTTCCTCTTCCCTAAGTTATTGTTGTCACTTATTGTTGTTATTCCATTTTGTGTTGTAACCTTGTGATTAAAATGAAGTGATTATAGCTATTGTCGATGCTTTCTTTCTCTTTATCTTTAATGTTATAATTAAGTGTTTGCTGCCCTGTTCTAATAGATAGCTGCATTTTTCTGATTTTGTCTGCCTATCTCCTTGCTCAAGGCTTTGTAAACCATTTCTTTACATTTTTTTCCAGATATGAGGGCTTTCTTGATCATTTCTTGTATTGGGGAGGTCTTGTGGCAATGAACTCCCTCAGTTTTTGTTTATCTGGCAGAGTTTTTATTTCTCCATCACATCTGAAGGATTATTTTGCTGGATAGAGTATTCTTGGCTGAAAGTTTTTGTCTTTCAGAATTTTGAATATACCATTCCATACTCTCTTAGCCTCTAGGGTTTCTGCTGAGAAAACTGTTGAATGCCTGATAGGGGTTCTTTTGTAGGCTATTTTCTTCTGCCTTGCTGCCCTTACTATTTTTTCTTTATCATTGACTTTTGCCAGTTTTACTAATATATGCCTTGGAGAAGGTCTTTTTACATTGATGTACTTAGGATTTCTATTAGCTTCATTTACATGTAATTCCATCTCCTTCCCCAGGTTTTGGAAGTTCTCAGCTATTATTTCTTTGTACAAGCTCTCTGCTCCTTCCTCCTTCTCTTCTATGTCTGGAATACCTATAATCCTTATATTGTATTTCCTAATTGAGTTGGATATTTATCAGAGAATTTCTTCATTTCTTTTTAGTCTTTGTTCTCTCTCCTCCTACATCTGTAGTATTTCTTTATTTCTGTCCTCTAAATTACTGATTCTGTCCTCCATAACATCAGTTCTATTTTTTAAGGACTCCAGATTTCCTTTATCTCATTCACTGTGTTTTTCATCTACAAAATTCTTGATTGTTTTTTTTCATATAGTTTCAATATTTTTTGTGAAGAATTCACTTTGTTCATTAATTTTATTCCTGAGATCATTAAACTGTCTTCTGAGTTTTCTTGTAACTTGTTGAGTTTCTTTATGATAACTATTTTGAATTCTCTGTCATTTAGACTGTAAATTCCTGACTTTCGGCATCACATATTGCTAGTATCTGGTCGCAGATTCCACCTGCCACCACTGCTGGGGTGGGGGCAGGAGCTGTGTCTTCTGAGCCCTCTGCGACCCCTGGCAGATGTGTCTGTCCGTTGAAAGCTGTGCTGACTGGGCCCATCTGCGTTTGCCTGCTGGTCACTGCTGCTTTACACACATATGTGCATGCACTCTGGTGGGCATCCCCTGTTCTGGCCAACTGCCCGGCTGATGCAACAGGCAGTGGGGAGGGGTGCTTTCTTTCACATGTACCATCATGCATGCCCCTGCTCTGTACTCACTGTCTGCTGGCTTGGGCTGCTTGGCTTGGCGTGGATGCCACTGTGATAGCTTAGCTGCCTTGCTGTAGAGTGTTCCCACAGGCTGGGAGGCAACTCGGAGAGTGCAAGCAGTCCCACAGAGGGCTGCCTTTTTCCCTTTTCTCTTCTCAGTGTTGTGTGTTGGCTGCCATGTGAGGTCCTGTGCCCTAGATCACTGCCAATTGGGGAGGGAGAGGAGATGTCCTTACCTCCCTCCACTGCCTCCAGGGGGGGTGGGTCCAGCACCCCAACCTTCAGAAGTATGGCTGTGTGGATCTCTCAGATGTCTATTGTGTTGTGTGAATGTCCTGTGTTGGTTTAGGGACGTCCTTTTCATTGTATCTTAGGGGGGAGAAACTAAGGGAAGAGCTCACTCCACCATGATGCTGACGTCACTCTAGTAGTTTGTACTTTTTAAGGAACTGGTCCATTTCATCTAAGTTATCAAATTTATGTGCATAGAATTGTTCATATTATTCCCTTATCCTTTTCAGATTCACAGGATTAGTATGTTATCCTCCATTTTGTTCCTGATATTGGCAATTTGTGTCTGCTTTCTTTTTTTCTTTCTCAGTCTTTTAAAGGACTGTTAATTTCATTGTTCTTTGGATATTGATTCTTTGTAACCAACTCTTTCATTGAATTTCTCTATTGTTTTTCTGGTTTCATTTCCAGGCATTTCTGATCTTATCTTTATTATTTATATTTATTATTTCCTTCTTTCTATTTGCTTTGGATTTATGTTGCTCTACTTTTTCTAAGTTCCTGAGGTTGGATTTTATATTATTGACTTTAGACTTTGCCACTTTTCTAAGATAAACATCCAATTCTATGAATATTCTTCTCAGAACTGCTAGAACTGCTTTCCATAAATTTTGATATGTTGTATTTATGTTGTCATTCAGTTAAATGTAATTTCTTATTTCTCTTGAGACTTCCTTATCTACTCATGGATTATTGGGAAGTGTGTTTAATATTGAAGTATTTATAGATTTTCATGTTTTCCTTCTTTTTTTCCTCAGTTTGATTGAGCTTTAATTGACGTATAATATTGTATAAGTTTAAGGAGTATAGTTTGTTGATTTGATACATTTATATACTGCAAAATGATTACCACCATAGCATTAGCTAACACTTTCATCCCATCACATAATTACCATTTCCTTTTTCTGGTTAGCACATATAAGATCTACTCTCTTAGCAACTTTCCAGTATATAATACAGTATTATTAGCTATAATCACCATGCTGTACATCAGTTCTCCAGAACTTGTTAATCTTATAACTGGAAGTTTTTACCCCTTGACCAGTATTTCCCCATTTCCCCCATCTCCCAGTTCCTGGTAATCACCACTCTACTCTCTTTTTCTCTCAGTTCAGCTTTTTTAGTTTTCAGAAATGAGTGATATCACATAGTACTTGTTTTTCTTTGTCTGTCTGCATGTCTGTCATAACACAACTTCTTTATTTGTTAATCTGTGATGGACACTTAGGTTGTTTCCCTATTGTGGGAGATCAAGATTTGGCCACCCTGAAATATATCTCTTTACCTTGATTGTTTTCTCTGATGGACATTTGACCTCCCTCACTAACTGCCTAAAGAATGTGACATAAAAGATCTGTTCCAGGAAGGAGTTACTATCTGATGGCTGTAATATAATGTAAAATAGATGTTGCAATAGGAAAGGCACCAACAAGCTCACCTTATCAAAAATTCTGTCTTCTGGCCACATTCTCTAGATGGCCCTGCAAGGAGTTGCCAGACAAACATTTACATTTATAAGGGAAATCTCCATTTGTAAAGGTATCTCCCTCTCTGTATTGGGAAGAGGGGGCATGACCTCATTTCTAAAAACTTATCAATGTGGAAGTGAGGCCTTAAATCTGCATAATAACCTTAATCTTGTTTACTGTGCTTTAGTGGTAATCTCTTGTAACTGACTCCCTCCACCCCCAACATCCTCATTCGTCTTTAGCTGAAGATGGTATTTAAGACATGAATCTCTGCTATTGTGTTGAGAAACTTAGTTTCCCTGGTTTCTCCCAGGTATACATGTTATTAAACTTGGTATTATTTTCTCCTGCTAACCTGTCTTGTTAATTATTTGGCCAGCCATAAGAACCTTAAGGGAAAGGGCAGAGGGGGATTCTCCCTCTTCCCCCATACTATCTTGACTATTGTGAATAATGCTGCAATGAACATGAGGGTGCAGATATCTGTTCAAGATTTGGTTGTCATTTCCTTTGGATATATATCCAGAAGTGGGATTGGTGGATCATATAGTAGTTTTTTTTTTTAATTTTTTGAGGAATCTCTGTACTGTTTTCCACAGTGGCTGCACCAATTTACATTCCCACCAACAGTGCACAAGTGTTCCCTTTTCCACACACCCTTGCCAGCACTTGTTATCTCTTGTCTTTTTGATGACAGTCATTCTAACTGGTGTGAGGTGCTATCTCAATGTGATTTTGATTTGCATTTCCCTGATGATTAGAGATGTCAAATACCTTTTCATGTACCTGTTAATCATTTGTATGTCTTCTTTGGAAAACTGTCTATTCAGTTCCTCTGCCCATTTTTTAATCTGGTTGTTTGGTTTCTTAATATTGAGTTGTATGAGTTCTTTATACATTTTGTATATTAACCCCTTATCCAATGTATGGTTTGCAAATATTTTCTCCCATTCTGTATGTTGCCTTTTCATTTCATTGTTTCTTTTGCTGTGCAGAAGCTTTGTAGTTTGATGTAGTCTCACTTATTTATTTTTCGTTTTGTCACTTGTGCTTTTGGTCTCATATCCATGAAATCACTGCAAAGATAAATGTCAAGGAGTATTTTCCCTATGTTTTCTTCTAGGAGATTTATGATTTCATGATTTTCTTTAAGTCTTTAATGCAATTTGAGTTAATTTTTGTGAGTAGTGTAAGATAGGGTTCCAATTTCACTGTTCTGCATATTGTTATCCAGTTTTCCCAACACTATTTATGGAAGAGACTAACCTATCCCCAGTGAGTATTCTTGGCTCCTTTGTCAAATACTAGTTGAATGTATATGCAGGGGCTTATTTGTGGGCTCTTGAATTAGTTCCATTGGTCTATGTTTCTATTTTTATGCCAGTACCTTACAGTTTTGATTACTATAGCCGTATAGTATAGTATAGTATAGAAAAAAGGTAGTATGATGACTCTGGCTCAGTTCTTTCTCAGGATTGCTTTGGCTATTTGAGGCCTTTTGGAACTCCATACAAATTTTGAGATTGCTTTTTCTATTTCTGTGGAAAATGTCATTGGCATTGTGATAAGGATTGCATTGAATCTGTGGATGGCTTTGGGTAATATAGACATTTTAACAGTATTAATTCTTCCAAACCATGAACACAGGATATCTTTCCATTTGTTTGCATCTTCCTTCATCAAAGTCTTATAGTTTTCAGCATACAGATATTAAACCACCTTGGTTAAATTTATTCTTAAGTATTTTATGTTTTTGATGCTATTGTGAATGAAATTGTTCCCTTTATTTCTGTTTCACATGTTTTCTTGTTAGTGTATAGAAACACAATTGTATTCTGTATGTTTATTTAATGCAACTTTACTGAATTTGTTGATTAGTTCTAGCAGTTTTTTGGTAGATCTTTAGGATTTTCTAAATGTATGATCATATCATTTGCAAACAAAGACAATTTTACTTCTTCCTTTCCTATTTAGATGCCTTTAATTTATTTTCTTTGCCTGATTGCTCTGGCTAGAACTTCCAGTACTATGTTGAATAAGAGTGGTGAGAGTGGGCACCCTTATCTTGTCCCTGATCTTACAGGAAAGGCTTTCAACCTTCCACCACTGAGCACAGTGTTAGCTGTAGGTTTGTCACATATATCCTTTATTGTGTTGAGGTATGTTCCTTTTATACCCAATTTGTTGAGCATTTTTGTCATGAAGGGATGCTGTATTTTGTAAAATGCTCTTTTTGCCTCAATTGAGATGCCCATATGATTTTTATCTTTCATTCATTAATGTGATGTATCACATTTACTTATTTGTATATGTTGAACCATCCTTGCATCCCAGGGATAAATTCCACTTGATCATGTAGAATGATCCTTTTAATGTGCTGTTATGCTTTCATTTTCATTTGTTTCAAGATATTTTTGGATTTCCATTTGGATTTCTTCTTTGATCTATTGGTTATTCAGGAACATGTTGTTTAATCTCCACATATTTGCAAAATTTCCGGCTTTCTTCCTGTTACTCATTTCTAGTTTCATACTATTGTGGTTAGAAAAGATACTTGGTATGATTTCATTCTGCTTAAATTTGCTAAGCCTTGTTTTGTGACCTATCATGTGATCTATCCTGGGGAATGTTCCATGTGCACTTGAGAAGAATATGCATTCTGCTGATGTTGGATGAAATGATCTATATATATCAGTTAGTTCCGTTTGCTCTAAAGTATGGTTCAAATCTAATGTCTCCTTGTTGATTCTGTTAAAAGTAGGGTATCAAAGTCCTCTATTATTATTGTATTTTTGTCTCTTTCTGTCTTCAGATCTGTTAGTGTTTGCTTAATATACTTAGGTGCTCCAAAGTTGGGTGCAGATATATTTATGATTGTTACATATCTTATGAATTGACCTCCTTAAAGTTATATAATGACCACTTTTGTTTTTGTTACCATTTTTTGGCTTAAAGTCTATTTTGTCTGATATAAATATAGCTACTCCTGCTCTCTTTTGGTTTCCACTTGTATGAAATATTTTGCCCTCCTTTCACTTTGAGCCTATCTGTGTTCTTAAAGCTGAAGTGAGTTTCTTTTAGTCAGCATATAGTTGGGTTTGTTTTTATATACATCCAGCCACTCTACACTTTTTGATGGGAGAATTCAATTCATTATCATTTAGAGTAATTACTGATAGGTAAGGACTTACTAATGCCATCTTACTTATTTTCTGGCTCTTTTCTAATTCTGCTTTTCTTTTCTTCCTTTCTTGCTGCCTTCCTTTGTAAACTAATGATTTTCCATAGTGGTATGCTTTGATTCCCTTCTCTTTATCTGTTGTGAGTCTACTGGAAGTTTTTGTTTTGTGCTTACTGTGAAGCTTACATAAAACATCTTATATATAACAGCCTATTTTACACTAACAATTTAACTTCAATATCGTGCAAATACTCTACTTTTTTACTCCCCTCTTTATGGTTTTGATGTCACCATTTATACCTTTTTATATTGTGTATCCATTAACAAATTTTTGAAGCTATAGCTATTTTTTAATACTTTTGTCCTTTAACCTTTATACTAGAGTTAAGTAGTTAACACATCACTATATTACAGTATTAGGATATTCTGAATCTGACTATATGCTCACCTTTATTAGCGTGTTATATGTTTTCATGTTATTCATATGTTTTCATGTTACTAATTAGCATAGCATCTTTTTGTCTCAGCTTGAAGAACTCTGTTCAGTATTTCTTGCAAGGCATGTCTAGTGGTGATGAATTCCCTCAGCTTTTATTTATTAGGAAAATTCTTTATTTTGCTGTCAATTCTGAAGTACAACTTTGTTGGATAAAGTATTCTTGGTTGGCAGTTTCTTTCTTTTAGCACTGTCAGTATATCATCCCATTATCTCCTGGCCTACAAGTCTCTGCTGAGAATTCCACTGATAGCCTTATGGGGCTTCCTTTGTATGAGAGAATTTTTTCTCTTGCTGCTTTTAAAATTCTCTCTTTATCTTTGGTTTTTGACAGTTTTATTATTATGTGCCTTGGAGAAGATTATTTTTGGTTGAAATTTTGCAGTTATTTATCAGCTTCATGAACTTGGATGTCCAAATCTCTCCCCAGGTTTTGGATGTTCTCAGCATTCTTTAAATAAGCTTTCAATCCATTTCTCCCTTTCTTCTCCTTCTGGGACTCCAACGATGTGTACATTATTTTGTTTGATGTTGTTTCATAAGTCCTGTAGGCTTTCTTCATTCCTTTTCATTCTTTTCATTTTTTGCTCCTCTGACTGGATAATTTCAATTAATCTTTCTTCTACCTCACTGATTCTCTCTTCTGCTTGTGCAAGTTTTCTGAAGCTCTTTATTGAATTCTTCAGTTCAGTCATTGTACTCTTCAGCTCCAAAATTTTTTTGTTTTCTATCTCTTTGTTGACCTTCTCATTTTGTTCTTGTATTGTTTTCTTGATATTGTTAAATTATTTACCTGTGTTCTCGTGTAGCTCTCTGGGCGCATGTAGAACAATTATTTTGAATTCTGTGTCAGGTAATTCCTGGTTCTCCATTTCTTTGGGGCCAGTTATTGGAGGTTTACAGTAGTCTTTTGGTGGAGACATGTTTCCTGAATTCTTAGTGATCTTTGTAGCCTTGTATAGGTGTCTGTTCATTTGAAGAAGCAGTCACCTCTTTCAGACTTTATGAATTGAATTGGTAAGGGAAGCTTTTCACCTGTGACTGGGGGCATGCTGAGTTGTGCTATGACTCTTAGTCTAGTAGTGTAGGGTTCCAATTGTGGGAGCACATGGTGGCACCAGGTAGAGGAAGGCATGGTGTGTCTTTGGCTCAGGCCCCTCAGGTCCACAATATCATCAACTGTGTGGTCCTTGGTGAGCACTGTAGGGGGTCCACAGTGGCTGCAAGGGCTGTTGGGGTCCTAAGTGGCACCTCCAGGTTCAGTAGCTAGGGACCAGGGCAAGAAGTGATGGTGGCCAGAGCTGGTGGTGTATATACTCAGCTGCAGGGACCAGCTGCAGCTGCCTATGGATAGGCAGGTACCCATTGTGTACACACATGTGATGGGAACCAGGTCAGGTAGCAAAGGCCAGGGCCAACTATGGGTTCACTGGCAGCTGCAGAGGCCCTGGTGTCAGAGTGATCTCCTATGGCCACACACTCTCCCCTCAGGCATGCACTCTTCAGTAGAGGCTGGTGACAGGGTTCAGGCTGGGAGTGTGCAGGTGCACGGCTGGAAGGGCTAGCTAAAGGTGGGGACAGTTGGGTTGGCCAGTGACAGAAGGCAGGGCCTGATCTGGGCCCACAAGCATCTGTGGGGGCCCTGGCTGTCAGTGTGCTCTCCTGTGGCTGCACACTTTCCCTCTGGGCATGTACACTGCAGTGGTGGGTGGTGACAGGAGTTGGACTGGGGGGTGCAGATGCACAGCTGGAGTTTCTATCTATAGGTGGGCATCATGGTGCTGGTCAATGACAGAATGCAAGGCCTGATTCAGGTCCACAAGCACCAATGGTGGCCCTAGCTGTTGTCATGCTCACCCATGGCTGAATGTCCTCCTCCCAGGATGTATGTGCTGTGGTAGAGGCCAAGATAGGTGTCAGGCTGGTGGTGTCCAGGTGCACAGCTGGGTGGGCTAGCCCCAAATGTAAGTATGGTGGTGGTGGTCAGCCTAGGAGGCTGAGACTGATGTCTTGCATTCACACAGCTGCAGACGCCCATGCTGGCTGCAGGCATGGCTCCCGGGCTCTGCTAGGGACAGGGAGCTTCTCAGGCAGCTGGTATTTTACACTTGTGCAGCTGGAGAGACCTTGGATGGCTGCCAGTGTGGTTCCTGGGCTCTATCAGGGTGAGAGGGTAGAGGAAGTGGAGAGTGACTCAGGTGGCTGACATTAGGTAACACAAATACCTGTGGAGAGAGCGCTGGCGAGATCTACAGGGAGTTCACAGTGGCTGTGCTGACCATTGGCTTCATCAGTGGTGAAATCTGCTAAGTTTGTCTGCAGAGCAGGTCTCTGTGAACTTTGATCACTCTCACTGCATATCTGCTAATAATAGCCTCTACTTTTCTTCCTTGTTCCTAGCCAGCTGTATACACCTCAGCTTTGCTGGTCTTGGTGGGGTGAAACTGAAGTGGTAACTTCACATAGTACCCCAAGATACTGAAGAAGCTGGTCACTCACCCCACTCTTCTTTTCTTTGCAAGAGGAACTCTTCTGAGATGGGAAGTTCTGTCTTGGCATTGAACAATGCCGACTTGGGGGATGGGATGATGCAGGCAAAATGAAGTAAATCGTCCATTTCTTCTTGTGCAATGATTCTCAGCTTTTTTGTTCCATTGTGTTGCTAAAACTTCCTAAGTGGATTCTAGAGGTCTCTCAGAGCTGTTTATGTTCAAGGATAGCTGTCCAATCATTGATCTTTGTGGGGGGACAGGGAAACTAGGTTCTCCAACATCATCTTTTTTTTCCTCCAAGCCTCATGTTGCCTTTCTGTTACTGATTTCTAGTTTGAGTCCATTGTGGTCAGGAAAAAAATCCTGCATGATTTCAATTTTTCAAAAATTTTCAAGGTTTATTTTATAGCCCAGGATATAGTCTGTCTTGGTATGTATTCCATGGCCATTTGAAAATAATGTGTATTCTACTGTTGTTGGGTGGAATGTTCTATAAATGTTGATAAGATTCTGTTGGTTCATGGTGCTCTTGAATTTTTCTAAATCATTGCTAATTTTCTGTCTAGTTGCTCTTTCAGTTGTTGAGAGAAGGGTGTTAAAGTCTCCAAGTATAATTGTGGGTCTTTCTATTTCTCCTTTTAGCTCTATAAGTTTTTGCTTCACATAATTTGAAGCTTTGTTGTTTGCTGCATAAACATGTAGGATTTCTATGTCTTCTTGAACATTTTTTAGAATTTCAGTTTGATTTATCTATAATGTTTCTGTGTGCATCTCTCTGTATACATATTTAGTGCTTGCTTTAGATATTACATTGTACATACATAACTTATCACAGGCTACTGGTGTTTCACCTGTTTGGTGAAATGTACAAACCTTACCTCCCTTGATGCTCTTTGTGCTCCATCTTTTATAATACAATTGTCTTAAGCATTTCCTCCACATACATTGAGAACCACATCAGATCATATTACAATTTTTGCTTTATCTCAGTAAGGTGAAAACATTTTTTTTTGCTTTAGCCATCAAACATAATTGAGAAAACTCAAAAGAAGGAAAATCTATTGAATTTACCCATAATTTTGTTCTTTCTGTTGTTCTCTCTTCCTTCCTGATATTCCATGATTCCTTTTTTTATTGCGTCCTTTCTGTTTAAAGAGCTTCCTTTAGCCATTCTTTTAGGATAGGTCTGCTGGTAACAAATTCTCTTAGTCTTCTGATGCTTGGATTGCATAATTTCTGTTATTCTAAAAGTTCACTGTCTCTTTCCCCTGTTCTCTCCATACTATTATTCAGGCCATCCATTGGATTTTTAAATTTCACTGATTGCATTTTTCAGTTCTATAATTTTCACTTGGTTCTTCTTTATGTCTTTTATTTCTTTGCTGAGTCTTTGTATTTCTTTGCAGAAACTTTCTATATTACTTTGCTGAGATTTTATTTTTTCATTTGTTTCCAATGTATTCCTAATTGCCCATTAAAGCATTTTTATGATGGCTACTTTACAATTCTGGTCAGATAATTAACATCTGTGTCATCTTAGTGTTAATATCTGTTGATAGTCTTTTTTCATTCATGTTGAGATCTTCCTGGTTCTTGGTAAGACAAATGATTTTCAATGGAAGCGTGCACATTTTGGGTATTATGAGAGTCTTGTTCTTACTTATATCTTTTGTAATAGCAGGCCTCCTCTGATACTGACTCTGCAGGGGAGGAGGAGCACTGCCTCATTACTGTCAGGATGGAGTAGAAGTCCAGGTTTTCTACTTGGCCTCCACTAACATCCCAGTGGGAGGAAGGATTCTTTGTTATGGCTAGGCAGGAGTAGGAGTTTAGGCTCCTCACTAGGCCTCTGTTGATACCACTCTGGTTGGAGGGGGAAGGGTGTCTAATGAGAGGAATGCTGTTCTTTACATGGTCTCCTCTCCACTGACACCACAGTGTGGTAGTCTTATTAATACTGAGTGGTGGTGAAATCCCTGTTTTCCTACCAGGTCTTGTCTGACACTACTCCAGTGCTAAACAGGCATGGGAGTCCAGGTGCTTCATGTCGTCTCCAGTGACACCAAAGGGAGTAGGGAAGGGTGTCTCATTATCACCAGGTGAGGATGAAAGTCTGGTTCCCCACTTGGCCTTCTTGATACCACCACATGGGGCAGGGGGAGGGGGACCCACGTGCCTTGTTACAGACTGGCAAAAGTAGAAGTCTAGGCCCTCCACTCAGCCTTAGCTGGCAGGGGTGGAGGTGGGGCCGCAATTTTTTCTGTGATGTTTTTCAGGAGTAGAGAGGTTATTATCTAAAAATTTTCTGTGTTGTTAGGCTGTTGCTTTCCAGGTCCTTTGACTAGAGAGAGCGGGATTTTGTTGGGATCTTTTTTGACTGCACCTGCTGGTGTTCTTAGGTTGTCAGCTTTTACACTACCCAACCTGGGAGATATGAGGCAAAAACAAAACCTAGGTGACTCATGGCTATGTCATTTCTCAGGTCCCAAGGTCCCTAGCTGGTCTGGTATGCCTTCTTCCCTCTCTATTTCAGAGTCTTCTTGTGTTGTTTTTATATATAATGTCTAGGGTTTCTAGCTGTACTGTGTAGAGAAATAATACATGCATATTGAGATCTATCAAATGTATTAATGTATGTGTGTGTATGTATAATATTTATATATTATACATATATTATAATATATATTATATATTATATATATTATAATATATAATATATATATATGTATATATATAATACATATACACCTTTTGTCTTTGCCAAAATGACAAATGAGAATTTATTGAAATGAGGATTGGAACTAGGGGTTAAGCATAGGTAAAAGGTAGAATTGTTTTTCATTCTATACTTTCTCCATGGTTTGAAATTTTTACCATGTACATGTATTGCTTATATTTTAAAAATTTAAAAATATTTAAAGCAGTAGATACTTTTCAGTGCTTGTCCTCCATGACATGGCTTGGGAAATTGGAACTACTGTCCACTCTTCCCTTCCTAAAACTCTCCTTTCCAGGAGTCCAGGGCTCCCCTATCTCCTAGTTCTCCTGTCACTGACTATTCTTTCCCAGTCTGTTTTGTAGTCTCTTCTATTAGCCTTTCAAACATAGGCACTCCCTAGATTTCAATCCTTGGTCTAACATTTACCCTTTTGCTACAAGTATTTCTTAGGCAAGAATATTCACTCACATGGTTTTAAACAACACCTCTATGCCATTGAAGGCTAACTCTATTTCTCTAATCCTATTCTCTTCTCTGACCTCAGATGTCTCATAGTCATATCTACCTTAACTTGTCCCAAACTGAACTCTTGCTCTTTTTTTTTCACATCTGCTCCTCCCCCAGCCTTATCCATCTCAGTAAATGGCAACTTCATCCTTCCAGTTGCTCAGATAAAAAGCCTTTAAATTACCCATGACTCTTCTCTTTTTCCCACATTCCACATGATTTGTCAGCAAATCATGTTGGCTCTGCCTTCAAAATATATTTGGAATCTGATCACTTCTCAGATCTCCACTGTTACCACCCTCATCCAAGGTACAATCATTTCTTGATTGCATTATTCAAAGAGCCTCCTAATTAGTCTCCTTGTTTCTACCTTTGTTCCCCTACAGCTATTCTCCACACAGTATCCAGAATAGTCCTTTTAAACATAAGCCAAATCATGTCATTTCTCTGGTCAAAAACCAGAGAAATTTATCTTACTCAGATAACAAAGTAAAAATTCTTCCAATGGATTCTAAGGCCCTATAGGATCTACTTAGCTTTCCTTCTCCATTTCCTCTCTGAATCCATCTTCTTCTATTTCTTCTTTTGCTTAATCCATTCTAGCCAATCTGGCCTCCTTGTTGTTCCTTGAACATGATAGGCACACTTCTGCCTCAGGGATTTTGCACTTACCATTTCCTCAGCCTAGAATGCTTTTCCCCCAGATATCTGAATGAATCACTCCTTTATTTCCTATGGGTCTCTGCTCAAAGGTTATCTTCTCAATGAGGCCTTCCTGGTCACAGTATTTAAAATTGCAAAACCACTTCCCAACTCTTCCTATTCCGCTTCTCTGCTTTATTTTTCTTCTTAATGCTCATTACCATCTAACACATTATATATTTTACTTCATTTTGAATACTGTTTTTCTACTTTCTTTAGAATATAAATTCCAACCAACATCACAAGGGCTGTATCTCTGGTGCCTAAAACAGTACCTGGCAAAGAGTGGGTATTCAATACATATTTGTTAGAGGGAATGAATCAGCCAATTAATCAATAAATGATATCTGGGCTTTAGACCAAGGCTCAGGAAATTACAGCTGACGGGCCTGTTGCCTATTTTGTAAATAGTTCTGTTGGAACATTCATTTATTTATGTGTTGTCTATGACTGCTTTCCCAGTACAGAGGTGAGGATGAGTAGTTGTGACAGAGATCTATGACCTGCAAAACCAAAAATATTTACTATATAGTTCTTTAAGCAAAAGTTTGCCAATCTCTGCTTCAGATTCACAGTCAACTAAGTTCCTTCCTAGATATTGCTCTCTGGATATCTCTCAGGAATCTCAAATCCAACCTCCCCCAAACTGAGCTTTTCTCCATCTCCCCAAAACCTTTCCATTCTGTATTTCTTATATATATGAAGAACAGCCCCATTCATCCAGACAGCCAAATCAGAAATCCAGGATTCAGATATCTCCCTCTCTCACATTTTCCACTTCCAATCACCAAATCCTACTGCTTTTGCCTCCCTGTTCTTCCTGCTACCCTGACACAGACTACAATTATTTATTGCTCACACTATGGCACTACCCTCTAACTCTGTGATCTATCCTTCATATCACAGCCAAGATAATGTTTCCTGAATATAAGTCTATCCATCATACTACTCTACTTTCAAACGATGCTTTCTCAAGCCTGCAGGAACAATTCCAAACATTCTAAACTCCTCAACTAGGCAAAGTCTAGTCCTTTTAGGACCTGGCCCCTGTCTTCCTCCAATCAAATCTCCTGCCACTCCTATTCCTATTTCATGTTCCAACAATACCAAATGGTTTGGGGTTTTAGGCCCTTCAGCCTTTGTTCATGCTGAGCCATCTCCTTGAAATTCTCTTTCCCTATTTCCCTTTATTTCCACCTTCAATATTGACATAGGTTGTACTTCTCTGCAAGTACCCATCCTTGATAATCCCAAAGTACCCTGTATATACCTAATAATATCACTGTACCAAAATGATTGGTGAGACAGCACTGCATAGTGATTAAGTACTTCAACTCTGAGCCAGGCTACTTGGATTTAAATCCCAGCTCTGTCACTAGCTAAATGGCCTTGGACATGTGACTGTCACATAGTATGTGTTTATTATCATTTTAATGTTTTAACTAAAAAAATGAGTATCAGAGAAGCTAAGTTGTTTGATGTAACACAGATAATACGGCAGAGAATGCCAGTTGTTCTCCAATATCCATTCTCTCTTTCTTCTTTTACTAAAAGAACCAAAGTCTTAGCTGGGCACACGGCTGCCCCAAATAATAACTATACTTCTCTGCCTCTCTTATAGCTAGATGTGACTATAAGATTAAATTCTCACAAATGGTATGTAAATGAAAGTGATATGTGTGACTTCCAGTTCATGGCCTTAAAGGAAATGGTTGTATCCTCCATTTCCCTTTCTTTCATCTTCTCAATTGATATAATGTAGAAGGTATTTGGTCATACAGATGAAGCAGCACCTTAGAGATGGCAGAACAACAAGAAAGAAGGAACATGGGTTCCTGCCCCTGTCAAGTCACCATACCAGCCCTGGACCACCTTGTTGGACTATTCCACAAACAAGAAATAAATATCTCTTCTGTTGGAGCCACTGTGTTTTTGTATGTGGAGTCTTAGCAGCCTAACCTGTACCCCATCTAATACATCTAGTAAGTGGCAGAGCTATAAATTGAACTGTGGATACCGCTTGGACTATATCATCAGCCCCCAATCCCCTACAGAAAAGTTTTACTGAATTATACTCTGCTAGATGGCATCAGCTGCTAGAAAGCTTAGAGTCAAATGTAGGGCCATCTGTAGCAAGTGTACAGGACTTGTCAATGTTTCTTGTCTAGCCTCATTCCTGGGTTCATTTCCTGTCTCTATCCTTACATTTCCTTTTTCATTTGACTTAATTATAATGTACACTACCTCATATTTTATATACCATATAAAACATACCACCTTAAATTCTTTCAGAATGAGATGAAGCTTAAACGTATAGGTATTGTTTTCTTTATGGTTTCACTGTACATACACTTTTGCGTACATTCATACCTATCATTTATTTTCCTTTGTTTACATTGCTATTTCCATATTACACTGTGAACTTCTTAAAGGCATGGGAAGTGACTTTTTCTTCTTCTATATCATCTAACATGATACCTGAAAATAAAGCAGTTACATGATCAAGCAATATTTGCTAAATGAATGAATTTCACAGGGTCAGAAATGCTATTAAATGTCATTATATTATAATGGAATTTCTTTCCATTATCAACATGAGCCAGGGAGGGAGACACAACTCTAAAAGGTGGCTAGGGGAAAGTGTCACATGTTTGGAAGAGTGATGGTGAGGACAGGAAAAACATACCTTGATGAAGTGCTCGATTAGGATTTCTACCACAATGTTCTGGAATTTGATGTTCATCATGGCAGCCACAGTGTCCTCCTGAGCTCTCATCAGAGTGGGCCCAAAGATCACTCCCATGTTGGAGGGAGTCATAAGATTCTCTTTGCTGTACTCACACACACTGTCAGAAGAGAAAGAAAATGATTAACAAGATTTTCTCCAAGACCCCCTTGTAACCAAGACTGTGTTAGGTGCCATAGGGGGTAAGAGAAACTAAAAAGTAGAAGAAGAGAGGCCCAAAATATACATGGGAAGAAAAGATTGCAAAGGAAACAACTAGCAAAGAATACAAGATAGTATATAATTAGGGGCCAAAGTGAGATACAGCTAACTTACTTAGTAGCACTGTAGGAGTTAAGACAAGGGGTTTGGGAGGCTATAGTTAGAAAGTATTTGGAAAGACAGGAGGGAAGCAAGATGACATTCCAGGCAAAAGGTACACCACGTTTAAAGCATATACAAAGAAGAACAAAGCACACAGAGAAAGTGCCTACCAGTCTCACCAGTCAGGAATCTAGCCCCTTCCCCATCCCCAGTTAAAGAAGCAAAAAACTCAAAGAGCTGAAAGGGATCTTTAGGATTAGCCCTTTATCATTATCCTAATTCTACAGATTAAAAAAACAGAGAAGGAAAGGGATTTGCCTGAAGTGACAATCAGCCTGATTAGAGTAGGGCCTGTAATCTCAAATTTTCTGACCCTTAGTCACTCTCCTTGCTTAAATTCCTTTTAGTGGCTTCCTATCACTTATAGGACAGGGCCAACTTTCTTCAAAGTAGCAATTAAGGCCTTCTGTAACTTGACACCTATGTCTAATCTCAATGCACAGCTTGGGCTCTGAAGCTGAACTGGGTTTGAATCCAACACTGCCACTCATTAGCTGTGCAACAGTGAGTGTTAGTGACCTAGCCTCTCTGAGCTTCAGTTTTCCCACTTGCAAAAATAGTAGGCACCTCAGAAGGTTGTTGAATAAATAGAGCTAAATTGCTTTAGCATGATATCCTGGAAATATTCCATTAGAAGTATCTTTTGTTATTGTTACCTCTCCAGATGCCTCCATCTAGGCACTGCTGACCTCTGACACTTTTGTTTTTTTCTGTGAGGAAGATCAGCCCTGAGCTAACCTGAGCTATGGGATGCCAATCCTCCTCTTTTTTGCTGAAGAAGACTGGCCCTGGGCTAACATTCGTGCCCATCTTCTACTTTATATGGGACGCCGCCACAGCATGGCTTGACAAGTGGTGCATTGGTGCGTGCCCAGGATCCGAACCTGCGAACCCCGGGCTGCTGCAGCGGACCACGTGCACTTAACCGCTGCACCACCAGGCCGGCCCCTGAGACTTTTGATACAATACACTGCATAGATTAAGTTTTCTGGCTACACGATGTTGTTTCAGATCTGCATATTTTTGCTCACGCCATTCCCTCTGCTTAGAATGTCTCCCTCTTCTTGGGGCTGGCCCCCTGGCTTAGCAGTTAAGTGCGCGCACTCTGCTGCTGGCGGCCCGGGTTCGGATCCCGGGTACGCGCCGACGCACCATTTCTCCGGCCATGCTGAGGCCGCATCCCACATACAGCAACTAGAAGGATGTGCAACTATGATGTACAACTATCTACTGGGGCTTTGGGGGAAAAATAAATAAATAAATAAAATTTAGAATGTCTCCCTCTTCCTAAATCTAAAGAATGTCTATTTATCCTTTGAGATTCACTTTAGGTGACATCTCCTTCAGGACAATCACAGCCCACTGTCCTCATCTTGATTGACACCACTGGCAAGCAAAGTATGATGGAATTTTCTGTTTCTTGCCTACCTTTCCTACTAGGTGGTAAACAACTTCCAAGTGTGTGTGCGTCTTGCAGACAGCAAGTACCAATTAATGATTTTTAACGGAACTGAATACCTCTAGTGCTCTTTCAAATAGCACTGGAGGCAGCCAAGTAAAAGGTATGCAGCCCTTTGGTCAGTTTGGCTGTGGGGATAGGGAGGTGAGGAGATGGGACAGCCCACTACAAACACTAATTTTCAAAACCTGCCCAGGTCAAATCCCCTGAGAGACTGACCCCATCGACAGACAGGCTCTTGTCACTAAGTAGGTAATTGACAGGAACAGAATCTTTAGACAAATCCTAATGAAGTCTGTTAAGCCCATGACAAAGGCTAGGTGCCATTCAGATGATAAGGAACAGCAACCATTTACAGGCTTTTGGTATTGCTGGGCTGGTGATGGGTCCCTTTTAACAGTTTAAATACTTCTGCAATTAACCCTTATTCTTTAGTGATAGAATTTTTTAAGATGTTAAAATAGAAAAGCAACTCCATGCTGCCACCAAGCGATCCAGAATGGCTAAACCACTAGTAACAAGGCAAGGAATGACACTTGTGAGACAACAGCCTCCAGCATGTGTGAATGCTTGTCTCCTTTTGTGAGCTTTGAAAGGAAATGACTTTGGTTGAATATGCCAGAGCTCACTTAATCCTCATAACACCAAAAGGCAGAGTATTTTATCTCTTAATCCTAGGTTCACAGATGGTAAATCACTTAGTCAAGGTCACACAGTTTGTGAATACATGGCAATACAGGGATTCAAACCCATATCTGTTGGGCTCCAAGTCTTTCATCCCATTGCATCTTACTGCTTGCTTGTCTAGTTCCTTTCAAGAAATCAAATCCCCTGTGCGAGCCCCTTTAGGCTAGAGCCAACGTTTATTTCCCAGAGGGAGGTTCCTGGTATCCCATTTAGGACACTCTTTTCCTTCCTTTCTTGTGAGATTTGGAAGACAACCTATTCTTTGAAGAGATTTCTTTCCATTTGACATCTCTCCCTTTATTATACATTTTGAAAACCATTAAGAGACAAAAGTCACACCCCAAATTGTAGATTAATGATGGAATAAACGGCAACCAATAAAATTAATATGAAAGTTAATATATTGGAGTATATCAGGAAGCCATTTTGGTTTAAAACTGATTTTGCCTGAACTTGTTTTTCCAGAATGGCCTGACTTATGGTCTGTCAAGCATGCATTGTACATCTGCTTTAAACATTAAACAGTATCCCAAAGCAAAGAATGTTGCTTTTAAAGATAGGAATGAATGCCTCTCTCCCATATCAGCATTTCTTTGAAGATAAGCATTCTTCCCCAGAAACCAGGGTCAGATTGACCTGCTGTGTACACAGCAAAACATCTTGTGACTGTAGTAAAAAAAAAAAAAAAGTATTCCTGCCATGTTTGATGTACGTTCCGAAACAGTATATAACCATGCTGTACACCTCACTTCTCTGGAGTGCTTTCTTCCCTGGTGGAGATAGCACTTCCAGGCTATAGTCCTCAGACTAACTCATATATTAAACTTACCTCATGTTTAATCTATAGGTTGATTATTGTTTATTTGCATCGACAATATGATGAATGAAACCAAAAATAAGGGCATTGTTAGTTGTGAATTAAGTAGGAGTTTGTGATATGATTTGACAGCAAAGAAATCTTACGTTCTCTAGTGCACATGGACTAGAGAAAATGGGTACAATTTCTTTAACATCAAAATTTAAAGCAAAGGAATGGGTATCAGAGGGAGGTTGTAAAAAACCTCCAATTTGGGAAAAATATAATTTGATTACGTGGTTTAGATCAGAGGTCATAAATTAAAATGCCTATAAAAATAGAACTACCTTATGATCTAGCAATCCCACTTCTGGGTATATATCCAAAGGAAATGAAATCAGGATCTCAAAGAGATATCTGCACTCCCCTGTTCACTGCAGCATTATTCACAATAGCCAAGACATGGAAACAACCTAAGTGTCCACAGACACTTATAGATAAATATATACACACAATGGAATATTAACCACCCTTAAAAAATAAGGAAATCCTGCCATTTGTAACAACATGGATAAACCTGGAGGACATTATGTTAAGAGAAATAAGCCAGACACAGAAAGACAAATACTGCATGATCTCACTTATACGTGGAATCCAAAATATTCAAACTCAGAGGCAGAGAGTAGAATGGTGGTTGCCAAGGGTTGAGGGAGGGTGAAATGGGGAGATGTTAGTCAAGAGGTACAAAGTTTCAGATATGCAAAATAAAGAAGTTCTTGAGATCTAATGTACAGCAATGTGAATATAGTGAACAATATTGTATACTTGAAATTTGCTAAGAGGGTAGATATTAAGTGTTCTTACCACAAAAAAAAAAAAGAAAGAAAGAAAATGGTAACTATGTGAGGTGATAGATATGTTAATTAGCTTTATTGCGGCAATTATTGCACAATGTATACATACACCAAACATTAAGTCACACATCTTAAATATATACAAATTTTATGTGTCAATTATATCTCAATAAACAGAAAAAAACAAAAACTGAATAAGTTAATTAAAACTGGTTCCATCAATAATGTGCTGTGTGACTTTGAGCCTATCTTTTTCCACCCCTAGGTATCTATTCCCTCATCTATAAAATGAGGTTATTAGGTAATCTAAAGCACCTGCCAGCTCTGCTATTCAATGAATCTAAGAAAGCCCTTCTCTTGAAAATAACAGGGAAAAAAGACAGCCACACATTATGTATCTACTGTTGGAAGAACACAGAACCATCTATTAAGTATGCTTGCCCTCCCCACTCTATCCACCAAAAGAAAACACAAAACACAAAAATCCCTCAAAAAAAAAAAAAGAACTAGAATCAGAGTAAGCCCCTTGATCCTATTGGAAACTTTAACAGACAAATTGATACTGGCTCAAGGCAAGCTTGACATGAGGGAAGCCATTGTAGAAAAGAAAAACTCTATTGTGACTTTGAATGACCTCTGACAAACTAACCCAGCTGCATATGCACCCTCCAGGAGGTCTAACTGCTCTGTAGATTTTACGACCCCCCGCTTGTGCATGTACCTCCCAGCTGTGATAAGATGATAACTTCATTTTTTTGAGTTCCTTAGGAATGTGATGACCCCTGAACTGAGAATCTATGCTGATAGCCATCATCAGTGAAAACTGAAAGATCTGGTGTGGCACTCCCAGTCTGTAACACCAGAAGGTCAACATTCCTAACCCCCTCCCCAATAAACCCAATGGCCTATATAACTGCTGTAAGATTTGTACCCCCTTAAGATGGTTCTTTTGGACGTGAGTTGGCCATCTTCCCTCTTGCTAGCAAGCTGTAATAAAAAAAGTCCTTTTTCTCCTACCACCTTGCCTCTTGACTATTGGCATGTCTTGCGGTGAGCAGAAGGCCCCACATTGCGCAGTAACAATTTGGCGACCCAGATGGGACATTAAGTCCTGCTCGTGGCCAGCTGACCTTGGACGGGCAGCCTGTTGGGTAAGTCCCTAGTGGCCACCGAGGCTCTCTTTGTCTTGGGGGATCTGCCCTACCTGCTCTCCTGTGCTGACGCCGGCTGCCTCCTAACGCTGATGTGGTATGAAGAGAAATGGTTACATCTGGTGGGTCGATGGGCTCAAACATCTGGAGTAGGGTAAGTCACCTCAGGGGTCCACCACCGAGAACTTTCCTTCCCCTCCATCTGGTGTCTCCTCTTTGAGAAGGGGGACCATCTGGTAAATAGGGTGTCCTGCCAGAGTGGGAAGAATAGGACTTCATCCAGAATCTAGGAACCAGTGTCTAGTTTGTCTGTGTCTGTCTGTGTCTGTAAAGAGCTCCAAGATCAGACATCTTTTGGATTTGGGTGAGTGACCTTGTTAAAATGCGCTTGTGCCTAAAATTGTTTAATATCTTGTCAGGATTGTGGGTTAGAGGCCCTACTGGTGAGATTTAGTTGCTGGGTTAAAGTCTCAGGATTGTGGGAGACAATATAAAGATTACAGCCACTGGGGAACTCAAAAGGATCGGGTTCAAGTCATGAACTCTGGGGTAGGGTCCCAGAGTACCCTGAGTTAGAGTCCCAGAGACTGGATTTCTGTACCTGTTCATGTTTGTCTATGTTTGACTGTGTTATTTATTAAAATTGGCTGCTTGGGGACTGAGTTTCTCGGTGACCATAACAAACTGCCTTTTAGACTAACCTTATGAGAGTCTTCTGACTTGAAAGAAAAGAGGCACTGTTCCCTCTGGTCCTTCGGGATGTTCCCAGGTGACTGGGGACTTTACAGAGGTGTCAGGGTGTCTGCCCATGACGTGCAACGGCCTCATAGGGACCCTTCCTGAAGAACATATCTGACTGGGCCCTCATTGTTCGTGGTGAGGCAATCGACAGTGGCAGCTCATATGGGGCTTAAATCACCTGAACTTTGTGGGTGCTGGGACACATAAGGGAAAGAGCCGACCCCTTGATTATTCTTGGGGGAGCTGCTCCCACTAGCTCACTATCAGACCTTGTTTGTTGCGGCCACCTTGATAGAAGCTCCTAAAAGGGAGATAACTGTAAACAGCTGGCAAGATAACTTGGGATAATTTAAAATTACAGTGGCCATTTTGGGCTCTTTTTGAGCCTCCAAACCAAGGAAAAAGGGAAAACCTCTAATCTTTAAAGAGTCCAGGACTCCACCATTCGACCAAAAGTTTCCGAAAGGTGTAAATGTTTACAGAGAACAGCAGAATCTTACCAAGCTTGTTTTGTGTCCTGAGGGCTTGGCTTGATAATTGTCAGGTTGTGAGGGGATCTCAAAAGATGGTCGGATGAAAATATGGTGCACCTCATTTTGTGGTCAGAGATAGTCAGACAAAAATGCAAGTTGCACTCCTGTTTGTGGCTAAGAGTCCTACCAAACTGCCATCAGCTTTAGGGGAATTACATTGGCTATTTAAAGGAAGCCTTGGCTGGGCCTTCATTGTAAGGGTCTTGATTTTAGGGATGCTTTAAATTTTTGCAATCTGATTCTAGCTGCAGCATAAACATACTTTTGACCAGTCGTGTCTAAATTCTGAAACAATGGGAAACACTAATTTGATCCCCACCTGAAACTCCTTAGGCTGCATTCTCCTGAATTGGGCGACTTTCAGCTACAGATAAGCAGTAAGAGCTACTGAATATTCACTGGTTTATTGATCATTCTCCTCCCAGAGATGGTCGCTATTTTCCCTTGTTTCTGTTTTTTTTGTGTCATTTGTCATAAAGGAAAACCCTTAGAGCAAGATGCAGGCATCTCCACAAGCCTTTTGTCTGGGCGGGCCCACAGTAGCTTTGCCATAGGGCCCCTCCTGTGGAGTGTGTGCATAAGGTGGAAGCTATTGCTAACAGGGCATCTTGGAAGCCAAAAAAGCTGCAATATTGGTGGGTGCAGGTCGAGCAGTTAAAAGCCATTAGGGTGCACGCCACCTTCAGAAGTCTCCCATGAAAGGATAAGTTGGGTCACAGATCGGGGTAGGTGACACAGGTCCCCAGCCAACTTCAAGAAAATTTCCATGCAATGACAAGGCACTCTGTAAAGCACACACAGTCCCCAACCCTGCGGCACCACCCCCCTAGGTATTAGTCTGGATCCAAGAGACCCAAAGCATAGCTAAAGCTGTTAATGTGCATATAAGATGAGGTGGTTTTTTTTCCCTCTTTTTGTCTTGTTCTATGTCTTGAGAACTTGGCTTTGTCATCTCTTTGGTCATGAGGGGTCTCACTCAATCAGGGACCTTTGTTTGTTGGTGCACTACCGCCTGTGCAGCGAAGCCCTTTGCTTTCTTGGGCTGTTTTTTTTTGGAGTGAACTTTCTGGATCTTGTGAGGGCTACTCCTTTTGCACTCTCTTTTGGGGACGCCTTGTGCCCATAGTTAAGCCATAAATGCTTGTAGATATTGGGATATTAAAAACTGACAAGGCAGATATCTTCCAGAAACTCCATCTTGGGGAAAACTTGAGTGGTTTCTCTGGGCCTTTATGATGTATTGGGATAGGGAGATCAACCTATGTCTTTTCAGTTACAACCCAATTTCTGAGAAATTAAGAGCAAGTGTCCTTAAAAAAAATCCTTGTAAGACTCGAAAAGCAGCTCTAGAGGCAGTTCAGATTCCACCCAGTTCCTTTATCTCAAAAAGGATTATCGCTTTGCCCCTCTCTGAGAAGTGTTATCTGGCTCATCACCAATTTCTAAGACTGAAGGAAAAAAAAAAGTAAAAAGGCCAAAAAATGGCCATAGGACCACACTTGGCCAAAAATCTAGCATCTCGAGTGTCTTCTTCACAAATATTAGTAAAAAAAGGCTTAAAACAAAAATTTGGATTCATAATTGGGGAGCCTTGCACCTGATTCATGGCAGTAATAGCTGTGCAGTCTCTGTGTATGTGTCTATATGTATATTACCTGTGTGTGATATTTTACCTCCAGATGGTATGGTCAAAATTAAGAGCTCTATTCAATTAACTTGAAGTAAGCATGTACAAAATTATTTCTAAATGCAGTTAACCCAAATTTCTTTCAAGTTAACATGATATAAATTAATCTTTGGTAAATGAAAGCTGGTTTAAGTTTGTTGGTTTGATTGACAATTGCTGAAAACAAATGATTTATATAGATAAAACTAAGTAAGAGTTTTTGGGTACAATAATTATGTTTTGTGGTCTGTGTACTTGGGAAAAACAGCTTCCAAAATTCCTTTTGATAACTTAAAACTTTAGAGTTTTTGATAAAAGTTAATTGAGTATCTGGGTCATTTTCAAATAAGATAAAATACTGAAACATTATTGCTAAACATATCTAAGTTTATCTACTTTTGGTTTATTACAGAAAACTAAAAGGTGTTTTGGGTCTATTAGTAAACATGTCTTGTGTTTTATTAAAAGATTGTACTATAAAGTAACATGTTTCCAGAAATTATGAAAAGTGCCAATCATTTGCCAAAAAATAAACTTGCCAATGCTAATATAAAAGAAAGTTTATAACTGCTTACTTAGTTTTTAATTAGAAGTCAAAGTTTAAAAGGGTTAAAAAAATTTTAATATGTAATTAAAGCTACTAAAAATTAATAAGGAAAATAACTCTATATACAAGGAAAGTAAGATGTGTATAGTAAAGAAGGTGCAAAGAATGGAAATGTTTTGTTTGGTTGGTTAAGAAAGATAAATTTGTCCCTTAAAATACTAGAAGGGAAGAAAGGAAGACATGGGACAAATTCTGAATGTAAAAAGAAAGTTACAGAAGGTTTGTGGAAGAGGAATTCTGGAAAAAAGAGTTTTATGCATGGTCAAACTGGCTAAGATTAAAATGAATTTAATTAAGTAAATGAGTTTTAATATCAGAAGTAAGCTGGTACAAAATTAAAATTTGGTCTTCTTTCTCTTAAAAGGATAATTTTCTTGAACTTGATAGAGAGGCTATAAAAGGTCTTTCTTTACCTTTGAGTAAGTCTACCCAAAAGACAGAAAAACTGTTAAAATAATTTCCTATGTTCAAAAGACTGAGGTCTCTCTATTAAGGCTTTTTGGATAGTTAATGCTCTGTTTGCCCTTGACTGTTTACATTCTTGACAAGCTCCCCAAAATTCATATCTTAAATAAAGTCTTTCTTTTGACTTTTTTTCTTTGAGAATTTTCAAAGGGCCCCTGGAACTTCTCAAAGAAATTTGCTCTCTTCCTATAAGGAGGAAGATACTAAACTTATTAGGTTTATTCAGTATGTTAAATTACATGGGAAGCATTGTCAGATAAATGATAATCAATCTTCTTAGGTGATATTGTGTGGGTGAATGTTATTGATATAGGTGCTTTAAAATTGTATAACACTACTGAAATTCTGATCTGTCCTGGTTATCAGTGCGGTTCTGGTTATTATTTTAAAGTATTGTATGTCACAAAATTAACCAAATTTCTTTGTCAATTGCCATTTTGGGGTCTTGTTTACAGACAGTTATTGTTTGATGCTTTTTCAAAATATGTTTTATCTTCAGAAAAATTCATGGAAAGGACTCTGGCACTTACTCTAGAATACAGGTTTCTGATAAACTTTCAGATTATAGAACTGAGCTGGGTAAGAAATGACAGAACTCTAACAGAGAAACTGCGGACTTCATGAAACTGCTAACAGAAGATTAAGATCAAGAATCAATTACGCTGGACTGAATGAACTGATGGGGATGATTATGATTTTTATAACTTTTTTTTGAAATATTGCTGATTTTTTTATTGTTTTGTTTTTTTAGATTTAAGGAAAACTTTTTCTATTTTCTCCTGAGATAGCTATGACTTATGGCAATTTGGTATATTATGCCTTTGTAAGCGGAATTGAAACATTTATCTTTTTCTCCCTCCCTGATCCCTCCAGGATTTGGAAACTCTTCATTAAGGGAGTACTGTTGTTTTCATGGCAATATAGTTATTTGCATAAGTTCAAAAAGAATCTGTTCTCCTTATAACAGGACACAATTGAAAACATTGGTTATATTACCAAGCTCTGACTGGAATGTGACAAGACAGCTCCTGAGAGACAAAGATTGGACTTTATGGAATAAAGCCACATGGAAGTATTGGCTTGGTACCTTATGTTCAGTGTTCCAAGCAGCATTTACTGGATAAGTAAGGAATGTCACTTATCTGGCAGGTGCGAGGAACCTCGAAATATTTTGGGGGACCTCGAGAAGAGAGGAATTCACCCAAATCTGTAGGTATTGCAGGCAAAGGCTGATGACAAAGTCTTTGGCTTGGCTTTCCTGGCCTCAAGAGGCCTTTGAAGTTCAATCTGAGATTCCTTACAAACAGTTCCAGCAAAGCAGATTTAAAAGAGCCTAAATGATCAATGGCTATTCTTGCTTTACTTATGTAAATAATTGAGCCAAGTTTATTTTATTTTGCAAACCAGTTACTCTTAATTTGGCTATCTTTGATAAAATGAGGGTGATTTTAGAGAGAAAAAATATATGTTTCAATAGAAACTAAAGTACACATTCATGGATATTAGGTTCTAGTTCTGATAATTGTCTGTGAGGTTTCTGTTTTATGTGTTAACTGGACTGGACCCTGAATTCTTCTAGTCTCTTGAAATATCTGGCTACAAATCTCCAAACTAATGTTTTCAATTTTTTTTTTCCATCACTTTCATTTGGAATCACTGAGAACTGAACCTGACCTTTTTCCTGAAGTCTTACAAACTGAAGCTGGTGGACTTTATATAAACATAAGAAAGATTCATGTCTGTTGCTAATGTAAGCCACTCAGAAAGGTACCTGAATACCCGATGACATCATCAGGGACATTTAAGCTGCAAAAGATGCTTTGGCACTGACATCTAGAAATCTTGACTGGCTGTCCCTTGGACTTAGAAACTGGTTTATAATTTGCTCCCACCATTAACTTTGTTTTTCTTTTTGTCTTATTAATTACCTGGTTGCTTGCTTCCACAGTGTAGGCCTAACTTTGGGAGCCCACCTGCGTCACTGTCTTACTAAGTGACTGGTTCAGTAAGATCGAACAACAGGACATCCCTCAAGATTGAGGGGCTAAACAGCAAAGGGGGGAAATTGATACTGGCTCAAGACAAGGTTGACATGAAGGAAGCCATTGCAGAAAAGAAAAACTATTGTAACTTTGAATGACCTTTGACAAACTAACCCAGCTGGATATGCACCCTCCAGGAGGTCTAACTGCTCTGTAGATTTTACGACCCCCACTTGTGCATGTACCTCCCAGCTGTGATAAGACAATAACTTCATTTTTTTGAGTTCTTTAGGAATGTGATGACCCCCGAACAGAGAATCTATGCTGATAGCCATCGTCAGTGAAAACTGAAAGATCTGGTGTGGCACTCCCAGTCTGTGACACCAGAAGGTCAACATTCCTATCCCTCTCCCCAATAAACGCAATGGCCTATATAACTGCTGTAAGATTTGTACCCCCTTAAGATGGTTCTTTTGGACGTGAGTCGGCCATATTCCCTCTTTCTAGCAAGCTGTAATAAAAAAAAGCCCTTTCTCTCCTACCACTTTCCCTCTTGACTATTGGCATATCTTGCGGCGAGCAGAAGGCCCCACGTTGGGCAGTAACAAAATGACCTGTTTTCATTAACAAATAAATTACAAGAAAAAAGAAAGAGACGAAGGGGAAAACCATAGATTGGGAACATGGTAAAAACATAGAGGCCCCATCATAAATTGTATCAAGCCTTGGCCCCTGTGTTTTTTATTAGCCCTCCAAGTGATTCTGATATACATACAAGTTTGAGAACTACTACTATAGATCAGGGGTCACCAAACTATGGCCATTGGGCCAAACCCAACCTACAATGTATTTTTATAAATAAAGTTTTATTGGAGCATAGCTATGCCCATTCATTCACATATTATCAATGGCTGCTTTTGCACTACAAAGGTAGAACTGAGTAGTTGTCACAGAGTCCATATAGCTCACAAAGCCTAAACTATGTATTATCTAATCCTTTATGGAAAGCATTTGTTGACCTCTGCTGGACAGTAAAAGAGGCCTAAAAAACATTTCAGCAGATTGCTCTGTGTGGATTTATTTGGATCCTGAATCAAAGAAAAAAGCATATGACATATTTGACACTACTGGAAATTTGAACACAAAATATTTGATGATATTAAGTAATTATTATTTATTTTAGATGTGATAATTGCATTGTGTTTATGTGTACAAAGAATTTTCATTTTTTCAATATACATACTGAAATATTTGTGAATGAAATAATACGATGTCTTGGATTTGCTTCAAAATAATATGGGAGGAGGCGAAATGTGTGGGGATACAGATGAAGCAAGATTGGCCACATGTTGCTAATTGTTGAAGCTGGGTAATGGGCACATGAGAGTTCCTTATACTATTCCTTCTACTTCTGTATATACTTGAAACCTTGCATAATAAACAGTTTTTTTTTCTTTTTTTTTCCTCCCCAAAGCCCCAGTACATAGTTGTGTATCATAGTTGTAGAGTTGTAGCTCTTCTGTATGGGACACCGCCTCAGCATGGCTTGATGAGTGGTGAGTAGGTCCGTGCCCAGGATCCGAACCGGTGAAGCCTGGGCTGCCTAAGCGGAGCGCGTGAACTTAACTGCCATGCCACTGTGCCGGCCCCATAAACAGTTTTTTAAAAGGACAAGACACTAATGGAGGTGGAGAGTGAGTCAATGTCTGTCATGAAGTGAGCAGTCCTCATCCCTGAGGATGGTGTCCTTAAGGGCAGACAGCTTTGGTTTCCTCCATTGGTGTTATATTATCTGCAATTTACTTTAAATACTTCAACATAGTCAGTGCAATGACCTGAATATCATCAATGCCATCAATTGCAGCCACATCATTATTTCATGTGCCACCAGGAAAAAAAAATAATTTCATTGTCAAATCATTATGGAATATTTTTGAAGACACTTTAAATAGAAAATAAACTTGAAAATGAACATAATTTAACCAAAATGACTACAATATGAGCAGGTGTGACCAAGTTTATGCATGTAGAGTTTGTGATAATTACATCAAAACCACTACCTGACAACAGTCATTTTAAGAAACCATTGATTCTAACATGCATCCAGGATTCAGGTTACAATTTGAAAAAGAAAACTCCCCCTTAGAATTGATGAAATTTGATATATGTGTTTGTTAGTTTTCATGCATAGTCTAGGACAGGTTAGTTATAATATTCTAATCATAAATACATACTTACATAGTCTAGGAGTGATTAATTAGTATTTAAAAGACTCTAATCAGAAGCCAGAGAGGCTACTATAAGGTTTAGCTAACTTCATCTTCAATCAACACCAGTGACTTTGTTAATTAGCATGATGGATGGTAAAATGATTTCTCTTTGCTTAGATGTGTCAAGATACATGGATTGGCTAGAAATATTGTATAGACACTCCAAAACTTCCATAGACAAGTTATAAGAGTAGAGAAATGGTCAATCTTAACATCAGTAAGGTACATCAACCAATGTTATGCATCTTCAGATGTGATGTAGCATAAGGTACATAACATCACCCATGATATGTTCTGGCCAAAAAATAGTTAACTTGAATTCATCTGGTCTTTAAATATACCCTCTACTTTATAAGAAATAAAGGAAATGGGAGAACAAGCTGAAAAATACGACAGTGAAGAAAGTCAGACAAAACTAGTAAGACTCTGCAGAACAACTGGTGTAGTCTCATCAACAAGCCAAAGTCATAAAAAAAGGGACTCTGCTAGATTAAGAAAATGAAAAGGATATAAGAAGTAGATATGATGTATGACCCTATATTGAGTACTACTTTGGATGAACCACCTATAAAGGGCATTTGGGGGTCAACTGGAGAAATGTTAATATGGTTTAGAAAGGTAGAAATTATTGAACTGAGAAAAGGAGGTTGCAGAACACCATAAACTCATTTTGGTAAAAAAAATGCAAATGTGATGGGGGGGGAGTGTGTGTTTACATAAACACACACAGAGAAAGATTTGGAAGAAAATGCACTAATATATTAATAGTAGTGATTTTGGGATGCTGGGAACAGAAATCTTTTACTTTTTTTTTTTTCTTTTCTAATCTCTACATTGCATGGTATTGCTTAGGAAATAACAGAAGGGTTATTACAAAAATAAGAAGACTCCAGGAAGCCTAATAGCCCTTTAGAATGGTAGCCTAGGCCTAGGATTGCAAAGGGGTCTTGCATTTGAGCATTGGATCATAGGATTTTATTGCCTACTCCAATTGTGTTGCTGTAATACTATCTCATCTGCCTTGAGTGAACCTTTCACACAAGATGCAGTCAGAGCATCTAAAAGGAAAGACAGCGGAGACTTCATTGAGTTTACATAACAGGTTGTACAACTGTTTTTGTATTTGCTTGTTGAGAAACACTTGTATGAGTGGCAGAACTAGGCCTGAGGCTTGCTTCCATTGTAATATTCCACTGGTTGTGAGATTGTGGGGGAAGTGACCTGTAGCATTCTCCCACTTCTGATTAATGGAAGCCATAGGTACCAACCAAAAAGAACTGGATAATTGGGAACCCCAAATTGGCTGAGGTCAGTTTGTGTCTGCTTGTTATCGGCCTAGAAAATGGGCTGGCAGTGGGGACACATTACAAAGACATAGATATAATTATCATATAGATTATAAAGCTGTGGTTGGCAGACAGGATAATTATGTGAATTCTAAAAGCAAATAGATTTTCTTCTCCTGTGTAAATTTCCCTGTTGGAATCAAGCCTATTTTTTATTTGCATTTTCCCCACAACTTTTGGTTATAAAGGTTTTCAAACATACAAAAAAGTTGAAAGAATGGTACCATGAACACTCATACTGTCTATACCTAGATTCAAGAATTAACATTTTACTGTATTTGCTTCCTTTCTCTGTATATTTTTTCTGAACTTTTTAAAAGTAAATTTCTTCAACCCTAAATAACTCAGCATTCATCTCCAAAGAACAAGCATGCCGTCTTACAAAACCACAATAACATTTTCACAGCTAAGAAAATTTACAATAATTCCATATCATCCAATATCTAGTCCATATTCAAATTTTCTCAAATGTCATGCAATAAATTCTTTTATAGTTGGGTTCTCCAAATCTAAGCCAATCAAAGTTCATGCGCTGCATTTGTTCATGTTTCTTTAGTTTCTTAATATAAAACAGTACCTCACCTCTTTTTCCAAGGTTATTGACTTTTTTGAAAAGTCCAAGACAGTTGTCTTATAGAATGTCAAACATTCTGTATTTCTCTATACCCTGTATTTCCTGCAAACTGGAGAGACTTAATTTGATTCAGGTTAAACATTTTTGACAAAAATATTTCAGTTTATGTTGTGTACTTTTTAGTGTATCCCATCAGGAGGCACAAAAGGTCAGTTTGTACCATTAATAGTGATGCTAACTTTTATCAATTAATTAAGGTGGTGTTTCCCAGATAGCTTCATTGTAAAGACACATTTTTCCATTTGTAAGTAGTAAGTGATCCATGGGTAATACATTGAAACCATGTGAATATCTTGTTCGTGAACAATCCTTTACCCAGTGGTTTTGATCCATGCATGAAACAGGGCGCTGAGGTTGAAAACTAGTGGTTTTTCTAATTCTATCATCCCTTCCATATTTATTAGTTGGCATTCTTCTGTAATAAAGAGCTTTTCTTATTCTACCTACCTCCCATGAATTTTCATTTATTCAAAGTGTTTTAATCAAATACGGTATTTATTCTTTTTGATGGGTTGCCCCCAGAGGTAATGAGTATCAGGCTTTTCAAGTAGCTTCCTGTGTTCTTGTGACATGAACCTATTAGTACTTGAGCTCTTCTTTGCTGACAAAGGTACACTTTATTCAAGACTCACCTTGTATTGCCCCTAGACTTGGGATCAGCCAATTCTATAATAAGCCTGGGTACTTCTGAGAAGGGAATGTTATTTAGAAACAAAGATTTGGGCATTATGCGTGTTCATTGTTTTTTTTTTTGGGGGGGGGTTAGAATCACTTCAAGACTGATTCAGTGAATGGAAGTTTTTGTTATTTTGTTTCATTTTTATTTTTACTCTATTGTTTTTTATTAAGGTAACATTGATTTATAACATTGTATAAATTTCAGGTCTACATCATTATATTTCGACTTCATAACAGACTGCATCGTGTTCCCCACTAAAAGCCAAGTTGCCATCCATTACAATACACATATGCTCCTTTACCCATTTCACCCTCCTCCCACCTTCCTTCTCCTCTGGTAACCACCAATCTGTTCTCTGTATCTATGCATTTGTTTGTTTATCTTCACATGAGCGAAATCATATAGTACTTGTCTTTCTCTATCTGACTTATTTCACTTAGCATAATACCCTCGAGGTCCATCCATGTTCTCCCAAATGGTAAGATTTCATCTTTTCTATGGCTGAGAAGTATACGTATATATACGTATATATACACAACATCTTCTTTACCCATTCATCCATTGACAGGCACTTAGGTTGTTTCCAAGTCTTGGCTACTGTGAGTAATGCTGCAATGAACATAGCGATACATAAATCTCTTTGAATTGTTGATTTCATGTTCTTTGGATAAATACTCAGTAGTGGGATAGCTGGATCATATGGTATTTCTATTTTTAATTTTTTGAGAAATCTCCATAATGTTTTCCATAGTGGCTGCACCAGTTTCCCTTCCCACCAGCACTGTACAAGGGTTCACTTTTCTTCACAACCTCTCCAACCCTTGTTATTTCTTGTCTTGTTAATTATAGCCATTTGGACAGGCGTGAGGTGATATGTCACTGCGATTTTGATTTACATTTCACCAATAATTAGTAATGTTGAATATCTTTTCATGTGCCTGTTGGCCATCTGTATATCCTCTTTGGAAAAATGTCTGTTCAGATCCTCTGTGTATTTTTTAATTGGGTTGTTTGTTTTTTTGTTGGTAAACTGTATGAGTTCTCTACATATTTTGGAAATTAACTCCTTATCAGATATAGGATTTGCAAATACTTCTCTCAATTGGTAGGTTGTCTTTTCATTTTGTTGATGGTTTCCTTTGCCGTGCAGAAACGTTTTAGTTTGATGTAGTCCCATTTGTGCATTTTTTCTCTTGTTTTCCCTGCCTGAGGAGACACATTCAAAAAGATACTGCTAAGACCAATGTCAAAGAGCGAACCGCCTATGTTTTCTTCTAAGAGTTTTATGGGTTCAGGTCTTACATTCAAGTCTTAAATCCATTTTGAGTTAATTTTTGTGTATGGTATAAGATACCATGTGGTATCTTCACAAGTGCCTGTGTAGTTTTCCCAACACCATTTATTGGAAGAGACTTTCCTTTCTCCCTTGTATGTTCTTGCCTCCCTTGTCAAAAATTGGCTGTCCATAGATGTGTGGGTTTATTTTTGAGCTCTCAATTCTGTTCCATTGATATAGGTGTCTGATTTTCTGCCAATACCATGCTGTTTTGATTACTATAGCTTTGTAGTGTATTTTAAAATCAGGGAGTGTGATATCACTAGCTTTGTTCTTTTTTTCTCAGGATTGCTTTGGCTATTGCAGGGTCTTTTATTGTTTCATAAAAATTTTAGAATTCTTTGTTCTATTTCCATGAAAAATCTCATTGCGATTCTGACTGAGACTGCCCAGAATCTGTAGATTGATTTAGGTAAAATGGACATTTTAACTATGTTATCCTCCAACCCATGAGCATGAAATATCTTTCCATTTCTTTGTGACTTCTTTGATTTCTTTCAAAAATGTCTTATAGTTTCCAGTCTACAGGTTTTTCACCTCCTTGGTTAAATCTATTTCTAGATATTTTATTCTTTTTGTTACGATTGTAAATGGGACTGTAGTCTTGATTTCTCTTTCTGTAAGTTCATTGTTAGTGTATAGAAACACGACTGATTTTTGAATGTTGATTTTGTACCCTGCAAATTTACTGTATTTGTTTACTATTTCTAATAGTTTTTTTAGTAGGTGCCTAAAGGATTTTATATATAAAATGTCTTCTGAAAATGGTGACAGTTTTAACTCTTCCTTTCCAATTTGGATACCTTTGTTTCTTTTTCTTGCCTAATTGCTTTGGCTATGACTTCCAATACTATGTTCAATAAGAGTGGGGAGAGAGGGCATCCCTCTCTTGTTCCTGTTCCTAGAGGGATAGCTTTCAGTTTTTAACTATTGAGTATGGTGTTAGCTGTGGGTTTATCATATATGGCCTTTATTATGTTGAGGTACATTCCTTCCATATCCATTTTATTGAGAGCTTTTATCATGAATGGATGTTGAATCTTGTTAAATGTTTTCTCTGCATCTATTGAGATGACCATGTGATTTTTATACTTCATTTTGTTAATGTGGTGTATCACATTGATTGATTTGTGGATGTTGAATGATCCTTGCATCCCTGGAATAAATTCCACTTGATCATGATGTATGATCCTTTTAATCTATCATTGTATTTGATTTACTAATATTTTATTGAGAATTTTTGCATCTATGTTCATCAGCGACACTGGTCTGTAGTTATCTTTTTTTTTGTCCTTGTAAAATGAGTTAGGAAGCCTCCCTTCCTCTTCAATATTTTGGAAGAGTTTGAGAAGGGTTGGTATTAAATCTTTGAATGTTTGGTAGAATTCACCAGAGAAGCCATCTGGTCCTGGGCTTTTGTTTTTTGAGTGGTTTTTGATTACTGTTTCAATCCCCTTACTAGTAATTGGTCTATTCAGATTCTCTATTTCTTCTTGATTCAATTTTGGGAGGTTGTATGATTCTAGGAATTTATCTACTTCTTCTAGGTTATCCAATTTGTTGATATATAACTCTTCATAGTATTCTCTTATATTCCTTTGTATTTCTGTGGTAGCTGTTGTACTTTCTCTTCTCTCATTTCTGATTTTATTAATTTGAGGCTTCTCTCTTTTTTCATTGTTAATCTAGCTAAAGCATTGTCAATTTTGTTTATGTTTTCAAAGAACCAGCTCTTAGTTTCATGGATCCTTTCTATTGTCTTTTTAGTCTCTATTTCATTTATTTCCTTCCTTCTACTGATTTTGGACTTATTTGATTTTCTTTCTTTAGTTCCTTTAGGTGTAATGTTAGATTGAGATTTTTCTTGTTTCTTAAGGTAGGCCTGTATTGCTATAACGTTTCCTCTTAGTTCTGCTTTTGCTGCACCCTACAGATTTTGATATGATGTGTTTTAATTTTCATTTGTCTGCAGGCATTTTTTGATTTGTCCTTTGATTTCTTCATTGATGCACAGTTGTTGAGTAGCATGTTCTTTAGTATGCACATATTTGTGACTTTTCCAGCTTTCATCTTGTAGTTCATTTCTAGTTTCATACCACTGTGGTCAGAAAATATGCTTCATATGATTTCAGTCCTCTTAAATTTATTGAGACTAGTTTTGTTTCCCAACATACGGTCTATCTTTGAGAATTTTCCATGTGTACTTGAGAAAAATGTATTCTGCTATTTTTGGATGGAATGTTCTATATATATCTATTAAGTCCATCTGGTCTAGTGTTTCATTTAAAGCCAATGGTCCCTTGTTGACTTTATGTCTGAATGATCTATCCATTGACGTAAGTGGGGTATTAAAGTCCCCTACTATTATTACTGTGTTGCTGTCAATTTCTCCCTTTAGATCTGTTAATAGTTGCTTTACATACATTCCTGCTCCTATGCTAGGTGCATACATATTAATGAATGCTATGTCTTCTTGATGAATTGTCCCCTTTATTACTATATAATGTCCATCTTTGTCTCTTGTTATATTTTTTTGACTTGAAGTCTATTTTGTCTGAAATAAGTATGACTATACTCACTTTCTTTTGGTTACCATTTGCATGGATTATCATATTCCATACCTTCACTTTGAGCCTATGTTTGCCTTTAGAACTGAGATGTGTCTCCTGGAGGTAACATATGGCTAGGTCTTGTTTTTCAATCCATCCAGCCACTTTGTGTCTTTTGATTGGTGAATTCAATCCATTTACATTTAGGGTGATTATTGATATATGAGGACTTAATACTCCATTTTGTCTTTTGTTTTCTGGTTGCTCTATATTTCCCCTGTTTCTTCTTCCTTTGTGTTTCTGTCTGCCATTTCAGCTTAGTGGTTTTCTGTGATGTGTTTCTCAGTTTCATGTTTTTTTTGTTTTGTGACTCTGTTCTGATTTTTTGTTCTGTTTTTAACACGTGGTTTGTATAAAAGGTTTCACAGATAAGATAGTCCTTTTTCTGCTGATAGCATCTTATCTTCATTTGCCTATGCAAGTTTCATCCTTTTCCTCTTCTCCTTCCAGTTTTTGTTGTGACAAATTATCCTTTTATGTGTTGTGAGTTTGTGACCAAATTGAAGTAGTTATAGTTACTTTTCATGCTTCCTTTCCCATTAACTTTTACGTTATAATTAGGTATAAACTATCCTATTCTGATACAGAGTTGCAATTTTCTGATTCTATCTATTTTTCACTTTGCTCAAAGCTTTGTATACCTTTGCCTTTTTGTTTCAAGTAGGAGAGCTCCTTTCAACATTTCTTGTAAGGCAGGTCTTCTGGCAATGAACTTCCTCTGCTATTGTTGTCTGGAAAAGCCTTTATTTCTCCTTCATATTTGAAAGATAACTTTGCTAGATAGAGTATTCTTGACTGACAGTTTTTATCTTTCAATATTTTGAATATATCTTTCCACTCTCTCCTGGCCTGTAGGGTTCTGCTGAGAAACTGCTGATTACCCAATGGGAATTCCTTTGTAGGTTATTGTCTTTTACTCCCTATCTGTTTTTAATATTCTTTCTCTGTCATTGATTTTTGACAATTTTATCATCAAGTGTCTTGGAGTAGGTCTTTTTGCCTTGAGATAATTGGGTGTTCTATTTATCTTCATGGATTTTTACATCCAGTTCCTTCCCTAGGTTTGGGAAGTTCTCAGCTATTATGTCTTTAAATAAGCTCTCTGGTCTCCTCTCTCTCTTCTCCTTCTTGGATACCCATTATCCTTATGCTGCCCTTTCTAATGGTGTCAGATAATTCTTGTAAAATTTCTACATTTTTTAAAGTCTTTGTTCTCTTTCCTCTTCTACCTGCATCATTTCTAGGTTTCTATCTTCAAGCTCACTAATTCTCTCTTCCACATGATCTGCTCTTTTCCCAATGCTTTCTATTGCATTTTTCACCACATTTATTGAGTTCTTCAGCTCCATAATTTCTGTTCAGTTCTTTTTTAGAGTTTAAATCTCTTTGATAAAGTATTCCTTCTGTTTATTGATTTTATTCTTGAGCTCATTGAACTGCCTTTCTGAGCTTTCTTGTAGTTCATTAAGTTTCTTCATGACAGCTATTTTGGATTCTTTATCAGTTACATCACAATCTTCCATGACTTTATATTTGGTTTCTGGAGAACTGTTTTCTTTTTTGTGATGTCATGGTACTGTGGCTTTTTGTGGTGCTTGCTGAGTTATCCCTCTGCCAGTGCATTTGTTGTAGCAAACACGTTTTTAATTTAGGTATAGCTTTTGTTTGCTTTGATTCAAACTTTTCAACTGCTTGGAGATTAGAAGTCTTTCTTTCATTTTTCAGTAGGTGGTGCTATAGTGCTAGTTTTTGGTTTCTCTAACTTGAGCTGCTTCTGGTAATATTTGAGGATTTGCACTTTCCTCCCTCCATTGCCTGTATTTGGGTGTTGCCAGTACTCTCATTGTTGCCACTTGCACTTCTGGGAGTCACCAATGCCTTGCTGTTGCTTGCATTGCTGCAGTTCCTGGCTTTGCCACCAGGGACACAGGGATGGCTGACGCCTTAGCCACACCTGGGATCACCTGGGTTGGAAGCTCTGCCCCCATGGCAGGGGGAGGGGAAGAATGGGGAGGGAACTGGGATCGCAGGGCAGCATCTCAGCTGTTGTCTGTTACCTTGTGGCTGCAGGTGCCACTGCAGTTGGTATGTAGGAGTCCTGTGGGTACCTCCATCGCTGCTACCAGCCTTGAGCTTCCCATGGCCACAGGTGCTCCCATAGCTGGCTGGATCGGGTCACATGTGCACCTCTGCTGTTGCCCACCTAGTTCTCTGGGGCTGGGGTGGCTGACTCAGCTGCAGCAGCTGGAGATCAAGGATCCTAGGCATTGCCTCTGCTGTTCCCCTGTTTAGCCTCCTCTACATGCTCCAATCCACCCACCTTTGTATGTACAAATGTGTGGATCTCTCCGGCATCCTGGTATGTTGTGCAATGTAGCCTTTCTTGGGTTATGGATGTTTTACTCACTGTAGATTGAAGGGGAGAGACAAAAGGATCATCTCATGCCACCATGATGATGACTCTTATTTTTCTGTTTTGTTTTTTAAATCATGAGTTCAAATTGGCATTCTCAATTCAACTTTAGCATTATAGCTTTGCTTTATGTCTTGAATTTTGTATCCATATCTCTTTTTCTTACACAATAAATCTTTTTTTCTGATAATATTAGTATATTTACTCTTTTGCTTTATCTTTATGAGATAGATATACATAAAATAGTTTCAAATTTTAATAATAATTATTTTTTTTTTGTGAGGAAGCCTGGCCATGAGCTCACATCCGTTGCCAATCTTCCTCTTTTTGCTGAGGAAGACTGGCCTTACGCTAACATCTGTGCCTATTTTCCTCTATTTTGTATATGGGATGCCTCCACAACATGGCTTGATGAGCAGTGCATTGCCCTGTGCCCCGGATCCAAAACTGCGAACCCTGGGCTGCCAAAGCAGAGTGTGAGAATTTAACCACTATGCCACCAGTCCGGCCCTCAAATTGTAACTATAATATTACTAGTACTGATAAACCTACTGGGTGAGGCTTATGATTTTTTTGCTGCTCTTCCTGTCTTTGAATATATCTCATTAAGAATGAGTCAGAGGACTGTGTTCATAAGTTACTTGAAATAACTGTGTGACTACATTATCAATTTGATAAATGTTTAGCTTCATTTGCTTTTTTCTGATTAATTTTAAGGTTTGTAATTGTTTTCCTTTTGATTTAATTTTACTTTTTTGATATCTAAAACATTAAATGGCTCAAAAGTCAAAACCATAGAAGGAGGTAGACTTAGAGGAATCTAGCTTTCATGTCTATCCCTTCCACCCTATTTACCACCTATCCCTTTTAGTAACCATTTTCATTAGTTAGTTTTTATAATAGCTTTATTGAGATATATTTCACATACCATAAAATTCACCCCTTTAAACAGTACAATTCAATGGTTTTTAGTATATTTAAGAGTTGTACAACCATCATCACTAATTCCAGAACATTTTCACCACTCCATAAAGAAACCCTTTAACCATTAGCAGTCACTCCCTATTCCCTCCCATGTCCCCACGTCCCAGCCCCAGACAATCACTAATCTAATTTCTGTCTCTATAGATTTGTCTATTCTGGACATTTCATATAAGTGGAGTCATATAATATGAGGCCTTCATGTCTAGCTTCTTTCACTCAGCATAATACTTTTGAGGTGCATCCATGTATCAGTACTTCATCCCTTTTTATGACTGAATAATGTTCCATTGTATGTTTATACCACATTTTAATTTTCCATTCATCAGTTGATGGTCATTTGGGTTGTTTCCACCTTTAGGCAACTATGAATAATGCTGCTATGAATATTTGTGTACAAGTTTTTGTATGGACATATGTTTTCATTTATCTTCAGTATATATCTAGGAGGGGAATTCCTGGGTCATGTGGTAACTCTATGTTCAATTTTTTCGTTTGTTTGTTTTTGTGAGGAAGATTAGCCCTGAGCTAACACCCGATGCCAATCCTCCTCTTTTTGCTGAGGAAG
This sequence comes from Diceros bicornis minor, assembly GCF_020826845.1. NCBI lineage: Eukaryota > Metazoa > Chordata > Mammalia > Perissodactyla > Rhinocerotidae > Diceros > Diceros bicornis. The sequence continues at coordinate 61,587,278 of NC_080781.1, forward strand.
ACCGGCCCTGGGCTAACATCCATGCCCATCTTCCTCTACTTTATATGGGACGCCACCACAGCATGGCTTGACAAGCAGTGCATTGGTCCACGCCCGGGATCCAAACCTGCGAACCCTGGGCCGCTGAAGCAGAGCACGCGAACTTAACCACTATGCCACCAGGCAGGTCCCTATGTTTAACTTTTTGAATCATCAGTTTTTTATTTATCTTACTTTGCCTCATTTGACAAAAGTAAGAAAATACGTGTTTATATTCTTATATATTATTTCCCTCTTTTTTCTTTTTAAAAAAAAGGGAGCATATTATGTACCTTGTTTTACACTTGGATTTTTGTTGTTGTTGCTGTCTGTTTTACATCCTGGAAATTTGTAATGCATCCTAGAAATCAGTACGAAAACAAAGTTCATAGATATTTTCCTCACTCTTTTTGATGATGGTATAATACTATATTGTTGGCATATACCATTATTTACTCAACTAGTTCCCTATTGTTGGACATTTGTGTTGTTTCCAACATTTTGATATTAAAAATTATGCTGCAGTGACAAATCTCATGCATATGTTGTTTCGTATTTGTGGAGATGTGTCTTCAGAGTAGATGCTTAAAAGTGAAATTGCTGGGTCAAAAGGTAACTGAATATGCAGATTTGTTAGATATTGCCAAATTCCCCTCCTCTTGGTCTGTACTACATTAACCCCAGCAGTGTATCAGAGTACCTGTTGCCCCAAAGGCTCATCAACAGAGAATGTGGTCAAGCCTTAGGATTTCCCAATAAATGGTATCTCAGCGTAGGTTTATTTTGCTTTTTTTCTTACTATGAGTGAACTTGAGCAGTTTTTCATGTATTTAAGGGTATTCACCTTTCTATTTCTGTGTCCTGTGTGTTCATGTCTCTTGCTCCTTTTTGTTCTAGGGATTTTGAGGATGAAGATTCTTGAACTAAGGCAGGTGGCCAGCCTTCCGGTAGATGGAAGCAGGTGTCTCTCACTAACTACTAGAAGGAAAATCTTCAACTGAGTCCTTGGCTCCTTTCACATACTGAGACTTAGAAAAATCATAGCTGGAAGAACGTTTCGAGATTAGCCAGTCCATTCCCTTCATATTATAGATGAACAAACTGAGGCACAGAGAGTGGGAGGGACTGACTTTAGGTCACACAGCAAACTAGTAATAGAGTTGGAACTTGAACTCAGTCTCTTTCCCCCACGGCAACTTCAAATTAACATGCAGATGGCTTATGTGCTGATTTTTGTACTTCTGATGAGATTATCACAAACAAATATTTGGGAAGAAAAATGTCTCTTAATGTTCTCTATTAGCCCAAATTGCAAACATTGGCAATAAATATAAAAGCCATCCTCTTGTTAATTCTGCCTATTTATCTACATTAGTGTCTATAATGCTCATTTGCTATAAAAGTGTAAAAACATATTTTAAAAACTTAGAATGTCAGAGCTGGATCAGATCTTGGAGATATCTCATTATATCATAGGGGAATCTGAGGTCCAGAGATGCAGAGTGATCAGGATTTATCACAGGGGGAGACCAAGAGGGCCAATTGGCCTGAAGCCTAACCTTCACTAAGAGCCTCAATTTTAGGTGTTTGAGATCCTCTCCGAATGAGGTTAAAATATATCATAACTGCATTTTTGTGAGGGTGCTAATAGATTTATTTTGTTAAATAGAAACACTTAAAATGCATCACAATTTTTCTAAGCTTGCTGTCTCATTTCTTTACTTTTTAGTATACCAGGAGTGGCCTGCCCATGGTCATCAAGAAAGCTAGTAAAAGAACTGAAACTAGAACCCAGGTTTGCTGACTCCAGGACAAAGTGGTGTCTGCTGCACCATACTGCTTCCTAAGAAGCAGATCTGGTCTTTTATAAGTCAAATAAATTCATCTTTATTCACAACATTGAACCCTCTGGCCAGGAAGCACTACAGTGGGACACACATGCCCTTTACACCCACACATCTTGGAGCCCCCTCACCAGGCCTACTCCCTGGAATGCTGCTGTCTGTTCCTGCTTTCCATACCCAAGGGGGAAGTTGACCATAACCTTAACAATAACTCCCATTTCTTTAGAACCTCCTATATCCATGCACTTTATCTGTGTTCATTCAAATCCATACAACAGTTCTGTGTGATAGGCAATACTATTATCATTTTACAGATGACAAAACAGAGGCTAAGAGAGGTTTTTGTAAGATTATACAGCTAAATATGTGGTAGAGCTGGGATTAAAAACCATGTTTATCTGACAGCAAAGCCTGTGTTCAGCCCATTCTACCTGGTGTTACCCCTCAACTGAGACAACCTCTCAAATGAGATATGTAATGACTCTGTGAGGATTTACACAAGGGTCAAGGCAAAATTATCTTCCTCACAGAGTATTCAGCCTGCCCAGAATGAAGCAGTTAGGGGCTGGGACTTAACGAGCTGACAGGCAGTTTCTCTTCAGTGCTACCACATGGGACAGTCCTCTAATAGGAACTATTCCTGAAAACCCAGAAATTACTTACTTGACCAAGTGTCTTATAAGAAGTTCCAGCATCTCTCGGTTCTTTTCTGGTAGCTTATATACCAGGGAGTGAATAGCTCCCAGCCGGTAATCCAGGTTATCAGACTCTGAGAGAGAACAGAGAGAGAGACAGTTTGCCTTCTGGGCAATTGGATCAAGCAAACTCTCACACACACACACACACACACGCACACACACGCACACACACACAGAAATAGACAATCAGAGACACAGAGAGTCAGAGAGATAAAAAGAGACAGGGAGATAAATAAGTACAGAGACACAGTGGTAGAGACCAAGAAACAAAGACACAGATAAAGAGAGAGAAAGAGAGACCAAAAGGAAAAAGAGAGATGAAAACAATAGAAAGATGAAGAAAACAGAAGAGAGAAGAGAAGAGAAAGATGAGAAGACAAGACTGTCTCAGAGGAAGTCAAATTCTGGGTGCGGTGGGCTGCTCCTAAAGTTCCACATGTATAATTCCAGCTGGAAACCCTTGCCCACCCACCTTCCTTGTGGTACTGGGAGGTATCCCGCTGCTTCTGCCTTCCTGTGAAAATCACTGCGAGAGCTCAGAGTAAAGATCAAAGGTCACCTGCCTCAACAAAGATTCATTATGAGGACAAGTCCCCTGAATCTTTTTCTCACATACCACATAGGGCATGATAAAGGAGAAGGATCACATCGAGGTAGGGAGGGATATCATGCAGCGGCCTCAGCCAAAACTTTTAATAATTCTTCAGCTGCCAACTTTTGGGGTGATTCTATATGACTTATTTCCCATGCACCCCTCCACCCTCACATTTAGTTTTATAATCTAGAAAATGTGACGCTACTACTAACAGATTAGCATTAATGATTCACAACACAATTGAAAAGCATTTGAAAAGGCAAAGTGCTAAAAAAAAAAAAGCTGAAACAGCAACTGTAATGGAACCATTTTGCTGTTCCCTTGTAATGTGAGCCTATGCTCTTGTTCTGATGGAAGAAGCACACTCAATCAATAAAGTCAGCATACCTGTCAAATCCCTCAAGTTACCCAGTTTTCTCCAACCCACTCAACTAACATTGATTTATGAAAAATAATACAACACTTGAGTTACACAGTAAGCAAGAATATACTTATTTGGCAATGGACAAAATCTGCATATGTGTTTTGTTTTTTTCCCTCAATTACTTTCCCACAAGCAGTTTTCTAGGCTTATTGCTGTAAACATTATTAAGAAGCCAGGACAACACAATTACCTAGTAACATAAATACTTACTGGCAGCAGAGACCAGCTCTTTGTGAAGTCTATAAGTCATGACAGGTTCAGAAAGATTCCTGAAATTAATGAAGACTGTAAGTTCCTTTGGTGAAGGAATAGCCAGGCCTTAGATTCTCAGTTCTGTGGGTAGCAAAACCGAAGTTTCTGAGCCCCACAGCTTAGTGTGACTACATACATTTATCTCTTCACCTGAAACTTTGTCAGAGGAATCCTGGTTGCTAGTAATTCAACAGAAGACCTACAAAGGTATGGGCGGAGATCTCAAGCAAGGTCTCCAATTAGTTCCCCAATGTGAAAAGAGGCACAAACCAGTCCTAATTCCAAAGTGGACCCACTCTGAATGCTATTATGAAGTCCTTACAGTCTGATAACTCCTGAGTTTCTGAAGTGCTTTCACATCTGTTCTCCCATTTGATCCTTCCAATGATCCTGTGAGCTGGAGCAGTTATTAAAACCTCTGTTTAATGGAGGAAGAAACTGAGGCTCAAATAGTTTTCTTTATTTATTCAAAAAATATTTGCTGAGCACCTACTTGTGCCTGACATTATGCCAGGTATTGGGGATCCAGAGATTAATAAGACATAGCCCAAACCTCCAAGGAGCTAAATAGTCTAGTTGAGGAGAGTGCCATGTACAAAATTTGCAATGCAAGGGACAAATGTGATGATAAAATAAAGGTAGCTGATGGGTGGCTCAGAGGAAGGAAGTAATCCACTAATAATAATAGCAAACTCTTCAGTGTTCTATGTCATTTACATATATTTACTCATTTAATCTTCATGACAACCCTGTAAGGTAGATATTGTTATTATCTTCATTTTGTAATGAGGAAACTGAGGTTCAGAGAAATTAAATAATTCATCAAAGACCACACATCTAGTAAGTGGCAGAACTAGGCAGTCTGTCACAAGTCCATGCTATTAATCACCATGCTATACTGCTCGCCAGTGTTATTATTGTAGTAACCCAGGTGAGAGATAATAAAGGCCTAAACAAAAATAGTGACATTAGGGTTAGAAAAACAAAGGTGAGGAAAGTTATTTGAAAGAGAATAAAAAGAGAACTCCTCCAATGATTGGGTATGTTGGTGAGGGAGAGAGTAATCTGGTTTGGGTGACTAGATAGAATAGAAATTGATTCAAAAGGAAGTGGAGATGCTAAGTCAGAGGGGCTGCTGGGATAGCCAAATGGAAATGTCTAGTAGAAAGATGGGTGGATTTCTGTTTTTATGTCTGTTAATAATTGCTTTATATATACAAAAAAATTAAAAAAAAAAAGAAAGATGGGTGGAGTGCCCTTCTAGATCTGAGAAGTAGATACTGAAATCACGAATTTAGGAAGGTAGTTAAAATCATGAATACAGATACCACTGCTCAAGGAGAGATGGCAAACTGTCAGCCAATAGCTACATGAGGCCTTCCAACATTTCTTATTTCTCCAGAATAGTGTATAAAAAAAGAAATGGAATTGAATCAGTCATCAGAATATGAAAAATTGAGATATTTCACTCAAAAATCTGTATTTTCCACCTCTATCGAAAAATTGAAAGATCTAGCTATATTGGGCCCATATGGTTATTTGTGGAAGTAAAGAATATTGCTGTTTATAAATAAACAAAGGCATTGCTATGCAAATAAAGGTGTAATATGCAACATGTTTAATATGAAAGTAGTCTACTTCACTAATTTTCATATCCTGGCCCCTGTGGATATTTGAATCTTCCATACCTCCCGTGTAACAAAAAGAGAGGAGAGCCCTGGGAAGTACCAGGTAAAAAGTCCATAAATGGGACTGCTAAAAATGATCAAAGAGGTGAGAGAAATCCAAAAGCAAGTGAGGCAGAAGAACCCAAAAGATCAGAAAGTTTCAAGGAGGACTTGTTAACAGCTTCAAATGCTACAAAGAGGTCAAGTAAGGTAAAGACTGACAACTGTTGGTTGTATACAGCATTGAGGGAGTCACTGGTGACCTTGGCAAGAGCAGCTTCAGTGGAGCAGAAGGGGTGAGAGTCATACTGCAGTGGGTTAAAGAGTAAACTGGGAGGTTAAGAAGTAGAGACAGGGAGTGTATATTACTTCATATACTGAAGCTTGGTTGGGAACGGGTGAAGTATCACTCTCATTAGGCAATCTCATCTAAGCTCCTGCCTCCAGTTATCATCTATATTGTCAATGATTCTCAATTTTTAGCTCCAGCCCAGAACTCTTCTCTGAGTTTCATTCCTATATATTTCCTACATATCCAATTGCCTACTTAACAACTTGCCCTAATTTCTTCAAAGACACCCAAATTGGACATATCCAAAACCTAACTTGTCATCTCCCTCAAATCTAGTCTTTTTCTTGTGTTTCCCAAATCAGTAAAAACATGACCATCATTTGGCTGTATAGGCCAGAAACTTGGAAGTCATTCTTTTATATTCCTCTCCCTCATTCTCATATCCAATTTTACTCCCTAAATCTCTTGAATATGCTTATTTCTGCTGATCTCCACTGCTACTCCCTAGCCCAAGCAGGAGCATCATCTTTTTCCTGGACTACAACAATAGCCAGCTAACTGGTTTCCACCTCTACTTATTTTGCCTCCCTCTAATATGATCTCTATATATTTTTTCAAAATGCAAATATCATATAACCTTCTGCTTAAAACCTTTCAATATATTCCCTTTCCTTATAAGGTAAATCCAGACTCCAATTTTAAAATGTCCTATAAGGCCTTGCATAATTTGGCCCCTACATATCTCTCCCTCCTTCTCTAAACTCAATACTCCATCTATACTGGTACATGTATTTTCTTGAAGAGGTCTTCCTTCCTCTTGCTTCAAGGCCTTTGCATATGCAGTTCTCTCTGTCTGGAACTGTTTCTCCCCCTGACTCAGTTGACTCCAGGTTACAATTCAAACCTCAGTTCAAACAAACAACCAGAATAAATCAGGTCTTCCTGTTATATGCCTTCATAGTACCTTGTACCTTTCCTTCAGAGCACTTATTACTGTTTGCTATCTTTGTATGATTATTTGTATTTTCTCTGTCCTCCTCACTGGACTATAACCTTTTTAAGGTCAGAGATCATATCTACTCACACATGTACGCCTACTACCTAGCACCATGCTCGGCATAGAGTAGGCACTCAGGAAATGTTTATTGAATGACTTAGTGAATGGTGGAATAAATGAATGAAAGAAGACACAAGGTCAAGGAGATGTGCATTGCTGGAGCATATTTATATGCTAAACCAAAAGAGCCAGTTGAATGAGAGATACAGGAGAGAGAAGGGATGGTTTTTAGAGTACTTTTCTGGAAATGTTGGAAATAAGGGTTGAGTTAGGTCCTAGAACACAAGTGGAGGAGGCCCACTCTGAAAATAGTGATATCTTTGAGAAATCTAAAGGGTGTTGACTGGCTGGTACATATTAAAGGCTCATGGGTAAGAGTCTTGAGGATAAATATCTTTTATTGGGTGTGCTGTCCACTCACACTTTCAGGCTCGATATTCCCAAATTTCAAAAGGGCCACACTGTTTATTATGGGATAACCTGGGAAAAATGTAATGTGGAGAGGAACTTAACCTATATAAATCTCTGAAAAAATTGACTCTTTTGAAAGAGGCTGAGATATAGAATCATTTACTCTCACTACTCTTATCATCTCAAGTCTTCTGAAAGTATGCATAGCAGATTGCTCTGTCTTTACTACATTACCCAAGCAACTCCAAAAAGGCCACAGTCCCTGGGGGTGGGGAATAGGGGAAGAAGATGTTCAAATATCAGTGGCCTTACAAGTCAGATACTTAGATTTAAATAATATGAGCTAAGACCATGGATATTACCTAATGGGGGAGGGGCGCACTTCAAGTTCCTCATCTGTAAAATGAGTATAGCACCACCCACCTTACAGGGTTATTGTGAGAAAAAAACAATGATATTGTCAATGTAAGCAACTAGAACACTGTCTAGCACAGAATAAACCCTCTACCAACACTACCTTTCTTCCTTGGCAGATACAGGAGAAATGCCCCTGAAAAGAGCATTCATGTTTATATAAAGTTCTATGATGATACAACAGCAGAAGGTCATTTAACAGCAATATTTGGGACCCAATCCATTTTGGATTAATGATATTTCCCAGAGCTTAAGTAGCTATCTTAATTTCTAAAGAGTATGATAACTGAAAAGAAGACATTTTAGCACAATAAAGTATGGTGCCATACTATGGGACATAAAGAATGGTAAGAAATTAATGAGTTTAAAATGTATATATGTCACAAATATTTTTACATAATATAAACTTATGCCAGTAAACTGAATGATATATTCATCAGCATTGTGCATCCCTAAATTTTGCTAAGTTAATTTTTTTTTCCTACTGCTGCCACTTTATTCAGTTCCAATATTTTTATGGTTGTATTTTCTTGGTTTTTATTTCCATTATATTGACTAAGGCATCAGATGTAACACATCACACAAACACATTATGTTTGCATAAATGCAATTTAATGTTTCAAAATGGTTATTATCCACCAAAACATGTTAACAACCTTGAATTGTCACAACTTCTGATTTTACTAGTGAGCCCATTGTGACATCACTCTATCTGTGCACAATGTCAAAACTTCAATTATTTTTTTTTTTTTTTTTTTTTTTTTTTTTTTTTTTTGTGAGGAGATCAGCCCTGAGCTAACACCCGCCAATCCTCCTCTTTTTTTGCTGAGGAAGACGGCCCTGGGCTAACATCTGTGCCCATCTTCCTCCACTTTATATGGGACGCCGCCACAGCATGGCTTACCAAGCAGTGCGTCGGTGCGCGCCCGGGATCCGAACCAGCGAACCCCGGGCCGCCGCAGCGGAGCGCGCGCACTTAACCGCTTGCGCCACCGGGCCGGCCCCGAAACTTCAATTATTTTAAGGGTATGATTTTTAAAATAATCTTTTTTTTTCCAAAAAGAGTCATTTTTCAATAATAATTCTATTATTTTGATGCTTCCCTTGCTTAAATTCCCAGATTTTTTTTAAAAGTCTCCTAATGTACATTCTTCTTTGACAGAAATCCTTTTCATTCTTTTTTTTTCTTTCTATCCTACTTCCTGAAACTGGGACCACAATGACTTCAATCTCCACCTAGACACATTTCATTGACTATGAAAAGTAAAGTCCCAAATCATATCAGGCATACCTGAGGTAGAATTTCAAGGAGCTGGTGATTGTCTTAATGTCCCAATCACTATTATGAAAATCAATATCTCCTGGGCATTTAGGATCTATTTGAGAAAAGAAAATAAGAAAAAAGTTAATGTCCCAAAACATCTTACTTTTTACCCTTTTAAAAAATAAATAAAGTGCATTAATGAAAAGATAATTACTCTAACCAGTTTTTAAGAGATGAAAACTTTATAACAAACATGTCTTCAATGTCTCAAAAATTCCCTTGCATTCCAGTCAAGCACATAAGGAGGTTGAAAGTCATCTCTTCCATCCGCACAACAAGAAAAAAGTGGAACAAACTGAAAATCTACTCCTCTTAAATCCTTCAAAAAACTGAGGTCATAGGGCAAACTACAGTCCCCAAAATGGAAGAGACAGACAGGAAGATACAGAGAATCAAAACTAACTAGAGCAGAAGCCCAGGAGCAGAAAACTCCTTGGGAACCAGTATAAGGTTAGGAAAACCTAATCTGTAATTGACAATTGCTAGAGGCTCAGTGTGGACAAGTTCGAGAGTTAAAAATTCTAAGAGGGCCCAGGCCTAGGGGGACCCTCACACTTTTGTGAGTTCTACTTCCAAGCACTTTATCAGGTTCTCACAAAGAAGATCTGAGAAAAATTCCCTCAGGTTTCCATCCTTTAGAGAGGGAGAGCAGAAATGTAGCCTTTTAAAAAATATGCACGGAACATTTCATTCTTCTTAACAAGGCCTGCCCTCAAGAGAAACTATTTTACCAGACCCTAATGTACTGGGGTTTTACCCGAGCTTAACTGATCTAGGAAAAGGAAATACCCAACTTCAGACCTGGCTTGACTTTCTGTCTCTTCTAAGGGGGAAACCAAAATAAAACTGAGAAGCACTTGTTAAGGTCACAGGCCAGGGGTACAGGCTCACTAAAAGACTGAGACATAATTATAGGACTGTAGAGTGCTATCTCTTCCCTCACACCTTACCACCACATCAAGGCCTCCTGGATAACAACAGTGGAATATGACTAAAAGAACCATGCTTCTCAGACAATACTTAAGAAGTCTCTAGGGAAAACCAAAGACAACAGGAGAAATAAAAACAAGGACACCAGAGGTAAGTTTAGCCTCTGTCACTTACAGTCACAGCAAACAATAAACACAGGCTAACCCCTAGCCAGATAAAGAAAATCTCACACTAAAGGCCTATTTACTACAGTTCCTTTTACTCATTACATCATGTCTGGCTTGCAACAAAAATTTACAAGACATACTAAAGTACAAGAAACACAGTTTGAAGAGACATAGTAAGCATCAGAACCAGACTCAGATATGGCAGAGATCTTGGAATAATCAGACTGGGAATTTAAAACAACTATGATTAATACACTAAGGATTGTAATGGATAAAGTGGACAACATAAAAGAGAAGATGGATAATGTAAGCAAAGAGAAGCCTTAAGAAAGAACCAAAAGGAAATTCTAGAAATCAAAAACACCATCACAGAGGGGCTGGCCCGATGGCACAAGCGGTTGAGTGCGCGCGCTCCGCTGCGGTGGCCCGGGGTTCGCTGGTTCGGATCCCGGGCGCGCACCGACACACTGCTTGGCAAGCCATGCTGTGGCGGCGTCCCACATAAAGTGGAGGAAGATGGGCACAGATGTTAGCCCAGGGCCGTCTTCCTCAGCAAAAAAAGAGGAGGATTGGCGGATGTTAGCACAGGGCTGATCTCCTCACACACACACACACACAAAAAAAAAAAAAAAAAAACACCATCACAGAAATGAAGAATTCCTTTGATGGCTTCATCAATGGACTGGTTATAGCTGAGAAAATAATCAGTGAGCTTGAAGAAATGTCAACAGAAACGTCCAAAAGTGAAATGCAAAAAGAAGAAGAATGAAAAAGACAGAACAGAATATTCAAGAACTGTGGGACCAATAACAAAAGGTGTAACATACATGTAATGGAAATACCAGAAGGAAAAGAAAGAGAAAAAGGAACAGCAGAAATGTCTGAAGCAATAATGACTGAGAATTTCCCAAAACTAATGACAAACACCAATCCACAGATCCAAGAAGCTCAGAAAACACAAAGCAGGATACATATCAAAAAGATCTACACCAAGGCATATCATATTCAAACTAAACATAATAAAAGACAAAGAAAAAAATCTTGATAGAGGCCAGAAGAAAAAAACACCTTACCATAGGAGGAGCAAGGATAAGAATTACATTACACTTCTCTTCAGAAACCATGCAAACAAGAAGAGAGTGAAGTGAAATATTTTAAGTGTTAAAATAAAAGAATACCAGTCAAAATTATCTTTCAAAAGTGAGGGAGAAATAAAGACTTTCTCAGATAAAGAAACATCGAGGAAATTTGTCACTAGTAGACTTGCCTTGCAAGAGACGTTAAAAGAAGTTCTTCATAGAGAAAGTTATAGGTCAATAACTCAGATCTACATAAAGAAAGGAAGAGTATTAGAGGACTTATTCTTAATTGATCCAATAGGTAAAAGTTCAAAATAACAGCAACAATGTATTCAGTGATATAGCTTATGGATAATTGAAATGAATGACATGACAACAATGTTATAAGGTACTCTGTTATAAGGTACTCGCACTACCTGTGTAGTGGTATAGTGTTATTTGAAAGGGGACTTGTATAAGTTGTAAATGTATGTTGCAAATGCAAAGGTAACCACTAAAAAATGTTTTAAAAAAAGTATAATTGATATGCTAACAGAAGAGAAAAAAATGGAATCATACAATACACTCAGTTAAACTCAGAGAAGGCAGAAAAATAGTAGAAGACAAAAAGAGAAACAAAGAACAAGGAAATGAATACAGAACAGTTAACAAATATGGTAGATATTAATCCAACTATATTAATAACCACATTAAATATCAATGGTATAAATATACCAATTAAAAGACATAGACTGTTAGAGTGTATTAAAAAATGAGACTCAATTATATATTGTCTACAAGAAATCCACTTTAAACATAAAGACAGATACAGATTAAAAATAAAGGAATAGGGAAAGATATACTATGCTAACATGAATTTTAAAAAAGCTGGAGTAGCTCTATTCATTTCAAACAAAGCAGACTTCAGATCAAGGAAAATTATCAGAGATAATGAGTTCCATTACACAGAAGGATTAATTCTTCAAGAAGATACCACAGTGTTTCACAGATATGCATCCAACAAAAAAACATCAAAAATAGGTGAGGCAAAAATTGACAGAACTGCAAGGAGATGAATCCACTATTCTTGTTGGAGACTTCAACATCCTTCTATCAGTAATTGACAGAGGCAACGGGCAAAAATCAGTAAGGATATAATTGAACTGAACAGGATCATTAATCAACTGGATCTAATTGTCATTTATAGACTACTTCATCCGACAACAGCAGGATACACATTCTTCTCAAGCTCATACAGAACATTCACTAAAATAGAACACATTTTGGGCCATAGGGCATAACTTAATAAATTTAGAAGAATAGAAATCATGCAAAATCTGCTCTCAGACCACAATGAAATTAAACTAGAAAGCAATAATAGTAAGATATCTGAAAAATCCCAAAATATTTGGAGATTAAATAACACACTTCTGAATAACATGTGATTCAAAAAAGAAATCTTAAGAGAAATTTAAAAATATTTCAAACCAAAGGAAAATAAAAATATAACTTATACAAATTTGTGGGGTATAGCAAAAGCAATGCTTAGAAGAAAATATATAGCATTGAATGCATATATTGGAAAAGAAGGAAGAGCTAAAATCAATAATCTAACTTCTACCTTATGAAACTACTAAAAGAGGAACAAATTAAACCCAAAGGAAGCAGAAGTAAAGAAATAATAAAAATTAGAGCAGAAATCCATGAAATTGAAAACAGGAAATCAACAGAGAAAAATCAACAAAACCAAAAGATGTTTTTTTTGAACAGATCAAGAAAATTGGTGAACCTCTGGCAAAGTTAATTAAGAAGGAAAAAGAAAAGACACAAATTACTAATAGCAGAAATGAAAAAGGGACAAATCACTACTGATTCCATGGACACTGAAAAGAAAATAAAGGAATATTATGAACAGCTCTATGTCTATAAATTTGATAACGTTGATGAAATGGACCAATTCTTCCAAAGACACAATCTACCAAAGTTCATACAAAAAGAAATAGACAATCTGAATAGGTCAGTATCTATTCAAGAATTGAATCAATAATTAATAACCTGCCCAAACAGGCCCAGATGGATTCACCGGTAAATCCTACCAAACATTTAAGGAAGAAATTATACCAATTCTCTACAATGTCTTCTAGAAAATAGAAGCAAAGGGAATATTTCCTAACTTATTCTGTGAGGCCAGCATTACTCTAATACCAAAACCACACAAAGACATACAATACAGGAAAAGTACAGATGAAATATCTCTCATGAATATAAATACAAAAATCATGAACAAAATATTAGCAAATAGAACACAACATTGTATAAGCCCCACACAAGTGGGATTTATTGCAGGTATGCGAGGCTGATTCAATTTTCGAAAATCAATTAATGTAACCCATCAAATCAATAGGCTATAGAAGAAAAAGCATATAATCACATCAATACATGCAGAAAAAGCATTTGACAAATCTAATACCCATTCACAATAAAAACTCTCATTAAACCAAGGATAGAGTGAAACTTCCTCAACTTGGTAAAGAGCTTCTATAAAAAACATACAGTTAACATTATACTTCATAGTGAAGATAGAATGTTTTGACCCTAAGATCAGGAGCAAAGCAAAGATTCAACATGACTAGAAATCCCAGTTGATGAAATAAGAAAAGAAAAGGAAGTAAAAAGTATACAGATTGGGAAGGAAAAGTTAAAACTGCCTTTGTTTGCAGATATAATGTCTATGTAGAACATCCCAAAGAATCAACAACTACAACAAAAATCCTGGAACTAATGAGCAATTTTAGCAAGGCTGCAGGATACAAGGTTAATAAACAAAAGTCAATTGCTTTCTTATATACCAGCAATGAACAATTGGAATATGAAATTAAAAACATACCACTTACATTAGCACAAAAAAATTAAATACTTAGGTATAAATCTAGCAAAATATGTATAAGATGTATATGAGGAAAACTAAAAAATCTTGGTAAAATCAATCATAGATCTAAATAAATGGAGAGATATTCCATATACATGGATAGGAAGACTCAATATGTCAGTTCTTCCCAACTTGAGCTATGTATTAATGCAATCCCAATCAAAATTCCAGCCAGTTATTTTATGGATATCAACAACTGACCTGGAAGTTAACATGGAAAGGCAACAGACACAAAATAGGAAATACAATATTGGGGGATAAGAATAAAGTCTCAGGACTGACATTATCCAATTTCAAGACTTACTATAAAGCTACAATAATCAAGACAGTGAGTGAGTGCCTTGGTTCAGGCTACCATAACAAAATACCAGAGATTGGGTAGCTTATAAACAGAAATTTATTTTTCACAGTTCTAGATGCTAGAAGTCCAAGATCAGGGTGCCAGCATGGTCGGGTTCTGGTGAAGGCCTTCCTTTGTGTTGCAGCCTGCAGACTTCTCACTTCTCTTTGTGTCCTCACATGGTAGAAGGGGCAAGGGATCTCTCTAGGTCTCTTCATAAGAGCACTAATCCCATAAGGGCGGAGCCCTCATGACCTAATCACCTCCTTAAGGCCCCGCCTCTTAATACAATCACCTTTGGGGGCTAAGATTCAACATATGAATTTTAGGGAGACACATTCAGATCATAGCATTTCACCTCTGGTCTGGCGAAATTCATGTCCTTTTCACATGTAAAATACATTCATTCCATCCCTACAGCCCCAAAAGTTAACTCTTTCCAACATCAACTCAGAAGTCTAAATTGAATGTCTCATCTAAATATCATCTAAATCAGATACGGCTGAGATAATTCATCCTGAGGGAAACTGCTCTCCAGCTGCGAACCTGTGAAATAAAACAAGTTAGGTGCATCCAAAATACAGTGGTGGGACAGGCACAGGACAAACACTTCCATTCCAAAAGGGAGAAATAGGAAAGAAGAAAGGGATAACAGGTCCTAAGCAAGTCCAAACCTTTTAAGGCCTGCTGGAGTGGGTATCCTGCCTTCTGGACATATTGGGGTGGTGGTGCTGTTCCCAAGGCTTTGCTTGGTCCCACTCCCATGGCTTTTTTAGGTACAGCCCACTCTGCAGCTCTCCCGGGATAGAGTTCAGTGCCTGTGGCTCTCCCAGGCTGGAACTGCATACAGGTGGTTCTACTAGTTTGGGGTTATGGAGGCAGCCCTGTCCCCTAGCTCAACTGGGCACTGCCCTAGTGGGAGCTCTCTGTGATGACCCTGCCCTCTCAATGGCTCTTTGTCTCCACCCATCTAAATATATGCGGAGGTAGCCACATCCCCATAGCTCTAAGACTCTGCTTGCTGGTAGAAAAGGCACAGTGATGATGCCACCAAGGTTTACTGCTTGTGCCCTCCAGAGGGGCAGCCCCTTCAGCCTGTGCTTTGCCAGTGCACCTGATATAATCTTTTTCTCCCAGAAGAGTATCTGGCACATAGTAGGTAGGCTCCATCCTTTTGCAATAGGGAAAGGCAAAGGAATCCTGGCTACAGGAATCAAGATTTCAATTGCTGGAATGAAAAAGGAATCCTCGTATATAAACTGGTAATTGGTATATTCTGAAGAATACTGCAGGCTTATTTATGTAAAATCTTGGCCTTGCCCAAGGCCTATTCAATCCTCAGTGAAAATAGAGTGGCCATCAATTTAGCCATATGTCCTATTTAGGCTCCTTAATTTTCTTAAGAGGCTGTCTACCCCAATTTCAGCTCACTTAATTGTAAAGCATACAGGCCTACATGTAACTGATAAGATTATTATTTCTGCATTCCAATTACCTCTCAGAAAATGCCAATTTCAGCTTTATACTGCCTAATTCTTATACACATCTGTGTGACAAGATAGTTTTTATAGAGGATTATCTGAAGAACATGCAGTCCATCTATTCCACTAAGTTGGTAACTGAACTGTTCTTTTCCACCCAAACACATTACCCTCTGAATCTGTAGTTCCCCACAGCAGTGATTGTTGCAATAATGTTTTCCTTTTTTATTCATTTGGACCTGAGAGTTTTGGGCAAGAATTCACACTGACATCTTACAAACTCAAATTTGACTCCTTCTCATCTATAATGTAACAGAAAGAACAAACTGAAAAGCTATATAGTTCAAAAGAAGGGAAACACTCTGAAGAATCAATATACAGGCACCTCTCTGAAAAAAAATTTACTGTGAGAAATAGAAAGTTTTAAAACTTTACTGATTATAAGGTGTCAATATGACTAAAGGTAGCTGCGATGAAATTCAAATAGTAATGAAGATAAAAATTATTCTTAGCCTAGGAATAGGATACTTCTTTAATCCAATAAACATATACAGTGGTGTGCTGGTAAATGATTAATGATCAGATTGTCTAGGGGAGGAGGGAAGCCTTGATTTGTAGCATTTCCCAATTTCTGTGGTATGGGGCCAATTTCAAGCTATCAACATTATGTCAATGAACTTGAAGTTGGGAAAAGATATGCACAATCAGGTCTTACGAGCCAGTATGTGCTGCCTCCAGCACACCACCATGTCTCAAATGATCAGTTGATATCACAATTATTGGTGAAAAACCAGAAGCATAAGATCAGAGGCCAGAAAGGAATCCTGCTTTCACAACTATTACTTATCATTGGGCCAGAGTGTCTAGAACAATGGTTCTCAAAGCTAGCTTCTAGAAACATCTGAGAAGCTTTTCAAAATGACAGTGCCCAGGTTCCACCCTGGATATGAATTAAATCAGAATCTCTGGAGGTGAGTCTTAGTTGTTTTTTTAAACTCTGCAGGTGATTTTAATGAATGGCAAGGGTGGTAAACCACTGGGCTATCTAATGTAATTAACTAAGAAATAGAAACAGAAAAGTCAAAACTATGGGAAAGGAGATAGAGTAATCATTATTAATCTATGACGTAACTGTCTACCCAAAACACCCAAGATAAACAATTGAAAAATTTCTAAAATTCACAAGAAAGTTTATTAAAATCCATGCTGAGAAAATAAAGATACAAAAATCATAAGCATCCTCTATACTACCAGTAACCAGTTCAAAAATTTAATAGGAAAAAAACAATGATGGGGCTGGCACCGTGGCTTAGTGGTTAAGTGCGCGCGCTCCGCTACTGGCGGCCTAGGTTTGCATCCCAGGCATGCACCGACACACTGCTTGTTCGGCCATGCTGAGGCAGCATCCCACATATAGCAACTAGCAGGATGTGCAACTACGACATACAACTATCTACTGGGGCTTTGGGGAGAAAAAGGGAAAAAAAGGAGGAGGACTGGCAATAGATGTTAGCTCAGGGCTGGTCTTCCTCACAAAAAAATAAAATAGCACTCCGTGTGTGTATGTGCATGCACGTGTTAGTCATATAATCAAACCTAGGAAGAAATATACATAAGTATTTAGGACTTATCTAAAGAAAAGTATAAAACATAGAAAACTTGCATAAATGAAAAAAAATACTGTGATTCTGGAAACACTAAATACTGAAAAGTTGTCAACTTGATTTCAATTAAGTTATACAATTAACACAATTCAAATCAAAATGCCAATAAGCTTATGTTTTCTGGAAGATGATAATAATTCTAAAATTTACATGGGATAATGAACTAGCAAAAATGACTGAAACAATTTTTTAAAAGAAGAATAATTGGGGAGAATTTGTGCTACTTGATAGGAAAATGATTAATGAGGCTACAACAGTAACAAGATCATACTAGTACAAGAATAGTCAGACCAGTGGAAAAAATGAAAAGCTAAGGAAAAAAATATGATGTAAATATAAAAACTTAATATACAATAAAATCAGCATTATAAATTAGTGAAAAAAAGAAGTGTTCAATAAATGGAATTTAGAAAATTACATATTTGAGAAAAAAGTTAGATCTCTATCTCACAATCAAATAATATATACAACTTCAAATGAATGAGTTAAAATGTAAAAAAATAACCATTAAACAATTCACAGAAAATGCAAGTGAATTTTTATAGGCTCTTGGTTAGGGAATAACTTTCTGAGCATTTGAAACTTTGAATGCACCCTGGAACATGCCATGGATATATTGCAAGGGTGACAAATTCTATAAACTGGCACAGAGATGACCACGTGAGGGCTGTACTGGGGTTATGATTTAATGTACAGCATGCACTAAAACTAGGCATAATCAAAATGAGCCTATAGTCAGGGGCCAAACTGCATCAGAGTCATTTGAGAAGCTTTGTGAAATGCAAATCCCTGGATTTCAAGACAAGAGATTGATTCATTGGGTCCAGGATTATGCCTGGGAGTTTTTTGTTTTTTTAAATAACAACTTCTCAAAGGTGATTCTAGGGTGAGGCTGATTTCCTGTCATGTAATGTGATAGATAATAAGATTGGGAGTAAAAATAATCAAGGAAATGTCTTGGTCAAAGTTCTAACTACCACTCCAAATGAGGACACAATGTTTCTTTTCCTTACATTTAGAGGTTAAAAAAAACACACACACAATAGCAAGAAAGTTAAAGTGGCTCCTCTGAAACATACGAGTCATGTCAGAGTGTCCCAATTAATCAAGGAAATGTTAGTAATATGATATTACTGTGAAAATTCTGGTTGCAAGAATAGTAAGATCAGCTTTGATTACTTGCAGTTGACAAAACTGATCAAGTAAGAGGAATAAAGAAGTGACTAACAGAAAGTGTAGGCAGAAATGAGCCCATCAGGCTCTGACACAAGTCATGAAAGTAGTAATTACTAATGTAAAGATTGATAAGTTTCAGGAAGTTACAGTCTTGACACTGTATTTTAGGCTCCTGCTCATCCTCCTTGTTCAGTTATAAAACCCAGGGATGTCAGTCTAAAGGAGAGCTGAAAGAAAGGTCACTTGTTCTTTTGTTGTTGTTGTATATAAGATGTGTGTGCCCCAAGTACAGTGATAAAAAACAATCCATCCACAGAATAACAAATGTTATAAACTATGGTGGTGGAAGATCGTCAAATATTTAATAACTAGTAATGGCACATGGTTCCATCAACCAGCAAGAGATGCTGTTTGTAAACACCAGAAATAACCACATTGGTGCCTCCTAACTACTTCAGACCTGGTTCACGCTATATATGCAGGAGAGAGGAGTGCTACCTGAAAAAAGGGTGGAGGCTACCTTAGTTAGCAGCTTAAAATAAATCCATCTGTGGCCTATTGGTTTTCCCTGGATTCAAATTATCAAGATTATTAATAATATTTACAACCTTGTGGCAGTAATTCTACTTTGGCAAATCTACCCAAAGTATAGATCGGAATTAACTCATCCACAAATACGCCATAACAAAAAAGGAAACAAGTGAGCCGGCCCGGTGGTGCAAGCGGTTAAGTGCACATGCTCTGCTGCGGCGGCCTGGGGTTTGCCAGTTCGGATCCCGGGCGCCACAGCCGCACTGCTTGTCAAGCCATGCTGTGGTAGGGTCCCATACAAAGTGGAGGAAGATGGGCACGGATGTTAGCCTAGGGCCAGTCTTCCTCAGCAAAAAGAGGAGGATTGGCAGATGTTAGCTCAGGGCTGATCTTCCTCACACACACAAAAAAGGAAACAAGTTAAATGCTCAACAAGAAGGAAATGATCTGACAAATTTTGGCTCTTTTATCTATCGTAATATTATGTAGCCATTAAAATATTTGCAAAGCATTTTTAATTATATGGGATATGCTTATGTCACGGTAACAGTGGCCATGTAAATCTAAATCTCCCTACACATCCTCCATAAAGCAACATAGAAACACCATAAAAACATAAAAGTACACAAAGCCATGCCATCCACATAACAAAAACACAAAGAACACTCAAACTTCAAATTACTTGTAAGTAGGAGAATAAACACAAAATCCCGGAGTGCTATCACTCATATTCCCCCTTCACAAATCTTCACAGGGAGCAAGGGCAATGCTGGGAAAAGTTCATTTACGAGTACAGAAGGGGGCTAGAGGCTTAAGTTAATAAAAAACCAGCACCAGAAAGACAAAGTCTACACAAAGTGTAAAAATACTGAAAAACAGTCAGGGGAGATCAGAGCACATAGGGAAGGATGTTAAAGCAGTTAAGCAGTTTTCAAAAGGCACTCTTTGAAAAGTATTGCTTCTAGGAAAGAAGAAGGCAAAACGTAAGGGAGAGATACTCTGAAGATTGAGTGGGCAAAGGGAAGTGAAGCAAAAGAGGAAAATATAAGAATGAGCAAAGTTCTACCAGGCAAATGGAATCAATATCAGAGAAAGTACATTTCAAGCCAAAAAGCTTTAATTAAATGAGACAAAGGACACTTTTTAATGCAAAAAGCCATACTCAAAATGAAAATAGAACAGCAATGAAGATCTGTGCATCAAATATAAGAGCAACCAACTTTATAAAGCAAAAATACAGGAGATACAAGGAGATGTCAATAGAAACACTAATAATAAGAGACTTTAACATACCATTTTCATTACACAACAGATCAAATGGACAAACAACAAGTAAGGATATAGAAGACCTAAATAACATAATCAATAAGGTCATTCCTATAGATATATATGAAATTATACAGCCCGATAATAGAGACTACACATCTTCTCAAGTGCACATTTAAGACTCGTAAAAAGTGATCACATATTAGGTCACAAAGATAACATCAATAAGTTCCATAAAGTTGAAATATTAAAAACATTCTCTAATCACAATGCAATAAAACTAAAACATCATTTTAAAGTCCATTCTACCTAAAAAATTTTAAACTTTCTATTAAATAATTCTTGAGTAAAGGAAGAAATACAAACTAAAATCACAAAAATTCTAAAAATACAAACCAAGATAATAAAAATACTACAAATGAAAACCTATGGGATACATTTAATGAAATGATAAGGGGGAAAATTCACTAACATAAACACATTCATCAATAAAATAAAAGAATTAAAATAAATTAAATTCTCAGCTCAAAAAGCTAAAGAAAGAGCAACAAAGCAAACCAAGGGAAAGACCAACAAATGAAATAACAAAAAGAGCACAAATTAATAAAGTAGAGAAGAGAAAAACAGGAGATCTCATTAAAAAACTGAAATTTTATTTTTTTGGAAAAATTAACAAAATAGACAAACTACAAGCTAACTTTATCAAAAAAAGAAGAGATATACAAGAAAGCACAAATATATGAAAAGAACAACCATTGAAACAGAAGAAATTTTAAAAATCATGAGAAACTAATTCGCAGACCTCAGTGATAAATTTTAAAGCCTACATGAAATTTTACCAAGATTGATCCCATCAGAGATAGAAAGCTTAAATAATTTTCTATAGTAGAAATAGAGACAGTTATTACTGAACTAAATCACATGCGTGCCTGAGTAAGCACGCACACACATACACACATACATACACTAACGCACAGAGGGAATTCTACCAAACATTCAAAGAACAGAGTCTCAATGATCCATAAATTTTTCTGGGACATTGAAAACAATGGGAAAGGTTGCAACTCTTTGTACAGTCGTGTGTCACTTAACGATGGGGATATGTTCTGAGAAATACATTGTTAGGCAATTTCATTGTTGTGCAAACGTAGAGTGTACTTACACAAACCTAGAATGTATAGCCTACTACACACCTAGGCTATATGGTATGAACCTTATGGGGCCACCATCATATACGCAGTCCGTCATTGACCCAAACATTATTTTGTGGTGCATGACTGTATAAACAAGTGTAATACTGATAACAAAACCTGATAAATGTAGTACCCCAAAATTATGGAACAATATCACCTATGAATAAAGATGCAAAAATTCAAAATAAAATATTAGTGAACAGGACCAAATACCATATTAAGAAAATAATATACCCTGGCTAAATTGGATTTAATCCAGAAATGCAAGAATGAAACAGTGGTGCAATATTAAGAAATATACTTATATAATATACCATTTTCATAGATATTAAAAAAATCATGATTATGTCCAAAGACGTTGAAAAAGCCTTCAACAAAATTCAACACCCATTCCTGACTTTTAAGAAAATTAAAATTAGGCATTGATAGATTAGCATTCTTTTTTTCTTTTTTTGTGAGGAAGATCAGCCCTGTGCTAACATCTGCCAATCCTCCTCTTTTTTTGCTGACGAAGTCTGGCCCTAGGCTAACATCCGTGCCCATCCTCCTCCACTTTATATGGGACGCCACCAGAGCATGGCTTGCCAAGCAGTGCGTCAGTGTGCACCAGGGATCTGAATTGGCGAACCCCAGGCCGCCGCAGCAGAGCGCATGCACTTAACTGCTTGCGCCACAGGGCCGGCCCCCAGATTAGCATTCTTAATATGATAAAACACATATACACACATACACACATGCATAAAGAAAAAGAAGTGCTTAGGAATTGGAAAAAAGAAGGAACACTCTCTATTTGCAGATGATATGAAAGTACACCCAGAAAACTTAGAGAACAAATGATAAAATTAATAAAAAACAATTGAAGCAATGACTAAGGCAACAAAATGTAAAATTAACGTACAGAAATCAATAGCCTTCATATACACAAGCAAAAACCAGTCAGAAATTATAATAGTAGTGGATACCACTGGCAGTGGCAGCGGCGCCCATGACCTGAGGTTTTAAAAAGCGCAGCGGTGCCAGAGACCAGAGACTGTAGGAGCCACAACCACACTCACGACTCAGCTCTTACCCCTCCCCAGCAGTGACGGTTGGCGCCCACAACTGACACTTCAGGAAATGCAGCACGGTACTGGTGACCCAGCCTCCTTACTCTCCACTGGTGGTGGCAACTCTGACACCAGCCTTTCCAGCAGCAGGGGCTGTACCCAAGACACAGATACCACCAGCAGCGGCAACAGTGCCCATGACCTGAGGTTTCAAAAAGCACAATGGCGCCAGAGACCAGAGGCTTCAGGAGCAGCAGTGGCAATCACAACTTAGCCACTAACCCTCACTCAGCAGTGGCAGAGGGTGCCTGTGAGTTGAGGCTTGAGAAAACACAGAAGTACTCAAGCTTAGCCTCTACTTCTCCCCCAGCAGGTGGTTCCTGTGCCCTGGGGCTTCAGGAGCCACAGCAGTACCTGTGACCCAGACCCTAGGGTTGCCACCCCCAACACTGGCCCTACCAGCAGTGTTACATACAAGTCCCCTGAGCCCTGGCAACAGTGGTGACACCTGTGAACCCAGCGCCCCCAGCAGTGGTGGTGCCAGCATCCCAGATAACCCGAGAGCAGCAGCACAGGTGGTGGACATGGCAACAGCACCAAAGCCTGTGGAGATCCAGTGGGGGGAACACAAGACCCAGGAGACCCAGGAAGCAACAGAGGTGGTCGCAGCCTGGTGACCCTGGTGGCAACATGCACAACTGCAGCAAGATCACAAGCAGCAAGACACCAGCAACCTCAGAGGTACCAGCAACCTGAGGGGTACAAGCAGCACAATAAGGGCACTGATGATGCCACTGGCAGAGGCAGTGAAGGGTGGAAAGCACAGGCTCTTAAATACAACCAGAAGCAGTTCAGAATCAAAGTAACCAAAGCCTTACCCAAATAAAGGAAGGTGTTTACTACCACGAATGCGCCGGAAGAGGAACAACTCATCAAGCACCATTAAAAACTACATAATACAGTAGCACAGAAAGAAAATTAGAACTGTCCAGAAACCATACTTGAAGCCATGGAAGATTACGATCTAACTGACAGAGAATTCGAAATAGCTGTCATGAAGAAACTCAATGAGTCAGAAGAAACCTCAGTAAGGCAGTTCAATAAGCTCAGGAATAAAATTAATGAACAGAAGGAATACTTTAACAAAGAGATTGAAACTCTAAAATTAAACAATCATTCTGGAGATGAAGAACACAATGAGATGAAAAATAAAGTAGAAAACATTGGAAATAGAGTACACCATAAAGAAGAGAGAATTACCAAGCTCTAAATAGAAATCTAGAAAGGATTCAGGTGGAAAAGGAGAAAGAACTAAGATTTTTTAAAAATGGAGAAATTCTATGAGAAATATCCAACTCATTTAGGAAAAGCAACATAAGGATAATGTATATTGACGAGAGGAAGAAAGGAGCAGAGATCTTTTTAAAGAAATAATACCTGAGAACTTCCCAAACCTGGGGAAGGAACTGGATATGCAAGTACATGAAACTAATAGAACTCCTAATCATCTAATGCAAAAAGACCTTCTCCAAGCCACACTATATTAAAACTGTCAAAAGTCAATGACAAAGAAAGAATATGAAGGGCAGCTAGAGAGAATAAAATTAATTACAAAGGAATCCTCATCAGCCTATCAGTGGAATTCTCAGCAGAAATTCTACAGACTAGGAGAGAGTAGAATGATATATTCAAAATATTGAGAGACAAAAACTATCAGCCAAGAATACTCTATTCAACAAGTTATCCCTCAAATATGAAAGAGAAATAAAGGCTTTCCCAGGCAAATAAAAGCTGAGGGAGGAGGGAAGTCAAGATGGCGGCATAGGCAGACTCTGAATTCACCTCCTCCCGCAGACACAGCCAATTTACAACTACTCATGGAAAAATTACCCCTGAGACAGAACTGAAAACTGGATAAGAGGAACTCCTGCAACAATGGACAATCCTAATTGAGGTGGAAGAGGCAGAAACTCCCTTCTGGAGAGGAAAAACACTGCCTTCACAAGCCGCAGTGCTTCAAGGCTGCCCTGGAGCAGCGCACAGGTATGCAGCCCTTCCTGGAGGCATGAGGCCCTGAGCTGGGGAGCGTCCCCGCTGAGGGCATTTTGTGGACCCAGCACAATCGAGACAAATGGCATAATATCTGACTTTGCCTGCTACTAAAACATTGGGGAGTACCGCCAGAAAAGCTGGTTCACAAAGAAATTACCACTGGCTCTTAAAGGGCCCATGCACAAACTCACTCATTTCAGAAAGCAACCCAAAATCACCAGAAAGAAAGATGCACAGTGCTGTGGTGAAAAGAGACTCACCTAATAGGCCCTGAGTGCAACTCGGTGAGGGGTGAGACCTCTCCAGGGACTGGGACATTGGCAGCGGCCATTGTTGTGGCCCGGTGTGGGCATGCTGACACAGACGCCATTGGAATTCTCCCTGAGGTCTGCTAGCCCAGGTGTGACCCACCCACTAGAGCACTGATTTAATCCAGCACAGCCAGGGCAGGCAGCCCACCATAAAGACTGACCCCACCCAACAACAAGCCCTCAGGCAACATGTGGGCCTGCATACATTGGTGACTGGATTCTCTGCAGCCTGGCAACTGAGCCACTTCAGCAGGGCAGGACATGCACAAGGAGAGGGGGGAGAGTGTGGGGCGGTGGTGGAGTGTGTGGGGCTCCCACCGTGGAGAGACTGGGTCCGCTTGGGGAGGTCAGGGCATGCACACGGGGCAGGACTGTGTTGACTGTGTGGGGATCTGTGGGCGGCAGGGCTTGGCAGATGCAGAAGACTTGTGCTTCTCAAAGACCCTCATAGGGGGTTGGCCCCACGTTCCAAAGCCTGAAACAATTGGGTGCTCCTGTGCCTGAGGCCAGCCACACCCAGCTGAAATCCTCAGAGAGCTGACAAGAGACCTAAAGGCTGGAGGCTTATAGCAATTGTAAGGCCCTGAGCCTAACAACCTGCCACGCTGGGGGACTACTCACTTAAAAGAAATACTGAAACACAAATGTGGTATTAGAACTTGCAGCCAACTGTGCTGGGTCTCCCCGCACCTGATAAAGAGACTGAAGGGCCCACAACAAGTACAAGCAGCTGAGCATTACAACAGCTGGCCAGGAGCATAACTCGGCCTCCCTGGGCGCCTACAGGGAGAGCAAACAGGCCACAACAGAAGGACACACATAGCCCACATAGGGGTCACCCCTGGAACATTGAGAAATCAGGGAAGCACACTGCAGGCCTCCTAAGCCATCACTTACATAAGGTCACCTATCCAAGAGCAGGAGATGTAGCTGACCTACCTAATACATAGACACAAGCACAGGGAAAGAGGCAAAATGTGGCAAGGGAATACATTCCAAGTAAGGGAACAGGACAAAACCCCAGAAAAGGAACTAAGTGAAACAGAAATGAGCAACCTACCTGACAGAGAGTTCAAACAAAGAGTGTTAAGCGTGCTGACTGATCTGGGGAGAAGAATAGATGAACTCAGTGAGAATGTCGACAAAGAAATGGAAGATATAAAGAAGAACCAATCAGAAATGAAGAATACAATACTTGAAATGAAAAATTCACTAGAGCGACTCAAAACCAGAGTAGAGGATACAGAAGAACGGATCTGCGAACTGGACGAAAGACTAGAAGAAATTACCCAAGCTAAACAGGTAAAAGAGAAAAGAATTAAAAAGAGTGAGGACAGTCTAAGGGACCTCTGGGACAACATCAAGCGCACTAACATCCATGATATAGGTGTCCCGGAAGGAGAAGAGCGAGACAAAGGGGCAGAGAATCTATTTCAAGAAATAATAGATGAAAACTTCCCTAACCTATGGAAGGAAACAGACATCCAGGTACAGGAAGCACAGAGAGCCCCAAACAAGGTAAACCCAAAGAGGCCCACACCAAGACATGTCATAATCAAAATGTCCAGAATTAAAGATAAAGAGGGAATCCTAAAAGCCACAAGAGAAAGTCAAGTTACATACAAAGGAAACCCCATAAGGCTATCAGATGACTTCTCAGCAGAAATCTTACAGGCTAGAAGAGAGTGGCACGATATATTAAAAGTGCTAAAAGGAAAAAACTTACTGCCAAGAATACTCTACCCAGCAAGGTTATCATTCAAAATAGAAGGAGAGATAAAAAATTTCCCAGACAAGCGAAAATTAAAGGAGTTTGTCACCAAGAAACCAGTGCTACAAGAAATGTTAAAGGGACCGATTTAAGGGGAAAAGAGAAGGCCACAAATAGGAAAAATTATCTATTTCCATGATAAGAGGGTAATGGATACAAATGCACAAAAAAGAGCTTAGATATGTATCAAAAACATAAAATGAGGGAGGAGGGGAGTTAAAGAGTAGAGCTTTCAGACAGAGGTCAATCTAAAGAGACCATCAATTCTGTATAGAAGGAGAAAGGAACAGAGAAGGACTACTAAAACACTGAGGAAAAAAAAAGTTAAAAAATGGCAGTAAGTACATACTTATTAATAGCTACTTTAAACGTCAATGGACTAAATGCTCAAATTAAAAGGCATAGGGTGGCTGAATGGATAAAACACCAAGACCCATATATATGCTTCATACAAGAGACACACTTCAGACCTAAAGACACTCACAAACTGAAAGTGAAGGGATGGAAAAAGATACTCCATGCAAATGGCAATGAAAAGAAAGCTGGGGTAGCGGTACGCATATCAGACAAAATAGACTTTAAAACAAAAACTGTAAAAAGAGACAAAGAAGGGCATTACATAATGATCAAGAGAACAATCCAACAAGAGGATACAAACTTGTAAATATCTACACACCCAATGTAGGTGCACCTAAATATCTAAAGCCATTATTAACAGACATAAAAACAGAAATAGACAGTAACACAATAATAGTAGGGGACTTTAACACTCCACTTACACCACCGGATAGATCATCGAGACAGAAGATCAATAAGGAAACATTGGCCTTAAATGACACACTAGAACAGATGGACCTAGTAGATACATACAGAGCATTACATCCAAAAACAGAAGAATACACGTTCTTTTCAAATGCACATGGAACATTCTCCAGGATTGATCACATATTAGGCCACAAAACAAGTCTCCGTAAATTTAAGAAGACTGAATTAATACCAAGCATCTTTTCTGACCACAACGGTATGAAACTGGAAATCAACTATAGGAAGAAAATCAGAAAAGCCACAAATACGTGAAGATTAAACAAAATGCTACTGAAGAATCACTGGGTCATCGAAGAAATCAAAGAAGGAATCAAAAAATACCTGGAGACAAATGAAAATGAAAATATGACATGCCAGAATTCATGGGATACAGTGAAAGCAGTTCTCAGAGGGAAGTTTATAGCAATACAGGCCTATCTCAACAAACAAGAAAAATCTCAAATAAACAATCTAACAATGCACCTAAAGGAACTGGAGAAAGAAGAACAAACAGTGCCCAAAATCAGTAGAAGAAGGGAAATAATAAAAATCAGAGCAGAAATAAATGAAATAGAGACCAAAAAAAACAATAGAAAAAATTAGTAAAACCAAGAGCTGGTTCTCTGAAAAGATCAACAAAATTGACAAACATTTAGCAAGACTCACCAAAAAAAAAACGAGAGAAGGCACAAATACGTAAACGCAGAAATGAAAGAGGAGAAATTACAACAGACACCTCAGAAATACAAAAGATTATAAGAGAATACTATGAAAAGCTATATGCCAACCAATTCGACAATCTGGAAGAAATGGATAAATTCTTAGAATCATACACCCTTCCAAAACTGGATCAAGAACAAATAGAGAATTTGAATAGACCAATCACCAGTAAGGAGATCGAAACAGTAATCAAAAACCTCCCCCAAAATAAAAGTCCAGGACCAGACGGCTTCCCTGGTGAATTCTACCAAACATTCAAAGAAGACTTAATACCTATGCTTCTCAAACTCTTCCAAAAAATTGAGGAGGGGCGGAAGCTACCTAAATCATTCTACGAAGCCAACATTACCCTGATACCAAAACCAGACAAGGACAACGTAAAAAAAGAAAAATAGAGGCCAATATCACTGAGGAACATCGATGCAAAAATCCTCAACAAAATAGTAGCAAATCGCATACAACAATACGTCAAAAAGATTATACACCATGATCAAGTGGGATTTATTCCAGGTATGCAGGGATGGTTTAACATTCGCAAATCAATCAACGTGATAAACCACTCTAATAAAATGAAGAATAAAAATCACATGATCATCTCAATAGATGCAGAGAAAGCATTTGACAAGATACAGCATCCATTTATGATAAAAACTCTGAATAAAATGGGTATAGAAGGAAAGTACCTCAACATAATAAAGACGAAATATTACAAACCCACAGCCAATATCATCCTCAATGGTGAAAAACTGAAAGCTATCCCACTAAGAACAGGAACCAGACAAGGATGCCCACTCTCACCACTCCTATTTAACATAGTACTGGAAGTCCTAGCCAGAGCAATCAGGCAAGAGAAAGAAATAAAAGGGATCCAAATTGGAAAGGAAGAAGTGAAACTGTCACTATTTGCAGATGACATGATTTTATATATAGAAAACCCTAAAGAATCCACCAGAAAACTTTTAGAAGCAATAAACCAATATGGTAAAGTTGCAGGATACAAAATCAACATACAAAAATCAGTTGCATTTCTATACACTAACAACGAGGTAGCAGAAAGAGAAATTAAGAATACCATCCCATTTACAATTGCAACAACAAGAATAAAATACCTAGGAATAAACTTAACGAAAGAGGTGAAAGATCTGTACACCGAAAACTATAAAACATTACTGAAAGAAATTGAAGAAGAGACAAAGAATTGGAAAGATATTCCGTCCTCTTGGATTGGAAGAATTAACATAGTTAAGATGTCCATACTTCCTAAAGCAATCTATAGATTCAATGCAATCCCTATCAAAGTTCCAACAACATTTTTCACAGAAATAGAACCAAGAATCCTAAAATTTATGTGGAACAACAAAAGACCCCGAATAGCTAAAGGACTCCTGAGAAAAAAGAACAAAGCTGGAGGTATCACACTCCCTGATTTCAAAATATACTACAAAGCTATAGTAACCAAAACAGCATGGTACTGGCACAAAAACAGACACACAGATCAATGGAATAGAATCGAAAGCCCAGAAATAAACACACACATCTATGGACAGCTAATCTTTGACAAAGGAGCCAAGAACATACAATGGAGAAAAGAAAGTCTCTTCAACAAATGGTGTTTGGAAAACTGGATAGCCACATTGAAAAAAATGAAAGTAGACCCTTACCTTACACCATACACAAAAATTAACTCCAAATGGATTAAAGACTTGAATGTAAGACCTGAAACTATGAAACTTCTAGAAGAAAACATAGGCAGTACGCTCTTTGACATCGGTCTTAGCAACATTTTTTCAAGCACCATCTCTGACCAAGCAAAAGAAACAATAGAAAAAATAAACAAATGGGACTACATCAAACTAAAAAGCTTCTGCACAGCAAAGGAAACCATCAACAAAACGAAAAGACAACCTAACAATTGTGAGAAGATATTTGCAAAAAATACATGTGATAAGGGCTTAATCTCCAAAATATATAAAGAACTCATGCATCTCAACAACAAAAAACTAACAACCCAATTAAAAAATGGGCAAAAGACCTGAACAGACATTTCTCCAAAGAAGATATACAGATGGCCAACAGACACATGAAAAGATGTTCAAAATCATTAAGTATCAGGGAAATGCAAATCAAAACTACAATGAGATATCAACTCACGCCCATCAGAATGGCTATAATTAACAAGACAGGAAACAACACATGTTGGAGAGGATGTGGAGAGAAGGGAACTGTCATACACTGCTGGTAGGAGTGCAAACTGGTGCAGCCACTATGGAAAACAGTATGGAGATTCCTCAAAAAATTAAGGATAGAACTACCATATGATCCAGCTATTCCACTGCTGGGTATTTATCCAAAGAACTTGAAATCACCATTGCATAAAGATACATGCACCCCTGTGTTCATTGCAGCGTTATTCACAATAGCCAAGACTTGGAAGCAACCTAAGTGCCCATCCAGGGACGAATGGATAAAGAAGATGTGGTATATATACACAATGGAATACTACTCAGCCATAAGAAACGAGGAAATCCAGCCATTTATGACAACATGGATGGATGTTGAGAGTATTATGCAAAGTGAAATAAGTCAGAGGGAGGTCAAATACCGTATGATTTCCTTCATTAAGTAGTAGATAATAACAACAATAAACAAACATATAGAGACAGAGATTGGATTGGTGTTTACCAGTTGGGAAGGGGGGAGGGGGGAGGGCAAAAGGGATAATTCGGCACATGTGTGTGGTGATGGGTTGTAATTAGTATTTGGATGGTAAACATGATGTAATCTATGCAGAAATAGAAGTATAATGATGTACACCTGAAACTTATACAATGTTATTAATCAATGTTACTGCAATAAATAAATAAAAAAAAAAGCTGAGGGAGTTCATCACCACTAGACCTCTCCTTACAAGAAATGTTGAAAGGAGCCCTCCTACCTGACACAAAAATATAAATGTATACAAAATATTAAGGAAGGTGATAAATCGACAGAGAGTGTCAGAAAATTACAACTCTGTAACAGAATAAGTTAGTAAACACTTAATTATAAAATAAAGGCTAAAGGGAAACAATGTATTAAAAATTACTATAACCACGTCAATTTGGTAATGAACTCACAATACAAAGATCGATAATTTGTGACAACAAAAGCATAGAAGGGAAAGAGGAAAAGGACGGAAACTACATAGGCTAACAGAGATAAAATGCTATCAGCAGAAAAAGACACTCTCATCTATGAGATCTTTTATACAAACCAGACTGTAACCACAAAACAAAAAATGGGAGCAGAGTCACAAAACATCAAAAAAGAGGAAATTGAGAAACACTTCACACATCACAGAAACCCATCAAACTGAAATGGCAGACAGAAATACAAGGAAAAAGAAACAATGGAAATATAGAACAACCAGAAAACATAAGGTAAAACGGCAGTATTAAGCCCTAATATATAAATAATAACTCTAAATATAAATGGATCGAATTCATCAAACAAAAGATACAGAGTGGCTGGATGGATGAAAAAACAAGACCTACAATATGTTGTCTCCAGGAGACCCATCTCAGCTCTAAAGACAAACATAAGCTCAAACTGAAAGGATTGAAGATGATACTCCAAGCAAATGACAACCGAAGAAAGCAGGTGTAGCCATACTTATATCAGACAAAATAGACTTAAAGCAAAAAAGACAACAAGAGACAAAGATGGACATTATATAATGATAAAAGGGACACTCCATAAAGAATATATAACATGTATTAATATATATGCACCTAACACAGGAGCAGCGAAGTATATAAAGTAACTACTAACAGACCTAAAGGGAGAAATTGACAGCAACATAGTAATAGTAGGGAACTCCACTAACATCAATGTATAGATCATCCAGACAGAGAGTCAACAGGAAACATTGGCCATAAATGAAACACTAGATCAGATAGACTTCATAGATACATATAGAACATTCCATCCAAAAGCAGCAGAATACACATCTTTCTCAAGGGCACATGGAACATTCTCAAAGATAGACTACAGGTTGGGAAACACAAGAAGTATAAATAAATTTAAGAAGACTGAAATCATATCAAGCATCTTTTCTGACCACAATGGTATGAAACTAGAAATCAAGCACAAGAATAACGCTGAAAAAGTCACAAATATGTTGAGACTAAACAACATGCTACCGAACGACTATTGGATCAATGAAGAAATCCAAGGAGAAATCAAAATATACCTGGAGACAAACGAATACGAACACAAAACATACCAAAATCTAATCTACGGGATGAAAATAAAGAGGTACCAAGAGGGAAGTTTATAGCAATGAAGGCCTACTTCAAGAAACAAGAAAAATATCAAATAAACAACCTAACACTACACCTAAAATAACTAAAAAAGAAGAACAAACAAAAGCCCAAAGTCAGTGAGAGGAAGAAAACAATAAAAATTAGACCGGAAATAAATAGAGGCTAAAAAGACAATAGAAAGGATCAATGAATCTAAGAGCTGGTTTTTACAGAAGATAAACAAAATCGACAAACTTTTAGCCTGACTCACTAAGAAAAAAGAGAGAAGACTCAAATAAAATCAGAAATGAAAGAGGAGAAATTACAATGGACACCACAGAAATACAAAGGATTATAAGAGAATACTAAGAAAAGCTATACACCAACAAATTGGATAACCTAGAAGAAATGGATAAATTCCTAGACTCATACAACCTCCCAAAACTGAATCAAGAAGAAATAGAGAATCTGAATAGACCAATCACAAGTAAAGAGATTGAAACAGCAATCAAAAACTTCCCAAAAAACAAATGTCCAGGACCAGACGGCTTCTCTGGTGAAATCTTCCAAACATTCAAAGAAGATTTAATTCCAATCCTTCTCAAAATCTTCCGAAAAATTGAAAAGAATGGAAAGCTTCCTAACTAATTTTGCGAGGCCAATGTTACTCTGAAACCAAAATTAGACAAGGACAACACAAAAAAGGAAAATTACAGGCCAATATCGCCCATGAACATAGAGGAAAAATCCTCAACAAAATATTAGCAAATCAAATACAACAATACATTAAAAGGATAATACATCACAACCAAGTGGGATTTATTCCAGGGATGCAGGGATGGTTCAACATCTACAAATCAATCAACGTGATACACCATATTAACAAAATGAAGAATAAAAATCACACAATCATCTCAATAGATGCAGAGAAAGCATTAGACAAGATTCAACATCCATTTATAATAAAAACTCCCAGTAAAATGGGTATAGAAGGAAAGTACCTTGACATAATAAAGGCCTTATATGACAAACCCACAGCCAACATCATACTCAATGTTAAAAACCTGTGGGCTATCTCTCTAAGAACAGGAACCAGACAAGGGTGCCTGCTTTCACCATTCTTATTCAACATAGTATTGGAAGTCATAGCCAGAGCAATTAGGTAAGAGAAAGAAATAGAAGGTATCTAAATTGGAAATTAAGAAGTAAAACTGTCACTATTTGCAGATGACATCATTCTATATATAGAAAACCCTAAAGAGTCCACCAAAAAACTATTAGAAACAATTAACAAATACATTAAAGTAGCAGTGTACAAAATCAACCTACAAAAATCAGTTGCATTTCTATACACTAACAAAAAAACTAGCAGAAAGAGAAATCAAGAATACAATCCCATTTACAATTGCAGCAAAAAGAATAAATTATCTAGGAATAAATTTAAGGAGGTGAAAGACCTATACACTAAAAACTATAACACATTACTGAAACAAATTGAAGAAGACATCAGGAAATGGAAAGATATTCCATGCTCATGAATTGGAAGAATTAACATAGTTAAAATGTCCATATTACCTAAAGCAATCTACAAATTCAATGCAGTCCCAATCAGAATGCCAGTGACATTTTTCATGGAAATAGAACAAAGAATCCTAAAATTTACATGGAACAACAAAAGATCCCAAATAGCCAAAGCAATCCTGAGAAAAAAGAACACAGCTGGAGGTATCACACTCCCTCATGTCAAAATATATACAAAGCTATAGTTATCAAAACAGCATGGTACTGGTACAAAAACACATACACAGATCAATGGAACAAAATTGAGGGCCCAGAAAAAAACCACACATCTACAGATAGCTAATTTTCGACAAACGAGTCAAGAACATACAATGGAGAAAGGAAAGTCTCTTTAATAAATAGTGTTGGGAAAACTGGACAGTCACATGCAAAAGAATGAAACTACATTATCTTATACCATACAGAAAAATTAACTCAAAATGGATTAAAGACTTGAATGTAAGACCTGAAACTATAAAACTTCTAGAGGAAAACATAGGCAGTACACTCTTTGACACTGGTCTTAGCAGTATCTTTTCGAATACCATGTCTACTCAGGCAAAGGGAAACAAAAGAAAAAGTAAACAAATGGGACTACATCAAACTAAAAAGCTTCTGCAAGGCAAAGGAAACCATCAACAAAATGAAAAGACAACCTATCAACTGGGAGAAGAGATTTGCAAGTCATATATCTGATAAGGGGTTAATATCCAAAATATACAAAGCACTCATACAACTCAATAACAAAAAAGAAACAACCTGATTAAAAAATGGGCAGAGGATATGAACGGACATTTTTCCAAGAAGATATACAGATGTCCAGCAAGCACATGAAAAGATGTTCAGCATCTCTAATTATTAGCAATATGCAAATCAAAACCACAGTGAGCTATCACCTCACTCCTGTCAGAATGGCTATTATTAAAAAGACAAGAAATAACAAGTGTTGGAGAAGATGTGACAAAAAGGGAACCCTTCTACACTGCTAGTGGGAATGTAAATTGGTGCAGCCACTATGTAAAACAGTATGGAGATGCCTCAAAAAATTAAAAACAGAAATACCATATGATGTAGGTATTCCACTTCTGGGTATTTATCCAAAGACGATGAAAACACTAATTCGAAAAGATATTATGCACTCCTGTGTTCATTGCAGCATTATTCACAATAGTCAAGACTTGGAAGCAACCTAAGTGGCCATCAATGGACGAATGGACAAAGAAGATGTGGTATATATACACAACGGAATACTACTGAGCGATAAAAAAGATGAAATCTTGCCATTTGTGACAACACGGAAGAACCTTGAGGTATTTTGCTAAGCGAAGTAAGTCAGACAGAGAATGACAATTACCATTTGACTTCATTCATGTGTGGAAGATAAACAAACAAATGCACAGATATGGAGAACAGATTGCTGGTTACCTGAATGGAATAAGGGAGAGGTCAGGGCAAAAGAGGTAAAGGGGCACATGTGCATGGTGGCAGATGGAAACTAGACTTTTTTTGGTGAACACAATGCAGTCTATACAGAAGTCAATACATAATGATGTACACCTGAAATTTATATAATGTTATAAACCAATGTGACCTCACTAAAATATATGTATATATAAATATATATACAACATTATTCATTACAGTATTGTTTACAGGTGTAAAATATCAGAAATAAACTAAATGCCCCTACATAGGACAATGGTTGAATAAACTGTGGTACATCCACATAATGGAGTACTTGTGGCTACAAAAAAGAATGAGGGAGACCTCTATGAACTTATATGGGGTAGTTTCCAGAACATATTGTTAAGTTTTAAAAGCTAAGTATATACTCCATTTTGTGTAAGAAAGAAGGAGGGGGATGAGAAAATATATACACATTTTCTCATTTGCACAAAAAAGCAACACAGGTAGGATAAAACACACACTAATGAGATTTGTTACCTTCAGAGTTTGAGTGGGAACTGGTAGAAAAGATGAGGAGGGATAGGAATGGAGTAGAAAGAATTGGGGAGAAGTGACACTTCTCTTGGATAAACCTTTTTGTATAATTCTGACTTTTGCAACCATTTTAAAGTTGCATATGCTCAAAAAATAAAATAAAAGCAAAGGAATGGGGGAAACCCTACAATGGAAGAGAAACAGAAATGAAACTAACCGTATTTCTAATGAATAATAAAATACACCAAGGTCAAGGCCAGTGTGAGGGAGGGTGGAAAATCCAAGTAATTTTTGAACAAAGCATTTTGACTCTATACCTTCAGGCTAAAGGTCAAAAGAAATATAAACAAATATTGAAGCATATTTAGTAAGATTTTTTTAAGAGGTATTAAATAGCAATTCTGAAATTACTTTGTGTATTCTAGGACTAAGCAAAACTGTAAATACATTTTCAATAATGGGAGCCAGGTTTCTCATTGTCTGAGAAGCGAATTACAAATATGGAAAAGAGGAAGGCTTTAATGAACCTCATAGTGTTGGATTAGAATTAAAAGCATCAGAATGAATTCACAATTTTAATATACAGATAGATAGATACGTAAAAGTATGTGTGTGTGTGTGTGTGTATATATATATATATATATATATATATACTGAGTGCTGAGAGGACCTAGAAGCAATGAAACCCCAGTAGCAATGAGTACATCTAGTGCCGAGATCTTGGTTTCTAAAAACTTTTCTCCACTAAAATGAATAAGGGATCCTTGGAGAAATGGCTGGATCCAGAGCTGGGGCTGGCAAAATATAAGATAAGACTGGAATTTCTTGTGCCAGAAAGTAAAGAAGTGCTCAAAAAATGAAGGGAAATGTCAAAAGGACAGAGAAACCAGCTTGTAGAGGTTCTGACTGGCCAAATATATGATGATCTGAGCATCAAAATAATGATAGTAATGGATTGTAATCCATTGAATAAAATAAGAACCCATGGATCCATACTGCTATCAGGAAATGAATGAATGATAAGGAAAAGCTCTGTCTTATAGTAGAATGCCAACTAATAAATGTAGAAGGAGAGGTGGAATTATAAAATCACCTTTTGGAACCTATCACAGTAACATTGTAATAATTAATTCAACCAAGCACCATGAATAGATGCTAAAACAAGTGGGTGAATTTGATGAGAAAAAGGATAGTCTTAAAATGCTCTCCCACGAATTCCTTATTCATTGCAAAGAGAAGAATAGTAACTTTACGGTAGAGAAATCTGGCAGAGCCTAGTTTAATTAACTGATTAAAATTAACATCACCAGTTAATGTCACGTGTGTATCTTGGTATCTTCAATCAGAGGGACTGCAACAAAAATTAAAAGTAAAATTAAAACAAATGAATAAGTTTTAAAAGAGTTTAAATAAACTTTCAAATAATGCTTTTTGGACATTTGTAACATTTAAACAGGATATTCAGGCTTAAAAATGCACTAAGACTTTTGGGACATAATGTATACATATTTTTCTGAACCGTTTGAGAATAAGTTGTGCTGAGAAAGACACAAATCACTTCTGTGGTATTCCTGCCCAAAATGCATAACCTGAATCTAATCACAAGGAAACATCAGACAAACCCAAAACGAGGGGTGTTCTACAAAATCACTGGCCTGTATTCTTCAAAAATGACAAGGTCATAAAAAGATAAAGGAAGGTTGAGGATCTGTTTAAGAGTAAAGAAAACTAAAGCAATATGACAATCAAAGCCAATACATGATCTAAGATTCCCTTTTGCTATTAAAGGACATTATTGGGACAGGTGGTGAATTAATAATAACGTCTGAATGTTAGAAAATGGTATTGTATTAATGTTAACTTCCTTGTCTTAATAATTGTACTGTCGTTATGCAAGATAATTTCCTTGTTTTTAGGAAAATACATACCGATGTATTTAAGGTAGAGAGGCATCGCATCTGAAACTTACTCTCAAATGCTTCAGAAAAATACATATACAGTATGTCCCTAAAGTCTTAGTGCCTTTTTAAGCCTGAATATCCTCAGAAGTTTAAAATGTTACATATGTGCAAAAAGCATTATTATAAAGTTTATAAATTCCTTTAAAACTTATTTATTGGTTTTAATTTTAATTTTTGTTGCAGTCCCTCTGATTGAAGATAACAAATGCTGAAGCATGGGAAACCCTAGGCAAAGATATCTAGCCTGTTCTGAATCTCTTGGCACCCTTTGGCACTACTATAACCACAAATACTCACACATGTGAGTATGTAAGAGTATGTGTATGTAGGTTACCAAAATGTGGGCATATACATATGTGTAATGTAGACTGCCAAAGTGGTTGAAGTTGGCTGAAGCAGTGACCTGAAAACAAACACAAAGCAGTATCTCCCAGGATTATCTGAACAATAATCTAATCATCATTTTAAACAGCAGTTCCCAAAAGAATGACTACATATCAAGCCATCAAAATCATCTGGAGAACTTTAAAATATATAGATTCCGAGACTCTGCCTCAGAGAGACTGAATCAGAATCTCTAAAGATGGGACCAGGAAATCTATTTTTACAGCACTCCCTAGATTTTTCTAACACACAATCCAGTTTAGCAATCACTGATTTTCAACACCTTCCAAGTTGCCCATCATTCTTGAGGTGGGAACCAGTTGACTGAGAGAGAGAGGAAAAAAATGTTGGACATCAAGTCTACTGCAAGATAAGAATTAAAACAAGAATTCCATTCTAGAGATTGTATCTCACTACATTAACTCCAAGAAGATAGATGTGCTAGAATCATCACAAAACCAGGTTACATAAAAGGTCAAGGAAGGGAGAACTTCCTTAAGGAAAGCAGAAGAAATGGTAACTCTATAAGAAGATGAAGCAGCTAAGAGGCTTCATTTCCTCATACATGGAGTTGTCCATCCAGCCATATACCCTGCCTGTAGACAATAACATCGGAGGAAATGTGGGTAACATTCATAGTTAAAAGGTGTCAATAAAGGTTTGTATTAATATTTTAGTGAAGTTTGCCAGCTACTATGTGCTAGTCCTATTGAAACACTCTACTTGCATTACCTCATTTAAGCATCACCACAGCCCTATGAATTTCTGTTTATTACCTTCCTTATCTTGCAAGTGGGAAAACACAGGCCCAGAGAGGTTAAGAAAAATGCTCAAAGAGGCACCACTAATAAGTAATGGGATCAGGATTTAAAGAGAAGCAGGCTGGCACCAGAATGTGCACACTCTACTGTTCTGCCTCACCCCAAAAATGATATCTGAGAAGGAAACCTAAAAGAAAACAGAAGAGAACTGAAATGAGCTGTACTGAACATCTAGTGAAGAGAAAACTTGGTCTTAATAATCTTTTCTTTTTGTTTTTCTGAT
Organism: Diceros bicornis minor; assembly: GCF_020826845.1. NCBI lineage: Eukaryota > Metazoa > Chordata > Mammalia > Perissodactyla > Rhinocerotidae > Diceros > Diceros bicornis. The sequence continues at coordinate 61,626,886 of NC_080781.1, forward strand.
TAGTGCCTTTTGATGGATAGTCCCTTCTCTCCAGATGAGGCTAGTTGGTGGCATTTTACATCCTCTCTTGCCTTAGCATATTTTTACAGGCTCCTGTTTGATTCTACTTAGATAATAAGACCTAGGGGACTTCTTTCACTAATTGCTTAGTAGAATTTCTGTCACATTGGCACTCTTTTCATCCCGATATCTAAATGCAGGACACATATGGATTTAGGTAATGTCCTTAGCATCTTAGATTGGGGAGCATTCAGCTCTGTTAGTGTTAACCAGCAGATGATTTATATCACAAGATATCAGAAGTCTACAAGAAGATAAGAGGAACCTCAAGGAAAAAGTGAACCTCTCCTGACCCTCATTTATTTTGATACTGCTTTTGATGCCAGATGGGGCTGAATTGGGAGGGAATTGAAAAATATATTGCAATAAAGGCAGAGTTATAAGCTCTATAAACCCTTCTGAAAGACATGAGGGAAGTCAGTAAATTTTTCTTAGAAACTAAAAAGCAGACTGGTCTTGCCTACATGGCCCAGGACCCCAGGGAGGCCACACAGTTAGCACTGGACTTAACAACAGAATCCTAAAATTTCAATATTTATATTACATTCTGGATCACTAGAAAGAATCAGAGGTTAAAGAAGCTCAAAATTTCTAATAGACATCTCTACGACCTAGAACAGAAAGAAAAGATAAGTGAGTTTACAGGAAAAAAAGAAAAAGTAAAGTTCTACCTGTTCTAGGAGGGGCAAAGATTATGAACAAGCCAGAGAAGATCAGGAGAAAGTTAAAGTGTTCATTATATTACAAATCATAATGTTACCCACCATTTATTTTTCATAGCTAACAGGTATTGAATGTTTAACTATATATAGGAACTTTGCTCAGTATTTTACATACATTACCTTAGTAAATCCTTGAAACCCTGTGAACTAGGTAATCGTATTTGCCCCATTTTACACATAAGAAAACCGGAGCTCAGAGAAATTATGTTACTTCCCAAGGACACACAATTAGTAAGTAATGGAGCTAAGATTTGAATATAAGCCTGTGCTCTTAACCATTATGGTATACTGCTGAGTCAAAAAATACCTAGTAGAAAAGTAGGAGGAAAAAACATATCTCCATGTAGCCAAGTAACCAATATCTCCCAGGTGAAGCTTACCAACTCTGTAGGAAGAAGTTAACTTTAAAATATGAGCAATAGAGTAATTTAGAGAAAAGGAGTTAAATATTCTTTGAAATTTATCAAAAAATATGAGTTAAAGTATGTGGGTTAAGAATATAAGGGCACAATTCCAAATAAAATAAGTGATTTATGCCAGGATCATGAATGGTAGTAAGGCCATTGGAGATAATGTTGTCGGGAAGCAACATATTCATATCACGCCAGAGAATTACTTGATAAATTAATTACCTAATACCAAGGAGAAATATACCTTTACAATGCGGATATCTGGCAATCACCATCTCAGGCAGGTGTTCAAACTGTATCACTAATAATGGTAAAAGAAGATTTCTCCTGATGTGATACAATGAGAAGTACACAATCTCATCTATGAAGCATTCTTGCCAAAAATGTTTATGCTGATATACTCAGTCTTCTAAACCCAGCTTCCAATTTACAGGAAACATGGGGATAGAAGAACAAGTTATATAAAATGATGAGGAAGTTATCAGACAGATCTAGAATGTGGGACATTCTCCAAGAAAACTAGCTAGGGCTCTTCAAAAAGACAGTGTCTTAGAAAAAAAGGTGGAGGTACTGTTCTAGATTAAAAGAGATTAAAGACACATAGAAATTGTGTACAATTGGGGAAATCTGACTATGGACTTGATGTCAGATTATCTCATGGAATTAATTTTTTTAGATTAATGGTATTGTGGTTATATAAGAGAATCATTCTTAGGAGTTGCATGCTGAAGTATTTGAGAGTGAAGTGTGTGTGTGTGTGTGTATGTGTGTGTATATATGTTCTCTCTCCCTCTCTCTAATAGAAAATAAGATATATAACATAGAAAGATAGATATATAGATATATATATAAATAATATAGTAGATATAAATAGCACAACAGAGACAGAGACAAAGAGAGAACTTGAAAATGTGTCAAAATGTCAACCAATATAATTAAAATTTTGGAAAAACATAAGTGTAACCACTAATAGAACAGAATATTGTGTAAAATTTTTAACCTTTAGTGGAAAAAATAATGGAACAAAGAAGACAATGAATCCAACAAATGGCAAGAAAGAAGAAAAAGAACACAAAAAAGCATTTTCTTGAAAAAATAAGATGGCAGGAATTTTCAGTAATAACAATACATGTGAATGGACTAAATTTACCTACTGAAAAGTGATATGTTTATTGTTCAAAATTAAGCCAAATATTTTAACCCAATATATATATTTTTACAAAATCAGGTAGAAATTACTTAAGCAAGTAAGATTATTAAACTAAGGATCTCTTTTAAAACATATACGAGAATAATGTACCAATTTTCAAGAGAGTAAATAGATTGATTTTGAAATCCAGTCTTTTTCAAGATTGAAAGAAAATGTAAATAATTTAAAGTAAAAAATGACTGTTAACAACAATCTGAAATAAAATTAAGAAAACTATTTCATTCACAGTAGCATCAAAAAGAATAAAATACTTAGGAATAAATTTAATATGAAAACTTAACTCTGAAACTTATAGTCTGAAAACTACAAAAGATTGTCAAAAGAGAAGACACAAATAAATGGAAAGCCAGGCCATTTTTGTCAATTGGAAAACTTAATATTGTTAAGATGACAACACTTCCCATATTGGTCTACAGACTCAATCTGATCCCTTCCAAGCTAGCTTTTTTTCTTTTTCCTTAAAATGACAAACTGATCCTAAATTTCATATAGAATTGCAAAGGACTCCAAATAGCCAAAATAATGTTGAAAAACAAGAACAAATTTGGAGGACTTACACTTCCCGATTTCAAGACTTTCCACAAAGTTACAATAATCATGTAATATGGTACTAGCATAGGAATAGACAAAGAGCTCAATGGCATAGAATAAAAAATCCAAAAATAAATCTATACATTTATGGTCAATTGATTTTCAATAACGGTGCTAAGACAACTCAATGGGGGAAAAATAGTCTCTTCAATAAACCTATAGGGACAACTGGATAGCCACATGCAAAAGAATGAAGTTGGATTCCTATCTCACAATATATACAAAAAGTAACTGAAAATGCATCAAAGATTTAACTGTAAGAGCTAAAATTTTAAAACTCTTAGAAGAAAACATAGAGGTAATCTTCATGACATTGAATTAGGAAATGGTTTCTTAGATATGACAGCAAAAGCAAAAAAAAAAAACGAAAAAATAGATAAGTTGAACTTGATAAAAATTAAAACCTTTTGTGCTTCAAAGGATACCATCAAGAAGATGATAAGACATTGACAAAATTGTAGAAAATATTTAAAAATCATGTATCTGATAGGGGACTTGTATATAGAATATATAAAGAACTACTACAGCTCAATAATAAAAAGACAAATAACCCAATTTAAAAGTGGGAAAATGACTTGAAAAGACATTCCTCCAAAGAAGATATACAAATGGCCAATAAAAACATGAAAGGATGTTCAACATCATTAGTTATTAGGGTGTTGCAAATCTAAACCACAATGAGACACCACTTTATACTCACTAGGATGGCGATCACCACATAGACAGATAATAACAAATTTCGGAAAGGAGATAGAGAAATTGGAACTCTCATACACTACTGGTGAAAACGTAAAAATGGTGTAGCTACTTTGGAAAACAGATTGGTAGTTACTCACATAGTTAAACATAGAGTTACCACACAACCCAGCCATTTCACTTCTAGGTATATATACCCAAGATAAGTGAAGACGTTCACACAAAAACTAGTACATATATGTTCATAGCAGCACTATTCCCAATAGCTAAAATGTGGAAACAAAACAAATGTCCATCAACTGATGAGTAGATAACTAAAATGTGGGTATATCCACATGATGGAATTATTATTCAGCCATATAAAGGTGGAGGTGGTTAGAAGTGCTAAGATTATGGACATATTTTGAAGTGAGAGCTACAGAATTTGTTAATGGATTAGATGTGAGAAGAAGAAAAAGAGAGAAATCAAAGATAACTCTAAAGTTTTTAGCTTGAGCAAGTAGAAGAAATTGAAATGGAGAAGCCTGTGGAAAGAGTAGGTTTGGAGGGGTAGATCAGTAGTTCATTTTGGACACGATAAGTTTGGAGACAAATAGAAACTCAGAAGAAGACGCCAAATAGGAAATTGCATACATGAGCCTGAAGTTCAGGGGAGAGATCTGAGCTAGAGAAATAAATCTTGGAGTCATTCCTTCATTCAACAAATGCTTATTGAGTGTCATTCCTATGTCAGGTATTGTGCTAGAAACTGTGCTGTCCAATATGGTCACCACTAGCCATATATGGCAATTAAATTAATTTAAATGAAATAATATTAAATATTCAGTTTCTTATTCTCATTAGCCAAATCTCAAATGCTCAACAGCCACATGTGCCTAGTGGCTTCCATACTGGACAGCACAGATAGAGAACATTTCCACCAGCACAGAAAGATCTTTTGGACCATGCTGTGCTATATCTTATTGGCCAAGATATAATAGGCAAGCCTAACAAGTCACAATCTTAGAAGTAAAAGTGGTAGTATAATATATAATGTAGTGTTAAAAACATGGACACTAGACTCAGAAAGCCTGAGTTCAAATCCTGGCTCTAACTTCCGGAAGCTACTTAAATTTCATGCCTTGGTTACTTCAGCTATAAAATGGAATGATAAAACCTAACTCACAGACATGATGTGAGGTTTAAATGAGTTGACATTTGCAAAGTGCTTATCATAGAGCATTATATACAGTAAGTGCTAAATCAGTGTTGTTTCTTTGTGTTGTTAAATCACAGTGGCAAATTGGTTATTATATTTTGAATAAGTAACTAGATGCCAACAAGTGAACCTGAATCAGGGAAAAGAGTGAGAATAAATGAAAAGAAATAAATGTTTTACAAAAAGTGTCTGAGAACCATGTACTTGGAAGATTCCAAGCTAATATCCTGAATAAGGCTCTGAATTTTTCATCAAGATTATTGTTCTTTTTATTCTTGTCCATATGTGTACTGGTGCCATTGCTATGATGGAGAAGTAAATACATGTAAAAAATATTTCTGCTGTATCTAAAATTCTTGAATAATATATCTACTATGAATATGAGAAGGTGTGTGTGGGGAGGGGGTTGATATAATATGAGGCAGGATGGGCCAAGATATTACAGTGACTTCCATATTTGCCAGGGCTAACTCTGTCAATTTCCATTGTACTGGTAAAGCACAATAGCAAATCTTTGGTAGATTGAATGGTTTTGAGTAACACCAACTGAGCCTATATCACTAAAAAATGAGTTAAATCATGGGAAAGGAAGACAAGAGGAGCTAATTTATAAGAAGCATCTTAGAATCTGAATTTGCATTTGTTTACTTGGATAAGCCTGGGTAAAGAGTTGATGAGCTCATGACTTGTGAGCAGATCCTAGTCAACAGTATGGTGACCTCAGAGGATATAGATTAATAAATACAACCCCTACCTCAAGATCAAGCATATTCTGGCCCAACCTGACACTAATTGATGGATAAAATTAATTAGCCAAGATAGGATAATTAAATCATCAAAGAGGTCTGAGAAAGTTTCTTGGGCTCTTACTAAAGGTTCTGTGAAACTGGACCTTCCTGGGCACATTCCATCTAAACTATCCCACGAGGTAAACTTGTTACTGGTTCAACTAAGATTACAGCTAACTTCTTGCGAAAGGATGATTGTAACTACGTATTATTTGAGTAGTTGGGCATATGTGTATATATATGTGTGTATATGAGTGAATTAGCTGTGAATAAGAAAACTTCAAAAGTCAGGATTCTGTATTCTTTAATTCTTTGATGTCTCATCTATGGAAATCATATTGACGTTTTATTAAATTAGAAAGGATATGAGTAACATTTTATTAAACTAATTCCTTTTCCCCTCTGCCCAGGCCTACCTCTCTTGAGCGTAGCCTAGAAAGATGTACTTTTCCATTAATGGCTTCCATGCCAGATACGAGGAAAAAGAAAAAAGGAAATCATATACAGAGAAATTATTAAGCTTAGCAACAAGTAAGAAGTCCAGATTTTTATAGGCCACTCCGCAGGGTCCTCATTCTGAAGGTATCTATCTCACATTGCTTAAAATACTTAGGATCCTTGGCCAGATTCCAAGGACAGACCCAGAAAGAATCAAGAGATTGCTGAACATGCCTACACGGTCCCCAGGAATAATGCTATTTGATTTACTTCCTGTTTGTTGGTATCTGGCTGAGTACCTCAACTCTCCATAGGTGTATACTTTGGAGTCTAAGTGGCAAGCACCAAAAGACACCTGATCTTCACATCACTAGGTTGGGGGAGAGGTTGTATGAGGAGTACTGTTTAGTGAGGACTTTAAAGGTATATGTGGTGTGTATATATATACACAAAGGTATATGTGGTGTGTATCTATGGGTGCATACATATGCACATTTCAGGGAAGAGGGTGATAGAAACAAAGATGCAGTGTGATACATGAGTTTGCTAATGAGAAATCCAGATGGAGACAAAATCCTGTTTACAAAAATCTTGCTGTTATTGAAAAACATAAAATAGCTGAAAGATGCAAGGCTACACTCAGGGCTGCTACATATGTACACACAGACTGCATTGTACACCACCAGGAGAAGCATCATTCACAAAGCCTACAACATAAATGGTGACCCCTGGAGTTGGGTAATATGGAAGTTCTCGTATATCATACCAGATGATAGAGAAATAAAAATATAATAACATAATAGTTAATGTGTATTGAACTTCTACTCTGTGCCAAGCACTTTCTAAATGCATTATACATATTTCACTTAGTTATTCCTCACGATAACACTGAATTAGGTGCTATTACTATCCCCAATCTACAAATGAGGAAAGGGGCAATAAGAGGTGAAATGACTTGGCCAAGATTATACAGCTACTAAATTGTGGCATTGGGATACAAACCCAAGCAGTTTGACTACAGAGCCCATGTATTTAACCAATATGTTGTACAAAACAAAAACAGGGGATTTACCTGGTTTATCTATAAAATTAAAACTGAATGTAGACGCATAATACCACCTATAAAGTATTTTTGTCAAAAATTGAACCTACCACTGACAAAACCTCTAAATCAAAATAGCAGTTTATAGGATTCAGACTGTATTTTGTGATAGACAGACTATATTTAGTGATGGAATCAGGAGAATGTGGGAAATTGTACAGGATAAACAACCCAGTTATTTCCAGAAATAAATGGAAAGAAAGAAAAAAAAAGCGGGGGGGAACTATAGATTAAAAGAGACTTGAGATTTAACCAAATGCAATGATACAACGTGTGGACCTTGTGTGGATCTTGATTTAAACAAACTGTAAAAAAAAAAAAATTGAGACAATTGGGAAATTTTTAAATGTGATGATATTAAGAAATTGTTGCTTTTTAGGTGTGAAAATGGTATTGTGCTATGTTAAAAAAAAAGAGTCCTGGGCCGGCCCGGTGGCGCAAGCGGTTAAGTGCGCGCGCTCCGCTGCGGCGGCCCGGGGTTCGCTGGTTCGGATCCCGGGCGCGCACCGACGCACTGCTTGGTAAGCCATGCTGTGGCGGCGTCCCATATAAAGTGGAGGAAGATGGGCACAGATGTTAGCCCAGGGCCGTCTTCCTCAGCAAAAAAAAAAAAAAAAAAAAAAAAAAAAAAAAGAGGAGAATTGGCGGATGTTAGCTCAGGGCTGATCTCCTCACAAAAAAAAAAAAAAAAAAAAAAAAAAAAGAGTCCTTACCTTTTACTGATATGTACATATTTATGAATGAAATGATATGACATCTGAAATCTGCTTCAAAATAATCCAGTGGGTGGAAGAGAAAGCAGGTGAGGGTATAGCTGAAACAAGATTGGCTACTTGTTGATACTGGTTGAAGCAGGGTGCTGGATACAGGGAGGTTCATTATACTATTATCTTTACTTCTATATATGTTTAAAATTTTCCATAATAAAAGATTATTTCTTAAAAAGAACAAGAAAATAGAGAAACTGGTAGCTGTGGTTGCTTCCCGAGATGGAAACTGGGTGGTTGGGGACCAGGGGTAAAAAGGAGACTTCCTTTATATCGTTTTCCTTTTGTACTTCTTAAATTTTGTACCAAGTATATGTATAACCTATACGAAATTAAATTAAATTGAAGAAAAACAAGTTCAGTTTTTTTAAATTCCACACATAAGTGATACCTACAGTATTTGTCCTTCTCCGTCTGACTTATATTCACTTAGCATAATACCTTCAAGGTCCACCCGTGTTGTCACAAATAGCAAGATTTCCTTCTTTCTTGTGGCTTAATAATATTTCATGGTGTATATATACCACATCTTCTTTATCCATTCATCCATTGATGGATACTTAGGTTGTTTACATGTCTTGGCTATAGTAAATAATGCTGCAATGAATATGGGTGTGCAGATATCCCTTTGAGATATTGATTTCAATTCCTTCGGATATATACCCAGGAGTGGGATTGCTGAATCATACGGTAGCTCAATTTTTAATATTTTGAGGAACCGCCATACTATTTTCCATAATGTCTGTACCAGTTTACATTTCCACCAAAAGTGTATGAGTGTTCTCTTTTCTCCACATCCTCACCAACACTTATTATCTCTTGTCTTTTTTATAAAAGCCATCCTAACAGGAATATAAAGAAACTGAATTTGTAAAAACAGAGAATAGAATGGTAGTTACCAGGAGCTGGGGGGTGGGGGAATCAGGGAGATGTTGTTTAAGGGTACAAACTTACAGGTAGTAGATAAATAAGTTCTGGAGCTCTAATAAACAACATAGTGATTATAGTCAATAATACTGTATCATAAACTTCAAAGTTGCAAAGAGACTGAATCTTAACTGTTCTCAACACAAAAAAGAAATGATAAATATATGACATGATAAAGGTGTTAGCTAATACTACTGTAGTAATCATATTATAACATATAAATGTATCAAACCAACCGTTGTACACCTTAAACTTACACAATGTTACATGTCAATTATATCTCAATAAAAAATACAAAAGAAAAAAAAAAAAGACAAACAAAATCTCATCGTGGGCAAGGCCTACCAAGAGCATGCATGCTGGCTATTTGCTGCCCCAAGGGGAGGTGCTTATAGATTCAAGTAGAGAACATTAAGAAAACAGGGCACTCAGAAATGTCAATCCAGACACCAACTTCTTGAGGATAACTTAACTACAACGGAAGAAATAAAAGCTTCCCTGTAGGTCTGAGCAAGTGTCAGCTGACACATTCTCAGTGGGATCTTCCTTGGAGCTCTTTAAAATAATTACTCTGGGTAAGTAGAAAAACTAAACCCTGAGGCAATGCCATTTGGGCTTGCTATAGTTCCTTTGGAAGTTTGACAAAGGCAGATGTAACATATCGGGTCTACACACTAGGAAGAAAACCTTAGAGAGGTAACCGATGAGACCATGAAGAAGATGAATCAGCTTGAAGCAGTCAACCCAAATTGTTGCCATATCTTTATAGGGTCATTGGACACAGAGTCCAAAATGATCACCCAGAATAGTTACTTCCTTATGGAAGATACAAAGATTGAGGAGTCTAGACACCACAGGAACAAATGAATGATCTGGCCTATAATCAGACCAATTTATAATGCTAATGGATAACAGTATCTTAAAAGACTCTATAATCAAAAAAGCAAAGACAAGGTTGGTTTTTCTCATTTTTCTATCCTTATCACTTACCACCAAGCTTGGCACATAGTAGATATTCAATAAACATTTAACTGAAAGACTCAAGAGAGGCCTATATAACAGGAAACATTCAGAGGCCAACATGAAGGATCTTTGTTACGCTGATTTAACAGACCAACAAGAAGCAATGTGGTAAGGTCAGAGAAGAAAAGAAGGACTACATGCAAACAAAATTTCTGTGTGTGAAGCTTACCAGTGTGACTTTGTATACTTTCTTAAGTTAGTGCTACTTCAAATCTAAGATGCCTTTAATTGTAATTTCCACCATTATTTTTGTACTATAAAGAAAGAAAACAACTCTGCCAATTATACTGTGACATACCAATTATGAGATGAATCCCAATTTAATAGATGTTAAAATGTGAAAAAAGTGTAATTCGTATAATCAATCATATATGATTTTATGTTTGCTTGGACTGGCTCTTTCCCACTGGGGGTACAGGACCTCATAAAGGGGCTAAGAGGCTGAGACTTACGAAGAAGACAGGCCCCAAAAGAAACTAGAAGTGTACTCTGGCCGGGAGAGGAAAAGCCGAAAGAGGGAGAAAAGATGAAGATGGTGACAATTTAATAGCAGAAAACATGGTGTTGCTAAAAGAAAAGGAATCGGAGAGGCAAGGGCCCAGCTTGGAAGAGTTACAAATGAAAGAGAGTTGCTTATGGGTCTTGACAGTCTTGGAGACGATGCCCACAACTGGGCCCTTGGCAAACAGCCCCTCAGTCTTGACATTCTCCCCTTACCTAATTCTCTTACATGGTTTCCTGAATCTTGATTAAACATCTATTCAGCTAACTGAAATCTAAGAGTGCCTAGTCCATGTTTTAGATGGTGCTGACACAGGACTTAGGACACAAACAGCAATAGTCCAGGCCACTAATACCCTGGGGAATACTTATAAGAGCATGCTGACATAGGTGTTACACAAATGTAGATGAGAAAGTATTATTCGAAGTCTTAAAGAACATATAGTGTAGTGTAGGAGTCAGACATGAAAATAAAGTAATATAATACAGTGGGATAGGAACAAGTATGCAATTAGTAGATAAAAGAAATGAAACTTTTTTCCCAGATGGCTTTAATTTGGGCAAGAATGGATATTTTATTGGTAAACAGCATCATTATTTTAGAAATTTATGAAAAAAATTGTGATAAATTATCCATTTTCTGCTTGATAATTTGTGGTGAAGAATATAAAAGTGTAGAACAATTACGGAGTGGTGAAATTATGTAAAAATATGGACCTGGCAACTACTATCAATAGGATTCATCAAGTCAAATTTTTGATTTTATACATTTTCCTAATCTCTGCTTTTGTTTGACTTCACCTCTTGGATGTTGACAAAAGTGACTAGGAATTATTTGTAACAATAACGACTATATCTGAGATGTAATATGTGTGTGAAAGTTTTTTGAATGGATTATGGTCAGCATTTGAATTGTGGCTATGCTTCTTTTTCCTTAATGAAAATCTATGATCAGATTCACTCCATAAAGAATAAATTGTCAAATGGAAATTACATAACTTAAAAAACCTACATGAGAATTAGGCATTGTTCTTGCTATATGTTCTCCTGAAAGGATCTTTTTGTTATGTCTGATTTCAATTGATTAGCTTCTCCATGTTAGTAAATGGATGTGGTTTTTGGTCTCTTATTTTCTGTTAAGACCTCTATAGAACAAGCCTTGTCTGTGAGTCTCTTTACTCTGGATTCAGACTTGAAAACCTCCTCTTTTGCTAAGGAAATCTGAGCTCTCAGTGAGGATTCTGGAAGGCCCAAGGGTACTTACAGAAAACAAGAAGATATGTTAATACTTTTTGGAATCATACCCTATCTCTGGCACATAACCAGACTGCAGAGAGAAATTGCCCAATGCTGGGCCTCAGTAGAAACTTAAAAAAATATATATTTTATGTGTAATGATTTACTAAAGATAAAACCAACAAGCTGCAATGTGGGATACGAGGTAGAAAATGAATCTTCACACTATTTAAAGAGAGAAGCTTATTAGAGGAAGTTTGAAGTTTGAAGCGGTAAAAGCATAGAGCTGAAGATGTCCAAGAGGAAAGAAAAATGAAAATGAAAATGAAATTGAATTTCTTCATTATTGGTAAATTGGTGCTTGGCGATGACAAGGACCCATCTGCAGCTTAGATAGAGAGGCTAAATGAGGAGACAGTAAATACTAGAAAGGTCAGTAGATGGGTGATTGCTGGAATCATACTGAGAGTATATAAAGTGAGAGTCAAGGTAGTCTAAATGAAAGTATCACCTATATCTTCAGTCACTGGAAGCTGGCAGGTAGCTAATCATTAGTTCTGAAATATGACAACATGGAAAAAACGGCCTGCAAAGATTCATAATCCAACAAATGCATTAATGTTATTTAATATTTACTTTATGAACAATTTGGTGTGTTATGAGTTTCTATCTTCTCCCTGTCACTGATAGTCCCAAGAGTGCTGGGATAGGTAGTATGCCAAAATAGCCTTATTCCATTAGGTTAAAGACCTGTGGAAACCCATGTAGAACTGTACTCACACGGTATCCAGGAAGAAGTTAACACAGCAGGCCTGAGACTGCCAGCCTTAGAAAAGCCTGCTCACAAGGTATGCCTTTGGCTGTTGTTGGAACTTGAAAGTTTAGAAGAGTTCTCATCAATCCCCAAACCGATAAGAGTGGCTTATGATGCCTAGACTGCCTGTACAAACACTGTAGTTTATGCTGAACACTTGCTTTCTTCTGGGAGTCTAGAATTTTGGTACACACCGGGCAGAAGTTGCCTTCAATAACACCTTAGGCACTCAGTCTCTGATGAGCTCCCAGGTAGACAACACTTCACATGTGTTTTCACAATTCAGTACTGGAGGAATTAAGTGCATCCTGTGTGACTCTACTGGGAAAGGACTCTTGGAAGCTTGCACCTGGTTTCTTCCAGCCTTCACTCCATGTGCCTCTTCCCTTTGCTAATTTTGCTTTGTATCCTTTGACTATAAGAAATCATAACCATGAGTATGACTATATGCTGAGTCCTGTGAGTCCTTCTAGCAAATTACCACACCTGGGGGGTGGTCTTGGCGACCTCTGACACATAGGGGTTATACATTTTTCAGAATTTGTGCAGGAAGATATACAATTTCCTTTTTAGTCTTTCAGTAACTCAACTGACACTGACTAGGAGCACTGTACCATAAAGGGCGGCGATTATAAAGTGTTGTACTAAAATGACACTGAAGTAATAACAGCACAGATATAAGCATTAAGCATAAATAAAGTTTGCAAAGAGTCACACAAGTTTCAGTTAAGTAAAGAAACCACAAGTTGGCATTTAAATGTTAAGGTTTATAAAACATATGCAACACATGAAATCGGGTGAGGCAATATATAGCGTATTACATACAATCTGACATATGCATGTTGTACATGAAAAAAGTTAAAAGGAAATATTGGGATCTTAGGAATAAAATTATACTAAAGTAAGAGAAAAAGTTAGCAAACCAGGGTAAAACTCCAAGTTATTCAATCACAAACTCAAAACTTTGAAAATTTCCCTCTCTCACTGTGGTATCTAAAGCTGCCTTTGGAATAACCTCACTTCCCACCAGAAACTGTGTAGAACTATGTCCTCTGAAAGGAATAACGTCATTCATTTATTCATTCAATACATGTTCATTGAGTAGCTGTTCTGTGCCAAACACTGTTTCAAGATGATAAGAATATAGCAGTAAATAAAACAAAATCTCTGTTCTTGAGGAGCTCAGTATATGGATCATTTCATGATTCTTAACTAAATGAGTTCAAGGTCAACAGAAAAGCATTCCAGCCTTGATCTTGGAACAAAAAATACAATGGTTATGGAATATTATATTACTAGAAAGGCACAATGCTTTCCAGGTTTTCTAGGATAGTGCTGGGATGGCCAGAGGCAAGTCTGAAAAAAGGCTTCCATGATGAAGAGAGGTGGTCAATTGGATTATAAAATAATTAGATCCAATTGGAAAATGCTGAGTCGGTTTGAGTCCACAAAGCCACAGAGGAAAGGAAAGCCTATATGAACTACACTAAAGAATCAAGTCACAAAAAAGTAACGGTAATGTGTATATGTTGCCAAGAAGTTATGCAATGATTTTGTAAAGAGAAAGAAAGAAGTAGTATATGTTGATGAAAACCAGCTTATATCTTGGTTAATATCCAGATCACCTACCATGAACTGCTATTGCATTAAAAGCCTCCAGATATATATAGAGTAGATTTCAACCTGTTGACATAAAGACTCATCATTTTCCACCATGCTGATATTTCTTAGAATGCTTGCATGCATAAACAGTAGAGGTGGCAAAGTGATGGTGTCTGAGTTAAATTCAGCCAGCAGACATGTTTTGATTGGCTTGTGCAGTGCTTTTTTGGTCAATTGTAAAATATTTCAAACATAGAGAAACAGAGAAAAAAATATAGCAAACATGTACTAATCATATCTTAATATTATGCTGTATTTCTATCAGATCAGTTTTATAAAGAAATTAAACACTGTATTTAAATTGATTCACTCAGCGTACCTATTCCTACCTCTCCAGAGATAAGCACTATCGTGAATACAATATTTATCATTCCCAAGCGTGTGCATGTGCACACACACATCTGTAAACATAATGTTTTGCAGGTCTTTGAACTTTATCCAAATGGTAATAAAATGTATGAATCCTTCTACAACTTACTTTGTTTACTCAAATTATGTTCCTGATATTTATACATGTTTATATATCCTACTTTAGTTTAAGGGTCAGAAAATTATCATTCTTGGGTCAAAATCAGCCTGCTGCCTGTTTTTGTAAAGAAATATTTATTGGAACATAGACACTTTCATTAGTTGACATATTGTCTATGGTTCCTTTCTCACTACAGCAGCAGAGTTGAGTAGTTGAGACAGAGACCATATGGCCCTCGATGCCTAAACTATTTACTATCTGGCCCTTTACAGACGGAGTTTGCCAACTCTTGTAATAGTTCATTCATTGTAATTGCTGTGTAGTATTTCATTGTGCGAATTTATAACATGATGACAGACATTTTTATTTCTTCCATTTTTTCATTTAAAACCTCATTTGTGTGACTTTTTCCTTTCCAGCCTACCTGTGTTGTAATGCCTCCTCAGTGCTGCCAGTGGAAATAAAATGGACACTTAACTTAACCTTCTGAAAGATATTTAGCCAAAAAATTCTATGCCAAACCAAAGGCCTGATCTGAGAAGGGCTTTCTGACAGCTGAGAGCTCAAACAGTAACAAGCAGGATATGAAGGGAAAAATAAAAATGAAACGGAACAAGCTGAGACTGTAAGAGAGTTTTGAGTCCATGATGAAACTGAGAAAAAAAGGCAAGTTTAATATGATCTGTGTTATATAAGCTAGACATTTCAAAGTAGTTGTAAAGAGTAAATTATTAGGAAGTAATCACTGTGTTAAGAATTCATATGTCAACGACAATAAAAATCACAAAGAGCTATATAATATCATGAGGGATGTGTCTAAATATACAGGGCTGAGATCCACTACACACAGTAAGCACAGTGCCTAGGGCCCATGATACTTTTAGAGGCTCACAAAATGTTTTAATATTTTTTAAATCAAAAGAAAATATTAATATAGTCCAGTTTGTATAATATTTGTCTTTATACCAAAACAGTCACAAAACAGAACTTTTAATATTTTTATGGAAGAAGTGGCCTATGAAAACAAAAGTGCCTAGGGTGCATGGAAACTATAACGTGGCCTTGCAGATACCTTGTGAGAAATGCTCAAATTCAGGAATATCACTACGAAGAATAACAAAGCTACAGTTGATATTTGGATACTTAAGACTCTGCCAAACTCACTCCACTAAATAATTCCTTGCACTTGTAGCTTTAGCCTTGAAACCTATACTACTGAAATAATTGATTTAGCCAAATGAAAAATCACCACATACACTTATCTTTCCAAGTCCCTTGCAAATAGTCAAAATAACTAGTCATGCACCGCATAATAATGTTTTAGTCAATGATGGATCACATACACGATGGTGGTCCCATAAGATTAGTACCATATAGCCTAGGTGTGTAGTAGGCTTATGATCTAGGTTTGTGTAAGTATTCTCTATAATGTTCGTACAACAATAAAATCACCTAATGACACATTTGTCAGAACGTATCCCCGTCATTAAGCAACACATGACTGTATTATTACATCTTGGAGTGGCAAGCTCTAATGAATGTGGAAGTAACCAATTTATGAGAAATTTTGCCAAAGTTTCAGCCAATGTGCATTAAATTAACCTCCAGGAATGTTGTTCATGTCCAGTATGAAGCTGCTGACCTAAAGGCTCAGAATTTCCCACCAGTATGATTTTTCTTATAATCACTATATTTATATGAACCCTGTTCCCTTCAGTTGTGATGGAAAAGTAGAAATATATAAAAGAATGCATCAGCAAGGAAAATATACAGAATGGCTAACAAGCACATGAAAAGATGTACAAATCATTAATCATTAGAGAAATACAAATTAAAACCACAATGAAACGCCATTTCACACACACAATGATGGCTATAATCAAAAAATCAGAAAATTACAAGTGTTGGTGAGGATGTGGAAAAATTGAAACCCTTGCACATTGCTGGTAGAAATGTAAAATTTTTCAGCTGCTGCGGAAAATGGTTTGGCAGTTTCTTAAAAAGTTATAAAAGTATCATGTGACCCAGAAATTCTACTCCTAGTTACATAATGTAGAATTGAAAACAGGTACTCAAACAAGTACATGTACATGCATGTTCATAGCAGCACTATTCACAACAGCTAAAAGGGGGAAACAGCCCAAATATCCATCAATAGATGAACAGATAAACAAAATATGGTATATCCATACAATAGAATATTATTTAGCCATAAAAATGCATGAAAAATTTATACATGCTACAACGTGGATAAAACTCAAAAACATTATGCTAAGCGAAAGAAATCAGACAAAAAATTACATATTGTAAAATTCTATCTACATGGAATCATCTGAATATGTAATATCCAGAATATGCAAATCTATAGAGATATAAGTCAGATCAGTGGTTACCAGGGACAGGGGAAGGGGGAAATGGGGAGCAATTGCTTAATAGGCATGGGGTTTCCTCTTGGGGTAATGAAAAACTTTTGGGATTAGATAAAGGTGGTGGTTTCACAACATTGAAAAGTTACTAAATGCCACTGAACTGTTTACTTTAAAATGGCTAATTTTATTGTAGTGTAAGCCCTGACAGTTGTTTCTTTTCTTTTTTGTAATGCAAGTGTCTGACTTAAGCTTTGATTGCGCAGGCATCCACTTCAAAGAGGCATCCACTTCAAAGATGGCTATCTCAAATAAACACATTGCCAGCCACACTACTTGATAAACAGCTTGGCCACCTCCCACTACTGAGGCCCCTTTGTTTTAGAGATCTTGGTTAATTTCAATAACTGACCATTTGGGCCACTTTTTTTTTTCTCTTCCTGCACTTTAAATTCCCATTCTTGTGTTTTAAATTCACCAATAGTGAGCCCATGTAACCCTAGGCATTAACAACTGAATCTACAGCAGGGAGATTTACAGGAAAGGATAAAGAACTTACAAAAGACTGCCTGAGAACTTGAATTGGCATTTGTATATCTAAGACTAAAGTAGATGAAAAGTCAATAGACTGATGATTTCTCTTGGACTTGCCAGGGATCAATTGATGAAATGGATTAGCAAAGATAATTAAGTAGAGTAGAGTCAGCTAAGTAAAAAGATTCTAGGACTTTGAAGGAATGGTTGTGAAAATAGAGCTTTTTAAGGCTATTTCATCTAAATAACCCCCCCAAAGGTGAAACTACAAGTTGACACTCTGAAGAAAATGAAGTAACTGAGAAAAGTCTGTATAGAAGAGTAGCTATATATTCACCTGTAAATAAAATTTTGTGATAAGAAATCACTTCAAAATTGGAATTCTATTATTATTCTAACACCTCCTATTTATGACTTCACATTGGTAGAACTTATACTGAAATGGACTGTGTGCTCCCATACTCCTCCCCATATATACATAATTTAATAGAGGAATTGAAAGCACATGAATTACATCTAAGTAAGGAACTGGATTATAAACCAGAAATGCAGGACCACCTGCATAAAAGAATTACACCACCTGAGTAAAAGAATGGCAGCAAGCAGCCTACAGTGTAGCTATGGCTTCAGGATTCAAACACTTGCTTTGAAGCCAGGTGTTGGCAAACTTTTTCTATAAAGGATCAGATAGTAAATACTTTATATTTTGCCAGCCATACAGTTAATGCTACAACTATTCAACTCTTTCATTGTAGGACAAAAGAAGCCATAGACAGTAAGTAAAAAAATGAGTGCAGCTTTATTTTAATAAAATTTTATTTACAAAAATAGGAAGCAGACCATAGTTTGCTAAACCCACCTAAGAGGACAGCTAGCTGGAAAATATATCTTTCCAGTCTCTAAGTAGGCCGAGGCTTAAAGACTCATATTGAAACTCATTCTCCATCAAACTATCATGAAAATAAAATGATTCTGAAGGAGACCATAAACTCTTTAGGCAGTGACATTCATACCTCTCATGATTCTATGCTGTTTTGTGGACACCACAATGCAGAAAGACTAATAGTAACAGGGCTTATTGGGAGAGGTGAACCTAGCATTACCCAGCCCTGCATTGGAACAGCTGTACTGCCTCACTTGTAGTGATGAGGGAACCAGCATAACTGAGACATCTGGGGACAGCTAAGAACAAAGAAAAGGGATGGCTTGGCTGCAGCTGGCTTGGCTTTGCAAGATTGGGAAAAGGTACACAACCCAGAGGCTTTTCCTCTAGGAGGGAGGGAAAGAAATGGAGCATGCAGATCCATAGGAAATCGTTGAAAGGCTCCTAGGATCTCTAGCAGGCTTATTGGTGAAGGTCTCTTCCTGTTGAAACCAGTCAAAAATACTGGGAAAAGTGGCTGTTTCTTCAAATGTGCAGAAACTAAAGCAAAACTACCAGGAACATGAAGAATCAGGAAATATGACACAACTAAAGGAACAAAATAAAGCACCAGTAACTGACGCTAAAGACATGCAGATCTATGAATTCCCTGACAAAGAAATCAAAATAGTCATCCTAAAGAACTCAGTGAATTACAAGACAACAGACAACTAAATGAAATCAGGAAAACAATTCTTAACCAAAATGAGAAATTCAACAAGATAGAAACCAATATACACAATATTGTGAACCAATATACACAATATGTCCCAGAAGGAAATGACAGGAAGCCTATTTAAAAAAATAATGGTCAAAAAATCCCAAAATCTGGAGAAGAAAATGGACATCCATATTCATGGGGTCCAAAAGCATCCAAAAAGGAAAAACCAACAAGGTCTACAATGAAATACATTAAAATCAAATTGTCAAAACTCAAAGACACAAATGGCTGGATTTCATTGTTTCTTATGGCTGAGTAGTATTCCATTGTGTATATATACCACATCTTCTTTATCCATTCGTCCCTTGATGGGCACTTAGGTCGCTTCCAAGTCTTGGCTATTGTGAATAACGCTGCAATGAACACAGGGGTGCATGTACCTTTACAAATTGGTGTTTTCAAGTTCTTTGGATAAATACCCAACAGTGGAATAGCTGGATCATACGGTAGTTCTATCCTTGATTTTTTGAGGAATCTCCATACTGTTTTCCATAGTGGCTGCACCAGTTTGCACTCCCACCAGCAGTGTATGACAGTTCCCTTCTCTCCACATCCTCTCCAACACATGAAATCCAGCCATTTGTGACAACATGGATGGACATTGAGGGTATAATGCAAAGTGAAATAAGTCAGAGGGAGAAGGTCAAATGCCGTATGATTTCCTTCATTAAGTAATAGATAATAACAACAATAAACAAACACATAGGGACAGAGATTGGATTGGTGGTTACCAGAGGGGAAGGGGGGAGGAGGGAGGGTGAAAGGGATAATTCTGTACACGTGTGTGGTGATGGGTTGTAATTAGTATTTGGGTGGTGAACATGATGTAATCTATGCAGAAATAGAACTATAATGATGCACACCTAAAATTTTTACAATGTTATAAACCAATGTTATTGCAATAAACAAAAAATTAAAAAAAAAAACTCAAAGACAAAGACAATTTTGAAAGTACCAAGAGAAAAGCAAATTGTCATGTACAAAGGATCCCTCATTAGACTAGGAACAGATTTCTCATCAAAAATCTTGTGGGCCAGAAGGGAGTGGGATGATATATTAATTCAAAAATGAAGGAGAGATAAAGACTTTCCCAACAAACACAAGCTGAGGGAGTTCATCACCAGTAGACTTGCCTTCCAAAAATACTAAAAAGAGTTCTTCAAGTTGAAACAAAAGGACCCTAAACAATAACAAGAAAGTATATTAAAGTATGAAACTCATTAGTACAGGTAAATATATAGGCAAATTCAGAACAGTGTAATACTGTAATGGCAGTGTATAAATCATCTTTAATTTTAGTATAAATGTTAAAAGACGAAAGTATTAAGAATAATTGTAACTAAAAAACTTTGTTCATGGATATATGATATAAAAAGATGCAACTGTGAAATCAATAACATAAAGTGCAGGGGAGAAAAGCAAAATTATAAACCTTTTTTATGGATTGAAATTACATTTTCAGCTTAAAGTAGACATTTATAACTACAAGATGTTTCACGTAAGCCTCATAGAAACCACAAAGAAAATACATATAGAAGTAAACAAAAGAAAAAGAGAAAGGAATATAAGCATATCACTACAAAAAATTAAGGAAGCACAAAGGAAGAAAACAAGAGAGGAAAATAGGACCAAAATAGCTACACGACAGACAGTCAGCAAAGAAACAACAACATGGCAATAGCAAGTCCATCTCTATCAATAATTTCTTTGCACTTAAATGGATTAAACTCCTCAATGAAAAAAACATACAGTAGCAGAATGGATAAGAAAATAAGACCCAACTGTGTGATGCCTACAAGACACTCACTTTAGACTTAAAGACAAATTTACATTAAAAGTTAAGCGATGGAAAAAGATATTCCATGCAAATGGTAACCAAAAGAGAACAGAGGAGGCTACATTTATATCAGAAAAAAGTAGATTTTAAGTCAAAAACTATCATAAAGGCAACGAAGGGCATTATATACTAATGAAAGAATCAATTCATCAGGAAGATATGCATCCAATATCAGACAACCCAAAGACATAAAGTAAACATTGATAGAATTGAAGTGAGAAACAGTGATACAATAATATTAAGAGAATTCAATAACCAACATTCAACAAAAGGTAGAACATTCACATAGAAAATATATATGGAAACATTAAACTTGAACAAAACAATACACCAAATGGACATAACAGACATATACAGAATATTCCACCCATTCCACTCAAAAGCAGCAGAATACATAATTTTTCAAGCCTATATGAAATATTCTCCAGGATAGATCACATGTTATGTCACAAAACAAGTCTCAGTTAATTTAAGAAGACAGAAATCATACCAAGTATCTTTTTCCAAACACAATGGAATGAAACTAGAAATCAAAGATAGAAGGAAAATTCACATATACATTAAAATTAAACAACACAGTTCTGAAAAACCAATGGGTCAAAGAATAAATGAAAAGGGAGATAAGAAAATATCCAGACAAATGAAAATGAAAGCAAAACATACCAAAATATGGGATATAAAAAAGCAGTACTGAGAAAGAAGTTTATAGCAATAAATGCCTACATTAGAAAAGAAGAAAGGCATCAAATAAACAATCTAACTATACACCTAAAGAAACTAGAAAAAGGAGAACAAACTAAGACTAAATTTAACAAAGGGAAGGAAATAAAGATTAGAGCAGAAATAAATGAAACAGACATCAGAAAATCAATAGAAATAAAATAAGTGAAACTAAGAGATGGTTTTTGAAAAGACAAACAAAATTGACAAAACTTTAACTAGACTAAGTAAGAAAATAAGGGAGAAGACTCAAAAAATGAAATCAGAAATGAAAGAGGAGATATCACAATGAATGCCACAGAAATAAAAAGGATCATAAAAGACTACTATGAAAAATTACACGCCAATACATTGGATAACATGGAAGAAACAGAAAAACTCCTAGAAACATACAACCTGTTAAGAATGAATCATGAAGAAACAGAAAATCTGACCAAATTAATAATGAGCAAGGTGAATGAAGTAGTAATCGAAAACCTCCCAACACAGAAAAGCCCAGAACCATAAGGCTTTACTGAAGAAATCTGCCAAATATTTAAAGAAGAATTAACAGCAATTCTTCTGAAAATTTTCAAAAAAAAATTGAAGAGAGAATACTTCCAAGCTCGTTTTAGGAGACCAGTACTATCTTGATACCAAAGGCACATAAAGACACTATAAGAAAAGATGATGAACACAAATGCAAAAATATTCAACAAAATACTAGCAAACCTAATTCAAACAGCATATTCAAAGGACCATACAGCATGATAAAGTGAGATTTATCCTTGGGATGCAAGGATGATTCAACATACACAAATCAATAAATGTGATACACCATATTAACAAAATAAAAGAAAAAAATCATATGATTATCTCAATAGATGCAAAAAAAATTTGACAAAATTCAACACTCTTTTATGATAAACTCTCAATAAACTAGGTATGGAAAGTAACTCAACATAATAAAGTCCGTACAGGGAAAGCCCCTAGTTAACATCATACTCAAAGCTGAAAAACTGAAAACTTTTTCATTAAGATCCGTAACAAGACGAGGATGCCATCTCTCACTAGTTCTATTCAACATAGTACTGGAAGTCTTAGCCAGAGCAATTAGGCAAGAAAAAGAAATAAAACACATCAAAATCAGAAAGGAAGTAGGAAAATTGTCTCTGTTTGCAGATGACTTGATCTTATATGCGGAAAACCATAAAGATGTCACCAAAAAACTGTTAGAACTGATAAGCTAATTCAGCAAAGTTGCAAGATACAAAATCAACATGCAAAAATCAGTTGCATTTCTCTACACTAACAATGAACTGTCTGGAAAGGAAACTAAGAAAACAATCTCCTTTATGATACCATCAAAAATAATAAAGTATTTAGGAATAAATTTAACCAATGAAGTGAAAAATTGCACATCAAAAATTACAAAACACTGATGAAAAAAATTAAAGAAGCCCCAGATACATGGAAAGACATCTTGTGTTCATGGATTGGAAGACTTAATATTGTTAAAATGTCCATACAACCCAAAGCAATCTACAGATTCAATGTGATCCTCATCAAAGTCCCAGTGGTGTTTCTTTCTTACAGAAATAGAAAAAACAATCTTAAAATTCATATGGAACCACAAAAGATCCCAAATACCCAAAGCAATCTTGAGAAAGAACAAAGCATCACACTTCCTAATTTCAAAATATATTATGAATCTACAGTAACTAAAACAGTAGGGTACTGGCATAAAGACAGACATATAGAGTGACATCAGCATCATGGTGGATGGAGTTGTTCACTTTGTCCCTCCTCTCTAAGTTACAACAAGTAGGACATCCATTGATCAACAAAAGACTCCCTCCACAGCACACCAGAATGCCAGAGAGATCATGCATCTATACATCTGAAGGTGGGTGGACTGGACCTCCAGGAGGCAGTGGAACTAGAGGAGCAGTCCCCTCCCTCTCCCCCAGCAGCAGTGATCCAAAACACGTATCCTCACACTGGCATGTCTGCTGGCAAACAAAGGCTGCAAGTGCAAACACAGCACTCACATCATAGTCCCTGCCCCGCCTCCCCCCAGCAGTGGCAGTTGGTGCACACGTCCTGAGGATTCAGGACACAGAGCAGAGCCAGTGCCCCAGCCCCTGTCCCCTCACCCAGCAGTGGCATTGGTTTTTCCAGCAGTGGGAACCATACCAAAAATGCAGATTTTCCTGGCTCTGGAGGGGTACCCTGACCTGAGGTTTCAAGTACACTGGCACATGCCAGTGACCAGAGGCTGCATGAGAAACAATGACAATCACTCACAGCTTAGCTCCTGCCCTCCCAAGTGGTGGCAGTTGGTGTCTGTGACTAATGCTTCAGGAACCACAGCAGAATCCATGAATAAGACCCCAGTAGCAGCACCACCTGACACCAGCTCTACCAGCAGCGGGGAATGCATAAGAGACCCCAGACCCCCAGCAGTGAGAACAACACCTGTAAATCCAATGCCCCTTGCAGTGGTGCTGCATGCACCCAAAGACAACCTGGAGCAGCAGCACCCCAGCCCATAGAGAGCCAGTGGGGCAACACGAGACCCAGGTGACCCTGGAAGGAATAGAAGTGCTCACAGCTTAGTGACCTTCATAGTAACATCTGAGACTGCAGTGACATCATAAGCAGCAAGGCAGCAGCAACCTCAGAGGAAAAAGCAGCAAAAGGAGGGCACTGACAACGCCTCTAGCAGAGACAGTGAAGGGTGAAAAGTGCAGGTTCTCAAACATGATAGCTCAGAACCAAAGTAACCAAAGCCTTACCCAAATAAGAAAGGTGTTTACTACCAGAAATGTGCCAGCAGAGGAATAACTTATCAAGCACCATTAAAAACTACAGTAACACAGTATCACAGAAATAAAATGAGAATTGTTCAGAAACCAAACTAGAACTCACAGAAGATTACATTCTAACCAACAGAGAATTCAAAATAGTTGTCATGAAGAAACTCAATGAATTACAAGAAAACTCAGAAAGACAGTTCAATAAGCTCAAGAATAAAATTAATGAACAGAAAGAGTACTTCACCACAGAGATTGAAACTCTAAAAAAACACCAAACAGAAATTCTGGAGCTGAAGAACACAATTAATGAGATGAAAAATAAAGGAGAAAGCACCGAAAATAGAAGTGACGATATGGAAGAGAGAATTAGTAAGCTTGAAGAAAGAAATATGGAAATGATTCAGGTGGAAGAGGAAAGAGAACTGAGATTTTTTTTTAAAATGAAGAAATTCTATGAGAAATATCCAACTCAATTACAGAAAGCAACATAAGGATAATAGGTATCCCAGAAAGACAAGAGAGGGAGAAAGGAGCAGAGAGCTTATGCAAAGAAACAATTGCTGCAAACTTCCCAAACCTGGGGAAGGAACTGGATATACAAGTACATGAAGCGAATAAAACTCCTAATTGTCTCAATGCAAAAAGACCTTCTCCAAAGCATATTATATTAAAACTTCAAAGGTTAATGAAAAAGAAAGAATAATAAGGGTGACTAGAGAGAAGAAAATAACTTACAAAGGAACTCGCATCAGGCTATCAGTGGATTTCTCAGCAGAAACTCAACAGGCCAGGAAAGAGTGGAATGATATATTCAAAATATTGAAAGACAAAAACTATAAGCTAAGAATACTCTATACAGCAAAGATCCCTCTCAAATATGAAGGAGAAATAAAGGTTTTCCCAGACAAACAAAAGCTGAGGGAGTTCATCACCACTAAACCTTCCTTACAAAAGATCTCTTAACCTGAAACAAAAACGTAAAGGTATAGAAACCTTTAAGCGAGATGATAAATAGACAGATAGAAACAGAATATTGCAACACTATACCAGAATAGGATAGTATACGCTTAATTATGACATAAAGTTAAAGGGAAAAAAGTATTAAAAATAACTATAACCACTTCAATTTGGTAATGAATTTACAACACAAAAAGGGATAATTTCTGAAAAGAAAAACATAGAAGGGGAAGAGGAAAAGGATGTAACCTGCATAGGCTAGTGGAGATAAAATGCTATGAGCAGAAAAAGGATTATCTCATCTATGAGAATGTGTATACAAACTTCATGGCAACAACAAAACAAAAAGTTGCAGAAGAGTCACAAAATATAAAAAAAGAGGAAACAGAGAGACATATCACAGAAAACCATCAAACCGAAATGACAGAAATACAAGGAAAAAGAAACAATAGAAATATAGAACAACCAGAAAACAAAAGATAAAATGGCAGTATTAAGCTCTCTAATATCAATAGTCCCTCTACAGGTAAATTGATTGAATTCATCAATCAAAAGACACAGAGTGGCAGGATGGATGAAGAAACAAGACCCCAAATTATGCTGCCTCCAGGAGACCCATCTCATTGATCTAAAGATAAACATAGGCTCAGAGTGAAGGGATGGAAGATGATACTCCAAGCAAATAGCACCAAAAGAAAGTGGGTATAACGATACTTATATCATAAAAAACAGATTTCAAGCCAAAAAAGATATCAAGAGACAAAAATGGACATTATATAATAATAAAAGGGATATTCCACCAAAAATACATAACACTTATTAATATATATGCACCTAACACAGGAGCACCAAAGTTTGTAAAGCAACAATTAACAGATGTAAAGGGAGAAACTGACTGCAACAATTTCACACCCCACTAACATCAATGGATAGATCATCTAGATAGAAAGTCAACAAGGAAACAGTGGCTTTAAGTGAAACACTAGACTAGATGTACATAATAGATATATATAGAACATTGCATCCAAAATCAGTGGAATACACATTCTTCTCAAGTACACATGGGAAATTTTCAAAGATAGGCCATAAGTTGAGAAAGAAAACAAACATTAATAAATTTAAGAAGATTGAAATCCGATCAAGCATCTTTTCTGACCACCATGTTATGAGACTAGAAATCAACTACAAGAAAGCTGGAAAAGTCACAAACACATGGAGGCTAAACAACACACTACTGAACAACTACTGAATCAATGAAGAATCACAGGAGAAATAAAAAAATATCTGGAAACAAATGAAAATGAAAACACAACATACCACAATCTATGAGATACAGCAAAAGCAGTACTAAGAAGGACATTTATAGCAATACAGGTCTATCTCAAAAAACAAGAAAAATCTCATAAACAATCTAACACTATACCTAAAAGAATTAGAAAAAGAACAAACAAAGCCCAAAGTTAGTATAAAGAGAGCATAATAAAAATCAAAACAGAAATAAATGAAAGAGAGACCAAAAAAACAATAGAAAGGATCTATGAAACTAAGATCTGGTTCTTTGAAAAGATAAACAAAATTGACAATCCACTAGCTAGACTCAATAAGAAAAAAAGAGAGAAGGTTCATATACATAAAATCAGAAATGAAAGAGGAGAAATTACAACAGATACCACAGAAATACAAAGGATTATAAGAGAATACTGTGAAAAGCTTTACGCCAACAAATTGGATAACTTAGAAGAAATGGACAAATTCTTATACAACATCCCAAAACTGAATCAAAAGAAATAGAGGATCTGAGTAGACCCATCACAAGAGGTTGAAACAGTTATCAAACTCCTCCCAAAAAACAAAAGTCCAGGACCAGAATGCCTCTCTCATGAATTCTACAAAACATTCAAAGATTTAATACCTATCCTTAAACTCTTCCAAAAAATTGAAGATGATGGGACACTTCCTATCTCATTTTATGAGGCCCACATTACCCTGATACCAAAACTAGCCAAGGATAATATAAACAAAGAAAATTACAGGCCGATATCACTGATGAACATAATGCAAAAATCCTCAACAAAATGTTAGCAAATTGAATACAACAATACATTAAAAGGATAATACACCACAATCAAGTGGTATTTATTCCAGGGATACAGGGATGGTTCAACATCCACAAGTCAATCAATGTGATAAACCACAATACCAAAATGAAGAATAAAATTCACATGATCATCTAAATAGACGGTGAGAAACCACTGACAAGATCCAACATCCACTTATGATAAAAACTCTCAATGAAATGTGTATAGAAGGAAAGTACCTCAACACAATAAAGGCCATATATGACAAACCCACAGCCATCATCATATTCAACAGTGAAAAACTTAAAGCTAATACTCTAAGAATAGGAACAAGACAAGTATGCCCCTCTGACCACTCTTACTAAACATATTACTGGGAGTCATAGCCAGAGCAATTAGGCAAGAAAAACAAATAAAAAGGATTCACATTGGAAAGGAAGAAGTAAAACTCGCACTCTTTGCAGATGTGATGATTGTATTTATTAAAAAACCCTAAAGAATCCACAAAAAAACTATTAGAAATAATTAACAAATATAGAAAAGTTGCAGGGTACAAAATCAACATAAAACATCAGTTGCATTTCTATACATTAACAAAGAAATAGCAGAAAGAGAAATCAAGAATACAATCCCATTTACAATTGCAACAAAAAGAATAAAATACCTAGGAGTAAATTTAACCAAAGAGGTGAAAGACTCATACAGTGAAAACTATGAGACATTATTGAAACAAATTGAAGAAGACATAAAGAAATGAGAAGATATTCTATGTTCAAGGATTGGAAGAATACACATAGGTAATATATTCACATTACCTAAAGCAATCTACAGACTCTATGCAATCCCAATCAAAAATCCAAATGACATTTTTCATGGAAATTGAACAAAGAATCCCAAAATTTATATGAAATCACTAAAGAGCTCAAATAGCCAAAGCAATCCTGAGAAAAAGGAATAAAGCTGGAGGTATCACATTCCTTGACTTCAGAATATACTACCAAAGCTACAGTAATCAAAACAGCATGGTACTGGCAGAAAAACAGACACAGAGAACAATGGAACAGAATTGAGAGCCTGGAAATAAAACCACACAGCTATCGACAGCTAATCTTCAACAAAGGAGGCAAGAACATACAATAGAGAAAGGAAAGTCTCTTCAATAAATGGTGTAGGGAAAACTGGACAGCCACATGCAAAAGAATGAATGTAGACCATTATCTTACACCATACGTGAATATTAATTCAAAATGGATTAAAGACTTGAATGTAAGAACTGAATCCACAAAATGCCAAGAAAACGTTGGCAGCACACTCTTTGACATAGGTCTTAGCAGTATCGTTTTGAATACCACATTTCCTGAGGCAAGGGAAACAAAAGCAAAACTAAACAAATGGGACTATATCAAACTAAAAAGCGTCTGCACGGAAAAGGAAACCATCAACAAGATGAAAAGACAACCTACCAATTGGGAGAAAGTCTTTGCAAATCATATATCCAACACAGGGCTAATATCAAAAATATATAAAGAACTCATACAACTCAACAACAAAAAACAAACAACCCAATTAAAAAATCAGAGGTGATCAGACATTTTTCCAAAAAAGATATACAGAGGGCCAACAAGCACATTAAAAGATGTTCAACATCACTAATTATTAGCAACATGCAAATCAAAACTACAATGAGATATCACCTCACACCCACCAGAATGGCTACTGTTAAAAAGAAATACCAAGCACTGGGGAGGATGTGGAGAAAAGGGAACCCTCATACACTGATGGTGGGAATGCAAACTGGTGCAGCCACTATGGAAAACAGTGTGGAGATTTCTCAAAAAATTAAAAATTGAATACCATATGATCCAGCTATTTCACTTCCAGGTAATTATCCAAAGCACACGAAAACACTAATTTGAAAAGATATACACCCCTATGTTCATTGCAGCATTATTAACAATAGCCAAGACTTGGAAGCAACCCAAGAGCCCATCAACGGATGAATGGATAAAGAAGATGTGGTACATATATACAATAGAGTACTCCTCAACCATAAAAACGACAAAATCATGTCATTTACTACAACAACATGGATTGTCCTTGAGGGTATTATGCTAAGCAAAATGAGTCAGACAGAGAATGACAAGTACCGTATGATTTCAGTCATATGTGGAACATAAACAAACACATAGATAAGGGAAATAGATTGGTGGTTACCAGAGGGGAAGGGAAGTAGGAGGAGGGCAAAAGGGGTAAAAAGGCATATATGTATGGTGATGGATTGAAACTGGACTTTTGGTGGCGAACGTGATGTAGTCTATACAGAAGCTGAAATATAATGGTGTACACCTGAAATTTATACAATGTTAGTAAACCAATGTGAGCTCATTAAAATAATTTTTTTAAAGAAAGACAGACCTGTAGACTAACAGTACAAAATACAGAGCTTAGAAGTAAACCCACACATATACGGCCAATTGATCTTCAATAAAGGAGTCAAGAATACACAACGGGGAAAGGATAGTCTCTTCAACAAATGGTTCTGGGAAAACTGAATATCCACATGCAAAAGAAAGAAATTAGGGGGCCAGCCCAGTGGCGTGGCGGTTAAGTGTGTGCACTCCGCTTCGGTGGCGCGGGGTTCGCAGGTTTGGATCCCGGGGGCGCACCGACACACTGCTTGTCAAGCCATGTTGTGGCAGCGTCCCATATAAAGTAGAGGAAGATGGGCACGGATGTTAGCCCAGGGCCAATCATCCTCAGCAAAAAGAGGAGGATTGACAATGGATGTTAGCTCAGGGCTGATCTTCCTCACAAAAAAGAAAGAAAGAAAGAAAGAAAGAAACTAGACCCTTTCTTACATCATAAACAAAAATCAACTCAAAATAGATTAGATACTTGAACAAAAGACCAGAAATTTTAAAACTTACAGAAGAAAACAGAGGAAAAGCTTCTTGACACTGGTATTGGCAATGATTGTTTGGATATGACACCAAAAGCACAGGCAATAAAAGCAAAAATGAATAAGTGGGAGTATAGCAAACTAAGACGTTTCTGTACATCAAGGAAATAATCAACAAAATGAAAAGGGAACCTACGCAATGGGAGAAAATATTTGCAAACCCTACCTCTAATTAGGGGTTAATATCCAAAATATATAAGTAACTCCTATAAATCCACAGCAAAAAAACAAATAACCTGATTAAAAAATAGGCAAAAGGATTGAGTAGACATTTTTCCAAATACATGCAAATGACCAACAGGTTTATGAAAAAGTGCTCAATATCACTAGTCCTCAGGAAAATGCAAATCAAAACCATAATGAGTTACTATCTCACCTCTGTTGGGATGACTATGATAGAAAGAAGATCACAAATGTTGGCAAGGATGTGGAAAAATTAGAACCCCTATATACTATTGGTAGAATGTAAAATGATGCAGCCACTTTGGAAAAGAGTATGGAAGTTCCTTAAAAAATTAAAAAATAGAACTACCATATGATCCAGCAATCCCACTTCTGGGTATATATCCAAAAGTATTGAAATTGCAATCTCAAAGAGATATTTGCACTCATGTTCATTGCTGCATTATTCACAGTTTCCAGGATGTGAAAACAACTTATATGTACCTCATTGAATGAATGGACTAAGAAAATGTGGTATATGCACACAATGGAATATTATTCAGCCTTTAAAAAGAAGGAAATCCTGCCATATGTGACAACATGGATGAACCTAGTGGACTTTTTGCTCAGTGAAATAAGCCAGTCACAAAAGGATAAACACTGCATGACCCCTCTTATAGGTATCTAAAATAGTCAAACTCAGAAGCAGAATGGTGGCTACCAGGAGCTGGGAACAAGAGGATATGGGGAGTTGTTGTTCAACAGGTATAAAGTTTCAATTATGCAAGATAAGTTCTAGAGATCTGCTACACAACATAGTACTTATCATTAACAATACTGCATTGTATACTTAAAAATTTAAGTAGATAAGTCTCATTTTTAGTGTTCTCACTATAATAAAAAATAAAAAATAATTGGATCTCATAATAGTAATTATGTGTGTAAATTATGTCAAAATGTTTCATTGTCAGTATTTTTACTTTTTATTTAATTTTATTATTTCATTGTGCTGGCTGGTAATCCAGCTCACAATGAAATAATAATTCCTGAAATTCCAGGGCACAATCCTCCTTTGCCTAATGTTTTGTCATTTCTAAATTCATGCAGATAATTAGAGACAATAGCTTTCATATCTTTACCAGCTAATTTCTAATGTTATAATGTTATAAATGAAATATGTTACTAAGTAAGTGTTTATTCACACACCACAGGGTTATTCATTTAACCTGGTATCTACTTACAATATTGTTTAAAAGCACAAGATCATCTCTGAGGAAGATCAGGTGCTAATGCTGCACTGCCATTTACTACCTACTAATCATGGGCAAGTTATGTAACCATTCTGAAGCTCAGAGTCCTTGTCTATAAAATGGATATGATTAGTGAATTTGTCAGAATTAAATGAGATGCTATATGTAAAGTAGTTACAAAATCACTTTACTCATAGAATCACTTCATAAATGATTATTGTTATTGTCATTTTAATAGTAATACATTTATGTGATGCATTGTACACAGTTCAAAATGTGAATAAAACATTCTCATTTAAAAAAATAGCTAACATTTACTGAGTGCTTATTATATGCTGGCCATTGTGCTACAGGCTTTCTGTGGATTATCTCACATATTCCCCAACATAACTCTATAAAGTAGGCACCGTTATTTTTCCCCTTTTACCTATGAATAAATAGAGGCTCAGATTGGTTAGGCAACTCAACAGGCAGCATGACTAGCAAATGGCAGTATCCAGATTGAAAGGGAGGCAGTCTGATTTCAGAGCCTGAACTGTGCTGCCTCCCTTCATCTATTCATACATGAAGTTGCTCGTCAAAACAAAATGGCAGCATCTAAGTAAATATAACAACTGAAGGACAGTACATAATTTGTTAGAAGCAATAAACAATTATTTTAGTAAACTCTGCCAGTTAAAATTATATCAATTCTTTCTCATCTCTCAGAACAATTTTCTCATATTTAACATTTGATATAGAAGGTAAATCTCATTACCATAATTATGAAGCCTAGTTTTTCAGACTGTACTTTTTGTAATCAGTCTACTACAATTCTTATTTTGAAAGCACAGTTCTTAGTCATTCCTACACAAGTGCAATAAAAAGTTCTGTACCTTTTCAGATTCTTAAGAAAGGTTAGAATGTGTAGCACTTTAGATAAGTTCAAGTCAGTGTTTCCATAAGTTGCATATATTCTATGTAAGGCCAGAGACTACAAGATGCTTAAAATTCTAATATTGCTATCCCTATAGTTTTATGGCTTCCCAAGAACAAGCAAAGATGAGTAGAAACTTAGCAGCAACAATAGTACACACAGACACGTACATATACTCACACAGACTACAGACTTTTTGTCCACAGAACAGGATGAATTCCATGCTGACCAAGTTAATTCATGTGAAAATCAGGGCGGAGGTGGGGGCTCAGAAGGAAAGCCCAAAAGCATAGCTAGAGTGCAAAAGTATAGTTTTTATTAAGACAGCAAGATTAAGCTGAGAAAAAGCAACAAAAGTGTTTCAAGTGAGGCAGCAAAATTCTACTCTTCCCTAAAAAACCCAAATATAATAAACAATATAAGAAAAATTAGAAGAAATTTTAAAATTGTTCTCAAGTTGTATATTAGAAAATTCAATGACAAAGATCACTACCTAAGTCAGTGGTCCACAAACTTCAGTATAAATAATGTTCACCCAGATTCTCAGGCTCTACCTTCAGAGATTTTGAATCTTGGATCCCTGGATGTTTAACAAATATTGCAGGTGATTCAGACACAGATTATCCAGCACCAGATGTGGACATACACTGCCCTGTGTAGACTGTGACTCTGACATCTTACTACAAAACCCAACCTACCTTCTGAGAAACACATCACAAAATAGGAAGACTAGGCTAATGTAGAGAAAGTTTTTGCCATTATTTTGAAACCTATCACAGAGGGTATACTATGGAAAATACCAATTCTATTTTTGAAAGAAAAATACAAAGAATAAGAGATTTCAGCTGAGAAGATGAAGCCATCTGAGTACCATACAGGAATTGTCATTATCTGCCTATAGTAGCAATGGCCTATCACATATAGAGAAAATGTGTCAGTATTACCCAGATCTGAAAATTTTAGTTCAAAATTCAACCATGGTATAAAGGAGGCCAGGATACTGGTATATACTTATGGTAAAGATATGCATCCCCCTAGTTTATCACAAATTTCTTTTTTTTTCTTTGAGAATTAAACTGCTTTTTTTCTTTGTAAAAAATTTATTAAGAGTAGTTTTAACAATGATTGCCTTCTTCTCATGGCATAACTGACAAGGAGTGAGCATCTTTTCTATGCTTTGGCGAATTGTCATACTTCTTTCTAAGTTTGGATCAGCTTCAAACACTTGATCCTTTGTGTTTCAAATGTCATGAAATACCCCCAAGAGTTCCATTAATGTGAAATTTCTTGCTGGTGTTACTTCCTCTTGGACATCTTCAATCATTTTATTCACACGCTTTCCTTTTTCTTTTTATGGAGGTAACATTGGTTTATAACATATAAATTTCAGGTGTACATCCTATTTTGACTTCTATATAGACTACATTGGGCTCATCACCAAAAGATTAATTGCCATCCGTCACTGTACACATATGCCCATTTACTCCTTTCACCCTCCTGCCACCACCTTCCCCTCAGGTAACTACCAATGTGATCTCCATATCTATGCATTTATTTGTTTGTTTATTATCTTCCACACATGAGTGAAGTCATATGGTAATTGTCTTTCTCGGTCTGAGTTATTTTGCTTAGCATAATACCCTCAACGTCTATCCATGAAGCTATTATGGCAAGATTTCATCTTTTTTGTGGCTCAGTAGTATTCCACTGTATATATATACCGTATCTTCTTTATACATTCCTCTGTTGATGGGCAATTAGGTTGTTTCCAACTCTTAGCTATTGTGAATAATGTTGTAATGAATATAGGAGTGCACATAACTTTTGTAACTAGTATTTTCATGTTCTTTGGATAAATACCCAGAAGTGCAATAGCTGGATCATATGGTATTTCTATTTTTGAGGAATCGCCATACTGTTTTCCGTAGTGGCTGCACGAATTTACATTCCTACAAGCAGGGTACAAGGGTTCCTTTTTTTCCACATCCTTTCCACCACTTATTTCTTATCTTTTTAATAATATCCACTCTGACGGGCGTAAGGTGATTTCTCATTTTAGTTATGATTTATATTGCCCTAATAATTAATTAGTGATGTTGAACATCTTTTCATATGCCTGTCGAACATCTGTATATCTTCATTGGAAAAATGTCTGTTCCTAACCTCTGCCCATTTTTCAACTGGTTTTTTTGCTGTTGTTGTTAAGTTGTATGAGTTCCTTATATATTTTGGATATTAACACCTTGTAAGATAAATAATTTGCAAAGATCTTCTCCCAACTGTTAGACTGTGTTTTCATTTTGTTGATGGTTTCCTTTGCCATGCAGGAGCTTTATAGTTTGATATAGTCCCATTGTTTAGTTTTTCTTTTGTTTCCCTTGCCTGAGGAGATATATCCAAAAGAATACTGCTAAGACAGATGTCAAAGTACCTACTGCCTATGTTTTCTTCTAGTATTTTCACGGATTCAGGCTTTACACTCAAGTTTTTAATCTATTTTCAGTTAATTTCAGTGTATGGCATAAGGTAATGGACTACTTTCATTCTTTTGCATGTGGCTGTCCAGTTTTCCCAACACCATTGAAGAGACTTTCCTTTCTCCATTGTATGTTCTTGACTCCTTTGTTGAAAATTAGCTGTCCATAGATGTGTGGTTTTAATTCTGCAGTCTCAATTCTGATCCAATGATTTATGTGTCTGTTTTTCTGCAAGTACCATGCTGTTTTGATTACTATAGCTTGGCAGAATATTTTGAAATAAGGGAGGGTGACACCTCTAGTTTTGTTCTTTTTTCTCAGGATTGCTTTGGCTATTTGGGGTCTTTTGTGCTTCCATAACATTTTAGGATTCCTTGTTCTATTGCTGAGAAAAATGTCATTGGATATTTGATTGGGATTGCATTGAATCTGTAGATTACTTTAGATAATATGGACATTTTAACTATATCAATTCTTCCAATCCATGAGCATGCAATATCTTTCCATTTCCTGTGTCTTCTTCAATTTATTTCAATCATGTTTTATAGTTTTCAGTGTATAGGTCTTTCGCCTCCTTGATTAAATTTATTCCTAGGTATTTTATTCTTTGTGTTAGGATTATAAATGCAATTGTAACCTGGATTTCTCTGGTAGTTCATTGTTAGTATACAGAAATGCAACTGACTTTTGCTTGTTGATTTTGTATCCTGCAACTACTGTATTTATTGATTATTTCTAATAGCTTTTCAGTGGATTCTTTAAGTTTTTGTATATATAAAATCATGTCATCTGCAAATAGTGACAGTTTTACTTCTTCCTTTCCAATTTGGATCCCTTTTATTTCTTTCTCTTGTCTACTTGCTCTGGCTATGACTTCCAATACTATGTTGAATGAGAGTGGTGAGAGTGGACATCCTGGTCTTGTTCCTGTTCTTAAAGGATAGCTTTCAGTTTTCACCATTGAGCATGATGTTAATTGGGAGTTTGTCATACAAGGCCTTTATTATGTGAGGTACTTTCCTTCTATACCCATTTTATTGAGAGTTTTTTTCATGAATCGATGCTGAATCTTGTCAAATGCTTTCTCTGCATCTATTGAGATGACCAGGTGATTTTTATTCTTCATTTTGTTAATATGGTATATCACATTGATTGATTCATGGATGTTGAACCATCCCTCCATCCCTGGAATAAAACTCACAAATTGTGGTGTATGATCCTTTTAATGTATTCTTGTATTTGATTTGCTAATATTTTGTTAAGGATTTTTGCATCTATGTTCATCAGTGATATTGGCCTGTAATTGTCCTTTTTTGTGTTGTCTGATTTTGGTATCATGGTAATGTGGGCCTCGTAAAATCAGTAAGGAAGCATCCTTCCTCTTCAATTTTCTGGGAGAGTTTGAGAAGAATGGATATTAAATCTTCTTTGAATGTTTGGTAGAATTCACCAGAGAAGTCATCTGGTTCTGGAGTTTTGTTTTTGGGATGTTTTTGATTACTGTTTCAATCCATTTACTTGTGATTCATCTATTCAGATTCTCTATTTCTTCTTGATTCAGTTTTGGGAGGTTATATGATTCTAAGTATTTATTCTTTTCTTCTACGTTATCCAATTTGTTGGTGTACAGCTTTTCATAGTATTCTCTTATAATTCTTTGTATTTCTGTGGTATCCATTGTAATTTCTCCTTTTTCAATTCTCATTTTATTTATGTGAGCCTTCTCTCTTTTTTCTTAGTGAGTCTAGCTAAAGGCTTGTCAATTTTGTTTTTCTTTTCAAAGAACTAGCTCTTAATTTCATTGATTTCTTCTACTGTCTTTTAATTCTCTATTTCACTTATTTCCACTCCTACCTTTATTATTTCCTTCCTTCTAATGACTTTGGCTTTGTTTGTTCTTGTTTTTCTAGTTCTTTTAGGTGTAGTGTTAAAATATTTATTTGAGATTTTTCTTTTTACTTGAGGTAAGCCTATATTGCTATAAGCTTCTCTCTTAGTACCGCTTTTGCTGTATCCCACAGATTTTGGTATGTTGTGTTCTCATTTCCATTTGTCTCCAGGTATTTTTTGATTTCTACATTGATCCATTCGGTGTTCAGTAGCATGTTCTTTAGTTTTCACATAATTGTGACATTTCCAGCTTTCTTCTTATAGTTGATTTCTAGTTTCACACCATTTTGATCAGATAAGATGTGTGATACAATTTCAATTTTCTTAAATCTATAGAGACTTGTTTTTTTCTCAACATATGGTCTATCTTTGAGAATGTTCCATGTGCACTTGAGAAGAACATGTATTTTGCTACTTTTAGATGGAATGTTCTATATATGTATATCTATTAAGTCCATCTAGTCTTGTGTTTCATTTAAGGCCACTGTTTCTTTGTTGACTCTCAGTCTGGATGACTTATCCATTGATGTAGGGTGTAGACATCCCCTACTGTTATTGTGTTGCTGTCAGTTTTTCCCTTTAGGTCTGTTAATAGTTGCTTCATATACTTTGGTGCTTCTACATTAGGTGCTTATATATCAATAAGTTTTATGTCTTCTTGGTGGAATGTCCCTTTTATCATTATATAATGTCCATCTTTGTCCCTTGTTATTTTTTTCGGCTTGAAGTTTATTTTGTCTGACATAACTATAGCTACACCCACTTTCTTTTGGTTGCCATTTGCTTGGAGTATCATTTTCCATTCCTTGACTTTGAGCCTATGTTTTTCTTTAGAGCTGAGATGGGTCTCTTGAGGCAGCATATTGTTGGGTCTTGTTTTGTCATTCACCCAGTCATTTCATGTCTTTTGATCGGTGAATTCAATGCATCTAAATTTAGGGTGATTATTGATATATAAGGAATTAATACTGCCAATTTATCTTTGTTTTCTGGTTGTTCTATATTTCCATTGTTTCTTTTTCCTTGTGTTTCTGTCTGCCATTTCAGCTTGGTGGTTTTCTGTGATGTGTTTCTCAGTTTCCTCTTTTTTATGTTTTGTGAGCCTGCACAAATTTCTTAACAAAAGTAAAGAAGGGATATGACATCCTTGCCTAAGGCAGTGTTTCTCAAACACTAATCTTTTGTGCACTTGTATCAGACTCACTGTGGTTGCTGGTTTAAAATGCAGATTCCCAACTTCATTCTACTAAATCAAAATTTCTGAGGGAAAAGGTCAAGAAAAAAACAGACACACAAGCAGATGCATGCAGATACACAGATAAAAATTTAACTGTACAATTTAGAAGCTTTTACTAGATTCACAAAGTTGTAAAACCATCACCAAAATTAATTATAGAATATTTTCATCATTCCAGTAAGAAACCTCATACCCATTATCAGTCACCCCCCATTTCCTTCTTTTCTCTTCCCCCCACCATGCTAAGAAACCACCAATCTACTTCCTTCTCTATAGATTGGTCAATTATGGAAAATTTGTATAAATGCAATCATACAACATATAGCCTTTTATTATTGCCCTCATTCAATTATTATAATGTTTTCAAGATTCATCCATGCTGTCACATGTATGAGCACTTCACCCTACTTAATTGCAGAAAATATTGCATTGAATGGATATACAAAAATATATATTTTAAACAAGTTTCTCATATGAAAGAAGCAATGAAGAGACAATTAGATGCTTGTTTCCAAAATCAAACCGAATTTAGGACTTCATCTCATTTGTAAACAATTCTTCAGAATTTGTACCCTTGTTTATTGACAGCAATTATAACCAAAGGGAGTTTCTGTAAGGACCCAAGAAACTTAAAGCACACGTAGTATATAGGATAAATGATAACAGTGCCAGGAGTATTAGAATTAACTCTATAAATATAAATAAAATGTAAAAAATAAGTCTTGAAAAGATCCCATGGCAAGGCATAAGACTCTCTGGATCTGTACTGTTAAGTTAGTCATAGCCACATATAGGTATATTAATCTAAATTTAAATTAACTAAAATTTAATGTACTTCTTCAGTTGTACTAGCCACATTTCAAATCCTCAATGGCCAAATGTAGCTATCAGCTACCATATTGGATAATGCAGGCAGAGAACATTGCCATCATTGCAGAAGATTCTATTGGACAGTGCTGCTGTAGAGATAGATAAAACTGTCATAGTATCACCCATTTGTTCTTTCAAAAAATATTAATTAAAAGTTTACTATGTGCAAGGCAGTGTTCTAAGTACTAGGGATATCATAATACATAAATCAGACAAAATTCCTACCACTGTGGAGCTTAAATGCTAATGATGGGAAACAGAGGATAAACAAATAAATAAACTATATCAGAATACAATAAATCATGATAAGATGGAAAAATGTTAGGGAACAAGAAAGGTGAGATGGGGGCTGGCCCGGTGGCATAGCAGTTAAGTGTGTGCACTCCACTTTGGCAGCCCGGGGTTTGCAGGTTTGGATCCTGGGCGCACACCGACGCACCACTTGTCAAGCCATGCTGTGGCAGCATTCCATATAAAGTAGAGGAAGATGGGCACAGATGTTAGCCTGGGGCCAATCTTCCTCAGCAAAAAGAGGAGGATGGCCGACAGATGTTAGCTCAGGGCAGATCTTCCTCACACACACACAGAAAAAATTACATATATATAAAAAAAAGAAAGGTGAGGTGCTATTTTAGATACAATGGTCTGAGAAAGTCTCAATGATGAAGTGATGTTTGTATAGAGATCAGAAGAAAACGAGAAGTGAGTCTTATGGATATAAGACATAAAATCATTACAGAAAGAGCAAATAGCTAGAGCAAAGGCCTGAGGCACTTAGAGGCTGGGCATGCTTCCAAATACAGCATGGCACCTACTGTGGCTAGAGGATAGTGACACATGAAAGAGTAAAACCAACATATAAGCAAATGTGTAGGAAATACAGATTTTGGGGAAAAAAACCACCATAACGTTGTTTAGAAAGTTTGGTTAGGTTGCTATTAATAGAGTACATTTTTTATATGTCAAATCATTCTCTAAGTTAGGAGAGATACATCTGACATGGGAACATGAGACACTCCATGGATCCTCTCCCCAGCAAAACAACTATAAATAGAGAAAATTATATAGACAAAAACACAACCATTTAGAATCTCTAGAAACTGTCCTGATGGTATACATCAAATGGAAAAACATTTTTAGTAAAATCTATTAAATATCAGTAAGAACAGTGAGATTCTGTGGCATTTGAGAAACAATTTGCTCCCTCCCATTTCCTCTTGCCAGTTGAGCAAGATAGAAGCCCTACTCCTGCCAGATGCAGTCACAAACACAGGGTTCTCTCTCCCCCAAGAAGGTTTTCAGCATTTATAATCCCACCTCCAGCCCCAGATTGCAGAAGCTCTATCCAGGAAAGCATGTTTGAGAGTTATGGAGCTCCTTCCTCAATCCAGTCCCCACTCATACGGCAGAATCTTGAACCTGGAAACAAGAGGACTAGAATAATGGACCCAAACCATCTTTGTGCCAGCTCACTCATAGGGCAGAGGTCTCATGCAGGGAGGGAGAAACTGAGAAGACCAGAGGATTCTGCTTCCACTCAATGCCCTGTTCATAGAGCATGGGTGTTGTGCATCTCTCAGCATGCCACTGTCGCTACCCGCAGCTCCCAGATCATTTGCACAGAGGTTCTACCCAGGGAAAGCTGCAGGCCATAAGAACAGAGGTCCAAATCTCTCCCCAAAGGAACTGACTTTATTTGAAATAGAGTGTGAGGAAGTTCAAGTCTAAGGGTATTCTAAAAAATAATGGATTTTTTGACAGTAAGCAATTAAGAGAAGGGTGATGGCTTCATGAGCTCTCTAAACCATATAACAGCCAGTTTAACAGAGAGAATGAAGAAAAGAAATAGCTAAGAAGAGCCCACCTAGGGATGGAGCAAGCCTGAAACACTGGCTTCAAAGACTACCCCTGCAAAGGGGCCAAAATTTATTTGGATCACTGTAAAGCAACTTATGCATAAGGGTATTGTCAAAGTCAATATAGCAATCAGCCAACAATTACTCAGGGCTAACAGCTTAGTGTGATACCAAAAGAGGCAGATAATTTAACAGAGAAATCAGAGAAAGAGACAGTCGAAGAGAGCCTTGGTAAAAATATTGTCATGCCATGGTGACTGAGCACATATCCAAGACAGTGCCCTTTGAGGAGCAACATTAGCGACTGCACACTGCAGGGGAAACGGCCTTCACTGAAATATTCCAGACAAGCTACTAAACAAACAAGCAAACAATTAAACAAAGCATGTAGGGAGGGGGCAGTAAATCCATACTCAGAGTTGCTATAATATATTATCTAAAATGCCCAGTTATAGACAAAATAATTACAAGATATATAGAGGAAAAAGAAAGTGTGACTCATTCCCAGGGAGAAATAGCAAGCAAGAAACTTCCTTTGAGAAGGCCCAGATATTGTAATTTGCATAAAAATATTTTAAATCAGCTATTTTAAATATGTTCAAAGAACTAAAGTAAACCATGCTTTAAAAAAAGCAAAGAATGGTATTATGACAATGTCTCCTCAAATAGCGAATGTCAATAAAGCAATAGAAATTATTTTAAAATTAATTAAATGGAAATTTGGCAGGTGAAAAGTAAAAAACAATGAAATAAAAATTCACTAGAGGGGTCAACAGTAGATTTAAGTTGGCAGAAGAGACAATTAGCACATCTGAAGATAGATTGATAGAAATTATGCAATCTGAAGAAGAGAAAGAAAAAATAATGAAGAAAAATAAACAAAGATTCACAGAAATGTGAGACACCATTAAGCACACCAACATAAATGAAATGGCAGTATCAGAAAGACAGGAGACAGACAGGAGTAGAAAAAATATATGAAAAAATAATGACTCTAAACATTCCATTGTTGATGAAAAACATTAATCTACATATCCAAGAAATAAAATGAGCTTCAAGTAGGATAACTCAAAGTGATCTAAAACCAGACACATTATAGCAAAAATGCTGAAAGACAAAGGCAATGAGAATCTTGAAAGCAGCAAGAGAAAAATGACTCATCACATACAAAGGGACCCTAAAAAGACCAACAGCTGATATCTGCTTAGGAAGAATGGAGGCCAGAAGGCAATGAGGTGATATATTCTAAGCACGAAAAGAAAAAAACTCTCAGTCACAAATCTTATATTGAGCAAAACTATCTTACGAAAACGAAGACAGAATAAAGACACTCCAAGATTTTTTTTAAAAACTGGAAGAATTCATTGCTAGCAGACCCAATTTATAAGAAACAGTAATGGATGTTCTTAAGGCTGAAAACAAGTGACACCAGACAGTAACCTGAATCCACACACACACACAAATCCCTAAAGAGCATGAAAAAAGATAATTAGGTAATTATAAAAAGCAGTATAATTGCATCTTTCTTGTTTTTCTCTTAACTGATTTAATTGTTTCTTAACTGCTTTTTCTCTTAACTGATTTAAAATACAATTGCATAAAATATATATGAGATTGTATTGTTACATCTATAATGTATAGAAATATAATTTACTTCACAATAACAGCACTAAGGGTGTACTTGGTACAAAGCTGTATTAAAGCAAGAGAATTACCCCAGTGGTAACTAGAATCCACAGGAACAAATGAAGAAAATTAGAAATAGTAAATAAGAAGTTTAATATCTCACATTTTATAAATATGTATTTGTTCTCCATTATTCTCTCCACTTGTGTAAAAGACATACATTTACATAAAAAATAATTATAACAATGTATTTTTGGATTTGTAAGATATTTAGTCTTACAGGTATAATAACAATAGTACAAAAAAGGAAGAGAAAGGAATAGAGAGGATTGGCCATTTCTATATGTCACTGGTATTAAGTTATTATAAATCTCAAACAGATTCTGGTAAATTCAGATGTATATTGGAAGCCCTGGTGCAACAACTAAAAAAATAATAAAACATATTGTGAAAAAATCATTAAAGGATTAAAATGTTACACTAGAAACTATTCAATTAAGGAAAAGAAAGCAGTAAGAGTAACAGAAGAACAAAGAAATAAGAGGCATATAGAAAACAAAAGGCAAAATGACAGATGTAAACCCAACCACAGAAGTAATAACATTAAAGGAGAATTGATTAAATAAATTAATCAAAAAGCAGAGATTTTCAGACTGGATAAGAAAACAAGATGCAACAAATGTATTCTACAAAAGTCACACATTAGACTCAAAGATATAATTAGGTTGAATGTAAAAGAATGGAAACATATAATGTTGTATATTAAATATAACTCAATTAAAATATATAAAAAGATGTAAATAAATGTATCATGCAAATAGCATCTGTAAGAAAGCTGAGTGCTATACCAATATCAGATAAAATAGATTTCAAAAGAAAAAATATTTCTAGAGATAAACGGGGACATTTTATAATAATAAAAGGTCAATCCAT
This sequence comes from Diceros bicornis minor, assembly GCF_020826845.1. Lineage (NCBI taxonomy): Eukaryota > Metazoa > Chordata > Mammalia > Perissodactyla > Rhinocerotidae > Diceros > Diceros bicornis. The sequence goes on from NC_080781.1 coordinate 61,670,609, forward strand.
CATGGAGATAACATTTATAAACATATATACACCTGACAACAGAGTAACAAAATATATGAAGCAAAACTGACTGAACTGAAAGAAAAAATAGACAATTCAATAATAATAGTGGCATACTTCAATATCCCACTTTAAATAATGGATACAATAACTAAGCAGACGATCAAGGAGGAAAAAGAAGACAAATAACAATATAAATTAAACAAACATAACAGACATCTATAGAGCATTCCACTCAAAAGCAGCAAAATACACATTTTTTCACAAACACACATGGAACATTCTCCAGAGTAGACCACAAGCCAGGTCCTAAAATAAACCTCAATAAACTTCAAGGGACTGGGATCAAACAAAGAATGTTCTCTGTCCATAATGGAATAAAAATAGAAATCAATAACAGGGTAATTTTGAAACTTCAAAAACATGTGAAAATTAAACAACACACTCCTAAACAACCAACGCATCAAAGAATAAATCACAGAAAAATTGGAAAATTCTTTAAGATGAATAAAGATAATATCACAACACACCAAAACTTCTGGGGTACAGCTAAAGCAGTGCTTAGAGGGAAATTGATAGATGTAAATGCCTATATTACAAAAGAAGAAAGATCTGAAATCAATAATCTAACCTGTCACCGTAAGACACTGGAGAAAGAGGAGAAAATTAAACTCAAATGCAAGCAGATGGAAGGAAATAATAAAGATTAGAGAGTAAATTAATAAAATAGAAAATAGAGAATAGGAAAACAGTAGAGACAATCAGCGAAACCAAAAGTTTGTTCTTTGATAAGTCCAATAAAATTGAGAAATCTTCAGCTGCTGTGATCAAGAAAAAAGAATGACTCAAGTTAGTAAAATGAGGAATGAAATAGGGGTCATTATTACTGACTGGAAAAGTAAAAAGGATTATAAAGGGATACTATGAACAATTGTATGACACCGAATTTGATAACCTAGATGAAATGGACAGGATAGAAACTACCAAAAATGACTCAAAATGAAATAGAAAATCTGAATAGTTCCATAATCAGTAAAAAGACTAAATTATTAATTAAAATTTGGTGAATTTTACCAAACATTTCAAGAAGAATTAATACAATCCTTTATAAACTCTTCTAAAACATTGAAAAAGAAGGAATACTTCACAATTAATTTTATAAAGCCAGTATCACCCTAATACCACAAGCAGACAAAGACATGAGCAGGCACTTCACAATGGAGGAAAAATGAATGGAAAATAAATGCATTTAAAAATGTTTCACTTCATAACTCTGTTAATAATTAGGGACACGACTATTAAAACCTCAATTAGATACCACATTATATCCACTTGATGGGGAAAAATTAAAAATCTGAAACCAAAAAAATGTTGGTAAGGATATAGTTCAAAGGAACACTCTTTATACTGCTAGTGAGAATAAACTACTGGTCTATTACTTTAGAAAAGTTACTACTGTCTATAAAAATTGAATGTGTGCATACTCTAGGTCTCTACAACTTCTATACATTCTTACCTAGAGAAACTTGTGGGGACATGTACAAGAAAGTGTATAGCAGGATTACTTATAAAAGTTAAAAAAAAAGTCAAAAATCTAGAAGCAAAAACAAATGTCCATTAACAAGAGAACGGATAAATTAATGGTGAAATATTAACATAATGGAATACTATACAGCAGAAAAATGAATTAAATAGGACTTTGCATAGCAATATGGATGAATCTCAAGATCATAAAATTGAGTGAACAAAGCAACTGGTGAGGGAACACTACACTAAAATATCGTTAATGTAATGTTCAAAAACAGGTCAGTGTATGTGTGTGTGTTAGCATGTATGTGTATTCATTTGAACCACATGAAACTGCTATACTTGTAGGTCAAAAATGGTTGAGCAGTGGCCATTTCAGTAGGTACCACCTAAAACACTTAATATACATATAAAAAATAGTAAGAGAATGTTAAATATTAAATGAATGTGATCTGGGAGGTATATGTAGGAAGCTTTCAAGATATTGGTAATGTTCTAATTTAACCTGAGTTCTTATATGTTCATTATATTATTCATTATAATTTGTATATGATTTTTAAAGTCCTTTATATAAACCAAATTTCATAATAAATTATTTATAATTAATAATCAAATAAAATTAAATGAAGAGGTTATTTTTAAAAAGAATATGATTGAGCACTCAGTATGCATGTGTTTAAAGGCCAAACAGCCAAAACTTCTCGATGGTATAAAAGGTGTAGACAGGACTGCTAAAACAGAAGAAAAACGTAATAATACCACTTTAGCATGTAGGCTGAGCAGAATAAAAGGTTTTTCTTTGTATGGAAATTAATGCACTTAAATTGCTGAGAAACTTTAAAATATAGTTATATAATTTAAAATTATACCTTAGAAAATGTAAACTCAAGTGTCATTATATGGGAAATAGTGGCTGTCAATTTTTCACAGGGAAAATGGTTTTAGGAATGCATTTTATACTGTGAACCTGATAATTAAGTTCTTTAACAAAATGAAGAACTGGGCTCATCTGCGTCATAAACTATTGCTTTAGAATAAGAAGGAGTTGGTCACATAATTGTATTTATGAGGCATTTCCCTTGAAAAAACAACTTGTGTGGTTACTAAATGATAAAATTTATTTTTATAGAGGAAGTAAAGATGGCGGCGTAGGCAGACTTTGAACTCACCTCCTCCCGCTGACACAGCCAATTTACAACTACTTGTGGAAAAATTAGCCCTGAGACAGAACTGAAAACTGGATAAGAGGAACTCCTGCAACAACGGACAATCCAAACTGAGGTAGAAGAGGCAGAAACTCCCTTCTGGAGAGGAAAAACGCCACCTTCACAAGCCGCCAGCGTCACGGCCGCCCGTGAGCAGCCCACAGGTACGAAACCCTCCCTGGAGGACTGGGACCCTGAGCCCGGGAGGGCACCCGCTGTGGGCATTTTGTGGACCCAGCACAATCGAGATGAATGGCATAATATCTGACTTTGCCTGCTACTAAAACATTGGGGAGTACCCCCAGAAAAGCTGGTTCACAAAGAAATTAAAACAGGCTCTTAAAGGGCCCACGCGCAAACACACCCGTTTCAGAAAGCAACCTAAAATCACCAGAAAGAAAGGTGCACAGTGCTTTGGTGAAAAGAGACTCACCTAATAGGCCCTGTGTGCATCTCAGTGAGAGGTGAGACCTCTCCAGGGACTGGGACATTGACGGTGGCCATTGTTGTCACCTGTGGTGTGGGCATGCTGACACAGACGCCATTGGAGTTCTCCCTGAGGCCAGCTAGCCCAAGGTCTGCCCCAGCTCCTAGAGCACTGATTTAATCCAGCTCAGCCAGGGCAGGCAGCCCACCCTAGAGACTGGCCCCACCCAACAACAAGCCCTCAGGCAACTTGTGGGCTTGCATAGACTGGTGACTGGGTTCTCTGCAGCCTGGCTACTGAGCCAACTTCAGTGGGGCAGGGCGTGCACAAGGAGCCGGTGGAGAGTGTGGGGGGATGGTGGAGTGTGTGGGGCTCCCACCGTGGAGAGACTGGGTCCGCTTCGGGAGGACGGGGTGTGAACACTGGGAACGACTGTGTTGACTGTGTGTGTGGACCTGTGAGTGGCAGGGCTTGACAGCTGCAAAACACTTGTGCTTCTCAAAGACTCACATAGGGGGTTTGCCCCACCTTCCAAAGACTGAAACAATTGGGTGCTCCCATGTCTGAGCCCAGCCCCACCCAGCTGCAATCCTCAGAGAGCTGACAAGAGACCTAAAGGCTGGAGGCTTACAGCAATTGTAAGCCCCTGAGCCTAACAACCTGCCACGCTGGGAGGCTACTCACTTAAAAGAAATACTGCAACACAAATGTGGTATTAGAACTTGCAGCCAACTGGGCTGGGGCTCCCCACACCTGATAAAGAGACTGAAGGGCCAACAACAGCTACAAGCAGCTGAGCACTACAACAGCTGGCCAGGAGCATAACTCAGCCTCCCTGGGCGCCTACAGGGAGAGCAAACAGGCCACAACAGAAGGACACATGTAGCCCACATAGGTGTCACCCCTGGAACATTGAGAACTGAGGGAAGCACACTGAGGCCTCCTAAGCCATCACTTACATAAGGTCATCTATCCAAGAGCAGGAGATGTAGCTGACCTACCTAATATGTAGACACAAGCACAGGGAAAGAGGTAAAATGAGGAGGCAAATGAATATATTCCAAGTAAGGGAACAGGACAAAACCCCAGAAAAGGAACTAAGTGAAACAGAAATGAGCAAGCTACCCGACACAGAGTTCAAACTAAGAGTGTTAAGGATGCTGACTGATCTGGGGAGAAGAATAGATGAACTCAGTGAGAATGTCAACAAAGAAATGGAAGATATAAAAAAGAACCAATCACAAATGAAGACTACAATACTGGAAATTAAAAATTCACTAGAGGGACTCAAAAGCAGAGTAGAAGATACAGAAGAATGGATCTGCCAGCTGGACGAAAGACTAGAAGAAATTACCCAAGCTAAACAGGTAAAAGAGAAAAGAATTAAAAAGAGTGAGGACAGTTTAAGGGACATCTGGGACAACATCAAGCACACTACCATCCGTGTTATAGGTGTCCCGGAAGGAGAAGAGCGAGACAAAGGGGCAGAGAATCTATTTCAAGAAATAATAGATGAAAACTTCCCTAACCTACGGAAGGTAACAGACATCCAGGTACAGGAAGCACAGAGAGCCCCAAACAACATAAACCCAAAGAGGCCCACACCAAGACACATCATAATCAAAATGTCCAGAATTAAAGATAAAGAGAGAATCCTAAAAGCCGCAAGAGAAAGTCAAGTTACATACAAAGGAAACCCCATAAGGCTATCAGTTGACTTCTCAGCAAAAACCTTACAGGCTAGAAGAGAGTGGCATGATATATTTAAAGTGCTAAAAGGAAAACACTTACAGCCAAGAATACTCTACCCAGCAAGGTTATCATTCAAAATGGAAGGAGAGATCAAAAATTTCCAAGACAAGCAAAAATTAGAGGAGTTTGTCACCAAGAAACCAGTGCTACAAGAAATGTTAAAGGGACTGATTTAAGGGGAAAAGGGAAGACCACAAATAGGAAAAATTATCTATTTCCATGATAAGAAGGTAATGGATACAAATGCACAAAAAAGGTTAGATATGATGTCAAAAACATAAAAGGAGGGAGGAAGGGAGTCAAAGAGTAGAGCTTTCAGACAGAGGTCAAACTAAAGAGACCATCAATTCTGTATAGAAGAAGAAGGAAGAGAGAATGACTACTAAAACACGGAGGAAAAAAAAGTTAAAAAATGGCAGTAAGTACATACTTATCAATAGCTACTTTAAATGTCAATGGACTGAATGCTCCAATTAAAAGGCATAGGGTGGCTGAATGGATAAAAACACAAGACCCATATATATGCTGCATACAAGAGACACACTTCAGACCTAAAGACACTCACAAACTGAAAATGAAGGGATGGAAAAAGATACTCCACGCAAATGGCAATGAAAAGAAAGCTGAGGTAGCAGTACTCATATCAGACAAAATAGACTTTAAAACAAAAACTGTAAAAAGAGACAAAGAAGGGTATTACATAGTGACCAAGGGAACAATCCAACTAGTGGATATAACACTTGTAAATATCTACGCACCAAATGTAGGGGCACCTAAATATATAAAGCAATTATTAACAGACATAAAAACAGAAATATACAGTAACACAATAATAGTAGGGGACTTTAACACTCCACTTACACCAACGGATAGATCATCCAAACAGAAGATCAATAAGGAAATATTGGCCTTAAATGACACACTAGAACAGATGGACCTAGTAGATATATACAGAGCATTCCATCCAAAACTGAAGAATACACGTTCTTTTCAAATGCACATGGAACATTCTCCAGGATTGATCACATATTAGGCCACAAAACAAGTCTCCATAAATTTAAGAAGATTGAAGTAATACCAAGCATCTTTTCTGACCACAACAGTATGAAACTGGAAATCAACTATAGGAAGAAAATCAGAAAAGCCACAAATACGTGGAGATTAAACAAAATACTACTGAACAATCACTGGGTCAACGAAGAAATCAAAGAAGAAATCAAAAAATACCTGGAGACAAATGAAAATGAAAATACAACATGCCAGAATTTATCGGATACAGCAAAAGCGGTTCTAAGAGGGAACTTTATAGCAATACAGGCCTATCTCAACAAACAAGAAAAATCTCAAATAAACAATCTAACAATGCACCTAAAGGAACCGGAAAAAGAAGAACAAACAAAGCCCAAAATCAGTAGAAGAAGGGAAATAATAAAAATCAGAGCAGAAATAAATGAAATAGAGACTAAAAAAACAATAGAAAAAATTTATAAAACCAAGAGCTGGTTCTTTGAAAAGATCAACAAAATAGACAAACCTTTAGCTAGACTCACCAAGAAAAAAAGAGAGAAGACACAAATAAGTAAAATCAGAAATGAAAGAGGAGAGGTTACAACAGACACCTCAGAAATACAAAAGATTATAAGAGAATACTATGAAAAGCTATATGCCAACCAATTCGACAATCTGGAAGAAATGGATAAATTCTTAGAATCATACAATCTTCCAAAACTGGATCAAGAAGAAGTAGAGAATTTGAATAAACCAATCACCAGTAAGGAGATCGAAACAGTAATCAAAAACCTCCCCAAAAAGAAAAGTCCAGGACCAGACGGCTTCCCCCGTAAATTCTACCAAACATTCAAAGAAGACTTAATACCGACCCTTCTCAAGCTCTTCCAAAAAATTGAGGGGGGGGGGAAGCTCCCTAACTCACTCTACAAAGCTGACATAAGCCTGATACCAAAACCACACCAGGACAACACAAAAAAAAGAAAATTACAGGCCAATATCACTGATGAACATTGATGCAACAATCCTCAACAAAATACTAGCAAATCGCATACAGCAATATGTTAAAAAGATTATACACCATGATCAAGTGGGATTTATTCCAGGTATGCAGGGATGGTTTAACATTCGCAAATCAATCAACGTGATACAGCACATTAATAAAATGAAGAATAAAAATCACATGATCATCTCAATAGATGCAGAGAAAGCATTTGACAAGATACAGCATCCATTTATGATAAAAACACTGAATAAAATGGGTATAGAAGGAAAGTACCTGAACATAATAAAGACCATATATGAGAAACCCACAGCTAATATCATCCTCAATGATGAAAAACTGAAAGCTAGCCCTCTAAGAACAGGAACCAGACAAGGATGCCCACTGTCACCACTCCTATTTAATATAGTACTGGAAGTCCCAGCCAGAGCAATCAGGCAAGGGAAAGAAATAAAAGGGATCCAAATTGGAAAGTAAGAAGTAAAACTATCACTATTTGCAGATGACATGATTTTATATATAGAAAACGCCAAAGAATCCAGAAGAAAACTTTTAAAGGTAATAAACGAATACGGTAAAGTTGCAGGATACAAAATCAACATACAAAAATCAGTTGCATTTCTTTACACTAACAACGAAGTAGCAGCTAGAGAAATTAAGAATACTATCCCATTTACAATTGCAACAAAAAGAAAAAAATACCTAGGAATAAACTTAACCAAAGAGGTGAAAGAGCTGTACATGGAAAACTATAAAACATTGCTTAAAGAAATTGAAGAAGACACAAAGAAATGGAAAGATATTCCGTGTTCTTGGATTGGAAGAATTAACATAGTTAAGATGTCCATACTTCCTAAAGCCATCTATAGATTCAATGCAATCCCTATCAAAGTTCCAACAACATTTTTCACAGAAAAAATTCTAAAATTTATATAGAACAACAAAAGACCCCGAATAGGTAAAGGAATCCTGAGAAAAAAGAACAAAGCTGGAGGTATCACACTTCCTGATTTCAAAATATACTACAAAGCTATAGTAACCAAAACAGCATGGTACTGGCACAAAAACAGGCACACAGATCAATGGAATAGAATTGAAAGCTCAGAAATAAACCCACACATGTATGGACACCTAATCTTTGACAAAGGAGCCAAGAACATACAATGGAGAAAAGAAAGTCTCTTCAACAAATGGTGTTGGGAAAACTGGATAGCCACGTGCAAAAAAATGAAAGTAGACCCTTACCTTACAACATACACAAAATTAACTCCAAATGGATTAAAGACTTGAATGTAAGACCTGAAACTATGAAACTTCTAGAAGAAAACATAGGCAGTACGCTCTTCGACATCGGTCTTAGCAACACATTTTCAAGCACCATGTCTGACTGGGCAAGAGAAACAATAGAAAAAATAAACCAATGGGACTACATCAAACTAAAAAGCTTCTTCACATCAAGGGAACCCATCAACAAAACGAAAAAGCAACCTAACAATTGGGAGAAGATATTTGCAAACCTTACATCTGATAAGGGCTTAATCTCCCAAATATATAAAGAACTCATGGATCTCCACAACAAAAAAACTAACAACCCAATTAAAAAATGGGCAAAAGACCTGAACAGACATTTCTCCAAAGAAGATATACAGATGGCCAACGGACACATGAGAAGATGTTCAAAATCATTAACTATCAGGGAAATGCAAATCAAAAATACAATGAGATATCACCTCACGCCCATCAAAATGGCTTTAATTAACAAGACAGGAAACAACAAGTGTTGGAGAGGATGTGGAGAGAAGGGAAATCTCATACACTGCTGGTCGGAGTGCAAACTGGTGCAGCCACTAGGGAAAACAGTGTGGAGATTCATCAAAAAATCAAGGATAGAACTACCATATGACCCAGCTATTCCACTGTTGGGTATTTATCCAAAGAACTTGAAAACACCATTGCATAAAGATACATGCACCCCTGTGTTCACTGCAGTGTTATTCACAATAGCCAAGACTTGGAAGCAACCTAAGTGCCCATCAAGGGACGAATGGATAAAGAAGATGTGGTATATATACACAATGGAATACTACTCAGCCATAAGAAATGATGAAATCCAGCCATTCGTGACAAGATGGATGGACATTGAGGGTATTACGCAAAGTGAAATAATCAGAGGGAGAAGGTCAAATACCATATGATTTCCTTCATTAAGTAGTAGATAATAACAACAATAAACAAACACATAGAGACAGAGATTGGATTGATGGTTACCAGAGGGGAAGTGGGGAGGGAGTAGGGCAAAAGGGATAATTCGGCACATGTGTGTTGTGATGGGTGGTAATTAGTATTTGGCTGGTGAACATGATGTAATCTATGCAGAAATAGAAGTATAATGATGTACACCTGAAATTTATACAATGTTATAAACCAATGTTACTGCAATTAACAAGAAATTTAAAATAAATAAATAAATAATAAATAAAATTTATTTTTTAAGCTAAAAGGATATTTTACTCCTTGATTTATAGACATCCAACTAGAAAAGACAGTAAATCATGTGTTTTTTAAAAACTGCTAGAATTCTAACCTAAACCTTTGCAAAGGAGTTTGCCAAAATAATAGACTTTAGTGAACTACAGATATATCCAATAACAAGTAAATGAACTTAAGAGACACTCACTTCTCCCTCTCAAAAAAGGATAAAAATTAACTTCTAAACTGTATTTTGATATCTAAAGTTTCTGATTCCAAACTGAAGAAAAAATAGAAATGTTTTTTAAAATGCATAGTTACAGATAAATTTAAAGTTCTATACTTGAGGTCTTCTACTGTACTGATTGAATCAAAATGCACTGAATGTAGGTACTGAAATACAGAGGTACAGTTACAGTTGTTAATCTATGAATTAAGCTCTGACCAGGACATATAAATGAGGTTCACAATACTCCTGGGATGGATGAAGGCTTGATGGGCCCAAGGTAATGATTCCTGAAAGTATACTGGCAAACTGGAAGTTGGGTTTAACTCAACGTTTTTGACCACTTGTTTTGAAGAAGCAATTTTTGACCATTTTATAAACCACAGAAGAACTCTAAGAGCATTGACCAATATTAAAACCAGAAAAAAGTTGAAACGGGAATTAATTATGCCTTTGAATATGGTCATTACTGAGTATCCTTAATTATAAATTCTCAGTTAATAACCCCTCTTAAATCAGGGCTAGGTGAATGTGATTGAAAATTAGTACAATCTTCATAGGATAAAGTATAATAAACAAATATATATTTAGAGAATTTTAATAATTAATGGCATAGGCATTGAGAAAAAATGGGGCTATGTTCTACAAAAGGTGATCAAATCTGGCACTTATTTCTGTAGTTGTGAGGTAAAATCACAGGGTAAAATTGGAAAATGAGATGAAGCATACAATCATAAAGATGATGATGGTAGTGATATCAACATAAAAAAAATACCCTTCCTCCTTCCATTTACTGAATATTTATTCATATGTTTTCCATGTAAAATGTCATTTAATCCTCACAACAGCCCTATGAAGTGGGTACTACTTTGATTCTCATTTTATGGATGGAGATCAGGCTCAGAAATGCTAGAAATGTGTCCAAGGTTATACTGCAAGATAATTCAGTGAAAAGCACTCAGAGCATAATAAAATTCATTGAGGAATGCTATGTTCAAAGTCAGACAGACATTAAGTTCTGGTGTTACCTTTTATTGATAGAGAATTATAGACATAAATCCTACCTTATCAGTAATTACATTAAATGTAAATGAATTAAATACAAAAAAACAGAAACTGGCAGAATGGACTACAAAAAGACATGATCCAACAATATGCTATCTAGAGGAGAAATACGTTAGATGCCAAGGTAAAAATAGGTTAAAAGTAAAAGGATAGAAAAAAGTACCATGCAAATAGCAATCATAGAGAGCTATAATGCCTATAATAATATAATACAAAAGAGACTTTAAGACAAAAATTGTCACTAGAGACAAAAAAGGATATTTTATAATGATAAAAAGATTAACAGGAAGAGATAACAATTATAAAGATAGGTGCGTCTAAGCACAGAGCCTCAAAATACATGAAAAATTTTAAATTCATGACTTATTTAAAGGGAGAAATAGACAATTCAATAATAACAGAGACGTCAATACTACACTCTCAATAATTGATAGATTAACTAGACAAAACATCAATGAAGATATGGAAGACTTCAGCAGGACTATCAACCAACTTGACCTAACAGACATCTATAGAACAATTAACCCAATAACAGCAGATTAGCTATTCTTTTCAAGAGCAGATGGAATATTTTCCAATTGGGACCATATCTCAGATCATAAGACAGTATTAATAAATTCAATAAAATTTAAATCGTACAAAGTGTATTATATGACTACAATAGAGTTACATCACAGGAAAACAAAGAAGGAAATTCTGGAAATCCACAAGTATTTGGAAATCAAACAATACAGCCCTAAGTAACTTGTAGGTCAAAAAAGAAATTGAAAGAAAATTAAAAAGTATAGTGATCCGAATGAAAATAAAAACACAACATATCAACATTTATGGGATGCTGCTAAATTGGTGCTAAGAGGGATATTTATAGTTTGGAATACTTATATTAGAAAATTTTTAAAATCTCAAATTATTAATCTAAGCATTTACCCTAAAAAACTAGTAAAAGAACATCAAACCAAACTGAATCAAACTGATGGAAGAAAATAAAAATTGAAGACTAAATTAATGAAATAGAAAAAGCAGAAAAATTATAGACAAAAATCCATGAAACTAAAGGTTGGTTCCTGAAAAGATCGACAAATCTTTGGCTATATTATATAAGAAAAAATGAGAGAAGACACAGATCACAAAAATAAGAAAAAAAAGAGGAGACATTGCCACTGATTCCTCAGAAATTAAAAACGTTATAAAATTTAACTAACAATTCAAAATTTTGCACAAAGAAAAACTCAGGCCCAGATGGCTTCACTGGTGAATATTATCAAAGATGTAATGAAGAATTAATGCCACTACTACATAAATTGTTGCAGAAAATAGAAAAGGATAGAACACTTCCCAACTTATCCTATAAAGACAGTATCATAGCGAAGCCAGAAAAAGATATCAGAAGAAAGAAAAACTATATACCAATATATCTTATAAATATGGATGCAAACATCTTCAGCAAAATATTAGCAAAATAAATTCAAAACATATAAAAAAAGATTACACATCATGACCAAGTGTGATTTATCCCAGGAATGCAAGGTTGGTCTAACATTTGAAAACTGATTAATGTAATAAACCCCATTCATAGAATAAAGGACAAAAAATGCATGATCCTCTCTGCATTTGACATAAACCAACATCCATTTATAATAAAAGCTATTAACAGATTAGAAGGGAACTCTCTCAACCTAATAAAGGACATAATGATGAGAGACTAAATGCTTTCCTTCTCAGATTGGGAACAAGACAAAGATGTCTACTCTTTCCTCTTTTATTTACTATAGTATAGTAGGTTCTAGTCAGTATAATCCAACAAGACATATAAATAAAAAGTTATCTAGATTGGAAAGAAAGAAGTAAAACCATTTTATTCACCAATTGCATGGTCCTGTACACATACAAGAAATCTACACATACAAAAACTATTAGAACTCTTCAATGAGTTCAGCAAGGCCACAGGAAACAAGATCAATATGCAAAAATCAATTTTTATTTCTATATATGAATAATTAACAATATGAAAATGAAATTAGTAATACAAGTGCATTTACAATAGCATCAAAAAGAATGAAATAATTAGAAATAAATTTAACAAAAAGAGTGTAAGACTTGTACAGTGAAAATAATAAAACTTTGTTAAAAGAAATTAAGAAGATCTAAATAAATAGAGAGATACTCCAGACTGTTATTGAGGACTAAAGGTTTGTGTTCCCCCAAAATTCATATGTTCCAATCCTAACGCCCAGTGTGACAGTATTACAGGGTGGGGCCTTCGGGAGATAATTGGGTCATGAGGGTGGAGCCCTCATGAATGGAATTAGTGCCCTTATTAAAGAGACCCCAGAGAACTCTCTCACTCCCTTTTGACCATATGAGGATACAGTGAAAAGATGGCTGGCTAGGAACCACAAAGTGGGTCTTCATGAGACACTCAATCTACCAGTAATTTGATGTTGGACTTCCCAGCCCCCAGAACTGTGAGAAATAAATGTTTGTTGTTTAAGCCACCCAGTATATGCTATTTTCATTACAGCAGCCTAAACTAAGACAGAAATTGGTACCGGGAGTGAGGTACTGTTGTAAGAAATATCTAAAAATGTGGAAGTGGCTTTGGAACTGGGTAATGGGTACAGGCTAGAAGAGTTTTGAAGTGCATGCTCTAAAAAGCCTAGATTGCCATGAAAATAATTTTAAAGGTGATTCTGGTGAGAGCCCAGAAAGAAAAGACAAGAATGGTAGAGAAAGTTTCTATAAATAACATGTTATTAGACAATGGAAAAAAGTGATCCTTGTTATAAAATGACAACTTGGCTGAATTGTGTTTGTGTTCTAGTATTTTGTGGAAGTTAGTGTTTTGTGAGTGATGAAACTGGATATTTGGCTGAGGAGATTTCAAAGCAAAGTGTTGAAAGAGTGGCTTGATTCCTCCTAACCGTTTATAGTAAAAGGTGAGAGGAGATAAATGAACTTAAGACAAAATTGTTAAACAAAAAGGAACCATAACTTAAAGATTTGGAAAATTCTCAGGCTGTACATACAAAAAAATGAGAAGCATGTTTGGAAGAGAACACCAAGGGTGTAGTGGACTGACCATTGGATAAGGAGATTAGTGTGGGTGTGAACCACAGACTTAATCAACTGTCTCAACAAAAGCCGAGAATAGAGATGAGATTATACCAATGGAAACATTGCCATCTGGGACCAAATGAAACAGAAAATGCAACAAAATGAAGGAACACTGTTGAACTTCTTAGACCCTATAGGACTGGACCATAGAGCTATTTGGCCGTGAACATGCACTATTTTTCAAGACATAGGAAGGACCCTGAAGGTGGCTCAAAGATCATTAGAGCTGCCTTGCCAACCCAGGCCCAGAGTAGATGGGCCTGGGGGCAGAGCTGCCTCTACCTTGATTTCAACAGGAATGACCAACACCCAGCAGAACCATGGGGACAGGGTTGTAAGCCCTGGGGATGCAACTATTTCTCCCACAGAGAATTTTGGCATGGGCAGGGCCACCACAGAAAGGCATCTTCATGGGCAATGTCCTGTTGAGCTGTCTAGGTAAAGTCGCCACCTCAGAAAGGTCACTGGATTTGGAAGGCAGACCATCGAGTCAAAAAGGATTATTCTCAAATCTTAAGGTTTAGTGGAGTTTGTCCTATTAGTTTTGGACTTACTTGGAATCCATTACCCCTTTATTATTTCCTATTTAACCCTTTTGGAATGGGAATGTCTATCCCAACGCCTGTCCTACCACTGCATTTTAGAAGCATATAACTTGTTTGCTTTCATAGGTTCACAGTTGGAGAGTAATTTTTCTGTAGGATAAGTCATACCTTGAGTCTCACCTATATCTGATTTTGATGATATATAGATGAGACTTTGGACTTTAGACTTTAGACTTGATGCTGGAATGAGTTAAGACTTTTGAGGTCATTGAGATGGAATGAATGTATTTGGCATGTGAGAAGGACATGAATTTGGGGGGGGTCAGTGGCAGAATATTATGGACTGAATGTTTGTATTCCGCCAAAATTCACATTGTGAAATCCTAACTCCAAAGGTGATAGTATTAGGAGGTGGGGTATTTGGGAGGTAATTAGGTCATGAGGGTGGAGGCATCATGAACATGATTAGTGCCCTTATAAAAGGGACTCCTGAGTGATGTCAGCATCATAGCAGAGTGAGTTGTTCCCTTTGTCTCTCCCCTCTAAGTTACAACTAAACGGACATTCATTAACCAACAGAGGATTCCCTACACAGCACAACAGGATGCCTGAGAGATCCATGCAGCCACCCATCTGAAGGTGGGTGGACTGGATCACCGGGAAGCAGCAGAACTAGGTGAGTGGATCCCTCCCCTTCTCTGGCAGCAGCGATCCGGGTCGCAGGTCCTCACACAGTGGCTAGCATGATTCTAAGAAGAGGCAGGGGCGGCCTGGCCACAGTCAAACACATTTGGAGTTGTAGCCTAGCCTGTGGCAGAGCCCAGCATGCTGCAGCAGCCTGGCCCATGGTAACGTTCCCCACCAAGTGGTGGCAGCTCAGCCCCTGTGAAGGAGCCCCACCCACGAAGCTCACAGCTCAGCCAAACCACCCATGAGTGCAGAGCTGGCCTGCATGCAAAAGTAACCCTCACCTCTCACCTAGTGCAGCAGCTCAGCTGGTTGCCTGCTGAGTGCAGCAGCCCTGCCCAGATGAGAGTGACCTGCCAGCAGAGCACAGAGGCCCTGCCTGCATGTGATTGTGTGACCTGCCAAGTGGCTGTGGCCAGCATGAGCAAATGCAGAGCAGCCCTACGAGCACAACTTCCTGCAGACAGGGTGGGATCAGAAAACACAGCACCTACCCACCTCCCAGTGGTGGCAGGTGGAATCTGTGACCTGATACTACCACAAATCTGCCAGCAAAGGAACAATTCATCAAACACCATACAGATCTATAGTAACACTTCAGAGAAGAATAAAAATGACAAGTCTCCAGAAACCAAACCTGAAGTCACAGAAATTTACAATCTAAATGACAGAGAATTCAAAATATTTGTCATAAAGAAACTCAACAAGTTACATGAAAACTCAGAAAGACAGTTCACTGAGCTCATGAATAATATTAATGAGCAGCAGAAATACTTCACCAAAGATATTGGAGCTCTAAAACAAAACCAAACAGAAATTCTGGATGTGAAGGACACAATTAACAATGAGATAAAAAATAATACAGAATCCATAAAAAATAGAGTGGATGTTATGTAGGACAAAATTAGTGAATTAGAGGATAGAAATACAGAAATGCTTCAGGTGGAGGAGGAGAGAGAACTAAGAATTTTTAAAAATGAGGAAATTCTTTGAGAAATATCCAACTCAATTAGGAAAAGCAACACAAAGATTATAGGTATTCCAGAGCCGGAAGAGAGAGGGAAAGGAGCAGAGAGCTTATTCAAAGAAACAATAGCTGAGAAAGTCCCAAACCTGGGGAAGGAACTGGATTTACAAGTACGTGAAGCCAACAGAACTCGTAACTAAGTACATCAATGCAAAAAGACCTTCCCCAAGGCATATAATACTAAAACTGGCAAAAGTCAAAGACAAAGAAAAAATATTAAGGGAAGCAAGGCAGAAGAAAATAACCTACAAAGGAACCCACATAAGGCTTTCAGCAATTTCTGAGCAGAAAACTTACAGGCTAGGAGAGAAGGGAACGATATATTAAAATATTGAAACAAAAAAACTTTCAGCCAATAACACTCTATCCAGATAAACTATCCTTCAGATACAATGGAGAAATAAATGCTTTCCCGGATAAACAAAAGCTGAGGGAGATCATTGCCACTAGTCTTGCCTTACAAGAAACGTTAGAAGAAGCCCACCCATCTGAAATGAAAAGCAAAGGTTTACAAAACCTTGAGCCAGGAGATAAATATACATACAAAATCAGAAAACTGCAGCTCTATATCAGAATAGGTTAGTGAACACTTAATTACACAATAAACAATAAAGAGAAAGAAAGCATCAAAAATAACTATAAACACTTCAATTTAGTCACAAACTCACAACACAAAAAAGAATAATTTGGGGCCAGCTTGGTGGCGCAAGCAGTTAAGTGTGCGTGCTCCACTGCTGTGTCCCAGGGTTCGCCAGTTCGTATCCCGGGCACACACCGATGCACCGCTTGGCAAGCCATGCTGTGGCAGCAGCCCATATAAAGTGGAGGAAGATGGGCATGGATGTTATCCCAGGGCCAGTCTTCCTCAGCAAAAAGAGGAGGATTGGCAGATGTTAGCTCCCGGCCGATATTACTCACCAAAAAAAAAAAAAGCAGGTGATGTCAGCGTCATGGCGGAGTGTGCTTTCCTGTAAACTCGTAAACTCCTCCCCCAATAAGATACAACAAAAGGAACAGTCAAAGATCAATAACTGAATCCTAGACAGTGAAAAGCAAGGTCGGAAATATCCACACTGCCGCACATCTGAGAGTGGAACTTGCTGGGCCCCCGGAGGAAGTGGGGAGAGGTAAGGAGAACTCCTCTCCCTCCCCATCAGATCAGAAATCCCGGTCCCTGTGGCTCCCAGAGAGGGGGGAGGGGCGGCCCTCTGTGGGGAAACCGTAGCTCTTTGGGCTCTCTCAGCCAGTGGGAAACTCCCACACAGAGGACTCAGAACTGCTACAGGGTACCATTAACATCTGACCACCCCAGGAGAGCGGATAATGAGGGGCAAGCGAGAAGACCCCACGCCAGGGACCCAGCCGGCAAAACAGAGAGCCCCCTCCCCCCGCAAGACAGACCCTGCAGCTCAGCTGACCAGACCACACCAAGCAACCAGCGGATGCAGCGAACAGCCGGGGAAGAGCACAGGGGGCTCAGATTACACAGCTCTTTACCCCTACACAGTGGCGGCGGGTGGAAATTGCAACCAGGTATTTCCAGGATGAGGAAAAACAAAGCCAATACAGGAACCACAATGCAATGATACATGAAATCACCAGACCAGAAGGAAAATGACAAGCACCCAGAAAACAATCCTGAAGACACAGAAATCCATAAATTAAAAGACAGAGATTTCAAAATAGCTATCATAAAAAAACTCAATGAAATACGAGACAACACAGATAAACAATTCAATGAGATTAGGAGTTTCTTCACAAAAGAGATTGAAAGCATAAAAAAAAAAACAATCAGCGCTGATGAAGAACAGAATGGAGGAGATAAAGGAGAATCTGGAATCTTTAAAGAACAGAGCTGACAATATGGAGGAAAGAATTAGCAGTATAGAGAACAGGAATACAGATATGCTCCAGATGGAAGAGGAGAGAGAACTAAGACTAAAAAGAAATGAAGAAAGTCTCCGAGAAATATCTGACTCTATTAGGAAATGTAACATAAGAATTATAGGTATTCCTGAGGGAGAAGAGAGAGAAAGAGGAACAGAGAGCCTATTCAAGGAAATAATAGCTGAGAACTTCACAAATCTGGGGAAGTGCAGGAAATACCAGTAAGGGAAGCCAACAGATCACCTAAATATGTCAACAGGCAAAGGCCCACACCACGACATCTAGTGGTAAGACTGGCCAAAGTCAGTGACAAAGAAACAATATTAAGGGCAGCTAGACAAATACAAACAATAATGTACAAAGGAACTCCCATCAGGCTCTCAGCGGATTTCTCAACAAAAACTTTACAGGCTAGGAGAGACTGGAATGATATATTCAAAATACTGAAAGTCAAAAACTTTCAGCCAAGAATACTCTATCCAGCAAAAATATTCTTCAAATATGATGGAGAAATAGTAACTTTCCCAGATTAAAAAAAAAGCTAAGGGAGTTGATGGCCACGAGACCTCCACTACAAGAAATACTCAAGAAGGGCCTCAGCCCTGAAAAAAAGAAGAGAAAGGGCATAAAAAGCTTGGAGCAAGGAGAAAAATAGGTAGACAAACTCAGAAAAATAGTAGCTCTTTACTGGAATAGGTTAGGAACCACTTAAATAGCAAAATCAAAGATCAAAGGAAGGAATTCACCAAAAATAAATTTAACCTTATCACTGTAAACACACAGCCACAACACAAGATAGAATAAGGTATAACAAGAACGACTTAGAAGGGGAAGAGGAAAGTGATTGAATTGACTTAGTATAAGAAATAGGAGGCCATCAGATAATGGACTATCTCAAACACAAGAATTTTTACAGAAACCTCAAGGTAACCACTAAACAAATAATCAAAACAAAATCACATATGATAAACAAAGAGAAAACTAGAAGAGTCACAAGACAGAACAACCAAACTGAATTGGCAGTCTGAAACAAATGGGACAAGAAACAAAGGAAATGCAAAAGAACCAGAAAATAAGTGACAAAACAGCAACATTAAGCCCTCATATATCAATAATTACCCTAAATGTAAATCGATTGAACTCTCCAATCTAAAGATACAGAGTGGCAGCATGGAAAACTGCTGCCTCCAGGAAACACATCTCAGCTCTAAAGACAAGCACAGGCTCAGAGGGAAAGGATGGAAGACAATACTCCAAGCTAATGGCAAACAAAAGAAAGCAGGTGTTGCCATACTCACATCAGACAAAGTAGATTCAAGATAAAACATGTTAAGAGAGACAAAGAAGGGAAATATATAATGATAAAAGGGACACTCCACCAAGAAGACATATCACTTATAAATATATATGCACCCAACATAGCAGCACCAATGTACATAAAGCAACTATTAACAAACCTAAAAGGAGACATTAACAACAACACAATAATAGTAGGGGATCTTAATACCCCACTTACATCAAAGGATAGATCATCCAGACAAAAAGTCAATAAAGAAATAGTAGACTTAAATGAAAAACTGGACGTGATGGACCTAGTAGACATATACAGAGCACTCCATCCAAAAACAGGTGACTACACATTCTTCTCAAGCACGCATGGAACATTCTCAAGGATAGACCATATGTTGGTAAACAAAGCAAGCCTCAATAAATTTAAGAAGATTGAAATCATAAAAAGCATTTTTTCAGACCATAATGCTATGAAACTGGAAATCAACTAGGAAAAAAAACCTGGGACAGTGACAAAAATGTGGAGATTAAACAACATGCTACTGAACAACCAATGGATCATTGATGAAATTAAAGGAGAAATCAAAAAATATGTGGAAACAAATGAAAATGAAAATATGCCATACCAAATCATATGGGATGCAGCAAAAGCGGTCCTGATAGGGAAACTCATAGAGATACAAGCCCACCTTAACAAACAAGAAAAAGCCCAAATAAGCATCCTCAAATTATACCTAAGAGAACTAGAAAAAGAAGAACAAACAAAGCCCAAAGTCAGCAGAAGGAGAGAAATAATAAAAATCAGAACAGAAATAAATGAAATTGAGACCAAAAAAACAGTAGAAAGGATTAATGAAACAAAGAGTTGGTTCTTTGAGAAGATAAACAAAATCGACAAACCCTTAGCCAGGCTTACTAAGAAAAAAAGAGAAAAGGCTCAAGTAAATAAAATTAGAAATGAAAGAGGAGAAATTAAAATGGATAGCATGGAAATACAGAGGATTACAAGATAATGCTATGTGAAATTATATGCCAACAAATTGGACAATCTGGAAGAAATGGAGAAACTCTTAGACTCATACAACCTCCCAAAACTGAATCAAGACGAAATGGAGAATCTGAATAGACCAATCACAAGTAAAGAGATTGAAATAGTAATCAAAAACCTCCCAAAAAATAAAAGTCCAGGACCAGATGGCTTCTCTGGTGAATTTTACCAAACATTCAAAGAAGATTTAATACCTATCCTTCTCAAACTATTCCAAAAAATTGAGCAAGATGGAACACTTCCTAAATCATTCTACGAGGCCAACATAACCCTGATACCAAAGCCAGACAAAGACAATGCAAAGAAGGAAAATTACAGACCAATATCACTGATGAACCTAGATGCAAAAATCCTCAACAAAATATTGGCAAACTGAATACAGCAATACATTAAAAAGTTCATACACTATGATGAAGTGGAATTTATACCAGGGACTCAGGGATGGCTCAACATCCGCAAATCAATCAACGTGATAACACCACATCATCAAAACAAAGAATAAAAACCACATGGTCATCTGAATAGACGTAGAGAAGGCATTTGACAAGATACAACATCCATTTATGATAAAAAACTCTCAACAAAATGGGAATAGAAGGAAAGTACCTCAACATAATAAAGGCTATTTATGACAAACCCACAGACAACATCATACTCAATGGGGAAAGACTGAAAGCCATTCCTCTGAGAAGAGGAACAAGGCAGGGCTGACCACTCTCACCACTCTTATTCAACATAGTACTGTAGGTTTTGGCCAGAGCAATTAGGCAATATTAAGGAATAAAAGGAATCCAAATAGGTAACGAGGAAGTGAAACTCTCACTATTTGCAGATGACATGATTTTATATATAGAAAACACTAAAGAATCAGTTGGAAAACTACTAGAAATAATCAACAACTACAGCAAAGTCGCAGGGTACAAAATCAATCTACAAAAATCAGTTGCATTTCTGTATGCTAATAACGAACTAACAGAAAGAGAGCTCAAAAAGATAATACCATTTACAATTGCATCAAAAATAACAAAATATATAGGAATAAATCTTACCAAGGAGGTGAAAGACCTATACAATGAAAACTACAAGACATTATTTAAAGAAATTGATGATGACAGAAAGAAATGGAAAGACATCCCATGCACATGGATTGGAAGAATAAACATAGTTAAAATGTCTATATTACCTAAAGCAATCTACAGATTCAATGCAATCCCAATCAGAATCCCAATGACATTCTTCATGGAAATCGAAAAAAGAATACTAAAATTCATATGGGGCAACAAAAGACCCTGAATAGCTAAAGCAATCCTAAGAAAAAAGAACAAAGCAGGAGGCATCACAATCCTTGACTTCAAAACATACTACAAAGCAATAGTAATCAAAACAGCATGGTAGGTACAAAAACAGACACACAGATCAATGGAACAGAATTGAAAGCCCAGAAATAAAACCACACATATAGAGACAGCTAATTTTCGGCAAAGGAGCTAAGAACATACAATGGAGAAAGGAAAGTCTCTTCAATAAATGGTGTTGGGAAAACTGGACAGCCACATGCAAAACAATGAAAGTGGACCATCTGCTATCACCATGCAAAAAATTAACTCAAAATGGATCAAAGACCTGAAGGTGAGACCTGAAACTATAAAACTCATAGAAGAAAATATAGGCAACACACTATTTGACATTGGTCATAAAGGAATCTTTTCAGATGACATGCCTACCCAGACTAGGGAAAGTAAAGAAAAAATAAACAAGTGGGACTTTATCAGGTTAAAGAGCTTCTACAAGACAAACGAAACCAGAATCAAGATGAACAGACAACCCACCAGCTGGGAGAGAATATTTGCAAAACTTACATCTGACAAGGGGTTATCTCCATAATATATAAGGAACTCACACAACTGAACATCAAGAAAACAAACAACCCGATCAAAAAATGGGCAGAGGAAATGAACAGACACTTCTCCAAGGAAGATATACAGATGGGCAATAAGCACAGGAAAAGCTGTTCAACATCATTAATCATCAGGGAAATGCAAATCAAAACAACACTAAGATATCACCTCATGTCCGTTAGAATGGTTATAATCACCAAGACAAAAAACAACAAACGTTGGAGAGGATGTGGAGAAACAGGAACCCTCATACACAGCTGGTAGGAATGCAAACTGGTGCAGCCTCTATGGAAAGCGGTATGGAGATTCCTCAAAGAATTAAAAACAGAGATGTCATATGATCCAGTTATCCCACTACTGGGAATCTCTCCAACGAACCTGAAATTAACAACCCAAAGAGGCTTATGCACCCCTATGTTCATTGCAGCATTATTCACTATAGCCAAGAAGTGGAAGCAACCTAAGTGTCCCTCGACTGACGATTGGATCCAGAAAATGTTGTATATATATGCAATGGAATACTACTCAGCCATAAAAAAGACAAAATCGTCCCATTTGCAACAACATGGATGGGCCTGGAGGGTATTATGTTAAGTGAAGTAAACCAGAAAGAGAAAGACAAACACTGTATGATCTCACTCATATGTGGAATATAAACCAACACATGGACAGAGAAAACTGTATTGTGGTTACCTGGGGCAATGGGGGTGGGGGTGGGGGGTGGGAACAAGGGGTGAAGGGAGACATATATATGGTGATGGACAAACAAAAATGTACAACCCCAAATTTCACAATGTTAAAAACTATTAAAACATAAAAAAAAATAAATTAAAAAATATGTAAAAAAAATTCAATCTCAAAAAAAATAATAATAATTTGTGGCTACAATAACTCAAAGGACAAGAGGAAAGGGATGGAACCTGCTTAGGATAATGGAAATAAGATGCTATCAGAAAGTGGACTCTCATCTACAAGATTTTTTATACAAACCACACAGTAACCACTAAACAAAAAATCAGAGCAGACCCACAAACCATAAATAAAGAGAAAACTGAGAAAAACATCATAGAAAACCACCAAACTAAATGGCAGATAGAAATACAAGGAAAAGGAAACAATGAAATACAGAACAACCAGGAAACAAAAGATAAAATGGCTGTATTAAGCCCTCATATATCAATAATCATTCTACATTTAAATAGATTGAATTCTCCAATCAAAAGACAGAGTGGCTGGATGGACTGAAAAACAAGACCCAACAGTATGTTGCCTCCAGGAAACACAACTCAGTTCTAAATACAAACATAGGCTAAGAGTGAAGGGATGGAAGATGACAGTCAAGCAAATAGCAAACAAAAGAAAGTGGGTGTGGCCATACTTATATCAGACAAGGCAGACTGTAAGATTAAAAAGGACAATGAGAGACAAAGAGGGACAGTACATAATGACAAAAGGGACCTTTCACAAAGAGGAAATAACACTTATGAATACATATGCAACTAACAGAGGAGCACCAAAGTATATAAAGCAACTACTAATAGACCTAAAGGGAGAAATTGACACCAACACAATAATAGTAGGGGACCTCAACACCCCACTTACATCAATGGATAGATCATCCAGACAGAAAGTCAACAAAGAAACAGTGGCTTTAAATGAGACATTAGACCAGATGGACATAACAGATATATATAGAACATTCCATCCAAAACAGCAGAATACACATTCTTCTCAAATACACATGGAACATTCTCAAAGATAGACCATATGTTGGGAAACAAGACAAGCCTCAATAAATTTAAGAGGATTGAAATCATATCAAGCATCTTTTCCCACCAAAATGCTATGAAACTAGAAATCAACTACAAGAAAAAAGCTGAGAAAGACACAAATATGTGGAGAGTAAACAACATGCTACTGAACAACTATTGGATCAATGAAGAAATCAAAAAATACTTGGAAGGCGAGGCCCAGTGGCCTAGTGGTTAAGTCCTGCGTGTTCCACTTCAGAAGCCAGGAGTTATTTCCCAGCTGTGGGCCTACACCACTTGTCAGTGGCCATGCCGTGGCAGTGGCTCACATACAAAAAGAGGAAGATTAGCAACAGATGTTATCTCAGGGCGAATCTTCCTCAGCAAAACCAAGGAAGATTGGCAACAGATGTTAGCTCAGGGTAAAACTTCCTCAGCAAAAAATAAATAAATAAAAATTAAAAATACCTGGAGACAAATGAAAACATAAACTTTGAAATGAAAACACTTCGCTGGGATGCAGCAAAAGTGGTACTAAGAGGGAAATTTATAGCAATACAGGCCTACCTCAACAAACAAAACATCTCAAATAAGTAATCTTAAGAACTCTAAAAGAACTAGGAAAACAAGAACAAACAAAGCCCAAAGTCAGCAGAAGGAGGGAAATAATAAAAATTAGAGCAGCAATAAATGAAATGGAGACTAAAAAAATGGTAGAAGGGATCAACAAAACTAATGGCTGGTTTTTTGAGAAGATAAACAAAATTGACAAGCCCTTAGCCAGACTCACTAAGAAAAACAGAGAGAAGAAACAAATAAACAAAATTGAAAATGAAAGAGGAGGAATTACAACAGATACCACAGAAATACAAAAGATTGTAAGAGGATACTGTGAAAAACTATATGCCAACAAATTGAATAACCTAGAAGAAATGGATAAATTCTTAGACTCATACAATTTCCCAAAACTGAATCAAGAAGAAATAGAGAATCTGAATAGACTAGTCACAGGTAATGACATGGAAACAGTAAACAAAAACCCCCAAAAAACCAAAAGTCCAGGACCAAATGGCTTCTTTGGAGAATTCTACCAAACATTGAAAAAAGATTTAATACCTATACTTCTCAAACTATTCCAAAAAATTGAAGAAGATGGAACACTTCCTAACCCACTCTATGAGGCCAACATTACCCTGATAGCAAAACCAGAGAAGGACAACACAAAGATGGAAAATTACAGGCCAATATTGCTGATGAAGACAGATGCAAAACTGCTCAACAACATATTGACAAACCGAATACAGCAATACATTAAAAGGATCATCCACCATGATCAAGTGGGATTTGTTCCAGGGATGGTTCAACATGCGCAAATGTGACATACTACTTAACTAAATGAGTAACAAAAACCACACGATCATTTCAATAGATGCAGAGAAAGAGCCAACATTCATCTATGATAAAAATTCTCAATAAAATGGGTATAGAAGGAAAGTACCTCAACATAATAAAGGCCATATATGATACACTCACAGTCAACATCATACTTAATGGTGAAAAACTGAAAGCCATCCCTCTGAGAACAGGAACAAGACAAGAGTGCCCACTCTTGCCACTCCTATTCAACATAGTACTGGAGATTTTGGCCAGAGCAATTAGACAAGTAAAAGAAATAAAAGGTATCAAAATTGGAAAGGAAGAAGTAATACTCTCGCTGTTTGAGGATGGCATGATTCAATACATAGAAAACCCTAAAGAATCCACCAGAAAACTATTAGAAATGATCAACAATTACAGCAAAGTTGCAGGGTATAAAATCAACCTACAAAAATCAGTTGCATTTCTATACACTAATAATGAACTACAAGAAAAAGTGGTCAAGAATACAATCCCCTTTATAATCACAACAAATAGAATATAATATCTAGGATTACATGTAACCAAGGAGGTGAAAGACATATACACTGAAAACTATAAGATATTATTGAAAGAAATCAAAGACATAAAGAAATGGAAAGATATTCCATACTCATGGATTGGAAGAATAAACATAGTTAAAATGTCCATATTACTTAAAGCAATCGATAGATTCAATGCAATCCCAATCAGGATCCCAATGACATTCTTCACAGAAAGAGAAAAAAGAATCCCAAAATTTATATGGAACAACAACAGACCTCGAATAGCCAAAGCAATCCTTAGAAAAAAAGAACAAAGCTGGAGGCATCACAATCCCTGACTTCAAAATATACTACTATAGTATATTTAAGCTATAGTAATCAAAACAGCATGGTACTGGCACAAACACAGAGACACAGATCAATAGAACAGAATTGAAAGCCCAGAAATAAAATCACACATCTCTGGACAGCTAATCTTTGACAAAGGAGCCAAGAACACACAATGCAGAAAGGAAAGTCCCTTCAATGAATGGTGTTGGGAAAATTGGACAGCCACTTGCAAAAGAATGAAAGTTGACCATTATCTTACACCATACAGAAAAATTTACTCAAAATGGATTAAAGACTTGAATGTAAGACTTGAAACCTTAAAATTCCTAGGAGAAAATATAGGCAGTACACTCTTTGACATCAGTGTGAGCAGCATCTTTTCAAACACCATGCCTACTCAGGCAAGGGAAACAAAAGAAAAAATAAACAAATGGGACTACGTCTGACTAAAAATCTTCCACAGAGCAAAGGAAACCATGAACAAAATGAAAAGACAACCTACCAACTGGGAGAAAATATTTGCAAATCATATATCTGACGGGGGTTAATTTCTGAAATATATAAAGAACTCATACAACTCAACAACAAAAAAACAAACAACCCTATTAAAAAGTGGTCAGAGAATATGAACATTTCCAAAGAAGATACACAGATGGCCAAAAGGTACATGACAAGATGTTCAACATCACTAATTATTATGGAAATGCAAAACAAAGCTATAATGAGATATCACCTTATACCTGTCAGAATGGCTATAATTAACAAGACAAAAAACAAATGTTGGTGAGGATGTGGAGAAAAGGAAACCCTCATACACGGCTGATGGGAATGCAAACTGGTGCAGCCACTATGCAAAACAGTATGGATATTTCTCAAAAAACTAAAAATAGAAATACCATATGATCCAGCTATCCCACTACTGGGTCTTTATCCAAAGAACATGAAATCAACAATTCAAAGAGACTTATACACCCCTATGTTCATTGGAGCATTATTCACAATAGCCAAGATGTGGAAGTAATCAAAGTGCCCATCAGCTGACGAATGGATAAAGAAGATGTGGTATATATATACAATGGAATACTACTCAGCCATTAAAAAAAGACAAAATTGCCCCATTTGCAACAACATGGATGGAGCTTGAGGGTATTACATTAAGTGAAATAAGCCAGACAACGAAAGATAAACACCGTATGATATCACTCATATGTGGAAGATAAACACATGCATAAAGAGAAGAGATTAGTGGTTACCAGAAGGGAAGGGGACTGAGGGGGCAAAGGGAGTAAAGGGGCACATATGTATAGTGATGGATAAAAACTGGACTATTGGTAGTGAGGATGATGTAGTCTAGACAGAAACTGATATATAATAATGTACACCTGAAATAACCAAATGTTATAAACCAATATGACATCAATAAAATAATTAATAAAGAAAGGGACCCGTGAGAATTCTCTCGCTCTCTTCCCAGCATGTGAGAATACAGCAAGAAGACAGCTGTCTATGAACTATGAAGTGTGCCATTACTGGACACTGAATCTATAGGCATCTTTATGTTGGACTTCTCACCCTCCAGAACTATGAGAGATAAATGTTTGTTGTTCAAGCCACCCAGTCCAAAGTATTTTTATTATAGGAGCTTGAACTGACTAAGATAAAGACACATAATGTTAAGATAGCAACTCTCCCCAATTGATTTATAGATTCAGTGCAATCCCCATCAAAAGTCTAACAACCTTTTTTGTAATAATTGACAAGAAGAACCTTAAATTTAAATGGAAATGCAAAATACCTAGAATAGGCAAAACAATTTTGAAAAGGCAGAAAAAAGATGGAAGACTTTCAGTTTCTGATTTCATAAAGCTACAGTTATCAAGACAACAGAGAACCAGCATAAGGATAGATATATGGATCAGTAGAGCTGAAGTGAGAGTCCAGAAATAAATCCTTACACTTATAGCTAGCTGATTTTTGGCAAATGAGCCAATGGAATTCATTGTGGAAAGGAAATCT
The DNA here is from genome assembly GCF_020826845.1 of Diceros bicornis minor. Taxonomy (NCBI): domain Eukaryota; kingdom Metazoa; phylum Chordata; class Mammalia; order Perissodactyla; family Rhinocerotidae; genus Diceros; species Diceros bicornis. The sequence continues at coordinate 61,698,785 of NC_080781.1, forward strand.
GTTCAAGGAATGTTGGGACAATTGGATATACAATTGTAAAAAAGATGAACTTAAATCTTCGCCTCATGCCATACACAAAATTTAACTCAAAATGCATTGAAGACCTAAATGTAAGAGCTAAAATGATAAACATTTTTTTGCGAGAAAACATAGAAGAAAATATTGCAGACCTTCAGTTAGGCAGATATTCCTTAGATATGACACAAAAAGCACAGTCCACGAGAGAAAAAACTGATAAATTAGACTTAATCAAAATTCAAAACTTTTGCACTTCAGAAGACATCATTAAGAAAATAAAAAGACTAGCAACAGACTGAAAGAAAATATTTGAAAAACACATATCTGATAAAGGACTTACACCCAGAATTTAGAAAGAACCATTAGAACTCATTCATGACAAAAAAAACACCCAATCAAAAAATGGGCAAAAGATATGAATAGACATTTCAAAAAAGAAGATAAACAAATAGCTAATAAGTGCATGAAAAAATGCTCAACACCATTAGTCATTAGATAAATGCAAATTAAAACCATAATGAAATACCATTTCAAACTTTCTGAAATGGCTATAATAAAAATAAGACAAACAATAATATATGTTGGTGAGGATATGGAGAAAAAAGAACCCTCATGCATTCCTGGTGGGAATGTAAAATGGTGCAGTCACTTTGGAGATAGTTTTGAACGTTTTCAAAAAGTTAAATATAAATTTACTATATGACCCAGCCATTCTTCTCCCAGTTACCTACCCAAGAGAAATGAAAACGTATGTTCACGCAAAGACTTGGACACATATTCATAGCAGCATTATTCAAACTAACCAAAAACTAGAAACAACTCAAAAGTTCATCAACTGAAGAATGGAAAAACGAGGTATATCCATACAATAGAATACTATTCAGCAATAAAAATAAATGAACAACTGATGCATAGGTACATCATGGATGAATTTCAAAAACATCATGCTAGGTAAAAGAAGCCAGACACCACATACCACATATTGTATGATTCAATTTTTAACAAATGTCCAGAAAAGGCAAATTTATAGAAATAGAAAGTAGTTTACTGGTTGCCTGGGGCTGAGGGTAGGAACAGGGATTACCTGTAAATGCACCTGTGGGATCTTATTGGGAGGAATAAAAATGTTCTACAACTGATTTATGGTACGAGTGCACCACTCACTAAAGTTAGTAAAAACCATTGAATTGTACACTTGAAATCAGTGATTTTATGATATGAAAAAAAGGTCAATGAAGTTTAAAAAAACCTCCATATATACATACTCTGTGACCCAGCAATTCCACTCCTAGATGTATCTGTAACAGCACTGCATGTGTATGTTCATCTAAAGGCTTGTACAAGAATGTTCATAGCAGTGCCATTTGTAATAACTCCAAACTGGAAACAACCCTAACGTCTATCAACACAGAATAGATAAATATATTATGGTATGTTAATACCTCGGAATACTATACAAAATTGAGAATGAGCAAACTACAATAACACACAACGACAAAGATGAATCTTACAAACTTAATGTTGAGTGAAAGAAGCCAGGCACAAAAAAGTGTATAATGTATGATTCTATTTATATAAAAAACAATAATAAAACTAGTCCATAATGTTAGAAGTCATAACAATGGTTAATCTCTGTTATGGGGTTGTGACTAGAAGGAGTCAGAAGGGGACTTCTGTATGCAGGTAATGTTCTATGTCTTGATCTGAGTATTGATTACACAGGTTTGTTCACTTTGTAAAAACTCATCAAGATCTGTGCATTTTAGTGCATGAATGTACAGTTTTAGAAGTGTCCACTAAAAATGTACATTTAAGATCTGTGTATTTCTCTGTCCATTAATTGTAGCTCAATTAAAAAAGCGGTGAAAAAAAGCCAACATACACAAGTTGCTCTACTTTGCTCTGAAAGAAAATCACAAAACTAATTGAGATCAGCTCAAAAGTAATCTTCATAACACGAGGCAAAATTCAAGAACAATTCAAATGACAGGACTATAACAAAAAAATATGACTGCATAGTTAGAAAGTATGTCTTTCATAGGAAAAAAAGAGTCAGCTACTTCGGAGAATAAGAAAGTGGTTTCAACGATTCAAGAATAGGAAAAAAAACAGAACTTTAATATTTAAGATGAGGAAAATTTAAGGCCAGTCTTGCTAGGAGTGGTTCATCTAAAACCATAAGAAACTGTAAAATATTCAGAATTATGTGAAAAAATTAGAAATTTTGCCACGCATAGTTTGGATATAAGCATCATTATGTGTTAGATTGTTTGAACCATAAAAATGGAGACAGTTTTAGGAACAAATTTTATACTATAAACCTGATAATTATGCTGCGTAAGTACATAAAACAAAAGCTGTCTTCTGAGTCACACACAAAGTATTATTTTGGAAGACAGAGAGTAATTTGAGTACACAATTGGTTACACATTTCATGCATTTTGTTGGAAAAATAAATTGCAGAATGACTCAAAAAGAAATATAACTATTTAAGCCAAAGCAGGTTTTTTCTGTTTAAATATCTAAATAGGAAAAAAACGAAATCATTTTCTGTTCAAAATCCAGGATAATATTTTATCCCTAATCCTGACAAAGAAAAGGAGTTTACTTAACCATAGTGACAATGTTGAACTTTATCTGAACCCTGCACTTCAAGGAATCAGGGATGGTTAAGAAATCCCCCCATCCATTTGTGTGCTAAGACACAACAAACTTCAAAGGACCACCCTACCCTCCCATATAAGACACATACCCATCCTTCCACATGACTCATGTAAAACTCATGATGACTCCCTTGCTTACCTGCTTTTATAAAATTCCAAATTTCCTTCCTTTTCCACGAAATGTATTTGAGATGTTCCTCATTAATAAAGGTTCTCCCTATAGCAATAACTTGAGTAAAATCATCCCCTTACTTGTCTGGTGCATTTTGTCTTTGACAAAGCTACCGTAATCAAAACAGTGTGGTACTAACAGGAAAGATCTTAAAAGTTCTCATCACAAGAAAAAAATTGTACTTATGGGGAAAAAAAAACAGTTTGGTACTGCCATAAAGACAGACATAGACCAATGGAACAGAATAGAGAGCCCAGAAATAAATCTTCCCATATATGGTGAAATGATTTGTGACAAGGGTACCAAGACCATTCAATGGGGAAAGGACAGCCTTTTCAACAAATGGTGCTAGGAAAACTGGATATCCACATAATCTGAGATTACTTATGGAAAGTTTCAGCAAAGCAAACTTAAAAAGGCCTATGTACTCAATTACCATTCTTGCCGTATTTAAGTAAATAATCAGGCCAAATCTAATGAGACCAGACTTATTTTGTAAATGAATCAAAAACGGTGGTGATTCCAAAGAGACATTTTATGTTTTGATGGAAAAATATAGCACACCCTTGTGGGTTATTAGATTCTAGTCCTGTTCATTGTCTTTGAGCTGTTTTTTCACCTCTTGGTAAACTACATTTTACTTTCTATTTTTATCAGCCTGTAAATTGGACTGGATTCTACCATCTTGCACATTTTGCCAGCACCCACTAAATTCTCAATATCTGGCTACAACTCTCCAAATTAATGTTTCCAATTTTTTCCCACCCTCTTGACTTGGCATCACTGAGGACTAAAACTGCCCTCTTCCCAAAGCCCTGCAAGCTGAAGCTGGATAACTTGACAAATACTTCAAATAAATCATCACAACAGATCATGTATGGGCAACCTTCATGCCTGGTGTTGCTGCTGTTTGGGCCACTCAGGATGCTTTGAGCCCAATATCTAGAAATCCTCCCAACTGGCTGCCCTACTACCAAGTCTCAACAGATGGTTCGGCTGGCCCTTAATGAACAAAAGGTGATCAAATGAGAAGTGGACTTATATAGTTCAAAGGAGAAAAGAATGTCTATTCTTTTCTTGATCAAGAGAAAGGACTGACAAAGATCCTCTCCTTGACCAAAACGTGAGTCAGCCTCTTATGAGCCCTTTTCTCAACTAAGCTTCAACCTTGGGCTTCAGTGTCCATCCTTGCAAAATCCAGTTTTAGCAACAATCCTGCTACGTCATTTTAGAGAGAATCCTCCCACCCTTGATATCTGATCACTCTTGATACTAATCAAATTTCTTATCCCAGACCCTTGATATCTTATCAGCCTGGCCTGCCCTCAGCAAGAATCCTCTTTGCTCAGTTTAGCAAAAATTCCCCCTATCCTTGATATCTCCTCTTAGTAATTTTTCATCCACTGACTGCCCCCGGCCCCTAATCTGCTCTTTGCTATAAATCCCCACTTATTCTTTTTGTATTTATGGTGGAGCCCAATCTCTTTCCCCTATTGGGATAGTTTTGACACCTATTGTAATAGTCTTGAATAAAGTGTTCTTTATCGTTTTTAACAAGTGTTAGAATATTTTTTTTTAAAACCACCATTTCCCCAATGAAATCTCACTTTAGATGGTTAAACATAACAACTGCTCAGTTTCAAACCTAAGGGAACCATGTTCCCAAGTTCTATTCAATTCAATGCTTCTTGCCACTTTCATCCCAGAAATTTCTTGAGAGCTCAAACACTTTTAATAACCAAGGTAATGAATGATTAGGCATGAGTGTGAGGGATAGAGGTGAGATAGGAAAGTATTTGGGAATCTTTTCCATTTTGCACAGAGAAGTTATTATAGAGGTCAAGCCAAGCCAAACAATGTTAACCCATATTTAGTGAGATGTTTAATTCTAGTTATTTGTGTTTAATGTTAAACCTCCCAGTAATGAGAATACAATTATGAAAATAGCTTATATATTGTGATTTGTCCAGAGAAGACAGCACCATAACAAATTTTTTAACTTGGAAATCCAACATTATTTCAATTATTCTCTTATAAACAAAGATGCCATTCCACCCTTTTAAAACAATGCTACTGATCATTTCCACAAAAACTATTTACATAGTTTTAACATTTTTGCATGAAACTGTATTATGGGGTAAGCAAATAACCTCACAAGATGGTCTAAGACATAAAAAATTTAAAAAAATAACATCCAACATAAGTAATTCATTCTCATACAGAATGAAAAATTAATAACATTCCTTAATGTGCTATACTACCAAGAAATGGAAACATGTGATAACTATTTTTGAAGGGAAATGCTCCATAATATACTCGTATATACTATAGTTTAATTGTGATTGTTTAGAATTTCTCTTACAGGCTAAACATTTATGTTGATTATAAAAAATTAAGATATTGTGAAAAGGGCCCAGAGTTTTCTACACAGATTTTTCTATCCACAGAAAAAAATTTAAAAAAACCTACCATTTCCCCAATGAAATCCCACTTTTATCATGCACTAAATTCCCCCATATATTTGGATCTGCTTTCGAGCTCACTATACTGTTCTGCTGTTCTGACTGCCTAATCATGCACCAATTCCAAATTGTTTTTGTCAATGGCAGCCTTCTCTATATGATACTATCTAGTATGATTCTTCTACTCCAAATATTTCGTGACTCTCCTCACAAGCTGAGTCATCCAAATAAACTTTAGAAGCAGAATTGTTTAGTTCCAAAACAATTTCCAGTTGTCTTTTCATTGGGACTGCATCACATTTTTACACTAAACAATTGAAATCTTTTTTTTTTTTTTTGGTGAGGCAGATTGGGGCTGAGCTAACATCTGTTGCCAATGTTCTTCCTTTTACTTGAGGAAGAGTGGCCTTGAGCTAAATCTGTGCCAATCTTTCCTCTATTTTGTATGTGGGTCACCGCCACAGCATGGTTTAACAAGTGGTATAGGTCTGCACCCAGGATCTGAACCTGTGAACCTGGGCCGCCGAAATGGAGCACATCAAACTTAACCACTATGCCACTGGGCCAGACCGACAATTGAAATGTTTACCATACTGAGTATCCTTATCCAAAAAGTGGCTCTGTGTTTCTATGTATTGAAGCCTTCTATCCAGTCCCTATTTAGCATTTCCAAGTTTTTTTTAGGTTGATCTTACACATTTCTTGTTAAGTTTACTCCTAAGTATTTTACGTTTGGTTCCTTTCATAAAAGGGATCTTTTCTTCCATTTTATTATATAATTTATATAATAAATATAAATATAATAATAAAAACATTCTGCACATTAGATTTGTAATCAGCTACCTTATTAAATTCTCTTTCTAAGAAACTTTTCAGGTGATGCCCTTGATTTTTCTAGCTATATAATGATATTCTCTGTAATATATAGATATTGCCTCTTTCTTCCAACTTTTATGCTTCTACTTTTTTTTTCTTGTCTTTCATTGACTAGTACTTAAGGAATAGTGTTCCCTAATAGTGATAATTATGTACATCCTTGTCCAGCTTTCTGACATTGCTGAAATTACATAGCATTTATATTGTGACCTCATTTCTCTAAAGTGGTTTATGTATACACTGAGAGAAAGATACTCAGAATAATGATCATCACATATTAAAATAATTATTTCTGGGGAGTAGGAGATAGTGAGTTTTTAGTTACTTCTGTACATAATTTTTAATGCTGGAAATTTTTTAGGATGAGCAGATATCCTTTTTATTTAAATAAAAATCATTATTCTTTTAAAAATATTAATGTTCCTAAAGCATATTCAGCAGAAAAAAATGTTATCATGCGGCCATTTACCCATAAAATAAAAATATTTTCGATAAAAATAAAAATATTTTCTTTCAATTTATGTGCATTATTTTTTAATGGCTATTAAGTTTGTAAGACATGCATACTTAATTAAGTTGATTGGACTGTACATGATAAATGGAGATGTTAGGTACTTCTTTTGGACTAGAGACACTGTGGAAAATTATGGAAACACTAAGGATGCCATGAGCACAGAAAGGTTGGGAAGCTCACTTCAGACTGAAGAATCATACCAGAAGGTAGGGAGAATGGAAACCAAATGCAGCCACAGTTTGCAGTCCATATTAACATGACTCTTAGTCAACACACTTCATTAACATGAACTACTATTCCAGGAAATTCTTGCCAGTAAAAGACAGTTGCAAATAATTTTCTCTGTTTCAGAAACTTCCTGGAAGTCCATTTATCTGAACAATGACTTAAGTTAAGTAGCTTTCATCTGGGTAAATAGTCACTTCTCTGAACATCTCTCAAAAATGCTTATCAAATGACTGTTTACTCTTCAAAATCTCACTTCAAACCTCTTGAAAAAATCATATCTTGAAATTTTATACAATTTTGATATAAAAATTATATCATGGGGAGTGACATCAGCATCATGACAGAGTGAGTTTTTGCCATTTTCTCTCCTCTCTAAGTTACAACCAAATGGACATCCATTAACAATAAAGGATTCCCTACATTGCAAAATAGAATGCCTAAGAGATCCATGCAGCTATACATATGAAGGTAGGTGGACTGGACACCCTGGAAGCAGTGGAACTATGGGAGCAGCCCCCTCCCCCTCTCCTTTCTCTGGCAGCAGCAATCCAGTGTGCAGATCCTCATGCAGCAGCCCACGCATGTGAGTGGAGGTGAGGGTGGCCTGGCCTGTGTGCAACTGCCCACGGAGTGGTGGCAGCAGCCCCGCCCATGTGGCTATGAGCAAATGGGACAGGAATGGAAAAAAACAGTCCCCAGACCCCCTAGTGGTGGCAGGTGTGACCTGTGACCAGAGGCATCAGGGACCACAGCAGACCCGGTGACCCAGCCTGCAGTGGTGGCACTCCCAACATTATCTCCACTGGCAGCAGGGGCTACATGTAAGTCCGTAGGTCCCCAGGCCCTGACCAGTGACAGCAACACCCATGAACCCAGCACCACTGGCAGCACTGCAACCAGTACCTCCCAGACAAACCAGGAACAGCAGTGCAATGGTGCATGGGGCAGCAGCATCTGAGCCTGCAGAGAACCAGTGGAGGAATATGAGACCTAGGCAACCACAGAAGTAACGGAACAGCTCACAGTCTGGTGACCACAGTGGTGACACCAGAGACTGCAGCGACATCATAAGCAACAAGGCACCAGCAACCCCAGAAGTACAAGAGGCACAAGGAAGGGACCAATGATGCCTCTTGCAGAGACAGCGGAGGGTGGAAAGTGTAGGCTCTCAAATAAAACCAGAAGCAGCCCAGAACAAAAGTAACCAAAGCCTTACCCAAATAAGAAAAGGTGGTTACTACCACAAATGTTGTAGTACCACAAATGTGTTGGCAGAGGATCAATTCATCAAACACCATGAAGAACTACAGTAACATGGAAGAACAGAAGGAAATGACAAGTCTCCAGAAATCAAACTTGAAGTCACAGAAGATTACAACCTAACTGACAAACAATTCAAAATAGCTGTCATAAAGAAACTGAACAAGTTACAAGAAAACTCAGAAAGAGTTCAATGAGCTCGGAATAAAATTAATAAATAGAAAGAATACTTCACCAAAGAGATTGAAGCTCCAAAAAAAACCCAAGAGAAATTTTGGAGGAGGTGGAAGTCAAGACGGCAGCGTAAGCAGACTCTGAACTCACCTCCTCCTGCAGACACAGCCAATTTACAACTACTCGTGGAAAAATTACCCCTGTTAGAGAACTGAAAAATGGATAAGAGGAACTCTTGCAACAAAGGACAACCCTAATTGAGGTGGAAGAGGCTGAAACTCCCTTCGGGAGAGAAAAAACGCCGCCTTCACAAGCCACCAGCTGCACGGCTGCCTGGGAGCAGCCCACAGGTACGCAGCCTCCCTGGAGGAGCGGGGCCCTGAGCTGGGGAGCGCCCCCGCTGTGGGCATTTTGTGGACCCAGCAAAACCGAGATGAGTGGCAGAATAACTGACTTTGCCTGCTACTAAAACATTGGGGAGTACCCCCAGAAAAGCTGGTTCACAAAGAAATTAAAACTGGCTCTTAAAGGGCCCACGCGCAAACTCACCCATTTCAGAAAGCAACCGAAAATCACCAGAAAGAAAGGTGCATAGAGCTTTGGTGAAAAGAGACTCACCTGATAGGCCCTGAGTGCACCTCAGTGAGGGGTGAGACCTCTCCAGGAACTGGGACATTGGCGGCGGTCATTGTTGTGGCCTGGGGTGGGCGTGCTGACACAGACGCCATTGGAGTTCTCCCTGAGGCCTGCTAGCCCAGGTCTCCCCACCGACTAGAGCACCAATTTAATCCAGCTCAGCCAGGGCAGGCAGCCCACCCTAGAGACTGACTCCACCTAACCACAAGCCCTCAGGCAACTTGTGGGCCTGCATAGATTGGTGACTGGATTCTCTGCAGCCTGGCAACTGAGCCAACTTCAGTGGGGCAGGGCGTGCACAAGGAGCGAGTAGAGAGTGTGGGGCAGTGGTGGAGTGTGTGGGGCTCCCGCCGTGGAGAGACTGGGTCCTCTTTGGGAGGTCAGGCCACGTACATGGGGCAGGACTGTGTAGATTGTGTGTGTGGACCTGTGGGCGGCAGGGCTTGTCAGCTGCAGAAGAATTGTGTTTCTCAAAGACCCACATAGGGGGTTTGCCCCACCTTCCAAAGCCTGAAACAATTGGGTGTTCCTGTGCCTGAGGCCAGCCCCACCCAGCTGCAATCCTCAGAGAGCTGACAACAGACGAAAAGGCTGGAGGCTTACAGCAATTGTAAGGCCCTGAGCCTAACAACCTGCCACGCTGGGGGCCTACTCACTTAAAAGAAATACTGCAACACAAATGTGGTATTAGAACTTGCAGCCAACTGGGCTGGGGCTCCCCACACCTGATAAAGAGATTGAAGGACCCACAACAACTACAAGCAGCTGAGCATTACAAGAGATGACCAGGAGCATAACTCGGCCTACCTGGGCGCATACAGGGAGAGCAACAGGCCACAACAGAAGGACACAAATAGCCCACATAGGGGTCACCCCTGGAACACGGAGAACTGAGGGAAGCACACTGCAGGACTCCTAAGGCATCACTTGTATAAGGTCACCTATCCAAGAGCAGGAGACCTGGCTGACCTACCTAATACGTAGACACAAGCACAGGGAAAGAGGCAAAATGAGGAGGCAAAGGAATACATTCCAAGTAAGGGAACAGGACAAAACCCCAGAAAAGGAACTAAGTGAAACAGAACTGAGCAACGTACCTGACAGAGAGTTCAAACTAAGAGTGTTAAGGATGCTCACTGATGTGGGGAGAAGAATAGATGTAATCAATGAGAATGTCAACAAAGAAATGAAAGATATAAAAAAGAACCAATCAGAAATGAAGAACATGATACTGGAAATGAAAAATTCACTAGAGGGACTCAAAAGCAGAGTAGAGGATAAAAAATGACGGATCTGCGAGGTGGATGAAAGACTAGAAGAAATTACCCAAGCTGAACAAGTAAAAGAGAAAAGAATTAAAAAGAGTGAGGACAGTCTAAGGGACCTTTAGGACAACATCAAGTGCACTAACATCCGTGTGATATGTGTCCCGGAAGGAGAAGAGCGAGACAAAGGGGCAGAGAATCTATTTCAAGAAATAATAGATGAAAACTTCCCTAAGCTAAGGAAGGAAACAGACATCCAGGTACAGGAAGCAAAGAGAGCCCCAAACAAGATAAACCCAAAGAGGCCCACACCAAGACACATCATAATCAAAATGTCCAGAATTAAAGATAAAGAGAGAATCCTAAAAGACGCAAGAGAAAGACAAGTTACATATAAAGGAAGCCCCATAAGGCTATCAGCTGACTTCTCAGCAGAAACCTTACAGGCTAGAAGAGAGTGGCATGATATATTTAAAGTGCTAAAAGGAAAACACTTACAGCCAAGAATACTCTACCCAGCAAGGTTATCATTCAAAATAGAAGGAGAGATCAAAAATTTCCCAGACAAGCAAAAATTAAAGGAGTTCTTCACCAAGAAACCAGTGCTACAAGAAGTGTTAATGGGACTGATTTAAGGGGAAAAGAGAAGACCACAAATAGGAAAAATTATCTATTTCCATGATAAGAGGGTAATGGATACAAATGCACACAAAAGAGCTTAGATATGTATCAAAAACATAAAATGAGGGAGGACGGGAGTTAAAGAGTAGAGCTTTCAGACAGAGGTCAATCTAAAAAGACCATCAATTCTGTATAGAAGGAGAAAGAAACAGAGAAGGACTACTAAAACACTGAGGAAAAAAAAAAGTTAAAAAATGGCAGTAAGTACATACTTATCAATAGCTACTTTAAACGTCAATGGACTAAATGCTCAAATTAAAAGGCATAGGGTGGCTGAGTGGATAAAACACCAAGACCCATATATATGCTTCATACAAGAGACACACTTCAGACCTAAAGACACTCACAAACTGAAAGTGAAGGGATGGAAAAAGATACTCCATGCAAATGGCAATGAAAAGAAAGCTGGGGTAGCGGTACGCATATCAGACAAAATAGACTTTAAAACAAAAACTGTAAAAAGAGACAAAGAAGGGCATTACATAGTGATCAAGAGAACAATCCAACAAGAGGATACAAAACTTGTAAATATCTACACACCCAATGTAGGTGCACCTAAATATCTAAAGCCATTATTAACAGACATAAAAACAGAAATGGACAGTAACACAATATTAGTAGGGGACTGTAACACTCCACTTACACCAATGGATAGATCATCCAGACAGAAGATCAATAAGGAAACATTGGCCTTAAATGACAAACTAGAACACATAGACCTAGTAGATATATACAAAGCATTCCATCCAAAAACAGAAGAATACACGTTCTTTTTAAATGCACATGGAACATTCTCCAGGATTGATCACATATTAGGCCACAAAACAAGTCTCCGTAAATTTAAGAAGACTGAATTAATACCAAGCATCTTTTCTGACCACAACCATATGAAACTGGAAATCAACGATAGGAAGAAAATCAGAAAAGCCACAAATACGTGGAGATTAAACAAAATGCTACTGAACAACGACTGGGTCAACGAAGAAGTCAAAGAAAAAATCACAAATTACCTGGAGACAAATGAAAATGAAAATATGACGTGCCAGAATTTATGGGATACAGTGAAAGCGGTTCTGAGAGGGAAGTTTATTGCAATACAAGCCTATCTCAACAAATAAGGAAAATCTCAAATAAACAATCTAACAATGCACCTAAAGGAACTGGAGAAAGAAGAACAAACAGTGCCCAACATCAGTAGAAGAAGGGAAATAATAAAAATTAGAGCAGAAATAAATGAAATAGAGACTAAAAAAATAATAGAAAAAAATAATAAAACCAAGAGCTGATTCTTTGAAAAGATAAACAAAATTGACAAACCTTTAGCTAAACTCACCAATAAAAAAAGAGAGAAGGCACAAATATGTAAAATCAGAAATGAAAGAGGAGAAGTTACAACAGACACTTCAGAAATACAAAAGATTATAAGAGAATACTATGAAAAGCTATGTGCCAACCAATTCAACAATCTGGAAGAAATGGATAAATTCTTAGAATCATACAACCTTCCAAAACTGGATCAAGAAGAAGTAGAGAATTTGAATAGATCAATCACCAGTAAGGAGATCCAAACAGTAATCAAAAACCTCCCCAAAAATAAAAGTCCAGGACCAGACGGCTTCCATGCTGAATTCTACCAAACATTCAAAGAAGAGTTAATACCTATCCTTCTAAAATTCTTCCAAAAAATTGAGGAGGCGGGGAAGCTGCCTAACTAATTCTACGAAGCCGACATTACCCTGATACCAAAACAAGACCAGGACAACACAAACAAAGAAAATTACAGGCCAATATCACTGATGAACATCAATGCAAAAATCCTCAACAAAATACTAGCAAATTGCATACAACAATACGTTAAAAAGATTATACACCACGACCAAGTGGGATTTATTCCAGGTATGGAGGGGTGGTTCAACATTCGCAAATCAATCAACATAATACACCACATTAATAAAATGAAGAATAAAAATCACATGATCATCTCAATAGATGCAGAGAAAGCCTTTCACAAGATACAGCATCCATTTATGATAAAAACACTGAATAAAATGGGTCTAGAAAGAAAGTACCTCAACATAATAAAGGCCATATATGACAAACCCAGAGCTAATATCATCCTGAATGGTGAAAAACTGAAACACATCCCTCTAAGAACAGGAACCATACAAGGAAGCCCACTGTCACCACTCCTATTTAACATAGTACTGGAAGTCCTAGCCAGAGCAATCAGGCAAGAAAAAGAAATAAAAGTGATCCAAATTGGAAAGGAAGAAGTGACACTGTCACTATTTGTTGATGATATGCTTTTATATATAGAAAACCCTAAAGAAGCATCCAAAAAACTTTTAGAAGTACTAAACGAATACGGTAAAGTCGCAGGATACAAAATCAACATACAAAAATCAGTTGCATTTCTATACACTAACAATGAACTAGCAGAAAGAGAAATTAAGAATACAATCCCATTTACAATTGCAACAAAAAGAAAAAAATACCAAGGAATAAACATAATGAAAGAGGTGAAAGATTTGTACACCGAAAACTATAAAACATTGCTGAAACAAATTGAAGAAGACACAAAGAAATGGAAAGATATTCCGTGCTCTTGGATTGGAAGAATTAACATAGTTCAGATGTCCATACTTCCTAAAGCAATCTATAGATTCAATGCAATCCCTATCAAAGTTCCAACAACATTATTCACAGAAATAGAACAAAGAATCCTAAAATTTATATGGAACAACAAAAGACCCCAAATAGCTAAAGGAATCCTGAGAAAAAAGAACAAAGCCGGAGGTATCACAATCCCTGATTTCAAAACATACTACAAAGCTATAGTAACCAAAACAGCATGGTACTGGCACAAAAACAGACACACAGATCAATGGAATAGAATCGAAAGCCCAGAAATAAACCCACATATCTATGGACAGCTAATCTTTGACAAAGGAGCCAAGAACATACAATGGAGAAAAGAAAGTCTTTTCAACAAATGGTGTTGGGAAAACTGGATAGCCACATGCAAAAAAATGAAAGTAGACCCTTACCTTACACCATACACAAAAATTAACTCCAAATGGATTAAAGACTTGAATGTAAGACCTGAAACTATGAAACTTCTAGAAGAAAACATAGGCAGTGTGCTCTTCGACATCGGTCTTAGCAACATATTTTCAAGCACCATGTCTGACCAAGCAAGAGAAACAATAGAAAAAATAAACAAATGGGACTACATCAGACTAAAAAGCTTCTGCACAGCAAAGGAAACCATTAACAAAACGAAAAGACAACCTAACAATTGGGAGAAGATATTTGCAAAGCATACATCTGATAAGGGGTTAATCTCCAAAATATATAAAGAACTCATGCATCTCAACAACAAAAAAACAAACAACCCAATTAAAAAATGGGCAAAAGACCTGAACAGACATTTCTCCAAAGATGATATACAGATGGCCAACAGACACATGAAAAGATGTTCAAAATCATTAACTATCAGGGAAATGCATATCAAAACTATGATGAGATATCACCTCATGCCCGTCAGAATGGCTATAATTAACAAGACAGGAAACAACACGTGTTGGAGAGGATGTGGAGAGAAGGGAACTCTCATACACTGCTGGTGGGAGTGCAAACTGGTGCAGCCACTAGGGAAAACAGTGTGGAGATTCCTCAAAAAATCAAGGATAGAACTACCATATGATCCAGCTATTCCACTGCTGGGTATTTATCCAAAGAACTTGAAAACACCAATGCGTAAAGATACATGCACCCCTGTGTTCACTGCAGCGATATTCACAATAGCCAAGACTTGGAAGCAACCTAAGTGCCCATCCAGGGACGAATGGATAAAGAAGATGTGGTATATATACACAATGGAATACTACTCAGCCATAAGAAATGATGAAATCAGCCATTTGTGACAACATGGATGGACACTGAGGGTATTATGCAAAGTGAAATACGTCAGAGGGAGAAGGTCAAATACCATATGATTTCCTTCATTAAGTAGTAGATAATAACAATAATAAACAAACACATAGAGACAGAGATTGGATTGGTGGTTACCAGAGGAGACCGAGGGAGGGAGGGCAAAAGGGATAATTCATTACATGTGTGTGGTGATGGCTTGTAATTGGTATTTGAGTGGTGAACATGATGTAATCTATGCAGAAATAGAAGTATAACTATGTACACCTGAAATTTATAAAATATTATAAACCAATGTTACTGCAATATACAAAAATTTAAAAAAAAAGCAATTTTGGAGATGAAGAACACCACTAATGACAGGAAAAATAACGGAGAAAGCACTGAAAATAGAGGTGATGATATGGAAGAGAGAAATAGTGAGCTTCAAGAAAGAAACCTAGAAATGATACAGGTGAAAGAAGAGAGAGAACTAAGATTTTTAAAAAATGAAGAAATTCCTCAAGAAATATCGAACTCAATTAGGAAAAGTAACTTAAGGATTATAGGAATCCAAGAGGAAGAAGAGAGGGAAAGGAGCAGAGAGCTTATTCAAAGAAATCATAGCTGAGAACTTCCCAAACCTGGGGAAAGAAATGGACATTCAAGTACATGAAGCTAATAGAATTCCTAATTACCTCAATGCAGAAATACCTTCTCCAAGGCAAATAATATTAAAACTGTCAAAAGTCAATGACAAAGAAAAAATATTAAGGGCAGCAAGGTAGAATAAAATAACCTACAAGGGAAGCCCTATCAGGTTTTCAGCAGATTTCTCAGCAGAAACCTGACAGGCTAGGAGAGAGTGGAGTTATATATTCAAAATACTGAAAGACAAAAACTATCATCCAGGAATACTCTATCCAGCAAAATGATCCTTCAGATATGATGGAGAAATAAAAGCTTTCCCAGACAAACAAAAGGGAGTCCATCATAACTAGACTTGCCTTAGAAGAAATGTTAAAGGAAGCCATCTTACCTGAAACAAAAAGGGAAAGGCTTAAAAAGCTTTGCGAAAGGAGATAAATAGACAAAATCAGAAAATTGCAGCTCTATGTCAGAATAGGTCAGCAAACAATAACATAAAGGATAAAGAGAAAGAAAACATGAAAAATAACTATAAATACTTCAATTCAGTCACAAACTCAAAACACAAAAAATGATAATTTGTGATTACAAAAACAGAAGGGAAAGAGGAAAGGGATAGAACCTGTACAGGCTAATGGAGATAAGAAGCTATCAGAAAAAGGACTATGTCATCTATGAGATCTTTTATACAAACCTCATGGTAACCACAAAAGAAAAATCAGAGCAGAGCCACAAATCATAAACAGAGAGAAAACTGAGAAAAATATCACAGAAAACCAGCAAACTGAAATGGGAAGGCAAAAGCAGTACTAAGAGGGAAGGTTATAGCAATACAAGCCTACTTCAACAAAGAAGAAAAATCTCAAATAAGCAAGCTTACCCTATACCAACAAGGACTAGAAAAAGAGAAATAAACAAACCCCAAGGTCAGTAGAAGGAAAGCAATGAAAATCAAAGCAGAAATAAAGACTTAAAAAACAACAGAAAGGATCAATGAAACTAAGAGCTGGTTCTTTGAGAAGATAAACAAAGTTGACAAACACTTAGCCAGACTCACTAAGAAAAATAGAGAGAAGACTCAAAGAAAATCAGAAATGAAAGAGCAGAAATTACAACAGACACCACAGAAATACAAAGGATTACAAGAGAACGCTATGAAAAGCTATCCACCAACAAATTGGATAACCCTGAAAAAATGGATAAATTCTTATAATCTTACAACTTCGCAAAACTGAATCAAGAAGAAATAGAGACTCTGAAGAGATCAATTGCAAGCAAAGAGATTTAAACAGTAATTAAAAATCTTCCCCCCAAAAAAAGTTCAGGACCAAGTAGCTTCTCTGGTGAATTCTACTAAACATTTGAAGAAGATTTAATTCCTATCCTTCTAAAATTCTTCCAAAAAATTGAAAAGGATGGGACGCTTCCTAAATCATTTTACGAGGCCAACATTACCCTGATCCAAAACCAGAGAAGGACATAATAAACAAGGAAAATTACAGGCCAATAACGCCGATGAACACAGATGCGTAAGTCCAAACAAAATATGAGCAAATTGAATACAACAAGATATTAAAAAAAAATACACCACGATCAAGTGGAATTTACTCCAGGGATGCAAGGATGATTCAAAATTCACATGTCAATCAACGTGATACTCCACATTAACAAAATGAAGAGTAAAAATCACATGATCATCTCAATAGATGCAGAGAAAGCATTTCACAAGATCCAACATCCAATTATGATAAAAATAACTCTCAATAAAAAGGGGTATAGAAGGAAAATACCTCAACATAATAAAGGCCATATATGACAAACCCACAGCCAACATCATACTCAATACGGAAAAACTGAAAGCCATTTCTCTGGGAACAGGAACAAGACAAGGATGTCCACTCTCACCACTCTTATACAACACAGTACTGAAAGTTTTAGCCCGCACAATTAGAGAAGAAAAAGAAATAAACGAGATCCAAATTGGAAAAGAAGAAGTAAAACTCTCATTATTTGTGGGTGACATGGTCTATATATAGAAAGCCCTAAAGAATCCCCCAAAAACTATTAGAAATAATCAACAAATATAGTAGAGTTGCAGGGTACAAAATTGACACATGAAAATAAGTTGGATTTCTATACAATAATAATGAACTAGCAGAACGAGAAGGCAAGAATATAATCCCATTTACAATCGCAACAAAAAGAATAAAATACCTAGGAATAAATTTAACCAAGGAGGTGAAAGACCTATATGCTGAAAACTATAAGACATTATTGAAAAAAAATCGTTGATGACAGAAAGAAATGGAAAGATATCCCATGCTCATGGATTGGAAGAATTGACAAAATTAAAATGTCCATATTACCTAAAGCAATCTAAAGATTTAATGCAATCCTAATCAGAATCCCAATGACATTCTTCATGGAAATAGAACAAAGAATCCTAAAATTTATATGGAACAACAAAAGACCACGAATAGCCAAAGGAATCCAGAGGAAAGAAGATTGCTGGAGGTTATCACACTCCCTGACTTCAAAATATACTACAAAGCTATAGTAATCAAAACAGCATGGTACTGGTACAAAAACAGACACGCGGATCAATGCAACAGAACTGAGAGCCCAGAAATAAAACTATACATCTTTGGACAGCCAATCTTCAACAAAGTAGCCAGGAAGATACAATCGAGAAAGGGAAGTCTCTTCAATAAATGGTGTTAGGAAAATCGGATGGCCACATGCAAAAGAATGAAAGTAGACCATTATCTTACACTATACACAAAAATTAACTCAAAATGGCTCAAAAACTTGAATGTACAACCTGCAACCATAAAACTCCTAGAAGAAAGCATAGGCAGTACGCTCTTTGACATGGGTCTTAGCAACATCTTCTTGAATACCATATCTGCTCAGGCAAGGGAAACAAAAGAAACAATAAACAAACGGGACTACATGAGACTAAAAAGCTTCTGCACAGCAAAGGAAACCATCAAGAAAATGAAATGACAACCCACCAACTGGGAGAAAATATTTGCAAATCATATATCCGACAAGTGGTTAATTTCCAAAATATATAAAGAACTCCTATAACTCAACAACAACAAAAAAATGAACAATTCAATCAAAAAATAGGCAGAAGATATGAACAGACATTTTTCCAAAAAAGATATACAGATGGCCAACAGGCACAGGAAAAGATGTTCATCACTGATTATTAGTAAAATACAAATCCAAACAATGAGATATCACCTCACACCTGTCAGAATGGCTATTGTTAAAAAGACAAGAAATAACAAGTGTTGGAGAGGATGTGAAGAAAAGGGAACCCTCATACACTGCTGGTGGGAATGCAAAATGCTGCAGCCACAATGGAAAACAGTATGGAGATTCCTCAAAAATAGAAATACCATATGATCCATCTACCCCACTACTGGGTATTTATCCAAAGAACATGAACTAAACAATTCAAAGGGATTTATGCATCCCTATGTTCATTGCAGCATTATTTACAATAGCCAAAATGTGGGAAGCACCATAAGTGCCCATCAATGGATGAATGGATAAAGAAGATGTGGTATATATATACAATGGTATACTACTCAGCCATAAAAAAGATAAAATTGTGCCATTCACGACAACATGGATGCACCTTGATGGTATTATGCTAAGTGAAATAAGTCAGACAGAGAAAGATGAATACCATATGATTTCACTCATGTGTGGAAGATAAACAAAAAAGCACGTAGATAAGGAGAACAGATTGGTGGTTACCATAGGGAAAGTGGGTGGGGGGAGGTCAAAAGGTGTAAAGGGGCACATAGGTATGGTGACAGATAAAAACTAGACTATTGGTGGTGAATACAATGTAGACTATACAGAAACTGAAATATAATAATGTACACCTGAAATTTACACAATGTTATAAGCCAATACGACCTCAATAAAATAAAAAAAAGAAGTTATATCATGAACTTTGCCCAATCTCAATCATGTAGGCTCCAACAATGAAAGACCTGCCTTAAACCGGATCTCAAAAACCTTATAAATCACACTCTGCTCACTTTGATTTTCCTCTTCTGAGAGGATACTAAGACAATGTTGTCATGGTATTGGCCTTCCTTACTGCAGCAAGCAACAAACTTGGATTTGCTTCATCAGTAGGCTATTTCGATGGCTTCTTGGAATCCTCAATCAACAAAATGCAATCAGAAAACTCCTTGTTTAAAACTGTCCTATGGTTTCTCACTGTTCTTATGCTAAGGAATAAAATCCTTAACATGACTGATAGAATCGGGCCCCAGATTAAGGTTGCCAGGTAAAATACAAGATGCTCAGTACAATTTGAACGTCATATAAACAATAGTTAGGGTGTTTTTTAGTATATGTATGTCCCAAATCTGTTTATCTGAAATTAAAATTTCACTGGACATTCTGTATTTTTACTTGCTAAATTTGGTAACTCTACTCCATCCTTATCTTAGCGTCACTTTCCACTTTCATGTCATTCTGAGTTTTAAGTCCATGGGGTGCACAGATACCTTGTCTACAACCCTGGCCAGAGGCTGGATGGCTAGAGCCATTAAAGCAGGTAATTAGTCTCTGCAGGAGGCAATTAACTAACTGAACATTTGGGCTCAAGGATGGGACATCTCCCAGAACACTGGTGAGTGCACATAGATAGAGTGTAGTGGCTGCACCTTGGGCACCAGAGTGAAGAACAGACTAGGGGAGTCTCCATGTGTGCAATAACCGATATACACCTAGGGCACTAACCTGAGAACTCCCAGGGACATGAAGGGTCCTGGGGCAACTGACTGCTTGGGGAACAGAGGCTTCTGAGGACAGAAGGACTCACATAGGAAAAGGATAAAAGAGAGAAAGAGAAAGAGAGGAAAAGGATAAAAGAGAGAAAGAGAAAGAGAGAAGGGAGGAGGAAGGAAAAGAAGAAGAGGAGGAAGAGGAAAAGGGGGGAGTGGAGAGGTAAGGAAGGGGAGGGAGAAGTGGAGAGGGAGGGACTCATAAGGAGAAGAGAAGAGAAACAGCAGGATCCTCTTTGTCCTTTTTGGAAGTCTAGGAGGTGTGAGCACTTTTTGATATCCAAAAAGTACCCGCAGATACAAGCACACAGCTGGGACTATGCAACAGATAATAGACTAGCCTGAGGGGTCCTTGGAAGGACTGAAGTTGATGTTGAAAGGAGAGGCCCTGCCCAAGAAGCTTTGCCACCCCTTCTGCATATATACCATTTCTAAATATTATTCAGGTAATTGGTGGTAACAGTGTCTGTCCCAAATTTTAGACATTCCCAGGAATTGCAGAGGGAAATGGAGGATATTGAAGGTCCAGTCATATTCCATTAAATTAAGATTCTAGAAACTCTGGATATGTGTATATACATGCTTTTCAACCAAGATTAAGAAACCGTCCTTCACCTGAAGATACTTATGGTGAAGCAGGTCAGACAATCCCAGAAGTAATTACATCACAGCAGGAAATGCACAATAGACATAGTGCAAAGTACACAACTGGTAGAGAAGAGGAAGTGATTAATTGTTTGAGTAAGATGAGGTTTGGCTTCAGAGGATACAATACCTACACAGAAATCTGATTGATGAACAAGAATTCACAAAGTGGAAAGAAATGGAGGCACGACCAAACAGCCTGACTTTAAACTCTGCATTGTTTTTCCTTTTTCTGAGATGACAGTTTTTCCACTACAGGGAGACCACAACATGACATGCTCTAAAAAAAGAATGAATCAAGAAGATGAATGAGCTGGGAAGAAGGATCAAAACGAAACTAACTAACCAGGTAAGAAGTGCCTATAGGAAAGCTGGATGTGATCATCTGGCCAGCAAAGGAACAACAATGAGGGAAAGATGAGGACAATAGGTAGAATAAATAAAGGATGCCCTCCAACAGAGGAAAGGAGTTGCAATTTCCTTTTGCCCATTCTCGTCTACGTAGTTTAAACGAAGAACTGTTTCTGATTGGGATTTAGGCATTTTTAAGAATTCTGGCTTCTCATGTGAAAATACTATGGACTTGTTACTTAATGTTATTTCCAAATATTAATGACATGTCAGTTCAGATAACTTGGTCATACTAATGCTATCTGTAGAGATTCACAGCAGCTATATTTTGTGAAACTTTATATAGGAGGAACTTTGTGCAATAGTATGAAGTACAGCCATGTATGGAATGGTTCCTGTTTTTGAGAAAAAAAAAATTCTCCTAGGAGAGATATGCATTAAAAAATAATTTCAATACACAATAAGTGACAGGTGCAACAAAAAAAAAAAGTGTTAAAGATATGGAGTTAGTACAGAAGAGTAAAACATTTATCGCTTTACTTTAATTCATTGTTGTTAGTGCCATAGAGTCTATTCTAACTCCTAGTGACCCCGTGTACAGCAGAGCAGAACCATGACCGGTCTTTTTTTTTTTTTTTTTTTGATTTTTATTGATATTTTAATGGTTTCTAACATTGTGAAATTTTGGGTTGTACATTTTTGTTTGTCCATCACCCCATATATGACTCCCTTCACCCCTTGTGCCCACCCCCCACCCCCCCTTCCCGGGTAACCACAGTCCAGTTTTCTCTGTCCATGTGTTGGTTTATATTCCACATATGAGTGAGATCATACAGTGTTTGTCTTTCTCTTTCTGGCTTATTTCACTTAACATAATACGCTCCAGGCCCATCCATGTTGTTGCAAATGGGACGATTTTGTCTTTTTTTATGGCTGAGTAGTATTCCATTGTATATATGTACCACATTTTCTTAATCCAATCGTCAGTCGAGGGACACTTAGGTTGCTTCCACTTCTTGGCTATGGTGAATAATGCTGCAATGAACATAGGGGTGCATAAGCCTCTTTGGATTGTTGATTTCAGGTGCGTTGGATAGATTCCCAGTAGTGGGATGGCTGGATCATAGGGCATCTCTATTTTTAATTCTTTGAGGAATCTCCATACCGTTTTCCATAGAGGCTGCACCAATTTGCATTCCCACCAGCTGTGTATGAGGGTTCCTGTTTCTCCACATCCTCTCCAACATTTGTTGTTTTTTGCATGACCGGTCTTTTTTGCACCATCCTCTCACCTTCTGACGCCATTGCAAACAATGCTCTGCTGCTATTCACAGCGTTTTCATGGCCAATTTTTTTAGAAGTGGGTGGCCAGGTCCTTCTTCCTAGTCTGTCTTAATCTGGAAGCTCCGCTGAAACCTGTCCACCATGGGTGACCCTGCTGCTGTTTTAAATACCCCTGGCATAGCTTTAAGCATCACAGTAACATCCAGCCACCACAATATGACGACCAACAGATGGGTGGTATGGTTCCCTGACTAGGAAATGAACCCGGACTGTGGTGGTGAGAGTGCCAAATCTTAACCACTAGACCACCAGGACTGGCTCTTATTTTAATTTAAGGTATAGAAATCTTCATTGTTAAATTTGTCCATTATTTGTGAGTTTCATGCTTTCAGTCATGATTTATTTGTTCTCATCTCAGTATTCTATAGTATTTTGTATTGTTAAAAAACTAGACAACAGACCCAAAATGGAGTTGCTTATACGCTAAGCCCCACATCACCAAACCAAGATTTAACTTAATTACAGTTTTGGTTCTCCCAGAAATGGAACCTTTAACCAGTCAATCAGGAATCACCAGATCAGTACCATTAGGTAATCTGCCTGACAGACCCCCGCCATCCCTTAAAAGAAAGTGACCTTGCAATAATCAACCTGCTTTTTTGCCTAGTATAACTTCCTTGTTCCTCCTCCCTTCTGCCTATTAAAGTCTTTCATTTTGTACAGCTCCTTGGAGCTCCTTTCAGCTAGATTGAATGCTGCCCGATTTGAATTGAGTTTTGCTTAAATAAACTCTTAAAATTTTTAATATGTCTCAGTTTATCTTTTAACAGTAGATATACCTACCATAGAATGTAAAATTGTGAATGCAAGTACAGACTGATCAACCCATGAAATCAATTTAGAATGTGTACTCACACTATAGTGGGATTCACTCAGGATTCTTATTCTACAAATTTTGATGGTTTCTAATTTTTACTTTGTTTTTATCTGAAAAAGTATGTGGAACTTTGCTAAAGGTAACTGGCAATTAATTACTTATACCATTATTAGGGATACATGGGAAATATACAAATATGTAACTATAGCTAGATTTTTCTGTGGTCAGCACTGTGTCATAAGTTTTGTGATTTTGGGATATCATTAGTTAATTTATTAAAACACTCATTCATTCCAGAAATATTTCTTGTGTCAGCCACTGTGCTGGGTACTAGATTCCTAGAGATCCAGGCATCTGGTGAAGAAACAGAGAAATGCTAGAGCATGTACTACCTACCTGAGAATTCTGTAAATGCAATTTTACCATATGACAGCTAGGTTTGATCCAGGGAAGACTAGTCTTTCATTTCTGATTACCTTGACTAGCTACTTGCATCTGGAAGGGTTTCCAATGTGAGCTAATGGGAGAGATTTTATGGAAGTGAATTAATAGTCACAGTGTATCAGAATGGAAGGCAAGGGATATGTGAAGAACGAGAGAAAAAAACAAATAAAGGTAAAGGGAGGTAAGCAGTAGCTATAAACACTAGTGTCTATCATATAGTAGGCATTCAATAAACACTGGGTGAATCAATGAATGAGATGGAGCAAGCTGTTAAGACTGGTCTAAAGAAAAGGGGGAAGGGGTTCATTAGTCAAGACAGGAGGAGGCAGAAGACAAGCAATAAGACCTGGAAGAAAATGAGAACCAATGGGATTCAGACAGAGGTATATACTCCACATCAGGAAAAAGAATATTTTCACATTATCCCAAAGTTAATATATTTTTCTTATATGCTTCAGAAAAATAGTACAAAAGATCTTGGTTCAAGAAGCAGGCTGTTTTTTCCAAAGGGAATACTATGATTTCCCTTTTCCAGTTGACTATACTGTTTTATGTCCTGGTGTTGCCAGGGGAGCTCAACAGGACCCTGAATCTGAGATACTTAAAAGTTTACTCTGGGAAGAAAATATATGACTATATCCATGAACTATACCTGCTGCTAGAGTCTAATCTCCATGAGGAGAGGGATTTTTGTCTGCCTTGTTCACTGCTATATACCTAACACCTGATACAGTGCCTGGTACGTAGGAGGCAAGGAAAGTGGGCAGCCTCTAGAAGCTGCAAAAGGCAAGGAAACAAATTCTACTCTAGAGCCTCCAGAAGAAATGCAACCCTACCAATACCTTGATTTTAGCCCCATAAGACTGATTTTAGACCTTTGACCTCCTGAATAAATTTGTATTGTTTTAACCCACTGTGTCTGTGGCAATTTGTTACAGCAGCAAGAAGACACTAATGCAAACAATTCCCTGGTTTCTTATTTATGGTGAGATAGCTGGTAGACTGTCCCCAGATCAGAAACCCAGGAGCAGAGAGCAAGTGGGGTAAGGAGGTTGCCAGATTCATAGACCAGCAATTTATTTTTTGTAAGTTAAAATACCCCTGAAACAAAAATCCCTATCCCACCTTTCACATATTGACAAGAATGCTAGGAAAGGACAATATGTCAGTTGGGACCTAAAGATGAATTTGGTATCAGTTATTCAGATCTTGAGAAAACAACGGAAAAAGAACAAGAGTTCAGACCACAAACTTTATTTCTAAAAGCTTTTGAAGTCAGCTTCAAAACTAAAGGCAAATAAGAAATAATTTTAAAAACATTAAATAATATCAAACAAAAACATTAAATATTAAACAACATTAAATATCTATTGACAAATTATTTTGGCCTCCAGTAATACTAGTTAAAAGCAAGCATGGTCTGAGAATAATCAAAGTATCTAAGGTTAGTAAGTATAGTTGTGATTAATGCATTGAACCAAATGAAAATTTTAAAAAATATATGCGCACACACATAGATCTTGCCTTAGGAATAAAAGTATTTTGATATTTATTGAAAGTTAAAGCTCCCCACTATACTATAGCATAATAAAGATTATTAACATATAGAGTCACTTTAAAGATTAATGCATGGAGTTCAAGTTCTGCAGCTCCTGAAGTGGAGTGTGATATGGTTTTATTTTATTCGCTAGGGGACTTATTTCTCCTTCAGTCAAAGATCTCATATAATTTGAAGTTGCTTCTGTTTAATACATATTTATTATTTATTTGTCTAGATACATGTGAGTTTAATACTAAAATTAAGTCTTCAGGTATCGAATACTTTGCACTGAGTATGGAAATAAAAAATGTCTAATATCACCCATATGTGCACATTTCTACTCTATTTAACTGTATGTATATCATTACATTAGATGTTCCACTTGGTTTCTGAAAATTAAATGCATTTTCTTCTAATAGTGTAAAAGTGAAAGAAGAAATTTAAATACCTCAGTAAGTAACATCTTAGCAGTGATTTGTTACTTTACTCACCATGCCAATTTCTCCTCTGTTTAGCTCAGTAGGCCTCTGGCATGGTAACAGTATTGTAGGAACAATGCTTTTCCGTGTATGGTTTCTAGGCTCAACTTCATCCAGGACCCCTGTCTGTACACCCAGTGTCCTTGTTCTCCATGCCCCATCTCACCCCTCTGCTCCAGTCATTGTAAAATACTCAGTCTCTGGAGCACAACATGATCTCAGAGTTCCATTGAAGGAATAGCTACTGAGCACCCACATGTGCTAGATGTACTGGCATTATCATGAGCATGATTATGAAGATTATAATGATAATGGAAGGCATTATCATTAATTAGATGACTATGACTTGGTAAAGGGTAGAGAAGCAGAACTCTTAAATGTGGTACCAAGCTGTCTCTGAGGTGATCCTACAGTAGGATCGGTAGGATCCCACAGATCCTACCTCTGTGACCAAGGTAGTTTATGATGGATTCAGCACAAGTGAACACTCTATTCCTCAGAGTTTATAGGATCTATTAACATAGTGCATCATGCAACAATCTGGGGATGGGGAGCAATGTGACTAACCAACCAACAGACTGATTGAAAAATGATTATTGATTCTGGATGTGTCCCTTTGACTTTGTAGTCCGTGTTATATTTTATTAGCCAAAAAGACAGATTTTCAGGTAGCGGAAGAACGAAGTCTCTAGTAAACAATAGAAGAAAGCCCACAGTCATGTGTTGTAGATGTCATAGAGAAAGTAGTCTGCAGGTTGTTTGGGTTAAAAAAAAAAAAAGCTGGAAGTGTCCTTTTGACTGTCATAGAGCCAGAGACATAAGGAAAGAAGAGAGGCAAAGATGATGTGCCAGCAAAAGGAAACGAATGCTCTTCCTCCTGGAAAAATCATGGTGAGCCTACATGAAGCCAAGGCAGCCAGCCCCTAGAGGTATAGGAATAGATCAGGGTAAGGGGAAAAGAAGCAAGACAACTTTGAGAATCCCAGTGAGAATCCCGAGAAGGCATAACATGAAAGAAGTTTAGAAGGGAGGTCTCCCCACATAATTATACATTGTAAGCTAGCTGAAAGACAGTCTTCTCCATAGAATATAAACCCCACAAAGGTCGGAAATGCAAGTGGTGTGTTCACTGTTTAATCCACAGCCCTGAGTATAATGCCTGACCCTTAATATATACTCAAATGTTTGTTAAATGAATGAAGATCATCACCAAATCTAGAATTTCTTAGATTTGGGTAAGGGATCAGGGGTTACGAGTTTTATGTATAAAAAAGCAAATTAACACTGTTTTATATTATACTTATAAATATTTATATCCAGAAATTCTATTTTTCAGATATTCCTATGAGTACTGATATTTGGAAGTTGATGTTGAATAGATGCAATATGCCAACTCTGCCACTTTCCGTGATATCTGAATCAAATTGTACCGCCATGTGTGATTTGAGGGAACCATTTCAGTCCTATTGAAGTCTGTAAGAGAATCAGTAGAATGCCTAGCATGGCATTTTTTTTAAGCTTATTATACATCAGGCAGAAGAATGTAGTGATACTGGAAACAGAATTCTAAATAGTTGATCTGAGTTCAATAATTTTTCAGAGACTAAATATCCTGGGCTATACTGTCAGCCATTTTATATATGAAAAAGTGTCCTTTAGCTTATAAGATGGGATGTAAATTGTACAGGAATAAGAAAACTTAAATTTTTAAAAGTCAAGAATGTAAAGTGATAAGTGAAAACAGATATTGAAGTACTAATGATGTAATTTGTAATGCAAAAACTCCACACCTGCTATCATTGGATGCTGCAGCACCCTCAAATACTAATAGGGTTCGGTTGTCAGGCCTGCAGGGTTACGGAAGGTAAGCATGCATCATCGAAGAAAAGACCAAAAATATGTGCTTTATCCAAACTTCAGCTGTCTACACTCAATTTGTTCTCTGACACTTTATGAAAACTGAGCTTACCAGATAGTTCACCACCATTCACAAAAGGAAGAGCAGGTTTGCAGGAAGAAAAAAACAATGAGTTTAGTTTTAGACATGTCAAATGTAGGTACCTGTGGAACATCTATACACAGAGAGCTTGTGAAATGATTCCAATATTGATTTACTCAGCTTTTGGAGCTTATTGCCTCAACCAGAGTCTGTTTTTTCCATTTATCAGAATGTCCTATTCAGATATGATCATTCCAATGTGTACCATGACCTAAATATGTTTGAGAAGCACAGGTCCAGTGGGCAACTGGATACATCAGTTTAGAATTCATGAGATGATGTCTGGACTAGAGATTTTTGGGTGCTGTCAGCACAGAGGTACTAGTAGAAAACACATAGAGGGACTTCCATTCCTGGCCTTGTTGGAGTAACTGGTACTAGACTTGCCCTCCTGTTGTAACAAGTAGAACCCTGGACAAAATATATTAAAGAATTGTTTGTAGTCATTGAACAATGAACAGCACAGGACTATGACTGAAAAAGGGGAAACAAACAAGATAAGCCCTACCATGACCACAGCTAGCTACCTGAAAGCACTTTCTGGATGGTAGCAGTTGAAGAGATAAAGATCAAAGTTCAGAGAGGCTGAGGCAGCTAGAATTTGCAAGGCAGAGTACCAGAGATGAGGGAACCATGTAGAGAAAGAACTAAAAAATCTCTTACCTACGGGTCCCCTTGAGTCTGTCATTGAATACTAAGCCATGAGTGCCTAGGATGAAAATCCATGAGACTAGGCAAAGAAATATCACGGAGCTTTAAGCTGAACAATTCCTAGAATTCACATAAAGCTGGGAGATGTTTAAGTTCCAATCGGTAAGAATGAAGAGACAAAAGAAGTCAGAACTTAGTGGTAGGGCTAAACTAGCCAGTAAAAGACACTTTATATCTGTCCTAACAAGCTTAAAAAGAAGTCTCAAATGGATTAAGCTGATCCACAAATAACTGCCTACAAAACAAAATTTAACACTGTTTAAAAAAGTCAACAAAATCGATACACTCAGTAAGTCATGATGCCCAGCATCCAATAAAAATTACTAGTCATATAAAAACAAGAAAAATGTGACCCATTACTAGGATAAAAATCAATCATTAGGAAAACACGTAGAGAAAGAAGCAAAGGATGGTAAAGAGAGAATGCTGGGAAATACCCAGATAAGATTTAGAAGATGGAAAGAAGAAACAGGACCTGACAAGAGTCACTTGAAAGGAATAATACAAGATGTTAGAAGAATCGGGAGACTGTTGAGTCATAGAAGTCACATAGGGAGAAAGTTTCAAAAAGGAGGGAGTGGTCAAAAGGAGATGAAGCAAGATAGAGACTGAACACTGGATTTCACAAAAAGATACCTTCCAAGCCTGGCCAGAGTAGTTCCAATGGAGAGGTTGAGGTAGAAGCCAGATTGCAAAGGGTTTGAGGAAAGAATAAGATGTGAGGAAGGAGAGATGCTAGTCATTTCTTCAAGGCAAGACTTTCTGACACAGGGTAGGCAAATAGGTATACATTTTACCTTTGAAAATAGTTTTTAAAAAATAGCCTACAACTTTCTTTAGCAATGCCTCCTTTCTCTTACAGTCACATTTCTTCCTAATACACAACCAACCCCCAATAAGAATTATAAAATTAAAACTCTTACCAAAAAAGGCATTCAGCAGCTTCTGAACCTGAATATTGCTGCCCACAGTACGGTACAATCCCTCTGTCTTGATCCCTAGGGAAAAAAAATCAGGTCAGTTTTGTTTATATAGCTAGAGCCTTCATCTCCCTCAGGGTAGAGAAAGTAGGTACCTACACGCTAGAGTCAGTTCCAACAGGAAAGGGTCTCCCTACTCTCTCCAAGTTCTCCAGCTCTCCCTTGCAAAAGGGGAACAGTCCTGAAGCATCTCTCCAAATTATTCTCTCCATACTTTCATTTGGATTGTACCAAGCCCTCATTAATCTGAACAGAAGAGAATACACTCTATAGTAAATAGAAAAATATGCTTAGGTGGGTAGCAGCAGATGGCTTAGAATGGTATTGCCATCTTGGAAAGGAGCCAGGGTTTAATTGAAAGTGAAGAAATATCAACCTTCAAGTTGCCCCTGAGCAGTGATAGAAAAGACGAGAAGTCTGGAGTATGGTCGATATGTAACAAAAGGCCATTCTGTACATGGAAAAAGACTGAAGTAACATTTCAAAGAAAAAAAGAGGCTTGGCTCATACACTACATCTGCCCACATTCTAAATATTCTCAGAGAGAAACTAGAGACTATCGTTAGCCTGGATATATGCCGCTTCCATAGTTGTCTGAGTTTAGCTTTGCCTTCATCAATTTTTAAACCAATATGTACTGTGGCAGAAACTGAGCTCTTATTTATTTAGAATGTAACCATCATAACACTACTTGAGGAGTGCCAGGTAGTATTTCAGAATACTTTATAAGCCATTTGAAGCGCTTTTTCTTTAAAAGCTGTAAACCACAAATTATCTAAATATGATTGGCTTGGATACCACTGCTTTGGAATTTGCTGAAATTTTACAAATTGTGTCTAATGCTCAAGGTTTATAAACAGACTTCATTCCTAAAATGGGTCCTGACCACTAGATGACATCATTGCTACTTTAGAGAAATTGCCCAGGATAAATTCAGACTGACTAGATTCAAACACTTCTAAGGCTATGGATGTTCATACCTTACCTTTGGTCTCAATGACATTGATGCACTTCCTAACAAACTTGAACCCCACTTCATTCAGCTCCACTGTTTCAAGCAAAGGAAAGCAGAGTTAGATCCTGCTGTAACAAGCCTCATCTATCAAACATTCAATGATGATGCTAAGAGACTGTAGTGAAAGAACTAGGGGTTTGGTTGCTCATCTCCAATCACCCTTAAATGGAAAGATCCTTTTATTCAGGTGGAGTTTAGAGGTTTTACTCTTATAACACAAAATGCTTTTAGTTAGCCCTTTGCATTATGTCTGCTTTAGGCATGAGCAACATCAAATGTGAAATGTTAGGTTGGAAATGCACCCCATTTCTATCATGTGTCTAGAACAAAAGGATATGATGTGTTTATCTATATTACTACTACTACCTAAGATAAAGTGACTTCCGTAGTTAATCAACAGACACATTAAAAAAATAGATCTGAATTTCATTCCACACAGAGGCATCCATAAAAACACTTGCATCAACATTACATATCATTGATGATAGCATTTACTGTGATTAGGACAGCTGGCAGTTTATAATGTCAGTAGATCAGAAATTTGACTCACTTTCTTCCTGTTTTGTTATGGGGCTGTGGTAGATCTACAAAAGAAGACAAACAGAAAGAGCGGTGGTTATTTTGAATCGCTATAGGTAAGTATGGCAAATAATACTAAATTTCTTTCCCTCGATAGGCCATCAAAACCATTAGCGACTCTAAGGATTTCACAAGAAGGAAAAGTGAGATAAACAGAATCATGTTTGCCCAGGTCCCTAGAAAATAGTTGGATTAACAATCCCTGAAGATTACCCTGGATTTCATACAGCTCATTGCAGCTGAAATTGTAGCCTGCCATCTTAGACATTAACTTATGTAAAGCTTGGAGAATTTTTCTGATGGAGCAAGAGAACATGAGAGAAAGGAAGTGGTTTTTCAAGGATACCTTGGTAAGGGGCATTGATGGTAAAATTTAAATGTTCCCAATACCAACCTTCTACCCCAAAGATTAGTTAATGGGTGTTTCTCTGTGGAAAGGCAAGTGTCCATCTGAAACAGTGTCCATCTTGGCACTGACCAAGATTTCTCTGAGTCATCTTCAAGTATGCATTGTGATAGCTATTTGAGAGACCAAAAAGGAGATCCTTGACTTTTGAAATCTAGTCCTGGCTCTGCTTCTACCTCATTATGAAATCTTGGGCATGTCCTTTTTGTTCTTGTTGTTCTTGACTTCAAAATTCATATCTCTAAAATGACCAGGGTTGGAGTAGATGTTCCTTCAAGTCCTGATCTTCTTTGACACTTCAACCAAAGGCATGAATAAAATGTGTAAGATTAGTAGATTGGAGTGTTTGGTAGAGCAGCAACAACATCAGCAATGTGAGGCTGCAGAAAATAAGCCCTTTATATGCCATCTGTTAGAGTCTCCTTTAACAATCTCTCCTTTTAAAAGAAAATTTTCTGCATATGTGTGTATCCCCATGGAAATTTACAGGACAGAGGTTTCTCTGCTAGCCAGCCCTTGCTGCCACCTTTATAAACAAGATATTTGTGAAAAGTCTGACATAGGGGCTGGCCTGGTGGCATAGTGGTTAAGTTTACGTGCTCTGTTTCGGCAGCCTGGGGTTCGCAGGTTCGAATCCCAGGCGCAGACTGATGCACCACTCATCAAGCCCTGCTGTGGTGGCATCCCACATACAAAAATAGAGGAAGATGGGCACAGATGTTAGCTCTGAGCCAATCTTCCTCAGCAAAAAGAGGAAGATTGGCAACATATATTAGCTCAGGGCCAATCTCCCTCACCAAAAAAAATAAATAAATAATAAGGGTCTGCCATAATCAATTTGGTAAGGATCCACATTCAGTGGGCCCATGTTCTAACATCATTCTGCACAAAAAGCCACCTGCATCCTTCAATCTTTAAAACCTAAAGGGAGAGCAAGTTCAGGAGAGGGAATCAAGAGTAAAATGCCTTGCTGAGCCTCCTAGCATCCTCCCAGAGAAACATCACAGGCATGAAATGTTTAAGCTCCAGGTTTCTGGGAGGAGAGGGAGGGGAGACAGGTCCTGGCCTACTTTCTGGATGGCAGTCTTCACAACACCACTTCTCTCCTGCTACCATCTTGGTTGCTATAAATGTAATGAGGGATCTGTACACTCCTCTTTAGTCTCCAGGGCGCTGAGGACACACAGAAAGAAAACCCTGGAATATATTTCCCCTCTTATCAAGTTTTTGCCTTGAATAAAGCAAGGAGATTAGACTGTATCCAAATACTGTTGAATCTTGTAGCTTTGCACCCATCCTTCAGACCAGTTAGAAGCACCTAAAACCAATATAGCACATGATGGTTGACAGACTGGCTTTAATTTGATTTTTTAAAGCAATCCTGTGAGGTAGGTAGAACAGAGATTATTAAAACCATATTACTGAAGAGAAGAAATCTGAGTCTCAGAGAAATAACATTTTCAAGGTCACACAACCATTGAACAGCAGAACCAAAATCCAAATCTAGGCTTTTGGGATTCCCACACTAGGAAGCTGATATTATTTCACATGCCACTAGAAGAAACCTACTTGGAAGATACTGAAGAGAGAAAATGCTTTTCAATCTCTGACTGTTCACATTGGTCTTTCTATGATGATCAGTAACCCTTTTAAGCTATTGCTTGTCCTCCTGTGTAACAGTGTTCTAGATGGTGTGGTACAGGATGGCACTGCCATCTCCACCAGCTGTACCCTTAAAGAGAAAAAGTTGACTTGGGGATGTAAGAGTGGGGCAGCAAGACCATTTTGAATAAAATCTTAATAAATGTTTGTTCACAGCCACGGCAATTATTTTCCATCCTTCTATATGAACACATCAATTTTATAAACTGAAAAAAAGGCTTTATTTTCTTTCTTAA
Source organism: Diceros bicornis minor (assembly GCF_020826845.1). Taxonomy (NCBI): domain Eukaryota; kingdom Metazoa; phylum Chordata; class Mammalia; order Perissodactyla; family Rhinocerotidae; genus Diceros; species Diceros bicornis. Next base: position 61,732,319 of record NC_080781.1, read on the forward strand.
GAAGATCTTGTGGGCACAGCTGCACAATCTAACACTGGAGCAAGAAGCTGAGAGACCTGGATTCTAGGCCCAGCTTTGATGCCTTCTCTGAGGGTGATCCTTGAGAAATCCCACACCCTCTCTAGAACTCAAGTTGCCTTACTTGTTAAAAAAGAGATATCAAATCAACAATTCCTTCTAGCTCTAAATTGAGTCTGAAGGGTCTATTATCATTTAATTGTCCTAGACCCACTGGTACCACTAGAGGGCACTCATACACTGGACTATTTTGCTAAGGTTCCCGCAGTGTCTGAGGTAAACTTACAGGTTCTTTCCCATCCATGGCCTCCATCCATAGCCTTCTGTTAGCTTCTGAAAGGGCCTGCAGAGTGATGGTTCCGGGCCTAAGGAAAAATGACAAGTTGAAAGCAGAAAACTCACCCGAGAGAATGGACTCTTGTAATCTAGGGTCCCTCTTAGCCCTGGGAGGGGTCACACTCAGCAGGCACAGGCATACAGAATTCCAATTTTTCAAAATCTTTTTTAGTCAGAAAAACAATGGGACATTTATAGAACAGTAACTTTGGGAACCCTGGGGGAGGTGGTACCTTGGTGGCCTCATGCCAGAGTCGGGCAAGGAAATAGGAAGGCAGATGCCAAGACACCTTACCACAATACACACTTAAATTGGCCCTATTGTGCTTGAGCAAAACTGAGGCTCTCCCTGCCTCTCTCTCTTGGAAGCTAGACATTTAGTCTGGGCTCTAGGGGTAAGCAAGTTCATCACGGGCATATTCATCTATCAGGAAAATGGCTTTGCTACTTCCACCACCTAGGATGTCCAAGAAGCATTTCCAGTTGGAAAGAATTCAACAACATGTATCTTGGCTCACCCATAGGGAGGAAGCCTTTTGGCTAACATAAGAAATCTTACAACTAATAATAAAAACTAATAGTTACTGAATGCTCACTAGGTGCCAGGTTCTGTTCTAAGTACTTTATAGGTATTAATTCATTTAATCTACCCAGGAAGCCTATAAAGCAGGTACTATAGTAATCCCTCTCTTACAGAAGGGAAAACTGAGGCACAAAGAGGTTACCTAAGTTCACATAGTGGCTAAGTATAAAGCCAGGATTTGAATTTAGGAATTCTGGTCCAGCAGCCATGTTCTTTCTTAACCACTACACTATAAGGCCTCTTCTGCATGGCAGATGGCCTCAAACCCAATTTTATTCTATTTACTTGCAGGCTACCTATATCCAGAGATACCCCAAGTTGGCATAATCTATATAGTCTTTTTAGACGTTCACAACCAAATTGGAAATTTGGGACTGACCATATTATTGCAGGCATAAAGTCCCCTTGCATTCTCTGCCTAGCTGCGTCATTATCTGAAGCTTATTCCTCTCACTCCTTCTATGTTAAGATGAGACCTCTCTCAGAGTCACAAAATGATAAGAGCAATGACAAGAGAATTCAGAGACTCTGGAAAAGTCACTGGGCCTCTCTGGCCTGTTTCTTTATCCATAAGGGTGTTGGAACAGATGAACTGGGAAGTCCTTTCCACTTCTGATATCACAGGATTCCTGTTCTACCTGCTTTTCCATCTCTTACTTCATCAAAGTACTCCTTAAAAAGGAAAGCCCTCAAATGATCTTTAAGCCAGAATCAATTGGAAACCAGGACTTGGCTTTGGGCACTGGATTCTTTCAAGTTTACCATTCTCTAAGAAACACCCAACCTTTTGGATATGTCTTATGGGGCTAGAAAGTTTAGAAATCTTTGTAAAGACAGCTACTCAGCTGAATCCTGAAGCCAGAAGGAAGGAGAGCAAGCATGTGGGCAACAGACATAAAAGCAGACACTGCAGACCAGATATGATATTAAACCCATTCTGGAACTCAGGTTCCCTATCTGGGAAATCAAAAAGCTGGTTTATGTTCTCTCTTGACCTTACAGAGAAGCTGAAAGAATAAATAAGTGACCATTCAGAAAGCATTTGGCGATTCTTGTGTGCTACAGAAAGTCAAATTCAAAGAACAACATTGTTAAGAACAGGATGACAAAGTAGAAGGAGTACTGCCTTCTAGTCCAGGCTCTTCCATTATGACCTTAGACAAATACTTTGCCCTCCCTGAGGTCTCAGTCACCCATCTGGAGCAAAAAGGCATATATAGCATATCTGAAGTAGAATGTAGGGTAAGAGTGTGGGCTTGGAGACTAGAATGCCTGGATTTGGATCCTGGCTCTATTGTTTATTGGCTGTGTAATCTAAGTTGCTTAACTCCTCTCTGTCTTCTTGTCTTCCTTTGTGAAATTGGGATAATAATACCCTCACCTCATGTGGCTGTGGTGAAGACTAAAGGAAATTATACACTTAAAGGGCTGAGAATGGTGCCTGGCACATAGGAGGTACTCAATAATTGTTAGCAGCTGTTGTTGTTATTGTTATTGTCCTTCAAGCTCTGATGGGCTATGAGCCTGTGGCTTCAAATACTGGTCGGAATACTAATAAAGAAGTTATCTTCTACTCCTGAAATAGAAAAAGGGACTCAAAAATTCCTTTGTTCTATGCTGCAGGGAACATAAGTACAGGTGCCTGATGCCTGCTGGGAAGCCTGACTCTGTTCCTTATATCAGATTGACTAGCCAGGAAAGCAGATGTCACATCCCTCAGAAAACTCTGCCTCAGCACCTGTTCATTATTATATTTGACCCTCTATTTCACAGCATATTTATTCTGCTTATAGTAGACATGAAACAAAATTACAAAGAACAAGGGCTTAGGGGACCTAAAGACCAGGGTTTGAGCTCAGCCTTGCTTCTATGTCACTTTGATTGGGCAAGTCAGTTAAATATATTCAAATCTCAGTCTCCTCGCCTGTAAAATGGGGGAGGGGATTAAATGAGGGAATGTTTTTTAAAGTGCCCAATATGTGGTAACTAAAGTCACAGACACATCAAAACTTTAATTCTTGGGTTCTAGTGTCAAAATTCCTCAGCATTCGAGGTAGGAAAAAATACATTTAAAAATGAACACCAAATTTACTATCATCTACCAGGAGCCATGCATAGCACTAGGTACAAGATATATAAAGATGAATTGGTCCCAGCCCTTAACTTCAGGGCCAAACTGCAACTGATTTGAGACTATGAAAATACTATTTTTAATTAGCTTGCAAACTTAAGCTGAAAAGGGAATCAGAACTAGAGATAAAAATTTTAATGTATTTTAAGCACCATGCTGCTGCAAAGCCAGAGACACTAAAGGTTCATGAAAGGGAAGGCACAGCCAACAGTAATTTTCCCCTTCCTACTTGGCCTGAAGCTGTCAGAAAAATGAGTGACAGCCTCATGGTTATAGATAACAATGTTTACCATCACAGCCATCTTTGATTGGGACCATCCATTTTTAACAAAGTAATCATACGAATTCACAAACAACCAAGTCCAAAGTTCGTAAGCCTTAGCTAAAGTCAGAAAGCTGATAACCAATTTCCACCGTACATAAACGTCTGCAAAGTAGGAAAGTCTGCATCATGTTTGCACCAAGTGGGGGAAAACAGACTCCCCAATACCACTACCACCCTTCATCTCATCTATCTTCCCTTAAAAATGTGTTCCAATTTACTTGGAGATTAAAAAAAAAGAATGAGTTTGTTATCCTGTCTTTTATGCAGCATCACCAAATGCTGACCTTTTGCATATCTGATAGCAAATTAAATCCTAGGAGTGACTTTTTCTGCCTAGAGGAGGTGAAGCAAAGCTGACTGAAGCTTGCATAGAGAGCTCTGGGCCAGGTCTAACAGGGATCCCTGTGAAGGGCGGCCAGAAGAGCAAAGACAACACCGTCATGAATGTATTTGATCATTTTCATCAACAAGAGATGACAGAGGAAAATAAAAGACCTACCCAGGCCCAGCACCTGGCACATGGGGACATTGCCAATTCACACCAGCACAGCTTACCTTTCATTAGTTTCTATATCAAAACAGAACCTCTTGTCGATAGACTCTGTCTTCCTTCTCACGCAGTACTTCAGGGTTAAGTCCAAGGGACCCTGATATAAAAGAAGTATTAATAGCCAATTTGAAAACAAAATGCACAGAAGATTCTTCTGCCTCCTGCAGTGTCCTCAGTGCCACCTGGAAGGCATCTGTCAGGGAAGCAGGAGCAATGTGTAGCCTCACTGAGAACCTTGTCCCTTCAAATGGTAGTTGTAGCAAGATGGCAGATGGTTTCTCCCTGATCCAAGAATCAATGGCTGAGAAGAGGAGAAAATGCTCAGGGTAGGCCAGCACTCTTTTCCAAGATTAAATAGGAAGCTCGTTACACATCATGTAAGGAAAGTGTAGGAGAAATGTGCTGCCCAAATGGCACTATACGTACAGAATAAAATTTGCATGAGACCTTTAGGTAGGGAGGTTGCAATCGGTAAGTGGCTTTCTGCAACCCTCCTTCCATTAAAGTGGCAGATGGAGGAGCGGAGACAAACATGTCTGTTACCCAACTCCAGACTCAAGGATGACAGGAATTGCAAAAGGAATCTCTCCAAAGATAGGGCAGAATTAGGGAAAATAAGCAAATTTGTGTATTAGTCAAGGTGGCATTTGTTATTTCCTATGTGCAGCATAGTGTGGCCCACCTTAGTCTTGTGGGCACTTAACAAGGCCATTGAATCTGTGTCTACAGATTAAAATTCCCCAGTCCCACATTGTTCAGTTTCTCTCTATTATCTCAACAGAGATAATGTGGTATAGGAAAGAGAAGTAACATTTATTGATCACCTACTATGTGCCACATATTACACTAGGTATTTTAAAACCAACTTTCTCCATAACAACTGTTAGAAAGAAGTGAAGCTCAGAAAGGTAAAATGGCTTACCCAAAGTCACCCAAGTCAGTATAGTGGAAATAGCAATAAACTAGGAAGCTTAAAACCTGGGGTCTTCTCTCAGTTATGCCATTTACTAGCTATGTGACCCGTGGCAAATCATTTTTCCTCTCTGCATCTTAACTTCACAATCTATTAAATGGGAATAATACTACCCACGTTGCTGCCTCAATTTAGAAACAGTGCCCAAGTGCCAGGTCTGTGCATAAGCACTATGCCATCCAAACTGGCCCATACAGACAATCATTCAGTACTTCTCTCATTGGCACACTCAATCCCCTTGCAGGCCTATCCTTTTGCTGCTCCTACACTATAAAAACTCAACGCTAAATTCATCCTTCAATCTTCCTTCCCTACCCCAACACTTAGGATATCAAGCATTGTTAGTCTTTCAAGATGAGAGTGATTAACAGTATCATGTACTCACCCTATCTCTTTAAATTCTCAACTCCATTAGATTTGGTGGCATCACGGCTCAGGGGCCTAGGCTCTGCCCAGCACTCCAGGTTCACCTCCAGCCACCCCCATATGTTTTATGCCCCATCAGTGCAAAAGTAGTCTTATTTCACACATATATCATGCTCTTTCATGACTCCATAACCTTGCATATACTGTTTCCTCCACCCAAAATGACTTTATCTATATTCTTTGCCTGGCTAAACTCTTACTTGTTCTACAAACTGCAGTTCAGCTTTCATTTCCTCCAAAATCCTTCCCCAATCCCATACATTGCCCACTATGTTTTTTCTGCATTATATTAAAGCTTCCTGTTTTCATGTTTGATTTCCTCATTTGACTAAGAGCTCCTCAAGGACATGGGCAGTGTCTCATTTATCTTTACATATCTAGTACCTAGTAAAGAGTTAGTGCTCAATAAATATTTACGGACTACATTGTCATTTATGCCATTTTTCTGATGAGGAAAATGATACTGGGCAACATCAAAAAATTGGACAATTCTTAGCCAAGATCAAGAAGCTACTAGGCCACAGAGCTAGGATTTAAAACCAATTCTTGAGACATAAAATGTAGCACTCTTTCCTCTTACCACAGCTGCCTCACAGGGAAGGGATGAGAATCTTATAAAATGGTATTTAGGAAGGTGATCTATAAAGTGAGTAGCACAATACAAATGGAAGTTAACAGGCTGAACTAGTAGGAAACACTGGTAAGTACCACCAACAGAAAGAGGGCTAATTCCTCCATCTTCAAATTGCATTAATGATACTTCACAGTGCTGCTGGGAGAGTAAATGAGGCACATGACAGAAAGTATCTAGCTCAGAGCCTGGACCACAGCAGACATTCAATAAATAGTGGCTTTTTATGGTGGTATTATTATTATAGTCTCATTTATTTGTATTATTTGCCTTTCTAAAACACAAACTAGAAATAGGAACTGAGTCAGAGAACTGACAAGAAGAAATTATTTCCAACTCCAATTTAGGGAAATTCCTTCTAAATGAAGAACCAAGTTCCTCTTTATATTCCATAAGGAATCCCATATAAAACTGCTTAGGCTGACACTATTGCAGTTTTGCAAGCAGCCACTCAATGAAAAGGGAAGAGGGAAAGAAAAACTAAAGTGAGCACTTGGCTCTCATCTGCTAGGAGAATATGAAAGTGGTATCTGCTGCCTCTGTCCCGAGCTTTGCATTAGGCACCTCTGAGCAAGAGAAAAAGGGCCTAAATGAGCTTACTATCTAAGAAAGGAACTTTAAAGTCTAGGATTTGGAAAGCAATATGTGTAGAAAAAGAAAAGGAAGAGACTACAAGACAGTGTTGCTCATAAGCACTTGCCAGTCAGATACATTAGCTAAGTTCTGACAGAACTGGAACAAATTCTGTGCCGCAGCACAAAGTGAATTTATTGGAACCACATTAAAATGTGCTTTGGCAATTGGCAGACTGGAAACTAAGGAGATTTTTGGAGTCATGAATGAGCGACTGGCCCACATAGAAGCACAGATGAGGGTTCTGGAAACCCGGTCTGGTTTGCTTCGTTAGAGATGCAGCCCATCTCCAATCCACACTCAAAGCAGAGAAGTACAGCTTGTGGTTAAAGACAGAGAAAAAGCAGTTTGTCAACAGCCTGCCACCAAATCTCAGTCTTCTTTTATTTCCCATGAACAAGCCACACAAAAGAGATCTTCCATGGAAAGCACCAGCAATGGAGAGAAATTGGCCCAATTTTTCTCCAAATTCCTGCCTAGCTAAATTGGGTCGCCATGCACCACAACTTTCAGTGCTAACAAGTGAACCTTGTTTTACCTTGTAAACAATTTGTAAAGAACGGAAATCTTTAAAAAATTATGTCCTAAGACCCTGTCTTAGAGACAGTTTAAGCGACTCATTGAACTATTTTTAGAGTATGAATAGTCTGTCTATCTGTTTTTATCTTAAGAAACTGTCAAGGGAGAGAGAGAGAAAGAGGGGGTGTGTGTGTGTATGTGTATGTATTCCCAAAGCCCCTAAAAAGATAGGCAAAAGTGAGATGACAGAATAAAATTTTTGGCTGCATGGTCATATATCATATGTCATGTCATGTCATGTCATATTATATATATAAGATCAGGTTCTTCCAGGTGAGTAAACTGTCTTCTCAGTGTGTTAAACTCATCTTGCCATTTTGGGAAGTAGGGCAAGGTTTGGAGGGCAGAAGAGGAGGCATTAACTGCTTAATGACATTTGAACATTACATAGAATGTGGGGTATAGGTTATCCCAACTTTAGGCAACAGACATACTGCTTTAAAAAAAGGAATTTGGGAAAATGATTTATATTTTAAACACTTGTTATTTAAAGGAACCCTATAGTAGAGCCTTCTGAAAAGCAAGTAATACTGTCCTCCTCCAATTCATCCATATTTTTGCAAATTTTCTTTGTACAATGTGACATGCACTTGTAATAATTTAATAAATTGCCTGAAAGAGTACAGGCACTTTCAGAAGGCCTGACACAATTAACAGATTTTTCACTCAACTGAGTAGTATCTGGCCCAATGCAAACTTAGGCCAAGGAGAATATATGAAGTCATGGTTTCACATGACAGTGATAGACTTGATACTTTGATACTAAGTCAACATATACTCTTTTCTGAGACACAGTCACAGATGGATTTCAAAAAATGTGGCTCACAAAAGAACTGACCTGCTTAGCGCCTGGCTTCTGCTCCATAGGCGTCATGGTGAGTGTTTTGGTCTCTTTCTCATACTGGCAGTAGTATTTCACCCAGGATATTCCCAAAGCCCCTACAAAGACAGGCAAAAGTGAGCTGACAGAATAAAATTTTTGGCTGCATGGTCAGGCCACCCCTAAGATCGAAGCTATGTACAGCTTGCTCTTCATGGTCATACTCCAGAACCAGCCCTACTCTTCCCCTGAGCTCCAGTCCTGCAGTGCCACCTGCCCACTGAATATATGGAGATCCTAACCCTCATCAATTGCTTTCCACATCTGCTCTGGCTTGCTCCAAACCACTCTCATTGCCATATTGCCTATGAATGCTACCACTAAACATCCTATGTTATAAGCTGGAAACATCTGTAACGTTCTGCTCCTCCTTCCTTGTAACCTGCCCAGCTTGATTGGTGGTTGGGTTCTGGCCATTCTATTACCTCCGTGTCTCTCCTTCAGCTGTCTTCTCCTCTCTATCCCTTTTAGAACTTAATTAGTTGAGGAGTCTATTGCTGATGTCTTTTTTTTTTAATGTTTTATGAGATAGTTCAAACAAAACAAAAATTCACTATTTCTCCAATCAATTACTTCAGTGGCCTTCTCTCTGGTTTCCTCCATCTCTGATCACTCCTTTCTAGTTTATTTTCTACTCTTTTGCTAGAGGAATATTTTTAAAACATATATCTCTACTCATGTCATTCTTCTTATTATAAACCATCCATGGATTTCCCACTATCTCCAAACTCCTTACATTGGCCCACAAACTCCTTCATAATGTGATCATCTGTACCTTTCCAACTTTGTCTTTTGCCATCCTCACCTCTATGCTCCTGTCTCATTTAATTGCTTTCAGTTACCAAATAAATAGGTGGTCATATAATTTACAGTTCAAATTGAAGACATATTTAAGAGTGAATGATGTACTATTAATAATTACATCAGGACAATGCGTATAAACCAAGACTGTTCTTGGCAAACAAAGACCCTACAAATAAACTATGTTCTCACACACCTCTATGCCTTTACTCATGCAGTGGTATACACCTGGAATTTTCTTTTCCCTTTTCTTTACCTGTCAAACTCTCATTCATAATTTAAGTTCCAATTCAAACATCACTTCTTCAGTGAAGCCCTTAGATATATGCCCCCAAAACAGTGCTCAGCATATTTCATTATAATTCTTGATATACTTGTCTGTCTTCCTCCTCAGACTGTGAACTTCTTGAGGGCAAAAACCAAGGTTGATTCATTTTGTTGTATCCCTAATGTATTGCATATTGTCTGGCAAAAAGGATGCTCAGTAAGTATACATTCAACTGAGTAGCAACGTCATATTCATTTGACAAACTAGAAAACTGGGACATAGAAGGATCACATAGCTACTTGATATTAGAGCCAAGATTATAAACCCATTAGTCTGCACCTCTTTAAAATATAGCAGTGGTTCTCAACCAGGGGCAATTTTGCCTCCCAGGGGATATCTGTCAGTGTCTGGAGACATTTTGGGTTGTCACACCTGGGGAATGCTATTAGAATAAAGTAGGGAGAAGCCATAGATGCTGTGAAACCCTATAATGCACAGGATGCCCCCCCCCAAAACAAAGAATTACCCAGCCTGAAATGTCAATAGTGTTGACTTGGAGAAATCCTGCAATGCAGAGTTGAAAAGACGAATCTGACAAGTGGAAGAACACATCTTTGAAAACCATCAAAAGTTAATTGTTTTAAGGGAGGAAAAGCATGATAATATCACTGCTGAAATGCCATGCTTTGTGGATTGCAGTGGTTTTTGCCATTGATAAACTCTGGGTAGCCTCTTCTGCCTACTCCCCAGGTAGAATAATTCTGAGCAGGAATTGAAATCACAGGCTTTGGGGGCATTGAGTCATAGTTCATAAGGAAAATCAAATAGCACATACACGTTTGCATAACGTTTTTTAGGAAGTAGGAAAGCTTAAATCCTCTGCAATATTCAGTGAATGGATAAGTTAACCCATTTTCCTCGGTTAGCAATGAACAACTGTCTTGCCCACTGAAATCATGATGGTCGTTTAGTGCTTTAAGAGCAACCACGTGATCCTAAGGCAGTGGAAGGTATAGGGTATAGTGGTAGGAGCATAGGTTTTGGCATTTCACAGACCTGAGTTTACTCTTAGGCCTACTACTTGATAGTTGGGTGACTTTCAACTAGCAATCTTTCTAAATCTCAGTGGCCTCATGTGTAAAATGGGAATGACAAGGTAGTTTCAAAGATTAAATGAGATAGTGTATTTAAAGCACTTAGCACCATGCCTGGCACAATACGTATAATAAATATTATTTTTCTGCCTCCTTTTCTGTGCCTCCCTTTTTGCCCCAGTCAAAGAGTCATCAGAAGGATTAAATGATTAACAATCCCCATTCTGAAAATCAGAGGAAACCTTAGGTCTTATCATCCCAGAGCCTTTGTAAGACAAATCCTTAACCTCTCCCTCCAATTTCTCTTTCCTTTTTATTTTCACTATTCCAAGGCTGCTCTCCAAAGAGATGTAGCTGTCAGGGGTCTATGAAAAATATGGGTGCCTGGAATTTGGAGAGGCCAAATGGCAGTAGGTGCCAGCCAATGGAAACTCAGTGAGTATCCCTGTATTCCCACACACATTTCTCTTGCGTATAGAGATAGCCTTCAATGGTAGGCTGTCCTGGAAGTTTGCATGTCTGGGGAGCTTCTTTCATCCTTTTCTTAAGTTCTTCCATCTCTTCCCGCGTACTGGAGAAATGATTTCTTGTCTGTCAAGACATTACCATCATAATCATTATCATCATCACCATCATCATGAATAAGCATTTATTGGTCAGAGACCCAGTGCAGAGTTTTCTCAGCTTTCATCATGTGCTACAACATAGCAAACAAACAAATGTTGAATGGTATAGTGACTAGAAAACAATTGTATGAAGTTTAAAGGACTAAAGACTAAAGGGAAAAAGAAACATAAATAGCAATGTACCCATAAAACCACATCTGGGAGACTTTTTTTTCTAATGGGAATCACATAAGATGCCAATAAATAAGAGCTCTTAGAATTGAGCAACAGACTGACACTTGCTTTACCAAAAGGGAGACTGTAAAGAAGGTTCGAAGGATAACACTATCACGGCAACTTCTAAGTTTTGCCTCAAGTAAAGTTACTGCCTACTTGACTCTGAATCAAATTCTGGCCATTAGGATAAAATATATGAAAGGGTGCTCTCCTCGAAGATAGTTCAACAGAAAACTTACACTTTCAAACTCACGAATAACAAAAGTTAATGGTAAGAAGTAATATATTTAAAACTACATAACTAAAACACAGTGGCAAACACAGTTTGAAATGTGGGTATGAAAATCACTAGAGATAAGTCCTTAGTGTTCAGTCTCAAGATTGTCACATGACGTCCGCAAAAAAGGTGATCTTGGCTGCCCAATCTAGTTGGGCCCACTCTACTGATTATCCTGTAAATGAGTTTGCCATATATATATGCGCAAAGGCTTGTTGTTAAATTCATACTTGTCAAGTTATATTTGGAGGAAGAGTAAAATAATTAACCTAGTTATAAGAATATTTTGTAACTCAGTAGAAGATAGGGGCTCTCACCTTCTGGTGAAAGAGAGCACCCAGAAAGGAGAGTGCCCAGAAAGAAAAACAATAACAACAACAACAACAACTATAAGTCAGGATCCATCTAAACAATCAAGTGGCTTATTTCCACTGCAACTTACCATTCTTTCTCACCTAAAAATACATCTATAAATTTCATACAATATAACAACTACGCCAAAGTCACTACCTCAGTGATACCTTCTCTGACTGTACCAGGCAGTCAATTGTTCCACTCTCCATGTTTCTTTAAAATTTTTGGTCTTTATTGTAGCACTTATCATAAGGAATTATGATTTATCTGTGTTTAGGCTCTCTCCTCCAAGAACTGTATATTCCCTAAAAATAGAAAAAACTGACATGCCTTACTTATGTGCCTTTTACAAAGCCTAGCACAGAATATATATTCACTATATCTACAAGCATTCATTAAATGTGGGTTAAATAAATGAATGAGAAAAAGAATATATGTGACAAGGATGGGAAAGCTATGCCTATGCCCACCTACAAGAAACAGCATGGGAAAGAAGGTGCAGAGAACCCATAAGAGAAATTTATTTAACTCTAGTAATAAGTAGTAAAAAAAAAAAGAAGAGAGGGAAAAATGGGCATTCATGATAATAAAACCCACAATGAGAGTGTCTTGACTGACCAGCCAGGAAGTAGCATAAGACCTGTGCTTAAACAAGCCCATAGCTGGGTTCTGATCTGGGAGAGATGGAGCAAATTAGCAACACTTAATATTGGATAGATAGAGGTGTCACTGGGTGGAAGGGTGGGTTTGAACAACAGTCAGCCACAAAGACAGGGAGGACCTGAAACTGGAAGAGCAAGAACAGTCTAGTTCACTAAAATATTTGTGATTCATACCAGTGTATCCTGACAAATTGGCTGGGATGCAATAATCTAGAATTCTAAGGTCAAGGTAATTGGGGCTGAAATTCAACTAGAATGTGGAGACAGGTAAAAAAAAAACACACATGCAAACTCACATTCTGCAAACTGAGCTGGAGTTGTTGTTTGTATGGGAGAAAATCCTGTGTGAGCTCCACAGTCAAGCTGTTGGAAATGAAGAGGCTATGAAGAAAGGCCAAGACCTAGGGAAAACATGTAAAAATAACTTTATCAATCACAAGCACCTTCTCATTAATCAAATAAAGAAAACAAAAGCACAGAAAAGAAACTCTACACAATGTTTACCCAGTATAGTGTTAAAAGCAGTCACGCAAACACAAACAGGTCTACACATAGCTATTCTCTTGTTAGGTTAAACATTTACACTGAACTCAGTTTCAGAAAATACGAACTACTAACAAATTGATTCATTTGGATCCTTTTCAGATAGCATATAAAAACATTCATAATTTGGACAGTATGGGAATAGACTGTATCTTTTCTATCTATATCCTCAGAACCGGCACAGAGTAGTTACTCAATAAATATTTGTTGAATGAATAGATAAGTAAAAGGATAAATAATGAAGTAAGATTCTGTACCTTAATGAAGAATATCATAATGCTAAAAGATCCAAGGAGTCTTAACCCATTTTCAAATTAGAAATGTTTCAGAGGGGTTGCAGAAGAAGACATACAAATGATCAACAAAATATTTTTTTAATGTTCAAAATGTTCAACCCCATTAAAAATCCAATACACATAAATAAAAAATAAAAAATACGATTTTCATCTATCAAATACAAACATTTTAAAAATAATGCTCAATGCTGGCAATAGTAAAGTGTAATAGGAAGTAGTAAAAATTGTTCTATTCTTTTCAGAAAGTAAACAGGCAAATACATATAAATATGCACACACACACATACACACACACCATATACATATACACATATATGTATATATATAAACAGAAACTATACAGATATGAATATATAAACATATATATTCAGATATATACATGTACTAAACACGTGTGTATACGCGTGTGTGCATACATACATGTATGTACTAAACACGTGTGTATATGCGTGTATATATATATATATAAATGTATATGGGTGTGTGTGCCACACACACAGTCATATAGACAATCTCCTGTTTCTCTCCCAAGCTTTCCCAGCTCAGGAAATGACACCACCACCCTCTCAGTCAATCAAGCCAGAAAGTAAAGAATCATCCCTGCTTTCTCTGTCACTCACATCTCAATCCAATCCATCAGTAATTCCTGTCAGTTTTGCCTCCAAAATCAATCTCTAATCCAGCTATTCTTTTTTATTTACACTACCACCACCCTAACCAAAGCCAACATCTTCTCTTGCCTTCTCTGCAGTAGACTCCTAACTGGTTTCCTCACTTTCACTGTTGGCCTCTTCCAAGCCCTTCTCCACACAACAAAATCAGCTCATTTCATATCCTATTTAACACCCGTCAGTGGTTTTCCACTACACTTAGACTAAAATACAAACCCCTCACCATGCCTACAGGACCTATGCCTTCCTGTCAGACATTATTTCCTACCACTCCCCTTTTCTCTTACCAGTATCTAAAAGAAAAAATCTTTTCATGCCTTGAACACACCTTTCTTTCCTAACTTAAGGACAGTGTGCATGTGTTTTTCTGTGCCTGGAATGTTCTTTCCCCATTATTCACATGGCCTCATGTTCTCTTTCTTTAGATCTTATCTTAAATGACACTTCCAGAAGTCCTCCTTGGCCACTTGATCTAAAGTAGCTGCGTATTCTTGTTCTTTGTTTTAGTCCTTATCACAACTTACAGTTATTTTTTTTTATGTGTATCCTTCTTTCCCTTCTGTCTACCCCATGAGAGTGTAGTCTTCATAAAGACAGAAACTGAGTCTGTCTTGTTCACTATAGGATACACAGTGTTTAACACAGCGTCTGGCACATAAGATAAGATCAATAAATGTTTATTGGATAAATTAGTAAATATCTGTTTGCACACATACATATACTGATATATACAAATGTGAGAACAGATGCACATGTACACAGATATACATGCTCATGTGCAATGCATATACACATATGTACACACACATGTACACATGTTTACACACACCCAGATCTACAAGTATACATGCACACATAGATAGAAAAAGAAATATAATCGATACACAGAGAATTTAGAATGGAAAATGCTACAATATTAACAGTGATTATCTCTGTAGGAGGGGTTTGTTGTTTTTGTTTTGTATTTCCTATAATTTTTCATAGCTTCTCTGCAATAAAAGTACATTGTTTTTATAATGAAAAAGAAAGTTTTTAAAATTCAACACGGTTTTCAAATCAAAGCACATTATCTTTTACAATAAATTAAGGAGATTTAAGTAGAAAAAATTAAAGTAGATAGAAGTAAAAGTAGTAGAATGAGAATTCATTGAGTGCAGGGACATGAGTTCCTAGCAAAGTGCCTGGTATATGATGGGTAATTTCAGAGGCTTTATGAATGTATGACAGGAAGGAAGGGAGGAGAACAAGGTAATAGGAAAGGTGACAGAGAAACTGAAGGAGGGAAGGAAGGAGAGAGGAAGAAAAGAAAAAGAAAGAAAACACCAGAGGTAGAGAGAGAAAATGTGCGAGGAAGGAGAGAGGGGGGAAGGGTGCTGAAGAGAGAGAGAATATTAGTGAGAGAGCAAGAACAATACAAGCCAGTGTGTCTACCTTATTGACTCATTATTAAGCATTGATTATTCTTTACATTCTTTGAGATTCCAATTTTATGATCAAAGTTCTCCACATTTACCTGGCAGTTGGTAAATATTTTTAGACCATTCATCAACAGATAGAACTTACTGGCTCCACAATATTGAACTTCTTGGACTCCTGAACTTCCTGGATTTGATAAACATAATCAAGGGAGGACTCGAAGAAATTGTGCCTCTCCTTGTCCACCTGAAGGTCTGCCTGTAGAAGAAGGGTAACAAATGACACAAATTGCCATAGTCATTCATGGAAATCAGTGCTTACGGACTCAACATAATGCTAGAGCTAGATGAGAAGTTAGCTATCAAGTATTGATCTTATCTCTGTATTTTACAGATAGGGAACATGAAGCCAAGAGAAAGAAAGTGACTGATGCAAGACTTCAGGTTTCTGGTCCAAAAAGGTAGAAGCTTAGACGTTATCACGCCCATCCTCACAAAAGTAAAAAGCTGAAGAAGTTGAAAATCAACAACTCCTCTTACATCCAACAGAGAATTGAAGTCAGAGGGAAAACAATTGCCTCAAATATTGGATAGACACTTGAATATGGAGAATCAGAGCTTACCAGAGCAGAAGCCTAGAAGCAGAAGCTTGTTGCTGTAGCTAGTATCAGACTTTATTTAAAAGAAAACTCTCTAAGGAAATCCAAAGATGGCAGGGAAGACAAAAACAACGACAAGAATTCTAGCCTCTAACAACATCAGCTACAGCAAACTAAGTACTGCTGAATTCCTAGCAGGATAAACATAAAACCTCATACCAAAGGCCTATTTACTTCAGTTCCTTTTACCTGGAACATCATGTCCAACTTTCATCCAAAGATTACAGGGCATGAAAAAAGGCAAAAAAAAAAAACCCCAAAAAACCAAAAAACACAGTCTGAAGATAAAGAACAAGCATCAGAACCAAACTCAGATAAGGCAGACATGGAGGATGGTAGAATTATAAGACCCAGGAATTACAGCTAAGGGCTCTAACAGAAAAAGAGGACAATACACAAGACCAGATGGGTTATATAAGCAGAGATATGAACACTTGAAGAAATAATCAAAAGGAAATTCTAGAAATATAAAATATTAGCATAAATGAAGAACACGTTTCATGGGCTTATCAACAGACTGGACAAGGCTAGGAAAGGAATCAGTGAACTTGAACATATGTCAATAAAAACT
This sequence comes from Diceros bicornis minor, assembly GCF_020826845.1. Lineage (NCBI taxonomy): Eukaryota > Metazoa > Chordata > Mammalia > Perissodactyla > Rhinocerotidae > Diceros > Diceros bicornis. Next base: position 61,748,837 of record NC_080781.1, read on the forward strand.
TCAAAAAATGAAATGCAAAGAGAAAAAGAAATGAAAAAGATGGAGTAGAATTTTCAATATCTGTTGAACAGTTACAAAAGGTGTAAGATACATATACTAGGAATGCCAAAAGGAGAAGATGAACAAAAGAAATATTTAAAGTAATGATCAGAGAGAAGTCAAGATGGCGGCATACGCCGGGAGCAGCTCACAGGTACGCAGCTCTCCCTGGAGGCGCGGGGCCCTGAGCCGGGGAGCACCCCCGCTGTGGGCATTTTGTGGACCCAGCACAGTCGAGACCAGCGGCATAAAATCTGACTTTGCCTGCTACTAAAACATTGGGGAGTACCCCCAGAAAACCCGGTTCACAAAGAAACTAAAACCAGCTCTTAAAGGGCCCGTGCGCAAACTCACCCGTTTCAGAAAGCATCCTAAAATCACCAGAAAGAAAGGTGCACAGTGCTGTGGTGAAGAGACTCACCTAATAGGCCCTGAGTGCATCTCGGTGAGGGGTGAGCCCTCTCCAGGGACTGGGACATTGGCGGCAGCCATTGTTGTGGCCTGGTGTGGGCGTGCTGACACAGACGCCATTGGAGTTCTCCCTGAGGGCTGCTAGCCCAGGGTCTGCCAAACCCGCTAGAGCACCCATTGAATGCAGCTCAGCCAGGGCAGGCAGCCCACCCTAGAGACTGGCCCCACCCAACAACAAGCCCTCAGGCAACTTGTGGGCCTGCATAGATTGGTGACTGGATTCTCTGCAGCCTGGCAACTGAGCCGACTTTAGCGGGGCAGGGTGTGCAGAAGGAGCGGGTGGAGAGTGTGGGGCAGTGGCGAAGTGTGTGGGGCTCCTGCCATGGAGAGACTGGGTCCGCTTGAGGAAGTCGGGGTGCACACACGGGGCAGGACTGTGTTGACTGTGTGTGTGGACCTGTGGGCAGCAGGGCTTGTCAGCTGCAGAAGACTTATACTTCTCAAAGACCCACATAGGGGGTTTGCCCCACCTTCCAAAGCCTGAAACAATTGGGTGCTCCTGTGCATGAGGCCAGCGCCACCCAGCTGCAATCCTCAGAGAGCTGACAAGAGACCTAATAGGCTAGAGGCTTACAGCAATTGTAAGGCCCTGAGCCTAACAACCTGCCACGCTGGGGGACTACTCACTTAAAAGAAATACTGAAACACAAATGTGGTATTAGAACTTGCAGCCAACTGTGCTGGGGCTCCCCACAACCGATAAAGAGACTGAAGGGCCCACAACAACTACAAGCAGCTGAGCATTACAACAGATCGCCAGGAGCATAACTCGGCCTCCCTGGGTGCCTACAGGGAGAGCAAACAGGCCACAACAGAAGGACACATGTAGCCCACATAGGTGTCACCCCTGGAACATTGAGAACTGAGGGAAGCACACTGGAAGCCTCCTAAGGCATCACTCACATAAGGTCACCTATCCAAGAGCAGGAGACGTAGCTGACCTACCTAATACATAGACACACGCACAGGGAAAGAGGCAAAATGAGGAGGCAAAGGAATATATTCCAAGTAAGGGAACAGGACAAAACCCCAGAAAAGGAACTAAGTGAAACAGAAATGAGCAAGCTACCCGACAGAGAGTTCAAACTAAGAGTGTTAAGGATGCTGACTGATCTGGGGAGAAGAATAGATGAACTCAGTGAGAATGTTAACAAAGAAATGGAAGATATAAAAAAGAACCAATCACAAATGAAGAATACAATACCGGAAATGAAAAATTCACTAGAGGGACTCAAAAGCAGAGTAGAGGATACAGAAGAATGGATCTGTGAGCTGGACGAAAGACTAGAAGAAATTACCCAAGGAGAACAGGTAAAACAGAAAAGAATTAAAAAGAGTGAGGAAAGTCTAAGGGACCTCTGGGAGAACATCAAGCGCACTGACATCCGTGTTATAGGTGTCCTGGAAGGAGTAGAGCGAGACAAGGGGGCAGAGAATCTATTTCAAGAAATAATAGATGAAAACTTCCCTAAGCTAAGGAAGGAAAGAGACATCCAGGTACAGGAAGCACAGAGAGCCCCAAACAAGATAAACCCAAAGAGGCCCACACCAAGACTCATCATAATCAAAATGTCCAGAATTAAAGATAAAGAGACAATCCTAAAAGCTGCAAGAGAATGTCAAGTTACATACAAAGGAAACCCCATAAGGCTACCAGCTGACTTCTGAGCAGAAACCTTACAGGCTAGAAGAGAATGGCACAATTTATTAAAGTGCTAAAAGGAAAAATCTTACAGCCAAGAATACTCTACCCAGCAAGGTTATGATTCAAAATGGAAGGAGAGATCAAAATTTTCCCAGACAAGCAAAAATTAAAGGAGTTTTCCACCAATAAACCAGTACTACAAGAAATGTTAAAGGGACTGATTTAAGGGGAAAAGAGAAGACCATAAATAGGAAAAATTATCTATTTCCATGATAAGAACGTAATGGATACAAATGCACAAAAAAGAGGTTAGATATGATATCAAAAACATAAAAGGAGGGCAGAGGGGAGTTAAAGAGTACATCTTTCAGACAGAGGTCAAACTAAAGTGACCATCAATTCTGTATAGAAGAAGAAAGGAACAGAGTAGGACTACTAAAACACTGAGAAAAAAAAAAAGTTAAAAAATGGCAGTAAGTACATACTTATCAATAGCTACTTTAAACATCAATGGACTAAGTGCTCCAGTTAAAAGGCATAGGGTGGCTGATTGGATAAAAAAACAAGACCCATATATAGGCTGCATACAAAAGACACATATCAGACCTAAAGACACTCACAAACTGAAAGTGAAAGGATGGAAAAAGATACTCCACGCAAATGGCAATGAAAAGAAACCCAGGGTAGCAGTACTCATATCAGACAAAATAAACTTTAAAACAAAAACTGGAAAAGGAGGCAAAGAAGGGCATTACATAATGGTCAAGGGAACAATCCAACAAGAGGATATAACACTTGTAACTATCTAGGCACCCAATGTAGGTGCACCTAAATATATAAAGCCATTATTAACAGACATAAAAACAGAAATGGACAATAACACAATATTAGTAGGGGACTGTAACACTCCACTTACACCAATGGATAGATCATCCGGACAGAAGATCAATAAGGAAACATTGGCCTTAAATGACACACTAGAACAGATGGACCTAGTAGATATATACAGAGCAATCCATCCAAAAACCGAAGAATACACGTTCTTTTCAAATGCACATGGAACATTCTCCAGGATTGATCACATATTAGGCCACAAAACAAGTCTCCATAAATTTAAGAAGATTGAAGTAATACCAAGCATCTTTTCTGACCACAACGGTATAAAACTAGAAATCTACCATAGGTAGAAAATTAGAAAAGCCACAAATACATGGAGATTAAACAAAATGGTACTGAACAACGACTGGGTCAATGAAGAAGTCAAAGAAGAAATCAAAAAATACCTGGAGACAAATGAAAAGGAAAATATGACATGCCAGAATTTATGGGATACAGCAAAAGTGTTTCTAAGAGGGAAGTTTATAGCAATACAGGCCTATCTCAACAAACAAGAAAAAACTCAAATAAACAATCTAACCATGCACCTAAACGAACTGGAAAAAGAAGAACAAACAGTGCCCAACATCAGTAGAAGAAGGGAAATAATAAAAACCAGAGCAGAAGTAAATGAAATAGAGGCCAAATAAACAATGGAAAAAATTAGTAGAACCAAGAGCTGGTTCTTTGAAAAGATAAACAAAATTGACAAACTTTAGCTAGACTCACCAAAAAAAAAAAAGAGAGAAGGCACAAATAAGTAAAATCAGAAATGAAAGAGGATAAATTACAATAGACACCTCAGAAATACAAAAGATTATAGGAGAATACTATGAAAAGCTATATGCCAACCAATTCAACATCTGAAAGAAATGGATAAATTCTTAGAATCATACAACCTTCCAAAACTGGATCAAGAAGAAGTAGAGAATTTGAATAGACCAATCACCAGAAAGGAGATCAAAACAGTAATCAAAAAAACCTCCCCAAAAAGAAAAGTCCAGGACCAGACGGCTTCCCTGGTGAATTCTACCAAACATTCAAAGAAGACTTAATACCTATCCTTCTCAAACTCTTCCAAAAAATTGAGGAGGTGGGAAGCTCCCTAACTCATTCTATGAAGCTGACATAAGCATGATACCAAAACCAGACCAGGACAACACAAAAAAAGAAAATTACAGGCCAATATCACTGATGAACTTTGATGCAACAATCCTCAACAAAATACTAGCAAATCGCATACAACAATATGTTAAAAAGATTATACACCACGATCAAGTGGGAATTATTCCAGGTATGCAGGGATAGTTTAACATTCACAAATCAATCAACATGATATACCACATGAATAAAATGAAGAAGAAAAATAACATGATCGTCTCAATAGATGCAGAGAAAGCATTTGACAAGATACAGCATCCATTTATGACAAAAACTCTCAATAAAATGGGGATAGAAGGAAAGCACCTCAACATAATAAAGCCCATATAGGACAAACCCACAGCTAATATCATCCTCTATGGTGAAAAACTGAAAGATATCCCTCTAAGAACAGGAACCAGACAAGGATGCCCACTGTGACCACTCCTATTTAACATAGTACTGGACGTCCTTGCCAGAGCAATAAGGCAAGAAAAAGAAATAAAAGGGATCCAAATTGGAAAGGAAGACGTGAAACTGTCACTATTTGCAGATGACATGTTTTATATATAGAAAACATTAAAGAATCCACCAGAAAACTTTTATAAGTAATAAACGAATATGGTAAAGTTGCAGGATACAAAATCAACATACAAAAATATGTTGCATCTCTATACACTAACAACAAAGTAGCAAAAAGAAAAATTAAGAATACCATTCCATTTACCATTGCAAGTAAAGGATAAAATACATAGGAATAAACTTAACCAAAGAGTTGAAAGAGCTGTACACGGAAAACTATAAAACATTGCTGAAAGAAATTGAAGAAGACACAAAGAAATGGAAAGATATTCCGTGCTCTTGGATTGGAAGAATTAACATAGTTCAGATGTCCATACATCCTAAAGCAATCTATAGAGTCAATGCAATCCCTATCAAAGATCCAACAACATTTTTCACAGAAATAGAACAAAGAATACTAAAATTTATATGGAACAACAAAAGACCCCATATAGGTAAAGGAATCCTGAGAAAAAAGAACAAAGCCGGAGGTATCACACTCCCTAATTTCAAAATATACTACAAAGCTATAGTAACCAAAACAGCATGGTTCTGGCACAAAAACAGAGACACAGATCAATGGAACAGAATCAAAAGCCCAGAAATAAACCCACACATCATGGACAGCTAATCTTTGACAAAGGAGCCAAGAACATACAATGGAGAAAGAAAGTCTCCTCAACAAATGGTGTTGGGAAAACTGGATAGCCACATGCAAAGAAATGAAAGTAGGCCCTTACCTTACACCATACACAAAAATTAACTCCAAATGGATTAAAGACTTGAATGTAAGACCTGAAACTATGAAACTTCTACAAGAAAACATAGGCAGTATGCTTTTCGACATCGGTCTTAGCAACATCTTTTCAAATACCATGTCTGACCGGGCAAGAGAAACAATAGAAAAAACAAACAAATGGGACTACATCAAACTAAAAAGCTTCTGCACAGCAAAGGAAACCATCAACAAAACGAAAAGACAACCTAACAATTGGGAGAAGATATTTGCAAACCATACATCTGATAAGGGCTTAATCTCCAAAATATTTAAAGAACTCATGTATCTCAACAACAAAAAAACTAACAACCCCATTAAAAAATGGGCAAAAGACCTGAACAAACATTTCTCCAAAGAAGATATACAGATGGCCAACAGACACACGAAAAGATGTTCAAAATCATTAACTATCAGGGAAATGCAAATCAAAACTACAATGAGATATCAACTCACGCCCATCAGAATGGCTATAATTAACAAGACAGGAAACAACATGTGTTGGAGAGGATGTGGAGAGAAGGGAACTCTCATACACTGCTGGTGGGAGTGCAAACTGGTGCAGCCACTATGGAAAACAGTATGGAGATTCCTCAAAAAATCAAGGATAGAACCACCATATGATCCAGCTATTCCACTGCTGGGTATTTATCCAAAGAACTTGAAAACACCAATGCGTAAAGATACATGCACCCCTGTGTTCATTGCAGCGTTATTCACAATAGCCAAGACTTGGAAGCAACCTAAGTGCCCATCAAGGGGTGAATGGATAAAGAAGATGTGGTATATATACACAATGGAATATTACTCAGCCATAAGAAACGATGAAATCCAGCCATTTGTGACAACATGGATGGACACTGAGGGCATTATGCAAAGTAAAATAAGTCACAGGGAGAAGGTCAAATACAGTATGATTTCCTTCATTAAGTAGTAGATAATAACAACAATAAACAGACACATAGAGACAGAGATTGGATTCGTGGTTACCAGAGGAGAAGCAGGGAGGGAGGAGGGCGAAAGGGATAATTCAGCACATGTGTGTGGTGAGGGGTTGTAATTAGTATTTGGGTGGTGAACATGATGTAATCTATGCAGAAATAGAAGTATAATGATGTACACCTGAAATTTATACAATGTTATAAACCAATGCTACTGCAATAAACAAAAAATTTAAAAAAAAAAGTAATGATCACTGAAAATTTTCCAAATTAGATACCAAACTACAGATTGAGAAAGCTCAGAGAACAACAGCACGATAAATAGGAAAAAAATCTACATGTAGGCATATCAATTCAAACTACAGAAAGTCAAAGACACAGAGAAAAATCGTAAAATAAGGAACAGCAAAAACACCTTAACTGAAGAGGAGCAAGGATAAGACATTTCTTATGAAACCATGCAAAAGGAAGAGAGTAGAGTGAAATATTTAAGGTGTAGAAAGAAAAAAATCACAAACTTAGAATTCTCTGTCCAGTGAAATTATCGTTCAAAAGTGAAGGAAAATTAAAGAATTTCTCAAACAAACAAAAATTGAAGGAGTCTTCTGCCCCTAGAGTTAGAATACAAGAAATGTTTCAAGAAATTCTTCATACAGAAGCAAAATGATATAGGTCAGAAATATGTACCAACATAGAGAAAAGAAGACCACTAGTGAATGAATGGATGAAGGTAAAATAAAATCTTATATTTTTCTTATTCTTAACTGATCTTAAAGATAAGAGTTTGTTCAAAATAATAATTGCAAAAATGTATTGGGTGATTATAGATTATAAAAAGTGAAATGAATGACAATAATATTTTAAGGGACTAAAGGGAGAAATTGACAATACTGTGTTATAAGGTTCCTGTAATACCAACAAAGCAGCATAGTGTTATTTGAAAGTGGACGTGGATTAATTGTAAATGCATACTGCAAACTCTAGGATAACCACTAAAAAAGAAAAAAAAACATTATAATTGATATGCTAAGAGATGACAGAAAATGGAATCATATATAATTTTCAATTAAAAAAAGAGATGGCAAAAAAAAGACTGAAAGCCAAACAAAAAAAAAAAAGAAAGAAAACGAAGAACAAAGGTAATGAATGGAAAACTATAACAAATATGGTAGATATTTATCCAACTATATCAATAATCACTTTAAAGGTCAATGGTCTAAACACACCGATTAAAAGGCAGAGACTGTCACAGTGCATAAAAAATAAGAGCCAACTAAATGTTATGTACAAGACATCACTTTAAATATAAAAGACATAGATAGATTAAAAGTAGAGGTATGGAGAAAGATATTCCATGCCAACATTTAATCAAAAACAAAAGCTAGATAAGCTATATTAATTTCAGAAAAGGGAGACTTCAGAGGAAGGAAAGCTATTAGGAAAAAAGAGGGACATAACATAATGATAAATGGGTCAATTCTCCAAGAAGATATAATAGCCCTTATTATGTATGACAGAACATCAAAACACATCAGGCAAAAACTGATAGAACTACAAAGAGAAATAGATGAATCCACTATTAGAGTTGGAGACTTCCTCTGTCAGTAATTGACCGATCCAGGAGGCAGAAAATCAATAAAGACATAATTGAACTGAACAGCACCACCAGTCAACTCTATCTAAATAACATCTATAGAACGCTATCAAACAACAGCAGAATACATCTTATTTTCAAGCTCACATGGAACAATAACCAAGATCAATCACATACTGGGACATACAATACATTTGAACAAATTTAAAAGAACAGGAATCATATAAAGTATACTCTCAGACCACAATTAAATTACACTAGAAATTAATAACAAAAAAAATAGTTGGAATACACCAAAATAGTTCAAGATTAAACAGCATATTTCTAAATGACACATGGGTCAAATAGGAATTCCTAAGAAAAATTAAAAAATATTTTCAACTAATGAAAATGAAAATACAACTTAATATTTGTGGGATGCAGTGAAGGCAGTGTTTAGAGGAATATTTAAAGCATTAAATACAAATATTAGAATAGAGGAAAGATCTAAAATCAATAATTTAAGCTTCTACCTTAAGAAACTAGAAAAATAACAGCAAATTATACACGAAGGAAGCACAGGAAAATAAATAATAAAAATTAAAGAAGAAACCAATGAAATTGACAACAGGAAATCAATAGAGAAAAATCAAAAAAATAAAAAGCTGGTTCATTCAAAAGATCAGGAAAACTGCTAAGACTACAGACAGGTTAACTAAGAAAGAAAGAGAGAAGATATAAATTTACACTGTCAGAAATGAAACAGGGGACATCACTACTGATCTCATGGACATTAAAAAAAATAAGAGAGGAATGTGATTAACAACTTTATGTCCACAAATTTGATAACCTAGATGAAATGGACCAGTTCCCCGAAAGACACAATCTTCCAAAAGTCACACAATGTAAAATAGACAATCTGAGTAGACATATCTACTAAGGGAATTTAATCAATAATCAATAGCCTTGCAAAAGAGAAAGCACTAGGCCCAGATGGGTTGACTGGTTGATTCTACTAGACATTTTAAAGAAGAAATGACACCAAATTTCTACACTATTCCAGAAAACTCATTCCCAGAGGCCATAAATATCATGCTACTAAAACGAGACAAAGAAATTACAGTAAAAGAACAGACGAATAGCTCTCATTAACATGAATGCAAAAATTCTCAACAAAATATTAGCAAATCAAATCCAATAAGGTATGAAAAAAATTATACATCAGGACCATGTGGGATTAATTCCAGGTATGCAAGTCTGCTTCAACATTCAAAAATCAATTGATGTAATCATCACTTCAACAAGCTAAAGAAGAGTGACATCAGCAACATGGTGGAGTGAGCTGTTCCCTTTGTCTCTTCACCTCTGAAGCACAACTAAACAGACTCTCATTGAACAACAGAGGACACCCACACAGCACAACAGGATGCATGAGAGACCCATGCAGCTTTACATCTGCAGGTGGATGGACTGGGTCCCTGGTAAGCAGTGGAAATATGTGAGCAACCCCCTACCCATCCCCAGCAGCAGCGAGCCAGGTCGCGGGTCCTCTCACAGTGGTAGGTGCTACTCTAAGAGGAGGAGGGGTCAGCCAGGACTCTGGGTGAATGCTATCCTAGTCCACAGGAAAACACCCCATGCCACCACAGCCCTGTCAGTGGGAACACGCTGCACCATGACTGTAAGAAGAGGAAGTGACAGCCCTGCACAGGTGCACAAATACATTCCCGCCCTCTGGGAGGGCCCACTGTGCTGCTGGGTCCCCCCAGAAGGAATGCACCTAGGTGCAACTGTAAGAAGAGGTGACGGCAGCCCTGCATGCACATGCAAATGCTTTCCCAGCCTGCAGGAGCACCCATTGTACTTGAACAACTTTCAACAGATGGGGTGGGATTAAAAACACAGCTCTTGCTTACCCCAAGCAGGAGCAGGTGTAATCTGTGACCTGATACTACCACAAATGCACCTGCACAGGATTAGTTCATCAAATATCATGAAAAACTACAGGAACAATTTAGAGCAGAAGGAAAATGACAACTCTCTAGAAACCAACCCTGACGTCACAGAAATTTACAATCTAAATGACAGAGAATTCAAAATAGCTGTCATAAAGACACTCATCGAGTTACAAGAAAACTCAGAAAGACAGTTCAATGAGCTCAGTATTAAAATTGAGAATCAGAAGGAATACTTCACGAAAGAGACTGAAACTATAAAAACACAACCAAAGTGAAATTCTGGATACAAAGAACACAGTTAATGAGATAAATAATCTAGAATCCTTAAAAAATAGAGTTGACATTATGGAGGACAGAATTAGTGATTTAGAGAATAGAAATATAGAAATGCTTCAGGTGTAGAAGGAGAGAGAACTAAGATTTTTTAAAAAAATAAGGAATTCTTCAAGAAATATCTGACTAAATTAGGATAAGTAACATAAGCATTATAGGCATTCCAGAGGGAGAAGAGAGGGAGAAAGGAGCAGAGAGCTTGTTCAAAGAAATAACAGCTGAGAAATTCCCAAAGTTGGAGAAAGAACTGGACTCAGAAGTACATGAAGCCAACAGAACTCCTATTACATCAATGCAAAAAGACCTTCTCCAATACATATAATAGTAAAACTGGCAAAAGTCAATGACAAAGAAAAAATATTAAGGGCAGCAAGGCAGAAGAAAATAATTTACAAAGAAAACCCTACCGGGCTTTCAGTGGATTTCACCACAAACCCTACAGGCTAGGAGAGAATGGAGTGATATATTCAAAATAACAAAAGACAAAAACTTTCATCCAAGAATACTCTATCCAGCAAAACTATCCTTCAGATATGATGGAGAAATAAAAGCTTTCCCAGATAATGAAACCTGAGGGAGTTCATCACCATTAGATATCCTTTACAAGAAATGATGAAGGAAGCTCTCATACCTGCAACAAAAAGGTGAAGGTCTACAAAGCTTTGAGCAAGGAGATAAATGGACAAAATCAGAAAACTGCAGCTCTATCAGAACAGGTTAGCAAACAATTATAACACAAAAGATAAAGGGAAGGAAGGAAGAAAAATAACTATAAACACTTCAATTTAGTCACAAACTCACAATACATAACACAATAATTTGTGACAACAATAACTCAAAAGGGGATGAGGAAAGGGACGGAACCTACAGAGGCTAACAGAGATAAGAAGCTTTCAGAAAATGGGCTATATGATCTACAAGATCTTTTAGACAAATCTCATGGTAACCACTAAACAAAAATTCAGAGCAGATCCACAATTAATAAATCAAGAGAAAACTGAGAAAATCACAATAGAAAAACACCAAACTGAAAAGGCAGTCAGAAATAAAAGGGAAGAGAAATAAGGGAAATACAGCACAACCAGAAAACAAGAGATAAAATGCCAGTATTAAGTCATCATATATCAATAATCACTGTAAATTTAAATGGACTGAATTCTCCAATCAAAAGACACAGAGTATCTTGATAGATTAAAAAACAAGACCCAACAGTATGCTGCCTCCAGGAAACACATCTCAGCTCTAAAGACAAACATAGGCTCAGAGTGAAGGGATAGAAGACGATACTCCAAGCAAATGGTAAACAAAAGAAAGTGGGTACTGCCATACTTATATCAGACAAAGCAGACTTCAAGATAAAAATGACAATGAGAGACAAAGAGGGGCAATATATAATAATAAAAGGGACTTTCCACCAACAGGACATAACATTTATGAATAGATATGCCCCTAACACAGGTGCATCAAAGTATGTAAAGTGACTATTAACAGACCTGAAGGGAGAAATTAACAGCAACACAAAAATAGTAGGGGACCTCAACATCCCACTTACATCAATGGATAGATTATCCAGACAGAAAGTCAACAAGGAAATAGTGGAATTAAACAAAAAACTAGACGAGATGGACTTAATAGATATATACAGAAGACTCCATCCAAAAACAGCAGAATATACATTCTTCTCAAGTGTACATAGAACATTCTCAAAGATAGATCACAAGTTGGGAAACAAGCTAGGCCTCAATAAATTTAAGAAGACTGAAATGACATCGAGCTATGATGCTCAATGCTTGATAATACTTCTCCGACCATAATGCTATGAAACTAGAAATGAACTACAAGAAAAAAGCTGGGAAAGTGACACATATGTGGAGAGCAAACAACATGCTATTGAACAACCAATGGATCGTTAAAGAAATTAAAGGAGAAATCAAAAACTGTCTGGAGACAAATGAAAATGAAAATACACTATACCAACTCATATGGGATGCAGAAAAAGCAGTCCTAAGAGGGAAATTCACAGAAATACAAGCCCATCTTAACAAACAAGAAAAGTCTCAAATAAGCAATCGTAAACTATACCTAACAGAACTAGAAAAAGAAGAACAAACAAAGCCCAAAGTCAACAAAAGGAGCGAAATAATAAAAGTTAGAGCAGAAATAAAAGAAATTGAAACCATAAAAACAGTAGAAAGGATCAATGAAACTAAGAGTCAGTTCTTTGAGAAGATAAACAAAACTGACAAACCTTAGCCAGACTCACTAACAAAAAAAGAGAGAAGGCTCAAATAATAAAATCAGAAATGAAAGAGGAGAAATTAAAAGGTATACCACAGAAATACAAAGGATTAAAAGAGAATACCGTGAAAAACTATATGCCAAAAAATCCAGCAATCTAGATGAAATGGATAAATTCTTAGACACATACAACCTCCCAAAACTGAATCAAGAAGAAATAGAGAATCTAAATAGACTAGTCATAAGTAAAGAGATTGAAACAGTAATCAAAACCTCCCAAAAAATAAAAGTCCAGGACCAGATGGCTTCTCTGGAGAATTCAATCAAACATTCAAAGAAGATTTAATACCTATCCTTCTCAAACTACTCCAAAAAATTGAAGACGATGGAACACTTCCTAACACATTTTATGAGGTCAACATCAGTATGATCCCAAAGCCACACAAGGACAACACAAGGAAGGAAAATTACAGGCCAACACGGCTGATGAACATAGATGCAAAAATCCTCAACAAAATATTGGCAAACCGAATACAGCAATACATTAAAAGGATCACGATCGAGGGGATTCATACCAGGGACACAGGGATGGCTCAACATCTGCAAATCAATCAATGTGATACACCACATTAACAAAATGAAGATAAAAACCACAAGGTCATCTCAATAGACGCAGAGAAAGTAATTGACAAGACCCAACATCCATTTATGATACAAACACTCAATAAAATGGGTATAGAAGGAAAGTACCTCAACATAATAAAGGTCATATATGACAAAACCACAGCCAACATAATACTCAACAGGGAAAAACTGAACGCCATCCCTCTGACAACAGGAATAAGACAAGGGTGCCTACTCTCATGGCTATTATTCAACATAGTACTGGAGGATTTGGCCAGAGCAATTAGGCAAGAAAAAGAAATAAAATGTATCCAAAATGGAAAGGAAGAAGTAAAACTCTCACTGTTTGCAGATGACATGATTCAATATATAGAAAACCCTCAAGAATCCACCAGGAAATTATTATAAATAATCAACAACTACAGCAAAGTTGTAATCCAAAAATAAACATACAAAATCAGTTGCATTTCTATACACTAACAACAAACTAGTAGAAGGAGAAGTCAAGAATTCAATCCCATTTACAATTGCAACAAAAAGAATAAAATATCTAGGAATAAATTTTAAAAACAGTAAATTTATACACAGAAAACTATAAGCCATTATTGAAAAAAACTGAAGAAGACATAAAGAATTGGAAAGATATTCCACGTTCATGGATTGGAAGCATAAACATAGTTAAAATGTCCATATTACCTAAAGCAATCTACAGATTCAATGCAATCCCAATCAGAATCCCAATGACATTCTTCATGGAAATAGAACAAAGAACCCTAAAATTTATATGGAACAACAAACGACCCTGAATAGCCAAAGCAATCCTGAGAAAAAAGAACACAGCTGGAGGCATCACAATCCCTAACTTCAAAATATACTACAAAGCTAGTAATCAAAACAGCTTGGTACTGGCACAAAAACAGACACACAGATCAATGGAACAGAATTGAAAGCCCAGAAATAAAACCACACATCTATGGACAGCTAATCTTTGGCAAAGGAGCCAAGAACATACAATTGAGAAAGGGAAGACTCTTCCATAAGTGGTGCTGGGAAAACTGGATAGCCACATGCAAAAGAATGAAAGTAGATAATTATCTTATACCATACATGAAAATTAACTTAAAATGGATTAAAGACTTGAATGTAAGACCTGAAACCATAAAACTCCTAGAAGAAAACACAGGCAATACACTCTTTGACATTGGTCTTAACAGCATCGTTTGAATACTATGTCTACTCAGGCAAGGGAAACAAAAGAAATATTTTCAAATCATATATCTGACAACAGGTTAATATCCAATATATAAAGAACTCATACATCACAACAACAAAAAAAACAATCTGATCAAAAAATGGGCAGACGATACGAACAGACATTTTTCCAAAGAAGATATACAGATTGTCAACAGGCACACGAAAAGATGTTCAACATCACTAATTATTAGGGAAATGCAAATCAAAACTACAATGAGATATCACCTTACACCCCTCAGAATGGCTATAAAAAACAAGACAAAAAACAATAAATGTTGCAGAGGATGTGGAGAAAAGGGAACCCTCATACACTGCTGGTGGGAATGCAAACTGGTGCAGCCATTATAGAAGGCAGTGTAGAGATTTCTTAAAAAATTAAAAACAGAAATAGCATACAATCCAGCTATCCCACTACTGGGTATTTATCCAAAGAATTTGAAATCAACAATTCAAAGAAATTCATGCACCCATATGATCGTTGCAGCAATATTCACAATAGCCAAGACATGGAAGCAACCAAAGTCCCCTTCAGCTGACGAATGGATAAAGATGATGTGGTGTATATATATATATATATATATATATATATATATATATATATATACACAATGGAATACTACTCAGCCAAAAAAAAAGACAAAATGATCCCATTTGCAACAACATATATGCACCTTGATGGTATAATGTTAAGCGAAATAAGACAGACCAGAGAAAGACAAACACTGCATGATTTCACTCATATGTGGAAGATACACATGGATACATAGAACAGATTAGTGATTACCAGAGGGCAAGGAGGTTGGTGGGTAGGCAAAAGGGGTAAATGGGCACATATGTATGATGACTAATAAAAATTAGACTAATGGTTGTGAGCATGAAGCAGTCTATACAGAATCTGATAAATAATAATGTGCACCTGCAATTACAAAATGTTGTAAACCATTATGACCTCAATAAAATAATTGAAAAAAAAAAACAAGCTAAAGAAGAAAAATCATAGGATCATTCCAACAGATATAGAAAAAGCATTTGACAAAACCTAACATCTATCCATTCATGATAAAAAAAACTCTCAGTAAACTAGGAATATAAGGGAACTTCCTCAACTTGATAACACACAGCTGCAAAAAACCTACAGCTAGCATCATACTTAATGGTGAGAATCCCGATGCTTTCCCTCTAAGATCAGGACAACTCCTATTCAATCATTAGAATTCCAAGCTAATGCAATAAGACAAGAAAAGGAAACAAAGCGTATATACAATTGGAAGGAAGAAATAAAACTGTCTTTTTTTGCACATGACATTATTTTGTATGTAGAAAATTTCCAAAGAATCAACATAAATCTCCTGGAAATAATAAGCAACATAGCACAATTGCAGGATACAAGGTTAACAAACAAAGGTCAATTGTTTTCTTATATGCTAACACTGAACAATTGGAATTTAAAAGTAAAAACAACACCATTTACATTAGAATAAAAAAATTGAAATACTTAGGTATAAATCAAACAAAATATGTGTAAGATCCATATGATGCAAATCATAAAACTCTACTGAAATAAATCAAAGATCTAAATATATGGAGAGATATTCCATGTATATGGATAGGAAGACAGTATTATCAAGATGTCAGTACTCCACAAATTAACCTATAGATTGGATGGAACCTAATCCAAAATCCCTGCAAGCTATTTTCTGGATATCAACAGAGTGATTCTAAAGTTTGTATGGAGAGGTAAAAAAAAAAATCCAGAATAGCCAACACAATATTAGGTGAGAAGAACAAATTGAAGTATTGACATTATCTGATTTTGAAATTACTATAAAGCTATAGTAATCAAAACAGTTTGGTACTGGTGAATGAATAGGCAAATAGATCAATGGAACAGAATAGAGAGCCTGAAATAGATCCACATAAATATAGTCAATTGATCTTTGACAAAGAAGCAAAGGCAATACAATGGAACAAAAGATAGTCTTTTCAATGAATGGTGTTGGAACAACTGTACATCTTCATGTAAAAAAAAAATATAGACAGACCTGCTTACATCTTTCACAATTAACTCAAAATGGATCATATACCTAAATGTAAAGCTCAAAACTATAAAACTCCTAGAAGATAACATAAGAGAAAATTTAGCAATGACTTTTTTAGATATAACATCAAAAGTATGGTACATGAAAGAAAAAATTGATAAGTTGGATTTCATTAAAATTATAAACTTCTGCTCTGTAAAAAACTCTGTTAAAATAATGAAAAGACAAGCCATAGAGTGGGAGAAAATCTTTGTAAAACTGATACCTGATAAAGGACTGGTATCTAAAATATACAAGCAACACTTAAAGCATAACAATAGGAAAACAAACAACCCAATTAAAAAATGAGTAAAAGATTTGAACAGACACCTCACCAAAGAAGATCTACAGATGGCAAATAATAAAAATATCAGAAAATGTTAAACATCATATGTCATTAGAGGAATGCAAATTACAACAGCAATGAGACATCACTACACACTTATTAGAATGGCTAAAATCCAAAACATGGATAACATCAAATGCTGACAAGGATGAGGAGCAACAGGAACTCTCATTCATTGATGATAGGAATAAAAAACAGTACAGCCATTTTGAAAGATAATTTGGCAGTTTCTTACAAAACTAAATATACTGTCACCATGCAATCCAGCAATTGTGCTCTTTGGTATTTACTCAAATGATTTCAAAAGTTATGTACACAAAAATCTAGACACAAATGTTTATAGCAGCTTTATTAATAATTGACAAAATTTGGAGGAAGCCAAGATGTCCTTCAATAGGTGAGTGGATAAACAAACTGTGGTATATTCACACAACGGAATATTATTCAGTGCTAAAAAGAAGTGAGCTATCAAACCATGAAAAGACACAGAGGAACCTTAAATGCATATTGCTAAGTGAAAGAAGCCAATCTGAAATGGCTATATACTGTGTAATTCCAACTATATGACATTCTGGAAAAGGTAAAAATATGGAGACCGTTAAGAGGTCACTAGTTGCAAGGGTTTTTGGGGGTGTGGAAAGGAGGGGATGAATAAGTAGTGCCCCAGGATTATTTAGGCCAGTGAAACTACTCTGTATGATAGCATAATGTTAGATCCATGTCATTATACATTTGCCATAACCCATAGAATGTACAACACATTGGCTTATCAAATGCACCTCACTAATGCAAATGCTAATAATAGAGGAAACTATATGCAGGGGATTAGGTATATATGGGAACTCTCTGTATTTACCATTCAATTTTTCTATAAACCTAAAACTGCTCCAAAAAATAAAGTCTCAATATTAAAAACAGTGACTGAACCAAGGTCCTCCTGCTTATTTTTCATTGAACAGATACAAAGGCTGCATCCTTGCTCATTAGGAAAGTCACCTGGGACATCTCCATACAGTATCAAACTGCTAGGATGCTCCAGAAGCTTTCACTGCAAAAGCCTCCAAAAGAGAAAAGTTTGGATTGTGACCAAGGTTCCAAACCCCCAGGTTTGTTAATTATCTAGGAGGACTCACAGGAGTCAGCATATAGTCATACTCATGGCCAAGATTTATTTGAGTAGAAGAATACAAAGCAAAATCGGTAAAGGGAAAAGATACATGGGGTGAAGTCCAGAGGAAACTAGGTTCAAGCTTCCCAGAGTTCTCTCTTAGTGCAGTTATAGAGGACACACTTGATTCCTCCAACAAAAAGTTATGACAACATACATGAAATGTTTTCTACCAGGGAATGATGTTGATGTTGAACATCATTAGAGACTGAGCGTCCTAAGTTTTTACTGGGGGCTGTACATAGGCACCCTCTGCTGAGCATGTACTAAAACTCCAGACTCCCAAAAGAAAATAAGGTGTTAAGCATAAACCACATTGTTTGTACAGGCATTTTAGGCACAGTGAGTCATTCTTACCATTTAGGGAAACTTTTATATCAGTGTAGGGACTTTTTACCAGCCAAGTTCCCAGACACCAGCCTAAAGCTAATCCTGTAAGCAGACATTTCTAAGCACAGTAGTCTCAGGCCTGTTATGTTAACTCTTTTCTGCATAGGAACCCTGGCACAGAATAGATGGAAAAGGAAGAAAACAAAAGTGTGCAAAATGAAAATGGCAGAAGACCCCAGACTAGTACTTCATTTCAGTTTCTGGAAGAGAAGTAGTCCTTCACCTTTTCCACACTAACTCCATCCACCACTCATCACCTTTAAACACCTCACATGATGTGACGGATACTCACTAAATCAGGTGTCAGGAGATGAGCTTCAGCTTCGCCACAATCTGTGTGACCTTGGACAAGATGATTTCACACAACATTCTTAGCTCATGTCTATGACCTTATTCAATCAGGTATCTCTTTTCATACTTGGATCTTCAATATCTCCATATTCACTGGATCTTTTATCCAACACACAGATTCATTCTTACGTTTAAAATAGTCTTAATCAATTACTTCCTTCCTTCCCTTCCCCAGTGCCACTCTTCTGACTCAGACCCTCTCCCCTAGATCATTGCAATAGTTTCCTAAACTCGCTTTCTGGCTTCCAGTCTCTCCCTGATCGAATTCATCCTATAACCTCAGCCACTTTAAGATTCCTAAAATAGAATTCTACTCAGATTGCTTGTACAACAAAAGGCCTTCAATGATTCTCCCAGAATTCAATACAAACTCCTGAGCCTATTACTCCACAATATGGCCTCAACTTGCCTGATCCTATCTTGTCTTTCATTACCCTCCAACAGTAATGCAAATTCTGGTCAAATCTTTTACCAAACATACTCTATGTTTTTCATCCGTGGAACCATTGCCCTTCACTTAAAAGGTTCATTTCTCCATTTCTATCTGTCAAAAAGTTTACCTACTATTGAATGACCACCTCAACTTGGAAGGGCAACATTATTCCACAAAGCCAATTCTCCATACCCAAATGTAACTTTTTATTCTCCAAACACTTTCCCACACCTATAAGGACACCACATACACATACACATTAAAGTATGTGAAAAATTCTACTTGTATAAGAGTCACATGTATTCTTATTTTAGCATCCCAACTGTAAACTGCAGGAGGGACAGAAGCATGTCTTATTGTCTCTGTAGTCCTGTTGCACCCAGCATAGTGCCTGGTACTTAGTAGGCATTCACCAAATCGTGGCTTATTTGACCTGAAGTCACTGCAAGTCCCATGTAAGCTGTAGTCCCAGTGCAGGACCAAAAAAAAAAAAAGCTAATGCTGGAATACCTCAGGGGAAAAAAGTAGAAGATCTGTTCCTGATCTATCAAATACAACACTGGTTTAACTTTATCCTCACAACACTAGTTTAACTCTATCCTTGTGTAGAATCTGGAACCAGAAACTTAGAACTGAGAGGGACTCTAGAGATCACTGAGTACCACTCCTCCCTCAACAGATAGGGGAACTGAGGCCAAAAGGAAATATCTTATTGAAAATCACACCATGAGTGAGTGGAGGAGCTGGCTTGAGAACTCAGGGCTCTTGAGTCCCAGGCCAGGGTTTAACCTGCAATCACTACTATCATACATGGTTCCTGCCTCAGCAGGGTATGAGGAAAGCCTTGCAATAGGAAGCTGCTACTGTTATCAAGGCATAGCTGGCAATGGAAGGCGGGGACAGGCTTTTTGAACATACCTCTTGTAACTGAGATTCTTTCTTTTTGGAAGACAGATGTAGATGCCGATCCAGCAAGGAATAAAACCTCTCGCCATCCTTTTCAAATTTCTTTTTCCGCTCCTAGACATGGGAGAGAAGGCACAGATTAAGATGTCTAGTTTTAATTCAGTCTGCTCAGAACTGAGAATGAAGGATGCAGCATCAGGTTTCATGTGACCAATCTCTCTAGCTCCTGGGAAGAAAAATAAAAGCAAGAGAGAATTTGCTTTTACATTGGTCTCAGCAGTTTCAACTTCCTAAAATATACCCTGAACCATTCTACCTACACAAAGGGCAGTTCCTACTGGTACATCTGAAGGCTCTGGGAGCTGCAGCTCAAAGAATGACACCTAAAATGGGCCTGTATGCTGGTAATTTTTCTTCTCCCCAATATTACTGACATACACTAACTATTCATTCATTTTTTTTTAAAGGAGGAATAAGAAAAACAGTAGTGAACTAAATATATGCCTTTAAAAGGTTAATCTACAATGCATTTAGACAGCCTAATAATAAGTAAAACATTTCCAAGGTAATAGGAACTCAGGACTGCCTCTGTGAATGATGAGTTCTCTGGTATCGTTTAAGAATTTCATTACTGCATATTTAAAGATGAGGAAAAAATCCTGGAAGGTTTAGCCGGAAAGCAAGAGCTGAAAAGCTTTATGGGGGATGGAAGACTCAGCCATCACTCTCCTCAAGTATGAAATTTAATTAATCTCTCTGCCTCTCAGTACAACTGGAAGTCACACAGCCTCCAAAGGAGCACTAACAATGCTCCTTTGTCCCAGACTAATGCTGACACTCTGCAATCCTCTCAGCACCATGCTGGGAAATCCATGTGCAAGATTTCTGTTGCCTCATGGGCAATCCAAACTCACTGAGCACCTACAGTGTGCCAGGTACTAGAAGAGGCACAGCAAGGGACACACAGATAAAAAGAAAAATAAACACCTCACCATGGTTTATTTCTAGAGGCAATTTATAGCTGGGCAGGAAGCCAAGACAGAGCTGAGTGACCACCGACCTGTAAGGAATGTGCTTTTTACCAGAGGGAAAGAAGTAGAGAGGAAGCTAACATTAATTGAGGCCTACATCTGGCCAGCAGAGTGCTAGGTACTCAAAATACATTATCTAATTTAGTCTTTACAACCCTGAGAAGTAGATATTGTAAAGGAAATAAAGGTTTAAAAAAGGTGAACTGACATGTCCAAGGTGACATAATATAAAGCTCTATCTGATTTATTCCACACAGTCAAATAGAGCCCAGATGATCGTGGGAGAAATTACACTCAAGAGGCTTACAAATAATTAGGGAGGCTTGTGAATAAAACTCAAGTAGGTCTATAGCCCTACTCCAACTCAGACACCAAAACATAGGAGATAGAGATTTTCACACAAAAGATAGGTAGAGCAAACTGTTCCTCCAGCTGCTGAATCTATTTAGAGTAGCAGTTGTTTGAAGAAAGCACGGGAGCCAGAAAACGACTTCTCTAGAAACAGAAAAAGTTCTGCAGGTCACTTTCTCCTCCACTTCCGTTTTTTTAAATAAAAACTATGAGATATAATTCACATATCATAAAATTTAACTTTTAAAGTAGACAATTAATTGGTTTTTAGTATATTCACAAATTTGTGCAACCATCACTGCTATCTAATTCCAGAATATTTCCATCGTCTCAAAAAGAAACCCCACACCTATTAGCAGTCATTCCCCATTCACCCTCCCTAAAAAAATCACAATTTACTTTCTGTCTCTATAGATTTGTCTATTCTAGACATCTCATATAACTGAAATCATACAATATGTGGCTTTTTGTGACTGTATTCTTACATTTAGCACGTTTTCAAGTGTCAGGGAAGAGGGAGAATCCCCCTCCGCACTTTCCCTTAAGGTTCTTATGGCTGGCCAGATAATTAAAAGACAGATTAGCAGGAGAAAATAATACCAAGTTTAATAACATGTATACATGGGAGAAACCAGGGAAACTGATTTTCTCAACAAAATGGCAGAGATTCTCATCCTAATTACTATCTTCAGCTAAAGACAAAGGAGGATGTTGGGGGTGGGGGGGAAGACAGAAGGGAGACAGAAATCACAGTAATCAAGGATATGTAGATTTAAGTCCTCTCCTTCCATACTAAAAAGAGTTTCCAGAGATAAGGCCACCCCCGCTTCCCAATACAGAGAGGGAGATACTTTTACAAATGGAGATTTCCCGTATAAATGTAAATGTTTGTCTGGCGACTCTTTGCAGGGCCACCTAGAGTATGTGGCCTGGGAGAGACAGAATTTTTGATAAGATGGGCTTGTTGGTGCCTTTCCTATTGCAACATCTCTTTTACGTTCTATTACAGCCATCATATGATAGTAACTCCTTCCTGGAACAGGTCTTCTATGTTAAATTCTTTAGGCAGTTTGGGGGAGGTCAAATGTCTGTCAGAGAAAATAATCAAGGTAAAGAGATATATTTCAGTGTGGCCAATTTTGATCTCCCACACAAGGTTCATCATGTGGTAGCATGTGTCAGCACTTCATTCCTTTCTAGGGCTGAATAATATTTCATTGTATGGATATGTCACATTTTCTTTATGAATTCATCAGTTGATGGACATTTGGGTTATTTCCACTTTTTTGGCTGTTATGAATATTGCTGCTATGAATATTCATGTAAAAGATTTTCTGTGGTCATGTTTTCAATTCTTTTCAGCATACACATAGGAGTGGAATTGCTGGGTCATATGGTAACTCTGTTTAACTTTTTGAGGAACCACCAAACTATTTTCCAAAGCGAGTGTATCATTTTACATTACCGACAGCAATGAGTGAGAATTCCAATTTCTCCACATCTTCACCAACCCTTATCTGTCTTGTTGATTATAACCAACCCTGTGGGTGTGAAGTTGCATTCACTGTGGTTTGATTTGCATTTCCCTAATGATTAATGATGTTAAATGTCTTTTCATGTGTTTATTGACCCTTTGTATATATGTTCTTTGGAGAAATGTTTATTGAATTATTTTGCCTTTTTTCAAATTGGGTTTTTTTATATTTACATTTTTGAGTTACAAGAATTCATTATATACTCTGAATACTATATGTGCAAGTATTTTTCTCCGATTCTTTGGGTTGTCTTGGTACTTTCTTGGTAGTGTCCCTTGAAGCACAAACATATTTAATTTTGTGAAGTCTAATTCACCTATGTTTTCTTTGGTTGCTTGTGTTTTTTTGGTGTCTTATCTCAGAAACTGTTGCCTAATCTCAGATTTACACCTATGCTTTCTTCTAAGAGATTTTATATTTTTAAGTCTTAATTTTGAACATGATGTGATATATGACTCCAACTTCATTCTTTTGCTTGTGGATATCCAGTAGTCCCAGCATCATTTTTTCAAAAGACTATTTCCCCATTGAATTGTTTTGGCATCCTTGTAAAATATCAATTAACTATAAATGTATAAGTTTACTTCTGGACTCTCAGTTCTATTCAATTGATCTACATGTCTATCTTTATGCCAACACCACACTGCTTTGATTACTATAGTTTTGTAATAACTTTTGAAATTAAAAATTTTAAGTCTTTTTCAATATTTCATTTTCTATTCTGGTCCTTTTTATGTGGATTTCAGGGTCACCTTATCAATTTGTGCAAAATGGTCAGCTGTGATTTTGCTAGAGATTGCACTGATTCTGTAGATCAATTTTGTGAGTGCTATGATCTTAATAATAAGTCTTCCAATTTATGAACATGGGATGTCTTTCTATTTATTTAGGTCTTCCTTAATTTCTTCCAATGATGTTTTGTAATTTTCAATGTACAAGTCCTGCTCTTCTTTTGTTAAATTTATGCCCAAGTAATTTAATATTTTAGATACTACTGTAAATGGGATTGCTTTAATTTTCTGATTGTATAGAAATACAATTTATTTTTATATATTGATCTTGTATTCTGCAACCTTGTTGCACTTCTTTAATAGTTCTAATATTGTGTGTGTGTGCGTGTGTGTGTGGACAAGTTCCAAGACACACTCAAATTACCTAGACTGCCTCAGGAAGAAATAGAAATTTTTAACAAATCTATAAGTAAAAACATTGAATCAGTAATCAGAAATCTCCTAACAAAAAAAAGTCCAGGAACAGATGGCTTCACTGGTGAATTCTAATTCATTCTCTGAGGTCAGCATTATCAGAATATGAAAGTCAGATAAACACATCACAAAACAACAAAATTATAGGAGGACAGTGTCAAGATGGCGGCGTTGGCAGACTCTGAACTCACCTCCTCCAATGGACACAAGGAATTTACAACTACTCTTGAAACAATTACCCCCTAAGAGAGAACTAAAAACAACCCCTACCAAAAAGGACAGTTCTGATTGAGGTGGAAGAGGCAGAAATTTTTTTGTGGAGAGAAAAAAGCCATCTTCTAGCCGCAACGCTTCACAGCTGGCTGGGAGCAACATTAAGGTACAAAGCCTTCCCAGGAGGAGGGGGGAATCTGACCGGGGGAGCGTTACCACAATAAGCAACTTTTGGACTCAGAACAACTGAGACAAGTGCCACAATACCTGGCTTTGCTGGCTGTTAACTACAATGGGAAATAACCCAAGAAAAGCTATCACACGTAAGGGAAAAACAGCCTGCTCGTAAAGGGAAAACACACAAATTCACCCATTTCAGAAAACAAACTGAAATCACCAGAAAGATAGGTGCACAGTCCTTTGGTGAAAAGAGACTACCCTGATAGGCTCTTGGAGAATCTTGGTGGGAGGTGAGACCTCTCCAGGGACTGAGACATTGGCAGCAGGCATTACTGTGACCTAGTACAGGCATGCTGACACAGATGCTGGCAGATGCCACTGGAGTTCTTCCCCTGGCCTGTTAGCACAGTAGTCTGCCCCACCAACAAGAGCACTGATTTAATCGAGCTCCAGGGCAGGCAGCCCACCTGAGGGAGTGACCCCACCCAACAGCAAGCCCTTGGGCAACTTGTGAGCCAGCATAGAGGGGGTGCCTGGAATCCCCACAACTGGGTTATTGGGTCTGCCTCTGTGGAGCAGGGTGTGCACAAGGGGCAGGACTGCATTGGTGCAGAGTGCCGGGCTTCTGCAGTGGAGCAACTGAGTCTGCTTCAGTTGGTCAGGGTGCAAGAACGGGGCAGAACAGTGTTGACTGGGTGTGTGGCCCTGCAGGCAGTGGGGCCTGTCAGCTGCAGCAGACTTGTGCTTCTCAAATAGGCACATAGAGGATCGGCCCCATCATCCAAAGCCTGAAACAATTGGGTGCTCCCATGCCTGAGGCCAGCCCCACTCAGCTGCAACCCTGACAGAGCTGTCAGCAGACTTGCAGGCCGGAGGCCTACAGCAATTGTAAGCCCCTAAGCCTAGCAACCAGCCATGCTGGGGGTCTTAGTCACTTAATAGAAAAAGTGCAATAGGAATGGGCTATTAGGCCTTGCATCAGACTGTGCTGGGGCTCCCATGCCCAATAAAGTGACTGAAAGGACCATAGCAGACACATGCAGCAGAGCACTACAAACATCCGGCCAAGGGGAGAACATACCCTCCCAGGGCACCTGCAGCAAGAGCAACCATGCCACAACAGAAGGACACATGTAGCCCACACAGGGGACACCCTTGGAACATTTGGAAGTAGTGACAAGAGGGAAGTACACTGCTGGGCCTCATAAGGCATCCTTACATAAGGCCACCTCTCCAAGATAGGGAGACACAGCTGACCTACCTAATACAAAGATATGAGCACAGAGAAAGACGCAAAATGAGGAGACAAAGGAATATATTCCAAGCAGGGCAACAGGCAAAAACCCAGAAAAACAACTAAAGGAAACAGAAATAAGCAACCTACCTGACAAAGAATTCAAATGAAAAGTCATAAGGAGGCTCACTGATCCTGGGAGAAGAATGGATGAAATCAGGGAAAACATCAACAAATAATTGGAAAATATAAAAAAGAACCAATCAGAAATGAAGAATACAAGACTGGAAATGAAAAATTCACTAGAGGGACTCAAAAGCAGAGCAAAGGATAGAGAAGAATGGATCAGTGAGCTGTACAAAAGACTGGAGGAAATCACTCAAGCTGAACAGAAAAAAGAAATAAAAGAGTTAGGACAGTCTAAGGGACCTCTGGGACAACATCAAGCATACTAACATCCATGTTATAGGCATCCCAGAAGGAGAAGATAGAGACAAAGGAGAAGAGAATCTATCTGAAGAAATAATAGGTGAAAACTTCCCTAACCTAAGGAAGTAAACAGACATCCAGGTACAGGAAGCACAGAGAGCACCAAAAAAGATAAATCCAAAGAGGCCCACGCCAAGACACATCATAATTAAAATGTCCAGAACTAAAGATAGAGAATCCTACAAGCCACAAGAGAAAGACAAGTTATGTACAAAGGAAACTCCATAAGGCTATCAGCTGACTTCTCAGCAGAAACCTTACAGGGTAGAAGCCACAATATATTTAAAGTACTGAAAGGAAGAAACCTACAGAGAAGAATACTCTATCTGGCAAGCTTTTTATTCAGAATGCAAGGAGAGGTAAAGAGTTTCCCAGACAAGCAAAAACTAAACGAGTTTATCACCAAAAAACCAGCTTTCAAGAAATGCTAATGGGATTATTTAAGTGGAAAAGAGAAGACCTCAAATAGGAATAAGAAAATTATGAAAAAAAAGCAATAAAATCACTGGTAAAGGCAAATATGCAATAGGGGTAGCAGATCAACCACCTGTGAAGGTAATATCAAGGTCAAAAGACAAAAGTACTAAAATTATCTATTTCCATGATAAGAGGGTAACGGATGCAAACACACAAAACAGAGATTAGATATGATATCAAAAACATAAAATGTGTGAGGAGGGGAGTAAAAGAGCAGAGCTTTTAGAAAGAGGTCAAACTAAAGAGACCATCAACTTAACATAGACTGCTATATACAGAGGTTATTATATATGAACCTCATGGTAATCTCAAACCAGAAACCTATAATAAATGCACAAAAAATTAAGAGAAAGTAACCCAAACATAACACTAAAGAAAGCCATCAAACCACAAGAGAAAAGAGCAAGAGAATAAGAAAGGAACAGAGAACAACCACCAAAACACTGAGAAAAAAATTTAAAAATGGCAATAAGTACAGTCTTATCAATAGTTACTTTAAACGTTAATGGACTAAATGCTCCAATCAAAAGACATAGGGTAGCCGATTAGATAAAAAAGCAAGACACATATATAGGCTGCATACAAGAGACACACTTCAGACCTAAAGACATTCACAAACTGAAAGTGAAGGGATGAAAAAGATACTCCATGCAAATGACAATGAAAAGGAAGCTGAGGTAGTACTTACCTCAGACAAAATAGACTTTAATAAAGAAGCTGTAACAAGAGACAAAGAAGGGAATTACAGGGCTGGCCCCGTGGCTTAGCGGTTAAGTGCACGTGCTCCACTGCTGGCGGCCCAGGTTCGGATCCCGGGCTCCCACCATCGCACCGCTTCTCTGGCCATGCTGAGGCCACATGCCACATACAGCAACTAGAAGGATGTGCAACTATGACATACAACTATCTACTGGGGCTTTGTGGAAAAAGAAATAAATAAATAAAATTATTAAAAAAAAGAAAGGAATTACATAATGATAAAAGGAATAATCCAACAAGAGGACATGACACTTGTAAATATCTAAGCACCCAATATTGGAGCAGTTAAATGTATAAAGCAATTATTAACAGACATAAAAGGAGAAATAGAGAACAAAAAATAGAAATGGACAGCACTTTTAACACTCCACTTACATCAATGGGTAGATCATCCAAACAGAAGATCAATAAGGAAACATTGGCCTTAACTGACACATTAGACCAGTTGGACTTAGTAGAGATGTACAGAACCTTCCATTCAAAACACGAAGAATACACATTCTTCTCAAATGCACATGGAACATTCTCCAGGATAGATCACATATTAGGCCACAAAACAAGTCTCCATAAATTTAAGAAGACTGAAATAATACCAAGCATCCCTTCTGATCACAATGGTATGTAACTAGAAATCAACTACAGGAAGAAAATCAGAAAAGCCCCCAACATGTGGAGATTAAACAAAATGCTACTGAGCAACGATTGGGTCAATGAAGAAATAAAAGGGGAAATAAAAAAATGCCTGAAGACAAATGAAAATGAAAATACGACATGCCGACATTTATGGTATACGGCAAAAGCAGTTCTAAGAGGGAAGTTTATAGCAATACAGGCCTACCTCAACAAACAAGAAAAACTTCAAATAAACAATCTAACAGTACACCTAAAGGAACTGGAAAATGAAGAACAAACAAAGCCCAAAATCAGAAGAAGGAAGGAAATAACAAAAATCAAAGCAGAAATAAATGAAATAGAGAATAAAACAACAACAGAAAAAGATCAATGAAACTAAGAGCTAGTTGTTTGAAAAAATAAACAAAATTGACAAAACTTTAGCTAGACACACCAAGAAAAAAAGAGAGACAGCTTGAATAAATAAAATCAGAAATGAAAGAGGAGAAATTACACCAGCACCTCAGAAATACAAAAGATTATTCGAGAATACTATGAAAAGCTATACACCAACAAACTAGATAATCTAGAAGAAATGGATAAATTCATAGAATCATACAACCTTCTAAAAGTGAATCAAGAAGAAATAAAGAATTTGAATAGACCAATCACCAGTAATCAGATCAAAACAGTAATTAAAAACATCCCAAAAAATAAATGTCCAGGACCAGATGGCTTCCCTGGTGAATTCTACCAAACATTCAAAGAAGATTTAATATCTATCGTTCTCAAACTTTTCCAAAAAGTGAAGAGGAGAGGAAGCTTTCTATCTCATTCTATGAAGCCAACATAACCCTGATATCAAAACCATGCCACTATCACTGATGAACAATGATGCAAAAATTCTCAACAAAATACTAGCAAATTGAATGCAACAAAACATTAGAAAGATCATATACCATGATCAAGTGGGATTTATTCCAGGGATGCAGGGATGGTTCAACATCCACAAATCAATCAATGTGATACACCACATTAATAAAATGCAGAATAAAAATCTCATGAACATCTCAATAGACACAGAGAAAGCATTTGACAAGATACAGCATCCATTTATGATAAAAACCCTAAAGAAAATGGGCATAGAAAGAAAGTACCTCAACATAATAAAGGCCATATATGACAAACCCACAGCTCACATCATTCTCAATGGAGAAAAACTGAAAGCTATCCATCTAAGAACAGGAACCAGACAAGGATGCCCAGTTTCACCACTTTCATTTAACATTGTATTGGAAGTCCTAGCCAGAGCAATCAGGCAAGAAAAAGAAATAAAAGGGATTCAAATTGGAAAGGAAGAAGTGAAACTGTCACTATTTGCAGATGACATGATTTTAGATATAGAAAACCCTAAAGAAACCACCAAAAGCTTTTAGAAATAATAAATGAAAATGGCAAATTTCCAGGATACAAAATCAACATACAAAATCAGTTGCGTTTCTATACATTAACAATGAAGGAGCAGAAAGAGAAATTAAAAATACAATCCCATTTACAATTGCAAGAAAAAGAATAAAATACCTATTAATAAACTTAACCAAACAGTTGAAAGACCTGTGCACTGAAAACTATAAAACATTGTTGAAATAGATGAAGACTCAAAGACATGGAAAGATATTCCATGCTCTTGGATTGGAAGAACTAACATAGTGAAAATGTCAATACTTGCTAAAGCAATCTACCAATTCAATGTAATCCCTATCAAAGTTCCAATGACATTTTCTACAGAAAGAGAAAAAAGAATCCTAAAATTTTTATGGAACAACAAAATATCCCAAATAGCCAAAGGAATCTTGAGAAAAAGGACAGAGCTGGAGGTATCACACTCCCTGACGTCAAAATATACTACAAAGCTATAGTAATCAAAACAGCATGGTACTGGCATAAAAACAGACACAAAGATCAATGGAACAGAATCAAGAGCCCAGAAATAAACCCACACATCTATGAACAGCTGATTTTCAACAAGTGAGCCAAGAATATACAATGGAGAAAGGAGAGCTTCTTCAACAAATGGTGTTGTGTAAACTGGACAGCTACTTGCAAAAGAATGAAAGTAGACCATTATCTTACACCATACACAAAAATTAACTCATAATGGATTAAGGCTTGAATGTAAGACCTGAAACCATGAAACTTCTAGAAGAAAACATAGGCAGTACACTGTTCGACATCAGTCTTAGCAGCACATTTTCAAAAACCATGTCTGACTGGGCAAGGGAAACAACAGAAAAAATAAACTAATGGGACTACATCACAGTAAAACCTTCTTCACAGCAAAGGAACCCATCAACAAAATGAAAAGACACCCTAACAATTGGGAGGAGATATTTGCAAACCATATACCTGATAAGGGGTTAATCTCCAAAATATATAAAGAACTCATACATCTCAACAACAAAAAAAAGCTAACAACCCAATTAAAAAATGGGGGGTCAGCCTGGTGGAGCAGCGGTTAAGTGTGCACGCTCTGCTTTGGCGGCCTGGGGTTTGCAGGTTAGGATCCCAGGCGTGCACCAAGGCACCGCTCATCAAGCAATGCTGTGGTGTCGTCTCATATAAAGTAGAGGAAGATTGGCATGGATGTCAGCCCAGGGCCAATGTTCCTCAGCAAAAAGAGGAGGATTGGCATCGGATGTTAGCTCAGGGCTGGTCTTCCTCAATAAATAGATAGATAGATAGATAGATAGATAGATAGATAGATAGATAGATAGATAATAATAGTAATAATAATAATAATAAATAAACAAATAAATAAATAAATTCAGTTTTTAAAAAAGTGGGCAAAAGGTCTGAAGAGACATTTCTCCAAAGAAGATATACAGATGGCCAACAGGCACATGAAATGATGTTCAACATCAGTAATTATCAGGGAAATGCAAATCAAAACTACAATGAGATATCACCTCACACCCGTCAGAATGGCTATAATTAACAAGACAGGAAACAACAAGTGTTGGAGAGGATGTGGAGAGAAGGGAACTCTCATACACTGCTGGTGGGAGTGCAAACTGGTGCAGCCACTATGGAAAACAGTATGGAGATTCCTTCAAAAAATTAAGAATAGAACTATACCATATGATCCTGCTATCCCAGTGCTGGGGGGTATTTATCCAAAGAACGTGAAAACACCAATGCATAAAGATATATGCACCCTTATGTTTATTGCAGCATTATTCACAATAGCCAAGACTTGGAAGCAACCTAGGTGCCCATCAAGGGGTGAATGGATAAAGAAGATGTGGTATATATACACAATGCAATACTACTCAGCCATAAAAAAAGGATAAAATCCAGCCATTTGTGATAACATAGATGGACCTTGAGGGCATTATTCTAAGTGAAATAAGTAAGAGGGGGAAAGTCAAATACAATGTGATCTCACTCATAAATAGAAGATAAAGATAACAACAAACAAACACATAGAGACAGAGATTAGATTGGTGGTTACCAGAGGGGAAGGGGGGAGGGAGGAGGGTGAAAGGGGTGATTAGGCACATGTGTGTGGAGATGGATTGTAATTAGTCTTTGGGTGGTGAACGTGATGTAATCTACACTGAAATTGAAATATAATGATGTACATCAGAAACTTATATAATGTTATAAACCAATGCTACCACAATAAAAAAAAGAATTATTAAACTATAAACTTATTAAACTAAAAAAAAAGTAACTATAAGATATAAGGAAATTCTATATGGTACTCTAAGGGTAAGGGAAGGTACCCCAAGGAAGGACAAATTTGGAAGAAGTTCAGATCTCATTGGAAAATGTATAATTTAAGGCACTGAAGAGCAGATAAGTTTACTGGTTTGGCCTGGTGGTCTGCAGTCACTAAGTAAGCAGGAAGCAACTCTCCAGAGCGCAGATGGGGAGCAAATAATCAGCAACTAGTGCAGGAGGTATACAGAGAGGATGGGAACACTAGGTTGCAGGTGAGCTTCACAGGCCCAGCCTTCCTCAGTGGGAACCTCCTATGGCACAAGCAGGCTGTATGGGGGCTGGTAGAGGAAGGAGGGAGCAGCAGCTCTGTTATAAACCTTCAGTCAGCAGGAGGGCTGCATGGGGGGGGCAACAGAGGGAAGCTAGGGGACAACACGGGCAGGGAGGCCTTCAGGAAGAGACCTATACCAAGAGACCTGAAGGAAGGTTATCACCAAGACAGGCAGAGGCTTCAAGGTCATTGAGGGACCACGTAGTCTGGGTATGTTGCTGGGTCAGAGCCCCATCGGATATCTCAGTCCCATTCTACTGACCCACTGTGCAGCAGCAGCCAGAAACTTCAGGAGAGCCCCTTCTTCCTGCAGTATCCCTCCAGCACCCTCTACTGAGAAAGCTTAACATCTTGCTCACTGTAAAAGGAGAGATGCTTAAGGGAATTTTGTCCATTTTCATAGAATGGGTATTGAGGAGTGTTGGAACTGAGAAGCAATAAATTGATAAAACACAGGGGTAGACTGGAAGCTACATTTTCTAGTCCATAGTTCAGTTCTCTTTGAACTACCCTAAATTTTACTACTAGCATAATTCTAGATAGTTTCTTTTTTTTTAATTTTTTTTATTTATTTATTTTTTTCCCCCAAAACCCCAGTAGATAGTTGTATGTCATCGCTGCACATCCTTCTAGTTGCTGTATGTGGGACACGGCCTCAGCATGGCTGGAGAAGCAGTGCGTTGGTGCACGCCCGGGATCCGAACCTGGGCCGCCAGCAGCGGAGCGCGCACTTAACCGCTAAGCCACGGGGCCGGCCCTAGATAGTTTCTTGAAAATGACTCTCACACTGAGAGTTGGTTACGTTCCTTGTAGGTGTGCAGGCTGGCCCCACTGGTAAAGAAGAATGAAAAAAAAAGACTGATAGGAATTTCACCTTTCTGAGTCTCAGTTTCTTCGTTGGGGTAATGGATACCTCACAAGTTTGCTGTAAGAATTAAAGAAGACAGCATATGTAAAATCCTCAGCCCAGGCCTGAGACATAGGAAATATACAATAGAAATTTGTTTCGTTTCCCTCAGATAACGTCAACCACTGCAGCATATTCTTACTTTCCTTTTTCTTAGTCTCATCCATGAATGAAAGAAAACCAGGTGTGAGAGTTTTCACATTATCTGTCCTTCTTCATCCTTTTTATTCAGTGTTATGTAACAACTGTCATGTCACTTAAGTAGTTAATTATTTTCATAGCACCCTCGCGATTTCAAAGGTTCTTCTCTCCTCCAACTATATACTTTCCCAATTAAGTATTTATGTTAATGAGACTCCAGATCAAACAAGTGAAATCCAGCACTACTGAGCTTTCCAGAAAACTCACTTTCCTTGAATGCCAGTCACTCAAATAACACCCACGTCAACCTGACCACTATTCTGCTCTCTCTTATCAGTTTGGATCAAGGATGATATTGATACTTGTCATGATATTCCAGATAATAACCACTGGATGGTGTGTTCTAAGTCCTAAAAGGGCCAGATGCTTGGTCAAGATGCTACATTTAGTTCTGGTAGACTATCTTGGTCGCAGGCTGCATACATATTAGAAGTCACAAAATAGGCCCACACCTAGCTGAAAAGAATAAATTTGACAATTATTCATACCCATTTATAAGACACTGAAATATCAGAGAGATCCATGGGTGCTCAAGCTGGAAGGAATCTGAGAATATCTGGCACAGTGCTGTCCAAGAGAAATTTTTATAATGACGGAAATGTTCTATATCTGTACTGTCCAATAGAGTAGCTACTAGCCACATGTGGTTACTGAGCACTTAAAATGTGACTAGCATGCCTGAGAAACTGAGTTGTTAATTTTACTTTATTTGTATAGCTATTAGCTACCATATTGGACAGTACAGATCTAAATAGTATGGCTTAATGGAAAGAACGTGGGATTTGAAGCTAAAAAGATCCTCAGGTCTAAATCCTGGCTTCTGTCACTTACTAACTATATAACTTTGGTCATGCCCTTTATCTTGTCCAAACCTCAGCTGCCTCATTTGTGAAATAGGGATCATACCAGACCCTCACAGGGTTGTTGTAATTAGAGAATGAATGTAAAGCATCCAGCCCAGTGCTCAGCACATAGTAAGTAGTCTTTAAATAATAGCTATTATTAAGCTCCTCATTTTCCAGATAGAGAAACTGAAGCTCCAAAAGGAGTATATTGTCCACAGTTACAGAGCTAGTCGGAAGCACAGCCAGGAGCCAATTCCAAATTATCTCACCTTTTTTGATGATGAGTTTTCTTATAAAGATGAACCCTCCTTGTCCCTGAAGAGTGAAGAGTGTTAGCCTACTCAACTGCTATAAAAAATATCTTATACACGTAGAGAAAATGTACCTTGGTGAAGCCTATTTGCTCCTTCCGGAAATTTTCCAGGGGTTTGATCAGCAAATCACTAGCATTATGTACCTATAAAAAAAAGAAAAAACCAAAAAACAACTTTTAGATTAGCAAGGTTCAGATTCAAGGTTCATTGTTACTAGGGCATTTCCTTGTAATACGCCATCCTACAAAATGTAAACTAGTTTGCTGGTTTGTTGGGTTTTGTTACTGTCTTTCTTCCCATATTGGTCTCTTAGAATCAAATGCTTTAAGAGGAAATGAGAGAAGGAACATTAGGAGCATTTCTCCATAACTTTACTGGTAGTTGGATCTGAGTTTTAATGGAAAAATATCCAGAGTTATGTCCAGAAACAGACACAGGTGCCCTGAAGTATATGTGGAAAAGAGAAGAGAAAGGAAATGGAAAATACATGAAAAGGCCAATTGCACCAAGTGCAAACCATTTCATGGGAGGCAAATGAATTAGAAGTAATAGGATCAGGATAAATCCCAGGATAAATCATTTCCAGTCCTGCCCTGGTGTGTCATAAAACCAAAACAGTTCCTTCAGAACTTGCAGTGCATTACAGCATCACAGAGAACACTGGACCAGGCCTTCAAATTACCTAACTATAGCTGCTCAGAAGCTGATATGAACAGCTTGTCTAGGTACTAAAAATATCGACATTGATATGGTTCTGGAGATATACAAACATCATATCCAAACCAGACCCCTTGCTCAGTGGGCAGGTAGAAATATACAAAGCTTTGTCTCCCACCACCTTTTGGGGGACTGTATCTGTCCAAGGCAACAAGTGGGGTTTGTTTCTTCAGCCATGTGAATTAGCTGTACTTTAATGGAGGACCTTAGAGAACACATCTGAAGGACTGGATTTTAGGACCCATTCCATTAATTTTGATCTATTACAAGACAGGGAAATGAGGGACTGGCTTCCTTGTCAGATGAGACATAAAATGTCAGTAATACATGATATATCTTCATAACAAAAATAGAAGACAGAGTAGAAAGCCAGTTTTGACCAGTCCTGTATTTTCCAGACTAAGAATCAATTTTTGAACTTCCACCAAAAAGCATGGCAAGTTGGAGCATTAGTACATATTTTATCCAAATCCTGCAGGCACTTTGGGCTTCCTGTTTTGTGTTCAGGTACGATTCAAGGTTCAACTAAATGGGCAAACTCTCATCCAATCAAAGCTCCACTAGCAGCCCTGGTATTAAAAATAAAGACACCAGGGACTCTCCTTAACTGCAAACAAGAATTTTTCTACTAAAAGTACCAGCCCATCTCTCTTGCCCAAAACACTACATTTCCATGGATTGAAAATTATGTGATATCAACTTTGTGTACCTACCTGGAAACAAATTAAGTCATCAGTGTCAAAGATTCAGTACAGGGAGACATTTTTCTTCTTTACTATCGTGGAAGTTTTAAAACATGGCCATAAATTCTGTGACACTCTTCCCATTGAGAGGTAAGGTCTCTGCCCCCTCTACCTTGAAAATGAGTGGGTTTGTTACTGCTTTGAACCAATAGAGCATAGTAGAAGTGACATTATGTGACTTCTCAGACTAGGTCATAAAAGGCCAGCAACTTCCACCTGGTGCTCTTGGAATACTCCCCCTGGGAGCCCTGAGCCACTATAAGAACTTGGACTACCTGAGACTACCAAGCTGGAGAGGCCAAATGTAGATATTCTGGTCAAAGGTCCAGCTGAGCCCAGCCTTCCAGCCATCCCACCAAGGTGCCAGGTATGTAAGTAAAGCCGTTTTGGACCCTCCATATCAACCCACCTCCCAGGTGAATACCACCAAATGGAGCAGAAGAATCACTCAGTTGACCTCTGCTTAAATTCCTGACCCACAAAATAACGAGATAAAATTAAGTTGTTTTAGTTTAAGCCTCTAAGTAACAGAATACGTTGTCAGGCAGCAATAGATAATTAGAAAAACTATTTCAGTTTCACAAAGGTAACACATAAAAAGTGACTACCTGGAAACGTTGAGGAACTTTGCCTTTGAATAAGAAGTGAACATGTCACTTCCTTCTAAAGATAGTAGTATGTGTCAAACCTCTGTATGAATATTCAGCTGAGCCCTTGAATATGCAGGCACCCCAAGGATGGCAGAGTTGACAGTTTTTCATGTTCCAAGGGAGATTTATTGCACAAGCAGGTGTGCCAGCAACTTCTCACACAGGGTCCATAAGACCACTGCTTTTTATATGTTTGGCCCTGTCTCAGTCTAGGAAAGTAGTATATGATTCATTGAAATTGGAATCCATAGTTTTCCCTTAATTGTATTGGCAATACTGCTCTTAGTCTCCTACAACACAAATAGATACTCTGAACCTTTTCCTCTCTTTAACACTCATTGATTATTATACTACTTTCTGAGAGAACATAGAGCTAGAGATGTAAGAAAAGGTCACACCGAAGCTTGGCATTTTTTTTTTCTTTTTCATGCTGTTTTATCCTTAAACCCCTTAGAAGTCTAGTAACTAGACTTCACTAAAATTTGGCCTTTATTCACCTTTCTGATCACTGCATCCATATTGTGAGCTTTCTAGGAGAAAAGCTCCTACCTGCTATCTCAGGGTACAATCCCCAGCATGATAAGTGACATTCTAAAGACATTAGTGAGTTTATCTATTCAGGTTCCTTTTGAATGAAACCCATATTAATACTAGATAGGGCATTTAGCAGAATAGAGATGGTATTCAATCCAGTAGTACAGGATTGCTCAGGAATCTTTGATGGTTAATCAATTACCAAAAGCAGGCATTGACGATGTACTGTTCGAAATGTTATGGGCCTCTTTAGGTCATCCTTGACAGTCCTCAAAGACAGACCTTGAACACTGCCAGTATAGGTCCCCTTCAGAGTCAGAAAGGTATCTAGGCAAGCCTCTTATCCTTAACTATACAGGAAGCCTGTTACCCAGACTTTTAAAGGCGACCTTCCGAGGTACTACAACCTCCCCCAGGGTACTGTTTAAGAAATCACAGCTGGGATGCTACTCTTAATTTCTTCCCTCCATAGTTTCTTCCACAATTTAAATTCATTTATGAGAATGACTAGACATTTGCACATGCCACAATGCTAGGGCTGTGAACTTCTTTCCCGTTCTTCTAAAGCTTCTTTTGGCTTCTTATAGAAAGGATAAAAAGCTGTTTAACACCTCCCAGATTACCCATATTGGGATACAGGAGTCCTTTTACCACAGTTCCAGGAAATGGGAGAAGTGCAGTCAAGCAATGAATTCCTGGCATGTTGTGAAAGGCCCTCATTGATCCTAACCTTCACAGCATTCCTGTAATTAAATAGTAAATGGGGAGCCAACATTCAATACTTGTTTGAAGAGCTGTGGGGACAAAAGGGCATAACATATTTAAAGACAGAAGAAAATGAGTCAGTCCCATGGAAAACTGCCAGCAAGAAGGATGAGAAAAACAACATCTCAAAAGATGAATCCTACTTCAATATTTTAGAGCTTGTAATTGGGTAAGTAAAGAAGATCAAGAAACAACTAAGGCTGAAGAGAAGTACAGCTGAGCTTTCTAATGGTATCTGAATGAAATGGGGGCAAATGCCTTTGAGATCAACATTGGCAGCAGTCCACAAACTCTTTGGGCAGAAGAAAACATTTAGTAGAGTGTGGATTAGCTAGTGGGCCATCTACCAGGCTCCAGGGAAACTACCCATACTGGTCTCTCCTTAGTATCCTTAGAAGCAAGTCTCTTAAACTAAGGACATTCTCAAGTCAAATTTCCACAAGCAGAATCTTGGGGGCAACAAAAGATAACTAGAAACAACACATATAATCAGTGGTTTTGTTATTTATAAAACACTTCCATGATCATTATATCATTTGGAGTAGTTACAACCACCTTGGGAGATGGGGATTACTTTCCTCATTTTACATATAAAGAAAGAGAGACAGCAAAATAAAGTGATTAGTCTGAAGCCAAGTAAGTTAGTGGTACAGCAATTACTAAAGCCTAAATCTCTAATTTCCTGACCTCTAAGCCCTGCCATCAATCCTGCTTTTCTAGGGCCCTAGATGAAATGGTAGCAGTATTCTGAGAAGCCAGTACCACATTGTTGAAAAGGAAGAGTGATTACAGATTAAAGAACTCTTACTATTGGAAGAAATGAGCTTAACAAAACTGAGCTGCCAATAGGAAGTCATCCTATAAGAGAAAGTGAAGATAGACCTCTTTGTTGTCCTCTACAAAGTTCCCACTTTACCCTCACGCTCCTAATAAAAATAAATATTGACCAACATATGTACTTTCACATTTAAGTCCCAAATATGTCTGGGGTGGGGCCAAGGACCTGTATTTCTAACAATTTCCCAGGTGACACTGGTGCTGCAGGTCTAGGGACCACACAAAAAGATTATTTCTTGAACTGTTAAAATAAAGTTCACAAAAAAGTGAAATACTTAGGAATAAATCTAATAAAATATGTATAAGATCTATATGAGGAAACTATAAAACTCTGATGAAAGAAATCAAAGAAGATTTAAATAAATAGAGAGATAACCCATGTTCACAAATAAGAAGACTCAATATTTTTAAGAAGTCAGTTTGTCCCAACTTGCTCAATAGATTCAATGCAATCCCAATCAAAATCCCCACAATTTATTTTGCGAATATTGACAAACTGATTCTAAAGTTCATACCTAACTTCAAGACTTACTACAAAGCTACTGTAATCAAGACAGTGTAGTATTAGTGAAAGAAGAGACAAATAGATCAATGGAACAGAATAGAGAGTCCAGATAATAGATCCACACAAATATAGCCAATTGATCTCTGACAAAGGAGCAAAGGTAATTCAATGGAGAAAGGACAGTCTTTTCAACAAATGGACATCCACATGCAAAAAATGAGACTAGACACAGACTTTACACTTTTCTCAAGAATTAGCTCAAAAGAGGTCATAGACCTAAATATATAACACAAAATTATAGAAGATAACATAGGAGAAAGTCTAGGTGACCTTGGGTTTGGTGATGACTTTTTAGATACAGCAACAAAACCATGATTCATGAAAGAAATAATTGATAAACTGGACTTCATTAAAATTAAAAACTTCTGCTCTGCAAAAGACACTGTTAAAAAATGAAAAGACAAACCACAGACTGGGAGAAAATCTTTGCAAAATACATTTCCAATAAAGGACTTTGCATCCAAAATATACAAAGAACTCTTAAAGCTCAACAATAAGAAAACAAACCACCCAATTAAAAAGTGGGCAAAAGATCTGAACTGACACCTCACCGAAAATGATCTACAGATGGCAAATAAGCATATGAGAAGATGTTCCACATCATATGTCATCAGGAAAATGCAAATAACAACAGCAATAAGATACCACTACACACCTGTTAAAATTAGTAAAATCCAAAACGCAGACAACTACAAATGCTGGTGAGGATGTGGAGCAACAAGAACTCTCATTCACTGCTGGTAGGAACGCAAAATGGTACAGTCACTTTGGAAGACAGTTTGGCAGTTTCTTACAAAACTAGACATACTCTTATCATACAGTCCAGTAATTGTACTCCTTGGAATTTACTCAAAAGAGTTGAAAACTTACATCTACACAAAAATCTGCACACTAATGTTTATAGCAGCTTTATTCATAATTGCCAAAACTTGGGAGCAACCAAGGTGTCCTTCAATAAGTGAATGGACAAACAAACCATGATACATCCATATAATGGAATATATGTATTATAATACATATTATATATAATATATATAATAAATATGTATATTATTCAATGATAAAAAGAAATGAGCTATCAAGCCATGAAAAGACATGAAGGAACTTTAAATGCATATTGCTAACGCAAAGAAGCCAATCAGAAAAGGCTACATACTGTATGGCTCCAACTATATGACATTCTAGAAGAGGCAAAACACAGTAAAAAGAAAGATCAGTGCTTGCCAGGGGTTCAGATGTAGGGGAGGGAGGGAGGGATGAATAAATTGAGAACAGAGGCTGCTTAAGGCTGTGAAAATACTCTGTGTGATGATACTATAATGGTGCAGACATGTCATTATATGTTTGTCAAAATCCATAGAATGTTCAACATAAAGAGTAAACCCTAATGTAAATTATAGACTTTAGTTAATATTGTGTCAATATTGTGCCAATGCTCATTAATTGGAACAAATGTATCACATTTGCAAGATGTTAATAACAGGAGAAACTGTGTATGAAGAGGGGCGAGGAAGAGAGGGAGTATATGAAATCTCTCTGTCCTTTCCACTCAATTTTTCTGTAAAACTAAAACTGTTCTAAATATTAAAGTCTATTAATTTTTAAATTAGACTTTAAATGTAAGGAAAAAAAGTTTTCATATAGATTTTAAATAAAACAATCATATGTCAATTATAAATAAAAATAAAGCCCATATTATTATTTCTGGAAGCAGAGAAACACATAAATAAATAGATAATTAGTTTAAGAACACTAAAAGACCACAATTTTTGTCAACATGTTACAGCCCAGTTTAACGTCCTGTGAAATCCTTTCTCACTGAAATGAACAGGGATAGGATTTCACACTAATTTCTCTCCATTTAATGCTAAATTCTCAGGGTGGGAGCTTCAGATAGAATAACCAGATCTATTTCCTGTCTTTACAGTACCAGGCAGCAATGAGACAGAAACCAAAACAGCAGAGCATCAATCCAACCAATGAGGACAGGAAAAATCCCCAATATCAGCCTTGATGTCGGCTCCAGGCCCAATGTCAGTGACCTACCATCATCATCCTCTCATTTTCTACTTCATTGAGCAATTCGGCAAATTCCTTGAAGGATTCAGCTGGAAAAATAGAATAAAAGATAAAGCAAATTAATCATATACTTGAAAGGCAAGAGGGCAGATGTCTATGCGACAGGAGGTAGGGACCAGTGCCCCAAGCCCGCATGGCCACTAGAGGAAAGCATCAAATCTAAGGCCAACAAGATAATGTGTTCAGTGCCTGTTGAATGTTTCCTTTTCTTTTTTTTTTTTTTTGGCCAATCCGTCTACCCAAGAGGTTTTTTTCCCCCTCCAGTTTTATTCAGATATAAATGACATACAGCACTGTATAAGTTTAAGGTGTACAGCATAATGACTTGACTTATATATATTGCAAAATGAATACCACCATAAGTTTAGTTATCATCCATCACCTCATATAGTTACCAATTTTTGTTTCCTTTGTGATGAGAACTTTTAGGATCTCCTCTCTTAGCAACTTTCAAATATACCATACAGCAGTGTTAACGATAGTCATCATGTTGTACATTACATCCCCAGTACTTATTTATCTTCTAACTGGAAGTTTGTATCTTCTGACTACCTTCACCCAATTGCCCCACCCCCTACTCCTGCCTCTGGCAATCACAAATCTGATTTATTTTTCTATGAGTTTTTTTTTTGATTCCACATAGAGTGAGATTATACAGTATTTGTCCTTCTCTGACTTATTTCACTTAGCATAATGCCCTCAAGGTCCATCCACTTTGTCACAAATGGCAGGATTTCCTTCTTTTTATGCCTGAATAGTATTCCATTGCGCACACACACACACACACATACACACACACCACATTCTCTTTATCCATTCATCTGTCAATGAACACTTAGGCTATTTCCATGTGTTGAATAGTATAGACAATGCTTCCATGAATATGGGGGTGTGGATATCTCTTCAACACAGTGATTTTGTTTCTTTCAGATATATACCAGGAAATGGATCTTAAGGTAGTTTTCTAGTTTTAATTTTTTGAGGAACCTCCATACTGTTTTCCACAGTAACTGTACCAATTTACATTCCTATTAACAGTGCACAAGGGTTCCCTTTTCTCCACATCCTCACCAACATTTATATCCTGTCCTTTTGATGATAGCCATTCTAACAGGCATGAGGTGATGTCTCATCATGGTTTTTATTTGCATTTCCCTGACGATTAGTGATGCTGAGTACCTTGTCATGTACCTGTTGGCTATCTCAATATCTTTTTTGAAAAAATGTTTATTCAGGCCTTTTGTCCATTTTTAATTGGATTATTTGTTTTTTTGCTATTGACTCGTATGAGTTCTTTATAAATTTTGGATATTACCTAATCACATATATTATTTGCAAATATTTTCTCCTATTCTATAGGTTGTCTTTTCATTTTATTGATCATTTCTTTCACTGTGCAGAAGCTTTTTAGTTTGATGTAGACCCACTTGTGGATTTTTTACTTTGTTGCTTGTGTTTGGGTGTCACATCCAAACTATCACTGCAAGACCCATGTCAAGAAGCTTTTTCCAGTTGTTTTCTTCGAGGAGTCTTATGGTTTCAGGTCTTACATTTAAGTCTTTAATCCATGTTGAGTTACTTTTTGTAAGTGGTGTAAGATAGGAATCGAGTTTCATTCTTTTACATGTGAATATCCAATTTTCTCAGCACCATTTATTGAAGAGACTATCTTTTCTCCATTGAGTATTCTTGGCTCCCTTGTCAAATATTAGTTGACCGTATATGCATGGGTTTATTTCTGGGCTCTCCATTTGGTTCCACTGGTCTATGTGTCTGCTTTTATGCCAGGATCATACTCTTTTGATTACTGTAGCCTTATAATATAGTTTGAAATCAGGAAGTGTGATGCCTTCAGCTTTGTTCTTTTTTCTCAGGATTGCTTTGGCTGTTTGGGGTCTTTTGTGCTTCTATGAACTTTTGGATTGTTTTTTCTACTTCTGTAAAAATGACATATCAGGAAATAGAGCTTAATTACCCAAAAGTATGTTCTTATATTGTCTTAATAGGGATCGCATTGAATCTATAGGGGGCTTTACGTGGTATGGACATTTTAACAATATTAATTCTTCCAATCCGTGAACACGGGATATCTTTCCATTTATTTGCGTCTTCTTCAATTTCTTTCATAATGCCTTGTAATTTTCAGTGTAGAGCTCTTTCATCTCCTTGTTAAATTTATTCCTAAGCATTTTGTCGTATTTGATGTTATTGTAAATGGGATAATTTTCTTTATTTTTTTCAGATAATTCATTGTTAGTGTATAGAAACACTAGAAACACTGATTTTTGTATGTTGATTTTGTACCCTGTAACTTTACTGAATTCATTGATTAAATCTAACAGTTTTTGGTGGAGTCTTTAGAATTTTTTTATATATAAAATCATGTCATCTGCAAATAGAAACAATTTTACTTCTGCCTTTCCAATTCTGATGCCTTTTATTTCTTTTTCTTGCCTGATTGCTCTGTCTAGGACTTTCAGTACTTTGTTGAATAGGAGTGGTGATAGTAGGCACCCATGTCTTCTTCCTGATCTTAGAGGAAAAGTTTTCAACCGCTCACCATTGAGTATGATACTAGCTGTGGGCTTCTCATATATGGCCTTGATCATGTTGAGGTACATTCCTTCTATAACTAATTTTCTGAGAGTTTTTATCATGAATAGATGTTAAATTTTGTCAAATGCTTTCTCTGTATCTATTGAGAGAATCATATGATTTTTATCTTTTATTCTATTAATGTAATGTTTCACATTTATTGATTTGCATATGTTGAACTATCCT
Organism: Diceros bicornis minor; assembly: GCF_020826845.1. Classification (NCBI taxonomy): domain Eukaryota; kingdom Metazoa; phylum Chordata; class Mammalia; order Perissodactyla; family Rhinocerotidae; genus Diceros; species Diceros bicornis. Next base: position 61,793,015 of record NC_080781.1, read on the forward strand.
GGCATCCCAGGGATGAATCCCACTTGATCACTGTGGATGATCCATTTAATACACTGCTGAATTCTGTTCGCTAGTATTTTTTTGAGAATTTATGCATCTATATTCATCAGAAGAGTTGTCCTGTAGTTGCGTAAGAGTTCTTTCATAGCTAATATTTCATTTAGTCATCACAGTCACCCTTAGGAGTAGCTGGGATTTCTCTCATTTCATAGACAAGCAAAAAGATTATGGGAAGGGCAATGGCTTTGCTGTGTAAAGAAAAGCAGCACTAGAATCCTAAGACTTAAGTTTCGATCCCTGCTCCACACAATTCAACAACCTACACAAATTTCTCTCAATTTAGCCCTTCCATGCCTCAATTTCCTCATCTGTAAAATAAGGATATTACTAATTGTTACTTCAGAGTGGTTATGGAGATAGAATGAAATACTAGGTTACCCATAGGTTTTGTAAAATGTTAAGTGTCATTTTTCTTGGTTTTAGAAGCACTGTGGTTGAGTAAAAAGCACATTTGACTTACTAACGCTCTACCTTTGGCAAGTTACTCAAACTCACTGAGACCCACTTTGCCTACCTACAAATAATAATTCCTATCTCACAGGGTTGTTTGATTATTAAATAAGATAATACATGCACATCTACCCAGTACACATGGTAGCCATTCAATAAATGTTAGTTCTGCTCCTTTTTGGGTCTAAGGCAGTGATACTCAACACTGGCTACACATTAGAATCATCTGAGGAGCTTAAATATCAATGCTACATCCCTTCCCAGACCAATTAAACCCAATTAACCTGCTAAGTGTCAGAAAACTTGGTTGGTGTGACACAATATAATTGCAGGGGTGAATACCCAGAGGTTGAATTAGGAAATACAGCTTAATTCCCCGAAAGTATGTTCTTATATTGAAATAAAATAAAAATAAATGAACAAAACAAAATGACAATAACAATAAAACTATGTTCTAGTAGCACAGAAAGCAGTAAGCCCCAGCTACTCTCTTGTTCCTTTTTGTTTTATTCTTATTATATTTAACCACCAGCTCTCTGACCCAATTTTATCAGAATTTAGACGTTAAGTCCAAAAACAAAAACAACAAGATAAACACCTTGTTCCACAGTAACAGAAGAGACTCAGATGGTCTTATCCAAATCTTCATGCGATGCTTCAAACCCTGGGCAACATCCACCATTAGCAGCCATCCAGCTCCAGCTCACACATCTCTAGTGACAGTAGTGGTAACCAACTTGCCTTGGTGTGCCAAGGACTATCACAGTTATAAAACTGAAAGCCCACATTCCAGGAAACCCCTCAGTCCCCATACGCTCAGAAATGGTAGTCACCTTAAATGACAGGGGCTCACTCTCTCCTGGAGCAGGCCATACCTCACTTTCAGAATGTCTCTATTAAAAACTCTGTCCCTAATACTAAGCCTAAATCTATCTCTCTGCATTCTAGTTTTGTTTCTCCTCAGGTACCTGAAGAGCTTTTGTGGGACTGTAGATAAGAACGGCATGTGATATGTTTAAAAGAACATTAGATGGGGTAATAGATAAGGAGGATTCTAGTTTAGGGGACAAGAAAGAAAAATAGAAGGAGCATGATCTTTAGAGAGAGAGAGACCTGGATTTGCAGCTTCATTCTATCATCTTCTTGCTATGTGACTTTTGATAAGTGACTTGACCCCTTTGAGCTTCAGTTGCCTAACTTGTCAAATAGGCATGATGATATACCCGAGAGTGTTATTGTAAGGACTAAATTACAAAGTAAATGTAGAGTGCCAACACACAGTAGATAATAAACATTACCCCTTCTTCCCCATCCCAACTTTCTACTATTCTAGTGCCAGTTCTGCCACTTACTGGGGAGGTGACTGAGCAAGTCACTTCTCCTCCCTGGATTTCAATTTCTTCATATACCAAAGAAAGGTAAATTAAGCTAAATAGCCTTTAGTGTTCCTTCAAATTCTAATAACTACTATTTTAAAGTTCCCAACTTCTCACCAGAAACTGGAAGAATATCCTCAAATGATATCTGAATTAAAGAGAACATATTGAAAGCCTGGAAAAACAAATGCACCCATATTAATATTTTTTAGTTAAAAATACATTCCCCTTCCTAAGAGAACTGGACAACTAATCCAGCATTTCTGGTACCAAAGACACTAAATTCAGGGTCAATACAGGACACCAGACAACGGCATTTCTTTCCTCTGAGGATTAAGTTACTGCACACGCCTAAGGAAGTCACTTTTGCAAACACTACAAATTAAAAGCTCAACATCAGCATAGAGAATAAAAATATCCTAATCAAAAAGAATAAATAAGAAAAAATGGATATGTTCACTGACCTCCTGTCCCCAAATACTTTATGCTACAAAAAGAATCAGAGAGATTTTTTATTATTCTGGCAATTTTTCCAGGCAAGATCAGTTTGCCTCTAAAGGAAATATGACAACTATCGTATTGGAACATTTAAAGGAAAAAATTAATTTCCCGAAACGTAAATGTGCCAAGCCCTTTAGCTGACAGCTTAATCCTCACAATAACTTTATTAGGTGCATGTAATTATCCCTAATTTGAACGAGAGAAAACTAAGGCTCACAGAGATTAAGCAACTTGTTCAAGGTCACACAGGAAGTAAATGGCTGAGCTAGGTTTCAACTTCAGATCTGTCTTGCTGCCACAGCTAAGTTCTTGCCACTGTCACACTGCTCACACTTCTCCAGGTAGAGGTAACCAAATATTAGGTTAGTAACTACCATCTGAATAGATTATCAAACAGAGATGGGGGAAGCTACTACTACCAGCAGCTAGGCTTTTAAAATGAGTCAGGCTTCATCATCCATGAAGAAAGAAATTCAAAATTTGACAGTATTAAGGATGCCTCAAAGTGAGCTTTGGCTAAAAGATTACATCATGTTTAAAACTGAAATATTATTTACATATTATAAAATGCACCATTTTAAAGTGTACAACTCAGTGGTTTTTAGTATATTCACAAAGTTGTGCAATCATCACCACTATATAATTCCAGATCATTTTCATCACCCCCAAAAGAAATCACAAACCCATTAGCATCACTCCCCATTCTCTACATTCAAGCAACCACTAATCTACTTCCTGTCTCTACGGATTTACCTACTCTAGACATTTCATACAAATAAGATCATACAATATGTGGTCTTCTGTGACTTACTTCTTTCACTTAGCATAATGTTTTCAAGGTTAGTCCATGTTGTACTGAGTATCAATCCTTCTTTTTATTGCCACATAATGTTCCATTGTATAGCCATTTCACATTTTTTTAACCATTCATCAAATTGATTTTAACAGTGCATCTGTACTGTTTCTATTTATTGGCTATCATGAATAATGCAATCATGAACACTTGTGTACAAGTTTTTGCGTGGATACCTGTTTTCAGTTCTTTTGGGTATATACCTAGGCATGGAATTGCTGGATGATATGGTAACTCTATGTTTAACTTTTTGAGGAACTGCCAAAACTGTTTTCCAAATCATCTATGCAATTTTATATTACCAAAAGCAATGTAGGAGTGTTCCAATTTCTCCACCTCCTCGCCAATATTTCCTATTGTCTGTCTTGCTACCACTCACAATCCTAGTGGGTTTGAAGTGGTATCTCATTGTGGTTTTGTTTTACCCTAATTACTAAGGATATTTAGAATCTTTACCTGTGCTTATTGGCCATTTATATATCTTCTTTGGATAAGTGTCTATTCAATTATTTTGCCCATTTTATAATAGGGTTGGCTTTATCGTTGAGTTGTAAGAGTACTTTATATACTCTGGACAAAAGTCTCTTATCAGATAGATGATTTGCAAAATTGTCTTGCGTTCTGTGGGTTGTCTTTTCACCTCCATTATAGTGTCCTTTGAAGAACAAAGGTTTAAAATTTTGTTGAAATCCAATTTATCTACCTTTTCTTTTGTCGTTTGTACTTTTGTTGTCATATCTAAGAAACCACTGCTTAGTCAAGGTTATGAAGTTTATACCTTTATTTTTTCTTCTGAGAGATTTATAGTTTTAGCTCCTACATTTAGCTCCTTGATCCATTTTGAGTAAATTTTTGTATATGCTGTGAGGTAGAGGTCCAACTTCATTCTTTCCCATGTGTCTATCCAGTTATTCCAGCATCATTTATGGAAAAGACTATTCTTTCTCCATTGCATTGTCTTGGCACTCTTATTAAAACAAACTTGACCATAAAATAAGAGATTATTTCTAGACTCTTAATTCTATTCCATTGATCTCTATGTCTGTCTTTACACCAGTACCACACAGTTATGATAACAATACCCTTGTAATGAGTTTTGAAATGGGAAAGTGTGAGTCCTCCAACATTGTTCTTTTTCAAGACCATCTGGCTATTCTAGGTCCCTTGAATTTCCATATGAATTTTAGTATCAACTTGACAATTTCTGAAAAAAATGGCAGCTGAGATTTTGATCGTTATTGAATTGAACGTGTAGATCAATTTGGGGATTATTGCCAACTTAATATTAAGTTTTCTGACACATCAACATGGGATGCCTTCATTTTTCTATCAGGGTAACGCTGGCCTCACAGAATGAGTTGGGAAGTATTCCTTCCTCTTTAATTTTTTAGAAGAGTTTGTGATGGAATAGTGTTAATTCTTTAAATATTTGGTAGAATTCACCAGTGAAGTCAACCATACCTGGTCATTTTTTTTGTGGGATATTTTTTAAGTTACAAATTCAACCTCTTTATTTGTTATAGGTCCATTCGCATTCCCTATTTCATGAGTCAGTTTCAGTAGTTGGTATTTTTCTATTTGAATTTGTCGATTTCATCAAGGTTATCTAATTTGTTGGCATAGAATTGTTTATACTGTTTTCTTCTAATCAGTTTTATTTCTGTAATGTCGGTACTCATGACCCCTATTTCATTCCTGATTTTAGTAATTTAAGTATGCTCCTGGTCAGTCTAGCTAATGGTTTGTCAATTTTGTTTATTCAGCAAACAAATTTTTGATTTTATTGATTATCTTTATTATTTTTCTATTCTCTATTTCAATTATTTCCTCTGTAATCTTATTTTCTTGTTCTGTTTGTGTTGGATTTAGTTTGCTCTTCTTTTTCCAAAGTCTTAAGGTTGAAGATTAGGTTATGGATTTGAGATCTTTGCTGTTTCTTAATATAGGAATTTGAAGCTATTAATTTCCCTACCATTTTAGCTGCCTTCCATAAGGTATGGTATACTGTGTTTTTGTTTTCATTCATCGCAAAGTATTTTCTCATTTCCCTTACGATTCCCTCCCTCTTTAATCCATTGATTATTTGGGAGTATGCTGTTTAAGTTTTACATATTTATGTATTATTCAGCTTTCTCTTATTGATTTCTAACTTCATTCCATTGTGTTCAGCAAACATATTCTGTATGATTTCAATTCTTTGAAATTTATTGAGGCTTGTTTGGGGGTCTAATGTATGGCCTCCCCTGGAGACTATTGCATGTGCCCATGAAAAGAATATACTCTACTGTTCTTGGGTAGAGTTTTCTGAAAATGTCTGTTAGATATAGTTGATTTATGGTCTTGTTCAAGTCTTCTGTTTCCTTGTTTCTTCTATTTCCTAAATATTCTACCAAATACTTAAAGAATTAACACTACCCCATCACAAACTCTTCCAAAGAATTAAAGAGGAGGGAATACTTCCCAATTCATTCTGTGAGGCCAGCATTACCCTCATTGAAAATAGAGTGTTGAAGTCTCCAACTACTATTGTTGAGTTCTCTAATTCAATACTTTAAGTTTTGCTTCATGTATTTTGGAGTTCTATTTTTAGATGGCTATATATTTGTAATTGTTATGTCTTCTTGATCGATTGACTCTATTATCACAATAAAATGTCCTTCTTATCTCTATTAACATTTTTTGTCCTAAAGTATCTTGTCTGATATTAATACAACTGCTCCAGTTCTATTTTATACTGTTTGCATGATATATCTTATCTCATCTTTTTACTTTCAACTTTAATTCCCTTGTCGTTTCTTTTATGATATATATTTATAGTTATTTTCTTAGTGGTCGTCCTGGGGACTACAATTAACAACTTAGAGTGATCCAGTTCAGACTAATATCAATTTAATTTCAATAGTATAAAATAACTTTTGCCTTATATAGCTCCATTCCCTCCTCCTCTTTTGTGCTATTACTGTTATATAAATTATATCTCTATACAAGTCCATCAGCATAGTTTTATAATTATTGCTTCATGCAGTAGCTTTTAAAATCTAATCAGAGAATAAAGGAGTTAAAAACAAAGATACATATGTACTGTCTCTTATATTAACCACGTAGTTACTTTTATTGGTGATCTTTATTTCCTCATGTGGATTCTAGTTATTCTCTAATGTCCTTTCACTTCACCCTGAAGGACTTCCTTTACTATTTCTTCCAGGGCAGATCTGTTAGTAATTAATTCTTTAAATTTTCATTTACCTCAGTTTGTCTTAATTTCTCCTTGTTTTTTAAATAGATAGTTTTGTTTGATATAGAATATTTGATAGTCTTTTTTTTTTTTTTTTTCAGTGCTTTGAATATGTCACTCCACTGCCTGCCTCTGGCCTTCATGGTTTCTCACAAGAAGTCAACTGTTAATTTTTTTGAGAATCTCTTGTACAATGTAAGTCATTTTTCCCTAATTTTTTTTTTACAAGAGTCTCTCTCTGTTGCTGTCTTACAACGGTTTGACTATGGTGTGTTTAGGCACGTATCTCTTTGAGTTTGTCGAACTTGTTGGATGAGCAGATTAATGTTCTTCACCAAATTTGGCAAGTTTTTGGCCATAATTTCTTCATACATTATTTCTGTCCTTTCATCTCTCTTCTCTTCTTCTGGGACTCCCACTATGCATGTACTATTATGCTTAATGGTATCCCATGGTCTCTGAGGTTCTGCTCTTTTCCTTAATTATTTTTTTCTTCCTTTTCCTCAGATTGAATAATCTCAATTCATCTGTCTTTAAGATTGCTGATTCTATCTTCTCCAAGTACAAATCTGATGTTAAGCCCCTACAGTGAATTTTTTATCTCAGTTATTGTACTTTCCAAATGCACATTTTTAAGGGGTTCTTTTTTATTAATTAAATAAATTACAACTTTATTTTTACATAAATGAAATGACTGAGGGCTTCCTCAGGGACAGTTTCCATTGATTTTTTTTTTTCACTTGTTCCTGAGCCATTATTTTCTTATTTTTTTGCATGTCTCGTAATTTTTTGTTGAAAAGAGAACATTTTAAATAATGCAATGTCACAACTTTGGAAATCAAAACCCTCCTTTCTCAGGGTTTGTTGTTCTTGTTGCTGTTTAGAGACTTTGTGGACTAATTCTGTAAAGTCTCTATTCTTTGTCATGTGAAGCCACTGAAGTCTCTGGTGAGTTAGCTTAGTGGTCAGCTAATGATTGGATAGAGATTTATTTAAATGCTTTGAACCAATAAATCTCCCAGCCTTTGTTGAAGGGCTCTGTGTGTGCATTGGTGTATGCCTTCAACACGCACCCAGGCGGTTTATAACTCTGCCTTAGTCTTAACTTCATGCTGGCATAGATCTTCAAGGTCAATCAGAAGGAAGAGATTAGAGCCTTCTCAAGTCTTTTCTGGACAGGCACAAACCTTGGACATGAGCAAAGCCTTACATATTCGCATGACCTTATAGATTTCCAGGAAGATGTTGCAACTGTTCAAAGCTCTCTATGTACATCTCATTCTCTAGTTTTTCCTGTCAGGTTTATTGTTCAGCTTCTTGTTTACTACTACTCTTTTTGCTGCCTGAGGCAGCTGCAGTGCTACACAATTACCACTAATTGTTTTTGACAAATTCCCTGAGAAAATATCTATTTGCAGTAAGTCAACTCTGAGTCAATTCAAATAAGATAAGCCCTATAAGTAATACTTTTTAGCTTCAAACCCATTCTGCCCTCTCCAATGGCTCTAGAATGGTGGTTTTCACACCTTCCCTGAGTGTGCAGCTATTAGTTTTCAAGGGTACTGTGGAGCTGGACAGAGAAGGGTATGAATAGGGCAAGTAAAAATAGCACAGAGCTCATTGTTCTTTCAATTATTCAGCTATTTTTCTTGAATAAATATACCTTATATTGTTGAAAATTTTGGTTAATTTCCAGAGTTCTTAAAAAGTTGATTTTGGCAATTTTTGCCATTGTTTTCATTGCTTTTATGGGAGAGAAGCTTTTCAGAGGTCATTTCTTGACCCTTCCCGCAGAGGTAACTTACTTGGTCAGAGCTTTTTTGATCCTTCCTTTCAATTAACAAGAGCTTCAGTAATTGCAAAATCAATTTAAACTTAAGTTACTGAGTCAAGGAAAACCTCATTGTTCAAGGTCTGTTCTCTGGAAGGCCTTATAAGTTTATTTATTTGGTGATAAGAAGACTTTAAAAGCCTATTGAGGTATATGGCAACAGGCAAGAAGTATTAGTAAAGTCAAGAGAGTTTCTGCATTTTGGTCACTTACTGTCTAAAAGGCTCAGACTTTTACAGATCTTCTGTCTTAGCCCAACTACTTCATTTTATTCATAAGGAGACTGGGATCCAGAGATGGGAACTGACTTTTTCAAGGTCACACAGCTAGCTGAACAGTCAAAAGGAAACCCCAATTCAATGCTCTACCTAACCATGTTAAGACAACAATGTGTCTCCAGTCACAGCTAAAGTACCTATGTCATATCCTTCTCTCTGCCTATCTAATTGCCCCCCAAACGGTGTTTTGGTTCCCCAAAAGGTCTCATATTCACTCTTCTTTGCTCTTGTATATAGTGAGTTGACAAATGCTTCAAGGGTTAGAGCAGGAGGTTTGGACCATGGTTATTTCTGGCTTAGAGTCATGAAGTCCTGTAAGGCCTATTACTGGTATATTTTTAAACAAATGTTATGGATCATTATAGCACCTTCTGAGAGCTAATGCTGCAAATGACTCTCTATAGTTAATGGAAAGAAAACAAAAGCTTTAGTAATATCAGACTATCCATTAGAGTACTATGGGAGATAATAGTCCCTAAAGAGCAGGGAAGAGTTGAACTCTTGCCCTCTCTTCAGATAAGAGAACTGGTATTAAGAAAACTGGCTAGAAAAGGAAGAAAACAGGGCTGCATAACTACCACTGTTCACCACCACCACCATCAACAACAACAACACTCCCTGCCCCACCACCACTATAAAGTATGGCTTAGAAAACTGACTGCACTACTCTTCAATAATGTCTAGCAGTCCCAGAGCATTAGAAGGAGAGTTCAGCAAGAATTAACTATTCCTAGAATATGTCAAGTGAGAAAGATCAAAAAGGTAAGAAAAGGGAGAGGAAGGAAAAGACACTATGCTAGATGCTACTCAAGTCTTATATTATTTATCATTATCATTTTATTAATGAGAAAACTGAGGTTCAGCAAAGTCAAGTAAATTTCCTAACACTATTATACACTGTCTTCTAAAAGTCATAAATTTCCAATGAAGACTGACAATATGAATCAAAAAGCTCAAAATTATTTATACTCTTTTAGCCAGTAAATTCGCTTCTGGGAAACCATGCCTAAAAAAGAATCCTGAACACAGGAGGAGAAAAATTCATGCCCAAAGGTAGGTATTCAATATTATTAATGATAATGAATAATTGAAAACAAATAAAATGTCCAGTGATTGGGAAATGATTAAATACGTCCACTTAATGGACTATTATTACAGCCATTAAAAAGAATCAGTACACAAAATTTTATAAACACAGCAAAACGCCTACAGTAAAATATTATATGAAAAAAGAAGAATACAAAAAATTGTACATAAAAGGTGTCCATAAAATATGATTACAACTACGTATAGAAAATTATGCTCAGACAAAAAAAAAGACTGGAAGGAAATACACCAAAATAATTGTGGTTCTTTGAGGGGAAACCATATATGTACAAACATTAGAGTAAAGAAGAACTGACTTAAAATCTCACTTAAGCTATTCACTAGCTATATTATCCTGGGCAGGTTTCTTAACCTCCCTTAGTCTCAGTCTACCTCCGTAGAATTGCTCTGAAAACTAAATAATGCATGCAAAGCATTTTGCACATAGTAGGTGCTCAGCAAATGACAGCTATTTATATTCTGTTTTCTCTATTTCCATATTTTATAATAAAGTATGTTTACATTACAAAGCAAAAATACCAATAAACTCAAAAAGAAAACTGCTTCAGATCATATAGCTAATAAATGGATAGGCCAGAATTGGAAACCAGATCCAGCCAACTATAAAACCGTGTGCCTAACTCCTACCATCTCCATAAATAACCAGTGAGCCAAGGTATTAGAAGGGTCATTACTGGGGCCGGCCCGGTGGCGCAAGCGGTTAAGTGCGCGCGCTCCGCTGCGGCGGCCCGGGGTTCGCTGGTTCGGATCCCGGGCGCGCACCGACGCACTGCTTGGTAAGCCATGCTGTGGCGGCGTCCCATATAAAGTGGAGGAAGATAGGCACCGATGTTAGCCCAGGGCCGTCTTCCTCAGCAAAAAAAGAGGAGGATTGGCGGATGTTAGCTCAGGGCTGATCTCCTCACAAAAAAAAAAAAAAAAAAGAAGGGTCATTACTACAGACATAAGATAGTGGCAGAGACGGATAGAGAGGAGAGCTCAGAGTATGCAATTACAAGAGTCAGTGAGACCTAATTTTTTTTTTAATTTTTTTGTAAGGAAGATCAGCCCAGAGCTAACATCCATGCCAATCCTCCTCTTTTTGCTGAGGAAGACTGGTCCTGAGCTAACATCTATTGCCAATCCTCCTCCTTTTTCTTTCCCTTTTTCTCCCCAAAGCCCCAGTAGACAGTTGTATGTCATAGTTGCACATCCTTCTAGTTGCTGTATGTGGGAGGCCGCCTCAGCATGGCCGGACAAGCAGTGCGCCGGTGTGCACCCGGGATCCGAACCCAGGACGCCAGTAGCGGAGCGTGTGCACCCAACAGCCAAGCCACGGGGCCGGCCCCCAGTGAGACCTTTATGATGGGGCAGGAGCAAATGGCACAAGGCCTGAAGCTTGGGCCTACTTGAAGATGTTCCTGGGAAACTGACATTCACTTCACCTGATCTCCCAGTCCACAATCAGGAATGTTTTGGGATTGTTTTATATCAGTTACTTGCCCCTGGCTGGCACCTAACCAGCAGTCTCCAGATCAATCAGATGGGAAGGATGGCAGGAGGGTGTAAAAGGTCTATGAGAATTGGAGAGGGCAAAACTTATGCCTTGCAGTCTCCTCATTATGCATGGATGCCATCTTCTTCAACCAAATGCCCCCATGGGAACTTAGGGAGCCCTGGGAGCTGGCACTTCCCTCTGAAAGCACTCTGGGTTATGCCCTTCTTTGTGAATCCTAAGCCACTGACAATGTTGAACTTTATCTGAGCCTTGAGCTCCAGGAAAACAGTGACTGTTAAGAAATCCCCCACCCTTTTGGGTTCTGAAAAACAGCTAAAACACAAAGGACCACCCTGCCCTCACATATAAGACCCATCTCCATCCTTTCTCATGACTCCCATAAGACTCGAAGGTGACTCCCTTGTTTAACTACGTCTATAATACCCCAAGTTTCCTTCCTTTTCTTTGAAATGTCCATCAGTGAAGGTTCTCCCTGTGGCAATAACCTAAATACAACCACCCCCTTAAACTGTCCAGTGTGCAGTTTTGGTGCTTTTGGTTTTACTATCTGAGTTGCATGGGAAGCATTGTCAAATCAGAAAAAAATGCTTAGCCTTCCCTAGGTTAAAATTGTCTGAGTAAAATGTTTTAATATACATATTTCAGACATTGCATGCTATACAGGAGGTTCCTAAAGAATTGTCGATGCCCTCGTTTTCCATGATATATTTCTGTTTATCAGAGGCCTGGTGCTTCCTTGCCTGATATTAGACAACAGTATAATAATGTCAGTCGTAATTTATTTTTTAAATGTTAACTTGATTGCAATGTTACCTCTTTAATTTGAAATTAACATCTTCAAATCAGTGTGAAACTGGGGACTCACATCACTTACCTATGGAATCTTATTAATATACATATGTTTAGGACCTACTGCAGATGATTGATTCTTTTTACTTGATATTCTTGATGTATTCTTGGTATATTCTAACTATACGGTTAGTATATCGTCAGTATTATCATGCTATATCTGAAGATTTTTTCTTTGTAAAGATTGTACTCATCCATTTTTATAAATTAGATGTAATATCCACTCTTTTTGAAAATAGAAATCATTGTTTATAGATGTTTTGCCTAAAAACTTTCTGTGGATTTTTTATCTTGTTTTGCATGCCACAGAAACAACCATACATCCTTGTCAGCTGCATTACTATTCTTGTAATAAACTCTCATTAGATCTTTTACTTTTGAAAATTATCAGTAGTAAGTTAGCCACAGCCATTTAAATCTTTTCCTCATCTATAGATAGTTTTTTTATGTTTTAATCTGATGCATTCCTGAAATCACTAGCAATCGGCTACAGGCCAGAATACTTCATTGTTAACAAAGGACTTTCTCAGAACCCCATGGAAAAGGTCTGTTCCAGGTACTTCTGTATATAGGCTTCTGATTGCATCCTTTAAAGAACTTTGAGACTATACCAGTGAACTGAGTCAGGATTTCAAGAACTAATCGAGAATCAGAGGAGTTCATGACACTGCTAATGCAAGGTCGGGTGGAACAAGAATTAATTACTCAGGACTGAATAAACTGATGAAGGATGATTGAGGGTTTTGTTTGGAATCTTACTGATGTTATAATGTTCTATTTTTGAATATATAAGGAACCCAATTCTCTTATTTTGTAATCTATAAATCAATTTAGTAGATTACGCTCTTGTAAATTGAAATGAAACATTTATAAATGATACCTTATTCTCTCTTCCAAATTCCCTCCAGGATTAGAAACTCATTAAATATTCTTGTTTCCATGACAATACAATTATTTGCCTAGGTTTAATAAGAGTCTGTTCTTTTTGTTATCAGGACAGGATTGGAAACATTGGTTATGCAATCAAGGCCTTGCCTGAAATGACATATCTGAAAATGATGCTCATCCAATCAGATATGACAAGATAGTTTTAAGGAGCAAAGGTTGACTTTATGGAGCCAATACATACAAAGCCCTCTTGGGAAAACAAGGCTCATACTGGCTTACAGAGTTCCCAGCCTTAAAGGTGAATAAAGAAAGTCCCTTCCTGGCAGGTCCCAAAACTGTAGGATATTTTGGGGATCTAGAGAATAGAGGAATTCACCCAAATTTATAGGTACTGCAGGCAAAATCTGGTGGATAATTCTTGGCTTGGCTTTCTAGCCTCAAGAGGTTTTTAAAAGTCGAATCTGAGATACTTTATGAAATCTTTTAGCAAAGCAAATTTAAATAGACCCAAATGACAAATTACCATCCTTGATGCAACTATATAAATAATTAGGCCAAATCTAATGATAACAGCCTTATATTTTGATCAAGAATAATTTTTCTTTGAGATTAACTTTGATCAAAACAGAGAAATGTTGTGTTTCCATGGAAAATGGTGCACTGTCTATAGCACACCCATCTGGATTATCAGAGTTTTGCCCTGTTCTTTGTCTCTGAGCTAGTTGAGCTTTTACAGCTGTTGTTAATTGTGAGTAACTTAGAAGCATGCAAACTGTCTTGTCTAGTTGAGATTTAATTGATTTTCTCTCCTTCTCTGTCAAAAAAAACAGTTTAGTACCTATCTGTAAATCAAACTGGATCTTGCTACCTTGCCTAATTTGTAAATACTTACCAAATATTCAATGCTTCCCATTTCCTTCAATATCTAGTTATAATCCTCCAAACTAACAATTCCAACTTTCCCCCTCTCATCTGACTTGGGGTCATGGAGAACTAAAATCTGATAGCCCAGATCCCTATAGGGATTCCAGGTTGCATTGTAACTGGCCCCTTCCCCAGTATCTGAAGAAGACCTGTGAGCTGAAGCCCGATAACTTGATATAAACATCTAGGGGCTCGTCACCACAGCAGACCATGCATTGGGCTAGAATTCTCCCTAGACAAGTCATTGTCTGGACTAAGGAAGTCTGGTGAAATGCTGAGCTCATGTATGCCCCTATGTGAAAGATAGCCAAGACTGTGGACAATGTCACCAACTGCACTGACATCCCATCTTGAAAGTTTCAAGAAACTCCATGAGTGGCACTACATAATCAAAAGATTTTCCCCCACTGACCTCTTTGAAATCACTGGACCCTCAGGGTTCAACTCCTGCCTTTTTACTTTACTAGAAACTTTTATACTAATATTTCTCGTTTTCATTTTAGGTATCCCTCTTCTTTTAAGATGCCTGATCTCCAGGACCCTAAAACAATATAGCTTCGCCACCACCTCTCAAAGGATGGTCCAACTGGTTTTACAGAAAAAACACCAAGAAAAGTCCTCGAGAGACTATTTCTTAAGTCCCATTTCATCACAATCAATAGGTTTATGATCTGCTGTGAGTTTTCAAAAACAAATAATATTCATGTTGAACAAAATTGTGGGGGTTGCGGGGAGCTGACAATATTGAACTTTATCTAAGCCCTCTGCTCTCAGGAAGCAGTAATGGGTGGCTGATGGACGTTTCGACCTGTAAGTTTAACCTTAAATCAACCTGCTTGGTCCACAAATGAGTTTCTTGAAATATGTTAGGATGACTGGAGTGGACATGTGATTTGCAGTCTGAGATTTAAAAACATTTCTTTTTCTTTCTCCAGGTATAAGCAAACAACCTGCTAAAACCCAATGGGTGCCACCTTCTAGGGAAGAGGTAGCAAGCTAGATGCACAGAGGAGAAGAACTATGCTACCAGGGTTCACCCAATGGACACCATGCTTAGTGATAACAAGACTGAAATTCAGGGTTAAAATATGAGGTCCTGAGGAGAGAAGTCAAGATGGCGGCATCAGCAGAATCTGAACTCACCTCCTCCCGTGGACACAGCCAATTTACAACAACTCGTGGAAAAATTACCCTTGAGACAGAACTGAAAACTGGATAAGAGGAACTCCTGCAACAAAGGACGATGGTAATTGAGGTGGAAGAGGCAGAAACTCCCTTCTGGAGAGAAAAAACCCCGCCTTCACAAGCCGCCAGCTTAACGGCCACCTAGGAGCAGCCCAAAGACACGCAGCACTCCCTGGAGGAGCGGGGCCCTGAGTTGGGGAGCAGCCCCACTGGGGTCATTTTGTGGACCCAGCACAATGGAGACGAGTGGCATAACATCTGACTTTGCCTGCTACTAAAATATTGGGGAGCTCCCCCAGAAAAGCTGGTTCACAAAGACATCAAAACCGGCTCTTCAAGGGCCCACGCACAAACTCACCCATTTCAGTAAGCAACCAAAAATCACCAGAAAGAAAGGTGCACAGTGCTTCGGTGAAAAGAGACTCACATGATAGGCTCTAAGTGCATTGCAGTGAGAGGTGAGAACTCTCCAGGGACTGGGACATTGGCGGCGGACATTGTTGTGGCCTGTGGTGTGGGCGTGCTGATACAGACTACATTGGAGTTTGCCCTGAGGCCTGCTAGCCCAGGTCTGCCCCACTCACTAGAGCACTGATTTAATCCAGCTCAGCCAGGGCATGCAGCCCACCCTAGAGACAGGCCACAACCAACAACAAGCCCTCAGGCAATTTGTGGGCCTGCATAGATTGGTGACTTGATTCTCTGCAGCCTGGCAACAACCCACTTCATTGGGGCAGGGTGTGCACAAGGAGTGGGTGGAGAGTGTGGGGCAGTGGTGGAGTGTGTGGGGCTCCTGACGTGGAGAGACTGGGTCCACTTCAGGAGATCGGGGCGTGCACACGGGTCACGACTGTGTTGACTGTGTGTGTGGACCTGTGGGGGGCAGGGATTGTCAGCTGCAAAAGAATTGTGCTTCTCAAAGACCGACATGGGGGTTCACTCCACCTTCCAAAGACTGAAACAATTGGGTGCTCCCATGTCTGAGCCCAGCCCCAACCAGCTGCAATCCTCAGAGAGCTGACAAGAGACCTAAAGGCTGGAGGCTTACAGCAATTGTAAGGCCCTGAGCCTAACAACCTGCCACGCTGGGAGGCTACTCACTTAAAAGAAATACTGCAACACAAATGTGGTATTAGAACTTGCAGCCAAATGTGCTGGGACACCCGAAACCTGATAAAGAAACTGAAGGGCCCACGAAAACTACAAGCAGCTGAGCATTACAACAGCTGGCCAGGAGCATAACTAAGCCTCCCTGGGCACCTACAGGAAGAGCAAACACGCCACAACAGAAGGACACAGCCCACATGGCAGTCACTCCTGGAACACTGAGAACTCAGGGAAGCACACTGCAGGCCTCCTAATGCATCACTTATATAAGGTCACCTATCCAAGAGCAGGAGATGTAGCTGACCTCCACAAAACGTAGACACAAGCACAGGGAAAGAGGTAAAATGAGGAGGCAAAGGAATACATTCCAAGTAAGGGAACAGGACAAAACCCCAGAAAAGGAACTAAGTGAAACAGAAATGAGCAACCTACCTGACACAGAGTTCAAACAGAGAGTTTTAAGGATGCTGACTGATGCGGGGAGAAGAATATATGAACTCAGGGAGAATGTCAACAAAGAAATGGAAGATATAAAAAAGAACCAATCAAAAATGAAGAATATAACACTGGAACGGAAAAATTCACCAGATGGACTCAAAAGCAGAGTAGAGGATACAGAAGAACAGATCTGCGAGCTGGACGAAAGACTGGAAGAAATTACCCAAGCTGAACAGGTCAAAGAAAAAAGAATTAAAAGAGTGAGGACAGTCTAAGGGACCACTGGGACACCATCAAGCACACTAACATCCGTGTTATAGGTGTCCCAGAAGGAGAAGAGCGAGACAAAGGGGCAGAAAATCTATTTCAAGAAATAATAGATGAAAACTTCCCTAACCTAAGGAAGGAAACAGACATCCAGGTACAGGAGGCACAGAGAGCCCTAAACAAGATAAACACAAAGAGGCCCACACCAAGACACATCATAATCAAAATGTCCAGAATTAAAGATAAAGAGAGAATCCTAAAAGTCGCAAGAGAAAGACAAGTTACGTACAAGGGAAACACCATAAGGCTATCAGCTGACTTCTCAGCGAAAACCTTACAGGCTAGAAGAGAGTGGTATGATATATTTAAAGTGCTAAAAGGAAAACACTTACAGCCAAGAATACTCTATCCAGCAAGGTTATCATTTAAAATGGAAGGAGAGTTCAAAAATTTCCCAGAAAAGAAAAATTAAAGGAGTTTGTCAACAAGAAACCAGTGCTACAAGAAATGTCAAAGGGACTGATTTAAGGGGAAAAAAGAAGACCGCAAATAGGAAAAATTATCTATTTCCATGATAAGAGGGAAATGGATACAAATGCACAAAAAAGAGGTTAGATATGATAACAAAAACAAAAATGAGGTAGGAGGGGAGTTCAAGAGTAGAGCTTTCACACAGAGGTCAAACTAAAGAGACCATCAATTCTGTATAGAAAGAGAAAGGAACAGAGAAGGACTACTAAAACACTGAGAAAAAAAAAGTTAAAACATGGCAGTAAGTACATACTTATCAATAGCTACTTTAAACGTCAATGGACTAAATGCTCCAATCAAAAGGCATTGGATGCCTGACTGGATAAAACAACAAGACCCATATATATGCTGCATAGAAGAGACACACTTCAGACCTAAAGACACTCACAAACTGAAAGTGAAGGGATGGAATAAGATACTCCACAAAAATGGTAATGAAAAGAAATCTGGGGTAGCAGTACTCATATCAGACAAAATAGACTTTAAAACAAAACCTGTAAAAAGAGACAAAAAAGGGCATTACATAATGATCAAGGGAACAATCCAACAAGAGGATACAACACTTGTAAATATCTACACACCCAATGTAGGTGCACCTAAATATGTAAAGCAATTATTAAAAGACATAAAAAGAGAAATAGACAGTAACACAATAATAGTAGGGGTCTTTAACACTCCACTTACACCAATGGATAGATCATCCAAACGGAAGATCAATAAGGAAACATTGGCCTTAAATGACACACTAGAACAGATGGACCTAGTAGACATATACAGAGCATTCCATCCAAAAACCAAAGAATACATGTTCTTTTCAAATGCACATGGAACGTTCTCCAGGACTGATCACATATTAGGCCACAAAACAAGTCTCAATAAATTTAAGTAGATTGAAATAATATCAAGCATCTTTTCTGACCACAACGGTATGATACTAGAAATCAACTATAGGAATAAAATCAGAAAAGCCACAAATACATGGAGATTAAACAAAATGCTACTGAACAACGATTGGGTCAATGAAGAAATCAAAGGAGAAATCAAAAAATGCCTGGAGACAAATGAAAATGAAAATACGACATGCCAGAATTTATGGGATACAGCAAAAGCGGTTCTAAAAGGGCAGTTATTCAGGCCTATCTCAACAAACAAGAAAAATCTCAAATAAACAATTAACAATGCACCAAACAGAACGGGAAAAAGAAGAACAAACCAAGCCCAAAATCAGTAGAAGAAGGGAAATAATAAAAATCAGAGCAGAAATAAATGAAATAGAGACTAAAAAAACAGTAGAAAAAAATAATAAAACCAAGAGCTGGTTCTTTGAAAAGATAAACAAAATTGACAAACCTTTAGCTAGACTCACCAAGAAAAAAAGAGAGAAGGCACAAATAAGTAAAATCAGAAGTGAAAGAGGAGAAATTACAACAGACACCTCAGAAATACAAAAGATTATAAGAGAATAGTAAGAAAACCTATATGCCAACAAATTTGACAGTCTGGAAGAAATGGATAAATTCTTAGAATCATACAACCTTCCAAAACTGGATCAAGAAGAAATAGAGAATTTGAATAGACCAATCACCAGTAAGGAGATCCAAACAGTAATCAAAAACCACCCCAAAAATAAAAGTCCAGGGCCAGATGCCTTCTCTGGTGAATTCTACCAAACATTCAAAGAAGACTTAAAACCTATGCTTCTCAACCTCTTCCAAAAAATTGAGGAGAGGGGGAAGCTCCCTAACTCATTCTACAAAGCCCACATTACCTTGATGCCAAAACCAGAGAAGGACAACAGAAAAAAAGAAAATTACAGGCCAATATCACTGATGAACATCGATGCAAAAATCCTCAACAAAATAACAAATCGTATACAACAATACGTTAAAAAGATTATACACCTTGATCAAGTGGGATTTATTCCAGGTACGCAGGAATGGTTCAACATTCGCAAGTAAATCAATGTAATACACCACATTAATAAAATGAAGAATAAAAATCACATAATCATCTCAATAGATGCAGAGAAAGCATTTGATAAGATACAGCATCCATTTATTATAAAAACTCTGAATAAAATGGGTGTAGAAGGAAAATACCTCAACATAATAAAGGCCATATATGACAAACTCAAGCTAATGTCATCCTCAATGGTGAAAGACTGAAAGCTATCCCTCTAAGAACAGGAACCATACAAGGATGCCCACTCTCACCACTCCTATTTAACATAGTACTGGAAGTCCTAGTCAGAGCAATCAGGCAAGTAAAAGAAATAAAAGGGATCCAAATTGGAAAGGAAGAAGTGAAACTCTCACTATTTGCAGATGACATGATTTTATATATAGAAAATCCTAAAAAAAACCAGAAAACTTTTAGAAGTGATAAACCAATACGGTAAAGTTGCAGGATACAAAATCAACATACAAAAATCAGTTGCACTTCTATACACTAACAACGAGGTAGCAGAAAGAGAAATTAAGAATACCATCCCATTTACAATTGCAACAAAAAGAATAAAATACCTAGGAATAAACTTAACCAAAGAGGTGAAAGATCTTTACACCAAAAACTGTAAAACATTGGTGAAAGAAATTGAAGTAGACACAAAGAAATGGAAAGATATTCTGTGCTCTTAGATTGGAAGAATTAACATAGTTAAGATGTCCATATTTCCTAAAGCCATCTATAGATTCAATGCAATCCCTATCAAAGTTCCAACAACATGTTTCACAGGAATAGAATAAAGAATCCTAAAATTTATATGGAACAACAAAAAACCCCGAATAGCTAAAGGAATCCTGAGAAAAAAGAACATAGCTGGAGGTATCACACTCCCTGGTTTCAAAACACACTACAAAGTTATAGTAACCAAAACAGCATGGTACTGACACAAAAACAGACACACCGATCAATGGAATAGAATCAAAAGCCCAGAAATAAACCCACACATCTATGGACAGCTAATCTTTGACAAAGGAGCCAAGAACATACAATGGAGAAAAGCAAGTCTCTTCAACGAATGGTGTTGGGAAAACTGGATAGCCACATGCAAACAAATGAAAGTAGGCCCTTACCTTACACCATACACAAAAATTAACTCCAAATGGATTAAAGACTTGAATGTAAGACCTGAAACTACGAAACTTCTAGAAGAAAACATAGGCAGTACGCTCTTTGACATTGGTCTTAGCAACATATTTTCAAGCACCATGTCTGACAGGGCAAGAGAAACAATAGAGAAAATAAACAAATGGGATTATATCAAACTAAAAATCTTTTGCACAGCAAAGGAAACCATCAACAAAATGAAACGACAACCTAACAATTGGGAGAAGTTATTTGCAAACCATACATCAGATAAGGGGTTAATCTCCAAAATATATAAAGAACTCCTGCATCTCAACAACAAAAAAACTATCAACCCAATTAAAAAATGGGCAAAATACCTGAACAGACATTTCTCCAAAGAAGATACACAGATGGCCAACAGACACATGAAAAGATGTTCAAAATCATTAACTATCAGGGAAATGCAAATCAAAACTACAATAAGATATCACCTCACGCTCGTCAGAATGGCTATAATTAACAAGACAGGAAACAACATGTGTTGGAGAGGACGTGGAGAGAAGGGAACTCTCATACACTGCCGGTGGGAGTGCAAACTGGTGCAGCGACTATGGAAAACAGTATGGAGAGTCCTCAAAAAATTAAGGATAGAACTACTCTAGGATCCAGCTATTCCACTGCTGTGTATTTATCCAAAGAACTTGAAAACACCCATGTGTAAAGATACATGCACCCCTGTGTTCACTGCAGCGTTATTCACAATAGCCAAGACTTGGAAGCAACCTAAGTGCCCATCCAGGGACGAATGGATAAAGAAGATGTGGTATATATACACAATGGAATACTGCTCAGCCATAAGAAATGATGAAATCCAGCCATTTGTGACAACATGAATGGACTTTGAGGGTATTATGCAAAGTGAAATAAGTCAGAGGGAGGATGTCGAATACCATATGATTTCCCTCATTAAGTAGTAGATAATAACAACAACAAACAATCACATAGAGACAGAGATTGGATTGGTGGTTACCAGAGGGGAAGGGGGGAGGGAGGAGGCCGAAAGGGATAATTTGGCACATGTGTGTGATGATGGGTTGTAATTAGTCTGTGAGTGGTGAACATGATGTAATCTATGCAGAAATAGAAGTATAATGATGTACACCTGAAATTTATACAATGCTATAAACCAATGTTACTGCAATTAACAAAAAATTAAAAAAAAAAAATGAGGTTCTTCAGTGAAATCTACCAGATAATTCTCAGAGTTTTTAAGGTTAAGGCAAAACTTTTGGGAATCTGCCCAGGTCCTCCTTCCTGATCCTTTCCCATCTGTGTATTTTTCCCCATAAGCTTCAGGATACAACCCAAACTCTTATATGAGGTAACGCAGGCCCTTCACTATCTTACCCAGGCATTGGCATCACAAAGCTGTGGGCTGTATTTGGCTAACAGATATGTTTTGTTTGGTTTGCACAGTGTTTAAAATTTAACTTAATTGCTGACACTTAAAAAATAGGGATATTATGCATAAAATATCTGGATATCACTTTCTGGTAAAAAATCAGATATTCTGGCAACATAGGGCCAGCATCTTTAGATGGCAACAATTACTGGAGCCCATTCAAGGATGCTGCTGTTAGATGGTTTGCCACAAGCCCCACCCCCTATTACCAAGTCACAGAGACAGAATATCAATTTCCTTCCTATATCCAGCCTGTTTGGCTCATTTTCATCCCCTGTCAAGATTCTAACTTCATCCCTACACACCTCTCTGGTCTTATTTCTGACTCCTCCCCACTCTTACCAGTCATATTCAATGACTTCCAGTTTCAAGAAAGATAATCTCAGTCTCCTCAACTGTGCCTTCGTTTATTTGTTTTCTCTGCCTATCTTTTCCTAAATATTACTAATTCTTCAAAAATTCAACTCAGACCAGGACCAGGACAGGGATGAGGCAAGTGAGGCACTTAGGGTGCAAAATTTAAGGAGGCACTCACACTGTGGTGCCCATCTGCACTTTGTATGAACCTCAGAATAAGTGCCTCCTTAAATTTGAGCTCTAGTAGCCTCACTTGCCTCAACCTAGCTCTGGATATAACTTAGATATCACTTCTCTGAAAACTCTTCCTTATTTATTCTCCCCATTACCCTTCCACATACATACACGTGTGCACACACACACAAAAACACACACACACCAGTCTGGAATAGGCGCTTCCATGTGCTTACCTCTACTATAGTACTTATATTGTATCGCAGTTGTCGGTTTACTCATATGCTTCCTTTAACAGACTATGAGATCCTTGAGGGCAGGGATATGTGTTCTGTGTCTCTGAATCCCGAGTCTATGGCACTTAGTGGACACTCTCTACTTATTTACTAATGAACAAATATATATCAAGGATCCTCCGAAAAGAGCAAGGAGGTACTCTCAAGCCTATGTGGGAAACAATATTCTTTTTACCTCCAGGTACTATGATGAGATAGGAAGTCATCTGCCTATACCTCCTTAAACTTACCTGAATGGAAGCTCCATGAGGACAGGGTTCATAGCAGGTGCTCAACAAAAATTTGTTGAATAAATCAATTGGGCTTTAGGAGTCTTCAGTTCTAATAGTAAATCTGGCACTACCTAGCTGTGTGAGACCTTCAATAATCACTAATTTATCTATGGATCTCGCTTTCCCTATCTATAGAATTGGTGGTTGGGGGAGAGGGTTGGTGAACTAGGTTAATATTATCTCTCTCTCATTAGTTTATGTAAAGTGCTTAGAATAATAAATATCTGGTGCTTGGTAACCACTCTGAAAGTATGGCTTCTTTTTTCTTTTAATCTGCAAATTCAATTCTTTAAGCAAATTCTTACATGCTTCATTTGAGCTCGGGTAGATGGAAGACACTGAGGATCCAAAGAGCACAGTTAGAAAAACCCTGAGACCTGACCTGGAATTCTAAAATGCTCACTGATGTTATGATGACTGTGTAGAAATCAGGGCCCTAAGCTCCACTATAGATATTCTGATTCATTTGATCTAAGATGGGTCCTGAGACTCTGGATCAAAAAGATCTCCAGGTGATTCTGATATGATGCTATATTAGGAATAACTGAACTAGATATTCTCTAAGGTCCCTGTGAACACTAACATTTGATTTTACATTTTCCTTTTGTAGTTAATTCAGGAAGTATAATTTCAAACTGACATCTTTTTGCAAAAGTTAGGTTCTACCACCTTCCTAGTAGGATCAGTAACAACTATGAGTTATTCAGCACCAACCATATGCGAGACACTAATCCAAAGGATTTACATATACTCTCTGATATATGTACTTCTCTGATTGACTCCTCACAATTCTGTGAAGTAGACTATACCCCCTACTTTACAGATGAGGAAAACAGAGGCCCAAGAAGCTCAAGTAATGTTGCCAAGATCCTATAGCTAATAAATAAAACTCAAATCTGAAGCAGACACAAGACTACCTAAACACTTGGGATTTCCCTTGGTTACCTAGCCATAAAGGTAAAGAAAAGGCCAGGCAATGTCAATTAAAGGCATAGATGTCTTGCTCTAGAGCAGTGACAAATGTCATGGTTAGGGCAGTGAGACACTTCCTCCCACTTGTCCCTGTTCTAAACAGACTGCTCAGGTTAGGTCCTAGAGCTGATCATCACGGGAAGGAGCTCTTCAGAGAGGCCTCAGGCTTTCCCTCACATTCTCTAGAAATCACTACCATCTCTGTTAGACAACTGCTATCTACAATGGCTTTAATGCTACTGAGTTATCTCTTGCAGCCATCAAGAAAAACCCATTATAGGAAGAACCACAAGACTTTCTTCACATGTAATGTGAAATCTAAAAGCTCAACTCAAAATTCCATCCTAACTGTACTTGTACCAATATTTCCAGTGAAACAGAAAATGTACTGACTCAGGGCCAGTAGTGTTGGCAATTAGCCGGCATAGCACACTCTGCTGTTTCACCTTCCAAAGCAACTGTTTTTTCCCAACAACAGTCTCCCAGTAGGGTCTCTAAGATTTCTTCTCAAAGCCTCCAAAGATCCTCAGCCTTTGCTGTGGGAGCATTAGTTGTTCTTCTCACTACCACCACAAATCCCAACTTTCAAAATGGCAAACTCAACAGGGACAATGACTATGAAGACCAATGAAATTCTCAAAATCTCTTTTCAGTCTCCATCAATAAAGGTCAGTTCATGAGTCAACACCCCTAAAAGCAATGGTAAGATGATAACTCCTAGTTTCTGGAACTGGCAGGCAAATGGTAACCGAGTTAAAGTGTAAGTATAAAGCATACATTAAGAAGCAAATGTGTCACAGGAAGCAACTCACATGGAGCCCACAGATACCCACAAGAACCTGGCAGCACCAGGGGGTCATTTTTACTTTTGTTTATAAGCCATTATGCTCAAGCTCAACACACCTTTTTTTCCTCCATGGCATTAGTTGACATTTACGGTATAGTTCAGGGAGGTGAGAGAGTTAAAACAAAAAGTTCAGCATAAAAGATGATAGAGAACACATCTCAGATCTATTGATTGGCTTTGCGGATAATGGGCACCTGTTCAAAGTCAGACTCTTCTAGCATAAAAAAGAGACAATTAGGGAAATACACATACCACGTATCTCCAATCTCCAAGGTTACCAATTGATAGGCAAGTAGTAGTTATTTTAACAAAGAAGTATGTTTTAGTCAGTTTGAGCTGCTATAACAAAATACCATAGACTGGGTGGCATATAAACAACAGATATTTCTTATAGTTCTGGAGGCTGGAAGTCCAAGATCAGGGTGCCAGCATGGTCAGGTTCTGGTGAGAGCCTTCTTCTGGGTTGTAGACTGCTGACATCTCATTGTATCCTCACATGATGGAAAGAGGGCTAGAGAGCTCTCTGAAGTCCCTTTTATGAAGGCACTAATCCCATTCATGAGGGCTCCACCCTCACAATCTAATTACCTCCCAAAGCCTCCACCTCCTGGTACCATCACATTGGAGGTTAGGCTTTCAACACGAATTTTGGAGAGATACAAACATTCAGTCCATTGCATTCTGCCCCTTGCCCCACAACATTTATGTCCTTCTCACATGCAAAATACATTAATTCCCATCTCAACAGCCCCAAAACTCTTACCTCATTCCAACATCAACTCTTAAGTCTAAAGTACAAAGTCTTATCTAAATATCTAAATCAAATATGGGTGAGACTCAAAGTATGAATTATCTTGAGGCAAAATTCCTCTCTAGCTGTGAACCTGTGAAAACAAACAAGTTATGTGCTTCCAAAATACAATGGTGGGAGAGGAATATACTAGACGTTCCCATTCCAAAAGGGAGAAAGGAAAGAAGGAAGGGATGATGGGTCCCAAGCAAATCCAAAATCTAGCAAGGCAAGTTCCATGTGATCTTAAGACTTGAGAATAATGCTCTTTAGCTTGATGTTCTGCCTTCCAGACCCACTGAGGCAGCAGTCCTGCCTTCTGGGCACACTAAGGTGGCAACATCACCCCCACAGTTTGGTGGAGGGCTGCCTACCATCCACCATGGTGTCTTTCTGCAGTGGACGCACTCATGTCTTGGTTCTCTGGAGTGGGGGGTTGTACCCTCAGGGCTCTGCAGGGTGGCCCCACCCCTATGGCTTCCTAGGTATTGGTCTTGCCTTTTGAAATCTTAGGTGGAGGCAGCCCTGCTTCCCAGGGCCTATGCACTCTAGGCCTATGGTGGGAATAGCAGCCTTAATGATCTCTGAATCACTTTCAGGGTCCTTTTCCCCTTGTCTTGAAGAACAGTGCGTGTTCACAGCAAAATTACTCTACGATCTGGTCCTGTAGAGTCTAAGAAGTTGAACGGTCTTTCTTCATTTAATCCCAATTTCTCTGTTTCCTTTAGATCTAGCTGGCAGTATTTCTGCTGGTAGAATCCCATCTCTATTCCTGGCTTTTCTTGAGATGATTGATTAAATCCATGGTTCACACTCACACTAATCTCCTTATCAAAGAGTAGATCCACCTGACACTTAGTGTTCTCTTCCAAACACACTTTCTCATTTTTGTAATATGGACAGGCAGAGGATTGTCCAAATCTTTAAGTTTTGGTTCCTTTTTGCTTAACAATTCTGTCTTCAATTCATTTCTCTCCTTTATATTTTACTATAAGCAGTCAGGAGGAACTAAGCCACTCTTTTAACACTTTGCTTAGATATTTCCTCAGCCAAATATCCAACTTTATTTCTTGCAAGTTTTACCTTCCACAAAACACTAGAACATGAATACAGTTCAGCCAAGTTCTTTGCCTCTTTATAACAAGGATCACCTATTCTCCATTGTCCAATAACATGTTCCTCATTTCTGTCTGAGATCTCATCTCAGAATGGCCCCTACCATCCATATTTCTACCAATATTCTGTCCATGACTGCTTAAGTATTCTCCAAGAAGACTGAAGTTTTTCTACTGTTCTCTTTTCTTTCTGAGCTATTACCAGAATTGCCTTTAAAATTCCATTCATAACAATCTAGGCTTTTTCTGATATGCACCTCAAAACTCTCTGAGCCTCTGCCCATTACCAAGGTCCAAAGCCACTTCTACATTTTTACGTATTTGTTACAGCAGCACCCCCACTTCTCAGTACCAATTTCTGTCTTACTGAGTTTGGCCTGCTATAACAAAATACCATACACTGGGTGGCTTATAAACAACAGAAATTTATTTCTCACAGTTCCAAAGGCTGGAAGTCTGAGATCAGGGCATCAGCATGGTCAGGTTCTGGTGAGAGCCCTCTTCCAGGTTGCATACTGCTGACTTTTCATTGTATTCTCACATGATGGAAAGAAGGTGAAAGAGCTCTCTGGGGTCTCTTTTATAAGGGCACTAATTCCACTCCCGAGGGCTCCACTTTCACGACCTAATCACCTCCCAAAGCCCCACCTCATAATACCATCACATCATGGGCTAGAATTTCAACATATGAATTTTAGGGGGGGGAAAACATTCAGTCCATTACAAAGTACAAATAAATCAAATCTTATCTTAACAATAATGATTAGAGTTTGGTGTCAAGATGGTGGTGTAGCTGGACTCTGAACTCACCTCCTCCCATGGACACCACAAATTTACAACTACTCTTAGAAAAATTACCCCTGAGAGAGAACTGAAAACTGGATAAAAAGAACCGCTGCAACAAGAGACAGTGCTGGCTGAGGTGGAAGAGGCAGAAATTCATTTCTGTAGAGAAAAAGAGCCACCTTAACAAGCCATAGCACTTCATGGCTGGCCAGGAGCAATCCTAAGGTATGCAGCCTTCCCTGGAGGAGTGGCGGATCTGACAGGGGGAGCATTACTGCTATAAGCAGCTTTTGGACTCAGCACACTGAGACAAGAGTCATAATACCTGGATTTGCTGTCTATTAACTGCAATGCGGAATACCCCCAGAAAAGCTATCAGACTTAAAGGGAAAAAAAAAAGCCTGCTCTTAAAGGGTCCAAGCACAAATTTACCCATTTCAGAAAGAAACGTAAAATCAGCAGAAAGAAATTTACACAGTCCTTTGGTGAAAAGAGACTCACTTGATAGGCTCTGGAAGCATCTTGGTGAGAGGTGAGACCTCTCCAGGGACTGAGACATTGGTGGCAGTCATTATCGTAACCTAGTACAGGCGTGATGACACAGATGCTGTCAGATGCCAATGGAGTTTCTCCCCTGGCCTGTTAGCCCAGGGGCTGCCCCATGCACCAGAGCATTGATTTAATACAGCTCAGCCAGGGCAGGTACCCCACCTTAGGGACTGGCGCCACCCAACAGCAAGCCCTCGGGCAACTTGTGGACCTGCATAGGCGGGGTGCCTGGATCCTCTGCAGCCAGGTGAATGGGTCCACCTCTGTGGGGCAGAGCATGTGTGAGGAGAGGTTGGAGTATGACAGCAAAGGTGGAGTGTGGGGGGCCTCAGCAGTGGGGTGACTTCGTCTGCCTCAGGGGGTTGGGGCACACGCATGGGGCAGGACTGTGTGTGTGGCCCTGTGGGTGGTGGGGCTTGTCAGCTGCAGAAGACTTGTGCTTCTCACAAGGTGCCACACAGGGGATCGGCCCCACCTTCCAAAGCCTGAAAAAACTGGGTACTCCCATGCCAAAGGCCAGCCCCATAAAGCTGCAATTCTGAGAGAGCTGACAACAGCCTTGCAGGCCGGAGGCATACAGCAATTGTAAGCCCTTGAGCGTAGCAACCAGCCATGCTGGGGGCCTACTCACTTAACAGAAAAACTGCAATAGGAAGGAGCTATTAGGCCTTGCAGCCAACTACGCTTGGGTTCCCCACACCTGATAAAGTGACTGAAGGAACTACAGCAGCCACATGCAGCTGAAAATCACGACCAATCAGCCAAGGGGACAGACTAGCCTCTCCGGGCACCTGCAGCAGCCACATGCAGCTGAGAATCACGACCACTCAGCCAAGGGGACAGACTAGCCTCTCCAGGCACTTGCAGCAAGAGCAACCCTGCCACAACAGAAGGACAACACACGTAGCCCACATAGGGGTCATGCCTGAAATATTTGGAACTGGAGACGAGAGGTAAGCACACAGTGGGCCCTCATAAGGCATTTCTTACAAAAGGCCACCTCTCCAAGATCGGGAGTGTAGCTGACCTAACTAATATATAAAAATAAGCACAGAGAAAGAGGCAAAACGAGGAGACAAAAGAATACGTACCAAGTAAGGGGAGAGGACAAAACACAAGAAAAAGAACTAAACAAAAGAGAAATAAACAATCTGCCTGAAAAAGAATTCAAACAAAAAGTCATAGGGAGGCTTACTGATCTTGGGAGCAGAACAGATGAACACAGTGAGAACTTCAACAAAGAACTGGAAAATATAAAAGCGAACCAATCAGAATTGAAGAATATAATACTGGAAATGAAAAATTCACTAGGGGGAATCAATAGCACAGTAGATGATACAGAAGAATGGATCAGCGAGCTGGACAAAAGACTAGAGGAAATCACCCAAGCTGAACAGATAAAAGAAAAGAAAAATTGAAAACAATAAAAAGAGTGTAAGGGAACTCTCAAACAACATCAAGTGCACTAACATTCGTATTATAGGTGTCCCAGAAGGAGAAGAGTGAGACAAAATGGCAGAGAAACTATTTGAAGAAACAATAGCTGAAAACTTTCCTAACCTAAGTTAACAGACATCCAGGTACAGGAAGCACAGAGAGCACCAAAAAAGATAAACCCAAAGAGGGCCACACCAAGACGCATAATAATTAAAATGTCAAGAATTAAAAATAAAGGGAGAATCCTAAAATACACAAGAGAAAGACAGCAAGTTACAAACAAAGGAAACCCTCTAAGGCTATCAGCTGACTTCTAAGCAGAAATCTTACAGGCTAGAAGAGAGTGAGGAGATATATTTAAAGTCCTAAAAGGAAAAAACCTACAACCAAGAATACTATACCTGGCAAAGGTATCATTCAGAATGGAACAGAGATTACAATTTTCCCAGACAAGCAAAAATTAAAGGAGTTGATCACCAAAAAACCAATCCTCCAAGAAATGCTAAAGGGACTTATTTGAGGGGGAAGAGAAGACCACAAATAGGAAAAAAATATCTATTTCCATGATAAGATAGTAATGGATCCAAATGCACAAAAAAGAGGTTAGATATGATATCAAAAACATGAAATGTGGGGTGAGGGGAGTAAAAGAGCAGAACTTTTAGAAAGAGGTCAAACTAAAGAGACCATCAGCATAATATAGATTGCTATATATGTAAGTTAATATATATGAAGCTCATGATAATCACAAACCACAAACCTAGAATAAGTACACAAAAAACAGAGAGAAAGGGACCTAAACATGAGAGTAAAGAAAGTCATCAAACCACAAGAGAAGAAGAAAGGAACAGAGAACAACTACTAAAACACCCTGAAAAAAAGCAACAACATGGCAGTAAGTACATTCTTATCAATAGCTACTTTAAATGTCAATGGACTAAATGCTCCAATCAAAAGACACTGGGTGGCTGACTGGATAAAAAAGAAGACCCATATACATCCTGTGTACAAGACACATGCTTCAGATCTAAAGACACTCTCAAATTGAAGTTGAGGGGATGGAAAAAGATACACCACGCAAATTGCAATGAAAAGAAAGCTGAGGTAGTAATACTTATCTCAGACAAAATAGACTTTAAAACAGAAACTGTAACAAGAGACAAAGAAGGGCATTACATAATGATAAAAGGAACAATCCAACAAGAGGATATAACACTCGTAAATCTCTGTGCACCCAACAAAGGAGCAGCTAAATATATAAAGCAATTATTAACAGAGATAAAAGGAGAAATAGACAGTAACACAACAGTAGGGAACTTGAACACTCCACTGAAAGCAATGGATACATCATCCAAACAGAAGATCAATAAAGAAACATTGGCCTTAAACAACATACTAGACGAGATGAACTTAGTTGATATATACAGAACATTCCATCCCAAAACCGCAGAATACACATTGTTTTCAAATGAACATGGAACATTCTCTAGGATTGATCACATATTAGGTCACAAAACAAGTCTCAATAAATTTAAGAAGAGTGAAATAATACCAAGCATCTTTTCTGACCACGATGGTATAAAACTAGAAATCGACTACAGGAAGAAAATCAGAAAAGTCACAAATACGAGGCAATTGAACAAAATGCTACTGAACAACGATTGGCTCAATGAAGGAATCAAAGGAGAAATAAAAAAAAAATACCTGGAGACAAATGAAAATGAAAATATGATATGGCAAAATTTATGGGATCCAGCAAAAGCAGTTCTAAGAGAGAAGTTTACAGTAATACAAACCTACCACAAATCACAAGAAAAACCTCAAATAAACAATCCAACAGTACACGTTAAGGAAGAGGAAAAAAAAAGAACAAACAAAGCCCCAAATCAGAAGAAGGAAGTAAATAATAAAAAATCAGTGCAGGAATAAATGATATAGAGACTAAATAACAATAGAAAAAAATCAATGAAACTAAGAGCTGGTTCTTTGAAAAGATAAACAAAATTGACAAACCCTTAGCTAGATTCACCAAGAAAAAAAGAAGGCTCAAATAAATAAAATCAGAAATGAAAGAGGAGTAATTACAACGGACACATCAGAAATACAAAGACAATGAGCAAACACCATGGAAAGGTATAAGCCGACAAATAGGATAATCTAGAGAAATGGAAAAATTCTTAGAATCATACAACCTTCCAAAACTGAATCAAGAAGAAATAGAGAAGTTGATAGACCAATAACAAGTAAGAAGACGGAAACAGTAATCAAAACTCTCCCCCCAAAAAAAGTCCAGGACTAGAGGGCTTCCCTGGTAAATTCTACCAAACATTCAAAGAAAACTTAATAACTATCCTTCTCAAACTCTTCCAAAAAGTCGAAGAGGAGGGGAAGCTTCCAAACTCATTCTGCGAACTCAATCTTACCCTGATACAAAAACCAGACAAGGACAATACAAAAAAAAAAAGAAAATTACATGCCAATATCACTCATGAACATCAATGCAAAAATCCTCAACAAAATACTAGCAATCAAATGCAACAATACATTAAAAAGATCATATACCACGATCAAGTGGGATTTATTCCAGGGATGCATGGATGGTTCAACATCCACAAATCATTCAACGTGATGCACCACATTAACAAAATGAAGGGTAAAAATCACATGCTCATCTCAATAGATGCAGAGAAAGCATTGGACAAGATACAGCATCCAATTATGATAAAAGCCCTGAATAAAATGGGTATAGAAGGAAAGTACCTCAACACAACGAAGGCCATATATGGCAAACCCACAGCTCACATCATTCTCAATGGAGAATAACTGAAAGTTATCCCTCTAAGAACAGGAACCAGACAAGGCTGTCCACTCTCATCCCTCCTATTTAACATAGTATTGGAAGTCCTAGCCAGAGCAATCAGGCAAGAAAAAGAAATAAAAGGGATCCAAATTGGAAAGGAAGAAGTGAAACTGTCACTATTTGCAGATGACATTATTTTACATATAGAAAACCCTAAAGAATCCACCAAAAAACTTTTAGAAATAATAAATGTATATGGCAAATTTCCAGGATAAAAAAATCAATATACAAATCAGATACAAATCAGGTGTGTTTCTATACACTAACAATGAAGTAGCAGAAAGAGAAGTTAAGAATACAATCCCATTAATAATTATAACAAAAAGAATAAAATACCTAGAAATAAATCTAATCACAGAGGTGAAAGACCTGTAACCTAGAAAATATAAAACATTGTTGAAAGAAATAGAGGAAGACACAATCAAAGGGAAAGATATTGCATGCTCTTGGACTGGAAGAATTAACATAGTTAAAATATCCATACCTCCTAAATCAATCTACAGATTCAATGCAATCACTATAAAAGTTACAATGAGATTTTTCACTGAAATCGAACAAAGAATCCTAAAATTTATATGGAACAACAAAAGACCCAAATAGCCAAAGATCATGAGAAAGAAGAACATAGGTGGAGGTATCACACTACACTCCCTGACTTCAAAATATACTACAAAGCTATAGTAACCAAAACAGCATGGTACTGGCACAAAAACAGACACACAGATCAATGGAACAGAATCAAGAGCCCAAAAATAAACCCCCACATCTATGGACAGCTAATTTTCGACAAGGAAGCCAAGAACATACAATGGAGAAAAGAAATTCTCTTCAATATGTGGTGCTGGGAAAACTGGACAGCCACGTGCAAAAGGATGAAAGTGGAGCATTATCTTACACCATACACAAATATTAACTGAAAATGGATTAAAGATTTGAATGTAACACCTGAAACTATAAAAGTCCTAAAAGAAAACTTAGGCAGTATGCTCTTGGACACTGGACATAGCAGTATCTTTTTGAATGTCTCCTCAGGCAAAGCAAACAAAAGAAGAAATAATCAAATGAGACTACATCAACTAAAATGTTTCTGCACAGCAAAAGAAACTATCAAGAAAATGAAAACACCTAACGTTGGGAGAAGATATTTGCAAACCATATATCTGATAAGGGGTTAATCTCCAAAATATATAAAGAACTCATACATCTCAACAACAAAAAAACTAACAACCCAATTAAAAAATGGGAAAAACATCTGAACAGACATTTCTCCAAAGAAGATATACAGATGGCCAACAGGCACACGAAAAGTTGTTCAACATCATTAACTACCTGGAAAAGGCAAATCCAAACTACAATGAGATATCACTTCATGCCCATCAGAATGGCTATAATTAATAAGACAGGAAACAAGTGTTGCAGAGGATGTAGAGAGAAGATAACTCTCATACACTGCTGGTGGGAGTGCAGACTGGTGCAGCCACTATGCAAAATAGTATGGAGATCCCTCAAAAAATTAAGAATAGAACTACCATATGATCCCGCTATTCCACTGCTGGGTATTTATCCAAAGAACATGAAAACACCAATGCATAAAGATACATGCACCCTTATGTTCATTGCAGCATTCTTCACAATAGCC
The DNA here is from genome assembly GCF_020826845.1 of Diceros bicornis minor. Classification (NCBI taxonomy): domain Eukaryota; kingdom Metazoa; phylum Chordata; class Mammalia; order Perissodactyla; family Rhinocerotidae; genus Diceros; species Diceros bicornis. The sequence goes on from NC_080781.1 coordinate 61,827,018, forward strand.
AATACTTGGAAGCAACCTAGGTGCTCATCAAGAGACGAATGGATGAAGAAGATGTGGTATATATACACGATGGAATACTACTTAGCCAGAAGAAACTATGAAATCCAGCCACTTGTGACAACATGGATGGACCTTGAGGGTATTATGCTAAATGAAATAAGTCAGAGGGAGAAAGTCAAATACCATATGATCTCACTCATAAGTACAAGATAAAAACAGCAACAAACAATTACAGAGAGACAGAGATTGGATTGGTAGTTACCAGAGGGGAAGGGAGGGGGAGGAGGGCAAAAGGGATGATTACGCACATGTGTGTGGTGACAGATTGTAATTAGTCTTTGGGTAGTGAACATAATGTAATCTACACAGAAATGGAAATATAATCATGTATACCTGAAATTTATATAATGTTATAAACCAATGTGACCACAATAAAAAAAATCTTTAAAAAAAGGAAGATAGGGGCCGGCCCACTGGCATAGTGCTTAAGTTTGCACACTCCACTTCGGTGGCCTGGGGTTCGCGGGTTTGGATCCCAGGCATGGACCTGGCACCACTTATCAAGTCATCCTGTGGCAGGGGTCCCACACATAAAGTAGAAGAAGATGGGCATGGATGCTAGCCCAGAGCCAATCTTCCTCAGCAAAAAGAGGAAGACTGGCAACGGATGTTAGCTCAGGGCTAGTCTTCCTCTAAAAAAAAAATTAGCGCTAGAAAAACAAAAGGAAGAGAGAGGACACTAAAAGACAGGTGGAAATAGCACCAGCATGTACTAAAAAGGAAACAAAATGTCAACTGAGAAGGGAATAAGGAAAATGAATACGCTCATTGAAAATAAACAGCAGGCTCTGGTCTACAAAAGAAACAATAATTATTAAATAGCTAACATTTATTCAGGCACTGAGCACACTTGGCATTGATCACCTCATCTCCATTTTACAGATTAGAAAAATGAACACTCAGAGAGGTGAAGTCACTTGCTTAGGTTATACAGCCAATAAGTTGCAAAGCTAGTGTCCAAATTTGGGCTGTCTGACTTCAGAACCCAAAATATTAACTTTCAAATAAGTCATGCCCTTAGACTAAAATAGATTTGCAGAAGTAGAATGGAGTGAATAAAGAAATAATCCAAATGCAAATGTCTGCCTCACTAGTTATACCACCACATTTAACCAAAATAAATAGTTACCAATCTTAATTCCAAAAAAGTTTTCATTGCAGTATTATTTATAATAATAAAAAATTGGAAATAAGCTAAATTTCCAACAAGAGTTGAATATTATATAAAGTATGGCTCCCATAATAATGAAATTCGAATGCTTCCATTTTTCACTCATTCAGCAAACATGTATTGAGCATCAACTACATGCTAGGCACTCCTCTATCTGCTAGGGAAACAGCAGTGAACAAAACAATGTCCTTGCCCCTCATGAAATTTACAAAGAATTTTAAATGGCATGAGAAAATCCTTACAGTAAAATGTTAGGTTAAAAAGATAAAATTATGTATTTAGTCTGAACTAAATTGCACACACATGAAACAGATACATGTTAAAAAGAGATTAAAAGATAATATGCCAATACTTCCAATATATTGCTTCTGTGCCAGGATATCTTATTATCATAGGTAATTTTATTCTTTTATATATTATTTATATTTACTACAATGAATATATAATAATACGTTTTTATATTTTAGTTCTTGAGTTCATAAATATGATTCTGTTACTAACTTGTTTCAGTGAAATTAGATCATTCACAATAGTTCTGTGGTTCAGTGTTCTCATCTAGCAAATGCTTTGCACTAACTCTTTAACTCAGTGATCACCAAGCTTTTTTCTTAAATGGCCAGAAGGCAAATACTTTAGGCTATGCAAGCTATCCAGTCTCCGCCACTACTCAATGCTACTGTTGTACCACTAAAGCACCTAAGTGTGCTTTATTAAATAAGTGTGGCTATATTCCAACAAAATTTTATTTACAAAAAAGGTATGGGCAAGATTTGGCCAAAGGGTCATAGTTTGCTGACACCACATTAACTTTGTAACAACTAACACAAAGTTCTTTTCACTTAAGTATGCTGTTCAATCTCCTCTTTGTAACATCCTTGAGAGATAGATACTAACCACATTTTACAGAAACAAGACTAAGGCTCAGAGAGAGGAAATATCTTGTTCAAGATCACACAGCCCATAGAGTGAGTTGTTAAATTCAGTTCCCAAGGGAAATGCCAAATCTCCTGTTGCCTGAAAAACTGTACATATATAAATCCAATTTTAAAATTTCTGGGGGAATTTGTTCCTTAGAAAAATATTACTCTGAATCATCCTGGAAAGTAAACAAAATCACTCTTTAATTTATACTTTGCAAAAAACGTTCATGTGTTAGATTATTTAGAGAAAAATTCCCTTGCAGATTGACTGAGTCAAAGGCCTCAACAGAAGTTTAAGGGATATCTTTGGATTGCTTTTGTGTGAGGAGGAATTGGGACTGTAAGGGAATGTTTTTTTATCCTGCTTAAGCAGTCTCCCAGGAGCTTGGCACTGGACTACAGGGGATAAAGATGCCCAAGTTCTCTGTATCCACAACCGAGGAGGCTACATCATCTCAGACCTGCAATGAGAGACACATGGCCATACGTAGCTGAAGACTTACCAATGTTAATCTCGTCATCAGTCAGAGTGTCTCCAATGAAATCAAACTGAAAGGACTGAAGCGTCTGGGAAAATTTCTGAACAGCTGAGGAATAATCTGCAACGGAAGGGAAACAGAAGAAATGGTCAACACTGCTGCCCTTTGATTGATTTCTTCGTCTCTGTTAGGGCAGATTGAAGAAAAGCATAGGGAAGTGCTTCTGGCAGGTAACAACTTGCACTTAATGAAGCCAAACAAAAGATCAGACCTTCAGTAGAAGATTTGAGCAAGTAAAACCACATATTAAAGAGGAAGGAGTGAACCTTAGTGAAATCTTACTTTAAGACATGGGATATGTTTTATCTTCAATCCCTGAACACTCTGACCTGTTCTACCCAAGGCCTGTAAGACTTAAAGTTACTTAGTTGTACACCTAAGAGAGTCTCCTTAAGCAATGAGCGCTACTATGGGCAATGAACTAGATGCTTTCTCACCTCTCATCAAACAAATATTTACAATCATTCTACAAAGAAAAATTTAGCTCCGTGTCCCAGAGCTACCTGGAAGAGCTGGAATTAGAAGGCAGGTAGTCTGTCTGCCTCTGGAGGGCCCTTTCCATGACAACATAGGCAACACCTGAACATTTTACGCATTAACCAGATGGCAGCCTGGGTTAGCATACTATCTGACAAAGAAACAAATTTAACTTGCTCACAGAGTATTCACCTAGGAACCTAAACTAAGGAGAAAATGAATGAAAAAACTGAGGGTGCTATGGCCAGAAAAATGTATTTAATTTTGGTCAATGATTTTTAAATTTATTATACAAAATTTTAATGATGTTATAAAATTATATCACAATTGAGTTACATCAGCATCATGGTGGACAGAGGCAGGTTGAACCAGTGACCAAAGGCATTGGGAACAGCTGCAGAACTGGTGACCCAGCCCCCAGTGGTGGCACCCCCACACCAACTTTACGTAATAGGGGAATGAATACAAGTCCCTGGGTCTCTGGGCCCCCAGCAGCAACAGCAACATCCATGAACCCAGAAAACTTGGCATGGTGCAACAAGCAGCCCCAGACAAACTGGGAGCACCAGGAGAGCTGGTGCATGGGGCAGCAGCATCTGAGCCCACGGAGCCAGTGGAGGAACATAATATCCAGGCGACCTCAGAAGCAGCAGAAGTGCTCACAGCCTGGTGACCCCAGTTGTGTCAACTGAGTACAGTGACATTGTAAGCAGCAAGGCACAGGCAGCACAAGGAGGGTACTGATGATGCCTCTAGAAGAGGCAGTGGAGGGTGGAAAGTGCAAGCTCTCAAATACAACCAGAAGCAGTTCAGAACCAAAGTAACCAAAGCCTTACCCAAATAAGAAAGGTGGTTACTATAACAATTGTGCTGGCAGAGGATCAACTCATCAAGAACCATGAAGAACTACAATGACACAGAAGAACAGAAAGAGGATGAAAACTCTCCAGAAATCTAACTTGAAGTTACAGAAGATTACAATCTAACTGACAGAGAATTCAAAATAGCTATCATGAAGAAACTCAGCGAGTTACAAGAAAACTCAGAAAGCAGTTCAATGAGCTCCAGAAAAAAAATTAATGAACAGAAGGAGTACTTCACCAAAGAGACTGAAACTCTAAAAAAAAAAACAGAAATTCTGGAAATGAAAAACACAATGCGATAAAAAATAACAAACAAATCATTAAAAATAGAGCAGATCTTATGAAAGAGAGAATTAGTGAGCTTGAAGATAGAAACCTACAAATGATTCAGGTGGAGGAGGAGAGAGAACAAAGATTTTTTAAAAAATGAAGAAATTCTTCAAGAAATATCACTCAATTACAAAAAGTGACATAAGGATTAAACAAATCCCAGAGGGAGAAAAGAGGAGGAAAAGAGAAGAGAGCTTATTCAAAGAAATAGTAGCTGAGAACCGCCCAAACCAGGAAGGAATTGGACATGCAAGCAAATGAAGCTAAAGAACTCCTAATTATCTCAATGCAAAAATACTTCCTCGAATGCATATAATATTAAAACTGTCAAAAGAAAATGACAAAGAAAAAATATTAAGAGTAGCAAGAGAGAAGAAAATTACCTACAAAGGAATCCTGATCAAGCTTTAAGCAGATTTCTCAGCAGAAAATCTACAGGCTAAGAAAGAGTGGACACAAGATACAAAGATGAGCATTACATAATGATAAAAGGGACATTCCACCAAGAAGACATACCATTCATTAATATATATGCATCTAACATAGGAGCACCAGAGTATATAAAGCAACTAATAACAGACCTAAAGGGAGAAACTAACAGCAACACAAAATAGTAGGGGACCTCAACACCCCACTTACATCAATGGATAGATCATCCAGACAGAAAGCCAACAAGGAAATAGTGGAATTAAACAAAAAATTAGACCAGATGGACTTAATAGATATATATAGAACACTCCATCCAAAAACAGCAGAACACACATTCTTCTCAAATGCATGTGTAACACTCACAAAGATAGAACTTATGTTGGGAAACAAAGCAAGCCTCAATACATTTAAGAAGATTGAAATATATCAGGCAGCTTTTCCTACCATAATGCTATGAAACTAGAAATCAACTCCAAGAAAATAGCTTGGAAAGCCACAAATGTGTGGAGACGAAACAACATCCTACTGAACAACTATTGGGTCAATGGAGAAATCAAAAAAATACCTAGAGACCAATTAAAATTAAAAGATAAAATACCAACTCATATGGGATGCAGCAAATGCAATACTAAGAGGAAAATTTATAGCAATACAAGCCTACCTCAACAAAGAAGAAGAATCTCAAATAAACAAGCTTACTATATAAATAAAAGGACTAGAAAAAGGATAACAAGTAAAGCCCAAAGTCAGTAGAAGGCAAGAAATAATAAAAATCACAGCAGAAATAAACACAATAGAGACAAAAAAATAGAAAAGATTGAGAGCTGGTTCTCTGAGATGATAAACAAAATGGACAAACCCTTAGCCAGACTCACTAAGAAAAAAAGAGAGAAGAATCAAATAAATAAAATCAGAAATGAAAGCGGAAAAATTACAACAGACACCACAGAAATACAAAGGATTATAAGAGAATACTATGAAAAGCTATATGCAAACAAACTGGATAATCTAGAAAAAAATGCATAAATTCATAGAATCATACAACCTCCCAAAACTGAATCAAGAAGAAACATAGAATCCAAATAGACCAATCACAAGCAAAGAGATTGAAACAGTAATCAAAAATCTCCCAAAAAACAAAAGTCCAGGACCAGAAGGCTCTCAGGTGAATTCTACCAAACATTCAAAGAAGACAGGAATTGAATTCCTATCCTTCTCAAACTTTTCCAGAAAATTGAAGAGGATGAGACACTTCCTAACTCATTTTATGAGGCCAACATTACCCTGATACTAAAACCAGAAAAGGACAAAACAAAAAAGGAAACTTACAGGCCAATATCACTAATGAATATAGATGCAAATATTCTTAACAAAATATTAGCAAATCAAATACAACAATACGTTAAAAGGATCATACACCACGATCAACTGGGACTTATTCCAGGGATTGGGGATGGTTCAACATCAGCAAATCAGTCAAAGCGATACACCACATTAACAAAATAATGAATAAAAATCACGTGATCATCTCAATAGATGCAGAGAAAACATGTGACAAGATCCCACATCCACTTACAATAAAAACTCTGAATAAAATGGATATGGAAGGAAAGTACTTCAACATAATAAAGGCCATATATGACATACCCACAGTCAACATCATACTCAACAGTGAAAAACTGAAAGTCATCCCTCTGAGAATAGGAAAAAAACAAGAATGTCCACTCTCACCACTCTTATACGACATACTACTGAAAGTTTTAGCCAGAGAAATTAGGCAAGAAAAAGAAATAAAAGGGATCCAAATTGGAAAGGAAGAAGTAAAACTCTCATTATGTGTGGATGACATGATTCTATATATAGAAAACTCTAAAGAATCCACCAAAAAACTATTAGAAATAATTAATGAATACAGTGAATTTGCAGGGCCCAAAATCAACATACAAAAGTCAGTTTCATTTCTATACAATAATAATGAACTAGTAGAAACAGAAATCAAGAATACAATCCCATTTATAATCACAACAAAAAGAGTAAAATACTTAAGTATAAATTTAACCGAGTAGGTGCAAGACCTATACACCAAAAACTATAAGAAATTATTGAAAGAAATCAAAGACATAAAGAAATGGAAAGATATTCCAGGCTCATGGATTGGAAGAATTGACATAATTAAAATGTCCATATTACCTAAAGCAATCTACAGGTTCAATGCAATCCAAATCAGAATCCCAATGACAATCTTCATGGAAATAGAACAAAAAATCCTAAAATTTATATGGAACAAGAAAAGAACCTGAATAACCAAAACAATCCTGGAAAAGCAAGATCAAAGATGAAGGTATCATATTTTCTGAATTCAAATTACAGTACAAAGCTATAATAATCAAAACAGTACGGTACTGGCAGAAAAATAGAAACACAGATCAATGGAACAGAATTAAGAGCCCAGATATAAAACCACACATCTGTAGACAGCTAATCCTTGATAAAGGAGCCAAGAACATACAATGGAGAAAGGAAAGTCTCTTCACTAAATGGTGCTGGGAAAACTAGACAGCCAAGTGCAAAAGAATGAAAGTAGACCATTACCATACACCATACACAAAAGTTAACACAGAATGGATTAAAGACTCGAATGTAAGACCTGAAACAATAAAACTCTTAGAAGAAAATAGAGGCAGTACGCTCTTTTACATCAGTCTTAGCAGTATCTTTCTGAATACCATGTCTACTCAAGAAAAGGAAACAAAAGAAAAAAATAAACAAATGGGACTACATCAAACTAAAAAGCTTCTGCACAGCAAAGGAAACCATCAACAAAAGGAAAAGAAAACCCACCAACCGGGAGAAAATAATTACAAATCATATATGCGACAAGGGGTTGATTTCAAAAACATATCAAGAACTCATACAACTCACAACAAAACACTGAACAACCCAGTCAAAAAATGCACAGAGGATCTGAACAGACATTTTTCCAAAGAAGATATACAGATGGGCAACAGGCTCATGAAAAGATGTTCAACATCATGAATTAGGGAATTGCAAATCAAAACTACAATGAGATATCACCTCATACCCATCGAAATGGCTATAATTGGGGCCAGTCTGGTGGTGTAGTGGTTAAGTTCATGTGCTCTGCTTTGGTGGCCTGGGGTTCATGGGTTTGGATCCCGGGTGCAGACCCATGCACTGCCATGCTGTGGTGGCATCCCACATGAAAAATAGAGGAAGATTGGCACAGATGGTAGCTCAGGGCTAATCTTCCTCAGCAAAAAGAAAGAAGAAGATTGGCAATGGATGTTAGCTCCAGGCCAATCTTCCTCACCAAAAAACAAAAACAAACAAACAAACAAAAATGGCTATAGTTAACAAATCAAGAAACAACAAGTGTTGGAGAGAATGTGGAGAAAAGGAAACTCTCAAACACTGCTGGTGCAAACTGGTGTGGCCACTATAGGAAACAGTATGGAGATTTCTCAAAAAATTAAAAATTGAAATACCATATCATCCAGGTATTCCACTACTGGGTATTTATCCAAAGAACATGAAACCTTTTTGAATTCAAAAAGATTTATGCCTCACTATGTTCATCGCAGCATTATTCATGATAGCCAATATGTGGAAGGAACCCAAGTTCCCATCAATGTATGAATGCATAAAGAAGATGTGATATATATATATTCAATAGAATACTACTCAGCCATAAAAATGACAAAATCACATCATTTGTGACAACATAGATGGACCTTGAGGGTATTAGTGAAGTGAAATAAGTCAGACAGAGAAAGACAAATACCGTATGATTTCACTCATACATAGATAAGGAGAACAGATTAGTGATTACCAGAGGGGAAGGGGGTTGGGGGAGTGTGAAAGGGGAAAAGGGGCACATATGTATGGTGATGGATAAAATCTAGACTATTGGTGGTGAGCACGATGCAGTCTATACAGAAACTGAAATATAATAATGTTGACCTGAAATTTACACAATGTTATAAGCCAATCTGACCTCAATAAAATAAAAAAAAATATCACAATTAGCTACTATTTTGACAGTTATCTTTACGGAAATTTTTAAATTATGACCTTCACCAAGAGGTCCAGTCAAACTCTCCATCCTTGCTAACCCAAGAGTTGTTCTCAGGCCAGTAGCATCATCATCACCTGGGAGCTTGATGGAAATACACATTCCCAGGTCACACCCCAGACCTGCTGAATTAGAAACTCCATTTTTATATGATCCTTAGGGGATTAGTATGCTCTTTAAAGTTTGAGGTGCACTGCTCTCACAAACTAAAGAACCCATTAGACCATCTTCTAAGAAGCTCAAGCTTGTTGGTTATTTTTGGTTCCCTTTTCCTATTTCTTCTTTCACTTCCTAGTTTCATCATCCTCCACCTTCACATCTATCAGACACACCGACTTACTGAGAGTTTTTGCCCTCAGGCTAACAGAAAGGGAAACAATAAGCTATCATATGTAAACACAATAAAACATGTTCAGACATTTGGCTGGAACAGATTAACCAACCAAGAATTTTATTACCAGCTTGTCTATGTCTCATTTTCAGAAGTACTTATTTTCGGCATGTAGAGCCTTGATCCTTTGAACATATCATTGGTGATAATAATAAAAATGATAATCAAGATTTTACAGAGACTGGGGACTGCAGACCAGGTTACCATGCCTTGCCAAATTTCCACACTTTAGAATCACACTTGCCACTTCAAATCTGGGCCACATAAATGTGAGAGGAGCATGCATTCCCTGCTTTCCACATTTCATCAGCAAAGAGAACACAAAACTGGCTCCATGTCTGCAAAACGGTCACTTTTCTCTGGCCTCCTTGGCAAGCAGCAGAAAAAGGTAAGCCTAGAATTCCCTATGTGCTCTCTGTTTCACTCAGTGACATTAAATAAAAATATTCATTATATTGCCCTTTCACACATACCAGGATTTCTTAAATTTTACTTGAGTCAAGTAAGATAGATATTAATCACTCCTCTTTTAGAATTATCTGAAAATTTCAGAAACCACAAATATTATGATTTTCAACGTTTATATTATTTTGTATGCATGGAGCAAAAAAGGAATTACATTCATTCCCTTTTTCATTATTTGCACCAACTTCTCTTCTCCAGACTTCTTGGCTTCAAAACTTTTACCTTACATCTGCACAGAGATTGAAAAAGTTTATGAAGAACTTTCCACAAACACTTTCATTTACTCTTCCCAACTATCCACAGGTAGGTGTTACTAGCCTCACCTTATAAACAAACAAAACAATGAGACAACGCAGACAAATCACATTCACAAATATGAAGAGGCATAAATTAATAGCACTTCATGGAGAGAAGGTCTTATTTATGTGGCCTCTGTACTGAAGAAAGTGCCAGGAAATACACAAATGTTTGAGATAAATGAGTTGGGTGACTTCTGGACTCCAAAGAATCAACAGATAACTTAGAAATGCTTGTCATGTATGGGACATTTATTTCCTTATCATGCTAAAATTCACTGCATCACTGCAAACCATGTAAACTCATCATTTTATCTTCCCCAATATTTCCTCATCTCTGCCCACCAAGCCACTATCTCATATTTCAAACTAACTTTGAGGGTTCACTCTCCATCACCTTCTTATTTATTCATGTGTTTTCTATGACTTTTTTTCTCACATTTTCCTTACTCATTCTGGAATGGAGCTAGATAGTGCTTTTTAGACAATTGAGGCTTTCTGGAAATGAGGTAGAATATAAATAGGATAACTTGGTTATTTAGTTAATTAATTAATGTCATATACATACAAATTTGTTCTTTATCACTATACTCTTCAATGGAATCATATAGAATATACTCTTTTATGTCTAAAATATTTAGGTCTGCAAAATGCCTTGCAAATTAATCTATTCAGCAATTAATTCTTTTGGTTGATGAGTAGTATTCCATTGTGTAAATATGCCATAATTCATTCATTTACCTGTTCATGGACATCTGTGATGTTTCTAGTTTTTCACTATTGTGAATAAAGCTGCTATAAACATTAAGGCTTAATCCTTTCTTGGATATAAGTTTTCACTTCTCCCAAGTAAATACCTAGGAGTCCAATGAATGGAAGATATGGTTAGTTGGTAAGTGTGTGTTAAGCAATATAATCTAACAATGTACCTAGAGGAACTGGAAAAAGAAGAACAAACAAAGCCCAAAATCAGTAGAAGGAACGAAATAAGAAAAATCAGAGTAAAAATAAATGAAATAGAGACTAAAAGAACAATAGAAAAAAATCAATGAAACTAAGAGCTAGTTCTTTGAAAACATAAACAAAATTGAAAAACCTTTAGCTAGACTCACCAATAAAAAAATAAAGAAGGCTCAAATAAATAAAATCAGAAATGAAAGAGGAGAAATTTCAATGGACACCTCAGAAATACAAAAGAATATAAGAGAATACTATGAAAAGCTACATGTCAACAAATTGGATAATCTAGAAGAAATGGATACATTCTTAGACTCATACAACCTTTCAAAACTGAATCAAGAAGAAATAGAGAAGTTGAATAGACCAATCATCAGTAAGGAGATCAAAACAGTAATCAAAAACCTCCCCCAAAATAAAAGTCCAGGACCAGATGGCTTCACTGGTGAATTCTACCAAACATTCAAAGAAGACTTAATACCTATACTTCTCAAACTCTTCCAAAAATTTGAAGAGGAGGGGAAGATTCCTAACTCATTCTATGAAGACAACATCACCCTGATACCAAAAGCAGACAAGAATAACACAAAAAAAGAAAATTACAGGCCAAGATCACTGATGAATATTGATGCAAAAATCCTAAACAAAATACTAGCAAATCAAATACAACAATACATTAAAAAGATCATACATCATGATGAAGTGGGATTTATTCCAAGGATGGAAGGATGGCCCAACATTCACAAATCAATCAACCTTATATATCACATTAACAAAATGAAAAATAAAAATCACATGCTCATGTCAATAGATGCAGGGAAAGCATTTGACAAGATCCAACATCCATTTCTGGTAAGAACCCTGAAGAAAATGGGTATAGAAGGAAAGCACCTCAACATAATAAAGGCCATATATGACAAATCCACAGCTAATATAATTCACAATGGTGAAAAACAGAAAGCTATCCCTCTAAGAACAGGAATCAGCCAAGGATACCCAGTTTCACCACTCTCATTTAACATAGTATTGGAAGTCCTAGCCAGAGCAATCAGGCAAGAAAAATAAATAAAAGAGATCCAAATTGGGAAGGAAGAAGTGCAAGTGTCACTATTTGCAGATGCCATGATTTTATACATAGAAAACTCTAAAGAATCCACCAAAAACTTTGAGAAATAATAAATGAATATGGCAAAATGCCAGGACACAAAATCAACATACAAAATTAGTTGTGTTTCAATAAACTAACCACAAAGTAGCAGAAAGAGAAATTAAGAATACAATCCCATTTACAATTGCAACAAAAAAAACAAAACACCAAGGAATAAACTTAACCAAAGAGGTCCAAGATCTGTACACTGGAAACTATAAAACATTGTTGAAAGAAATAGAAGAAGACACAAATAAATGGAAAGATATTTCGTGCTCTTGGATTAGAAGACTTAACATAGTTAAAATGTCCATACATCCTAAAGCAATCTACAGATTAAATGCAATCCCTATCAAAGACCCAACGACATTTTTCACAAAAATAGAAGAAAGAATCCTAAAATTAAATGGAACAACAAAAGACCCAGAGTAGCCAAAGGAATCCTGAGAAAATAGGACAAAGCTGGAGGTATCACACTCCCTGATTTTTTGTGTGTATGTGTGAGGAAGATTGGCCCTGAGCTAACATCTACCAATCTTCCCCTTTTTTGGCTGAGGAAGACTGGCCCTGGGCTAACATCCATGCCCATCTTCCTCTACTTTATATGGGACGCCACCACAGCATGGCTTGACAAGTGGTGTGTCCCTGCACGCCCGGGATCCAAACCAGCGAACCCTGGGATGCCGCAGCAGAGTGCAGGCACTTAATTGCTTGTGCCACCGGGCCGGCCCCAACACACTCCCTGATTTCAAAATATACTACAAAGCTATAGTAACCAAAACAGCACGGTACTGGCAGAAAAACAGACACACAGATCAATGGAAAAGAATCGAGAGCCCAGAAATAAAACCACACACCTATGGACAGCTAATTTTCGACAAGGGAGCTAAGAACATACAGTGAGAAAGGGAAGTCTCTTCAATAAATGGTGCTGGGAAAACTGGATAGCCACATGCAAAAGAATGAAAGTAGACTATTATCTTACACCATACACAAAAACTAACTCAAAATGGATTAAACACTTGAATGTAAAACCTGAAGCCATGAAACTTCAAGAAGGAAACATAGGCAGTATACTCTTCGACATCAGTCTTTGCAACATATTTTCAAGTACCATGTCTGACTGGGCAAGGGAAACAATAGAAAAAATAAACAAATGGGACTACATCAAACTAAGAAGCTTCTGCACAGCAAAGGAAACCATCAACACAATGAAAAGACAACCTAACAATTGGGAGAAGATATTTGTGAACCATATATCTGATAAGGGGTTAATCTCCAAAATATAAAAAGAACTCATACATCTCAACAACAAAAAAACTAACAACCCAATTAAAAAATGGGCAAAAGATCTGAACAGACATTTTTCCAAGGAAGACATACAGATGGGCAACAGTCACATAGCCAGTCAGAATGGCTATAATTAACAAGGCAGGAAACAACAAGTGCTGCAGAGGATGTGGAGAGAAGGGAACCCTCATACACTGCTGGGGGGAGTGCAAACTGGTGCAGCCACTATGGAAAATAGTACAGAGATTACTCAAAAAATTAAGAATAGAACTACCATACGATCCTGCTATTCCACTGCTGGGCACTTATCCAAAGAACATGAAAACACAAATGCGTAAAGATACATGCACCCCATGTTCACTGCAGCATGATTCACAATAGCCAAGACTTGGAAGCAAACTAAGTGCCCATCAAGGGACGAATGGATTAAAGAAGATGTGGTATATATACACAATGGAATACTACTCACCCATGAGAAACGATGAAATCCAGCTATTTGTGACAACACGGATAGACCTTGAGAGTATTATGCTAAGCAAAATAAGTCAGAAGGAGAAAGTCAAATACCGTATGATCTCACTCATAAGTAGAAGATAAAAAACAACAACAATCACATGGATACAGAGATTGTATTACTGGTTACCACACAGGAAGAGGAGAGAGAGGAGGGCAAAAGGGGTGATTAGGCACATGTGTGTGGTGATGGATTGTAATTAGTCTCTGGGTGTTGAACATGATGTAATCTATACAAAAACCGAAATATAATGATCTACACCTGAAAAAAAAATAAACTAACTAAATAAATAAAAGCTCAGCAAGGTCACAGCTTTTAGTTTGTCACAAGGAGATTAGATTACCATTCATGATTTGTCAGATATCATGGTATCTTTTCCATACTTGGGAGTGTTAATTTTTTGCCACATGCTGTGTGGAGGGTATCTGCAGTGAAAGAACTCCATCTTTCTTCTATTACCCTAGTGGCAAACAGTGCCTAATGCAAGCTATTGGACAAAGCACTAAAATAATCATAATAATTCTTTAAATGTGTTGGGTGTTTTACAGAGGGTAAATTTTTTCCTTGTAATTTTTTTATTTTTATTTTTTGTATTGAAATCTGAGCTAGTTTTATTAAGAACTACAGGTGATACTCATGGAAAGTACTGTTAAAGTACAGAGTACATGTTTTCAGATAGTCTTTTTTTATTTTATTTTAGAGAAATAGATCATATGCACAGGACAATACTTAACATATCTGTACTGCTTAAAATATAACAACATGAACAATAGGATACATTAATAAATGGAATAAAGCAATAATCTTGAAAAAATCAAAAAGGTCAAACTATTTTCCCAAGTGATTGTACTATTTTATATTCAATAGTGCAAATCAATAGTACTATTTTGTAATCAATAATGTACAAGAATTTCACTTGATCTACATACCTTCCAACATCTGGTTATTTACTTTTTTATTTTAATTTTAGCCATTCTAATGGATGTGTAGTAGTATCTCTTAGTTTGCAGTTTCCTGATGGCTAACGGTGCTGAGTATCTTATCATGTACTTATTGGACATTTGTAATATTTTTCTTTCATGAAGGGTCTGTTCAAATTCTTGCCTGTTTTATAATTGAGTTGTCTGTCTTCTTATTATTGAGCTGTAAGATGTTTTTATATATTCTGGATACAAGTCTTCTGTCATATATATATATTGCAAATATTCTCTAAATTAAGTAAAGCTTAACAATCTGAGGGGTGTCTATTCAAGACAAAAGACTGAATCTTGATAAGAACAATGAACTTTGTGGTGCATTAAGTTACGCTCATGAAATCACCTTCTCCCCAGCTCTGCAGGGGCACTGAAAACCAACTGCCTCACAACTATATTACCTGTGAAAACCAACAGTTTATCAGCCACCTGGGGAGACAGGATGGGGTTGTAGTTTCACAAGGCTCCACTCTTAGAAAATTATCACTATTTGCCCAGTTTGACATGTTTGTCCTGACCCAAAGCTCATTCTGTGTAAACAGTGCTGCCATTGGGGCATTTGTCAAAAACAATCATCAGAAACTGCTTAAAAATGTGTTGGGCTGAGGCAACGTACAAGTTGGAGTTTCCAAGAGGTTGACCAAAACACTTGGTAAAAAAAAATTAGAGGGGCCGGCCCCGTGGCTTAGCGGTTGGGTGCACGCACTCCGCTACTGGCGGCCCGGGTTCGAATCCCGGGCGTGCACCGACGCACTGCTTCTCCAGCCATGCTGAGGCCACGTCCCACGTACAGCAACTAGAAGGATGTGCAACTATGACATACAACTATCTACTGGGGCTTTAGGGAGAAAAAAAGGAAGAGGATTGGCAATAGATGTTAGCTCAGAGCCAGTCTTCCTCAGCAAAAAGAGGAGGATTAGCATGGATGTTAGCTCAGGGATGATCTTCCTCACACACAAAAAAAATTAGAGAATGACAAATTGGAGAATGACATACCCATGGGTGGCTTTGCAAAGCTGCACCCTATTTCTAGAAATCTAGAAAGACACATACATGCAAAGGAATGTGTACACACCCAGGCAACGTGTACGCCCATGAAATATTTGAGAAGGCCCTTATCTCTCACTTCTGGCTGACCTGGAGGCCCTGCACAAGTAGGGAGAGAATGACAAGACAGAGTTATAAATGACTGTTGAAGGCATGCCATAACACTCACACAACATCCTTCAGCAAAGGCTGGGAGAGTTACTGCTTCAAAATATTTTATGAAATCCCCCCGTCCAATCGTTACCTGAACACTAAGCTAACCTACCAAATAATTCAGTGGCTTCACACAACAAAAAATACAGACTTTAATACAGTTAGTGCAAGAGGTCAAAAAAACAAGCAAACAACAATAACAGACACTTAAAACAAACCCTAGCGAAAGAGGGAGGATCTAATTTCCAGAGTTGTCACATCATTTTATTTTTTTTTAATAATTTTATTTATTTATTTTTCCCCCAAAGCCCCAGTAGATAGTTGTATGCCATAGCTGCACATCCTTCTAGTTGCTGCATGTGGGACGCGGCCTCAGCATGGCCGTAGAAGCGGCGCATCGGTGCACGCCCGGGGTTCCGAACCCGGGCCGCCAGCAGCGGAGCGCGCGCACTTAACCGCTAAGCCACGGGGCCGGCCCTCCAGAGTTGTCACATCATATTATTTTAAATGTACACCTTTCAACAAGAAATTATGAGACACACAAAGACACAGGAAATATTGGCCCATACTCAAGAAAAAAATGTAGTCAATAGAAACTGCCCATGAGGAAACCCAAACATTGGACTTACTGAATAAATATTTTAAACCAGTTATTTTAAACATGTTAAAAGAATTCAAGGAAATCATGACTAAAGAACTAAAAGAAAGAATGAGAACAATGTCTCACTAAATAGAGAACATCAATAAAGAGGTGGAGATAATTTTAAAACAATCAACTAAAATTTGTGTAGTTAAAGAGCATATTAACTAAGGGCCACCCTGGTGACATAGCAGTTAAGTTCACACACTCTGCTTTGGTGGCCTGGGGTTCACAGGTTCAGATCCCGGGCATGGACTGATGCACCGCTTGTTGAGCCATGCTGCGGCGGCGTCCCATATAAAGTAGAGGAAGATGGGCGTGGATGTTAGCCCAGGGCCAATCTTCCTCAGCAAAAAGAGGAAGATTGGCAATGGATGTTAGCTCAGGGCTAATCTTCCTCACAAAAAAAAAGGCACATTAACTAAAATGAAGAATTTACTACAGGGGCTCAAGATTAGAGAAATTCGGTATCCTGATTGCAATGGTGATTATGCAAATCTACACGTGTAATAAAATGGCACAGAACTATACATACCCATTGTACAAATATTAATTTCCTGCTTTTAATATTATTCTATACTTATATAAGATGTAACATTTGGGGGAAATTGAGTGACGAGTACACAGGACTCTCTATCTATTTTTGCAAATTCTTGTGAACCTATAATTATTCCAAAATTAAAAATTTATAAAATGTCGTTTGGATATCTTATTTGTCCAAGTGAGTACTAAGCTTTCTAAAAATAAAGACTGGCATCATCTTAATCTTTGTACTGGCCTTTAGCTTCCTCCGATGAAAAATAGATTAGTAATAATACTTAGCCCATAGACTTGTTGTAAGGATTAAATTATACAACATATGAAAAATGCCTAGTCCTCATTCTTTCCTTTCTTAATAAAAACTGCAAATTTAGTATATTTAAACATTGCCATTGCCAAACCTGGAGATCAGAAAGAAATTCACCTCTTTTCTAGTCTGTTAGAAATCAAACTGTTCCACTTGGGTATGACTGTAAATCCTTATGCCAACCAAGATGTAGGTGGCCTAGTATAAGATGATCTGAAGTTACTTCTAGGAGACTCAAACCTTCTAAAGTTTGAGAGGATTTGTTTTCAGCAAACAAAGCTATTGTAATAAACTAGATAGGATACTTTTGGTGGAAGATGAGAGGAGGGCATCTGAGAGAAACTGGTATTTTATAAGGCAGCAGTTCTCAAATGTTTTGGTCTTGGTACCCCTTTTATCATCTTAATAATTATTGAAGACTACAAACAGCTGTTGTTTAACGTGTATTATATCTATCAATATTTGCTATATTAGAAATTAAAACTGAGACTTGTTTTAAATATTTATTAATTTATTAAAAATAACCACAATAAAACAATTACATGTTAACATAAGTAAATAATATATGTTATGGAAAACAACTGTATTTCCTAAAAATATGTATTGGCACTATTTTACATTTTGCAAATCTTTATCATGTCTGACTTAACAGAAAATAGCTGTATCATCATATCTGCTTCTTCATTCAAATTGTTGTTCTTTCGTTGAAGGATATAACGAAATTTTGTCCTCATACAGACATGTAGTTGGAAAAGAAAGGAGCAAAGCCCATCAGATAATTGTAGTAGTTTCTTAATGGTTAGTTGCAGTGCAGATTCAGAAATCATACCAAGTTATCCAGTAATATCCATTGGTCCATCTTGTACTTTGAATAGATCTTTACCCATGCATGGATATTTTACCTATGTGTGACTTTGTAACATCATGCACTGGTCATTTGGAAAATACTGGTTCACTGAGTTATGCAAATCTTCCAAACGTTGATACATTTCATTATTCAATATAAAAAATTAATTAAAAAATCACATTGTAACAAACCAATGTTACTGCAATAAACAAAAAATTTAAAAAAAAACCAGAAAACGTTTGTAATTTCCACAAAAATATTAGCTACCTAGGAATGCAACTAGCAAAAAAAAAAAATCACGTTGTCAAAATCACCACAAATCTTATTTAAAAAGTCTAGATACTAGAAAGCTGTGAAGCACACAGTGGCGGATACATGTTTTCCACAATTCTAATTTTTGCTTGAAAACTTGAATTTTATTATTGACAACAAATACTGTTAGTTATTTTCCTTGAAGTGAGAGATTCATTTCAATTCAAGAGGGAATTGGTTTGCCTGCACTAATCAACAACAACTTGCCCACCACGTGAATGAGCCACCTTGACCTACTCCAAAACTAGACTATATGTTTAATGACAGCCAGGACCCTGTATCTCAAGGGCCTAAAATAATGCCTGGCACAGAGTAGATATCATCAAATACTGATTAAATGTATGAATGAACAAATTCACTAAAAATGCAGACTCTGTGTCAGTTACTGTGCTTGGGTGCTAGGAAGGCAAAATAGGTAAGACACACATCATGCCCTCAGAGATATTAGGGTATAGAAGAAAAGACATACATGACACAAATCATTGCAATCCAGTGTGATATATAACAGAGGGAAGAGTCAAGTCTCAGGAGAGCACAGTAGAATGAATGATTAACTCTGGGAATAGGGGAGGGATTTCAGAGAAAGCCTCATTGACATTTAAGCTGGGCTCTGAAGGACTAAGCAGGAGTTCCGCAGTTTGGAGAGGGAGCAAATTACACAAAACAGCACAAACACACACACACACGCACGCACACACACAAGAGCACTGTACATTTAGGAAACTGCGAGTTCACTGTAGCTGAACCAGGGTGGGTATCGTAGAGGATGAAGCTGGAAAGCTAAATCTGGGCCAGGCTGTAAGAGCCTTGAATAAATAGTAAGATATTAGAACATTATCATATAGGTAATGAGACATCAAAAGCCTTTAAAGAAAAGGATGAAAAAACATGATGTATGGAGTAGAAAATCACTCTGACAGTTCTCAGGAAGTTACTGCAATAACATTATAGTATATATTCAAACATATTTATACCTTTGCTATTTCAATGGCAAGGAGAGATATTTAGGTAAAAGAAAGAGGACAGTGACTAACTTGCAGAGTGGATGAGGAAGAGGGGAAGAAGAAGGATAACTTTCAGCAAATAGATGGATGATCTAGCAATTAACCAAGACAGAGAAAACAGGAAGAAGAACAGGTCTAGTAATTACTAAATTTGATGTACAATGGACCACCCAGATGATGTTCAGTACAATGTTAGATTTAGGGGTCTGGAGTTCAGGAAAGGGACCTGAGCTGGAGGAATCAGAGACTCTGGAGTCATTAGTGTAAAGATGTTAGTTGAAGCTACGGGAGTAGATCTGGTCATCCAAGACTTACAGTGAGAAGACTGAGGATAGAACTCAGGAACAACATTTCAGGCTTAGATAAAAGATAAGTCTATGAAGGAGCCTGGCATAGGAGGCCAAAAGGTAGGTGGAAAACCAGGAAAGAGTGGTGTCATTGAAGTCAAGGTAAGTGAGAAGTTCAGTCCTAAAAACCTAAACATAAATTTGAACCATAAATAATCCTGATTTCTCACTCTGAGAGACAGAACAGTCCAATGGGAGGTAAAAATTAGAATTGTTCCAAAATTTGAATTGACTATGTAATAAATTATTGAGTGCACTGTACTCCTCTTTTACACCAGAGCAATCCTCTTGGCTCCTCCTCTTGCATTTGCTGCAGTGACAAGTTCTGGACAGACTTTGAGCAGCCTAATGGACCAAATCTCATCTAAACCCATACCATATACTTCTCACTTCCCACCCTGTGGTTTCACTGATGCTGTGGTGTCACCCCACTTGACGCTCACACAAATACAGCTTGGAAGTGCAGAGGACATAACACCCTGTGGCCACCTATAGGTGGTACTGGAGCCAATGGACAATTTTTTCCCTCTTTCAGTGCCCAGAACAATAGTTCTGAGTCATATTTCATTATGCTCCTCAGAAGGTTTCAGCATGATTAAACTAGATGCTCCAGTATTGGCCAACTTGATAATGCATCCTAACAATGCCTTCTCTCCTTTCCCATTTCACACCTTTGTCCCTCACTCCTGCTCTCACATAAAGTACCTGCTCACAAGCCTCTGTCTCAGGTTCTCCTTTTAGAGGGAACCTAGGTTAAGATAGTTATCTCCCCATTCATGGTGCTTGACTATACTTGGAAATGTTGGAAAAAAGATTCAGGTATCAGGTTATAAGAAACTTTACCAAAACATTTGGTAGAAGTCAGATTTCCCAGACTGGAAAGGGAAGTGGGAAGATTAAAGAAGGGGAGCAAACACGAGGGAAGAGTAAAAAATGCGAGCTTCTCTAGATGAGAATCTTTTCTTATCCATATATCAAATAGTACAATATCTGGTACAAAGTAGGCCCTCAGTTAGTTGAATGAATGCGTGGCTTTAAAACTCTAAATCTATTTTTTTAAATGTCTCATTTACTTAATAAGATTCAAGTTATCTGAAAAGTTAAATCTACTTTTTCCCCTAAGTGCATTTTTAAATACATTCACGCATCTCTTAACGATGGGAATACGTTCTAAAAAATGCATCATTAGGCAATTTTGTTGTTGTGTGAACATCGTAGAGTATACTTACACAAACCTAGATGGTATAGCCTACTAGACACCTAGGGTGTGTGGTACCAATCTTATAAGACCATTGTCATACATGTGGTCCATTGTTGTCCAAAACTTCGTTATGCGTTGCATGACTATATAGGCAAGTTACTCCCATTTCAGTGGTCCCAGTAATACTAACTCAATATTGCAAAAATTCAGCAGTGCTAAAAGTTGCGGTGCTCTGCTGGTACCCCATTAGGAATTTATAGAGAGAAGATACAGGAAACTCCATGTGAATTCTGCTGAGAATATATTTCATCCTAAAAGCCGCATAAGGAGAACCTATAGAAAATTGTTCCGAGATATTAGTGCCAAAGGGACAGATTCAACCTAGCAGGTGGAAGAGGGGTGTGTAAGGCAAAAGAAATAATGGAACCCAAGTCCTAATTAGCCTCCAATTACAAAGAAGACAACTAACAGGAAAACATGTATAGAATATTAACTACAGGTATAGGTATATATTTTACCTACATTGTGTATAGCATCTTCATTTGCTAGTTTTTAATTGGGATGAAATTTAAGTAGCTGAGCTTCATTATGACTCAAAACTTGATGAATGCAATCCTACTTCTAAAGCATATTACACAATGGAATGTCCAAGGCATTGCTAGGCTTGGTGGTTTTGGCTGCTTTCAGTTAAAAAAAAAAAAGTTGTTATCTAAATACATGCACCCTTTACACTTAGAAATTTGTTAGCTTAAATGAATCCTCATGTTGCTACCTGGTAGGGCTGTGTGTTTTTCCATGGCAGAATGAGGTAGTGGAAAGATCACTAAGACTGGAGTTCTAGTCTTGATTCTGGAACTAATCAGCTTTGTGGGTTTGGGCAAGTAACCTTACCTCTCTGGGCCTCAATTTAGAAAAAAATCCTTACTACTTACTAGCTACTGTGATTTGCCTCCAGTTTCTATAATTGTAAAATGATGATAACATCATCTACCTCAGAGGGTTGCTGGGGGGACTAAAATAAGATGACATAATTTAAAAACTAGAGATCACTGTATAAATGTAATTAGTTATTTTTATTTTAAAATTGGGCTAATGTTATTATTAACCAGAATGCTACGAAGATCTAATGAGAATATCTGCAATTGTCCTATAAAATTAAAATGGAACTAGACTAGAACAGTGGCTCTTGCATTAGGAAGGATTATGGACCCTTTGAGGGTATGATTAAAGATATGGACTTACTTCCCAGGAAAATGTATATATACAAACTTCTGTACAATCTCCTGTTCCCAGATACTCTGAAGTCCAACTTAAGAACTCTTCATCAAGATAATCATTAAAGTCTCTTCTAGCTCTCACAGCCTTGAGTGTATGTTTTTGTCCCTTTTAAATAATAAAGTACCCACTCAATAAGTCAGATTGACTCGACAAAAACATCCTCCTCCTAATCCAAACACATAGAAATGTTGGGTAAAATGCAACAAGTGTGTGTATGTGTGTGTGTCTTTTTAAAACACACAGCAAACCTGGAAAACAAGAAAAAGAAGCTCCCAAGTACCAGAAATGAAGAGGAAATTCAAAACTAGAGCAGGGAGCAGTGGCTAAGGGCAAATAGCCAGTGGAGTGGTATGAACACTAGATCCAGTTGATCCTCATTATCTGCAGATTCTGTATCTGTGAATTCGCCTACTAACTAAAACTTATTTGTAACTCCAAAATCAATACTCCTAGTCCTTTTGTGGTCACTTGTGGACATACAGAGAGCCATGAAAAATTTGAGTCACTGACATACACTTTCCCAACAGATGTTAAAAAAAGCAATGCTGCTTTCTTATTTCAGCTCTCATACCATAAACAAGTGTCCTTTTTGTGGTCTATTTAGTACCATGCTTTTCACTTTTTCTGCTTTTTGTTGGGGATTTAGCTATTTAATATTGCCCCTAAGCATAGCGCTGAAGTGCTGTCTCACATTCCTAAGACTAAGCGAGTTGTGATGTGCCTTACAGAGGAAATTCGTATGTTAGATAAGCTTCGATCAGTCACAAGTTATAGTGCTGTTGGTCATGAGTTCAACGTTAATGAATCAACAATATATATAAAATGTCTTTAAAAAGAAACACACAAAAAGCAAGGTTATATAGTAATCAGCTGATGAAAATGTTGTGACGAGAGGCGTAAAGGAACCTCTGTATTTCCTTGAGGAACAATGGCTCAATATTCACTAATTCAAAGTTTCCAAAGACTTTATATACCATAACTACCATGAATAAAAAGAAGTGACTATATGTGGAAGCTGGGATTTTATCGACAGGCAGGGGAATATTCTGTAAGAGCTGGGAGCTGGAATGAGGTTCCTGCATGAAGCCCACTGGCCTAGGATGTTGCAGGAAACATAACAGACAGTCTTACATTGAGGTAAAATAAACAGTTACCCAGAACCACAAGCTTTTGCTGATTGGAGATCAAATTTGTATTGCCCACACGGGTTATAAGAAATTCACTTTAAAACTGATCCTAAACCAGCACCAGCAAGCTCCAAAAAGAAGTAAAAGAAAAACTGCCCCATGAGAATGCCTTCACAACCCAGGGCACATGAGGGAATCCAAAGAAACAACTCCCACCCAGGAGAACATCATAGTCCAAAATTACAAACCATGTTAGGAAACTAACATGAGAGCCAAGGTAAATGAGTAAACTCCCTTCTATGAGAACTAGGATTACAGTGCAATAAAAAAGGTATTTTTAAAATAAGTATATTTAAAATATTCAAAGAGATAAAAAGGAAAAAACAGAATTCATATGCCAATAAAGGATCATCTCAAAAGGGACAATAATGAGACTGATGGCCATTTTCTCATCAGCAATAACTAATGCCACAAGAAACAGAGAATTAGTTTTAACACGCTGAGAGAAAATAATGATCAACCTACTAGTAGTGAATTGGAAAACAGATCTGAGGATATAACCCAGAGCACAGCACAGAGAAATAAACAGCTGGAAAATATAAAAGAAAAATAAAGAGATAGAGATAGGACAAGAGGCCCTAATAGGAATACTAACAGATGGGAACAAAAGGCATGGGGGCAGAAGTCAGCAAAATGGCAGGCTAGGAAGCTCCAAGCTCTAATTCCCCACCAAAATATATATTAAAAAAAAAAAAAAAAACAGAAGCTGTCTAAACCAACTTTGTAGGAGCCCTGGAAAACAGTCAAAGGTTTACTGCAACCAACCAAAGGCTCAATCAAGAAAAACCCATCTTCAAAATGGCAGGAAAGTTTTGTGGTGTTTTCACCAGCCCTTGCCTCCCCAGTAGGGTAGTGGTCTTGGTCGTAAGCAAGTGGCAGCCGGGTTCCCAATTCCCCACCTCAAACCATAGGAAGCAGAGCAGACCTCATTTTCAAATTATTATGTCTGGAAGATATCTAAAGGGCTGACACAAGGTGGTCATCTCAGTTTCACATAACTCAGAAGGCAGGCAGGAAATGCAGCAGGCACTGTTCATAAAAGATACAAAGTGACTACAAACCTACTATATAGGTTTGCTAAGGACTGTCATAACAAAGTAGCATAGATTGGGTGGCTTACAACAGAAATATATTTGCTCACAATTCTGGACACCAAAAATCCAAGATTAAGGTGTTAGCAGGGTTGGTTTCTTCTACGGCCTCTCTCCTTGGCTTGTAGGCAGCCGTCTACCTCCTGTGTCTTCACATGGTCTTCCATCTGTGAATGTCTGTGTCCTAATCAATTGTTCTTATAGGACACCAGTCATGTTAGATTTGGGCACATCTATATGACCTCATTTTACCTTAATTACCACTTTAAAGGCCCTATCTCCAAATACAGTTACATCATGAAGTGCTGGGGGTTAGGACTTCAACATATGAATTTTGAGGGACACAATTCAGCCCATAAAACCCAGAGATTACTGGGGCAAGAGATAATGGGTAAGACATACAACAGACCACTTAAGGCCCACAGGAGAAGCTAGGGTGAGACTTTTTGCAAATTATGACATTCAAGAGTTGCCACGTATATGGTAACTTTAGAAAGCCCCGCACATGCCAAAGCAAGATGTATGCTCAAAAAAGACCTGAGAAGACCTTAAGCTTTTACTTCAGGCTGTTCCCTAGGCTCAGAGAAAACCGAACTAAATGGTAGAGTGACCTAGCACACAGCCAATCTGCAAAGACTAGGAAAGGAAGCTGTTCTGTCTTTTTTTTTTTTCCTTATATTCTTTTTTCTTTGTTTGTTTGAGCTCCTGGCACTCAAGGAAATCTCTGTCCAAACATGAGCTGAACAAGAGCTAAAGGAACAGTCTTCAGTGATCAGACATGACAAGGAATAGTCACTGCAAAAATAGTTTGTAAGTCTCAAAACAAATGGACTACACAGTATTTGACAGTCAAAAAAAAAAAAAGCAGCAAACCCTAGTGAAGTGAGAGAATCTGATCTGATTTCCTGAGTTGCCACATTGTAAGAGTCAAATGCCCAATTTTCAACAACAACAAAAAAATCATAAGGGATACAAAGAAAAAGGAAATCAAAGTTCATTCAAAGGAATAAGATAATTGGCAGAAACCATCCAACAGACATTGGACTTGGTAGACAAAGACTTTAAACCTATCTTATGTTCAAAAAGCTAAGGGAAAACATGGAAAAAGAACTAAATGGAATCAGGAAAACAATATATGAATAAAATGAGAATATCAACAAAGAATTAGAAATTATAAAATGGAAACAAAAGAAGACATTATATATTAATAAAAGGGTCAATTCACCAAGAAGATATAAAAAATATAAACATATATGGAGCAAATATAAGAGTCCTAAAACATGTGAACATCAATTGACAAGATTAAAGGGACAAATAGATAGTTCTGCAATAATATTTTCAATAGTGGATAGAACAGCCAGACACAAGATTAGTAAGGAAACAGAGTACTTCAACTTCAACACTATAAACCAATTGGACATACATGATATATAAAGAACACTCCACACAACAACAGAATACATATGTTTTGAAGTGCACATTGAACATTCTACAGGATAGACAATGTGTTAGGCCACAAAACAAATCTTAATAAATTTTAAAAGGTTGACATCATACAAAGTATCTTTGCTGATCAAAATGGAATGAAACTAGAAATTAATAATAGGAGGAAAACTGGAAAACTCACTAATAGGTGGAAATTAAAAAACGTACTCTCAAACAATCAATGAATCAAAAAAGAAATCAGAAAATAATTTGAGAGAAATGAAAACAAAAACACAACATACCAAAACTCACGGCATGCAGTGAAAGCAGTGCTAAGAGGGAAATTTATAACTGTAAGTGCATACATTAAAAAAAGAAGAAATATCTCAAATCAATAACCTAACTTTACACCTTAAGGAACCAGAAAAAGAAGAGAAAACGAAACCTAAATATGACTGAATAAAGAATAGAAAAACAAAATAAAAAATAAATGACACCAGAAGTTTATTTTTCAAAAAGATCAACAAAATTGACAAGCCTTAAGCCAGAATGAATGAGAAAAAATAGAGAAGATTCAAGTTAAAAAACTCAGAAATGAAAGTGAGAACATTACTAGCAATTTTACAGAAACAAAAAGGATTATAAGAGAATACTGTGAAATAAGTTGACAACAGTGACTCCATTTTGTACCCTGGACTCCATCTTGTTAAAAATACAAAACTGTTGACCTTGCTGACTTGGCAAAAGGGACTTACTGAGAAAGTACTTTCAGAAGGTCTGTGCAAAAATATACTTTTCTGGTAACAAGACATCCTTAAGTAAGCTAATGAACTGTAACATAAATTTATCCTCCCTAACAAACAATTGACATGATTGTTCTGGGCTCTCCTTGTTGCTAATAAAAACTGCTGACTTTTGGGGCCCACCCAGTGGCGCAAGCGGTTAAGCACGTGCGCTCCGCTGCGGCGGCCCGGGGTTCTGCCCAGTTCGGATCCTGGGCGCGCAAACCCCGGGGTTCGCCAGTACAGATCCTGGGCGCGCACCAGCACACTGCTTGGCGGGCCATGCTGTGGCGGCATCCCATATAAAGTGGAGGAAGATGGGCACAGATGTTAGCCCAGGGCCAGTCTTCCTCAGCAGAAAAAAGAGGAGGATTGGCAGATGTTAGCTCAGGGCCGATCTTCCTCACAAAAAAAAAGCCTCCTGACTTACTCCTCAGAGGGACGCATTTCTGGCTACTGCCAGAAACTGTGTTCCCCAAATTGCAATTCTAAAACCTCAAATAAAAGCTCTCCTTTGGTGTTGCAGTTGCCTCTTTTTTCTACGTTGACGTATTTGGTGCCAGAAATGTGGGTTCTGAAGCGATTTTCCACCTGTTTCTGGCGATGTTTGTTTTGAGCAAGCTAAGTGCATGAGCCCTTTGTACTCTGTAGTCTCCCCAACTGCCCTGGGCCGAGGTGGTGAGTTTCTCAGTCTCAAACCTCTTGATTTGGTTTAAGTTCTGGCTTTTATTCTGGGTATTTGTCGAAATTGGTTTAAGAAAATTAACTTTCTCTTTTGGGGAATATGTACTTGCAGTGGGAAGTATGCAGTCTAGGGTTGCTATGGGGACAAACCCCCTTTTGGGGTTTCCACTAAAATTAAAATGGGGACTCAACCCCCATTTGGGGCTTCCACTGGATTTACGTTTAAGAATTATGGACCTGCTGTGTGTAAATTTTTAGAGAAATGGCACTGGTATACCAAGGATGATTTAAAACTTGGTTGACCCCAATGAGGCTCATTTGAAATACCTAAATTAGTTTATTTGCATGCACAGTTAGAAAATAAGAGATCTAAAACTAAGCAAGTAAAAATGGGTGAAGTTTTGAAACAATTTGCAATTGTAATGGCCATTCTGGGGAACCTTTGTTTCAAATAAGTCCACCTTAAGGGGCACCCTTAAAAGAAAGGATTCCAAACTTCTCAGAGACAATGGAATGAATTCTTTGATAGATATGCAGAAGATTCTAAAAGACAGAATGACTTCAAAAACAGCTCTAAAAAGGATCCTTACAGCATGCAAATAAAAAACAAAATCTTTAGTAAAAATCTTAGGCCATCTGAGCAGGTAACCTTAACTCAGTCCATCTGCCAGAAACACAATTTGGATCCAGCTATTCTTTTGAGTTTTGTACCTGAGACATGGCTAAAATATTTAAAGATCTCTGTGTCTCTCAGTATGTCTATGTATGTATGTCTGTATATATATGATAATTTTCTACCTCCAGATGGTATTGCCAAAATTAAACATTATAAATTGAGAATTCCTAAAACTCTCAGAAATATAGAAAATAACCCAAATGTTTTTCAAGTTCACATGATCTGAGATAATCTTTGATAAATAAAAGATAGTTTAAGTTTGTTTAATAAAAACAGGTATGTCTTCAGATTTATCAATATTGGATGTATTGCAAACATACAACTTTTTCTACCTAAGCTTACTGGTTGGGTGGGCTCGGGCTGTTTCTGTTGCAGAATTTGTCTTCAGGGAGAATGACTTGGGATGATGGTTAACTATTTAATGTCAAATCCAAACGTAATTGTTAAAAACAAGTGTTTAAATAAATGTAAATAAGATCAAAATGTATACTAAGTTAAACTAAATAATGGATATTCATTAAATATCTAAATCATTTCCAGATAGGATGGTATACTGAGAGACATTGATTGCTAAACATAAGTTTGTCTAGTTTTGGCTTTCTAATTTTTTACAGAGAGACAAATAATATTTGGATCTATCAATAGACATGTTTTGTGCCACACTGAAAAGTATGCTGTAAAGAGAAATATGCTTCTAGAAATTATGAAATGTGTTTATGGGCTTGCTAATATACTACAGGATGCTAATATATGATAGTTCACAACTGCCTGCTTCCTAATTTTCACTGGAAAGCAAAGATTATAGATAGTTAAAAAAAAAATTGGAAGAAGAGCTGAGAATGAAAAATGAGCCAGGGCCGGCCCTGTGGCTTAGCGGTTAAGTGCACGCACTCCGCTACTGGCGGCCCGGGTTCGGATCCCGGGCGCGCACCAACACACCGCTTCTCCGGCCATGCTGAGGCTGTGTCCCACATACAGCAACTAGAAGGATGTGCAACTATGACGTACAACTATCTACTGGGGCTTTGGGGAAAAAAAAAAAGGAGGAGGATTGGCAATAGATGTTAGCTCAGAGCCGGTCTTCCTCAGCAAAATGAGGAGGATTAGCATGGATGTTAGCTCAGGGCTGATCTTCCTCACAAAAAAAAAAATGAACCAAAGAGAAAATGTCAGAACACTTAGAGTAATAAACGTAAATTAACTCTATGCAAACTGTGTGCACTGATGCTGAGAGAATGCATGCAAAGCAGCAGGTGTCCTTTTGAAAGACTGGAAGCAATGGAACTCTCATGTAGAGCTTTCTCTAACTATGGAAGGATTTACTGTAACTTCTTATTTTTCAAACTATGGTCACAGACCATTGATAAATTATGATTAACATTTATTTAAATAAAAAATATACATGGTATCTACATTTACCAATATAGATAAATGAATATGTTCAATTTTATCTATAAATTGAACAAAAGTTTAACATAGACAAAATTTATTATAAAATTATATATAAAATTTAAAAATTTCATAAAATGCAAAATATAATGCATGTATGGCATATACTAAAAATAGGAAATACATGTCAGTTTATTAAATTTTTATTTTAGTTACATTTTGGTTTTATATATGTTATGCATACGCTGGACCATAATGTACACTATATTTCTTACTGTGGAACAATCCAATCCAGCAGTGGTTTGAAAGCCACTGCTCTTATACCACAGTAAATTGAGCAACAGAAGGTCTATGTGGCTAGATGGAGAGGTCAATACAAGGATAACTATCCTTTCTGGCCTATGCATACACAATGATAACTCCTCAAAGCCAGGCTGTAATCACTTTCTGATAGGCTCATACTTTGTTGCCTTGTCTTTTCAGATTTACAGCCAGGAAACAGTCTTTGTTTAAAAGAACTTCTCCCATTATAACTACTCACAAGGCTGAGAATTCTGGTAGTGGCTTCCCAGATATTTATAGCTCTGCTACCAGTCTAGAAGTTGTTGTTCCATCTTTCACATCTTTATCTACCTACTCAACCTAGAGCAATCATCTTCAGCAATAATGTGGGGATCCTGTTGCCTCTGCCTGTTCTATCATTCTCATTTTAGCAGAGCAATGTCAGGATGAACCTATAGACACAAATGAATCTCATACTGTAACTTCCAAAAAGCATATGGTTTATTTTAACTATACTATGTAGAAGGAGTTTATATTCATTTAATGTAATGCATAGGCAATTATGCTATCCTCTAAGGTAAAATCTGTAATTATTCTGTAACAATTGCCTTGCATTATTTCTTTTCTATATAAACTTCGTAAGTTTTTGAAATTGAGAAAATGACTGTATATGAAAAGTAGACAAGGAAAGTGGGATATGTGTTTTCAGTAAGAGAAGGTATGAAGAACGAAGATGCATGTTCATTAAAGGAAAACAAGAAAGTAATTTTGTCCTAAAATAAAATGATAGTTCTAAAATAAGAAAGAAAAAGGAAAAAACCTAAATAGACATAGAAAGTTGCAGAAGGTTTGTGAAAAAGGAATCTTTAAAAAGAAATTATAATGTGTGGTCAAGCTGGCTAAGATTAAAATGAATTTATTAAAAAATGAATTTTAATATCAAAAGTACACTGGTGCAAAATTAGAATTTGGTTTTTCTCTCTATTAAAGGACAAAGTCTTCCCAGATTATTGGTCTGCTCTTAATAAGAAATTATCAACAAACTTTCTTTACCTTTAATGTAATCTGCCTACAAAACAAAGATTCTGTGTTTCGTCTTCATCAAATCTTGGATTACTTAGAAAAGCTGGGTTTTGCTCAGAACTATGTAACTTTCTGTTTTTGCCTTTAAAAATCTCTTTGTCACTTTTGTTAAATGGATAATTAATTATTGTTTCAAAAAAACCTATGATCTTTTTTGATCAAATGTCTTAAAACCTTTTTGATATTTTTTGACAAACTTCCCAAAAATCAGATTCTAAATAAAGTCTTTTTGACTTGAGAGATATTAAACTACTTAGGATTATTTGATATATTAAATTACATGAGAAGCATTGTCAAATAAGAATATTAAGCCTTCTTTACATTATGTCTATATAGGTATATGTTATAAGTGTTCAAAAATTATGTAAAATTCCTGGAAATCTGATATGGCCTAATATAATATTATCAATCATAACTCCACTTATTATCCTAAAATGTTCTATGTCACAAAAATAACCAAATTCTCTTGTCAATTGCATTATAATGATCTCACGGCAGATCTTTAATAATGGACATTTTTAAGTCTTTTGTCATTTATAGACGGTTATTGTTTTACTCTGATGCTTTGGCAAAAATTGTGCCTGCAAAAGTGCTTCATCTTCAAGAAGATTCATAGAAAAGACTTTGACAAGTAGTCTAGAATATAGGTTTTTGATAACTTTAGGATCATAACACTGAACTGGATGGGAATTTCTAAAATCCTAATGAGAAACCGCTTTGATATTTTGTTTTCCAGATTTAAAGGGCCGCTTTTTCTTCTCTCTAAGCTATCTATAACTTACAGCAATTTGGTAAAGTGTATCTTTACAACAAAGGTTCAAGTACTTATCTTTTTCTCCCTACTTGATCCCTCCAGAATTCTAAAACCCTTAAATATTCTTATTTTCATGACAATATATGTATTTGCATAAGTTCAATAAGAATTTGTTCTCCTTATAACAGGATGCCCAATGCACCTAGTCCCTGCTTCCTTTGATCCACAGCTGATAAAAGGGGATATACTTCAGTTTTGAAAAGGCCTAAGCAAATTTATAGAGAATAATCATACTTTGGTAGAATAATCTTTCCACAGTGCACTCCTGGAAGACAAAAACACCAGATATCATAATCTGCAGCCCAGAGCTTTTATCTACTGGAAAAAACACTTTAGGAAGCCTCCCTCCAACCTCACTGGAAGCGATCTTATCAAGTACTGTTTACCCACCCTTGCATAGCCAAAATCCAAGGAATAGACTCTAGGATTCATGTGTCATATCTAAAGAAGGCACCAAACCCTGACTGGACCTGCACATCCACTGGTGGCCTGAAAGTAAAATTTCCAGGAACTGAAGCAGACAACACCTGTGCAGACAGCTTTCCCAAGATTCTGGACCAGGCTTGTCTATTTTTATGTCCTTTCTCACTGAACATTTCTTTTATTCCCTTCATACTTTTCTCTTAATCATCCTATTGGGAGAAGTCTTTTGTCTATTCTTCTATGTACTGAAAGCAATCCACAACCTTTCTCTTGTCATGACTACTACTTTCAATGCTTCTGTTCAAGCATTTGAAAATCCACAAACCCAAATTGATGGCCTGGCAGAATTTTTTCTACAAAATAGAAGGGCACTAGATATCTTAACGGCCCAACAGGGAAGCACCTGTTCTCTACTAGGAGAAGAATGTTGTTTTTATGTTACCCAATCTGGCAAGATAATACAAGAACTAAAAACAATGAAGGATAATATCAATTTATTGGTTAAAATAGGACACACACGAGGACTTGGGAATTATTTTAATCTCTTTATCTGGTTACCAGCAGAAATGCATCATGATTAAGAACGGTATTATAAACCAGAATATTGTTGTTAATCTTAGTAATATGCATCATTATGTTAATCAAGTGCTTACTAAAAATTGCAACCTCCACTGTAAATCACTCAACTATGTAGCTTATGTTTGCCCAGATGACCACGTTAGACGCTCTTCATCGAGATGGATTTTATGGATCAGAAGGTTTGGAGGAAATTGCTGTTGACTCTTTCACAAGACGCCCCACACACATATGCACAGAGGGACTGGAAAGAACTGGAGCAGATAATCAAGAGTCTATGGCCTCTAGGAACTAATGCTGCTCTGTCGATGTTTTCTTCTGGAAAAATCATGAGCAAAACAGGGAAATGTAAAATGAGTTGACAGCAGTGACTCCATTTTGTACGCTGGACTCCATCTTGTTAAAAATATGAAACTGCTGGCCTTGCTGACTTGCCAAAAGGGAGTTGTTTGCTGAGAAAGGACTTTCTGAATGACTATACAAAAATATACTCTTTCTAGTAACAGTAAGATGTCCTAAAGTAAGCTAATGAACTCTACGATAAAGTGACCCTCCCTAACAAACTGAGGTAATTATTCTAGGCTCTCCTTGTTACTAATAAAAAGGCCTGACTTTTACTCCTCAGGGGGACACTTTCCTGGCTGCTGCAGGAACCTCTGTACCCCAAGTTGCAATTCTAAGACTCCAAATAAAAGCTCTCCTTTTGTTTTGAAGTTGTCTCTTTGTTCTAAGTTGAAAATACTATGAACAATTGTATACCAACAACTTGGATCACCTAGATGAAATGAAGAAATTCCTAGAAACACATTATCTATCTAATCTGACCCAGGAAGAAACAGAAAATCTGAATGGATGAATACTAGTAAGGAGATTGAATCAGTAATCAAATACATCCCAACAAGAAAAAACCTGGATGACATGGTTTCACTAGTTAATTTTACCAAACGTTGAAAGAATTCACACCAATCCTTCTCAAACTCTTCCAAAATACTAAAGAGAAGGGAACACGTCCTAACTCATTCTATGAAGCCAGAATTCCTCAGATGCCAAAGCTATATAAAAGCACTATAAGGAAGGAAAACTATAGACAAATATCCCTTATGAATACTGATACAAAAAATCTCAACAAAATAATAGCAAACAGAATCCAGCAACATATTAAAAGGATTATATGTCATGAATAAGTGGTATTTGTCCCTAGAATGGAAAAATGGTTTAATATATGAAAATCAATGTAATACATGATATTAAGAGAATTAAGGGAAAAATTACATGATAATCTCAATCGATGCAAAAAAAAAGCATTCAACAAAATTCAACACCTTTTCATGATAAAAACACTCAATAAACTTGGAATAGAAGACAGTTTCCTGAATGTGATAAAGGCCATATCTGAAAAATCCACAGGTAACATCACACTCAATGACAAAAATCTGAAATCTTTTCCCCTAAAGTCAAGAATTAAACAAGGATGCTTGCCTTCTCCACTTCTATTTAACATAGTATTGGAAGTTCTAGCCAGAGCAATTAGGCAAGAAAAAGAAATAAAAGACATTCAAATTGGAAAGGAAGAAGTCAAATTATCTCTATTCTTTGATGACACGATCTTATATGTAGAAAATCCTAAAGATTCCACAAAAAAAACACTATTAGAGCTAATAGATTCAGCAAAGTCACAGGATGCAAAATCAACATACAAAAAACAGCTGTATTTCTATATACTAATAGTGAATAATTTGAAAACTAAATTATAAAAATAATTCCATTTATAATAACATTAAAAAGAATAAAATATTTCTGAATAAATTTAACCAAGGCGCCAAAAGATGTTACACTGAAAACTACAAAACATTGATGATAGAAATTAAAGAAGACATAAATAGGGGCCAGCCCCATGGTCTAGTGGTTAAGTTTGGTGTGCTCTGCTTCGGCGGCCCAGGTTCAGGGGTTCAGATTCCGGGCATGGACCTATACCACTCATCAGCCATGCTGTGGTGGCAACCCACATACAAAATAGTGGGAGATTGGCACAGATGTTAGCTCAGGACAAATCTTCTTCAAGTAAAAAACAAAAAAAAAAAAGGAAGATTGGCAACAGATGCTAGCTCAGGGCGAATCTCCTCAGGGAAAAAAAAAGACATAAACAAATGGAAAGACATCCATGTTGATGGATTGGAAGACTTAATATTGTTAAGATGACAATAATATCCAAAATGATCTACAGATTCAATGCAATCCCTATCAAAATCACAATGGCGTTGTTTACAGAAAGCAAAATCCATCCTGAAAAATATATGGATAAATCTCAAGGGAACCCAAATAGCCAACACAATCCTGAAAAAGTAGAAAAAAGCTGTAGGACTCACACTTCCTGATTTCCAAACTTGCTACAAAGGTACAGTAATCAAAAGACTGTGGTACTGGAACAAGGACAGACATTTAGACAAATGAAATATAATAGAGGGCCCAGAAATAAACCCTAGCACAGGTGATCAAATGATTTTCAACAAGGGAGCTAAGGCTATAGAGTGTGGAAAGGTCTTTTCAACAAATGAGCCTGAGTAAACTGGATATCCACATGCAGAAGAATGAAGTTGGAACCTTACATTTGCCATATAGAAACATTAACTCAAAACAGATTAAAGCCCTAAATGTAAAGAGCTAAAACTATGAAACTCTTGGAAGAAAACATAGGGGATATCTTCATGACATTGGATTTGACAATGATTTGTTAAATATACCACCAAAAGCATAGGTTACAAAGGAAAAAACAGATAAACTGGACTTTATCAAAATTAAAAAAGTTTTGTGCATCAAAGGGCACTATCAAGAGAGTGAAAAGACAACCCACAGATTGGGAGAAAATATCTGCTAATCATATATGTGATACGGGATTAACATCAAGAATAGATAAGGCATTCCTACAACTCAAAGACAAAAATCAAAAAACCCAATTCAAAAATGGGCAAAGTATTTGAATAGACCTTTCTCCAAAGAAGATATACAAATAGTCAATAAGCACGTGAAAAGCTGAAATGTAAATGAAAACCACAATGAGATATTACTTAACCCCCATTAAGATAACTATTATCATAAAAACGGAAAATAACAAGTGTTGATGAAGATGTGAAGAAATTGCCACTGTTGTGCATTGTTGGTGGGAATGTAAAAGGTGCAGCCACTGTGGGAAACAGTTTGGCAGTTCCTTAAAAAGTTAAACATAAAATGACCATATGATCCAGCAATTCCATTTTTAGGTATATATCCAAACAAATTTAAAGCAAGACTCAAACAGATACATACACCAACATTTATAGCAGCATTATTCACACAAGCCAAAAGGTGAAAACAACCCAAATATCCATCAACAGATGAACAGATAAACAAAATGTATTGTATACATACAGTGAAATCTTATTCAACCTTAAAAAATAATAAGTAATAAATAAAAATTAAATTAAATGAAAAGGCATGTATATTGTAAATTTTAAAACTTCACATTTTCTTGCTGTCTCAATATCCCCACAAACAGGCTGTGAGCCCCCTCCCCAGGTGACTAGGTGCCCCAATGTGATAAAGCTGGTCCCTGCCACAAGTTCCCCTTTTTTCTCTCCCCTAACTGTGACCTAGTACCATTCAAACACACCAATGAAGTCCCCTCATGCCTTTTGCTTGTGTACTCCACATTGACCCTAATAAAGGCACTTCCCATGGGTTCTCTCTTTTACTGTTCTTTATCTCTTCTATCTCTTCCCTTCTCTCTTTCTCTCTTTCTCTCTCTTTCTCTCTCTTTCTCTCTCTCTCTGTCTCTGTCTCTCTCTCAGTTCCCCATATACTTGGTTGAGCCCGCTCCCTTGGTGCTCCTCCTATACGGCCCCTGAATGGAGGGCACTGCCTCCCTATTTTAGGACCTGTGAGTATAATAAATCTCGCACTTTCATACAACTGCTCATGGTGTTATTCCCTGTCTGCACCTGACTGATATAAAAAAAAAATCCATTTTAAGTAACATAATTATTCCTGACAACCCAGAATTAAATTCTGATACATGCTACAAAATGGATAAACCTTGAAAACATAATGTTAAGTGAAATAAGCCAGACACAAAAGGACAAATATTGTATGATTCCACTTATATGAAGTATCTAGAAGAGGCAAATTCATAGAGACAGAAAATTGAATATAGGTTACCAAGCGTTGAGGAGAGAGGGCAGTGAGGAGTTATTATTTAATGGATACAGAGTTTCCAATTGGTATGATGAAGATGTTCTGTAAATGAATAATGGTGATAATTGCACAGCATTGTGAATGTACTTAACACGACTGAGTTGTACCCTTAGAAATGGTTAAAATGGTAAAACTACAATCCACCCATTGGCACCTACACCATTTTATCCATAACAAAGGCAGTAAGTTCAGGTAGTTTTACAGGTGAATGTTAACAGAACTTTAAGAATCAAATAATCCAAATGTTTTACAAGGTGTTTCAGAGAATTAAAAAAAAAAAAGAGGAAAATATTTATGTTTCCAGAAAGATAAAGTAGTAATACTTTTCCCTATTCCTCCCACTAAGTAAAACTAACAACCATAGACATTACATATGAAACAAACATAAGACTCTGAAAAGTAGAGAGAAAAAGTAATATTAACTTGAAAGTGCTGAGACAAAAAAGCTATAAACCTACTGGCAGCAAATTGGAAAACAGACCTGAGGAAATCACCCAGAGTACAACAGAGAGAAAAACAGCTGGAAAATATATACTTAAAAAAAAGAGAGAGACAAGGATAGAACAAGAAACCCTGATAGAAAGTCTATTAGGAAACTGTATCAGCTCCAACAAAGGACACTGTGGTGAATCCCCTGGGTTACATTTTAGCTTCATATATCCCAGACTGGGTGCTGAAGAAGCCCACAATCTGGAAAAGGTAAAGGACATATACAAAAAATGGGCCATGAAAAGCCCACTCTCTCTAGCCCAAAGACCAGAAAAGAACCAGTCTAGTAACACAGAAAACATTTAGACAATAACCGCTCTATACCAGGAAGCATTACAGAAAAAAACTCACACCCACCCCTGCCAACAAAGGCTGAATTGGGAGCCTGTAACATGGTGCCCCAGCCCCCATCACATAACCATGGTGGTGTCAGAGAATGCCTAGTGGGACTCTCATCACTGTAGGGCAGTAACAAGCCACCTACTCCCCAAGGTGCCATTGTAGACCACAGAGGGTGCCTATACTTGCACTATCACCTAGCAGTAATGTGTCCATCACCCTCCTCGCTAGGGTGGTGTGATAGGAGGCCCAATGGAGAGCCAAGACTGCACTTTCACACTCACCCAATGATAACTAAGCCATTCCATCCCACAATATAAATGGAAGCCCATAGGAAGCGGTACTGAGGCACTCCTACCCCTCCTAGAAATAACGGCACTAGTGGAGGCTTCATGGGCACCTGAATACCTATCCCTGCCTCAGCAGAAAGGAGGGTACCCCTGGGCCACAAAAGAGGAAGAGTAGGAAACCTGGACTTCTGCCTCCACCTGAAAGTAATATCAAAAACTGGGAAGATCTCAAGATTCATGAGAAAAGACAATCAAGAGACACATGGAGATCATACAGATGCTAGAATTATGTGACAATGATTGTAAAGCAGCAATCATAAAAATAAACAATTACAAACGTGCTTGAAACAAATAAAAAAATAGAAAATCTCCGCAAAGAACAGACAGTACCAATAAAGAAATAAAAAATATTTTTAAAAAGTGGAAAAATACAACAACTGAAATAAAAACCTCAATGGATGAGCTCAACAGCAAAATAGAGAGGATAAAGAAAAGAATCAGTGAACTTGAAAACAGAATGCTAAACATTACTCAATTTGAAAAACAGAATATAGACTGGGAACAAAAACAGAGAGACAAAGCCTCAGAGACCTGTGTGATTGTAACAAAAGATCTTACTTTCATGATTTCCAGAGTCCTGGAAAGAGAGGAGAAAGAGGACAGCAATGAAAAAGTACTCAAAGAAACAATAGCTGAAAAATTCACAAATTTGGCAACAGACAAAACCCTACAGATTCAAGAAATTAAGTGAACCCCAAACCAGATAAACCTGAAAAAATACATGCCAAGACATATCACAGTCAAATTAATAAAAACAAAAGACTATGAAAAAATCTTGAAAGCAGGGAAAGAGTAATGATCCCTAACCTATAAGAGAAAAAATTCTGACAGATTTCTCATCACAAAAATGAAGGCCAGAATACAGTGGCACAACATTTTGGGAGCACTGAAAGAAAAGATCTGTAAAATCAGAATTCTATATCAACTGAAAATATCCCTCAAGAATGAAAACAAAATCAAGACATTTGCAGATGAAATAAAACTAAGAGATTTTGTCACCAGACCTAAACTAAAAGAATGGGTAAAAGGAGTTCTCTAAACAGAAAGGAAACGCTAAAGGAAGAAATTTTTGAACATGAAGAAAGAAAGAATAGTGGTAATAGCAAAAATATGGGTAAATACAATAGATTTACTTCTCTTATGTTTTCTAAATTATTTTGACTGTTGAAGCAAAAATTATAACATCATCTGGTATAGTTCTCAATGTATGTAAAGGAAATATTTAGTAAATATTATATTATAAATAGGGAAGGTAGAAGGGATGTAAAAGAGGTAATGTTTCTATACTTCACTAGGAATGGTAAAATGGTGACACCAGTGGAGTGTGAGAAAGTATGTGCATACATATACAAATATACTATATGTACACTATATTTATACAAACATATATGCATACATGCAAATATAATATATAAATATATTTACAAATATAAAACCTAGAGCTACCACTAAAAAATCTACAGCCAGCCCTGACTGATGGCCTAGTAGTTAAAGTTCGGCGCTCTCATCGCTCTGGCGGTCTGGGTTCATTTCCCAGTTGTGGAACCCTACCACTCGTCTGTCAGTTGCCATGCTGGGGCAGTGGCTCACATGGAAGAACTAGAAGGACTTTCAACTAGGATATACAACCATACACTGGGCCGTTAGGGAGGAAAAAAAAAAGAAGGAAGATTGGCAACAGATGTTAGCTCAGGGAGAATCTTTAAAAAAAATCTATGCAGAGATACACTCAAGCAGGGTCTCAAAGAGATATCTGTAGACCCATGTTCACAGCAGCATTATTCACAATAGCCAAAAGGTGGAAGCAGCCCCATGTCCATCAACAGATTAATGTATAAAGAAAATGTGGTATATACATGCAATGGAATATTATTCAGCCTTAAAAAGGAAGGAAATTCTGACACGTTACAACATGAATGAACTTTGAGGATATTATGTTAAGTGAAATAAGCCAGTCACAAAAAAGACAATGTTTGATTTCACTTATATCAGCTATCAAGAGTAGTCAAACTCATAGAAACAGAAAGTAGAATAGTAGCTTCCAGGGGCTGTGGGAAGGGGGAAATGGTGATTTGCTGTGTAATGGGTATAAAGTTTCACTTTTGCAAGAAGAAAGTTATCAAGATTGGTTACACAACAATGTGAATATACTTAACATAACTGAATTGTACACTTAAAAATTGTTAAGGAGGTAAATTTTATATTATGTGTATTTTATCGCAATTAAAATTTTTAAAAAAGAGATACACTCAAAAACATCACAGATAAATCAAAATGGAATTCTAAAATAAATTCAAGTAACCCAGAGAATTGCAGGCAAAAGAAAACATAGAAACAGAAACAGAGAGGGCCGGTCCCACGGCTTAGCGGGTAAGTGCGCGCGCTCTGCTACTGGTGGCCCGGGTTCGGATCCCAGGCACGCAGCGACGCACCGCTTCTCCGGCCATGCTGAGGCCCCATCCCACATACAGCAACTAGAAGGATGTGCAACTATGACACACAACTATCTACTGGGGCTTTGGGGGGAAAAAAAGGGGGAGGATTGGCAATAGATGTTAGCTCAGAGCCGGTCTTACTCAGCAAAAAAAAGAGGAGGATTAGCACGGATGTTAGCTCAAGGCTGATCTTCCTCACAAAAAAAAAAAAAAGAAAGAAAGAAACAGAAACAGAGAGAACAAATAGAAAACAATAAAATGACAGACTTAACTGCTAATATATAAGTAATTATATTAAATTTAAATGATCTAGATACACCAATGAAAAGACAGAGACTGGCAGAGTAGAATAAGAAAAAAACACAATGCAACTATATGATATCTACAAAACATTCACTTGAAACATATAAGTAGGTTGAAAGTAAGGGGTGCAAAAAGATATACTAGGCAAACATTAACTTTAAAAAAGCAGGAGTGGATACATTAATATCAGATAAAGTAGACATCAGAGCAAATAAAATAACCAGGGACAGAGAAGGACATTACATAATGATAAAAGAATCCACCAAAAAGACATAGCATTCCTAAATGTGTATGCACAAGTCGTCCAACATACATGAAGCAAAAACTGATAGAACCTCAAGAAGAAAGAGACAAATCACTCCTCTCTCAACAATTGATAGAACTGGACAGAAAATCAGCAAGGGTATAGAAGAATTGAACAATACCATCAATCAACAATATCTGATCAACAGTTAGAGAACACTCCACCTAACACCAGCAGAATACAATTTCTTTTCTAGCATCCATGAAACATATACTGATATAGACCACTGTATTCATTTTCTCTTCACTACCATAACAAATTACCGCAAATTTAGTAGCTTAAAACAACACAGATGTATCATCTTACATTTTTGGAATCCAAAAGTTCAAAATGGGTCTCACTGGGCTAGAATCAAAGTGTTGGCAGGGCTGCTCTCCTACTGGAGGCTCTAGGGGAAAATCCCTTTCCTTGCCTCTTCCACCTACCAACATTCCTTCACTTGTGGCCAAATTTCTCCAACTTCAAAGTCAGCAATGTCAGGTCAAGACTTTCTGACACTGCCATATCTCTGCTTCTCTTTTTTCCGTCTCTTCTTTAATTTATAAGGATACTTGTGAAAACATTGGACACACCTGAATAATCCAGGATACTCTCCCATCTCAAGGTCAACCCATGGGCAAACTTACCTCCATTTACAACATAATTCCCCTTTGCCATGTAATATAACATATTGACAAATTTCAGGGATTAGGATGTGGATATCTTTGGAGGGCTATTATTCTACTGACAACAACCATATTCTGGGTCATAAAACCAACTTCAGAAAATTTAATCAAATTGCAATTTGACAAAGAGTGTTCTCTGGTCACAAAAGAATCAAACTAGAAATTAATAAGAGAAAGATACCAGTAAATTTCCCAAACACTTAGAAAGTAAACAACAAACTCTTAAATAATTTATGGGTCAAAAAGGAAATCTCATGGGAAATTAAAAATGCATTAAACTGAATGAAGTGAAATTACACCATATCAAAACTGTTCCTATTTGCAGATGACTGATGGTCTATGTAGAAAACACCAAGTACTCTAAAATAAAACCCCTAGAACTAATTAAGCAAGTTCAGCAAGGTTGGCCAATACAAGATCAACATACAAACATCAGTTGCATTTCCATATACTAAGCAATGAATATGTGGAAAAATACTAATTTTATTTACAATCACTCAAAAAAATAAAAAAAGAAACACCTAGGCATAAATTTAACAAAACATATACAGGATTTGTATGCTGAAAACAACAAAAGGCTGACAAAATAAATCAAAGTTATATTAAATTCAGAAACTTATCACGTTCATGAATTGGAAGACACAACAGTGTAAAGATGTCAATTTTTCCCAAATTGATATACGGGTTTAAGGCAATTCCTATTAAAATCCCATCAAGACTTCTTGGAGAGATAGACAAAATAATTCTAAAATTTATATGGAAGGACAAAGGGACTAAAATAGCTAAAACAATTTTGGAAAAGAATAAAGTGGGAGGAATCACTTTGCCTGATTTCAGAACATATTATATAGCAACAGTAACCAAGAAGGAGTGGTGGTGTTCATAGATCAATAGCACATGAAAGAAAACCCAGAAACAGACCCTAACGAATATGCTGAACTGATTTTTTTAAATAAACTTCTTTAGAACAGTTTTAGATTTACAGAAAAATTGCAAAGATAGCACAGATTTCCCATATACCTCATACTTAATTCCCCTATTATTAACATTGTACATTAATATGGTACATGAGTTACAATTTATGAACCAACATTGACAGATTATTATTAAAGTCCATACTTTATTCAGATTTCCTTAGTTTTTTACCTAATGTCCTTTTTATTTTCCAAGGTCCCAGACATGATATCACATTACCTTTAGTAATTATGTTTCCTTAGGTCCCTCTTAGCTATGACAGTTTCCCATTATTTCCTTGTTTTTTATGACCATGAAGTTTTAAGGAGTACTTTTCTGATGTTTTTCTCATGATTAGACTAGGGTTATATGTTTTCGGGAGGAAAATACAAAAGTAAAGTGTCATTCTCATCATGTCATATCACAGGTACATATTATCAATATGACTTATCGTTAACATTGACATTGATGTTGACATTGATCACCTGGAAGAGACAGTGTTTGTCAGGATTCTCCACTCTAAAATTACTCTTCCTTTCCTCCATTCCATACTGTATCTTTGGAAGGAAATCCCTATGTGCCACCCAAATTTAAGAAGAGGACAGTTATGCTCCACCTCATTAAGGCTAGAGTATCTACATAAATTATTGCAACTACTTTTTATCAAAAGTGTAAAAGCAATTGAATGAAAGGATAGCTTTTTCAACAAATAGTGCTAGAGCCATGGAACATGAAGCATAAAAATTAACCTCAACCAAAACCTCACATCTTATACAAAAATTAACTCAAAATGGATCACAGACTTAAACCTAAAACAATAAGTTTTTCAGGAGAAAACTTGGAGAAAATCGTTAGGTCCTAGTCCTTGCTGAAGAGTTCTTAGATGTGATACCAAAAGCATGATATAAAAAAAACTCTATAAACTGAACTTCATAAAAATTTTAAAATTTTCTCTTCAAAAGACCCTGTTGAGGGCCAGTCCAGTGGTGTAGCAGTTAAGTGTGCACGCTCCACCGTGGCAGCCCGGGGTTTGGATCCTGGGTGCACACCAATGCACCACTTGTCAAGCCGTGCTGTTGCGGTGTCCCATATAAAGTGGAGGAAGATGGGCACGGATGTCAGCCCAGGGCCAGTATTCCTCAGCACAAAGAGGAGGATTGGCATGGATGTTAGCTCAGGGCTGATCTTCCTCACACACACACAAAAAAAGACCCTTTTGAGAGAATGAAAATACAAGCTATAGACTGGGAAAAAATATTTACAAACCACATAGCTCACAAAGGACTCACATCTAGAATATATAAAGAATACCCCAAATTGAAAATTAAATACAAACAATCCAATAAGAAAATGGCAACAGATATGAAGAGATATTTCACTGAGGAGGATATATGGATGGCAAATCAGCACAAGAAAGGATTCTCAACATCATTAGCTATTTGAGAAATGCAAATTAAGACCTCAATGAGATATCACTACATACCTATCAGAAAGGCTAAAATAAAAAATAGTGACAATACCAAATGTTGGTGAGGATGCAGAAAAACTAAATCTCTCATACATTTTTGTTGCAAATGTAAAATTGTAAAACTACTCTGGAAAATAGTTTGATGGTTTCTTAAAAAACACTTACCATACAACCTAGCAATTGTATTCCTGGGCAATTATCCCAGAGAAATGAAAACATACGCCTGCCCAAAATTCTGTACGTGAATTCATAGCAGCTTTATTAGGAGTCAAAACTTGAAAACCACCCAGATATCTTT
The DNA here is from genome assembly GCF_020826845.1 of Diceros bicornis minor. Classification (NCBI taxonomy): domain Eukaryota; kingdom Metazoa; phylum Chordata; class Mammalia; order Perissodactyla; family Rhinocerotidae; genus Diceros; species Diceros bicornis. The sequence continues at coordinate 61,871,854 of NC_080781.1, forward strand.
CATCAGGTGATTGGTTAAACAAACTGTGGTACATCCATACCACAGAATAATGCTCAGAAATGAAAACGGATGAACTATTGATACATGGAACAACTTCAAAGAATATCCAAAGAATTATGCTGAGTAAAAAAAAAAAAAAAGTCAATCTCCAAAGGTCATATATTGTACAATTCCATTCAAATAGCATTCCCAAAATGACATAAATATAAAGATGGAGAACATATTCTTGGTTGCCAGGGGATAAGGATGGTGGCAGGGAGGTGGGTGGCTGTGAATATAAAGGAGTAAAGAGATCTTTGTGGCAATGGACTAGTTATATAATTTGATTGAGGTTATAGTCACACAAATCTACACATGTGATAAAATACATAGAACTATACATGCACATTGTACCAATGTCAGTTTCTTGGTTTTGCTATTATATTATAATTATGTAAGATGTAAACATTGGGATAAAATGAATGAAAGGTACAATGGACATTTCTGTACTATCTTTGCAATTTCCTGTTAATCTATAATTATTTCAAATTAATAAGTTTTTTTAAAAAATGGAAAGCTAGTACATAAAGCAACTATTAACAAACATAAAAGAAGATATTAACAAGACAATGATAGTAGGGGATCTTCACACCCCACTTACATCAATGGATAGATCATCCAGACAGAAAGTCAATAAGGAAACAGCGGACTTAAATGAAAAACTAGACGAAATGGACTTAATAGTTATATATAGAGCACTCCATCCAAACACAGCAGATTACACATTCTTCTCAAGTGCACATGGAACATTCTCAAGGATAGACCATATGTTGGGAAACAAGGCAAGCCTCTATAAATTTAAGAAGATTGAAATCATAACAAGCATCTTTTCCAACCATAATGCTATGAAACTGGAAATCAACTACAAGAAAACCACTGGAAAAGTGCTAAACATCTGGAGACTAAACAACATGCTACTGAACAACCACTGGATCACTGAAGAAATTAAAGGAGGAATCAAAAAATATCTGGAGACATTGAAAATGAAAATACACCATACCAAATCATACGGAATGCAGCAAATGTGGTCCTAAGAGGGAAACTCATAGCAATACAGGCCCACCTTAACAAACAAGAAAAATCACAAATAAGCAGCCTTAAACTATACCTAACAGAATTAGAAAAAGAAGAACAAACAAAATCCAAAGTCAGCAGAAGGAGGGAAATAATAAAAACTAAAGCAGAAATAAATGAAATTGAAACCAAAAAAAAACAATAGAAAGGATCAATGAAACAAAGAGATTGTTCTATAAGAAGATAAACAAAATTGAGAAATCCTTAACCAGACTACTTAAGACAAAAAGACAGAAGGCTCAAATAAATAAAATTAGAAATGAAAGAGGAGAAATTACAATGGATATCACAGAAATACAAAGGATTATAAGAGAATACTATGAAAAGCTATATGCGAACAAATTGGACAATCTAAAAGAAATGGATAAAGTCTTAGACTCATACAACCTCCTAAAACTGAATCAAGAAGAAATAGAGAACCTGAATAGACCAATCACAAATAAAGAGATTGAAACAGTAATCAAAAACCTCCCAAAAAATAAAAGTCCAGGACCAGATGGCTTCTCTGGAGAATTTTATCGAACATTCAAAGAAGAATTAATACCTATCTTTCTCAAACTATTCCAAAAAACAGAGGAAGATGGAACACTTCCTAACACATTCTACAAGGCCAACATCACCCTGATACCAAAGCCAGGCGAAGACAATACAAAGAAGGAAAATTACAAGCCAAATATCATTGATGAACATAGACGCAAAAATCCTCAACAAAATATTGGCAAATCAAATAGAGCAATACATTAAAAAGATCATATACCATGATCAAGTGGGATTTATACCAGGGACACAGGGATGGTTCCACATCCACAAATCAATCAATGTGATACACCACATCAACAAAACAAAGAATAAAAACCAGATGATCATCTCAATAGATGCAGAGAAAGCATTTGACAAGTTCCAACATCCATTTATGATAAAAAGAATCTCAACAAAATGGGTATAGAAGAGGGTCTCACCTGGTGGCATAGTGGTTAAGTTTGCGTGCTCCGCTTAGGCAGCCCGGGATTCACAGGTTCGAATCCCAGGCACGGACAGATGCACCACTCATCAAGCCATGCTGTGGCGGCATCCCACATACAGAATAGAGGAAAATGGGCACACGTGAGCTCAGAGCCAATATTCCTCATCAAAAAGAAGAAGATTGGCAGCAGATGTTAGCTCAGGGCCGATCTTCCTCACCAAAAAAAAAAAATGGGTATAGAAGGAAAGTACCTCAACATAATAAAGGCCATATATGACATACCCACAACCAACATCATACTCAAGAGGGAAAAACTGAAAACCATTCTTCTGAGAAAAAGAACAAGACAAAGGTGCCCACTCTCACCACTCTTATGCAGCATAGTACTGGAGGTTTTAGCCAGAACAATTAGGCAAGAAAAAGGAATAAAAGGAATCCAAGTAGGCAGTGAAGAAGTGAAACTCTTGCTGTTTGCAGATGACATGATTTTATATATAGAAAACCCTAAAGAATCCACTGGAAAACTATTAGAAATAATCAACAACTACAGCAAAGTTTCAGGGTACAAACTCAACTTGCAAAACTCAGTTGTATTTCTATACTCTAATAACAAACTAACAGAAAGAGAACTCAAGAATACAATCCCATTTACAATCACAACAAAAAGAATAAAATATCTAGGAATGAATTTAACCAAGAAGGTGAAGGACCTATACAATGAAAACTATAAGACATTATTGAAAGAAATTGATGATGTCATAAAGAAATGGAAAGACATCCCATGCACATGGATTGGAAGCATACACATAGTTAAAATGTCCATTCTACCTATAGCAATCTACAGATTCAATGCAATCCCAATCAGAATCCCAATGACATTCTTCACGGAAATAGAACAAAGAATACTAAAATTCATATGGGTCAAAAAAAGATCTTGAAGATAAATGAATCCTGAGAAAAAGGAACAAAGCTGGAGGCATCACAATCTCTGACTTCAAAACACACTACAAAGCTATAATAATTAAAACAGCATGGTATTGGTACAAAAATAGACACACAGATCAATGGAACAGAATGGAAAGCCCAGAAACAAAACCACACATCTATGGATAGCTAATCTTTGACAAAGGAGCTAAGAACATAAAATGGAGAAAGGAAGTCTCTTCAATAAATGGTGCTGGGAAAACTGGACAGCCACATGCAAAAGAATGACAGTAGACCATTTTCTTTCACCATACACAAAAATTAACTCAAAATGGATCAAAGACTTGAACTGAAACTATGAAACTCCTGGAAGAAAATACAGGCAGTACCCTCTTTGGCATCAGTCATAGAGGGATCATTTCCAATTCCATGTCTACTCAGACAAGGGAAACAAAAGAAAAAATAAACAAGTGGGACTTCATCAGACTAAAGAGCTTCTGCAAGGCAAATGAAACCAGGATCAAAACGAAAAGACAACCCACCAGCTGGGAGAAAGCATTTGGAAATCATATATCCAACAAGGAGTTAATCTCCATAATATATAAAGAACTCACACAACTGAACAACAGAAAAACAAACAACCTGATCAAAATATGGGCAGAGGATATGAACAGACATTTTTCCAAGGAAGATATACAGATGGCGAATACACATATGAAAAGATGTTCAACATCAGTACTCATCATGGAAATGCAAATCAAAACTACACCAAGATATCACCTTATACCCGTTAGAATGGCTATAATCACCAAGATAAAAAATAACAAATGTTGGAGAGGTTGTGGAGAAATGGGAACCCTAAATCACTGCTGGTGGGAATGCAAACTGGTGCAGCCACTGTGGAAAATGGTATGGAGATTCTGCAAAAAATTAAAAATAGAAATACCTTATGATCCAGCTATCCCACTGCTGGGTATTTATCCAAAGAACCTGAAATCAACAATCCAAAGAGGCTTATGCACCCCTACGTTCATTGCAGCATTATTCACAATAGCCAAGAAGTGCAAGCAACCCTAGTGTCCCTCGAATGATGAATGGATAAAGAAGACATGGTGTGTGTGTGTGTGTGTGTGTGTGTGTGTGTGTGTGTGTGTGTGTATATATATATTCCATTGTGTGTGTGTATATATATATATATACACACACACAATGGAATACTACTCAGCCATAAAAAAGACAAAATTGTCCCATTTGCAACAACGTGGATGGACCTGGAGGGTATTATGTTAAGTGAAATAAGCCAGACAGAGAAAGATAAACACCTCACGATTTCACTCATATGTGGAAGATAAACCCACACACAGAGAGAGAAAACAGTTTGGTGGTTACCAGGGGGAAGAGGGTGAGGGGTGGGCACAAGGGGTGATGGGATGCATTTATATGGTGTGTGACAAACAATAATGTAAAACTAAAATTTCACAATGTTATAAACTATTATGATGTCTATTTAAAAAAAAAAAAACTAAACACAGACAAAAAATGGAAAGCTATCCAATTATTTATTGGCCTAATAGCAAAACCAGTTCTAGCCACAATGGCTTCCTTTTGTTCCTTAAATCCACCAGAAACATGCCCACTTCGGGGCCATTATAACTTCCCTTCCTCTGGATGTCTTTACTGAAATGTCACCTTTTCAGAGAGCCTTCTTTATAAATCCTTATCTAAGATTTCATATCCCCTAGATACACACATATACACACCCTATCCCCATTCCTGCTTATTTTTTATCATTAGCATAAACACATAGCACATCAAAACACAGCACACGTTAGCACAGCACATCTAACAAACTATATATTTAATTAATTATCTTGTTTATGGTCTATCTTCTCCCTAGTAGAATATAAGCTTCATGAGAGCAAAGATTTTTATCTATTTTATTCACTACTATATCCCCATTTACTAGAACAGTACATGGAACACAGTATGGACTCAATAAATACTTGTTGAATGAATGAGTGATAAAACATACAAGGAAAGAAAATTTTTGACTAATCTCATTCATGAAGATAGATACAAAAATCCTAAACGAAATATTGGCGAATAAGCAATGCGTAAGAAAGTCACTATAAGAAGGATATCCTGCTACTTGCAACAACATGGATAGACCTTGAGGGCATTATGCTAAGTGAAATAAGTCAGACAGAGAAAGACAAATACTGTATGTTCCCATATGTGAAATCTAAAAACAAATAAACAAACAAACAAACCCAAACTCATAGAATAAGAGATCAGATTTGTGGTTACCAAAGGCAGGGGGTTGAGGGAGGGGGAATTGGATGAAGGTGGTCAAAAGGTACGAACTTCCAGTTATAAGATAAATAAGTACTAGGGATGTAATGTACAACATGATGTCTATAATTAACACTGCTGTATGGTCTATTTGAAAGTTGTAAGTTGCTAAGAGAATAGATCCTAAAAGTTCTTATCACAGAGAAAAAAATATTTTTTCTCTCTTTTTTTTATGGGTGTATATATATACATCACTATATATATAGGGATGGATGTTAACTAAACTTATTGTGGTATTCATTTTTCAATATATGTAAGTCAAGTTATTATGCTGTACACTTTAAACTTATACACTGCCATATGTCAATTATGTTTCAATAAAACTGAAAGAAAAAAACAAAGGTCACTATACATCATGTTCAAATAAGGTTTATTCTAAGACTTCAAGGATAATTCTACATTATAAAATCTATTAGTGTAATTTACCATATTTACAGACTGAGAATACACAAAAGCATTTGACAAACATGCAACACTCATTCATGATCATTATTACCAAAAAGAAAAAAAAAGGCAGCCTGATACTAGAAAGGAACTTTCTTAACCTGACAACTACTATCTACCAAAAGCATCAAACATCAGACTTAATGGTGTAATTTTGGAAGCATTCCCATTAAAGTATGGATCAAGTCCAGGGTGACCGTCTTATTAATAAACATTGTATGGTGATCCTACCCACTGCAGTTAGACAAAAAGGAATATTAAGTATAAAGGTTGGGGAAAAAAGTCTTAAAATTGTGAATGTTTACAGGTGACATGGTTTACTACTTTGAAAATCCAAGCAAATCTATAGGCAAATCATTAGAACTATTAAGTTCATCAAAGTTACTGGATACAAGATCAACATATAAAAATCAATAGAATTCCCATATGTCAAAAATAAACAATTATAAAATATAGTTTAAAGGAATTAATTAAAGCAACTAAAAGAATAAGCTACCTTGAAATTAAGAAAAAAGTGCATGTATTTTATATAAAAATTTTTTAAACAATATTGAAAGACACAAATAGCCCCTGATTAATGAAACAATCACCTATTTCCAGACATGAAAAAACTCAGTATCATAAGGGGTCAATTCTCTCAATCTATAAATTCAATGCAATTCTAATCAGTAGGATTTTTTATGGAACTTGATAAACTCAGTCATTCCATACAGAAGTACCAGTCCAAGAATAGTTAGGAAAGTATTGAAAAACAATTTGATCAGACCCTCCCTATCAATAGGCTAGACTTGTCATGAGCTATAATAATTAAGACAGTATAGGTGCAGAGAGAGACAAATAGTCCGATGGAAGAGAAACAGAAAGCCCAGAAACAGATCCATATACATATGCAAAATTAGTATATGACAGAGGAGACATCAAAAATCCAGCACAACAAGGATATATTTTATTACATAAAAGATGTTGGACAATAGCTAAGATATGGAAACAACCTAAAAGTCCATCAACGGATGAATGGATAAAGATGATGTGGTATATATATACAATGAAATACTACCCAGCCATAAAAAGAATGAAATCTTACCATTTATGACAACATGGAAAGACAAATACCGTATGATTTCATTCATATGTGGAATACAAAAACAAACAAACAAACAAACAAACAAAACAAAAACAAACTCATAGACACAGAGAACAAACTGGTGGTTACCAGAAGGGAAGGGGGTTGGGGGGTGGGTGAAATGTGTAAAGGGGGTCAATTATGTGGTGATGGATGGAAACTAGAATTTTGGGGGTGATCGTGTTGTACTATATACAGATGTCTAACTATAAAGTTGTACACCTGGAACTTACACAATGTTAAAAACCAATGTTACCTCAATTAAAAAAAAATGTTTTGACAATTGGCTACCCATATAAAAATTTAGATACCTATCTCACACCATACACAAAAAAGAAAACTAGATGGATTATGACCTAAACGTGAAAAGCAAACCTTTGAAATATGTAGAAGAAACAAGAAAATATCTTTCTAATTTCAGTGTAGGAAATAATTTTTTAAATAATATGCAAAAAGCACAAATAATAAAGGAAAATATGATATATTTAACAGTTAAAAACATCTATGACGGAAGATACGATAAACAAAATGAAAAAGGAGAGAAAGTCAACAAAGTGGTTGTGCAATGAAGGAGTCAAAGAATAGGGGGAAATTATTTGTAACATATTTAACAGATAAAGGATTAATTTCTGGAATATACAAATAACACTTATAAATCAATAATAAAGGCCAACAACTCAAAAGAAAAATGGGCAAATACACACAAAAAAAGGCAATTCAAAAAAGGGGAAATACGAAATGGCCAATAAACATATTGTAAAATGCTCACTTAACAGTTAGGAAAATTGGGGCCGGCCGGGTGGCGCAAGCCGTTAAGTGCACGTGCTCCGCTGCAGTGGCCAGGGGTTCGCCGGTTCGGATCCCCGGCGTGCACCGACGCACCGCTTGGCAAGCCATGCTGTGGTGGCGTCCCATGTAAAATGGACGAAGATGGGCACAGATGTTAGCCCAGGGCCAGTGTTCCTCAGCAAAAAAAGAGGAGGATTGGCAGATGTTAGCACAGGGCTGATCTTCCTCATGAAAAAAAAAAACAGGAAAACAAAAATTAAGCAATAATAAGATTCCATTTCATACCCAACAGATTGGTAAAACTTTTAAGGTATGACAGTATCAAATGTTAATGATGATGTGGATAAATGGAGAATCTCATATTTGTTGGTGAAATTATAAATGGGCATAGCCATTTAGGAATGCAATTTAGAAATTTCTGGTAATGTTAAAAATGCTCATTACCTAAGAAACTCTTGCACATTTCCCAGGAAAGCATATATGAATATGTTCATTGGCATATTTTTGGCAATAATGAAAAATCAGAAACAGCCTACATGCCCATTAATAAGGAAATGAATAGATAAATATGTGATATATTGAAGGATTGAATGTTCCTGGTTGCCACAAGGGAAAGACCTTTTCCCCTCTCCCTTTTCTTAGTTATTTCCTTGAGAAAATTTGTAATTGTAAAGCTGCCTTCTGTCCCTTTGATATGTATGCAAATCTTTGTAAAAGCTAAATCAGCCTCTTGCCAGTATTACTACCCAGGAATATTTTTCTTAAGGGTCTGGGAGCCACCTCTTTGAAATATTAACATCAAGAAAGATAGGTCCTACCTCCCTGTTGCCCTGCTTAGTTTAGCCTAGGTGCCTTATTTCAAGTCTTAATTGCCTGCTTGTCATAGAGATAAGAAAAGTTTTATTTTTTCCTTTGGGTAAAGGCAATTACTATCGCATGGCCACCTCAATTACCAGGTGCATTTTGGGTGAACTATGTGTAGCAAGTAGCGCTCTCAAGTCATTTTACTTGAGGATAAGATATCTTGGAACATGTACACAAGGAATTGCATCTACTTGGCTATATAAAAGTGTGAGATTTCTGTCTTTGCGATCTCAGTAGTGGATTGTCTGTCATTTACGTCCCAGTTTGGTTTAATGCTTATTCAATAAACGGCTTTCTTTCTCTTCTACATTTATGAAAAGGATTTCCTAAGTTAGCAGGAGATTTTACTTTTAATTTTCCCCAACAATATTCATAACAGAAATACTATTCAGTATTAAAAGTGAATAAATTACATCCATGTATATCAACATGGAAACATCTAAAAGAAATAATACCGAGTGAAAAAAATTAAGTTCAATGGTACACGTGGCATGATTCCACTTGTGGAAAAATTTTAAATATATAAAACAATTCTATATCTCTCATATATATATAGATATATATGTATATGTATATATTGGTATCTGTATCTATATCTATAGATTTAGATTTAGATATAGATATAGATCTCCTAGAATACGGCCAAGGATACACACCCAATTCAGGATTATATAGTAGCCTCTGTTGAGGATTAGAGAGAGGGGTAAAAGCCAACTTCACTACCTCTATAATGATTTTGTAGAGAAAGAAAGCAATGAAGCAAACATGACAAAATCTTCATCTTTGGGGGTAGGTACAATGATGTTTATTATATGACTCTCTGTAGTTTTAAAATTTGCATTAATAGTAGCAGTAATAATAATAATGAAAATAAGTAATTGGCTTTTCCCTGTGGCTCCTGTGCTCTTTTCAAAGCAGAGAACTTCTTTTTCCCCAAGTTTCCTACATGACGTTTGTGGCAGCAATTAGCAGCTCAGCACTTACTAGCTGCCGAGGTTAGAGACATAGAGAAACCCAAAGAAAATGGGAAAACTTGGCACCCAAATAGGCGCCTGATGTTGCCAGTGTCTTTTTGCTTGCTGTGACTTTTGGAAGTTGTATTGAATTCCAAGTTCAGAATGATGCCCTCTGGGGGAATTCTACCTTTGTGATCCTTTCTTAAAATTGTCACCATTAGTAAGAATCTGGCTACAGGCCAGTGAAAGGTTATACTGCTTGGGTATGTAATCTGGCCCCCAGACTGCAGAGTTTCCTGGGTCCTGGGTAGCCTTATTAACATCTGAAAAGCTTGTCTTTTTCAGATTTACTGAGTACTGAGCCTTTCTCTGATTCCCAAGGAAAAACTCCAGTTCTCCTTGGCAGAGCCTCGGCAAAAGACAGCCTTTGAGAGAACAAGGCAGGAGATTTCTGAGCCAAAATGGACAGAGGGAATCTTTATAACCTCCCCACCATTTCTCCTACTCTAATTGGTCATTTGTGAAAATTTCTTTTTTTAAAAAGCAGAGAGCTTAAAGCCCTCAAAGCATTAAGAACTTAGGCTGCTGCTATGCCTGTACACAGACCTATAGGAGGTGAAGCAAACAGATTCTGCTGCCTGGATGCAGGAACAGTGGCAAATGTCCCTTGGGAGCAAATTTGTTTCTTTAGCACAGGAAGGCAATATTCTTCAGAGACTGACTACTCCATTACTGGCTAGCTTCTAGGTCCATTCAAACTTACAGAGAAAGGAATGAAAATGCTGCAACTTCAAGTTCACATTCTAGCCCCTGTTAAATCACAATTACATTACATATAATGGTGGCCAAGAAATGCATGTAAGTGTGGTATAATGTAATAATATACAGCCAATAAAATTGGTACTTTAAAGCATATACACGTGTACACACACACATACACACACTCACCCCCCCACATATGAAAGTGCTATAAAAAAATACGTATAATGTTCACATTCACAGAGTACCTCTCTCTCAGAAAACAAATACATTAGTCCCCCCATATCCACAGGGATACATTCCAAGACCCCAAGTGGATGTCTGAAACTGCGGATAGTACCAAACTCTATATATACTATGTTTTTTCTTATACATAGATATGCATGATAAAGTTTAATTCATAAATTAAGCACAGTAAGAGATTAACAAAAATAACTAATAAAAAATAGAACAATTGTAACAATATACTGTAATAAAAGTTATGTGAATGTGGTCTCTCTCTCAAAATATCTTATTGTACTCTACTCACCCTCCTTCTTCCTGTGATGATGTGAGAAAATAAAATGCCTACATTTTGAGATGAAGTGGAGTGAAGGAGGTAGGTATTATGACCTAGTGTTAGGGTACTATTGACCTGACGATATGTCAGAAGGAGGAGTATCCGCTTCTGGGCAACTGAAACCATGGAAAGCAAAACTGAGGATAAGGGGAAATTACCATAAACGCCATTAATTTGAGAATAACACCCTGGCCTGACTTTTAAGAGCCTCTAATCACACTCCTAAGGACCAATATTGACACGGAAATTTTCTCTAATTCAACCAGCATTTTCTAATCCAGTCCAATACAATCCAATCAGTCCTAATCTGATATTGATGCTAATAGTTAATCCAATCCAGAAAGAGAGCTGCTTCTCTACTTCTTAAAGTTCACTAGGAAAGCAGTTCTTATAGCTTTGAACAATCACTAAATTTCAGCTACCAGCACATCTTAAACTAACACATTAAAGTGGAAAGGATATTTTAAAGATTTTTTGGCAGTACTGTCTATTTTAAAATGAAAAGATTGAAGTCCAGGGAGCAAGCATGATTTCCCCTACATCACAGTAGTAACTAGTGTAGTGTCAGAGCTAAGTGTTAACAGGCTGTAGCTACTGATAGGACAAGACCTGATTGTGTGCTTTTCTTGGTGAGGAGGTGAGAGAGTGCAACAAAATGCTCTTAGTATTTTAATAGACACCATTCCTGTCTAGCTTTCCTGTCGGATTTTGATATAAATGGATATTTATATAGTTAGATTTTGATATAGATGGATTTGAGGTAGTTAGCTTTTATGTAACTGAATTTCAATGTTTGGATTCCAATATAGTTGGAAAATAGATGGGACTGCTAAATAATTCTACCACTACTTATAAAGTGGTTAAGGACTAAATGAGATAACATACAGTCATTCACTGCATAATGACAAAGTTTTACTCAGTGATGGACTGTATATACGATGGTGGTCCCATAAGATTAGTACCATAGAGCCTAGATGTGTAGTAGGATATGCCATCTAGGTTTGTATATGTATACTTATGATGTTTACACGACAAAATCACCTAATGATACATTTCTAAGAATATATCCCCATCATTAAAGGATGCATGACTGTATACAGAGTTCCTGGCCCAGAACAGATGCTCAAGCAATTGTAGTTTCCCTTGCTCATGACGATGCCTTACATGTGCGTACAGGCATAATAGTTTACAGAGGGGCTTTGACATAAACTCTCTGATTAGTGTGAGTTAGAACTAATATAATTCTTCTCCTTAAAAAAAAAAGGTAAAGGGGGCTCAGAAGAGATAAGAAAGTTACTCAGCATCACCCCAGAGCTAGCCAGTGATAGCTCCAAGATTCACAGAAAGTCCTCAGATCCCAAAGTCAACAGTGCTCTTTCCCTATGCCAGTGGTTCTCAAACTTCAAAGTGCATCAGAATCAATGGAGAGATGGAGCTTCTTAAAACACAATCTACTGTGCCCGCATCCACACAGTTTCTGATTCAGTAGTTGTGGGGAGGTGTCTAAGAACTTGCATTTCTAACATTGTGCCAGTTGATGTTAATGCTGCTGGTCTAGGGACCACAGTTTGAGAACTACCGGTCTATGCCATACCTTTGCCGGGCTCCACCCTCAGAGATGCTGGTTTTAATTGCATAGGATGAGATCCAGTTCTACTGAGAGAAGCCTTTGCCAGCAGACTCATTTTACAAGAAATATTAAAGGACTTCTTCAGGCTAAAAGCAATGGTGATAGACAGTAATTCAAATTCACATGAAAAACTGAGATCTCTTACAAAAGTAATTATGTAACTATAAAAGAGAGTATAAATGCATACTTCTCCTTTCTTCTCTTAACTGACATAGAAAGCAATTGTGTAAAACAATATGTACATAGTTGTATTTTGAGGTCTGTAACATAAAGAAACATTATATATATATATTTTGGTGATAAAGATTGGCCCTGAGTTAACAACTGTTGCCAATCTTCCTCTTGTTGCTGACGAAGATTAGCCCTGAGCTAACATCGGTGCCCATCTTCCTTCATTTTGTATGTGGGATGCCGCCACAGCATGGCTTGATGAGCGGTGTGTAGGTCCATGCCCAGAATCCAAACCTGTGAACCCCGGGCCACTGAAGCGGAGCGTGCAAACTTAACCGCTAGGCCACCAGGCTGGCCCCAGAAACATAATATATTTTACAATAAAATCACAAAGGATGTTGGTGAAAGCAAAGCTATAATGGAGTAAGAAAATGACACAAAATGGTAACTAAATCCACAAAATGAAATGAAGGGAACCAGAAATTGCACCCAAGACGGTTAATATAACAAACTCTATAAATCTACACCTATTCTCCATTCCTCTCTCAACTTCTCTAAAGGACATAAAATCTTCTAAAGTAATTAATAGAACAATGTATTCTGGGATTCCTACATATATAGATGTAATATGTATAACAATAATAAAAATAATAATACTTAAAACAAAAGAAATCAGTAAATGAATATATGAACAAAAAGACATGAGACATAAAAAAACTAAGACGGCAGTCATAAATCCAACTATATCAATAATAACATTAAATATTAATTGATTAAATTACCCAATCAAAAGACAGTGAGTGACAAAATAGACTTTTTTTTAAAAATCCAACTGTATACTGTCTACAGGAAATACATATTACATTCAAAGATACAAATAAGTCGAAAGTAAAAAGATGAAAAAGATATGAGAAAGCTTTAGTGGCTGTATAAGCATCAGACAAAACAGATTCCAAAGCAAAAAGTGATACTGGAAATAAAGGACATTTTATAATGATAAAAGGGCCAATCCATCAGGAAAGTTTAACAATTATAAACATATATGCACCTAACAAAAATGAAACCCCCAAAATATATGAATCAATAAAGAAATATAAGACTTGGACAACAGGGCCGGCCCCGTGGCTTAGTGGTTAAGTGCGTGCGCTCCGCTACTGGCAGCCCGGGTTCGGATCGCGGGCGCGCACCGACGCATCGCTTCTCCAGCCATGCTGAGGCCACGTCCCACATACAGTAACTAGAAGGATGCGCAACTACGACATACAACTATCTACTGGGGCTTTGGGGGGAAAAAAGGAGGATTGGCAATAGATGTTAGGTCAGAGCCGGTCTTTCTCAGCAAATAAAGGAGGATTAGCAGGGATGTTAGCTCAGGGCTGATCTTCCTCACAAAAAAAAAAAAATAGACTTGGAGAACAGCAGAAACTAATTAGACCTAACATATATCTAGAGAACAGTGCATCCAACAACAGCAGAATACACATTCTTCTCAAGTGCACTTACAATATTCTCCAAGATAGACTATATGCTAGTCCATAAAAAAAGCCTCAATAGGTTTGAAAGAATTGATACCATAGAAAGTGTGTTCTATGTACACATGGAGTGATATTAGAAAATAATTATGGAAATAAAGTTGAGAAATTTACAAATACATGGAAAATAAACACACTACTAAGTAGTAAATGGGTAAAACAGGAAATTACAAAGGAAATTAGAAAATATCTTGAGATGAATGAAAATGAAGACACAACATACAAAAACTTGGGGCATGTACATAAGCAGTGCTTACAGTGACATTTATAGTTACAAATGCTTATATGAAAAAAAAAGAAAGATCTCAAATTATTAACCTAATATTCTCTCTTAAGACACTGGAAAGAGAAGAACAAAATAAACCTAAAGAAAGTATTAGCAAGGAAATAGTAAAGATTAGAGAGGGTATAAATGAAATACAGAAAAAAAAAGTTACTTTTTTAAAGAAATTAACAAGATTGACAAATCTTTAGCTAGACACACCAAGAAAAAAGATAGAAAGCTCAAATAACCAAAATCAGGACCAAAAGAAAGAATATTACTACAATCTTATAGAAATAAAAGTAATTATTAGAGAGTACTATGTATGCCAAAAATTATATAACTTACATGGAATGCACAAACTCTTCGAAAAATACAAACTGCCAAAATTAACTCAAGAAAAAACAGAAAATCTAATTATACCTATAACAGGTATATTTGGAGATTAAATTTATAATTCTTATGACATGAAATTTGTAATTTTAAAACATCCCGTAAAGAAAAGCTCAGGCCCAGATAGCTTCACTGGTGAATTCTACCAAACATTTAAATAAGAATTAATAAAACTTCTTAAGTAAAACTAGTCTAAAAATATTGAAGAAAAAAGAACACTTCCCAACTCATTCTATAAGGCCAATATTACCCTGATATAAAAAGAAAGTCATCAACAGAAAAGAAACTCTTATAAATATAAAGGCACCAGAAAAGAAACCCTTATAAATATAAAAGCTAAACCCTCAATAACAACAACAAACAGCAAACTGATTCCAGCAACACATAAAATGGATTATATATCATGACCAAGTGGGATTTACCCTAAAAATGCAAGGTTGGTTCAACATATGAAAATCAACGTAATACATCACACCAACAGAATAAAGGAGATAAATCACATGATCACCTCAGTTGATACAGATAAAATATTTGACAAAATTCAACAATTTTCCTTATTAAAACACTCAACAAACTAGGAATAGAGGAAACTTCCTCAACCTGATAAAAGGCATCTATAAAAAAACATACAGAGGTTGGTGTAAAGATGTTGGCACAGGCAGATTTTGAACTCGTCTCCTCCCACAGACACAACAGATCTACAACTACTCTTGGAACAACTACCCTGAGAGAGAATGGAAAACTGGATAAGAGGAACCCCTGCAACAAGCCACACTCCTGACTGAAGTGGAAGAGGCAGAAATTCCCTTCTGGAGAGGAAAAAGCCACCTTAGCAAGCTGCAGTGCTTCATGGCCATCCAGGAGCAATCCAAAGGTATGGAGCCTTCCCTGGAGGAGTGAGGGACCTGAGCAGTGGAGCGTTACTGCTATAAGCATTTTTTGGACCCAGCACAATCGAGATGAGTGTCATAACATCCGACCTTGCTCGCTACTAACAACAACATGGAATACCCCCAGAAAAGCTAGCAGACATAAGGGGAAAAAAAACAGCTCTTAAAGCGCCCATGCACAAATTCACCCATTTTGGAAAGCAAGCTAAAATCACCAGAAAGAAAGGTGTACAGTCCTTTGGTGAAAAGAGACTCACCTGATAGACTCTGGGTGCATCTCAGTGAGAGGTGAGACCTTCCCAGGGACTGAGATGTTGGTGGGAGCGACTGCTGTGACCTGCTGCAGGTGTGCTGACACAGATGCTGGCAGATGCCATTGGAGTTCTTCCCCTGGCCTCTCAGGGTCTACCCCACCCACTATAGCACTGATTTAATCCGGCTCAGTCAGGGAAGGCAGCCCCCCTAGAGACTGGGCGAAACCCAACAGGAGGCCCTCCAGCAACTTGTGGGCCTGCATAGGCTAGGTTACTGGATTCACTGCAGCCAGGCAAGTGGATCCACCTCAGCAGGGCAAGACGTGCACAAGTAACGGGTGGAGTGTGCAGGGCCTTTACAGTGGGATGACTGGGTCCACTTCAGGGGGTCAGGGCACATGCATGCACCAGGACTGTGTTAACAGTGTGTGTGACCCTGTGAACGGTGGGGCTTGTCAGCTGAAGATGACTTACGCTTCACAAACAGCCACATAAGGGATTGGCCCCACCTTCCAAAGCCTGAAACAATGGGGTGCTCCCTTGTCCAGCGCCAGCCTCACCCAGCTGCAATCCCGAGAGAGCTGATAACAGCCTTGTAGGCCAGAGGCCTACAGTAATTGTAAGCCCTTGAGCCTAACGACCAGCCCTTGAGCCTAACGACCAGCCATGCTGGAGGCCTACTCGCTTAACAGAAAAACTGCAATAGGAATGTGCTATTAGACCTTGCAGCCAACTGTGCAGGCCCCACACCTGATAAAGAGACTGAAGGGTCCATAGCAGCCACACACCAGTGAGCATTACAAACAGCCAGCCAGAGGGACATCCCAGACTCCCTGGGTACCTACAGTAAGAACAACCCTGATACAACAGAAGGACACACATAGCATGCACAGGGGTCACGCCTGGAATATTTGGAACTGGTGACAAGTGGGAACCACACTGCTGGGCCTCATAAGGCATCTCTTACATAAGGCCACTTCACCAAGATCAGGAGACATAGCTGACATACCTAATGCATAGATATACACACAGAGAAAGAGGAAAAATGAGGAGGCAAAGGAATACATTCCAAGTAAGGAAACAAGGCAAAAACCCAGAAAAAGAATTAATGGAACAGAAATGAGCAAGCTAACTGACAAATAATTCAAACAGAGTGTCAAAAGGATGCTCACTGATCTTGGGAGAAGAATGGATGAACTCAGGGAGAGAGTCAACAAAGAATTGAAAAATATAAAAAAGAACCAATCAGGAATGAAGAATACAAAACTGGAAATAAAAAAACTCACTAGAGGGACTCAAAACCAAAGAAGATGTTACAGAAGAATGGATCAGCGGGCTGGCCGAAAGATTAGAGGAAATCACCCAAGCTGAACAGGTAAAGGAAAAGAAATTAAAAAGAACGAGGACAGTCTAAGGGACCTCTGGGACAACATCAACTGCACTAACATCCGTGCCACAGATGTCCCAGAATGAGAAGAGCAAGACAAAGGGATAGAGAATCTGTTTGAAGAAATAACAGCTGAAAACTTTCCTAACCTAAGGAAAGAAAGAGACATCCTAGTAGAGGAAGCACAGAGAACACCAAAAAAGATAAACCCAAAGAGGCTCAAACCAAGACACATCATAATTAAAATGTCCAGAATTAAAGATAAAGAGAGAATGCTAAATGCTGCAAGATAAAGGCAGCAAGTTACATACAAAGGAAATCCCATAACACTATCAGCTAACTCCTCAGCAGAAACCTTACAGGCTAGAAGAGAGTGGCATGATATATTTAAAGTGCTAAAAGGAAAAAAACTATACCCGATAATACTCTACCTGGCAAGGTTATCATTCAGAATGGAAGGAGAGATAAAGAGTTTCCCAGACAAGCAAAAATTAAAGGAGATTAACAGCAATAAACCATTCCTCCAAGAAATGCTAAAGGGACTTATTTAAGGGGGAAATAGGGGGCAGCCCGGTGGCACAAGCAGTTAAGTGCGCGTGCTCTGCTGCAGCGGCCCAGGGTTCGCCGGTTCGGATGCCGGGCACGCACTGACGCACCACTTAGCTAAGCCACGCTGTGGCAGCGTCCCATATAAAGTGGAGGAAGATGGGCATGGATGTTAGCCCAGGGCCAGTCTTCCTCAGCAAAATGAGGAGGATTGGCAGATGTTAGCGCAGGGCCGATCTTCCTCACCAAAAAAAAAAGGAGGGGGGGAGAGAATACCACAAGTAGGAAAAAACATCTATTTCCATGATAAGATAGTAACGGATGTGAATGCACAAAAAAGAGGTTAGATATGATATCAAAAACATAAAATGCAGGAGGAGGAGAGTAAAAGAGTAGAGCTTTTACAAAGAGGTCAAACTTCTGAGACAATCAACTTAACACAGATGCTATATATGTAGGTTATTATATGAACGTCATGGTAATCCTAAACCAGAAACCTATAATAAATACACAAAACATTAATAAAAGTATCCCAAACATAATACTACTAAAGAAAGCCATCAAACCACAAAGGAAGAGGGTCGGCCCCGTGGCATATCACCTCACGCCCATCAGAATGGCTATAATTAACAAGACAGGAAACAACAAGTGTTGGAGAGGATGTGGAGAGAAGGAGACTCTCATACACTGCTGGTGGGAGTGTAAACTGGTGCAGCCACTATGGAAAACAGTATGGAGATTCCTCAAAAAATTAAGGATAGAACTATCATACAATCCAGCTATTCCACTGTTGGGTATTTATCCAAAGAACTTGAAAACACCAATGTGTAAGGCTACATGCACCCCTGTGTTCATTGCAGCATTGTTCACAATAGCCAAGACTTGGAAGCAACCTAAGTGCCCATCAAGGGATGAATGGATAAAGAAGATGTGATATATATACACAATGGAATACTACTCAGCCATAAGACACGATGAAATCCAGCCATTTGTGACAACATGGATGGACATTGAGGGTACTATGCAAAGTGAAATAAGTCAGCGGGAGAAGGTCAAATACCGTATGATCTCACTTATTAAGTAGTAGATAATAGCAATAACAAACAAACACATAGAGACAGAGATTGGATTTGTGGTTGCCAGAGGGGAAGGGGGGGGAGGAGGGCAAAAGGGCAAAAAGGCACATGTGTGTGGTGATGGATTGTAATTAGTCGGTGGGTGGTGAAAATGAGAACATGATGTAATCCATGCAGAAATAGAAGCATAATGATGTACACCTGAAATTTATACAATATTACAAACCAATGTTACCACAATAAACAAAAAAATAAAAAATTTGAAAAAGTAAAAAAAAAAGAACGTGCTGCTGAAAAACTATTGGATGAAGGAAGAAATGACAGGAGAAATCAGAAAATACCTGGAGACAAATGAAAATGAAAACATAACATACCAAAATCTATGGGATGCAGCAAAAGTACTAAGAAGGAAGTTTATACTGATACAGGCCTACCTTAAGAAACAAGAAAAATCTCAAATAAATAGTCTAACACTATAACAAAAAGAACAACGAAAGCCCGAAGCTAGTAGAAGGAAGGCAACAATAAAAATCAGAACAAAAATAAATTAAATAGACACTAAAAAAATAGAGAGGACCAATGAAACCAAAAGCTGGTTCTTTGAAAAGAGAAACAAAATTGACAAACCTTTAGGTACATTCACTAAGAAAAAAAGAGAGAAGGGTCAAATAAATAAATTCAGAAATGAAAGAGCAGAAATTACAACAGATATCACAGAAATACAAAGGATTATAATACTATGAAAAACTATACGTCAAAAAATTGGATAATCTAGAAGAAATGGACAAATTCTTAGAATCATACAACCTCCCCAAACTGAATCGAGAAGAGATAGAGAATCTGAATACACCAATCACAAGTAAAGAAATCAGAATACTCTCTTAGAGAAGTCAAGATGGCGGTGTAGGCAGACTCTGAACTCACCTCCTCCCGTGGACACAGCCAATTTACAACTACTCGTGGAAAAATTACCCCTGAGACAGAACTGAAAACTGGATAAGAGGAACTTTTGCAACAATGGACAATCTTAACTGAGGTAGAAGAGGCAGAAACTCCCTTCTGGAGAGGAAAAACGCCGCCTTCACAAGCCTTCACAAGCCGCTGCGCCTCACGGCCGCCGGGGAGCAGCCAACAGGTACACAGCACTCCCTGGAGGAGCGGGGCCCTGAGCCAGGGAGCGCCCCCGCTGTGGGTATTTTGTGGACCCAGCACAACTGAGACGAGTGGCATAATATCTGACTTTGCCTGCTACTAAAACATTGGGGAATACCCCCAGAAAAGTTGGTTCACAAAGACATTAAAACCGGATCTTCAAGGGCCCACACGCAAACTCACCCATTTCAGAAAGCAACCTAAAATCACCAGAAAGAAAGGTGCACAGTGCTTTGGTGAAAAGAGACTCACCTAATAGGCCCTGTGTGCACAAGGAGCGGGTGGAGAGTGTGGGGCATTGGTGGAGTGTGTGGGGCTCCCACCGTGGAGAGATTGGGTCAGCTTCAGGAGGTCCGGGCACACACACACACACCGGGCAGGACTGTGTTGACTGTGTGTGTGGACCTGTGGGGGGCAGGGCTTGTCAGCGGCAGGAGACTTGTGCTTCTCAAAGACCCACATAGAGGGTTTTCCCCACCTTCCAAAGCCTGAAACAATTGGGTGCTCCCATGCCTGAGGCTAGCCCGATGCAGCTGCAATCCTCAGAGAACAGAAAAGAGACCTAAAAGCTGGAGGCTTATAGCAATTGTAAGGCCCTGAGCCTAACAACCTGCCACGGTGGGGGCCTACTCACTTAAAAGAAATACTGCAACACAAATGTGGTATTAGAACTTGCAGCCAACTGTGCTGGGGCTCCCCACACCTGATAAAGAGACTGAAGGGCCCACAACAACTACAAGCAGCTGAGCATTACAACAGCTGGCCAGGAGCATAACTCAGCCTCCCTGGGCGCCTACAGAGAGAGCAAACAGGCCACAACAGAAGGACACACGTAGCCCACATAGGGGTCACCCCTGGAACACTGAGAACTGAGGGAAGCACGGCAGGCCTCCTAAGCCATCACTTACATAAGGTCACCTATCCAAGAGCAGGAGACGTAGCTGAGCTACCTAATACGTAGACACAAGCACAGGGAAAGAGGCAAAATGAGGAGGCAAAGGAATACATTCCAAGTAAGTGAACAGGACAAAACCCCAGAAAAGGAACTAAGTGAAACAGAAATGAGCAACACACCTGACAGAGAGTTCAAACAAAGAGTGTTAAGGATGCTCACTAATGTGGGGAGAAGAATAGATGAACTCAGTGAGAATGTCAACAAAGAAATGGAAGATATAAAAAAGAACCAATCACAAATGAAGAATACAATACTGGAAAAATCTCAAATAAACTATCTAACAATGCACCTAAAGGAACTGGAAAAAGAAGAACAAACCAAGCCCAAAATCAGTAGAAGAAGGGAAATAATAAAAATCAGAGCAGAAATATATGAAATAGAGACCAAAAAACAATAGAAAAAATTAATAAAACCAAGTTTTATTGAAAAGATAACCAAAATTGACAAACCTTTAGCTAGACTCACAAGAAAAAAAGAGAGAAGGCGCAAATAAGTAAAATCAGAAAGGAAAGAGGAGAAATTACGACACCTCAGAAATACAAAAGATTATAAGAGAATACTATGAAAAGCTATATGCCAACCAATTTGACAATCTGGAAGAAATGGATAAATTCTTAGAATCATACAACCTTCCAAAACTGGATCAAGAAGTAGAGAATTTGAAAAGACCAATCACCAGTAAGGAGATCGAAACAGTAATCAAAAACCTCCCCAAAAAGAAAAGTCCAGGACCAGACGGCTTCCCTGGTGAATTCTACCAAACATTCAAAGAAGACTTAATACCTATCCTTCTCAAATTCTTCCAAAAAATTGAGGAGGGGGGCAAGCTCCCGACCTCATTCTATGAAGCCCACATTACCCTAATACCAAAACCAGACAAGGACAACACATAAAAAGAAAACTAGAGGCCAATATCACTGATGAACATCGATGCAAAAATCCTCAACAAAATACTAGCAAATCGCATAAAACAATATGTTAAAAAGATTATATACCATGATCAAGTGGGGTTTATTCTAGGTATGCAGGGATGGTTTAACATTCGCAAATCAATCAACGTGATAAACCACATTAATAAAATGAAGAATAAAAATCACATGATCGTCTCAATAGATGCAGAGAAAGCATCTGACAAGATACAGCATCCATTTATGATAAAAACTCTGAATACAATGGGTATAGAAGGAAAGTACCTCAATATAATAAAGGCCATATATGAGAAACACACAGCTAATATCATCCTCAATGGTGAAAAACTAAAAGCTATCCCTATAAGAAAAGGAACCAGACAAAGATGCCCACTGTCACCACTCCTATTTAACATAGTACTGGAAGAGCTAGCCAGAGCAATCAGGCAAGAGAAAGGAATAAAAGGGATCCAAATGGGAAAGGAAGAAGTGAAACTGTCACTATTTGCAGATGACATGATTTTATATATAGAAAACCCTAAAGAAGCCACCAGAAAACTTTTAGAAGTAATAAACGAATACGGTAAAGTTGCAGGATACAAAATCAACATACAAAAATCAGTTGCATTTCTTTACACTAACAACGAAGTAGCAGAAAGAGAAATTAAGAATACCACCCCATTTACAATTGCAACAAAAAGAATAAAATACCTAGGAATAAACTGAACCAAAGAGGTGAAAGATCTGTACACGGAAAACTATAAATTATTGCTGAAAGAAATTGAAGAAGACACAAAGAAATGGAAAGATATTCTGTGCTCTTGGATTGGAAGAATTAATATAGTGAAGATGTCCATACTTCCTAAAGCCATCTATAAATTCAATGCAATCCCTATCAAAGTTCCAACAACATTTTTCACAGAAATAGAACAAAGAATCCTAAAATTTATTTGGAACAACAAAAGACCCCGAATAAGTAAAGGAATCCTGAGAACAAAGCTGGAGGTATCACACTATACTACAAAGCTATAGTAACCAAAACAGCATGGTACTGGCACAAAAACAGACACACAGGTCAATGGAATAGAATCGAAAGCCCAGGAGTAAACCCACACATCTATGGACAGCTAATCTTTGACAAAGGAGCCAAGAACATACAATGGAGAAAAGCAAGTCTCTTCAACAAATGGTTGGGAAAACTGGACAGCCACATGCAAAAAAATGAAAGTAAACCCTTACCTTACACCATACACAAAAATTAATTCAAAATGGATTAAAGACTTGAATGTAAGACCTGAAACTATGAAACTTCTAGAAGAAAACATAGGCAGTACGCTCTTCGACATCGGTCTTAGCAACATCTTTTCAAACACCATGTCTGACTGGGCAAGAGAAACAATAGAAAACATAAACAAATGGGACTACATCAAACTAAAAAGCTTCTGCACAGCAAAGGAAACCATCAACAAAACGAAAAGACAACCTAACAATTGGGAGAAGATATCTGCAAACCATACATCTGATAAGGGCTTAATCTCCAAAATATACAAAGAACTCATGCATCTGAACAACAAAAACACTAACAACCCCATTAAAAAATGGGAAAAGGACCTGAACAGACATTTCTCCAAAGAAGATATACAGATGGCCAACAGGCACATGAAAAGATGTTCAAAATCATTAACTATGAGGGAATTGCAAATCAAAACTACAATGAGATATCACCTCACGCCCGTCAGAATGGCTATAATTAACAAGACAGGAAGCAACAAGTGTTGGAGAGGATGTGGAGAGAAGGGAACTCTCATACACTGCTGGTGGGAGTGCAAACTGGTGCAGCCACTATGGAAAACAGTATGGAGATTCCTCAAATTATCAAGGATAGAACTACCATATGATCCAGCTATTCCACTGCTGGGTATTTATCCAAAGAACTTGAAAACATGAATGCATAAAGATACATGCACCACTGTATTCATTGCAGCCTTATTCACAATAGCCAAGTCTTGGAAGCAACCTATGTGCCCATCAAGGGACGAATGGATAAAGAAGATGTGGTATATATACACAATGGAATACTACTCAGCCATAAGAAACGATGAAATCAGCCATTTGTGACAACATGGATGGACATTGAGGGTATTATGCAAAGTGAAATAAGTCAGAGGGAGAAGGTCAAATACCGTATGATTTCCTTCATTAAGTAGTAGATAACAACAACAATAAACAAACACATAGAGACAGAGATTGGATTGGTGGTTACCAGAGGGGAAGGGGGGAGGGTGGAGGGCAAAAGGGATAATTCAGCACATGTGTGTGGTGATGGGTTGTAATTAGTATTTGGGTGGTGAACATGATGTAATCTACGCAGAAATAGAAGTATAATGATGTACACCGGAAATTTATACAATGTTATAAACCAATGTTACTGCAATAAACAAAAAATTTAAAAAAAATAAAAATAAAGAGTAAGACTGATGCAAAGCAAAAAAAAAAAAAAAACAAGTAAAGAAATTAAAACAGTAATCAAAAATCACCCAAAAAACAAAAGTCCAGGACCAGAAGGCTTCTCTAGTGAACCCATTTACCAAAAATTCATAGAAGATTTAATACCTATCTTTCTCAAACTCTTCCAAAAAGATTGAAAAGGACCTAACTCATTTTACAAGGCCAACATCACCCTGATACCAAAACCAGACAAGGACGACACAAAAAAAAGAAATTTAAAGACCAATATTGCTGATGAACATAGATGCAAAAATCCTGAACAAAATACTAGCAAATCAAATACGACAATACATTAAAAGGATCATACAGTATGATCAAGCGGGATTTATTCCAGGGATGCAGCAATGGTTCAACATCAGCAAATCAATCAACGTGATACACCACATTAACAAAATGAAGAATAAAAGTCACATAATCATCTCAATAGATGCAAAAAAAGCATTTGACAAGATCCAACATCAATTTACGATAAAAATCCTCAATAAAATGAGTATAGAAGGAAAGTAGCTCAACATAATAAAGGCCATATATGACAAACCCACAGATAACATCATACTCAATGGTAAAAAACTGAAAGCTATCCCTCTAAGAACAGGAAAAAGACAAGGATGCCTACTGTCATCACTCTTATTCAACACAGTATTGCAAGTCCTAGCCAGAGCAATCAGGCAACAAAAAGAAATAAAAGGGATCCAAATTGGAAAGGAAGAAGTGAAACTCTCACTATTTGTGGATGACATGATTCTATATATAGAAAACGCTAAAGAATCCACCAAAAAACTATTAACAATAATTACCAAATACAGTAAAGTTGCAGGGTACAAAATCAACAAACAAAAATCAGTTGCATTTCTATATACTAACAACAAACTAGCAGAAAGAGAAATCAAGAATACATCCCCATTTATAATCACAACCAAAAGAATAAAACACCTAGATATAAATTTAACCAAGGAGATGAAAGACCCATACATTGAAAACTATAAGATATTATTGAAAGAAAATGAAGAAGACATAAAGAAATCAAAGGATATTCTGTACTCATGGATTGGAAGAATTAACAGTTAAAAAAGAATGTCCATATTACCTAAAGCAATCTACAGATTCAATGCAATCCCAATGATATTTTTCACAGAAATAGAACAAAGAATCCTAAAATTTACATGGAACAACAAAAGACCCTGAATAGCCAAAGCAATCCTGAAAAAAAAGAAAAAAGCTGGAGGTATCACACTTCCTGATTTCAAAATATACTACAAAGCTATAGTAACCAAAACAGCATGGTACTGGAATAAAAACAGACACACAGATCCATGGAACAAAATTGAGAGGCCGGAAATAAACCCACACATGTACGGACAGCTAATTTTCGACAAAGGAGCCAAGAACATACAATGGAGAAAGGAAAGTCTCTTCAATAAATGGTGCTGGGAAAACTGGACAGCCACAAGCAAAAGAATGTAAGTAGACTATTATCTTATACCATACACAAAAGTTAACTCAAAATGGATTAAAGACTTGAATGTAAGACCTGGAACCATAAAACTCCTAGCAGAAAACAT
Organism: Diceros bicornis minor; assembly: GCF_020826845.1. Lineage (NCBI taxonomy): Eukaryota > Metazoa > Chordata > Mammalia > Perissodactyla > Rhinocerotidae > Diceros > Diceros bicornis. The sequence continues at coordinate 61,897,927 of NC_080781.1, forward strand.
AGACAATACACTCTTTACATCGGTCTTAGCAGTATCTTTTTCAATATCATGTCTCCTCAAGCAAGGGAAACAAAAGAAAAAATAAATGGAACTACGTCAAACTAAAAAGCTTGGGGCCGGCCCGGTGGCGCAATCGGTTAAGTGCGCGCACTCCGCTGCAGTGGCCCTGGGTTCCCCGGTTCAGATCCCGGCGCGCACCCACGCACCACTTGTCAAGCCATGCTGTGGCGGCGTCCCATATAAAGTGGAGGAAGATGGGCATGGATGTTAGCTCAGGGCCAGTCTTTCTCGGCAAAAAAAAAAAAAAGAGGAGGATTGGCAGATGTTAGCTTAGGGCCGATCTTCCTCACAAAAAAAAAAAAACTAAAAAGCTTCTGCACAGCAAAGGAAACCATCAATAAAATGAAAAGAAACTCACCAAATGGGAGAAAATATTTTCAAATCATATATCTGATAAAGTGTTAATATCCAAAATATACAAAGAACTCATACAACTCAACAACAAAAAAAACGAAGAACCTGATCAAAAAATGGGCAGAGGATCTAAACAGATATTTTTTCCAAAGAAGATATACAGATGGCCAACAGGCACATGAAAAGATGTTCAATATCACTAATTAGTAGGGAAACGCAAATCAAATCTACAAGATATATCACCTCATATCTTTCAGAATGGGTAGTATTAAAAAGACAAGAAATAAGTGTTAGAGAGGATGTGGAGCAAAGTCAACCCTGGTATACTGCTGGTGGGAATGCTAACTGGTGCAGCCGCTATGGAAAACAGTATGGAGATTTCGCAAAAAATTAAAAATAGAAATACCGTATGATCCAGCTATTCCACATTTGGGTATTTATCCAAAGAACAGGAAAACACTAATTTGAAAAGTTATATGCCCCCTTATGTTCACTGCATCATTATTCACAATAGCCAAGACTTGGAAGCAAACTAAGTGCCCATAAAAGCATGAATGGATAAAGAAGATGTGATATATATACATATATGTCAATGGAATGCTACTCAGCCATAAAAAAGATGAAATCTTGCCATTTGCAACAACATAGATGGACCTTGAGGGCATTAGGGTAAGCAAAATAAGTCAGACAGAGAGACACAAAGACTGTATGATTTCATTCATACGTGGAAGATAAAACAAGAGACAAACATAGCTACAGAGTACAGACTGATGGGTACCAGAGGGGAAGGGAGGTGGGAGGAGAGCAAAAGTGGCAAAGGGGCACAATTGTACAGTGACGGATGGGAATTAGACTTTTGGTGGTGAACACAATGTAGTCTATATAGAAGTCTAAATGTAACAATGCACACCTGAAATTTATATAACTTTATAAACCAATGTTAGCTCAAAAAAAAACCTAGAAAAAAAAGCAAACATATAAAACACATATGGATGAAATTGGACAAGAAAATAAAAAAATTAAAAAGCTAAGCTTATGGGTAAAAATATTTTCAATGTTATTACAATAATATTTTAATAGTAAATAAATATCATCTTTAAAGAAGCCACAGAGACCATTATCAGCAGAGGTGCAAACTACATGGCCTTGAAATACACACACTGTCATATTTGGAGGTATCCCAGCTGTAATAAAATAGGAGTGGAGTCCTCTGAGCACTGAATGAAAGGCATAGTTATCAAAACTGATGAGCTGAGGAGAGAGAGGACCAAGAAGACAAACCTCTATTAATAGGAAAACAATAGAGTCCGATGAGAAATGAACAAGCAAAGAAACAACTGTGAAATTCAAGAGAAAACAAAGGGATGTGGAGAAATGACAAGCACAGCATGTCCATTAGTCTGCAGGATGAAACAATCTAATTAGGCAATGAGAGAATGAGGACCTCTCCTGGAATGCAGCAGATGGCTGGGAAGAATGGCTGCTTCAGCAGAATGCTAAAAGTGCCCTTAGAACCTAGGATATCAGCACAGGGAGACCTGCGAGAAGAACCAATGTAACCTCTGATTTTACGTAAGGGGAAACCGGGGCTCAGACAGGGGCTGGGGCCTTATGAAAAGTCCACAATAAGTTCTGGCAGTGCTAGGACTTAATCTCAGGCCAGAACTCTTTCGCTCAACACCAGCTGCTTTCCCCAAAGTGCTGGATTCTGAGAATGTTACTATTTTTACAAGGGGAATCCAAAGCCCCCAAACCATTATACTCCAAATGGTGTTCACAGTAAAAAGTTGGCAAAGTAATCTCAATTTCTCTCCAGAGAATTCTTCTGGGAAAACAATCGAATTTCTTTAACTACCTTGCGATAATATCTTCTGTGTATATACAACACAGGACTAGGGTGTAAGAAGCAAATGCATTTTTGTGGATTGCTTCACATATGTAAATATAACAGCTGCTATATGTCAGAGAAAGGACAAATATCCGAAGCCCGTCTCCTTCACCTACCCCCTGGCTCCTGCCTAGCCTTATTCTCCAGTGTCTTTTAGTACAAATGGCAGGATGCCTGAACTCCTTGTACTGTCTCTACCATTTACAGCTAAGTGACCTTGGGCCCCATTTCCTTCATCAGTAAAAGAGGGGGCTGCACTAGATGACTTCAAAGGTCTCTCCCACTTATAACATCCTATTCCGTGAACCCTAAATTAACACTGCTGTAATCAAACTTTCAACACTTCCATATTCAAATGTATATTCCCTTATGAGAAAATTAGGAACCCTCCTCAGAGAAACCATTCATGGCCTAAATTCAAAATCTAGGAGTCTAAAGTTATGAATTCTATTCCTAGCTCTGCTAAGAAATTCTCTGGGTGAATATGGGAGAAGTTCCAAAGCAAGGAACCATTCTACTGTGGGTCAGTCAGCCAGTCAGGCTAACATGTGAGGAACACTAATTTTGCAAGGAATTTTTGTGAGAGAGAAAAGACACATGGATTTTGGAGATAAAAGGTATCTTCAACAATCAAACAACACTTTAACAAAGTAATCTGTCAAGAAATACATGTTGGCCTGGGAATCGGTACACCTGGAATCTAGTCCTGATGCTGCCAGTTACCAGCTGTGTGACCTTAGTAGTAACAAGATGCTGGAAGCAGGGAGGGCACTAACATTCACTGAGCACCTACTATGTGCCAGGAACACGAGTTATCTGAAAACGATAGGTGAGGACTATCTTCCCCAAGATCTCTTCCAGCTAAAACATCCAAGTTTATATCTCTATCAGTGTTTAAAGAACAAGGTAGAGAGGCAGATGGATTCAATCATGCAAAACTTATTCTTAATGTTGGTTTTATAACAGGTTTTAAAGAAAAACAAGGTTAGTGAGGGTAGAGGGCATAGCTGGCAGAGAGAAGAGCATCTAATTAAGTTTTAAGGAAGGAACTAGCAAGTGTGGAAGTGGAAGATGGAGAAGAGAGAGAAGGTAGTAGCTATATGAACATGACCAGAGCAAGAAACCCATTAGGGAAATAATGAAACATGAAATTGAAAAGAAATAATAAAGGGAGCAGTTTATTAAACATTTACCAAAATAATCACAACTATCTACAAAATATATGATATGCTTAGAGAAAAAGACTGGAAGAAAATATGTCAAAAGAGTGGTTGTTATTGGTACTGCGTGCAATTTTTACTTTCTTATTTATACTCTTCTGTATTTTCCAAATTTTCTTAGCGAGCATATACTAATATTACTATTATAGAGGGTAAAAGAATAAACCTCACGGAAAATGTTTACTCAGCATCTACTTTGTGTCAGGAACTGTAATAGGCACAAGGGCTAAAAAGACAATCAAGAGAGCAGCTGTTTTGGCATAGGAAAGACTTTACAAAAGAGTGATATATATTTGGCTGTGACTTATTCCAGGCAGAGGAAATAGCAGGTAAAGAGACAATGAATCTGGAAAAAAAATTAGAAATATTCTGAGAACCTCAAGCAGTTGGCAAGTACGGGATGTGGGGAGGAGTAGTAGGAGACAAAACTGGAGAAGTATTATAAGTAGAAGACAAACCGTGAAGAGCCTTGAATGCCACACAAAGAAGTTTAAATTTCAACCTATGAAAGCTTTTATGAACCAAAGAATAACCAAATCATATTTTCATGGTAGGAAGAGCCTTTAATATGCCAAGTGTTACCGAGGTGTAAGACTACCTCTACCATAATTTCATATCCCTTAGCCCACAGAGTATTAGCTTTTAGTGACTTCTTTATTTAGCAGAGGTTCTTATGGTGTTCCCTCAAGCAGATTTCAACTACATGAAAATGTAAGGGGAAGGGGAAGAAAGAAGCAAGGAAGTCAATAGCATTATTTCTTCTCTTCTTACCATTGACTATAAGTTCAGGGGTGCTCTCAAAAAAGAATTATAAAACTCCAACTTATCTGTATATAGTACTATATGTCTCAGAAAATATGGAACAGCACCAATTTAAAATATTCCATCCTGTTGTTACCATAAGCACACAAGTACGTTCCTATTAATAAAGAGCATACATTCCAAATTTTGGTTCACTAAGCATAGTCACCATAGCATGGTTGGTTTTGAATGTGTCTCTCTCTCCCATTAGGCCAGGTGCTACCTGTAGGCTAGAAATGTGTCCACTTCATCTCTCTATCCCTTGGGCCTAGCACAGGACCTCATGGTAGCTTCATGGTACCCAGTGGGTAAAACCCTCTTAAGAGGCTTAAACTTTGTAAAATTTCCCAAAGAGTATTTATTTCATTCCTAAAAGTTTCCCTGTTAAGAAGCTTTAGTAGTTTGTCCCTGGAAAAACACTTTTAGAAGTTTTTATTTCATATTAATTAACAAAAGAAATGGAAATAAAATCAAGCCCTCTCCAAACCACATCACCATATGATAGAAACTAGATTATCAGCCCAACAGTGCTTTGTTCCCAGAGCCCACTGATTTGCTATGCACACATTTGTCATAAGCTTTAACCTCTATGTAAAGAAAAAATATCACCAGGGCTACCATTACAACATATTTACTGGCAGAAGGATGAGGATGAGGCCTAGACATTTCTCCCAGCTATGTGAAAACAGTCATGTATTAAAATAAACACAAGGCCCAGAATGGAAAACAACTTAGGTTTCATTGGGGAACTTTGATGACGCTAAAGCACAAAATCCTTCATAAAGTCCTTTCCATGTCAGAATTAGACGGGGTTTTAATACAAATTAGAGAGAGAGAGTATATTTTAAAACTAGTTATAGAGAAGAGCATCATCCAAGAGAAGGAGGAGCTTCTCAATGCTTTGGGATAAGGAGGGAGAAGGTTGTTGATAGAGGGAAAGAAAAGTTTATGCATGAGAAAGGGACATAAAGAAAAATCAGAATAACAGGGAGATTAAGTGTAGGATTTTGTAAAGATCTTTATTGAGATACACTTTATATACCATAAAATTCACTCATTTAAAGCATAAAAAGTAAATCTATGTTGTTTTTGTTTCCTACTTAAAAACAAATTACATTCTTTTTCTTTTGGCGAGGGAAATTGGCCATGAGCTAACATCCGTTGCCAATCTTCCTCTTTTTGCTGAGGAAGATTGGCCCTGAGCTAACATCTGTGCCCATCCTCCTCTATTTTATATATGGGACGCTGCCACAGCATGGCTTGATGAGCAGTGTGTAGGTCCATGCTTGGTATCTGAAACTGCGAACTCTAGGCCACCAAAGTGGAGCGCACGGACCCAACCACCACGCCACTGGACTAGGCCCCAAATTACACTCTTTTTTAAAACATTGCAGCATGACATCATCGAATAATGTCAAAAAATGATAATCCTTCCTAATTCCCCCTCAAACTAAATTATTTGTAAAATTCCATTCTACTCTAATAATTTTCATTGTACAACTTCTTCATTGCAATATCCATAATTGTTTTAACATACACTCAACTTATCTATACCACAAGGCATGCAGCAATGCTTTTCTTCTTCCTAAGATATCATCTTTTAAAGAGTTAGCACTGGGGGCCGGCCCCGTGGCTTAGCGGTTAAGTGCACGTGCTCCACTACTGGCGGCCCAGGTTCGGATCCCAGGCGTGCACCGACGCACTGCTTGTCCAGCCATGCTGAGGTGGTGTCCCACATACAGCAACTAGAAGGATGTGCAACTATGACATACAACTATCTACTGGGCCTTTGGGGAGAAAAAGGGAAAAGAAAAAAGAGGAGGATTGGCAATAGATGTTAGCTCAGGGCCAGTCTTCCTCAGCAAAAAGAGGAGGATTGGCATGGATGTTAATCTTCTTCACAAAAAAAATAAAAAAAGTTAGCACTGAAGCAAAATAGGAAGCCATATCTTTCAATGCTATCAATGCAACATCCCAGATCATAGTGCTGAAGACTCAGCAAAATGGATGTTCAAATCCAAAAGGTTAGAGAAAGTACATTTCAAAGAATGAGGCTTCTGATTCATAGATATACATTTTGAATCCATAATTATTTATACAAACTCAGTACATCTATTTTGATGAAACAATATTGATCTTAGCCATTAATAATGTCTCTGGGGGCCGGCCTGGTTAAGCGTGCATGCTCTGCTTTGGCGGCCCAGGGTTCATGGGTTTGGATCCCGGCGCATACCGATGTGCCGCTTTTCAAGCCATGCTGTGGCAGTGTCCCATATAAAGTAGAGGAAGATGGGCACGGATGTTAGCCCAGGGCCAATCTTCCTCAGCAAAAAGAGGAGGATTGGCATCGGATGTTAGCTCAGGGCTATTCTTCCTCACAAAAAAAAAATAAAAATAATAAAAAAATAATGTCTCTGCACAAGGCATTATTGAGCATTGTCTGAAAAGCCATGATGAGGCAAAAAGAACACTGGCTTTGTAGTTCAAATTTTGGCCATATCTCTTACTGTCTGTGTGACCTCAAGGCTGTCCTCATCCCTAATATTTCCTATTTCTAGGCCAAGCACTCCCTCAAATGTCATGGGCACACATATCCTAGGCACATTTTGGGGGGCTGGCATGGACAACCAGACCCTTTCTCCACACGCACAACTGTTGGTCCCAGGAGTGCGCTCATAAATCGGCAGCATCAGACTGGAGAATTTGAGGGAGTTGACTAATTTCCCTACATATTATTCAGTCTATATTTATTAAAACTCCACAAAACTCCTTTACTTATAGACTCTGAAGAGTTTTATATTTAAACATGACCGTGACCAGAGAAGATTCTCCTTGAAATGCAGAGACAAAGGAAAATCTTTCTAGCTGTGTCAGAAAACTTGGTAACTGCATCTAGAATCTGCAAGAAAATGGATTCATTTTAAGAAATCAATAAAGGAAATTGCATAAGACAGAGGCATGGATAAAACACGGAAGTACATATAACATTACATTTGTCCAATGGAGAGGATTAACGTCTTCTGTGGAATCTAGACCAAAACCCAAACACGCTCCTGACATTTGATAATTTGAGTTTCCAGCTGATAAATGTGGCTTAATCTCTCCCACTCCAGTTTTATTTGGATGTAGGCTATCCATGGCAGGAAGAAAGGACCAGATGCTTTCAAGATGAAATATTTTCCTGTTTCAAAAAGATGGAAAAAAAAGTCCTTTCTTAGCTAAGGTTTGAGGTTGCTGTGCAAGATCAATATCCTCCTTTCCGGGTCATTTCAAAAATCATGTTTTAGCTCAGATAATTTGGTTACAGAAAGAGATTCAAAATACAGCAATTTCTGGTGCTAAGTTTAAATTGTATATGCTTTAAATGAAGACAAGCCTTGATGTTACATTTGTTTACCTTATTTACCAAATAAAAATAGACCAAGTGAATAGTTAAATTTATATATCAACTTGGCTGGGCCCAGATATTTGGTCAAACATTTTTCTAGATGTTTCTGTGAGGGTGTTTTTGGATGATATTTACATTTACATCAATAGACTCTGAGTAAAGCAGATTGCCCTCCATAATGTGAGTGAGTCTCATCCAATCAGCTGAAAGTCTGGATAGAACAAAAGGCTGACCCTCCTTCCAGCAAGAGGGAATTCTCCAGGAGACAACCTTCAGATTTTATTTTCAACATTGTCTCTTCCTGGTTGTACAGATTGGATATTTGTGTCCCTCCAAAATTCATATGTTGAAACCTAAAGCCCAGTTTAATGGTGTTAGGAGACGGGGCATTTGGGAGTAGCTTAGGTCATGAGGGCAGAGCCATCATGAATGGGATTAGTGCCTTTATAAAAGAAGCCCTACAGAGCTCCCTTGCCCTCTTCTGCTATATGAGGTTAAAGAAAGAAGACACCATCTATGAACCAGAAATCAGCCCTCACCAGACACTAAACCTGCTGGCACCATGATTTTGGTCTACCCAGCCTCCAAAACTGGGAGAAATAAATTTCTGCTGTTTATAAGATACCCAGTTTATGGTATTTTTGTTATAGCAGCCTGAATGGACTACGACACTGGTTCTATTGCAGATTACCTTTGTACTCAAACTGCAATTCATTCCTGAGTCTCCAGCCTGCTGGCTTCCCCCATCAGATTATAGACTTGCCAAACTCCCACAATTATGTCAGCCAATTCCTTAAAAAAAAATCTCTTTCTATTTATGCTAAGTGAAAAGGAAGGGAGGGAAGAAGGAAGGAAAGAAGGAAGGAAGGAAGCAAGGGAGGGAGGAAGGGAGGATGAGGGGGAAGGGAGGATGCAGGGGAAGGAAGGATGCGGGGGAAGGGAAGCATTAAGCCACATTTATCAGCTGGAAACTCAAATATTCAAATGTCAGGACCATGTTCAGATTTTATTGGTCTGTATTCCACTTTTCAGCTCCATCCTCCTTTTCCTTTTTTCCCTCTCTACTCTGATAACACAAATATTAGACATTTTGTTGTAATTACAAAGGTCCCCTAGGCTCAGCTGATTTTTTTCAGTCTATTTTTTCTGTATGTTGTTCAGATTGTCTAATTTCTATTGTTCTATCTTCAAATTCACTAATTCTTTCCTCTATCCTTTCCATTCTGTTGTTGGCTCTATCCATTGAGTTTTTAATTTCAGTCATTTTATTTTTAATTTTAAAATTTCCATTTGATATTTTATTATATTATCTATTTTCTGCAGAGAATTTCTATTTCTTCATTTGATTCAAGAATGTTCAGACAGAGAAGTCAAGATGGCAGCGTAGGCACTCTGAACTCACCTCCTCCCATGGACACAGCCTATTTACAACTACTAGGGGAAAAATTACCCCTGAGAGAGAACTGAAAAGTGGATCAGAGGAACCCCTGCAACAAATGACAATCCTAATTGAGGTGGAAGAGGCAGAAACACCCTTCTGGAGAGAAAAAAATGCCACCTTAACAAGACACAATACTTCACAGCCTCCCGGGAGCAACCCAAAGGTACGCAGCCCTCCCTGGAGGAGTGGGGGAGGTAAACCAGGGAGCATGCCTGGCATTTTTTGGACCCAGCACAAGCGAGATGAGGGGAATAATATCTGACTTTGCTACTAAGAACATTGGGGAATACCCCCAGAAAAGCTGGGTCACAAAGAAATTAAAGCCGGCTCTTAAAGGGCCCATGAAAAAACTCACCCATTTCAGAAAGCAACCTAAAATCACCAGGAAGAAAGGTGCACAGTCCTTTGGTGAAAGGAGACTCACCTGATAGGCTCTGAGTGCATCTCGGTGAGAGGTGAGACCTCTCCAGGGACTGGGACATTGGCAGTGGCCACTGTTGTGACCTGGTGTGGGCGTGCTGACACAGACGGGGGCAGGCACCTTTGGAATTCTTCCCCCGGCCTACTAGGCCAGGGTCTGCCCCACCCACTAGAGCACTGATTTAATCCAGCTCAGCCAGGGTGGGCAGCCCACACCAGGGAATGGTAGCAACCAACAACAAGACCTTGGGCACTTGTGGACCTGCTAAGTGAACTGCCTGGATACTCTGCAGCCTGGTGAGTGGCTGCACGTCTCTGGGGCAAGGCATGCACAAGGAGCTGGTGGACAGTGTGGTGGAGTATGTGGGGCTCCCGCCTTGGAGAGACTGGGTCCACTTCAGGAGGTCAAGGCGCACACGGAGGGTAGGACATGGTTGATAGTGTGTGTGGAGCTGCGGGTGGTGGGGCTTGTCAGCTGCAGAAGACTTGTGCTTCTCAAAGAGCCACATATGGGATTGGGATTACCTTCCACAGCCTGAAACAATTGGGTGCTTCTGTGCCTGAGGCCAGCCCCACACAGCTGCAATCCTCAGGGAGCTGACAAGAGACTTAAAGGTTGGAGGTGTATAGCAGTTGTAAGCCCCTGAGCCTAACAACCTGCAGCACTGGGGACCTACTCACTTACAGAAATATTGCAATGGGAATGTGCTATTAGACCTTGCAGCCAACTGTGCTGGGGCTCCCCAAACCCAATAAAGAGACTGAAGGTCCCACAACAACTACAAGCAGCTGAGCATTACAACTGTCTAAGGGGACAGCTCAGCCTCCCTGGACACCGAATAGCTAAAGGAATCCTGAGAAAAAAGAACAAAGCTGGAGGTATCACACTCCCTGATTTCAAAATATACTACAAAGCTATAGTAACCAAAACAGCATGGTACTGGCACAAAAACAGACACACAAATCAATGGAACAGAATCAAAAGCCCAGAAATAAACCCACACATCTATGGACAAGTTATCTTCGACAAAGGAGCCAAGAACATACAATGGAGAAAAGAAAGTCTCTTCAACAAATGATGCTGGGAAAACTGGAGATCCACATGCAAAAAAATGAAAGTAGACCCTTACCTTACACTATACACAAAAATTAACTCAAAATGGATTAAAGACTTGAATGTAAGACCTGAAACCATGAAACTTCTGGAAGAAAACATAGGTAGTATGCTCTTCCACATTCGTCTTAGCAACATATTTTCAAGCACCATGTCTGACCAGGCAAGAGAAACAATAGAAAGAATAAACAAATGGGACTACATCAAATTAAAAAGCTTCTGCACAGCAAAGGAAGCCATCAACAAAACAAAAAGACAACCTAACAATTGGAAGAAGATATTTGCAAACCATATATCTGATAAGGGGTTAATCTCCAAAATATATAAAGAACTTATACATCTGAACAACAAAAAAAACTAACAACTCGATTAAAAAACGGGCAAAAGACCTGAGCAGACATTTCTCCAAAGAAGATATACAGATCGCCAAGAGGCACATGAAAAGTTGTTCAACATCATTAACAATCAGGGAAATGCAAATCAAAACTACAATGAGATATCACCTCCAGCCCGTCAGAATGGCTATAATTAACAAGACGGGAAACAACAAGTGTTGGAGAGTTTGTGGAGAGAAGATGACTCTCATACACTGCTGGTGGGAGTGCAAACTGCTGCAGCCACTATGGAAAACAGTATGGAGAGTTCCTCAAAAAGTTGAGGATAGAACTACCATATGATCCAGCTATTCCACTGCTAGGTGTTTTCCAAAGAACATGAAAACACCAATGCGTAAAGATACATGCATCCCTCTGTTCGTTGCAGCATTGTTCATAATAGCCAAGACTTGGAAGCAATCTAAGTGACCATCCAGGGATGAATGGATGAAGAAGAAGTGGTATATATACACAATGGAATACTACTCAGCCATAAGACGTGATGAAATCCAGCCATTTGTGACAACTTGGAAGGACACTGACGGTATTATGCTAAGAGAAATAAGTCAGAGGGAGAAGGTCAAATACCATATGATCTCACTCATTAAGTAGTAGATAAAAACAACAACAAACACATAGAGACAGAGATCGGACTGGTGGTTACCAGAGGGGACTGGGGGAGGAAGGAGGGTGAAAGGGATAATTAGGCACATGTGTTTGGTGATGGATTGTAATTAGTCTGTGGGTGGTGAACATGAGACCATGATTTAATCTATGCAGAAATAGAAGTATAATGATGTATACCTGAAATTTATACACTGTTATAAACCAATGTTACCACAATAAAATAAATAAATGAATAAATAAATAAATAAATAAATTTTAAAGAGACTCTTCATAATTGTTTGTTAAAACACTTTTATTATGGCTGCTTTAAAGTCCTCAGATAATCTAATATCTTATTTGGGTGGTAACATCTGTTGTTTCTCATTTAATAAATTGTTTATTAAATGTTTTCTCATTTAATAAATTGAGATTTGTTATGAACTGAATTGTGTCCCCCCAAAATTCATATGTTGAAGCCCTAATTCCCAGTACCTCATAATGTGCCTGTATTTGGAGATAGGGCCTTTCAAGAAGTATTTAAGTTAAAATGAGGCTATTAGCATGGGCCCTATTCCAATCAGACTCATGTCCTTATAAGAAAAGGAGATTAGAACATACAGAGAGACATGACGTATGCCTGTACACAGAGGAAAAGGCCATATGAGGACAAAGCAAGAAGGTGGCTATCTGCAAGCGAATGAGAGAGGCCTCAGGAGAAACCAAATCTGTTGACACTTTGATCTTAGACTTCTAGCCTACAGAATAGTGAGAAAATTAATTTCTATTGTTTAAGCCACCCATTCTCTGGTATTTTGTTATGGCAGCCCTAGCAAACTAAAGCAAGATTTTAATGATTCTTGATATAACATGATTTTCTATTATATCCTGGACATTTTGGCTATTCTGTTATGAGACCCTTGATCTCATTCAAATCTTGTGTTTTACCAGGCCTCCTCTAAGACCTGTCTGATGGGTGAAGGGAAGTGCTATTACTGCCAGGTGCAGGGAGAAACTGAGGATCCCTACTTGGCAATGATTGACACCCAGTAGAGGAAAGGTTCCTCCTTACTGCTACATAGAGGTGGAAGTTCAGGTTTCTCAGCACCTCACTAGGCCTCTACTGACACCACCCTAGCTGGAAGAGGTGGTCATTACATTCTGGCAAGGGTGGTCTAGATTCTCTTACTTTGCCTTTGCTGGCAGTGATGGATGTGGCGCCATAGCTTTTTCTGTGATGTTTGACTTGAGTAGAACAGTTATTTTCCAAAAGTTTTCTGTCTGGCTAGGCTGCCCCTAAAGAGAGCAGACTTTTCTTGGGGCTTTTTTTGTCTGTGCCCATTGGCATTATCAGGTTGTGAGCTTCTACAGCTCCCAGACTGGGATATATGAGGCCAAAAGAACACGAAGGGAACTCACCATCAAGTAGTTCCTCAGGTCAAGGTTCCTAACCAGTCTGTCTACTTGTCTTTCCTTTTATAGTCTTATATTTTTTTATATATATAATGTCCAGGGTTCTTAGTTGTACTTAGAAAGAGGAATAGGGAAAATTATATCTATTCCATCTTTCCAGAAGGGGAAGTGTCCTACAATATATATATTGTTAATATTTGCATCTTAAGTGCTTCATAATCTTTTCAAGACTTTATATATGGTAAATATTTTAACATTTTTATTTTCAAGCAGGCACCTATTATAATAATCCTCACAGACTAAGAGTCAACCCAGGCCCCCATTCTAACCACAGGTCATAAGCTCCATTCCTAACTTCTAGGTTGGTCATGAGTACCTACTCTAGGCATAGCACAGTGCCAGGGGCTGTAGTGATACAAGATGAATAAAATGTGATTCTGGCCATTTGGAAGTTTACAATATAGAGAGTGGGAGAAAGTAGAGCAGAGACCACCATAATTCTCAATGAAATCAGGGCTATAAAAGAGTTGTTTTGTGGTAGCAACTAGGAAGGAATAAGGAACTTGGCCTGGGGAGCTCATAAAAGGTTTCCTGTTGGAGGTGGCCCATCTGAAAGGAGGAAAGAAACTACTATTAACTGATTTCCTATTATATAATAGGTACTGTCCTGGGTACTTTTTATCATCAATTCATATCACCCTAACAATGCTGTGTGAAATTTGATATCATCTTATTTTACAAATGAGGAAACTGAGGCTCAGACATGAGTTCTCATCACTGGAATAAAGTTTACACACACCAAAGATCTGGATTCAAGTTTTTAGTAGAAGCTTATTGCTTTGCTGGACACAACTGAAAAATAGATCTGGAAAACTCATTCTTAATCATACTCTGGTTTGATAAGATGGTGGAGATACAAGAAAGACTAAAACTTCAGGTTAAAACATCTCTACCTACCAAATACAACAGTAATTTGTTAGGCTTTTGAAAGCCATTTAAAATTGTGATCGGTAACCAAGTTCACAAGTTCCAAATGTATACATCCCATAATACACTAAATAGTTGCATAAATAAAGAAATATAACAAAAAAATGGAATTCAAACATCATTTAGTGTACTCAGGATTGGAAAGACGACGTTCATTCAAGCCCCATCACCAACACCTTCCAGATGTGTGACCTTAGGCAAATCATTAACCCTTATAAGACTCAGTTTCCTCATCTATAAAAAATGTAAAATGGGGATAGAAGCATCTGCCTTGTTGCTTTATGATTCTGTCATAAGGATTAAAATGAGCTCTTCCATGAAAACATTTTCTAGATCAGTGCTGTCCATTAAGAATATGATGTGTGCTACAAATGCGAGCCACTATGTAATTTTAAATTTTCTAGTAGCCACATTAAAAAAGTAAAAACAGGTAAATTAATTTTAATACACTCTATTTAACCCAATTTATCCAAAATATTATTATTTCAACATGTAATCAATATAAAAAGGTGATATTCTATATCTATAGATATAAAAATGAGATATTCTCTTTTAATTTTATCATACTAAGTCTTTGAAATCTACTGTATATTTTACACATACAGCACATTTCCATTCCGACTAGCCACATTTCAACTGCTCAATAGCCACATGTGGCCAGTGACTATCACAGTACACAGGACAGATCTAGACAAACAATACATTGTAGGACTGCTTGGGTACAAATCCCAGTCTACCACTTATGCCAAAGACTGAATAGTCACTTAGTGGACTACCCTTAAACAATCTTTAGGCTTTCTTTAGAAAGGTAGTAGATTGTAGTGCTTAAGAGCATAGACTCTGGAAACAGCCTGCCTAGGTTCCAGCTTTACCCATTACAGGCTTTTTGACTTCAAACCAAGCTCCTTAACTTCTCTTTGCCTTAGTTTCCTCATGCAGAAAATGGGGATAATTACAACTACTAGGCCTCATACAATTGTTCTGAGGATTAAGTAATTAAATATTATGGGAAATACTTAATATAAGACCTACAATGCAATAATAGCACCTAACACTTATTGAGTTTTTAATATTATAATTATAATAATATTAATTATTATTACTATTCTATACTCTCTAAGCCTTATAAAATAAACTAGATTGCATTTTATTATATTGTATAATTTTATTGCAAAATTCTATTAAATATAGTCCAAAATACAAGGCAGTTAGGGTAAATGCAATATGCATGCTGCCAAAGTGCAGGCAGAGAAAAGAGGGAGTTTCCACTGGGGTAATCACAAGAGGCTTCTTGGAAGACGTGGCTTTTAAGTTGGGCTTCAAAAATCTGTAGAATTTCAACAGCTAAAGAATGGGGAGGGTTTCCCCAGCAGATGGAAATATAGTTGCTAAAAAAAGGATGTGGGAAAGTCCAACTTTCAAAGAGCAGTGTGTCTTCTAGATTAACGACAGCAGGCTCACGTTGGAAAGTAATGGAAGATAATGCTCAGCAAAGCTGACCAGGACAGGCCAGTTCATGGAGGTGCTTGAACACCAGGCTCAGGTGTCCACATTTATTGAGTAGGTAATGGAGCCACTGAAGGTTTTGACAGAGGGGAAGGATGCTTTAGGGCAATGGTTCTGAACCCTGGCTGCACATTAGAATCACTTGGGGAACTTTAAAATTTCCAATGCCTAGGCTGCACCCCTGACCAATTAAATTAGAATTTCTAGTTGTGAAGCCCAGGCATCAGTATTTCTTTAATTTCCTTGATGTTTGCAAGGTACAGCCAAGGTTAAGAACTACTGCTTTCAGGAAGCTTACTCAAACAGCCATCTCTCCCTTGGCAGGGAGACCAGTTGAAGGGAAAAAGATATATCTCTTCCAGGGTATGGCCCTAAACAAAAAGTCTGCTATAGACAGAGTTTAGTGAAGACAAGTGGTGCTCTCCACCATCAGATCCTAGGCTGGAGGTAAAAGCAAAGAGAAGTCCAAAACCCACGCTGGAGGTAGCCCAGAGTCAAAGGAGGTCATGATTGAGGTATATAAGTCTAGTACAAAGAAACCACAAACAACCATCTCTTCCCAACTTTATATAAATATTTACTGAATTACAAATACATGTTAGGCAGGTTTCATCCATGTTAATAATATAATAATTATCATCAAGACTAGAGCCATCATTTTCCTGAGCACTTATTATGTATCAAGCACTGAAATAAGCAGCTTACAGGGATTCTCTAAATTAATCCTCACAGCCACCTTGTGGTAGAAGCCATTGTTAGTTCCATTTGAGGAAACTGGAGCTCATAGAGTTTAAGTAACTTCCTCAAGGTCAAACAAATGGGAAGTGGCAGAACCAGGATTTGAATTCCAGTCCATTTGACTTCATGCTATCAAAATTATGTGCTTTTAGCCACCTTATTGCTGCCTTATCTATTCTGTGATTTACTTTGTAGGTTAAGAATCATATTTTTCAGATAAGGAAGCTGAGACACAGAGAGATTGAGTAACTTGTTCCAAATTATACAACTATTAAGTAATAGAAGTATGATTCAAAACCAAGAATACCAACTCGCAAAACCCCCAGGAATAATGCTCTGATTACCACCTCACATCTGTCTTCTTTTTCTATTCCCCCAAAATGGCACCCTTGGTCTACAGTTTAGAGGGCATTTTCTCATCTGGAAGAGACAATGAGGCTAGGGTTTCCCTTTTTAACATAAAGTTTTATTTTCTACTTATCTCTGCTTTATTATTTCAATCATACTCACCCTCTCTCTTCAGCAACAGTTACCCCCCTTTAAGTATGAGAAACCATTTTTGATACTCCCCCCCAAATTTTGGACCTTTTCACTTGATTGCAGTCATAATTTATAATATCCACCAAGTAAGGAACACGAGTACATTGTTATTTTATTATTTACACAAACTGTAAAAACAGCACTCATACTATTATTCTGCAGATAAGGTCTGGGGTACATATGGATATGTAGATTCTTCACAATAAATGCAAGCCTCCAGGGGTCTCATACCCATAGGTCCTATGGCTTTTATGAAACAGGGTGGCTGGAAGGGGAAATGAGTAGTTTTCTGTTTTTTTGAGGAAGCACAAGAGATCATACAAGGGAAATATAAGAGATGACTGGAAAGGAAATTCCCCTGAGTCGTGAGTCTCCTGGAATAGTTAACAGACAGGTCTAAGAAACGGCACATCTACCCCCGTCCCACATTCAGTAGTAATATTTTACCACTGGCTAGGAATCATCTAGAAGAAAAGAAGAGCCAGACTGCCTAAATTCAAATCCTCACTCTGAAAGGTAATAGCTGCGTGGCCTTAGGCAAGTTATTTAACTTCTCCATTCCTTAGCTTTTTCTTCTGTAAAATGAGAATCATATTAGCACTAACCTTATAGGTTTTCTTATGAGGACTAAATGAGTTAATATGTGTAAAGTACTTAAAACAGTGCCCAGCATATAATAATTGCTTGTAATATAGAAACTACTTGGGTGATACGTGGTAAATCATCTCAACTCTTTTAAAAAGAATGGCTCAAGCTATAAAGAGACTGAGAGGACTTCCTAGTTTCCAGTCAGGCATGTAAGGAGCATGGAAGTCATCACTACAATTCTCACAATAAGAAAAAATCTGAGCAAACTGAAAACCAACAACTCTTCTTAGATCCATCAGAAAATTGAGGTCACAGGGTAAACTTGGAGAGACAGACAGGCAAACGCAAAGAATCACATCTTAGTAGAGCAAAAGCCCAGGATCATAAATTCTCATTGGAACCAGTACCAAGGTAAGAAAACTTATAATTCATGAATATCTGGAGGATGAGTATGGATAAGTTTTAGATTTAAAAGCTCTGGGAGGGGGGCAGTCTTAGGGAGCCCCCCAACACTTCTGTGAGTTTTACTACCAGGAGCCCTACCAAGTTCTCACAGTGAAGATCAGAGTAAAACCCCCTCATGTTTCCAGTAGGGAAAGGGGGAAAATAGCCATTTTGAAATACACACAGAGTATTCTGTTCTTCTTAACAAGACCTGCACTTAAGGAAAACTATTTTATCAGAGCCTAACTTACTAGAGTTTTATCAAAGCCCAACTAATATGGAGAAAGTTAAATTGCCAACTCCAGCCCCCTTTAGCTTTCTACTTGGGGGAATGAAAGTACTCAACTCCAGCCACCTCTAGCTTTCCACATGGGGTAAGGTAAATACCCAATTCCATCCCCTACTAGCTTTCCTGTCCAACCTAATGTAGGGTAACTGAGAAGCACTTGCAAAGGTCACAGTCCAGGGGCACAGGCTCACAAAAACATGAAGACTTAATCATATGACTATTAAATGTTTCTCAGCTTCCTCTCCCCCCAAAACTTAGCACCACATCAAAAGCACTCATGCATAATACCAGGAAAATACAACTGAAAGTACTGCACCTTTCAAACCTTATTTAAGAAGTATCTAGGGAAACCCAAAGACAAAAAAGGAGACAAAAACAAGGACACCAGAAAAAATTTTAGCATCTGACACCTATAGAAACAGCAAATAGTAATACAACCTAACTCTTAGCCATATAAACATAAAGCCTTACACTAAAGGTATATTTACCTTAGTTCCTTTTATCCAGTACATCATGCCTGGCTTTCAACAAAAAATTACAAGGCATACTGAAAGACAAAAAACTGAAGAGACACAGCAAGCATCAGAACCAGACTCAGATATGGCAGAGATGTTGGAATTATTAGACCAGGAATTTAAAACAAGTATGATTAATATGCTAAGGGCTCTAATGGAAAAAGAGGAACACATGCAAGAACAGATGAGTAATGTAAACAGAGAGATGTAAACTACAGAAAGAATCAAAAGAGAATGCTAGAAATCAAATACAAAAAGAAAGAATGCCTTTGATGGGTTCATCAGTAGACTGCAATAGAACAAGGAAATATCAGTGAGCTTCAAGATATGTCAACAGAAACTTTTAAAACTGAAATGCAAAGAGAAAAAATATGCATATACATATGACATATGCATAATGAGAGTACCAGAAGAAGAATGAGAGAAAGGAACAGAAGAAATATTTGAAGCTATAATGACCGAGAATTCCCCCAAATTATTGTCAGACACCAAACCACAGATCCAAAAAGCTCAATGAACACCAAGAAGGATAAATGGCAAAAACACTACACCTAGGCATATCATATTCAAATTGCAGAAAATCAAAATAAAGGGAAAAAAAGAAAGAAAGAAGCCAGAGGAAAAAAAACATCTTACTAATGGAGGAGCAAAAATAAGAATTATATTCAAATTCTCCTCAGAAATCATGCAAGCAAGAAGAGAGTAGAGTGAAATATTTAATGAGTTGAGGGGGTAAAAAACCCACCAACCTAGAATTCTGTACCCTGCAAAATTTTACTTCCAAAGTGAAGAAGAAATAATTTCTCATAAAAACAAAAATTGAGGAAATTTGTTGCCAGTAGATCTGCCTTGCAAGAAACGTTAAAAGAAGTTCTTTGGAGAAAGAAAATGACATAGGTCAGAAATATGGATCTATAAAAAGAAAGTAAAAGCACTAGAGAACAAATACATGATGTTAAAATAAAGCCTTTTATTTTTCTTATCCTCAGTTGATGCAACATAACTGTTTGCTCAAAATAATAATCAGGACAACGTATTCAGTGATTATAGTGTATGGGTGAGTGAAATGAATGAGAGCAATGTTATAAGGAACTAAAGGAAGGAATTAGGAACACTCTGGTACAAAGTACTATATGTGAAACTATAGTGTTATTTGAAAGTGGACTTGGATTATTTATAAATACATATTGCAAACTCTAAGGAAACCACTAAAATAAAGTTTTAAAAGAACTATAATTGATGTGCTAAGAGAGGAGAGAAAATGGAATCATACAAAATGCTCAATTATAACCAGAGAAGGCAGAAAAAGAGCAATACAAAACAAGAAACAAAGAACAAGGGCAATGAATAGAAAACAGCAAGAAATATGGTAGATATTAATCAAACTATATCAATAATCACACTCAACATCAATGGTCTAAATACCCCAACTAAAAGACAGAGACTGTCAGAGTGGATAAACAAAAACCAAGACCCAAATACATGTTGTCTATAAGAAATACACTTTAAATATAAAGATACAGATAGATTAAAAGTAAAAGTGTCGAGAAAGATATGCCATGCTAACAATAATGAACAGACAGCTGGATTAGCTATATTAATTTCAGACAAAGCAGACTTCAAAAACAAGGAAAATTATCTGGGATAAAGAGGGGCACTACATAATAACAAAGAGGTCAATTCTCCAAGAAGACATTAACAATCCTTAATGTGTAAGCACCTAACAAGAGTGTCAAAACACGGGAGCGAAAAAATGATAGAACTGTAAGGAGAAATAGACAAATGCAAATTCAAAGAAATTGAATTAATAATTAATAAACTTCTAAAAGTACCAGGCTGAGATGGATACACTGGTAAATTCTACCCGTCATTTAAGGACGAAATTATACAAATTCTCTATAATCTCTTCCAGAAAATAGAAGCATAGGGAATACTTCTTAACTCATTCTATGAGGCTGATATTACCCTAATATTAAAATCAGAAAAAGACATTACAAGAAATTAAAAAATACAGACCAATATCTCTCACAAACATATATGCAAAAATACTCAGCAAAATATTTGCAAATTTAATCCAGCAATGTATAAAAATAATTATATACAACGACCAAGTAGTATATATTCTAGGTATGCAAGGCTGAGTCAATATTTGAAAATCAATTACTGTAATCCATCACATCAATAGACTAAAGAAGAAAAACGATATGATCATGTCAATAGATGCCGAAAAAGCATTTGACAAAATCCAACTCCTATTCGTGACAAAAATTCTCAACAAACTAGGAATAGAGGGGGACGTTCTCAACTCTTAGCTTAGCGGTTAAGTGTGCGCACTCCGCTGCTGGCAGCCCGGGTTTGGATCCGTGTGCGCACCGACGCACCACTTGTCCGGCCATGCTGAGGCGGCGTCCCACATACAGCAACTAGCAGGATGTACAACTATGACATACAACTATCTACTGGGGCTTTGGGGAGAAAAAGGGGAAAAAAAAAAAAGGAGGAGGATTGGCAATAGATGTTAGCTCAGGGCCGGTCTTCCTCAGCAAAAAGAGGAGGATTAGCATGGATGTTAGCTCAGGGCTGATCTTCCTCACAAAAAAAATAAGAACATACAGTTAACATCAGACTTAATAGTAAGAAGCTAGAACCTTTCCCACTAAGATCAGGAACAAGTTAAGGATGTCCCCTCTCACCACTCATTTTCATCTAGAAGTCCTATATAACACAATGAGACAAGAAAAGGAAACAAAAGGCATGCAGATGGGGAAGGAAGAAATAAAACCGCCTTTGTACGCAGATGATATTATTGTATATATTGTATGTATCTATATAGAAAATCCCAAAGAATCAACAAAAACCTTCTGGAACTAATAAGCAATTATAGGAAAATTGACAGATACAGGTTAATATACAAAAGTCAACTGCTTTTTTATATACCAGCAATGAACAACCTTACCAAAGAAGATCAACAGATGGGAAATAAGTATATGAAAAGATGTTCAACATCATATATCATTAGGGAATTGCAAATTAAAACAACTATGTGATACCACTACACACCTATTAAAAAGGCTAAAATCCAAACACTGACAACCTCAAATGCTGGTGAAGATCTATAACAACAGGAACTCTTATTTATTGCTAATAGGAATGCAAAACAGGACAGCCACTTTGGAATACAATTTGACAGTTTCTTATAAAACTAAACATACTTTTATCATATGATCTGGCAATTGCCCTCCTTGGTATTTACCCAAATGAGTTGAAAACTTATGGCAACACAAAAACCTGCATGCAGATGTTTATAGCAGCTTTATTCACGATTGCCAAAACTTAGAAGCAATGTCCTTCAGTAGGTGAATGCATAAATAAACTATGGTATATCCACACAATGAAATATTATTCAGTGATAAAAAATGAGCTGTCAAGCCACAAAAAGACTTTGAGGAACCCTAAATGCATATTGCCAAGTGAAAGTGGAAAATCTGAAAAGGTTACTACTATGTGATTCTAACTGTATGAAATTCTAGAAAAGGCAAAACTATGGAGACAGTAAGAAGATCAGTGGTTGCCAGGGACTTGAGGGAGGGAAGGAGAGATGAATAAGTGGTTTTTAAATCAGAAGAGATTTTTAGGGTAGTAAAACTATTCTGTATGCTACTGTAATGGTAGATATATGTCATTATACATTTATTTAAAACCCATAGCATGTAGAATATAGAGTGAACCCTTATATAAACTATGCAAGATGTTAATAATAGGGGAAATAGTGGTGAAGGGGTAGTTAGAGAGGGAGAATGTGAGAACTCTCTGTACTTTCCACTCAATTTTTCTGTAAAATTAAAACTGCTCTAAAAAATAAAATCCATTACTTTAAAAAAAGAGATAGTTTGAGGAGAATGTAAATATAGACTGGGTAGTGAGTGATATTGAGAAATTACTGGCAATTTGTATTGAGTGTGATGATTTGCAGTGGTTATGTATTCTTAAAAAGTCCTTATCATAGATGCGTACTGAAATATTTATGGGTGTAAATGACATACTTGGAATTTGCATTAAAATACTCCAGAACAAAATTGTGTGGGTGTGTGCGCATGCACGCGTGCATTTGTGTTGACGGGGTGAGGGGGAGATAAATGATATCAGACTGGAAAAAAAACTTGAGTGATGGATACATAAGGTTCCTTATACCAGACTCTGCTTTTGTGTATATTTGAAATTTTCCATAATAAAAATTTCTTTAAATATGTATGGATTGAAATATGAAAAGAGCTTAACGTTTCCTTCTAGCCCTAAGTTTCTTTGATTCTATATCCTGGAATATTCTCACCCTTACTCAATGCATGTGCTGTGTGGGAAGCAGGGTTTTCAAAATAATTAATAAAAACACATTCTTCTTCAATCTCTAATATCCACTCACAAGAAGAGCCTATCGTGGATTCTTCTCTGGGACCTCTTGAGATGTCAGCAGTGACTTTGGTCACTGGGTGCTTTTCATAATCTCCTGTTCCTTCAGCACAACAGCAAGTGTCTTTGATGGGATGCTTCTAGGCTATAGTATCTCCCTAATTTTAAACTTCCATTGGAATAATTACTTCTATACGTTTGTGTTTTAGCCACAGCAATAACATTTTCCCCCCAACAATCTACTGCAATCTGTTTCATCTTCGTCCTTTATAGTGAATATAGTGGAAAACTGGATTTTAAAGTGATGGCAAAGAACATTTATTCCCAATAACAATTTTTCCAATTTATACAGCCTTAACACCAAGTCTAACTAATAATGATAGAGTGCTAAAAAATATATAACTGTCTTAAGAAAAGGTGAGTTCTCTGTTTCTATCAGGATGGAATTCAGATTCTTTAATAGAATAATTGGTCAAATAAGAACAGTTGAGAGAACCCAAGAAAAAATCCCAGGCAGCCATTAAGGGATCCGAGTTCAGTTTCTGTATGTGGCTATTTAAATTTACATTCATTAAAATTAAATTAAATTAAAAATGCAGTTCCTTGGTCATACTAGCCACATTTCAAGTACTCAACAGCCACGCGTGGCTAGTGGCTACTGTATTGGAAATCACAGAGAACATTTCCATTATCACAGAAAATTCTGTTGGACTATCCCATGCTAGAGCATAGTGGTTAACAGCACGAGCTTTGGAGTCAGAACAAAATTCCACTACATGTTCCTCAACCACCCAGCTTTGTAATTTTGAGTGATTTACCTAAATCCTCACTCCTCCTGATCTGTGAAATGGGAATGGCAACAGTACCTACTTCACAGGGTGAGTGTAAGGATTAGTGAGTGTACATATATAAATATGTGTGTATATATATATATATATATATAAAACAATAAACTTTAGCTATCATCACTGCTCCATGTCCTGGGCTCTTATAACACAAAGAAGAAATAGTCATGGTCACTGCCCTCAAATGAGCATATTCTCTAATAGAGGAGAAATGCACAAATAAATCATAATATGCTATTTCAGGTATAGGAATAATGCTATTCCTCTGAAAGGGTCATCTAACAAGGCTTTACAAAAAAGGTGACATTTGATCAGAGGCTTAAAGAATATGAAGGAGTTTTCCAGGTACAGAAAATGAGAAAGCATTCCAGGCAGAAAGAAAAAATGTGAGCAAAGCACAAAAGGATCTAGCATGTTGGGGAAGCCGGGAAAAGATCAGTGTACCAAAAGGGTAGGGGGCATGTTGAATGTAACACAGCCTCTGAAGAAAACATCAACAGGAAGCAAAAATCTCACAGTGTGCCAGCTGACATGAAGCAATTTTCATTCTGTTCATTTTCCATAAACAGCTCTGCTCACCTCCTCACTCAGCATTAGGAATGTCTCTCTAGACAATTACAGCTTACAGCTGCTACCTTTTCTCTCGGCCACAAACAAATTCACCAAAGAGAATAATGCTGATCTAATTCCACACACTCATAATCACAAATAAGGTTTGAGCTGAGAAGGGAGAAAGTCAGTGAATCAAGTTCTCTCCAAGAAGTAGAAAAGAGAACTAGCATTTAGTGGTTATTTACCATGTACCAATCACTATACTTAGAAGTGATATCATTTCACCCTCTAAACAACTCTATGGAGTAGTAATTTTCCCCATTTTTGATATTTCTAAAACTATTAGGCTCAAAGAGGTTAAATGGCCACCTAAGACCTCATGACTAGAAAATGACAGCTGATTTTGAGTCCCACAGCTTATGCTGTTAGAAGAGACCCCAAATCATCCTGCTAGCTTTTAGCAAATTTTTCTAAATAAAAAAAATGTTCACAATATCCTACTTCCTTCTTTTCTTTCTACTTGGAGCACATTGCTGACAACATCTAACACACCTATTACACAGAGAGATTAGCAGGTCGTTATTCAAAAGGCAAACTGCTAGCTGCAAGAGACAGCTGGGCCCCTGACAACATGGCAACTGGAATAGGAATCAGGGGACCTGGATTTTAGATTTGGTTAAGACATAACTTCCTACATATGCATGAGCAAGTCACTTACACTCTCTGGGCCTCAGTTGCTCTGGCTACCAAATGTGAAGACTGAACCAGATGATGACTGGTGATCACAATGATGATGATGATGATGACACCATACTTCATCAGTTCTAAGACATATTTTTATATTTTGATATCTCTAAAATCAAGGTACACCTTACTAACAATGGCTCGTCATATTTTAATCAACAACGTATTTTTCTTTCTTAGTGGTACATAAAATTATGATGCAATTTTAAAAGATAGGTAACAATTATTGAGCATTTAACATATGCCACACAATGTTCTAAGGGCTTTCCACAGATATTTTTATTTAATTCTTACAACCACCCTCTGAGGTAGGTACTATTATTATACCCAGTTTTCCTCTAGAGAAAACAGAGAAGTTAAGTAAATAGCCCAAGATTATAGAGTTAGTAAGTAGTGGAGCCAGGATTCAAAATTAGGCAGTCTGGATTTAAAAGTGTATTCAGAGAGTGACATGAACAAAATGGCAGCTCTAAACTCTCTCCCTACTCCCCCACCCAGAAACATCAAAAACAAGCAGAAAAGGTCAGAACCAACTTTATCAGAACTCTGGAAAACAACCAAAAGTTTACAGCAACCAAGCAAATGCCGAATTAAGATCAAGGTGACCTCGAAATAGTAGGAAAGTTTTGCGGCATTCTTACTGGCCTTTTACCCACTATTCTCTGGCACGATGGCATTTTGGGTCTTACAGTGGTGTCAGCCTGTGTTCCCAGTGTGGGACCCTGGTCCCTGGCCCCAGAAGAAGCAGAGAAGATCTTATTCAAAAATCATTGTGTATTTCTGTTCTAACATGTGTGAGGGTCACCTGAAAGACTGAGGTCAAGTATTTCTGTTTCTTTAGCCTAACTCAGAACTCAGTCTGGAAAAGTGGTGGGCAAGGCTCAAAAATACTGTAACCTGAACTAACAACCCTCAGATGCCTGAGGCAAAAGATTACAGTTGAAATATACAAAATACTGCCTAAGGCATGGGAGCAAATGCTAAGGGAGAGTTTCCTTGGAAAATTAGGTATATTCAAAAGCAACTGTGTATATGCGGAATTTACAAAAACATATGCATGCACAGGGCAAAACATATACTCAGAAAAGACCTGAGAATACCCTAAGCTTCCACCTTGGGCTAATCCTTAGTCTCAGTGCTAGCCTGGATAATTGTTGAAGGATAGTCGGGGCACACAGCCAATCTGGAAAGACTGGTAGAGGTACTCCTGTATTTGTTTTTAGCTCCTGGCATTCAAGAAAATCTGTGTCAAAATGCTAGTTGAACACGAGCTAAGGAAGAGAGACTTCAGTGACCACACATGACAAAGACAAAGGATATAGTCTTTGCCAAAATAGTGAAAAAAAATCCCATGGAAGGGAGAGAATCTGATTTCCAGAGTTATCACCTTATAATATTAAAATGTTCAGTTTTCAAAAAAAAACACAAGGCATACAAAGAAACAGAAAAGTATTGCACATTCAAAGGAACAAAATAAATTGACGGTAACTGTCCCTGAGGATGTCCACGTATCAGAGTTACCAGACAATGACTTTAAAAAACAACTATCTTAAATATGCTAAAAGAGCTAAAGGAAAACATACAGAACTGAGGAAAATCAGGAATGTAATGAATGAACAAAATGAGAATATCATTAAAGATACATAAATTAAAGAGTGAACAGAGTCAAGACCTGTGGGAGACTATCAAGCATACAACAATACACATTATGCAACTGCTAGAAAGTGACAATAGAAAGGGTCAGAAAGAACATTTGAAGAAGTAATAGCCAAAAACATGCCAAATTTGATGAAAGACATAACTGTATACATCCAGGAAGCTCAACAAATTTCAAGGAAGATAAAGAGACTAACTGAGACAGATTATAATCAAATTGCCAAAAGCCAAAGATAAAAAGAGAATCTTGAAAGCAGCAAGAGAAAAGTGACTTGTCATGTAGAAGGAATCCTCATTACAACTAACAGCCAATTTCCCATCAGAAACCATGGAGGCCAGAAGACAGTGGGATGGCATAAAATGTTAAAATAAAAAGAAAACTGCCAACAAAGAATTCTATATTTGGCAAAACTATTCTTCAAAATTGAGGGAGAAATTAAGGCATTCCCAGATAAACAAAAGCTGAGGGAGTTCATTACTAGTATACCTCTGCTATAAGAAATGCTAAAGGGAGTCCTTTAGGTTGAAATAAAAGGACATTATACAGCAACTCAAAACCATATGAGGATGTAAAGACCTCCCATAAATGTAAGTATATATGCAAATATAAAAGCTAGCATTACTGTATTTTTGGTTTGTAACTCCACTTTTTTACTTCCTATATGATCTAAAAGACAAATACATAAAAAAAAATAATAAATCTATGTTATCAAACACATGGTCTATACAGATATATTTGTGACAACAATACACAGAAGAGAGCTTTAAAGAAGTAGAGATTTGTGTGCTAAAAGAATTAAGTTGGTATCAATTCAAACTCATTTGTTACAAATTAAAGATGTTAAATGTAATCCCTATTGTATCCACAAATAAAATACCTAAAAAATATACATAAAAGGAAACGAGAAGGGGATCAAAATGGTTCACTATGAAAAATCAAATAAATGCAAAAGAAGGCCTTAGTGGAGGAAATGAGAGACAAAACAGTATAAGACATTCAGAAAACAAATAGCAAAATGGCAGAATTAAGTCCTTACCTATCAATAATTACTTTAAATGTAAATGGAGAGCCTCATAAAATGTATTAAAAAACAGGATCCAACTGTATGCTATCTACAACAAACTCATTTTAGATCCAAAAACAGAAATAGATCCAAATAAGTAAAGGATGGAAAAAGCTATTCTATGTAACTAGTAATCAAAACAGTATGGTATTGGCATAAAAACAGACACATAGATCAATGGAACAGAATAGAGAGCCCAGAAATAAACCCATGCATCTATGGTCAATTAATTTACAACCAAGGAGGCAAGAATATACAATGGGAAAAGGATAGTCTCTTCAGTAAATGGTGTTGGGAAGACTGGACAGCCACATGCAAAAGAATGAAACTACACTACTATCATACACCATACACAAAAATTAACTCAAAATGAATTGAAGACTTGAATGTAAGAACTGAAAGCATAAAACTCCTAGAAGAAAACATAGCCAGTAAGCTCCTTGACATTGGTCTTAGCAATGATTTTTTGGATCTGACTCCAAAAGCAAAGGCAACAAAAGCAAAAATAAACAAGCAGGACTACATCAAACGAAAAAGCCTCTGCACAGCAGAGGAAATCATCAACAGAATGAAAAGGCAACTTATTCAATGAGAGAAAATAGTTTCAAATCATATATCTGATAAGGATTTAATATTCAAAATACACAAAGAACTCATACAACTCTATAGCAAAAAATTAAACCATCCAATTAAAAATTGGGCAGAGGATCTGAATAAATATTTTTTCAAAGAAGACATACAGATGGCCAACAGATACATGAAAAAGTGCTCAACATCATGATCACTAATCACCAGGGAAACGCAAATCAAAACCATAATGTGATAGCACCTCACACCTGTTAGAATGCCTATTATCAAAAAGACAAGAAATAACAAGTGTTCCAAGGATGCGGAGAAAAGGGAACGCTCATACCTTGTTGGCAGGAATGTCAATTGGTGCAGACACTATGGAAAACAGTATGGAGGTCTCTCAAAAAATTAAAAATAGAACTACAGTATGATTCAGCAATTCCACTTCAGGGTATTTATCCAAAGATAATGAAAACACTAATTTGAACAGATATCTGCAACCCCATGTTCATTGCAGCATTATTTACAATAGCCAAGATATGAAAACAACCTAAGTATCCATTTATGGATGAATGGATAAAGATGTTTCATATATATACACACACAATGGAATACTATGCAGCCATAAAAATGAATGAAATCTTGCCATTTGCAACAACATAGATGGACTTCGAAGGCATTATGCTAAGAGAAGTCAGTCAGACAGAAAAAGGCAAATACCATATGATCTCACTTACATTTGGAATTTAAACAACAACAACAAACCAAGCTCATAGATACCGAGAACAGATTGGTGGTTGCCAGAGGTGGGGGAGTGGAGGGTGGGAGAAATGGTTCGTGAAGGGGGTCAAAAAGTACAAACTTCCAGTTATAAAATAATTAAGTCACGGGAATGTAATGTGCAGCATGGCGACTATAGT
The DNA here is from genome assembly GCF_020826845.1 of Diceros bicornis minor. Classification (NCBI taxonomy): domain Eukaryota; kingdom Metazoa; phylum Chordata; class Mammalia; order Perissodactyla; family Rhinocerotidae; genus Diceros; species Diceros bicornis. The sequence continues at coordinate 61,927,368 of NC_080781.1, forward strand.
TAATAATACTGTATTGCATATTTGAAAGTTGCTAAGAAAGTAGACCTTAAAAGTCATCATCACACAAAAAAATGTTTTTGTAACTATGTGTGGTGATGGATGTTAACTAGACGTGTTGTGGTAACCATTTTGCAATACATACTATTATCAAATCATTATGCTGTACACTTTAAACTAATATAATGTTATATGTCAATTATACCTCAATAAAGAAAAAACAGGATCCAACTATATGCTATCTACAACAAACTCATTTAGATCCAAACACAGAAATAGATCCAAAGAAGTACAGGATAGAAACAGCTATTCCATGCAAATAATAACCAAAAGAGAGTTGAGGTGGATATACTAATATCAGACAAAACAGACTTTACATCAGAAACCGACAAGGATCCACTCAATGACCAAATCCACTCAATGAAGAAAGAACAGTCCGCTCAACAAATGGAGCTGGAACAACTGTATTTCCAAATGCAAAAGAATGAATTTGGATCCCTACCTCACATCATATACAAAAAATTTACTGTATATGATAAAACCTAAATTAAGAGCTAAAAGCATAAAACTTCTAAAAGAAATATAGGGGTAAATCTTCATGACCTTGGACTTGGCAATGAATTCTTAGATATGATAACAAAATCTTGAGCAAAAAATAAAAATAGATAAACTGGACTTCATCAAAATTTTAAACTTCTGTGCATCAAAAGACATCATCAAGAAAGTGAAAAGACAACCTACAATGGGAGAAAATATTTGGAAATCATATATCTGGTAAGGGTTAATATTCAGAATATGTAAAAAAACTCCTCCAACTCAACAACAAAAAGATCACCCAATTTCAAAATGGGCAAAGGACTTGAATAGACATCTCTCCAAAGAAGATATACAAATGGCCAATAAGCACATGAAAAGATGCTCATCCTTAGTCATTAGGGAAATGACAATAAAAACTATAACCATATATTCCCTTCACACCTACTAGGATGGTTATGATAAAAAATAAATACCAAGTGTTGGTGAGGATATGGAGAAGTTAGAACCCTTGTACATTGCTGGTGGGAATGTAAAATGGTGCAGCTACTGTAGAAAACAGTTTGAAAGTTCCTCAAAAAGCTAAACATAGAATTACTACATGACCCAGAAAATTTGCTCTTAGGTATATACCCCAAAGAATTGCAAAAGGGTATTCAAACAAAAACTTGTACATGAATTTCATAGCAGCACTATTCACAATAGTTAATATGTGGAAACAACACAAATGCCTATCAATGGATGAACAGGTAAACAATATGTGGTGGGTATATATATATACATATATATTCATAATAATATATAATATTTATTATTTATGAGTAAGAAGAAATGACATACTGATACGTGCTATAACATGGATGAACCTTGAAAACATTATGCTAAGTGAAATAAGCCAGATATAAAAGGACAAATATTATATGATTCCACTTATATTTCACTTATATTAAATATCTAGAATAGGTAAATTCATTCAGACAGTAAATAGGTTAGACGTTACTAGCAGCTAAGGGGAGGGGGTAATGAGGAGTTGTTTAATGGTTACAGAGTTTGTGTTTGGAGTGATGAAAAAATTTTGGAAACAGACAGTGGTGATGGTTATACAACATTATGAATGTAACTAATGCCACTGAATTGTACACTTACAAATCTTTAAAGTCACAAATTTTATGTTATATATATTTTTAAAAAATTCAAAAAAAGTAAGCAATCTGCCTCAGAGCCTATGCTCTTGACAACTGTGGATGATATCCCAATCCCCTCCAGCTCCAACTCCCTGACAGCTTCACTATCTGTAAAATATGAATAATAATCCCTGCCCTACCTCTCTCATCCTTGCTGTAAGAATCAAATTAAACAGGGAATAGCACAGGGCTTTCTAAACAGCGAAGGGTGAAGTCAGGTGCCATTATTATCTTGGAGATTTACATATAAACCACCACATTAAGTTGGTCTTCAATACTGTGCAATAAAACATATTTGTTTTGCCATATGCTGCAGCTCAGAGGCAATTTCAATTGCACTGTCAGTTTCCAATGACTACTGCAAGCAGGTAAAACTTTACACTTGACCAGACATAGCGATCTCTAGTCAGACTGGTTGTGATACAACTTTTCCATTTAATAGCATACTTCTTTTCAGGGTATCGTGCACATGCTTGTCACAAAAGATTACTTTACCTAGGATCTCAGAACACTGATCAAAGGGGAAGTAAAAAACAAACAAACAAACATGGAAGCTGCCAGCTCTTTCTCAGAGAGACTAAGGAGAGTTCCTGGCAAGCCAACGTGGCATGAAATGCCAGAGAGCATCATGAAGATTGACAAAGTGGCAGTGGGATCTAGCTTTTGAAATGGCTTCCAGGGGCTGGCCTGGTGGCGTAGTGGTTAAGTTTGCACACTCCACTTTGGTGTCCCGGGGTTCACCGGTTCAGATCCCAGGTGTGGACCTACGAACCACTTATCAAGCCATGCTGAGGCGTCCCATATAAAGCAGAGGAAGATGGGTACAGATGTTAGCTCAGGGCCAGTCTTCCTCAGCAAAAAGAGGAGGATTGGCAACGGATGTTAGCTCAGGGCTAATCTTCCTCACAAAAAAAAAAAAAAAACCACAACTGAAATGGCTCCCAGACCAAGACCCACCACAGACACAATGAGCTTCCTGAGAAGGTTCTTCAGCCTTGTCAGCTCTGCTAAGCAGTATATTTCAGAAAGACTCCCCAAAGGGGACCTGGCACATCACCAGGCTATTGGCTATTGGCACTGAAGCAGCAGTGCTCACAAGAAAACATGGTCTTGGACTCGATTCGTTTGGAGAACAGAGGGCAAAAGCCTCCCCACACAGCTAGTAAAGGGCATCCTGAAGTGAAAAACCAAGGCCAACACCCTTAAACAGGGCTATGACTCCAGCACTTAGTAAGAGGGTAACTCAATACTCTGCTTTATTCACACTCAGGGTCCAGGACCCCTTTGCCCTTACCCATTTAATCAGGAAGAATTTATTGAATTCCTCCTGACTTCCATAACATCTGACTTCATTTTTTATTTCCTATTTTTGGCTACACACTCTTGCCCTGTATTGAACTGGCCTTGGCCTCTGCTCTCCTCCCAACTAGAAACTATCACTTCTTGACTATAAGTGATTTCAGTCATCATCTCAATAGAACCCATCTGCCAAAACCCTACCTGAGCACTGACCCATGTGCCCCAACAACCTTAGAAGGGATTAAAAAGCACAACGTACTATATGTGACCAACTCTTATAAATCATAAAGTAAAATCTCAAAATTTGAAACTCTATAAAATAAGTAATAATAATGGCTACTACTATCTACTATGTGCTAGACATTTAGACATATAGTCTGGAATCCTCACTTCAACCTTAGGAGGTAGGTCCTGTTATTATCCTCATTTTTGAGAAAAGAAAAGCAAGGCCATGAGAGTTTAAGTAATTTCTCACAGTTAAGAAGTGGCAGAGGTTTTTCAACAAATGGTGCGGAGAAATTGGACATCCATAGGCAAAAACACACCTCAACCTAAACCTCACACTTTATATGAAAATAAACTCAAAGTAGACCGTAGATCTAAATGTAAAACCCAAAACTATAAAACCTCTACAAGAAAACATAAGATAAAGTCTTAGTGAAATAGGGTTATGTGACATGTTCTTAGACATGACTCCATAAGCATAACCCATAAAGAAAAAGTAAATAAATTGGATTTCATCAAAAGTAAAACCTTTTTCTCCATGAAAGACTATAATAAGCGGATTTTCAAAAAGATAAGCCACAGTCTGGAAGAAAAATATTTGCAATTACATATCTGACAAAGGATTCATATCCAGAATACACAAAGGACTCACTAAACCCAAAAGTAAGAAATCAAACAACCCAATTAGATAATTGGAAAAATACTTGACCAGATACTTGACCAAAGAAAATATACAGATGGCAAATAAGCACATGAAAAGATGGACAACATCCTTAGCCAATAAGGAAAAGAAAATTAAGGCCCAGATGAGATACTACTACACACCTATTAGCATGGCTACAATAAAATATAGTGACAATACCAAGTGCTGGCAAGGATACAGAGAAACTGGAATTATCATACATTGCTCATGAGAATATAAATTGGTATAGCCACTCTGGAAAATGGCTAGGCAGTTTCCTATAAAATTAAACACATACATATATGAGCCCACAATCCCATTCCTGGGCATTTACCTTGAGAAATGAAAACTTACATTCACACAAAAACCTGTATGACAATACTTAAAGCAGCTGTATTTGTAATCATTAAAAACTAGAAACAATCCAAATGCCCCTCAGCTGGAGAATGAATAAACAAACTGGTACATTCATACAATGGAACACCACTCAGCAATAAAAAGAAATAAACTGTTAATACACTTGGATGGATGACAAGGGCATTATGGGAGTGAAAAAAGCCAGTCTCAAAAGATCACATACTACAGTAGTCCCTCCTTATTCACATTTTGCTTTCTGTGGTTTCAGTCACCCATGATCAACTGCACTCAAGAAATAGTAAATGGAAAATTCCAGAAATAAACAATTCATAGGTTTTAAATTGCACACCACTCTGAGTAGCATGATGAAATCTCCTGCTGTCCTGCTCTCTCCTGCCCAGGACATGAATCATCCCTTTGTCCAGCTTATCCATGCTGTATATGCTACCCGCCCATTAGTCACTTAGTAGCCGTCTTGGTTATCAGATCTACTGTCATGGTATCACAGTCCTTGTGTTCAAGTAACCCTTATTTTACCTAATAATGGCCCCAAAGCACAAGACTAGTGATGCTGCCAATTCGGATATGCCAAAGAGAAGCCATAAAATGCTTCCTTTAAGTGAAAAGGTGACAGTTCTCCACTTAAAAAGGAAAGAAAAAAATAGTATGCTGAGGTTGCTAAGATCTCCACTAACTTTTATTACACAGTATACTGTTATAATTTTGCTATTTTATTAGTAGTTATTGTTGTTAATCTCTTACTGTACCTAATTTATAAATTGAACTCTATCATAGATATGTATAGGAAAAAACAGTATATATAGGGTTTGGTGGTATCAATGGTTTAAGGCATCCAATGGAGGTCTTGGAACGTATCTCCCATGAATAATGGGAGACTACTGTATATGATTCCATTTACATAACATTCTCGAAATGACAAAATTATAGAGATAGAGAAAAAATCAGTGGTTGCCTGAGGTGAAAGAGCTTGAAATTGAGACTTATCTAAGGAAAGCCTGCAGAAGTCTTCAAGAAATATGCCAGCAGCTATATGTGCAGAGATAACAGGAATTCTTTACTAAGTAATCACATGGGCAACTACTGATATTTTTACAAGGAACTCTTAGGAGAGATGCTAATATGATGTATGATTAAAATCTTAAAATGCCAAGGACTTTCACCAGGAAAATCTTTTAAAACAAGAAGGAAAGGCCCCTGAAGGCAGCAGACACCAAGTTTTATCCAATTCTGTCTCAGTACCTAGCTCATAGCAGGCACTCAGGAAACGTGTGTTTTCAGTAACATTGAAATTTAAAGAGATCACTAGACTTCTCCCAAACTGTCTCATCCATGAATATGCCCGGTTACTCTATTTTGACTAGGCAAGAAGAGCTAACATTTATAGAGTGCTTAATATGTGCCAGGAACTATCTTAAGTATTTTATATATATTAATTCATGTAATCCTCAGAACAAATCTATGAGGTAGGGACTATTATGATCTTCATTTTACAGATGAGAAAACTGAGGCACAGATATTAAAGGACTTGCTTCCAGGTCCCACCTCTAGGAAGTGAAGGAGCTACAACATAGTCTGGCTCTAGAATGATGTTCTCACCACTGTTATATAGCCTTATTACTACATTCTACAGCCTCTTTCTGATACAATCTTCAGTCACTGGGCTGTGGTTTACGTTTAAGTTCATTAAAGACGTATAATATAGAACTCTTGAAGAATTTCCTAGATATGACTTAGGTATCTGTATAGTTCTGATTCATTCAGTCAGCAAGCATTTCCTTTATGCCAATCCTGGCACTAAGCACAAGGTAACCAGACAAGCACAATCCTGTCCTCAAGGAGCTCATTGTGGTGATAGAGACTCACAAGGAACAACTGTAATTCAGTGCAATAACTGACAGTGAGAAAGATATCAGCGAAGGCTTCCTAGAGGAAAGGAGACATGAGTTGAGGATGTGGAATTAGAGTTTGTCAGGAAAATATGGCAGGGAAGGGTGCTTCAGGCAGAAGGAACTGTAGGTGCAATGAATGAATGAGACAGATGGAGAGAGACATTGACTGACAGAGACAGAGAGAGATATCAGGGTTCAGTGATATGTGGTTCAGTGTGGTAGGAGGACTAGTTGCTATACAGGGTAAGGCTGCAGAAGGAGTGTGGCCAGCACTGTATGTAGTACCTACTCCACAACGAGGTTTCCCTTCTTTCATGCCGGCAGCCTTGAACAAGGCAGAAAGAAAACTTCCCGGGGTAAAAGCAGCCTTGGTCACTATTGCACTCCCAGTGTCTAGCACAGTACCTCTTATAGAGTGCATTGCACCAATTGTACTTTGCAATTTAAAATTCTAATTTATGACTTAGTTGACGCAAAAAATTAAATTGCTACTATCAGAATCCTGGAAAGACTGAAAAGAACAGAAATGCAATTTTCACAGGCACTGTCCATAATAGTAACTCCACATTTGTACAGTATTACACAACTAAAAACATTTTCATTCATATTATCTCAAGTAATCCTGATAATACTCTTGTTAGTTAGGTATTTCTATTCATACTATACAGAAGAGGAAACAAAGCTTAGAGAAGTGAAGTGACCTAAGGTTATTGGCAGAGTCCAAACTGCATGGATCCAAATCTAGTGCTTTTTCCACTATACCACAGCTGCTAGACTCAGAGAAGCCAGGCTCAGCTCCCACTTGCCCTTGATCTTCTTACCTGCCTCTAGGCCTCTCCACACCTTACTTCTCACTTCCAAAGCACTTCTTCTCTTAGGCAATCCCAAGGATAAACGCTATGCCAAAACAGAATATGAGACATTTGGCAATGGCTGTCTGCTATCTAAGGGAAAAAGTTCAAACTCTCTAAATTTGCAGCACTAACCCCTATACCTGACACTCCCTATCCCCTCTTCTTTGATTGATCACACCATCTGATCATATACTCACTTGTTTTTCAACTACTCCCCTAAATAGAATTCAAGTTCTTTGAGGACAGGTATTTTTGTCTTTTGCCCACTGCTCTACCCCCAGTTACTTGGCAAAGAGTAAGTGCTCAATAAATATCTGTTAAATTAATGAATGAACTCTTTTGTCTGACATGCAAGGCCCTTTGCAGTCCGACTTGCACAATGGTCTCCCTCAACCCATCTCCAACCTATTTCAAGGTCCTCCCAACACGCTTCCTGGCATTCCCATCCCTATGCCTTTGATCTTATTCCCATCTAGGCTCACCTAGAACCTACTTCATTCTGGATGCCTTCTTTAATCACCCCAGCCCACATTAATCTTTTCTTCCACCGAACTTAAGATTATAAACCATCTGTGACATGTGTATGGCATCTCTCAAGTGTGGCCCTACATTATAAACCAGCCACCAACTAGATTGGAAGCTTCTTGAGGATATGATTTCTGTCTTGGTCCTTTCTGCATGCCACAACGCTTCTGTTCCAGTGCCTAGATGTAACAAGTGATCAATAAATACTGATTCACTCACCTGTTTATGATAGAACATGTTAAATCATAGTTCATATTGATAATATGGAGGAAAAAGTGTGCTTGGTCCTATTACATGAACAAAATGTGACAATGTGATGATTTGTTAAAAGCAATGGAGTCAGATGGACAGGGTTTGAACCCAGGTTTCACCACTTATAACCTGTTTGATTCTGAACAAGTTTAAATGTCTTTATGCCTCAGTTTACTCATCTGTAAAATGAGGATAATATCAGTCCCTACCTCACAGGGTTGTAACACATATTAAATGAGATAACATGTGCAAGTACTCAGCCCAGTGCACAGAATAAGCTCTCACCAAATATTAGCTATTATTATTGACATCTAACTAGGATTAAGAGTGGGCCTTCATCACCCTGCCGAGAGCCTACAGCCCACCAAAGCAAGTGCAGAGCAGCCTGACTGGCACAATTACAAGCAGATGGGGTGAAAATAGAAAAAAATAGTCCCTGCACCACCCCCTGGCAGTGGCAAGTGGAATCTGCAACCAGAAGCAACAGAAACCACAGCAGAATAGGTGACACAGCACCTATTGGCAGCAACCTCGATACCAGCTTGACCAGCAGTGGGGACTACAAGTCCTTGGGTCCCCAGACAACCCCCAGTGATGGTGATACCAGTGAAACCAGCACCCCTGGCAGCAGTGCAACCAGCACTTCAAGACAACCCAGGAACAGCAGTGCAGGTGGTGCACAGGATAGCATGTTTGAGCCTGCGGAGAGCCAATGGAGGAACAGAAGACCCAGGTGACCAGAACCAAAGTAACCAAAGCCATACCCAAATAAGAAAAGGTTATTCCTACCACAAATGCACTGGCAAAGGATGAATTCATCAAACACCATGAAGAACAACAGTAACATGGCAAAACAGGGAGAAAATGACAACTCTCCAGAAACCAAACTTGAAGTCAAAGAAGATTACAATCTAAATGCCAATGAATTCAAAATAGCTGTCACAAAGAAACTCAACAAGTTACAAGAAAACTCAGAAATACAGTTCAATGAGCTCAGGAATAAAATTAATGAAAAGAAGGAACACTTCACCAAAGAGATCAAAGCTCTAAGAAAAAGCCAAACAGAAATTCTGGATAGGAAGGACACAATTAATGAGATAAAAAATAATGAAGAAAGCATAAAAAATAGAGCACATCTTATGGAGGAGAGAATTTGTGAGCTCAAGAAACATAAAAATGATTCAGGTGGAGGAGGAGAGAGAACTAAGATTTTTTTAAAAAATGAAGACATTCATCAAGAATATCTGACTCACTTACGAAAAGTAACATAAAGACTATAGGCATCCCAGAGGGAGAAGTGAGGGGGAAAAGAATGGAGAGCTTGTTCAAAGAAACAATAGCTGAGAACTTCCCAAACCTGGGGAATGAACTGGACTTACAAGTACATGAAGCCAATAGAACTCCTAATAACATCAATGCAAAAAGACCTTCTCCAAGGCATATAATATTCAAACTGGCAAAAGTCAATGACAAAGAAAAAATATTAAGGGCAGCAAGGCAGAAGAAAATAACTTACAAAGGAACTCCCATCAGGCTTTCAGTGGATTTCTCAGCAGAAACCTTACAGGCTAAGAGAGTATGAAATGATATATTCAAAGTACTGATAGACAAAAAAAAAATTAGCCAAGAATACTCTATCCAGCGAAATGATCCTTTAGATATGACAGAGAAATAAAGCTTTCCCAGACAAGCAAAGGCTAAGGGAGTTCATTGCCACTAGACCTGTCTTACAATAAATGATGAAGGCCCTCCTACCAGAAACAAAAAGGCAAAGGTTTACAAAGCTTTGAGCAAGGAGACAAATAGACAGACAAAATCAGAAAATTGCAGCTCTATATCAGAATAGGTTAGCAAACACTTACTTATAACATAAAAGATAAAGGGGAAGAGAGTATCAAATAACTATAAACACTGCAACTTAGTGACAAACTCACAACACATAAAAGAATAATTGTGACCACAAAAACATAGAAGGGCAAGAGGAAAGGGATGGAACGTGCATAGGCTAATGGACATAAGAGGCTATCAGAAAAAGGGCCTGTCTCATCTATGAGATCTTTTATACAAACTTCATGGCAACCACTAAACAAAAAATCAGAGCAGAGTCACAAATCATAAATAGAGAACCATCATAGAAAACACCAAACTGAAATGGCAGACAGACATACAAGGGGAAAGAAACAATGGAAATATAGAACTGGAAAATAAAAGATAAAATGGCAGTATTAAGCCTTCATATATCAATAATCACTCTAAATTGTAAATAGATTGAATTCACCAATCAAAAGGCACAGAGTGGCTGGATGGATGAAAAAACAAGACCCAACAATATGCTGTCTCCAGGAAACACATCTCATCTCTAAAGACAAATATAGCCTCAGAGTAAAGGGATGGAAGACGATACCCCAAGCAAATGGCAAGCAAAAGAAAGAAGGTGTAGTCTTATTTATATCAGACAAAGCAGATTTCAAGATAAAAAAGACAACAAGAGACAAACATGAGCATTATATAATGATAAAAGGGACATTCCACCAAGAAGATGTAGCATTCATTAATATATATATGCATCTAACACAGGAGCACCAGAGTATATAAAGCAACTATTAACAGACCTAAAGGGAGAAATTGACAGGAACACAATCATAGTAGGGGACCTCAACACCCCACTTACATCTATGGATAGGTCATCCAGACAGAAAGTCAACAAGGAAACAACGGCCTTAAATGAAACACTAGATCAGATGGACTTAATAGATATTTAGAACATTTCATCCAAAAACAGCAGAACACACATTCTTCTCAAGTGCACACGGAACATTCTTGAAGATAGATCATATGTTGGGAAACAAAGCAAGCCTCAATAAATTTAAGAAGATTGAAATGTATCAGGCAACTTTTCTGACCACAATACTATGAAACTTGAAATCAACTACAAGAAAAAAGCTGGGAAAGTCACAAATATGTGGAGACTAAACAACATGCTACTGAACAACTATTGGATCAATGAAGAAATTAAAAGAGAAAAAAAAAAATACCGAGCCAGCTCTGATGGTCTGGTGGTTAAAGTTCAGGGGCTGGCCCCATGACCTAGTGGTTAAGTTCAGCGTACTGGGCTTCAGCGGCCCAGGTTCAGTTCCTAGGCACAGACCTACATGACTCATTAGCAGTCATGCTGTGGTAGCGACCCACATAATAGAGGAAGACTGGCACAGATGTTAGCTCAGGGCAAATGTTCCTCAAGCAAAGAAGAAGAAGATTGGCAAGAGATGTTAGTTCAGGGTGAATCTTCCTCAGCAAAAATAAATAAATAAAAATAAGTAAATAAATAAAGTTTGGTGCACTCTGCATTGGTGGCCGGGGATCAGTTCCCAGGCACAGAACCATACCACTAATCTGTCAGTAGCCACACTATGGTGGTGGCTCACATAGAAGAACTAGGACTTATAACTAGATTCTACAACTATGTACTGTGGCTTTGGGGAGGAACAAAAAAGAGAGAGAGAGGAAGATTGACAACATGATAGCTCAGGGTGAATCTTTCCCAGCCAAAATAAATGTTTAAAAAAATACCTAGAGACAAATGAAAATAAAAACACAACATACCAACTCTTATGGGACGCAGCAAAAGCAGTACTAAGATGGAAATTTATAACAATACAAGCCTACATCAACAAAGAGAAAAGAATCTCAAATAAACAAGCTTACCCTATACCTAAAAGGACTAGAAAAAGAAAAACAAACAAAGCCCAAAGTCAGTAGAAGGAAAGAAATGATAAAAATCACAGCAGAAATAACAAAAAAAGAGACTAAAAAAACAGTAGAGAGGATAAATGAGTCTAAGAGCTGGTTCTCTGAGAAGATAAACAAAATTGACAAACCAGTAGCCAGACTCACTAAGAAAAAAAGACAGAAGGCTCAAATAAATAAAATTAGAAATGAAAGAGGAGAAATTACAATGGACACCACAGAAATACAAAGGATTATTAGAGAATACTATGAAAAACTATATGCCAAAAAACTGGGCAATCTAGAAGAGATGGATAAATTCTTAGACTCCCAAAACTGAATCAAGAGGAAATAGCGAATCTGAATAGACTGATCACAAGTAAAGAGATTGAAAGACTAATCAAAAACCTCCCAAAAAACAAAAGTCCAGGACCAGAAAGCTTCCCCAGTGAATTCTACCAAACATGCAAAGAAGACTTAATATGTATCCTTCTCAAACTCTTCCAAAAAAATAAGATGAGGGGAAGTTTCCTAACTCATTCTACGAGGCCAACATTACCCTGATGCCAAAACCAGACAAGGACAACAACAACAAAAAAGAAAATTACAGGCCAATATCACTGATGAACATAGATGCAAAAATAATGAACAAAATATTAGCAAATTGAATACAACAACACATTAAAAGGATCATACACCATGATCAAGTGGGATTTACTCCAGGGATGTAGCGATGGTTCAACATCCACAAATCAATAAGATACATCCATTAACAAAATGAAAAATAAAAATCACATGATCATCTCAACATATACAGAGAAAGCATCTGACAAGATCCACCATCCATTTATGATAAAAATGCTTAATAAAATGCGTATAGATGGAAAGTACCTCAACATAATAAAAGCCACATATGAAAAGCCCACAGCCAACATCGTACGCAATGGAGAAAAACTGATAGCCATTCCTCTGAGAACAAGACAAGGTTGCCGACTCTCGCCACTCTTATTGAACATAGTACTGGAAGTTTTAGCCTGGACTAATTAGGCAAGAAAAAGGGATCCAAATTGGAAAGGAAGAAGTGAAACTCTCACTATTTGTGGATGACATGATTCTATATATAGAAAACCTTAAAGAATCCACCAAAAAACTACTAGAAATAATACAGTAAAGTTGCAGGATATAAAAACCAACATACAATCAGTTGCATTTCTATACACTAACATCAAACTAGCAGAAAGTGAAGTCAAGAATACAATCCCATTTACAATCACAAGAAAAAGAAAAAGAAAATATCTAGGAATAAATTTAACCAAGGAGGTGAAAGATCTATACAATGAAAACTATAAGATATTATTGAAAGAAATTGAAGAAGACATAAAGAAATGGAAAGATATTCCATGCTCATGGATTGGAAGAATAAACATACTTCAAATGTCCATATTACCTAAAGCAATCTACAGATTCAATGCAATCTGAATCAGAATACCAATGACATTCTTCATGGAAATAGAACAAAGAATCCTAAAATTTACATGGAACAACAAAAGACCCTGAATAGCCAAAAATTCCTGAGAAAAAATAACAAATTTGGAGGTATCACATTCCCTGAATTCAAATTATGCTACAAAGGTATAGTAATAAAAACAGCATGGTACTGGCGGAAAAACAGAATTGGACAGAATTCTCTTCCAAACAATGGAACAGAATTGAGAGCCCAGAAATAAAACCACATATCTATGGACAGTTAATCTTCAACAAATGAGCCAAGAACATACAAAGGAGTAAGGAAAGTCTCTTCAGTAAGTAGTGCTGGGACAATTGGCAGCCATGTACAAAAGAATTAAAGTAGACCATTATCTTACACCATACACAAAAATTAATACAAAATGGATTAAAGACTTGAGTCTTTAACTCAAGTGAAACTATAAAAACTCTTAGAAGAAAATACACACAGTACGCTCTTTTACATCGGTCTTAGTAGTATCTTTTCAAATACCATGTCTACTGAGGCAAAGGAAACAAAAGAAAAAATAAACAAATGGGACTACATCAGACTAAAAACCTTCCACACAGCAAAGGAAACTGTGAACAAAATGAAAAGACAACCCACTAACTGGGAGAAAATATTTGTAAATCACATATCTGACAAGGGGTTAATTTCCAAAATATATAAAGAACTCATACAACTCAATGACAAAAGAATGAACAACCTAATCAAAAAATGGGCAGAGGATATGAACAGACATTTTTCCAAATAAGATATACAGATGATCAACAGGTACATGAAAAGATGTTCAACATCATTAATTATTAGGGAAATGCAAATCAAACTGCAATGAGATATCACCTTACACCTGTCAGAATGACTATAATTAACAAGACAAGAAATAAGTGTTGGAGAGGATGTGGAGGAAAAGAAACTCTCATACACTGCTGGTGGGAATGCAAACTAGTGCAGCCACTATGAAAAACAGTAAGAAGATTTCTCAAAAAGTTAAAAATTGAAATACCATATGATCCAGCTATCCTACTTCTGGGTATTTATCCAAAGAACATGAAATCAACAATTCAAAGAGATTTATGCACTCCTATGTCTGTCACAGCATTATTCACGATAGCCAAGACATGGAAGCAACCCAAGTGCCCATCAATGGATGAATGGATACAGATGATGTGGTATATGTATGTATGTATGTGTATATATATATATACACACACACACACACAATAGAATACTACTCAGCCAAAAAAAAGACAAAATCATGCCATTTGCGACAACATGGATGGACCCTGAGGGCCTTATGTTAAGCAAAATAAGTCAGAAAGAAAAAGACAAATACCATATGATTTCACTCATATGTGGAAAATAAACATATACATAGATAAGAAGAATAGATTTGTGGTTACCAGAGGACAAGAGAGTGGGAGAGAGGGCAAAAGGTTTAAAGGGGCATACATGTATGGTGACAGATAAAAACTAGACTATTAGTGGTGAACATGATGCAGTCTATACAGAAACTGAAATATAATAATGTACACCTGAAATTTACACAGGCTTATAAGCCAATATGACCTCAATAAAAAAAAAGAGTAGGCCTTCGTAAGGGGTACAGGGTTTCTTTTTGGAGGTATGAAAATATTCTAACATTGACTGTGGTGATGGTTGCACAACTCTATGAATACACTAAAAACCATTGAATGGTACACTATAAATGAGTGAGTTGTGTGATATGTGAATTATATATCAATAAAGCTATATTAAAAATAATCCCCTGGGCCAGCCCCATGGCTTAGCGGTTAAGTGCGCGCGCTCCGCTACTGGCGGCCCAGGTTCGGATACCGGGCGCACACCGACGCACTGCTTCTCCAGCCACGCTGAGGCCGCGTCCCACATACAGCAACTAGAAGGATGTGCAACTATGACATACAACTATCTACTGCGGCTTTGGGGAGAAAAAAAAAGGAGGAGGATTGGCAATAGATGTTAGCTCAGAGCCGGTCTTCCTCAGCAAAAAGAGGAGGATTAGCATGGATGTTAGCTCAGGGCTGATCTTCCTCACAAAACAAAATAATAATAATCCCCAAAAGAGAATAGGCCTTTGGATCTATTGATGAGTTGGAAGAGAAGGTAGAACATAAAAGAGTCTCTCCCCAAAAGCAAGTTATTAATACTATTTGCCCAAAGCCTGTAGAATCCATGGGGTTCACTTTCCTTTCTGGTGACAGGCAACATCTTTGTAGTGTTTGGTCCACCTAGGAAGAGGGGTGAGGGTCATCATGATAAGCATGGAGCTTACATTGAAAATGCTAGTGAATAGGATCAGAGATTAAGGGGGAGAAAAATAGATCACCTCTCATCTCAGACCAAATGCAGACTGCCTAAGTCCACTCAGAAAACGTTCTGGCGTGATCAAAAAGGAATGACACAGGCAGTGATGGAGGAAAATCCTCCAAAGGGAAGCTCAACATGGAAAACAAGGAAAAAAACACATGGAAAACAACAGACTGTCCAGAAGAGGACAATCCCCCAGGGATGCTCAGAGAGCTCCAACTTGTTCTTTCAATTCTATCTTTCATCCATGAGAGATCTAATCACATTTGATAATCTCAGTCAGAAAGCCCATGGCAAAAAAAAACTGTTCTGTGTTTACTTCTTTGCCTTCATGTTACTGGTGACAAAGCCAAGACCTAGAAGCCACCACTTGATCTGGGAATGAGTTCAGAATCATTTCCCCAAGCAGGAACTTCTGCCAAGTACCTGATCAGTCCACACTCTGACCTGGGCTAAATAATTAGAAAATGAGGAGAAATATACATCATCTTACAACTTATGGGGGAGGAGTGATTGAATAAAAAACAAAGAAGCCAGTGATTATAGTTGATTGCTAGTGAATACTAGCAATGAAGGAAGGAGTTATGGAGAGAATGGATTATAAGCATTTTACTGCATTTCAACTCAAATAAAAGATCACTCTCTAGATCCTTAAGTAATTTTCTTCATATCACCACCCCTTCCAATTTATATTATTTGAAAAGTAGAGGCTCATGAGAGGTACCATTTTTCCAAACTGTCACACAGCAGACATGCACTAAATTTCTTGGATGAATAAAAATTGGAGCATACTCTTCTTTAATTAAATTCCAGATTCTACTACCTTTTGACCATATGTGTGCCTAGGAATACCTTCCCACCAGTCAAAAATCCCTAAAAGCACAAAAGACATCAGCATAAAAGTATTTAAATGAGCCCTCCAAAATATATTGCAAGAAAAAACACTAGTCAAGGATTCAGAAGAACTGGGTTTCAGTTCAGTTTTGTCAATAGTTGTGTAACCTTGAGCAAGTCTCTCTGGTCCTCAGTTTCCTCCTCTGAAATATGACGGGTTTAAACCAGATCAGTAGTTCTCAATCTCAAGGCAGTACCACTCCCAGGGTGCATTTGGAAAGGTGTGGAGGTGATTTTGCTTGGCACAATGACTCGGGAGCACTACCGGCATTTATTGCAGGGTGGGACAGCTAGAACAGTACATAGCTAGCAATGCCCAGAACAGACAAACACATTGAAGAACTATCCTGTCCAAAATGCCAAGAGTATATTACTTGCCACCTCCCAGAAATAACTGGACAAAATAATTAAGATCTTGTCAACCCCTAAAATCCTTTGCCATAGGCCAATGTAACAAAGAATACTGCTACACTGTGACTGTCCTATTAAGTCTGAACAGTGGGGAAACATCAGTCATCTTTTGCTTGGTAAATGAGGAGAAAAGAAATTGCTCTCCGTTTCATGCTCTAAAATGTGTAATTAACAAAACCTCTTTTAGAACCCAGTGCAATAAGAAGATCTGAATCTGGCAATGAACCTTACAACTGAAGACATATTGCGCGCGCGCGCGCGCACACACACACACACACACACACACACACACACACACACACACACAGAGGAGGAACTTGATTAACTGCAGCCAGATGTTCCTTAACAACCGTTTGTTTAAAAAAACCACAAACAGTAAATTCCATTAGACTCTGTTGTTCACATTTGAAATCCAATTGAGTCTGAGTTAGGGGCAAGTTAGAAAAGGTTGGGAAAGTGTTCGCAGAACAGCAAAATACTCACTCTGCTGGATCCACGTGTTTCGGGCCAATAAAAAAAAAATGGGTGGTTGTTTATCAGCTGCATCCTAAAAGTCAAGAGGGTGGAGTTGAAGAGGCTTTGTTTATTAATATAATTTACTATTTTTAATGCTTGCTCAGAAATTCTTCCCACAAATCTGCATGGTGTATTCTGCCTTATGGATCAGAAACAACGAACTCTTTGTGTTTGCTATTTATCAATCTGAAGGTAAATTGATTGGAAGAAAAATTCTAATTCTAGGGTCTTAGCCACAAACTGTTGCAAGCTGTCAATTAACTCACTGAAACAATACCAGAAGCCAGAGAGAGAATATCAAAGCCTCCAGCATCCCAACAGAAGGGCCAACAGTTAAATAGAATCTTCTGAGAAGATGGCTTTATAGCTTTTCTGATTTTTCTAAACACAATTTATAACAACTCCATCTGAACCCATTGCTTATCAAAGCCAAATTTAACCTCTTCCCGAAACCAGCCAAGAGATTATAGTGAATAAACCTTTTCCTTTTAAAGATGTATTTCAAAAAGCAGTTATTTTCTGTGGCAGCAAAGGCAGAACTCTGTGGCCAGCCCCACCTTGGCAGCAGTCTCCTAGAATATAGCCTAGAGTTCCAGAAATTTAAAAATCCTGAATCTGTGCTAGTAGTTTTTGCCAGTAGCCTCACTGGGCTGATATACAAACTCTAGGGTCTAATGCTTCAAAATAAGGCCAAACCCAATACTGAACAATCATCCATACTGTTTAGCAGTGTGTTACTTCTAAGAATATTTTGTTACCAACAAATTCTCATCTATACTGGGGGAACTAATATCCATATTTGGCTCTGACAAATCCATTATTTTCCCTGCCACCCACCAGTTGACTTCTAGCCAATCCATCCACAACAGTCATTAACCTTCACAGACCTACACAGCCCTTGTTAAGGGCCAGTTGTGTGGGTCAGTTCATTTGTAAACTGAATAAGGAAGGGGAGGGGCAAACAACAGCTTGTCTCCATCTCACATTTGCAAAGGGTGGAATATAAGAAAAACCTAGGTAAACTCTAGCAACTCTAATGCCTAAGCAAACTGATTTTGTGTGTGTGTGTGTGAGGAAGATCAGCCCTGAGCTAACATCTGTTGCCAATCCTCCTCTTTTTTGCTGAGGAAGACTGGCCCTGGGCTAACATCCGTACCCATCTTCCTCTACTTTATATGGGACACCGCCACAGCATGGCTTGACAAGCGGTGCGTCGGTGCGTGCCCAGGATCCGAACCCTGGGCCACCGCAGCGGAGCGCACATAACCACTATGCCACCAGGCTGGC
This sequence comes from Diceros bicornis minor, assembly GCF_020826845.1. NCBI lineage: Eukaryota > Metazoa > Chordata > Mammalia > Perissodactyla > Rhinocerotidae > Diceros > Diceros bicornis. Next base: position 61,945,856 of record NC_080781.1, read on the forward strand.
CCCCAGCGAACTGATTTTTAACTGCCAAAATGCTTCCTTCTCTCACCTCTGCTCTCACAAATCAGAGAACAATAAACAAAGGGGAATGAAGTTTTGCTCATGCTATGCAGCTGATAAAAATTTTAGACTGACAAAAGCTACCCTTGTTTTATTCATTTCAAACAGGCATCTCATCCAGGTGCTCGAGCCAAAAAAACTTGTGACTAATCCTTGATCTCTCCATCCCTCTCCCTCCCTCATTTTCCCTCCCTCTTCTTCCCCTTTTCTCCTCCTCTTCCTCTCCCACTCCCTTCCCCATTTTCTCTCTCTCATCCAATCCATTGACAAGTAATAAGTAATGATGGTTCCACTTTCTAAGTATAACATGAATCGCTATGCACTTCTCACCATCTCCACCACCACTTTAGTCCGGTCACCATCATCCTTTGCCTAGATTATTGCAATAGCCTCCTAACTGATTTCCCTGCTTCCACTCTTACTCCTAAAATCCATTCAACTCACATAAGCCAGAAGTATCTTTTTAAAATATCAAACATATGATACTCTCTATCCCATTATCCTGTTATATTTTCTTCATAGAACTAATAACTATCAGAAAATATCTTATTTAATTGTTTATTAGTGTATTTTATGCCTCTCCCTGTTAAAATTCAAGCTCCATACGAGAAAGGACTCGGTATGTCTCTTTCACCACTGTATCTGCAACACCTAGAACAGTGCCTGGCATATGGGAGATGTTCAATAAATATTTGCAGAATGAATGAATAATTATTTGACAAAATTTTAGTGAACACTTATCTGACAAAACTGTGCTACGTTCTATGGGTGATGAAGACAAAGAAGACATGGTCCTTGACCTGAAGGAGCTCAAAGAAGGGACATAGACATTAAATAATTACAATACAGTGTTGTGAATGCAATAACAAAAGTCTAAATCAAAGGCACTGAAGAATAGAAGAGGGGTGAACTAACTGTGTTTGAGTGACATGCAGAAAGCTTCACAGAAGAGAATAAATTTGAGCTACAACGTGAAGAATGAGTACATTTTCCATACTGAGAAAATGTGTGATGGGCATGGCAGGCAAAGGGAACAGCACAGGCAAAGAATGGAGTCTTAAGCAAGGATATGGGGCACAAGAATGCCTACTATGTTAAGGAAACAACAAGTAGTTTGGTGGGTGGAGTGGAGGATATACATGGGAAAAAATGATAGGAAAGGAAGCTTGAAGAGGTGGGGTGCAGTCAGATTATAAACGGTCTTACAGGTCTTGTTAGGTAGTATTAATTCTTGTAGACAGTGGGCAGTCAACTGCAAGCAAAGAGTAAAAGAGATTCATCCATTCAACAAATATTTACTGAGTGTCTGATCAGATTTGTTTTTTAGGAAAATAATCCAGGCAACAGGAGTAAGAGTGCACCAAAGCGGGGAAGAAACTGGAGTGAGGCAGAACGATTAGAAAGCTGCTACCAATTCAGCTGGGCGATTTTTTTACATGCCATAGATTTCTAGCCCCACCTGAGCACCACTGACTCTCAATCTCTCAGGATGGAAATCAATACTATATCTTTTAATTTTTTTTGAAAGCAATACATGTTCATGGAAAAAAATACTCAACCTGTACAGAAGGGTATGAGTTGAAAACACATCTCCCTTCCCACTTACTACATCAACAACTACAACCATTCTTCCCACTACCCCCCACCAACCTGCCCTCAGCTAGGTCTCATTGCTCCGGAGTGCCCAAGGTTGAGAATCACTGCACTACCAGCTCTATCACCTTAGGCAGTTATTCCAAAATTTCACTGATAATAAGAATTGCCTGAGGTACTTTGTTTTTTTAAAGAGAGCTTACCAGGCTCCTCCCCTCCAGATTCTGATTCAATGAATCTCAGCTGGCCCTAGATGCATCTTATCAGGCAATTGTGACATCTGTCAGAATCCTAATATATACCAGTATATCCCACACATTAATATGCACAGGAGTCACCTGGAGATCTTGTTAAAAATGCTAATTCTGATTCAGAAGTTGTGGGGTGGGTCTCAATAGTCTAGAGTTCTAACAAGTTCCCATGTGTTACAATGCAGCTTGCACAGGGATCACATTTTGCTGAGCTAGGCTCTCAACCCTGACTGCCTATTAGAATTACCTGGGGAGCTTTTAAAACTCTCAGTGACCAATCTTTTTTCAAACTCTTCCAAAAAACAGGAAAAGAGATAACACTTTCTAACTGATTTTATGAGGCCAACATTATCCTGATACCAAAACCAGATAAAAACACTACAAGAAAACTATAGGCCAATAGCCTTTATGAATATTGGTGCAAAAATCCTCAACAAAATACTGGCAAACTGAAGTCAACAGCATATTAAAAGGATTATACACCATGACCAAATAGGTTTTATTCCTGGAATGCAAGGATGTCTCAACATACAAAAATCAATCAATGCAATGCACCACATTAACAGATTGAAGAAATAAACACATGATCATCTCAATCAATGCAGAAAAAGCATGGGACAAAATTCAACACCCTTTCATGAAAAAATACTCAATGAACTAGTAATAGAAGGAAACACTTTCAACATGATAAAGGCCATATATATATAAACTCACAGCTAACATCATACTCATTGGTGAAACACTGATAGCGTTTCCTCTAAGATCAGGAACAAGACCACAATGTCTGCTTTCACCACTTCCTTTCAACATAATACTGGATGTTCTAGCCAGAGCAATTAGAGAATAAAAAGAAATAAAAAGCATTCAAGTTGGAAAAGAAGAAGTAAAATTATCTCTGTTCACAGATGACATGATCTCATATCTAGAAAATCCTGAAGATTCCACAAGAAAATGTTACAGTTAATAAACGGATTAATCAAGGTGGCAGGATACAAAATCTATACACAAAAATCAGTTGCATTTCTAAAAACCAGTGATGAACCATACAACAATGAAATTAAGAAAACAATTCCATTTACAATAGCATCAAAAAGAATAAAATACTTAGGAATAAACCTAACCAAGAAGGTAAAAGACTTCTACACTGAATATAAAACATTGCTGAAAGAAATTAAAGACGACACCAAAAAATGGAAAGACATCCTGTGTTCATGGATTGGGAGACTTAATATTGCTAAAATGACAATACTACCCAAAGCAATCTACAGATTCAATGCAAGCCCTGTCATAATCCCAACAGCTTTTTTTGCAGAAATAGAAAAACCCATCCTAAAATTTATATGGAATCTCAAGGGACCCCGAATGGCCAAAGCAATTCTTGAAAAAGAAGAACAAAGTTGGAGGACTCATACTTTCTGATTTCAAAACTTACTACAAAGGTACAGTCAAAACCATGTGGTACTGGCATAAGGACAAACATATAGACCAATGAAATAGAACAGAGGTCCCAGAAATAAACCCTTGCATATATGGTCAATTGATTTTTTTGTGTGTGTGTGAGGAAGATCAGCCCTGAGCTAACATCCATACCAATTCTCCTCTTTTTGCTGAGGAAGACTGGCTCTGAGCTAATATCTATTGCCCACCCTCCTCCTTTTTCTCCCCAAAGCCCCAATAGATAGTTGTATGTCATAGTTGTACATTCTTCTAGTTGCTGTATGTGGGACGCGGCCTCAGCATGGCCGGAGAAGCCGTGCGTCAGTGCGCGCCCGGGATCCGAACCCGGGCCACCAGTAGCGGAGCGCGCGCACTTAACCGCTAAGCCACAGGGCCGGCCCTGGTCAATTTATTTTTAATAGGGATGCCAAGACCATTCAATGGGGAAAGAACAGTCTTTTTAACATATGGTGCTGGGTAAACTGCATATCCACATACAAAAGAATAAAGATGAACCCTTACCTTACACAATATACAAAAATTAACTCAAAATGGATCAAAGATCTAAATGTAAGAGCATAAACTGTAAAACTTTTAGAAGAAAACATACGGGGAAATCTTTATGATATTGGATTTGGCAATGATTTCTTGGATATGACACCAAAGTACAGGCAACAAAAGAAAAAATAGATAAAATGGACTTCATCAAAATTTAAAACTTTTGTACCTTAAAAGACATTATCAAGAAAAGGCAATTTTAATTTGCCTTTAGTTTGAAAAGGCAACCCACAGAATGAAACTATTTGCAAATCATACATCTAATAAGTGATTAATATCCAGAATATATAAAGAACTCCTACAACTTAACAAAAAAAAAATCCAATTCAAAAATAGACACAGGGCTTGAATAGATATGTCTCCAAAAATGATATAGAAATAGCCAATAACCACATGAAAAGATTCTCAAATCACTAGCCATTTAGGGAAATGCAAATCAAAACCACAATGAGATACCACCTCACACCCATTAAGATGGCTACTATCAAAAAAACAGAAAATGACAAGTGTTGGTGGGGATGTAGAGAAATTGGAACCCTTGTGCATTGCGGGTGGGAAAATAAAATGGCACAGCCACTGTTGAAAACAGTATGGCAGTTCCTCAAAAAATTAAACATAGAATTACCATATGATCCAGCAATTCTACCTCTAGGTTTATACCCAAAAGAATTGAAAGCAGGGACTCAAGCAGATAATTCTACACCAATGTTCACTGCAGCATTATTCACAATAGCCAAAAGGCAGAAACAACCCAAATGTTCATCAACAGATGAACAGATATATACAAAATGTGGTAATACATACAATGGAATATTATTCAACCTTAAAAAGGAATGAAATTCTGATACATGCTACAATGTGGATGAACATTGAAAATATTATGCTAAGTGAAGTAAGCCTGACACAAAAGGCCAAATAATGTATGATTCCACTAGAATAGACAAATTCATAGAGACAAAAAGTAGAATGGTGATTGCCAGGGGCTGAGGGGATAGGGAAACAGGAGTTATTATTTAACAGGTATAGAGTTTCTGTTTGACAGAATGAAAAAGTTCTGGAAATGTATAGTGGCAATGGTTGCATGACATTGTGAATATACTAAATGCCACTGAACTGTACACTTAAGTATGGTCAAAATGATAAATTTTGTTATGTATATTTTACCACAATAAAGAAAAATATCTCAGTGCCAGGTTCTCATCCCAGACTAACTAAATCAGAATATCTGGGAGTGGTCCAGGCATCAGTATTTTTAAAGTACCTCAGGTAATTCCAATGTTCAGCGAAGAGGTATGGTTCTACCTCTGAACATTTTTCCCCTTTTGGAGTACACTCAATTATCAGTTGCAGATCATTGATGATGGACACTCAACTGTGCTTTTTCCCAGCCCAAGCAAGGTCATTACCTCTACTCATTTTTCCAGGTTATCTCTGAATACTCATTTCTGCAGTAACTTGAATTAGTACACTACTAGGATACAATAATTAGGATACTAGGATACTATACTATACAATTGTACAGTATAAAAACTGTTTAATGCAAAAATATTTACAGATGAAACGATACATCTGTGAATTTGCTTCCAAGTAATCCAGTCCCAGGGGCGAAGGTATTGGGTGAGGGTTATAGATAAAACAGATAGGCCATATGTTAATAATTGTTGAAGCTATGTGATGGGTACATAGGTGTTCCTTATAGTATCCTCTTTACTTTTATGTAAATTTGAAATTTTCCATATTAAACCTGGAAACAAATTTAATTAAGTTTACAATGGAAATAATCTAAAATATTTAGTAACAAGATCTTGGTCCTATACATTATAATAGATATATACAACAGAATTTTAAGCAACATATTAAATGAGAGTAAAAAAATTGCAATGATATGGGGAGATGTTTATGATGGATGTGTGATTTATTTAAAAAGCAAGTTGTCAAAATCAGCATATACAGTATGAGCCAAGTTTTGAGCAAGCTGTAGAATGTAGCAGTTAAGAGTGTTAGATCTGGAGTCTGACAGATGTAGGTTTCTGCCACTTACTAACTGTGTGACCTAGGGCACGGGAGATAATAATAGCATCTACCCCTCATGAGCTTTTTGGAAGGATTAAATTGAGATTATGTATGTAAAGCACTTAACAGATTACTATTATCATCATCTATATATGACAACAGCTACTTAAAAAGCAAAACACTGTAAAAAATATTAATATCTAAAATAAAATAATGGTAAGATAAATTATGGTATATTCATTGATTTATTAAATGAATAGTTATTAAGGCCCCACTGTGGAAAGACATTGGAAAGATAATGGTAATGAAGACATACACAGAAGGCAGCTATGCTCACCACTATACAAAAATCAGTTTCAGTTCTATACACTAACAATGAACTATGTGAAAAAGAAATAAAACAATACCATTCATGATAGTATCAAAAATAATAAAATATTTAGGAATAAATTTAACCAAGAGGATGAAAGACCTATACACTGAAAAGTATAGAAATTGATGAAAAAAGTTGACGAACACACAAACAAATGGAAAGATATCCCATGTTCATGGACTGGAAGAATTAACATTGTTAAAATAAAATGTCCATACTACCCAAAGCCGTTTATAGAGTCAATACAATCCCTATCAAAATTCCAATGACATTTTTACAGAAATAGAAAAAACAATCCTAAAATTCATATGGAACAACAAAAGACCCCAAATAGCCAAAGCAATCCTGAGATAGAAGAACAATGCTGGAGGCATCACAATACCCAATTTCAAACTTTATTAGAAAGCTACAGTAATCAAAACAGTATAGTACTGATATAAAAACAGACATATAGACGAAGGGAACAGAGTTGAGAGCCCAGAAATAAACCCACGCATATATATGATCAACTAATATTTGACAATAGAGCCAAGAATACTCAATGGGTAAAGGATAGTCTCTTCAATAAATGGTCTCAGAAAAACTGAATATATACATGCAAAAGAATGAAACTGGACCCTTATCTTACACCACTCACAAAAATTAACTCAAAATGGATTAAAGACTTAAATGTAAGACTCGAAACTGTAAAACGACTAGAAGAAAACATAGGGAAAAAGCTTCTTGACATTGATCTTGGTAATGATATTTTGGATATCACACCAAAAGTACAAGCAACAAATGCAAAATAGACAAATGTGATTGCATCAAACTAAAAAGCTTCTGCACAGCAATGGAAACAATCAACAGAGTGAAGAGACAACCTACAGAATGGGAGAAAATATTTGCAAACCATACACCTGATAAGCTAATATCCAAAATATATAAGGAATGCAAATAACTCAATAGCAAAAAAATAAGTAACCTGAATAAAAAATAGGCAAAAGACCCCGAATAGACATTTTTCCAAAGAAAGACATACAAATGCCAACATGTTCATGAAAAAAAATGCTCAGTATCATTTATCATCAGGAAAATGCAAATCAAAACCACAATAAGATATCACCTCACACCTCTTAAGATGGCTGTTACCAAAAAGATAAGAGATAACAAGTGTTGGTGAGGATGTGGAAAAAAGGGAACCCTTGTGCACTTTTGGTAGAAATGTAAATTGCCTCAGCCACTATGTAAAACAGTATGGAGGTTCTTCAAAAAATGAAAAATAGAACTACCATATGGTCCAGCAATCCTACATCTGGGTATATATCCAAAGGAAATAAAATCACTATCTTGAAGACATATCTGCACCCTCAAGTTCACTGCATTCACAACAGCAAGACACGGAAACAAACTAAGTGTTCCATGAACAAAGAAAATATAACACACATACACACCACGACACACACACAATGGAATATTTTTCAGCCATAAAAAGAAGAAATCCTGCTTTTTGCAACAATATGGATGGACCTTTATGGAATTATGCTAAGTGAAATAAGTCAGACACAGAAAGACAAATACTGTATGCTCTCACTTATACGTGGAATCTAAAAAAGCTGAACTAAGAAATAGAGAGTAGATTGGTGGTTGCCAGAGGTCAGAGGTTGGGGGAAATGAGGAAATGTTGTTCAAAGGCTACAAACTTCCAGCTATAAGATGAATAAGTTCTGGGGATCCAATGTACAGCATGGTGACTATAAATAACAGTACTGGAGTATATACTTGAAAGTTGTTAAGAGAGTAGATCTTAAATGTTATAACCACACACCAAAAAAAGATAATTATGTTAGAAGATGGAGGTGCTAACTAACCTTATTGTGGTAATCATATCACAATAGATACATGTATCAAATCATCAAGTGGTACACTTTAAACGTACATAGATGTCAATAATATCTCAAAAAAGTTGGGGGGAAAAAGACATAAATGGTCCCTGCCTGTGTATAATTTATAGTCTAGAAAATAAGGCAAATAAATAAACGAGCAATAGTATTACAGTAAAGAGTCATTACAGTGTTCACAAAAAATGTTAAAGCATGTGGGGAGATGCTTTATCATTTAAAGACACTGTTGTGGCCAGCCCCGTGGCTTAGCGGTTAAGTGCGCGCGCTCCGCTACTGGCGGCCCGGGGTTCGGATCCCGGGCGAGCACCGAGGCACCGCTTCTCCAGCCATGCTGAGGCCGTGTCCCACATACAGCAACTAGAAGGATGTGCAACTATGACATACAACTATCTACTGGGGCTTTGGGGGAAAAAATAGGAGGATTGGCAATAGATGTTAGCTCAGAGCTGATCTTCCTCAGCAAAAAGAGGAGGATTAGCACTGATGTTAGCTCAGGGCTGATCTTCCTCAAAGAAAGAAAGAGAGAGAGAGAGAGAGAGAGAAAGACACTGTATTAGTTTCCTAATGCCACTCTAACAAATCACCACAATTCAGTATTTTAACACAATACATATTTATTCTCTTACAGTTCTAGAGGTCAGAAGTCCAAGAATTCAGTTTTTCAGCTTCTCTTTTCCAACAACTAAAGTTTGTGTACATTCTTTGGCTCTAGGATGCATTACACAACCACTGTTTTCGTTTTCACATCACCTTCTCTCTCTTAGACCCTCCTGCCTCGCTCTTTTTTATTTATTGTGGTAACATTGCTTTATAACATTATATAAATTTCAGTTGTATATCATTATATTTCGATTTCTGTGTAGATTACATCATGTTCACCACCCAAATACTAATTACAATCCATCACCACACACATGTGCCTAATCACCCCTTTTGCTCTCCTCCCTCCTCCCTTCCCCTCTGGTAACCACCAATCCAATCTCTGTCTCTATGTGACTGTTTGTTGTTTTTATCTTATACTTATGAGTGAGATCATACAGTATTTGACTTTCTCCCTGTGACTTATTTCACTTAGCATAATACCCTCAAGGTTCACCTATGTTGTCACAAATGTCCAGATTTCATCATTTTTTATGGCTAAGTAGTATTCCATTGTGTATATGTACCATATCTTCTTTATCCATTCGTCCCTTGATGGGCACCTAGGTTGCTTCCAAGTCTTGGCTATTGTGAATAACGCTGCAATGAACATAGGGGTGCGTGTATCTTTATGCACTCATGTTTTCATGTTCTTCAGATAAAAACCCAGCAGAGGAATAGCTGGATCATATAGTAGTTCTATTCTTAATTTTTTGAGGCATTTCCTTACTGTTTTCCATAGTGGCTGCACCAGTTTTCACTCCCACCAGCAGTGTATGAGAGTTCCCTTCCTCTACATCCTCTCCAAACTTGTTGTTTCCTGTCTTGTTAATTATAGCCATTCTCACAGGTGTGAGGTGATAACTCACTGTAGTTTTGATTTGCATTTCCCTGATAGTTAATGATGTTGAACATTTTTTCATGTGCCTGTTGGCCATCTGTATATCTTCTTTGGAGAAATGTCTGTTCAGGTCTTTTGCCCATTTTTTAATTGGGTTGTTAGTTTTTTTGCTGTTGAGATGTATGTGTTCTTTATATATTTTGGATATTAACCCCTTATCAGGTATATGGTTTGCAAATAGCTTCTCCCAGTTGTTACATTGTCTTTTCATTTTGTTGATGGTTTCCTTTGCTGTGCAGAAGCTTTTTAGTTTGATGTAGTCCCATTTGTTCATTTTTTTCAATTATTCCCCTTGCCCGGTCAGACATGGTACTTGAAAATATGCTGCTAAAACTGATGTCATAGATTGTACTTCCTATGTTTTCTTCTAGATGTTTCATGGTTTCAGGTCTTACATTCAAGTCTTTAACCCATTTTGAGTTAGTTTTTGTGTATGGTATAAGATACTGGTCTACTTTCATTCTCCTGCATGTGGCTGTCCAGTTTTCCAAACACCACTTATTGAAGAGACTTTGCTTTCTCCATTGTATTTTCTTGGCTCCCTTGTCGAAAATTAGCTGTCCATAGATGTGGGGGTTTATTTCTGGGCTCTCGACTTTATTCCATTGATCTGTGTGTCTGTTTTTGTGCTAGTACTGTGCTGTTTTGGTTACTACAGCTTTGTAGTATATTTTGAAATCAGGGAGTGTGATGCCTCCAGCTTTGTTCTTTTTTCTCACGATTCCTTTGGTTATTCAGGGTCTTTTGTTGTTCCATACAAATTTTAGGATTCTTTGTTCTATTTCTGTGAAGAATGTTGTTGGAACTTTGATAGGGATTGCACTGAATCTGTAGATTGCTTTAGGAAGTATGGACATTTTAACTGTGTTAATTCTTCCAATCAAGAGCATGGAATACCTTTCCATTTCTCTGTGTCTTCTTCAATTTCTTTCAACAATGTTTTATAGTTTTCAGCATACAGATCTTTCACCTGTTTGGTTAAGTTTATTCCTAGGTATTTTATTCTTTTTGTTGCAATTGTAAATGGGATTGTATTCTTCATTTCTCTTTCTGCTACTTCATTGTTAGTGCATAGAAATGCAACTGATTTTTGTATGTTGATTTTGTATCCTGCAACTTTACCATATTCATTTATTATTTCTAAAAGTTTTTTGGTGGATTCTTTAGGATTTTCTAAATATAAAATCATGTCATCTGCAAATAGTGACAGTTTCACTTCTGCCTCCCTCTTATAAGGATCTTTGTGATTACTTTGAACCCATCCAGATAATCCAGGATTATCTCCTTATTTTACAATCCTTAATCACATCTACAAAGTTCCTTTTGCCATGTGTAGTAGCAGATTCACAGCTTCTTGGAATTAGGGTTTGGACATCTTTGGGAAGCCATTATTGTGTCTACCACTGATCTAATTCTGAATAGAAAAAAATAGAAGGAAATAAACCAAAAATATTAACAGTGGTTGAGTCTAGATGGTTGGATTATGAGTCACATTTTTATGCTCTTCTCTTCTTTGCCATATCTAAAATCTCTACAATGAGTATATGCCACTTTTTTGAAAATAGAGAATACAAACACAAAAGGTACAAAGGGGCATACAGTAAAGTATCTTTGTCTCACCCTTGTCCCTCAGCCCCCAGGTTCCTCTCTCCAGAAGCAAATTACCAGTAGCAGTTTCTTCTTCTTCCAGAGACAGGATATACAAGAACATGTCTATGGTAGGCTGAATAATAGTCCCTCAAAAATGTTCATTTCCTAATCCGCAGAAGCTGTTAATATATTACCTTACTTATCAAAAGGGACTTTGCAGATGGGATTAAGGATCTTGAGATGGGGCAATTATCACCAATTATCTAGATGGGTCCAATATAATCAAAACAGTCCTATAAGATGGAGGCAGGAGGGTTAATGGGGAAAATGGCAGTGATGTGACAACAGAAGCAGAGATTGGAGTGATGCACTTTAAAGATGGAAGAAGGGCCCACAAGCCAAGCAATACAGGCAGTCATTAAAAACTGAATAAGGCAAGGAAACAGATTCCCCCCTCACAGCCTCCAGAAGGAACCAGACCTGCTCATGCTTTGACTGTACCCCCAGTGAAACTGATTTTGGACTTATGACCTCCAGAAGTATAAGCGAATAAATCTGAGTTGTTTTAAGCCACTAAATTTGTAGTGATTCATTACATTGGCCATGTAGTTCATCTTTGTACATACATCTTTTTGCACATGATGGATATATTGGGTATATCTATAGAATAAACTCAAAGAAGTAGAATTCCTGGGTTAAAGCATGTGCATTTTTAATTTTGATTTAAATTGCCAAACTCCCTCCACAGAGGTTGTGCCAATTTCTACTGTGGCACTGTATGAGTGGCACTCAGTTATTTGACTTTTGACTTTATTCATGATGCTCTTTTTCCATAGGGAAGTTTGAATTTCATGCTCTCAAAGATATCATCTTTTCCTTTTATTGCTTCCTAAATTTGTATCATATTTTAAAAATCCTTCCCCACTCTAAAATTAATTTTTAAACACTCCCATTTTTTCCTAGAAGTTTCATGGCCCTATTTTTTACGTTTAAATCTTTGATCTATCTGTAATTTACTTGAGTGTTAAGTATGAGGTATGGATGCAATTCTTTTTTCTCAAATGGCTACCAAAGTGACCCAACAACCTTTGTTAAATAATTCATCTCTTTCCCACTAATCTCAATGCCATGTTTATCGGATGTGAAATTTCTATCTGATTTCAATCTAGTCCTAGACTTTCTGGTGGGTTTCATTGACTTGTCCTTAAAATCATGTACAAGTAGCACAATGTTTTAACTACTATAGCTTAATAATATGTTATTTTTAGTCTGTTAAAACTAATTGCCACTAACTACTCCTCTTTTCCAAATTTCTCTGGGTTTTCATGCTTGCTTGTTTTTACATATGAATTTTACAACCAGCTTTAAAAAAAAGTATCTTTATTTGAACTGAGTTTAATTTATCCTACTATCTACTTAAGTGAATTGATACTTTTTATATTATCTTTACATTTAAGAGTATGGCATGCCTTTATATTAGTCTAAGTCTTCTTTTGTGTTCCTCAGTAATATTTATTTTTTCCTTCATGTAGACTTACATATTAAGTTTATTCTTATGTATTTTCTCTTTTCTGTTGCTATTTAAATGGGCTCTTTCCTATCATTGTATATTCTCATTGTTACTACTATTATATGAAAGTGATTTCAGGATACTTGAGGAGTCTAGGATCCTTCTTTGAAGGTATATCAAGGATTCAGACCAATAGATTACTGAGGGTGAAGGCTGGCTGGCAGGACCCTCAACCATTCCTCTCTGAGACAGAACAAGGCAGGACTTCCCTGTATGCCCAGTAAGCATCAAGGCTGTGGAGGCTAGGTGAATCCACATGCCTTCTACCCATGTCTAGGGCTTGAGGACTTGTGTGAGGGACAAACAGGGAGTTCCCGACTCTGAATACTAATGAGTACCCTTGTCTCGCAGGTTGAGCCCCTGGTCAGTAGTAACTGGCTAGAAGGTTACCCATCATTCCCCGCTATCCCAGGGGAATTTGCCCCCAGAGGCATGTGACTCTCTTTGGACTGAGGAGCTCATGGAAACTGCAAATAACTGGATCCTGTGGTTAATCTTCTCAGTGGCTAGCAAAAACTACCACCCCACTGTGAGCAGCTCTTGCCTTGGGAGAAATACCAGGACTGCTTAGAAAGAGCTGTGTTGGAACAGCCTCCAGAACAGTTCACCCAGATTTCTTTAATCTTTTTTATTTATTATTTATTTGTTTGTTTATTTATTTATTTATTATTGAGGTAACACTGGTTTATAACATTATATAAATTTCAGGTGTACATCATTATATTTTGATTTCTGTGTAGACTACATCATGTTCACCACGCAGTCTAATTGCCATCAGTCACCATATACACGTGCCCTTTCACCCCTTTCACCCTCCCCCATCCAGATTTCTTTAATCTTCTCTTAGCCTGTACTGTAAGTTCTATTTAGATAAAATCATAGCAAGGTTAACAACCTTTTCCTTTTTTGGTTTTTTGCTTCTAACATCTCATTGGCTGTAAACTAGGGACCACAGGCATTTGCTAAAGGATGCTCAGCAAGTTTACAAAACACGCCTCCCCCAGTGCCCCAGGCCTCTTATCAGTGAAGCCAATTACAATTCACTGCAAGCCTGCAATTTTCCAGGTAGCTGAATTCATTTCCACACTGTGGTCTCAACACAGACTGAGCGCCTGTTTCCTTTGGCTGGTTTTTCCTCTGTTAGGTTAACTAGTTAACATTTTCTTAATGCTCTGGGCTTTTTTTTTCTTTATCACCACCACCTTCCTTTTAGCACTAGCATATCTAAATATTGCTGTTCCTTGCTACTTTTTCTTCTTCTCAGATCAGGCTCTTTCTAGCCTCAACATTAACAAAAAGATAATTTAATGATATTGCTTGAGGTTGCAGAGGTGAGGGGTTTCAAAGAAAGACTGAGAGGCCAGTTGTTTCCAGACCAGAGCATTTGCAGGAAAACTACCAGATTGGAGCCCAAAGTACTGCAAAGAAACTGGAGCTGATTTTGATCTTATGTTGCCTCCTGCCTTTTCCCTCAACCTCTATTTACTAGCTTTTATTTGCTAATATTTTTAGGAGACATTTTTATAGTTACTCATGATTGCATGTGTGTGCATTTTCCTCAACTTAGGCTCTATCCAATGGGAGAAAAGTCCACCTAAAGATCACTCTCTTCCACGGTGCCCCAGTGCTTCAATGATCTTGGGATGTTTTGGATTTTCATCTGCTGCTCCATTAATTGATTTCAGCTGCAGCCATAATAACCCTAAGGAATGGTTTCCAAAGATTTCAAGCCAACACATTTTTCACTTGAAATTTTCAAACCCACAAAAATGTTCTCCAACCCCATCAATGTGTTCCATTCCTGTGGTGATGATGCATTTGATGGTGCAAAAGAAACCACATAGGAACAAAGGGCCGTCAGGCTTGTAAAGAAGTCACTTGCTCTGGACCCCTGCCTTGAATAAAGATCACATGTACACAGTATCAGAGATAAAGCCTTAACCTAGAGGCAGCATACTGTCTCAGACTGTGAGTCAGGAAGGCTCCTCAAAATATATAAAATCTAACGCCCAATCTTCCGCACAAAACTAGTCCTCACGAGGATTCCCCATCTCAGAGAATGGCCCCACCAACCATCTAGAAACCAGGTAGTCATCCATGATATCTCCCTCTCCCTCACCTTCCACATCCAATCCATCACCAAATCCCATTAATTTAAGCTCCTAAATATCTCTCTAATACACTTTTCTCCATCTCCACCCTAATGTAAGCTATCATCTTGCATGTACTATTGCAATTACCACTTAACCAGTCTCCCCTTGTCCATTCTTGCCCATCTTGAATTCATTCTCCACAGTTCAGCCAGATAAGCTCGGAATATAAATCACATTACTTGAATCTTGCTTCTTTAAACAGTCTGATGGGTTGACACTCTATCTCCCTACATGGACTACAGGTCCTGAGTGATCAGGCAACTATTCAATACCTTCCAACCACATTGCTCTTTATTTAGTGTCTAGAAGGGGAAAAAAAACAAGCTCTTTGCAACTTCAGAGTCTTTGTATACACTGTTCCCTCTGCCTGGAATGTTCTTCCTAATCCCCTGTCCAGATCTTAGTGTGATTGGTGCCTTCTTTTCATTCGGTTCTCAAGTTAAATGTCACAGAGTAATGTCAGCATCATGGTGGAGTGAGTTGTTCCCTTTGTCTCTCCCCTCTCCTCTGAGTTACAAGCAATCAGACATCCGCTGACCAACAGAGGATTCCCTACACAGCACAACAGTATTCATAAGAGATCCAAGCATCTATACACGTAAAGGTGGGTGGACTGGACCCCCAAGAGGCAGCGGAACTAGGGGAGCATCCTCCTCCTACTCACCCAGCAGCAATGACTCACGGCACCAATCCTCACGCCAGTGCACATGCCTGCGAGCAGTCATTGCAGGAACAGAAACAGCAGGCACTGCAACTTGCACGGCTGCAAGCAGAGCAGAACAAGTAGGTGCCACGGCTCACACAACTGTGAGGAGATGCAGCAGGACACAAAAAACAGGTGCAACTTGCTCCCTGCCCATCTCCTAGCAGATCCAGTGTGTGCACCACCTTCCCCTCCCCTGGTGTTGGTCAGGTCTTTCCAACAGCAGACACACTATACAAAACTTGGATTTACCTGGCAGGGGCAGGGCACCCTGAACTGAGTTTTAAAAACACACTGGCTAGCGCCAGAGACCAGAGGCTGCAGAGTGGGCAGCAACAACAACCTCTGCCTGCTTAGACCCTGCCTCCCCCAAGTGGTGGCAAGGGGAACCTGTGACCAGAGTCTTCAGTAACCACAGCAGAACCAGTGACTCAGCCCCCAGTGCTGGCACCCTCAAAACCAGCTCCATCAGCAGGAGACGCTGCACTGGCAGCAGTGCTGCCAGCACCCACAGACAACATGGGAGCAGAAGTACAGCTGGTGCACGAGGTGGCAACATCTGAGCCAACGGAGAGCCAGTGGAGGAAGATGAGACCCAGGTGACCCTGGAAGCAGCAGAAGTGACCGCAACCAGGTGACCCCAGTAGCAACACCGGAGACTGCAGTGACATTGTAAGCAGCGCAGCACCAGCAACCTCAGAGGCACAAGAAGCACAAGGAGGGAACCAATGACACCTCTGGCAGAGGCAGTGGAGGGTGGCTAGCACAGACTCTCAAATACAACCAGAAGCAGACCAGAACCAAAGTAGCCAAAGCCGTACCCAAATAAGAAAGGGGGTTACTACCAGAAATGCGCTAACAGAGGATAAATTCATCAAACACCATGGAGAAAACTACAGTAACACGGAAGATAAAGAGAATGACAATTCTCCAGAAAACAAACTTGAATTCACAGAAGACTACAATCTAATGGACAGAGAATTCAAAATAGCCATCATAAAGAAACTCAACAAGTTACAAGAAAACTCAGAATGACAGTACAATGAGCTCAGGAATAAAATTAATGAACAGAAGGAGTACTTCACAAAAGACACTGAAACTCTAAAAAGAAAAAAACAAATAGAAATTATGGAGATGAAGAACACAATTAATGAGATAAAAAATAATACAGAAACCATTAAAAACAGAGCAGAATCTATAGAGAGAGAATTAGTGAGCTCAAAGATAGAAACCAAGAAATGATTCAGGTGGAAGAGGAGAGAGAACTAGACTTTTAGAAAATGAAGAAATTCTTCAAGAAATATCTGACTCAATTAGGAAAAGTAACATAAGAATTAAAAATAGCCCAGAAGGAGAGGAGAAGGAGACAGGAGCAGAGAGTTTATTCAACAAAATAATACTTCCCAAATGAAATAAAACTTCCCAAATGAGGGGAAGAAACTGGACATGCAAGTACATGAAGCTAATAGAACTCTTAATTACCTCAATGCAAAAAGACCTTCTCCAAGGCATATAATATTAAAACTGCCAAAAGTCAATGACAGTGAAAAAATATTACGGGCAGCAAGAGAAAAGAGAATAACCTACAACAAAGAAATCCCAACCCCCAATTTCAGTGGATTTCTCAGCAGAAAACCTACAGGCTAGGAGAGAGTGGAATGACAGATTCAAAATAATGAAAGACAAACACTATTAGCCAAGAACACTCTATCCAGCAAATGATACTGCAGATATAATGGCGAAATTAAAGCTTTCCCAGACAAACAGAAGCTGAGGATGTTCATTGGAACTAGACTTGCCTTAGAAGAAATGTTGAACAGAGCCATCCTACCTGAAACATAAAGGGAAAGGTTTACAAAGCTTTGAGCAAAGAGATGAATAAACAGACAAATTGAGAAAGTTGTAGCTCTATATCAGAATAGGTTAGCAAACACTTAATTATAACATAAAGGATAAAGGGAAAGAAAATATCAAAAATAACTATAAATATTTCAATTTGGTCACAAACTCACAACACAAAAAAGAATAATTTGTGACAACAAAAACACAGAAGGGGAAGAGGAACGGGATGGAACCTGCACAGGCTAATGGAGATAAGAGGCTATCAGAAAAAGGACTATGTCATCTGTGAGATTTTTTATATAAACCTCATGGTAACCACTAAACAAAAAATCAGAGCAGAGTCACAAATCATAAATAAAGAGAAAACTGAGAAAAACATCACAGAAAACACCAAACTGAAATGGCAGACAGAAATACAAGGAAAAAGAAACAACAGAAATATACAACTACCAGAAAACTAAAGATAAAATGGCAGTATCAAGCCCTCTTATATCAGTAATCACTCTAAATGTGATTGTAATACAAATGGATTGAATTCACAAATCAAAAGACACAGAGTGGCTGGATAGGTGAAAAAGCAAGACCCAACAATATGCTGCCTCCAGGAAACAAATCTCAGCTCTAAAGACAAACATAGATTCAGGGTGAAGGGATGAAAGATGATATTCCAAGCAAACGGCAAGCAAAAGAAAGAGGGGATGGTTATAATTAAGTCAGACAAAACAGACTTCAAGCCAAAAAAAGATAACAAGAGACAAAGATGGGCACTATATAATGATAAAAGGGACATTCCACCAAGAAGACATAACTTATTAATATATATGCACCTAATGTAGGAGCACCAAAGTATATAAAGCAAGTATTAACAGACCTAAAGAGAGAAATTGACAGCAACACAATAATAGTAGGGGACTTGAACACTCCACTTACATCAATGGATATATCTTCCAGACAGAAAGTCAACCAGGAAACGTTGACCTTAAAGGAAACACTAGACCAGATGGACATAATATATATATATATAGAACAATCCATCCAAAAACAGCAGAATACACGTTCTTCTAACTGCACATGAAACATTCTCAAAGATAGACCACATCTTAGGAAACAAGCCTCAATAAATTTAAGAAGATTTAAATCATATAAAGCATCTTTTTCAAGCACAATGGTATGAAAACAGATCAATTACAAGAAAAAAGCTGGGAAAGTCACAAATATGTGGAGACTAAACAACATGCTACTGAACAACCATTGGGTCAATGAAGAAATCAAAAGAGAAATAAAAAAATACCTGGAAAAATAAAAATGAAAATAAAATGTACCAAAACGTATCAGAGGCAGCAAAAGTGGCACTAAGATGGAAGTTTATAGCACTACAGGCCTACCTCAATTAAAGAGAAAAATCTAAAATAAATAAGCTTACGCTGTACCTAAAAGAGCTAGAAAATGAAGAACAAGCCCAAAGACAATAGAAGGAAGGAAATAATAAAAATCAAAGCAATAATTAAAGAAATAGAGACTAAAGAAACAACAGAAAGGATCAGTGAAACTAAGAGCTGGTTCTTTGAAACAATAAACAAAATTGACACACTCTCAGTGAGACTCACTAAGAAAAATAGAGAGAAGACTCAAATAAAATCAGAAAGGAAAGAGGAAAAATTACAATGGACACCACAGAAATACAAAGGATTACAAGAGAATACTATGAAAAGCTATACACCATCAAATTGGATAACCTAGAAAAAATGGATAAATTCTTAGAATCACACAACTTCCCAAGACAGAATCAAGAAGAAATAGAGAATCTGAATAGACCAACCATAAGTAAAGAGATTGAAACAGTAATGAAAAAAACTTCCCAAAAAAAACAAAAGTCCAGGACCAGGCAGCTTCCCCAGTGAATTTTAAGAAACTTTCAAAGAAGACTTAATAACTATTCTTTTCAAACTCTTCCAAAAAATTGAAGAGGACAGGATGCCTCCTAACTCATTTTATGAGGCCAACATCATCCTGATACCAAAACTAGACAAGGGCAACAAAGAAAAAGAAAATTACAGGCCAATATTGCTGATGAAAATAGATGCAAAAATCTTCAACAAAATATTAGCAAGTTGAATACAACAATACATTAAAAGGATCATACAACATGACCAAGTGGGATTTATTCCAGGGATGCAAGGATGGTTCAATATTTGCAAATCAATCAATGTGATACACCACATTAACAAAATGAAGAAGAAAAATCACATGATCATCTCAATAGATGCAGAGAAAGCATTTGACAAGATTCAACATCCATTTATGATGAAAACTCTCAATAAAGTGGGTATAGAAGGAAAGCACCTCAATATAATAAAGGCCATATATGACAAACCCACAGTCAACATCATACTCAATGGAGAAAAACTGAAAGCCATTTCTCTGAGAACAAGAACAAGACAAGGATGCCCACTCTTGCCACTCTTATTCAACATAGTACTGGAAATTATAGCCAGTGCTATAACACAGGAAAAATAAATAAAAGGGATCCAAATTGGAAAGGAAGAAGTGACACTCTCACTATTTGTGGATGACATGATTCTATACATAGAAAACCCTAAAGAATCCACAAAAAATATTAGAAATAATCAATGAATACAGTATAGTTGTAGGGTACAAAATCAACATACAAAAATCAGTTGCATTTCTATACACTAACAACAAACTAGTGGAAAGAGAAATCAAGAATACAATCCATTTACAATTTCAACAAAAAGAATAAAATACACAAATATGAATTTTTTGTGTGTGTGAGGAAGATCAGCCCTGAGCTAACATCCATGCTAATCCTCCTCTTTTTGCTGAGGAAGACCAGCTCTGAGCTAACATCTATTGCCAATCCTCCTCCTTTTTTTTCCCCAAAGCCCCAGTAGATAGTTGTATGTCATAAATGCACATCCTTCTAGTTGCTGTATGTGGGACGCGGCCTCAGCATGGCTGGACAAGCAGTCTATCGGTGCACGCCCGGGATCCGAACCCAGGCCGCCAGTAGCAGAGTGCGCGCACTTAACCGCTAAGCCACAGGGCCGGCCCCCCTAAATATAAATTTAAGCAAGGAGGTGAAAGACCTATACACTGAAAATTATAAGATATTATTGAAGGAAATTGAAGAAAACATAAAGAAATGGAAAGATATTCCATGCTCATGGACTGCAAGAATCAACATAGTTAAAATGTCCATATCACCTAAAGCAATCTGCAGAGTCAATGCAATCCCAATCAGAATACCAATGAAATTCTTCACAGAAATAGAACAAAGAATCTCAAAATTTATATGGAACAACAAAAGATCCCAAATAGGTAAAACAATCCTGAGAAAAAAGAACAAAATTGCAGGTATCACACTCCTTGAATTCAAATTGTACTGCAAAGTTATAGTAATCAAAACAGCATGGTACTGGCAGAAAAACAGACTCACAGATCAGTGGAACAGAACCAAAAGCCCAGAAATAAAACCACACATCTATGGACAGGTAATCTTCAACAAAGGAGCCAAGAACACACAATGGAGAAAGGAAAGTCTCTTCAATAAGTGGTGTTGGAAAAACTAGACAGCCACATGCAAAAGAATGAAAGTAGACCATTATGTTAAGTCATACACAAAAATTTACTCAAAACTGATCAAAGATTTGACTGCAAGACCTGAAACCATAAAAACACTTAGAAGAAAATATACACAGTACACTCTTTTACATCAATCTTAGCAGTATCTTTTCAAATACTATGTCTACTCAAGCAAGGAAAACAAAAGAAAAAATAAACAAATGGGACTATATCAGACTAAGAACCTTCTGCACAGCAAAGAAAAACATCAACAAAACATCAACTGGGGGAAAATAACTGCAAATCATATATCCAACAAGGGGTTAACTTCCAAAGTATATAAACAACTGATACAAGTCAACAACAAAAAACAAACAACCTGACCAAAAAATGGGCAGAGGATATGAACAGACACTTTTCCAAAGAAGATTTACAGATGGCCAACAGGCACATGAAAAGATGTTCAACATCACTAACTATTAGAGAAATGCAAATCAAAACTACAATGAGATATCACCTCACACCTGTCAGAATGGCTATAATTAACAAGACAGGAAACAAGAAGTGTTGGAGAGGATGTGGAGAAAATGGAACCCTGGTATACTGCTGGTGGAAATGGAAACTGGTGCAGCCAGCATGAAAAACAGTATGGAGATTTCTCAAAACATTAAAAATTGAAATACCATATGATCCAGCTATTCCATTACTGGGTATTTATACAAACAACATGAAATTAATAATTCAAAAATATTTATGCACCCCTATGTTCATCACAGCATTATTCACAATAGCCAAGACATGGAAGCAACCCAAGTGTCCATCAATGGATGAATAGATAAAGAAGATGTGGTATATATATATACAATGGAATACAACTCAGCCATAAAAAAGACAAAATCGTGCCATTTGCGACAACATGGATGGACCTTGGGGGTATTATGCTAAGCAAAATAATTCAGACATAGAAAGACAAATATCGTATGATTTCACTCATATGTGGAAGATAAACACATATATAAGGAGAACAGATTAGTGGTTACCAGAGGGAAAGGGGGGGAGGACAAAAGGCGTAAAAGGGTACATATGTATGTATAGTGATGGATAAAAACTAGACTGTTGGCTGTGAACACAATGTAGTCTATTCAGAAAGTGAAATATAATAATGTACAGCTGAAATTTATACAATGTTATAAGCCAATATGACCTCAATAAAATAATTGAAGAAAACAATCATTTACATTCCAAATGTAGAAGAGAACATTAAGTAAGACAGGTCTTAAAATCTTTGTTAATTTTCCAAAAGATTATTGTTTGGAAGGAGTTTTTCTTTTTTTTTTTAATTTTATTTATTCATTTATTTTTCCCCCAAAGCCCCAGTAGATAGTTGTATGCCATGGCTGCACATCCTTCTAGTTGCTGTATGTGGGACGCGGCCTCAGGATGGCCGGAGAAGCGGTGTGTATGTGCGCGCCCGGGATCCCAACCCGGGCCACCAGCAGCGGAGCGCGCGCACTTAACCGCTAAGCCACAGGGCCGGCCCTGGAGTCTTTCATTTTTAAACTTACAAATTAACTCTATTTACTTCTATAAAGGATATGAAATGGCCAGAAGAAGGATTATCTTATACCTATTGCTTTAGAGGTAAGAACTAAGATAAATGTGTAGAAGTCAGAGTGATACAGATATAGGCTCAAATTAAGGAAGACCTATTTTAAAATTAGAACCAACAAAGAATGACTTTTCCCAAAGATCTGAGCTCTCCATTCGTCACCAGGCCTGCATGGATGCTCTGTAAGGAAGCCTGCATCAGGTGAGAACATCCAGGTGGTACCCAGTGCTGAGATCCTATGATTTCTATGATCTCTCAAGGCAGTTTCTTCAGCTTTGCTAGCAATGTGAAATATTGTATTCTGATCAAACTCCTGCTCTTCAGACTATCCTGGAGCCCACAACAGAATGAATTTTATTCCCTTCTCCTAGGATTTCAAACTGATTTGTTGAAGGACAAATAGAGAAACTTCCCTTGGCACACATCTACTCTTACTAATTTATATTTTTGCTATAGAGATTTCTAGAGGCTTTAATCACACAGAAATCTCAGCTCCAGGCCTTATAGAGACTTCCAGACCTTGGAAATGTGAGCAAGAGATGGACAATCCTACTAAAAGTTTCCTCTTCCACATATGGATCAGATTACATAATACTGTGTCACTGATTCAAGCAGTATCATCAAATTAAAAAACAAATTAAATGTCACCTTTTCTAAGAAGCCTTCCCTGACCACACTACCAAAAGAAAGTCCCCTACTGTCATTCGTTCACACTTTGTTTAGTCCTGTCACAATTTTTATCACAACTTATCATTATTTTACTTGTCTGCTTACTTGTTTTTTGCCTGTCTCTGAAATATAAGTTCCCTGAAAGCAGAGACCATGTTGGTCTTCTTCACCACAGTATCCCTATGCCTAGGACATAAAAGGTGCTCAATAAGTACCTCTTAAGGACTTAAGTTCTGATTGAGCTGAACACTTCTTTTTCCCTCTCCCCTGCCCTTCCCAAGCATTGTGAATTAGGTTTCTGTGATATTCTTTTCATAAATTCTTTACCACGTGTGGTAGGTATTACCACTCTTCACTAAATATTGCTGATTCTTCCTTCAAGGTACCTGGTAGGGTTGCACTTCTCCACCTCCTCTGAAGGCAGCTATGGCCATGTTACTTAATTTGGCCAATGTAATATGAGCAGAAGTTATGTGTGTCATTTCTAGTAGAAGCTTTAAGAGCCATGGAGCAAACCTTCATGTTCTTTTTCTTCTGACCTAGTGATCATGAAAGCATGTATGAAAATGGAGCTCCATCAGCCTCAGTCCCTGAGTATCTATGATAAGCAGAGCACCCAGACCAACCTCCATTGACATGCATCATGATAAAGAAATAAATCTTTCTTGTTATAAGCCATTGATATTTTGAAGGTTTTTTGGTTCTGCAGTATAACGTAGACCATCCTCACTGATATATATTATCATTGACTGTTAGTACTAGATTCATAAACAGATTTTTTAATGCCATAACTTTCCACTCTTGCACACAACCTCCTCCCCAAATGTGTTTATACAGCCCCTACTTTCCAGTGAATAGTGGAATGTCACCATTCATGACTATGACAAAGAAAGGTTCTCAGAATGGGTCTAAAATATTTTGGAGAAAAGTTGTTTTATATACTAATTACCCTATGAATGTGGCTGATTGGTCACAGAATACTTTTCTTGGAAAGGTGAGAAAAAAATAGAAACTTTAGGATAATTATACTGAGAGAGTTACTCAATTCAACTAATAGTCACTGAACGTTTACTATGAGCCAGGCACTGTGCTAAATGGGAAGAGATATGCAAAGATGAATCAGAACCAATCCCTCTTCCAGAAAGGGAAGGAAGATATTCACAAATATGGCTAACTTAATAACAAGATAGGTGGCTGTAAGTACCATATAAACAACATGTAAGTGACCATCAAGGTGAGGAGTGGTAACTCTGATAAGGTGGCATTTGGGCTTGGCCTAGAAAGATTCCAGATAGACTACTAGAACAATAAAGAAAACTCTACTCAATTTCACAAATACTTTCTAAAAGCCAGATATATTCAAGGCTCTAGGCCTCATATTGTTCAGTAATATAAAGATTATTAAGAAACCACTGTTGTCTTCCAAAGACAGCATTCAATGTAGCAGTGAAGATGAGTACACAAATATCAAGGATCATACAAGCATCATGAGACATAGATAGTCGCATGAGAGTTCAAATGAGGAAGAAATCACATTCAAGTGGGAGGATCTGTGAAGAACGCAAGAAGAAGGTGAGATTTGAGATGGGTCTTGCAAGATGGAAGGATTACAACAAACAGAAATGGATAGAGGCAAGAGTATTCTAGGAAAAAAGGATGGCAGGAGCAAAAAGGACTGAGGTGGAACAGAGTTTAGCTTAGGTTTGGAGAACAGTGAAGAGTCCAATTTAGCTTGAAAGCAAAGGATACAAATGGAGGTAGCAGGAGATGAGGCTGGAAAACACACTTTGGCACATAATCGAGAAAACACTGAGGGTCTGACTGAATATTCTTTCTTTTTTTATAAGAAATTCAAAATATAAGAAGCCACTTAATGTTTCTGAACAGGAAGTGGCATGACGGCTGCTTTGGTTTGGAACAGTTCATCTGGAATCAGTATAGGATGAACTAAAGGGAAAAGAGATAAACAGTTGAGGACAAGTTTTTCTCAGGCAAAAAGTTAACAAAGGTTTGAAATGCAGCAGGGGCAAGGGCAAGAGAAAGGTGCAGATAAATGCAAAAGACACTGCTGGAGGTAAACCTAATAGACTTGGCCATTTATTAGATGTGAGGGTCATGGGAGAAAGAAAGAATGAAAAGCTCTTTTTAAAGTTTCAAGTCTGGCCAACTGGCAGGTTGGGGATGCCATGAACCAAAATAAGGAAGTTAGCAGGATGTGAGGAAAATGCTCAGCTAGATTTTGACTCAAAACAAAGACAAAGTAAATGATGACTAAATGTCAGTATAAATCAAATTACTAAACCCCAGGTGTAAATAAATCCTGGTGCATACCTTATGTTGACAGGCCTCATCATCTGTTCTCTTCATACAGCCCAGTAAGAGTTATAGATAGTGCTACACCAAGAACTAAAAACCAAAGAAATAAGCCCTGGTAAGATATTCAGAGGAGTGCTTATAAGATCAGGTTTGCAAATTATTCCACACATTTTCATAATAAAAAGGGCCAAGATAGGTTCCACATACGGCCAGCAGTATTTAAACTTCACAAATTGATTGCACTCTATGGACTCACTCTCTGAGAAAAACATACATTAGCACATACTCACACATTAAAATATAAACTTTGTGGGAGAGGGTGTTTCCACAAAACTCCTAATAGAGAGTTATAATTATACAGGAGTATTTGAAGTAAAGATTCAACATTGTGTTAGCCTGCTTAGAAAGAATGACAGAGTCCTAGATGACTGGAACTTGAACGAGTAAGCACTAAATCACAAGTGGGTGAGGTGGGAAGATGATGAAGAAAACAAAGCTAAAGACATAGAATTAAGATACAATCCCAGCTGCCAACTGTTCCTGTGTGCTGAATAGGAAAAGGAGCCCAGTCACCAAGTGTTTCAAGTCTGCAGACTCCAATAGGACACTGTTTATTCAGAACTCTATGGCTTTGGGAGCTTGGCTTAGAAGCTTTCATACCACTAGTCCCAAGCCCAGATACAGAACCAGTGTCAAATGCCTTTAACTTTAGCAGAAAAGAATACTGAGATGACCCTTATGGAAGGACCAAAAAGACACCAAATAAATTGAAAACTAAATCTAAAAAACTCAAATCAGGGCGCTACAATTCCTGGGAGGAAGCATTCCTAGAGAGAAGGGTAGTGTTTATTACAACTGATATATAAAAAATCATATGCCTTTTCTTTTTGGAACTGCTATTCTTTCCTACAGATCAGCAATCTTTTCACATGTATGCAGGGGTGTGTTGTTTTTGGAGGTGTTGATGTTGAAATGATATCTGCTTTAAATCTCCAGAAATCTAAGGGGGCCCCAGTGCTCAGCAAAATCAAAGACCAAATGTGCCTTTCAACTCTGAAAAGGAAAATTTCCTATCATGACCTAGTGCTGTAGAGACTCACAGAGCTGTGCCAGTTGGCTGCTTCCTTATATACGCCCTGTGTGTGATCCTAGGCTCAAAAGAACAAGGCAAAGGGGCAATGAGGAATCTCAACTCAGGCTGCCTTCTGAAGAATTCAGGTACTATACCCAACACACCGCTTGATGGGTAGGGTAATTTTTGAGCAAAGGGGACAGCTGTACCACACAGGCTCAGGGCAAATTCTAAAATAGAATTGCCACAATCACGTCTAAGGAGATCTGGAGGGATGGCACAAGCAAGGGAGTAATAAAGGAGGAAATGAGATACTGAATGTAAAGTCAAAAGACCTGGATTCAAGTTTCAGCTTTCCCACTGGTAACTGCATATTTAAGTCATTTTGCTTCTTTATCTGTACAACAGGGTTAATGACAACAATCCCACCTATTTCAAAGAACTGGTATTAGCTGGAAACACAATCATAAAAGTGATGCATATTATTTACTTTGAAATAATAAAGTCCTACCTAAATGTACAACAGTTGCTCGTCCATCATCTATCCGCCTATTCTACTCATTACAGTCACTGAGATTACTTTCTTTCTTTTCTATCTTGGTACAGCCACACTCCTGTATTACAGCTGAGATCAGACCTGTGCATGCCTGGGATTTCCTAGACGTCAGCAGAAGAGCTGGGAGGAGCCCAGATCCCTACCTTGTTGGAGACAGAAGCTGCTGCAGAAGATAGCCTGCTGCTATCTTCATCATGTCTGGGTGGTAAGTGAGGTTTCACAGAGGGTGCAAGCAAACCGAGGTGAATGCAAAGGAAAGAGAGTGTCCACATTCCCATTTCTATTCTTTAATTCATTTTATGTACATCTTTCATCCCAGAGATTTTTCCTAAACTTAGGACATAGTAGGCTGAGGGAAGCAACAAGGTATTATATAAAGAGTAATGATCCAATGACAACTAAATGCTATTCATAACCCTGAACTGTTTCTGGACAAGAAAAAAAATAGCTGTAAAGGATATGATTAGGACAATTAGAGAAATTTGAACATGGATTTTAGATTAGATAACAGTATTATATCAGTGTTAAATGTCCTGATTTTAATAGGTGTATTACAGGTATGAAATAAATATCCTTGTTATTGGGAAACACACACTGAGTGATTTAAGGGAAAGACTTGATGTATGCAACTTACTCTCATAAATTGAGAAAAAATAATAATATTTAAATATTCAGAGAGAATAAGGCAAATATAGCAAATGTTAACAATCAGTGAATGTGAGTGAAGGATAAACTGAAGTTCTTTGAAGCTTCCCTGTAGATTTGAAAGTACCTCAAAATAAACTATTTTAAAAAATAGTTAGTGGCTCAGAAATCAATAGACCTGGGTTCCAGCCATCATGTGACCCTTGGACAAGTCACTTGGCATCTTTCAGTTCAATTTCCTCAGACGGTAAAATGGGCATAATGATGCCTATATGCCCTACCTCCTTTCCAGAACTGTTCTAAAATGTAAAGCATAATGATGATACCAATGTGGAAGACTTGGAAAAAACAAAAGCTTTAGAGTCAAAAGACAAGGTTTAAATCCAGTGCTCTACCACTTATATGAATAGATTGCATGGATCCTATCTTAAGCGTCAGTATTCCTACCTGTAAAATGGGAGTAACAATATGTACCTTAATGGATTACTGTGGAGGTAAAATGAGACAATGCCTATAGGAAAGCCCTATATAATTTATAGAGCTTGGTAACATACCAGAAGAGATAAGAACCATGTGTTCTTCTCCAAATGATGCCACAAATTTGGCATAACAGTACCTTGCCAGTGTCCTCTACCTATAAATTAGGTATAATGATACAAAACTATCCAACTGGGAGAAACAAAAATAGTTTTATAATATAATAATCAATAAGGTATTAATACAGTAATGTCCTATTTATTCAGCATTATCAGATAATAAACCATTAAAGAAAGTTAATTTTCAATTTAAATAAAATTTATCCCTTTAAGCACTGAGAATTTTTTATTTTAACCATTTTAATGGAAAGCTAACATTTAATACTTTCCTGCCTTCTTAAATGATTTTGGAACTCAATTTCATTATCATGACACCATCAATTAATCTGAGGTTGTCATATATTTGATGAACGTTCTAGGATGTACAATTATTGAATCCTACACAAAAGGGGCCAAAAGCACAATGACTTATAGACTTTATATCTGTTTTTCAGACATTTTCAGTCTCTGCCCTAACTTAAATTCAATTCAATTGTCACTTATTTTTCATATTAAGGATCTGTTTCTGGACTCCTTCCCATTTCACCTCCATATCCCTAGTTTCTGCTTCTAAATTTCTGAAGGGTAGGAAACCACATCCTCTCCCACGGAGTAGAGTGCCCAGTGAAAACCACTTTAGCTATGTGAGACCATTTTGGCCAACCTCTAGACTCCCAGTTTTGGGCCAGCCTCGTGGCTTAGCAGTTAAGAGCGCATGCTCCGCTACTGGCGGCCCGGGTTCGGATCCCGGGCGCGCACCGAAGCACCACTTCTCCGGCCATGATGAGGCCGCCTCCCACACACAGCAACTAGAAGGATGTGCAACTATGACATACAACTATCTACTGGGGCTTTGGGGGAAAAAAAGGAGGAGAATTGGCAATAGATGTTAGCTCAGAGCAGGTCTTCCTCAGCAAAAAGAGGGGGATTAGCATGGATGTTAGCTCAGGGCTGATCTTCCTCACAAAAATTAAAATAAAATAAAATAAAATAAAATAGACTTCCAGTTTTATCCTAGATGTTGAGATTACAAAACTGACCTTCAATTGTATAGTGCTATTACTGTTAATGAGGCAATGAGAGCAGTGTTATACATGTTAAATTAGTCATTTTAAATAGCAACTGGGTCTAAATAACAATAAATTAAGCTTATAATTAGTGATAAATTAAGCCAGGGAAGGAAAATTACTTGATATATTCTATAGTCTTTAAGTCTCAATTAATCAACTTCCTACAGGCATACAACACTCAATAAGAAAGTACTTTAACTTCTATGATCTCACTTGAGTCTCTGAATAATCTTGTGGGGTGAACAGGATAGGTGCTCTTGATCTCATTTCATATATAAAGAAACTGAGGCTCTAAAAGATGAATTGTACCTAAGATCTGGTTAGCAAAGATTTGGGACGTGAATCCTGGTTCCAGATATCCCAGGCCAATGCTCGAGCTGCTGGGCCACACTAAATTTCATGAACACACTGGGGAATCTCTGTAAGTACAGTATCTCTGAAGACCATTTTATCAGCTACAGTCCTGGAGGGAAGGAGATGTGGACTGTTTCCAAAAAATACAAGCCCAACAAAATAGTGATCATGACCAGGTGGGGGATTATAAACTTTGGAGACCAAAACCTCTTCCCTAGGTTTCAGCAATGCCCTGAAATGCTGATGACAATGTTCAGAATGCCCTATGAGAGCTGGAGACGATCTAGAAAGAGGACAAAAAACTTGCCAAGTAACTGATGTGTTTTAAAATAAGGTGCTAATAGAAAAATTACAATTATTTGTCTGAAAAGATAAGGGCTGATAGCTGAAAACAGCTTTAGAGTCACACAAAGTAAGGAGATGTTAATACATGGTTTTCTTAGCAAGTCTAAAAAACCAAAACTTAAAGAGGTATCCTCCTGAAGTTTCAAAGAATCAGTTTAAGGACAAATTAAAGAATGTCATATTTTCATGTGGTAGTCTTAGGGAACTCTTCACTCCAAGTTATATGGGTTGGAATTATAACTAGCTTTAAGAAGGATTTAGAAAAATTAATATGAGATCAAGATATAGAGAAATTAGGATTTTTTTAGTGTCTAATCACTCTGTGAGGTGATGTCATTCCTCCCATAAACCGTCTCTTAATGCCACTGTCCAAAACAAAATCCCTGGCTGAATGGATCATGGGTCTGAATCAAAGTGGTATATCTAATGCTTTTATGAGTCATAGTCAGTGCATGTAAATATTATGGATCCTGAATAAAACTTTAAAATTATTTATCAGGTTCCTCAAAAAATTAAAAATAAAATTACCCTATGATTCTGCAATACCACTTCTGTGTATATATCCAAAAGAATTGAAAGCAGGATTTCAAAGAGATATTTGTACAACTATGTTCATAGCAGCATTATTCACAATAGCTAAAACATGGAAGCAAGCTAAAAGAGTTCATCACCACTAAACCAGCCTTATAAGAAATGTTAAAGGGACTTCTTTAAACTGAAAAGAAGAGACACTAATTAGTAACAAGAAAACATATGAAAGTACAAATCTCACTGATAAAGGTAAATATACAATAAAGATAGGGGATTAATCACTTATAAAGTTATTATGAAGGCTAAAAGACAAAAGTGGTAAAAATAACTATAACTACAATAATTAGTTAAAGGATACACAAGATAAAAAGATGTAAAATTTGACATCGAAAACAAAACATGGGGGGAAGTAAAAATGCAGAGTTTTAGAATGCTTTCAAAGTTAAGTTGTTATCAACTTAAAATAGACTGTTATAAATGTAGGTTGTTACATATAAGCCTTTGCATATGTAAATATGTAATGTTTTTTGTATATGTTATCTGTAAACACAAAGCAAAAACCTATAGTAGCTACACAAAAGATAATGAGAAGGGAATCTAAGCATACCACTAAAGAAAGTCATCAAACCACAAAGGAAGAGAGCAAGAGATGAAGAAAGGAACAGAGAGGAACTAGAAAACAGCCAGAAAACAATTAAAATGGCAATAAGTACACACCTACCAATAATTACTTTAAATGTAAATGGACTAAATTCTCCAATCAAAATACATAGACTGTCTGAATGGAGGAAAAAACAAGACCCATCCATGTACTGCCTATAAGAGACTGACTTCAGATGTAAGGAGATACACAGACTGCAAATGAAGGGACAAAAAAAGATATTCCATGCAAATGGAAACCAAAAGAAAGCTGAGGTAGCTATGCTTATATCAGACAAGATAGGCTTTAAAACAAAGATTGTAATAAAAGACAAAGACAGGCATCACATAATGAAAAAGGGGTGAATCCAATAAGAGGATGCAACATTTGTAAATACTTATGCACTCAACATAGCAGTACCTAAATATATAAAGCAAATATTAACAAACCTAAAGGGAGAAAAAGACAGCAATATAATAATAGTAGGGGACTTTAATATTCTACTTACGTCAATGGATAGATCATCCAGACAGAAAATCAATAAGAAAACATTGGCCTTAAATACCACATTAGGCCAGATGGACTTAATAGATATATACAGAAATTCCATTCAAAAGCAGCAGAATACACATTCTTCTCAAGTTCACATGCATTTTCCAGGATAGATCATATGTTAGGCTACAAAACAAGTCTTAATAAACTTAAGATGACTGAAGTCATACCAAGTATCTTTTCTGACCACAATGGTATGAAACTAGAAATCAATTACAAGAATAAAACTGAAAAATTCAAAAAATATGTGGAGACTAAACAATATGCTACTGAACAATCAATGGGTCAACGGAAAAATCAAAAAATACCTTGAGACAAAAGAAAATGAAAATAAAACATATCAATATTTATGGGATGCAGCAAAAGCAGTTCTAAGAGGGAAGTTCATAGCAATACAGGCCTACCTTAAAAAACAAGAAAACTCTCAAATAAACAACTTAACTTTACACCTCAAGGAACTAGAAAAAGAAGAACAAACAAAGCCCAAAGTTAGTAGAAGGAAGGAAATAACAAAGATCAGAGCAGAAATAAACGAAATAGAGACTAAAAACACAATATAAAAGATCAATGAAACTATGATCTGGTTCTTTGAAAAGATAAAAATAATTGACAAATCTTTAGCTAGAGTCACAAAGAAAAAAAGAGAGAGGGCTCAAATAAAATCAGAAATGAAAGAGGAGACATTACAACTGATACCACAGAAATACAAAGGAACATAAGAGACTACTATGAATAATTATACACCAACAAGTAGCATAACCTAGAAGAAATGGATAAATTCCTAGAAACATATAACCTTCCAAGACTGAATCATAAAGAAATAGAAAATCTGAGTAGACTGATTACTAGTAAGGAGATTGAATCAGTAATCAAAAACCTCCCAATAAACGAAAGTCCAGGACCAGACACCTTCACTGGCAAATTCTACCAAACATTCAAAGAAGAATTAATACCAATCCTTCTCAAGCTCTTGCAAAAATTGAGGAGGAAGGAACACTTCCAAACTCATTTTACAAGGCCAGTATTAACCTGACACCAAAACCAGACAAGGACACCAAAAGAAAAGAAAATTACAGGTCAATATCCCTGATGAACATAGATGCAAAAATACTCAAAAAAAATAATAACAACCCGAATTCAACAATACATTAAAAGGATCATATACCATGATCAAGTAGGATTTATTCCAGGAATGCAAGGATGGTTTAATATCTGCAAATCAATCAATGTGATACACCACATTAACAAAATGAAAGATAAAAATCATATAATTTCAATAGATGCAGAAAAAGCATTTAACAAAACTTAACATCCATTTATGATAAAAACTCTCAACAAGGTAGGTATGGATGGAACATACCTAAACATAATAAAGATCATATATGATAAGCCCACAGCTAACACCATACTCAAGGATGAAAAGCTGAAAGCTTTTCCTCTAAGATCAGGAACAAGACAAGGATGCTCACCCTTGCCACTTTTATTGGACATAGTGTTGGAAGTCCTAGCCAGAGCAATTAGGCAAGAAAAAGAAATAAAAGGCATCCAAATTAGAAAGGAAGAAGTAAAACTGTCACTACTTGCAGATGACATAATTTTATATATTGAAAACCCTAAAGACTCCACCAAAAAACTATTAGAAGTAATCAACGAATTCAGTAAAGTTACAGGATACAAAATCAATATACAAAAGTCTGTTGTACTTCTATAGACTAACAAAGAACCATCAGAGAGAGAAAGTAAGAAAACAATCACATTTATAAGTGTATCAAAAAGAATAAAATACCTAGGGACAAACTTAACCAAGGAGGTAAAAGACTTGTACACTGAAAATTATAAGACATTGATGAAAAAAATTAAAGACACAAATAAATGGAAAGATATTCTGTGTTCATGGATTGGAAGAATTAATATTGTTAAAATGTCCATACTACCCAAAGCAATCTACAGATTCAAAGTGATCTCTATCAAAATTCCAATGGTATTTTTCACAGAAATAGAACAAACAATCCAAAAACTTGTATGGAAACACAAATGACTCCAAATAGCCAAAGCAATCTTGAGAAAGAAGAACAAAGCTGGAGGCATCATGCTCTCTGATTTCAAACTATATTACAAAGCTATAGTAATCAAAACAGGATGGTATTGGCATAAAAACAGATATATAGATCAATGGAACAGAATAGAGAGCCCAGAAAAAAACCCATGCACATATGGTAATTAATTTACAACAAAGGAAGCAAGAATATACAATGGGGAAAGGACAGCCTCTTCAATAAATACTGTTGGGAAAACTGGACAGCCACATGCAAAAGAATGAAAATGGACCACTATCTTACACCAAACACAAAAACTAACTCAAAATGGATTAAAGACTTGAATGTAAGACCTGAAACAATAAAACTCCTAGAAGAAAACATAAGCAGTTAAGCTCCTTGACCTCAGTCTTAGCAATGATTTTTTGGATCTGACTCTAAATGCAACAGTAACAAAAGTAAAAATAAACAAATGGGACTATATCAAACTAAAAAGCTTCTGCACAGCAAAGGGAATCATCAACAGAATGAAAAGGAAACCTATTGAATGGGAGAAAATAGTTGCAAATCATATATCTGATAAGGGTTTAATATCCAAAATATACAAAGAACTCATACAACTCAATAGCAAAAAAAATAAACCATCTGATTAAAAATTGGGCAGAGGATCTAAATAGACATGTTTTTCAAAAGAGACATACAGATGGCCAAGAGGTACATGAAAAGATACTCAACATCACTAATCATCAGGGAAATGCAAATCAAAACCACAATGAGATATCACCTCAACCTGTTACAATGGCTACTATCTAAAAGATAAGAAATAACAAGTGTTGGTGAGGATATGGAAAAGAGAACCCTCATACACTGTTCATGGGAATATAAACTGGTGCAGCTAGTATGGAAAACATTATGGAGGCTCCTCAAAAAATTAAAAATAGAACTACCATATGATTCAGCAATTCCACTTCTTGGTATTTATTCAAAGAAAACAAAAACACTAATTCAAAAAGATATCTGCACCACCATGTTCATTGCAGCATTATTTACAATAGCCAAGATATGGAAACAACCTAAGTATCCATCGGTGGATGAATGGATAAAAACGATGTACTGTATATATATACAATGGAATATTATTCAGCCATAAAAAAGAATGAAATCTTGCTATTTGTGACAATATGGATGGATCTTGAGAGCATTATGTAAAGTGAAATAAGTTAGACAGAGAAATACAAATACCATAAGATCCCCCTTATATGTAGAATCTGAGAAACAAAACAAAAAAACAAGCTCATAGACACAAAGAATAGATTGGTAGTTGCCAGAGAGTATGTGGGGAGGTGGCCAGGCAAAATGGGTTCAGGAGGTCAAAAGGCACAAACTTCCAGTTATAAAATAAATAAATACATCCAGGGGTATGTAACATACAGCATGGTACCTATAGTTAATAATAGTATATTGCATATTTGAATGTCACTAACAGAGTAAATCTTAAAAGTCCTCATCACAAGAAAAAAATTTTTTTGTAACTATGTATGGTGACACATGGTAACTAGACCTTTTCGGTGATCATTTTGCAATATATACAATGTATATATCAATTTGCAATGTATATATTTTGCAATGTATTGAATCATTATCTTGTACACCTGAAACTAATATAATGTTATATGTCAAATATACCTCAATGAAAAATTAATTAATTGATTTTTTTTAAGGTGGAAGCAACACGAATGCCCATAGACAGATAAGTGGATAAACAAAATGTGGCATATGCACATAGTGGAGTATTATTCAGTCTTAAAAGGAAAGGAAATTCTGACACATGTGATAATATGCATAAACTTTGAGGACGGTATAGTAAGTGAAATAAGTCAGTCACAAAAAGACAAATATGATATTATTCCATTATATGAGATATCTAGAATAATCGAATTTATAGAGACAGAAAGTAGAATGGTGATTGCCAGGGGCTGAGAGGAGAGGGGAATGGGAGTTATTGTTTAATAGGTACAGAGTTTTAGTTATGCAAGATGAAAAGAGTTCTGGAGATGGATGGATGGTTGCCCAACAATATGAATATATTTAATACCATTGAGCTGTACATTTAAAAATGGTTATTATGGTAAATTTTATGTTATGTATATTTTACCACAATTGAAAATCATTTTAAAATTGTTTATCAGACCCTATTAAACATACCTCTTTCCCGACTCCATAAGGAGGGCTGACAATGAGAAGGCAATTTTATAAACTGAGAAGAACTTGTCTAAAACAGTACAGAGAAAGAAAGATACTAGGCGCATCTCAGCAGAGCACTTGGGACCTGAAAAAGGGGAAGAAAGCAACTAGGCTGGCTTTTCATGTGGAAGTGTTTCTTTTATTGTCCAGTATTAATCTTTTAAAGCATTTCTTTATTTATACAAGTTCCAGAAGCATTCTGAAGGTAGTCCAGATGTTAGATGAGGAATCAGAATTCCTAGGTCCGATTGCCACCTTGGCCAGGGATCCCTACAATCATAAAGAGCTGCTGCAGTGACTCAAAGCCAGACAGGAAGCAAAGAGAGAGGAAAGACAAATAAGCCAAACAGCCTGCCATCAAATGTGAAATTATCCCTCTCCAACTTGTTTAGGCCCAGTGAGTAATAGACTCGGTTTACATATTTCTTCTGGGGTTTCCAAATTACTTCTGCAACAACTGGGGCATAGTGAGAAGTTCAAAAAAAGGGCCAGCTTTCTAGAGACAGAGGATGTCTGTATATTCAGGTAGAGGATTTCTACACACAGCTCTATTAATGTACATTAGCCCCGCCTTGTGGGTTTGTCTATCAGAATAACCAATTTTAAGTTAATCAATGTCAAGTCTCTCAGGAATGTAGGCAGATTCAAGGACTCGGTGCTATAGAAGTAGACACACTGTCTACACCCACACCCACACATCACTGTTGCTGTGTTTTTCTTCCACGCCAACACCATTTGCCTATAAAACCCATGCCATGACCACCCATCCTTCCCCACATCCCCACCCAGGCCCTTTTGTTCAACCTCAGCTCTGATGAAACAGAAAAAAAAAAGGGTCCTCCCTATTTGTTCCAATTTCGACAACTATGAAATCCTAAATGAAACATTGTACATCAAATTGCCATATGGCACTCTCATTGCATTTTTAACTCACTCTCCTAATTTAGCTAGAAGCAAATCACCAGCTGGTAAAGGGGGAAGGAAGTCTCATTACATTACACTGCATGGGGCAAGAGGAAAGACATGCTGGGAAGGGAAGCATTTGTGTTAGGAAACCAAGGCAGGAGACCAGGTCCCATT
This sequence comes from Diceros bicornis minor, assembly GCF_020826845.1. Lineage (NCBI taxonomy): Eukaryota > Metazoa > Chordata > Mammalia > Perissodactyla > Rhinocerotidae > Diceros > Diceros bicornis. Next base: position 61,983,295 of record NC_080781.1, read on the forward strand.
ATGGACAAGGCCACAGTCTCTCTGTGTTAATCCTTGGATAAGCCACTTAACTGTTCTGTGTCTCAATTTATATGCTATAAAATAGGGTCTCATAATTCATTCAAATAAAATGCTTAGAGAACACTGAGGTCCAGGCACTATGTCAGGCAATTTGACCAGACTTAAAAAGTGTTCCCTTTCTCAGTGCCAGTAAAACCACACCAAAGATATAACATCACACCCAAGGGCACTACAAATAACAATGCTAATCTTTCTCAAATGGTTATTATAGAAAAGGAGACCAAGACCAAGCACATCGACACCTTCTTTGTGAGTGAAGTTGCTTTTACATGCTATCCCAGAGGCTTTCTGATCAGTATCTGCTTTACTCTCATTGGAGTGTCTGCAGGCTATACGGCAGAAAGCAACATGACCCACATTGCTTTGCTCTTCTTTTTGTAAAATGTATTCTTGAATTCTCAAGGAATGACCCACATCCAAACTCCAACCAAGTTATTGATTACTACAATTTAAGTTTATTTATGGCACAAGTATTGCCACAAATATGTTTTTAAAAAATATACTTATGGGCCGGCCCTGTGGCTTAGCGGTTAAGTGCGCCCACTCCGCTACTGGCAGCCCGGGTTCGGATCCCCCAGGGCGCACCGACGCACCACCTCTCTGGCCATGCTGAGGCAGCGTCCCACATACAGCAACTAGAAGGATGTGCAACTATGACATACAACTATGTACTGTGGCTTTGGGGAAAAAAAAGGAGGAGGATTGGCAATGGATGTTAGCTCAGAGCTGGTCTTCCTCAGCAAAAAGAGGAGGATTAGCATGGATGTTAGCTCAGGGCTGATCTTCCTCACACAAAAAAAAAATAAAATAAATAAAAAATATACTTAGACAGCAGAGACTAACATTTATTAAGAGCATGTTACTTTTAAATATATTATTTCATTAATACACTCAATGACCAAGGTTGGTATTACTGTCTCCATTTATGGTTAAGGAAACTGAGACTTTAAGAGGCTCGTAGCTTGCCAAATGCCATCCAACTAGTCGATGCCAGATATGGAATTCAAACCCAGGTGTGTGTGCCTCCAATGCCAGTGCTCATTCCCATAACATCATGCCACTGTACTAAGCCACGCCATGCCATTCCTTGCTGATGAGCTCTATTTCCTAGATAGAGAATATGCTGAAACCTAAGCTCAGTAACATAACTTCAACAAAGACTAGATCTTTAACTACTTGAGCCCCAACTGTCCTTTAGGTAAGATTGAAAAAAAAATAGACGACTTAAAGCCCTGGGGTCCAAAAGTTATACTTTTCCTAACAAACTAGTTTCTAGTGTTCCCAAAAGGACAGAAGTTAATGATGGAAAACATCCCCAAGGCAACAATCTAATTCCATTCCTTCTCTAGCTCTCATCTATCTCTGCCGAAATCAGGCTAAGCAGGTGGCTGGAAAACAGAGTTGACTCCATGACCTCCCAGATCCCTTCTAACACTATAATTCTGATTCTTTTTGTTCTACTTACATAGGAGAACCTGTGGTTACTCTCTAAAACTATGTTTTAGAGGCCAGATTGCTCCATTTTAGTAAAGGTACCACAAATAACATGAAATTACATCTAGCAACTGTCACACTTTTAAAATTCCTATTAAATCATACCAAAATAATCATAGAAAAATACCAAAATCATACCAATCAATCACAAGGAATAAATAAGAACCAGGGAAGCTGAGAGGTACTCCTATTCATAACATTTCATTTCTTTAGACCTCAGTGAAATATTATCTGACAAGATGGAGAGAGCCTGACTGGGAAACATGCCCTGTTGTGACTTTTGTGGTTCCTGTCCTGTTGCCTTCACTACTTGGTATATTACATCATTGTTAACTATAAAGGGAACTGCTGTCTGATCCCTTTAATGAACGAGAAGTTCCCAAACCTGTTAAGGAGAAAAAAGACTCCTGTTATCTTATGACAAATAATATATCAGAAATCATGGGTTTCCCTTCCAGCAGAGCCATAGATTACTTAGGCATTACTTAGTTGTATCATACACCTTAGGGCTTAATATATCAGTTCAAAATTCAAAAATCAACAAATGCATACAAACTACTCAGGGGCTTTGTAAAAGACCCCAATGACTGACTATAATGGGAAAGAGGAAACAGGAGTTTATGACCAAATACCAAAAGACAATCAAAAAGGGCGAATTGTTTCTGCCCTGGAGAAGCAATGTGTTTCTGATTGGTCATTGAAGAAAGCCGAACCCCTGGATGAGAGCTTCTTGAGAACAGAGCTGAGATTGTGTCAGGCCCTGGGCTAGGCCCTAGGAATGCATCACTGATGATGGGGACTTTACCCATTCATAGAGGAAAACACCTAGTAGCACCATATAGATTCTGAGTCTTCATTATGCATGAGGAAGCAGGCTATTTCCAAAACCACTTCCTTGCATATCTCTCTACACAAACCCAGCTGAAGCTGGAAAAAAACAAGAAGTTCCAAGGAATGCACAAGAAACTCAATGCCCTGTCCTACCCAACAATAGCCAATTAATGTTGCACAGCCTATGGTCTTTGAGGACCACACTGTCTCTTTCAAAACTACTCAACCCTGCTCTTTTAGCGCAAAAGCAGCCATAGACGATATGTAAACAAGTGGGCATGGCTATGTGCCCATAGAATGTTATTTACAAAAACAGACATTATTTACGTAAATAGGTGGTGGGCAGGATTTGGCCCATGGGCCATAGTATGCTGACTCCTGCTTTAGTGCAAATAGAGCAAGGAGAAATCATTACTACTCCTTATGCCCTCTCCCTTCTGCCCAGGACTCCTGAGAAATAGCAAAGAGCAAAGGTGCAAGGCTAGAAAGTTTCCCTCAATCAGTTATTCTCAAAGTTAAAGGCTACAAAACCCTTCAAAGTAAACGATGCCTGTGAGTATCTATTCAACTTACTTCTACTTGTCAACATTAGAAAATAAAAATCTTTGCTGGTCCAATGGAGAGACCAGAGCTACCTTCTCTGGTGTGGCAATGGGATGACATATGTTTTTTATTAAACATCATGTTATTAACTCCTGCCTGGTGCAGAAACTCAGACAGTATCCCATAAGAAAGATCAAAGCCACAATTGGCCAGTAGCTTTCAGAACACCCAGAAGCTCCTGGAGGGCCACATTTTGGGGAAGCCAGTCCTAAAAGGGGCTACTAACTCCTTGAGGGTGAGACTGATACCAAAAGAAAAGAATTCTCCCTGGAGAGAAGACTTGCCAAGCAAGTGTCTCCTTTCCTAGTGGCCGGTTCAATGCTTCAATCAGCCAGATCCTGCTGGACTTGTTAGACCTGTCAAAACAACAGCAACAGCTTTGATAATAATGCCAGACATGGGTCAGGGCAAAATTGCCTGCTGCAAGGAAATCTATATAAAGGGCTCTCCCCAAGAAACATGCCAATTATCCTCATATTGCCAGGGGAGCAGAAACTGATTAAAGGCACAGGAGCAAGAGAGAGGCAAAAGGATTGGACCTAAATATCACCATGGCACACCTATGTTTATCAGTTCCTTTGAATGGGGGCTGCCTAACATGTGGCATGAGGGGGTCCAAAAGACTTTAAATCACAAATTTGGAGGGTGGCAGGTGAGTCACCAGAGCAGGGACAAGTGGCTAGGCATAAAAACAAGAGAGTAAGACGAAGTCTCTGAGAGGGCTTCCTAGGATCCTGGAGGGAGGAGGAGGTGGCAGCTGGTAATGGGAAACATTGAGGAGAGTAAATGATAGGGTTTTACAGAGTGAGCTGCATAAGGAGATGGTGTTAGGAGGACAGGCTCAAGGAGCAGAAGAGGGCTGAATGCAAAGCCAGGCCAGAGCTGGGACAGACATCAGGGAGAATCAGGTAACTACCATGGGAAGGGACCATACAGGAACGCTCAGAGACACAGACTTCCCAAACCCACCCTGTAAGGTATGAGCACTGACCCATTCTACAGAGAATACATCAGAATACAGTAGAAAATTTGCAGCCTTTCAGAGCCAGAAGATCTGGGTTTGGACCACAATTTGCCACTCACTAGCTTAGTAACCGAGCAAATCACTTAACTTCTCTGAATTTCAATTTCTTCATCTGTAAAACTGGGAGACCATCATCTGCCCTTGGTTACTTCACTTGTATAAGAGGAACACTAATAATACCCTGATTAGCTCATAGGGTTGTTGTAAAGATCAAGTTGAGATCATATGCCAAACTGTTTGGTGAACTGAAAAACACTAAGAAAGATGTTATACTTTCATTATTTTTATGAAGCGTTATTATTTATGGTATCAGTGCAAACACACAACTCTATCTAAGGATGAAACTGGTTTCAAACAACATGTGTATTAGCCTCAAAACTCAGCGTTCACAGATAACTTGGGCTAAATAACGTCTGCACCACCTATGAAACTTCTAAAATAGAAAAACAAGTGGCCTATTAAAATATGTCCCTATTTTTCTTCATTATTAACGAATAGACAATTTTTAGGCTTATTTTCCATCCTAAAGATGCAATGAAAAAGGCCCAGGGTCACCTTCTCCCCCATCACTAATATGAAGCTTCCCCAATTTTTTTTAACCACCTCCATTGGCTTCAGAGAATTCTCCTTTAAAGACCTCTACCTTTGTCTGGACTGTCTTCTCTGCAGCAGCCTTCACAGAATAGCACACAGTTGGTGGATGATGCCAGAAACTCTACCACAAGCTCTGGTCTATCAGCCCTGTCAGCTACTCACTTCTCTACTGCTGTTCTCCAGCTTTCAAACCTTTCCTAATGGCCACTTCCTGTGGACGTGTGTACTGGTGGCTGCTTCCATTTCTCTACAGAAGGCCCCATATCTCTTCTTGATACTTCTACTTTCTGAACTACCTGTTCCTCTGAACAGCACTTATATTCTCTTTGATCATTAAAGGGAATAAAAACAATGTGGAACAGTGGAAAGAATACTCAGAGAATCTAAGTCTTAGCTCTACTACTGACAAGCAGTGCGAAAGTACTTAAGCTCTCTAAGCCTTTGTTTCCTCAACTATAAAATGGAGATAATAACACTTTCCTTCCCAGATTAAGTTATATAATGTATGTGAAAGTGCCTTGTATACTATAAAGTGCTTTGCAAATGTTAGTTTATATCCATATCTATATCTATATCCACATGCAGGTAATCAGTCAGCCTGAGTGAGATCACATTCACAGATCCCAGCTATGCTGATGCCCAGCACAAACATTACCATACCTAAAACCCAACCCAATTTTGTATTAGAGTTGCTTCATTCTCATTCATAATTGGATTCTCTAAATTTCACGTTTAGAACCCCTCATTTAGAACCTCCTCCTCTGGAGGAGAGGGGTTTCTATTATAGAAGGTCTGTCTCTTGATCTTCTATTTCATCAAGCTCCTACTAGGCAAGGGCCAATCAGAAAAAGTACAGCAGTAACTTCAGACTCCCTGAACCTTCCCCTACTCCATTCTTGCAGGTCTGTGAAACATCTGACTGCCTTCAGGCCAACACTGGAGGTACATAATTGGCAAGAGGCAGTGAAGAGAAAACAATTCTTTTCTTTCACAAGCTGAAAGTGATTCTGAAAAAAATCACAGGCTCAGCAAAAAGAGGTTAGTGAAAGGTAGAGACTGTTTTCCTGAGGCATGATGACACTCCACAGAGACCAGGAGTGGGACTGATTATTGGGTTCCGGTACTGACTCTGTGATTAACTGGCTCTGTGACCTTGGACAAGGAACATCCCCTCTTAGGTTTGTTTCCTCATCTGAAATACGAAAGAGTTAAATGAAATTGTTCTCTTAAGGGCTCTTAGAACTCTCTGAGTCCATTTCCAGCAAGATACTGCCCATTAGTCAAAAGAAAAGGGAATAAACAGCATCTGCTTTTCACAAAGGAAAAGCAAACAAAATGCCAAGAAGCCCCAGCTTTCCTTTCCCTTCCATGCTGCTAGTGCAGCCATACAATCCCTCGCTGAGCTGTTACCCAATTAGCACACTAGTACCCCTTGCTTTCCCATTTAGTAGAATAACAGAATAATCATTCCCATAAACCCTGAAACACTGGCTGTGGATTCTAGAAGACAAATCTCTCCAGATAAACCAAATAGGGAGAGATATCAATATTTCCCATGTTAAGAGAAAGAGAGGGGCTGGCCCGGTGGCGCAAGTGGTTAAGCGAGCGCACTCTGCTTCGGCGGCCCGGGGTTTACCGGTTCGGACCCCAGGCGCGCACGGATGCACCGCTTGTCAAGCCATGCTGTGGTGGCGTCCCATATAAAGTAGAGGAAGATGGGCACAAATGTCAGCCCAGGGCCTATCTTCCTCAAGAAAAAAGGGAGGATTGGCATCCGATGTTAGCTCAGGGCTAGTCCCCCTCACAAAAAAAAAAAAAAGAGCAAGAGAAATTCAGCATGGCGATGATGGTGGCAGGGACATCTTCTTTACAACTTGCTTTCAGTTTATTTTCCTGCTCTAAACAAAAGTTGTAAGGGGCACCTATAAAACACCTTGACGGCATATTGCCCCACCCTCCTCCCCCCACCTAATGAATTCAGGATTAGTCTCCAGCTGTCAGTTGCCACATACATAATACATACTTTGCCAATCACCGGGAAAGGCTTTTCCACGACAGCCTGGCTCTGGAAATAGAGTTGAAAGCCGAAATGTGGCCCTCCTGCTTCTGGGAAGTCCTTAATGAAAACCTTTTGCAAAGAACTGCCTTGAAATTCCTAATATGGTACTAGAATGCTGGGCCTATTGTTTGCCACTTGTGAGATATTCCATGCTGCTTTAGGATAAAAATAACACGGGGAGAGGACTTTGTCACCCTTTAGTAATGCCACACATTTCCCAATATACACTATCTGCTACATGAAAAGCAGCTGCATTTGCCATAAGAAGTCAACAGATGAATAGAGAAGAGAGGAGGCCTCTGGAACTACCCAACCAGCTAGTGTAGGCTCTTGGGGCAGGAAACAAAGAGGACAGGTGTCACACCACCAAGACGTATTGCTCCTTTTCTATGATAAAGGAAAGAAAACACAACCAGACCCTAATTGAAGTGGGGCTAGATTGCTCAGCAGGGAAACGACCTGATGCCAGCCATGATAGTAGGGGTAGGGGAGAATGGGAAACTTTCCACTAGCACAGTTCTTCACTGTCACCTGGGTCATTTCAAACAAAAGCACCTCCAGCCCTAATAAAGAACATCCAGACAGTTTTAATGAAACATACCTGCTTTAGAGTACAGTGCAGAAAGATCCTTGGAAACCACGAAATCTGATTCTGGTCCCAATTCAAACTCTAGCTCTAGGTCCCTAGAGGAGTCAGTTCTCTCTCTTGGCTTCCTTTTCCCTAGATATAAACCCAACAGAGTGGATGTGAAGCTTTCTAAACAAGCTTCCAGGTCTGTTGTTCTATAAAGAAGATGCAGGTAAATAAGCCAAGCACCTCTGTTTCTCTAAGAACAATCTTTAAAATGGCTTTGAGATGTAACTCAGATACCATAAAATTCACTCATTAAAGTGTACAATTAAGTGGGTTTTATTATACTCACAGAGTTGTGCAACAATCATCACAATCTAATTTTAGAAAATTTTCACAATCCCAAAAAGAAATCCTTTACCCATTAGCAGTCATACACATCCCAACCCTCTCCCCTAGTCCTAGACAACCACTAACCTGATATACCTAGTTTGCATAGTGATTTTAGCATAATAAGGTAGTGGACTTTTTAAACAATCTGCATCTTTTGAGATAATAATATGTTTTTTTCCTTATTCTAATTATTTGGTGTATTACATTATTACATGATTGACTTTCAGATGTTAAACTAACCTTGCATTTCTGGAATAAATTCCACTTCGTTATGGTGTATCATCCTTTTTATACGTTGCTCGATTTGGTTTGCTGGTATTTTATTGAGGATTTTTGCATTTATATTCTCAAGGGAACTTGGTCTATAGTTTTCTTTTCTTGTGATGTCCCTAGTTTTGGTATCAGACTGCTACTGGTCTCAGAGAATGTGTTAAAAAGTGTTCTCTTCTAATTTTTGGAAGAGTTTGCAAAGGATGGGTATTAATTTTTCTTTAAATATTTGGAAGAATTCACCAGTGAGGCTATCTAGGCCTGGGCTTTTCTTTGTGGGTAGTATTTTGATTACCAATTCAATGCTTTTACTTTTTATAGGTCTATACAGATTTTCCATTTATTGTGGAGTCAATTTCAGTAGTTTGTGTCTTCCTAGAAATTTGTCCATTTCATCTAAATTATATAATTTATTGGCATACAGTTATTCACAGTATTCCCTTTTATCATTTTTTTATTTTGCTAAGGTTGGTAGTAGTGTCCCCTCCTTCATTCTTGCTTTTAATAATTTGAGTCTACTGTTTTGTCATTGTCAGTCTAGCTAATAGTTTCTCAATATTGTTGACCTTTTTAAAAATCAAAATTTGATTTGATTTTTAAAAAATTTTCTCTATGGTTTTCCTATTCTTTATTTCATTTAATTCCACTCTAGTCTTTGTCATTTCTTTCCATCTACTTGCTTTGGGATTAGTTCTTCTTTTTCTAATTTCTTAATGTGGAAGTTAGGTTATTGAATTGTGACCTTTCTTTTTTCTCTAATGTAGGTATTTTAAAGCTATAAATTATCCCCTAAGCACTGCTTTTGCTGCATCCCAAAAGTTTTGGCATGTTGTGTTTTAATTTTTATTCATTCCAAAGTATTTTCTAATTTCCCTTGTGATTTCTTCTTTCACCCACTGGTTACTTAGGAGTGTGATATTTAATTTCCACATATTTATGAACTGCCTAAATATCCTTCTGTTATTGATTTGTAATTTCATTCCACTGTGGCTGGAAAACATACTTTGCATGAATAAATATATTCAGAAATGTTTTGTGGCCTAGAAAAGGGTCTGTCCTGGAAAATGTTCCATGTGCATTGAGAAGAATGTGTATTCTGCTATTACTGTACAGAGTGTTCTACACATGTCTGTAAAAGGTCTATTTGGTTTATAGTGTTGTTCAAGTCTCCTATTTCCTTGTTGATCCCTATCTAGTTGTTCTATCCATTATTGAAAGTGGAGTATTAAAATCTTTGACTATTACTGTTAGATTATCTATTTCTCCCTTCAGCTCTGAACACTTTTGATTCATGTATTTTGGGAGCTCTGTTGTTAGGTGCATATGGTTATAATTTTATATCTTCTTGATATATTGACTGTCTAAACATTATAAAATGTTTTTCTTTGTATGTCTTAAAAATTTTATCTTAGAATATATTTTGTCTGATATTAGTATAGCCACCCCAACTCCCTTTGGTTACTGTTTGCTTGGTATATTATTTTGTGCTTTTACTTTCAACCTATTTGTGCCTTTGAATGCAAAATGTGTCTTTTAAAGACAGCAAATATTTCAATCAATTTATCCATTTTTGACCAATTTATCTATTTTGCCAATGTCTGCCTTTCTACTGCAGTGTGTATTCATCCACATTTAATATAATTACTGATAAGGTAGGATTTATGTCTGCCATTTACTTTATTTTCTATATGTCTTATCTTTTTTCCTCTATTCCTCCATTATTACATTCTTTTGTGTTAAATAGATATTGTTTCTAATGAACTATTTTAATTCCCTGGTTGTTTCTTTTATTTTATATTTTTAGTTATTTTCTTAGTCACTGACCTCAGGATTAATTACCATCTTAACTTAAAACTATCCAGTTCAGATTAATTTTACCTTAGAAAGCAAACAGAAACGTTGCTCCAATATAATTGTTTCCTTCCCCTCCTTTGTGCTATATTGTCATACATATTGCATCTTTATATATCATAAGCTCATCAACATAGTTTTATAACTATTGCATTATGCAGTTGTCATTTAAATCAGATAGGAAAGAAAAGAGTTACTTAAAAAAGACAATTATACTGTCTTTTATATCCACCTATCTAGTTACATTTACTGGTGCTCTTCATATTTTGTGCAGATTTGAGTTACCATCCATCATTCTTTCATTTCATCCTGAAGGACTCCCTTTATTATTTCTTGCAGGGTAGGTCTGCTAGTGACAAATTCTCAGTTTTTGTTTTTGTTTATCTGAGAATGTCTTAATTTCTCTCTTGTTTTTAAGAATAGTTTTGATGAATATAGAATTCTTGGTTGACATTCTTTTTTTCAGCACTTTGAATATGTCAGCCTACTGCCTTCTGGTCTCCATGATTTCTGATGAGAAGTCAGCTCTTCATCTTATTGAGGATCCCATTCACCTGATGAGTTGTTTTTCCCTTGCTTCTTTCGAGATTCTCTCTTTCTCTTTCATCAGTTTGACAATAATGTATCTAGGTATGGATGGCAGTGAGTTTGTCCTACTTGGAGTTTGTTGAGCTTCTTGGATTTGGGGATTAATGTTGGTCCTTAAATTTGGGAAGTTTTTGGCCATTAGTTCTTCAAATATTCTTTCTGCTCCTTTATATCTTTCTTCTCCTTCTGGGACTCCCATTATGCATATGTTGATACATTTGATGGTATCCCACAGTTTCTGGGGCTCAGTTCATTTTTATTCATTTTTTTCTTTCTTTTGCTCAGACTGGATAATCTCAATTAATTTATCTTCAAGTTCTATGATTCTTTCTTCTGCTAGCTCAAATCTGCTGGTGAGCCTCTCTAGTGAATTTCTCATTTCAGTTATTTTACTTTTCAACTTCAGAATTCCTATCTGGTTCTTTTTTATAATTTTTATCTCTTTATATTGTCTCTTTGATGAGACATTGTCCTCATGCTTTCCTTTAAATCTTTAGACATGGTTTCCCTTAGTTCTTTGAATATATTTGTATTGTCTGTTTTAAATTTTTTTGTCTAAATTCCAACATTTAGGCCCCATCAGGGACGGTTTCTACTGACTACTTTTTCTTGTGTATGGACATGTGTCTTATGTATACTTTCCTGTTTCTTAGCATGTCTGATCATTTTTTGTCAAAAATTGGACATTTTAGACAATATAATATGATACTTCTGGAAATCAGATCCTGACCCCCAGATTTTGTTTCTATTGTTGTTTTTGTTATTGTTGCTGTTTGTTTGTTTAGTATATTTCTTGGACTAATTCTGTAATGCCTGTATTCCTTGTAGGGTGTGGCCACTGAAGTCTCTGCTTGGTTAGCTTAGTGGCCAGCTAGTGATTGTTCAGAGATCTCTTTGAATGTCTTGAACTATTAAGTCTTCCACCTCTTGCTGAGGGGCTCTGTGTGCATGTTGGGGCATTCCTTCAACACTCAGCCAGGCAGTTTACAACTCTGCCTCAAGTTCAGCCATAGGAGAGAAATTGGAGCCCTCTCAGGTCTTTTCCAGGCACATGCACAGCCCTTCTAGGCATGCACATGTCCTTCTAGATCCCCAGGAATATGTTTGAGCTTTTCAAAGCCCCCTTCGGATATCTCATTCCCCATTTCTTTCTTTTCTGTTTTTGACCAGACTCTTGCTTGCCCTGACTGGTATTGCAGCCTCAGGCAGCTGTGATTTTAAACACCCTGGGAATAGAACTTTTCCCATTGAGCTAGCTCTAAGTCCGGTGAAGTTATAAGAAGCCCTGTGAATGGGGCTTTTCTAGGTAGCTTTGAGACAGGTTAAATAGTGACAAGACACTGGGTATGCAATTTTTTGAGGGTCTACAAACCCTGTCTTCCCTCTCAGGTGCTGGAAGGCTACTGGTTTCCACAGCTACTGTGGTTACAAGGCTGTTGGTTTTCAAGGCTACCCCAAAGCTCTGAAGAAGGGAATGGGAAGCAGGGTAAGTTAAAATGCCACAAACCCTGCTGTTACAGAGGTTCAACATGTTTTCATCAATAAATACTCTTCAGATTGTTGCAAGTCTTTTGGTTAATATCCAGAGTTCTGAAAAAGTTGATTTTGACCATTTTTGCCAGTGCCCTTTTTACTTTTATGGAGGAGTTTATTTTCTGAGGTCTTTAATCTACCATTCTTTCCAAGTACAATCAATTTTTTTTTTGAGGAAGATTGGCCCTGTGCTAACAGCTGTTGCCAAACTTCCTCTTATTTCTTTCTTCTCCCCAAAGCCCCAGTACATAGTTGTGTATCATAGTTGTGGAGTTGTAGCTCTTCTGTATGGGACACCACCTCAGCATGACTTGATGAGCGGTGAGTAGGTCCACGCCCAGGATCCAAACCAGTGAACCCCAGGCCACTGAAGCAGAACACGCAAACTTAACCACTATGCCATCAGGTTGGCCCCTCCAAGTACAATCTTAAAGAAATCTTGCCCAGGCTGGGAATTTGCCTACAATGGAACACACTCCTGAGGGAGCAGAAGTTGATAGAAGCACTGGGGTAAAGTCTTTTTAAAGGATAAACAGTTGCCAGTTGTTGCCTCTAGGGTGGAGAACTGGGGAACTAGAACATTGGAGGAGGGAAAACATTTACCCTTCTGTACCTTTTGAATTTTGTAGCATGTTCATGTGTTACCTATCCAAAAAACATGTTAATATACTTATAAATGAAGAAGGAGGCAGTAAGTACTTTAGTTCTTCCCTGAAGACCCCATGACACATACTACACCCTGTCTGTTTCTGAGAAACTCTCCATTCACTTGAAGTGTCTTGTTCATTACCAGGGCCATTAACTACCAAGGTGGTAAAACAGGTAGCTTTGACTTAGGAACTCTTCCTCCTCAGTTTATTGTTTTTTCCTACAGACAGTTGCATTCCCATGGTCTAGTTCCTTTTTTCCCCCACAAAGCTCCACTTTGTAACAGATGATAGAATATATATCATATCCTGAACTTCTTCTTTATAGCTCTTCTCACAATTGTAATTAAGTTATTTAAGTGGGTAATCAGATATTTAATTCATGCTCCAAGAAGGCAGAGCCCATAGCAGCCTTATTCAACATTATATCCCCAATTTCCAGGATAGTGCCTGACACATAGTAGGTGCTTAGTAAATCCTTGTTGAATTAAGCTGAATTCCCTTTACATTGTGCAAGGCTTTAGCACTTGATGCAAGCCCAATAAAGCATCATGAGTGCCCTTCACCCCACTAGAAAAAAAATCAGCTCAAGATTTCCAGGGTACTCCCCTGGAAAAGCATGTATCTTTCCAGATACTCATGGGCTTTTAGGAAATTTCTATAGTAACTGATTAGAGAAACAGATGTCAGATTAAACAAAAGTATTTGGCTATGCTTTTAAAAATGAGGCTACAAAAATGAAGCTGAAAAGTAATTTTCCTTTATCACTCTTAACTCAGATTGAAAAACTTTTCTTAACAAGCAGGTCAAGCCATAATCTTCCCTACCCCAACCCAACACCATCCCTCATCCTTAAAAAAAAATCTTCTTACAAATGGTCACACTGAAATGCTGTCTTGGTTCACTTTTCCACCCTAGTTTCCACAGCACTCCCAGTCCAGCTACTTAGGAATCTGGTCTTCTGAGGACCTTCAATGAACACGGCAATATCACCTCCACCAAATTTTCATTCGACACTGCTTCACGTCTACTTACAGCAGTGCCATATGACACACTCATTTCATTGATCTGAGTTACTTTGGAGAATATCTAAAATAACTCCATGTGCTCCAAGGCACTGATTAAATATCACTGGGATTATGACAGGATATCTGCTGACTAAGAATATATATTACATTACCAACTCCTCCCTACAAACGATGGTACTACATCCATCCCAGAGGGATTAAAAGCTTTGGTCTCCCTCACTATAGAACTATTCAGGACAGAACTGAAGGGCATCAAGCTGACACCTCTTAAGAAGCATTCATCAAAAGGATAATCAGATAGGCTAGCATGATTCAAGTCATCTACTCATGCGGGACATATCAGTTGGAATTTCCCTTTGCCCACTCTCCCAGAGTGAGGATGAATTGGCTATAAAGTTAATGACAGAATCAATTCAGGTTGCTTGACTACTTGAGTAAGACAGTGGCAGCCCAGAGAACAGAGTGATAAAGCCAGGAAGAACCCTAAAACTCAATGACCAAACCTCTAATTTTACAAATGGGAAAACTCAGGCTCACGAAACTAAAGACTTACTCGACGTCATAGAGCTAGCTAGTGGCAGAGTTGGAAATAGCATCCATGTTCTCTGTGTGCCAAGCTAGAGATGGCTCCACTAAGTATATTCAATATCAAATTTTCCTCAAAGATGGAATCCATCCATCTTTCCAGGAAAGCAATTACTTATCAGATAGCTGCTCCAGTTGCCAAAGCAAGAGCTGAACAGGTACCCCAAAAAGATACCTTAATATAAACTTCTAAAACTCTTGTCTTTAAAAGTATAGAATGCAAGAAAGCGACATTTTTTAAAAATTTAAGACTAGGTTATAAAAGCTGTACAAATTATATTATTTCTACTTTATCAACTTTACGTACTTTTTTAGTACAGAATGCATCTTTTGTATTCATTTAAAACATAAATTTTCATTAGTTCAAGACAACCTATGTATGTGTGGTTGTGCATGTATATGTGTGGGGTTCATGATATAATTCTTTTTTCTGACATCTGTTTTATATATACAAACATATGTAAAGTATGTTATCCTTGGTTTTTGAAAGGCTATTTAAAAATTTTGTTTAAATTCTTGTGTTTAATTAAATACTGTCATGTACACTAAAATCATGTGAAAATTTATGTAGGCATAAAATAAGATCCTATCATTAAGTTACTCATTCCTTTCCCAAAAGATTAAAGTACAATATGCAATGCAAAAAAAAAAGTGAGCTTGTAGATCCCCTACCCCCCTCCACCTTTGTAAAGCTGAGGACCTGGGGCCCCAGTGAAATGACTTACCAAGGTCACAGATCGCATCAGTAGCAGAACCAGCACCATACCCAGGTATCTAAACATCATGTCTAGGGTTTTTTCCCATTATACCATCATTCCACCTCTGTTAATTCGCAAAAAGTGTCCAGTGGAGCTTCCCCAGAGAAATCTCTATCTGGAGACAGTCGCCTTCCATTTTTCTAGCCCATTAGAGTCCAAGACTCATAGACCAATAAAGCTAGATCATCTAGCTCAGGAGTTGCAGCCTGACTGAATCTAGGCTGTGAATATATGTTATTTAGCTGGCACATTAAAAAAAAAAAAAATGGAAGAAGGGCTGACCCCATGGCCTGGTGGTTGAGTTTGGCGCACTCCACTTTAGCAGCCCAGGTTCATGGGTTTGGATCCTGGGTGCAGGCCTACACCACTCGTCAGCCATGCTGTGGCAGCAACCCACATACAAAATAGAGAAATACTGGCACAGATGTTAGCTCAGGGCTAATGTTCCTCAAGCAAAAAAAAAAGTAAAGGCCTTTTGAATAAGGTAAGGGTGCTGTATTTTACCCCAATCACTCCAGCCCTATTAACCCACTTCCAACAGCTTCTACTTTTCTGTTTTCTCCTTGGCCTCTGACAGCATTTGAGGTTATGATCCCCGAATCTAGAGCAGGCATAATTAACCGCACACCAAAGTAAAACTAGTTGACGGAAAATGTGACATGTGGCATTATGTTTTACCAATAGCTATATTCACCACCTTACCAATAAAAATTCATTTAGGTTTTTCAGGTTAACTAGTTTTAGGTTAACTGCTAACTACAACCAGTGAGACAAATCCAGCCCACCACCTATTTCTGTATGCCCCCTCTCTCCTGGCTGAGCTGAGAATGGTTTTTATAAACTGTTGAAAAAATTCAAAGAAAGAATAATATTTCATGACATGTGAAAATTACGTGAAATTCACATTTCAATGTCAATAAATGAAGTTTTATTAGAACACAGCCACTCTCATTTCATGTACATATTATCTATGGCTGCTTTCTCGCAACAACGGCAGTTAAGTAATTGCCACAGAAACTGCATGGATCTCAAAGCCTAAAATATGGCCCTTTACAGAAAAGGTTTGCTGACCCTGAGCTATATCAAAGAAAATTTAAAGCTTCCAACTAACTGCTGAAAAGTCACAAATATTTGTGTGGAATTGTTAACACATTACACATCACTCTCAGATGAATCTTCCTAAAACACAACTCAAATCATGCCTCTCTCCTACCAAAAACATTTTGAATACTCTGCCTATAAAGAAAAGACTGAAATACTTAGGTCCTGCACAGTCAAGGCCTCTACCTTCCATTCCAACCTCATCTCTCAAACCTCCCTTCCTGTACCCTATATTCCAGATGACTTATTTGCTGTCCCTTCACATTCTCTGTGTATTCCTACTATATGAAATGCCCTGTCCTGAATGCAGTAAAATAAGCAGGGCCTTTAGAGTCAGGTCTGGGTTCTAATTCAGACCCTTGCCCTTATTAGCTGAGAAAGTTACTTAGCACCTATGAACTTCAATTTTCTCATCTATAAAATGAGAATAATAATCCTTACCTCATAAGGCTGTTACAATATTTTAATGCCTGGCACATGGAAACAGCTAAACAAGCGATTAGTGTTATTAATTCTGTCCAATTCCAATGCTACTTCCTCCTTTGCTTTTCCTTATCCTCCCACCAGGCAATGAGCTCTTCCTCTAATGTCATGTATCATGGTATCCACCTGTCCACTCTTCAGGCTCTGATCCATACCTACTACCTTAATGATAGTGATCAACGTCTTGTCTCCCATACTAGTCTGGGAACTCCTTGGGGGCAGGATCCATCTGTGACTCACTCTTACATCTGTGACAGCCCTGAGAACAATGGCTTGAATACAGTTTGTGCACAAGTATTTACTGAATGAATGGTATGTGTTCACTGAACTACATATAACACTTATTAGGTGTATCATGTTGCGTTGGGATATAAGTAAGGGCCACATCACTTGTTCTGAATAATACCTAACCTGAGCGCTTAGAAAATATTCAAAAAACATCAGAGACCAAAACTGCCAACATAAAAACAAAGGACAAACAGAAAGGTGGGCAATATATTCAACTTTCAGAGTGATGGTGTTTTTATTTTCCATTAGTTTAAGTTATAATCCTCATCTTTTACTCTAACAATTATAAATAGATCACATTTAAAAGGAGGGAATCAACTTCTTCCCCAAAGGAGACATGTTGAATATCATTCATAACATCAGTTACCTCTGAGCACAGATCTAAGTAAATTGAAATATTGAAATAAGTCCTACATTTAATGAATCAATCATCACACACAGTTGTGACTAAAACCTTATCTAGAGCTCTGTACAAAATCAGACACAAGCAGGGTAAATTTAGAAATCAAGTTCCACCTAGGTTAACATCTTTAACAAAAACTGCAGCTGGTTTTTGTAGCATGATGAACCAAGTTTCATTGGTTCCTAGAAACACTAGCCATTTGATTTGATGGTCAATTTAATAAGTTAAATAAAAAGATATCAATCATTCTTCCTGAATTTCAATGCCAGACTCCAAATGCCAAAATGAATCCACATACATGAATATAAAATTAATTGCTGAGAAACGCCAATGTAAGGAGTGACATTTTCCAACAAGATGACAGCAAAAAATATGTTTCCAACTACTTCTGCTTATGCATTTCTCTTCAGAAACCTACTGAAAAGTACACATTCACCAGCAGATATATTATTAACTTGAAGATGTATTATCAACAACTTAAAATGTTTAGCCATTTCCATTTACAAAGCACTTTCATAATACATTAACTCCTTTGATCCTCACAACAACCCTGTGAGGTGGGTATAATTACCCCCATTTTACAGATGAATTAAGTGATTTGTGCCATCTTATCCCCAGATGGTAAAGCCAAGATTGTAACCCAGGTCTTCTAAGTCCAATTCCAGCGTTCCCGTTTCCTTTTTCATACACACAAAGCAAGAACATACCTCTGTTTTGCTTCCACCCCACTTACTCTCAAAAAGTCACCCAGCTAGCATAGTGTGAGGAAGCAGAGTGGGAGTATAAACATTACTATGGTCAAGACAGTGGGAAACATCCCACCTTTGCCTCTAGCTAATCATGTTTTTAGAATCATGCAACATTAAGGAAAAAAATGAAGTGTGGGTTAGCTGCTGGGTTTTATTTCCTACCTCTCATATTTTTGACTTTCTATGTATACTTAGAAACAGAAAAACCACCATAAATATAAAGAAGCCCTTCCGGGCCAAAATATCTCTCGGATCTTTTGCCCATATGCAAAGGTTGAGGCCTGCATAATTGTTGATTCTTACCACTTTCAGTCTCAGAAAAGGAAAGAATAAAAACCACTACTTGCCCCTAGCTTACAAAACTTTTGCCCTTTCTCAAGTTTTTTATTTAACTGTTTATTTTTCTTAAGAATCTTAGAGCCAACCCTGATGGCATAGCAGCTAAAGTTCATGCTCCACTTCAGCGGCCCGGGTTCAGTTCCCAGGCGCGGAGCCACACCACTTGTCTGTCAGTAGCCATGCTGTGGCGGCAGCTCACATAGAAGAACTAGAAGGACTTACAACTAGAATATACAACTATGTACTGGGGCTTTGGGGAGGGGAGTGGGGAAGAAAAGAGAGGAAGATCGGTAACAGATGTTAGAAATCTTTCCCAGCAAAAAAAAATTAAAAAACAAATGCACTGGTCTCTCAGCAGGTTACCTTCACTCCAAAATGCTTAAGAAAAACAAAAAAAGAATCTTAACCTCTCTGATGTGCCTTAGCTGGTCATTTTTTAGCACAAACACATAATACACTTCACAAAGCCACTCCCTTCCCAGGGCTTATGATGAGCTTCATTTGACTGTGGATCCTGCACCAAGCAATTTACTGTAATAAGTAAATAAAAAGAAAATCCAAACATTCCCCCTTTTCCTTTGAGTGAACCTTCACCCTTCTAACTACTTTTGTGGCACAACCTGCATATCTTTAACCTCTCAATGAACTCTGTTAAGTGGCAACACACTCCAAACCCTGGCCTATAAGTCTCTAAGGATCAGCAATTCAAATACCCCATCTTTAAGGTACTGCCAAGAGTTTATTCTTGTTCAGGCCACAATAAGACAAACCATTAAATGATCAAACTCAATCAAATGACCAGCAAGAACTTGGACAATCTATATATTCTGCTCAAAGTGGACAGACAACACGTGCAGGGAAAGCACAGGCTCCAAGGGGCAAATCAGAAGAGCTGCAGAACAAACACCAGCTGGTAGCAGTTACCGTTGCACTGCCACTCCCAAGCATTTCTCCCTGCTCTTGACTGGCTGCATCTGCCTTAAGAAGGTCCCCACACTGGACCTACCCACAGTATTTTTGGGATAAATCCATTCTGAACAAAGTTATAAGTATACAGGACATATTTGCCAGTGAATTTTACTTTATTTTTCACAATTATCTTTCAGTCAAGAAGAGAAAAAATTATCACTCCACCCAATCACTATCCTCCATTTTTCTAAGTATATATTTGGCACAAAGGGTTGACTTGCCTGCACTCTTGTTGAAGATGGTTATTATTCTTTCTCTTACTCCAAGCCTTCTGCCAACTAGCAGAAATAAAAACTCCACACACAGTAGGGAAGCAAGGGGAGGGTCGTACAGCTGTCAGCTGTGACCCCTGGGAATGCCAAGCTAGATCAGGTTCCTTCAGCCCAGTGGCTCCCAATCCTAGCCCTATAATTCGCCCCCTGGGGGCTGAGCTCCTTGTGCCAGGGACTAGGCAGGTCTTTGTTCCACCCTTAAGCAGAATTCAGTGGCATGTGAGGCCATCCAATAACACTGAGCTTAGACTAACCTTGACCACAACCATAGCTCAGTAACTTAAAGGAAAAAATCAGTGAGGCAAAGGTGCTTTCCTTAGAAAATAACTTGCCATGGGGAATTTTTTACTGCCCCCACACTTATCTGTAGCAACCAGAGGCCAGGACAAAACCATAACTGCTGGCCTTAATTGTCAATTATTTAGGAGGTGCTGCAGCAGTTCCTTGGTCAGCTTAGATATCCCCTTGCCCAAGACATGGGTGCTAAGCATGTCCAACGGCACAGGCAGATTGTCCCTTCAGAACAACAATCTGCCAAGTAAGGACAGTTGCAGAGCAAGAGGGTCCCTGGCACAGCTACACATCCTGTATTAAAGGATCAAGGCTGGGGGCCGGCCCGGTGGCGCAAGCAGTTAAGCGCGCACGCTCCGCTGCGGCCGCCCAGGGTTCGCCTGCCGGCATCCCGGGAGCGCACCAACGCACAGCTTGGCAAGCCATGCTGTGGTGGAGTCCCATGTAAAGTGGAGGAAGATGGGCATGGATGTTAGCCCAGGGCCAGTCTTCCTCAGCAAAAAAAGAGGAGGATTGGCAGATGTTAGCACACGGCTGATCTCCTCACAAAAACAAAAGAAAAAAAGAAAAAAAAGATCAAGGCTATGGGG
The DNA here is from genome assembly GCF_020826845.1 of Diceros bicornis minor. Lineage (NCBI taxonomy): Eukaryota > Metazoa > Chordata > Mammalia > Perissodactyla > Rhinocerotidae > Diceros > Diceros bicornis. Next base: position 62,003,669 of record NC_080781.1, read on the forward strand.
CCTGCCTGCAGTGGTTAAAGTTTCTGCGCTCTGCTTCAGTGGCCAGGGATTTGTAGGTTTGGATCCTGGGCGCGGACCTACACAGCACTTATCAAGTCATGCTGTGGCAGGCGTTCCACATATAAAGTAGAGGAGGATGGGCACGGATGTTAGCCCAGGGCCAATCTTCCTCAGCAAAAAGAGGAGGATTGGCAACGGATGTTAGCTCAGGGCTGATCTTCCTCAAAAAAAAGATCAAGGCCACTAAAGGGAAAGGCCCAAAGTTCTAGTTGTAGCCACCACCTTCCACTTCTACTGACCCCACTTCCGAAGTGTCCGGAAACCCATTCACCTCAGAGACCTGGGCTGGGAATCACCCTGAATCCTTCCTTCCCCCTGCGGTATGGAAAAGTTTAAAGGCCAGAGCCACTGGCTCAGGGAAACAGTTCATCGAAGCCTTCCACTTACTTCTCATTGCGCTGATAAGCGCGTTGCCATCTTTGATCACATCTTTGATGAATTTATTGGTCCTCTCCAGCTCCTGTTCATAACACTTGAGCCTCTCACGGAAATCGGGGCTGTCCAGGTAGCAGTCGCTGAACTCCAGCGGGGGATGTCCCATGGTTCTGACGGCGGAGAGTGGAAGGAGAGAGAAAGACACAAAGACCAAGAGCATCAGTGGCAAATTAGGGGGAGTAGATGGCATAGATTGCGTGCAGGACCCGCTTAGGAAACTCCTAGCCTCCCTCCCTTTGAAGGACAGATACCTGTTCCGATGAGACTCCTGGGGAAAGCTGGCTGGTCTGTACCGGAAACGGGAGGCCCGGCGATTGCTTCAGGTGACAAGGAGAGCTAACGCAGTCGGATTCCGATGGGGTGCTGCCTAGCAAGCAGCATGCCCCCTAGGCATCGCCTCCCCTGACAGGCAGCAGAAACCGCAGCCGGGCTCGCCTCCGGAGACCGGCCAGATCCTTCCTGAGCAATTGCAAACGTGACACTTCGGCCCGCCCAGGGTGTAGGCGGGGGTGAGCGCTGGGGGTGGGAGCCGCCTCTCCTCACTCCTCGCTGGCGAGCTAGCTGAAGGTTTCCTTTTGCCGAAATCCACGGGCAACGCTGATTGCACTGTCCCCTCCCGCGGCTTAAAGCCAGCGCCTCTGCCCCGACCCAGCGAAGCCCTTGTGCCGAGCCGGAGCGCTCGGGCTCCTTCTTCAACTGTCTTCCTTGCACTCTAGGGTTTTGTTACCAGAGTCTTCCGGCTCCCAAGAGTTCTTCCTGGTCCAAGGGAGCCGGCCTGCCGTTCTGTTAGGCGCTGGAGGAGTTAAGCAGGGGCAGCAATGAAACGTAGCCTTCCTCCATAATCACCCGAGCGGGAAGAGGAGGGCGACAGCGCGACGCACAATAGCTGCGGTAGCCCGGCGCTTTCCTACGGAAACTGGGGAGCAGTCAGCGCCCTAGGACTCCAGCTGGAAAGCGTGGCGGCCTGGGAGATGTAGTCTTTCCGTTTCACGCCCCATGACTCCTCCCTGCGATCTCCCCACCACCCAGCAAGGGCCGCTACTCTCCCAGAAAGGCATTCCCAGCCTGCCCCAGGCTCGCCAGCTGGCCCAGCCTCGAGGGGTAGGTGCGCCACACTGAAGTTGACGTGGAAAGTTTCTGAAACTGGAGCAAGAACCCAAGAGTGATCGATTGTGAGAGGCCATCTCTCACTTCGCATTACTATTCGGCTGGATTGTTTATTCTTTTTCCTTTTTCTCTTTCCAGCCTCCCTTTGACCGACCAACTTGTTTTCCTCTTCCCTTTCCCATTTCTCCTGATCCTAGCGCTCTAATTCCCATGGGTCTTCGACCTGAAGGGTTGATTCCTACTCTAGGGTCTCTATGTTAAGCTCAGAGGCCCCAGCCAAAGAAAGGGAGGCTGTAATTAGGAGTTCACTTTTTCCTGAATAGGACCTCAGACTATCATACCTCATGGTTTTTGTGACCCAGCTCATTGAAGAGGCCATTGATTAAGCACATGATTTTCCATGTGTAAGTGGAAAACCTAAGAAGAGGATGTTATAAATTGTCTTGCAGCTTATCTAAGAGGCCTCTTGTCCATTGTCCATTGTAGGAGAACTGGGGTTCTTACAAGCAGCTGCTTTGAGATTAAGAGTAGCTAGGGGCAGGAAAATACTGTGTACATGAGCAAAAGGATCCATGCTGATTTTAGAGAAGTGTTTAGATTACATTGCCCTGTGAAGAAAGCCAAGAAAAGCCAGAACTGAAGGGAGTTATAAATAGAGTAACAATGGCTAACCCACCTGTACTAGTGTCCTATTGCTGTTGTAACAAATTACCACAAACTTGATGACTTAAAACAACACAAAGTTATTATCTTACAGTTCTGGAAGTGAGAAATGGACCTCACTAGGCCAAAATCAAGTTGTCAGAAGGGCTGTGTTCCTTTCTGGAAGCTCTAGGGGAGAATCCATCTTCTTGCCTTTTCCAGCTTCTAGAAGCTATCCACATCCTTTGGCTCATAGCCCCCTTCCTGCATCTTCAAAGCCAACAATGGCTGATTAAGTCTCTCTCCCACTGCATCACTCTGACACTGACTGTCCTGCCTCCCTCTTTCACGTTTAAGGACCCACCGAATACCCAGGATAATCTCCCCATCTCAAGATCCTTAACTTAATCACATCTACAAAGTCCCTTTTACCATGTAAGGTAACGTATTCAGTTTCCAGGGGAGGAACATTCTTCTACCTTCCACACAACCTATTATCCTATAAACCACCTCACTAATCCTCAAAACAATCATGCAAGATTAGTATTATTATTATACCCATTTAAAGATTAGATAGGTGAGTTGAAGAGAGGTTAAGTGACTTGCCCAAGGACACACAGCTAGTGCTTAAACTTGAGCCTAGCCTGGCTGGTTCTAGAGGCACTGCTCTTAACCCCTACACTATATCACAGTATGGTAAAGAGTCCAATGAGGAAACACCCTCTGAAAATTAATAAGCAGCCACATCCCAGAGAAAGATTTTATTTCCTACTCTTTTTACGTTTATCTTTTTATTTTTATTTTACCTTATTTTATCTTCATTTCCTACTCTTTTTATCTTTATGAGAAAATGTCCAAAATGGGCTTTAAAAGCACCAAAGCAAGCACTAAGGGCAGGTATGAATGAATGAATGTATGGTCTTTCATTCTAGCAAGGTTCCCTATAGCATTCATTCATTCATTTGACAAGCATTTGTTGAACACCTGCTATATGCCTTGACTTATAGAGCCTACACCCATATTTTCATCACTATGAATATTACCATTGACATTATTTATGTTAAGTCCAAGTATGTTCATCTAACTTCCTATACTCAAGTGTTTTACAGTCATCTGTGTTATCCTTTGTCTAGGCAATGAAACTAAAATGCAAAGGCCTTGGACCAAATACCGAAGAAGAAAGATGGTGGAAATTATAACTCAGTCTTTCAGATAATAGCTGCATTAATTGAGCATTATCCTAGATGCTTTGCACGCATCATACCTAACCCTCAAAAAAACTCAATAGGATTGGGGTCTTCAAATTTTTATTCACATAACCCCTAAAAGAATTTTGAGAGGCTATGTACTCCCTCACACATCTTTAGGTTGACAGCTAAATTTTTTCATCATGTTTAAATAGTTGCAAAAGGCATAATTTCTAGCATACTATACATGTTGAAAATTTAAAATAAAGCTGTTATACTACTCTTTTAAAGATTTTCATTGGATTCTAAATACCAGGGCAATTTGATGCTCACCATCAAACATTAACACAAAACAAAACAAAAGTGTAAACTTTTCTTTAACCTTCAGAAAATGTACATTGTTCCTTTTTTCTCCTTGAAATAAAATATCCATTGCATTCTCCCACAGAATTGTATTCTATCATAATATATTTTGGTACTTGAAAGTCCTCTATTGATCACCATGTTAAATTTATTTGCAACAAAATTATGTCCATAAGTAGAAATTAAATTATTTTTATTTCCTTGTGACCATAAGGCTCCAAGTATAAAAAGGCTTCTGGATTGAGTTATAACTGCAATTATTGTGCATAAACAAATGATAAAAATAGCATGAAGATATTATACATTGTGATTATTATTATAAAACATAAACTTTTATCAGAAATGCATCATTTAGAAAGATGGGTGGAGAAGGAGTAAGTTGTAGAGCCTTGAGTTAAAGAAGATTCCTAGACATCAATATTTGAAACTGTTGCTTTGTTTAGTCCCAAGGGTTTTTGCATCCTGAGTCAAAGTACCATAGTAAGATTTGTGACCTTTAAAATGAATGCTTTCCTTTTGAGAGACTGGGGAAGGGAGATGGGAAAGGCAAACAGGAGGTGAATTCTCAGGCAAATAGCCTTTAGGAAATAGTACAAAAGGAAGTTGAGGATTTGGAAATTGGTTCCCTTTCAGTTTTACTCAGAATTACCAAAACTTATAAGGAACCAAGATGTCCTTCAGTAGGGAAATGGAAAAATAAACAGTGGTACATCCAGACAATGGAATATCATTCAGTGCTAAAAAAGAAATGAGCCATCAAGCCGTGAAAAGACATGAGGGAACCTTAAATACACATATTGCTAAGTGAAAGAAGCCAATTTGAAAAGACTACATACTGTATGATTCCAACCATATGACATTCTGGAAAAGGCAAAATTATGGAGATGGCAAAAAGATCAGTGGTTGCCAGGGGATGGGGGGTAGAGGGAGAGAGATGAATAGGTGGAGTACAAGAGGATTTTTAGGGCAGTGGAAATGCTCTGTATGATACTATAATGGTGGATACATGTCATCATACAACATTTTGTCCAAACCCACAGAATGTACACACCAAGAGTGAATCCTAATGTAAACTATGGACTTCGGGTGATGAGGATGTGTCAATGTAGGTTCATCAACTGTAATAAATGTGCCACTCTGGTGGGGGATGTTGATAATAAGAGAAGCTATGCCTGTGTAGGGGCAGAAGTATATGGGAAATCCTGTATCTCCCTCTCAATTTTGCTGTGACCCTAAAACTGCTCTAAAAAATAAAGTTTTTAAAAAATATTGGGGGAGATAAACCCCATTTTCCCCTGTTTCTTGTATGTCAAAGTAACATCACCTCCACAGTCTTAATACAGACACTGTCTCTTTCCTAGGCAATCACTCCGTTTCAGCTGTGATGTTGTGGAATGAACACTAAGATTGGAGCAATACAGGTAATACAGACCTGAAGTCGAGTCTAGCTCCACCCCTTAGAAGCTCTATGACCTTAAGCAAGTCACATGTAAACTCACCTTGGAATAATATCTCCTTGGAATAATGTCTTATTCACAAATTTTTCTAAGGCTTAACTGTAGATAATGTATGTGGAGTGCCTGGCACATAATAACTCCTCAATAAATGTTGGTTGAATCCGATGCTTTTTCATTGTTCTTGGTCTGATGGACAGAATCAGAGGCAGAGAGGAGTCAGATCACTCACAATGATATTCCTAGAAAAACATTACTATTTATATAACAATACAACTTGATCCCTGTTCTTCATCATCATATGAAAATAAAAAGCCATACTCTGAGGAATTTACATTTCAACTTACATAGAAATGCTAGCCTGATTTGTGGTCTGGTTAATATGCTATCTCAACTTTCAGGACACTCACAGGGTCTGCAGCATAGCAACACAGCCAAGACTCTTTTTTGGGGTTTAAGAACCAGAAGCTGAAATCCTGGAGTTAATCATTTTATTGGATTATTCCAAGGTGGAGTTGCAGGACAGCTGTAAGTCTCAACACTATTCAGCTCAGGTTATCCAGGCTAGGAGCTTATCAGCTTGATGTGTCTGTCTGTCCTTCACGCTGGAATCAGAACCATAACCCTTTAATCTAAAGAAGCAGATCAGCCCCCTATAAATTTCAAATTGCTTTCACAACTTGAAAGATATAAAGAGATGGAAAGCAAAGAAACCAGAAAAACGTTATAGATTTTTAGGAAAGGCAATGTAAGAAGAAAAGAAAACCCAATAAATATCCAACATTAACTTAATATGCCAGCGTCTGCTTCATCTCTCCCATCTGGGACCACAGTTAGCTTCATTAAAATATTTCTTTACAGTGCCTGTTAATCATTTGCTCTTCTCTACATACGAAAAAAAATAGAGAGAGAGTTCTCTTAAAAATGGTCTGGGAGCCTGGAAAGAAAAGTAATTTTCCAAATGACATTTTTTAGGCTTCAGTCATTTATGAGATGTGTTTAAAAAGAGTTTTATCCTAAACATATAAAGTAATATTTTATAACCCCTGTGCTTCTTATAGAGAATCCTAAAGGTTTGTCCTAAAATGTGACAATCCTTCTTTCACAAGAGGGTAGAGAAGATATAGAAGTGAACTGGCCTATATCAGTAACAAAAAGAGAAATTGGAGGAGAAGTAGGGGTGAAGAAGTGGAGGGAGAGGGGGCAGCATAGGTTAATGACTTCTCTTATGCCAGGCACTTTGCATAAATGATCTCATTTACTTTGTATGACAACTCTGTGAGGAAGGTTCTACTGTCACTTTCATTTTACAGATAAGGCAACTGAAACTCAGAGAAAGTTAAGCTACTTGGCCAAGGTCACCAAGAAAGTAAATGATGTAACAGGGATTTAAATCCAGGTCTGAATCTGAAACCCTTTTTTTTTGCCATTGCGTTACAATGCCATCCAGTCTAATACATCAATATCGAATCTCCATTCCATCCTGCTTACATGACTGGATGTACTTAGTACCGTAATATGGAAAAAATAGTTTAGGGTCATTCGTTGGTAATTGTAGCAAATGATTTGAAATTATCCCAGGTTTAGTATTAACAAAGGCTTTATGTTGAACTTCTCTGAAGAACTAGCTGACAGATCTGGCTCTCATGCTACATATGTCCAACCCTCTAAAATTTCCAGCCTTGCACTGCATGGAACATAAGAAAAAGTACATAACAGCTTCCCAGCCCCACCACCTGGCTACCCTTGACCCTAACTCTAGCCTCGCCTAAATCCTGTACTACTGTTGGCACCATTCCCAGCCCCAGTCTTGGCACTGGCCCGTTCCTTGCTTTGACTGGATTTGGCATAGTTTCTTTCCTTAGCCTAAGCCAAGATTTTAAGAGGTATAAGTGGCGAATAGTTGAAGGAAGGGAAAGTCCTTCTCCCTAGTTCTCTCTACATTCAACTCTCCACTTGCCCTCCCTCTGTGAGTTACCCCTTACGATGTTTCTTGGTGAAAAAAGCCATCAATTTATAGCCTTGAAAATGTCATCTATTTTAATCTATGTGATTAACTATCCACCAAAATTCATTATACACAGGATTCACCGTTTTCATTACCCTTTCATATCAGCAGGACCATATCAAATCTGTTTATTGGTAAGATCCTAGGGATTTTCTCCTTGTGGCCATTTTCTGTGTGCATTTTGATTCCTAACTATTAGCCACAGTCTCAAAAAAAAAAAAAAATGGTCCAAACAGAACCTACTTCAATTCTGAGAGACTTTGTCAGGGTGATGAAGGCATGGCTGTTTACTTTTAAACTTCCAGAAATGTATCAATGCCCACCATCCCAGTACATCCTGCTGGCCTACCTCATTTTCTAGCATCTTAGAAGGTAGTATGATTTATTGAGGGGCCAGAAACTTTCCAAGAGTTCCTAGGGGCTCCTACTGAATAGGGGAACCTAAATCATAATGTTTTTACTAATGAATCTTGAACTTTGGTTTGTATAAGAATCACCTAGGGTGCTTGTTAAAATGTAAATTTTCCTGGACCCCTCCCCCAGAGTCTGATAGTATGATATGGATTCAGGTCTGGGCTGAGCCAAGATAATATGGACTGTGGCCTGGAAATAACAAGGAATCAGAAAATGAGGGGAGGGGGTACCTAGGTGAGTCCTTGGAAAATCTAATTTTAAACAAGTACCACACATGATTCTGATGGAGGGGGTCCACAATCTAGTTAACGAGTCTTACCCATTGGTGTGGGGTTTTACCTATTAAAAACTGGTTGAGACATGACAGTCCTTGTACAACAATGGTTATGATTAATAATGAGTGGAAGTTTCCACTCCTCACTTGGCAACAGTTAGGCTTTCTGGCTTCCATACTAGTTTATCTTACATCTGATTCTAAGCCAATAATTAAATAAATGTGATTAAATAACTGGGTATTTGTGTACCATTTTATATGTGGTCATTTTCACTCATATCACAGCGCATTACATATATATTTTTTTTTTGCTGAGGAAGATTGGCCCTGGGTTAACATCCGTGCCCATCTTCCTCTACTTTATATGAGACGCCGTCACAGCATGGCTTGACAAGCTGTGCATCAGTGCGCACCTGGGATCCGAGCCTGTGAACCGTGGTTCGAAACACAGCATGCGCACTTAACCACTACACACCACCGGGCTGGCCCTGCATTACATACTTTTTAAAAGAATTTACTAGAATAATAACTAGAGAAAAATAAAACAACTGAAATATTTTCCAACAGCTTTCTGGCCCTGGGTTTGATAAGACGTAAAGAAGCCTTCAGACAACTGAGCCTAGCAAATTCTTTTAGTTTCTCTTAAAGTAAAACGACATGAGATAAAACATGCAATTCTTTCCAATTTTTAAATCCCTGCCTTTTTTCCATCAATAAAACAAGCAGTAGACAAATGTTCAGAATAACATGCCACTGACTGCAAATGGATATGCGTTTATACTTAGAGTACAGTAAAATATTAAGATATAAAGTAAAGCATTTTAATAAAGTATTCTAGAACAATATAAATTGGTTCGTTTTTCACAAATTTGCAATAATTTCATGCTAGTAATTTTATAAATAGACATATCACAAAATGAACACTGAGATAGTTGTCTAGAGAAGGCAACGGTATAGTGGCAATGCTGTGGCAAGGACCCAGTACATGCCAATCATGCTTTCTCTTTCTCCTTGTTAAACCAACATTACCACAGGAAGGAAACTGGTTTCAGAAACTTACTAAGAATGAATTGTGGGTGAATTCACATTTCAACCTTCAAAACACTATATTAGACCACTAAGTTACTCTACTTACTATTCTTAAGAACAACTTTGAATTTTAAGTTAATAACGTTAAATACTGAAAGGTAAACAAAACGCTAACATCAACATTTACTATGTTCAAGGCGCGTACTTCATCTTTACAACAACCACCCTCTGAGGTAGGAATGTCATTCCAATTCCCCAGATGAGGAAACTGAAGCTTAGAAAAATGAAGTAATTTGTCCGAAGTCATTCAGCTTAGGAGTGGTTGAGCTGGGAATCAAATCTAGCTGCTAGGATCCCAGGTACTCACTCTTAACTACTGTGTTAGCCTGCCTGTGCGCGGAGATATTTTCATCATATTGGACAAGCTTTAAAAGCATGCTAAAAACTGATGTTGACAAGGAGAAACAAGAACCCTCATAGATAGACTGTGGGTATGTAAACTGGAATGAATATTTTGGAAGGCAGTTTGCTAATATCTAACAAAATTTTAAATGCATATTCCCCTTGACCCAATAGTTCTACTTTTAGGAATTTGTGCTATAGATTTCACCACAGGAGCTTGCAAAGATATGGACAAGTATATTCACTACAGCATTTTTCTGCAGTAGCCAAACTGGAACCTCTTGCAATGGCTATTAGAGACTGGATATATAAATGATGTACATCCATGCAATGAGAGATTATGCACACATAAAGAGAATGATTTAGTATGAAAATATGTCCAAGGTATGTAAGTGAACAAAACTAGCTGAAAACTAGTTTCACATTAGTATCTAGAGTATGATCACATTTTGTGTTTTATATTATATAATTTATAAAATACATGTAAATTGTATCTCAATAAAAATGGGACTGTTTACTTGTGTGTATGTATTTATTCACAAATAATTTTAATAGTCTTGATTTGGGGGAGTGGAAATGGAATAGAGAGAAGGGGGACTTTTCATTTTCACCCTCCTGAACAGTTTGAATTTTTACTATGAGCATATCTTATTAAGAACAAAATTAGTGGGGCTGGCCCGGTGGTGTAACAGTTAAGTTTGCACGCTCTGCTTCAGTGGCCCGGGGTTTGCTGGTTAGGGATCCTGGGCGCCGACCTACGTACCACTCATCAAGCCATGCTGTGGCGTCCTACAGAGAGCAACTAGAACAATGTACAACTATGACATACAACTATCTACTGGGGCTTTGGGGAGAAAAAAAGGAAAATAAAGGAAGATTGGCAACAGATGTTAGCTCAGGGGCAACCTTCCTCAAAAAAAAAATTAAAAAACAAAAACAAAATTAAGACAAAAACAAAAACTCAAGGAGCATCATTTATTTCAGTACCATTTGAACTTTTTTGACCGTGAACATAGTAAGAAATACATTTTACATCAAAGACCAGAACATACATATATATAACTAAAACAAGTTTCACAACATATTACATAGAATGTGCTCTACTATTTCCTATTCTATTCTACTCTACTCTATTTCATTTTTTAAAACTTTGGTCACTACCCACTAAAATGATTTTATATCCCAGAGTAAATCTTGATCTGTCCTGCTGATATGAGTGCAGCCCTGACTAGACACCATAATCCAGAGGGGGCCCTAACTTACACAACAGACCGTCTCCAGGCAGCCCAGTGTTTACCTAACCCACAAACCCAGATATTCCTAGCCAATCAACACCACTCAGAGACTTTGCGTTCCTAAAATAGGACAGACACAGTCTAAGATCCTTTGACTTTAAAAGACTTATCCCATTCCTCCTATTCTCAGGCTCATATCACATTACCTACCTAGACTCCATACTGAATTGGGCTCCCTGCTTGGCAGTAAAACTTTTTCACTCCGTACTCAATTGTTGCTCTTTATTTTTTAATTTAACAACCCACTAATGACTTGCAACCTGTAGTTTGATAAACACTGATCTAATAATTCACTAGGGAACTGAAAAAAAAGTTGGTTCTGTTGCTCATTTGTTTTAACACAACTTTTCCATTTTTTTCCCGATGTACTAAGGATCCACATAATCAAATTCTTATTTGCCCTATTCATATAAAGGTTTTCATATCCCTGATTTACTTATTTTGAAATTTTGCAAAGCAAAGCTAAGCTTCCTTGTAGCCAGCAATAACATTAAAAAAAAACCCACTGAACCCAAAGATGTGGGGAGAGTTTGTAGAAAAATTAATTTACATTAAAAACAAGAACTTCTATTCTTCAAAACCACCTTAAAGAAAGTACTACTGGAGTAGTGGTTAATTTCATACACTCCACTTTGGTGGCCCCGGGTTTGCAGGTTCGGATCCCGGGAGCGGACGTTTGCACAGCTCATCAAGCCATGCTGTGGCAGTGGCCACATACAAAACAGAGGAAGATGGGCACAGATGTTAGCTCAGGGCTAATCTTCCTCACCAAAAAGAGGAAGATTGGCGCTGGATGTTAGCTTAGGGCCAATCTTCCTCACCAAAAAAAAAAAAAAAGTACTACCACTACTCCAAAATGGGGGAAATAAATAAATATATATGTGTATATATATATATATATAAAGTTTATATTAGAAAGATGTATTTATTCTTATATATATATAAAGCTTATATTTATAAGGTATATATATTCTTATACATACAAAGTTAAAAAGATATATGTATGTGTTTCTATATATATACTTGGAGTCTTATGGTCACAATTTCTACTTATGAACATATTTTTGTTGCAGAAATATTCAATATGGTGATCAACATATATTTATTATATACATCTCTCTATATTTGTATATATAAATATAAAAATATATACCTATACAAATAAGTATATAATATATACATGGTTATTATTAAACATAAAACATAAATTTTAGGGCCAGCCTCGTGGCTTAGCGGTTAAGTGCATGCGCTCCGCTGCTGGCGGCCCAGGTTCGGATCCCGGGCGCACACCAACACACCGCTTCTCCAGCCATGCTGGGGCCGCATCCCACATACAGCAACTAGAAGGATGTGCAGCTATGACATACAACTATCTACTGGGGCTTTGGGGGAAAAAATAAATAAATAAAATTATAAAAAAAAAAATTTTATATACATATAACTTTTTAATATAAAGTTTTATGTATATATATGTATACACCTTTTATATATATATTAAATTTGGAAACCTATAAATGTTTATTTGTAAACCATATTAAAATTTAAAAAATCATAAAGTGTCTGTAAGGATGTGGAAAAATTCAAACCCTCTTAAGTGGCTGGTGGGAATGTAAAATGGTGCAGCCATTTTGGTAAACAGCCTGGTAGTTCCTCAAAAGATTAAACATAGAGTTACCGTATAACCCAGCAATTCCACTCTTAGGTATATATCCAAGAGAAATGAAAACTTATGTATACATACAGACTTGCATGCAAAAGTTCATAGCAGCATTAGTCATAATAGTCAAAAAATGGAAACAACCCCAATGTCCATGAACTAATGAGTGGATAAACAAAATGTAGTATGTCTGTACAATGGAATATTATTCAGCCATAAATAGGAATGAAATACTGATACTTGCTTCAACATGGATGAATCTTGAAAACATTATGCTAAGTGAAAGAAGCCCACATATTGTATGATTCTGTTTATATGAAATGTGCAGAATAGGAGAATCTATAGAGACAGAAAATAGATTAGTGGTTGCCAAGAGCTGGGAGTGGGCAATGAGAGATTAACTGGTGATGGCTAAGAGGTGCAAGGTTTCTGTTTGGGGTGATGAAAATGTTATAAAATCATCTGTGGTGGTGGATGCATAACTCTGTTAATATACTAAAAGCCATTGAATTATATACTTCAAATGACTGAATTATATGATATATGAATTATATTTCAATAAAGCTGTTACAAAAAAAACCCTGAAGTTTTAATAAAAATATTTTCAGACATAAAACAACTGAATTAATTCATCACCAGTAGACTACACTACAAGAAATATTAAAGGAATTCCTTCAAATGGTAGACAAATGATGCCAATTGGAAACCTGGGTCTACCCAAAAGAATGAGGAGCACCAGAAAGGGTAACTGAATGTGTAAATATAAAGACTTTTTTTTCTTATTATTTAAATATCTTTAAAAGATAATTAGCTGTTTACAGAAAAACAATAACAATGTATGACAGAATTGAATACATATGTAGAAGTAAAAATATGAAAACAAGGGCACAAAGGCCAGGAAGGGAGAAATGGAAGCATGCTGTTATAAGGTTTTCATACCGTATATGAAGCAGTATAAATTGCTTGAAGGTAGACCACGATATATTAAAGATATTTAATATAAACCCTAAACCAACCACTAAGATAACACAACAAAGAGTTATAGCTAGTAAGTCAAAAAAGGATAAAAAATGGAATGATAAAAATAATTCAATCAGAAAGAAGTCAGAAAATGAGGAAAGGGGAAACAATAATCAGGTGGAAGAAATATAAAACAAATTGCAAGATGATATATATAAACCCAACCATATAATAATCACTTTATATGTGAATGGTCTAAGTACATCCATTAAAATACAAAGATTGATTGGATGAAATAGTAAGATCCAACTACATGCTGTCTACAAGAAACTTACTTTAAATACAAAAATTTTTTATGTTAGAAGTAAAAAGATAGCAAAAGAGGGCCGGCCCCGTGGCTTAGCGGTTGAGTGCGTGTGCTCCGCTGCTGGCGGCCCGGGGTTCGGATCCCGGGCGCGCACCACGGCACTGCTTCTCTGGCAATGCTGAGGCCGTGTCCCACATACAGCAACTAGAAGGATGTGCAACTATGACATACAACTATCTACTGGGGCTTTGGGGGAAAAAAAAAAGATAGCAAAAGAAATATCATTCAACTGTTAACCAAAAGAAAGCTAGAGTACCTATATTAACTTCAGAAAAAGTAGACTACACAACAAGGAATATTATCAGGAATAAAGACAGATATTACATAATGATAAAAGGGTGAGTTTTCCAAGAAGGCATAAAAGTCCTAAATGTGCATGTACCTTCAAAATATATAAGGCAAAAACTGATAGATCTGAAAGAAACGATAGATAAATCCATGGGTATAGTTGGAGACTTCAACACTCCTTTCTTAGTAATTGATAGAACAAGTAGGCATAAAATCGACAAAGAATATAGATGACATGAACAACACAATCAATCAACTTGACCTAACTGATATTTATAGAACACTCCACTCAACAACAGCAGAATAGACATGCTTTCCAAGTGCACTTGAAACATTCACTGACATAGACTGTATTATGAGTCATAAAACAAACCTTAACAAATTTAAAAGAATACAAATCATATAAAATATGTTCTCAAACCATAGTGGAATTAAATAAGAAATTATTAACAAAATAATATCTTGAAAAATTCCCAAATATGTGGAAATTAAACAGCACACTTCTAAATAGCCCATGCATCAAAGAGGAAGTATCAAGAGAAATTTAAAATTATTTTGAACTAAATGAACATGAAAATAAAACATATCAAATTTTGTAGGATGCAGCTATAACAGTTCTTGGAAAATTATAGGATTAAATTCTTACATTAGAAAAAATGAAAGATCATGGGCCGGCCCTGTGGCTTAGCAGTTAAGTGCGCGTGCTCCGCTACTGGCGGCCCGGGTTCGGATCCCGGGTGCGCGCCGACGCACCGCTTTTCTGGCCATGCTGAGGCCGTGTCCCACATACAGCAACTAGAAGGATACGCAGCTATGACATACAACTATCTACTGGGGCTTTGGGGGGGAAGAAAAAAAAAAGAAAAAATGAAAGATCTTAAATTAGTAACTTAAGCTTCCAAATTAAGAGGCTGGAGGAAAAAAGAGCAGAAAACTGAACCTAAAGCAAGCAGAAGGAAGAAAATACATAGATTAGAGGAGAAATGAATGAAATTGATAACAGAAAAATAATAGAGAAAAATAAATGAAGCCAAAGATGGTTCTTTGAAAAGATCAATGCAATCGATAAACCTCAAGCAAGTCTGACCAAGAAAAAAAATAGAAGACACAGATTACCAACATCAGAAATGAAAGAAATCTCTACTGACTGCACAGATATTAAAAGAATAATAAAGAATTACTACAAACAACTCTATGCCCATAATTAAACAATTTAGATGAAATGGACCAATTCCTTAGAAGAGATCAACTATCAAAAATCACTGGAGAAGAAATAAATAACCTGAATAGTCTATATCGATTAAAGAAATTGAATTTGCAGTTTAAGAAAACCTTCCAAAAAAGAAAAATCCAAGCCCAAATTGTTTCACTGGTGAATTCTACCCAAGATTTAAGCAAAAATAATACCAATTCTATGCACTTCCTTCCATAAAATAGAAGACTGCATGCTTATCTCATTCTATGAGGCCAGCATTCCTCTAATACCAAAACAAAACAAAGATATTAAAAGAAAACTACAGACCAAAATCCTTTCTGAACATACACATAAAAATCCTCAAAAACATATTAGCAAATCAAATCTGGCAATATATAAAAAGGATAATACAATACCATCAGGTGGGGTTCATCCTAGGGTAGCAAGACTGGTTCAACATTTGAAACTCAATCAATGTAATTCACCATTTTAACAGACTAAATAAGAAAAACCACATGATCATGTCAATTGATGCAAAAAATATATTCAACAAAATTCAACATCCATTCCTGGTAAAAACTCTCAGCAAACCAGAAATAGAAAGGAACATTCTTAACCTAATAAAGAGCATCAGTGAAAAATCTACGACTAACATCATACTTAATTTGATTAAGCACAAAACAAGGATGTCCTCTCTCGCCACTCCTGTTTGACATCTTACTGGAAGTTCTACCATGTGCAAAAAGACAAGAAAAATAAATGAAGCATTGAGATTGGAAAGGAAGAAGTAAAATTGTTTTTATTCACAGATGACATGATTGTTCACCCAGAAATCCTAAGTGAGTTTAGCAGGATTGCAGTATAAAAGGTCAATATATATACTAGCATCTAACAAGTGGAATTTGAAATTTAAAAAACACCATTTACAATAGCACTGGAAATAAAATGAAATGCTTAAGTACAAATCTAACAAAAATATGTATACTTTTTGCTGAAAACTATAAAACATTGATGAAAGAAATCAAAGACATAAATAGAAAGATATACTCCATATTCATGTGCTGGAAGCCTCAGTATTATTAAGATGTGATCTATAGATTAACTGCAATTCCAATCAAAATCCCAGCAGGACTTTTTGTAGATATAGACAAGCTGTTATCATAGCAAACAAAACTAAACAATTCCTTAATATCATCAAATATCACATCAGTATTCAAATTATCCAGATTGTCTCAAATGGTGTTTTTTTAACTCTTTGCTTTTTTGAATCAGGATCCAAATAAAACTCATACATTGCAATTGATTTTTGCCCTTGCAATGTATTTACAAAACTTTCCCCTTGCAATTTATTTGCAAAGTCAGGACTGAAGAGGAGATGTTGAAATTTTGAGGATAAACCACAAAAAGGGTTGTTTGTAGATTAGAGTTTCCCTCAGTTTGGAATTTGGTGATTGCATCCCTGTGGTGTCGTTGAACATGTTCCTCTGCCTCCTGTATTTCTTGTACACTGGTAGCCAGATCTACAGCAGGGAATGGCAAACTACAGCCTGCAAGCAAAACCCAGACTACAGCCTGTTTTCGTACTGCCCCCACATTAAGAATGTTTTTCACATGCCGTGGTCTGAATGTTTGTGTCCCCCGCCAAAATCATATGTTGAAATCCTAACCCCAAACGTGATGGTATTAGTAGGTGGGGCCTTTGGGAGGTGATTAGGTCACGAGGGTAGAGCCTTCATAATGGGATTAGTGCTCTTATAAAAGAGATCCCACAGAACTCTCTATCTCCTTCCACTGTTGAGGATACAGCGAGAAGGCGCCAGCTATGAACCAGAAAGAGGATCCTCACCAGAGAATGCAACCAGGCTGGCACCTAGATCTTGGAGTTCTGGCCTCCAGAATTGTGAGAAACATTCTTCTGCTTTTTATAAGCTGTGGTATTTTGTTATAGCAGCCTGAACAGAACTAAGACACTACATTTTAAAGGGCCGTAAAAAATCAAAACAAAACAAAAAGAATATGCAATAGGGACAAGAGGTGGCCTGCAAAGCCTAAAACATTTACTAGCTGGCTTTTTACAGAAAACATTTCTCAATCTCTGATTTAGAGGACTGATTCTCTGACAGTTTAAAATATGTTTTTACATCATTATTGTTCTGATGAGGTTTTCTAAATCCTTCTTGGTCAATTTTGATCATTTATATTTTCCTAAGAATCTGCTCATCTCCTTTATGTTTTCAAACTTGTTTACATAGATTTGTACATGGTATGCTCATGTAAATTTTTAAAAACTTCATTTTTACTCTTAGCTTAAATTTTAATCTCACCTTTACCACTAACAAAATTTCTGAGCAATTTGGAGCAAATTGCTTATCTCATTTGAGTCTCATTTTCTTATAAAATGGGAATAATAATAAAACCTATTACATAGAATTTTTGTGAGGATCAGATGCAATAATATATGTGAAATAGTAGAGCCTATGCAGATGTTAGTTGTTATTTTTAACCTGCTAGGTTATTTTAATCAAGTCATCTCATTTATGTGGACTTTTCCTTTTAACATTGACATATATCCTTGAGTGGGAAGATAGGGGATGGGATCTAGCACACAAGCGAAGGAGTTAGCCTTACATAGTAAAACAGTTCTAAGGAACAAAGGCAGAGAATGTGGTTACAGATGCTCACAAGTGGGTAGACGTGGTGGTGGAAGTCTGTAGAAGTTCTCTTTTGATTGCTTTTATGTTCTCAGTGAAGTAGAAGGCAAAGTCGTCATCTGAAATTCAGGACTGGAGAGGAAATGTTGAAGTTTTGAGGAGAAAGAAAGTATGAAATAATCTGCTAGGTGAATGAGTGAGTGTATGGACTTAAGAAATATATGTGATCACCAGGCAACATTAAGGGTCCATGAGGGCCGGCCCAGTGGCTCAAGCAGTTAAGTGCACGCGCTCTGCTTCGGTGGCCTGGGGTTCTCGAGTTCAGATCCCGGGCGTGCAGCGACGCACTGCTTGTCACGCCATGCTGAGGCGGTGTCCCATATAAAGTAGAGGAAGATGGGCACAGATGTTAGCTTAGGGCCAATCCTCCTCGGCAAAAAAAAGAGGAGGATCGGCATCAGATGTTAGCTCAGGGCTGATCTTCCCCACAAAAAAAAAAAAAGGGTCCATGAAGCTTTGTGGTCATTTAAAGTGAGATCACTCAGCATAGTTGTGTGCTTCACTCCAATCACATTTAGCTGACTGTGCAGGCACCATGTAGATAAGGTGTTCAGTTTAACTAGGGTTGGATTTTTGCCAAGTATGATAAAGCAAAAGAGAGGCAAGGGAGTTGAGACTGTTGCAAAGGAATAATTGTAGTGATTATCAATGGAGTTTAAGGTGAATAAGGAGGGAAGAGAGGACATCATTGAGATGAGGGACAGTAAAATATTGGTAGGTCAATGAATTGTAGGTCCCAACGAGATCAAAGGATAGAAGGAGTGAAGTGGTCTTATTTCTCCCTGAGCTTTAATTTCTTGCTTGTCTCACATGCATTAAAGCAGTGGGCTTTTCTAAGAATTCATACATAAACAGATGTAGGAAATAATTTGGAGGGCTGGACTGAAGAATTAACTATTAAAATAATTTGGATACAAGTAGCTCAGATATTAGTGAATCATGTACTCATCCTAAGGTACTGCAAGATCTAGGACAATCAGTGGCCTCTGCCCCCCTTATTATAGAGGAAATCTACTTTAAAATGATTCCTATATGGTGTTTTTCATATTGCAGTTTACTTAAAACAAAGTATGGGAAGAGATGCTGTTCCATACTCCTCAGGGTGTCCTCTCCTTTTGTATCCTTCCTCCTTCTTTCCTTATTCACAATCTTCCTTTTTGAAAAAGATGCTGGGGAAGAGTGGGAAGAAGAAATGTGTAGTCTAAAAGACACATTTCTCTTTGCTCTGTATGTAATTTTAATGACAATCGAATAGCATAGGTTTTGTTTGCTTTTCAAAAGTGCATTTTTCAGATGAACTTGTTCAGAACATTGACTAGACATTCTACTTTTTTTTTTTTTTTTGGTGAGGAAGATTGGCCCTGAGCTAACACTTGTTGCCAATCTTCCTCTTTTTGTTGAGGAAGATTAGACCTGAGCTAACATCTGTGACCATCCTCCTCCACTTTGTATATGGGATGCCACCACAGCATGGCTTGATGAGTGGTGCATAGGTCCACGCCCGGGATCCGAACCTGTGAGCCGTGGACCGCTGAAGTGGAGCACACGAA
This sequence comes from Diceros bicornis minor, assembly GCF_020826845.1. Taxonomy (NCBI): domain Eukaryota; kingdom Metazoa; phylum Chordata; class Mammalia; order Perissodactyla; family Rhinocerotidae; genus Diceros; species Diceros bicornis. The sequence goes on from NC_080781.1 coordinate 62,023,067, forward strand.
CTTAACCACTACGCCACTGGGCTGGCCCCTAGACATTCTATTTTTTAATTCTTTTGCCAACTGAGCCAAAAAATTCTTCCACAGTAGCCCCATGTCCTTCTTTTTCCTAGTTGCAGAAGGGGTGGGCACTGCTGTTAAGAAGCAAGATAGCGAAGGACCAGAAAAAGAGGCAGACGGAATAACCAAAGGAGATAAGAGAAGAAACACCTCCCCTTGGCTAGCTAGATAACATTCCCAAGTTATCCAAGTTCCGTTCCAGTCCTCAGCTTCCCTCAACCCCTCAACCTGACTTTGCTGACAGAATAGCTTTACGTCACCTTCCAACTGCCTGATCCCAAGGCTTATCTCAATAACCCATTCATGGCCCTTGCTCTCTCCAACGCCTCACTGGAAACGTGGGTTGATTTTCTTTTACTTGAAAATAAAAGCATTCTGGCAGATACAGGACACTTAACATTGTATTTTATATACTTATGTATTCTGATTCTTTATAATAAAGATGTATTTCTGTAGTAGCCATTAATAGCTAACATTTAACTTTTGTAGTCCTCTCAACTCTGTAAGGTAGCTATTTTACAGATGATAAAACTGAGGCACAGAGAGGTTTAGTAACTTGACAAAACTTGAGTAAAAAGTAAATGGTGGAGTTGAGTTTCATATCCAGGTATTTGGTTTCAGAGTTTGTGTGCTTATTCACTTCACTAAGTTGCCTCTCTTTTTATAAACATAAATATAAAAAGTAAAGAAAAAATGAAAGGAAAATTGCTTCTTTGGCACTTCTACTGCCACCATTATTTTTCAGATGTCTATCATCTTGTGTTTAGACTAAGCATCATACACCTCTCATGCTCTGCCTCACATCCTCTCAGCCCACCATTCTGTAAGCAGGTTGAACGTGGCAGTACTTGTCTATGCTGTGCTGTATGTTACTTTCTGTTGTAGGCCTGTGGGAATCTGTTCTGCCATTCCTAAGTATGCACAAGTTTGGAGGTGCAAGGGAGTTAACACTCCATGTAGCAACCTTTGACCAATAGAATATGGAAGCTGTAGAAAAACATTCCCCTCTTCTGCTCCTCCAGCAGACAATTCTGAAGTGCACTCTACACCGTTCCTTAGTGGGATCTACCCTCAGTCTCACAGCTTGAAAACATACCCTTCTAACGACTTTCCTTTCATTTATGCTTCACTCTTCTCAGTTCCCTATTCCTGTTGCTTGGGATCACTTCCCAACATCAATATGTCTATGAAAGTCCTCGCCTCAGGCTCTGCTTTCTGGAGGAAATCCAAGCTAAGACAGAACTACTCCACTAAGATATATTTAACTTTATTTTTCACACTTTGCTTACTTTCTCATTTAAGCCTCCAATTTTACTTTGAATTGTTAGTGTTGATATTATATCCTCATTTTTAATGAAGACATTATTATTCATATATTACAATAATATATGTGATGACTGTTAAAAAAATATTACACAGAACATGAAAAGACCATCCTTAGCACAAGGGCTTTTGTCCTCATCTTAGTCTTCTCTTGGTTGCAAAATGGTTGTTGCATCTCCAGACATCAAGTCTGCATTCAAGGCAAGAAGACTGGGGGAAGGGGCAAGCCATATAAGCTGAATCTGTCTCTTCTATCTAACAAAGCAAACGCTTTCCCAGAAGCCTCCCTGGATGACTTCTGTTTTGTTCTCATTAGCCAGAACTGGATCATACGGCCATCCCTGTTGGCAAAGGAAGCTGGGAAATTGGAGAGCAAGATTGCCATGATTGACTTGAATCAATCATGATTCAATACTTGGGCCTGGACACATTGCTACACTGAACAAAAGTGGGGTTCTGTTAAGAAGGAATAAGGGGAAATGGATATTGTTTGGCCAATTAAATTCTTATGTCTACATTAATCCTTATATTTAACACAAATAGCGTTTTTTATAAGCTGCCTTTTTCATTTAATATATCGTGGACATCTTTATATGTTAATACACAAAGATCTACCTTATCCATTCAAAACAATGCACGCAGAAATGTTTAGGCTCATATGAAGTATACTAATGTCTGCAACTTACTTTGAAATGTATAAAAAATGAGACAAATCGACACATCAGTGGATTGATGAATGGACAGATGGATAGAGATGTGATAAAGCAGAAAAAGCAAAATGTGAATTGTAGAATCCAGGTGGTACGTATATGGGTGATCATTGTACTGTTCTTTCACATTTTTCTACTACCCTTTCAACTTTTCTATCTATTTGAACATTTTCATAGTAAAATGTTAGGGAAAGTATTAATCAAATTGAATAATACATACAAATGTGTAAGTATGAAAAAATAAATTGGAAAATGGTCTCTTTTGCTATAAAATTACAATTAGGACACAGGCTAAGTGTGTGAATGTAATTTTACGGATTAAAAAAGCAAATGTCAACTGCTCTACTGAAAATATCCATGGTTTGAAAGAGAATAATTAATGTAGGTGTATATGATTAGAAATGTTGCTGGGTATACTTGTAACTGAAAAAAAAATCATGACAATTCCTATTCTGTGAATTTGTTCACGTCCTTCACATTTTTTTACCTTTAGAGCGACTTTGGAGTTCTTGTGGATTGCCTATCCAAAGGATACAGAACACTCTACTTCATCTTATACTAATCCCTTATCCAGGGAACAGGTATGTGTAGCCTGAAAGGGCACCCAGGTAACCTGAATACTGACTGAATCCACAATTGCTTTATAACCTGACTTCCTACTAGCCCAGTGACAAGGCAATCTTGAGTCAGAAGTGCTGAGAAAGCCCAGGGATGAGGTACATGGTAGAGGAGTCAGACAGATAACTTAGTTTGGAAATTGGTGTGGAAATAAAAGTTATAAAACCCTCAGGGAAGTGGGAAAGGATTGGAGAATAGGGTAAGGCTAGGGCTGGGCCAGGGCAGCAAATAGAGAGGTGGAGGCAAATAGAGAGGTTAGGAGGGTGTTTATCACTAATTCTTTACAACAAGAGGGAAGAGAAACTATGTTTACACAAGGAAGGGTGGAGTGTTTATGCAGAGAAGTGCTATACTTTGGGAGAGGCAAATGCCAAGAACAGGAAATACAGTACGAAAGTGGGAAACGTGCCTGGAGTTTATAGCGCTGGAAGGCTGCTTGCGTATTAGAGAGGGTTAAGCTGGGGTTAATGGGTGAGAATACCCAGGGGGACCAATGGCCTCAGAGAGAATGAGCAACGCGATGGCCCTGGCCCCAAGAGGAGGAAGAGTCTACTTGCACTGTCCAGCACTTCCAGAACAGAGTCAAATAATAGTGGTGATAATAAGCATTCTTCTCTTGTTCCTGGGCTTAATGGGAATGCCATGTATAGAAAGATGTTGGCTTTGGATTTGAGACAGATTTCTTTAACACATTAAGTCAGTATCCTTCTATTCCTACTTTATTAATGTATTTATTCTCAGGAATGAAGTTGAATTTTCAGCATCAAGATGATGGTTTTTTCTTTGATCTGTCCAAATGATCAATTATCATAACTGCATTTCCTGCTTCTGAAAGAACTTTATATTTCTGAGAAAAACTGTACTCGATCATGGTATTATTATTATTTTGCCAGATTTGATTTACTAACAGTTTAAGATGTTTGCACCTATATTAATAAGTGAGACTGACAGTTTTCTTTTTTAGTACTATCTTTGTCAGGTTTGATACCATGTTTACACTAAGTCCCTAGATTAAATTTGTAAATTTTCCTTTTTCCTCTCTCTGGAAAAATTTATGTAGCGTAGGAATTATCTGCTCCTTGAAGCCAAAACCATCCAGCACTTAGGGCGTGGGAGGAGAGGATAGATCTTTGGCAACTTTTTTTAAGTAACACATGGATATGGTAAAAATTTCACGCTGCATGAAAGGTCATACACTGAACAGTCCTCCCTTGAAAGTCAGTTAATAGTCCCTCCCACCTCTTATTGCCAGTCCCTCAGGTTCTCTCCTCAGAGGCAACCACCATTACCAGTTTCTGTGTAGCCATTAGTACATAGTCTGTGAATATTCAAACATATGGATATATATTCCCTTACTCTTACTTTTTTTTTTACCCAGATGGTAGCACACCATACAAACTGTTCTGCACCTTGCTTTTCATATATTTAAAATTTTTTCTTCCAAAATTTTGTCCTAATGAAATTCCCTACTTCCTTTTTGAGTTAATTGTTACCATTTTTCTAGGAAACTGCCTGATTCCTTAAAATTTTCAGTTGTTTTCCTAGAGTTGTACATTATATTGTCCTGTAATTTAGAACAACTAACAACTGTTAATCCCAATTCCATAATTTACAAAGTTTCTAAGCAATTTTGGGCAAGTCATGTAAATCCTGCTCAAGAGGGTAATGACTCTAAGTGTATTAAAGAATACTGAATTAGTTTGGCAATTTTGTGATATATATTTGCAACTAAAAACATAAAATAATTTCTACTTTAGGAGCTTGTCCCTATGACACCCCCTTCCTCCACAACATTCCTTCTTGAGTTTCTTCATAGCATATTATCTCACACCCAACCCATACCCTATTAGTTAAATGAGGAAAACTGGCATTTTTAGTCTGAAATAATGCCTAAGTAACCTGAACATGGACTGCCTCAACAATTTTATGGCCTGTCGTCCTCTTAACCCAGCATCGAGGCTATCTTGAAACGGGTGGCAAACAGGCCAAGAGATGAGGTTAGGTGGTGGAAAAGTTGGGGCTTGCAGTTAGGGAGAGATAAACTAATTTTGGAGGGTGGCAAGGAAATAGAAGAGGTTTTCAACGACCTCAGGGAAGCCAGAAGGGATTTGGTAATCCAATAATAAGTGCTGGAAATCAGAACAGGGTTTGGAGGAGGAGGGGTGGAGTGGGTGTGGGAGGCTGAGGCCTGGGCTGGGGAATTGTATATAATATTCTCTTGAAATAAAAAAAAAAGTTTTCATATCCACTGGCTTAAATTTTATTATCACTCTCATCAGTATTTGTGTAAGTACTGAAAATGTGCTTGGTCTGAAGGAGAATTATACGAATATTGAAACAAAACAAGACAACAACCACACGCACACTCCATGAGTTTGGGAATTTTGTCCCACCACATTCCACATTCTCTCTCCTTAACTTCACTACTTGGGTGCTTTCCTGGATTGCCTATCCACACATATAAAGCAATTTATTTCACATCCATCCCCTACCCTGTTTGTTAAAAGGGGAAAACTGGTATTCACATCCCCCAAGGGCACTCCGGTATCCTGAATACTGCATGCATCAACAATGGATGTATTGCTTGACCTCATTTTAGCGTGGGGCAGAGGTAAACTGGAGTCAGAAACACTGAAAAAGTCCCGGGATGAGGTAGTGAAAAGAGGTTGGGACAAGCAGGGTTTTTTTTTTTTTTTTTTAAAGTTATTCTTAAAATAATCACCCATTTTTAGACCTTGAACATTTTCAGTACTTGCCCGAAATCGCTTAGCAACTTTGAAAGTTGTAGTGAGATTAAAATTTTGGCCAATGTATATAGAGAAGCTTCCCCTCCTCCTCAAAGGGGGTGAAGGAGAAAAGTAATCTTGGAGGTCGGTGTGGAGACAGTATATTAGTTTATAAAGGTCAAGGAAGTGGGAAGGGGCTAGGTAGCTGGATGAGAAGCGCAGGGAATCAGCCTGGCAGGGGCAACGGCAGAGGGAGCAGTTGATTAGGAAGGGCTCGATCTCTTTATTGAGGAGCACGGAAACTTGAAGTTTCTCTGCGGCCGGGGGAGGAGCAGGCTTTTTCCATGAGGTGCCGTGCTCGTGGGACCGGCACTCCGAGCCTACTCCCGAAAGCGGGAAACCGGTGCGTGGGGGCGGTGGAGTAGAGAAGGCAGCCGTGGTCCGGAGACCGACGGAGCGATCTGAGAATCGGGGTTGAGGGTTAAAGGGGGAGCGTGTCTAGTGGGACCCGTGGCCCCGAAGAAGCGAGGCGAGGCGACACGGATCTCTCCCTAAAACCCGGAGGACAAGGGACAAGGAAGGGCCGGGGCCGCCAGCCGTTGCTAGGCGCCTTTCGGTGACGCAGCCGCCACGCGATGACGAGCTGACCGGCGGCGGCCTCCACGTCTCAGGTTCCGCAAAGGCCTGTGGGAGCGACCGGGGAGAAGGAGGGCCAAGATGGCGGAAGCGGCGGAGTCTCCAGGAGACCCGGTGACAGCATCGTCCAGGCCCCTGGTGAGCTTGGGATCTGCGACAAAAGGGACCGAGGGCGAGGCAGAGTGCCCCTTAAGGAAGTTGGGTGACGGGCTTGTGGCGTGAGAGAGCCGGATCCCCTTCCTCCCGGCAGGCCCTTCCTGTACCCGATGCCAGAACCAATCCCAACACTGCACTTGTTCTTTGGGCTAACAGCTTTCCCCCCTGCCCTCCTCATTCCTTCCACACGTTCTTGTGAAACTGCCATTCACTTTCCTTTCCCCTACTGTCTGGGCTTGTCCTCGTCCCCTACATTGGGTTAAGTGCCAAGCTTTAGGTTATTTTTTAAGTATCTTTGCTCCTGCTGTCCCCTCATCTTATCAAGACCTGTCACTAGCGTTTGTTGGAGTAGCAGCATTCTAGGATTAATGAGAGATTGCTTCCCATTGGGCGTTAGAACTTGATTATTGATTCGTTCAGTGACCACAGTAGTCTTGGTTTAATCCTTGCCCTTCCTGTCTCAGCGCCTTGCAGACCTCTTTTTGAGGCTCTCTCGCTCCTGTCTTTACGGGGGATAGAATTTCTACTGCAAGTACAAGCCCAAAGCCTGGACAAGTATTTAGGAATACTTGTCCAGGTTTTGGAGTTACACTTATCTGGGCTGGAATCACCCACTCTGCCACTTGTGTGAATTGAGGCAACTCATTTCATGGAGAGTGTTTCTTCATCTGTAAAATGGAGAGAAAAATACCTGCCTCAAAGAGTTTTTAGGAAGATGAAATGACGTAATTTATGTAAAGTGTATAATACAATCAGTGCCGTGAACTGAGGAGTATAATTAACATTTTGCCCCCAAGTCCCTCCTCCTGAACAGTGTTTAGTTATCTCCCAAACAGTCTTTAGTTATATAGCAGTTGCTCAAAAAAATGGTACATCTCTTTCTTCTGTTTTAAATTGGTGACTTAGTAGAGGACTGAACTGGGAGTCAGGTGAAATTGATTCTAGTCCTGGTTCTGTTTACTAGCTCTATTCATCTCTTCATTCATTCAACAAATTTTCTTGAGCATTCGTGTTGTTCCAGGCACTCTTTTAGGAGATACAGCAATGAGAGAGAGTAGGTCCAAGTTCTCATGGAGCAGTTGTGACGTTGAGGAAAACACTTTGAACCCCAGTTTCCTCATTTGGAAAATGGGGTAGTAACTCATCACAGAATTAGTGAGAGTACTAAAGGAGCCTGGTGTGACATAGTTACTGGTGCTTAGCTGTTTTTAGTTACTGGCTTTCCTCTCAACTGCCCCATCCGTCTTTTATGAAGCTTTCCCCAATTAATTTTAGTGGTTCTGGTCATTCATTACTCAGTATCCAATCCACTTGTATTCAACAATGTTTATTGAACTCCCACAGTGTGTAATGCACTATGCCAGTTGCTTTAGGGAGTACAAATGACCTGCCCTTGTGGTGCTTACGGTCTGATTTGTAGGGATAAGACAAATGTACAATGCCGAGATAAGGGAGTATATAATAGAAAGTTACACATAAAATATTAATGAAATTTAGAAGATGCTATCGTGTGTAGTTGGGGTAACGAAGCAAGCTACAAGGTAGAAGTTATATTCGAGAGGTCCTCAAAGGGTAGATAGGATTTGAAATTCTAGGTGAGCGTAAGAGCTATCAATGATTGGGCACCTGCTATGTGCCAGGATTTTGCTGGACATCCTCTGCATATTTTCTAAACTTCATAGCAACCATTTCAGTTAGGTGGTTTTTAAACTCTGTTTTACTTTCAGATAAGGAGATGAGACTTGGAAAGGTTTGATGATTTCCGTAGAGTCTCACAACCTGTTGGTGGCCAGGCCTGAAATTTGAACCTAGGTCTGCTTCTGAAACCCAGACTATTTCCCTTAATGTTACACAGCCTCTCATTGGCGAAGGTACAGAGGTTGGGAGGTGCTAATGTATTTATAGAACAAGAGATAGATCACTTTAGCTGAAGCACAGGAAAGTATTAGGAGTTAAACCTTAAAAGATAAGGCTACTGAATTACGGAGGCAGCGTGGAACAGTGGTTATGAATGTGTGCTCTGGGGTCAAATAGCTTAGCTTTGATTCTAAGCTCTGTCATTTAACAAGCTGTGGGTTATTGGGGAAATTACCAAACCCCACAATGCCTCAGTTTCACCATCTGTAAAATGGAGGTACAGTAATACTTAGCTCATAGGGTTGTTAGGTGGATTAAATGAGTTAACACATGTAAAACACTTGGTAGAGTGCCTGGCACATAATAGTCATGCAGTAAGTGTTATTTCTTCATATTGACTACTAAGCTGGGAGGTTTAATAGGCAATGAGGAGTCAGTGGAAATTTTTGAAGAGGAACGGGTTTAAAATCATGAATTTGACAACTTAATAGGGGAAGAGTTACCATGGGAAATGTCTGGAATCTAGGAGACCAGTGAAACTGTTATAGGTTCCAGGAAGAAGTGATGGCTACCTGGACTACAGCAGTGGTGAGAGATGGGGGGATTTGAGAAAGGCAGAATCCTTGAGGGTTTGTAGTGCTAGGGAGAATGTGTCTTAGATCAGTGCTTTTCAAACTTTAACGTGCATAGCAATCATCTGGGGAATCTTGTTAAATTGCAGATTCTGATTTGGTAGGTCTAGGATGAAGCCTGAGATTCTGCATTTCTAACAAGCTCTCAGGTCTTGCTGCTCCTGCTCTCAATACCACATTTTGAAAAACAAGGATATAGACAAATGGAGGGATAATGATACCCTGGACATAAATACATAAGAGGAGGATGAGGGCCCTAAAAGTTGATTAATTCACTTTTGGACATACTTAGTTTGAGATATTGGCAGGCCATCCAATAGATACCCAGCAGGCAGTTGGACTCTAAAACCTGGACTTCAGGGCTCAGAAGAGGTCAGGACTAGAGATGTTGACTCAGGAGTCATCTGCATAGAGTTGAAAAGACAGAATCTTGGGTAATGCCTGTCTATTGCCTATCTATTTAGGGAGCAGGAAAAAGCTATAGTAATGGCTATAGCCTGGGATCTGGAAGGAAGCTGGTCCCAGGTGAAGGGGCTGGTTAGAAACCATGCCACTAGCCACCCCCTCCCCACTTTTTGGAGACAGGCCTCTTGGACTGACCTGGTTCCTGATTGATGCCCCCCCACCCCCACCCCCACCCCCGCCCTTGCCCTTGCCCTTGTTGACTCCTTTCTCTCTTCTGGAGTTTGGTTAATATATAACCCATCTGATCCCAACCACCTTCTTAAGGCTGCAGTCCTTGCTTTTGCTGTATGTTTTTGGCCCTGCCTCTACCTGCTCCCCTCATTGGCCCAAGTCAGGCAGCAAAGTGTGCATGTGTGTTTCTGTGGGCACATGTACATATATGTGCACGAACCTGCCTGCACAGGGAGAAGGGGAGGGACATGGGATCCAAGTCACCTTTCATCCCCACTGAGGGGCTAGTCCGAAAGCAGAATCTACTAGCTGAGGGCCTGGAAGTCCTGCCTGTCATATGTGGGGCTGGAGGACCACAGATCCTGCCTCAGCTCACTAAACAATGTCACTAACTCTCTTGACAAGAGATATTGAGGAGGGATTGGGATGGAGGATAGGTGGGAGTCACATGGCACGTTAGTGACTGCAATGACTTCTAAAACCAGTTAGCTAGAGTTAGGCCAAACTTCACAGGTTACGGGCACAGTCTGCCACAAGATTGCCCCCACTTCACACACCAGCCACAGATTTAGAGGTTCCCAGGACCACCTTCACTTCTGACCTGCTGACTATAAATTCAAGGGTTCCCATGATCCCTTTAGGCTCCATAATTTATTAGAATGACTCACAGAACTCAGGACAGCACTATACTTAAAGTTTTATTATAGCAAAAGGATATAATCCAAACCTGCAAAAGGGGGAGATGCATAGGGTGAGGTCTAGGAGGGTTCCTAACACAAAGCTTCCTTGTCTTCTCCCAGTGGAGTCAGGACCCTGTTACTCTCCTGATACGTCAGTGTTCGACAATATGCAGAATATTGCCAACCAGGGAAGCTCACTCATGTATCTAGAGTTTTTATTGGAGTATCATTATATAGGCATGATTGACTGGATTATTGGCTCCTTCCCTCCCCAGAGGCTGGGTTTATGTCACATGACTCAAAGCCCCAACCTTCCAATCTTGTGTTGGGTCTTTCTGGGGTGGTTAGCCCCCATGCTGAGTCATCTCATTAGCGTAAACTATCTAGGGACCTATGATGACTCACCTGTTAGCTAAACTACAGGGCCCACTGTGAATAACAAAAATACTACTATCATTTGGGAAATTCCAAAGGTTTAGAGGCTACCTGCCAGGAACAGGAGACAAAGGCCAGCCAAATTCTTTATTATACAACAGTGACAGAACTGGAATTGACTCCCTGGGACTCTTGAACCTGAGCTAACATTTATCTAGCCCCTGCTGTGAGCCTGCTACTAAGTGCTTTACGTGTATTAATACATTTCTTCCTCACAACAACCCTGTGATGATGGTACCATTGTCTCAATTTTACAGATGAGGAAATTGAGGCACAGAGAGGTTAAGGGACCTGCTCAATATCACATAGTAAATGATGGAGTTGGGATTTGAACTCTGGCTCTCTGGCCCCAGGAGCCTGTACTCTTGATCAGTACTCTCCAAATACCATATGTTGAGCATTGACTATGTGCTAGTGTTATGCAGGTGTTATCTAATTCTTATAGCAGTGCGATTTTTGTTTTTGTTTTTTTTTGTGTGTGTGAGGAAGATCAGCCCTGAGCTAACATCTGTTGACAATCCTCCTCTTTTTGCTGAGGAAGATCGGTCCTGGGCTAGCATCTGTGCCCATCTTCCTCCACTTTATATGGGATGCCGCCACAGCATGGCTTGACAAGCGGTGCGTCCGTGCACGCCCGGGATCCGAAGCTGCAAATCCCGGGCCGCCGAAGCAGAGTGCGCGCACTTAACTGCTTGCACCACCGGGCTGGTGCCTAGCAATGCTGTTTTTAAGTGAGGGCAGAGCTCCGTTTGGCTTCAAAGCCCATTCCTTCTGCACTGCCCTGCCTCCCCTAGCAATAGCAAACTTGAAACAAGCAATCCTGGAGTTTGAAAGGACAGTGTCATAGTAGTGAAGAGAGAATACGGCTTCCGAAAGGGGTGGTTTACACGTTAAGTGCTGAAGGATATTCAGAGGGTAAAACTGAGAAAGGATCCTTGTATTTCTTAATTATGAGGTCCCTATTAGAGATGAGTGTCAGTAAAGTGAGGAGGCCAGTGCCAGGGTACGAAGGATTGAATGGAGGAGTGAAGAGTGGTTTGACCATGGAAGAGAAGAGGAAGGAGAGTAGTTTGAGAGAATGGCAGAAATAAGGAAGAGATATATTTTTAAATTTTGTTATGGAAGCTTTCAAATATATAAATAAAATAAGAGTAGTATAATGAACCCCATATACCTATCAACATTCTGCTATTCTTATTTTATCTATCTCCCCACTGCATTTTTTTCTGGAGTATTATTTTGACCTTTTTATTTTGAACTAATTTTAGACATACAGAAAAGTTGCAAAAATGGTACAGTTTCTGTATATCCCTCACCCAGCTTCCTCTAATGTTACCATGGTACATAACTATAGTACAATGATCAGAACCAGGAAATTAACATTGGTACAACACTGTTGACTAAACTACTTTTCTTATTTGAATTTTATCAGGTTTTCCACTAATGTCCTTTTTTTTTTGTTCCAGGATCTTACCCAGGATCTCACATTGCATTTAGTTGTTATTTTTCCTTAGCTTCCTTGCATCTATAATGGTTCTTCAGTCTTTCCTTGTCTTTCATGATTTTTTCTGCGTGTTTTAAAGCAAATCGCATACATATCACTTTACCTGTAAATACTTCAGTATGTTTCCTTAACAAGTAAGGACTTTTTCTTTGTTTTCTTTGTTAATAATTCCTTAATATCATCTAGTCTCTCTTCACCTTCTCACAGTTTTCTAAAAGAAAAAGTGTTTTTACAGTTGTCCAAATCAGGATCCAAACAAGGTCAACAAATTGTATTTGGTTAATAAGTCTCTTAAGTCTCTTTTTATATATCTGGTCTCCTCTTTTTAATGTAATTTATTTGTTTAAATTCAGTCATTTGTTTTGCAGAATTCTCCACTTTCTGTATTTGGCTGATTATATCCTTGTGGTATTTTTAGTATGTTCCTCTAGCCACATATTTTCTGTAAACTCTAAGATCTAGAGATTTGACTATATTCTGGTTCATTTTAGCTGGGGAGGGCAGGAATAGAAAAGAACTTAGGTGGCCCCTAAAATTAGGAGTGTTTGTTTTTTAACTTTTTATTAAAAAAAATTCAAACATATTCAAAAGTAGTTTGGTAAAATGGACCCTCATGTACCCAGCCTTCAATAATTATCAATTTACGGCCAGTCTTCTTTCTTCTATAGCCCTACCCACTTCCCTTCTATACTAATTTGAAGGAAATCCCAGGCATCATTAGTAATGATTTAGTAAATATTTAATAACTGTCTCTAAAAGATAAGGATTCTGTTTTTAAAGAACATAACCACAATATCATTAGTACATCTGAAAAATTAATAATTCCCTAATATCAAATATCTTGTCAATGTTCAAATTTCCAATTATCTCCTAAATGTTATACTTTTATGATTTAAAATTTGGCTTACTACCTATTTTTATAAATAAAGTTTTATTGGGACACAGTCACATTTAATTGATTATGTATTGTCTTTGCTTTCATGCTATAGCAGCAGAGTTGAGTAGTTGCAACAGAAACTGTATAGCTCTCAAAGCGTAAAGTATTTACTATGTGGGTCCTTTGTAGAAAAAAATTTAGTGACCCCTGATTTAGGCAGTCATCTTTTAGAATAATGAAAAATAAGAAAAAATGTTTTTTTTGTTTACCTTAATTTTAACCCCTTCTAGAGATCTTAACATTTCCTTGTGTAAATCCAACTTTTCTTATAATATCATATTCCCTCCTGAAGATCTTCCTTTAACATTTCTTGTAGTGCGTTTCTCAGCTTTTGCTTGTCTCAAAAAAAAGTCTTTATTTTGCCTTCATTTTTGATAGCTATTTTTGCTGAATTTAGAATTCTGGGTTGACAGTTTTATTCTTTCAGCACTCTAAAGGTGTCTCCATTTTCTTCTGGCTTATCTAGTTTTGGGTGAGATGTCTCTTACTTATCTCTGTTCCTCTGAATGCAATGTCTTTTTTCTCTGGCTGCCTTCAAGATTTTCCTCTTTATCTTTGGTTTTCGGTAGTTTGAATGTGTCTAGGTTTGTGGATTTTGGATTTTGTTTTGTCTCTAGGTATTTATCTTGATTGGGGTCCTCTGGGCTTGAATCTGTCATTTGATGTCTTCCATTATTTTGGGAAAATTTTCAGCCATTATCTTTTCAAATATCTCTTCAGATCCATTATCTCTCTCTTCTTTGGGATTCCAGTTATATACATATTAGACCATTTAGTATTGATCCACAGCTCTTGGATACTCTATTCTGTTTTGTGGATTTTTTTGTTTTTTTCCAGTTTTATTGAGATATAATTGAGATATAACATTTTATAAGTTTAAGGTATATAAATAATGATGTGATACATATATTTTTTCTTTTTTAACTCTTCTCTTTTTGTTTTAGTTTGGATAATTTTGACTGACCAATCACTCATTTCTTTCTTTGGCTGTGTTGAGTCTACTGATAAAGCTGTCAAAGGCATTCTTCATCTGTTACTATGTTCATTTATTTCTGGTGTTACCGTTTGACTCTTACAGTTTCCATCTCTTTGCAGAAACTCACCGTCATTCGTGCATATACCTTTTCTACTAGAGCCTTTAACATATTAATCATAGTTGACTTAAATTTTTTTTTCTCATAATTTTAACATCTGGGTCATCTCAGAGTCTGGTTTTATTGCTTACTTTGTCTTGTCACAGTGGGTTGTTTTTTCTTGTGTGTGTGTGTGTATGTGTGTGTGTCTGCTTGTGGGGGGGGAGTGATTTTTTACTGATTGCTGGCCATCATGTGTGGAACAGTAGAGACTGCCTGGAGATGGCACATCTTTTCTGCTAAGTTGTTATCATGGGGGTTAAGTCAATCGAGTCTGTAGTTGAACTGCATTTGGGTTTTGTCCTTGCTATAGGAACCTTCAGTCATCACCAGCTTCAAATTCTTCTCCTATTACCTTGTACTTGGGGTGTATGCTAGGTTGTCCCAATGTTTTTCTTAATGTTCCTGTTCCACACTCAGCCTTTTGCCTTCCCTTTGCCTTTGCATAAAATAGTGGATCTCTCTCTAAGCTCTAGCCCCTCCCTTAGCAGTAGACTGCTATTGCTTGTTACTACATATTTGCTAGCCTGGTGGTAGGGACCCGGGGTGGGGGGGATTCTTTGTTGTCTTGATCCAGCCTCGGCCTTAGGTAGGCCGTGGGTCCCTGGGTCTCCTGGGTGTGACTTTCTCAGTGATCCTGTCTCTTCCCCAGCTGAAGGAGACTAATGGTCCTCAGGATGGTTTCCTACACCTCCCCCAGGAGTAGAGATTTGTCTTTTCTTTTTCCCCAGCTACAATGGGTCTTCACCTGTTCCCTGGAGACGACAGAGTCTGCTGGTCTTCCCCCAGCAGCTTTAAAGCCATTTTTCTGTAGGGGAGAAAAGTCTCAGCGGGCCTCTGTGCTTTTCTCAGAAGTGGCAGCTGCTCCCTTCCCCCACACCTGGACCTAATGGAAGTCTGTAGTGAAGAGCCTGCAAGTGGGTGTGAACTCCCTGGTGTCTGATGGTTCCAGGGGCTCTGCACTCTCATACTAGTCCACAATTGGCCTTTAGCAATTCATTTCAAATTTTAGCTGAATTCTTAACCATCTATGTGGTGCTTAGTGTCATGGTTATCTTGTGCTTTTGCTACAAATGAGCCAGTGCTCATGTCCCGTCTCTTTTTGGAAGCATCTGTCTTGCCTTCGATTTCATGCAGGCTGCTTGGTTGTGCTACAGCCTCAGCTCTCTGATGGGTTCAAGGAAAGTTAGATTTTGTAGTTTATCTAGCTTTTTCTCGTTCTGGTGGGAGAGATGCTCTTTCTAGCTTTCTGCATCCTAATTGGAAGTCAAATTACCGTGTTGTAAAATCACCTTGACATAGTTGCTCTCTGTGTGGTTGTGTATTTAATTCAACATACAGTAGGTTCATTTGTTTCATTTTTCTTTCAGTTTTAGGGACTGCTTTTAAATTTTAACTTTGTTTCATAATTATGTGAACTATTTATGTGATTTCAAGTCATATATACAGAACAATGTGTATTCAAGGAAGCCTAGCTTCTCTGCCTGTCTCCTCTACTTTATTCCCTCCTTTCCTCAATAGGAAGCCTCTTTTAAAAAAAAAAAAATCATACGACTTGTTTCTTACATTACATATGACTGAAGTCACATTATATGACCTATTTCTTATACATTTCTTACATTTAAAAGATAACATTCAGACATGTATATATATTTGTATTCCCTTTTTTTCTAGATAAATGGTAGTATATATACAAACTTTTCTCCACATTGCTTTTTTAACACTCTGTAATAGTTCTTAGGGATATTCCCATTCCTTCTTACAGCTGCATAGTACTCCATTGTGTGGACATATCATACTTTATTCGACTAGTCCTCTGTTGATGTGCATTTGGGTTATTCTCAGGTTTTTGCTTTTACAAATAGTGTTGTAATGAAGAGCCTTGTGTATATGTGTTTTTGTATTTTTGCCACTTTAGACTCCTAAAAGTGGCTTTGCTGAATCAATGGGCGATCCACATATAAATTTGCTAGATATTGCCAGATTCATCTTCAATCGTGTAGTACCATTTTGCATCCCCACCAGCAGTGTGTGAGGGCTCTGTCCCCTCAGCTTCACCAGCAGAGTATGTTGTCAAACTTTTAGATTCTTGCCAGTCTAATAGCTGAAAATTTTTATTTCAAGTAGTTTTAATTTGCATTTCTCTTATTAAGAGTGTGATTGAGAAGTTGTTTTTTGCAAGTTCTTTGAACAACCTTATTCCTAAAATTTCAGTGTACTGTCTTGTGTTTCATTTCCCTGCAACTGTTGCCCACTAAATATTGTGCCCATTGGGCCAAAAACCATATGAAAAGAGATTGCTTCTGTTTTCTTAAGGATTTGAAGATTCCAGAGTTTCAGTTGTAATAATCAAATTTGCAGGTGAACATGAGTTTAAAAGTTTGCACTTCACTTTGGAAATGTTATTGATCTGTGGTTGCCAGGTAACCTGGTAAAAAGATTGTAGTTCAGGATGTATTTTGCTATTTCCCTGTTCTTCCCTTTCCCTTTAGGCTTCACCTAATGTTCCTTTTTAGCCAGCAGAGGCCACTAGAGCCAACTAAGGACCAGAAGTGCAACAGAATTGTGGCCGTGCTATGATAGGATTGCTGAAAGGTCACTTTTTAATAGCTCTGCAATCTTGCTAGTTTGTGTCATGTGAAGATTTCATGCTTGAATGAAACCAAATATTTGAGGGCAAGAATGTGTCTATGCCATTTACTTTATCATTTTTTCCATCATATGCCATTTCTTTCCTTAAATGAAAAGAAATAAGCATTTGAGAATTTTAGTTAACTGCATTGTTTAATGTCTGGTGAGCTCACACCTTACTTTATAAACTGTATAAACTCTACAAAAAAACATAGTTCCTACTCTCTAGGAAATGATGATGTTTTTGAGGAATGCTGCAGTTGATTAAAGGCTTTAAATTTTTTTCTAACTCTTCTCAGTTTGCAGGCCTTTCAGATATATCCATCTCACAAGACATCCCCGTGGAAGGAGAAATCACCATTCCTATGAGATCTCGCATTCGGGAATTTGACAGTTCCACATTAAATGAATCTGTTCAGAATACCATGGTAAGTTAGACTAGTTGAGAGAACTTCTGTTCAGTGTCATGGGACTAAATTAGCTAATAGCACTTTGTTAATTTTTGTTTGGTTCACTGATTTTCAATATATTTTATTTATTGAAATTTCAGATTCTCCCCTAGATAATAATTTGGTACAGCCTTTTTGGAAAGCAGTTTGGTTATAATGCGTATTAAGAACCTTAAAATGTTCAAATTTTTTTAAGCTGATAATTCTGCTTCTCCAGATATAGTATAAGGAAAAATTTCAAGTAAAAAATTATTTTTAAAAATACAGAAAAATGTAAATGTAAAAAGACGTTCATTACACCATTCTTTATAATAGGGGAAAGTTGAACAACGAAGGGATAATCGTTAAATTATGTTACATCTATGTGGTGGAATGCTAAACAACCATTAAAAATCATGTTTACAAAGAGCTATTAAAGACATGAAGAAATTTCTAGGTGAAAAAATTAGGACAGAATTATCTCAACTATATTTTGAGAGGTTATATTTGTATTACCATACCCTTTCTCAAATGTCTTGATTTTTTTAATCTGGCTTCTAGGATTTACTTATCACTTAAATTGGGAATGTTGGAAATTAATTTTTTTTATTTTGGGAAGAATGTGGTAGCTAGGGAGCAGGCTAATTGGTCCTTGGGACCTCATCATGTATGAACTGAAAGTCAGATGCTGTGTTTTGCAGAGCAGATTTTAGTAGCGTTACTATTTTAGTTTCTTTAAATAACATATTAGGAGGGCCATATTTCTCTTTTACAGAGTTTTAAAAATCAAAACAGAGCTGGTGGATGTGGTGAAGAGTTACGTGTTGGCTTAGGAAGTTAGTAAAAAAAAAGTTAATAGAAAAACCTTACCTCTCTGGTTTGTTTGTATAGTGAAGGAGTTAAACTGTAATTATAGCTCTAAAATTCAATGAAAGGTTCCCAGGAGATTGAAATAAAAGAAATTTTAGCAAATTAAGTGAAGGGGCTGCCTGGCAACCTTGGTCATCACAGTACAAGTTGTTTATGTCTTTCAGATGCGTGATCTAAAAGCTGTTGGGAAAAAATTCATGCATGTTTTATACCCAAGGAAAAGTAATACTCTTTTGAGAGATTGTAAGTATATGAGGTTTTTGAGGATTTGCTGCTTCTCACTGTACCTTATCATAAGTACTTTATAAGGCAAAGGCTCTGTGGTAATAAAACTGACATCATTTGCAGGATGAAAAAATATATAAATGAATATGTAAATGAAAATTTTGGAAGAAGTTAAAAATTTAGAATGGAATTTCAGAGAGTGGAAGATTTTGCATAATGTATTGTCCTTATCAATAAATATAGACTGGATATCCTCACCTGCTATAATAGACACTGTAAAAAATGTTTCTGGAAGCTGCAAACACATAGGGACTTTGTTCAGCCAAAGAGCTAACAATCTCCAAGGGAAAGGCAAAATGTTTAAATGTTAAATTAGAATAATAGCTGATACCCATTAAGGATTAACAAATTAATAGTACCTTTATTGACATTTCTGTTTTCAGAACTATCATTTAGTCTGATGACTTCTTTCTTTGTTCAAGAGTTCTATCAAAACTGTTTGCAATAAATTATGCTCTTATTTAGAATTTATTCTTAAAAATTGTTAGACCTTTTATTTTCAAGCATTCTTGGTTATCTTAATACTCTTTATCAGAAAAATTGAATCAGTTGTTTGAGAATAGTAACAATGATGTGGTACATGAACATACCTTCTATTTTGGCAGCATTTCAGCTGTAAGATAAAGATGTCAGATATGTGGCAAATGTGCCATTACTCTGTGTGGATACTAGATGCAGCATCAGAATCTTTTTCAATATAGTACACTGTGGGTTGGAGCTGACACATGATTTGCTACCGCTGGTATAGAGTGGAAAGAGCATGGGCAAATCTGAGTTTGAATAGTGGTTTCATCACTAGCTGTGTGATCTTGTATAAGACAGGTTAACTTTTCTGATGCTAAAGTTTCTTCCTCTGTTAAAGTGGAGATAATAACATGTACTTGTTGGTGAGGATTAGAGATAACACTGAATATCAACCACCTTGCACAGCATCTGGCATTTAGTAGGCACACCATAAATGGTAGCTATTATTCTAGTGCCTTCTCTCCATCCCCCACACATTATCTTGTTTAATCATTAAAACAACCTTGTAAAGTAGGAGTTATTGTGCCTGTTTTACAGATGAAGAAAATGAGTCTCAGAGAAGCTGAGTGTCTTGTCAGGATCACAAAGGCGGGAATAGAACCTAATTTTCAAGTTCAATGCCCTTTTCCACTCTACCACTGCTACCCCAAATGTGAAGATATCCTTTCAACTGCTGCAAGGTTGCTTCAGTCACAATACAGAACCAGTGTGTTAATTTGCTGATTAATGATGAATATTAGCTATGTCATATATTAAGGTCCATTCCCAAACCTTGTGGGGATAGGTAGATAGACTGGCACAAAGGATGAGCAAGTCATGGCCAAAATTTGCACTTCTGCTCTGCCCTATTATCATAGCCCTTGGCAAAGTGGCAAGGAAAAAATTCATGACTTAAAAATAATTAAAAAAAAACCCATGAGGTACCACTTCACACCCATTAGGATGGCTTTTATCAAAGAAACAGAAAATAACAAGTGTTGGTGAGGATGTGGAGAAATTGGAACCCTTGTGCATTGCTGGTGGGAATGTAAAATGGTGTAGCCAGTGTGGAAAACAATGTGGTGGTTCCTCAAAAAATTAAGCATAGAATTACTATATAATCCGGCATTTCCACTTGTATATGCCCAAAAGAATTGAAAGCAGGGACTCGAATAGATATTTGTGCACCCATGTTCATAGCAGCATTATTCACAACAGCCAAAAGGTAGAAACAACTCGAATGTCCATCGACAGATGGATGGATAAACAATATGTGGTATATACACCATATATGTATGGAATATTAGTCAGCCTTAAAAAGGAGTGAAATTCTGACACATGCTACAATGTGGATGAACCTTGAAGACATTATGCTAAGTAAAATAAACCAGACACAAAAGGACGTATATTATATGATTCCACTTGTATTACATACCTAGAGTAGTCAAATTGATAGAAACTAAAATGGTAGTTGCCAGGAGCTGAGGGGGTAATAGGGAGTTATTGTTTAATGGGTTGGAGTTTCAGTTTGGGAAAATGAAAAAGTTCTGGAGATGGATGGTGTGATGCTTGCACAACAATGAATATACTCAATACCTGTACACTTAAAAGTGTCTAAAATGGTAAATTTTGTGTTATATATTTTACAACAATAAGAAAATAGTTTTAAAATACTATTACAAATTTTTTACAAATTAAAAAAAATCTTCAGTGCATTAAAAAAAGCAAGTGTGTTAATGTCAGTTGTACTTGGAATCAGTTTTTCAGTTGATAAGTTAAAAAATTTAACAAGAACATCAATAATTTTATTAGAATGGTAGGACTGATTTTTTTACATCTTTTCCAAACTTTCCACAGTAATGTCAGTTACTTATATAATTTTTAAAAAAACAATGTAAGTATGTACATATGCATACCTCTTATAGGTAAAGTTATGTTCTTGTAAAGTTAAAGTTAGAAGTGGTATAAGTACCTTTCTTTTGTATTAGCTGAGGGAAGGTAGTTGTGCTCTAAGCTGTATGTTACTGAAGTGTTGGCATATTAATCACCCAACAGCTGTTGATTGAGAACCACTATTCTTAGACCTGATGTTGGCAGAGGCTTTTACAGTTTTCAGAAAGCTTTCATGTTATTTGTTAAAGTTTAACCTTATGAAATTACCAATATTGGGCTGTTTTCTCACCTATAAGAACAGCAATTACATACTAGTTAAATGTAATAATTATAAAAGTGAAGCAGTGTGGCAGAGTGGAAAGAACTTTGGAGTAGGAATCAGAAGACCTAGGTTCTGGTCCCACCTCCACACCTAACTGCTTATATAAACTTGGGCAAGTCACTTTCTTCTCAGCTTAATTTTTCATATTTGCGAGATGAGCCTGATTATACTTCCCTTGTCTAATGTAGTCTCAGATTGGTGAAGTGACTTGGCTGTAGTCTTTCTGAGGGTGCTGGGTGAAGTACCTGAGTCTTTTGACTCCTTGCCCATTGGTCTATAGCATGCTGGAATGTGGCTCAGGTGGGGAGAGGGGTGATTTGTGGGATATGAAGTGAGCAAAATTTAAAGGATATGTGAAGAAGGGCATTCAGAATTGGGGAGCAGGGAGGGAAAGTAGAGGGGTAGTAGAGGTGGGAAGGCTTGGGCAGACAGAGAGCCTTGATGTCTGAATTCCAAGAGTAGGAGAGGGAGATATTGGAATAAAGATAGAAAATACTACATTGTTGTTTCTTAATAATCTTCTGCCTTTTCTTGCCTTGTAGGGGATTTATGGGGCCCTTTGATCCTTTGTGTGACACTTGCATTGTAAGTACTTATATTTCTTTTCTTTGTTATTTGAGAGACTATATTTTTTTGTGGAGTTTCAAAATTGAGGGGAATTTTGACTGAATATTTCATTTAGGACTTCTATGACATATTGTACTCCTTATGTATTTAAATCTAAAAATTCAGTCATCTTTCCAGATCAATTCAAAGAGTGATAGAATTAAAGATGTGAAAATTATACCCACCTCTGTTTACCAATGACTTCTTAGCCATTTCTGTTCAACAAACATTTGTTTAGTCTCATGCACTTCCCCATCATTAAACTGAGTTAAATATCTGTAGGTTTGAGCTCTGTTTATTTGCAAACATAATTCTTTTTAAGTCTTATTAAAAATATGAATGAGAATGAGAGTAAATTAGAGAGAATACAAATGGTAGAGTTTAAAGCAAGATTATATTTCAAAGTATTATGCTTTCCATATGCATTATATGTAAAGGGAGAAGACAGAAGAAGGAAAGCAAAGTTCCATTGGAAGGGGAATATAACCACTGGTAGAGTGGAAAAAAATACTACACTAGGATTCAGTTCTGGGTTCTCATCCTGACTCTGCTATCAGCAGAGTGACTTTGGGCATTATACAAAGTTTGTATAATGATTTTTCCCAGTTTAGAGAAAATTTTTAAATACCTTCTCTTATTTTATTCTCATAGCAAGAAGTGAATATTATTTTCCTTTTTTGACAAACCAGCTCAGGTTCAAAGAGATTGAGGACTGAACCAAGATCACATAGTCAGTGGTAGAGCTGGCATTCAACCTCAGGTTTCCTTGACTGCCCATTCTCTACTTCTGTGATAATTACACATCTCTTCCTACCTAACCTCTCTGGGTCTCCTCTTCCATATCTACAAAAGGAGTTGGTTCAGGGTCCTTTCCAGGTCTAAGCTTTTATGATTCTAAATTCAGTAAGTTTCTTGGTGGCTTCTCTACCCATTTTTTAACGTTAAGTCGAGCATATGCTAATTTAGGTAATAACGTAGAGTGCTATTTTTTATGCCTTTAATGACGATATCAAGGGAAATAATCCAGTGCCTTGATGGAAGGGTTTATATTAGAAGCTCTGAGCATATGCTTTTTGTTTGGAAGGATTAACCTTAGAGATTACGTAGTTTAACCCCACTTGCCAAGAAGAAAACTGAAGTCCCAAGACATCAAGTGATTTGCTCTAGTTTACATATCTAGTGACAGAACTACGATCAGTATCTGGGTCTTCTGCCTTCTAGGCCAGTTAATGTTCTTTCCATCATACCATGCTGAAGCAATACAGATTCCAGACAACAAATGATGAGTGTTGGCATTCTTTGCATTGGATTGTCAGGACTTGGGATGGAGTATGCACAACCATAGAATACAAAAGCCTGTACTGGCAAACAGCATAGCAGGGCAAGACTTACTGTGTGACTTCTCTATACTATGTGATAAGAAGAGATTGTGAGCTTGATGTTACTTATTATTTGTCTGAAAAAATAACACCAAGTCCAAGTGTTCTAAGGCTAAAATTCTAAACAGTTTACGTCTGTAAAGTTCTTAGACAAAGAGAGGATGTTTAAAGGACTGTTCAACTACTCAATTTCAAAGCAGTCTTTTAGTAATAATCTGTATGTTTTGATTTTTTAAAATCAACAACTAAATAGGTTTATAGACTGTGTCCATTTTTAAATGTCAGAACCAAAAACCTTAATCCAAGGATTACAAATTCAAATGTATCTAAGGGCTAGAGAGGTAACCTAAATGCATGTATTAGGTTAAACTGGTGACGAGAAGTCTCTTTTAAAGGAACCTGCTACTATGTCAAATGCCGCTGATTGTTGCCGTGTAGGAATGCAGGCCCAGTATTAGAAACTCTTCTGATTTTTCAAGAAAATCCAGAAATACATATTTTTATGTGAAACCTCCCAATTTTAAAATAATGTCAACCTGAATTTAAAACCATTCTAAGGATTGTATGGACCAACAACCTCATGTCTGTGAGCCTCATTTGGCCCTTCAATTTATAACCTCTGCTTAACCAAAAAAGGTCTCCAGTAATCCATTTAAACATTCCACCAAGGCCAAATGGAGCACTCCATATAGTCCTGAGGCATTGGGAATTTGAAGTAAGGGAGGCTTGCCAAATACTTCCGGCATTTTCCTTTCGTACAACCTACATATTACAGATCTGCAGGTGAGGTATAGGGTAGCTCTTGATTCCAAGTTCGAGAACCCATGCCTTAACTTTGTTGCTCTAAATAGAAGATTAGGCAATTCTCATGTCGTTTCCTTGTCACAGAATGCTTCAAAGAGGCTCTGTAGATAGCGAAAAAGATGGAGGGCCCCAGTTTGCAGAAGTGTTTGTCATTGTCTGGTTTGGTGCAGTTACCATCACCCTCAACTCAAAACTTCTTGGAGGAAACATGTGAGTATTATTAAAATGCATCATTTTTCTCTTGCTGGGTAGCATATCTTAGCTTTTTAAGGAAGTCTGGCTAGTTAGATATTTTTTAAAAGGAAAACTGAAGATAAATGAGGGCCAAAGAGACAGTTCTCTTAAAACTACTGAACGGAGATAACCTAGTTGAATTAAATTATCTTAAATTATCTGGGCTCCTTTGATAAGCTTCAGATGCTCCCTCCAGCCCCTAAAATCATAGGCAGAATTTTTTGGATTAGAAGATTATGTCCATTTTTGGGAACAGATTGTCTATAGCTTTCAACAAATTCTCAAATAGTTCTATAGACTGGAAAAGATTAAGAACCACTGTCTCAGAGGTTCAGTGGGAGAAGGAGGTCTCTAGGAATTAGAGTATCTTCTGGTGTCCTAGATGGTTGACTCTTAAGGGGTTTAAGAGGAGAGGAGGAATAGTATGGAGAGAGAAAAATTACAACATGTGCTTAATACAGAGGCCTATCCTCATAAAATAAGTGTTAGGGTATAGGTATTATGTATCTGGAGGAAGGTAACAATCTGTGATACATAAAAATCTGTGTAATAAACTGTATCATGATACAGATCAGCTATATTTATGTTCTTTATGGATGTGTGTTGTTTTTTAGATCTTTTTTTCAGAGCCTCTGTGTGCTGGGTTACTGTATACTTCCCTTGACAGTGGCAATGCTGGTTTGCCGGCTGGTACTTTTGGCCGAGCCAGGACCAATAAACTTCATGGTCCGGCTTTTTGTGGTGATCGTGATGTTTGCCTGGTCTATCGTAGGTAAGAATGTACTTATCTCTACAATGACAGAACACACAAAAACATGAGTTAGAGATGAAGACCAGATGAGGAGCAGTGTAACTCCTAAGTCACATGTGAGAGATGTGATTCTTGCCAGTGTCATCTGTAGAACCCACTGCTCTAAGTAGGCATTGATAGGGATGATGTCCATCTTATCTGAGTTAGATATCTGGACTTCTAAGATTTAATCCTTCAATAATGGATAGGGTTGGGAAAGGAGATTACACTAGACCTAGCTCAGTCCTGGCATATAGGAGGCATAGGTGACTTGAGAAATGATTTGGGCCTTTTGCTGACAAATTAATCATAATAGAAATAATAACTAGCATGTACAGATTGCTTATTATAGGCCAAGCACTGTTATAAGTGCTTTATGTGTATTATCTCATTTAACCCTTACAACAACTTTAATAAATAAAAACTATTGTTATTATAGATGAGGAAGAGACACAGAGAAGTTGAAGAAATTGCCCTAGGACACATAACTAGTGAATAGGGTAATCAAGTTTCAAACCCAAGCAGATCATTCACCTGATCATACTCTACTACCTCCCAGTAAGTTAAGGTATCCCAGGTTGTTAAGTATTATTATATAGCACTGTTCTGCTTCAGTAGAAAATTCTAAAGATTAGGGAGAACCTATAGCATTGGCAATGAATGCTATGTGCTCATTGTTTTTACATTCCTAAAATTCTCTTAAAATTCCACCTTGAACTGGAAGTGTTCACTAGCTTCTTATTTAATGGGATAGACAGACTGCCTAATATTTTTAAGTGCAGTAACATCTCTTTGCTCTGGAACATGTTAAAAGCCAAAACGTAATCCAAAAATAAGGTCTGAGAGTGCCAGAATTGATATTCCAAAGATTATATATTAAGCTTGGACGATTTTCCCATGAGTAAGCCCCTCATTCCCTCACTTAGAGTCTAATAATTTACCATACATGTAGTTCTAAATAGCTTAGTTATCCAGTGTCCAGGCCCATAGCAGTTCAGAAAGTAGAATCTTAGAAGAAGAGAGAGAGGCTCCTTAAGCATTCTTTCTTTAATTCAGCAAATATTTATTAAGTGCGAACTATGTGTCAGGCATTGTGCTAAGCATGGTCTCTATCCTCAGAGTTCACAATCTAGCGGAGCAGCCAGGCATGTAAACACTTAAGGGCAATAAAATGTTGCAGGGGTGAGATGGAAATCTCTGCAGGTTATAGTGGGGACACAGAGGAGATAAGTGGGCTGTTCTGCCTGTGGTGGCAGGATACCAGATGGTTGTTAAGGAAAGATTTCCCTGAAGGGTGATCACTGATGAGTAAAAAGATGAGTAGGTACTTCCTGGGTGGACAAGAGGAATGGCATCTAAAAGAGCTGATAACTTAATAAGAACAATTACTCACAAAGCACAGCAGTATGAGGCCATTTGCCATAGGATCAAATAACCTTACACAAAGATCTTTGTAAGCCTGTTCAGCACAGTTCAATAACTTCTCAGAAAAGAGTAAGAAACGTCTTTTAGAAAGATTTCCATCTAAAATGGTTGAAAACTTGCAAAGCTTTAGTACTTGAAACAAGCAGCCCTTAGCTGTCTGGAAAACTATGCTGTAGAATGCCTTTTTCTCTGAAGATCACAAATATAACTGAACTTTTAGTATAATTCTGTGTTCCAAACTATGCCAAGCACATTTAAGTTTAGTAAATGTTAGTGGTTGTGACAATCTTATTGTATTAAATATTCCTTCTTGTTCTGTTCTGTTTTGTTTAGCCTCTACAGCTTTTCTTGCTGACAGCCAGCCTCCAAATCGCAAAGCCCTTGCCGTTTATCCTGTTTTCTTGTTCTATTTTGTTATCAGTTGGATGATTCTCACCTTCACTCCTTAGTAAATCAGAGAGTGGAAATTAAAAACCCGTGAATTGAAGGCTCATCTGAAAAATGCAATGGAGCTTTGCCTCTGGCCCTCTTTTGTCTAGTTTTGGAAGTATTTGGTAACTGGGTATCTGAGGAGATTAAAAGGGAGCCATAAAGCACCGTTGCCACTTATGTAAGGAACTGATGTTTGAAAGGTTGTTCTTCTCCTCTTAATGTTATTTCTTTAAGATACATGTGCATAGTACACACAGTATAATGCCTTCTTAAGGCATGATGGAGTCACCATGGTCCATTTGGGTGACAACCAATGACTCGAAAGCACATGGATACATCCTATAAGTTGAATAGAGTTGGTAGCTATATTTTCAGTTTTGAGAATACCAGTTCAGGTGCAGCTCTTAAACACATTGCCTTATGACTGTTAGAATATGCCTCTCTTATGAATAAGAATGGATAATCTGTATCCATTTTCTTTTATTACTCTCTTCAGCTTAAAAAGGCAATGACAGAGGTTGGGAGTGGGATTCATAGATGTGAGAGGAGAAAACATGCATTAACCAATATTCAGATTTTGATCAGAGAAAGTTCTGCACTTGTTGCTTTAAAAAGAAGCAAAGGACATCTAAAGAATCAGCTTCTTGAGTCTTTCTGTGTAGTCACCTTTCTGCCATGCCTAACAGCACCTCAGTGACACTTTAGTTTTTAATCTTACTCTCCAGCTCTGAATATGCAGGCTAAGGTGTTAGTAGTCAATATGTCGTTTTCCTTTGACTGAAGCTCTCAGTGGGCCAACGCTTGAACTTATCCAAGTAGAAGACCTCAGAAATTTAGATCGGTAGGTCCCTAATTCATATTATCATGTGGGCACCTTCTCTTAAGGGTAGAACGAGGCAATTTAGATACAGCATAGCTATAAGGAATTCTTTGTTATTCTGTGTTGTAGCCTGGCTTTTAATTAGAGAGTAAAGCTAAATCAGAAGCCTGCATTTAGCCTTCATGTGAACATGGAGGGATTTAATGTTCTGATGGCTGATTCACAGAACTAGACACATGACGTAAGATAAGTTGGGTTTACAGCTGCTGCCTTTTCATAGTGGGCTTAGCGGTTTTTTCCATGAGATGTGTTTTTGGGTTGGGGAATAGCAATTTATTTTCTTGATTTTAGACTTTATTTGTAAAGCTAATTAGCTTTCCTTTAGACAAGTACTTTTTTTGCACATGTGCAACCTACTTGTATTCTCACCTATTTATGCACACAAGTGTGAAGACTTTTCAGGGAGCAGAGTATCTGAGACAGGCTGATTCTGAGCTAAACAGGGCTCCTTTAAGGTAATATGAGCTGCTGCCTTCTATAAATTACACATTGGAAGAACTCTTAATAGACAAAGATTAGGAGTCAGGCAGAAAACATTCATTGTAAATATACAGTTACCTATAAAGATAGGAATTTCTTTTTTGTGTGTGTGTGAGGAAGATTAGCCCTGAGCTAACATCCATTGCCAATCCTCCTCTTTTTGCTGAGGAAGATTGGCCGTGGGCTAACATCTGTGCCCATCTTCCTCTGCTTTATATGGGACGCTGCCACAGCATGGCTTGACAAGCAGTGCGTCAGTCCGTGCCCGGGATCCGAACCTGAGAACCCCGGGCTGCCGAAGCGGAGCGCGTGAACCTAACTGCTACGCCACTGGGCTGGCCCAAGATAGGAATTTCTTATTCCACATTTTTTCTTTATCATAAAATTTAAATATTTATTCATTTCTGTATTTAAAGACTACCTACACATAGATATATAATTTTAAAAACATATTTTCTTCATATCCAGATTAACTAAGTGAACAATACTAGGACCAATTGGTTCTTGGAATGATGCTCGATTACAAATCATTACAAAGTTGGTCCTCTCTGTCCCAACCTTGTCCAAAGTTTTTGGTTATATTTTTGTATTTATTTCAATTTCCCTTTAAGATTTTAAAATAAACCCTATGAAGTCAAAGCCAATGTTTCAGTCTTGAATTGGTAAAGAAAATATTTTGAAACTGGTTCTAATTTTGAAATTGGTCCTAAATTATCATCCATTTCCATTGTCTGAAATTTTCTAACTTCCCACTAGAAATATCTCTGTTCCAAAGTTGTTTCATAATCTGTCCCAATGATTATAATTTAAAATTAAAGAAATAATTATGCTTCTCAAAAGGGAATTAAGTCTTTACCGAATTTTACTCATTTACCGAATTTTACTCAGGCTAAATATTTGGTCAGAAATTCCTAAGGCCACAACTTTGGGGTGGGGATGGAGGGTGTGTGTGTGTGTATGGGAGCGGGTTATACATATTGGGTGTTAAGGCAGCTTGTTCTGTGTATTAATCTGTTGCTCTTGGGTGACTTAGAGAATGGTTTTATTTGATTTAAATGAAGGTGGGTAAAATGGAGATTTAATTATCTTTCTGAAAATGAGTGGTCAGTTTGAAGGTATAAATAAATATTTTCTTAATATATGCAAAAAAGTACATTGCTTTCTGTGACAGAAGACCTGAGTATCTGAAAGTTGTAACCCTCAACATAGCTTTCCCTGATTTGCTGCAAAGGCACATGGCTAATTATAGAAAAGAGGACTAGAAGGGGGGGGGCCTCTAACAAAGGAAACCCTGTTGCAGGAATTGGGAAGTTTCATGCTTCAGATAAAATTCAAGCGTGTGAGCATCATTCCCGAATGTGGTAAATCACTGCCATCATAGCTTATCACTTGCTGCTCCTACTTCTGAGATTGAGACTTCGTTGTCATATTCGTTAGCAATAGGAAAGGTGAAGACTGGAATTAATCACTGTCCAGATTATAAAAACTCAATTGATGTGAACATATTTGAATGTGCAGTGTAATCTTAAAAGTTAATCATTAATCATCAAGTCTTTTGCCTCTTAAGAGTCTTATTACATAGGTTGAATTAGATCTTTTCATTGTGGTGGGGTTTTTCTGTTGTTGGGCAAGGTGGGGTCACAGGGCATCAGACTGGTAAGCATTTTACTGTCTACTGTATTTGTCTTTTTATAAAGTATCCTCCAAAATGTGGTTAGAAGGCTAGCAAGCCTGTATTTGAAGATTTAATTGTGTACTTTATATATGTAACTACTTCCTGTATTTGGACTTCCTGTTTATTCCTGGAGATGAAAATAAAAATCTCCTGTCATTTCAAATTCTTGAGTAACATCAAGTCGTTGGAATTTATCTAAAGCCTATCATGATATGATCAGATGTCCATTGCATGCAGCTGTTTTATTCCAGAGTGAAATACTAAAATTGTGATTCTTAACTAGACTGTTAATTTCTGAGACAATTTGGATAGAAATAAATGTGTGAATGTTAATCCCTGTATGTAAATTAGAAATACTTTTATAGATTCTGTGGGCTTTTATTAAAAATAAAGAATTTCTAGGAATTTACTTAGGCCATAGGATGGTCAAATAATAATAATGACAATAACATTACTACTAATAATAGCTAACATTTATTGGGCACTTACTGTGTGCCAGGAACTATTCTATTTTTTAAAAAATTTTTTATAACAGCTTTATTGAGATACACTTTACCATAAAATTCACCCTTTTAAAGTGATGTACAATTCAGTGATTTTTTTCCAGTATATTCACATAGTTGTGCAACTATCACCACTATCTCATTTTAGAATATTTTCATCACTCCACAAAGAAACCCCATAGCCATTAGCAATCACTTTCTTTTTTCCCTGTTCTCCCCAGCCCCTGGCAATCACCAGTCTGCTTTCTGTTTCTGTTGATTTGGCCAGGCACTATTCTTAAATGCTTTTCATGCATCTCCTCTAATCCTCAACCTAAAGTGCTACAGTTCTTATTTTACAGGTAGACAATAGAGGCACAGAAAGGTTAAGCAAATTGCCCAAGGTCACACAGTAAATTGATTTAAAAAAGGAAAACACATTAGATGAGAGCATAGTAGGACACAGTTTTGAAGTTTTGAATTGCATTGTTATGTATATGAAATGAATACACCCTATACCCAGGGCATGTTCCCTGTTATTAACCGTTACATCCTACAACTGACTGGAGGTAGATAACTCTTGTTCTTTTCTTCTGAGTAATAGAACAATATTATTAGCATCTGAGAAAAACACAAGAGCAGTTGTACATTGGGAAGGGTTAGGTTTGCTGCCCTCATCCCTTCTTGAGCCTCTTTTCTCCCCCCTCCCCTCTCCCCACCACCACACACGTATACCCCTCTCACTTTTTCTCAGTCTTAAGAATCAAACAACTTCTGCCTCTTTCGTTTTAATTCTCCCGGAGGGATGGTTAATGCATCAAAATCTAACTTGTCTATTTAGGTGTTTATATTCAAGGGATGTATCTGGTCGCTTATAGTACCAACTACATTCCTAAGACCTCAGAGAGCAGTAGTGTGAGAATAGAATACCTTTTTATTTGGGTTAAACTAAGTGGGGGGGAGAAAAAACAGAGTAAAGGCTTTGCCTTAATGAAGTCAGTGTTCCTTGGTAGGAAGTGGCCACACGCTGCTCTTGTTCACTCTCTTGTCTTTTTCAGAGCCTTTGTGCTCTGTGCCATTCTTGGTCCTCTTCGATAGTTCATTTTAATTCTGATCTTTCCTATAAATAATGAACCTGTGAAAAGAATAAATCTGTCAAATGATTTGTGAATATTAAATGTGCAAATAAAAAACACTGGAAAAGGAGAATTTGTGTGTGCCTATTCTTGAGCTGAAAGGCATGGAAATATTTGCTGCATACTGTTTTCAGATATAATATTTTGTCATCAGACAATATTGAATTCTGTGTAGAATTGCACAGGTGGCAAGTTAGAAAGGGAAGTCACATTTACTGAGTAAATAACATATACCAGTCACTATATTAGCTGCTTTATAAACAGTATCTCCTCTAATCACAGCAGCCTTTTGAGGTTGGTGGTATTATCCTAATCTCAAAGTTGAGGAACCTGGGAACTCAGGGAGGTTAAGTAAATTGCCCAAAGTCACATAGTGGTGCAACCAGGATTCAAACTCAGGTTTTATGACTCCATAGTCTCTTTTCTATATCAGTTCCTTGCCAAACTAAAATCATACCTACCCACTTACATGAAACTAAATCAGGTCAATCAGGCAGCTTAGAGCGTGATGAGAAACTGGGTTTTCAGCCTTCTGCTGGAGACTGCCTGTCCCTGCTCTCAGTTTACAGTCTATTTGGAGAAACCAAATTCCCCAGCCCCCTATGCACATAATAGTTGAAATATGTCATGGTTCTTATTTTTGGTACCACATAAGATACCAGAGAAATCAATAAGAACAGGAGAAAATCTTTGAAGTATTGGGAGAATTTATATCATCCAAGAGGGGAGGAGGAAGAGCATTCTAGATGGGAGAGAATACTTATGAGCAAAGGTTAGAGGGAACAAGCAAGTCAGTAAAGCCATCCGTGTGCATATGTGAGAGTGTGGCACATTGTCCTGTACATAGTCACAATGCTTTGTGATACTTATTTTTCTAGCTACCTTTATATATTTTATTTCACTCTGCCAGGTGGTAAAGCCTCTAAGCTTATTTTATAGCTAAGGAAATAGGCTCAGAGAGGTGAAGTAATATGCCTTGGGTTACAAAGCCAGGCTCAAGAACACAATTGGAAAGTTGTTCTTCGTGTTAGTACGATCCTTTTCTAATGGTAACTCAATATTAAAGTGAATTCAACTGAATTGGGAAAATAAAGTTAGTTGGATAAGATGAGACCAAATTATTGAGGGTAGGTATTGAAAACTAGGAAATGGTGAATTAAGGTCCTACTGTGGTAGGAAATAGGGCGTCTTCAAAAGTTCTGGAGCAGAGGAATATCAAGTGACAGCAAAGGAATAAATGAGGGCATGTTGAGAAATTGGATTGGGAGGGGGGTAGAGGGAAGAAAGGAGTGCCAATATATTTCTAACCTGTAGGCCTGGAAGAATGGTGTGTTTCTGAGAACAGTTGTGGAGGTGCTGAGTTTGGCTATCAACATGGTCATATCCTACAGACAGTGAGTCTGGAAAGTAGTAAAGTCATAGCTAAAAATGTAAATTTGAGGGCTGGCCCCATGGCTTAGCGGTTAAGTGCGTGTGCTCCGATGCTGGCGGCCCGGGTTCGGATTCTGGGCGCGCACTGACGCACTGCTTCTCCAGCCATGCTGAGGCCACGTCCCACATACAGCAACTAGAAGAATGTGCAACTATGACATACAACTATCTACTGGGACTTTGGGGGAAAAGAAATAAAAATTATAAAAAAAAAATGTAAATTTGAGCTTACAAATGTGATGCATGTTGAGAGAATGCGTTGTTTCAGACAGTCTTGATGACAACTGTAGTTGGTAGGTGATAGGACTTTGAAAAGGAACCAGAAGGATGAGAAGGAAGGAATGAAGCTAAAACATGTCATGGATTTCCACATGCTACCTTAATCTTATACTAACACTATGAGGTACTAGCCCCCTTTATCTGCGATTTCAGTTACATGCAGCCAACTGTGGTCTGAAAATATTAAATGGAAAATTCCAGAAATAAAAAAATTCATGAGTTTTAAATTGTGCACTGTTCTGAGTAAATGATGAAATCTCATGCTGTGTAGCCTGTCCTGCCTGGGGTGTGAATCATCCGTTTGTCCAGCATATCCAAGCTGTATATGCTACCCACCCACTAGTCATTTAGTAGCCCTCTTGGTTATCAGACCTACTGTGGAGTATCACAGTGCTTGTGTTTAAGTAACCCATATTTTACTTAATAATAGCCCCAAAGTGCAAGAGTAGTGATGCTGGCAATTCAGATATGCCAAAAAGAAGCTGTCAAGTGCTTCCTTTAAATGAAAAGGTGAAAGTTCTCGACTTAATAAAGAAAGAAAAAAATCATATGCTGAGGTTGCTAAGATCTACAGTAACTTTTATTATAGTATATTGTTACAATTGTTCTATTTTATTATTAGTTGTTGTTAATCTCTTACTGTGCCTAATTTATAAATTAAACTTTATCATAGGTATGTATGCATAGGAAAAAACATAGTATATATAGGGTTTGGTACTATCCATGGTTTCAGGCATACACTGGGGGTCTTGGAATGTATCCCTCACAGATAAGGGGGGACTACTGTAGTTACCCTAATTTTTACAGAAGAGGAAGCAGTTTGGATTCAGTAAGTGGCAGCTGAAATGTGAACATAGCTCTGTCTTAACTCCAAAGCCTATGTACTTCCTGCTATGCTGTGCTACCCTTACAGAAAGTTTTATACTCTGAAAGCCTGGGGACAAGTGCCTTGCATAAAGTAGGTGTTCGGGAAATGTGTTGAGTTAGTTAAAAGAAAAGTGGGTGGTAAATAAGTATTGCATGCTGAGTGTGGGGGCATGATGAGAAATACGAATTGAGAAAAATGTATTTGGCTAGAAGGCTGCAATCAATTACACTGATTGCATTAGTGGTCCCAATATTTTACCCCTCTCTGAAGCCCTGCCCTTTGCCATGTGACTTTGGAGTTCCTCTTAGTAAAAGGCAGAACCTGTTCCCCCACCCCTTGTTTCTAGGTGGACCTATGGCTTGCTTTGCATAATAAAATTTGGCAAAAGTAATGGTGTGCCAGTTCTGACTCTGAAACTTTAGGCTTTGTGTGTTTCCATTTGTCTCTCTTGTTTCTCTGCCATCTCTGTAAGAACATGCCTGAGTTAGCCTACTGGACATATTGCACAGAGCCCAGTCATCCCAGCCATAGCCGTCCTAGATTAGCCTACTGCCAACTGACTGCCAGACAAATGAGTGAGCCCTCTGAGACTAGAAGAACTGCTCAGCTGTACCCAACCTAAGCTGC
This sequence comes from Diceros bicornis minor, assembly GCF_020826845.1. NCBI lineage: Eukaryota > Metazoa > Chordata > Mammalia > Perissodactyla > Rhinocerotidae > Diceros > Diceros bicornis. The sequence goes on from NC_080781.1 coordinate 62,057,568, forward strand.
TAACCCACAGACTCAAGAACTAAATAAACGCTTATTATTTTAACTTACTGAATTTTGAGTGGTTTGATATGCAGCATTATAGTGGCAATAGATAACTGGATACAAAGACCTTTTTTTTGTTTTTTCATTTTTGAAGAAGTTTCCAAAGGTAGGAGATGGAGGCACTGAGTATTGGTTCCTTATTTGTAGAGTCATATCAGGCACAGAACATTAGAGATGAAAGGAATTTTAGAGATAATTGACTCAGTTTGCTCATTTTACCAATGAAAAGCTGAGGCCCAGAGAGGAAAAGCTACTTACTCAATGTTATTTGAAGCAGCCAGAATAAAACCTAGTTTTCTTCTTTTCCAGTCCACTGGTCTTTCTATAACATGAGAAAGTAGTTTAGCTAAAACCTAATGCAAAAAGCAAAACAAAACAAAAAAACCAACAGTTTTTTTGTCAGTGGATATGTCCATATTTAACAGTGAAAAAAGAAGGAGCTCATGAGAAAGAGTGATAGGCTCCAAGGAAAGCAGTTTATTGAGGGAGCAAAACTCCCCAAAGGAGGTGGAAAGGACTGTGATTCAGAATATAGTTGGTAGATTTAGCTTTAGAGAAAGTAGAGAAACCTCTTGTGAGGTAGAAGGGGGGAATGAGTGGTTAGATGCATGGATGATTAAATGTTCACACATTCAAAAAGCTGGTTGATCATTACATTATGCTAGATATTGAGGATTCAAAAATAGCTGACACTGGCCCTTGCTATCAGTACTAGCTCCCAATGGAATACAGTTTTTATAGTACCAATCACATGGCATGCTGAGAATGAAGGAGAAATTGGGCCAAGGAAATAATAGGAAGTTAATGGGCAGCAATGGTAGCCACAGGCATGGGTAATATGTTGAGTGGTTGCAGTAGGCAGGAGTGGAAGAGGGACTGAAAATCACGATCAAGAGCTCAGCTAATCTAGTCTTGGCAAGCACCTAGACTCCATTAAGAAATCTGATCCAGGATAGTAGCTATAGCTTCAGAACCAAGAGTGGGAATGTGTTACTCTCTAGCTATCATCCAAATGCTACCCTGTTCTCATCCAAACTTCTCAAAAAAACTTGTCTACACTCACATTCACTCCTCAACCAACTGCAGTCTGGCTTCTATGCCCACTTCCGTGACACTGTTCTTACTCCTAATTTTAAGTCCTTATCTTACTCGACTGCACTGACACTGTTGATCATTCCCATTCCTCCAGGAAACATTTTCCTTTCTTGTCATCCATGACATCAAACTCTCCTGGTTCTCATAATAGTCTATTTTTTCTTATTGGCATCCTCCACCTGCCCCTCAAAAGTGGGTGTTCTCTCTGCTGCTCTTCTCAATCTACAAACCCTCCCTAGATAGTGAAATCCACTCTCATAATTTCAACTACCACAGTAGGCTATTCAAACTATTGTTTTTGCCTGTCCAGCATGCATTTTCATCCTTTTTCTGGTTCCTTCGGAGAATTTCTCCCTTACTCCATATGGTCCTGTTGAAAATGTCATTCATGGTGCTCTACACCCTCCCTACCACAGGAGTAGACATGTGGCCTAGACTCAACCAATCACGTTATCTTCTTTTTTTGAACACAGCAATTGATTAAGGGATGAGTACCTGAGCCAAGTTGGGCCGATCTGAGGCCTTACTAGGCCTTTGCTGCTAGAGCTAGTGAGGAAGACTGTCTTCCTTTTGGATCATGAGTTGTAAAGATGCAGACCTGGGGTGGTCAGTGGCCAACTTTTCCACCACCTGGAGGAAGACAGCAGAAGAGAATAAGTCTCTCGCAGAAAGAGAAGCTAACAGCTGAGGGAAACTTCAGGAGGTTTGAGCCCTGAATCCAGCTGTGCCTGAAGGCAGCAAGCTCCACTCTTCCTAGATGGATGGGACAATAAATTAGTTTGAGGAATTCTGATAACTCTGAAATCTCCTGTCTAGAACTTTGGCATATTATTTCTAGCATGATATAGAAATAATTGCCTGCTAGACAGTCACTTGAAAGTCCCATATGCTCTTCAAACTTGTCATGTCTCAACTGGACTTGACAGGTCACCCAAAGCCTGCTCCTCCCCCTATGTTCCTTATTTTAGAAAACAGCATCACCATTATACCCAGTTACCCAAGTTAGAAATCTAAGAATTGCCCTAAACTCCCCCCTCACTTCCGTATATTTATTCTGTCACCACTCCTGCTAATTTTACTCACTAAGCATATCTCAACTCCATCTCTTCTTCTCTATCCTCACTGCCACAGTTTGCTTCAGATCCTCATCTTCTCTTGGTTGGACTTAAGCAGCAAATCACCTAAGTAATCTCCTGCTTCCATATTGCCCTGTTCAAATCTATTTGTCACACTGTTGCCAGAGTAACCTACTTTAAGTATAGATTTGACCACATCTCTCCTCAGTTTAAATCTCTCCACTGCTTCCCCATCTCCTCTAGGACAGGGCTGAAGCTCTCTATAACATGGAATACAAGGCCTTCTGTGACCTGACTCAAGCTTTCCTCTCTCACCTCATCTCACACGACTACGGGGCCTTGAATTCTGTGCTCTAGCAACAATGAATTACTTGTTCCCAAGCACACTATTTCTCACTACCATGCCCTTGCTCAAGCTCTCTCCTTTGCAATGCCCTCCATACCCCCCTTTTCCTTTAAAAATTAGCCAGGCGTCCCCAGGCACCCAGGCCTCAGCAGCAGTGACCTCCCAGTGCCCTGGCCCCACCAGCAGCGGTGGAGTGCCCGTGCCCTGCCCCCAGAGGTGGTGGCCCCAAGGTGCCCAGGCCCCAGAGGCAGTGACCCCCCAGTGCACAGGCCCCACCAGCAGCAGCAGTGTGCCCACACCCTGCCCCCAGAGGCAGCAGCCCCCACGCACCTGGGCACCAGCAGCGGCAGCAGCCTGTCCGAGTCCTGGCCCCAGAGGCAGCAGCCCCCAGGCACCTGAGCACCAGCCACAGTGACCTCCCAGCACCCTGACACCAGAGGCAGTGGCCCCCTGGCGCCTAGGCACCAGTGGCAGTGATCCCCAAGCACCTGGGCCCCACCAGTGGTGGCAGTGCTCCCATGCCCAGGCCCTAGAAGCAGCAACCCCCCGGTGCCCGGGCACCGGTGGCAGTGACCCCTCACTGCCCTGGCCCCACCAGCGACGGGCTGTGCCTGTGCCCCCGCACCAGAGGCAGCAACTCCTTGGAGCCTTGGCACCAGCAACTCAGGCCTGACCATACCACAGCCCCAGATTCTCTGGCTTGACTGCACCACGGCCCCAGCTGCTCCAGCTCGACTGCACCATGGCTGCAGCTCCCTTGGCTCGAACGCCCCCCGGTTCCAGCTGCTTTAGCTTGGCTGCACTCAGGCTCCAGCTGACTTGGCACCAGCAACTTCAGCCCAGCAGCACTCCAGTTCCACCTTCTTTGGCCCAGCAGTGCTCCAACTCCAGCTCCTGCTTCTTCAGCCCAGCTCCACTTCAGCTGCAGCTGCTTCAACCCACCTGCACCCAAGAACCCCCTGCTTCAGCCTAGCTGCATTCCAGTCCCAGCTGTTCCCATGCTTCAGCTCCAGCTGTTCCCACACTCCAGCACAAGCAGCCTCTGCTCAGCCATGCTTCAGATCAGCCATGCTTCAGATCCTCCATGCCTCAGCTCAGCTGGGGGCCGACCAGATCACCCACGGATTGAGGCAGGCACAGAACACACAGACCTTGACCCCCACCCAGCGGCGGCAAGAGGAAATTGTGACCAGAAATTTTCACTATGAGGGAAAATAAGCCAACACTGACAGGCACCATGCAAAAATATATTAAATCTCCAGACCAAAAGGAAAATGACAAGCACCCAGAAATCAACCCTGAAAGCACAGAAATGTATAACCTTAATGACAGAGAATTCAAAATAGCCATCATAAAAAAACTCAATAAAATACAAGAAAACACAGATAGACAATTCAATGAAATCAGGAATTTCTTCACAAAAGAGACTGAAACTATAAAGAAAAACCAATCAGAAATTTTAGAGATGAAAAACACAATAGGGAAGATAAAGGCAAATCTGGAAGCTGTAAGCATCAGGGCTGACAATATGGGGCAAAGAATTAACAATATTGAAGACAGCAATGCAGAAATGCTCCAGATGGAGGAGGAAAGAGAACTAAGACTAAAAAGAAATGAAGAAACTCTCTGAGAAATATCCGACTCAATTAGGAAATCCAATATAAGGATTATAGGTATTCCAGAGGGAAAAGAGAGGGAAAAAGGAGCAGAGAACTTGTTCAAAGAAATGATATCTGAGAACTTCCCAAACCTGGGGAAGGAGCTGGAAATACCAGTGAATGAAATCAATAGATCTCCTAAATATATCAACATGAAAGGACCCTCTCCAAGGCATATAGTAGTAAAGCTGGCAAAAGTCAACAACCAAAAAAAAAAAAAAAATTAAGGACAGCTAGACAAAAAAATAATAACATACAAAGGAATTCCTATCAGGCTCTCAGCTGATTTCTCGACAGAAACTTTACAGGCTAGGAGAGAGTGGAATGATATATTCAAAATTCTGAAGGACAAAAACTTTCAGCCAAGAATACTCTATCCAGCAAAAATATCCTTCAGATATGATGGAGAAATAATAACAATCCCAGATAAACAAAAGCTAAGGGAGTTCATTGCCACAAGACCCCCACTACAAGTAGTGCTCAAGAAGGCCATCATCCCTGAGGACAACAAGAGAAAGGGGATACAAAGTTTTGAACAAGGAGGAAAATATGTCGACAAAAGTAGAAAAATTGCAGTAATCTATCAAAATAGATTAGCAAACACTTAATTATTAAACCAAAGATCAAGGGAAGGTAAGCAACAAGCATAAATATAACTTCATCATGTTAAACGTGAACTCACAACACAAGATGGAATAAGATGTGACAACAATAACTTAGAAGGGGAAGAGGAAAGGGATCGAATCGACTTAGTCTGAGGGAATAAGAGTCCATCAAAAAATGGACTATCACATCCATGAGATTTTTTATACAAACTTCATGGTAACCGCTAACCAAATAATCAGAACAGAATCACACACGATAAAGAAAGAGAAAACTCCCATACAGAACTACCAAACTAAATTTGTAGTCCAAAACACACAGGATGAGAAACAAAAGAAATGCAAAAGAACTGGAAAAAGAGCGATAAAGTAACAACAACAAGCCCCCAAATATCAATAATTACCCTAAATGTAAATGGACTGAACTCTCAAATCAAAAGACACAGACTGGTGGTGTGGATTAAAAAACAAGACCTAACAATCTGCTGCCTCCAGGAAACACATCTCAGCTCTAAAGACAAACATAGGCTCAAAGTGAAAGGATGGAAGACAATACTCCAAGCTAATGGCAAACAAAAGAAAGCAGGTGTTTCCATACTTATATTAGACAAAGTTGACTTCAAGATAAAACAGGTAATGAGAGACAAAAAGGGGCAATATATAATGATAAAAAGGACACACCACCAAGAAGACATATCACTTTTAAATATATATGCACCCAATACTGGAGCACCAAGGTACATAAAGCAACTACTAACAAACCTAAAAGGAGAAATTATCAACAACATAATAATAGTATGGGATCCTAACACCTCACGTTCATCAATGGATAGATCATCCAGACAGAAAGTCAATTAGTAAATAATGGACTAAAATGAAAAACTTGATGAAATGGAGTTAATAGATATATTGAGAGCACTCCATCCAAACACAGCAAATTACACATTCTTCTCAAGTGCACATGGAACATTCCCAAGAATAGGCCACATGTTGGGAAACAAGGCATGCTTCTATAAATTTAAGAAGATTGAAATCATAACAAGTGTCTTTTCCGACCATAATGCCATGAAGCTAGAAATCAACTACAAGAAAAAAACTGGAAAAGTGACAAAAGATGTGGAGACTCAAAAACATGCTACTAAACAACCAGTGGATCATTGATGAAATTAAAGGAGAGATAGAATCATATTTGGAGACAAATGAAAATGAAAATACACTGTACCAACTCATATGGGATGCAGCAAAAGCGGTCCTAAGAGGGAAACTCATAGCAATACAGGTCAACCTTAACAAACAAGAAAAAAACCAAATAAGCAACCTCAAACTATGCCTAACAGAATTAGAAAAAGAAGAAAAAACAAAGCCTAAAGTCAGAAGAAGGAGGGAAACAATAAAAATCAGAGCAGAAATAAATGAAATTGAAATAAAAAAAAAACAGTAGAAAGGATCAATGAAACAAAGATGTGGATCTTTGAGAAGATAAAAAAAATTGACAAACCCTTAGCCAGACTCACCAAGACAAAAAGAGGGAAGGCTCAAATAAATAAAATTAGAAATTAAAAAGGAGAAATTACAATGGATGCCACAGAAATACAAAAGATTATAAGAGACTACTATGAAAAACTATATGCCAACAAATTGGACAATCTAGAAGAAATGGCTAAATTCCTAGACTCATACAACCTCCAAAAACTGAATCAAGAAGAAATAGAGAACCTGAATAGACCAATCACAAGTAAAGAGATTGAAATATTAATCAATAACCTTTCAAAAAATAAAAGTCAAGGACAAGATGGCTTCTCTGGAGAATTTTACCAAACATTCAAAGAAGATTTACTACCTATCCTTCTCAAACTATTCCAAAAATTAGAGGAAGATGGAACACATCCCAACACATTCTACGAGGCCAACATCACCCTGATACCAAAGCCAGACAAAGACAATACTAAGAAGGAGAACTACAGAGCAATATCCCTGATTAACATAGATGCAAAAATCCTCAACAAAATATTGGCGAACCAAATACAGCAATACATTAAAAAGATCATATACCATGATCAAGTGGGATTTATACCAGGGATGCAGGGAAGGTTCAACATCCGCAAGTCAATCAATGTGATACACCACATTAACAAAACGAGGAATAAAAACCATATGATGATCTCAATAGATGCAGGGAAGGCATTTGACAAGATCCAACATTCATTTATGATAAAAACTATTGAAAAATGGGTATAGAAGGAAAGTACCTTAACATAATAAAGGCCTTATATGACAAACCCACAGCCAACATCATATTCGATGGGGAAAAACTGAAAGCCATCCCTCTGAAAACAGGAACAAGACAAGGGTGCCCACTCTCACCACTCTTATTCAACACAGTACTAGAGGTTCTGGCCAGAGCAATTAGGCAAGAAAAAGGAATAAAAGAAATCCAAATAGGCAACGAAGAAGCGAAACTCTCGCTGTTGGCAGATGACATCATCTTATATATAGAAAACCCTAAAGAATCCATTGGAAAACTATTAGAAATAATCAACAACTACAGCAAAGTTGCAGGATACAAAATCAACTTACAGAAATCAGTTGCATTTCTATATACCAACAACAAACTAACAGAAAGAGAACTCAAGAAGACAATCCCATTTACAATTGCAACAAAAAGAATAAAATATCTAGGAGTAAATTTAACCAAGGAAGTGAAAGACATATACAATGAAAACTATAAGACATTATTGAGTGAAATCAATGAAGACATAAAGAAATGGAAAAATATTCCATGCACTTGGATTGGAAGAATAAACATAGTTAAAATGTCCATACTACCTAAAGCAATTTACAGATTCAGTGCAATCCGAATCAGAATCCCAATTACATTCTTCATGGAAATAGAACAAAGAATCCTAAAATTCATATGGGATAACAAAAGGCCCCGATTGCTAAAGCAATCCTGAGAAAAAAGAACAAAGCTTGGAGGCCTCACAATCCCTGACTTCAAAACATACTACAAAGCGATAGTAATCAAAACAGCATAGTACTGGTACAAAAACAGACACACAGATCAATGGAACAGAATTGAAAGCCCAGAAATAAAACCTCACATCTACGGATAGCTAATCCTCGACAAAGGAGCTAAGAACATAGAATTGAGAAAGGAAAATCTTTTCAATAAATGGTGCTGGGAAAACTGGACAGCCACATGCAAAAGAAGGCAAGTAGACCATCTTCTTTCACCAAACACAAAAAGTAACTCAAAATAGATCAAAGACCTGAAAGTGAGATCTGAAACTATAAAACTCCTGGAGGAAAATATAGGCAGTACACTATTTGTCATTGGCCATAAAGGGATATTTTTGAATTCCATGTCTACTCAGACAAGGGAAACCAAAGAAAAATTAAAGTGGGACTTCATCACATTAAAGAGCTTCTACAAGGCAAATGAAACCAGGGTGAAAATGAATAGGCAACCCACCACCTGGTAAAAAATATTTGCAAGCCATATATCTGACAAGGGATTAATCTCCATAATATATAAAGAACTCACACAACTGAACAACAAAAATCAAATAAACCAATCAAAAAATGGGCAAAGGAAATGAACAGACACTTCTCCAAAGAAGATATACAGATGGCCAATAGGCACATGAAAAGATGTTCAACATCACTAATCAGCAGGGAAATGCAAATCAAAACCACACTAAGATATCATCTTACACCAGTTAGAATGTCTATAATCACCAAGACAAAAAACAACAAGTGCTGGAGAGGCTGTGGAGAAACAAGAACCCTAATTCACTGCTGGTGGGAATGCAAACTGGCTCAGCCACTCTGGAAAATAGTATGGAGATTCTTCAAAAAATTAAAAATAGAAATACCTTATGACCCAGCTATCCCACTACTGGGTATCTACCCGATGAACCTGAAATCAACAATCCGAAGAGGCTTATGCACCCCTATGTTCATTGCAGCTTTATTCACTATAGCCAAGACGTGGAAGCAACCCAAGTGTCCCTCGACTGATGAGTGGATAAAGAAGATGTGGTGTATATATGTATATATGTATATATATATATATATATATATATATATATACATATATACATATATATACAATGAAATACTACTCAGCCATAAAAAAAGACAAAATCGTCCCATTTGCAACAACATGGATGGACCTGGAGGGTATTCTGTTAAGCAAAATAAGCCAGAATGAGAAAGATAAACACTTCATGATTTCACTCATATGTGGAAGGTAAACCAACACATGGACAGATAGAACTGTTTGGTGGTTACCAGGGGCAAGGGGGGAGAGAGGTGGGCACAAAGGATGATGGGGTGCATTTATATGGTGACTGACAAACAATAATGTGCAACAAAAATTTCACAATAAAGAAAAAAAAATCAGCCAGGCCTCACCTCATCCAGGAAGCCAACTGCCCTCCCTAATTCCTAACCCCTGCCCTATTCCACCTGGTTTAGGTATTCTTTTCTGTGCTACCATATTACCATTCATTCCTTCAATAAATATTTATTGAGTGCCTATTAAAGTGAATGAGACAGAGTCTCTGCCTTCATGGAACTGTCATTTTCTGGCCTTCTCTTGTGGTTAAGTTCACATCTGTCACTGCATATTACATTGAATTAAGTTGAATTATACTCACCTGTTTGTCTATCCTGCTAGACCATGAGATATAAAAGGACATAAACCATGACTAATTTACCTTTTTATTCTCAGAATCTAGCCTGGAACCTGGTACATAGTAGGCACTCAATATTTGTTGAATTAATTAGACTCAGGAGGGTAATTCCAGAATACCAGGTTAGGAGGGAGTCAGGAGTAGGGCTAGATCTGATCCCTGAGGAGGAGGGAAAGAGAGCTAGGTAAAGAGATAAATTTAACTACAATGTGGAAAGCACATTAATAGATATCTGAACAAAGGCTATAGGAGTCCAAGGATGGGGTATTTTTGTCTAATGTGTTGAGGTGAAGATGGTGGCCCATGAGGCCATTCACTCTGTATGTTAGCAGTCTTCTCTGGGACGGGGGAAGCCTGCTCCTTTGCTGTAAGGGAGAGACTATGTGCTAGACATTTAGTATATGCTTTCACTGAGTCCTCCCTCATATTAGCCCTGCAAGCTATGTATCACTAGCACTATTTTACAAATGAGAAAGCAGAGACTCTGAGGTGAAATTATTTACCCAAGGCCACACAGCTAGTAAGTGACAGAGCTGGTACTTGAGCCAGGTCTGATTCTAAAGAATATATTCAGTTAGAATGAGGTTCAATTGCATATAACAGAAAAATCTAAAACAAGAAGAATTCAAATAAGATAGAGGCTTATTTCTCTCTCATATTAAAAAGTCTAAAGGTGAGAGGTCCAGGGCTGGTATGGTGGTTCTCTGGCATCACCTGGGACCTAAGCTTCAAATTCTTGATGCCACCATCCTTAGTATTAGTTTCCTTCCAGAAAGTTACCTCATGGTCCAAGATGGTCGCTGGAGCCCAATCCATTATATCTGCATACCAGGCAGCAAGTTAGAAATAGGGGAAGACAAAAGAGAAGTTTTTCCCAGGCAAGTCAGCTCACTTTAAGCTACCTTCTTAGAAGTTAAACACAGCACTTCTGCTTACATCTCCTTCCTAGGGAGCTTAGTCACATGGGCATATCTAGCTGCAGGAGAGGCTGAGAAATGTACTCTTTCAGCTAAGTGATTGCTGCCCCAAATAAAATTGGAGTATTGTTATTAAAGAAGAAGAAGGACTGGATATTGAGTGCAGTAAGCAATCTCTGTCATAGATATTTGTTTAAATAATTTTTAAGGATAATTTACATATAATAAAGTACTCATTTTAAATTTGCAGGCTGATGAGTTTTGACAAATGTAAACAGTCATGTAATCACCACCACAATCAAGATATTGAATATTTTCATCATCTATAAAAGTTCCTTTGTGTCCCTTTATCAACCTCTTCCAATCCCTGGTACCAGACAATCACTGATCTGATTTCTGTCACTTTAGATTAGTTTTTCCTGTTCTACAATTTCATGTGGTCTTTTGTGTCTGATTTCTTTCACTCTGCATGTTTGTTAGGTTGATCTTGTATGTATCTGTAGTCTGTTCCTTTTTATTGCTGAGTAGTATTGCATTGGATAAATATCCCACAGTTTTATTTATCCATTCACCCATTAATGGACGTTTTGTGTGTGCTCTAAAATTCTTCACCAAAGCCACCCTTCCCATAGGCTGATTCCTGCAATGAGAGTGTGATAGGGATACTAAAGTAGGCCCATTCCTGAAAGACAGGCGACTTTTCTGATGGGTGATTTTGATTTAAGGACTCCCAGACAGCCTTGATGAACTTTTCTTAGAACTGCACTGCAGTCAAAGATGCTTCCACTCAACCTTCCTTCTTCCCTCTTTTCTTCAGTGGGGATCAGACCTGCATGATGGTCTGATGGCTCTCCCAGTCTCTCTTAGCTCACTCCTGATTTTCTCTCACAAGATTTTCCCTAATATATTTCATGCACATTTAATCCAGTTTTGACATCTGCTTCTCAGAGGACTCAGACTCACACAGATTATTTCCAGCATTTGGCTATTTTGAATAAAGCAACTATGAACATTTTTATTCAAATCTTTTTATGGGCTTTGGATTTATTTCTCTTGGGCAAATACCTAGGAAGAGGATTGTTAAGTTACATGGTAAGTGTATGTTTCACTTTATTAAAAATTGCCAAATAGTTTTTCCAAGTGGTTCTACCAACTTACACTCCACCAGCAGTGTTGGAGAGATCCATTGTTCCACATCCTCCCCAATAATCGGTATTTCTAATTTTACAAACTTGATGTTTATAATTTTAGCCATTCTAGGACATGTGTAGTGGTATCTCATTGATTATCATAATTCTTTTTTAAAAATTATTTTATTTAGGTCACATTGGTTTATAACACTGTAAATTTCAGGTGTACATCATTATATTTCAGCTTCTGAATAGACTGCATTGTGTTCACCACCAAAAGTCTAGTTTCCATCTGTCACCATACACATGTGCCCCTTTACCTCTTTCCCTCCACCCCCTTCCCCTCTGGTAACCACTAATCTGTTCTCTGTATCTATGTGTGTGTTTGTGTGAAAGTGAAATCATACAGTATTTGTCTTTCTCTGTCTGACTTATTTTGCTTAGCATAATACTCTCAAGATCCATCCATGTTGTTGCAAATGGCACGATTTCTTCTTTTTTATGGCTGAGTAGTATTCCATTGTGTGTGTGTGTGTGTGTGTTTACACACCACATCTTCTTTATCCATTCATCCATTGATGGGCACTTGTATTTCTTCCAAGTCTTGGATATTGTGAATAATGCTGCATTGAACATAGAGGTGCACATATCTTTTCAAATTAGTGTTTTCCTGTTCTTTGGACAAATACTCAGAAGTGAAATAACTAGGTCATATGGTATTTCAATTTTTAATTTTTTGAGAAATCTCCATACTGTTTTCCATAGTGGCTGCACCAGTTTCCATTCCCACCAACAGTATATGAGGGTTCCCTTTTCTCCACATCCTCTCCAACACTTGTTATTTCTTGTCTTTTTATTTATTTACTAATTTTTATTTTTTAAATTTTTTTATGAGGAAGACTAGCCCTGAGCTAACATCCGTTGCCAGTCCTCCTCTTTTTGCTGAGGAACAGTGGCCCTGGGCTAACATCCATGGCCATCTTCCTGTACTTTATATGGGACGCTGCCACAGCATGGCTTGACAAGCAGTGCAATGGTCCACGCCCGGGATCCAAACCTGTGAACTCTGGGCCATGGAAGCAGAGCGTGTGAACTTAACCACTACACCATGAGGCCAGCCCCTTCTTGTCTTTTTAATGATACCCATTCTGGCGGGTGTGAGGTGATATCTCATTGTAGTTTTGATTTGCATTTCCCTGATAATTAGTGATGTTGAACATCTTTTCATGTGCCTGTTGGCCATCTGTATATCTTCCTTTGAAAGATATCTGTTCATATCCTCTGCCCATTTTTTGATTGAGTTGCTCAATTTTTTGTTGTTAAGTTGTATGAGTTCTTTATATATTTTAGAAATTAAACCCTTATTGGATATATGATTTGCAAATATTTTCTCCCAGTTGGTGGGCTGTCATTTCATTTTGTTGATGATTTCCTTTGCTGTACAGAAGGTTTTTAGTTTGATGTAGTCCCATATGTTTATTATTTCTTTTGTTTCCCTTGCCTGAGCAGATATGGTATTCAAGAAGATACTGCTAAGACTGATGTCAAAGAGTATACTGCCTATGCTTTCTTCTGGGAGTTTTATGGTTTCAGATCTTACTTTCAAGTGTTTAATTCATTTTGAGTAAGTTTTTGTGTGTGGTGTAAGATAATGGTCTACATTCATTCTTTTGCATGTGCCTGTCCAGTTTTCCCAACATCGTTTACTGAAGAGACTTTCCTTTTTCCATTATATGTTTTTGGCTCTGATGTTGAAGATTAGCTGTCCATAGATGTGCGGTTTTATTTCTGGACCCTCAGATCTGTTCCATTGATCTGTCTGTCTTTCTGCCAGTACCATGCTGTTTTGATTACTATAACTTTGTAGTCTATTTTGGAATCAGGGAGTATAATAACTCCAGCTCTGTTCTATTTTCTCAGAATTGCTTTGGCTCTTCAGGATCTACTGTTGTTCCATATAAATTTTAGGATTATTCATTCTATTTCTGGGAAAAATGTCTGGGATTCTGATTGGGACTGCATTGAATCTGTAGATTGCTTTACATAATATGGACATTTTAACTATGTTAATTCTTCCAATCCATGAGCATGGGATATCTTTCCATTTCTTTATGTCTTCTTCAATTTCTTTCAACAGTGTCTTATAGTTTTCACTTTATAGGTCTTTCACCTCCTTGGTTAAATTTTTTTCTAGGTATTTATTCTTTAGTTGCGTTTCTCAATGGGATTGTATTATTGATACCTCTGCTAGTTTGTTGTTAGTGTATAGAAATGCAACTGATTTTTGTATGTTGATTTCATACCCTGCAACTTTACCGTATTCGTTAATTATGTCTAGTAGCTTTTTGGCAGATTCTTTAGGGTTTTCTATGTGTAGAATCATGTCATCTGCAAACAGTGACAGTTTCACATCTTCCTTTCCAATTTGGATCCCTTTTATTTCTTTTGGTTGCCTAGTTTCTCTGTCTAGGACTTCCAATACTATGTTGAATAAGAATGGTGAGATTGGGCATCCTTGTCTTGTTCCTGTTCTCAGAGGAATGGCTTTCAGTTTTTTACCATTCATTATGGTGTTGACTGTGGGTTTGTCATATATGGCCTTTATTATGTTGAGGTACTTTTCTTCTGTACCCATTTTTTACTGTGAAATTTTTGTTGTACATTATTGTTTGTCAGTCACTATATAAATGCATCCCTCCACCCTTTCTGCCCAGCTCCAACCCTCCTTGCCCCTGGTAACCACCAAACAATTCTATCTGTCCATGTGTTGTCTATAACCATTTTATTGAGAGTTTTTATCATAAATGGATGTTGGATATTGTCAACAGTTTTCTCTGCATCTATTGAGATGATCATGTGATTTTTATTATTCATTTTGTTAATGTGGTGTATCACATTGGTTGATTTTCAGGTGTTGAACCATCCCTGCATTCCTGGATTTAATCCCACTTGATCGTGGTGGATGGTCCTTTTAATGTATTGTTGTATTTGATTTGCCAATATTTTGTTGAGGATTTTTCCATCTGTGTACATCAGTGATATTGGCCTGTAATTTTCCTTTTCTGTGTTGTCCTTGTCTGGTTTTGGTATTGGAGTATAGTTGGCTCTGTAAAATGAATTAGGAAGCATCCTGACATCTTCAAATTTTTGGAAGAGTTTGAGAAGGATAGGTATTAAGTCATCTTTGAATGTTTGCTAGAATTCACCAGAGAAGCTGTTTGGTTCTGGACTTGTTCTTTGGGAGAGTTTTGATTACTATTTCAATCTCTTTACTTGTGATTTGTCTATTCAGATTCTCTATTTCTTCTTGAGCCAGTTTTTGGAGGTTGTATGATTCTAAGAATTTATCCATTTTTTCTAGGTTATCCAATTTGTTGGTGTATAGTTTTTCGTAGTATTCTCTTATAATCCTTTGTATTTCTGTGATATCTGTTGTAATTTCTCCTCTTTCTTTTTTGATTTTATTTATTTGAGCCTTCTCTCTTTTTTCTTAGTGAGTCTAGCTAAGGGCTTGTCAATTGTATCTTTTCAGAGAACCAGCTTTTAGTTTCATTGATGCTCTGTACTGTTTTTTTAGTCTCTTTCATTTATTTCTACTCTGATTTTTATTATTTCCTTCCTTCTACTGACTTTGGGCTTTGTTTGTTCTTCTTTTTGTACTTGTTTTAGCTATAATATTGATTAGTTATTTGAGAATTTTCTTGTTTTTTCAGGTAGGCCTGTATTGTTATAAATTTCACGCTTAGTATCACTTTTGCTACATCCTATAAGTTTTGGCATGTTGTGTTTTCATTTTCATTTGTCTCCAGGTACTTTTTGATTTGTCCTTTGAGTTTTTCATTGACCCAATAGTTGTTCAGTAGAATGTTTTTAGTCTCCACATGTTTGTGACTTTACAGCTTTCTTTCTGTAGTTGATTTCTAGTTTCATACCATTGTGGTTGGAAAAGATGCTTGATATGATTTCAATCTTCTTAAATTAGTTGAGGCTTGCCTTGTTTCCCAACATATAGTCTATCTTTGAGAATGTTCCGTGTGTACTTGAGAAAAATTTGTATTCTGCTGCTTTGGATGGAATGTTCTATGTACATCTAATAAGTCCATCTCAGCTAGTGTTTTGTTTAAGGCCATTGTTTCTTTGTTGACTTTCTATCTGGAGGATATATCCATTGATGTAAGTGGGGTGTTAAGGTCCCCTACTATTATTGTGTTACTGTCAGTTTCTCCCTTTAGGTCTGTTAGTAATTGCTTTATGTACTTTGGTGCTCCTACATTATGTGCATATGTATTAATAAGTGTTATGTCTTCTTGGTGGAATGTTTCTTTTATCATTATATAATGTCCATCTTTGTCTCTTGTTATCTTTTTTGGCTTGAAGTCTGTTTTGTCTGATATAAGTATGGCTACACCCACTTTCTTTTGCTTGCCACTTACTTAGAGTATCATCTTCCATCCCTTCACTCTGAGCATAGGTTTGTCTTTAGAGCTGAAATTGTTTTCCTGGAGGCAGCATATTGTTTGGTCTTGTTTTTTCATCTATCCAGCCACTCTGTGTCTTTTGATTGGTGAATTCAATCCACTTACATTTAGAGTGATTATTGATATATGAGGGCTTGATACTGCCATTTTATCTTTTTTTTTCTGGTTGGTCTTTATTTCCATTGTTTCTTTTCCCTTGTGTTTCTGTCTGCCATTTGAGTTTGGTGGTTTTCTGTGAGGTGTTTCTCAGTTTCCTCTTTTTTGATGTTTTGTGACTCTGCTCTAATTTTTTGTTTGGTGGTTACCATGAGGTTTGTATAAGAGATCTCATAGATGAGATAGTCCTTTTTCTATTGATAACATCTTATCTCCATTAGCCTACGCAGGGTCTGTCCTTTTCCTCTTCCCCTTCTATGATTTTATTGTCACAAATTATCCTTTTCTGTTGTAAGTTTGTTACCATATTGAAGGGGTTATTGTTATTTTTGATGCTTTCTTTCCTTTTAGCCTTTATGTTATGATTAAGTGTTTACTAACATATTCTGATATAGAGTTGCAATTTTATGATTCTGTCTGTCTATTTCTTACCTTTCTTAAAGCTTTGTAAACCTTTGCCTTTTTGTTTCAGGTAGAAGGGCTCATTTCTATATTTCTCGTAAGGCACGCCCTGTGGTGATGAACTCCCTCTGCTTTGTTTGTCTGGGAAATCTTTTATTTCTCCGTATCTGAAAGATAACTTTGCTTGATAGTGTATTCTTGGTTGACAGTTTTTGTCTTTCAATATTTTGAATATATCATTCCACTCTTTCCCAGCCTGTAGAGTTTCTGCTGAGAAATCTGCTATCTTGATGTAGTTCCTTTGTAAGTTATTTTCTTTTCTCTCCACCCTTAATATTCTTTCTTTGTCATTGACTTTTGACATTTTTAATATAATATGCCTTGGATGAGGTCTTTTTTGTTGAGATAATTAGGAGTTCTATTAGCTTCATGTACTTTTATATCTGCTTCCTTCCCCAGGTTTGAGAAAGTCACAGCTATTATTCCTTTGAATAAGCTCTCTGCTCCTTTCTCCCTCTCTTCTCCTTCTGGAATACCCATTATCCCTATGTTGCTTTTTCTAATTGAGTTGGGTATTTCTTATAGATTTTCTTCATTTTGAAAACATCTTAGTTCTCTCTTCTCCTCCAATTGAATCATTTCTAGATTTCTCTCTTTAAGCTCATTAATTCTCTCTTCCATATGGTCTGCTCTATTTCCAGTGCTTTCTACTTTATTATTTATCTCATTAATTGTGTTCTTCATTTCTAGAATTTCTATTCGTTTTTTCTTTTTAGAGTTTCAATTTCTTTCAAGAAGTACTTCTTCTGTTCATTAATTTTATTCCTGAATTCATTGAACTGTCTTTCTGAGTCTTATTGTAGCTTGTTGAGTTTCTTCATGACAGCTATTTTGAATTCTCTGTCAGTTAGATTGTAATCTTCTGTGACTTCAAGTTTGGTTTCTGGAGAGTTGTCTTTCTCTTTCTGCTCTGCCATGCTGCTCTAGTTCTTCATGGTACTTGATGAGTTGATCCTCTTCCAGTGCATTTGTGGTAGTAAACACCTTTCTTATTTGGGTAAAACTTTAGTTACTTTGGTTCTGGTCTGCTTCTGGTTGTATTTGAGAGCCTGCCCTCTCTACCTTCCACTGCCTCTGCTAGAGGCATTGTCAGTGCCTTCCTTGTGATCCTTGTGTCTCTGAGGTTGCTGGTGCCTTGCTGCTTATAATGTTGCTGTAGTCTCAGGTGTCACCACCAGTGTCACCAGGCTGTGAGAACTTCTGCTGCTTCAGAGGTTGCCTGGGTCTCTTGTTCCCCCACTGGCTCTCTGCAGGCTCTCTATGGACTCAGGTGCTGTTGCCCTGTGCACCACCTGCAGTCCTGCTCCTAGATTACCTGGGGCTGCTGGTACCACCGCTGCCAGGGGCGTTGAATTCATTGGTGGTGTTGTTGCTGCCAGGGGCCCAGTGTTTGCCATAATTCTTAACCCTTACAAAGCCAGAATTTGACCCTAGGCTTGTCTGAGTACAAAGCCTGTGCTCTTTTCACTGAGACCCCTAGCCTAAGAATGGGAGAGGTGAGGAATGATATTAAGGCATTAGGTAGAAAAATGGATGGAATTAACACTGTGAGGAATAGGCTTGTGTATGAATGAATGCTAAGTGGGGATATAAATGAACAAATGTATAACTAAGATAAAGCTCTCAAAGTAAAAATAAACAGGAACATTACTCAGCCACAAAAAGGAATGAAGTACTGATACATGCTGCAATGTGGATGAACATTAAAACGTTGTGCTAAATGAAGGGAGCCAGACACAAAAGGTAATATATTGTAATTTCATTTACATGAAATATCCAGAATATATAAATCCCCGGCTATCTAAGAAGTGAACAGCTGATAACTTTTTATAGGAAATGGATTCCTGATAGGACCAGAATATGGAGACCTACCCTGCTCTGCTTTGTCCCTTTATGTTGAAGCTTGCATCTGAATCTATGCAGAAATGCTGTTGAAAGAAGCTACATATGGTCTGCAGATGAGGTGAATAGCAATAGAAAAAAATTCTATAGTGTTGATCTATATTTGTTAATTTAGTATATTTAGGGAAGGTAGTTGGGATGGGTGGAGGCCAAAAATAACTAATATTTATCTAGTGTCAGCTATGTTGCAGACACTGGACTAGACATTTCACATATATAATCTCTTTAATTTTACATCTGCAAGCTTTTGAGTGTAAGTAACAGAAAATCAACAAGCTTAAGCAATATGTATATATATTATTCACTTAACTGGAAGTCTGAAGGGCTGGGCTAACTTCAGACACAACTGAATTCACATGCTCAAACAATGTCTTTAAGACTTTGTGTGTCTTCTCTCCTTCTATCAGCTCTGGGGTTTGGCTTCATTCTCAGATAGACTCTCTTCCTATAGTTGCAAATATGGTCTCCAGCTATTCAAAGTGTACATGGTCCTTGGAGTTCAAATAAATCTCTTTTAAAAACAGGGACCTTTATTTGCAACAACATGGGTGGACCTGGAGGGTATTATATTAAGCAAAATAAACCAGAAAGAGAAAGACAAACACTGTATGATCTCACTCATGTGGAATATAAACCAACACGTGGACAGAGAAAACTGTAGTGTGGTTACCAGCGGCAATGGGGGTAGGGGGTGGGCACAAGGGGTGAAAGGAGACATGTATATGGTGATGGACAAACAAAAATGTACAACCAAAAATTTCACAATGTTATAAACTATTAAAACATCAATAAAAAGAAAAAACAGGGACCTTCTCTCTTACAAGAACAGTCCTCTCCTATGGTCTCTGATGAACCCTACCTGGGTAATTTGTACTCCCTTGGATCACTAACTGTGTCCAGGGGAATGGAGCAATCTGATTGATTGTTTTGAGTCAAGTGCCTTCCTCTGTGGTGGTGGAAGTAGACTCCTGCTGACTGATAACTGGCAGGAATCACACAGTAGAGGAGGGACAGGTCCCGATAGGAAGAGACATGAGGCATCAAAAACATAACAGATATCACTACATCTTTGTCAGGTAGCATTGTCATCCCCATTTTACAAATTAAGACACTGAGGCTCAGAAAGGTGAAGTGACTTGCCCTAGATTACACACCTAAAAGGAGAATGTATTATTTTTCCAGCGTGTTTGACAATGGGGACAGATTTTTTTTTTTTTTTTTTTTTTTGTGAGGAGATCAGCCCTGAGCTAACATCCGCCAATCCTCCTCTTTTTTTTTGCTGAGGAAGACGGCCCTGGGCTAACATCGTTGCCCATCTTCCTCCACTTTATATGGGACGCCGCCACAGCATGGCTTACCAAGCAGTGCGTCGGTGCGCGCCCGGGATCCGAACCAGCGAACCCCGGGCCGCCGCAGCGGAGCACGCGCACTTAACCGCTTGCGCCACTGGGCCGGCCCAGGGGACAGATATTTTATAGTTGTCAGTTTTATTTTTTAAATTCACATACAGTAAAATTGACTTTTTTTGGAGAGGGCATATAGTTCTATGAGTTTTAACATAGGAATAAATTTGTATAATCAGAATGCAGAATATTTCCATCAACCAAAAAGATATCCATACTGCTATCCATTTATAGTCATACCCTCTCCCCACGCTCCTCGATACACTGGCAACCACTTATCTGTTCTCCACCACTATAGTTTGTATTTCAAGGAATGGTATAAATGGGATCATATAGTCCATCACCTTTTGAAACTGGCTTCTATCACTTAACATAATACATTTTAGATTCATCCAAATTGTTGTGTGAATGTGTAGTTCTTTCCTTTTTATTGCTGAGTACCACCCCATTGTATGGATGTACCACAGTTTATCCATCCACCAGTTGAAGGACATTTGTGTTGTTTCCGGTTTTGTGCTATTACAAATAGAGCTTCTATGAATAGCCCTGTACAAGTCCCTGTGTGAACGTAAGTTTTAATTTCTCTAGCGTAATTATCTAGGAGTGGGATTGCTGAGTCATGTGGTAAATGTATGATTTACTTTATAAGAAACTGCCAACCTATTTTCCAAAATGGCTATAAAATTTTGCATTTTGTCCAGCAATATAGGAGAATTCTAGTCACTTTGCATGCTTACCAGCACTCTGTGTTGTCAGTATTTTTTTTTATTTCAGCCATTCTAATAGGTTTGTAGTGGCATCTCATGATGACTTTGTACGTCATTATACCTAATGATGTTTAACATCTTTTCATGTGGTTATTTGCCATCCATATATCTTCTGTGAAATGTCTATGTCCTTAACCTATTTTCTAACAGGATTGCTTATATTTTTTTCTGTTCAGTTTTGAGAGTTCTTTATATGTTCTGGACAAAAGTCAATTGTCCGATGTGTGATTTGTAAATATTATCTCCTAGTCTCTAGCCTGTTTTTTATCCTATTAACAGTATCTTTCACAGAACGAAGGTTTTTAATTTTTATGAAGTCCAAATTATCAATTTTTACTTTTATGGATTGGATTGTGCTTTTGGTGACACGTCTAAGAACGATTTGCATAACCCCACATCATGAATATTTACCCTTACATTTTCTGCTAAAAGTTGTATAGTTTTACATTTTATATTTAGATCAGTGGTTCTTAACCAGGGGCAATTTTGCCTGGGTCAAGAAACTCTGATTTAGGGCCAGCCTGCTGGCATAGTGGTTAAGTTTATATGCTCTACTTTGGTGGCCCAGAGTTTGCAGGTTCAGATCCTGGGCACGGACCTACATGCCTCTTATCAAGCCAATCTGTGGCAGGCGTCCCACATATAAAGTAGAGGAAGATGGGCACAGATGTTAGCCCAGGGCCAATCTTCCTCAGCAAAAAGAGGAGGATTGTCAACAGATGTTAGCTCAGGGATAATCTTCCTCACCAAAAAAAAATGACAACAAAAAAACCCCCCAAAACTCTGATTTAGATCTATGATAGACTTTGAATTAGTTCTGTTTTTTCCCCCAGATTTATTGAGATATAAATGATAAATTAATTTTGTTTAAGGTGTCAGTTTTCGGTCAAATTTTATTTTTTGCATATGAATGTCCAATTGTTCCAATATATTTGTTACAAGGACTACCCTTTCTCTGTTGAATTGCTGTTATAATTTTATCAAAAATTAATCAGCCATATTTATGTCATCTATTTTTGGAGTCAGTTCAGTTCATTGATTTATGTGTCTATCCTTTTGCTGATACAACACAATCTTCATGACTGTAACCCTGAAATTTTGAGTGACTACGACCAAGTGGGATTTATCCAGTGAAGTTAGTCCAACATACAAAAATCAACATAATATGCCATATTAATAGAATAAAGGGTAAATGATCACCAAAATAGATGCATAAAAGGGGGAAAATACCCAATACTCTGTGATAAAAAGAAAACCCAACAGATAAGGAATAGAAGGGAATGTCCCAAACTGATAAAGATCATCTACAAAAAATCCACAGCTAACGTCTGACTTGATGATTAAAGGCTGAGTGCCTCCTCACCCTCCACTCTGCCCAGAGATGAGGAACAAGGCAAAGATATCTGCTCTTGCCACTTCTACTCAACGTTGTACTGGAGGTTCTATCCAGGAAATCTAGGCAAAAAAAAAAGAAATAAAAGGAATCCAGATTGAAATCAAAGAGCTAAAACTATAAAGAATCAGCAAAAATTTATTTGAGCTAATAAACAATTTCAGATTGATGATGTTGTTCAGTTCCTTTATATCCTTGAGGATTTTCTGCTTACTAGTCTTATCGTTTACTGAGGGAAAAGTGTTGAAGTCTCCAACTCTAATTGTGGATTTGTCTGTTTTTCATTTTAGATCTGTCAGTTTTTGTTTCATGTACTTTGAAACCGTGATTTTAGGTTCATACATATTTAGAATTGTTATGCTTTCTGGGTGAATTGACCCTTTTATCATTATGTAATGCCTCTCTTTTACCTTGGTAATTTTCTTTGCTCTGAAGTGTACTTTGATAATAATATAACCACTCCAATTTTATTATGATTATTGTTTTCATGGTGTATCTTTTTACTTTTAAATCTACTATATTATTATATTTAAACTGAGTTTCTCCTACTAACCATGTAATTGGGTCATGTTATTATCAATTTTATCCATCTGACAATCTCCATCTTTTAATTGGTGTGCTTATTTTGGTGTAATTATTGACTTGTTTGTGTTTAGGGCTACTATTTAATTATTTATTTACTATTTTTCTATTTCTCTGCTTTTCCTTTCCTGCCTTCTTTTAATATTTTTAGTATTACATTTTAACTTATTTGTGATGTTTTTGACTATTTCTTTGCATTTTTCAGTGATTGCTCTAGTGATTACAATATACATACCCAACTTTTAAATTTTTTTTAAGTAATATTTACCACATTAAGTGGAATTTAGAAACCTTATAATCTTATAGGTCCCTTTACCTTCCCTCATTTATATTGTAGTTGCCTTATTAATGTCTACATAAATTGAAAACACCATTAGATAATGTTCCAGTTTTTCTTTCAAGTGTCAAATGTATTTTAAAGAACTCAATAAGAGAATGATCTATTATCTTTACCCAGATATTTACAACTGTTTCTCTTCCTTCATTCTTGGTGTTCTAAGTTTCTTTCTGGTATAATTTCACTTCTGTGTGAAGAAATTTCTTTAGGTCTAGAGCACATCTGCTGGTAGTGAATTCTCTTAGTTTTTTTTTTTTTTAATCTGAGAATATTCTTATTTCACTTTTATTCCTGAAGGATATTTCCACTGGGTATAGCAATTTTGAATGACAGTTATTTTCTTTCATCACTTTAAAACTGGTGTTCCACTTCCTTCTGGCCTCCCTGATTTCCAATAAGAAATTCAGTCATTCTGATCATTACACCCTTATATGTAACACATCACTTTTCTCTGGTTGCTTTCAAGATTTTTTCTTTGTTGTTAGTTTTCAGAAGTTTGATTATTATGTGTCTGGGCATATATTTCTTTGTGCTTATCTTATTTTGGGTTTGATGAACTCTTGAATTTGTAGATTGATGTATTTCACAAAATTTGTGGAACTTTCAGCTATTTTTTTTTTTACATTTTTAAAAAGATTTTACTTTTTAGAGCAGTTTTAGGTTTACAACAAAATTGAGAGGAAGGTATAGAGATTTTCCATGTACCTCCTGCCCCCTCACATGCATAGCTTCCCGCATTATCAACATCACTCAACCGAATGGTACATTTGTTACCATTGATGAACCTACATTGACACATCATAATCACTCAAAGTCCACAGTTTGCATAACGGTTCACTTTTGATGTTGTACATTCTGTAGGTTTGGACAAATCTATAATGACCTGTATCCATCATTATGGTATCCTATAGAGTATTTTCAGTGCCCTAAAAATCCTCTGTGCTCCACCTATTCATCTCTCCCCCAACCACCAACCCCTGGTAACCACTGATCGTTTTAAAGTTAATGTAGTTAAAGTCATATAGTTGGAATCATACCGTATGCAGCTTTTTCCGATGGGCTTCTTTCACTCAGTAATATGCATTTAAGTTTCCTCCATGCATTTTCATAGCTTGATAGATCATTCCTTTTTAGTGCTGAAAAATAGTATTGCATTGTCTGGATGTATCACAGTTTATGTATCCATTCATCTACTGAAGAATATCTTGGTTGCTTCCAGGTTTTGGCAATTATGAACAAAGCTGCTATAAACATCTGTGTGCAAGTTTGTGTGTGGACATTAATTTTCGACTCCTTTGGGTAAATACCTAGGAGCACGATCACTGGAGTGTATGGTAAGAGTATGTTTAGTTTTCGAAGATACTGTGAAACTATCTTCCAAAGTGGCTGTGCCATTTTGCATTCCCACCAGCAATACATGAGAGTGTCTGTTGCTCTGCATCTTCGTCAGTATTTGGTGTTGTCAGTGTTCCAGATTTTTGGCCATTCTAATAGATGTATAGTGGTATCTGGTTGTTGTTTTAATTTGCATTTCCCTGATGACATATGATGTGCAGCATCTTTTCATATGCTTATATGTCATCTGTATATCTTCTTTGGTGAGGTGTCTGTTAATATCTTTGTCACATTTTTAAATCTGGTTGTTTGTTTTCTTATTGTTGAGTTTTAAGAGTTCTTTGTATATTTTTGATAACAGTCCTTGATTAGATGTGTCTTTTGCAAATATTTTCTCCAAGTCTGTGTCTTATATTCTAATTCTCTTGATATTGTCTTTCACAGAGCAGAAGTTTTTAATTTTAATGAAGTCCAGCTTAAAATTATTTCTTTGATCAATCGTGTCTTTGGTGTTGTATCTAAAAAGGCATCACCAAACCCAAGGTCATCTGGGTTTTCTCCTGTTAGCTTGTAGGAGTTTTATAGTCTTGCATTTTACCTTTAGGTCTGTGATCCAATTTGAGTTAATTTTTGTAAAGTGTATAAAGTCTTTTTCTAGATTCTTTTTTCTGCATGTGGATGTCCAATTATTCCAGCACCAATTGTTGAATAGACAACCTTTGCTCCATGTTATTGCCTTTGCTTCTTTGTCAAAGATTGGTGACTATATTTATGGAGGTCTATTTTGGGGCTCTTTATTTTGTTCCATTCATCTATTTGTCTGTTTCTTTGCCAATAGCACACTTTCTTGATCACAATTTCTTTATGGTAAGTCTTCAAGTCAGTCAAGAATTCAAGCATCAGTCCTCCAACTTTGTTCTTGTATATTGTGTTTGCTATTCTGGGTCTTTTGCTTCTATGTACAAACTTTAGAATCAGTTTGTTGATATCCATAAAATAACTTACTGGGATTTTGATTGGGATTGAATTAAATCTATAGATCAAATTGAGAAGAACTGATATCTTGACCATACTCAGTCTTCCTATCTATGAACATGGTATATCTTTCCATTTACTTAGTTCTTTGATTTCATTTATCAGAATTTTATAGTTTTCCTCATGTAGATCTTATACATATTTTGTTAGCTTTATACCTAAGTATTTCATTTTTGTTGGTGCTAATGTAAAGGGTATTGTGTTTTTAATTTCAAATTGCACTTGTTCATTATTGGTGTATAGGAAAGCAAGTGACTCATGTATAACCTTGTATCCTGCATCCATGCTAAAATTGCTTATTAGTTCCAGTAGTTTTTCTGTTAATTCTTTTGAATTTTCTACATAGATGATCATGTCATCTGCAAACAAAAACAAAAAACAAAAAACAAAAAATTTTATATCTTTCTTCCCAATCTGTATACCTTTTATTTCCTTTTGTTACCTTATTACATTAGCAAGGACTTTCAGTATGATGTTGAAAAGGTGTGGTGAGAGGGAATATCCTTGCCTTGTGCATGATCTTAGTGGGAAAGCTTTGCTACTCACCATTATGTATAATATGAGCTGTAGGTTTTTTGTGGATAGTTTTTATGAAGTTGAGAAAGTTCCCCTCTATTCCTAGTTTACTGAGAGGTTTTTTTTTTAAATCATGAAGGGGTGTTGGATTTTGACAAATGCTTTTTCTGCATCTATTGATATGATCATGTGATTTTTTTGTTTTGTCTGTTGATGTGATGGATTACATTAATTGATTTTCAAATGTTGAACTTGCCTTGCAAACTGGGATAAATTCCACTTGGTCATGGTGTATGATTCTTTTTATACTTTTTTGGATTTGATTTGCTAATATTTTGTTGAAGATTTTTATATCTATGTTCATGATAGATATAGTCTGTAGGTTTTTTTCCCTATAATATCTTTGTCTGGTTTTGGTATTAGTGTAATGCTGGCCTCATAGAATGAGTTAGGAAGCATTTCCTCTCCTTCTACCCTCTGAAAGACATTGTAGAGAATTGGTATAATTTCTTCCTTAAGTGTTTGATATAATTCACCAGTGAACCCATCTGGGCCTGGCACTTACTGTTTTGGAAGGTTATTAATTATTGATTCAATTTATTTAATAGATATAGTCCTGTTCAGATCATCTATTTCTTCTTGTGTGAGTTTTGGAAGATTGTATCTTTGAAGAAATTGGTCCATTTCATCTAGGTTATCAAATTTGTGGTCATAGAGTTGTTCATAGTATTCCTTTATTATCCTTTTAATTTCCATGGAATCTGGAATTTCCATGGAATCCTCTCTTTCATTTCTGGTATTAGTTATTTGTGTCCTCTCTCTTTTTTCTTAGTTAGCCTGGCTACAGGCTTATCAATTTTATTGATTTTTTCAAAGAACCAGCTTTTGGGTTTGTTTCTCTATTAATTTCCTGTTTTCAATTTCATTGATTTCTGCTCTAATTCTTATTAATTTATTTTCTTCTGCATACCTTGGATTTAATTTTCTCTTTTTCTAGTTTTCTGAGGTGAAAACTTAGATTATTGATTTTAGATCTTTCTTCTTTTCTAATATATGCATTCAATACTATAAATTTACTTTTAAGCACTGCTTTTACTACATCTGTCAAATTTTAAGTTGTATTTTCATTTTAAGATATTTTTAAATTTCTCTTGAGATTTCTTTTTTGACTCATGTGTTATTTAGAAATGTGTTGTTTAATCTCTACTTTGAGATTTTATAGTTATCTTTCTGCTATTAATTTCTAGTTTAATTCCATTGTAGTCAGAGAGCAGGCATTGTATGATTTCAATTCTTTTAAATTTTTAAGGTGTGTTTTATGGCCCCGAATGTGGCCTATCTTGATGAACGTTCCATGTGAGCTTGAGAATTATGTGTATTCTTCTATTACCGGATGAAGTGTCAATTATATCCAGTTGATTGATGGTTTTGTTGAGTTCAACTACCTGCTAACTGATTTTTGCCTGCTGAATCTGTCTATTTCTGAGAGAAGCGTGTTGGAGTCTCCAACTATGAGAGTGGATCTATTTCTCCTTACAGTTCTATCAGTTTTTGCCTCAATAGTTTGACACTCTGTTGTTAGGTGAATACATGTTAAGAATTGTTATGTGTTCTTGGAGAATTGACCACTTTATCTTTATGTAATGCCCCTCTTTATCTCTGATAACTTTCCTTACTTCAAAATCCACTCTGTCTGAAATTTATAGAGCTATTTTCCTGCTTTCATTTGATTAGTGTTAGTATGGCATATTTCTCTCCATCCATTTACTTTAAAAAAAATTTTTTTTAATTTATTTTTCCCCCAAAGCCCCAGTAGATAGATGAATGTCATGGTTGCACATCCTTCTAGTTGCTGTATGTGGGACATGGCCTCAGCATGGCCAGAGAAGCGGTTCCTCGGTGCGCGCCGGGGATCCGAACCCGGGCCGCCAGCAGCAGAGTGCGCACACTTAACCGTTAAGCCACGAGGCCGGCCCCATCCATTTACTTTTAATGTATATGTGTCTTTATATTTAAATCAGGTTTCCTGTAGACAATGTATAGTTGAGTTGTATTTTTTGATCCATTCTGATAATCTCTGTCTTTTAATTGGTGCATT
This sequence comes from Diceros bicornis minor, assembly GCF_020826845.1. Classification (NCBI taxonomy): domain Eukaryota; kingdom Metazoa; phylum Chordata; class Mammalia; order Perissodactyla; family Rhinocerotidae; genus Diceros; species Diceros bicornis. The sequence goes on from NC_080781.1 coordinate 62,085,595, forward strand.
TAGACAATTAATATTCAAAGTGATTATTTATATAGTTGGATTAATATCTACCATATTCATTACTCTTTTCTATTTGTTGCCCTTATTCTTTGTTCCTATTTTTATCTTCCACTCTTTTTCTGTTTTTTTTTTTGTTTGTGTTGTTTTAATTGATTTATTTGGTTTGTTGGTTTAATTGAATTGTGTGGTTTATATGATTCTATTTCCTATCCTTTCTTAACATATCAGTTATACTTATTTTTTTTAACTTGTTTAGTGGTTTCCTTAGAGTTTGCAATATACATTTACAAGTAATCCAAGACCACTTCCAAGACCACTTTCAAATAAAACACTATACCACTTCATAAGTAGTGTGAGTACCTTATAATAACAAAATAATTGTATTTTTCCCCCAACTCTTATATCATTGCTGTCATTCATTTCAGTTATATAGAAACATACAAAAGCGTATCTATGTATATACACACACATATGACATATTTCAGTATATATAATTGAATACATTGTTACTATTATTATATTGAACATACTGTTATCTGTTAGATCAGTTAAAAATAAGAAAAATAAAACTTTTGATTTAACTTTCACTTATTTCTTCTTTGATTCTTCCTTTCTTTAGGTGGATCTGAATTTTTGACCTATATTATTTTCTTTTTCTCTAAAGATCTTCTTTTAACATTTCTTTCAAGTCATCTCTAATGGCAACAATTTCCCTCAATTTTTTTTTTTGTCTGAGAATGTCTTTATTTCACTTTCACTTCTGAAAGATAATTTTCCAGGGTACAGAATTCTAGGTTGGTGGTTCTTTTCTCTCAACACTTTAAATATTTCATTCCACTCTCTTCTTGCTTGCATGGTTTCTGAGGAAAAGTTGGATGTAATTCTTACCTTTGTTCTTCTATAGGCAAGGTGTTTTTTTCCTCTGGGGATTTTTTCTTTGTCTTTGATTTTCTGTAATTTGAAAATGACATGCCTAGGTTTAAGTTTTCTTTAGCATTTCTCATGCTTGGTGTACTCTGAGCTTCTTAGATCGGTGGTTTGGTAGCTGACATTAATTTGTAGAAATTCTGTCATTATTGTTTCAAATATTTCTTCTGTTCCTTTCTCTTTTATCTCCCTCTGGTATTCCTATTACACATATGTTACACATATGTAGCTATCCCATAGTCCTTGGATATTCTTTTCTGTTTTTTTTTTAGTCTTTGTTCTCTTTGCTTTTCTGTATTTGAGGATTCTATTGATATATTCTTTAGCTCAGAAATTCTTTCCTCAGCCATGCCCAGTGTAATAATAAACCCATTAAAGGCATTCTTCATTTCTGTTAGTGTTTTTTATCTGTAGGATTTCTTTTTGGCTCTTTTTTAGGATTTCCATCTCTCTCCTCACATTGCCAATATGTTCTTTCGTGCTATCTATTTTATGCATTAGAGCCCTTAGCATATTAATCATAGTTGTTTTACATTCCTGGTCTGATAATTCCAACATTCTTGCCATGTATGGTTCTGATGCTTGCTTTGTCTCTTCAAATTGTGTTTTTTGCCTTTTGGTATGCCTTGTAATTTTTTCTTGATAGCCAGACATGATGTGCCAGGTAAAAGAAATTACTGTAAATAGGCCTTTAGTAGTATGGTGAGGTATGAGGAGAGGGGAAGAATTCTATAGTCCTATGATTAGGTGTCAGTCTTTTAATGAGCCTATGCCTCTGGACTATGAACTCCACAAGTGTTTCTCAGTTTTTTCTACCCCCTTAGGTGGGATGGGATGGTTAGAGTGGGCTGGATTTAGGTATTTCCCTTCCCCTGACAGTTGGGCCCTGGTAATACATTAGCAGGCTAGGCTCTGGTTAACTAGTTTCCCCTGAGGGCAGGCCTTGTTAAGAATAGAGTATTCTGGCTATTTCAAAATGATTCCTTATCCCTTCCCCCTGATGGAAGCCTGAGGGGATTTTTTCTGCAGTATTTACTGTGGTAATCTGGTGGATCACCTGGAGGTAAATCTTAGAATATTGTGGGGGCCTCCATATGACTGGGTCCCCCTGGAGTTTTTAACCCTCTGAGTGGCCTGCACTAAGCCTCCAGCAATCCATCAATAACAGTTCAGGTTTTCATACCATGGCACTGGTTCCCTCTGCGGTTTTGCTTGAGTCTCTGCTCTGGTAAGCCACGCCTCCCGGTATTTGCTTGTCTGTCTCGCCAATCTTGGAGGTAGCAGTTTGCCCTGTGTCCTTCTCTCCCTTATGGGTCCAAGAAGATTTGTTAATTTTTCAATCTGTTCAACTTTTTACTTGTTGTTAAGATGGAATGGCAACTTCCAAGCTCCTTACATGTGGAACTGGAGCAGCAATTATTTTTTTCAAAAATTTTTCTGCATTTTACTCTTTCTTCTTTCCTTCTGAGATTCTGATGACAGGAATGTTAGACCTTTTGGTATTATCCCACAGTTTCCTCAGACTCTGTTCATTTTTTTCCAATTTTTTTTCTGTGTGGTTTAGATTGGATCAGTTTTGTCTGTTTTGCCTTTCACCTCAGGCTCCAATATGGCTCAGCACAGCACTCTGCTAATCCCGTCTTTGCTTAAAACTTTGATATTTTTTTCATCATGGAGTTTTTGCTTTAAATTTGATTTTTAAAAATTATTACATCAAAATATTATTTATCTTTATTACTGAGTGTTTTGGTACACCTTTAAATTTTGTACCTGAAGTGATTGCCTCACTTGTGTCCTGGTCCTGTTGGATAATTTATATCAATCTATGCTGTCTTCAAGTTTACTTAGGCTTTCCTCTGTTATCTTTATTCTGCTACTGAGCCTATTCAAAAAGTTTCAAATTTTAGTTATTTTATTTTTCAGTTCTAATAATTTCCATTTGGTTTTACTTATATCTTCTATTTCTTTGCTGAAATTTCTAGCTTTCAATTAGTTTCCAGAGTATTAGCATTGACTTATTATAAAGGAGTTTTATAATAGCTGCTTTAAATGATTTGTCAGATACTTCCAATATCTATGTCATCTCAGTGTTGATGTCTGTTAATTCTTTTCCCTTGAAAGTTGAGATTTTGCTAGTTCTTCATATGCCAAGTAATTTTGGATTGTATCCTGGACATTTTAAATATTATTTCATGAGACCCTACGTTCTGTTTAAACCCTGAGGAAAATGTTGATAGTTTTTGCTTTAGCACACAATTGACTAGTTGGATTCTGGCCAGCCTTCTATGGGTTGCAGTTTCAGTGTCCATTCAGTTTTCAAAGGCTTTGCAATCCTATTCAGATCTGCCCAAGTGTGCTCCACCTAGTGGCCAATCTGGGACATTGGTAGTGTTCTCTCTCTTATTTCAGTTCTCAAAATCTATGTGTGCTATTTTGGATCAGATCCATGCATATACAACATGAAGTGAAAGCCCAGGAGTTCATAAACAGCTTTAAAGATCACTTTTCTGAATTACTTCCTCTCCATGATCCTCCCTGGTACTTTCTGCTTTTATGTAGCTCTACTTTTTGGTCCTTCAGCCGGAAAGCTGAGACTTTAGGTACTTTACTCTGCCAGGCACTTCCTGTAACTGTGCCCACATTTGAGGCCAAGTGGCAGGAGGACAGAGAGAAAAAATGCAAAAGGGGTTCCCCTCATACATTTGGGACTGCCATACATCTGATTAGAGAGGAATATTTCCCTCCCTCGGTATTTTGCCTCCTATTGGCTTCAGTGGCCACCACTGCCACAGCTGCACAGGAGGTTAGGACACATGAGAATGAAGGAAAGAAAAGGAAATGGGGGATTTTTGTACTGTCTCTTTTATATATATATATATATATTTTTATTGAGGTAACATTGGTTTATAGCATATAAATTTCAGGTGTACATCATTATATTTTGATTTCTATTAGATTGCATCATGTTCACCACCCGAAGACTAATTCCCGTCCATCATCATACACATATGCCCAGTCACCCCTTTTGCTCTCCTTCCTCCTCCCTTCCCCTCTGGTAACCACCAATCTAATCTCTGTCTCTATGTGTTTGTTGTTGTTGTTTTTATCTTCTATTTATGAGTAAGATCATATGGTATTTGACTTTCTCCCTCTGACTTATTTTGCTTAGCATAATACCCTCAAGTTCCATCCATGTTGTTGCAAATGGCAAGATTTAATCTTTTTTATAGCTGAGTAGTATTCTATTGTGTATATATACCACATCTTTTTTATCCATTCATCCCTTGATGGGCACCTAAGTTGTCTCCAAGTCTTGACTATTGCAAATAATGCTGCAATGAACGTAGGGGTGCATATATCTTTACACATTCATGTTTTCATATTCTTTGGATAAATACTCAGCAGTGGAATAGCTAGATCACATGGTACCTCTATTCTTAATTCTTTGAGAAATCTCCATAGTGTTTTCCATTGTGACTGCACCAGTTTGCATTCCCACCAGCAGTGTATGGGATTTCCCTTTTCTCCACATCCTCTCCAACATTTGTTATTTCCTGTCAATTATAGCCATTCTGATGGGCGTGAGGTGATATCTCATTGTAGTTTTGATTTGCATTTCCCTAATAATTAGTGATGTTGAACATCTTTTCATGTGCCTGTTGGTAACCTGTATATATTCTTTGGAAAAGTGTCTGTTCAGATCTTTTGTCCATTTTTTAATTGGGTTGTTCATTTTTTTGTCATTGAGATGTATGAGTTCTCTATATATTTTGGATATTAACCCCTTATCAGATATATAATTTGCAAATATCCTCTCCAAATTGTTACATTATCTTTTCATTTTGTTAATGGTTTCCTTTGCTGTGCAGAAGCTTTCTAGTCTGATGTAGTCCCATTTGTTTATTTTTTCTATTGTTTCCCTTGCCTGGTCAGATATTGTATTTGAAAATATGCTGCTAAGACCGATGTTTTTGAAGAGCATAGTGCCTATGTTTTCTTCTAGAAGTTTCATGGTTTCAGGTCTTACATTCAAATCTAATCCATTTTGAGTTAATTTTTGCATATGGTGTAAGATAATGGTCTACTTTCATTCTTTTGCATGTGGCTGTCCAGTTTTCCCAAAACCGTTTATTGAAGAGACTTTCCTTTCTCCATTGTATGCTCTTGGCTCAGTTGTGAAAAATTAGCTGTTGAAGGATGTCTGGTTTTATTTATGGGCTCTCAATTCTGTTCCATTGATCTGTGTGAATGTTTTTCTGCCAGTACCATGCTGTTTTGATTACAATAGCTCTGTCGTATATTTTGAAACCAGGCAGTGTGATACCTCCAGCTTTGTTCTTTTTCTCAGGATTCCTTTGGCTATTTGGCATCTTTTGTTGTTCTATATAAATTTTAGGATCCTTTGTTCTATTTATTTGAAAAATGTTGGAACTTTGATAGGGATTACATTGAATCTGTAGATTGCTTTAGGAAGTATGGACATTTTAACTATGTTAATTCTTCCAATCCAAGAGCACAGGATATCTTTCCATTTCTTTGTATGCTCATCAATTTCTTTCAACAATGTTTTATAGTTTTCAGTGTACTGGTCTTTCACCTCTTTGGTTACATTTATTCCTAGGTATTTTATTTTTTGTTGCAGATGTAAATGGTATTGGATTCTTAATTTCTTTTTCTGCTACTTCGTTGTTAGTGTATAGAAATGCAACTGACTTTTGTATGTTGATTTTCTATCCTGCAACTTTACTGTATTCATTATTTCTAAAAGTTTGGATTCCTTATGGTTGTCTATATATAAAATCAAGTCACCTGCAACTATGACAGTTTCACTTCTTCCTTTCCAATTTGGATCCCTTTTATTTCTTTTTCTTGCCTGATCGCTCTGGCTAAGACTTCCAATACTATGTTAGTTAAGAGTGGCAAAAGTGGCATCCTTGTCTTGTTCCTGTTCTTAGAGGGATAGCTTTCAGCTTTTCTCCATTGAGTATGATATTAGCTATGGGTTTGTCATATATGACCTTTATTATGTTGAGGTACTTTCCCTCTATACCCATTTTATTCAGAGTTTTATTGTAAATGGATGCTGTATCTTGTCAAATGCTTTGTCTGCATCTATTGAGATGATCATGTAATTTTTATTCTTCATTTTGTTAATAGGGTGTATCGTGTTGATTGATTTGTGAATGTTGAACCATCCCTGCATCCGTGGAATAAACCCCACTTCAACATGGTGTATGATCTTTTTAATGTATTGTATTTGATTTGCTAGTATTTTGTTGAGGGTTTTTGCATCAACATTCATCAGTGATATTGGCCTATAATTTTCTTTTTTTGTGTTTTCCTTCTGTGGTTTTGGTATCAGGGTGATATTGGCCTTGTACAATGAGTTAGGAAGCTTCCCCTCCCTCCTCAATTTTTCAGAATAGTTTGAGAAGGATAGGTATTAAGTCTTTGATTGTTTGGGAAAATTCACCAGGGAAGCTGTCTGGTCCTGTAGTTTTATTTCTGGGGAGGTTTTTGATTACTATTTTGATATCTTTACTGGTGATTGATCTATTCAGATTCTCTATTTCTTCTTGATTCTGTTTTGGAAGGTTGTATGATTCTAAGAATTTATCCATTTCTTCTAGATTATCCAATTTTTTGGAGTATAGCTTTTCATAGTATTCTCTTATAATCTTTTGTATTTCTGAGGTAACCATTGTAATTTCTCCTCTTTTATTTTCTGACTGTATTTATTTGAACATTTTCTCTTTTTTTCCTGATGAGTCTAGCTAAAGGTTTTTCAATTTTGTTTATCTTTTCAAAGAACCAGCTCTTAGTTTCATTGATTTTTTTTCTTTTTCTTTCTTTTTTATAAATCTCTATTTCATTTATTTATGCTCTGATTTTTATCATTTCTTTCCTTCTGCTGATTTGGGGCTTTGTTTGTTCTTCTTTTTCCAGATCCTTTAGGTACACTGTTAGATTGTTTATTTGAGATTTTTCTTGTTTGTTGAGGTATGCCTGTATTGCTATTAACGTCCTTCTTAATACTGCTTTTGCTGTATCCCATAAATTTTGGTATGTCATGTTTTCATTTTCATTTGCTTCCAGAAAATTTTTTGATTTCTCTTTTGATTTCTTCATTGACCCAATCGTCGTTCAGTGGCATTTTGTTTAATCTCCACATATTTGTGACTTTTCTGATTTTCTTCCTGTAGTTAATTTCTAGTTTCATACTGCTGTGGTCAGAAAAGGTGTTTGGTAGTATTTCAATCTTCTTAAATTTATGGAGACTTGTTTTGTGGCCTAATATGTGATCTATCCTGGACAACGTTCCATGTGCATTTGAAAAGAATGTGTATTCTGCAGTTTTCGGATGGAATGTTCTCTAAATATCTACTAAGTCTATCTGGTCTAATGTGTCATTTAAGGCCAACGTTTCCTTCAAGGTTCTTCTCTTTGGATGATCTAACCGTTGGTGTAAGGGGAACGTACTGTCACCTACTATTATTGTGTTACTGTCTATTTCTTCTTTCATGCCTGTTAATGGTTGCTTTATATATTTAGGTGATCCTATGTTGGGTGCATAGATATTTACAAGGGTTTTATCCTCTTGTTGGATTGATCCCTTTATCATTATGTAGTGCCCTTCTTTGTCTCTTGTTACAGTTTTTGTTTTAAAGTCTATTTTGTCTGATATAAATATTGCTACTCCAACTTTCTTTTCATTGCCATTTACATGGAGTATCATTTTCCACCTCTTCACTTTCAGTTTGTGAGTGTCTTTAGGTTTAAGTGTGTCTCTTGTATGCAACACATATATAAGTCTTGTTTTTTTTTTATCCAGTCAGCTACCCTATTCCTTTTGATTGGAGCATTTAGTTCATTGATGTGTAAAGTAGCTATTGATAAGTATGTACTTATTGTGATTTTGTTTCTTTTTTTCTGGGTGTTTTAGTAGTACTTCTCTGTTTCTTTCTTCTTCTCTTGCTCTCTTCCCTTGTGGTTTGAAGGCTTTCTTTAGTATTATGCTTGGGTTCCTTTCTCATAATTTTTTGTGTATTTATTATAGGTTTCTGGTTTGTGATTACCATGATGTTCGTATATAATAACCTATGAATATAGCAATCTATATTAAGTTGTTGGTCTCTTAAGTTTGACGTCTTTCTAAATGCTCTACTGTTTTACTCCTCGCCTCCCACATTTTATGTTTTTGAGATCATATTTAACCTCTTTTTTGTGAATATGTATCTGTTACCTTCTTATCATGGAAATAGGTAGCTTTATTACTTCTGTCTTTTGACCTTCCTATTAGCTTCATAGGTTGTTGATCTGCTACCTTTACTGTATATTTGCCTTTACCAGTGATTTTATTGTTGTTCTTGTGTTTTTTGGGGGAATTTTCTTATTCCTATTTGTGGCCTTTTCTTTTCCACTTAAATAAGTACCTTTAGCATTTCTTGTAAGACTTATTTATTGGTGGAAAACTCCTTTGGTTTTTGCTTGTCTGGGAAACTCTTTATCTCTCCATCCATTCTGATAGATAATCTTACTGGGTAGAGTATTCTTGGCTGTAGGTTTTTTCATTTCAGCACTTCAAATATATTATGCCACTCCCTTCTATCCTGTAATGTTTCTGCTGAGAAGTCAGCTGATAGCCTTATGGGGTTTCTTTTGTATGTAACTTGTTGCCTTTCTCTTGTAGCTTTTTGGATTCTCTCTTTATCTTTAATTCTGGACATTTTAATTATAATGTGCCTTGATGTGGTCCTCTTTGGGTTTATCTTGTTTAGTGCTCTCTGTGCTTCCTGTACCTGGATGTCTGTTTCCTTCCTTAGGTTAGGAAAGTTTTCAGCTATTATTTCTTCAGATAGATTCTCTGCCCCTTTGTCTCTCTTTTCTCCTTCTGGGACACCTATAATATGGATGTTAGTGCACTTAATGTTGTCCCAGAGGTTCCTTAGACTGCCCTCATTCTTTTCAATTCTTTTTCTTTCATTTGTTCAGCTTGGGTGATTTCTTCTAGTCTTTCATTTAGCTCCGTGATCCATTCTTCTGTATCATCTAATTTGCTATTGATTCCCTCTAGTGATTTTTTCATTACCATTATTTTATTCTTCATTTCTGATTTTTTTTTTATATTTTCCAGTTGTTTGTTGAAGTTCTCACTGAATGCATTGATTCTTCTCCCAAGATCAATGAGCATCCATATGACTGTTAGTTTGAACTTTTTATCAGTTCGATTGTTTATCTCTGTTTCATTTTGTTCTTTTTGTGACGATTTGTCCTGTTCCCCTTTTTGAAACATATTCCTTTGTCTCCTCATTTTTCCTCTTTATCTGTGCTTATATCTTTGTATTAGGTAGATCAGCTATATCTCCTGATCTTGGAGAGGTGGCGTTATGTAAGAGATGCCTTATGAGGCCCAGCAGTGTGCTTCCCTCTTGTCACCAGTTCCAACTGTTCCAGGAGTGTCCCCTGTGTGGGCTACATGTGTCCTTGTGTTGTGGTAGGGTTGCTCTTGCTGCAGGTGCATGGGTAGGCTAGGCTGTCCCCCTGGCCAACTGATTTGTAATTCTTAGCTGCATGCAGCTGCTGTGGTTCCTTCCGTCACTTTATTGGGCGTGTGGAGCCCCAGCACAGTTGGCTGCAAGGTCTAATAGGACATTCCTGCTGCAGTTTTTCTGTTAAGTGAGTAGGCCCCTAGCGTGGCTGGTTGCTAGGCTCAGGGGCTTACAATTGCTGTAGGCCTCTGGGCTGCAAGGCTGTTGTCTGCTCTCTCAGTAATGCATCTGGGTGGGTCCAGCCCCGCACATGGCAGCACACAATTCTTTTGGGCATTAGAAGATGGAGTCAATCCCCTATGTGGCTGTTTGAGAGCACAAGTCTGCTGCAGCTGACAAGCCCCACTGCCTGCAGGCCCACACACCCTGTCAGTGCAGTCCTCCCCCTTGTGTATGCCCCAACCCACTGAAGTGGCCACCCTCACCCTACTGCAAGGATCCACAGACCCCACCTATGTAGGCCCACAAGCTGCCTGAGGACTTGCTGTTGGGTGGGTCCAGTCTCTAGGCAGGCTGCCAGCCCTGGCTGAGCTGGATTAAATTAGTTCTCCAGTGGGTGGGGCAGATCCCTGTGCTAAAAGGCCAAGGAAAGAACCCCAGTGATGTCTGCCAGCTTCTGTGTCAGTATGCCTGTACTAGGTCACTGTAATGGCTGCCACCAGTGTCTCAGTCCTTGGGGAGGTGGTCCCATCCTGGGGAGATCTATCCTCTCACTGAGATGTGCCCAGAGCCTATCACATGTGTCTCTTTTCACCAAAGAACTGTGTATCTTTCTTTTGGTGATTTTAGGTTGCTTTCAAAAACCAGTGATTTTGTGTGTGGGCCCTTTAAGATCAGGCTTTTTTCCCCCTTATGTTCCATAGCTTTTCTGGGGGTATTCCCTGTTTTTAATAGCCAGGAAAGCCAGATATTATGACACTCATCTCAGTTGTTCAGAGTCCAAAAGCTGCTTATTGTGACAAACCTCTCCTGCTCAGATCCCCCACTCCTCCAGGGAACGCTTTGTACCTTAAGATTGCTCCTGTCTGTGAAGCACCACAGCTAGAATGTGGCTTTTTCCTCTCCTGGAAGGAATTTCTACCTCTTCTACCTCAATCAGCACTGTCCCTTGTTCTGGGGGTTCTTTTTATCCAATTTTCGGTTCTCAAGGGTAATTGTTCCAAGGGTAGGTGTAAATTTCTTGTGTCCATAGGAGGAGGTGAGTTCAGAGTCTTCCTATGCCACCATCTTCCCAGCAATCCTGCACTGTTTCTGAGCATTAGGGGACCCCTTTTCACCTCCTTGCACCGGAACTAGAGGGCTTTTCCTGGAATTCTATCTACACTAATGCTTATTTCTGGGTTTTGTGCTGTATTGAATTCTGACTAGGGGATATTGGAGGGAAGAAAATAGTAAACTCATTGCCACTGGTAGTGGTACTTCAAGTTCCAATTTTCTTTCTCAAGCCTTCTGCTACTATTTACTTTTCAGAGCCCTCAGTTATCTGCTCCATTCATTCCACCATGTTTTATAGCTGCATTTAATAGGAGAGACAGTGTAAAGTGTGCTTACTTACCCAGAACCAGAATTCCTAATTATTATTTTTAAAATTATTACTTCAAATGATTATTATATTTTTGAAAGAGACACAATGATGTTATTCCAGTGTTATAAGCACAGACTAAAAATTCTTATATTACTGATAAAATACCATCTGGATTACTCACTGAAGACCTGGGCTTCCTTAATCTCATGTTTAATGTCTTTACTTTAGAATATTTGTCACATTTCTACCTAAAGATGATGTTAGAAATGAAGAGAAGAGAATGAATGAACTATAAATGCAAAGTTTTCATAAGCCTGAAGACTCAAAGAAAGCCTTATGTTGTACTTGACAATAGCATTATGTTTTTTCCTCTTTTTAAACCAAGATGCCCTTGATTCAAATGAAATGTTGTATAGAAGCTCACTATGTCAACTGGAGAAAAACGTGAGGATCACCTCTGTCTGAGGTGAGGTTAAGCACTTTCCAATGCCTCAGTAAGCCCAAGGGCTATATGGAGCTCATAAAAATCACTGACATGTACCCAGGCTTGGGAAACACACATGACTATGTTATTTGTGCCATTTTGAACAAGTCATTTCCTCTCTCTGTGCTTCCTCATCTGTAAAATGTGTTTCTACATCTGTAAAATGGGCTAATTATACTTACCTCACATATCTGTTGTGAAGATGAAATGAACTTTCATGAGTTAGGCATCTAGAAAATAACAGGTGCTCAATAAATGATAGTTTTTGCTCTTTTAAAGCAATATTTTCTTAAAATACATAGATAATATTACTGCTGGTTAGGCTAAGCACAGATATCCTACATCTTTACTCAAACTTCTCTTGGATCTATAAGATGGAAACTTTTCACCTTGTGTGTTGTTTAAAGCAGTCTAGTTGTTAGACAAACCTTGGTTTGAATCTTGGCTTTTCTGCCAGTAGCTCTGTGATCATATTACTTCCTTCTTCCTTATTCTGAGCCACAGATTCCATACCTGTAAACTGGATATGATAAAGTGTTTACTTCATAGGGTTTTGTGAATCTTACTTTAGCTAATGCATGTAAAGCACTTATCGTGGTGACTGGCATTAGTAAAAACTGTCATATAGTAAAGATGAGTTATTTTCTGAGTGAGAAGATAGAAGGTGTTGTACAGCATCATTTTCCAAAGACATAGAATTGTCTGACTCCTTTGTCTTCACCTCTATTTTGGCCATCTCTAGCCATTCCTAGGTTGAAAGCCCTGCTAATTCATGAGAACTATTTTGGAGTATCATTCAAGCCACTTAATTTCTCTGAGCCTTCCTTTTTTCTTGCTTAAGTTAGAGTACTCTGCCCACCTGCCCCAACCATGACATGCTGGGAGCAAAGGAGGAGTATGATAATTTAAAAATATGTCCACAAATTCTTTGATACTCTTCCCTCCAGAAGGTGGAACCTAAATCCCCTCCCCTGTAGGACTTGCTTCTAATGAATAGCATAAATCAATAGTAACAGTGTGCAGTTTCAGAAACTAAATCATAAAAAGCACTATGGCTTCTTCTGAGCTTTCTCTTATGGATCAGTTATTCTGGGAGAAGTTAGTTGCCATGTCATCAGGACACTCAAACAGCCTAAGGAGAGGCCCATGTGAGTAACTGACGGCTCTGCCAACAGCCATGTGAGCGAGCCATTTTAGTAGTAGATCCTCTATCACTATTCAAGCCTTCAGATGACTGCAGCCTTGCTTATATCCTGTCTACAGCCATGTGAGAGACCCTGAGTCAATGTTCCCAGAAGAGCCACTCCCAAATTCCTGACCTGCAGAAATTTTGAGATAATAAATGTTTTTTGTTTTAAGCCATTGAGTTTGGGGGGATAATTTGTTATGCAGCAATAGATAACTAATACAGATTTTTGTACCTGGAAGTGGGATGCCATCATAATAATTATCCAAAAATGTGGAAGCAGCTTGAGAATCAGGCAAAAACTGGAGGGAATTTGAGGAGAGTGTTCATGAAAGGCTAATATTTCTTGAACAGATTGTTAGTAGAAGTCTGAACTTTGAGGATGCTGCCAGTGAGGATTTAAATAGAAGTAAGAAATATGTTATTGGAAAATGAAGGAAGGGAGATCTTTGTTATGTAGTGGCAGAAAGTCTAGCAACACTGTCACCTTAAATTATTTGGAAAGTAGAAAAATGTATCCAATGAACTGGATGATCTAGCTAAGATAATGTCCAGCTAAAATGTTGAAGGTACTGCCTGATTTCTTCTTGCTGCTTATAGTATAATGTGAAAGGAGAGATATAAGCTAAAAGAAGGACGGTTAAACAAAAAGGAGTCTGGATGTGCTGGTTTTGAAGATTCTTAGATCCTCCAAATGGTTGCTAACGCTAAAATTAAGAAGTGGCTTTGGAGCAAAGATCACATCCAGGGTACTCTCAGGAAAGCATGGGCTAAAGGTAAAGCCGAAGATGTGACTGTAAAATCCTTTATTAACACCTCAGAAAGATCCAAGATCATGTCTTAGAGAGATGTTCAGTCAGGCAATAGGACTTCTAAGAAGCTTAAGGGTACCCTCCCTTAGTAGTCTCAGCAGAAGCCCAATTTTAGGAAAGGCTTAAAGATATTTTGGGGTGAGTCTTTGGTGTAATAGAGTAAACATTAATAAGATTCATGCAAGCCTCACAAAGTTTTAAAGATAATTATATTTACAGAAACACTTTCAGCTTGGACTGAAAGGGACACAGTCACTGCAAAATGAAGAGACTTTTAGACCCCCAAAACTCTAATGTCAGCATGAAATCTGTGAAAACTCTTCAGCTGCAAACACAAACTATGTTTCATGGAAAAAGAAAGATGACCCAGAAGGTGGAACCAAGAGCCCAAGGGGGCAGAGCCAAGAGCTATGGAGAATTATTCCCCAACAGGAGTAGCACTGAGTCCTAATCAAGGAACTTCCATAATTTTCCCAGGTAGATTTCAGAATTGTTTATGAAGCAGTGACTCCTTTGTGCCTCCTATTTCCCCCTTTTTTTGTAGAGTAACATCTGTAGAGGTTATCCTGTGCTTTCTCACCATTGTATGTTAGGTGTGTGTGGGACAGATAACTTGTCTCTTTATTTCACAGATAATCAAGTTGAGAGGAAATGTACTTAAGTAGCTATAGCTAATGAACTACAATCGGGGAGCCTCAAGTACGCCTGGACCTGATTTAGATGATGAGATTTGGGACTTCAAGTTGGGGCTATAATTGGATAAGACTTTTGGGAGCCTTGGGAGGGGTGAGTGTAATTTGCATCTGAGAGGAATATCAATAATTTGTGGGCAGTGGGAGAGCTGTGGTAGTTTTGAAATATGTCTACAAATTCTTTGCCACTCATTTCTTTAAAGAGCCTAATTCGCCTCCCCTTGAGGGTGAGATGCTTGTAATGTCTTTCTTCTAATGAATAAGATAGAGATATTCATTTATGACTTGCTTCTAATGCATAGAATAAAGCAGAGGTGACTCTGTGATTTCAGAGACTAGGTCATAAAAAATCAGTACACTTTCCTCTGTATTGGATCACTCACTCTGGGGTAAGTCAGTTGCCATGTCATGATGGCACTCAAGTAGCCTATGGAGAGGCCCATGTAGTGAGGAACTGAGGACTCCTGCCAACAGCCACGTGACTGAGCCATCCTGAAAGTGGATCCTCCAACCCCATGCAAGCATTTAAGGTGACAGCAGCCCCTGCCAATATCCTGACTGCAGTCACATTAGAGACCCTGAGTCAGAACCTCCCAGGTAAGCTGCTCCTTAATTTCTGACCCACAGAAACTATGAGATAATATATTTGTTGTTTTAAGCTACTAAGTTTTGGTGGTAATTTATTACCCAGTAATAGATAACTGATACAGGGACTGAGTTGAGGTGGTGGGGTATAGTGAGAGACTATCAAGAATGTAGAGAAGCAGGAAGTAAATGCCAGACCATGAGCCCTTGACCCCAGGGGTACCTTCTATATAACCATAGAAGAACTTGCAGTATGAGAGAGTTCTTACACCTGGTTAAGATGGTATTGAGGGAAGGTTCCCTCCTCCCTCCTTGCGTCCCCACTCCCGCACTATCACTGTGCTCTTACTGCTTCTGCCCAAGTGGTTTTAGGTGAAATATGCTTCCTCGTGCAATTGAAAAGCTTCATGGACAACTAGGTCTCACAGTTCTCAGAGAGGATGAACAAGTGGCATATTTGATATATTAGACTTCTGTCTAGGCAGGCTGACAACCATTTTCTTAAAATATTCTGTGTGGTTTCTGGCAGCTCTTTGTGTGTGAGGGTGGTAGGGAACAGAGAGGTGATGTCCAAACTTCTGCTGCCTTGGGCAGGAGGCATCAACACATCTATTTTCTACCTTTTCCAATGGAATGGATTAACCAGCATAGGATTCTAAGATAGGATAGGTCCTGTCTTAGAATGATGATACCAAGGGAGGACAATTCTAGGAGTTTCCAAGCCACTCCACCGTTAGTATGAAAGCCTGGCTAAACTGGGGACTCAGTGTGTGTGTGTGGGCCATCCAGTACAAGTCATGACTCAGGCTCTTACATGAATCACTCTCGAGGCTGAGAATGAGTTCACAACGCTATTTAGGCTGTCCCCCCCTAAAGTCTGCTTTTGGGCATACATGCCACCAGCATGCACAATTGTGCTTATCCCTGGGACAGGTTTTGTGCTTTGTCCTGGGGACGCTGTTATCCCTGCTGGGAAATTTCTTAGTCCACTGGGAAAAGGAAATGGTTCATTTCCAGGCTCACTCTTCTTTTCCTCTCTCTACCCCGATTGGCTAACCATGGTACAGGGGTGAGAGGGCTGAGAGCAGTGGTGTGTTAGAGCCAGCTTGTAGCAGCTCACAAGATCTGACTGCTAAATTTTCAAAAATTTTGCTTGCTGGTTATTAATCACGGTCATTATTAAAAATTAAATTATATAAACTTACTATTAAATACATTGTGTTAAAATATAGGTAATAAATGCTCAAAACTACACACTTCCTAATTATTTTACTACCTTTTACTCATATCTACACTCTTGAAGTTATTTTGTCCCCATACTCTGTATGTTGGAAATACTAAACATATATAATTGTGTATTACTGTGCATCTCTCCTCAACTCTGCGTTCAGTGGCATAACATTGATAGCTTGGAGTCAGCCATAGTGGGAGTATTTGCACTATGGAAATCATCAAGTCTATTTTTCAGGAGAGCCATCTGTTCTGCATTTACTAGCACCCCACTGTCTGGGCCCCACCCGTAGATACAGGCCAGAGTTAACTCTGGCATTCCTCATTTTACTTTTTAAACCAAACCATGTTTCAAGAGACTTAGCTAGGCAACCTTCCTGAAACTATAGCAAATCTGAATGGATAAGATAAACAGACATCTCCTGCTGGAAGGAGCCCATGAAACCATGCTTACCCTTGAATGTCAGGATAGGAACCATACAGAGCCGTGGGTGCTGTCAATAATTCAAGCATCCATGACTCAGAAGAATCCTGCAGTGTCCTTCACCTAGGGCAACCTGTGGGTAACATCAGTGGCTGTCCAGTCTTCCTCACTAGGCAAATAGGCATCTTAGAAAAGAATTATCTGAGAGGGATGGAGACTAGCTGCTCTACAAAGTAACTACAACTACCCCATTAATCTCACCTGAGGGTCTTGAGCTCTTGCAAAAGAGGTACCATTTCAAAATCAGAATCTTGAGATTCAGGGAGTATCTCAAGCAAAACTTGTGTGTGAGGTTATCTGGCACTCAGATCCTCCTGTTGACATTCTCATTATTTATGAAAAAGAAGACAAGAAGCACTTTGATTCAGTGGCAGAGTGGGATCACTACCTGCTTCTGCTCAATTGCATCCTACTGTACAGTTCCAGTAGATCCAGGAATTTGCAAAATTTGAACTCAGTGGGCCATTTATCTTTGTATGCAAGAGAAGAGCTAGTGAAAGACAGCATTTCAAGTTGGACTGGGACAGTTCATATACCTGGGGCTATCTTGTTGCAGAGAGCGCTAGCTGGTGACCACAGGTTCAGGCTTTTCTTCCATAGCGTAGAGTTGTTTTTGAGAAGGGGCTTCCCAGCCATTTCCCAGCCTTACCCACATCTAGGCAAGGTCATTTGACTAGTTCTTGCCAGTATGACTGGATGTGATGTGTATCATTTCAGGGCCAACATGTTTGAGTAATGTGTATGTGATTCTTCACACTCTCAGGTCTCCATCTGCTGCTGGAACACTAGAGTGGCCTTAAAAACATAAGGTGGTAGAGCCACAAGATGGAAACAGCTGGGTTCTTGAGTCACCACTTGGAGAAGAGTCGCAGACTCTTCAACAGACTGACTTGAGAGAGAAATAAACTTCTATTGTACTAAGCCCCTGGGATGTAGGAGTTGTTTGTTACAGTAGCTAGTGTTACTCTGATTAATACATGTCCTCTGGCCTATGCAGTACTCCAGTCAAATTCTAGGGCCTTGTGACTATTATCCTCTGTGACCCTCTGGACCGAGGAGTGATTGTCTATTTCTAAGGTACTCTGTTTCACTCAGAACCTGGCTCGAATGAGCCCCTGGTCTGAGTAATCCTGGTACCAACCAAAAACTGAGAGAAATCAGATACTGTCCCTCCCACCTTAGGAAATTCTTCATTTGGTGATATTTTGAATCCCCTGCCTCATATCGAACTGACAGGCCCTGTTAGGAGGCAGCAACAACTCAACACCCAGGATGATCAGGGTCTGGCAGAGCCTCAGGATTACTCTGCTTTGGCAGATTTCATGGCACACTCCTACACCAGCACAGCATTCGAGATCCCAACAAGGGTGTTCTGCCCAGGCCTCACTGCCACCCTGACAGCTTGACAATCAAACTGCTTGTTGAGGTTTCTGGAAGGGGTGCATCTGGCCCAGTGTTCTGAGGGACACAAAAAACATGCAGGAACAAGGATAGACTGGGGAAAATCCCTGGGAAACAGTAACATGAGACTTTGTCTTATACTTTTACCCCTCCTTTCCCAGGGCTACAATGCCACATTTGCTGTGGGGCAGATGACCTGACTAAAATAGTCTACTTCCTGCCCTGCCACTTCAGTTCCATTATCTGCTGCCCCACTGTCTGGTGCCTGCAGGAGACACTCCAACTTCTTGACTAGCACTGCCGCACTGTGTTAAATCAAGAACCCATCCATCTAGTACCTTTTCCAGGGTCTCCAACTACCATTCTACTGTCCACTGCTTATCTCCTTCAGATAAATCGTCAGATGAAGTATGTTGAACCAGGCCCTCAAATGCCCTGGCATTCTACCTGCCACACACAGGACTCTTGAGCCCTCTGACCTCCCTGATGACCAAGTTTGACGTCTTAAACACCTCTACCTAGAACCCCTAACCATTTCAGTGAGGAAAGATGCTATCTCTGCTATTTGCCTGCACACTCAGTACTGCCAGGTCAATAGCCTGTGAGAACTCCAGGTTGCACATGACACCATGCAAGATGCTCATCTACCATTGAATACTGCTTAGTGGAATGGGGAGGTGGGTATGCTGGGAAGCTGATATTTTTTTCCTCCTGCCCCACATTCTACCTCACCTTTCCAAAAGCAACCCTCATGCAAACTAGGAGGACCTGTTTCTGGCCCCATTCCAGATCTCTGAAATCATTAGCCACTCTCACTGCTGCCTCAGCTCTACTCACAGCAGTGTATAAGGGGGTCCACAGGGTTCCTTCAGCTCCTTGTAGACACCTGGCTTCAGGCTGTCACAATACTACCCACCTCAAGAGACCAATCCAAAGAAGGAGGCTATAATAAGAACTGATCATTCATTTATTTATTCCACAAATGTTAATTGAGCACTAAATATGTGGCAGATGCTGTGCTAGGCACTGGGGATACAACAGTAAACAAAACAAAGTCCCTCTCTCATTTCTCATGTAGCAGGACACTCTGGTAATGGGAGAGACACAATAAATGAATAATTAAGTAAAGATGTGTCAGATGGGCATAAGTGCTGGGAAGAAAAATAAAGCAGAGTAAAGAGATAGATTATGACTTGAAGAGGGGGTGCTATTTTGGAAACAGTGGTCAGAGAAGGCTTCTCTGAGATGCTGACATTTGAATGACGTCCTGAATGCAGCGACGTGGCAAGCCATGGGAGAAGAGTCTTCCAGGAGAGAGGACAGCAAGTGCCAAACAACCTGAGATCTGAATAAGTGTGCTGTGGTTGAGGAATAGGAAGAAGGCCAGAGAGACCACCTACTCTTTAAAAGACCATCAGAATTAGCTACCCCTCATGCCTTACTTTTCTGCTTATCTGAGTTACCACAAGAAGGAAATTCAAGCCGGCCATTATCACCTGGACCATTCTCTTTGCTTGGCTTTGTACATTCTCTAACACAACTCCAGCTCCCACACCTCTCTGACCCCCCAAAACCTCCACTGTGCCCTAATTCAACCAAATTCTCCCCTTTCTCCATGCTTGCACTCAAATAGCTAAACATGGCTGGAGGGAAAATAAAGCTATGTTGAATGGTCTCACTTTAAATTCATGACCACAATACTTGAGCCCCTTAAGGTTCCTGACAATCAAACAACATTTTCCTAGCCATTCACTCTCTGATTCGTCTAGATCACCATTTCACACCTATTCCTCTCTTCTCAAAACTCCAACGCCTTTCCCTCTCCCTACTCTTAGCGATAACCTCACTTCTTATTTTTTGGCTAAAGAGAAGCAATCAGAAGAGAAGTAGCTCACCTTCCAACAACCAGATCAATCACTTTCCTGACATCTGTGCTCATACTCTCTGCCTTTCCTTTGAATACAAAGGATGTACTCACTATGCCACTCTCACAAGTCTATCCCTCCACTGTGAACTGGACCTCAGTCCCTCCTGCCTATTCAAGGACCTTGCTTCTGTAAATAGACCCTCTCTTTCTCTTGAATTCATCAATATTTTCCTGTCTTCTGGATCAGTCCCATCAGCTTATCAATATGCTTCTCTGTACTCCATGTCCACTGCCAACTGCTCCCAAATTCGCTGCTATCCTCTGTGGTGAAGCACAACAAAGAACTGTCTGTAATTTCTGGCTCCACTTTCTCATCTCTAATTCTTTCTTTAACCCTTTTCTCAGGCTTTTGTTAAGGTCCACAAGACCATCTTGCTAAATCCAATGGATTTAGAAACATTTGACACAGTTCAGTACTTTGTCTCCCTTGAAACACTTGCTTTGCTTGGCTTATGAGAAATCACACTCTCTTGGTTTTCTTCCCTTCTCACTGCCCACCTTTTCTCAGTCCCCTTTGATTGCTCCAAATTCTCTTTCTGATCTCAAAATGTTAGAGTGACTCAGGATTCAGTTTTCAGACTTCTTTTTTCTACATTCACTCCCTGGCTGATCTCATCTAGTTTCATGTCTTTCAATATCTATGCACTGATGACTCCCAGATTTATATCTCTAGCTCTGACCCTCTCCACTAAGCTCCAGAGTTGTATATCTAACTGTACACTTGATAGCTCCATTTGGATATCTAGTAGGCATCACAACTGTGTTAGAAAAAACAGCTCCTATTTCTCCAACCTTAAACATGTTTCTCCCCCAGCCTATCCCAATGATAAGTGATGCCACTATTCACTCAGTTTCTCAGACCAGAGACATCTTTGAATTCTCTCTTTCCCTCAAGCTCCTAATCCAATCCAACAGCAACACCTATCAGCTTTACTTCAGAATATGTCCTGAATCTGACCACTTCTCACCATCTCCACTGCTACCACCCTAGTACAGGCCACCATTATCTCTCACCAGTAGTAGTCTCTTAACTGAGCTCCCTTCTTTTACTCTTGGCCCCCTATAATACTTTCTCCCACAGCAGCCAGAATGCTCTTTTAAAATTTTTTAACCTTATTATGTCACTTTCTTAGTTAATACCCTGCATGTTATGGCTTCTTAAAATTACATTTAAAATAAAACTCAAGTTCTCCCATGGCCCACAGGGCCCTTTGCGATCTGGACCCTGCCTAATTCTCCAATCCTCTCTCTCTCTCTCTCTTGCTCAGTCAGCTTTGTCTTACTTTCCTTGAAAGGATCAAGCTCATTTTTCTGCCTCAGTGCCTTTGCAATTGCTGTTTACTTGGACTGGAACAAACTTCCCCAAGATGTTCACATGGCTTCCTCCCTCACTTAATTTAGGCCTCTGATCAAATACCACTTCCTCTAGGAGTGACCCAATCTGAAATAGTTTCCCTGCCATCGATCTCAGTTATGTGGCCCTATTCTATTTTTATTCACTTTACATACATAAATTTATATATCTGTTTATTTGTCTATTTGTTTACTGTCCTTCTTTCCCAATATCCCTAACACCTCAACAGTGCTTGGCACACAGAGGATACTCAATATTTGTTGAGTGACTGAATAAATCCCATTGTTTTCTGCCTTCAGCCCTCATTCTGTGTACATCCATCCAGTCTTTCACTAGTCTTTACTAGGCCCAGTCCACTTAGACTCCTGTACACTTCAAACCCTCAGGAATTGAGAGCCAAAGTATATGGTTACCGGGGACTCTGGACTTCCAGGTTTATTGAATAGACTCCAGTGGAGGTATATGGGACAGAGGGATGGTCATAAGAGCCCAGATCTCCTCTTAAGCACCCCTCACAATGCCTTGCAAACTTCCAAGGAACCAAACCAGCTCCAGCCCCAGCTAGCCAAGCAAAAGCCTGAGAATGAAGGAACAAATGTGTTTAAGTAGCCTCTACTTATTTTCTAGACTCCATCTCATTCCAAAAGGGATTTGAGCTTGGTGGTTCTCTTGAGCTCTCATATCTATCTTTACAACATATCCTATGCACCATATGAAAGGGGAACATCAGCACATACCATTGACAGAGTTAGTTCTGGACCACTTTCCTCACCTTGCTCATACTTCATATCTCATTCTGGACACTTCTGACTTTTCAATACTTTCATTTTTGTCCTTATCTCACACTTCAAACTTGTTTTTCCTAGTAATGGCACTGATTGTTCTAGACTATATTTGTGGTTATCTGCTATAGCTGTATTGCCTCTGGACCCTTTGGAAAATGACTCCACTGGGCTGACTCTGACCTCATGAGCAGGTAGTTTATGGTCAACCTATAGCCTTGAGGAAGACTGGGGCACCTCTGCTCTTGAATAGAAGAAAGCTCCACCCCTTTCAAATCCAGGGATATGTAAGGAAGGGAGTCTTTTTTTTATTTTTTAAATGTTTTGTTTATTGTGGTAACATTGGTTTATAACATTGCATAAATTTCAGGTGTACATCACTATACTTCTATTTCTGCATGGATTACATCATGTTCTCATGTTCACCACCCAAATACTAATTACAATCCATCACCACACACATGTGCCTAATCATCCCTTTTGCCGTCCTCCCTCCCCTCTTCCACTCTGGTAACCACCAATCCAATCTCTGTCTCCATGTGTTTGTTGTTGTTTTTATCTACTACTTAATGAGTGAGATCATGTGGTATTTGACCTTCTCCCTCTGACTTATTTCACTTTGTCTAATACCCTCCATGTCCATCCATGTTGTCACAAATGGCTGGATTTTATCGTTTCTTCTGGCTGAGTAGTATTCCATTGTGTATATATACCACAACTTCTTTATCCGTTTGTCTCTTGATGGGCACTTAGGTTGCTTCCAAGTCTTGGCTATTGTGAACAACGCTGCAACGAACACAGGGGTGCATGTTTCTTTATGCATTGGTGTTTTCAAGTTCTTTGGATAAATACCCAGCAGTGGAATAGCTGGATCATACGGTAGTGCTATTCTTAATTTTTGGGGGAATCTCCATACTGTTATCCATAGTGACTGCACCAGTTTGCACTCCCACCAGCAGTGTATGAGAGTTCCCTTCTCTCCACATCCTGTCCAACACTTGTTGTTTCCTGTCTTGTTAATTATAGCCATTCTGACAGGCGTGAGGTGATATCTCATTGAAGTTTTGATTTGCATTTCCCTGATGGCTAATGACGTTGAACAACTTTTCATAAACCTGTTGGCCATCTGTATATCTTCTTTGGAGAAATGTCTGTTCAGGTCTTTTGCCCATTTTTTAATCGGGTTGTTAGATTTTTTGTTGTTGAGATGCATGTGTTCTTTATATATTTTGGAGATTAACCCCTTATCAGATGTATGGTTTGCAAATATCTTCTCCCAATTGTTAGATTGTCTTTTCATTTTACTGATGGTTTCCTTTGCTGTGCAGAAGCTTTTTAGTTTGATGTAGTCCCATTTGTTTATTTTTTCTATTGTTTCTCTTGCCTGATCAGACATGGTGCTTGAAAATATGCATCTAAGACCGATGTCAAAGTGTGTACTGCCTATGTTTTCTTCTATAAGTTCATGGTTTCAGGTCTTACATTAAAGTCTTTAATCCATTTTGAGTTCATTTGTGTATATGGTGTAAGGTAAGGGTCTACTTTCATTTTTTTGCATGTGGCTGTCCAGTTTTCCCAAAACCATTTGTTGAAGAGACTTTCCTTTCTCTATTGTATGTTCTTGGCTCCTTTGTCAAAGATTAGCTGTCCATAGATGTGTGGGTTTATTTCCGGGCTTTCGATTCTGTTCCATTGATCTGTGTGTCTGTTTCTGTGCCAGTACCATGCTGTTTTGGTTACTATAGGTTTGTAGTATATTTTGAAATCAGGGAGTGTGATACCTCCAGCTTTGTTCTTTTTTCTCAGGATTCCTTTAGCTATTCGGGGTCTTTTGTTGTTTCATATAAATTTTAGGCCTCTTTGTTGTATTTCTGTGAAAAATGTTGTTGGAACTTTGATAGGGATTGCGTTGAATCTGTAGATTGCTTTAGGAAGCATGGACATCTTAAGTATGTTAATTCTTCCAATCCGAGAGCACGGAATATCTTTCCATTTCTTTGTGTCTTCTTCAATTTCTTTCAGCAATGTTTCAT
The DNA here is from genome assembly GCF_020826845.1 of Diceros bicornis minor. Lineage (NCBI taxonomy): Eukaryota > Metazoa > Chordata > Mammalia > Perissodactyla > Rhinocerotidae > Diceros > Diceros bicornis. Next base: position 62,109,566 of record NC_080781.1, read on the forward strand.
AGTTTTCAGTGTACACATCTTTCACCTGTTTGGTTAAGTTTATTCCTAGGTATTTTATTCTTTTTGTTGCAATTGTAAATGGGATTGTATTCTTAATTTCTCTTTCTGCTAGTTCATTGTTAGTGTATAGAAATGCAACTGATTTTTGTATGTTGATTTGGTATCCTGCAACTTTAACATATTTGTTTATTACTTCTAAAAATTTTTTGGTGGATTCTTTAGGGTTTTCTATATAGAAAATCATGTCATCTGCAAATAGTGACAGTTTCACATCTTCCTTTCTGATTTGGATCCCTTTTATTTCTTTTTCTTGACTGATTGCTCTGGCTAGGACTTCCAATACTATGTTACATAGGAGTGGTGAGAGTGGGCATCCTTGTCTGATTCCTGTTCTTAGAGGGATAGCTTTCAGTTTTTCACCATAGAGGATGATATTAGCTGTGGGTTTGTCCTATATGGGCTTTATTATGTTGAGGTACTTTCCTTCTATACCCAACCATTTTCAGAGTTTTTATCATAAATGGATGTTGTATCTTGTCAAATACTTTCTCTGCGTCTATTGAGATGATCATGTGATTTTTAGTCTTCATTTTATTAATGTGGTGTATCACCTTGATTGATTTGGGAATGTTGAACCATCCCTGCATACCTGGAATAAATCCCACCTGATCATGGTATATAATCTTTTTAATATATTGTTGTATTCATTTTGCTAGTATTTTGTTGAGGATTTTGGCATCAATGTTCTCAGTGATATTGTCCTGTAATTTTCTTTTTTTGTGTTTTCTTTGTCTGGTTTTGGTTTCAGGGTAATGTCAGCTCCATAGAATGAGTTAGGGACCTTCCTCCCCCCACTGCTCAATTTTTTGGAAGAGTTTGAGAAGGATAGGTATTAAGTCTTCTTTGAATGTTTGGTAGAATTCACCAGGGAAGGCGTCTGGTCCTGGACTTTTATTTTGGGGGAGGTTTTTGATTACTCTTTCGATCTCCTTACTGGTGATTGGTCTATTCAAATTCTCTATTTTTTCTTGATCCAGTTTTGGAAGGTTGTATGATTCTACGAATGTATCCATTTCTTCCAGATGGTCCAATTTGTTGGCATATAGCTTTTCATAGTATTCTCTTATAATCTTTTGTATTTCAGAGGTGTCTGTTGTAATTTCTTGTCTTTCATTTCTGAACTTTGCTTATTTGAGCCTTCTCTCTTTTTTTCTTCGTGAGTCTAGTTAAAGGTTTGTCAGTCTTGTTTATCTTTCAAGAACCAGCTCTTTGTTTCATTAATTTTTCTATTTTTTTTTTAGTCTCTATTTCATTTATTTCTGCTCTGATTTTTATAATTTCCCTTCTTCTACTGATTTGGGGCTTTGTCTGTTCATCTTTTTCCAGTTCCTTTAGGTGCATTGTTAGATTGTTTATTTGAGATTTTTCTGGTTTGTTGAGATAGGCCTGTATTGCTATAAACTTTCCTCTTAGGACCTCTTTTGCTGTATCCCATAAATTCTAACATGTCGTATTTTCATTTTCATTTGTCTCCAGGTATTTTTTGATTTCTTCATTGACCCAATCGTTGTTCAGTAGCATTTTGTTTAAGCTCCACATATTTGTGGCTTTTCTGATTTTCTTCCTATAGTTGATTTCTAGTTTCATATCGTTGTGGTCAGAAAAGATGCTTGGTATTATTTCAATCTTCTTAAATTTACAGAGACTTGTTTTGTGGCCTAATATGTGATCAATCCTGGAGAATGTTGCATGTGCATTTGAAAAGAATGTGTATTCTTCAGTTTTTGGATGGAAGGTTCTGTATATATCTACTGGGTCCATCTGTTCTAGTGTGTCATTTAAGGCCAATGTTTCCTTATTTATCTTCTGTTTGGATGATCTATCCGTTGGTGTAAGTGGAGTGTTAAAGTCCCCTACTATTATTTGTTACTGTATATTTGTCTTTATATGTCTGTTAATAAGTGCTTTATATATTTAGGTGCTCCTACATTGGGTACGTAGATATTTGCAAGTGTTATATCCTCTTCTTGGATTGTTCCCTTGATCGTTATGTAGTGCCCTTCTTTGTCTCTTGTCACAGTTTTTGTTTTAAAGTCTATTTTGTCTGATATGAGTATTGCTACCCCCACTTTCTTTTCTTTGCCATTTGCGTGGAGTATCTTTTTCCATCCCTTCAGTTTCAGTTTGTGAGTGTCTTTAGGTCTGCAGTGTGTCTCTTGTATGCAGCATATGTATAGGTCTTGTTTTTTCATCCAATCAGCCACCCTATGCCTTTTAATTGGAGCATTTAGTCCATTGACCTTTAAAATAGCTATTTTTAAGTATGTACTTACTGCCATTTTTTTTTTTTTTTTTTTTGTGAGGAGATCAGCCCTGAGCTAACATCCGCCAATCCTCCTCTTTTTTTGCTGAGGAAGACGGCCCTGGGCTAACATCGGTGCCTATCTTCCTCCACTTTATATGGGACGCCGCCACAGCATGGCTTACCAAGCAGTACTTCGGTGCGCGCCCGGGATCCGAACCAGCGAACCCCGGGCCGCCGCAGCGGAGCGCGCGCACTTAACCGCTTGCGCCACCGGGCCGGCCCCCTTACTGCCATTTTTTAACTTTTTTTTTCTTGGTGTTTTAGGAGTTCCTCTCTGTTTCTTTTTTCTTCTCTTGCTCTCTTCCCTTGTGGTTGGATGGCTTTCTTTAGTATTATGTTTGGACTGCTTTCTCTTAGTATTTTGTGTATTTGTTATAGGTTTCTGGTTTGTGATTACCATGGGGTTCATATACAGTAACCTAAGTATATAGCAATCTATATTGATGGTCTCTTTAGTTTGACCTCTGGAAGCTCTACTCTTTAATTCCCTTCCTCCCACATTTTACATTTTGATATCATATCTAACCTCTTTTTTTGTGCATTTGTATCCATTACGCTCTTATCATGGAAATAGATAATCTTTCCTATTTGTGGTCTTCTCTTTTCCCCTTAAATAAGTCTCTTTAGCATTCTTGTAGTACCAGTTTCTTGGTGAAAAACTCCTTTAATTTTTGTTTGTGTGGGAAACTTTTTATCTCTCCTTCCATTTTGAATGATAACCTTGCTGGGTAGAGTAGTCTTGACTGTAGGTTTTTTCCTTTTAGCACTTTAAATATATCGTGCCACTCTCTTCTAGCCTGTAAGGTTTCTGCTGAGAAGTCAGCTGATAGCCTTATGGGGTTTCCTTTGTATGTCACTTGTCTTTCTCTTGTGGCTTTTAGGATTCTCTCTTTATCTTTAATTCTGGACATTTTAATTATCATGTGTCTTGGTGTGGGCCTCTTTGGGTTTATCTTGTTTGGTGCTCTCTGTGCTTCCTGTACCTGGATGTCTGCTTCCTTCCTTCCATTAGGGAAGTTTTCATCTATTATTTCTTGAAATAGATTCTCTGCCCCTTTGTCTCACTCTTCTCCTTCTGGGACACTTATAACATGAATGTTAGTCCACTTGATGTTGTCCCAGAGGTCCCTTAGACTGTCCTCACTCTTTTTAATTCTTTTTTCTTTTACCTGTTCAGCTTAGGTGATTTCTTCTAGTCTTTCATCCAGCTCGTGGATCCTTTCCTCTGTATATTCTACTCTGCTTTTGAGTCCCTCTAGTGAATTTTTCATTTCCAGTATTGTAGTCTTCATTTCTGATTGGTTCTTTTTTATATCTTCCATTTCTTTATTGATGTTCTCACTGAGTTCATCCATTCTTCTCCCAAGATCAGTGAGCATCCTAACACTCTTTGTTTGAACTCTCTGTTGGGTAGGTTGCTCATTTCTGTTTCACTTAGTTCCTTTTCTGGGGTTTTGTCCTGTTCCATTACTTGGAACATATTCCTTTGCCTCCTCATTTTGCCTCTTTCCCTGTGCTTGTGTCTATGTATTAGGTAGGTCAGCTACATCTCCTGTTCTTAGAGAGGTGACCTTATATAAGTGATGCTTATGAGGCCCAGCAGTGTGCTTCCCTCTCGTCACCAGTTCCAAATATTCCAGTAGCGACCCCTATGTGGGCTACGTGTGTCTTTCTGTTGTGGCATGGTTGCTCTTCCCGTAGGTGCCCAGGGAGGCTGAGCTATGCCCCTGGCCAGCTGTTGTAATGCTCAGCTGCTTGTAGTTGTTGTGGGCCCTTCAGTCTCTTTATCGGGTGTGGGGAGCCCCAGCACAGTTGGCTGCAAGTTCTAATAGCTCATTCATGTTACAGTATTTCTATTAAGTGAGTTGGCCCCCAGTGTGACAGGTTGTTAGGTTCAGGGGCTTACAATTGCTATAAACCTCCAGCTTTTAGGTCTCTTGTCAGCTCTCTGAGGATTGCAGCTGTGTGGGGCTGGCCTCAGGCATGGGAGCACCCAATTGTTTCAGGCTTTGGAAGGTGGGGAAAACCCCCTATAGGGGTCTTTGAGAAGCACAAGTCTTCTGCAGCAGACAAGCCCTGCCACCCACAGGTCCACACGCACACTCCACACCGTCCTACCCCATGTGCATGCCCCGACCTCCTGATTGGATCCAGTCTCTCCAAGGTGGGAGCCCGACACACTCCACCACCACTCCACACTCTCCACCTTCTTCTTGCGCGTGCTCTGCCCCACAGAGGTGGACCCACACCCCCAGGCTGCAGAGAATCCAGGCAGTTCACTTAGCAGGCCCACAAGTTCCCTGTGGGCTTGTTCTTGGGTGGGGCCAATTCCTAGGGTGGGCTGCCTGCCCTGGTTGAGCTGTGTTAATTTGGTGCTCTAGTGGGTGGGGCAAACCCTGGGCTAGCAGGCCCCAGTGAGTATTCCAACGGCATCTGCCAGCATCTGTGTCAGCATGCCCACACCAGGCCACTACAATGGCTGCTGCCATTGTCCCAGTCCCTGGACAGGTCTCACCTCTCACCGAGATCCACTCAGAGCCTATCAGGTGAGTCTCTTTTCACCAAAGGACTGTGCACCTTTCTTTCTGGTGATTTTAGGTTGATTTCTGAAATGGGTGAGTTTGTGCATGGGCATTTTAAGAGCCGGTTTTAATGTCTTTGTGAACCAGCTTTTCTGGGGGTACTCCCCAATGTTTTAGTAGCAAGCAAAGTCAGATATTATGCCATTCATCTCAATTGTGCTGGGTCCAAAAAATGCCTACAGTGGGAGTGCTCCCTGGCTTAGCACCCCACTCCTCCGGGGAGGGCTGCATACATTTGGGCTGCTCCTGAGCAGCCGTGAAGTGCTGCGGCTAGTGAAGGTGGCATTTTTTCTCTCCAGAAGGGAATTTCTGCCTCTTCCACCTCAATTAGGATTGTCGTTTGTTGCAGGAGTTCCTCTTATCCAGTTTTCAGTTCTCTCTCAGGGGTAATTTTTCCATGAGTAGTTGTAAATTGGCTGTGTCCATGGGAGGAGGTGAGTTCAGAGTCTGCCTATGCTGCCATCTTGACTTCTCTCCCCGAGGAAGGGAGTCCTGAATGTATGGAGCCACTCCTCTCTTATTGGCTGCAGGGAAAACAGATCACAGACACCTGAGTGTTCACTGTTAACTGCCAAAATAGGATTGGATGGGAGCAAATGATGGCTGTTGGTTCCAACTTCTAGATTAGGAATTTGAGCCCTCAGGCTGTCAAGATACCAACCAGAGTTCTCCTACTTCACACTGCAAGCTGCATTTCAATGGCTCCAAAGCTCCACTTGTCAGGAGAATGTGGTCAAACACTGTTGATTGTCTCATTTTCTCCCTCTTTGTTTTTTGTTTCAATGATGGTTGCTTTCCTATTCTGGTGTTTGCTCTTACATAGTTGTGGGGAACTTTGAATTTTGGCTTTCTTATGTACAAAATGGGAATTACAATCTCTACTTCTGAGAGTTATTGTGAGGTGTAAATGTAAAGTACTGAGAAATTGCTTGGAAAATCGTAGCTCAATAAAGTTTCTCCCATGTATTCTAGTTGGCCTACAGCCATGCTTTCAACTCCTCTGTTTCAACCTCTTTCCATAGGTACCAGAGGCTTACACACAATTCTCAAACTCAAAGGAAGCTCGATGTTACTGTGTCCCTTGACAAGAAACAACAGGGACAGGGGTTGATGGCAGTGACTCGTAAAAGTTTTGGTCCCTTCTGATTGAAGAAAAGCATAAGCTTCTGTCTAAATCTTGCACTGTCATGGTTTTTAAGTGCTGATTGTTTGTGAGTCCTGTTCATAGGAGAGACAGAAGGCAAAGGTCAGAGGCAAAGGGAGAAAGAGAGAGAAAACAGGAAGAGATCATCTGCTAGCTGAGTCAGACAACCTCATAGGTAACAGGCCAGACCAATCACAATGCAGGAATAAGCCGGCATCTTACCTGGAGTAGAGAAGAGGAGAGCATACACAGGTGTGGCAGAAGCAGCATAAAACAAAGAGGGACATAAAAGAGTAAGGGCATAAAAATATGTTTAAATACATGAGATTATGTAATGACACTGAAAATAGTTAGTCAACACTAGAGAATGCCAATGAAAGCAACTCATTTTTTGAAAACTCGAAACTAAAGGGAAAGATTCAAGCATTTGTCCTGCTTTTCTTAATATGGAAAGGGTGACCCAATAGAAAATATTTGAAGTTTCTTTGTATTCCAGCTAGTACATGAAAAAGTAATGATAGAATTAGAATATAACCATTCTAATGTAAACCCTAATAAATCAATGGATTTAGGCAGTGAGCATCACTAGTTGATTACATCACAAACAATACACTAGACATTATGTGCCTTCTGTTGAAGAATTCAACATTACCAGTGAAGTCTTCTTGACAGAAAGTTGAACCTGAATCATATCAAGACCTTAGATCAGCTATCAATTTATGAGAAATACAGGATCAAAGAAATATTTTAAATGACAGGGAGGCAATGAGCAAACTCCAGGCTGTGGAAATTCTACAGGGCAACTAACTCAGGTTCTTCAACAAATAAACTTCAAAGAAAGGGAAGAGAGAGATGGGAGGAGGGGGGAAATCTATTGATTAAAAGAGTTTCAAGATACATGTTAATGAATTGCAATGTGTGGATTTAATTTCAATCTTATTTCAAACAAACTTAAAAATATATATTTTGAATTTTATTTGAATACTGGCAAAATATTTGATGATATTAAAATTATCGTTCATTTTTAAGATGTAATAATGGTGTTGTGATTTTAAAATCCTAAATTAAGTATGAGTGAAATTCTGTGATGTTTGCGATTTGCTTCAAAATAATCCATGTGGGGAGTGGGGTTATAGAGTAAACAAAATTGGGCATAAGTTGATAATTGTTAAAGCTGGATAGTGGTTACATGGAGGTTCATTACACTATACTATGTTTGTATATGTTTAAAATTTTTCGTAGTAGAAAATTAAGTGTAAGAGTTAGGAAAGTTTATTTTGGGGGATGAGAGCTCTCCCTAACATCAAAAGTTGCCTTGGTTAGCACTCAGAGGCCACTACTGAATGAGGAAAATGGAATGGATTTACTAATTCCTATATGACCCTGGTCCTTGACTCAGCAACCCCAAGATGAGATACATTAAATATATCTTGGTCAGACCCCTATTTCTGAAATCTCAAGTGGTTACCACCCATTTGAAGATTCTCTTGCTCCTATTATAAAGCAGATTCAGGGTTTCTGGTTTGACATGGCAGACTGATCAGACACACAGGTACATTCTCTCCTCAAATCCCACTGAAATAGCAATAAAGATATAAAAAGGGAGTAATCCATCATGGCGCTGAGTAGAAGAGCCATGGCCCAAAAGATAGCCAGGAAAAATCTTAATATAGGTGGGAGCAGTTCTTTTCAAGTCCCAATCTCTGAATTGGAAGACATGGTAGTCATGAGTATTGTTCATCAAATATTTTCATCTCTCCACATTCCAAACATATGGTAGAATTGAACTTCTTTGCTTCTATGTGATTAGATGGGACCATAGGATTATTTTTGGCAAATGATTTGTGAATGGAAGTGACATGTATTACTTTGAAGCCCAAGGATTGAGAACCTGCAAAGCTCTCTTTCGTTCTTGCATGGCAATTAGCATCATTTGAGATGATGACTGCTTCCTCAGACTGGATCTCTGAGTGGCTAAGAGGAGTAGAGCTGCCCAATCCCCATCAATCTATGATGGATATGTAGTGTCAGTGAGAAGTGAACCTTTGTTGTATTAAAGTACTGAGATCTTGGAGTATTTTTTTTTTCTTTTTTTTTTTTTATTGATGTTTTAATGGTTTCTAACATTGTGAAATTTTAGGTTGTACATTTTTGTTTGTCCATCACCCCATATATGACTCCTTTCACCCCTTGTGCCCACCCCCTACCCCCACTGCCCGGGTAACCACAGTCCAGTTTTCTCTGTCCATGTGTTGGTTTATATTCCACATATGAGTGAGATCATACAGTGTTTGTCTTTCTCTTTCTGGCTTATTTCACTTAACATAATACGCTCCAGGCCCATCCATGTTGTTGCAAATGGGACGATTTTGTCTTTTTTTATGGCTGAGTAGTATTCCATTGTATATATATACCACATTTTCTTAATCCAATCGTCAGTCGAGGGACACTTAGGTTGCTTCCACTTCTTGGCTATGGTGAATAATGCTGCAATGAACATAGGGGTGCATAAGCCTCTTTGGATTGTTGATTTCAGGTGCGTTGGATAGATTCCCAGTAGTGGGATGGCTGGATCATAGGGCATCTCTATTTTTAATTCTTTGAGGAATCTCCATACCGTTTTCCATAGAGGCTGCACCAATTTGCATTCCCACCAGCTGTGTATGAGGGTTCCTGTTTCTCCACATCCTCTCCAACATTTGTTGTTTTTTGTCTTGGTGATTATAGCCATTCTAACGGGCGTGAGATGGTATCTTAGTGTTGTTTTGATTTGCATTTCCCTGATGATTAGTGATGTTGAGCATCTTTTCATGTGCCTATTGGCCATCTGTATATCTTCCTTGGAGAAGTGTCTGTTCATTTCCTCTGCCCATTTTTTGATCGGGTTGTTTGTTTTTTTGTTGTTCAATTGTGTGAGTTCTTTATATATTATGGAGATCAACCCCTTGTCAGATGTATGTTTTGCAAATATTCTCTCCCAGCTGGTTGGTTGTTTGTTCATCTTGATTCTGGTTTCATTTGTCTTATAAAAGCTCTTTAATCTGATAAAGTCCCACTTGTTTATTTTTTCTTTAGTTTCCCTAGTCTGGGTAGGCATGTCATCCGCAAAGATTCCTTTAAAACCAATGTCAAATAGTGTGTTGCCTATATTTTCTTCTATGAGTTTTATAGTTTCAGGTCTCACCTTCAGGTCTTTGATCCATTTTGAATTAATTTTTGTGAATGGCGATAGCACATGGTCCACTTTCATTCTTTTGCATGTGGCTGTCCAGTTTTCCCAACACCATTTATTGAAGAGACTTTCCTTTCTCCATTGCATGTTCTTAGCACCTTTGTCGAAAATTAGCTGTCCGTATATGTGTGGTTTTATTTCTGGGCTTTCAATTCTGTTCCATTGATCTGTGTGTCTGTTTTTGTACCAGTACCATGCTGTTTTGATTACTATTGCTTTGTAGTATGTTTTGAAGTCAGGAATTGTGATGCCTCCTGCTTTGTTCTTTTTCTTTAGGATTTCTTTAGCTATTCGGGGTCTTTTGTTGCCCCATATAAATTTTAGTATTCTTTTTTCTATTTCTGTGAAGAATGTCATTGGGATTCTGATTGGGATTGCATTGAATCTGTAGATTGCTTTAGGTAATATAGACATTTTAACTATGTTTATTCTTCCAATCCACGTGCATGGGATATCTTTCCATTTCTTTATGTCATCGTGGATTTCCCTCAATAATGTCTTGTAGTTCTCATTGTATAGGTCCTTCACCTCCTTGGTAAGATTTATTCCTAGGTATTTTATTCTTTTTGATGCAATTGTAAATGGTATTATCTTCTTGAGCTCTCTTTCTGTTAGTTCATTATTAGCATATAGAAATGCGACTGATTTTTGTAGATTGATTTTGTACCCTGCAACTTTGCTGTAGTTGTTGATTGTTTCTAACAGTTTTCCAACAGATTCTTTAGGGTTTTCTATATATACAATCATGTCATCTGCAAATAGTGAGAGTTTCACTTCTTCGTTACCTATTTGGATTCCTTTTATTCCTTTTTCTTGCCTAATTGCTCTGGCCAAAACCTCCAGTACTATGTTGAACAGGAGTGGTGAGAGTGGGCAGCCCTGCCTTGTTCCTGTTCTCAGAGGAATGGCTTTCAGTCTTTCCCCGTTGAGTATGATGTTAGCTGTGGGTTTGTCATATATGGCCTTTATTATGTTGAGGTACTTTCCTTCTATTCCCATTTTATTGAGAGTTTTTATCATAAATGGATGTTGTATCTTGTCAAATGCCTTCTCTGCGTCTATTGAGATGATCATGTGGTTTTTATTCCTTGTTTTGTTGATGTGATGTATCACGTTGATTGATTTGCGGATGTTGAACCATCCCTGCGTCTCTGGTATAAATCCCACTTGATCATGGTGTATAATCTTTTTAATATATTGTTGTATTCGGTTTGCCAATATTTTGTTGAGGATTTTTGCATCAATGTTCATCAGCGATATTGGCCTGTAATTTTCTTTCTTTGTATTGTCTTTGTCTGGTTTTGGTATCAGGGTGATGTTGGCCTCATAGAATGATTCAGGAAGTGTTCCATCTTCCTCTATTTTTTGGGATAGTTTGAGGAGGATGGGTATTAAATCTTCTTTGAATGTTTGGTAAAATTCACTGGAGAAGCCATCTGGTCCTGGACTTTTATTTTTTGGGAGGTTTTTGATTACTATTTCAATCTCTTTACTTGTTATTGGTCTATTCAGATTCTCCATTTCTTCTTGGTTCAATTTTGGGAGGTTGTATAAGTCTAAGAATTTATCCATTTCTTCTAGATTGTCCAATTTGTTGGCATATAATTTCTCATAGTATTCTCTTATAATCCTCTGTATTTCCATGGTATCCGTTGTAATTTCTCCTCTTTCATTTCTAATTTTATTTACTTGAGCCTTTTCTCTTTTTTTCTTAGTAAGCCTGGCTAAGGGTTTGTCTATTTTGTTTATCTTCTCGAAGAACCAACTCTTTGTTTCATTAATCCTTTCTACTGTTTTTTTGGTCTCAATATCATTTATTTCTGCACTGATTTTTATTATTTCTCTCCTTCTGCTGGCTTTGGGCTTTGTTTGTTCTTCTTTTTCTAGTTCTGTTAGGTGTAATTTAAGGTTGCCTATTAGGGCTTTTTCTTGTTTGTTAAGGTGGGCTTGTATCGCTATGAGTTTCCCTCTCAGGACCGCTTTTGCTGCATCCCATATGGTTTGATATGGCATGTTATCATTTTCGTTTGTTTCCAGATAGTTTTTGATTTCTCCTTTAATTTCATCAAGGATCCATTGGTTATTCAGTAGCATGTTGTTTAATCTCCACATTTTTGTCACTTTCCCAGTTTTTTTTTCCTGGTTCATTTCCAGTTTCATAGCCTTATGGTCTGAAAAGATGCTTGTTATGATTTCAATCTTCTTAAATTTATTGAGGCTTGCTTTGTTTCCCAACATATGGTCTATCCTAGAGAATGTTCCATGCGCGCTTGAGAAGAATGTGTAGTCAGCTGTTTTCGGGTGGAGTGCTCTGTATATGTCTACTAGGTCCATCTCGTCCAGTTTTTCATTTAAGTCTAATATTTCTTTATTAACTTTTTGTCTGGATGATCTATCCATTGCTGTAAGTGGAGTGTTAAGATCCCCTACTATTATTGTGTTGTTGTTGATTTCTCCTTTTAGGTTTGTTAATAGTTGTTTTATGTACATTGGTGCTCCTATGTTGGGTGCATATATATTTATAAGTGATATGTCTTCTTGATGGAGTGTCCCTTTTATCATTATATATTTCCCTTCTTTGTCTTTCTTAACCTGTTTTATCTTGAAGTCTACTTTGTCTGATATGAGTATGGCAACACCTGCTTTCTTTTGTTTGCCATTAGCTTGGAGTATTGTCTTCCATCCTTTCACTCTGAGCCTGTGCTTGTCTTTAGTGCTAAGATGTGTTTCCTGAAGGCAGCATATTGTTGGGTCTTGCTTTTTAATCCATCCTGCCACTCTGTATCTTTTGATTGGAGAGTTCAATCCATTTACATTTAGGGTAATTATTGAAATATGAGGGCTGAATGTTGCTGTTTTGTCACTTATTTTCTGGTTCTTTTGCATTTCCTTTGTTTCTTGTCCCATTTGTTTTGGACTGCCAATTCAGTTTGGTTGTTCTGTCTTATGATTCTTCTAGTTTTCTCTTTGTTTATCATATGTGGTTTTGCTTTGATTATTTGTTTAGTGGTTACCTTGAGGTTTGGGCAAAAAATCTTGTGTATGAGATAGTCCATTATCTGATAGCCTCCTATTTCCTTATACTAAGTCAATTCAGTCACTTTCCTCTTCCCCTTCTAAGTTGCTCTTGTTATACCTTATTCTATCTTGTGTTGTGGCTGTGTGTTTACAGTGATGAGGTTAAATTTATTTTTGGTGAATTTCTTCCTTTGATCTTTGAGTTTAGTATTTAAGTGGTTGCTAACCTATTCCGGTAAAGATCTACTATTTCTCTGTTTTTGTCTACCTACTTTTCTCCTTACTCCAAGCTTTGTGTTCCCTTTCTCTTCTTTTTTTCAGGCCTGAGGGCCTTCTTGAGTATTTCTTGTAGTGGGGGTCTCGTGGCCATGAACTCCCTTAGCTTTTGTTTATCTGGGAGAGTTACTATTTCTCCATCATATTTGAAGGATATTTTTGCTGGATAGAGTATTCTTGGCTGAAAGTTTTTGTCTTTTAGTATTTTGAATATATCATTCCAGTCTCTTCTAGCCTGAAAAGTTTCTGTTGAGAAATCCGCTGAGAGCCTGATGGGAGTTCCTTTGTACGTTATTTTTTGTTTTTGTCTAGCTGCCCTTAATATTGTTTCTTTGTCGTTGACCCTGGCTAGCCTTACCACTAGGTGTCGTGGTGAAGGCCTTTGTCTGTTAATATATATAGGCGTCCTGTTGGCTTCGCTTACTGGTATTTCCTGCTCCTTCCCCAGATTTGGGAAATTTTCAGCTATTATTTCCTTGAATAGGCTCTCTGTTTCTCTTTCCCCCTCCTCTCCCTCAGGAATACCTATAATTCTTATGTTACATTTTCTAATAGAGTCAGATATTTCTCGGAGTCTTTCTTCATTTCTTTTTAGTCTTAGTTCTCTCTCTTCTTCCATCTGGAGTATATCTGTATTCCTATCCTCTAAAGTACTAATTCTTTCCTCCATATTGTCAGCTCTGTTCTTTAAAGATTCCAGATTCTCCTTTATCTCCTCCATTGTGTTCTTCATCTCCATCAGCACTGATTGGTTTTTCTTTATGATTTCAATCTCTTTTGTGAAGAAACTCCTAATCTCATTGAATTGTTTGTCTGTGTTGTCTCGTATTTCGTTGAGTGTTTTTATGATAGCTATTTTGAAATCTCTGTCATTTAGTTTATGGATTTCTGTGTCTTCGGGGTTGATTTCTGAGTGCTTGTCATTTTGTTTCTGGTCTGGTGATTTCATATACTTTTGCATTGTGGTTCCTGTGTTGGTTTTGATTTTCCTCATCCTGGAAGTCTCTGGTTGCAATTTCCACCTGCCGCCACTGTCTGGTGGTAAAGGGCTGTGTAGTCTAAGTCCCCTGCGCTCTGCCCCAGTTTTTCTGCTGCGATCCGCAGTTTTGTTTTGTTTTGTTTTGTTTTTTCCCCACTGCGATCCACGGGTCCAGTCCAGTTTGTTCAGGTCTGCCTCGGATCGCTAGGTCTGGTCGAGCTGCAGACTCCGGGTTGCGGGGAGGGGGGAGCTCTCTCTTTTGCCCTCTGGGTCCCTGACGTGGGAGGCTTCTCGTTTGCCCCTCTTTATCCGCTCTCTGGGGTGCTCAGATGTTGATGGTAGCCCTGTGGCTCCTCTGAGCCCTCTGTGCGGGAGTTTCCCACTGGCTGAGAGAGCCCGAAGAGCTACAGTTTCCCGCCGAGGGCCGCCCCTCCCCCCTCTCTGGGAGCCGCACGGACCAGGATCGCTGATCTGATGGGGAGGGAGCGGAGTTCTCCTTACCTCTCCCCACTTCCTCCGGGGGCCCAGCACGTTCCGCTCTCAGATGTGCGGCAGTGTGGATCCCTCCACTCTAGCTTTTCACTGTCTGGGATTCCGTTGTTGGTCTGTGGCTGTTGCTTTTGTTGTATCTTGTGGGGGAAGAATTCACGGGAAAGCTCACTCCGCCATGATGCTGACGTCACTCTCGAGATCTTGGAGTTTTTTATAGCAGAATAACCTAGCGTATTGTAATTTATTCAGCATGTATGAATAATGTGTTAAGTCTGCTCATACTGCTATAACAAAATACCAGAGACTGGGTGGCTTAAACAACAGACATTTGTTTCTCACAGTTCTGGATGCTGGAAACTCAAAGATCAAGGTGTTGGCAGATTTGGTTCCTAGTGAGAACCCTCTTCCTGGTTTCCAGAGGGCCATCTTCTCCCTGTGTTCTCACATGGGAGAAAGAGAGAGAGCAAGCTCCCTGGTGTCTTCTTATAAGGGCACTAATTCAATCATGAGGACCCCACCCTCATGACCTCATCTAAACCTAATTACTTCCCAAAGACCCCACCTCCAAATAATATCACTTTGGGACTTAGGGCTTCAACATATGAATTTGGGGGTGGGCACAAACATTCAGTCATAACAGAGAACATGAGTATTTTATAAGCCAATCATTAAGTTAATTAATTAAATAAGTATATATGGGCCAGCTGGGCTACCCCATGACCGCCAACTGCCCCCATCCATACAGACATACTGGTAGCTGCAGAGCCAGTGCCTGGGCTAAAACCAGAGGCTTGTTTTCTAAAGATATTGAACTTTCTAAATAGAGCCAGGGTTTCTATTGTGGCAACTGGAACATGAGAATAAAGACTTCCTTTTTTTTTTAGAACTTAAACTCTTTTTTTTTTTTGTGAGGAAGATCAGCCCTGAGCTAACATCCATGCTAATCCTCCTCTTTTTGCTGAGGAAGACCAGCTCTGAGCTAACATCTATTGCCAATCCTCCTCCTTTTTTTCCCCAAAGTCCCAGTAGATAGTTGTATGTCATAGTTGTACATCCTTCTAGTTGCTGTATGTGGGACGTGGCCTCAGCATGGCCGGAGAAGCGGTGCGTCGGTGTGCGCCCAGGATCCGAACCCCGGCAACCAGTAGTGGAGCATGTGCACTTAACCGCTAAGCCACGGGGTGGCCCAAAGACTTCCTTATGATGGCAGCTGGGAGGACCTTAGTGTGCTTGCTTGCTCCTTACCTGCAAAAGGTGAAACCTGCTAGGCAACACACCTCACACATATACATAGGTCTTAGATTTCCCTCCCATTCAAGTCAGAGGCCTGTGGAGGATTATATACCTGCCAATCTCTGCTCCTTATATTAATTACCTTAGACCTTCAGTCAGAAATATAAATGGATACCAAGGATTACCTGATATTTAACAGAAACAAACAGCACAAAATAGAAGTTCACAAATGAGAAAACAGAACAAATGGAAGGAGAGAGAGAGAATGAGAATGAGAATTCAAGGAACATAACCTTTATAAACTTCTAATTTGTAGACTCAGAGATTCAGGAATATACTAAATTGACGAAGCAAGAACAAGTTTCCACAACCAAAGAGCAATCATGGATGAGAAAAACTTCTTGGAAATTAAAAAGATAATTACATAAACAAACATTTATAATTTTTTATTATAAATTTATAATAAAAGTCAAGAAGCATAGAGTAAAAACACAAAAAGTTAAAAAATAAGAGAAAAAATTGAGACATGGAGAATCAATCCAGTAGCTTCAACTTTAATAGTGATTCCTAAAAAGGAAGACAGATAAAATGGAGGTGACGCAATAATTTCTTTTTTTTTCACATTTTCTTTCCTTTTATTGAAAAAAAATTTAGAAAATGGCGGTTAATCAAGGGCACAAAAAATCAACAGGGATATACTAGTGGAAAACATAGACAACATAAAATTAAAAATGTCATTGGCTTCTTTAATTGGTTAATAGCACAAAATGTAGCAGGCAGAAGGTCTGTTTTAAACAAATTAAAAAGCTGTGTTTTTTTCCAGTTCTCGCCAAGTCAGATTTATACACACCCACAAAAATTGTGTGGAAAGCTGTTGTACATAAGAAGTTGTATCCCGAATAAAGAGAAACAGCTGTTGAAACAGGAATTAACACAAACAAGTCAGCAACAGGTTAACAATTTTAAAAACTGAGTCTTCAAATGCTGCCTGGCATGAAGCTATACTATATAAAGTACTGCTAGGTATGAAGGAGGAAGTCTGTACCGCTTTTAGCAGAAATGTTTTTCCAGAAAAGCAAATCAAAACAATGCAATCAACAGACCAAGGAGGCTACAGCTAGATATCAGAGCTACAACTTCTCATATCTGAGCTAGAATATCCTATTTATCCAGATTGGACTAAAATTTCAAGACAAAACAGGGACATTTTGAACATTTCTTTCTTTATCCATCTTAAGTTCTCTGTTTCTTTTCCCCTCATGCAGTAATTCTGCATGATCCTGCAGAAAGGTGGCTGCTTTTAAAATTGTCTATTTTATTTTTCTTTCTGTGGCGAGACTGTCATGGGGCCTGGATATTTCAGGTTCGTATGCATCCATGACCAGTGTCCCGCTGTGGTCAAAAAACTTAGCAATTGATTGGTGAACTCGGCTTCCCGCTGCTGTTTTGTTCTCCCACTGATGAAGGTCAGCTTCAGAGTGTATTTGTCATCCAACCTTTTCAAACTGGAGGACAGCTGCCAAATATCATCAGGATCCATTCCTGTAGGATCTTTCCTGTGGGCCACGAGAAAGACGCTCTTCTCCTTATATGAGGTATAAATGGTCAGAATACCCATCATCACAAAATAGGATATGATGCACAAAGCCAAAGCAGGCTTGGACTCTGGAAAGGAGTGCATGTTATCCCAAATCAAAGCCACTATGGCAAAGAAACAGGAGATGATACAGATGGTGAGGTGACCGTCAATGAGACCAAAATTCTCCACATACTTGTACTTTTCCAGAAGTACCTTTTTGGCAGAATCATCCAAAGAAGTTTTCACAGCTGATCCATCCCATTTGTCAATTTTCACAGTCTTATCATCAATCTTCCACTTATCCAACAACCTGCTGTGGCTACTACTTATCCCGCAGCTGGAGCCACCACCAGCCCCACTACTGCCTTCGCCACCTCAGTTCTCCCACCCTGTGCAGCCACTGCCGCCATCTTGTCTGCCTCTGCATCTCTGCGATAACTTCTAAAAAGAAAAGAATTTATCAGAAATGAAGAAAGATATGAATATTTAAATAGAAAGATATTGCCAATTTAGAATAAGTTGAATGAATAAAAGATCAACACTTATCCCAGAAAAAAAAACTACAAGCCTAGATGTTTTTGAATTCTATCAAATATTTCAGAAAAAACATCAATCTTACACAAACTCTTTCAGAAAATAGGGAAGGTGGGAACACTTCTCAAGTCGTCTTAGGAGGCCTGCATGACCCTAGTATCAAAACCAGACAAAAGTATTGCAAGAAAATTAGATGTCAATCTCACTCATGATCATAAATGCAAAAATACTTTAAGTATTAGCAAATCAAATTCAGCAATATATCAAAAGGATTTACATTGTGACCAAGTAGAGTTTATCACAGGAATACTACGTTGGCTGAACGTTAGAAAATCAACAAATTTTATTCACCATATTAGCAGAATAAAGCAGAAAAAGCACATGCTCATTTCAATAAATGCAGAAAAGAATTTTACAAAATTCATCATCCATATATGATAAAAATCTCTGGCAAACTATCAGTAGAAGGGAACTTCCTCAAGCTGATAAAGGGCATCTATGAGAAATCTATGGTGAACCCTGACAGTAGTGAAAACAAAACACTTAATAGCAAAAACAAAATTAGTGAATGATTCCCCCCAGTATTGGGAACAAAGCAACAATGCCCACTCTTCCACTACCTTTAAACATTTTACTAGAGATCCTAGATAGTGCAATGGGGCAGAAAAAATAAAGAGAATGAAGATTAGAAAGAGAGAAGTTAAACTGTTTCTATTTGCACATTATGTAATTATTTCCATAGAAAATCCTAAGGAATCTACAAAAGAACTACTAGCACTATTAAATGAATTTAGCAAGTTTGGAGAATACAAGGTACAAACATCAAATGTACTTTTATATACTAGTTGTATAAAATTTGAAAATTAAATACAAAACCATTTAATTTACAATAGTATCAAAAACATAAAATCCTTAGGAATAAATTTAACAAGAGACATACAAGACCTCTACACCTAAAACTACAAAATATGGCTAAGAAAACTTAAAGAAGACCTAAATAAATGGAGACATATACCATGTTTATGGATTGGAAGACTCAATATTGTTAAGATATTGGTTCTCCCCAAACTGATCTCCCTATCCATGTTAAAGAACTTAGAGAGCTTGTTCAGGAGGTAACACAAAGGTTGTGGCCAAATTTGATAAGGAGATTAGTGTGCACCACCATCTCAGTGGAAGCCAGGTGCTATTCATCAATCGCCATATGATTAATCAGCCATATAAACAAAAGTCAGGACCTATTGCCCAAGACAATAGTAAAATGACCCCCAAAGGCATTTCAGAGGTCATTCAGGCTGTCGTTACCATCATAGGCCCATAGTGAAAGGGCCTGGGAGGCAGAATAATTTCAAGACTCTCCACCCCACATTCCTGTGCTGAGATCTGCTGCCCATTTGGAAGGTATAGGTAGCATACCTTGGCTGCTTAGGTGCAGCACCATCTCTGCCAGTGCACAGAGTGCATGAGCCATAGGAGCGTGGCTACCTCCACCTAGATTTTGAAGGATGGAGTGGCCTGGAGCCACGGGTGCATGACCCAATCAGAGGGTTGTTGCAGACAGCCCCCACTAAGGCAATGCCTAATGGAGCTATGGGGCCAGGCCATATCTGCAACTGCAGACTGGTGGGGCCACCTGTGTGTGTGATTCCAGCTTGGGAGAGTGGCAGGCATGTGACTCCAAACCATGAGATTTGTGGAGTGAGCTGTGACCAGCAAAGCTGTGGGTGCAGCACTGCCCAAAGCTGTGGGGGCGGGACCACTACCTCAACGTATCCAGAAGGCACCTCTGCCCCAATGGGCCTTAAGGTTTTGGAATTGCTTTGGACCTGTTTCCCCTTTCTTCTTTCCTGTGTCTCCCTTTTAGAATAGAAATGTCTATCCTATGCCCATCTCACCATTATATTTTGAAAGCACATAACTCGTTTGATTTCACACCTTCACAGATGGAGAGGAATTTCCCTCAGAATGAATTTTACCTTGAGTCTCACCCGTATCTCGTTAGATGAATCTTTGGATTTAGACTTTTGAGTTGATGACGTGTGAGAGGGACATGAATTTGGGGGTGAGGGAGCCAGGGGCAGAATGCCATGGACTGAAAGTGTCTTCCCAAAATCCATATGTTGAAATTCTAATAGCCAATGTGATGGTATTAAGAGGTTGGGTCTTGGGAAGTGCTTAGGTTGTGAGGGTGGAACCCTCAGGAATAGGATTATTGCCGTTATAAAAGAGGCCTGAGAGAGCTCCCTTGCCCCCTTCCACCATGTGAGTATACAAGAAGTCTATGACCCAGAAAAAGCTCTCACCCCACCATGTTGGCACCCTGCTCTTGGACTTCCAGTCTCCAGAACTGTGAGAAATAAGTTTTTATTGTTTATAAGCCACCCATCCTATGGTGTTTTGTTATAGCAGCCCAAATGGACTAAGATGCAACTCAAAATGGATTAAAGACTGAAACGTAAGTCCTAAAACTGTAAAATCCTGAAACAAAGGGGAAAACCTTCATAGTATTGATCTTAGCAATGATTTCTTGGATATGACAGCAAAAGCACAGGCAACAAAAGTAAAAATAGACATGTGTTACTACGTCGAACTAAAAAGCCTCTGCACAGCAAAGGAAACAATCAACAGAGTGGTAACCTATGGAGTGGGAGGAAATATTTGCAAACCGTATATCTGATAAGGAGTTAGTACCTAAGATGTATAAAGGACTCCTACAATTAAATAGCAACAAAAACCAAATAAGCCAATTAAAAAATGGGCAAGGGACTTGAGTAGACATTTCTCCAAAGAAGACATAAAAATGGCCAATAAGTATATGAAAAAATGTTCACTATCACTAATCATCAGGGAAATGCAAATTAAAACCACAATGAGATATCATCTCACACCTATTAGGATGGGCATTATCAAAAAACAAAAAATAATGAGTGTGGGTGAAGAGGTGGAGAAGTTGGTTGGTGGGAATGAAAATGGTGCCACTGCTATGGGAAAAAATATGCAGTTCCTCAAAAAAATTAAAAATAGAACTACCATATGATTTAGCAATCCAACTTCTGGGTATACATCCAAAAGAAATGAAAACAAGATCTCATAGAGATATTTGTTCTCCCATGTTCATTGCAGCATTATTCACAATAGCTGAGAGATGGAAACAGTCTAAATGTTCATTCACAGATGAATGGGGAAACAAAATGTGGTATATAAATGCAATAGAATATTGTAAAAGCTAAAATTTGTGTGGAATAGCAAAGGATCTCAAATAGACATTCTTGAAATAGGAGAACAAAGTTGGGGGACTCAGACTTGCCAGTTTCAACACTTACTACACAGTTACAGTAATCAAAACAGTGTGGTACTGGAAGAAGGAAAGATATATAGACCAATGGAACTGAACTGAGAGTCCAGAAATAAACTATACATTTATTTATAGTTGTATTAGTTTGCCATGTCAAAAGTGCCATGACAAAGTACCACAGACTGGATGGCATAAACAACCAAACTTTATTTTCTCATGATTGTGGATGCTAGAAGTCTGAGATCAAGGTGTTGGCAGGGTTGATTTCTTCTGAGGCTGCTCTTCTTGGCTTGTAGATGGACATCTCCCTGTATATCACTTGGTCTACCCTTTGTGTATGTCTGTATCCAAATATCTTCTCATAAAGACACTGGTCATATTGGATTAAGGCCCACCTTAAGACCTCATTTTAACTTAATTACCTCTTTAAAGACCCTATCTCCAAATACAGTCACATTCTGAGGTACTGGGGGTTAGGACTTTAATGTATGAATTTTGATTTTTTATGAGTGCCAAGATCATTCAATGGGAAAGAATAGTATTTTCAACAAACGATGCTGACACAAATGGACCATTCACATGTAATAGAAGGAATTTGTACCCCTACTTCACACCATATGCAAAATTTAACTCATAATGGATCAAAGACATAAGTGTAAGAGCTAAAACTATAAAGCTCTTAAAACATAGGTGCAAATCTGAGTGACTTTGAGTTAGGCAACAGTTTCTTAGATATGCCACCAAAAGTAAAAGTAATCCAAGAAAAAATAGATAAATTAGACTTCATAAAAATTAAAACCTTTTGTGTGTCAAAGCACACTATTAAGAAAGTAAAAAGACAGTCAACAGAATGGGAGAAAATATTTACAAATGATATATCTGGTAAAGATCAAGTGACCAGAATATATAAAGAACACTTACAATTCTACAACAAAAAGACAAAGAACCAAACATAAAAATGGGTAAAGGATTTGAATAGACATTTCTCCAAAGATGATACACAAGTGGCCAATAAGCACATGAAAAAGGCTCAATATCGTTAATCATTAGACAAATGCAGATAAAAACCACATTGAGGTACCACTTCACATCCATTAGGATAGCTATAATCTAAAAGATAGACAATAACAAGTGTTATTGAGGATGTTGAGAAATTGGAGCCCTCATACATTGCTGATGGGAATGTAAAATAATGCAGTTACTATGTACAACAATTTGGCAGTTCCTCAAAAATTAAACATAGAATTACCCTATGACCTGACAACTCCACTTCTAGGCATATATGAAGAGAATTTAAAACATATGTTCAAGCAAAATAATTACACAAATGTTCACAGCAGAAATATTTATAACAGCAAAAAGTAAAATTATACAATTGCACCAAAAAGAATAAAATATCTAGGAATAAATTTAACCAAGGAGGTGGAAGTCCTGTACACTGAAAACTATAAGACATCGAGGAAAGAAATTGAAGACACAATAAATGGAAAGATATTTTGTGCTCATGGAGTGGAAGAAATAATATTGTTAAAATGTCCATACTATCCAAAGCAATCTACAGATTCAATGCAATCCCTATCAAAATTCCAATGGCATTTTTCACAGAAATAGAAAAAAAAAAAACCTAAAATTTGTATGGAACCATGAAGGACCCTCAATAGCCAAAGCAATCCTGAGAAAGAAGAACAGAGCTGGAGGCATCACACTTCCTGATTTCAAACTATATTATAAAGCTATAGTAATCAAAACAGTATGGTATTGGCATAAGAACAGACACACAAATCAATGGAATGGAATAGACAGTCCAGAAATAAATCCACACGTATGTGGTCAATTAATTTACAACAAAGCAGTCAAGAATATACAATGGAGAAAGGATAGTCTCTTAAATAAATGGTGTTGGAAAAACTGGACAGCCACATGCAAAAGAATGAAACGGGACCACTATCTTACACCATACACAAAAGTCAAAACTCAAAATGGATTAGATTTGAACATAAGACCTGAAACCATAAAACTCTTAGAAGAAAATATAGGTGGTAAGCTCCTCAACATTGATCTTGGCAATGATTTTTTGGATATGACACCCAAAGCAAAGGCAACAGAAGCAAAAATAAACAAGTGAGACTACACCAAACTAAAAAGCTTCTGCAGAGCAAAGGAAACCATCAAGAAAATAAAAAGCCAACCTATCAAATGGGAGAAAATATTTACAAACCATTCATCTGACAAGGGGTTAATATCCAACATATATAAAGAACTCGTACAACTCAATAGCAAAGCTAATAACCCGATTAAAAAATGGCATAGAAACTGAATACACAGTTTTCCAAAGAAGACATACAAATGGTCAACAGGTTCTTGAAAAGGTGCTGAACATCACTAATCATCAAGAAAATGCAAATCAAAACCACAATGAGATATCACTTCACATCTGTTAGAATGGCTATTATCAAAAAGACAAGAGATAAGTTTTGGGGAAGATGTGGAGAAAACAGAACCCTTATGCACTGTTGGTGGGAATGTAAATTTATGGAGCCACTATGGAAAACAGTATGGAGATTCTTCAGAAAATTAAAAATAGAACTACAATATGATCCAGCAATTCCATTTCTGGGTATTTATTCAAAGGAAATGAAAACACTAACTCAGAAAGATATAAGCACCCCCATGTTCATTGCAGCATTATTCACAATAGCCAAGACATGGAAGCAATGTAAGTATCCATTGATGGATGAGTGGATAAAGAAGATGTGAAATACATATCTATCTATCTATCTATCTATCTATCTATCTATCTATCTAATTATCTATCTATCATCTATCTATCTATTAGAATATTATTCAGCCATAAGAATGAAATCTTGCCATTTGCAACAACATGGATGGATCTTGAGGGCAATATGCCAAGTGAAATATGTCAGACGGAAAGACAAGTACTGTATGATCTCACATATGTGGAGTCTAAACAAACAAACAAAAAAACTGAACTCATAGAAACAGAGAACAGATTGGTGGTTGTGGAGGCAGGTGGGAGAAATGGGTGAAGGTGGTCAAAAAGTACAAACTTGCAGTTATAAAATAAGTCCTGAGGATGTAATATACAGCATGGTGGCTATAATTTAAAAAAAAGGTAGAAACAATCCAAATGTCTGTAAACTGATGAATGGAGAAACAAAATGTATTATATACACATAATGTAATATTATTCAGCCGTAAAAAGAAATGAAGTATTGTATATGTTACAACATAAATGAATCTTGAAAACATTATGCTAAGTGAAAGAAGCCAGGCAAAAGGCCACATATTGTATGATTTCATTCATATGAAATATCTAGAATAGGCAAATCCATAGAGACAGAAAGTAGATTAGTGGTTTCCAGGGGATGAGGGAGGAGGAATTGGGACTAGCTGACAGTAGGTA
Source organism: Diceros bicornis minor (assembly GCF_020826845.1). Classification (NCBI taxonomy): domain Eukaryota; kingdom Metazoa; phylum Chordata; class Mammalia; order Perissodactyla; family Rhinocerotidae; genus Diceros; species Diceros bicornis. Next base: position 62,133,719 of record NC_080781.1, read on the forward strand.
TGGGGATTCTTTTTAGGGTGATAGAAATGTTCTGGGATAATATGGTGGTGATGGTGGTTGCACATAATAAATATACTAAAAATCACTGAAGTAAAAACTTTAAAATTGTGAATTTTATGTTATGTCAATTATATCTCAGTTTAGAAAACACAATGAGATACCTTTACACAACCACCAGAATGGTTAATATTAAAAACACTACAACGTCAAATCTTATGAAGGATGTGGAGCAACTGGAAGTCTCATAAACTGGTAGGAGTGTAAAATGGTACAACTATTTTAAAAAGTTTGGCAGTTCTTATACAGTTAAACATATTCTGGGTCTATATGACCCAGCAATTTCATGCTTAAGTATGTACTCAAGAAGAATTTAAACATGTGTCCACACAAAGACTTGTGCTTGAATACTCACAGAAGCTCTATCCATAGTAGCCCCAATCTGGGAATAATTTGTATTTCCATAACATGAAAATTGATTTACAAACTGTGATATACAATAGCGTACCACTCAGCAATAAAAAAGAATAAAATTATACGTGCAACAACATGGATTAATGTATGAAATATAATGAAGGGAAAAAGGCCTTACACAAAAGCTTATACACTATAGAAAGAAAAACACAGGGCCTAAAAAACAGATAGCTGTACAGCAGGCTTAGTAACTCATTAGTGGAAATCAGAACAAGAAGTCAGAGAGCATGCAGCAAAATGTCTTCAAGAAGAAAGTGAATTTGCTTTAACAAATAGATGATATAGAAACTGAATCACCATAGTGGTATGATGAAGCAGATGTGGTAGCATTTTGCTCCTTAGCTGATTATTTTAACCATTGTGGTAAGTAATTCTATAGCTCTTGTCAGTGATAAATTCAAAGATAGGCAAGCCTAAGCCAATTGGGGCCAATGAGACATGAAGAGAGGTTTGATGAGGGATTTTTAGAAAAATTTCTAAGCCCCTGTCTCCTACTTTTTGACAACAAAGGAAGCATGTAGCCCTGAGAGGCCAGCCATCCCATCACCATGGGAGAACACAGCCTTGGGATGAAGTTGATACTTATGAAAAAACAGAAAGAACCCAAGACTTTGATGACATCATGGAATCACAGGATGAACCAATCTTTAAGCCAGCCTTCCCTATGGATTTCCTCTTACTTCCTCTTATGCAAGCTAATATACTTCCTCGTTGTTTAAATCAACTTGAGTTAAGCTCTTTGTTGCTTGGAGCCCAAAGCATCCTATCTGATGCAGAAAACATACATTACTTTGTCAAAAAGAAAGTAAATGAGAGCCAGCCCTTATGGCCTAGCGGTTAAAGTTTGGTGCTCTCACCGCTTCAGGGGCCCGGGTTCATTTCCCAGTCACGGAACCACATCACCTGTCTGTCAGTTGCCATGCTGTGGAGGTGGTTCATATAAAGAACTACAAGGATTTACAACTAGGGTACACACCCATGCACTGGGGCTTTGGGGAGGAAAAAAAATGAGGAAGATTGGCAACAGACATTAGCTCAGGGTGAATCTTTCCCTGGAAAAAAAGAAAGAAAGTAAATGAGTAACTTCAGGAAATAAAAAAAAGGTGTACAACAAAGTCATGAGCTAAACATGAAGCAAATTATAATGTGGCATGATTTGCAGCAATTGATGGGCGGTAAGAAAAGAGAATCTATTTGGTCTTAATGATTAGAACCTTCTTCAAATGACATAGCTTTAGAGACATACAATTAGATTTCCTTCTCTATGGGCTCAATTATACTACTTGATTCTGCAGTAAATAATAATTATATAATTGTAATAGTGTAAATTCTGTTAATTGTTTTTAGTATTTTATAATAAACATATAAACAAAGCTTTGACAACATAAATATACTTATAGAAAAAATGTAAGTGCTATAAATCTGGAGAGTTATAAAATTTTATCTGACATAGATTCTGAAGGTGGAGAGGGATCGGGCCTGAGGGAAACTGAGGGATTCAAATTACCTTATGTAAAGGGAGTCAAAAGATAATGTCTAAGGTGAGGACTGCCTGGGTCCCAATACTGGTTCTACCACTTATTTGCTTTATGACCTGGGGCAAACTACTTAAACTTTTCTGTACCTCAGTTTCCTTATCTATAAAATAAGGAAAATAGTAGTATCTACATCATAATATTGCTGTTAGGATTAAGTAAATCAATACAGTCATGCACAGCTTAGCAATAGAGATACATTCTGAGAAACATGTCATTAGGTGATTTTGTCATTGTGTGAACATCATAGAGTGTACTTGCACAAACTGAAATGGTATAGCCTACTATGCACCTAGGCTATCTGGTACTAATCTTATGTGACCACCGTTGTATATGCAGTCCCTCATTGACCAAAACATTGGTATTGTGGTGCGTGACTTTATGTGGAAAAGGCTTAAGAGAGTATTTTCATGTAGTAAGTGTTCGATAAATATAGACATTATTGCTGCTACCTATCCAGAAACAATGGTTTAAGTATTATAAAAGTAATCAATAGGAGAATTTAAAATAATAATATTAACTCGAAAAATATGGGAGATGAAAGTAGCATAAATGACCTAATTTCTCACTGGTTATATTGTGGGGAGTCAATGGGTATAAGTTATTAAATCAAAGAAATAGATAAATAAGCATATTATTTAGGATTACAGAGTAAACCACCTGAAGAATTAAATCTAAAAATGGTTAAAAGTAGCTAATACTGGGATGTGAGCTAGAAGAAAAGCAGAAGATTTTACTTTTAATTTCATGTCCTCTGTTCTGTTTTTAAAGTTTTCACCACGTACATGTATTATTAATCAAAAAATCTAATCTAATAAAATAGCTGCTGTCCAAGAATCTGACTCTCCTGTTAGGCAGTGGGTACTGAATTGAATTTTTTCCATTTTTTAAAACATTTTATTTTGAAATAAATATGGATTTAGATGCAAAGATAGTACAGAGAAGTCTCCACATACCCTGGTTTCATTTTACATAACTATAGAACAATGTCAAGACCAGGAAATTGACATTTGTTCCATGTGTGTATGTAGTTCTATGTCATTTTATCTCATTTGTAGATATGTGTAACTGCCACAGCAATCAAGAGATAAAACTAGAGGTCAAGGATGTCAGCACCGTGGCAGAGTGAGTTGTTGCCTTTGTCTCTCCCCTCTAAGTTACAACCAGTACAACATCCATTGACCAACAAAGGGCTAGCTTCATGACACACCAGAACACCTGAGAGATCCATACCACTACACATCTGAAGGGTGGTGGGCTAAACCTCTGGGAGACAGTGGAACTAGGGGAGTAGCCCCTTCCCCCTCCCCTGGTAGCAGTGATCCAAAACACAGATACCCCTGGCAGTGGCAGTGGACCTGACCTGAGGTTTCAAAAAGCACATCGGCACTGGAAACCACAGACTGCATAAGCAACAACAGCACTAGCAGCTCAGCCCCTGCCCCCCCAAGCAGTGGCGGGTGGTGCCCATGACCTGAGGCTTCAGGAAAAACAGTGATGCTGGTAACCCAGTCCCCTCCCTCTCCCACAGCAGCAGCACTGGTCTTTCCAGTAAAGGGAACAGCAACTGAAACACAGATACCTCCAGCAGGGGTGGGGGTGCCCTGACCTGAGGTTTCAAAAAGCGCACTGGAGCAGGAGACCAGAGGCTTCAGGAGCATCAGCAGGACTCACAGCTCAGCCCCTACCCCTCTCCCAACAGTGGCAGGTGGCACCTGTGATTGAGGCTTTAGGAGCCACAGCAGAACCTATGACACAGCGCCAGTGGCAACACCCCAACACCAGTTCTAACAGTAGTGGGGACAACATACAAGACCACAGGCCCCTGGCAGTGGCAGCAATGCCCATGAACCCAGTGACCCTGGCAGCAGTGCTGCCACTGCCACCCCCCCCCCAGATAACCTGGGAGCATCAGTGCAAGTGGTGCATGGGACAGCAGCACCTGACCCTGTGGAGAGCCTGCAGAGAGCCAGTGGGGGAACACAAGACCCAAGTGACCCCAGAAGCAGCAGAGGTGCTTGCAGCCTGGTGACCCCAGTGGTGACACCTGCGACTGTAGTGACATTGTAAGCAGCAAGGCAACTGCAACCTTGGAGGTGCAAGCAGCATAAGGAAGGCATTCATAATGCCTCTGGCAGAGGCAGTAGAGAGTGAAAAGTGCAGGCTCTCAAATACAACCAGAAGCAGCTCAGAATCAAAGTAACAAAAGCCTTATCTAAATAAGAAAGGTGGCTACTACCAGAAATGTCCTGTATATGATCAACTCATCAAGCACAATGAAGAATTACAATAACATGGTAGAACAGAAAGAAAATAACTCTCCAGAAAACAAACTTTAAGTCATAGAAGATTACAATGTAGCTGGCAGAGAATTCAAAATATCTGTCATGAAGAAACTCAGTGAGTCACAAAAAAAAACTCAGAAAGACAGTTCAATGAGCTCAGGAATAAAATTAATGAACAGAAGGGGTATTTCACCAAAGAGATTGAAACTTTAAAATAAAACAAACAGAAATTCTGGAGATGATGAACACAAGGAGATGAAAAATAAAGTAAGAAAGCATTGGAAATACAGCAGACCATATGGAAAAAAGAATTAGTGACTGGAAAATAGAAATCAAGAAATGGTAAGGTGGAAGAGGAGAGAGAACTAAGATTTTTAGAAAATGAAGAAATGCTATGAGAAATATCCAACTCAATTAGGAAAAGCGACATAAGGATAATAGATATCCCAGATGGAGGGGAGAGGGAGAAAGGAACAGAGAGCCTATTCAAAGAAACAATTGCTGGGAACTTCCCAAACCTGAGGAAGGAATTGGGTATACAAGTACATGAAGCTAATAGAACTCCTACTTATCGCAACGCAAAAAGACCTTCTCCAAGACACATTATATTAAAACTTCAAAAGTCCAATGACAAATCAAGAATATGAAGGGCAGCCAGAAAGAAAATAACTTACAAAGGAACCCTCATGATGCTATCAGTGGATTTCTCAGCAGAAACTCTACATGCTAGGAGAGAGTGGAGTGATATATTCAAAATGTTGAAAGACAAAAACTATAAGCCAAGAATACTCTATAAGTAAAGTTATCCTTCAGATATGAAAGAGAAATAAAACTCGCCCAGACATAAAAAACTGAGAGAGTTCGGGGTCAGCTCGGTGGCACAGTGGTTAGGTGCACGCGCTCTGCTTCAGCAGCCCCAGGGTTCACAGATTCTGATCCTGGGTGCGCACTGACTCACCACTTGTCAAGCCATGCTGTGGCAGTGTCCCGTATAAAGTAGAGGAAGATGGGCACGGATGTTAGCCCAGGGCCAATCTTCCTCAGCAAAAAAAAAAAGAGAGAGAGAAGGAGAGAAGGATTGGCATCGGATGTTAGCTCAGCGTTGATCTTCCTCACAAAAAAAAAAAAAAACTGAGAGAGTTCATCACCACTAGAAGTGCTTTACAAGAAATGTTGAAAAGGTCCCTCCAACCTGAAACAAAAAGGCAAAGGTTTACAATGCTTTGAGCAAGGTGATAAATAGGCAGAATCATAAAATTGCAACTGTATCAGAATAGGTTAGTAAACTCTTAATTATAACATAAAGGCTAAAGGGAAAGAAAGAATAAAAAATAACTATAAACACTTCAATTTGGTAACAAAATCACAACACAAAAAAATATAATTTGTGACAACAAAAACATAGAAGGGGAAGAGGAAAAGGACAGATCCTGCCAAGGCTAATGGAGATAAGATGCTATCAGCAGAAAAAGGACTATCTCATCTATGAGATCTTTTATACAAACCTCATGGTAACCACAAAACAAAAAATCAGAGCAGAGTCACAGAACATAAAAAAAGAGAGACTGAGAAAACCATCACAGAAAACCACCAAACTGAAATGGCAGACAGTAACACAAGGAAAAAGAAACAGTGGTACTATAGAACAACCAGAAGACAAAAGATAAAATGGCGGTATTAAGACTTCATATATCAATAATCACTCCAAATGTAAATGGATTGAATTCACCAATCAAATACACCAAGTGACTGGATGGATTAAAAAACACAACCCTAATTCAAAAAGATATGTGCACCCGTATGTTCATTGCAGCATTATTCACAGTAGCCAAGACTTGGAAGAAACACAAGTGATGATCAAAAGATGAATGGATAAAGAAGATGTGGTATGTATACACAATGGAATACTACTCAGCCATAAAAAAAGACAAAATTGTGCCATTTGAGACAACATGGATGGAGCTTGAGGATATTATGCTAAGCAAAAAAAGTGAGACAGAGAAAGACAAATACTGTATGATTTCACTCATATGTGGAAGATAAACAAATAAACAAACACATAGGTGAGGAGAACAGATTGGTGGTTACCAGAGGGGAGGTGGGTGGAGGAAGGGGGAAAGGGGGAAAGGGACACATATGTATGATGACTGATAAAAAGTAGACTATTGGTGGTGAACACAATGCAGTCTATGCAGAAGCTGAAATATAATGATGTTCACCTGAAATTTACACAATGTTATACCAATATGACCACAGTAAAATAATTAAAAAAAAAAAAAAGAAGACCCGACTGTACTGCTTCCAGGAGACCAATCTCAGCTCTAAGGACAAACATAGGCTCATAGGGAAGAGATGGAAGATGATACTCCAAGCAAATGACAACCAAAAGAAAGCAGGTGTAGTCCTACTTATGTCAGACAAAATAGACTTCAAGCCAAAAAAGATAACAAGAGACAAAGATGGACATTATATGGTGGAAAGAGGGACAGTCTACCAAGAAGATATAATGCATTAATATATATGCTCCTAACATAGGATCACCAAAGTATATAAAGCAACTATTAACAGACCATAAAGATAGAAACTGACAGCAACACAATAATAGTAGGGGACTTTAACACCCCACTTACATCAATGGATAGGTCATCCAGACAGAAAGCCAACAAGGGAACATTGGCCTTAAATGAAACACTAGATCACATAGACTTAATAGATCTATATAGAACATTCCATCCAAAAGCAGATGAAAACAAAGTTTTCTCAAGTACACTTGGAACATTCTGAGCAAATGGGACATTCTCAAAGATAGACCATATGTTGGCAAAAATAAAGCCTCAATAAATTTAAGAAGATTTAAATCATATCAAGCATCTTTTCTGACCAAAATGAAGAAAACTAGAAATCAACTACAAGAAGAAATCTGGAAAAGTCACAAATGTGTGGAGACTAAACAACGTGCTACTGAACAACTATTGGATCAACGAAAAAATCAAAGAAGAAACCAAAAAACACCTGGAGACAAATGAAAATGAAAACACAACATACCAAAACTAACAGGATGCAGCAAAAGTGGTACTAAGAGGGAAGTGTATAGCAACACAGGCCTACCTTTAGAAACAAACAAATGAAAAATCTAAAATAAACAATCTAACACTATACCTAAACAAACTAGAAAAAGAAAAACAAAGCCCAAAGTCAGTAGAAGGAGGGAAATAATAAAAATCAGAGCAGAAATAAATGAAATAGAGACTAAGAAGACAATTTAAAGGATCAATGAAACTAAGAGCTGCTTCTTTGAGAAGATAAACAAAACTGACAAACCCTTAGCCAGAGTCAATAAAAAAAAAGAAAGGGAAATGCTTCAAATAAATAATATCAGAAATGAAAGAGGAGAAATTACAACAGATACCACAGAAATACAAAGAATTGTAAGAGAATACTATGAAAAGCTATATGCCAACAAATTGGATAACCAGGAAGAAACAGATAAATTCTTAGAATCATAAAACCTCCCAAAATTGACTCAAGAAGAAATAGAGAATCCGAATAAACCAATCACAAGTAAAGAGATTGAAACAGTAATCAAAAACTTCCAAAAAAGCAAAAGTCCAGGACCAGATGACTTCTCTGATGAATTCTACCAAACATCCAACGAAGACTTAATACCTATCCTTCTCAAAATCTTCCAAAAAATTGAAGAAGACAGGACGCTTCCTAACTGATTTTATGAGGCCAAGATTATCCTAATACCAAAACCAGACAAGGACAACACAGAAAAAGAAAATTACAGACCAATATCACTGATGAACACAGATGCAAAAATCTTCAATAAAATATTAGCAAATCAAATACAGTAATACATTAAAAGGACCATCCACTATGATCAAGTGGGATTCACTCCAGGGATGCAGGGATATTCAACATCTGCAAATCAATCAACGTGACAAACCACATTAACAAAATGAAAAATAAAAATCACATGATCATCTCATTAGATGCAGAAAAAACATTTTACAAGATCCAGCATTCATTTATGAAAAAAACTCTCAATAAAATGGGTATAGAAGGAAAGTATCTCAACATAATAAAGGTCATATATGGCAAACCCACAGTCAACATCATACTCAAAAAACTCAAAACTATCTCTCTAACAACAGGAACAAGACAAGGATGCCCACTCTAACTACTCTTATTCAACATAGAATTGGAAGTCCTAGCCAAAGAAATTAGGCAAAAAAAAAAAAAAGAAAAAGAAATAAAAGGGATCCAAATTGGAAAGGAAGAAGGGAAACTGTGACTATTTGTGGGTGATTCCATATATAGAAAACCCTAAAGAATCTGCCAAAAAAACTATTGGCAATAATTCGTGAAAACAGTAAAGTTGCAAGGTAAAAAATTAACATACAAAAATCAGTTGCATTTCTATACACTAACAACAAACTAGCAGAAAAAGAAATCAAGAATACAATCCCACTTGCAATAGCAACACAAAGAATAAAAGTCCTAGGAATAAATTTAATCAAGGAGGTGAAAGACTTATACACTGAAAACTGTAAGACATTTTTGAAAGACATTGAAGAAGACATAAAGAAATGGAAAGATATTCTGTGCTCATGAACTGGATGAATATACATAGTTAAAATATCCATATTACCTAAAGCCATTTATAGATTCACTGCAGGTCCAAATAGAATCCGAATGACATTTTTCACAGAATAGAACAGAGTCCTGGGGCCAGCCCAGTGGCACAAGCAGTTAAGTGTGCGCACTCTGCTGCGGCGGCCTGGGGTTCGCCGGTTCGGATCCCGGGCGCACACCAACGCACTGCTTGGCAAGCCATGCTGTGGCGGCATCCCATATAAAGTGGAAGAAGATGGGCATGAACGTTAGCCCAGGGCCAGTCTTCCTCAGCAGAAAAAGAGGAGGATTGGCAGATGTTAGCACAGGGCTGGTCTCCTCACAAAAAAAAAAAAAAAAAGAAGTGGAACAGAGTCCTAAAATTTATATGGAACAACAAAATGCCCCATGATAGCCAAAGCAATCCAGAGAAAAGAACAAAGCTGGAGGTATCACACTCGCTGATTTCAAAATATACTGCAAAGCTATAGTAATCAAAACAGCATGGTACTGGCAGAAAAGCCACAGACACACAGATCAATGGAACAGAATTGAGAGCCCAGAAATAAAACCACACGTCTATCGACAGTTAATTTTTTAAAATGAGCCAAGAACATACAATGGAGAAAGTAAAGGCTCTTCAATAAGTGGTGCTTGGAAAACTGGACAGCCACGCAGAAAAGAATGAAAGTAGATTATTATCTTACACCATACACAACAATTAACTCAAGATGGATTCAAAACTTGAATGTAAGACCTAAAACCATAAAACTCCTGGAGGAAAACATAGGCAGAATACTCCTTGATATTGATCTTAGCAATATCTTTTGAATACCATGTCTCCACAAGCAAGGGAAGCAAAAGAAAAAAATAAATAAATGAGACTATATCAAAGTAAAAAGCTTCTGCAACACCATACACAACAATTAACTCAAGATGGATTAAAGACTTAAATGTAAGACCTGAAACCATAAAACTCCTAGAAGTAAACATAGGCAGAATACTCCTTGATATTGGTCTTAGCAGTATCTTTTTTAATACTATGTCTCCACAAGCAAGGGAAACAAAAGAAAAAATAAAGAAATGAGACTATATCAAAGTAAAAAGCTTCTGCAAGTCAAAGGCAACCATCAACAAAATGAAAAGGCAACACACCAAATGGGAGAAAATATTTGCAAATCCTATATTCGACAAGGGGTTAATTTCCAAAGTATATAAAGAACTCATGCAACCCAACAACAAAAAAATGAACAACTTGATCAAAAAGTGGGCAGAGGCTATGAACAGACATTTTTCATAAGAAGATATACAGATGACCAACAGGCACATGAAACGATGTTCAACATCACTAATTATTAGGGAAATTCAAATCAAAACTGCAATGAGATATTACCTCACACCCATCAGAATGGCTAATATTAATAAGACAAGAGATAACAAGTGTTGGAGAGGATGTGGAGAAAAGGGAACCCTCATATACTGTTTGTGGGAATGGAAAATGGTGCAGCCACTATGAAAAACAGAATGGAGATTTCCCAAAAATTTAAAACGAGAAATACCATAGGATGCCGCTATTCTGCTTTGGGTATTTACCCAAAGAACATGAAGACACTGATTGGAAAAGATTTATGTACCCCTATGTTCATTGCAGCAATATTCACAATAGCCAAGACTTGGAAGTGACCTAAGTGCCCATCAATGGATGAATGGATAAAGAAGACATGGTATATATATACAATGGAATACTACTCAGCCATAAAAATAGAAGGAATCATACCATTTGCAACAACATGGATGGACCTTGAGGGTATTATGCTAAGTGAAATAAGTAAGATACATAAAGACAATTACCATATAATTTCACTCATATGTGGAAGATAAACAAACAAACAAACAAACAAACACATAGATACGGAAAACAGATTAGTGGTTACCAGAGGGGACGGGGTGGGGGGAGGACAAAAAGGGTAAAGGGGCACATGTGTATTGTGAGGGATGAAAACTAGACTTTTGGTGGTGAACACGATGGAGTCTATACAGAAGTTGAAATATAATGATGCACACCTAAAATTTATATAATCTTATAAACCAATGTGACCTCAATAAAATAAATAAAAAATAAATTAATTAATATGCTGATTAAAATAAACAACTGGAAACAATCTGAATAGTCAATGAAAAAACTTGATGAATAAATTGTGGTATAGTCATATGATGAAAATAAAATGGTTAAAATAAGTGAATTACAACTGCATATATAAACATAGCTATATTTCAAAAAAATAGTTGAGAAAAATGAAAGTATATAATAAATATTATTTATTTGCATGCTTTATAATATTGCAACATATTTCTACATAAATTAGCAGTATGAAGTTAAAAAAAAAAAGAGGGAGAAAACTATTTCATCACCACAAATTCTCTGTCATACTGCCCTTTAGAGTTACATCCACCCTCTCTCTTGTACATTCCTAAACTCTGGCCACCAGCGAACTTTTCTCCATCTCAATAATTTTGTTATTTTGAGAATGTTATATGGGTGGAATCATACAGTATGTGACCTTTTGAAATGGGCTTTTTATATTCAGCATAATGCCCATGAGATCTATCCAAGTTTTTATGTGTATCAATAGTTCATCCCTTTTTACTGCTGAATATTATTCCATGTATAGATATACTTGTTTAACCTTTCTCCTATTAAAAGGAAATTTTGTTTTTTTTCCAGTTTTTGGCTATTACAAATAAAGCTGCTATGAAAATGCATGTACAGGTTTTTACGTGGATGTAAATTTTCATTTCTCTAGGATAGATCTCCAGGAGTGCAATAGCTGGGTCATATGGTAATCGCATGCTAAGGTTTTTGAAAAACTGCCAAACTATTTTCCAGAGTAGCTGTACCATATTAGATTCCCACCAACAGTGTTTGAGTGATCTAATTTCTCTGCATCCCCTCCAAAATTTGTTACTGTCACTATTTTTTTATTTTGTCCATTCCAATAGGGTATGTAGTGATGTCTTGTAATGGTCTTAATTTGCATTTTCCTAATGGCTAGTGAGGTTAAATATATTTTCATGTGATTTTTTGCCATCTGTTTCCCTCTTCAGTAAAGTATCTGTTCATGTCTTTTCCCCGTTTTCTAATTAAATATTTGGTTTTTACTGTTCAGATTTGAGAGTTCTTTATATATTCTAGATGTGAGTCCTTTGTGAGATATATGGCTTGCAGATATTTTCTCCCAGTCTGTAACTTGTCTTTTCAATCTCTTAACAGGGTCTCTCACAGAGCAAAAGTTTTTAATTTTTATAATTGATAGTACCAATCCCTAGGTGTCGAAGATTTTCTTCTATGTTTTATTCTAAACTATTTATAGCTTTACATTTTACATTTAAATCTATGATCTATTTTGATCTAGTTTTTATTAAGTGTGAGGTTTAGGTAGAGGTTTATTGATTTATTTTTTTGCCTATTGATATGCAACTGCTCCAGCACCATTTATTGAAAATGCTCTCCTTCCTCCATTAAATTCATTTTTGCACCTTTGTCAAAAATCTCTTGGGCGTATTTTTATGGATCTTCTTATACTTTCTCTGTGCTGTTCCATTGATCTATGTGTCTATCCCTCCACGAATACCATATTTTCTTGATTCCTCTAGCTATATTGTAAGCCTTAATATTGGGTAGAGTAATTCATCCCACTTTCTTCTTCTTTGTCAAGATTGTTTTAGCTCTTCTAGGGCTTGTACCTTTCTGCATAAATTTTGGAATAAGCTTGTCTATGTCTACAAAAAACTTCACTGGGATATGATAGGAATTATGTTAATTCTATAGATCTATTTAGGAAGAATTGATATCTTTACTATGTTGTTTATTCAGATCCACGAACACAGTATTTCTCTCCATTTATTTATATTTTCTTTGATTTCTTTCATCAGAGTTTTGTAGTTTTCAGCATACAAATCCTATACATGTATTGTTGGATTTACACTTAGGTATTTCATTTCTTGAGTGATTGTAAATGGTATTGTATTTTCAATTTTGGTTTCCACATATTCATTGTTAGTATATAGAAATACAACTTATTTTTATTTTTATGTTTATCTTATATCCTATGACCATGCTGAACTCCCTCATTAGTTCTAGGAATTTTTTGATTCAACAAGATTTTCTATGTAGACAATCATGTCATCTAAAAGTAGAGACACATTCATTTCTCCTTTGTAATCCATATGTCTTTTACTTCCCTTCTTGCCTTATCGATGGGACTTCCAGTACTATGTTGAATCAGTGGTAAGAATTGTTCTTGATCTTAGGGGGAAAACATTCAGTCTCTCACTATTAAGTACAATGTTAGCTATAGGGTTTTTTTTAAATAGATGATCTGTATGAAAATGTGGAAGTTCCCATAGATTCCTGGTTTCTGAAAGTTTTTGTCATGAATGGGTGTTGAATTTTGTCTAATGATTTTTATGCATGAATTGTTATGATCATGTGATTTTCTTCATTAGCGTGTTAAAGAAGTGAATTAAATTATTGGATTTTCAAATATTGAACCAGCCTTATATCCCTGTGGTGCATAACTAAACCCCACATAGCCATGGTATATCATTTCTTTTATATATCACTGAATTCTAGTTGCTAATATGTTATTAAGGATTTTTGTGTCTATATTCATGAGAAACATTGGTCTATAGTTTTCTTTTTTTTGTACCATCTTTGTCTGGTTTTGTATTCAGGATAATACTGGCCTAATAAAATGAGTTGGAAACTGTTTTCTATTATTTACTGTAAGAGATTGTGTAGAATTTGTGTCAATTCTTTAAATGTTTGGTAGGTTCTCAAGTGAAACAATCTGGGCTTGGAGATTTCATTTCGGGGCATTTCATAATTATGAATTCAGTTACTTTAATAGCTATAGAGTGATTCGAATGATCTGTTTCATATTAGGTGAGTTGGGGTAATTTCTTTTCCAAGGAATTGATCAGTTTCCCCTAAGGTGTCAAATTGATGTGTGCAGAGTTGTTTGTAGTATTCCCTTATCATCCTTTCATTGTCCACAGGGTTTGTAGTGATATCCTCTGTTTTATTCCTGATATTGGTAATTTGTGTCTTGTTTTTTTTCCTTTGTCAGTCTTGCTTGTACATTGTGGTGATTTGTTACAATTATACATTGTGAAAATATTTCCCCCATCTGGTTAATTAATGCATCCATTACCTCACATATTTGTCTCTTTTTTTTCATGTTTGTTTTGTATATAATGGCAAGGGTTTTGGCTATACTTAGTGGAGAAATAGGAATAAATGCATCTAATGCATCTTGTCTGGAACCGGAAGCCTAACAAATTGAACTTTAAAAAGAAATGGAATTATATCATTTTGTGTAACATTGGCTGGCAACAGCCAGCTCCTACCCTCTCGTATTCCATCTCCCAATATGTGATAGCCAGTAGGATACCTTTAAAAGCTACAATTTGGGCACAGTCTGACACACTTGATCCTATGTTAAGGGAGCAAGGTAGAAGAACTGGTTACTGGAAGAAAGGGAGGGAGGAGGGTAGGAGACTGGTAAACAAGCATTTGTTGAATACACCCAATGTGAGCAATGTATGGTGGTGCCAGATGCACTTACAGCCTTTGTTCTTACAACAGCCCTCTGTATCTCGTATGTCATCAAATCTTGCCCGTTCTACTGCTTAAATAGCTCTGGAATCCATCCATATCTTGTGATCCCCATTTAGGCCACATTATCTTTCACCTTGACTACTACAACAGCTTTCTAACTGGTCTTCTTGCTGCCAATCTTGCCACCTTTCTAATCCATTCTCTGTAATGACTGCAGAGTTATCTTTCTAAACAAAGATGATCATGTCACTTATGCTTAAAACACTTTTGTTAATTGAGATATAATTCACATACCATAAAATTCACCCTTTTAAGTGTACAGTTCAGTGGGTTTTAGTGTATACACAAAGTTGTGCAACCAGCACTACAATCTAATTCCAAAATAGCTTCATCATCCCTAAAAGACACCTCATGCCCTTCAGTAATTGCTACCCATTACTCCCTCGCCACACGCCCTGGCAACCACTAATCTGCTTTCTGTCACTAAGGATTTGCCTATTCTGGATATTTCACATAAACAGAATCATATAATATGTGACCTTTTGTGTCTGATTTCTTTCACTTGGCATAATGTTTTCAAGTTTCATCCATGTTGTAGCATGTATCAGTCAGTGCTTCATTTTTTAAATTGCTGAATAATATTCTATTCTATCAATATACCACTTTTTGTTTATCCACTCATAAGTTGATGGACTTTTGGGTTGTTTCCACTTTTTGGCCCTTGTGAATAATGCTGCTGTCAACATTTATGTACAAGTTTTTGGGTGGACATATGTTTCAATTCGCTTGGGTATATACCTAGAAAGGAAATTACTGGATCATATGTTAACTCTATGTTTAACTTTTTGAGGAACTGTCAACTTGTTTTCCAAAGCAGCTACATCATTTTACATTCCCATCAGCAATGTATGAGAGTTCCAATTTTTCCACATCCTTCCCAAAACCTGCTATTGTCTATCTCTTTTATTCTAGTCACCCTAGTGGGTGTGAAGTGATAGCTCATAATGATTTTGATTTGCATTTCCCTAAAGACTAATGAAGTTGAGCATCTTTCTATGTGCTTATTGGCTAGTTGTGTATCTTTTTTTGAGAAATGTCTATTCAAGTCTTTTGTCCATTGTTATATTGGATTATTTGTCTTTTTGTTGTCGAGTTGTAAGAGTTCCTGACATATTCTGGATACTAGACCCTTGTCAGATATATGCTTTGGAAATATTTTCTCCCATTCCATATGTTGTCTTGTCACTGTCTTAATAGTGTCTTTTGATGCACAAAAGTTTTTAACTTTGATGAAGTCCAATTTGTCTATTTTTTTCCTTTGATTGCTTGTGCTTTTAATATCATATCTACCATTGCCTAACTCAAGGGCACACACATATTTACAACTTTTATTCTAAGAGTTTTATAGTTTTGGCTTTCACATTAAGATTTTTGATCCATTTTTAGCTAATTTTTGTATATGGTGTGAAGTAAAGGTCTGACTTCATTCTTTTGCATGTGGATATCCATTTGTAATAGCACCATTTATTGAAAAGACTATTCTTTCCCCACCAAGTGGTCTTAGCACACTTATCTAAAATCAACTGACCATTAGTGTCAAGATGGAAACATAGGCAGACTCTGAACTCACCTCCTCCCATGGACACAACAGACTTACAACTAATCTTGGAACAGTTACCCCTGAGAGAGAAGTGAAAACTGGATAAGAGGAACCCCTGCAACATGAGACAGTCCTGACTGAGGTGGAAGAGACAGAAATTCCCTTCTGGAGAGAAAAATATTCACCTTCGCAAGTTGCAGTGCCTCATGGCTACCCGGGAGCAATCCAAAGGTACGCAGCCTTCCCTGGAGGAGTGGGGGACCTGAGCAGGGACTGTTGCCACTATAAGCATTTTTTGGACCCAGCACAACCGAGATGAGTGTCATAATATCTGGTTTTGCTGGCTACTAACAACAACAGTGTATACCCCCAAAAAAGCTATTGGACATGAGAAAGAAAAACAAGCCAGCTCTTAAAGGGCCCACACACAAATTCACCCATTTTGGAAAACAACCTAAAATCACCAGAAAGAAAAGTGCACAGTCCTTTGGTGAAAAGAGACTCATCTGATAAGCCCTGGGTGCATCTTGGTGAGAAGTGAGACCTCTCTAGGGACTGAAACATTGGTGGAAGCCATTGTTGTGACCCGGTGCAGGCATGCTGACATAGATGCTGGCAGACGACATTGGAGTTTGCCCCCTGGCCTCTCTGCCCAGGGTCTTCCCCACCCACTAGAGCACTGGTTTAATCCAGCTCCACCAGGGCAAGTGGCCCACCCTAGAGACTGGCACCACCCAACAACAAGCCTTCAGGCAACTTGCAGGCCTGCATAGGCTAGGTGCCTGCATTCTCTGCAGCCAGGCAAGTGGGTCCACCTCTGTGGGGCAGGGTGTGCATAAGGACCAGGTAGAGTGTCCAGGGAATTGGGGGAGTGTGTGGGGCCACAGCCATAGGGCAACTGGATCCACTTCAGGGGGTCAGGGTGCATGCATGAGGCAGGACCATGTTCACAGTGTGTGGGGCTTGTCAGCTGCAGAAGACTTGTGCTTCTCAAACAGCTACATAGGGGCTCAGCCCCACCTTCCAAAGCCTGAAACAATTGAGTTCTCCCCTGCCTGGGGCCAGCCCCACCTAGCTGCAATCCTGAAAGAGCTGACAAGAGGCTTATAGGCCAGAGGCCTAAAGCAATTATAAGCCCCTGAGCCTAACATCCAGCTGCGCTGGGAGCCTACCCACGTAACAGAAAAACTTCAACAGGAATGTGCTATTAGACCATGCAGCCAATTTTGCTGGGGCTCCCCACACCATATAAAGAGACTGAAGGGTCCATAACAGCCACACAGAGCTGAGCATTACAATCAGCCAGCCAGGGGAACAGTCAGCCTCCCTGGGAATCTACAGCAAGAGCAACCCTGCCACAACAGAAGGACACATGTAGCCCACACAGGGGTCACTGCTGGAACATTTGGAACTGGTGATGAGAGGGAAGCACACTGCTGGGCCTCATAAGGCATCTCTTACATAAGGTCACCTATCCAAGATCAGGAGAGTAAGCTGACCTACCGAATACATAGATACAAGCACAGAGAAAGGGGAAAAAAAGGAGACAAAAGAATATGTTCCAAGTAAGGGAACAGGAAAAAAACCCAGAAAAGAACTAAGTGAAACAGAAATGAGCAATCTATCTGACAAAGAATTCAAAGAGTCATAAGGATGCTCACTGATCTTGGGAGAAGAATGGATGAACTCAGTGAGAACATCAACAAAGAAAT
The DNA here is from genome assembly GCF_020826845.1 of Diceros bicornis minor. NCBI lineage: Eukaryota > Metazoa > Chordata > Mammalia > Perissodactyla > Rhinocerotidae > Diceros > Diceros bicornis. Next base: position 62,151,559 of record NC_080781.1, read on the forward strand.
GGAAAATATAAAAAAGAACCAATCAGAAATGAAGAATACCATACTGGAAATGAAAAATTCACTAGAGGGACTCAAAAGCAGAGTAGAGGATACAGAAGAATGGATGAGCGAGTGGGATGAAAAACAAGAGGAAATCACCCAAGCTGAACAGAAGAAAGAAAAAAGAATTAAAAAGAGTGAGGACAGTCTAAGGGACCTCTGGGACAACATCAAGTGGAGTAACATTCATGTTATAGGTGTCCCAGAAGGAGAAGAGCGAGACAAAGGGGCAGAGAGTCTATTTCAAGAAATAATAGATGAAAACTTCCCTAACCTAAGGAAGGAAACAGACGTCCAGGTACAGGAAGCACAGAGAGCACCAAACAAGATAAACCCAAAGAGGCCTGCACCAAGGCACATCATAATTAAAATGCCCAGAATTAGAGACAGAGAATCCTAAAAGCCACAAGAGAAAGGCAACAAGTCATATACAAAGGAAACCCTAAAAGGCTGTCAGCTGACTTCTCAGCAGAAACCTTACAGGCTAGAAGAGAGTGGCATGATATATTTAAAGTGATGAAAGGAAAAAACCAACAGCCAAGAATACTCTTCCTGACAAGGTTATCATTCAGAATGGAAGGAGAGATAAAGAATTTCCCAGACAAGCAAAACCTAAAGGAGTTTATCACCAAGAAATCAGCCTTACGAGAAATGCTTAAGGGATGTATTGAAGTGGGAAAGAGAAGACCACAAATAGGGAAAAGTTATCTATTTCCATGATAAGAGGGTAATGGATACAAACACACAAAAAAGATGTTAGATATGATGTCAAAAACATAAAATGTGGGAAGAGGGGAGTTAAAGAGTAGAGCTTTCAGATAGATGTCAAACTAAAGAGGCCATCAACATAATACAGATTGCTATATATGTAGGTTATTATATATGAACTTCATGGTAATCAGAAACCAGAAATCTGTGATAAATAAACAAAAAACCAAGAGAAATGAACCCAAATGTAATACTAAAGAAAGCCATCAAACCACAAGGGAGGAGAGCAAGAGAAGAAGAAAGGAAGAGAGAAGAACTACTAAAACACCCAGAGAAAAGGTTAAAAAATGGCAATAAGTTCGTATTTATCAACAGTTACTTTAAATGTCAATGGAATAAATGCTCCAATCAAAAGGCACAGGGTGGCGGATTGGATAAAAAACCAAGATCCATATATATATACAGCATACAAGAGACACACTTCAGACCTAAAGACACTCACAAACTGAAAGTGAAGGGATGGAAAAAGATACTCCATGCAAATGGCAATGAAAAGAAAGCTTGGGTAGCAATACTCATATCAGACAAAATAGACTCTAAAACAAAAACTGTAAAAAGAGACAGAGGGGTACTACATAATGATCAAGGGAACAATCCAACAAGAGGACATAACAGTTGTAAATATCTATGCACCCAACGAAGGAGCACCTAAATATATAAAGCAGTTAGTAACAGACGTAAAAGGAGAGGGGCCAGCCCGGTGGCGCAAACGGTTAAGTGCACGTGCTCAGCTGTGGCAGCCCGTGGTTCGCAGGTTCGGATCCCGGGCGCGCACAGACGCATCGCTTGTTAAGCCATGCTGTGGTGGCGTCCCATATAAAGTAGAGGAAGATGGCCACGGTTGTTAGCTCAGGGCCCATCTTCCTCAAGGAAAAAAGGGGAGGATTGGCATCAGATGTTAGCTCAGGGCTGGTCCTCCTCACAAAAAAAAAAAAAAAAAAACCAGACATAAAAGGAGAAATGGACAGTAACACAATAATAGTAGGGGACTTTAATGCTCCTTTTACACCAATGGATAGATTATCGAAACAGAATATCAGTGAGGAAACGTTGGCCTTAACCGACACACCAGACCAGATGGACTTAGTAGATATATAAAGAACATTCCATCCAAAAATGAAAGAAAACACATTGTTTTCAAATGCACACGGAACATTCTCCAGGATTGATCACGTTTTAGGTCACAAAAAAGGCTCAATAAATTTAAGAAGATTGAAATAACACCAAGCATCTTTTCTGACCACATTTCTAGTATGAAACTAGAAATCAATTACAGGAAGAAAATCATAAAAGCCACAAATATGTGGAGATTAAACAAAACACTACTGAACAATGATTGGGTCAATGAAGAAATCAAAGGAGAAATCAAAAAAAAACTTGAAGACAAATGAAAATGAAAAACGACATGCCAGAATTTATAGGATACAGTAAAAGTGGTTCTAAGAGGGAACTTTGTAGCAATACACGCCTACCTCAACAAACAAGAAAAATCTCAAATAAACAATCTAACAGTGCAGCTAAAGGAACTGGAAAATGAAGAACAAACAAAGCCCCAAATCAGTAGAAGGAGGGAAATAATAAAAATCAGAGCAGAAATAAATCAAATAGCGACTAAAAAAAAAAAGAAAAAAATCAATGAAACCAAGAGCTGCTTTTCTGAAAAGGTAAACAAACTTGACAAACCTTTGGCTAGACTCACCTAGAAAAAAAGAGAGAAGGTTCAAATAAATAAAATCAGAAAGGAAAGAGGAAAAATTACAACAGACACCTCAGAAATACAAAAGATTATAAGAGAATACCATGAAAAGCTATATGCTGGGGCGGGCCCTCTGGTGCAAGCGGTTAAATGTGCGCGCTCCACCGCAGTGGCCCCGGGTTCGCCGGTTCGGATCCCGGGCGCACACTGACGCACTACTTGGCAAGCCATGCTGGTGGCGGCATCCCATATAAAGTGGAGGAAGATGGGCATGGATGTTAGCCCAGGGCCGTCTTCCTCAGCAAAAAAAGAGGAGGATTGGCAGATGTTAGCACAGGGCTGATATCCTCAAAAAAAAAAAAAAAAGCTATATGCCAACAAATTGGATAATCTAGAAGAAATGGATAAATTCATAGAATCATACAACCTTCCAAAACTGAATCAAGAAGAAACAGACAATATGAATAGACCAATCAACAGTAAGGAGATTGAAACAGTAATCAAATACCTCCCCAGAAATAAATGTCCAGGACCAGACAGCTTCCTTGGTGAATTCTACCAAACATTCAAAGAAGTCTTAATAGCTACCCTTCTCAAACTCTTCCAAAAATTTGAACAGGAGGGGAAGGTTCCTAACTCTTTCTATGAAGTCAACATTACCCTGATATCAAAACCACACAAGGAAAATACAAAAAAAGAAAATTACAGGCCAATATGATGGATGAACATCGATGCAAAAATCCTCAACAAAATACTAGCAAATAGAATACAATACATTAAAAAGATCATACATCATGATCAAGTGGGATTTATTCCAGGGATGCAGGGATGGTTCAACATCCACAAAACAATCAACACGATACACCACATTAACACAATGAAGAATAAAAATCACATGATCATTTCAATAGATGCAGAGAAAGCATTTGATGAGATTCAACATCCATTTATGATAAAAATACTGAAGAAAATAGGTCTAGAAGGAAAGTACCTCAACATAATAAAGGCCATCTATGACAAAGCCACAGCTAATATCTTTCTCAATGCAGAAAAACTGAAAGCTGTCCCTCTAAGAACAGGAGCCAGACAAGGATGCCCAATTTCACCACTCCTATTTAACGTGGCATTGGAAGTCCTAGCCAGAGCAATCAGGCAAGTGAAATAAATAAAAGGGATCCAAATTGGAAAGGAAGAAGTGAAACTGTCACTATTTGCAGATGACATGATTTTATATATAGAAAACCCTAAAGAATCCACCAAAAAACTTTTAGAAATAATAAACGAATACGATAAAGCTGCAAGATACAAAATCAACGTGCAAAAATCACTTGCATTTCTATACACTAACAATGAAGTAGCAGAAAGAGAAATTAATAATATAATCCCATTTAAAATTGCAACAAAAAGAATAAAATACCTAGGAATAAACTTAACCAAAGAGGTAAAAGACCTGTACACTGAAAACTATAAAACATTGTTGAACGAAATTGAAGACACAAAGATATGGAAAGATATACCGTGCTCTTGGATTGGAAGAATTAACATAGTTAAGCTGTCCATGCTTCCTAAAGCAATCTACAGATTCGATGCAATCTCTACCACAATTCTAATGACATTTTGCACAGAAATAGAACAAAGAATCCTAAAGTTTATATAGAACAATGAAAGACCACGAATAGTCAAAGGAATCCTGAGAAAAAAGAATAAAGCTGGAGTTATCACACTTCCTGGTTTCAAAATATACTACAAAGCTATAGTAACCAAAACAGCATGGTACTGGCATAAAAACAGACACACAGATCAATGGAACAGAATCAAGAGCCCAGAAATAAAACCAGACATCTATCAACAGCTAATTTTCAACAAGGGAGCCAAGAACATACAATGGAGAAAGGAAAGTCTCTTCAATAAACGGTGTTTGGAAAACTGATCAGCAGCATGCAAAAAAAATGAAAGTAGACCATTATCTTACACCACACACAAAAATGAACTCAAAATGGATTAAAGACTTGAATGTAAGACCTGAAACCATGAAACTTCTGGAAGAAAACATAAGCAGTATGCTCTTTGACATTCGTCTTAGCGGCATATTTTCAAGTCCCAAGTCTGACCGGGAAAGGGAAACAATAGAAAAAGTAAACAAATGGGACCACATCAAACTAAAAACCTTCTGCACAGCAAAGGAAATCATCAACAAAATGAAAAGACAATATAACAACTGGGAGAAGATATTTGCAAACCATATACCTGATAAGGGGTTAATATCCAAAATACATGAAGAACTCATACATCTCAACAACAAAAAAATGAACAACCCAATTAAAAAATGAGCAAAAGACCTGAACAGACTTTCCTCTAAGGAAGATATACAGATGACCAACAGGCATATGAAAAAATGTTCAACATCATTCACTATCTGGGAAATGCAAATAAAAACTTCAATGATATCACCTCATGCCCGTCAGAATGGCTATAATTACCAAGACAGGAAATAACAAGTGTTGGAGAGCATTTTGAGAGAAGGGAACTCTCATACACTGCCGGTGGGAGTGCAAACTGATGCAGACACTATGGAAAACAGTATGGAGATACCTCAAAAACTTAAGAATAGAACTACCATAAAATCCAGCTATTCCACTGCTGAGTGTTTATCCAAAGAACATGAAAATATGAATGCATCAAGATACACGCACCCCTACGTTCATTGCAGCATTATTCACAATAGCCAAGACTTGGAAGCAACCTAGGTGCCCATCAAGGGAAGAAAGGATAAAGAAGATGTCATATATATACACGATGAAATACCACTCAGCCATAAAAAAGGACGAAATCTTGCCATTTGTGACAACATGGATGGACCTTGAGAGTATTATGCTAAGCGAAACAAGTCAGAGGGATAAAGTCAAATACTGTATGATCTCACTCATAAGTAGAAGATAAAAACAACAACAAACAATCACATAGAGACAGAGATTGGATTGGTGGTTACCAGAGGGAAAGGGGGGAGGGAGGAAGGCGAAAGGGACAATTAGGCACATGTGTGTGGTGATGGATTTTAATTAGTATTTGGGTGGTGAACATGACATAATCGATACAGAAATTGAAATATAATGATGTACACCTGAAATTTATGTTAGTTATAAGCCAAAGTTACTGCAATAATAAAACAAAAAGATTCTCAGAACAATAAAGATTTTTTAAATAAAAAAATAAAAATCAACCGACCATAAATGTAAGGTTTCGTTCCTACTATCTCAATTCTGTTCCGTTGTTGTATATATTCCAGTATTATACTGTCTTCATTACTATAGCTTTGTAGTAAGTTTTGAAATCAGTAAGTCTGATTTCTGCAACTTGCTTTTTCTTTTTCAAGATTGTTTTGGCTCTTCTGAGTCTCTTCCAATTTTCATATGAATTTTAGAATCAGCTTGTCAATTTCTGCAAAAAGGAGGCCAGGACTTTGATAGGGATTACATTGAAGCCATAGATCAATACAGAATATTGCCATCTTAAAAATATTAAATCTTCCAATCCGTAAACACAGGTTGTCTTTTTTATTTATTAGATATTTAATTTCTTTAAACAATATTTTGCAGTTTTCAGTGTATAAATCTTGTACTTCTTTTTAAAATGTATTCCTAAATATTTTATTGTTTTTGAAGGTAATGTAAGTGGAACTGTTTTCTTAATTTCACTTTGAGATAGTTAATTGCTATTATGTAGAAATACAATTGTTTTCGTATATTGATCTTATGCAAACTTGCTGAACTCATTTATTAGCTCAAATAGCTTTTTGTAGATTCCTTATGGTTTTATATATACAAGATCATGTCCTCTGCAAATAGAGATTGTTTTACTCTTTCCGTCTGAACTGAATGCATTTTAATATATTTTTCCTGCTTAATTTCCTTGGCTAATACCACAATTACAATGTTAAATGGAAGTGACAAGAGCAGACACCTTGTTTTCATCCTGCTCTTTGGTAAAAAATTTTCAGTCTTTCCTCTTTAATCATGATGTTAGCTATGGAATTTTCATAGATATCCTTTATCAGGTTGAGGAAGTTTCCTCTCTAATCCTAATTTGTTGAGGGTCCTGGATTTTGTCAAATAATTTTCTTCTTTTTTTACGATAATAATGTGTTAAAGATTTTTGTGTGTATATTCAGAAGGAATATTGGTTTGTAATTTATTTCTTGTAATGTCTTTTTTCTGGTTTGGGTTTCAGGGTAATGCTGGCCTCATAGAATAAGTTGAGAAGCATTCCTTCTTTGATTTACTGGGAATATTTTTTTAAGAATTGGTGTTAATTCCTTATTAAGTATTTGATAGAATTAATCAGTGAAACCATTTCGGTCCTGGGATTTTCTTCATAGGAAGTTTCTGATTACTAATTCAGTCAATTTGCTTGTTGTAGGTCTTTCTTCTTCAGTGTTTTTTTGGCAGTTTGTGTCTTTTTAGGAATTTTTCAATTTCATCTAAGTTATCTATTTTTTTGGCATACAGTTGTTCATAAGTATTCCCTTATAATCCTTTTTATTTCTGTAAGATTGGTAGTAGTGTCCCCTTTTTTATTTCTGATTCTAGTAATTTCAGTTCCCTCTCTGTGTGTGCCTCTCTCTCTCATCTGTCTAGTTAAATGTCTGTCAGTATTTTTGGTGTTTTCAATAAACCAACTTTTGGTTTCATTTATTTTCTCTATTGTTTTACTATTCTCTATTTCATTTATTTTCAATCTAATCTTTATTATTTCTTTCCTTCTGCTTGCTAGGAGTTAGTTTGCTGTTCTTTTTACAGTTTCCTAAGGTGGAAATTTAGATTATTGATTTGAGTTGTTTATTTTTTAAATATAGACTTGTATAGCTATAAGTTTCCCTCTAAGCATTGCTTTAGCTTCCTTCCATGCTATGGACTCAATATTTGTGTTCCACAAAATGCATATGTTGAAGTCTAACCCTCAATGTATTAGGATTAGGATGTAGGGCCTTTGGGAGGTGATTAAGTCATTAAGTGGAGCCCTCATGAAAGGGATTGTGCCCTTAAAAAAGAGACCCCAGAGAGGGCATATCATAAGTTTTGTGTTTTGTGTTTTTGTTTTCAGGCATCTCAAAGTTTTTTTCATTTCTCTTATGACTTATTCTTTGGCCCATTGGTTATTTAAAACTGTGTTATTTAATTTGCACATATTTGTGAATTTACCAAAGTTCTTTCTGTTATTCATTACTAACTTCATTCTTTTGTGGTTGTAGAACATATAATGTATTATTTCTATACTTTTAAATTTATTGAGATTTTTTTACATTATAACATTATGGTCTATCCTGGTGAATATTCTGTGTTCACTTGAGATAAATGTGTATTCTGCTCTTCTTGTTGTGTGGAATGTTCTATAAGCTGTAGTTGGTGCATAGTATTGTTCAAGTCTTCTATTTCCTTTTTCATCTTCTATGTAGTTGTTCTATACATAATTGAAAGTGGGGTATTGAAGTCTCCAGCTAGTATTGTTGAATTGTCTGTTTCTTCAATTCTGTCAGTTTTTGCTCATGTATTTTGGGGCTTTATTTTTAGGTGTGTATGTTTATAATGGTTCTATCTTCTTGATGGATTGACTCTTTTATCATTATAAAATATCCCTCTTTGTCATTAGTAACAATTTTTGTCTTATCTATTGTGTGTGATATTGACATAGGCACTCCAGATCTCTTTTGTTTACTCTTTGCATGGTATATCTTTTTCCATCAATTTACTTGCAACTTATTTGTGTTTTTGAATGTAAAGTGTGTCTCTTATAAACAGGGCATAGTCGCATCCTGTTTCTCTTTATCCATTCTGCAAATCTCTGTCTTTGAAGTGTTTAAACCATTTGCATTCAATGTACGTACTAATAAGGTAGGATTTATACCTGCCATTTTGCTATTTGTTCCACATGCATCTTATGTCATTTTTGTTCATCTAGTCCTCCATTACTGCCTTCTTTTATATTAAAGAGATATTTTCAGTGTATGATTTTAATTCCCTCATCATCTCTTTTACTATAGTTTTGGGTTATTGTCTTACTTTTTGCCCTGGGGATTATAATTCACAAGTTAATATAAAACAATCTACTTCAGATTAATATCTACTTAATTTCAATAGTATAGAAAAATGTTACATTTTATAGAATAGAGCTCCAACTCTGTTCTGATCTTTCCAATACCTGCCAGACTTCTGGTTTCACTGTGATTGTGGCCTATCAGTTTTTGAAGCTACTGATGAGCTGGGAAGAGAGTATGGTAATGCAGCAATTTAAAATGCCACAAAGTATGCTGTCGTTACTGAGATTCAGCCTTTTTCTTGAATAAACACTCTTTTAATTGCTGAAAAGTTTTAGTTAATTTCTGAAGTTCTAAAAAAGTTAATTCTGATAATTTCTGCTAGTGTTCTTGTTGATTTTATGGAGGAAAGAATTTCTGGTATTCCTTACTCTGTCTTTTTTGATGACATTACTTTCAGTACCTCTGCTTAAAAAAAATTCTTACCTTGCTCTCTCCACTGTGAAAAAAGTTCAAAATCTTTAACTTTACCTCAAGGACCACTAAGATCTAGCCCCTTCCTATCTCTCTACCTTTATCTCTCTCCCCTTTACACTCTATTCTCAAATGATGCTTAAGTTATTTCACCTTCTTTAAAGAATCATATTCTCTCTCATTTCTGAGCTTCTATACATTGACTCTCCCCACCCCCACTCCGCGCCTACTGGGATACTCTTCCTTTCCTCTCATTTTTAACTGGTTAACTCCAAAGAGCTTAATAAGTCCATTCCATCTGTACAAGGTTAAGTCATCCTTCTGTGCTTTCCCTTAGCATTTAACATATGTTGTGATTGTTTTGGCAATGTCTGCTTTCCTATTAGACTGTAAGCTCTGGGAGGACATGCCTGTGTTGTTTACAGTTCTAGTCATTTAGTAGATACTCAGTAAATGTTAGTGAATGAATAGATGCTATTCCCACTATATAGTTGGGGAAACTAAAGCTCAGAAAATTTAAAAGTTAAAGTTAAGTAACTTGCCCAATGTTATTCATGTGGTAAATAGCAGAGGTATGTTTGAACCCACAAATGATGTCAGAGCCAATGCTCTTTCCTCTCTGCCATGCTGCTTCTACACAGCCTCTGCCAGGTGGGTGTACTGAAGGTCCTTATGAACTCAAACCCAACTCTTTGGGAGTGGGGAAAACCCTATTCTGGCCTAGGTAAAGCAGTTCTCAGTTTTTCTCAGTACCCAGCATGGGAAAAGTTCTGCCTGGGCAAAGCTGGCATGTGACCAGTGCTGAGGTGAGAGCTGGCCTGCTAGCACAAGAGACCCTTACTACATCCTTCCTTTGCATCATCACAATGCTGAATAGATCCAGAGCTAGAACTGAGAGGAGAGCTAAAAAGTGCGTGGTGGCGAGGATAAGGAAGCCTGTACCTTTAGTGGGAGGAGGCAGGGCATGTGTAGGATGCTTTTGAGGGTAAAGGAGGAAGACACAAGGAGGAAAATCAATCCCCTTTGACCCCTTCAGTGGGGCTTCTGCCATCACCTCTCTCCACATATAACACTGATGCCCTAGTTTATTATTTTTTCTTTTACTTTCTTTTTTCTTTTTTTTATTGTGGTAACATTGGTCTATAACATTATATAAATTTCAGGTATACATCATTATATTTCAATTTATGTATAGATTACATCATGTTCACGACCCAAAGACTAATTACGGTCCATCACCATACCACGTGTGAGAATCACCCTTTTTGCCCTTATCCCTCCCCCTTCCCCTCTGGGAACCAACAATCCAATCTCTGTCTCTATGTGTTTGTTTGTTGTTGTTTTTATCTTCTATTTATAAGTGAGATCATATGGTATTTGGCTTTCTCCCTCTGACTTATTTTGCTTAGCATAATACCCTCAAGGTCCATCCATGTTGTCACAAATGGCAGGATTTCATCTTTTTTTATAGCTGAGTGGTATTCCATTGTGTATATATACCACATCTTCTTTATCCATTCGTCTCTTGATGGGCACCTAGGTTGTTTCCAAGTCTTGGCTATTGTGAATAGTGCAATTAGCATAGGGGTGCATATATCTTTACACATTCATGTTTTCATGTTCTTTGGATAAATATTCAGTAATGGAATAGCTGGATCATATGGTAGTTCTATTCTTAATTCTTTGAGAAATCTCCATACTATTTTCCATAGTGGCTGCACCAGTTTGCATTCCCACCAGCAGCGTATGATAGTTCCCTTTTCACCACATCCTCTCCAACACTGGTTATTTCCTGTCATGTTAATTATAGCCATTCTGATGGGCGTGAGGTGATATCTCATTGTAGTTTTGATTTGTATTTCCCGAATAATTAGTGATATTGAACATCTTTTCATGTGCCTGTTGGTCATCTGTATATCTTCTTTGGAGAAATTTCCATTCAGATTTTTTGTCCTTTTTTGTATGTGTGTGAGGAGGATCAGCCCTGAGCTAACATGCATGCCAATCCTCCTCTTTTTGCTGAGGATGACCAGCCATGAGCTAACATCTATTGCCAATCCTCTCCTTTTTCTCCCCAAATGTAATAGTTGCACATCCTTCTAGTTGCTGTATGTGGGACGCAGCCTCAGCATGGCCGGACAAGCAGTGCGTTGGTGCGCGCCCGGGATCTGAACCCGGGCCCCCAGTAGCGGAGCGTGCGCACTTAACCACTAAGCCATGGGGCCAGCCCCTGTCAATTTTTTAATTGGGTTGTTAGTTTTTTTGTTCTTGAAATGTATGAGTTCTTTATATTTTTGGGACACTAATCCCTTATCAGATATATGGTTTGGAAATACTTTCTCCCAATTGTTGTCTTTTCATTTTGTTGATGGTTTCCTTTGCTGTGCAGAAGCTTTTTAGTTTGATGTAGTCCCATTTGTTTATTTTTTCTATTGTTTCCCTTGCCTGGTCAGACATGGTATTTGAAAACATGCTGCTAAGACCGACGTCGAAGAACGTACTTCCTGTGTTTTCTTCTAGAAGTTTTATGGTTTCAGGTCTTACATTCAAGTCTTTAATCCATTTTGAGTTAACTTTTGCATATGGTGTAAGACAATGGTTTACTTTCATTTTTTTGCATGCAGCTGACCAGTTTTCCCAAAACCATTTGTTGAAGAAACTTTCCTTTCTCCATTGTATGTTCTTGGCTCCCTTGTTGAAAATTAGCTGTCCATAGATGTCTGGTTTTATTTCTGGGCTCTTGATTCTGTTCCATTGATCTGTGTGTCTGTTTTTGTGCCAGTACCATGCTGTTTTGATAACTATAGCTTTGTAGTAGATTTTGAAACCAGGAACTGTGATACTTCCAGCTTTATTCTTTTTTCTCAGGATTCCTTTGACTATTTGAGGTCTTTCATTGTTCTATATAAACTTTAGGATTCCTTGTTCTATTTGTGTGAAAAATGTCCTTGGAAATTTGATAGAAATTGCATTGAATCTGTAGATTGCTTTAGGGAGTATCCCTAATCCATGAGCATGGATTATCTTTCCATTTCTTTGTGTCTTCTTCAATTTCTTTCAACAATGTTTTCTTTTTCCCTTGGTGAGGAAGATCCGCCCTGAGCTAACATCTGTTGCCAATCTCCCTCTTTTTTGCTGAGAAAGATTAGCCCTGAGCTAACATCTGTGCCCATCTTCCTCTATTTTGTATATGGGATGCTGCCACAGCCTGGCTTGATAAGTGGTGTTTAGGTCCTTGCTTGGGATTCAAACTTGTGAACGCTGAGCTGCTGAAGTGGAGCCCACTAACTTAACCACTACACCAATGGGTAGGCCCCTCAACAATGGTTTATAGGTTTCAGTGTACAGGTCTTTCACCTCTTTGGTTAAATCTATTCCTAGGTATGTTATTCTTTTTGTTGCCATTGTAAATGGGATTGAATTCTTAATTTCTTTTTCTGCTACTTTGTTGTGTGTAGAAACACAACTGATTTTTGTATATTGATTTTTATCCTGCAACTTTATGTATTCGTTGATTATATCTAATCATTTTTTGTAGATTCTTTAGGGTTTTCTATATATAAAATCATGTCATCTGCAAACAGTGAGAGTTTCACTTCTTCCTTTCCAATTTGGATCCCTTTTATTTCTTTTTCTTGCCTGATTGCTCTGGCCAGGACTTCCAATACTATGTTAATTAAGAGTGGTGAAAGTGGGCATCCTTCCCAGGTTCCTGTTCTTAGAGGGAGAGCTTTCAGTTTTTTTCCATGAGTATGATATTAGCAGTGGGTTTGTCATATATGGGCTTTATTATGTTGAGGTACTTTCCTTCTAGACCCATTTTATTCAGAGTTTTTGTCATAAATGGATGCTGTATCTTGTCAAATGTTTTCTCTGCTTCTAATGAGATGATCATGTGATTTTTATTCTTCACTTTGTTAATGTAGTGTATCACGTTGATTGATTCGTGGATGTTGAACCATCCCTGTATCCCTGGGATAAATCCCACTTAATCATGTTGTATGATCTTTTTAATGTACTGTTGTATTCGATTTGCTAGTATTTTGTTGAGGATTTTTGCATCAATATTGATCAATCATATTGGCCTGTAATTTTCTCCTTTTATGTTGTCCTTGTCTGGTTTTGGTATCAGGGTAATGTTGGCCTCCTAGAATGAAATAGGAGGCTTCCCCTCCTTCTCAACTTTTTGAAAGAGTTTGAGATGGATAGGTATTAAGTCTTAGAATCTTTGGTAGAATTCACCAGGGAAGCTGTCTAGTCCTGGACATTTATTTTTTGGGAGGTTTTTGATTACTGTTTAGATCTCCTTACTGATGATTGTTCTATTCAAAATCTCTATTTCTTCTTGATTCAGTTTTGGAAGGTTGTATGATTCTATGAATTTATCCATTTCTTCTAGGTTATCCAATTTATTGACACACAGCTTTTCATAGTATTCTCGTATAATCTTTTGTATTTTTGAGGTGTCCATTGTAATTTCTCCTCTTTCCTTCTGATTTTATTTATTTGAGCCTTCTCTCTTTTTTCTTGGTGAGTCTAGCTAAAGGTTTGTCAATTTTGTTTATCTTTCAAAGAATCAGCTCTTAGTTTCATTGATTTTTTTCTATTTTTTTTTTTTTTTTGGTCTCTATTTCATTCATTTCATTTTTATCATTTCCTTCCTTCTACTGATTTTGGTCTTTTTTTGTTCTTTTTTGTTCCTTTAGGTGCACTGTTAGATTGTTACTTGACGTTTTTCTTGTTTATTGAGGTAGGCCTGTATTAATATAAACTTCCCTCTTAGGACCGCTTTTGCTGTATTCCATAAATTCTGCCATGTCGTATTTTCATTTGTCTCCAGGTATTTTTTGATTTCTCCTTTGATTTCTTCATTTACCCAATAGTTGTTCAGTAGCATTTTGTGTAATCTCCACATGTTTGTGGCTTTTCCAGTTTTCTTCTTGTAGTTGATTTCTAGTTTTACGCCATTGTGGTCAGAAAAGATGCTTGGTATTATTTCAATCTTCTTAAATTTATTGAGACTTGTTTTGTGGCCTAATATGTGATCTATCCTGGAGAATGTTCCATGTCCATTCGAAAAGAATATGTATTCTGCAGTTTTTGGATGGAATGTTCTGTATATATCTACTAAGTCCATCTGGTCTAATGTATCATTTACAGCCAATGATTCCTTATTGATCTTGTCTTTGGATGATCTATCCATCAATGTAAGTGGAGTCTTAAAGTCCTCTACTATTATTATATTACTGTCAATTTCTCCTTTCATGCCTGTTAATAATTGCTTTATATATTTAGGTGCTCCTATGTTGGGTGTACATATATTTACAAGTGTTATGTCCTCTTATTGGATTGATCCCTTTATCATTATGTAGTGCCCTTCTTTGTCTCTTGTTACGGTTTTTGTTTTAAAGTCTATTTTGTCTGATATGAGTATTGCTACCCCAGCTTTCTTTTCATTGCCATTTGCATGGAGTATCTATTTCCATCCTTTCACTTCCAGCTTGTGAGTGTCTTTAGGTCTGAAGTGTGTCTCTTGTATGCAGCATACATATGAGTCTTGTTTTTTTATCCATTCAGCCACCGTACGTCTTTTGATTGGGGCATTTAGTCCACTGACATTTTAAGTAGCTATTGATAAGAATGTACTTATTGCCATTTTGTTACGTTTTTTCTGGGTGTTTTAATAGTTCTCTGTTCCTTTCTTCTTCTCTTGCTCTCTTACCTTGTAGTTTGATGGCTTTCTTTAGTATTATGTTTGGATTCCTTTCTGTTAATTTTTTATGTATTTATTATAGGCTTCTGCTTTGTGGTTATCATGAGGTTCATATATAGAAATCTATATAAATAGCAATCTATATTAAGTTGATGGTCTCTCACGTTTGACCCCTTACTGAAAGCCCTACTCTTTTACACCCCTCCACCCACATGTTATGTTTTTGATATCATATGTAACCTCATTTTTGTGTCTGTGTATCCCTTAACTTCTCATCATGGAAATAGATAATTTTAGTACTTTTGTACTTTGAACTTCATATTAGCTTCATAGCTGGCTGATCTGCTACCTTTACTGTATGTTTGCCTTTACCAGTGATTTTTTTTTCTTTGATAATTTTCTTATTCCTATTTGTAGTCCTTTCTTTTCCACTTAAAAAAGTCCCTTTAGCATTTCTTATAAGGCCAGTTTAGTGGTGGTGAACTGCTTAAATTTTTACTTGTCTGGAAGATTCTTTATCTCTCCTTCCATTCTGAATGATAACCTGCCGAGTAGAGTATTCTTGGCTTTAGGTTTTTTTCCTTTCAGCACTTCAAATATATCATGCCACTCCCTTCTAGCCTGTAAGGTTTCTGCTGAGAAGTCAACTGATAGCCTTATGGGGTTTCCTCTGTATGTAACTTGTGGCCTTTCTCTTGCAGCTTTTTGGATTCTCTCTTTATCTTTAATTCTTGACATTTTAATCATAACGTGTCTTGGTGTGGACATCTTTGGGTTTATCTTGTTTGGTGCTCTCTGTGCTTCCTGTACCTGGATGTCTGTTTGCTTCCTTAGGTTAGGAAGTTTTCAGCTATTATTCTTCAGATAGATTCTCTGCTCGTTGTGTCTCTCTTCTCCTTCTGGGACACTAGATAATATATATTATATAATATATGATACATAATATAATATGGATGTTAATGTGCTTGTTGTTATCCCAGAGGTCCCTTAGACTGTCCTTGTTCTTTTTAATTCTTTTTTCTGTTCAGCTTGGGTGATTTCTTCTAGTCTTTCATCCTGCTCACTGATCCACTCTTCTGTATCATCTACTCTGCTATTGACTCCCTCTAGTGAATTTTTCATTTCCTTTATTGTATTCTTCATTTCTGATTGGCCTTTTTATTTTCCAATTATTTGTTGAAGTTCTCACTGTGTTTATCTATTCTTCTCCCAAGATCAGTAGCATCCTTATGCCTATTAGTTTGTACTCTTTATCAGGTAGATTGTTTACCTCTGTTTCATTTAGTTCTTTTTCTGAAGATTTGTTCTGTTCCCTTATTTGAAACATATTCCTTTGTCTCCTCATTTTTCCTCTTTTTCTGTGCTTATATCTATGTATTATGTAGGTCAGCTACATCTCCTGATCTTGGAGATGCCTTATGAGGCCCAGCAATGTGCTTCCCTCTCGTCACCAGTTCCAAATGTTCCAGGAGTGTCCCCTGTGTGGGCTATGTGTGTCCTTCTGTTGTGGCAGGGTTGCTTTTGCTGCAGGTGCATGGGAAGGCTAAGCTGTCCCCTTGGCTGGCTGGTTGTAAGGCTCAGCTGCGTGTGGCTGCTACAGTCCCTTTAGTCACTATATTGGGCAGGGGGGAGCCCCATCACAGTTGGCTGCAAGGTCTAATAGCACATACCTGCTGCTGTTTTGCTGTTAAGTGAGTAGGCCCCCAGTATGTCTGGTTGCTGGCCTCAGGGGCACACAACTTCTGCAGTTGTCAGCTCTCTTAGGAGTGCAGCTGGGTGGGGCCAGCCACAGGCATGGCAGCACACAATTGTTTCAGGTGTTGGAAGGTGTGGCAGATCCCCTATGTGGCTGTTTGAGAAGCACAAGTCTGCTGCAGTTGACAAGCTCCGCCATTTGCCGGCCTACACACCCCTTCAATGCAATCCTGCCCTGTGTGCACACTCCACCCCAGTGACGTGGGACCCACTTGCCCCACAGCAGATGTCCCACACACCCCACATATGTGGGTCCACAAGTTGCCTGAAGGCTTGCTGGTGGGCGTGGCCAGTCCCTAGTGCAGGCTGGCTGTCTTGGCTGAGCTGGATTAAATCAGTGCTCTAGCAGGCAGGGCAAACCCCTGTGCTAACATGCCAGAGGAGGAACTCCCATGGCAGCTGCCAGTGTCAGTGTCAACATACCTGTACTAGGTCACAATAATGGCTGCTGCCAATGTTTCACTTCCTGGGGAGGTGGGCCCAGCCACCTCCTGCCTCACTGAGATGTGCCAAGAGCCTATCGAGTGAGTCTCTTTCACCAAAGGACTGTGCACCTTTCTTTCTGGTGAGTTTGTGTTGCTGTCTGAAATGGGTGGATTTGTGCATGGGCCCTTTAAGAGCAGGCTTTTCTTTCTCTTATGTTCGATAGCTTTTCTGCGGGTATTCCCTGTTGTTTTTAACAGCCAGCAAAGCCAGATATTATGGCAGTTGTCTCAGTCATGCTGAGTTCAAAAGCTGCTTATTGTGGCAAATCTCTCCCATCAGACCCCCTGCTCCTCCAGGAAAAGCTTTGTACCTTAAGATTGCTCCCAGCCGTGAAGCACTGTGGCTAGAATGTGGTTTTTTCCTCTCCAAAAAGGTATTTCTGCCTCTTCCACCTCAGTCAGCACTGTCCCTTGTTATGGGGGTTCTTTTTATCCAGTTTCCGGTTCTCTCTCTGGGGTAATTGTTCCAAGTGTAGTTGTAAATTTTTGTGTCCATGGGAGGAGGTGAGTTCAGAGTCTTCCTATGCCACCAGCTTCCCAGTAATCCTGATACCCCAGTTTAGACTCACAATCCAAAGGCTTTTTTCCAACATTCATCTTCCAGCAGCCTCTCACATTGCTGACAATCCCTTCTTTCTTGACACTTGATTACTCTGTGAGCTATATGATACAGCTTCATGTGACTGAGTTTTCCTCCCACTTCTTTGCTTATGCCTTCTCTGTACTCTTTGGGATCTTCTCTTGCTGTCCCTCAATGTTGTTGTTAAAATATGTCAGTTTTGATGCTGGGTAGATGTGGAAAGTGAGGCTGAAGAAAGAGGTGTTGAAAGTTTGTATACAGAAGAGCTAACCCCTCTCTGTAGGAAGTAACTCTCCATTCCTGGTTTCTAGGAGAAGGAATTTCCTAAACACTACTGTCCTCTTCTCACAACTCTAATTGGTGATTTTGGAAGGAGAAACCAGGCAAGTAAGTCTAGCCCCTTCCTCTCCTCCTTTTCTTGGGAGAGGCCTGCCCACAGAGGAGGTATACTCTCAATGGATCTCCACCATGCAGCCACCTTAGAAGAACAGGCCCTGCCCTTATGGTGAGGCCTGGGATGGTCCAGCACTGCAGACAACTGAGTAGGTAAACGTCTCTAATTCTGGGCTTCAGTATTAGGAAACCAATTTGGCCTTAATGTATGCCATGTTCTAATTTCAGCTTTGTGGGTATAAAGATGATATTTTGCTGTCCATATGCCTTTCTCCTTTGTCTCATTTATCAGTTGGTTTGGAACTTAGGCAGGGAAGACATTTACCAGTATTTGAGCTCTACTACCCTGTCACCCTCCAACAACTTCTTCACTCTCATTCTCGGCAGTCAGTCTACCCTTTGACCAAAAAATTGGAGCATTTTTCTCTAAAGAAATTGATAAACTCCAGAAAAAATTACTTTCATATTCTGACATTTTGGGGTTTCCTAGTATATTGTCCAGCTCATCACTCAGTCATCCTAAACTGAAGCCTGCCAGCCAACAATCCCCTTCCACCAGCTCCCAACCAGATTTTTAAAATTTTTATTTTTGAATTACTTCAGATTTACAGAAAAGTTGCAGAAATACTAAAATAATTCCTGTATACCCTTCACTCACATTCCCAAAAGTGTTAACATTTTATCATATTTGCTTTTTCTCATCTTATCTACCTGTCTATATCTACTTATCTGTCTCTGTCTGTCTATCTATCTATCTATCTATCTATCTATCTATCTATCTATCTATACATAATTTTTAAACGATTTGAGAAGAAGTTGCAGGCATGATGCCCCTTTTCTCTTAAATACTTTTTTTTTTGTGTGAGGAAGATCAACCCTGAGCTAATATCCATGCCAATCCTCCTCTTGTTTTTTTTTTTTCGCTGAGGAAGACTGGCCCTGAGGTAACATCTATTGCCAATCCTCCTCCTTTTTTTCCCTTTTTCTCCCCAAAGCCCCAGTAGATAGTTGTATGTCATAGTTGCACATCCTTCTAGTTGCTGTATGTGGGACGCAGCCTCAGCATGGCCGGACAAGCGGTGCGTTGGTGTGCCCCTGGGATCCAAATCCGGGCTGCCAGTAGCAGAGTACACGCTGTTAACGGCTAAGCCATGGGGCCAGCCCTTCTCTTAAATACTTAAGTGTCAATTTCTTAAGAACAAAGACATTCCTTTACATAACCACAGTATACTCATCAAAATCATGAAATTAACATTGGTATAATGCTATTGTCAAATCTATAAGCCTGATTCAGAATTCACCAATTGACTCACTAATATATTTATAGCAAAATAAATTATTTGCGGGTCCAGGATCCAATCCAATCTCCTTTAATCTGGGTCAGTTCCCTCATCTTTCTTTCTCTTTCTTGACATGGCCTTGACATTTTTGGAGAGGACAGACCATTTATTTTGTAGAATGAATACTCCTTACTTTTAGTTTGCCTGATGTTTCCTCAGGATTAGATTTGAGTTATGCATTCTTATCAAACATACTACAGAGGTGATGTTTTATCCTTCTCACTGCCTCATATCATCAGGTGTGTGATGTCTATTTGTCCCATTACTGATAATGTTCACTTTAATCACCTGGTTAAAGTGGCGTTTGCCAAGTCTGTCCACTGTAAAGTTGCTACATTTCCCTTTGTATTAATAACTGTCTTGTGGGGAGATACTTTGAGACTATGTAAATATCCTGTTTCTCATCAAACTTTTACCCACTAGTTTTAGCATTCATTGATGATTCTTGCCTGAAACAATCATTACTATGGTGGTTGCCCAACGGCAATTTTCTAATTCCAACATTTCTTCTACATTTATTAGTTGGTGTTCTACTATAAGGAAGAGCTTTTCTGTCTCCATTTATGCATTAATTTATTTATATCAGCATAGACTCTTGAATTCTTATTTATTTTGTGGGTTATATTCTGTTACTTGCATTATTTATTTTGATACTCAAATTGTCCCGGATTTGACCAGTAGGAGCCCCTTCAAAGTGGCTCCTGTGTCTTTTGGACATGTCCCCAACATTCTTTGAGCATGTCCTTACTTTTTGGCATACCAAGATGTTCCAGGCTCATCTTGTATTCTCTTTGCTCCAGCCCCGAAACTGGCCGTTTCTTCATTTTTAATGGACGATGGTACAAAACCAATACACACATAGCTCTCAGAGGATGAAGCTAGACTAAATGCAGATATAGACATATAGAGGTACATTAAAAACCATACTGATACCTCCAATTCCAATCCAGCACCACGTGGTTCATTCTAACCATCTTCCTTTTCATATTTGTAACTCCCTTCTTTAACAGTGAAAATCTTGGCTCCCATTTTCCACAATATATTTACTTATGTACTCAATCCTAGAACCCACGTAAAGTAGTTTTGGAGATGATAAATCATACCACTGCAAAAACAAACCAGCTAACTAGAGTTTGAAATTTGCTTATATTTCCTTTTTGTCTTTAGCTTGAGGGTATACAAGTCAAAATGCTGTGTTTAAAAGTTACTTAGGTTGGTTCTTTATTTTCCTCTTCAGTGAAGTTATGTTATTCATTTGAAATATAGTTTATTTGTTTCTGTTTGTATTTCGTTTTTGGTTTTCCTTCATCCTTGTTGATTTTATTTATTCCTAACCAGATTCTTAATGCCCTATAATAAAATATGAATGTAAAATCAAGGAACCCCAGACACATGATGAATGTTTCCAACACTAAATATAGAGAACAGATAAACAGGAAAAAAAAAGATCATTTTGGAAGAAACAGTAAAAATTCAGGGAATTGGAAGTGAACTTAAACTCTAATTTGTCTTTTCAGAGTGATTCAAGAAGAATGGATTTAGAAAATAAAAGCAGATTAATAAGGAAAAAAATCAGAGAATGAGAGAGCTCCTGGAATTTAAAAATATATTCTCAAATTAAAAAAAAAAAATTAATGGAGGAATTGGTGGACAAGTCAAGAAAATCTCCCAGACAGGAGAATGAAAAGACAAAGGTAAAGAAAACATAGGAGAAAAAAAATAAGAGGCATAAAAGAATCAATTCAAGAGACTCATCGTCCAAATAATAAGGATAACATAAGAGGAGAGAAAGTGTAGAGGCAGAAAATTATCAGAGAAATAATTCAAAAGATTTTTCCCAGAGCCAAAGGACATGAGTCTCTAAATTGTTTTTTTTTTTTACTTTTTATTTATTTTTTAATTTTATTGAGGTCACATTGGTTTATAACATTGTGTAAATTTCAGGTGTACATCATTAAATTTTGGCTTCTGTATAGACTGCATCGTCTTCACCATCAAAAGTCTAGTTTCCATCCGTCACCATACAAATGTACCCTTTTACCCCTTTAGCCCTCCCCTACTCCCTTCCCCTCTAGTAACCACCAATCTGGTCTCCTTATCTATGTATTTGTTTATTTATCTTCCACATATGAGTGAAATCATATGTTACTTGTCTTTCTCTGTCTGATGAGTCTCTAAATTGAAAGAGTACAATAAATGTTCTCCCAAAGACTGAAAAGGAGCCCCATGCCTAATCACAGTATGATAAAATCTTAAAACATTAAAGAGAAAGAGGAGATCCTAAAAGCTTTCAGAGTAAAAATCAGGTCACATACAAAGGAATAAGAATCAGATTAACCTTAGACTTCTTATCAAAAAGCTTTGCATTTTAGAAGACAATGAAGCAATACCGTGAAATAATCATGAGACAATGTTTTCAACCAATAATTCTATACCAACAAAACTACAAGTTAAGTATGATAGTAGAAAAAAAAAAAGACATATTCAGACTGTCAAGGACTCATAAAATTAAGCTCCCACACACTTTTTTATTGGGAAATTCCTTGAGGATGTGCTCCACCAAATGTGGGACTACCCCAAGAAAGTGTAAACAGTAGAACATACCTAGGAAAACCTTGAAGATCCAGGATGATGAAAACTGTGTATCTGGCCTACTGACCAACCAATCCACATAGAAGCAGGAAGATGACCTCTGATTCCAGGAGGAAGAACTCTGAAAAAAAAGTAACTGGTTAGAATACCTAATACGATGCAGAGTTTGAAGAAAATTATTGAGAATATGATGAAAATAAGTTAAAAAATGAAAGGAAGATAAAGTCAATTACAAACACCAGGATAAAACAAAAATTTATACAAGAAAGAAAATGTAATTATAGTATACTACTTGGCTCTTCAGTGAACAATATTTATAAAGAAACAATGATGTTAAGTTTATTGCTTTTCAACTTTCAAATTAGCATGATTTTGTTACCTATCCTTTAGTAAACATTGTGTTGTACATGGAAGTTAATTTTGAGAATTCCCACTTATGTAGACAGCCCTCAACAACATGCAGCTTCAGCAAGACGCATTCTTTTTTTAGAGTAAATTTGTAATGGTTCAGAATCATTCAGAATTCTTTGAGCTCACTTCAGGTGAAGTTTGTGTTTCTAACTCCTGCAGTTTATTCCTAAATTCATACTGTATGTTTGAAATAAACAACAATATCACTGTGATTATTTTTTTTCCTTTCTAGTCTGTTTATTTATTCATTCATTCATTCATTCCTTTTAATGACCATGTTGTTTTAGGTTTTTTTTTGTTTTTTTTTTTTAATTTTTTGTTTATTGCAGTAACATTGGTTTATAACATTGTATAAATTTCAGGTGTACATCATTCTACTTCTATTTCTGCATAGATAACATCATGTTCACCACCCGAATATTAATTACAACCCATAACCACACACATGTGCCTAATTATCCCTTTCGCCCTCCTCCCTCCCCTCTTCCCCTCTGGTAACCACCAATCCAATCTGTCTCTATGTGTTATCTACTACTTAATGAGTGAGATCATACGGTATTTGACATTCTCCCTCTGACTTATTTCACTTTGCGTAATACCCTCAATGTCCATCCATGCTGTGATTATTAATATAGCTTCGGCCAAAGAAAATTTCCACTCTGCATTTCCTTTCTGGCCATTATTATCATAATTTTTAGTGAAAAATTTTTAAATAAGGGCGAGAGATGTCAAAAATGATCCTCCCTTACCCTTTCCTTCAGATTTACTCCCAACTTTTGCCATCTGTACTTTAACTTTTACATTGATAATTTTTTTTATAATTTTATTTATTTATTTTTTCCCCCAAAGCCCCAGTAGACAGTTGTATGTCATAGTTGCACACCCTTCTAGTTGCTGCATGTGGGACGCGGCCTCAACATGGCCGGACAAGCGGTGCGTCGGTGGGCGCCCGGGATCCGAACCCGGCCGCTAAGCCACAGGGCTGGCCCCTACATTGATAATTTTTATATTGATAATATTTATACCATTTCTACTTTGTTCTAAATTTACACTTGTCTCCTGTGCTGTTTCCTTCCTGCTTAACTTGGGGAAGGGAGAATGGTGGTACAGAATTCCTGGAACAAGAAGCCTGCAAAAAGATTTGAAAAAGCTCAGGCAAGTCACTTGGTCTTTCAGCTTAGCCAAGGGAAAGACCCTCTCCATTTCCCCAGCATGTTTGTTTCAGAATGGGTCCTGGGATTCATGACCAGACTCTCCCTTCCTCCTTTATCCCTCCAAATATAAATGCACCCCCTGGAGGGCTGGTTCAGGAGACTAAGAGTGGGCCCCTGGGGGCAGCAACAGGGCCCAGTAAGGTGAGTCTTCAGGGTACTTCTCCTTTTGTATGTCAGCCAGGAGCAGGGCTAAGAGATTCATTGGACCTTGCCCCAGTTCTGTCCCACCTCCCTGCGAGTAGACACACGTATATACCAAAAGATGTGCCACATCTCACAAAAGTGACTCCTTTATACTATTCACCACATACTTTTCACATACATTATCACTATGTCTCAACATGGCAACATGGTGTGTATTTTTACCCTTATTTTATACATGAGGAAACTGAAGCTCAGAGAGGTGAGCGGCAGAGCTGGGATAATACGCCCAAGGCCACACGAACTTGATTCCAGGTTCCAAGGACAGAGAGATTCTTACTATATGGTTTGCTGGAGCTGCCTGTGAGCCACTGCCACTCCCTCCATATGAGAATTCTCATCCTATGGTGTAGATTAGGGAGCTTGGGTCTGTGGAGATGGCTCCAGGATGGGGCTGTGGGTCTGTATCCCTCCTCCTTTCCTCTCTTTCCTGTTGATCAGCTCTGGGTCTGGCTCTTACACTCTGAAATTGAAAGCAGGGTAGAAAAGTTGGAATGGGAAACAAATCATGGAAAAAAGCTAAAAACTGTCCAAAAGTCAGCATTCCTTTATGGGTAAACAAAATGGAATGGTCTGATGGTTACACAAGATGGCATTAAGTGTAAAATAATTGACCTCAATGTGAAATGCTGTTTTGAAAAATTCCAGATGAGGAATAAAAACAAGACAGTCTCAAATGGATTCAAAATTCCAAACGGTTAGAAAGTGGAAGACTCTGTGAAGCATGTTTCTCTTTCTTTTTCTCCCCCTACCAGGAGCTTTCCAGCAATCTTCTCTTCTAGTTAACACTGAGCAATGAGAAAGACTACTTTAAAAGGTGTTGCCTGTTTTGTTATGCAAAAGGAATGTCTAGGAGACCAGAATAGAATTATAGAATGAGCCATGTCTTGAATCCATAAGACCTGGATTTGAGCCCCAGCTCCTCCATTAACCTGCTTTTTCAGCCAGGTCAGTTCTCTCTGGGCCATCGTTTTCTTATTTATAAAATGGGAGTGACAGGGGAAGATGTTAAACTCTTTCCTGGTTCTGTGGACCATGCTCAGTCTTGTCTCTCTCCTCTCAGGAGTGTAGTCTCCTTGTTACAAAATGGGAGCATAGGGCTACATTACCTGGAAGGGCTCTTCCAGTTCTCCCATTTGGTATCTGAGATGAGAAGACACTCCTGGCTCACCTGTCCCCTTCTCTAGCTCCCCACATTAGGCCCCACACTGGATACTCTGTCCTTAAAGCTGAGGGAGTATCCCAGAAGAATGGTGTGTGTGAGTGTCCAGGCAAAGAAGGGAGGAGGAATTATGGCATGGTAGGGGAAATGCAGAATCGAGAGGAAGAGAGATGGGTTCAAATTTCAGCTCTACCACTTCCCAACTGTTGTGATTTTAAGCAAGTTACATAACCTTTTTGAGCCTTACTTTACTTACTGTCAAAACGTGGATAATATCTTCCACCTTGTGGGATGTTGTAAAGATCAAGTGAAAGAAGATATGTGAAAGGGCTTAAAACAGTGTTATATTGCTCTACAAATATCACTTATGGTCCAGCCTGATAGTCAGCGAGTTCACACTGGTATAGGGTCCATTCTGATTGGCCGGAGCTTATGCCACAGCAATTGTGAAGTATTTTGAGTATTACTCCTTGGTGGTTATTATTATTATTATTACCCAGGGTTTCTAGAAGGCCAGTCCTCTTAGAAAAATCTGGAAGACTCTCCTCCCCAGGCCCTGGAGAGTCACACCTCAGCTAGTCCTTGTTCCTTTCTAGGTGGCTTGTTCAGATATAAGTGAAGAGCAATTGTGGGGCATGTGTGCTCCTTTGAGTTCTGCAGTTATCAGGCGGTTCCTAACAGAGCTAGGTTGGAGCACGGCAAACCATGGCCATAGGTGAGCTATGATGAACATCCTGAACAGACAAGTTGAAAAGACATCTAAGAGTGTGATGAAGACAAGTTATGGAATGGTTTTCCATAGAAGTCTTGGTGAATAGAAGTCCCACTTACTTGTACTTGAGCAAATGCCATGTTCCTTCCATGGAGAGAGGGACTGCCATGCTCCTCAAACTTAACTGTGCATAGGAATCACCTGGGGATCATGTTAAAATGCAGGTTCTGATTCAAAGGTCTGTGATGGAGCCTGAGACTCTGCATTTCTAACAAGCCCCTAGACTATTCAAGGAACAATTGGCTAGATGACCTCATTGGGATCATGTGCCCTAAGATGATTAGTTCTCTCTGGAACAAGGGGCTGACTGCTATACTTTGTTTCTCTACTTCGATTCCAAGTCAGAACATGGTGATGAGGAGAAAAGGGAGAGGGACCTACTCTGGCCAAGGAATTGGTGACAGAGGTACAGCATGAGTGGACTGAAGTCCTGTAATGACCTCTCCTATCCATAGAACCCTCCCCTTTCCTGATTTTTGAGGGTCTCAATGAGCATGGGCTAAAGCAGGGCATTCAGAGAAATGAATAATTTACCATCTCACCCACATCTGGCTTGGTTAGTTCATTCGTTTCCTCATTCATTCGCTAATCCATCTAACCACCCATTCACTCAGTAAACTAAGTCCCTGCTCTGTGCCAAGCCTTGTGATGAGCACATTTATTCATAAATAAATCAGATATAGCCTCATTCCTCATGGGGCTCACAGTCTAATGCGAGAGATAGACACATAAATAAATTGCAATTCAGTGTGATACATTTTATAATAAAATACGAGCAAGATGAAATAGATTCATGAAGGAGGGATGTTTGCCATTTCTGGGTATAAGCTGATGGTTAAAAAGGCTTCATAGGGAAGAAGGTGACGGTTAAGAAAGGACTTGGCGTATAAGTGTTTGTCATGCAGATACGGTGGAGAATGCATTCCAGACAGAAGAACCAGGATGCACAAAGGCATATACTAGTGTGTTCAGGCAACAATAAGTTGTTGAATATGGTGTATTAGTTAAGATGTTTTCAATTGCGAGTAAGTGGATATCCAACTAAAAGTATCACGAACACATGAACAATAACTGGTTTATTATGTCACGCGACAAGAAGTCCAAAGGAAGGTGGTTCCCAGGTAGGGTCAGTGGTTTGATGTTGTCAACAAGGACCCAGAAGTTTTCTTATGCATCTGCTGTATCATCCTTGGTTTGTCAACAACATTTCTCTTCTGGATTGCAAGATGGTTATTGCGTCACATGCAGGTACAACAACATCCAGTGAAGAAGAAGAGGACCAATTCATTCCACATGTATCCTTTTAGTAGGCAGGAAAACCTTTCCCTGAAGCTCCCCATCAGACATCCCCTCCAGTCCCCTGCCCATGCCCTAAATGCAAGGGAAGCTGAGAAGGTGAGTATATGGCATTTTCAGCCTTTATAGTGGGAGGCTCTACCACAAGGAAGAGATGGTAGGAAAAGAGCCTGAAGAAGCCAGGTCCTGAAGGCCTTATATGCCTGGCTAAGAATTTTTCATTTTCTCCTACAGACTATTTGGGAGAAATTGGATCAGAGGAGTAATATAATCAAATCTACATTTTGGAAAGATCACATTGCTATGTATGTCCATATGTATGTAAATACATAGAAAAGGTCTGGAATGATAGATGTCAACTGATACTGATGATCATCTCTGAGGAGGGGAGTGGGATTGACGGAAGTGAAGGGGGACATGCACTTTTTACTCTTTAGCAGTGGTTCTCAACAAGGGGACATTTTGCCCCCCAGGGGATATTTTCCAATGTCTCCAGATGTTCTTCTAGTTGTTACAACTGGGAGAGTGCTGCTGGCAATTAGTGGACAGAGGCCAGGGGTGTTGGTAAACATCCTACAAGGCATGGGACAGCTCCCATAACAAAAAAGAATCCAGTTCAAAATGTTGATAGTGCTGAGGCTGAAAGACCGTGGTCATAGACTTCTTTATTGTTTGGATTGTTTACTGAAAAACCATATTCATGTAGTATTTATGTTTTAAAAACATTTAAAAACATTACTGCACAAGCCAAAATTCATAAGCAATGTTGGAAAGCAAATTGGTAGTGCGGAGACTGGAGGCAGGGAGACGAGTTAGGAAGCTGTTGTGATATTTAATTCAATGGTTTTCATTTTTCTTTCCTTTGTCTCCCTCCCTCCTCACCCATCCCCCTTCCTTTCTTCTTTCTCTCTCTCTCTCTTTCTTTGGGCAGTAGGAACTCTTTAGTCCAGTGAAATTTTCCTGGGTCCCAGTATATAAATCAAGGAATCAACCAATCAATCAGCACTGCTGTGGATGAAGCAGTAGTGGGGTCTAGAGCCCTAGCTTCTGATGCTCTCCCTCTCTCCTCATAATGGTCTGATATACTTCCACAGAATCCCCCACACCCAGAAGCTGAGGCCTGACCCAGGCCAAGGATGGTAGGGATGGAGAGGCTGAGAAGATTCGAGAGTTAGGTATGTGTAGTATGTTTGCTAGACCAGTTATGATAATAACTAAGATAACTAATTACAAACTCTTACAATTTTGTCGGTAAGAAGGGCGCTTTGGAGACCATTTCTAATTTCTAATTTGCTGCAAATAACTCCCTTACCATTAATATTGAGTAAAGGAAAAAAGTTGACAAACCAAGAGAGAGATATTCAGCAGGTGGAACTGATGGAATATGGTGATTGAATAGTAGAATGAGAACAAAAGAGGAAGCTTGAGGGATTCCTCCCTTTCTGGTTTAGGTTACTGTGTGTGGGGGTGCTCTTCCTTAAGGTAAGGAATAATACAAGAAAGGATGAAGCAATGAGTTCAGTGGTGGATGTGTTGCATTTGAGGTGCCTGTGATACATTCATGCAGAGGTGTTTGAGTAGGCAACCGGATACACGGGTCTGAAGCTCAGAGAGAGGTCTAGCCTGAAAACAAGGGTTGAGAGTCATCAGCACACAAATGGTGGTTGAAGCCTTGAAAATTAGTGAGATCATCCATGGAGACTAGAGTGAGACTAGGATAGAACTTTAGAGAAAAGTGGTAGTTAGGTAATAGGCAGGGAAAGATGTCTCTGTGAAGGAGATTGGGAAGGGATGAACAGGAGAATAAGGAGAATGAGGAGTCTTCAACATAAGAGAAATGTTTCAAGAAAGAGAAAGGGGGGCTGGCCTGGTGGCGTAGTGGTTAAGTTCTAGCCCTCGGCTCCGGTGGCCCGGGGTTCGCAGGTTCGGGTCCCAGGCGCGGACCTACGCACCACTCCTCAAGCCATGCTGTGGCAGCGTCCCATATAAAGTAGAGGAAGATGGGCACGGACGTTAGCCCAGGGCCAATCTTCCTCAGCAAAAAGAGGAGGATTGGCATCAAATGTTAGCTCAGGGTAAATCTTCCTTAGCAAGACAAACAAACAAACAAACAAACAAAACACAAAAAAAACAAGAATAAAGAAGTTTCAGGACTTTTTTTTGTTAGAAATTGACCAAAAAACCAATTCAGTGAAAAGTAGCTTAGGCAAAAAAGTGTAATGTAAGGTTGAACAACCAAACCTCAGGAGAGGCAAGGATACAGCTGGGCCTCAGGAACAACTGGAACCAAGGCCTTGAACACTGCCAGGAATTGAATCTAGTTGTATCTCACTTATCAGCTTCTCTCTGCATGTCATCTTCAGTATCTCCTACTGCAGACTGGCCCTCTTCACATGATAACATGGCCTCTGTGCCTAGTATAATCAGAGAGTGACTAAATCCCTTTCCCAAGCTCCAGTTAGAAAAGTCAAAGGGTAGAATTCGATGATCCAGCTATCCCTAGACTCATCTCTGGGTCAATAAGCTATGGTCAAGAAATATGTTTTGGGAGGCAGTGGTAGTATTGGGTATCTAAGAATATGAAGGTTTTCATTAAAAAAGTGGAGGATGGAGCATTTCTCAGAAGAAGGGGGGAAGTTGCAGAGCAGACAAAACAGTTGAGCATAAGAGTTTAGTGAAGAGTCCCCCAAGCCTTTGAGCTCCTGAGATTTCACATGTCTCCTACTTCTCTCCCATCCTTTTCCCAATGAAGACAAGTCTGCACACAGACATGGACACAGGAGGCCATGTGATATCTCTAAGGCCTGCTAGTCCTATCCTCACCCCTGTACCCTCTGATCTCTGTACTCCAAATGCCAAGGAGGGGGACTGAATGGCTTATATTCTTTATAATGCCAGATCAAATCCCTCTCCTCCTGAGGGCCTCTCTCTCTATGGGGAAGCAGTTAGTCCCCCTCCCTCAACCTGCAGCTTGGTCTCCTTCTCTGTGGACCTCAGCTGGGCCCATCCCATCTCAACACTGTGACAAGATGTGCTCACCTTTGATGCCAAAATGATTGCCAGACAATTAGGCCCTACTAGAATGCCTAATTCCAAGTTAGAGGACTCTAGAAGGAAATGTAATGGGGTCTACATTTTATCGTAATAACACATTTCCACAGCGTTTTCCAATTTACAAAGAATATTTCACATGCATTGACTCAATCCTCCTGATTGAGAACAGTTGAAGACCAGTGAGAAAAGTACAGAATTATATCTGTTTGTGAATTTAAAAATCATATGTGAGTTTTGCATTTGATTTACATGCTTACCTTAGTAGGGGTTTATCTTAAAGCCAAGCTGCTTTCATAAAGAGTTCCATTTTTATTAAAAACGTGTAAATTAGTTGAAAAGCACAACACTCTCATTGTCTCAGCTAACCTCTGCCATAGCCAGCTTAGCTGTTCAGACCAGGATAAATACCCATTGCCATTTGTGTGGCACTTTACAAATCCCCAATACTTTCACATCCACTCTATAATTTAATCTTTAAAACAATCCTAGGAAGTTGGCAGGACAGAGATTGTTATCCATATTTTTCAGAAGGGGAAACCGAGGCATGGAGTGATTCATAGGTTTGTCCAAGATCACTCAACTATAAGGGACTGAGCTAGGACTACAAGGTACATCTACTGCCTCTCAGCCTAGGGCTCCCTCCCTTCCAATACAAATGTCTGTTCTGTTCCTGAGACTAGATTACGAGCTCTTTAAGGAAAGGATTGTGTCTTAATATTCTTGGGTAAACCCACAGTGGCTGATGCTCAGAAAAACTGCTGACTGCCTGACTTTCTGAATGGGGCCCAGATTCACCTCCATCTAAAAGCTGAGGGGCTAACCGCTAGGGAGTTTCAGTTTACAAGAAATCTAGCCTCTTCACCCATTGCTTGGCCTTGCCACCAGGGGTCAGCACTAGTGCTCATGAGCCCAGAACTTGCAGGGCCGGTGGGAGCAGGGAGAGGAAAGACAAAGGCAAACTTAAGCTTCTGTTCCTAATGGCTAGTGAGGGGACTCCCATTGCCAGTGGGAGGAACTAGCCCACTGCATGGACTGAGCCTTGGCTTTGGTAGGATGTGTCAGAACCCAGGGCCTTTGGTGGGGGTTGGTGAGATGTGGGCTGTAGGCTGAGGAAACCGAGAAGGACAGTGGAAAGAAGCCTGGGCTGGCATAGAAACACTGAGGCTCTGGTTCCAGTCCTGGTGCTTAGACCTGCTGTGTGACTTCAGGCAAACACTTTTTATCTTCTGATCTTCAGTTTCCCTGTTCCATGGGAAGTTAAACCAGTGTTGGTTCATAACCAGACTTGCTTATCGGCATAATCTGAGGAGCTTTTTTCAAAACACACAAGCCCCAAGGCCCTCACTCCAAATCTATTGCAAAATCTCCAGGAGGTGAGATCTGTGATTGTGTCTTTGGAGACAGCTCCCCAGCTGATTCCGCTGCACACCCGTGGTTTGAGAACTGCTGGGATGGGTTGTTGCTAAGGGCCCTTTGAGCAATGTGGCCCCTGCCTCTTCACAGGCAGTCGTAGGCAAGGGGGCTCACAGGGCACTTCCCGAGCACCCATATCTGCCTTCAAGCTCTTCTCCTACTCCACTCCCAAGAGTCACACTGGCTATCTAGGGAGGGTCTTTCCCCCACTGTCCTAACTGCTCACACCCTGGCTCTCTGACCTCATTGGGTGAAAGCCACAGGGCTCCAGAAGTGCTACTTCCCCTGCCCATGGGCAGGAACCCCAGGCCCATGGTATCTGCTCTGCCTTTTTCCTCAGGAAGTGTCCTTTGTATAAAGGAGACCTTCAGAGGCATCTGGGAAAAAAACATTATAGGGACTGGCAGGGAGAAGGGAAACATCCATGAGATGGGAGCTGGGAGAAAGGGGTCTCTGTTGAGACAAAAAGTAAAAGGGAAAGAGCAGACCCTCTTGGCACTAAGGATAAGAGTAGGAACCACTCCTCCCATTTGGGAAGTTTCACAATTTCCAAAGTGCTTCCACGGTCATTAACCACTTTATATTGTAAGCCTCAACAACAGCCCTTGGAAGTAGGGGTCGTTATCCCCAGGTCTCGAGGCCCTGCATTCCTGACCACCCTAGCTAAAATAGCCCCCTGCAGCCCCATCATTTTTCATCTTCTTTGCCTGCTATATAGCCCTCATCACTACCTGGCATTTTATTTTATCTTTACTGCATATTTACTTATTTGTTTATTGTTTGTCTTCCCCACGAGAATGTAAGCTTCAGGAGGGCAGGGACTGTGGTCATCTCATTCACTGTTGAAGCCCCAGTGGTTAGAACAGTGTCTGGCATATAATGAGAGCTCAATAAATATTTGTTTAATGAGTAAATGAAATCTATAAATGGGGAAATCAATATCCACAAAGGAGAACAGCTTTGTCCCAAATTACACAGCTAGTGACTGCTTCAGACAGGACTGGATCCCATGTCCCTCTTTCTCCTGACTCCCAGGACAGTACTTTCTCTGCTCCTATGGAGTCAGAGCTGCTACACAGTGTTTAGCTCTAAGACCACTCTCTGTTGATTTGGGGGCCAGGATACTAGAAGTGGGGCATTGGGCTTGGTGGTCAAGGCCGAAGACAATCACTGCAGTCTTGAGAAGGGCTGATTGGCCTTATACAGAAGAAAGCTCTGGCTTTAGCCATGAATTAAGCCCCTGAGCCTGGCCAGATAGCGCCCCTCAGTCGTCCAGAGCGCTGAGTTAGAGTGTGGATGACCACCAACCCATGCCTGCTAGTGGAGTCACTCCTACTAACTGCCAATGGGCTAGCAGGAGTAGCTGGAGGTTGTTTTTGTGTGTGTGTGTGGGTGTGAGGAAGATCAGACCTGAGCTAACATCTGATGCCAATCCTCCTCTTTCTTGCTGAGGAAGATTGGCCCTGGGCTAACATCCATGCCCATCTTCCTCTACTTTATATGGGATGCCGCCACAGCATGGCTTGACAAGCGGCGCGTCGGTGCGCGCCTGGGATCTGAACCTGTGAACCCTTGGGCTGCCAAAGCAGAGCGCGTGCACTTAACCGCTGCGCCACCAGGCCGGCCCCTGGAGGTTGTTTTTTTATTATTGTCCCCATAAGCCTCCTTATGGGAAGCTGTTGAGTATGAGAGTTACATATGTAGGCTCAAGAGGGAGCCTGCCAGGATTAGAAAGCTGGCTCTACCATTTACCAACTGTATGACTTCAGGCAAACGTCTCTGAACCACCTCCATTTCCTCATCTCTACCTACCACACCGGGTTACTGTGCAGGTTAAATGAGGCAACCCATGGAAAGTGTTTAGAGGGGTATCTGGTACGAAGTAAGTGCTTAATGCATGTTAGCCACGATTGTGGTTATTTTGTTAGAAGTCATTATTGTACTTTCTTACTATTGTTCTATTGTTATTTATTTTATTTCACCATCCTCATTATTGTTATTATTACTCTTATTTTTCTTTCTTCTCCTTCCATATATTCTATGCATTTTTCTTCCTCCAGCCTTAAGGACTGATGGTAGATGGGAAAATGGCGGCACAGAAGCCCTGCAGCAGCTTGTCCCAGGTCTCATAGTTCACCAAGTCACCAAGAAGGCCACAGCTTCTCAACTCAGGGCTTGCTTTTGCTGAGTCTGGACCTCTTGGAAAGTCTTCTTTCCACTATGACAGGGTCTGAATGACTCTGCGCAAACTGAGAGGTACCAAGCACAGAGAGGCAGACACTTCTGGGCTGGACTTAGTGCTGTGAGGGGTCTATTATCTAACATCGCCTGGGACCCAGTCACTGCTGGTCTCCTCCCCCCATAGCTAAGAACTTTTGACCCCACCTGTAGGCCCAGCCTCATCCCTGGCACCCATCCTGACACTAGGCAGCCCCAGGCCCACCTGCTGGCCTCAATGTCAGACCCTTGCTGTGGCCTGGCCCTGGGCCTGGCCCTGTGCCCTGGTTCAAGTCACTGGGCTCTTACTGGTAACAGTGACCAAGTCTCTACTTTGCCCACCCCAGCTCTGATCCCTGGTTCCATCCTTGGTGACCTGAGAGCTGAGCCCTGCTTTGCCTTTGCTGGTCTCTCACAGACTGGAGTCTGGCCTTTTTCCCCTGCTGGAATCCTGCTGCCTGCAGACATACCCCCTCCAGCTGCCGCATCCCCAGCTGCCCCCTAGAGTGCTTGGCATCACCTGCCCCAGGACTCCTTATCAGTTGCCATGTCCTCTCCCAAGACATTGTGTGAGACTGAAGACCTCTGCTGCCCCCCTGAGTGTCCCCACTTCTGGCTGTTACCTCAGCTCTCCAGACAGCCTGTTCTGCATGCTTTACTACAGGTGTAGCAAGGCTTATCCCATAGTGCCTGCCCAGGTCCTGTCATCTGTCAAAGGCATCTAGGTTTGCTTTAGCAAACTGTGGCCATGATCCCATGACAAAGAATTTGACCCCACCCACCAAGCCTGGCAAAGAAGTTCCCAAGCATTAACTGCCACTAACACAGGGTCTCCCTGAGCTCTGTTAGGCCCTGGGACATGCCCATGGGCCATCCTGGGGCCCTAGGTGGAGATCCCTGCTGTGTCATTGGCCCAGACCTTGTTGCAAGCTAGTTTGTTTCTTTCTCTTGCCCTATTTCTCAATCCCCCTTACCCCCATCTCTGACTCCTTCTTCCTTTCATTGTCTTCCCTCACTGGCCAGCATTCCCACCTTAGCCCTGCCAGGCTCTATCTGACCTGTGATTGCCAAGCCAGCAGCCCTTCTGCCAGAGCATTTGAAGCCACCACTTCATGCATAAAATTGCTTCTGTGCTGAAATGATAATGACCGGCAATCCTGCTAATAATCAGATGCTTGCGAGATTCAACCTTCAGTTGCCACCACTTCCTGTGAGGTTCCACCAAGTCAGCTATAGCTATAGCCCTGAGGGGCCCTTACACTTAGGAATGGAGCCCAAGGCCTCCTCAGAGAGGTGGAGTGGGTTGGCCCAAGGTGGCAGCAGCTGGCCCTGGCTAGAAAACGAAGCAGAGCTTGGTCCTTGGGGATCTCATGTCCCCTGCCCTGCCTCTAACTCTCAGCATACCGGGATGGCAAGGGTAGGGGCCACAGGAGCTAGGAGGTGCTGACTGACCTACTTATGGGCAGAACCACTGTGGCAGCGGGCAGGGACACTGCATTCCGGAGCTGAGAAGTCTGTATTTCCCACCCTAGGCCCTGGTGACTAGAAGACCAGACTTTCCAACAGCAGGAATTTCACTTCTCCAAGGGGCATCTAATGTCTTTTCTGGAGATCACATTCAGGCCTGCCTCAGTCTCTGGCTGCTTGCCTTGATGGTCCTGTGATACACAGAACTCCAGTTTCTAACGCATCTCCTAGTTGTCCCTGGGCCCCTCCCTTGGGCAGGAAGAAATTCCTGCCAAGGCAAGGGGCATTTTGCAGCAAGGAAATGATTAGCTGCCTCCTATCTGTCAGAACTCCCCAAAGTGTAGACACTTAAAATGGTAGCCTTCTGTTGCTGGGGGAGGAATGGAAGGGGAATTCCAAACTCTTTTGTGTTGGGCCTCCCTGGTGAGGAAATCTAGGGGACAGAAGGGGCTCAGGGATTTAATGGTATAAAGGTATATCCTGCCTCTCCAGTATAGTCAATTCTTGGATCGATCACAAAGAACATCAGAACTAGAAGGACCCTTAGAACCCACTGGTTTCCAAACCCAGCTGCTCATCAGAATCCCAGGGAATCAGGCCCTACCTCTTAAGGTTCTGCTTCAGGCTGTCTGGGGAGGGGCCTGGCAATCTATATTTTTAAATGTAGATGTGCAGCCAGGTTTAGGAACCATTGGTCTAGTCCTGTGCCCTCACATTACAGATGGGGGAAACTGAGGCTCAGAGAGCCATGTTTTCAAGTCATGTGACAACTACCTAATCTGACATTGAAGGCCCTCTATGGTCTGGTTCCGATCTACCCTTTCTCGTTCTAGTATCTCATTTATGCACCCTTAGGGTTGCTATATAAAATACAGGATGCCAGTTAAATTTGAATTTCAGACATACTTATACTAAAAATTTATTCATTGTTTATCTGAAATTCAAATTTAACTGAGTATCCTGTACTTATACTTTCTCAATCTGGTAACTCTATGCACCCTACACTGCAGACCACCTGAATGAACTTTGTTATATGTAATTTCTACATTCCTACTTCTAGGCCTGCTGTTCCCTCTGTCTGGAATACTCATCCCATTATTTCCTCAAATCCTGCCTGTTCTTTAGCCTGAATGCCACCTCTTCTCTCAAACTTTATTATCCTTTGATCTGATCTTCATCTAGCCTCTGATAAGACATCTTTGTCTCTCTACTTCCACCTCCTCATGCTCTGTCTTGGATCAGAACTCATTATCTACTTGGCTTAACTCTCCTGTGGAGCATGAGCCAGCCCTCCTCCATGGCAGGGACCATATCTGAGCAGAGAGTAATGTGTAAAAGCATGGGCTCTGGAGTCAGATGGATTTGATTGAATTTCAGCTCTGCTACTTGCCAGCTGTGTGACCCTGGGCAACATTTTCCACCTCTTTGGGACTCAGTTTCCTCATCTGTAAAATGAGAATTATAAGACTAATTTCTGTATATGGTTGCAGTGAAAAATAAATGAGATAAAGCTTTGAGAGTGCTTATAACAGAGCGAGTACATATGTATCAAGTGCTCAATAAATGTTAGCTATTGTTATAAATCAACATCATCTCTATATCCTCGGGGCCAAGCACAGAGTAGTGATCAGTAAAGTCTACTGAATGAATGAGTTAATGAATGAATGAATAAATGAGTAAAAGTGAAACGCCTGGATATAAGATCTTGTGCCCTATTGACAGAATTGCTAGATGCCAATGTGAGTGGCTTTGCATTGAAAATACATGTGCATTGGAAAACCATGTTTCCTCAGGAGATAGTTGCTGCCCTTAAGGAGCTGTATATAATACCATATTCCTCTCTAGGGGAGTAAATTGCTTACTCTTGGAAAGGGTAAATTGGAGATTGTTACACAAATGTTTGTCTCATAGGATCACTTCTATGCTTCTATTCTCTATGGTAATTATTGCAAATGGAAATCTAGACTTGTGCCTTTCACTCTGTCCCTGACTTCCTGTGTACTGCTAGGAAACTTTAGTATTTCCATTGGGCTTTGCTCTCTCCCTCTGTTACAGTGGAATTCATTGATTGAAAACTTGGCAAATACTTGGAGACAAAGAAAAAAAAAAAGATGAAATACAAGTGCCAAGTTCTGTTCAGGTTTACTTTTCTGATTCCTCAATTACCGCCCCCTCACAAATGCAGTAATCGAGGGTTCATTGGTTCCATGGCATTCATTAAAATGAGCATAAAATGAACAGGTAGAGATTGAAATAAAAGGAAGTGAGACAGGCAGTTTTCTAGTGCAGTGGGATGTGTTATTCTCATCTGAAGTCACTCATGGCTTTGTTGGAGCAAGGCACCCAGCATATTGCCTGATATATCGTAGATGTCAAATAAATACTTTTTGAACAAATGACTGGATGTTGTTGAATGAAAGATAGAGTATAAATAAATACATACATAAATAATTTTTAAACTAAAATAAATGTGGAATAATTCTTCTACTCCTTTTTTCTGCCTACCATGTTCCTGGTTCAACTTGGAAAAGTGATTGATTAGGCCCTGCCACAGGAACCCTGCCTAAATTTTGGTGCAATTACCATTTAAAGTCACTTCTGTTAGGCTCTTGAAGCTGATAGGGACATCAGCTTCAAGTTAGTTGGGCCAAGTTTTCTCTTGTATACATCTAGTGACAGGGAGCTCACTACTTTATAATCTTTGCTATGCTTTTGATCTATGCTGTGATCTTTGAATGCTCTGGAAAGCTCTGCTGCATCAATGACAGATCTGGCACTAGAATCCAAGCCTCTCTGTAACCCAGACTAGGATACTACTGTACCCCCCACTGTACTATTCTTGGAACTCTAAAGCTGTATTTGTTCAAAGGTGGTGGGAAAAGAACTTTCCTAGGAAGCAGGAGACCTACATCCAAGTTTGAGCTCTGACGTTGACTTGCTGTGTGAAATTGGGCAATCTCTTTCCTTATGTGGGCCTCAGTTTCCCTTTTTGCACAATGAGGGGTTTCAAACTGGATGTTCTGCAAGACTCTTCCAGCTCATGTGTTCCAGGATTCTCTAATGAGTGCTAATTAAGATCTCGTAATACGGTGGTTCTCAAAGGCCAAAGAATCCCTACAGCTCCCTGAGACCCTTTGCAAGAGTCAAAGAGGTCTCCCTTTTCAAACTACATATCTGTGGGAGGCAGGATTTTCTTCATATACTTCAAACAGCATGTCACAACAGACTGAATGCAGAAGCAGGTATGAGAATCCAGTTGTCTTCTATTAAGCCAGACATTAAAGAAAATAGCAAAAAATGCAAAACCATGCCACTCTTCTCAGTAAATTTATTTTTGTTGTAGAAAATATTGTTATTCTTCATAAAATACATTTAAAGTATGTTCTAAAAATATGTCATTTATGTTAACATGTCTAATTTTTAAGCATGTTTTTTAAATTAATGAATGAATCAATCAATATTCTTTAAATGTCTTCGTCTTAATTTCTAATACAGTAAAAATCCATAGATATCACCTACATAAATAAAAACTCCTCGGTCTTTGATAACTGTTAATAGTGTAAAGGGGGTCCTGAGAGCAAAAAGTTTGAGAACCATTGCTCTAGTCTTTCTCTGACTTCCCATCTCATTCTGTATAGCCTTCTCCCTCCAATGGTCCCAAATATGCTCAATATCTGGCAGAGGGATAGACACAATGACCTTGGGAGGGAGACCATTCTTCCTAACTCACGGGTCTCAGACATACCAGGCTTCTCTTCTCCTTCACCTGGGTTCCTTGGCATAGAGTGGTCACTCAGGACTTGGATAAGACACCCCATCACAGGCAGTGCCAGTTCGTGGGTAGGGAGACAAAGCAGCTGGTCAGGTGATGGACAGTGTGATAGCCTCCCTGCTTGTCTGCCCATAGGTTCCCAGCCTATTCTGGTTCCACCTGCCCTAATTGCTACAACTCTTCATACCCCACCGTCCACCCACCGGACCCTGCCACCAAAGAAAGCAGGCTTCATGCCTGCTATGCCACTTATGGGAGGCCTTGGGTGTGAGGCAAGGGAGGCCCTCCCAGATTCAGAGCCCCCATAGAGTGTGGGGCAGGGGAAGGAGGAAAAAGGGGGGGGAGGATCCATGTTAACTGAGAGAACCTACTATTAGTCAAGTTCTTCATGACCCTTCTTACTTAATGACAAGCCTGCAAGGTGAGTAGGGATCATTATCCTCATCCTTATGTTACAGCCAGGGAAAATGAGGGTCCCAGAGATAAAGAAACTTTCCTAAGGTGGTTATACAGCCAGAAAGCAGCTGGGCTTGGATCTGAACTCAAGTCTAGATAATACCAAATCAATGCTCCTTCTGCTTTACCAGGGTGAGTCAGGAGCACCCAGGACAGGAAAAGGGAGCGAGGGGACTAACATCTATCGAACACTTACTATGTGCCAAGCATGGTAAGTGGAAAGGAATGTTGTCTCATTGACTCCTAACGGTAGTTCCCTTGGATTAACAGTGAATCCACAGTTTACAGATGAGGAAACAGGCTTCGAGAAGTGAAGTGGCTTTCCTAAGAGCACACTACTAGAAGGTAGCAGAACTAGCGTTCAAATATAAGTCTGTCTGGTCCCAAAGCCTAAGCTTCTTCAATAACAACATTTATTGAAAACTTACTTTATGCCAGGCACCATACTAAATACTTTAACTCATTTAATTCAAACCTCCCAACCAGGTAGGTGCTATTATTTTCCCTCATTTTACAGATGGGGAAACTAAGGCAGTAATGGGCCCAAAGTCACCCAGTTAGAAAGTAACAGAACTGGGATTTGAATCCAGGCAGTCTACCTCCAGAGTTCTTGGGCTTAACCATTGCACTATAATATCCTTAAGGTTAAACTGGCATGAGAGGCCGAGAAGTGAAACTGAAGTCTCCTGGTCTCTCAGGTCAGTGTGCTGTGCACCATTGCCTCCTGAATGAATGTGCAAAGCCACAGCTGGTGCACCTCCTCCCAGGGGCCAGAATCTAAAGAAGGAGGTGAACTCCAGGGAGCAAGAGGCCATGTGGCCATCCTAGGAGGCCTGTGCTCCTGCCGCGCAGCCAAGCTGCTGTGCAGCATGTTGTCTCCTCCAGCAGTTTCTCCGTGGTTCTCCCTCCTCAGGCTTCTGGCTGTGGGAGAAGAGGGCATATGCTCAAAGAAGGGAATACTGATCTGCTCTGGGTCTTTGTGTTACTCCCCTGCCCCATGCAGGGGGCTTTCTCTTATAAGCTCATGTACAGTCGGAGGTGGGTGAGAAGGAGCTACTTGTCTTGCCTTTAGCTGACTATCATCCTGACAGGGACCAACAGAATGGATATCTGATATGGAGGTCAGGGCTAGAGAGAAGTGAGAGATCAGTTACTGCAACCTCCCCAGGGTACAAATGGGGAAACTGAGGGCTACAGAGTAAGTTGTAAACAGCTGGAGGGACCCTTACAGACCCTCAGGACAAACCTCTGGACCAAACCAACCACTGATGAGGAAAGTCCTCAAAGATAGGCAGAGGCTTGCTCAAAGCAGGCTTAGGATCTTCTAAGGTTCCAGGATTTGATCCTTTGCCTGGCCAGCTTGGATATCTCAAAGGGAAGTGAGGCCAGGGAAAGTAAGTTATTCTGGGCCTTGTGATGACATGTGCCCCCAGAGACCCAAGCCTGGCCCTTTGCCATGGGGTCCCTGGGATGCTTCTGGCTGCCAGCCATGGCACCCTGCCTGCTGAGGCTTGGGGGAGGAGGGAATCACTGCTTCTTAATGGCTTCCTGCCCAGAAAGTCTCCAGAACCTCCTAGTGCTAACTCTATTTCCACTGAAAGAACTGACTTCAGTGCATCCAGAAGGTTTAAGTTCAGATTCCAAGCTAAACATCTGGATCTGGAGAGTTCTGAGCATGGGAGTGGATAATAACGAAGAGGGAAGCCATCGTCTCCTCAGAAGATGTTCAGAAAAGAACATAAACCTAGACTATCTGAGCTGCTAGACGGCTGTGATGCCCTGAGGCAGGAGGATGGATGAAATGGCCTTTGAGGGCTCAGATTCTCTTTGGGGCATTACCTGACTTCCTATGAATTCCCAGGGCAGTACAGGAGTTCTGAGAGGAGCTGAGTAATTGTTGTCCAGAATGGAGTTTCTTCCAGACTTGCCCTGTACCTAACCCCAAACAGGAGTCATACATTAGACTTGAGACTTAGAGACCTGTGACCCTGCCTTTCATTGTACAGCCAGGAAAACTGAGGCCCAGAAAGGAAGGGGCCTCTGCAAGGTGCCAGAGTGAGTCACAGTTCCTAACTTTAGAGCAGCATTGGAGAATCACCCCGTGACCCAGGGCCCAGAGCCGCCCATCTGAGAATGTTTCCTAAGGCCACAGCTTTTCCCCTTCCACCGACTGCCTTCACACCTGCCTGGGTCCTGCAGGGATTGAGGGCTCTCCTCCCTGGGCCGTTTTCCTTGACACTCTTTCCACAGCCCTTGTCTGTCTGTGGTTGTACTCAGAGGCCCCCAGGGAGAGCTAGTGTGTCATTCAACAGGAGGCAGGCAGGCAGGCACGCCGGCGTGCAGGTGATGGGACTGGTGAGTGAGATGGCAGGCGGGCTGAACACTCCAAGCATGGGAACTGTAATGTTCAGGGAATATCAGTTGGCATTGCTGTCCAGTCCCAGCCAACTGGTTAACGGTGCCGGGTTTGAATCAGTGACCCGCCTCCTGATCCCTCCTCCTTAGCTAGCGTCTCTCCCTCCCTCCCTCTCTTCTTCCCTCCCTCGGCTCTCTGGAAGGCGCCTGGAGTGGAGGCAAGTGGAGCTCAGGCCAGCGCTGCTCTCCGACTCTCCCCTCTTGGTGCTGGCTGATGGAGCACAGGGCCAGGGCTGGCTCTCACCGTGCCCCGGGTCCCCTCTAGCCAAGTCCCTAAAGAGGGAGAGGCCCATGCCCAGCAGAGTTCTGCCAGGCCCTGCCAGCTCCCTGCGCACCACCATGCCTCTGCTGGATGTTTTCTCGGCTTGCTTCAGGAAAGTGAAGGTAAGTGGCTGCCCACACCCAGCTCACCTCACTACTCAGGGAGGAAGGAGGCAGCTGAGGACCACTGCATGCTGGCTGGAAGACAGATGGGCTTCTGAGACTATCCGGAGCTAGAAAGGCTTGGGTTCAAATCTTGCCTTTGTCACTTAACCAGCTCTGTGAGCTTCTGCTGCTTTCCCACGAAAATAAGTAGGCTAGCTGGCTCTTTTCCATAAAACTTGCTTCTGTTGCTTCCCCAGCCTCGCCACAAAGGCAAGATTCTTAACTTCTCTGAGCCTCAGTTTCCTCAGCTTTAAAATGGAGACAATAGCGACACCGACCTTACAGGGTGATGAGGTTGGTGTTATTGTTTACATATTATATGTATGCAAATATAAGAGGTAATGTGTGTAAAGTTCCTAATGTGATGCCCGGCATGTAGCATCCATACGAGTTAATGGTAACTATTATTATGATTATTACTAGTTTCCATCAACATATATCAACCACCTACTCTGTGCTAGGCACCATAGGAGTTACACAAAGACAAAAAGGGATGTAGCTTCTGTCCTCAAAGAGGACATAAGAAATGTGACAAATCTTTATCAAGCTCCTACTATATGCTAGACACTCTGCTAGATAGTCAGTCAGTCAAATATCTGTTGAGTGCCCACTATCTCCTGGACACAGGGTACATGAGCACAGCAGGACGCACAAGGATGTGTAAGGCATGATTTGTGCTAAGAACACAGGAACTGGTGTTTATTTATTATCTACTATGTACCAGACATAGGCACTTTCAATTCATTAACTGTAGTGGTAATCTTCACCACAGCCCACTGTTTTCCTGCTTTTGTAGATGGTGAAAGGACAGTGTGAACAATTAAGAAATATTTACAAGGTCGCTCAGATATGACTGGCAGTGTTGAGATCTGAACACCTAAGTCCATACTCCTCTTGACACTAGATGGCTTCCCACAGTTCAAGCCCGCAGGAAGACTTTTAAACAACTAGTCTGCCTGGAAGATATGATGAAAGTAAGGCTGGGACCCTTGAAGGGAAAGATTACTTCCACTGGGAGGGAC
Organism: Diceros bicornis minor; assembly: GCF_020826845.1. Lineage (NCBI taxonomy): Eukaryota > Metazoa > Chordata > Mammalia > Perissodactyla > Rhinocerotidae > Diceros > Diceros bicornis. The sequence goes on from NC_080781.1 coordinate 62,194,723, forward strand.
TTGGAAAGGTTTCTCAGGAGGTCACATTTGGGCTGAGACTGAGGCTGGAAGGAAGAGAAGAGTTTGTCAGTCCAAAAAGGGGGGAAGGGCATTCCAGGAATGCCTGGCAGAGGAAACTTCATGAGCAAGTCTGGAGGCAGTCAAGTGATGGTGGGTTGGGGAGGGGCTGGTTTTGTGATGTGTCTCAAGTGCAGGGTTTGAGGAGAGAGCAGTTAGAGAGGGGGAACCAGGGACTGCCTCCCATAGGGTTTGGAATTGATCCATAGGTTTGTGGTCCTCACCTAGTGGGGGTCCCAAATGAGATTTTCACCCATCTATGGTAAAATGAGAGAGAAGTGGTATAATGTAGTGCAGTTTTCAGAAAGCTAAATTAATTCAACTCAAAGGACTATTCCTTATTTGGAGATTGTTATGTTCTTCTTATGGGGGTGGGGTTCAAATGATCTTTCTTTTATGAAATAGGAGTGAGAGTTTTTTAAAAAGTCTGTCCTCAGCAAAATAAAAAATTTGCAACTCTCTGATTGTTCCTCCATTTATTTATTTAAACCTTGTCTTCCCCATCCATGAAATTCCAATGTCTGGGGACTGTTGTTTTAGGGGATGGGGGGATTTCAGTAAAGTAGGGATATAATTAAACGGATGATTTTAAGAAAAGCACTCTAGCAGCCTCAGGTGGGGACGGTGTGGAAGGGCCCATGCAGTGATGTGGAGGCCAGGAAGGTGGCTGTGATGGCAGTGATGAAGGGTGAGGAGGAGACAATGAGAGACAGATCTAATGATAAGGACAGGGCAAGGGGGAAGTGAAAGTGCCTGTGAGGTTTGACGCCTGATTGGCACCGCTATCCGCTACCCTAGTTAACCATTCTGGGTACTTGGCTTGGATTTAAATCCCTTTACACTCATTACCCCAATCTCTCAGACTCCCAGCAACACTCCCAACCCATGTCAGCTTCTTAGAAATTTTTGGGTAGGGGAGTCCCCAGAAAGGTCAAGGACCTGTATCCTAGGCCCCAGACACTGGTGCACACGCATACATTCACTCATGTGCGTGTTCACAAACACAGGATGTATTCATGCATTTGTGTACACTCTCAGCTGCACACACATATACATAGACATGCCATTCAAGCATGCCCACACACACATACACACATAGAGACAAACACATGCAAATGCACATGCACACACAGGCAGTGCATATCCACAAGCATGTAGACTCACACATATGCCTCCAAGCACATACAGAGATAGGCACACATGCACACAAATACATACCCTCTCAAGCACAAGCATCTAGGCACACACAGACCCAGGCACATATGCAAAATTGTGTAGACATACAGAAGCATGCACACAGTGCAAAGGCACATGTGCATGCACGCACACACACAGGGCTGTGGCAGACATAAATCAGCACATGGTTAGATCTCAGGGCTAAGAGGCAGCCTGCCAGATCCATACTCACGCTTGAGTTTCATGTCTCCTTTTCCAATGCTACTGCGTTGAGGCCCCAGTCAGATTAGGCAGGCCATCTGGGCTTGTAAGGTGGGTCAAGGGCGTGGGCTGCTCTGAGCCAGCCTCTGTCTCTGAGCCAGGCCCCCTTGTGAGCAATTGCATGGCTGTGCGAGAGCTGACTATGGGGATCAGCATGGCTGTGTCAGAGCCTGCCATAGTTGAAAGGGCCCTTTCAGATCATCTTATTCAACCTTCTTGTGGTCCTGATGGGGATACTGAACTGCCTACCATCCCACAACATATGGAGTGCTCCACCAGCTGAAGAGGTATGAGGAGGGGGGGGAGGGAAGCAGAGAAGCTTAGGTTTGAATTTCACCACCCCCATACACACACATGAACAAATACTAGCTGCGTGCCTTTGAGAAAGCCCTCTCTGAGCCTCAGTTTCCTTGTCTGCAAAATGACATTAATCAGTGCCTGCCTCACAGAGATCCCATGAGAATTCGGGGAGGTGGTATCTTTAAAGTGCCTTGCATGGAGTAGGTGGTCAACACACAGGACTTGTTGGAAGTAGATTTCTGAACTGTACATCAGGGGCGCCAAAGCAAAGAACAAGGGTTATTCCATATTTGAAAACTCCAGAGTTAAGGTGTGCTCCTTTGCCACAACTCCCCTCTGCCCTCTACTCTGGCCTTGCCTGAGTCTATGACCAGAAGCAACCCATTTGGGAGCTGAAGGGTGACACCCCAGAAGCCAGGGATACTGGGGAGGTGGCAAGAGGCCAAGCCAGGCCCCAAGATTGCTTTGAGCTGCACTGGGGTTAGGGGCAGCCAAGGAACAAGACGTTTGGATGTGAGATGAACCCAGTATAAATAGTTTCATACGTGTTTGATGTGTCTTCCTTGGAGGCCACTGGGGGCTTGGAAGATATCCATGGCCTCTCAGCACAACCAAGCATGCACATGAGTCCCCCACAACCTCCCCCTCACACATGCACACACACAGGACTGTTTCTTTGATGTGTCCTTTTGCCCCCTTCCAGCAGCTAGCATGGTTTTATGCATATAATGAGTGCCCAGAACATGGATCCTCTCTCACTTACTCTCTTTGTAGCAGGTGGCCATATCAGTTCCTGGAGTGCACTGGCCTGGGACGTGGAGAATATGGCTGGAGCTCCATCTCAGCCATGATCTCTAGGTGACTTTGAGAGAGTCAATATTTTCTGCTGTACCTCAGTTCTTCCCTCTTATAACATAGGTAGGTAGTCAAACAATATCAGAGATGGAAAGACCCATAGAGGTAATCTGTTCCTCCCTCCCTCCTCCTCCCTCCAAACTGCAGATGAGGAAACTGAGGCCCAAAGAGGGGACAAGATGTGCCCAAGGTCACACAGAGGGTCAAGACACAGCAGGATCCACACATGGTCTATGTAATAGACCATAATCTCCCCACTTGTTCAGTGGCAAAATCCAAACACAACTTTCTTTGGTAGAATCGAACAGCAATACCAGGTGGGCCATCTATATCCATGCCACACACACATGCACACATAGATGCACGTGGTGATAACCCTGTCTTACCTACCCACAGGGCTTCTATGGGAGGCAAAGTAAATCATGGACAGAAAAGTCCCTTGTAATCCGAGACGCCTGGTAGAGGCTAGCTACCCAATCATGGTCCAACAAGGGACACCACTCTTCTCCCCAGTCACTGCACTCACATATTTAGTCATGCATATGAGTGCATATGTGCACGAAGGTGCTCCTGAGTTCACCCAAGGACACATTCTCAAGCACCCTCTCCTGTGAATGCCCTCCCATAGTGTGCATGGGACTTTCATGTGGCTGTTCTTATCCCTGGCTGCTTGGGCACCTGTTCATGTGGCTGTTTGTTTTCACACCCCCTCCACAGGCTCGTATTCATGTACATACACATGCTCGTGTGAGCACACATCCTCACATGTGCTTGTTCACACTCTGGGCCCTCTCTGCCCCCAGGCCAGCTTGCAGCTTTCCATTCTTTGCCCGGAATCAGCCTGGCAGGATATGGGGTGAAAGTGTGACAATGACTGGGTGATTCGGCAGTTCCACTCCCAGCCTCCAGGATATCTCTACTTTTCGAGACCTTTGCCCTTCTCATTCCAAGCAAGACCAATTTGCCACGTGCAGTATGCATTTGTTGTGGAAGGGGCAGGAGAGAGTATAGAGGATTCAGGAGGGCATATGAATGTATAGAAACTCTCAAATACTTCTGGATGCCATTCCCACATTCCATGTAGAAGTCCTCTCTATCACATCTCACCAAGAGGATGGCCAGACACTGTTGCACACCTCCAATGATGTGGAGCTCACCACTTCCTCAGATAGCCTATTTCATCTCAGGACACTGCTGTAGGTCCCCTAATCAGCCTGAGTGTGTGTGTGTGTAAGTGGTAGTGTACATGTGTACATCTGAGATTTGTACATACAGCCACCTCTCAATTATTGGGTCCAAAGTGACGAATTATGACATAGACTCCCAGGTCATGAAAAAAAACACTTGGCAAGGCCCTATACTCCATAAAAAGAGGCTTCATCCCCAGGTCCCTCTCTGTTCCACAGCCCACTCAAATAATGTATCAGTTGAGTGGTGGGTACTGGTTCTTGACATGGGTGAAAAACCCACACTGTGGATTATTCCTGTGTGGCTAATTGTAAATTGCCTAGATACTGACATATGCCATGTATCTGTGAAGCACAGATTTATGGGCTGAGGCAAAAGAATAGGTTGTGGTAAGGTTTTTGGCACAGGTGCATTTAAATAGAGTTGTGAGTTGGTTTCTGGATGATCTAGGAAGCTTTCTGGGAGGCATTTCCCAGTTCAGAATAGAAGGAACCTTGGTACGGCAGAAAGAGCACTGGACATGGAGTCCGACTGACCTGGATGTCATGCCTACCTCTGCCACCTCTCCTCAGTGGATAAGACTTAATTGAGTTGCTAATAAAATGATGTATATACAAGCCTGGCATGTGGTAGATACGTAATTGGATCAGAATCTGAAGGGATGATCTACGGAGGAAAAGAGAAGGGAAGCTTCTTTAAGGAAGAGTAAGGTTGGATACAGGAGAGGGAGGAGGCACAGAGCCAGGGGACTTGCCCTGGATGTAAGAGTTTGAGGTGAATCGTGATGGGAGAAGGGGCCAAAATGAGAGACTTAGAAATTTGTGTGTGAGAGTTTGCCCTGGGTGCCCTTGATGCAGTGAAAATATCAGATCTAGGGTAAGAAGACAGGGAGTCAGGCCTTTCACTTATCTGAGCTGCAACTTCCTAGTTGTGTGACCTTGAGAAAGCTACTTCACCCCACTGAGCTTTAGTTTCCTGCTCAGTAAAATGAAGCTAAACATAGTACCCACCTCATAAGGTTGTTATGAGGCTTAAATGAGTGAATATGTATAAAGCACTTAGAAAAGTACCTGGCACGTTGTTGGTGAGCATTAACCATTTTTATTATTGGTACACTGGGGAAAACTGTAATTCCTATCTCATAAGGCTGTAGCGAGGATCACATGAAATAACGATGGCAAATCCTGTTGAGATGTTTATTTATTGTCTTCCTAAATGAAATGGAGGGTTTTCTTAGGCTGGGAATAGCCTTGAAGAATTCATTCCTTCACTCATTCAACCAAGCAATATTTATTCAGTGCCTATTATGTGCCAGACACTGTGTTCGGCCCTGAGGAGAGAGATAATGGTGAGCAAAATAGCTATAGGTGCCTACCCTCATGGAGCTGACCATCTAGAGGATATAAAATGAGAGTTTTTTCACACGCACAACCCTCAAGTGTCCTGTTGGTGGGTATGACTGATTCAGTCCAGAAAATGTCAGGGGATGAAACTGTTCAGTTAACAATCTTAGTCTATCTAGGACCAGTGCATGGTAATCTTGCCTAGTCTTCAAGGCAAAGGGATGGCTCAACTGGAGTCCAGGGTACTTCTTGCAACAGCATAGCCAGAACAATCTTGAAAGTGGGCCCAGCTTGGGGAAGGGGATAGGTACCTTCAGAATTTGTCTGATCTGAACTCCTAACACTTGTATCTCTCCTCCAGTTGCCCCATCTCAGCACAATTGGTGCAGTTTGCTCAAGAGTCATCTGAGATTGGACAATATTTGTTCTGGAGAGTGGGAGAGACGGGGATGGATGCTGGGGAGGTGAGATGGGGAGTAGAAAGCAAGGCTTCAACTCTTACTTATATCTTGGACACACATTCTTACGTTGTCTTCAGCTTCGTTGGTGCCAAAAGGAGTATGAGTAGGGGCTGCTGGGGGTGAAGGACACACACAACAATATGTCTGGTGGAGGCAGAAGTAAGTAGGAAAGCCTGCAGATTGGCAAAGCCAGGTTTATTTTTCCCCAAAGCACTAAAGAGAGTTAGAACTAATATTAGTTCACATTTATAGAGCACGTACTATGTGGTAGACACTGTTCCAAGCCCTTCACATATATTAACTCATTTCACCATCACAATAACTCTGCAAGACAAGTGCTATTATTCTTATCATCCTCATTTTATTGAAACACAGAAAGGTTAGGAAACATCCAAGGTTACACAGCTATGAAGTGATAAACTTGGGGTTTTAAACCCAGGTAATCTGGGTACAAAGTCCATATTCTATTCACTATGTTTATGTAATCTGTGCCTCAGTTTCTCCTCCTATAAAATGAAAATTGGTTTATCTCTGGGAGTCCTCCCAGCTCTGGCACTCTCATTATATTTCATATATGTATACTTCTCTGAACTTCTAGGCCAAGTGAAAAAAAAAAAAAACTGCTCCCAAATGTCAGTGATTTCCACTCAAGATCCCTGGGGAGGGGGAGAGGAGCCCAGGCTCAGGGAAATGAGCCTGCACTGGAGGCCAGGCCTCCCAGTGGCCTCTAAGGCCTGAGAACAGCTGGAGGCTTGGGAAATTCTGGGAGCCAGGGCCTGGCCTGCATTTCCAAGTCACTAGTAACAATAACAGGGAGCAGCAGCTTAGGCGGCCTGTGCTAGGGTGTGGGGTCAGAGGTTTCACAGTGGGGGTGACCACACCCCTCTGGTCCACCCCTGAGCAGCTGCTGCTGCTGTCCAGAGACCTTGGAGTCCAGTTCGACCAGTAGTTCCAGGGCTGGGGCTGCCAAGGGGCAGAAGAAAGGAAGTCCTGCACTTGGGGAATGGGGCTTGAGGCCCTGGAAATGGGCGTGGGCTGACTTTCCCTGGCCTTTCCTCTACCGTGGGCTGGGTCATTCTGGGAGCTTGAGAAAAGAATGTGGTATAATGATATAATATAGTAGCTGCTGGAAACAGAACACCAATCTGCTAGCCCAGGGTCTGCTTATTCTTCCCCTCTCTGAGCCTCAGTTTCCTCATCTACAACATGGGGAAAATATTCCCTACATCATAATTGATTGCAATGATGGCAATGTGAAAGGGCCTGCCACATAGTAGGCCCTCAGTAAATCTGAGTTAAATTCGAGGATAGTTGATTGGTTGCTCCAGGTGACCCTGGGCCCATGGCTTGTGCTCTCAGTTTCCTTGTCTATAAAATAAGGAGACATTTTACCTGCCTAAGGAGAGCCAAGAATTGGGAACATCCTGCAGAAGTAAAAAGACAGTAGGAAACACTGATGTCACTACCCGAGGCTCAGGGAGTGGCTTGTTTAGGTGATTCTCCCCGCTTCTCCTATCCCCACCCCTACTCCCACTGCTGGTCAAATTAGTTCAGAGTCTGGAAACAAGGCTCCATTCCACCCTGGAACCACTGTGCCTCTCCCCTGCAGTCCCTTCTTGTACTCACCCTGTCTAAGGCCTCTCTCCAGGAAGGACTCCCAAGCTCTGGGCAGGAAGGAGGGTCCCTGTTGGTTGGTGGGAAAGTCAAGTCTTTTGGATATGACATTCCTGAGAATATCCAGAGAACCCCTGGGGGTTGCAGCTGCTCACTCACTCTCCTTCCTGGCCCAGCTTCCGCCTGCTGTGGAGGCAGGGAGGACAGTAGGGCCCAAGGCTGGAGAAGGCTGGGGGAAAGGGGTCCAAAGGCAAGAAGCTAGGCCTGGAGTGGCCCTGCAGGCCAGGTGAGGAGTGAGGGAGGGAGGTCCTCTGAGACTGGTAGGAAGGAATTAAGGTGAAAAGAGTCCAAGGCAGCAGGAATTTCTGTCATGGGGTGAGTTATAAAATGATGTGCAGATCAACATTCCTGAGACTACAGATCAGGTACTCTCTTGGGGCGTGGGTGAATGAGTATTAGACCATGGTAGTCCTGGTGGGTAGGAAAGGAGAGTCAGGCCTTCTGAGAGGCCCCGCCCTCCAAGCTAGTATGGGATAGCTCGCACCCTCAGAGAAGGGAGATAGGGGAGATAGACCCTCTGAGGATTCCTCAAAAGGCTGTCCCAGACTCTGAGTTCTGCAAAGACCTTCTAGAAGTCATTTCTTCCACTGCCGTTTCCCAGCTGGGATTGTCCGTCATCCTCTTCCTCGTGATGGAAGGATAAGAATTGTCAGGGGACCACCTATCATTATAGGCAACAAGTCTGAGGCCCAGTAAAGAATTGGTCAAAGGCATACGGTCAAGCCCGGAATGCTTGTGTCGGTCAGTCCTACTCTAAACGAGGTCTCCTCTGCCCTTTCCAGGGAAGAGATTGGTGTCCCTCAGGGCTGCAGCACCCCACTCCCAGCAGACATCACACTCTGAACATGAGCACATGTTTCCAGGCCAGTGGGATGGGGTTTAAAAGTGGCACCATGAAACCAATGCTCCAATTTAGGACATGGTGGCAAGCTTATTCCAGCCCCAGCCTGCACACCACCCACCATGTACTCAGCTATCTCCATGCTGGATCGTGAGCTCCTCTAAGGACTGAGCCTGTGTCTTATCCACTCTTGTGTCCAGCCGAACACAAGCTTTGTTCTAGGCCTAGCCTAGCAGAAGTTGGCTGAGTGCATAGAACACACATGTACACTCATGCATGTACAAGTGGCCAAACCCACTGCACTCCCTTCCAGTGGAGAGAACCCAAGAGGCAGAGGAGTCAACTCCTGAGAGGTCAGGGGAGCCTGTTTCCTACAGTAGCCATAGTCTGTGTTGGCAAAACATGGGCTGGGCCTGGGGGTGGTGAGAGCCCACTCTGGAGGGAGGGAGGGTCAGGCTGTGAATAGGGCTCTGTGTCACCCAGCTGAGAGGGCTGGGGGAGGCTGGAATGTGAAGAACGTGCTCTCATGACTGGCCCAGGCTTGGGTCTATGGCACAGGGCTGACTAGGGGCTGAGGGGAAGCAGAGAAACCAGGCAATGAAAGGACGAAAAGTCTCTGCAGGCCTGTCCTCAGATAGCAAGGCAATGACTGGTCATAGATCCTGCAGGCTCAGCAGAGAGGGTGCTGGTGATAGTGAGCTCTGCCCTGGCTACTTATGGCTGAGGACTCCTCGCTTCTGGACAAAGCCTGTCAGTAGCCTTTGCAGCTTGTCTCCAAACCACCCCTCTCAGACCTCCTGACTTCTCACCCAGCAACTAGCTTTCTGCTCCCATCCCCCTTTTGGCTCTGGCTCTCTCTTTTTCACTCTTTCAACATGATTCCCTTTTTCTCTCAGAAACTCCTGATCTTTTTCTGTCTGCACACTCTATCACCCACTAGACTGCAAGCTCCTTGAGGGCAGGGACCACATCTGCTGCTGTGCAACTCTGCATCTACAGGTCTACCATAGTGCCTACTGGACAGCTCTAAGCAGATGCTCCACAGACCCCTCAAACGCAAGAGGTCTAAAATGAGGTTCGTTACAAGAGGAGGATTCCCCTCCCACATGCCCCAAACCAGGCCTTTTCCTTTGTTCTTGACCTCAGTTAATAGACCTATCATCCACCCAGTTGCCCAGGCCAGAAACCTTGGACTCATCCTCGACTCATCTCTTATCCTCTCACATCCTATCATTCACTTTGGTTCTACCATGTAAATAGTTCATATATTGGTCCCCACCTTTCTATCCCAAAGGCCACTGCCCCAATCTGCTCTGGCCTCCTTGTCTCTAGTTTTGCCTAATCTCCCCCACACCCATTCCCAATCTATTCTTCACTCAACAGATAAACATTCTGAAATATAAATCTGACTATGTTACTCCCCTGTTTAGACCCCTCCAATGGCTCTCCACTGGGCTCTGGATAAAGTTCAAGTTCCTTCACATGATCTACGGAGTCCTTCATGATCTGGCCCCTACCCACTGCTCCAGACTCATTTCTCACTCTGTCTGGCACTCTGCTTTCCAGTCATACTGCACACAGTTCCTGAAACCACATGCTTCCACACCTCCTTGCCGTTTTCTATGTTCTTCCTTCTGCCTGCCATGCTCTTTGCCCCCTTGTCTGCTTCATAAACATCTATTCATCCTTCAAGACCTTTTCCAAATGCTGCTTTCTTTATGAAGGCCCTCATGAAGGGCACCTGCACTCCCAGCAACTAATTACTCCCTCTGCTCAGTTCCACAAGGCTTTATACTTTTCAATAGCACTTCCATGGAATTGTGATGATTTGTGCATGTGGCCTACCCAACCCCGCCCACTTGGCTGTGAATTCCTCAAGGGCAGGGCACATGCCTGATTTATCTGAGTCCTTGAGTACCCAGCACAAGGCCTGGCCCTGAGGAGGCTCATAGTGAGTGAATGAATGAGTGAATGAATGACCCACTGGATGGGAAGACTGTCACCACTAATCCTGGTCTTCTTCCAGAGTTGCTGTCTCTGTAGCTGCTGGACTCCCGGGTTCAAAACCCCCAAGTGAGAGGAATATATTCTACAACGAGGAAACAAAAAGAGGCTTTACTCTGTAGCAGAACACTGATGCAAAATTTTATGCCTCATCTTTCCCTGTAAGCCTCTCAGCTACCAAAGTAGCACCAGGATCAGGGTTCAAAGCAGAGTAGAACTCATAGTCCTGGCCCAGTCCAGGTTATTCTGGACCCCAGAGAGAAAAGAATAGGATGCAATAAAATTGGGAGACCCATAGGCCTAAAGGGTAAACTTGATTCTGACATTTACTAGCTGTGTGACCTCGAGTAAGTCATTTCACTTCTCTGGGCCTCATTTTCCTCATGTATGATAAAACCTAACACGCAGAATGTTTGTAACGGTCAAACAAGGTTACTTATTTGTAACCTATAAATTCCTGTGTAAATTTAAAGCCTAATTAACTCCTGAACTATCTTTAATTCTGTTATACTTATGATGGGTTGGAGGGTAGGGTGGGAAAGGAGAGAATTTAACATGAATAGAACAGGACTGCAGAGTAACAGTCTGTCCCACCCATCAGTTCATCTCCTAATTTCCAATAACTATCACATTTAGGACCTCACAAGGGCCTGCTTCCTCCTTCTCTCCCACTCTCTCATCCTTTCCTTTTACTCCCCTTTTGTCCACCACTGAGAATTATATTGACTTGCTTAATCGTAGTTCTGCTTTGTAGCTTTGTAGGGGAATTTCATATCTGTCCCTCTTGATTGACCTTTCTCCTCTTTTCACACCTATCTCATTCTAAAATTTTCCATCTCCCTCACACTAACATCCCTAGAGGGTCTTGCCAATGAACCCTCAGTGGAGGACACCTTCTACCCCTCCTCTCTCCTGTGGTCAATTGTAGGTTGAAGATTCATCAGGTTGTCTTGTGGTCTTCAAGGATGGATCTGACCTTTAGTCATTTTAGGGTGATCTAGGGCTGAGATTAATCTCCTAGGACTAGAAATCATTGTGGTCAAGTGTCTGCACCTGGTGTGACAATCATTTGCAGGGGATAAGAGAGATGACAAATACTATGGCAAGTCCTTTCCTGATAATCCTTTGGTTGATTGAGAGGCTGGTGGCATAAAGGCAGAATAGGCAAGAAAACCCTTCAGCCTCTAAGAGGAACGCTTATTTCCTTCCTTCTTAACTGCTGAATTAACATCTCTACCACCACCATTTTAGCCCAAGCCACCGACAGTGCTTACCTGAACTACTGCAAAAGTCTACTAAGAGACCTCCCTGCTTCAACTCTAGCTCCACAATCTCTCTACCAACAGCAGTCCTGAGTGAACTTTTTAAGGTGGAAATCAGATCTTGTCATTCTGCTGTCTGCCCTCCAATGGCAACCTACTGTCATTAGTATCAAAGCCAAAATCCTCACCCTGGCCTTCAAAGCCCTGCATAATCTGGCACTTGCCTCTCTCTTCAACCTCTGCCTGGAATGTTCTGCACCCAGATCATCACATTGCTGGCTCTTGCTTGTCATTCAGGTCTCTGCTCAAAGTTTAGCTCCTCTGAGGGACCCTCTCTGACCACCTTTTCTAAAGCAATTCCCCCTATATTCCTCCTACCCTATCATTCGCTACCTGATCCTGTTTTTGAAAGTTTCTCCTTCTTGGTTCTTAGTAATGTCTGAAATCTCCTTATTTATTTATTTGTTTACCTATTTAATGTTTGTTTCTGCTCCATGAAGACAGGGACCTTCTTTGTCTAGATCACTGCTATATCCTTAGCGTCTAGCATAGTGCTCCATAGGGCACTGGTGCTCTATAAATATTGGTGGAATGAATGAATTTATAATGTGCTTTATCATTTTAAAAAGTGCTCTCATGGGGCCGGCCCTGTGGCGCAAGCGGTTAAGTGTGTGCGCTCCACTGCAGCAGCCCAGGGTTCGCCGGTTCGGATCCTGGGTGCGCACGGACGCACCGCTTGTTAAGCCATGTTGTCGCGGTGTCCCATATAAAGTGGAGGAAGATGGGCACGGATGTTAGCCCAGGGCCAGTCTTCCTCAGCAAAAAAGAGGAGGATTGGCATCGGATGTTAGCTCAGGGCTGGTCTTCCTCACACAAAAAAAGAAAAAAATAAAGAAGTGCTCTCATGTACATTAATTTCTCACAAAGCCTGTGAGGTCAGGATTATTACTATCCTAGTCTTATGGATGCAGAAACTGAGGCTCAAGAGTTTATGTCCAATGTCGCATAATCAGTGAGTAAAGGAAAGTGGCCCTGAAATTGAGCTTTCTGATTCTAAATACTGCTCCTTCTGTCAACACACCTTGCTTCTAACCTGGTTGATGCTATACCAAAGATGGTATGTGCCAAGCAAATGGTGACCAATTCCTTGATAATCCTTATTGGCAGGTTTTGGAACAGTACTGTGAGTTGTGCAGACTGTCTCTAAACCCCTGACTTGGAGGCACTCCTCATTCCATGAGAGTGAAGTGAACGGGATGAGTTAGCTAGTAAAGTGGGAAAAAGTATTTTGGAGTGGGCAGTCAGGAGTCTGGGATTCTAGGCTCTACTTTGCTCCCTACTTGTACTTCATTTTCCTTTCCTGTGGGCCTCAGTGTGTCTTTCTGTAAAATGGGTAGATTGAACTTGCTGATTTCAAAGATCCCTTCCAGTTCTGACATTGCGTGGCTTTCTGCAGTGCCTTGATTTCTTCTCTGTTTCCTTTGCAGTGCTTCCCGTTGCTGCAGGGAAGGAAGAATGCCGGTAAGTGTATAAAGTGGACCTCGCAAGTGGCATGCAATGGGACTGAGCTTCTCAGTGGTCCTCATAGGCTGGCTGATTAGGTCCCTGGGCAGTGGAGCCAATGGCCTAGATACAAAATCTGGAGACATCCTCTCTGTCTCCCTCCAGTGGGCATATCCTGGGTGACTCAGGCCGTGCCTTTTAGATCTGAATAAGCATGCAGAGCTTCTTTATTTCTCAAATGGAGAGTTTTTTCTGGTCAGGGAGCCAGGAGAGGGTTTCCCTGAAGAACTGTCAACAAGTGGCAGCTGCCACATGCTTCCCTTCTTAGATGCTTTCTTTCCACCAGGAAGTATATTAGGTAGGAGATATGTTGGGAAACGGAACAGGTAAGAGGAAAGTGAAGGAAAGAGACTTGGCATTTGGAGTTCAGTGTCTGTGATATTCCCAACACATGCTTTATCTGGAAGGCTTCCAAGAGGGTTAGTTAAAACTGAGGGGATATATATATAGCCTCGAGGGAAAAAATTCCCTCCTGTTTCTCTCTAACAAGTCTCTTTGAGCCTGACTGTCTATCCATCTTCTGCCTCTGGTGTCCTACTTGGATGTGGACAAGTGGGTGGCATTCTGGGAAGAACACCCTTTTGTTGAGGAGAGTGCAGTTGTCTAGAGGGGGGTTTCTGCTTTGGGAAGGAAGAGAAAAAAGGATGCTGGCCAGGAATGAATTTGCTGCCAGAGCCTAAACTCCTGGCGTTGGCCTGGCTTTGCTGAGGTCATCTAGGCCCCTCCTGACTCCAGCCCAACCTCAGCCATTCCCGTTGGCTCCAGTTTTTCATCAGGTTGAGCTCATGACTTCAATGAGCACGGCTTCTAGGTGGCAGTTGAGGCTGGGGGGTCAAGGAAACAGAAAGGCACCAATTAAGAAGTGGCATGCTAAGGGCCTGTGCGAAGCATCTTGGGGAGACATTGGAAGAGACAACCCAAGCCCTTGCTTCTGAGGACCTCTCCAAGTACTTGGAGTTGGTTTGGGCACAGTCTTACCAGGAGGCAGAGAGGGGATCTGGTGACCTCCCAAGGACTTTTCTACCTTAGGACCTTGAGTCCTTGGGTGGTGGCTGCAAAAAAGAAGAGCCAGCAGGGTGAGGTGTTTATTTGCATTGCCATGACAGCAGATGAGAGGCGACCTATTTTGAAGCAGGAACATGGCTTTGATCAGCACACAGCATACATCTGCTTCTCCACCCCCCACCTCTTACCCCCCATCACCATTCCAGGGCTTCTTGCTGAGTACAGCTCCTGCTTTGCAACAGAGACTTATGGGGGCACAAGATCTGTAGGCTGCTCATCCTGGGAGAAGGACAAACTTCTCCATTTCAGAGACACCAGCTGCAAAGGCTAAAAAGAAGCCCCTCAGGCCCTGAAATAGTGATCCCCTCCCCCAGAGAAATGCACTCACAGCTGCTAAGTTGGCTCATTAGAATGTCTGTGCCAGACTGAGTCACCAGCACTGAACCCTGGGATGGTGGGTACCAGGTGGCTTAGTGGTCTGTGGCTTCCAGAGGAAGAAAGAGTGTCTTTTAGGGAGTGGGGCCAAGCAGAAGAGATTGCCACCTACAGAACTGAGCTGGGACTAGTTTTTGTGCTACTTCTTTAGGTTAAGGTTTGAAAATGTCTATTTAAGGGCAAATGTAAATACATTGTCTCAAGCTGATCCAATGACGATCCAGCACAAATTATGAGTTTATGTGGATGTGGCAACGGAAGCAGCAAGGCACTGGGAATCAGGGGACCTGGATTTTAGTCCAAATTTCATTACCGATTCACTGTGTGAGCCTAGGCAAGAAACTTCCTCTCTCTAGACCAATGTCCACATCTATAAAATGGAGCTTATTGCACAGGGCTCTTGTATGGATCATAAGAGATAGTGCATTAAAAATGTCATAGTGCTGAACAAATGTAATTATTTCTGAGATTTAGCTCAGGGAGGGAGCAGTACTCTTGATTTGTTTTCTTATTTATTTATTTTTGGAATAGGTAATGCCTTCATGTGTTTCAAAATTCAAGAGGTAGGAAAATAAAAAGTCTTCCCATCCCTGTCTCTCAACCACCCAGCAATCCTCTTGGAGGTGACCAATATTACCAGCTTCTTTGGCTCTTGATGAGTTTAGAAGGTCTAAAGAAAGTGAGCTGTGCTAGACAGGACTTGTGGAGGATATAACTGCCTGATTTGGGGTGGGGGTAGGGTTGAGGGGAGTGTGCAGGAAGGGCAATGGAGAAGGAATTGTGGGGCAGGAAATGTGGGGCAGTGGTGGAGCAAGCATTGGTTTGGGAGTCACGAGGCTTGAGATCCAGTCTTGACTGCCACTTATGGTTGAATGATCTTAAGAACCTTCCCCTCTCCGATGGTCAATATTCCATCTGCACATTGAGCCTGCTGTGTTATCATATGCCATTTTTACAAGTTCCACCAGAGTAAGAACAGAACTGGTGGAGGAGAGGACCAACAAGGGACTTTTTAGAGAAGAAAGAAAAAGCCAAGACTCTGACTCAAAGCTGACAATCGAATATGATCTGCATATGTGATCTTCTTCCTATTAAGATCAGTCAATCAAAGGTTTCTCTGACACGCTACTGCTTTTGTCCTTATGGTCTCACTGACAGAGCAAACCTTTGGCATCGTCATCACAGGCGAATGTTAGGAATGTCCAACTGGCTTCAACATATGTAGTGCTGCCCAGGCCCAGGAGGATAGCCTGAATGACCTTTGATGGTCTTGCTATCCTGGTCCAAGAATCCACTAGTACAAATGTTTCCAAAATTTCACTTATCTGTCAACCAACTTCACAATTTTTATCATCACTTCATCCTGTGCCATTATATACTTATTATTTTTCTTTAAATCAACCTTATTTTAAACAATAACCTCGCTCAAAGCTGTAACATCTATGAAATTAGGGTTTTGAGTTACTAGTTACATCTTTCCTAATATATATGGAATTCAATATATATCTATCATGATTCAAAATTTCAATGTATCACTCCAAATCACCCCATGCATATATATAAAGCATTGGAAAACAGAGAGGTCACAAACCAACAGGTCAGGAGGAAGTTCAGGCCTCCGGGCCTCACTCCAAGACTGACTAGGTGCTCTCTGGCTCCCCACATCACTTCATACTCTTTCCAAGTCCTCACTTTGTGTTACTTAAGCATGAATTGCTCCTGAGATGGAAATAGGTTCTGGAGCCTCAAAGGAGCCCCTTCCCTTCAACCAAAATCCACAATTCTGAACCGCCTTGCAGGTCCTGAAGTGAAAACACTTGACTGGGGAACCAGAAGCTCTAGGTTGTAGTTTTGGCTCTGTCCTTTGCCAGCTGTGTGAAGTTGCGCCTGTCCCTTCCTTTCTCTGGGCCTTAGTGTCCCCGACTATAAAATAAATAGTTCGGTCTAAATGACCTCTAAGGTATCTTGCTGCTCTGAAATTCAGTGACTCCTTTACTTGCAGACCCCACACTTCTGCTTAACCTATTAGCTCCCTTTCCCAGCAGCCCGCAGAGGTAAGGAGGCTGCTGACCTTCCCTCCCACCACCCTTGCACCAAATCCTCCCTGCGTTCCCTTGCTCCTAGTGTACAAAGCTCCTTTTGTTGCCTGGAGCCATTCAGGGTTTCTCTCCAGGCTCCTGCTGAAGTGGCTGAGGAAACCTGGGGGGTAATAGTTGGCCTACAAGAGCTGGGGGGTAAATAGTTGGTAACAAGAGCTCTGACTCCCCAAGCTAACTGGCTCCAGCCTGGCTGCAGGCTTGGCCTCAGCACCAGACTCCATCCATCAGCTGCCCCAGACCCCTCCCTCCAGCTCTGAGAGGACAGGAAGACCAGTTTAAGAGGGAGGAAATAGAAATAGAAACAAATACATTTATTTAAATTCATTTATTTAAGTTGCTATTGAGCATCACTTCCAAGGCTCAGGAGGGCAGGAGGTTGAAATATGGAGCCTACGAAAATCATCAGGACAATAATAATTCAATTAACTTCTCTTCTTTTGAAAATGACCAAATCATTCTTGTAACTAATTCTTGACAGATCCGGTCATTTAACATTTGCTATTTTATGAAGAACATTTGTAGAGGATAGCTTATCTAGCATTTGACAGATACTTTACCTAGCAACTTCGAATAGTATAAAGATCTACTTAGTTAGGAGGTATCTGGAATTGATTATCATTTGAGACAGAAAATCTTTCAACCATGAACTACAGTGAATTCAGCTGAGGCAAAAACACTAGACTACCAGTTGAGAATTCTAAGACCTGGTCCCAGGGCTGACATTTCCTCCTTCTGTGACCTTGAGTTAGTTGCCTCCCCTCCTTAAGTTGCCTCAAGTTTCCTTGTCTGAAAAGTGAGAAGGTTGAACCAGAAGGTCCCAAGGTCCTCTGCACTCTGACTCTGTGCCATCCTCCACCCCCCACTTCTGCCAGAGTCAGACTAAAAGAAGGGAGAGGCAGGGATAGGGTCACTGGAAAGACAATTTCAAGATGTTCTTTGGAATAAAGGAGGGAGTGTAACAACTTCTTTTGGGGTCAAAAGAGGCTGGGAAGCCCAGGTTCCCAGTGCCTGTTTTCAGTAGTGCAAAACAGAAAGTTAGGCCTGGGCTTAGAGATGCAGGTCAGGCAAATGTCCTGAGACACAGCCTAGTTGGCCATTTTCACAGCCTGGGCCAATCCAGAGCAGAGCAAGGACTGGATGGCATGGGATAGCTACCCAGGGGCTAGGGAGGGAATGTGGATTGCAGATGGAATGATAGGTCTGGAAAGAACGTAGGAAGTGCTATTGGACACTTCGACCAGAAGGTCCCATGAATCCCTCAAACTCAATGCTAAAGATTGTAATTCTTCATCATTCCCCTGGAAACCTTCTCCTTCTCCAGGACTCTCTTTCTTGGTTAATGCAGCATCATCTACCCAGTCACTCAAGCAATAATAACCTGGACTTCTCCATCTCTCTCATTTGCTGCTATCCAGTCACCAAATCATGCCCATGAAACGTCTCTGTAATGTTTCCTAAATCTGCCCCTTCTTTTCTACCCACACTTTCATAGCCCTCCATCTCAACTCTTAGCAGCTCTGGCATGGATGGTTGCTATGGCTTCTTAACTGGTCTCCCTGTCACCATGCTTTCCCTTCTAGTCCACCTCCCATACTGCTGCCAGAGTTCTTTCTTTAAAAGAAAAACTTGATGATGCTCAAAAACCTTTGATTGTTCCTTACCTTTAGTCAAAGTCCAAATTCTTTACATTGGCATTCAAAGTCCTTCACAGCTTAACCTATCTTTCTTGCTTCATCTCCCACCACATCCCCACATTTCTGAGCCCCATGGGACAACTCACTATTTCCTATACATACAATGAGCTCTCATCTTGGACTCTCCACTGGGTGTCTCTGCCATCCCCCCTACTTGGCGCATCAAGTCATCCTCTGGACTCCCTTTCCGTCTGATTCGTATCTCTATTATAACATGGAACACTGCTCTGCATTTGCCTCTTTTCTTTCCTGTATCTCCCACAGACCATGAGCTGTTGGTGTACAAGAGCTACATCTGACTGACCCCTGTATTCCCAGAACTAAGCACAGGGCCTCACATAAACAATGAATCTGCCAAGGACTGTCTTTTATTTTTGTTGGCATAGCAAAAGAACTTCTGGTAATCAGACTAGCGACTTCTTCCTCTCAGCAGACTTTCTTCCCTATCATTTCAGCTCTGAGCTAGCTATTACAGATTGACACAGAGCCCTTGCTGGCTCCAGATGACAAATAATCTTGAGACAGGTCCTTGAGGGTCCAATAGTTCCAGACAATGGTGCAGATCTATGTAAAACACATTTCCACAAAACCCTTGAAACTTGGAGGTTGCCCTACATCTCAAGGCAGGGAGTGTACTTAAGGATCATATTAACTGGTGATTTTCAAACTGAGTACTGAAGAACTCTAGAGTCCCCAGAGATTCATTGGAGGACATGAGGGGAGGACAGAGTTGAGGGGTGGTTCATTCAACCAAATCTATTTTACCTTTTGGAGGCTCCATGAAGATTTCATTTGGAGACTGGAGTTGGCCACATAAAAGTAGATGTTGGAGACCCATGCTCTAGTCCAGTGCTCAATTGCTAACAGGCCCCCTTTTATACCATTCCTGTTACGTGCCCACTCGGGCTCAGATCAAACTCTCCAGGCATGGTCAAGCATCACTTTTCATTCTGTACTCAGTTGAAAGTTCTTCTTTATATGGAGCCAGAATCTACCTCACAACTTCCACCCAGTGGTTCTGTTTTCATCCCTTGGGGTCTCATGGAAGTTGTTATGTTCCTTCTGCCCTACGACCAATCAGCTGGCATTTAGAATTTCCCAAAGCCTGAGATGGAAGGGACTTTGTAGCTCATACAGTTCAATGCTCTCATTGCAGTTGAGGAAGCTGAAGCACAGAGAAGGTAGGTGATCTGCACAACAGCAGACAGCTCATCGGTGGTAAAACTGAGACTAGAATACAAGTCCCCACTCATCTATAATGTTCTCCCCAGAATCTGTCTTTCCCCAGAGTGAACAGCTCCAACTCCTAAAATGATTTCTCACAGTCCTGATAACTCTTCCCTAAACTTACTCCTGATTGAGAGTAACACATGGTTGAAGATCAGCAGCTCAGCTGGTGAAGGCTCCATGGTAGGGCAAGGGTAGGCCCAGGGTAAGGGAAAAAGCAAAGGAGAGCAAACTGGCATCAGAAGCAGAGCTTTTCCATCACTACAACCTGGATGCCATTCTTCTTGTCCTCCTCCTCTTTCCACAGGACTGAATTCCATTCCAACAGCCCTCCTCCCATGGCAGGGCAGCCAAGGGGCAGCTTTCAGAGGCCTTGTCTGATCTGTTTGCTAGAGGGTCCCTGCTGTGTGACCTTCCACATCCCAAACCCAGAAACAGGAAGAGTTGGTTTGGTTTACATTTTGAGAAGAAAAATGAAAACATAGGAAGTAGAGCTCCCGAGAACAGAAGCTTCCAACTCTGTGTCCACGTGCCCCTGGAGCAGGATATATTAGGGAATACATTCCACAAGGGAAGGGAATGGCCTCCTTATTAAAAACAAAACACAAAGCCCTTCAAGGTTTGTAAAGAGAAAAAGGCCAAAAGGAGACTCTTAAGGAGGGAGGGGCAATTTTTTCAGAATCTCCAACCCTTCCCCTAATCCTCCACGTGGCGTTGTCATGCTTTGATCTCACTGCTGTTATCACCACATCTGGCCCCCAGAGATGCCCTGCTCCCTTTAACCTATGGCCCAAGAGGAGGTCCAAGACCCTTTTCTTGTTTCCTTGAGGATCATCAAAGTATGATGGCACTTAGAACCTTCCTTTAAAACCAAGAAAAAACAGACATAAATTAATTACAGAACACACAAATGGCAGAACAGTCAGGCTTTACAAAGTACGTGCTTCTTGTCTTAAGAAAGCCAGCAAGGGGCCGGCCTGGTGGCGTAGTGGTTAAGTTTGCGTGCTCTGCTTCAGTGTCCTGGGGTTTGCATGTTCGGATCCCTGGTGCAGACGACTCATCGCTTATCAAGCCATGCTGTGGCGGCGTCCCATGTAAAGTAGAGGAAGATGGGCACGGACGTTAGCTCAAGGCCCGTCTTCCTCAGCAAAAAGAGGGGGATTGGCACGGATGTTAGCTCAGGGCTAATCTTCCTCAAAAAAGAAAAAAAATAGCCAGCAAAAGTAGGGAAGCGCTTTGCCAATCCCCAAATATCTCTCAGGATAACTATTTCATTGACCCGCACAAGCTGCTATAAGTTTGCCTGGCTTTCTCCCCTTTCAGCTCTCTGTCGCTTGGAGGTGGGTGCTATCTTATTTCTCAACCACAGTTACCAAAAGGGTCAATGTAAAAGGTCTTTTAGAAAAAAACCTTCCAGAATACCTAGGGTCCTTTCTGGTTCTGGTTTCTGGGCTGAGGAACATGGCTAGTTCACAGCTAGTTGGCAGGGTAGAAGTGTGGATCATCCGGGTGCCAAAGAAACATGGTCCTGAAAGGAAACAGTTCTGGCCACCTCTGGAGCATCTACAGGCACACATGTATATCTGTCACATGCGTACATGTGTGCACACACACACATAGCCTCTTTACCAAAATCTTAGTTTTTCAGAGTAACAACACCTTCACCACACAAAAACACATCACTGTCTCTTGCTTCTCAAAGGGGGCTATGTGTTCTCTTGGGCCAGAGGTAAGCAGAACCTCTTCCTGGAAGATGCTTCCGAGAGCATCCGCTTGGAATGGCTCATTCTTCCTAAAAGATCTGGGGGCAAAACATCATTTTTGTATTAAAACAAGCATAGATATATCTTATGGAATAGCATGCAAAATTCACGTGAATTTGTAAGATAAAAATGGAGACTTCAAAGAAATTTCTCACTTGTGGCTGGCTACATGGGCTTCTCCGGCTCCTTGGGGCTGTGTGGGAAATGAGTTCATTCTGTTCAGCCATTTGGCAGTGCTTTGGTGCACAAGTTTGAGAAACACCCACTGAAATGGGCTCTCTGAGCGTAGAAACTTTGTCTAATTCATCTCTGTATCCCCATGCCTAATACGGAGACAGACACAGAGAGCGTGCTCAAGAACTATTTGCTCTATCCTTCCATCCACCCATCCACCCATCCATCCTTGTCAAGAAACAAGTGAAAAAGGTAGCCTTAAACTGGTGGAAAGAGCTCAGTTTCTGGAGAATTCAGACAGCTCTGGGTCTGAATTCTGACTCTGTCACTTATTAGCTATGTGATCACCTCTCTGAGCCTCAGTTTTCTGTTGTAAAATGAGGATTCAAATACCCAACTTCTGGGTTGTTGTGGGAATTAAGTGATGATGAGTGTGAGAGTGCTCTCTAAGCTCCCAGACAATACCCAAATTATAGTTATTAAATGGTTATAAAAGGACCACCATGACTATCCCAGAAAGTAGTGTGGGGGAAGGGAGAGATGTTTTCTCCAGTCCAGAAGTCTGATTTGAGATGAAGAAGGCAGGAGCTGAGACCTCAGGACCTCTGGGATGCGGAGGGCCTATGTTGAATTGTGGCTCCAGATCCCCACCCCTACTCCCGGGAGACAGTGTGCAGGCCAGAAGGCAACTTTGGGTTGAGTGATGAAAGGATCAAGTATGCCTCATATACCTCAGGTCTCCAAAGACCAGATGTGCTTACCTTCTCATGTCTGCCAATGAGCCCCTTTGAGGCCTGGCTCAAAGCAAGGGTCATTCATCAACGGGGGCTGAAGTACACCCAGGCATGGGTGCTAACAAACTCTGTGACCTTGGGCAAGTGCCTTCTCCTTCTGGGCCCTGGCTTCCCCATCATTAAAATGAGGGGATTGGATAGGGTGGTCTCTAAGGCTCTTCAAGCTCCTATACACTATGGTTATATGACCTTTAATTGGAAAGGGATTTGACCTCTGTTTTCCAAAAATGTGGTTTTCCAAAAATGTGATCAAACTGATCGTCTGATTGTTTGATACTGAATCTTGGACCTTAGTGAAAAACAGTGAAAAGCAATGTGGGGAGGCCTGTCTGGGGCCCCCTTCTGTTTGTGAGTTTCTTGGTCCCTATGGCTTCTTCTGCCTGTGTCTGGCTGGACTGGCCCAGCTGGACATTTCCAGAGCAATCCATGATCACAGTCCAGGTGAGGGACGGGTGAATGAAGCAGGTGTTTCCCAAGCCCTGGGCTCTGGCTCAGGTACCTCAAAATATAAAATGAGGAAAGGAAAGGAAACAGGAAATTCTGCCCACTATATACACCTAGTTGTTCAGGAAGAATTCCTTCTAGGCAGGCCTGTTGTCCCAGAAGTCAGCAATAGCCGCTGAGTTAGAAAGCTGACTGCTGCAGTCTCTGGGATTCTGGGATTTCCCCCTCTGCATCTCAGTCTGTTTAGACCTTTGCCATTCTTCGAAGCTCAGTTATAGCATCGATCATGTTCTGCCTTGTGTGGCAGCTATTTCCTATCACATGTGGATAAGAAATAGAATACATCTGGATATAAAATGGAGAGCCAAAGTCCCATAACCCCTCACTCCTACTTTCCAGAATTAGCCACTGGAGGGTTAGGAGGGTTTTTTGTAGTGTCCCAGAAAGCTTCTATTGTCAAAGCTATTGAAAATGCAAGAGCACAATGCTTTGGACAGAGCACTGGCTCTGAAGACCAAGTACTTGGGTTTGTGTCTTAGTTCTCCACTTGCTAGTCAGATCAGCTTGGGTGAATTCTGTCTCTTCATTGACTCTCAGTCCTATGCTCTGTAAAATGGGATAACAGTTCCTCTCCTGCTCTCTCACAAGGTTGTTGTAAGGACCAAAAGGACAAAAGAAATGAAAGCACTTTGGAAACTGTAAGGGGTGCTGTATTTACCACCATGCTTGTCTCTGCGACTTGACTGTAAGCACCTTGAGAACAGACACCTCAGCCCACCTGGGCCCCCATTGCCCCTAGTTCCGATGACTTGTCCAGAACAGGCAGGTGGTAAATGCTGGGGGATATGGAACTAAATCCCAGGGGGTGCACTACACCCAGACAGGTTGATACTTTGCTCTTGCCCTGCTTCTGGGCACACAGTTCCTTGACCTTTCTTTGGAGCCAAATCAGCTGACAGGACCATTTTTCTAAAGTTACTTGGCTTTCAAAATGCTGCTCCACTTTGAAAATTCTACAACTCCTGTTCCCACTCTCTACCTTCCTCAGGTCCCAGTTCCTTAGATTCTGGCCCCAACTAATGCTTTTAGAGTTCCCCGCACACAGACAGAGTATGTGCGCATGTGATGTGTGTGTGTGTATGAATGTATATACATGTGTGTGTATGTGTGTGTGTACATATATATATATATATAGAGAGAGAGAGAGAGACAGAGACAGAGACAGAGACAGAGACAGAGACAGACAGAGAGAGAGACAGAGAGAAGTGGCCAGGGAGATTCAATTTTCTAAATGGATCAGATGTAAAATGGTTGAAAATTAGAGCTGGAAAGCTCCTCGGATGTCATTTAGTCCAATCACTCCCCTTCAACCTTTAACAGATGGAGAAACTGAGACCTAGAAAAGGGAAGAGACTTGCCCAGGGAGATAGTGGCTTTGACAGCCAAGTAAAAAGAGGAAGGGGCAAGCCTCTGGGCTGAGGGGGTTCAAGTTGAGGGAACTAGCCTAGGCCAGGTGGGTGGGGCCCAAGAAGAGATGAATGCTGCCAGAGAGGGAGGATCAATCAGGAGAAGCAGTTGGGACCAGCTGCAAAATTCCCCTGGAAAGTAGAAATATAAGAAATACGAAGGTTGTGGTTTAGCAAGTTATTATGGATCTTGCTGAGTAAGGAGAGGGAGGAGAGAGGAAGAGAAAAATATAAAGGGCCAGAAAAGGAGAAAAAAAGGAAGAAGGAAAGCTAAACCAGGCTAATGGAGGACATTTAGAGTAGTAGGGTCAGTAAGGGCTGAACATAGCAAGTTAGTAGTCTTGTTGCATGCGGGACATCCAGGCACCTTATAAATTTCCACTGGGTCTGCCGCCTAGTTTCTTCTAGGCTCTGAGCATGCAAGCCAGAGCTTACTTTCTTAGCAAACTCAGCATTTTTCCACTGCTCACTGTTTGGAGAAGTGGCCCCAGACTGTAGGCTTTACCTTAGCAGATCTGGCACACGTGGGCACCATGCAGCCTGGCCTCGTGGCCAGAGCAGGAATGCACCCGTTCTGCAGCTGCAATCTGATTTTAGGCACACAGTCACAGAGCAAGGTGAACTCAGCCCGTTCTACAGATGAGGGGCAATATAATTTACCAATGAAAATAACAATCATCACAAGAATCATAAAAATAACTAAATATGTATTGAGAACCAATAGTTGTACTGATGAACAATGAGGGCCCTAGAGCCAAACTGCCTGTATTCAAATCCCGGTTGCACCTTTCATTAGCTGTGTCATACTGGACAAGTTGCTTAACTTCTCTGTGCCTCAGTGTCCTTATCTGTAAAATGAGGGTAATAATAATGCCTTCTTGAGAAGATTTGGAAGGATTAAATGAGTTGACCCAGGTACAGCCTTTGAATAATGCCTGGCACATAGTTAGTGCTCAATAAATGGTAGCTATTATTGTCATCATCATTACGTGCTGGGCACTCTTCTACATCTTTTATTTGTATTACAGCATGTAACGATCACTCAGAAGGTAACTGAGGCTCAGGTGCAAGAAAAAGATATGTAGTCCATTGGCTTTTAAATTTTTCTTAGATGCAGACTCTTTTTTATTTCTAAAATTGAAGCCTAACATATAAAACAGATAAAAAGCAGCATGCTCTGATTGAAGCAAGGCTGGGTAGGAGTGGGGGCCTGGAGCCTCCAGGCTCTACCTTCCCTTATTCTCCTCTCCCACAACATCCCCAAGGTAGGCCTTGAGGCTCCTCCCTGCTACTGGGAGGCACAATTCACAAGCCTGCTGATCTAGTCCATCTAACCTTTTCATGCTCAGATGAAGATATCATTAACCCTGAAAGAGCAAGTAGCATGACCAAGGTTATATAGCAAGTCAAAGGCAGAGGAGGGTACAGGTAGCACCACCAGGCATGGAGGACAATAACTTGGTGGAAGAGAACAGTCTCCTTGGTTAAACTAGAATACAGAACATTGAAGCTTGGGCAGAGAAGAGCTAGGAAAGGAGAGTGAGCAGGAGGGAAAGGAGGCTGACCCAGAGACCCTGTCCCTGGGCCCTGAGTGTGAGCAGTCCCTCTGGACCCTCACATCTGCTGGAGCCACCCTAGCCTTCAAGACAAGGCCCTGTCCTCGTGGGTCCTCTCACTGTACAAGGCTTGGGGTTCTGTTTTGACAAGGGATGTAGTCCCCTGTCCCAAAGGTCTCCAGTCTGTGGGATGCAGCTGACCTGGGGCTAAATTCTGCCATTCAGGCCTTCCGGTTGGACTCTCGGCCCGAGCTGGGCATTTTTACAAGGTTCATTCTCCTCCAGGGTTCCAGGACAGCAGCCTGGCTTCCGACCTATTGCTCTCCAGGAAGTACAGGAGGATGGCCTGGTGCTCCACCCATTTTACAACTGTGTATGTGGGTGCCCCTATCTGTTCAAGGCAAGCTGCTGTTTATCTAAGAACCTGTGTGCTGCCAACTTTTGTTTCCAGACTTTGACATGGGTTATCTAAGGACACCACACAGAGGAGAAATTAGAAGAGAAGTTCCTCCCAGAAAACTTTGGGACTTCTCTGGAATCCCTTGTTCTGACCTGATCGCTTGAACCACCCAGGCCCCATGAGAACTCTGGAAGAGTGAATCTCCAGGTCAGGGCAAGGCAGGGGTAAATACTGGAGGGCAAAGCCCGAGTTCAGGGCCCTGAGTTGATTGCTCCTCCTTGGATGGGCCTCAGGATCTGTACCATGAGGGGGTGGAGCAGATGCTCTCTAAGGGCCCACCAGCTCTGGGCTGGGCTTCTGTGGAGGCCCTGGCCACTTGGGCACACTCTCATGCACTGGCCTAGAATCCCAGGGGAACATATCAAGTGATGGATGCAAACAAAGCCTGCCCACCGCCATGGTTTGCCAGCCCTCCTGGCTAGTCACAAGAGGGTGGAATGCAGGAGGCAGATTACTGACCCTCAAGCTGCAAACTGCTCCCCTGACACAAAAGCAAGGACAGTTGCTCAAATGGACAGAGCCCTGGACCCCCGAGCCACACTGCAGGGTATGTGTTACTATAGGTTGGTGCTACACCCTGCCCAGTGATGAGAAGAGGAGGACGGACGTCTGCAAGTTCTGACCAGGGTGAAGGTGTGTGCACTAAGGCCGGGGAGTGGGAGTGGGGGCAGCTGTGGGTGGAAACTGTAACTGCTTACCAGATAAAGGCAGAGAGTGGACCTTAGAAATGAGCAGCCTATGTGGTGCAAGGACAGGAAGAAAGCAATGAGGCAAGGTATAAAGGGTCAAGGAGTGAGTTTGCCACTGACAAAGGCATCTTGAGGATGCTTTCACACTTGATCCACATAATAGTTTAGGGAGGCAGGTGTTATTACCTCTATTTAATAAGTGAGGAAACTGAGGACCAGAGAAGTGATATGACATGTCATCTAGTAAGTGTTGAAGCTGATGTTCAAATCCAAGGCTGCTTTGCGAGTTGGAGTTCGTAGGGGCCCCTTCTCTGGAGCTGATAAAATCTGTACACATATACATTGTTGCTGACCAGCCAGCAACCCGTCTAAGACTTGGCTGCAAAGGCCTAGGAATTATCCTTCCTGTTTTACTACAGCCCAGAAAAGGCTAATGATTGGGCCATAGTCATACCCAACCAGCTGGAGATGGGGGAAAGGCTGAGGCTCAGGTCCTTGACCTCTCTGCCTTCCATTGGAAAGCTATGGAACACCATCAGAAGTAGCACTCCCTCTGCTAGTCTCTCTGTGTCTGGTCATTTTCCACTTACAAACTGCTCTCAGATCAAAGAAGTTTGCAGGGCAGAAAAAATTATTTCCATTTTCTAGGTGAAGAAACTAAGGTTGAGTAATTTGCCAAAGATTACACAGCTATTGAATGGTGGAACCAGGATTTGAGACCTGAGTTGTGCCCAAACTCCCCTCTACTTGTCCACAAAGTGCATTTGGCCAGCAAGGGAAGGGCAGAGCAAGTTCACTGAAGCATAACACTTGAGACCAAAAGCAGCAAACCCCAACTCCCTAGGGTGACATTTAAGCCCTTTGCTCTTTTCCATAGGAACCTCTGAATTGCAGAGGCAGTCATGGGGCCTTTAAGGGGAAAACAGAGAAGCCAGGGAGCTCAGTTCTCCAGAGCAGACCCCAGAGCTGCTGGCTTTCGTGACTTACTAGATGTCCCATCAGCCCAAATGGCTTTGTGGTCAGGGTGTCAGGGTTTGGTCCAGCCACATGGATGGCAGGATGGGGTGGGGGGGGGCCTTCTCTCTCTTCCCCTCTGACTACCTCTGGTTGCATTTCATGCTTGGTCATGGAGTCATCTTGACGTTCCTCTACCCTAATGATATTTGGGGAAGAAAACCCCAAATCTCTCAGCCACCACTTGGTTCGGTCAAGGCTGCTCCTGGGCCACTCATTCACTCTTCATTCAGTCCTTTAAAAAATATTCTCTAAGTGCCAACTCTGTGCCAAACTCCTTCCTGAGCAATGGATATGCCATAAATAATAAAACATAGTCCTTACCCTCAGAGAATTCAAACTCTTATTGGGCAGGAAGACATATAGATAATTAAACTCAATATGGAATGATTCCTAATGTAACTGAGCTGTGGGAGCACCCAGAAAGGGAATGGCTTATGCTATTCATAGGAGGGGCTAAGAGGACATATAGGAATTTGGTAGGTGTGGCAGATAAGGCAAATAATTTAACCTCTTTGTGCTTCAGTTTCTTCATCTGTAAAATGGGATAATAATACTACCTACAGAGTTTCTGTAAGGGGTCTATGAGTTAAAATGTGAAAAGAGCTTAGAAAAGTGCCAGGCACATTGAAAGCACCACGTAAGTATGAAATAAGTCAAAGGAAATAAGGATGAACATTTTTGTGAAAGAGAAGAGCACATGTGACACATCTGGAGGGTAATGAAGTTAGGTTAATGAAGTTCTGGGAACGCCAATTCATTTGGCTGAGTAAGCTTGGGCAGCACTTTGAACGTCAACCTTAGAAGTGTGGACTTGTCCCTGTAGATGATGGGCAGCCATTTCTGAAGCTGGATCTTTGCTACAGAGGATAGCAGAGGACTCCTGTGTGAAATACTAGTTCTCTATCCACCAGCCCAACAGGTGCTAAGTCCAAGAAACTGCCACAAGCCAGGACACAATGAATTGCCACACATGAATGGAGGACCAGCCCTGTGCACAGCCCAGCCCCTGGCTTAGCATCAATCTGGGGAAGGGTGGGTTGAGGGGAGAGACACTGCATCTCTGCCCTCAAGGAGCTGCTCATCTAATTGGAATAAGGCCTGCTTCTGTTAAGAATCAACTCAATCGTCCTGGTGGGAAGTGGTGGAGATGAGTGGGTAAAAGAGGCTCTGTTGTGGCCTAAGAGGCAGTATGTATAGTGGATACTGGCCAAGGCTGAGAGTCAGGATCTCTGGGTTTAAAGCCCAGTGGTTACTTCCAAACTATGTGACCATGGGCAAATCGCTTAACCTCTCCGTGCTGCAGTTTTCCCACTAAAAATGAAAGCAATGATAATAATTTGACCTCTCATAGAATTGTCATGATAATTAAATCATACGTGGAAAGTGCTTAGAATGCTGGCTCATGTAACAAACTCTCCATAAACGTTAGCTCTTCTCAGTGACTAAAGGCCTACCATGTGTCAGGTGTCTCGTATCCCTAGGGTAAAAGGCAGTGGCCTGGAGCGTATGAACGGACAGGACCAATGTGGCCCATCTTCCTAGAGTGTCAACTTTCCTCAGAGGCTTAAAGGAGAAAAACACCCATTTTTATATGAAAACAACATGCGTGTATACTGGAATTAACTGGAAAATTCAAGTAGGTGTTTAAAATAAAAGCAGTGGGGGCCGGCCCGGTGGCGCAGTGGTTAAGTGCGTGCGCTCCACTGCGGCGGCCCAGGGTTCGCAGGTTCGGATCCCGGGCGCGCACCGACACACCGCTTGCTAAGCCATGCTGTGGCGGTGTCCCATATAAAGTGGAGGAAGATGGGCATGGATGTTAGCCCAGGGCCAGTCTTCCTCAAGAAAAAAGGGGAGGACTGGCATCGGATGTTAGCACAGGGCTAGTCCTCCTTGCAAAAAAAAATAAAAAAATAAAATAAAAGCAGTGACTTCAAAGACATTCCCTGGTTGGAGCCGAAGCTTCAGGTTACATTTTCAGCCCCCCCAGGGTTGCTTCACATTCTTCCCCCTTGGCCCTTAGGGATACTTGGGTGCAAAAGTTCCAGCCGCACAGACACAGGTGAGTTCAAGGAACCTTTATGTTGGATCATTTTCTGGGGTAAGGATGATCACCGCCATTATACGGGTGAAAACTGAGGGTCACAGTTCAAATTCTGCCATCGCCACTTATTAGCTGTATGAACTTAGCAAGTTATGTTACCTTTGTTGTCCTTCAGTTTCTCCATATATAAAATGGGGGTGATGCTGCTGCTGCTGCTAATAGTACCTACTTTAGAGGGTTGTGGTAAGAATTAAATAGATTAATACCTGAAATGCCGGGCATATAGTTAGCGCTCAATACACATTAGCTTTTATTAAATCCATTCTCACATTTCCTCCCACAACAACATTGTCAGGTAAGTGTCATCCTGTCCATTTTATGAAGGAGGAAATTGAAGCTGTAAGAGGTTAGGTCAGATGTCCCTCTCCTCTTTGCTAACAGAGGGCATTACTGCAGTGGGGAGGAGGTGGGGATAAATAACCTCTGGGGTCCTTTCCAGTTCCCAGGTTCTGTGATTCAAGTTAAACTTTGGAGCTCTTTCATATCACTATTCTGGCTGGGGCTGAAGCAGTGGAACTCAGGAAATAGGGGAGGGACTGGCCAGGGAGGGAGATGCCTTAGCAGGGTAGGAAATAGCGGCTGCCGCCCTTCCTTCTAGGCTGCTGCTGCTGAGGGGCTGTGTCCCGCACTCCCGCCCCACCAGAGAGCAAAAAGGGAAACTCCTGTGCTTGGAGGAAGCTGACTGGGGCCTCCTTTTCCTCAGAGGGGAACTTGCCCTCGTGGCAGGAGCAGTGCAGCTGCTGCTGGAAACTCAGAAGTCAAAGGCTTGGCAGCACCAAGCTGGGCACAGAGAGGGGCCTCCCAATGGCTGTTTATCCTGGCTGAGCTGGTCCAGAATGGGGATTGCTGATAGGCCAGAGGGTGCTGGGAGAGACAATGGACTCCCCACTGATTTATGATCACATGGGGGAAAAACAAAAAGAATTCCATGAAGCAGCATGGCCTAGGGGAAGGAGGAATAGACAGGAGACCTATCTTGATTCCAAAACGACTCACTGTGTGACCTTAGGCAAATCCTCTTCCCCATGTGAAGAACATATTCATTCAATAAGCTTTTGTAAACACCTATTGTGTGCCAGCACTGCCTTGGAGAAAAGGGTGAATGAAGCGGAGGTCAACATGTTACTCTCTCATTTCCTTAAAGCTCTGACATTGAGTCTATGAAAAGTGGGTGTAAATCTCATGCAAATCAGCACTCAGGAATGCGCAAACTCCTCTTCCTTTTCCTAGCCTGTCCCTCACAAATGGGGCCGCTTAACTCTAGTCTCCTGGCACAAGGTATGGAGACGATAGGGGGAGGGGCTGTGACCCTCATCTGTGTATCCCCTTATTATTATTCCCATTGTGTCATGGAATTATTATGCTTATGTTACAGATGAGGAAACTGAGGATCTCAGAGGAAAAATGGCTCAGGTCATGCCCCAGTTAGTGCAGAGCCACTATTAGAATCTTGCTTCTCTTACAGGCCACCACAAGTGGAATAGAAATGACCAGGTTTGAGAGCTGGCAACTTTCTGCTTTCCCTCCATTGCACACAAAGGCAGATAGGACTCTCCACCATCCCCAAATCCAGGAATGCAAGTTTCCTTGCTGTGGGTGGAGGTTAGGGGTAAGGAAAAGGGTTATGTAACTTAGGCTCCTGGGTCCAGGCTTTTTTTGTGGTAGATTCCCAGTGCTGATTTCCTTGAGAATAAAAGCGAATCTTTCTTTATGCAGACTGTCTTCTTGTGCCAGGCACCGTGCTCAACCCCTTTAGATCCTCACAACAGCCCTGCAACATAGAGATAATTGCTCCCACTTAGGTGACGGCCAAGCCATTTGTATTCTTGGGCCTCAGTTTTGCGTCTGTTAACATGAGAGTCTATAAGGAATGCTTCTGCTCATAAGGTCTAGGATACTCTTGGCACTGCAAGGGTTTCAAGGTATCCTTGCTGGAACCTAGGGTCCCTTGCTCTGTTCAGACAGACAGAAAGCGGGCGTGGGGGGGACAGTGATAAGTAGGGGGGTGGGGGAGGCTGATGAGTGAGTGAATCAGTCTGCCAAGATGGCGGGAGCCATTGTTCCCCACTCCATCTGGCTGTTGCAGCGGGTCTTCCGCCATGTTACATGGTTGGTGAGATTTGGGGTAGACAGGAGGTGGAGGGGCTGACCTGGTGACTAAGAAGACCCTCACAATCTCACACTGGGGTAGGGGAGCAGGAAGGAGTGGGATGGTGGTGAGACACCTCTCAAATAGTGGGCCGGAGTAGAAAAGGCTAGAGGGTGACTCCAACCCAGTAGAGGAGGCCCAATGGTGATGGCGAGGCACAGTAGCAGAGCTAAATGAGTTGAGGCCAGTGTAGGATAGAGAAGGGGGAGTTTCTTCTCAAGATGGGAGCCTGGAACTTTCTAGTCGCTACTGGGTGGGGGGGGCGGGGCAACCCAAGCCCTCACTCCCTCAGCCCCTCCCTTCCTCGGCGCTTCCCCGGCTGTCCGCTCAGTCCGGGTGCAGCCACCCGCGGCGCCAGAGTTCAGGCTCGCTCGCCTGCGGGGTCCGGAGACGCTCGCAGACGCATGGCCGAGGCGCGGGGCTGGAGGCCAGCCTTGTGGCTCCCAGAGCCCCGGACGTGGACACCGTGCGGTGTGAAGGGCACCCGGTGGGACCCGCCGTGCTGGAAACCAGGTGAACAGAGCCGCGCGGACCCTCGCGGGAGGTCAGGGCTGGTTGCCCTTTGCTGAGCGCCTTCGAGCTGCCGACCCAGCCGGCTCCGCAAAGCTCCTCTCCCCCTCGCCTTGTCTTTGGTTCCAGTCCCGTTTTCATCTATTAGTCCTATGTACGTTTGTCTAAACCCCATTCCTGGCTGGCAGTCCCCTTTTGCAGACCTTCCACCCCCGCACGCCTGCTGTCTTCTGATTCTTAGCCACCCCAAGATGTCCCATCCTTTTGTCAAGACTCTGTCTGGCTTCGTCCCTACCCACCTCTCTCTCTCTCTGCCTTCAGCCTCCACTCAAAAAGAACATTTTCGTTATTAACATATAGTAGGCGTGTAATAAACAGTATATCCCTTACCCCTTATGCCTCCAGCACTTTCTTTGTTTCTGCCCCTGGCGTCGTACTTCCACCCTCCTGTCTGTCTTCCTGTCGCACTATATGTATGACCCTCTTCATTCCATTGTTTGTCTGTCCTTCTGTCCCTCTTTTTGTCTCTATGTCCTTGGGTCTTACTATCTAGCTGGTAGCTCCCTACACCCCCCATCACTCCAAGAGCCCCTTACCACCTCACTCTGTCCTCTAGTTGCATGACACAGACCAGCCACCCCGGCCACACCTTTTCAGTCAGTTTGAATTTCCTAAAAGTTCCATCCAAAGGCCTGTTTCCACTCCAACAGGTCTCCCAGACTGCCTGGCACTTTGTCTTAGAAATTGAAAAAATTTATATTTCTTTGAGCACTTAAAAAAATTTCCAGGCTCTGCCTGTTCCTTTTCCCCAGTAAATTCTCCCTTACTGCCGTCCAAATGGCAGGGAAGAAATAGCAAACCAGGTTGGGTTTTTCGACGAAGATTTGTCATGGAACATGAACACGCTGAAGGACAGGCCCCTCCAACATCCTCAGATCACATCCTCTGATTGTATATATGTGGACACTGAGGCCCAGAGAGGGCAAGACTCTCACCTAGGTCACACAGCCTCTCAGTGATAGAAGCTGGGTAGGAGTGCAATGTCCTGGCTCCTGATCCAGGAACCTTGGTGGGGGTGGGGCCGAGGAACCACTTTCTGGTGTTCCCTGAGGGTCCGTTGATCCAGAGACATCAGGTGTCTGATTTCAGAGCCTTGCTGTTCCTCCCCTCTCTCTGTCCTCTGGGACCTCACTCGGCTGCCCATCTGCTTGGGTTGGGCATTCTCCCTCTGGGGCTGCTGTTGCCTTCCCCACTGGCATGGAAGCTCCAGGAAGGCAGGGACCCTGGCTCTTGGGCCTATCTGCCCTGTTTCCCACCTCAGCCCCCTGCCAGTGCCTGGGTGCCCATGTTGACTGACAGGTTGGTACATATGCATAGGGAAACCCTGGCCCTGACTGAGGGTCAGATCAGAACTTTTATTTAGTGAGAATGTGTGTGTGTTTGTGTGACAGTATTGGGAGGGGGAGAGCTGTGCGGGGGGAAGGGCCCACTGAGAGAGGACAGGGATTCCAAGGCCAAAAAGGGCCCAGACCCTTTGTTGAGTTGCCCTCGAGCCACTCCACCTCATCAGATGCCCTCTCTGATGTCATCCTGGGGCCTCTGGAGGGCTGTCCTTCAGGGAAAGGAGACAGGGTGGGTGGGTGGCCGGGGGTGGGCTCTGTCTGCCTGAATTGAGATTGCCAAGCCCTAGAGACCCATAATCACAAGGTTGGACTGGGCCTGGCTCTGGGCAGGGCCTGTGAAAGCTACTTTCCCCCCTACCCCCTGCCCCAGCAAGCCCTCCAACTTCATGGGCACCGGATCTGGTTGCAGCATGAGGTGAGGCTGTAGTGGGCAGATGATGAAGCCTAGGGGTGGGAAGGAATAGCCTTTTTCCTCCTCCTCCATCTTCTTCATACCCTCCCAGGTTTTGTCTTGGGAGCTGCTTCCCTAGAAGGACATGTGGAAGGGTCCCAGGCAAGGGACTAGGATCCTGAGCTCTATTCAGGGGCTCTGGGTATCCACCGCTGCGGGGTAAGTGGGGCAGCACTGGAGGCAGAGGCCAGGTCTCTAGCCTTCTGGGCCCTTTCTTTGCCTTTCACCTCAGCCCTTCGCCTTCCTTTTTCTCACTTTCCTCTGCTCTTTCTGACCTGGTCCCCAGCTACTGCCCATCCTCAGAGGACCCTCATGCCTCCACCGCCCCCTTTCTCTGCAGAGGCCCCATGGATGTTGGGCTTCTGGGAGCCTCACTCCCACGGAAACACACAGAGAAGTTCACAAAAGCAGAGAATGTTCTGAAAAGAAGGGACGCAAGAAATTAGGACCCAGCCCTGTTTTTCCAGATGAGGAAACTGAGCTTAACCAGGAAGAAGCAAGCTTGAAGGCTGAAACAAAATCATACAGAGGGGACTCTTGGGGAGGTGGGGTAGAGGAAAGGTTCCTCTGACCTCAGCTGCTTGTATGTGTGCATGGGGAGGGTGCAGGGCAAGGCGAGGGGGCTTGTGTTAGAAGTGGGCTTGCCTTTGCTCATTTCCCCTCACTGCACTGTGACCTTCCTCTGAAGGACAGGAATGGAGTGGGGCATAGGGGGGTGGGGGTGGGCATCCTGCTCTGGGTGTCTGTGCCAGTCACCCAGTGCTCTGCCCAGGGTGACCTCACTTATTCGTTTGGGCCAAGGCAGGCAGACCTCCCCGAGGGAACCAGGTGTGGGGGGTGCTCCATCTGCCTGCAGCAGAAAACCCTTGGCCCCTTTGAGACGGGCCAGCAAAGCCAGGCCAGGGGCCCATCCTGGGTGTAAAATGGGGCCCATCACACTGTCACGGCCCAATGGGTCTGTTGTGTGGATGCTGGGGGCCAGTGCTCCATTAAGCTGACACTTTGTCTCGTGTTTGTTGGGGGGAGGGGGACAGGCTCTTGAGTGTCTGGGAAGGAGCCCGGACAGAGACTGAGTCGCCTTGGGTTCTCCACTTTCAGCCACCTAGTCCAAGTGCCTGGAGGTGGTCATGAGCTGCCCCTACACTTTCCTCTCAATGGCTCCAAGAGGCAGGTGGGAGGGAATGAGTGCCTCTATGTCCTGGCTTAGGGAGGGGGAGCCCAGAGAGGGTAAGTGACCCCTGAAACTCCCCTGGCCTGTGCCTGGCTCTGCCAGTGCTTCAGCTCCCCTCACAGCCAGCCCAGGGGTCCCAGCCCAGGGGTCCCAGCCCAGGGCTCCCAGCCTGGCACAGAGCTCCCCCTTCCAGGATGCTGTGGGAAGTGGGATAAGCTCAGCCCGGGCTGTGGGCTGAGAGGGGGTCTTTGTGCTCCTTCCAGGACATAGCTCTCTGACCCCCATCCACAGTTGGCAATGCTCAGTGAGGTGCGTGTGTGCTCCTCAGCTTTTCAAGCCCCTGCCACCACTGCATCCCCCCTCCCCACATCTGGCCCTACTCTGGCTAACCCTCTTAGTGCAAACCCCCCTGACATGGCCACGACTCCTCAGGAGTTTTTTTATGAGCTGCAACTATCCCACCTTTTGGGAGCCTGATCAATAGCCCCCTTTCATGAGGCTGGGTGGGGGCCCCAGCCACTGGGGAGCAGGCCTTTACCCTCCCAGGCCTGACTGGTGGGCTTTTGATGAGGCATGCAGGAATGTGTGTGCAAGTGTGAGAGCGTGTGTGTGTGAGGGCACCCATGGTCATGTGCTGGGTGGAGCTGGTCCGAGTGTAATTCATTTTCCCCTCATGGCTTCTACTCCCCTTTTTTCTTCCCAGCTCAGTTCCCTGGAATTATTTGCTACTGCTCCTTTAGCTCCATGGAAAAGAGTAGTGGAAGCATCTGTTTGGTTCCTTCCTGACATTACCCTCAGCCATTCCAGAGTGGGGTAATGGGTCTGCCTGCAGCAGCCTGAGGGACCCCCATTCTTAGGCAGGAAAGGGTGTAAGAATGGCTGTAAGTCCTCAGATAGGCGCTTATTGGGACCCAAGTGTCTCGGAGTGAGGCTCAGGGTAATGGTGTATGGAGTTTCTCTGTGCCACCACCTAGAAGAAAAGGGCTGATTGGCCCTGGAAAAAAGCTTAGCTCTGCAGCACCTTCAGTGCCATCCTGCCACCTGTCACCACCCTTTCCAGTACACTCTCACATCTATTGTCTCAACTTTGCCCACTAGGGATTGTACTCTACCCTCATTTTACAAGTGAAGAAACTGATGGTTGGAGTGGCACAATGACTTGCCCTGGGTGACATAGCCAGAAAGTGGTAGAAGTGGGACTAGCATCCAGCTCTCCTACTTCCTGATCCACAGCTCATTCCACCATTGCTCAGTGCCTCTGTTTAACCATATCTGTCACCATATCTAACACTTAGAGGCACTTTCTATGTGCCAGCCACCATTCTAGGTGTGATTTAGCCCAGTGGATCAGCTTAGCAGCCATATAAGGTCAGGATGGTGATCATCATCACACTGTACAGTTGAGGAAACCGAGGCACAGAAAGTTGGAAAGCCTAAGGTCACACAGCTAGCAAGTAGCAGAATTGGGCTTTGTACCCAGGCTATCTGGCTCCAGAATCCATTGTATTGTCTTTTGTATGACACAGCTGAGCTATGGTAGTGGTAGAATGAGGGGAGCCCTATGCCTCAGGCATAAAAACACACGCACACATGCACCCCGAGGCTTTTTCACCTGCCCTCGGCCTGCCCTCATGCACTGTATGTTTCCCTGCCTCATGGCTGAGCTGGCATCCAGCATAGTAGAGGCAGCACTATAGGACACACAGGGAATAGTGGGGGCTCGTGGAAAAAGGGACACCAGGGACCTAAAGGCTCCAGTTACTTCCAGAGCCACTCAAGATGCAGCCCAGAAAGGAGCCTGTGAAAAGGTACCATTTCCTCATCCATTCCAGGCACCATTACTGAATATCTGTTCTATGCAAGACTCGGGCTTAGGTTGCGGGGTGGGGTGGCTCGGGGAGCAAAGGCTGGCAGTGGGATTGAAGGGGATGAGCTGTCTTTGTCGTTCTGAAGAGGCTGAGCTGTCATTGCCTTTCTGAAGCTCATGGGATAAGAGAAGGAGATCAAAAAAGTCCCAAAGAAATAGCCTAGACATCGCTTGGGCCATTTCAAAATGTCACAGTGTGCGTGGCAACTGTTAGGATCGTAGCTTTCCCTGACTATTGTGTTCACTTAGTAATTCAAAAGGTGTTTTTATTGAGTAGCTACTCCATGCCAGGCACTGTGAAGCCCTTGTTCTAGTCATTTATAGCAATTACTCTTTTTGTAGGTTTTGTTCTTTCTGTAATTTTTCCCTGTTGTAGTTTTCTGGTTTGATTGCCTTTTTTTTTTTTAAAGAAATGGGTGTCTCAGAACCCAACATATCTGATTCAGTTAAATGTATCTACTAAAAGGTAAGTTGGGTTTGCTCATATTCATATGATTGTAATTTCTTCATGGTTGTCCCTTGAATATCTTTCAACATTCATTCACCCATTAGTAAATATTACTGAGAAACTACTGTAGGCACTGTGCTTGGTGCCATGGGGTGGATAGAATTGGTTCTGACGTGGTTTCCTGCCCTTAGGGAAGCTATAGGATCACTGCAAGACCCACACTTTTATATCCTAGCATTTTCCAGAAGCAAGATAAGTTTTGCTCCAACTCAGAGCCTTAGGGATGCTTACAAATATAACAGCCCAACCTCAGGAAGGAGGTCATCTCCCTTCCCACCCACCATGAGGGTTCCTGACTCTGGGTAGAATTTTGTTTCCATGAGTGAGCTGGTGTACAGGCCTCATTCACATCCAAGACCCACAGGGACATGGCTCATCTTGAACAAAGTGCCAGCTGCAGACTTGCCATTGAGAGGAAAGAGGGGGTACACACGGGAGGTAGCCTCCTTCATCATTTCTCCTCTGATTCTCATCAGGTCTGGCAAGGAAGGAAAGTGGGAGAATTCCAATTTGGCCTAGAAGACTGAAGGGCAGACAAGAGGGGGGCACCTGGTGCTAGGTCTGGCTCTGCCATTGCCTCGGGTGACCTTAAGAAAGCTGCTGTCCTAAGAAACATTACTTTTTGCTCTCAACCATGTTGGCTACTCCAGCAAACAAGTTAGATGGATGCAGTCTCTGTTTTTTAGAAACTTCAGCTTCATTTCTCCCATCTATTAGGTATAGAGAAAATAACTGGTGTGCAGGTTTTGTCCCTGCCATGGATTTGCTAAGTTAACTTGAGCGCGTCATCTCTTCTCAGTTTCTGTATTTGTAAATGTGGAGGATGGTGGTTAGATGGCATGGGGTCTTGGGTACTCCCAGCCCTGACTAATAGGAGTCCCCAATTCAACAATGAAATCAAGGTTGTGAACTTGTGTTGGAACTTTGTGAGGAAAGGCAAGAGAGAAATCAAATCTTAACACTCTGTTGCGTACTGAATTTAAATGGGCTTTCTGGTGGTACTTGCTGTCACAACTCTTGGGAGCCCTCTCTTGCCATGGTTAATGCAGATGCCTCAAGTTTTCCATACATTTTTGCGGAGGTAGAGTTTGAACTTGGGACAGAGAGCTTGGGGTAGTGGGGGAAGTTGCAGATTGCTGGAGCCTGAGCAAGGTGGGAATGGCAACTTCTTGCTCAAATATCTAATATCCCAGTTTTGTCCCGGTTGCCCCTACTCACCCAAGAGATCTTACCCAAATTGTATTTTCTGAACGCCCCATAAATTATCCTCAGTAAGCCACCGAACCTTCCTGTGCACATGGCTTATGTATTTAAATCCCCCACACGGTGCGAGACACATTCAGAGCTCAATAAATATTAGTCTCTGTGCCAGGCCAACTCACTCCTTCGCCCTCAGTCGCTGGCTCTCGGCTTGCGCCTCCTCCCCCCGCTCCCCCACCCCCAGCGGTGTGACCTGAGGAAGAGGCAGCGGCGCGGGCATTGGAGGAGCCAGAAGGCGGAGCCCCGCCCACCACAATTTGGGCAACTATCTAAGGAGTCCGGTGGGCCGGACTGTGCCCTCATTGGTCCAGGGGCCTGTAGGTGGGCGGGGCGCCCCTACCGCGCAACTCGCCGTGCCTCCCTCCCCACCTGCCACAAGAGCAGCGTCGGGTTGACAACAGCTAAGCAGCTGCGGCAGCTGCTCCTCTGGCTGACACCGTTACCCCCGTCTGATCCCAGGCTCCGCGCGTGCTCCGGACGGAGCAGTCCCGCCTGTGCTCACCTCCAGCCTGCTGGCAGCTGTGTTGGGTTCTCGAACCCAAAGCGGTGGACGCGGCCTCCAGGTAGGAGTTGGGGCGACGGCGGGGGAAGATCCGAGCGGACGGGGCCGCCTGGGCTCCCTCGCCCGCCTCGCTTCTCTGGCGCGCTCCAGCCGGCCCCCGCTCTAGCGGTTCGGCTGGGCAGGGTACACAGGAGACGCAGAGGAAGCGAGCCGAGCCACCTTTGCCCCTGGGATTTGGGGTTGGAGTCGCCGAAATTGGAAGACCCCCGAACCCGCAGGCCGCACTTCTCCCAGGGAAGCCTTGCGACTGGGGTGGTGGAAGGCGGCTGTCCGCCCGTTATCTCTGGGCCTGGCTGGAGTCGGGAGCCGCCGCTCTGGGGCTTTGGAGGAGGGCTGGAGCTGGGCGTGGGTGGCGGAGTTCCGGGCTCAGCGGTCTGGTCACAGCGCTTCTCTTACTCTCTTCTCCTTCCTCTGCTTTTAAGGTCATTTCCAGGAAACTCCTGGTCTGGCAGTATGGGCTTTCCCCTCCGCCACTGCCTTCCCTTCTGAGAAACGCCCCGGACTTTCCTGGTGTTGTAGCCGTGGGTATCAAGAGAAAACCTTTGAATAAGTCGCGTCCTTCAGGGCTGTTTCCCCATGAAGTCCAAAATGGGTTTGGAATAGAGAACTCTGAGGAAAGGCGTTTTAGTGGAAGTTTTTGGGATTTCCAAATTAGGCAGTCGGAGGTTCTCTCCATTTCTCTTCTCCCAAGACTCTTTCAAGTTGAGCATTGAATTACAACTCAGGGAACCGGAGTTTAGTTACTAATTCATGTGACTTTAGGCGAGTCTTACTACTTCTGTGGGCCACAGTGTTTTCAACTGCACTTCAGGTGGTGGGCTGGATTTCAGTATGTCAAGGGCCAGTCTCTTCCGCCCTGACGTTTGATGACTTGGTGCACGGGTCCAGGCTCTTAACTGGCAGGTAAAGGGTTATCTCTGAGATGCTTGGGTCGACAGGAGCTATGTAGATGGAGAGCTCTGTAGATGGAGAGCTCTGTGGTGATTATGCAACTAAACCAGCTGGAAAACCAGTCGTGGGGAGGGTGAGCAGGACAGCAGCCAGACTGAAGCTGGAGAGGGTTGGGGCCAATGTAGAGCCAGGATCCCAGAGGTTAGGTGCCCCAGATGTTGGGCTGGAGGGCCCTGGCTTGTCTCTGTCCCACTCCACTTGGAGCATCCAGGTCTGCAGACCCAGGAGGAGAGGGTGATAAATCACACCCAGGGCTATTTTCAATCCCTGACTCCTACTGTGGGACCTGTTTCCACCCCCACTCTACGAGTTGCTGTCCCCACCCACTGTCCGTCTGTCTTACTGCTCTCTGAATTTTCCCCTCACTTTCATCCTCCTGGAATGAAGGACAGACAATTCTTGTCAGGCTATGGGAGGGCAGGCAGCCCAAGGGTGTAGAGACATTGGTGGCTGCAGGTGGTTTCCGAGTGGTTGATGGAGTCAGCAGGAAGAGTGTGATGTGCATGATGGTGTTGGGGTGGGGGATTCTTTCACCCTAAGGCTACAGCTACCATATCGCTGGACATTCTGGGCTGGTCCTCATTTCTGGGATTTGGCCTTTGTCCAACTATATTTTGAATTTGGGATTTGGAACTTCTGCTCCCTGAGCCTCTGTAGTTAGCCCTAGAAAACACCACGGGGACACAGTCCCATCTCCCCTGTTCGCTTGCCTTCTCTTCACCCCTTAAGTGACTCTTGGAGAAGTATGCTAAACCTCTCTGTACATCTGCAGCTTCCCCCACTCTCCAGTCTGGAGAGGAGAGGGTATTGGGAGATGATATCTGGAGGTGTTTAGAGCAAGAAGAGGGTCTGAAGGTGTGCAAAGGGGCTGTGTACCCTGTGTGAGTGCTGGGGTGGGGGCATGAGTGGTGCAGGGAGGATGGAAGGGCCTTCTTTTTTAAAGCACAACACCTCCTGAGTTTAAGCAGAGAGGCAAAGAAAGTGGCACAAAGAGGCCCGAACTTTGATCCTCTCCGTCTTCTTGAAGTTTTAAAATTCCATTATTAGGACTATGGATTGGAGAGTGAGCAGAAGACCCCTGGAGCCAGGTATAGGGATAGCAGCAGTGACACAAAAGCAAGAAGATCCCAAAGGGAGGAGAGGATGGAGTCTCTAATCGGGATGCTGTCACAGCTGCCAGTG
This sequence comes from Diceros bicornis minor, assembly GCF_020826845.1. Taxonomy (NCBI): domain Eukaryota; kingdom Metazoa; phylum Chordata; class Mammalia; order Perissodactyla; family Rhinocerotidae; genus Diceros; species Diceros bicornis. Next base: position 62,236,646 of record NC_080781.1, read on the forward strand.
TTTTTCTGCCAGGAGACTCCTGGAGCTCCCTGTTCTAGCTGTGGAAAGTTCAGGTTCAATGGATGGCAGGCTTAACAAAGGCAGGCTGCGCCCTCACCTTCTTGGAAAAGGTAGGGCACGGGGTCTCTGGCTGGAAGAGAGAGTTGTCTCTGGCTTGAATAGAATAGAGAGAACTTTTTCTTGGGCTCCCAGTTTGGGTAGGATCAAGTGTCATGACGCTGAGCCTTTGGGAGGCTGTTATCAGATAAAATAGAGATACGGAATCTCAAAGATGCAAGGCCTTAGGATGGGAAGTGTGAGGTCCCCCGCCCCGCAGCCCTAAACAGAGTAGTTGAGCACAGGGCTGTGCACATGGTTGGTGTCAAGTGTTCATTAAGGCTCTATTCATCTGTGACTCAGGGTTTTGGCTTTTGTGTGTATGTGTGTATGTGTGTAGGGGGGTCCTGGTACACTTGAATCACTGGACTGGAGGCCATAATCTGGGCCTTTGTCACAGTCTGAAGTGCTGTATTTGTGTGTTGAGTCTCTTCTTGCCCAGCCCTCCACCTTGGGAACTGGCATGCCAACAGTTGCTGTCCCTGTTTACCCCACCTGTGCAGGGACTATAGAACTGGATGTTAAGTTCCTCAGGAGTCCAAGGTGGCATGGAGCAAAGAACAGGGGGCTGGGAGCTGGATACATGGAGGTTTAACTCTAGGCTCTGTCGCTCCGCTTGACCTCTCTTACTCTTGGTTTCTACCTGCTTTTTCCACTTCACTGGATTAAACGAGGGGATCCATGGCTAAGTGCTTTGTAAACTACGAAGTGCTGTGCTAGGTCTTGTGGAGGACACAGAGTACAACCCCCACCTTCAGGGAATCTACCATCTAGTTTGGGGGTTAGTAGCATAAATAATACATGAAACACTAAGTCTTTCCTCAGTGAGGGCTTTTTAAAAAGATTATTATGAAGAATTCCAAGCGTATATAAATGTAGAGATGGTTAGTGTAATAAGGCCCCATGTGCTCATCACCCAACTTCAGCCGCCATTAGCCCATAGTCAGTCCTTCCCTATGTACACCTCCGTCTGCTTCACCCTCTTTTTTGTTATTTTGAAATGAATCCCAGACACCTTATCAATTTATCTATAATTAGTTCAGTAGATATCTCTAAAAGATAGGGACTCATAAAAAATAGCCATTGTACAACTATCACACCTAAAACAGTCCCTTAAGGTCATCAAATATCCTGGCAGTATTGATTTCCAATTGTTAAGAAGGACGTTTTGCCCTGGCAGGCCTGACCAGGGAGCGATTGCTTTTGACTGAGAGGAAGGTGACTGACAGAGGCAGTGACATGTGAGCTGAACCTTGGAAGAGAGGCCCAGGAAAGGTCTGAACAGGAGTGATTATGGAGCCCTAGCCCCTTATTTTACAGCACCGGCTGTCCTGTCTCTGCGGCTCTGGCTTCTGAGGCTGACTTGTGGAGGCTTCTTGTGGAAACTCGGTGCCTTGGATCTCTAGCGGTAGATGGGAGTTCTAACTCGCTCACTCACCTCCCCAGTTCCAGGGCCACCTAGGAGCTTGAGGTCGGCAGGCCTGGGAGAATTCCTGGGAGGGTGCTCTCCTCCTGGCCCCTCCCCTGCCCCTGGCTCCTGAGGCCAGTTCAGAGCAAAACAGGATGCATTCAGGATGAGCGTCTTTCCCAGCTTGTCATCTAATCACCACGGCCCAGCTTGGAGCTTCCTCTCTCATTTATGATAAAAACCCTCACTGTCTCTCTTTTCCCTCCCACCCCAGTAAGGGTGTGCTGACTTCCTCCATATCCGGGCCAGCCCTCCTCCACCCCCGTGGAGGGCTGAGGGAGAGCTTCCCTCATCCAGGCCTCTCGTCCCACAACCGCAGAGCAGGCTGTGAGAGGGAAAGAAAGACCCCATGAGTGCTCTCCCTGGCTGCAGCCTCCTGTTCTTGGGCTGTTCTTGGGAAAGGAGTGACTCCTTTCCAACAAGCTTGGGGTCTTGCCACTGCTTGGTTAATGATTGAGCCACCTAATAACCACCTTGGAAAGTCACCTCTAGGGAATGGCCATTAACTACCTCCCTGTCCACCCTAGGCCTTAAAGGGACCCCATCCTGAACCCTCACCTTCCCGCATGGGGACATTGACAAACACTCAGTCCCAGGAACTTCTGTTGCCAGTTAAACTTCTGCCCCTCTGTCTTAGCTTGGGCAAACAGAAGTAGTTAGTCACATTGTTTGAAAGACACACATTAAGCCTGGGTGGTATTGAGAGGGACAGGGAGTTGAGTTGATAGGGATTCAGACGGACAGTGGGGTAAGCAGTTTTTTTAGGCATCAGAGTCAGAAGGGAGTGGGGATGTTTCCAGCAACAGTTGACCCCTTGCTCTTAATTCAAAAGTCTAAAAGAGCAAGAAATACCCACCCAAAAGGTCAGCTGTCACTGGGGTTGGAGTTGGGCTGTGTGTGTTGGCTGTGTGGTTGGGCTGTTTTCAGTACAGCTGTAGGTCTGTCCACACCAGGCTGGGACTTGAGCTGCCAGCCACACTGCTGCTGTTGCTGCTGCTGCTGCTGCTGTGAGCCTGAGGCCTCTGTAGTGGAAGAGGAGGCCTTCCTCAGAGAGCCTGTTTCTTGACAACCAGTGGGAGTTGGGAAGGGTCAGGCTAGGACCGAGGTCCAATTTAGAAAGCTCTAAACCACAAGCAGTTTTCTGCAGTTTCAGCAAGAAGAGAAGGAACCAACATTTAGTGAACTCTGTGAGCCTAGTATAGAGTCAGGAAACCTGGTTTCTGGTTGTTCCTCTCTAAAGCTACCTCTCCATGAGTGACTTTAGAGAGGACATTTGCTTTCTCTGGGCCTCAGTTTCCACATCTTTAAAATGGGCAGGGCAGGTGACATGGACTCAGTGGTCTCTCAGGCTCCCTTCCAGCTGTGAAAGTATACGTTCCTAGTCAAGACTTCTTTTGTATCCACAAGGCAAGGGTGAGCTAGGTTCAAATTCTGCCAGGCCCGGTCACTAAACATTCTCAGCTGGCTGGTCAGTTTGGGCTGGCCGTGCCTTGAACTGCCACAGCTTGGGTTTTACTTGAGCATGGGTTTTTAGCCCCTCCCCATGTTTGCATCTGTCCCAGGTCACCACCCTGTAACCCATTCAGCCACAAGTTAATGAGTGACCTGCTCCCCCTGGGTAGTACCAGCCCAAGATGCTCCTGGGATCCCAGGTCTCTGTGGGAACCGGCTGAGGCCTAGCCAGCTCCAGTCACCTTTGTGCTTTCTCCCATGACACCCCAGAGGTAGGAAGCAGAGAGAGCACGGGGGAGAAGGGCCTTCAGAAGGCACTCGACCCAGCTCTCCTTCTGCAGCTTGGGCCTTCCTGCCGGTGCTTGTGCAGCTCCTGTTCACCCATCTTCAATACCTGGGAGAGCAATGCTTTAAGGCAGTTGCTTTCATTCATGGAATGTCTGAAAGTTTTTTCTTACATTGAGCTGAACTCTGTCTCCCTGTGGCTTTTACCTCTGGGTCCCAGCTCTGCACCCTGGAACCACCTAGACCCTGTCTACTCTCTAACCTTCAGGAGTCTGAGGACAGAAAATGAGTCCCTCTGCATCTTCTTCAGGCCAAATAGCCTCAGCTCCTCCAAGTGCTCCTCTGGGGACCTGACCTGCCCCCTTCCCAGCCTCATTACTCTCCTATGCACATGCTACTGTTGATGGCCCTGGGGGCAGGATCTGAGGCTCCAGAAGCCCCTCACACTCTTCTGTTTATTTCTAGCCTGAACTTTTCCAGAAGACTTCTCCATTATCTTTTTCTGGTGACTCCAGCAGGTAGATTCTGAACCCTCCAAGTCCTGGGTCCAAACATCTCATACAGCTCTCTGATTTGTTTGTTGTTTAGGTCCAGCCAGCTCTCATGATTGGGGAGCCCTTGGAGGGTAAGGGCCTTCTTCTTGGTTTCCCTGTAGCAGACGGAAAGCCTGGTGAGAGGAGGTGCTCACTTTGATGGGTTGACTGTAGGTTACTGTGTGGGGGCTGCCAGTGTATCCTGCTTTCCTGCCACTTGCTTTTGTCTCTTGAGCTGGTGGGGATGGGGTGAAGGGGATATTTTAAGGAGCACTGAAGCCAGAAATGAGTATGAGCCACGCCCACAGTGGGGCCCAGAAGAGTGAATCAGACAGGGGGAAACACCAACTCAGCCATTCCTCTAGCAGTTAATGACGATGACAACTATGAGTCCTCCCATTTCTTTAAAGTTTCCCAGGCACTTTCATTTCCATGATCTCATTCTGTTCTGAGAGCAGCCCAATAAGATAGACAATGTGATCCCCCCAGTGTGATCCTTGGTGATCCCCACCTAAGGCCCAGGGAGGGGGACGGCATGGTCTCCAGGGAGGGGGACGGCACGGTCTCCAGGGAGGGAGGATTTGGAACCCAGGTCTCCTGACGCTCAGCCCTCCCTGCTTCCCCCAAACCACACCCGGCAGCCAAGGCAGCTAGGGCTGACTCGGCAGCTTCCCTACCACAGAGGAACCTCTGCCCAGGCTGCAGTTCTGTTCCCATGGTAGAGGGAGCATCTTCCAGGGGAGGTGGCTGAGGATTTCCTGTCCTTTATCTGGGCTGGCCAAAGGCTGGTCTGTCTGAGGTGTGAGATAGGCACTTGCAGCCAGCTTTTTGACTCTAGGCTGAGGTCAAGTCAGGCTGGGGCAGGGGCGGGGAGCTTGGGAAGCACTTGGCCCCAAACATCTGGTGTCAGCAGCCCCCACCTGAGCAGGGGCCTTCTAAATGGGGGAAATAAAGAGGGGCATGTGGGAGAGGGGCTGTCGGGGAAAAGGGAGACTCCCCCTCTGCCGTTTCCTTTAAGGTTCTTACGGCTGGCCAAATAATTAAAAGACAGGTTAGCAGGAGAAAATAATACCAAGTTTAATAACATGTATACGTGAGAGAAACTCAGAAATGAGCAGCTCATCATTCTGCCTAAGCTGCTTGCTTAAGTATTATAGCTAAAGGTGTGGAAGGTGGTGGGGGGTGGGGGTGGTGGTAGTGGTTTGGGATTTCAAAGGGGAAGAAGACAATTCATATGGAGATAGAAATGCAAATGTTTGTCTGACAACTCTTTTCAGGGCCACCTGTAGAGAATGTGGCCAGAGAGAGAGAGAAATTTTGATAAAATGGGCTTGGTGCCTTTCCTGTTTTTCCTATCGCAGCATCTTATTTTACATTATACTACACCCATCATGTAACAATGGCTCCTTCCTGAAACAGATCTTGTATGTGAAATTCTTTAGGCAGTTTGGGAGGGGAAACTCAAATGTTCTTCCTGAGTCTTCTGAGTCTTTATCTCGAAACAATCTACATACCAGAGTGGTGCATCTTGGGGTGGCCTGCCCTGAGCACCATCAGGGCCAAAGTGGAGCCGAAGCAAAACACATCCTGAGTTGTACACATGGTGCCTAGGGCAGAAGAGTATAATGGTGAAGAGCAGGGGCACTGGGTGACTTTGGGCAAATCACTTAACCTCTGTGAGCCTTCATTTTGTCAGCTATGAAATAGAGATATGTACCTACCTCATGGGGTTGTTGGCTATTAAATCCAAAAATATAAACAGAATTCTCATTATTATTGTTTAGTACTACTTTCTGCCAGCTTGTCACTTTGCTGTTTTTCACTGACCTGGGGATATGCAGTGCTCAAACCTGCCACCTCCTGGGCATTAGGTCTGGAATTTTCTGTCACTTCAGATTCCACCTTGTCCAGAGAAGCTCTCCCTGGCCATGCCCACCTACAGGCCTCCCTTACTCTGGCCTCCTTTAGTGGCATTTATGAGACTACAACAAGCTGTAGTTATGATGATAACACCAATAATAATAGTGAACTCTTCTAAATTCTTGACACATTTCAACTTTCTTAGCTCCCGTGACAATTCTGTAAGGTAGGCACTGCTATCATCATCCCCATTTTACATATGAGGAAACTGAGGCAAGGAGAGGTTAAATGAAGAACTTACCCGAGGTCATGCAGCTAGGGAGTGATGGAGCTGGGATCAAGACCCAGGCAGACTGACTTCCCTGCCCACACTCTTAGTGACTGTGCCATGCCTCTCTCTCTCCCTTTTGCAGATGCCTGGCCAGGAGACAAGAGCTGAGGCTTAGGTATCCCTTCTGCCCCTGACTGGTCATTGCACCCACCAGTGATCAGTCATTCCTGGGCAGACAGTCCCCAGGTCCTTGCCTGCCCGGCCCCCTGGTGGACAGATGGAGAGGAGAGAAAACTCTAAGTGTTGGGTATTGATGCTTGAAAGCAGAGCTGCATTGGAGTGGAGGAGGATGTGCAGGAGGGAATTGGGGGGGGAGGGTTCTAACATCAGCAGCAGACCCGCCTGATTAGCACCTTCCAGCACTGGGGGTGGAGAGCAGGGTGCTGAATGGCATCAGGGAAGAAGGGACATTTTAATGAGCTGTCTTGACAACCAGGTTGCATTATTTAGAAGGTGTGGGTGGTTAGGGGTAGGCAGGAGCCTGGCTAGATTAACTTGTGATCCTTCCAGCTGGCGTGGCCCGTGCTGGAATTGAGTATGGGGTGGGAGGGGTTTGTCTAGAAGCTCTAGCCCTCCCCCTTAATGTTCCCACCTCTGAACTCTTGGGTGTTGCAAGCTTCCTTCTGTACCAGCTGCCAGTTCCATTGCTCTGGGCTGGGTAGCAGCTCTGGTCGAGTACTCTAGGGGAGTTCGGCTTTTGTTCAGTTTTCAGACCTTGGTGCCTAGCATAGGGCCTGGCACCGAGTAGGTGCTCAAGCAATATTAGTTGAATAAGTGCACAGTCAAGAAAGAGTGGATTTGGAGGGGAGAGCTTCAGGAGGCTGACATGGGAACAGATCAAAAGGGAGGCTATTCGCATTTAGACAGGCTGCTGGCCCCATCTGTAGTCCAATACAAGCCACTTGACCTTTCATAGCCTCAGTTTCCCCATTTGTGCAGTAGGCCTGCTTTGGACAGGGCTCTTGTGGGGACCAAATGAGATATGGGATGCTCAAGTGCTTTCTCCACTGATGGGAAGTTACTTCAGGCTAAGAGTTCATACTGCAAAAACCCTGCTATATGTTTTTTATGTCTACGGCCTAGATGATTTCTCCCATTTAATGAGGAGGATTCTAACTTGGTGGCCCTGATTCTGGAGCCAGACTGCCTGGATTTCCATCTTGGCCCACCACTTCTTAGCTGCAGACCTTGGGCAAGTTACTTGATATCTCTGGGCCTCAATTTTCTCATCTGTCAAATAGAAATATTATCATAGCACTTACTTCACAGGGTTGTTGTGATGATTCAACGATATAAACCATATAAAAAGTACCTAAAGAAATGCCTAGGAGATAACAATAACTCAGTACCCTTTGGCTGTTATTATTATTACCTCAGTTTACACTTGCAAAAAGCTTGTGTTGTCAGTACTATGATCATATCTGTATTTTACGGATGAGGACACTGAGGCATAGAGAAGTTAAGTCTTCCCCAATGTGATCTGTATAAAGTGCTTAGCCCAGGGCCTGGCACATAGTAAGTACTCAGTAAATATTAGTGTCTCCCTTATTAATTATTATTAATAATTACATTCAGTATCATAGCACAGCCACAGCTAAGAAGTAGCAGAGCCAGCACTAAAAGCCACATCTTCAGATTGCTGGTCTGTTATTCTTCCCACTGTACTCCAAAACCTCTATGCTCCTAGGTGTTACGCAGCCATTAGGCCACCACTTTGGGTTCTCCTTCCCTTCACTCCACCATGGCCTGAACATGCACATTGTTACTCCCTGCTCTCAAGGGTCTAGGCCCCTGCCCTCTCCTTTGTGATCGGCCTCACGGCCTCACAGCCCTCCTTTTGGCTGGCCACAGGACTCAGGGGAAGGGTTGTGTCTGCTGGCTCCCAGAGGAAGAACAGGCCCCGCCTGAGGAGGCTACTTCTCTCAGGCCCATTTCCTTTCTGTCAGAGACAATTTTCTCTGCATCTCAGGGTGGGGCCAGGCTCCTTCAAGGCATTTCCTACCCGGGAGTTTATATTTGGCCTCAGCAGAAGGAAAGGGAAGTAGGCAAGGGGAGTGGGATGTAGAAGTGGTGGCACAGGGTCAAAATGGGTGACTGCCAAGGCTTTACAGGCCAGGAGAGGGAAGCAGGAGATGGCACGTGATCCTTCTCTTAATTGAGCTTGGATGCCCTCATGAGAGCTTGGGATGGGAGAGCTAGGTGGTCCTTGAGGCCAGAATGCCTCTACCCTCAGACAGAGTTCATTTTTCCTTCTCACGTCTCCGGGCCTTTGTTCCTGGCCCTGTGGTTTCTGCCCTGGTGCAAGGTGTTCTGCCAGTCAGCGAGTTGCTGAGTTGCAGGTATGTGCTCACCTCTGGGTCCTTGCTGTGGTGATACCAGAGGAGAGGATGGAGTCAGAGGCCGACACACTGTCTAGTTGAGAAGCAGGACTTTCTGTCTAGGTGTTGCCAGAACATTTAGTAGCCCTTACTACACTGCAGTAGGGATACTGAGACCAACAGGACCCAGTGCAATGGAGCTCTGGTTGAATGGGGGAGATAGACTCATGTGCTGCTGAGAAGGTAATGGGAATGTATAAAGGGCCACTTAATTTAACTGAGCCATTGGGTGCTAGGGGGTTGGTGAGTGGTCAGAGAAGGAAGCCTTCACGGTCGGAGATACTTGACTTCCATCTTGATAAACAATAGGAGTTTGCAACTTCGTCAGGCTGGGTCTAGAGTGTGGAGAGCCTCAAGTGCCAGGTAGAAAGCAGTCTGATGTCTGCTCTGGGCTGTGGGCAGTGGGGAGCCCGCTGGGCTACAGAGTAGGAGAGTGGCCAGGTCAGAGCTGGGCTCTTGGAAGAAGAAGCTAGCAGGATGATCTGTTGGAAGGAGAGACTGGAGGCTGGGAACTTGGAGAGCTGAAGTAATCCAGGCCTGAGAACCTAGAGCACAGTTGGGTGTGGGAAACCAAGACCGTTTGATGGAAAAGTTGATAGAACTTGGTGACTAAATAAATGAGCGAGGAGAGGACAGACCAGGATGACTGGAGGTTTAACCCTAGGTGTTTGGTGCCTTTGGAGGCAGGAAATCAGGAGAGCCAGATTAGGAGGGGAAGATGGGTTTGGTCTTGGTACCCACTGAGGACCCTCACTTGAGTCTCCCAGAAGAGAATGTGCAGGAAGAGGCTCCCTCTACTGAACCAGCCACTGATCACACATATGTCTGCTCTGGGTCTAGATTTTGGTGAGTGGCTGTTAGAAGATGGAGAAACTGAGGTAGTGGTTTACCCAAGGTCACCCAACAAGTTCCTAGTGGAGCTAAGGCCAGAATGTAGTTCTGCTGACCTTCAATACAATACTCTTTCCACCCATATTCTCCTCAGTGGAGAGCAGTTACCACTGGTCTAACATCTGCCCGAGACCGGTTAGGCTGGCATCTCTTGCCTGCAGGCTGGGGACTGGAGGTGATGGAGTAGCACATGACTTACTAAAACACCTGTCTTTCCTTGTCACCATGACCTTGTCAGAGCACCTGGGACTGGTTTGGGGGCAGGATCCCCTGGGGGCAGGAAAGCTAATGGAGTGACTGTGGCAGAGCAGGTGACAGCTTTGAACTTTGCTATCACAGGGAAGCCATGGACCAGGCAGGAATGTCAGCTGCCTGCTTTGGCCTTGCTGTATCAAGTGCTGGCCTAGGAGACCACAGGCAAGGCTGACCCTGGACCCAAATTCTCAAGCAGCCCTAGCAGGCCAGAAGTCTGGTTTAGCCACAGGGCCCTCATGACCCTCTCTCACAGCTGCTATAATTACAGCTCAGGCCACAGCTTCATGGTGTCCCAGACATGGTTGGGGTTCCTTGTATAACTTCTATATTTATAAAAGTTCTAAACTAGAACTGCCACCTCTCCCTGGCTGACCCTGCAAGGGGTCCACAGTGTCCAAAGACAAGGGACCTCCATTGAATATTGCGTCCATTCTTTGCCTTTCCTCAAGACATCCCCAGGGTGGGGTGGGGCTGCTTGGAGGTGCCTGAGGCCCCTAGGTAAGGTGGAGGATGACCTTCATGGTCTCACACTTCAGGTTTGGAGTCAACCTTTCTTTTGTTGTGGGGCTGTCCTGTGTATTGTAGGAGGTTTAGCAGCATCCCTGGCCTCTACTCCGTGGATGCTAGTACTATTCCTCCACAGTTGTGACAACCAAAAATGTCTCCAGACATTGCCTAAGTCCCCCCGGGGGTAAAATTGTTCCTGGTTGAGGATCCCTGTGGCCCTGTGGCTGTGATGTGGACTTGGAGTGTTAAGGAGAGAGGGGTATTAGAGTGGAGAGCCACACATGTGAGCCTGCCACTGATCAGCAAGAAGATTCAGTGGCTTCATTTTGTTACCAGTCAGTCCCATGGTGCTGTACCCTCCTGGGCTGTTTGCCTTGGTGGTACCTCAGTTGTGACAGAGAGACTGCAAAAGTGTTGCTTGCATGGCCCCAGGAGCTTGGCATCCAGCTGTAGCTCCAGCTGAGACTGAGTCTGGCATCCGAACAGGTGCAGTAGGGGCAACCTAACAAGCTGGAGGCCAGCCAAGTGTCTAGCACAGCCAAGCTAGGCTACTTGAAATCCAGAGGCCCTTGCTGCGGCACCCCTCCTATGAGGTTGGAATGTGGGATGAGAGCTATTCTGGTCTTGTCTTCCTTCCTCCCTCCACCTCCCTCCCCTGTAAGAATCTAGTTAGAGTTGTGATTCCAGCTAAGAGCAGCAGGAGCAGGGAGAGACAACAAGTGTACCTGACCTCCCAGTGGACAGGATATTGCAGATCCCCCTGAATGTCCATTCCAGGGTCAGGAGGGAGGGTCTTAGCAGTCATGGAATCCATGATAGCTCTTAGTACAGGCCCTTGTGAAGGTCCCTGTCCCTCGGTCCCTGAGAGAGGGGTGGCATAGCCAGGCAGTCACCTGTTGTAGCATCTCTACCAAGGTCACTGCCAACCTAAAGGGCTCCTTTGTGCAAATTCAAATGAAGCGCTGCCGTGGAGGGATCCAAGGCTCCAGGCTGAGTGGGCACGTTTCTTGTGGCCTAGGCCCCTTAGTGTGTCCTTACGGAAGGGTGACAGGAGCTGGTCATAAGCTCTTGGGGCCAAATGAAATATAAGCCCTCTGCCAAAAGGCCAACATCTGCTCCTTAAGTGGGGTCCCTCTCTAGGAGTGGGGTGGGCAAAGGAAATGGGCCTTGCGTCAACCAAGAAAAATGATCTGAGAAGCTGTTTGCCAGGACCCAGCATTTCCCAGGTACAGCAGCAGGGCCTGGAGTGGTAAGCTGCCTCTCTACCTACCTTGGGTACCAGCTTGGCCTCACAGAGCCCACCTTGAGAACTTGGGTTGTCACGTAGACAGTGGCATTCCAGGTTTTTCTCCACCCCTCAGAACGCTGGCTTTTCTTCCTGTGCTCACTGAAGGTGGGAGAGACCACGCTGATACTAGACCTTGCTTTGGAGACACCCATCCTATGGTGAGGGCCATGGAAGAGATGCCTTTCCAAATAGGAAGCTAAGTAAGGTAAAGGAAATCAACATATTTGTTGAGTACTGCCTTATGGAATAAGCTAACTGTGAATAAATTACCATCACAAACACCACAGACTTACCCTCCCCTCTCCCACCATATGCATTCATATTTCTGCTCATTGCTCTCACCTTCCGCACTTGAGCCTGGAGAGGACATGGGCCAGTGATTAGAATGGGCCTAAGTGTGGCTTCTGGCTAGAGTCTTTCCAGAGACCTATGCTGTGGCTTTTCAACTGGCCACATATGTTTAGGGTAGTGGTTCTCTATCTTGGCTACACTTTAGAATCACCTGGAGAGCTCTCCAAAACAAATAAAAAAACTAACCCTGTCCCCAGAGATTCTAATTTAATTGGTCATGACTGGGATTCAGGCACTGACATTTTTAAAAGCTCCCCAGATTATAATGTGCAGCCCGAGTTGAGAGGTTACTGCTCCAGCAGTAACAAGGACACTTTGATCTGGGCCTCTGTGACATCTACCTGTTGCTTGTCCTGGGCCCTGTGTCTTGCCTGGTCCCTAGGCCTGAGCTGGCCTTTCGGTTGGGAGGGAGGAGGCTGAACTGGGTCCTGGGCAGTTCTCTCACAGCCCATTGAGTAACCACAAGGCATAAGGACTCGAGTTCTTCAATAGTGGCTTGAAGAGAGTGGAGTTGGTGACATTGGCTGGTTGAGGCCTGACCCCCTGCAGCTTAGTTGCCTATTGTCTTCTCTTTTCTGCGTAGCTCTCTTTCTCACTTCTTTACAACTAGGACATAATCTGAACTGAGCCTTAAAGACTATGTGAATACAAAGTTCATCTAGTCTTAATCAAAGCAGCCCTCTCTAATGATAGCATTCATACAGCCACTTTCAAAACCAGATGAAACCCGACCAAATCCACGCAGTAACTATCAAGGTAGGCAGGAAAGTTGTTAGTCCTCACTGTATAGACTGGAAACCAAAGCTTAAAGAATGAAGGAAGTTGCCTAAGATGACTTAGGCAGCAAGTAGGGGAGCCAGCTTGACTGGAAAAAGCTTTTTTTCCCACTCAGTTATCATCTATGGGCATTATTGCATTTCCTCCGTGGGAAATGTTGCTGCCTTTTTCCTGGGTGCATAAACTCTACCCCTGTTCATATAGCGTTTCTCAAGAACAGAAGCCCTGCTTTTGTCCTCATTCCATCCTTCTCTGCATAGAAGAATGCTCCATGCTAAGAGGACCCCTGGTACATGGCCTGTGTAAGTATAGGTGCAGATATTGTCACTGACCTCTGAAACTGTCCGCTGCTGCTCAGCCGTTCCCTCTTTGACATTCCCTGCAGGAGACCTGTGTGTGTGGTCCTGAGGCCTGAGTTTACTCTGGGGCTTTCTAGTATGCCCTCTCCCCCAACTCTTATGGCTCAGATCAGCTGGGCCCCTCCCAAGGGAAAGAGTCTGGACTTAAATCTCAGTGGAGTCCAGCTTGTGCCATCTGAGTGCCATCCCTGCCCTCTCCTGGCATATCACCCTAGCCTTGGCCAGAGCATGGCCTGCAGAAAATAGCAGTTGAAACTACTGGAATCTGCACATCTGGACACAGAGGCAGGACCAAGGGCCACAGACATTTCTACATCACTCGCCTCAGCCTGCCCAGTGTCACTCTCCCTGCCAGGCACAAAGGACTATCCTCAGTCTGGGCCACCTGGGCCCCAGCCCCAAGGTGAATTGACTCTACTGGGGGTGGGTGGTCACTCCTGGTCCCAGCCTGGGCAGGCTGGGACGGGTGGGAGGCATGAAGGCAAAGCACCTTAGCTCAGCCCTTAATAACCAAGACACCTGTGCCTGACTGCTCCATCTGGGAGGGAGCCTCAGGGCCTCCCCGCCCTCCATAATGTGGCATATTGTTGGGAGCCAATGTCCCTGACATCCTGTTGAGTAATAACGCATCACATTCTCCACATTCCTTCGAGGGAGGGCTGCTGGGGATTCAGTCCATAGCCCTGCTTCAGACTCCGTGGCTGCTTTGTCTATTGGAGCTCCTGTGGCCTCTGAAGCTTCTGCCTCCTAACCTCACTTCCCTGAGCCATATTCTCTAATTCCAACAATGAGGTGGATGCAGCCACTTTCCAGACCCAGAAGGGAACACTAGCTGAGCCTCTTTCTCCAGTTTCCTCTTTTTCCTCAGGACTCTTCAGTCAGAGAGGGAAGGGAACTCATTTGTTGAGTGCTTGGTACTGTGTGACAGGGTTTTTTTTCTCTCCAGTATTTTATTTAATGCTCTCAGTAGCTATTAGAAGTGGATTCTATTACCCCCAATTTATAGAGGAGGAAACTGAGTCTTAGAAAAATTAAACAGCTTGCCCAAAGTCAGAGAGCTGGTGACTGGAGGCACTGGGATTTGAATTCAGGCTTGTAACTCCACTAGACCAGAAGGGGCAGCAAATAGTTCGGGGGCCTGGAGTTGGTCCCTTTGAGTCTAAGCCCTTTGTTTACCTGGCATCTGAGGGCACGTGGCATAATTCAGTGGAAAAGAGTGCTGGACAGGGAATTAATAGATCAAGGTCACAATGTCATCTGTGACACTTTAACTTTGTGCAACTTGGAAAATTCCCTTGGGCCATAGTATGCCCCATACTGTGGCTTTTAAAAAATACTGATTTGGAGAGTCCCACCACAGACCAATTAAATCAGCCCCCAGGGATGTTGCCCATGGGAGTTGGCATTTTTTAAAAGCTTCCTAGCTGATTTTAATGTGGATCCAAGGGGGAGAATCCTTGAGCTAGGTGATTTAGGCCACTGCCTCTCAAACTTTAATGTGCATGCAAATCACCTAAGGATCTACTTAAATACAGATTCTGATTCACTAGGTCTGGAATTCTGCATTTCTAGCAAGCTCCCAGGTGATGCTGCTGCTGCTGCTCCAGGGATCACGCTTTGAATAGCTGGGGGCTACAGGGCTCTAGGCAGGAATGAAAGACCTTGGCGCACACCTGAGTGAGCTGGTCCCATTCCTGCCAACCCTGGGTAGGGCCACTGCCTAGCACTAGAGGAGCAGGCATCCCAGCACACTCCATGGGCTCCATGACTTGGGCAGGTGGTGCAGATGTGTAAGACACAGGACTTCATCACTTATTCTCCCACCTCCTTCAGGCTTAGGAAGGAGGACGGAAGTAATGGGCAGGCAGGTGCCTCTCTCCTTCCCTCTCCTCCTCTTTCTTCTACCTCTAGGCATGAATGACTGAGGGCTGCAGTGGACTTCAAGGGTGTGTTCCTGACATGCAGGCCTATCTGTGGGGATTGTCTCCCCTGCCTGGGGTGGCCATACCAGACTTGTGGCCCTTTAGGGGTCATTGTCTCTTTCTGTGCTCGCCTGTCTGGAAACTCTGACCTGGTCTCTCCTTTGGCACCTCCCTTTGTCCTAATGACAGGAAAGCAGAGCTGGCTGCTGGAGGGGCTCTGAGGATGGGAAGGGCCTTCTCCTGGGGGTGTGGGAGGAGCAGGAGACAGGGAGGTAGTTGTGGCAGCCGGCTTTGCTGTCTTAGCAGCAAAACCATGTCCCTCAAATGCTCCCTCGCACCGTGCATGAAGTCCCTTCTGGCTGCTCTTATCACGTCCCCCAGACCACCACTGGCCTACGGACCTGGATCCTTTCCCAGGCCTGCATTGCCCCCGGCCAGAGGGGCTGAGGTACTGCTAGCTGGGCTCTATGGGAACAAATGCTTTCCAGGACCTCTCAGAGGTCCTGGTGATTCCTAAATCTTTATCACAGGTTAGAAAATTGCAGTAACAAAAAACACGGACACACACACACACACACACACACACAGATACAGGTGCATGCACAGACTGAGGGGCCTGTAGCCGTGTGTAGACAGGCGTACAATCCCACACCGATCCATATGGATCGTGGACATGAGCAAACTGGGCTACAGCTGTACGCAAAGACAGATGCTGGGGCAGCACCGACCTGATGCACACACTCACGAAAATGCACAGGTGTTCATCTCTGCCCTGCCCGTTTGCCCCGAAAGCCCTCAGGGACTCCAGGGGCTTCAGAGCCTTCTCTTTGCACTTTCCAATCCTCATCAGTGTGTGGCCCTTGAGGAGCCTGTTATTTTTTCTGACTGACTTCCACCTTCCCGCGCTCTTTCCTCCCTTGTCTAGCCACCCAGCATCTCTGAAATACCATTTTGTCCTTTTACTTATCACTCCTGGCTGCCAGGATGTCACCCTGGATTTCCTTGTGGGAAAGCATTGGGAAGAGAGAGTACTTCCTGTCTTGGAAAAACCCTACCAGTCTCCTTGGGGTCCCCTGGTCACAGGCGCTAAGGAAATAGAGGAAATGTTGGGGGCAGGACTCCATGGCCAGAGCAGCTCTGCTAAGCCAGCAACCTCCCCTCAACCCCACAATGCCAGGTCCCACGATCCCAGCCCCACTGCTCCCTGGCACCACCTGGGTAGGGAACAAATAGCTGCCTGTGTGGTTCCAGGGCTTTGCTGCTGGTACTCAGCCTGCCCTGGCCATGAGGGCCTCCTCTGTGGCTTCAGTTCAGCTGAGGCTGGCAGGGGTGCCCCGCCCAGTGCTGGACACTCCCAGAGCACAGGCAGGAGGCCGACCCATTGCTTTCCACGACTCCCATCGGCCAGCACTGTGTTGACATGACAATCAGCACTGAGTTATGCTGCAAATTGGTCGAGCCACAGAGAAGAGCCAGAGCAGTCCTGGGAGGCTCCCTGGGGAGGGAGGGCTGAAACTTGATGAGTGGTAGGGGAGGAAGAGTACTGGGGAAGCTGCCATGACAGAAAGGTAGGATCCCTGAGCAGGAGTCAGACTGATCTTAGATTATGGCCTCAGCACTGCTACTCTGTCAACTGTGAGACTGTAGATTGACTTTTCCTTTCTGAGCCTCTTGGAAGCTCTGCAAAATGGGGATAGTAAAACCTTCACAGCTTACTGTGTGTGTTAAAGGAGATTTGGTTACCAAAGTACTGGGGAATGTTAGGTGTGATGATGAGAAAGAGAATAATAATTGTTGAACATTTTATATCCTTAGCTGGACTAGGATGGTGTACCCAGGGCCATGGAAGGACAGCTCCCTGAGGAAGGGGAGGGTGAAGACACAGCTGTGGCTTCTTCCCCCAACAGTACTCCTTGACCCCAGACATTCCTGGGAGTTGCTACTGGTGGTGGATTTTGTTCTTGGGTAGAGGCAGGAGAGAGGGAGGTGGATTGGGACAGGCAGGAAATGAGGCTCAAGAAAGCTGTTCCAGGACATGCAGGTAGCAGACCTTGGGGAGTAGAGGGTAGATCCTAGCTGGCTGGGACATGGAGCAAGTGTGTTGGCCCCTCCGTGCTTCTCTTGCCATTTCCAGATTACCAGAACTAGAGGTGCCTTCCTGCTGGAGGTGAGGCAGCATACACCCAAGGTGGCTTGGTGCCAGCACCCCACTAACCTCTTTTCTCCGCCTGTTTCTCTCCCCCTGTTCTGTTTTAGAAGCCGAGGCCAAAAGAGCATGCGAGTGGCTCCGAGCGACAGGATTCCCTCAGTATGCACGGCTTTTTGAAGGTAAGGGCATTCAGTTGCTCCCCCTCCCCCACCCCAAAACTTACCTTATCTCTCCATTCTTCATCTGTAAAGGGGGGCAAATCAGATCCTTTCTCCAACCACACAAGAAGCTGTGTACTTTGGCTGTGCTCCTATAGTTATAACTTCTCTCTCCTACATAATCATCTCCACTGGATCACTCTCATCAGCTCTCGCAAGCTCTGGTGTTCCCCATGTGTTAAAGTACCTTGTCTTCATGAGGGCCACTGCTGTGTACCACTTCTGAGGATGTCACTTACATAGATGCGATGTGGAGGGTGCACCCTGGCGTCCCTTGCCCTCACCTCACCTTCCCCGTGACCTCATTTCTCTGTTTTCCTTCATTTTTCTCTTTTTCTCTAGAGTTGTTCATACTTGCTGTTTCCACTTTGCCTCTGCTTCCCACACCCCCACTGCACCCTGGCTTCACCCCCACCTCACCAACAAAACAGTCCTTGTCAAGCTCACCAGGCACCCCCACGTGGTCGAATTCAGTGGTCGCTTCCTAGGCCTTACTTAATCTCTCACTAGCATTCAGTGCAGTTGGCCACTCACTTCAGCTTCTGGAATACCCTCTCCTCCTGGCTGTCTCTCTGGCTGCTGCTCTCAGTCTCCTTAGCTGACTCTGCTTCCTCTAACTGATATCTAAGTGTTGGGGTGTCCCAGGGCTCAATCTTGGCCCCTCTTCTCTCTCAACATTTCTTTCCCAGGAGATCCTTGACAAGTACCATCTATCTTCTGGTGACTCTCAAATGTCTCTCTGTGCAGATCTCATTCCCAAGCTCCAGATTCATCTATTCAACTGCCAATTCAATATCTACTCAGATGTCTGACTGGTGTCAGATTTAACAGGTCTAAATCTGAACTCCTGATGGCACCACCATCCACTCAAGCCCCACAACCAGGAATCATCCTCAAGTCCTCTTTTCCTTTGTCCTCCATATCTAACCCTTCAGCAAGTCACTTCTCCCTCCAGAATATATCTTGAATTGATCCACTTCTTACCATCTTCACTGCCATATCTGGTCTGACCTGCCATCATGGCTCGCTTGGCCTAGTGTGCCAGCCTGCTTCCTGCGCTCCCTCCTTTGCTCCGCACAGC
Source organism: Diceros bicornis minor (assembly GCF_020826845.1). NCBI lineage: Eukaryota > Metazoa > Chordata > Mammalia > Perissodactyla > Rhinocerotidae > Diceros > Diceros bicornis. The sequence continues at coordinate 62,254,847 of NC_080781.1, forward strand.
AGCTGAGGGACCCCGTGAGCCAAAGGCCTCACTACGTCATTCCTCTGCTGGCTTCCCAGCACACTCAGCATGAAATAAGCGCAAGTGCTTTATTCCGGTTGACAAGACTGCATCACCCAACTTCCATTCACTCTCCCCTTTGCTCACTCCGCTCCACACTCCTTTCCACCACTCGCTCACACCAGGCTCTTTCCCTCCTCGGAGGCTTAATGTTAGTCCTGCCTGGAACTCTCTTCCCAGGCTCTTTGCACGGCTGACCACTTCTCGTTCCTCAGGACTCAGCTCAGAAGTCACCACCTCATAAAGGGCTCTGCTGACCATCTCTCTACGTGTACCCCCACCCCGCCAGCCTCTCTTTACCCCATCACCCTGGCTAATGTCTTTCATGGCATTTAGAACCGCATTCTCTTGTTTGTTTCATATACTGTTTATGATCTGTTACCCCCATGAGTGTAAACTCCACGAAGGCAGGGATCATTTATATCTCATTCACTGTTGTATCCCCAGTGTCTGGCACAAAGTAGGTGCTCAATTAATATTAGCTAAATGAGTCAATCGGCTTGTTTTGCCGGTAAAGCAGAGAGGTATGTGATTTCCCTAATGCTCTCTCCTCTTCCCCTACTCCTTCCTCTCTGCCCTCTCCTCCCCAAACCCCAGAGAGTGGGCTCCCCTGCTCTGACCAGTAGGGAGAAGTGAGGTATTGTTTGGCTGCGCTCTCCCTGATCCCTCCAATTCACCTTGGGCCAAACAGGAGGTTTCCTGTCTGAGCAGCCCAGGATTCAAAGGGGACTAGAGGAGCCCAGGTTGGCTCTTGGCAGCCATCCAGGGTCTCAGGTCTGCCGTCCACCATGGACCTGCCTCACTGACTGATGGGTTCTCTTGTCCAGTTCAGCCCTCCTGGCCTTTCTTCGGCCTTTCCCCAACAGCCAACACGAAGCTCCCTCGGCTCCTCCTTTACTCCAGGCTTTCTCTTTCTGCTCGGCTCTTGCCTTCCTGCCTCCCTGCTTCCCTGGCCTTCCACTTCCAGCTCAAGGGCCACTGGCGCTGAGTTTCTGACCTACCACCCTTGACTCATCTTGGCTTCTCTCTGCCATACAGAAGGTTCGTTTCCCCTGGATATTGCCTCTGTGAAGAAGGACCACAGTTTTATGGACGAGGACTCTTTGGGGGCCCTGTGCAGGTAGGGGGGCTGAGGGCCAGGTCTGGGAGGTCAGGGCCTGGCTTGGGGATTCCTCATGGAAGAAAGCAGTCCCTGTCTCCTCTAACAGAGGAGGAGCCCGGCCTATTAACAAAGCTCATTTGCCGCAGTCACGCTGCTCGCTCTGTCTTCTGTGTCCATGACACCCTCACTCACACACATACTCTAGCTAGAAAGCAAAGATCTGGCCTTGATTTTTTTCTCCCTTCAGTTAGATCCCTGAAACATTCTGAATTGTCCCCCATCTACTTACACTGGCTTGGCCCTTGTTTGAAGCCAAAGCACAACTTCTTGGATCCATTGTAGTAGCCTCCTTACTGGCCCTCCTGCCTTCCATCTCTGCATTTCCTGCCTTGCCCTCACCCTGATCCAGCCTCTCCACAGCCACTAGAGTCAGCTTCCAGGTGAGTGCACCTCTGCTTAAAATGTGTCACTGCCTACAGGGAAAAGTTAGAAGTTTTTTTAGCATGACACCTGAGGCCCTTTACAGTCTGGCTTTGACTGACCTTATCAGTCTCAGTCCCCTCCCCTCACACCCACGCTGCTCTGTTTACTGACCGTTTCCCTTTCTGCCTTGTCACAGGCTCCTACTGAAGCCTAGGATAGGAGTCTCTGTTTCTCTCTCCCTCAGAATCCCATTTCTGTCCTCCAGGAAGCATTCTCTGACTACAACCCCTCTGTTCATGGAAGTTCCTTGTCCCACTCTTGGTGTGATGGCTGTACCTTCTGTCTACTCTGTTCTTGAACCTGTCCCATCTCTAGTGGTGTATTCCACATCTATAAACTCCTGGAAGACAGAGGCCATAAACTCCCCAGCATCATATCTGGCACTGAAACTTTCATGAACATTGGGGCTTCGGAGAAGTGTTGATGGCTTGGGCGTGTGAAGTAGTGGATGGCATCTTGGGAGTGTCTTGGTAGGCTATGCCCTGCGGTCTTTAGGGTTTGGGACCCTTGAGTGAACACTGCTTTCTTTCCTTGTAGGAGGCTGATGACCTTGAACAGTTGTGCCTCGATGAAACTGGAGGTTCATTTTCAATGCAAGCAGGTGAGTCATGGCAAGGGTAGGGTCTGTGGTCTTGTGGCACCAGGGGGAACCCAGGACATACACAAACCACTTGCAAAACTAGCTCCAGTGTCCTGGGAGTCTGGGGTGTCTGGAGCAGTGCCTTGCTCCAGCCTGGGAGTGAAGGGTAGGGGTTTCTAGGAGGCTGCTGGGTTTCGGCAAGCCTGGTCTAGAGGTTTGAGTGTGAGGATAGGTGCCCTGGCCCACGGCCTCACCTCCTCCCCAACCTCAGCCCACCTCTCCCTCCTGTGTTTACTAATAACTTGACCTGGTGATCATTCTGCCTTGGGGAAATCTATCTGCTTCCACTACCTGCCCTGTGATGGTGAAAATTCCTTGACTAGGGGACAGAGACAGAATAATGTGGTGGGAAAAGTCATGGCCTATATGGTCTTAGAAGTCAGGATCTCCAACCTCACCCCCAAGAGGTCTTACCCGTCTAAGCTTCATTCTCCCCATCTCTATCATGAATTTGTGGTGAGGGGCATTAATAGCTTCCAAAGACCTTTCCAACTCTGCCAATCTGGGATTGCAGAAACTGAGAGGACTCTCTGTCTGCACGTAGCCCTGGAATGCGGGCCTGATGACCCCATCCTTCCCTGGAGTCAGGCTTTGTGGGTTTCCTCTGTGGCTTTCCCCACCTGAAGCCTTCAGCAGGGTGGGTCAGCTAAGTTGCCAGAGCCCTGGCCTGGAGAGCAGAAGACCCCTGAGGGCTGGTCCCAGCTCTGCCACTGACTGCTCAGTGACCTTGGGCAAGCCTCCTTCCCTTTCAGTTTCCCACCTTGCAAATTAGAAAATCAGAAAATCTAAAATCTCCTTCCAGCTCTGGCATTCTGTGATTCTAACCCAAGACTATAGCCTAGAGACCGGGAGGCTATTGAGGACAGGAGGTCAAGACACCTGGATTCTAGCCCTGGCTCTGTCACTGACTTACTGCATGACATTGTATGACCTTAGGCAAGTGGCTTCTCCTTTGTGGGTTTGGGTTTCCCTATCTGTAAAATGGGGAGGGATTAGATTAATCAAATGACTGTTACCATTCATCTGGGCTCTGTCTATGACTCCTGGCTTCCTCTGGCACTCCCAGAGCCAGCTCCCTCCTTTAGGACATGTCCTCAGCCAGAAAATAGGGTCCTTTGCCTCAAAGTCCCCCCAAGAGATTGGAGGCAGAGAATGGAGCACAAGCAAGGGCTTGTGGGCTGGACTTCTCTGACCCAACCCTGTGGCGCCCTTCCCAGAATGAAGACTCAGAAGAGGAAGAGCAGTGTACTATCAGCAACCACTGGGCCTTCCAGCAAGAAAGTAAATGCTGGTCTCGCATGGGCTCTTGTGACCTGTTGGCCTCACCAAGCCCTGGCCTGCCAGTGACCTCCAGCTGTGAGAGTGTCCTCACTGAGCTTAGCGCCACCTCCCTGCCAGCCATCACCGTGAGCCTAGCGCCAGAGCCAGCGGACCTGCCCTTGCTAAGCCGTGCCCCCAGCGCGAGTGACTGGCCCCTTCTCAACCCTACCCAGGGCCAAGAGGGTCCCCAGGATAAAGCCAAGAAGCACCATTCTCGAAGCTTCCTCAAACACCTCGAGTCTCTGAGGCGGAAGGAAAAGGGTGGCAGCCGGCAAGCAGAGCCTGACCATAGCCCAGCCACCTCAGAGAGGGCCACAAAAGCCTCCTCTTTCTGCAGTCGCCGTGGCTTCCTCTCAGCTGGATTCTACAGGGCCAAAAACCGGATAGCCACCTCAGCCAATGGTGGTGGCATTGAGACTCGGAGGGTCTGGGATGCCTGGCCTGTGGCCAGATTCTGGCATCCTCAGCGGGTACACCAGGGTGACTGCCTGGTGCATGTGCCCAGGGACCACAAACCAGGCACATTCCCTCGCTCCCTGTCCATTGAGAGCCTGTGTCCTGAGGATGGACAACGCTTGGCAGATTGGCAGCCAGGTAGGCGCTGGGGCTACGAAGGGCGCCGGGGCTCCTGTGGCTCCACGGGCAGCCATGCCAGCACCTATGACAATATGCCTGAGCTGTACCCAGCTGAACCTGTACTGGCTGGGGCTGAGGCAGAAGATGAGGACGAGGGTGGGGGCAGCTATGCCCACCTAGACGACATCCTCCAGCATGTGTGGGGGCTGCAGCAACGGGTAGAGCTTTGGTCTCAGGCCTTGTACCCAGACCTGGGACCTGGAAATAAGGAAGAGGAAGAAGACGAGGAAGAAGAGGAGGAGACCACTTCATCTGTAGAAATAGCCACAACTGAGGTTGAAGGCCAGGCTGAGGCTCTGGCCCAGGTAGAGTCTCCGGCCCGGGCTGATGTCCAGCCAGTAGTCTCGGCTCAGACTCAGGCCCCAGGTGAGGCTGAGCCCCTGGCACAGGCAGAGGCTGAGGCCCTGGGCCCAGCCCAGGATAATGATCAGGAGACGAATTCAAGCAGGGAGCCCACCTCTGCCTCCAGCCTGTCTGTGGAAGAAGGACACTCCATTTCTGACACTGTGGCCTCCTCCAGCGAACTGGACAGTAGCGGGAACTCCATGAATGAGGCTGAGGCCTCAGGGTCCCCGGCTGGATTCCAGGCATCAGTGCCCCGTGAACGACGAGATTCAGGTGTTGGGGCCTCACTTACCAGACCCTGCAGGTGGGAGTTCAGGGTCGGGGTGGGACCAGGGGGCTCTGTTGTCTCTCTCTGTCTCCCCCCTCCCCCTCCCTTCCTCCCTTCTTCCCTTCCCCTCCCTCCATCTCCTCCCACCCTCAAGCCAATTTCTTAGTTATGGGGCCCATGGGCAGGTCCTTGGGGGCTGGATGATTGCCTCTAGGCAGCCAGTCCCAGGAGAGAGAAAGAAAGAGCACAGGACTCAGGAATCTAGAAAGTTAGGTTCAGGACCTGCCTCTGCTATGGCCTTGAGCAGGTTCTAGCTCCTCTTTGGATCTCAGTTTCCCCAAGTGTAAATTGAGGGTGTTAGAGGAGATGGTCTTTGATCTCCAGCTTTGCCATCCATTTCTCAGAGCAGCCCTCCACTGCAGTCTTGGAAGGGTAGGGGGCTGGTACTGTTTGCTGGCACTAGATGGGCCTAAGCTCTTTGCCACCCTCCCTGACGGTGTCTTGGCCACTGGGCAGCCCTGGACCCAGCAGCAATGCTGACAGTGGTCCCATCTCCTTGCATTTTCTTTATTTGGGGAGAAAAAAGAGACCAGAAGAACACAACCTTTTCTGAAGTTTACCCAAACCTGCTCCTCTGGCCTTCTCCACCCCGTCACCCCTCACCAGGAAGCTCCGTTGGCACAGCTTCCAGAACTCCCACCGGCCCAGCCTCAACTCAGAGTCGCTGGAGATCAACCGGCAGTTTGCTGGCCAGATCCACCTTCTGCACAAGGGCTCGCTGCTGCGGCTCACTGCCTTCATGGAGAAGTACACTGTGCCCCACAAACAGGGCTGGATCTGGTGAGTGCTCCTGGGCCACAGTGGATGGGGGGAGCTGCTCACCTAGGTCTTGGCTCCCTCCCTGCCCCCATTCCAGGGCCAGTGGAGTGGTGGGATGTGCCAAGAGGCTGGAGGGGCTGTGGCCCAAGAGGTCAGCGTGGCTCTGGGTGGCTTGCATATGTCTGTAGGGGATGCACATGGGATGAGTACGTGTGCCATGTGTGAGGAGGGGTGGGGGTGGGGGACCCTAGTCCTCAAGGTGTACCTCCTGCATCCCAACCTCCATGCTGCCACCAGTGAGATTGTCCTAAAATGCAGCTTTGGTTGTCACTCTCTGATAAACATCCTTCTGTGGCTCCCCATTGCCAAAGAATGAGGTCCAGTTTCCTTCCCATTGTGATCCTTTCATCGTCTGGTCCCGCCCCATCTGTCAGGCACTTTAGCCTGCCACTCCCAAGCAATGCCACAATACAGGCGAGTGGACTATTTGCCCTTCCCTGAATGTGCCGTGCTCTTTTTCCTGCCTCTGCCTTTGTCCATGCTGTTCTCTCTGGCTGGAAGGCCTTTTCCCCATTTCTCCTCTGGGACAACACCTACCTATCCCTCAAGAGCCTGCTGAATTTCCACCTCCTCTCTGAAGCCTTCCCTGACCCACTAGGTACAGTTCCCCTCCCTCATGGGTCTTCCCCTAAGTTCTTAGCCCACTCCTGGCCACATGTATTGTCACTGCCTGTTGACACAATTGACCAGACTGAGAGCTCCCTGTGTTCCTCTGTGAGCCTCTAGGGCTGGACCCAGAGCAGGTGCTCAATGAATGTTGACTCTGGGGGTGTGGTATGTTTCTTACCCTGCTTACCCCCCCCCGGAGCCCCCCAAGACTGCAGTCTCCAACCTGTGTCCGAGCCTACCCTGCCACCTTCGTGACCTCTTGTTACTCCCTCAAACAGGTCAGTTCCCAAGTTCATGAAAAGGAATAAGACCCCAGACTACCGGGGCCAGCACGTGTTTGGGGTGCCACCTCTCATCCATGTGCAGCGCACGGGCCAGCCACTGCCGCAGAGCATTCAGCAAGCCATGCGTTACTTGCGCAGCCAGTGCCTGGACCAGGTGAGCCCTCCCAGGGAGCCTGCAGAGAGATGGCCCTGGGGAGGAGGTCTGAGGCTGAGGAGTTGGGGAGGGGAACTGCTCTGGCCTTCCCCCTGGGTCGAGCAGAGACCTTTCCTGTCTTCAGGAAGGCCCAGCAAGGATGGAGCCAAAACTCCCTTTCTGCCTGGCTCTGTGCCAGCTACTTTCTAGCCCAGATGCTGCAGTCATCATCCTCCAGGAGCCTGCCTGAGCCTAGGTCCCCCGTTTCTTCCTCATCTCAACTAAAGCCATCTTTCTCCTTGGCCCCGAAGCTATAAAAACCCTTCTCTTTGGTTTTGCCATTCCTCTCCTACCCTGCCCAGCAGGAAGCCTGCCAGGCTTGCAAGTCTGTGGGGTGGCCTACACTCTTGACACTTGGTCCAGGGCTGGCCTCACAGTCTCTCTCTCACCCCCACATGTCTCCCTCCCTCCCTCCGTCCCTCCCTCCCTCCCCTGCATGGACCCAGGTGGGCATCTTCCGCAAGTCTGGGGTGAAGTCTAGGATCCAGAACCTGCGTCAAATGAATGAGACCTCCCCTGACAATGTCTGCTACGAGGGCCAGTCGGCCTACGATGTGGCTGACCTGCTGAAGCAGTATTTCCGGGACCTGCCTGAGCCTATCTTCACCAGCAAGCTCGCCACCACTTTCCTGCAGATCTACCAGCGTGAGTCGCCTGCACCTATCCCCAACAACCTGCCCCATTCTCAACCTCTCTGAATCCTAGAGCTTGTGGAAGATAAACCTGATATGAGCAAATGTAGCTACATCCATGAGCTCATTGGAAGATTTACTATCCGGAGTTAGAAAGGCCCCTGGGGAGAGACCACATTCTATTCCCCCTAGACTCATTATATGGAAGGATTGACTAAGGCCTTGAGGAAAGGCAGGGACATACCTAAGGTTACACTGCACAGTAGAGCAGAGCTTAATCTAGCACCCAGAGCCCACCTTTGCTCTTTCCTCTCACGGGCTTCCCTTGGGATCACTGTGCCTTCTGCATTCCTGGAAGCAGGAGGCTTGCTGCTGGAGGCTCTAGGGGAATAAGGAAGCCCTTCTGTTCTTCCTTCCTTACAGTCCTCCCCAAGGATCAATGGTTGGCAGCAGCGCAGGCTGCCACCTTGCTGCTCCCTGATGAGAACCGAGAGGTGCTACAGACCCTGCTCTATTTCCTAAGTGACATTGCCTCTGCTGAGGAAAACCAGATGACAGCCGGCAACCTGGCAGTGTGCCTGGCACCCTCCATCTTCCACCTCAATGTCTCCAAGAAGGATAGCCCCTCTCCCAGGTGAAAGAGGGCAGGGCGTGGCAGAGCCAGGCAGGGAAGATTTGGGCCCCGTTGGACTTTTGGCCCTTGATGGCTGGCACTGCAGTTCCCAGGCATCACCACAAGGGGTCAACCTGACTCCTCAGGGTCCCAGTACTGGTTGAATGCTGTGAAGCATGGCCTTCCTTCTAAAGGGCAGCAGGTTGCTTTGTGTTCAGGACTGGCAAGCTGGCTTCTGGGCAGCTGGAAGCCAGCTTGTCAGCCATCTTGTCTTGTGCCCTTGTGCCATCCTCTTCTCCCGGCCCTTCTGTCCAGGATCAAGAGCAAACGTGGCCTGGTTGGCCGGCCAGGCCCTAGGGACCTAAGTGAGAACATGGCTGCCACCCAGGGCCTATCACACATGATCAGTGACTGCAAGAAACTTTTCCAGGTGAGTAACTCTCGGCCATGGTACCTACTTCCCAGACCCAGGGGAACCATCAGGCCTCAACTTTGCGACCCAAGGCAGGGATAGGACCCAACTCGACACATACCCCTCATCCTCCTACTTCTAACTCTTCCCCTACAAGGTTTCTTATCTGCCTCACTGCAGTAGCCAGGCCTCTCCACCCCCTTAACATGAACTTGACAGGCCCCACGGGCCCTGAGGCTGAGGGTCCCTGACCCTCTCCTGCTCCCCACGGACCCCAGCCTGGTGTGTGTGTGCCCTCCCAGGTGCCCCAGGACATGGTGCTGCAACTGTGTGGCTCCTACAGTGCAGCTGAGCTCAGCCCTCCCGGCCCAGCCCTAGCTGAGCTGCGGCAGGCCCGAGCAGCTGGCGTGAGCCTGAGCCTCTACCTGGAAGAGAGCGTCCAGGAGCTGCTGCGTGATGCTGCTGAGCGCTTCAAGGGCTGGATGAGCGTGCCAGGGCCCCAGCATACAGAGCTGGCTTGCAGGAAGGTATATAGCACACTGCCTGTGGTTGCCATGGGGCTGGGAGAGGGTGTGGTGCAGGTGAGGGGGAGCCAGGGATCCCAAAGGAAGGAGCTGCCCCACCAGTCTCGCTGTGCCTCAGCCTGATACTTGGAGAATGCCAGCTAGCAGAGCAAATACCTTAAGGAATCGAGAACCAAACGAGACCAAGGGATCTCTTTCAGGGATCACCTGTCAGAATTACCTTCCCAAAGCCCCACTCCAGACATGTCACTACTTTTAGAGCCTCACCTCACATCTCTTCCTGCCCTGCAGTCATGCCGAGCTCCTTACATTTCCACCTGTGTGCTTCTGCCCTTGCTGTCCTGCTGCCTGGACTGACCTGCCCCAAGTACTACCTTTCCCAAGCCACCTTAAGCCCTGACTTGATATGCCCCTCCTCCGTTCAGAGCCTCCTGTCATGCCCCAGGCTGAGGGTGCCTTCTCTCTGCCCTTCTCTTGGCACTAGCCATGTTTTTTCTTGGATCCTGATTACGAGTAAGGCTGCAAGCCTGAGCTTTGCCATGTATAAACCGGTCATGGTAAAGCCTTCCTTATAAGGATCGGGGTGAGAAGCTTGCACCGTGCCTGGCACAGACAAAAGGCTCAGGAAAGAGCAGCTTTTGTTGCTGTGCACATATTCTACTTCCTGCACTAGATGGTGAGTTCCTTGAGGACAATCACCATCTTCTCTTCCTGTTCACTTCCAGAAATTTCAAGCACTGTGCCCATTTCTTGGTAGAGCCTAATAGGCCTCAGAGAACGTGTGTCTCGTCATCTCTTTGTGCTCTTGAGCAGATAGAGAAAATGACATCTGGAAAGCAGAGAGAGGACAGGGAACACAGGGATGGCCTGTCTGGATCTGGCTAGGGTTAGCAGAGTAGCCCTGCAGCCTTCCCTTGTCAGGGGCTGGAGTGAGGGCAGGCCAGGCCTGGGGGTGAGTGGGAGTTCTCCAGCCCTGACAGCTGCCCCTGTCCCTGCTCCTGTGGCTTGCAGGCACCAGACGGGCACCCCCTGCGTGTGTGGAAGGCATCCACAGAGGTGGCGGCCCCTCCGGCCGTGGTGCTACACCGTGTTCTGCGGGAGCGGGCCCTCTGGGATGAGGACCTGCTGCGGGCCCAGGTGCTGGAAGCCCTGATGCCGGGTGTGGAGCTGTACCACTATGTCACTGACAGCATGGCACCCCATCCCTGCCGCGACTTCGTGGTGCTTCGGTGAGGGGCTCCAGTTATCAGCCTGCTGTGCTTGGGGGACCGGGGAGGTGGGGTGGGAACCAGCACCAGGAACCTGAACGTGTGTCCCTTCCCCACAGGATGTGGCGCTCCGACTTGCCCCGCGGAGGTTGCCTGCTTGTATCCCAGTCCCTGGATCCTGAGCAACCTGTGCCAGAGTCGGGGGTGCGGGCCCTGATGCTCACCTCCCAGTACCTCATGGAGCCTTGCGGCCTGGGCCGCTCCCGGCTCACCCACATCTGCCGTGCAGACCTCAGGTACCAGGCCCCCTCAGCCCTGGCACCCTCTGCCTCTGTCCCATGCCATTGATCCCTGGGGGCTGGAGGCAAGTCCTTTCTCCCTTTCCCCCGGCAAAGGCTCCAGAGAAGAGCCCCTTGCTCATGCCTGCCTGCTTCTGCCTCCCCAGGGGCCGCTCTCCTGACTGGTACAACAAAGTCTTTGGGCACCTGTGTGCCATGGAAGTGGCAAAGATCCGGGACTCCTTCCCCACCTTGCAAGCAGCTGGCCCTGAGACAAAGTTGTGAGCCTCAGCCTGGTCCCAGAGTGGCAGCACCTGGGCCCCCTGGCGCCAAGGGAGTAAGGGGGAAATGAGAGTAGAGCAGCCCTCGGATGCTGCTTCCAGGGCAGAGCCAGGCCTGTGCATCCCTAGCTGCCTGTCCCTCTTATTTCCTGAAGCTTCTCCACCCATGTAGGGGAGGAAAAGAGAATTTCAGTGTTCCATCTCCACTCCACCTCCACCCTCAAACCTGTGTTCTGCCCCCCCGAGGGAGAGGGGGAGACAGAGAGAGAGAGAGGAGTCATTTTAGGAGCGAGAAGATGCTGCTGCCCTACAGGCCCGTGGAGCCACCAGTCAATCTGAAGCCCTACTGCAGGGGGAAGGAGGTAGAAAGCAGTGTGTGCTCCCAGCTCTCCACCGTTCTGAGAGGCCAAGCCATCCTGTTTGGTGCTAGGGTCACTTTGAGGTTGGACAGGAAGTTCTGGTCCTGCCTTTGGGCCCAGCGTTGGCCCTGAACTGGCTTTTCCAGAGAAGTTGGACTGGAGTGGACAGGCACAGGGGCAGAGCACAAGGCAGCGCCAACCACCATGAGCTGTTTTATTTGTGTAAGTACAATGCTGATTTTTATGAGGGTAATTTAAAGAGTGGGCACTGACAGGCGATGATGATTTGGGATACCTTGGGATGTGAGAGTGGGAAGGCACTTTCCTTTCTGAGGTCTCAAGAGACCAATGAACCAGTCTCCTCTAGCTTGGGCCCTACACTTTATCTGCCACTCCCTGGGGTCCTGTGTAGCCTCTGGCCACACACTGCCATGTCTGGAGAGTAAACAGGCTCACTCCTACTGCACAGGCTGAGCAAAGGCAGATGGTGGCAAGGAGACACATATCTATGTCCACATCCTTTCTTCTGCCGTAGCAGGCTGACATAATAGCCCCTTCCTCAAGCAGAGACCTGGCCCCTGGCTCAGGCGGCCAGCCAGCCAAATAGAAGGGCCTAGTGTCATCTCAGCCAGCTGGGGCTTGATCCAAACCTGACCTATCGCACCCACTGGCCATCTTGGTTCATGTGGAAATTCAAATGCCATTCAAATGCCAACTGGTGCTTTATTTTTCTTTCAGATGAATAAACTAGAGTGGGATGGGTCCCAGCCAATGTTGTAATTTTTAAGCCTATTTTATTTGTACCTATAAATACTGTACAGTCAGAATATATATATGTATTTGTGTGTGTGTGTCTGTGTGTATATATATACACATCTGTATACACACACATATATTCTATCATGAGTACATTATAATCTGTGGGTGGGAGCAGGGATCTGGAAAGCCGTGGGGGGGCAAGGCACTTAAGATGAGATGGGGGAGGTGGAGAGCAAGATCCATGTGACCCTTCAGCAGAACAATAAAACATTTCTAGAGATGCACTCTGGCTGTGTGGCTGTCTTTGCTGAGACAATGGGCTCAGGACTGGGGACGGGTTACAGTGCGGGCTTGGTGTTAAGATCAGAGGTTGTGAGCATTACCGGCATAGGACTCAAGGGGGGACTGCAGGAGGAATGGGGAAGGGCCTCAGCTCTTCTCTTTGGGAGGTGATTTGGGAGTGGGGAGGTGGGATTCAAGAAGCCAGGGCTTGGGCAGAAGCTGAAGACCCCATCCCCTGATCTGGCCAGGGTCCCTGATCTGAGTGGTCCACAACCACGCCCTCAGTCATCCTGACACTAGCCCAAAGGAGAGATGCCCCTTGCTATGCTGTCCTTCCTTCCCCTGCTACACCCAGCCCAAGCTGAAGGATGAAGAGGAGAGACCCAGTCCCAGGAGGCTTGGGGAAGCTGTTCCAACCATAAGCCAGCATATGAGAGGTCTAAGTGCCTTGAGGCAGCCCCTAGTCTGGCTCCAGTGGCCAGCAAATACCAGGGTCCTAGAGGGGCCCGCTCATTTTGACTTTCCCGCAGGAAGGAGCTTGCCTTTGCCATGTTGCTGTAGCCATAAAATTCCCCAGCTCTGAGGGGCAGCTACAGAGAGAGTATAGGCTTTGTAATCGTATCTGTGTTTGCATCCCTTGAGTGCTGTCAAGTAGCCTGGAACACAAGTCCTGTTCTCTCTCTCTGAACCTCAGCCTCATTGTGGGCCAAACAGGCCAGTGATACCTCATCATAAGTCTGGCTCAGGAAGTGTTTAGGTTGGCCCACCCCAGTCAACACCCCCACCCAGCCTGAACAGATTGGGGTGCCTGTCAAGTTTTCTGTCACTTCATTCTATTCTCTTCTTCTGGGTTCAGCTGTCCCTACATGCCTTTGGCCTTTATTTACTGATGCTGCCAGGGTGTCTTGGCTAGCCCTGTCAGGAAGCTAGGTGGAGCAGAGGGCCTGTCAGTTCCTTGCCTTTGGGAAAACAATAGAGGCACCCCCATGTGTGGGTGTGGGATGGGAGAGCGCTCAAGCAGCACTGGTGTTAAGGGACACCAGTGTAAAACTCTGGCCAGTAGTTTTTGAGGAAGGCAGCCAGGAGGCCTTCTAGCACAGGCACCTGGTTATGGAAGGAGCCTGAGTGATGGTACAGAGGATGGGGTTGGGCATGCTGTTAATGGGCAGTATGAAAATGACCACCCAGCTGATGGTTACAAGGAAACAGATAAAGAGTTATGAGGGAGGCTCTTGGAAGGGCCAGAGAATTCCCCCAACCTTTCAGCTCTGGACTCTGCTGCCCTGGCCCAGCTGCCCAGTGTGAATCCCTCATGTCCGGCATTCTGGGAGAGGTAGTGCCAAGCAGGGGAGCTACTCTGGATCTTAGTGTTGTCCCTCTGCATAAAGCAGAAGCTCTCATCCCTGCCTCTCCCTGGCCCACCGTGCAGTCCGTTAATGGACCATCATGGCCAATAGACGGGGGAGTGGGTATCATGGTGAGACCACCCACGCACCTCACTCCCACACACATGGCAAGCACCGCCCATGGCCATTTCCAGCCCTCAGCCTTATACCTCGACCCACCCTGAGTTGGCCTTTTCCTTTCCCTTTTGCCGGAGAACTCTCACCCTCAAATTCCCAATCCTGTTGCCTATACTTTCTCCCCTTGTGCTTTCACTGACCCAGTACCTCAAAGAAACCAGGCTGCGGGTGAATCCCATGTGGGAATTGGACAATCTATCTCTGAGCTTCCATCTATTATTTTCTAGTCTCCAGCACCCTGTTGCTTGAGTAGCTGTGGGTAGATGGTAGACAGATCCAAGTTCAAATCTAGTACATTATAGCCTGGTTGTGTGACCTTAAGTGATACATTTAACCTTTCTGATTTCTTTTTCCTCATAGAAGATAAGGATAATAATCATTTATATCTTGCAAGGTTGTCATCAAGGTTAAATGAGCCAATGGTTGTGAATGTGGCTGCCTGGTGCCTAGCACATAGCAGACTTGAATAAATGGTAGTCTCCTCTGCCCTGCCTCCTCCCTGCCAGTCAGGCTCTGTGGGGAGGGCTTGGGCTTGGGTGAGTGGGTGGGGTATGTATATTATTTTCTGTTTGGCATCAAGGCCCTACTTATCCTCTTGGCTCTCAGACCCCCACAGCCTCAGCTCCCAATATTCTGGACACACCTACCTTCTCACCAGGCTCAAAATATCCTAGTGGCGTTGTACATCCTAACTACTGATTGGTCTTCACTCTACTTCCTCCTTAAGAACATGGCCCTATGACCATATCTTCCTTCTTGAGTCCCCCTTCTTCCATACAATGAGATCTCTTCCCACTTTTTTGGCCATAGCTCCTGGCCTTCTTTCCTTGCCCGTCCCACTTCTGTCGTCCCTCTGCCCCACCCCAACCTCAAGCATTCCTCCAAGTTCTTCCTCATCCTTCTCCTCCCTGCCTCACCTTGCTCATTAGGGACCTCACTGACATTCATCGTTTCAGTTTACACCTGTATACAGATGCCGCCCCCCATCGCTATCCAGAGCCCCATGACTTCTTTGAGCTCAGAACAGTATTTCCCACTGATGAGTGGACATTTCTACTTGTAAGCCCAACTGCATATCAAATTCAACAGGCCCAGGCTAAACTCATCATCTTCCCACACACAGTCTGCTCCCCGTTGCCTGTTCTGTTGGTGGCACTGTTATCTTCCTGGTTGCCCAGCTCAGATCCCCAAATCAGCCATAACCCCTCCCTCCCTGTCACCTTTCTGCACAACCAATGCATCCATCCATCCATCCATCCATTCAAACACTCGTCCCTTCTGCCATTCAACAAGTAGTTGTGAAATGTCTGTTATGTGCCAGACTCTGTTGAGATGCAGGGAATACAGCAGTGAACAAGACTGACAAGGTTCCCACCTGCCGTTAGCACACATTCTAGTAGATGAGTGAGTCAGGAGAGGTAGACAGTAAACACATACACGAGCTAACTTCAGCTATGATAAGGGTGATGCAGGCAATACAGCAGGGTAAGGGAGTAGTGACTGACTGCTTACTTCATTAGGGTGGTCAGGGAGCACCTTTCTGAGGAGGTGACATGTAAGCCAAGACCCAAGGGAGGAGAAGGAATCAACCATGCAAAGATCTAAGGGGAAGAGTGCTGGGCAAAGGAAATAGTCAGCAAGTACAATGGTCCTGGGGTGGGGACAAAGTTGGCATTTTCTAGGATGAGCAGCTGGTCAGCTTGGCTGGGGTGCAGGGAGCAAGGGGGGTGTGGGAAGAGATGGAGTCAGAGAGGTAGGTAGGGGCCAGATCACGTGGTTCTAAAGAGGACCTATCCACATCCTGCTTAGTCTACCTCCACAGCGTCTCCCGTATCCAGACCCAAGCCCCAGTGTCTGAGGCACTCCAGTTCATATTGCATTCCTTTCCACCTGGACATTACGGAGAGGCCCTCACCTCTTTTCTCTCTTCTCTCACCCATTTCCACCTATGCCTAGTACCAGGTGAATCTTTGTAAAGTCAAGTGTCATCCTATGTCTTTCTGACTCAAAAACTATCAATGCCTCCACTTCCCCCTCAAGTGACTACCACACTGTGGCATTCAGGACCCCACAATGCAGCCTTGACCTGTCCACCAAGTTCCTCCTCCCCTTCACTTCCCTTCTCCAGCCATGTCTCGGGCATGCTCCTTTAGTTTCCTCTGCCAGGAGTGGATGTAGGACTGTCTTGGACTCAGAGGACCCAAGTTCAAGTCTCAGCTCTGCCATTTCTTTGCTGTGGGGCAGTGGGCAAGTTATTTAACCTTTCAGGGCCCCTGTTTCCCCATACATAAAATGAGACTCAGAGTGATGTATGGATTGCTTAGCAAAATAGGTTGATTGTTGCAAAGTGTTATCATGCTCAAACCCCACTAGTCTGGCAACACTCGACTCAAATAAGTCTCCACCAGGAAGTCATCCCTGAAGCTTCCAGCAAAGGTTACCCTCTCCCTCCTCTGAGTTGTCACTGCCCTTTGCATCTGTTTCAAGGCTTCCATCTTGCTTATGCCACCTCTTAGGGTTCTTCAGGTACCAGTCACATTACCAGTCTCCCCATTACCCTGGGAGCACCTGGGATCAGGATCCTTATGGGGTTCATCTCTGAGTCCTTCATAGTGCCCAGCTTGAGGAGGCAGGGAGGTCTGCTGAAAGGCATCTGGAGACACACACAGGTGGCTTCAAGTCCTGGTTTTGCCACTTCTTAGCAGTGTGATCTTGAGTAAGCCATTTCACTCTCCTAGCCTCAGTTTTCTCATCTGTAAAATGGGTATAGGAATGCCTACCTTGCTAGGGTGTTGAGAGGAGCCCATGCACCTAGCACAGTGTCAAGTACAGTCATAGGCATAAAGTGACCATTTCATCACTATTTATTGTGTTGGCTCGTTCACTCCAAGCCCTTGCTCTATAGGACTCCCGCCACTTGGCTTGCCCCAAAATTATCCTCTCTAGCTGTTCATACCCTTCCATTCCCAGCCGGCCTTTCCTAACCAACCCACCCCGGAGCTCCTGAAACACTTTTTGAGTGCACTTTTGTCATACAAAACCAACCTCAAATGTACAAGCCTGCATCCTCGCCTAGGCTGTGACATTAAAGACAGGGACCAGGTGAGAATCATGTCTGTGGCCCCAGGGTCAGTGTCCAGCACAGTCTGGTCTAGAAGAGTCAGTGTCAGGGAGCTCAAGGGAGTGTGTGCTGAATGCAGCTAAATATTTGAGGGTTGGAGCAGGGAGACTTGAGAGTACATGTGGCAGGGGCCAGGAATGGGAGGGGGCATGGAGCTCGAAGGAACCTGGGGAAGGGTGGGGAAGGACAGGACAGCGTCAAACCCTTCCACTGCCCAGGAGGGAACACGTGGATACTTAGTGCCTATCATGTAACAGGCACCATGCCATTCACTTTCCCACACAGGGTGTCCTTTCAACCTCAAAAGTTCCCTGTGAGGTGTCAGTATCCCCTTTTTCCAGATGGAGATCTGAGAATATGAGAGGCAAGGGGACTTGCCTTGGGGTACACAGCAAGTAAGCAGCTGAACTGAGACTTCTGCCCAGAATCCCAAGCCCGATTTCTTTCCACTACAGCCCAGTGCAAAGAGCGAGGAGACTCCTACCTCTCGCTGGTGTGTATAGGGGGACAGTGGGAAGGGAACCGGGAGTGGTAGGTGTGAGAGCTGGAAGGAGGAAAGGCATTTGAGGAAAGCTGGCTGAAAAGAAACGAGACCAGGAGGGAGGGAAGAGGGGCAGGGCTGCAGGAATACACAGTGGTCATGGAGGCTGCCCTTCTCTGTCCCCAGCCCACCCCTGCAGCTTGCTGGGAGCTGTCCTGCTCTGCCTGCCTCTGGGATTCCAGCTGGTGGGCAGGCCAGGCAGTGCTCAGAAAGGACCCTGGACTGCCTGCCATAGCCTTTAAGACAGGCAGATGGTGCCTCAAGCTGATGGGGAGGGCCTGGGATTGAGCAGAGACCAGGGCTACAGCTAAACTATCATGGGCCCTGGCTACTTTTGCTTTCACGGGCCCTTCCTTCGTAAACAACATTAAAAATTATATTTCATGATTGCATTGGTATAAAGACAAATATTCTCCATGCTGGACTAATCGTTATGTATTTGCTGTTGTTATATTCATTTCTTTCTTCTGATGTTAAAATAAATTAAAATTAAAACATTTTCATGGACAATTAGGTGCTGGGATGACTTTGCCTAACGATAACCTGGCCCTGGCAGAGGGCAGTGCAGATCCTATAAAAGAGTAAAACTCTTGCTGCTTCCTCAGGGGGACAGAGGCGCAGAGGCCTGTGCAGCTGGAAGCCTGTCTCTACACTTGCGGCGCATCTAGCGTGTGTGACCACAGCAGCACTTCCTGCCTCGCTTGTTGGAGTGTAGACACCTCTTCTCATTTCCCAACTCCACCCCAGCTAAGCTTGCTAGTCCAGAGAGGCAAGCAGGTTCCTGTCAGGGCCTCTCACTGGCTCCTATGACCTTGGACAAGCTGCTTGCTGTCAAATGAGAGCAATTTATGGCCCAGGGCTCCTGACAGGGAGGCAGAGCCCCCAGGCTCCCAGCCTCCTCTCCTCTGAGGGGAGGGAGAAGAGCTGGGCTCAGCCTGAGGCTGGGCTCTTCCAACCAGCCCCCCTAGGGGGAGGCAGCTGAATCAGTGGCTCCAGCTTGTCCATGGAGTGGGACACATTGTCCAGGTCACAGAAAAACGCCAGCATAAACAAGCACTGCTTGTGCAGGCAGAGCAAATGGCCATGTCCTAGCCTGTGACAGCTTTATGGGGAGGGGAAGCAGAGGAGATGGAGGGAGAGTGAGATGAGGGGTAAGGGAGCAGGGTGCTAAGAAGGGAGACAGGGCTCAGGACTCAGAGAAAGCAAGGGAACAACAGAAATGAAAACCAACCCCTTTCCAGTGTGGTTGACACAGCTCACCCACCTGTTTTCTCATTAGAGATTCATAAACCCCTGCAGGTGGATAAAATTTTAACCCCCATTTTATAGGTGCAGAAACTGAGGCTCAGAGAGGTGAAGGAATGAACTTGCCCAACATTATACCTAGCTAGTTAGTGGTGGAACCAGATTTGAACAAATCGGGTCTCTGTGACTCAGTGTTGGGTGGGTAGGAAACGATCAGTCAGTGAGGCGGCCGTGAGGTGTGGGGGTGAAGCAGGCAGAAGCACCTTTTCTCATGGTTTCACTTGTCTGGGGAGCAAGGTCAGTCTCTGCACGGCCTCCAATAAAGTATACTTGATTTGTTTCCAAAAGCCCCAGAGGTGGGTATCAGCACGATAGTAGCTAACATGTGTTTAGTGCCTCCAAATGCCCAGCACTGCTTACACACTCTACGTGCCTTTCCTCCTCTAACACTTAATATGCACTGACCATGCCAGGCACTATGTTGAGTACCTTATATGCATTAGCCTGCTTACTTTTCACAAGAGTCTTACGATTAATAGCCCCATTTTACGGATGAAAACAACTGAAACCCAGAGAGGTAAGGGGACCTACTTGAGGTCACAAAGCTAGCAAATGAAGGAGCGTGGATTTGAAGCTTAGTCTGTCAGACTCTAAAGACTAAAGAAAGTGTGGAGTTGGGGGGCGGGCAGTGGGCATTAGACCCAGTGAGATAAGCTGGGCAGAGCAAGGGGACTGAAAATGGAGCCCAGTCAGAGAAGCAGCAACAAATGACTGAGCCAGTTCTTTATCCAGAGGGTAGTGAGAAGTGGTTTCCATGTCCATGGAGGAAAGAGAGGAAGTAGGTTTAGGGAGCAGCTGGAGAGATTGAGGTTGGATGTTAGGAAGCACTTCCTCATTCGTGAATCACTAAAGCACCCACTTATCTGGCAGCCTCTTGCTTGGAGGCAAGGGGCTGTCTAAAATGACTTCCATGAGGCCTGGCAGTTAAACCAGAATTTGGGGAGGACATGCAAGGACTCAAATTGTCTGGCAAAAGTGGGGCTGAGTTCCTCCTCTGGAGACCAGCTCACAGATCCTGCTGCTCAGGACATAGGACAGGCTCCATAACAAAGAATTTCCCTACCCAAAATGTCAATAGTGCCGAGGTTGAGAAACCTTGGTCTAACTCAAATCCTTCCAGCTGCAATTGGGGTTAACTGGCCAAGGCCGAAGGGACTAAAGTCCGTAAAGCCAGGAGATCAAGGGTAGAAAGATGGAGAAGAAAAGAAGGGCTATAGGGAACTGACTGTGTGCCCTAAGCCCTAATCCAAGAGCTTTGATGGAGTGACCCTCAAAGCCAGTCCAGCTTAGGCATCTGAGCACCCATAGATGGGGTGGGCATGGAGCTGAGAGAATTATTCAGCAGGTCCTAGAAGGCAGCAAGCAAGAAGACAAGGACTGAGTGCCCTCCGGGGATTAGCACTCTGCCAGATACCCCAGGGAGACACAATACCTAAGAGTCACCTCTCACAGCCACATGGCCCTTTACACCCAATCAATCATTGCTCTGTCCATCGGCTCCTGTGGGTCTCACGAATGCTCCTGGGGTTGACAGAATGAAGATTCTTCTCTCTGCTCTGGCGTAGTAGAAAAAACACTGCTCTGAGAATCAGGAGCCACGGAGTCTTGTCTCAGCTCTGTTGCTTCTGAACTATGTGACCCTGAGCAAGACCCCCTCTCCCACCCAGCTCTTCCTCCAAGCCCACCTAATGGAAGTGGAGACATGGTCTAGGGAGCTGAACCAGGCTCTGCTCTCCACAATCCCTACCAGTCCCAGGGGATGGACTTGGGGACTTCTGGGCCCCTGTTCTCTGGAAAGAAGCCCTTGACCCTTTCCTGGGTGCAGGTAGGCCTACGCACACACTCACATACCCACAGACAAATGCACTGTGCATGCATGCTCATGTGTGCACACACAAAGTCGCACACACAGATACCAGATTCTTTGCTCCCTGGCTGGAGCAAATGTGGGAAGAAGGGAGGACAGGATCAAGAACTTACAGAAGGTACAAGGAACTAAGCCCCAGGGAGGTATCTAGGAGCAGCTGGATGAGGTTGCTGCTGTCCAACATCCTGCAAGTAGGTGAGCTTTGGCAAGGGGGTACAGCAGCTGGGCACTGCCCTGGCAGAAGGCCTAGCTCCGAGGTAGGGCACGGCCAGAGGTGTGGTCTCCAGTCTGCTTTTCCTCAGACTGCTGCCCTCGTCCTAGACAGCCTTCAGGAAAGCCACACAGAGTTGCCCTGACAATGGGGCCAAAAAGTTTGTGAACACCTGAGGTGAAGTCTCCTTCTGAGAGTAGCCCTTGCCAAATGCACAAGCTCCAGCCCCTCGCGGTGCCTCAGTCCCCCATGGCCTGCAGATCTGTTCCACAGTCAATGCCCTGTGTGACTGCAGGCACCCCACTTCATGCTGCAATGGAAGGGTCCCAATCCCTCCCCTGTAGGGTCTGAAATACAGAAAGCTGGGGGCATGCCCGAGAGCCACTAACATGCTTAAGCTTAAACAAAACAAAGGAGTATACATCAAGCCCAGAGCAGGGAGAGATAGTCCCTCTCAAGGCCGTAAACCCAGCACAATGTTCCAGGCCCAAGGCCCAGTGGGGCTAGGGGGAGGATGGGGGATGGGAAACTGCCTTTCCCAACACTCACTGAGCTCCATCTCTCTCCTACCCCCAGAAGGAAAGAGGCCACTCACAGCCACTCCAGGGAAACGTTCTGAAAGAGCCAGGGAGGGGTTGCCACAAGGGCCCCAAAGGAGAGAGCAGAGTCAGAGGCAAGGGCAGGGCTGGCCATGGGGCTTACCTGGGCAGCAGGTGTGCTGAACGACACAGGAGGATTGGCTTGAGTGGAAAAGCAAGCCCTGAAGAGTGAATCTAATTTAAGAGAGAAATATATGGTAAATTCCTAGTTAGTCACGAAAGGTACAAACCTCTTTCTCTGGTGAGTCCTCCTGTGGAAGATTAATTTTTCTAAAGGTTCCTTTTGCCTTAAGTATCCTATTGCCTCCTCACAAGCACAGCTTCTCCAAAGGGGCCAGCCAGCTCACCAGTGCCCAGGGTTGCCAGGGGAGCGGGTGAGAGAGTGGGGATGGCTCTGTGAAGCACATATGCTTGCTGGAGAAAAAAACATGGTCCTGGTCCTTAGATCAAGAGTGGGAACTAAAGTCTTTGTTATCTTTATTAAGAAATGGTAAGATCTGGGGCAGGGAAAGGCAAGAGATGTCCCTCCAGGCCCAACCAGTGATCCCTGGGATCAGAGACAGGTGTAACTCCTTGATACAGAGTCATTTACTACTCGGGGCAAACCACCCCTCCCACCCCACCCAGGGCTGATAGCTAGTGGCCAGCAGGCATGGAGCTCTGAAGAAAATACCAAGGCCACCTCAAATTCGAGTTTCTTTCTGGACTGGTTGCCTATTCTACCAATGGCTATTTGTTCTTAGGTAAATGGCCTAATCTGTCCTCTCCAGCCAAAAAGCTGAGCACTCCCAACTTTCTCTAGCCCCCAAAGCCTCAATCCCATCCTAACCCATCCCTACTCCTTAAACACCAGCCCTAGGCTCCATCTAGGAAACCTGGCACTCACAGCTTTCTCAGTTGTGACAAGCCTTTGAAAGCCTTGGGAGTGATGGAGTGGATTGAGCTGTCAAAAGGAAGCTGTGAGCAGAGAAAGGAGCTGGGGCACCTCATAGTGTCCCATGCTCTTGTGTCCCAGAGAAGTCCAGGGCCCAAGGGAAGAACCAGGTCCCCAAACATTGTCCCTGGCCCTGGTGACTCTCCCAGGTTCCAAGGTTTCTAGCTGGGTCTGCTGGAGATCTCATGCCCTTTCTTTCAGCAAAACACATGGGGCTTCACCAAGTCACATGGGACCTGCACTGGGGGCCTGCACTGAGCCGGGTTAATGGGCTTTGCAGGAACTTGGTCTGCTTTCACCCTGCCCTGCAGATTGGGTCTGATTATCTTCAGCAACTAGCAGTAAATGGCAACTCCATCTTTCCAGTTGCTCAGGCCAAAAGCCTTGGAGTCATCCTTGACTCCTATCTTTCTTGCATACCCCACATCAGATCCAAGTTCTGTTGATTCTCCTTTCAAAATCCATCCAGAACTTTCCCACTCCCTACCACTTCCACTGCTCTCACCTCAGTCCTTGCTATCATCTCTCACCTGGATGACTGCAGGAGCCTCTCAACTCCTCCCTGCTTCCACTCTTACAATCCACTCTCAACATACAAACCAAAAAGACCTTCTCCACAGCACTCTCCAGTGGCTTCTGATTTTGCTCAAGTCCTTGTGACAGTCTACAAGGCCCTACCTAACTTTGCCCCTTGTCACCTGTCTGACCACATCTCCTACCACTTCCCCCTGATCCCATCTGCATTGGCCACACTGGCCCCTTTGCTGTCCCTTGACTGTGTCAGGCGTATTCTTTCCAGTCTCCCCAGATATCTGCATGGCTTTCTCTCACCTTCTTGGGGTTCTTACTCAAATGGCAGTGAGGCTTTCTGTAAACAAATGGGTCAAGGAATCCCATCCAAACCCTAAGCTTGGCCATTCTTTGTAGCTTCTTTCTTTTTCCGACTTCCTAACTCTGAGCCTCAGAGGGAAGGAGAGGGAAACAGACCAGAGAGAGGAGAGGTACATCATCTGGGGAGATAGATCAGGGGCCAGGACACCTCAGTGTCCTCCTGTGGAGACGGATGAGTCCTCAGGCCTTTTCCCCGCAATTCTATGCCATGGAGGCAGTGCAGCGCTTGTGGGCAGGGCCCCAGTGGAGTAGAACCTGACATTGACACATGCTGCCTGAGGGCCAAATTGAGCCCACCTGACCTGGTGGTTGGCCCACCTGAGCTTTTTAGCAGACATTGTTTTTATCAAATTAGTGAGCACTGCTGAATTAGTAGGCTGGACTGGCCCAATGCACTGGCCTCACTGTTGTGTTTGGGCTGCAGCCACATTGGATGCCAATAAGCCAAGAGCAATTGGCCATTCCTACTGAAGCTGCGTAGAGTATCTTACATAATGTACAGCTGTTCAGTTTCAAATCCATTAGCTTGACACATAGAACCTGGGGCATTCTGAGGGCTTCCTGACAAAGGCCTCCATATACTTGCTTTTGCTCTCTCATTTCGTCTTTCTTTCTATCCCTCTCTTTCTGAAACTCTTGCTCTGCTGCTCTTTCTGTCCCATCTCTCCATCCAGCATTCACTGAGAACTGGCAGGCCCTGTGCTGGGCTCTGGGCCCAGAGTTGAATAGGGCCCAGACCCTGCCTACAAGGAGCTCAAAGTCCCATTTTGGAGGCAAATATGGAAATGTTGTATTGAAACCATGTCAGAGATAGGCACAGCCTGGAGAGTGAGAGATGAGCAGTGGGTGGGAGTAACCAGGGTAGGCTCCCCGGAGGAGGCATAGTTCAAATGTCTTGAGAGGTAAGCAGAAATTAGGCAGGCAATGGGGAGGGCCAGGGAAGGTATTCCTGTTGAGGGGACAACATGAGTGAAGACAAGGGGGCTGGAGGTGCACGCAGATGCCAGGTCCCAGAGAGTTGCATACAGCATGTGGAGCCAGTGTTTCCCAAACTGGGTTCTGCTGAATGCTATATCCTAGGAGAAAAATGGGGTAGAGGAGGTGTACATTAGCATAGTACAGATGCTCATCTGTCCTGCAATAAAGACACCTGTTTTACTTTGTTGAGCAAGGCATTCTCCTAACTTATTTGCCCTTGGAATCCCTTTTGTCATCAGATCCCAGTGACCATCCCAGGCCACATAGTTTGGGAAATGCTTCTATAGATACTGGGGAACCAGCTGAGGGTTTTAGGCTGGGAATGATAAGATTGGGCCTGTGTTTTGGAAAGCTCACTCTGGATGCTGTGTGGGTCGTGAACTGGAGATGGAGAGAAGAGCTGCTGCGAGATTAAGAGAGAGCCTACTGCAATTATTCAGGCAGGAGAAGTCTCACGCATAACAAAGGTGCAGCGGGGATGGCAGATGGCGTTGGAGCCTGTCTCATCTTTAGATCGGGCCCAGTCCATGCGCCCTGCAGCCTGCTCACAGCCCAGGACTGAGCCCCCTTCATCAGTCCAGTCCCACTCTTGGTCTGTCTGTACTGTCCCCACTCAGCCCTACTCCACCCTCCCGGCCCCAGCTCCTCCAGACTGCCCAGGATGCCAGTGTGCTGGCCCTCAAGGAGGCTGGGTTCCTGGCCTCTCTCCACTCTGAAACCTTGAAAGCCTAGGGTCCCAGAAGGCCTACAGTTGTCAACTCCTTTTCTCTCTAAGGGGATCTGTGGCCTGGGTGGGCCTGGCCCCAGGCTCCCTTCTCTTTTATAAAGCATTTTATGAATTCCCGCTGGAGGGACTTTGTTGGGAAGGCTAGCTGGACTGATGGCAGTGATGAAACAGAGTGAGGAGGGAGACGCAAATAGCAGCTCTTCTCCCCATGGATCAGTCTCACTTCCTCACCCTGGCCAAGTGTGAAGTCAAGGTCACAGATGGAAATACCCTGACAGGCTAGCTCTGTGAGCAATGCTGATGGGCACCTTTCCCCACGTGGACACATACTGTGTACACTGAACAAGGTCCCCAGGCCTGCAAATACCTGATCTGGCCCAAATATTCATAAAAGGGAGCATGTAGCTGGTGACCCTCATATACTCACTTGCTCAGAGGCACAGACATACACACACACACACACACACACACACACACACACACACACCCTGCGGCACATGCCATTTTGACCTGGCTGCTTTGATATATCCATTTGGACACCAGGAACATTTTGTTCTGACTGCATTAATGGAGTGGATTTGACACAAAAATATTTTACAAGGCCTAAAATTAAACCATTAAACTTTCAGCTTTAAAAAAAAATGATTATTATCTTGCGCTGTTTGAAAAGGACATCCCCACCTCACCACTACACCTCCTCCACTGGTGACCCTAGCTCTGAGGGGGATTGATGGAGGAATTCAAGAGTGAGGGAAGGCTCAGGGATGTCAGAGGATCCCATTACCTCATAATAAAAACGTGGTGATTTTATGTTGTAACACAGCCATCTGGGCATAGTGTGTTCAATGGCTCTGGCAGAATAGTCCTCCAGATCTTCTGTGTTAGGACGTGCAGATTATGGTCATGCATGGAGACGCAGGGCACACAGGCACGTGTCCACAGAGTGTCATGGAAAAACAACCCCGGGCACAGACTAGCCCTGCTGTTTCATCTCTAGACTCTGAACATGCAGGTCCTGTTGCCTGGAATGCTCTTTCCCTTCCTTTTTGCCTGCTTAACTCTTATTTCTCCTTCAGATCTCAATCAGACTTCACTTCCTCCTGGAAATGTTCTTTGGTCCTTCTCCCCAACCCCAATCTGGGGTAGGTTTCCCTGTGCTTACTTCACATGACACTGGTGACACTGCATTTTTATCGACTGTTTGTGTGCCTATCTTCTCAATAACTGTGGATCATTGTAAGGCAGGAACTGTGACCACAGTCCCTAGCTGTGTCCCCAGCACTTAGCTTGGGCCTGGCCCACGAGGGGCTCAGCCCATGCTTGTTGAACGAATGACTGGGAATATCAGCTGAACAGAGCAGAGATGTGACCCTGGAGGAAGGGGTGCAAGTCAACCATCTGACCTGAGCCACCTATTGAGGGCAGGAGAACACATTAGGGAAGGCTCTGCCGCCCCAGCATGGGGAAGGCCATCAGAAGGCAGAAACACAAATGACCCCGCACTTGTGGGTGGGAGGTGAGAAACAAGGTGGATATTGGAGAGACAGGTGGCAGTGTGGAGAAGAGAGAAGGAGGGAGAGAAAGGAAAGAAATGTAAGGACAGCTCCTCCATCTGCTGAATGAGTACTCTTGTGGGTATGAATGCTGGGTTATTGTGTGGCATTCAGGCACTCCATGTGTGGGTGTGCTCTCTCCTACACAGAGGGCATTTCTGGGGTCATTGACCTGGGGAAAAGGCAGATTCTGATACAGAAACCCAAACTGTGAGAGATGTCCTTTGGCAGGACATAACCTCTCTAGCTCTGTTGGAGCCCTGGGCTAGACATGAGTTTCTGGGTGGCGCCTGCATTGTGAAGTCAGGCCAGGAGCTGGGATGGGACTGGCAATGGGCCTTGGGGATGGTGTCGTTTATAAGCAAGATGATGTAGTTTCACATCATTTCCCTGCAATTTTCCATGCATCAGTAGGAAAGCCTTAGCTATCCATTCCACACTGAGTTCAGGGAATAAAAGGAAACGTCCTAGGTCCCCCCACAGGCCAAAGCATTAAATGGGCTCTGCCAGTGTGCGTCTGGAGTCCAGGGAGAGTGGAGGTAGCAGTGATTGGTGAGAGGTCCCCGAGGTGAGTCTCTCTTCACTGCTAAGCCTGGGCCAGCAGGGCTTTACTGTTTTTTACTTATTATTATTATTATTTGTTTTTTGGTGAGGAGGTTTGGCCCTGAGCTAACATCCACTGCCAATCTTACTCTTTTTTTGCTTGAGGAAGATTGTCCCTGAGCTGACATCTGTGCCAATCTTCCTCTGTTTTGTATGTGGGACACCACCACAGCATAGCTGACGAGTGGTATAGGTCCACACCCAGGATACGAACCCGCGAACCCCGGGCTGGTGCCGAACTTAACCACTATGCCACGGGGATAGCCCCTGGTCTTTCTTTTTTTAAGGATGCCAAGGACAGTTTTTACAAGAGACAAAAGAGAGGACCAAGATAAAGAGAAAACAGGAGCGAGATGGAGAGAAAGAAAAGAAGAGCGGAGTGTTCGAAATACCTCCAAGGCTCCCAAGACCCAGATCCTGGGATCTGGGTGTTAAACAAATAATGTCTTTGTAATAAGAAACAGCCAGAAAGAAGACTTGACAATTAGAAGCTAATAACAACCTTGCAGAAAGGGCTAATGCAAATAGGCTGCTGGGAAATACTCTCCATTCATAGGTTTGTGAGTCAAGAGGCTGGACCACCTGGCCCATTCTGAGTGACGAGGTTGAGAAAATCTGCTCTCTGAAGAGGTAATGAGAGAGAGAGAGAAGAAGAGAGAAAGGGACAGAGATTTGGAGAACAGGGTCAGAGCTGCCTGCTTGCCAAACCCAAAGCAGAACTATGTCCTGGTAGCTGGAGCTTGAAGAGATCTGGGCCCAAGTCTCTGGGAGATGGCTCCATGAAGGGCATCTTTGAATCTACTGTGGAAATGGCTCTGTCCTTTCTGTGGTTCAATGTCTCTTAGGTTCCTAGAATGGTCCAGTTTTTCTTGGCCACCCTCCTTACTATATCCATGGGACAATTGAGGCCCCGAGGAGGTAAGACCCAGCCCAGGGCCACTCAGTGAGATAGTAATAGAGGAGGAACCAGATGCCAGCATTCCAGATGCCTTCCTGCTTCAAAACATTTTTTGCTCTGCCAGGGAAAAAAACAATCTCTCTTGTGAAAAGGTATGGGTGGAAACGTGGAAACTTTCAATTATTATGGATCCACAATTGTCTTACGCTGGCTGCATCAACAGCCCAGCAAGACGGCAGGGTAGGTATTATTATTCGCATCTTTACAGACCAATCTACTGAGGCCAGCGATGGACAGCCAATGACTTGCCCAAGTGACCATAGCAGAATAGTGGCAGAGTCAGAGTTTGAAATTAGGTTTCTTGATTCTAAATCCTGGAACCGCTAAGGCAGAAGGAACACTATGTCTTGGAGGAAATGGGTGATGATGTATTAGTCAGGGTTCTCCAAAGAAATAGAACGAATAGGATAGATGGATGGATAGATAGATAGATAGATAGATAGATAGATAGATAATAGATAGAATTATTATAAGAAATTAATTCACACAATTATGGAGGCTGAGATGTCCCAAGATCCACCATGGTCAAGCTGGAGACCCAGGAGAGCCAATGTGTAGTTCTAGTCTGAGTCTAAATGCCTGAGAACCAGGAGAGCCAATGGTGTAAGTTCCAGTATAAAAACTGGCAGGCTTGACTCAAGAAGAGCCATTGTTTCAGTTCGAGTCCAAAGGCCAGAGAAGACTGATATCCCAGCCCAAGCAGTCAAGCAGGAGTTCCCTCTTATTCCCAGGAAGGGCAGCCTTTTTTGTTCTATTCAGGCCTTCTGCTGATTGGATGGGGCCCACCCACACTGGGGAGAGCAATCTTCTTTACTCAGTCTACTGATTCAAATGTTAATCTCATCTAAAAACACCCTGACAGACACACCCAGAATAATGTATTTTTCTGTTTTTTGTGAGGAAGATCAGCCCTGAGCTAACATCCATGCCAATCCTCCTCTTTTTGCTGAGGAAGACCAGCCCTGAGCTAACATCTATTGCCAATCCTCCTCGTTTTTTTTTTCCCCAAAGCCCCAGTAGATAGTTGTACGTCATAGTTGTACATCGTTCTAGTTGCTGTATGTGAGACGACGCCTCAGCATGGCCGGACAAGCAGTGTGTCGGTGCGTGCCTGGGATCTGAACCCAGGCTGCCAGTAGTGGAGCGTGCGCACTTAACCGCTAAGCCACCGGGCCAGCCCCCAGAATAATGTTTGACCAAATATCTGGGCACCCTGTGGCCCAGTCAAGTTGACACATAAAATTGACTATCACACCCAGGGAGAAGGTGAAGGTGAGCCTATGGCTCCCTTCCTGTTGGGAGATACTTACTGCATGGCTGGTCCTCTTGAATCCACTTTCCTACTTGCTTCACTTTCTGAGTCAAGTCTGAGAGGTGGAGCCATCCACTGCTGTTCACTGAGGAGGAGACAGCAGACAGGAGAGCTGGGAGGAGGTGGGATGGACAGCCCCCAGGCACATCCTCCCTTCCTCCTCAGTGTAAGAGTTCCCATGTGCCAAGAGGCTCCATGGACCTGGCACTCGACTGGGGACTTTATCAACAGGAGCTTGAATGTTCTCCTTTGATACCATCCTAGGAAGAAGGGAACCCAGTAGGAGGTCACCTATTTGAAACCTAAATACCCAAGGCATCCCAATAGCAAAGGACTTGTTATAAGGGGTTGTTTTTAATGGACATCAAGTTTTCTTAAGAAACACCATCATAATAATCCAATGATGATTTATTGAGCACTGAAGTTCATCATGAGATGATGGTGTGTAATGTCGGTTAAGGTCACAGTGGCCCAATTCATGCAATATAGGCAGAATGGTGAGGATGGCACCTGAGCCTAGTGATACCACAGTGGCAATCTCACTGGTAATGCATATTTAGTAGTGACAGTGACAAGTTCTTCATGTGTTTTCATGGTTAACAAAAATTATGCATATATAAATGAATTTTTTTCATGCCTCTTTAAAAATTATTGTTCTGTTTTGGAGTAAACATTGCCAACTTTGGAAATATTGTTAGTGCAGAAAAGGGAGGATCAGCCACACCAGATAAAAGATCTCTTACCATATTGTTACCCCCATTTTTAGATGAAGAAATTGAGGCACTGGGGGATAAGGGAACTGGCCTGAGATGATACAGCTGGTAAGTGGGGTAAGTGGGATTTAAACTCCACATCTGCCTGACTCCAAAGTTGTCTTGTGATTGATGAGGAGCTGGGGATCCAGAGAAAGGAAGTGGTAGATCAGGATTAGAGTGGTGAAGGCAGACGATTTGTACTCTCCCCATGAAACCCACTTCTTATGTCTAGTCCTTTCTGATTGGTAGACAGGATCAGTTCTTGGAATTTGATGAGATATGTCCCTAGAGAGGTAGCTTTTGGGGTGGGGAGAGGGAGAGAATGGAGGAGCAGGCCTCTGGGAGGGAATAAGGAAATAGTCCATGGGTCAGATGCCAGGAAGTTAATGGGAGGCCATGGAAGGCCAGGAGCTAAGTGTATTTGCCTGCATGGAGTGGTGGGGCCACCAAGGGCTCCTGGGGTGGGTGGGCTGTCTAGGGGTCGGGGAATGGGCAGGTGGGATTCATCACAATCCTCTTGATCAGCCCCAGTTGGCACAGTCCAACACACCATTACAGTGCAGGCGCTGGGGGAGGCAGCCACAGGGAAGCTGGCTCAGGGAACATGGCTAAGGGGAACTACCTCCACTGAGGCTGGTATGGGTCAGCAAAGAATCTGCCCAAGGGAAGCAAAGAGTGTATGGTGAGGTGGGGGTGTATATTACTTTCTTAAGGCTGCTATAATAAATTACCACAAATTGAGTTGCTTAAACCAATGGAAATTAATTCTCTGAAGGCCAGACATCTGAAATCAAAGTGTTGGCAGTGCCATACTCCCTCCTGAGGCTCTGAGGGCAAATTGTTCCATGCCTGTCTCCTAGCTTCTGGTGGCTTCTAGGCAATTGTTGCTGTTCCTTGGCTCATAGCCACATCAGTCCGATCTCTGCCTCCATCTTCACATTGCCTTCTCCTCTGTGTATCTATCTCTCAAAACTCCTTATGCTTTTCTCTTATAAGGATTCATGTGATAGCATTGAGAGCCTACCTTGATAATCCAGGGTAGTCCTCATCTCAAAATCCTTAACTTAATTACATCTGCAAAGACTCTTTTTCTAGGGATTAGGACTTGATAGCTATGGGTGGCAATTATTCAATCTACTACAGGGGATGAGGGTGTGTATCAAGATGATTTCAGAGTTTACCTCCCTGTGGTTCTCTTGGCTTCTCTCTGATCCATATGGTGGCTTCATCCTGAGGCTGGTTGCAAGATAGCTGCCACTGCTTTGGATATCCTTTCTGGTACAACAACATCCCACAGAAGACGAGAGAGATCATCTCTTCCTATGTAGCTCTGTTATAAAGCAAGGAAACCTTTTCCAGAAGAGGTCTCAGTGGGCTTCCCCAAGTATCTCATTAGCCTGAACTATGTCACATGCCCATGCCAAAGTCAATCATAGGCCAGGGGTTGAAGCTTCTACAACAGGTTTAGACCAATCAGGACCCATCTCTTGAAGCACATAACCATGTCGAGGAGGGTGGATACAAACAGAATTGGGGTTCCAATAAGAAAGAGTAAGGCATGGGGGGCCCTAGTTTTCATACTTTGAATTGGATATAACCAGATTGATTAATCAGGGGACACTACTTGCATCTTGTAGCTGCTATTGGTTATCAAGTTAAGCTTGGAGTGTGTAGAAAATATGTTGCTCATGCTGCAGAAGCCACATGATACTAGATCTGAGGAGCTGACTGCTCAGGTAGCATGTCTCCCATTCACAGATGGCAGCTGTGATCTCTCATGATTTTTTTGCTGAGGTGAAATTCACATAACATACAATTAACCGTTTTAAAGTGCATAGTTCAGTGGCATTTAGTGCATTCACAATGTTATGAAACCACTACCTCTCTCTAGTTTCAAAACTTTTTCATCACCCCATAAGAACACCCCTCATTCCCTTTTTATGGCTGAATAGTATTTCATTGTATGGGTAAACCACAATTTGATTATTCATTCATCCGTTGATAGATGTTTGGGTTGTTTCCACCTTTTGGCTATTATGAATAGTGCTGCTGTGAACATTTGTGAACAAGTATTTATTTGAATATCTGTTTTAATTCTTCTGTTATATATGTAGGAGTGGAATTGCTGAGTTGTATGTTAACCCTATGTTTAACTTTTTGAGGAAGCACCAAAGTGTTTTGCATAGAGGCTGCACCATTTTACATTCACACTAACAATGAACGAGGGTTCCTATTTCTCCACATCCTCGTCAACACTCGTCGTTTTCTGTCTTTTTAAATTATAGCCATCCTAGTGGGTATAAAGTTTTACCTCATTGTGGTTTTGATTTGCATTTCCTTAATGATCAATTATGTTGAACATCTTTTCATGCTTGTTGGCCATTCATATATCTTCTTTGGGGAAATAACTATTCAAGTCGTTTGCTCATTTTTGAATTGGGTTGTTTGACTTTTTGTCATTGAGTTGTTAAGAGTTGTAAGAGTTCTATTCTGAATACTAAACCTTATCAGATATGTGATTTGAAAATATTTTCTCACATTCTGTAGTCAGTCTGGTCATTTATTTGATAATGTTCTTTGATACACAAAAGTTTTTAATTTTGTGGAAGTCCAGTTTATCCGTCCACAGATGGATTTATTTGTCCACAGATGCCCAAGGGTCCTGCCTCTGACTCAAGAAAGTCATCTCCAAGTGCCCTGAACCATTGCAGAGTTCAGTCTGGGCCCCCTTCAAGACTAAGTTTGATTTTTTTTCTCAGTCTCACCTTGCTTCACTCTTTAGTTCAGCCAAGTTCCTCCTAGAGAAGTGCTGCTCTTCAAGGAAACCCTGGTTTTCTAGTACTCCTTGCTCCCCCAATTCCCCTTCTTTCAGAATACACAGTGCAGCGAACTCGTCCTTTCTTCCTTCCCTTCCTCTTTTTTCTCCCTCTCTCCTGTCTTCTTTCCTTCCCTTCCTTCTCCATGCCTCTTTCCTTTCCTTCTCCCATTTTTTCTTCCCAATTCCCAGGCCATCTAAATAGACTGGAGAGGGAGAAGTAAAGGTTTGGGGTGAGGGAGGCCTGGTCTGGTGAAGATGACCCTCAGACAGCCATGGCCCCGGTTCCTGTTTTGTCACTGCCTGTGTGTCCTTTTTCTCCTCTGAGCTTCAATTTCTTCTTATCTGTAGTATGAAAACGTTGGAATGCATCTGTGGTTTCTGCACTTAAAAAATTTCTATTTTCTAATAAAATCTTACTCAGAAAAATATGTGAAACAAATAAAAGCAGACTGGCTGTGGTGAAGGGGGAGTGTCTACTCAGCTCAGTCAGCCTGCCCTTCAACAGCTGCCCCTGAGGCGTGTCCTTAGAACCCTGAAGCTCAGCATATTCATTTGTTGAACAGGCATTTTTGGAGAGTCCACTATGGCTAGCCTTAAATTTGCTCTTCTGCAGTTCTCTATGGTATTGGGTATTAAACGGATATGTTACAGGTTCAGGCACTGATGCTTGTGCCGCTGGTTCTGTGTCTCCGATGACTGCCCTGAGGGGGCACACTTCAGTGCCCGCCCAGCACCTCGAGCCTACCACTTCTCTTCCCATTCCTTCTTCTTTGCTTCTCTCCCTACCCCATGCCTGATATCTTGCTTATATGCCCAACACTGTCTCTTCCAAGGCAAGAAGGGAAAGCTAGACTTATTGGAAGCTCTATTCCAGCTCCCTTCTATTTTTTTGCCCAGATCATCCTGGGATTTGCAGCTGCTAAAAAATTGGAGCTGCTAAAAAACTGGTGTTCCCCCAGGCCTAAGGCCTCATCTATACTTACGGTTGCTAAAGCTTTGAGTATCTGCTTGCTGCTCAGTAAACAGGATTATGTCATATAACAGTCCAGAGCAAATGGCTGTATGAGTGTGAGAGAGGCCCCCAGCACCAACTCTTCACCCACAAGCTGCACACAGAGCTTGCCCTGAGGCTCATCTCTGGGGATAAGAAGAGAAGGAGCAGGAGGGAGTTACCCAGATGCTGTGAACCCTACTCCCAGGTCCACTCAGAAAGAGGCCTGTCTAGATTCTGAGGTAGATCCCAGAAATGCGTATGTTTAACAAGTACCTCAGGTGATTCTTATCATCAGGAATGTTTAGGAAACCCTGGATCAGTGGTTCTCAGCCTTGGATGCACATCAGAATAAGCAGATGCCCAGGCGACACCCCAGACCAAGGACATCAGAGTCTCTGGGGGTGGAACCCAGGCATTGGTATTTTTTTTAAGTTTTTGAGGTGATTCCAATGTGCAGACAGGGCTGAGAACCACTATCCTAGACGGTCTGTGACCCCCTTTTAGCCCTAAATTCCATGGCATAGAGACTGTGTGCGGCTGATAAGGTTCCTGGTGGAGGGGGAGAGGACACTGTGGGGTGAGAGGAGCAGGCCTCTCTGGGAAGGCAGTGTGCTGAAGAGAGCACTAAAGTGTCTCTGGCCACCTGCCGAGAGGGTGGAGGAGGAGGGCAGCAGTGATGCCTGTCTGTGCACAGGCAGAGTCCGAATATCCAGCTTGGAAGTCCAAGGTCTGGAGTGGTCAGTGACTAAGATGGAGTCCCCAAGGGAATTAAAGGCTTCTGTGGGAGCCTGATGGCCTTTTGCTCTGGGCTCCTTCCCCTGGAGCTCTCACCCTTCTACAGAGCCCACACTCTGATAGTAAATCCCTTTCCACATCTCCAGCAAAGGACACAGGCAGAGGGAAGAGCCTTTCTGAGGCTAACATCGTCCTAAGCACTGCATGTACTACCCCCCTACTCCAATAAAATGCATCCATGGCTTCCCTTCATCTTCAAGACAAAGCCTGTACTTCTTGGGCTGGAATTAGAGGCTCTTCACCATCTGGTCTCAGCATATCTTTCCAGCCTCTTCTCTCACCCTCTCTCCCTCCCCACTGTGGGCAGACCCCAGCCACACAAGATTACCTCTTGATTTCTCTCCCATTCCAGGCTCTTCCAGGCGACATCCCTTTGCTCTCACTGTGCTCTGCCTACAATGAACTCCTACCATAGACTCTGCCTGGAAAGTTCCTAGTCTTCTTTCAAGACTAGGTCAAATATCACCTCCTCTGGGAAGCTTTCTCTGATATATCCCTCCCTCACTTCTGGCCCAACTGCTTAGGCACTTCTTCCTGGCTGCTCCCCAACCCCACCCTCAGCACTGTATGCAGCAGTGCCATGCCAAACCAGGTTGGAAGCTGAGACAAAGGAAAAAATCAGCAATACCCAGCCTGCCTTCAGGTACAATTCTGATGTATTATTTATCATGGATTTCTTGCATGCATTCTGATTTTTAAAAATATTTTGCTAAAATATATCAAATTACTGAGCTTTTTGGTGACCCCTTAAATTTTAGCCTGAGGCAAGTGCCTCACCCTAGTCCAGGCCCTGGAATATTCTGTCCCCTTTAGCACCATGGCTGGCTCCCTCACTTCATTCACATCTCAGATCAAACATCACCTCAACCTAGTGATGGACTCACATGTATATGGTCTTTGTCTCACAACAAAGGCCATTGCTGTGATTCAATGGAGGAAAAGGCAATCTTTTCAGTAAATGGTGCTGGAGCAATTGACTGGCCGTATGGGAGAAAAACGTGACCCTTAACTCCTACCTCGCATCATACACAAAAATTAATTTTAATTGGATCATGGACTTAAATATGAAAGGTAAAACATAAAGCTGCTAGGAAAAAATAGGATAATACATTCATGATCTTGAGATGGGCAAAGATAGCTTAAACAGGATATGGAAGGAAAATATTGATAAATTGGACTTCACTAAATTTAAGAACTTCTGTTCATCAAAACGAATCAAGAGAGTTAAAAAAACAGCCACAAACAGGGAGAAGACATTCACAGTGTATACATATATGTGTGTGTGTATATATGTATGTATATATATGTATATATACATATATATAATATCTGAAAAAGGACTCATATCCAGAATATATAAAGAACTCCTACAAATCAATGTTCATAGCAGCGTTATTCATAATAGCCAAAACATGCTAACAGCCCTCATGTCCATCAATAGGAGACTGAATAAACAAATGTGGAACATCCATGGAGAATTACACAACAATAAAAAAGAACGAACTACTGACACACACAACAATATGCTTGGATCTCACAGACATTAAGTTTAGTGAAACAAGTCAGATAATGGCAACACTAATTGATGGTGATAGACTAGAGGTTACCTCTGGGGTGGAAACTGGGAAAGAAGGAACTCTGGAGTGCTGGAAATGTTCGAAATCTTAAGCTGAGTGGTGCTTACTTAGTGTCAATCAATGTAAGAAGTCATCGAGCTGTACTCTTAGGATTAGTGCACTTTAGTCTATGTAAATCATACCTCAAAGAAAAAAATCAGCTCTTCATGAGGCCATCTGGACCATCCTCTTTAAAAAAGCATGTCCATCACTCGCAGCACACGACCCTGCTTCACTTTTCCTCAAAGCACTTATCACAACTTAACACAGCATATATATATTCACTGGTTCACTGTGTGTTCCCCCACACTAGACTCGAAGGCCATTAGGGCAGGGACTTTGTTTTGTTCACTGCTTAGAGCAGCACCTGGCACAGAGTAGGAGCCTGGTACTTATTTGTTGAGAGGCCTTGACACACTGTCAATATGGCGTGCTAGGAGTATAATGGTGTAGGAGCAAGCACACAAGCTCTGAAACCACACTACTTGGGTTCAGATCCTGGTTCCATTGTCTAGTAGCTGAAAGGCCTCAGGCAAGTTTCTTCACCTTTCTGTCTCAGTATCCCCATGTCTAAAATGGACATAATGTCAGTTCCTACCTAGCTGCAGCCCAGAGCAAGGAGCTAAACTCCGCCATCCCCCTCACATGGGGCCAGTGGGCTCATAGGGCCTGGGACTCATGCCTGCAGGCAGCTCCCTGCCCCTCCCCACACCTCCTCCGAGACCTCTGAGATCTCTCAACCCTCTGAAGGGGAAGGGTATATTGTGCCGAGTGACGTTCCCCAATGAGTGCTTCTAAAGTACATACCTCAGGCAGACTGTCCGCAGTTTATAAGGCAGTTGGTTAAAGCTCCTGGTTTCCCCTGGCAGCGTTTCCTCTTTCTCCAAAAGAGGAGAAATGGCCAGGTAGAAAAGCCCATTCCAGAGCCTACAGATGCTCTCAGCTCACTAGGTCTTTACAAACCACCTCCTACCGGCCGCCTCCCCTGCTTCAGGTGCAGGTGCCCAAAGAGGACAATGAACTTCCCCTAGGTCACACAGCAGACCAGCAGTAGAAGGGAATTTCTGCCTCCCTATCCAGTGCTCTTTGGATTAAATTTTATAAAATGATATCTCATTTACTTTCACATCTAACCCTTTTCCCTGCAAACCCAGGCAGGCCTCAAGTTGTAGTAAGTAATGTATTTCCCAGACAGGCTCAAAGGCAAGCTGGCAAAAGAGCGGCTAAGGCAAAATGGAATTGGCTGTGAGGCATTGCCTAGAGCTTGGCTTTTTCCAGTTGACCTGGGTTTTCAATAAGACTGAGCTGAGCACAAGTATGTATATGTGGGGCTGCCTCTCAGCAGAATGCATCTCTCTCCTCCAGGCCATTTCTTGCCCAGATACTGCAGCCCTCATGGAGCCTTCTACCCAAGAATTCAGATGTGTGTATACATTCTGGATCAAAAGGTATTCAAGCCTCTGCATACTTCAGGTTTAGGTACACATGGAAATGTGCGTCTGTAGAAAGATATTTGTTCATCTGGTCAACAAATGTGTTCCCCTGCCCAGAGAGGCCCTGGGGGCTCCTGTCAGCATTATTACTATTTCTCAAGATACTTCCAGTTTACCTGGTGATTTCTAGTTTTGAAAATACTTCCTCATCTGTTTTATGCTTTCCTCCTTATAAAACCCATTTGAGGCAGATCTGTTGATTTCATTGTTGTACGTGGGGAACCTGAGGCTCGAAGACCAGAATGTACTTTCTCAAGGTCAGAGTCAGTGGCAAAGTCAGTACTAGAACCTAGGTTCCATGACTCCTGGTTGTGTGAACTCCACAGCACCAGGCCACTTCCTCCAGACACGGTCTTCTATACTCTCTCATGGGCAACTGTTTCCGTGTTTGAATACCCTCACCAACTGTTGCCTTTTTCTAAACTCTGACCCAAACCTCTGTGGCTGGCATGTGCAGTCTCTAGCTCCTCTGGTTCTGTCATCGTGTAACATATGAGATTTCATAGAATGTCTTGACAAGAGAGGCCCAGGGATTTCCCTGAAGGTACAGAGGGAAGAGGTAGGTGGAGAGGAAAGTGGAGTGGTCCCAAAGTGACTTCAATGCCAGGGTAGGGAAGAGCAACTGAATGTACTTGCTCCATCTGTGTCTCCCCCACCATGTGCCCCCCTCTCTGGCTGGCATTCCAGGGGTTTTGCTAAGACCCCCAGAGGATGTTCTTATTCAGAGAGCGAGCATTTCCCAGGGAACCCAGCAGTCTTCACCCCAGATGGTCTGGTCTGATGACTTCAAAGTGTTTGCTTCTCAGTAAAGGTCAAGGCCCAGCCCATTCTAATGGAAGGAGCTGCCCCACCCAATTTCATAGCTCTACCTACCTTCCTGGATGTCCCCAACTCTGCATAGTGACCAGAACTTTCCCCAAGAAAGACATGAGTGCACAGTCTCATTTATTGACCTCTAGGTAACCCTGCCCAGAACCAGGCCACCCTACAGTTCCTGTTCACCCCACCCAATTTGAATTTGACTGTTATGCCCCCAGAAGCTGGGCTCCCTATCCTCTCCCTCAAAGTTCACTTCTTCCAGAGAACCTTCCTCGATCAACTCCATTTTGCTCCTCGCCCCCTCCTGCAGCTTCATTCTTTCCCCTTCTCTACCCTGCTTTTTACCCCAGGGGCACAGGGGACAGCTGACCCTTAGGGACTGCATCACCTGGCTTCCCTTGCCCTCTGGCTTCCCATTGGGTTCAGTCAATGAGAGGCACCTGCAGGGGATGGGCGGGCAGTAGAGAGAAGTGAAGATATTTCTTCCCTACTTCCCCCCTGTGGCAGGCCCTTCTTCTGGCAGAACCAATGATGTGAAGGAAGGGAGGGAAGTGGTTAATCACTGCAGCCCGTCCACATGCAGCCCTGTGCTCTGCGCTCTAGATACTTTCTCTTCTGGACCTTGACAACTATCCTGGGGGGCAGTGTCGTTATCCCCATGTCACGGATGAGGACATCAAGGCCTTGTAAAAGGAAATGAAGGTAGAAAACAGGAGCCAGCCTGAGGTTCAGTCCCCTGCCTGGGGGAACAGACCCCAGTACATTGTGGGAGAAGTTGTTCTATTGCTGAAGAAGGGCCCAGTACCTCCTACCTTCCAGAGTCTTGGTCTAGAAGAGGCACCCTTTGTCATCCGTGAGTGGTGGTGCCCATTATGTCTGGTGAACCTTGCCCTAAAGGCTGCGTGTAAATATGAAGCACCCCCTGGGATTCAGCCATTTATGAAGCACTCCATAGAGGAGACCACTCACAATATCACCAAAGCTCGCCATGCAGACAAATATCCACAAACCATAAAGATGTTTCAAAACAATTTATAAAGGAATAGTGCATCCAGCCCAAGAAAAATGGGGCAGGCATTGGGTGTAGAGCCCAGAGTGGGAGCCACTACAAGTCTGGTGGCAGAGTCAGGCTATGTATTCATCTCCCTGGCCCTAACCCATACTCCAACTTCTAATTTATATACAATTTATAAATTTACATTTCCTGTATCAGATACTTTCAGAACTCCAGACTGGCCCCAGCCTGTGGCAGCCATGACCATGAAAAGCTGAGATAGAAAGCAAAGAAGAAACTCAGCAGAGAAAAATCAAATTCCACTTACTTACTACCTGATTTCTTTCAGATACTGGACCTGTGCCCGGTGCTTATTTGCATGTCTGGAATCTGTTTTCACTGGCCACCACTCCTCACTAGCTTTTCTCCTAGAATGATGTCTTCTTCTGTGTTCTCTTATCCTTCAGAAAACCCCACACAACCTGGACACTTGAAATGGATATGGACTGATAAATCACCCAACTTCTATAACAGTCATCAAATACAGTACAATATATGTACTGTATTTGACAGTTTGGAAAGTGCTTTCACATAAATTATCTTATTTGACACCCCCCCAGCACCCTAAATGTGCAGAAAGGTAAAATGAGAGGGAGATGGTAAATGGAACGCACACTGGACAGGGATGCAGGAGTCCTAGGTGCAAGTCCTGGCATGGCCTTGAGAAACTTTTCTCCCTAACCATAAAATGTTGGTATTGGATCAGATCAGGGGTGAAAGTTTACACAATAGGCAGTGGCTACCTGGACTGTTACCTGGAGGTAGATTCCAAGGACATCTGGGCTGAGGGAGAAAGAGTCCCATGATGGATCAGCGATGTCTGCCATGGATGAGTGAGAGGGAAGCAGTAGCACAAAGACCACCCACTCGCCCTTTTTGGACTAAAGGGTATTTAAGAGCCCACTTCAGTTCTGAGAGCTTTGGGTTTTCAAGTGCTTTGCCCCCGAGGTCATTCAGTGAGTTGAAGACAGAACTGGGACTAGGCTCATTCCTTTACCCAACAGGCTTTCCATCTTCTCTTCCAAGCTCCATCAGGACATCAAACCCATAATTTACTTCGGTCCCAGGTACCTAATCGAGATTTGCAGAATATTTGCTTTGCAGTTTGGGGAAAGCCACTTCCCCAAATGTTGTTTTCAAGGTATATTCATGTTGTAGCCTAGATAGCGCTTCAATATTCATGGATTTAATGGATAAAATTTGGTAAGTATTGACAGTATAGAGAAGAAAATAAAAATCATATGTAACTCCACCACTCAGGGTAAGCAGTGTACACATTTTGTCATATATATATATATTATATATATAAAATATGTGTATATTATATTAACATATTATATTTATACTATGATATAAATATATTATATTTATACTATGATATAAATATATTATAATAGAAATATAATATTTTTATTAATATTATATATATTATGCTATTAAGGAGCCTTCAAAATTGTGCTTTTTAAAAAAAATAGCTGTCGAGTATTCCATCCTGTGGGTGAGCTGTAATTTATTTAAACAGTTCCCTATTGTTAGGTGTTTAAGTTGTTTCCAATTTATCTTAAACTGGCAAGTTTCAAATGGTGCAGAGTCTCCTTAGTCTGAGGTGGTTTCAGAGTAGTCCAGCACAGAGGCAGGGGAAGGCTGAGATGCACTCTTAAAGTTCCTCTTGTGCCAAATACCCTCTCCTGGGGGATGTCTTCTTTTCCGTTTTCCTTGGGAAGTTTATTTCAGCAAGAATTTGTCTGCTATCTGAGCTGACACACTATTCTTCCAAGTTCTCAAGCGGCTTTTCAACTAAATCCAGGCTGCCTGTAGCCTTGGCCTTCTTGATGACAAATCCCAATTCTTGGCTTATCCACCCACTGTGGCAGCTGCCAAGAAGCAGTCTTTGCCAGGGCCCAGAAGAATAGCTTTAGGGGTACCTTCCAGGGCCCAGCAGGCAACCAGAGTAGCCAAGATCCTTTCAGAGGTGGGGGTGGGTGGGGGTGGAGACAACTGAAGCCAGGAACTACAGGGGCAAGAATGGTGGAAGGGGGCCCTCGAGATGGGTGGCCTAACCTGTGGAGTCTTTTGTTTATGGCTGGGGGACCCCTGTGAGCTTCTGGTGGAGGAAAGTGGGGGAAAGGATGTCTTGCTGAGGAAAGATGTGGAGCCAGAGACAGGAGGATCAGTCAGGTGAGGTTGATGTTCCTCTAGAAGGTGGAAATAGAAAGTGGAAACAAGGACAGAAAATCTCAATGATTTCTCATACCATTTCCAAAGTGTACCAACTGACATTGCCTTCCCCCTCCCAACAACCGTCCTCAGGAGGGAGATCAGGCAAGGGTTACAATGCTCATCTGAAGCATAAGGAAAATGAAGTTCAGAGAAGTGAAGCAACTTACTCAAAGAGGAGAACTCATCCATCCACTCATTTGACAAACAAGGTCAGGCAGTGCTCGTCACAAAAGTGAATACGGCTTGATCCCTGTCCTTTACTGGGCAATAGCCATGTGACAGGAATGATGAACAAGAGGATGTGGTCCCCACCCTCAAGTAGCTCTTGTGCCTGTAAGCACCTTGTCCATCAGGTTGGCAGGTTGTACAGGCCACTCCCCCTGGCCTCTGACATGGGCTGCATACTAGGGTGCAGAGTCCCTAGGACTTTTGGAGGCCTGACAAAGGATTATAGCCCTCCACACCTCTATGTTCCCTGGCTGAGGGCCAGACCATTCCCCTGGACCAATAACATTCCCCTGAGATGGGATCTTAGCTTTGATAGCACAGTCCAGTGGAGAGGGATACCCAAATGATGTAGCAGAGGGTTCAGAGTTTTCCTTCTTTGGGAATAGTAAGCTCCCTATGGCTGGGGATGTGCAAGCAGAGGCTGAGAGAACACTTGCTGGGGGCGCTGCAGAGGGGTTTGGCACATCAGGTGCCAGTGGCAGTGGGCATGGTATGGAACTAGGTCAGTTTCCATGTCCTTTCCTGCTTTGAGTGTTGTGATTTGGAGATTCTGCCCAGTTATTTTCCAGAGATGACTCCACAATTTCCCCCACAGACAGAGTGGGGCACAGTTCCCAGCCAGGTCAACAAGGTTCCCCTGGGGCTAGTGGGTAGTCTCAGAGAGACTCCCTGATCTCCTTCTCGTTCTGCTTACCTGCCCTATGCACTTGAGTCTCCACTCCCAATGTAGCCCTGGTTGCTAGGTGAGGGATGAGCCTTGGACACTGAAGCCAGGCTCCCTGTGGTTTGGCATTTGCC
Source organism: Diceros bicornis minor (assembly GCF_020826845.1). NCBI lineage: Eukaryota > Metazoa > Chordata > Mammalia > Perissodactyla > Rhinocerotidae > Diceros > Diceros bicornis. The sequence goes on from NC_080781.1 coordinate 62,297,727, forward strand.
CACACTTACAGTTGAGCCTGGAGGAGGTGGGAGATGCTGAGGATCAAGTAGCAAGTTGTCTGTACCCTAATGCAGGCCTACTCTGAGCATGGAGTTGCTTAGCCACAATCTTAGCTCTTCGCTCCTGCTGACTCATCTGGAATCTTAGTGTCTGAAGTTCTCACTGGAAGATGCATATCTAGGCAGGAGTTTCCCAGGCAATGGGCTAGTGAGGGAAGGAAGGAAGAAGGGAGGGAGGGACAGAGAAAACTTTTATTGAACTTCACTATGTGCCAGGTGCCATATTAAGCACCAAGTAAGCATGTGTTAATGGAAAGAGCAAAGACTCTAGAGTTTGACATTCATTCCTTCCTTCATAATTTTATCCATTTATTTAACCAACACTTATTGAGCCTACTGTGTGTCAGACATTGTGCTAGATACTTGGGATACAAGAGTGAAAAAACACTATCTTTGACCTCATGAAACTACAGTCTTCTGGGAGAGACAGACATAAAGCAAATCATTCCCCATATTCATCCCAAGTAACATGTGTGATAAATGCTCTGAAAGAAAAAAAGAGAGAGGCTATGAGAGTATATATCAAGGGAAGCCAAATTCAGATTGGAGTGGGAGGGAAGTGTCAAGGAAATCTGCTATGAGGAAAAGGCCCTAAAATGAGACCTAAAGGATGAGTAAGAGTTAGCCAAATCAAGAGTGAAGAGAAGAATGTTCCAGATAGAGGGACTACTCTAAGCTAGAGCCTCAGGATGGGGAAGAGATTAGAATGCTTAAAGAACTAGAAGAAGACTGGTACGACTAGGGTAAAGACACTGAGCCACCCTCCAGAATTTGTTCCTTCCTAATCCCCTTCTAGCCACCCAAGGGTCGGGGACTGCAAGCTTCATTTGACAGGGGGAGAGTGAGGCCCTTCAGAGGAAACCAGCTGCTCAGTTCCTGTGGGGACAGTAGCCTGTTGAGCTTCCCCAGGCCTGAGTCCAGCTCTGTGTTTCATCAAGCAACCCAGTGTGGTACAGGATCAATTAGTGGGAGAGTCTTTAACCTGAAAGGGGCGTAAGCCAGTCTGGCTATTTCCACCTTGTTCTTAAAAATCTGCCTCTAGTGCCCCCCACAAAATGTTTTCTGAGTGCCAGGCCTGTGCTGAGTGCTGAGGATATAGAGATGAATTTGACAGTTTCTCCCTCAATGAATCGGGAGACAGGCATAAAGGAACCATTATCTTTATCTTCAGGAAGTCTTCAGCTTCTAACTTGAATGTCTTCTGCTGCAGTCCAGAAAGAAGTCACCCCAGACTCCTTTGCACTGGCCCTCCCTCAGTTTCCTGACATCACCTTGGTAGGCTGTGGTAGGAGCTTCAGACACCAAGCTGAACTTCTGCTAATGTTCTCTGCTCACCAGGACCAAGGACTTTCAATTGCCCTCCGGCATTTCTGTCTCCACTGCTCTATCTCCCAGCACTGAAAGTTCAACAGAAAAGTACTTATGTGAGCATGAGTTAGTGGCAGGGGCAGGGTGAGGTGAGGGTTGCTGGAAGCTTGTGTACTCCTGCCCCACCAAGATCAGAGAATAGAGGGGACACTGGACTTGGACTTATTCCAGGAGTGGGGGTATAAAGCACTCTGGGACCCTAGGGGTTTAGGTGGTGAGAGTTATGGAGAGACACTGAGCAGGCAGGGAGAGACCCCAATCTCCCACCGTTACCACCCTCCCCAAGCCATGCCACTTGCTAGCTAACTCACAGGAGGGCATGATGGCCATGGGAGGAGCACAGAAGCAGAGCAATTGAGCACAGCAATGAAGAGAGGAGGCTTGAGAACTGGGCAACCTGCAGTTGAGTCTTTGCCAGCTGTGGGATTGTGATGGGCATCACCAACGTTCATCAATATCAGGCTCTCTGCGCCTCCAGGCACACAGAAGATAATATGTCCCCACTTGTTTGAAGTTAGATGTGGCCATGTGACTAGTTCTGGCCAAAGAAGTGAGGGCAGAAGTGACAGTGGTCACATCTGGATCTGAGCATTTAATTACAGGTCCTCAACTCTCCAACTTCTCTTCCACAGTTTTCATGACAGTGGAAGCCCATGTTGAGTTGGGTGTCATTGTCATAAGATGGTGGCTGCTCCCGCAGCCTGGGTCCTAGAAACCTCCTGCTGACCGATATGGACACATAAGATGAGTGAGAGTAAACTTTTTTCTTAAGTCACTGAGATTTAGGTGATATTTATTACTGTAGCATAACCTGGCCTGTGCTGCCTAAAACAGGAATCATGGGCAAATTACTTAACCCCTCTGTGCCTCAGTTTCCTTATCTGTAAAACTGGGGTCATAAAAGTCCCAACCTCCTATGGATGTAAGGATTAAGTGGGTCAAAACCTAATGGGCTTAGAACACTCTGGGGCTTATAGTAAAGCATTCAATGTTAGATTTACCACTATTATCTCCTACTTGGGAAATATTCTCCTCAAATTTGATTGGATTAAGCAGAGAGACAAACGTAGACACTTAGGGATAAGAAAGACTTTTAAGTCTTCTGGTTCCACCCTTATCTTGTGTTGGGGTCTTCTGTGAAGCATCCTTGCCAAGTGCCATCCAGTTCTTCTGGAGGTTCTAGCACTGGTTGCAAAGGCAGAGCTGCAACCTGTTCATAGATACCTTCCCTCTCCCAGCCCCTAGTATATCCATAATAGGGGTGGCACTCAGACCTGGGCCCTGCCTCCTTGTCTGGTGTGCATGTGGTGAAATTGACAACATGCAGGGCACCAGTTTCTGCTGTCACTGATAAAGTCATTGAGGGAAGGAACTGGGCAACTTTCCTCTCAAGCTGCTTGGAAATCATATCCTCCTCACCACACACACACACACAGTCCTCTGCCCTGTGCTCCCATCGATCTCCCCTCAAAGACACCTCCATGAACATGCTTCCTAGGCTCAGAGCCCCTCTGACCATCTCCCTCGGTTGCTCCATCTCCTTTTTTCCTCTTATTTCCTTTCTGAAAGGGGATCCCTGCTATCTTCCTCCATCAAGCCACTGTGTGTATTCTCCTCAGATTCATGAAAATTGGCTCCTTGCCTCTCCATTATCTGTGATTCCTGGGGTCACAGCCCCCACCCACAGGCTGGATTGTAGCAGAGGCTGGGGGCCAACGAAGCTCACTTGGCTCAAACGTGAGCAGATCAAAACAGATTTGCACCTTATGGGCCCCTGTGGTCACACATGAGATAGATACCATCTGAGAGAAGTGGAGAAGGTAGACCCCAATTGTTACTCCCACTTGTCACTCACCGTGTCTCACTGCCACCATTTGGGATAAGGTATTGCCTTGTGTTAAATTGCAAAGAACCCAGGAGAGCTACTGGCCCTGGCCATGTAGATGAATTACGGCAACTGCCCTTGAAGCCTGGTCTGGGGAACTCTTCATTGGAATCATCTGGGGTGTATGTAAAAATGCAGATTTCTGAGGTGGCTTCGTGGGGCTGGTTGTCTGCTATTTGAAAAAGGGCTGCTGGGGGAAAGGAAGGAGAAAATTTGGAGCGTAAGTCCTTACTCTCCAACCCCGGGTGCCACCCAGATCCCATCTATAACCTCTGCTTGTGACAACACCTCTGAGGTCTGAAGTCAGAGAGTATGTCTCCTTGAGTCTCTAAAGTAAAAAGAGAGTAGGGGCTCCACAAGATTCAGGAAAGCAGTTGTAGTGTATGGAGGACACCATGTTCCACTTTGAAGAAGAGGGCTAACAAGAGGGTATGGGCTGAAACTATAGCAAGAGGAGTCTATGGTAGAGGTAGGACTGCTGGTCAGACAGCAGGAAAAATTCCTGTCAACTTGTTCCTATTAATGCAGTGGTTTACAGTTTATAGAGCTCTTTTATGTTTACACTCTTCTTCGAGCATCCCACAAAACTGTGAGGTGGATATTAATTACTTCTATTTTACAGAATTGGCAGTTGATGCTCAGAAAGGTTAAGTAACTTGCCGAAGACTACACAGCTACTAGGTAGTGGAGGAGAGATTTGACTCAAGGTCTTATGCCTCTGGGTGATAATTGTGGGTGATTCTGTGTCAGTTCGATGAACCCTGGAACAGATTCCAGGTCTCAGAGAGGCCACCAAATGGGTTGAAGGCCCCGGGGGGTCCCCCACCCTCATTCTGATGTCTTCTCTGTCCCTAGGGAAGGTCTGCAAGAGAAATGGACCCTGGTCCTTGTGTGTAATTAACCTTTATTGCTCTCCATTGGGCTACCAGCTATCAGAAGCCACTGTGTGAATAAGGGTGTTGTCCCCAGATAATCTCCGGACTGGCTGATGAGGCACCCATATCTCTTCTTGAATGGGACACTGTTGGAGTAGAAGACATCTGTCTCCATTCTCCTCCCATGGGCTGGTCCCAAAAGCTTACCTACTACTTGCTAGGTGGTATTCACCCCAGTGAGAACACATAGGGGGCAGAGGTCAGCCTAGTACAACCCCTATCTTGAAGCAGGAAAGCCAGAGTCAACTGAAAAGTGACTCTCTGCTGAAGGAGTTTGGAAGAGGAGATTTCACAGCTCCTCCTTCATGGCAAGTGGCCACCCTCTCTGTTTGCTAAATATCTTAAGAAGCCCTTTTTGTGCTAGGAAGAATTCACTGTATGCACTCAAGCACCAGCCTGGAGTACAGAAGTACCAGGTTCTAGTCCCTTCTAAGCTATGAAATCACTGTGTGACCTTGACAACTCCCTTCCCCTCTCTGGGCTTCACCTTCTAAGGGCCTTTCTATTTAGTAGCTCAAAAGACTCTAATCAGATGATGCTATGTCAAGAGTTAATGTGGATATCTGCAATTAAAAGTTCACTATGTGGGGCCAGCCCCAGTGGCCTAGTGGTTAAGTTCAGCACACTCCACTTCAGCAGCCCAGGGTTTAGTTCCTGGGCATGGACCTACACCACTCTGTTAGCAGCTATGCTGTGCTGGTGGCCCACATACTAAAAAAATAGAGGAAGATCGGCATGGATGTTAGCTCAGGGCAAATCTTCCTCAGCCAAAAAAAAAAAATTCACTATGAAGAAGAAATTGACTGACTGGAAAAAGAATAATGTATTAATTGGAAATATGCAGTTGTACTCAGATGTACTTAGGGATATTTACTTGGGATGGAACAGAGAATAATGTAATGGGAAGAAGGTGGGCAGGCAGGTGGGAAGGAGGTGGGCAGACAAGATGATGGCCTCAGAAAGAAGAGGGAAGAGAAGTATGAACAAAGAAATCTGGCATAAATAACAGGGCAAAGGGGTGAAAATGATGAAGAGAAGGGAGATTCCAAAGTTGGATAGGACTGAGCTACTTGAGGGAAATGTTGGCATTCATGAGTCTATTTGCCTACTGGGCACCTCCCCTTTGATGTTCCACCAGCACCTCAAAGACACCATGGCCCCAACCCAGCTTAGCATCTCTCCCGTTCTGAACCAAATCCTCCAGCAACCAGTCCCCAAGTTCAGTGGTTTTTCTCTCCTCTCTACCTCTCAAGTTTGAGTCTGTCCTCTCCTCTGTATCTGCACTGCCACCACCAGACCATCATCATCTTTCACCACTCACCTGGAATACCATAGTGTTTCCTAACTGGTTTTCCTGAGTTCATTTTGCCTCTACAATCCATGCTTCACACCCCTGAAATGCCCTCCAGTGGTTCCCCAGTGGTCTTCAGATAAAATCCAAACTCCTCGCCATGGCCTACAAGGCCCTGCATAGTCTGACGCCTTATTCCCAGCCTCATCTCTTCCACTCCCTGTATAGATGGCAGCACTCCTATCTTACAAACAACTCTTGCCCATCTCTAGACTTTGGCACATGCTGCTTCCTCTGTCTGAAACATCTTCTTTCTTCCTAATTTATCACTTGGCAAACTCCTTCTCATCCTTCGAGCCTCAGCTTACACAGCCTCTCCTTCTGGGAGCCAGTCTGTGTTGAAGGCTTCTCTTCTGGGGTCCTACAACCTCTGGACTTCTCTTTGTCACAAAACTGATCACACTGATTAATATGGATCTGGTTACATTCTAGACTCCCTCACTAGACTGGGAGAAACTTGAGGACAGGAATCACATCTTATTTGTCCTTGTATGGCATCTTGTAGGTACTCAACAATTGTGTGTTGAATCAACATCCTGGAAACAGCCTGGTACCTTGTGCATGGTAAGCTGGTGTTTATTGGATTGAATTACTATCCAGGAAAGAGGTGGTAAATGGAGATGTCAATGAAACTGGGTAAAACTGGGAGAGAGTTTGAAGTAGTGGAGCAGAGTTTCGGCTGGAATCTGAAGTTTCTGCTGAGAAGTACTAGGTAAGTTGAGAGAAGGGGAGCCTGTCTAGGCTACAGGGGTAGGTAGTTGTGGGCTACATGTCATGACATGGAGACTTGAAGGAAAGACACCAGCTTTAGCCCTTTAAGTGGACCAAGCAGTTCTCTTTAACCCCATTACCCATTCCACACTCAATGGACTGGCAGCAGGTTGTACCCACTGTGGTGTTTTGCAGGCTGGATAGCTGGCGGAGGGAGATTTCAGCTATGACTCTCCATTCATTCTACAAATACTTATCGAGCACTCACAATATGCCAGGCACTGTTCTAGACACTGAGGAACACAGCAGTGAACATGAGAGGCAAAAACATAGAAAAATCCCCTCCCTCATGGAACTCACATTCTAGTGAAAGGAGACAGACAGTAAACAAAATAAATAAAATTTATAGAATGTTAGGTGGTTATAAATCTATGGAGAAAAATTAAGGATGAAAGGGAGCTAAGAAGTTGCTAGAGGGGCATATGTTTCAATTATAAGTAGGGAGGTCACAGGCCTGCAGGAGGTGAGAAGCCTCTCCTGTGTGGGACGTTGTAGAGAGGAGGGGCAGGGCCAGGGAGAGGTGAGCTCCCCATCAGGCCTAAAGTGAAGGCTACAGCGAGGAGCCGGTGACCTAACTGGGTACCCTGGAGATTGCCGTGAGCCTATGTGTGCATGTTGGAGTTGGGATTTCATGTGCAGCCTCATTGACTCTGGACAGTTCCTCTTCCCTTTCTAAGCCTCAGTTTCCTCATTTGAAATGTGAAGCCCCTGCTCTACCTCCCTTACAGGATACTTAAGGATGAAAATGATGTGAAAGCTTAAAGTGAGATGTAAAGGCTATTGGTGGATGCCACCCTAGTGCATTCTTTCCTGTGAGGTGGAAACAACCTAGCTCCTCTAGCCATCTCCGTGTGTCTGGCCCTTGGATGAACCTCTGGGTAGTTTCACTTAACTGGTGATCAGATGGGTCTATATCTGTCAGACAGAGCTGCTGGTGACCCAGGGCAAGGAGGGAAAGGATATTTCCTCATCAGCTGATAACAGAAAGGTTCCCAGCGTCATGGTAGGCTGGGGACATGAGAGTATGCCAAGGGTGGTGGTGCTGGCCTTTCTCCTCACTTGCTTATCATCCTCAGTGAAGAAGTTGACATCTGCTCTCTTAAGTAAAACCAGGAAATTTGAGAAGCATGCATCACGCCAGGAACTGCACTGAACACATTGTGTGTGTGTGTGTGTGTGTGTGTGTGTGTGTTTCTTTTTTTGATGGTGGTGGGGAGAAACACAAAGATACACAAAGTCTGGTCTCTACCTCAAGGGATCACAATTTAGTAAGGAGACATCTAGGGAGTCTTGAAGGGAAAGTGTGCCAAGTAGGGTTTTAGAAACACACTAAGTGTGGAGAAAGGGGTGGCTGGAGGCAAGGTCACCTAGGAGACTTTTGTGGTGGTCTAAGGAGGGGATGGTAGTGTCTTCAACTAGGGCAGAGTCAGTGAGAATGGAGAGGAAGGCATGACTGGGAAGAATATTGTGGAACTGACTGCAACCTCACTTGCCGAATGGTTGATTAGAGGGGATGAGGGAAAAGGGGAAAGCTCAAAGGGGCTTCCAAATTTGCTGCTGCTAAACCCCATCTTCCTCTTCCTAGACTTGTGCAGTTGGATTGGGGGTGAGGGGTGGGGCTAGTTACATGATACATTTGGCACTCTAACATTTCACATTGTCCGTTTCAACTCATCACTCCAGCCTGTAGAGAACTCTCTGAAGCTGGATTCACTATCATTTTAAGTATCTGCTAGTCCTCTGGGTTTCATATAATTTGCAACTTCTCTAAAGCCACAGTTTCCTCATCAGTATTATGGGGATAATAATAGTATTTACCCGATAGGACTGATGTGAGGATTAAATGAGTTAATGCATGAAAATGCAGTGCCTGCTACGTTGTAAACCCATGATAAATGTCATTATCATTATTGTTGAAGGCATTTTTCCTTGGTACCTATATTGTGCCTGACTCTGCCAGATGCCCAGGGGGAAGCAGAAAAGAATTAGGCCAGGTTTCTGGGAGAGAAATGTATACTTAGTGGCCAGAATCCAAGAGGCTAAAGACCATAATAGAGAGAGGCTCAGGGTGCTGTCGGAGCAAGGGAGACAAGAGGAAGTAATTGAATCCAGTCAGGTGGGGTATGGGTAGGCATGGCTAGTTGGATCAAGTTGGCTGTCTGACCAAAGGGCAGTCCACTTGGTGGTGCCTTAAAGGTAGTCTGGCAGGAAATTCTGTGCAAAAAGGAATCTGAATCGGGAACTGGAGAAAGTCAAGCAGCTGGCACTGGAAGTTGAATCTGAAAGAATGAAAAGAGCGGCTAAGAGCGAATATTTAAACTCACGACGCTGAGGTCTCTTGACTAGCTTAGGATCCAATTCCAGCCTCCATGAGGCCAGACCATTCTAAGATTCTGTCTCTTCAAGTCCCATATTTCTTTCCCTATTGCTCTGTACATGAAACCTCCACTAATTGAACTGGCCTGAGTGGATCACAAGTTCTTCTTCTTTTCGTTTAATGGTCTAAGTGGAGCTTTTTAAAAAAGAACAGCTTTATTGAGATATAATTCACATACCATGAAATTCATCCATTTAAAGTATGCAGTTCAATGGTTTTTAGCATACGTGCGACCATTACCACAGTCAACTTGAGAACATTTTCATCACCTCAAAAAAATCCTATAACTGTATTAGCAGTCATTCCCCCTTCCTCCCTCTCTGCAACTCCTGGCAACCACTAATCAACTTTCTGTGCCTGTGGATTTGCTTGTTATGGGCATTTCATATAATTGGGGTCATACAATACGTGGCTTTCTGTTACTGGCTTCATTCACTTAATGTAATGTTTTTAAGGTGTATCCATGTTTTGGCATGTATCAGTACTTCATTTCTTTTTATTGTGGAATAAGTTTTCACTGTATGGATATAGCATATTTAATTTATCTATTCATCAGTTGATAGATGCTTAGGTTGTTTCCACCTTTTGGCTGCTATAAACATTCATGAACAAGTTTTTGTGTGAATGTATGTTTTCATTTTGAGGGAGTATATACCTAGGGTTGAAATTGTTGGATCATGCGGTAGCTCTATGTCTAACCATGTGAGGAAGTGCCAAACTGTTTTCCAAAGTGGCTGCACCATTTTAAATTCTCTCCAGCAGTGTATGAGGGTTCTGATTTCTCCACATCCTCATCAACACTTGTTATTATCTGACTTTTTGATTATCACCATTCTAGTAGATGTGAAGTGGTAGCTCATTGTGGTTCTAATATACATTCCTCTGTTGACTAATGATTTTGAGAACATTTTCATGCACTTATTGGCCATTTGTTTATTATTATATGTTGTCTATTATTATCTGTTTATCATTGAGTTTTAAAAGTTGTTTATATATACTAGATACAAGTATCCTATGATTTGCAAATATTTCTCCCATCCTAGGGATTGTTTTTCCATTTTCTTTATAGTGTCCTTTAAAGCATAGAAGTTTTTCATTTTGATGAAATCTAATTTATCTATTTTTAATTGTGTTTCTTGTGCTTTGTGTCATATATGAGAATCCATTGCCAAATCCAAGGTCATGCAGATTTGCTCCCATGTTTTCTTCTAAGAGTTTTATAGTTTTAGCTCTTACATTTAGGTCTTTGATCCATTTTGAGTTAATTTTTGTATATGGTATGAGGTAAGTGTTCAATTTCATTCTTTTGCATGTGGCTATCTAGTTGTCATGGTACCATTTATTGAAAAGACTATTCTTTCCCCATTGAATGGTCTTGCACCCTTGTTGAAAGCCAGTTGACAGTAGACACATGGGTTCATATCTGGACTCTCAATTCTATTTCATTAATCTATATGTCTATCCTTATGCTAGTACCACATGATCTTGATTACTGTAGCTTTGTGGTAAGTTTTGAAATCAGAAAGTGTGAGTCCTCCAACTTTGTTCTTCTTCAAGATTGTTTTGGTTATTTTGGGCCCGTTGCATTTCCATATGAATGTTAGGATGAGCTTGTCAATTTCTGCAAACAAGGCAGCGGGGATTTTGATAGGGATTGTGTTGAATCTGTAGATCAATTTAGCGAGTACTGTCATCTTAACGATATTAAATATTCTAATCCATGAACACAGGATGTTTTTACGTATATTTAGATCTTTAATTTCTTTCAACGAAGTTTTCAGAGTATGCATAAGTTTTATATGTTTTTTGTTAAATTTATTCCTAAATATTTTATTCTTTTTGAAGCTATTGTAAATTCAATTTTCTTATTTTCATATTCTGGTTGCTCATTGCAAGTATACAGAAATACAATTTATTATTCTATGTTGATCTTGTATCCTGCAATCTTACTAAACTTGTTTATTAGTTCTAATAGGTATTTAATGGACTCATTTGGATTTTCTATGTACAAGAACTTGTCATCTGTGAATAAAGATGGTTTTATTTCTTCTTTCCAATGTGGATGCCTTTTATTACTATTTCTGTGCCTGGTTGCCCAGGCTAGAACCTTTAGTACCATGTTGAATAGAAATGGCAAGAACAGACATCCTTGTCTTGTTCCTGATCTTATGGATGTTAGTTGTGAGTATTTCTTAGATGCCTTTTATAAAGTTGAGAAACTTCCTTTCTATTCCTAGTTTGTTCAATGTTTTTTTATCGTGAAAGTGTGTTGGATTTTGTCAAATGCTTTTATCTGTGTATATTGAGATAGCTATTTTTTGTTTTATATTCTATTGATATGGTGTATTAATTGATTTTCAGATGTTAAACCATCCTTCCTTTTCTGTGATAAATCACACTTGGTCGTGGTGTATAAATCATTTATATGTTGCTGAATTTTGTTGCTAGTGTTTTGTTTTATGGCCTAGCATACTGTCTATCCTGGAGAATGTTCCATATCCTCTTGGGAACAATGTATATTCTATTGTTGTTGGGTGGAATGTTCTGGATTGTTGAGGATTTTTGCATCTATATTCATATGAGATATTAGTTTGTAGTTTTCTTTTCTTGTGATATCATCATCTGGTTTTAGTGTCAGGGTAATACTGGCCTCAAAGAAGGAGTTGGAAAGTATTACCTCCTCTGCTGTTTTTTTAGGAAAAGTTTATGAAGAATTGCTATTAATTCTTTTTTAAATGTTTGGTACAATTCCCCAGTGAATCCATCTGTGCTGAGACTTTCTTTATAGCTGTTTTTTTTGTTTTTGTTTTTACTAATTCAATCCTTTTACTTGTTATAGATCCATTCATGTTGTCTATTTCTTGTTTAGTCAGTTTTGGTAGTTTAATCTTTCTAGGAATATTTCCATTTCATGCAAGTTGTCTCTTTTATTGACACACAATTATTCATAATATTCCTTTATAATCCTTTTCATTTCTGTAAGATCTGTAGTAATGTCCTCTCTTTCATTTCTGATTTAGTAATTTGAGTCATCTCTATTTTTTTCTTGGTCAGTATAGCTATAAGTTTGTCAATTTTGTTAAGCTTTTCAAAGAATCAACTTTTGGTTTTATTGATTTTCTCTACTATTTTATACTCTCTATTTCACTTATTTTCAGTCTAGTCATTCCACTCTAGAAAGGAAGTTTCCTTCTGCTTGCTTCACATTTAGTTTGCTCTTTTTCCCAGTGTCTTAAGATGGAAGGTTAAATTATTGATTTGAAATTTTTCCTCTTTTTTAACATAAGCATTTATAGCTATAAATTTCCCTCTAAACACTGCTTGGGTCACATTTCACATAAGTCTTGGTATGTTTTGTCTTCATTTTCATTGATCTCAAAGTATTTTCTAATTTCTCTTTCGATCTTTTTCTTTGACCAATGGTTATTTAGGAATTTGTTGTTTAATTTCCACATATTTGTGAGTTTCCTAAATTTCTTTCTATTTTTGCTTTCTAAATTCATTCCACTGTGGTCAGAGAACATAATTTCTATTATTTCTATTATTTTAAATTTATTGAGGTTTGTTTTATTGCCTAGCATATGGTCTATCTTGGAAATTGCTCCATGTGCACTTGAGAAGAATGCATATTGTTATCAAAAAACATGGAAGATAAAAGGCAGTGGGATGACATATTTAAAGTGCTGAGAGAAAAAAAAAAACCTTTCAACCAAGAATTCTATACCTGACAAAAATATCTTTCAAAAATGAAGGAGAAATTAAAACATTCCCAGATAAACAAAAGCTGAGGGAGTTTGTCACTGGCAGGCCTGTCCTACAAGAAATGCTAAAGGTAGTCTTTCAGGCTGAAATAAAAGGACACTAGGCAGTAAGTCAAAGCTGTAAAAAGAAATAAAGAACAAAGATAAAGGTAGCTACAAAGGTAAACATAAAAGCCAGTATTATTGTACTTCTAGTCTATAACTTCTTTTATTTTCCGATATGATTTAAAAGACAAACACATAAAATAAAAGTACAAATCTATGTTAATAGGTACACAACGTACAAAGATGTGATTTGTGTAAATAACATAAGGAAGGTGGGATGGAGCTGTATAAGGGCAAAGTTTTGTACACTAATAAAGCTTAGTTGGTATTAGTCCAAATTAGATTGGTATAAATTTAAGATGTTAATTGTATTTCTTTTTGAATCAGTTTTGGTAGTTTGTGTGTATTTAGAAACTTGTCCATTTCATCTAGGTTATCTAATTTGTTGGTGTACAATTTTTCATAGTATTTTCTTATAATCTCTTTTATATCTGTAAGGTAAAGTAGTAGTGTCCCCACTTTCATTTCTGATTTTAGAAATTTGGGTCTTCTCTTGCTCTCTCTTTCTTTTTTTATTTTTTGGTAAGTCTAGCTAAAGATTAGTCAGTTTTGTTGATTTTTTCAAAGAGCCAACTTTTGTTTCATTTATTGTCTCTATTATTCCTTTAGTCTCCATTTTGTTTATCTCAGCTCTAATATTTATTATTTCTTTCTTTCTGATAGATTGGGTTTAATTTGCTCTTCCTTTTTACTTCCTTAAGGTATAAAGTTAAGTTGTTTATTATAGATATTTCTTGTCTTTTCTTTTCTTTTGTTGAGGAAGATTCATCCTGAGCTAACATCTGTGCCAATCTTCCTTTATTTTATATGTGGGACGCCACCATAGCATGGGTGATGAGTGGTGTAGGTTTGCGCCTGGGATCCAAACCCGTGAACCCAGGCCACCAAAGTGGAGCACACCAAACTTAATCACTACGCCACCGGGCTGACCCTTCTTTCTTCTTCTTTTTTTTTTTTGTGAGGAAGATCAGCCCTGAGCTAACATCTGATGCCAATCCTCTTTTGCCGAGGAAGTTTGGCCCTGGGCTAACATCCGTGCCCATCTTCCTCTACTTTATATGGCATGCTGCCACAGCATGGCTTGACAAGCAGTGCATCGGTGTGCACCAGGGATCCAAACCTGCGCACACTTGGGCGGCCGAAGTGGAGCACGCGCACTTAACTGCTATGCCACTGGGCTGGCCCTCTTCTTTTTGTATTTAATTTTTTTATGGATGTTTTAATAGTTTTTAACATTGTGAAATTTTGGGTTGTAGATTTTTGTTTGTCCATCACCATATATATGACTCCCTTCACCCCTTGTGCCCACCCCCCACCCCCATTGCCCCTGGTAACCACAATACAGATTTCTCTGTCCATGTGTTGGTTTATATTCCACATATGAGTGAGATCATATTGTGTTTGTCTTTCTCTTTCTGGCTTACTTCACTTAACATAATACCCTCCAGACCCATCCATGTTGTTGCAAATGTGGCCCTCTTCTTTTTTAATGTAGACATTCACAGCTATAAAATTCCCTCTGAACATTGCATTCATCTTATGAGTTTTGGTATGTTGTGTTTTCATTTTTATTTGTCTCAAAGTATTTTCTAATGTTTCCCTTGTGATTTTTTTTCTTTCACTCATTGGTTACTTAAAGTATGTTGTTTACTTTCCACATATTTGGAATTTTCCAGTTCTCCTTTTGTTATTGATTTATAGTTTTCTTTAACAGTGTTCAGAGAATATCCTTTGTATGATATAAATCTTTTTGAATTTATTGAAACTTGCTTTGTGGGCTAACATATGGTCTATTGTAGAGAATGTCCCATTTGCACTTGAAAAAAATGTGTATTCTGCTGTTGTTGGGTGGAGGATTCTGTATATGCCTGTTAGGTCTAGTTGGTTTCTAGTGTTATTTAAGTTCTCTATCTCCTTATTGATCATCTCTCTGGTCATTCTAACCATTATTAAAAGTAGGGTATTGGAGTCTCCAACTATTACTGTAGAATCATTTATTCCTCCCTTTAATATTGTCAATTTTTGCTACATATATTTGGGATCTGTTTTTGGGTGTATATATGTTCATAATTATTATATCTTATTGAAAATCTGAATAGAACAATAACAAGTAAATAGATTGAATCAGTAATCAAAAACCTTCCAAGAAAAAAAAGCTTAAGACCAAAATGGCTTCACTGATTAATTCTGCCAAACATCTAAAAATAAATTAATACCAATTCTTCTCAAAATCTTCCCAAAGAAGATGAGAAGACACTTCCTAACTCATTTTATGAAATGAGCATTTCCCTGATACTAAAGATAGACAAATAATTCACATTAAAAGAAAACCACAGATCAACATCACTTATGAATATAGATGGAAAAATTCTCAACACAATACCAGCAAACTTAATTCAGCAGCATATTAAAAGTGTTATATACCAAGACTAAGGGTGATTTATTCCAGGAATGAAAGGATCGGCGGAAGTCAAGATGGCAGCGTAAGCAGACTCTGAACTCTCTTCCTCCCGTGGACACAGCCAATTTACAACTACTCGTGGAAAAATTACCCCTGTTAGAGAACTGAAAACTGGATAAGAGGAACTCTTGCAACAAAGGACAACCCTAATTGAGGTGGAAGAGGTAGAAACTCCCTTTGGGAGAGAAAAAATGCCGCCTTCACAAGCCGCCAGCTGCACGGATGCCCGGCAGCAGCCCACAGGTACGCAGCTCTCCCTGGAGGAGCGGGGCCCTGAGCCTGGGAGCGTCCCCGCTGTGGGAATTTTGTGGACCCAGCAAAACCTAGACGAGTGGCAGAATAACTGACTTTGCCTGCTACTAAAACATTGGGGAGTACCCCCAGAAAAGCTGGTTCACAAAGAAATTAAAACTGGCTCTTAAAGGGCCCACGCGCAAACTCACCCGTTTCAGAAAGCAACCGAAAATCACCAGAAAGAAAGGTGCATAGAGCTTTGGTGAAAAGAGACTCACCTAATAGGCCCTGAGTGCATCTCGGTTAGAGGTGAGACCTCTCCAGGAACTGGGACACTGGCGGCGGCCATTGTTGTGGCATGGTGTGGGCGTGCTGACACAGACGCCATTGGAGTTCTCGCTGAGGCCTGCTAGCCCAGGTCTGCCCCACACACTAGAGCACCGATTTAATCCAGCTCAGTCAGGGCAGGCAGCCCACCCTAGAGACTGGCCCCACCTAACAACAAGCTTTCAGGCAACTTGTGGGCCTGCATAGATTGGTGACTGGATTCTCTGCTGCCTGGCAACTGAGCTGACTTCAGTGGGGCAGGGCATTCACAAGGAGCGGGTGGAGAGTGTGGGGTGTTGGTGGAGTATGTGGGGCTTCCTCCGTGGAGAGACTGGGTCCGCTTCGGGAGGTCGGGGCGCACACATGGGGCAGGACTGTGTTGACTGTGTGTGTGGACCTGTGGGTGGCAGGGCTTGTCAGCTGCAGAAGACTTGTGCTTCTCAAAGACCCACATAGGGGGTTTGCCCCACCTTCCAAAGCCTGAAACAATTGGGTGCTTCCGTGCCTGAGGCCAGCCCCACACAGCTGCAATCCACAGAGAGCTGACAAGAGACCTAAAGGCTGGAGGATTACAGCAAGTGTAAGCCCCTGAGCCTAACAACCTGCCACGCTGGGGGCCTACTCACTTAAAAGAAATACTGCAACACAAATGTGGTATTAGAACTTGCAGCCAACTGTGCTGGGCTCCCCACACCTGATAAAGAGACTGAAGGGTCCACAACAACTACAAACAGCTGAGCATTATAACAGCTGACCAGGAGCATAACTCAGCCTACCTGGGCGCATACAGGGAGAGCAAGCAGGCCACAACAGAAGGACACACGTAGCCCACATAGAGGTCACCCCTGGAACATTGAGAACTTAGGGAAGCACACTGCAGGACTCCTAAGGCATCACTTGTATAAGGTCACCTATCAAAGAGAAGGAGACCTGGCTGACCTACCTAATACATAGACACAAGCACAGGGAAAGAGGCAAAATGAGGAGGCAAAGGAATACATTCCAAGTAAGGGAACAGGACAAAACTCCAGAAAAGGAACTAAGTGAAACAGAAATGAGCAATCTACCTGACAGTTCAAACTAAGAGTGTTAAGGATGCTCACTGATGTGGGGAGAAGAATAGACGAACTCAGTGAGAATGTCAACAAAGAAATGGAAGATATAAAAAAGAACCAATCAGAAATGAAGAACACGATACTGGAAATGAAAAATTCACTAGAGGGACTCAAAAGCAGAGTAGAGGATACAGAAGAAAGGATCCACGAGCTGGATGAAAGACTACAAGAAATTACCCAAGCTGAACAAGTAAAAGAGAAAAGAATTAAAAAGAGTGAGGACAGTCTAAGGGACATCTGGGACAACATCAAGCACACTAACATCTGTGTTATATGTGTCCCGGAAGGAGAAGAGCAAGACAAAGGGGCAGAGAATCTATTTCAAGAAATAATAGATGAAAACTTCCCTAAGCTAAGGAAGGAAACAGACATCCAGGTACAGGAAGCACAGAGAGCCCCAAACAAGATAAACCCAAAGAGGCCCACACCAAGACACATCATAAGCAAAATGTCCAGAATTAACGATAAAGAGAGAATCCTAAAAGCCGCAAGAGAAAGACAAGTTACATATAAAGGAAGCCCTTTAAGGCTA
This sequence comes from Diceros bicornis minor, assembly GCF_020826845.1. Taxonomy (NCBI): domain Eukaryota; kingdom Metazoa; phylum Chordata; class Mammalia; order Perissodactyla; family Rhinocerotidae; genus Diceros; species Diceros bicornis. The sequence continues at coordinate 62,315,009 of NC_080781.1, forward strand.
TCAGCTGACTTCTCAGCAAAAACCTTACAGGCTAAAAGAGAGTGGCACAATATATTTAAAATGCTAAAAGGAAAAAACTTACAGCCAAGACTACTCTACCCAGCAAGGTTATCATTCAAAATGGAAGGAGAGATCAAAAATTTCCCAGATAGGGAAAAGGAAAGGAGTTTGTGCTACAAGAAATGTTAAAGGCACTGATTTAAGGGGAAAAGAGAAGACCACAAATAGGAAAAATTATCTATTTCCATGATAAGAGGGTAATGGATACAAATGCGCAAAAAAGAGCTTAGATATGTATCAAAAACATAAAATGAGGGAGGAGGGGAGTTAAAGAGTAGAGCTTTCAGACAGAGGTCAAACTAAAGAGACCATCAATTCTGTATAGAAGGAGAAAGGAACAGAGAAGGACTACAAAAACACTGACCAAAAAAAAGTTAAAAAATGGCAGTAAGTACATACTTATCAATAGCTACTTTAAAGGTCAATGGACTAACTCCTCCAATTAAAAGGCGTAGGGTGGCTGATTGGATAAAACAACAAGACCCATATATATGCTGCATACAAGAGACACACTTCAGACCTAAAGACACTCACAAACTGAAAGTGAAGGGACGGAAAAAGATACTCCACGCAAATGGCAATGAAAAGAAAGCTGGGGTAGCAGTACTCATATCAGAAAAAATAGACTTTAAAACAAAAACTCTAAAAAGAGACAAAGAAGGGCATTACATAATGATCAAGGGAACAATCCAACAAGAGGATATAACACTTGTAAATATCTACGCACCCAATGTAGGTGCACCTAAATATATAAAGCAATTATTAACAGACATAAAAAGAGAAATAGACAGTAACACAATAATAGTAGGAGACTTTAACACTCCACTTACACCAACGGATAGATCATCCAAACAGAAGATCAATAAGGAAACATTGGCCTTAAATGACACACTAGAACAGATGGACCTAGTAGATATATACAGAGCGTTCCATCCAAAAACCGAAGAATACATGTTCTTTTCAAATGCACATGGAACATTCTCCAGGATTGATCACATATTAGGCCACAAAACAAGTCTCCATAAATTTAAGAAGATTGAAATAATACCAAGCATCTTTTCTGACCACAACGGTATGAAACTGGAAATCAACTATAGGAAGAAAATCAGAAAAGCCACAAATACGTGGAGATTAAACAAAATGCTACTGAACAACGACTGGGTCAACGAAAAAATCAAAGAAGAAATAAAAATAATACCTGGAGACACATGAAAATGAAAATACGACATGCCAGAATTTATGGGTTACAGCGAAAGCGGTTCTGAGAGTTAAGTTTATAGCAATACAGGCCTATCTCAACAAACAAGAAAAATCTCAAATAAACAATCTAACAATGCACCTAAAGGAACTGGAAAAAGAAGAACAAACAAAGCCCCAAATCAGTAGAAGAAGGGAAATAATAAAAATCGAGCAGAAATAAATGAAATAGAGACTAAAAAAATAATAGAAAAAGTTAATAAAACCAAGAGCTGGTTCTTTGAAAAGATAAACAAAATTGACAAACATTTAGATAGACTCACCAAGAAAAAAAGAGAGAAGTCACAAATACATAAAATCAGAAATGAAAGAGGAGAAGTTACAGCAGACACTTCAGAAATACAAAAGATTATAAGAGAATACCATGAAAAGCTATATGCCAACAAATTCGACAATCTGGAAGAAATGGGTAAATTCTTAGAATCATACAATCTTCCATAACTGGATCAAGAAGAAGTAGAGAATTTGAATAGACCAATCACCAGTAAGGAGATCAAAACAGTAATCAAAAACCTCCCCCAAAATAAAAGTCCAGGACCAGATGGCTTCCCTGCTGAATTCTACCAAACATTCAAAGAAGACTTAATACCTTTCCCTCTCAAACTCTTCCAAAAAATTGAGGAGAGGGGCAAGCTCCCTAACTCATTCTACGAAGCCGACATTACCCTGATACCAAAACCAGACAAGGACAACAAAAAAAATAAAATTACAGGCCAATATCACTGATGAACATCGATGCAAAAATCCTCAACAAAATACTAGCAAGTCACATACAACAATACGTTAAAAAGATTATATACCACAATCAAGTGTGATTTATTCCAGGTATGCAGGGATGGTTCAGCATTCGCAAATCAAACAACATAATATACCACATTAATATAATGAAGAATAAAAATCACATGATCATCTCAATAGATGCAGAGAAAGCATTTGACAAGATACAGCATCCATTTATGATAAAAACTCTGAATAAAATGGGTATAGAAGGAAAGTACCTCAACATAATAAAGGCCATATATGACAAACCCACAGCTAATATCATCCTCAATGGCGAAAAAATGAAACCCATCCCTCTAAGAACAGCAACCAGACAAGGATGCCCACTGTCACCACTCCTATTTAACATAGTACTGGAAGTCCTAGCCAGAGCAATCAGGCAAGAAAAAGAAATAAAAGGGATCCAAATTGGAAAGGAAGAAGTGAAACTGTCACTATTTGCTGATGATATGATATTATATATAGAAAACCCTAAAGAATCCACCAAAAAACTTTTAGAAGTAATAAACGAATATGGTAAAGTTGCAGGATACAAAATAAACATACAAAAATCAGTTGCATTTCTATACACTAACAACAAAGTAGCAGAAAGAGAAATTAAGAATACAACCCTATTTACAATTGCAACAAAAAGAATAAAATACCTAGGAATAAACTTAACCAAAGAGGTGAAAGAGCTGTACACGGAAAACTATAAAACATTGCTGAAAGAAATTGAAGAAGACACAAAGAAATGGAAAGATATTCCATGCTCTTGGATTGGAAGAATTAACATAGTTCAGATATCCATACTTCCTAAAGCAATCTATAGATTCAATGCAATCCCTATCAAAGTTCCAACAACATTTTTCACAGAAATAGAACAAAGAATCCTAAAATTTATATGGAACAACAAAAGACCCCAAATAGCCAAAGGAATCCTGAGAAAAAAGAACAAAGCTGGAGGTATCACACTCCCTGATTTCAAAATATACTACAAAGCTATAGTAACCAAAACAGCATGGTACTGGCACAAAAACAGATACACAGATCAATGGAATAGAATCGAAAGCCCAGAAACAAACCCACACATCTATGGACAGCTAATCTTTGACAAAGGAGCCAAGAACATACAATGGAGAAAAGAAAGTCTCTTCAACAAATGGTGTTGGGAAAACTGGACAGCCACATGCAAAAAAATGAAAGTAGACCCTTACCCTACACCATACACAAAAATTAACTCAAAATGGATTAAAGACTTGAATGTAAGACCTGAAACTATGAAACTTCTAGAAGAAAACATAGGCAGTACGCTCTTCAACATCAGTCTTAGCAACATCTTTTCAAGCACCATGTCTGACCGGGTAAGAGAAACAATAGAAAAAATAAACAAATGGGACTACATCAAACTAAAAAGCTTCTGCACAGCAAAGGAAACCATCAACAAAACGAAAAGACAACCTAACAATTGGAAGAAGATATTTGCAAAGCATACATCTGATAAGGGGTTAATCTCCAAAATATATAAAGAACTCATGTATCTCAACAACAAAAAAACTACCAACCCAATTCAAAAATGGGCAAAAGACCTTAACAGACATTTCTCCAAAGAAGATATACAGATGGCCAATAGACACATGAAAAGATGTTCAAAATCATTAACTGTCAGGGAAATGCAAATCAAAACTACGATGAGATATCACCTCACACCCGTCAGAATGGCTATAATTAACAAGTCAGGAAACAACAAGTGTTGGAGAGGATGTGGAGAGAAGGGAACTCTCATACACTGCTGGTGGGAGTGCAAACTGGTGCAGCCGCTATGGAAAACAGTATGGAGATTCCTCAAAAAATCAAGGATAGAACTACCATATGATCCAGCTATCCCACTGCTGGGTATTTATCCAAAGAACTTGAAAACACCAATGCATAAAGATACATGCACCCCTGTGTTCATTGCAGCGTTATTCACAATAGCCAAGAATTGGAAGCAACCTAAGTGCCCATCAAGGGACAAATGGATAAAGAAGATGTGGTATATATACACAATGGAATACTACTCAGCCATAAGAAACGATGAAATCCAGCCATTTGTGACAACATGGATGGACATTGAGGCTATTATGCAAAGTGAAATAAGTCAGAGGGAGAAGGTCAAATACCATATTATTTCCTCCATTAAGTAGTAGATAATAACAATAATAAACAAACACATAGAGACAGAGATTGGATTGGTGGTTACCAGAGGGGATGGGGAGAGGGAGGATGGTGAAAGGGATAATTCGGCACATGTGTGTGGTGATGGGTTGTAATTGGTATTTGAGTGGTGAACATGATGTAATCTATGCAAAAATAGAGGTATAACGATGTACACCTGAAATTTATACAATATTATAAACCAATGTTACTGTAATAAACAAAAATTAAAAAAAAGGAATGAAAGCATCTTTCAACATATAAAAATCAATCAATGTAATACACCATATTAATGAAATGAAGGAAAGACCCACATGATTATCTCAATTGATACTGAAAAATAATTTGGAAAAATCCAACACCCTTTCATAATTTAAAAAATAACACCCTAACAAACTAGGAATAAAGGGGAGCTTCCTCAACATGATAAAGTGTATTGATGAAAACCCCAGCTAACGTCATACTCAATGATGGAAGATTTCAAAAGTTACTATAAAGCTACTGTAATCAAAACAATGTGCTATTGGCATATGTATAGTTATACAGATGAATGAATAGAATTGAAATTCCATAAGTAAACCCATCTATGGTCAGTCGATTTTTGACAAGAGTGCCAACACCACTTAGTGGGAAAAGAATAGTCTTTGCAAGAAATGCTGTTGGGACAGCTAGATATCCACACGCAAAAGAATGAATTTGGACCCTTACCTCACACCATATACACAAATTAACTAAAAAATGGATAAAAGACCTAAATATAAGAGATAAAATTATAAAACTCTTAGAAGAAAACTTTGGGGTAAAGCTTTACGACCTTGGATTTGGCAATGAATTTTAGATATGACACTACAAGCATAAGCAAGAAAAGAAAAATATAAATTGGACTTAATCTAAATTTAAAACTTTTGTTCAGTGAACAACACTATCAAGAGAGTGAAAAAACAGTCCACAGTGTAGAACATATTTGAAAATCATATATATTATAAGAGTCTAGTTTCACAGAATATATAAAGAACTCTTACACCTCAAGAAAAAGACAAACATCTCAATTAAAAAATGGGCAAAGGACTTGAACAGAGATTTCTAAAAGAAGAGATAGAAATGATCAACAAACACATGAAAAGATGCTCAACTTCATTAGTCATTAGGGAAATGCAAATAAAAACTACCATGAGATATTATTTCACATCCACCAGGTTGGCCATAATTAAAAAAGCAGAAAATAACAAGTGGGGAGGATGTTGAAAAATTAAAACCCTCATACATTGCTAGTGGGAATGTAAAATAGTGTAGCCACAGTGGAAAACAATTTGGTGATTGCTCAATAAGTTAAACATAGAATTATCATATGAACCAGCAATTCCACTCTTAGATATATACTCCAAAGAATTGAAAACATGTGTTCAAACAAAGACTTGTACATAAATGTTTATAGAAGTGCTATTCACAATAGCCTAAAGGTGATGAATGGATAAAGAAAGTGTGGTATATCCATACAATGAAATATTATCCAGCCACAAAAAGAAATGAAGTACTGATTGATACATGCTACGACATGGATGAACCTTGAAAACCTTGTGCTAAGTGAAAGAAGCCAGACACAAAAGGCTATATACTGTGTGATTTCATTTATATGAAATATCTAGAATAAGTAAATCCATACAGACATAAAGTAGAATAGTGGTTACCAGGGGCTGAGGGGAGAGGGAAATGGTACGAGACTTCCATTTGGGAGGATGAAAATGTTCTGAAACTAGGTAGTGGTAATGATTGCACAAAATTATGAATGTACTAATTGCCAATGAATTGTGCACCTTAAAGATGGTTAAAATGGTAAAATTTTGTTATGGTATTTTATCCTAATTTTAAAAGATAAAAGAAAAGAAAGGAAAGAACAACTCCAGAAAAACAAAAAGCTATATAAGAAAGGGAAATGAGGGCATAATGAACTACTTGGCTGTGAAAGGAACAAAATATACATAGTCACAATAATTAATGCAACCATTGTTTATTCTCAACTTTTTGAATCAACCTATAAAGAAAGCATAGAAGATTTAATTATGCTTATAGAACAGAATGCAAATGTCATCAATCTTGACAATACAAAATTTAAAATACAGGTGAGAGAAAATGGGATGTAGAAGGAAGAGGAGAGCTGTAGGGAAAAGTATGGCAACGAATATTCTTGTCAATGGAGAGTCAAGAGATACTGTCTAGAGGTGATAGAACGAGAAATACATGTGCAAGTATGTTGTCTAAAGCTACACAGAAAAGCAAGGGAGTAATTAGAACCCTCATACCTTGCTGGTAGGAACATAAAATGGTGTAGACACCATGGAAAGATAGAAGTACAAAGATACAAAGATAACATGTAGATTGCAAAGATAGGAGTAGGGGAGGTTGTGTCTTAAACTGATAGATCAAGAAATAGCAGCTTATGTATATTATTGGGAATATATGAGGGAACAAATTACCAGGAGAAACAGCTAAAAAAAGAGAGGGTCTGACATGGGAAAGGATGAGATGAGGGACTGTTGGTTCCTATAATAAACACTTCTGCTCTTTGATTTTTAACCATACACATGTATAATATTTCGATTTCAAAAATACTTTTTAAACTCTGTAGTTCTAACCATGTCCACTCCTGGCCTTAAATCCTTCTAAGGCTTCCCAATGATACAGGTTAAATTATGAATTCTTTATGTGTCATTCAAAGTCCTTCAAATTCTGGCCCTGACCTACATTAACAGCATCATAACTGCCCTTTTCCTTAAAGTACCTGGGAGTCTGGCCACATAAATCTATTTGCAATATTTTGGGTGCCATTTTCTTTCATGTTTCCATGCTTTTGCACATTTTGTTGCCTCTGCTTGACATTTTCCTCCTCCTCATTTCCCTGATAAACCCATACTCACCTTTCCAGACTCTGCAAATGTCACCTCCCCCAGGAAGCCTTCCCTACCATCCCACATGAAGAGTTTTGCCCTCTTTCCTCTGTGCTATGTCAACATTTTTTAAATCTCTCTACTGTAGCACAGATCACATGGAATTTAACTTGACATGTCTGCTTCCTCCTCTGGATTGTGGGCTCCTTGAAAGTAGTAACCAGCTTTTATCCATGTTTGTATTCCCAGGGCTTAGCCCATGCCTTATTGAATCAAATGCATTTTTAAAGGATGTTTGAAAAAATGTTTTACTAAGAAACTAGGGAAAAAATAAGAAAGTCTCAGAAAGCTAGTACAGGTGATTGTATTACAGCATCGCCATAACTATGAATGAAGAAACATTGATAGTTTGGTAGTTCCTCCAAATGTTAAACACTGAGTTATCATATGACCCAGCAAGTCCACTCCTAGGTATATACACAAGAAAAATGAAAATACACGTCCACACAAAAACTGGTATATGAATGTTCATAAGAGCATTATTCATAATAGCCCAAAATGGAAATAACCGAAATGTTTTTCAACTGAAGAATGGTTAAAAAAAATGTGGTGTATCCATACAATGAAATATTATATGGCCATAAAAATGAACGAAGTACTGATATATACTACAATATGAATGAACCTTGAAATCATGCTAAGCGAAGCCAGACACAAAAGGCCACATATTGTATGACTTTAATTTTATGAGATGCTCAGAATAGGCAAATCTATAGAGACAGAAAGTAGATTAATGTTGACTTAGGACTGGAAGTGAGGAGAGGTCAAATGGGAGTGACTGCTAAAGGGTACAGAGTTTCTTTTTGGGCTAATGATGTGCCCCAATATTAGATAGTGACAATGGTAACACAAGTTTGAGAATAGGCTAGAAAAACGTTATATTGTTTTCCTAGCATAAAGGATGAACTTTATGGTACCTAAATTATATCTCAATGAAGCTGTTTAAAAAAAAAAGAAAAAACCCTAGAAAAAATCCTGGAAGGAAATACACCAAAAGGTCAAGTGATTGTTAACTTCAAGTTGTGGGATTTTGTGAGGGTGATTGTTACTCTTTTCTTTTCTTCTACTTCATAGTGCCTTCCGTACATTCTGTTATGAACATGTATTATTAAATATGGACACTTCATGTTTTAAAATATTAAGAAGGAGGGTAGAGAGGAGAATTAACATGTTCAGAATACCTATTGTGAACTAGGTAGGCTAATCCCCACAGCATCACTGTCAGGTTGCTATTTTCATTTCATTTGCACCAATGTGACAGGGAAAAATGAGACATGAGGCTTCACTGTCTTTCCCCATTCTCTCCTCCCTTCTAAGAAGCTTTTTGAGTTTTCTGGCTTGATTTGGGACCTTTTGGTTTGTTGAACTGGTAATGACTAAAGGAAAATTGATAAAGGCCTTGAAAGCCTGGACTAATTTACAGTAAAAGGAGTAGAGAGTGACCAGAGGAAACAACAAAGGCTCTGGGAAAAGATCAGAAGAGGACAGTGAAAGAGAAGAGGTGGCAAGGGGCTGAACACAGGGGAAATCAGCCTTGTATGTAGAACGGTGGACTGGACTCTGAGTGCCTGGCTCTTTTTATCATTCTGATCTCACCTCAGACATGGCCTCTTCAACGGCTCCCTGATGTCCACCTCTAAAAAAAACCCCGCCCACCTCTACCTCCATCTCTTTCCATCCCATTATCCTGCTCTATCCTCTCCATAGTATTGATTACTATCTGAAAGTGTCCTGTCTCCTCTCACTGGGATGTGAGTGCCATTCCAAAGCCAAGGCCTCCTCTGGCTTGTTCACTGCTCTATTGCAGGGCTGAGAACCAGGTCTGGTAACACGGTGGTGTTTAGAAAATGAGAACTGCTGTTGCTGTTGTCATTCATCGACTCCTCTCCCTTCACTTATCTCCACTTTTTCAAATGCCATTTCTCCTTCAAAGCCTCTCTTAAGACCCAGCAACTCCTAGAACTCATACCTCTTGGCTGGAAGTGAGCTCCTGACCTTGACATATGAGCCTTCAACTACTCCCACACTTGTCTCATAAGCGCTTTGATGCCAGGGACCTTTGTTTATGCATCACAGCAAAAAAATTTACTGAGCTTTTGTGTGTGTGTGCATGTCAGAAAGTAAACACATAAGGAAAATGGTAATTTTACACTATGATAACTGTTATGAAGAAAATAAAATGAGATAATGGCCTAGACAATGACTAGGGTTGGGGGAGTGGCACTAATTTAGTCTGGATGGTTGGAGAAGGTTCTCTGAGGAGGTGGCAACTGAGCTGAGACCGGACTGATGAGATCAGGATATCTTTCTGTATCTCCCACAATGCCTTGCATGTCGTATGTATTTGCAGACTGACTGACCATGGAGTCTCAGGGGTGGAAGATTCCTAAAGGTTATCTAGTCCAGGACCAATCCTACATAGGTTTCATCTCCCAACAGTAGGCTATTGTCCCTGAGTAGGGCAACCTTCCTCAAGGTCTCCCAAGTTTCCCACTTTAAGTTGGTTCTCAAGACTCTCTTATGGATAGCTGCAGAACCGGCATTTTCTAGGCACCTGCTGTGTGCCAGACACTTCCATACCCAGTGTCTTACGTAACTCTTACCTAGTAGTACTATTATTATGATTCCCATCTGAAAGATGAGGCAACCTCAGAGAGCTTATGTAACTTGCCCAAGGCCACACTGCTAGCAAGTGTGTAGTGAATGTACCTGACTCCAAAGCTGGTGCATCGTGCTACCATCCTTTGCTCCCTTAATTCTGAAGTTTAAACCATCCTGTTCAGGCTTTAGAAGTTATTTGAAATTCATAACCTCAGGACTGGCTTGATTTCATTGGACCTTTCTCACTGAAGACATCAGCTTAGCCTTTTCCACATGCTGACCCCATAGAGACATGAAATTTTGCTGTCTTTATTTTTCATAATCATAACATGAAGACTGAGATCTTATATGACCCAAAATACCCCTGGCTGGACATTCTCTTTCCTCATTCCAGCTCCCTTCTCCAAATCTGGTTCCCTCATAATTCCTGTGTGTGTGTGTGTGTGTGTGTGTGTGTAATAGACTGAGGCTGTTTTCTTGCCTGGTCCTCAGGCTAAGAGGTCATTTCCATCCCCTGTATTGTGACCTCTTCCCTCCCCCTCCCCCTCCAAATCTGCTGAACCTGTTCTACGTCCCGTTTTACTACGTCCCATTTTACTTTCTCCAGTGGGTCGACACAGGGTATTTGCTCATGCAAATTTCATGCCCCAGAGAGGATCCTGTTAATCTCTTATGCCTCCTCCCTCCCTCAGCCTCCTTCTCAGTCACAGGGCCTGGGCCCACTGCCCTAGAGGTGGAAACAAGAGAAGCCTGGGGCTTCTCTGGGAGTCTCTGAACTAGCCTGTTGTGAGGGGCGCACGCCCTCATGTGCCTCATGTAAATTCAGGCTGAGATTACAGCCTAAGGTCCTGCTGGCAGAGCCTTCTTTCTTCACAGCCTGGCCAAGGATCCTTGCCTTTCTCTGCCTGCCTGTGTCACTGCCTCCCTGGAGTTTGAATCAGCCTAAGTCTTGGGGATTCCATCTGGTCACACTCCAAATGTAACGCCTCCTTTGTCATTTCCCCCTTTGTCTCTCTCTCAAAACTGCACCTACACAATAATAGTGGTCATTATTTGCCAAGCATGTAGTATACATGCCAGGGGATTTATATACATTAGCTTATTCAATGTATACAGTACCCTGACAGGTAAGTGTTATTTTCCTGGCACATAGTAGGCACTTAATGGATGAATAAATGGTCCCTCCCTAGTTTATCATAGGGCAAACGGAAACTCAGGGAGGTCATGCAAGTAATAAGGGGCAGAGACAGAATAGAAACCCAAGCCTATCTGGCCTGGGCTCCCAACAGTCGTATCAGGATGTTTCTAACACCACTGTGGCACCTTGAATCCCAATCCCCAAGCCTGTCTGAGGGGAAAGCTCAGGGTTGCGGTTAGGGATGCTGTATTTAAAGTCAGACAGCTAGTAAGCAGGCACCACCACTTCCTGGCTGTGTGAGTGTGGGCAACTTGCTTAACCTCTCTGTACCACAGCTTCTTCATTGGCAAATGGGGGTAATAATAGTAACAACTCAGAGGGTCGGGCCCTTTAGTGAGACAATGTACATAAATGGCTTAGCATGGAGCTTGGTACATAGTAATCACTCAATAATGGTTTATGATGGTGATGATGTTGCCTGAGACAAACACAACATGACAGCCCCTTCTAGCACCTTCTCTAGCACCTTGTTCCTCACCCTATTCCCTCTACCCCTTTATCTACTGTACTGGACTGAATGGTAGCCACCAAAAGTATATGCCCATGCTCTAATACCCAGAACTTATGAATGTTATCTTATTTGTAAAAAGGATCTATCTTTGCAGATGTCATTAAGTTAATGATCTTGAGATGAGGGGAGCACCCTGGATTATCTGGGTGCATTCTAAAGTCAATGACAAGTATTCTTATCAGAGAGAGGGAGAGGGAGATTTGAGTATCAATATTTAACTATTGTTAATTTTACATCATAGCATTTAAGTTATGGGATATCAAGGGGAAGAGTAAACATCACTCAAAGAGTTTACGCCCTCCTCTGGGGAAGGGGTTAGTGTGCATTTGGTTGTAGGCACGGTATTTGTATCATGTTGGTGGAATTATGACTTTGTAATTTTCTTTATTTGGAGATTAAGTATGGTTTAAGGAGATGAATGTCGATGCCAAGTTGACAAGGGGTGGACTTGTGATAGCTCATTTTATGTGTCAGCTTGACTGAGACATGGGGTGCCCAGACATTTGGTCAAATATTATTCTGGGAGTGTCAGCGAGGGTGTTTTGGATGAGATTAATATTTAAATCAGTAGACTGAGTAAAGTAGATTGCCTTCCATAATGTGGGCAGACCTCAATCAGTTGAAGGCCTGAATAGACTAAAAGGCTGATCCCTCAATCTTACTTGATCTTACCCCAAGTAAGAGAGAATTTTTCTGCCTGCCAGCCTTAGAACTAGAACATCAGCTCTTCCTGTCTGAAGGCCCTTGAACTGCGACATTAGCTCTTCCTGGCTCTACAGTAGCCTGCCAACCTCCAGACTTGAAATGGAACATCAGCTCTGCAGATTTTGGACTTGCCAGCCTCCAAAATCACATAAGCCAATAAGCCAATTCATATATATATATATATATATATATATATATATATATATATATATATATATATTATTGGTTGTGTTTCTCTGGATAACCCTGACTAATACAAGGAGGGAACACTTTTCAACTCATTCTATAAAGTAAATATTAACTCTGATGCCAAAACTAGACAAAGATGTTATAAGGAAAGAAAACTACAGACAAAACCATATTTGGTAGCATATGAATAAAAAGTATTAAGCACTATGAACAAGTGGTATTTATGCCTGGAATACAAGGTTTGTTTAACATCCAATAATCAATCAATGTAATGCTTCATATTAATAAAGGACAAAAACCATATGATCTTCTCAGTAGACATAGAAGAAGCATTTGATAAAATCCATCATTCTTTCATGATAAAAATAAACCCCAAACTCAACAACCTAGGATGAGAAGGGAACTTCCTCAACCAGATAAAGAGCATCTACCAAAAAACCCACAGCTAATGTCTCACAAAATAGTGAAAGACTGAGTTCTTTTCCCTAAGTTCAGGAACAAGACAAGGATGTTGGCTCTTGCCACTTCTTTTCAACATTTTACTAGAGGCTCTGGCCAAGGCAGTACTGCAAGAAAATTAAATAAAAGGCATCCAGATAACAAAGGGAGAAGTAAATATTTATTTCTATTTGTAGATGACATAATCTTACATATAGAGAACCCTAACGAATCTACTAAAAGCCTAAAAAGAACAAATGGGTTAAGCAAAGTTCCAGGATACAAGATCAATGTACAAAAATGTGTATTTCTATACACTAGCAATGAACAATCTGAAATGAAATTAAGAAAACAATCTCATTTATGATGAAATCAAAAAGAATAAAATGCTTAGGAATAAAATTGACAAAAGAAGTGTAAGACTTGTTCTCTGAAAACTACAAAACATTATTGACAGAAATTAAAGAAAACCTAAATATATGGAAAGTCATCCTCTGTGTTCATGAAATGGAAGACTTAATAGCTTTAATTTAATCCCCAAATTGATCTACAGATTCAATGCAATCCTCATCAAAATCCCAGATGGCTTTTTTTTTTTTTGGCAGATTTGACAAGCAGATCCTGAAATTCATATGCAATGCAAGAGACTCTGAATAGGCAAAACAATCTTGAAAGAGAGAAGCAAAGTTGGAACACTCACACTTTCTGATTTCAAAACTTACTATAAAGCCATAGTAATCAAGGCAATATCATATGGGCATACAGACAAACACAGAGATCAATGGAAAATGATTGAGAATGGAGAAATAAACCTTCACATTTATGGTAAATTGATTTTCAGCCAGGATGTCAAGACAATTCAATGGGGAAAGAAAAGTCTTTTCAACAAAGGTGCTTAGATATCCTAGATATTCACACCACATGCAAAAAAAATGAAGTTGGACCCCTACCACATACCATACACTAAAATTAACTCAAAATGAATCAAAGATATAAATATAAGAGCTAAAACTATAAAGCTCTTAGAAGTAATATAGGAGTAAATCTTTGAGACCTTGGATTAGGCTGTGGTTTCTTAGATATGACACCAAAAGCATGAGTCACAAAAGAAAAAAAATGATAAATTGGACTTCATCAAAATAAAAAACGTTTTGTGCTTTAAAGGACACTATCAAGAAAATGAAATGACAACCCACAGAATGAGAGAAAATATTTGCAAATCATACATCTGATAAGGGACTAGTATCCATAATATATAAAGTATACTTAGAACTCAACAATAAAAAGACAACCCAATTAAAAATGGGTAAAGTATCTGAATAGACATTTCTCTGAAGAAGATATACAAATGACCAATAGGCAGAGGAAAATGTTCTCAACATCACTAGTTATCAGGGAAATGCAAATCAAAACCACAATGAGATACCACTTCACACCCACTAGGATAAATATAATAGTAAAAAAGAAAATAAGTGTTGAGGAGGATGTGGAGAAATTGGAACCCTCATACATTGCTGGTGAGAACGTAAAAGGGTGCAGCCACTTTGCAAACAATATGGCAGTTCCTAAAAATGCTAAACATAGAATTATCATATAAGTAAGCAATTCCACACCTAGGTACATGTAACCAAGAGAAATATAAACATATGTCCACATAAAAATTGGTATATGAATGTTCCTAGCAGCATTATTCCTAATATCCGAAATGTGGAAACAATCCAAATTCCCATCAACTGATGAATGCATAAAAATTGTATGGTATATGTTCTGGTGTCAAGATGGCAGCATAGGCAGACTCAGAACTCACCTCCTCCCATGGACACAACAAATTTACAACTACTCTTGGAACAATTACCCCAAGAGAGAACTGAAAACTGGATAAAAAGAACCCCCATAACAAGGGACAGTGCTGACTGAGGTGGAAGAGGCAGAAATTCCTTTCTGGAGAGAAAAAAGCCAACTTATAGCTACAGTGCTTCATAGCCAGCTGGGAGCAATCTTAAGCTACATAGGTGATCGGCCTCACCTTCCAGAGCCTGAAACAATTGGGTGTTTTCCTGCCTGGGGCTAGCCCCACTCAGCTGCACTCCTGAGAGAGCTGACAATAGCCTTGCAGGCTGGAGGCCTACAGCAATTGTAAGCCCCTGAGCCTAGCAACCAGCCATGCCAGGGGCCTACTCACTTAGAAAAACTGCAACAGGAATGTGTGATTAGACATTGCAGCAAACTGTTCTGGGGCTCCCCATACCTGATAAAGTGACCAGAGTGACCATAGCAGCAACACGCAGCTGAGTATTACAACCAGCTAGCCAGGGGGACAGCATAGCCTCCCTGGGCACCTGCAGCAAGAGCAACCTTGCCACAACAGAAGGACACACATAGCCCACACAGGGGAAACTCCTGCTAAATTTGGAACTAGTGACAAGAGAGAAGCACACTGCTGGGCCTCATAAGGCATCTCTTACATAAGGAGAGATCAGGAGACATAGCTGATCTACCTAATACATAGATATAAGCACAGAAAAAGAGGCAAAATAAAGAGACTAAGGAATACTTTCCAAATAAGGGAACAGGACAAATCCTCAGAAAAAGAGCTAAACGAGGGCTGCCTTTTGCTGTAGCAGTTAAGTTCGACATGCTCCGTTTTGGCGGCCTGGGTTTGTGGGTTTGGATCCTGGGTGCAGACCTACACCACTCATCAGACATGCTTTGGAGGCAACCCACATATGAAACAGAGGAAGATTGGCACAGATGTTATCTCAGAGCTAATCTTTCTCAAGCAAAAAAAAAAAAGAGGCTGGTTGGCAACAGATGTTAGCTTAGGGTGAATCTCCCTCAGCAAAAAAAAAAAAAAAAAAAAAAGAACTAAATTAAACAGAGATAGACAATCTGTCTAACAAAGAGTACAAACTGATAGTCATAAGGATGCTCACTGACCTTGGGAAAAGAATGGACGAACTCAGGGAGAACTTCAACAAAGAAGTGGAAAATGTAAAAAAGAATCAAATAGGAATAAAGAATACAATAATGGAAATGACAAATTCACTAGAGGGATGCAATAGGAGAGTAGATGATACAGGAGAATGGATCAGTGAGCTGGATGAAAGACTAGAGGAGATTATCCAAGCTGAACAGATAAAAGATAAAAGAATTAAAAAGAATGAGGACAGGGGCTGGCCTGGTTGTGTAGTGGTTAAGTTCAGGCACTCTGCTTTGGTGGCCCAGGGATCACCGGTTTGGTTCCTGGGCACAGACCTATGTACTGCTCAGCAAGCCATGCTGAGGTGGCGTCCCACATAGAGCAACTAAAAGGATGTACAACCATGACATACAACTATCTACTGGGGCTTTGGGGAGAAGAAAGGAAAAAAGGAGGAAGATTGGCAACAGATGTTAGCTCAGGGCCAACCTTCCTCAAAAAAAAAAAAAATGAATGAGGACAGTCTAAGAGACCTCTGGGACAACATCAAGTGCATAATATCTGTATAATAGGTGTCCTAGAAAGAGAAGAGAGAGACAAAGGGGCAGAGAAGCTATTTGAAGAAATAATAGCTGAAAACTTCCCTAACCTAAGGAAAGAAACAGACATCCAGGTACAGGAAGCACAGAGAGCACCAAGCAAGGTAAACCCAAAGAGGCCCACACCAAGACACATCGTAATTAAAATGTCCAGAATTAAAGATAAAGAGAGAATCCTAAAAGCCACAAGAGAAAGGCAACAAGTTACATACAAAGGAAACCCCATAAGGCTATCAGCTGACTTCTCAGAAGAAACCTTACAGGCTAGAAGGGAGTGGCACAATATATGTAAAGGGCTGAAAGGAAAAACTCTACAGCCAAGAATATTCTACCCAGCAAGGTTATCATTCAGAATGGAAGGAAAGAGAAAGAGTTTCCCAGACAAGCAAAAACTAAACGAGTTTATTACCAAGAAACCAGCCTTACAAGAAATGCTAAAGTGACTTATTTATGTGGAAAAGAGAAGACCACAAATAGAAATAATAAAATTATCAAAAAAAGCAATAAAATCACTGGTAAATGCGAATATACAGTAAAGGCAGCAGATTGACCACCTATGAAGCTAATATGAAGATAAAAAGAAAAACGTACTAAAATTATCTATTTCCATGATAAGAGGGTAACGGATACACAAGCACAAAAAAAGACGTTAGATATGATATCAAAAACATAAAATGTGGGAAGAGAGGAGTTAAAGAGTAGAGCCTTTAGCAAGGGGTCAAACTAAAGAAACCATCAACTTAATATAGATTGCTATATACATAGGTTATTATATATGAACCTCATGGTAATAACAAAACAGAAACCTATAATAAATACACAAAAATTAAGAGACAGGAACCCAAACATAATGCTAAAGAAAGCCATCAATCCGCAAGTGAAGAGAGCAAGAAGAGAAGAAAGGAACAGAGACGAACAACTAAAACAACCAGAAAAAAAAGTAACAAAACAGCAATAAGTGCATACTTATCAATGGCTACTTTAAATGTCAATGGACTAAATGCTCCAATCAAAAGGCATAAGGTGGCCGACTGGATAATAAAACAAGACCCATATATATGTTGCATACAAGAGACACACTTCAGACCTAAACACACTCACAAACTGAAAGCAAAGGGATGGAAAAAGATACTCCATGCAAATTGCAATGAAAAGAAAGCTGGGGTAGCAACATTCATATCAGACAAAATAGACTTTAAAAGAAAAACTGTAAAAAGAGACAAAGAAGGGCCCTATTTAATGATCAAGGGAACAATCCAACAAGAGGATATAACACTTCTAAATATCTATGCACCCAACACAGGACCACCTAAATATATAAAGCTTTATTAACAGACATAAAAGGAGAAATAGACTGCAACACAATAATAGTAGGGGACTTTAACATTCCACTTACACCAATGGATAGATCATCCAAACAGAAGATCAATAAGGAAACATTGGCCTTAAATGACACATTAGACCAGATGGACTTAGTAGATACATAAAGGACATTCCACCCAAAAACCACAGAATACACATTCTTTTCAAATGCATATGGAACATTCTCCAGGATAGATCACATATTAGGCCACAAAACAAGTCTCAATAAATTTAAGAAGATTGAAATAACACCAAGCATCTTTTCTGACCACACTGGTATGAAACTAGAAATCAACTACAGGAAGAAAATCAGAAAAGCCACAAACATGTGGAGATTACACAAAATGCTACTGAATAACTATTGGGTCAATGAAGAAATCAAAGGAGAAATCAAAAAATACCTGGAGACAAATGAAAATGAAAATACAACATGCCAAAATTTATGGGATACAGCAAAAGCGGTTCTAAGAGGGAAGTTTATAGCAATACAGACCTACCTCAACAAACCAGAAAAATCTCAAATAAACAATCTAACAGTATACCTAAAGGAACTGGAAAAAGAAGAACAAACAAAGCCCCAAATCAGTAGAAGAAGGGAAATAATAAAAATCAAAGCAGAAATAAATGAAATAGAGACTAAAAAAACAATAGAAATATATCAATGAAACTAAGAGCTGGTTCTTTGAAAAGATAAGCAAAATTGAGAAGCCTTTAGCTAGACTCACCAAAAAAAAGAGAGAAGGATCAAGTAAATAAAATCACAAATGAAAGAGGAGAAATTACTATGGACACCTCAGAAATATGAAAGATTATAAGAGAATACTACGAAAAGCTATAAGCCAACAAATTGGGTAATCTAGAAGAAATGGATAAATTCTTAGAATCATACAACCTTCCAAAACTGAGTCAATAAGAAATAGACAATTTGAATGGACCTATCACCAGTAAGGAGATCGAAACAGTCATCAAAAACCCCCAAAAAATAAAAGTCCAGGACCAGACAGCTTCCCTAGTGAATTCTACCAAATATTCAAAGAAGACTTATTACCTACCCTTCTCAAACTCTCCAAGAAATTGAAGAGGAGGGGAAGCTTCGTAACTCATTCTATGAAGCCAACAATACCCTGATACCAAAAACAGACAAGGACAACACAAAAAAAGAAAATTACAGGCCAATATCACTAATGAACATGAGGATGCAAAAATCCTCAACAAAATACTAACAAATCGAATACAACAATACATTAAAAAGATCACACATCATGATCAAGTGGGATTTATTGCAGGGATGCAGGGATACTTCAACATCTGCAAATCAATTAACGTGATACAGCACATTAACACAATGAAGAATAAAAATCACAGGATCATCTCAACAGATGCAGAGAAAGCATTTGACAAGATACAGCCTTCCTTTATGATAAAAAACCCTGAATAAAACGGGTATAGAAGGAAAGTGCCTCAATGTAATAAAGGCCATATATGACAAACCCACAGCTAAGATCATACACAGTGGAGAAAAACTGAAAGCTATCCCTCTAAGAACAGGAACCAGACAAGGATGCCCACTTTCAGCACTCCTATTTAACATAGTATTGGAAGTCCTAGCCAAGCAATGAGGTAAGAAAAAGAAATAGAAGAGATCCAAATTGGAAAGAAGAAGTGAAACTGTCACTATTTGCAGATGACATGATTTTATACATAGAAAAACCTAAAGAATCCACCAAAAAACTTTTAGAAATAATAAATGAATACAGTAAAGTTGCAGGATACAAAAATCAACATAAAAAAATCAGTTGCATTTCTATACACTAACAATGAAGTAGCAGAAAGAGAAATTGAGAATACGATCTCATTTACAATTGCAACAAAAAGAATAAAATGCCTAGGAATAGACTTAACCAAAGAGGTGAAAGATCTGTACACTGAAAACTACAAAACATTGCTGAAAGAAATTGAAGAAGACACAAAGAAATGGAAAGATATTCTGTGCTCTTGGATTGGAAGAATTAACATAGTTAAGATGTCCATGCTTCCTAAAGCAGTCTATAGATTCAATGCAATCCCTATCAAAGTTCCACCAACATTTTTCACAGAAATAGAACAAAGAATCTTAAAATTTATATGGAACAACAAAAGACCCAGAATAGCCAAAGGAAACCTGAGAAAAAAGAACAAAGCCGGAAGTATCACACTCCCTCATTTCAAAATAGACTACAAAGATAGAGTAATCAAAGCAGCATGGTACTGGCACAAAAACAGACACACAGATCAATGGAACAGAATTGGGAGTCTAGAAATAAATCGACACATCTATGGACAGCTAATTTTCAACAAGGGAGCCAAGAACATACAATGGAGAAAGGAATGTCTCTTCAATAAATGGTGTTGGGAAAACTGGACAGCCACATGCAAAAGAATAAAAGTAGACCATTATCTTACACCATACACAAAAATTAACTCCAAATGGATTAAAGACTTGAATGTAAGATCTGAAACCATGAAACTTCTAGAAGAAAGCATAGGCAGTACGCTCTTCAACATCGGTCTTAGCAGCATATTTTCAAGCACCATGTCTGACTGGGCAAGAGAAATAATAGAAAAAATAAACAAATGGGACCACATCAAACTAAAAATCCTCCACACAGCAAAGGAAATCAACAAAATGAAAAGAGAACCTAACAACTGGGAGAAGATATTTGCAAATCATATATCTGATAAGGGGTTAATATCCAAAATATATAAAGAACACATACATCTCAACAACAAAAAAATGAACAACCCAATTAAAAAATGGGCAAAACTTCTGAACAGACACTTCTCCAAAGAAGATATACAGATGGGCAACAGGCACATGAAAAGACGCTCAACATCACTAATTATCAGGGAAATGCAAATCAAAAGTACAATAAGATATCACCTCCAGCCAATCAGGATGGCTATAATTAACAAGACAGGAAAGAACAAGTGTTGGAGAGGATGTGGAGAAAAGGGAACTCTCATACACTGCTGGTGGGAATGCAAAGTGGTGCAGCCACTATGGAAAACAGTATGGAGATTCCTCAAAAAATTAAGAATAGAACTACTATATGATCCAGCTATTCCACTGCTGGGTATTTATCCAAAGAATGTGAAAACACGAATGCATGAAGATATATGCACCCCTATGTACATTGCAGTATTATTCACAATAGCCAAGACTTGGAAGCAACCCAGGTGCCCATCAAGGGAAGAATGGATAAAGGTGATGTGGTGTATATACATGATGGAATACTACTCAGCCATAAAAAAGGACGAAATCTTGCCATTTGTGACAACATGGATGGACCTTGAGGGTATTATGCTAAGTGAAAAAAGTCAGAGTGAGAAAGTCAAATACTGTATGATCTCACTCATAAATAGAAGATAAAAACAACAACAAACAAACCCATACAGACAGAGATTGGAATGGTGGTTACCAGAAGGAAAGGAGGGAGGGAGGAGGGTTAAAAGCATGAATAGGTACATGTGTATGGTGATGGATGGTAATTAGTTTTTGGGTGGTGAACATGATGTAATCCACACAGAAATTGAAATATAATGATGTACACCTGAAATTTATATAATGTTATAAACCAATGTTACTGCAATAAAATAAAATGTATGGTATAGCCATGCAATGGAATGTTATGTGGCAATAAAAAGGAACAAACTACTGACACATGCTACAACATAGAAGACTCTCAAAAACATTACACTAAGTAAAAGAAGCCAGTCACAAAAGACCACATATAGTATGATTACATTTATAGGAAATGTCCAGAATAGGCAAATCCACTGAGACAGAAAGAAGATTAGTAGTTGCCAGGGGCTGGGAGGAGAAAAGAATTGGGAGAGGAGTGGCTGCTAATAGATATGGTATTTTGGGGGGTGATGAAATGTTCTGAAATTAGATAATAATGATGTTTGTAGAACTATACAAATATAATAAAACCTACTGATCTGAAAAGCAATAACATAATAAAAATAATTTGGGCTCCAAATCCAAGAAAGTTTCAACAAAGAATTAATATTCTTAGTAGATAAATTATTCTTACAAGTTAATAAGGAAAAAAACCCCACAAAGGCAAAGGCAAACCACCATGAATATGCAAAGCCAAGAAGAAATACAAATTGGTTAATAAATATTTGAAGAGCCAAAAAGACAGCTAATAAAGGCTGACGTGTCCATGGCACATGCTATATCAATGCTTCACACGTATTCACTCATTTAAACCCTCACAACAACCCTGTGAGGCAGGCTCCCAGCCCCTTTAAGTGAATGCCACAGGCTACCCAGGACTGTATGACACCGCTACCCCATCCACGGTTGTCGGCTGACTTGTGCGGGGTGATCTGTGCCCTTGCAATGCCCGTGTGGGCACCACTGACCCCAGTGACCCAAATTCATCCCAGGGTCATTGAGGGTGTCAGGAGAGCTAGCTGGATCGCACGCCTTCAGGCGAGGCTCTTCGAGACATAATTTCTGGAAGTACAGGTTTTGCTATGTCCTAGGCAGCAGTATGTGAGCCCATCTTCCCTAATGAGCTCCTGGAGTGCAACTATTCTGTGTGATGGCATATGTGCACACCCATCAGTCTTAGCAATCAGCTGGCTGGGACTGAGGTTGTCAGCTGCTGATGGAAGATGGGTTGCCCGGTGAGGGCGCATACGCTCCTAGAGGAAGACCAATGTGCTTCTGCCCAGTAGTGGGCCCTTGGGAGGCCCTGCTGGCAAGGACAAGATTTCCTGCAGGAAACAGTTCTGTTCTTCACCAACATGAGGGAAAATGGGTAATCAGAGTCACAGAGGCCTGTGCCTTATTGCCTGGCCCTGGTCATTTCAGCCTGGACATTTTTAAAAGCTGGTGTTACCAATCATCCACTTTGGCCATAAAATCCCTTAATAAAGTGCCCATGGAAAGTCCAACTTGAAACTTGCAAGCTCTGCTCCTTGCAGAATCTGCCTGGGAAACTAGGCTGCCTGCTTTCCAGGTTTGTCAACTCCAAGGCATGGCCTTGTTAGAACCCTAGTGGTAGGGGCAGGAAAGGGAGGGGGGCTTGAACCACCTTGGACCCCTACAATGGGCTCTTTTCCTTTCCAGCTCAAACAGGTGTTCTTCACACCAAGGACTACTAAAAACAGAGTGACTGAGAGTCTCAGGTGAGTGCCTTAGGGAAGGGGAGAGGACAGGAGTGAGATGCCTTAGTTTCCTGTAAGGTCACCAGGCTGGAGAAAAGCAAAATGGCTCAGGGAGGGCACGGACAAGAGTAAGGCTCAGGTCAGTGGGCCCTCTACTTAATGGTGCTTGTTGGCTTGGGACTATTTGCTAACTAGGCACGCATGGAGTGAGGCGAAGTAACACAGGCGTCTCTCTCACCTCATTAAGCCTCAGATTCAGCACCTGCCAGGCTCCCAGGGGAGGCCCAGCAGTGTGTGTGAACTGAAATGACCCATGTTGGTTCCTGGGAGAGTCTGGGTATTCTACTGGTAGCAATCTCTAACAGACTATCCCTCTGTGGACCTGGATTATTGACTTTTTCAGGTGCCCATTGTCCATAGGAATCTCCTAGTTGGACACAGCCTCCTTGTGTGATGGGACCTGGGAGACTGCCTATCTGGGCTGGGCAATTTGTCTTTCTGCCAAATGATCAAACTAGAGAAGAAGTGCCCTGAGACGAGGAGAAAGGATAAGGAAGAAGGATACAGAGCTAGTCCTTCCATGCTTCATGGAGCATATGGTCTTTGCTGTGGCCCATACCATGCCATGTTGTCAGGGACTGAGTCAGAGTCATCCCTGTGTCCCTTGCAGGACAAAGGCAATGTCCGGCATGTAGGAGATAGAGGTACCTATAGCTTGGATCCAGAGAAATCTGCATCAAACCTTGGGGTCTGCCACTTACTAGACATGAGACGTTATTTAGGTCACTTGACTTCTGAGAATTTCAGTTTTCTCGTCTGTATATAAAATGACTTTCGAATAAGAGAATGGATACAAAGTACCTGAAACGCCAAGAATGGATACAAAGTAGCTGGAAGGTCGTAGGTCCTCAGTACGTGGTGGTTGTCATCACCATCGCTATTGTCGTCATCACCATCACCATTAACATTTATTGCACACCTCCTATATACCCATCCCTATACTTGGCCTTAATGTCGAAGATAAAGGAGAAGCAGTCAATGGTTTCTGCCTGAGGTTAATATGTAGTGGGAGAGCTGGGATATACAAAAATAATGAAAATCCAAGTGCCAATCACAGGCAGTACAGTCAGGTTTTGGAGCTCAAAGGAGGGAACAGACCTGTGGGCTAGGGCTTTCCAGGAAGGCTGCCCAGAGGAGGTGGGCACTAAGGTAGGCCTGGATAGATTGGATTTCCGGTACCAGGAGGGAGGAGGGGAAAGAGAAGGAAGGGTGTTCTTGGCTTAGCTCAGCCCGGGTCAGCACCAGAAGCTGGCAGTGTCCACTACCTCCTGCTGGGCTGTTGGGGGCCAGGCTCAGTGCTGGGTCACCTTTTGGAATGCAGATACTGGGCTCGCCACTGGGGGTCGACAGAGATTGAGGAATAGGGAGGCTACCAGGGAGAGGAAAACATTTCCTTCAGGACTCTGCCCTTTTGATTCAAGAACCTGCCTAATGTCTCATTTCCCCACCTCTGACATCCCACCTCCTCCCTCCCCTGTCTTTAGAACCCTATTCATCTAAGGCATTCTTATTTCAGAAGCCCCCAGCTTCCTGCCTTCACTCCTGCCTGAGACACCAATCCAAGGAGGAAAATTCCCTCCCTCTCCACACCCCCACCCCCACCCGTCACAGCTGAGGCCAGAGCTGCCATAGTCTCTGCTTTGTGTCCTGGAGAGTGTCTGTGAAAGAAAAACAAGCCAGGCCAAGGAGATGTATGTTCCTCTGAGGGTGTTGGCTTCCTCATGAGGAAGACGCTGGGTGGTTTGTCAATTGAGGTCTCACCCCAACCCCAACTTGGGCAGCTCTGGGGAAGTGGAGGTATGGCAGGAACAGGGTGGGAGAGGCTTGGTGGGGAGACTAAAGGCTTAGAAGGAAATTGTGTGCTCACTGGGAGGTACACTGAGGCCAGGCACTGGGGCCCTCCTGACTGAAGGTGGGAAGGAAGGTCTCTAAACAAAGCTGGACTAAGTTGTGTGTAGGGAAGGGAGGTTTCAATGTCATAGATCCTGGCTGGGTTGGCTAAGGGGCAGCTGGAGGCTTGTGGGCCTGGGTGCCATATATCTGACAGTGGTTATCTGGCCAGCTGGGTCCTACCTCTTATCTGTCCTCAGGATGCCCCCGGGCTCATGGCCTGGGTTTATCTGTCAAGAAAGCCCAGAACCTGACCCTTTAGCCTTCATGGTAGGAAGGGAGATAGGAAGCTAGCTCATAGGCTAGTGAGGGGTCAGAGGTAGGAGAGCTAGAGAGATGAAGAAGCAGCTGCCCCTTCCTTCTGCTCCTTGGTTGTCCAAATGTTTGCTCTGCTTGGGGTGTTCCTCCAGGGGAACTTTATTTCCTGTGTTTATGGGGCCTGACATTCTCGGTGTGTTCTCTAAGGAGCCAGAAGCAGGACTGGGCAAAGATGCCATTTCTCCAGCCAGCATCATCCTTCCCCAGGCCTACTGGCTCTCTGAGATGGGGAGCTAGGCTGGGGTCAGTGACAGGTGGGAACAGCTGCTGCTCCCCTCCCCCAGATTCCTCAGCCCCTGACAGTGATGAATGGCTCAGCCCCTCTTTGCACATTCCCCAGGTAACCGGAGTGAGGGAGCAACAGGTGGGCTGGGCTGGAGGGCTTCGGGCTCTGCTCCCCCCAAGGCTGCCCCCCACTGGGCCAGAGAGTAGAGGACAGGAGGGACTGCTAGAGGAAGCTGAGCCCAGATTGTGACACACAGGAGGGCAGGGATGTCCAAAGATGAGGCTTCTAAGGAGTCCAGGATCCCAGCTGCAATTCAGAGTCTTGTGCCACCTGCTATACCACACTGTGCCATGCTCTGTTCTAGGCTCTTTTCAGGGGCAAGGGGCAGGCCATTTGCCTGGATGGGGCCCAAGGCTTGCGACAGATTTCTAGGAGTCCAGGGTAGGGTAAAGGGGTATAAGGAGGGGATAAAGAGAGATGGAGGGAGGGGGCAGGCCCATCTCAGGAAGAGAAGGGCTCCTACTATCCCTTGTGTCATCATGCCAAAGTCTGCCCTGGGGCCAGGCTGACACCTGGAAGATCAAGGTGATCTCAATGCAAACACTCATAAACCAGGCATGCAGCTGGGGCAGGGACTGAGGAGGGGTTAGGGGTTGAGTCTGGTTGAAGCTTTAGCCTTCTGGACCACCCTCTCCTTCCCCAGCCACTGGAAATTGTCATGGCTTCAGTGAAACTAGACTTGCAGGGCTTACCCACCTGGGGCTTGATCTGACCTAGACCTGGGATGTGGTGCAGCCAGGAGTGGGGGGAGGAGGAAGAGTGGGAGGGCTCAAGCCCCATCCTGAGCTTGCCCTGAGACTGACCCAGAGATAGAGTGACTTGGGTAAAGCAAGGTATTTGTGGGGAAGGGAGTACAGCCTGGGCCTAACACAGACCCCAGCCAGTCTCAGCTAGGGGGCAGTGAGGGCAAAGGGAAGAACAGGAGAGAAGGGGGTGATGGGAATAAGCCAGCTGGGCGAGAGGGCTTTGCAGGCTGAGGTGGGCAGGGGCAGAAGATGCAGCCAAATTGAGCCTGGAGCCTCAGTTTTCTCATCTCCAAAATAGGCCTATCAATATCACCCTTAGGGATGTTGTGAGAATTAAACAAAGAAAATATAGCACCAAAGGTGAAAGCACCCAGCTACAGTGCTTGGCATACATACAGAAGGTGTTCCAGAAACATAGCTTTCCCTCTCCCTGTAAGGAGTGGCTGTGTGCATCTGTGAGGAGGATGCAGGAAGAAGCTGTGGGACAGACAGGAGGCTTAGGGCAGGCCATAGATGACTGGAGATGGGAGAGAGGGCTGCTAGCCTCGCTGGGTTGTCCCAGTTGGCATTGCCCTGCGTCTCAGGGTAGGCTTCCTGCTCTCTGACCCTTCGGTGTGCAAGGCCCACCCCTTGGCACACACTCCTTTCCAGAGCCCTGGGATATCAGCATAGAGTCATGAGTAGAAGCTCAAGTTGTGTAGCCAAATGGCCCAGGGTTGAATCCTGACTTTTCCACTTCCTGGCCATGTGGTCTCAGGTGACTTAGTTCACTTCTTTTCTCTCAGAGTGCAATACAGGCAAGGAGAGGTCAAGGACAAGGGCCATGGAAATCGAGAGAGGGTGTGTGTGTACATTCATACATGTGTGTGACAGTGACATAAGAAAATGCAGGGGCTAACTCTGCATTCCACAAGGGCAGGATCCAGTCCTGCCAGCTGGTGCTGCGTGAATGGATAGGTGAGAAAGACGGAGAGTTTGTATATGAATATTTACATGTGTGAGAATACGAGAGGAGCTAAAAAATGTGTGTGTGGCATACAAAGCATGTGTGAACAGGCGAGAACGTGTGTGACCAGGAATGAGGGTGTCTCTGTGGGAGGCTCTGTGGAAGAATAACAGTTTCCCTTCATAAGCACTGTGGTGGGTCAGGCATGATGCTAAAGCACTTTATGTGCATTATCTCATTCACTCCTCACCACAGCTCTGTGAAGGAGGGATGATCTCCAGGTTATAGACAGTTAACTGAAGCATACAGAGATGAAGTGACTTGCCCAAGGAGATGAAGCTGAGAAGCAGTGAAATTGTGGCTCTGAAGTTTATACCTCCCATGGGTGCCTCCCATGGGTGTAGGGAGCTGAGCTCAGAAGGAGTTGATCTGTAGCTCTCTGGGGGCTACATGATGCCTGAGGCCTCTTGCAGCTGCCAGATGTTCTGCATCCCAGGGTCCAGGAGGCCCCCACATACAGATTTCAGTCTACTTGGAGCTCCTCGAAGGCAGGGCGTGGTGGAGATCCTCTTCAGGTCACCAGAGCAGGCCCAGCTCAGAGGCTAACACAGGATCAGTGCTCAGGAAATACTGGTAGCCTTGAACCCTGAGGGGTGTGTGTGTGTGTGTGTGTGTGTGTGTGTGTTTGGTGACATTGATCTGGAAGGCTTGGGGTGGGGTGTGACTGCCACTGGAGTAGGGAGGGCTTGGAGAAGAGAGAGCCCACATCCCCTACAGATCCTGACTTCCTCTCAGGCTTCCTTGAGGAGTAATTTTTCCCTATCTCAGGGGCCTGAATCACTACATCTGAGGCCCTGCTGGGGTGGTGCAGGAAGTGGGGGCCTGGAGTCATTGCTCTGTCTGTGGCAGGGAGTAGACCCAGCCCTGCTACTGAGGCCCCTATAGCTGGGATGGACAGGTTGAGGCAGAAAGGCTGTGCTATGACCAGGGGTGACCAGCGTGTGGAACAGGCCTAGACATAAAGAGTTCTCTCCTCTTCCCTCTGCTGCCCTTCCCACCCAGGATTAGGTACTGGCACACTCAGGAGTTGCTTCCTTCTTCCCAGGTTTCCCAAGTCTGGTAGCATAGCCTCATCTCCCCTATCCCCACCTGGTCTTGGGCTTACCTCCCGACGGACACTGGGCATGTTGGCAGTGGAATCTGAGGTTCTGGCGTTGGCGGTGGTGATTTTAGCTGGGAACTTGGGGATGTAGCCAGGAACACAGATGAACTTCCCCAGGCCCAGTAACCTCTTAAAGGACTGTGAGTGAAGGGTAGAGT
This sequence comes from Diceros bicornis minor, assembly GCF_020826845.1. NCBI lineage: Eukaryota > Metazoa > Chordata > Mammalia > Perissodactyla > Rhinocerotidae > Diceros > Diceros bicornis. The sequence continues at coordinate 62,343,475 of NC_080781.1, forward strand.
CCTGGCCATCCTGAAGGCTGCTTCTTTCCAGGCATGGGCCAGCTTTTAACCAGAAATGAATTAAGTAAGCAAGTAAGCAAGAGGGGGCTGGAAATGTGGTAAATACGTATGGTACAGGGGAATGGGCATAGGCTTTAGAGACAGATAAGCCTGGGGTCAAATCCTGCTTCCACCACTGATCAGCTCAGTGACCTCAGATGAGTCACTTCTCCCTGAGCTTTAGTTTCCCCCTTATGTAAAATGGGGATAGTAGAACTTATCTCAAGGATTGTGAGAGGAAACACATCTAACACAGCTCTTGGCACATAGTAGGCACTCAGTAAGTGGCAGGCTGCTTTCCATACTCAGGTTTTCATGTCCTGCCATGCACTTCAGGGGATCCTAGTCTCCAAGCTGGACTATCTGTGTGCCCTTGCACCTTGTTCTCATCTCTCCTTGCTCGCACTCCAATAAGGAGTCCAGCTGGGAGCTGAGAGACCCTAGACAGCTCCTCCTCTTCCCTATATACCCAGATCCTCTCACCCTCCAGGCCTTGTCCCTGACAGCAGGAGGGACCCAGCTTCTCCCTTTTTATTTTCCCCCAAATAGAGGCTCACTCTACAGCCAAAGAGATCATCCGAGGATCCAGTGAGAAACTCAGTAGCTCAGCCTTCTACTTAAGTGAGATAAAGACATGAAACCGTGTAAATGGTAGAGCACTTCGGGAATGTTGCTCACCTAATAATCTCCAAAAAGAAGCAGCAAGGAGACTTTATATCCTTTATATCCTTAGCAGTCCCAAAGCCAATCCCAAACCTAGATCTTCCTCCTAGTGCTTTCCTTTGCTCCCCATACCGGGCCCCGGTTCTTGCCAAGGCCACCACGCCTGTCCCAGGTCTTGTGTTCAAGCGTATGTGCCAGGCTTGTATGTGCCACGCTCCTGCTCTGGTGGGAGCTGCTTGTCCCAGGCGCCCGCAGTGTTATGGAAGACCAGTAGGGGGAGATATTAGCACGTGGGTACGTCTGTTGGGGTCCAACCAGGGAGAGCGGGTCGGACCAGGAGGGTTTGAGCTGTGGGATGGAGCCAAAGTTATAAGCAAGGAAGCGAGGAGGGGCGGGGAGAATGGGCCTGGGCTGGGAGACAAAGACTCAGATGGCGAGGCCAGGAGGAGCTGAAGTCCAGCGTCTTGGGGCCAGGGCGCCCGCTTTTGCTTTTTCAAAAGGCGCTTGCCCTGTGCCTTTTCCTCTTTGCCCTAGAGGTGTCTTTTCTTTATCGAGGTGCCCGCTCATCCCCGCTGGCCTATCCTAGAGCCTTGCCCGCGCCTTCAGACAGGACAAGACTCTAAATCTGGGCTCTTGGGGTCCCACAAGGCTCTCCGCCAAAGCTGAGATCCCGAAGGCCTGGTCCCCAGGGGCGAAGAACTTCCCCCAGGTCCCGTACTTGACCCCTCTGAGTCTCCACCACCCTCCGCTATCCATCTGCATGTTCAGGACTCCGGGTCAATGTGCAAGCGGACACTGAATTGCGAAGGCGGAAGGAGGAAAGCCCACCAGAGCCCTACGTGAGACGGGACCCGGAGTAAAACAGGCTATCCTTGCCACAGAGGTGGGCACAGAGCAGGACTTCAGGGCTCGTGTGTGCAAAAAGAGAGTGGAAGTATTTTCCTGAGATTCCCGTGACACGGCCTGTCTAGCCCAGATCAGTGGGCCGGTGTGTCGACCGGGCGCGCGGGGAGCAGAGGAGGCCGACAGCTCTAGAAGAGCGCCAACTTCCCACGGACTGAGCGCTCGGGGAACAGGACTAAGCGGGACCCACCCCTAACCGCACGAGCCGCACACTCAGATTGGTGCCATCAAGAGCGCCGCGTCCTTAAGAGCTCCCTGAAACCCCACCCCCTTCCTGTTCTGGGGGCGTGGAATGGGACAAGGACCCTGTGACGGAGCTTGCTATTGGCTAAGAGGAGTAGGGTTGGCCTTGCGTTCGCCTGAGCAGGGGAGTAGACAGCTCAGCGGCCGCGGAGAGAGTCGATGCGCGCTGGATAGCAGCGAGAGGTGTGTGAGGCTCGCACTGGCCACAGACCCTCGGGCGCAATCACCAGGGAGCTAGGACTCAGCGACCGGGCTGCCGGGCTACCCGGCCGAGGCTTCAGAGGCGCAAACTGATGGGACTGGCTCGCTCGGCGGCGTCTGCCCGCTCTTCTAAGTGCACTGAGCGGGGCCCGCGCTGAAGTAGAAGCTGTTGGGGGCACGCAGCCTGGAATCCCAGTGTGGCCAGGAGGAACGAAGCCGGTGCCAGGGCGACCCAGTCGGCAGCCCCCAGACCGAGCTCGTGTTGTGGGGAGACTCCCACTTCTTCCGAGGGGCGCCGATCCCGGGACGCTCGAGGCGTTGGGGCGGCTGCCGAGTCCTCAGCGGGGAGACCCCGTCGGGGAGAGGGCGCGCAGTCTCCAACAGTCTCGGGGAGCGGAGCAGAATCAGGCGGGATCACCCGGGGGCGCAGAGCCCCCGTCGTGCCTCGTGCGGCAGAGAGGCCAGGGGAGTGAGTCCTCGGAGGCCGCAGCCCATGCCCAGGTTGCGGGCGGCTGCCCAGTGAGTCCTCTTGGCCCGCCGGACGGAGAAGAGCGACACCGAAGCCGGCGGGAGGGGAGCACTTCAAGGCCGGCGGCTGCGGAGGATGGGCGCCTGAGCGGCTCGGAGCGCAGCGCGGCACGGGAAGGCGAGGCGAGCTTTGCTGAAGAGGCACCAGGGGATCCCGAAGTGCAGCCTGCCCCCGGGAAGATGGCTCGGCCTGGGCAGCGTTGGCTCGGTAAATGGCTTGTGGCGATGGTCGTGTTGGCGCTCTGCCGGCTCGCCACGCCGCTGGCCAAGAACCTGGAGCCCGTGTCCTGGAGCTCCCTCAACCCCAAGTGAGTAACTTATCTGCTCTGGTCTCTGGGAGTGGGAGGCACTCCTTTGGGGTGAGGCCGCGCGTCCCGGAGAGAGTGTGGAGAGGTGTTCAGAGGAGAAGCGGCGCCCCATTTTGTCTCGGGCTTTTTTGAGTGTGTTTTCCTGCCGGCGGGCAGGGCAGGGTGCGGAGGGGTGGGGTGGGGGCACTTGGCTGGGTTGTGACCCCTGGGCTTCCCGGCCCTCTCCTCCACACGTCCCGGATCGAGTCGAGGTGGTTGCTCCAGGCGGAGCTGGGAGTCCGGACGCTCGAGAGCGCGCTCGAGAGCTGGGTGGGGGAGAGCACGCAGCCCCCTCTGGGGCCCCTGGGAACGTGGCGGTTTTGGCCAAGGGCCGCTCCGGGGGTGAGCTTAACCGGGGCGGGGGACGAGGCCGGAACATAGGTTCCTCGTTTGTTTAGCTGTGAAGGGACTGCAGCGCGGGACCCCGCACTTGGGGCGGGTGGCAGCGCCTGTATCCCCATTCGGGCTTCTCCCATTTTCATTTTTCTTTCTTCCCTGTTTGCCTGCCTAGCTTTTCGCTTTTCCGTCTCTTCTAGCCCCCCTTTTCTCCCTGCCAGGGCCGTGGAAGGGCGGACGCCGCTCCCAGGCTCACAAAGGCGGCGGGTGGAGAGGGGCGGAGTGGGAGACGGGTTTGTGTGTGGGGGGTTGGATCCAGCGCCCGTCGGGGGTCCAGTGGAACCGGCGTCAGAGCTTCGAGGGCGGCTCGGGCGGAGAGTGGCGGCCAAGCCAGCGAGCGAGGTGGTTTTTGGGAGCAAAGGATTCCTGCCCAGGCGCGTCCGGTTGGCCCCCACCCTATGTCCCTCAGACTGGGGAGCTGTGCTTAGCTTTCCCCAAGAGCTGGGGAGGTAGGTCTGTAGAGGAGATCCTTTCTTTTCTTCCTTCTCTTTTCCTTTCACAATCCCCCCCTCCCCAAACAACACACACACCTTTCAGGGCGGTGGCTCAGTGGTTTCTGGGTTGTTAGTGGGGAGTTGCTTGGGCTGTGTGGTGACCTCTGGACCTTTTTCTCTTTTGGCATCCAGAACTTGGGTTGGAAACCAGGGTCAAAATTGCTTTTCCTTCCTGATTTCTGGAGGTCCCAGCAGTGTGCAGACACCTCCACTTAGTGGGAAAGTTGGGAGCCTTGGCCTGCCCTGTCTGTGCTGTCTGATTCCCATATGTGGAATCTCTTCCTGTCCACTCTCCTGGGCTTCCCGGTAACTTCCAAGGTTCCTGCCTGCCTGGGCCTCAGGTTGCAGGAACCATGAATCTCTCCGCCCTGGAGTGGGAGAAGGTGGCTTCTTTAGTTCTTTTCTCCTTGGGTTAAGGTAGAGTCCTAGTTACTGGTGGGTGGGGGGGCTAAACCAGGGTCAGAATGGAGGGCTCTGCCTCGGTACAAGGAGAGGGATTGACAAGGATTTCTCCCCTGCCCAGAAGCCAAACTGGGTGCAACACTCTCCTAACAGCAGGGAGTCAAAATGCTCTGGGGGCCCTGGGCTGCTGCGCCCAGGGGGAAAGGTTGTGAAGTGCCCAGTTCCCCCCTGTAAGAGTGGAGGCTGGAAATGCTCTCTCTTGAGCCAGGAGAGCTGAAATCTGCCTAGGGTAGCCCATCATAGGGGCTCATGGGAGTGACCTAATTGCTCTCTTGGGTCTCTAACCAGAGATAACATACAGCTCCACAGCTGGAAAGGAGCTCTCCTGCAGAGTTGGTGGGGGGTGGGAGGGACGTGGGAGAAACAAGATATCTCTGAGCTTCCCCCTTTTTGTGTTTGAGCCTTTAGTGCTCTGGACCGGTTTACAGATTTTTGAGGTCTCCCCCACTCCATCCACTTCAAGCTCAGGGCAGGCATTTTGGGACGGAGATGGGGAGTGGCTGAGGACTCAGTAGGACCTGCACGAATTCCATCCTATGACTGGGCAGATCCTGGGAATGGTTGGGACTGATCTGGCGCCCCTGTGCACCCCCCGCCGCCAAGTTCCATCTATGCTCAGGGGTCTGGAATGCAGCCACTGTCTGTGTGTGTTGGGGTGAGGGCAGGAGGACAGGAGAGAAGCACTGTCCTCAGCTCGACTAGAGCTCTGGGGGCTGCCTGTGCCACTGCACCCAACCCTCGGGCTACCACAGCCTTTGAAATCAACAGTCTCTCTCTGTCTGTCTCTCCCTCTTTGCCTCCTGCCTGAGTTGTCCCTCTCAGGTCCATGTCGGTTTGCCCTCTCACACCCTCTGAGCCATGCTCACCTCCCCTCTCAGGCTAGGCTCGCCTGCTCTCCCTCTTTCTCACACTCCCTCTCACTCTTAGTCACTCTCTGCCTCTTTTTCTCAAGTCCTTTTGTTTCTCGCACATGCCCGTGTTCTCCCTCACAGGCTCATTTTCTCTCTTCCCTCCTCCCTTCCTCCCTGCTTTTGGTCTCTCTCCTCAGCCCTGTCAGGAGCTGGCAAGCCCCCTCCCCCCAAAAAATCTCCCAGTGCCTATAAACCCTGCTTAATTGCTTCCTCCTTGGGAAAAAAAATCAAAACAAAGAAGTGGTGGGGCTGGGGTATGTTTCCAGGTTCCAGGGCACGTGCAGCCCCAGCCCTGACCGGGAGAGGGGAAGCGGAAGGGCCAGCTCAAGACTCCCAGCCTCTTTCCCAAAGTGGTGCTGGGGCCTTCCAGGATGGTAGTCCCTGGATGGCAAGAGCTTCTGCCTCCTTGGCCTCTCTTGTCAGATTTGCCCCATGAGTACAGGCAGGGTGGGGATGTGGGTTTGGTCCCACTAGAGGTTGGGAGGAACCAAAGTGTGTGCACACACTTGGGTCTGGGGCTGTGATGGAAGGTGTCAGGGTGGCCCCCTCCCCCAGCGTCATCCCCTGAGAGCTTGGGGCAGCCGGCAGGCCTCACACTTGAGTCCTCAGCCAAGTCCAGCTGCTGCAGTTCAGTCTCTCAGTCCTGTTCTGACCCCTTCCTGCCCCCCACTCAGGTTCCCCCACCTCCAAGGAGTGGGAATGTGTCTGAGATCACATTACAACTTCCCTACAAGGGGGTCGGAGTAGGGGGTTCAGCTTGGCATCCAGGACCCTTGACTCCATCCAGCATGGGTGAGGGCAGCTGCAGACCCCAACCCAAGCTTGCCTGCCTCAAGCCAAAGTGTTGGCCCCCTCACAGCTGTTCAGTTCACAGTCCTGGGGAGGCCAGCTCAGGGGGCCCCTTTCTGGGGTGGCTAGGGACCTGACCTCTTCTACTCTGTGGCTGATTGGCCACAGGTGGGGGCCTGAGAGTGATGGGAACCCAGCGGCTCCTAAAGTTCTCTGTTCCCCTTCCTCCCCACCCTTACCCCAGGCAGCCAGACCAGGGCAAGAAAGGCCTGTGAGGCTGGGGTAGAGGCTGAATCGAGGCTTCCCTTTCTCCCCTCAGGCTCTCCACTGCCTCACCAGCTCAGGTGCATGGGGATAGGCGGGCCCTGAATACTACTGTGCATCACTGTTGTCTGGAGTTGGGACCATGGAGAGGGTGGGCCAGCCAGGAGGCCGCTGGTTGCCATGGGAACACCAGGTTTTGGAGAGGGTCCACTCTGTGATTATTAGGGGAGCTGAGGTGGGGGGATGTTCACCAGCCGCATTTTGGTTTCCTTGCCCTGTGCACCATCACAGCCCCTCCTGGGTGTGTTTTCGTGGTAGTCATTTTGGGTGGGGTGCTAGCAGCCAGGAATGTAAGCTCCTTCAGCTTCTTACTTCTAAATGGTACTCTGCTTGGCGTGCTAACTAACAGTCAGGCAGCACCTTGCTGCTTACAAACCTTCCTCATATGTGAGCTCATTGGATGTTCCCAACAGCCCTGGGGAGTTGGAATCACCCCCATTTACCAGAAAAGGGAAGTGACTTGTCTAAAGTCAGTCAGCTCGTAGAGGGTAGAGTTGTGCTATGTGCCATTCTTTCCACGCCCGTCTTGCTGCCTTGGAATCGAGGAGAGACAGGAATTCAAGGTGGGGTTTGGGAAGAGGCACTGGCTCCCTGCCCCTGGGTGCCCCTCTCACCTCACAGGTGTGCGTGCATCTGTCCTTGTGACTCAGACCCTGCTTGCGTGGGATGAGCAGTGCTCTGGCTTCCTCATTTGACTTTGCTAGGCCTACCTCTGAGGGCAGCCTGCTTGGGTGACCTAAACTAGAGGCAGCCAATTTGCTGCCTAGCTCTCTCCCTCCTGAGCTCTGAACAGCACCTTTGCTTCCTCTCTGGGATGGGAATCTCACTTCCTCTCAGGGAACCCACAGAAAGCAGGCAACGAGGAAGGGAGTGTTAAGCCCCCAATGGACCCTAGCATTGGCCAGGTGGGACAGAGGGGAGGGCATAGTTCAGTGTAGGTGGGGAGGGTGACTTCCTCTGGGACTCTCCTGGCTTCCCTGCCTCCGACAGTAGTGTGTGTGTGCCAGGACCCAGCTGCTGTTCCTGCCCACCCACGCCTGGGCGGGCACTGCTGGGACATGCCAGGCCTGCTCCTGCTGCCTCGGGGGCTGGGTGGAGCTGGGGGAGTGAAAGAGGAGCCTTTAATTTGGGGGCTCCCCACCCTTGCTGGGATGAGAGCAGACTTGAGCTCTGGCTTGGGGTCTGTCCTCCACTGGTCCTGCCACCTTGCGGGTGCAGGCACGGTGGTGCTGGGGTCACTGAATCAAGGGTGTGGCTAGAGTCTTGTACAAAACTTGGACTGGCATGGCCTGGGACCAGGCTCTTCCTTCGGCCATTCTCTGACCACAAGTTCCTAGGCCCTACGGGAAGGGTGAGAAGGAAGGAAATGTGGACCTGGTCAAAGGTGGGCAGCTTTCTGGGCACGACCCCCACAGCTGCAAGCTCTCCCCACTGTAGACTGTATGTGTATGAGTGGAGAGAGGCTCAGCTGGATCAAAGAAGCACGGGGGCAGTTGGCCTCTGACCAGCCCAGGGCCGGGGAGGCTACCGCCACAGGCCCTTCAGGCTTCTGTCCCGGGATTCTTTTTAGTAGTCGTGGTGGTACTTCTCAGTAGGAAGGCTGAGGGGGAGACTTGGCCTAGGGTGGAGGGGAAGAGGCAGGCCACAAGATGGGAGCTGGAATGCTCAGGCTCCCTCCCCGGAGTCCTTTTGCTCCCTGGGGTGGCTCCCCAGGTCCAGGAGGCTATCAGAGGCTAAGGAGGGAAGGGCTCAGGGGTTACCATGGCGACCTGCTTCAGGCTTCCTGCTGAGCCATGTCAATCCCCTTATTTTCCAGAAAAGGGCTTTGTCTGGGGGTGGCCCCAGGCAGGAAAGCTTGGCTTGATAATGGGGGGAGTAGTAGTTTTTGAAAACTGGGGGATAAAGAGTTTAACTTGGGGACAATCTCTTCCTCCTCCTCTCTTGTCCCTACTCCTGACCTGCTGAATATGAGGGGAGACCTGCAGGGACCCCCCTGAACAGTATGACTAGTGTTGTACCTGGCTTTGTGCTTCACTCTCACTGGCTACATACTCACCCCTTGTGTCCCCTTGCCACTTTCTTGAGCATCTCACAGGCCAAGAAGCAATTTTCCCAGTGGTGGGGAAGATGCTGAGAAGGCACCATTATGGGAGGTCAGGGTCAGGGAAGGCAGGTCTCATCAGGTTACTCTCCCTTCTGCCCTTTAGGGGAAGGTGAGTTTCCCTCTGCCAGCTGCTATGCAAGTGAACTGATGAATATTTATGAAGTCTGTTCACTGAGGTTGAAGAGAGTCTGAGGGGTGTTGGGGGCAATAGTCCTCTCTTCTTTTCCCTCCCCTGCCCACTATGTAGACATCTGTTTCCTCGATGTCTCTGGGTTTAAGGTAGAACACTGAGTAGCTAGAAGCCCTCTGTTCCAGTTCCAGGGCTCCAGAGCCTGAATGACGATGGGAGACTTTGCTTATGGCAGAGAAGACTCCCTTACCTGTGAGTAAGCCAGGGCCAAGTGGTTAGAAAGGTGAGCTGTCCTGTACCACTTTGCATGCCTTCTATGTACCTGCTGTCCCCGCCGGGTAGGGTCCTGTTGAGGTGCAGCTGTACAAGGATTCAACCAATGTTTCAGGTCCTCTTAGACCCCTGGGGATTAACATCCTGGGTGGGTTTGGGCTCTTTGTGTTACTTTGAGCACCTCTCTTCAATGGGAACATTCGTCTGATCACCCATTCCCTCACATGGGGGGGCCTGGACTCAGTTAGAAGTTGTCTAATCCTGTTGCCTGGATGGAACCAGTGTGAGGATTGGAAAGTGAAAAATGCCTTGGGAATTGCAGAGGTTTTGGTGAAACCTCTCAGCTTTTTGTGGTGCGTGGGGTGGGGGCGTTCCCTTTCAAATGTTTGTGTGGGCCTCCATCCTGTGCCTGCTTCCTTTCTGGCCCTCTGCAGTGCTGTAAAGTTTGGTACCAAGGGGGAGGCCTTCTCATTGTGACTTTTACCCTCGTGCATAGCAAGATGGCAGGTTCCAGGTTGGTGGAGCCTCACTCGACATGGAGGGAGGGCTGCCTTTCTTCATCTGCTTCATCTACCTGGTCTAGTTTCCCTTCTTGCCTTCTTGGATATCATTTCCCTCCCTTGGGTGATGATACTGAGCTCCCAATATGCCCTCATGGCTTGTAGTCCCCACTGTGGAGTGGGCCCTCAGGAAGTAGAACCATGCTCTTGCACTGTCAGCTTCGTTCTCGCAGCACTGCCTTCAGCCCTTCCTTGTCCTCGCTGCTAGAAGGTCTGTCCCCAACAGGACGAAACCCACACTGCTTGTTGTGACCCTCGAGGCCTTTCAGTCTGGCCCCAGCTGAGTTTTTCTACCTCTTCTTCTGTCCCTCTCTACCAATTGCTGGGGCAATCACTGGCCTGGGTTTTGTGTCCCAGCCATTGCCATCCACTCTTGCTGTGTTACCTTCTTATTCCTCACTCAGGACCTGCTTTCATCCCACTCTTTCTATGGAACCATCTCTGACCATCCTGTCAGATGAGCTGTCTCCTTCCTCTCCCTGCCTCCAGCCCTTGCCTTTTGAACCACCATCCTCTCACATAACCTACAGTTAGCCTGGTGCTATCTGTTGCTAGAGTGTGGGCCATTTACTTTTATGACCCACACCAGACAGTAAAGTCCTTGAGGATGGGGCCATTTCTTCTCTTCCTATTTCCCCCTCAAGCAACAAGGCTGTGTTCATAGGTACTTGGTGTTAGTATCTGGCCTCCTGCCTCTTGGCAGACTAGACTATTTCTAAGCAGGAGTTAAACATGTTGAGTGCCTACTGTGCGCTAGGTGCTGTACATATGCCATCGTGTCTCCCCTCCACAACCCTGGAAGGTGGAGCTTTTACCACCCCCAGTTTATAAGTGAGGAAACTGAGGCTCAGGGATATCAGGTAGCTATTCCAAGGTCACAGAGCTAGTAAGGGCCACGTCTGTCTGATTCCAAAGCCTGTCTTTTTTCTCCTACATGGTACTTCCTTGCTCCCATCCCCAGCCTGCTCAGACTCAGAAATGGCCAAGTGAGCACCACTTTCTTACTGTGTGCTTAGGCAAGAACAGAGTGATATGAATAGGTAGCCCTAGGCAGCTACCCTCCCCCTGCTATTCCCTAGTGCCTAGCCTTCTGGCTCAGAAGGCATTTGTCCATCTTCTCTCAGGATCTGGAGCAAAGGCATTGTGGAGGTCGGGGGATTAGAACACAGATGAGTAAGGTTCTTGGAGCACGATCTTATATGATCTGTTGTCCCTGCTTGGGCCCCTTCTCTCCCGCTGTTCTTCTTAGGAGTGAGACTGGTCAAGTTTGGGGGTTCAGGCTCTTGCATTATGTGGGTGGGATGGGTCCCAGTAGGACACCGGGCAGTGGGAGTGGGGATTGGGGAGAGCTCTGTGGAGCTGCACCTGGCCAGAGACTGTGCCCATTACCCCTTGGCTCCAGGCAATGCCTGTTCCTATCTCTCCATCATGCCCAAGATTAGCAAAGATCGGGGAGAAGGCATGGGTCCCAGACAGGTTGAGCTCCCCCAGCCATTGGCTGGGAGCTGTGGGCGTGGTGGCTAAGGCATGTGTGGGCTTGTTGTGTGTGTGTGTGTGTGTGTGTGTGTGCACACGCGTGTGTGTAGCGGAGGTGGTAGCAGTGGCTATGAAAGAATGTGAGTGTGATGATGGGGGTGGGAGGAGGACAGGGCTGCCACCTCCAGGCAGCCCAAGCCGGACACCTTGGTACCCAGCCCATCAAGCCACGTCAGCCCCCTGCGGAAATGCCACATTAGGACAAAGGACTCCCCCAGCTAGGCAGTGCCCCACCCTGCCAAGCAAAGCCTGGCAGCCTTGCCCATGGGCCACCCCTTCCATACCCTGCTGGCAGTGTGGTTCTCTCTCCCACCCCCAGCCTGAGGATGGAGGAAGGACAAAATGCCTGTTCTTGCCATCTCCACCCAGTAGGCCCAGCCTGGCCTTCATTGTCCACTCACCTGGTTCTGCGGATGGCCCAGGACCCCCAACCCTGAGGCTGCCATTTCTTCCCTTCTGGGCAGGTTCCTGAGTGGGAAGGGCCTGGTGATCTACCCAAAGATTGGCGACAAGCTGGACATCATCTGTCCCCGAGCAGAAGCAGGACGGCCCTATGAGTACTACAAGCTGTACCTGGTACGGCCTGAGCAGGCAGCTGCCTGCAGCACTGTGCTCGACCCCAATGTGCTGGTCACCTGCAATAGGCCAGAGCAGGAAATCCGCTTTACCATCAAGTTCCAGGAGTTCAGCCCCAACTACATGGGCCTGGAGTTCAAGAAGCACCATGATTACTACATTACCTGTGAGTCCCTGCCCATCATGTGGTTCCCTCCTATCCTATAGCAGTAGGAGCTTCTAAGCAGTGCAAAGAGATTGCATGCAGTTAAGGCCCTGCCTGATCTGGTACCCTTTAAAGACTGGCGTGCTCTCCTTCCAGCCTGGCCTTGGAATTCTGGCCCCAACATTCACCAGGGGGCCTGCTGCCAGCTCGCCTTGGCTCTAGGAGTTTGGTGGGAGAGGACTCCAATTCGTGGTGCTCTCTCTCTTATTTTCTTTGCCCACCTATGATCTAATCTTGGGAATGGCAGAGTTGGCAGAGCCCTTTGGGATCAGCCAGCCTTTCAGCCTTTCTCTTCACGGGAAACTGTGGCCCCAAGAGGGGAAGAGGCTTCTAGCCCTAGATCACACAGGGAGTTAGGGATAGGACTGGGACTCCAGCCCAGTTCTCCTGACCCCTAATCCAAGATTCCTTCCAGTCTGTGCAGAAGCCTCCCACATGATGCCTGTTCTAATTGCTTTGCCTCTGAGCAACATTGCCCAATGAGAAAACACACTTCAGTGTCCACTAAGAAAGAAGGGCCAAGGCCTGGTAGTGATAGAAGAGCAGCACTCTTGGAGGAAGGGCTAGTTCTTGGCCCGGGCTGGGCTAGGCTAGCTATTCTAATCCTAGTGGGATGGAGAGAAGTAGAAAGGTTCACAGGTAGGTGGGAAATACTTGCCACTCCCCAGCTCCCAGTTCTATTGTTATGGGCTCAGGCAGCACTAGGGTTTCTGGGTGATGCAGGCAGATCTTTCTCTCCTCCTGACTTCTCTGGCCTCTTGCTGCAGCTACATCCAATGGGAGCCTGGAGGGACTGGAGAACCGGGAGGGAGGTGTATGCCGTACACGCACCATGAAGATCGTCATGAAGGTTGGGCAAGGTGAGTGCCCAGTCTGAGGGCTCCCCAGTTAGGCCTTTGCGACAGATGTTCTTCACTGGGTGTGGATGTGTTGGGAATAGGAGAGGCGGCAATAGGGTTAGAGTATTTGAGGTCTGATATACAGGCCATTCCTGGCCCACGCTAGATGACTGAGGCACCTGTGCTGTTGGGGTCCCTCCCCCTCACCTGTCCTCTCCCCACCCCCAGACCCCAATGCTGTGACGCCTGATCAGCTGACTACCAGCCGGCCCAGCAAGGAGGCAGACAACACTATCAAGATGGCCACGCAGGCCCCCGGCGGTCGGGGCTCCCTGGGTGACTCTGATGGCAAGCATGGTGAGTGTATAGGTGTCTCACAGAGGGCAGAAGCCATTGCTCGGCTGCCCTTTCATGCCCTATGTCTGAAGAAAGGCAGGACAGGGCCCAGCCTGAGATCTGTCATGTGTCCCTGGGACCCCTGGCTGACATTCCTATCCTCCCTTCCCCTTCCTCAGAGACTGTAAACCAAGAAGAGAAGAGTGGCCCCGGTGCCAGCGGAGGCGGCAGTGGGGACCCTGACAGCTTCTTCAACTCCAAAGTGGCATTGTTTGCGGCCGTTGGCGCTGGCTGCGTCATCTTCCTGCTCATCATCATCTTCCTGACGGTTCTGCTACTCAAGCTGCGCAAGCGGCACCGCAAGCACACGCAGCAACGAGCGCCTGCCCTTTCGCTCAGTACCCTGGCCAGTCCCAAGGGGGGCAGTGGCACAGCAGGCACCGAGCCCAGCGACATCATCATCCCCTTACGGACTACAGAGAACAACTACTGCCCCCACTATGAGAAGGTGAGTGGGGACTACGGGCACCCCGTCTACATCGTCCAGGAGATGCCACCCCAGAGCCCAGCGAACATCTACTACAAGGTCTGAGAGCCCGGCGCGGCCTCAGGCCCTGAGGGACAGTCGGCCGGGACTGCACCTCTCCTTTCTCCCCCATGCCCCTCCCCTTGCCAGCTGTGCCCACCTTTGTATTTAGTTTTGTAGTTTCTTGGCTTTTATAATTCCCCTTTTGCCCTGCCCCCTGGGCTTCGGAGGGGGGTGCTTGTGCCCCCAGCCCCCATGCTCTTGTGCCTTCCCCCTCTGGCCAGGCCTCTGGGCTCTGCGGGGGCGCCCCTTCTTGGAGGGCAGGGTTGGACGCTGATGGACAGCAGACAGGGAGATGCCCCCCTGGCCCCGTTCCCCCTCGCTCCCTTTCACCTTCCCAGGACTGCTTGTCCGCTATCATCACTGTTTTTAATGTTTTTGTGTTCATTTTTTAGCTGTCAACTCATTTTCATCTGTTTTTTGAAGAAAAATGGAAAAATATAAAAAAGGCAGCCCCTCTCCAGGCTTTCTGAGCCTGGCCCAGCCTGGTATAAGGGGTCTGGGGCAGGATGTGGCCAGCCAGGAAACATAGGATGGCATTTCTTTTATAAACTCTTTATTATTTGGTTGGGGGGGGTGAGCAGGCTAGGGCTGTTCTTGCCCACGAGGGAAGACGAGAGTGCCATTAGGCAAGGTGTCTCACCTTCCCCTCCCGACCCTCCCTCTGCAAAGCTGATCTTGGCAATGGGGTAGTGGCTGCCACCCTTCCACCAAAAAAAAAATAAATCCCTTCCTTGTGGGATTCTTGGGCATCTCCTGCCTCCCTCACTCTCACGGTAATTAACGTCTTAATTGGCTGTTGCCTGGGGAACAGGAAAGCTGCTGCAGGCAGATGACCTCATGGGGGGTGGAGGGAGGTAAGGTGCCCAGGTGGCTATTTGCCCTGCAGAGCTGGGAGCTCCCCTTTCCCCCCCTGCCCTGTTCTCTCCTCACCTTCGGCATCTTTCGGCCTGGTGGGGAAACAGAGGCCCAGGGCAGAGACCTAAGCGGGTATAAGGCCAGGTGGCCTGCTCCTTTTCTGGGCTCTAGCACAGGTGAGTGTCCCCCCAGCCCAGCCCCTGCTGGTCCCCCAATCTTGGGCTGGGGCCTGGAAAGAGGAAGAGGCTGCCCAGGGCTGGGCCAGCACGCCGTGCACTTTGACCCCGGCTCCTTGCCAGCGCGGCTGCTAACAGACTGCCACTTGAGTGCGCCTTGTAGGCGCTCCCAGAGTGGCCATGGAAGGAGCTGGGCCTTACACCATCCACCTCCACACTGCCTCCTGGCCAGCTGCCCACCCCAGTGCCAGGTGGGAGAGGGAGCAGAACAGCCAGCCCCTTCCAGGTGGCAGTCAGAAGGGTTTTTTGTTTTTGTTTCTGTTGCCATTTGTGTAAATACTAGTCTTTTTTGAAAAAATAATGTAAAGATGTTTTGTATAAACTCTGAATTATTTTCTTGTTGCTTTTTTCTTAGAAAAAATGAGAACTAAAAAAAAAAATTAACCACATGGAGAAATGGGTGTAAAATGGTGTCGTGATGTTGGGGAATGAGGTGTGAGTGTATGAGTGAGTGCGTGAGTGTGAGAGAGAGGGAGAATGTATGTGTGAGAGAGAGTTCCTGTGCCCAAAAACACTGGTGGTCTGGGCAGGGACGGGAAGAGGGTGGCTGTCCTTGTGGAGCAAGATGTTGGAAGTGCCCTATGCCCCTCCTGCTCTCCCCCCAAGTTTCTCTCTCCTCTTGTTCTGCTGGAGCCTGCGAACATTTCCCCCTGTCCATCCTGTCACCTCTCTGGCGTAGGCCATGTGCATCTGCCCAGTCTGGCACTAGGCTCTGCTAGAGAGGGTTGATGGGGGAGGGGGTGTTCCCATGGGGACCTGGGTGTGTCTTCAAGTACTGCCACCACCTGGCTGGGGCTAGATCTGGGACCTGCTGGCAGGCCCAGCCCTGCCCTGCCTAAAGACACCTGGAGGTGGACAGAAATAACTTCGCAAGAGGTGGGCCTCAGCTGCGGCCCACTGGGTACTTGGGCTGCTTCATGCTGTCCAGTTCACTTCTTAGCCAGAAGAAACTTCCTTGTCTTGTCTTCAGAGCTGGGTCACACCAGAGCATACTTGGGGGCTTGCTGGCAGTTGAAGCCCTCAAGCTAGAGCAGCCCTGAGCACCCGCTCTCCTTCCCACAGGCTGATGAGTAACTTGCTCAGGTCAGAGAGGGTGGCGAGGGCCCCGAAGAGGATTTGGCCTTAATCGCAGAGCAGAGATGCAGACTGGCAGGGCCTGGGGCCTTCCTGCTCCAGCCTGGAACAGCCTGCAGGTCTTATGGGGGGACTCCCTGTGGAGATGGCTAAGGCAGATGTCAGGAGAGGAGGACAAATGAGATCCTAGTAGCTAAAAATGGGTAAGAAGGCACTAGAGGAAAGGAGAAGGAGGAAGGAAAGGGAGGGTTAGTTAGTGATCCAGAGCAGGAAGCCCCAGTGAACCAGCCAAGGAGCAGGCACAGCTATGAGGAAAGTGGGAAGCACATGGAGAAGGAAGGGGGAGGAGAGCCATGGGATCTGCAGGGTAGAGGGAAGGGAGGCTGGGCTAGAGCAGGGCTGGGCTCGGCTGGGGTGCTCCTGGAGCCAGCTGGGGCAGAGGCTGTTTATTTGGTTTCTCATTAACCAAAGGAAGTGCCTGGATCAGATGGGGCCTCTGCTGTTTGACTGCCTGCCCAGAGTGGGGCCCTGGCCTGGGCCGGGGGTCTCTAACCAGGGCTGGTTCAGGCCAGATTGATGTCTCTAACTGAGATGGAGCCTCACCTGGGTTGGATGAGCCGTCTTCCCACACTTCTCCAACTGAGTATCCTTGGGTGGTCCCCCACCCAGCCTAGGACACCAGCTGCCCTCACGCTACTGGTGGAGGATTGAGTTCCTGGGGGCCCCTTGGGAGTAGCTGTGGGAGTGTGTGGTAAAATCTGTGGGAGAGAGTAAGGGAAAGTATTGGACAGTCTCTTCAACAGCCCAGAAGGTTTATGACTGGCTGTTCCCACTTTCCTGACCTGGGCGCTGTGGCTGGCACTGGTTTGAGCTCAGTGCCTGTGCTGTGCTGGCCACAGAGTGGTGCTCAGTAGCTCCTTGTGGCAGTGTCCTTCACCTGGACAGTGCCTGCCACTTTTTTCAAACACTTTTACATACATTATCTCATTGAGTCTCATAAACCACCCTGTGAGGGTGGACGGTGGGGAATTATTTGCATGAGGAAACTGAGACCCTAAGAGGGGCAGTGACTTGCCCAAGAACACACATGAAATGATTGGGAGCACTAGGATTCAAGCCCAGGCCTTTTACTACACCACGAACAAATAGAAGCTCCTTGACAGTGGTTCTCCTTTGCCCCACTCCCCTGCTCCTTGCCCCGCCTCTGGTGAAACCGAGAAAGCGTGCTTCCTTGGGGATCTTTAAGAAAAGAAGCCCTCCCCACCATTCCCTTCCCGTGTGTGGGTCAGGGAGGGACCAACCCTTAGCTAGCTGGAGGCAGGAGGTGGGAGCCTCCTGTGGTAGCGGCCCAGACCGGCTCCACCCTCAGCTCTCCTTCCTGTCCCAGCTGGGCCCAAGCTCCTGGTGAGTCAGGGATAGGGGATGCTTCCCAGGTGAGGGTGGGGCTGCCTGGCTTCCTCCGCAGGCTGAGCCCAGATCACCAATGAAGCCAAGCTAAGCAGGTGCTAACCAGGCCTCTGTTTCCCTGAAGGGACAGGCTTTGTGGGGCTGGAAGGCCAGGGCTCTTGTAACTTATTGCGCTAGTCCATTTTAAGCTCCCAAGAGGCCTCCCTGAAGCACCAGGGATGTGGATGGCTTGGCACCTCCAGGCAGGGGCATGACGGTGGCCTGAAGAACCCAAGGAGAGACCCAGGCCCGACTGGGACCATCTTACGTTGGGTCCTGCTGAGCAAGCGGCTCTTTGGCCACCTGGCATCAATCACTCTTGGAAATCCGGCCCGCCTGCCTGCCTGCCTGGCCTCCAGTCCTGCCCGGGCACGTCACAGTCCCACTGACACCCCAGCTGAGTCAGCCCCAGCCTGCCTGGGGACCCTCCTCGCCCATCTGCTGCCAGCCACCTGTACAGCTGGCCATCGGATCTGGGAGGGGGCTGGGGCCCCAGCTGGTGCTTGTTAGGTTGGCTCCCCCTTTGGGAGGCTGTTGAGGAGGAGACCAGCCCCCACCCAGGACAGGGGTCACGGAGCCCAAACTGAAAGCAATTTAAGGGCATGGGGGAGACAGTAATTGTAGGTTCTTTTTCCAATGGTTAATTATCCAGCTGGCAAAGAGAAAGGAAAGAGGGAAAGCTGGGGGTGGGGGAAATAAGGAATGTGTGAATGGATATGGGAAGGCCGGAGGAGTTTGCTCAAGGCACTTTGATACAGGGGAAAGAGCCCCGGGCTGAGAAGCTGGAGACTGAGGGCCTGTTCCAGCTCTCACATGACTCTTGTTGACCAGGGGTAGCCAGATCCCTGCCTCTTTGGGTCTCAATTTCCCTATCTGGGTAATGAGGAGTGGGACTAGAATTCTTCATTTATTCAGAAAATATTTACTGAGCACCTACTATATGCCAGTCAGTGGTCTGGGTACTGGGGTACAGTGAAGAACAGGATAGACAAGGTCCCTGCTCCCAGGGACTTCATATTCTAGAAAGGCCTTTATGTGCCTGGTTAGCTCTTAACCATGCTTGTGTGGTGACGGATCATGGGAATGTGAGAGGCAGGATGGAGGGTACACAGATTAAAAACTTGGATTCTAAAGTTAGCCTTTCACTTGTTCATTCATCCCATTTTTTTTGATCCAACAAATGTTGAATGTCTGGTATGTAGTAAGCACCAATAAATGGTGGCTGTTGCTTTTCCCGTGAGGTGAAGAGTAGGCAGTTCAACTCTGGGGCTGGGCTTCCCGGAGACCCTTCTTGCTTTGAGAGTGGACCCCAAGCCCTGACTGTTGCCGTCATCACTGACCAAAGCTGGCCTTTTGCAAAGTTCCTAAACATCTTCATCAGAAGTTATCCTGAGGCTCCAATCCCTGGGCTGGGGGCTGAGCAAAATGTACTGATGATAAACACTTGCCAAAGCCAAAGTAGAAGAGTATGTCGTCAGCCCTTGCCCACCCCTGTGGCCCCGTGGACTGGTCTCTCCCAGCCTCTCCAGAGGCAGTGGGTGAGGAGCTGGCTTCTGCGAGAGGAGCTTCCCCCTTTCTCTGGCCAGGGCCCCAGGGAGAGGCTCCAGGTGGCTCCTTTGGTTCCAGGGTACCAGGAGAAGCCAAGGAGATCCTGGAATCCACCCTGCACTGGGAACTCTACACTGGCTGGATTCTGCTGGGCAGTGTCCTTGCTCTCCGGGGGACTGGTTGGTGGCCTCCCTGGCTGCCCTCATGCTTGTTCAGTAGAATCTGAGAGGTCAGAGGCCAGGAATGGTAGAGCTAGGACTTTCCTGAGAGCTCCTTTCCAGACCAAACCCCTCATAGGGAAACTGAGGCCAAGACACCACAAGGGACTTACTCAAGGGCACACAGGGAGTGCTGGCAGAGCCAGGCCTCAGAACCAGCTCCCTCGCCTCACAGGCCACAGCTGTGTGCCCTTCTTGCACACTGTTCCTTTGTTCTCCCAGAATTCCCAGGAGTTTGTGTGTACGTGTGAACCAAACAAACCTGTGTATACACAGTATTTATATTGACAAACGATGTAAGTTTACACAAGGCAATTACCAAAACGACACATTATAACCCTGAGGAAAACACGGTCCTGGGAGCTGTAGGCCTGGTCAGAGCAGATCTTGAAAATGCACTAACAGTTTGCCCACCTCCCTGGAGGCCCCTCTCCTGTGGTACTTCACACAGCTCTGAAGTCACTAATCAGCACAATAGCTTGGAGGCATCTGTAGGGGCCAGACCTGCTGGTTTGTGGCCCAGACGGAGAATTGGGCATCACAAGGCTGGATGGGGCCTTAAAGGATCATGTGTTCATCTTCCCTAGGAGCCCAGTGTGGCCCTCCAGTCTCCTGTGCACACCTCCAGGGCCTTCCTCCCTCCCTCCCCCACCCAGGCAGCCAGGGGCCTTTCCAGCCAGCCTGACAGTTAGCTGTCCTGGCCCAGTCTTCAGTCCCCCTGCACACACTAATAGCCATAGCAGTAACATGCTTTCACATGCAAATTGCTATGGAATTCTCAGCCCCTGCCAGTGCCCCAGTCCCCAAGGCCTCCCCCTGGGCAGATTCAGAGAAGAGAATGGAATCTTTCAAGCTGTTAGGCATTTAGAGACCTTCTAGTCCAGCCCCCTTGTTGGATGGATGGGAAAACTGAGGCCCAGAGAGGGGAAGAAGGAACTGCCCACAGTCACACAGAAAGTTCACCGGGACTGGCCCTCACCCAGATCTTCTGACTTCCAGCCCATTGCCTCTTCAAACCACCAAACAGCCTCCCAATCCCCCTGCCCCCACCTCCCATCACTGGTTGTTTACTATGGACTCTGAAATCCCTTCCTCTGGCATAGATGCTCATCCAAGGCACCCCTCAGTGGCGCCTGGGAGTGTGGAATCCAGAGAAGAAAAGGCCAGAGGTGTCCATGACTTAGGGGCATTGCTCAGGGAAGGGAGCCATCCTCATTTGAAACAGGCAATAGGCAGGATTTGCTCACTTCTCTCTCTGTGCACGCCCCCTACTCCCCTGATCCTGGCCAAACTGCTCTTGCCCCCACAGCAGGCCTGCCAAGCCATGCCAGGCCTTCTCCTGGGCCCTAGCCCCACCAGATCTTCCAAGCTTTTTGTATCATCACTCTGCTGGAGTTGCCGCCAGCAAAGCCTGGGCCCTGGGAGGCCCCAGGATCCCAGGTCCCAGCTGGGGTATGGAAAAATCTCCGTTCCCTTCAGCTCAGCTGGAACAAGATTGGAATTTTCTGAAATGAACTTTACAAGGAAACAAAAATAAACACCAACGGGGAACAGGAGACCAGTTTACAGAGCACAGGTGTCGGCTCCCAGCTCAGCCAAGGTCTTGCCACGGATGGGCCCAAGCTAGAAACTTCTGGATTATCCTTCAGTTCTGCCTCTGAAATAGCTCTTGACTCTGCCCATTTCTGACCGCCCCCAACACCACCACCCTGGTTCAAGCCACCTTCATCTCTTGCCTGGACTATGGCAATAGCCTCCTAACTGGTCTCCCTGCTTCCATCCTGTCCCCCTCTCTTGCAAAATGGCAGCCAAAGTGATCTTTCTCAAACTCAATCATGATCTTGTCAATCTCTTCTTACCTTTTAAATTTGTCAATCTTCCTTCCACTCCTCAGCATGGCTGTCAGGGCCCTGGGCAATCTGGCCCCTGCCCATTTCTTAAGCTTCACACCTCTGCCGCTCCATACTACACTCACCTTACACCCCAACAACACAAACCTACTCACGGGTCCCTGACCAGGACAGTCACCCTTAAACCTCTGAGCCTTTCCATATACACTTCCATCAGCCAGAAATTCTTGTCCCCTTGCTCCTGGCCTGGCAAACTCCTGTTGATCTTTCATGGACACTTCTGACCCCCCAATCCAGGCAAAGTTGGTGCTCTCTTCTCAGCTCTCACAGCATTTCTGCTTACACTATGTGGCCTGTGTTTGTTTCCCCCAGTAGATTGTGAGCTTCTGGAGGGTAGGAACTGTGTCTAATTAATTTCTGTATCTCACCTAGAGGGAGGCCCAGCACAGAGCTTAGCACAGAGGCAATGTCAATAAACCTTTGAAATGTTTGTCAAATTGAATGGGCTTGGCTGGGCTGGGACAGTCATCCCAGGGCTCTGTCCCTGCCCTCCACCTGCTCCCATTACTGTCCAGCCAATCTGGAGCGTCAACGTCTTATTATATTACCCTACAATAAAAGCGAACATTTATTGAGTACTTATTATGGGCCAGGCACCATGCTCAATGCTTCACATGCATTACTCCATTGACACTTCATGTCTCAATGAGGTCTCCGGGAGGTCCTTATCTGAGGTAGGACCATGATTACCCCTGTTTTACAGATGAGGAAAGGAGGCTCAGAGAGGGAAAGTACCTTGCTCATGGGCACATGGCTAGGGAGTTGTAGAGCAAGGATTTGAACCCAAGAAGCCTGAATCCAGAGTTCAAATGCTTAGGTACTTGCCACGCCAGTAAGGCAGGTAGTGGTGCCAGCATGGGGAGAGAGTGAGGCTGGGCCCTGTGGCCTGTACCCTTGATGTCAGCCATGTGGCTTCAGAGACCGTCTAGTGTGGTAGTTAGGAGCCCAGACTCAGGAGTCAGGCTGCCAAGATTTACATTCCTGCTTTACCACTTTCTAGCTATGAATTCTAGTGTAAGCTACTTAAACCCCTCTGTGTTTCTGTTTTTTCCTCCATAAGGTGGAGCTGAGAGTAGCAGCCATTTCATGAGACTGCAGTGAGGAGTAAGTGAATGCACACATGGCAAGCCCTGAGAACAGTGCCCTGGCAATTGCTCAGTACATGTCACTCACTAGCCTTTGAGTCCTGAGGCAGCCTTTGGTTCCTGTCACCCAGCTCTAGGCAGCCCAAGTCCGCTCCAGGCTGCTCTGCATGGCCACTTGAATCAGAGGCTCAGCAGCCAGAGATTTTCTGGCCTCGGCCTCAGCCTGGGTTGCTATGGTCCCAAGTAAAATCCAGCGGTGGTGAGCTGCAAGCTCCTCCAGGCCCCAGCCCCAGGGCTTGGCTGGCCTGGCCTTGGCTCCCAAAGGGCCAAGGGGAGGAATACCCAGTCCACTGTGCCCTCACAGGAGCTTGGAGTCAGGGTCAGGAGGCCTGCATTTGAGGCTCGACTTTGCCACTAATACTTGAATAAGTCATCTCTTCTCTCAAGGCCTGGGTTTCTTCTCCATCTGTCGGGAATGGAATGATATAAGCAAAACTGCTTTGTAAAAAGCAGAAAGTGTACTTCGATGTAAGGAGCCATCACTTCCCATCAGAATGTGTATTTCTTTTGGGCAGTGAATCTGGCACTCAGTAGAGAGCCGATGAATGCATGAACAAGTGAGTGTTGCTCCCACCCAGAACCTGTGTCCATCCCCAGCGAGGCTCCAGCAGCCAGAGGTCCAGTTCGAAAGCAGGGACACTCACTCTGGTAGTGGTTGGGAGTGCTTCGAGGAAGCCAAGAAGATTTGTTACCCCGTCCAGGAGAAGCCCACTAACCAAAACCTGAGCTCCAAACACTATTTTGTTCACATCCTCAGCAGGGTCACAGGAGCTTCCAGATACTACTGGAAAGAAAGACACTACACTAAGTGGCTTCTTTCTACACTTGTTAGGCTGGTGAAGTTTAAGCTGGTACAGCCTTTCTGGAGGCCACTTAGATAATAATATATATCAAAAGCCTAAAAAGGTGTAGACCCTCTCACCCAGCAATTCCAATGTGGATGAAGGACCTGTGTAAAGGATTGTCATCACAATTGTATGTATTTTCAGTGTTGCTCTAGTATCAAAAAATTGGAGAAACTTCAAAAGCCACTTTCTCTGGGAAATTTTCATAATCTACACGCATACACACATGCACGCACACCTGCACACACACACACACACACCCATCCAATAACAATGAAAATGTTTTGAGGTAGCATATGTTAACTGTCTTCTCTTTTGAGAAACCTTCCCAGTTCTCCTTCTGAGCTCTGCATGTGTCTCTGGACTCTAGCACATTGGATCACAAATACTTGGTTCTTCACCTCTCAGTAATTCAGTTTCCTCACCTGTAAAATGGGGCTGTTGATACTACCAATGGAGTTGGGTTGTTGAGAAGATGTCATGATAAGATACATGTAAAGCCCTTAGCACAGGGCCTGGCATGCCATAACCACTCAATCAATGTTATCATTATGATTATATCTCAGTGTGAGATAGTTGCATGACTGCCTCTGTCATTAGACCATGATGTCTTTAGGGGTAAAGACTATGCTATATTTTTTTCTCTCTGAATCTCCAAGGCCCAGTACAGAGCTTGGCACATAGTAGGTGCTAAGTGAGTTTGATGAAAGAAGAAATGTAGTCCAATGCCCTCAACGTGGAGAAGAGGCAGCTGAAGGCCCAGAAGAGGGCAAGTCAAGAGTTGGGCTTAGAACTCGGGTCTTCTATCCTCAAATTGTTGTCCCTTGGGGATTTGGGGGTGAGGGTGGGGGTTGGGGCAACTTTCTGGATTCCTTGAGCAGAAACGCCTGGGTTCTTTTCATGCTTTGGGTCTGGGATCCCTGTGGTCAGGGGGTCTCCAGGGCTGGGGCAGTTGTGCTGATCCTCCTCCGCATTCTTGCCCTCATTCCCTCCATCTCAGGCTCTAGCCTGGCCCAGTCAAACAGGAAGATTCATTAATCCATTAACTGTCTAAATATGCAGAGCCCAGGGGCCATGTGCAGCCTACAACAGAGCTGGTGTCCCAGCAGGGCCAGAGCCTGAGGCAGTGGTGCCGGCTGAGGGCTGGCTGGGAGGGGGCCTGGCGAGGGGGAAGCCCTGGGAATGGCTAATGTGAGGATTGATGGGGAGGTGAATGAAGCCAGGCCAGCACCAGGCCCTCAGAACCCCTATTCTCTAGTCCCATTTGTAGCCGCCTATCCCTGCACCACCACCCCCAGATCCAACTCTGGTCCCCATGCCAGCTTTGGCACCATCCACTTTCCATACTCCCCAACCCCTCAGTCTGGGTCCCTGAGCTTCAAAAGTACTGAGCCTAAGAGGTGGGCGACCAGGAGTGGGGGTAGGTTTCCCCAGGCTCCTGCCTGCTTATTATTGTAAGGGCTATTTCTCTAATCAAAACTCCCCAATTACCCAAGGGCCCCTCTGATTAATATTCCATGATAACAGGAACAGGTCACATCTGGCTCCAGGAGCTGGAATTCGACACTCTGGGAGCCCCATGATTGGTCTTCAGGAAGAATAATAAACTTCCTTTCTCCTGCCCCCCCTTCCCCTTTCTTCATATTCAGAGGCTCCCCTTTTCTTCCATCTCCCCTTCCCCAGCCCCTGTCTGCCCCTCTCCACCCCAATCTAAGCTCCCTGCTTTGCCCTCTGCCCTCTGTGGAGACTGAAGCCACCTCTCCAGTCTTGGTCAGCCCCCTGGCCATTATTGGCCCCTGCTTTGCTAGGCTGGCTCTTTGACTAGGGAGCAGTTTATGCTGGGATGTGGCAGGCTGAGCAAAAAGGGCTATTTCTGAGTGAGCGTGGGTGCTCTGAATGTATCATCTTATCAAATCCTCATTACCATACTCCTACGTGGAGGTGATATTATTCCTGTTTGTTGATAGGAGCACAATGCCTCTGAGAAGCCTTAGGACATGCCCAGGGTCACATAGGCTTTAAGTGACAGAGCTAGGCTTTCAAACTCAGAGCTTTCTGCTTCCAAGACTCCTCTATTTCTCACACCCCCACCCTGCTCTGCTGAGGACAGTTCAGTCCCTGAATGCTTAGATTAAGGTGGGACCCAATGATATGGCACAGAGTCAGTGCCTGTGACACCAGACCCCCAGACTTCCTTTGGAGTAGAGATGGGTTTTTAGACAAGAATGAGCCAAGAACTTTTAGTCACATCCCACAGGCCAGAGAGGAGAAAAGACTTCACACAGATGAAAACCCCTTCCATGTGCCATCCTGTGGACAGCTCCGAGAGAGAGGTTTCCCATCACACCTGCATGTGAGGAACTGCCAGACACCACCCTTCTCTGACCTGACCCCTAGACATCCCAGACGGCACAGCTGCTTGTGTTTGTTCAGTCTTCACCTTGGGCAGAAAGCAGTCTCTGCTTGCAGTGGGGGGAGGGGCAGCAGGGGAAGAGGTTGTGGTCGTTATTGGCTGCCAGAAAGGATTTGCCTTCAGCCAGTCCTACCCTAGGTTACGTGGCCCTCTGGCAGCTGCTCCCTCCTTTCCCACCATGATTCTCAGTAGCCAGGAGGAGCGGCAGGCCCTTGGGTGTCAGGGGCACAATCCTCCCCCTGTTCTCCCTTCCCCCTCACAGTGGTGGGGTGCAGGCTTTAGCACTGCCTGACAGTCCGGATAGCAGTTTGGCTTTGCTGAGGAGGGGAGGGCAGTGAAGTGTGTCCCCCCTACTACTTCCCCACCAGGCAGTTTCCTCTGCCTCTCACCTTGCTCCTACCTCCCCTGCTGTGCTTCTTTGCTCAACACTATTCAGAAATGCCCTGAAGCCACCTCCCTAATTCATAGCTGGGTAAGCTGAGGGCCCTGGATGAGGAGACTGACTAAGGCTTTGACTCAGTCACTAGTCTCTGGCTCCAATGGCTCTTCCCATCCCCCCCATCTCCTGGCTGTGACAATGCTGGCCAAAGGGCTAGAACATGGGGCTGCACGGTCCTCGTGTCCTGCCCCTTGGTGAGGTCTGAGACCCATTGTGCTTTGTAGGGAGCCATGAGGCTTCTGGGACACAACTATTTCAAGATTAGTGGAGGCCCAGACAGGCCTTGCGAAATCTCGAGTCCTGCCATGGGGAGCAGAGGCCCAGGTCTCTCTCATCCCTCTGTCTCTGCTTTCTCCCTGCCACTATTCTTATTGCCCAGGCCTCACAGCCTCTCACTTGAACCCCTGCCTCTGCCTAGGTCCCACCCTACTTTCAGGTCGCCCCTCTAATTCATCTTCTACACACTGAAGCTAGGCTGACCTTCTTAAACTCCAGATCCCGGTTAGTTACTTAGCTTCTCTCTGCCTCAGCTTCCTCCTCTGTAAAGTCAGGATAAAAATCAGACCTATCTCATGGGGTCGTGAGGATGAAATGAGAGCATTATGTAAAGCACTTACAACCATGCCTGGAGGAGAGGAAGCACTCAGAATTATCATCCGATCTGCTAATATTGAAAACGGCTAACACCAAGTGAGTGGTTACTGTGTGCCAGGCACTGTTCTAAGCACTTCATATGTGATAGTTTATTTAATCTCCACAACAGTTTTACATGGTAAGTATTACTGCTTTCATTCCCATTTCAAGGGTGAATATACTGAGGCAAAGTGGTATTGTGAAATTTGCCAAAGTTCACATTGCTAGTAACCTGCTGAGCAAGCTTATGAACCCACATAGTGTGACTCCAGGGTTTGGCGTCTTAACCACTAGGCCATTTTGCCTCCCTAGAAACAGTCCATGACTCCCCAGTACCTATAAGGTAAAGTCTAAATTCCTTAAGCTGCCACTCAAGGCTCTCCCACCCCTCCTCCTCCTTACACTACAAATCACCTCGAGAACTGAATGATTGCTTCCAGAACATCAAGGGTACTTACCTGCCTCCAAGCCCTGGCTTAGGCAGTTTCCTCCACTTGGAATGACCCTCTCCCCACCACCACCAAACCAACCAACAAACAAATCCCTGCACACACACACACACACACACACACACACAAACCCTGTCTCTCCAAGTGTTTATTTTGAACCCATCTCCAAAGCTGAAGGGTTCAAAATAAACAGCTGGATAGGTGGGGTTTGTGTCTATGTGTTGGGGGGGGTTGGGGGAAGGTTTAGAGGGACGCTTCGGGTGTGACCACCCTCCTGAAGCTACATGGGGCCTTAGAGGTACCCTGAGCCAGTGGTCCTTCACCATTTCCCCACCTAGAACTGTCCTTTGAATGACTCCTCCCTACTCTTCTCTTCACCCTGCCCTCGACAAGGCTTTGAAAAATTTTGTCTACCAAACACTTTGCATTTAAAAAATATAAAGCAAGGTTAGCAGGGAAGGCCAGTCTCCTGGGAAATCAGATACTACATTTGAGAGGTGTATGGATTTTGCTTCTCTCCTCATCCTGTCTTCCGAACTTGAGTTGGAATGACTCGATGAGACTTCTGGGCAAACTGGATGCCAGGGCTGGGCCCCTTGCAAATGAGAATAGAAAGATCAGTACTTTTCTTTCTGCCATTGATATGGTTTTATTGTCGTGCTCTAGGACTCACTGCAACAGACAATTGATCCTACTGCCCAATTATTGTCAGAAAACAGGCCTTAAGATCAACTACCCAAAAACCCAGATCATCAGCTTTGGCAGACAGCCCCCAGCATTCAAATGGTTTCTCTCCAACAATTTAATACAGCAGGTCAAATCATTCAGTTACCTGGAGGTGCAATTTGCAACTAATTTATCTTGGAGGGTTTACCAGGAAGCTATATTGCCTAAATTAGATGTTGTAGGGGTGTTTTATTGAGAGTTTTTTAATGGCCACAGTGGCAATTGGTAACGCCTGCTTTGAAAGCATTCCAGACAGAAATGGCTGCAGGCCTGGCTCGATGGCGGAGAACTTGGCACATTGGAGGGGATTCAGAACTGTTTTCAGGGGAATGCTGCCCTCGCCCTTGGCTACGCTTCAGCCTCTCTGTGAGAATCACTCTTAGGCCCTCTTGATCCATCTAAGCCCTCCCCTCTGCCTAACTCTTCGGCCAAGCATGGGGCTCTGCCCTGCATCAGCAACTCATAACTGGCACACTCCGGGATCTTCCTCCAGATAGCTCAGCCTTGAAGCCCCTGATGCCCCAGCCTTATCAATGGCTCAGATGGGAGAACTAATATTTATGGTGGACTGTCTGCAGAGCAGACTGTCCCACCTATCTCCTGGAGCCTCATATTATCCTTAGCTTCAGGCAGCTCATCAGAGGGCTGAGTATTTGGAGTGCAGCACTGTGGCCTTTCTGGAGGCAGGAGAGTATAGTGGTTATGAATCTAGTTCTGATAACAGACTGACCTGAGTTTGCATCTAGCTCGACCACTTCCTGCCTGTGTGTTCTTGAGCAAGTGATGTCACCTGACTCAGTTTCCTAATCTGTAAAGTGGGGATAATAGTGCTCACTTCCTGAGTTTATTTGGTGGGATTCAATGTCTGGCACATAGTAAGTGGTGGCTATTATTTATTATTATTATTTATTGTTATTGTCATTGCCTTGGGTCTTTGTAGTAGGTAGCTGGAGGGAACATCATGAGAAAGTCAGCCTGGTACTCTCTGGCTGCAGAGATGTTGCTGAGCATAGCGTATGGTTGTTTCTCCCTGGATCCTCTTTATGAAGGAACAAGGGAAAGATGGAATTTAGTTTCTGACTAGGGAAAGCCATGCTTCTGGAGTACTTGGTTTATTTTTATGTTACAGGTGCCGTGAATCTTATAATTGATTATGTTTCCCTTTTTTATGTGGCTACCAGGGGAGCTGAGAGCCAAATGCAGGCTCTAGTAACTGTATCGAACTTCAGAGAAGGCATTTTGTGTGTGTGTCAATCTTACTTCTGGCTTTATTATTTTCCTAATCTTATTTTTCTTTATCTTGATTTCTCTCAAGTACATATTTTATCATTTTATATTTTATGGAATTTGTTCAGTTGTCCCAAAACCTTTGATGAATAACTGGTGATATAAATGACTGTTGTAAGAGCCACCATCATTTAGTGAATTTTACTGTTACCAGTGCCTACCAAGAATTAGCTTATTTAATCTCACAACAACCCTGTGAGAAAGAGGCCATTATTATCATCCCTCTTTTACAGATGAGAGAATTGAGGTTCAGAAAGGCTAAGTTACGCCAGGTCATACGGCTTGGTCGATCTGGGAAGGAACCTGCGCCATCCAAGTCCAGAGCTGTACCCTCACTCTGCCATGTGCCTCTGATAGAGAGCTGAAATGTAGGTACCCAGGCAGGTATCTGGGGGATACGTGTGTATACATAGCAGATTAGATAAATAGATATAGGCAGATATAATAGCTATAGATGACAGACAGTGAAATGAAAGATACGATTGGTTTTTCCATAAGATAAGAAGAGTTGCCTCATCGAGGTGATATAATTCTAGCCCAAGGCAAAAGAACTTGACGTCTTAGCCTGAATAATCCTACCATAAGGATATGTCCATTCTCCCTTAGGGATTTTGAAAATTAAGATACTTGTGGCTATTCATTATTGCCTTTGTGGACCCCTATTCATTCATTCATGCCTCCATTGTGCAACTACTATGTGGCTGGGAACAGAGGACACAGAGATAACTAAGACATGATGGGTCCCCACCCTCAAGGGGATCCTAACTCACTGAGGGAGACATATGTGAAGACTAGAGGTCACAACACAGATGCTGGAACCCAGGCCTCTTCAGGGTGTCTGGGAAGCCCAGAGGCAGCCAGGGGAGAGGAGCAGGAGGTCAGCGAGAGTCAGGAAATGCTTTAAGTCATCATCTCATTGAGAAATGCTTCCAAGAGGGGGAGATGAGCAAAGGGTAGAGGATAAGAGTTTGCTAGGCTGCAGAGGTGCTGGAGGGCAAACAGAATCACATGGGCAAAGACACAAAGGCGAGGGGAGACCAGGGCACTTCGGAGAAGCTGCAAATAATCTGTTCTGGTTGGAAGGCAGGGGGTGTGTTGGTGGCCTAAGAGATGAAGCTGAGGGTTAAGGAGGCCAATTCATGAAGGGCCAAGGCGTTGGAGTTCATCACAAGGCTGATGGGGAGTCCTGGAAAGGTTGGAGGCAGGGGAGGGACCTGGTCAGGTGGCGTTTTGGAAAGTCATCCACATATTCAAAGCGGTGTGGAGGGCGGAGGCAAGGAGACCATCTAAGAGGCAGTTTCCACTGCTCCGTTATGAGCCACTACTATACGTGTCACTCCTTCAACAAATCTCTATTGAGCACCTATTAAGCACCAGGCACTGTTGTAGGCACTAGAGATATCGCAACAAACAACATGGACAAAGTTCCTGCCCTCAGAGACACACAATAAACAATAGACATAATAAATAAGTAATTTATATATTATGTTTGAAGGTGATAAGAGCTCCAGAAAAAGAGAAAATAGAATAAGGAGAATCAGGATTATGAGGGTGGGCCTGGCCTGAGACCTTCTGAGAGGTGATATTTAAACAAAAATGTGAAGACAGAAAGCAGACGTAATATGGGGACCCTTCCTGTGTCTGACTTCTACAGGCTTTCATAGCCCAGGCCAGTGGACTTGGGATCTGACAGTCCTGGATTCAAGGCCTGGTACCTTGGGCAGGAAACCACCTCTTGGAGCCTTTGTTTTAAAACTCCTGTGCCCCCTGCCTCCCGCAGCTGTGGTGAGATGAGATGATGGACACAACAATGCTTTGTAGTCCAACAGGCAGGGCCCAGAGGTGAATGGGGTTATCACGAAATCTTCTCTCTGGCATCCCTTCCCAGGCCTCTGGCAGCTCTAAGGCTCTTTGTGCCTAAAGAGCCTATACAAGAGACAGCCGTGGGAGGGTGGCTGACAGAGTCTTACTAAAGGGAGAGGGAGCAGCTTCTCAGCCCCACTAAGGATGAAACTGGGCCATGGGCTGGGCCTGTGGCATTGTGGCTGTTGCCTTTGCCATGTACCACTGGGCATGAACCCACCATGTGGCAGAGCGGGAAGAAAGCCCTGACAAATGATCCAGCTCAGCCCCTAGGGGACAGATGGGGATTCTGAGGGCCAGGGAGGCAAGGGACTGACCCACAGACACACAGTGAGTCAGAAACGCCTGGCACTGGGGCCCAGGTTTCCTGCCACCCAAGTGGGTCACGGTTGAGCCAGGCGGCTGCTTTGACCCGAGAGAATTTGTTAATAGTTATGGCCTGCTCTGGCTTTTTTCCCACTGAGGCTTCCTTTGGCGACCTGGAGCCCTCTGCTAAAAATTATAATAATAGCTAACATTTAGCATTCTTCCAAGAGATTTCCATTCTTTATCTCATTGAGTCTCTCAACAACCCTATGAAGCATTATTATTAACACTATTTTTATTGGCGAGGAAACTGAAGCACAGAGAGGTTAAGTGACTTGTCCATGGTCACACATTAGGAAGTGGGGTTGCTGACCAACTTGGGCAGTTTTGTCCGTGAGTCTTTGTATTTAGTCACTAGCTTATACAGGTGGGAGATGAGTGTGTGTTGGTATGATGGTTGTGTTTGTGAATATGGCTTAATGTGTGTTGGAAGGGGTTCCTGGCTTTCAATTGCTCTTTCATGCTCTGCACAGGGTCTGCCTGGGGGACAGGGCAGGCTATCTAAGAGATCTCTCTGGCAGGCCCCTGTGGGGACTGGGGGGGCGCCTGTGGTTCAGAGCAGCTGTGACCTCATGTCCAGATCCCCTTATCCCTCTGTTACAGGAAAAGCAACATGCACAGTGAGATCACTCACAGATACCATGGTGGGTGTGAAACCCTTTGCATGTGGTTCTCCAACTGTGGTCTCAGGACCAGCAGCATCAGCATCACCTGGGAACTTGTCAGAAATGCAAATTCCTGGGCCCCACCCTAGTCCTACTGAATCAGAGACTCGAGGTGGGGCCCAGCAATCTGTGTTTTAACAAGCCCTCTAGGTGATTCTGATGTCTGCTCAAATGTAAGCATTACATACGGGTGGGAGGGGCCCAAAACATGCTGGGGTGCATGCTTCTGTGTACGTGTACACACGTGCTCAGGGCACAGTGCTTTACAGTTTCCAAAGGGCCTTCTCACCCATAACCTCCTCCGACCCTCTCATCAACGGGGAGCCCGCCCACTTCCCAGATGAGTAAATTGACTTCCAGGGAGGTGAGGTCATACAGCAGCCAGACCTTGACAGATGCCAGCATGGCAGTCTTCCCTGGCACCCAGTGCATGTCTTAGATCCTTCCACCCCTGCTGCCTCACTGCCCCTGTGCTGGTCCAGGGCTCCCCCTGCCCACAGCAGCCTCTCAGAGGAAAGAGAGGGGATAGAGAGATGGTTGTCTGTCCTTGGCTTCCTGCCCACCCCACCCCCACCCCCTCTCCCTCCTGTCAGCAACACCTGTAGAACAAGTGTCCTCTTCCCCAGGTGATTTCACTTGGCAAGGAAGAAGAGCAGTGTCCACAGAAGAAGGGGATCCAGGGACCCAACGGATCCTGGAGCCTGTTTTCTAGGCGATACCTAGAGGTGAATCTGGGGGCAGCAGAAGATTTGGGCTTAGAGTCCCCTTCCCATTTCCTCTGCTGGATATGGGGGCTCCACTGGGTTTGGCCCAGGAGGTGGGACACCACCCCAGAGGAGGGTGAAAGGTGAGGCCTCAAGCTGACTCCTGCCCAAGCCTGTCTCCCACTCCAACCACACACCTGCTCTGGGGGCCCTGGCAGGGAAGTGAGGGGGCTGTCTAGCTTGCCAGAGGGGCCAGGAGTGACAGGAAGGAATAGGGAGAGGGGGGATGTCTGGGTCCGTGGAAGTAAGGTATGTACACAGCCAAGAGACCCTAAAAGTAGGTATAGGCCCAGAGCATGTTGGCAAACATCTGGTCCAGTGATTCTCAGCCTGGGATTTGTGCAATTTTGGGGGGGTCTGCTGATATATTCTCAGGGGTCATGAATTCTTTGAGAATTGAGCTTATATGTTCTTATTTTGATGGTAATCTAAGCACAAATTTTCTTACACTTATAGAGACAGCTATAATTCACAACTGGAAGACATTTTCATAGCCTATGTTCAATCCTGAAGACATTTCTCAAGTGGGGGACATGCAGATCTGGGGGTGGGAGTTGTATTTGTCCAAAATATCTATCTTCTAAGGGGCTGGTTCTGCTGGAATTTTCATCCTATAAAGAGAAGATCTGTGGATTCCGCCCCAAGACTGAGAAGCACTGATCTAGTCCAGCCCCTTCATGTTTCAGTTGAGGACACTGAGGCCCAGAGATGGCCAGGCACTTGCTCCAAGTCTTCCAGCAAATCAGGGGCAGAGCTGAGACTGGAGGGCTAGGCTCTCGCAGCCTGGCCCAGAGCTCTTCCTGTCACACTGTGTAGGGGCTGTGCCTCAGGCCAGGGTAGGGGCAGTTGGGGTGGCAGAAGTATGTGCCAGTATGGATTTGTCTGTCCTCTTTCTGTTCATTGGGACTGCATGGACTCATTTGGATCTTTTTAAGAGATCCAGGGCCAGCCCGGTGGCTCAAGCGGTTAAGTGCACGCGCTCTGCTGCAGCGGCCCGGGGTTCGCCGGTTCGGATCCTGGGCCCGCACTGACGCACCGCTCGTCAAGCCATGCTGTGGGGGCGTCCCATATAAAATAGAGGAAGATGGGCACGGATGTTAGCCCAGGGCCAGTCTTCCTCAGCAAAAAAGAGGAGGACTGGCATCGGATGTTAGCTCAGGGCTGATCTTCCTCACACACAAAAAAAGAGAGATCCAGCCAGCCAGAGGGTGAATGGGGGAAAACGACTCAAAGCTTCATGCCATGGTGACTACCATGTCTCCGTTCTGTGAGAGATACATGGATGGGCAAGAGCCAGTCCCTGCCTTACCCCTGCTCCTGTACTGCCTGAGGAGGCAGATGTGAAAATAATGACAATGCCTCATAAGTCTCCAAAGCTGACTTTTCTATCCATATTGATAACGGACATTTATCGAACATTTACTATATGCCAGGCACTTTACATGTAAGACGTCGATACGTCATTGAGGAAGGTGTGGCTCCATTTTGTAGATGGGAAAAATGAGGCCCAGGAAAGGTAAGTAAACTGCTCCTAGGTGGCAGAGCCAGGCAGACTGATTCCTGAGCACACTTTCTTAACACTCCGCTGTCTCCTGTGACCCTTGCAATAGCCCTGGAAATGAACCTGGACAGGACATTTCCCCCCATTTCCCAGGAGAAGAAACTGTGGCTCAGAGAAGGGAGTGGTTGGATCACAGGGTATGAAGCTAGGAAGTGTTCTGTCTGCTTCCTGATGCAGTGTCTGCTCACTAGCCCTCTACTGCCCCATCGAAGACCTGAGACAGTGAGATCTTTGAGGATTTGGTAGCGTGTCAGAAACAAACGTCAAAAATCAGTGACAACAGCAAATTCATTGAAATAATAAATTGGTTGAAAAGAAATATTTCCTGTCAATGGTTTTCCATGTAATAGTAATTTCCAGGCACTATGGGGAAGTTTTTTGCAGGCTTTGAGCATGTTTGCCTGTTTTCTGGATTTTTCAATTTTTATTTTGGGGGAGAATAATTTGGGAATTCATTTTCAACTTGTTCTTCCTGCTCTGGTTGTTCAGCAAATGTTTTCATGAGCTTTGAAATCTTACCTCTGGTTCTAAGTAAATTGTCCCCAAAAGCAAAGAAGTTGAAACAGAAATCTTTCCATCTACTGGTTCCAGCTTCCATAAGTTTGTGCAACCTAGGGTGACTATATAACCTTTAAATGCAATACAATCTGCTTTTCAAGTGATTTGCCTTTGAGGTTTTCAAATTAATGTTTTTGCCAGTGATGCCCTCGTTCTTTATCTTTAGCCCATGTTCTCACCAATTTCAATATACACCGCTTTTTGACGTAAGCAGCGTTTGCTTAGCATCTTTTCAACTGTGCCATAGTAGTCATTTGCTCCCGTTGGGAATGCCACTTGCTATCAGAATGGAAGTGTTGTGTGGTTTCCGGGACAGGGACAGGCTTAGGCTGAGCTTTCTTGGTGTAATGGTGCTTGAAAGTACCAGCAGGCATGATGTCCACACACACAGCACACCAGTGGGTGTGAGGTGAGGGAGGCATCTGAAGCCATTGAAAAGAATCAGGGCACATAGTTCATTGCAGCCCATGTTCTGCAACCTCATGTTGGTCTACGTTGTCCAAGCCTTGGTGCTTTCAACACTGATTCTCCCTCAAAAACTGGTTTGGGCCTCTCTCCTGGGTGGCAGTGGTGTGGATTCCAGGCCCAGAGTAGTTGCCCCACTGGTGCTGCACTCATTGATCCTTCCTCCAAAATGAAATAACGTCCCCCAAAGCAACTGACCAGGAAGAATAGGAGTTTAAATGAATTATAGAGAACACCCCACAAATGAAAAACAAAGTCCTCCCCTCAACATGAACAAGCACTAAAAATGCTTCAAGTTGTTGAAAAATTTGCTAAAACATCTCATGGTATGTCAAAATGACGAATATCAAATGACGAATACCTGGAAAACCAGTGACTGGAGTATGAATTTTTCTCTAGTTTATCATTTAGAAACAACTTTTTCCCCCTCATTTCACGTGGAGCCAGACCAGACGGGTTGGAACAAAGGTCCTCATCTTGTTCTCCCTGGAGGTGCCAAGAGCACTGCTGGGTCTATGGCTGAATTGAATTCAGCTGGGCCTCATGCCTCCTTTTTCCACACACATGCACCACAATATCCATCTTGAACTGGGTCCTCTGGCTTCAGAATTCAGAGAAGAGATGCATGTAGACCACAGTCAAATCGACCCTATAGCTATTATGGATTCAAAGTAGATTTCTTCCTCTTTTATGGATTATTCTGCATTTTCCAAGTTTCATACAATTACTGTGTATTACTTTTGTAATTAGCAAACATAAATTCCACAATAAAAAGTATGAAAGCATGTACCCAAAATGCAGAAACAAACCATGTACCCAACACTGTGATGGGCACTTTGAGGTTGGGACTATGGGTCCCTGTCTTGGGCTCTCTGGTCCAGCTGGGGGTTACTCTCTCAGCTAATAACTGGGCTCCTCCCATCCCTCCCCTTTCCACACTGGCTTCATCTGCCAAGAGAACCAGAGAAGGAAGCGGGGGACTTGGGACTCTGTCACCAGAGGAGTGAAGTGATTATTCTAAGGGGACGCATAGTAAATTGAGACTAGGTTGGGAGAAGACAGCAAAATTTAAGACAGCATGAACAATTATTCAGCACGTGTTTTCTGCGTGCCAACTGTGTGCCAGCTGTGGGGGGTGCTAAAGAAGGCAGAATTCCACCCTTTGAGAGGTAGTGTGTGATGTATGGGCATGAGCCTAGGCACTTGAGCCAAAAAGAATGAGTTCAAAATCAGGCTCCACCATTTAGTGGCTCTGTGACTTTGAACCTCAACCCTTAAGCTCCTGGAGACTCAGCCTCCTCATCTGTGCTATGTGGACATTGATTATCACACCATCACCATAAGTATGTATCCAGGGCTTACTAAGTGTCAGACACGTATGTGCGCTTGACCTACACAATCTCATTGCCTCTTCATAGCAACCCTATGAGGCAGGTACTCCTATCCCCATTTGACACATGGGAAAACTGAGGCTCAGAGGGGTTAAGTGACTGGCCCAGTATACCACAGCAAGCAAACAATGAGGTCAGAATTTGAAGCCAGGTGGGCTGACTCCAGAGTCTTTGCTCTTTATAGCTCTGTCTTACCGCCTCCCATCAGTGAGATGGGGTCACGAGTCAATGGGGCATCTGTACATCAAATGCCTAGCCTGGCACACAGTATGTATTCAATACAAGCTGCTCCATTTCCCTGGAAGATCTCCCAGCCCAAGGTGGAGGGCAGAGGGAAAAGGGAGGGGCTGTGTCCTACCCAGGAAAGTATTTCCACCTCGAAGACTAACGACCTCTCTTGATAGACTTCTCTCCTTCTGCTTCCTGCTTCCCCGACCCTCAGGCAGGCCTAGAACCCTCCTTCTCCCTGCTCCCTCCCCTAGTCCAGGGAAGACCTCTTCTGCCCCCTCCCCACGGTCTGTATGGGCCAGTCTGTCTCTCCCACCTCAGCAAAGCATTAAAAATTGAAAGCTCCTTTGAAGAGAAAACAGTCTAATAAAAGCTCCATCCATTTTTCATGAGAGGATCAGGAGAAGGATGGTGAATAGAGGCAAGGCAGGATGGGAGAGATGAGCAAGGGATGGGGGGTGGGCAGTGAGAGGCTTGGGAAATCCCTGGTGGGGGCTCTACAGAGCAGGGGCCAGGAAGAGTTGCCAATCCCTTACCTGCAGCTCTGGTGGCCCCAATGCCCTCTTCTTTTCTCACTCCTTTTAGCAGGATCCATGCTGGGCCTGTTGATACTGGGAAGTGTGGCGTCCTCTTTGAGAGAAGCTCCTGCCTTCTCTTTGGGGAAAGCCTCAGAGGATCTGGGCTGCACTCCCTCAGAGGAAGAGGGGCATTAGATGACTTCTGACCTGGGGAGCCCTCTTCCACAACTGAGCAGCGTCCCAGATTAGGCAAGATGAGGCTTGTCACTTGAGCCCTGGCTACACGTTTGGTACCCAGAGGACCAGGTAGGGCAGGGCCAGGCCCGAGCACCAGGCTGGGCCCTGGGCAGGTGGCTGAGTTTGGGGAAGGAGTATAACAGAGTTTGGGGCATGGGTGGCCCAGGGGAATTAGGTCCAAACCCTGGCTCATGTTCTTTGGACCCTAGAACCTTTTCCAACCATAAGAGACACAATTAGATTCACTGTCCTGCCCAGCCTCCACTTTTTCTTATCAGTCCCACCCCAACCAAGGCAGGTCCATCCAGGAGAGAGAACTCACAGACTGGCCATGGCAGGAGAGATGTGTACCTAGGTCTAATTGACTGTTTCTATCTCTGGCACAAGTCTGTGTGTGTGTGTGCATGGGTGTCAACATGTGCCAGTGTGTGAATGTGTGTGTATGAGCAAGGATGTGGGCTGGTGCCCATGTGTGAGAATACATGTTCCTACTGCTCCCTACTTCTGTACAGAAAGGAGCCTTCCCTGAGCATGTGTCAGAGGGTAGGCGGGACGGGTAAGGTGGGAGAGAGGGTAATGGGAAGAGTGAAAATGAGGCCAGGCCCAGGAGAATCGAGCAGGCCTTGGGGCCTAGAAGACAAGTGGGCCGGATGTGCCAGCCTCAGCCACAAAGCTGTTTCCTGTGGACCCTGGAAATGGAGAAGGAATTTGCTTCATTAGTGTCCTGAACTGAGGAGGGCAGTAGGGTGTGTGTGTGTGTTTGTGCAGGGGCAGGGGCTTCTGCTTCACCAGCATGGTCAAGAGGGGCTCTGAGGAACATTCCTAGAGTGATGGTTGGGGAGGAGGCTGAGAGGCTCATTGATGGTGCCTCTTCAGTTTTGGGGTTCAGCTTTCAATCAAAGCCCTGGCCAATCCTGGCAGAGCTTCCTCCCCACCCCTCTCTGGCCCAAAGGGAGTCAGGTCCCCAGGTCTAGCCTCCAGGTAGCTGGGGTGGGGAGTAAGGTCCTGGCTCTGGGGGAGAATTTGGAACCAGTGTGGGGTATCCTGGCTGGACCTTCCTCTGAGTTTACTCCAAACATGTGTCCACTTAGCCCTTTTTCCATCTATCCATCCAACATATATTTGCTGAGCGCTAACTCTCATGCCAGGCATTGTGTCAAGATATTGAATAGGCAGATATGTCCCTGCTCTCCAAGACCACCAAACCTAGTGCATTCTCAGCTGTTCTTCTCCATGACTTCACATATCCTGCCTCCTCCATGGCCCTGTCAGGCAGGTGGCCAGCCTGGTGCTGGCAGTTCACTCTGGTAGCTCGACAGGCCAAAGAGCCAGGATACACAAATCCTGACTTCCATTCACCATGTGACCTTGGCCAAGTCACTCTCCCTGCCAGGTCATCCGTTTTCCCATTTGTACTGGGACTGGTTGCCCTAAGGTGGACTAAGAGGGCCTTTCCTGCTTCAGTGACTGTTGTTGCCTTTGGACACATGCTAAGATCTAAGACTGGCAATTCCTGGGGACTTTTTCCCTTGATCGTCAATGGCTCTGGGTGGCCCTAGGCAATTGATAGCATTTCTTTAAGCTCAGTTTCCTCAACTGTAAAAAGGACATAATAAAACTACTTTGCTCATAAGATCTTTGAGGGCATTAACTGTGGGTGTTCATGTATGCAAAAGTCCTGGCACAGGGCCTATAGGCCTAGAGCAGCATGAGGCCATCGGGCTGGGGGTGGTGGTGGCATCCTCGACAGTGTCCCCAGTCCCAGGGCTAGGCTTAGCTCCCCCTACATATTGAGGCGGGGGTGTGAGTTAAGGTGGTAGGCACGGGGATTGGTGATTGAGGGTGCTGGTCTGGGTCTTGAGGAAATCTGGCAAGGGAGCCAGGGAGAGAGGCCACAGGGGGTATGGGCTCCACTTGTCCTGATCATCTGAGCCCAATGTGGGGAGGTTTCCATAGGCTCCAGGGCAGAGCAAAGGGGTGGTTGCAACACCCCACTTCATTGCCTCCCCAGTCATCCCTTAAATGTGAATACCAGAGCTGGAGAACAGCTGCTAGCATTGTCCTTGGTGGGTAAAGCCTGGCAAGACAGGGAAATGAAGGGCTATAGCAGAGGCCAATAGTCATAGGCTCAAGCCCCCTTTCCCCCCTTCCCCTTCCCAACTGCCCTCCTCCCTTTCCCACCCCTACCCTCCTCAGAGGAAGGAGGGGCCCTCCTCCTCCCAAGTCCAACCAGCCCATCCCCCAGGGGACCACATTCCAGTAATTTTCTCCCCTCTGCTGGCTCCCTGCCCTCAGCCTACAAATACGGTTCAGTTTTTCCCATCTAGAAAAGTCCCCTCCTCCATGCTGTTACCTCCTCAAGCTCCCACCCTCCTGCTCACCTACCCTCCCACGGCCAAGTGTCTATGCTCACCGTCTCCTGACCTGGCCTGCTGCCTACTCTACTCTTACTGTGCAAGCCAGCAATGCCTGGGTGACTAAAGATCATCTCCTCTCTGCTTGGGCCTGGACAACACCCACTTGGCGGTTTTGACTTGATGACCCAACCTCTCCTTGCCATGCTCCTTCCTGGGTTTCTTCAGAACTGTGCCCTCTGGGTCCTCCTTTCTCTCTGCTAGTCCTTCTCAGGCTTCTCCACGGTTTCCCTTGTATTCCTTCTCTTGTCCTTCCAATATCTCACCTTGGCAAACTCATCTATTCCTGTGGCCTCAGCTTTGTCTGGGTGGAGGAAGAGTGGGCATGTGAGGCTGGACCAGGAAGGAGAGGCTTCTTTGTTCAGTTGGGAGAGATGAGGGCTAAAGAGACAGCTGGCTCTGAGCTTCCCCAGGACAGAGGCCGTGGCTTCCATCAACCACTGCACCCGAGTGTCCAATGTTCTTCCTCCTCCTCTGCTCCCTCCCTGCCTTGTCCGCCTCCATTCTCCTTCTTTTTTACCCCCGCCTAATGTCTTCTGAGTGCTTACCACATCCTAAGAGCTTTGTCCTGTTGGAGGGCTTAGCAAGAAGGAGGTTGGTGGGATTGGAGGTAACAAGCCAGGTTGAGAATGGCAAGGGCTGAGTGGTGGAGGCAGGCAGGACCCTGGAGGCCATGGGGGGACTTGGGGTTTTATTCTAATCCAGATGAGAGGCCAGTCGGGGGTTGTAAGCAGGAGAGTGACTTGATCTGATTTGCATTTTTAAAAGACTCACTTTGGTCTCCATGTTGAGAATAGACTGCAGGGGCTGATGGGAGGTCTGTTGGGGTGAGCAAGGACTGTGGAGGGGGAGGTGCTGAGCAGTGGATAAATTAGCATATATTTTGGGGGCAGATTGGCTGGACTTACTGATGGATTGGATGTAGGAAGTGAGAAAAAGAAAAAAATTCAAGGGTAACTCCCAGGTTTGGGGCTGGAGCAACTGGGTGGATAGTGATGCCATTTGCCGAGCTGGTGAACACTGGGAGAGGGAAGGTTTGGGGGGAACTCAAGAACTCTCCTTTGATCACGTTAACTTCAAGATCCTATTAGACATCCAAGTGGAGGTGTCAAGTAGGCAGTTATCTGGGGCTCTGCGGAATGGTCAGGGCAAGAGATATAAACGTGAAAGGGATCAGAGTTTTTAGCTCGGGCCTTTGAACTTGCTCTTCCATCCGCCCAACATTCTGTCCTCATTTAGGTCTCAGCTCAAACATCACCTCAGTCTAAAGTCGCCTCCCACCTCTGACCCCAGGCATGCTCTATCCCACACCTGTTTTATTTCCCTCCCAACACTCATCACTAGCTGAAGTTATCTTGTTCACTTACTTATTTACATGCTTCTCCACCACACTAGACTGTAATTTCCACGAAGGCAGGGGCTGTTGTCTGTTTTTGTTCACTACTCTATCTCTGGGGCCTAGAACAGAGCCTGGCACATGGTAGATGCTCACTAAATACTTGTGGACTGAATGAATAAGCTCTTTACAATGCATCAGCCCCCTGCATCCTAACAAGAACCCAGGAGAGTAGTAGTTGTTACCCCTGGTTTCAGAGTAGGAAACTGAGGCTTAGGGAGCTTGTAGAAAGTCCAAGGCCACACACTAGGAGGTGGTGCAACTGGGACTCAATCCCAGGTCTATTTGGCTCCAAAACCCGTACTGTTAACCACTCCCTCATGCGAGAAAGTACCTTCGAGAGAAGGCTTGGGTTGGAGTCCACTCCTGCCACATCTTTGCTCTGAGATCTTGGGCAAGTTCTTAAGCAGTTCTTCCCCTCAATTTTCTCCTCTCTAAGCTGGGCATAATAATCACCCTTTACTTATAGGATTTTTCCAAGGATTATGTGTGGGAACGCATGCTAAAGCTCTTTGTCCACTCTATCAGTGCATACATATATGAGGGATTAATAACTTCTTTGAGCTTCAATCTCCTTATCCGAATGATGGGCAGGGGTTGAGGAGAGTGTAGAGGGGACTAGATGTCTCTGAACATCTTTCTAGCACTGCCATTCTAAGAACCTTGGTCTTCAATGTTTGTAGAAATGCACTGAGTTTAAAGGTTTCAACTGTGAGCATTGTGAACTCAGGGGCCTCTACTTTGACCATTGAAGCTTTAGCTCTGTGGATGTGGGAGGCCTCTTTGAAGCTTGAGGGAGGTAAATTGAGGACAAATCAAAGGAAGTCCTTCATTACCCCAACTTGATGAGCTTGTGGCTTTCATTACACACTGGAGTGGTCCAGGCGGGAAACAGGAATGGCTTTGGATGGAATGATAAGTGCCAGAGACACGGATGGCTCTGAGCAGGAGCTGGCAGGGCTGACCTCTAAGGTCAATGGGAGGGAAATGGCCCTTTAGGGCCCAATCAGAGATCAGCCCTAGGCTTCCAGAGCGCCAGTTCTGGGTGGTGGGAATTGGGGGATGGGGAGGTCACCAAGACCATCTACCTGTACTCCCCTCCACCAATTCCCTTAGCCTAGCCCCTGGCTGGGGGTTGGTGGGTAGAGAAGGGGCGGGACTTGAGGGAGAGGCAGGAGGATACAGAGATTTCAGCTCCCGACCTCCACCCACCTTCTCAGGAAGGCTCAGGCTGGTTGTGCCAACACTCACCAGCTGCTGTGGGGAATGTCTGGCATATGATCTCCCTTTCCTTCTGCCTCACCCCTACCTGCACCTGGTGACATCAACTAGAAGGAAGGACTCCATCCCTTCCATACACCACAGGTCAGCAGGAGATTGGTAGCACTGGGAAGTTGGTGGGGTTTGGCCCTGGTGCCCTCCTCTCAACCCTATCAAAGCCCCTCTATTTCTACTATTCCTGTCCTCCTTCTTCCAAAAGCCAGTCCTGCAGGGTCTTGCTCTCAGCTGGCTGTCAACTAAGGTGTTAGCTGTCAACTAAGGTGTTAGCTGTCAACTAAGGTGTTAACTGATATCTAAGGTGTTAGCTGATAACTAAGGTGTTAGCTGACAACTAAGGTGTTAGTTGATAAGGCTTAACACCCCCCAAAGGGTATGTGCATTTTAATACAGGATTGTTGAAAAGGACTGGCCTTCAAGACTCAAATGATATATGCTATATTGGTGGAATTTCAGGCAATGGTGTTGATTACGGTTGGAGGTGTGGATAGTCCCCTCTAAATCATACTGCTTATTCATAAATTCACGTGTGCACACACACAGACATCTCTATCACTCTTGCAAAAAGGTTCTGAATCGTGTGCACATAGGTACACATTTTTATGACATGTAATAATAATAACAAGAAACACATATAACACTATCACAGGCACTGTTCTAAGCACTTTATATATATCAACTTATTTCATCTGCACAAGAGCCTTATGAGGTAGGTACTATTATTATCCCAATTTTGCAGTTGAGGAATCAGGTTCAGAGAGGTGACATAACTTGCCACCAGGCCACACACCTAGTACGAGTTGGAGCCAGGCCCTGTAGACAGCCAGCGTGGCTCTGCGTCCATGCTCTTCACTACCACACCAAACACTTCTCACCTGGGTACATGGTGGGGTACATTCACTGTAGTGTGGGTATATCCTAGGGTGTGAGGGGGTGTGCTTGTTTGCAGGTGTGCACCCCAAGTCTTTAAATCCTGAAATATAGGGCTGGGGAGAGGCCTCTTTGAATGGAGAGAATGTGCACATTCTGTGCCAGGGATGCGTGTGTGGGCAGAGACTGTGAGGTGCCGGTCTGTGCACTCACTGTAGAGCTCCATGGGCTGAGGGAGGTGCAGGTTGGCTACCATGGGGGCGTATGCAGACACTGTGCAGGGCTGCATGTATGTATGTATTCTGAGCTCGCCAGTCACCTGAGAAAATCCTCCAGTCCTCTCTGCCCCACACCCAGCCACTACTTTGCAACTTACCCTGTTGCCCTTTGGAATTGCCTCCATGAGGAGGCTGGGCTCTACCAGAGTCTACTCCCAAACCACAAGAATCAGCCTCTGGCTGGTCAGGGGAGAAGATGAACCCAATACCCAAATGAGGGCAGACAGGAGAAGTGGATTGGGAGTGAATAAAGGGCATGTGTGTAGGCAGGGTGGCATGGGGTGAGTATTGGTAGGGCTTCTGCCAAGTAGGGATGAGACAATAGAGGCAAAGGTGGGAAGTGTCTGTGTGTGTGTCTGTGTGTGTGTGTGTTCCTCCTCCTTAGGGGAGGGGAATCTTGCAAAGAGGCTGACGGCCCATAGATCTTTTCCTATGGGCGCTTGGGAACCGCCAACTTGTTTTGCAGGTGGGAGAGAAATGATTGGATGAATCTTTTAACAAAAGTTGCCCTGATTGCAGTGAGAGGAGGGTGGGGTGGAGGGGGCCAGGGCAGAGGCTGCAGTAGCCCAGGCTGGGCATGACTGTGGGGAAGCTGGGAAGGGTGTGGGGCCAAGACTGTGGAGTTCAAGTTGCGGCAGCTGTCAGAGGGAGAGGAGCCTGCGGCCTTGTGTTCTTGCTCTGGCCCTGGCTGGCTGGTGGGACAACCAATAGTGGGTTTTGGAGCCTGGAGTCAGGAGAGAAGTCAGAGCTAGAGATGCAGATTTTAAAAAATATTTTACACGTAACTTTAGTGCTTTTTCTTATTACAAAAGCAATACATGCTTATGAAAGAAAATATGGCAAATGTGGACAAGCAAAAAGGAAACAGCAATAATTTGCAATATCCCTGTCAGAGACGACAAGTGTTCACATTTTGGTGTATTTCCTCCTCTGGTCTTTTTTCCCTGTATGTATTTACAGTTTTGGATTTATAAACTGGTCTTTAAAGTATATTGTAAACATTTTCTGACACTAAATTAATCTGCAAGCTTTTTTTGTTACAAAGCACTCAACACTATGGGTAAACTAGAATTTACTCACTCAATCCCCTATTGTTGGACATTCAAGTTGTTTTCAAATGTCCCTATTATAATTATTGTTGTAATGAATGTCTTTGTGGCCAGTGAGACAGAGATTCGGAGGCTGTCAGCCCTACCCATCTTGGTCCCCTCCCCTCCCAGGGGCCTACAGCTGAGGTGGGGCAGTGACAGTCTGGGCTTGGGTATTTGGAACCCTGGCAGGGGCAGGCTGTGGGGTCTTGATCAAGTCCCCTTCACTCTCTGGAGCCTCAATCTCCTCATCTGTCTGATGGAGGAGATTGGGCTTGGTGAAGTTCTTGGGTTTTCCTTGGCAATATAAGCACTGTCCCCACTGAGT
Organism: Diceros bicornis minor; assembly: GCF_020826845.1. NCBI lineage: Eukaryota > Metazoa > Chordata > Mammalia > Perissodactyla > Rhinocerotidae > Diceros > Diceros bicornis. The sequence goes on from NC_080781.1 coordinate 62,388,415, forward strand.
GTTTTCTTTGCTTTCATTCTCTTTAGTGTCTCTCTCTGGCCCCCATCTCCTTCCCTCTCTGGGATCCCTATTTCCCTTTTTCATGTCCTCACTTCTGCCTGCCCCTCGTCTGATCCGCTTCTCCTTGGCTCTCCTACTGGTTCAGACTGCCAGTGAGCCACAGCCATTTCCTGGCTGGCCTGCTGGCCCACCCCTCCTCCCACACTAACCCTGCCTGGCAGGGGTAGGGACTTCCAGCAGAGACCTGCCATGGAATGCCAGGGCCCTGGGGCAGTTCTTGCTGCCCCAGTGGCTACAGTGACACTGGGTTTTCCTGGCACTGGCTGTCAGGTAATTGGGCGGGCAGGCAAGACATTTCTGAAGTGGAAACTGAGGCTCTGCGAAGGGGCAGGGAAGGTTGAGGATTTCTTGAGCTCATACTGAAGGGGTGATCTTTCCCAAGAGGGGGTAGCAGCATGTAGGAAAGTGCCATTGGATCAGAGTTTCTGGATCCAAGTGCATGGCCTGGATCTCTGGAAGCTTCCAGGAGTCTGGGGACCAATTCTTTGAAATGAATTGCAAATGAGTGTGGGTGTTTGTTGCCACAGTCCAGTTGTGTCATCATGATGCTCAGGAGGCACACAACTTCAGAAAAAGATTAAGAAGGCCTGTTCTGAGTGTCTTTTTGTCTCTCCCCTTGTCTCCAGGCAGGATCCATCCCCAAATCCCCAACACAGACATACACACAGACACAGACACACACACACACACAAGTCCAGACACTGAGGATTGATCCAGTGATGTCACATCACTGGGAAGGTGACATCAGTGTCACTTATGGATGTGCTCCCCACACATCCCTTTCAGGAATCACTGTCCTTCTAGCCACCATTCAGTGTCTTCTGCCTTTTCGAAAGTTTTCTGTGATGAGCAGAAATCACTCAGCCAGGAGGCCAGGCTGGGGGCATCTGCGTGAGAGGTAGCAAGGGCCGGAGCATCTGCTGCCTGGGGCCTCTGAAAGTGCCTGAGGACACGAGTGTGTGGAGCAATGCAGAGCTGGATTGGAGAGGATTAGATAATTGACCTAATTAGTGAGTGGCTGTGTGGAGAGCCCTTGGGGACGCTGGGCCCGCAGGTGGCACAAAGGCCAGGCAGAAATGCATAGAGGCTGTGAGAGCGAAAGCCTGGGCATCTGCCAGCAAGGGGAGAAGGAGAGTATTACGGGGAGAAGGGTAGACATGGGGATACCAAGCAGGGAGGGGCAGGGGTAATGGGGGTCACTGAAAGGACAGGGAGAGCAGCAGTAGAGACCTTGTGAGCAGAGGGATGGGGGCTAGGGGGCCTTCGAGGGGAAGGATTAAGATCTGGAGACACCAAGGGGAGAGGAGCAGGGACTAGGGGGGACCAGTGAGGGGAGGGGACAGGCCTGGGGACACTGATGGGGGGAGGGTCAGAGGAGGGACAGGGAAGACCTTGAGGGCAGAGAGACAGAGCTAGGGGGCCTGGAGAGGAAAAGGGAGTTATTGGGGGAACAGGAGCAGCAGCTGAGAGAAACCTGTGGTGGAGGGCAGGCCTGGGGGCTCTCTGGAGTTTTGTGGGCCAGCAATGGAGCCAAATAACCTGATCCCAGTGCCCACATCTGGGCCGTGTGTGTGTCTGTGCGTCCGCACATGTGCACTTGTGTACGCAGTCATTCTAACCCTATTTGGGGCTGTGAGAACCTAATGGTGTCATGGTGGGAGGAGAGGTGGTTGGGTAGTGTTGGGAATGAGGACTGGAACTCCTGGATCCCAAAGCAAGCCTTGGGAAGAACTCGGCCCATGGGGCTTCCTCCCCAGGATGCATTCTTTCCATGAATGTTCATTGTGTGCCTACTAGATGCCAGAAAATGTTAGGAACTGGGATACATCAGTGATTAGATCTGACAAAGATCTCACAGAGCTTACATTCTAGTGAGGGGAGACAGACAAATAATAAACATAATAAATGAGTAAATCATACGGTGTGTTAGAACATGGTAAGTGCTATGGAGAGTAAAAGGATCAGATTATGGAGAATAGGGAGTGCCAGGGTTGGGGGGGACTGATCTGCAGCTTTAAATAGAGTGGTCCTGGTGGGCCTCATTGAGAGGGTGACAGGAGGCATATGAGTAAAATATGACGGAGACAGAGTGAGCCATGTGTATATCTGAAGGAAGAGCCCTCCAGGCAGAAAGAGTAGCAGGCACAAAGGCCCTGAGACAGGAGAGTGCCTGGTTGCTAGAGGAACAGCAAGGAGGCCTGTGTGGCTATAGCAGGGGAGAGTTAGGAGAGGAGGTCAGAGAAGAAATGGCGGGGTCAGGGGGAGGGCATATCCTGTAGTGCCATGGTAAGGGCCAGGGAGAAAATGGTGGCTTTTACTCTGAGTGAGACAGGAGCCACCATAGGGCTTGTGGCAGAGGAATGACAGGATCTGATTTAGATTTAATGGACCCCTCTGACTGGTATGTGGCGACTAGGCTTTGTTGGGGTCAGAGGGGAAGGTGGAGAGCAGTGAGGAGGCTCTGCAGCAATCTTGGTGAGACCCAAGGTGGTTCAGCCAGGATGTCAGTGGAGAGATGGGTAGAAGGCCCCGTCATTGCCAGCTCCCATGCTTGCCTGGACCTGGCTAGGGCTAGTCAGGGTGGAGTGAAGGGAGGGAATATATCATATTCCCTGTCTAGGAAGGGAATATGAATCCAAGTCCAGGAGTTCCTGCCCATCAGTAATCTAGCATATTTGATGGAGAGATATGTCTAGGGATGCTCTGTTGGAAGCTGCCGGTATACGGGGCTCAGTCCTTGCTTGGTAGACAAGTAATTTACAGGAGAAATGGCATCCCCAGTCCCTGCCATTGGGGTGCTGGAGGTGTGGTTGAGGAAACCAAACACACACATAGACATGCCAGCTAAGGAAGAGCTTGTCCTCAGCCCTCCTGCTGCTGGGAGCAGAGGGAGCAGTGAGAAAAAGGGCTTTTGGAGATGGCTCAGGAGAACATAGGGAGACTTTCTGGAGGCTGTGGCTTTGGCCCCACCCACTCACAGATATGCACCCACAAGAGCACACATTCAGATACAAATGCCCGTCACAAAAGTGGCCACAGCTGCAGATGCACACAAGCTGAGATGTACTCTCATGCCTACAGGGCTATGCACACACAGAAACTAATACATGGCTCACACTGTCATATACACATACGGGGCCTTCACCGTGGGCCACAGCCCACTCTCAGCCTCATCTTCCATGAACCTCTGCCCCTCTCCATCCCTACCCCAATGAAGCCACCGTCCTCAAGCAGGCTGTGCATTTTCACACCACGTCATCGTGCTTTGGCACATGTTCCCTCTGCCTGGCATGGTCTTCTTCTTGTTCTCTGACTTCCTCCAACAATTAGTGGGCCCCTTGCTGTAGCACGGAGCATATGGAACTGTCAGTCCTTGTGCGTTTATCTCTCTTCTCCCCTGCACTGGGGCCCCCTGGGGCCTCGTCTGTCTCCTTTACTGCTAGACCCCAAGACCAGTGCCTGGCACGCACTAAGTGCTCAATCAGTTGTTGAATGAATGCAGGAGTAGATGGTCTGAGGTGGGTTGAGGGGAAGACAGACCCAATGTAAGGTGGCCAGAGCAGACTGGACCCCCTTCTCTAAGGGGCAGCAGTAATGGCGACCAGGGGAGCTGTCTGATGCCCCTGCTGCAGCTCCACGAAGCCCAGGGGCTGGCCTCCCTCCCTCTCCAGGCCCGAAGGAACTTCTTGGGGCTGGGAGGGGGGTGTGGAGGGGAGGGGACAGGAGGGGAGAAGGAGCAGATTAACCTGGGGATTAATTGAAGGACTTGGCGGCCCGGCAGTGCGTGCTTAGGGCAGCGGCTCTAATGGCTTAATCAGATTACAGGTCTTGGCACATGGCTTGTCCCAGCAGTGCTCAGCTCACCCTCGAAAGCATCCCCATTCCAGGGTTCTCCAGGATGGAGCCCACACGATGTGGTCAGGATCTACTCTGAAGCCTGGCATCTTGAACCTCCATTGTGGAGACACTCTGTCTGTCCAGTTTAGCTGAGTCCAGGCCCACTAAATGAGCTGATTCAAAGGGCACAGATTTGCAGTTGAGATAAAAATGGGTTCAAAGCTAAGCTTCACCAATTCTTAGCTATGCGATCTCTGGTAGGTTATCTAACCTCTCCGAGCCTCAGTTTTCTCATTTGCAAAAGAGGATAGTAACACCTCCCTTGAAACATTGATGTGAGGATTAAACAAGATGTAAGTGAAAGTGCTTTGCAAGTGTTCCTTATTGCTGGAAGAGTTGGTCAACGCTTTCCTCCCACTGGTCCAGTCCAGCTGAGGCCAGAGGTGAAGAATACAGAGAGGCAAGAATTAATAATAACGACAATAACCAGCAGCCATCCCAACAACCAACCCGTGTGTGGCACTTTCAAGTCGAGGAAACACTTTCCTGTTCATGATCTAATTTAAGACCTAGGATAGCCCTAGGAGGCAGGCAATGGGGGATTGACCAGCTCTGTGTGAAAGTCAAGAAAGCAAGCAAGGCCAAGAGGAGAGATGATTTGCCTCAGTTAGTGGCCAGAGCTGTGCCCACAGAGGAAATCCTGCCTGCACACATGCTGGTAGGATGGCCAGGTACCATATAAGCTGTGGGCCTCCAGCCTGAGGTCCTGGACCAGACAGCCTAGGCGTGGGAGCACTCGGCCTTGCCACCCCTCCTTCCATGCAGGCAGAGCTGGGCTGAGGCCCTGGCATTTGATGAAGGTGAGAACTTCCGACCTGGGGGAGCCCCGTGGTTCTGATGCCTGAGGAACCTCCTATCCCAGGGCTGGAGCTGGGGTGGGTGGAGACATACTCTGTGTAGGCCTCCTTGCGGGAAAGCCTATGGCTGTCCTGAGAGTGGCCGTGCCCACCAGGGCACAGATGGAGGTGCTGCTTTGGGAGCCAGCTGGCTTCCGGCCTCCCCTCCTCTTGCCCCCAATAGTTTATTAGGAGTAATTTGTTAAGCTGTTCCAACTTGTCAGCAGCCACTTTAATGCCTCTGCCTCATGCTTGCTTTTTTGGGGGGTCCAAAAATATCAGGAGCTGAGGGGTAGGCTAGAGACGGGGAAGTCGTCTGAGAAACAGGCCTCTGGAGGAAGGGGGTGCCCAGACCTCTCTCCACCTTGAAGCCTTACCTCCGCAGGGTACCATGTCTGAAGGGAAGAAAGACGGGATAATTAGTCCCCTGCCCCTGCCCTCCACCCCTGTCCCCTCCAGTTTTGCTCCAGTCTCAAGGAAAAGAGAAGTATCCAAGGAGGAATTGGTGGCTGGAGTGGGGCAGGCAGTCGGGATGGCCTCTGGTGGATAAGGGTGGGGACTGAGCCTGGAAAGGAGGTGGAGATGGCTGGGGACCTGAGGCTGTTCTGTGGTGCTTAGGCCCAGGTGGGATGTTAGGAACCTGCATGAGGGTTGCATTGTGCCAGGCACTGAGCTCTAGGTTTCACTGGAATTAACTCATTTTATCCTCATAACCTTGTCATTGCACAGGTGGGGAAACTGAGGCTCAGAGAGGTAAAGTGGCTTGCCCAAAGTCACACAGCTAGAAAGTGGAAGGGCTGAATTTGAACATCGATCTGACCAACTCTAAGGCCTTGAGAATACTTAGAACTGCTTCGAATCAAAAAGAAACAGAAAGCTCTGTCGACCAGGCAAGAGAGTAGCTCATCAGCTTGCCAGGACTCTGGCCCTGCCCTGGGCCTTGGTTTCCTGCCCCTACGAGAAGCAGGGAGCTGGATTGGAGGATCCTGAAGGATCCTGCCAGCTCTTATGGTCAAGGATTCCCAGATCTATCTTTTACTCCTTGCCATGGCCAGTCTGTCAGCCAATTAGGGCCAGGGGCAGGAAGGTAAGCCTGGAGGAGCTTGAGCCACCGTGGGGTGAGGGAGGCGTCAGGGGGAATTGTTCCTGAGGGGGCCAAGCCCATAGTACCCGACCAGGTGTGGCTTTGAGCAAGACTTGGCAAGAGGAGACAGGTCTGGGGCAAGCTTTGGCTCTTAATCACGGCTCCCCTCCCTCCTGCACACCCTGCCACCCTCCCAGGAGCTGGGCACCATGGGGGGCTGGGAATGGGAAGGGCTTGCCTGCCGCATCCCCTCACCCTGGCCCTGCCCCATGGACTCTGGGGGAAGCTCATTAGCTGTAGGGGCGCCCTGACCCTCCCCTCACAGCTTGTCACACAATTAGCCACCCTCCCTGTACAAGTTGCTGTGTAATTATTGGGTCTTGGCGGGCTTGGGGCCGTGTAATTAGCCTGTCCCAGCCTCCAACCAGCTCTCAGGGTCATTAGTGGGCCCACTGGGGGTAGGCGGGCGGGCAAAGCATCTGCATAACAATGCACACATTGTGGCGCCTCTGCCTGCACCCAGGGCAGAGGGGCAGCTGGTACTACCGTGTGGCCTGGCTCCTGGGCACATCTGCCCCTACCTAACTGCCCACTCAGAAGTACCTCCACCCTGGCCAGTCAGTCATAGGCTACAAACCCTTTTCCATTCTGTCTCTTCTGTGAGCCTCACCACAACCCTGCAGGTAGGTACTCTGCTTATCCCCATTTCACAGATGAGGCAATTGAGGTTTAGAGAGGGGCCAAGACTCCCCTCAGATCACTCAGCTCAGAGGCGGTGGATCCAGGATCGGTACTCAGATCTGTCTTGCTCATTCCCTTTCTCCTCCTGGTAAGCCTGGGAACAAACCGGCTCCTGAGGGTGAGTGCTTGATGCTGAGCCAGATGCTGCCCCGAGGAGCCTTGCTCACTTCCAGGGGCCTCTGGGGGGCCTCCTTTCCCAGCCCTGAAGCCCTCTGCCAGCCTGCTCCTGGGCCGCCCCCAGACTCTTCCCAGACCCTCCTTTAGGAGTTCCTAGAATTCTCCCCCAAGCCAGCAAGAAAGGGGAATTCCCTAAGTGTTTGGACTTCCAAGGGAAGAGCTGCCAAGACAACTTGGTACCTCTGACTGTCCGGAAATGTGTCTTCTATCTGTAGCCAGTTGCATCCTTGGAGGGCTAACAGTGGGCATGCCCAGCTTCACAATGATATTCCTTCACTGAGACACCATTCCCCGCCCCCTTCCCAATCTTCTTCTCCCTGTCTTGAAAGGTCTTTCACCATCTCCCACCCTAACCTGCTTTCTGGGAGCCTGGACTGTGTTGCCCTCCATTAGGACCCTCCGTACGGTTGGTGGAGGTGAGGAGGGATGTGGCAAGGGCTCTTGGATGCTTAAGCCACTGCCCCTGCTTTGCAGAGATCTAAAGGTACATGTACCATGGGACCTTGCCTGGTTAGTAGCTCCTTACTCTGACCATTTAGAGCTGTGCCATCTTGAGCAGGTTCCCTAACCTCTCTGAGCTGCCTGGGAGTTGTCGTGAAGACTAAATGACATAACTTTGCCAAGTACCTGGCTCTGCTAGTGCGTGGCACAAAGTGAGAAAGTGAGTTCCCTTCCCAGTTCCCAGCAGCTATTGGCCTCTGAAGCCAATCCCATCTTCCGCTTCTCCCAGGGCTCCAAACAAATTCCCCACAGAGCCGCAGTGTTCTGCACCTTGTCCCCCTCCACTGCCGCCTGCCCCCGGGCTACCCGCAGCCACCTTCCAGCTCCCCCTGAACCCTCTCCCCATTTTGAAGGCTGTATTATCCTGGCTGCTGGGAAATTAGTTGTTCCCTTGAAACCCCCTGCCCTGCCCTCCCTGCCCCCCTTCCCAGGGCTGGTGACAAGTATGTGGGACTTAACTGGCTGGCATGAAAGGCAGCACTGACATTAATTGGCTACATTTGGCAGGCAGGCCCCCAGCTTACCCCTCCTCTCTCTAAACCCCTACCGCTTCCCAGGAACCTTATCAATCCCACCACAGGGACCAAGAGCTTCGAGGCCCCTGCCAATTAGGCACTTTTTGCTCCTTTTCTTCCCCTGATGGGGTTTCATTAGAATTTATGACACTCTATAGGGCTGGGGGTGAGGGGGGTGGGAACCAGGAGATGGGAAGGCTGGGGAAGGCCCATTCCTATGGAGAACAGGCTGGGGGAGGGAGGGGGAGGGGTGCGGATGTGAAAAGGACACTTGGGATTAGGCCCTGAAACTGGAGGGGAGGGGTTCTGCAGTGCAGGACACTGGGCCTAGGGGAAGGAGGAGGAGGGCTTTGGCCAGGGCAAGAAGACTGATTTAATAGGCACTGCGTGCACACTTGGAGGAAGATTTGAGAAAGTTTGAGGCAGTCTGGTAACATGGCTAGAGGACAGAGCCGGAAGGCCGGAGACCTGGCTTTTCTTCCCAGCAATCTCTGAGTCAGTCACTGGTCCTTTCTGGGGCATGAAGGGAGGGGGCAGGATCCATGGTTCCTGTCCCAAGCCAGTGTCCATGGAAAGCACAGCTGGAGAGGCATCTGAGAGTCAGCCACAGTGCTTCTGAAGGCCTGTCCCAGGTTTGGGCTGTCATGCCAATGGCAGCACAGTGTGGTTTTGGCCAATCTCATACTGATCAGAAGCTTTGACTGGCAGGCCAGGATGTCTGTACAATAAAACTAGGAAGACAAATGAATTATTACTCCACAAATTCCATGTGTTGGGGAGAATAATCTTTTGAAGCCCAAAGAAGTTGGTGAAAGAGATTCCTAGTGATGCTAAGGCTAAGGGAGCCCCACTGGCCTGGATGGGTTGGCACTGGTGGGAGAGGAGGCAGGGACCAGAGGCCACCTCTTGTCACCCTCTGGAACCGTTCTTGCAGCCAACATTGCTGCCCTAGTGTGCGATGGGAACCGTTCAGCTGATTCAGGGCTCCCAAGTACCTCTGAACACAGATGTGCTGTTTTAGAAAAGGAAGGCCTCAGGCATTTCAGATCTATACTAGCTTTTTGATGTTGACTAGTGAGTCAGATACTATTCTTATAGGCTTGTGTTGTTCACTGCTTTCACATTGGCTTATGAGTCTCTTCTTCCTTGTTCTTGAAGAACATGCCTGCTTCCATTTTTGCTTTCCCCTCTCTTTTTAGGCCATACATGAACCTCCTGTTCTTCTTAGAGTCTTGGAATCACCTCTCCCCTGTGTGGCACTGTCCCCCAATCTTTTCCCTGGCTTCTCTGAACTCTGTTCCCGGTGCCCAGGGTCCATGCTTGGGCCCAGCCTTCCATCCCAGTGGGAGCCGGCCCTGAGCAGACCCGCTCACTTCCTCCTAGGGTGCCCAGTACCTCCTTATCCCCAGCCAGGTCCTTCTCATGGGCCAGGATTGGGTCTAGAGAAGCCACTTGCCTCAGCCATCCCTCTGCCCACTGAGAGGCCCATGGTCACCAAGGGCCACCATGGATGGGGTAGCTGTTCCCCTTCTAGCAGCAGGGACCAGGTGCCCACAGCAGTCTGGAGAGGGAACACCAAACCCCAACCCCCCATTGCTGCTCTGTTTTAACAAGGGGTGACTTTCAACTAGGAGAAGAGATGAAAATAGGCACTGTGTCCCCAAGGTATCTGTTCCATCACTTGGGTTTCCAGGTCACTCAGGACTCATTCTGGGTTTTGTCTGATGGTCTCATCGGCTCCTGTATAACTTGGCAGGACTGGGCAGTGGGAGGTGGCCCTGAGGAATCTTGGCAGGCTCCTTTCAGGCACATGTTGAACACAACTCACCTCTCACATGTGCCCCCTTGTCTCCTTGAACAGATGTTTCCCATTGCCCAAACTCATCTCTGTTTCTACTGAGATGGTGCTATTACTACAACTATGACCACTACTAGATAAGTATAATAACCACTGCTTTTGAGAGTACACTGTTCCAGGCATTATTGTAAAAACCTTATTTATATTAACTTATTTAGTCCTCACAATAGCCCTATAAGGTAGGAACTCTTATTATTCCTATTTTACAGATAAAGAAACCAAGGCTGAGAACGGCAAGGTCATTTGTCCTGGGTTGTACAGCTAAGAAGACATAGAACTGGGCTTCCCATGCAGGTCTGTGTGACTTGGAGTCCTGGGTCTCTGAGGCTGTGCTACTCCGCACAGTGCAGGGGAGCAAGGGCTGCTGCTGTGGATGTGTGCTGATTGGAGCGTCCGTGGGGAACATGTGCCCTTTCTTTGTTCCTTGATCCTGTAACATTGACGCCCCTCCAGGCCCTTGAACCCTCTTTATTCTTGTATGACATCTTGTCTAAGAATCCTGAATCCCCTTGGATGATGACTTGTGTTCCATCTAAGTAAGTTGAATATCCTCTGCAGATCCTGGGGGAAGCGGGGGAGAGCCAGCAGAACACACACTTGGCCACAACCTCAGGCCCCAAAGCTTAGGGACAAAGACTTCAGTGGACACCAGGTTTTAAGACCTTAAGCTCTGAACAGACTGTACAGCCCCTGCCCCCCACTGGCTGTATATAATTAAAATTAAAAACAATACTAACCCATAAAATACGTGTAAGGAATTCCAACAAAGTTTTGATTTTTCCCAAGATAATACTTTGATGTTTGAAAAAATATCAAATTCTTTCAAAATTTTGTGCTTTCTCTCTTGTGTGCACACATGGACACACACACACTGCCATTAGTGTCTTCAACACTGGCCACCTGCGACTTCCGAAGCCCAGCACTGTTGCCCTCACTGTTGGCTTCACTTTGCCGGCAAAGTACTATAGTCGCACCTCCTCTCTGATACTGCCTTTTTGCTGAACTTCTGGCTCCTGAGCCCTGCACTCCCCTCCCCTGGTCTGTTGACCTCTGCTAAACTTCCAGCCTGTTGGTTGGGAAGGGCTGGTAATTAACTAAGTGTCAACCACTCCAATAAGCCTTGCTACCCGAAGTGTGGTCAGTGGAGCAGCAGCAGAATCACCTGGGAGCTTCTTAGAAATCCAGAATCCCAGGTGCCCCCCAGACCCACTCAATCCAAATCTGCAGTTGCACAACTTCCCCAGGTGTTCCGTGTACATATTACAGTTGCTGCTCTGAGGCAGCAGACCAGCAGCATCAACACCTCCGGAATTTGTTAGATATGCAAATTCCTGGGCCCCACCCCAGTCCTACTGAATCAGAGACTCTAGGGGTGGGGCCCAGCAATCTGTGTTTTAACAAGCCCCTCAGGTGATTCTGATAGACTCTAGAATCTGAGAAGCACTGTTGCTCTAAGATACACAACGTAGGAAGCAGGAGTTTCAGGCCGTTGGATTTCCCTAACCCCACAAAGATGGGTACCAGGTAGCTGCAGTGTCTGAAGGGGATTCTGCACTGTCCTGATGACTATTTAGGCATCTGGGGTAGTCTCTGGGGAATGGTGTAAGGTGTTAGGGGGATTTCAGAAGGCTGTCACTTATTGAGGTGGTTTATGTTTGCCCCAATATCCAGCTCACTTAGAATGGTGTCTGGCATACAGTAGGCACTCGTAGTGTTTTTAGAGTACTGCAGTCTGGGCAGCAGGAGTTCTATGGAAAAGGCATTAGACTTGGATTCTGACAGATCTGGGTGTAAACCCTCCCTTTCTCACCTGACCTCTCTGATCCTCAGATTCCTCATCTTTCAAGGGGGTGGTGGACTAACTCTTAGTCCACAGGATGGTCTATAGATTAGATGAAGAAATGTCTATGATTGTGTCTGGCCATCCCTAGCACCATTCCAACCACTTTACCAATATTAAGTCATTTAATCTCACAACACCCCATTTTACAGATGAAGAAATTGAGGCACAGAGAGGTTAACTTACCTGTCCAAGGTCTCACAGCTAGTAAGCGGTAGAGCTGGGATTCCAACCCAGGCAGAGTGGCGCCAGAAGCCTCACCTAAAAACCAGAGTTAATTTGCTGTCCCTTTAGAAGCCAAGTACAGGTCAGGCAATGGGAACAAAAGAAGGAGTTTGTTGCCCTTGACAGGTTTATTGGGGTGGTTTATGTTTGATTTCCCCAATTTCCAGCTCAGCTGTTTCACTCTCGTCCCCTCCCTCCCAGGCAGTATCAGCCTGGGGCTGCAAGCCCTTCCTCTGCTCAGTTCAGTGCTCCTCCCACCACGTTCTCTAGGCCCCTTAGGGTTTCCTGTAGCAATCACCCCCAGCTCATGCTGGTCCTCTGGGCTTCCTGCCCAGCATCCAGTTGGCCAGGCTGAGGCCCTCAACCAGCCAGAAAGGCAAAAAGCAGGAATCATACAGGTCCTAGAATCCCCAGGGCACAAGGTTAGATGGCAACCAGATGGATGCCTCCTCTTGGATCCTCCCCATGCTTCCCTCTCCGCAGCGTTCTGGTTTTCCGCCCCTTTCTCCACTGGACTCCTACCTGCTCAGTAACAGCAGGCTCCCAGCTTGGCACAGGTCCTTGGCTGCCAGCTTCCTGTACTGACAAGTGGGAAGATGGGCCGCTGGACAGCCAGACAAGCTGATAGGTCCAGTGGCCTTCACCAGAGTGCCTTGGGGCCACGGCCCTCCTTCCAAGGGCAATGAGATGCTCCCAGCTGACATCTCTACAGTGACTGACGGTTTACAAAGACTTCTCAGGGCATTCTCTCAGTTAATCATCACAACCATCCTGTGAGGAAAGCGTTCTTACACTGATTTTTCAAGTGAGGAAACTGAAGAGGTTCAGAGAGCAAAGCAACTGGGCAGAACTTACACAGGCCTGCTTACACCGTTCTATGCCAATACGGTGTTCTGTCAATGCCACCAAAAAGCCGACCTCAATTCTGTTTAGGAGATATTAGGGCCAACTTCTTGACAAATGAAAAGGAGTGGCTGGTCCAGCTGAGAAACCTCCAGGAAAAGGCAGGAGGCTTGATATGGTTTGTGCTGGTCAGCCTCAGGGACCCAGGCAGCCCTATGCTCTGTTGTTCCTTGCATCTGGCTCTGCTGGGAAGAGGGTGGACAAGTTGCTGTGGTCATGCTCCTAGAGGTCAGTCTCATCTCTCTGACCCACTTCCCTGACTCCTAGTCCTGCCACCTGCAGTGACTTGTCCAAGGACAAGGGGATCTCTCAGGTGCCACCCCAGTCCCTCATCCTTCTCTCCCAAGTCTGATCTTACCCCATTACCACCCTGAGTGTTCTCCATGGAAACTTGTTCTATTGGAAACAAAGCCACCAGCCTCCATCTTTTCTCCACAAACATCCTCCTTTTACCCTCAGATCAGAACTAAAACCTGATATCTGCCTTTAGCAACTCTCTCAAGTGGATGCCCTGCTTTTACCCTTGCCCAGCTTGGCTTCCAGGAGCAGAAGGGAGACCGATATAGTCCAAGTTTACAATTTCTGTTTATGGCCCAAGGCTCCTGGGCCTCCTTCTAATTCCTCCTCTTCCATAGTAAGCCATACTACTGATTAGAAGCCCCTCTCCCCTTTCTCAGCCCCACTGCCCACCAGAATATTGGCTGGTCTTCAGTTCCCACAGCACCAGGCCCCTAGGCCTTTCTCTCCACCCTGCTGTCTTCTGCACTGGCTTCAGCATCTTCACGAACATCACCTCAGCCTGGCCCCCAGCCATCCTACAACCTCCATAACATCATCTACGTATCCTCTTCTGGATCTGAAGATCCCCACTGGCTTGGCCACATCTCAAGCCTTGTCATTTCCAGAATTTCTAATCCTCAGCTTCTCTACCCCTACCCCTCAGATGACTGGCTCCTTCATTCCTCCTGACCCTGGTCTTGGTTCCAGTGCTTGGCACTGGGCTTTTAAGTAACCATTTGTTGGATAAATGAAAAAGAAAATGAATTGGTCCCACTACTCCTGAGCATTTCAGTCTCTCATCCCCATCCCCTACCTTATTCTCCCAGCCCTCAGTCCTCTTCAGGCCTCCCTCACCTCCTTGCTTTGTCTATTCTAGACCCTGGTGCCAGCCATGACCTTCAAGACTTGAAGCCATTCAAGCTTTGCACACATTCTGCTGGTTCTGCCTTCTGCTGTCCCCAGCCCTGGCCAGTTAGCTCCTAGGACTTACAAGTTTGCCAGCCTCAACAGGAGGCCCTTGCTGATACTGATGTTCCATAATCCTTTAACTCATCCCCTGGGGACTGCCATTCCCATCTTCCACTTTTCTTACATTCCAGCCTCACGGCTGCACCCTTCATAATACTTGGCTTCCAATTTTGCTAAGATAAGGGCTGTCCTTCTTAGAATCTCTTTGTATGTTCTCCCTCCCAGTCTCTCTCTCTTCCTCCTCATCCTCCTCCTCCCTCCTTCCCTCTCCCTTTGTCTCCTAGGAAGACATGTCTATCCTCCTTTCCATACCTAACCCCTAACTCCATCAATTATTCCCTTTCTCTCATATCTCCATCTCTCCCCCTCCTTTGAGTGCTATTTCCTCCTCAGCCTACAAAGATTTTCAGCTCTCCCCCATCTTTCAACAAAACTCTTCCTTGACCCTGCCTCCCTCTTAAGCTATCATCGTCTCTCTTGCCTTTCCTTCTCAGCCAAACTTCTTAGAAGTGTTGTCTATTCTCACTGTCTGCTTCCTCATCTCCCACTCTCTCCTCAGTCTACTGCATTATGTCCTCTCTTCCTCTCACCTGAAATTGCTCTTTTAAAGGTCACCAATGACTTCCTTGCGGCTAAATCAAGTGGCCTTTTCCCATCCTTACATCTGACCCTGCCACACGTCCCTTCCTGCTTGCCATTCTCTCTTCCCTTGGCTTTGGAGACACTGAATGGCTCCAGGTCTCTTGTACCCTTAGGCTCCTTTACTCTCCACTCCTGCCACACATGGGTCAGTTTTGCTCTAGCTTTGGTCTTTGGTCTTCTCTCTCTCTCTGCTCTCTCCAGAGTAGTAATGCCAACTGTCTTGCTTTCAGCCACTCTGATCGTGTCCCATTATTTATTGCTAGTCCTGATCATTTATTTAGTTCCAGACTCAGGTTTCAATGTACCTTCTGGGAAGGTTCATTTTATGTCAGACAGGGACCTCAAACAATGCCTCAAGCTGAAGTCATCATCCTTTCCCTCAGAGTGGTCCCTTCCCATATTGTCCAGTTTTGTAAATGGCACAACCATCCATTCCGTTAATAAAGGCAGAAATCTGGGAGTCATCATTGCCTCCTTCCTTCTCCTCACCCCCTACATCCAATCCATCACCAAGTCTTATCATGTCTACTTCCTCAATATCTCTCCAATTTGTCCCCTTCTGTCCAGCCTCATTTTCTGTTTTGTTTCATTTATTCATTCATTCAGCAGTTATTGAATTCTTTGTGACTGTCACTGTGCCAGACTCTGGGGAAACCATGGTGAACAAGATGGTCAAGTTATCTGCCCCATGACACTTAACGTTCTAGTGAGGGAAACACATAGTGAAGAAACACACGAATAAATACACATGGAGACACAAAGGGAGTAAATAGATGGCTGTGACAGATAACAACAGGAGGACCTACTTTGCAATAGACCCCAGCAAGCCTCCCTGCTACCTTTTCCTCCATCCTCCAACACAGAAGCCAGGTTACTCTTCCTAAAGATTAGAAAAGTTAACCCCTGCTCCAAAACCTTCCATATCTTTACCTGTGTCTTCTCCTTTGCCTGGAACGCCTTCTCCATTGGCCCAACTCTGCCTGTTGAAGCCTTCTCTGGAGCTCTCCAAGTGGACACAACCTTTCTGTCCAGATGGAACTGATCACTTCCCATCCTTTGTGAGTAACAGATCCACACGCCCGGCTCCAAGTCCTCTGAGAGGAGGGACTCTGCCATATTCACATCTGTGCCTCCTCCATGCCAACACAGTGCCTGGCATATAATAGATACTCTACTGTGTGTTAGTAGATAAACATGTATTGACCTGAGCACACACCTAAGCATGAGCCTGAGAGTCAGGAGATCAGGTTTCTAGTCTCTTTCCCTTCCTGCACTTCAGTTTCCATCTTTACAACATGAGCGGATGGGACATGATGGTTTCTAATGCCTCAGTCCTAGTACTTTACGCCTCCATCCGTGATGAATTTGTCTGACCCTTCTGGGAAGCCATTGACCTTGCCAACCTATAACCTAAGTTTACAAACCTTTGGATGAAGAGGGATGGTTTTTGACCTATGTGTCAGCCTCTGCCTGAATCGGCCCTTCCAGCTAATAATATTAGCCAGCTTTTGCTGAGCACTTACTGTGTACTGTGCTAAGATCTTTGCATGTATTTTCTCGTTTAATCCTCACAACAATCGTGGAGGTCAGATTTTACAGATAAGGAAACTGAGGTTTGAGGAGATTAGGTATTCTGCCCAGTGTGATACAGTAAGTCAGTGGCAGAGCTTGGATTCTAATTCAGGCCTCTCTACTGTCAGAGCTCCTGTTCTTAACCGCTCTGCTGGTTGCTGACCTCTAACAGTGGTCTGGAGCTTGGCTGCACGTTAGGCTCACTTGGGGGGCTTTAAAAATTATTGATGGCTGTGTCCTACTCCCAGAGATCCTGGCTCAGTTGGTCTGGGGTATGGCCTGGTTCTTGGGGATTTTTCATTGTGCAGCCATGATTAAGACCACTTATGTGGAGGCCCAGCCCTCAGGTCTGAAGCTAATCCTGACCTGGGCCACTCCAGCCCCACTGGGTTTTTCAGATGGGGTGGGAGTGGAACTTGGGAGAGAGGTAGTACATAGGGGCAGGAGTAGGGGGAGAAGTGGTGTGATGGAAAATGTATCTGGAATTTCTCTTATTATATAGGCTGTAGCACCTGGGGCTGGGAGAGAATCCTGGGCCAAACTTGTGTCCATTGTGATTTCTTTGCCACCTCCAGCCATACATGGGTCCAAACTGTATGACTGGTTGTCCAGCAGAGCATATCTCTTCCTCATGGGCTTGATGCTCTTGTCCAAAGCCCCATCCCCACCCAAAGACTTGGATGCTATTTCCTGCTCACTCAAGCCCTAGCTAGAATGCTGTTGTCAATGCAGAGAATCTAGAATCCTACCACTCTGCTACCACCAGGTGGTCATCCATCCCTTGGCCTCTTGTCACTGGACCCGCCGCAACACTGAGCCTGACCAAGGTCAGAGTTCACACCCCATTGGACCCAGCTTCCTGCTCTGGAATCATGTTTCTGGCCTCAGCTTCACCAGGGTCTGGCTTCCTCCTTCCCCACCAATTCTGATGGCTGAGGTCACAGCATGCCTTGTAGGCAAGCCCACCCAAGTTATGATATGATGAGATCAAGCAACCTCTTTCCAGAGGACCGGGGTTACTTTTTTGAGGGCAGTGCCAGGCTAAAGTAGTCCTGTGCCCTGAGAAACTGGCCTCTGCATGACTGTGTGCCGGGGTGGGGTACCCCTGAGGTAGAGAGGGTCTGTTCGGGGGAGGAAGGCTGTGAGCTGCTGGGTGGGCCAGGTGGGTGTGGAGGAATTCTCTGTCCAGCTGCACATCTTTATTCATAATGCTTGATTGTTCCTGGCTAGGGAGCTGATCATGCTGTGTGTGTTGAGGAGGGGGGATCCCAGGCAGACGGGCAGGCGGTGGGCTCACTCTGCTCCCTTCTTCTGTAACTGCAGTGGGAGTAGGGGTGGCCACAAGCCTGGGGCTCTCAGGCTGCTGACAGCTGGTCCTGATTTGCGGACAATGGGAACTCAGCTCACAGTGCATCCCACCCGAGCCCCGGCTCAGTTTGGGACTGCTTGAAGGCTTGCACAGGAGTGCAGGGTAGAAGGGCTCAAAGGGCGTGCTGCAGAAGAGGCTACAAGAAAAGTCTCGGTCAGAGAGGGGAGTGAAGAAGTGCGGGGGAGGGCAGCGGGAATGAGGCATGCCAGCTGACCTCACTGAGCTGGGCAGAGCCTGAGCAGTGACCTCCATTTTTGTAGCCTGGAGCCCTTGCAACCTCACTGCTTAGGGAAGAGGTGCCAGCTGACATCCCTATAGGGGCAGGGACTCAGCCAAGGGCACATGGAGTCTGTAGCAAATCTGAGACTGGCAGCCAGGCCTCCAGGCCCCGGGCCACACTCTTCCTGCTGCTAGAACCAACTACTCCTTGTGCTGAAGCTCTGGTCCCTGACCCCAGGCCAGCCTGAACCCCTATGAACCCGGCCCCCCAGGACCTGCCAGAGAGCACAGGGAGGAGCCCTGGGGTGACATGGACCCCTGCAGTCCTGGCCCAGCTCCCTCTGAGCGGGCACTCCCTCCACCCACCCTGCCCTGTCAGGCACAGGGGCACCTGAGCTGCTCTGAGGGGATCTGGGTCTGAGCTGGGCCAGATGGGGTGGGGGAGATGTGGGGAAATGGAGACAGGAGGACCAATAATAATAGCCCAATGTGTTCTCATCGCAAGAAAAAAAGTTGTAACTATGTGCGGTGATGGATGTTAACTAAACTTATTGTGGTAATCGTTACACGATATATATGGATATAAATCATTATGTTGTACACCTAAAACTAATACAGTGTTATATGTCAAGAAAACAAATAATAGCTCAATGTATTGAGCATCTAGTATGTGCCAGGTACAGTGCTAAGCGCTTTGCCCACATGATCTCATGTTATCCTCATAGGCACCCTGTGTCATTAACCCCATTTTACAGAGGAGGAAACTAAGGCTCAAAAAGGAGAGTTAATTTGCTCTAGGTCTCCTGGCCAGTGATTTGCAGAGCAGAGATTTGAATCCAGGACCACTTGACTCCCAGATGAATGTCTTGCCACTAAGCTATTTTATGAATGCTTCAGGCTAAGAGAGCTTTTGAAAGGGCCTCTAATCCATGCCTCTGAACTCAAGCAGGAGTGTAAATTCCAGCCCCAAAGCCATAGATTGAGCTTAAATCTTTGAAAGACTTGTCAGGAGCTGGTGAAGGCCCCCTGTCTCTGGATGGGGTGAAGTACTATTCCTGCCTGGAGGTGGCAACCCCTGCCCTGGGGCGGGCCGGGGGCAAGCACAGGTTACTTCATCTTGCTGATGGGAAGGCTAAGGTCAGCCAGCGAAAGATGGAGTAGACATTCCAAACCTCAGTCTTCTCATCCACCCAGGGCCAGGCTGAAGTGCTGTGAAAGGCAAGCTTGGCACCGAGCTGGGCTCCTGCCTTGGGAGATGTGAGTTACTAAGAGACCAAGAATTCTGCAAGATCGAGAGCTAGAGTTAGTTTTTTAGGGATACTTGGGACCTTTGTGGAGATGCAGAGGCCTCCCTGCCCTGGGCAGCTTTGTCTGTTGCCCAAGCAATAGTCCATTAAAGAGGCCTGGGCTGCTGGTGGTGGGGCACAGGCGAATAGTGGCAGGAGGGGAGGGAGCCCAGTGGGGCCCCAGCCCCAGTGCAATGCTACCCCCAGCTCAGAACAACTCAGCCAGGTCTGCCCCAGGGAGGGCATCGGCCAGAGGCAGAGGCCTGCTGTGGGTGGAGACGCTCCTGTGCAGAGGAGCCTCCCTGGGCGTAGGCACTCCACTGGGCTCTTTGCACAGAGGGCTCCCAGTTCTTCCCACCAGCATTGCGAAGTGGACCTGAGAATTCTCTTCATGTGACAAATGTGGAAACGAGGGCCTGATAGGGTATTAGCCCAAGGCCACAGAGCTCCTGAATTACCAAGGCAGAATTAGAAGCTAGATTGTGCTTCATCCTTAGCCTGGCAGCCCTGGGAGGGAGGAAGGAAGGCCAGGTTTCTGTGCCTATGACCTGTCCAGGCTGGGCCAGGGTAGGGCTGAGCGTGGGGAAGAGGGGCGCAGGCTGCCAGGAGGGAGAGCTGTGTGCGTTTGCGTGTCTCTTTGTGGGCGTGTGTGTGCCTGTGTGTTTCTGTATGTGTCTCTCTCCTGTCGGCTGTTCTGCTTCCTCAGCAAGCCTTTCCCTCCCCCCTCCACTTCATTTCTCTTTCTTCTTCTCCTTATTCCTCATTGTCGTCCTCTTTTTTTTAATGAGACTTAATTAGCATCGAGTTCCTCCTCTGACTCCCTCTCCGCCCTCTCCCCACCCCTGCCCTCCCCTCCCTCCTTCCCAAGGTACAGGCCAAGTGATCTGACAAATGCACTTGAGAACAAAGCACCAGGCTAATTCCGGGCCTGCTCAGGAAGCAGGAGCTGAGCTGAGATAATGGGTCTGAAATAGCCCAGCATGATTATGCTTCCTCAGCCTGTGGCTAAGCGGGTGCAGGCTCAGGCGGGCAGGCGAGTGGCGGGTGGACGGGCGGGCGCCCGACACCGCTTGCCTCAGTCCTGCCAGTGGGACCATGCCCAGTCCTGATCCCTTCCTTAAAAGCCCTCCAGATGCCCTAGGTGGTGAGTGCCATGCTTCTGCACCCAAGTCAGTCCTCTTCTGGTCTTCCCAGGAGCCACTATCCCTCCTGGGAGCCTTCGGACACTAGCAGGGACAATCCTGGGTCAGCAAGAGCCAGACACTTGACCACAGTCACCCGACAGGTTGATGGCAAAGCTGTGTCAAGAATCCAAGAGGCCAATCCCTCAGTCTGGGACCTCTAGGAACTTGAGTACTGGGGGAGATGGAGCCCTCCAAGATGGCCAGAGAAGAAGGGGCAGCTGAGTCTGTTCTGGCATCTGAAGCAAGACAGGAAATTGGCATAGTGCCCACCAGAGGGGTGGGTCAGATGTCACTTGAATGTCCTCTGCCTCAGCTTCCTGGAGCTTGTCCAGAGCTTGAGGCCAGACTGAGGGAGAAATAGTCAGGAGGATGGGCCGAGGAGGAGCAGGAATCACCCTTCGCAGGCCCCTGCCCCCTCTCATCTCCCTGCCCCTGCGGCCATGCCTTCATCCTGCTCTAGACATGGCCTGGAGCCCTGCATGAGAACAGTCATGGATCTTTACTCCCTGGCTCAGTCGTCAAGTGTGCTTCCCTTCCCAGACCCAGCGACCAGTGACTTATTTGTGGACATATGTCCATTTTGCTTTATTCATCCATCCAATACGCATTTCTTAAGCTCCTCCCAGTGCCAGGCTCAGTGCCAGGACCTGGGGACTCAGAGGAAAATCAGAAAGAGGCCCTGCTCTCGGGGGCCCTTAGTCTGGTGGGAGTGATAGGCAAAATTGACAGATACAGTACAGTGTCATCTGTCTGGTGACAGTAGGAGTCCAAGAAGCCCTGGGAGTTGAGAGGGAGGGGGTCAGGGAAGGCTTTACAGAGGAGGTGACATTTGAACTAGGCTTGAAAGATGAATAGGGCTCTGCCAGGGTAAAGATGGAGGGGGCTAGAGATTTGCTCTCTTCATGGCACAAGGGAGCTGGAATGTAAAAGTGGTAAACAAATGTGTTCTAATGTACTGTTGATGATTTACAACCGGGAGATCCTGGGACTAGAAGGAAGCAGAGGATGGGGAACTGCCCGGCTGGGTGAATGGGCCCCACTGGCATGCAGACCTGGTGGGCAACTGCCCACTGCGCCTCCCCCAAAGAGCGATCTGCCCTAATGCAGGCCTTCGGGCTCTCTCCTCAGACCTGCAGCACTGACCTTGCTATTTCGTGATCAATCCTCAGCCCTAACCACACCAATGGAACCCAAACCTCAGCCCTCGACTCCTGTTCTCCAAACAGAGCCCCAGGCCTTCCACCTTTGGTTTTCATTGCTAAATTTATTTCTGACCCCATTGTGCCAGACTGCCCTCAGCCCTGCATCCGTTTAACCACTAGAATCCCAGAGATGGCCTTGCCATCTGCATGTTTGCTTCAGCTGCGGCCAGCTATGGCATGAGCAGATCACCTTCCTTTGGTGCTTTTCCATCTCTTGAGCTGTTCCAGGACTTAATATAACCTTCCTGGCTTTTCCTGCAGCGAGGTCCCTATGGGAGCCCAGTCCAGGCTTTCTGAGCATGTATTAAAAGGCTCAGGCTGTCTCCCAGAGCCACCATGTATAGTTGTACAGGTTGTAAACTGCACAAGAGTGTTTAGTCGAGAGCATGAGCGGGGGCTGACATACAGCCTGCCATCTATTTACCAATCTTGTGCACCCTGGTGCAGGCTGTGTCTGCCTACAGAGGGTGCCCTTTTCTAATTAGCACAAAGGTGCTGAATGGGTGGGAGGAGCCCTGGCTCACGACCCCTACCCCCACCCAGTCCCATCCCATCCCCATGACAGAGCCCTGGAGGAAAGGGACTGGAGATGATGAACTCTGCAAGGCCCTCCCAGCTGAGAAACCTAGGTTTGTGAGCTGCAACAAATATCTGGTGAGTGTAGCCAGCTCTGGGACAGAGGCTGTTCCGGGCTGTGCAAAGGGACTGTGTGTGAGGATTAGTGAAAGGAAATGAAAATTGAGGATGACCCTCAGGGGAACTGACTGCAGATGATGTCAGAAAGGAGGCTGTCTCCTGGAGAGCAAGGGACCCGAACAAACGGCTGCAGAGATGAGGAGGCAGGGAGGTGTGGGAAGGAGGGGGCTGTCTCCATTGTCCCCAGCAGCTAGGCAGGCAGCCACCTTCAAAGTCCATGCCCCAGTCAGCCCACCCGGTTTTCTGACCCCTACCTGCTTCGTAGCTCTCCTGGTGCCTCGGGAGCTAAGGGGGAACGTTCCTGTTGAGGGCCTCCAAGGACCCAGGGTGGGAGGGCAGGGAGGAGGGAATCATCAGGACAGGGTCTTACCTCCTGGCAGCACACTTCACAGCTTGCAAAAGAACTCACTCTTCCAAACATGTTCACTGTAGGTTCTTTCAGCCACGTTGCAAGGTGGGTATTATTATTCCCATTTTACAGATGAGAAAACTGAGGCTCAGGGAACTATGAAGTGACCTATGTATAGTCACTCAGCTAATAAGTTGCAAAACCTATATATGAATCCCATTCTGCTTGACTCCCAAGCCCGGGCTTTTCCCATTGCATACCACTGCCAGCCATGGCCACGAGCTGAGGGCCGGGTGTTACCTGTCAATGCGGTCAAAAACTCGAAACATCCTGTTTTGGAGTGATTTGCTCCATTTTCCAGGAGAGTAAAACTGAGATCACACACAGCTAATAAGCAGCTGAGTTGTCAATGATGGCCTTGCAGTGGAGCAGAGAAGGGGGGAGTGTTTTGAGAGAAAGAAAGAAAACACGTGCATGCGTGTGAGTGTGCATCAGGCAAAGGGCCAGGACACATCATGCAGCACCCATGCCAGCTGGGCAGAGGAACGGAGATGAAAGGGCCCAGCTGGAAGTGGCTTTGGGAGGGGAGGGGAGGGGAGTGGGGAGTATGTGGGTCTGGTGCTGTGGCTAGAAGTTTGTACCGTAGAGAAGGGCAGGCTCCCTTTATTGAGATTTTTCCCTGAGTTGGAAAATAGTTTTCTTCTTTTTCAGGGAGCTTGCTTTCAACTGGGCTTGCTCTCCAAGGCTCTGTCACTGCCTGCCCCTGCCCCCACTATGGGGGCTCTGCCTGCTTCCACGTCCCCAGCTGGAGCCCCAGCCCTACTCCTTAATTCCAGCGGGGCAGGCAGCATGCCCTCATGCCCGATTGATTCTCCTAGCACACACAGGTAATTCATCTCAGCTTCCCTTCCAGGCCCCCACCCCCAGATGTGCGGCCTTCCCAGCAGCCAGAGGCCAGCTCACCCCACCCATATCACCGGCCAGCTGCAGCCCCTCATTTCCCGGGGAGGAGAGAACTAATAAAGGACAGTCTCTGAGCCACAGCACACAACCCCATTCTTTCTTGCCGCAGCCGCCCCAGAAAACTGAGGGGAGAGATATAAAGGAAGCAAGTGTGAGTGGAGATAGAGTTTCCATCTGAGGAGGGGAATGGAAAGGTGGGGATGTGTGGCCAGGGCTGGGACAAGAGTGGGCCAAGGCTGGGGCCTGAGCAGAGATGGAAGTCCCTATTTACAGCCACTTTGGCCCCTACACCAGCTTCTGAGGAAGGAAGAAGGGGAATATGGGTCTGAAACAGAGAGTGGTGAATATGCCAAAGATGGTGGGCCTGGTGCGGGTACCCTGAATGGGGAGTCCTGAGAGCATCCTTTCTACCTTTCCCTTCCCTTCCCTGACCCCTCCCAGAGCCCAGCAGGAGAGTCAGGAGCCCTGGCCTCCAAGCCTAGCTCCACACTGACCCACAGTGACCTTGGTCTGCTCCTTTACTCTTTTCTCCAGGCCTCAGTCTCCCCAAATGTGGAATGGGCTCCTCCAGACACCCTACAAGTCTATGAGTTAGGACAGGATGTGCTGCTGCCTGTGCTTCATGGGAACACATGGGAAGCCCCTTGTTCCTCACCTATCAGACCTGGCAGAACCCTCAGGAGAAAGTGGGGTATTTGCCAGGGGCTTGGGATAGGCAGAGGCTGAACTCTGCAGGAGATATATCCCCTCCCATTCTGCCCAGAAGAAGGAGGTGGGCAAATCTTGGGCTATGAAACTCACCCCTCCCCACTTATGGGGATCCTGGTATAACATTCATTCATTTATTCAATTCAACAATTATTTATTATGTGTGATGTGCCAGCCACTACTGCGGGCTCTGGGGATTGAGCAATGAACAAAATGTGAAAAGCCCTGCCCTCGTGGAGCTGACATCCTAGTGGGGAGTGAGGGACAATAAGCAGGTAACTCCTCTTCTATCGACCAGAGTTTGGGGGATGGGGGCAGGAAGCAAGGCCAGGGATCCCTGGGCCATGTCAGGACCCCTCCTCCCCAGCATTGCTCTCAGAGAGGAGCCCTATGCCCTTCTCCCACAGGAGCTCTCTCACCAGCACTAGGCCAGTTTAGGCTAGGTTCAGAATTTAAGGGTAGCGTGCAATGACCAATCCCTTGTGTCTGGGTTCTGGAATGGGAACGCCTCCTACCCTGCCCACTGGGCCCTGCTTGCTTGGGATAGACCCAAGATTCAGCTCTGTGAGTGAAGCCTGAGCTGGCCCTGGTGTGGGCCCCATGGCTGACACCAATCTTCCCAGTGGCAGAGGGCCTAGGCTGCTTGGGCCCTCTGTTGCTTAGGGGAACATGGCTGAAAGAGTTCTAGATTTGGGGTTGCATGACTAGGCTCTGATCCTCTCTCTGCCATCTACTCCTTGGCAGACAGCGGGCGTAAGTTTTATCACCACTTACCTTGGTTATTAGGAAGGTGGCAAATGTGACAATGTATGAGAAGGTACTTTGGAAAGAGTAAAGCTCTTGCCAGATATTAGAGTTTATTCATGTCTGTCTTTGCATTTCCTTGGGTTCCTGCTCAAAGTGGGAGCTCAGTGTTTGTTGATAAAGCCTTTGCATTAGAGAGCACCTACCCACTCCTTTGCCCTATGTGCCCACGGCCAGGAGCAGAGTTGGGGTAGGATAGTCAAGAGTGGTTGATCTTTGCTGAACAGCTTTGACTCTTGCTCTAGATCTGTTATTGATGGGCTGTATGTCCGGGGTCAAGTCCTTTGACTTCTTGGAACTCTGGGTTCTTGCCTATGAAGCAGGCAGAAAAATCTCCTGCTCTGCATCCCAGAGGTTTCTAGTGATGATCAACTCAGACACTATCAGAGCTCTTGGCCATTTGTAAAGTGGGGCATGGATGGTACCTATTCCCAGGCCCACAGGGCCAACAGAGTGCCAGGACCATTCCTCCCTCCTAGCAGCCCCGAGGTTTAATTGGGCTGGTTATTCCCAGGGCCTGACTCAGGAAGGGCCTGGCATGGGGGAGGGGGATTTCCTAGGGAGAGCCAGGCCTATGCAGCCAGTCCCTTCCCCTGCGCCCACTCACTAAGCTTGTCCCCCAGCAGGAGTCTGGTGCTCTGAAAGCATCACCTGTTCCAGATGCCCCTGATCACTCCATGGAGGAGTGAGGTGATGGTCATCATCAGCTCTCAGAGAGAGAGAAAGAGAGAGAGAGAGAGAGAGAGAGAGAGAGAGAGAGAGAGAATGCAGAGAGGGTGTACGAGCCAGAGACCAAGAGAAAGGAACTCCCAGCAACTGAGAGAGACAGGGAAAGTAGGAAAAAGAGAAACAATGTGAGAGATAGAGAGAGGCAGAGGATACCAAGACAGAGAGATTGAGATAATTGGGAGAGACTGGCAGCATGTGTGTGAGAGAGAAACAGAGACAAGGAGACTGAGCAATAGATGAGGATGAGAGAAAGATTTGGGAGAGAGTGATATTGTGTGAGAGAGATGGAGAGAATGGGAGAGAGCCTGCGAGACACTGGTGAGATGGAGAGAGAGGGTGAGTGTGAGTGCTGCCATAAACCAGAGGCAGAAAGCACTTCAGACAGTTTTCCTTCTGCTGCCTCCCGCCAAGGTGTGGGGTGCAGGACTTGGGGAAGCAGGCCTGGGCTGGGCAGGGCTGAGCCCCTTCGGGTAGGGGAGATAGGTATGATGGGGTCAGCACCCCAGAGTCCCTGACTCCCTCGGCCAGGAGAAGCCCCTGTGACTTGTCCCAGCCCGTTTGCTGCTTCAGAGGGAGGCTGAGAGTGTGCTAAAAGGGGGCCCTAGGGATGGGGGTGGGGGGAAGAAGGCCACCTTGGCTGAGGAAAGGGCCCTGACTTGGGAGCTCTGGATTCTAGTTCCAGCTCTGCCACCACTTGGCTTTGAACCTGAGGTTGGGCCTTTCCCCTTTTTGGGCCTCAGTGGGCTTTTCTGTACAATGAGTGTTTCTAGGGAGGGTTGGGGTGAGGGAGTTGAATTCAATAATCTCCTCCAGCTCTGATGTTCTAGGATTCACCTAAGGAGAGGCAGGAGCAAATGAAATCCCTCAAGGTACAGAAACCCACAGGCGGAGAATTTCCAGTCTCCATGTGAATATTTTTTTTCTGTAGAGAAGGCTAAGAAGTTAGATTCTCAATCTCTGGAGAGAAATACAATTGGATTTCTGAGGGTGGGGGAGGTAAGAAAACTCTGAAGAAGGACTGCTTGGTCTTGAGCAGAGGGAGGCCCCCTCTGGTGAAGGAGGGCTTAGCTTGCCTGCAGGTAGAGGAATGGCCAGGATCGTTGCAAAGGCCCCTGCCAGTCTGCTTGTAGGCATTTTGAGGGTTGCTGGGTAGCAGTTGGGAACCCCAATGGCTGTGTTGTCCCCAGACAACCTGGGGGCTGGCCGCTGTGGGGTACAGTCTTGCCCCCTGCTCTAGTAACCGAGAGTTCAGTCAACAAGGTAAAGGAAGACAGTGGGGCTGGCGTTGGTTACCAGGAGTCGGCCAGCTGGGGAAGGGCTAACAGAACCTTGTCCTCCTGCCATGCTGCTGGAGTGGGGACCCACAGGGACTTCACAGCTACCACCTCAAGCACCAGAGACCTAGACTGTGGCAACAAAGATGACAGAGAATCTGCCTGGCTGGTGGGTTGGGGGAGAAGCGAGGGTCGCCCCATGCAGGCCCTTTCCAACATGCTCTGTGCTTCCTCCTCCCCACTTCGTCTTGCAGGCCTGCCCTCCATTCCCACTCCCACAGTGAACGGGTCTTGTCCTTAGAGAAGAGGGGGCTATTGTGGCCAGGTGGGCAAGCCCTGCAGGAGGGGCGGGGAGGCTTTGCCCAGCCCAGGAGCATTACTCTCCCCAGCTCCATGGCACAGGAGTCGGACCTGCTCACAGTACTCTCATTTTCCACATTGATAAACTGAGGCCACAAAGAGGTCCCAGTCGCATCTTCCCCTGTCTCTTAATTTGGCAGGAGAAAGCAGTGCTGGTTGAGAGTGAGGGCATACCCGGCGCTTGCTTGCATCCTGGTGGCTTTGTCTGGAGATAAGGATGCCAGTGTCTCTAGCTTTGTTCTTGATCTCCCTTGAAGGACCAAAAGAAAAGATGGGTTGGTTGTACAGGAAAGACAAAGAAATGTGATATCACAACACTCATCCCAGAGGTGAGGCATTTGAAGCTCAGAAAGCCTGGGTGACTTGTCCACAGTCAGACGGCTAGTGGGGGCATGGCCACGATCCTCCATGCTTCAGGCTCCACAGCATCTGCCGATTTTCTTGGTTGGTTTGTTTCTTTTCGTCTTTCTCATTTTGGGGGTAAGAGGAGGATGATAAAAAGTAATACATACTCACTATAGAAAATTTGAAAACCACAGAAGAGTATTACCAAGAAAATACCAGCTATAATCTCACTAACCAGGGAAGCCACTGTTGACTTTTTGGTATCTTTCTTTCTAGTCATTGTTTTTCTCTGCACACACATGCACACACTCACACACACACAATTCTCCTTTTTACACAAGAGATCGTACTGACCATTCTGCTTTTTTTAAATTGTGGTAAAAAACACATATCATGAGAGGTGCCCTCTTAGCACATTTTCCGGTGTACAGTATTGTTAACTATAGGCACAATGCTGTACAGCAGATCTCTAGGACTTTTCTATCTTGCATGACTGAAACTCTACACCCATTGAACAGCAACTCCCAATTTCCCCCTCCCTCCAGGCTCTGGCAACCAGCATTCTACTTTCTGTTTCTAAGAATTTGACAATATTAGCTTCCTCATATCAGTGGAATCAGGCAGTATGTGCCCTCCTGTAACTGGCTTATTTCACTTAGCATAGTGTCCTCCAGGTTCATCCATGTTGCCACATATCTGTGGCAGGATTTCCTTCTTTTCAAAGGCTGAATAATATTTCATTGTATACATATATACCACATTTTCTTTATCCATTTATTTGTTGATAGACACTTAGGTTGTTGCCATCTCTTGACTATTGTAAATAATGCTGCTATGAACATGGGTGTGCAAATATCTTTTCGAGACCCTGCTTTCAATTCTTTTGGCTATATATCCAGAAGAGGGATTGCTGGATCATACAGTAGTTCCATTTTTAATTTTTTGAGGAACCTCCATACTGTTTTCCATAGAGGCTGTGCCAATTTACATTCCCATCAACAGTGCACTAGGGTTCCAATTTCTCCACATCCTTGCCAACACTTGTTATTTTCTGGTTTGTTTGTTTGTTTTTCATTGTTGTTATAATGGCCACTCTGACAGGTGTGAGGTGATATCTCATGTGGTATTGATTTACATTTCCCTGGTGATGAGTAATATTGAGCATCTTTTCATGTACCTGTTGGCCCTCTGTATGTCTTATTTTGGCCACTCTGTTTTTGTGCCCTGAGTTTCCCATATATCGCTGAACCATAAGCTTTTCTCCATATCATTAAATATTCTTTGCACTGCCCCTTACTTCACCGGGAAGTCACGGACCTGAACTTGGAGAGCCTCAAGGTCCTGCCAGGCTTCTGTCGGTGCCTAGTGCCTCAGCAGGTCCGTGGCCTGGCAAGGGTAGAGGTGGGAATAAGTCCTGGAGAGGCCCTGGAGCAAAAATGACAAAGAATGTAAAATTTGGTGGCAGAAAACCCTAGGTTCAAATCCAGATTTTGCCACTTCCAGGCTGCCTGGCTTTGGGTCGGTCAGTTCCTCTCTGAGCCCTGGCTTCCCCATCTGTAAAATGGCATTAATAGTAGAATCTATTTCATGGCCCTTTTATGTGGCCTCACTGAGCATGCCAGTACTTAAGTCACGGAAAGTCCCTTCTGAACATCAGCTATTATTATTGTGAGAATGTCAGGAGGCCTGAGCAAGTTCCTTCTCTTGCCCTGGCCTTAGTTTCTTCATCTGTACTATGGGGGACTGTACTTGATGCCCCCTTTCAGCTCTGATTGTCTTGAGGTCTCTCTGAATAGAGGTGGAAGGAAAGTGGATGTTAGCCATGGAGGAGCTGGGCACTCCGCCTCTGACCTCCTTGTCTTTGTGGTCCTCAGGTCTTTCCTCCAGCAGACCTATTCCCCCTGGGGCTGAGGCCCAGACAGGCTCTCATGTGGCCCTGGCTTGGTGGGGCCTCTGGCCAGAGTAGGGCTAGGCTGGGCTGCACTGCTACAGAGAGCCTTCTGTAGGGGCCTCGGTTGCATCCAACAACACCCTGGAGAGTGTGAACATTTGATTTTGGCACCTGTTGGTAGAGTCACAGGGAGGGGGAGGCAAGGCCCCCGGAGGCTGGAATTGGGCAGAACTGGGCTCACCTTGTTCCAGCTCAGAACCAGTTACTCGATTTGGCTTTATAAAGATGGAGACAGCGTCTAGTATGGGGTTCCTGCCAGTCCTTGAGACTGGTTCTCTTCTTGCCTGCAGGAGGATCTCAACCATGGGATGGCCTTCAGAAAATATTGAATCCAATTCTTCCCATTGTATGGATGGAGACATTGAGGCCAGGAGGGGAGAAAGGGGTAGTCCACACTGCCCATCTCTTCCATGTTACTGGGTAGGATGCAAAGATCAGTTCCGTTTAGCTTCTCTGGAGATTATGGGTGAGCAGAACCAGAGGATGAACTGGATATAGGTTAGATAAGCAGATGAACTTCCCAGCAAGGCCCTAAGCTCATCAAATCTTAGCGTGTCAGAGCAGAAAGGAACCATGAGAGGTCATTCTAAGCCAAAGGTTTGGAGACTATTTTCAGCCACATAAACTGCGTAGCTTGAGGCCTAGGTGGGGAACCCAACCCCTGCACCATCCTCCAGCTGCACCCCCAGACACACCTGCAAAGAACCCTGCAGCTGAGCTCACAAAGAGAGAGTGGCTGGCTCGAGGTCCAATGAGGAGACACCAATTTGCGCATGATGGTGTCCCTCGCAGGACACACACTGCCCTTCAGTTAGTCTCCTTTGGCCTGCACCCTGCGAAAACACGAGCTCTCTGGGGACTCCAGCTTACTGTTTCTTTAGCATCTCTGCTTGCCCCCTGCATATGTCACATCAGGGGCTCAGCTTCGTGTTGGCTGCCTGAGTCTGTGCAGACCAAGGGGTACCGGACTGGGAGGGGCGTGGGCAGAGCAACTGGCAGAGCCTCGGCCCAGGGCTCTGACAGCTGTGGCCATCTGTGTCCATCTGTGTCCTGACACTGGAGGAGCTCTAGCCCCAGCAGTGGCAACCTGGGGCCTTTCCTAGGCAGCACCTGTGTGCCCAGGTGTTGCCCAGAGGACTGTGTCTGTAGTCCTGAGGCCACAGGCTGCACTGGAAGGGGAGATGTAAGTCCATCCAGCCCTCATCTCTGGGGCTCACAGCCCCTTCTGAAGTCCAGGCAGGTGGCAGCAGGAACTACTGACATTAAAAGCCAAAGCTGGGGATTGGGTCACAGGCCCAGTCAGCAAGCGTTTCACTTGTCACCCAACTTCATTCAGCTGCCATTTTTGAGAATTCCTTCTTGGAGGCCAAGAGCGGCTGGCCTCTCTCTCCAGATGATATTAGGGGAGAAGAAGGAGATAGGGTTCATGAATTGTGCACCTATAATGTGCAGACATTGGGCGAGGTGCTTCTCTCACATGATTTGATTTACTCCTCAAACAACACCATGAGGCAGGCGTGATTGTCCCCATTTTATGGCTGAATTAACGAAAGCCCAGAGAGGTTGTGCTACCCCCTTCAAGTCATGCAGCAAATAGGCTGAGCTGGGAGAGAGCCGAGCTAATTTGGCCTCACTCCAGAGCTGGTGCTCTTTCCGTCGCTCCTACAAGCCTCTCAGAGAGACTTAGCTGCTGGGCGTTGGGGTAGGGCAGGGAAAAGCGAGGGCCAAGGTTGGGCACCCTTGTCTGGGGCCCCTGGAATGCTGGGCTGCCTTTAAGCCCCTCCTCTCCCAACTCTCTCTGAGCTCTCAGACTGGCAAGTGGCGTGGAGGACAGGGTGCTAGGAGGAGCCCAAGGGACTGGAGGACAGGAGAAGCAGGACTAGAGGACGCAAAGAGCTTCCCCCAGCCCCAGGAACTCCCTGCTTGGCCCCCTGCCAGTGGGGCGGCTCCAGAGAGACCTTCTGGGAATAGAGAAATTCATTAGTCGATGTGCAAGTCCCAAACCGATTAGCGATTTATACTCTGGGCTCAAACGACAGGTGGCTTAGGTTTATTATCTGACTTAGCCCAAAGTCCACCCAGTTCCAGCCCTCCCTCCTTTCCCTTCTTTCTGTAATCCTCAGGAATGGACCCTTAGCCTGACTTGCCCTAAGCCCTTCCTTTAATCCCCACAGCCTAGGCCAGTTTCCAGGAGGAAACGTGCTGGGGATGGTAGTGGTGGGGAATGATGGGTGGCAGGGTGCCAGGATTCTCTCCTGAACAGCAGGAAGTTTTCTAATCTGAGCTTTGTCCATTCAGTGACCAAAGAGGACTTCATTTCCATTTTGGGGCAGGGCAGGAGGAAAGAGAACGGGGTACTGCAGCAAGAAGGATGGAGGATAGATATCAAAGGGAACTTCCAGAGTGCTCAAGTGTTGATTCTTGGGCTGGGTAAATGCTCCGATTGGCTGTGGGAAAGGGCCAGGGATAGAAATGACACAGGCTGGGCCTGTAGCCAATGGGAACTTCCCCACAGAAGATGCCACTTAAAAGTGTTATTAAACCCTCAGGACTTTTAAAGCAGAGAACAAGGTAACTATGAACACCCTTTAAAGTGATATTGAGAGTTCCCAAGGGAGCTCTGTGTCTTTCTCACTCCCCTCTGCCTTGGGATGGAGACATGTGGCTCCCTCAATCCACCCCCCCCAGCCCCCCGTGCACTGTATCTATGGTTATGGCCACCATTCCCTTCTCTACCCTTCAGCCTAGCTCCATCTTGGGCTCTGAGCCAAGGGACCTGCAATGATTTCTAGGCTTCTCTGTAGCAAAGACAGAAGATGGGCCTGGGTCTGTCTGCCTCAGCTGGGTTCTACCCCCTGGGTGGCTTCTGGGGAGAAAGGCTGTGGTGGCCTTGAACTTCCACCTCCGATCAGCAGCCTCAGTGCTGGACTGGGAACGTTCCTAGGTGCAATTAGCTCCAGACTAGCAGACAGAAAATGAGGTGAATTGACTCCTTCCCATCCTGGGATACCCCCTCCACCCCCTAATGCTGAGCTCTGGGCTTAGGGATACAGGTGGAAAAGTCACTCAGCCAGGCCTTGCCCAGCTCTGGAGGTTACTTCTCCATCCCCCACTGGGCTTCCAGTTCAGGGCAGGAGACTCCAGAGTCCACCTGGATTGGTGCTTCTGTGGGGTTCTACTATTAGGAAATTCTTCCTGGTTTCTGACCTTAAGTCTTCCTGCTGTAACTAATTCATTTTTTTTCTGGTTCTGTCCAGAGAATCACGAGGGGAAGCTTTCTTGTTTAAGATCACATTGTGTGTGGAGCTTAGAAGATGGAAGCATCGGCTGGACCAGGAAGCCTGAAGGGGCTCCAAGTCTGCTGGAGTGGGAGCTGAGGTAGCTAGCCCCTCCCTCCTGGCTACTCTTGAGGTTCCTGTCCCAGTCCCATGAGAAGAGGCATCATGGGGCAATGGGAAAGGGCTCAGTGCAGCTACTTCCTAGCCATGTTCCCTTGAATGGAGCCAGCCCTAGAGCCCTGGTCATTTGCCTCCTGGTTCGGGGTCTTGTCAGTCACAGTCTCTCCCAGTACCATTCATCCTGCCTGTTAGTCAATTATTCAGCCAAGGGCTGTGTGCCCATCCCAGAGCGACACAGTGCCCGTCCCAGAGCGAGGCACTGCTGGGGATGGGGGTGGCACTGACAGGAATGGACTGAAGTGGCCATGCCCTACCCTTCAGAGGCTCCCAGCCTAGCAGTCCTTCCCAGCCTCACCTCCTCCTCTATAAACAACTTGGACTGGGGGTGGGGGCTAGGGGTGCTTCCAACCCAGCAGAATTGAGTAATTAAAATCTCTCCTCTTCCCCCGACAGATGACCTCCAAAGTCCGTTCCAGCCTTATGATTCTATGATTCCAGCTGGGGGTATCCAATTAACTCTTGTCATGCTTGGCTGGGCATCATGAGCTGTGGAGTGGGAAAAGGTGGGGATGCACACACCAGGATGCTCCACCCCCTTCCTCCCCTCCCATTTTCTCCCCTCCACCTCCTCCACTCCATGCCAGGGTGGTGCTTACCAAGCCTGGGCCCTGGAGTCAGAGTGTCAGAGTAGGGACAGGGCTACTGGTAGGCCTGGCTCTGGCGCTGCCTCTCTCCAGCCAGGGCCTGAGGGCAAATGGTAGACCAACTATGGCTTTACATAGTATCTGCCTGGCCCTTGGTCCAAGCCCAGGCAGAATGTGTTCCCAAAGGAAGGTCTTGAAGGGCTGGGCTGAGGGAGGGAGAGGTTGGGGCTTTGGAAGCAAGATCACTGACCAGTAAACAGGTCATCCAGAAGCCTAGCATTTTGGGTCATGTCCCCCTCACTCACCCAATGCCAGTGCAAGGCAGCCTCCTCCTGGTGGTACATTCTGCCCATTGTCCAACGGCATGAGATTTGGGGGAATTGTGGCCTCCACTCAGGATGGTGGTGGAGCCGCAGATGTGGCAGTTGTCAGAGCTGATGTGCTCCTTAGAGACTGCTATAAATAGGTACCTTCGGGTCACTGAAGACCCTCAAAATTTTTTCTTTGGCTTACACAGTGCCTATCTTAGGAAGAAATTAGCTGCCATCATTTAAAATTCAGAAGATCTTTACATAAAAATCCAGATTTATAACTTCTAAAAAATCTGAGGATCTAGTGACACCGGGCCCACATTCTCACAAGGCAACAGCTGGAGCTGAGTGGCCGCTGTCCCCACGGCCAGAGCAAATACTCTGCTTCTCCACGGTCTCCACCTGCTTGAGTTTGCTCTGCATGGGGGAAAATGGAGAAATTGAGGTCCAGAGAGAAGGGATGATGCTTGCCCAAGGTCGCCCAGCTAGGACAGGGGACAGAGCCAAGATTAGAATCCAGGCCTCCTGCCTGCTGGCCAGCCCTGTGCCCTTCCCCTGTGCTCTCCTCCCCAGAGATCCACAGAGGCTGCAAGACCCCACTGCCACTACCATCCCCTCTATTCCCAAGGCCTGGTAGCCTCAGCGGCCAGGCTTTGTCTGGTCACCTTTCTGCACAGCTCCTTCGGCTGCCTGGGCCCCAGCCCAGGCCCAGGCCCCCTTTGGGTGAGAGGAGAGGCGCTGCGGGGCCTCCACAGCCTGGCCCCATCTCCCACAGCTCTGAACAAGAATCTCATTAAGTGCAGGGGGCAGCCACCGCCGGGCCTGGGGCGTCCTGACCAAAGAGCTGGCTTCCTTCTGCAAACAGCCTCGGCTGCGGCTGGGCCGGCCAGCCGTGTGTCTGTGCATGGAGGGGGCACTGCAGCCGCCCGGCAACCTCTCATGCTGCCTCTTGCTTCCTCCCCTGCCCACCCCTTCCCTGTTTTTGTCTCCCCACCACTCTTCCTGTGCCCATCTCCTTTATTTCTGTCTCCTTTTTCTTTTTTCTCTCACCCTGGCTCTGTGTTGGTCTCTTTCTGTCCTGGTTTTGTCGTCATCTCTCTCAGAGCCCCGAGTCTGATTTCCCATCTCAGCCCTGGAGTCCTGCCTGCTTCCCTCTATCTCTATCTTGCTGCATCACCATTTTGCTGCCCCCAGGGGGTACCCTCTTAGCTTCTGTCTCTCACTCTCCATCTCTGAGCTTCACTCTCTGCCTCCCTTTCTCAGGCTCTCCAGCACTCTTGCTCTCCCTTGGGCCATCCTCACTCGGGGTCTCTGAGTCACCATATCTCTCCCTCATTGGGGCTCTCTGGCCTGCTCTGGGTCTGTGTCTCTGAGGCTGCCACAAGACGCTTCTGGGGAGGTTTGCTGTTCTGGATAAACATGGCCCCAGCAGCAGGACATGAGGAATTCTGCTGATGGCACTTTCCTCGGGGGCTAAGGAGGGGCAGTGTGAGCCGGTGGCCAGGGGCCCCAAGGAGATGGCAGTGTCCTTTCCATGCCCGTGCCCCTGCCTTCTGAGCCTCTCAGCCAGCTCAGGGTGTCTCCTCGGCTGGAAAAAAGGAACAGGCCCCAAGGGGCTGCTCACCAGGCCTAGCCCACTCTCCAACGCCTCCCCCACCGCATACACAGTATGCACACACTTCCCTCCAGTATCTATGGCCTGGCGCCAACTAGATGGAATTCAGTCCTGTGTTTCTCCTGGCCAGGCCTGCCTGGCCCCTAAGGGCCGGGGCTT
This sequence comes from Diceros bicornis minor, assembly GCF_020826845.1. Classification (NCBI taxonomy): domain Eukaryota; kingdom Metazoa; phylum Chordata; class Mammalia; order Perissodactyla; family Rhinocerotidae; genus Diceros; species Diceros bicornis. The sequence goes on from NC_080781.1 coordinate 62,424,080, forward strand.
TGGGGAGGGGAAAACACCCCAGGGACATTTGAAGCAAGGTAGTAGATGCAAGAACTCATTAAAGGCCATCACAGCCTTCCCTCTGGTCCCAGACAACACCTTGTCCTTTGCAATTGTTCTGTACTTAAAATACCTACCCTCAGAGGAAAACCTTATTGACCCCCGCCCCGGCCACTTATTCTGAGGTCTTATCCCACTGTCAGTCAGAAGGTTCCTAAATCCAAATGAAATCCTTCGTACTGAGACTCCGAGTGTGGGTGTGCCTATGACGTGTATGGTGTATAGCTTGTGTGCATGCCGCTGGGGTGTGGCTGGGTGCCTAGACAAAGTGGAGAAGGGGTCATTTATTTGGGGGTGTAGTGGGGGCAGGAAATGAGACTGCATGCAGAAGGCTCAGAGGAGACGCTGGTACAATAGTCCAGGGAAGAGACGATGGGATCCCGTGGCAGAGGGGCTGAGTGAGAGAAGGCTCAATAGCACAGGAGAAGCTGTGGACACAAATGCTGAGGAAGGGGACGTAGAAGAAGGCACTGAATGTCGTGAGTCCAGGAGGCTTCCTGAAGAAGAACTGGGGGCAGATTTGGGGGAGGAGACTTTCAGACTGAGGAACATCCAGTGCTGTGGAGTTATGTGGAGAAGCCAGAGGGTCTTCAGAGGTAGGCAGCAGGACCTGCTTCCAGGAACAAACATTCGTCTAACATCTACTCTTAGGGTGACCAAATCATCCAAATTTGCTCAGGACTGTCCAGATTTTAGCACTGCAAGTTCCACATCCTGAGAAATCCCTCAGTCCCAGGTAAGCCACCCTACCCAGTCCCAGGCAAGCCACCCTACCCAGTCCCAGGCTGGTCACCCTACCTACCCACCTCACCTACTAGGCAGTGTGCACAGGATGTCACCTCATGTCAACCTCACACAACCCTGGGGGGTAGAGTGTATTAGCCCCATTTTACAGATGAGAAAATGGAAGCTAAGAACATTTAAATAACTTGCTTTAATGTCACACAGTGAGTGGCAGGTTTGAAGCCAGGGTCTGTTGTTTCACTGCATTAAATTGTTTTATCCTGGACTCAGAGACCTTCAGGGACAAACTTAGTAACCCACCTACCTCCTTCCCCACATACATTCCAATCTCAACAGAGTTTCAAAGTCTTGACGTGAGGCAGTGTCATTTGGACCTACTGCCTGAGTCCCACTGGGTTGGAGCTGGGAGTGGGGGTGGGCTAGAGGAAGGGGGGCTTCATCTCCTTCAGTCCGAGGCCTACTAGGGCTTCACTATGGACTGCCACCTGTTGATTTTTTCGCTTCTCCCCCAGCTGGGAGCAGGACCAGCTGCTGGGGGGCAGGGGTGGGAGGCGGAAGCTGGGGGAAGTGTTGGGCGGGGCGTCTCCAGGGCCTTGCTGGGTTCCTGGGCTCCAGGTGGTGGGTCTGGGGAGGGCTGGCCTAACATCTGAGAGCAGGCTGAAGGCTGGGCCCCAGGAGTCCTGCACTGCTGGTCAGCGCCTCCGGTGTGCTGGGGTGTGAGGAAGCAGCCACAGAGCAAACAAACAGAGCCTGTGAGGACAGGAAGCAATTACGGACCACCCGGCCTAGGCTGCCGAGGATCTTCCAGTGGAGGGAGGGCAAGCTGAGGCAGGGATAGGCTGCCAGCTAAGTGTGGCCTGAGGCAAGGCCAGGGAAGTGGGATGAAGAGGTTCTAGGCTGGCAGGATTCTGGGGAGGCCATAGCAGGTGTCCCCCTGCTTTTGGAGGACATCTGTCCCACTTAGAAATAACTCCAGAGAAGGGGCCACCTTGTGCAGGAGGTGTTGGCTTCTAGTCAGGAAGCCTTGGTCCTGGGTCTAGCTGCAGCACGCATGTGCTTTGTTTGAAGGCTGTCCCTTCTGCTCACTGAGCCTCAGTTTTTCCATCTGTATAATGAGGTGTTTGGAATAAATGATCTTCAACAGTCCCTCCAGGTTTGATAATCCATAATACCATAAAGTTGCTGACAGCTAAGGATTTCTTAGCTAATAGGAATTTATTGAGTGCCAGCTATATGCAGACCCTGGGGCTAAATGGTGGGGTTGGGGAAAGAAATTTGGAGGTTTAAGACCTGGGTGCTTGAGGAATGATATTATCTTAAAAATAATATGTATTGAATGTTTTCATGGGCTGGGAAATGTATTGAAATGATCTCATTGAAATTCCTCCCAAATCCTGTGAAGTGGGTACATTATTATTCTCATTTTATAGATGAGGAAACTGAGACTAAGGAAAGTTCAGTGACTTGTATACCTACATATCTAGGAAGGCGAGACCCAGACCTCTACCTTTATGAGTCTTACTCCCAAGCCAGAGCCTCAATTCTAAATTGCTTCTATCGTAGATGATAAACCAGTAAGCGCCCACATCCTGTGTGATATGCTTTTGTGTTCTTTAGCTTATTTCAGCTTCACACAAGCCTGTGGGCCTGGTGATACTATCCCCACTTTACAGATAAGGGGATTGAGGTTCAGAGAAGTGAAGAGCCTGGCTGCTGTCTTTCGGATGCCTGATGTGCATTGGGGTGCAGCCAAACTCCCCTTTCCCCCACTACCCTGGCTCCAACGAGAGCCAGCAGCACTCCTGCAGTACCTGGGAAGTGTCCCATCGTCCCATCTTGTCATCCCCTATGGGGCAGGCGGACAGGCAGGCGGCATTTGGCCTTGTGCCCCTGCTTGGGTGTCGGAGCTCTCCCCTTTCCTCCCCTCCCCAAGGGTTTATTGACCGCCTATGATGCTCCAGGTGTTGTGCTGGGAGGTTCTGGGCATTATTCCCTTAATCTCACAGCTACTCTGTGAAGTAATTCGAACCCTCATTTCACAGATGAGAAAACTGAGGCTCAGGAGCCCCCAGGGAGACCTGAGGCATTCTGGCCTCCCTCCCTCCCAGGACCCAGGGCAGGGGCTGCAGGGGCCTTGGGAGCCTGGACTTACAGTTCCTCCCCCTTCCCAGGACCCTCTTCTGTGAACTGCCCAGCCAAGGCCAGCTCATCCTCTCAGCTCCTGGAAACAAGGCCATGTTCAGCCTCTCTCACAGCACCCTCCTTCCCTCCCACCACCTCCAGCTCCGTTTTCTGACTTGCATGGAACTGTGGCTCAGGCCTGCTCAGGCTGAGGTCCCTTTGGGGCCCAAGCCACAGGTGCTCTTGTGCTGCTGGGGCCTCAGCTCATAGGTACAGTCCAAAGCTCTGAATTACCTCATTCGCTCCTCACTACCATCCAACAAGGTAGATACTGTTAGTATCATCATCATTCCCATTTTCCAGATAAGGAAATTGAGGTATAGGGAGGTAAATATATTGCCCGAGGTCATCAGCTGGTAAGTGGCAGAGCCAGGATTCACACCCAAGCCAGCTGGTGCAGAGCCCCTGTGCTGAGCCGATGTGTGAAGGTCCTTAAGTGCCATCCTTAAGGAGCATGGCCTTCATCCTGAGGTAAGAGGAAGTAATTGAGGGGCTTAGCCTAGGAAGGATATAATCTGCTTTGCCTGTGAGAACAATCTGTCTGGCAGCAGCGAGGAGGAGACGTGGAGGGGCAGATGAGAGGCAGGGACACTGGTGAGAAGGCTGGGGCAGCTGGAATCCCAGGGAGGGATGATGGTAGCCTGACATAGGGCAGCGACAGTGGCTGTGGACAGAAAGGGGCAGAGACAGGGGATGTTGGAGATGTGAAGGCAGACGCCCTGTTCTGTCAGAGGCCAAGCGGGGCCTGGAGTGCTGCTCCTGCTCCTCCTGCCAAGCTGTATGCCCTGGTGTGGAGTAGCGTCTGCCCCAAGAAGGGGCACTCTTTTCTAAATTGTCTGCCCAGAGGGGCACCTTTTTCAAATTGGCACAAGGCGCTATGGGCTACCTGGGGGCCCTGATTGGATGCCTGTGTGAAGGAGAAGCAGTTTCCAGGAGGCTTCTGCAGAGGGTCCCACCATGACCTTTCTTCTGCTCCTTGCTATACCCTGAAGCTCCCTTCAAGGTGGGGCAGGTTGTGACAATAGGGGGAAACGCAACATACATGTATGTGTGTGTGAAGGGGAGAAGTCTAGAGATAGACAGCAAACTGTTAACGGTGAGTGAGGTGGGGATGAGGAGAACTTAACTTTTTACCATATATACTTAGGCACTGTGTGAATTTTCTGACAATGAAAATGTTTAGTTCAAAAAAATAATAGAAGTATTTTTAAAAGGAATAAAACCTTAAGACGCAGGGTTGATGTGAATATCAATTGAGATAATGGACAGCATTTTGCAAATTGAGGGGTTGGGATAACTGATTAGTGATATTCCCACCCCTCTCGTGAAAAAGGAAAAGGCGAAATGTCCCAAGGCTGGTCATTCCCAGGCACAGAACCCGAGCTGGGTTGGACCCTGGGAAGTAGGTGGTCAAACTCCGCTGCCCTGGGCTCCTCAATGGTTGCCCTTATCCCATCAGCCCCCTGGGGCCAGGCAGAGTTTGCACAAAAGGGAGCTTTAGTTGTAGGCCTTTGCTAGGGCCCTGGAAATCAGTGACAAATTGAATGGGATAATAAGTTAATTAAAGCTGTCCTGTATGTGAGGGATCCCAGGGCAGAAGAAAGAGGCTTGGCCAGGGAGGCACACAGGGCACCTGGACTCCTGAGCCACAGACTCCTTGAAGAACCTTAGGCCAATCCCTCCTCTTCTCTGGGCCTCAGTTTCCCCATTTATACAATGAGGAGACAGGGAGACCTAGTCTCTTAGTTCTGTGCCAGCACTAACGTTCTAGGAGTCTCTAATTAAAACTGTCCCCTGTGCATTAATCTTCTTGTCAAGTTTTAATTAATGGCTGATGGAGACAGAGAAGGTGCTAGCTGCCACCTCCCTGCTGGGAGGCAAGCGACAGCCACAGGATGCTTGACCTGATAATCACTGCTAAGTGGCCTCTATCCCCATCTCTCCACCCCAGGCCTCCTCTCACAGCTCAATGCTTTCTCCACTACTCTACACCACCTAGGGTTTGAGGGCTGGTGTGTGTGTGTGTGTGTGTGTGTGTGTGTGTGTGTGTATTTGATGGTGGTAAAGGGTATAGCCTTCATCTCATCTCAGCTCTGCTACTAACTAGCTCTGTGATCTTGGTTTATAACTTAATGTCTCTGATCTTCAGTATCCTCTTCCATTGAATGGGGATAGCATTTGGCTGCAAGTAAGAGAAAAGACACTCAAAATGGCTTACACAATAAGCACATTTATTATCCCGTAGAGGAAGTCCTAAAGAAGAATGTTTCAATGGTTGGTTTATTCAGCATCAAGAACTCAAGTTCTTTCCATCTTTCTGCTCCACCATTCTCAGCTCTTGGCTTTTGTCCTTAGGCCTGCTCCTTCATGGTCAGAAGGTGGCTGCAGCAACTCTGAGTATCACACTCTAATTCAACAAAATCCAAAGACTTGAAGGAGTAACACCCTTGCCTTATGTCCCCTTTTAAAAACAAAGCAGCCTCCCTCAGAATCCCCCAGCAGCTTTCTGTCCATGCCTCTCATTGGTCAGAATTGTGTCATGTGCCCTAGCTGAACCCAACCACATGGCAAAGAGGTTGGAATTATCATGACCAGCTTAGACGAGTATTCTCAACACTGGCTATACACGAGGATTTCCTGAAGTACTTTTAAAAAATACCGGTGCCCAGACCCCACTCCCAGATCAATTTGATCTCTGGAGGTGGGGCCTCATTACCGGTAGTTTTTAAAAGCTCTCCAAGTGAGTCAAATACGCTTAGACTAACCAAGACTCAACCCCTGTAGCTCAGCCTCCCATCTGCTGAATGGGAGAAAAGAGGAAGTGGTGGCAAATGACTATTAGCTACCCGATATCTGCACACACCCTTTGTCTTATACGCATACGAGGAGTGGGTTTAAACCCACGCAAATGTGTCCTCCAGAGAATTCCTTCCAGGACCAGCCCTGCCTTTAGAATGTAAGGCTCCTCTAAAGCAGTTGCTTCCAAAACTGGCTACACATCAGATTCTCCTGAGGTTCTAGTTAAAAATAAAGATTCCTGGGCCTACCTAATGGCTATGGAATCATTTAGAATAGATCCCAAGAAAACATACTTGCGCATGTGTGTGCACACAAAAAAAACATATATTTGTTAATTTCTCAGGTGATTCTTAGGCACTTATCCATAGAGTGGTGTTTTGGAATGACTGCTCCACATGTCTCCCTCATAGGCCTGAAATGGTGCCTGCAAGTCCACCATTAGTGTCCCTTTTCTAAGTCATCATCCCGAGGACAGCCTCTTCACCAATTAACACGTGTTACATTATTGGTTGTTAAGGAAAGGTAGCTGGAAAGTCACTGAGAGTCTCTTGGCTTCAGTTTCCTTTTTCTTAAAATGAGGGTAATCATGCTTACCTCATCTGTAATTACAAAGGGCCCAGGAGACAACAGAGAGTAGTTTGTCAACCTCAACATGCTGAAGGGATGGGGTGATAATATCCATGGACTGGGAGACTGGAGGTCAGTGTTCTACCCTGGACAAGCCCTTTTTACCCTCCAAACCCCCAAACCTCTGTTTTATAATTTGTAAAATGTGAAGGTTAAATACATGGGTAGATTTTTTTTTTGCATCATTCTTAATGACAACAAGAAGCAGCTCTTTCACAAAAATGATTTGCCAGTTTAGCAAGTTGCCTTGCTGTATCCTGGTGGGTAGGACAGAAGTCCTCTGTGGTTGGCAGGATGAGGCAAGAGGGAGAGGGCTAGACTGTGGGATTCTGTTCAGGAAATAAAGGCCTGGATGATGTCCAGGGTGAGGTCTAGGGAAACCTGAAATGAACGAGGAAGGTTTCCTGGGTCTTTGGAATTTGTGCTAGGGTCTATGAGACTTTCCAATGCCCCTGCTCCAGAAGAGGCTCACTGCCTCACTCAGCAACAGTCTATCAGACACCTAGGCACTGAGGGATTTGTGAGGTCTGTGGGTCCCAGCCTGGCCTTCCAGGCCCTGGATCTCCTGTTTCCCTACTTCCCTTTGCTCTACATCTGGCTCCAGGTCAAATGTGAATTTCCTTTCAGCCAGCAGGCCTGAGAGCAACCATTTGTGGAGACGGTGCTGGAACGAGAGGCACTCCAACAAGGAGCTCATCCATCAGCTGAGCCCAGGCTGGAGCTGGGAAAGAAGACCATGGGGTGTCAGGCCACCCAGGATGTAGGGTGGGGAGGGGAGCTTCTGGATCAGCCAAGGAGGTTTGCTCTGACAAAGATGGTCCGAGGATAGGGGGATCCAAGGTGGGGAGTGAGGAATCCTGGGTCTAGTCTTCTGAGTACCACTAACTCTCTGTGTGATCTTGAGTATGACCCTGCCTCTCTCTGGGCCTCAGTCTCTTCTGTAGCATAAAGGAGTTGGAGTAGAATCCCAGAGTCATGGACCCTCGACGTTGGAATTACCCTTAGCAGCCATCTAGTCCCAGCCCCCACACAGAGCTTGAGTCCCCTCTGCAGCATCCTGCACAGTGATTGCCTAAACTCTACTTGTACACCTCCAGTGATGGGAAGCTCACTTCCTCAAATGCCATCCTGTTCTATCTCAGCATAGCCATCTGTTAGATGTTTCATCTGAAATTGGTCTCCTTGTAGCTTTCATCAATGGGTCCTAGCTTTGTCTCCTGGGGCCACACACCTCATCTTCCCTGTGACAACCCCATCCCTTGACTTCAGAGTTCAAGTTCTCCTGAGTCTACTCTTCTCCAGGCCCAAAAGCCCCTTCAACTCTGACTGTTCTCACAGAGCCTGGTCTGTGACCACTTAATGTGTGGGGCCCATAACTAGATCCAGTCCCCCAGGTGCGGTCTTGGCAAGGCTTCAGAGGACCAGAACATCACCTTGCTCCTTCCATACGCAGTGGTTCTTGTAGTTGAACCTAAGGTCCCATTGGATTTATCACCTGTAGGCTCTCCCCTAGCCTGTGAGCTCTGTGTGAGTGAGGGGCTTTTCTGGGCAAGCCCAGGGCCTTGCCCAGAGTTAGCATCACAACTTGTGTGTTGAGGTAGCTGATAGTGATGAGCATGTGGGGATGTGTGTATGCATACATGGGCCTGCAGCCTGAATTGGAAGAGTGGGCTGGACCACGGAAGGGCCCAGATTATCTGTATATATTCAGGCAGCCTCCTCTCACCCTTGTGCTGGCTGCATTGGCCTACAGTGAGGGCCCAGGATGTGGGCCTGGTGGTACTGGTGTTCATCAGTGTCCAAGCCCTGGGGAGGCTGGTATCTATATCTACAGCCTCCCAGGGCTCCTGGGAGCCCTGCGTGTCTCTTACAGCTCTGTGTACAACTCCCCAGTGCTGTGTACCTTTGTGTGTGGCTGCTGCAGGTATCCCCTGGGGTCTAACAGAGGCAGGAGGAGGTGGCTGCATCCCTTCCATTGGCAGAGGTGACCTGGGGATCTGTCTGAGGCAATAGGAAATGACTGTGCCCCGTCAGTCATCAGAGGTGTTCCTGGCTGGCTGAGGAGGAGTGGCGGCTGAGCTCTATCACTTGACAGGGGTATTCCTAGCTGTCTGCATGGGGAAGGGAAGGCAGCTAGCTGCCCTGGCAGGAGGCTGAGGTATCCTGGCCATGCAGGCTCTGACGTGGCCCATCTCTCTATGTGTGTGTCCTTTTGCCACTGAGCTGTCATCAGCCCCCATCACCACAAGGGAAGTAGGCCCTGCCAGAGCTCAAGGTCATGGGAAGGACACTTCAATTATTCTGCCGTCATCTGTCTGGGTCCCAGTGGAGTGGGCAGCCCCTGGCTTCAGGGCTGGCTGGAGGGAGTGCGTGCCAGAGAAGGACAGGGCAGATGAAGGGGAGGAGAGGGAGGACCATTAAGGGAACCCATGGGTCATCTTGAGCAAAGGGAGCCAGGAGAGACCTCTCTGGACACACAGCCACAGATGGGGCATGTCCAGAGCCAATTTGCGCAGTTGCTGGAGTGGCAAAGGCAAGCATGGGTTTGGGAGTCAGACAGACCTGAGTTCTAGTCCTAGTTCTGCTGCTTCCTGGCTGTCTGGCCATTTTGTCAGCTGTGAAATGGGGATGTTGTGAAAAGCACCAGGTCAGGCCCATGGTACACACCCAGGAACAGGAAGACCCCTCTTGCTGTCCTTTCTTTCTGAGGTTCCCCAAGTGAGGCAGATGGTGGCTGGCAAGGGCAGAAATAGGAACTGCCTTGGGGGTCCTCTGCCAGATTTTTCCTGAGCCCAGTCCAGAGTTTCTCTTCTCTTGTCTCTTTCCCCTTGTCTGGGAAACCTGGTTGTCATAGAAGATAGGAAGGGGCAGCAGAGGCAGGGGCCAGAGTCCCTGTGAGTGATCCATGGCCAGCTCTGGTTGCCACCTGGGGATTCTCGGCATTCCCCACCTATGTGATCTTTCTAGAAACCCAGCCAGGGACTGAAGACACACCAGCTCCACAGCCTAAAAGGCTCTTCTTCCATCCCCTTTCCAGAGGGGAGGGCAGGTGTTGGTGCAAATGAGGAAACTAAGGCTCTGTTTAGTGACTTGTCCAAGGTCACACAACTGTGGGATTGACACAGAATTCAACCATACCCACTGTCCCTTTAATCTTCTTTATCATCACCCTCCTTCTCCTCACCCCACCGCCAGCATCCTAAGCCCCAGTCATGACAGACCAACTACACAGGATTTCCACAACACTCCCTGCATTTTCCTGCCTCTGGGTTTTTCCTCACCTGGTTCCTTTGGCCTGGAATGTTTACCCCGCCCTGCCCTGCCCCACTCCTCCACTTCCACCCCTTTTCACCTCCTGGGCCTGTGGAAATCCTCCTTATTCTTCAAAGCTGTGATGCCTCCTCTGATTCCTAAAAGCTGAAGGATTTTCTGTGCTCCCAGAGGGCATTTTTGCACTCTTGTCTTATGTCGCTACATGCTGTGCCCACAGAACAAGAGAGATCTTGGAGATGGTTGAGGCAAACCCTCTTAGCTCTGAGAAGGAGCCTAGGAGAACCAGAGAGAGGAAGGGACTCCAATCCTCTCCCACTTTTCTCCCCAACCTTTTGGCCACTGTTTCCTAGTCTCTTTCCTGTTGGAGTTCCTCAGGGCTTTAGACTCTCCCTTCCCCTTTCCTCCCTTTCCTTCCTCTCCTCTGCCCCCCCCCTTCCCTCTCCTCTTTTCCTTTTTCTCCCTAGGGAGCTGTCTATGATGAGGCCTTAAGGACACTATTTCTAATTGCCTCCAGGTCATCTCCACCAGGATGTCCCCTACTCACCTCAAATTCAACATGTCCCAACTAAATCCATCAGCTGCCATCCTCTCCAAACCTGCTCTTCTTCCTGTGTGCCCTCTCCCAATGGATGGCATCATTACATCCCCACCAGAATTCTGGAGGCATTCTCCATGCCTTTCTCCCCCCACTCCTGTGACATCCAATCAACCACCAAGTCCTGTCCATTCTACCTTGAACACATACTAAATCTACCTGCTTCTCTCCAGCTCCACGGTTTCCACCTTGGTCCAGGTCTCATCATCTGTTGCCTGAGGTTGCCTCCTCTCCCCCTTCCTGCTTCCATCTGACCCCCAACAGCCAGCCCATTTACCACAAGGTAGTCAGTAGGAATGTTTCAAAGGGCAAATCGGACCATGTCATTGCCATGCTCAGCAACCCCAGAGATCGAGAATAAAATTCAAGAGCCTGCAGGATCTCACCTTGCTCTCCTCCCCTGCCATACTGAATGTGCCAGGTCATCTTCTGCTCCTGAGCTTTGCCCACGATACTGCTTCTGCCCAAACACTTGTCCCTTCACCCTTCACTTAGCCAACTCCTCCTCAGCCTCTGGGTCTCAAGTTATACACGGCTCTATGTGTGTCCTTTAGGACTTGGCTCAGGTGTCACCTCTCCCTGGAAGCCTTCCCAGACTTCTCTTCCCCTCAAGTCTGAGTTAGATGCCCCTCCTGTAGGCTCTGATCCCCCTCCACCACTCTCCCCTGCCACCCTGTAGATATCCTAGCATGGCATGGCTCATCATGGATTGTAAATACTTGGGTACTTGTTCGTTTCTCCCACTAGACCAGAGGCTGGCAAACTACAGTCTACAGGCCAGGTCTGGCCTACTGCTTTTTTTGGTAAATGAAGTTTTACTGGAGCACAATCATGCCTATATGCTTACATATTGTCTATGGCTGCATTTACACTACAACGGAAGAGTTGAGTAGTTGTGACAGACTGCAAAGCCCCAAATAATTGCCATATGGCCTTTTGCAGAAAAGGTCGCTGACCCCTGCTCTAGACTATCCGCCCCACGAGGGCAGGGACAGTGTCTTCCTGGTTTGTTGCTGGGCCCTCGGGGCACAGTACAATGGCCAGTGGTTGGCAGGTGGTCAAGAAATTGTGCTTTAAGTGTATATGGTCACAGAGTAAGTCTGAGGCCCACCCAGAGTCCCTGGATCCCCAAGTAGGCTCTGACCTTTGGTTTCTCAGTTCTGTGTCCCCAGGCGATAAGAATGAGGTCAGATTCCCTGTGTGTTCCCAGCTCAGAGGACAGAGAGGCTGTTGCTGTTGACAACCTGAAGGGCTCAGGGGAGGATGGCAGGGCCCTGGGGATGCCCTGACGGAGGCTCCACCCCTGTTGAGGATGTGGACTCCCACCTCAATGCTATCCCTAACACAAAGCAGTGGTTCTCAATCAGGGACAACTTTGCCCCCCAGGGGATATTTGGCAATGCCTGGAGACATCCTTGGTTGGCATATATGAGGGGCTGGGAGGAGGTAGCTGCTAGTGGCACCTAGTGGGTAGAGTCCAGGAATGCTGCTAAATATCGTACAAATGCACAGGACAGCCCTATACAACAAAAATGATCCAGCCAAATATGTCAAAAGTGCTGAAGCTGAGAAATTCTGCTTTAAAGCAAGGGTTCTCAGGCCTGCACATTAGAAACACCTGATGCTTGGGCTCCAGCCTAAATCAATTAGAACAGAACCTCTGGGCTGGGGCCCAGGCATCCGCATTTGTATAGTCTCCCCAGGTGATTCTAATGTGAAACCAGTGCTGAGAACCTCCAGGCTGGCGCCTACTTTCTGAGAAAAGTTTCGAAGGTCGGACCTGCACACAGCTCCAAATCACCCAGGATAGTCTTTGCCTCCAAACATTTGGCACCACTGCCAGGCCCTGGGCCTGCTTGTCATCTTGGCAAATCCAGCTGCTGCACTTGTGGAGTACCTCTGAGCACTGAGGGACCAGCAGAGCCCCTCTCCTCCCCCTTCCCTCCCCTACCCATCTCTGAAGGAGGAGGGGTGCTGGTGGAGGAGAGGGGAGGGGCTGGGAAACACAGCTGGGATTCCCATCACCTCCGACCACAAAAATCCATATCAAGCCATCTCTCCCCCTTCTTCCCCTTCCAAGCTGGGCTGTAGAGAGAAGCACCCCCTTCCTGAAAGCAGCCCAGAGGCCCCAAGCTGATGTGGAGGGGGGCTCAGCAGTGTGGATGTTGGGAAGGAGGGGCGGGATCCCCCACTTCCTGAGCTGGCCCTAGTTTGAGGGATGTGTGTGAAGCTCTCCACACCTCTTAAATCCGGTCCGCCCCTGGGCCTGAGCAGGCTCCCTGGCCGGGGAAAGGAAGACACTGGGTGGGTGAGAGAAGGTGGGTTTCTCTGCCATGGGACAAAATTTCTCTCTTCCTCTAAAACAGCGACTCCACAGCGGCAGACCCAGCCTGGATCCCCCGTCCTCTCTCCAACATGGAGCTGGGTATCCATCGCAGAGTATGGGCCTTCTTCTCCAGGGAGAGACTCCTACCAGCTTCCACTCCTCTCCTGGGCTAGGCAAGCCCTGATCCCAGGCTAGGCAATTCCAGTCAACGCTGCTTAGCCACCGAGCACTGGGAGGAGGGGAGAGAGAGTAAGGCCAGGCTTCCATGGGACTCCCTGACCAGGAAGACTTCTCCAGCCCAGGGGCTGCTGGGATTCAAGATTAGAGAGGCCACAGTTCAGCTGGGGTCTGACAGTAAGCTTGCAAGGAAGGGAGTAAGCAAGGCCAGATCTAAGCTTTGGGGCAGATTCCTGGGGCCTAAACTGGGAAGCCGTTGCCAGAGTGATAGAGCAGAGGCACAAACAGAATGAAGCTGAGAGGCAGATTCGTGCTGCACAGAGTTAACCCTGGCAAGAGCTATCTGAAAACAACAGGCAAGGCTCCTGGGAGCACCGGAGTGAGATGCTAACTGCCCTGCTTTGGTGAAGGGAATGGAAGGGGGCTGGGAAATGGCAGGCAGGTGACGTTGGAGTCTGACCTTGAAGCATGAGGGAGAAATTGCAGAAGACAGAGAAGAGTAATCAAGTAGGAGGACACAGTGGAGGCAAATGCCCAGAGGTGTGCCCTGTCTGGGACATGCTGCATTGGGCTTTGTGGATAGAACACACAGCGTGAGCAGGCCAGGGGCGGAGCTGAAGCAGGGGCAGGCATGCTTGGAATGGGAAGGTCTGTGTGTCCACCCGGATGAGAAACCTGACTTGATCCTGAAAGCCATGGGGAGCTATGAAAGTACTTGAAGCAGGGTAAGTGATAGATCAGATTTGACATATATAACATTTCTTCATCTCACGGTTAGAGACTAGATTGGGGCATGGAAGTGTCCAGGACCTGAAGATGAGGGACTATCTGGAGGATGCTGCAGTGGCCTGGGTGTAGGGCCATGCGGTTGAGGACAGAAGGTATAAGAGGTGGTGGAGAGCCATTGTGGAGCTGTACTACTGAATGTCAGTGTGAGGAAGACTGGACAATTTCGGAAACTCACATCTGAGTTTCACTCGCTTGCTTAAAACATTCTAATGGCTCCTGACTGCTCTTAGGGTAAAGTCTAAACTCCTTCCAGTGGCCTGCAATGCCTGGGTGCCCTGGTGCCTAGCCGTCTCATCAGCCTCATCTTCTACCAGGCACAGCCCCTACCTCAGAATTCTTAGCTTCAGCTCCTTATTCAGATTCTTTCAGTTGCTTGAAAGCTGCAAGCTCTGCCTTACCTCTGCCCTTGGCATATGTTCTTCTCTGCCTGGAATATCCCAGCACGCACCCTCCCTGCCCTCCCTTCACCCTAACCCGACAACCCCACACACTGGGCTCCGGCCTAGTCACCGTTCAGGTCTCAGCTTTCTGGGAGGTTCTCCATGATCCCCACCCCTCTTATGGACTCCCTCGGCCCCTTGGACTGCTCTCATCTTGACCCTTGGTAACCTGGATGGCGACTTTCTGTAAGCTGTGGGAGGGCAGGAATCATGAGCAACTTGTTCACCACTGTCCCCCAGCTCCGTGCACAGTGCTGGCACATGTTCAATAAATATTGAAGGAAGGAAGGAAGGAAGGAAGGAGAGGGACATGTCAAGAATGATGCTCAGCTGATGGATGGTGATATTACTCCTAGAGACAGAAGATGAATTTTATTTTAGGGGGTGGGGAGAGAGAAGTTTAGTTTAGGCCCAGTTGAGCTGGAGGTATGGGAGGGTCACTCCAGAGGACATATCAAGTCGGCTGTCAACTCTGTGGGCCTGGAGCTCAAGGAGCAGTTTGGACTAGACCTGTCTGCCAAGAGGTGAGAGCTAAAGCTGTGGAAATGAATTTGAAACTTGATGTTTTTTATTCCTAAGTAAACAGCCAGCCAAGAACCAGTATAGTTTGAAACACTGGTGGCCAAGGACGTGACAGGAAGAGGTGGATGGAGGCGGTGGGAGGTGGCACCCTCGCCCTGTGGGGTTGAGGGGGATCCCTCCTCTGGAACTGCCCAAGCTGTCACACAGCTCCACAGGGAGAAAGTGCCCTGGCTGGGAGGCCTGGCTTGGGCAGGAGAGCTGGACAGAATAAGGGTTCCACTGGCCTCTCTGTGCCCCTCCCCCCACCTGGTGCCCCCAGTGCTCCCTGGGTCCTTCTCCCTGGCTGGAGCCTATGGACTCCGGTTTGCTGTAACCTCCCATCTCCATGGACTCACCAACACCCCCTTCCCCACCGCCTCTTCGCTGCCCCAGCCAGCCTCTGTAACTCAATGCTCCTGCTCCTTCCTTAGCTGGGCCCAGGAACCTTGCCAAACGTTGTGCTTCCTGGTCTGGGGATGACTCAGGCTTCCCTCGCCAGCACCGCACCACCCCACCCCCAGCCCCTGAGCCGTGCCATAGGCTGAGCAGGGAGAGAAGCTGAGGGGCAACTTGACTCCAGGATCCAGGGTGCTGAGGAGGTGGGCCCAGGCCCTTGCTCCTCATGCCAACCAGGTGGCATGCGCAGGGGCTGGGGGTACTGCAGACAAAGTGTCATGGCTGGGGATTGCTGGGAGGCCTGGCAGGCTAGCATTAGCAGTCCAACGTGATGATACTCTAGGATCCAGCGGGTCAATAAGTACCTTTTATGTTGTAAGCTCAAGCCCTGTTTGCAGCAGGCCAGGCCTTCTCATTTAAAGCCTTAGAGTTTTCCTCTGTAAATGGAGGGGCTACTCAAGGGCTCTAGGGACCAGGAGCCTGACATAAAATGCTGGTGCAACCTCTTCCTTGCTGGCTGACCTTGGGCAAGTAAGTCACTTTGCCTGTAGTAGCCTTAGTTTGCTCATCTGTACAATGGGGATAAGAATAATACCCTTCTCCCAGGGGTGCTGGGAGGATTAAACAAAGGCACATGTGGAAAGTGCTCTGTGAACAGTCAAGGGCTGTAACAGGAGGGGTGTTATATTTATCTACATGGCCAGGATGGAGAAGAAGAAACAGGTGGCTCTCTGCTTTTCCGTCATCGGGGGCACATTCCCCAGTTCTTTCCACTTGATACTATGGGATTCCTTGAGGCTTCAGCCCATGGAAGGTCAGGGCTCAGAACTTTGGTTGCATATTTTTCTAGAAGACCTTCAGCAAGCGGCTTGACTTTTCTGAGCCTCAGTGAGCTGTATTCAGAGAGGCAAAGAAAGGGAGAATTTCTCCTCTCCTCCCTCCCCTCCCAACCTCTCTCCCTCCCTGTGGCTGGTGTGATGATCAAAGGAGGGGTTCACAGAGAGGTGAGGCCCAAAGGCCCAGCACCCTTCCCAGATGTGCTGAGGCGGGGTACAGAAGAAATGTGGACTGTGGAGGGCAGGGCCACCACTGGCCTGTGTGTGTGATCAAAGGCACAGAGTGAGGTGGGGCAGGGGGTGGAGGGTGAGTTCTTTGCATTGCTGAGGGTTTAATGCTTTCTCTTGGTTGCCTGGATGCCTTGGCCATACCCCCTCCCTAGTGTTCACTACAGGCCTGTGCCCGGAGCGCCCATCAGGCCCAGTGTGAGTGAAGAGCAGGCTGCTTACCTGGCTGCTAGTGAGTGGGTTGGCAGATCACCTGCCTGGCAGGCTGTCCCAGCCCCACCTAGCTGACTGCTGCCTTACCTAGCTGTCGCATGTGTACCCAAGGGCTGCAAGCTTCCTGGACTGAATGTTGGAGGACTGCACTGCTGGCAAGCTGCCCACTGCCCAACTATGTGAGGTGTCCCACTGTCCCACTGGCTGGCGCTTGCCAGCCTCCAGTGTGTATGAGAAGTGGCCAGTGCTGTGGGTGGGTCTGAGCCTCTTGGCCTCTTGGCTCAGAGCAGCAACTCCTGTGTGGCGGTGTGGGCGTGTGCAAGCCTGTGTTCTATCCTGGGCTGGACGACGTCGACATCAGCCCTGCAGCCCTGTGGCCTCCTCCAAGGGAAGGAAGATGGGAGCAGAAATAGCAGCTTTGTTCTAGAGTTCAGGAGGAAAGATGCAGGCCCTGCTGGGCCTGCTCCAGTACCCGGGGGCTCCGATGGCCGACTTGGCCAGGAAACAGGCCTTCTAAAAAATGCCCAGGCCAGCCTGTCCCAAGCCCTACTTCCCATCCTTGGTGGGAGTCCTAGGGGAGATGCCTCTGAGCCATTGTTCCCAGGGACAGTTCCCAGGGTCAGGTCTAGGCCAGGCCAGGGTCTTCAGCCCCCACATCCTGGGAGGAGGCACATGATGTCCCAGAGAAACGGCTCCTCCAGCCTTTGTTCTTGGCTGGGCAGGCAGACACTTAGGATGCCATGGTTTGCTGGGGAGAGGGGTTGGGATAGACAGTGCTCCTTTTTTATTTCCCTTGGGAAGGGTTTATGGGAGAGTAAACTGAGGCAGGGTGAAGACACTTGGCCCAAGATCATGGCAGAGTTGGAACGGCACCACAAAATGGAAGGGACCCCAAAGTGTGCTTAGTGGCCCTCTAGAGTTTTGTCTCCATGGAGCAGGGACTTTGTTTTGTTCCGGGCTGTATCCTCAGAGCCTAGAACAATGCTTGGCACACAGCAAGTGCTCAAAAAATATCCGCAACTATGTGAGCCCCTCTGCTATCTCATCTGCTGCTCCGCCCGTGTGATTGAAGGCTGACCATGCTTGGAGTGCTCTGGACTCAAGACAGACCTGACTTTCAGTTTGGTCTCCAACACTTTCTAGCTAGGTGACCTCAGGACTCAGTTTCCTTATCTGTAAAATGGAAATAGCGATTCCCACCTCTGAGTGGCATGGAGGAGTTTTGAGACAGCTTTGGCAGCTTTCCTGGCACATAGTCAATGCTCTTTAATGTTCATTCTCTCCCCCTTTCTTCTTATCGAGTCTTCTTTTGTCCAGGCTAGACAACCCGGCAGCCTCAGACATTCCTTGTTATCTCATTTGATCCTCACAACAGGCCCTGTCAGGTGTGGTGCGGTCTATATCCCCATCTTACAGACATGGAAACTGAGGCTCAGGGAGAGAGATTCTGGTCGCACAGTAAGCACTAGAGGCAGAATTTGAATGCCATTTTGTCTGGCTCCTGGCCTTTTTCTCTAATGCAACACTTGATTCTTACCATTCACAATAGTTTACATCTGATAGTCTAGGTGTGAGACCTCAGGCACCTCACTACACCTCTATGAGTCTCGGTTTCTTCCGTTGTCCAATGGGAATAATTATCCCGACTCCCCTGGCCTTGATGATAATCCAGGGCAGTTGGCTATCTCCACGTCCCCCCCCCACCTGCTTCTCTCCAAGTGATTGGCAGATGACCACGTGCCTCTGACCACGATCCTCCTCAGGCATTCCTGGCAAGGCGGCTGGAACTCCAGCCCTTTTGCTGTCTTTCCAGGAAACATATCTGAATGCAAGTGAGTAAGAGGGACGTTATTAGAGGGATAACATTGGGTCAACTCTAGTTTATTAAAACAGCAGTACATCATTTTTTAAAACTATCATTAGCAACAAATGACTTTGACAACACACCATGCAACTGATTGTGACACACTGGTAGACCATAACTCCTCAGGGAGAACGACGGGGATTTCTGATAGCTCTTTTGAGAATCTGTAAAGTCCTATGGAAATGCAAGCAGTGATTAGTATTATTATAATAATTACCATTGTTCCTAGCCTGGGAGGCTATGTAGTACAAAGGTTAAGATCCTGGATTCAGGAGCCAAACTGCTTGGGTTCAAATACTGGCTCTGCCACTTCCCAGCTGTATGACATTGGGCAAGTTACTTAACTTCTCTGTGCCTCAATTTCCTCATTTATCAAATGGGGATAATAATAGCAATATCTACTTCCCAGGGTTGTTTAAGGATCAAATGAGATAATGTAAATAAAGTGTTTAGCACAGTGTTTAGTTCAAGGGTCGGCAAGCTACAACCTGCAGGCCAGGTCTGGTTCTCTGCTTGTTTTTGTAAATAAAGTTTTATTGGAACACAGCCAGGTTAATTTGTTTATCCATCATCTATGGCTGCTTTTGTGCTACAAGAGCAGTGTTGAGTAGTTGCAACAGAGACTATACTCTCTGGTCCCTTGCAGAAAATATCTGCCAACCTCTGTGCTAGTTCATAGAGGAATTTCTCAATAAATGTGAGCTATTATTATTTTATTTCATTTCATTATCCTAAAAGCCCATTCATTGTAAACATGGGAGTACAAGTCCAGAGAGGGGAAATGACCTGTCCAAGGCCATAGCTAAGATGGTAGAGGATTGGACATTGAACCTAGGCTCCCTGACTCCTAGTCCAGGGAACTTTCTAGTACATGACATTAACCAGAGATCCCCCATGCTTGTAGCCTCTGAGCTCGGAGTTCTTCTTTCAGGACGTAGAAGGAGCTGGCTTATCTCCCAGGACAAGGGATGCCAGCTGCCAAGCCCAGGGACATGCCTCCCTCCCTGTGTCAAAGGCTCTGCCAGGTCAGCTAGCACAGAGCAGCTTCTTTGCCCCATGCACGCCCATCAGGACCCTTCCGTGGCTTTCTATCCTTGCGTCCATTGCCCTGGTAGGCCAGGCTGGGGTGGCAGCCTTGCTGGGTGATTAATGTTTCGGTCCCACACTCAAGACTCTTATCTGCTGGCTGGCCTTGCCCTTGTTCTTGTAATGGGCTGGTTTAGGCCATTTACACTTCCTTTGGTCTGGTCTCCTGTCCAATAGCAACTATGACATAATTATGTGACTCTCCCTTATCCTTAATCCTCTCAAACTGCCTAGTTATCTTTAATTTCCTGTCCATTTCCCTTACTGGGGAGCTAAGTAGAGCTAAGTCAGGCCAAAAGTGATGGGATAGCATGGGAAACCTCATGGATACTCACCCAGGGTCCCTAGAGCCCAGAGAGGTAGCTTGGGCCCCACAGCCTATGAAGGCTAGCAGGACACACTACTTCCCAGTCTGGACCTCCTCTGTTGACAAGTATAAATCATTGGTAGGGGCAGGGAGAGAAGACTTCTAAGGTCCCTTCCTCCCAGCTGGGGCAGTCTGGAAGTCTTGAGACCTAATTTCATTTTTTATAATTTTATTTATTTATTTTTCCCCCCAAAGCCCCAGTAGATAGTTGTATGTCATAGTTGCACATCCTTCTAGTTGCTGTATGTGGGACACGGCCTCAGCATGGCCGGAGAAGCGGTTCATTGGTGCGCGCCCAGGACCTGAACCCAGGCCGCCAGCAGCAGAGCGCGCACACTTAACCGCTAAGCCATGGGGCTGGCCCTTGAGACCTAATTTCAATGGGCTTAGTAACCTACAGTCTCTCTACCTTCCCTCAGTACCTATATCAAATACTATTCCTGTCCCCGCTGTCTTCCCCAAGTCTCATAACCTCAGGAGTGACAGGCCTAGGACCAATTCTAGCTAGAGTGAGTGTATGTGTATGTGTGTGTGCGTATGCACACACGTATGTGCAAGCTTATGTATGTTCCTGTGACCAGGGATTGCCTTTGACATAGGGTCTGGCATATGGTAGCCACTCAAGATGTGCTCATCTTCTTCCTCTCTTGGGTGACCACGGTGCCTAACACTGGGCAGAGCTACTCTGGTGGGCACACAGTAGATATTCAATCAGTGTTTATCAAATGACTAGTTTGAGTAGGTGTGTTCTTCCTGGGAGTATGTTCTGTGTTCCGTGTGTGTGTGTGTGTGTTTATGTGTGTAGTGTATGAAATGTGTACACTTTGGGTATGGAGTGTGTGCTCTGTGAGCATGTGTACTACATGTGTTTGGCATGTGGGCACGTGTGTACCTGACATACTGGTGTGTATGTCTACATGTGAGGGGGTGCAGGCAGGAGAGTGCAGTAATTTAGAGTTCAAAGCACAAGCTCTGAAGTCAGACTGACCTGGGTTTGAATCCCAGCTCTGCTCTTTCTCGTGGCACTACTTTGTTTCCTGAATTTATCTAAGTTCCAGACTCCTCACCTATAAAAAGGGAGGTAGATATGAACGCCAGACTAACGGGAATGTAGAGAACATGAAATGTGCTAATGTAGGCAAAACTCCTAGCACATGACCTGGCACATGGTGGGTGTACAGCAGATGATAATTGTTGATGATGATGATGATAATTAGCATGTGGAGAGCTTGGCTGTCAGGGGCATATGTGCCGTGTGGGGAGTGTGAACGTTTGCATGTGTGCGCCAGTGTGGGGCAGAGTGTGTGAAGGAAGAGCCCTAAAGGAGAGACTGGAGGTGTGGGGCAGACCCTGGGGATGCCTGCTTGGAAGGAAAGCCCAGAAAGCAGGGGCAAAGGCCACATATAGACACAGAGGATGCTGAGAGAGGGCTAGACTTACTTGGTATATGGATCTGGTGACTTAATGAGCCTCTTCCCCTCTCAGCAGCGGGATTAATGGGATGAAAGTGGGCAAAGGACAATTTAGCTGGAGATTCAGGAAACAGCCCCTGACAGGGCAGCCTATTAGCTTAAGAAATGGTCTGTCGGGGCTGGCCCAGTGGCATAGCGGTTAAGTTTGCATGCTCCGATTCGGCAGCCTGGGGTTCGCAGGTTTGGATCCCAGGCGCAGACTGACACACCAGTTATCAAGCCATGCTGTGGTGACGTCTCATATAAAGCAGATGGATGTTAGCCCAGGGTCAGTCTTCCTCAGCAAAAAGAGAAGGCTTGGCAATGGATGTTAGCTCAGGGCTAATCTTCCTCACAAAAAAAAAAGAAGAAAGAAAAGAAAAATAAATGGCCTCTCCCAAGACCCTCCATGGCTCTCACCCAAGCAATTTTAAAGCCCTGCCTGCCCAAGGGAGGTGAGGAGAGAGCTGGGGAGGTGGGGAAGAGACAACAGGGAGCCAGGGAGCAGATACTGGGAGGCAGGCTGGAGAGGAGACTGGGAAGGGTGGCAAGTTTGCAGTGGGTCCTAGGAGAAGAGGTTGGAAGAAGAGGGGAGTCTGAGAGGGAGGCAGAGAACAGGGGGCTCTGGAGGGGAGGGAAAGGAAGAGGAAGGCAGTGGCACTGGGAAAGCCACCTCCTCCCTCTCTCTGGGCTTGGCAGAGTCTCCTTTAGGCCAGGCATTGCAGCCTCTCAGTGAATCGTGGGGGCTGGTTCTAAGGCTGTTCCATGCTCCAGTGACTGGGCTTGCAGTTGAAAACATGGAGGTGACCAAAACTCCAGGGTGATCCAGGGACACCTGGATATGTGGAAGAGATGCTCCTCAACCAGGGACTCCTCTAGGAGTCAGATACCCTACAGCTCCCTAACTCCCCTCCATGGCATTTTCAGCATACTCTTGTGCCCTCTCCTTTGGCTTCTGTCTCTCAGGGCACCGTCTAGCCTGGCATGGCCCCTAGTCACTTCTGAGGCTCAGCTGAGGCTGATCTGCCATGTACTCTGGGAGTCAGTGGCTGGCTGCCCTTACCATCTGCTAGTGTATGTCTAAAGTCCTGTCCCACTTGCCTGCACTCTCCAGGATAGACCTGCACCCCTGACTGGGGAGACATCTTTGGCCACAGTTGAGATGGACATCAGGGGACCTCCAAATTCCCACTTTTGGTCTCTGCCCTCATCCTCTTTCCTTTCTGCCTGAGTACATATCAATTGTCTGTGGGCCCTTGAAGGCCGAGACGACAACAATACATTTCATTAATGATAAAAATGATAGTGGTGATCATAATAGTATTGCCAATGAAGATAGTGACAGTGTCAATGGTGGTAATGAAGGTGTTAATAGCATCGAAGGTGATGGTGGTGATGAAGTTAATGGTGATAATGACAATAAAGGTGGCAATGATAGAAGTAATGATGGTGATGGCACATGTGGTAATGGCAATGGTGTTAATGGACTTGGTAATGGTGAAAGAGGTAGTGATAATGATGAAGGTGATAACGATGGTGGAGTTGATGATGGTTATGTTAGAGATAGAAATGGTGGCGAGGAAGAAGCTGAGGGTGATGATGATGGTTGAGGTGGTAATCGTAGTGACGATGATGGAAGCGGAGATAGTAATGTAGGGGTAGTAATGGTGGTGGTGCTGATGGTAGATGTGGTACTTGTGATATTAGAGGTGGTGATGGTGGTGATTGATGAAGGTGTTAGTGATGTTGAGAGTAATGGTGGAGGCAGTGATGGTGATAGAGGTAGTATAGGTGATGGTGAGGATGGTGATGTTGATGGTTGTGATAGCAATAAAAATGGCAATGGGGATGGAGTTGGTGGTGGCAGTGGTAATGGTGATGGTGATGAAGACTGGAACAATTGATGATGGTGACGGTGATGACAATTATGATAGCCAAGAATCTAATAGGTCATTATTTTCTATATTATTCCTGACTTTTCTTCCAATACTCTCCATCTTAGCTTTACTTTACTTTCCATCCTTCACTGTTTCTGAGGAATTAGAAAATTGGGCCAACCAACAAAGATACTGTGCAGCTATTGGTCTCCAGAAGAGTAGCTGGGTCTCCTGGTCTCATTTGTTGTTGGGAGAGTCATAATTCAGGCAATGATTTTCCTCATTTCCACTAAAGACAAAATAGCAAAGACTTGGCATCAGGGACTAAAGTTAGGTATATTAAGAGCATTCCAATGGTGAAGAATGTAATGCTTGGAAGTTACCTGAAGAAGGCTGTGGAATGTCCTACCTTTGAGATGGCACAGAACAAGAGAGAGATCCCCATTGACCTGCATGAATCATGCCTAAAGGCAGGGGAATGGACATGATAATCTCTGCAGGTCAGGACCAACTTCAGGAATTGGTTCTTTGGCTTGCGAGGCAGGGAAAGGAGGTGGATTTGTCTACTGAAACCTGCAGTGTCTCTCTTGTTCTGTGCCATCTCAAAGGTAGGACATTCCACAGCCTTCTTCAGGTAACTTCCAAGCATTACATTCTTCACCATTGGAATGCTCTTCATAATACCTAACTTTAGTCCCTGATGCCAAGTCTTTGCTATTTTGTCTTTAGTGGAAATGAGGAAAATCATTGCCTAAAGCTAATGGTAAGGAGATGAGAAGAGGAGGTTTGGGAATGGAAGAGGCAATGC
Organism: Diceros bicornis minor; assembly: GCF_020826845.1. Taxonomy (NCBI): domain Eukaryota; kingdom Metazoa; phylum Chordata; class Mammalia; order Perissodactyla; family Rhinocerotidae; genus Diceros; species Diceros bicornis. The sequence goes on from NC_080781.1 coordinate 62,447,778, forward strand.
ATTCTGGTGGTTTAGAGAAATGTTGGCGTTCTCGTCCAGATTCCTTGTGGTTCTGAGTGGGAGGTGACCCAGGATGTGGGCCTCTGTGGCACTGCCTCCAGCCCTGCATCGGCCAAGAGGCCGCCCTCCCGGGCCATGGCTCCCATCCCCCAGCCAGGCTGTGGTAAGAAGGAGGGAGAAGAAGGAAATAGGGAAAGACACTGCTCACAGTTCCCGAGATGAATCTACTTTCTCCCACAGACGCTTGGAGCGCATACCTCCCCCCACAGTTCTCATTTCCCCTACCTCTTCTCAGTTTCCTCATTTCCAAAGGCCACTCACTGAAGCCAACCAGGGACAGGCTTCCTGTAGCAACTTGACGGGTACCAAGGCAATGGTCACATGCCAAGGGAAGGGGGCACAGAATGTTGCCCTAATAGCATGGACTTCAGAATCAGAACCAGGGCCAAGTACTAACTCCATTATTTAATCACTGTGTGACTTTAGACCTAGTGGTGTCACTCTCTGAGCCTCACAGTTTCCCCCTCTGTAAAATGAGGACCTACCTCCCAGACTTTTATAAGGATTAAGAGATAATGTATGCAAGGTACCTAATATACTACTTGGCACCTAGTAGATGTTCAAGAAGCATTCGTTTTCTTCCTCCTGCCCACTGTCCCTTTCAGAAGGGGAGAAAGTAGGCATGGCCTAATCCCCTTACTAAGCTCCTTGGGCACAGACCTTTCCCATGTCACTAGGCATCTGAGCCTCCTCCCTGCATTCCTCATGAGACTGGGAGAGTCTACATAAGGTTAAAGGGGCAGGCACCCCTTCCAGCCTGGGTGCTGGGTTTGGAGTCAGAGGAATTGCTAATGGTACGACCTTGGTCATTGCTTAGCTTCTCTGGGACTCAGTTTCCTCATCTGAAAATAGGGATGATAATCCTTGCTCTGCCGGCCTTGCAGCTTGTTATGAGACTCAAAAGAGATCATGCTTTGGGAAATGCAAAGTGCTGGATACATGTGGGGTTTATTAGCTTAGTCTGGGAGGGACAGAGGGGAGGATTAGTCCCTGGGGACTGGGTTAGTGCCCAACTCAGGGGTGGTTTCCCTTTGGGGATACCAGAGCCAAAGTATTCAGGGGTTCAGGGGTGATTGGGGATGTAGAATTGGAACCCAGCCATGAGGCCATCCATGTTTGACTTGGGTGGAGTGGGACAGGGGGTGTTCATTTATGTCCTTTGGCATAACTCACATGTAAATATGTCAATTATGGGGTTTGAATCAACCGCTTGGGACTTCTTGAGTCGGATGACAACCCCAAAGGCCAAAGGCCTTCTTTCCTTTCTTCCTCCCACCTTCTGGTTCTACTGAGATCAGAACTTGACCAGTGTCTGAAGTTGGCCAGTCCTTCCCTACCTGCCACAGGAAGCTGTGGGCCATGCCATTCTAGGTGACCCGAAGTCAGAGTTGAGTTTGTGCTGAGTTGGGAGTTCTGATGGGGTGCAGATCTTTATGGTACCCTCTGCCTGCACGACCATGGGCCCAGTGTCTGGGACCTAATGGCCCTCACCAATGGTCTTCTTATTTTTCCCACACGTCCTTCCCCCTTGTTTTCCTTATCAATGGCCTACTCTTCTTTCTCATAGTAATAGCCAACTTCTTCACACCTTAAGCTCTCATCATTGCGTCCTCTTCTTCCTGACCAGTGTCTAATTCTCCACCACCACGTCTGGGCAGCAAGGGTGCCCATGCCACATGCCCCAGGCTGACTACATAGCCCCCGAGTGCTTTTCTTTGTTGTTTGTTCCCTGTCTACCCCCTCCTCAGCCTCCCACTCTTCTTTGGAAGCCTCATTTCCAACCCCCCATGCCATCCCTGGCTCTAGTTCCTCCTGCCTCCTCTCTCAATCCCTTCCTCTTTCATTTTCCTGAGGACAGGCCAGAGGAGCCTAGAGATTCTCCTTCAACCCTCTCTTTCCCCTCCACCCATCTTCCTGTCTTTCCACCACAGCATCTCCTCTTACCTCATGACTCAGCTCCTATCTTAGGCGCCTGCTAGTGATGCATTCTTGTGCTCTTCCCACCACAAGCAGCCTAAACTCCAGACACCCCCTTACCCCAAGTCAGCTTGGGCCCTGCCTGGCTCCCACCCACAAAACTCAGTCCAGTTGGCCCCTCCCTGTGGGTGTCCCATGGCAGCCAGCTGCTGTCTGCAGTTCCTTGGTGGGGACCACATACCAGTTACCCCTGTAGCCAGAGTTCAGACGTGGACCTCATAGGATGTGTTTGATCAGCTGAGGCCAAATCTGTGGCCTTCTAGGAAATGGCACCTACCAGCTCAGCTGTGCTCAGGAGCCAGGGTCCTAAGGCAGGCGTGGCATGGCCCAGCAGCCAAGACATGGGGAGGAGAGGAAAGGCAAGGAGAGGAGAGCTCTTTTCCTCTTTTCTACGCGTGTGTGTGTGTGTGTTTGGTATGAGTAGGGGTGGTGGTGAAGTCTGTGTTGTGTCACTGTGTCAGAAACTGATGGGTGCCACACAGGTGTTGGACTATCACTGCATCATGTGAGTGCCGTGCACTTACTCTGTGTGTTGTGTGCCAGAGGTTGGAGGGCTGCCATGCTTTGGGATGGTGTGTGTATTAGGTGTCTCTGTGTCCTGTGTATGCTCTTGCAGTGGCTGTGATTTGTGCTGTGTCAATGGTATGGGGTCTGGTGGATGCTATGATGGGTGTGTTATCTCACTGAGTTGGGGGTACTATGGGGGACTGCATCATACTTGGCTGCAAGTGTGATGTGTATGCTCAGAGACTTGCATTTCATGGTGCTGGTGTGTAGTGGGAATGTGGTGTGTGTCACTAGGTTTATGCATCTTCTGGGAGGCTGTGGCTTATGTGGCGGGAGGTTCATGAACCCCAAACCCAGTTCCCAGTGCCTGTAGCTCAGGCCCGGGAGTCTTCAATTTCGGGTGAATTGGGGCCAAATTCTTGTATAAATTGTCCCACTTCCTACCCCAGCCCTGCCCTGCAGGTCAGGTCATCCTTCAGTTTCTGTGGTTTAATCCAAACCATCGGCTGAAGTTCCCTGAACACTGAGTTTATGATGACCAGAGTGGGAGGAGGTAGGGGAGAAGCAGTGGAAAGAGAAGGAGGGGGAGGAGGCAGAAGGGAGGGGTAATGGGGGAGGGAGAGGAGTAGGAAGAGAGAAGGAAGGGAAAGCGGAGGAAAAGGGAGAACAGGAGAAGAGGGAGGGTGGAGCATGAAGAGCCAGTTGGAGGGCTTGCCCAAGCCCTGCAACACTATTCTAGGCCCTGAGATGCAGTAAATCCAAGTGAGGTCGGCACTCCTAAGGACAAGTTCAGGGGGCCATGGGAGAGTCAATCAGGTGGAGCTGGTTTAATGGGGGAGCAGGAAAAACCTTTGAGAGGAAGAGATGTTTGAACTGATGTCTGAAGGTGTGATATGTGTGAAATCTTCTCTGAGTTTCTGATTCCAGCAAGTAGGAACATATTCACTTACTTTCTTGGTTACCCAGGCTCAAGCTGAGGGTATTATCTTTGGATTATTCCTTTTCCCCCACATCCAATCAAGTTGGCAAACATTGCAATGGCTTGTGCATTTAATCGTTCACTCAACAAATAGTCACTGAGCCTGGACTCTGCTAGGCACTGTGCCAGGCCCTGGGAAGCCATCAGCAAGCAAGTGAGACTAGGTTCCTGCTCTCATGGATCTCACCTTCTCCTCAGTGCTGCCTTCTCCGGCCACTGCTCTGGGTCAGGCCTGAAGTCCTCCCCTCAGGGAGGACTCCAGCAACCTCCTCACTATGCCCCCACCTCCAGGCTCACCTCTCCAGCTCACAGTCCTCACTGCAGCCAAGGGAGCTTGAAAAAGCTGTGTTCATTCAACAAGATTCACTGTGGTCCTACCGTGTGCCAAGAACAGTTTTAGGCACTTGGGATACATCAGTGAACAAAACCAAGTTCCCTCATGGAGCTAACAGTGTAGCAAGAGGAGATGACAGTAACAATAATATAATAAGTAAATTATATAGTATGTTAAAAGGTGGTACGTGTTTTAGAAAAATCAAAGAGAAAAGGAACAGGGATTGGGGATGCCAGAGTGAGGGGCTGGATGCAGAATTACTTCAAGTGGTCAGGGTAGGCCTCATTGTGAAGATGATATTGGAGCAAAGACCTTAAGAAGGTGAGAGGATTAGCCATGCAGATATCTGGGGAAAGATCATTCTGGGCAGAGGGAACAGCCAGTGCAATGGCTGGGAGGTTGGAGCGTGCCTGGCATGGTTCAATGTGGTGAAGTCCAGTGAGCGAAGGGGGAGTAGCTGGAGATGCTGGGGGGTCGGATTACATGAAGTCTTGGAGGCCAGTGTAGGCACAATAGCTTTTACTCTGAGTGAGATGGGGAGCCTTGGGAGAGTGTCCACCTATGTTGTAACGGGATGTCTCAGGCTTCTCAGTGGAGAACTCTGTATGGGGCAAGGGCAGAAGCAGAGAACCGGTCAGGAGGCTTCCACAGTGATCCAGGGAGGCAAGCTCAAACAGATCAAGGGGGAGACAGGCTGAAATGGGTGTTGTGTGCTCTAAAAATCTGGGCATGTAGGTAGGGTCAGGGAGGTGTCATTACTGCTGGCAAGCAGAGGAATGGCGGCAGAAAGCCAGGACAAGCAGGCAGCCCTGAGCTAGCCACTGACCACCCCCAAGGGCAAGGAATGCCCTAAGATGTTGCATGGAGCTCTTTCTGCTCAGGCCAACCCTCTAGCCTCATCCCAGCCTCTGAATCCAGCCAGTATTGCTGGTCCAGGTAGAGGCTGAACATGCACATTCATCATTAGGGCTCAGGGAGCCCTTGCTCAGCCACTGTCTTATATACTCCTCCCACAGTCCTTTGCAGTAAATGTTCATATCCCCATCAGCAACAGCAAAGCAATAGCTGCCACTTGCATGGTGGTTGCTATGCTATAGGCACTTAGTCTCAGAACTTTACATGCATCAAGTCACTTGACCCTCATGACCATCCTATGAGATAGATATTGTTATCATCCCCCTTATACATGTGACAAAATTGAGGTACAGTGAGGTTAAATAACTTGCCCAAGGTCACAGGTGGTAAAAGACGGAGCCGGAATTCAAACTGAGGCATTCTGGCTGCAGTTTGTGCTCTTGACCCCTATGCTGATAGGAAAACCAAACTTAGAGACAGGAGTGACTTCCCAAGTTTACATAGCAACTTCGTGGTGAAGTTCATATTTGCTCCAACACACCTGATTCACAGCCCAGAGATTCCTCTGACGTGGGGGGAGTAGCTCCAAGCTCCAAGCTCACACAGACACTTAAGGTCGGCTACTGTCTTTAAAGTTTATCTTCATTTTTTTAAAGTTTCTTTTGTTTTATTCCCTCCCCCACCTGCATGTTTCCAAGCAGAAACTTGGAGCTTTCACACCAGCCTGTGCCCTGAATGGCAGAGGCCAGGAAAGGAGGCTGAGCTGCTGCAAGGGGGTGGCATTTGCTGGAGGTATTTTTCCATTCAGTAATTGTCTTCATTCCCCAAAGGAGAGATCTGGGGTAGGAGTGCCGTGGGCTGGGCTGGAGCAATCCCTCGCAAGCCTCCCTGGAAGGTGCACGCATGTCTGTGGGTTTTCATGCATGTGTGTGCCTCTGTTTTCACACGTGTGTCTGGATGGACGTGGGCGTTGGGTGACAATGTGTGTACTAGCTTCTGTGTGTGTCTGCCTGGAGATGTGCGTATTGATTGATGTCTGTGTGTAACTGCAGCTGGGTGGGTGAGTGTGTGTGTGCCTGAATGTGTGTATGATGGGAGTAGGGTGGGTGTGTGCATGTGTCTGTGTGTGGGGATGGGTGTGTAGGTCTCTAGAGTACAGGGCTAACCACTGGGCCCTTCTGCCAATTTGGCTGGCCTCAGCCTGCCCTGCCCACCTCAGGCACACCTGTTGGCCCAGTTCTGCATCGCACATCGGAGATTGCCTGGCTCTTGGCTTCAGCTTCAGCCTCCTCTTCACTCCCTGCCTGGCTTGCAGCCTCTCTCTCAAAGCCTCCAAGCTTTGCCCAGGGGAAGTAGAGACCAATGTGAGAGAGCACATTCTAGTCCAGGACCCGGAGACCCAACATGATAGTATTCCCGGGGGCCTGGGTTCAGGCACAGGCTGCCACCATCAGAATAGGAAAGGTTATTCATGTTGAAGCACTCTGACACTCTGATGGGGACTGTGTCTGTCAGAATGTTGTCAGGAAAATAGAGACCACCCTAGGTCTTTCAACAGAGGGAATTTTATCCAGGGGTTTAATCCAAGTAGTGCAGACTTGGGAGTCAGACAGCTCGGCTTCAGGTCCTGGCTCTGCTATTTTCTTGCTGTTTGACTTGGGAAAGTTACTTAAGCTCTCTGTGCCTCAGTGTCCTCATCTGTAAGCTAGAGATGATAATGTTGGTATGTAGCTCACAGGCTCATGGGGAGGGTTAAATGAGCCACTGTATGTAAAAGTGTTTGGACGAGTGCCTAGCACATGGTAAGCACTGTGTCAGTATGGGTTGTTAGTAGTAGTAGGATGATGGCTGTGGAGTAGAGATGGAATTTCTAGGTTTCTAGGATCTGCCTCATCTTAGGCAGACACTTTCCTCTCTCCGGATCTCCGTCTGTCCCAGCATCTGGTTAGGAAATCCTCACTGCCAGGATGGTGGCAGAAACAGGCAGTGGACAGTGTCTTGCCACTTAGCTCTGAGCCAGGGCCCTTCACCCACTTTTGCCCAGAGCGCTGTTACCATTCAGCTTCCAGATGCACATGCACATCTGGATGCACACCAGAGCCTCAGCCCATTCCAGGCATGGCCTCAACCCTTTAATCCCAGCCCCTTGGAACATCCCCGCATACCTGCACAGCTTGTGACTGACAAAGGACTCATGCAATTAGGTCATTTGGCAGTCATGACAATCCTGGGAGATGGAGATTTTTAACCTTTTTTCCCCCCACAGACAGAAGCCAAGTCTCAGAGAGGTTGAGCAACTTACCCAGGAGCATACAGCTACTACCTGGCAGAGCCAGGGCATGAACTCATGTCTGTCTGACTCCAGGCCCATATTCATGACCACTCCAGCCACGGCCCCTGAGTGTCTGTGGACATGTCTGTCTCCCCCACGGGAATCTAAGCCCCCTGCGACCTCTGTGTCTCTTTGTCCAGCAGTGCCAAGCAGTGCCTGTCACAGAGCTGAGTGCCCAATGGGGTGCAGCCCACAGGCCAAACTCAGTCCAGAGATGTGTTTTGTTTAGCTTGCAGAATATTTCTAGGAAGTTTAAGATTAGTCACCAATATTGCAAAATTGGGTGATTTTATATAAAAATCCAAATTTCCTACTCCTCTCAAAAAATGTGGGAGCCCTGGCAACCCTGAGCCTGCATTTCAACATGGCAACAACCTACTGTACTTGAGGAGCCACTCTCCTGCAGATGGGGCACGTGATCTCCACTTCACCCCAGCCCCTGGTACTCCTTTTTGTCACCCCAGCTGCCATTCCTCATCCTACTTGTACCATGGCTCTCTGTCACTCATTCTATTTCTTCACTTACATCCCTCACTTGGCCTGAATGGGCATCTGGGCTGGTGTCTCGTGGGGCAGAGTGTGAGTCCCCAAGGAAGCCCTGGGGGCCAAGGTAGCTGTCTACCCACATGAGCTTTCCAATATTAGCTATGTATTCATTTATCCCTCCGCCCATCCCCCCAGGCCTCTCTCTCTCCATGCCATCTAGCAGAGGAGGTAAGCCAGGGACACAGACAGTTTTGTTGTTCATGAATAAAGGGTCTGGGATGGTAGAGGATGGGGGCATTTCTTCTGGCCAGAGTGAAATCAGGGTAAGCTTCTAGGAAGAGGTTACATTTGAGTCTGGAAGCGTGGGCAGGCTTTGGATGCACGGAGATGGGAGCAGAAGGGATCATAGAATTAGCAACAGGAGCAACAAAGGCAGGGAGGTGGCCATATCTGGGTTGTGTACTGGGACCCTTGAATGGTTGAATATGACTGGATCTCTGGGTGATGGAGAGGACCAGGGGAAGGAGGGATGAGAACTAACATTTGCTGACCTCTCATCTCTGGAGACTCCTAGTCCCTGCATGGCACCCTGTGAGGGACATGCGTGCAGGAGCTTGGTTAGTTCTCATAGCAATCATGTGAACCCAGGACTACAGAAGCAATCGTTAGAAATGAGTGAATTGTGGTTCAGAGGTTAGGCCGTTTGCGCAAAGCCACACAGCTAGCAGAAGAGCTGCAATTCCCCCCAGGTCTGCCTCCATATTGGGAGAAAGAGGGCTGGGGAGGCATAGAAGGCTTTGAGCAGGCAAGTGGCCGGGTCTGTCATGCCTTCTGGGCTGTGGGCAGGTGGCTTTGGGGATATGGGAGGGGAATCCTAGTCTCTTCTGCCTTCTTCTCCCCTCGCAGCTTATCTTCTCCAAGTCTGTTGACTCCACCTCCTAAATAGCTCTCCATCCTCACTGCCTTGCCCCTAACCTAGGCCCCTGCACTTCTCATCTGTACCATGGCAGGAGTCTCCCACCTGGTCTCCCTGCTCGCATTCTTTCTCCCTTCCCATCCACTCTCTGACTGCAGCCAGAGTGAACTTCCGAAAGGTCAGAGCTGACCGTGTCATCCACTACCCCACACTCACACCCACTCGTTTGCTGGGAACTCTCCAAACAACTCCCTGTTGCCTGAAGGGTCTGCTTTTCCATCAGCTTCTCCCTCTGTGTGGGCTATCCTTTCACTCCTCCACCCTTTCAGTGCCTGGCACATTCATTATGTCCTTTAGAACTCAGTTCGGGTGCTGTTTCCTCCTGGAGGCTTGCCCTGATTTCTCTCCTTCTCCGTGTCTGGTTTAGGTGGCCCTCTTCTGGACTCCCAGAGCCTCCTGGGCTCGCTTCCACCATGGCCCTTTCCCAAGCACCCTGTAAGAAAAGCACCTTCCTTCATGGTCTCTCCTATAAGACTGGGCATTCCTCCTGGGCAGGACTGAGGGCCAATAGAGTACAGTGGTTAAGAGCATGAACTCTGGACTCAGACTGCCAGGCTTTGAACCCTGGTACTGCCATTTAATACATGTGTACACTTGAGTAAGTCATGTGTACACTTGAGTAAGTCCTTTTGCCACTCTACGCCTCAGTTTCCTCTGTAAAATGTGGATTATAATACCACAACCTGCCAGAGGGCTTTTGTGAAAAAGAACAGAGTTCATGTAAAGCACTTAGAACAGCACCCAGCTTATAGTAAGTGCTCAATAAATGCTTCTATTATTGATAACTTCTGTATCCCCAGGGCCTGGCACAAAGTAGGTGTTTGGTGGCTAAATGGGAGGCCTGGAGTACTCTGGGTCAGCGGAGACCAGCCTTCTTGGAGGGAGGCCTAGCTGGAAGATGAGCCCCTCACTAAGTGGCTGAGAAAGGGTTAGGGATAGATGTGACCCCCAAGGAGTAACTTCAGACCTAATGGTAGCTGTATGTGGTAGCTCCTATCTGGTCCAGTGGCCAGCCTCCCCCATCAATGTGGTTCTAATAGTCAGCTGACACCTCATTAGCCTAAGTCCAGGCCCAGTTATGCTGCAGCGCAGTGGCAGTGAGCGAGCAAGCCGCTGGGGGCCCAGAGGCTCGTTAGGGCCGAGCCTTCACCAGGGCCAGAGGGCCCACAACATGATACCGGCTCAGGGCCCAGTCAATGTGTTTCCAATCAGCAATTAGTCTTTAATTAATGGGGCTGCAAAATGATTGTTTTCCTGTCTGAATGGCGGCATGGGCAGGGAGCCGGCAGGAATGGCCATCTGGGGAGTGTTAAGCTGGAGTTACAAGAGGAGACATAAAGAAAGGAACCAACCACTCCAATTTGGGACCGAATCATGGCCCTGGGCAAGCTGTGTGGTGCTCAGCCCAGTGGCAAATGAAAGCCAGGCCTGGGCTCCTGGTGCCACCTGCTCTTTCCCAGACTCTGGTGTCCCCAGTGGCTCTGGGGATGGCCAAGAGGGTATTCTCTGGAGCCTCAGTTTCCCCAGGTACACCATGAGGAGTTTCCTGGTGGTTCTCTAAGGGGCCTCACAGCTCTGGTGCTCTAAAAGACTTGCTCAAGCTACACATGACTTCGTGGGAAAGCCGGTCCTTGGGTCATGCTCTCTGACATTCCAGTCAGGCCTCATCTCTAAAATGGTGATCACCATTTCTACTTCTTAGGCTTCTTGGGGTGGAAAAGAGTTCTGTAAACTGCAAAATGCTGTGCTGGGCCCCTGGCGCTTGGGGCTGGGAAGTCATCCATTAGCCCCAGGGGGTTCCCATTCCTGAGCACCTCTGAGCCTGGTTCTCATACCCTCTATTCCCACCCGCCAGAGGAGGGAGAGTTAATGAGGATGGAAGCCACTTTATGTATTGCAGAGACAAGCTGCGGAGCTTGTCTGCTGCAATATCTCATCAAGTCTTCACTATAGCCCTCTGAGGGAGGGGTTTTTATTGCCCTCAGTTTACAGAAGAGGAACCTGAGCTATTGAGCACTTTACTGAGTGGGAATTGAGCCCAAGGAGGCCCCACTCTGGAGCCCATGATCTTAACCACTAACCAAGGGGCAACTTCTCTTCATTTTGTGAGGCCCTATCTTGGATAACAGTTTGACACCCTCCTCTGACATCTAGAACCACAGGCAAAGGACATTAGCCCTGGCTGAGCCATTAGCAATAAACACATTCAGCCCTCCCATGGGTTGGATAAGGATACTGAGACCCAGGGAGGGCCAGGGATATGTCCAGGACTATACTGTATGTTCATGGCAGTTCTGGGCTTGGGACCCAGATTACTGACTCCTAGGTCTGTGCAGTTGGAGTGAAAGCCCATCCCCTTCGGCTCCTCCTTCTCCCTCCTCCCTTCCATCCTGTTGATTCCACCTCCTAGATATGCCACTGACCCATCAGCACCTCTCCACTCCTCTGTGCCTGCCCAGGGTCAAGTCTTCTCCTACTCCCCTGGTGTTGCTGCCTCAGCCCCTCAGTGGCTTCTAGATGAATCTTCCAAATGTACACCTTGCATCCTATTGCACACTTGCTAAGAAACCTTCAGTGACTCCCTATGGCCTGCTAAATGAAGTACAAACTCCTTAGCCTGCCATCCAAGGCCTTCTACATAAAGCTCCAATCGACTTTTCCAGCTTGAACTCCATTTTCTCACTAATAAATCTTATGCCCCAGCCAAACTGGACTCATCAAAGATTGGTTTCATGCTCCATAGGGTTGTTGTGAGGATTAAATTAGTTGCTCTATGTAAAGCCTTGGAACAGTGCCTGGCACAGAGCAAGAGCCATATCAGTGTTGTTAAACAGATACAAAAATAAATATGTGAACCTGCTTTATCTATGCCCACCTCCAGGCTTTTCTGCTCACTGGGCTCCCTCGACCTTCAATGCCTCTTCCACCGCTCTTTCTGCATGGCCAACCCTACCCAGCCTTTAAGGACTTGAGCTGTCCTGAGTTACTTCCTCCAGGAGGGCTTTCCTGATGTCTTCTAACTTGGAATCCCACTGATACTCTCTTCATCCTCTCCCATGGCTGCCTAGTCTTTTATTACCAATGAATGGGTGCATATGTTCTTGAGTAGCCTCAAAGCAACTTGAGGATAGGTGGTATGTTGTAGGTAAAAGAGCACAGGTGTGGGCATCAGACTGACTTGAGTTTAAATCCAATCCTTGCCAAGTTTCAGCTGTGTGACCTTGGGCCTAGCCTCTTTAAGCCTCAGTTTCCTCATCAGTAAAATAGCCCTCACCTGACAGGGGGTTTTGGAAGAGTTTGGTCCAAGAGTGCACACAATCTCTGGCACACAGTGGGAGCTCTCACCTCTTACCCTTTTGTGCTGAGGAGCTAGAAAGTAGTCCTGGAAGTTGTGAGCTGAGGCTTGGCCACTTCTGGCCTGGGATGTATTTCATAGGTGATTTGACCTCTCCTTGTATCCTGAGGCTCAGGTGACTATGTCCTTTCCCAGTCCTTCCCTCGTCTAGCCTCTTACAGCAGTGACCTGAGCTGATCAGAACTATAGCCAGCTGCACTTGTATTTCTTAAAAAGAAATTTGCCATTGACTGAGGAGGGGTGGCCACCCTGAGTCAGTGCCTTTTGGCACTTTCCTTCCAATCACCTTCGTAGGAATCAGAGGGCAGAAACCCTGGAAATTCTCCATGGGTTCCAGCCCACCTGCTGGCTCCTCATGGCGTTGGCCAGACTGCTTCCTCTGTCAGACTATGGGCCAGCCCTGTTCCCATTCCCTGCATCGAGGAAACTTGCATTGAGAATGACCCCATGCCTGGCCTCACCTTTTGAGGATTCCCGAGAGGGCAGACTTGGAGGAGGCCAGATTGCCTAGCAAGGCAAGAGGACTGGCTGTGGTTCCCATGCTACAAATGACTCGTCATGAATCCCCGGGGCCAGTCCCTTCCCTTCTTTGAACTTCAGATTTTGCACTTCTAAAATGACACAGTCTCAGCCTCCATTATCTCTCACCTGGATGAGTGCACTAGCCCCTGACTCATCTCCCTGCTTCCACCCTTTCCCATCTCAGTCTATTCTCAATACAGAAGCCAGAGGGATCCTGTTAAAACATACACCACACCATGCCACGCTTCTACTCAAAACCATCCCTTAGCTTCTCAACAACCATAGTAAATGCCAAAGGCCTTGCAGTGATTATAAGAAGACACCACAGCATGGGTTTCCAACCTTGGCTGCACACTGGACCCATCTATGGAGTTTTTTTAAAAATACTGATACCTGGGTCTCATTCCCAGAGATTCTGGCTTGACTGGTCTGAGATGCAGCCTCGGTGTGGGGAGTTTAAAAAGCTCCTCTGAGGAGTCTAGGTGAGAACCATTGCCCATGAGTTCTCTCTCCACCATCACCCTTACCTCTCTGATTTCATCTCTTACTATTCCCCCATTCACTCTGCTCCAGCCACTGGCCTTTCTGTTCCTCAAACAGTCCAGGCACACTCCCACGTGAGGGCCTTTGCACTTACTGTTCTCATTACTTAGGAAGATTTTTCTCCAGTCACCTGTATGTCCAGCGCCCTCACTTTATTCAGATTCCTGCTAAGATGTCTTCTTCTCAGAGAGGCCTTCCCTGCTCACCTAAGCTAAAATAGCATCTCCCATCACCACCATTACTCTCTGACCATTGCCCTGCTTCATTTTCCTTATAGCACTCATCACTATCAGGCATATTGCTTATTTATTCATTGATTTGAATATTTGTCTGTCTCCCTTCACTAAGACATCAGCTCCACAAAGGACAATGCTTTGTTTATTACTGTAACCCCAACATCTATAATAGTCACTGGAACATAGTAGATGTTTCATAAAGGTTTGTTGGATAAGTGAATGAATGAAAGCAATGAAAAAGGAAGCTTGGGAATCAGGCACATATAGATTGGAATTTCCAGCTCAGCTCTTTTCTAGTTCTCTAACCTTGGGCAATTCATTGAACCTCTTTGATCCTCAGTTTCCTCAGCTGTTAAGTGGGCCTAGGGGTGTCTACTTTATAGGGTTAATGTACAGACTGATTGTTCAGGAACAGGTTATAGACAGTCCTAGGAGCTACAGGGCAGCCAAGCTAGTTGACCTACACCCTAGCTTTTCCTTAACAATTTTTTTTAGCTTTGTTATTTTAAATAATTATAGGTTCACAGGAAATTACAAAGATAGTACAGAGACATCAGTAAGAATGGCAGAATAAGGACCTCCGAAAATCTCCTCCCCCATAAAAACAACCAGAACACTGGTAAAAAATGGCAAGATCAACTTGTTTAGAACTCTGGAAATTACCCAAAGGCTTGCATCAATCCAGGGAGTGTTCATTCAAGAAAAGAGACTGAATCTTGGTAAGAATAGCAAGGTTTTTGCTATTTTAACTTACCTTATCCCCATCCATACTCCCTAGCTCTACAGTAACCTTGAAAATGAACAGCCCGAAATCACAGTGAAAACCAGCAACTTGGCAACCACTGGAGAAGGAAGAATAGAATTGAAGGTCCTTCACAGCCCCATTCTCAGAGAACTGTCATTGTTTGATGGTGGTTCACATGAAGACACCACTTACAAGGCTTATCTTTATTTAACCAGACTTAGAGCTTGCCCAGTGCAAACAGCTTTTTATTCAGGGGCATTTGTTGAAAACGATCAGTGGAAATTGTTTAATTGTTTAATATCATGGCTGCCTGAGGTAGTGGATAAGTGTTGGAGCAAACAATGAGCTAACCAAAAAGCTTAAAAGGAAAAGCTGGAGAAGGATGTGTCCACAGGGGGCTTAGAAAAGCTCTCACATCTTCCCGGAATCTAAAAACCCCACACAAGGCTGTGCACCTGCTCCTGAAATAACTAGAAGCCCCTAAGCTCTCACCTCTGGCTGGCTTTGAGGCTCTGCACAAGCAGGAAGTGAAAGGTAAAGTGCAGTTGTAAACTGCCTGGCTGAGTATTGAAGATGTGCACCCAACATGCACACAGAGCCCTTTGGCAAAGACTGGGAGACTTATTCATTCTAGGCATTTAAGAAACTTTTTGTCCAATCATTAGCTGACCAATAAGCTAGCCAAGCAGAGACTTCACTGGCCACACATGACAAATAATACATTCTTTATGAAATTAGTTCAGAAAACTCACTAAACAAGTGAAGAGCAACAACAACAAACCCTGGTGAGAGGGGAGAGTCTGATTTTCATAGTTGCCATATCATATTATTCAAAATGTTCAGTTTTCAACAAAAAATATGAAAAATGAAAAGAAACAAGAAAGTATGGTCTATACACTGGAAAGAAAGCAATCCATATAAACAGTCCCTGAGGAAGCTCAGACATTGGACTTACTAGACAAAGACTTTTATAATATGTTCAAAAAACTAAGGGAAGCCAAGTATAGATAGAGGAAACAATAACAAAGTCTTACCAAATAGAGATTATAAAACATAGATCATATAAAAGAAACAAATATAAATTCTGGAGGTGAAAAGTACAATAACTGAAATAAAAAGATCACTAGACAGGTTAAACATCAGATGTAAGCAGGTAGAAGAAGGAATTAGCAAATTTGAAGATAGGTCAATTAAGATTATTCAGTCTGAAGAAGAGAAAGAAAAAAGAATGGAGAAAAATGAACAGAGCCTCAGAGACCTGTGGGAAACCAGAAAGCATATTAATATGCTCATGATAGAAGTCTTAGAAAGATAGGTAAGAGAGAAAGGAACAGAAAGAATATTTGAAGAAATAATGGCTGAAAACTTCTCAATTTTGAGAAGAAACAATAATCTGCATATCCAAGAAGCTTAATAAATTCCAACTAGGATAAGCTCAAAGAGATCCATACCTAGACACATGATAATCAAACGGTCAAAAGCCAAAGCCAAAGATAGAATCTCAGAAGGAGCGAAAGAGAAGTGACTCATCACATAAAAGGAACTGTCAATAAAATTAATAGCTGACATCTCATTAGAAACAATGGAGGCCAAAAGAGAGTGGGATAACTTATTCAAAGTGCTGAAAGAAAAATGTTGTCAACCAAGAATTCTATATCCAGCAAAACAATCCCTCAAAAAATGAAGGAGAAATTAAAACATTCCCAGATATGCAAAAACTGAGAGGATCCATCATTACGAGACCTCCCCTATAAGAAATACTAAAGAGAGTAATTCAGAGGTAAATGAAAGGACACCAGATGGTAACTTGAATCGACATGAAGAAATAAAGAATGCCAGAATTTTTTGTTTACAATACTTTTTCTCTAACATCTGATTTAAAAGACTACTGCATAAAACAATAATTATAAATCTGTGTTGATGGGTATACAATGTATAATATAATTTTTGTGACAATAAAAAATAAAGGAGAGAGGAATGAATGGACCTATATTGGAGCAAAGTTTTTGCATACTATTAAAATTAAGTTTGTATTCATCTGAACTTGTTATAAACTAAGATGTTACTTATAACCTGCAGCAACCAATAAGAAAATAACTAAAAAAATATAGTAAACAAACAAAAAGAGAATTAAAATGGTACACCAGAAAATACCTGTTTAACACAAAAGAAGGCAGTAATGGAAGAATAGAGGAACAAAGAGGACATAATATATAGAGAAAACAAATGACACAGTAGCAGATATAAATCCTACCATATCAGTAATTACATTAAGGCAAATGGATTACATACTCTGGTTAAAAGGGAGAGATTAGCAAAATGGATTAAAAAACATGATCCAGTTATAATATATTGTAAAAAGAGACACACTTTAGATTCAAACACAATGTGCGAGATCAAAATTGGCCACCCTGAAATATGTTTCTTTACCTTGATTATTTTCTCTGATGGATATTTGACTTCCTGTTTCGGGAAGGAGCCAATATCATACGATGGCTTTAATATAATGTAAACTAGATGTTACAATAGGAAAGGCACCAACAAGCCCATCTTATCAAAAATTCTGTCTCTCCCAGGCCACATTCTCTAAGTGGCCCTGCAAAGAGTTGCCAGACAAACATTTACATTTATAAGGGAGATCTCCATTTGTAAAGGTATCTCCCTCTCTGTACTGAGAAGAGGGGGGGATGACCTCATCTCTAAAAACTTACCAATGTGGAAGGGAGGACTTAAATCTACATACCTTTGATTACTGTGATTTCTGTCTCCCTTCTATCTCCCTCCCCACTCCCAACATCTTCCTTTGTCTTTAGCTGAAGACAGTATTTAAGAAGAGAATCACTGCTATTGTGTAGAGAAACTCAGTTTCCTGGGTTTCTCCCATGTATACATGTTATTAAACTTGGTATTATTTTCTCCTGTTAACCTATCTTTTAATTATTAGGCCAGCCATAAGAACCTTAAAAAAAAGGGCAGAGGGGGATTCTCCCTCTTCCCCAACAACAAATAAGTTGAAAGTAAAAGGATGTAGAAAGATTTACCATGCAAACAGTAACCAAAAGTGAGCTGGAATGGCTATACTGTTATAAGACAAAATAGACTTTAAGACAAAACTTGTTACTAGAGACAAAAAAGAATATTTTATAATGATAAAAGGGTCAATCCATCAAGAAAATATAACAATTATAAAAATATATGCACCTAACAACAGAGCCCCAAAATATATGAATTAAAAACTGACAGAATTGTACCCTCAATGTCCATCCATGTTGTCACAAATGCCTGGATTTCATTGTTTCTTATGGCTGAGTAGTATTCTATTGTGTATATATACCACATCTTCTATATCCATTCGTCCCTGATGGGCACTTAGGTTGCTTCCAAGTCTTGGCTATTGTGAATAACGCTGCAAGGAACACAGGGGTGCATGTACCTTTACAAATTGGTGTTTTCAAGTTCTTTGGATAAATACCCGACAGTGGAATAGCTGAGAGTATAATGCAAAGTGAAATAAGTCAGAGGGAGAAGGTCAAATACCGTATGATTTCCTTCATTAAGTAGTAGATAATAACAACAATAAACAAACACATAGGGACAGAGATTGGATTGGTGGTTACCAGAGGGGAAGGGGGGAGGGAGGAGGGTGAAAGGGATAATTCGGTACATGTGTGAGGTGATGGGTTGTAATTAGTATTTTGGTGGTGAACATGATGTAATCAATGCAGAAATAGAAGTATAATGATGTACACCTGAAATTTTTACAGTGTTATACACCAATGTTACTGCAATAAACAAAAAATTAAAAAAAAATTGACAGAATTGAAGGGAAAAATAATAGTTGGAGACCTCAATTCCTTACTTTCCATAATGGATAGAACAGACAGAAGATCAACATGGAAATAGATGACTTAAACAACACTATAAACCAACTAAACCTAAAAATATCTGTAGAACACTCTGCCCAACAACAGCAGAATACACATTCTGCTCAATTGCCCATGAAACATTCTCCAGGTAGACTATAGTTAGGTCAAAGAACAATTCTCAATAGATTTAAAAGGATTTAAATCATGCAAAGTATGTTCTCCAACTACAATGGAATGAAATTAGAAATCAATAACAGAAAGAAATTTGACGATATTACAAACATGGAAATTAAACAGCACACTCCTAAATAACCAATGGGTCAAAGAAGAAATCATAGGGAAATTAGAAAATATTTTGAGATAAATGAAAACAAAAATAAACATACCAAAACTTATGGGGTGCAGCTAACGTAGTGATTAAAGAAAAAATTATAACTGAAAATGCCTTTATTTAAAAATGAAGAAAGATTTCAAATCAATAACCTAACTTTCTCACTTAAGAAAACAGAAAAAGGAGAGAATAATAAATGCTAGAGTAGAAATAAATAAAATACAGAGTAGAAAAATTGTAGAGAAAATCAAAGAAAGCAAAAATTGGGTCTTTGAAAAGATCAACAAAATTGCTCAACCTTTAGCTATACTGCCCAAGAAAAAACATGGAAGCCTCAAATTACTAAAATCAGGGATGAAAGAGAGTACATTACTACCAACCTTACAGAAATAAAAATGATTATATGGTAATACTATGAAAAATTGCATGCTAACAAATTAGAAAACCTAGATGACAAACTGGACAAATTCCTACAAAGACACAAACTACGGAAACTGACTCAAGAAAATCCTAAGGAATCCACACGTACACAAAAAAGCTATTAGAGCTAATAAACAAGTTCAGCAAGGTTGTAGGATACAAGGTCAATACCAAAATTTTATTTCTATGCACTTGGAATTACAATCCCAAAATGGAATTAAGAAAACAGTTCTGTTTACACTAGTGTCAAAAAGAGTAAAATGCTTAGGAATCAATTTAACAGATGTTTAAATTTAATCAATTTAAAATATGTATACAACTGAACACAACAAAATATTTAATGAAATTATTCATTATTGAAATTAATTCATTATTATTAGAAATTCATTATTGAAATTAAAGAAGTCCTAAATAAATGGAAGACATCCCATGTTCAGGGATGGGAAGACTTAATATTAAGATGCCAATACTCACCAAATTGGTCTACAGATTCAACACAATCCCTATCAAAATTCCAGCCGCCTTTTTTGTGGAAATTGACAGGCTGATACTAAAATTCAAATGGAAATATGAGAGCCAGGAATAGCCAAAATATTTGTTATGGTTAATGTTTGTCAACTTGACTGGGCCATGGGATGCCCAGATATCTCGTTAAACATTGTTTCTGGGTGTGTCTATGAAGGTGTTTCTGGAAGGGATTAGTCCATCATTTGAAATGATGGACTGAGTAAAGCAGACAGCTCTCTCCAATGTGGGTAAGCATCATCCAATCTACTGAGGACCTGAATAGAACAAAAAGGCAAAGGAAGATTGAATTCACTCTCTAACTGACTGCTGAGCTGGAACATCGATTTTTCTCCTGCCCTCCGTGTTCCTGGTTCTCAGGCCTTCAGACCAGACTGGAATCTGCACCATCAGCTCTCCAGCTCTCATGCCTTTGAAGTATACTACCAGCTTTCCTGGGTCTCCAGCTTGCATATGGCAGACTGTGGGACTTTTCAACCTCAATAATCACATGAGCCAATACCTTTATTGGTATTGGCTCTTTTATAGGAGATGCATGTATCTCCTATTGATTCTGTTTTTCTGAAGAACTCTGACTAATACAACAATCTTGAAAAAGAACAAAGCTCATTCTTTGAAACTTCCCAATTTCAAAACTTGCTACAAAACTACATTAAACCAAGTTGTGTGGCCCTGGCATAAAGATAGACATATAGATGAGTAGAAAATAATTGAGAATCTAGAAATAAAGCCATACATTTATGTTCAATTGTTTTCAATGAGGGTATCCTGACCATTCAATGGGGAAAGAATAGTCTCTCAACAAATGGTGCTGGCACAAATGGATATCCACATGTAAAAAAATGAATTTGGACCTCTACCTCACACCATATAGAAAAAATGCCTCAAAATGGATCAAAGACCTACATTCAAGAGCTAAAACAATAAAACTTTTAGAAGAAAACATAGGTGTAAAACTTCTTGATCTTGGATTAGACAGTGGGTTCTTAGATATAGCACCAAAAGGACAAGCAACAAAAGAAAAAAACGGATAAACTGGACTTCATGCAAATAAAGACTTCTGAGCTTCAAAGGATGCTATCAAGAAAGAGAAAAGACAACTCACAGAATAGGAGAAAATATTTGAAAATCATATATCTGATAAGAGACTAGCATCCAGAATGTATAAAGAACATTTAAAAGTTAAAAATAAAACACAATTTTAAAATGGGCAAAGAATTTGAATATCCATTTCTCCAAAGAAGATATACAGATGACCAACAAACACAGGAAAAGATGCTCAACATCTTTAGTCACTAGTGAAATGCAAATCAAATCATGAGATACCACTTCACACTCACTAGGATGGCTAGAATTAAAAAGTCAGATAATAACAAGTATTGGCAAGGATATGAAGAAATTTGAACCCTTATACCTTGCTGATGGGAATGTAAAATGATGCAGCCTCTTCGGAAAACAGCCTGGCCATTCCTCAAAATGTTAAATGTAAGTTACTATACGGTCAACAATTCCAATCTTAGTGTAGATACCCAAGGAAATTGGAAACATGTTCACACAAAAACTTGTACATGAAAGTTCATGGCAGCATTATTCATAATAGCCAAAAAGTGGAAACAGCTTATATGTTCATCGACTGATGAATGGATAGAAAAAATGTGATATATACATACAAGAGAATATTATTCAGTCATAAAAAGGAATGAAGTACTGATACGTGCTGCAACATGGATGAACCTTGAAAATATTATGTTAAGCAAAAGAAGCCAGTGAAGAGGACAACAAATTATATGATTCCATTTATGTAAAGTGTCCAAAATAGGCAAATCCATAGAGACAGAAAGTAGATTAGTGATTGCCAGGGGCTGGGGGGTTTGGGAGGAAATGAGGAGTGACTGCTAATGGGTAGTGAATTTCCTTTTGGGGTGATGAAAATGTTCTGGAATTAGATAGTGACGATATTTGTGCGACATTGTGAATATACTAAAAGAAATACTGAATTGTACACTTTAAAGCATAAATATTATGCAATTTTAATCATATCTCAATAAAAATTGTATAATAGGGGCTGGCCCGGTAGCATGGTGGTTAAGTTTGCATGCTCCGCTTCAGCGGCCTGAGGTTCGGAGGTTTGGATCCCGGGCAAGGACCTAAGCACCGGTGATCAAGCCATGCTGTGGCAGCATCCCATATACAAAATAGAGGAAGATGGGCACTGATGTTAGCTCAGGGCTAATCTTCCTCAGCAAAAAGAGGAAGATTGGCAACAGATGTTAGCTCAGGGCCGATCTTCCTCACAATAAATAAATAAATAAATTAATTAATTAATTAAATTGTATAAGAACGAAACAGAGTAGGAGGGTTCTGTGTATCCTCCATCCAGTGTTCCCCAATGGCTAAATCTTACATAATTACAGTACAATATCAAATCCAGGAAACTGACATTGATACAATATATGCATATAGTTCTATGCTATTTTATCACTTGTAGATTTGTATAACCACCACCACAATTAAGATACAGAACTGTTCCATCACCACAAAGATCTCCTTCATTCTACCTCTTTATAGTCACACTCATCCCCCTTTAACCCATTATCCCTAACCTCCAGCAACCACTAATTCACTCCCTAACTCTGTAATTTTGTTATTTTGAGAATGTTATATAAATGGAATCATACAGCATGTGACCTTTGGTATTGGATTTATCACTCAACATAATTCCCTGGAAATTCATCCATGCATGTATCGAGAGTTTGTTTCTTTTGACTGCTGAGTAGTATTTCATGGTATGGATGTACCAGTTTGTTTAACCACTTACTTATTTGGGGTCATTTTGGTTATTTCCAGTTTTTGGCTATTACAAATAATATTGCTATGAACAATAATGCACAGTTTTTTTGTGGCCCAGCTTACATTTCTCTGGGATAAGTACCCAGAAGTGCAGTTGATGGGCTGTGTGGTGAGTGTATGTTTAGCTTTTTAAGAAACCACCATACTATTTTCCAGAGTAGCTGTACCATTATACATTCCTGCCAACAATGTATGAGATTTAGTTTATATTCATCCTCATCAGCATTTGGTATTGTCACTACTTTTTATTTTAGCCATTCTAAGAGGTGTGGAGTGATATCTCATCGAGTTCTTAATTTGTATTTCCTAATGCATCCTGATGTTGAATATCTTTTCATGTGCTGATTTGCCATCCATATATCTTCTTCGGTGAAATGTCTCATGTCTTTTGACCGTTTTCTAATTGGATTGTTTCATTTTTGCTATTGAGTTTTGAGACTTCTTTACATATTCTAGATATGAGTCCTTTGTTATATGTAGTTTGCAAATATTTTCTTCCACAATGTGACTTGTCTTTTAATCCTTTTTACAGGGACTTTTGTAGAGCAAAAGATATTAATTTTGATGAATTCCAAATTATCCATTTTTTTCTGTATTGGATTGTGCCTTTGATGTTTTGTCTAAGAACTCTTTTCCAAGCCCCAGATACTTCAGATCTGTTTTCTAGTTTTACATTTTAAATTTAAATCTGAGGTCCATTTTGAGTTATTTCTTGTGTAAGGTGTGAGGTTTAGGTGAAGGTTTTTGACTATAAATGTCCAATTGTTCCAGCACCATTTGTTGAAAAGATTATCTTTCCTCCATTGAATTGCTTTTGCACCTTTGTCAAAGATCAGCTGGTGTATTTGTGGGTCTATTTCTGGGGTTTTTATTCTGTTCTATTGATCTATGTGTCTATCGCTCCACCAACACAACACAGTCTTGGTTACTGTCCCTATGTAATAAGTCTTAGAATCAGGTAGAGTGATTCTTCCCGCTTTATTCTTCTTTTTCAAACAATTTTTTTTTATCCAGCTATTCCACTGCTGGGTATTTATCCAAAGAACTTGAAAACACCAATGCGTAAAGATACATGCACCTCTGTGTTCATTGCAGCGTTATTCACAATAGCCAAGACTTGGAAGCAACCTAAGTGCCCATCAAGGGACGAATGGATAAAGAAGATGTGGTATATATACACAATGGAATACTACTCAGCCATAAGAAACGATGAAATCCAGCCATTTGTGACAACATGGATGGACATTGAGGGTATTATGCAAAGTGAAATAAGTCAGAGGGAGAAAGCAAAATACAGTATGATTTCCTTCATTAAGTAGTAGATAATAACAACAACAAACAAACACATAGAGACAGAGATTGGATTGGTGGTTACCAGAGGGGAAGAGGGGAGGTAGGAGGGCGAAAGGAATAATTCGGCATATGTGTGTGGTGATGGGTTGTAATTAGTATTTGGGTGGTGAACATGATGTAATCTATGCAGAAATAGAAGTATAATGATGTACACCTGAAATTTATACAATGTTATAAACCAATGTTACTGCAATAAACAAAAAATTAAAAATAAAATAAAATAATATTTTATATATCTACAAAAAATCTTGCTGGTATTTTGATAGGAATTGCATTAAACATGTATTTCAATTTGGGAAGAATTGACGTCTTTACTATCTTGAGTCTTCCAATCTATCGATGCACTATGCCTCTCCATTTACCCAAATATTGTTTGATTTCTTTCATCAACATTTTGTGGTTTTCAACACACAAGTCCTGTGCGTGTTTTGTTAGATTTATACCAAGGTATTTCACTTTTTGAGCGATTGTAAGTGGTGCTATATTTTAATTTCTGTGTCTACATGTCCATGAATAGTACATAGAAACACAATTGGATTTTTGTATGTTGATCGTGTATCCTGAGATGTTGACAGTCACTTATTCATTGTAGAAGTTTGTATCTGTTTTGTTTTTTTAGGTTCCTTGGCATTTTCTATGTCAATTATTGTGTCACCTGCAAATAGAGACAATTTTATTTCTTCCTTTCTGATCGGCATGTTTTTCATTTCCTTTCCTTGCCTTATTGTGCAGGCTAGAACTTCCAGTACTATGTTGAGTAAGAGTGGTGACAGTGGGCATCCTTGCTTTGTTTCTGATCATAAGAGGAAATCATTCAGTCTTTCACCATCAAGTATGATGTTAACTGTAGTTTTTGGTAGATGTTCTTTATCAAGTTGAGGACATTCCCCTCTACTTTTAGTTGTCTGAGAGTTGTCATCATGAATGGGTGTTGAATTTTGCCAAATGCTTTTTCTGTGTCAATTGATATGACTGTTAATTTTCTCCTTTTGCCTGTTAATATGGCGGATTATATTGATTGATTTTCAAATTTTGAACCAGCCTTGCATACTTGGAATAAGCCCCACTTGGTCAAGTTGTTATATAATTCTCTTTAAATATTGCTGAATTCGATTTGCTATTATTTTGTTAAAGATTTTACTTCTATATTAATGAAGGATATTGGTTTGTAGTTTTCTTTTTGTACTACCTTTGTTTTGTTTTGCTTTCAGGATAATATTGGCCTTGTAAAATGAGTTGGGTATGAGTCTCCTATTTTCAGGAGGCGATTGTATGGAATTGGTGTTAATTTTTCTTAAACATTTGGTAGAATTCTCTGGTGAAACCATTTTGGCCCAGAGATTTCTTTTTGGGGAAGTTTTTAATCACAAATTCAATTTATTTGATAGTTATGGGGCTAATCAAATTATCTATTTCATATTGTGTGAGCTGTTGTAGTTTCTGCTTTTCTAGGAATTGATCCATTTGTTCTAAGTTGTCAAACTTATGAATTTAAAGTTGTTCATAATATTCCCTTTTCATCCTTTTGATGAGGTCGGGATTGATAGTGATATCCCATATTTCATTTCTGATATGGGATGATTTGTGTCTTCTCTCTTTTTATCATTAGTTTTATTAGAGGTTAGTCAATTTTATTGATCTTTTGAAAGAACCAACTTTTTGTTCTATTGGTTTTCTCTATTTTTTTTTTCTATTAGCAATTTTATTGTTTTCTGCTTATTTTCTTATTTCCTTCCTTCTGCTTGATTTTGGGTTTACTTTGCTCTTCTTTTTAAATTTATTATGGTGGGAGTTTAGATGATCCATTTGATATTTTCCTCTTTTATAATGTAGGTATTTAGGGCTATAAAGTTCCCTCAGCACTGCGTTAGCTGCATTATACAGATTTTGATATGTTGTATTTTCATTTTCATTCAGTTCAATGTATTTTACATACACAATCTATCACCATCTACTTGTGTGAACATTTTACCACTTTAAATGAAGTGTAGAAACCCTACTTCCTTTTACGTCCCTCTACAGTCCCCCATTTATAATATAACTTTCTTAAATGTTACCTACATTGAAAACCACATTAGACATTGTTATAATTTTTGCTTTAACTGTCTAACATAATTTAGAAGATTCAGGAGGAAAAGGAAAGGCCATTGTATTTACCCATATTTTCACTCTTTCAGTCATTCTTTCTTTCAGTCATTCTTTCTCTCCTGATATTCCAATATTTCTTCTTTTATCATTTTTACATTTAAGAGCTTCCTTTAGCCATTCTTTTAGTGTAGGCCTCTTGGCAGCAAATTCTCTTAGTTTTTCTTCATCTGAGAATGTCTTGTTTTAACCTTCATTCCTGGGGGATATTTTTGCTAGATATAGAATTCTGGGTTGATAGTTCTTTTCTTTCAGCTCTTGAAAATACTGTGCCACTTTCTCCTGGCTTCCATGGTTTCTAATGAGAAATTCACTCTCATTTGAGTTGTTTTCCCCCATAAATAATGTCATTTCTCTCTTGTTGCTTTCAAGATTTTTTTCTTTGTCTTTAGTTTTCAGGAGTTTGACTAGATGTATTTTGGTGTGGATTTCTTTGAGTTTTTCCTGTTTGGTATTTGCTCAGCTTGTTGAATCTGTAAGTTCATGTCTTTTGCCAAATTTGAGGGATTTTTGGCCATTATTTCTTTGAGTAGGCTTTTAGCCACACCTTCATTCTCCTTTCCTTTCAATGACATGAATGTTAGATCTTTTGTTATAGTCCCACAGGTCCCTAAGCCTTTCTTCATTTTTATCAGCATAAATTCTCTTGTTGTTCAGATTGAGTAATTTCTATTGCTCTGTCTTCAAGTTCTATTATTTCCTCTGTCCCTTCCATTGCTTTTAAGCCCATCTATTGCATATTTATTTCAGTCATTGTATTTTTCCACTCAAAAATTTCTGTTTGGTTCATCTTTATATCTTCTATTTCATTGCTAAGACCTTTTACCTCTTCATTTCTTTCAAATATGTTTGTAATTCCTTATTGAGTGATTTTTATGGTGACTGCTTTAAAATCATTGTCAGATAATTTTAATATATGTGTCAACTTGATTTTGGCATCCATTGATTTTCTTTTCTCATTCAAGTTGAGATTTCCCTGGTTCCTGGTATAACAGGCTATTTTTAATTGAAACCTGAATATTTTGTGTATTATCCTGTGAGACTCTGGATCTTATTTAAATTTTCTGTTTTAGCAGGAGTCCTCTAACACTGCACTGGCAGAGGAAGGAAGATACCATTTCCTTACTGCCAGGTTGAGGTGAAAGTCTAGGTTCCCCACTCTGCCTCCTTTGATACCCCAGGATAAGAAGGAGTGCCTCATTACTGCTAGGTAGATAATAGAATTTCAAGCTCCCCATGAGACCTCCACTGACACCAGGAGTGGAGAAGGCCTTGTGACCACCACATAGGGATAAAAGTCCTGGCTTCCCACTTGGCCTTCTTTGATACCATCCCAGTCAGGGGAAAGGGGGCAGGATTGGGATACCTTGTTACAGCCTGGTGAAGGTGGAAGTTTAGGCTCCCCACTCAGCCTTTGCTGTCATGGGTGGAGGTAGAGCCACAGTTTTTTCTGTAGTGTTAGGTTGGAGTAGAGTGGTTATTATCTAAAAGTTTTCTGTCTTGCTATACTGCCCCTTTTCTGATCCTTTGGCTAAAAGAGAGTAGGATTTTATTGGGGCTGTGTTTTTAAATTTTTTTTTTATTTTTTGTTTTTGGTTGTGCCCAGTGGTCTTTCTGTTTGCTGGCTTCTCCATCATGCAGGGAACTCACCACCATATTGTTCCTAGGGTCCCAAGTTCTTTAGCTGGTCTGCCTTCTTCTCTCCAACTTTTAGAATCTTCTTTTGTTTGTTTTATATGTAATGTCAAGAATTTTTAGCTGTACTTAGCAGGAGGAATCAGGAGAAATGTGTCTATGCCTCTCATCTGGAACCAGAACTCCTCCTTTGTTACCGTTTTCTCCCATTTAAGAAAGGCCATAGGGAGAACAATGAATCTGCTCTAATTGGCTTTTACAAAAGGAAAGAAGAAAAGACAGGAAATAATTTACAATCCTCAACTCTTTAACTATAATTAGTGAGTCACAAATAGCTCATAACACCCAGAGTGTCTTGACAATGAGATTGAGAAGGAC
Source organism: Diceros bicornis minor (assembly GCF_020826845.1). Taxonomy (NCBI): domain Eukaryota; kingdom Metazoa; phylum Chordata; class Mammalia; order Perissodactyla; family Rhinocerotidae; genus Diceros; species Diceros bicornis. The sequence goes on from NC_080781.1 coordinate 62,475,188, forward strand.
TGGACTCTAGTTCTCAGAAAAGGAGATGCTGGGACAGTGATTTCATTTTAATACCTGTAGAGATCAACCCCCTCCCACCTTCTAAAGTTGTTTCCAGCCTTCCCTTTACCCATGCCTACCCTATTTCTGGTTGAGGACACTCTTAGGGGTGTGGCCATAGCACTTTGATATCTGGCCTCCTCTGTCCAGTGCATATGGGCACCGGGAACAGGAGAGGAAGTCCAGGCCCAATGTGTCCTTCCTGGCCTTGCCCCTGGGGCTACTCCCTATGGACTCCCACCCCCAGAGTCTTTGGCCCTTGGGATCATCCCTCTTCTCCCACTACAGCCTGTCTTTTATTCTTAGCTCCTTCCCTGCAGGACCACCCCCCCATACTACCGGCTCCCTAATGGCTCAGAGAAGCACATTCCACACTCCTTCTTGGGGCTGAGGCCAATGAAGTGGTGGCAGCTGTTCAAGAATGCAGGTTGTGTTTGTGTGGGGTGGAGGGAGGGCCTGCCAGTTTGGTTGGCCTAAAGCTGGCGGTGTGAGATTCCTCAAAGGGCCACAATTTTGAGGCCTGTTGAGAGAGCTGGGAGCTGAGACCAAAGAGAGGGCATCAGCATGTGGCATCTCTACCCCTAAAGGCTTCCATATGAAGTGGGAGCACAGATATTTATTCTGTCTACATCAGACCTGAGATTACTGAGCCACCACAGTCCCTCTCTGGGGGATGTTTGGCAAATGCCTTTTGGGGCCTACCCTACCATAGGGCCTGGTTGACTAGGATCATTGGAACTAGGTCCTTGCCTGCACTGTAGCCTCAGTTTTCCATTTGAAAAATGGGGACAATATTCTAGAAGCCTTCATGTTCTTGTTTCAGGGGCTTCTTTGGAGGCCTTGTAGATTCTATCCTGGCACATCCCCAAATCCCAAATAGTCTGATGGCCCTTTGGGTAAATAACCATTATTGTGACTGTGCTGAAAAGCTAGCCATTGTTGGTTTTTTAAATGTGGATTTGAATCCGCTATAGAAAATATGCTTAAAAAAAAAACAATACCCCACCACACATTGTTGCATGCCTTGAATTTTGGACCTGCCCACGGACCACTTAAAGGCCCCACAGACCACTACTATTCCATGGACCACCCCTGGAGAACCACTGTCCCAAGGGAGGTCCATGAATGGGCCTTAGAGACTGAGGTGGGGCCTGGGGAGCTGGCTTGTGGAAAGAGTTGTCCTGGGACAAGGAAGTGAGTCAGGGTGGCAAGAAGCAGAACTCTGGTGGGGGAAGGGGCAATAGCCTTCAGGCCTGCTCAGATAAGCCTGCTTGGAAACGGGCTGGGTAGCCCTGAATAGAGGTCAGACTCAGTGGAAGAAGGCAGCAGCAGTGACAAGGGCACTAGGCTAGCCTGCTTGAGGTCTAGATCTTGAAGAGACGAAACCCTGGGTGTAGGACCTAGCACCCCCTGCCAGTTGCGTATGAGAAAAACAGATGATACCCAAAAATCAGAGCAGTGGAGAGATCCCAGAAAAAATCTGAGCTCAGTAATTCCCCACTCTTGGAGGAAAGCCCAGGCCCCCCAGAGGGGCACCATTCATTCATCCATCCATTAATTAACTCACCAATAATTCACCTATCTACTCTATGCCAGACTCTGTGCTAGATGCCAGGGATACAGCTTTGAACTAAACAGGGCTCACCCTCAAGGGACTCCCAGTCTAGTGGGGCAGACAGTTAGACAATTACAATACAGTTTGGTCAGAGAGCTGTGGGAGTTCAGTAAAGAGAACCCAACCCAGATGTAGGGTCAGGGAGGCTTCCTGGAGGAGGTGATATCTAAACTGGGAACTGAAAGGTGGGATGGCATTATCCAGCAGAAGACAGGGGCAGAAAGGAACAGTGGTCTCAGCAGAGGGACCAGCATGTGCAAGGTCTGTGGGCCACAGCAAGAATGGCTAACTCTCTGGTATTATTGGGCTTGGCTCTGGCAGGGTTTGTCATGCCCTGTCTCCAGGCCTTTGGGTTACCTTGTGCCAAGAATGTCAGGGACCCTACCCACCCCTGATTGAACCTGATCCCGCAGTAGGATGAAGCAGTGCTGGGCCCAGGGACCTCTGGGTGCAGGTAGAGGGGGCAGAGTCTCAGAGAGGGCAGGACCAAAACATCCAGGGAAACAACCACAATGACCCTTGGCCAGGGGAGGATATGGGCTGAGCAACTGGTTCAGAGAAAGCGACAGCGTCTGCCCTGGGCCAGGGCCTGCTCCCAGCGTGGTGCTTTACTGTGTGCGAGGACCACCATTACCATTGTATATGAGGCCTACAACGGTTCTGGAGGGTGCACCCAAAGCAGTACTTGCTATAGCTGGGCATGGGAGGAGCACCATGAGATTGATAATGACCTGCTTAAGATTCCTCAGCAGGAAGTGGTGGGACAGGGCTTGCCCCAGGCCTGCCTCAGCCTTTCACTGGAAGCCATGGTTTATATACTGAAGAGCTTGGGGGTGGGAACTGGACGTGCTGTGATCATGAGGCCGCAAAGAAGAACATTTGGCTGCCTCTGGAAGCTGCAGGGAAGTGCATCCAACCCCCTCATAGTACACCTGGGAGAGAGAGGCCCAGAGAGCAGAAAGAACTTGCCCAGGGTCATGCTGCAAATCCAGAGCTGGGGCTAGGAGCATGTGCTCCAGGTTCTCTCTGGTTGAGTGGCGGGCTGTGGGCTACAGATGGAAGGCAATAGTGGAGCCTGGCTGGGCAGCAGCCTGGAAGGCAGACAGACTTCACTTCAATTTCTAGCTTGGCCACCCCCTCACTGTGTGAACTTGGACCTCAGTTTCCTATTCAGAAAAATGAGGATAATATATAGAACTCATGTCCTGGGGCTGGGAGGTCCAAAAAAACCCAATGGACAGGAGCTAGGTCGGAGAAGAAAGTGGTAGGAGGGATACTGGGCAGGACCCTGGGACCTGGGCCTGGCAGGTATGATAGCTCCTCACAGGTTACCATCTCTGCCTTCTGATCCCCTCCTCAGAGAGGGGCAGCCACAGCTTCCCTCCAGACCTTGTTAGCAGCTCTCTCGAGGCCCATGCCTGTCCCTAATTTTTCTGACTGGCCCTCAGCTCCAGGGATGGGGACAGCATTCCCTCCAGGTTGCACTGCTCCCTACCTGGGGGCTAGGGGACTTGCCTGACATCTCTGGGTCAGCTGGGCCTGGTGGTACCCCAGGGCCTCCTGCAGGTATGGGACCACTTTCACCAACTTTCAGCTGCCCTCCTCAGCCTCTATCATCTCTGGGCACCTGCACCAGGACCTCTGCCCTCAGAGAATCTTGCTTTTTTTAGAATCCTGCCCCTGGCCTTCTGGGGTGGGCTTCTCTCCTTGCATTTCAGTTTCTGTTCTACAAACAGGGCCACTCCTCCCTGCATCCTACATGGTTTCCCTCTCATCTCTGTGGCTGCCAGGATCCAATCAGTCAAGTGTTACTGAGTGCTTAATTGGAACAGCTACCATCCATTTATGGAGCCTCCATGGTGGAGCAGGCATGGAGCTGAGCACTGTACATTCACCATCTGGTTTGATCCTCGTAGGATTACCATGAGGAGAGGGACTGTAGAGTGGTGGCTGAGGACATGGACTCTGGAGCCAGACACCCAATCTCAGTCTCAACTGCTTCTTAGGCAGGTGACCTTGAGCAAAGTGACTTCATATCTCTGTGCCTCAGTGTCCCCATCTGTACAACAGAATACTAGTAGTAATTACCTCAGAGAGTTGTTGGGAGGCTTAATCCAAGTAAAGCAGTTTGGTAAGTACTCAGTGAGTGGAGCTATTATTCTTGCCATTTCATAGGTGGGGAAACACTGGTTCAAAAAGGGGCTGGGTTGAATGGAGTGGGGACCAGAGCTCCCAGGAGTTTCTGCTGCACTGTACTCAGGTTAGGGTGAGATTTGACATCATCTTATCCCCCCTTGAGGAAATGGATATCAGTTTCCACCTGGCCTGTTGCTAGAGGTGGAGCCCAGTTCTGAACCCCACCAGGTGAGCCTTGCTCTCACTAGCTCCTTCCCCTCAGCCCCTTTTCCCTACTCCCCACCAGGGGTCTTGTTCTCTCAACAGAAGAATCTTTCAGAATGGGTGCCAGTGGCCTGACATAAAATGTCACTTCGGCTTCAAGACATCCATTCATGCACTCAGCCTCTGCCTTGCCGAGCCTACCTTGCCCTCCCCTTCTTAAACACTACCATTGAGTCGACTATCACCCTCCTTGGGAGGTGGCCCTCAGCCACATGCAGTTTCAGCCCTCTCCCCTGTCCCATTGGCTAGAGTCATTTTGCCCGCAGCATGCTTTGGGGACTGGCCTACTAGACTGGTGACACTCTCTTCTCTCTTCATTCTCGTACTTTATAGGTCTGAAATATCTTCTCAATTCCTCATAGCTAAGTTCCTTCCTCTGCTCTTCTAAACTCTCCCAGGTGAAGCCTCTTTCAGGTAGCCCAGAGGACTGAAGGGTCAGAAGATGGGATGATTTCAAAGACATCATCTTCAGTTGGCAGCGTGCCGCCCCCACAGTCAAAAACTGAGCCACCAAGGGTTCAGTGGGCATTTGACTCTTGTCCTCTGTTTCAGGGGTGGTTTGTCTTAGAATGGAGCTTGACTGGCTCCTGAGAGACTCCCACAGGGACAATACTGCTGTTGTGTATGGAAGCAGTGGCGTTCTGGTCCCAGCTGCTGGGAATGACAGGGCCCAGTCTCTGGGTCCTTGGGTGACTCAGGTGTGTGCCAGCTGGAGGTCAGGGGCATGGACTACTCAATGTTTCAAATCTCCTGTCAGCCAGAATTATCAGAACTTGTGATTACATATGATACAGTGGAAAGAGCACTAGATAGAGAGTCAGGCTGATCTGATTGAGATCCAGTCCCTAGCTTACTTGCTCATGTTATGTGGCCCTTAGGAGCCTTGACATGAGATCATGTGTGCAAAGCACTGTGTCTGGCACATAGTAGTGCTCAATACATTGGGCTATTATTATTAAACCCCCACTTCCATTTCCCCACATCTCCCCCACCCCATCTGGCCCAGACCAGACCAAATCCCCTCAGAGCAGCTCAGGTGCCCCTGTGCCTGGCAGGGCAGGGTGGGTGGAGGGAGTGCCCGCTCAGAGGGAGCTGGGCCAGGACTGCAGGGGTCTGTGTCACCCCAGGGCTCCTCCCTGTGCTCTCTGGCAGGCCTGGGGGGCCGAGTTCACAGGGGCTCAGGCTGGCCTGGGGTCGGGGACCAGAGCTTCAGCACAGGGAGTAGTTGGTTCTAGGAGCAAGAAGGGTGTGGCCCGGGGTGAGGAAGCCTGGCTGCCAGTCCCAGATTTGCTACAGACTCCATGTGCCCTTGGCTGAGTCCCTGGTCCCGTCTATGATGCGGAAGTGAGGCTGGAGGTGGCTGTACCAATGGTCTCCGAGGTACCTCCCAGCTTGGCCCCTCCATGTGTGCAAGAAGATGGAGGAGAGGTAGCTGAGGGAGCAGAAGTCTCCAGATTTGACACTCCAGCATGGGGCAATGCAGCCAGAGCCTGGCTCTGGGCCCTCTAGGGAGCCAGTTACCAAGTGACTTTGCAGGTGGGGCAAGTGTTGAGCAGGGAGCCACTCTGTTGGCTGGCATATCAGAGTGGGAGCCAGGGGCAACCAGTGACAAATCTCTCTCTTGTGTCTCCATCCAGAACAGCTTCCTCTTGGCAGGAGTGAGAGACAACAAACAAGGGCTAGGGCAACCCCAGCCCTCTGGAGGCTGCCAGGGCCAGGCAGTGCCCCTGGGGACCCTGGCGAGCCTAGGTATATTCTGGGCAGCTGCTGAGGCCCCTTGCCTCCGCCTTTGCCCTTCTCCCTTCCAAGAGCCAGCCTGGACTGTAAGGGAAAGCCATGCTAGGGTCCATCCCTGGTCTCTGGTCCAGGCCTGGGATGAGGCCGTCTCCAGCCAGTGCAGACAGGGCCCAGCCCTCGCCTTCTCTCCCTTGGATGACTCTTCCAGCCAGGACCCAAAAGCTGGCTTTTCCTGACATTTCTGAGCCTGGCTGTCTCTAATCCAGGACTACTGTCCCAGATCTGCCCCTGGTCCACTGTCTGCGCCTTGCCTTTTCTGGGCCTCAGTTTCCTCATCAATAACCTGATGGAGGGTGGTCTTGGTGAACTCCAAGTGCCGTTCCAATTGTGACATTCCAGGAGTTGGAGCTTGTATTTCAGGTTCTGGCTTTCTTTGCCCAGTTTCCAGGAGACCACTGATCCTAAGCAGCTCTCCTACCTCTCAACATCTGGGCTTAGCATTCCACCACCTGCATTGGCCTCCTTCCCCTAGAAGGAGCTATCTTCAACTATGCAAAAGCAAAGCTTCTCCCACCTTTCCTAGAACCTCCTCCACTTCTAGGGGAGCCTGGTCCACTTAAGTGTGTGCACATGCGTATCCATGGGTGTCTCTACCTCTGCCCATATCCATATCTGTATGTAGAGGGGGAAAGTCACTTCTTGACTCCTCTCCTCCCACATGATTTACCTGAAGCAGTTGTAAGCACATTCTTGTGACCAAGATCTATAGTCATCAGGCCAACTCCGCGTGGAACTTAGCCTTTCTTAGTCTTGGTTTCCCCATCTGTAAAAGTCCTCTCTTCATAGGGTTTTATGAGGCTCCATTCATTCATTCAGCAAATATGTATGGGACATTTTCTGTGGGCCAGGCACTGTTCCAACTGCTAGAACTAAATGAGATAATAATGTAAAGTGCTAAGTCCCATGCAGGGCATGTGGCAAGAGCCCAGTCAAAATGAATTTTCTCTCCTTCATCCACATAGTAATAGCTAACGTCTATGGATCACCTACTTTGTGCCATGTACTGTCGTAAGCATTTCTATTCTTATATTCCTCACAACAACCCTTTGATGTAGGAATTATTATTATCACCTCCATATCACAGATGAGGAAACTGAGGCACAGAAAGATGAAGTTATTTGTTCGAGGTTATGCGGCTAGTAAATGACAGACTGGCCCAAAGTCCACACTCTTGACCCTTCTGATATACTGCCTCTCTGACTACAGCTTGTAAATTTTTTTGCAATTAAGGCTAAGTTCACAGCCCCACAGTCTGTACGTACAAGAGAAATGTATGTGCACATCCACACACGTCATGCACACACACATTTATGAGACAAATATTGGTGTTCATGCTCAGTGGCCCAGGCCCAGTGCTGGCCCCACAAACATGAAAGGGCACACCCTCCACATATTTGCAATGCCTCCTCCCCACCAGACCCCAGATGCACATCCCCTACCCTACATGGCTCTGCCCCAGCCCTGCTGGACACGCAAGCACGTGCATGCACGCAGACACAGTCTCACACACACATGCCTTCCTCAGCTTTCATGGCCAGGACGAGAGGGAAGAAAGGAGAAGGAATTTTATCTGCAATTTGAGGCTGTGTGGTGAGTTCAACCGAGGTAGGCAAGGTCAGCAGGCAGGGAGACGGGGAGCTGAGGGGAATTGCCTTGGCCAGAGACAAAGGGGGTGAGATGGAGGTGGCAGGAGCAGGAGGAGGGGGAACCCAGTATCTATAAACCATGCAAGGTAGGAAAGGGGGGATGCAGGGATTGGATTTGCAAGAACTTTCTCAAGCCATAAATTTTCACTGGCTGTCTGAAGCCCAGAGCCTGGAGGCCAGAGGCCAGAAACCTGAGCTAGTCCCGAGATAGCCAATCTCAGGAGCAGCAGGGTCAGGGCCCAGGCCTTGAGGAGGGGGAAGGGTGTGGGGCTGCCCAACCTTGGCTCCATCCCTGTGCTCCCAGCATGCGGGTAAGGGTGGAGTCCAGCTCTGGAGTCCGTTTCCAGGTTACTCCGAAGTGCCAGCTCCCTGTGTGGCTGTGCGTACATCCTGCAGATGCGGGCGCTCGTGTGTCTGTGTCTATGTGCGTGCTTGTGTCTGTGCAGTGGAGTAACGGAGTGGTTTAAGAACATGAGCTTCAGAGTCAGGCGGAACTAGTGTCAAAGCCTGACTCCATAGCTTACCAGCTGTATGACCTTGGGCACGTTAGTCATCCTCTGTTTCCTCATCTATAAAGGGAGATCACTGTAGGTACCTTATAGGGTTGTAAGAATGCATTGATATCATGCATGTGACAGGCTGAGTGCAGGGCCTGACACATAGTAAGTGCTCAACAACTTTAAGGATTATTATTCTGTTGGACTCACCAACACAAGAGCCCCCCAGATCCATGAGGCCATGGATCCTCAGCTTTCAACCCCAAGATCCCCTCCATGGTCCTATGTCTTCATCAACGGGCATGGCTGGCTGTGCCCTTCCTGCACACTCAGCCACCCAAGAGCCCGCTAAGGGCCAAGTTTGTAGCCCAGGAGCCCCCCTAAGGTAGCAGACAACAGGATGCATGCAATCACCTGCACAAGGCACTCACATGTCCACATGTGCCTGCACATATCTGCATGCACATGTGCACTCACACACCTAGGCACTTGCGTGATATATGCATGTTCTCATGCATGACTGCATGGGTGCAGGTGCCCACACGTGCTCTCAGGAACACATGCAGTAGCTGGAACACACACATTTGTAACTGCGATCTTGAATAAGTTGCTGCCTCTCTCTAGGCCTCACTTCTCTTATGTGTAGAACAGGAATAATATTGATCCTTGCTTTAGCCACTTGACAGGGGTCTTGAGTGAATCAAATTAAATAATGCACATGGAAGTGTGAGGTAACCTGGAAAGTGCTATGCAAACATTACCATTAGTCCTTTCAACCCTGCCTCCAAAATAACTCCCAACTCCATCTCCCTGGTCCCCATGCCACTGCCGCCACTCAAACCCAAGCCACTATCATTTCTCACCTGCACTGCTACAGTGGCCTCCTCACTGAATGTCCTCTTTCCACTGCTGCCACCCTGCAGACTACTGTCCATACTGCCAGGATGTGCTTTCATTAGCACATCGCTGGTGGGACCCCTCCCGTTTAAACCCTTCCCTGGTTTCCATTGCTTCTAGTTCCTTCCTGTTGCAGGAGGTGTTGAGAACAGAAATCAGGCTCTGCAGCCAGACTGCCTGGGATCTGGCTTCTGCACCTACTATGACCTCGCACCATGACCTTGGGCAAGTCATTTTACTTCTCTGAGCCTCAGTGTCCTCATCTGAGAAATGGGGCCAATAATAAATCTTGCTCTTAAGGTGGCTGAGAACATTAAATGAACTGATACCTGTAAGACACTGAAAAAGGGCTTTGCACAAAACTGTTACTATTAGGGACACAGGAGTGATTTCGGAACTCTTCTCAGTCTGGCCTCTGCTGACTTTTCCAGCCTTGGCTTGAACAGCACCTCCTCTAAGAGTTCACCCCTGAACCCTAGCCTAGGGCAGGCCTCTCAGTTACAATCCCAGGGCCCTCTGGGCTTGCTCTGGCAAAATGCTCATCTAGCTGTAACTTCTTGTTCTATGTCTATCTCCCTCACTGTTTAGGAAGCTCCATGGAGGTAGGGCCATGGTTATTTTTGTCCACAGGTCCTGGCACGTAGTGGATTCCCCTTAAATCCTTGTGGAATGGATGAACTTTCTAACACTTGTCCTGCACTCTCAGAGGAGGGCAAGGGCTTCCAAGGAAGGAGAGGACGATGGATGGAGTAGAGGTCAAGGACCTGTGTCTGGTGATGGCCACATGCAAAAGGAGGCCAGGAGATTTGTGGAGAGACAACAAGGGATCTTGTGCTCTCCATCTTGGCTCAGAGCTGAGATTTTTGACTAAAGGTGAGTCCTAAGACTTTGCCAAGCCTGAGTGTGGTTCAGAGGCCAAAATACCAGAAAAGGAAAGCATCAGGAGGAAGGTAGGAATGGAACTCACATTTCCTAAGCACCGACTCTGTACCAGGAAGAAAGCTGTGTGTGTTTGTTATTCTCATGTCATCCATTGGAGCCTATGGGCCACTAAAACTCATGCTATTCAGGATGCCAGCCCGAGTCTGGCACTGGTACTGCTACCAGGAGCAGTACTAGCTCCCTTTCCCACGTGCTTACTCCGAGGGCAGGCCAGGTACAGACGTGGAATACCAGAGGCTGAAGAAAACCAAAACAGACAAAAGTCAAGACAGAGACATGGGACGATCATGCAGAGAGGGAAGCGGAGTACAGAGAAGAAAGACAGATGGGAGAGGAAGAAAGAGTAAGAAAGGTAAGGGAGGGTGGGGGAATTACAACAAGAGAGAGAAGGAAGTGGGAGGAAAAGATGTCAGGTGTCTGCACACGGGTGGTGTCCTTTGTCCCCTCTGGCCCCTTCTCTGCTTGTGCCCATGCTGGTAATGAGATGGCGAGGCTGAACAAAAACCCCGAAACACGCTCCCACCAAACCATGGGCCAGTCTGCATACAGAGAAAAATGAGAGGGCCAGGAACTCGGGGCCTGGAGCCAGCCATTTCCTTTTTGGTCCCAGGCCTGGTGAGGCAGGGCTGTGGGCACTGGCTAGAGGCCACTTGGGGGCCAGCGCTAGTCCTGTGGCCAACAGCAGGAGGCAGACACTCTGCTGCCTGGGGCCAGCGTCACTGCCTTTACACTTGCTGCGGAAAGAAACTCTTTTCCAGGGCTGGTACAGGGCAGCCCCACTCCTCAGGAGGGCGAGGGTCGTGTTCCCTGAGCTCCTGTCTCCAGGGGGTCCAGAGAGCTCAGTGATGGGGAACAGGTCCTGGCTCCTCAGAGCACCTTGTGGCCTCTTCTTCCCACACACATTTCCTCGGCCCCTGCTCTGGGCCAGGCACTGATTTAGGCACTCCACACGTGGCTTCATTTCATTCTCAAAACCACTCAAGAGAGCTTCAGTGGCTTTGTTGTAGAGTTGAGGAAGTGACGCTTAGAGAGGAAGAGTGACTTTCCCACAGTCACACATCCAGGAAGAAGAGCGTCGGACTTCAGTCAAGATCTGTCTGGTTGCAGAGTCGATGGCTCCAATCCACGAGCTCCTGGAGAGGAAGGGCTGAGGGCTCAGAGGTCCCACGCCTGTCAAGCCCTGTGTAATGTCCAACAGGGAATGTCACAGTCAGAAGTGGCCTCAAGGGCAATTAGATTCTAACCTAATTCCTCAGTTGAAAGATGAGGAAAATGGTATCTGAGAAGGGAAAGGGCTTGACTTGCCCGGGGCCACAAAGCCTAATAAGTGACAGGACAGAGACTGAAACATAGAAATAACTCAGATGCAGATTCAGTGGAGTGAGGTCAGGGGTGCCAAGAAAGGCCTTTGACATTTGAATTCAAAAATGTTGATATTTGAGGCTCATTTTGATGTTTTTGTGGAGCTAACGGGACCACATGTTTGGATTTGGGATTTTCCTGGAAGATCCTTGCTGCATAACTGCCACTTTGACCCTGGAACCCTGCCAGTCCTAGGCCTGGGGGTGAAGGGGAAGCAGGTGCCTTGGTCACTAACATCTCAGGCTCAAGGTGGCTCTTAAAGCTTCATCCAAGAGCAGTATCTCATAGCAGAGCAGGAAGACCAGGAGTTGATGCAGTGCCACTCACAGAAGGAGCAAAGGGCAGCCTGAGCTTGCCTCAGCTCCCTATCTCAGCCAGCACTGTGCTCCAGGGCCTTGGTCCCAGAGGACATAGGCAGATGAACCCAAGGTGGCAGTCCTGGTTGGGGCCACCCCTGCCTGTGCCTCTGCACTTGGGAGAGCTGGGCCTCCTAGGAGATTTCCTTTGAACTCCCCTAACAGGGCAAAGCTGTCCCGAAGCCCCCGCAAATTTCTGCCAGATGTCCCCAGGCCACTTCCCACACCCAAGGTCAGATCTTCCCCCCTGGCTGCAGGGAGAGGGGTGGGCAGGAGGGCTAGTGAGGGACCCCAGGGCTTCCCCCACTGGGCATCTCCCATCTCTCAGGGCCTGCCTAGAGGGAGGCTGGCACTCATAGACACTCTGCCCCAGAGCAGAGCCCAACCGGGAGATTTTCCCGGTTAGGCCAGTTCAAGCTCACTCCGACTCCACACAGGCCTGAGAAGGTGACAACCCTATCGACCAGCTCCTCCTGGCCCCCCATTTACATCTTGATTACATTCCTTGGGAAACCGTCCAGGCCACATTCCGCGTGGCAGGCTGCTGGGAAGACCCACAGAGCACTATGGCAACACTGAAGGGGCCAGGCTCGCTGGCCAGCCGAGCAACAGCCAACAGCCATTAGGCTGGGGAACCTCCCTTCTAAGGCCAGCCTGGATTCCTCAACCCCGCCAACTCCAGCCAGCCCCCACTTACCCAGTATACTCCTACTCCAGCCCACCCCACCCCCACCTCCAGCCAAACACACACATGCTGCTCCCTCTGCAGGACCTGACATAGTGCCAAGTCCAATGCTCTACTCCCCTTCCCCAAAGCCTCGGAGACTGAGATGGCTGCTGTATTCCTCCAAAGCCACTTCCCCAGGCACAAATATTCAGTCCTCAGCTATGGGAAGGGGCAGTGGAGGGTGTGGGAGTCTGGTGCACTGCCTCCTCTGAGCTGTTCACCAAGAGTGCTGGGCCACAGCCGAAGTTTTCAAGCTTTTTTATTTCTTCTTTTCCTTTCAAAAAACATAGTTCTTAATTAGGACCCCAGTAAATCAATGAGGGTTAAAAATGATTGATAAGATCCTGAGTCTGTTTGTACCTTCGTAGTTTGGTAGAAAATACTTCATCTTTTGTGGAACCCTGGAAGCACTTCCATAGACTCTCCAGAGCCCCTCAGAAAATCAGGTAATGCTCCCTCCTCCAGCAACCCTCTCCAAACCCCTCCCCAGGGGAAGCAGTGCACCTTCTTGCTTTTCTCCTATTCCTCTGGCTGCCCACAGTTCCTTAGGAAAGGCCAAGCCCAGAAAGGAAGGGAGCAGAGGCTCCCTCTCCAGGCCCTCACTCATCTACCCGTTTAGGGGCAGAGGATGGGCAGTAGTACAGCTCCCATACCCCAAATCCTCCCTCCATCCCCTCCCCTGCCCATCCCCTCCCCTTCTCCCTCCACCCCTCCCTCTCTTTCTTTCCTTCCTCCCTCCCTCCATCCCTCCCTCCTTCCTTCCTTCCTTCCCTCCCTCTTTCCTCTTTCTTCTTCTCTCCCTCCTTCCTTCCTATTTTTGCAGCAGAAACCTTTCAGCAAGCAAAAGCTTGCATGAAAGCCCAATGTTGGATCCAGTAATGGAAGCCTTGTTCTGGTTAGAGGCAATGGAACCTGATAGTCCCACCCACTGGGCTTCCACTTGTGCTCTAGAGGCCCCAGAGGCATCTTGGAGCCTCCAAGTAACAGATTTTGAAAACCACTGGCATTGTCAGTTCTGGCAGTCTATGAATAGATGCCTCTGCTTCCTCTTAACATGTCCTCTCCTTTCTTCCTCATCTTCCCTCCCTTATTTCCTCCTCTCTTTGGCCTTCTCCTCTCTCCTTCCTCCCTCCCTGCATCCCTCAGTGCTCATGGGCCCAAGTGGCAGAGCCCTGGGTCCTGTCTGCCACTGCTTTTTCTGCCTGGGGTGAGTGGGCAGGGACCTCATTCCAACACTGGGCAGTAATTCTGGGTCCCTGGCTTGGCCAGACAGTGCTTGCCAGTCACATGAGCAGAAGCCCTGGAGCCAGGCGTTCCTGCCAAGCCCTTTAAACTGTAATCAAGGCGGGAGCAGTGGTACCAACTCCAAAGAGTAGTTGGAGGCTTTTTGTTGTTGTCTGGAGGGACTACGGAAGGTCAAGAACAGTATCAGGTGCACAGAAATCTTTGGATAGAAAACCCCTCCCCTCTGGCTGTAGGCTGTGGGACCAGACAGTTGAGGGAGCTATAGTTTGGGATCCTGCTTAGAAGCCAGAGCCCTCTAAAGTGCCATCCTGCCATGGAACTCTCCAGAAGGGACTTACGAAAGGGCTCTGTTCAGCCAAAGACAGGAGAAAGAAGGGCAGTTAGGGGCTAGGTGCCAAAGTCTGAGCCCAAAGCCTACCCTGGCTCTTCTGCTCCCAGCCGGGCTCCAGTCACCTAGGCCATTGCCTTTGAGGGGCTACTATGTGCCAGGCACTGAGAATATGGTTGCCAATGGACAGACACAAATCCCTGCCCTCAGGGAGCTGACATCCTAGTCAGGGGAGACAGACCATATATGACAACGGTAAGTGGAATGGACAGAGAGTGAGAAGGGTGATGGAGAAAAATAAAACCGGGAAGGGGCAGGGGGAAGGTGGGGCAAAGGAGGGTAGCAATCTTAAATGGGGTGGTCAAGGCTCTCACTGAGAAGGTGACACTTCAGCAAAGGACTGAAGGAGGTGAGGGAGTGACTGGGGCAGATATCTGTGGGAAGAACATTTCAGGCAGAGAGAACTTCAAGTGCACAGGACCTGAGGTGGGGACATGCTGGCGTGTTTGAGGAAGAGCAAGGAGGCGGGTCTACTGGACAGAGCAAGGGGAAGAGCGGTGGATATTCTAAGAACTTTGGCTTTTTTTCTGAGATGGGAGCCAGTGCAGGATTTGGAGGCAGGAGAGGGACATGATCTGACTGAACCACTTTAAGACATCCTTTTGGCTGCTGAGCTGAGAATAGACTAGGGGGCAAGGGGAAAAGCCGGGAGACTAGGCAGGGGGCTCCTGTAGCAACCCAGGTGAGGGATGGTGGTGGACTTCTGAATATGCTTTGAAAGAAGAGCTAACGTTACTAGATATGGGGTGAGAGAATGAGAAGAAGCCATCTGTGTGCCAGACCCTGGATCAAGCTCAGGGCACATAGAGCTAGGTCGGCTGGGCCCAACCCTGCAGGAGCTCCCAGTCCAGTGGGGCTTATACATCCCACAGGATGTCCCAGTGTGCGGATGAAGCCAAGGCGCTGCACAAGCCTGGGGCGGGGGGCGGAAGTTCTGACCCTGAAATGCTAAAGAGGCAGAGAGAAACCCATCTACAGAGGCTGGGAGATAGGCCAAAATGTGGTCAAAAACTCCCAAAGAATCTCAGATAAAGGCAAAAGAGCTGGTGTGCCTGGACTGTGGAGAACAGCCTGATTTCTGCCTCAAAGTCGTAGACTTCTTTTCTTTCAGGACTGGAGGGAAACTGGAGGCCTTCAAAGCTAGTTCCTTGTGGGACTCCCTTGTGGAGTCCCCCAGCCACTCCCTTCCACCCCCCTAAACTGTGCTGGCTGAGCAGAGCTGGCCAGCCAGTCTCTCCCGTCCTGGACGACTTACAAGACTCCCTGGGGAGAAAGACAAAAGGAAGAAGTTGCAGTAGTAGGTCAGTTAGACCCTGCAAGCCAGAGCCAGGCCTGGGACCTGGGCTGGCACTAAAGGCATGGCTAGTTTTCCCATCAAACCCATTTCCCAGACCAGACCCCTCCTTCCCTTTACCCTGGCCATCTCCGGGGACTCGAGTCCCTCTACTCCCTGGTTCTCTGGGGGGTGAGGGTGCAGGGTGCAGAGCTGTGTTGATCCAAGCCAAGGCTCATGAGCTTGAGGAAGGGCAGCTGGAGCAGGCACCAAGGCTGCCTCAGCTGAGGGACACAGGCCCCTTAGCCCTGTGAGAGGAAGGGACCAATGACCTTTGGCCCATGCCTGATGCGGGACCCTAGTTCTATGTTCCTCGGGCCGGAGGAGTCACACATCACTGAATCTACTAGTACAGGGCAGAGAGCCCATGGGGCACTGCCCATCACCCTTGTTGTCATCCCACTTCACATACTTGTGTCAGAAAGAGTATCAGTTGTTCCAGTTTCCAGAAGGCCTGGCAACAACAACATCAATAGCTATCATTTATTGAGTCTTTCTGTACGCAGGCGCTGTGCTGGACACTTTACAAGTATTATCTCACTCAAAGCCCCACAGCAAGCCAATGAGATGGGTGCTATTAGTATGCCCATTTTAGAGATGAGAAAACTCAAGTTCAGAAAAGTTAAGTTCCCTGCCCAGTGCACATAACTAGGAAGAAGAAGAGCTGGCATTCGAACCAATCCAGGAGCACATGCCCATTTTGGTTAAGGGTGATTTAACTGTGAGCCCAGAGTCACTAAACCAAAGTCCCCTGGCTGCTTCTGGTGGGGAGGAGTAGACGATGAGGGTGGAAGCTCCTCTTACTGGGACTGTCCTCCTCTCTCCTCCCCCACCCTACCTCACCCAGCCTTCCCTCCCCACTGCTTTTGTCTCCCCTCTTTGCTGGTTACGCTGAGGTTGTAGAGGCCGGGGCAGGGGGCCTGCCATCTGCCAGATCTAGAGATGCAAGGCCTGGGGCTGGGGGATCTGAGAGGGGAAATGTTTTGGCTTGAAGATCCTGGGCAGAGTGGAGGATTGTGGAGGGGGGTGTCCTAGGAGGATCATGCTATAGACTTGGGTGAAGCCCCTCAAAGCTGCAATGAGGGTCTGACCTGGCTCCAAACCACTGTGGTCTGGCTCCTTCTTGTTAGCAAGAAATGATGAATTTGAGAAATTACTGGAAGGATTGGGGGAAACAATGAATTTCCTCATCCACACTCAGGTCGGGTTTGGGGAATGGGGAGGTCTCCCCAAAGATCTCGAGCCCCATGCCTCAAAATTCCTCACAAAAGCCTTATGGGGTGTGTACTATCACTGTGTCTGATTTTAAAATGAGAAAACTGAGGCATAGGGAAGTTGACGAGCTCACCCAAGTCATGCGGTAAGTGGCAGAGTCCAGATTAGAACCCAGGTAGTTTTGCTCTACAGTTATCTGCTTAACCCCCTGCTCTGGGCCCCAGTGGGTGACTAGCTCAGAGAACGTAGTTGAGGTACCTCCTAAGTTCCTCCTCTGGTGGGCAGAGGGACAGGGCAGAGCTCCAGAAAACCCAGCTCTGCCACTCACTATCCAAATGGGGGACCATGGGCAAGCCATTTCATTCCTCTGAGCCTCAGTCTCCTCATCTATCAAATGGGGCAATAGGATGCCTCCAGCAAAGTTGTAGATAAAAGTACCTCTTCCCTGCTCCCCAGGAACAACCCCTGCTTCAGCCTCACCTTGTTGGGTCTCAATGGGACCTGACTGTGGGCACTGCTTCATGAGTTCCCCAGAGATCCTGATGAGTGCTGTCTTACTGTGGCCAGCACCACAGGTTGGCTGGACTTGGGGAGGTGGGGCTGGCAGGGGTGGGGCTGGGGTCTGGCCCTAATCTCCTGTCCTGCTTCTGGGCTCTGATTGGTAAGAGTGCCCTAGTCCCAACATTTCCCACCCCTGCTCTGGTCCTTGTGTGCCCTATCTAGTGCCATGGTGACCTGTCCAGTCCCCTGAAGCCCTGAGGACTGGGCTCTGCCTTGCCTTTGCTGGTCCCCTCAAGGACTAGAATCCAGCCTCCCAGCCCCGACTTGGGTTTTGCTGCCACCTCCTCACCTGCCCCCTGGACTGCCTGGCATCACCTGCCCCTGGAATCCTCACCAGTTGCCATGTCCTCCCTGCCAGACTTCCTGTGGGACTGCAGATCCCTCAGTGTCCTGCAGGCCCCCCACTGCTGACTGTGGCCACAACCCTCCAGACAGCCTGTTGTGCAGAAGAAAGACTTGGTTCCTCTCCTCTTCTCTCTGTCAAGCGGATAAGGCACCACACCAGAAGAAAAAAGAAGCAAGGAGTTTCCTACACTCAAGTGCAAGGCTCAGTGCTTAGGAGCCAGAAAAACGTCCTGCCCACCACTGGCATTCCCTCAAATCTCCCCAACCTGGGAGGGCCCTGGGGGTGGAAGGAGTGTGGGGAGGAGTGCTGGGAGGCTGCTTCTCTGCCTTGTAGACCCGAGCTAGTTTGTGCCTGACTCCAGGAGCTCAAATCCCAGCCGCGGAGGAGCAGAAGAGAAGAGAGAAGAGGGAGGAGGAGGAAATGCAATGACTCCGGCAGCAGAGAAACTTGGGCCGGGGAGGGAGGGTGAGCTGGGCCCAGGGCTATTTCTGTACAATAATACAGGGAAAGAGGGCCAAGCTGACAGGACAGTGATTAGTCTTCAGGGAGCAAAGGCGAAGATTCTGCCGGCAAGCCTGGGGCTGGAGGAGCTGGCCGGGAGCCCAGTCCAGTGGGCTGGAGCAATGATTTCAGAGGCCCGGAATCTGAGGCAAGCTGGGCCCATGGACTAGGGAGCAGGGAAGGTGGGAACAGGGAGAGGGGAGCCAACCATCCTCCCGGCCCCATCTCCAGCACAGAGGGATGGGAAGGACTGAGAGCTGGCCTGCCCTGCTGTCTGCCACCATGGGGTTATCTAGCTGCGTGTGGGGGCAGAGTTTCTGCAATCCACACTTCCTGGGCTCTGGCCTACGGGGGAGATGGCGTGAGAAGGAACCAGGAGCACAAGGCTCGGAAACCTCAGGGGAAGAGTCAAGCTTGCTTTCTCTTTCCCATGGGATTTCCAGTCATGGGGTCCAGGAGAGGAGGTGTTAGAGGTCATGGAGTGGGGAGGGCCAGGAACTCACTTTTCTGAAGCACTGAATCTGTGCTGTGCCTCTTGCTATGCATTACCTCATTGATGCCTCCTGCAAGCCGGGTGAGGTAGCAGTGATCAGACTTGGTTTACACTGAGGACATCACAGCAGCCTAGGAAGTGGTAGAGCCATATTTGAACCCAGGTCCATTGTACTCCAAAGCCCTGGCTTTGGAGGCCACGTAGCAAAGTAAGGGGTTAAGAGTCTTGGCACTGGTGTGTGACTACTGGCTTTGAATCTCCCACCTGTTCCCTGCCAGCTGTGTGACCTTCTGCAAGTTACTTTACCTCTCTTAGCCTCAGTTTCTTCATCTGTAAAGTGGAGCTAATAACAGTACGTACCTCCTAAGATTGTTGTGAGGATTAAATGAGTTAGTACGTGTGAAGTGTCTAGAACAGCACATGATACTCAATAACCTATCCATAAGAAGTATTGTATGAGTATTCGCCACTGTCTTCCATGGGCTCCCTTAGAGGATGGAGTGTGGGAGAGGCGATGGAGTTATGCAGGGAAAATACAGAGCAGAGGGTCACTCCAATCCCTTTAGAATTGGAGTCCTCCCACATTTGGACAATACTATCAGGAGTCTTCCATTGAGGAGTCCTTGTGACCCAGCGATTCCACTTCTGGGAATTCATCCTAAGGAAATAATGGGTCAAGAGAGCAAAGATGTATGGATGTTCATTTCCAGGCTGTTCATTACAGTGAAAAACAGGGGCTTGCTTAAATGAATTATGGCGTATTCATACACAGCAGCCATTAAAAACAATGATGTCACTCTTTAGGTATTGATATGGAAAGAGATTCCTGATACAGTTGTTAAGGGAATCAAAGCAGTTTTCCACACTGCAGGTAGGCAGGGTTTGGGAGAGGAGGTGTTGGAGGGTCAAGGTTGGGGAGGGAAACTCATTCATATTTATGGAGTACCTGAAATTTGACTATGAACCTTTATTACTTTTATGATTAAAAGAAGACAAGCGATAAAACTATTTCCATTTTGAAAAAAAATAACCTCAAATATTCAGAACCCTCCAGCTGGAAAGCGGTTGTCCACATGTGTCCTCTGTGCCTTCTGATGAGGAGTTCCCTGGGCATGCGTGATCTCCCTCCTCAGGACCAGGCCCTGTGTTCCATCCCCTTCCTGTTCTCCCTGCCAAGAAATGGGGTGGGGGGCAACAAAAGGGCCTGGTGGAATCAGACAAACCTAGCATCTGCTGCTAAAACAAAGTTTCAAAACCACTGGCCAATGTAACTTTCTATGTTAATTAATTCATTCTTCATTCATTTGACAAATATTTATCGAGCACCTACTGCTGTGTGCCTGGACTAAATGATGAGAACACAGCAGTGAACGAAATAGACAAAACCCCTTGTTCTCAGGGAGCTTACGTTTTAGTGAAGGCAAACAGACAATACATAAGATAGACAATGTGGAATGTCTATTGGATGGCAATAAGTGCTCCGGAGAAAACTAAAACAACAAATGAGAAGAGTGAATGTGGGGGTGGGGTAGTGCAATTTAAAATAGAGTGGTCAGGGAAGGCCTCTCTGAAAAAGTGACATTTAAGTAAACACCTCAAGAAGGTGAAGGAGCAAGCCATGTGGATAATTCGAGGAAAAGTATTCCAGGCAAAGGGAACAGCAAGTGCAACAGCCTTGGGGCTGGTGGATGTTTGGTCTGTTGAAGTATATAAAAAAGGCCAAGCAGGATTAGCAAAGGGGAGAGGAAGAGGAGGAGATGAATTCAGAGAGGAAATGAGCGTTAAAGCAGGCAGGACCATGTCAGCCATGCGAAAGCTTTGGGTTTTACTCTGAGTAAAATGGGAGCCAGTGCATAGTTTTGAACAGAGTAGTGACAAATATTTTAACAGGATCACTTTGGCTGTTGTCATGCAAATAGGCTGAAGGGGGAAGGGTCAAGAAGCGAAGCAGGGGGACCAGTTAGGACATTGCTGTGACAGTAATCCAGGTGAGAGGTGATGGTGGCTCAGACCAGAGTGGCAGTGGAGGTTGTAAGGAGTAATAGGCACCATAGTCCCTTTCTGCTCTGACATTCCAGGTCCAGATTCCCCACCAAAGCCAGATGAGCTGTGGCAACCTTTCCTCTTTAGTGAGAATAAGACATACAGTGTGTCCCAATAGAGAAATATCCTTCTTAGCCCCAACCTGCTCCCAGGGCCCCGCCTGCCCCTCCAGCCGATGCTAAGATTGTCAGCTCCATGAAGGCAGGGCCTTTTGTCTGTCTGGTTCACTGCTGTACCTCCAGTGCCTATTACAGTGTCTGGTGCTTACTTGGCATTGAATGAATGAGTAAACAAAGAGCACTGTGGAAGCCTAGAGGAGGTAGCAAGGAATTTAGCCAGATGGTGGGAGGAGGAGAAGGGTGGGGATCCTTGGGCACATCTGATCTGCCTACTCAGCCAGACCCCTGCAGAGCAATCCCGGGCCTCAGAACATTCGCGCAGGCACAGGTAGACCCTTCCTTTCCCAGCCTGGATGATTGAATGTGAGTGAGAATGTTGGCCATCTCATTGTTTGGTCATGGCAAAAAGAGAAGTGTCTGCCTCACGTTCCCATTTGGGTGGGATCACTCCTATCTTAAAAGTAGAGAAGCAAGTCTAAGGAAATGGATAGAGGCAGTGGTCTTGACTGGGGCACAGGAATTAGGGACAGACGGAGTCCAAAGCATGGGCCCATCCCAGTTCTGGAAAACCAGAAGAAAAATTTTCACTCTACCTCTCTGTCCTCCATTCTACCATCCTTGCCCTCCTCGCACAATTCTCCTACCTCTCCCAGGAGCCTCATTCCCATTCAACAATATGCCTTCCGAAACTCGTTGTCCTTCGTCCTGCTGATTCTTCTCCAGATTCTCCACCAGCCCTCTTGTTCCTTTGAAACCCTCACTCCATTCAGTGGAAACTCCCTTGAATCTTGAAACTATTGCTAACCTCCTTTCTTAGCAACAACCTGATTCTCTGCAGAGACCATTGCCCTCATCTCTGTAGTCTGCTACGGAAATCTTGCTTTCCCTCTAACTCAAGAGAAGGGCATATTGTCTGTCTCAATCAGACCATGGGACACTATTTTCCTTCTATGTTATCCACAAGTACGCAATGAGTCATTATTAGAGTGAGCTGGGGCAGGTCTTACAAAGACTTATCAAGCATATTGGCAATAGGATAGGTAACAAACTGTATCTGACTATTGTTTTATTTTGCATTTTCCTGTTCATTGGTCATTCAAGACTTCTAGTTAAACATGGCAGGTTGAACAAGTACATTTAGTGCTGTTCCCTCCCCAAGTCCCACTAAAATGACAGTAAAGGGATTTTGAAAAGACATTGAGTTAAAGGACTAAGAGAATAGCAGAGGAGATAGACAACTACAACAAAATATTGGAAGCTGGCAAGCAGATGGAAGAGGACCAGAGAAAGAGGAAACCCAAGCTGGTGGTGGGGGAAGCCCAGAAGCAGATGGATTTCTTCTATAAAACTCCAGAAATGGTCAAGAATGAGGCTCACCAGATACCTCTGGAAGTGGGGATATATTTGGGCTGAAAATAAGTGGATTGGTTGAAAGTCTGTTTAAGAAAAATTAAATTTCCAAATCCCTTCTTCTGTATCAGCAGAACACCAGAGGTTTACTCCCCAGAGAGGCTGGATGCAGAGATGCCAGACTCAGCTGAAAATAGGGATGCATCACTGGAACAGGAGGAGAAGATCATAATCTACATACTGAAGGGTGAGGCTCCCTGCATCCTCTTCCCTAACTCAGCTCTGAGAACACTGGCAGCCATATCATCTCCTTTCCTCTGCAAGAGATTGGAGGCTTCCTCTCTGGGGAATCTGATATTTGGATGTTCCCTAAAAAGCCCAGAGGACTCTATTGTGACCAGCTGAAAAACCCTACACTCTGCACACAGAATTCCAATAAGCTTTTTAGTTCCTCACACTTAAAAATGATCTGACAGCCAAAGATCACCAGACATTTGAGGAAATCCTTGAATGTAGAAGACAGAGACCAAAACAAACAGAAAATTGAATTCAGAGGAAATAGACACTATTCAAGGAGCAGAAGAAAACTTAACACAAACAATCACAACATCTCAGTGGCTTGTGACAACAAAAGGTGATCTTTTTCTCATGTCATACATTATCTGCATGTCGACTAAAGTTCTGCTCTATATTGTCTTCACTCTAGGATCAGAGCTGAAGGAGCAGCTGCTATCTGGGATATCATCAGGCTCATAGCAGAGGGGAAAGCAGGATGATGGAATCACACAGTGACTCTCAAAGCTTCTACTCGAAAGTGGGATGTGTTACTTCCACTCACATTGCATTGAACAAAACAGGCCACATGTTCAAATCTGATGTCAACAGTGCAAGAAGTATGATTCCACTGCATGGACAGGCCTGATAGACAGGGGTAGCAAATATTTTGGCAATACCAGAATTTACCAGAATCCATGAAAAAAAAGCAGGAGGAAGTCAAAGAAAAAGAAAAAAGAGAGTTTACAAATTACCAATACGGAACATAAATAAAATGTTAAATAAATGGTTAGGAAGATAAAGTTGACAGCAAGTAGACAAAAAGACAAAGGAATGGAAAATAGAGAAAATTGGAATGCTCAAAGAGGCCCAACTGAATAAAAGGAGTGCCAGAAAGAAAGAACAGAGATAAGAGAGAAGAAACTATTAATGAAATACTTCAATTGCATTTCTCAGAATGGAAGGACACACATTTCTGAATTGAGAGGGCACATCAAGTATCCAGCACAATAGATGCAGAAAGACCAATAAAGCAAGGCACATCTCTGTGAAATTTTAGCACACTTGGCAGAGAGATCCTAAAAGGTTCCAGAAAGAAAAACATAAGTGCAAGCAAAATCTCAAGAATCAGAACAGTATCCAACTCCTCAACCATGCACCAGAAGCTAGAAGATAATGGATTAATGTCTTCAAATTTTTTAGGGAAAATGATTTCCAACTTAGAATTTTATACTCAAACTATCAACCAAGTGTAAGGAAAAACAAAGACATGTTCAGACTAACAAGTTGTCAAAACATGCACTTTGCATGCACCCCTTCTCAGGAAGTTACTGGAGGATCTTATCCAATACAAGGAAGAGTAAAACAAGGTAGATCTGGAACCCAGGAAACAGAGAAGCCAACATAAGAGGAAGGTGGAGGTGATCCGCAGGATGGTGGTAAAAGGGAAGTCCCTGGACAACAGGCATCCAAGCAGCAATCCCAGCCCACAAGCAGGCCAGCTGGAATGGACCATGGAGGGTTCCAGGAGAGGCGCTTCCAAGGAAAAGCCGTTTGGACAGATTGAAATGAGATTTGTTCTTCTGGCAGACAGTTTGCCGATGAATTACTTATAGGTACACAGAAAACCAATCAAACACACAAAAATTGAGACAATAATTCTGGGAAGCAAAAATTTATTCAAGAAAGGGCATGTAATCATAGGAAACCTCAGGGCTCATGGTTATATTAATGTTAGCACTGAATGTTGCTATACCTATATCAGGACAATTGGAAGAAGGGAAGTGTCTGTGTAGAGTCATGTGGATGAGAAGAGAGCGGAATCCTCATCTTCTAGAATGAGAAGTCAATAGATAGTATCTAAACCTGAAAAGTCAAGACATATCAGGACATAATTTAGAAATATGGAGAAAAATATTTTTCAGCTGAAAGCGACGAAAACATTTACCTCTAAGGAGTGGGAATTGAGTGTAGAAAGTACCAGGGCAGGGACCCTCTGGTTTTTGTTATAAACCTTTCAAACTATGTGCACTGATAAAATGCTTTTTATATTTTATCTTCCTAATTAATTGTGAGGTTGAATATCTTTTAACATTTTTATTGGCCATATTTGTAGTTTTTCTTTTGTAAATTCCCTCATCATATCCTTTGCCTAGTTTTCTTTGGGGTGGTTTGCCTTTTTAAACATTTATTTCTAAGAGTTTATTATAAATTATAGATGTATACATTAATTCATTCAACAAATATGTATCAAGTACCTACTGTATTCCAGGCACTGTGTTAGGTACTGGAGATATCGCAGGCAACAAGACAGGCCAAGTCCTTGCTCTCACAAAACACACATCCTAGTGGGGCCAGAGAACAAGTGAACAAATATACAGACACACTGCTTTCTGATAAGAGTGAGTGCTCTGAGGAAAAGGGAAGAGTGTGACAAGATGGATTGTGAAAGGTGGGGTGTGGCTTCTTTGGATTGGTCAGTCTGAGAAGCCCTCTCTGAAGAGGTGAAATTTGAGTCATTCAGGCCTCATGAGGATTTGGGGACAGATGAAGCATTTCAGACACCAGGAATAGCGACTGTAGATGTACTCAAGCAAAAAAAAAAAAAAGGAGGGGTGATAGAGAAACAGAAGGAAAACTACCTTGGATAAAAGTTGCCAATCATTTCTCCTGATCTGTCACTTGTGTTTTAACTTTGTTTATGGTGCCTATTGTCATACAGACATTTCAGAATTTTGATGCCAGCAAATGTATCAGTCTTTTCACTTAGAGCTTTTGCTTTTTGTGGTTTCTTTAAAAGATTTTTCCCTACATCAATGTTATAACCATACTTTTCAATATTTTTATAATAGACTTAATTTTACATTTTATGCTTGTAATTTGTCTATAATCTCATTTTTAAGTGGTGTGAAGAAAAGATTTTTTTTTTCCTAAATGGATAGCCAATTGCCTGAATACCATTTATTGAACAGACCGTTCTTTCCTTACTGATTTGAAAGGCCACCTTCATTAAGTACCAGATTACCACATACCCATGGATGTGTTTCTGGTTTCTATTCAGTTGCTTTGTTCTCTATCTCTATCCCTATGCTAGTCTGATTATTAGGCCAGTAATCCTGCCTCAGGGCAAATTGGCTATTCAAGGCCCTTGTTCATTTTGATTGGTCTGAGTTAATGCCACACCCATTGTTATTTACTTTGAATAAGAGCTCTCACACACACTTTTCATTCTGAAAAATGTATAAAATATTTTGATATGTGGTAAAGCAAGTTCCCCTTCTCATTCTTCTTCCCTTTAAAATTGTCTTAGCTATTCTTGCACATTGTCTCTCACACATGAATTTTCTAATCAATTTGTCAAGTTCTGTACAAACTCCTGCTGGGAATTTGACTGTGGTTGAATTAAATTTATGGATTAGCTTGGAAAGAATTGATATCTTTACAATATTGAGTTTTCCCACCCAGGAACATGTATGTTTCTCCATTTATTTAGATCTCTTTAAATGTTCTTCAGTAAAATTTTACAGTCTTCTTTTTATGTGTCTGGCACACTTCTTGTTAGGTTTTTCCTTAGATATTTTATAGTTTTGTTGCTTTTGTGAAAGGAACCCATTTATCTACTGTGTTTCTAATTGGTCTTTGCCAGTTTCTATTGCTTTCTTTTTAAATAAACTTCATTTTAGAACAGTTTTAGATTTATAGAAAAATTCCAAAGATAGTACAGAGAGTTCCCATGCACCCCACACCTAGTTTCCCCTATTTTAAACAACTTACATGACTAGGGTACATTTGTTACAATTAGCGAACCAATATTAATACATTATTAT
The DNA here is from genome assembly GCF_020826845.1 of Diceros bicornis minor. Classification (NCBI taxonomy): domain Eukaryota; kingdom Metazoa; phylum Chordata; class Mammalia; order Perissodactyla; family Rhinocerotidae; genus Diceros; species Diceros bicornis. The sequence continues at coordinate 62,501,160 of NC_080781.1, forward strand.
TGACTGAAGTCCATAGTTTATTCCTAATTCCTTAGTTTTTCCCTAATGTCCTTTTCCTGTCCCAGGAATCCATCCAGTTGTCATGTCTCCTTAGACTCTCTTGACTGTGACAGTTTCTCAGACTTTCCTTGTTTTTGATGACCTGGACAGTTTTGAGGAGTACTGGTCAGATATTTTATAGAATGTTCCTCAACTGGGATTTATCTAATGCTTTTCTCATGACTTAGACTGGGGTTATGGGTTTTTGGGAGGAAGCCCACAGAGGTAAAATGCCATTTCATCCAATATATGAAAGGAACAATCAGCAAGACTTATCACTCTTGATGGTAACTGTGATCATCTGGCTGAGGTGTGTTTGTCAGGTTTCTCCACTGGAAATTTACTTGCCCTGCTTTCCATACTGTACCCTTTGGGAGGAATGACTACGGGCAGTTCATACTTAAAGAGTGGGGAGTTATGCTCCACTTCCTTGAGGGCAGAGTATTTACATAAAATATTTGGAATTCTTGTGCACAAGAGATTTGTCTCATCTCCATTTATTAATTTATTCAGTCATTAATTTCTGTCAGTACAGACTCCTGGATATTTATTTTATACTTTGAGTCATAATCCAATACTACTTTATTTGTTTTGTTGCTCAAATTTCTACTTTGGCCATTGGACACTCTTTCAGTTGGCTCCTGTACTCCTTTGACATCCCCCCCCATCCCATTGCACTGCCTAGGACTTCCAGTATGATGTTCAATAAGAGTAGCGAGGTCATTCTTGCCTTGTTCCCAATCTTAATCTTGTTGTTTTTTTTTTTTTTTGAGTACTTCCTTACTTTCTGATACTACAAGATACTCCAGGCTTATCTTGTATAATTCCTGCCCTAGACCTAAAATCAGTCATTTATTCAAGGATCCCTGGTTCCTTTCATTGGAGGATAGTATTAGAAACCAAGATCTGGGCACTGGATGTGCTTATTGTTATTGGGGTGTCACTGCTTCTAGGCCCTCTCAGCTGACAAAACAAAGAAATACCTGCGTGTATACTAACCCATGTGTATACATATATCTATAAATATTTCTATATGTAACCATCTAGATCTATAAATATTTCTATATGTAACCATCTAGATCTATATATTCAAGTGCAACATGAGTTCACACTGGTGTTTTCAACTCTAATCCATTGCCACATGGATGATTCTAGCCTCCTTCACTTGCTTATCTGTAAACTCTCATTCCAATAGTGAGAAATCTAGTTTCCATCATCTGCCATCCATTCACTTAATTGGTATACATGTACAGTGGTATCAGAATTCTTAACCCATACCCCTGTGGGAAACAACTTTATCAACTAGAGTATAGTGCTTATGTACAGTTTCTTTTACCTTTAGTCTTACAGACTATGCTGATTTCCAAAGTTACTGTGGTCAATATCTTTTCCTCTCACTGTCCTTCCATGAGATTGTTTCATATATTTGCAATACAGTTAGATTCTTTTGTCATATTCTGCATTCCATCCTGGGATCCCCAATCTCCTATAAATGATTTTTTAATTTGCATCCCCTAGGGTTCCCTCTTTGTGCTGTAAAGTTCTATGGGTTTTGAAAAATGCAGTTATATATTCACCATTGAGTATCATACAGATATTTTCACCACCCTAAAAATCTCCTGTTCTTCACCTATTCAACTCTTACTCTATCCCTTTGAGCCCCTAGCAACCACTGATCTTTTTATTCTAAGATTGTTGCTACGGCTTTGCCTTTCCCAGAATGTCATATGATTGGAATCATACAGCATATAGCCTTTCAGACTGGCTCCTTTCACTTAGCAATATGCATTTAAGATTCACCCATGTCTTTCTGTGGCCTGATAGCTCATTTCGTATTAGCACTAAATAATATTCCATTGTCTGGATGTACCACAGTTTGTTTATCCATTCACCTATTGAAGAACATCTTTGTTACTTCCAGTTTTGGGAAATTATGAATAAAGCTTCTATAAACATTTGTATGCAAGTTTTTGTGCAGACATAAGTTTTCAAATCAGTTCAGTTAATACCTAGGAGAGCATTTGCTGGATTATATGTTAAGAGAATGTTTAACTTTGTAAGAAACTGCCAAGCTGTCTTCTAAAGTGGCTGTACCATTTTGCATTCCCAGCAGTAATGAATGAGAGTTCTTATTCTTCCACATCCTCACCAGCAATTGGTATTGTCCGTTTTTGGATTTTAGCCATTATGTGTAGTGTTCTTTTAATTTGCAATTCCCTAATTATAAATGATGTTGAACATATTTTCATATGCTTATTTGCCATCTGTATATCTTCTTTAATGAAGGTATCTGTTCAAATCTTTCATCCACTTTTAATTGGTTTATTTTCTTCTTTTTGCATTTTGCGTTCTTTGTATGTTTTGGATACAAGACCTCTATCAGATACATGTCTTTCAAATATTTTCTCCCAATCTGTGGCTTACCTTTTGATTCTTCTAAGATTGTCTCTCACAGAGTACATGTTTTTAATTTTAATAAAGTATAATATGTTAAATTTTTCTTTCATGAATTGTGCTTTTGGTATTTTATCTAAAAACTCACCACAAAATGAAGGTCGCCTAGACTTTCTCCTATGTTTTCTTCTAGAAGTTTTATGTTGTTGTGTTTTACATTTAGGTCTTTGACCCATTTTGAATTAATTTTTGTGAAAGGTGTAAGGTCTGTGTTTAGGTTTTTGGTTGTTGTTGCTGTTTTGTTTCTTTTGCTTTGTTTTTTGCTTATGGGTGTCCAATTGTTCCGGCACCATTTATTGAAAAGACTATCCTTTCTCCCTTGAATTGCCTTTGCTTCTTTGTCAAAGATCAATTGACTATATTTGCATGAATCTATTTCCCGGATCCCTATTCTGTGCCATTCACCTACGTGTCTATTCTTTCACCAATACCACGCTGTCTTTTTTTTTATATAATTTTATTTATTTATTTATTTTTCCCCCAAAGCCCCAGTAGATAGTTGTATGTCATAGCTGCACATCCTTCTAATTGCTGTATGTGGGACACTGCCTCAGCATGGCCGGAGAAGCAGTGCGTCGGTGCGTGCCAGGGATCCGAACCCTGGCCGCCAGCAGCGGAGTGCGCGCACTTAACCGCTAAGCCACGAGGCCGGCCCGCACGCTGTCTTGATTATTGTAGCTTATAGTCAGTCTTGAGATTGGGCTGTGTGAGTACTCCAACTTGATTCTTCTTCAATATCGCATTGGTCATTGTGAGTCTTTGCCTTTCCATACAAACTTTAGAGTCAGCTTGTCAATAAAAAATACCTTGCTGGGATTTTGATTAAGATTGTGTTAAATCTATAGATCAAGTTGGGGAGAATTGACATCTTAACAATATTGAGTCTTCCAATCAATGAACACAAAGTATCTATACATTTCATTTAGATCTTCTTTGATTTCATTCATCAGTTTTCTAGTTTTTCACATATAGATCCCGTATATATATTTTAGATTTATGTCTAAGTATTTCATATTTTGGTGCTATTGTAAATGGTATGTTTTTACTTCAAATTCCAGTTGTTTATTGCTGGTATATAGAAAAGCAATTGACATATGTATGTTAACTTCATAGCGTACCACTTTGCTATATTCGCTTATTAGTTTCAGGAGGCTTTTTGTCAATTCTTTGGGAATTTTTACGTAGACAATCATGTCATCTGTGAACAAAAACAATGTTATTGCTTCCTTCTCAATCTCTATACTTCTTTTTTTTTTTTTTTTTTTTTTTTTTTTTTGTGAGGAGATCAGCCCTGAGCTAACATCCGCCAATCCTCCTCTTTTTTTTTTTTTGCTGAGGAAGACGGCCCTGGGCTAACATCGGTGCCTATCTTCCTCCACTTTATATGGGACGCCACCACAGCATGGCTTACCAAGCAGTGCGTCGGTGCGCGCCCGGGATCCGAACCAGCGAACCCCGGGCCGCCGCAGCGGAGCGCGCGCACTTAACCGCTTGCGCCACCGGGCCGGCCCCTCAATCTCTATACTTCTTAATTCCTTTCCATGTGTTATTGCACTAGCTAGGACTTCCAGTATGATGTTGAAATAAGAGTAGTGGGAGAGGACATCCTTGCCTTGTTCTCAATCTTAAGGGGAAAGCATCTAGTTTCTCACCATTAAATATGATGTTAGCTGTAGGCATTTGTAGATGTGCTTTATCAAGTTGAGGAAGTTCACCTCTATTCCTGGTTTTCTAACAGTTTTTATCATGCATGGGTGTTGGATTTTGTCAAGTGCTTTTGCTGTATCAGTTGATATGATCCTGTGTATTTTCTTCTTCAGTTTGTGGTGGATTATATTGATTTTTGAATTTTGAACCTTGCATACCTGGAATAAATCCCATTTGGTCATGTGTATAATTCCTTTTATATATTATTGGATTCGATTTGCTAATATTTAGGATTTTTACATCTGTGTTCATGAGAGATATTGGTCGGTAGTTTCCCTTTCTTGTAATGTCTTTATCTGTTTTTGGTCTTAGGCAAATGCTGGCCTCATAGAATAAGCATAGAATGTACCCTTTGCTTCTATTTTCGGAAAAGATTGTAGAGAATTAGTAGAATTTCTTCCTTAAATGTTTGGTAGAATTCACCAGTGAAATCATCTGGGTCTGATGCTCTCTTTTTTGGAAGGTTATTAATTACTGATTCAATTTCTTTAATAGATATAGGACTATTCAGATTACTATTTCTCCTTGTGTAAGTTTAGGTAGTTTGTATTTTTAAAGGAATTGTTCCATTTCATCCAAGTTATCAAATTTGTGGAATATAGTTGGTCATAATATTTCTTTATTATACTTTTAGTGTCCATGAGATCAGTAGTGATGGCCCCTCTTTTATTTCTGATATTTGTAATTTTGTGTCATCTCTCCTTTTTTCATGTTAGCATAGCTAGAGATTTAGCAATTTTATCAATATTTTCAAAGAACTAGTTTTGGTTTTGTTGATTTTCTCTATTATTTTCCTTTTTTCAATTTCATTGCTTTCTGCTCTAATTTTTATTATTTTTTTTTCTGCTCTCTTTAGGCTTAAATTGCTCTTCTTTTTTCTAGTGTTTTAAGGTGGAAGCTTAGATTATAGATTTTAGATCTTTCTTCCTTTCTAATATACTCATTCAATACTATACATTTCCCTCTAACCACTGATTTTGCTGTATCCCACAGATTTTGATAAGTCGTATTTTCATTTTGATTTAGTTCAAAAAATTTTCAAATTTCCCTGGAGGCCTCTTCTTTGACCCATATGTGTTATTTAAAAGTGTGTTGTTTACTCTCCAAATATTTGAGGATTGTCTATTGATTTTTAATCTTGATGTTTTATCTGTTTGGTAAAGATGAATTTTTACTTGTTCTAATAATTTTTCAGTTATTTCTCTTAGATTTTCTAGGTAGACAATAACATCATCTGCAAATAATGATGGTTTATATCTTATTCTTCAATATTTATACTTATTAATTTATATCTCTTACCATATTACACTGGCCAGGATCTTCAGCACAATGTTGAAAAAGAATGGTGATGGTGGGTACCCTTGTCTTGTTCTTGACTTTGGTAAGAAAGACTTCTAATAATTAGCCACTATGTGTGTGATGTTTGCTATAAATTTTTGGTTTCATCTAGTTTTCTGGGAATTTTGTTTTGAGAAATGGGTATTCAATTTTATAACTTTTTTAAAAAGCATCTATTAAAATGATTGTATATTACCTTTTAATATGACAATATAGTAAATTACTTGATAGATTTTTCTGATGTTGATCAGCATAGCAAGGTGGATTCAAATCCCAGCTCTTCCTCCGCTTACTAGCTGTGGATTTACATAACCTCTACCCTCCTCAGTTTTCTAAATAATAGGAGCAATCTCATGGGGCTGTTATGCAGAACATATATATGATATCATATATATATATGTATATGTATCATATAAATAACCTAGAACAGATTCTAGTACATAGTAAGTACGAAAAATACTTTAAAAAATTATTGCTTTCTTGGGCCGGCCCCGTGGCTTAGCGGTTAAGTGCACGCGCTCCGCTGCTGGCGGCCCGGGTTTGGATCCCGGGCGTGCACCGACGCACCGCTTCTCCGGCCATGCTGAGGCCGCGTCCCACATACAGCAACTAGAAGGATGTGCAGCTATGACATACAACTATCTACTGGGGCTTTGGGGTAAAAAAAGTAAATAAATAAAATTAAAAAAAATATATTGCTTTGTTGGAGGCAAATTCTACTTGGTTATGATTCATTTAACACGCCGTTAGATTTTGTTTGCTAAATGTTTATTTATGGCTTTTGCGCTGGTGTGATTAGCTTGTAATATTTCTTTATGTATCCTGTTTTTGTTCACCTTCAGTATCAAGGTTACCACTAACTTCCTAGAGTGAGTTGGATAGCTGTCCATCTTTGTTTATGCTCAGAAACAGTTTATATAAGAAAGAAAGTCATCTGGGCCTGTTGTCTATATTTGTATTAGTTATATATTGCTATATAACAAAACTACCCAAAACTTAGTGGCTTAAAATAACAGACATTTATTATCTCACAGTTTCTGTAGATCTGAAATTTATATAATGTTATAAACCAATGTGACCTCAAGAAAAATAATAATAAATTTAAAAAACTATAAAACTTGAAAAAGAAGAAATCAGACATGGCTTAGCTGGATACTTCTGGCTCAGGGTCTCTTACAAGCTGAAGACAAGGTATTGACTGGGGCTGCAATCATCTCAAAGCTCGACTGGGGAAGGATCCACTTCCTAGTTCACTCATGTGGCTGTTGGCAGGATTCAGTTCCTTGTGAGTTGTTGGATTAAGGACCTCAGTTCCTCGCTGAATATTGCCAGAGGACTCCCTCAGTTCCTTGCCATGTAAACCTCTACATAGGGCAGCTCATGCCATAGCAACTTGCTTCATCGAGGCCAGCAAGGCAGAACCAGAGAGTGCCTGCAAGATGGAAGTAACCTAATCTTTTGGTAACCCAATCTCAGAAGTGATACCCCATCACTTTTGCCACATTCTATTCACCACAAGCAAGTTGCAAGGTCCAGCCCACACTCAAGGAGAGGAGATTAAACAAAAGTCTGACTACGAGGAGGTAGGGATTATTGTGGGCCATTTTAGAAGCTGTCTACTTCAACTTTAACAGGTAGATCTTTGACTACCCTTCCAATTCCTTCTATAGTTGTTGTTCTAACCAGTTTTATACTACTGAGACAATTTTCACAATGTATAATTTCTTAGCAAGTAATTTCATCTAGGTTTTCAAATTTATTTGTAAAATAAAACAACCTTCTCTGGAGCTGAAGTTCATTCCTACAATTATTTATGCCTTCTCTCTCTTTTTCTTCATCAGAAAGACCACTATGCCTTCTCTCTCTTTTTCTTTATCAGAGAGACCACTTGTCTATTTCTTTGATCATTTCAAAGAACCAGTTTTTCATTTATTGTTCAACTAATTTTTGGATTTTCTTTCATTGCTTTCCACTTTTATCTTTATTAATTCCCTTCTTTTACTTTCCTTTAGCTTATTTGTATTTTTTCCTAGCTCTTAAAAGCTTAATTTATTTATCTTAAGTATTTCTTGTATTTTAATAAATGCATTTAACGCCCTGCATTTTCCTCTGAGTACTACTTTGGCTACACCCCACTGGTTTTGATATATAGCGATCTTATTGTTTTTCATCTCACATTGGTTTGTAATTTCCAACCTGATTTTGTCCTTGACCAGATTAGAAGTGTGTTTTTCCCCTATTATTTTCAGGGATATAGATTTCAAACCATTATTTTGTTGTTAAATGTAATTTTTTGCCTCTGTAGTTAATATGTAATCCTATATGATTTTTAAAAAAAAATTTTTTAGGAAGATTGGCCCTTGGCTAACATCTGTTGCCAATCTTCCTCCTTTTTACCTTTTTTCTCCCCAAAGCCCCAGTAGATAGTTGTATGTCATAGTTGCACATCCTTCTAGTTGTTCTATGTGGGACGCCACCTCAGCATGGCTTGATGAGCAGTGCGTAGGTCCGCACCCAGGATCCCAACCAGCCAACCCTGGGCCGCTGAAGCGGAGCATGCGAACTTAACCACTACACCACCAGGCCATCCCCGATATATGATTTTCATTATTTGGAATTTGTTGAGATTTCCCTTGTCCCTTAATACGTCATGCATTTTTGTAAGTATTCTATGTGCATTGGAAAAGTGTGTGCATTTTCTGTTTGTTAGTACAGACATATCTTCAAGTTTTCTGATTATTATTTAAGTCCTCTATGTCTTTATTTAGTTAGTATGTTAGTAGTACATTAGTTAGCACCTGATGTGACAATTTCTGAGGAAGGTATGTTTTTTACACTACAATTGTGGATTTTCTGATCTCTATTTTAAACCTACATTCTAAAGGCTTATAGTTATATCTTTGTGGTGGCCTATACCTATTATTAATGAAATATCCTTTATTTTTTTAATGATTTTTGCTTTGAATTCTGTTTTTTCTGGCATTAATATTGCTACACCTCTATTCTTTTTATAGGCACTTGAGTATATTCTTCAATCCTTTTATTTTCAACCTTTTTTTGTTATTTTGTTTTACATATGTGTCTTATAAATGGTTTTAAAAGTATACATTTCATTTATAAGCTTCTAAGGTTTACCTGTACATTATTAATTTCTTTGCTCATTGCTTCTTATATTCCTCCTCCCGTGCTCAATTTCATTGTGTTCCTTTTTTTTTTTTTTTTATCTTTCCTTCCAGTATTTTTTAATGTATAATGAACAGGAGTTTTTAAGTTTTAAAACGAGCATTTGGTGACTATTTTTAATGAATTAACATCTTTAAAAAATGTATACAATCATAAATCTTATTTTATTTATTTATTATTTTTTTAATGTTTTTAAACATTTTTATTGAGATATAATTCACATGCCATAAAATTCTTCCATTTCAAGTGTACATGTCATTAGTTTTCAGTATATTCAGAGTTGTATAGTCATTGCCACAATCTAAGTTAAGAATATTTTCATCACTACAAATAGAAACCCCATACCCATTATCAGTCACTCTCCATTCTCCCCTCCCCCCAGGCCTAGGCAACCACTAGTCTACTTAATGTCTTTATAGATTCACCTTTTCTGGACATTTCATATAAATGGAATCATACAATATGTGGCCTTAGTGTAACATATCTACTATTGGTTATTTCACAGAGGATTTGTGACTGATAAAATTTCTGAGTGCTTGAATGTAAGAAAATGCCTGTATTTCACCCTCTTCATGGTCTCTTTGTATTGGTCACCAAGTGTATTCCATAATGGTAATGAATTGTTAAAAATATATTGTATCTATCATATATGAGATATGAGAAGGAGTCTATACCGGGTATACTCAGTCCACCATTTCACTCTCCCCGTACCTGTTTCTTAATCCAGGACTCACTAATATCTGTTGTCCAGTGCTGGGAAAAATGCCCTTCTACCATCCCTTTCTTTGTTTCTCTGCCCCCACCAGGAAGATTGGTCAATTATCAGGATACTGATTGGGCCACCAATCAGTGGGTTAAGTCACTATGCATCACATATCAGGATAAGGGTGTGGATCGCTCCTCTTTTTCCCTTTCACCCATGTGGCTGGAGTCATATGCTAGCTTGGGGACAGCTTTTAATCAGCCATTACTCTTTTTTGTGTCTTTCTTCCATGAAGCCAATAGGAGCAAGCTAAGATCTGAGATTCAGGTTTGGCCTTGCAGTAGAAACAGATCCCTCAAGACTCTAGGCTGGGCCGCACAATCCTGCCTGGTGTACCAGAGCTTGCACTGAGGTTTGAGGCCCAAAGCCCAGCTAACAATGAAGGGTTACTTTGCTTTCCTTTGCTGTTGTTCTGTGTGGCTATATCTCTCCTGGGAACCTTGTGGGGAGAGCTGGCTTTGGTCTGGGGCAACATTTTGGTATTCCCAGGTCCCTTGGCCACAATAGAACACTAATTGCACTATATTTCCAACAATAGCTTCATGGTATATTATTCTTGCAGTTCCACTTCTTTAAAGATATAAACAGTAAAAATGAATATGCCTTCAGTGAAGAAGACACAAGTGTCCGTTTCAATGTGCCACGGCCCTAGGGCTACCATGCAAGTTTGTAGAGGTTATGGACTACACAGTTCTAGAGTGCTCCCTTCTCATCACAGACTATGTCAATGGCACCCCCTAGAATTGTGCGTCACAAGTCTATGAGGTGTCCCTGCCCAGCCCTGCCCCAATTGCCTATAAAGGATGTTTGCTATTCCCTTTGCCCTTAGCAAAAGGTCCTGTAAATGTCTGCTGTCCTAACATTCCAAACCTTGTCTCATCATGGTGCCTTATCACATGCTCCTTGGATTAGACTTGTCAGCTCTTTGACACCTACTTGGGTTAAATTTGAGGCTTAGATAGCAAATATGCCCCAGATTAGATAGATGTGAAATGGAGAAACCAGTGTTCAAAGCCAGGTCTATCTGACTCCAAAGCCTACACTCTGTCTACTACAGTCAAGAGACTGAAGGAGTACAGTTGGCAAAATGGCTGAGGTTTTATACCAGCTCATGAAGGACATGATTATCACAGACGCGTTTATTCATTCATCATATTTTCCTAAGAGAAATTATGAGGTTTCTTCCAACTCTACCATTTGGTGATATAGGATGTCTCCAATGTCTCTTATATTAGCGAGGCCCTTTTGGTTGCAAATGGCAGGAATCCAACTCAAACTGGTCTGAGCCAAAAGAGGATCTTGTTAGTTCACATAAATGAAAAGTACAAGGTCTTATCAGGCAATGCTAGATCCCAGGCTCAAATGACATCTATCCATCTCTCAGATGCCCATTTCTCTCTGAAGGCATCATTCTCAGGCAGACTCTTCTCACAGAGCTTCTGAAATTCTAGGCTTATGTATTCTGGCTGATCAATCCCCAATGTCTCTTTCCTTATACTTTTATCAAAAGTTTCAGGGAAGATTTGTATTGGCCCAGCCAGGGTCACATGACTCTGCATAAACCAAGCACTCTGTCCAGTGTGCTGGAATGCTCTGATTGGGCAGGGCTGGGTCATCTATCAACCCTTGAAGCTGACTCACATGGGCTCACACTGTGGGAGGGGTGGTTTCCCAAGAAAATTTGGAGTGCTGTTATTAGAAGAGAAGGAATGGATGCTGAGCAGATGAAAACAATGATCTCCTGTATTTCTCATTTTACAGATAAGAAAACTGAGACTCAGAGAAGGGTAGGGACTAGACCCTGATTATATGACCTTTGTATCAAGCAATATGAAGTGACTTTTGCAGGCCAGGAGTTATGAGAAGATGCCTCCTGCTTCTGTCCCAGCATCAGAGATGCTAGGACATCTCTGGTGGCGATTTCAAAGTTTTCAAGGTCAAGGGAAGTTGTAGGTCTAACAGGGTTGCAAATGTATGCTGTGAAAAGACACTGTGAGATGGAAATTAAGACACCTGGATCCTATTCATAGCTCTGCCACTAACTTGCTGAGTGAACATGGGCAAGCCCATTCCTCACTCTAGGCCTCAGTTTCCCCATCTGTAAGCTAAGAGGATTGGATTGAATGGTATGAAAACATACTATAAATTGGTGCTTTTGTTCTACTCTTAGAGAGGGAGGGAGAAAAGGCAGAAGGCTGAAAGGGAGTCCTTCCTCTCCATCTGGAACCATGTGGAATTTCTGCAGCGGAGACGTTTAACCTGACTTTAATATGAGTTGAAATGTCTGATATTTTTGATAGTAATAACATGCCCTAGATAGGGCAGGGGGCAGCAAGGCTCCTTCAAAAGAACACCAAAAAGCCCTCTCTGTTCCTTCTCTTGAAGCACAGCCCCTGGCAAGCGGAGGTCCCAGCACCAGGGCCCAGGGAAGTAGGTGTTCTTGAGAAGCCAGGGTTGGAGGAATCCATCCTGGACTGGCAAGCAGCCATGCTGGCGGCATGGCAAGATTTCAGCACCTCTTTCCTCCTTCCGCCTGCCCCGTCCTGCCCTGCTAGGCCTGTTGGCTGGCTGCAGGCTGGGCCAGGATCAATGGAACACTAGGGTGAGGGCCAGACAGTAGGTGGTACATGAAGTGCCATCTGAGATGTCAGGCACACGCCCTCGCAGAGCAGAGAAGGGAAGCAGGGTGAGCACATGTGTGTTTTGGTGCTGGGGAGCAGGGGAGTGCTGGTGGGACAATAGCCATGGTGCCTTCCACGAGGTGCGCTGGTCCATTCCTAGGTATCCACCACTCCTCCCAACTGGGTCCATCTTTCCACACAAGCATCTCCTCCTCAATGGGAGGTCCCCTCGGCTGCCACCACATCTTCTTCTGCTGTGACACAGATATTTCATCTTAACCCTCCCTCTGTCACAAAGTAAGCCCTGGCCCAGAGAGGTGTGGGGAGTGGGGTCACTCATTCATCAGGGGATGCAGCTAAAATTTCTAAACTCTTTTCACTGCCAAGTGCACTGTATGTTGAACAATAAAAGTAGAAGTCCTGCCTTGTGTCTAACTTTGTCCCCTCATATTGTATTTGTTCTCCTCTGGAGATAGCAAACTACTGGTCACCAGCCACTACATAAATAGTGCCTGGAGTCAATGAATAAGTGGCACCCTGCTGCTCCTCCTCCAGGTTTCCTGTCTCACCATCAGCCTGTTTTCCTGTCATAATGATCCTTCTGTGATGGGGTGATGAGTGGGCACCAGAGAGCCCATGCTGACCGACTAGCCCAGAGCAGGCAGCCCTCCAATTACTCACAGCGCTCAGGCGAGGGGCGGGCGGGGGGTGGGGAGAGAGGGCTTTCTTCCCCCGTTTAAACATATATATTCAAGCAAGGAAACAGATTTCACTTTCAATCTTCTTTCCAAGAGATTGTTATAAACAAAAGCAGGTCTGGGGCAGAAGGAGGAGGGGGAAAGAGAGGAAAATGATTTGGGAGATTAAGGAGGCGGCCACGACAGCGTCCCCTTTTAAACCTCAATAAGGTTGTTTTTCTTGGTCGTTTTTTACTCCTTCCCTCTCCAGCCAGCGTTACTTAAAAGGAACATTATGTTATCACAAATCAGATTTCCAAACATCATCTCCAGGTCACTGTGAACAGCTCAGCAATTTGGCTACAGATTCCTGGAGAAGGCATCCCCTTTAACCTCAAACTCAGGAGGGAGCTGCCCCCATTGCAAAAGCTAGGGAAGCTCTCCCGGCTGAGAGAGGAGAGAGGCAGGGCCTGGGGGGCTGGGAGGGGGCTCCTGGGCCTTCGGGGAGAAGAATGTGGCTAGGAGTGCCACTCACCACTGTGCCACTCCACCTCCATATGCCTTGAGGGAGCAGTTGGGGGGTCTCGCTGCCCATTGGAGGACAGCCTTGGCTCTGCTGGGTGGGGGCTGAACCCTGGTGGGGTAATGTGGGTTTCACTTTTCCTCTGCCATAAACTTGGGGCTTACTGATGCCATGGAGCTGCCAGGGGAGATTAAAGTCAAGACTGGTGCCCTAGTTCCAATGCACAGTGAGAGACCACAAGTATTTCAGCTGGGATGGTACAGGCCAGGGTGACTCGAGGGTGAGACTGGAGTGTGTGGCAGCTGAAGGGCTTCTGGAAGAGTGGTGCTATCTCCATAGTCTGTTCCCTCTGGCCAGGTACAAGGCCACCCTTTGTCCTCAACCCTACTCTCCCTTCTGAGTATAGGGCAAGAGTTGAGGGGGAGAGGGAAGAGAAGGCAGGCTAGGAGGTATCTGAAGTATGTAGACCTGAGTTGGAACTGCAGCAGGAAGGATTTGGGCTAGACACAAAGGATTTCCAAACAGTGAGGATTCAGAACTGGCAGAGCAATTTTTCTCTCAAAGAATTGAAGTGAACCAGTGAGCTGTAAAGCCTTGGTGATCTTGGCATCTAACCAAATGGAAACAGCTGAGTGACAATAATTGAGATTGGGGTCCCTGTATGTTCTGTGTGTCCTCCTCTGCCATAGAACTGAGTCAAGCACAAAAGATTAAATTTCAGGTCCTCATGCCAAAGCATTCTTTCAAGGGTCCTACCTCCATTCACATTTGCACACTTCCCAATAGCCCTGGGGTGCCAGAATTGGGACCTCCATTTTGTAGATGGAAAAATAGAGGTTCAAAGAGGAAGTGTCTCATGATGACCCCACAGGAATGAGTTGCCATCTCCTGGCCTTCACCCTCAGGCTCTTTTCTTTGGCCCTTGACATTCTGGGTGGACCTTTCCAGGCCAGCCCTTGCTCCAGTGACTTCTTAATGAAGCAGGTGACAAAGCAGGCCCAGGAGTGGGCTTTCGGTTTGAACGGGTTAGAGGTAGTGGAATGATCCAAAAGACAAAGAGTGGCCCTGACAATATGGAACCCAAAGAAAGAGTTCCACAGGATCAACCCAGGAATCACAGCCGGCCAAGAGTTCCTCCCTCCGGAGCATTGCAGTTTCATGCTCCAAGTGGTGGCCCGGGGGCCACAGTTAGTGCAAGGAAAAGAAAAGCAGCTCACACCTACCATGGGCCCTTACGTATCCTTATCCCATTGACTCCTGCCAACAGTCCTGTAGGGTGAAGATTTTATCCTCCATTTCTAGATGGGAAAGTCAGGCTTTACTTCTAAAGTAAAGTAAGGGGCTTGCCCAGGACTCCAATAACACAGCACAGAGGCTACATTTGAACTCAGCTCTGTCTCACTAAGACTCATACTCTTTCTGCTAAGCTATGACCTCAAGGGTGCAGTCTGGGACCTCTCAAGGGTCAGGGTGGAAGGTGCCCAGCAGAAGCCCCCAGGTATCCTTCAGTTTGAGGGATTCTAGGCCTTTGGTCTTCCAGGTCCCCTGCTCTGAGGGCCCTCAGACTCTCCGACCACAGGAAATGGACTTGGGGTTCTGGGCAGGCCAGAGACTGGCAGCTCGGGAGGCTGAGGGTCTAGTTAGGGACAGCCTCCTGCCACTCCCCCTATCTTCAGATTCCTCCCTGCTCCTAGGTTCCCTAGCTCTCTCTCCAGAGCTCTCACTCCAAGACTCAGCACGGCAAGAAAGCTCTATAACAGGGGAGGGGGCACTGGGGGGGCATTCTGCTTTGCTCCTCATGCCACTGACTCCTGGGCACCTGGTCTGGCTGCCCTACCACCACGTTCCCTTGAGAAGAGGGTTGCAGGCAGTCTGGGATAGATTGACACTCGACCCGCCACCCCCACAACCAGGCCGCTTAGCAATCAGCACTGAGCATGCAAAGGCCTCTCCCTTGCTTGCTTTATTTATCTTGGCCCAAGGATGCTGAAGCCGGGATCTGAGGGGAGGACGGAGAGGCCATTTTCAATATTTCCTCCCAGCCTCTCCGTGCCCCTGAGATGCCCCTTAGTACCCAGGAAGAGAGGGCAGAGGTCGATGGTCTGAAAACAATGGCTTTAGGCTGAGGGGAGGGGGAAGGGGAAGAAGGGAAAGGGGGTCTCAGAGCCCACAAACCCTGTCATGCACTTGCAGGTAATGCACACCACCCCCAGAGTGGAGCCAGTGAACTGGCAGGGAGGGCCAAGGATTCGGATCTCAGACCCTCAGCTGGGTCTACCCCAGGCCCAGCCTCAGCCAGCTATCAGTGGACAAGGGAAGGAGCCAGCCTCCTTCCCAGGGCCAGGACTGCACAGCCATGCAGAACTGTCAGCTCTGGGAACCAGTGTTGGGGGTTCTCTGCCAAGGCCAGCAGGAGGAGGGGGTTTGTGGCCCACCTGGGGCTCCAGGGAGCTCCAGGCTTGCATTTCAAGAGCCCATTTGCCTCAGCAGAGTAGCTCCACCGTAGAGCTCCCAGCCATCCCCCTCTCTGGCTTGTTTGAACTGCTGGAATCCCTGTCTCCAGTTATCATGTCCCCTGCCACACCCAGTGCTGTCCTTCAGCCAAGCCACACACATGGAACTGCTTTCATCTCCCTCCTCGGCTGGGCCTGCCCTTTCCCAAGAGCTCAGGGATTCACTCCTCTGAGTTCCCTCCAGTTTGTCTTCATCACTCCCATGCTCAGGGATGTTCAGCTGCACAGTGGCCTCAGAGGAGAGGCGGGAGGCTTGGGGGCTGCAGCAGGCTGGCCTGCTCCCCAGGCTCCACTAACATCAAGGAGGGGAGGACATTTCCTGTGTCTCTCAGTCTCCCTCATTCCTTCTGGACTGTGCAGGGGCCTGAGGTGGTGGGGTGCACGGGGGTATGTCACCTTAGTTCAGTCAGCAAATGTCTCTGAGTAGTTCCAATATGGGAGACCAAAGGGGTCTGACTTGGTTGCTGCCCATGAGGGTCTGGCAAACCAGTAAAGAAGGTCATATTACTAATAATAGTGATAATAACACCGTGACAGCACTTACTCTGTGGCAGGCACTTTCCTAAGCACTGCACACAGATTAATCATTTCCTCCTCACAAGGGCCCTATGAGGCAGTAACTATAACTATTTTCATTTTATAGGTGAAGAAACTGAGGCTTGAAGAGGTTACATAAATCGTCCTAAGAACTAGGGAGTGTCAGAGCTGGGGTTCTGCACCCAGGGAGGCCTATCCAGGGCCTGTGCTCTTAACTGCTACACTAAACCTGGCCAGAAAGCTCAGTGAAGGTTTAGAGGAGAGACAGGTATTTCCAACAGGGCAGCTCCGGAAAGGCTTCCTGGGGGAAGTCGCATTTTCAGAGAGCCTTGCAGGGAACTTGAACAGGCAGAGAGGTGGGAGGGCATTCCAGGTGAAGGCAATAGTAGAAGCAAAGAACAGGGACTAGGACACTGTAAGTCAGGTTCAGAGAGGGCAAGGAGCTCAGCATGGCAAGTACTGAACGTAAATGGTAGCCTTGGGAAGCAAGGAAGGGAAGGCAATTGGTCCTCTAGGTGGTCAGCTTCAAGGAGGCACAGATTCAGATCAGAGCTTGGTTTGAAATTTCACTGCGGCTGCAGGGACAGGCTACTGTAATTGTCAGGCAAGAGCTGATCCTGTTCTATTCTGCAGTGGTGGCGGTGGGGATGGTGTGGGGCTGTCCGGAGATGGCAGAGATAATGGATTGACAGGACTTGATCCTCAAATGGATGCCAGGTGTAAAGGGAACATGAGGAGGCCACTGAGGGGGGCAGGCCACTGTGGAGGGGGTACAGCTGGATTGAGTGGAGCATTTGTTTGAGGACATGGGGAGTCAGGTGTCTGTTGGACATCCAGCAAAGGCCCCTACTTGGCTCAAGTGTGGAGTTCATGATTCAGAGCAGGGGAGATGGTGCCGGGATGGAAGCGGGGAGCCCTAAGTGCTAAGTTATTTAGTTAGGACTTGACTCTGTAGGCAACAGGGAGCCTTTATAGGGTTTTTGAGCAGGGGAGTGACGCAATCAGATTTGAATTTTAGGGATGTTGCTCTAGTGATATTATCAATATTATCAATGTCAAGGACAGGTGGTGAAGAGAGGCTGTTTAGGAAGGAGGCCTGAGGAGAGAGAGTGGGCATGGGAAAGAGGGAACGGATGTGAGAGACATTTTGGTGGTAGAAAGGGGGGGGCATAGAGAGGGGAAGCAAGGCAAAAAGAGTGAGCAAGACAGCCGACACATGGAGAAGAAGCAAGCAGAAGAGTGGGGCTAGCCACATGGAGAGAGGTGCCGAGGGTGAGGTAAGGAGAAACAGTGGCTGGCAGTGAGGGGAGAGGTGAGAGTGGGGCCTGTTGCTTCCTCCATGCTTGTTTGCTCCCCTGGGGGCTGTGGCCACCGGCCTTTGTTTGAGGACAGAAGAAATGCTTTCAAAGGCAGCGCCTCCCTCCTGCCGCAGGTTATAAATCTCCAGGGCCAGACACGGACACTCACACCTGCTGCAGGCCTGGGCTTGGCAGCTGGGCCAGCAGGGTAGGGGCCAGCACTTCCCAAAGACAGGAGGATTTCCAGGCTGTTTCCAAAGGAATTCCTGGCTGATGAAACACCAGAAAGAAGGGGGAGGAGGAGCCCATGCATCCCTGAGCAGGGCTCAGCATTTCGGGGGTGTGGGGGTCAGTGTGGAGGGGTGAGGGGCCAGGGAAGGGAGATAGGGCCAGGGAAGGGAGATGGGGCCAGATGGAGGGAGGAGTTCACAAAAAGAAGCAGAGGCTGGCTGGGGAGCAAGGTAGGGAAGGGGTGCACAAGAAGGTGGGAATCAGGAATCCAGAACTGAAGAGGCCCAGGCATCGCAGCCAGCAGGCTGGGAGCTGCCTCCTTTGGGCCTCAGGCCTCTGACGTGATGTGGGCCTTCCCTAGAGGCCAGAATGGCCTGAGTCACAGGGAGGCACTGGTGTCACTGACAGTCAATGTGAGGCCAGGACAATGGCCAGAACATCCTCCATGCAAACATAGAGTGGCATCATCTCAGAGTTGGAAGGTCTTGGCAAATGCTTGTGTCCAACCCCAACATGTGACAGCTGGGCAAGCAGGGAGCTCAGAGAGGGTAAGCAACTGGCCAAGTCTACACAGTGAGGCAGTGGCAGAGCTGGGACCACAACTCAGGCCTTTAACACCTGGGCCAGGGCTTTCCGGCACAAGGTTCTGCCTCCTAAAGAAAGGAGATGACAATAGAGATGAAGACATCTTGGAATTCCTATGTCACCATGTGGAGAAAAATCTTTCCCTCTCTAATTTGCTGGGGACAGAGAGGACTGAGGGTGGACTGCGGCAGCAGTAATTGCCACAGCAATTCGACTTTGGTGATCTTTGGAGGAATCAGACATGGGAAACTTGGGGCAAATGAGGACAAAGGCCGAGAGGTAATTCTGAGAGGGTATAAAGAAAGTGTGGGGAGCCCTTGAGAGAAACCGGGACCAAACTGGAAGATGGCAAGACACCTGACAATAGGTTGAATGGCTGTTGGGAATGACTATTAGCCAGAGGAGAAGAGAGGAGGAGAGGGCAGGGGACGGGAACAGGGAGGGTAAGAGGACTTCCTAGGAGCCCTGGAAAGAGAGACACTTGTTTCAGGCAGTAGCTGTACAGGGACCGCATGAGGCCAGGTCTCCGGGGAGCTTAGTCTGATCTGAACTCTGGAAAACTGCCTGGAGATCCAGACAGAAAGACTCTGGCTTCCTTGCAGGCCGGTGAGGCGAGAGAGAGAAACACTAGGTGGCCAGACTCTGGGGACTATCTTTAGAGCAAAGGCTTCTGAGATGGCAGTTTGGATTTAGGCTGGACGGGCAGCTGGTGGCATCTCTACATTCTCTTTGGCTCTGACAGACTGTGGAGGCTGCAGGCAAGGGTTAGTTGCCCACATCCCTTTGGTGTGTGGACAGGAAATTGGCACGCACATTGTATGTGCGTGCCCTCTCACTTACCCGCATTCATGGGAAGACCTGCATGCTCTCTGGACAGGAAGAAACCTCCAGGCTGTGGGTGTCAGAGGATGCAATGCCTCCAGGGCACCCCTAGCCCAGAGCCGGGGGGCCTGGCTTGGGCCAAACTACACAGGCTCCTCACTGACCAGGCATCCTAGAACCCATTTCTGCTATTCATGTCACACTGGGGGGGATTTCCTACCTGCCCCAACAATAGCCCAGACTAAGGAGTACTCCAACCTCCTCTTCTTCCCCTACAAATGGTCCCTGCACAGGAGACTCTCAGTCCATTTTGTTGGCTCCTAGAGCAACCTCTGTGCTGTAGCTCATGACAACTCTGCCGTGGCCACCCTGACCCTATGTGGTCTCTTCTTGTTTTGCCCTGGATATGACTCCAGGCCTCTGCAGTAAGCCCACCACCTGGACCCTTCCTCTGCCTGGAGATGTTTCCCTTAGGAGCTCCCAATTCTTAAGCATTTTCTACCCTCTCTGCTAAAGTCCCCCTTCCTGATGCCCCAGTAGGCACTGATGCAAGCTTGTTGATGGTATAACAGAGACAGATATGCTAAGGCTGAGTATCACCTGATCCCCAGCCCTTGAATGCTGGCACTTGAAAGTTTTCTAGGGCATCAAGAGCTGTCCAGATCGCCTGGCTTTGGCACGTATGCCGTCCCTGAGGGTGGTAGTGGTTAGGCCTGATCTGGAGGATAATGGTGAGGACAGATGGCAAGGGAGGGGGACATGCCACAGAACAACTTGCCAGCTTCTGGTGACCGGTAGGAGCAAAGACAGAGCCTCCTTGACTCTGATGCTTTGTCTGCAGGCTGCCAGGCCCTATCCCAAGGTTATATTCGTAGTTAGGGGTGGCCACAAGTCAGCCAGTCATCCTGTTTGAAGAAGTATCTACAGTGTTCTGGACGAGATAACAATATGGGCTTTGTCTTTCTCCTCCTTCTATCCTTCTCACTTTCCCTATCCTCTAGTCCTTTAAGTGGCAATTTTCTGGCCCTCCTCCAAAAAGGAAATAAAAGGCCACCAAGCTAGGCTGAAGAGGTAATTGGGGCAGACCTGTGCCTCTCGTGAACTGGCTGTTGCATAGGGCCCAGGATTGAGGCAGAGGCAGTGGACAGAGGCCCCTCTGCCTCCCTAGAGGAAAGTTTTACAAAGCTGACTCCATCTCAAGTGCGATGGAAGTGACTACTGGATCCTGGTGACGGCCCCAAGGGCAGACGAACACCATGCTGGTTTGTATGGGTATGCACCTGTCCGGGAGCTGAGGGATGGAGTCAGTGGCACCCCAGGTCACCTGTCAGGCCTGAGCTAGGGAAAGTTCTGTAGAAACAGAATCCCATCCCATCCTCTTCCCCTGATCGTGACGGTGGGAGAAAACTTTCTTTCAGCCAAAATTTTCTGTACTGACAAAGTCCTGCAAAGGTCATTGTATCCATCCCCCAGCCTTCAGACTGGAAAACTTTTCTCCCAACCCAGTAGCCAACCCCCTCCTGCCATGCTTATGCATTCTGGTCTCAAGAAAGGCACTGTGAGTCCCCATGCTCCAGTGACATTGGTCTGGGGCTGCTGCCTCAGCCACCTTCCCAGAAGGCTTGGGAGCCATGTGTGCTGGCTTCTGAGAGCAGGACTGGGGACCCTCCAGGGAAGGTGAGTAAGGAGCCACATGACATAACCAGAGGGGCATCTGGGGGCCCAGGGCCCCTCTCCTGCTGAGGATTACCTCAGAGTAGGGCCTTTAAGGCTCCTGGGAACTGCCCCTGCCTTTCTGGCAGCCTGCCTGCATCTCAATTTTGAAGCAGAGCCCAGGGCTTGGCCTCAGGAGCAACCCGAGTTCCAGCCCTAGGCCTTCTGAGAGCTGCAGAGCGGAGCAGCCCCAATCAGCCTTTGGCTGCCTTTCTTCCTGCAGGTGGAAAAATCATCCTATTTATCCCCAAATGGATTTGTCTACTCAAACAACAAACAGACACGGAAACGCACACGGAGTCATAGACACATGTGCAAAAGACAGATCCGTAGACACACATAGAGTGCCTCTCTGTCTCTCTCTCTGACTCTGTTTCTCTCTGTTTCTATGGCTTTCTTTCTCTCTCTGTCTCTGCCTCTGTCTCTTTCACTCCTCTTCCTAACTCTTTCTCTCACTCGCTCTTTCCCAAGGCCCCATTCTGCCTGCGCTACAGCATTTATCAAAGTGGCCTGACCTCATGTTGTAAAAATATACAACATGGAACAAAATCCACCTTAAACTCTCTTCTAAATATATTAAAATAATAGGAATTCTCATCTGCCTAATTGAATTTGCTGCTTGATATTAGAAGCACGCCAGGCCCTTCTGGGCCCAGTCTGAGGCAGGGAGGGCCTGGGATTCCCTGTCTGACTCCTATCTCCTGGCCAACAGCTCACCTCCCTGGGATGAGTGGGGCTGGGGGCGGGGGCTGAGTTCTGGCTGAGAGGTCTTGGGCGGCCACCTCAGCCAGCAGCCAGTGCAGTCCACTGAGCAAGTGCAGACAAACGCAGTGGTTCCTCTGGCCCACATAGCACCTCATCTTGCCTGGAAGCTGTGAGCCTTTGCCGTGCTCCAGTTGGCACCAGGGCTCACAAGCCATCCTGCAGTTACTCCCAGGCTCCATTAATAGCCACCTCCATGGCCCAGTGGACCAGAAGCTACTTGAGGTCAGGGGCCATATCTTCTTTGTATCACCAGGATCCAAAATGGGCTGGTACAGAGTAAAAGCTTGGGGAAACATTTGCTGAATGACTAAATTCATTCATTCATTCATTCATTTGACCTATATCTATTGAACTGTTAGTACGTGCCCAGCACTGATAGCACTGGGAACACAGCAGAAAACCAAACAGGTGTCAAATTCCTGCCCTCATGCAGCTTTTATTCTAAGAATAAATGAACAATGATAATTAACTGACCCACTCACAGCCAGCTACAGAAGGCAACCAGTGCCCTGGATCAGACCTCCCCCTGGGCCTCCTCCTCCCCAGCACAGAAATTAATAGGACTTGCTAAATCTTAGATGCTGCTTTTCCTGCTACAGCATCTGCCTCATCCTGGCTTACTCAGGGCTTGATATGAGGCTGCTGGCTCCTTGGGGCAATACTGTGCAGAGGCCTAGCAAGACTCCCCTACTCTGTTAGGATGGAGGCTGGGAATTAGGCCTGGCTGGCAGTGCACGGAGCTTCCAAGTGGGCAATGTTTGGTGCCAAAAGGCAGGGACTCAGTCAACAGTGGGCCCTGAGGTTCCAAGAGGAAATAGCCACTGCCTATTCAACAAGTGGGGACGGCTGCTGCAGGGAGTCTGCTGGAGGTGGATCTAGTACATGGGAGAAGAGCAGTCACCAGCTAGGGAAGGCCCTCAGGGTGAAATGTGGAGGACTGTATCTGTTGGTACAGGCAGGATTGTACTGGTAAATATTTAACAACTTGCTTACTGGGAGGGAAAAAATCCTGATTTGTACCGTTTGCCAATTACCATGGTGTAAATATTCCTGCAGTAGCTGAATTCAAGCTATCAACATGACGTCATTGAACGTGGATTTGGGACGAGGCATGCACAAGCAGTTTTCTTGAGCCAATGTGAGCCTTGCCCTGGTCTAGGGGTCAGGATCAGGAGTTTGGTTTTTGGAGAGGGACTGGCCAGAGGCTAAACAGAGCAAAAGACCAGGGCTGAGAACCAAGGGATACAGGGGTGGGGAAAGCTACGATGCCAGGGGCAACCTGGGAGCCCCATCAGTGGGCAGTGCTGGGAAGAGAGCAAAGCTGAATGCCAGCAGATGGAGGATGAGTGGTGACTGAGGCTGCTTAAGTCATATGACCTCTGGAGATCTGGTGACAGATTTGATGTCTGCAGAGGCAGGAGAAAATAAGTGGGTTGTGTGGGGGGCGGGGCTGTGGAGAGATGCTGATATATCTGATCCTTAAAATAATAGCACACCTTTATATAGTGCTTCCTCTGTGTCAGGCCCTGTACAAGCATTTTACATGTGTCAATTCATTTGATCCTCAAAACTACAGTGTGAAGTAAGTTACTATTATTATCCCAATTTTACAGATAAGGAAAATGAGACATAGACAGATTAAGTAACTGTCCCATGTCAAATGGCAGTCTGGCTCCGGTCTGCTCTCACCTACTATGTTGTACTGCCTCTAGCTGTACTTCTGTAATGGAAATTTCTGGAAGTAGACCTCTTGCCTGGGCCCATAGTACTCAATAGAGCTCTCTGGCCTGATCTACTGCTCCTAAAATACTTCCTCTCACCCATTTCCCTACAACCAACTTGCCAAACAGGGCAGCTGTTCCTTGCCTCTCTGGGCCTATGGCCACCCACGCCCCAGCAGACTCAGCTCTCAGCTTTATTCTTTGTGACGATGGGACCCGTGATGATATGTGTGTGTCGAGGTGAGGGGTGGGTAAGCATAGGTGGTCTTTGGAAGAGGGAGGCAACTCTGTCTGAGACGAGGAAAAGGGAGAGGAGAAAGAGGAGGTGGAAGGAAGGGAGGAGGAAGAAATCAGAGGAGAGGGGGTGGCACCTCCAGGCCTGCACTTGGCAGAAGCTGGGCTCTGAGCACTGCTGTGACCCTGCACACACTCAGGGCAGTGTGAGGTGTGACTCGCTGAAGTGTAAACAGGAAGAGAGGATATGGGCTTTTGTGGGTGGCTTGTGGAATTAGTTGATCACTTACAGTGTGTGTGTATACATGTGTGCACACAGACCTGCTCACACACCCATATTCAAAAGAGAGACTGTAGCTCAGTGTGATCAACTAGGCACATTTGTGGGATGCTATGACTGTGTGTGTGTGAGAAACATTGACATCCTTGACTCCTGGAATTTCCCTGGACCTCTGGAAAAACCCCAGCAGAGAGGCTTGGCAAGGGCTCCAGGGAAGCTCCGAGAGGGTGTGGAGAGGGCCAGACGGGCCGTAGGAGGGCCTTTCCTCTGGGCTGAGGTCACCAGCCCTCTTTCTGCCCCTACTAGATACAAATCCTCAGCCTCTTGCAAATGCTTGGAGAATGGTGAGGCATTTCCTCTGAGCCTTACTCTGCGAAGGGAAGAGACAGATGGCTGAGGAAAGCTCGTGAGGAAGCACCTGGGGTGGGCACCTGGCCTGACCTGGCCTGCCCTGGGCTGTTGCTGTTGTTGCTGGTAGCCTCAGGAGCATTGCCAATGTCCCATCTCTCTCCCAAGTGTGTGGTGTAGAGGAAAAAGCAAGGCCTCTGTGGTCTATTGAGATCTAGGTTTTAATCCTTGCTCCAGCAAGGACCTGCTTTGGGACCCTGAACCAGCTCCCTCACATCACTGAGTCTCAGTCTCCTCATCCATACAAGAGGAATACCATCTACCTCACAGAATGGTTGTGAGGAAGAAAGGAGATCACATACGTGAACGCATCTGACACAGTCCTTGTCATGCTCACTCCCCCTTTCCCCTTCTCTGTAGTCAGACACTGAGAGCAGCCTCCTCTTAGGTCAAGAATCTGGGGACCCAGGAGCTCTCTGTCTCAGGGCAAGGAGATCAAGAAGGGCCCTCCACCCTCCACTTGAGCCTTCATTGGACTCTCCTCAACAGATGAATGACAGGCCCTGAATCCAATGGCTGAGCACCAGCCTTCCTCATTCACACCCACTGGCTCCAGTTAACGCAACATCTCTTGTCCACTCACCTAGAAAGCTCTCTACGGGCACCGATAACCCCTCTTCTGACATTTTGGCAATAAGCCCCAGGGTCCTAGACTCTGCCTCTGCCACTCACCATCTGTATGACTGTAGGCAAGGCACTTAATCTCTTTGGGCCTCAATTTCCCCATCTGAAACATTAAGGCTGTTGTGGGTATCAAATGAGTTGATGCATGGGAAGCATTTTGCAGACCATGAACAGCACTCCCGTGTGAGACAAAGCCAGGAAAGTAATACCACTGAGCCCCCGCTCTGGGCTGCCTTTGTGTTGGGCACGCAGTTACACCCATTAATTCCCTCACTGACTGAGAGATCCTTGGGCCAGGGGGCTGGATTTCCTGTGCTCCCCAGTTGCTTACCACTGGGCGTGGCAGAACGCAGGTGCTCCAGCAGTGTTTAGTGACCAAATATACAACGTCATTGGCATCCTCACAGCAACCCAATGAGACAGTTATTATTACCATCCCCCATCTTACAGAGTCACGAAGTGAGGCCCAGGGAGGTGAATGCATTTGCCCAAGGTCACACAAGCAGTAGTAACTGAGAAGGGATGCTGTCTGTGTGACACAAGTCCTTTCTCTCTCCATTGCACACCTCTGCCTTTTTCATAGCTCACTCTCTCTGATGCTTCCCTGACCAACTCTCTGGCTGCTTGAGAAGGCCATTGGATCAAACAGAGAGCCCAGGGGGCAGAGAGCGGCAAGAGGCGTGGGTGACAAAAGTCCAGGCCACTCCTGACTTGAGCTAGATTTCATCCATGGCTTGAGCTGAATCCCAGCTGTTCTGCTGCCCACAAGTGACCTTGGATTTCTGAGCCTGCTAGTAGTGGGCAGGACTGCCACTGGTGAACATGAATGATGGGGGACTATAGGAGTGATGAGATGTTGGGAGAGGGAAAAGTGTGGGAAAGAGTAACTGCTAAGAATATCAGAGAGAGGCCTCTTGGCTTTCCTTGGTTACCCACTGTGTCTAAAGATTCTTACTATGAGGAAGTTCTTCCTGGTATGTATCCTAAGTTCTTCCTGCTATCTAAGCCCATTCTAGCTTTGTTGGCCTCTGGGCTTTTATACAAACAACTTCTCACTATCCTTTAGATAATAACCCTTCAGAAGCCCTAGTCAGCAATGCTCCTATACTCAAGACAAGAATGAGGAGATCTGGCCACCAACTCTACCCAGGGAAATCAATGAGAGGCCCAGACTCATTGCCTAAAGGGGTCTGAGTCCAAAGAGCCTGGGTTCAGCTTCAGGCTCTGCCTGTGTGACTTTGGATGTGTTACTTATCCATTCGGTGCCTCAGTTTCCCCATGTCCGCTAGGTGCTATCAACCCCTGCCTTAGTGCCTGACAAAGAGTTGGTGCTCCATAAACAGAATTGTAGTCTAGTGATAATATTAGTCTGCACCTTGATGGCACTGTGCTCATTGGTTCACAGCCTCCCTAGGCCCGGCCCTTTGCCTTTGGGTTGCCTGGGCTTGGATTTGGCACCTCCAAGTCCAGCCCTGAACTCCAGGCCTCAGCTATAACCTGCACAGTCCTTGGAGGCCCGCCCTAGTTAGGGAGTAGCTTATGCCTGCTAAGAACCTCCTTTAGGGCTTCCAGCTCCACGTTCTTTCCCAGTGGCCACCTCGCCTTCCACAGCTCGCCCAGCTGCTCTCAGAGCTCAACGGCCTCCTCACCCCATTTCTCCAAAAGCTTCTGTGATTCCTTTTCAGCCAGGGGTCCCTGAGTCATCATTCAGGCCTCCAGTGTTCAGAAGCCATGTCACTCCATCCAGCTCTGTATTGACATTTGCATTTCCAAAGCCCAATTTACATTATAATTATTCTTATCTAGCCAGGCAGGGAGACTCCACACAAATTTGGGGGAGGACATCAGGCCAACTGTAAGAACTAGCAATCACATCCCGAAGGGGCCCCATTCCTCTAGCGCTAAGGGTTTTTTCTCAGTTTCTTAGAGTGACCCCACAAGACCACAGCTTTTCTTCTCATTCTTGCCCCTTCCCCAGGTAGGCAGGACATCTGGGCCCAGTCATAGCCTGCTGCTCCTCTGCCCCGTCACTAAGCTCTCTAAGCTACAGGGCCAGCTCCACTTACCAGCCCTTCCCTGGCACTCCGTCCCATTCCTAACTCCAGTCAAGTAGAGTATAAAGAATGTAACTTTTTGTTGATTAATTTAGCAAAACGTAAAAAAAAATAGTGGTCAACGCTGGCAAGGTTGCAGTGAGATGAGCAATCTCATATACTGCTGGTGGAGGTGTCAATTGGTACAGCCTTTTTGGTGGGCAATTTGGAAATATCAAGACCCGTAAAAACAAGTATACACTTTGAACCAATAATTACCCTTAAAGGAATCTGTACTGAAGAAATATTTGCAAATTTGGGTTAAAATGTATGTAAAAAATTTTTTTATTCATAAAAAAATGGTAATAAGCTAAATGTCCAACATTAGAAAATAGAATAAATAGAATTATATACAACCTGTAAGGATGTTTTGAAGGATATATAATGATGTGGAAAATGATCATGTTATAATGCTAAGTTAAAATGTGCAAAATACCAATTTATATATACAGTATAATCTTGTTTTACAAACTATAAATATTCAAATAAAAAAACTAGAAGGAAATCAACCAATTGTTAACATCATCTGAGTCTAGGTAGTGGGATTGTAGTGGATTATAATAACAGCTAACACTTGTATAGCACTTAGGATGGGCCAGGAACTTTTCTCAGCACGTTACATATATTTACTCCTTACAACTACCCTACAAGATAAATTCTGTATCATCCCCATTTTATGGATAAAGACACTGAGGTGCAGAGAGGTTAAGTGACTTGCCCAAGGTCACACAGTTAATAATTTTCTTCTTTGTACTTGTCATTATTTCCTGGATTCTTCATGATGAGTACATTTGGCTTTTATAATCAGAACAAAAATGCACAGGGATTTTCAGAAAAACCGAAGTGCACTGCTGTGTCACAAAGTCTCCTCAGCTCAGCTGGAGACTTTGCTGCACAGCCTGTTTTGACCGTGGTACTCCAGATCTTGGGGACAGAGCTCTGGTCCTTGTAGTCTTCTCTTGGTCAGCCTGTCTGGCCAGGCCACCTGCTTAGGGCCTCCTCTTGCCCCTGCTTGATGAGCCTCCTGGCTAATGGCCTATCTCCCCACCTCTGGGCCTTTGCCCCTTGCGTGGAAGGCCCACGTTGCTGCTCCTTTCTGGATGCACACCTCCATGGTCCATCCCTGGAATGGCAGAGGCTGGCAGTGGTCTGGCTGCACCTGTCAGCCCCATCTCAGGGACATGGCGGGGGGCAGAGGAGGACATTTGTCCTCAGGCATCTGTCTCTGAGAGTTCCACAAAGATGCTAGTTTTTTCAATTCTAACAAAGAGGTGGTGGTGTATAGGGAGAGAGGCGGAACTCCTTGCATTGGCCCTCGGCACTCTTTACTCTGAAGAAACCACCGCCCCATCTTATCCTGGCCTAGATCAGCCTCCTGCTGCTTGACTACTGTTTATGCAGGTCACCTGCACCTCTGTGTGTGTCTGAGTATCAGCTGCCCAGCTTCCCTGGGGTCATATCTAGCTGCAAGCAGGGTTCAAGTAGAAATGGAAGTTCTCTGGAGGGGAGGAGTGGCTGCCACTCCACCCCTTCTTCCAATGCCCTCTCCAAGCCCTGGCCACTATCCTAAATGCAGCTGTGGGGCAGGATGGAGAGGCTGGCCACAGAATATGCAGAGCAGGAAGAAGGGTTAGGGCTTGCCTTGAGATCTGCAGGCCAGAGCAGGACCATCAGATCCCAATTACGCATCTCTGCTTGTTAGCCCTCCAGAGGGTGAGGACAAAATGGAGTTGTCTGGGAAAAACAATCAACAGGAGGCCTGGGATCTAGTGGGACCTAAGCAAGGCCCTTCCTTTCTCTGGGCCCTAGAATCCTTTCTCTGGGCCCTAGAATCCTTTCTCTGGGCCCTAGAATCCTTTCTCTGAAAAATAGCAAAAAAAGTGCCCATCTCACTAGGCTGTCCTGAGAATCAAGAGACACTTACACTACGATGGGACATCATTTTGTGTCGTAGAAAACAGTGTGGAACCGTGCGCTGGTCAGGAAGCTGAGAGACTTTCTCCTCTCTGAGGTTCCATTTCCCTATCTGTGTAACCTTGGGGGCGGCATGTCTTTGAACAACCCAATGAAAGTGATGACCCCATTTCCTATAAAAGAGCATAAGCACACAAAATATTGCACATAAATTCAAGAGGACTTTTAGCCTCGTGGGTCCCTCTCATGGGCCACCTCCAGGCTAAGAACCCCTGACCTGTGTGAGTGGTTAACCTCTTCTTTAGCTGACCTCTGCTCACACGCCTACAGTGACAGGACACTCACTGCCCTCCAAGCAACTGGCCCAACTTTGCAGAGCTCTGACCTTCCTTCTGCTCAGCTGAAATCCTCCTCCCTGGAGCATTTCTTGGAGGATTCCCCTCCCAAGGGACCTGAATAATGCCTGGGGCCAGGTGTACTCAGGCTCTGAGTTATCTGGGCAGGAGGGATGGGGCTTCTTCCACTCCAAGTCAGGCCAGCTACTTTGCTGCTGCTGCTCCCAGGGGTGGATGCTGGATTTTCTGCCTCATAAAGTTGTCCTCCAAGTCACTCTGGAGCCAGCATGTGTCTGGGCCCTGGCAGCCAGCTGGTTTGCTCAGTGTCCCCAGAGGAAGGAGACAGCTGGGGGAACCTGACAGGCCCTCATCCCCCAGGCTACAACACTCTCAAAACCAGTGTTTTAAAACACCCTCCTCCCTCTCCCCCATGCCTCCCCCCCCAAACCCCCTCTGCCATCTCCCCAGCATGGAATAAAGTCCCCATGTGAGCTCAGGAGCTAAAGTGGGATCCTGATAGTAACCACCTCATATAGATGCGAGGAGCGTTAAATGATGTCATGAATGTAAAAAACCTGGAATGTAACAAGTGGAAGTTCCCTGCCTCCTTCTCCCTCTCTTCCTAGAGGCTCTCCACTTGTGTGGGGCAGAGTTAGTGGGAAGAAACTGGAATGGGCATATATTGAGTATTTAGTATGGCCCATGTTCTGGGCATGTTAGATCTTGACAAGAACCCCATCAATAGATTTGACTCGGTTCCCCAGTTCACACAGCAGGCATGGGGTAATGAGGGATTTGAACCCAGGTCTGGCTTCCCTAAGCCCGTGTCTTGCCCTGTGTCACACTGCTTCCCAGGGGGGGAGGATGATACCCTCCTATGTAAAGCAGCTCTCCTTTAAGGTTCTTAAGGGCCACCATTCTGATTGTTTTGGGGAAAGAAGGAGCAAAGCAGTCATTGGATTCTCTTAGCACCATGTCCTCCCCAAGTTGTGCTTACCTCCTACCGCCACCCAGCCTTCCACAGATGGAGACCATTGCTGTGGGCCTGACTTCTGGGGCCTGCTGGGCAATGAGTAGGTCCATGCATTTTGAGTAAACAAGAGGGCCCCTTCTGTCTTTGCCGGGAGGAACCAAATGGGCTGAGCATTCAGGTAGGCAAGAGAGGCCCATGAAAGAAGTTTGTTCAGCTCAGATCAAGAGAGACAGACACTTCTTGGGTGGCCCAGTGAGGGCTTTGGTGACCTGGGTTGAGGATAGGAACAAGGTGGAGTACGAGAGAAGCCTGGAAAAGAAAGTGACACCGAGCAGAAATGGGGCTCACCTGAGGCTCCCGGGTCGCTGGGCTGCGAAGCAGCTGGGGCTCCTGTGCCTGGCTGGGCTACCCTCCGAGGCATCCTCAGTCAGCCTTAGCCTCCCCAGGCTCCTGCTCAGAGCCTGGCCAGAGCCTATCTCAGCTCCAGGGAAGGCATTCCTGTGGCCTCAGATGGCAGAGCTGGCAGGCCGTTGCCATGGCAACCAGGGGGCTGAAGAAGAGGAGCAGGAGAGAAGCGGCGGGGGGTGTTGTTATTGAAGGAGGCACTTCCTGGGTCCTTTGGTGCCCAATCCGAGAGGATGTTGCTGTCCGGGGCTCACTGGTGATTGAGACTAAGGCTTTCCTTAGCCCACCCAGGACCGGTCTCCAGTGTGAGTGTGGAGTGTGTGTGTGTGTGTCTGTTCTTCTGTATATGTGTGTGGGGACACAGAACCCCAGGGGACCATCTGTGTGTATGGATATGTGAGTATATATACACTCATGTGGGTACACAGAGACCTGGAAATGTGGGGGCTGTGTATGTGTGTATGTCTTTGTGTATGTTTCTTAGTCGGGAGAGGAGGAAGAAAGACAAAAGCCCTAAATGACTTCGGCTTTTGGAGGAGCCAGCCCGGTGTGGCGGGTGTAGGGAGCAGGGCTGGCCAGGGGCCTGATTGGAACCAGACTTGGCAAGGAAGGGCTGTAAATGTTTTTTTGCTGCCTGTCCTGAGAAATTTATGTCACACCCACTCCATCATCCTGGCGGGGGCAGCCTCTCCCAGCTGCCTGTAGTTCTGGGCCTTCCAGCACAACCAGCAACCACTACGGGGGTCCCCTGAGCCTCCTCCAGTCCCAGGCTTGAATGGACCTGATGCCTTAATGGCCTGAGGCTGACAGGGATGAGCCATGGTGGATGAGGAAGAGGAAGAGAGAACTTGGCCTCCAAATGGCCTTCCTTCCCACAGAGCCTAGGTGTGGGGGGCAGGTTTTAGGGAGGTATAGGGAGGAGGAGAAGACAGGAGAGGGGATGTGCTCTATTCAGAGTACCTTCCCTGCCTTCTCTGCCTCTTAATGGGGGGTGGGGACCAAAGGGGGACAGAAAAGGACAAGATGATCCCTAAAGTAGGCTTCAGGGACCATTCAGGATACAGATGGAAACTGAAGCCCAGGGAGGGGAAGGGACTTGCCCAAGTCCATACACTAAGGAGCCAATGGCAGTTTCTGCCCACCCTATTCTAGGTGGTCTTTTTCTCCACTTCCCAGCTGGAGATCCCTCCCAACCTAGAATTAGGCACCCCCTGTCTTTTTCTGATCATGTTACTCCATTCTTAAAATCCTTCCCTGGTTCCCTTTGTTCTTATAATAAAGACAAGACTCCTGGGCATGGCTTACAAAGTCTGCCCTGGTCTGGCCCTTGCCTACCTCTCTATCCACCTCCCATACCAAGCTTCCTCCTGCCACTGGGCCTTTGCACAGGCTGTACCCTCTACCTGAGATGATTTTCTTTCCCTTTTTCTGTTTTTGCCTCCTACTTCTACTTCAGCACACAGCTCGAGTGTCTCTTCCTCAGGGAAACCTCTCTGTATCTTCTTGGCTAGGACGTGTTTCCCAACTTTTCCCTCTCACAGCACTGTGGACCTGTCCTCCATAGCACTTCTCACTATTGCAATTCTACTTTTGTTGTCTACTTTGTTATGTTACGTATTAATGGTCACCTTAATACTTAAAACTCCGTGAGGACAGGGACCACAGCTGCTTTTGCTCATGGATGCTGTCCTAGAGCCCAGCCCAGGAGGACTGGCAAATAACCAGCAATCACAAGGACACTAGGAGCTAAAATTTGTGGCTTACCATGTGCCAGGGACTCTTCCAACTGCTTTACTTAGAAGAACACATTTAATCTTCACCAACTCAATGAGGTAGTTGCTATCATTATCCCCATTACACAGATGAGGAAGTGGGGGCATGCAGAAGTTAAATAACTAGACAAAGGTTGCATAGTAAGCAGCGAAGCCAGGATTTGAACCCAGGCAGTCTATGTTCTCAACTGCTAGCATTCTAAGTGCTTAATAATGAATGTTTGTTGACTAGAGACTTTTGTTTGAGCCTCCCCTACTCCAACCCTGAGGGGAGGTGCCAGTCCCTGAGAACCTTCCTAGATTTTGGGGTGGCCCCTGCTCTGGGGCCCCCGCCACCTGCCCACAGTCACTTCTATCCTGTGTCTCCTCTCCAGCCTCCCCTACATGCACTGCTCGCATCTATCTGCTCCCTTGGATGATGTGAGAAGGTTCTAGGGCTGGGCGATGCCCCTGAGTTGACAGAAGCACTTTTTTACTCTTGAACACTTGCTCTGGTCATTACATTTCAGCCAGAGTCCACTGACCTGCTCTCACCTACCCAAGCTCGACCACTTCCCAGCTGTGTGTCCAGTCAATTCACCCCCCGAGTCTCAGTTTCCCCTTCTGTAAAATAGAGTTATTTGTAATACAGCAAGGTCAGGCTACAAGGATTCAGTGAATTTGTGTTTGGTAACTGCCAAGCACAAGACCAATATTAGTTATCACTTGTATCATTGTTAATAATAAGTTACAATGTAAACTGAATCTCTCTCTTCATGGCTTCTAGCTCCAGAGCCCAATGGAGATGGAAAGTAACACGTGGTACTAACGTAGGTGTTCAGTGTGCCCCCTTCCTGACCGTAGTTGGCCACCCTGCTCCTCCTGCCCTCCGTTCCTGCCTTCTCACCCATGCCACACCCAGGACAGGCTTTGGGCTAGTTAAGAACCCCCAGCCCTACATGAGGGAGAGGGTGGAGCTCTGTCTCCACACTGCTTCCCCTCCCTGTCAGCCCCCCACTGGCCTTGCTGTTTCTCTTCCAGGCCAAGGGCAGGGAATGCAATGCCTTCACCAGCCTCCCCAGGACTCACGAGCCCTGTCCCCTCCCTACCATGGCATCTTGAACAGAGCTGAGTCTATGGCTCTTAGTAGGGGGTGGCTGTGGGATGGGGGGCCACAGAGAGAGGAGGGTCACAAAAGCTGTGCTTTGCTTTCCCAGTGGTCTCCCAGGGGCCAGTGAATTCACAGAGCCACAGCCAAGGGTGGGGGTGGGGGGCAGCCAGTGTGTTTTCATTTTGCTCTGTTTTCTGTTTAGATCAACTGCTCAGTTCTGGTTTGGGCCTCTGAGGGCTGATGGGGTTTGGCAGGTAAGGATTTCTGTGGCCACCCATCTCTGCCTTCTACAGGGCTGTGTGCTCAGCTCTTGCCAGCCGCCGCAGAAGCAGGAAGCCCAGCCCGCTCTACTTGCTTGCTGGCCCTTTCTTTCCATTTTTCTGTCTTTTCTCTCTCTTTCCTTCTTTTCTTCTTTCTCTTTCTGTATCTCTCCATTTCCTCCCTCTCTCCCTTTCTCTCTCTCCCTCTGTCTCTCTCTCTCTCATCTCTCGAAGTTTGTCCCTGTCTCTTTTCTGCCTCCTGTGCCTCTTTTATTCAGTAGTTCTTTGTGTCTTGCTATCTTTCTCCTTTTTCTCACTTTCTATTTCTCCTTTTCTCTTCTCAAAAGGAGAGAAAGAGATCAAGGCCTGGGGCATTAGGAGGCCTGAGTTCTGGCCCAGCCTCCCCCATTAGCTCTCTCTGAGAACACTTCAACAAGTCCTTTCCTGTCTCTGGGCCTCCGTTTCCCCATCTGCACACTGAAGGCTCTAACCCATGTGTCCTCTGAGATCTAAGCTAGAAAAATCTTGTGAGTCTTTACTCCTTGCAGGGGAAAGGAGGGGGAGAATGGGTCGGATTCTCTCTTCAGGGAGCAGCCCTGAAATGCGGTCTGGACTGGAGGAGAGAGGGAGGTCAGTGGAGTACCTCCTTGAACAGTGAGGGCTTGTGAGAAAGAGCAGAGATGGAGGAGACCCCCCTCACTGGTGCCAAAACGTAATGCAGAGGACCCAAGGGACAAAACTAGCGCCCAGGGTCTGGCAAGGTAGAGGCAGTGCTCCAGCAATGGCAGACAGCAGGACTAAAGAACAGACTGCCTGATCTTGCTTTTTGGCCTTCCATCTGCTTTCACAGCCCTGGATCGGGCCAAAGGCCAATTTGCCCCTCTGTTCGAGCCCACCTCTCCTCTCATTATGACATTTGCCCACTGCCCTTTAGTGACTTGAGCATAAAGGAGTCAGGGCTAGGGAGCGTCACATATCTCTGCATTGCCACCTCTCCTGGTCCCACAGGCACCTCAGTCTTAGTGCTGACCAAACCAAACTCATTCTCCATGCCCACCCCACACCTCCTCCAGGGTTTCTTTCCTTAGTGAATGGACAGCCATCCTCCCAGAAGCCTTGGTTTGAGGGCCTTGGCCTGGGCTCTTGCTTCCCCATCACTTCCCAGATCCCACCCATCTCCAAGTCATGTGGGCTCTATCTCCATGTGGCACTCCTGCCCTCCCCACGGCCCCTGCCCTGGCTGCTGCGACCACCATTTCTTGCCTGGGTTCCTGCCACAACTTCCTCCTGCTCTCCTGGTCTTCTGTCTCTCCATCTCCAATTTGACCACCACACAGCTGCCCAGGGACCCCAGTTTTTGGACCTCGGGGAAACTTCAAGGTTTTGGCTATTACAAATAGGACTATTATAGACATTCGTGTGCATGTCTTTTGGTAACAGAATTGCTGGGTCGTACGGTAAGCCTATGTTCAGCTTTGGCGGATATTGCCTAACTGTTTTCCAGATTGGTTGTACCAATTTCCACTCCCACCAGTGGTGCAGAAGAGTTTTGGCTGCTCCTCATCTTCACCAATACTTGGTCATTTCCATTTTCTTTTATTTTACCCATTCTGGTGGGTATTTGGTGGCATCTATGGTTTTAATGTGCATTTCCTTTTTGACTAATTAAGTTGAATACTTTTTCATATGTTTACTGGCCACCTTGATATTATTTATTTTGTGAAGTGTCTGTCAAAGTCCTTTGCACATTTTTCTATTGGTTTGACTAATATATTCTGGGTTATGAGTCCTTTGTCATATATGCCTATTGCAAATATTTTCTCCCATTCTGTGAGTTGTCTTCTCATGCTCTTAACACAGTTTTTTGATGAACAGAAATTCCTTATTTTTATATGGTCCAAACTATCAACTTTTTCCTTCATGGATAACATTTTTCCATCTTATTTAAGAAATCTTTGTCTACTCCAAGGGTACAAAGTTGTCCCCCTACATTTTCTCCTGAAAGCTTTACTGTTTTGCATTTCACATTTATATCTGCAATCCATCTGGAACTGATTTCTGTGTGTGATGTGAGGTAGGGGTCAAGATAAATTTTTTTTTCGCACGTGCTCTATCCAACTGACCCAGCACCGTTTACTTTTTAAAAAAATTTCCGGGGCCGGCCCGGTGGCGCAAGCGGTTAAGTGCGCGCGTTCCGCTGCGGCGGCCCGGGGTTCGCTGGTTCGGATCCCGGGCGCGCACCGACGCACTGCTTGGCAAGCCATGCTGTGGTGGCGTCCCATATAAAGTGGAGGAAGATGGGCACAGATGTTAGCCCAGGGCCGTCTTCCTCAGCAAAAAAAGAGGAGGATTGGCGGATGTTAGCACAGGGCTGATCTCCTCACCAAAAAAAAAAAAAAAAAAAAAAATTTCCAATGTACTAGTCATTTTTGTCATAAATTAGATGATTGGATATGTGTGGTCTGTTTTTGAATTTTCTATTCTTTCCATTTGTCAGTTTCTACATCCTTGTGCCGATACCACAATGTGTTAATTGCTATAGATTTCTAGGTCTTGATATCTGTTAGTGAGAGTCCTCCAGCTATGTTCTTTTCCTTCAAGATTACCTGGGCTATTCTTGACCCTTTGCATTCCCATCCAAATTTTAGGACCAGTTTGTCGATTTCCACCACCAAAAAAAAACTTGCTGGGATTTTTAAATGAGATCACATTGACTCTGTAGATTAATTTGGGAAGAATTGGTGTCTTTATAATATTGAGTTTTCTAATCTGTGAATGCGGTTTATCCCTTAATTTCTTTAAATCATCTTTAATTTCTCTCCATAGTGTTTTTTAGTTTTCAGTGTAGAGACTTTCCACATCTTTCATTAGATTTATTCCTAAATATTTGATGTTTAGGCTATTAGAAATGGTAGGATTTTTTTAACTTTCTTTTTCTACATTTTTTGCTGGTATATAGAAATACAATTGATTTTCCAGTGATCTTTCTAAATTCACTTATCAATTCTAGTAGTTTGTCAGTAAATTCTTCTGGACTTTCTATGTGCACAATCAGGTCAAATGCAAATAATGGCAGTTTTATTTCTTCCTTTCAAGTCTTTGATTTCTTTTGCTTGCCCTATTGCACTGACTAGGACCTCCAGTACAACACTGAATAGAAATGGTGAGAGTGAGTATCATTGTCTTACACCCAGTCTCAAAGTATGAAATCTTTCAGTATTTCGTCATTAAGTATGTTGTTTGCTGAAGGTTTTTATAGATGTCTTTTATCAGGTTGAGGAAGCTCCCTCCTATTCCTCATGTGCTGAGAGTTCTATCATGAATGGGTGTTGAATTTGTAAAATGCTTTTTATGCATCTATCATGATTTTTCACCTTTTTCCAGTTAGGTGAATTATAATGATTGATATTTTATTGTTAAGCCACCCTTGAATTCCTGGATTAAAACTCACTTGGTCATGATGAATTATTCTTTTAATATATCACTGAATTCCATTTGCTAATTTTTGAAATTAAACTTTTTAAATTTTGTGATAATTGTAGATTCACATGCAGTTGTAAGAAATAATACAGGGATATCCTGTGTACCCTTTACCCAGTTTATCCCAATGGAAACATCTTGCAAAAATATGGTACAATATCACAACCAGAAGATTGACATTGATACAGTCAAGATACAGAATAGTTCCATCACCACAAGGATCCTTATGTTGCTCTTTCATGGCCACACCCACTTCCCTCCCACTCCATTTCCTCCTTAACTGCTGGCAACCACTAATCTGTTCCCCATTTCCATAATTTTGTCATTTCAAGAACATTATATAATGGAATAATACAGTATATAACCATATGGGATTGGCTTTTTCATTCAGCAAAATTCTCTGGAGATTCATCCAAGCTGTTGTGTGTGTCAAGAGTTTATTCCTTTTTGTTGCTGAGTAGTATTCTATGATATGGATGTACCACAGTTTGTTTAACTGTTCACCCATTGAAGGACAGCTGGGCTGTTCCCAGTTTGAGGCTATTACAAAGAAAACTGCTATAAACATCATGTACAAATTTTTGTGTAAACGTTAGTTTTAAATTCTGATGTAAATGTCCAAGAGTACAATTGCTGGGTTGTATGGTAACTGCATGTTTAGTTTTATAAGAAACTGCCAAACGTTTTACAGAGTGGCTGTGCCATTTTACATTCCCACAGCAATGTATGAGTGATCCAATTTCTCTGTACTCTCGCTAGCATTTGGTACTGTCACATTTTTTTCTTATTTTAACCATTGGATAGCTATGTAGTGATATCTCATTGTGGCTTTAATTTGCATTAATTTGCATTAATGATGATTAATTTTTCATGTGCTTATTTGCCATCTGTATATCCTTTTTGGTGAAATGTCTCTTCAAGTCTTTTGCCCATTTTCTAATTGGATTGTTTGTTTTGCTTTGTTTTGTTTTGTTTTACTGTTGAGTCTTAAGAGTCCTTTATAATATATTCTAGATACAATTCCTGTGTCAAATACATGGTTTACAAATATTTTCTCCTGGTTTGTCTTTTTATCCATTTTCGTCGAAGAGCAGAAATATTTAATTTGATGAAGTCCAATTTGTCCATTTTTTACTTTTATGGATCGTGTTTTTGGTGTCATATCTAAGAATTCTTCACCAATATTTGTCCTGAAGATTTTCTCCCATGTTTTCTTCTAAACAATCTATAGTTTTATGTTTTCTTTTTTTTCTTTATTTTTTTATTTTTTGTTTCTAGCAGTAACATTGGTTTATAACATTGTATACATTTCAGGTGTACATCATTATACTTCTATTTCTGCATAGATTACATCATGTTCACCACTCAAATACTAATTACAACCCATCACCACACACATGTGCCGAATTATCCCTTTCACCCTCCTCCCTCCCCCCTTCCCCTCTGGTAACCACCAACCCAATCTCTGTCTCTATGTGTTTGTTTATTGTTGTTATTATCTACTACGTAATGAAGGAAATCATATGGTATTTGACCTTCAATCTTTGATTCATTGAGTTAATTTTTGTGTAAGGGGTGAACTTTAGGTTACGGTTCATCGTTTTGCCTATGAATGTCCAATTGCTCCAGCATCATTTGTTGAAAAGGCTACCTTTCCTCCACCGAGATGCTTTTGTACCTTTGTCAAAAATCAGTTGGGTGTATTTGGTGTGGATCTGTTTCTGGATTCTCTATTCTCTTCCATTGATCTATATATCTCTCCTTCTGGCAATATCGAACAGTCTTGATTACAGTAGCTATATAATAAGTCTTAAAATCAAGTAGAGTGATTCCTCAGACTGCATTTTTCTTTTTCAAAATTGTTTTAGCTATTTTAGTTCCTTTGCCTTTCCATATGAATTTTAGAATAATCTTGTCTATATCTGCAAAAAAAGCTTGCTGAAATTTTTAATAGGAATAGCATTAAACTTACATATCAATTTGCAGAGAATTGACATCTTCACTATGTTGAGTCTTCCAATTGATGAACACCTGGGTATGTCTTCATTTATTTAGATCTTCTTTGATTTATTTCACCAGCATTTTAAAATTTTCAGCATATAAGTCCTGCACATGTTTTGTTATCTTTACGTCTAGTTTCTTTTTTATTTTTGGAGGGATTATAAATGACATTGCATTTAAAATTTTGGTGTTCACATGTTCATTGCTAATATGTAAATATATAATTGATTTTTATATGTTTATCTTGCATCTTGTGACCTTGATGAACTTACTTATTAGTTCTAGGAGATTTTTTCTAGATTTCTTGGGATTTTCTATGTAGACAATCAAGTCATCTGCAAATGAGAACCATTTTATTTCTTCCATTCCAATCTATATGCGTTTTCTTTTTTGTTTTACTTTCTTTTCTCTTTTCATTCCTTTCCTTATTGCATTGACTAGAACTTCCATCACTATTTTGAAAAAGAGTGACGAGAGTGGACATCCTTGCCTTGTTCCCTATCTAGAGTGAAAAGCATTCAGTGTTTTGCCATTAAGTATAATGTCAGCTGTAAGATTTTGTAGAAGGTCTTTATCAAGTTGAAGAAATTCACTCTCTTCCTAATTTTTGAGTGTTTTCATTATGAACGGGTGTTGGACTCTGTAGAATGCTTTTTCTATACCAGTGGAGAAGTCCATTGATTTTTCTTTCTTAGCCTATTAATATGGTGGATTATATTGATTGGTCTCCAAGTATTGAACCAGCCTTGCATTCCTGGAATAAACCCTACTTGGTTGTGGTGTATAATTCTTTTTATATATTACTGAATTCCATTTGTTGATATTTTGTTGAGGGTTTTTCTATTTTTATAAGGTATATTGGTCTGTGGTTTTCTTTTTGTGTACTGTCTTTGTCCAGTTTTGGTGTCCGTGTAATGCTGGTTTCATAAAATGAGTTGGGAAGTCTTCTCTCCTCTTCCTTTTTCTGGAAGAGATTATATAGAATTTGTGTTCATTATTCTTTAAACTTTTAGTAGAATTCTCCAGTGAAACCATCTAGGCCTAGAGATTTGTTTGGGGGGATGTTTTTAATTACAAATTCAATTTCTTTGATAGTTATAGGACAATACAAATTATCTGTTTCATATTGGATGAGTTGTGATAGTTTGTGCTTTTCAAGGAATTGATCCATTTCATCTAAGTTGTCAAGTTTATGTGTGTAGAGTTGTTCATAGTGTTCCCTTAGTGTCCTTTTGATGTCTGCAGGGTCTGTATTGCTATCCTCTATTTTATTCCTGATATTGGGAAACATGTATCTTCTCTCTTTTTTTTCCTTAATCAGTCTTGCTAGAGATTTGTCATTTTATTGATCTTTTCAAAGAACCAGCTCTTTCGTTTCATTGATTTTTCACCCTTTAAATCCTGGCATATACCTCATTTAGTCATGATGAATTAATCTTTTAATATATTTTTTATTCCATTTCTTAATATTTTGTTTTTGGATTTTTCATCCATGTTTACAAGAGAGATTGATCTGAAATGTTCATTTCTTATAATGCCCTTATCTAGTTTTGGTATCAAAATTTGTCTAGTTATTTGTCTAGTCTCAAAAGAAGTTGGAAAGTCTTCCTTCTTTTTCTATTCTCTGGAAGGATTTGTGTAACATTGATGTTATTAGACACATAGAGTTTAATGCACTTATATATGTTTGGAGGCAAATAGTTTCATCTCTGTGCATGGAGCTAGGTGAAGCAGGGTAACTTATTTTTGATCCCCTACCATCTGCCAGACACCATGCTAGGAATTTTACTTTCATTATCTCATTGTTTCCTTATAAAAATCTCATTGGACAAGAATTTTTATGCTTGTTTCTGATCTCAGAAAACAGAGATTCATTGGCTTGCCTAAGATCATACAGATGTGGAATTCAAGGCTAAATCTTATTTGTTGACCTCTTACTACTACAGTCCAGGCACTGTGCTCTGAGATGATCATCTGCTATAGCATTGAATCCTTCCAGCAGCTCAGTGAAATAGTAATCATATTTTTCATTGTGGAGATGAGAAAGCTGAAGCTCAGAGAAGTTGAAGAACTTGTCTAGAGCGAAACATCGAGGATGTGGCCAAGCTGGGCTCCAGGGTGGTATTTTGCCATTCTTCAGCCAGAGAGTGTGTTCTTTGTGCTATAGCCAGAATGTTCCTTTCACGGCAATGAGTGCATTCTTGTGTGTTAGTGACTGCTGCCATTTTTAGCAGCTCAGGGGAAAGGAAGGGTCACAATGGCCAGGACAGCTGCTAGCCCCAGCTTCCAGGTGCAACAATGAATCAAAGCTGAACACAGAACTGGGGAGCTAGACTGCTGGGCAGCTGCAAGAAAAGGGTTCAGGGAGCTGGGTCCTGAAGCTAGGAGACTGGAAGACAGCTTGTCAAACCCACACACAGACCAGGAGATGGGCCGACAGGTAGGGAGGTAGATGGGGACTAGACTCTGGTGGGTTGCAGTGCCACCTCTCTATCACATGAATCAGCTTTTGTGGTCTAAGCCTGGCTGGACTGAATTTTCTTTGTCCCTGCAAAGCTCAGGCCTGAGCCACTACTGACTCCTAGGAAAGGGGAGAGGGTGGAAGAAAGAGGAGAGGTGCCCTGAGGCCCTAGCCCCCAGCCAGAGGCATGGGGATAGAGTTTAGGATTAATGATATGGCAGAGCAGAGACGGTCCTTACAGATCACTTGGTCCAATCACCCCGCTATCTAGAGGGAAACCAAGGCCCAGGGACATGAGGATGAAGTGATTTTTTGCTTCCCCCAGCCACCTGGGGGAGAGCAAGGGCCCAGACTGAGGTGTGCAGGATGTGGGGCAAGTAGGGAATATGTTTATTAGTGGACTGAGATTCCTTCTATACAGCACTGCATACTGTGGTGGAGACAGCATGGATTGTAAGGCCCAAGTCCTCCAGGTATTAATTTGTGACTCTAGGTGCAAGTTGCTTGAACACTCTGGGCCTCAGTTTCCTCATCTGTACCTCATGATAGTAACTACCTCATAGTATTGTTGTACAGATAAAATAAGTTAATGTATATACGAAACATGTAGAACAATGTCTAGCACATAGGAAACACTATGTAAGTGCTATTGTTATTATTGTAGGGTCTTGGGTGGGGTAGAAAGAACAGAGGCTCAAGAGTCAACCTGCCTGTGTTCCACTCCAGACTGCCACACTGACTATGTGGCTTTGGGCAAGTCCCTTCCCTCTCTGTGCCTCAGTAGCCGCATCTGCAATATGTATAA
The DNA here is from genome assembly GCF_020826845.1 of Diceros bicornis minor. Taxonomy (NCBI): domain Eukaryota; kingdom Metazoa; phylum Chordata; class Mammalia; order Perissodactyla; family Rhinocerotidae; genus Diceros; species Diceros bicornis. The sequence continues at coordinate 62,543,785 of NC_080781.1, forward strand.
TGTGGGACTAAGAACAGTCTCTCACTCCCAGGGCTGTTGGGGAATTCAGTGCTATCACATGGCCAGATCACCTGGCTCACAGAAGGCCTTGGAGAATAGGTGGCTGTTATAACTGCTGTCAAGAGACAGAGAGGCATCCTCCAGAATTTCTGCCCCTGCAGGCCCCACTCCTCCACATACATCAGGCTGGCTTCTCCCTTCTCCCCACTGGAGCTGGGTAGGAGCTCCAGCCCTCCAAGTATCAGGCCCTGCAGCCTCTCTTCTCCTGCCCCCAGGCTGTCTTGCTGACTTGACAACTTCCTTTCTCCTCACAGCACTGGAGGCTGTGAGAGCAACTCTGAGGAGACTTTAAGGGCCGTGCCACCTGGAGGCCCCACACCCCCAGTGATGGCCCCCAGAAGTGGAGAGAAAGGGCCTGGCTGCAAAAGATCTCCCTCCACCCTGGCAGGGACGACTCATCCCAAAGCCTCCCCTTCATCTGACTCTGTTCTGAGGTTCAGTGGAGCTGGAGCAGCCAGTTAGAACAAGAATCAGAGACTCTCAGGCCTTCTGAGTAGAGACCACTCCCTGTCCCCACACACTTTAGTTTAGGGGAGGGGGAACATAGACCTAGAAAGAGCAAGGAATGTGGCCAAGGTCACATATCAATGATTCCCATTCTACAGAGTAGGAAACTGTGGCTCAGACACGTCAAATGAAGAGTTAGGATCACAACCCAGATCTCCGAAATGCTATCTTTTCTAGAACCAAAGTATGTCCGAGTTGGAAGAGATCTTAGTTTAGGGAACATATGAGTCTAATCCCATTTCATAAATGAATAACACTGAGGCCCAGAAAGAGAAAGGGACTTGCCTGAGGTCCAAAAGGAGTTAGTGGCAGAGGTCGGACCCAAACCCAGGGTTCCTGATCCCTTGGCCAGTGCTCTTCGCACACCCCACAGCTGCAGAGGGAGTGGCAGTGGGCCCAAAAGCTTGTGAGGTGAGAGGGACTCAGCACAGTACTGGGATGCTTTTAGCTCTCAGTACTGTGAGCTGAGTACCCAATACCCGATCAGAACTATTGTCTTCCCAATCCCATGGAGCTCTGAGGACCCTCTCTTATCTTCTTCACTTGTCCCAGGGGAAGACATTCTCATGTGGCTGGGCCCTAACAAGAGTCATAGACCTGAGCTCCAGGCTGTGTGTCCTCTCTCAGGGCCTGTGCTTCTCCAACTTTAAAATGGTGTGTGTGGCGTATGGGGCAAGGGAAGACTAGTTGAGTCAGAATATGCAAATTAACTGGAGAGTGGGGAAAATCCAGATGCCCAGGCTCTACCCCAAACCCATGAAATCAGAATCTCCGGGAGTGGGCCCCAGGCTTGGGTGGTTGGTCTAATCCCCTAGGGGGTTCAAATGAGCAGTGGGGTCAAGGAGATCTCTAAGAGCTCCTCTACCTGACTATTGCTGAGATTCCATGACCAACATAGGGTGTCTCAGGTTGGGGGGAGGGGTGACACTGACAGCCTTCCTCCCACAGCCCCCATGCTGAGTATGCCAGCCCAAACCACAGGCCATTTTTCCAGGGTTAGAAAATTGCTTTTGGGGTTTCCAGCACTGTCTGCATTCCTCCTGGGACGCTGCTTCTGTGGTAGGAGTCTGCCTGTCCACACCCCTCCGCCTCCTCTCTCCGTGACCCCTCAACCCCCTCCCTGGTCTGGCTGACTCCATGTGGCAGAGAAACAATGCAAGCTCTGGAATCACAATAGGCTTAGGATGAAATCCCTGCTTCACCATGAGTAGTTTTGCAGCCTCAAGCAAATCATTTCACCTCTCTAAGCCTCTGCTTTCTCATTTCTAAAATGAGGATAGTAATAGTACTTAGCTCACAGCACTGTAGTGTAGATTGGCTGAGCCCACGCATCTAGTGTGCTCAGCACAGCACCCAGCATGAGGGAGCACTGCATGAATGGTGATCCCACTCCCCTTGCCTTGCTCTCATTTGAAAGGCTCAGCATCCTAAACCAGGCCCCATTCTAAGACAGAGGAGTGAAAAATCTGCCCTCTGCATTTGGTACTTTCTATCTCATGAGGCATGTCCACTTCCACTTGTTTGTATCACCTTCCAAGCAAGCCCATGAGAGAGGAATTATAATCCCCACTGTACAGATGACAAAGCTGGAGCTCAGAGAAGCTCAGTCATTTGCCCACAGTCACTCAGTTTAGAATTGGTAGTGCTGGGATTTGAACCCAGGGCCATCTGGCTTCAGAGTCCAAGCTGCGTCAACTGAATCTTCAGTCTTAACCTGGCAACAACAGAGAAGGTGCCACTCCACTGGGCATGGCCTGCACTAATATTGAGCCACCTCAGTACAAGTGCAAATGCCGATTGAAGGGGCTTATGGGATGGAAGGGCCAGACAGTGGCCAGAGACACACACACATACACACACAAACACAAAATACAGCTAGCAATAACCAGCCCTTGCTTGTGTCTAGCTTTATAATATATGCAGAAGAATTTTATCCTGTCTATCATCTCATTTTCTCCAACAATGTATTCATTCAACAAATATTTATTGAGTACCTACTATGTGCCCAAGCACTGTCCTAGTTGCCTGAGATACATCAGTGAATAAAATAGATGAAGATCTCTCTCCTTATGGAGATCATAGTCTGATGAGAGGAGGCAAAAAGTAAATAAAATAAATAAAACATAGCATATTTGATGAGGCTAAGTGCTGTGGAGAAAAAAATAAAGCAGAAAGACAAAGGGTCAGGGTGTCTGAGGGCAGGTTTGCAAGTTTAGCTACCATGACCAGAAAGGTCACACTGAGAAGGTAACATTTGAGAAAGCTCTGAAGGAGGTAAGAAAGTGAACCACGCAAACATCTGCAGAAAGACCATTCTAGGCAGAGAGAACAGTCTGTGCAAAGAACATGAGTTGCTTGTGTGTCAGAAAGGTTTGAGGAACTGCAGAGGGGCCAGTATGGCTTGAGTTAAGTCAGCCAAAAGGAGAGGAGCAGGGTAGGAAGGCAGAAAGGTAATGAGGGACCAGATCTCAGAGGACTTTGGGCCACCGTGATGACTTTGGCTTTACTCTTAGAGAGATGGGGAGCCTTGGGACCTGACTTGGGTTTAACAGGATCCCTCAGTCTTGGATCCTTCACATGTAGAGAAGAGGCTGTAGGGCCAAGGGCTGAAGGGTGCCCTAGAGGGTGGAAACAATGGAGGTGGTGAGAAGTGGTTTGACTTTGGATGTATTCTGAAGGCAGACAAGAGGGTTTGCTGACAGATGGGATATGGGCAGTTGAAGGAAGAAAGGAGTCAAGGAATACTTCATATGGTATGACGTCCACGTCTCTATCTCTGCTGTCACCACCCTGGTCTGAGGCACCACTCCCTCTCACTGGGACCTCGGCAATGACCTCCTCACTGGGGATCCCTTGCTCCCACACCTCCCCCCTACAATCTACTATCCACCCAGCAGCCAAATGGATCCTTTTAAAATGTAAATCAGGCCATGTCACTTTCCCGCTTAAAACCCTCCAGTGGCTTCACATGACACTTAGAAAAAAGTCCAGGGCCCACATGAGCTGGCTCCTATCTGCCTTTCCAATGATCAATGATCTTTCCTGCCTCTATCTGCACCCCTGCTCTGCTTCAGCCTGCTCTCCTGTTCCATGAACTCACCAAACTCATTCCCACCTCAGCACCTTTGCATTTGCTGTTCTCACCGCCTGGAATGTTGTTTCTCATTCTTCAGGTCTCAGCTGAGATGTCAGCTCCTCAGAAAGATCACGCTCTGTACCATCCACCCCATCTAAATTAGATTTGTCATTCTCGATTTTTTCTCTCATACCTCTGTGCTTTTTTTTTTTATTCCCTTCATAGCACATTCCATGAACTACATGTTGATTTCCATGACTTTTTTCTCCTTCACTAGACTGTCAGCTCCCTGAAGGCAAAGGCAGTACCACACAGTCTGGACCCCCTGTATCTCAGTGCCTGGTTCCAAGACAGGCACTCAGTGAGCGTGTGTGTCTGGCAGGGTACTAAGTGATTTACAGGCATATGCTCATTTAATAACTACAGCAAGTCTGTAAAATAGGCGTCGCTGTTATCCCTATTTTACAGATGAGGAAACTGAGGCATGGAGAGGTCATGAGGTTAGTAAATGGTAGAGCCAAGATTCAAACTTGTGTCTGTCTGACCTCACCACCTGTACCCTTTATAATCACACACACACACACACACACACGTGCACACACACATAGTGGGTGCTCTGGAAATACTTGTTAAATGAATGAAGGATTGAAAATGTTAAAATGTTAGGCTTAAACTCAGGTCCATCAGATAGAAAAATCTATATTTAACCTTTACCTCTTAGGCTAACATAGCGGGGTGCCCCATATTATTTTCAATTTGAGATTGTGTAAAGAACACGATCTTTGGAGCCAAGCAGATCTAGGTTGAAATCGCTGTCACACTGGTAACTATGTGACCTCAAACAAGTCACTTCACATCTGCGAACCACTGTTTGCCTATCTGTATAATGAGAATGGTAGTCTCCCTAATTCTCAGGGTTGCTGTCAGAAGTGTAACTTTGGACAAGCCTCCGAATCTGTTTCCTCCTCCAGTATTCTCTAATTTAGTGATATTCTATGATTAATCTCAATCTATCCTGCTGTTCTTGTTTCACCTATTCAACCTTTCCCTCTGTCCATCCATCGACTCGTCAGTCCATGTACCCGTATAACCATCCATCTATCCATTCGTTCATCCATCCACCAATACTGATGAAGCCTCTGCTGCACACCAGGCCCTGTGGTGGGCCATGAGCTCCAGAGGAGAGTAGGATACTAACAAAGCTCATAGTCTAAGGTTCCAGTAGTGGTTGAAATATCACGTCTTGTGCTACCACAAGAAGTGAAGGGCTAGTGCTGCCTGTTGGATGAAAGCAAGTGAGCTGGCTGAGGGCTGCGATATGCACCCTTTGAGGGCTGAAGTTGTGTTGGCTCCTCTCTCAATCCCAGTGCCTCACATACAGGGACTTACTATTTGGTGACCTGCTTCTGAACTATGAAGGCTGCATGGTGAAGGATCTTCAATATAGTCTGAACTTTAGCCTGTAGGCCACATACTTTCAAGCAGGGCTATGACAAGACCAGATTTCCTTTAGAAAAGGACATTTCTGATCCCTGGTGTCTGCAGGTCTAGGAGTCCCTGGTGTCTGCAGGGCTAGGAGGGGCAGAATTGGAAGTAGGAGGCCAGTGAGGAGGCTATGGCACTAGTAGCCATGAGAGATGTTGGGCAAGTGACCTCAGTGGCAGCAGTGGGAGTAGAGACAAGTGGATGATTTGCGAGGTATTTAAGAGGTAGACTCACTCTGTTGTGGTGATCAAATGGATGTAGGAGTGAGGGAGAGAGAGATGTAAAAGATGGCTCCAAGGTTTCTGCTTTGGACAACTAGGGAGCTGGCTGGAAGACTCCAGATGCCTCACTATGGAGGCTTGGGACAAGAGAGTGAGTGAGTTCCCAGTGGCCTTGACCTTCCCAGAGCAGTTTTCTTGACATTTGCATGTATTGTCAGCAAATATTTTTCTTTCTTTGGGGCTACAGCCGTTCAGCTCTGTCTTGCTCAGCCACAGAGGTAATGGGACATTGACAGGTGCCAGTTGCTAACACAACTTCATTTAAAGGGGCTCACAGGACCCTTGGTAACCTGGGAAATTCTCACTTTGAACAGTTTCTTCTCTCCTCTCTCTTTCTCTCCCTATCTTTTTCTCTTTTCTCTCTCTTCTTCTACTTCTCTCTCTCTCCTTTTTTTCTTACACCTGAGTACTCTCACACCCACCCTTATACACACTCACACACACACACCCTACATAGACTTTGGAGGACATCTGAGTATGTATACATGCCTGTTTGTGTGTTTACACACAAGAATGTGGTGTGGGAGGGAATGAGAGCTTTAAGTATGAACTTTTAAAAAATTTGGGTCTCAGACCAGACTCTTAGTTAAGGGCCGAAGAGAAGGCTCATGGAAAACAAGCTGTCTGGAGCCAGTGGGAAGGAAGCTCATCCGTTCATTAATCAGACACTTCCAGGGGCCTTCTCTGTTCCTAGTCTGGGCTGGGTCAGTCTGTAAAGATCATAGAAGTTAGGAGGACGGACAGCCACCTCCCTAAACTGTCAGGATGTGATCAGAGAGGTCACTGTGGGAGCACTGAGAAGAGAGTCCCCAACTGCCTGCCTGGATGGCAAGTTCAGAAAGACTTCACACAGGAGGTGCCCTTTGAGATGGGCTTTCAAGACTGAACAGAAGTTCATCATGCTGATAATAGAGTAAGGACATTCCAAGTGGAAAGAACAACAGCATAGACAGAGACCTGGAAGCATGAGAGAAAGTGGCAAGTAGTTCACTGGGACTGAGCGGTAGACTAGAAGTGGGAGTGAGTGTGGGAGATGGAAGCTGGGGAAGGTTGGGCTCTGAATGGCATATGAGTGACTTTGAATGGTGGGCAGTTAATTAGAACAGCTACCTCAGAGGACACATTAGTAGCTTCCATCAACATTTCAGATGCCCAGATTTTTTAACACAGCAATTGCAGATCTCTGTCTGCCATGGAGAAACACTTGGCACATGTCTATGCACAGGGATTACAGCATCTTGATAGTATAAAATAAAATGTATAATACTATGAATAGCCACCAATAGGGGACTGGTTAAATAAGATTTTTGTCCAACCCTGCTAAGGAATATCATGAGGCAATTACAGTAAATGAAGTAAATCTCTTGAGGACAGAACAAGAGTAAATAACATTTTTTAAATTGCAGCAAAATGGGTTGGTATACACACATATATTTCCCAGCTCTATCAGCTGAGAGAGCCTAGAAGCAATGACATCTCAGCAGCAATGAGCACACCTAGCGACCAGATCTTGGTTTCTAATGCCATCCTCCAATAAAAGGAGCCAGAACTCCTTGGAGAAATGGCTGAATCAGGCCTGGGGCAGGGAAAGTCCAAAATAAGACCAACTTGTGGTGTCAGAAAATAAGACACTGCTCAGAAAAGAATGGGGGCTTGTCAGAAGAACTCAGAAGCTAAGCTGAAGGAGGTCCTAATAGCCAAAATGGGAACAATTTGAGCAGAAAATAAATAATGATAGTATTGGATTTTTAATATACATATCTTAAATTTTAGAAGAGTTTTAGATTTACAGAAAAGGTGCAAAGGTAATATGGAGAGTTTATATACCCGACATCCAGTTTCTCCTATTTTTAACATCACACAGTAGTGTGGTAAATTTGTTACAACTAATGAACCAATATTGATACATTATTATTAACTAAGGTCCATACATTATTCTAGTTTCCTTGGTTTTTTACTCAATGACTTTTACCTGTTCCAGCATCCTATCCATGCTACCACATTGCATTTAGTTGTCATGTCCCCTTAGGCTTCTCTTGGCTATGACAGTTTCTCAGACTTCTCTTGCTATTGATGACTTGACAGTTTTGAGGAGTATTGGTTGGGTATTATGTAAAATGTCCCTCAATTTGTATTTGAAAAATTGTAATGCTTTTCCCACGGTAAGAGTGGGGAGTGGATGTGGGGGGAACATCACAGAAGTGAAGTGTCTTTCTCAACGCATACCACTGGTGCATCTTCTGTCTATCATCATCTGTCGACTGGTGATGTTAACTGGGGTCACCTGGCTCAGGTAGTGTTTGTCAGGTATCTCCATGTTACTTTTTTCCCTTTTCCACACTGTTTTCTATGGAAGGAAGTCACTATGCACAGCCCATACTTAAGGAGTGGGGGGTTATACTCTACTCTCTTGAGGGAGGAGATAATATTGGATTTTAATCAGTGGAATAAAATAAATATCCATTGACCCTTACTAACACAAATAAATAATTGAATAAATAAATAAACAGGGAGAAAGGACAGCTTTTCCTTACAGTAAAATTCCAATTAATAGATGTAGAAAGAAAGAGAGAAATAGAACATGACCATCAGGAAGGGATCACAGTAATAAATATTGACCCACCAATGGATGCTACACTTGGTGGACAGATGTGGAACATTTGAGGAGACACAGGACTTGCATAATCTCAAAGTATCATCTTCCCAAGATATTTATCAGCTATATATGAAAGGGAAATACAGTAACTTTATAGTGGGGAGACCCTGAAAACATCAACTTAAGCAAGTGATCAAGGTAAACATCACCAGCACTAAGACATATCAACATCACGAAGCTCTTGGTATGATAAGCTGAGAAGGACCCAACGTCATTTCTGTGATAGTCTGGCCAAAAATGCCTAACCTTGCTGTAGTCATGAGAAAACATCAGGTAAACCCAGATTGAGGGACAGTCTATAAAACACCTGACTAGTACTCTTCAAAAGTGTGCAGATCATGAAAGAGAAGGAAAGACTGAGGAACTGTCACAGATTGGAGGAGACTAAGGAGACATGACAACTCGATGCAATGTGGGATCCTGGATGGGATCCTGGAACAGAAAGAGGACATTAGCAGAAAAACTGGTGAAATTCCAATAAGATCTGTAGTTTAGTTAATAGTATGATACCAAGGTTAATGTCTTGGTTTTGATCATTGTACTAAGGTTGTGTAAGATGTTAATATCAGGGGAAGCTAGACGAGGGGTGTGCCGGGAGCTCTCTGTTCTATTTTGTGCAACTTTTCTCTAACTCTAAAATTAGTTCAAAACAAGAGGTTTAAAAAGTTGCAGCATAAAAGATTGAGGGCAGATACCCGGAAGGCCTCTGGTGGCAGAAACATCAGATGTTTCGATGGATTTTTGAAGGATGCTTGTCTCAGGCAAATAAGGAAAAGAGCCAGGGAAGTGGCCTAAGAGTTGAGCCCTTGGATACTCAGAGATCCTGAGAATGCCCTGGCCCTCTTTGGATCTGGGATTGGGAGACCTCCTCTCCTCAGAGCTATCCTCCCAAGATTTGTTCAACATAGCAGCCTAGGGTCAGCTGAGCTGTGTCTCCAAGACAGACCCTGGGCCCTGTGTCACCGGTTGGGACGGCAACCCCCGCCTTTCTCCTCTTCAGCTTGGTGCTGGGAGGAGCAGCCCTATGCACGGCCCCCTCTCCTCCCTGGGATTCCCACCCTGGAGGGCAGGGCTGCTGAGATGAGGCTGATGCAGTTGGGGGAAGGCTTGGCAGGCAGACCAGAGGCAGAGCTCGGATCTCCGGGGGCAGGGCGGCTCAGACAGTGGTTAGCTTCGGAGTGGTGCTTAGCAGAAGGAAGGGGGAACGGGGGGGCTCTCCTCCTCAAGGGGCCCTTTCATGTTGAAATCAGCCAGTGTGAATGCTGGCGGCCCAGGAGCCCAGCCGGGGGAAATGTGAGAGCCCCCTTATCTCCCCTCTTGTCACAGCGCCGTCTGCGGTTCCCAGCCGGCCAGTGAGGATGCATTAGGAGAAGTGTCAGTGGTGGGGGGAGTTCTCCCATCAAGACCTTGGGCTGGGCCCACTCAGTTAAGGAGGGGCTAGGGGAAGCAGGTTCCAGACCCTCCTGGTGCTGAAAATGGGGGGACTGGAGTGCCCTGTATCTTGGAGCAAGGACAGGCTGCCGGCTTGGCGGGAATTGGAAAGAAAGCCTCAGGTCCCACCTCTCTACAGCATCCCCTCACTGGCTCTGGGTGTGCAGACCCTGCTTAGAATTGCAGGAAGAAGGAGCTCACTCCCTCTTGGGAGAGCCCTCAAGTTATCGCACGGTTCCACCCTTGGATTCAGTTTGCATTTCTGGGCAGGAAACCTGGGACGTTTGACCAGGGAGTCTGTGGCCCAACCTTCCCTGGGACACTCTCGGCCCAGGAGTGACCCCTACTGTCCAGGCAACCTTGGAGGCCGAGGACTGAGCTTGCCAGCTTCCCGTCGCTTGCACTAGGTGGCCCTTCCGGCCCCCTTCCAATCCTACCATCTTGCGTTTCTCTGAGAAGGGCTGTGAGGTTCTTTGTAAATCTGCTGCTGCGGGAGGGAGGTGGGTGAGGCCAACATCTGGACCGTGGGGGCATTGCTGGCCCCCACAGTTGGAGCTTTCAGCAGCCAATGTTTTCACAGACACCATTTGCCCTTGTATGTTCCTGGCCCCTGACACGCTCCCACTGCCCACGGCCCCACGCCTCCTCCCCACAACTGCACAGGGACCTGAGAGAACCCTGTCTGGTCAGAGCTGAGGTTGTTCCAGCAGACTCTGAGAGGAAAGGGCAAAGAGGTCAGAGGGCCCCTGTGGAGGTGTGGGTGCATGGAAAACAGGACTCGGTGAGGGAGCAAGTGTGAGCAGCCCCCAGAAACAGCTGGGAACAGGGAGGGGCATGGGGTTGTAGGCCTTGGGGTTCTGCCCTCTGTTCTGCCAGCAGCTGCTGGGTGACCCTGGTCCTGTCTGCTCCTCTGTCTTCCCAAGTGTCGAATGGGAAGAATCTCTCTACTGAAAATCCCCTCCCCCACCCTATCGTGCTCTTTTTTGCCTTTATTTCCTTCACAGCAAGCATCACCATCTGAGACCCTCTGTCACCTCCTCCACTAGAACACCATCTCCATGAGGGCTGGGGCCTTGTCTCCGGCATCACTGGACCCTGAGCTCCACAACAGAGGCAAGATGGTTTCTGGGGCCTGCTCAGCTCTGGGCACTCTCATTCCATTTGTTCCAAGGGAGATTCTGGGCTCCAGCCAGGGAGGGAGGAACCAGGATCTCCCTCCTGGGGGTGGCCAGTGCTTCACAAAAGAGAATTTTCTCCTCGAGCTGCGTAAGAACCAACCCCGCGGTGGGCCCCAGGGTGTGAAAGGCTAAACTAAGACCCCAGGGAAGAGGGCACAGGCCTGAGATGGCTGCCAAGGCACAAGACCCGTTGGAGGCTGATTCAATCCAGCCTGAGGACAGGCCCTGGAGGCCAGGGACTGGGTTTGATTCCTCCAGGCATCCTCAGAACCAAGCTCAGGACATGGCAGGCCAAAGGGATTCAGGCAGTGTTTGCTGGTTGTAGACAACTAATTGCTCACCATTTTGCACCTGCCTTGGTACCTCTCAGGTTTGCCTCTGGGACTTCCTGACACCTTCCTAAGTGGGCCCTGCCATCTCTCACAGGCTGGTTGTGCTTTATGCATCATTCCACTGCACCCTCACAACAATGATGTAGGCACTATATTATTACCCTCATTCTACAAGTGAGGAGACAGAGACTCAGAGAGGTTTGGTGACTTGCCCAAGGTCACACAGCCAGGAAATTACAGAGCCAGGATTTGAGCCCAGGTCTGTGCTCTCCTCTTTACCCTGCTGCCTTCTGTAAAAGGTGTTCAGGGTTCCAATTTGAATTGCCCAAAGCACGTGGTTCCCACACTCCAGTGTTTTCACATGTTTTTACTCTCTCATTACGTCCTTACTCCCAGCCTGTGTCGTGAGCAAGGCAGGCACCTTTACTCCATTTCACAGACTGGAGAGAGGCCCGTAGTCACCCAGCCAATAAATGGCATCCCTGGGACCCAAGCCCAAGTCAGCCTCGTGATAGAGCCTTACCCTTTCCCTTCAACCAGGCTGGGCCTGAGCTCTTGGACTCCACTTGCTGGTCCAGGGCTCCTGCCCTCCCAGCCTGTATTCAATATCACTGATGCCACAAGCACCCCAGGGACCCAGCACTGGGCAGGGTCTGCTGTTTTTACTCTGGCCACGAGGCCCTTTCAGAGTCTCCTGTTGGGCCTCCAGTAAGGAGGCAGGTGACAGTGGGAGGGTGGCCAGGCTACCATGGGATGGGCAGAGAAGGCAAACTTTGAGGCCCCACAGAGTATCTGTAAAGTTTTCTGACTGAAGGCTATGTCTTGACTTTTGCTCAGAACCAAGCCTCAATTCAATGAATATTTACCGAGTATCTACAATACGCCTAGCATTTCAGAAAATGCTTTCTGAAAGAGACAGTTGCCATTAATCAAGCACTCGCTTGATGGCAAGCAGTGATTGTGCATGATCTGATTGCGTCTTCACAGAGCCCTGCGAGGGGTATTGCAAACATCACCTCCATTTTGCAGATGGGTAAAGTGAGGGTCAGAGAAGCCAAGCCACATGCTCAAGGTCTCCCAGGTAGAAAGTGGCAGAGCTGGAAGTAGAACCCAGGCCTGCCAGACAAAAAATTCTATGTCCTTTATCGCTGTGCCATCTCACAGAAAGGGAATAGCCTGCTCAGGAGGCAGGAATGAGAAACGGAGCCCCGGTAAGGGCCCAGCTCACTCACTGGGTGCACAGGGGCCTTAGGGAGATGATGGTGGCTCCCTCTAACACCCAATCCTGGCTTTTCAAACTTGGGATGAGGTGGGGCTTTATGGGCAGAGTAATCCACACCTGAGTGCTTGGGAGGGCTCTGCTGGTGCTCCCTCCATGGAGCTGATGGGCCCCGGGCCTACGGACCGCAGCACAAAAGTCCTAGAGAGCAAAGGGGCAGGATTAGAAAGGAGGGACGTTTAGAGAAATTCTGGGTAGGAAGTCACTAGAAAAGCTTTCAAAGAAAGAGATGAAGCCTTTGGCTTTGTGAATCAGGCATCGCTTGGAGGACACAGGAGACAAGAGGTGCAAGAGCCTCACTCAGCAGAATGCTGGCAGACAATGGGAGCCAGGCCTCTACTCCTATCAGGCAACTTTTACAGACATGATCTCTCTGCCTTCCCTTCCCTCCCTGCCGTCTCTTCTTCCTCAAAGCGATGAGACTTAGTAGTTCCATTTTACAGAGAGTGAAACTGGGGCTCTGAAACGGGACCTGCGAGAGCCAAAGTTGCATAGTCAGGAAGTGGGCAGCTCTGGGCTGTGAACACAGGTCAGTCTGATGTCGGAGTGCATGCTCCGAGATGCCCCAAAGGAGAAAAGGGAGAAGAGCCCTGGGGGGTGGCCACAGAAAGAACCCCTGAGCCCAGAGCTGTGCGCCTGGGGCCAGCGTAGCTCAGCCCCCAGAATACCCTGGATGGCGTAGCCCCTTCCTGGAGACGCTCTGGGCTGGAAGAGAGGTGGAGTACATCACGTCCAGACCCCTGCCTCCATCTCTCTATGCTTAGATCGTCTCTGCAACACCATGATGAGTGGGATTTCACTAGGGAGAGATAGGAGACAGCATGCCAGGCCAAGCACACAGCCTGAACGAAGGCATGGGGGCTAGAAAGTCCACGGTAGATGCAGGGCAGGTGAGACTAGTGTGGCCAGAGTGAGACTGCTAAGAGGGATGGGAATAAAGATGGGAAACCGGTTGAGTCTTGGCTTGAAAAAACCTCCAAAATTCTCTAGTCCAGATCCTCCCACTGGCTTGAACCCCCTCTACAGCAGCCCCGGGCCACATGGTAAGTGTCTGCTCCCCTTTCCTCCAGGATTTCCTGCAGGAAGCCAGAAGAGTAGTTACGGCTCATCTAGCCTGGTGCCTTCATTTGCAGATGGGGAAACTGAGGCCCAGAGAGGAAAAGTGACTCGTGCAAGGGCACACAGCCAGTCAGTGGTAACCCTGGGGCAGGCTTTTTATGGACACTCAGTAAATATCCATTGAATTGAAATTTCGTTCTGAGCAAGAGTCCAGACAGCCAGCCTTTGGTCAGAGAACTCTGTAGACTTGCTGTAAGCCTCTCTTCTCCTGAGCAAGCATCCCCAGCTCCTGGGGCCCCTCCTCAATACTTAGTGCCTAAAGAGGGCACAGAACAGGAGCTCGATAAGCCATTTGTTGAATGAATAAAAGATTGGATCAGCAAATGGTGGGGACTTTAGGGTGGCCACGAGGGCTCTTGGCCGAGAGGGCCTGTAGGAGATGAAATCCAGCCCTTCCTGCACTCACCAAGCCATGTGCCCTGGTGCAGACACCCAAAGGAGGCCCTTTTTGTTAACTTGCACTAGGATGCTGTATAGGCTGGTGATGGTGCTGTGGACCTCAGAGGGCCAAAGAGTCAGTCTCCTCTGTAGCCTGCTCTCTCTCCTCCAACAGATGTCCCTTTGGCCATGGCCCACCCACCCCACCTCCAGAGGGGTGCAGAGCAGGAGGGATGCCTTCACTCTCCTGGACCCCAGCCATCAGTTATTGCAGGAGCTCTCTGGGCCACCTTGTCCTGCTGCTGACTCACACAACGTTTCCGGCCAGCTAACCCCAAATCCTTTGCTGTTCACTCCCTCACTCACCGCATCATGGTGCACCAGCCTCTATGGGAGCTCTCTCCCCGGCACGTCCTCTGATTGTGTGTGCTTAGTAGGCACTGCCCTCCTGGAACCTTGAACAGTGAGGGAGTGGGCATTTTACAGATGGGGAAACAGAAGCTTAGAGACGTTAAATAACTTGGCCAAGGTCACCCAACAAAGACATCCAAACCTGGATTTAAATTGAGATCTATCTACTCCAAGGCTCATGTTTTGCTCCATTGCCCCCCTGCAGGGCTCTCCCTCGGGATGTCTGATGGCAAATCCTTGCCCATCTTCTCTGGTACAAGGTGTCTGTGTCAAGTTGACATCAGAATATCTAGCCATGTGCTGTAGATGCCACCTGTGTGACTCCAGGCGGGAGCTCCCACCTGGCTTCTTAGGAGGAGACAGATGGACTTTTGTCCCACCCACTAACCTTGCCACTTAGAGCTATGGCAGGACTTCTGAGAGCAGCTCCCCAGTCTGCCCATCCTCCAGCCTGCTCAAGTTGGGGGCAGAGGCTGGGGAGTGTGCTCAGGAGCCAGGCCCTGACTGTATGAATTCATATCTCTAATCTGGACAGGATTTCCCTGGGTAAGGGACGTCTGCAAACCCCACCCCCTCCCCAGAGAGAGCGTCAGCTCTCATTCTGCCCTGGGCTTGGCTTGGAGAAGCAGATGGGCAGATAGGCAGAGGATCTGCTGATGCCCTATCTTGGGAAGACCCCAGCGCCTGTGGGGCTGGGGCTGCCTGCCTGGTGGACTGCTCTGACACTGACACCGCCTGGTTGAGGGGGTGAGAAGGAGGCTACTCCACAGAAGATGGAGCCCCCACACACAGGTTCAGCCAGCATGCTGCTCGTCATGGGCAGGGCGGGCCAGAGCTGCTGAAAGAAGCTCCAATTAGTTGGGAGTCTCCACTGCTCAGACTCCTGTTGGGGAATGAAGAATGCATTACATAGTGAAGGACAGAGAGGGAAAGACAGGGCAGACAGACAAGGGGTGAGAGAAGAGAGAGAAAGCAAGCCAGCAAATGAATGAGGGAGACGGTGAGAGTCAAGAGGCCTGGATTCTAGGCCCAGCGCTGTCACTGACTTGCCGCGGGCCCCATGACCGCCACTCCCTCTCTTCAGGCCTCTAAGTCCCACATGTCCGGCTGTGGCGGGACAGGGGTAGGACTGGCCTAGGTACCTTCCAAAGGCCCGCCAGTACCAACTCTCAAATTCTGTGAGAGAGAAATTGCCCTTCCCAGGCTGGCTGTGGCAGTGAGCGTTGCTGAAATTCACAGTTATGAAAAATAGCACAAATCAAACTTTGGAAATTCCAAGTGTGTCTGTGGCTGCGGGATGAGGAGGCAGAGCTGCAGAACTGTTTGTGTGTGACTCAAAGCCTCTTGAGGGAAAGAACACACATTCTCAGAGGCAGGACTGCCCCCACCACCACTCCAGCTGCCCATCTAGCTTGACCTTGGTGGGGCCCTGGCCCCTAGCCCAGCCACTACCACCTGCGCCGCTGCAGCCACCACCCGCTTCCTGCTGACCCTCCTGGAGGAATCGGGGGTGAAGCCAAGGCCCAGAGAGCTTTGCTAACTTGTCCAAGGATACCCAGAATTCTTCATGCTAATCCTAATACCATCACCCCAAAAAGGGGAAGGTAAAGGAAGGGAAGGGGAAGAGAAGAGTGTCCCACTCATCCAGCCCCTCCTGGTGCCAAGCACAGTGCTTGCTCCTTCCCAAACTTCATCCTCCTTCATCTTCAGAACCACCCTTCAAATTAGGCCTTAGGGTGCCTGAAACCAGTGCTCAGAGGGGCACCTTTGCTAGCTCAAGGTCACATAGTCAGTAGGTAGTAGAGCTAAGATCCAGAACTCAGATGCCTGGTTTGTGTCACACTGCCTGAGGGTCCTGTCATGGCCTCAGCAGGGGACCTCCCTGACAGTTGGGCCTTGTTACTCTGACTGGCAGTTTCCTTGCCCTGCACAGGCCTGGCCATGAGGCAGGGTCTCCAGCTGCAACCTGAACAGCTTATGAGAGTGAGCTAGACTGAAGGAGGTGGCTCAGGGAAGCCTTGGGGGAAATTGTGGGGTGATCTGCCATGGGGGTTGTGCCTCCCCATGTCTGTGGCTCCTTCCCTGCCCCTACTAGCGTGGCTGGCACTGCCCCAGCCCCAGGATCCCAGGCAGGCCTGAGGGACCCTGTTGAGCCATGGAGCACTGCCATTGGAGCTTCCATTTTATCCAGTGACAGGGGAGTGGGAGTTGCTGTCCAGGACATATCAAGAGCTGCCAACCAGGCCCAGGTACAGAGCAGAGCAGGTCTCCCACACACAGAATCAGTGCCAGAGAGGCTGTAAGAGGCAGAAAGACCCAGAGAGAGATGGAGAGAAAACAGGAGGCAGAGAAAAGTAGAAACAGACCAGAGCCAGGGAGACAGTGAGAAGCAGCGAGAGCAAGCCATAGAGGCAGAAAAACGTACCAAAAGACAGAGACAGAGAGAGACTAGAGAGAGACTAAGAATCAGAGGGACAGTGAGATGTGGAGAGATAGGCCAGGGAAAGGCCTAGAGGCAGAGAGACAGAAAAGTGAAGACAAAAACAAAGACCAGGAGCGAGGGAGACCGGGACAGACACGAGAACAGCAGCATAAGGCAAGTACTATTTGTGTGGTAAACTGTGGTAAGGGGGGCTTCGGCCACCTCAGGCCTCACTGGGCCTCCCTGAGGGCTGAGACGTTGACTAGCTCATCAGGTCTGTAACCCATTT
The DNA here is from genome assembly GCF_020826845.1 of Diceros bicornis minor. NCBI lineage: Eukaryota > Metazoa > Chordata > Mammalia > Perissodactyla > Rhinocerotidae > Diceros > Diceros bicornis. The sequence continues at coordinate 62,560,689 of NC_080781.1, forward strand.
GGCACATTAGTTGAGAAACTTTGTCCCCAAACACTGCTGGGATGCCAGCAGGGCACCAGAGCTAGTCCCCAGCTGGGAGGGAGGACTCCAAGCCCTGCTTTGGCCCATTGCCTTTCTCCTTGGGCTCTCAGTTTCCCCAGGGTCTCGACAGCCCAGCATGCCTGGCCCACTGGCCGGGCTGAGAAGCCACAGGTAAAGGGCCCAAGGCCCTCGTGGGGCCTGCCAGAAACCCATTGTCTCCTCCAGGTGCAGTTGGCCACCCTTCCCCCCACTCCTCCTGGACTCATTTGTACACCCACCTCCCTCATCCTCTGCTCTGTCTTCACTCTCATCTGAGGTCTGCACCATCCTGACATGCCACTTCCTCTGCTCACCACTTGTCCATTGGCCCCAAGTTTCAATCTCCCTCTTCGGACCCAGGTGGGCCCCAGAAAGCCAGGCTACTGGCCAAGATTTCAAAGGCTCCATGGCTGCTGCCTACCTAAGCCCAGGGAGAGGGCCTGAGGGCCCCAAGGAAAGCCTCTTCCTGCCATCCAAGCCCTGCCTCCTCAGGCTAGTCTGAGTGAGATCTAGTTCTCCTTTGCAGGCCTGGATCAAACAAGGGCCAGTTTGAGGGTACCTCCCTCCCAGCCATCACACTTCCCACATTTCAACCCACAACCTTGGAGCCCTTATGGTCTGCACCTTCTCCTCTGGGCCTTGCAAAGCAAGAGCAATGCCCACTCAGCCACCAGCCAGCAGCCCTGCCTTATGCCAGCTGTCTAAGGTGATGGGACCCCAAAGCTCCATGGGGCTTAGAGAATTGAACTTCCAGGCTCCAGGCTAAAGGGTGTGTGTATGCACGCGTGTGTGTGTGTATGCATGTGTAACCTGCACCCTAGCGGTAGTACATTCCCAGAGAGCCATGGGCTTTCCACCGGGGCGAGAAAAGAAGGTGACAGGCTCTGCTCTCAGAGGGCCTGGAGATGACTTGACCTGGTGGGCTGGAGCAGCTGCTTCAGACCTGGAAGAAAGGATTCTCCATCTCAGCCACAATGTCTCTGCCTGGGGTTTGTGGGATGAAAAGAGAGGTCCAAGGCCCATTTACTCACTGCCTGGAGGGCAGACAGACCAGGACATTCTTGGTGGCATGGGAAAAGGGACAGGTGTCTCTCCTCTCCCCATCTTATGCCCTCTGCCCTGTAGAGGCTGGTATGATGACCCTCCCTGGTGGTTGGGTTGCTCTTGGGTGGCATAGAAGGGAGACAGGTCCCAGTGGGTGCAGAGGGGCCTGGCAGTAATCCATGTCAGCCTCTCTCCATGCTTTCTGCCCCATCCCAGCCCACAGTCAGGACCTTGGTTGGCACCCTTTCCCCAATTTGAGCTGTAACCTAGGCCCAAAGGAGGCCCCAAGCAGTCTGGTCACCCAGCCTAAGAAGAAAACTATTCCCATGCTCTCTCCCCATTTCATACCTTGGAATACAGAGGCCCAGTCAGTAGGAATGGCTGGATCTCCCTCAGCAGAGCCAGGGCTCCTAGAAGCCCCAACTGACCAAAGTCTGTTCCTAAATAAGCATTTCCAGCAGCAGAAAGAACCCCCCAAACACCCCCAGGGCTCTCTCGGCATGGCTTTCTCGAGGACTGCACCTCATCTCTGTAGGCCCTGTGCCCACAGGGGTGCCTGGGCAGCACCTGCCAGACAACCAACCCACTTTATTTCTTTCAGAGGCAGCATAATACTGAAAAAAGAACATTCCAGTTTATCATCCCCAGGTTTAAACTTAAGATCTGCCAACTCCTAGCTGTGTGACATTAAGCAAGTCTTTGAACTTCTCTGAGCCTCTACTTTCTCACCGACCAAAATGAGGGTAAATCTCTAGTGCCTCCCTGCACTACCCACCTTGTAAACCCAAGGTCAGGGGCATGGGGGATGGGAGGAGAAGTCATTCACTTGTTCCTTCAAAAATGATTTATCAACACCTACCATGCACCAAACACTGTTCTGGGGCCTTAGGCTGCTCTGGTGAACAGAGGAGACAGAGTCTCTGCCTTTGAGGAGCATCCTTTCTAGAGGCGGGACAGTCAGTAAACAACAACAGCTCATATAACAGCAAACACTGATGGGTCCTGTAAATATAAAGCCAAATGAGGGGGCAGAGAGTGAGAGCAGTGGGGCAGTGGCTCTGTCTGCCTCGTCTTCCTGCCCTCCGGAGTCCACATGGCTCCTTGCTTCTGAGTGGCCCAGCCAGGCAGGCACTTATCTGGAAACACAGTGGCCTGGCCTATTTCTGTCCTGGGGCCCTGGCCCTGATCCAGCCCAGATCCCAGTCTGCCTTGCTTCCCAGCTCCAATTCATGAGCTGGGCAGAAAGCCGTCTCTGCTTTCCCTCTTGCTAGTCTCCTCAGCCGCCTCCCAGCAGTCAGCCTGGGCATGCCCTCAGGCCTGGCTCCCCCATATGTGCTTCCTCCTCCCCACCCCCCTCTGCTACTCTGGGTACAAGTGGGGCTGCCACTGTCCTCCACCAACGAGCTAGAAGGCGGCAGCTCAGATGTGACTCAGGCTTCACTGAAGTGGTACTAATGCCATTGCCTATGACCTGATAGGAGAGGAGGAAGGAATGAATATGCATTGGCTTCCTAGAGGCCCTCCAGAGCTCAGCCCTCCCCACCAGCCTCCTTGCCAGGGCACAAAGGACACTGTGGCATGATGGAGGGTGGAGCACCCCCAGGGGAGCAGAGAGATGGTGGGGGTGTCCTCAGACTAGGGGGAGGCTGAGGTGGCAGAGCAGAGGGGTCTCTTCACGATACCCTGCACCCCTGGGGCCTCCCCTCGGCAGACACGTTTGGGGGCTGGGGCCCAGCGGCAGCTCCCGTGACCCCATCTCAATGTGTTTGCTTTTGCTTTGACGTTTTGGTGACTTAGTATTGATGGAGCTGCTGTGCACATTTAAAATTGTTGAGAAATTTTTTGGTTTGCAAAAGTTAGTCAAGCTCATTATAAGAAATTCGGGAGATACAGAAGAATATGAGGAAGATAGACATATACTCTCCACCACCTGCTACCCAGATATAATCCCTGTTCACATTTGGGTTTATTCCCTGCTGTCATTTTTCTCTGCCTCGCTCTAGAGCCCTGTGTAGCTATACTGATACCTACACATATACATTTTAATATACTTGAGAACATGGATAAGAACAATAGCTAACGCTTAATTGTATGCCTACTCTGGGCCAGGCCCTGTTCTTTGCACTTCGCATGCATTAACAGGATTTTCTTCCCAACAGTCCTTAAAGGTAGATACTATTGTTAATGCCATTTTCCTTTTGAGGAAACTGGGGTAAAAGGAAGTTGAATATCCAACCTAAGTTCGGGCATCTAGTAAGTGATAGAGCTGGAAAATGAACCCAGACAGACATGACTTCTGGAATCTATGTGTTTAATAACAATATTAGACTGCTTTAATGTTCTTAAAATTATAAAATATACGGACGAAAGAATATATACACTATTCATGCCCAGTTTAAGGGACAGTGATAAATGAACATTTGTGATAGCAGCACCCAGCTGATGAACTAGAGCGTCACTGTTTGTGCTTTCTTTCCTTTCTGCTTCACAAGCTATCAGGCACACGTCCCTATACCATTCCTTACTCTTGGATAATATGGCTCTTTAGACAGCAATGAGCCTTCCTCCTCCTAGGCTTCCAAAACCCCTGAGAGCTTTGTCTGCCAACAGCTCATGGTAAGGCACAAGGGCCCACTTCTCTGCCCCTTCTGGGACAGGCCCCAGGACACACAGTGGCTGGCCGGCTGGGCTTGGTGGGCGACCCGGGCAGCCCCACAGGTGCCTGCCTTTCCCGCAACAGGTATTAGCTCAGCCCTGCAGGCACGCCTTTTCTCTTGCTGACGCCAATCAGCCTGTCCTCTGGTAGACGGGGGAGGACAGAAAGAAGGGATAAGGAGGAGACGGGAAGGACAGGGGAGGAAAGGAGGAGGTACAAGCTCACTGAGCCCCTGAGGTGGGGCCTGGGGCCCAGACCTGCGGCCTGAAACACTGGTGCTAGGAGAGCACAGGTAGGCTGTGCCTTCCACCTCGGCTGTAGGGCCCAATGTGGGGACTGTCTCCTTCAAACCTGAGAGGTAGGTACTACGCACCCCCATTCCAATGGGCCGAGAGGCACTCATTCATCCTTTCCCTTCAATGTATTTTTTGGACACATACCATATGCCAAGCACAGTGTTGTGTCCTGGGGACACAGTGGCAGAGGAGAAACACCATTCCTGCTCTCATGGAGGATTTAATCTATCCGGGGGACAGGCACTCAATGACTAGCACCAAATAATGATTTAATTATGGGTGACATGAGTACTCTGAAACGGACGTGTGGGCTGCTAAGAGGGTGTATGACAGAGGTTCCTGACCTAGCCTAGGGGTCAGGTCTGGGTAGGGGGAGCCCTTAAGTACCTGGCCTGCCTCCTCTCCTGCAGGTGAAGGGGGGTGGGGATGGGAAGGGCAGGCAAGGCTCCTATCCACTTAAAGTCACTTTAAAGAGCCAGAATCCGCTGGCTGGTGGCCCTTGGCCTGGACCCAGCTGAGTCGGGTAGTTTTTCTCTCTTCTTCCTTCTCCTTCAGTCACTGCTGAGAGAAAAGCTTGGCCCTGCTCCTTTGCTGAGTCCTACACCTTGTGGTAGAGACTCTGAATGAGCATGCTGGGCAGCCACCAAGGCAGGAGCTACCCTAGTCAAGTGCCACCCTGGTGATTAGGCACCAGGATGCCATGGCTTGCCCACACTCAGGCCCTCCTGTTGGCCCAGCCTAAGTGGCCTTGAGCCTCACCATCAGCTTCTGCCCTTCCTGGGGGCCTCTTCTCCCCATTCTGTACCCACGTAAGTGCCCAGGACCCAGGGAGAGGAGACTAACATTTCCTCTGTTCCAGGAGACACTGGGAAAAGAGAGGCTGAAAGGCCAGATGTCCAGAGCCAAGTCTGACTCACTTTTGGGGCCCCAGGTGGCAGAATGAGGCCTCTCCCTCCTCTTGCCTATCCATCCATCCTTCTTGGAAAGTGCTTAAACAGCACAGTATAGTAGTTAACAACACAGGTCCCATCCCAGGTGGCCAGGGTTTGAATCCTGGCTGTGTCACTTAATAGTTGTATAGCCTTGGGCAAGTTACCTAACCATCCTAGGCCTCATTGTCCCATCTATAAAATGGGGATGACAATGCTGGTACCCATATCATTAGATGGTCACAAAGACTAAATGGATAAATGTTTGCGAAGTGCTTAGAATAGCACGTGGCACTGAACAGTAGAAGATAAAGATGAGCTCTTCATAGCTTGCTGCCTCCCAGGACCTGAGATAAAAGGCAGGTGCTGCTCTGAGCCCTGACTTGGACATCCCGAAGCAAACCTATTTCCTGGAGTATGGAGGCTGAGGATATTTTGTTTCTTTGCTCTGTCAGGGATTCATAGAACCTGCATCTGTTGCAGCTGGAAAAACCCTCAGAGATCATTCAGATCAGCCACTGCCCCCTCCCCAACGGATAGAAAACTAAAGTCCAGGGAGGAGGCAGAGAGTGAGTGACAATGTCACACAGAGAGTGACAGAGAAGGGGCTGTGACCTTGGTCTTTCGTCACGACTTTAGTCTAGGTTAGTCACTAAGAATTCAAGCTTGGATTCAAATCTGGGCTTTGGCATTTGATGGCACTTGATGGCTGTGTAAACTCAAGCAAAGACTTTAACTCATGGGAGCCTCAGTTTCCTGGTTTGTAAAATGGGAACGATAGTATATACCTCATGGAGTTGTTGAGAAGGTGAACTACAATAATGCACTTGAAGTGCTCGACATGGGGCCTGCCACGGTGTAACACATGTTTGTTGTCATTCTTAAGTCAAAGGTCTTTCACTGCATCAGGCTGCCGGTGCTGCTGCCCAGGTGGTGCTCAGTGAGCAGGCCAGGCTGACCCCAGTGGCTCACCAGCTGACTCTGTGCCCGTTTGGCTGGCCTAGTCTTCCCCTCTAGTCTCAGGCCCTCTGTGCCTGCTGTGAAGGCAACCTGACTGGCTGAAACTGGAAATGACCTGTCAGGGGTCTGGCTGAATTAGACAAACTCGGGCCTAAGGACAAAAGAGATGCCAGGTAGGGGTGTAAAGGTATCACCCATTCTCCCTGCCCTGGGGGGAAAGCATGGCTTTCTCTGTGTTATTCCTTAGGTTGAGCCAGGCAGGAGACCCAACTTCCTTGGAAGTCATTTCTGGGTGTCCTTTGAGCCAGTGTTATTCCCCTCAGAGGCCAGCTCACAGGCTCTGGAGTCAGAGCCATCTGATGGAGAGGCCATCTCAGAATGCCTGTTCTAGCAGTTCTCTGGCCTGGCTGCATGTTAGAATCTTCATGTTGAGAGCTTTGAGAATGCCCATTCCCCAGGCTCTGCCCCTCTGGACTCTGTTTTAGTGATCAGGACTGGGTCCTGGGCATGAACCTTGTGTCAAAGCTCCCCACGTGATTCTAATGAGAGCACCTGCACCAGACTCTGTGTAAGGTACAGCATGTGATTCTGAGATGCTTTGGCTGAGGTCCCTGGAGACACCCAGGCCAGTGGGGAGACAAGACAAGTGAGAAAACAATAACAAGACAATGGGACGTGCACTCTGACAGGGGTGCAAAAGTATGCTGGCAGCATGAAGGGGCTTTGCCTGGGATGCTTCGCAAAGGAGGTAGCATTTGAACTTGAATCATCCACACAGTCAACATTCAGGGACTATTTATTGAGTACCTACTATGCACCAGGGACAGTTGCAGGTGTTGGAGATACAGCAGTGACCAAGATGTCCGTGTCCTCCTGGAGCTTCCACTCTAGTAAGGATGTCCTATGAAAGGTCAGTGAGAATTTGACAAGCATGGAAGCAGAGGAAAGGTATTCCAGGGAGGTGGAACATCATGAGCAAACAGGCGTGAAAGAAGTTGGCTTGTTTTAACAATGATGTTTGATGTGGTCAAAGCCTTGGCATCAAAAGCAAAAGTGGTAAAAGATGAGAAATGAGATCTGGGCAGATGATAGAAGCAGATACACTGAGGCCCTATTGAGGAGTTGGAATTTATCCTGAGGACAGCAGGGAGCCATGTCAAGGTTGTGAGCAGAGGAATGACTTGCTCAGATTTGTGTTTAGAATGATGACTCTGGGGTCTATGTGGAAGAAGCTGGGCCACTGGCCCAGCTCAGTCAAGACCCTACCTCAGTCAAGATCCTAAAGTATTGATTTCCTCTTGAGGGAAGGCCTACATGAGGCAAGGTTTGAAGGCAGGGAGCAATTAGCATAGTGGTCATCTGTTGGGTGCACTTTTCCAAACCTTGTACAGACGTTAACTTATTTAATCTCCACAACACCCTCTTAGGTAGGCATGATTCTTATCCTCATTCTATAGATGGGGAACCTAAGGCTCAAAGAAGTGAATCCATTTTACCAAGGTCACATAGCTGGTAAATTGCAGAGCCAGAATTTGATCCCAGGCAGATTTGATCTCTTAAGCACTATGCTATACTGCTTCTTGAAATACCTACTAACTTCAAGAACTCATGGTCTTGAAGGAGTGCCGTGGGAGCATCACTAGAACTCCTGTGCTTCTGGGAAGGACAAGGGATATTTAACCTCATTTTGAGCTTGAGGTTTGTCCCCTTGAGGGCAAAAACTCCTACTGGTGCAAGACTGGTCCTGACCTGTTGGTAATTTCAGGCTCTGAACACCTCGAGGGTCCTGCACAGCACCCTTATCCTGGATGGCTTCTTGTCCTCAAACCCACCTGGGCACTTTGGAGGACTACAAGAAGGATGTATGGTCTTTCCACGCCTAGCACAGTTCACCGGGCACAAAGGAGAGTATTCAATAGATAGTTGGAGGTTGGATGAATAAATGAATGAACAAATGAACAAATGCATTGAGCTGAGCCCCCTCAGCAGCTCCTGGGAAGCAGTAGAGCACAGCAAAGCCTGGGCTTTTGTGTCAGGAAGGCCTGGATTCAAATCTTGTCTTGACCAATTCCCAGCTGGATGATCACTCTAGGCTCCCCCTCCTCCTGCCCAGGACTGTTTGACAGGTTGAGATGAGAGCTATAAAGCTAGGATGGTCCTTGGCAGACAGTGAGTGCTTCATAACTGGTAGCACTTGTTGACTTTCAGGAAGCTCCTCTGAGAACCTAGTAAACACTCTGGACCATCTCCCCAGAATAATCTGCCAAGCTGCCAGTTTTCCATATAAGATCAGGGGCTTAGAGGATCTCTAAAGACTGGACCCCACAGTTTAGAGTCTGGCTTCAGCTGCCCTCACAGGAATGATTTTGGGGGGCAGAGTAGTCTTTGCTCTCCCCTCTGCTTACCCTTCCCCAGGACCCGCATGTTGGGAGTGGGCAGTTTGGGAAGAGAAGTTCAAGGAGGCTTGGGGAGATTCAGGACAAGGGGAAGGGTCCCTCACCACCTCGAGGCTCCTCCACCTTCCCCCCTCTCCCTTGGAAGGCCAGAGAGTGGGTGGGTGAGGCTAGAAGGGCTACTGGATTTATGCTAGCTTGGACCGAGGTTTGGAGGGGAGAGCAGGAGTTAGGAGACAGCAAGGAACACCAGCTATTGGACACCCACTCAGGCATGGGCTGCGGCCTCTACAGCCATCTTCTCCTTCACCCTGTACATAAGACTGCAAGCACTGGAGAAGACATTAGCCCCATTTGCAGATGAGAAAGCAGGCTCGGAGAGGGGGGAAACAAGCGCAATTCCCCTCAGCACAGAAGTGGCCGAGTCACGACTGGAACTCCAGCCTGTCTCATTCCAATGCCCTTAGTCTCTCCTCCCCACCACCTTGCCTCAAGGGAAGGCATGGCTCCCAGGCCAGTGAGCTCAGCCTTGTCTTGTTGGTGGGCATCCATGAGTGAGGGGCCTCAGACACCCAGACCTGAGTGCCCACCTCCTGCCCCGTTTAGGTCTCAGGCGAGTTGCGTTGGGAACAGCAGCCACCCATCCCGAGGGGGTGGTTGAAGCCACAGCTGGGTTTATTAAAAGCAAAAGATGACTCCAGCTGCACAGGAAACTCAGTAACCCTGATTATGTGTTTACTCTTTCCTTTCCCTGCTCCTACTCCCTCCCTCCCACCTCCTTCTCCTCTTTGTTCCTGCCTCCTCCCTGTCTGCCTTCCCACCTTCTAGCCTCTCTCAAATCTGCCTATTGCAAGCTGCCCTCTACCCTCATCTCCTCTTTTTCCAGTGCCAGCCCCAGCCCAGCCAGCTTGCTGGAGGTTGCTCTGGCAGGGGCTGCTCAAGCAGCACACAAAGAGGCCCGAGCCCCCTCCCTCTGGGAGGGAGCCACAAGCTGGAGGCAGCCTTAGAGATCAGCTTGCCCAACCCTACTCTCCCTTTTTTATAGTTGGGGAAACTGAGGCCCAGAGAAAGAATGGGACTGTGGTCAAACAGCTGTAACCAAGCCAGAGTAGAATTCCAGATGCCCAAAGCAAGATTCCAGGGACACTGGTGACAAGATACCACGGGTGCTGGAGAAGGTGCCAGGGACTTGGAGCCCCTGGGCCCATGCCTCCATCACTAAAGTTCGGGACAGACTGATGCCCAGCCAACTCCTTCTGTTGGTGTAAAATCCTAGAGCTACAGGTTATCTGAGGCCATAGGACCCACTGAGATCCTCTAGCCCAATCCCTGTGACTCAGAGAGGGAAACAGAGGAACAGTGCCAGGAAGGTCTTTCACCCTGAGCCACGGAGCCCCATGGCAGGCCTGAAAACACTCCAACGGGGATGAGCAATAGGAGGAACAGGAAGAATACATGTAGGACAAGAAATCACTTCCTGCCAGCAGGCTTTGTGGGCTAATGGAAATGGGTGAACAAAAGTGGCTAGGACCTCGCCTTTCCCAGAGATCTCTCAGAAAGAGGAAAGCCCTGGAAGGCCCCTCAACATCCTTGGTAGCAGCACTATGTGTGGCAAGTGGGTGGGATACCTCCTTTGGGGAGGAGGCTGAGGGTGGAGGTGGCGGGAGGAGAAGCAGACTTTGCTCAGCTCAAAAAAAACCTCCATTAACCCAACCTGACATGTCAGTATTAGCTTTTCCTACGCTAAATTACACAAGGATAAACTTGGGACTGCAAGAGAAACCACATGGATTAGCGTCAGCTCCAGACCCACCGCACCATGACCAGGGGCAGGGGCAGGGGCAGGCGTTTGTGAGGTGGCTCTTTCCCTCCTGATTTCTTCCTCAGAGCTTTTATTCCCCTGTCTTTGTATGGAATACCAGGGACACAAAGTGCACTCGTCACATTCTCCACTGAGCCAACATGACCCTCTGCAAGTTTGAAAAGGGGGCAGCAGGGGTGGGGAGACTTCCCTAGGGCCTGGGGTTGGGGGGACTAGAGGAGCAGAGAGGAAAAGAGGAAATCATCATTCAAGACATCAGCGGGGATAAAAGTGACTGGATCTCCCTTTGTTGCCAGAGTCCATTCCCAGCCACTAATCACTGGGCCCTGGGGTCTCTGAGAGGTTACATGCCAAGAGCAGTGGGACAAGGAATGTTTGGGGACCAGAAGCTGCAGCTGGGGTTCTGCTCTCCAGATAGGGGCAAGGGACCAGCATTCACCAGACACCACCTATGTGCCCAGAACTTTGCCAGGTACATTGCTCCACTTCTCTCATTGAAACCCTACAACACCACTCTGCAGTTGAGATTATTAGCCCCATTTTGCAGACGAGGAAAGTGCAGCCCAGAGAGGTTTAACAAGATGCCAAAGACCACACAGCTAAAATATTGTAGACCCCAACTTGAACCCAGGTCTCTTGGACCCATTTCCCCAGGCTTCTGCCACACCCCACAGCATCTGATAAGTATCTTTGTAAGGGAATTAATGAGAAGCAAGAAGCAATGGAGGAATCCCTTTCTTTTCATGGATCACTGATCGGTTCTGTGGACCTCAGGCTTTGCCCAGCCTGAATGGTACAGCCCTTCAGTCCCCACCCCATCTGCTCATTTGCTGACCCATCTCAGTCCCTAGGAAACATGCCATCTCCCTCTTGTTGGATATAGGGGCAGGTGAGAACAGACCTCAATCTGTCCTTAGCCCTTGGCCCAGGAAAGGGCAAGTCTCTTACTGAGACACAGGAGCAAGTTCTAAGTGCAGACACAACCTAGTTATTCAGACGGCCTGGTTCAGATGTTAATCCTAGCTTAACAATGTATTGGTGGTGAGACCTCAGGCAAGTTGCTTAATTCCCCTGTCTATTTGTTTACCATCTTATAAAACTGGGGTGATCATAGCACCCACCCCATAGGATAGTTATGAAGATTACATGGGTTAATACTTGCGAAGTACTTAGAACAGGGTCTGGCACATGGAAGTGCCATGTAGATGTCAGCTCTTATCATTATTCAATGTCACAAGGAACTTCTGCATTGCTAATAAAAAAATTTCCCAGCAGGAAGCCTTGGGGGACCTATTATAATGATTCAATGAGGATTGGGATTGCTGGTAGCAGGGTTTAGGGCATCCACTCTAATGATTCAATATGAAAGGCTATTGCTTGGGGCAGTCATTGCAAGATCCACTTTACCAATTCTCTCAGAACAGTTGGGAACTATCAGGTTGAACCATATGAAATTGTCAATGCTTGACCATTTATCACCTAGAAAAATGACAATTTCATATGGTTTAACCTAATAGCAGAGTTAATTTTGGGGTAGATAAGGGCTGGTTCAGCCCCCACTCATTTCTTACCTCCTCAGCTGAGGGAGGTTGCTAAGCATATCTGACCCATTTCTATAAAGAGTAAATACTTGGTTTCTAATAGGTGCTTCCAAAGTGCTTAAAATTTGTACTTCCTTGAGAAGTTGAAACATTCCTCCTGGAACCAATTTTGCACTATTAGAGCCCTTGATATTTAAAGCCAAGAGGGATTTTAGCACAAAAAAAAAAAACCCTTTATTTTTAGATGTCTGAAGATGAGTGCTGAGTAATCAAGGATATTGATGGCTTTGCTGGAGGTGCTTCCATTATTGGAAGGCAGGGGTCACTGGAGATGGTGTCTTCAAGCCTTGTGGAAACTGAATAGAAGGGAAGGCAGCAGGGTCCCTGCCATCTCTGCTCCTTGATGGCCCCCAGATTTATGGGAAATGGCTCCAGGAGGAAGCATGTGTGCATGTGTGGTGTGCGTCCTCCTCTTTCCTCTCTACCTCGCTGCCTGTTCTAGTGCTGTCAATGGAGTGCTATGGTCCCTCTGAACTTCAGTTTCTACTCTATAAGCTCCGTGAAGTCAAGGACCACATCTGTCTTGTCATCATTGGTTCCTCAGCACTTAGCACATTGCTGGGCACAAAATAAGCCCTCAATAAATGTTTTCTGAATGAATTAATTAATAAACAAATGAAACAAGTGGGTTCTGTTTTGCCTAGCAATCATAGTTTCCAGGAGGAAACAATGAGGACCTTTGAAAATCCTTCCCAAGAACTTGAAGTGCTCCACAAATACCTGGGGATGGCACGGGTGTTGCCCAGGATTATGATCAAGGCTCCCCAAGACAGTCGGAGCCCACGCTCTACAAATGAGAAAAGCGAGAAAGAAGAGGAGGCTGAGGGGGCAGGACATGGCCACTTTGGAGTCCAAAAAAAAAAGGTTAGTATGGGTCAGTAACTCCACTGAGGGGTGACAAAAACCAATACGGTTTATCTGCAGCAAGAAGGATTTAGATCAGACTTTCCATACCCTGTGGGGAGGTGAGGCAGAGTGTGAATGTCCTTCCCTGAACACCTTTAAAAACAGAAAGCCTCCCCTCTCATCATACCATCCCCAACCACTCACAAGCAGTGGGGCCTTAGGCTAATCCCTTCCCCTCCCTGGGCCTCAGTTTCACCGTCTGGAGCTGGAGGTAGGGGGACAGTAGATAGACCTCATGGTCTCTATAGTTCCTTCTAGCTCTTAAAGTCTGGAATTCTGTCTGGAGGCTGAGCCGTGCTGGCATAACTTCAGTAGACGGCCATAAAAGTGGCGGGATCCCTGGAGATGGAGAATCCTGCAGGGAAGCCCCCTCCCTCGGCTCTCCACCTCCTGCCCTTTTAAGTGCTGCAACCACAGCCCTCCCCTGCTCTCCCAGGTTTCTCCTCCCCAAACCCCCACAGCTCTATCTAGAGGCCCCATTCTCTGACCAACTTTGTTTGCTTTTAATAAAGTTAATCGCACTCCTAATTTGTATGTAATGAAAAGATAAAAGGGAAACATGGGGGCAGACCTTCCACTGGAGTAGGAGCAGTCCAGTTCCAGGGCCGCCAGCTGCCTCCCCACCACTACCTCCAGCACAGCCTTGCCCATCCCTGGAGTCTGAGCAGGGGCTGCTGTCTGGGACCCCGCCCAACCCGGTTGTCCCTGCAGTTCCACCAGGGAAGCCTCCTGGGCCTGCTGGGTCTGCCCTCCACCTTGCCTGTGCTGGAGCGTGAAGATTCCCCTCCACTAGCTAAGTCCTGATGGCAGCCCAGAGTCTACCTTTGTGGAGCTCCTCCTAACCCACAGCGGGTCAGCTCCTTGAAAGCAGGGGCTGGCTCAGGGCTAGGCACACAGCAAGCAGCAGCAGAATTCAGTTCATACCTTCCTGACGGGGTGCCCCCCCGCCCCTCTGGGAATGCCTTGGATTCCATCATGAGGAAGGAGGGGAATATACCTGGGCGGGGGGCAGAGTTGATTTTACTCAACTGGGGGTCTATACTTCAGGCATCTCTCACTCCCTGACTCACCTTCTCCTTCACAAGTTCCACTCAACTGGTTGGTCATCTTAGGCCTTGGTTTTCACCCCAGCCCTGCCACCAACATGTAGCCTTGAGGCCACTCATTTCACCTCCCTGGGCCTCAGCCTCCCCATCTATCTGGAAGGCAGGTAAAAAGTTTAGTCTCTGTAGGTGGTGGATAGAGAGATGGCTAATTATGTGGGGTGGTGCCTAAGGCCCAGCATGCTAGAGAAGCTAGGGGAGCTCCTCCCAGGAGGCCAGGCCCCCCAGAACAGAGTCCTTGATCCCTTGAGGGATTCCTCCTGTACCCACCCACCCCAGAGTCAGCTTCCATGGGAAAGTATCCCCTGCAGTAGTGGTTTGGGGGTATGGTGTTCAGGGGGAGATGGGGCAGGAACCCAAGCCTCCCCATGAGGACTGCTTGGTGACACAATTCAGTGAGGACTGTGGCAGGGGGTAAAGGCAGCAGGGGTCACCTCTATCTCCAGCCCTTGTCTCAGAGGCCTGTGTCCCAGGCCCTTGACTGTCCCCAGTAGAGGGACAGAAGTGAGGCTGGTGGGGGTTCTGGATGTCTTAATGCACTGGGAAGAAGTGAGGCTGCACAGCAATCTGCCCTTCCTCTGCCCCTCCAGGGCCAGGTCAGGCAGGGCGCAGGCTGGGCTTCAGACCCAGATGGGGGTAGGGAGAAAGCAGCTCCACTGGAGGGGGGCTCCCAGCATGGCACGCCTGAGCAGCAATCTGGAAGCTATTGGGCTCGTGCGTTTCTGCGATCCAACGCGAATGCCAGGCCCAGTTCATTTCCTCTAAGGAAACACAACCTCAGGGGATAATTAGAGCTTCTTTGCGTATACAATCCCATATTGTTTATCCAACACAAATTAAAAAATGTGGGCCCTGAGAACATGGAGTGAGAGATAAAGGAGACCTCCTCCTACTCATCCTCCTCCTCCTCCTCCTCCTCCTCCTCCTCTACCTCCTCCTCCTCCTCCTCCACCTCCTCATCCTCCTCCTCCTCCACCTCCTCATCCTCCTCCTCTTCCACCTCCTCCTCCACCTCCTCATCCTCCTCCTCCTCCTCCTCCTCCACCTCCTCATCCTCCTCCTCCTCCCTCCCAGCTGGATCTCATTACCCTCCCCAGCCAGGCCAAGCCCCAGCCCCAGCCTTGCCCCCACTCTGCCAGCTGCTGCTCCTGACACAGCCTTTGTGTGCCCCTAGACCCAGATCCTCAAATTCAGGGCCTGGGATCCTTCCTAGCCTTCCTCTCTGTCTGTCTGCCTATTGCTCTGTCATGAAAGGTGGCTCTGCAGTAGGCTTCTCTCACCACAGTGCTTGGCAAAGAGTGACCATTTGTCCATGTGTCCGCTCAAGGACCCTCCCACTGAGGAACGCGGGAATGTCAGCCCACAAACACAACTCAACACCCAGGAGCAAAGGCAAGGCCTGTGCCCTAGGGGTTTCTGGGAAGGAAGGGCTGGTTCTCTTGGCCCTGGCCTGGGCCCTAGGTCTCTTCCACTGCCCAGATGCACTCCACCCAGACAACAGGGAGCCCAGTCAGCCTGGCCTGGGGGCCCCTCCGCAAAGCCCAGCCCCTCTTTCCCCAGGCCTCAGCTCAACAAAGGAGGATTCTCAGCTGGGGCGGCTCAGGGCTGGAGGAAGGAGGGTTGCGGGTGGGAAATAACTTCAGAACCCAAGGTTGGCCATCTCCATGAAAGCCCTATTATTTCTCGGGTTGCTAAACATCTTGCTCAGCATGGCCAATTCAGCTCCCCTCACTTCCCTGTCTCCCCCTAGGAATAGCTCCACATTCCAACACTGCATAGCCAGCCTTTCTCAACCATGGGAGGCCGGACAGGAGGCGAGGCATGGGCAGGGAGGGGTTGAGGAGGGCGGAGAGCTGCAGAGGGAGAACTCACCTTCCCCAGGCCTTAGAGAGCAAAGACAGCCCCATGGAAGTCAGTGCATCATCAGCTCTGACCTCTTGGTTTCTCTTGTATCACAGCCTGCTTCTCAGGGGTGCCTTGTTCTGGGGGGCCTGCCTGGGCTTTTCTCGGGGGCTGGGAAGGTGTCCCCCTATCCACTGGTAGCTAAGCAGAGTAGCTTTTCTGCCTCCCAGGGCCTGGGGCTGGCAAGGACAGGCCTCTCTGTTCTGCACCCCTGCCCCCCCATCACTAAGAAGGCAAGAGAGCTGGGAGATCAAATGGACTCTCTGCTGGGGGCCAGGCCCTCCCACTCTCCCGCAGGCACAGAGCAGGGAGCCGGCCGGCTGGGTGAGCAGAGTTTGACTTGAGATAGAATTTTCTCTGGTTGAAGTGAAGAGGAAGTTGTGTGAGCTGAGAACACATTCCCTGTCTGGTCTGTCCTTTCAGCTCTCCTGGTATTTTTTTTTCTTTTGGTTTGTCTCTGAGCTGCAAAGAACATGTGCTTGGCAGATTTCTTATTAACTCTGTAGATCTCTCTCTTTCTCACTTGCTCTCTCTCTCTGTCTGTATCTGTTTCTCTCCTTTTTGCTTGCTTGACAGAATTTAGATTAGACAAAACATGAGCTCATTTCTGCCTGAGAAAAAAAGAAAACCACTCCTCCTCCCCCGCCCCCACCTTCTCCTCCTCTTCCTAGCCTCACTCACCTCTGCTCACCAGGCCGGGGGTGGGGGGTGGGGGTGGCAGGCCTGCAGAGACATCATCTCTAAGTCAGGGCTTGGGGTGCTATTGCCCCCACGTTGCCCTGGCAACCAGCTCTGGAGGGCAGATAGTCCCACAGTCCTGCAGTCACAGGCCTTCTGCCTAGAGTCTAGGCAAGGGGTAGGAGGCAAGGGGGCAATCTGGAAGGGACACACGTAGGTCCTGAGGGGTAAATAGGCAAGGTGGCCTGGCCAAACCCTGGGCAGCATCTGCATTCAGCACGCAGGCCCCAGACTCGAACGCCACCTGGACCTCCCCATTCCTCGCTTTCCTCTTTTGTCACTCTCCTGGACATTCCTGGACATCACCAGGCCACCTAACCAGCTCATTACCTCTGAGCACTTGCCAGGGTTGCCCCCCGAACTGCTGAGCAAATCACTGAAGCTCCTTGTTTCTCTCTTCATGGATACGGCATATGGGCCAGTGGCTTGGGAGGCCCATCTGAGGTGGAAATCCCAGCTTTATCACTCACTTGCCGGGTCTTGGTGGAATCATTTCCCCTCACTGAACCTCAGTGTCTTGTCTGTAAGACAGAGATAGTAAACTCTACCTTACAAAGTCGTCCCGAGGTTTAAATGACATTTAAATCAATTTTGGCCTCCTGAAATGGGTGAAAACCACTAGCAGAATCTCTGATACATTGTAGATGTGCAATAAATCTCCTCCTCCTTCTCCTCCTCCTTCTCCTATCTCTCCCTGTCTCTATCTGTCTCTCTCTTTCTCTGTCTGTTTGCCCTCCCTCCCTCCCTCTCTCTCTCTCTCTCTCTCTCTCTGTTTCTCTCTCTTTTTCTCCCCAGCACTCTTGCTCTCTCACCCAACAGAATACAGGAGTAGAAGAACAGCAGGAAAGATTGTGCTCAGACATAAGAAAGAACTTCCTAGGAGTGTAGTGGTTAGGACCCGAAAGAAATGCCCATGGGGATCTGTAGATTCACCTTCCAGCATAAGATGGAGAAGAGTTGCCTAACCTGGAAGGAGAATGGCAGGAGTCCTGCCCTGGAGGGTATGAAACAGCAGATTGACCCTGGTTTATGAAGGAACAGAGCCTTGGGTTTGGTCATTTGCCTCTCTGACCTTCAGTTCCTCATCTATACAGCAGAAGGGAGGATTTTGCTCCTCTCAAAGCTGTCATGAGGTATCTTCATCAGCTTCTGTGGGCTGCCCAGATGCGTCCCTTTGTTATTCTGCACCAGTGGGGAGGAAGGCCAGAGGGAGTTTCTAGGGCTTTCCTAGTAGCCGAGGCTTCTGTGCTCTCAGGGACCCTTCTGGGCACTCAGGGACCCTTGTGGTAGTCCTGGCAGGCAACGATCCAGCGCAGTGGGGGCCGCAGCCCAGGCTCCAGGACAGGTGGGCCCCTCTGAGTCAGTGGGCCCCCCTTACTCTTCACAGCCACCCCCAACACCCACCCAACCACCCACCCTTGAGCTATCCGTCAGCCAAGCAAGGCAGTATTGCTCTTTAATCTCGTTTTATAAATGAATCCCTCTCTTCCCTTAATCGTTTTCATTGCCTGCCTCTGAACCCACTCCAATCCGTCTACTGCTCCTGTACCTTCTCCCACTTATCATCCCCTTCTCGTCCGCTGGCTGCAGAGGGGCCCTCCACACAGCTTGCTGGGGCCACCACATTTGCATCCTCAGGTGAGAGGGTGAGCTCCAGTTCCCAGTGGGTCCGGCCCCTTGGAGACAGCTGAGGGCAGCAGAAGCGCATGGAGGCTGCAATCTGACACAACTGGGCTGAAATTCTAATGCTTCTGCTTACTTGCTCAGTAGCCCTAGGGAAGTCTCTCCACTTCTCTAGGCCTCAGTGTTCTCCATCTGTAAAATAGAGCATCTGGCAAAACCCCAGGTGAGAAATCAAGTGCTTTGCAAAGGGCTGGGCATATTTTAGTCACTCTCTTCCAGGGAGGGCAGGTCTCCAGAGTCACCTCTCTCATAGGCCCTCTCAGCTTATCTTCTCACCTGGACCCTGCCCCCACAGCCCTGGAGCTCCCTGGTATGCGCACAGGGCCCCACAGCCCACCCTGGCCACCAACAAGAGCCCCAATCCCCAAGCCGCTGTCAGCTTGTTTGGGGAAGGATAGGCTTCGCCTGCAACAGGAAGAAAGCAAGCAAGACCTGAGATGGCATGCCAGCAATGGAGACGGTAGAGAGAGGCCCTGAGCACAATGCGGTGGGGCCTTCTGGCCCTAAGCTCAAAGACATGGCCAAGATGCTGGGAGTTCCTCTTCACTTAATCCCCTAGATTCTCTCTGGAGAAGGCGGCTCCTCTGTCTGGCCACCTGTGCCTCGGGGGGCTAGGACAGGGTTGAAGGGACTCGCTCTGTGGAGCACCTGCTTTGATAGGCCTTGGCATTTTCTTGACAGCCCAGTGAGGCCGGCTCAGAGAGTCTTATCTCCGTTTTCCAAACAGGAAAACTGAGGCTCACAGAGCTAAAAAAAACCATGCCCAACTGAGTGCCTACGCCACGCTGGGTGCTTGTGGATTGAGCAGCAGCGAACAGGGTTGACATGCTTCCCACCTGCACACAGCCTACCATCTAGACAGAGGTAGAAGCAGGGTTTGAATCCTGGCCTGTCTGACGCCAACACCTGTGCTTATAACCAATATAAGCATATGTTATATTGTGCTTATAATATAACAATTATATGCACATTTCAGACAAAGAAAAGAAAAGCCATTCTAGTCCTATGACACAGGGGGAGGCTGACAGTGACCAAGAGGCTTCTTGGGGCCAGTTCCAGCCCTGTAGGAGCTGACGATCTAGAGGAGCAGAAAAACCCTCCTGCAACAAGGCAAGGACATGGATGGGGCTGTGGGGGCACAACAGAGCGGGCAGCATCTGCAGGGGTCGGCAAGGCTTGATGGGCTGGGACTTCTAAGCTGGATCTTGAAGGATACCTAGGAGTTGGCCAATCCAGGGAGGAAATGGCATGCTAGATAGAAGGATGAGTAACTGCCAGAGCTAGTGCCAGCAGACCCATGCCCGTGGGGATCCCAGCCTGCCCTCCCTGCAGGGATGGAGCAGTTTGAAGAGCCTGGGTTCCTATCTCTGTTTTGCTCTTTACTGGATGTGTGGCCTTAGATAAGGACTGAGCCTCTCTGAGCCCCAATCCCTTGCTGTGAGTGCTGGGTACCTAGTCAGTGTGAGATGCTAAGTAGCCACTAGCATTGTTATCCTCATCATTATCTTCACTAAAACTATCATCTGGGAACGTGCTGGGCTGCAGGGGGCCTCACAAGCAGTCCCTGACCCAGCTCCATCCTGCTCTGCCTGCCCCTTCCGCCAAGTTTTCCCACCTACTCTTACTTCCCTCACCTCCAGCTCCTGCTCTTTCCCTGAGCCTTCCCCTGCCCCTACTCTGTGGCAGACTGGATTGGCTCCAGATAAAGTCCACAAGATCAGGCCCTCTCAAGCTCCTCGCAGACTTTAGAGCAACTAGCACCCTACCTGCCCAGCCACACCATTTTGAGGCTGGGGGAGGGGTCAGGGAAAGAAAGATGGAGCAGGAAGATTTTCTCTCCTATTCTAGTTGGGGTGTGTTCTGCCATGCAGCCTGCATGATCTAGGCTGAGGTCTGTCTCCTTTATCTGCTTTGTCCACCTCAGAGGCAGGGAGGAGGGGAAGAGAGTTATTTAGAGTGAGAGAGTAGATGCAAGAATACCCCCCACCACAGCCCACCTTAGACCTCTACCACTGACACCTAAACGCAGCGCCTCCTGAGCAGCATGGGGTTAACCCTCCCTGGGCTCTCTGCACTGCTAAGGCCTGGCCTTTTCCAGCCCTCTCCCCAGGCCAGGGAGATGGGGAGGGGGCAGTGAGGGAGGTAGGGGAGGTGGGGCCAGAAGTCCAGCCTGGTTCTGATTTTCCTGGCTGGGGCTGGGAACCAGAGCCTGGTCTGTCTTCAATCCACCCTCCGCCCCCTCCTGCAACACTTCTCTGCTTTCCGGAGTGGCCTATAACCGCAAACACATTTGCTAATGCAGCTAGCCTGCCTGCCCTGGGACAGCTGGCTGGGCCGTGTTCCTGGTGCCAGGCCAGGCAAAGGGCAGGGGGCCTGGCTGGGAGAGGGGCCTGAGGCTCCTGCTCCTCTGCTAAGCTCCCTGTACGGCCCTGGTCACTGCCCCTCTGGCTCCGTAGCCCCTCTCTACTTCGTCTCCTTCAATGCCTGAGGTGGGTGTCAGAGAAATTGAGGCCACTAGAGGGAAAGGCTACATGGCTGGCTACACGTTAGCCAAGAATGGGACAGCTAGACATGCTCTTTGGCCAAGAGAACACTTTGCCTGGCTGGGCTAAAGCGTTTCTGGGCCTCTCCGTCTAAGAGAGGCCACCTATAAGAACGTAAAATCTAGGGCCCAGGGAGGACTGGGAGTTTATGGGCTGCCCAGGAAGGCAAGAGCAGAAGGAGGCCAGGACTTCTCTCTGCCACTATGTGACTTGGGTAATCACTTATCTTCTCTGAGCCTCAGTTTCTCCATCCTGCCCTGACTACTTCACAGGCTTGTGATATGGGAATGAATAGGCAAGTGTCTTGTAAACTGTAAAGTGCTGTGTCCATGAGAATGATCATTCGACCAGATCATATGCTCTATCATATGGCTGAGCTACCTCTGTGTCCCCTGGGACCCCAGCCCTGAGTGCCATCGTGAGGGACAGCTAGAGAGATGGGCCTGGGGACTGAGAGACACAAGTCAGTCCTCTCTCTTGTCAGCCCGAGTTCCTGCAGCCTCTGAGAACTAAGACTGAGTCCTGAGGTCCCTGAACTCCAGAGCTGGAGCCCATCCCCAGCCAGACGTCAATCCCAAGGCCCCAGCCTCACTCCACTGCCTCCATCCACCCTCCTCCCCATCTCCTCCCATCACACACAAGGCATGCAGATCAGCTTCCCCCTGCCAAGACACCCCCACCAAGTCCCACAGCCCCTCTCCAAAGACAGGGGCCTTTCTTTGCCAGGTTCCTGAAGGCTTTTCCACTTAATAGGGCCTTGAAATCCATTTGCCGTAGACTGTGAACTTCCTCTTCATGCTCCTGCCCGCTGGCGCTCTTCTAGGCTGACCCCCACCCCACTTCCACCCCTACCCTGGTATCCGCCAGCCCATGGCACAGCAGCTGTCACCCTGATCTCCCCATCCCCAGGCCTCTGAGGCCAAGCAGAGGACACCTGGAGGAGGTATTCAGGGCCCAGGAAGCAGCAGCAGCCTGAGCTGAGACAGGGAGCTGAGAGCTTGCTCCCTAGGTGTGTCCTAAGCTCCAGCCAAGACGCAGAGGGCTGCTTCCCCATCTCTCAGCCCACTAGAAAAAGAGGCTGCCTCCTTCAAGACTCTGAAGCCATCAAGGCATTCCTTCCTAGATCAAACCTCTATCCCTCATGGCCCTTGCTTCTATTGCTGGTGGAGATGCATGACAGTGGCCTGATAACACTTCAGACATAGCTGGCAAAGTAGGCAGTCTGGCTTCTTGTCCTGTCTTAGCCAAAATTCATAACCTTGGGCTAGTCTGGTCCCTCCTTGGGCCTCTGATTCCCTTGGAGTTCCTCCCCACCCAACTTTGACCTCCTCTTGTTTCTTGGATTAAACTCTGCCCTCTGCTTCCCCAGGGTAGTCAATTCCAGGTCTCTGTGCCCTTATTCCTGGAGTCCAAAAGGCTTTCATGTTCTGCCACAAACTTAATTTCTGATTCCACAAGTCCCTCTGAAGCTGTAGAAATGGCAGGTACTATGGCCAGGTATTTCATGCCTTCCACCTCATTTTGGCATTAATAGCTCCATGATACATGGCGAGGAAACTGAGGCTCAGAAAGGAGAAGTGACTGACCCATGGTCCCAAGGCCAGGAAATGGTAGAGCTATGACTTGAACCTGGGTGGTTGAACTCTTCAAGCATCTGTGTTCTTTCCTTGCCCACATCCTCAGGCCCATGCCTGCACACCAATGTACCCCGTGATGGAAAGAGGACCCATTAATCCATACTTTCTTTTCAGTAGCTATTCGCAGAGCTTCAGATCCTGGTCAGGCTTCAAACAATGAGATCCATGCTGACACATGTGCAGCTTGTGAACTACTCTAACTGAAGTTTCATCTCAGCTCTGTTTCCCTAAAATTATAATATTCAAAAGCTAAAGCCAGAGTGAAGAAGAAAAGTGTGCCCCAAGGACAGAGCACTTGGTAGAAGGAAGGACTGCCTTGTGGGCCTCAAATCACCCAACCCAGCTGAGTACCCACTACATGTCAGCCACTGCTGGACACTTTCATACACCATCTCTTGTTTAAATACTCACAACAACCATTTGAGCTAGCAATTATTTTGGCCTTTTTATAGACTGGGAAACTGAGGCACAGATAGGGGAAGTAAATTGCCAAAGACCATACAATGAGAAGGTGGTACAGTATTTCTCGCATCCTTACTCACACACCTCAGCCTAGCCTGTCCTGAAGGGAGGAAAGGTGATGTCTGCAGGAAGAGGTCCCCCTGTCCCAAAGATGCAGGGCCCAGACAAGAGTGACACAAGCACAGAGAACCTTTATGGCAGGGGCAGAGCTACAGTTCCCTCGGCCAAAATTTGCTCTCACCCTTGCTGCCTGGAGCTCACCCTTGCTGCCTGGAGCTCACCCTTGTGCAAGCTCGGGGGGGATGCCTGTCTCTCTCTATATATATCTTTCTCATACCTCCCCACACTGGTATTTAGCAATGAATTTGTGTGAAACCTGGACTGAATTACCACTCATTACCCAACCTGCATCATTCCAAATCCCTGGCATTAACGCAATCAATGGAGGGGAAGCAGGCTCTCATCGGCCACCTGTCGTGCCCACCCAGCACTGACTTTCCAGTGCTGTGTCACCCCAAGCCCTCATCCTCCTTGCATGTGGATGGCCCCACACATTATTTACACAAGTGCCTGTCGAATTGGAGCAGGTCCTCTACCCACACAGGAGGCCCTCCCCAAAACTCGGTTGAATGAAGACATGCATATTTGTTCTTTCAGTGAACATATATGGGTACCAAGTATGTGCCAGGCACTGCTTCAAGGCACTGGAGGTATAGCAGTGAACAACCAAACTCCTTGTTTTCATGGACCTTAGAGTCTAGAGAGAGGAGGGATGGACAATTATACATTAACAAGGTAGTCCCAGATTGGGGCAGGAGCTAGGAAGAAAATAAGCCAGGCTTATGTAATTGTGATGTAAGGGGGGCTATTTTAGGTTGAGTAGTCAGGTAGGGCCTCAATGAGGAGGTAATGTTTGGACTGAGACCTAATTGACAAGAAGGAGCTGGCCCTGTGAGGAGCTGGGGGAAGGGTTTGAGGGAGAAAGAACAGAAAGCGTAAAGGCACTGAGGTGGGATTTACGAGGTGGAGAAAAGGGCTATAAGCTGAAGTTGGAGAGACAGATAGGGATCAAATCATGTAAGGCCTTATAAGTCATGGTAAAGAGTTTGAGTTTTATTCTAAGTGTAGTGAGAAGCCATTAGAGGATTTTAAGCATGTTTAAGAACATGACTGAATTTGTGTTTTAGAATGATCACTCTGGCTGCTACAAGGAGAACAGATTGCTGAGGGGCAAGGGTAGAAGCAGGGAACCCTATTGCACTAGTCCGGATGAGGGATGATGGTGGCCTAGGCTAGGTTGGCGGCCACAGAAAGAAGTGGATATCAAGTAGGTAATTAGACATGCCAGTCTGGACTTCAGTGGAGATGTCAGTCTCTTCCCAATAACCTCCATGGATGGTTTCTCCATATCTCCACTTGGATGTCCAGGCAGGCATCTCAAATATACCATGGCTACAAAAGAATCCTTGATTTCCCCACCAAACCAGGCTGTTAGATGCATAAACATGGGATTTAGGGGAGAGATCAAGATTGGAAATACAAATTTGGGGGAGTCATTGGCATATAGATGGTATTTAAACCCGTAGGGCTCGATGAGGTCATCTACTGAGAAAGTACAAGCAGAGAAGAAGAGAGCACCTAAGACCGAGCTCCAGCATTTAGAGGAGGAGCCTTCAAAGAACCACAGAAGGAACAATCAGTAAAATGAAAGGAAAAGCATCAACCAGAAGAGTGTGGCTCCAGGAGGGAGAGGTCAACTATAGCAGATTCTTCTGAGAGGTCCAGAAAAGCAAGACAGATCGTTGGGTTTGGTAATGTGAGGTCATTGCCGGTCTTGACAAGAGCAAATTCAGTAGAGACGGAAGTCCATTGGGGTAGCAAAAGGTGAGAATGGGCTATGAAGAAGCAGAGACATTGAGTGTAGAAATCCTTTTGGGAGGTTTCATGGTGAAGGGAAGCAGAAGAGATGGGGCAGAAGCTGGAGGAGTATATGGATAAGGACAAAGTAGTAGGGTCAATGGATTGGAGGCCTAAGTGAGAACACAGAATTGTTGGAGTCAGGGTAATAGAGAGAATAATAAGGAAGAATAGAGGGTGGGTTGATTTAAGCCAAGATTTTGAAAGTGATGCAGTTAACAGTGATGGCAAGGTCAAGGGTATGGCCATGGGTATGTGAGACTGAGATGGGGTGGAGGACCAGATTGTTGGATGTGAGGTACTCCAGGAACAAAGAAGCCAGGGTGGCGGGGTGGGTCATCTGTATTAATGAAGAAGTTTCCAAGAACCTTGCCAGGATTAAGGAGTGGAGAGGAGGCAGTGAGCTGCCTACTGACATCTCAGTGAATAGAGGGCACTGACAAAAAAGGTCAAAAGATGACAGTCTCAAGGAGGGGTAGGGGATGAGGCAGTCTTGGGAGGAGCCATTGTTTTGGAAAGAGGAAGAAAGACAAATGGTTTGGAAGCAGCCATGGGAAACAAGGAAGACATCGCCCCCACCTCCCTGCTCAGAGGTTTGTGGGGAGTGTGGGAAAAATAAAGCCCCATCTTGAGGGAGTTGCAGGACAGTTGTGTCCTCAGGGAATAAGAATGAAAGAAATGGTCCTAAGAGATTGGGGTTGTGGGGAGGGGGATCAGTTGCTAATGGTGGATCATGGGTAGCAGAAGGCCGAGTGTAAGGGTTTCAGGAGCTTAGAAGAAATGTAAGATGATGCCCAAATTAGGCAATGTATAGAGCAATATAGAGACTAGAGTTGGGAGGATGACGAAAGGTCAAGGAGGCCTGGGCTTCTGTGGTGATTAAGGTAAACAGGGACGTGAGTCCTGATGGGATAGATCAGAGTTTCTTACAGAATGCACGGTCATCAGTTCAAGCCAGAAGACCTGGAGAGCCTGAGTGACTGACTTCCTGCTGCTGGCTGGAGGTGGGAAGGCCAAGGGTGAGCTAGGACCTGTGACCGGGGAAGCTCTGTAGGCCCAAATAACCTGCAGGGGGCCGCGTCTCTGCTGAGGGAGAAGAGGTCGAACCCAAAACGAGCAGTGTGTAAGCACATGTCCAACCAGGCACACGTGACAGTACACACATGCATGTACACAGAGACCCTAACCCCCACACACAGCCTGAGCATGTGAGCAAAACACTACATACATGCAAACTTGTACATATGCAAGCATGCACACTTTCACACATGCCCACACACACACACCATGCACACACATAATGCACACAAGCCCAACACACCACACATGCCCATATTTCCCCATACCATCTTGTACACACTCACACATGCATGTGCGCATGCACACACACACACACACACACACACACACACACAAACAAGGGAGACTGGGCTTTCTTATGTCTTGCCAAGCCACAGACAGCAGAAAATCAAGCTGAAGTTGAACAATCCAACCCATAAAAGGAGGAGGAGAGGAAGGGGCATGAGAATGAGGTGTGTGTTGGGGAGTCAGGCAGGGGGGAACCAGTGAGCCAAGCACTGAGGAAAAAAATCTAGACCATTTGAAAAAGGGAAAGACTTCAGACAGAGCAGGAATGCAGGCTGTAATTAGAATAGCTTCAACCGTCTCTAGATTCGAAGAGGATAGGCAAACTGGTTGCACATGCAGCATGGCGATCCTTAGCCTAGATAATGTTGGGAATGTACACATACGTGTGCACGTGCTTGCGTGTGTGCATGCATGGGAGCCTGCGAGGGCTGTGGAAAACGCACTTGACAACATGACATTGGGCCCCAGGGAAAGCCAATGTAAGGTGCCTCCCGATTTGCCCCTGCAGCCACCTGCCTTCAGGCTGGACCCCTCACCCAGCCCAGGGCCACTACTACAAAACACACACACACAAGGTCCAGCGGGGTTAGGACTCACCCAAGGCCACATAGCTTGCCAAGTTGAGCCTAGGGGTGACGTGACGTGGTGGTGAAGGCACTGGATTAGAAGACAGTATCCCTGAGTTCAAGTCTTAGATCAGCCACTGACTGGCTGCCTGACTGGGGCCACATCCCTCCCTTTCTCAGGGCCTCTGTAGCCTAAAGGGAGATCTTGGGGTCCTTCCAATCTGGCCCTGAGTATTCATCCAGAAGTGTTGGTTCAGAGCAGCTGGAAGCAGGCAAAGGAAAGAGATTTGTGGGGTGCCCACAAGAGGAGGAGCTGGGCTGGAAGGGACATGAATGTCTCCGGCTCTGCTGGCTCTGGGCAGAGGTTGCACAGAGGGCAAACCTTCACATGTTGGCCTGGCCAGTGTGCTGTGGGTGCCCAAGGGCTGAAGTAGGCCCCAGCAGACAGGAACAGGCGGCCAGGAGGGGCCCCCCTGGCCACAAACATAATCCCTCATATTCCCTCTGGCCCTCCCCTTTCCTTCTTCTCACCTTCCTCCTTCAGGCTTGCTGGGAGGGCCTTGGAGCCAGCTGCTGTCGTCACTAAAAATAGCTCAGCCAGCTTTGGGTGTGAAGGAGCCCCTCTTACTTGCAGGGTCCCAGAGGCCTGGCAGGTGGCAGTTGGTGTCTACGGCCCCTCCAAGCCTGAGAGATCAGATTCTCCTTTTCAAGTGCAAGCTCCAGTTCAGCCCAAACCTCAGGTTCCCCACGCACCGCCCTCTTTGTTCCCCAGTATCCCAGGAACTCCTCTTTAGAGGTTCACACACTGGGTGGCTTGGGTCCTGGTGCTCAGAGAATACTGATAATAATAATAGTAATACTAATAGTTAACACTTATTGAATATTCACTGTGTGTCAGGCGCTCTGCTAAGGGCTTTGCATTCTAACTCACTACTCCTCAACAACTCTCTAAGGTAGGTACTATTACCCTCATTGTGCAGGTGAACAAACTGAGGCACAGACAGCTTAAGTAAATTACTCAAAGTTACATGGCAACACCTGGTAGCATGGGTTTTTTTTTATCCTTTTAATTGTAGATTCCTTCAGGGAGAGAAAAATTCTGATAACGAGAAGAGTTTAAGAGTTACTATTTATTCATCTTCATGTGCAGGGAGCCCCCCTGAGTTCTTCAAAACTGGCTTTATATAGCTGGCCCACTGGGGTGGCTGGAAGAGCCTCGAGGCTAAAGGGATAAAGGATTAAATCCTTGGTTTGCCCCTCACTGGCTGTGTGAGTCTGGGCAAGTACCTTCTCCTTTCTGAGTTTGAGCGTCCTCGTCTGTGAAACAGAAGTAATAACAACGGCTGGCCCCCAGAGTGCTGTGATGATCTGGGAGACAGTGTATCAGAACCCACTGGGCCCGGATGAGTCCACATTGCCCTCTTCCCCCTTCTTAAAGACACCTGGAGGCTTCTTTGTCTCACTCTTTCCAGCGGCAGGGCAGAGCCCCCTGAAGGCCTGTCGAGCGGGCTGTTTTCTCCACGCGGCACTGTTGGCACAGAACCCAGGGCCTCCGGGCTTTTCAGGGGCCTATGAAAATGTGCAAGCCCCAAGAAAATTTATTAGCTCTAAAATATGAAAAGAAAACAGCAGAATTGGAATTAATAAATGTTCTATTATGTGTCTACAAAACGTAATATAATATCAACCTCATTGATTGTTAAATTTAGTATTCCTAAAAATTTGATTACATTTGAAAACAATTTGTTGGTTAGATTTCCTCATTTTGCAAGAGTTCCCAAGTATGCATGATGATTACCAGGAAATCATAGCCAATTGGGAATGAAACAATTTACTCACAGGCAAATCATTTCAAAAGCGGAATTATAAAAATCCTTTGAAAATTTTTATAGCAAAAACTACATTTAATATGGGACGTGGGTGCATTTCCATCTATTTGCTATGCTGTGGGGTAGAGCCACTAAAAGTGAGAGTGCCTGGGGCCTTGGAAGGTCTGGAAAGGGCCTGGGCCCCGAGTGGAAGAGGAGCGAGGGCCCTGCGAGTGAAGGAATAAAAGCGCCTGTGTGAGAAGCGCTATTTGGGGGAGAGAGTCTATGGGCCATGGCGGGCGCTCACTCCTCTGCTTGTTCCCCTCATCTCAAACCAAACAAAAAACCACCCGGGCCACATGCGTGTAGGCGCTGGCAGAATGGCCCTCACGGAGCAGCCCTTTCATGTGCTGCCCTCGGCTCTTATCAAAGGCCCTTTCAAGAAACAGGCATGCCTGTGTGCCTTTCATAATCAAGAAGAGAAATAAACATTATCTGACAAAAAGCGAGAAGAAAACAGCCATGTGTAAACGGTGTCTGTTGGGTTGTCAAGCCTCTGCCCCGGACATTGTCCACTGGGCTGCTCAGTGCCCCCGGGCAAAGGCCCACATGAGGCATTTCTCTCCCATTTAGCACGAGCATCGACTTGGGGTCCCTTGAGGGCCTGTCAGTTTTCTCCTCTCTGATACCAACAGCAGCAGAGCGCTCTGCTTCTCGCGGGCTCACCATGGGAGGCCGCCTTGGCGCAGGCGAGGAGTGGGAGGAACACAGGCCGCCGCTTACTTCTACGTGACCTGAGGCAGGTCCCTTCCCGCTGAGCCTTCTGTGCAACACGGGTGGTGTAAGTCACAGGGTTAGTGTGAGGACGCATTGAGATAATGAATGTCAAGTGGCAAGAATAAGCCTCCGTGCGGTTAAGAACTCAGGATTGGGAGTGGGTTTGCTCTCGATTGCTTAGATTTGATGACTCAGACTCAGACCCCCTACCCCAGGATGCCTGCCTGCTCTGCATGATCTCTGACACCTGGGCTCTGTGCCCAACACACGCCAGCAACCTGACTAGGTCAAGCCTCTCCCTTGTCAAATCTGCATGCCTGGGAATCACTGAGGAGCTCAGGGGCTGGGAGCAGAGACTCCACTGTGACCCCCAAAAGCTAAGATGACTCAGCCTCACCTGGTCTAGATGTTGTCCCTGCTCTAGCTAGTTACCCTATCCTGGTTTCTGCCCACTCTTCCTTACCTGTTCCATGCAGAAACCCAGTGAGGGTACATTTCTGCTAAGAGCTCTCTGTCCTACTTATCGCTGTGGCCAAGGCAGGGAAGAGAGAACCCAGGCAAAAGGACTGGTGGCATTATGCCAGCTCATCCATCAATGACAGGCCAGCACTTGGGCTAAGCCACCATCTGCAGCTGGGCCACCCCATCTCCAGGCTAAACCCCTTGCTGCCAGCTCAGGAGCTTGGCCCACTCTTTTGGCTGCATCTCTCCTCTGCCTCCATCCTCTCTCCCTCAGGCCCCCGCCTCCTTCTGCCCCTCAAATGCCATTAGCCTTCCCTCCTTTATGCTCCTACCACACTTGGTATGTGACTCCATTGCAGTTCTTAGCAGTTCTTGCCTCCTTGGACCAAGGAGTTCTGGCATCTGTAGCCCTTAGATGGCAAGGGCAGAGGCTGTATGGTTTCAACACTAGGTCTTTGGTGCCCTGCACTGGGCTTGGCACAGGCGTATCTGCTGAATAGGAGGGAATTCACCACAGGCAGAGGGAGCAGAGAGATAAGTAAGAGAGATTCTGTCCTTCCAGCTCTAGATGCCAGGACTCAGAAGATCTGGGCTCAAGTCCTTGACCATTTTTAGCTGTGTGACCTTAGGCAAGTCACTTTCCTTTCCTGTGAACCCCACTTTTATCGTCAGAAAAATTAGCTTCCCAATCTCTTCCCTGCCTCCTGGCTAGGGCTGTTGTAAAGATCAAAGGAGAGAATGGTTGGGAAAGTCCATGAGACCTTGTGAACTGCTGGACCAGTGGCTGAGGCTCTGTGCATTTGCCCAGCCTGGGAGTTCCTCTGAGTTCATTTTCACAAGGAGACTGCAAACCCTGGGAACATGCAGACGGGCCAACTGCACACACTAACACCATGCCTGCTAGACTGCTCCATCGCAGAGGAAACCCAATTTGCCTATTACCATGTGATGACTCACATTCGTGCCGTGTGGTCCAGTTCACAACATCAAGAGGGCTTTCTCTGCCCGCTAATTTCTTTAATCCCTGCTCCTACCCCACCTGCCGAGCACCCTGGGCCCCATTTGACAGTTAATAATATGATTAATCATAATGGCAGCTAGCACTTTTCAAGGACTTACCATAGCTCTGAGTATTTTGCATTTATTAATTCACTTAATTCTTACAACACTAACAAACAGGTACAATTATTTTCCCCATTTTTAGAGATGAGAAAACTGAAGGTCAAAGAGGTTAAGTAACTTGCCCAAGATTATAGAACTAGTACATGGCAAAGGTGTGGTTTGGCCCTAGGCATTCTAGCTCTAGAACCTGTGAGTGTAACCACTTTGCTACACCACCTGTCAGACAAGACACTGAGGCTCTGAGAGAGAAAGTGACTTGCCCAAGGTCACCCATACAGTGAGTTAGTGGCATTGCCTGGATCCTCTAACTCACATCATCAGCACTTCCTACAGCCTGGACTTTTCTGTTAAATAGTTAATGAGGTGTGAATGCACACTTAGCTGCACTGTCTTTGTGGAAGGGGGGAGGCCCTGCGTGAAGGAAGTCAATCATAGGTATTTCTTTTGTTTACAATTCAACAAACACTTATTCTTGCCCTCTGGGAGACACTTATTCTAATATTGCACTGCAGGAACAGAGGTAATCCAGGAACAAACAATGGCTCTGCAAACAAAGCTGGACCTGGGAGGATGCAAAGAGCTGGAGAGATTGGAATGAGTGAAGAGCCATCACAAGCAGGGGCACTACTCAAGCAAAAGCGCCGCCATGGGAGAAGGCCTGGTGTGCTCTAGGAATAGTGAGGAGTCCAAGGCGACTATAGTCTTTGTGGGAGAGAAGTAGGGCCCAATGGTCAAAGGACTTGGATACCAAGCTAAGGAATTGAGACTTGATTTTTGCAGGTGACAGGGAATCTACTTTCCTTTGGTTGCAGAGAGAAGTAACACCCACAGAGTCACTCAAGAAGAGTAGACTGTGAGAGTCATGGTATGTCCCAGCTAGAAAGGACACTGAGACCTGAAGAGGGGCCAATGACTTGGGCAAGGTCAACCAGTGAGTTTATAGGAATCAAGCCCTAATTTGGGTCTCAGAAGACCTTGGGGATTTGTACAAGAGGAGGGAGGAGGGGCCGTGAGAGCAGGGGTCCCAGGGAGAAGGGAGGAAAGGGGCCTGACTTTGGGCAGCCCCACATCTCATCCTTATGCCCATCCAGGCTATCAGGTGTGGCTTTGAGTAGGGGGCTCCCTACAGGGGCAGCCAAGCCCTGGAATCCTGTTGGCTGCCCAGAAACCTGGGCCAGGGCCCATGTCCCAGGGAGGACCCCAGAGCTAGGTCATGGGTCTCCTTTCCCTTGGTGGAAAGCCTATGGGGAAGGGTTTGTCAGGGGGATAGAGGGGCTGGCTGGGTCTGGATGGGCAGGCAAGTGTCCTGCTTTGAGAGAAGCCAGGCCTAGCTCGGAGTGGGCAGCCATCCCCAGCTTGCCAGGAAGCCAATTAGAGCTGGGGTGAGGTGGGGTCCTATTGGCCTCTGCCCTGGGTCCTCCACTCCCACCTGGAGATCATTAGATTCACTAGGAGGATCCCCGTCAAGAGAGCTAGACTCCTGGGATAGCTCAAGGTGAAGGGGAGGCTGGCAGAGAGGACCCTTATGCCCAGACCTCACACCGAGGGCCCCCCACGGCTGTTGGCTCCCTTGGGCATGTCAAAAGGACATTTCAAAGACCTGGATGGCCCCTTATCAAGTCATGCATGCCCCTCTACCCACGTGACAGGCCATGTGTCCAACTCCCATAGGGAAGTATGGACCTATGGGCTTGGAGGGGAGGGGCTGCTTCTCAGAACAATGGACTGATTCATCAGACAAAAGCTGCTAGGAGAGTGTTAAACTCTGGGACTGGGAAGATGGGATGCAGGAATCCCCAGGATGCATTGCGCTGGGGGAGCACATACAGGGGCTGAGACCATGCCTCTTCTTCTCTAACCTCCAGACTCAATGGCCAGTTCCCCAATCCTCAATGTCCTCATCTGTAAAATGGGCATAATTCCCCCGTCACAGGGCTGTTGTGAAGCTGAAACAAGAGACTAAAGATAAAACTCTTAGAACAGTCCCAAGCACAAAGTAAGTACCCAGGAAGTGCTAAGCCAGCTGACTCCTTTTTTGTCCCTACAGAGGGGTCAGGACAAAACAGATGAATATTCACCAGTCCATGAAGCTCCTACATAGTAGAATTTGAAGATCCCGTATCATCTAGCCCCTGCCTCCTCTATCCTACTGATGCAGCAGTAGAGGCTCAGAGAGGTTGAGTGACTTATCCAAGACCACACAACACATCAGTGGCAGCACTGGGACTAGAACCCAGGTTGCCTGTGTGGGAGATCAAGATTTGGCCACCCTGAAATATATCTCTTTACCTTGATTGTTTTCTCTGACGGACATTTGACCTCCCCCACTAACTGCCTAAAGAATTTGACATAGAAGACCTGTTCCAGGGAGAAGTTCTATCTGATGGCTGTAATATAATGTAAAATAGATGTTATAATAGGAAAGGCACCAACAAGCCCACCTTATCAAAAATTCTGTCTTTCTGGCCACATTCTCTAGATGGCCCTGCAAAGAGTTGCCAGACAGACATTTACATTTATAAGGGAAATCTCCATTTGTAAAGGTGTCTCCCTCTCTGTCTTGGGAAGAGGGGGGATGACCTCATTTCTAGAAACTTATCAATGTGGAAGGTGAGGCCTTAAATCTGCATAATAACCTTACTCTTGTTTACTGTGCTTTAGTGGTAATCTCCTGTAACTGACTCCCCTGACCCCCAACATCCTCCTTTGTCTTTAGCTGAAGATGGTATTTAAGATGAGAATTTCTGCTATTGTGTTGAGAAACGCAGTGTCCCTGGTTTCTCTCATGTATACGTGTTATTAAACTTGGTATTATTTTCTCCTGCTAACCTGTCTTGTTAATTATTTGGCCAGCCATAAGAACCTTAAGGGAAAGGGCAGAGTGGGATTCTCCCTCTTCCCCCACACCTGCATCACAGAACACTGGAATGCTGTTTGTCTCACAGCCCCGGCTCAGCCCAGCAGCAACACCCAGTGATTTCTAGTACCACTCCTTCTCAACAGGATGCGACAATGAGGATGCTGGAGGTTTTGTCCCAGCAGGCTGAGGCTGGAGATGGGGTGTTCTCTGCTTTCACTCCATGCTGCAACAGCCTGGGCCCATGCAGGCCTTGAAAGAGAGACAGAGAGAGAGAGAGACTTTATTGGGCTACCATATCACATTGCAAGCTCCTATCTCATTTGCTGTTCACTAGTCCCTGGCCCCCCTTCTCTCGCTCTTTCGCGGGCGGATCTGCATGGTTTGCATTATTCCCCTTCCCGTCCACCCCCTCTCCGGATATCTTGGTTCCATATTTTCCATGCCGAGGCTCAGTTTACTCCTGGCTAGGCTCCGGGAGTGCACCTGGGTTCTAAGAGAAAGGTCTGGGGGGTGTGAGTGTGCTGGGTGGGGGACTACTGCTGGTCATCCTGCCTTTCTCTCTGCGGGGCAGCTGACCAGAGCATCCTCCCTACCCTCTGCCTTTCACTCTCTGCCCCTGAGACAGCAGCAATTCTCAAAGCAAATGTCACAGACGTCTGCTCCTGAATCACTTGATGCTAGTCAAAAATGAAGATCCCCGGGGCCCTATCCAGACCAACTGAGTCAGAATCTCTGGGGACAGCCCAGGAAACTTTATGATGACTGGTGTTGCATTTGTAAATATTCTGCTTGATCCTTTGCCTTTAATTCTTCACTGGCAGGGTGTTCATTTTGATAGCTGACCTTGGTCACTCCCATTCCAAGTTCATTTAACAAATGTTCACTGATCGCCCCCAACACTTTCTTGGTTTCCCTCCTAACTCTCTGGCTATTCTTCTGTTTCCTTTCCTGGCTCTTCTTTCTCTCCCATTCCTTAGATGCTGAAAAGCCCAGGGATTGGTCTTGTCTCCTATTTTTCCGCACCACTCAATCTCCCTGCATGAGCTCATCTTCTCTCAGCTCTAGCTCCTATCTGAGTGCTGATAATCTCCACCACAAACCTCCAGCCCAGCCCTCTCCCCTGAGCATCAGCCCCATCCCAGCTTGAGTGTCCCGCAGGCCCCTCAAATTCAACAGGACTCGTACTGAGCTCATCTTCTTCACACACCCACTGAACTTTCTGAGGCGCGCATCTGATTTCGTCACTTAAAAATCTTCTGGGAACTCTCCATGGCCTACAAGATAAAGTCCACACTCTGTAGCCACAACGCAGGGCCTGGCCCTTATTTACTTCTCTAGCCTGCTCTCTCCCGACTCCTCTCCTCAACCCCTCACTCCTGGCTGCCCTGCTCCAGATCGGTTGAATGACTCATAGTTCTATAAATCCAGCAGACGCCCCTCACCTTTGGCTGCTACATAAGTTACTCCCACTTCCTGAGACACAGGGACTCTGGAGCCAGCTCGGCCACTTACTAGCTGTGTGTCACTGAGCAAGATGCTGTACCTCTCTGGGCCTCCCTTTCTTCATGGTAATGATAAAATGGTAATGATAATAATGGTACCTCATTTATAGAGTTGTTATGAAGATTCAGTAAGTTATAAAGCACTTAGAATAGTGTCTGGAACATATTAAGTGCTCAGCAAGGATAGGTCATTATTATATACCTTTCTTACAAAAAAGTGTAACATACTATATATGTAGCTTGGTATCCTATTTCTTCCTGTGGGGTAGGATTTTGTCAGGCGGAGAAGGGCATTCTAAGCAGATGAGGCAATCAGTGCAAAAGCATAGAGGTGGGGAAAATATGTGATGTGTGCTTGGGGAAATTCAGAGAGGACCAGCATGGCTGGAGATGTAGACAAGGGCTGGATCCCAAGGGCCTGGAAGTCTCCCTTGACATGATTGGGCTGGGAAGCAAGCCCAGGACTCCGTGAGGCTCCTGTGCGCACTGCCTCATAGTTGTAGAACAGGCTTCTCAGCCCTCACATCCTCCTGCAGAACCCCCACGGGGGCAGCTGGGACAGGGACTGGCCCTGCCCAGGTCCGGAGCTCTAGGCCTGCTTCCCACTCAGGCATCTGAGGCATTCTTTCCTCCTCAGAGACGAGAGGAGGGGGAAGGGGCTACACGGGTAGGGCCCCCTCAGCATCTGGAGGCGCCACCTTGGGGCGAGCTTGCCTCTGAAAGCCCAGGATGGGGAAGCCAGGGTGAAGGGGCCAGGGCAGCCTGCCAGGGTGGGCTCCCCTTCTCAGCTGAGGTCTAATGGGAGCTGACAAGAGCAGCTGTGGGCCTTTGATCTGCCCTTCAGGTATGTGTCCAAGCTCAGGATGGGGAAGCTGGAATGAGGAATGTTGATGGGAGCGGAGATAAGAAAGGATCAGTCCAACCAGGCAGAAAGGGCCTGGGCCACCAGACCAGAGCTCAGAGAAAGAAAGAAAGAAAAACTAAGCTAGAAAAAGGGCTGCACAGCCCCCAAATAAATGGCCTCCTGAAACCTTCCTTCCCCACTCAGGGAGAGGCCCTGAAGGCGAGAGAGGCTCCTCTGGACTCAGACTCTGCCAGGCCCCTCTTGCATGGGTGGGGTTCAGACTGCCATATGGTCTTCATTTCAGGTCTGCACACAGGTGCTCCACCCTGCTGCACCTGGTCAGACATGAGATGGGGCTGGGCTTGAACTGGAGTCAGCCTCAGCAGGTGAATTGGGGTGGGAGCCTCTTGGAGCTGCCAGCCCTGAGATCAGAGGCCCAGCCTGGGCCCAGTGGGTATTTTTCCAATTGGCCCCAGCCCAGAAGACATCTGCTTGGTGTGGCCCAGACAGACCCGCAAGCCTTCCAATTTCAGAGTCTCAGGCCACCATGACTTCCTCAACAGTGTTTTACCAAGTGGTCAACCAGCATTTTGTCGAAGACTTCCAGGGACAAGTTGCTCACCACATCTTTAGGCAGCTTATGGACTTGCTTTGTCACACAGCAGCCCTGTGCCACCCTGTGCTGACTCTGTCTACCTTGACTTCTGCCTCTTTAAATGAAATCCCCAGACGCTGACCCAGAGAAATCAGGGCCTGAGCCCCACAGAACGCTAGGCTGCAGACTGAAAGGACTGGTGAGGAGCTGAGTGAGCTTCTTCTAGGCTCTGAGCAGACCCTGGGGGATCTGAACCAGGTCTCTGGGAGGGGGAGCCAGGCATTAAGGCAAGGAGGAAATGGAAGCACAGAGACAGGAGGGGATTCCCCTGGCATGTAGCTCTTTGCAGCCCAGAGGACTGCTGTCATTCTTGGTCCATTTCTTGACTGTCTCACTTTAGCATCAGAGTGTTACGGCTGGTGGGAACCTGGAAGGCCATCTCATCCCGTTCCCACCTAATTCCCTGCCAAGGACTTCTTGCACATGTCCAGCCCCCAGCAGCTCAATACCTTTCCCTTCGTGGACTGTTCTGGTTGTTAGAAAGTGATTCTCTATTAATAGTCTGAATTCACCTCCCTGTACCTTTCCCCCTGGGCCTACTCTGCTTGATAAACTCTCACGGATGGGGAGGCAACTTGGGATGCTAGAAAGAGCACCACGATGTCTGCTCCAGCCTCAAGTTTTCCCTGGCCTTTCGGTGGTCCCTTCCCCTCAAGGTTGGACCCAATGAGTTTTATCCAGATCAAAGATTTTTTTGTAAATTTTCTGCCCCATGCCAGCTCTTGAGATTTCTGAAAATGGAGACCGTGTCTCCCATTCTTCCCCACAGTTTTCTCTTTTCCAGGATAAACAACTCCAGTTTCTTC
Source organism: Diceros bicornis minor (assembly GCF_020826845.1). Classification (NCBI taxonomy): domain Eukaryota; kingdom Metazoa; phylum Chordata; class Mammalia; order Perissodactyla; family Rhinocerotidae; genus Diceros; species Diceros bicornis. The sequence continues at coordinate 62,598,111 of NC_080781.1, forward strand.
AAGTGATCCTCCTAGCTAGGATGTGAGCTCCTGTCCCCTCCCTAGATGGTCAATTCCCCTCAGTGGGAAGAGAGGGGCAGAAATCCACAGCGGCCTTCCTCAGGCCTCCAAAGTGTCTGCTAAAAGGAAGGCAGGGGAGGGCCAAAGTTGGACTCTCATCTTCTCTATCTCTGCCCAGTCTTCCTCTTGACCTTGCAGCTGCCCCTTTGCCCCTATTCCTAATGGCCGAAGCAGCAGGACCCCAAGCAGCCACCTGATACCTTTGCCAAGTCTTTGTGCCCTCCTGACTTCCTCTCTCTCCTCCTGCCAGGGCCAAACTTTGCAGAGTGGCAGGGAGCTCCCCGGGAAGGAAGCACACCCCCCAGGACCTAGATCATGTTCATTTTCCTGAAGAACCCAGCTCCATGAGCAAGGCAGCCTTGATGACTTCTGTTTGGTTTGCCTGGCTTTACAGTTGCCCCTCCTTTTGGAGCCCTCTCCGCTTCTTCAGAGGCCAGGCGTAGAGATCTGACTGATGCTGGTTTGTGGAAAACGGGATCTGCTTCTATTTAGGAAGTGCGAGCTGGCTACCTCGAGCTCCCAGGGGCCGCTGAAGCATCAGAGGTGGGGCTTGACTCTCTGTAGCAATCGTGGGCCAAAGGCTGAGGCCTGGCCCAGAACCTCTGAGCCCTGGGACCCTGACAAGCCCTCCAGAAGATGACAGCATCAGCAGGAGCTTGCAAACGAATGAGGCAGACCAGCCTCCTCCCTGGCCCCCTTCCTCCTCCTCTTCAGGCTGCTGAAGAGTTGGAATGTTACCCTCTCTCCCTGGGGTGGTCACCTGCTTCCTCCCCACCTGAGCTCTAGGCTGCTAAGGAGGTGGAGGAGGGAGGGGAAGGGGCTGGGGAGCACTAGCTAACCGTGGCCTAGAAGAATGTGCAGAACAGGCGGGTGACAGGGCCCCTTTCCCAGCCAAGGGCCCAGTGATAAGGAAAGGGGAGGAGGCAGCTGGAGGCCAGCAGTGGGAGGGAGAGAAGGAGAGTGCAGAGAATGTGCTGTGTCAGCCTTGTGCTCAGCCCTGAACTAACAACTCTCTCCCCCTCCCCTCCGCTCCCCTCCCCCTGCTCCCTCTCTCTCTCTCTTCCTTCCTCCCTTCCTTCCCATTCTAGGTCTCCATCGCCCTTTCTGTCTTTGTTTCCTTCTCTCTTTGTCTCAGACTCTTTCTGTCGGCCTCTGTTCCTCTTTCCATCCCAGTGCCACTCTCTGTCCACCTCTCTCCTTCCTCTTTCTCCCTCTGTGTGCATCTGTTGCCCTGTCTCTGGGCTTTACTCCTCTGCCTGTGCCTTTCTCTCTCTCTGTTTGCCTTTCTTCCAACCTGTCTCTTTCTCTAGGTCCGTCCATGTGTCTGTGTCCCTGAGTGTGTTTTCCTCTCTCTCGTTTCTTTGTCTCTCTGCTTCTCTGTTTCTCTTCCCGCCTATGTCTGTCTACCTTTCTCTGTCTCTGCCCTGCTCCCTCCCCTGTCATCTCTCCCTTTCTCTCCCCAGTGTGGCTCCCAAGAGGCTTTCAGTAGCTGCTGAAGCACCAAGTGTGAACTCTAGCCCCCTAACTGGCCACCTATGCTTCTGATAGGCGCCGGGCCTGTGGCTGCCTTTCCCAGCCCAAAGAAGGAGGGAGAGAGGGAAGGAGGAGGGCAGCAGGGAAGGTTTGCCGGGGAAGATTGGGGAAGGAAGTAAGCCACATTTTGTAGTGTCTCTGATGAGCCAAGCATGGTAACAAGTGCTTTCACAAACCCCTTTCTTTATCCTGTGGTGAAAAGACTCTTTTATCTATTTTCCAGATGAGGACACTTAGCCTCAGAAAGATAAGTGAATTGTCCGAGATCACACAGTGTGTCAGCAGCACAGCTGCTGGGATTTGAACCCAGAACTTTCTGCCTCCATTGCCTCCGAGGAGAGAGCCTGTCATTTTGCTGTCCTGAGGCCACCCTCTCCAAGCCTGTGCCTGCCTCCGCCTGATAATTCTCTTTCTCTGGGCAGCTGCTCTTGGGCTTTCCTGATAAGGGATCTATTTGAAGACCTACTGGAAAGCAGGTGTGCGAGATCAAAACTGGCCACCCTGAAATATGTCTCTTTACCTTGATTATTTTCTCTGACGGACATTTGACCTCCCCCAAACTGCCTAAAGAATTTAACACAGAAGATCTGTTCCAGGAAGGAGTCACTACTATCTGATGGCTGTAATATAATGTAAAATAGATGTTACAACAGGAAAGGTACCACCAAGCCCATCTTATCAAAATTCTATCTCTCCCTGGACACATTCTCTAGGTGGCCCCCCGAAAAGAGGTGCCAGACAAACACTTACATTTACAAGGGAAATCTCCATTTGTAAAGGTAGCTCCCTCTCCGTACTGTGAAGAGGGGGTGGCCTTATCTCTGTAAACTCTTTTCAGTATGGAAGGAAAGGACTTAAATCTGCATACTTTTGATTACTGTGATTTCTGTCTTCCTCCCCTCTGCCTTCCTATTACCTCCAATATCCTCCATTGTCTTGAGCTAAAGATGGTATTTAAGGTGGTGGCTTTGGCCATTTTGTTGAGAAACTCAGTTTCCGTGGTTTCTCACATGTATACCTGTTATTAAACTTGGTATTATTTTCTCCTGCTAACCTGTCTTTTAATTATTTGGCCAGCCAGAAGAACCTTAAGGGAAAGGGTAGAGGGGGATTTTCCCTCTTCCCGGACACAGGGCTGCTGAGGTTTGAGGTTTCACTGTGAAGCCACCCTGAGCTGGCCCCCAGGAGAGAAATCCCCAGGGCCTCTTGGGAGTCATGGCTGAGAAGATGGCATTTGTTGGGTAACACAGAGAGTCAGAGTTGAAAGGACCCTTGTCCTTGTCCTAGTCCACCCCCCTCAATGTACAGAAGGGGACACAGGCCTAGAGAGGGGCAGTAAGCCTAGAGCACCTCAAGACACGCCCTCGGGGGAACAGGGATAACATTTGAACAGGGAAATTATCAGGGGATAGTTTGGTTTGTATAAATAACAGGAAAATTCTATGCAAGCCAATCCACTCCCATTAAGCCACACACAGCCCAACTATGGACCAGGCTCTTGGGGAACAGCCCGGGGCAAGTCCTTGCGCCCAGGCCCTTCTCACAGTCTGGGGCTTGCTGCGAGTGGGGATGGACTCTCCTGAGGCCTCCATGGTCTGCAGCCTTGGACCTGCCCACTCCTTCCCTCATAGCAGGTGGTGGGCAGTGCAGCTGGTAGGGAAGAGCACTCTCTACTGAGACAGAGACAGAGAGATCAAAAGACAGGAAAACTGATAGAGGGGTGACCAAGAAAAGGAAGGCATAGAGACAGACAGAGGCCAAGAACGAGAGGCAGAAAGTGTTAGCAGGCGAGCTGGGCTGGGGGCCTCGGGGGGGGGCTTGGTGTGGGGAGGCATCCAAGGACTACAATTGCATTTTTCCCTTCTTCTCAGGTCACAGCAGCAGCAGGGGCCCAGTGCACTGCCTCTGACAGTCTCCAAAGGGCTGTTCACATGCGATTTCATTTTGCTCCTCACCACGGGCCTGTGACGTTGCTGGGGCAGGGATCATTGTTGCCCATTTGCCAGAAGAGGAAACTGAGGCCCAGCAAAGCAAAACCATTTGTCCAAGTGCACATGGGCAGCAAGTGAGCAGCCAACCAAAGGCCTTAAGGAAGCTTCTAGTGGCCTTTGCCACTTTGCCCTTGGTCCGCTCTGGGAGACAGTGGCATGGGGTAACCCTGAAGAATTCTCAAGTGAAGAACAGGCAAGGGACAGAAGCAGGGGAGCTAGACGAGACTCGCTGGAGAATGTTTAGAGGGAGAGAGAAAATGATTAAGGGAGAAGAAAATTGGCTGAGGGGAAAAGATGAAAGGAGCCAGCAGATAGGGCTTGCCTCCGGGCATGAGTCAGGCCAACAGCCTCCTGAGATAGTGATCTACAAATATCTCTGAGGTGTCAACAGCCAAGTAGGCTACAAGGAAGAGGAGGAGGAGGAGGAGGAGGAGGAGGAACACAGCAGGGGCAGGAAGAGGAGAAGAGGGGTAGGAAATAGGGTGGCTTGGCCAGTCAGCGTGGGGATACTCACCTTGGGAACTATGCTGGAAGAGGAAGGCTGGGCCAGGAGGAAGGGCCCTGGAGGGCTACCCTGGAGAGCTGTAGGGGACCTTAGTAGGATCCCCTTCCTGAGGGGGCTGCTGACCTCCCACCCTAACCCCTCCCAAGGAGTAGGCAAGCCATTGCTTATTTTCTGCCGCCCACTCCAGAGTGGGGCCCTGCATCAATTTGGGTCTCTTCCATCTCTAATAGGACTGACTCGACGAGCACACACTGCATATTCCCAGGCCTGGGGCTGATTGCCCATCTGCATGACTGCCTCAGGGCTGCTCAGTGGCCTAAGGGTAGGAGTTGTGAGGAGCAGGAGCCTAGACATGTCCCCTCCTGTTTCCTAGAGGCCCAGGTGCTGGGAGGCCTGGGTTGCCTGAGCAGGGCGCAGCCTCCTTTCTTCAACTCAGAGAAGAGGCCACACAGAGATGCCACCCACAGAGGGCAGAAACCAGTGCCTGGGCTTCACACACACACACCTTTCTGTGCTCTGCCCAGTGTCCTGGTGAGAGGGCCTGGGGCACTGATCCTGTTTTAGGCAGTTGTGGAAACTGAAGCTCAGAGAGGGAAATGATGTTCCCATATTGGAGATGAAAATGTTGCCTGAAGAAAATAGAGGAAGTGGGACAGAAGCCACTCTTCTTGTGGGGTTAGAAATATTGTTCCACCGCACCACCAGTCCATGTGTACACAAACCTCACACTCACATATACATGCAGGCATCTCTTCTGCACTCCTCCCTGGAGTAAAAGGGGGAAACCTGGGCAGGGCTCAGAGAGGACCAGAAAGGCCTGGTATGTTTCTTTCCATGTGGTAGCTCACTGCTGCCACGGCTCTGTAAGGTAGAGTTCATGATTCCGTTTCACAGATGAGGACTCTAAGGCTTAACACAATGCAGTAACTTGCTGACACCCTCACAACTAGAAAGTAGTAGAGCCGGGCCTCAGACTCAGGTGTGTCTGCGTCCAGGGCCTGTGGTCTTTGCAACCTCCTCCAGAAGCAGAGATTCTGTAGCTTCCTCCCTTCCTCCTGTGGGAGATCACAATTGACCACCCTGAAATATATCTCTTTACCTTGATTATTTTCTCTGACTGACATTTGACCTCCCCCAAACTGCCTAAAGAATTTAACATAGAAGATCTGTTCCAGGAAGGAGTTACCATCTTATGATGGCTGTAATATAATGTAAAATAGATGTTACAATAAGAAAGGCATCACAAGCCCCTCTTTTAAAAAATTCTGTCTCTCCCCGGCACATCCTCTAGGTGGTCCTGCAGGGAGTTGCCAGACAAACATTTACATTTATAAGGAAAATCTTCATTTGTAAAAGTATCTCCCTCTCTGTATTGGGAAAGAGGGGGGGGTGACCTTGTCTGTGAAAACTCTTATCAGGATGGAAGGAGGAGACTTAAATCTACATACTCTTGACTACTGTGATTCCTGTCTCTCCGGCCACTTTCTCTATAGGTGGCCCTACAAAGCATTGTCTGACAGACATTTACATTTCCCTCTCCATGTAAATTGTCTTCTTCCCCTCTGAAACCCCAAACCCCCTGCCCCCAACATCGTCCTTTGTTTTTAGTTGAAGATGGTATGTAAGATGAGAATTGCTGCTATTGTGTTGAGAACACTCAGTTTCCCTGGTTTCTCCCATGTATACATATTATTAAACTTGGTGTTATTTTCTCTTGCTAACCTGTCTTTTAATTATTTGGCCAGCCACAGAACCTTAAGGGAAAGGGCAGAGGGGGATTGTCCCACTTCCCCGACACTCCCCTCCCTGTCCACTTTAGTTATAAGCTCAGCCTCTCAGGAAGATATCATCCAGGCCTCCTCAAAAGCCCCACCTTCTGGAGAAATGAAGCCTGGCCAGGTGCACTGGCAATGGGGAGGTGCCCAGTTTCTGCTGTTCCGGCAAATGGGATGAGTATCTCCTGTCTGCCCCTCTTGGCTCTCTGCTGGGAGGGAGGGGTGGGCAGCTGGGCAGCCCCTTCAGAGCAGCCATGCTGAGGCCTTCCCACCTACAGCCTCGGATCCCTACACTGAAGACACCCTGGCACAGCCCACACTGGATACCATGTGGCTGTGAGGCCTCAGAGAGGAAACAGAAGGATGGGCAGGACAGGCACAGTGGGAGTTTGTCACCTGTTACAATAATATACTCCTGTGTGCACAGCGCTTCTCAGTCTTCAAACTGCTTCCAGAGACATACCACACAGACCTCAGCTCTAGGAACAAGGGAGAGAGGGAGGGATTACTACCCCTATTTTTCATGTGAGAAAAATGAGGACCAGAGAGGGCAAATGACTTGTTCAAGGTCACACAGCTAGACTATAGAACAGTGCTTTGAGGTTTTGTTTTAATTGCAACCCGTAGTAAAACAAACATATATGTATGTGTGTGTGTGTGTGTGTGTATAAAAGTAGGTATATATAAAATGGAAACAGAAGTGTTGTGAAACAATACTGATCCTTACTGCATGAGATGTACTCTATTTCATTTTTTTTTTAAATCCTTGCCAAGATTCACTGAACTGATTGCATGACTTGCTAATGAGCTGCAATCTGCAGTTTGAAAAAGATTGCTCTGCTGGCTACAAGTTGGAGACTCAGTTCTCCCACCTCCAAATCCAGAGAGGGCTCTTGGGTTGTACTCTATAGCCTCATTTTGAAAGAGAGAAGAGGGGATGTGATGGACTTAGTCAAGCGAGGAGATGGCATGGTAGCGGAAGATTGGACTGGCATGCTGTGGCCTAAGGGGCCAGAAGGAGGCTTCCTGTTCCTTTGAGCAAAGGTAAGAGAGACTTCAAAATGCCAGCCCCTGAAGGTACAGAGTCAGGATGCTAACACTGAGGCCTGATGGTGTGGGGCCCATGACAGAAGGGAAGGGATGTGATAGAAGGCGAGATGGAATCATCCTGTGAGAGATGTGAACACTCACACATGTGTGTGTGCACGTGTACCCATACACACACCAGAAACCTTCCATTGCAGCCCCCTCTCTGCAATGGAACGTTGAAGGTGGATGTTCCCTCTCCAGACTGCTGTGAGCGTCAAGTCCCTGCTGCTAGAAGCAAAACAGCTGCCCCATCCTCGGTGGCCCTTGGTAACCATGGGCCTCTCAATGGGCAGAGGGATGGCTGAGGCCAGCAGCTTCTCTAGACCTAATCCTGGCCCATGAGAAGGACCTGGCTGGGGAGGGGGAAGTGCTGGGAACCCTAGGAGGAAGTGAGCAGGTCTGCTCAGGGCCGGCTCCCACTGGGATGGAGGACTGCGCCCAGGTATGGACCCTGGGCACCAGAGACACAGAGCTCAGAGAAGCCACGGAAAAGATTGAGGGTGGAGGATTAGGGAAGATGATCTCACAGCCCAACATCCTCCAGAGGGCGATGGCTCAGAGGCTCAGGAGGGATGGGAGCACCAAAATATTTGACTTGAATGGTAGAATTGCCCGTGGTCCAGACTAAATGGGGGAGGTATTGGAAGTAAAAGAACTACAAAAGGATTTTCCAAAGGAACTCAAAAATAGAAAGGTCATACACCAAGGCTGCAAAGCAGAGAGAATGCATTCACGAGGGCAAAAGTCAGGAGGCGGCGAGGCCAGCAAACAGGCCCAGGCAGCAAGTGTTCTATAGCTCTACTTGGAGGCCAGGAGATCCAAAGGAAGGGCCAGGCCTGCTGCTCTGGGAAGACAGCGAGGAAGCCTACAGCCTGGCTCCCAGAAACAGCTGTGGAGCAGGAGGGCAGATCAAACAGCAGCAAGAGGGCACTGAAGCTCAAAAGAGGCTAAGAGGTGGAGACTTGGATGACTTATTAGTTAAGACTATTGGTTTTGGAGTCAGACAGTCCTGGCTCAAAGGCCTAGCACGGCCACATGCTAGTTGTGGGACCCTCGGCAAGTCATTTAATCTTGCTGAGCCTCTGTTAGCTCATGTGTAAAATGAAAATGATTGTAGTACCTACCTCATAGCAGGCATTGTGATGTCACGATAATGTATAATACAATCCCTGGCACATAATAAGTGCTTAATAAATGGCAGCTATTATGATTATCACTCACTGTTCATGCTACATACCTCAAGCAAGGCCCCACTTCTATGCCTTTACTTGGGCCCTTCCACCTGCCTAGAAAGTCTTTCACCTCATCACCACATATCCAAATCCTGCCCATGCTTTAAGGCCCAGCTCCAAAGCGACCTCTTCTGCAAAGCCATCCCTGATTGCCTCTCAGCTGCCTATCAGCTCTTTTCCCTCCAAGCACCTCAAGATTGTATCTGTCCCTCTTTTCTGGCGCTCACCACTTTCTCACTTTTGTTAGGACTACTGGCATGTCTCACCGCTCTGACTAGATGGGCAGCTTGCTGAGTAGAGGAATCACATTTCACTCAGCCCTGGCTCGCCACAGTGCCCAGCCCAGTGATGCTGAATGCGTGGTTGTCATTCTAAATGACTTTATCTCCAAGCCCAGGATACCGAAGGCAATTGAAGACATGAGGTGGGAACCATCACCACGACTCTAAGAACAAATGGAGGCTGGCAGATTTACAAGTATAGCATTGATTTTTAAAAATGGGGGAAAGGTAGACTTTGGTGCTATCAAGCCACTTAGTTCAGTCTGGAGCCTTGACAAAATTCTCAAGAGAACTGTCAAGTTACTGGTTGTCGGGAAACCTCCGAAAGAAGCCAGGAGATGAGGAAACAGTGCTTCACAAAGAACATGCTGGGGCCAGTTAGGCCTACTTTCTTTTATGACTGTGTTCGTCTCTGGAGTTCAACAAAGCTCTGACAAAGACCCTCACACTGTCCTTGTGAACAAGATAGAGAACTGTGGGCTGCAGAAGGTCAGATGAGGTGCATTAGTAGCTAAACAATGGAACTTAAAGAGCCTTATTGATGTCAACCAGGAAGGAATTATTTAGCACGCTGCCACTGGGCCTTGATCTCATCCCACGCACCAAGGTTATCAGTGATCTGGAGGAGGATCCAGAAGGCCTGGGACAAAATGCTCCCCACAGATTTCCCCAGACGTGGAGCTGTGAGGCACAGCTACTATGTTGAATTGAAAAGTAAAAACAAAAAAATTTGCGACAGGCTAGAACCAGGGGCCAAAAGCAGCCAGATAAAATGGAACAGGGGTAAATGTAAACTCTTGCTTTGAGATCCAAAGCCCAAGTGCACAAATACAGGCTGGGGATACAGGGCTTAACAGCTGCGTGTGTGAAAAAGACCGAGGGCTTTGAGTTGACCACAAGTTTCATCGAAGCCAACAGTGTGACGTGGTGGCTAAAAAAGCTAATGAAATCTCGGCTGTATGAATACAAATACAGTTCCCAGATGCAGGGAGGTAATAGCTCTACTGTACTCGGCCTGTCCGGACCATCTGGAATACGGGGCCCGGTTGTAGGCCCCACATTTGCCAAGGCACATTAGGAGTCAGCCAGGGCAGGTCACCCAGGCCAGGGAACTGCAATGTGTGAGAAATAGTTGGAGAAACGGGGGCTGTTTATCCTGTCCAAGGAGAATCCTGAACCTTGGCCCAAAATAGCAATGTTCTGCAGAGGCTCAACCATATCTAGCACTCACTTTGTGCTAGGCACTGTGCAGAGGACTTTACAGACATGAAACTCCCACAACGACCGTAAGGGAGTCACCTTCCTCTGATTCAGAGAAGAGAAGTGAAGTAACTTGCAGGAGATCACACATCTAGGAAGCAGCAGAGCCAGCACACATCCCAAATCTGCTTGGCTCCAAAGATCACGCTTTTGTCCAAATAGCTGAAGGCAACACGGGGCAGAAGGAACAAGGGTGGTCTGCACGGTCTGAGAAGGCATATCTGTGATCTGTGGGTGGAAACTACTGGAAAGTATGATTTCAACTCAATACATACGTGGTGTTTGCAGGTTCTCACTTACTTTGTTCTGTTTTGCTTTAACTTTTTATTATGGAAAAATCTCAGGTACGTGTAAAAGTAGACAGAATAGTTTCATGAGCCCCCATGTATTTACCCATCCCCCAGCTTCAGTGATTATCAATTCATGGCCAACCTTGTTTCACTCCCATTCACACCCACTCCCATCCAAGAATTATTTTGAGGCAGATTCCAGACATCCCATCAGTATGTAAACAGATGGTGATTTCAAGAGTCAGCCCTGTCCTGAGACAGAACTAGCATTCAGAAAAGAGAGGGAAGGAGCTCATTGTCACGGGAGGGGTAAAGTATCCATAAACAGAGCATGGCCATAGCCAGCTCCCTCATCTTTTGGACACAACTGAATTACTTGGGACAGGTCAAGGAGCAGAGGCTGGTGCTTCCATCTGGGCCAAGGAAGCTACTAAGGTGCATCGGGCTTGCAAGGCTTTTCCCCAAGGGCACAAGCTAGGGAGCCCCTTACCCTCTCTAGCCTAGAACTGGCACTGCCCTACTCTTGGTACCCAGGTTTTGCTCAGAAAGAAAGGGGCACACGTTTCCCTACCCCCAACACATACACACACACACATACACACACACACACTCTCTCTCTCTTAAACACGCTCACATACTCACACACTCTTTTAGCGGCTTTGGAAGGCATGTCCTAGGCTGCCTCTCACACCTTGCCCTGGAGCCTGGCATGAGTCACCTCCTTACTGTGGACATGTGGGCACAGGTCTTCATGGGAGCCACCCATGGGAGCAAGCACACTTCAAGGCTTTAGGGGCCGCCAACTCCCAGGCCTAGCCTACACTTCTAGCAGGTGGTTCTTTTGGGCCCTGCCCACCCCCTCCCAATGCCCTTTAAAGATGGCCCTTCTTTACCAGCCCCTCCCTCAGCCTTCAGCAGGGCCTCCAGCCATGTAGTGCCCAGATCAACCAGGGGAACAGCACTTGACAGAGTCAAGGCTCAGAATTCCCTCAACCTTGGCAGGGCTCTGGCCCCTGACCTGAATAGACACTCCCAAACATGTCAATAGCATGACAGGTATACAGGTTGGTTTTGATGGGTCCCACATGTACATGTCTCTATTAGTTGATCAGTCTTTGACTAGAGGGCAGGGGTTGGTCCCCTGGTGTTCTCTCTGAATGGAGAGCAATGGCAATTAGCCTTTTAAATAAGTAAATATATTTCTAAAGAAGGTGGTGGAGGAGATGACAGTGGGTGGAAATTATATGTGGCAATATTGGTGGATGTCAGTGATAACAGAGGTGGTACAAATGTTAAAGTTGAGGCAGGCGAGGACAGTGATGTCAGATTTCATTAAGTTGATGATAATGGTGATGGAAGTGGCAGTGGTGACAATGAGGGTAGATGAAATCATGTTGGTGATGGCTATGGCTGAAGGTTTGGGCTCCAGGTAGCTGTCTTTGGTGATGTGGAAAATTCTCCCCACAGTAATTCTAAGAATCAAGGCCCTTTCTGCAGGTTCACAGCCTGCCCTGAGAGCAGTTCCCTGGCCAGGAGCTGACCTAAATACTTGGGTTCTGGAGGTTTGTCATGGTGACATCTGTCCAGTTATGTCTCACCAGAGGCAGGCAGGTCAACTGTATATATGACTTCTCTGGGGGCCTCTTGGCACAGGATTCCTTGCCAAGCCAGAGAGTGGGTTCAGACCCACCCTTGTCTCAGGCAAAAGAAACACTTTCCAGCCCCTTTTCCCCAGTCTCATCCATCCCCAGGTGTGGCTTCACAAAGACTCTGTCAGGGAGAGCACTGAGCCAGACTCTGGGCTTCTCTTGCATCTGAAGGCCCTGTAGTGGCTGGTGGACAAGAGGCTGGATCACCAGTGGAGGCTAGGAGGCTCTTTTCTGTCCCCAGGAAGACAGACCCCATCTTCCTGGGCTAGAAGCCCAGCTGGGAGCAAGATGGATTGGCCTCTGAATCCCCAGGAGGCTGAGGCCTTCTAAGCTGGCAGCCTGAGGTACCTAGGGAGAGAAAAGTGATCCAGGAGTCCATGAGGAGGGATTCACCCCTCCCTTGGCTATCCCAAGATCAGTGATGCCAACCTGGTCTTCTTGGGGAGGACCAGCCCCACTCGTTCTGTGGGAGAGTGAGAAAAGTAGGGTTTTTGAAGCCAGACAGATCTAGGTTGGACTCCAAGCTTGACCATTTCCTAACTTTGTGCCTTTGCTCAAGTCCCTTCACTTTGCTGCACCTTAGTTTCCTCATCTGGAAAGTGGGCTAATAAACTGGAGTTTGCAGAGGATTCTATGACATATTTCTACACTGCGCCTGTCACAATTCCCAGCACACTATGGGCGTTTGTTCCATGACTAGCAGTAGTTCCTCTTCCTCCCTTTGAACCTCACTGAGAGACTAAAGCCTTCCCCAACACCTTACTCACTCTGTGTACCCAAACATCCCCGAGAAGGACACTAGGTGGCCAAGAGCCTTGAGTTGCCACCACTTGACCCAATTCACTGGGAAAACTCCAGGTTAGGCACTGGTCAGTAGGGAGGTCTCCCAGAATGCCAAAGGGTGATGATCTCTTTGTGGCCAGGAGAGAGGAAAGTGGCTCTTCCCTGATGCCTTGGGCAAATGTGACAGGGCTACCCAAGGAAAGGACACTGTGTGCTTTCTTCCTGCTGTACGGTCCTCTGGCGCTTATTCTCCAAGCCCCTCTGTCTGGCGCAGTGCATATATTATCTGGTGATGTCTCTTGCATTGCTGTTAGGAAGCCTTGTATTATTAACTTGGCGTGCATGTCTGTGTGTATCTGGGTGTGTGCTGTCTCTACAACTGGACTACAAGGCCTCCAAGAGCAGAGGAAACCCCTTCGTCCCCTCTCTCCCCTCTGAGCACAAGGCTGGGCACCTGGAAGGCTTCAGTCCAGCCCAGTTCTTGCTTCTGTGGTTGGGCAGCTGCTCAGGGTCTTTCCAAAAAGTGTAAGATTCCAAATCCCTCCTAAACTCTGGGTCTCTGGGCTGAAGGGCCTTCTTGGCTCTTCTGCGAGTGTCGTCCTGGCTCTTTCTTTCTCTGGGAAAATCTGTACAGGCCTCTGACTCGAGTTCTCTCAGTCTCTCGGGTGTGTCTCTGTGCCAGTGTCTCTGTGAGTGAATGTCTTCCAGTCTCTGGGACATGAGGGAGGGGCCAATGCAAACACTGACGCTGAATAGAATCTTTGTGACCTAACGATTTTGGAAAGTGATTTGCACAGCAGGCTTATTATTTGGAGGATGGGAAACAGCTGTTCCCCTCTCCCTGACAGCAGGATAAGAAGGAGCGGATGAGAACTGCGGTCAGAGAGACAGGTTTCTGACCTAGAGAGCCAAGTGATACAGGAACCCGAGGCCCTAGATTTAGGGGGCAGCCTCCTCTCTAGAAAGCTCTCAGAGAAGATCATCTTCTACTCCAGCTCCATCTGGATGAAGGGTTCTCTTTGGAATCAAGGGTAGACACAATGACCCCAAGAGGCTCAGGGAACAAGAAGGCACAGAATAAGCAGTGATGGGCAAGAAATGGATAGGAAGCTGGAAGTGAGAGGGCCATGTGAAGTTCTGGGATAGAAATTTGGGACTCCTTGGACTAGGAGCTCCTTCTGAGAGACTGCGTGGCCACAGGAGAAACTATTCCTCATTGAAGGCCAACTATGCCAGGTGCTTTTGAATCTATTAATCTCATTCATCCCTCAAGGCAAGCCTTTGAGGCGAAGGGGTTATTGTGCTCATTTTACCAATGAGGAACCTGAGGCTCATTTGGAAAGGTGAAGTGACTTGTCCAAAGTCACACACAGCAAATGGCAGGGCTAGGATTTGAGCCTATGTCTGGCTCCAAAGTTAGTGCTCTTTCAACTGCCCCACAGACCTTAGTGTCCAAGAAGAGCAATGACAAGCTGGGCCAGTGATGCTGGTGGAGAGGGAAGAAGAGAAGAGTGTGACACCAATCCACTGGTGCTCATCAGGAGCAAGGCATTAGGCCAGGCCTCCACTGGTGAAGCTCCTCGAGACCCAAGCACCCTTGGCCCTTGATGTCCCGGTCTGGGTGCCAGGGCTTGCTGGAGGCAGTGTCTAAACCAGAGCCCTTTCTGGCTCCAAAGGAGAGCAGGTGTCAGGGCCCTAAGCTCAAGAGTCACTAATGGGCCTGGCATCATTCAAGGTGAAGATCCACCAGGGCATCCAGAAATTTCTGCCAGTGCCAATGTAGTGCCTCCTGAGATACAAGGAAGCTGCCCCCCCCCCCCATCACAGAGCTACTGAGAGGCTGAAACAAGAGAATGTATGTGCTAGTGCCTGGGGGTGGTACCATGCACTCGGGTACTCAATAAGCGTAAAATCTGCTTGGCCAAATGAAGGACAATGTGGTGAGGAGACCTAGGACCTTTGAGGGTGGTAGGGGTGGGGGCGAGCTGGAAATCCACAGGGCCTGGAGCCTGGCAACTTTGGAGCCCACTTCTCCTTCCTTGAGAGGGCTTCTGCTTCCTTCCACAAGCTGCAAGCAGTGGAATCAGCTCTCTTACTACATCTCAGCCTCTCTAGCTGCTCTGCCCCTGCTCCCCAGGGAAGAGCATCTCTCCTCCCTGCTGTCTCTGCAACAAATCCATGGAACTTTTTGTGTTTTAAGGACTTTATGGCTACCCTGAACCAAGAAACAAGTTGGGGAAAGGGATGGTCACCAGAATAACAACTGTAGGGAAGCCTCAAAGGGTCAAGAGAGTAGAGTTCCAGTTGCCCTTGGCATTCATTTAAATGGAAATGTAGCTGGGGCAGCCATTCTCAGAGGCCTTTCCCAGACTCCTTTTCTTCCATGGTCCCATGGACATTGCTAGTAACTTCATTCTCTCCCTCCTTTATGTCTTAGCTTCGGGATCCTATATTCTCCAGCAAGGCACCCACACGCTCAGCTTCCAACCAATCCCTCCCTGCCATCAAGAGGCCCTGAGAGTAGCAGAATCCCTCTTAGGGTAAAATAATAGGCATGGCAATTCCATCATTCACATTCACCCAGACTCAAGTGGGTCATTTACATGAACACTGGAATGGCAGCACTTGCCCCTGTCCCTATCCTCTTGAGGAATAGAGAAGGAAACTGAGGCACAGAGAAGGTAAGGGAGCTCCCCAGTTATACAGTGAGCAAGAGTCTGCTCCAGAACCAGAGGCCAGGGCTCCTGAGGGCTTGAAGGGCTCTCACTACTCACTGCTTCTGATCAGACCTTCCAACTCTGAAGGCCAGTCGGCCCCTGAGAGCCTCAGAGGCTACAGCAGAGCCAACTCCCTCCTACTTTACACAGGGGGTTTCAGAGGAGGTTTTCCCCTAGCTAAGGGGCAGCTTAGGCAGTCCCTAGAGGCTCAGAGGAAGAAAATTCCCATCTGCTGCTAGCCTACTGCATGCAAAATTCTCCCACATGGGTTCTTTTGTTTCATCCTCATGACCAGCCTGCTTAGGAGGAAGGCAGCATTATTATCCTCATTTTGCAGATGGGGAAATAAGGGTCAAAAATGTGAAGGGACACATATGTGAAGGTCACATAGCTAGAAAGTGATGCTCTGGGCTCAAAGCCTGTGTCCTATTACCTACATTCTGCTGCCACAGAGAGCTCCTCAGAGCTCATCTTAGCCATGCCCCAGCTCCGGCCCATGCTCTTTTCCTCTTCCACCTCCAACCCACCTCCAATTTACCTGGCATGACTCCAGTAGGAGTGGCCGGGTGACGGATCCACAGAGCAGTGCTTCTGGGAACCACTAGGTCCTGACTCAGCCGCCCCTGAGTACCGTGAGGGATTGAGGTGGCAGCTCTCAGCACACTGCGGAACAGACAACGTGTGTGTGTGTGTGAGACAGCGTGCAAGTCTCACCTCTGTATGGTTGCGTGCGTGTGTGTGTGTGAGATAGCTGGGCGTCTAGGTCAATTTGCAGTTGTGCGTGAGGCTCTGTACATGTGTCCGAGTCTACACATTTGGGGCTCCATTTGTCTGGGTTGATATAGATGTCTGGAACTGTGTGTGATTGTATACACGTGCCTGTCCACACGTGTCACTGCATATGTGAAGGTGTTCCTTTGTGTAAATAAGTGTCTGTCCCTGGCACACTGACAACCATGTGTGTGCCTGATTGTGAGCAGACTCGGCAATCTCTGCAGTGTCTGGGTGTGGGTGTGGCACCTGTGCCAGTATCTGTACCTGTTGACGCTGTGATTTGTGTGGGTGCCCAGGTATGCAAAATACCATGCATGTGATTTTTGCGAGTCACTGTGTCTACAGAAGCATGATTGCCATGGTCTCTTTGTGCATCTGGGGGAAAGCCTACACACATGCATCCAGGTCTGGGGATCTGTGTGATGGCATGTATATGCTGTGCACATGAGTGAGTATGTCTCACATGCGTCTGCGGCTGAAAGCGCCTGATAGAGTGGAGCACTGGCCGCGCGCACTCAGACCTGATGTCAGTCTCCACCAGTGAGTCTCAGCAGTCTGCAACACCCCCAGCTTCTCTGATCCACTCCCCACGCCGAGGAATCAGACCCCATCGGGTGTGAGCATCCCTATTACACCCTGCCAAGTGCACTAATCCCCCTGGGGAACTCATTACCAACAACCATACACAGCCGGAGTTGCTTAATCACTCTTAAGAAATTTCTTTATAATCTGAGTAAATTACTTTAATTACTTGCAACTACCAATTAGTGTTTGAAGGTTTCCCTTCAAGAGAAACAAATCTCCCACTCTGGACTTCCAGTCCCCTTCTTTCTCCAGGGTGAGGGCTGCTTACCTGGCCGTCCCTCCTACCAGGCACCAGGCTGCCCCATTCTCCGCCCACAGGGCCTGGCCACAGTAGCCTCGCCCTGGGCTTGGCTTCAGGGGGCTCAATTTCTCACTAGTGTTCCAAGTGTTCCTTCCTAACTCCAAGGCCCATGCCCTAGCAGGAGGCTAGGGCACCAGCAGACCTCAGCTCAGCCTCTCCCAGCTTACCTCCATGGGGCCTGGCTCAGTTCTGCTCTTATACCAGCCTCTGCTGCCAATTGCCAAAAATTTTCCTCTCTGGGCCTCCCTCCTCCCCAGGCACCTCCTGCCTCTCCTGGGATGCAAGAAAAGGGCTGCTGCCTCTGAGCTCCTTGCACAGAAGGGGCAGAGTGGGTGCAGGTATCTGAGGGCCAAGCACTCCTCCAAAGTCAAGCTGCTGGCAGCTTCTGCTGAACCTCAGAAGAGGTGCTGGCCCTACCCAGCTTCCACACCCAGCCCAGGGAGCCCCCTGGAAACTCCTAGAGAAAAAAACTGCGTGCTGTAAGAAAAGAAAGAGGAACACTGGCTTTGGTTGGACTCCTGGCTCTGCTTCACCTTAGCTGCACGACCTTGGGCAAGTCACTTCCCCACTCTAAGCCTCAGTTTCTTTATGTGTAAAATGTGGAAGATGAGGCTGACCTCACACTTGGGTGTGAAGATTAAACCCCTCCCCCACCATGGCACCAGGAGGACGCACACACAGTCCATGCTAATTCCCAATATGCTAGGGGCAGGGAACTCTGAGAAACAAGAACCTGTCACTGCCTTCGGTAAGCTTCCAGTCTCATAGGGGAGATAGGACATGTGGAGAAATAACCGGAGCAGGAGAAGAATTGTGGTACTTGCCCTCAGAAAGGGACACATAAAGGATTGACGGTGGTCAGAAAAACAAGAGCAAAAAAGGTAGGCTTACTCAAGGGAGGCTGTTTCATTTGGCACTCAGCTCACCACCTAATTCCCATTTGTCCCTCCCTGGCTTCACTTAGACCCTGGACACCTGGGCGGGAGCATCTTTGTGTGGCTGGATGCTGTGTGCCTAGCCATATGGGAAGTTATGAGCCATTCCCCGGGGCTGCTCCTGCTCATTTGGATGCCTTTGTGTGTGTGCATGTGTGTATGTGAGTGTCTGTGTACACATATGTACACGAACGTAGAGATGAATGTGTGTGCGCACAGGTGTGTGTGTGTGTGTGTGTAAAACTTGGAGGAGAAAAAGAGTAAAGACGAGGAAAGAGAAAAAGGTGCCAGGGAGCAAGGTTCCCGCCCTTTCCTCTGCCAGCAACTCTCTCCCTCTTCTCAGTGCTGGGTAGCAGCCCCTGCTCACAGAGTGCAAGGGGCCCACCTCCTCACCCAGTACCCCTTAAGGGCCCTCTCTTCCACTCTGCACCACACCTCTGTCCATGGGACATCTCCTGGATACTCGTTCTGATTTCTTCCAATCATTGTTTGGACACACAGCTCCCAGAGTGTTTGCTCTTCCCACGTCCCATTAGATTGTTCCCACAGTCCTGACAACTAGGTGCTCTTAATGTCTCTGTTTTAAAGCTGAGGGAACTGAGGCACACGGAGATGATATGACTTATCCAAAATAAACTGTGTTGCAAGATAAGTTCTTTAACCTCTAACCCCTTGGCTGTACGGCTTGGCCTCTGGGGGTCCCACTAGCCTTTTGAGGGGTGGGGCTGAGGGGGGATTGAAAGAGAAGGCAGCTTCCTTGTCTGGGATCCTGGGATCACTTGGGTCCCAGCCCCACACCCTTTCTTCAGTCTTCAGTTTCCCTGGCTCTCCCCTTTCCCCACCCCATGGAGATGAGGGAATCAGCAGCCTTCTGGGCAGGAGGTAGGGCTGTGGGGGTTAATTAAGTGTTTCCCAAAAAGCTTTGAAGATGAAGCCTCCTCCAGGAGGGAAGAGGGGGTGCAAGGCAGCTTGCAGGCAAGCAGGCAGAGCCGCTAATGAATTGGGGCGCCAGGTTGTTATTAAGGAAAAATCCCCAGCTTCTAGCCTCCACTCCACCCACCCCCTTCCAGGTGCTGCCAGTGGGCTCTGCACTCTGCAAGCTCTCTGGACTCCATGCCTTACCATGCCCAGGCATGCTTTCTGGAGGTATGCAGCCCTTGTGGAGGGGGGCTGAGACCCTGGTCCCTGGTGGGCAAATAGGGGAAGGAGAGGAGACACCCCAGGCTGGAGGCAATGCAGGTCCCAGGGGCCACACGGAGGGGAGGGTGGAGGTGCTACCCAAACATCTTGTGTGTGAGCCTGTCCCAGCTGGATGTGGAGAGAGAGGCCGGCTCCCGCCTTGGCTCAACCAAGCCAGGATGTGGGCCTGCAGTGTGCCAAATGTGGGCCTGATCCAGAGGTCCAGGAAGATGGCTCTTGATTCAGTGCCCTGTGTCCTCAGACGGCCAGAACTGGTGTTGGAGATGTTTTTCCCCAGGAGAACCTGGTGGAAAATAAACATCCTCCCACCTGCAAGTCAGAAGGTTTCCACAATCGCCTCTTTGATCTCTTCCTTATATCCCCTCTTCCTTCCCAGTGCTGCAGGACCCTGACTCTGTCCACCCAGAGCTTGCAGTCTAGTCGGGGGCACAGGGTTGTACTAAGATAAAATATAACTATTTAACTCAGCATTCCTCTTCTGGGTACTTATCCTACAGAAGTACTCACATGTGCACAGTTATATATGTAAAATTACAGTGCATATAAGAGGGGCAAATTGTAGACAACCAAAGTGGCCATGAATAGGGTACTGGTTTAATAAACTATCCCGTACTATGGCATCCATTGTAGCTCTTCAAAAGACTAAGATAGATCAACACACGCAGAATGGAAAGGTACCCCACACCTACTGTTAAGGTTAAAAAGTAAGTTGTAAAACATGCGTGCATATAGAGTAGGACCCCATTTGTTAAACATAAAACCAGTTCTACATCTCTGGATGCACTCATGTACGGGTGCAGATGCACAGAATGAAGTTCTGGCTTTTCCTCGGCCCCGGCACTGCTCCGCTAGCCCTGGCCTGCAGGTTGGGGCCTGACGCTTCTTCATGGACCTTCATCTTCATAGTCCAACAGCAGCAGAACTACAGGGCAAGGACAAGAATTAAGCTAGCTCCCACTCTGGGCCAGGCCTTTGCCAGGATTGAACATGTGTTTCCCAAGGGTGGGTCAGGTCTTCCCAGAGGAGGCTGCCCAACGCCTCCGGAAGTCATCCGTCCTGACCCCTGCCTCCACAGCAGGTGGCTTCCTCCCACACCTGTCAAGCAGTGTCTCCTCGGAGCTGAAGGCATCTGCCTGGCCTCTGGCAAACCATAGCTCCCTTCCCCAGTCAGGGGCCAGGAGTGTGCAAGTGAGTGTGTGCTCCATGCGCTGTGCTAGGCTCTGAGAGGGCACCTGGGGGACCAGAGGACAGAGTGTTGGCCCCCACAGTCTGGTGGGGGGTGAAGAAGGGAGAGTTCAGAGGGCACACACAGAAACCAAACTGGATCACACCAAGTGGAGAGGGAATTTGTACGAAGAGGGGCGCACTCAGAACTCATGGGAGCTGCAGAAGCAGACTTGAGAGTGACCAGGAGCCAGGGAAGCTCCAAGCAGCCAAGAAACAGGATGTGCAGTGCCTGTCTTGTAAGTGGCACACCTGGCCAGGACACCTTCACTGCCATGCAGCCAACGTGGCCAATACCCACCCCTCTACTGTGGCACTTGCTCAAAGAGGGAGCATCCTCTTGGCTGAGCTCCAGTCACACACCAGCCCCCTTGACATCCCGAGTTGAAGCAATTGCCTTAGATTACCCCCCACTAAGACCATACAAAAATGAGAGAGGGAGGGGCCGGCCCCCTGGCATAGTGGTTAAGTGCGCGCGCTCTGCTGCTGGCGGCCCGGGTTCGGATCTCGGGTGCGTGCCGACACGCTGCTTGTTGGGCCATGCTGTGGTGGCGTCCCACGTAAAGGTGGAGGAAGATGGGTATGGATGTTAGCTCAGAGCCGGTCTTCCTCAGCAAAAAGAGAGGAGGATTGGCATGGATGTTAGCTTAGGGCTGATCTTCCTCACACACACAAAAAAAAAGAAAATGAGAGAGGGAATTTCTCCAAAAGAAATCAGGGTGCCATTAGGTTGGGGAGGATGGGCAACCCAAAATGACAAATGACCATGACAAGGGACAAGCTCTGAGACACAGGCATTATTACCTCCTTATACGAATGAGGATCTGGAGGCTCACAGGCAGGGAGTGACTTGTTCAGTATCATCACCTACCAAGTGGCTGAATCTAGACTTGAACCCAGGATTCAGGCTGTGCTCTCCTCCCTGCCCCACAACCCCGCCCCCGTAGTGTGGAAGGAGCAGCCACTGCTGTTTGAGCACCCCTTGGGATCTGCCTTGAGAGCTCTGTATCAGCAGCATCTCCTTGAGCTCTCTCTTCTCCCTCCTTTCCCTCTCCTGCCTCCAGAACTCAATCCTCAGCAAATCTCTGAGCTCAATTTAGAAAGGGTGCTTGAGCCCTCTGGTGCCAGCTGGCCTTGTGGGCAGAGGCAGGGTAAGCTGTGGTCACATTCCCTGGACTTTCTCCTGCCAGCTCCCTGCAGGGCTGGCCGAGATCCCTTGGCTGTGGGCAGGGCCTGGGAGGAACACTCAGCTCTGTGTGGGGGAGAGTGGGGTGGGGGTGAGAAGGACAGGGACTCCTCTGATTCCCATTTCTCGCCTGGCTCCTGCTTCATCAGGCAGCACTGAGGCAGGCTGGGGGCTGCTTAGAAAGCAGGGGTAGTGGAAGATGGCTGCAGAAGGTATCCTAGGCTACCCAAGGGATAAGGGGGGGTATCCTTTTGGCCAGAGGGTGGGCTCCTGGGTTCTCTTGTTACCCCACCTCTCCTCCAAGCTAACTATCCAATGCTCCATCAACCACTTTGGTGGCACTCCTACCTCTCCCCTACCCCTCTCGACGATCAGGACAAAAGCTCAGCCAAAAACTTTCCACTCAGCTTCATCACGGACTCCTGGCTTCTTACTCCCACTAGGTGAGTTGTCCCCTTAGGGAGATGAGTCTTGGGGGACACTGGGTGGGTCTTTTCAGGGCCCCTGGCAGGTCTAGGCCACTGGCTTTGAAGCCTATACTATCTCTCTGCAGCCATGGCCCCGAGGGATTAGCAGTTCTCTGGACCCAACACTTAGAGATCGTTGACCTTCCCCTTGGCCCATCAGCCATGTAGCAAAAGTGAGAATTTCAGCCTGGATGAAAGTTCCTTCCCCACTGTTGCTTGACTGAGATGCCATGGGCAATGCAAGGAGGTGCACAGGTAGTGGGTGGTGGGGAATTGGACAAAGAGACCTGTCGTGTCCCAACCCTGCCCCAATGGCTGTGTGACTTGGGATAAGGCCTTCCCTTCTCTAGTTTTCCACTGCAATCCCTAGGTCACAGGGTTGCTCGAGGCTCCAATGAGTCAATGGATGTAAATAAACTGTGCAACAATAATAATTTACTGGGTGCTCACCATGTGCCAGGCACTATTCTAAGCACTTGACGACTATTAACTCATTTAAGGCTCACAGCAATGCTGTTACCTTCAGACCTACTGTTCTTGAGATTGTACAGAGAGTTTGAGGGACACCTAAGGCACAGAGAGACTAAGTAACTTGCCCCAAGTCACAGGGCTAAGAAGTAGCAGAGCCCAGATTTAAACCCAGGCAGCCTGGCTCCAGAACCTTCATTCTTAGCCACTGTGCTATACTATAAAAGACTGCACAAGGCCTCAGTATTATGTTTTTCTAACTGCCTCCAACTACGGCTGGTTACAGCTGGAGCTCTTCAGAGAGGGGACTCGAAGAAGATTTGGAAAGGAAAAACCAGGGTCTGCTTTCTGAAGCTGGTAGAGGTCTGCAGAGGTCAGCTCCGCCTGCCCTGACTAGGCGCGGAGGGCCCCTTCCCCGCACACAGCCTGGGATTTGGGGGAGCATCTGGGTGGCTCCCGTCTGCTCTGGCTGTGGGGGAAGGGCGGTGGGGCAGGAGCAGCGGGTGAGCCGCTAATCAGAAGCAGTGGGCCTGCCCGGGGGCGCAGCCCGACCCTTGGCTCGCTCCTGCGCAGAAGCGCCTACTGAAAGGGCCCTGCTCCACCCCAGAGCTACCGGTGGCGGCGGTGTGATGATGGAGAGCCCGGGAAGCCCCTGCCCAGGGGCCGGCTGCCCACCACTCTGCTTTGATAGCCCGGTCCTAGCAGCAAGCCCACAGTCCAGCAGCTCCTCCGGCGTTGCGCACATTCTTCCTGGCCAAGAAGGAACGCGGTAAGCTAACGGGATCCAGATGTGGGACTGTGCTGGGCTTGAACCCCAAATACCAGCCGGGCCACTGGGAGACCTGGAGACACATAGGAGGGCTGCCAGGGACTCCTGGCCTCCTTGAGGGTCTGGAACCCAGCCTCAAGCCCCTCTTATCCTTCTCTAGGGGCCCGGGAGCTGGGCTCAGAGCGTGGGCCCAGGCCTCTGCTCCCTCTTTTGATTCTGTGCTTCATCTTGATGCTCAACCCGCTAGGCAAACCAACTCCCTCCCCAGGGGAGTTGGAGAGCCTAGTGGGTAGCTCAGGGAGGCCCATCAGAGAGGTTATATGCTCCTGTTTGAATCAGAAGCCCCATCATCTGATACTGGCAAGCCAAGTAGCCAGCTTGAGCTGGTCGTCTTTATTGGGGTGGTGTGGGCTTTAGTCAGCCGTGAGGCCCAGGGGTCATAAGGCTTGAATGCCAACTCCAGCTCCACTGTGTCCTAGTGTCACAGCCTTGGGTGTGTCACTTCAGTTTTCTAAGGCTCAATTACCTTATCCCTATGATGAGAGCATGTGTGGGCAGTTCTACCATGTGAGGACACATGGATCCTAACCCTGAAAGCTGCACCTGGCACCCGGTACCATAGCAGGAAAGGAGGCCAACTCCCCAGAAAGCTCAAGTCGGTGCCATGACCCCTCATTCTTACATGCTGCCTTCTCCCTCAGGGCCAGGCTATGCTAAACAGGAGGAAAGGGGCTGGTCAAGTGTAGCTAGGTCTCCGCTGCTGGAGCTAGAGGGCTGGGAAGAAAATGAGCGCAGGCAAATCCAGGGGCCTCCTTGGCCATGTTCCTTTAAGAGCTGTGCTACTCAACCCATGGCAGTGTATTCATCAATATGCTGTGATTTCAAACCAACAGGCACTGACGAATATGTGGCAACACAGGGTGCTGGATAAATGGTTTGTAATATAATGTGATGGGCTCTTAAAATGTCTCCCTATCCCCACAGCTCTTTTCCAGCCTCCAACAAGCCCAGTGAGCCTGAAATTGCACCATGAGCACTTTACAGTAAGTTATTATTTGCCATTGAGACCACAGTGTGAATTAGTTGATTAACTGGCTGGAGGACTAGGAGGCATGGGAGTGGGGAGATCATTTCAGAGGCGTGTGGAACTGCCCAGAAGGGTCGATCTGGGCCTGACTCAGGTACAAGGGGAAGCAGTGCTAGTCCCCCCAGATGCTAGGCACAGATTGGAGAGCTAACAGAATAGGAAGACCTGCACCTTCTGGGGCATTGAACTAAGAAACAGAAGACCCGGGTTCGGGTTCTGCCATTGTCACTGACCAAGTTGTTTGAGCACAGTCAGGTCATGCACTTTTTCTGAGCTTCAGTGTCCTTGTCTGTGCAATAGGTGGAGCCTGCCCTGGATGGGGACAAGGCAGCTGGAGGTAGCTACCTTGAGGATAGCATTCAAGGATTTTAATGTCTCAATGCAGCTCTGGGCTGGGCCCAGCCTAGGGTCTCCCTATGGTCCTGAGAAAGTGGAGGAAACATAGTCTTGGGAAGACTAAGGGGAAGTCTTGGGAAGAATACGGGAAATTCTGGGCCACAGGACTGGGGAGTAGGGGGTTCCTGCTTTGTGGGAGACCCAATTCCTCACCTACCCAGGCTCAGAAAGGTAGCTAAAGAGAGAGGGGAGGGAAGGCAAGAGGGAGTGAGAGGGCCAACCCCAGTCTATCCCCTCACTGCATTCACTTTTAAAATAAAACCCATTTATATATAAATGTTGGCCTGATGCCCAGTCTCTGTAGAAAAGCTTTTCTGTATTAAACGCTACAATGAATTAAATTAACCATAATGATTTCTTTGTGAATGGAAACCTCTCTCTCCCCCTCTCTCAATCTCTCTCTCTCTCTCTCTCTCTCTCTCCTTCACCCCTCCTTTGTGACATGGTTTTGATGAGGTTTTCCCCTCCCTCCTCAACTCCAACACCCCCTGCCCGCATCCCCATGCCCCCCACCCCATACTCCAGCCAGCAGCACTGCCCTCCCAGCAAGTGACCATTCCTGTGAGCCCTTCCCAAGGTTAAACTGATGCCTTCTGGTGTCCAATGTGGAGCAGAAACCGGTCAGCCCAGGGTGGCTTGTGTTCACAAATGGGGCGGAGGACATGCCCTGGGAAAGCACGTGCCTACCAGGGCTTCCAGTGAGGCTTTTCTGGCTGCAGGACACCTCTCTGAGCCTCACTTTCTTCATCTGTAAACTGGAGTGGGTGGTATTGAGTCCAACAGATTGATGAGGGGAAACCGGAAGGGGGCACACATGTGTGGGGGGCAGGCTGTTCACAGGAGTGGAGTGGATGTGAATGTGGGCATTCGTGGGGCATGCCCAAGGACACCTGTACCCACAGGGGTGTCTCCAAGTGCAGGTACCTGGCCTCTTGCCCTTGCTCATATGTTTAGCCATGAGTGTGCATGGCAGAACATGAGTGCACGTGAGTCTTGATCCGCAGGGAACCTACCCGGGGCTAGGCCCTGCACATGCAAAGAGAAATCAGACATGGTCTCTGCCTTCGAGGCACTCACAGATGCTGTGCAAGGACCAATCAGAAGAGGGGTGATGACTTCCAGCTTGCAAGAACCAGGGAAGGCTTCCTGAGGGTGGTAGCTTTTAACCTGGGGGCTGGAAAGAGGGGTCCCAATAACAACAATCTTTCCCATGAACACAGAGCTTCACATTTCCAAAGCCCTTTTGTTTTTTTTTAACGTTTCTTTTTATTTTGTGAGGAAGATCAGCCCTGAGCTAACATCCATGCTAATCCTCCTCTTTTGCTGAGGAAGACCGGCCCTGAGCTAACATCTATTGCCAATCCTCCTCCTTTTTTTTTCCCTTTTTCTCCCCAAAGCCCCAGTAGATAGTCGTATGTTGTAGTTGCACATCCTGCTAGTTGCTGTATGTGGGACGCCACCTCAGCATGGCTGGAGAAGCGGTGCATCAGTGCGCACCCAGGATCCGAACCCGGGCCGCCAGTAGCGGAGCGCATGCACTTAACCGCCAAGTCGCGGGGCCAGCCCCCTCCAATGCCCTTTTATAGGCATTATGTCATTTCTCCCACGCATCAAGTCTATAAAGTATATGCTGTTATCCCTGTTTTAGAGATGAGAAGATTGGGGGTTTTAAGCCTCTGGTACCAGTTTACTCTATAGCCACGGCCTGGCCCCAGCCCACCACACATTTCATCTCTGCCAGGCCCAGCTGCCCTTGGCACCCACAGGCAACATGGTGACACCAGTCCTCAAGCTGTGGCTCGTGCAGCTTTCCCCTGCTTCTTCACCACCACCTCAGGAGGGTAAAACCTTGGAGGAGGACATCCTTTCCGTAGCTCAGCGTCCTCATCTGTTCCATGAGAGGTGACCAGAACCCAAGCCACATGCCTCAAAACCACCAGGCCCTCGTGTGCTACTGGGTCTCTTCCCACACTGCGTCCTCTGCCTCCTTGTCTGCCTCCTGAACACCTACTGATCTTGCAAGTCTCCTGGACAGCTAGTTAGAACTCCATCACTGCCTCCCTCCATTCCCTCCCTGTACTCTGAACAATCTCCCAGCACAACACCTAAATGAGACATTCGAATTATCAGTGGACATGTCTGTGTCTCTCACCAGATGGTGAGCTCCATAAGGGCAGGGGTGATCTCTGATACATTTCTGTTTCTCCAGGACCCAACGCAGAGCCAGACACTGAGATGCTTGTGGAGGGAAGGAAGGGAAAGAGGGAGAGTCTTTTTAATACAGAGTAGACTGAGGTATTCAGAGCCTTCATTCTACCACAAACTGTTGAGATAGATGAACATTTTAGGATAGTTCTAGGATGTATCAGCTTTGAAAGGGTGAAGTCAAAGGCAGGGTGCTGCCATTGAGTGAAAGCTTGAAACAGGAAAGGATAGGAGTGTGCTAGGGCTGGGGCTAATGAGGGGAAATGGATGACTTTCAGGATGACGAAGTCTTCCCACCAAGGCTGAAAAGCCTCTGGAAAAATCAGGTCCCAACAGCAACGAAGCACAGCAGGCAGACATTGCAGGCCCAAAAGGACCAATCCCACAGACAGAGGCAGATTTATTTCTAGGAGCTGGGCTCCTCTGAAGATTTGTGGAGGGGGAGACACAGGAGCCTGGTAAGGGGACAGTATCTTTAGTCACACAAGAAGTGAAGGGCAGGGGTGTGAAAGGGAACCCTGCTCCTGCCCTTTTCCTTTCACTCCACCTTCCCTTCCCTTAAACTGGTGGGCACTGGCTCAGTCCTGGGGCTGATAGGGTTACACCTGGCTTCTGAGTGCACAGCTTCGGCAGAGGCCAGAGAGGTTTAGCAAGGCCATCTCCCAGCCTCCAGCCCCTTGGAGGCCCCTCTGTAGATGGCTACCATGAGGGCCACATAGGAAGGAGACCAGGCAGTGGAGCTGGCCCAGAAGAGTTTGGCAGGGTGCCAGCAGGCCTGCCCTGGCACAGAGATGTGAGCGGACAGCCGTTGCAACTGGTCTAATTGCTGTCTCCTCGGCTCTCCCAGGGGCTTATTCCAGAGCCAAGCAAAGGGAGATTTCTTCTGTGAGACTTGAGGGAGCCTGAAGAGAGGTGGAAGGCCCAGCACTTTGAAAGGCACTGACAAACCCCAGCATGTCCAGGGCAGAGACCCAAGTTGGGTGGGGGGGTGGGCAGGGAGCAAAGAAGCCAGGAGGGAAGGGCCTGACGTTCCCATCATGTGCTCTTGGCTTCCCTTTGACTCTGTGTCTCCCTCTAGCTAGTGCTCTGTATCACCTTTTCCCAGGGTCCTCGCTGGCCTGTCCCCACTTCTCCACCTGCCCTTGCCACCTCAGACCACTGCTGTCAGGCTCCCATCCCTACGGCAGCTCTCACCCCGACTTCAGAGCTCTAATTACAAAAGTTGTTGAATGCTTTTCTATCCTTAACGCAGCAAACCTCTCAGCCACATTTGTGACCACCTCCTGCTTCATGAAAATCTCTCTTCCCTGATTCTATACTTTCTCCTTAGCCGTGGCTTTCCTGGTTCTCCTCCTACTTCCTTGACCATTCTTTCTCAGTCCCTCTCACAGGCCTCTCTTCTTCAGCACGCCCCTTAAATGTTGGGTTCCCCAAAGCACTGATCACAAGCCTCTCCTCCCCCAGGATGCTCCTGGGCACACTCAGCCACTCCTGTGGCTTCTACCACCTCTCCTCGACGGGTGAACTCCAAATGTCACCTCAGCATGGACCACTCCCCCAGGCTTCAGCCAGTTTAGACATCTACTCAGCAGTCATCTCCAAAGACACTTCAAACCCTCCTCACCCCAAATAGAACTTATCATACTCACAGGCCACTCTTCTGCCAGTTTCATTTATCAAGGGGCAACCCCACCATCCACCCAGGCTCTCAAGCTAGAAACCTTCACTCCCCCCTCTCCCTCACCCCTCACATCTAATTAATTACCATGACCTGCCAATTTTACTTCCTTAATAGCTCTGGAATCCATCCCAAGCATTCCATCCTTAAAACACTGCCCTAATTCAGGCCTTTATCACTTCTCTGCTGCCGGAGAGCGTCCTCCTCTGATCAACCTCCACACTGCAGCCAGAGAGACCTTTCCTGCAGACAAATCTGAGCATGTAATTCCCCAACTAAAATCCGCCAATGACTCCGCACTGTCTCCGGAGCAGAGTCTACGTTCCTCAGCCTGGCACAGAAGGACCTGTAGGATCTGGCCCTACTAACCGAACTCATCTCCAAGCTCTTTTATGTCACACTCAGTTCTCTCAGCCTCCTCTTCAGTTGGCAAACTCCTACGCACATAGGCAGCTTGGTGGGGTGGTTAAGAGTGTGGGCTCAGGAGCCTTACTGCCTAGCCAGGCAAGTCACTTACCTTCTCTGCGCCTCAGTTTCCCTATCTGTAAAATGAGGATAACAACAGTTTTCGTCTCATAAGTTTGTATTCATCTCATATGGGAGTAAATTAGACCATGCTTGTAAAGCACTTAGAACAGTGCCTGCCACACAGTAAATGCTGTTAGCTGTTATTAGCTATTATTCCCCCTTCAAGGACCAGCTCAGATATTACGAGCCTTGTGAAGCCACCTCCTCCTCTGAGACTAAGATTAGTGGCCCTCTTCTGCACCCCTAGAGCCCTAGCTAAATTCCATCATGGCACTTGAGACCATCTGCCTACTGCTTGACCTTCTTACCCTGCAACTTGATATCAAGGACTGAGGCGTATTTATCTTGGCATCTTCAGCCCCTAGCCAAGAACTTTTCCTTTGAGCCCCAGACCAGCCTGATAGTAATAATATCATCTCCACCTTGCAGATGAAGAAACTGAGGCTCAGAGAGGTAAAGGGAATTTCCCAGGATCACACAGCTAGAAACTGACAGAGCATGGATTTAAACCCAGGTCTGCATAATTCCAAACTCCACAATCTTCCTACTTTACCTAACTGCCTTGGGGGAGGGGGTCCTAAAATCTTGTCCTAGAAGGAAGGATTAAAGGACCTAGTGGATGCTCTGCCTGGAGGAGAGACAACTCAGGGGCAAGGACAATCCCTCCCACTCATTTGTTTGAAGCTCACCAGTGCTGGTATGTATGTTTCAATAGTGGTGCCAATGCATGTGTTAGACACATGTGCAACGAGGTCATGCCAGAATGCTAGGGATGGAAACCCAGAGATGAGTACCTTCATCTCAGAACCCCCACTTACCTCTGTACAGTCCTCCAGAGTTTACAAAATGCTTCCCCATTCCATTTTGTCATTTCGTCAGCCTCATGCACCTGGGGTGAGGTAGCCATGGTTCAGATGGAGCAGTGACTTACCCCAAGTCACCCAGCTCAGAAGTGGCAGAGCTGGTACTCCAATATTTAATCAACACATAAAGTCTTCAATAAGCCCCATTTCCTTCCAGCTGGAAGTCTGAGGAGAATGCGAATGTGGCTGGGGAGGGCTCTTACCCAAAGAAATTGGTATGTGAATGCTGCGATGGTTTGGGGGGGCGCTGCCCAGAGGATGGAGAGACAAAGCAGAAGGTCTCTAAGACTCAGTGTTCTCACCCGCAAGTGAGAACGACACCCCCGACCTCAGATGGTAGGTGTAAGTCCCAAATAAGATGATAGATGTAAAACAATCAGACAAATGCCTGGCACATCGTAAGGATTCAGCAGATACAACATTGCATCTGAATTCTTGGAATGCCTGTGACAGTGACAGAAGTGTTCAAGGGAAGTCAGCATGTCAAGAAGCAGGCATAGCTGGGTTTTGAAATATGTCCTCTGCCCCTTACCAGTTGTAGGGCCTTGAGAAAGGCACATAACCCCTATGAGTGTTTCTTGCCTCATTTGCATGATGGAGACAATCATGTCTGCCTTACAGAATTGTTATACATGAGAGTACTTGTGTGGAATGGCTGGCACAGGGACAGGCAATAATCATGGAAGACACAGTGATTAATACTTTGGAGCCACACCACCCAGGTTCCAAGACCAGCTTTACCTACCAGCTCTGTGACCCTCGACAAGTCACAACTTCTCTGTGCCTCCGTTTCTTTCTCACAGAGCTGGTGCAAAGATTAAATAAGGGAATGCATGTAAAGTGCTTAGAACTGATTCTGGCACAGAGCACATGCTCTACAAGTGCTGGTGATTATTGTTATTCTCAGACAAAGGCCTGAGAGGCATGAAATAGTGCCCCCCTTCTCCTAAGGCACCACATCCCCCTCATGAACAAAGACATTAGCTGAGGCCAGTCAGAACAGATTAATGGGGTTCCTTTGATTCAGCTTCCTAAAAGCACAGAATGACCTTTCCAGGGCCAGGGCCCTGCTTGTAGGGGTTGCTGTGCGCAAGCCAAACTTTAGTCAAGATGCCCCAGGCTCTCTCCCAGATTTGGCCAGAACTGTCAAGAGCCATTGCAAAGAGCTTTGTTGGGCTTGGAGGGCCCAGAAACATTTACCTCCCATCCCACTCCCTCCCTGGGGGCCAGAGGCAGGAATTAGGGAATGAATCCCTCTTTCACACACCTGACTCTGGTCTCTGTGGCTGTACAGGCTACAGGGGCTTGGCTTACTGGGCCCAGAGGCAGCAAAGGGGCAGGGCAGAGTTGAGGGCCAGTACCTGGAGTCCTAGCCGGTTGAGGACAAGCAGTGCCCCTTGAAGTCCCCATTCTGGCCCCATTCACAACAGGCTTCCTAGAGACCCATTGCTTTTTCCCAGGTGTCTGCTCTAGGCTTTCATAGCTTCTCCAGCCACCTAGGCCCAGCTAGGCCTTTGAGCACCCAGAAGGAAGCGGGCGCCCAAGTCCTGGCCCACTTACTTGGGTCAGTGATCCGGGCTGGGCTTCTGGCGGGCTTTCACACACAAAGCTGCAGTTGCAAGGAAGTGACCCCTTCCTTCCACTGCCCTCTCTCCCGCCCAGCCCAGCCCTGCCCCCAGTGCCGGGTGAAGGGAAATCAGGAGAAGCCGAGGAATTGTTTGTAATTAGTGTGTTTTTAAAGGCTTTTCCGTGAGCCTTTAGCAGATTTCTGGGGAGGGCAGCTTGCCAGGGAGCATTGAAATGGAAATCCTGTGTTCTAGCCGGGACCCTCTTGGAAGGAGATTCTTCCCAGAGAAAAGACCAGAAGCCCCGCCTCCCTCCCCCAGGTCCCCTGTGTGCCGCTGTGGTCATGGCGGGACTCAGCAATGTAGGGCAGCTTTGTGGAATGGCATTCCTGCCCACAGGCCTCAGCTCTGCCTCAGGACCCCTCGGTTCAGCCCCCACATGAAAGGCTGCTCCACAGGCCCCCAGCTCCCACTCTCCCCCACCCGAAGGGCACATCCGTTCACCTCCCTCCCCACACAGAATAGATCATCACCACCTTTCCCCACTCTCCAGAAAGGAGAGGCACTGGCACTGGAACATGGCACCTCCAGGATGACCTCCTCTGAAGTTATCCAGAGGTCATACTGATGAGCAGCAGTTCTAAGAACAGAACAGTCCCTCCCGCCTAAGCAGTGGTTTACAGTTTGCAATGCCCTTGCACATCCACGCGGCCAGTTATTCCTCATACAACCCCATGAAGGGTTGCTGTCTATTGTTACCATTTCACAAATGGGGCTGGGGGATGACTTGCCCAAGGCTCCTCAGCTAGCAAAATAACAGAGCTGGGCCTAAAGCTGAGGTCTGTAGGATGCCTTCTTCCCCTCCCCACCCCAGGCTGCCTCTCCCACATGCTGGCTGACACGCAGGCAGGACTGTTCTGGTGCAATCCTGGGGCCTTGTGGTCTGGGATCATTTCCTGTGGCCTGAAGTACTTATTTGCAAGTTGTAAGGACTGCCCGGTTTCTGGAGGCCTCGCTGAATGCTTCCAGCTGGGAATTTAACCTTCTCAGACCCAGCTGTGGATCTTGAGAGCTCTCTTAGTTCCCACCCATTTTCCTAGAACCCCCTGAGGTAAACCAGCTGTGTATGGGTGGGGACAGTGGAGGAGCGCTGGACTGGAACCCAGAAGACCTGGTCTGGCCTAGCTCTGCCACCCACATGCTCTGTGACCTTGGACAAGTCCATTCACCTCTCTGACCTCAAATCAAGACTTAGAAAGTGTGCTTCCCTGCCTGAGTTCACGAGCCTGGCCTCTTGTTTTCATCAGAACATGAACAGAACTGACCTCCCCTTGCACAACTTCTCCACAGCCAAAGGGCTTTGGAGAGCCGTGGAACTGTTGCACGTCAGAGCTGGCTAGGTAGGCCCTTGGGGAAAATGGAAACCCCTCCTTGCCTCTCCAGCATTGTTCAGATGGGCAGATTGAGGCGCAGGAAGGGGGAGTGACTTGCTCAAGGTCATGCAGGGAAGCTGCAGGTAAGGTCAGGATTAAAATGCATCTCAGTAGTGGTAGTACCAAGGGTGGCGTGGGAGAGTTCAGCCTCCTATAAGTTCCTACCAGCCCCCACAAGCCATTCTCAATAAAGTAGTAGTAATAATAAATGCAAATTTAAAATCCTATGTAAAGTGTGAATAAAAGCATCTTCAGAAAACTTTTCTATTTTTGTTTATTTTTAACACCCTTCGTCCTAGCAAACACAGTGTTTACTGGCCCCCAGAGATGTCCAACCTCGCACTAGACTGCTGCTGCCCTTAAGGCCCTCCTGCAGAAATGCCCCAGCCCTCCTTAACTAGGGGAGGCTTCACAGACACAGCCCCACTCTCCTCCACCTCTGCCTTTACGTTGGTTCTGGGAAGACAAAAGTACAAGGAGAGTCTGAGATTTTCAAAAGAGTAAAGGCAGTTTCATCAATGTTTCCGAGGTGGCTCTGAGTATCTTTCCCTGGTGTCCTTCTTCTGCATAAAAGAAGAGTTTCTGAGCCTGCCCTGGTACACAGAACATCAAGGAACCAGAGCATGTTGGAGCTGCAATAGCCCTCAGAGATCTCCAATTCAACCCTCTCAGGTTACAGACAAAGAAACTGAGGCCCAGAGAGGGGGAAGGGCCTTAGACACCTGGCAGCAGAGCCAGGACGAGAAACCTCTTCTGCCTCCGCAGCCAATGCCTTTTTTTCCTCCCTCCCCTGTACCCTGCTACCTCTCGCGCCCACGTGCAGGCTCAACCATGTGTGCGCTAATGTGGGCTGACGGCTGCTGGGAGGGTCACACACACACGGAGCCACACACCGGCCCATTCACTCTGACACATACCCCAGCTGGCTGTCCCCCGACAGACACTCCTCCATCCCCACTGAACCGGCACCTACCCACCCCCATCCCCTCCACCCACATCCCCTCCACCATCCTTGCCCAAGTACACAGCCAGTCCCACACTGATTCACACCCCTCCCTGCTGGCTGCCCATGGGTCTCTCTTTGTCAATATGACTGCCCACAGCTGCGCAGAGAAGAGCCAGGCTTGGAGGTGCTCCAGTGGGGTGGGGAACTCAGTGCCACAGAGCTGGTATGTGTGTGTGTGGTGTTTGTATGACTGTAGGCTGGATGCAGAAGGCTCTACAGGGAGACCCAGGGCCCAGCCACGCCTTAGATAAAGCAAAGCAAGGGGAGGGATCTGTAGTGTTTGGAGAGAGAACAGTAGAGAAAAGGAGACAGGGCCAAATAGCCTGCGAAAGAGACACCCGGGATGGGAAGCCTGGAGGCCTATTCTGGCAGAGGTGAGACATGTCCTGGAAAAGCAGCTGGGCAGCCATCCAGAAACTGTGGGCTCAGGGGCCACTGGACATTAGCCTGGACTGGGGTGCGGGAGAGGTGGAAGTAGGGGGCAACCTCTCTAGAGCCTTGGAGAGAAGTTGCTGTGCTAAGGAGAAGCCAGGCAGTGGCCTCTGACCACAGAGGTATGGGGGTGCTATGTCTCTCGGGCTGGATGCGGTTGGACAGTACCTGACACACTGTGGGTATCAACACCTGATTACTAGATGAATGAACAAATGAGTGAATGAATGAATGGGCTCTGTCTCCCGATATCGTCATGATGGAACCTAGGCCCCAACCACCTCACAGCCAGGGCTGGCTTGATGTGGCTGGCTGCGTGAGGAAGCGCACAAGGAACTGCTGCCTCGAGAAAAGACTCGGAGCCCTTGGGCACTGCTAGCAGTACCCGGCCTGGCACAGTGGGGAGCAGCAGGTGGGGCCCTGGGTCGTCATCAGCCTGGTCTGCGGCACCCCTCACGGCCATCAAATCTAGCCTCTCCCACTCCATGTTTTAAATGGGGAAACTGAGATTCAGATTGGAGAATGAATTTTCCAAGATCCTGCGGCCCATTGGTGGCAGAGCTCAGCTGAAGCTGGCTTTTCTCACCCAGTATGGGCAACCTGCTGTTTGCCCTAGCTGCCGCCTGCCTTTGTTGCCTCTACAGCAGCACTCTCAGTCCCAGACTCAACGGCTTCTGGGCCTGGGAGAACCATGGGGAAGCCAAGAAGTGTGGAGAAAGAAGAAAGAGGAGAGAGGAACTTCTCTGGGGAAGCAGAGGAGGGCCCACCTGGCCATGAATAGGGGCACTGCATATAGGAGGGAGATGTCTGCCCCAGCCCCTTCTGCTCACCCTGACACTGCTGAGGTCAAGCCAGGTGCCCCTCGCTCCCAAAGGTCCATGGGGTAAGGCGTGTGTTCTCCACACACCACACCACACGCATGTGTGAACACACACACTCAGGCTCGACGTCTATGTCCCATTGTGTGACAGAGGCGATGGTTATGAAGATGGTCTCCATCCCCCTACCTCACAGCAGGGCCTGGCACTGCAGCTAGAAGGGAAGTAGTGGGTGGCTTGGGGGACAAAGGCCCTTGGATTCCACACACCACCGATGGATATTTTTCTTCTTAACACACAATGCTGCTTGCATAACTGGAACTGGCTAGACACTGTGAGAAATGTTTAGGGCTTGAGAAAAAGCAGGAGGAGGAATAAATAGCCACAAAGCCACAGGGTCCCAGGGGCTGCTTTCCCGAGGACGTTCTGCTCCCTCGCCCTCCCACACTGCCATGAATGGAGGTCTGGAAAGGAGGCTGCAATGATGGGACGTGCTCCCATCTCAGCAGCCCAGACTGGGCCTGTCGGCTCACAGGGCTTTCCTCTGCAGACAGAATCCGAGGTTCTCCATGGCCCCGCAGCTTTTTTCCCAGCTGGCCTAACACCCCACTACTTTCTGGGCCTGGCTTCCCACCAGGTCCAATCTCTAGGCTGGGTCCAGGCTAGGAGAGGGGTGGTTGGACAATGGTCGGGGTCAGGGCCTAAGGGATGTCTCCACACACCCTGCTTAGGTCTATGTGATGAAGCCAGTTGTTTCAATGTCTCAGCCCTGAGTGCAGTGATAAAGCCATCCCTGGGATGGGAAGCAGTGGCTTAAGGGCCTGGGAAAGATGTGGGGCAAATGATAAAAGAAAACCAATTTTATAAGATGATTTCAGAGAACTACTTTGGCCCAAAACTGGCCAACTTCTTTGTCTCCTCAGTTGATCCCCTCAGCATTGTAAACGACATAGGTATTACCTTTAAACAGAGAGCCAGGATGAAAGAGCAAAGGAAAATGTTCCAGGATGCTTAACCCTAGTGCGC
Organism: Diceros bicornis minor; assembly: GCF_020826845.1. NCBI lineage: Eukaryota > Metazoa > Chordata > Mammalia > Perissodactyla > Rhinocerotidae > Diceros > Diceros bicornis. Next base: position 62,634,222 of record NC_080781.1, read on the forward strand.
AAGAAGATGCCCATCTGAATGTCAGGGTAGGTGTGCAAAGCAAACGAGCAAAGACGACATGATGCCCTCCCTTTGTGGCCCAGGGCCAAGCCATCCAGGCCCAGGGACCACCTTCTTGATTGACACTGGTTCCCTGGAGCAAATGACTGTATAGCAAATGGCCCCATGACATCCGAAATTCTCCCGTTCTAGGATTTGAGGTGGGAAGGGTCAGAAACATTGCATTCCCTGGCCCCTGCTGCTCAGTTATTTTGCAGACAGAACTTCCTGTTCTCCCCACCCTATGCCTTTTCTGGAGGCAAGACTTCTTGGAACTTCATTTTCTTCATGCTCAACTCTGCCTTTCCCATCTTCAGAAAATCCCCACCACCTTTTGGGAGTGGGACTCCTTGAAAAGAGCCCGTTCTAGTCCCCAAGCATCCTCACTCCAATTCTCTCTCTGCCTGCCCCTGGAAAATGGGTAAGGGGAATCTGGTGACTGGTACCCGTGGGTCCCTAAATGAGAAGCATGTTTGTTTATAGCCAGATGAAATCCATCCCTCCTCCCACGCCCTTCCCCCGGCCACGTCTGTGTATACGTCTCAGAAGTTCCTACCACGGCCTCTACACCAAGCTGGCTTCTCTCAACCTTCCCACCCCTGGATCCCCGAGAGGCGGGGCTGAGGCAGCTGCCACATTCAGCCTGGCAGAGCCGCTAGCTCAGTACAAATCAGAAACACATTGGAGGCAGGCAGGCCGGGCAGGAGCAGACAGGCCGGGGCTGGGGCCCATCAAGGCCGGAGCCCGGCCACGCTGTTTGCAGTCTCAGCACAAGGTTTCAGGTCATCCTCCTGATTGTTTGTTTGTCTCCGAGATGAGAAAGGCCAAGAAGGCAGCTGACAGGGACCATGGGGGCTGGCTCTCACCAGTTCTCCCTACCCTGGAACTCATGGAGTGCGGGAGAAGCAAGCTGCCTCATTTCCCTACCCCCACCCCCAAATTCCAAACAGATGTGCAGTCAGATTCTTCCTCTCCTTGGTTGGGGGAAACAAAAGAAATTAAAAATGGTACCCTAGAGACACTACTTTCAAGAGAACCCTAATATAAAGAAGGGATGGAAGGGAGACACAGGAAGGACTTCTGGAGGTGCAGGTGAGATGGGAGAGGTGGGGGGCAGCTCACCCCTTCCACTAAAGACAAGTTTGTAAAGATTCTTATCTGGGGTTGAGCAGTTGTTGGGGGGAAAGGGGGGCATGCCTGGAAGGATGATTGCTCTGGGAGGTCCCACTGAGTTTCAGATGTAAAGGATTCAAAGATGTCTGCAGAATAAATAGAATTTGTATATCTGGATTCAGTGAGTCCTGACTTAACCAGGGCTGGCATTGGAAATCAGGGGGCTGGGCCCCCTCACTCAGAGAAAGAGACTCTGAGGTCCAGAGAGAGGAAGGCATTGCTCAGGGTCTCACAGCAGAGCAGAGTCTGGACTAAGTCTAAAACCAAGGCCTCTTGACTCCCCATCCAGTGCTCCTTTCATTTCACGCTGCTCTCCTTTCTCGGCGTTCAGACTTTGTAGGAAAGCAGATTCCCAACTCCTCTCAGTCTGTCTTGCCCCAGCTCAAACCTAGGGTCTGGGTATATTCTTTCCTGGGGTCTCTGTGAAGTCTGAAAGGTCTCTCTGGGTTTGGTTGGCAACCATGGCCCCCTGTGAGGAGGTTTCTACTAGTTCTTCCCCTACAACCCCTCACACAGGCCAGCCTCAAACACCCACAGTTGGCTGTGGGCAGTGTGGTCAAATGGTGAGCACCTGGGCTTAGGTGACCAGGCCAGTGGTCTTGTTTCTGGCAACAGAGCTTCCAGCCTGTCACTAGCTAGGGCTTCCCCAAGGCACCAAGAGTCTCGTGCCCAGCCCTGTTAGAGCCTCTGCCCAGCTCCTTCCTCCTCTCAGGTCTGCCTGCCTCCTTGCCCAGTCTGCTCTAGCCCTCATCTCCAACCATGCCCACCAGAGGCCAGGCTAAGACTGTCCCTGGATACCCTCCAGGCTCCTAGCAGGGCTTGGGCAGAGATGTCCCCCACAACACATACATGCACGCACACACTTTGTGTGTGCACACACAAGCAACATTTCCAGAAGCATCTGGTGATGGTTGCTCAGCTACTTGGCCCTAGGGGGCTAGCCAAGCCTCACTCTACCATTAAGATTACCTCCTGGCAATAACCAGTCCACTCAAAGCCCTTGCCCCAGAGGGCTTTGAAAACTCGTGACTGTGTTGCTGTCCATGCCTACACTGCTAAGGATCAATGCTAAGGAGCAGGTTTGGAGAGATGGTGGCCAAGGAGATTAGATTCTCTTTCAGCTCTCTCTCTCTCTCTCTCTCTCTCTCTCTCTCTCTCTCTCTCTCACACACACACACACACACACACACACAAATACATCCTCCTCATTCCTCTTTCTCCCTCTCTCCCTCCCTCCCCATCTCTCTTTTTTCTTGCAGTAAATTCCAAACAGATGGGCAAGTCTTCTCTCCCACTTCTGAAGTTTAGGGGGAATATCAGCCATGGGGGAACCAGAAACCACTCCCTTCCTCAGACTGGATCATCCTAGCCTCGCTGGATCTCCCATCCACTGTCTCATGCCTTGCTGGATTAGCCCAGATATTAAAAGGTATTTCCTAAATCCTTTTTGTTCCAACTCTGCTATTGACACTTGTGCTTTCCTCTCTGCAGGACCTCAAACATAGTGGGGTAGAGGAGGAGGAAGGGGAGCAGGACACACTTTCTAGGATTTAGCTATCTTCAGGGCCGGACCCAGGCTCAACCCCATTATCAAGGAAGAAGAACTCAACTCCTGGGCATGACTGAGAATATCAACGGGGTATTGTTTCTGCCTCCACAAGCTCTCTAAGCCTAGAGACAAGCACAAACAGAGATGGCATCATTTGGAGCAGTCAAGTGCTGCTTCTTGCTCTGCAACAAGAGCTGGGTCTTCTTATTTGAGCTACAGACATAGGGATTTATACGTCTCCACGTGATTTTCCCTTGCAGAACCGAGGCCCAGAATCCCTATGCATGGCAGAGCTGGGACAAAGCGCACACATCTAGGGATGGTCCCAGAAAGAGCAGTGGGGACCCAAGTTGGGCTGAGTTGCCTGGTTTCCTGGTCCTGCAGCCTCTTATGCCCATAGCTGTGGCCACAGAGCCACCACCCTGGCTCTGAGGGTTGACCCCCAACCTCAGCTGAAGCTTCACCTAGACTCTTGGCTTGGGGGTCAACATCACCTGCAACTGGTCTCAAAACAACTTGGCCTCTGCCTTGTACCCCAGATCCAACAGCTAGCCCTCTAGCCCATCAGGCTGGGCCCATCCTAGGACTGCAGAAGGTTGCCATAAGAGGAGCACAATCCTAGCTTGCTTCCCTGACAAGTAACAATAATAATCATAACTAACACCTTTTGAGCAGTTACTATGTACCAGGCACTATTCCAAGAGCTTTACATGTATCCTGTGACATAGGAACTCTTAGCATTACTCTCATTTTACAGATGAGGAACCTGAGGCACAGAGAGGTTAAGTAACTTGTCCAAGGTCACACAGCTAGCAAGTGGTAGAACTGGGATTCAGCCGAGTATAGAAGTCAGACCCTCAAGTATATGACCACTGCCTTCCAGGGCTGCTGCCCTCTCCCCATCTTCCCAGTCTTCCCAGGATTGTAGTCAGGCCTCCCAACCCCATAGCCTGTGGCTCTACCTCTATGAGCTGCCTATCAGAGTCTCCTTCCCACATACCACCCACCTGCCTGATTCTGGCCCAGCCTCTGACCCTGGCCTCACTGGCCTTCCTGCCTACCAGTCTGGGCCTTGGCTTCTTGCTGTCTGCTGGGACCTTCCTCCATTATCTGCCCTGCCCTGTCCGGGCATCTCTTCAGAACTGACAACATGGTTACTTCTGCTGGAGATTTAGCACAGTGCTGTCCAATAGAAATATAATGCAAGCCACATATGGAATTTTCTAGTAGCTAAGTTAAAAAAGTAAAAAAAACTCTGAAATTAATTTTAATAATATATTTTATTTCACTCAATATATCCAAAATATTATCATTTCAACATGTAATTAATATAAAAATTGTTAATGAGATATTTTACTTTCTTTTTTTCACACTCAGTCTTCCAAGTCCCATGTGTATTTTATTTGAAATACTCAGTTCCAACAAGGGCACTACCGTATTGAACAGCACAGAGGCAGAGTGTGGACCCGGAGGAACCCCGGGGACAGAGGATAACTAAAATAGCCCGGGGAGAGGTTGGTGTACCTTGCTGGGGAGGTAGAAAGGATACTGACTTGGGAGTTCAGAGACGGGTTCTACTCTTGGTACTGATGCCAAGTCACTAGTGAGCTTGAGTAAACCCCTCACCTTCTCTGGATGTGACAATGAGAAGGCTGGCCTAAAGACCCTTCCCGCTTGAACATTCTACTCCCACATCCCTCCCCTCTCCCCTACACACCCATGGTATCTAGTTATCAGTAGAAACGAAGTCCAGAAAGTGATGAGCACCAGTAGAACCTCCTTTCTCCAGAACACAAAACTGTGGCCTCTACTGCCTCTTCTGGAAATATCCTGGCTACGTGGAGCTTGGCCTTTCATTCCTCATGACCAGTGGATGCTGTAACTTGGCCTTGGACTGTCACAGACTCCTAAATCTGTGCAAATGGAGTCAGGTCATCTTTCCAATAACAGAAGCAGTTTGAGCAGAAGTGAGCCCCGTGGTGTCGCAGGCAGTCAGTTCTCGCCTTTTCAGAGAACCCGGCTGGCAGTGTTTCTCAGTCTTTGTTCACGCACATCCCCCTCCACGTTCTATGATTCCCACACCAACCAAAAGGACTCTGATACAAGCTGGACTTGCCAAAGGTTAGACCACAGGGAAAACATAGGTGTATTTAAGATGCTTTTACCAACTACACACACCCTTGGGAAGTCTATAATCCCCCGCTCCCACACCCCTACCTCCTGGCCCAGCTCAGAGTCAACTGGCCTAAACTGAAACCCCGTAGCTGTTAGAGAAGTGTTTTTCCTAGGGTTCTGATCCTGAGATTGCAGGAGACAAGGGGATTTCCAAGTAACTTGGACTAGTTATAATCCAACTGGAACAATGTTGACCTATAAGAATGATTCCTCCAAAGAAAATACAGCGTGCTTAAAGTCACATTGGAGTAAAGTGACCTTCTATCACCAAGGTCAAATGTCTGTAGAATTACAATAGCTATTCTATTTCCAGTTCATGACACGATTTTTCTTTGGTGATTCAAGACTTTGTTTATTAAGGTGGAATGGGCCAACGTATGTGTCTATAGAGGTAAAACCTTACAAATGGGAACCAGAACACAAAAAAGAGGATATTTTGCTTGGACATTACCTCTGAGAGCATTGTTTCAAGACTTGGTCTCAGCTCCTGCCTATGGGAGCTGTAGGCAAGTTTCTTCCCTCTGAGCTGTGGCACCCCCATCTGTAAGGTGGGACTAAACAGAGCCTGCCCAGCCCTATTGTGGCCCACAGTGGCTGTGAGGGAGGGCCCAAGGCGGTAACTAACAGGTGGGAATGGACTTTGTAGGCTTCCAAGTGTTGAGCACTTACGTGTGATCCTTACGAGATGGAAGGAAGAGAGATTAGGCACAAAGTTATTTCCAGGAATGGGCGTGATACATAGTTTAGCTCAACTCTAGATATGATTTCCAGTCATACACCAACTTGTTGCTAGACAGCTACTTCGAACTTGGAATCAGAAAGTGCCTTCTCAAAGGAACATGAGATTCCTTCTGAAGGCCCCAAATGGGAATATGTTCCAAAATTTGTTTACATATTATGTGATCCTTACTAGCGGTTATTTTCCCACTCAGAGGAAAACAGGGTACAAACGTGGAGATTCCTGTGTCCTCTGGCTATCTTCTGTATGTTCAGTGTCAACGGGGAGGATCAGAAAATGCTTTGTCTACTATGGTCCAGGGGTAGATCAGATAACTGGGAAGCAATGAGAGCCCAGGAGGGGTGAAAAGCATCCCTGAGGCAGAGGTGAGGCAGGAAGAGGCAAAGGATTTAAATACTTTGAATAGGATCTTAAACAGAATTATTAATAATATTTTTTAAAGAATATCGTGTCTGGCATTCTACCTTTTGAGAAAACACTTGTGCAAATATGAATCTTCATAACAACTCTGGAAAGTGAGAGCTATTATTATCTCCATTTTACTGCTGAGGAAGCTGAGGCCCAGAGAGGGTAAGTCATTCATCTAAAAACACACAGCTAGTAAATGACAGAGCTAGGATTTGAATCCTAGGTTGTATGATAATCAAGCTATTCTCTGCTCACACCGTGCTGCTCCTGACCCAGGGAGAATTGTGGACAAGCACGTAACAATGCTAACAGACTCATATAGTACTGTCCAGGCACTATTCTATATCCTTCATGCATATTAACTCACTTAATGCTCACTAAAACCCTATGAGGTAGGTACCATTATTATCCCCCTCGTTGTATAGAACACTGAGGCACAAAGAAGTTAAGTCACTTATCTAAGGCCACCCCACTGCTAAGTGGCAGACCTGGGATCTGCACCTGGCATCTGGCTCCAGAGCCTTTAACTACTTCCTCATGCCGTGTTTTAGGCCAGGCTGTGTTCTCCAGGTGGTGGCCTGAAGGAGTCACTACCTGTGAATCCCTGGGTTAGCGGCAGCAAGACCTCCTCTGCAGGCTGCATCCAGCATTCCTTCCCCAGGAGCATGAAGCCACAATGTCCACCTTTTAAGAACGCCCAGCCAAGCAGAAGCAAGCTCAGCCTGACAGAGAGGTAAGGTGGGGTAGTGAAAAGAATGTGGCCTCTGGCATCAGACAAACCTGAGTTGAAATCTTGTCTTTAGAAATTACTTTGTGACCTTGGGCAACAGGCTGAACTTCTCTGGATGTCAGTGTGCCACCGCTGAGGGCTGTTGTGAGAAGTAAATGAAATGGCTATATAGAAACGTGAATTATGTACTCTCAAGTGTTCTTGAAGGGTAGTTGTAATTGTTAGTTGTTCTATAGGGCTAAGTTCCTCTGCCCAGGCTGGGCCAAAGCTGCGACAAGGAGAAGCGGGCTTTAGAAATGCTAATGCCATGCGTGAGTGACAGGCCTCGGACAATGGAGGAGGGCGCTGTGAATGGGGCGGCCAGGCCTGGGAGCGGGGCTCCCCACGTGGGAGCCGAGTGGGGGAGGGGGCGGGACGAGGAGGCCGTTCCCAGCAGAGGGCCTCCGACTGGGCTAATTGGAAGGGGCTGGAGCTGCGGGGGCAGGAAGGGGGAGGGGATTACCGGCAGGTCGGCGCTGGTGGGGGGCGGGGCTCCCAGGAGGGGGTCCCGCCAGGAGCGGAGATGGGGGGCTACAGGAGCCTTGGGCATGGGGCAGGGGGTGCAGCCCCACTGACCTGGACACCCAGAGAAAAAGGGTGGGAGAGCTGGGAAAGAAGGCCCTGGCCTGGGCCTGCTGGGGGTGGGGATGGAGCAGGGGGTTCTGGGTTAGGCAACTCTAGGCCCAAGCCTGGGCTGGAGGTAGGAAAGACATGATAGCTAACTTCTAAACCCAGCTTGGATCCTGACCTCCTTGGGTTGACCTGGGAATCAGCCTCCCCTGTGTCAGGACAGAATCAGGGCTGGGTGGGTGGGTGTGTGTGTGTGTGTGTGTGTGTCTGAGTGATGGGCCCGCGGAGAGGAGGCAGAAGCTGGGTCTTAGCCTTCTCCTCTTCGCCCCTCCTCTTCCCCTTCATCTCTTCCCTTTCTTCCTCTCCCTTCAGTCCTATCCCTTTGCCCCTGCCCTGCACCATGAAGGCTGTTTTTGTTCCTCCTCCTGGCCTAGCCCCTGAGGTGTGCAAACAGGAAGGACCTCTCCCAGGGCAGTGAGTAAGGAGGGAAAAATGAGGTGTTGAAAAGATGACAAGTCGCCCTGTCAGAGCTCACCTTGGCAGGGAGCAGGCGGCAGGGGCTGGCGGGTGGTGGGAGGGGGGTCCTCCCTGGAAGCCAGCCTACATGTGCCCAGAGCCAGGCAAGCTGATCCTCAACAAGCAGGCACTGTGTACGCGTTTGTTTGGTTTAGAAAAGCCCCCCGCCACACTCCCACCGTCAAAGATTTCTTCCTTTCCTTCCCAGTAGCAAAAGTAAAGGCCGCTGGGCCAGCGGTTTAGAGTGTGATTGAAGGGGGTGGGGCGATGGGAAGGGGCTGGGCAGGGGGCCCAAATCCCTCTTCTAAGCTCCAAGCCTTGTGTCCAACAGCCTCCTGGACATCCCCTTGCCTGTCTCAAAGGCACCTCCAACTTGACATCCTAAACTGAATTCATCGATGCTGCTCGCTCTCCGCACCCTGCATTCTGTCCCTTTTATGGGGTTCCTATCTCAGTAAATGACCTCATCATCCAGTCACCCAAAAGCCAAAATCTTGGGAGTCATCCAAGACTTCCTCATACCCCCAATTGGATCAGTCTACTCATCTGATCAGTTCTCCCTCTTATCTCTCAAGTCTGTTTCTTCTCTCCCTCCCCACGGCCACCACTCTATTTTAGTTTCACTCATTCAACAAGGATTTATTAAGCACCTACCAGGTTCCAGGCACAGCGCTACCCATTGAGGACTCAGCTGTGAACAAATCTGACCTGGCTCATGCTCCCGTGGAGTTTTGTGTCAGACGTGGCTGAGCTCACTGCAAAGGGATGGGGCTGACTGGACAAGCCAGCTTCTACAACTCTTCCCTCCAGAGCATAATGTTTATGTGCAGTGATTCTGAGGCCAGCCTGCCTGGGTTTGGATTATGACTGTACCACTTATAGCTGTGTGACCTTGGGCAAATCACTTATCTCTCTGTGCCTTGGTTTTCTCACATGGAAAATGAGGGTGATGATAGCACCCACCTCATAGAGCTACTCTACGGATTGCATATGTCGATATTTTTAAGTGCAAGCTCAGGGTTCTATTAGCATTATTAATTTTATTAAAGTATGGAGTGAGGCAGGGCCTGATAATAGACCAAGTTATAGGAGCCCAAAGGGAGGCCTGCTTGGGAGGCAATGGGTCAGGTCACAAGAATATGGCAGCAGATTCTTGCAATGGCCCTGTCAAGAAGTCAGCATGGAAAATCCAACAGAGTCCTGATTAGCTAGCAGAGGCCTGTCATAGGAAATCCAGGCCCAGAATCCAGAAATCCAAAGCGTAGGAAGCAAAGGGTTGCAGAGTAGTTACTGCCAGGAAGGCTGGGGTACCAACCCCAGCTCTGCCACTTCCTAGCTGTGTGACCTTGAGCAGGTCATTTCCCCTTCTGAGCCTGTTTCCTAAGGATAGCAGTTAACCAGGATTGAGAACTTAACTTGCATCAGGCACTGTTCTCAGCACTTTAACTGCTCCCCTCAAAGGGAGCTACTATCAATTAACTCTCATTTTACAGATGAGAAAATTGAGGCACAGAGAGGTTAAGGCACTTGCCCAAGGTCACAGAGCAAGTGAAATGCAGAGCTGGGACTTGAAAGCAGGTATCTTTGAGACTAGTGATCAGAGCACCCTCCTTGTAGAGCTATTGTGAAAATTGCATGATATATTTCCAGAAGCGTTTGGTAGCAGGCTGGCAGGCTGCCCAGAGAGGATTGTCTCCAGACTGTGGGCTCCAGCCGCTGGGCTGAGGCTACAGACACTGGGCCAGCAAGGAGAAGCCTGCACCTCAGGCATCTACAGGACCTGGGCAGAGCCAGAGTCTCAGGGACAGGCCAGAATCAATCCTCCGGTCCGAAGCAGGGCTCAAGGTTAAGCCAGGGCTGGAGGCCAAGGGGACTGGAACTCCTGAGACTGTTTGAGGGCGGAGACCATCTTGGTCACTCTGGACTCCCCAGTGCTCCACCAAAGGAAGCACTTAATAAATGTAGGAAGGGAATGCCACTTCTAGAGTGTCTCCTGCATACTGCCACTGCGCTAGTCCCTCATGTCCTCTTCACAGAAGTCCCATGAGGTTATTATCCCCATTTTACTGATGAGGAAACTGAGGCTCAGAGAGGTGAAGTGACTCACACAAGGCCCAGAGCTAATAAGTAGTCAAGCGGCTCTTTGAACACAGAGAAGAGAAAAAAACAGAAAAGAGAAAGAACCCCTCCCATCCATGGCAGAGGAGGAAGGCACATTTTATCACTCCAATTATACACTTCTCTGGTGGTTGTGCGCCTCGCCACCTCCACCTCATGCTGCCCACCTGCAGCAAATGGACAAGCTCCACCTCTGCAGAACCAACACTGGACCAGGACTTGGGGTCCATCAGATCGGCACATGTATGTTCTAGGCTTTTGCTGACAACTTCAGGAACTGGGGCTGTAGAAGCACCCCCCCCACCCCCCGCTAGCCTGAACCTGGCACTCTGGCACTCCTCCGCTTAGGAACAAAGAGACCAGCAGGAACTTTCGACTCCCACACATCCAGATGAGATCCCAGGCTGTGGCCACTCTCTTAGCAGGGAGGACTCAGGGCAAGCCATGGGCTTTTCTTTCCCCAGTGCCCAGCCTTCGAGGGAGGAGTCAATGTGGCAGCCATGTCTAATGGGGGGGGGCATGATACAGAAGCTCCTTCATCTAGGCCTGAGGAGGGGTCAGGCCAGAGCTCAGGGAGGGGCCAGGGCAGACACAGAGCCCATCCAGCCAGGACTAGCCCACATTCCTCAGCGAGCCTGGATGGGGTGGGCATGCTCAACAGGAAGCCAAGCCCTTCACCAAAATGGGTTCAGCCGCCATCTGTGCACACAGACAGTGGTAAGCAAAGGGTCTCGGCCAGCAGAGTCAATTGCACAGAAAAAAATAGCAAACATTTTGCTTCCTCCTCCTCCCCCATCTTGCCACACTCCACTTCCAAAGAGAATGTTGGAATCCTGCTAAGTAGTTTTCTCCAGACCAGGGCCAGGCATCCAGAGTCGGCCTTGCTAAGTTGCTGGAGAGAAAACGATGTATGTGGGGGGGATTCTTTCCACCCAGGGAGTAATGGTTTTTCTTCTGAGCCCTGGGTTCCTGCTGCTCCAGCCCAGAAAAAAGAGCCGGGAGAAATGGGAACAACCAACAACAAGCAGGCCCTTAGGCTTATATAGCGTATTTTGTCCATCTGTTATTTCATTTGCTCATTCCAACCACCCTATGAGATGGGGATTCTTTTGTCCCATTTTATAAATAAGCAAACCAAGGCTGAGAGAGGGTATGTGCCTTGCTCACCACTCACAGTTAATTAGCATGAAAATGGTTTCAGACACAGGTCTGACTCCAAATGCCATGGTCTTTCCCCTAGCCTGCCCTGCTAGCCCGCACTGCGGAAGGACTAGGGCAGCTGAGGAGTGCCTGCCTGGCTTCCCTCAGGACGAGCCGGCCTTGAGAGGTTTGAGTCAGTGTTTCAGTAACATTCCAATTTTCTTTTAACTTTTTCTCCCTGATCACATGCTTGTTGAAGAGAATTGAAGAAATGCCCCCAAAATAGAAAGAAGATTAAAATTACCTATAATCCCACCACTGAGAGAGAACCACTGTTAGCTAACATGACGGTAGATTTCCTGGTAATCTCTCTGTTATGCACACACACAATCTGGAGATGTCTTTTACATGGCTGAGATGGTAGTGGACTTGCTCTGGGTGCTGGGCCACCCTCTGGCCCCCACATCATGTTCTCATGAGGCCAGCTGCACTGTGGTTCCTCTTCTCCACATAAGGCCTGCTTGGGCCAAAGTGTCTAGTTTCCAGGGGCCCTGGCCTTGTGGCTGAGAGTCCTGGCTGTCATTTTCCCCCTTGTATCCTGACAATGAACTCCCCACCTCATTGCTGGAAGCCACCTGGGAGAATCCCTGTTCCACAACTCAAGGCCTACCACACACACACACGTGCGCGCGCACACACACACACCCCGTACTAGTTCATACTCCCCACCCCTGCTTTTGTTCATTCAGTTCCCTTTGCTTGAGCTCTCTGCCCTCCTGCCTCCTCCCTCCCTCCTCTCTCTTTTTCTCTATTGATCATATATGCACATGGTAAAAAAAAAAATCAAATTAATGAAAACTCCAAAGGGACAAAAGGTCATATGGTAAAAACCGAGGCTCCTCCTCACCCCTGACCTCAGTGCCTGTTTCTTGTATATCTTTCCAGAGACAATGTATGGACAGGTAAGCACCGATGTGCATGTATCTCCTGTGAAATATTCCTGGTAACTGGGCCCACTGTTCTCTGCCTCACTCTCTTAACTTCTTGGTTTTTGGATACTCTTACACAGCAAGCCGTAGATCTGCCTCATGCTGGGTAAAGGCTGTCTAGTGAAGCGTCTGCTAGCTGTGCCATAATTTATTTAACCAGGCCCCTAGTGATGGACATTCAAATGCTTTCCAGTCTCCTGCTACTACAAACAATGCAACAATAAATATCGTTGTACAAACAACCTTGTGCTTTGGCTCATGTAGGAGAAATTCTCCTAGTGAAATTGCTGGGTCAGACTGTGCAGATTTTATTTTCTTTATTTTTTTTGTTGTGAGGAAGATCAGCCCTGAGCTAACATCCATGCTAATCCTCCTCTTTTTGCTGAGGAAGAACAGCCCTGAGCTAACATCTATTGCCAATCCTCCTCCTTTTTTTTCCCTTTTTCTCCCCAAAGCCCCAGTAGATAGTTGTATGTCATAGTTGCACATCCTTCTAGTTGCTGTGTGTGGGACGTGGCCTCAGCATGGCCGGAGAAGCGGTGCGTCGGTGCGCGCCCGGGATCTGAACCGCTAACCCACGGGGCTGGCCCCTAGTGTGCAGATTTTAAATGTTAATACATTTCACTAAAGGGCCCTTTAAACAAACCAATTGACACTCCCACTGATAGATAATGTTTGAAAGGGCCCATCCTCCCCTCCCTCCCCCGCTCCTTTCTTCACCTGGCTAAGTGATGCCTCCTTTTTCACCAGGATGCCTCCAATGACCAGCCCCCTTCCCAGCACAGCCAGCCAGGCTCTTTGCTTCTGGGTCACCCCGTGTCTGCCTCCACGTAGCACTTTCCAAAGAAGGTTGCAATCCTCTCTTCACAAGTCTGTTTCCCACACTAGACTTTGAGCTCTTTGAGGGAAGGACTAAGCCTTATTCATCTCTTACAGGCCCTGGTCTAACACACCACAGGCAGGAGGTCAATAAATATTTGCTGAACTAAACTAGTCGGCTCTGAATCCCCAGCTCCAAGTGTAGAGTGGGCAGAAACACGTTTGCTGAATGCAAGCACGGTCTAAGCTGAACAGTGCCTTGCGCTCGGTTCCCCTGGGTCCCTGGAGATTTGTTGTCATGCATTTGGTGTCCAGTGCCTACCTTCCACTAGGCTGACTCCCAGGCCTTGCTTCCGCCACATTCCTCCGACTCTCTCTAAGCAGTTACTGTCTCCCAGTCCCCAGCTCCTGTGGAAGAACCCCTCTATGATTCTGTGTCTTGTTTCTCCTCCTCCTCCTCCTCTTCCTCCACCCGGAAGCCTGGAGCCCTCTTGTCTGGGTGCCCCCAGGCTGTTCTTGCCCGGTCCATCAGTGTCCTGCTGGGAGGCTGGCAGCCTGTGGTGGCTGTGACCAGAACACCTCAACGGGGTCTACCTGGAGCCCGCCTGGGCTTTTACGATGGGGACCAGACTCCTACCCACTCCTCACCACACTGGGCTGAGACAGGTGCAGAGAAAACATCCCTGCTGTCCTCCCCCACCAAGCAAACATACTCTTACTCTCTCTTCAGAACTGCTACCACCTTTCTGAACCTTGGTCCCCTTATCGTTCACCTTCTGGTGTTGGGAGGATCCAGTGACATTACTGAACGTGAAAGGGTCTAGGGAACTCTTATCCGAATGTAAGGCATTATGAAGCTTCACTAACGTTTTTGCACCCTCTTTGGGATAGTGAAGTCTGGAGGGAGGAAATGTGATGAGAGGCATGCAGGGGTCAGCAGAAACCTGCAGTGATGACGTGCCTAGCTGCAAGTCCCATTCCACAGATGCGAACGCCAAGGCAGGCTCCAAGTGTTGCTCATGGGTCCCAGAACCTGGCTTGCTCTATGCCAGGCCTCGTCCGAGGCTGGGGCCAGGTGGCAGATGGACAAGTGTCCTATCGGTCTCGTGTTTGTCAGAGGTTCAACCCAGGCCAAAGAGGAGTGTGCTGAGGCTGGTTGCCACATATTTCTCCATCTTCAAAGATGAGCAGCACTTTCTAGCCTCTGAAACACTGGGGATTCAGCAGGACGAACAGAAAATGAGACAGAGGGAGGGAGGACAAGAGAATGGCAGATGGGGGGGAGGAGGGGCGTCAGGGCCTGCAAAGGCTGGAGGGGAGAGTAGGGCTAAGGCTGGGTTAGACGCACCTGGTTGGGCCAGGCCCCCAGGACTCCTTCTGGGTTCTCTAAACACAACCCCTGCCCTGAGCCTCCATTGGGAGAGGAACTCATTCATCCTGTCACCAAGTGTTACTGTACACTTTTGAGCCAAGCACTGAGTGCCAGGACTATGGAAACAACTCAGACATAGATAGCTCCTGACCTCAAGGATTCAGAGTCGGGATACAAAGAGGGAAGGAGCTAGGGGTATCAGAAAATATTGTTTTCAGGATCTGTCATGTGAACAGGACTTTTCAAAGGATGGATAGAATTGACAGGGCTGGAAAGGACTTGTCAGGTCAGAGGTCCAGGCACAAATGTAGAAAGATCTAGCTGGAACAGAGGGCTAAGAGAAAGTAGTGCCTTAGAGCCAGGAAGGGCCTTATGACGGTTCAGCTATAGTGCCAGCTGGCGGGAACACCTCAGGAAGCTGGGGTGGTCTCTCACAAGATGTAGTGGTTTATGCTCCAAATCAGTGACCAAAATGTGAGGCTCTTTATTCCACAGGCAGGAAACAAATCTAGAAACCAAGAAGTGTAGTGTAGTGGGTGGCATCTTCGATGAATACGCCAAATAACCTACTCTCAGAAATGACTGCTTTGTGTGTAACAGCCCCCAAGGCCTGCTGTTCTAGAACCATGTTCTAGAACCATGGCTCCAGGTGCCAATAATGGGGCCACTGCATTGTAAACAGAAATTGCCTGACCCATAGCCATTTGGGACATCTAGTATAACTAGGAAAACAGGCACAAAAGTGGGCTACGGTGCTGGCAAGCGTGCCATTTGGGGTTCTTAGTTACAAACACCAGAAACCAAGTCTAGTTAATTGAAGCAGAACAGTTTTATTAGAAAGCTATGGGGGAGCTTGGGGAATTGTCAAGGAGGCTGGAGAATCAGAAACTGGCAGGAACAAGAGAACTAAGCAGCCAAGGACACAGCCACATCCTGCACAGGAGCTTTCAGCCGCCAGCACTGTCAGCACGGGCCCATAGCACTGCCGCCACCACCAAAGTCATCACCACAGCAGCACAGGAGCAAATGCTTCACCACCCCAGTTCCTCGGACTTCCTCCCTCCAGATTTAAAGTACTGGACACGAATGTCTGATGCACTTAGCTGAGGTCCCAGGCCCAAGTCCCAGTTGCTCGGGTCCCAGAGCCTAGGGCTCAGGTCTCAGGCCTTCTGGGTATTCCTAGTTGGGAGAGCCTTACCTCCAGCATGAGGCTCTGCAGCGACAGGCTTCTCCAACACCAACTGGGGAGTGCAAGGGGCTAGGGAGGAGTCCCTTTCTGTGAATGTACTAATTCTGATTAGAAGGAAATTAGGGCTTCTGCTATCTAAGGGAGCAGGAAGGAATATGACCAGGACCCAAGGGCGCTTCTAACATACCTCCTTGTGTGGTGCCAGTCAGGGCACAGAAAAGGTTAATATTAGGCAAACCACCACAACCCCACCCAACAAGGGCCCTCCAAGAGCGCAGACTTCTGAGACTCCATGATACCTGTGGTGCTGGCTGAACGCCAAAGGGGAACAGAATGGCTGTGAGGGATGAAGTTATAAATATCAGCTTGACCAGTTGCAGAAAAAAAGGACTGTGGCTTCCACCCATATTTCCATACTTGCAGTGAGAGAATCATAATTATCTCTTCCTTTTTTATTAAATTGGAAATTTTTTTGGTTTTACTTATTTTGTTAATATTCATGAAAATACATTGACACTGTCAAAAAAATCAAGCAAATTAATTATTTTGGGTGAAAAAATCAAAAGCCCCTTCCTCACTCCTTTCCCCCAACCTCTTGTCCCTCCCCTGCGGTACCCACTGCCATCTGTTTAGGTACATCCTTCCAGACACTTTTATGCATTTTCATATATAGTTTGGTTTTGTAAGGTTTTATTTTACATAAAGACTGTACACATTGCTCTACAATATGTTTTTTTTACTTAACATTATGTCTTGGAGATCTTTCCATATCAGTACATACAGTTTTTAACTGCTGCATAGTATTAACTCCATTCTCCCCAAGTATTTAAGCTGGGCTGAAGGACATGCACCACTTTACATTGCGCAAGACAGCTACTCCCCAAACTGCTCTTCAGAAAGGCTGGTATCATTTACATTCGCACCAACAGCATGAGTGTTCCCATTTCTTCTCTTCCTAGCCCAAACTAGATATTCTGAGGGACACAATATATTTCATTGTGGTGTTAATTTATATGTCACTGATTGCCAGTGAGGTTGAACGTGAACAGTATCCAGGCTGTTGAAGCTGAAAACAGCTCTCAAAAAGCGCTGGTAGGAGCAGAAAGTAGTACAATCCCTTTGGAAAGCAGTTTCACAATATCTAGTTAGGATAAAGATGCTCAAACCTGAAGACCCCAAAATTTCACCTCCAATCCTAAGACTGAGAAATTTCATCTCCATGTACTTACCCCTAGAGAAACTCACACAGGTGCACAAAGAGACATCTTTTAGATATGTTCATTGCCGCAAAATACTGGGAAGAACCTAAATGTCCACCAATACGGGAATGCATAAATAAATTGTCGTAATTCATACAATTGAATATTTAGTATACAGCAGTTGAAATGCATGAACTAGATCTACATGTATCAAAATGGCTAAATCTCAAAAACAGTGTTGAGTGAAAAAATCAAGTTGTAAAACAATACATACATTCTATCAATTATGTCCATTTAAAAAACAAACACTCTATATTGGTTATGGATATATACACACACATATACATACACATGTACACATATACATACACACCTATGTCTAAAAACATAGATGAGAAGTAAACACACCATTTCCTGGGTAGTGCTTACCTCTGTGGAGGAAGGAAGGTCAATATGACGGGTGAGGAACTTCACCTGTGCCTGAAAACGTCTATTTATTGGAGAGAGATCTGAAGCCAATATGGCCAAATGTTAAAACTTGTTCACTCTGTGTAGGTGGGTACCCATATTTTCTGCAGCACTTGTCTGGCATATATTTTTCTATTCCTTTTGTGTCACTGTGTTAAGGTATCCAATCAGCAGACAGCTTTATTTTTTTTAACCCATTCCCTCTGATAGTTTCTATTTTCTAAAATGGAATTTTAACTCCTTCACCCCTGCACTCAGTTTGGATTTATTCCTACCATTGTTCTTTATTTTTACATTGCTTTCTCGTTGTTTCTTTCCTTCCCATAGACTGACAGAGTATTCTCTATATGGCCTTTACCCCATAATTAGTTTGACAATCATACACTTTATTCCTACCTTTAAAAATAATTACTGTTAATTTTTTGCTGTTGTTGGAGTCAGCATTTCCAGTGAAACTAAAGTTTTTCTACTATAGGGAAAAAAACTATTTTTGAAGCAAATGCAAGGGATCAATTATAAAGTCACTTAGTACCACCATTTTAGACAAAACCAAACAATTCCACTATACCATGTAAAACCAAAAGAACTTTAATAAGCTTTTACAGCACTGCAATTACAGGAACATTAACCCATAACATGCAACAGAAATGATGATGCCTTTTGGACATATTTAACAGATAAACCTGACGTTACAATTAACAACAACATATTCTACTGAAGAAAACAAATGCAATTTATTTCAACTTTCAGGCTAGAAAATGTATGTTCTCACTGCAATCTCAAGTAGCATTTAGAAAGTTTAGTTTTCCCTTTCTAACCTCTAAAATACAATATGAATTTTAATACAATCGTATACAATCGTTTTCACATTGGAAATAATCACAAGAAATCGACAGGTGTAGATTAATCGACTGATTGGTTTCATTTCAATTGTTAATTTCGAGAGGGCTCCTGCAGTATTGTGGATTTCAGATGGGGAAAATCATCAGACCAGGAGTAAAGAGCCTTGGTCTTAGAGTGGGGGAGGGAACATGCAGCGGCACACAGGGCAGGTGCCTGACTTCTGAAGCCAGATGGACACGCACGGCTTGTGGAAATAGTGGTGGCACGGCAGCTCGGTTGCCACCTCCCCCTTCACATATTCACTACAACAGATAGGGCAACACATTTCCTGCCCCACTGCACTGTGATCTTCAGTGACCAAGATCTCGGGAAGAGTGTCGATGCTCTCCTTGCTCGCTGGTGGATTGGCCACCTCCACATCCACCGCAAGAGACTCCAAGTGCGCAAGGGCAGTTTCCATTGCCTGGGCCAGGCGTTCTTCAAGTGCCATGTATGTGAGGAACTGAGGATCCACATAGGAAATGGCTTCGGCCACCCCCAACCCATCTGCAAACCCATCAAAGAGGCTCCAATCCACTTCTAGGTCTTCACTCACACTGGAGTCATCTTCAAGGTTGTTGTTTCCATCCAGCATGAACACTCCGGGCTGCAGAAACTCCTGACCAGAATCATTATCCCCCTCACTGCTACTCTCATTTTCATTGTATGGCAGCCAAGGAACTTCTTCTTCTGGGGATGCCCGCTCCTCTTCCTGAAGAGATGGTCCTCGAACTTCTTCAAGTTCATTGCTGCCAGCACTGGCACTAGCACTGGGGCTGGCGCTGGCACTGGCACTGGCATTCACTCTGGCTTGCTCAGGTTCATGCTCTTCTCTCCCTGGCAGAGTCTCCCAGCTTTCACCACTGGATGACAGATTTTGCTCCCGACCTCGATATTTCCGACGCAGAGCAGCAGTCCACTCTTTGTCACTGTCAGAGTCTTCACCAAAATATTTGTAGTAATCATCGCTGTACGTCCAGAAGTCAGGGTCGGCCATGGTTCGTCGCCGTCTCGGCACCTTTTCTGGCTTCACTTGGTCATTCCTGGCTTCCCTCTTGTCTTCAGGGTACTTAGGCTCAGAGTAGCCACTTGAACTCTCGCCTCTGCCTCTTTTGGCTAGGCTATCCGAGTGGCCGTCATCAGTGTTGGCAGTATCCCTCCACCTGGAAGTACTGTGTGGCATATCATCATCATCATCAGTATCAAAAAACATTTTTGGTTTCACACAGTTTGGACTTGCCAGATTTCTGATTTTGGGCCTCACCACTGGTTCCTCTGCACCCTTTGGGGTGTTTTCCCCACCACCACAAATACTCACAGGAGCCCTGCCCGGACGTGCAGGCAAATTCTGCTCCTGTCTCTCCCGCTCCAGGCTATTACCATTTGTAGCCACTTTGCCTTCATCAGCAGGTGTCTGAGAGACCATGCTATTTTGCTGCAGAAACTCAGCTCGGCTAGCAGAGCATCTTGCTGCAGGGGCTGGGTCTAACTTGTCAAGCTCCTCTCTCACATCACGGTTAAAACTAGAGAACTGTGGGGGCACCCCAGTCAGAGACCTCACCCCTTTCTCTGGGTCATACAGCTTATCATCTTTAAACTTGCCAGTTTTCCCTCTCACTGGTGCTCGCTCAACAGGCCCAGCCCCCTCCTCCTCACTATCATCTGCCCCGAAAGAGTCAACATGTCCATAAGCCATTCCTCTTCTGCTACCCGAAGCCCTGTACTCGCGTGGCGGGTACCTGGTGTAGTCCTCATTGTCAACATTCAGGCTGGTTCCCGAGCTCTCACTGTCGTCCCAACTACGACGAGTGGTGGAAAATGGCGAGCGGCTCCTCTTGGTGGTTTGACTGGGGGCTGATCTGTGCATTGAGACTTCAGATGTCGTCTTTCTCTGACTGGAAATTCTTTCCTGCTGGCTCGTGGACGGCCTGAAACTGACATAAGCATGCCTCCTTCCATACCTCCTGCCTGTGTTGGACTGATACCCTCCTGCTGGCTTGGGCCATACAGGCTTGCTAGATTCCTGACCCATTGCTCTGACTTAGGAGGGTTTCCAATACAGCTTGGGGCTCGAGTGGAAAGGCTCCTGCTCCCTGTACACACTTTGGAGATGGGAAAGTCAAATCAGTTCAGAATAAAGGAGCAGGGAGATTTACTTTCACTTCAGCAGGCAGGTAACAGAAAGAATAAGGGGCCTTTTAAATTAGTTTCACTTTCTTCTAAGGCCTGGAGTAGCATTCCAGTGACTGTCAGGTGTAGACCTGGAACACATTTTTAATGTTGGCAAAATGATTACAAAACTGGATTTGCAGGAAAGCCACACTTAGAGGAGAATCTGACAGAAGACGGGGGGTGACTGGATGCTTGGAAGGGGGGTGAAGTACTGTGGAATTGTGCCAACATGGGAAGAAGAAAGGCTGCTGCAGGTTTTTTACGGGGTGTCTGCGTTTTTTGGAGCCCTGCAGACATACAGGAGAAATGCAAATTGGAAAAGGGTGGAAAATATAGATCACCATGTGTGCAGGAGTGCCTATGTGTCTAGCAGGAGGAGAGAAGCAGGTGGAAGGGGGACCAGCAATCATGCAGTGGAGAGATGTCTGTGTTTGTAGGGGGAAGGAGCATGTGACAGTGACATTGGGAAGAGGTGTGAGTGTCAGAATGAGACCCATTCTGAATGTATGAAAATGACAGGTGTGGATGGGGTGGCTTTAGAGGAGAGAGGTGTGTGTGAGTATGAGAGAGAGAATGTGTGTGTGGTGTTGTATGTATGGCAGCTGGAACTCTATGCAGGGATGCCTGTGCTTATGCATCTGTGGCAGGCAAGGAAGGGTACGGTGGCATTGGACAGGGACGTCCATGAGTTTGTGTGTGTGTTCATCAAAATGGGAGGCAACAATGGAGAAATGTCAATATGAGCAAATGCATCGATGAGGACAGCACTGGAGAGGGATGTGCTTGTGGCGGGCAGGCGGAACAGGGGCCAGCAATCAAAGAAGGTCTGTATGCATGAATGTGGCTAGCAGGGAAGGGGGTGGCGTCCCTGGAAAAGGATTTATGTGAGTGTGTGCACCACAGGGGCCAGCAAAGGAGGGCTGTCTGTGCATACAAGTAGCAGACAGGGAACAGGAGAGGGGAGCATTTAAGAGGGGTGTGTGAACAAGTGTGTGTGGGGGCATATGTATGTAAGCAGCATATGAAAGAGGAGCCAGCAATTGAAGGATATCCTTATGTGTGTATGTGGCAGGCAGGGGATAAGATGGTCCCAGAGGGAGGGTGAGTGTGTGAGTGTGTGTGTGTGTGTGTGTGTTCTCCAGAGCATGAAGAGGCAGAAGGAGGAGGGGGCCGCTTCTGGAAGTGTGTATGGGACAGGAAGTGAGAGGTAGGGAAAGGCACTGGACGGTATGACAATGTGTGAAAGGGTGTGTGTGCGTGTGTGTGTCCATGCATGCGCGGGGGAGGGGATGCATCGCAACCTTGAGTATGGGGAGATGGAGAGGGGGCTGCAATGGAAGGTTTCTGTGCGTCTGTGTGTGTGCATGTGTGTATGTGTGTGTATACGCGTGCATGTGTGTGTGTGTCCCCATGTGCGCACTTGGAGACATGGGGGTGGGGGCGGCACAATGTCATAGTGAGAGACAGGAAAATGTTATCAGTCCAAACGGTAGATCCAAACCAAACAGATATGACAGGGAAGGGGAAAAAAGAAAGAAAAGGGCGTATGTGGATATAGTTTTCCCGGGGGAATAATTTGTTTTTCTGCCAATTCTTTTCCTGGGAACAATATATTTACCTAAAAATCTTAACAATTTACCATTCAGCAAAACAACTGCAAAATGGGGGAAGAAAGGCCACGGAGTGCTGCGCAAAGGGGCCAAGAAGGGAGGAAGGAAGGGGGGGAGGAGAGGCAGAGAGAGGTGGGAGAGGGCCGTGACACCACTCCCCTCTCATATAGCGATTAAAGCCATTCAAGTGGGGGCCGTGCCACACGAAAGGGGCTGGAGGACGGAGGATGGAGCCCCAAAACAGGCCAATGGAGGACACAGGCCTCACTCTGCAGTCAGGTCCCGCGTCCGCCCCACCCCTTCCCGAGGGGCGAGCCTGAAAATCTGTCCTATAGAGCCCCCCACAATTCTCGCCTCCGTGCCCAGCCACCCGCCCATGCCCGGCCAGTCGTCCCACTGCCGCGTCTGAATAAATCGAGGAAAGAAACCGCCTTTCACTCACCCAGTCCCGACCCCCGTACGCTCTCGAGAGGAACAGAGCTCTCAGACCTCCGACCGCCACGACCGCCAGAGCCGCTGCTCCCGGGTCTCCAGCTCCTCCCCCGCCAGACAGCAGTGGGGCGGGCGGCGACTGCGGCGGCGGAAGTGGTTGTGGCGTCGGCTGGGGCCCGCCCCCTTGATGTGGCGGGGGTGGCAGCCGCTCTCGACAAATCAAGGAGGGCCCGAAAGCATTATTTCATTTTAAATGATGAAATCGTCAAGGATACAGAAAAGGACAGCGAAAAATGTAACCAACAGCCAGCTTTAACAAATGTTAAACATTTAGCCATATTCCCTTCTGTTCTCGGTTTTTTTTTTTCCAGTAAAATGAAATCTGCAATTCTTTCTGATTAATTCCAATGTGAAAGTAATTATATGACTATATCATATCCTATGTTATGTGGTATGGCTTGTACTGGAAGTATTAAAAATGTGAAACTGTATTTAGGGTTGCAGTAAGCTTAAATTTTTTTAACCTGGTGGTTGAAGCAAATTGAACTGTTTACAGTAGAATTGTTGCTGTTAATCGCAAAATCAAGTTTCTTGACTGAAATGAAAAGAAATGATCGATCATGAAGCACACACGGGTTCACATTCTGGTCATTGAATTGCTGTGCCTTTTAGAGTTATACAATTTTCTTAAACTCTGAACTCTTTTTTATAAATCGCACTTTACAATGTTATCTCTAATATTTACATTGAATGTCAAGACATCTATGTTCACAACAATAACAAAGTTTTGTTCTGACTGGAAATAAAATGTAAAATAGAAGAACAAGAAATTTTAAGGGTAACAATAGAATAGAAATAGGCTGTATAACTTTCAAACCATTAAAGAAATAATATGTAGAACAAAGAGAAAAACTCAGTCTAACAAAGGGTAGAAATGGGGTGGGAGGCAGCAAGAAAGGATGTTAAAAAATAAAAAACAAAGGGCAGGAATAAATGCAAATACATCAGTATGTATTATGGGTTAATATCTCCTATAAAAAAGCAAACTCTCATTTTGAGCATTTCGTTTTTAGAAATCCAGTTATATGCTGTTTATATGAGTTTCACCTAAAGCAGAAATAGGAATAGAAAATATATGCCAGTGAAATACTAGCGGGAAGGAAGGAAGAAAAGAAGAAAGGGAGGAAAGGAGGGAGGGAGAGAGGAGAAGGAAGGAATTTAGGGAAAAAAAAGAGAAGGAAAGAAGGAAGAAAGGAAAGATACATGTAGAAATATTAATATCAGAAAAATCAAAAACTCAAAGTAAAAAGCATTAAAGAGAACAAAACAGGTTGTTTCATTCACTGAGAAGATATAGTCACTAAAATTTATATGCCAAACAATGTAATTTCAAAATAAATGAGGCAAATATTATTAGAAATGTAAAGAGAGATGAAAAAGTCTGCAATTATCGTGAGAGATTCAACCGCACTTGTTATGGTATAGATAGATCACATAGACTGCAAAGAAACGAGGATATAGAGAGATTGAACAACACACTGAACAAGCCTGATCTAATGTATACATATTTTTTGGACTCAAGAAATGATGTATTTTTTTATAAAAAATATTTCAAACATACAGAAAAGTACAGAGTATAAAATGCATATTTGCATGTACCTGTCACACAGGGTGAGCAAATTTTATTTTCTTCAGATCCTCAGATCCTTCTGTTTTTGAAACAAAATATTAGAGTTGAAGCTCTCACTTTATTCTATTCATCTTCTTTTCCCAAAAGAAGCACTGTTTAGAAGTTTCCTTCTTGTCCGTGTTTTTCTTTTTCTACATATGTATATATCCATAACCAATACACATTATTCTTTTATGTATTTTAAATTATTTAAATGTTATTATAATAAATACATTCTTTTGCAACTTAAATTTTCACTTATTTTTTTTGAAATTTAGCAATTTGATACATTTAGATCTAGGTCATGCATTTTAACTGCTGAATACTATTGTATTAATTTTCCAATATAGTATTACTATAATATATTATATGGACATCTGTTGCATCAATTATCCAATTTCTTTATCTCTTTCCCTGCTGATAGACTTGGGTTGTTTCTGTTTTGTGCAATTATAAATGAGGATTTAATGAACATCCTAGCACATGGCTCCTCGTGCCCATATGGATGAGTTTCTCTGGGGCAAACCTTCCCAACTGGGTAATGGGTATTCTGACATATCAATGCCCTTAGCTCTCCAGGAAGATGGGCCTGGCTTCACTCAGCTGCTGCCCTGGGGACTGTTGCCTCTGGCTAAGAGCAGACTGTCTGTTCATCCCAATGAACTGGCACAATTATTAGCATTTTAACATATGCTCTGACGTGAAAAAGATTGGAAAAAATTGCTCTAGTGTATGTACATTGAAGTGAAGTTTCTGGGTCAAAGGGTATATAGTAGTTATCTATTGCTGTGTAACAAATTGCCCCAAAACTTAGCAGCTTAAAAAAACAAAGATTTATTACATCAGAGTTTCTGTGGGTTAGGAATCTATGCACGGCTTACCTGGGTGCCTCTGGTTCGAAGTCTCTCATGAAGTTGCACTCCAACTGTCATCTGGGGCTGCAGTTTCATTTGCAGGCTTAATTGAGGAGTGAGGTCCACATCAAAGCTCTTTTACTTGGCTGTTGGCAGGCTCAGAAAATCCACTTGCAAGCTCACTCATGTGGTTGCTGTCAGGCTTCAATTCCTTGTCATGTGGGCCTATCCACGGGCTTCCTGAGTCTCCTCACAACATGGCAGTCGGTGAGAGAAACAGCCAAAGAGCACCTAAGATGGAAGACATAGTCCTTTTATGACTTAAGCTCAGAAGTGACATCCCAACACTTTTGCCATATCCTAGTCGTTGAAAGCGAGCCACAGAATTTGTCCATTTCATCTAAGTTATCAAATTTGTAGGCATGGAGTTGGTCATAATATGTCTTTATTATCCTTTTGATGTCCGTGAGATCAGTAGTAATGGCTCCTCTTTCATTTCTGTTATTCGTAATTTTGTCTATTCTCTTTTTTCTTTTCTTTTTCTTTTTCTTTTTTTAAGTAGGGGCAGTATCTTTTTTTTTTTTTTTTGGCAGGGAAAGATTCACCCTGAGCTAACATCTGTTGCCAATCTTCCTCTTTTATTTTCCTCCCCAAAGCCCTAGAGCACAGTTGTATATCCTAGTTGTAAGTCATTCTAGTTCTTCAATGTGAGCCCCTGCCACAGCATGGCAACTGATAGACGGGTGGTGTGGTTCCACTACCAGGAAATAAACCTGGGCTGCCAAAGCAGTAAGAGCACCAAACTTTAACCACTAGAGCATCAGGGCTGGCTCTACTCTCTTTTTTTCGTGGTGAGCCTGGCTAAAGACTTACCAATCTTATTGATCTTTTCAAAGAATCAGCTTTTGGTTTTGTTGATATTCTCTATTGTTCTGTTTTCAATTTCATTTATTTCTGTTCTTTTGTTATTTTCCTCTGCTCACTTTGGATTTAATTTGCTTTTCTTTTTCTAGTTTCCTAAGGTGGAAGCTTAGATTATTGATTTTAGATCCTTCTTCTTTTCTAATATATGTATTCAATGTTATAAATTTCCCTCTAAGCACTGCTTTTACTGCATCCCACAAATTTTGTTGTTATAGTTTCATTTTCACTTATTTCAAAATATTTTTTCAATTTCTCTTAAGACTTCTTCTTAACCCATATGTTATTTAGAAATGTGTTGTTTAATCTCCAAATATTTGGGAATTTTCCAGCTATCTTTCCGTTATTGATTTCTAATTTAATTCCACTGTGGTCTGAGAGCACACTTTGTATAATATCTATTCTTTTAAATTTGTTAAGGTGTATTTTCTGGCCCAGGATGTGGTCTATCTTGGTGAATATTCCATGTGAGCTTGAGAAGAAAGTGTATTCTGCTGTTGTTGAATGAAGTAATCTATAAATATCAATTAGATCCAGGTGATTGATGGTGCTATTCAGTTCAACCATAGCCTTACTGATTTTGTGCCTGCTGGATTTGTCAATTATTGATGGAGGGGTGTTGAAGTCTCCAACTATAATAGTGGATTCATCTATTTTTCCTTGTAGTCCTACCCATTTTTGCCTCATGTATTTTGATGCCTTTTTGTCAGGTGCATACACATTAAGGACTGTTACGTCTTCTTGGAGAATTGACCCCTTTTATCATTATGTAATGCCCCTATTTATCCCTGATAATTTTCCTTGTTCTGAAATCTGCTTTGTCTGGAATTAACATAGCTACTCCAGCTTTCTTTTTATTAATGTTAGCATGTATCTCTTCCTCTATCCATTTACTTTTAATCTGTGTCTTTATATCTAAAATGGGTTTCTTGTAGAAAACATATAGTTGGGTCTTTTTTTATTTTTATTTTTTTTTGTGTGTGTGTGTGAGGAAGATCAGCCCTGAGCTAACATCCATGCTAATCCTCCTCTTTTTGCTGAGGAAGACCGGCTCTGAGCTAACATCTATTGCCAATCCTCCTCCTTTTTTTTCCCCAAAGCCCCAGTGGATAGTTGTATGTTATAGTTGCACATCCTTCTAGTTGCTGTATGTGGGATGCGGCCTCAGCATGGCCGGAGAAGCGGTGTGTCAGTGCGCACCCGGGATCCAAACCCGGGGCCGCCAGTAGTGGAGCGTGCACACTCAACCGCTAAGCCACAGGGCCGGCCCTGGGTCTTTTTTAAAATCCATTCTGATAGTCTCTGCCTTTTAATTGGTGTAGTTAGACCATTCACATTTAAAATGATTATTGTTATGGTTGGATTAATATGTACCGTATTTGTAACTGTTTCCTATTCATTGTCCTTGTTCTTTGTTTCTCTCTTTTTGTCTTCCATTCTTTTTCTCTCTTCTCTGATTTTAATTGAGCACTTTATATGATTCCATTTTCTCACCTCTCTTAGGATTTCAATTATATTTCTTATTTTTACATTTTTTAGTGGTTGCCCTAGAGTTTGCAATATACATTTACAACTAATCCAAGCCCACTTTCAAATGACACTATACTACTTCATGGGTAGTGCATGTACCTTATAACAGAGTATTCCCAATTCCTTCCTCCTGTCCCTTATAACACCACTGTCATTCATTTCACTTATCTGTAGGCTATAATCATCCAATACATTGTTGCTATTATTATTTTTTGAACAAACTATTATCTGTTAGGTCAGTTAAGAATAAGAAAAATGGAAGATTTTATTTTATTTATACCTTTATTTATTCCTTCTCAAACACTCTCCCTTTTTTTATGTAGATCCAAGTTTCTGACCTATATTCTTCTTCTTTCTGAAGAACTTCTTTTTTGTTGTTTTTTTTTTTTTTTATTGATGTTTTAATGGTTTCTAACATTGTGAAATTTTGGGTTGTACATTTTTGTTTGTCCATCACCCCATATATGACTCCCTTCACCCCTTGTGCCCACCCCCCACCCCCCACCCCCACTGCCCGGGTAACCACAGTCCAGTTTTCTCTGTCCATGTGTTGGTTTATATTCCACATATGAGTGAGATCATACAGTGTTTGTCTTTCTCTTTCTGGCTTATTTCACTTAACATAATACGCTCCAGGCCCATCCATGTTGTTGCAAATGGGACGATTTTGTCTTTTTTTATGGCTGAGTAGTATTCCATTGTATATATATACCACATTTTCTTAATCCAATCGTCAGTCGAGGGACACTTAGGTTGCTTCCACTTCTTGGCTATGGTGAATAATGCTGCAATGAACATAGGGGTGCATAAGCCTCTTTGGATTGTTGATTTCAGGTGCGTTGGATAGATTCCCAGTAGTGGGATGGCTGGATCATAGGGCATCTCTATTTTTAATTCTTTGAGGAATCTCCATACCGTTTTCCATAGAGGCTGCACCAATTTGCATTCCCACCAGCTGTGTATGAGGGTTCCTGTTTCTCCACATCCTCTCCAACATTTGTTGTTTTTTGTCTTGGTGATTATAGCCATTCTAACGGGCGTGAGGTGGTATCTTAGTGTTGTTTTGATTTGCATTTCCCTGATGATTAGTGATGTTGAGCATCTTTTCATGTGCCTATTGGCCATCTGTATATCTTCCTTGGAGAAGTGTCTGTTCATTTCCTCTGCCCATTTTTTGATCGGGTTGTTTGTTTTTTTGTTGTTCAATTGTGTGAGTTCTTTATATATTATGGAGATCAACCCCTTGTCAGATGTATGTTTTGCAAATATTCTCTCCCAGCTGGTTGGTTGTTTGTTCATCTTGATTCTGGTTTCATTTGTCTTATAAAAGCTCTTTAGTCTGATAAAGTCCCACTTGTTTATTTTTTCTTTAGTTTCCCTAGTCTGGGTAGGCATGTCATCCGAAAAGATTCCTTTAAACCCAATGTCAAATAGTGTGTTGCCTATATTTTCTTCTATGAGTTTTATAGTTTCAGGTCTCACCTTCATGTCTTTGATCCATTTTGAGTTAATTTTTGTGAATGGCGATAGCACATGGTCCACTTTCATTCTTTTGCATGTGGCTGTCCAGTTTTCCCAACACCATTTATTGAAGAGACTTTCCTTTCTCCATTGCATGTCCTTAGCACCTTTGTCGAAAATTAGCTGTCCGTATATGTGTGGTTTTATTTCTGGGCTTTCAATTCTGTTCCATTGATCTGTGTGTCTGTTTTTGTACCAGTACCATGCTGTTTTGATTACTATTGCTTTGTAGTATGTTTTGAAGTCAGGAATTGTGATGCCTCCTGCTTTGTTCTTTTTCTTTAGGATTTCTTTAGCTATTCGGGGTCTTTTGTTGCCCCATATAAATTTTAGTATTCTTTTTTCTATTTCTGTGAAGAATGTCATTGGGATTCTGATTGGGATTGCATTGAATCTGTAGATTGCTTTAGGTAATATAGACATTTTAACTATGTTTATTCTTCCAATCCACGTGCATGGGATATCTTTCCATTTCTTTATGTCATCGTAGATTTCCCTCAATAATGTCTTGTAGTTCTCATTGTATAGGTCCTTCACCTCCTTGGTAAGATTTATTCCTAGGTATTTTATTCTTTTTGATGCAATTGTAAATGGTATTATCTTCTTGAGCTCTCTTTCTGTTAGGTCATTATTAGCATATAGAAATGCAACTGATTTTTGTAGATTGATTTTGTACCCTGCAACTTTGCTGTAGTTGTTGATTGTTTCTAACAGTTTTCCAACAGATTCTTTAGGGTTTTCTATATATACAATCATGTCATCTGCAAATAGTGAGAGTTTCACTTCTTCGTTACCTATTTGGATTCCTTTTATTCCTTTTTCTTGCCTAATTGCTCTGGCCAAAACCTCCAGTACTATGTTGAACAGGAGTGGTGAGAGTGGGCAGCCCTGCCTCGTTCCTGTTCTCAGAGGAATGGCTTTCAGTCTTTCCCCGTTGAGTATGATGTTAGCTGTGGGTTTGTCATATATGGCCTTTATTATGTTGAGGTACTTTCCTTCTATTCCCATTTTATTGAGAGTTTTTATCATAAATGGATGTTGTATCTTGTCAAATGCCTTCTCTGCGTCTATTGAGATGATCATGTGGTTTTTATTCTTTGTTTTGTTGATGTGATGTATCACGTTGATTGATTTGCGGATGTTGAACCATCCCTGCGTCTCTGGTATAAATCCCACTTGATCATGGTGTATGATCTTTTTAATATATTGTTGTATTCGGTTTGCCAATATTTTGTTGAGGATTTTTGCATCAATGTTCATCAGCGATATTGGCCTGTAATTTTCTTTCTTTGTATTGTCTTTGTCTGGTTTTGGTATCAGGGTGATGTTGGCCTCATAGAATGATTCAGGAAGTGTTCCATCTTCCTCTATTTTTTGGAATAGTTTGAGGAGGATGGGTATTAAATCTTCTTTGAATGTTTGGTAAAATTCACTGGAGAAGCCATCTGGTCCTGGACTTTTATTTTTTGGGAGGTTTTTGATTACTATTTCAATCTCTTTACTTGTGATTGGTCTATTCAGATTCTCCATTTCTTCTTGGTTCAATTTTGGGAGGTTGTATAAGTCTAAGAATTTATCCATTTCTTCTAGATTGTCCAATTTGTTGGCATATAATTTCTCATAGTATTCTCTTATAATCTTCTGTATTTCCATGGTATCCGTTGTAATTTCTCCTCTTTCATTTCTAATTTTATTTACTTGAGCCTTTTCTGTTTTTTTCTTAGTTAGCCTGGCTAAGGGTTTGTCTATTTTGTTTATCTTCTCGAAGAACCAACTCTTTGTTTCATTAATCATTTCTACTGTTTTTTTGGTCTCAATATCATTTATTTCTGCTCTGATTTTTATTATTTCTCTCCTTCTGCTGGCTTTGGGCTTTGTTTGTTCTTCTTTTTCTAGTTCTGTTAGGTGTAATTTAAGGTTGCCTATTAGGGCTTTTTCTTGTTTGTTAAGGTGGGCTTGTATCACTATGAGTTTCCCTCTCAGGACCGCTTTTGCTGCATCCCATATGGTTTGATATGGCATGTTATCATTTTCGTTTGTTTCCAGATAGTTTTTGATTTCTCCTTTAATTTCATCAATGATCCATTGGATGTTCAGTAGCATGTTGTTTAATCTCCACATTTTTGTCATATTCCCAGTTTTTTTTTCCTGGTTCATTTCCAGTTTCATAGCCTTATGGTCTGAAAAGATGCTTGTTATGATTTCAATCTTCTTAAATTTATTGAGGCTTGCTTTGTTTCCCAACATATGGTCTATCCTAGAGAATGTTCCATGTGCGCTTGAGAAGAATGTGTAGTCAGCTGTTTTTGGGTGGAGTGCTCTGTATATGTCTACTAGGTCCATCTCGTCCAGTTTTTCATTTAAGTCTAATATTTCTTTATTAACTTTTTGTCTGGATGATCTATCCATTGCTGTAAGTGGGGTGTTAAGATCCCCTACTATTATTGTGTTGTTGTTGATTTCTCCTTTTAGGTTTGTTAATAGTTGTTTTATGTACATTGGTGCTCCTATGTTGGGTGCATATATAAGTGATATGTCTTCTTGATGGAGTGTCCCTTTTATCATTATATATTTCCCTTCTTTGTCTTTCTTAACCTGTTTTATCTTGAAGTCTACTTTGTCTGATATGAGTATGGCAACACCTGCTTTCTTTTGTTTGCCATTAGCTTGGAGTATTGTCTTCCATCCTTTCACTCTGAGCCTGTGCTTGTCTTTAGTGCTAAGATGTGTTTCCTGAAGGCAGAATATTGTTGGGTCTTGCTTTTTAATCCATCCTGCCACTCTGTATCTTTTGATTGGAGAGTTCAATCCATTTACATTTAGGGTAATTATTGAAATATGAGGGCTGAATTTTGCTGTTTTGTCACTTATTTTCTGGTTCTTTTGCATTTCCTTTGTTTCTTGTCCCATTTGTTTTGGACTGCCAATTCAGTTTGGTTGTTCTGTCTTATGATTCTTCTAGTTTTCTCTTTGTTTATCATATGTGGTTTTAATTTGATTATTTGTTTAGTGGTTACCTTGAGGTTTGGGCAAAAAATCTTCTGTATGAGATAGTCCATTATCTGATAGCCTCCTATTTCCTTATACTAAGTCAATTCAGTCACTTTCCTCTTCCCCTTCTAAGTTGCTCTTGTTATACCTTATTCTATCTTGTGTTGTGGCTGTGTGTTTACAGTGATGAGGTTAAATTTATTTTTGGTGAATTTCTTCCTTTGATCTTTGAGTTTAGTATTTAAGTGGTTGCTAACCTATTCTGGTAAAGATCTACTATTTCTCTGATTTTGTCTACCTACTTTTCTCCTTACTCCAAGCTTTGTGTTCCCTTTCTCTTCTTGTTTTCAGGCCTGAGGGCCTTCTTGAGTATTTCTTGTAGTGGGGGTCTCATGGCCATGAACTCCCTTAGCTTTTGTTTATCTGGGAGAGTTACTATTTCTCCATCATATTTGAAGGATATTTTTGCTGGATAGAGTATTCTTGGCTGAAAGTTTTTGTCTTTTAGTATTTTGAATATATCATTCCAGTCTCTTCTAGCCTGAAAAGTTTCTGTTGAGAAATCCGCTGAGAGCCTGATGGGAGTTCCTTTGTACGTTATTTTTTGTTTTTGTCTAGCTGCCCTTAATATTGTTTCTTTGTCGTTGACCCTGGCTAGCCTTACCACTAGGTGTCGTGGTGAAGGCCTTTGTCTGTTAATATATATAGGCGTCCTGTTGGCTTCGCTTACTGGTATTTCCTGCTCCTTCCCCAGATTTGGGAAATTTTCAGCTATTATTTCCTTGAATAGGCTCTCTGTTCCTCTTTCCCTCTCCTCTCCCTCAGGAATACCTATAATTCTTATGTTACATTTTCTAATAGAGTCCGATATTTCTCGGAGTCTTTCTTCATTTCTTTTTAGTCTTAGTTCTCTCTCTTCTTCCATCTGGAGTATACCTGTATTCCTATCCTCTAAAGTACTAATTCTTTCCTCCATATTGTCAGCTCTGTTCTTTAAAGATTCCAGATTCTCCTTTATCTCCTCCATTGTGTTCTTCATCTCCATCAGCACTGATAGGTTTTTCTTTATGATTTCAATCTCTTTTGTGAAGAAACTCCTAATCTCATTGAATTGTTTGTCTGTGTTGTCTCGTATTTCGTTGAGTGTTTTTATGATAGCTATTTTGAAATCTCTGTCATTTAGATTATGGATTTCTGTGTCTTCGGGGTTGATTTCTGGGTGCTTGTCATTTTGTTTCTGGTCTGGTGATTTCATATATTTTTGCATTGTGGTTCCTGTGTTGGTTTTGATTTTCCTCATCCTGGAAGTCTCTGGTTGCAATTTCCACCTGCCGCCACTGTCTGGTGGTAAAGGGCTGTGTAGTCTAAGCCCCCTGCGCTCTGCCCCAGTTTTTCTGCTGCGATCCGCAGTTTTGTTTTGTTTTGTTTTGTTTTGTTTTTTCCCCACTGCGATCCACGGGTCCAGTCCAGTTTGATCAGGTCTGCCTCGGATCGCTAGATCTGGTCGAGCTGCAGACTCCGGGTTGCGGGGAGGGGGGAGCTCTCTCTTTTGCCCTCTGGGTCCCTGACGTGGGAGGCTTCTCGTTTGCCCCTCTTTATCCACTCTCTGGGGTGCTCAGATGTTGATGGTAGCCCTGTGGCTCCTCTGAGCCCTCTGTGCGGGAGTTTCCCACTGGCTGAGAGAGCCAGAAGAGCTACAGTTTCCCGCCGAGGGCCGCCCCTCCCCCCTCTCTGGGAGCCACGCGGACCTGATCGCTGATCTGATGGGGAGGGAGCGGAGTTCTCCTTACCTCTCCCCACTTCCTCCGGGGGCCCAGCACGCTCCGCTCTCAGATGTGCGGCAGTGTGGATCCCTCTGCTCTAGCTTTTCACTGTCTAGGATTCTGTTGTTGGTCTGTGGCTGTTGCTTTTATTGTATCTTGTGGGGGAAGAATTCACGGGAAAGCTCACTCCGCCATGATGCTGACGTCACTCCCCTCTGAAGAACTTCTTTTAACAATTCTTCAAGGCAGATCTCAGAAGTGGCATCCTAATGCTTTTACCATACTTTGTTTATTAAAAGTGAATTACTAGGTCTAGCCCACACTCAAGGGGAGGGAATTACACAAGGGCAGAAATTCCAGGAGGTAGGGGTTATTGGGACAGGAGGAGGTAGGAGAATTTCAACTTCAATAGGTATTGCCAATCTGCTTTCCAAAGTGGTTATACCAATGTACATTCCCACCTGCAGTTTATTCACATCAGTGTTTCTCTACATCCCACTACTCTTGATACATTCAGACTTTAAAATTGTTGCCAATCTGATGAATATGGAACATTGTTGTTTGCTTTGTTTTTCCCTAAATTACTAGAGAAGTTAAGCATCTTTTCACATTTGTTGGCCATTTAGATTTCTTCTTCTCTGAATTGTTTGTCCATATATTTTGTCCATTTTTCTATTAAAGTTATTTTTCTTATTATTGATTTCTAGGAATTCTTTATATATTCTGGATACCAGATGTCAGTTATATTTGTACAGTTGCAAATATCTTCTCCTAGTTGGTGATTTCTTTAAATGTAAATATGAAATTATTAAAGTAGTTAAAATAAACTATGGGGGAATGTTTTTTACAGTCCTGAAGTAGAGAAGATCTCTGTAAGTTTGACAAAATATACACGAGCAAAAAAAGAAAAGGTTCAACTACAGGAAAACAAAATCTTCTGGCAGGCAAAAATATATATAAACAAATAATTCTAAGTAAAGTAAAAAACAAATGAAAATCTTGGGGAAATATTTGGTGCTAATTTCACAGACAAAGGGCTCATTTCCCAAATATAAGAATAGCTCTTATAAATCAATAAATGACCAACAAATCAATTTTAAAATAAGCAAAGGATACACATATACATTTTATTGGAAAGGAAATACAAATGACACAAACACATGATAAGATGCTCAAGCTCACTCATAAAAATAAAATGAGATACCATTTCACCTATGAGACTGACAAATATGAAAAAGCTTGATAACACACTGTGTGGTAGAGGCTGTGGAGCCTCAGGCACCCTCAAACATTGCTGGGGGGCGGATAGATAAATTGGTAGAGCCTCCGTAGTAGGGAAGTTGGCAATATCTATCAAAATTATTAATGCACATACTTTTTGACCCAGAAAATCTACTTCTAGGAATTTACTTACAGATATACTTGCACATGATTGAAATGCAATATATGCAATTATATGCATTGCAGCATTGTTTTTAATAGTAAAAGACTAGAAAGAACCTAAATGTTTATCAAAAGGGAATGAATCATTGTTATGGTGGAATACTTACTATATAGCAGCTAAGATGCAGAATCTAAATCTATGCATATCACAATAGATACATCTGATAAACAATATTGAATGAAAAAAACAAGATGTAAGAGGATATGCACAGTATAATAACATTTTTATATGTTTTAAAAACATATACAGGGCATGTAGGTTAGAGATTGCTCTATCTTCCCAGAGAATGTTCATTTGGTCACTAAGAAATTACTCTCCTTTTCTCTAATAAGGCTTTTGGTGTTGAGGTCAATTTTGTCAGTAATTCTGCTACCCAATTTTCTTTCGGTAAGATTTTTTCTGGTATATTTTTACTTATCTCTTCTTTAAAATATTTTTAAGGTAATATCTTTATAATGACACACAAATATTATGTAATTTTAGACACACTCATAAAAGAAATCTTATGTGCTTGCTTTAAAAAATTAGTCTTTTTTTCTATTTTTATTTGTCTCCCTCCTCTGCCTATATCACTGATCCCCATAACCTATACCAATAAGCTAGTATTCATTATTTCATATTTTTCTTCATACTCGTATAATCATATACATATATACAATTATGTGTGTGTATATATACACGTGCAATACATGCGTGGGGTTTTATTTGTCCTTTTTTATTAAAATGGGATCATATATATACTTTTCCATTTCTTGCTGTTCTCACTCAATAACACTCCCTGAAATCAATTGGTATGGATCTAATTACTAATCTTCAATGGCTGCCTAGTTTTTCATGATGGGGATGTGTCATAATATTTTCAGCCATCAACCTATTGAAAGGTAATTATGACTCAGTGTTTTTTTAACAGTATGAAGAATGTTGCAATACATGTCTTTGTATTCATAGGTCCTTAGCTGCCAGAACTTTCATTTCCATGGAATGATGTCCCAAAAGTAGGATTGCTAGGTCGAATGATGTATATCTTTTTAATTTTAGTAGATGGTGTCAGATTGCTTTCCCCAAAGTCTAGAGCCCTACCCATTTCCACCAGCAATCCCTGCACCATGGCTAACTTGACTGATCCTGGAGCAGAGATTCCTGACCTTCTGTTCCTGACCCATGTTGGGCCAATTGAACTCCTCTCCTAGGGATTTGAAAATCAAAAGGAGACACACAGAGACTCGGAAGATTGAAGCTGAGTCAGTCATGTTCACATCAATTAATTCTGAAAACTAGCACAATATCTTTGAAATATAGTCTTACTTTTTGTCCAACTTAGCCAGAGTTGAGTCTGTTGCTTGCAACCAAAAGAAACTTATAATCTCCAGTCACAGACTGAGCCCTAAACCTAGTCACAAACTCAGCCTTGATCCCAGCTAGAGGTTCACCTCTGATCCAGGCCACAGACTCGGTTTTCACCTGAGTCGGAGACTGAGGGCCACTCCTGGCTCCAGACTTCACTCACCCCTGCTTGTCATCTCTCTGAGGGGTGCTCCTGGCTGCAAAAGGGGCCAGGTGAACCAATGGATGCATTTCAGCCAAATGCACCCAGAGCCTGGCACCCAAAGTTAAGGCCTCTTCGTGGCAACTAATGCTAATGACTTTAGAGACAGGGGAATTCCTTGTGAAGAATAATTGGTAAAGTCTAAGTCAGAGATGTCTTGGGGGCCTCTGGGTTTCAGGGAATGATGGATGAAAAGGGAACCTGGTGGGGAAGGGGTCAGGAGTTTGGTTTGTGGAGGCAGAGAAGGAGGACAGCGAACTCTGAGCCTGGCACAAGGTAATGAGGACAGCGCAGGGATGTGAGGTGCCGAGTGTCTGGAACTGAATGGGGCTGCACTGATTCCCCTGCTAGAGCCTGGGTAGGTCCCAATGAAACAGAGATCCTGTGCCCCAGGATGAGCTAAAAGGAGTTGAGAGAGGTCCAAGCACACTGCAGCCCAGAGGCTTCCACCTTTGTCTCTCCCAACCATCTGACACTGCCTGGACCAGCAGGATGGGCCCCCATGCTGCCCAGCCCTCTCCTCCCTGTCCTGACTTCCCACAGCCCCTGAGGCCACCTGCCTCCTCCTCCTTCCCTCCAATCTCCTCCACCTT
The DNA here is from genome assembly GCF_020826845.1 of Diceros bicornis minor. Taxonomy (NCBI): domain Eukaryota; kingdom Metazoa; phylum Chordata; class Mammalia; order Perissodactyla; family Rhinocerotidae; genus Diceros; species Diceros bicornis. The sequence goes on from NC_080781.1 coordinate 62,671,382, forward strand.
GCATCTTTTCGCCTGGCTTGGCTTCCCATTGCATGCTTCCTGCTGAGTTTCAGGGATTAGGATTGTCTACTGTGGGACACAGATCCCTTCTCTTCTCTCAGAGCCAGGAGGCTCTTGCCAAGATCTAGTCCCAACCTCACCCCAAGAATCTCTGGCAGGAATCAGGCAGAGCTTGCTGGGAGTGGGGCTGGAGGGGTAAGCCCAGAATGTGGTAGCAATTCTTATGTTCAGATGGGGAAGCTGAAGCTCAGAGATTATAAGGGATTTGTCCAAGGCTACTCAGCTAGAGGTGGCAGAGCTAGAATTTGGAGCCAGGACTGTCAACTCCAAAGCTGGCTACTTCCAGGCCTAAGGCGAGAGGAATGCAGTGGCCTCAATTCCTGACGGAAAGGGAAGCCTACCAGGTAGGGAGTTCCCTGGTGGCAGCCTGGAGCAGCTTACTGGATCCACAGCTGAACTTCTGGCCCTGAGCTGCAGGAAGTGAGTAAAGAGGGCTACCTGGGATGGAACACTGGCTAAGCTAGAGAGGTAGAGAACAGGCTCCCCTCACCTCTACTCCTACAGCCTCTGCTCGGGCAGTGCAGGTCACCTTTTTCCCATAGGGTTTCCCCTCAACCCTTGGTGCCTCTGTGCTTTCAGCAACAGGGAGAGAAGGGAACAAGGTGATGGTGCTGGGAGATGGGGTGGGGGCGGGCAGGAATAGGCAGAGTCAAAAGGCCAGAACACAGTTCACAGGTGAGAACTTTGGCCTGACCCTGGGTAGATCCCTTCCCCTCCCTGGGCGTCACCGTCCCCATCTCAGCAATGGAGAGATTGTATTAGATGATGGCTGAAACCCATGCCAGCTCTGTCAGTGTGTGTGTGGTGGGACCTGCCTGGGCAGAAAGTGCTGTGGCCGTGTCAGCAGGGAGAGCTTTGCCCACAGAACATGACTGGGGGAGTGGCAGTGGCAGGAGCTTGGGTGAGCCTGGAAGACACATCAATTGCTGGCACAGGAATAGCTCCTTTGGGCCCTGCCTGGAATCCGAATCCTGCCCCTGGCTGTCCCATTCACAATAGAAGGGTGGAGGATAAGCAAATGGGGAGCTGAGGTTATGCAAAATGTGCCTTTTGAAAAGAAGAACACCAGGGAAAGTACAGGAACACAAGAAAGAGCTGTAAACACTGTTGGTTGCCCTGAGAGGGAGAGAAAATGGCACCTCCAATAATGAAAAAAAAAAGCCCACCTGCAGACTTCTGTAGAAACACAAGGCACTGGGTGGCATCTTAAATTGGGCTCTAGTTCAGGCCTGATAACCCTGCTTGACGTGTGACCCTGAACAAGTCTTTTCCTTCTCTGGGCCTCAGTGTTCCCACCTGCACAATGAGAGTTTGGGCCTAAATGCTTTCCAAGGGCCCTCACAACTCTCACATTCTAGAATCTTCTACAACTCAGCTCTGAGTCATCCCCTTGAGCTCAGCCCTGCATCAGGCACTGACAGGTGAGTTGATCAGCTATGGGAGTCAGAGTAACACTGAGACTTTGGGGTCATCCTAGGATCCAATGTGAACTCCTTACCACGGCCTAGAGGCTTGGATTTATCGGTGCCCTGCCCATCTTTCCAGCCTCCTCTCTTCCCACCTCTGTTGTGCCTCCCTACCCCAGGTTCCACTGATCTCTTTTCCTTGCCTGGAACATACCAGACTCCCTGTTGCCTCAGCACCTTCACACTGGCTGTTCTCCACACTTGGAATGCAGTTTCCCCACCTCTTTGCTGACTAACTCTTCCTTCTGATCTTAGCTGAGAAGTCACTTCTTCCAGGAAGTCTTTCTTTCTGGACCCCTAGGTAGGGCAGCTCTTACTCTGAACCACCCTTGTAGCATCACGATACTCATCACCATAGTAATTACTTGTGCCATGATTTTTTTTTGTATCTGTCTCTACTCTCAAATTACTCTAAGCTCTGTGAGCGTGGGGACCTTGCTTATCTTGTTCACAGCTAGTGTCCAGTAGCCTGGGAAACTTTCAACCAACAGATATTTCTTGAAAAAAAAATTCACAGCAGCTACCACATATTGTAGACCTACTGGGGGCCAGGCACAGACATACAGAGTCTCATTTGGCCTTTATATCATGCTCCCCCTTCTCATTTCTTAGGTGATGTGATGGAGGGGCAGAGAGGTGATGGATTTTATTATGCTAGAAGATTTTGTCCTGTACTAGTCGGCTGGGCAGTGTGCAGTTGGTCCTGGCAAGCAGGTCTGCCTCCTTCATGCTGCCTTTTTCGCCTGCCACTACTCTTTGGAGAGGAGCAGCAGCTGTGGCCTCTCCTTGTGTTCCCATAGCAACCAGTGCTTACCTCCCGCTCACACTAGTTCCTAATCGCCTGATTACACATCTTCTCCCCCGCCAGCTCCAGAGCTTCTTGAGAGCAGGGTCCATGGTGGGAGTTGCTCATCATTGCGTGCTCCAGGCTCAGTGAGTATTAGTTAAATGAACAAAAATGAATGCATGACCATCCATTCACGTGGGTTTTTAAAAGCTTTCATCACAAACAAGGCACCTGGCAGCCTGTAGTGGCTGGAGGGAGGGGGACTGGAGGACTCGATGCTCCTCAGCTCACCTCTGTTGAGTGGTGTGGGTGGCCGGCCCCCCTTCTCTCTCCCCTGCTGGCTGGGGGAGCTCTTTAGAAAACAGGCTAGGCAGCCTGCACGGTTGTGGCTGTTGGCAGGAGGGGGATGCTGCAGACGGTGCCACACCCTCCCCTAACAATTTCCCATGCACACGCACACACGTGCTCCCTCACCACCTCCTTCTGAGAAAAGCCATCTCAAATGGCCAGCTTTTGCTTTGAGAATTACCAGAAACAACTGAGTTTCATTTACTTCTAATGCTCAGTTCACGAGCTCACCAGTCGGCCCCTTTCCCACTGCAACCATCTTAATCCCGCTCACCATCATCTTCCACCTGAGCTGCTCCAACAGCCACCTCCCCGCCCCCCACTCTTCTCTGTTTCTCTTCCTCCTCTCTCCCCATCTTCCACAGCACAGACAGAATGAGGGTCCCAAACAGAAATCAGCCCATGTTATTCCCAGACAGCCTGACAAGAGAGGCAGGTACTGGCATCATTTTTGTGGCATAATAAAAGTCTGTCCAAGCCACTGAGGCCACTGGTGGGGAAGTGGGGTGAGGCAGAGCTACCAATCCATTAGTTTAGTCCTTAAATGTTTGTTGCCTTAAATGTTTGACTCTGAGCCCTGAGCTCACAAGGATGGGACCAACATGAGTTCCTACCTTAGTGGAAGGGACAGAAAAATACCCTGGTGTGAGCTGCACTTTGTACAGGGTGCCATGGGAATTCACAGAGAAGTATGCTTGTGCAGAGCCAGGGAAGGCTTTGCAGAGGAAGGGATGTTTGAGCTAGGCTTTCTACCAGAAATTTTGGGTTGCAAGCAATAGAAAGTATCTCTGGCTATCTGAAGAGAGAAGGGAACTTGTGGGGTTGGGGGTAGCCTTTAGGGAGCTTATAGAACCGAGGAAAAGGCTAGAGAACCAGGTTTGGAAATAGATGTAAGCAAAGGCAGCATTGGGGGAAGGGTGAGAAGGTATAGGAACAGTTTGATCAGGATGCTGACATGGAAATGGATGAGGGCTGTTTCCTCTATTCTTATACTGCTTGCTCCAGATTTGAAGGCCAAAGAGAGGATCCAGTGATGAAGCTTAGTCCCATGCCTGCCCCCTGGCTAGACTGGGCTGGAGAGAAGAAGGCTATGTCCCTTTGGCTCCCAGGGTAGGAGGCAGACTCATGGATTTACTGTTTCACCAACCTCACCCCCAATGAAGCAGAGACAGTTCACTTAAAGGAAACAGGAGTCTAAGGAAGGGAGAGGAATGAATGCTGCAGAGCCACAAACCAACGAATGTTCACTCCCTGCCTGATGACAGGAGAAGAGAGGAGGAGGGTCCAGCCAGAAAGAACCGAATGGGCAAAAAGCCAAAGCCTGCTGTGCTTGAGGCAGGTGGGCAGCATCGTGTGACTGCAGTGTAAGAGGGAGAAAGTGAAGCCCTCCAGAAACTGAGACAGGAGCAGGGAGACGGTGGACCAAGCATGCCCTGTGGAGTACGCCATAGGGAGCCAGCCTCTAGAGGGGAGAGGGAGAGGCCGACCAAATAGCATTAGGACCTTCACTCTGGAGGTGTCAATAATGGATCAGAGATGGCAAAACTGGATATGGGGAGACCAGCAAGGAACTCTTCCGGGCAAGAGATGCTGAGGCCTGAATTCCAGCATTGGTCATGGATGGAGAGGAGATGACAGATTCAAGAGCAATTCAGGACCCAGAATCTGTAGAAGTGTAAGGGGTGAGGGAGGATGAGGAGTAAGAGATGACTGTGAAGGGGTTTAGGAGAGAGGAAGAAGGTTGGGAGAAAGGGTATGCACTTTCCCCGTGGGCTTCAGGATGCCCAGCTAACTCTCTCAACACCCATTGATTCGATAATTAATGTTAGTCTAGCCTTATTAGGACATGCCAGGCACTGTGTTGGGGGGGCGGGGGGGAGAAGGGAGAGAGTGATTGAGAGAGACATACAGACCCAGCCCCTTAATAGGCCCTCTCAAACTCTGCTGGTGGGAGCATAAACTGATACAATTATTGTGGAGAACAATATGGAAATGTATTTCATTGTTTTTAAATATGCATACCTTCACACATTGACTTCCAGGAATTTATCCTAAAGACATAATTTAACAAGTATATACAGATAGACATATGTACAAGGATATCACAATATTGTTTATAAGAGTGAAAAGCTGGCAACCACCTCAATGCCCATCAATAGGGAGCTAGTTAAATAAATGACGGCATGTCCTTACAGGGCCTTACTCTGCAACCAGTAGGGAGGGACAAGAGAGCACACCCCTGTCCCCCATGGCAGCCTTGCTTCCGGACCTGACAGGCCCAGTGGAGGAGTGGGGAAAAGCTTTAACTTTTAGTGAAGTTTGGGGTTTCGTCTGTGACGCTGGACTGGACGTGGTAATGCCTGAGAGTAACTGGAGGAGGATTTTTTTAACTCTCTGTAAATGACTGAAAAAGTTATGGATCTTCAGGAAATTTCCTCCAAGGAGCAGAGGAGAAATAGGTCACAGAGAGAGTTGAGGGAGAAAATTAAGTTGTTTTGTGCTTGTAGAGTTCAACCTGTTCGCTAAAAGTTACAGTAAGGACGCTGATCTCTGGGGAGTTAGGATCGAGGGAGGAGACATGGCTTTTACTTAATACTTTAAACACTTCGGCATTGTTGGAATGTTTTACAATGTGCACAAATCACAGAAGGAAAAAGTCAGTAGGAACGATGAAGATACTTGCACTGTGGAGCAGGTTGGGGAGTTTCTGGAGCAGGAGCTCGGCCCCTTGGCACACTGGCCTGTCGGGCGTGCCTCTTTGTTGCTTGTGCTGTGCACAGAGGGACGTTTAGCGGTGTCCCTGGCCTCTCCCTACTAGCTGCCAGTAGCAACACCCCACCTCAACTTGTGCCAACCGAAATGTCTCCAGTCATTGCCAAATGTCCCTTGGGGAGCGAAGTCGCCGCTAGGGTAAGAACCACTGCTCTAGAGGGATTGTCAGAATACACGGTGTCTTTTGAGCCTCTGGGCCTGGTTGCTTCAATAATCCCATCTCCTAATGGCTCTCTGCCAGCACCTCTCCGAGGCTCCATTGGTCTGGGAGTCAGATGTGGCTTGATTTTGGTTCCGCCACTTCCTAGCTATGTGACCATGAGCCCTCCTGAGCCTCACTTTGCTCAACTCTAAAATGGGATTAATAATAACATGGCACCCAGGACTGCCATGAAGGCAAGATGTCTGTGAAGTGGTGAGCACAGCTCCGGGCTGTGGCAGGCACTCAGTCAGTATCAGGACCCAGAGGCCGGCTAGGCTGGAGCTTCCAGGCTCCAGGGATCCCCCATGGGCCTTTGGGGCAAAGGACAAAGCCGGACGGACTCCTGAGTCTTCCCTCCCTGCCCACTCACCCACTGTCATGATAGAGGATCTTCCTTTATTCAACACCAAACTTCCATTTGTACTCTGGGCCTCCTGTCTGCCCTGGAGCACCTGACCCCACCAGTGATCCCTTCCCTCTTAAGGACAACCAGGCTCTCCCTTTCAACTGGATCCTTCCCAATTGCTTTTAAAGTGCTTCCGTCTCTTCCATTGAGGCAAACAAACTACCTTCTTTGACCCTCCTTCCTTCTCCAGCTACTGCCCTGTCTCTCTCTTCTCATCTCACTCTTGGAAGGTACTTCACACCATCTTCCTCCCCAAAACTGCTGTCTTCCCCTGTCCCTTGACATACATAGAAAAGGGCACCCCATACATCCAGTTACACAGACCTCAGCCTAGGAGGCATTCTCAGCATCTCCTGCCTTTCCAACCCCATAGGCAATCCTGATCACTTCACTTCCTAAGTCACTGTGGCTTTTAAAATTATTTCTTTCTAAATGGGTAGTGCATTCCAAAATCAAAATCACATAAAAAGGGATGGCATGAGGATTCTCACTCCAACTGCATCAACCTCAGCTCCCCCACCCCAGACACACACAGGTGAACCACCTTTATTATTGGGGGTAGCCTTCCCCTGCATCTCTATGGAGAAATGAGTACAATGTATATTCTTATTTCTCCCTTTCTTCCACAAATATACAATGCTATATGCACTGTTTGGTACCTGGCATTTTTCGCTTAACAATGTATCTTCTCAATCTTTCTTTCAATGCTTAGAAACCTTTCTCACTGTGTTTACACATACTATTCTCCTGGGTGGATCTACCATCGTTTATTTTACCAGTCCCTTATTTGGGAGCACCAGTTACATGTGATCTTTTGCTATTGTAAACAATACCTAAACATATTTTTTTAATCCATCCACTTGCTTCAGTCTCCTTTGTCTCCGCTCTGGTACAAGCTACCACCATCTTTTACTGGACTCAGCCATGTAGCTTCCTAAACGCTTGGCCCAAATCACCTCTTGCCCTCTCTTTACACAGCAGCCAGAGTGGCATTTCCAAAACACAACTTTGATGGTGTCATTCTGCTCCTTAAAGCCCTTCCACAGTTTCCCCGTGCTCCTAGGGTAAAGACAAAAGCCCTCACGTGGCCTGTGAAGCCTTATCTAGCCTCCCCTGCCCACCTCCCATCCTTGTCTCCACCCACTCTGCCTTTTCCCTTCTCCATGGCCACCTTCAAGTTCTTCTTTTGCATATATTGTTCCCTCTGCATAAAACACTCTCCCCTCCTCTGTTGACCTCCTTCATTTGTTTTTGTCCTTCAGATCTCAGCTTACCTGTCTGCTCCTTGGGGAAGGCTGCCCTGACCTCCTTGCAGGTCAGAGCCCAGTGTTATAGGTTCTCATTAGCACCATACGCCTCTCCTTCATAACCCTTGTCCTGGTTGTGGCTTCACATTTATTTGTCTGATACTTTGATTCCTGTCTGGCTCCTACTCCCCATGTGCCCCTCCCCCCAGAGACTCTGCAGACCCTGAGGGCAGGGGCCTCATCTGTCTTTGCTTATCATGAAGCTCCTGCATCTAGGGAAATTGGTGCCTGAATTCACCAAAGAATGAGGCACGTAGGGGCCAAGAGAGGACCTGACATGGAGTAGGTGCTCAATAAATGTTCCTTTCCTCCTCCTTGTTTTCACTGTCTCCTCTTTGCTCTGGAGCCCACTGCAGTTCGCCTACCATGAGCATTACTCAGCAATGCTGCTCTCTTACCAGGAAACCTCTGGCCTTGGCCCAGGCCTCCCTCTCCTTCACTGGACTCACTTGATGGTTGCTCACACCTTCCTTCTGGAAATCTGTTCTCTTGTCTCGGCTTCATGCCCAGGCCCCCTACCCCTGACTGCTTCCTTTCTACCATCTCTTCCTCTGCCCACCTCTGAGATGTTGGGGTTCCTCAGGCTCCATCCCAAGCCCCTCTGCTTCTCACTCTATATACTCTTTCCTCAGCCGTCTTATCCATGCTTGTAGTTTCCACCACCGTGTATGTGCAAACTGTGGGTTTCCTGCCCAGATTTCTATAAGATGCCTCAGGCCCCTGTATTAATGCCACCTCTGCCTTGAGAATGTAAGTGGAACCAGAGAGCAGAGACTGTCTCTGTGTTTGCTTACTACAGTCTCCTCAGCCCCTAAAGCAGTGCTTGGCACATAGTAGTGACCTAATAAATATTGTCAAATGCACAAATGGAGGGGCCCCATGCTAGGATACAGAAAGCTACCTCTTCCAGATGTGGTCTCTTTCTTGGCAGGGCAGTGGGGCAGAGAGAGGAGCTGAGTGCTAGGTGCCAGGTCCTGGCCTTTCCTATGCTAGGTACTAGCAGATATATCATACTCAGAATAAGGGGAAATACAGAATTCCAGGAAGGACTTGCACCCAGGAGCCAGTGGTCACCAAACCAGCCAACAGTCCTATGGGGTTGTTTCACCCCATTTGCAAACCGCAAGGCAGCCTTTGAATAGAGAAGGCAGCTCATGAGGACTTGTGCTATCATGTCCAGCCATGTCACCTTTTAGGGGAGCATGCAGCTGGCCACAGCCTGTGGCAATGTTGTCAGAGGGGAGGAGGGCATCGGCTGAGGCCCCATGAGCCAGGACAGGGAGCTGAGGTTGAATACTCACACCACTTGGAAGGGGGCCCAGGCTACCCTGCTCCCAAGCCCAGGGCCTTCCTGACAAAGGTAGAGGTGGGGGAGGCCAGGTTGAGGAGCAGAGGACTTCTGCTTATAGCCCTGATAGTGCCTGTGGCACAGCCTCCTACAACAGGCTGGTCTGAGTGAAGGCCAGGGCCCTGCTCTGTGTGCCGTGAGAACTGGCACAAAAGCACAGAATGTTCTAAGTCCGAGCTGAGGAGGTCCTTTGAGACTACTGGTTCCACCCACCTCATGGTTCTGATGGAAAAACTGAGTCTCAGATTAAGGCAGAGACTGTCCTGTAGTTATTAACTAGCAGGCCAGGGTATCTGGCTTATCTCTTGGCTGGTTGCCTCCAGCCTGCTTGGCCCTACAGAGTTGACAGTCTCTTCCTGCTTACATTCTAGAGGGGAGAGGCAGACCACAATTTTAAAAAAGAATAAGTAAAATACGTCAAAACATAGCATGAAAGATGATGATAAGTGTTATGGAGAAAAACAAAGCAGTAAAGGGGGACTGGGAGTGCTGGGGGTTTGCAGTTTTAGCTGGAGTGGTCAGGGAAGGCCTTCTTGAGAAGGGAGCATTTGAGGCAAACCTAAAGGTGGTGAGTGAGTGAGCCAGTGCTCTCTACACAACACTATGGGGACACTGGGAGTGAGCCTCAACCTCAGACTGGCTTCCCTCAGGGCCACAGTGGGAGGGCTTCCAGAGAGGTTGCCATATGGATTTTGGCCAGGTGACAGGGCCAAGAATAAGCATATCTTCAAAAACTGAAGCTGGGCACAAAACCAAGGGCCCATGACCCCCTGGGTCAGATAATGATAACAATAACAATAGTAATAATAATAATAATAGTACCACTGAACCTGCGTTGAGCACTTACCATGTGCCAAGCACTGTTTCAAGCACGCTACATGAGTTATCTCATTTCAGCCTCACAGTGACCCTATGAAGTAAGTGCTATTCTTATGCCTATTTGACAGATGAGAAAACGGAGGCTTAGAGCCATTACAGAACTTGCCCAAGGTCAAAAAGCTAACATGCCGCAGAATCAGGCTTGGATCCTCAGTCTCTGGACTCCAGAGCCCGGGCTTTATAGACAGCAGCAGGTTTTAGCAGTCTGGGCTGGAGCAGTTGTCTGGAGGCAGAGGGCAGAGTACATGATCTCTTCGGTTCTCTCCTGTGGCCATGAGGGCCGGGCAGCTCAGAGGGAGATGAAAATCCGTGTCTAACCTGGCAGATGACCTGGGTGTAGGATTGTGTTCAGGGCCTCCAGCGGGGAGGTGGACTTCATTTCCCCTGGAATATGAGCTCTGTGAATGCAGAGCCCTTGTCCGTTTGGCCATTGCTCTATCACCAGTGCCTAGAACAGTGCCTGGCACATGGTAGGTGATCAATAAACATTGGAATAAGTGAGCAAATAAAAGAAGGAATGAATACAGTCACATGCCACATAACAACATTTTGATCAACGACAGACCACATATACAACAGTGGTCCCATAAGATTAGTACCATATAGCTGGGTGTGCAGTAGGCTATACCATCTAGGTTTGTGTGAGTACACTCTATGATGTTTGCACAACGACGAAATCACCCAATGGCACATTTCTCAGACTATATTTCCGTTGTTAAGCAATACATGACTGTATTCCATGCTCACTTGGTAAAGGCTGGCCCAGCCACAGAAACTGCCATCTTTCCAAACAACTGGCAATCTGGACTTCCATCTCCTTGAGAATGTGAAGTGAGGAAAGGCATGGGAGAACAAGGAGCAAGGAGACACTGATGGGGCCAGGGGCTGGGGCAGAGCCCGGAGTTAAAGACTGTAGAGGTAATGGGAAGGGTGCAGAGAGGTCACCCTCTGTGAGCACTGTGCAGTGCTTTATATATGCTCATTTCATCCTGCTCACAGCTCCAGGACGTAGGGACTGCTATTGACCCTAATCGAGAGGTGAAGGAAACTGAGGCGCAGAGAGGTAAACGACTTGCCCTAGATGACACAAGCATTGTGGAGTGGAGCTGGGTTTAAACTCGGAAACTTACAGGGATTAGCAAGGCAGGCCACTTGTTTGGTGTGGTCCCTGGCATCAGAGGCTCCCCTCCCCTTTGCTGTCTACCCTCCCTCACCCCAACCTCCCCATCTCCTTTGCTCTGCAGCTGTCCCTAAACCTCATCCTGAGAGCCAGGTCCTCCCTGTCTCTTCAGTCTCCCTGAGGAGGGGAAGCTCCAATGCAGCAGCTCCTCCTTCCCACCACCCACCCTGGAATTGAGGGCAAGGCCAGGCCCTGGATGAAAGAATAGACTGGAAGGGAGACAAATCAGGGCTGAAGTCCTGCTTCTTCCACTTACTACTCAGAGAGGTAGACCTTCTACCTCTCTGAGCCTCAGTTTTCTCCTCTGTCGACTGGGGATACTATCACCCATCCCATAGGGTGGTTGTGAGGATTAACTGAAATCACTCAGTAGAAGCAGCTGGATTCCAGGCAAGCAGGGAATAGGGAGAGGTGGTCGGAATAATCCACTACATTACAGCTCACACGGCACATTTCCATTCATTTCTAGGGGCCCCTTTATTATGCACACCTGTCCTGTTTGGTGGAGCTACTACCCTCATTGCATAAATGAGAAAATAATTTGCCCAATCAAATGCATGTTATCTGGAAGTCACTACACAGGAATTCATAGCTGTGTGCATGTTACTCCCAAGTGTGTGGGATACCCACTTCACCTCACATGGCCAGCCCTCCTTTGCCCTCATATGTCAGGTCTGGGGGAGATGGTGGTGATTATCCTGATCACCTGCTCCAAAGCAAGGTTTGGTGCACTGGGTAGCTGTCTTCGAGGCCACAGCTTCATGAGGAACCTTTTTCCCAGCTCCCCTCACTACTTGGTGGCAGCAATGAAGAAAGGAAAATGGCTGACCCACCTTTGGGGAGGAGAGGCTGTTGGGCATGGTCATGACAAGGACTGGAAAGGGAGTGGCAGATCAACAGGAATACCAGGGAGGTGCAGGTCAAAGCTATCAAAACTGTGTCTCTGGCCATCATTAGAGGTAGCCTGCTGGAGGAGCTCAACAACACCCTTCCCCATCACCGTGTCACAGCAGCCATCTGCCATGCATGGCTCTGCCTCCTGCTGACAGCTTTACAGCACGGTTGGTGGGCTTGTCTCTTTGGACAGAGAGGGTCTCTTCTCTGCTGTTGCCCATAAGGTCTTCTCTTGACCTTCAATAACCAGTCTGCTAATTTCCCACAAAGTGTCCAGGTATAGATTTATTTTTATTTATTCTGCTCAGTCCTTGGAGTGAGTGATCTTTCTTCCTAAGAATTCACACCCTCTTTCAATTCTGGAAAATTCTCAGCTATTATCTCGCAAGTGTTGCCTTTTCCTCATTTTCCCCCATTATCTGTGTGGCCCTTCTGTTGGACTTAGGCTGGAGCCTCTCGGTGCCTGCTTTCACGCCTGTGAACTGCTCTTTCAAAGCTTGTGTCTCTATGCTGGTGAAATCCTTCACTACTAGCCTCCAATTCACTAATTCTTTCCATGACTGGGTCTAGGCTAGAGCTATCCCATTGATTGAGGTTTTCTTTTTTATTTCAATGACTATATTTTTTATTTCAAGGCTTTCCAATTGATTTTCTTTTCATATCCCTCTTCCTGCTTTTGTGTAATCATACCTCATCCTTTTAAGGAACATCGTGCCGTCATTTGTCTTGGTGAACGTCTTAGACGTGCTTATTTTCAAAATCTGTCAGCCTGCTCTCCAAAACTTCATCTGGAGTAAATTTATGTGCTGATTGTAGATTTTGTTGGCTCTCTCTGAGCGTTAGATTTCTTTATGTGTTTTGGAATTCCAGGTTGCAGCCTCATTTGGAGAGGGAGAGTTGGTGTGGTTTTGTTTGTGTTTTATTGTCTGTCTCTTTCCCTCCATGCTACCCCTCCCTCCCTGTCCAGAGGAGGTTTTGTGGTTGCCTTTGCTGGCCCCCCAGACCCCCCCCCAATCCAGAGTCAGATCTTATAATGGCAGCTCAGGGCTCTGCCCTGGGGGATGTCAGGGGTCTCCTGCTCCACCCTGGAGCCCTTGTGGCTCGATTCACTTCCGGCTCATGATGCTGGGTCTGGCCCCTCCCAGCTCCCTGTGGCCTGGCTCAGGCTGCCTTGCAGGCAGAACTCACAGCAGCAGCTGGTGTTTCAAGCTCTTATTGGGAGACCCCTTTCCCTCCTCCCACTGGCTTCCACGGTAAGCCTGGCTCCGGCTGCCCATCCCATGGTGGAGCGCTTGTAGCACCCCAGGAGCTGAGTTCCGGTTACCCCCACCTGTGCTCCCACCAGGGGTCTGGCAGGCAGCAGCAGTGTTCGCTGCTGTGCACTTCTGTGCATGCTGGGTATCTCCGTTTTTGAGCCTGACTGTGTTTGGGGTTTTCTCTTTTTACAGTATATCGATCGTCCATCACTCTGGGTTTGGTCCAGAGAGGCTCTGTGACCACCTGAACTGGATGTGTCTAATTCTATTGTGTGTACTCTATGCACTATAAGCATAAATTATTTAACTGGTCCCCTAGTGCTGGACTTTTAGGCTGTTTTCCATTTTTGGCTAACATGAACAAGACAATAAACATCCTTTGTGTACTTGTCTAATTCCTAATGCAAAGTTGCTGGATCAAAGGGTGCAGCTATGTTTCAAGTGGATACATGTTTCATTTCATATGTACCATCCAACCATTACCACTACCACCACCAATACACCCTCACCAACATCTGGCTTATGGAACAGAGCAAAGGAGGCCCGGGAAATAAATTAGACTGTGCTTTTGTAAACTCTAACTTGGTGTACACAGGTGAGGCATTCTCAGACCACTTCTTCCCAGTTCCCGGTTCTTCTGGATCCCCAGCTCCCTCCCATGAGTTATTTCAGTTAATCTGCATGACATCCCAATAGGCTACGGTACCATTATTTTCATTTTGCTGAGGAGGAAGCTGAGGCTCAGAGAGGTAAGATAACCATCTAAGCTGTCACTGGTAGGAAGGAGTCCACATAAAGCTGAGGAGAAGCACGGGTGCTCCCCAGTCTGCTGAGCTGCAGCGAGGAGGCGTTCAAGCCTTCTCTGATCCACGCATTTAGGAGTTCAGCCCCCTCCATGGGGCCATGGTCTGCATGGGTTGTGGGTGACACCTAGATGTCTGGGTTTAGGCACTCCAGGGCAGCCTCCACAGTGCTGAGGACAAGTGCTGGCTTTACCACTTGGGCTCAGCCTCTCGCTAGTTAAGCAGCCATGGGCTCCTCCTCCTCCTCTAGTTTCTCAACAGGAGGCAGCCCTGTACAGGGGAGAGCACATGGGCTCTGGATGCAGATAGACCTGGATTTAAATACCAGCTCTGCCACTTTCCTGCTGCTTGGACTTGGGCAAGTCACTTCAATTCTCTGGCCCTCAGTTTCCACATCTGTAAAGTGAGGATAATAAAGCCTCTCTTGAAGATGAAAGACATGACACATAAAAGAGATTCATAAAGTCTGTTTCTGACAACAAGGGTGCAAGGTCGCATCTCCAAACCTGCCCAGCCAATCAGCTGCGGCTCACCCTGTCCTGACTCCACATCCAGTGTTCTTCCCAGTGCAAGAGCTCCAGCCTCCATCAGTCATGTGTTTCACCATCCTTCTGTCCCACTATGTTCCCTTCTGCCAGCCTGAAGCACTGGCCTCTGTGCACCCTCCCTCAGCCCCTGCTTGCTTCTGTGGAGACCCTCGGCAGAGATGGGCTGGTTGAGCTGCCTGACACAAGCATGGGCAGCCTGGGGATGCCCAAGGAGCTCCACCTGTGTCCCTGGACCCCACCACAGGAGTGAGCCCAGTGCCTGGCTCTGCAAGCTGCTGCACACTGGGAGGGCTGCAAGGCTGCCATCATTGGGGAACATAAGGCTGCTGCTGGGGCCTCCAGCCCATCCACCGCCTAGGGATGGAGCCTGCAAGTAGGTCTTCCCTGCTCTCTCAAGGGGCCGCTAGTGGCGTGTTGGAAGACTGCAGAAAGCAAGAGGAGGCCTTTCCTCCTCTGGCAGAGCCTGCATTTGCATTGCCCCTGGTGGGCAGTTAGGGTTTGGGAATTCCTGAGGTTGCCCAAAGCACTTCAAAGTCATGAGCTCATCTACCCCCTGTGCCCTGGAGATAGAGCAAGGGGGACATACCACTCAACAGATGGGAATCTGAGGAGGCCAGCCTCAAGCCCACGGTGGCCTAGAATGGAAGACCTGGCCAAGCAGGGATCTTCCTTTGCTCAGTACCATGGCACACAGAGATGTCTGATTGTGGGCTCAATGTAAGAGAATGGAGTGCTGGTGAGCGGAGATAGGGACACTTGGAGCCCCAAATACCCACAGCTATCACAGCTTAAAACCTGAATTGAAAGATAGGCAGAAAGAGTCTGTCACTGGAACCCAGCAAGATTAGAACTGAAGTCCCAGGGCCTCCCAGCTTGGGTCACTGGCACACTGCTGAGGGTCTCTGGCCAGTTGTCTTAAGGTCTCTCTGCCCACTCCTGACAGGCTGGTGCTCCTCAAGCTCTGCTAGGCCCACTACTCTCCTCACCCTTCACACACTTCCTGTATGACTGCACCACCCCTCAGATTGCAACTGCCACCTCTGTGCTGGTAATAATAAGAGCTAAGATGAATTGAGTGCTTACTGTGTGCCAGGCACTGTTCTAAGCATTGCACATGTGTTAGTTCATTTAATCTTCACAACAACCCAATGAGGTTGGCATTACTATTATCTCATTGAACAGATGGAGAAACTGAGGTCTGGGGAGGTTTTGAAACTTGCCTAAGGTTGCCCAGCTTGTAAGGGGCTGATGACTCCCAAATCACTCTCTTTATAGCTGGTTTCTCTCTTTATCTCCTTTCCTCCTACCGCTTATGGCATACCTTTACTGGAATGTCCCAGAAGCTCCTCAAACCCATTGTGGCCAAAACTGCACTGGCATTTCCTCTGCACCCCCACCCAACCTCAAACCTCCTCCTCTTCCTGCTCCCAGAGCCTCATCTCCTATGGTAGCTCTCCCATCCACTAGAACTTGACGAGTTATCTCACATTCCTTCTCTTACTCCGTGCAATACCTAGAGGGCCTTCAGTCCTACCCATTTGAATTTCTTAAATCTCCCTCCTGTTTTTCTCCTTTCTCAGTATTCCTTTCCTCTTTTGGGTCTTCTTTATCTCATGCTTCTGTCTCATCTTCTCTCCTCTAATCTCTCTTCCCCACTGCCACCAGGAGAGCCCATGGCCCTTCCACACTTAAAATCCTTCCATGGCTTGCCACAGCCGAACTCCTTGTCCCGACATTCAAGACCCCCTGCAGTTGGAGCTCAAAGTATTGGTTGAGCTTCCTCCTTTGCTCCCACATCCACTTCCTCTAGCTAGTCTGGCCTCCTTTCTATCCTTCCAATGTACCTTTCTGTACTTTGACCCCCTGTCTTTGGTGTACCCAATCCCATCCCCGACACTCCTCCATGCCCTTGGAATACTCCCCTCCTTCCCATCCATCTGTCCCAAATGTCCATCCTTAAGCCCCATTCCAGCTGCCATCTCCTCTGTGAAGCCCTCCTAGCCTCTCCTGTTGGACCTGATCTTTGCTATTTCTGGACTACAGCAGTGTGATATGGGGATCGAGAAAGACCATGGGATTTGGAGACAAAACTGGCCCTGACTCCTGACTCTGGGCCGTTGGATATCTGGTAAGGCCCTCTGACCACTTTGTGCCTCAGTTTCCTCACTTTGAAAATGCAGATAAGAAGACCTCTCCTCTGGGTTGTGAGGGCTGAATAAAAGATGATGGGCACAGAGTGAACAGGCCATATGAGAGCCCCTCTCCTTTTCCCAATGACATGCTATGCCCATAGGCATCTGGTCCACAGCACACCGCCAAGGATTGTTCAACCATCACCTACCCCCAGGAGGCCGTCTACCTCTTCATCTTCCTCCCAGCCCAACACCCAGTGGTCCTGAGGAATCCTCAAGGGAGGAAAGCCCTGACAGGGAACCCCCTTGCCAGACAGTCTCAGTTTGGAGCTTGATGTACAGGTTTCCCCAGTCATAACAAGTGAGGCCTGCGTCATTACATCATGCAAGTGATAGTGATGGTTCCTGGCTCCACTGTGCACTGGGGCCTTGAGGAGTAATATAGACTGGCCTGGGAGGCCAAGCACAAGCCTTCATCCTTCATCGGCTGGGGAGCTCTCATGGTGTGGTCTCCCCCAACAAAGGGCCTTTTCCTGAGCATCACTGGTCTCTGGGAGCAAGGTGTGAGCTCTGTACCCAGAAAACCTGTTCTTAGAGGAGATCTGGACACCTTGTTCCTGGATTTAACAACCATCAGGCTTCTTTGGCTTGTCCCTCGGGCCATGGGTCCAAGGACAGATGGGGCATTTTTGAATTCAAATGCACAATCTGTACTTCCCTGTTCTTCTCCTCTCCCAGCCTGATCAAAACCTGCCCTAGGACCTTACTTCACTTCTCCTTTAACACTGGGTTCAGGGGCATGGCCAGGGGCTAGAGGGCTGAGACATGCCAGCCGAGTCCAACAGGACAGAGAATAAGCAACCCTTAGACGTGGATGGGCCGTCATCAGTCACAAATCACATTCCCTGAGTCAGAGACTCACAGAGTAGCAATGCCAGGACAGTTCCATCTACCTCAGTCCCCTTGCATTTCAACTGGGCAGACTGAGGTCCAGAGAGGGCAGGGGACTGACTCAAGACCATGCAGCAAGACAGTGGCAGAGCACAGGACTCCCAGTCCAGAGCCCTTTCTCCTACACCCACGACCTTATCTGAGGAAGTGGTGATAACTAGTGGGAAAAACTGGGAGTGGGGGCTGCAGGACACAGGGACTCGAGGGGATAAATGTGGGAATGGAAAGTGGCTGGGAAGAAAAGCCCCCAGCGCTGAGTGGCAGCCCACCCTGGAGACATCAGCCAAGCTGTGAGGCTGCTTCCATTGCTGAGGATTAGCACAAACATCCCCCAGCTGGGGGCCTCCCTGCTGGCCAGCTGTGCAGGCTTTGGGTGGCTCGCCCCAGATGCGGGAGGCCCCAGGCTGGAGGCTGGACTTTCTCTCTAGTGACGTTGTGTGCTCTCCCGGCATCCAGAGGGCATGGGCCAGCCTCTGGCTCATCTCTGCTGTCAGGCCCAGTGAAGGACAGTCAACACTCCTGGCTGATCAAAGGCACTCCCACCCTCTAGCCCCAGGAGTGCCGGGGGCGAAGGGGAGTGGGGAGAGCCCAGATGCCATCCTGCCATGCTTTGAAGTCCCAGTGCATTCTGGGAAGGGACTCATTTTGGAGTGGGACCTCTGGAACACAAACTTAACAAAAATTCCTGACATGTGTTATGATGGAGGCAGGAGAGCCGAGTCCTAACACCTTTGGCCAGTCCCTTCACCTCTAGAGCCTTGGCATTTCCAACTTGGCCAGTTGGACTCTGCAGAGTAAGGGCCAGGCCAGCTCTGCCATCCCATGACTCTGTGATTTTCTCATCCTTCTCTCTGAGGTCAGGTGGTCAGGGGTAGATGTAGTCTGGCACCGAGGACAGGGTAGGTGGGTGGGATAGCTGGGAGTGGAAGCAATTAACTCATTTATTCATTCCTCATCATTGAACACCTACTGTGTGCCTTAGCCCGAGGGCTTGGAAATAGGGCACCATAATGTAGTGCTCCACTATCCAAGGGACCTAGATTCAGAACTGGCCCAACCTCTTATTGTGTGTTGAGTCTGTTCTAGAGCTGGGACAGGTATGCTGTTCCTTAACTTTCAGCTGGCAGGGGCTGTATCCAGCAGGGATTTTGGTTGAATCTGACTCCAGCCAAGTTAAACTGAAAGCAAGATCTACTAGAAGACTTTGGGATGGCTCTGAGTCTGGTTGGGGAAGGTGGAGAACCAACCTCAGAGAAAGGGCAGGCACCCAGTGAGGCAGGGAAGAATGTCACAGAGCCAAGGGACTAGCATAATATCTCTGGCACGGCTCCTCCTCCTCCCGCCTCCCCTTCAGTTGACACTGAAATCGGGAGTCATTTCTTAAATGTTCCTGCTTCCTTACATGGGGAACAACCGATTGGCTGTCAGGGGGCTAGGAGAGGGAACTCTTTGAGCTTCTGGCTTTCTCTCCTCACAGACTCCCCTCCCTCCCTGCCCTTCTCCAACTACTTGCAACCTAGACCCAAGCTGACTTTGTTTTCTAATTGACCAAGGCCTTTGGGTTTCTCCCAACACCCAAAGAACCCCCGGGCTTTCTAGACTCACCATGTCTCCAAACAACTTCTTTTTCCTCTCCATGTGTGTCCCTTAGGGTCACATCTGGAGGGGCCAACACAGCCATCTCCCTCACTAGTCCTGATCACCTCGTGCTTGGCCCCAGGCTAATTCAAAGCTCTGTGAACTAGCACATGACATCACCTCACGGTAAATAGTGAAAGTGGGGTGACAAAACCCTCTGCCATCTGCTGCGGGGGGCACCTGCTGGAGGAGCAGTATGGCACAGACACGTGATTGCCACCAGAAGAGTCAGTCAGAGGGGAGTCGGTTTGCTCAAAGCCCTAGGCTGCGCAGGGGGCCAGGCCAGGCGAGATGTGGGAACTGCGCTGGGGTCCTACTGGTGCTGACCCCCTCTAAAAGCCTTCTCATCAGATGCAAAGGGGATCTGCTGTCCTCGACATGGCCCACTGAGATGGCAATGCCCTACCATGGTGAGAGCCATGGGAGAAAAGCAAAGCTGGCCTCGAGACGTTAGGGACATTATGTGACTTGCTCAAGGTTCTGTAGATGACAATGAGCAGAGTTGGAACTCCCAGGTCCTCAATCGGGCAACAAAGTGCTCTAGCGAGGACCACATTATACCCACTTCCCCAGATGGTTCTCAGGACCTCCTCCTCCCCTAGGCCTCCTGCCTCAGGCCCTAGCTCACTCGCTTAGAACCACAGTGTGTCAGAGCTTAAGGAGACTTTAGGTTTTAGTAGTCCCGCCCTCCCCTACGCACATGCGTGCGCACACGCACACGTGGAGCACAGATGGGAAATTGAGGCTTGAAGAGAGAAAGGAGAATGCCAAAGACTGGCAAGTGACACCATAAGTTTAGAAGCCAGATCTCTGGGGTCCTCTGGCAGCCTTTGCTCTGTGTCCAGGCCTGGCTGCATTCCTGTCCTCACCTTGTAACTCAGCCATAGCAGCTCTTACTACCTGCTCCCTTCTTCATCCTGTCTGCAAGCTTTGCATTCAGGGCCTGGTCTCCTGCTGGAGAAGACCCCACTCTGTGCTGGAGAAGCACAGAGCACACCAGGATAAGCTGGTGCCCCCAAGCTACCCCAACAGAAGAGCCACCCCACTTCTGGCCCACTTTCTTCTCTTTGATAGCAAGTGTGAAGAAGCTATTGGTAACAGAAAGAATCCATGGAAAGAGGTAGGCCCAGGCAAGGCAGCTCCTACCCCTTCCATCAAAGCCTTGGAATCCAGAACTGCAAAGGCCCCAGGGAGGAAGTAACAGGAAGCTGAGTTGCTAAGTGGCCTGCCCCCAGCCCCCACTGCAGATGCCCAGCTGGCTGGAAAGTAGGGAGGCCAGCAGAGGAATGATAATAACCATCCTTCACATCTGGACAGCCTTTTCACACACACCGCTAACTGGTTTCCCACCCCTCCTCTTGTCTCAGCCACACAAAAGGATAATTATCCCCATTGGCCAGATGGAGGCTCAGAGAGGACAAGAAACCTGCCTGAGGTTGCCCAGCAAGTCAGTGATAGTATTAGGTGTCATTCTGCATTCCAGGATTCCACCCCCCATGCAAATTCCCTTAGCTTTTTGCCTTGCCTACAGACCCAGGCCCAAGGCTCCAAAAATCTCTGCCCCTGCCATGGTGCAAAAGGCAGGGGCATGCAGGCTGTGAGGGACTGTAAGAGAACAGGGTTGGGGATGGGGGAAGGTACTGAGGGCCAACATAACAAAAAAAGAGCAAATCTACCCCTGTCTCAAGTTTCCCTCACTGTCCTCTCATCTGAAGAACTTTCTCTAGCATTTCTTTTAGAACAGATCTGCTGGTGACAAATTCTCTTAGTTTTCCTTCATCTGAGAATGTCTCTACTTCTGCTTAATTCCTGAAGCATATGTTCACTGGATATTGAATTCTGGGTTGACAGTTCTTTTCTTTGGGGATTTTAGAAATATTGTGGCACTTCCTTCTGGCCTCCATGGTTTCAGGTGAGAACTCGACCATCATTCATACCCAGGTCTCTTC
Source organism: Diceros bicornis minor (assembly GCF_020826845.1). Lineage (NCBI taxonomy): Eukaryota > Metazoa > Chordata > Mammalia > Perissodactyla > Rhinocerotidae > Diceros > Diceros bicornis. The sequence continues at coordinate 62,692,308 of NC_080781.1, forward strand.
TGACTCCAAGGGCCTGTTCAAAAGGAGGTGAGGTGAGGAGAAGAAAGAACCCGGGATTGGGGGTTGAACTGCCACTCCACCACTTCCAAGCTGAGTAACACTGAATGAGTCCCTCCACCGCTCTGAGCCTCAGCTTTGACATTGTTGTCATCGGAGCATGGGACAGGATGGTCACACAAAGGGCCTCTCTTGTGGCCCTGACATTCTCTGGGTCTCTGAGAATGATCAGACTCTCCAGAATGGTGAGTTCCTGGTGAAGATGAGAGACCCTATGGAGATACCCTCTGGCCCTGCCTGCCATTGGGGGAGGTGACTTGAGTCCGGCATCTTTTGCTCCCCCAACTTCTACCTGCCCTGGCCCAGCCTGGCCCTTTGAGGCAGGGAGGGTTCTTAGGATGTTTCCGGCTTACCAGCCCAGCTCCCAAAGCCTGATCAACTAGCGGAAGCCCCTCATTCCCTCTCACCCTGGCCATTGCGAAGTCCTGCCTTGATGGATGTGGGGCGGTTGGACTGCCCCATGTCTCTCCCTCCACCCACCCTACAATACACTTGGACTGCTGGGTTTCCCCAGATGCTCCCATGTTCTTTCATGCCTCCAATTTTTCCCTCTGCCTGGGAAATCCTTTCTCCCTTGTCTACTTGGCAAGGTCTTACAGAAGCAATACTAGCTCTTCACTTCACCTCTCTATGCCTCAGTTTTCTCATCTGTAAGTTGGGGATAATAATAATACCTACCTCATAAAGTTGTTGTGAGCATTAAATGAGCTACTCCCTGTGAAATGCTTTGAACAATGTTTGGCCTATAGTAAGTACTCAATAAACATGAGCTCATTATTATAATTAACACTGACACTATTATGGTGTAGTGGTTAAGTGCACAGACCCTGGAATCAGACTGCCTGTGTTCAAATCCCAGCTCCAACACTAGCTGTGTTGCCTCAGTCAAGTCACAACCTCTAGGGGCTTCAGTTTTCTCACCTTTAAAAGGGGGACAGGGCCGGCCCCTTTGCATAGTGGTTAAGTGCACACACTCCGCTACTGGCAGCCCGGGTTCGGATCCCGGGCGCGCACCGACGCACCGCTTCTCCGGCCATGCTGAGGCCGCGTCCCACATACAGCAACTAGAAGGATGTGCAGCTATGACATACAACTATCTACTGGGGCTTTGGGGGATAAAAAAAGAGGAGGAGGATTGGCAATAGATGTTAGCTCAGAGCTGGTCTTCCTCAGCAAAAAGAGGAGGATTAGCATGGATGTTAGCTCAGGGCTGATCTTCCTCACAAAGAAAAATAAATAAATAAAATGTGACTTAGCAATTAAAAAAAAGGGGGGGACAATAATAGGTCCCCCTCATAGGGTTGTCATAAGGATCAAATGAGACAACACATATGAACACTTAGCCCAGAGCCTGGCACATAGTAAGCTCTCGATAAATGTTAGCTATTATTTTGATGATGATTGTCATCATTTCAGCTTCCTTCCTCCTCAGAAAGAGAGACAGCAGGTGATCTTTGGGGGAGGTCTCCTCTGGAAATGATGCCAGGGAGGGACACCCATGTACTCATGCAACTCTTGGCCCACGCCAGGTTCCTGGTTCTGGCTAGGAGATGCTCTTGTGAGATTTCCCACCCCTGAGACTTGGCAGACCTGTTCTCTATGCCTAAATCACCCTCTGCCCCAGCCCAGCTCGAAGGCCCTACCTTTGGGAAGCCGCCCCCAGTTCCTGCATGTCGACTGAATTCCAGGGATTTTCCAGGGCACCCCCAAAGTGCCATCTGAATCTCCAGCAGTATGTTCCACTGAGCCTGCCTGGGGTGGAGTTAGTTCTGCACTAGAGCCCTAGATTCTAGTCCTGGCTCTGCCCCCTGACTTTCTGTGTGACCTTGGGTCAGTCCCTTTTCCTTTCTGGGCCTCATTTTTCCATCTGTAACATAAGAAGTGTGGCCCAGATGGTCTCTAAGGCATCTCCCAGATGGGTAAGTCATAATATTACTCCCCATGGTTATCCCAGGCCTGAGCTAGGCGAGGGCCTGACATTCAACATGTGATGAGTCGAATCAGACTGAACTGAAGTGGATTGATTATAGAAACACAGACAAATGCCCTGACCCAGTCCCTGCCGTGCTGCCTGTCTACCCTGTGGCCCAGCCTTTAGCCATCCCTGGCTGCCCAGCTCCCTGACCTCTGTAACTTAGGGGTTGAGGGAAGAGCCTGGTCTCTGCCTGGAGGCTGGAATGCTGGGGCCCAGCAGGAATGTTCCTGGGTTTATTTTGGTTCTCTCAATTGGAAGGCTGGAGGCTTTAATTTAGCTCTCCCTGCCTGGAGCGGGAGCCCAGGCTGGGGTGGCCTGCCTCGGCTGCCAAGCATGAGCCCCACACCAGACCACAGCCCAACCTCAGAGCTGCCTGTGGCCAGCTCTGCATAGCAACACCCCAGACAACAAAGGCCCCTTAACCCTCCTCCTCTAGTGGTGACCATGGTGGTGGCTGCTGCTGCTCTGGGGCTCAGCAGGATGGGGCCCAGAATAGGGTATGGGGTGGCTGTCAGAACCTAGGAAGGCACAGACAGTCCCTGTGCCCACATTGGGCACCCTCCCACTGAGAGTCTTGGCAGGGCCACAGGTGCTGCCCCCTCTGAGCTAGGCCAGACTAAGAAGTGTGGCCAATGGAAACTAAGGCCTAGGGCCTAGAGGGTCACTGGGCTTTGAGGGAAGGGCCACCTGCTTTCTGTCTTCACTGAGGGCCAAGAGAGAGGAAACAGACAGGAAAAACAGCAAGAAGGACTGAGGGTTCAAAAGACTAGCCTTCCGTCCTAGGCAACCGTGGAGAAGTGACTGGACCTCCAGCCACCCCCTTCAACCCACCCTTCATACTGCCACCAGAGGCATCTTGCCAGAGAGACTTGATCGGATTCTTTCTTTAATTAAAACATTTCAATGGCTCCCTACCACCTCCAGGGGAAGATCCAGCCCTCCATTCAAGGAGATAAGGCCCTTCACAATGTGGCTCTAGGGCCTACCTTTCTACATCACTCCTCACGCCTCTCCCTGCACCACCCACACTACAATACAGCCGCTCTGGGTGCTGGGTTTCCCCCAAATGCTCCCATGCTCTTTCATGCCTTCATTTTGTCCCTCTGCCTGGGAAATCCTTTCTTTCTTGTCTACTAGGTGAACTCTTCCTTATCATTGAAGCCCCAGCTCAAATGTTCCCTATTCTGGTACAGAGTTAATTGTTCCCTCTTTTGTGCTTCCACAGCATTACCATCAAACTTTTATTATTTAATCAGCATTTATTGAGCACCTACTATATGCCAAACACTGTTCTAGGCACTGGGGATACAACAGCAACAACAGTGTCCCAGACCCTTCCCTCATGGAGCTTACATGTGGGGGAGACGGATAAATAAGCAAATAAACAAATGCATAAGATAATTTCAGATACTGAGGTGTACAGGGTGTGCTGGTAAACGTTTAACACCCAGCTCTGGAGAAGGAAAGCCCTGGTCTGCAGCATCTTCTGATTTCCGTAGTGTAAAGGCTCCCATCATGGCCCCCTCCAAGCTACCAAAGTGAAGTCACTGAACACGGAGTTGGGAAGTGCCAGTGAGAGGCAGCTCCGGCACACTAGTGGTACCTGCCCCAAATAAAAGAAAACAGCTTAATAGAAGAGAGGCTAACTGGGGCACAGAGGTGGCCCAGTTAGATTAGATTAGGTGAGGGGGGTCAAGGAAGGCCTCTCTAAAGAGGTGACATTTAGGAGGTGACCTGAATGACAAGGAGCCAGCCATGCAAATACCTGGGGGAAGCTCTTGGCATATTGGGTTTTTCAAAATATTTTTTCTAGACTTATGCACTCCTATGTTCATTGCAGCATTATTCACAATACCAAGACGTGGAAGCAACCCAAGCACCCATCAACGGATAAATGGATAAGAAGAAACGGTGTATATATATACAATGGAATACTACTCAGCCGTAAAAATGACAAAATTGTGTCATTTGCAACAACATGGATGGACCTTGAGGGTATTAGTGAAATAAGGCAGAGAAAGACAGATACTGCATGATTTCACTCATATGTGGAAGATGAACAAACAAACACATAGATAAGGTGAATAGATTAGTGGTTACCAGAGGGAAAGGGGTGGGGGGAGGGCGAAAGGGGTGAAGGGGCACATGTGTGTGGTGATGGATGAAAACGAGACTATTGGTGGTGAACACAATGCAATCTATACAGAAACTGAAATATAATAAGGTACACCTGAAGTTTACACAATGTTAAAAGCTAATATGACCTCAATTAAATAAATAAAAATGTTAAAAATCGAGGTATAATTTATATACAGTCAAGTGCACTGATCTTAAGTGTTACAGCTCCACGACTTTTGCATATGTATCAACCTACGTAACCACCACCTAGATGGAGATGGAGAACAACTCCAGTACTCCAGGAGGTTCTCTCCAGCCACTTCCCAATCAGTAGTTCCCTCTCTTGCCCCAAAGGTAACTACTATTTTGACTTCTATCCCTATGGATTGGTTCTGCCAGTTCTTGAAGTTCACATATATGGAATATAAATGGGGAGTGATACAGTGTGTTCCTTTTTGCGTCGGATTTCTTTCACTCAGCATAATTTCCAGGAGATTCATCCAGGTCGTTACACATCACAGTAGACCATTCTTTTTCACTGCTGTGTGGTATTCCATCACATGACTATGCCCTGGTACATACACTTGTAATGATCTGTGTCCCTGCTGATCTCCTCCTCAAGCCTGAGAGATGGCTGTGTAGAATGATGGGAACTGCCTGGGCTTTGGGGTCCAACTGATAAGAGTTGTAACGTGGGCTTGGCCACTCTGGAGCTGAGGGGATCTGAAGTAAGGCATTCTCTTCTGCCTCTATATCTGCAAAACGGAGACGATAATGGCAAGCCCTCCTACAGGTGTGGTCACGAGTTGGGGAGATGATACATGGCAAGCACTTGGTAGAGAACCTGCTCCAGGGGGTCTGCTTGAGGACTCTCTGGGTGCTCCTCTTCCTTAGCCTGTGCGTGTGTGTGTGTGTGTGGAGACAGTGAATGTGTGATTGTGTTTTGTGCCATGAAAAGTCTGCTGAGATTGCTTTCAAGATGGCTGGTGTAAGAGACAGTTTTGAGGAGCCAGAGGTACTTCCAGTGAATAGAGGGCCTGACATTTGAGGTGCCTCCCCACCAGGCATGGCCAGGATATATGAAAGGAAAGCAAGAGGCAAGGTACTCATGACCTCTGCCACTGCCCGTGGAAAGGCAGGGACACGGGATCCCTTGTGCGGTCTCTGCTCCCTCCCTGCACTCTGCTTAGGGAGGGAGGCAAGCCAGGGATCATTTTCTCCACTTTATAGCTGCAGGAACCGAGGCTCAGGGAAGAAAGTTAACCAAGGTCACATAGCTCGGCAAGTGTTGGAGGAAAGATTCAAACCTGGATGTGTTTGACTCAAAGCCAGGGGGTTGAGGGCATCTTGTGAGTGTCCAGGGCAGGGACCTTGAGGGTGCTGACCCAGCTTCAAGGAGAAAGAATAGCTAGGCAAGCAGACTGGGGCTCTGGCCTGGAGGAGGGCCCTGAGCCTGGTACTGTGGAGCACACAGAGGGGGCTACCTAGGGAGCTCCTGCCAACACATCCCCACATAATGGGGCTCACCTAGACATCACATCTTCTTTCTTCTCCCTCAACTTCCCAGAGGAGAGAATATGCAGGAGAGGAGTAGCGCTTAATGGGAAACATGTGTCCTCAACATTCCAGTTGCAGCTTCCTGCCTGCTCGCCCCCCTGCTCTGCCCCTCGCTTCCCCAACAGCTCATGCCCATGTACGGCCTTGTCTTTGGTACTGCCACCTCTGACCCTCTGCCACTCCCAATTTGGCCCGCTAGGCCTTGAAGGCCAATCTTCCTGCATACCTTTCTCCTTTGTTCACTCTTTACCCCTCTCTTTCCCTGGCCCTTTGGAGCCCCCAGCCAGGCAGGCAGAGGGACGGGAGAGTCTTGTACAAGGTAAAAGAACACGTGGCTCTCAGTGCCGATTCTGCCGCAGGTTCCTTGCACGACGTTGTGCCAGTCCCTTCTCCTTTCTAGCCTCTTTCCCTATGTGTACAATGGGCGTGTCTCCCAGGGCCTTGTCAGCTCTGGGTTTCTCACCAGGCAGCAGTGGCCGGGCATCTCCAGAGACCCATTTCCCTGATGGAGAGAAGCAAAACTGACTCTAGCTCAGGGTTGGGAGCAGAGCCCTGCAGGGAGAGAGGAAGCTGATTGGATTCTGTTGAGGACGGAGGGCTTCTGGGCATAAGAGGGGCTGGAATCCAGTCACCCTGGGCCCCTTTTCCTGTGGCTGCTCACTCAACATAAATTCAAGAAATTATTATGAAGCAACAGCTCTGAACCAGGTGATGGGCCGGGTGCCAGGTTTACAGCAGTGGGCAAGGCAGACACAGTCCCTGCCCCAGAGAAATTGCAACGGGCCTCTTGGTCCTCAATTAGGGCTTAAAATCCCATCTACAGCATCCACCCCTCATCTTAAAGACCTAGAGAAAGTTGGGGCCCAATTGTCCAAAGCTACACATAGGGTTCAAACCCAAGACAGGGTTCAAATCCAGATCTCCTAACCACCACCACCTCCCCCACCTTGCCAAAATTCTTCTCCCTAAAATCCTAGCCTCACTGGCTGATCTGAAAGGCACTTTAATCATGCCTAAGATCCTGGAGATTTACAAAGGAAGCCATAACTGGGAATGACCCAGCCCGCTGGAAAGCTGCCTTAGCAGGGAAATCCTCCTGGTTGGCCACAGGCGGGACTCCTGGCTCCCCTCCTCTGCACCGCCACAGCATCGTGTTCTTCCTTGCCAGCACAGCAGGGATCGAAGGCCGCCTCCTTCTATTGTTTATTTGTGTGCCTGTCTCCTGCACTGGACTGGGGATTCCTGGGGCAGAGCCTGTGTTTTCTCCATCTTTGCGTCTCCAGGACCTGGACCAGGCAGACACAGAGAAGCAGTTCAGTGGGTGCCTGTGGCACAGAACCGATGGTTTTGCTCACTAAATACTGTTTCTTCTGTGTATGCCCTCAGTACGTGAGCTATGGAGGCAGGCAGCTGGGGTTTGCATTGTGGTTCCATCACCCACTAACCGCAACTTGGGGCCAATGACTCGACCTTTGTGTGCCTTGGCTTGCTCATTGGTAAAGTGAGGATGCCTATAGTACTGACTTCATGGAGTTGCTATGATGCACCCAAAATAGTGCCTGGTACATAGTAAGTGCTCAACACGTGTTCACTACTGCAACCACTACTACTACCATTTGAAATTAAGGATGTATAAAGCTATTTCCTACACAGGCTGCCTGAAGTGGATATGCCTCCTATCTGGCCGTCTGAAGGCACTAGCCTAGCTCTTCTCAAACTTTTGTGTGCATAGGAATCATCTGGTGATCTTATTAAAATATAGGTTCTGACTCAGCAGGTCTAGGGTGGAGCTGGAAACTGCATTTCTAACAAGCTCCCAGGCAGTGCTGACGCTGCTGGTCCAGGGACCACACTTCAAGGAGCCCTTGCCAATATTAACTACCAAGGAGAGCTACTACCCATTGAAAAACCAGTGTCAGGCCCTGTGCTAAGTGCTCCATATGCATTATCTTACCAAATCCTTGTTACAGCCCTGGACAGTATGTATTGTCATCTCTATTTTATGGATGAGAATGCTGAAGCTCAGAGAAATTAAGTGACTTTCCAAAGGTTACATAGCTTGGAAGTGGCAGAGGCAGGATTTTAACTCAGACCAGGCTGACTCCCAAGCCCCATTTTTTCGCCTTCTGGCAAACGGCCTCCCTGTGGCCTGGCATCCCCTAGAGGATGTCTGTCCCACTGAGAGAGGGCTACAACACAGCACTCAAACAAAGTGACAGTAGAAACTACTCCCAGGGCACGACTCTTTAGGGTGTCCAAAGCATTTGCCGGGCCACCACAGGCCTGGTAAGCAGGCAGGGCAGGGACTAGGGTCCCAGTTGAAGCTGGCAAGGACTGAGAGAGCTGTCAGAGTGGGTATAAGGGCAGGCAGGAGGATAGAGGAAGGCCCACTGGCTGCCCAGGCCTGGCTTCCCAAGGGACAGCCCCTTGGTGGGGCCCCATGACCCAGGAGCTGTTCCTCATCCCTGCAGGCCCAGGACCCCGTCAAGGTTGCCAGACCCGGGACCACTGACTGCTGCTGGCCCAAAGCCCAAGATTCTGAGGTCTCAACCAGAGAGTCTGTTTATGTGCTTGGGCTAAAGTGTTAAACCATCAAGGAGACGCTGTGTTCTCATTGGCTTCTTATCATAAGGTAAGCCATGGCTGAGGCAGAGAGAGCCTGGTGCTTCTGGTAGCTCCATGACTCAGGGCCACTCTGTCCCAGCCAAGCCTGGGGACACTCTCACATCTTCTGGCTCCCTGATCACCCCCATTCTTGTCTCCAGTTAGGCCCATGGAAACCTTTTTTTCACACAGTGCATACCTTCTTAGGTCTTTCCTAGGACCTTCTAGGGACCATGGACGTGTAGGGTATCTGAGAGATGAGTTTCTGGGGTCTGAGAATCTGCTAGAACTGTAGGCCAGACTGTGTGGATGTGTTTTCTCAGGTGGCTAGCCGTAGCTTTTACCATTATTTTACTCGTTGTTTAGCAAATATTGGTTGAATGCCTTCTCTGTGCAGGACACTGAGTTGGGCACTGGAAGCGCAGTGATGATTGAGACAGAGATCCCTGCCTCCAGGGAGCTTCCAGTGCAAGTGGAGTCAATGAATAAGTAAGCAAACCAAAAATATCTCCACATAAGGACAGATAGTAATGCTGGGGCCCGGACTCTGTCTAGCCCAGTGTCATTCACTCTATAAACTGCCACTGCTAACATTTTTGAAGGAGTGCCTGAGTAAGGCCCAGGGCAAAGGAGCGGGCAAGCCTTGCCCAAAGTCATACAAAGAATCAGTGGCAGAACCTGAAACAGACCCCAAGGCTTCAGGGCTCTCAGTGTGGGGTGTTGACCACCACACGCATGCAGGGTCTAAGTGGGCACTGGGCCAATGGAGCTGCAGAAGAGAACAACCGCTTTGGGCCTGGGATCTCTGGGCCTGACACATTTTTTTTGTGGCCAACAAAGCCACTCCCACCTCCATCGGCATTCTTAGTTCATCCATTTCCAAAGCAGACTGCCTACCGGGGAACCTCACCCCACACCCTTCTCACCCCACAGGCAGCTGTTCTCCTTCTAGCCTGCTGGGTGGGCTCTGGACCTTCCTGGGGCCTCACTCCCTGAGAAGGTCCAGCTGGCGGACCCAGCTGGGGGTTTGAGGGAGGATGGGTCCCATCTGGAGGGGGCTTGGAGTGAGCCAGAGGGGCCAGCAGGAAGGAAGAGCCCCTTGGGAAGAGAGTCTGGGCTGGGAGAACTCTCAGAATGGCACAAAGAAGAAAAGGAAAAGCCAGGTATCTGGATTGGCATTCATGAGAGTCTCCTGAGGCCTGAAAGAACATTGAAAGGTCACCTTTACTCTCCCTGCCTCCAACCAGGGTGCACTTAAACTGTTTTTGAATCTATGTGAATCTCTCCAGTTTCCAAAGGCTCTTGGCTGGCAATTGACCACTCTCCCTGCCCACCACTCCCCAGTAACGTTCTCTTTATTCTCTGGTGGCTACTGTGGTCTAGGCTCTGGGTGAGGTCTGGGAAAAGGGGAGGAGTGGACCTGTAGTTGAAGAAGTCCTCTCTCTGCTTGGAAGGCCCTCAGTCTCATGGGGGAGACAAAGACAAAATGATTTGCTCCAATACACCATGGTCAGTACTTTGAGTCTTCTGAGGAGGGAGAGAGTAAGTCTGTGGGTGGTGGGTCTGGGAGAGTAAGGAAAGGACTCCCAGAGGAGGCATGGAAAAGAGAGGAAAGGCTCTACAAGCAGAAGGCCCTCTCAGGCCTCTGGGGGCTGGTCTGGTCTGTTCAAATCCCCATGTGATGCTTAAGTCCCTTCTACCATATTTCATCCAAATGCTTGATCAGCCTCCGCTTTCCCACCCCTCAAGGCGGGGAGCTCATTCACTCTCAAGAGAGAGATCATCTCAGGATAGCCCTAACTCTAAGAAGGTTCTTTCTTAAATTGAGCTGAACTACGTCTCCTTGCGGCTTCTGCCCATGGGCCAAAGCACTGCCCCTTGGGGTCACCTAGACTCTGTCTTCTCCCTCCGCTCTCTAATAGCCCCTTGGAGATCTGAAGCATCACTATCACCATAACCCCTGAGTCTCCTCCAAGCCAAATATCTCCTTCAACTGTTCCTCATGAGATCAGGGCTCCAGCTTCCTCCCCAGTCATCTTTCACCTCCCTGGCCATGCTCCAGTGTGTCTGAGCATCCTTAATCTGTGGCGCCCAGAGCTGACACCACATTCCAGGGCAGTCTGTAACCTCCTTGTTCCAGAAACTTCTATGCTCCCTACAGATGCAGCCTAAGACTCCTTGGGCTTACTTAGGAGCAGACCTCCTCACTTTGCTTCCTGCCTTCTCATCTGTTTCCCCCTGGCCAATCTGCATCTGGGGACTGGGTTTTAGGATCCAACTGTAAGACTTGACATGTCTCCCTGTCATATTTACTTTGTAAGCTTCAGCCCCTCCTTCTTGTCTGTCAGGAATTTTTTGAAAACAGACTCTGAAGGCCGATGAAATTAGCTCTCCTGCCTACAGTTGGGCCCATGCTCCAAACCTGAGCAGCGAGCAGTTATGTCTGCGCATGTGCCACAAGGCACTTGTCTCTGCAAATTTGCCCTGAAAGACCTTGTCAGATGCCTGGAGGTGAGGTGTCAGCTCCCCCCATGCTGCCCCGTGGCCCCGGGAGCCTGAAGGAGGCACCGAGTATGTCCAGGAATTGATGGGGGACCCATGGGCAGAAGGGGCAAGATGCCAATCACTCTGCCTGGCCAGCCATCAGCCAGCCAACCTATCTGGAAGCTTGTTGGAGGCTATGAGTGTGATGGGGGGCTGTAGAGAACACTTGGAGACATCAGGTACTGCCTTTGCCCTCTGGGAGCTTCCAGTCTTTCAAGGAGAAAGACAAGGTGGGCTCCTAAGGCGATGGCTAGGCTGAATAAGGTCTCCCAGAGATATCAGGTCCTAATCCCTAGAACCTTTAAGTGTTACCTTATTTGGAAAAAAGGTTTTGCAAATGTGATTAAGTTAAAGATTTTGAGATGAGGAGATTATCCTGGAACATCTGGGTGGGTCCTAAATGCAATCACAGTATAAGAGGGAGGTGGAGGGAGATTTGACACAGACAGAAAAAGAGGACAAGCCAAAGAATGCCCGCAGCTACCAGAGCCGGAAGAGACAAGAGGATACTGAGTTTGGACTTTTGGCCTCCAGATCTGTGTGAGAATACATTTGTATTGTTTTAAGCCACTAAGTTTGTGGTAATTGGTTACAGCAGCCACAGGAAACTAATACATGCAATGAGGGAGACCAGCAAGCAAGTGAGGGGCCTAGACCAAGACCAGGGAAGGCCAGGAAACTGGTGGCTGCAAATCTCAGGCAAAGCTTCGTGGAAGAGGTAGGCCTGGAGCTGGGGCCGCAAGAGCAGTGGTAGGAGGAGATGGGCAGAGTGGGATAGAGGGCTCTCGGGGCTGTGGAAATGGGGCAGATCAGACCTGGTATGACCAGAGAACACTGCGGCTGCCGAAGGGAAGGGGCTCGGGGTATATGTGTGATGAAGCCACACCCTACCAAGTTGCCACTTTACCTTCCTCTCAGGGAGAGATGGGCAGCACTCTGCATCACCAGGTGGGGGGCCCCTCGCCATGCTGGAAAAAGCCTAGATGTGGGGTCAGAGAGACCTGGTTCCAGGCCCAGCACTACCACATACCCGTTCCTGCTGCGTCTCTGAGCCTCAGTCTCCTGGTAGGTAAAAAGGGAATGCTAACGCTGGCCTCGTTTCCGAGGACACCTCCTCACTTTACAGCTTCCCTTTGTGGCCTCAATTCTTCTCTTCTACCAGATGTTCACAGGCAAGAATGGGGCGGCTTCTTTTTACACGAAGGGATCCGGGGGGGTGGGAATGCTAAGACCCCCTGCCTCGGGATGCAGTGTGGGTTGGACAAGATAGGCTGATCTGATTCTGTGCTTAATGAAGGCCAGTGCCCTCTCAGTTTGCCTCCAAGAGCCTCCTGGCCAGAGCAGGTGCCCCCTTCTCCCCGGAGGGTCTGCTTTTCCTCTGCAGCTCCTCTCTCCTGACCCCTGCGAGCTCAGCTCCCAGGCAGCTGCGGGAAGGTATGGAGGAGAGCCGAGCTTGGCTATTTATAACATGGGATGTGATAAACACTTCGAAAAGATATTTCCCGATAGACCAAATTAGAAGGCGATTACATAAGCAATTAGAACTTTTGAGCTCTCTGCTATCTTCTTGTACTAAGGCCGCCAAAAACGTGTGTGAGCAAGTCTTTTTTTATAGTCAGATATTTATACTTTACAAGGATGTAATTGAAAGGTTTCAGGTGGGCAAGCCAACCCTTCCTCTCCAGTCTACAACCCACCGCCTCCCTCCAGCAGCCACGTGTGGTAGAGGGGTCCTCAGGCCTTCTCCTTCGCCGTGTGATCCTGGGCGAGCTCCCGCAGCTCTCTCGCGCTCTCTGCACTTTGGTTTTCCTTTCTGTACAATGGGAACGACAACGCCTGGCCCGAAGGCTGACATGAGAATACTGTGAGAAACTGCCTGAGAGCTAGCAGCCTGGCCTATGGTGGGCACTCAAGACATTTTGAATCCAGGGTCCCTTTCCCCTCTCTGGACCACAATGGGTAAGGATTTTGGGTCCTGCTTCATCTGGCCTACCCTCCCTCACCTCACCTCCCTCCCGCACCATGTGCTCCCCGCAAATCCTAACGCTTGCTTTCTAAATTTTTAGGCTATTAATGGGCCTGAACAGTGGTAATTGTCTCTTGCCAAAGGTGAAAGCTATCTACTCTCAACAAGGCTCAAGCCTCTCCCTTTTTCCTGGCCCAAGTGCCAAGTCCCATTGATCCCCAGTGCTGGCCCTTTCCACCAGGGCAGAATCTTTTGTCTGTAAAAATGCCCAGGACCAACTCCCTTAAAGCCTTAGAGCTGGCAGGCCCTGGAGCCCGGCCCTCACTACTCTGGTTATCATAACCTGGCACACATGGGCCCAGAAGGCCTGCCTGCCCACTTTGTCCAGGGGAACTGGGCCGAACGATGGATGACAGAGCCTGAAGGGGCTGGAGGGCTGAGAGAGGCCTGGTCCCAACTGTCCCCCCCACCTCCAGCTCTGGCTGTTCTCTTCACACTAAGCTCCAGGCACACCCAGCCACTCACCCCGCTCTACCTGTGCTGTCCCCTCACCCTCTGCTCCATCTCCACATACTAGACCATCACTCATCATTCAGGCTCCAGCCCAAGAATTTCCCACCCTGTAAAGGAAACCCTCACCAAGGCCTGTCCTCCCAGGGATTTGTGTGTCACCCTCTCCTGGTGTCAGAGGGAGCTGTGGGTCTGGGCTCTCTCTGGTCCCCTGTGGCCAGCCTGGAGCCTAGCCCGGAGGATATGCCCTGCGGTATTTTGCTCAGTGCAATGGAATTGAACAGTAGCAGCAGGGTGGTCAGTACAGAGGACAATGAGGCAGGTGGAGTCTCCTCCTCCAAGATCAAGCAAAGACTGACCAGGGGAGGGGGTCTCCTTTCAGTGGAGAAAACAGAGGCAGCAGGCAGCATGGAGTCAGATGTGGTCAGAGGACACTGGAAGAAGAGAGAGCTAATAGGCAACTCTAAGGGTATTCAGCAAGCACTTAAAGAGCTTTATCAGGGGCCCCCGGAAATATTTCTGTTGTGTATGTGGCAAGGGGTCCGTTCTAATGTGGGGGATAGAAAACAGGCCCCGGAATCAGGAAACCACCACACAACCAGCTATGTGATCTTGGCAGAGTCACCTGCCCTCTCTGAGCCTCAGTTTCTTCATCTGTACAATGAGGATAGGAAGCCTTACCTTGCTGGGCTGTTGCAAGAAGTAAATTATACAATGTGAGGACAAGGGGAGAGCTCCCGTGTACAAGTGCTTGGCATTCCTTCAGCACCCAAATAAACCACCATTTCCTTCTCCCACCAGGCCCTCCAGGGAACTCCCAGTCTGTCTGGGGGCCTTATCCAGAAGACCCCAAGTAGTAGTAAGTGTTGAGGGCCTTAGAGGTGAGTAATGAATTCTTAAAGGGACAGCTTATGAGAAGGACAGAGCACAAAGGAACAAGGTTGAATGGCTGCAGCACAGCTGGAGGATAAACAGTAGGAAGAATTCCCAGATGATGAGAACTTAGAGCCGAGAAGCCTTTAGAGAGGGAGCATCCTCTAAAGGCTTGACATCTGAGCCGACCTGTATGGCATGAAGGAATCAGCCAGAAGAACTGGGGGGAGAATGTTCCAGACAGAGGGAACAGCAAGTGCAAAGCCCTGAGGCAGGAACCACCTTTATGGGGTCAAGGCATGGAAGAGATGAGTCCAACTGGAAGACAGTGAGTCAGAGGAAAGTGATCTCAGATGAAGCCAGAGTAACCAGCAGGGGCCAGACCATGGAAAGCCTTGTAGGCCATGGGTAAGGACTTCACATTTTACTCTGAGTGACATGGGAAGCCCTGGGAGGGTTTTGAGCAGGGAAGTGACATGACTGAGGACTGTAACAGATCACTCGGCTTTTGTGTGAATAATAGTTGGCAGGGGACAAAAATAGAAGCAGGGAGACCATGAGGAGGCTTCTGCAGTGATCCAGGCAAGAGGTGAGAGTGGCCTGGAGGGGAGGGGTGGCAGTGGAGGTGTAGAGAAGTGGGCAGATCTGGGAGTTATTTAGAGATGAAAATGGCAGGACTTGATAACGAATTGGAAAAAGAAAGAACACTTACTTGGCATCTATTATACGTGCAGCCATCATCTCAGTGAATCCTCCTCATTGCTCTGTGAAGTCAAGCTGATTTACCTCCATTAGACTGAGGAGGAAACTTAGGCTCAGAGAGGCAAGTGGCTTGCCCAAAGTCACCCAGCAAGGAAGTGGCAGGCTGGAACTAAGAGCCAGGTATGCGTGATTCCAGAATTTTGTGCTTTCCCCGACACCATTAGCCAGGCCTGGGCTAGGCCAAGCCTTTGGATCCCACTTTCTCAGAGATCAGTTGTTTGAAGAGGAGTGGCATGCCACTGCTATCTTCTGAACTTGGCCTTAAGCCCTGCTCTGCCCGCCTCCTTCTCCCTCACTGCTGAGGCCAGCCACTTCTGCAGCTGAAGGGGGAGCAGCCTTAGTGTGCTGATCTGTAAAATGCAGGAACAGCCCATTGCCTCCATGGAGATGTGAGGACTAAATGAGACATGAGATGAGCTGTCCAAAGCTCCCTGCCCAGAGCCTGGCATGCTGCCTTCCCTCTCAACTGCTGGATCCACCTGGGGCCAAGCCCAGCAGGCTGCCCTGGGTCTCCCTTCTCCACCCACCCCAGCCCCCCACTCAAAAGCCGGCACCCCAAGGCAGGGTACAGTCTGGATCTCTCCTGTTCTTACTGTCCATCCCTCGGGGCCCAGGCAGACGGGATGAGTCCTATCATGCAAAAAGGACGCAGAAGAAAGAAGAAGAGCTCATTTCTTCTGGCATGATGTTTTTTATCCCTACCCAAACCAAACATATCTGACACCCACTCCGTGGGGGCCCTGCAAGCCCCTCTGGGAAGACAGGCAGACAGGGAAGCTCCCCTCCACACCCCAAGCCTCCAGGTCTCCTCCCACAAAGGCCCAGGAATGCTCAACACCGAAAGGAAGCAGCGGCCTGCTCTAGCACAGCACTCTTACGGTATGCCTGGAGAAACTGAGGCTCAGAGAAAAGGGACTTGGCCAAGGGCACACAGCTGGTTAGTGGTGGGGCCAGGCCAGAAATGGACTCCAAGTCTTCAGTCCCAGATGAATGCTGTTGCCTGGAGAGCAGGACTACACCTCAGCTGGCACACACCTGGCATGTGAGCACATGTGCCCCCACTAGCCTCTGTCATGCTCCACAAGGGCCCGGGCAAGGGGGCTTGGGGGTGCCTATGTTCAGAATCTCTCACAAGCCCCTGACCCATGTTCCATGTCCCCAGGACACGAGGTTCCACTCTGGGTCACCCCAAAGGAGGGGCTTGTTCCCCAAGCTGGGTGGGCCCAGCACCCAGAAATGCATGCCCGCTGCCACCATCTTGCGTTGGCCACCCATCTCCCTCCCTGGGGACTGATCTCTCCCCAGGTTACACAGCACACCCATTCTGCCCTCTCCTGGCAGCCCCATGGTTGACCCCATCCCTGGCCCCCTCCCTCTCCAGCCAGGAAGAGCAGGAGGGCACACAGAGGCCATGAGGAAACTCGTGCTGAGCCGGCCCTTAGGGACCTCACGCTGGCCAGCAAGAAAGGGGCCATGGCCTCTGGGGGCAAGGGAGCCAGTGCGGGATTATGGGCTCCTCGCTTGGAAATGATTGGTCATGACAAGCTCACTGCAGGAACAAAGCCATGTGAAATTGACCTCATCACCAGCGATCAGATCAGATTGTTTAGTGTGAGGGGAATGTGAGGGGGATGTTCAGCTGGGCGATGACCTAGTTAGGGCCTTAAAGAGGCAGAGCAGCTGCCCCACTCTGGGGAGGAGGAGGCAAAAGGCCTCCTGGGGCGGGAAGGCCCCTGTTGAGCTGCAGGTGGAGGAAGGCAGGCTCCCAGGCATGCTCTTGGGGCCTCCAGCATCCCCAGAGGGCATCTGAGCACCACAGAGTAGGGCCCAGCCTCAGGGGAGCGAGGGACTGTGAGAGAGTGGGCCAGAGCAGGAGCCAATGGCAGAGTTTCCCCACCCGTCCAAAGACAGTAACAAGATAGAGCAGGGCCGGGACAGGGGCGACATGTATTTAATGACTGATTTGTTTGTGTGTGTGTTTGTTTCCTGTGACTCAAACGCCATTCTGAACACTTGACATATGTTAACTCAAATTATCCTCAAAACAACCCTAGCGAGTGGATACTATTATGATGCCCATTTTACAGATGAGCAAACGGAGACTCAGAGAGGGGTGTGACTTGCCCACGGTTACAAAACTGTTATGTGGCCAGCTGGTCATAGGGTCTGTGCTATTATTTGCTACGGTCTACTGCTTCTCCTCTGATGATAGGATTGACCACATGTGGCAGGCGAAATAAAGATGCAAGAAGGAGAAGGTGGCCTGTGCCTCTTAGGTCTTTCTTTCCTATTGGGCCCTAGGGGCACCAGGGGGCCCAGAGGCTGGGGCAGGGAAGAGGGGGCCTGTCAGGAACTTCAGGAACAGGTGCCTGCTTTCTCCTTGGATCCTGTTTCCTGACACTTGCATGAGGAATGGAGCAGGGAGGGGGAGGGAAGGGACATGTGGCTAGCCGAGCAGAGCAGGCCTCTTTCTGCCAAGCTATGCCTTAGGGAATGTGACTCCTGCTGCCTGAGGGGTACAGGGGGGATGTCAGAAGAGGGGCAGGGCTTCTGGTGGGGCACATGGTATTAACCCTTTCATTGGTGATATGTGTGCGAAAACCTTAGCACAGGGCCTGGCACGAAGGAGGAAGGCACCCACTAATGTGCAACAAACAACAAAATCCACTAAGGGTAGGCTGGAGCAACAGCTGCAGCATGAAGGATCCTGGTTGGCTGCTGAGGAGAATTCCAGGGAGGCTGCTAATCTCCCCTTGAGGGCTTGAGGCATAGAAGAGACCCCTGTCACCCCAAGGGGTTTGGAAGCACCTGAGGCCAGCGCCAGAGTGGAATCTTTTATGGAGGTGCTCCAGGGATGCTGGCTCAGACAGAAGCTGAGGGATAGGCGTGGACCTGGTCTGCCAGTCCAGGCCCCTGCCTGCTTCCATACAGGCTGAGGAGTCCAGGCTGGCAGGCCCTCAAGACCTCAGCCTACTCTCCTGGGGGTTGTAGCTAAAAAGAACTCCTGCTGCTCCCCAGTCCCTGGGATGAAGGGGCTGACTGAATGCTCTGTGCCTCCCCTTCTATAGGGCAACCAGGCCTTAATGTGGCCCCAGGGTAGGCGTCTCTGCTCTCTGGGTCCCTCCCGCCTGGTTCTGTGTGCACCTGGGATCTCTTGTCAAGGGCTTTGGGTCTTGAGCAGGGATGGGCCAGCCTGCCTACTGCCCCAGCCTGTTTTCCAGCTTCCTTCCTGTCTTCCCTATTTCCTCGGGCTGGGCCAGTTTCCATTTCCCCCACCTTATCTCAGGCTGAATTTCTCAGACGTGACCTGGTGGGATTGTATCTGTGACTAGCAGCCTTTCCCTGGGATATTCCTGATGCTCCTACCAACTCCCTCCCCAGTTTGCTTTGAGTTGGGGTGCCCTCTCAGCTGCAGTGCAACTACTCTGAGCTGGAGGGCCTCTCATTCTTTCCTGAGAGCCCGCATTGAGAGGATGCAGGCTGAAAAGGGCCTTACTTCTTCACAGAGACCTCTGAAGGACAATCAAAGGGCAGAGAGACCCCGAAGACCAGTTAGGACCCATGAGTGGAAGCCATAGGGATAGATATTTCAGTTCACTTCACAGAAGGACTTCCTGTCAGGTTGAGCTGTTCTGTAGGGGAACAGCTGTCTCAGGCCCTGGTGAGACCCCTGTCCCCAGAGGTGTGTAAGTAGAGGCTGGATGGACAAGCATGAGAGATGCTATAGAGGGCCAGTGAAAGAAGGGTGGGACTAGGCTACCCCATGGCCTTCTCTGTGTTTATTTTTTTGTGGCAATTGGTACAGACCCACAGGGATGTTTGCCCTCTGGTCAGCTCTCCTCACCAGAACATCTCTGCAAGTTCTTGAAGTTAAAGACAGAAACAACCAGGCTAAGAGCAAATCCAAGACCTGGCTAGAGGGAGAAAGAGACAAGGAGAAAAGAAAAATGAGACAGAGAGAAACAAGGAAAATGAGAGAGAGAAAGGGAGAGACAGAGAAATAAATAGAAAATGAGAAACAGAGAAAGGGACAGAGAAACAAAGAGAAAAGGAGAGACAGAGACAAGAGAAAGGGGGAGAGAGGAAAAACAAGAGACATCAAGCCAGAGGCAGGGAGTGAGTTTGCGACAGAGAACTACTCCCCAGATTCCTGCTCCTTTGTCTCTGCCAGCGGCTCTGAGGTCTCTGGAGGAGACTTCTTCCCTAGCTGACCCTGTAACCCTACCCGTTTCTTTAAAGGCAAGGGAGCGGCCCCCAAGGGCAGCTGTTCCAGCTGCGTCCGTCAGGGCCTTGGAACATACCTGAGGCCGGAGGGGCCCTAGGTGAGACCTGGTCCAGGCCCCCAGGCCTCTCCCCTGCTGCACTTTTGGGCAGGGAGAGACTTCCGATGGGGCCCCAGCAGCTCCAGGACCAAGGAAGCCAAGAGAAGACCCTGGGTGAGGCAGTCTCTGCCTCCACACCTCTGCTACTGGGCAGAGGAAGCAGACTGGGGTCCTGGTGGCCCCAGGGAGTAGAGCTGGGACCCACCCAGAGGCAGCTTCAGCTCAATTCTGGGAATAACTTCATAGCTGGCAGAGGCTCTTCACAGAGGGCCGGGGCTTCTCAAGGCCCAGTAAGGGCCCCATGCACAGACGTGTGCAAGAGAGCCTAGCTGTGAGACCAGCCCCGTGGCTTAGCGGTTAAGTGTGCACGCTCCGCTACTGGCGGCCCGGGTTTGGATCACGGGCGCGCACCTACACACCGCTTGTCCGGCAATGCTGAGGCCGCGTCCCACATACAGTAACTAGCAGGATGTGCAACTACGACATACAGCTATGTACTGGGGCCTTGGGGAGAAAAAGGAGGAGGATTGGCAATAAATGTTAGCACAGGGCCAGTCTTCCTCAGCAAAAAGAGGAGGATTGGCATGGATGTTAGCTCAGGGCTGATCTTCCTCACGCACACACAAAAAAAGAGAGCCTAGCTGACTGCCCACTGGTGGTGGAGAGGGGTGCGAGGCTTAGTGGGAGTCAGACCAGAGAGCTTCAAAGCCTGAGAGAGTGGCTGATTCTGTGATTCCCAGGTCCTTAGCGGCCGACACATCTTTCCAGCCCAAAGGGGAGAATCCTGCTGTGTTACTTTAAATAGCCAAGCTTTCTAACACGGCTTTTATTCACGCTTTTACATAAGAATGTTTTTCATGTGTCTCTCAAGAATTTTGTGTGGCTATGTAGTAATGTCTATAGCTATGTAACTATATAGCTATAATAGCTATGTATTTATGTATTTCCGTATCTATGTATCTCTATATCTATTTATCCATGCATCTCCAGACCTCTATATCTAAGTAACTATATATGTATTTGGATATCTCTTTGCTATATATCTATATAGCTCTGTATCTATCTACATCTCTCTCCCTTTATGAGAGGAGCTGATGGAGATCCGGGCAGGTTTAGGGCCCCCTGCTTCCTGAGCTGCCGCTCGCCATGGCCACTGCCTGCCTTCGTGCCCGTTGTGTGAGGCTTGCCATCCCACTCTCTTTCCCACTGGACAGTGGCCATCCTGGGCCTGGCCCAAGGGGTTACCGTGAGGAAACTGGCCAAAGTCCGGAAGGCCACCCTCACAAGCCAGAAGCAGCTGCTTTGCGTGCATCTGTTAGGGGCGAGGAAGACAGGAGAGCAGGACGAGAGCTGTAGGGAAGTGTGGAGGGGGTGGGAGCACAGGGGATGTGAGATCGGCTGAGCAGTCATGACTCTTCATTATGGGAGGCAGGACATGACATGAGTGTGCCAGCAGTGCCATTCACTTGCTGTGCAATCTAGGCCAAAGTCCTGCCGTCGCAGGCCTTCGGTGGGCCCATCTACACCATGAGCATCTTTAAGGGTCTTTCCAGAGCCAACACCCTTAACAGGGCAGCAGTCACCACACTTGCAAATCATGGATTCCTACACTAGAGCATTTTGAGCACACCAACCCCACATATCCATGGGGATTTAGTTACACCTAATGTAGTGGTTAAGAACACAGACTCTGGGGCCAGCCTGTGAGTGTGCCTCCTGGCTCTTCCACTGGGTAAGTGACTGGAGATCCCTGGGCTCAGTCGCCCCTGTGGAAGGAGGAGACAGGAGTACTGCTCACCGCCACAAGGCGGTTATGCGGTTCTGGGACAGAGCAAGCGCACATGTGCTGCTCTTACCACACATATATTACTTTACTAGTTGATGACGGAGGTCACAAATTGCATGTTGAACGTCAAAATTGTTAAAGGATGAGGTAAACAGAAATCAAATACTCTCTATATTGTAGTATTTTCTTCTCACTCCCCTGTGGGTTGCTTGGTGTACTTTGCGTTGTGACTGTTCTAGAGCTTGCTTAGGATCCCTGCTCTAGCTTTCTGGCTCGGACTCAACCAGGGAAGCCTGAGTTTGAGGCTGGGCCCCCTGAGTTGACTGGGGGTGCCAGCCTGGACCTGGGCCCACCCCCCACTACACAACCCTTTCTGGAGATGCCATATCTCTCCAGAAGCCCTCCCCCACGGAGGGGCTGAAGGCCCAGAGGGAGCCCCATTTCCCCAGCCGCGGAGGGCCAGCACGGGCCAGTGGCCTCACACACAGCCCACAGGCTCTGCTGCCCACACCCCAAGCCCGGGGTTCCCCTCAGCCCAGAGCCTGGGGTCAAGGTGTAGCCCCTCCCTCTCTTCTCCACCATAGCTAGCCTCACAGGGTGAGGCACAAACCTCTCCGCTACAGAGCAGGCAAGCCAAGCCCAGGGCTCACAGTTGGCACCGAATCACTATTTATTGAATGGATAGTAAGAGCTCACCATTGCTGAGCACTTGTGCACTTTCTTAAGCACTTTACCTGCATGGGCTCTTTGAATCTTCCCCAGGATCCTATGAGGCAGATGCTCTTATTCCAGGCTCACCGATGTGTACCCTGCTAACCAGTGAGGGAGCAGGAAAACGAACTGCCCGCAGTCTGGCTGAGCGCAGCCTCTTCACCACCTTGTAATGTTGAATGAACCAGGAGGGAATGGTTTCTTCCGCCCCCCTCTCGCTCTCCCAAGGTGCCTGCTGTCCCTTTCCTGAATTCTGGGCTTGCTCTGACCCTCAGCCTAGAGAGAACTGCCCCCAGCCTCCAGCTCCCCCACCCTTTTTCTCTGGGTGTCCAGGTCAGTGGGGCTGCACCCCCTGCCCCATGCCCAAGGCTCCTGTAGCCCCCCATCTCCGCTCCTGGCGGGACCCCCTCCTGGGAGCCCCGCCCCCCACCAGCGCCGACCTGCCGGTAATCCCCTCCCCCTTCCTGCCCCCGCAGCTCCAGCCCCTTCCAATTAGCCCAGTCGGAGGCCCTCTGCTGGGAACGGCCTCCTCGTCCCGCCCCCTCCCCCACTCGGCTCCCACGTGGGGAGCCCCGCTCCCAGGCCTGGCCGCCCCATTCACAGAGCCCTCCTCCATTGTCCGAAGCCTGTCACTCACGCATGGTATTAGCATTTCTAAAGCCCACTTCTCCTTGTCGCAGCTTTGGCCCAGCCAAAAAGGGGCTCACTTTGAAACGTAAGTTTTGGGAGAGGGTGCTGTCTAAGCTGCTAAAACAGCTTACCTTTAGGCCCTTAACTCTCCAGGCCTCAGTCTGTTTGCCCATGAAATGGGGAGAATTGTTCTCCCTCGTTTCCAGACTGAGGACACCTGGAATTTCTCAGCTCCAAAAGTGGTGGAGAAATGGGACACCCTCCTGGGACCCCAATGCAGCTGTCTGCTCCTTCTCCCTGGGTTTCTTGGGCCCTGCCAGTCTGGACCCTCCATTCCCCACCCACGTGCCAGAGGAGATATGGAGTTTTGTCAAAACTGGTTTTCCCTGCCCTAACCCAAGCAGCCTTTGTTAAGGCCCTGGCAGGATGGGGCATGAATGGGGGTGACTTTGCCTTGGCATCTGAAACCTGCCTTAGTAACTTGGGTGGAGAGACAGTGCCACCCAGTGGCTGCCTGGGCTCTATGCCAATCTTCCCTGGGATGGGTCCTCACATACCTTGCTTCAAGGCCACCAGTGGAGGAGTCTCACCAGAGAAACCCTTTTTACTTGTGGAATTTTGTTTGCATTGGTTTAGCTGCTTCAGATCCAAGACTAAATAAAGAGCTGGTGGTTAGAGTCCCAACTGGCTGAGTTCAACCATGGCCCCCACCCCCATCATTCCACTGGGCTGGTGATGGCTCTTGCTCCAGGCTCTGTTGCCAATGGCCAGGCCTTTCCCTCCCTGTGCCTCACTTTTCTCCATCTGGAAAATGGCAGAATATTCCTGGCCATCGTCTGCTCCTCCTGGTGGGCTGGGGAAATGGGCATTAGCTCAAAAGTTCCCTTTTTGTGGGGTAGGGGGAAGGTGTGGGTCAGAGGGCCAGTCCTCTAAGTCAGTTGGCTACCTGGACTCCGAGAATAGGCTCTGACCCCATCCATACTTCCCAGACCTGATCCCTAACCTTCACCCCCTGCCTGGAGGCCCATAAGGTGCTGACCAGCCCCTCTGAGTACCAGAAAAATGGGACCCACCCCTCCCCAATGCCTGCTTTCTGTTGTTCCTACTCCCTGCTTTCTCCCCTCTTCCTGCTTCCTATCTGCCCCTGCCACCTTGTTCCACTGTGTGCCACAGGACGCCTGCGTTTCTCTGCAAGCCTGGTAGGGAGCAAAGTGAGGCAAGAGTGAACCCTGTCTCGAATTCAAGGTCCCCCCACCCCATTCCCCTCTGGGGCCCCTTCTGAAGTTGCTCTGGCTGAAGCAGGCAATGAGGGGAGAGGGGGCCAACGATGAGCCTCAGAAAGCTAGAGTGCTTAGTCTCCATCCTCCCTTCTGGCCTCCTCCTGCAGGCCCTCCCTCTGTGTAAGAGAGGCAATGGGCTCCAAGGTTATTCTAGCTTGGGGAGAGAGGGGAGGTGGATAGGGCCCAGAGCGTTTTGTGTCTGGAGTCTGCTTAGACCTCCAGAAAAACTGGACTGATGGAGAGAGCAGGGGAGAGGAGGCTTGGTAGGGGAGGAAGGAATGGAGGGTGCTCAGCTCCAGTATATAGTGTGGCCTCTAAGCAAGGTCCAACCTGGACTTTTTCCCAGTCGGGAGGAGGGAGAGAGAAAGAGCCGAGAGCAGTCCCAGCAACCTGGATCCACAGCACTGAGAGCAGGCCCTTGGTGATCTCAGCCTTTCTAGCTCTGCTCTGAGGAATTACTGGGGGGTTCTGAGACCACTGGCTGTGAGTGTGGGGTGGTGTGTTCAAGGGGCGCCCCCCAACCCCAGAATAGCTCTACTTGCTCTGTTATTTTTATTAGAGTTCCAGATGAGATTTTTTCCAGAAAAAGTATTCTGCCACCAGAAAAAGAAGTAACCCACCCTGATTTAACCCATCCCTACAATTTACAAAGGGGGAAACTGAGGTCCAGGAAGGTAAATTAAAGTAGTTCCAGCACCTAGCATAGGGCCAAGCACCCAAGAAGTCCTCAATAAACATTTGTAGGAAGAGCAATTGAATGCCATGAAATTCTCAAATAATTTAAAGCATAATGAATTCACTTTCATTATGACCATGATACAAGACCTGCTACCTTTGTAAGCTAAGTTGTCACACCACCAACAACAGAGTTGAGAATTTGCAAAAATGTTGGGAATTACCTGAAATCATAGTGAACTCTCATAACTGAAGTGTAAGCAAAGGTATAATTCATAAAATTGGCTAACTGTCCTTGCCTGCTGTCCAAGCCAGGATGTGTGTATATTCTTGTGTAAATTTTGGTTACTTTCCATCATGAGTTTAACATTAGCTTGCTAGTGTTTGACATGAAAAAGAAGTAAAAAAGGAAAAGCCTCCTCTTGCTTTGAGGTTGAAATGTGAAAAGTGCAGTCGGGAACACAAAGGTACATTCACACCTCAAGAGAGTGGTTTGGTCCAGCTGGACCATTCCTTGTTCCCGAGCCAGCACTTGGGTCCTCTAGGCCCTCTCTCAGCCCTCCGTAGACCATTACGCACCACAGAGCAAAGCCTGTGACTGCACAATGGCATGGATTCTTGATCATCTTCTGTAGATTATCCTCAGACAAGGTTTAATCTTGGGCCACTTTCTCTCTCCAGGCATTGATGGGCTATCAGGAAAGTAATCTAACGTTAGGAGCTGCTTGAGTAGGACATAATGATCAAGAGAAGCCATCTATCAAAAAGGGGATTGTGTTTTCCAAATGCAAATAGAGATAATTGGTGGGCTAAGCCCCGGTTTGAATTATCCACACCACTGCTTTGCCCACCCTCCCAGCCCACCTTCCTATGCCCCTAGAATGGATAAGTAGAAAGAACTTTCTGCTACTGACTCTCATTGAATGTGACTTCAGGCAAGCCCATTTCCTCTCTGAGCCCCAGTCTCTTCATCTGTAACAATGGGGTCAAGAGTGAACTATATATCAAGAAAGTGAAAAGACTACCCACAGAACGGGAGAAAATATTTGCCAATCATACGTCTGATAAGAGTCTAGTATCCAGAATGCATAAAGAACTCTTACAAATCAAGGCACCCCAATTAAAAAATAGGCAAGACAAATAGACATTTCTCCAAAGAAGATATACAAATTGCCGTTAGCACACAAAGAGATACTCAACATCATAGTCTTTAAGGAAATATGAATCAAAACCACAATGAGCTATCACTTCATACCCACTAGAATGGCTAGAATAAAAAAAATTGGAAAATAACAAGTGTTGGTGGGGATGTAGAGAAATTCAAACACTTGTTCATTGCTGGTGGGAGTGTCAAGTGGAGCAGCCACTGGAGAAAATAGTCTGGCAGTTCCTGGAAAAGTTGAACACAGAGGTACCGTTTGACCCAGTAATTCCACTCCTAGGTATGTACCCAAGAGAAATAAAAGCATGTGTCCACACAAAACTTGTACATGAAGGTTCAGAGCAGCAGAATTCGTAATAGCCAAAAAGGTGGAAACAACCCAAAAGTCCATCAACCAGTGAACAGGCAGACAAAATGCTGTATATTCAGACAATGGAATACTATTCAGCAATAAAAAGGAGTGACGCCCTGATAAGTGCTGCAACATGGATGAACCTTGAAAACATGCTAAGCGAAAGAAGCCAGATACGAAAGGGCACATATTATATGATTCCATTTATATGAAGTGTCCAAAATAGGCAAATCCATGGAGACAGAAGAGGATAGGGGCTGGGGTTAAGGGGGGGTGGGGAGTGACTGTTAATGGGTACAGGGTTTCTTTTTGGGGTGATGAAAATGCTCTGGAATTAGTGGTAATGGTTGCACATACTAAATATCATAGAATTGCACAGTTGTGAATTATATCTCAATTTTTTGAAAAAGAGTGAACTATAGCAGTAGTTTGCAAATTTGGTTGGATCACAACCACTCCAGATCTACCTCACCTTCTGGTGATTCTGGGCCTGAAAGTCTACATTTTTAACATGCCCCTGGGGTGGTTCAGATGCAGCCAGGTTTGGGAACCCCTGGACCAGCTCTAACATTCTAGGTCCGTGCCTGTGTCTATAATGAAAGGGACCTGTAAACAGTTGCACACAGCCCCTTTCTCTGTGGGAGCTGGCCCCTCTCAGGTTCTGCACACCCTGAAACAGCCAGACCTCACACCCCAAGAAGGACCTGTTGCATTAGCCACAGAAACAGACCCTTCTTGTGCTCCTGGGGCCACAGGGGGTTTTCCGACCTCTGAGGTGGGTCTGCTGGTGCTGGCCTTCCCAGGTATGGGGGGGCCTCTTTGCCCCTCCCCTGCCTCTTTCCTCCCAGGCATCCCTCAGCAGAGCCATCGCTCTTTGATCTGGGTGTGCCAACGCCAGGCCTGCCCTGCAGGCCATGTGGTGGAGGAACTCAAACCCCACTGGGGGATCTGGCGGGGGAGGGGGCCACAGGGATGACCCTCAGGTGCCTGGGAAACCACATGCGTGGGGCAGCTTGGCTCTGGTGTCTGGACCAGACTCAGAGGAGGGAGCTTGTAGAGAGGCAATCTGGGCCCGGCCTTCAGCAAGAGGTACGAGCAGATGAGTGGTTCTGGTCCCCTTCAGTGTGAGTGAGGACATAAGTGTGTGCACAGGCCTAGTGGGGCCCCAGGCTCAGTTGTAAGCCGAGATGCTAGGGCCTTGCCCATAGTTTCTCCTTGCCTGTCGTACCTCCTCCAAGGCCCAGATGATACTCTCCCCTCACACTAGCTACAACAGTAATAATGGCCCTCCTCACCCCACTGACTGAAGACCAACTACATGCTGGGCCCAACACAAAATGCTTTGAGATACTTTACTTCATTTCATGCTCACAACCACCCTTTACAGTAGGAAGTGCTCTTCTCACTTTACATGAAGAATGAGGAATTCAAAGCTCAGTTATTATTTAACTAATATTTATTGAGCACTTATTATGTGCCAGGCACAGTGCTAGGTGCTGGGTCCATAGAACTGAATGAGTCCAGCCCCTCTTGGAGATTGTACTCTGTCTCCAAGCAGGGAAGGAGACTTCTAGAGTGAGGTCAAGCTGGATAGCAAGCCAGGTCCACTTGAGTCCATAAGTCCTCCTCCCTCTGGCTGCCCAACTTCAGCCACACATACAGATTTCCTCCATGCAGAGCTCCCAGCGAGACTTCCCAGGGCTGCCCTGCAGCTGAGTCTTTCTAGGAATGTGAGAAGGAAGAGTACATGCTTCCCAGATGTCAGTGGTTCACATGCCACCATCATGACTTTTGCCAGAATCTCATCCCATGTATTTCATTATTTAGTAGCTGTTTCTCTTTAAATGGACTCACTTCTGAAAAATAAACTGTAATCATTACCTCAGTGTCATACTAAGCAATGGTATCCATGAAATCATTTGTGGTGTGCTGGTTGCATTTTTTTCCTGATAAACCTTAAAATGAATATATCACTATGGACATATAAATCTTCGTTTAGGTGCCGCTTAAAATCCTTTCAATACCAGCAATATGAGCACCATACTTTGGGGAAACACTGGAAGAGAAAAAAAGCATGACTTCTTTAGCTGCTTGGAGGCGAACTTGCGTGGAGACCACCTTTGTTGAGAAGTCGCCTTGGTAATTTTGCTTTGGACTAGACCCTTGAGTCTCCAGGGCCCAGAAGTGGGCCCAGTTGAAGGCTTGTATTATTCCAGAGGAGCCAGGAGGAAGAAAGGAGGAAGTGCAGTAGGCAAGATAGTGGAAGATCCCACACACTGCTGGGTGACTCCTTCTCATGACTCCCACTCCCTCCAATCTCCGTCCAAGTCATTTCGCTCACGGAAGGCTTGAGGCAAAGAGTGAAGGGACTGGGTCTCACAGCTGACTGAAGAAGGCCGAATCCAGGCAGCAAACTGCCTGGATGTTACTGAAATCCTGGGGAAGCTTTTGGATTCTCTCAAGGTTCAGGCCAAGTTTAACCATAGCTGGTAAGGGCAGGAATCCTGGATCACAATGGCTTCATGACCCTAGGCAAGTAACTTCGTGGTGCCTCCGTTTCCCCAAACAAGAGGGCCTTCTTCATAGAGTGGTTATAAGGATTAAATGAGACGAAATATGTGAATGGACCTTGGTAAAGGACCATCCAAATATTAATATTTTATTATCATGACTATTCAACAAATTCAATAAACATGCTTTGGCCACTTTGGTGCACAAGGCATCATTCCAGGCACTTAGGTGTGGGGGAGGGGCAGTGACAGGCATGGAGGGATGTACAGAGATGAGTACAGTCCCTACAGTCTAGGAGAGGAAGAAGACAGACAAACAATTTGGGTTGCACCGTATGAAATTGCCAACATTCAATTATTTTTGGCCTACAACCCAATACTACTTCTGACATCAGGCAAAATGAAGTAAACACAAAATGGAAACAGAGGGAATTTTCTCTCACTGGAAAAATTAAGGAAGGTTTCACTGAGGAAGTGACCTTTGACTGTGTCTTGAAGGATGGTTGGACTGCAGTTGCCCTTGCAGGCCAGGAGAGGGGAGAGCGTCAACAAAGGCATGGGGGTAGGGTCAGGTGGAGCGTGTTTTAGGGCATGAGGATGGCCTGTGTACCTGGGCAAATGCACTGCAGAGGAGCATGGAGAGCTTGGTGGGACCATTATGGAGGGTCATAGATGCCGGCCTTGCCTTCCCTGGGGAGTTGGCGGCTGCCCATCAACAAACAGGGGACGTGACTCTTCCTCTCTGCTTAGCGACACAGGTGACCCAAAGTAGGGCAGCAGTCTTCCCACTTTGCCACTAAAGGCTGAAATGGCAGCAGGAAAAATTGTAATCAGCCAAAAGAAAGAACTTTCTAGGTGTGAGCTGTGAGAACCTGTTCTAGAATGGCCAAAGAAGGCTCAGGAATCTCTTCCCCTGGAGACCTTGAAAAGCAGGAGAGATTCTCATCTGGCTGGTCCCAGAAGAATTCTGCCCAGAGGCAGGGGGCTGGACCAGATGACCCATTTGGGTTCTTTCCAGTCTGCAGCCTTGATGATCTCATTGTTTCCTTTTCCTCTGGATGGGGATGCCTCACCCAGCTCAGACTCATTGGGATCTTTCCTGTTGTTAGAGATCTCCCGGGCCCCCAAAGCCACAGCTCTTCCAGTTGGTGACTCACAACCCTGTCAGCAAGATCATCCCAATGTCTAGCCTCCATCCTCCTTGCTGTAAGGCTGAGTAAGCTCAGCCCTTCTCTTTTCAGCTTCTCTTGAAGGTGAGGAAACATAGTTTATTATCCTTATATAGCCAAGACCTTTTCTGTTCAGCCTTGCTGCCAGCCTTCCTCTCACCTCTCAAGAGACAGTGAGGATCTCACAGATAGAATAGGTTTTAGAGTTGAAGGGCCTGGGTTTGAGTTTTCACTAGTTGTATGACCTTGGGCACATCATTTAAGGGCAAGGATTAAGTGTACTAACATTTGTGGAGCACTGACTACACGCTCAAATACTACTTGTGGAATGAATCAAATGTAGGTATTATCCCCATTTTATGGCTAGGGAAACTGAGACTCCAAGAGGTTAAGTTTCTCGCTCAGTGTCACCGAACTAGTAAGAAGTAGAGCTAGAACTGGAACTCAGATCTCAAAGATTCCAAAGGCTGTGCCTTTTCCACCCAGTGGTGTTACTTCTTGCTTCACTGCTCAACCTCAGTTTCTGTCATCTGTAAAATGGGGCTAATACTCTCTCCCCAACAGAGTTATTGGGAGGATTAAAAACATACATACTCTATGTGAAAGTGATGTGTAAGTCAAAAAGTGCTGGGCAGACACTAGATAATTATAACTTTCATGCCCTGGTCAATTCTCTGGGCTTCTGCCAACACCTTTGAGAAGCTATTTCTGAAGGCAGCAGGCAGAGTTGACCTCTCCTTTCCTCCGTCATCAGTAGACCTCTCTTCCATTATAGCTCTTATCAGCTGGCTTGCAATTCTTTCTTCAGCATGTTTGCCTCTCTTATTCAATTGTAAGCATCTCCAGGGCACAGTGCTTGACACATAATAGCACTCGACAAGTGTGGCTTGCATGAATGAAGGAATGATGCAGTGACTTTCCACAACCGACCTGCTCCTTCTCTGTCACTGGTCCAGCCTCCATCTCCCCTCCCTAGAGCCCAGCTTCCTAACTGGGCCACCCACTACTAGCCTTCCAATTCCGTGGTCACCTGTTGACCTTGGCCAGCTGGCATTCAGAGTCCTCAACATCTGATCCCAGCCCCACTCTCCTTGAGACCTTCTTGCCCACCCTACTGCCCTCACACTGCCAGGGCACCCACCAAACCACATACCCTGGTTTCTCAAATATGCTGTATGCTTCTCTACTTCTGTGCCTCTGCTCACACCATTCTTTCTACCAGGAATGCCCTTCCCCACCCAATGTCATCTTGTCAAAGGGTACATTCTGCCTCCTTCATGAAGCTTTCCCTGACCACCCACCCTGTCCAAAACTAAAGGTGATCTAATTTTCCCATGAACCCCCATTGCATAGAGTGCGTACCCTTTAGAGGACTCCTTAATATCCTCTACCTTCTCAGGCAGTTGTTTGCATCCCATTATGTGACCTCGGGCAAACCCCTACCCCTGCTCTGTGCCTCAGTCTCCAATCTGTACAGATGTGTCCAATGGCTCTTCTAACCCTGCCATCCTGTGATCTGGCTTCTTTGGGGCTCAGGGAGGACAAGACACCAAAGAGCCCCAAATGGGGCCTTCAACTCTTGGCAGCATGTGCCCAGTTCCCAGGCCTGAAAATCAGCTTCTCAGATATCACAAGCTAATTGACTTGCTTAATAAAGGGATAAATAAATATCTACTTAACATGATTACTGTCAGAGGCCTGAGCTACAGAACCTTTCCATCATTGGGGTTTTATTGCAGGAGAAGCTAATTAGCTCTAATTAGGCAACTCCCAGGTGCTTAAGGCAGAGGCTGATGGAGGGGAGTGGAGTGGATGGGGGAGTGGAAGACAAGTGGGGAAGGGGAGGGGAAGGTGCTTCATACTCGCGTTTCTCAGCCGCTTACCTGCTATGACCAGGATTGGCACTCCCTGGGAACCCCAAGCTCAGTGACACCTCAGGCACCTCAGCCATCTGGGATGAAGGAAGGCAGCTTCTTGAGAACCTACTATGTTCCGGGCTCTGTAACAAGCCTGTTCTCTGCATGATCTGATCTGATCTACTCCTCACAATGACCTTGCGAGGCAGAGACTACTCATTGCCCCCTTTCATAGATGGGGAAACCAAGATGCACAGAAGTTAAGCCCCTATCTCAGCTCTGAGCTAACAGGGAAGTGGAGGAGCTGGGCCTGGATCTTATTCCAAGGGTGGGCTGCTGTCTTTGGCCTCTACTACCCCTCCAGGTGACAGCCTCTGGGGGTTCATGCTGCTAAGAGAGGGATTTGTATAGGCAATGTCTTCCCTTTGCTGTGGTATAGCTTAGGGGCACTCAGCCAGGAGGTTTTCCAGGGTAGGCCAAACTGGGCACAGCGAGCTGGCATGGTACCTGAGAGAGTTGGTCATCTTTTGATTCAAGAACCCCTCCTCCTTTGATTTAGATCAAGGCTCTGGGCTGGAAATCCTGGATGACTCAGACCCCTGCCCTTACGGAGCTCACACCTCAGTGGAACTCTATGAACATTTGAATAGCAAGTTATTTAAGTGTAAACATGTCTGTAAAGAGACATATCTCTCTTCCATCATGTCATTCCTCTGCTTAGAAATTTCTCCTAGGTTTTGAGGCCTTAAGTCAGCAAATTTGGGTTTCTTTCCCTGAGACTACTTGGGGCATGGGAAGGAGCACGAACTGTGGAGCCTGGATTTGAATCCAGGTTCTGCCGTGTATCACTTGTATGATCTTGAGCATGTCCCTCTGCCTCTCTCTGTACTGCCACCATTCTGGACCTAGCATCACAACTCTTACCTGGACACACAGTCTCCTAAATTGCTTCCCTGTCTGCTTCCCTGCTTCTCTGGAATCCATTCTTCACACTGTAACCAGAATGAGCTGGTTGAACATAAGACAGCTCATGGGATAACCCCGCTCTAAAGGCCTTCAAAGTCCTCACCATGGCCTGTGAGGCTTGCATGATCAGACCTCTGTCTACCTCTCTCGCCTCATTTCAGGCCACACTCTCACACACAAGCTCCACCACACTGGCCTCCTTAATGGTGCTTGAGAAAGCGATCTCATTTCTGCCTCAGGGCCTTTGTACTTGCTGTTCCTACCACCTCAGGGCTCTGACCCCATCTATTTGCATTTCTGGTTCCTTCTCATTCTTAAATGTCACCTCCTCAGAGACATATTCCCTGGCCAGCCTATCTTAAACAGCAGTACCCCCTTTGTTCTCGATTTCAGTACTCTTTTTGTTTCCTTCCAAACACCACAATTGGTAATTATTTTTTATTCCTTTAAAAAATGTGTTTATTGGGGGCCGGCCCCATGGTGTAGCGGTTAAGTGCGTGCGCTCCACTGCTGGCGGCCCAGATTCGGATCCCGGGCGCGCACCAATGCACCGCTTGTCGGGCCATGCTGTGGCGGCGTCCCATGTAAAGTGGAGGAAGATGGGCACAGATGTTAGCCCAGGGCCAGTCTTCCTCAGCAAAAAGAGGAAGATTGTCATGGATGTTAGCTCAGGGCTAATCTTCCTCAGCAAAAAGAGGAGTATTGGCAATGGATGTTAGCTCAGGGCTGATCTTCCTCACAAAAAAAAAAAAATGTGTTTATTGTCTGTTTCCTCCCACTCAAATGTAAGCACCATAAGGGCGATGACTTTGTTTTCATCACCACTGTGCCTCAGACAGTGCTTGGCACATAGTAGGTGCTCCATACAGACTTGTGAGAGACACAGAGGGATGGGTGGATGGTTGGAGCAATGAATTAAGTAACACTTCTTAAAGCTGTTGTGAGGATTAAATGAGCTAATGCGTGTTAAATGTCTGGCACAGAGCCCAGCAAAGAGTACAGCTCAATAGCTAATAGTTGAATCTGCATGTGACCCACTGGCTGGCACCTAGCTGTTCCCTGAGCCAGCCCCACCCTAGCCAGTTAGTCCTCCATCCCACCACCCTGCTCCCTGCAAGGCCCAGCTCCCACTGTCCTGGAAACAAATCTGTTCTCGTCCATAGGCAGTGGTGTGCTAAAGTTGAGGGCCAGTTGTTAAATATTCAGGAATTTTACAAGCAGACTGTTAAACTGTTGGTAGCTTAAGAGTGGCCGTGGTGAGAGTATTTACACCACAGAAACTGGCAAACAGTACAAATCCCCCCCAAGCCCCGCAAAGAGCCAGTTTACCAGTATACCACCACTAGGCTTCACCCCTGCTGTCCCCCCACCCTACCAAAGTGCCCTGCCCCATGTTCTCTGCCCAAGTCAAGTCTGCCAGCCTTCCAGGTCCAGATAAAGTACTGACTCCCCCAGAAAGCCATGCCGCCTTCCTGATCTCACTCCTGCTGACAGCCTCAGTGCCCAGAGGCTACGGTCCCTACACCAGCATTTCTATATATTGACTTTTGTCTTCTTTTTCTCCAAGTGAAGATGAGAATCTTATCCCTGAAGCTTACTTTTAAAACCATGAAAGCAGGGACATGGTTGATATATTGTTTTCTTTGAGTCCCCCATGGTGCCTACCCCAGGACTGGGGACTGGAGGGGTGTTCAGGAAAGACTCAGAGCAGCAAGCTGGTACAGTGGCAGGAACTTAGGACAGGGAAACAGGAGCTCTGCATTTTGGCTCAGCTCAGCAACTGACTTGCAGTGTGACCTCGGGCCAGTCCCTTTCCCTTTCCAGGCCTCAGTTTACCCATCTAAAATGATTTTGAAGCTTCCTTCAAACTTCAGGATTTAAAGGGCTTATTCATTGACTTATTTGCATGCAAGTGTTTGTTATTTTATGTGAATACTCTTAGGTACTTTCAAAGAAACAGTTCCTGGCACCCCTTCCACTGCATCCACCACGATAGAAGACTTGCAAGGGCCTTTAGGGAAGATTGAGCCCAAGGCCTCCATTCTGCAGATAATGATAGCTAGGATTTACCGAGCACTTCTTACGTGCTAGGTACTAGTCTAAACACTTTAAATTGATTGACTAATTTAACCTTCCTAAAAGGTAGATATTATTACCAAGGTCCATTTTACAGATGAGGAAGCTAAGGTTCAGAGAAGTGAAACAACTTGCCCAAGTCACACAGCTGGGAAGTAGTAGAATTGAGGCTTGAACTAGGCAGCCTGATTCTAAATCACATACACCTAACCACTGTACTGTACTACCTTCATAGTTTCTAAGAGGAAGTAGCTGCCTCTCAAAGGCCCTGGGGCCACCAGATAGACAGCTAGCTTTACCACCCACACCCCAACAGATCCCATTGTAGCTGAAGCTTTTCCAACAGGCAGAATGCCTTAAAGGAAATGCCACATCTCACTTCCTCTACTTCCCGGCTATGTGACCTTGGGCAAGTCCCTCTGCCTCTCCGAGCCTCAGTTGTCCCATCTATTTCACACGGGGCCCTTCTGAGAATGAAGAGAGGAAGGAAATTAGCATCTATTGATTGTCTCTGTGTGTATGTATATAAATTGCATTAAATTATCTCCTCTGGTTCTTCTGGAAGCCTAGAGAGAGAAAGTATTTCTGCCATTTTAGAGGAGTGGAAACATACTCAGAAACGATAATAACTTCATTAAAGCCATGCAGTCAGGTGGGGCAGAAATGGGATTCAAACTCAAGACTTCAAGTTATTTTTGTTTAAATAAACTTTTTATTTTAGAACAATTTAAGATTTACAGAAAAATTGAGTAGTACAGAGTTCCCATATACCCCACACCCAATTTCTCCATTCTTAACATCTTAACATTAGTATAGTACACTTGTCACAATTAATGAACTGATACTGACACATTAGTATTAAAGTCAGATTTCCTTAGTTTTAACCTAATGTCCTTTATCTGTTCCAGGATCCCATCCAGGACACTACATTATGTTTAGTCATCATGTCTCCTTAACTCCTCTTTGCTATGGCAGTTTCTCAGACTTTTCTTGTTTTTGATGACCTTCACAGTTTTGAGGAGTGCTGGTCAGGTATTTTTTAGAATGTCCCTCAATTGGGATTTGTGTGATGGTTTTCGTATGGTTAGACTGGGGTTAGGGGTTTTGGAAGGAAGACCACAGAGGTAAAGTGCACTTCTCATCACATCATATCCAGGGCACATGCTTTCAACATGATTTATCACTGTTGATGTTGACCATGATCGCCTGGCTGAGGTGTGTTTGTCAGGTTTTTCTACTGGCAAGTTACTCTTTGTTTTTGCCCCTTTTCATACTGTACTCTTTAGAAGGAAGTCACTATGCACAGCCCACACTTAAGGAGTTGAGAATGGGGAGATATGCACTACCTCCTTGTGGGAGGATGATCAACATAAATTATTTGCAACTTTTCTACATGGAAGATTTACCTCGTCTCCCCCATTTATTTATTTATTCAGTCATTTATATGACTATAGACTCATGGATATTTGTTTTATACTTTAGGTCATTATCCAAAACTATGTTATTTATTCTGTTGCTCAAATCGTTCCAGCTTTGGCCTTTGGGAGCTCTTTCAGTTGGCTCCTGTGTCCCTTTGACAGACCCCCATCACAGTGGGTTTTGTTTTCTTAGCACTTCCTTCCTTTCTGGCACTACAAGATGCTCCAGTCTCATCTTGTACATTTCCTGCTCCAGCCCTGGAATCAAGTGCTTCCACGAGGAACTCCAGTTCCTTTTATTGGAGAATGGCATTTGGAACCAAGATCTGGGCACTGGATATGTCCATTGCTACTGGGCCCTCTCAACAGAGTAAGAAGATATATGTATGTATACTAACTAGTGTATATACACATATCTGTAAGTGCTTCTCTGTGTAACCATTTGTATCTATATTAAGCTAAACATGAGTTCACACTGATGTCTCCCATTCTGATCCATTACCACATGGATCACTCCACCCTTCCTCCTTGCTTGTCTGTACACTTCCACTCCAACAGTGAGCAACGTGGCTTCCACCATCCACCATCCAACTTCATGCTCTTTGCATAGCCCTCCTCCCTCACTCCTGCCAAGTTCCCAAGGCCTACCTGGCAGCTGCCATGGGGAGTAGCTGTGTTCATCTTTTCTGGGCTCTGGGTGGCCCTAGGTGGTGGCAGTGATTTTATAGCCTGGGAAACTCGCCATCGGGCCCTCTTTGGTTTGGTTTCCACAGGTACCCT
Organism: Diceros bicornis minor; assembly: GCF_020826845.1. Lineage (NCBI taxonomy): Eukaryota > Metazoa > Chordata > Mammalia > Perissodactyla > Rhinocerotidae > Diceros > Diceros bicornis. The sequence goes on from NC_080781.1 coordinate 62,728,967, forward strand.
CAGGGTAGCCTTCTCCAGTCCTTCAGACGGCCCAGGAGGGTTTGCCCCAGCACCTATCTGTGGGAAACTGAGCCTTTAGACCTGCAGGAACTCATTGCTGGTGTGGCAGCAGCCGCTCCTCCACTGCCTGGTGTGCCAGTCTCACTGCCCTCCCCTCCACCATCCTTCCTCTTAGCCGGCGATGGAGTCTTTTGCTCAGTCCTGCTCAGATCAGCATCTCCTGGCCAGTGGGCTGAGCTGAGATGTGGTGGAAGATGCAGAGAAAATTGGAATTCCAAGCATGGGAAATACACAGCATGGAGGTGCTAAGGATCCTTTGGCCAGAGTTCAAATTAGTTCAGCTCAGTGGCTGTCACCTTGGAACAGTACGCTCTATGACCCCACGCAAGCAGGGCCACTGCCCCAGCCCTGTGCCTCAGGGGTCCTGTGCTTTGGAGGGCCTTCCTCCAAATGTGCTAATGTCCCCTCTTGTTGCCAACTACTGGCCAGGGTCAGCACTGCCTCCAAGGTGGAGTGCTCTGAGCACAAACACGAGCCCATGTAGGCCCCGGTCCCCGTTTTTCCTCTTTGGGATACTCTCTGATTGGCTACTCCACGTATGGGGTCAACCAGATGCCCTGAGGAGCTCCTGGACTCGCATCCTTGGCGTCTTCTGGTGCCCCGGGGCTGAGCCGAGTTCCAGGAGGACAATCTGGCAGGCAGATCTCTCCTGCTGGATGGCATAGTACTTTTTTCACAGGATCATAGGAGAGATTAGGTTGCCAGAATGGTGCTAACATGGTGATTTGGGGTAACTCAAATTGTTTATATAGACAGGGGTCTCACACACACAAATACGTATATATATAATATATATATACAAATATATATTATATATATGACTATATTAGAGTTTATGGAGTTAAAAGCACAGAACATCCAAGCCTCAAGGGATTTTTGAAGCCATGTAGCCTAAGGCATTCCTGGTGTATATGCGTCATCCCTCCAGTTGCCCCAGCGTCTGCTCTGGGCCCATTTGAGCCTGGAGCTGCTGGAGATGGAGAGAGGAATAAGTCCCTGTCCCTGCCCTCCAGGGTGTCCCAGTCTAATGAGGGACACAAGCACAGAAACTATCTCTTTGAATAAAATAATAAAAAGAATAGCAGTAATAGCAATAATAGCTGCCACTTATTGAAGTCTTACTCTGTGCCAGGCACTGTGCTACGTGCTTGGCCTGCATCGTCTTATTACTTGCTCTCAAAGAGCTCATGAAGTGGGTGCTACTAGTATTCCTATTGTACAGAGGAGGCGACTGAGGCTCAGAGGTGTAAAATGGCATATGTGTGAGAGCCAGGAGTGTCCCTCAGCTCTGTCCAGCTCCACAGCCTGAGTTCTTTCACTCTCTCAGAACTCAAGCCTAAAGAAATGGAGGCCAAGTTGGGTAAGGTGACTTGCTTAGAAATAAAGGACTTGAATCCAGTGCCCTCTGCCCTCAGCCCTGCAGGGAAGCCGTAGTGCTTTGCCAGAAAGACAATGGCATGTGTCCATGATCTTGGCTGTCTTCTCCTACCATGGTCTCATCTTCTGGCATGGCCCCAGCCCCAGCCTGCGCCCAGCAGGCCATGTGGCTAGCACATCTCCTTTCAGCTCTGCCAGGCTTGCAGCTGGCCCACCCCTCGTGTGCCCCACCCCCACCCCCAGTGCCCAGCCCCCTCTCCTCGGCCAACGACACAGCCCTCCTTCCGTTCAGCATTCCTGCCAGCTGGTGTGTGAGCCCTGTGCAAGGAGGCTGGGTTGCCATGGCAGCCGTGGAGGGCTGGTGTGGAGGAGGGGCACCCTAGTGCAGGGCTTCTGACCTCCCTAGGAAGGGAGACTGTGGCCCCGGGCCTGGTAAGTGCTTCAGCAGGTCACCTCAGAAGGCCTGCCCCCACCCAGCCCTGGCCCTCTGCCCACACCGGGTGTTCTTTAAGAGCTTTCACCACACAGAGAAAGGGATGAGCTAGGGAGGAAAAATGCCCAGGCCCTTCAGAGCTCAAGCCCAATATAGTAGAACTAATTTGAAATGTCACTTAGGGCAGTCTCGCTCCCAGCCAGCAAAAAGCTGGTTTATTAACATAGTTGGCTGTGGTAGGAGGCCAAGAACCCAGTCATGCCCGGGTGTAGGGGATGGGCGGCTCGGGCCCCTGGCTGTGGCCTGTTGGCATGGACTTTGCTTAGAACCACCATCTGGAAACCCCTGTGGGCAGAAGGCTAGATCCAATAGATCCCATGCATGCCTCCCCCACTCCAGCCAGTGCTCCCACATCTCTGGGCCCCAGGTCAGGGAAGGAACTTTTAGTGTCTGCCTTGGCACCAGTTCTGTGCCAGGCACTCTGCTGCATGCTTGACACAGTTTTTTCATTGAACCCTTTTCAAGCTCTGAAAAGAGGGGTGATTATCCCCATGTCATAAGCGAGGAAACTGAGGCTGGGAAGGATGTATGACTTTTGGGGGGTTAGATAGCCAGTAAGTGGCAGTTGGGATTCAAATCCAGATCAGTCTGACTCCTAAGCCCATGCTTCCCCGCCTGTATCCATACTCTAGATCTTGAGTCCTTGGCTTCCAACAGCCCAGCCACGAGCCAGGATGTGGCCTGTGTGAGCCACTGGGCCTGTCAATTGATTGCCTTTTTAAGCAGAGTCCCTATGGGCCCTACTGGATTGCCCAGTGAGCCACCAATCTGGAGGCTGGTAGGTCAGGGTGGGCTCAGGCCCCCAGCAAGAGAATGGGGACTCTTCCTGGTGCCCACCTGTGTGCTTCCATTGGGAGAACACTCAGGTCCCCAGCTGAGATGGGGCACATAGACCTGATAGTCTCGTCTGTCTATCCTTCACTCCACTGTGTACCAAACATATACTGAGCATCCGCTATGTGCCCGGAAGTGTGCTGGGTAATGGGAGTACAAGGGTGAGAAACATCGTCCCTGTACTCACAGAGCTGCCAGTCACTGTCCACAGTACTAACACACCAAGGGCTCACATGGAGTGGTCTATGCCAGGACTATGCCATAGCAGCTCATGTGGATTCATTTACATAATCCCTTTAGCAAAGCTATGAGACAAGTACTAATATTATCCCCATTTCACAGATCACAAAACAGAGCTATTGAAAGATAAAGCATCCTGTCCAGGGTCACACAGCTGGCAAGTGACAAAGGTGGAGCTTGAACCCGGGCAGACGGCCTTCAGAAATGATACTTCCAATCCAGCATTATCCAGAGTAGAAGGAAGAGGGCTGAACACTGCAGCAAGATGAGTCGGGATTAGATATAGAGCAGGCTTGCCAAGGGCACTTTGGTGGGCACGTTCGAGAGGATTTTGCCAGCTGGAGACCCTTCCTAGGGCCCTTCTCCAGAGGGTTGGCCCCAGGGAAGGAGGTCAGGGGCGGCCCAAGCTACCCTTAGAGAAGTCTGACCACTCTATTAGATTTTGTCTCTGTTTTTCTTAGGTCTCTTGTTTTGGCTATTTGTTGGAGCCCAGAGGCTCAGCCATGCAGGGGTTAATGCTCCGAGGGGCCCAGTGAAGAAGGGCCTGCTCTCCATGCCAGGGGCCCGGGGAGAGGATGTGGGTGGGATCAGCTGGGAATCATTAAGGATGCTGGCAGGGCAGACTGAGGTGGGGAGGGGTGTGGAGAAGGCCCAGAACCCAAGGCCGAGGCGTGGTGGGCACCAGCCAGCAAGCTCTGAGCAGAGGGGGCAAACACAGGGTCAGGCGGGGAGTGAGTGCCGCTTGGCCCAAAGTGGAGACCCTGCTCCCTAAGCGGTCCTCCCTGAGGCTCAAGATGCAGGGAGCAAACACCTGGAGAGAAGGCTCAGAGTGGAAATGGGGACTTGGGCTGGTGGATGGAGGAGGGGGCTGGAAGTCTTTTAGGACCCAGGCCACTTGGAGGCTTGGAAGACCCTCATCCACACTTCACTTTGCTGTGTGCCCTTCTGGGATTTTCGAAAGCAGACCAGAGGGGAAGAGAGACCTCAGTGGCATTAAGGGCTAAGATATCCCCTCCCCCTGCCCCCGGCCCTCCCCCAGCGCACACCTGCCATACATTCTCTCAGCAGAAAGGAGCACACAGGACCTGCCTTTGCAAGTGCCACGAGCTCTGGCGAGTTTTATCCAGTAAGTGCTTCTTGACCTAGAAACCCAAGGAGGAGTAAGCAGGGGAGCGGCTGCTGTGTGGGTAGGAGGCCCAGCCAAGCTCCTCAGGCAGTGGCTCAGAACTGGCACTGAGGCTGCTTTGAGGAAAGGGGGCAGCACTAGATGGCATGTTGGTGGCAAAGCTGCTGACTTCAGGGGCCCAATTTGGGGAGGAGAGGGGAAGCTCAGTTCCTGCCTGAGCCCAACAAGAGCTGCAATGAATTCCGCAGAGCAGGGGGACTGTGGGACGTGTCACCAGTGACCACTGAATACTTGGAGAGGCTCCATGGAAGACTGGGCCTGATCCTAGGGCTCCTCTAATGCCCTTGGCTAGCTCAGAATCCCAAGGACCTGTGAGCACCCATGGGACGAGCACCCTTCAGGCCATGCTGCAGACTTGACAGCACCTCAGCTGACTTTGAACAAACAGGCAGCCAGCAGAAGGTGTAAGATGCCTTGGAGATCCAGAGTCCTAGAGAGCCAGCAGTGAGCCGGGAGAACGTGGCTGGCGTGACCTTCAAGGTTCTCAGTAACGTCATCTAGTTGCCTCCAAGCCTGTGGGATGAATTATCCAGGTCTCTGTCTCATTTGACTCCACTCCCCTACCCCACCCTTCTCCTTATAGTCCTTCAGTGACTCTCCATTCTCCCCAAGGCTCCCCACCTGCCATTCTTCCAACCCAGTGTTCCAGCAAGTCTTCCAACCCAGTGTTCAGACTAGCTACATCACAATGTGTGTTCCCATCCCTTGCCCATATCCTGTCATCCCCAGAGTAGGCAGCCAGGAACCCACTGGGTCCCTGGGAGCCCTGTGTGGGCAGGACAGCTCTGTCCCGGTGGGGCTTCTCCACCTTAGCAGAGAGATGCCAGCTTGGGCTACTGGAGGGGAGACAAAGTGCAGGGAAGGAGGGGGACCAGTGGGACAGGATGGAGCCACTTAGCTATACCCCAACTCCCAGCAGCCTTAGCAACAAGGGCTCTCAGGCCTACTGAGGCACATGCTGAAAAGCACGCGAGCATAGAGCAGGGTGCCGCCAAGCACAGTCTGGCAGGCAGCAGCCAGATGGGCTGGGGTTCACCTCCTATAGACTCTTCTCCCTCAGCTCCCCATGGAAGAACTCTTGCTGGCCCAGGTCCCAAGTTCCAGGTAAGCACCAGCCACTGGGGGTAATTTCCAGAACCTTCTGGTTTTCCCCCTCTCTGGGTCTGTTGCTTAGAATCCCCGCCAGTGCCCAACTGGGAATCATGACAAGCTCCTCACTCTCCCTTCCTTCCCCCCACATCCAATCAATCACTAAATCACCAAGCACTGCCCATTTCCACTCCTAAACCTCTCCCCTGCCTTTCCTGTTTTGTGCCTTTCACTACCACTGCTTTCATCACCAAAACGCCAACAAGACTACCTGTCCTTTACTAAAAGCTTTAGATATGCCAGGTTCTATGCTAAACATTTACATTTATTTGCCTCGCTTAATCCTCCCACCAACAACCCTCTGAGAGCTGTACTATTATTGGCTCCATTTTATAGATGGGAGAAACGGAAGCCCAGAGCAGTGAAGTTCCTTGCCACCTAGTCAAGGGCAGAGCTGGGATTCCGATTCAGGCAGTCTATTTCCAGAACTGCTCCTGACACATACACACACACACACACACACACACACAGGGACTCGCCGTGCTCTGCTGCCTCTCCCCTGCCTTCCCTTCTGGCAGCTCCACCTCTCTCTCACCAGCTGCCAGGGTGGTTTCTCCGAAACGCAGTGCTGACTGTGTCTGTTTGGCTCCTGGTCCAGTGCCCTCTTCTGGCTTTCTTTAAAGCATCCGCCAGTCCCTCCTCACTGCCATTGCCCTAATCCAGGCTGCTGGCATCTCTTGTCTCCCAGCTTCTCCATTCAACTATCAGCTGCTTGAGAGCAGGGGCCAGTCTGGCTTGTTCACCAGCAAAGTGCCCAGTACACAGATGCACCAGATAAATATTCACTGAGTCAACGGACGGAAGAAACCCCCGCACTCCCACCCCGTCGCCTGTCTTACCCCTGCCAAGGCCTTCTCCTCGCCACTGCCAGAGGGATCTTTCCAAGCACAGCCTTGAGCAGGTCGCTGCTCTACTCCAAAACCACTACTGACAAATTTGACCCACAGATTCTACTTCTAGGAATCTATCCTACCGCTATATACGCACACACGAGAAATGACATATGCACAGATTATTTATCACAGCCTTGTTTGTAATTGCAAATGATTGGAAATAACCTAAATGTCCATCAGGTGGAGGTTTGTTAACTATTGGACAACAAAATACTGTCTGCCATGAAAAAGAATGAGGCAGCACTTGAGGTGCTGAAGTGGAACAGTCTCCAAGATATAATATTTGCTGAAAAAGCAAAGTGCAGAATGGTGGCTATAATATGATATCATTTATATAAAATAAAGGAGGGAAATAATAGATAAATATACTTGCTGTATATGTTAACCTATTTGTCTCTTCTACCTTTGAATTTTTGGAGCACGCACAGAGGAAAGGCTACATCAGGACACAGTGAGAAGGTAGCTGTCTACAACCCAGGAAGAGAGGTTTCATCAGAAACCAACCCTGCTGGCACCTTGATCTTGGACTTCCAGCCTCCAGAACTGTGATAAAATAAATTTCTGTTATTTGAAAATAAATAAATAAATAAATAAATAAATAAATAAATTTTTGGACTGTGTGAATATATTACATATTGAAAAATATTAACTTTCGTACTTAGAATGTAATAATATAAACCACAATGTTTATGAGAGCAAACAAAACAGAGTCTCCCATCAATTACACACCCAACTTTGCCCGTGCTGTTTCCTCACCCTAAACTGCATTTCTCCTGCCTTCTACCCTCTCGGAATGTCCACATCTGTGCTGTCCATTACAGTGCTCGAAGCTGTGTATGGGTATTGAGCACTTGAAATGGGACTAGTCCAAATCAAGATGTGCTGTAAGTATAAAATACACACCAGAATTGGAAGATTCAATGTGAAAAAAGAATGTAAAATATCTTCATAATTTTTCTCTGTTGATTACATGTTGACATGATAATATCTTAGATATATTGGGTTAAAGAAAAGATTATTAAAATTAACTTCACTAGTTTCTTTTTACTTTTTTAATGTACTAGAAAACTCAAAATCACATGTGTGGCTCACATTTGTGGCTTGCATGATATTTTTATTGGACAGCACTGGTCTAAATTCTAACAGCCCTTCCAGTGTACTTTGAAGGCCACCTCCTCTGTGAAGCTCTCCTTGAATGCCCTCTTGGAACCCCCTTTGCTGTCACCTGCCTCATGGCACTGAGCAGGGGAGAGCTTGGAAACTGTGTGTGTTGCCCATTCAACTGTGTGTAAGCTCTTGGAGGGAAAGGCCTAGTTGTTTTCCTTTCTGCATCCCTCAGAGTCTTTCCCAGCCGAGCCCAGAGTTGGACACAGGAAAGAGCTTAGCTGATTCAACTTAGATGAACTGAAGTGAATAGTAGAATGGGCACTGGGGAGCTTGCGGGATAGCTCCAGAGGTCCACCCAGGACCAAAGGCCCAGCAAGCAGCAGAGGCCACTTCCTAAGGTCATCCCCTTCACCCCTCTGCCTCAGGGCCCAACTGCTAAGCCCCTATCTCCTGGAAAGGCAGGAAGAGCAAGGACTATGTCAGAGGAAGGCCAAATTTTCACTTGGGGTTGTAGAGGTGAATAAAGACCCTCAGGAAAGGGCACTTATTTGCATAGTCTGTGAGTATTAGCCTGCATAGCAGAGAGGTTACACAAACAGAATCTGGAATCAGAGAGCTGAGTTCAAAACCTGGCTCTGCCCTGAGAAAACACTAAAAACCATTTACTTGTATACTTTAAGTGGGTGAATTGTGCAATATGTGAATTATAACTCAATAAAGCTATTATATCCACTTATAGGCTGTGCAGCCAGGAGCAAACAGCTTTACCTCTCTGTGCTTTAATTTACACACCTATCAAAGGGAGATGATAATAATCGTACCTATCTTACAGAGTGGCTGTGAGAATTAAATGAGCAAATGCATGTGAAGCATTTCATGTTTTGCCTGCAGTAGGTGTTCGTTAAATGCTAGCTACTCTTATTCCTGGGTGCCAAGCACTGTGCTGGTCACGTTACATCCAATACTTCAGTCAGTTCTCAAAATGAGCTCATAGTAGCATGCATGTATTACCACGCCTGTATGAGGGATGCAGAAATTTAATCCAGAGAGGCCTCACATTGATGTAGGTGTCTTTTGGCAGAGCTAGGATCAGATCTTTGAGTTCCTGCCCCTTCCCCCTTTGACATGCCTCTCCATTCACAGGGCTTTTGGCCACCTGTGGGGCAGAAGTCTCAAGCAGGCCTCCCCTGAGTGCCAATGAGGTCTGAGGAGATATGACAGGCTGTCCTCTAGGAGACGTGTCTTTGCACCTGTGACCAGCCTGGCAGGGGGCCTCCAGACAGCCCTTAGGAATGGAGGCTGGATCCAGGGCTGAGTCAACCCCAGAGCAAGGGCCATAGAGGCCATGGCCATCAGGCCATGCTGGCTAAGAGGACCCATGTTCTTGAAACCAACCCTCACTTAGACAGGTGAGAATTCACCTGGGGTCTCGAGCATCTGCAGGATCTCAGGAGCTGCTCTCAGGGACTTGTCATACCTTGACTTAGTGAATCCTCACGATGAGGTAGGCATTACTATCCCAATCAACAGATAGGGAGCCTGCAGCTCAGAAAGGTGATTCACCCATGGAAGAGCCAGGGATTAAACCCAGGCCCCATTCACTCACCAACTCATTCATTCACATTTCTTGTTTTGTTTTTGTTTTTATTTATTTATTTATTTTTGCTGAGGAAGATTCGCCCTGAGCTAACATCTGTGCCAATCTTCCTCTATTTTTCATGTGGAACACCACCACAGCGTGGCCACCAACGAGTGATGTAGGTCCATGTTGGGAACCAAACCCGCGAACCTGGGCCACTGAAGCAGAGTGCACCGAACTTAACCATTAGGCCACCGGCCGGCCCCACATTCATATTTCTTTATTCATTCATTCATCATCTGTTAAGTGCTGGGGATTCAAATGTGAATTAATTTCTGTTATGGGAAAAATGCTGAGAGAGAACTGAGGAGGGAGAAATGCAATGACAGCTGGGAGGGGGGTGTGTGTGTGTGAAGTGTGTGGTGGGGGGACACTGGCAGGGAGTGAATGTCTCCCAGACAAAGTGTTTCGTGAAGAATAAATACAATTTCACTGGGGTCGGGGAGGGAAAAGGGGAAGACGGTTTAGGGGACAAACGGCCGTGAAGGTTGGGAAGGTCTGGCAGAATGTGGGTGTTTGGTGGGTGATGAGAGATTGCATGTGGTGGGGATCATGGAGGACGTGGGGTCAGCGTGCGAAGCAAACCTGCAGCCTGTACCTTAAAGGTCTTGTGTGCCAGCCCAAGGGATCTGGACTGGATTTGCTGGGCCTGGGGAGCCACTGAGGGTTTTCAGCATGGTCAGTTTGGTTTTGTAGAAAGACCACTATGACAGTAGGGTGGAGGGCAGATCTGAGAGGCTGACCTGGAGACTGGAATCCTGACGGATGACCTCTGGAATAGGTCAGGGGAGAGGTGATAGATAAACTACTGCTGTGGCCCTGGGGACAGAGAAAAGGGGACAAATCTCCCCAAACTTGTAGGTGGTAGATTGGGCAGAAGGATTCAATGCAGAAGATGGTTGAGGGTCAAGGATGATCCTCAGGCTCTAGTTTAGGCACCTGGGTGGAGGAGGATGCCAGGCCTTGAGGCAGGAAGGCAGACACGGAGCGAACGTGGGGCAGATTGAGTTGCAGGTCATCAAGTTCCAGAACAGCTGCATTTGGAGCCCAGCAGTGAGGTCTGGGCTGGAGAGAAAGATTTGAAAGCCCTCAGCTAGTGTCTTGATTCTTGATCTACTGCTTCTCTTTCTATGCCGCCCAGCCTACCTCCAAGATCTGCAAATGGAAGGTCCCAGTGATGCAGGCCTTCCTGAGCAGCAGATAAGCCCCCATTGGATTTGGGGTCTGAGGGCAGTCCAGCCAGGAGGCAGTGAGGTTTCTGCAGGGTTCATACAAATGCAGCAAGACTCAGAGTGGGCAGACAAGGGACAAGACAGAAAGCTAAGAGGTCACCTTATCCAGACAAGTTCCAGGCAGGAGTCCCCCTAAACCCACATGTCCATGAGGGCCCTTCCCGCCTCCATCATAGTCAAGGAAAGAGCTGGAAGAACTCTTGTAGCACTCAGAGAGGACCAACTGGAGTGTGATTTGCATGTAATTTGCATAAGACAATCTGTTCTCTGGTAATTTTCAAGTGAAAATGTTATCATCGGTCCCTGGAGGGTCATTGTGTGATTTTTCTTTCCTTTGTTCTTCTGTACACACAGACTGCCCCAGGTCTGCCCTCTAGGAAGGCCTGATGGAGAAGAGGGCCCAGAGGGGCCTGGGAAAGGAGGGCTTGCAGCATCCGGCCAGTGCTCAGGCCTGGGTCTCCCTCCCCAGGGAACCGTGCAGAGCGAAGATTCTATTGACTCCCCCTTAGGGCCCTTTAGAGGACTCCCCAGGCCCAGGCTGCCGCCTGCCTCCCCTTAACCTCTGATTGCTGCCCTGCTCTGGGGCCTCCCTTGGGGCCCAGCTGCTCAGTCAGGCCCAAGCAGCTCAGGGCATAGGCCTGGCTCAGGGGACATTTTCTAACAGGCGGATAATTGCCTCTGTTAACTGCAATTTGATTTTAGCAATTTTTCTCTAAGAGCCTGGAGGCCTCAGGCCCAGATATGGAGAGAGGGTGCAGGGGTGGAGCCTACAAGCTAGAGTCCCACTGCGGAACTTACCACCTGCTGGGTCTCTCCTAGGCTCTGTCCCCACTGGGTAGGGGACAGGGGCCTGAGCTGCATCTCACCCCCACAGCCTCAGCTCCTTGAGAAGGATATGCTGCAGATGGCTCCAAACACCACTAGCCCCCAGGGCATGGTTTGGCAGCCCTTCTGGAAGGGGTTAGTTGGCAGACTCCCCAGGGTCAGAGCAGGAGCCCCATTGCAAAGCCTGGAGGGCTTCCCGGCCAGACATCCCGCTGGAACCAAGAGGCTGCTAGAGTTCTGATCCATGACCATCCCCACTCCACAAACCAGTTCCTGGGGCTACCACCTCCCCCTCCTCACCAGCCAGCCCTGTCCTCCAGGGACCCTCAGAGCATGGCTTTTGGAGCCCAGCAGCCTAATGGACCTAGAGTGAGTTCCTTTACTTCTCTGTGTTTCGGTTCCTTGCTCTTAAAGTGGGGAAATACTAGTATCTATGTGGTGCTGTCATGAGGACCAAACAGTTAATGTGTACCAAGTTCTTCACCCAGTGCCTGGCACATAGGAAGTTCTGTATAAATGATAGCTGTATTCTGGCTTTCACTATTATCCACACTTTCAGGCACTCTGGGCTGGCCCTGACAGTTGCAGCCTAAGGCCATAGGGTCCCTGGGGACCAAGGTGGAATCAAGTGGGAGGTAGCACCCTAAGGCGAGAGTCCCTGGATGGAGTAGCTCCCGGGGTAGGGTTGGGGCTGGGAGGGAAAGGCCTTCAGCCTGAAGTCTCCTGAGTGGGAGGTGGTCCTTAGGAGACCGGGGGCTCTGGAGTGGAGACTAGATTATGTCTATTGCCCATTCACTCTCCTCCACCTCTGCCTACCCATCTGAACTGGCCACTCCTCCACTAAAGAGGAGGACTTCTTGGAGGAAGAAGCCTATAGGGAAGGCGGAGGTTTGTGGAGTCAGGTTGCGTCCTAGGAAAGGCACTTGGAGACAGGTGGACCTGGATTCAAATTCCTTTTTCTACTTGTTAGTTGTGTGCCTGGGGCCCCTGACTCCACCTCTCCCAGCCTCAATTTGCTCCTCTGCACGGAGGGAGCTGTTCCATCTCCCACATGGGGTGGCAGTGAGGATTAGCTAGAATAACACACGGCAGCATATAGGTAGGTGCTTAGTGAATAGCCATTTCCTCCCTGCCCCCTCCCTTTCCTTCACATGTAAGGGGAGCAATTATCTCCCTGTGTTTATGCATGTGCTGCATGCCTCTCCCCGCCCAATTCCTCAGTGCGGACGTGGAGGTGTCGGGCCACTGCCCTCCTTCCCACTGCACACAGGCCTCCTCTGTTGCTGGCCAGGAGAAGGGAGGAGAAGGGGGAGGCAGGCGGTGGTTTGGGGCCCAGGGGGAGTGTCTCGGTGCCTGACCACCACTTTTGGCCTGCTGCTCCAGGCAGCATGCTAATTAAGCCAGGAGGACCCACAGAACAGAATTGCAGGCCCCCTGCCTCAGTCCAGCCCCCAGTGGCCTAGTGTGGAAATTGGCTGCACAGACAGGCCCTTTGCCTGGGGCTTGGGGGTGGGGTAGAACTGGGCTGAGCAGTGGCCCAGAAAGGAAACAGAGGAGGGCTTGGCAGGGGTCTAGGGGAGCCTGGCCTGTTAGCAGGGCAGGAACCAGGAGATGTGAGGAGAAGGCCACAGTTTCTGCTTGGTCCCGGGCTGAGCTGGGCCTGGTCTGGCCTGGCCCTGCCTGTAAAGGAGGTGATGACAGAATGATGGGGTGGGAGGTCCCCAGATGGGGGCATTGCGGGGCCAGCATGCTGGGAGGTGACTGCCTGGTACTTTGTCCTGGGCCTTCTGGTCTGTACTACCTACTGGTGATTTGTGTGACTTGGGGCAAGTTCCTTCACTTCCCTGAGCCTCAGTTTTCTCCTCTCTAAAATGGGGCTGATAACAAATATAGAGTAAAAGCATGCGTGGGAATGAGGCACGCTAGATTCAGGAGGGCGGTCATCCCTGGGAAGGGCAGGAGGAAGGAGCATGGGACAGGAGAGGAGTGCATGAGGGCCCTTATCTTGATCTGGGTTGTTTTACTCCTAAAACAAGATGTGAAGCCAATGTGGAATAACGTTAGGATTTGATGAAGCTGGGTGATGGGTATACAGGTGTTGGTTACATATTTTGTTCTTGTGTCTCGTCTACATGTCTGAAATATTTCATAATAAAACCAATGTCCAGTGACAGCATTATACACAGGATTCGAAATGTGTTGAACCTCAGGCATGTCCTACAGGAGCAGAACTGATGTGCTCTGGGAAACTGTGTGAGAGGACTCGGAACCACAGTGCTGATGGTGACCCTAAGGTCAGAGGTGTATGCGAACCTGCACATTCTAGGTGGAGTAGCAAAAAACATTCTCCAAATTCACATACTCCTTCTGTGACGTATGATTTCAAATAGGCACACGTAACTGAGGAATAAATTAGTATTACAAGTAGAATCAGTGACTGGGGCTGGGGCTGGGGCTGGGACCCCCCAGGCTTCTTGTAAGGAGTGGGTGTGGCACACAGGAGGCTGCCTCCCCTCTGCCTACTCCACTGCCAACTGTTGGAGAAGGGGCCAGACGTTATCCCAGTGACCACCTAGATCACCAGTTCTCAACTCAGGCTGCACATTAGAGTCAACTGGACGGTTTTTCCGTATAGGAATGTGCAGACCCCACCCCCAGGGATTCTGACTTTGTGGTCTGGGGTGGGGCCTGGACATTCCTCTTTTGGAAAAAGCTCCCCAGGTGATTCTCCTGTGTAGCCATGCCAGAGAACCACTGGGCTTTGGCCAGCGGAAGCTGTTCCCAGCAAGCCTTAGCTCTCCCTTTCACCTGCTTTGAGAGAGGGTCCTGAATCCGGGCACAACCAGTTGCCCTTCGGGGGCCAAAGCTATGAGACCCTGGACGCAGCTGCCTTCTGCCATCCAAGCCTTCAGAGCACATGCCCCAGAAGTCCTGAACCTCCTCCCCGAACCCGGGGAGGACTGCTGTTTTTAAGAGGGTTGAGGAGATGGAAAGGGATCATCCCCCTACCATGAGGCTGTACTTAGAAAACACCCGGTCCACTGGTGACTTCTGCATCCACATCTTCTGGGACTCTGGCCCCAGTGGACACAGCAAGCTCCTTCTTGAAACTCCTCCCTTGGCTTCCATGAAGCCTCATTGTCTTGTTTCTCCTCTGACACTCTGGCTATGCCCTACACACACACACACCCCACACCCACACACCCACACACCACTGCCTTCTCTGCTTCCTCTTCCTCTCTATTCACTGACTCATCACAGTCCCCCCTCCACCACCATCATGAGGTTCTGGCTTTGGCGCACTGTTCCTGTCTTATGACACACTCTACTCCCTTGGCCTCACTGCTGCCCTCTTAAAGGAGGCTTTTTCAAATTTCTCTCCAGCCTCACCCTCTTAGGTAAGCTCCAGTCCCACACCCTCAACTGTCTGGTGGACATCTTCATCTGGAATTCTCTCTAACACCTCAAATTAAACACGTCTAAACTAAATTCACTGTGTCTTCCATGTTCCCTCCACCAGTCATCTAGTCTAATTTCTGCTCGTGGCACCACTCTTCTCTCAATCCAACAAGCTTCGGTCACCCCAAACCCTTCTTGTCCCTGCTTTCCCCTCCCACATCCTCAGCCAACCAGTTGTTCTCAGTCCACAAACTAATGAGTCTTCACTGGTACTGTCTCCTGCTCCCACAGGATTTCCCTCCCCCTCCTTCCTCACCACCCCGCCTGAGGTGAGAACACCTCATCCCTGCCTAGACCATCTCAGTGGCTGCCTCCCCAGTGGCCCTCCTCCCCCTCAATGTTGCTTCCTGACTCACCAGTGTCTGTTGGTAAAGACTCCATTCTTCAGCATGGGAGACACAATCCTGCTCAACTGACTTCGACTGCCCTTTCTAACCTTGAACCCATTGTTCTTGCAGGAAACATTTCTCTCCGGGCAGACTGGTACCATTTGACTTTTTTTTTTTCTTTTTTCTTGTGAGGAAGATTAGCCCTGAGTTAACATCTGTTGCTAATCTTCCTCTTTTTGCTGAGGAAGATTGGCCCTGGGCTAACATCCGTGCCCATCTTCCTCTACTTTATATGGGATGCTGCCACAGCATGGCTTGACAAGAGATGCGTCGATCCACGCCTGGGATCCGAACCCGGGCTGCCCAAGCGGAGCGCGTGAACTTAACTGCTACGCCACAGGGCCGGCCCCCATTTGACTTTTATTGAGCACTGGGGCTCCTCACTGTCCCCCTACAGTCTTGGTCTATATGGAGGTCATAAACTCACTTGCTTGCAGGAGCCAAGTAGGGAAGGGAAATGAGTCAAGTGAGCTGAGTTGGGGATACAATCAGGAGTGGTAGGGACTGTGAACTGGAGAGGTCCCACCCCATTTACAGGCGGCAACATTTCAACTCCCACTATTTGTGCCCATGAGAGAATGAGGGCCCAATGTTGCCAGATCCTCCAATTTATTGAGAGAAGCCAGAAATCCAAAACTTGAAGGTGAAATATCCAGGTTTTTCAATGTTGGCAAATCTTTCAGATTTTTTCTGTACAATTTTGTACTGGGCCGCACAAAACACATCTGTGACTGGGAGCTGCTCTTCAGCTCCAGTCTTGCAATATCCAGTCTCTCCTCACACCCATCCTCTGCTCAAGGTACCCTCCCTGCCCCTTTTGTTTCAAGCCTCCTCCTTCATCAAGAACCAGCTGAAGTCCCACCAAGCTGGCCATGCCCTCCCTGGCCACCTCAGTTCACTCCAACTTCCTGTGACCTTTAGCCTTCAACATCCTGTACCTGCACCCAGCTAGGATGCTTAGGGAGGCAGCAGAGCACAGAGGTTAGGGGTTAGAAGTGTGGGACTATAATTAGGCTGCCTGTATTTGAATATCAGCTTAACTGCTTATTAGCTGTGTGACCTTAGGCAAGATTTTTGCCTTCTCTGTGACCCAGTTTCTGTCTCATGGGGTTGTTATAAGGATTAAATGGGATAACCCATGAAAAACACTTGGAGCAGCACCTGGTTTGTAATAAACACTCAATAAATGTTAGCTGTCATGATCATCATTACTTAGAGTCGTTCACTCGCAATTTATAGGTTCAGATTTTGCCTGTTGAACTATAAGCTTACAGAGGGCAGGAACCATGCCTCATAGCTTCTGTAGCCTCCCCCATCTGCACCCTCCACCCTCCACCACTGAATCCCTCCACCCCTAGTTCACACACCCAGGAACACGATTGATGCTTGGGAAAACGTCTGTTGGAACAGATTGGATTTGATCAGCAAGCATATATTGTATAGCAACTCGGTACCAGGCACTGTGCTAGGTGCCGGCAGCACGGCACAGAGGTACCAACGCCAGCTGTGGGATAAAGCACCCTAGGCTGCTGCTTCCTAGCTGCCTGAGTGCCAGCCAAGTACTTCACCTCCCTCGCCTTTGTTTCAGCATCCGTAAGATGTTAAGAACGCCCACCCCATGGGGTCATTGAGGGCACTAGGGGTGAGGTATGGGCATCCCTGTCTCAATTTAGGTAGCCTTTCTTTAAGATTCAAATGAAGTACTCTAGTGTCGGTTCACAGGAGAAGAGTGCATCCTTCCCACCCAGACCCTGGTAGATAGGCCTCCTTGCCAGTGCCCTCTGGCTCTGAGCCTGTTGCCCTGAAGAGGTTCATCTACAGACTGCCCCGCTGCCTCACAGGTGCTGGCTCCAGACTTCGCTCTCACAGACCGCACTCCCGCCAGGGTGTGTGCGTGTGTGTGGGGGGTGGCAGACTTGACTGGAGGCTGGAGAAGATGGAGAGGCTGACATCATAGAATCACAGGCAACTGGAAAGTGATTTTTATCATCCAGGTAAGCACTAGCCTGCTAGGCCCACTCTCTACTCCTCACCACTTTGCTACCCTCTGGCAACTCAAAAAATATACAAATATATATTTTATAAAATATATATATATTCCTTCCCTCTCACTTCATTGTGCTGAGTAATTTGACTTTCTCCAGCCCCTGCCCCAACACAACTCCAACTGCCTTTGTACATCCCCAAACCCATGAACATGCTCTCCTCAACAGTGGACCATCTCCTTTCTCTCTCACTCTTTCTCTTTGCCCTGGAGAGGAAGGCAGCAGTATGGAGATCTATTCCCCTCACACCCCCATGTGAATTTTGCCTCACTCCCTTAGATGCCAGAAGTGATTATAGTCACTTGGGTTAAAATGATTTGTTTCTTCCATTACATGTTTATATGTGTGTGTGACACATCTAGCACAGTGCCTGGCCTGTGAAAGGAGTCAATATGTAGTGGCTACCCTTCCCCCTATCCCACCCTTCAGGTTCTGAGGCTCCAGAGAGGAAAAATATATGATCCCTGCCCCCCACCCCACCCAAGAATTCACAGTCCAAAGAGGAAGAGGAAGAGCCAGGCATCCAAACCTGTGCTGCAATGGAGATCTGTACAAAGTGCCAACTACAGCAGCAGAGGTGGGGGGAAAGCCATTGACCTGGGGCTCGTGGAAAACACTGGCACAGAAAGTGACATTTGAGCTGTGTGTCTCGGGGGGGAAGGGTGAGGGGCTTCAGGTAGTCCAACAGTGGCCAAGGGAGAGCGTGAGTTGGATGGCCAGTGATGGGAGGTGAGATTGGTTGGGGCCAGACTGTGACTGGACTTGAGGGCCGGGCTAAAGAATTTGGACTTCATCCTGTAGGCAGTAATGAGCCATCAGAGGTTTTGTAAGTAGGGGAGTAACCTGATCAGAGCTGTGTTTAAGGAAGATTAATTAAAAATAATGTCAGGTGTGTTTAATTCACAGCTAGCCCTGGGCTTTGGAAGAGACAGGAGATGAAGAAAACAGGGCCCCAATGAACAGGCAATTCATAAAATAATGGCCAATGAACATATGAAAAGATGTTCAACCCCACTAGAACACAAGAAATGCAAATTAAAGCAACAATGCGATACCATATTTGGCCTATCAAATTAGCAGGGATTAAAAATGATAACACTTGATGCTGTGGAGGGTTTTGTGAGACAGGCCCTAGCGTGCACTGCAGGGAGGGGCATGGGGGTGTGACAATCAAAAATCACTCTGGCCTTCTGGAAGGGCAGTTTGACAAGAGACACGAGAAGCTTTTTAAAAATGCACTTTGTGTGACCCAGAACTCCCACTTCTAGGTATTTGTCCTAAAGAAATCATTGAGGATGTGAGCAAAAATTTATGCCCATAATGTCCCCCTGCCCTGGATGAGATTTACGAAGCAAACACCTGGATTGAATGGGAGACATGTTAAAACGGCCTGACCCCGGCCTCTGAGACTGGATCTTAACATTTCTGAATCCTCAAAGGCTAGAGGCAGGAGACAAAACCACTATTTCTTTTTTAAACTGCCTGTGGGGTGTTGCCTGGGTCTCTAAAAGGAGCCGCTGAAATTTGTCCTGAGGGCAGACGGTGCCTTTGTCCCACTGGGACCCGCAAGCAGGCCTCTTGGTCATGCAGATGTACCTCAAGTACCTATTCATTGTCTTGGGGAGGCCCTGACTCCATATGCAGATGCTGTAAGCAGAGCTGGTAGGCATTCTGTTTAATAATGTAAAAGCCTAGCTTCATTGTGAGCTGGGCGGCATCTCCGCAGAATCTCTTGTGATGGTAAATGATTTTCAGCTTCCTTTGGCCAGGCTTTGAGACAGCATGGGGGCAGGTGGGGCGGGGTCGATGACAGCCCTGGAATGGGAATAGAATGGACAGAAGAAAAGAGCCTTGGGATTGAGGAGGATAGGGTCCCAGCAACGTGGCGGCAGTCTGGATTAAAGACCCTGACCGCCAGCAGTGAGCCCTGGGAAAGGGCAGAGACTCTCAGAGCAACGAGGCTGCTACCAATTGGAATTCCCCATGCCAGTGTTACCCCAAGAGAAGTTCTGTACACAAGAGGGTTTTAGGTGGTACATGGAGGAAAAAGAAGTTTAATATTTGCTTAGGATGAAGCTCAAATTTAAAAAGGGGCGGGGAGGGCAATGTTGAGAGAAAGACCCATATTAGGGTAAATACTAGCATAGGTGGAATATGAATAAGGCAGGTCTTGAAGGTGGTTGCAATTAGCTTAAATTTGGGAAAAGTTACTCTGTGTTGTCTTGAAGTCACCAGGAAAGTTGGTAAACTACAACTGGCCAGGCTCAGCTGCACGCTGTGGAATTGAGGCAGAGGCTGTTGTCCACACATGGGCTCAGGGGCACAGAAATGGCCACAGCAACACAGAGGGAGAAGCGAAGAGCAGTGGGCAGGGGTTGCAGGTTACAAAGGACAAGCAGAAGGACGGAATTCCTGGGGCAGGAGCATTGTGAACTCTGGGCTCCCTCTGGACATCTGGATGGGCTCCCAGACTAGGGCCATTTGGCTGTTAAGAGTGATCATATAAGGCTGGAGAAGTTCAAGATGCTCAAGTCCTAAGTGCACAGGACATCTGGGCAGAGGGTCAGGCAACCATTCAACATTGCGGTTTACAAAGCATTTCTGATGATGCAGAGAAGTTGCAAGGAGAGGTCGTGAACCGAAAAAGAAGAACACAAAACTGTAGTACAATATGACCTCAATTATCTTAAAAACAAAAAAAGGACTGAAAGGAAATACACCAAACTTGATCAGTGAATGTCACACAGGTGGAAACCCCAAGGAAGAGCCCTAGCCTGCCAGTCAGAGAAGGAGTTCAAGGGACAGCCATGTTTGACTCAGGGATGGAAGAAGTAGAAGTTTGCAGGGCAACTTCATTCGTTGCCATTCCAGAAAGAGGAAGAGTATGGCAAAGGCAGAGGGTGGGAGAAGTCGAACATGCTGAGTCACAGCTGTCAGTCCTGATCGGATCTATGTGACTTATCAGAGACCTCTAGCCACTGAATGGAGGATGTATAATAGGGAGTTAGAAGATGGGAGAGAGCAGTTAGAAGTTGATTACAGTCATCCAAGTGAGGTGACAAGAGTCTGCACTCCTGTGAGATGGGGAAAGAAAGAAGGAGCAGAGAATTCAAGAGACATTGAGGAGGCAGAATCTAAGGGACTTGGTGACAAACTGTATGTGGGTGAGGGAGAGGGTGACCTGAAGGAGGATTCCCAGGTCTCTGCGAAGGTCTGAGGCCACAGAAGGCCTGGCTCCAGGCACGGCTGGTATGGGGCCATGCCAAGGGAAGGCAGAAGCAGTGCTTGCATTCTTACAGCTTCAGTAGCAGCAAAGCAACAGAGTTCCTCCCAACATCACTAATTAGGAGAGTCTCAGGGAAGGACTCTGGGTGGCACAGGTCACATGCTCACCCCTGTGGCCAAGCAGACTGGATCTATTACCCAAAGAACAAGGATCTATTACCCAGAAAGGATAAAAACAATAATCGCCACAGATTCTCGGGATTTGAAAACCAGAGTGTAGGTTAACTCTCGATGTGGACTTGGACCAATACAACTTCATCAGTGCGTGTCCACAGAGAAAGGTCATCACATCAGATGCTCAAGTGAAAATATCACCAAGTCCATTTTCCTGTCACCAAACTGCCAATCTGTCACGTCTTCCTCAACTCCACCGCCCCTGCCCAAGGTCAGGGCCTCGATATCTCTCACCCGGCCTCTTGCCCCTGACTCCTTGCTGCTCCCCCTGACCCCACGTCTGCCCCCTTCAAACTGCTGTGCACACCATTGCTGCCACAGGGCCAGCTGGCCTGGATCAGAGGCAGTGTAGCATAGTGATTAGGTGTGAGCTTTTTCTGAGTGTGGCTCCTAGTTCTGTCACTTACTAGCTTTGTGACCTGAGTGAGTAACTTCATCTCTCTGGGCTTCAGTTTCCCTAGGAAACTTTACAGGCTTTGTTGTAAGGATGGAATGAGTTAATATTTGTAAGATGCTTAGAGCGGGATCTGACATGTAGAAAGATGTGACTGTCATTCCCCCACTAAAAACCCAATTTACATCCTCTGCCTCCCATGAGCTCACCTCCTCCATGAAGTCTTCGCTACCTGTCCCTCTCTGGCCTGCAAAGAGGCTGTGCTGTACCAAAGTACACCTCCCTCTGCACTTAAATCTCCCATGGGGGGTCAGGAGCCGTCTGATCCATAGCTTGGCCCCCAGCATGGAGCATAGCCCCTGGCACATAAGCAGGCCCTGGGTAAATACTAAATGCATGGGCGTCTTACATTTGAGGAGTTCTTTGCGCTTTACAAACTGCTTTTCACACGTTATCTCACTTAAACCACACCACAGACCTGTAGAATGAATATTATTGTCTCCGTTTGATAGATGGGGGAGCTGAGAAATAAAGGGTTCTCAGAAAAAAAGGGCCCCAGGCAGTATACAGCAGGGCTGGGGTGCGACCTTGGACATTCTACTGTCAAGACGGTGGGAAAAGAGCCCTGAGTTAAGGGTTAGCGGTGCCCAATTCCAATTCCATGTTGTGAGCCTGAAGTCCTCTAGGCCACAGTTTCCTCACCTGTATCATGAGGGGGTTGGATTAGAAGGAACCTGAGGGCCCTTCCATCTGTGACATTCTATCAGTGGCTGTCTGGCACTCCCTCACCCTCCCTCCCCCCCACCACAGCTGCTTCACAGCTGGGATCAGCCTCTAGGAGAATAAATGACACCGGGGAGTGGGGGCAGGGAGAGGTGACAGTGCTGGCTAGGTCCCAGTGGAGGCTGAGCAGTTAGAGGACTCATTAGATGTTAATGAACTGCAATTGAGCATATTGATTACCACTCAAATCATTTCCTCCTAATTCAGTCCTCCAGGGTCAACAGGCCCCTGGCTTCCCTGGGCTTTCTGCCCACCCTCCTAACTAAACTGTTAAGGGCTCCAGGTAAGGGCTGCCAGACTCAAGGGGAAATGCTAAGGTGTGAGCCCCCACCTCTGCCTGCTGCCCTTCAGCCTGCACTTCCCATCTGTCAGGGCCGGCTTCCCGGGCATGCTACCAGTACAGTCCGCAGGGCCCCACACTTGGTGTAATGCACTGCTGTTCCTGCTTCAAAATTCTTAATGTTGAATTAAGGGGTTCCACATTTTTATTTTGCACTGGGCCTTGCAAATTATGTAGCATATAGTCACAGGATACAGTGTGATCTATGTAAATGGCAGCCACTACAGCATACAAAATGGCAGCCTTGGCTGTTAGGACTTCTCAAGCCCATGGCGTTTAGTCCCTTGGATTGATGTCCAGAGACAGGAATACACTTGTCCAAGGTCACACAGCCCAGCCAGTCAGTGGCAGTGTGAGGACTAGAACACAGATTGCCTTTCATTTTTCTCTCCTATAGACCTGCTCCAGATATTAAGATCCCCCGAGCTTTTCTAGAACAAGCCCTTGACTAGATCACTCCTGTCACCCTTATTTGACAATTGATCTTGTAAGTGCTCAGAGCTAGAGATCTTCGAGGAGCTTCAGTCTCCCACCCCAACCACTCCCATTGGATGAAACAGGCTCTTTCTAGTTTTCCTCCCAGATGTTCATGCTTGCTCACCTCCAGTGTCAGAGAGCTCATTACCTCACATGGCAGATCATTCTATTGTTAGCTGTAACTTTTAGGAAAGCTCTTTAAGAAAATCAGTGAGAATTTACCTCCTAATAATATTTGCCCTTTGGTCCTAGTTATTTCATTGAGGAACACCGAGAATTAAATTGGCACCATCTCCTCTCAACACCCCCAAGTTATAAGCCAGCAGAACAGCTTTTCTGGAGATGGGAAAATAATGGAGGTGATCTGTCCACCTTGGGTCCTATTAGCCAAGGCATCAGAGTCTCCAGTAGGGAGGCACAGAGAGGGACATCACAATTGAGAGCACTTGGCCTGCTGTGCTCCCCTGTGGGAGAGCACTAAGAGTGTGGGCAGCCCCTGGCTGGGAGTCAGCGCCCTTGGACATGAGGATTGAGATGATCTCTGAGGCTGCGAGGCTTCCCAGTTTCTCTGGCTCTCTGCAAAGTCTGCCAGGGCTTGTTATAGAAGTCCATAGGAGGAACAGCAGCTGGGGCACGGCAGGGCCCTGTGGGTCTCAGAAGCGTTATTAGGGAGAAGCGTGTGCTGCTGCTGCCTCTCTCTCCTGACTGAGGGAGAGCCCGTGGGCTGGAGTCCGGATGGGAGGCCTGCGGTTAGACTCCTGGAAAGACTGCCTGACTGACGTTTGGAATGCACCTGAACAGGTGCCCATAGATAGCTCTCTGGCCACAGGCGCTCAACCTTGACTGCATGTTAGAATCATCTGGGAGCTGTTTAGAAACACCCGTGCTCAGGGCTCATCCCAGAGACTTGAATTTTATTGGTTTGTGATGTGGCCTGGGCATCAGCCTTTTTAAACAGTTCCCCAGTGATGCTAATGAGCAGCTGAGGATGAGAACTATGCCTCTAGAGCAGAGCTTCTCAAACTGGAACGTGAAGACAAATCACCTGGGGACCTTGTTCAAATGAGGATTCAGATTCAGTAGGTCTGGGGTGGGGCCTGAGATTCTGCATTCCTAACAAGCTGCCAGGGGATGTCCATGTTGCCAACCCCGGATAGCATTCTGAGATGTCTTTGAGACGGGAATGCCCCTTGAGTCATCTTAAGTCTGGGACTGGCTAAATGGAATGGGGCTGAGGCTCGGAGATGGACTCAACGAACTCCGAGGACACTGCAAACCTACACGGTGTGGGAAGCTGAGGCCCCGCTCATCTAGAAAAGCCTTAGGTTTGGTCCCAAGGCAGCAGTGCTGGCTAAGAGGATTCCTGTTGCCAATGCAGGAAGCTCTGAGCACCAGTTCTTTGGCGCTCAGAAATTGCATCTAGAACCCAAATTCCATAGCACCCAACCTCTTCATGCACTTATCTCAAGACCCTAGGCATACGCTGGCCCACCCCTCCTTCTGAGGATCAGCAGGTTGGAACCCACCCCCCCCGTCCCTCCGCTGCCCTCAGGTGTGAGGCACCTTCAGCCTCCTTCAACACCCCCAACCTGGCCCCCAAGTCAGGCCTCGCATGGTGATGGTTGGCAGAGGGCCCAGAGGTACCCTGCTTTGCTCTCTTGGGCTGTCACTGTTCCCAGGGGCCCAATTAAGCCAGCGCTTTGTCCCTGGGCAGTGGAGGCAGGCGTCTCTGGCACTCTTCCGCTCCACGCTCCATCTCTTCATCAGCTGTCGCCAGACAGCCCACATAATGTTGGCATTTCATGCTCAATATTCTCGATGAAAGTGGAACATCAAAAACTCAGCGGGGTGGACACATGGAGACTAAGTGAGGCTCTCGCCGAAGGAGCTATCTTCTCAGCACAAGAAATCACCAAAGCTCCTTTTCCAAGGCTGTCTTGTATTAGTATTGTCATTATTCTTGTTGTTGTTATTTTCTTCCCTTGCATCTAAATAGGAATAATAAGTTACATCTGGCTTCCATATATATATATATATGGATACATATTCTCTCTCTCTCTTGCTGATAGCAATCTTTGCCTCTTGTTATAATAAATATTGATTGGCATTGTTAGGAGACGCCAGGGCTTTAATCTTCTGGCTGCGTGCTCCCTGGCTCATCAACGTGGGTGTTAGGGAAGAAGACTGTATTATCTGCTCACACACCTGTTTTGCCACTTGCCTCTCTCCTGCAGCAAAACTTGGGCTATTAATACCGTGGGGAACTGGCTTTCCTGTAATGTCGCTTTCTCTCTTCGCTTTTCCTGTGGCTCCAGGGAAAAACACAGACCTCTAGGGGCCAGGTGAAGAGAAGGGGTGCACACAGTCACTCATTTATTTGTTCCTCATTCATTCAGGCATTCTGTCGTCAAACATTCATCAAGCACCTACTGTGGGAGCGGCCCACAGCTGGGCCCCATGAATGCAGAGCTTCATGGGAGACAGTCCCTGCCCACCCAGGGCTCTCGATCTGGTGGGGGAGTGATCAGCATGATAGCAGAAAGGCAGAGCAGCCATGTGAATGGCATAGCAGAGGTAAGGGAGATGTCAACTTCCTGGAGAAGGTCCTACTGAGCCTGGATCTTAAAGCTCAAGTAGGATTGAAATGTCATCATGTCCCGGTTGAATGTTCCTCTGAGACCAGACAATCTGAGGCTCTCAAGAAATGGATGGCCCAGAGAGGGGAAGAGATGTGCCCAGAGCACTGTCTACATCTGCTTCGCATCCCTGCTCTGCCACTGACTCACTGTGTGACCTGGGTCAGGCCACCATCCCTCTCTGGCCTCTAGCTATCCTAAAATGATCAACCCCACCATTTCTCAGGGCTGGGGTGCCCACATCCCTCCACCAGAGGCAGCTCCTCTTGGAGGCAGAACCCACTGCAGTGTGGGTTGTCCCCTGGGTGGAAGGTGTTTCTGACAACAGCTCTGTCCTGGTGCAGAGATGGGCAGGTCCTTGTGCTCAGAGGACTTGGACACTGACAGGAAGAAAGGAGTGGGGAGACAGCAAGTCTGACTTCCTAAGGGAGTCCAGGCCTGCCAACACTGGGCCCTTGTCAGAAGTGGAAGGAGAAAAGAATGAGCATTTACTGTGCCAGGCAAAATGGAAGGCACGTTCACAAGCCTGATGGCATTAATTCCCTGAGACAAGCCTGTGAAGCAGAGAGGATGATACCCACCTCCCCAGTGAGGAGCCCGAGGCATGGTGAGGGTGGACTTTGCAGCACTATGAGGGACAGTGGGGAAGAGCATGGGCTCTGGCTCACACTGCCCAGTTTGAAGCCTTGCTCCTCTTATTAGCTGGGGGACCTTGGACAAGTTCTTTAACCTCCAGTTTTCTCAACTCTAAAATGGAGATAATAATAGAACCCACCTCGCTGAGGATTAAATGAGATAACATATGTAAACAACTTGGCTGGCACATAGCAAGTGTTCAAAGGTCAGTATTACTAATGGCTGAGGTCACACAGTCACTGCATAGCGGGGCTACAATTCAAACTCGAGGCCAACTCTAAAGCCAACGCTCTTGGCGAGTCTCTGTGCCCTCTGTACCCACTTGCTCACCGGCACTGCCACTCAAGCCTTTCTTTTGAGCTGGGCTGAGTGAAGCAGCAGCTGGCAGACTCCTTCCTGCCTGGTGGACCTACTGAAGCTAGGTGCTAGATTTCAATGCAGAGCGATAAATGCTGGAAGGGAGGAGGGAATCAGGGCTAGAGGAGCCCAGCTAATGATCAGCCCTTCTGGAAGGAGAAGGGGAGCTATTACAGAGACTGCTCTGGGAGTTACCATCCAATGTCCTCTCTCTCCCTCCCCCCTAATGACAAAGCCTCAATTTTATCCATGATGGCAATGCCTAGCCAAAAGACTGTATTTTCTAGCCTCTCATATGACATGTGACTAAATTCTGACCAATGAAATATACAACGAAATGTCATGTGGGACTTCCTAAGAGGCTGCTTAAAAGGAAGCTGACTCAGCTCGGATGTGTGCCCTTGCCTTTTTCTGTTGTCTAGAATGGTGATGTGATGACTGGAGCTCCAACAGCCATCTTGAACCCTAATGGGACCTTGAAAATGAAGCTGGTGGTAGGATGTTAGAGCAGAAAGCCGGAAGGAGCCAAGGCCCTTGATGACTTCACGGTGGCACTGTGCCGTCCCTGAACTGCCTACCTCCAGGCTTCTTGCATAGGAGACTATAAACCCCCGTGTGTTTAAGCCAGATTTGGGGGGGGGGTTCAGTTCCTTGCACTCAATGCAATTCCTAACTGATTCAGAAAGCTTCCCAGGGAAGGGATAATTTGCATGGGCTCTTAGGATAAGTAATTCCAAGCAGAAGAAACAGCCAGTCCCAGGCATGGGGGTTTGACATGTGTGACACATGGTAGAGTTTGCAGGGGTAACCAAGGAGGTGGGACATACAGTGGACACCCTGGGTTCCAGTCACACAGGACTCCTGGCTAAACACACCATATACTCATTCACAGTGTGGTCACCTGGCCTCCTTTTGAATAACTCTGAGACCAGCAGTTTCAGTTCTAACTGTTCACGAACTCTTCTTTCCCTCATATTGAATAAAAATTAGTGCTATTTTCAGGTAGCCAGGTGCTCTGATCTCCATTATGCAGATGAGAAAACTGAGAATTAAGGAGGTATACTGACCTGACCTAGGTTGCACAGCTGGTAATGCCAGAGACAGAATTTGAATTCAGGTTGGCCTGAGTACATTGCCCTCTTTCTATTACTGTTTCTCAAACTCTAGCATGCAGCAGAATGACCAGGAGGGCTTGTTACAGGTTGCTGGGTCCTACCCCAAAGTCCCTGATCCAGTAGGTCTGGGGCCGAGCCGAGAGCTGGCATGGCTAATAAGGTCCCAGGGGATACTGATGCTGCTGGTCTGCAGACCTACTTGGAAAATCACTGGTTTGGAGCATTAGTTGGGGACCGGGGTCACCTTGTGGCAGGTGTAGAGCAAGCACCCTTAGGTTCAAGCTGAGAGTGACGGGAAGTGAGCTGGCACAGAGCAGCAAGGAAGGCATTCAAGCAGGAGAGCCTGGGCAGACCTGGAGACCTGAAAAAAGAAGGGCAGGGTGAGAGGAGCACGCCAGGCCCACGAGCCCCAGGGCAGCGGAAAGGATCTTCAGTGGGCAGGGCACTGGCCTGGACACAAAGGTAGCCTGGCGCCAGGGAGAGAAATGTTCTCCCTCACGTAGCCACTTCATTAGTGAGAAACCTCTTCCCACACCCCTTCCTCCTTAGCAGAAAGAAAATAACTTAAGAGCTTGGCTGAGCTCTGCAGATGCTCTTTATGGGACACTGGGGGACTTGGGAGAGACCAACAAGGCCATCCTGGCTTCCATCCTACTGAGTGTCGCATAGAAGCCATGGACACTGTCACAGTCAAGTCTCCTCACATGTCTAGGAATTCCTCTACCCTCAAGGAAGGCAGCTTCAGGCAACATGCAGGGAGGACACTCCACCACTATCACTTGCCATGGCCTTTCTGGCCTTGGTTTGCTCAGCTGTAAAGTGGAGACTAGGAGTCCTTGCCCATCTTCCCTACCTCTAACGGTGGTCAGAGAGGCTCCTAAGAGATGAGATGTACAGAGCACTTTATAAACTGTAAAGTACTATATGGAGGGAGGCGGAGGGACTTTGCATTGGTTCTTTAAAATCTCCAATGGGTTTTCACCTGACAGGCCCCAGACTGGGCTGGCTCAGCGGCAGCCTCTCCCTCTTGGTGCTGATAAGCTTCCAACCTTAACCCTGACTTTCCTGGATACCTGCCATTCTCCTCTGGGAACCCATCGAGGCACCGTGACTTAGCCAAGGGGTGCTTCATCTGGAGCTCTGGAGATCCTGAGCCCTTTTATCTACTGTCTGCCAGGCCAGGATGGGTGGCACCTGAGCTGAGCTCCGGCCCAGCAGGAATGCTGAGAATTCCAAACTGGCTAGCTACTGGCAGGTTCTAGCTGAAATGCAAACAGACACCACCCTTAGTCCCCAGGCTGGATTTCCTTGGTTCCTTGGCTCCCAGCCTCCAGAAGGGCTAACACTGACCCACTGGGAGGAGAGACAGGATGAAGAACATTTTTGTAGGCTAGGAACCAATCTGAATCTCATTGCAAGCCTCCAACCAGATGTGAGAGATTCCATAAGCCCCCAAGGGGTTGCCTGAACTGAAGACTATGGTGTAAATACTTTCTTACACATTCATGCAAAGGGGGGGGGGGACGGCTATTTTTTGTGTCTTAACAGTTGCGTCCTGTTGGCTTGTAAGTTTTCAATAAATTCCTAGAGGGCAGAGAATAGATTTGCAGGAATGAGGAATTGAAAATAGTGATGATGGGGATAACAGTGATAAGGATTATAGTGTTGGGGTTGATGCTGGTGGGCACAATATAAGGAGACAGGAGGAGGAGGAGCAGGAGCAGGAGGAGGAGGAGAGGTGAGAGAGGTGGTGGGGGGAGGGGGACGTGGAGGTGAGGGAGGTGGCTGTGAGGCTGATGCAGATGGAAATAGAGAGGGAAAGGGTGATGAAGGTAGTGATCTGAGTTGTCCATATCCCTCTGAAGGCACTTTTCCCTCTTCTCTCTGTATATGTCTGTTCCTCCTTCTAGAACCTCCCTCAGGGCAGGGACTGTGCTTTGCTCGCCTTCGTGTCCTAGTGCCTAGCCCAGTGCCCTGATGTGGTGGATGTCCACAGCATTTGCTGAGGAATGGAGGAGTGAGAGTGGGGTGGGGCGGGAGGGATGGCATGCTGGAGCACTCCGGTGTGGGGCAGAGGCTCCACAGATCAGATGTCCATGCCCCAGAGATCAGAGATGGAACTGTCTGGGGAGGTGCAGCAGGTGCTCTGGGCCAGTGGTGAGTGCAGAGTGAGGACCAGGGTCCAGGGCCCAGTGAGGACCAGCCGGGCAGCAGCAGCAGATTTGGGGATTTGTTGGTTTGCTGAGCCCGCCTGCTGGGTGCAGGCTGCTTTTCCATAATCATCTTTTGTCTGGCTGAACAATAGAGGTGAGGGGGGCAGCCAGGCAGGTGGGACATAGCTTGACAGGACCCAGGAAGAGGAGAGGAGGCTCCCACACTGCTTCCAGCCAGCTGCCCCACTCCAGGCCACCCTTCCTAGCTCAGACCCTCCGCTGTAGCCCCCACAGTGACCCCAGAGGCTACCTGGAATCATCAGGGCCCCACCCCCACCCAGGCTGGCTCACATACCTCCCCACACACCTCTTTCCCTCAGAAGCTTCCAGGCTTTTGATAAATGCCAGCAGGTTCAGCCCCTGAGGAAGGCAGGCCGCTCCTGGAAGGAGTCTGTCGACATTCGACACTCAGGGAGAAGGATGGCCCGGCAAGGGAGCAGGGTGGGGGTGGGGGCTGCAGCGCAATTCCCTGCAGAACAAAAAGAGATTTCTCTCTCCCTTGCACCAGCTGCTGAGTCCCCAGCCCTGGCTCGATCATTTTTCAAATTGCAATAAATTAATATTTTCTGGAGCAGAAAAACCACACGGAGAGGACTAATTACCAAATTTGGGGATGACCTCAAGCCCCTCTGGCCCCGCTCCCCCACCCCCATTCTTACCAGGGACTCAAGAGGACAGAGCCCCAAGGAACAGCTTCTTTCATTTCATTTCACTCACACCTTTCCCCGGGCTGGCTGGGGCCCTCCCCCGCTCCGTGTGCACAGCCCTGCCTGTCACCTCCTCTTTGCTGACATTCCCTCCTTCATCTCTCCCACCCCACAGAATGCAGTGCAGGCCTGTTTCTTCCCATTTGGCAGAAGGAGAACTGAAAGACCTGGGAAGGGGGAGGGGAGGGAGGAGGGAGCGAGAGTGCAAGGCTGGGCCTGATGTTGGCACCCTGAGGCAGAAGGTTAGAAGTCCTGACACCCCAATTCCCCAAAATGAAAATCCGTTTCTTGTCACTGAGTTGTGAAATTTACAGTTTAGACAGGGCAACGAAACCCACAGGCTCTCTAGATCATTCTCCTGTATCGGCGGGATAGGGGCTCCCTATTCTAAGCCTCCAAGGGAAGACATTCCAGGAATTAACTCTGCTGCTTGGAAGCTTTCCCTTACATATAAAATCCCTCCTTGTGGAGATCCACAAGTGCTCACTTCTTCATGATGAGGTGGTTGACATTGGCTGAGTGCTCACTCTGTGTCAAGCAGAATTTCCGTGTATCATCTCATTGAATCCTCACAGAATGTATCCCGGTAGGTGTCAATATCCCTGTGTGTCAGATGCAGAAACTGAGGCTCAGAAAAGTAAAGTGACTTTCCCAAGGTCACACACCAGAAGGAGGATTCTTATCCAGGCCTACTGCGCGCCACAGCAGTGCTTTCTTCTCCCCCCACCGCCCCTGTCACCTTTCCCAACCCCCCTTTCCGGGGTCCCAGCTTCCCCTCATGGCCTTCCTCTGGTGACCCTTTCTCCTCAGATTCAGGGGTGCCCACATGCCTCAACCAGCTTCACTATCCTGTCACCAACTGAGTTTGCGGCCCTCTCTATGCTGCCCCGTCCTCAGCCCTAGCAGTGGGGAGCTGGGATCTTGGCCTCAGGATGGAATGGGGGGCTGGCTTGACCTGGAAGCAGCTGGAAGGCAAAATTTGTGGAAGGAAGTACAACTGCACATCCACACTGGGGTAGAGTGGTATTCAGGGCTTTGTCCCGCCCAAGGATGAGTTGAGGTTGAGAGTGCCTGGGGAATTGTTCTCTTTGCTTTTTCCTGAAGGTGGAAGGAAAATTGGAGAGACTGGCTGTGGCCTGAGCCCTGGGACCCTTGGCTCCCTCAAATCTGAAGGGTTACAGTTTGGTGGCATGAAGTCTCTTACAATCTGGCTCCCATCTACCTTCTGGAACTTATTTCCCACTCCTCGTCTTTACACATGGTTCAACCAAACTCAGTATTCCTCCTCCATGCCTTCGCTTGTGCTGTTCCCGCTGCCTGGAACACGGCCCTTCTTACTTTCACCTATGCAAATCCTACTCATCAGTTAGGGCCCGGCTGAACCGCCACTTCCTGCAGGAAGCTGTCCTGGTCCTCCTCACTATGACAACTCCCTCTTCTCTGCCCCCCTAGCTGAAAGAAACCGTTCCCTCTTTAGAACCCCCACAGCACTTGATCTGCTCCTCTCTTAAGGCACTAGCCACTTTCTCCCTGGAATGATAATCATCTGGATACACATCTTAGATCCCTTCTAGTCCAGGAGCTCTCTGAGGGCGGAGTTGTGTCAGATCCATCTTTGCATGTCCCAGCCCCTTGGTTCAGGCTTCTCAGGACTGTACTGAGTGTCTCCTTCCTGCCACACGGGAGGGTAGCGCAGTGCAGGGGGAAGGACAGGGCTTTGGAGTCAGAGACACCTGGGCCTAAAGCCCTGTTCTGATGCCTCCAGCTGGTGCTCTTGAGCAAGTTACCTTCCCACTCTGGGACTTGATTTTCTTCAGCTTTTGCAGAATGAAAATTGTACTTGCTATTGCTCAGGGCTACAGTAAATATTAAATGCAGGACTTAAAGATAAAGCCCCCCTTGAAATACGTGGCACATGGTTGGTGTTCAATAAGTGTTTGCTCATTGCTCCTCCCTTTGACAGAGTCTGATGGACGAATCAATGAATGAGGAGATGAATTAATGCTGTACCCTCCCATGGCTGTAGCCTGAGGCGCTGGGCCTTCTCTGGCCCGGCTGCCCTCTCCTCCAGGCAGACCCACCCACTGGCCCACATCCACACCCCTCTGTTCTGTTCCCGGCCACCCCAGACCCATAGTTTACATGCTGAAATTCCCAGAAGCTGAGACTTCCAAACAAACCCCCCAAGTTTGGATTTATCAGCCATGCTATTAAAACAGCAATTTTCAGCTGCCTAGTGTTTCCAACTTCTGCTCTAATCCAGCGGGTAAATATTTACGGAGCCTGACACCACTCCTAGGCCACTTGCTCTGCTGCCAAACATTCATTTCCCTTGCAGCTCCACTGGTTTGATATTTTTAGGAGCAGGGGAGGATGGAGGGGTGTGTGTGTGTGTATGTGTGTGTGTGTGTGTAAGGGGGAGGGAGAGAGTCTCCGCCTTCCTTATGGGGAGTTCCTGGGTGGGGAGAGACATAGGATAAAGTAGGCTTTGCTACTTCCCTCTGTCCAGATGTGCCCACAACAGGGCAGAGAGGTATGGGCTCACTGCAGCGTGCCCAACCGCACACACACAGCTATCCTGTAGACTGATTTGCTGTATACAGACAGCAGAGAAGTGTTGAGAGAAGTGGCTAGACTTGGGGACCTACCTCAATTCTGCCATTCGCTAGGTGGGTCGCCGTGAGCATGTCCCTTCACCACACTGAGTCTGTTTCTCATGTGTGAAATGCAGGGAAGGAGCCCCGCCTCCACAGTGAGCGAACACTTGGAGAGCACCAAGCACAGTGCTTGGCTTGGGGTAGGCGCCCTGTAAAATAGTGCTTTAGAGAGAAGATAGGAAGCACACCCTCCATACTCACTGATGCCCCAGCCACTCTGGACTAGGGGTCATCTCTCAGCACCACTGTGTCCTTGCTCATGCATTTCCTTCTGCCTGGAATGTCCTCAGCATAACTCATAACACAGGGCTACCTCCTTGGAGAATTCTCCCCTCATGGCCTAAGAAAACCTCTCTCTCTCTCTCTCTCTCTCTCTCTTTCACACACACACACACAGACTGAGCACTTGTAGTGAATGAAGGCTGAGTCATAGTCATCTCTACAGCCTCAGCATCTAGCATAGAGCTAGACGAGGTGCTCAATGAATCTTCACTGCGTGTGTGAAGATTTGTTTAATATTTATGGATTTGTTGGTAGAGGGGAAGGAGCAAAGGAGGATTTTTAGCTTGAGCTATCCAAGACACTTCTTTATCCCCCTCACAGGGGAGAACAATAGGAAGAGGGAAAGGAACCAACATTTACTGACTGCTTCATGCAGGCAGGGACATTGTCTGTCTCGCATTTAATGTCACGGCATTTAATGAGCTCCTACTGTGTGCCAAGCAGTAAATGCTTTACATGGATTAACTCACTTAATCTTGACAACAGCCCTATGAGGTAGGTGCCCCATTTTAGAGATGGGGTAACTGGAACACAGAGAGGATAAGACGTTAGACTAGAGTCACACAGGTAATAAAAGGCAGAACTGGGTTTTGAACCCTGGCAGTCTGGCTCCAGAGCCTGCACTCTTACCACACTATCTTACCTCCCCTAGTAGATACTAAAGGAATGTTCACTGAATAAATGAAGGAGTGCCTGCTGCGTGAGTTGCTGTACAGGGCACAGTTACACACGTTATTTAATTGACTCCTCACGGCAGCCCTTCCTTGGAGGGGAGGTACAATCATCTTCATTGTTCAGTTGAAGAAACCAAAGCTCAGAGATGTGAAATAATCTGCCTAGGACACACAGCTGGGAAGCAGCAAAGCCAGGACTTGCTTTCCACTCTCCCAGCTTGCCTTTGGTGTCCTGCCTGGCTGGAAGCCCCAGAGGGGGACCCAAGGGGTGCTTTATTCTCATCACCTGGTGCATAGAGGGCAGCAGGACTTCTTCACTCAGAGATTCCAGCACCCCAAGAGGTCAGGCTGGAAATGACTAAGGATGTCATCCACTCTACCCCTTTAGATTGAAGATGGGGAGCTGGGCCCAGAGAGATGAGCACTTTGCCCAAGGCAGCCACACAGCAACTAAGCCAGCATACCTGAGCAGACGCACTGCCCCTGCTCCCCTACATCTCTCAGGTGTCCCCAGGCTACCCGGGGGCCATGGCCAGTGGCTGGCCGGGCCACAAACATGTTTCCCCAGGGGATGGGCTTCTGCAAGCTGGAAACTGAGAGGGGTGTAATGAGGAGGAAAGAGTCCAGCAGGGAGAAAATGGGTTGCTTCAGGAGAATTGCAAACAGACTGAGCTGCAATGGAGCCCCTGTTATCAGTAATTGTAGTATCATGAGGATGCCTGGGAAGATGGTGGTGAGGATGGTGATGATGACAACGTTCAGGGGAAGGGAGAGGAGGAGGAGGAGTGGGCAGCATGGTGCACTGTTGCCAAGCTTATCAGGGCCCCCACTTCCCTTCTCAGACCAGGATTTGCTCAGCCCACTCTAAAGGAAGAACAGCCTGAGCACAGCCACAGTGGATGGCTGTGAGGCTGAGCCCTGCTCAAGGGGGCCTGGTGCAGGTGAACAGTGGGGCTGAAATTCAGCCCTGCTCCTTGCACTAGGCCATGTGCCCTGCTTTGGGGTTGGGTCATTCCTGGAGAAAGAGGTGCCTTCTTCTAATTGCACAGACTCCATGTGGGTTAGTGGTGGCCTTGAGCTGAAGCACACAGGAACACATATTAGGGGTTGGGTGGGGCCCAGGTGCCACAGTTCATCTCTTTCCTGGCTGGGCCATCATCCAGACACCTTACCTCCCTCCTCTGCCTTCTCTTTGGAACCAAATAGCTATGACCTTGAATCTGGCCCCCATTACTTACTCCCCTGTGATTTGACCTTGGGTCAATCACTTTTACCTCTCTGAGCCTCAGTTTCCTTATCTGGAGAATGGGGCAGTGCTGGGAAGGTTAAATGACATATTATGTTGAATAGTGTCTGGCAGAGAATAGGTGATAAAAACTAAATGAATTGCCTCCCCATCCCTCTTCCTCTTTCCCTGGGTGCTAAATCTTTGTCCTGCCTTTGTTTTGGGCTCAAGGCCCTTCCAGACAACCCCCCACCATCCCCCAGGCAGCAGGGATTGGAAAAGAAAAATTGGCTGAGGGACCTCCAGAGATCCAGAGCACCAATGGAGGAACCCCTAGGCAGTTTCTCCTGAGCATTTGTGGCCAAGATCTAAATGTCTGGGCCAGTAATGCCCTGCCTGGCTGTCTGGAAGCTTCCCTTTGGGAATTAAGTAAGCTGCAAGATCTCTGGGCCTTTTTCTTCCCCCTCTGCTCCCCCTCCCCAAGGCTGCTGAGAGGCTGGGGTGATGGATGGAGCCCTGCCTTCCCCTCACCACTTCTTTGATGAGAAGAAAGAAAAGTCCACCTGAGTCTCAAATCAAAAACAGGCGAATTGCCTCTAAGTCAGGCTGGGCCCTCTGTTGGGTCTGCGAGAAGGTTGGGGGCTAAAGGGAGAAAGGGATAATGTGATAAATCTCACTGTTAGGTGGAGGTGCTACCCTCTAGCTGTGGGGAGATCACCAATGGCCCCAGGTCTGCCTCACTCCCAGGATGGGTGTGTGCCCATCACAAGAGGTGGGAGTAGGCGACTGTCCCTACCCACTCCCACCTCAAATCCCAGCCCCAGCTCTGCCGTGTACACATTCCATCCCTCCACTTCCCCAGCCACCCAACACGTGTCCAGGGTGGCAACACCTCCTCACCCACATCCTCACAGCCCCAGCATGCTCACTGCTGGGAGGCAGGAGCCTTGGGGCCTAGCTTCAGCTTGCCACCTCATTGCTGCCTGTACCTGGGCAAGTCTGTGCCCCTCTTTGGACCTTGGCTTCTTTGTTTGTACCACAGGGGGGTTACACACTTCTGAAAGCTGAGACGTGGAAGGCAGGCCATGGGCCTTGGGTTTGTAGCTCCGAATTAGAGCTCAGGGTGGGATGGGGACTACAAGGGGCCCATCATTTGTGTTTGACTTATCTCTGCCCCAAACTTCTTCCAGCACTGACTTTCTACAATTATTTGCCTCAGGAGCTGCCCAGGACCCAAAGTCAGTGAGCAAGTATGCCAGACAGATTCCTCAGCATGCTGATGTTATGGCCCACACCCAACCCTAGTCGCTCTCCCGGTGCAACACACATACACCGGTGGGGCCCTGTCTGTCCCACCAAGGATCCCTAGCTTTCGAAAGAGGGGTAGTGAGGACAGAGGACAAATCTGGGAGAAGCAGTGCTCAGGCCTCCCGGCATTGACAGTCACTGCTGAAAAATGAAAAACTAAAACAAGAGCTGGGAGAGTCCTCAGAGATCTAGCGCCCCACTGTCTTCAGGGGCAAACTGAAGCCCAGGGAGGAGAAAGGCCACACAGCCAGTCAGGGCCAGAGCTGAGACCAGGCCCCAGTCTCTGGATTCTAAATCCCCCCATCCCCCACCCCCACCCCCAGCTGCCTTTGCTAAGTGAACTGAAGAAAGTTTCTGACCCAGAGCCTCCTCCACTCCCAGATTCCAGCAGCGACTGACAACCCCTACCCGACTCCCCATCTCAGCCTGCACAGGCCTGGCCAGGGGCCAAGGCCCATGGCACCCCGACAGACCTGCGATTCATCCAGCTGGAGAGGCCACCGTGGAGCAGGGGCAGAAGGAAGAGGAGAGAGGAAGCAGAGGAGAAGAGAGAAGGGAGAGGGGAGGCCAGGGGAGAAGGGAGGAGAGAGGAAGAGGGCCAGGCGAGAGGAGCAGGAGGGGAAGGGGGGGGGTGAAAGCTGCAAGTTGAAAAGGGAGAAAGGAGAGAAAAGACCCAAAAAGAGGGGATTGGAACAAGGGTTCCGAGAAGGGAGAAGTGGGGCCAGGAGGGAATGGAGGGCGGGCAGGGAGGAGAGAGACACCCAAAGAAGAGACAAGCTAAAGAGAGCAGCAAGAAGCTGGTCTGCAGAGAGACAGAGAAGAGGGCTGCCGCCCAGGGGTCTCTCCTCCCCATGTTTCAGGGGGCTCCCCCAGAGGCAGTGGGGGCGAATTGAAAATGAAACACCTCGTCCCTGGTCCCAGGGATGTGACCCTCAGCATAAGAGGATTAGGGAGGCTTCCAAGAGGAAATGGGAGGGTGCCAGCAGTGGGGGAGCCGAAGACAAACTCCTGTTGCCCCCCACCCCAAGCCGGCGAGAATGCGTGCCTCGGAACCCAACGGAGCTACGGAGCGCCAGTGCCCCCTTGTGGCCACGGTCCTCGGCTCGCCCTGCAGCAGTGGCAGTCTGGAAAACCGGATGGGAGGGGGTACCAGGCTGGGCTTTGGAAATGTGAAGGAGACAGGTGCGATGGAGAACCCAGGGGATGGGCCAGTGACTTTGCTGGAGACTTCCAAGACCTTTAAGCATCAATAGAGACCAAAACAGTGAGCCTGGGGGTTTCCCCACAGCCTCTCCCATCCTTTTAAGCAGAGCTGACAAGGGGTAGGCATGAAGATCTAAGGCAGGAAAAAAGCAGGGCACACTCGTGCCTCAGAATGCTCCCTCTCACCCCAGTGGCACAGTTTCAGTCCCTGCCATCTTGGCCTCTGTCTTTCAGCTGGGGCCTCCCACTTCACTCCCAAGGGCCTGCATCTCTAGAGCAGTGTATGTGTGCGTGTGTGTGTATGTCTGTGTGTAGGAGGTGATCTTGTGCATAGCAAGGGGTGGGGCCTCAAGCCAGGCCACTCCAAAGAGGGTGGCACAGAGCTGACACACAAGGAGGCCTGGCAGGGAGCTGAGTTGGAGAAGGCAGTCACCTGGAAGAGTCAGAAACCCTAGATTCCACTGGCCTCCATGGCTGTCTTGCTGTGCAATTTTGAGCAAGTTCTTGCCCTCTCTGGGCCTCAGCCTCCCCATCTGGAACCAAAAGGTCTCGGTCTCAATGGTTTCTAAGAGCCTATCCAGCTATAACACTCTGCAATTTTATGATTCCTGAAGACAGAGCTTGAAGAAGAAACTAATCTGATGCCAGGCAGAGCTAGTACTCCATTGTGATCTCGAGAGGCAGTCTGTGCATACATCCCTGAGGGCATCCCACCTAGCCCTCAGCCCCGCCTCCTCCAGGCCTCTTGGCAGTGTTCCTGGCCCAGATCTGCTCAGAGAGGCCTGTGGGGTCAAAGTCAGGCCTGCTCAGTGGGACTGGGGTGCCTTCTCTCGCACGAGGGGCCAAGGGCAAGAGGCCAGCCTTTTCTCAGTCCCCACCCTGGCAGGGCACGCAGGACTCCTCATCTCTTCATTCAGAGCCAGGGCCCCAGCGGAGAAGGAAAGTGCAAGGTCAGCAAGATCTCTTCAGTGAGCCCAGCCAGAGGCAGGAGCCTTTCTCTGGATGTGGAGAAACCTGAGCCTGGCTCAGCTTCGCTGGAGAGGAGGGGAGGGGAGAGAGGGAGTACAGGGAGGGGAAGGGCACCTCAAGGAGTCCAGCCGACTCAGGCAGGGGAGCCCTTGCCCAGCAGGTGAAAGCCACGAAGGATAATGGAGCCCTGGAAGCAGTTGAGGGAGGCAGTTCACCCATCTAGAGAAAGAAACCAAGTGAGTGTCTTTGGTTTCAGAGTCAGTTTGGTGCTTGAGTCTGTCTGCTAACCTCTCTGTGCCTCAATTTCCTCATCTGTAAAATGGAGGCGTTAGTACTCGCCTCGCAGAGCTGTTGTGAGGATTAAATGAGTTAATATTTGTAAAAAGCACTTAGAATATTCCTTAGTACCCAGTGAGTGCTTTTTTCTTTCTTCCTATTTCTATTTTTGACCCCCAGGAAATCCTATCCCAGAGTACACCAGACTGAGGAAACTTGGAATGTTCTAGCTGGCAAGACCCTTATATTCTAAGGCTGAAAGGAATTGATCAAGTTCAAATTCCACTCCCCGCCCCCCTGCTACCCTGTGAAACAAATGGGTACATTTCAGCTCAGAGAGGAGAAGAAACGTGCCCAAGATCACACAACAAATTGTGGCTCGGCTGAGGTTTCTTCATTGCCAGGCCTGAGCCCCACTTTGTGTCCTTGCTCAGATGGGTGTCCTCCGGTGCCCGTGCTTGACAGCCCTGACCCCGAATCTTCTCAGATGGGATCTTGGCAAGTGTCCCAATGGGTGGACCACAGCTCTGAGACCTGAGACCAGGAGGCTCACCTTCGGTTCATTGGAAGTCCTGTCTGGCAGGCTGTTCACCTCCACACTCCTGCGTGCCTCGGAGCCAGCGAGTTTTCCCAGCTGGAAGGAACCTTATAGATCAATTGGTCCCCCAGCCTCCCCTTCCATCTGCCATCTGCCACCACCAGCCTCCATCTCTGTACCCTTGGGCCCCCTCCCCCAACCTCCCTGCCCCTCACTCTGCTTCACCTCTAGGTATTTAACCCCAAATAACCTAGACACTCCCTGGCCTCTTCTCTCGTTTCCCTGGGGGCTGGCCATGTCTGGCTGAAAAGCTTGCTCAGCCTGGTGATTGACACGGAACAAGACAATCAGGGAAACAGAGGCATCAATCCTGTCCAGCTCAGCAGCCAGCTGGCCCTCCCGCCATGCCACAGCCCGCCAGGCCTGCTGCTGCACCAGGTGTTGCCTTTTCCCAGTTCCTCTTTGGAGCAGCCAGCCCAGGAGAGGGTGGGGTTCAGGACTCAGGAAGGATTCTAGGCCCCTGGCAAAGGAGACTGGAGGCCACCACTCTCAGGCCCTGAGGAGCTGGAGGTCCCCTCTTGCCCCTACAGCACTGCCCCCTCCCTCCCTGTAGCCCAGCTTGGGCTGGGCTATTCCCTAGCGCCGGGGCTAGGCCTGTTTCCAGTGATTCACGTCTCTGCATTCCCACCTCGCCCCTGGGAGCCGGCTCTACACTCTTAATAGATCTTACGGTTAAGAAGTTTTTTCCTGCTACTCAGCGTTAGTGCTTAAAGTGCAGTTACACTCTGAAAATTGACCATAAAATGACACCATGGGGTCCACATTTATCCTCCAGCCACAATTCCAGACCAGCTTGGTTCAGTTTTCAGGTTGAAAAATGGCTTTTAGGGGATTCAAACTCCACCCAAGTCCTAAATCTGCCTCGGTGCTTCCCCCTCAGTGGCGCCTCCCTCCCCCGGGGCCAGGGGAGAGGCAGGCTCTTGGACTGCTGAGGTGGCAAGCCAGGCCCAGCTCAGCTCGGCCCATTTCCTGCCAGAGCTGGGGGGCAACTGTAGGCGTGTGAGGAACTAGGCCTGGATGTAGGCAGAGATGGGCCAGCGTACCCAGGCTCGGAGGCCTCCAGTGGGCCCCCACGCTGTGATGGACACTGGAAGAAGTCCTCCTGCCCTCTGGGCAGGACTAGGGACAAGGCTGAGACAGGGAGCCTCCTCAGCCCAGAATTCTCTGCAGGGCCTCTGGGAGGCAGGGTAAGAAAGGGAAGAATGCTGGAGGTCTGGAGAGGCCCTCCTGCCCATTCCTCTGCCTCTAGGCAAGGGCGGCCCTCCATTACATCACTCTCTGCTGCTCAACAAGACTCGGCAGTCCTCTCATCTGGGGTGTGCCTCTCCTCAGTTGTGTGTCCAGAGAGAAAGTCAGGAAGTGCAGTCAGTTTAGGGCTAGGTAAGGGCTGGACTCGGACTCACCGGGTCTGACGGTCACCCCTGCTGCAAGGCAGGATAAGGAGGCCCTGACAGTATGGATGTGGGGGCCGCAGGCTTTAGGGATGAGTGCTGGGGGCTGCTTCTCGGATTCAGGCTGGTGACCTGCAGGAGGACCCCCCGTAGTGTTCCCCCTCCTGTTTACTCTAACAAGCTTGGTTATCTGGTTCCCAAGCCCACAGCAAATTAGAAGCAGTAAATCAAAAGGAGGGCAGAGGGGCTGCTGGAAGCAGGCACACTAAAAGTGTCAAGAAGTGAGAGCTGACAGCCTGACAGCAGGGGAGTAGGCAGCAAAACTAGTAAAACACAAAACACCCCCAACCAGGTACAGGACCTCAAAGATCGCAAGCCAGCCGGGGCCATTTCATGCAGGGGAGACAGGCCTGAGGAGATCCCCACAGCCCCCAGTGCTAACAGTGATGGAGGAGTAATGGGGATGCCCACAAAGCTTCAGAAAGGCTCGAGCATGTTCTGGTGAAGGAGGCAGGGGAGATAAGGAATATGGGTCCTAAATACTTCCATGGAACAGGAGTAATCTTTTTTTTTTTAAGTGCACACTCAGGGGAATAAAACCTCAGCTCTCAGGCAAATCCTCAAGTCCAGAGTGCCTCATTCTGCAAGCCCCGGAGAGCTGAAGTTGGCTGAGTACCCCGTCTCACCAAGAACCGACGCACTGTGGGATGTGTCTGCTGGCTTGAGAGACAGTCCTGAGTCCAAGGCCACCTCCACCACTTACCATCCACGGGACCCTCGGCAAGTCACTTGCCTCTCTGAACCTCAGTGGTTTCCTCTGTGAAACGTTGACAATAATACCTGTCTTGCAGGGCTGTGGGGATTAAATTGGGGAAACCAAAGCCCATGTGTCTGGCTCCCAGTGTTTAGTCGGGGCTCACTTGGTGTTCTCTCTTCCTTTGAGAAGGTCTCCTTCCAGAGGTCTGAAAATTGTGGCCCAGCCTATCTGTCCCAGCTATCCCTTGTGGAAGGAACTCAGGGAGCAGCAGCACAGGGGCCTCTGCTGTCAGACCTTTTGGTGGAGACAATGGAGCTCAGAGGTGATGCTGGCTCTGGGCAGGGCTGGTGTGCGCCAAGAGGTGGGGGGAAGAGGAGGAGCCAGGGCCGTGGGAGCAAAGGTTAGGGGCCAAGGAGCCCCCTTTGCTTTTTCCTCTTCCTCTGGTTTCTACAGCCTTCCCCTTTAAGAACAGCCCCCCTGCCCCAGCCTTGGTGATACCAGTCAAGGTCACC
This sequence comes from Diceros bicornis minor, assembly GCF_020826845.1. Taxonomy (NCBI): domain Eukaryota; kingdom Metazoa; phylum Chordata; class Mammalia; order Perissodactyla; family Rhinocerotidae; genus Diceros; species Diceros bicornis. The sequence continues at coordinate 62,770,864 of NC_080781.1, forward strand.
TGGTACTTAAGCTGGAACAGTGAGTAGGGGCCCACCTCCTGGGAGTCAGGTGCCAACACATGTCATGGGAAAAGCACCTGTGGTGCAAACAAGGCTGGCCGGTGGCAGCATGGACCAGACATAACCGGTATCCACAGGCAGGCAGGTAGGCCTGCACCTGCTGGCCTGGGCACCTGTGTTCCAGGGACACATGGGACAGCAGAGCCCAGCTTCAAACTTTCCACCATTGTCTTTGAAGAACACCCTCCCCTCCGTGCCATTTGGGTGAGACAGCAAAGGACAGGAAGGCTCCTGCTCAGGGAGGTTGAGGGCATGGGAGACGCCTGGATCTGTCTCATCCGGTAGACAAAGGCAACATTGGAGGGGCTGTGAAAAGATTTGGAGTTGAGCTAGCCTGGTTCCAAACACAGACAAGTGCCATCTTCTGAGTTGCAGTTCCCCAAAGAGCCTGGGCTTTGCTGACAGACACGCCTGGGTCCAACTCCCCACTTTACCCACTACCTCTGTAACTCTAGGCAGGTCACTTCTCTTTCACAAGCCTCAGTTTCCTCTTCTACCTCACAGAATTGTTGAAAAGACCATGTGAGTAAAAGAACTTAGCATGATGTCTGGCATGTAGTACTAACTCAATACATGTTATATGTCTGCATAGCAGCCATGGCTCTGAGTGTGATATACGGACTGGCTCATTTACTCCCCACAGCACCGTGATGAGCCACGTATTGCTATTTTTATCCTCATTTTAAAGATGCAGACACTGAGGTTCCGGGGGTATAAGTAAGTGGCTTTCCCTATGTCCCACAGCAAGGAAGGAGCAGAAGCAGGATTCGAACCCAGGCATCATGACTCCAAAGCTTTTACCAACCGTGCCATAACGCAGATTGATTAGGCGATGGTTGCAAAAGTGCTCTGTCACCTCTAGATTGCTATAGCAATGTGAAGGGTGGGCGTTGTTATTGTTTATGAGTCATCTTAGCAGCCAGTCCCTGGAGACACCTCAGAAGTGAGGCTGCTGTGGGAGAGACCCCTGGGTCCTGAGGAGCTGGGGACACCCCAGGTGCCATCTAGCAAACTGGCTGTTCCTCGCAGGCCTCCTGCTTGCTGGGTTTCTGACGACCCAAGTTCCTCTTGGCCTGGGCCTTTGTGTGTGGAGCCTCTCGACTGGCACCTGCCCTCTGGGACCCAAGCCTGTGGAGGATGGCTCAGTGCCCCGCAGCTGCCAGGAAGGGGACATCAAAGGCGCAGCACGTGGGTGAGGTGGCTCCCTGCTTTGTTTTGTAACTTGTGGGTTTTGTGGAGCACATGCAAGCACGCACACACTCAAGGAAGAGGAGACAGGGGCTTTGGCAAGCAGGGCGGCCAAGGAGCTTGGGGGCTGGGGAGTGGCTGGGGAGGAGCAATGGGAAAGGAGAAGGGTGATAGGAAGACGTGGCAAAGGCCCGGAGGGAAGGAGGGAGGGAGGAAAGAGGTGGTGTTGGTGTGGGTGGCTGGCAGGGTGTGCTCCTTGTGTTACGCTGCTTCTGGAGGGAGGCCCTGGCAGGGCTGGATGCTTAGCATCAGGCTGCCAGAAGGTTGTGGGCCACCATCATTGGGTGTTTCTTTTATTCATTCATTCATGCATGCATGCGTGCATTCATACATTCGTCCAACAACTGTTCATTGAACCACTAAGTATGGAAGAGTGGTTTAGAGAGCAAGCTCCGGAGTCACTGCCTCTGTCGAATCCTGGCTGTATTTTTTTATTGGCTTGTGACCTGGGGTGAGTTACTCACCCCCGCCCCCGCCGTACCTCAGTGTCTGCATTTGTAAAACGGGTATAATAATAGTACCTCACTGAGTAACTTACCTCAGAGGGTGGTTGTGAGGATTCAATAAGTTATTCCATCTAGAGTTCTTAGGACAATGCCTGGCACACAGTAAATGCTCAATAAACATTTGTTACGCGTGTGTGCACCTGCGTGTGCATGCACGCACACACACACACAGATCACATGCCAGGCCCTGTGTTAAGTACTAAGAACACAGGGATAATAAGACAGACACAGTCCCTGCCCTCGTGGAGTTGACATTCTGTCCTGAACTGACCCTCTGGTGGAGGCCTTGCTGCCATGTCTCGAATTCTCCCAAATAGCCAGAAGTAGAATGAATGTTCAAACTGGCACTGCTGGGCCCAGAAAGCAGCCTCTGCTCCTCTCTGCTATGCTTTCCTCATGGGTACAGGCCAGGCCTGTCAGCTATGCACTTTGCGCAATCCTCAAAGGAACCAGCCCATAAGCTCAGGCAGATGGCATGACCGGCATGGACTTTGTCACTAGCTGTCTTCTAGAATGTTTCTCAATGGCTGGAGTGGTGGAAGAAGTTAGAGTTATCCAAGGAAGTGAACCAGGAAAGAAAATCTATCAAAATCTCTCTCTCTTTCCAACTTGGACCTTCTTGGGCTCTCTGGATTAGTCCACACTTGTAGGCGTGCCACTGGTGTCCCACCTGTATCTGTGCATAGATATATGCGGGAACATGCGCACATAGACATGCATTGTCATGGGCACAGATAGAGCCAGAGAAAAAAGGTTCATGTGAAATGAAAGACAGGAGGGGCACAAGGCTGAGCTGAGGCCTGGATGCAGGGCCAGGGTGATGGGATCCAGCAGGCATGGCCTCCAGGACCCAGGGAACCTGGCTACTCCACGATGGCCACTGCCCTGACAGAGGCACAGCCCCCAGAACATCTTATATCAAAGTGTGTCCCAGAGAGAATGAGTGCCAGGGAAGGGTAAGAGGCATTATGATAAAAAAAGATTCGATGTCAAATAAATATGGGAAATGCCAAATTAAACCAATGTAAATAGTTTTTTGTTTGTTTTTTACTGCAGGACTTCTCAGAGTCTTCAATAAGCTAACATACAAGCAAATCGCTGAGGGTGTGTGTGTTTGTGTGTGTCATCTATTGTGTTTCCCAAACAAATTTGACCACAAAGGCCTTTTTCCACAGAATGTCTCAGAGTAAGTATTCACTTTGGGGAATGCGGCCTTGAGTTTTCTCCAGGCCCTGGGCTCAGCCTTCTTTTGTTGCCCTCATGTACTGGAATCTTCTTGCCCAATTTCCTAAGTCCCAATGTAGAGTGTTGGGACCTTGCCACCCAGCCTCATGCCTGAGTCAGCAGCCCACTTTCTGTCCCCCCAGCCTCCATGCCATCCCCACGCTTGCTGAATTCATCAGTGAGGAGTCAGAGGGTGGCCACCCAATGCCCCTTTAGACCTCCCCACTGAGGCCAACCTGAGAGGCAGGACCTGCCTTCAGAGCCCCTCAATGCCATAGGCCTGATCTTGAGGTGGGTCAGCTGAAGTGGCAGCAAAGGGCCCACTCAGTGCCCACGGGCCTGTGCTGTTCCACATGAAGGGATTCCCGTTCATTACTAGCTTCAACTCATTAGAGCAGCACCAGGCCCAGGAGGACGAAGGGAGAGGGCTGTGCAAATTAATAAGCGACCAAATTAAACATGTTCTCTCAGCCAGCAAGCTGTTCCAGCTGATCAGCTGAGGGCTGAGGATTTGAAACTGGGAAGTCCCTGCCCCATGGGCCAGAGACCTTAGGGCAGCCATCTCCTTCTGTTCCTTAAGGGTGGCCTGGCAGGAGTAGAGTTGCCAAATCTAGCAAATAAAAATACAGGACACCCAATTAAAATCTCAATTTCAGAAAAACAACACATTTTTTTAGTACAAGTATGTCCCATGCAATATTTGGGGCATACTTATACTAAAAAATTATTCATTGCTTATCTCAAATTCACATTTAACTGGGTATCCTGTATTTTTTCTGGCAGCCCTAGTCTGGAGGGTCCCGAGGCTGTAGGAGCTGGGGTACAGACCCAGGCTGGGACAAGGATAAGCACCATAAGCTCAAGGATTGAGACCCCTCCGCCCCTGCCAACGCAAAAGACCAATTCTCCTTTATCTCCGGGAACCTGATTCCCTTGTGCCCTTCAGGAGGCAATGAGGGGCCCATGAAAGGGCCCTGCCTGCACTGGGAGGCAGGAGACACAAGGGCAAGTTCCACCCACTGCTCCTGTCTCACTGGGGTACCCCTGGCCCGTCACTTCCCCTGTAGGGCAAAGTGTGAGGGCCCCACCAGTGCTGATTCTGCCTTTCTATGTCAGAAATGCCTCTGAACAGCTGGAGGAAACATGGAGAGACTTTCCACTGCTGGCCACCCAGGAGCAGGCTCGGTGACACTAATGCTGGAAATATCAAGGTGCATGGCATCTACTCCAAGAGGTGGCATGTGTGTCTGCTGCTCACCTTTCCCTGCAGAGGAGGCTTAATCACAATATTACTCTGCACGCAAGGGAGCAGGGTGGGCCCCCTTTTGTAGCTTGGGAGGACAAAGCCCTAATAGGTTCCCAGCTGAGTCAAAGCAGGAACTGTGGCTCCCTTCAGAAGCCCCATCCCTTCTCCTTCCCTGCTCTGGGTGGATCCAGATGGGGGTGGTCAGCCCTGCCCCACGTGGGAGCCTCTGTTGTCAGTGATGTCACCAGACAGGCAGCTTGGAGGGAGCAACCAGCTGATCTCCTGCCCCACTCCCCAGCCCCAGCCCCCCACACCTCGCTGGGCAGAGAAGTTAGGGTGAGACATATTGTCAGGCCAGATGTGGATTTGGGTTCTAATTCTCTTCTCTTTTTCCCCCTGAGGTCTAAAGCCTTTAAGTCTTTCTTTTTGCTTCCTGAGGAAGAGAAACACATGGGCTTGAGCCATTGGAGCTTCTCTGCTCCCAGCTGCTGTAGCCAAGCTCCTCCGGCCCAGCCCTGGCCCCAGATCCGCCTCCAGCCTTACCTCGCCAACGGGATCTCCAGCAGTGGCGCCCAGGCATGCTCAGGGGCCATCTCTGGGCTATAACAAGGCCCTCCCGTGGGAGAAAGCAGACTGGCGGCCTTCTCTCTGAGGGCCAGGCCCCTAGGGCCCTCCTTTCTGTTGCTTCTGTAACACCCTCCTTCCCCATCCTCCAGCACCTATAGAGCACCCACACAATCAACTTCTTCCTGGTGACTGACTCACTGGACACAAATGATAATCATGGCTTGTTTCTGCATGTTAGGGCTGAATGGGACCTGATAGATCATTTGTTCCAACCTCTGTTCTATGAAAATGGGGAAACTGAGGCCTACTTAAGAAGATAAGGGACTTGAAAACTTGTGTGTTCAACGTCTACCAGGAGTCATGCAAACCTGACAAGCAAGGTCCATTTTATAGATGAAGAAACTGAGGGCTCTGAGGATAATTGACTTGTCCAAGGCCGCACAGCTGGGAAGGGACTGAACCAAGATTGGAGCCCTGGGCCCTCTGACTCAAAAGCACATGGTCTTGCCACCACCAGGACACTGCCTCTGCATCTGATGTGGTGTGCTGGGCAGGAGCCCAAAATGAATAATGCCCTGCTCCGTCCCGCAGGACTGGGTGCCTCTGAAAGCCAACTGGTGGCTACAGCACAGGCTGTCCTCACTGCAGTGCCCACACTGACTCTCCCACCCTGCATTCCTCCCTTCTCAACCCTCACCCTCACAAAATTCTCCTCCCCAGCTCTACCGTTCCCAGGCCAGGAAGTCCTTCCCAAGGTCTGGCCCCTCTCCCTAGCACTGTGGCATGCTGTCCTTGTCCTCGGGAAGGGATCAGCCAATCCCTCTCATTTATAAAGCATTATTACTTAGGCTGGATCATTTAGGCCCCATTCTGGGTGGCTGGCATTATCTCTATTTGGCACTTGAAGAAATTGCAGCTCAGTGAGGTTGCTCATGTGGAGCCTCGAACCCACGACGTCTGATGGACTCCATGCCCAGGGCCCTCTTTTCCTCTCATCTCAGACACCTCAACTCTTGTCCCCATCAGAATTCCAGGCATGAAAATAATAGGTGGCATCTGTCCAAAAGCCCCTTCTCTGGTCCCAGTCCCCCAATCTGTGCTCCTCAGCCTTCCCTGAGGATCTGACCTCCCTGCTGTAGCCCTGCCCTACCTTCTTACTGGGGAAAGGGGAATCAGTTCTGGCATTGGGCCAGTCTCCCACTGACTGAGGCCTGTGCCCATAGGTGCCTCCTGCCTGCCAACTGCCCCTCCCCATGACCCTGGGGCCATGGCTGCCAGGCCAGGGCTTGGCCAATCCTCTTACCTAATATAGTCCCCTCGTTGTTTCCAAATGTCCTCATCCAGGCTGGCAGGAGAGCTCAAGTGGGGATCCCCACCCATCAGATCCCCACCCCTATTCCCATCATCAGTGAGACTCAGGGCAGGGGAGGGCACACAGAGGTATGGATAGGGATGGGGGAAGACAGAGAGAAAAGAGGAGAGACAAAGCCCAAGAGAGAGGGAGGAGGGGGAGAGAGACAGAGACAGAGACCCAGCGCCAGCAGCAGGGAGGACAGGGCAGGCAGGCATAGTCTGTCACTCCATTGCTCCCAAGGCAATGCAGCTGATCTGGCAGGCACTTCGGTCCCTTGAGGTGAGGGGCTTCCTGTTGCATCACCAGCCCCCAGCAGAGTGCCTGGCATATAGTTGGTGCTCAGCACATGCTCACTCGTTTGAAGGAATGAATGAAAGCCCATCTGTACTCACCGGCTACCCCACCTCTCAGGACCTCGCTGACTATGAGCTCCGACTCAGCATTGAGGAGTGTAGCACTCTTCATCTGGTGCTTGCCATAGCCCACCTAGGACTCAGTTCTCTTTCCGTGTGCTTATGTCATAGACTCCTAGACTGGCAGACCTGGCAGAGCCCTCCGACAATCTAGGCCCACCCCTCTTGGTGCAGATGGGGGCCCTGAGGCCCAGAGCAGGAAGGGACTGGTACTGTATCACTCAGCAGAGCTGGAAGTAGAAGGCTGGACTCAGGTCTGCCCGGGGGTTCAGCACACTGCTTACCGCATCTCTGGATCTCCCCAGTGAGCCCAGGTGCTGCGGGGAACCATGCCGCGGGGGAGGTCAGAGACCTTTGTCGTGGAGGAGAAGGCACAACAACTCCCTGTCCTTACTGTCTGGTGGGCAGCCCTGGCCAGCGGGGGGCCTACTTCCAGGAGAGGACTGCAGGAAAGATGGTACACAAGTTATCCTCCCCGAAGGGCCGAGGGGTAGGGATCCTGGAATGAAGGCAGTGCCGATCAGGACTCTGGCCCCATCTCCCCGCCCATCCACCTTGCCTCCCTCTCCTGGCCACCATGGGGGTCCCAGTCCCCACTGGGTTGAAGCCCTGAACTTGGGGTCTGTGAGTCCCTTCAGCTCTCTGAGCCTCGGCTTTCTTGTCAGTAAAAACGGGGCTAACTCCAACTCTCACTTACGATTTGTGTGAGACAACGGGGACAATGCACATCTGGAAAAGCACACTGCACGTGTCTGGCACATAGGAAATGCTCGAGAAATGTGACCATTTTCGTGCTTCCTTCACCATCCTGCTGGCCCCGCCTCCTCTCATCTCCGGGGGCTTCTTGCTTGGTCCTGGAGCTCCCTGCTCCCTCCAGCCACAGGACAGGCAGATTCTGGCCTCAGGTCCTCCAGGTCCCCCTGCACTCTCAGTGCAAACTTGGGCAGCCCCTTCACCTCATCCATCAAAAGTGTTCATGGTACCTCCATATATGTCAAGGGTTCCTCAGCTCCTTCCAGGTTTAATACTGCATTTCTAGAAACCATCTTCCTGTATTGAGCCAGGTCAGTCTAGAATCTAGCCTAGATCCTCATGTTTGAGTGTGTGTGTGCGTGGGCGCGCGCGCGTGCGCGCGTTCATGTGCACCTCTGGGACAAAGGCTGTGCAGTCCCAAACCTTCCCCTCTTCTCAGGCCGGTTTCTCTCCCACAGTGCAAAGAGACTCTGGCTAACTGAGATCCAGCCTCCCTGGTGCAGACCGGCTGCCGCCTGCCCCCACCAGGCCCACCTGTGGTCCTCAGACAACAGTAATATCCTCTTGGCCCCCTCCTGCCAGCCTCAGGACCTGCCTCTTTCCACCAGCTCTTACCAGGGTCTTCTCCCATCTCTTCTCCCTCTGCGTTTGGGTAGCCAGCCTTTCCTGGCCCGCAGTGCCCCACCACACATATACACCCCCCTACGGCCAGCTCACACTCTCCTTCTCTCCTCCTTTCCCAAGACAAATCCCTGATTACTCGTTCCTCCTCCCAAACGTCTTCGTCCCTGTGCCTGACTTGCAGTGTGATCCTGACCAGCACATTTCCTCTCTCTGCCTCCCTTAAGCCATTTGTGAAATGAGGGTAACCACACCTCCTAACTGCAGCATTGCTGCAGGCTCTGCCTCAGGCTGCAGCGAGGAGGAGAAATGGGCTAGACTGCTGGTTGCTGGAGCAGGCCATGCCACTGTGGCTGGCCCTGCTGGCAGAGCATCATGGGACTGCAGGGTCCTGCTAGGGACTTAGAGGCAAGAGAGGTGACCTACCCTTGGACCCCAGAGTCCCCTCCACAGGATCCCCACCAAGGGGCTCTCCAGGGACACTAGGCTCCCTCTGCCCTTCTGAACTGTTCACACAGAAATAAAATGGAGACATCCCCTATGGGTGCACTGTGGTGGAGGCTGGTAACGTGCAAGGAAGGATCGGCTGCAGGAGATACTGTTTGCTTCATGGAGGACAAGGGCGTACCGTCCCGGTGCCTGGTCTCAGTGTTGCTCCCCAACTGGAAATTTGCAAGTAAAGTCGTTTCTGAGGGAGCCCCTTGGGCCCAGGGCTGGGGCGGGGCCAGGGCCTGTGGCCAGCCAGGTGGCTTCCATTAGGTACTGGCCAGCCCAGGACAGCAGAGCCGCTAATCCCAAGGTTTATGGGGCAGCCCTGCTCGCCAAGGCACAGGGGTGCAAAAAAGCAAAACTGGAGTTTCCAAACCCCACACAGTTTTTCCTTGCTTTTTGTACTGCTTCCTGCTCATGGGCTTTCTTTTTCCTTCCTTGTTTCTGTCTCTCCCACCCTCTGAATCTCACAGGGTCTCCTCTGGGCTCTCTATCTCCTGCCTCCTTACTCTCCATCTTTCTCTGTCTCCGGCCTTCTTTGCCTTCCCTCCACCTATCTTCACAGAGATATCTTTTTTGGTAGGGAGCTTTGGTTCCTGCGACATCAAACCCCACCCTTGCTCTATGCTCTTTCTCTGGGCCCTTTCTGCCGCCCCTGGTGTCACTCATTCTCCTCTCCTTTCTTGTCTCTCCCTGCTGAGCTGCCTCTTCCTCCTGGGCAGCAGCAGGGGCTGAGATGGGCAATGTGGAGAGCAGATGTGGGATCTCCCCCACACCCCTCCTCCACCCGGCAGATGCGGCTCATCGGGTGGATGAGCAGCGCCATGAGCCCTCCCAGGCTGAGCCTGCCAAGCACACACGTTCTTAGCCTGCCCCACTACACGGGCTTCGGCAGGGATTTTGATTGACAACAGGAAAGAAAGTAAAACATATAAAAGAGAAAAAACTCAGCCACCCAGTGACTGAATGGAAGGAGAAGAGCAAGCAACCTGCCTGCAGCTGCCTGGGCTTGGAGGGTGCTGCATGAATGGCGGCAGGCACGGGAAACGGAAGACCCTAAATATTGGGAACCTGCCTCATGCACTGGCTGTGGGCCAGACAGTGCCAGGCTGGATCTTTGCAGCAGCCCTGGAACCCAGATGAGGAGATAGAGGCCCAGAGAGGCTAAGTGACTCCCCCAAGGCATCTCTCCTGAAACATCCATCACTCCTTGTCCTAAAGGTCTCTCCTGTCACTGCCCTGCCCCAGGATTCCAGCTCTTCTCTCTGCATCCCTCTGTCCACTGTGTGGTGCCCCATTGGCAGGGCAAACTGCCCAGATAGGGCCAGTTACCAGGGCTGCCTGTGTCTTGACAATTGCTGAAGTACTGCTTTCCTTCAGACTTTTCCCCGTTGCGCTCCTGTCAGCTGGCTCCAGTCTAGGCCAGACACTTTGGGGTCCCGGGAGCTCCTGCTCTAGTTCTAAGGCAAAGCTGCACACCCTCTCAGCTCTGTTTGTTCCTGCAACCGTGAGCTCCCCGGGCTCTAGGCCCACAGCTCAGCATCTGCTCAATTTTCTGAACCTACTTCAATGGCCTTCCTGAGCTCAGCTCAACACACCTGTCCCAAATCAGTCTCTTCTCTGCAACTCTACCGCTAACTCTCCTCCCATATTCCACACCCCACCCTGCCGCAAGCCCGGCCTCTTCTCTTCTCCCCTTTGATCCATTTTCCTGGGCAGCCTTCCCTACCAGGCACCTTCTTCCCCATATTCCAGATGGAGAAACAGACCTGGAGAAAGAAGACACTGGCCACAGGCCCAAGTCCCTGCAGAGCCAGGGAGCAGCCATCATAGGAGCTCAAAGCTACATCCCAAAGCTCCTAGGGTCAAACTTCACCCCAGGACTCATCCTGAGCCAGGTGGGGCTTATGGTAGCCAGCCCTGATATGCAGGTAACAGACTTTGATCTGAAGAGTGACTAGGACTTGATACTGAAAGGAAATCTTTTTCCCTGTGGCAACACAGCAGGCATCCGGCAAGGGGCCCCCAGGACCACAGAACACAGGTCCTTCCTCCTTCCTTACCCCCAAAACAGTACCATGTCCTTACACAGTACCTTGGCCCCAGAGTACCCGTAGGCTGCCATCTCCTTTTATCAGTATGCCAGCCTTATAGAAAAGGAAACGGCTAGGACCAGAGAGGGGGAATAATTTGCCTAAGGTCACACACCTCTGCAGCCCGCCTCGTTCCGGCTTCACGACCACGGAGTGTGTTCCACTAACTCTATTTCACAGAAGAAGAAACTTAGGCGCTGAGAAAAATGAAGTGAATTGCCCCAGGTCACACGGCTGAGCCTAGCTGCCATCACAGGTCTATGGGCCTCTTTTCACGCCTGGTGCTCCAGGCTCCGAGCTGCTTTGGAACCGTCAGTTACTGAATTGAAGCAATTGAGGGAGCCGGCGCGGCCTCGCGGCTGGGCTGGGCGGCTGCTCTCACCCCTCCTCTCCAGCCAGCTGAGGCGTTTAGTCATTTACACTTTGAAGGCAGCTTATTCTCACTAGCAGCTTCCCTGCCTGCACATTTGCATTCGGATCCTTTCATCTGATCTCTCGGAATTAAAGGCTTTGTCTCCTATTAAAAGAATTCCAGGCCCTAGGAGCCCGGAGTGGGAGTGGGAGGGGGAGGGGAGGGAGGATCTGGGCCCCAGAAAGCCTTCCTTCCCACTGCACCGGGCCTCGAACCCGCTCCACAGGCCTGGGTTGGGCAGATAAAGTGAGGACGGTCTTTCAGGTCCCTGCTCCACGCTGTAAACCCACCGCCTTCCCCGCCTATTGCAGGCCAAGCCTCCTGGCAGCCTAGAACACAGTGAGGCCAGTGGCAGGAGCACGGGATAGGGAGCCAGCCAAGACGGCCTTGGAATTCCGGCTCTGAAGCTTATTAGCTGTGTGCTCTTGGGCAACTTGACTCTCTCCTCTGATCCTCAGTTTCCTCATCTACAAAACGGGAGGAAGGCGATCTCTAAAGGGTGGGTCCCACCTGCCCCAGGGCAACAGAAAGGGTTCTGTATTAAGAGTCAAGGAAAGAGAATGAAATTCCAGATGTGTCCGTCTGTCCCCCTGGGCAAGAGCTTTCTCCTATGTGGGCTTCAGGCTCCCCCTTGTAAAACGGGCTGTTTGGTTTCAAGGGCTCTCCTCCAGCTCCGGGATATTATGGGATGCTGAGCCTCTAGAGCCCATTCAGCCTGCTCCCTACCCCTTGCCCTGACCCCAGCATGGACTTGGTCCTCTGCCCCATCATTATAATACTTTCATCCTTGTTCCCTAGGCAGCCCTGTCTGCACATTAGACTCACTTAGGGAGATTTACAAAAATACCAATGTCAATCCCCAGAGATTCTGATTTAATCGTTTTGGGGTGGGGCCAGGTCCAAGTTTTTAACAGCTCCCCAGATGATCCTAATGTACAGAAAGGACTAAGAACCACTGTTCCAGGCTGTCCAGTCCCTCGGATGATGCAGGCCCCTCAAGGGTAGAGATTGGGAGCCTGGGTCCCCGTTCTGGCCCTTCTCAACGGTGACCATGGGCAAGCTACTTACCTTTGTGCCTTAGTTATCTCAGGTTTAGAAGGCATGAGGGGCTTAAATGAGATAATGCATGCAAAGCACTCAGACCTTTAGAGCAGCTCCGGGCACAGGGCCAGTGCTCACCAAATCTGTGTCTCTCGATTCTGGTTTTCACTTTGCAGTTGTGGGAGATCAAAACTGACCACTCTGAAACATCTCTTTACCTTGATTATTTTCTCTGATGAACATTTGACCTCCCCCAAACTGCCTAAAGAATTTAACATAGAAGACTTGTTCCAGGAAGGAGTTAGTAGCATATGATGGATGTAATATAATGCAAAATAGATGTTACAACAGGAAAGGCACCAACAAGCCCCTCTTATCAAAAATTCTGTCTCTTCCTGGCCACTCTCTAGGTGGCCATGCAAGGAGTTGCCAGACAAACATTTACAAGGGAAATCTCCATTTGTAAAGGTATCTCCCTCTGTGTGCTGGGAAGAGGAGGAGATGGCCTTGTCTCTGGAAACTCTTATCAGTATGGAAGGAAAGGACTTAAATTTACATACTCTTTATTACGGTGATTCCTGTCTCCCTGGCCAGTTTCTCTACAGGTGGCCCTGTAAAGAATTGTCTGATAAATGTTTACATTTCCATCTCCATGTAAATTGTCTTCTTTCCCTCTGAAATCCCAAGCCACTACCACCCCCAACTTCCTCCTTTTTCTTTAGCTGAAGATGGTATTTAACATGAGAATTGCCGCTATTTTGTTGTGAAACTCAGTTTCTCTGGTTTCTCCCATGTATACATTTTACTAAACTTGGTATTATTTTCTGCTGCTAACTTGTCTTTTAATTATTTGGCCAGCCAGAAGAACCTTAAGGGAAAGGGTGGAGGGGGATTCTCCCTCTTCCCTGACACAGTTGACAATGTGTCTTCTCCAGCATTGGGCTCCTCACCACAACCCTGTGAGGTAAGGAGGCTAATGAAGTACACATGGGTAAATTGAGGCCCAGAGAGGAGAAGTGACTAGTCCAAGGTCATGTAGCTAGAAGGATCCTTAAAGATCATTCTAGTAGAGTGGGAGGTGGTATAGTCTGTAAGTGCAGCCTCTAGAGCCAGACTGCCTTGAGTTCAAATTCTGGCCCTGTTGCTTGAGCTGTGTGAACTTGAGCAACTTACTTTTCTGTTCCTCAGTTTCCTCATCCTTAAAATGGGGACAACAATAGTACTCACCTCATGGGCACTCATTAAGCTAGTTTCCCCTTCCCCAGCCCCCTCCTACACTGTATGTCAGGAAGCTGAGGCTCAGAGAGGGGAAGAGAGTGGCCCAAGGTCACACAATGAAGAGCTTGGCCAAAACCCACCCTGGGTGGCCTCCCAAAGGTTCCAGACTACCGCTTGTTCCTGGAGCTCACGGAGTCCTCTTCACTCACAAAGGACATTAAAAATTTGTATGGTTGGGGCATTGGCAATTTTCTGTCTCCCAGTGTTCGTGGAGAAAAGCAGAAAAGGAATTCTCATTCTCTCTAAGGCTCTCTTATTTCTTTTTATTTTTTTTTCTCTGTGCATTCTCTCAAGTTGGCTTTCACTCGCGCTGCTGCCTCTCTCCGGTTCCATTTTCTCCCTCTTCAGTTCCCTCTGGTAACTCAAAACCGTCTGAATAGATTTAAATAAACCTCGCCCCAAATAGTCTTCTTCAAGAGGCAGAGGATGGAAAGTTCAGCCTGAAGGGAGAATTTCTCTGACAATTACAGTGAGGGTTGAAGGGGGTGCCTGGTGATGGAGCTGATGGTGTAGTGGGGGTGCAGGGATGCAGGGCTTAGATACCAGGGGCATGAGCTGAGGAGAGCCGATGCTGCCGGCCCGGGCTGAGCAGGGGGATCCATGAATGGGGACTCAAAGGAGACAAGACCAGGGGAGTCACAGACAGCCAAACCTGAGAGGCCCAGAGGCCCATTGAATCCACCCCAACTCCTGTCCCTCCCCTGACACACACACACCAGATGGGGACAGATTTTCCAAGGGGTTCAGGAAGCACTGAGTAGTGAAAGATCCTCTTAAATGGCCAGAGAGTCACCTGGAGAGGGAATATCTTAAGCCATTGGCTCCAGTCAGTAACATCACATACGTGAGTTTATCATTTGCCTTTAAAATTGCATATTACATATCTCCAGTCCTCAAGCACTGTAATAGGCCAAATAAGGGAAGGTAATAATAATAGCTGCTGACCATCTCTGAGCACTTCCCATGTGCCAGGCACTGTTTTAGGCGTTTCACATGTGTGAATTCATTAAATCTCACAACAAGCCAACAAAGTTGGTACAATTAAAACCCCCATTTTACAGATGAGGAAAACGAGGTCTGGACTGGTTAAATAACTTGCCCAACATCATACAGCAAGTAAGTGGCAGAGATGGGTTTAAATTTAGAAGTTTGGCTTCAGATCCTGCGAACTTAAACACTCTGCCATGCAGTGTGAACAAAATGGGCCCTTCCCTCAGAGAGCTGCCAGTCTTGGAGGAGGGGCCCTTCTGACAGCAAGAAACAACCTGTCAGGGTAGCAAATGATGTCAGGTAAATAACTCTGGGAGTCAGGAAACTGCATTTCAGTTCTGAGCTGTGTGACCTTGAGCAGGTTACTTGACCTCAGACGAAGCCAGCACCCTTCCTCACAGGCTTGTCGGGATGATCCATGGATGTGAAAGTGCCTAATAACCCATACAGAGCTGAGGGGTTGATCTTAGTAGTAGCCTTCTATATCCACCTGCTAATGACCCCCATGTTCAGTTTCCCACGCTCCAGTATATACACACCATGCACTTACCCCTCTGTGGACTTCTGTCCCCCAAGCCAACAGCACTCTGCCTCCAGCAACCCCACCATGCACCAAGAAACACTCTGACTTGTGGACACACTCATGCTCTCCCTGCACACACACAAACTCCTTGTGCACATGCACAGCCCTACCCTTGCACACATGTGCCTATCCCCATGTACACAACCTCTTCCTTGCAACCCCGTCTGTGGGAGCCTGTCTACAGAACTTAGAAATGTGATTCCCATGCAACCCAGCTAATCATTCTGTGGTGTAGGGGCTGCAGGCGGGCGGGCATCAGTGGGGGATGGGGGCCCGGAGACGGGTGATGTGGGGTACACAATATCTTGTGGAAGAGGCTGGTCAGGAAGGCAGCAGAGGCTGGTCAGGCCCAGCCTTTTCAGCAATCCGTTTAGCCCTGCAGCTAAGGAACCCATCAGCGGAGGCTTCTCATTTCAGATTTCCCAGCATGCCATGGCCCACAGACTGTGCACTGTTTATTTGGAGAAGGTGAGAAAAATTGTTCATATAATTAGAGTAGGGACAAGGGCTGCCCTTGAAGGGGTTCCCTGCAGAAGACCTAGGCTTGCAGCGGATGCCAGCCCCAAGGCCCCACCACCCACCAGAGCAGTACCCAGCTGGAGCCCAAGAACAGAGGCCAGGGGGCTGGCTGGGCTGCAGGGGACACACCACCGTTGTTCCACCAGGGCCTGTCCAGGACCAGGTAGAGAGGAGAGAAGGCCAAGGTGCCATGGAGTCACCATGGGGTCCAAAGAGCCCAGGCTTTAGATTTAGATCTTTGCTTCACCGGGTCTCTCTGGGCCGCAGTTTGCTCATCTGGAAAATAGGGATGGTAAGAAGCCTATTAGAGCCTGGTGGCTGGGAGGAGGAACAAGCTCTGTGTCAGTGTCTAGCAGGATGCCTGAGTGGCCCATTGATGCCTTCTTTCTGGCTCTATTCTGGGGTGGACCTTGATTCCTTGTTTCTTTTTCATCCAGATAGTTGCCTTCTGAATAATTAGCTTTAATTCTGCCCACCTTAGACTTATCAAGAAACTCGAACTGTCACAGAATCACTGAGTCTCAAGATAGGAGAGTCCAGAGAGTTTGCTTCCTTCTCTATCAAGGCACCTGTCCTTTCTCCTATGGCCTTTGGGTGTCGGAAATTCTGATTGGATCTAAATTTGTCCTCATGAAACAACTCCCCACCTCCACCCTTCCTCATCCCCACACGTAGGTCTGAGTTCTCCTCATCTCTGGGCAGGCCGCTCTTGACACAAGTCCTCGAGCTCTAGCCAGGGGCCCCTGATAGGGGCAGATCCTCACCTAACAGAGGTTCTGACTAGGGCCTGACCCTTCAGGTGAGGCTGAACCCCTCGTTCCATGGCCCAGCCTCAGCACCACACTGCCTCTCCCTCCCTCACCAGAGCTGCAGTCTTACAGTCCTATCACCATCTGAGCCACATCCTTCCCTGGCCCTGTATGATGGGAAGTGGGGTAAGGAGCAATTATCTTCTTAGCTCCCACAATAGGAGCTGAATTCCCATTTGGGCCTACCTTTTGCCATCTGTGAAATGGGGGGGTGGACTAGATAAACTCCAAGACATTCCATCATCTTAGTGAATGCTCACAAACAGCTTGCTGAAGTGGGTAGGGCAGGGAAGTATAGGGTCCTGAGGTCACAAGGTAGCAAGTGGCAGAGCAAGGATTCCAGCCCAGGTTAGTTGGATTCCAAAGCTCACATAAGTCCTGGAGAGAGAGACACCCACACAAAACAAAGGAAAGGCGGGAAAATCAGCCCTCTGGCTGAGGGGAAGCAGCATTCATTCATTCATTCGTTTATCCATCCATTTCTTCTTTCCATTTGCTGTTTTTATAATGAAATATTTCAGATATACAAAAAGGTCTCAAGAATAATACAACATCCCCCATCATCCATCTTTCAGCTTCAGAAAGAAAACATCACAGATATAGTTGGAGCTCTCTGTGTACACTCTGTAATCCTCTTCTCCTTCTTAACCGTCCTCAAGGTGGCCGCTCTCCTGATTTTGCTGTGTTGAAAGCTTTGCACTAATGGTATTCTGTGTACGCTTAGCAACTTGCTTCATCACTCCACATAATGTCCGACATGTGCCCGTGTTAATGTATGTAGCTGTAGTTCATTCACTTTCACTGCTACGTGGTATTCCATTGTATAAATACACCACAAGTGATGTATCTGTTCTCCTGATCATGAACATTTAGGTAGTTTTGCACATTATAACGAAGAGTGCTGCTATGCACATCCTTGTGCATGTCTCCTGGTGGACACGTGTGTGAGCATTTCTCTGGGTTCTTGTTGGGTCTGAGTGTGTCTCATCTTCCCCCTTACAGGATGTTGCCAAGTTTCCCTGTTTATTTGTATCTTCATATGACAAATGTTGACTGAGTACTTACTATGTGTCAAGCCCTGGTGTGACAGCAGAGCTGGAGGAGCCATCTCCTTTAAAGTGAGAAGCAGAAGGAAAGGGGAAAGTTCAGTTAGAACTTGGAGAGATGTAAGTAGTCAATTACCAAGAATTTGTGGAGAACTCTATGGGAAGAGCTTTCAGGCAGTTTATGGCATCTTAGCTTGATAGCCATGGTGGATGGAGGGAAGACCTCTCCCTCCTAGCCAGCCTCCTGTGGGATATAATCTTAAGAGGTCAGGGCTGGCAGTCAGGAGGCCCAGGTGTTAGTCCTGGTTCTGCTTCAAATTCATTGTGTGACCTTGGCCAGGTACCTTCCCCTCTTTAGGCCTAAGTTTCTCATCAATATGTGGGGCAGGGAGATAAATCTTCAATCTTGATTGTGTACAGTCAAAAGATTTGGGTTGGAAGAATCAATGTATCACATTACCTCCAGAGCCAGGATTTTCTCCTCTTTGACATGGGTTTGCTAATCCCTGCTGGGCCCACCTCCCAAGGCTGCCAGAAATACTCTAGAAGGGTTCAGTGTTATCCTTTTAAGTGTTGTTTTCCTTTAGGTGCAATCCTGTCTGGAGGCAAAGGGATGGCAAAGATGACCCCTGAATTCCCTCCCAGCTTCTGGCTTTTGGCTTCTTTACTCCTCCCATTTCTGCTGGGCGTCTTCCCCATACCCTGCTCCCACTCCAAGTCAGTCATCTCTGCACACAAGGTATAAATATAAAAAATAAATAAACCCAGAGCAAGCCCCAGAACTGAAGCAAATTGCTGGCAAGCGCTGGCCGCTGATTAGCATGCATAGTGGACGTGCAACTGGGCATATCGGAGATAAGTGCATTTTTCTGCAGGATAGAGCTATCAGCATGGTCTGGACTGGGGAGGGATGCGGAGGGAGGGAGACCCAGGGATGGTGCTCTGGCTGGACCCAGGGGGCCCATCAGCCAGGAGGGCCCCAGGCCTCCTCTCTCAGGCTACTCTCTTCCCTACACATGTTCCCCAAACCTGAGCAGGGGTTTCCCCTCAGTAAGCTAGAACCTGGGGCCCAAGTGAGGGGGATGCAGAAGGTGGGGGAAGCAGAGCCAGGTGGTGAAGGTCAGATAGGCCCAGGGTCCAGAGTTAGCTGGGTGACCTTGGGCACATGCATTCATCATCCTGAGACTCCATTTCCGCATCTGTAAAAGGAGAAGAGGAATAGCGAATATCTTGGAGGGTTGTGAGGGCCCAGTGAGCTAAGGACAACGCCTAGCAGTGACAAGCATGGTGTAGGAGCGTGAAGCACTGAGCCCTCTTGCTCCTCCTCTGCACTGTGGACCGGACTCCGCCCCCCGCCCCCCGGTGTATGGCCTGGGGGCCATATACCAGGAAAAGTAAGGAGCAAGAGGAGTGTCTGGGGGGAATCAAGACAGAAAGAAGAAGAAAAAAAGTGAAAACAGCTTCAGAGTGCTTTGCAGTCTTGATCACTTCATTTAATCGTCTGAGCAATCCTTTACAGGTGAGGAAATTGAGGCCCTGAGAGGTTACTAACTCGCCCAAGGTCACACAGCTAGGTAGTAGCAGAGCTGGTATTGAAGCCCAGGCGATTTGACTCCAGTTAGGTTTGCCAGACAAAATACAGGACGCTGGAGTGGAAAAAATACTTTTCAGCAAAAGCATGTCTCTTTTAGTATCATTATATACTAAAAAAGTATTGATTGGTTGTGTGAAATTCAAACTTAACTGGGCATCCTGGTTTTTTTATTTGTTAGATCCGGCAACCCTAAGTCTAGCAGCTGCATTTTTAACAGTACCTTAAAACACCTCCCCACGCTCTAAGGTCTCTGAAGAAGAGGTTGAGGACCTCCCTCTGCCCTGGACCCCAAACTCTCTCTCCCACCCATCTGCAATTCCACACCTGGTAATTGCAGTTTTAGAAGCCCATAACCAGCCCCTGGGAGTTATTTTTAATGGAGGGAGGGTTGGACCTCAGACCTTGGTGGATCCCTGAGCAGCCCGGGGGTCAATGAAGAGGGAATGCCAGAGGAGCAGGTTGTTCCCCTGGGGGCCCAAATCCCAGAGGCCTGAGTCCCAAGTGGGAGGAGTGGAACAGTGGAAAGGGAATGCTTGCTCTGGAGTGTGCAAACCTGGGTTTGAATCCTGGAAGTGCCATTTATTTGCTGTGTGACCTGTCTTAGTCAGTTCAGGCTGCTATAAAAAACTACTATAGGGGGCCAGCCCAGTGGCACAAGCGGTTAAGTGCTCGTGCTCCACTGTGGCGGCCCGGGGTTCACCGGTTTGGGTCCCGGGCACACACCGATGCACCGCTGGTCAAGCCATGCTGAAGCCATGCTGTGGCGGCGTCCCATATAAAGTGGAGGAAGATGGGCATGGATGTTAGCCCAGGGCCAGTATTCCTCAGCAAAAAGAGGAGGATTGGCAGATGTTAGCTCAGGGCTGATCTTCCTCACACAAAAAATAAATAAATACAATCTAAAAAAACAAAACAAAACACTATAGACTGGGAGGCTTAAACAACAAACATTTATTTTTTCTAGTTCTGGAGGCTGGGAAATCCAAGATCAAGGTACTGGCAGATTTGGTGTCTGGTGAAAGCCTGCTTCCTGGCTTATAGTTGGCCATCTTCCTGCTGGGTCCTCATGTGGTGGGGGCAGGAGGGAGACGTTGAGTGAGCAAGAGCACAGAGAGAACAAGCTTATATGGGTACCAATGCCATCATGAAGACTTTACCCTCCTGACGTCATCTAAACCTAATTAACCCCCAAAGGTCTTGTCTCCTAATACCATCACATTGGGGGTTAGGGCATATGATTCTGGGGGGACACAAACATTTGGCCCATTATAGACTCTAGGCAAGTTAACTTCACCTCTCTCTTTCCTCATCTATAAAATAGCGATAATAGCACAGGGTCATTGTGAGGAGTAAAGGAGCTAAGATGTAGCACATTAGAAGCACTCAGGAACTGTGACCTATTGTTACCAATCCCCGTCAGGCTGCTCCCTCCTCTCCCACCCATACCCAGAGTCCTCTCCTGGCTGTACCACAGGCTTTCCCTCAGGGTGAAGAGAGAGAGACCAGGCAGCTGATGAGGGGCAGGCCTCTGGGGTCACTTCCTGTGCAGCTGCCATGCTTGGCATGTGGGAACACCTGTTCCCATCCTCCTCCCACCCCCCCATCCTGCCAGCCACAGCTCCTGAATAATTCATAAAAATACCAATACTTCAGCTGTCCTCTTTGAATGGGGGCTCTGGACAAATGGTTTCTCACCTAAACTCTGCTCTAGCCACGGGGGAGATCAGCCTGGAGAAGAGGGGGATGGAAGGGGTAGGGGATGGGGTAGGGTTGCCCAAGGTACAAGGAAGGATCAAGAGGTAGGGCTTAATGGCACCACCTCCCTTAGATCCCCGTGTCCCTCCAAATTCTGATCTCCAACTTGGGAAACTTGGGCAAACTCGGGAAAATCTGAGAGCCTGTCTCTCCAGCCTCTTTCCTTCTCTGAGCCTGTTTCCCTACCTCTGAGGTGCAGATAAAGACCCTACATCACAAGGTTAGTATGAGCAGAAAAGTGAGAGGATGGATGAGAAACTATTTTTTCAAACTAACACTGCCCCAGAGGCAAAGCATTATTATCGCATCTGGGCCTTTGTTTTGCTATCTGTAAAATGGAAACTAGAATGCCCGCCTTCTAGGGTTGTTTTGAGGCTTAAGCAAGATGGCTTCTGGGCTTCTCAGCCTGTTCCCTGTGCCTAGGACATCCCCTTACCACCCTCATTCCCCCTTGCCTGCCTAATTCCTGCTCATTCTTCTGGATGGCTCCAAAGCTTCCCTCTTCTGAGAAACCGTCCCACTTTCCCCCCACTCCCATTGCCCACTCAGACTGGCTTGGGCACCCTGTCCTCTGACTTTATTGCACCCCTTGTCCAGGCTCCGACTCCCACATACCATCATGGCCCGTTTCCGTGTCTGTCTCCCCACTAGGCAGCGAGCTCACCATCTTGTTCCTCAGTTCCTCCCTGACCAGCACAGGGCCTGGCACCAAATTTGTGCTCAGTAAACGTTTGCAGAATGAGCGAAAGCGTCTCGTAAACGCTATGTGTTGTCCTGATATGCGGGGTTATTAGTGGGGCATCCCTTTGAAACCCAAGATTCTTCCTATCATCATTGGCATCACCATGAAGCTGGATTTCTCACAACCAGGGCCTCTTCTCATCTTAAGCCTTTGCCGCTGGGATCCGGACAGTGGGGCCTAGGATGACACTGGGGCTGGCGGGGTGGGTGGCAGGCACCTGGTGGATTCCAGAGCCAGCTGAGGCTGTCTCTGTGCTTGCTCCGGCCTGTCTCCCAGGCCTCTGGGCTGCTGTTCTGCCCCGCCCGAGCCCACTGCGTTCAGTCGCAGACACCTCATTATCGTAGTGATGCAGCCAAGCTGGAGGCAGTTCAGAGAAGAGCAGTGAGAGCAATGTGGGGTGGAGGGGGCCTGGCGCTGGCGCTGGTGGCAGGGGAAGGGAGCAGTCCCTGGCCGAGGCTGAGGGCTTGGCTCAGCGGGGCCCAGAAGGGAACCTGAGAAGCGCAGCATCTGCGCGCCAGCGTCTGGAGAAGGGCCTCCCTAGCAAGGGAAGAAATGAGCTAGCTGGGAAGACGGACAGAGGGGCACTTAGAGCGAAGGGGACTCCTCCTCGCCACGGGCCAGAGGACCCAGGCACAAGCCAGTACAGGACCCAGCCATTACCCTTTCCTGCCTTCAAATGCCACCCCATCTGTTGCCACCTCTGCCCCTACCACTGTGACTCAGGAAGCACCACTTCCTTGGAGTGGGAAGCAAAGAGGCTGACAGACAGGAGAGGCCCACCCTACCTCCTCTCATCTTATTGATGGCAACACTGGGCTAGGGAGGCAAAGGGACTTGGCCAAAATTACATATGCAATTTACATCAGATATGAGTCAATGGTGCAGCCTGGACTGGAACCCAGGACCTCTAGACTCCAAGTTTTGTCCTCTCTCCACCGTGTCTCTCTCTCCCCAGGAACTGAGTGAGCTGCTGCCCAGACCATACCCTGCCATCTACCCAGGGACACATACCACCTTCTCTGCAGTAACCCCTCCCCAGAAACACACCCACACATCACACATACATAAACACACTTGCACACACGTGCAGATAACTGACACACACCTGTGTCTCCAGGTTGGGTGTTACTTTGGCTTTTCAAGACATCTTCCAAAAGTGTGATGCATGAGATGCAGATCAAGCCTAAGACCCCTCGCTCATGGCCAATGCTCTGGCCTCTAAGCCTTTGCCTTTGCTGGCCCCTCCACCTGGAATGCTCTGCCCTCGGAATATGGCCTGGATGACTTCATCTCATCACGAGGGTATCATTTCCAATGTCACTCTTCTCAGAAGCCTTCCCCAACTACACTGTCCCTCTAGCCCATCACACCATTTTATATTCATAGCACTGAGCACTCTTTTAAATTAGCTTGTTTGTTTATTGTCTTCCCCACCCCCCAAAATCAAAGCTCATTAAGGGCAGGGACCATGTCTGGCTGGTTTTCTGCTGTAACCCCAGCACCTAGAACAGTGCCTGGCACATGTGCATGTGCACACACATACACACGCACATTAAATGAATGAATAAATGAATAACAAAACCTAAAGCAAGACTGTTCTTCCAGAAAAGAGGTCTGGCCTGGGCAGGCAGAATATACATTCAGGCCTGAACTGGAAGAGTCCCTGGGCTATTTCATTCATTCAATAAATATTTCTTTATTTCCAGGCACTGTTCTAGGCACTGCAGACACAGCAGTGAACAAATCGAAGATCCCTGCCTTCACAGAGCTCACATTCCAGTGGGAGGTGGTAGACAATGAACAAGATAAATAAGCAAATTATAGGGCATGTTAGAAGGTGATAAGTGCACTGAAGAAAAACGAAGTGGTAAGGGGGCTGGGAGTGCTGGGGATGGGGTGGGGGGGGCAGGGTGGGGGGGACAGTTTCGTGTGGGAATTTCAATAGGTTGGCCGTTTCAGCAGAAACCTAGACGTGCTGAGGCAGCCAGTCTGAGGGTACCAGGGCAGAGGAAACAGCAGGAACAAAAGCTCTGAGGTTGGAGTGTGCCTGGCATGACTGAGGGATAGCAAGGAGGTCTGGGGGCTGCAGCAGAGCGTTGGAAGGGGAAGGTCGTGGCAAGAAGGTAGACTATCACCAGGCAGGTGTCCCTCCTGTCAAGTTCCCATGCTTGGGGAGCCAAGAACCAAAGACTTGGGAGCACTGAGAACTGCCATCCAAGGGACGTCTCAAAACCCCACCTCTTCCTCCTTCCCTGAGTCTAGGGCCCTAGCCTGGGCCAGCTCCCCTCCAGGGTTTTGTTTGCCCTGCCTGAGGCACACAGGACACTTTCACCAGCTTGGCTGAGGACAAAGAGAGCTGCTGGCAGTAACCCTTACATTTGGGTGGCACTCTGTTGCTTGCACTGCGTGCCTTAATCCTACCATAGCCCTCCCCGCCCACAGAAGCAGTTAGAGTGGGCAACATTAGCCCCATTTGACAGACGAAAAAACCCAAAGTATAGAGAGCAGTGATAGTGGTCGTTTACCAAGCACTTCTCATTGAATCTTCACAAAGACCATGGAGTCCCAGCCTCTTTTGACAGATGAGAAAATGGAGACTCAGAAAGGTTAAGTGAGATTTTCCAAGGTCACACAGCTAGGTCATGGCAGAGCTGGAATTGAAATTCAGATCTTTCTATCTCTACCATGTCATGTTTTCCATGATACCACACAGTCCATGGGGAAGAAATAGGAGGTTGGGAAGTGAAGCCCAGGACATGGTCATTTACACTGAGGAGGTGCTCATTAAGCCACATGGCATAAAGGAAAGAATGGGGGCTTTAGAGTCTGACAGACTGAGATTAGAATCCCAGAACTGCCGTGTGACATTAGTTGCTTCCCTCTCTGAGCCTTGTTTTCTCATGTCTAAAGCAGACAGAAGGCAGGAGTCTACTTTGTGTGGTTTGCACGTAGTAGATGCCCAATCAATGTGGGTCTTTGTTTATAGATATTCATCGAGTTATGTCTAATTGAAGTAAAAAGGCAGAGGCTGGTGGCAGTGTGGCCAGCCTTGGCTACCCCCATGCCTGAGGATCCTTCTGGGACTAGGATGACAGCAATGCCATTGCTCTGCTGGTCCAACTCTTAACTTGGATCCCAGAAAAAGAAGGGGAGCATGAGCTTGGAGGTCTGAGCCCAGCTCTTCTCCCTGTGGCTCTCTTCCCGCCTTCCCTCTTGCCAGGCCAGCAGAGAAAAGAGTTCCCCTCCTTCCAGACGCTCTGCCCCTCCCCCACTTGAGGATCCCCTGTGAGGACTCAGGGTTGTTTAATGGGGTGGAGCTGTCTTTAATCTGCTCCATAAATGTTTTCTGATTCCTCATTAGAAACCATAATGTCCTATTAATATGCTGATGGGATTTCATTTGAGGTTAAGGAAGGAAGAGCAGCTGGGAGGATGTGGGGTGGGGGTGGGGGTGGGGTGCCAGGCTTCACCATGGGGATCCCAGGGGATAGGAGCAGAGTGGAGCTCATAGTGTCTCCCCCTAGTCCTTGGGAAACTCAGGAAGACTCAGTCCCAGGCCCCATTGTTCCCTCCACACAGGCCCCCAGGGGTCTGAGTCAGCTGCCACCTCGACTGACAGATGCACACACACCCCTCCACACTCCACCCCTGAATACCATCCGGGGGCTCCACCCCAGTGACCAAGGTTAGTCACCAAAGCCTGCACTCATTTCTCATTTGTTCCTACCACTGGCATCTACAATAAATGCAGTGGGGCCTAGCACCAAGGTAGGCCGGCAGGTCTACACACTTCATCGAGCCACAACAGGGAACTTTCGGACAATGGAGAGAAGCAAGGTATGTCAAGTGGCCAGCACGGAGTCAGCTCTCAATAAATTGTGGCCATGAAGACAGGTCCTGCCCTTGTGTGGCTCCTAGTCTGATGGGTGAGGGAGGCAGATGGGTAAGCAATTAAAATCCAGTGCTGTGATGATAGAGGAGTTTGGGCACAACAAAGGAGGGAGGGGCTATCTGTGTTCATGTGGCTGGGTGTGTGGATGCCACTCAATAGGTATTTACAGATGTGGCCTCTGTGCCAGGCCTTTGTGCCTGCTGCACCCTCAGCCAGGAATGCCTCCCCACATCTCAGCCTGCCAAAGGCCTGCCACCCTTCGAGGCCAGCTCCCCAGTTCTCTTGGCTGCCCCTGCAATCTCTCCCAGTGGGCCTAGATGCGGAAGAGTTGGCATCTGTGTGCTATTCCCTAGAACAAGTCTGTGAGCTCCTGCTGGTGGCTCGAATGGCATTCACTGACAGGCACCTGCACACTCACCGCCTCCTCTCCAACCTCCGTAGGCCAGTGGATCCTTGACTCCCTATCCAGTAAGAGCCCCTGGCTGCTGCCGGCTACTGGCTCCTGGCTCAGACTCTAGATTCCTGGCTTCTCAAAGTCATTCAGATTGAGACCCCTGATTCAACCAGCTCTGAGTGCCTGGATTGGCCAGCTGGCTGCATTTTTCTGGGCTCTTTGTCTAACCCTCCTTCCATGGCTACCCGTGGGAGCACCTTGGCCTGAGCTTCCGCTTCTTATTCCCCTCTGCCTTTTCCAACAAAACTCACCTTCCTGGCACTTTGGCCTCTGTCTCCAACTGGAGCACATTTGCATGGCACTTCACATTTTGCAGGCTGCTCTCTCAACCCAGTGTTCTATCAGTCATCCGGCCTCTGAACTCCTCAGGGCCAATCAGTTACCCGTTCCTGTCCACAACAAGTGTAAAGAGCAAGTGCAATGGATGACGTTCAGGTCCTGACTCCACCACTTATTTCCTGGGTGGCCTTAGGTAAGTTGCTTCAGTTCTCTATGCCCTAGTTGCTATAAAATAGGAATAATAATATTGTCTATGTCACAGAGCTCTTGTGTGGATTCAAGGAGACAATGCATATAAAGCACTTAGTGCAGTGCCTAGCACACAGTAGGTGCCCAATAAACACCAGCTATTATTCCCCAGGCTTCTCGGAGGTTCACACAGGATATCTCCAAGTCCATGCTGTTGCTGCCCCGCCTCCAGGCTTTTTCCCTGACCCCAATTCATCCATTTCCTACTGCCCCAATTTTGTCTTTGGAATCACACAGACCTGGTTTCACTTCTAGTTCCACCATTTAACTCGTGAGTATTTCTCTGAGCCTCAGTTTCTTTATCTGTAAAGGGGGACTGCGAATCCCCACCTCAACAGGTTGATATGAGGATCAATTGAGATGGCGGCCATCAAAGTGCCTATCACAATATTTGTCACATAGTAAAGACTTTTCTTTCCATGTCCATGGAGCTCAGGCATGAGGCCAGTTTGGCTTGGGCCCGGGGGTGGGGTGGGTACAAAGGGAAGAGAATGTCTGGGAAACCTGACATGGATGCCAAGGAGGCCCTGGCAAGAGTAGCCAAACTCCCCAAGGCAGTGCCTGAAGGGCACAGCAAGCTTAGGCATGACACCTGCTGGCCACAGGCAGTGGGCACTGACAGGAGCACTGATCTGACTCCTGGGTCCAGCAGAAGCTATAATACGAAGTCTTGCAGACTGCAGAGACCTGGTCATTCTCAGCAGGACCCAGGGATGTTTCTGGCAGGACTCAAACCTACAAGGAGGAGGATGAAAGAGAGAGACTGGTTGGGAAAGGGTTCCTTTGAGTGGCAATGGGAAAACAGTGATTGAGAATACTGGCAGCAATCTCTAATTATCCAGAAGGAAGTGAGGTGGTGGTTTGGGGCCAAGGGTCAAAGAGATGTCAGACCAGCTCCTCTCCATGACCAAGGCCTGCCTAAAGAGTTTTCTGGTGCCTGATGTCTCCCTGGATGGACCTGGGTGGACCCTCCCTGGATTGGGCTGGGGACATGCCAGGGTCTGAGAGTGGAGTTGGGGAAAGCAGGGAACCAGAGCCTGTTTGATGTGAAATATCTCTGAGCTTCAGCCTCCTGGATGCCAGAACAAGGAAAGACTAGGGTTAGGGGGTGGGGGAGCAGGAGCTGAGGGAGGCAGCAGAGCGAGGTGAGACCTGGGCACTAGATGGCTTTGGGCGGGCTCTAGAGCATACAGGCAGCCTCAAGGCCAACGTCCGGTGCTTGAAGCCAGGGGCTAGCCCACCTCAAGCCAGTCATCAGGGTTCTGCAAAGCTCAACGGGTCTCTAAGGAGCTGCTCAGATCAGGAAGTCATTGGTCTAAAACATTTACTAAGCACTTATTAAGCACTAGACACTGGGCCTGGGAAACAGAAGTGAATCCCACAGGCCTTGCCTTCTGATGAGTTGGTATCTCTAAGCTGAGGCAGTGGGGCACAGGCAGGGTGAGGGATGGGGATTGGGGGAGAGCATTATCTCAGCTCTGCCACTACTTTGCATAATACAGCCTTCTCGCTCTCTGAGCCTCAGCTTCCTCATCTGTACAATGGGAAACAGTGAGGCAATAGATGCTTTATAAGAGCCTGTAAGTTGGTGAAGGGGGCTCAGCGATCATGAAAGGGGATGAGCAGAGCCAAGCATCTCAGAGCAGACAGGGCTGGGAAGCTCTTTCTGAGCCTAGAAGCAGCCTGCTGCCCCTCGTGCTCCCTGGCCGTCCCACATCTCCCAGGGAGGCCCTTTGGGCTGGACTCCATGGGGCTGAGACCATGTGTGAAACCTCCTTCTCGTCTTCCCTGCCGTGTAGTGGGGACTGTCTAGACGTCTGCTTGCCCACCAGGCCCAAAGCACTTAGGTTTTGGACCACGGAGGAGCAGCCATGGAGAACTGATGCGACCATTTCCCTTGTAAGCCCCAGAACTGATGCGACCATTTCCCTTGTAAGCCCCAGACCCTCTCTGGTGACCACAGGAGGCCAATTAGCAGAGAACAAAATGCTTCCTGCCCTGGGCCCTTGCCTACTATTGCCTGCATCTGCTCTAAGCTTAATGGTCATTTGAGCTGTCTCTGGGGACAGAAGAGGGGGCTTCCATGGACTGCCTGGCTCCAGGCAGTAGCCTGGGTCCTGAGGGAGGCCAGGGGAGGAGGAGCAAGGTGCTTGTGGCTGCTGGGGAAGCCCAAGATGGCAGGAATACAGTGCACTTGGGACCGAGGGCCAGCACCTGGAGCTGCTCTTGCCGTCTACCTGGGAACTCATGCTCCCCGGGGTCTCTTTTGCAACTCTGCAAGGCCCCAGCTGGGCCCAACCTGGTGGTGGGCATAGTGGGGAGGGGGCAATGAGCCCTTAGGGCATCTTTTTAGTTTAGGAAACTGCTGGGGCTTAGACTCCTGACTGGGCCCTGTGCTCTTGCAGATAGGATGTGGTTAAAGGCCTTCATCCCAAACTTTCCAGGCTGGTCTGGAAAACTGGTTTGTTTTCCTGCATGCTGTGGGGAAAATGCTCAGCTGGAAGGAAGAGGAGCTGGGATCCGGTTGGGGCCTTGCCGTTGATGTGCTGCTGTGTGGTTTCTCTATCCCTGAGCCTCAGTTTCCTCATCTGTCAAGTGAGAATTGCTGCCCATCTTACTGAGTCAGCTGACATTGCTTAGAAAAGTGTCCTCAGAGAGCTCAGGTGGGTGGGAAGGCTGGAGTCCGTAGGTTGGAGTTCAGGGTGTAGAGAAGCTGAGTCTGGAAAGGTTAAATCACTTCTTTAGAGGTGTCTTCACTGATGCCCCCTCCCACCTCAATTTGAAACCCAATCCTGACACTTATTAGCTGTGTGACCTTGGGCAAGTCTCTCAACCCTTCTGTACCTCAGTAAACCGGACATTAGGTCAACCTTACTTACTTACCCTTGAGATCATAGGTAGAAATGAGGTAACCTTTGTAAAGCACCTACTAGTGCTTGGACAGAGCTAGGGTGAGGGAGAGGGAGGGTGGGAGCACTGCCACATGGAGGAAATGCCTGCAGGAGTCCTCAAGCACAGCTGCTACCAGCCGCCAGCCTCAGACTCCACCTCCACCCTCACCATGAAAAATGAACTGGTATTGATCCCCTGGTCGGGAAATTCCCTGTGACCTGTGATAAAAATACCCCCAGTCTGCCAGCCTCGAGTTCAAGACAAGTTTTCACCAGCCAGAGCTGAGCTCATCTGCCCTCTCCTATCCCAGCCCGCAGCCCCAATAGGAAGAGCTCAGTTGGACAGGGCATCAGAGACAGCCCCACCTGTGCCCACCACCTCCTGCACTCAATGGCCAGGGACAAAGAGATCAAAGGAGCAGGGTCATCTGTGGCAGGAGCCCCAACAGGCAGGCCCCTGGAAGAGGAGATATAGCACAGACCCGGGTTTAAATCCTGCCTCTGCTACTTCCTGTGAGTGCCTCAGTTTCACCAGCTGTAAAATGGAGATGGTAATTCCTTCCTCACAGAGGTAGTCCTAGATTCAAGCAAGTTAAGGTATATCAAGTGCCCAGCACAGTGCCTACCAATAGAAGGTGCTCAGTAAATGGCAGCTCAGGCCTTCCCAATGCTCTCTCCTGTCCCCTTGTCCTTGCTGTCAAACTCAGGACTGTTTCACAGAGGAATGAATCTGAATGACTCGTTTGTTTTGCATAAGCCCCTTATTGAGATATAATTCACAAACCATCAAATTCACCCTTTTGTAGTGTACAATTCGGTGCTTTTTAGTATATTCACAGAGGTGTGCAACCATCACCAGTATCTAATTTTAGAGCATTTTCATCAACCCAAAAAGAAACCCTATACCTATTAGCAGTCACTCCCAATTCCCACCTTCCCCACCCTATGCCTTTGAGAACCACTAATTTACTCTCTGTCTCTATAAATTTGCCTTTTCTGGAAATTTCATATAAATGGAATTATACAGTATGTGGCATTTTGTGTCTGGTTTCTTCCACTTGTCCTACTGTTTTTAAGCTTCATCCACGTTGTAGCATGTATCAGTACTTCATTCCTTTTCACGGCTGAGTAATGTTCCATCATATGGATAAACTACACTTTGTTTATCTGTTCATCAGTTGATGGACATTTGGGATTTTTTCCACTTTTTGGCTATTATGAATAATGCTGCCATGAATCTTCATGTACAAGTTTTTGTGTGGACATATGTTTTCATTTTTCTTTGGTATATACATAAGAGTAGAATTGTTGGATCATATAGTAACTCTACATTTAACTTTTTGAGAAACTGCCAGATTGTTTTCTAAAGCAGCTGCACCATTTTACATTTGATGGCATGATGGTTCCCATTTCTCCACATCTTTGCCAACACTTGTTGTTAATTGTCTTTTTGATTATAGCAATACTAGTGCGTGTGAACTGGTATCTCATTGTGGTTTTGATGTACATTTGTCTGATGGCTAATGCTGTTGGGCATCTTTTCATGTGTTCTTGGCCAGTTGTATATCTTCTTTGGAGAAATATCTATTCAGATCACTTGCCAATTTTTTAATTGGATTGTTTGCCTTTTTATTGTTGAGTTTCTAAGAGTTCTTTATGCTGAATACAAGTCTTTTATCAGATATATGATTGGCAAATATTTTCTCCCATTTTGTTATGTCTATTTATTTGTCTTTTCATTTTCTTGATGGTGTGCTTTGAAGCACAAAAGTTTTTAAATTTCTAGAAATTTGTCTATTTCATCTAGTTTATTTAATTTGTTGGCATGCAGTTGTTCATAGTATTCTTTTATAGTCATTTTTATTTCTGTAAGGATGGTAGTCATGTCTTGCTTTCATTTCTCATTTTAGTAATTTGAGTCTTTCTCTCTCTCTCTCTCTCTCTCTCTCTCTCTCTGGTCAGCCTAGTTAATGGTTTGTCAATTCTGTTGATATTTTCTAAGAACCAACTCTTAATTTTGCTGATTCTCTCTATTGTTTTTCTATTCTTTATTTGGTTAATTTTGGCTCTAATCTTTATTATTCCCTTCTCCTACTTGAAGTTTAGTTAGCTCTTCTTTTTCTAGTTTTTTGAGGTGGAAAGTTAGGTTATTGTTTGAAATCTTTCTTCTTTTTTGATATGGGCATTTGCAACTATAAGTGTCTCTCTGAGCATTGCTTTAGCTGCATCCCATAAGTTTTGGTATGTTGCATTTCTGTTTGCATTCATCTCAAAGTGTTTTCTTATTTCCCTTGTTATTTCTTCTTTGACCCATTGATTATTTAGGAGTGTGTTGTTTAACTTCCACATATTTGTGAATTTCCCAAATTTCCTTGTTTTTATTTTATTTTCATTTATTTTCATTTTGAGTGGAGAACATACTTTGTATTATTTCAATCCTTTTAAATTTACTGAGGCTTGTTTTATGACCTAAAATATAGTCTACCCTGGAGAATATCCCAAGTGCATTTGAGAAGCTGTTGGTGAGTGGAGTGTTCCATAGATGTCTGTTAGATTGGTTGATAGTGTAGTTCAAGTCTTCTATATCCTTGTTGATCTTCTGCCTAGTTGTTCTATACATTATTAAAAGTGGGATTCTGAAGTCTTCAACAATTATTGTTGAATTGTTTATTACTTCCCTCAAGTCTGTCAAGTATTTGCTTCATGTAATTTGGAGCTCTTTTGTTAGAGGCATGTATGTTTATATTTTTTATATCTTCCTGATGGATCAACACTTTTATCATTATAAAACTATTATTTTTTTCTAGTAACAATTTTTATCTTAAAGTCTATTTGGTTGATATTATTATAGTTACTCCAGCTCTTCTTTGGTTACTGTTTGCATGACATATCATTTTCCATCCTTTTATTCTCAACCAACTTGTGCCTTTAAATTTTATATATGTCTCTTGTAGGCAATGTATAGTTGATCGTGGTATTTTTAATCCATTCTGCCAATCTCTGCCTTTTGATTGGGGTGTTTAATTCATTTACATTTAATGCAATTACTAGTAAGATTGGAATTATACCTGCCATTTTGCTAGTTCTCTATATGTTTTATGTCTTCTTTGTTCCTCTATTGCTCCATTACTGCCTTTTTTTGTGTTAATTAGATATTTGAGTATACCATTTTAATTCTCCTGTCATTTATTTTGCCATGTATCTTTGAAGGTTTTTTTTTCAGTGTTTGTCCTGGAGATTATAATTAAGATTTAATTTAAAGCAATATAGTCTGGATTAATACCAACTTAATATCAATAGTATACAAAAATTTTGCTCCCCCCTCATAGTTTCATTCCCTCCCCCCTCCTTTGTGCTGTTATTGTCGTACAAATTTCATCTTTATACATTATAAGCCCATTAACACAATTTTATTATTATTGCTTTATGCCATTTTCTTTTAAGTCAGATACAAGAAAAGCATTACAAACAAAAATGCATTTGTACTGTCTTTTATATACTTATGTAGTTACCTTTAACAGTACTCTCTCTTTATTTCTGTGGATTCAAATTACCATCTAGAGTCCTTTCATTTCAGCCTGAAGAACTTTCTTTATTTCTTGTTGGGTAGGTCTGGTGATGAAATATCAGGAGGTGGGGCTAGCAATGAAATATCAGTTTGATTGTTTCTTAAATCTTGGAATGCCTTAATTTTTCCTTTATTTTTGAAGGATAGTTTTGCTAAACAGAGAATTCTTGCTTGACAATCTTTTTCTTTCAGCACTTTGATTATGTCATCCCACTGTCTTTTGACCTCTGTGGTTTCTGATGAGAAGTTAGCTTCTCATCATATCATTAATGTTATTGCTAATCAGTTGCATGCGATTTTTCTCTTATCACTTTCAAGCTTTTCTCTTTGTCTTTAACTTTTATCAATTGACTATGACATGTCTATGTGCAGATCTCATTGCATTTATCCTACTTGAAATTTGTTGAGCTTCTTGAAGATGTAGATTGGTGTTGTTGGGTTTTTTTAAGTCAAATTTGGGACTTTGGGGTGATTTTTTTCTCAAGCATTCTTTCTGCCCCTCCTCTCTCTCTCTTCTTCTTCTGGGAATACTATTATGGATGTGTTGGTACATTTGATGTTGTCCTGTGTGTCCCTGAGGCTCCGTTCATTTTGCTTTATTGTTTTTTTCTTTTATTCTTTAGCCTGGAAGATCCCAGTTCAAGTTCGTTTGCTGATTGTTTCTTCTGCCAGCTCAAATCTACTGTTGAGTCCCTCTAGTGAATTTTTCATTTCAGTTACTGTGCTTTTCAACTCCACAATTTCTATTTGTTTCTTGCATGTGTGTGTGTGTTAAAATATACATAACATAAAATGTATCATTTTAACCATTTTTTGTGGTAGCAAGTGTAAATTTATTGTACATATTTTTAAATTACTATTTGTTTTTATTGTGGTAAAATACACATAACATAAAACTTACCATTTTAACCACTTTTAAGTGTACATATTATTGAAAGTGCAACTGTCACCACCATCCATCTTTAGAATTTTTTCATCTTCTGAAACTCAAACTCTGTACCCATTAAAAACAATAAATCTCCATTCCTCATTCTCTTCAGCCCCTGGCAACCACCATTCTACTTTCTGTCTCTATGAATTTTATTACTCTAGGTATCTCACATGAGTGGAATCATACAATATTTGTCCTTTTGTGTCTGGCTTATTTCATTCAGCCTAATGTCTTCAAAGTTCATCCATGCTGTAGCATGTGTCAGAATTTTCCTTTTTAAGGCTGAAATATTCCATTATATGTATATTTTGTTTATCCACTCACCCATTGATGGATATTTGGGTTGTTTCCACCTTTTGGCTATTGTGAATAATGCTGCTATGAACTTGGGTGTACAAATATCTGTGTAAGTCTCTGGTTTCAATTCTTTCAAGTATATAAACAGAAGTGGAATCGCTTGATCATATAGTAATTATACTTTTAATTTTTTGTCATATTGTTTTTCACAGCAGCTGCACAATTTTGCATTCCCACCAGCAGTGCACAAGAGTTCTGATTTCTCCTCATCCTGGTCAGCACTTATTGTTTTCTTTCCTTTTTTTTTTTAATAATGGCCATCTTAAGAAGTGTGAAGTGATGTCTCATTGTGGTTTTGATTTGCATTTCCCTAATGATTAATGATGTTGAGCATCCTTTCACATGCTTATTGGCCATTTGTATTTCCTCTTTGCAGAAATGTTGATTAAAGTTCTTTGCCCATTTTTGAATTGGGTTGTTTGTTTTTTGTTGTTGAGTTTTAAGAGTTCTTCATATACTCTGAATATTAATCCCTTATCAGATATGCAATTTGCAAATATTTTTTCCTATTCCTTGGGTTTCCTTTTCATTCTGTTGATAGCGTCCTTTGATGCACAAAAGTTTTTCATTTTGAAGTGTAATTTGTCTATTTTTCCTATTGTTGCCTGTGCTTTTGGTGTCAATCCAATGCCATGAAGATTTCCTCCCATGTTTTCTTCTAAGAG
Source organism: Diceros bicornis minor (assembly GCF_020826845.1). Lineage (NCBI taxonomy): Eukaryota > Metazoa > Chordata > Mammalia > Perissodactyla > Rhinocerotidae > Diceros > Diceros bicornis. The sequence continues at coordinate 62,805,493 of NC_080781.1, forward strand.
TTTTATAGTTTTAGGTCTTATGTTTAGGTCTTTGATCAATTTTGAGTTGATTTTTGTACATGGTATGAGGTAAGGCTCCAACTTCATTCTTTTGCATGTGGATATCCAGTTTTCCCAGCACCCTTTGTTGAAAACACTGTCCTTTTTACATTGAATGACCTTGGCATCTTTGTCAAAAATCATTTGGCCTTATACACGAGGGTTTATTTTTGGGCTCTCTGTTCTATTTCATTCGTCTATATGCCTGCCCTTATGCCAGTATCCCACTATTTTGGTTACTGTAGGTTTGTAGTAAGTTATGAAATCAGGAAGTGTAAGTACTCCAACCTTGTTCTTTTTCAAGAGTGTTTTGGCTATTTGGGCTCCCTTGAGATTGCATATGAATTTTAAGATTGTTTTCCTATTTCTGCAGAAAACACTGTTGGGATTTTGATAGAGATTGCATTGAATCTGCAGATCTCTTAGGGTAAATATTGTCATCTTAACAATATTAAGTCTTTCTATCCATAAACATGGGATGTCTTTCCACTTTATGTGTCTTCTTTCATTTATTTCAGCACCATTTTGTAGTTTTCAGTGTACAAGTCTTTTGTCTCCTTGGTTAAGTTTATTCCTAAGTATTTTGTCCTTTTTGATGCTACGGTAAATGGAATTTTTCTCTTAATTTTCTCTTTGGATTGTTCATTGTTAATGCATAGACACACAATTGATTTTTCTGTGTTTGTATTCTGCCACTTTGCTGAATTCATTTATTAGTTCTAACAGCTTTTTGTGGAATCTTCAGGGTTTTTTACATATAAGATCATGTCATCTGTGAACAGAAATAATTTGACTCCTTCCTTTTCAATTCAGATGCCTTTAATTCTTTAGACATAGTTTCCTCCAGTTTTTTTTTAACATATTAATATATTAACATTGTATTCTGCAATCTTGTTATAATTGCTTATTAGTTCCAGTCATTTTTGTTGATTTTTTAGGATTTTCTATATAGACATAGACAATCATGTCATCTGTGAACAAAGACATTTTTATTTCTTCCTTCTCATTATGTATACCTTTTTTGTCTTATTGCATTAGCTAGGTCTTACAGTACAGTGCTGAATAGGAGTGGTGAGAGCAGACATCCTTGCCTTGTTCCTGACGTTAGTGGGAAAGCATCTAATTTCTCACCATTAATTATGATGTTAGCTGTAAGTTTTTTCGTAGATGTACTTTATAAGAGAGTTTTTATCTTGAATTGATCAAGTACTTTTTTGGTATCTATTGATATGATAGATATCAATCATGTCATATCAATATATGGTCATATAATTTTTCTTCTTGAGCCTGTTGATGTGATGGATCACATTAATTGACTTTTCATGATCTTTTTTTTTTTGTGAGGAAGATCAGCCCTGAGCTAACATCCATCGCCAATCTTCCTCTTTTTACTGAGGAAGACTGGCCCTGGGCTAACATCTGTGTCCATCTTCCTCTACTTTATATGGCACACTGCCACAACATGGCCTGACAAGCGGTGCGTCGGTGCACGCCTGGGATCCGAACCTGCGAACCCTGGGCCGCCAAAGCAGAGTGTGCACACTTAACTGCTACGCCACTGGGCCGGCTCCTTTTATGAACGTTTTTATAATAGCTGATTTAAAGTCTCTGTCTAGTAAGTCCAACTTCTGTGCCTCCTTAGGGGCAGTTTCTATTGATTACTTTTTTTTACCTGTGTATGAGCCATACTTTTGTTCTTTGCATGTCTCACCATTTTTTATTGGAAACTGGACATTTCAAAGGATATAATGTGGCAACTCTGAAAATCAGTTTCTCCCCCCACCACAGGTTTGTTTATGTTACTACTTGTTTTGTTTTTTGTTGTTATTTGTCTGTTTAGTGATTTTTCCTAACTAATTCTATAAAATGCCTTCTCTGTCATATGTGGCTACTAAAATGTATGCTTGATTAGCTTAGTGGTCAGCTAATGACTGGACAGAGATTTCCTTAAATGCCTTGAATCAATAATCATCCACCCTTTGATGAGAGGCTGTGTGTGTGTGTGTGTGTGTGTGTGTGCACGTGGTGTTAGGGCACTCCTTTGATGCTCCAGCAGTTTACAACTGTGCCTTAGCCATCACTTTCTATTTACACCAAGTTCCAATGTCAGCAAAAGGTGAAAGTGTAGGGCCTTCTCAGGTATACTAGGTGCACGCACACAGCCTTGCATATGTGAGTGGCCTCCTACATCCCCAGGAATGTGATATGCCAGAGCATTTCAAAGGCCGCCAAGAATTTCTCATTCCCCAGATCTTCCTTTTAAGTTTTTTGACCACATAGTCTCTTGTTTGCCCTAATTGGTACTGCTGCTGTGATATTAAACAATTGTTCCTGGTTGTTTTCAACAAATGCTCTGGGGATAGGACTTTTCCCACTGAGTGAACTCTGAGCCAGGTCAAATAAAAGCTCTGTTAATGATGCTTTTCCAAGTAGCGGCTAAACAGGTCAAATAGTGACAATTCTCTGGGAATTTGGCTTTTTGAGGATCTCCAAACCTGGCCTGACTCCTCTGGTTGCTGCTAGGCTGCTGGTTTTCAAGGCTACCATGGAGCTGGGGAGAAAGAGATGGGAATAGGGCAAGTCCAATCCTCACAAAGCTTGCTGTTATTACCAAGAATCAGCAGGTTTTTTCAAATAATGCTCCTTAGATTGTTGCAAATTTTTGGTTAGTTTCCAGAGTTCTGGAAAAGTTGATTTCTACCATTTGTGCTGGAGTTCTTATTGCTTTTAAGGAAGAGCAGATTGTTGGAGGTCCTTATCCCATCATTCCAGATGTCTTGCTCTTAGTGACTCTAGTAGGATAGACAGACATCTATGAACGAAGTGGGGAAAAGTTCCAGACAGAAGCAATAGCACGTGCAAAAGATGGAAATATGAAAGTTTGAGGCTTATTTAAGACTGGCAAGTGACCCTGAGTGACTGGACCATAAAAAGTTGAGGAGGGTGTATATTATTCAGGAATCTTCCTGTTGCAAGTAACTAAAACCCAACTTAAACAGGCTTGAATTTTTTTAAGGAAGATATTAATCAGCTCACAAAGTTAATAAGGTCATGGGTAGGTCTAACTTTAAGCACAGCTGGATCTAGAGCCTTATACAATCATTAGGACTCAGTCTTGTGCTCTCCTTCTCTCAGTTCTGCTTTCTTATGTATTGGTGCCATTGTCTAGTAGATTCTCCCCTTGTGGTTACAAAATGGTGGCCAACAGGTTCAAGTTAACATCCTCAAAGCTCCAAATTCAATAAAAAGAGAAATTATCTCTTCCCAACAATTCTGTCAAAAGTCCCAGAACTAAGTCTCATTGTGCCTGTCTCTAAACTAATTGCTGTGGACAGGGGAGATGGAGCCAGGCCTGAATCAGGTGTTCTTCCCTTGAGCCAAAGGTGGAGTCAGCCCCTAACTGAACCAGAGACTGAGCATGGGAGAGGGGTAGTTCCTTAAGGAATACATAGATTATCTTACCAGAAGTTGGATAATAAGTGCAAATCAGGCAGAAACAATAAACATACCCCCTAGGAGAAGTAGTAGAAGATGAGACTAGGAAGTGCCAACTCTAGAGAGATCTTGCCATCTCAGGCATCACCCCACAGCCCTGACACACCATTTAACAAACATTGTTTGAGGACTTGCTCTGTGCCAGAGTCTATGCTGACTACTGCGATACCAATCCTCAGGAGGCTCCAGGCTAATTTTAGATACTCTCAATCTACAACCTACTTGTTGAGACTTTCTCAAGAGATCATTTCGTCCAAATCTTTAATTGCCCAGACTAGAAAACTGGTGCTCAGAGAGAGCTAGGAACCTTACCACTGTCACACAACAAATCAGTGGCAGAGCTGGGAAAAGGACCAGGTTGGCCTCTTTGTGCTACATACATGGGCTACATTCATTCTTTCAGTTGTATTTCCAGACCATATCTGGGGAGCCTTCCCAGAGTACACCTACCCCTGCTGGTACCCTCAACAGAATGATAACTGGCCCTGGGTTGATTCTAATTAACCCTTTCTTTGGGCTCAATTTTGAATTCTTTCCCCTGTTGCCTTGCCCTCGGTCCAGCCTCAATACATCTGCCTCCTGTCCCTACACCATTGGATATTCTCTTGCCAACCAGTAAGACACATTTGCAAGTAGCCACTTGTACATGGGACACTCTGTAGGTAGTGCACAGAGGCAGCACTCAGATATAGTGTGAGCCAAGGGGTGTTGGTCACACCCCACTCTGGAGAGCACGGAAATCCCTCTGATCTCCACCCTCAGGGGGCCTCCTGATGGGCAGAGCTGTCACTCTTTCCACTCCTGCCCTAACCAAGCAGGAGAGATGTACAGAATAGGTGACAGAAACACCCTGGGAGTCACCTGAGTAAACTCACTTTGTCCTCCTCAGAACCTGGATCTCTCCAGGCCCATCCATCAATGAGATCATCTGTGCATGCTCTGGTGCAGGGCAGGGCAGCTCTGGCCCTTTCTTGGCCCTCTTCCCTGACCCATAGCCCCATGACAACTTCTCCCTTCCTGGAAGCTACTCCATTGGCGTCCCTGCTGATTCCTCTCTCTGCAGGTCACTGCAACCTCACTGCTCCACAATCACCTCTTGGTCAAATCACTGCACTTGTCTCTTGACTGGTCTCTCTGCTTCTACTCAGGCTTTCCTCCCACCATCAGTCTATTCTCTAAACTGAAGCCAGGGGGATCCTGTTAAAACAGAAGTTGGACCATGTCCTTCCTCTGCTAAAAGCCCTCCCACAGGCTCCCCATGTCACTCAGAATAAAATTTGAAGTCCTTATAATGGCCTACAAGACCCTTCACACACTGGCCCATGTTAAATCCCCGACCTCATCTCCTACTACTCTCTCCCTCCCTCACTCTTCTCCAGCACATTGATCTCCTGGCTGTTTCTTGAAGAGCCACTCACGCTCTTGCCTCAGGACATTTGCACAGGCTGTTCACTCTGCCTGGAATATTTGTCTCCCAGATATCTGCATAGTGTGCTCCCATATCCACTTTAGATCTTTTTTTGTATGTGTGTGAGGAAGATCAGCCCTGAGCTAACATCCATGCTAATCCTCCTCTTTTTGCTGAGGAAGACTGGCTCTGAGCTAATATCAATTGCCAATCCTCCTCCTTTTTTTTCCCCGCAAAGCCCCAGTAGATAGTTGTACATCATAGTTGCACATCCTTCCACTTTCTGTATGTGGGACATGGCCTCAGCATGGCCGGAGAAGTGGTGCGTCGGTGCGCGCCCGGGATCCAAACCCGGGCCGCCAGTAGCAGAGCACGCGCACTTAACCGCCAAGCCACGGGGCGGGCCCTCACATTAGATCTTTAATCAAATGTTACTTCCTTGGTGAGATCTTCCCTAACTACTTTTTAAAAGCTTTTAACCCCTACCCCCACCCTCCCCCAATATTCCCTATCCCTCTTCTTTACTTTTATTTTTATCCTTGGACCTAACACCTTATGGTAGACAATGTATTTTATTTATTGATTTCATTGAGCTCTATGAAGCAGCAACTTTTATCTGTTTTTCCAAATGCTTTATTCCCAGCACTTGGAACAATGCCTGGTACATAGTAGGTGCTCAATAAATATTTGTTGCATGAATAAAAGAATGAATAGTCCTGAATAATCAGAATTTTGGACAGTTTTTTAGTCATGCAAAATCAGAGCCAGGAAGTTACTTAGACCACTTCATCTAGCTGCCCACTCACATTTGACAGGTGGGAAGCCTAAGGCTGAGAGAGGGAAAAAGACTTGCCCAAAGTCACAGAGAGAGCTAGTTTAGTCAGAAATCACCAATTTATCCCATAGAATCAGGAGCCTTCCACGGGCTGTTTTCTTGGGACTTATCCTCTCCTACAAGGAAACCCTTTCTTTCCCAGAAGGAAGCACACAGTTGAGCCTCTCTCCCTGTCCCCCACTATCCCTGCCTTTCCCATCTGTCCACCTAGCCTTCCTGCCCTGCGTCTTGTGGGGCTGGGGTTGGGATCTGACTGGAGGCAGTATTGCTCCCGCTCTATGGGGGCCCACTTGGGTGTGCCCTGCCCTGTGGCTTTCTTGGGGATGGAGGAGCAACTATGGTTGAGGGAGACTATGGGCAACTATAGTCATGAGGAGAAGGGAGAGGTCACATGGGGTAGGGGCTAATAGGATGGTGGTGAGTAGCATGTATTGAACGCCTACTTTGTGCCAGGCATCACACCAGATATTTTATATAAGACATCTCATATTCTTTCATTATCCTTAACACTTTGAATAAGTAAGTATTTTCTTCCCATTTTACAGATAAGGAAGTTGAAGCTCAGAGAAGAGAAGTGACTTGCTTAGGGTGACATAGCCAGTAAGCAGCGGAGCAAGGATTCAGATCCAGGTCTGTTGGCCAATAGAGTCTAAAGTCTTTCCCTTATGTTCTGTCTCCAGCTAGCTCTCTGGGAACTAGACTGGGTCCCAGTCAGGGGCTCAGAGCTGAAGGCACTTCTTTCAGGCCTTTAGATACCTGCAGAAGCAACAGGTCTGCAACAGGCCACGGCAGGCCCAAAACTCCGGGAGGAGTGTCAGCACACTCCTGTACTGACTGGCCCAGGGCCTCCTTTCTCTCTGTCCCAGGCCTGTAGATCTGGGCTTATTTTCAGGGCTGGATGAAGATTTTCCCCACGGAGTGTGGATAGTCCACAGCTGAGCCAAATGGAGGCCCCTCCCGGCCGCCCGTGGGAGGAGAAGGGAAAGGGGGAAGGGGAGTGGAGCAGCCTTCCAGAAGGGATAGCTCTGCCGAGTTGCAGCCTAATATCCTGGAGCTATTCCTAGGTAGATTGTGGTCAGTGGAATTATGCTTTTATCAGGCTGCTGGGAGTTTCAATAAAATCTTTATGGCCAGGAAAGTTCTCTTTATGGAAATCAGATTATTGAAGTGCTTGCTGAGGGGAGGGCTTTAGCAGCCTGCCTTGCACTCCACTGCCTCCCTCCTCCCCTTCAGCACCGCTCCCCTACTCAGCTCCTTCCCTCTCCTTCCCATAGGCCCCAGTTCCCAGGAAAATTTGAGCTCCTCATGCTGAAACATGGAGAGGGTCTTGGCAGGTAGAGGGGCGCTGAGAGGGCACATCGAAGGTGTTGGTGGACCTGCAAAATTAATGTTGCAAAGTAGCCCATTCCTGTTTGCCCACTGTCACCCCTGTTAAGGAGCCCTGGTTTTGTCATTTCTGGGTCAATCTTTCTCTGCTCCTGGCTCACTCTGTTGGCAGGTCCCAGATTCTGGTCCTTAGCACACAGATGAGTTCCTCCCCACATCCTCCACCATCCCCAGCCCAGCTCATCTGTCTAGAGAGCCTTCTTGCTTAGCATCCCACAGGGCTGGGGTTGGGGTCTAACCCCGTGGTGGTGTTGCTCCAGCTCTATGGGGGCTTTCTTGGGAGTATTCTTCCCAGTGGCTCTTTCTTGGAGATGGAGAAGGCTATGGCTAAGGCCTCCCACATTCTACCCCATAAACTGCCTGCTTGGCGAGGGCCTGCCCTAGGGGGTTTTCTTTGTGGCTTTCTGGGAGGTTTTAGTTTAGCAAAAGGGAAGTGGATTGGACCAAATGGTGTTTTTCAGGGCTAGAGTCTTTAAAAAGCCCCCTGAAATTGGGTGCTCTTGCCTACCCAAGTTCTCCCACTGCCTACCTACCAACATCTTTCTTGCAGTATCTTCTACCATTAGGTATCTAGTTCAAGAGACAACATGTCCTCTGAGGAATGGTTGAAGGAACTGGAGAAGAGAAGACTGAAGGGGCCAGAAGTGCTTGTGGATGTGTTCTGTGTGGTCCCAGCAGTAGAACTAAACCAGGCCCCTGCTGGTTTTTCACTCTATTATCATATGAAATCATCCCAACAACAATTTGAGGTAAAGAATATTGTCCCCATTTTACAGATGAGAAACTAAGGCCCAGGTCCACACAGCTAGGAAGTAGCAGGGCTGCCTTTCAAAGCCAGGTCATCCAACATCAAATCTAGCATTCTCCACATCCTGCTGCTTTGACCAATGGACAAAGGCAACAAGTAGGCAGTGTTGGGGTCAGCATAGGTAGCCCTTTGAAGCCATCCCAACCAGCAGCGCTAACACCATTCATGCATAGTGGACGCTGAGCTATGCACACCCCCAGGCTGTTCTCGGCAACTGCCTGGAACCTGCTCCCGGTTTAACCCCATCTTTCCTCCACTCTTGACCCTGCTCTAGACCTCTGGCCTGTACTCCAGCTCTGCATCTGCCCCTGGCATTCCTCTATGCCCGGGGGCAACACTCATTCTCCCAAATGGACTTACCCCCAGACGTTCCTCACTTTGGACCGCTCAGAACTGAACCCAGCCCAGGTAGTTTGCCCTGTGCTCCCATCCTGTCCACGCCTGCCCTTCTGATTCGACAATAAGGAAGAACTTTCTATCAGTCAGAGCTGTCCAAGGATAGATGGGCAGGGCCAGCTGCTCCGGCCCAGGCATTGGGTGGCGGGGAGTGCTGTCTGAACTGGGAATCCTTCCAGTGTTTTCTCTTGACTTAGGTATTCATTTTCCTATGTGAGCCCTTCTATTACTGTTTACAAGTTTTGCACTCGGCCTCTTATTTCCCATTCTTTATTTCTCTCTCCCCCTCAGTCTCTGTCTTTTTTGCCTCTTTCTGTTCATTTTTCTCTTTTATTCTCCTTTATCCCTCCCCCAGTGTCAGCTGCCACAGAAGTCGCAACCTGAGACTGAAGAAACACAAAAGACATAGGTGGTTCCTATGTCTTATAAAAATCTATAAAGGATTTTTACCTCCTCCTCCTCTCCACCTCTCTATTTCTGTTTCTGCTTTTCTGTTTCTATCTTCCTTCCCTCAATCCCAGTCTCTCTCTGTCTCTCTTTCTCCGTCTCTCCCTCTCTCATCTCCTCTTTCTTTGTTTCTCTAGCTCAGTCCTCCATCTGTTTCACTTTTACTCTGGGTCCCCCTATATTCTTATTTCTCTCTCTCTCTCTCTCTCTCTCTCTCATATTTTTCCATCTCGGTCTATTTCTCTGTCTCTGCTTCCCCTGCCCCAGCCCCTCCCTTCAGAGCCTCCTCTGACTGAGAGCCCGCTCTATTTGGCACAGCCTGCCTTCCTTGGCTCTTTACAAAGGAACCACCTATGTCTTTTGTGTTTTTTCAGTCTCAGGCTGCGACTTCTGTGGCAGCTGACACTGGGGGACTGGATTTGAGTAAGATCATCTTGGCCCCTGGAAAGCTTGAGGAAACTCTGGCTCCTGCAACTTCTCTCCCCAAAGGAGGAAGTGACATCTTCACTTCCTTCAGGCCCCAGCTGGAGCTTCTGGTCTGCTCTGAACCTGAAGGACTCAGGGATGAGTCAATGACACTTAAGAAGCCCTGCCTTTGAGTCCAGCTCCACCATGGCCACCCCTTATGCATATATATAGGTCACTCCTCCCCTCTGGCACTAACTTCAGTTCTGGCCTCACCCTCATGCCAGAAGATCTTGATGCCTGCTCCTGAAGGATCCGAAAGAAGCTCAGTATTGCTGGAGTTTAGAGTGTGGGATGGCTACATGGATGGGGAGTGGGAGGAGATGTCAAGGGACGAGACTGGAGAGGCAGGCTGGGGCCAGGCCAATTAAGGAGTTTGGACTTTATCTTTAGGCTGCTGGGGAGATAGTGAAGGTTGTTAAGCAATGGAAGGGAGATGATATATCTGTAATTTACAAGATCACCCCAGCAGCTAAGTAGATAGTGGATTATAGAGGACCAAGGATGGAAGCAGAGACCATTGAGAAGGCTATTGAGGTAGTCCACGTAAGAGATGATGGAGGCTTGGACTGGGGTGGTGGCAGTGGATATGGAGAGAAGTGGATTTTTTTCTGGTATATTTAGGGTATGGGAGCAATAGGGCTTGGTGATTGATTAGTTGTAGGCACGGCGGAGAGGGAGGTGTGAAAGCAGATTCTGGCTTGCATAATTAGGTAGCTGGTGATGACTGTTACTGGCATAGAAATCATGAGAGAATTAACAGTTTGAAGACTAGTTGAGTTCTGTATTGGCCATGTGGAATTTGAAGTGCTTACGGGCCATCCAGATTGAGATAGAAGTCAGGCAGTGGCAGATCCTGGAGCTTAGAGGGTAGTTCTGGAGTGGAGTTAAGAGATATGGGAGATACCAGCAAAGAGAGAGTCACTGATGCCATTGGAATGGGTGAGCTGGCCCAGAGCAGGAGGGTAGCATGAGAAGAGGAAAGGGCTAAAGTTAGGATCTGGGGAGACTTTCAGGAGTGAGTAGAGCAAGAAAAAGTCTATCATGGAGACTAAGCAGGATTAGGATCAGAGGCAGGGAGAACATCTAGAGATTGCAGGGCCAAAAAAGCCAAGAGAAGAGAGTATTGCCAAAAGGAGAGGGTGATCAACTGTGTCAAATGTTGGGAAGTCAAATATGAGGAAGCGAAAGTGTCCAGCAGATTTGGTGATTAAAGGGTCCTTGGTGACTTTCATAAGAGCATTTTTCAGCAATGATGGGTATGGTAGCTGGACTGTACTAGTTGAAAAGGTGGGGACAGATGAATTCATCTGCCCTAAATTCTGCCACATTTCAATTCCTTTAATTGTGTTTCTCTGTTTAGGAGTCAAGAAGAGCCAGCAAGCTTCCATTGCTTTCCACTCTACCCAGGTCTGGTTCTCCCTCCCCCTACTCCTCTACACACACACACACACACACACACACACACGCACACCCTTACACAACAGACACACTCTTCCTCACTTCTTTTTGCTTCAGCAGGCTGACTTTCAGGGCTTTGCCCCCCTTCCCCACTTCAGACTCAGAAATAAATTGCTCACTGCCCCAATGGTGAAACCTTGTCTGGTTTGGTAAAAACGTGTGTCTGGAGCAGCTGAGCTCCACGTTTCAGCCAAGGAGGTGAGCTGGCCGCTGGCTGGCTTGCATGCAGCCTGAGGTGGGGGCAGGGGTGGGACATGTAGGGGAGAACACAAAGCAGAGACTGGGATGGGTGTGAGGAGAAGGGAAGGGGAGGGCAAAGAGGAAAGAAGATGAGGAAGTGGGAAGGGGGCAAGGAGAACTGTGAATGCAGAGAGACTGGAAACGCTGGAATGGGAACCACTTTCTGAAGTCACAGATTTGTGTTTAAATCTTATCTTCACTACTTCCTACCTCTGCAGCAAGTAATTTTCCTCTCTTAGCCTCAGTTTTCTCATCTGTAAAATGGATTTAATAATAATACCTATCTCATTGATACTCTTCATTAGGCATAATAAGTTCTTCTTATTATTATCATAATTATTCTTATTTCAGGACAGAGCTGGTGTTGGAAGAAGGCAAGGCAGCTTTCTGGGGACTTTGCCTGGGCTAGGGAAGCAATCAGCCAGGGCCTTGTACTCTCTGCTTGGCTTTCCAGGGAGGGCTCAGAGGAGTCTAATGCTGGTAGTAAGAAACAGCAAAGATGTACTGAGTGAGAATCAACAAATGGTCATTTGGCCCCAAGCTCAGCAGTTCCTGCAGCTCCTTTAGCTTTGGTACAGAGAGAGTGTGCAGAAGGGAAGGCAACTTGACCTCTGGAGCTAGAACTCTATCCACTAGGGCCTATCTCCCTCAGCTGCACACCAAGGCTCATCCATTTTCAGGCCTGACTCTGGTGAGCCATGACCATAGCTTTGCACAGAAACCTCCGGCCAGCTGCTTGCCACGGGCTGCCTGGGTTTTGGGGTGGGAGGAGCTTCTGATGCCACAGGAGAGCAGGGAGGCCAGAGGATCTCACCAGGCCTGACCTCTGACCCCCTGCCCCCCCGGCCAGATGTGGAGGCCAGTCCGGCTCTCAGGCCTAGTGCTGACCACCCCTAGTTTCCCCTGCCCCTGGCTCTGTAGAGTCCTGAGGAAACTCCATGCCACATTTGCCCCTCTGTGCCGACACCCCACTCCTACCCCTAACCTCCCCCCTCCTGCCCTGTCAGAAGGTTTCAGCAAAAGGATATCTAATGCTGGAGGGATCATGGCTGATGGAAAAGAATCCATCATAGCCCTGGGGTGGCAGGAAGTGGAGAAATGAGACACACTCTTCAGGGTAGGGGGGGTACCACCTCCTCCTGATTGGCAGGGCAGGAAATTGGGGCCTGGACTAGTGCAGAAGCCAAGCCAAGAGGATGTCGGGGCTCCTCCAGGGGCTGTGGGCCAGGAGGCAGCAGGGGCAGACCGTCTGGATGCAATCAAGCTTGCTATGACCTCATGGGAAGAAGGGGGGAGCCCCCAGAACTGAGGGCTTTGGGTCTCACTCTCACCAGTGGGGGGAGGGAGAGGAGCTGTGTGGGGATGAGACATGGAGCATTTAGTGGGGTGAGTGAGAAGTATGAAAATGGATGAGTCAAAAGAGAAGGGAGAAGCTAGAGGGGCAGCTTCAGGAAAGCAGCTATTCTCAATTGACTTGGACTCAAAGCTTTGGGAGAACCAGTCTGGGAAGCAGGTGCTGGGGAAGAGTTCTCAGCCCCCAAGTCCATGGGTTCCAAGTGCAGCTCTTGCTTGTAAAGACAGGGGCAACAGCATGTGGCAGGGCAGATTTTAGATGAGTTCTGGTTCCTGCTTATAGGGAAAGGTTGGTAGGCCAGGTAGCTGGAAAAGGCTTCAGGTGGGAGCCCCACATGATCCAATGTGGGAAGACTGGGTCCTCATAGACCACCCTTTGAGGAAGTCTGCAGGACAGAGCAGGAAAGGTGGAGTCCACAATGCAGTGCAGGACTGGTGTGGGGCTGGAGCCTAGGTCCCATGAGGAGCTGGAGAAGGTACTGGAGCTTCATGGCCTGGAGCAGAGAAGATAGGAGAATGTGATCTTTGTTCTCAGAGCTCTCAAGGCCTGTCATGGGCAGAGGGAGCAGAGGGAGCAGACAGTGTCCATGTGGCCTCAGGGGGCAGAGACTCCTGGGAGAAAGCCACAGGGAGACAGAGTTCTTCGGCTAAATCCAAGAAAGAATTTTCTCAAGAGCTATTCATGCTCAAAATTAGGGAGGAGGGAGGTAATGAGTGCCCCAAGTACTGGAGACTTGTAAACAAGGGCTGCACGACCACTTTGTGGATATTCAAAGAGTAGATGGGGGTGGTCCCTTGGCATCCTCTGGCCACCCCATCATGAGAACCTCTGGCTCCACGAACTGGATGCGTTACTCTGTGAGAGGGAGTCCAAGAAACTAGCACTCATTCCTCGAGTTCTCCAAGGGGCTGTGACTTGAGTCTGCACCTCTCAGACACCAAACTTGGTCGAGTAGCATCATGTGGCCCTTTATTATGTGGCTCTTCTGTTCTCTCATTATGTGCCCCACAGCCCTCTAGCCTCTCATGACATCAGCATCTCACCACACTGAGTATAGTGGATGCATTTAATAATACTTTTTTCTATACCACATGGCTCCTAACAGCTTCATATGGAGCTCAACTCATGAGGCAGTGATTAGTTCCAACTTCATGGGCAATTGAAGCGATTCTCAAGGATAATTTTGACTGTCTTCAATTGTGCCTTACAGGCTGTCTTGAGACGCTATGCCTGTGTAGGGCACTGCTTCACTGACTGCTTAATAATGCTGCTAGGCACAAAGCAGTGTGTTGGCGAAGGTATGATTGGAGGCCCGGACAGAAAAGATCTCTCCCTGGAGGCCTGGTGCCTCCATCCCTCCCTTAACACAGGCCTAATTACCCTCCTGGATTGTTCCTGCTCCTCAGCTGGAGATCTTGTTGGCTCTACCTTCTGAAGAGATCCAAAATCCAACCATTTTTTACCACCTCGCCACTTCCACTTTGGTCCAAGCCACCATCATCTCTCACCGGGACAATCCCAAGAGCCTCCTTACTGCTTTCTCTGTGTTCAGTCCTGCGCTCCATGCTATCCATTCATCTCACAGCAGCCATTGTATTTCTGTTAAGACGTAAGTCAGATTCTGTCACTCGTCTGTTCAAAACCCTCCAATGGCTCCATTCTCCTCAGAACAAAAGCCAAATGACTTACAAGGCCCTACAAGATCTGTCCCTCAGGCCATCTCTCTAACTCATCTCCCGCTATTCTCCTCATTGCTCATTCCACTCTACCTTGCCAGGTCCCAAACCCACTAAGCACATGCCCACCTCTATGCCTTTGCTCTTCCCTCTACTGGAGACAGTCTTTCCATAAAATTTGATATAACATACCTTCACATCCTTCAATCTCTGCTCCAATGTCACCTTACTGGAAAGGCCTTCTTTCTAACCACATGACATGAAATAGCAACTCCACCACCCTTTCCTACCCAGCACTCCTTACCTCTCTCACCTGCCTTTCCTTTCTCCATATCATTTCTCACCATTTGCATATTTTTTCATGTATTGCCTTTATCTGATCACTAGAAGATAAGGCAGGGTCTTCTGTTCTCTGCTGTATCCCCAACACCTAGAACAGTGCCTGGCATATAGTAGGTGCTTAATAAATACTGAATGAACAAGTGGTTTAGAAAACACCCCTGTGAGCCCACCAACCAGGACAGAGAACCAATTGTCTCTGCCCCAGCACTGGAGCTCCCCTCTGTGCTTCCTGTTCTCTAATGTCACTTGCTGGGCACTCAGCTCAGCCTGACTCTGCCTATGGAAGCTGATACCCTAGCCTTAGTTGATGCTCTACATTAACTGATACCCTAGCTTCACCCTCCTGTCTTCCTGATGCCTGCTTTCTGCCTGTCTGATCATTCCTGCCAGCCACATCTAATATTACTCAGGCCTTGCATCATCACCTGTAAGACCCAAGACTGTGGCCAGGCATCTCCTGGCTCATCAGGCTCTCAGGCCTGGAACTTGGCAGACAGGCCTACTCTGCACGCTGCTACCATCCATGCCATACCAACCAAAGATGCCTGATGACTTGCTCAGCAAGCACGCCAAGGAGCTGAGAGAAGAAGGTTAGGGGAGGATTTGGAATGTATGCTCTCTGATCTTCCCCAGGTAAAGGTGAGACTAGAACGCTGAGCTCTAGAAGGAAGCGGCTCCTACTTCCATGGGCACGTCTGGCGTTGTGCTGAGCTGGAGATGACACTGTAGAGAAGGAACAGGGCACAGACCTGGCTCCTGAGGTGCAGAAAAAGCCTTGAGGGAGGCAAACACCATGTGGCTTATCAGTGAGAGGCCCAGGGATGGGAGAGAGCCAGATGGCCAAGAGTTTGCGGTTCAGGAACTCCGCTCTTGGGGCAGTGAATGAGCCTGAGGCACCAGGGGGTAACCTGGCAACCAAATCAGGGGCCTATACAGAGGCAGCAGACTGCCTTGAGTGACCAGGATCACTGTGGCTCATACTGTGGGCAGAGAGAACTGAGTGGATGTGTACCACTAAGCAGAGAGAGAACTTCCATTTAAAGAGCACCAGCCACTCTGCTAGACACTTTGACTGCATTTTTTTCACAACAACCCTATGAAATATGCACAGTTATTCCCATTTTGCAAATAAGCAAATCAAAACTCAGACTTGAAATGACTTGCCCGGGGTCACAGCTAGGAAATGGCAGATCCAGAAAATGACTTCTGACTCCTGGTCCGTGGCTCTTTGTAGCAAATATGTATTGAGCATATACTGTGTAGTGTGCCAAGTGTAGCATGCACTTTGCACCCGTTTTGTCTAATTTGAGCATTATGACGGCCCTACAAGGTAGATAGATGTTGTTCCTATTTTATAACTTAGGAAACTGAAGCTCAGACCTGGTTAAGGGACTTGCCCAGCTAGTGAGAGTTGAGGCTTAGTTTTAAGCCAATGTCTGTCACATTCCAAAGTCCATAACATTTTTACTATATTCCCCAATAAATATTTGATTGAAAGAAAAAAAGAAAGAGTGAATGAGTGAACAAAGACAGCCAACTCTTGGAGGGCCTGACAGGAGACATCTGCCCTGGTGACAGGTTGGTCTCAAGTGGTGGCTAGAGCCATATAGATTGGAAGGAAAGGAGGACGTTAGATGTGTCTAGGGGGTGGATGAGGCTGGACTCAGTTTCCCTCAGGCCCTATGGGGCTATCCAGAGTGGTGAGCACTGGGTAAAGTTTGGGAGCAGGGCCGGCTTCATGCATGTGGGATCTGGGTACTCACACAGGGCCCCATGTTGAGAAAGGCCCCACACTTGGCTTAATGCTCCAGTGTGGCTGTCTTGAAATTCTTAATACTTTTTGAATAGGAGAACTGAATTTTAATTTGGCACTGAGCCAGTCCTACTGAGAATCCTAAGTCTTGGAACATTAGCCCCCCTCCATGCCTCCTGGTGTCTACTCTTTCCCCCCAGAGTGCATCCTGTACATGATTCCTGAGTAGCCTCCCAGCAGCTCTGGTGCTGCCACTCTTCTGCTCAAGAACCTCCCGTGTTTCCCTATTGCTCATTGTTTCACTCCAAACAGCTCCGCTTACAGAGCCTTCAGAGCCCCAACTCAGTCTGTTTTCTCAGGACTCCTTCGCATAGACCCTCTCCTTCTGGCCCCCAACGTGTCTGCAGGCCTCCCGGGCTTGCCTGGGTCCTCCCTCTGGGCCTTAGTGTGCTGCAAGCCTTCAATACCTGCATGTCGGGGAAGGTACCCAGTCATCCGGTGAGGAATTCTTCCTTTCCGCCAGCACACCAGCTCTCCAAGGGCAGGAGTTTTGATCTCTTCTGTTCACTGCTGTGTTCACAGTACCCAGGAAAGGGCCCAGCACGTAGTAGGTACTTAACAACAAATGGCTGAATGAATGACTAAATAAATAAATTCAGAGCTCTCCACAATCTGGCTTCAACACACTCCAGGCCTGACTCCTATACACTTCAGCCCGACGGAACACTTCTTGGTTCCCTATGTACATTCTGCGCTGTCCGCACAGCCTGGGGTGCCCCTTCTAATACTCATGTCTTCAAACTGAGCCATTTTCAAGACGCAGCTCAAAATGCCATTTCCTCGATGAAGACTCCCGTAAACACCACAGCTGGCAGTGCCCTCTCCTCTGGACTCCTCATGGTTATTGAGAGTTCTCTTAAGGCATCTGTCCCTTTCTCTGGGATAGCAGGAGGTGTCAAACAGACCTAGGATCAAATCTTCTTACTGCTTACTAACTGTGTGATCTTGACCAGTCCCTTGCCTCTCTGAGCCTCAGTTACTTTAACCGTTAATTCCACCTACATCATAGGGTTGTACCATGAATTAAATGAAACAGCTTAGTGCTAAGTGCATTCAATAATAATAATGTTATTATTAACGACAATAATAATAGCAAAATGTGTCAGAGGGCTTTCTATGTATTTGCACAACCACCTTATGAGGCAGGTACTATTGTTGTTATCCTCATTTTACAGACAGGGAATCAGACTCAGAGGTTTAGGAACCTGCTCAAGGTCACACAGATCGCAAGTGGGGAAGCCAGGATTAAGTCAGGCAGCGTGCCCTGGGCCCAGCCTCAGGGATCCCTTCCTCTCCTGCTATCCTTCCAGGGCTTCCTTATGGCTGAGGCCCCCATCCCAGGCAGCAGCAGTAGCAGCTCCAGAGCTTGCCCCATCCCAGCCCCACCAAGAGGGACTGCATTTGTTCCAAATTATCAATGGTTTGTTTTGAAATGCAAATCGTTTGTAATCATAGGGGCAAGGTAGACATAGATGCTTCTCTTGCTCTAAATGAAGCCCTTAGCCTGGCTCGCCCAAGGGAGGTTATTTTCCTCTCTCTTTTTCTTGGCCTTAAGGAGAGCATGGTTATAGTGTGGTCTCAATGAGGTCTAAATAAAAGCAAACAAGAGCTAATTCAAAACCGGCTGTCTCACCACCTGCACCCTCCCGTTTGCTGCCTCTCTGCCTTCCTTTCCAGCATTCTGGCCTTGAATTGGTGATGACCCAGTAATACCCCAGGGGGAATCTTAAGGGGTGCCATGAAACTCTCCTCTAATTCTCTAAACAAAATGAATTTGAACCTGATTTTAACTGAAAAATTAATGGAAACCATATCATCCTCAACTGAGGGTAGCCGGGGGAGGGGTGTCCAGAAACTCCTCAGAGAATCAGGAATTGTGGGACTGTGCACACCAGTGACATGGAGAACTGAGGTGATTTTCTGGATTGGAACCCCTAAACCACCTTGATCTCAGCTGAGCTGGGGACTACAGTCATCAAGTCACTCTCTGCAGGGTCTAGTTCCTCAGCTTCTGTTCCCCACCTCACCCCTCCATGCCCACTGAACACCAGGTACTGACAAGGTCACTCTCACAGGTGTCATCAGGGAGCAAAGCTCTCTTCTCTCTGTGGGTGAGGAGAAGGTAAGGGAGACCCAGAATCCAGTTTCATTTAGCTCAGCAGTACCCTCCTCCTCAGAGTTCCCTTCTCTGTACAGTTTCAGGATAGGGCTGGCTACAAGAGGAATTTGCACAAGATTTGGAAGGCAGAAATGCAGCAGCAGCCATTGCGCTGTGCAGGTTGATGCAGAGGTGCTGCTGAGGCTGGTCGTTATCACTCTGCTGGCCCACCTCGCTGGCACAGGGCAGCAGTAGGTCCTACAGTCCTTCCATCTCCCCAGATATTCTTGAGCTTCAGTGAATCCTGGGCCAGGCGTGTGTGCAGCTCTCTGGTGAAGGACACTAACTTCTTCTGCAGGTCACGCACACAGTTGAAGTTGGAAGTGGTGAGAGACAGATGTTGGTTCTGATTTGTTCTCACTCTCTCCCACTTCATGTCCAGTTTTTCTTCCTGACTGCTGGCCCTGCTCACTTATAGCAACTTCAGTCCCACTACCAGATACAGAGGCCACAGCCTTCCGTAGGCTTCTTCGTCAGCTCCAAGATGGTGAAAATTCTAATCCCCATAATAAATACCTTATTCCAGATCACTCACAGTGGTTCTGCTTCCCTGATCAAACCCGAACAGGCACAGTGCTCAATAAATGTTGTTTTATTAGTAGTATTAGATTGAGGGTTTCACAGGCTGGGACCAGGTCTTTGTCATCCGTGTATATACTAAGTGGCCAGCAGAGAAGCTGTGAGTAGCTTCCACGGGCTTGTTGAGCAGAAGGGAATTGAATCAAGGCTCAAGACAATCAGCCAGTATTTGCTGTGACCCATTGTGAGCTAGGTCCTTGAGAGGGCAGGATAGACACACAAATGTACTTGGATGTAGTTAATGGACTCCAGCCCAAATGGATATAAAACACTAACAAACAAGCAACAATGACCAATGGCCAACAATAACAAGAAGAACTAGCACTTATTGACCACATTGCATGTGTTGCCCCGTTTAACCCTCACACTAGCTTCTGAGGAAATGTGGACCTCAGAGAGATTAAGTAGCTTGTCCAAGTTGACAAAAAAGACAGAGCTGGGATTCCAATGGAAGAGCTCAGGCTCCAGAACTGTGTGGGGCTGTACCTGCCATGTCAGGCAGGGGCAAACTCTTCCCCTAATGCTGCCGAATGTGAGAGCTCAGAGGCTGGTGGGGGAGAGCCCTGGGCAGGAGGCAAGGGCCAAAAGAGGCTTCCTATTGGGATCATCGGGCCTGAGCTTGGCCTTGAAAACTAAAGAGGCCAATTCTCTTTGCCTTCTGTAACCCATCTGTCATTGAGTTCTGTGGATGTTCCATTGGAAATGCCTTTAATCCTCCTACATCTCCCATTCCAGCCCTCCTGCCCCTGCCAGACGTCCTTCCTCATCTCTGGCCTGGACCCTTGGCCCAGCCTCTTCCTCCCTGATCTCCTGGCCTCCAGTCTTACCTGTTCAAATCCACACTGGCTTCAAGAGCTGTCTTTTTCAAACTCAGTTCTGATCATGACATGCTTTCACTCAAAATCCTACCATGTCCCTACCACCTATCAGGGTTCTATGGGATAAAATAATAACGTTGTGATTGAACCATATGAAGTTGTTGCTATTCAACCGCTTTTTGACCTACAAAAATGGCAAATTCCTCTCGTTCTTCTAATATTAGTAATACCAACAGTTATAGTTTATTAAGTATTTATACTATGTTAAGCCTACACACATGCACAGCATTCTCACAAGTTCCCCACCCTCTGCCCGCTTTTGGCTGTCTGCCTCTTTGGGCCTTCCTCTGTCTTACTCTCGTTGCTTCGGCGTGTTTCTCTCTGTACCTTGGTTTCACTCCCTCTGTTGCCGTCTCTCACTGTTTCCCACTCTGTCTCTGTCCATCTCCCTCCCAAAGTTTTCTCTGTCTCTTTGTCTCTGCCTCTCTGATTCTCTATCTCTGTCTCTATCTCTCTATCTCTAGCCGTCTGTCTTATATGTCTGTCTCACTATTTCCTCTCCTTCACTGTCACTGTCACCTTCTTTGTATCCATAATTTTTCCTTTCTTCTGTCTGTGTCTATGTTCATTTGCCCCTCTTCCCGTCTTCATGAGTGTGTGTGTGTGTGTGTGTGTGTGCGCGTGCACGCATCCAGACCTGTTTTCTGACCTCCCAGGATGCTGGTGTCCGTGAGGCTCATCTGAGGCTGAGGCCCAGGGCTCCCCTGCCAGGGAGCTGGGAGGACAAAACAGACTGGAGCAGGCATCTGGCTGAGGGGGCCAGGTTCATCCTCAAGCCCAGGGCACCCTCATAAAGGCAGTTCCAGGAGCTTGTGGCTTGCCCTGGGGCTGCAGTCTCATCCTGCCTGCAGCCAGCAACGCAATTGGTACAGATGGCAATTGCCCAGATGTAAAACCCAGCTGTGCAAATTAGCTGAAGGCCTGTAAGAAATTAGACTGGATCTAAAAGAGATCAGGCTGTGGAAGAAGAAAAATGTTAGTTAAAAGAGAAAATTCCCACTCGGACCTCCAGGTCATAGATCACAGGAGAGAATCCTCAAGCCATGAGGGACTTCAAGGGGCCATCTGGCTTGGCCGCACCTCAGAACGGGTCAGGCCCCAACCGGCCAAGACAATGTCTGCCTTTCCATCTTTCAAGAACACAGGCCAGAGATTTTTCAACATCTTCCCCAAGTACCTTTTTCTGAGAATGAAGTCCTGCACTGTGAAGAAGTTTGAGGAGAGCCCAGACCACTGAAGTCACTCATACTGGGACCAAAATTGCACCCTAATTCCAAATTGCCCCCCTTCAGTCTTCCACATTTCAGCGCCTGGCACCACCATTCACCCAGATGCTCAAGCCAAAGCCTGAGCATTCTCCTGTCTTTTTCTTACCAGTCTGTTCAATCCATCAACAGTCCTGACAGCTCCAACTCCCAACTGCATTCCTAAGCTGACTCCTTGCACAACAGCCACACTTACCACTGTGGGCTAGAAGCCCCCATCATGTCTATTTGGATGACTATACACCTCCTTGCTGGTCTCCCTGACTCCACTCTTGTCCCCTACAATCCAGTCTCCATGGGAAGATATTTTAAAAAGACATGTCATTCAGATCATGTCATTCCTCTGCTCAAAACCTTCCTTTGGCTTCTCATAACACCATACCCTAAGTATTCACCACGATGGACAAAGCCCTATGTCATCTAACTGCATCTCCCCACTCTTCACCCACTCCGCTCTAGCCACATTGCCCTCTTGCTATTCTTTAAACATACTAAGCTCATTCCCTCCTCAGGGACTTTGCCCATGCAATCTCCACTGCTTAGGATGTTCTTCCCCTAGATCTTCACATGGTGCCCTCTGTCCTTCCATTCAGATCTCTACTCAAAGGTCACCTCCTCCAAGAGGCCTGCTCTGACCATCCTAGCTAAAATAGCCAATGCCTCAGCAATATCCCACAGCACTTTCTAGTCTATAACTTCCCTTTATTTTTCGTCAAAGCACTTATCACTGTTTGGCATTATATTTTATATTTATTTGACAATTGGCTGCCTCCATCACTGTTTGCCCAATGCCTGGAACAGTGCCTAGCACTTGATAAGTACCCAACGGTGGTTGAATGGATGAATGGAATCCTGTTGCTTACAGGCTGTGTGACTTTCAGCGAGTTACTTAACTCTTCTAAGTTTTAGTTTCCTCATCTCTAAGATGGGAAGAATTATATCTACCTTGTGAGCTGTTGTGAGGAAGTAAAAGAGATAGCTGATATAATGATCACAGTGCCTGGTACTAGAAATTACTGATTATTAAAATAGCCAGTGCAATTTCTACCTGATTTTTCTGGTTCTGTCCTCAGCATAAGCATAGAGTAGATACTACCCCCCTGCAAGTTGAATAACCCCAATTCTCTTCATTTTTGTGATGTTAAACATAGTGGTACAGGATGAGTGGGAGTGATGGTAAAGGAACATGGGCACTAAACTGCTAGCTTCTTGGAATCCACCCAGGGCAGGAGTGAGCCATAGAGACTTTAAATTGACTCTTAAATATACTAAAAGAGCTTAAAAAAATCATGGATAAAGAATTAAAGAAAATGATGTATGAAAGAGAATATTGATAAAAAGATAGAAATTATAAAAATAGAAATTCCAGAACTGAAAATTATGATAACTCAAGTGAGTATGAGCCACAGATGCCCCCTTTCCTCTACTGAGGGCCATAGGACAAGTGGCCAGGGTCTCTGAGTTTAAGGTACAAATCCCATGAGGTTGCATGAGGAGACATTTCATTGCCATTAAGAGGGTTTGGAGTCAGACAGACCTGGGGTCCAATCCCACTCTACTGCATAACTTTGGGTAGTGGCTTACCCTCCCTGGCCTCAGTGATGGTAATCCTAGTAGTCTGCCAGGAGGAAGAAATGAGATAGTGCATGCAAAGTACTTAGGCCAATGCCTGGTATGTGGTCAGCACTCCCTAAATGGTAGCTATTATTACAAGTATTATCATGATTTCATCCATCCCTGTCTCCAGGCAGCTCTGCATTCCAACTATTCTCTAGAGGTCTGGCTCAAATCCTTTAAACCATCGCACCCTCCTGCCAGGTAAACCACTCCAGTTTCAGACTAGCTCCAGCACATGGAGATTTTGCCCTGCACAGAGTAAAAGGGCACCAGTTTTCTCTATGGCCCAAGAGATGCAGGCTGGAGACACTGCACCCACTGTCTGATACCTATGAGAAAGAAGCAAAGACCTGAGTGACATCAGAAAAATGGGAGAGTAGGCTGCTCCCAACACCACTCCTGCCACAGAAACATCAAAAAGCACACAGAAATTTTCAGTATCAACTTTGTCAGAACTCTGGAAAATATTCAAAGGTATACAGCAACCAAGTGAACACTGAATCAAGAAAAAAGCCACTTTAAAATGCTCCTGGAACTCTCTGCCAAAACAGTAGGTGAACACAAGGTAAAGGAAGAGAGACTTCAGTGACCACACATGACAAGAAATACAATCTTTGCAAAAATAGTTTGAAAAAGTCACTAAACTAAAAGATGACTGCAACCTTCAACAATCAAGAACAGCAAACCCTCAGGAAGAAAGAGAATCTGATTTCCAGGGTAATAGCATTATAATATTAAAATGTGCACTTTTCAACAAAAATCACAGTGCATACAAAGAAAAGGAAAATATGGCCCATTGAAAGGCAAAAAAATAAGGATGCTCAGACATTGGACTTACTAGACAAACATCTTAAATCAACTGTGTTAAATATGCTCAAAGAGCTAATGGAAATGATGGGCAAAGAACTAAAGAAAACCAGGAAAACTATGTATGAACAAAATGAGAATATCAATAAAGAGATAGAAATTATGAAAAGAAACCAATAGCACCTGAAATTCAGCACCTGAAAAGTATAATAACCGAAATTAAAAATTCGCTAGGGCTGGGGGCTGGACCGGTGGTGTAGCAGTTAATTGTGCATGCTCCACTTTGGCCTGGGATATGCAGATTCAGATCCTGGGTGTGCACTGACATACCGTTCATCAAGCCATGCTGTGGTGACGTCCCATATAAAGTAGAGGAAGATGGGCACAGATGTTAGCCCAGGGCCAATCTTCCTCAGAAAAAAGAGGAGGATTGGCATTGGATGTTAGCTCAGGGCTAATCTACCTCACAGTAAAAAAATTCACTAGGGGAATTCAACAATAGATTTAAGGAGGCAGAAGAAAGAATTAGTGGACTTGAAGACCAGACAATTGAAATTACCCAGTTTGAGGAGCAGAAAGGGAAAAAAATAAAGAAAAGTGAACAGAACTTAAGAGACCTGTGGGGCACCATCAAGCAGAGCAGCATACACACTACGAGAGTCCCAAAAGGAGAAGAGAGAAAAAAAGGACAGAAAGAATATTTGAAGAAATAATGGCTGAAAACATCCCAAACTTGATGAAAGACTCAAGTCTACATATCTAAAAAGCTCATTGAGCTCCAAACTGTTGAAGGCCTAAGACAAAGACCTTGAAAGCAGCAAGAGAGAAGTAACTCATAACACACAAGAGACCCTCAGTAAGATTATCAGCCAATTTCTCATTAGAAGCCATGGAGGCAGTGAGATGATATATTTGAAGAAAATACTATGAACAACCGTATGCCAACAAATTAAATAAACTAGAGGAAATGGACAAATTCTTAGAAACACACAAATTATCAAAACTGACTAAAGAAGAAATAAAAAATCCCAACAGATGTATAACAAGTGAGGAGATAGAATCAGTAATTTGTTAAAAAACTACAACAACAACAAAAAACCCCTCCCAACAAAGAGAAGTACAGGACCACGTAGCTTCACTGGTGAATTCCACCAAACATTTCAACAAGATTTAACACCAATACTTCTAAAATTCTTACAAAAAATTGAAGAGAAAGGAACGTTTCCCAATTTATTCTATGAAGCCAGAATTACTCTGATACCAAAGCCAGATAAAGACATCACAAGAAAAGAAAACTACAGACTAATATCTTTTATGAATATATACAGTCGTCCCTCAGTATCCACAGTGGATTCCCAGGATCCCCCCTCATACCATGAATGCCAAAATCTGTGGATGCTCAAGTTCCTACAGTTGGTCCTCCTTATTGCAAGTTCCACATCTGTGGATTCAACCAAGATCCACGGTTGGTTGAATCTGGGGATGTGGAACCCATGGATATGGAAGGCTGACTGTATATGTAAAAATCTTCAAAAAAATACAAGCAAACTAAATCCAACAACATATAAAAAAGATTGTACACCATGACCAAGAGATATTTATCTAAGAAATGCAAGAGTGGTTCAACATAAGAAAATCAATGTAATGCACCATATTAATAGAATGAAGAAAAAAAGGATAATCTTAATTGACACAGAAATGCAGAAAAAGCGTTTGACAAAATCCAGGAAACGTTTATGCCAAAAACGTTCAGAAAACTAGGAAGAGAAGGGAATTTTCTTAACATGATAAAGCCATACATGAAAAACCTACAGCTAACATCATACTCAATGGTGATATACTGAAAGCTTTCCCCCTAAGATTAGAAACAAAACAAGGATGCCTGCTTCCATCACTTCTATTCAACATTGTACTGGAAGTTCTAGCTAGAGCAATTAGGCAAGAAAAGGAAATAAAAGGTGTCCAAATTTGAAAGAAAGATGTAAAACTATCTCTATTCATAGGTGACATGATCCTATATAGAGAAAATTCCAATGAATCCTCAAAAAGCCGCTAGAACTAGTAAACAAATTCAGCAAAGTTGTAGGGTACAATATCAATATGCAGAAATCAGTTGTGTTTCTATATACCAGAAATGAACAATCTGAAAAGGAAATTAAGAAAACAAGTCCAGGGCCGGCCCGTGGCTTAACGGTTAAGTGTGTGCGCTCTGCTACTGGCGGCCCAGGTTCGGATCCTGGGCGCGCACCAACGCACCGCTTCTCCGGCCATGCTGAGGCCGTGTCCCATGTACCACAACTAGAAGGATGTGCAACTATGACATACAGCTATCTACTGGGGCTTTGGGGGAAAAAAAAGGAGGAGGATTGGCAATAGATGTTAGCTCAGGTCCGGTCTTCCTCAGGAAAAAGAGGAGGATTAGCATGGATGTTAGCTCAGGGCTGATCTTCCTCACAAAAACAATTTTAAAAAACCTTAAAAAAAAAAAAAAGAAAACAATTACATTTACAACAGCATCCAAAAGAATAAAATACCTAGGAATAAATTTAACCAAGAAGGTGAAAGACTTGAACACTAAAAATTACAAAACATTGCTGAAAGAAATTAAAGACCAAAATAAATGAGAACCCATTCTGTGTTCATGAATTAGAAGACTAATACTGTTGAAATGTTGATACTACCCAAAGCAATCTACAGATTCAATGCACTCTATCAAATTCCAAAGACTTTTTTGCAAAAATGGGACAGGCAATCCTCAAAAAATTCATATGGAATTGCAAGGGACCCCATATAGCCAAACAATCTTGAAAGGTAAGAACGAAGTTGGAGGACTCACACTTCCCAATTTCAAAACCTACTATAAAACTACAGTAATCTCTGGACTGGGGAGGCAGCAGCTCAGACTGCGCAAGGACTCTATTTCGGCTTCTAGGCCCCTCAGGGTGATTCTCTCCCTCAGAGGGGCCTGCCAGTGCCTTTTCATTTCCTCACTCTTTCTGGGCTGACCCTGGCAGCATCCTGGCCTCAAACTGGGGACATTTAATGCTCCACACTTTTATAAAGAAAGAATGAGATGGTCACAGAGAAACTCAGAGAAGCAGGTTGGAGTCAGGGCTTGGCAAGGAGAAAGGCAGGGGTCTTTGCTCTGAGAGCCTTTCCCCTCCTGCACTTCAAAGACTCCAGTCATGGAGTAGAGGAACGCCACAATCAGAAGGGCATTTAGAGACCAAAGTCCACCCAACTCTATTTTATAGATGGGAGACAGATGTCTGGAAATGGGAAGGAAGTCACTCAAAGTCACACAACAGTTGAACTCAGTGAGTCATAGGACTACTGGGCTGGAAGACATTTTAAATATAGCCCAGCTTTCCTACCAACCCCCCAATTTAATGAAGACATGCTCTCAACAGCATTCCCAATGATAGGTGATTGTCAGGCTGTGGCTTAAACACCTTCAAAAACAGGGTACTCACTCCCTCCCAAGGCAGACCTGTGTTTCTGGCCTCCTGAGGACAAGTGGGCTGATTGAGAAAGTTCCCTCCTATTCAGCAAGCCCTGAATGACCATGGTAAGGCCCATCTCATGGTATCCCTCCAGGGAGACCTGGGGAAGTTTTGCCTCCCACCAGCCCTCACCTTACTTCCCTCTATCCCTCCTCTGAGCACCTCTTCATTTTGCCTGTGACTAGGATTTTGTTCCAATAAAGAAGCAAAGGGTCTCCATTTCCAGGAGCTGGCTCAACATACACTTTCCGAGCATCACTAACCTCTAAATGCAGCCGAATGGCTTTCCTCCCAAATCCTCCTTTGGGCAGGGACCAGAAATAGAAAACTTTCAGGGTTCTTTGGGGTATTTGAAGTGCCTGCCTCTAGGGTGGCCTGAATGCAATCTGAACTCGTAGTCCCATAGCCAGGCTAGTGAAAAAAGGTATTTCAGAGCCCCTGAGGCTCTGGAAATTGTCAGCACCTCCAGAGCCCTCCTTTGCTTTGGGAAGGGCCCCTCTCTACTTTTCTTCTGCCCCATCTCTGGCAATCTATAGTCCCACTTTCCCTGCTCCCCCACCTTTCCCCTACCAACACTTCAGTAACAAGCCCATTGTCTACTGTGGTCTAAACCCCTGCACCATCTTACAGGTGGGAAAAACAAGCCCAGAGGGGTTGAGCTGCTGCAGATCTATGGGTTTAGCACTTGGAGCCTCCCAGGAGCCTGCAGGAATGCCATCTTCACTCACTCCCACCTTCCTTGGCCCAACCTACTTGCACACTCTGGGCATACATTTTCTCACCTGACTCTAATATGCTCGAGGTTGGGAAAGGTCTAGGAAAGGCTGAAAGCCTGGATCCCAGGGAGGCCCTGCTGATGGTGGGCCTAGTGATTATCACCATCATTATCAGTTGGCCTTTCCCGTCTATACACATTTGCCCATAGCTCCACATGCCCACCTCTACCCAGCTGCCAGCCCACAATGAGGTTGACACTGGTGCCACAGGGCACACTGGGATGCACCCCAGCTCAGCCCAGCCTGCCCAGGCCACCATTGTCCCTGGAGCTCCCCACTGACATCCCTGCCTCTGTGCCTAGCTAGAGGTGGAGGAGCAGCTGTCCTTTGCCCTCAGCCCACTCCTCTTGCCCTGTCCTGCTCTCTCTCTTCCATCTCCCCTCTCTGCTCATGGAACTTACTTATAAATCCTGAAAACCCAAACCCCCATAAATTCTCAATTCATTCTGCAGATATTTCCTGTGTTGGGGTTTTCAGCAGCATCTGCTGGTTTGAAGTTCCCTCTTTATTTGTCCTGGGGGCACCATTACTCTCAATTTTAGCAGTTTTCCTGCTCTGTAGTCCTTGCCAGACTACATCGGAGGAAGAGAAAATTGGTGAAAGAATAATTATTATTATTGTTATAAATATATATTTCATTTCGGTTTCTTTTTTCCCCCCCTCTAGGCCTTGATGAGAATCCCAGGCAGAGGCTGGCAAGGGGAAGGCTTCTTCATGGACCTCAGGGCAGTGGGCTTGCAGTGTCGGAGCCTGGCACTTTGCCCTCCCGATAAAGGCATCTGCCAAAAGACCATTCTCTACTATTCTGCCCAACTGTACCCAGATTTCCAGTGGCTTTCTTCCCACCAAAAACTCCTGCCTCAAGTTTCCCAGTCTCCAGGAAGACTCCTTAAGCAAGAAGCAAAGCACCTACTGCAAATTAGATACTTTCAAATGCGTAAGCTTGATTATTTCTCACCATATCCTTATAAGGCAGAGATTTTTAGTCCCATTTTACAGAGGAGGAGATAGAGGCTCTGAGAGAAGTGAGTGGTTCAAGGTGATCCAACTAGCAAGTGGAAGAGCTGGGATTTAAACCCAGGTCTGTTTGGCCCCAAAGCCAGTACTCGTTCCATTGGACTATACTCCCTCCTCTCCTCTGGGCTCCTGAAGGATGTCCTTTGTGGACTCCAGCAACTCACACTTGGAACCAAGTTGCCTTGGCTTGCTCTATACTTGTTTCAGGAGTCCACATGACTGCTGATTCTCAAAATTTGAGAACTTTAGAGATCAATTAGTTTAAGGACTTACTTAATACTACAGAAAGGAAAACTGAGGCCCAGAGAGGGCATGTAGCTGGCACACAACACATTAGTGGTTTTCTTTGTGAAATATAAGCCCCTTGAGGACAGGAACATGCCTCCTCTTACATTTCTTATACATGACCCCCATATGTACTTGCATGCAACACTGGACACAATGTTCAGCACAGATAAATAAAACTTGTTAAGTGACAGTGACTGCTGGGTGCCAGTTATTTTAGTTAACCATCACAGCAACTCTATGTGGTCCAATTTCCAGAGGAGATCACTGAGGCCCGGAGAAGGAAAGTGGCTTCTCCCAGATCACATAGTAAGGAAATGGCCAAGTCAAGATTAGAACTCAAGGTCCAACAGACTCTGGAGTCCATACTCTTGTAAACGTTCCACACAGCCCCTTTAACAACAGCACCACCCCAACAGCAGCTAACATTGATTAAATGAGTACTACGTGTGAAGGACTATGGTAAGTGCTTTAAATGAGTATGTAATTTAATCTCTACGATAACCCTTTGAAGCGTCATCATTTTACAGATGAGAAAACTGGACTTGGAAAAGCTGAAAGACTTGCCCAAAGCCAAAAAACTAATGAGTGGCTGAGCCAGATTGATTTGATTCTAGCGTGATCTTAACATTCTATAGGAAATCCTCTTTATCTGCAGATAATTGATACTGTGGGGGGAGGGGGAAGGGGAATTCCACTTTCAGTGAATCTGTTTAAACTGTCATAGTAAATAGTAAAAAAAAATGTTTATTTGAATTTATCACAAAAATGGAACCAAAAATCATGACAAGCAGTTTATCTTACATTTCACAAATTTAGGCTGAAATTGCAGTTCTGTTCTAGTTCTTAGGGCAAGTGAAGAATGACTCAAGCATTAGTTGCTTTATGGTGTGATTTTTCTGATAAAACTGAATGACAGCATGGCATAACATTTTTACTTAGCTTTTCACAGCATGGTTATAAAGACGATCACTTTATAAAAAAATAATCTCAGGATTTTGGTTTTCCCAAGGATATCTCTTAATAATATGAGAGTCAAATCATTATTCTTTGAAGCCTTTATCTTGTTCTCATCCTTGTTGACTTGCTCTTCTTCAACTGTTAACTGATCTAATTCTGCCAGTCTCTCATGTGTCTATGGCTTTTCTGAGATTCCAGCAGTTTTCCAATATCATTTTTGTTGACTTTACGAACTCCTGAATCTTTTCTCATATTTGCAATTTCACTTTGCAAACTGATTATCATTGTATTTATTCTTTATTCTCTGTTGTTTATAACATCCAACAGTCAGAAAACACTGATGTAGATGCTAGTGTTAATCTGGGAGGAATGTCAGAGTAATTTTATAATTGGCCAGTTCACTAGTTGGATGATATCTTAATGGTCTCTTGCTTTACTACCTAACCTTCTGACTGCTTTACTACCTAACCTTCTTGAAAAAAGAATACTTGGATAATAAAGACCCCTTGTACCACCTCAGTAAGCTCTTGGCAATTAACAAGTATTTAATAATCAATAAGTACAGCAAACAGGAAAGTACTGGATTTATATCTCAGTCCTGTCACTTACTAGGTGTGTTACTTTGGGCAAGTTACTCTGTTAGTTCATCTCAGTGAGCCTTAATCTCCTCTTCTGTAGAATGAGAACATGGTAATATTTTAGTGTCCTTCCTTCCACTTCAAATAAGTAAGCTAATCCAATCACATCTTTTCCATTCCCCTTGTTAGTGATTGGCTCAGGAATGAACATGTGACCTAATCCTGGCCAATGAGACATGAAGGGAAGTCTACTTGGGGATCTCTGGGAAAGATTTCCTTCCTTCCAAGGAGACAAAGAGAGAGTTTTTCTTTTCCTCCAGGTGATGTTATGCCTGGCAGTGATGTTTGGAACTCCCTTAAGCAGAAGTTTTCCTGAGGATGGCAGAATCAAGAGATGAAAAGATCCTAGTTCCCTAAGGACATTGTGGAGCCATTAATTTCACCATGCCTGAAGCCTGCTATACTCTGGACATCCTGTTATTTGAGATAATAAATTTCCTAATTGTTTAAGTCAGTTTGAATCATAGTTTCTTTTACTTGCTGCTAAAAGCATCCTAATGGACACAAATATCTATTTCACACAAATTTTAAAATTAAATAAAATAATCCATGTAAAGGGTTTAGCTTAGCATTCAATACATATTACTTTTAAGTACTTGGAAATTAAAAAGTGCTTGCTTGTTTATTTACTGCCAAAAAATGGGGTTTTCTTGTGACTCTTTTTTAGGGAAGGGACAAGGTAGCAAATGTACATCTTCCTACACATCCTCCTGGTTAGGATTTTGCTGGGGTTGGGGTAGAGGAAGAAAGCCTTGGTCCTGTCCTAGAACAATCAAGGGTTGATGTCCATCAGAGGAATTGAATGAGTCGAGTGCAACTTGGTTGTTTTGACACACCAGCTATGTCAGTTAAGAGGGACTAAAGAAATAAAGAAATTAGCAAGTCTTCTGCAATCTAGAAACTTCCCAGTCAGGATCTAGGGCAACTCTAAGAAGTTCCAGAATCTTCAAAAAAGGCCTCACAAGGAAGCATTTATAGAAACTGGAATTTTTCAGCCCAAAGTAGA
Source organism: Diceros bicornis minor (assembly GCF_020826845.1). Lineage (NCBI taxonomy): Eukaryota > Metazoa > Chordata > Mammalia > Perissodactyla > Rhinocerotidae > Diceros > Diceros bicornis. Next base: position 62,837,147 of record NC_080781.1, read on the forward strand.
GAGAGCTGAGGCCAGAGAAGAGTTCCTTCTCCAGTGTTCATCTCAGATAATGGCATCACCCTCCATTCAGAAACCAGGAGTTATCTTTGACACTTCCTTTTCTCACCATCCTCCTCCATATACAGTATAACCCAAGTCCTATTAGGAGAACTCAATGAGCTAATCATGCATGAAAGTAAGTACTCAATAGGTGTTTGGTACACACTAAGTGCTCAATAGGTGGTAGCTGCTATCATTCTCAGGCAACATAGCAGCCCCGGGATGGTTGCCAAGCTATTCCCTTGGTTCCCTTGAACATACTGGTACTGGCTGACATTTTCACAATGAAAATGAACAAGGAGAAGAAAAAGGAAATACCATAATTTAAAATACTACATGCAGCACAAAACAATCCATCTAGATTAATTCCAGTTTAATCCCAGTGTAAAAGCTGATGAGCTGGGTGGATCCCCAAACTCTATCTCTTGAAGTGATAACACTACACTCCTGATGACCTAACACACCCTGGAGTCACCTTTGCCTAGTGTCTTCCCCCCAGCTCCCTGTCTGTCTCAGGCATGTGGCTTCCCTGACCCAGGATCTTGGACTTTTGTCTCATTCTTGCACAAGTGACAACTTCCTAACCCTTCCTTTTACAACGCCCCAGTAGCTCTGCTCAGTGATACACAGCTAGCTCATAGCTGATTGGCAGATCCATGGTGATTGAAGTCCTTGCACTTCATAGGAGGAGGCCTTTAGAAACCTAGGATGGCAGTCCTGCTGTAGTAGATGTTGGTGCCAGGGCCAGATCCCCTTGTCCAGCTGGTACACACATTCTCAGCTGCTGTGAGTGCTGTGGCTAATGGCAAGACCTCGGACACTTGCCCTTAGCTGATGAAAGCCACCTAATTAAGAGTTGCATGGGAGGTTATACCTGCCCCCCATGGGGGGACGGGGCAGGCAAAAAGTGACTGATACAGGAATACAGAAGTCCAGTCCTTCTCCTCAAGATGGTACAACTCTGTGGTGCGATTTATGCTCCAGAGCCCCCATATCCACTCTAGATCAGGTCAAGGCTGGATTTTACCACAGACCAAATCCTTTCTTGGCTACCTCTTCCCTATCCCGCTTTCCTGCCTCACTTACAGGTTTTTCTGGAAGGGCATGCCCGCAATTAATCACATGCCCCGAATCCCTGCTTCAGGCTCCACTTCTCAGGAACCTGACCCAAGACAGCTGGAATTTGTATAAACACTCACTAGAGCAAGCCCCCTTTTCTTCCTCCAAAACAGGGGTATCTTTTAGAGAAATCCACAGGTCCAAATCTATAATAGAACCTGGCCTTAATCACACAGTAAGCCATACATGCACATAGCCTGCAGGAAGAAGGGTAGCCTTTCTTTACACTACTCTCCCGCCTCTGGGCTTCTCACAGTTGGATAAACTACTCCAGGCAAAGGTGCCAAAGCCAGGGCACTCTCCTGAGGACAGCTGATCACAGGGATGGAGAAAGTAGATTTCTAAGGTGATAGAGAAGAGAAATGTTAAGAGCAAGTTGGAGCCTCCAGGGCAGAAATGATAGCTCCTCAGGCCAGCCTCCTCTGAGTGCTGCACACATCTCTGATAAACGGATGTTGACCTAAGTAGTGAAGATGTGGGAAAATGGAGAGAAACAATATTTGATTCAGCAGAGATGGGTCATTCATCCATTTCAGTTCAAACTTTCTTAGTCCAGGACATCCCTGTCGTCTTGTCAGGACAAACCAGAACCATCATCAGTCTCTCGCCCCTGGCAGCCACCTGACAATCTACACCTCTCACTCAATAGAACGTTATGCAAATTTAATGTTTAACAATGGTCTGGTGGTGCTGTAATTGACATTTAGATTAGCCCTAAGAAAGGATTTCCTGACATTAAAGGAAAATGTTCAGCATTACCTAAAGTGGTTGATTAATGTCATGTTCCAAATAACGAAGATGTAAGCAACTCACCACCCCCACCGCTTTTCAAATGTTAGCAACTTGAATCAAAATCAATCATGAAAGATAATATTGTTAAAGAAAAAGTACCTTTACATCTCAACTGTAATGTTTTCTGAATGCTTTCCCTCCCATTCGTCATTGGCCATCTGCCTGCTTAACGTTGGCAATTTGAGAATGATTCTCCTCTAGGTCTCTGGTGGCCTTGCTTTGCTGCTTCCTCCACCTCGCCCTTCTCAGCAGCCAGTCCTGTATGGAACTAAGAATGACTCCAGTAAGAGGAATTTAGGTGAGACCTATGGAATGACTTTCTGGCTTTAAAAGACTTGAGGCACTGGAAAAAAGTAGTGGAGGGAAGTTGTGGAATCTCCCTGGGGGAGAGCGGCCTTAGAGAGCTCTAACCCTCACAGAATCAGATTCATGGAGTCTCCGGGCTGTGATGAATTTACCAAGTGCTCAGCTTGATCATGTTTCAATACCATCAGTAATGGGGAGCTCACTTTCTCTCAAGGCAACCAGTTTTATGACAGGATAGCCTGGACTCTGAGAAAGTTCTTCCTTGTACTGAGTTCACATCTGCCTCCCTATAGCTACCACCTCTTATCTCAGTCCCCTGGGGCCACACAGAACATACCTACCCCTTGAGTAGTCTGAAGTCTCTGAAGTCACACCTCCAAGCCCAATAGCCTCAGTTCCTCCAACTGCTCCTCACAGAGGTGGGCTCCAAGCCCCTCCCCAACATCCTCACTGCCCTATAGACATGCACTAGTATGACCTCAATCTATAGGGCTCAAAATCGGACACATATTCCAGAGAGCAGAGAAGAGCAAGGTTGCTACCTACTTCATTTCGTCCCTTTACCTCTGTTGATATACCCCATGTCTACAATAGCTTTCAGGGTGGCATTTCTGCTTCCTTTCACTCCTTAGAAAGGTTTTATCTGCTGGGGAGGTCAGTTCATCATACTGGTGTCATGGAGCCTGCTCTGTGCCTGGCTGGGTATACTTGTGTGACCTTAGGTGAATGAGTTCCGCGGTCTGAACTTGTTTCCTCATCTGTGAAATAAGGATTATAAGAGTACCTACCTCATACGTTGCCATGAGAAGTAAATGAGATAATGGACAGAAAATGCCTGACACATGGCAAGAGCTTAGTATACATTAGTTCTCCTTCCCCTTCCTCATTTCTCAGCCTCAGCGCCTGGCTAACAGCTGGGGGCATCTCCAGGTCTGTGTGTGAAGGGGAAGCCAGTGGACGGAGTAACAGGACAGTAACCAGATGGCCCAGATTTCCAGGCACAAGCCTAATTTTTAATATTCTGTTCTGTGATCAGATGATACATTAGACAATCTGGCCAGATTTTTCAGTTTGAAAAATATATTCGCTGGAGCTGATGATGACACAGCATGGATGTCCTAACTTGGACCAGCAGGCCTGAGGTGGCAGAGCTTGGGTCCCGGTCAGGAAACAAGGTGTCCACACTCTATGGTGAAATCAGGCAGGGATCTTACAGTGAGCAGGTGGCAGAGGTAGAAGAAAATCAAGGCCTTCTTCTCTCCAACTCTAGAATCCAGCCTGGACTCCTTTTTCATGTACCTGGTCTCCTGCTCTAGGGTGGGCTAGGCTTGGTCTGAGGGGGGCAGGACCATCCAATATAGAGAATTGAGTGCCCCTCATGGTCGGCTGGCTGCCTAGCCTCAGGTGGGACCCTGGAGGGCAAGCCAGTGGGGAGGGGAGCTTCTCAATGCCAGGGCAACCTTGCTCCACCTGCCTTTGAGGACTGTTCCTTCCTGCTCCTCCTTCCTTTCTCCTCTTGCACTGCCTCCCTCTGCCTCTGTCTGAGTATCTGTCTCCATTTCTATATCTCCCCAAGTCTGTGGCAAATATTGGATAGATCCCCAGGCAGTTACCATGTATACTGTCTAAAGGGGGTTTTGGTCAAAAGAGCTGTAGTTTGGGAATCAGGGGAGAAGTTGGGCTGGGACCAGTCCCTGCTTATCATAAATTTACTGTGTGACCTTGAGTAAATCACATCTTCTCTGAGTCTCAGTACCCCCATGTGTAAGATGGAAGGTTTGGACTAAGTGGCCTCTAAAGGTCCTTCCGGATGGAAAGTTCCATGATTCAGCATGTGTGTATGGATAGATTGCACAGACTCTGTACATCTTTGTTTTTCTCTGAACTGTCAGCCTATTTCTCTGTCTCTCTGTCCCTCTCCCTTCTTCTCTCCCTCTCTCCCTCCTTCTCTCTCTCTCTTTCTCTGCAGGTCCTGCAGTTCCCTCTCCATCTTAGGCTCTGTCCAGCTCCCCTACCCCCACCCCCAAACTTCCTCCCTCTCAGATGTTCTGTCCTGTTTTTCACCATTGTTGAGGACGTTACTCTTCAGTAAGCACCCACTTATCCTGGCTCCGGGTGCCCCAGGCCCCTCAGCCTGGCTGCTCTGCCAGGAGCCCCACGTGCACTCAGGATACCAATCTAGCCAACTTCGGGCCTAAGGAGGGGAGCTGTGCAAGCCTAATAGTCAAGGCCTAGGCTGCGTACCGTGGTCCTCTGCTGCCACCTGTCGTTGATCCAGAGTGACATGACTCTGGGGCTGCCTGGACCCACAGGGGCCACGAATGCTGCTCCCGCCAACAGGAATCCATTACACGCGGAGTCCTGCCAGGCCTGATTTAAAGCTCATCCTGTAATCCGTCTTGTGCCCCCTCTGTGCCTGTCTCCGGTTTCCTTGCCTGTGAAATGGATGAAAATTGTCTTCAACTCTGGCAGAGAGAGGTGAGGAGTGGGGGCTCAAGGGACACCTGGCTTTACATCCTGCCCCTGCCCTTGGCTTGGTGGGTGACCTGGGATGAATCCTTCCCCTTCTTTGGAGCCTGTGGGGAGACACGGTTGAGAGAAAAAGAGCAAGATGTATTCTTGTCTTTCAGGCAAGCAGTACATGGCTGAGAGGCTGGAAATGGACATATCCACTGTTTCTAAAAAGCTTTAGCCAGCCCACAATTCCGTCTTAGCAGCCAAACCTTTCCGTTTTATTCACCTACTCACTCACTCACCCATTCTTTCCATCAAGCAGCCCAGGGCTGTGGGAAACAGCACTCAGCTGGGAATCAGGAGCCCTGCCTTGTCGGCTTAGCTCTGCCATTGGTCCCTAACCTGAGACAAGCCTGTGCCTCTCTCTGAGCCTCTTCTCTTCTCCGTGACATGAAGGGTTTGGGATAGACCACGGTAAGCCTAAATCCCATCCCCCATTCTGCCATTCTAAAATGATGATTCTTTGATTGCAGGTGCCCTGCCAAGCAGGCTGGCTGATGGAGCAATTACACGTCCCCACTCAGAGATGAGGGACATCCTGCTTCGTAACCCCTGGACTCCCTCCATCTACCTCCTAGACCTCTGGATGGCCTTTGCAAAACCAACCAACAAGGAGCCCTTGCTGAGTTCCCCCTTTCTTCCCCCAGGGCACTGTTCTGGTGCCAACTGTCAGGTCACATGGCTGGCACAGAAGACTAGACATTATCTAGCCCTGCCCACTTGGGTCCAGAAAGATCAGCACTTCCTGGCACCAAGTCCTTTAGACTTCCTCCTGGAAATGCCAGCCCCAGAGTCCCTGGAGGATGAATAGGCTGGAGCTAGTCCGAGTCAGACAGAGTCCCAAATTCCTGCCTCCTCAGGTTTTAGGCCACTGAAACTGCTGCTGTCCAACAAATAGCATCTGAAAAAAGGCCTTCTTGGGGTGCAGAAAAGCCCAGCATGGAGGCTGATGGCCTCCTGGCCCCAGCCTTGCTCCCAGAAACACTTAGCTGAGGTCAGGGTCCCCGGGCCAGCTGTGGCCTCTCAGCCCAGTTGCAATGCCACTGGCAAGGTGCTGTGCATGGAATTGCAGCCAGGTAGCAGCCTCTCAAGAGGAGCTGCCTGGTGGTGTCTGGAAGCTGTTCTTCATCTCCCCGCCCCTGCAAGCCCCCCATCCCCCAGCCACCCACGAGGGAGGTCCTGCCCACATCTGCTGCTGGCCATTGCATCTGCAATGGATTACAGGGCTGGCCCTGGCTCAGGCTCATCCCAGATGTGGATTCCCCTGGAATGTGACTTGTCTCTAATTGTCCAGCCTCTGAAGGGTCCCAGCCCTCTCCTCTTTGTCCACCCCTGCTGCACCCCAGCAAGAGTGCTGGGGCCTTCCTCCTTTCCCATCGCTCCTGCCGGAACAGCCACAGCCGGGACCAGGGCCAGCCCAGTGGGGGGCCACACTCTCCTCCAGCCTGGTCCATGGGGCTGGGAGTGGGAGGTCTCAGCCCATCCCCCATCTTTTTTCCTGGGGCCAGGCACTGAGGGGCAAAGAGGGAAACTCTGGAAAACTCACTAGAGGTGAAAGAATTTGGCTCTGCAGTGCAGGCTTCCCTAATCCCTGGCCCTTCCTGGGAATGCCATTAACCTCCCCAGCCCCACTGATGGAAAGAACAGCTCTTCCCTGGGCCAGGCCAGCTCCTCAGAGGCTCCCAAATGACAGTCTGGCTGGGCAAAGTGGCTCCCCTGGGTTCCAACAGGCATCTTCATGCCCCAGTGGTTGCAACAGCCTCCCAAGTGGTGGCGTAGGCTCTGGTCTCTCTCACTACCCGATCCTTCACAGGGTCTCTTGAGATGTTTTTAAGACACAAATATTAGCCCAGACTTTGGCTTTGAAACCTAGCTCTGCCATAGACTGGCTGTGTGGTCCTGCAAAAAGCGACTTCACCTTTCTGAGCCTCAAAAATCCTCCCGCATGAAAGGAAGATACCACCATCATTACTTGCGGCTGACGTTTATTGAGTGCTTACTATGGGCCAGGCTCTGTTTTAGGCACTTGACATGTCTTACCTCAGAAAAACCCTATGAGAATTGTGCCATTATTGCCTCTGTTTATACAGATGATGAAACCGAGCCACTGAAAATTTGCATAACACACCCAAGGTCACACAGCTAGTAAGTGGTGGAGCCAGGATTTGAACCAGGCCTGCTGAACCTGAATGTGCAGACAAGATTGATTCCATTAATGGAACCTAATGTAATCTGTAATGTATTATTGTTAAAAACAATAATATGATCATCTCCCTGCTTAAAAACCAGTAGGTCCCCAATACTTACAAGATAAACCTCAAATTCCCCACCTGGCCTTTCTGGCCCTTCAGAATCTAGTTCTGATTCAGTATTTTGCCTCTGCCCTGCCCTCTTTGCTGTAGCTCTTTTCGACCACATTTACCACTTCCTCACATTTATACTCGCCACTCTGTGCCTGTGGACCCTGTGCTCCTCTCTGCCTGGAACCCCTTTCCCTGTACACCTGCTGTTCTACTCATTCTTCAAGATCAAGGCCATCAGGGCCCCTGTCAAGCCTTTCCAGACAGCTGATTTCTCCTCTGTGCATCCATAGCATTTTGTCCATGTATCTATTACTGTGCTTTTTACACTGTATTCTTTTTGTTTTTCTTTTTGTGAGGAAGATCAGCCCTGAGCTAACATCCATGCTAATCCTCCTTTTTTTTTTTTTTTTGCTGAGGAAGATGGGCTCTGAGCTAACATCTATTGCCAATCCTCCTCCTTTTTTCTTTTTTCCCCAAAGCCCCAGTAGATAGTTGTATGTCATAGTTGCACATCTTTCTAGTTGCTGTGTGTGGGACGCGGCCTCAGCATGGCTGGAGAAACGGTGCGTTGGTGCACGCCCGGGATCCGAACCCGGGCCACCAGTAGTGGAGCGCGTGCACTTAACTGCTAAGCCACAGGGCCGGCCCTACACTGTATTCTAAGGGGCAAGTCTCTCCCTGTCTCTGGGCCTCAGTATCCCTGGTGGATAGCTTCTAAGGGCCCTTCCAGACTTGCCTTCTCATGACCTTGAGGTCAGTGCATCAACAAGCTCTAAACTGGGTATGACCCCAGCCAACAGCTTGGGAGGGTATACAGAGGTGAAGAGAAGAGATGGCTTAGGAAGGGGGGGTGAAATCCTGAGTTATGACACTACTTCTCCCTTTCTCCCTGCCAAGCCTCTTTCCTCCTCTTTCACAACCCACTTGAAAATCCACCTCCTCCAAACAGTCTTTCCTGTCCCTCTAACAGTACCAGAAATGGCTCACCCATTCCACAATGCCCCAACTCAGGAACAGCTGCCTCTGACAAACCTACATTCAGCAAGATCAACCACTGCAGTTTGTTGTTTAGCTGAGGGGTGCCCCAGCCAGCTATTTTTGCCCATGTATCTGTATGTCTGTCCATATTTCTGTTAGGATTGGTGATTTCCATTTGGAGGGCCTATGTCCAGAAAACTGATCCAGGCCAGAAGCCCTAGCTGAGAACCTAAGCTAGGCCTCAGGATTACAGTTCTTCCCTCTCCCGGTCATGAACCATAGAAAGACCAGGGCATATCAGAGCTGGGAGGGCCTTTAGGGCTCATCTGGTCCACTGCTGCCCCCCACTTGTCCCCCAGTGGTACAAATGGGGAGCTGTGATGCAGAGAACTTGCACAATGTCTCAGAGCTAATCAGAGACAGAGCTGGGAGTAGAGCTCTCTCCACGGCACCACCAAGTCCTCAACTCCCAGCCCCTAATCCCTCAGCTCAGGGTCACACCCTGAGCTGCTTCAGCTGGAGTCAGAGATAGGGCTGAGAAGTCCCAGTCCAGTCAAGGCTCTCTGGACCCCTTCAAATGTTTTGCCTCTAGAAAGCCTTCCCAAATTAGCCCTACCTCGGTTCTGACCCCCTCTCCACCACCGCCTCAGCATTTACGCCTTCACAGCACACTAGGCTAATGAGGGTGGCTCTGGTCCCCCTCTTCCACGTTATATGACATGTGTCCTTCCTGAGGTCTGTGTCCCGTCTCCCCTCCTCAAACAACTGACTGACTGACAGACAGAAGGACAGATTGACTGACTGGCTGATTGCCTAGATGGCCAGAGCTAGTTGACAGATGGACTGTCTGGCTGTCTGATTGACTGACAAACTGTCTTGCTGGCTAATAGAGACTGATGGTTGATGGACAGGCTGACTGACAGACAGATGAACTGACAGACTGACTAATTATGGAAAGACCCTGGAGGGTCCATGAAAATCGGCACACCAAGCAGAAGGACAACACATACTGAGAATCCCTCAGGAAGCTTTTGTCAAGACACCTACAGCAGCCTGTCACCAATGAGACACAATGAGACACGGGGAAGTGGGGGAGGAGTGGTGGGAGAGAGAGGCTAATGGAAACCAGATGTGCTGCTGACCTGCCTCAGTGAGGGGCCCCAGGCAGGGACTGACCTGGCTCCTGGCACCAGGACATTCCTGGTAGGCACCTTGCAGAAAGGCAGGAAGGCGCCAAGAGGGCTGGGAACCTTCCCCCGAGCATGCTGAACCTCCTCTGTACTTCAAGAAAAGGAGCCTCATCCTTCTCCCTGTCATAGCCTCCATCTAGCTGACATTTAAAAATAATAGACCCCGTCTGGCTTCTTACAAAGGAACAGGGCCCTCAGTAGGCTCAGGATTTTGAGCTGGTTCCTATTAAGTTCTTTGCAATTAGTGCAATTTCCCACTCAAACCCTCATCATTTTGCTGACAAGTGGAAGTGTGTTTGGGGGCTGCTTTCTCATGTTTTTCAGGGTTGGTCATTTCATGCCCTCCATGTCTGTCACTTCTGTCTTCCTGTACTCCTGGGAGGGAGCAGGTATACATCTTGGAGGAGGGATGGAGGTTCCTTCCTTCCCTCCTTTTGAGCCTTACCTAAAGAGGCCCATTTGCCCACAGGGCTGAATGCTCAGGCCCTGCAGGTGAAGAAAGTAGGAACCTCACTCCCCTTCACAGTCTTGCTAAGAGGAACAGGCTGGGGCTCCAAGCGAGGCCCCTGGAGTCTGGGAGTACAAGGGAGGGAGAAAATCCCGCCTCCAGACTGCTGGGTCCGTGGTCGGTCACACATAATTGCAGTCATAACAAACACATTTGAAGCTCACAGGCCTGTGCAAAACAATGTGATTAATAAGGGAAGACATAAAGCAAATTAGCATGCCAGACAAGCAAATTGTTTTCAGGGCGATGGAGCAAACCGGAGGCCAGGCCGCCCTGCTGGCCACCTTGCTCCCCACCCCACGCCTGCCCTACCAATTTATGAGCTTTCCCACTTACTGCCCCCTAGCAAGGGCCATCTGTTACTCACAGTCTAGGCAGAACGAGAGGCAACAAGGGAGGGGACAAGGCCATGGGCAGTATGCAGTGAGGGACAACAGAAAGGGCCTGGACCAGAAGGCAAGATACATGAGTTCTAGTCCTGGGTCTGCTATGGATCAGTTCTATGGTACTGGTGGGTTAACAGGACAGACATTTCAGCTCAACATAAGGAAGAACTTTCTGGAAGTCTGAGCTGACCAAGGGGGAAATAGTGAACTCCTACACTAGAGGTATGCAAACAGAGCAGGGGCTTAGCCCATCCATTGGGATGTTGTTGAAACATGTTGAAAGTTTGCTTCCCACGCTGTGGTTCTATGACTCTGTGACCTTAGGCAAACCACTTGACTGGTTTGAATCTTAGTTCCTCATCTAGGAAGAGGGAATAATAAAAAGCCCTGTCCTACCTCCCTTAAATCGATATTGCGAGGCCTAAAAGAGATGCTGTGTGCACGCATGCTATGGCAAGAACTAGAGAACCATAAGGGACGATTCTGAGTATCACTGCTTCTCGCCCACCAGTGTGCCCTGTGCTGCTGGGGGAGCAGGCAGTGTCCTAGTCCATCCTTTCTGCTTACCCTAAAGCTTCCCAGCCCCCGAGATCCAGCTGAGACTCCACCTCATCACATCCTTGACCTTACCAGCCTCCTGACCTCTCTGTCTTGAGGTGCTGCAGACGGTGGCATTTGTAGAATTCACAAGATACTCAGTTACCTGGTGTTTCTCTAACATCTTGAACTGCTCCTAAATTCTTTCATGATCAATTGTCTCTCTCCTCATCCAGATCATATTTAGTTCTTCATCACACACTATGTTCCAAAAAGTGTTCAAAGCAGAAGCCAGACTACAGGCTCCATAAGGGCCAGGACTGGATCTCATGCATCCTGAGCAGACCATACATCATGTCAGTCAGAGTTCTGGATTACACACACCAGCAACAGTTCTAGCTAACTTCCCCATACAGGAAGGATATAGCTCACAGAATCACCCAGAGGATTATGAGATCTAATCATTGTACAAGGGAGGTGAGGTCCAGCCAAGATCTTGCCCTAGGAGCAGAATGCTACATGCTGTCACTAACACTGCCACCTCTGGACACTTATCCTTAGATATTACAAATAATCTCTTGCCATCAGTGGGAGCACCTGATTGGCTGCATTTAGGTCACATGACTGTGCCTATAGCTGTCATGGAACTGGAAAGAGAACTACCTGTCTCCCTTTGGCATCTAGACTGCTTCCCACCTGTCTTGAGAGTCCCTCCCCAAACAGGCAGGGTGTTCAGAAACTGGTCAGTCACCACCACCCCTCTCACCCAGTGCTACAGCAGTCACTCAATAGTTGTGGGCTGGATTTGATTTACGTGTTTACAGAGGTTTTCAGAGTCCTCTCAGGCTCCAGCCTACACCACTGTTACATATCACTCTGCTGTGGTTGGCCCCTCAAACTTGCTGCACAGAGAGGCATGGCTCCTATCTCAGAGAAGTCCTCTATGAATTCCCAAAGTGGAACATTGAAACTAATAATCTCTGCTCAGCTACCTGCATCCAGGCCTCCCACTCCACCTTGTCCTACCTTTGGCTTTCCAGGTTAAAATCTTTATTGTTTATCCTCCTGTTTCCAACTTTACCTCATCCTTTGGCTGTGATGCTTTTTCTTATTTTCCAACCTGTGACCTCTCAGCAATCAATTCTGATTCTATCCCAGCAATATTGTTGCAGGCTGCCTTGGGTAACATCCCACTCCATTCACACCAGATCTAGGGAGCCCCCACCCAACAGCATAGCTCCATCTCCTTCATGAATCAGCCTGTCCCCAGAGTACCATTCATACCCCTACTTCCACCACCAGAGCACCACCAGTGCAGTCAGGAGACTTGTTAAGAAAGATGTGTGGTGGAGGAGGGGATGTTGGATAGATGGTCAACAGTGGCCATTCTACTTGAGTCAGATGTTGCTCATAAAATGATTGTCATGGCTTTGTCTCTATTTTTACCTTTATCTATAGTCCCATTTGCTTTGGGGAATAGGGTCTGAACTTGCTGGGAATCTATTCCAGAGGGTATTGGAGAAGCCACACAGGAATGAGTCCTGTACTGCCCAGCACTCGGCTAACTCCAGCCTGAGACTCTTTCAGATTGGCTGGGAGTTTTCTCCCCAGCTAAGGTAAGGCTTGGAGGTTCCTCATCCCTACTCTCCTTGGTATAGCTGCCAATCATTCCATATGCCTCCCTACAGCTACTTCTGCATCAACCACCAAAACTTGAGTTTTGACCTAAAATGTAGGCACAGTTGCCCCAGCCTACTTCTAATCACTTGTAATAACCTCAATTTAATCTCATAACACCAAGTAATTGTATCAACAAGGATAATTCCAGGCGGGCTGGCCCGGTGGCGCAAGCAGTTAAGTGAGCGCGCTCCGCTGCGGCGGCCCGGGGTTCACCGGTTCGGATCCCGGGTGTGCACGGATACACCGCTTGTCAGGCCATGTTGTGGCGGCGTCCCACATAAAGTGGAGGAAGATGGGCATGGATGTTTGCCCAGGGCCAGTCTTCCTCAGCAAAAAGAGGAGGATTGGCATGGATGTTAGCTCAGGGCTGATCTTCCTCACACACAAAAAAATAAATAAGTAAAGGAAAGAAAAAAAAAAAGGATAATTCCAGTGGGTTGTGGCAGAGACAGCCAGCTGTCCACCAAAGATTTGTGCTTCCCTTCCAGAGTATAGAGTTTTTGCTGGAAACCAACTGCCTAGCCAGGGACTACATTTTCCAGCTTCCTTGCCTCAAAGATAGGCCATGTGATGGGTTTTGTGGCAACAGGAAGTGAGCAGAAATGATAGGTGTCACTCACAGGCTGAGATGGTTAAGTATTAGGTGTGTTTTCCTCATGCTCTCTTCCCCTTTCCTTGCAACCTTAAGACCTGTGTTGAAGATGGTGGCATTATAAGATGACTGAAGCTGAATCTCTGAATGACAACAAGGGGCAGAGCACCCCCACCCCTGCAGACCACATTGGACTGATGTGAGCTAGCACTAAACTTTTATGTTAAGCCCTCGAGATTTCGGGGTTGGTGTTAGACAGCAGTTAGCCCATCCTGACAAATACCTTAGGCCAATCACGCAACTTAGTGTTGTCTCCAACAGCCTGGCTCTGAGAGGCTCTGATCAGCACTGTTTTGAACCTGAATCTTTGCAGAGCTTTTAGGCTCCCCTCTCTGCTGCCTTATGTAAATAGATGTTTAATCTCATCCAAAAAACAGAACTTTGGATCCTCTCTGCCAGGTGGCCAAGACCTTGGCATATGCTTCCCCAGCACTTTTTCATCTCCAAAGGACTTACACTAAAATCAACCACCAAACATGGCTGAAGCATTTTGCACTTTCAACCCATGTACCCCCTCATAAATGAGGCCCTGCAAGCTTTCTAATGTGCCTCCTTGGCATAGTCTCTAAGATATTACTTTCAAAAAATATGTACTCTTTAGCACATCTGAGCCACTCCTCAAACTCCTTTCTCAGGAGGTGGTCTCCTGCTCCCTGCCTGCTACAGCATACCCACCCCCAAACAGGCCACTGAACTCCGGAGCTATTGGTACCTAGTTAGCATCCAGCACAGGCTGCATCCCTTGCTCTAGGGATGCAGATCTCTAGGGATGTGTCCCTGTGTCCCACTGACTCCAATGTCTGCTGGGCTCTTCCAATCCATTCTACCATATCCCTTGAAGAATATGGAGGGCCTCATCTCTCTAGAAGTGAACAAATTGCCTCTAAAAATTCTGTGTTTGTGTCTGATTTCCTGAGGGAAATGTTAGGTTGAAACCAGCCTAGAAAATTCCCAACACAAATAGACTCCCAGCTCCTTGATGAAGCACCCATTCCTAAATGTGACCCTCCTCTAGGGACTTTAGTACCGAGGTCACAGCTGTCTCCATCACATCCCTCTCCTACTGGGAGGGGCTCCTTAGCACCCTTACTGCCTGTACTGTGTCCACTTTGTTTCCTCAGCCCCAGGCCCATTCTACTAACAATTTAGGGGCCACAAGGGCCACTCCTGGACTCAGTTCTTCGGTATGCTTTGTTTTTCGTGCAGCTGGACTCTGTGTCACACTTCAACAGTTCTGGACAGGGCCCTTCCCTCGACCCCCCAACACACACCATGTAACCCTGTTATGTCCTTTAACATCAGAAGAGTGGGCTAGTATAGTCCTTTACTGGAAGAAAAAAGTCTTACTATTACCTGCTCAGTCACATGCACAGAGTCCAGAACAATGTGAAGATTAGGTCTTTACTCCCAGCTCCGGGTGCCTATTGCAATCTGGAGAGTCCTCCCTCCCCCTCCCCACTCTGGGATTAGCTCCTCTGTCCGAATCAATGGCCTCAGCAGGCCTTTGTTCTCCCCTTTCAGGGCCACCCATTGAGTTGCTGTCTCGGTGTCTCAAGGAGCCTCTCTTCTAGGAACCCCTCGTTCCCTCCCCCAACCCATGCCCCTTGGCCTTTTAAGCTCTATGTCCCCTCAAGATCCTATCTCTTCTCCTCCTTGTCCTTAGGCTTGGGTTGTCATTCATACTGTTGTATCTAGGTTGTCACTGAATGGAGCTAGAAAGGGCTTTGGACCCTTTCAGGTAGAAAGAGAGATCAAGGAAAGCACTCCTCACTGGTCTAGCTTCAGGGTCAAGCAATTACAAGACAATCAGGCCTTTCAAACTGACAAGAGTGACCGCCTCTTAGCATGCCCCTTGTGTATAATGCTGCTAAAAGAATCTCATGTTGATCTCCCCTCTGGGTTGCATCACAAAATGTCCCCTTCTGTTATCCCAGCTTGGTATGCTCAGGGCCCCAGGAAGGGTGCAGGGGGAAGAAAACCCTTTTAGCCCCATTGGACCACTCCATTCATAGCATATTATTATGGGTTTCTTCTCAACCTCTCCAGATGTCAACTTGGCCCATCTCCCTCATTTATTCCATTCAATCATTCATTCATTTATTTATCAAAACTCACTGTGTCAGGTCCTAAGCAAGGTGCTGGCATACAGAGACAAATAGGATGGAGTCTCCACTCTCCAGTTGCTCCCAGACCTGTGAGAGAGACACACAATGGAAACAGACAAGTACAATATGCTGCATTGTGTGCCATGACAGAAGGAAGCAGAGAGGAGTGTGGGAACATGGAGAAAGGTCACCTCGCACAGACTGGCATAGTTAGAGAGGACTTCCCAGAGGAAGGGGTACCTGAACTGAGGCTTAAAAGGTGTAGGAGGCAATCCAGGCAGAAGTAACAACTAGAGGAAAGGTGGGGGTGAGGTGGGGTGACAGCAGCATGCTGCAGGCAGGCAACTTTGTAATTTAGCGTTGCTGGAACAGAAAGTACAAGAGAGGGTGTGGCAAGACATGAGGCTGGGAAGACTGGTAGGAAGCAGGCTCAGGAAAACCTTGGGATCAAACTAAGGAAGCTGGTATTTCACCTGGCTCCTATCGCCCCAGGGTGCTGGTCGAATATTCAACAACTGGAAGGGCATGCTCTCCGACCAGTCAGAGTGAAGCAATGACCAATCAGAACAGAGGCTGCCTGAAAACTGCCTGTATGGAACAATGACTAGTGAAAGGAGTGGTCTCACCCAAACTTTTGCTTCACATTTGACCCCAGGATTTGTCTAACTCTGTGGTAGGGGAAAAGATCTGTTAATAACTGAAATTCAATTTCCTAAGAGTCTAGGAGGTGAAAATAAAAATCATATTTGGGTTGATTTAGTGAAAATAAAGAAATTGGCCATTTCTTGCACTCCTGTGTTTGTCAATATAACAGAGTAAGGCAGCTACTAAAAAGAGTTATCTGGGCCTGGAGTCCTCAGGTGCTCACCTGTGGGTATAAGGGAGGGGCAGGGGGAAGAAAAGGCAGCGTTTTTCTGGGTATGCCCAGTGAAGCTAGCTTGAGGTGGGCTAAAACCTCTAGGGAACCCTCCCTTCCCCTAGCTTGGTAGTACATCACTCTATTAAATAATTGGAGTGCCCTCTGGTGGGCTGCAGGGGCCCCAGGGCTGAGGAAACCTAAAAGCAGCAGATTGATGTGCCTGTTGCTAAGTGATGCTCTGGGCTAAAGGATCGGCATATAATATCCCTCCGAGTTCTGGCCCACTGCAGCTAGCTTCACAACAGAGTGGGGTGGGATGGGCCAGTGGCAGGGGCAGATAATCATAATTACAGCAGACAGGGGCTGCTCTGAGCCAATAAGCTGTGGGGAGGTGGGCGGGTCAGTGGTCCTCTTTGTGAGTGTTGGAATCCCTGAGGCTGCCTCCAGTGTCCTGTTATGCCCTCTGGTTGACTTCACACTTGGGCTTGGTGAGCAGTACAAAAGGGCACCTTTTTTAAAGCTCCTTCCCAAATGGGGCCACCATATAGGTACCTGGGCGGAGATGCAGATGCTAGAGAAGTGGCTGAGAGCGTGGGCTTTGAAGCCAGACTGCCAGAATTCAAAGCCCAGTTCTACCACTTTCTTAGCTATGCAAACTTGGGCAAAGTACTTAACTTCTCTGTGTCTCAGATTGCTTGTCTGCAAAATGGGCCCACCTATCTCCAGTGATGTTGTAGAGGATTAGATTAGATAATAGGCATAACAGCTTATCACAGTGGCTGGCACATGGTAAGCACCCAATCAATAGTCGCTGTTGTTACAAGGGATCCAAGGCCAAAGGGAGTCCTGAGTTGGGGAAGGGAAGGGCCATTTTTGCAGTAAGATTGGCTGGCAAGTGTGGAATAATGGCTTGAGGGGGAAGGGTCAGAGTTCTTTGCATGGCCTCTGTCCCTGTGGGAATTTGGGACTTGGGGATATATATAGTGGTCCTTCTGGTTGCCCAGGCACAGATTTTTCTCTTTCCATTGGCCTTATGTCCTCTGATAAGAGAGTGCCATGCCTTAGGCCTCTTGCCTGATGTCCTGACAAGCCAGGACGCTTCAGGTGTCCACCAGGCTGGTATGGTAATCCAGGTAGAGGTGCTGGCTTCAGTCTTGCCAGGGGCCATGTGGTGGTACTGGGATGATTCCTAAGACACCTTCTGTCTTCGGTCACTTCTAGGACTGTGGTGGCTGGTCCTGGAACTCTGCAAGCGCCCAGAGAGCACTGGGGCTGGCCTGCATGTGGTACTGAGAGGCTTGTAAACTGCAGGAAGGACCCAGCCCAGTGACATTTCCCAGGTCCTGAAATGGGAAGTCACTGGAGAGGTCTGTGTCCCCAGGCTGTCAGGTGTCAGTCAGCAGTTCTGACTTCCTCTCATAGTTAGAATCTGACAGTAGAATCCCTGGGATTACAAGCCTGCTTTGTGGCAGTCTGCAACTGCCCTGGGCTGTGGTGGTTCCTGCTCAAGTCCATGAACTTCCAAAGCCCTTCCAAGGTGGCTTTCTCAGTCATGAACTCTTCCTTCCACTGAGTAATCAGAACGGTATTCCTAATGACAGCAGTGCATTTATCAAGCAACTTCTGGGGTGGCAGAACAGCCTTGTGAAGAGTGTGAGCTTTAGAGTTAGCTAGACCTGGGTTTAAATCCCGACACTGCAAAATTTTTTAACATCTTTATTGAGATATAATTCACATATCATACAATTCATCCATTTAAAGTACACAATTAAATGGTTTTTAGTGTGTACATAGAGTTGTGCAACAATCACCACCATCAATTTTATAACATTTTCATCACCTCAAAAAGAAACTCCATACCCACGAGCAGTCACTCCCCACTCCCACCCCAATCCCTGTTAAAGAAAACCAAAGCCAGATAGTAGTCAAAGTGATAAAAACAGATTTTATTCAGGAACTATTGCAATAGGGGAAAAGAGACCTCAGTACAGAACTGGGCTCAATTCCAAATACAACAAGGACAAGTGGGGATTTACAACCAAGGAAAAGGTTGGGGACGGGGGGCTGGTGGATGGAAAATTACTAAGAGGGGAGTTCAGGGGTAGGGGGATGCTTGTTAAACTGACCTAACAGGATTCTTACTGAAAGCAGGCCGGGGGATCAGACATTACCTGGGGTATAGTGGGAGATAAGGAATTTGATGTCAAAGGTGATCAGACATTGAGAGTGATCAGATATCGAGAGTGGGGGATTCTTGCTAAAACTGGGCTATGCAGGCATGAGAACAAGGCCTAGTCGAGAAAAGGGCTTGGGGGAGCCTGACTAAAGTTTGGTCAAGGAGATAGTCTTTGTCAACCCTCCAGCCCCTGGCAACTACCAATCTGTGTTTCTGCCTCTATGGATTTACCTACTCTGGAAATTTCATATAAATGGAGTCATACAATATGTGGCCTTTTGTGTCTGGCTTCTTTCACTTAGCATAATGTCTTCAAGGTTCATCCATGTTGTAGCATTTACCAGTACTTCATTTCGTTTTATTGCAAAATAATATTTCATCATATGAATATTCTGTATTTTATGTATCCATTCATCAGTTATTGGACATTTTGATTGCTTCCACTTTTGGCTTTATGAATACTGCTGTATGAACACTTGTGTACAAGTTTTCTGTGGACATATGCTTTCATTTCTCTTGTGTACATACCTAGGAATAAAATTGCTGGGTTACATGGTAACTCTGTTAAACTGTTTGAGAAACTGCTAGACTGTTTCCCACAGTGGTGGCACCATTTTACACTCCAACCAGCAGTGGATGAGGATTCCAATTTCTCCACATTCTTGTCAACACTTATTATCTGTCTTTTTGATTGTAGCAATCCTGGTGGACATGAAGTGGTATCTCAATATGGTTTTGATTTGCATTTCCATGATGGCTAACAAGTTGAGCATCTTTTCATGTGCTTACTGACCATTTGTGAATCTTCTTTGGAGAAATGTTTATTCAAATCCTTTGCCAAATTTTTAATTAGGTTATTTTTTTAAATTATTGAGTTGTAAGAGTCATTTATATATTCTAGATACAAGTCCTTTATCAGATTTGCAAATATTTTCTCCCATTCTGTGTGTTATCTTTTCACTTTCTTGATGGAGTACTTTGAAGCAAAACAGTTTTTAATTTTGATGAAGTCCAACTTATCTATGTTTTATTTTATCACTTGTGCTTTTGGTGTCAAATCTAAGAAGGCTTTGCCTAATGTGAGGCTTAACTCTTAAGTTTTCTTCTAAGAGTTTTATAGTTTTTGCTCTTCCATTTAGGTCTATGATCCATTTGGAGTTAATTTGTGTGTATGTTGTGAGGCAGAGGTCCAACTTCATTCTGTTGCATGTGGATTTCCAGTTGTTCCAGAATTATTTAAAACACTATTCTTTCCCCCATTGAATAGTCTTGACACTCTTGTCAAAAATCAATCGACCTTAAATGCAAGCGTTTGTTTCTGGAGTCTCAATCCTGTCCCATTGATCTCAATGTCTATCCTTATGCCAGTACCACACTGCCGTGATTGTTGTCACTTTGTAGTAAGTTTTGACATCAGGAAGTGTGAGTCCTCCAACTTTTTTATTCTCATTCATATGATTTTAAGGATTAGCTAGTCTAATTCTGCAAAAAAGCCAGCTGGCACTTTGATAGGGATTGAGTGGAATCCATAGATTAATTTGGGAGTATTGTCATCTTAATATCAAAATTTCCAATTCTTGAACATCAGATGTCATTCCATTTATTTAGATCTTCTTCAATTTCTTTCAGAAATGTTTTATAGTTTTCATTGTATATATTATACAGTGTATAATATTATACTTTTGTCAAATTTACACCTAAGTATTTATACTATTTTAAACAGAATCATTTTCTTAATTTCATTTCAGATTGCTCATTACAAGTATATAGAAATACAACTAAATTTTGTATATTGACCTTTTATCCTGCAACCTTGCTGAACTTATTTATTAACTCTAATAGTTTTTTTGTGTGTGTATGTGTATTTCATAGGATTTTCTATATATAAGATCATGTCATCTGTAAATAAACACAGTTTTACTTCTTTTTTCCAATTTGGATGCCTTTTGCTTCATTTACTTGCATAATTTCCCTGGCTTAAACTTCCAGTACAATGTTGAATAGAAGTGGTGAGAGTAGACATCCTTGTTTTGTTCCTGATCTTAGGAGAAAGGATTTGGTCTTTCACTGTTAAGCAAGATGTTAGCTGTGGATTTTTCATATATATCCTTTATCAGGTTGAGGAACTTCCCTTCTCTACCTAGTTTATTTCACGTTTTTATCATGAAAGCATGTTGGATTTTTGTCAAATGCTATTTCTGCATCTATTAAGATGGTCATGCAGATGTTTTTTCCTTTATTCTATTAATATGGTATATTACATTGATTGGTTTTTATATGTGGAACCAACCTTGAATTCCTGGGATAAGTCCCACTGGGTCATTGTGGATAACCCTTTTTAAATGCTGCCAGATTAGATTTGCTAGTATTTTGTTGAAAATTTTTGTGACTATATTCATCAAAAGATATTGGTCTGTAGATTTCTTTTGTTGTGATGCTTTTGTCTGGTTTTGCTATCAGGGCAATGTTATCCTCATAGAACGAGTTGGGAAGTGTTGTCTATTCTTCTATTTTTTTGGAAGAGTTTGCAAAGGATTGGCGTTATTTATTCTTCAAACATTTGGTAGAATTCACCAGTGAAACCATCTGAGCTTAGGCTTTTCTTTGTGGGTAGTTTTTGTTGTTGTTGTTGTTGTTGTTAATTCATTCTCTTTGCTTGTTATAGTTCTGTTCAGCTTATCAACTTCTTCCTAGGTCTATTTCAGTAGTTTGTATCTTTCTAAGAATTTGTCCATTTAATTCAAGCTATCTTATTTGTTGGCATAGAGTTGCTTGTAGTATTTCCTTATAATCCTTTTTATATCTATAAGGTCATTAGTGATATCCCCTCTTCCATTCCTGATTTTAGTAATTTGAGTCCTCTTTGTTTATTCTTAGGCAATCTAGCCAAAGGTTTGTCAATTTTGTTGATCTTTTCAAAGAAACAAATTTTGGTTTCATTGCTTTTTTCTACAGTTTTTCTACTTTCTATTTCATTTATTTCCATCCTAATCCTTATTCCTTTCCTTTCCCTTATTTTAGGTTTAGTTTGCTCTTCTTTTTTCTAGTCAAACACTGCCAATTTTCTTGCTGTGTCACCTAGGTAAGTCACTTCATCTTTCAGAGATTTAGTTCCTCATTTGTAAGATACTAGGGCCTACCTCAGAGGTTTGTTGGGAGGATGAAATGAGATAATGCAGATGAAGTGCTTAGTATTGAGCCTGGCACAGAGTCAGTGCTTAACTAATGGTAGTTTCTGTTATTTTTTCGTGCCAGGTCCTGTACTTGGTATTTTACCTATGTAACACTGCAATTATACTCCACGATGTCTTGCAAGAGTAGAATCCATTATAATATTTTTAAAAAATATTTTACTTATGGCCAATTCAAACATGTTTGAAGCCTAGAAAATGGTGTAAACCATTTCTCCACTGTTGACATCTAATAGTCCTTTAGTACAAAGAGTCTGCCTCAGATAGGTGTCTGGAAAGCTCTCATCCCTGAGTTTCCCTGCTTCTTTCCTCTATTATTCCTTTACCTCCACTTCCACCCCAGGGTCCTGGCCCTATCCTGCTACCACTTCTTGTGGTCAAGAATGGCAAAATTTCTTAGCTCCTTGTGGCCATGACCAACAGGAAAGGCTCTTGGCTCTGGGAGGAGAGGGGAACCTCCCATTCTTCAGTTGAAGTACCTTCCAAACCAACAAGCATCTCTATTGCTTTTATCCATTCCCTCTCTTGAAAAAAGTCAATGCATTGTTGTGATAAATGGCCTCCTCTTCACCTGAGATGAAGATGAGAAGGAACAGTTGAATGACTTATGATGCAAAAAGACTCCATCCTTCTCGCCAGGAGTAAGGATGGCAAGGAACAAGCATCCTAGTGGAACTCTTTGTACCCTTGCAAAGAAGAGTACTGCCACCTCACTCAGTGAGTTAGGAGAACCTGGGGGACATCAGGGGTCTCTGCACACCAGGCAGCAGCTATTCATATCAGATATATCTTTTTTGTGTGTGTGAGGAAGGTCAGCTCTGAGCTAACATCCATGCCAATCCTCCTCTTTTTGCTGAGGAAGACTGGCCCTGGTCTAACATCTGTGCCCATATTCTTCCACTTTATATGGGATGCCGCCACAGCATGGCCTGACAAGCGGTGCGTCGGTGCGCGCCCGGGATCCGAACCCGGGCCGCCAGCAGCGGAGCACGCGCACTTAACCGCTATGCCACGGAGCCAGCCCCTTCATATGAGATATATCTTCCCTGAGCATTCTCAGCTAACTTCAGGATAGTCATCATGTTGGATTTCCCAACATGCTCTGGGAGTGACTGTCCCTGGATCCTCCAGTTAGACACTAAGAGTATCCTTTTCTCAAGAACACTAGCTGCATTCCTGTCACAGAAACATCTCCTAGTTCCAAAGGCTCAAGCTCTGAGGTGTCTGGACAATGTGAGAGGAGGCTTGCTAGTTCATGGTGCTTTGGAAAGAGCTGCCCACTCCTATCAAAGATTGAGGTAGTCATGGGATTCCCCCTCAAAATTTATCACACACACCCCACTATCTGTCCCCATGTTCTCCTTTCTTCAGCAGCTTTGAGAATAAACAGCTAATCTGATTATCATCATTATTGCTTTGAGTTGGGAGTATCCCCTATCCTAATTACTTCCATGATGGGTAAAGGTTGTTATGATACATTATGTCAGTGATTCTCAAAGTGTGGTCCCCAGGCCAGCAGCATCAGCATTCACCTGGGAACTTGTTGGAAATGCAAATTCTTTGTCCTTATCCCAGACCTACTCAATCAGAAATTCTGAAGTGGGCCTAAGCCATCTATATTTTAACAATTCCTCCGGGTGATGCTGATGCCACTTGAGTTTTGAAAATCATTGTATTATGGGTCCAGCTTCTGCTCCCCCTTCCAGCTGTACTTTGTAAAGTGGCAAGCATTCTAACCAGTTCACTGTCAGATACAGAATTGTTGTCCAGTGGTACAGTAGCTTTCACATGTTGTAGCAAAACTTGATCTCTGAACAGTCATTCGGGTGTCTTACACAGGTGTCACAGTGTTTTTCCTTTGTGTCTGGGGTACTGTGTTTTCACCATCACCTGCCCATTAGCAGATGGGAATGTGCTCCTTAGCTTATCTGCAACTGGGCCCTTATCTACCCATCTGGGCCCTTGCCACTGATCCCAAACAGATACCAATGGTCCAAATATCAGGAAGGTAGGTGGGAGACCAGGGGCATCCCCCTCATAGTATTATGTGTATGGACTCAAAGGGCCACATACTCATTCTACCTGCTTCTGTTATGGCCAGAAGGACCCCACCATGTTTATTAAAGTTCTTTAAATTTCAATTCAGGGGTTCTTTGAATAATGACAGGAGTACTTCTCACTTGTTGATTCCTGCCAATTGAAACAGTTTCTATAACAACCAACTCTCAAACTCTCTCTTGGGCAGAATGCATCCAAACAAAAATGCCTCCCAGCACACCTGTGCCATTATGGATGCTCTGTGATTCCAGGTAAGGCACACTGGGCACGACAAGTAGCAAGACATCAATGTGTTACCTAGGTGATGGCTTTCTTATTCTAGGGGAAAAATCAATTAATTCTAGGGGTTTGGTGGTTGATTTGTTTCCTTGTAGGTTATCTGTGTGGGCAATGATTTTACTGAATACCTGAGATGCAGTTGTCACCTTTTGCCTAAACTTCCTTCGTTATTTTGGGCCAAAGAAACTTAAGTAACTCTACATCCATTTCCTCCCCAAATTGTTCAGTGTTACACATTGCCCATGTACCATAGGGTCATATTTCTAAGGTCATTCCACCCACTTCTACAGCATGTTCAAGGGCATTGTAGCACCTTATGCAATACTCCACTCATTAGGGACACTCTGTGGCTTTCCTGGAGCCTAACACTCATGCTTTGGGAGGCAGCCCTCACATTCCCCACCAGAAGAGCTTATACTTACACCTCTTCTACAGCCTGAAGCTCCAAATTATACCATTGAAATGTGTCCCTTCTCCATCACTGGAAGTGAAACTGGCTTAAATAGAGAGAATTCATAACTGCTCTGAACATGGGTTATAGGAGTAGCTTAGGCTTGGAGTCATGCCTTCCTGTTCAGAGAGGGAGCCCCTTTTCCATCACGGATTGCTTGTGGGCTTTATAGAAAAGAGTCCCTACATCTCTGTTACTTACCCAATTGATAATGAATACTGCTAAGGCAGCCACTCAGTAGCATTCAATTTAGCATTGTTAAGGACATATGTTAGAGAGCTGATACCCAAACTTGGAAGAGTAAGAATTTATCCATGATATTTCATTCACTTCAAGCTAAAAACTCAATTTTTTCTAGTTACTTGAGTTGCATGCTTAGTCCATCAATTTGTATACCTCTTTGTTTTCTAATAAATGTCTTTATGGCTATAACCTTATTTCTGAGTACAGCTTTGGCTGCTTCCCACAGATTTTGACGTTTTCATTATCACTGACTTCCAAATAATTTGCAATTTTCATTTTTGTTTTCTCCTCACCCCATGAATTATTTATATGTTTTTAAATGTCCTAATGTATGAATATTTATCTTTTTATTATTTATTTTTTTATTTTATTGCATTGTGGTCAATAAATATGATCTCTATAACATACATTTTTAAAAGATTTATCAACAGTCAATTTATATAACCATTCTACACGCATATGAAAAGAATGTGTGTTTTTTAATTGCTGCATGCAAAGTTTTATGTCTATACACATAAGTACATACACACTGTTTACATCGTTGAGCTTGTTAATATTGCTAGTCAACACCTCTCTATTCTTAATTATTTTTTATCTAGTGATTGTTCCATTCTGAGAGTGGAATGTTAAAGTCTCTTGCTTTAACTATGGAATTGTCAACTTCTCTTTGCAAATTTTGTTTTATATACTTTGAAACTACTTCTTTAGTTACCTATTATTATTTTCTACCTCTATTATATTTTCCTGGTGAATGGTTCCTTTAACCAATGTGAAATTTCCCTCTTTGTTCCTTTTAATGCTATTTCATCTGATAATAATAATGCTTACTTTCTTTTTGTTATTTATTTGTCTGGAATTTCATTTTCTATTCCTTTATATTTTCAACCTTCTTTTGTCATTTTATTTTAGCTATTATTTTTCTTCTAGACCCAAGCTAGAGCCTCTGTAATTTAACAGGTGAATTTAATCTCTTCACATGTATTTTTACTATTGAAACATTTGGACTTAAATCTGCCTTATTTTGTGTTTTCTATTTACCTTGATTGCTTTTTGTTTTTTCTGGACCGAAGAAACAGTTTTCTTTTCTCTACTGATTTTATTTTCTCTACTGATAATAAAACAGTTTTATTTTCTCTACTGATTTGAACCTAAACATTTGAAAAGAAGGAAGGAGGCTCAGAGAGATGAAGTGTTTGGTTCAAGGTCACACACTTAAGCATGACTTTAAGTGACTTTGCCAAGAATAAAGCCCAGTTCTAATTGACTTCAAAGTCAACTGTCTCAGATCCTTTCTGGAATGAGGCAGGGTATAAATAAGCAAACTCAAAATCTGGACTCTTTCTAATTTAGATAATGACAGCTAACCTTTATTGAGAGCTGACTATGTGCCAGGCACTCTTCAAAGAGCTCTACCATTTTGTACACCTCACTGTCATGAGTTTGAGCAGAAAGTAAGCACAATGAGTTATGCTGGGCAAGACTGTTCCCTGCCCAGTATTGGAGGCATCCACCTCTGCTACATGGACATAGCAGTAGAGGTGAGCATTCATCTTCCCAAACACACAAGGTAATCCACCAATCTCCATCTGAGGAGTCATTCATTTTTTCATTTAACCAATATTCATTGAGCACCTACTAGGTACTATGCGTTAGTTTGTGCCCTCTTGGACCTTATATTCTAGTGAGGAAGGCAGATAATAAACAAAAAAAAACAACAACAACAAAAAAGAAAATTAAGTTTTCAGATAGTGATAAGTTCTATAAGAAAATAGAGTAGAATACTTTAGAGTGACCAGAGAGTGGGGATACTTTAGATAGGATACTCAGATAAGGCTATCTATAGGAGGAGGTCTGTCTATATCTACAGGTGGCTATAGATAGTACATCTGTGTGTCTCACTGTGTGTCTCACTGTCTATAGTAAGAGGTATTCAGAGAAGGCCTCCCTGAGGAAGGGATATTGGATCTTATAAGCTGAGTAATGAAAAAGAGCAAACCACGTGGCTACAGGGGTAAGCATTCCAAGCAGAGGGAACAGGCCTTAAGGTGGATCTTGGTGTGTTTAAGGTAAACCAAGAAGGCTAAAGGAAAGTATATAGACAGGGAAAGTAGTGGGAGATAAAGTCAGAGAGGTGGTTAGCAGCAAGATTATGTAGGGCCTTGGAGGCCAAGGTTATGAGTTAATTTTATTCTAAGTATGATAGGAAGCCATTGGAGGGTTTTGTTGTTGCTGCTGCCTTTTGTTTTTGTTGTTTTGTTTTGTTTTATTTTGCTTTTAATCATGGAAATTTTCAAATATACAACAAATTAGAGAGAATCATATAATGAACTTCCATATACCCATCACCCAGCTTCAAGAATTCACATATGACCAATCTTGTTTCATATGTGCCCTCCACTCCTCCCGTATACACTGAATTATTAAACATAATCCAGACATCATATCCTTTCATCCATAAATATTTTATATATAGCTCCAAAAGATGAGGACTCTTTATTTTTTAATATAACCACAAACATTGGAGGAATTTATACATGAGAGTGGTGTGGTATGATTTGTATTTAAAAGATCACTTTGGCTACTTGTGGAGAACAGATTATAGGTACTCAAGGGTGGCAGTGAAGAGATCAGTTAGGCTGCTACAGTGGTCCAAGAGACAGATAGTGATGGTCTGGATCACGGGTAGCACTGGAGATGGAGAAAAGTCAGGCTACTGATAGGAGGTAATAGTATCTCATGAAGCTATGAAACCTTTTAATTACAAGGTTCTAAGGGAGTTCCTGCTCCAAGACCACAATTGCCTTTGTCAGCATTATCCAAATGCTTTGAGGGAAGAGAATGGTCCCAGGGAACTCTATCCTGAGGTGGCTAAGGATGGTTGCTCCGCAGGTCACCCAAACCATCTGGGCTGAGGTATAAATAAGTATGATGCCCAAATATGTCTCAACTTCATAGTTTCCAAGTATGTGTGGGATGCTGGTCATGACATGGTAGAACACTCCTAGCACTGCTAGGATGGCCAAGATATGATACCTGACTTGGTGGTCTGGGGTCCTACCTACTTGTGAGGCTGCTACAAACTTGCTGAGATCACTGATTCTGAAGGCTTGAGCCAGGACTGAGCCCCCAAGATCACTGCTTGCCAGACCAGCCAACAGCACTGTAGCCACAGAAAGTCCTAGCTGTGGTCAAAGAAGGAAAGGACAAGTGCAAACTAGAGAGGTGGGGTTGAATGTAAGATTTTATCTGGGGATTGAACTAGACCATAAAATAACATGGGACATGGGAGGAGGACGTGAAACAAGTCACAAGTTTGATGCTAAGAAAATCAACAACAGGTTGGGAAGCAGTACACATGCTGGATCAATGAAAGTGATTCAGGGCATGGGCTTCAAATCATTCAGGGATATCAGAGGCCAGTTCCAGCTATGTGGTTTGAGGTTTGGGTGGAGGTGGGTGTGGCTGATACTAGGAATTCTATCAGGCAGGATGAGACACAGACAGATGTTCCTCTACTTGTCTACCCCTTTTGGGGTTACAGATGAAGGTGCATATCTCCTGAGACCTTCAGTTTCCTGAATACCCAGGCCTTTCTGAGCTTAGCCAGCAGAAAAGGGGTGAACAATTGTGGAGTAAGTCTTGTGTGGTCATGATTTCTAGGCCTTGGTTGTCCTAGAGTAGTCTTAGCTTACTATTTTGAAGGGTGGGTAAAGCCTCCTCCATTTTCCCCAGTGATCTCTGTCAATAACAATCCAGAGCACGCATGTGTCTGTCCCTGGCACAGAGTGTCCCCATTTCATATAGATCCAGGCCTGGAAATGAGAAAATGACCTTGTCCCTCCCAGTCCCAGGAGGAGGAAGCTTTCTGAGTTTATGCTCCAAGGATATCTCCCCATTTCAGCTACTGGCAGAGTGGGCTGAACAGCTGCCTGAAAGGCCCACATTAAGTGCTGACAACAGTAGATCAAGGTGAAAGCCACTGCTCTACAGTGGGGAAAACAGGGAATGAGTGACCACAAAAATCAGCAACTTATCCTGGTCCTACTCAGGGCATCTGGGGAAGGAGTTCACATGTAACAGGCCTCTTAGCAGGGCTCATCATGGTGATGATGGTAATGATGATGATGTGATGGTTACCACTTATTGAACACTTATTGTATGCTAGACAGTACACTAAGTGCTTTATATTCATTATCTCAATCATCACAGCAACCCTGAGAGGCTCTTATTATTATCCTCATTTTACAGCTAAGGAAACCAAAACTCAGAAAGGTTCTGCAATTTGTCCAACATTACCAGCTGGTAAGTGACTGAGCCCAAATTCAAATACATACAAGCTGACCTCAGAGCCTGAGCTCTTAACTGCTTTGCTATGTTGCCCAAAGAAGGTATCCATTCATAATACAACAAATTTGAGGCAGGGAATCAGTAAGGTCTGCTGGACTAGATCTCCATGGATAAAATTGCATGCCAGTCTGGAATATACTATGGCTTGGATTGACAAGCAAGCCCTGAATATGAAAATGGAGCAGGCATGAAAGTAGGATGGAGGAAAGAGCAGTCGCAGGGAATTCAATTCAGATTTGATGATGCCTGTCCTAACATGTATGCCTGGCTGTGAGTAGTAGATGGTAGGATCACCCAAATACACGCACTCTTTTTAGCTGTAAGAAGGGCCCAAGTAACAGTCCTAGCCATGCTGGAAAACAGTTGTGGCCTCCTGTTCATATGCTAGCCATATCCACTGGGCACCCATTTGATGAGATTTCCCATTTCCAACACCTAAGACATTGTGTAAGAGCCCTGTTAAAACGTTCTAAAAGTGCTCTCCAAGTAAGTGGCATCATTCTAGAGAGGGTTTGGGCAAGACTGTGGAATTCCAAGGCATAGAGACCAACTGGCCCTACCTTGGCTCTTAGTGGCAGATCACCTTTGGTAGGGATTGGTACATTCCCTCTTCAATTCCTCCAGGAACCCAGCATAATCGCCATGCAGGGGAAGGTTTCCTGACTGTGCACATAGAAAAGCCAATGTTTTGTCCTCTCTTGTCAGGCTAGAAATCCTTCAGCTTTGCCCCCACTGTAAAATTCAAGACATTATTAAGCTGCATCACAAATCCAGGAGGGCTTGTCACCCATGTGACTATTCTCATGGAGGTTAGTGTGGCTGTAGATAGGAATACCCAAGCTATGTGATTGACAGTCTTCACTCCTCATTTCTACCCTGACATTTCCTATAGATTCTCAAACTAACCTGGTTAGAAGTCCACAATCCACCTTCTACTAGTTAATCCCAGAATATTATCACAATCTCTTTCAGTGAGCTTGGCAGGCACACAAGCCAATTTATCTGCCTCTAAGGTACCTGGAATACTGACCAAGGACACAGCCTTCCAGAACAGTATAACTTCTCAGAAAAATCAAGAAACAGAGAAAAATTATGTCTGCACTGAGATTTTGACTATGCCACACGTTGATGTACCAGGGCCCATATTTCTAATAAGATACCATGGTAGTCATAAATGCTATTTACCATTTATTTCTGGCTTTCCTCCTTCAGGCACATGGTAGAATTGCAATTCCCTCACCCTTTTGAAGTTAGGCATGGCCACGTGACTTGCTTTGGCTAATGAAAAATGAGTAGAATTGACATAGGTTACTTCTTGGTAGAAACTTTAAGGGTCAGTGAGTGATTCAGCTTGTTCCTCTCTCTTCATGCAACAATCATGGAAATGAGTTGAGATAGAGGCTGTGTCAGCTTGAGTCTCTGATGCCTATGATGAGCAGACCCCTCAGTTGACCTGCAATGGACATGTAGCATAAACAAAAAACAAATCTTTATTGTTTTAAGCACTAGTTTGGGGGTTGTTTGTTA
The DNA here is from genome assembly GCF_020826845.1 of Diceros bicornis minor. NCBI lineage: Eukaryota > Metazoa > Chordata > Mammalia > Perissodactyla > Rhinocerotidae > Diceros > Diceros bicornis. The sequence goes on from NC_080781.1 coordinate 62,867,387, forward strand.
CCGTAGCATACCTTAACCTATCTTGACTAATACAGACAAGTATTCTCTCTTTCAGAGATGAGAGGCTCAGGAATTCAAGGATACAGATAAGATCTTAGGATTTTGGCTTTTCTGGCCCTCCGCAGTCCTCACTGAGACCTCAGATCTTTGGATAAAGGAAAAGAACAGGAAAATATGATGTTGGCAGAATTACTTAGTCTTAACATGGTGACAATAAGTAACTACTTCCTGTTTTGAATAACCTCACCTTCTTGGGCCAACTCAGAGGTTATTTATAAAGCTGGATCTATGAGACATTTGTGAATATAGGAAGGTGGCAAGTGGAAAATAGCCTTCCAACTATCTTTGAGGACCTTTTCGCTTCAAACCAGACTGGATCACTGATGGAGTATGTGGCCAGCAGCCAATAATGGTGGTCCTCAACACTCTGGTTCTTATTTTCTCCCTTTCATCTATTCTTAATTTTCTATTCTGACTATTTCTCCCATTTTCAGTCTTGCTCTTACTCTTTGGACTTGACTTCCCCCCAGTTTTTTGACTCTTGGCATTTACTTGTTGGCTCTTGCCACTCTAGGGCACCACAACAATATCTTCCATTACTGGGCACATATTATACACTAGACACTATGCTAAACATTGCCTCATTTAATTTAATTCTCACAACAGCCCCGAGAAGTAGGTATTATTAGAGTTTCTATTTTATAGATAATAAAAAATGAGGCTCAGAGAGATTGTCAGCTAGTGAATGACAGCTTCAGAGTTCCAATTAATTGTATCCCATGCTTACCTAACATAAAAGCCATGTTTTACCACCTCTACAACCACCCAACTCTGGCCCTTGGAACTTAAACTATAGCAGCTACCCAACCACTGCCTGACTTTCCAAAGGGGCCCATCTCAGCCCTCACTAAAGGATTAGACACCACAGACACTTTGGACAGTTTGAATAATCAGTGTTGCCCTTTGCAACAACTCCTAGATTGACTTCCCCAGCCTGCCTGGATCAAGGGGCAATAGTGAAGCTGGATCACATTTCCATTTACTCTCCAAACCTCACTCCCAAAAGCCCCCAGTCTGGGAAAGCCCAAGTCATCTTGGCAGCATCACCTCTGAGCCAACCCAATTATATGTCTAAAAGGCCAAAAATCCTTTTTATAGGCTTAGGCTTGTCAATAAGCTCCTCAAGCCATCCAGGGAATATTTTGGGGCCTTTGGGCTTGGTGAGATTATAGAGGCTCACAACCCGCCTCTTTGTTTTTCTAGGCTGTTTCTGTGATCTACACCACTGAGGTAGGCTTCCCAGTAGCGACAGGAGCACCATCCTATCACAAGAGGCCCCTGAACACTGGTATAGGGTACTTTCATTCTTGTGCTTGTTTTTCTAGGAAGTGACTGTAGCCAGGATAGACTCTGCAGGACGGGAAGAAGAGCTGCTCACCAGCAAAGCTGCTTCAGATGCCTACAAGCCTTAACTCAAGGGGGCTCTGGACAATCCCTGATCACGAGGTCAAAACATCACATCCTAGACGAGCTTCTTCTCAGCCCCCATCAGTGCAATTGGTCCTCTTCCTTGGAGGTTTCAGTTTCAGATCACCGCCTGGTTGTGAGTTCCTTCTTCCTGAGACACTGTGGCCCCAAAGACACAGGAAGAGCTATGTGACAAGATAAAGGATCATTACTAGGCGGATGCATACACCATCAGGATAAGGTCCACAGTGTCTCAGAATATCTTCTAAAGACAAGAAGAATGGGATGAGAAATGTGCTGCTCTACCAGGAGACCACAGCCCATCCTATCAGGGGAAGCCTTCAGACATCTCAACCATTATATAGCCCTAGCAGGCCACTGAGGTCCATTCCAGGAACTAGCTATGGCTCCCAGGACTTCTGGTGGCCACAGATCAGGCTTGCACCTTACAGGACATTGACATCCATGGGAGTTTACAAATCCAGGAGGCCATTGAGTCTATTGAAGTCTCATTGAGACCATTGCAAACTTTTCTAACAGGACATGCTCACCTTGTGATCTGTATTGGGCCTAACTTCCCTCCCAGGGCCACAAGGCCGTATGGTGGTGGTAGATGCCCTCACCATGGTGGCATATTTCATCTCTTGCTCCAGATTTTCCTCTATACCAGCGACCGCTGCCTTGTTAAGCAGGAACTTCAATTTTGTCTCTAGAGTTTGTAGGTTTGACAGTCTTCAAAGCTTTCTCTGTCCACATTAGATTATTTATCCCACCACCCACAAACCAGAGAATATATTGAGTCCAACAGCAGGACCATAGAAGGGTACCTCCTGGTCTAGACATTACAACCACCATGAAGGCTCCACCTACCTCCCCACCACAAAGCAAAGCTCTAAGAACTCCTTGTCCCTCTCCACCAAGAGCATGTCCTGGCATTCTAACTACAAGCTTCACTCACAGCTTCCTCAAACCACAGAGTACCATCATAGCCACAGACCACCCAGGAATACCTAACAGAAATTCTGTGGGATACAGCAGGAAACTATACCAGGCTTATGGCAACAGGCATCAAACACCAGCTAAGGCTTGGCTTGTGGGAGGCAGAAGATCCATTTAAAAGATTAAGAAATGGTCCTCTATAGCACTGGATATGACTTCTTGAAAAGCATCCATTGTGCAAGTCCCTCATCTGGGCATATCTTCTGGCTCTAGGCTGTGCCTACGACATTTTTGGAGATGGTCCTTTTAATTATGTATAAGGAGTCGGGCTGTGGTAGTCCAAGATAGGGACCAAAGAAAACCTTCCCAAACCCCCTGAAAGGCTTATGCTTTTGTGGAGGCCCTGAGAGAGGCCTTGACCATTCTTAAGAAACCCCGACAAAAACTGGACAGCCACTTACAAAAGAATGAAAGTAGACCATCTTCTTTCACCATACACAAAAATTAACCCAAAATAGATCAAAGACCTGAAGGTGAGACCTGAAACTATAAAACTCCTGGAGGAAAATATAGGTAGTACACTACTCGTCATCAGCCATAAAGGGATTGTTTTGAATTCCACGTCTACTCAGACAAGGGAAACAAAAGAAAAAATAAACGAGTGGGACTTCATCAGATTAAAGAGCTTCTACAAGGCAAATGAAACCAGGATCAAGATGAGTAAGGAACCCACCAGCTGGGAAAAAATATTTGCAAACCATATATCTGACAAGGGATTAATCTCCATAATGTATAAAGAACTCACACAACTGAATAACAAAAAAACAAACAAGCCGATCAAAAAACGGGCAGAGGAAATGAACAGACACTTCTCAAAAATAGATATACAGGTGGCCAATAGGCACATGAAAACATGCTCAACATCACTAATCATCAGGGAAATGCAAATCAAAACCACACTAAGATATCATCTTACACCCGTCAGAATGGCTAAAATCACCAAGACAAAAAGCAACAAATGCTGGAGAGGCTGTGGAGAAATGGGAACCCTAATCCACGGCTGGTGGGAATGCAAACTGGTGCAGCCTCTATGGAAAACAGTATGGAGATTCCTCAAAGAATTAAAAATAGAAATACCTTATGATCCATCTATCCCACTACTGCGTATCTACCCAACGAACCTGAAATCAACAATCCAAAGAGGCTCATGCACTCCTATGTTCATTGCAGCATTATTCACCATAGCCGAGACATGGAAGCAGCACATGTCCCTCAACTGATGAATGGATAAAGAAGATGTGGTGTATATATACACCATGGAATACTACTCAGCCATCAAAAAAGACAAAATCATCCCATTTTCAGCAACATGGATGGACCTGGAGGGTATTATGTTAAGTGAAATAAGCCTGAAAGAGAAAGACAAACAGTGCATTATTTCACTCATATGTGGAAGATAAACCAACACACGGACAGATAGAACTGTTTGGTGGTTACCAAGGGCTAGGGGTGTGAGGGGTGGGCACAAGGGGTGGAGGGATGCACTTACATGGTGACTGATAAACAATAATGTACAACAAAAATTTCACAATAAAAAAAAAAACCTGCCCTGAAAAAAAAAAAAGAAACCCCAACAAAGAACGGCAGTTTGGCTAGAAAGCAGTAGCTATAAATTTGTAAGTGTACGCTGATATCCTTCATGGTTCACAGGTTCAGAATTCTAGAAATTAGGACAATGTGACTGACATTTTCTTACTCTCCCTCCCCTATCCTGAAGGTCTTTCTCTAGATTGGTCTAGAGATAGTGGTCTAAGGACCACATAGACCATTCAAAGTTGGAATCCATTCATCTACAGTTCCCCTATCCACAGAATAATAGCTCAGAATACTCATGGGAGGCATGTCTCAGAGAGTGTTAAGATATCATGGAGGTGGTCCATCACATTTAGTCTAGGAGAACATGGGAGATATATTCCACCTTGTGATTGGAAGTGTTTATCCCATTCATATTTAATGTTATTATTGACATGGCAGGATTAACATCTGTTATTTCGTTATTTGTTTTCTATATGTCTTACATCCTTTTTGTTCCTCTGTTCTTTCATTACTGCCTTCTTTTATATTAAATACATATTTTCTAGTCTACCATTTAAGTTCTTTTGTTACTGTTTTATTAGATTTTTGAGTCATTTTCTTAATGAGTGCTCTGGGGATTACAATATGCATCTTAACTTGAAACAATATAGTTCAGATTAATACTAACTTAATTATAGTATATAGAAACTGTATACTCCAATATAGCTCCCTTCTACTCCTGTCTTTTGTGCTATTATTGTTATTCCTCTTTATATACTACAATCTTATTAACACAGTTTTGTAATGATTTTTTTATGCATTCACCTTTTAAATTAGCTGGGGGAAAAAAAAGTAAAATGGTATATTTTATACTGTCTTTATATTTATCTATGTAATTACCTTTACAAGTGCTCTTTATTTCTTCATATGGATCCAAGTTACCATCTAATGTCCTTTTTTTTTCAGCTTGAATGACTCCTTTTAGTATCCTTGTAGTGCATATCTCCTGGTGACGAATTCTCTCTGTCTTTGTTTATCTGAGGATATATGTATCTTTCATTTTTTGAAAGATAATTCTGCTGGATATAGAATTCTTGATTGACAGTCTTTTTCTTTCTGCACTTTAAATATGCCATCACACTGTCTTCTCAGTTCCTTTGTTTCTGGTGAAAAGTCAGGGATCCCTTGTATGTGATAAGTCATTTTTCCCTTGCTGCTTTCAAGATTTTCTCTTTGTTTTTAGCTTTCATCAATGTGACTGTGATGTGCCTAAGTGTGGATCTCCTTGTGTTTCTTATGTTTGAAGGTCATTGTCTTTCTTAGATATGTAGATTAGTGTTTATCATCAAATTTGGGAAGTTTTCAGCTATTATTTCTTTAAATATTTTTCTGCCCTTTTCTCTTTCTCCCCTCCTTCAGGGATTGTTATTATGCATATGTTGGCATACCTGATGGTGTCTCCCAGGTCCCTTTGGATCTGTTCATCTTTCTTCATTCTTTCCTCTTCCTACTTCTCAGAGTAGATAATCTCAATTGTCCTATGTTTAAGCTTATCAATTCTTTCTTCTGCCAGCTCAAATCTGCTGTTGAGCCCCTCTGGTGAATTTTTTATTTTAGTTAGTGTATTTTTCAACTCCAGAATTTATATTTGGCTCTTTTTTATAATTTATATGTCTTTATTGATATTATCTACTTGATGAAACATCATTCTCCTACTCTCCTTTAATTCTTTAGAGATGGTTTCCTTTACTTCTTTGATATATTTATAATACCTGATTTAAAGTCTTTGTCTAGTAAGTTCAATGTCTGGGCTTCCTCAGGGATAGTTTCTAATGACTGCTCTTTTTCCTGTGTGTATCATACTCTCTTGTTTCTTTGCATGTCTAATAATTTCTTAAAAACTGGACATTTAAGATAATATATTATAACAGTTATACTATCAGAGTCCACTCCCCCTAGAGTTTGTTATTATTGGTGAGTTTTTTGTTGTTGCTGTTGTTGTTGGGGGGGTTGTTTTTGTTGCCGCCTATTTGTTTAGTGACATTCCTGGGTTAATTCTGTAGATTTTGTACTCCCTGTGTTATGGGGCCACTGACCTCTCTGATAGATTTTTTTAAGTTTTTGTTTTTGTTTTTAATCCTGGTTTCCTAGAGATCACACCTTGGTTTGTGGTCAACCAATGATCAGTCAGAAAATTTCCTTAAATTCCTTGAGCAAGTAAGTTTTCCACTCTTTGCCAAGAAAACCTGTGTATGAAAGCATTCCTTCAAACTTCAGGCAGTTTACAAGTCAGCCTTAGCTTTCACTTTCTGCTTGCCAAGACCAGACAGTTGAGTGACTGGGGTCTTCTCCTTTTCTAGGCCTTTCCTGGATATATGCAGAGTCTTCTAAATTCCCAAGAATACTTTGAACCTTTTCAAATTGCCCTATGGTCATCTAATTTAAAAGATCTTCCTTTTAAATTTTTGACCAGGCTCTAGTTTGCCCCAACTGAAATCACAGCCTTAGGCAGCTGCAAATTGTTATTGTTTTTGGTAACGCCATGGATATAGAGCTTTGTTCACAGAGCTGTGCTCAGAGTCAAATCAAATAGCCACATACCTTACGAATGGAGATTTTCCAGTGAGCTGCTAGTTCCATCAAAACATTGACTATGCTCTGGACATGGGGCTTTTAAGGGAGCTCCAAAAGAGGTCAGTCCTCTTCTTTGGCTGTCAGGCTGCTAGCTGTTCATGGCTACCACATCACTAAGCTGGATGTTTATTCTGTTCCATCTTAAACTATTTAGCTGTTCCTACACCAATTCCATACAATTTTAATTAACATAACTCTTTGATATACTACAATTTTTCTTCAAAGTAGTGCTTTTAGTTACATATTAAAACATTTGGAATGCAATGCTGTCATTGTTCATTTCTAAATAGTTTGCATATTTCTGTTTGAGTTCATCTTTAACTCAATGGTTACTTAGTTTTTTAACTTCTGAGTATATTTTGTTTGTTTCTTTCTTCTTTGTATTTTTGTTTGTATCCTTCAGAATGTTGAAGGTATTTCTCAACAGTTTTCTCACATTCAGTACTGTCAATGAGAAGTCTAGAGCTACTCTTAGTCTCATTTCTTTGTGGCCAATTTGTTTTGTTCTCTCTGGGATATCTTAGGATAATCTCAGTCCTTTACATTCTAAAAATGTCACCACAATATCTGTATCTAGCAGGAAATAGGTGGCATACTCAAAAGAATAACTGAAGAGAGTTTACTGAAAGGTCAGTTTGCAAGGGTATGGACTGGTTTAAGGGACACAACAAGAGATGGTGAAGCTCCCAGAGACTAGAAACAGCAAGAAAGAAGGAGCAAGGAGAGAGAAAAACTTTTGAAACTGGTGAGAGCTGGAGCTATGTGAGAAAGGTTTCCTGCCAGAAGCTGTAGTGTAATGAAGCCATTGCTAAACCATAGCTCACCTAGGAGGGGACTAGGGGAATATGCATCCTGATTTCCTTGCCCTCCTGCCCTTCAATCTCCTGCCACTGCTTCTAACTGGCTAAACCCAAAAAGAAGCCACAAGGCAAGGGAACCCTGATGATGCAGTCCATAATGGTCTGTGTCCAGGTGCATAGAACAAAGTAGAAAAGGGTAATCTGATGGCACAAAATGTGGGTCATTTTTCATTCATCCCAGTCAGCACTTTGTGGCACTTTTCAATCTATACACTTCGTCTTTCTTCAGCCAAGAAATGCTTTCCTTTGTTATTTCTTTGAATAGTTTTTCCACGCCAAATTCTCTATTCTCTCCTGGAATTTATATTAGATGGTTAATAGAACTTATGGATCTATCATTCCCATCTCCTAATTTTTCTTTTAAATTTTCTATTTCTCTATCTTTTTGTACTGCATTCTAGGAAACTTCTTTGGCCCTACCTTCCAGCTCACCAATTCACTCTTTTTTTGTGTGTGAGGAAGATCAGCCCTGAGCTAACATCCATGCTAATCCTCCTCTTTTTGCTGAGGAAGACCAGCTCTGAGCTAACATCCATTGCCAATCCTCCTCCTTTTTTTTCCGCCAAAGCCCCAGTAGATAGTTGTATGTCATAGTTGCACAGCCTTCTAGTTGCTGTATGTGGGACGTGGCCTCACCACGGCCAGAGAAGCGGTGCGTCGGTGCACACCCGGATCCGAACCCGAGCCGCCAGTAGCGGAGCGCAAGCACTTAACCACTAAGCCACAGGGCCGGCCCATCACCAATTCACTCTTCACCTACGCCTGTTCTGCTATAAAGTCCATTGACTGAGTTTTAGATTTTTTTACAATCGTTTCTTCATTTTCCAAAATCTCTAAATTTTGTTTTTCATAAAAGCCTATTCATGATTTATAAATGCAACATCCTCCCTTAACACTCTGAGAATATTAATTATTTTTAAGTCTTATGCTGTTTGCTTTAGTATCTGTTTCCTTGATTTTAATTATGTTTGTTGAGGTTAGTGTCTCTCATGGTGTTGATTTACCTCAAATGCTTGGTGTTTCTTCATTGTGTGCTCATCTGCCCATGAAATATGTATCTGTTTACAGCACTCTGTTTCCAGTGATTATGGGAGATGTGTGGGAAATACTGCCAGGCAGGATGTATCAGAGATTAAAATACAACAAAAATGACCACTATCACTGTTAGTCAGTATTGTTGTGGGAGGTCTAGCTAATATAATAGACAAGAAAAATGAATGAGGTATAAATATAGGAAAGGAAAATATACATTATTATTTGCAGAGGATATTATTGTACACATAGCACACCTAAATGAAATAGTTTAGACAAGTTCAGGATCAGGGTGAGGGTAAAGAGACATTTCTATGGCCTAAGTATGTTTCCAGGAAGGATGGAATCAACATATTCTACCTTGTCTCTCCCACTGAATGCAGCCATAAAGCCTGTACAGAATACATGAAACAGCTATTTAAAAACTTAAAAGTAAATGGCATGTGAATTGGGGGAATAAGACAAGAATTCATTGTGTCGCTGAGGTGGTGGTAAGTTTGCTGTTTTTTTTTTTTTTCCTTTGTTATCCCTCAGCCTGGACTCACGGTAGCCCAAAACTCAGAAGTTGGTTTCAGTGCAGACAGAGAGATCTCCAGGAAAGGCTTTTCGGTTCAAGCTTCAGGATTGAGAAAGTAGTCTCCTAGAAGCCATAGTTATGGCAGTGGAGGCCTGTGGTCATTTAAAACTCTGAAAGAAGAGGACTGTCCTCTCTGATCAAATGGACCACCCTCTGTGGTCCCAAGAAGGTGGAGTGAACCCACATTGCTTTTATTGTCTCTCTCTGTCACGTTGTCATTGGGCTCCTTACACAGACACAGTCACAGGAAGTGCACGGCAGAACAGGATAAATAAAGCCCTAGTTTTCTGGCTGGAGGACCAAGAAAGGGAACCTCAGTAACTGGAATGTACTGGGAAGAGTGCAGAAAGGGAGGAGCTCAGGAAAGTGACTCCACAAAAATGTCTATAAATTCCTGGGCTCACCCTCAAGTGTTCATGTGTGAACCTGATCTTAAATGACATACCAAAAATATATCACACAAACATTAATAAAAAGAAAGCAGGGGGTCCAGGCCAGTGGCACAAGCAGTTAAGTGTGCGCACTCCACTGTGGTGGCCCGGGGTTCACCGGTTCAGATCCCGGGCACGCACTGATGCACAGCTTGGCAAGCCATGCTCTGGTGGCGTCCCATATAAAGTGGAGGAAGATGGGCATGGAAGTTAGCCCAGGGCCAGTCTTCCTCAGCAAAAAGAGGAGGATTGGCAGATGTTAGCACAGGGCTGATCTCCTCACAAAAAAAAAAAAAAAAAAAAGAAAGCAGGAGTGGCTATATTAATATCAGAAAAAAAGTAGACTATAGAGCAAAGAAAATTACAAATATAAACAGGAACATTACATAATGATTAAAGGGTCGACTCACCAAGAATACACAATCCTGAATGTGTATGCAGCTAACAAGGGAGCCTCAAAATATGTGAAATAAAAATTGATATTGTAAAAGGCTAAAGGAGAAATGGACAAATCCACAATTATAGTTGGAGACTTCAAGACTTCTCTATCATTAATTGATAAAACTAGTAGACAGAAAATCAGCAAGGATATAGAAGAACTGAACACCACCAACAACCAACTAAATCTAATTGATATTAACAAACACTCCACTCAACAACAGCATAATATATATTCTTTTCAATTGCACATGGAAGATTCACAAAGATATACCATATATATACCATATACTGGGTCAGGAAAAAAAACTTACATCAGACTTCAGAAACCATGGAAGCAAGAAGAGAGTACAGTGAAATATTTAAAGTGTTAAAAGAAAAAACACACCAACCTGGAATTTTACATTCAGTGAAATTATCCTTCAAAAGTAAAAGGAGAAATAAAAAGACTTTCTCAGGCAAACAAAAACTGAGGGAATTTGTCACCTGTAGATCTGCCTTGCAAGGAATGTTAAAAGAAGTTCTTCAGAGAAAAGGCAAATGATATAGGTCAGAAATTAGTATCTACAAGAAGAAAGGAAGAGTGTTAGAGAGTAATAAATGATGACAAAATAAAATATTTTATTTTTCTTCTTAATTGATCTAATAGATAACTGTTTCTTCAAAATGATAATAGCAACAGACATATAGACCAATGGAACAGAATATAGAGCTCAGAAATAAATCCATGCATATATGGTCAACTGATCTTTGACAAGGGTGCCAAGAATACACAATGGGGAAAGGATAGTCTTCAACAAATGGTGTTGGAAAAATTGTATATCCATGTGCAAAAGAATGAAATTGGTCCCTTATCTTACACCATACGCAAAAATCAACTCAAAACAGATTAAACTTAAACTTAAGACCTGAAACTGTAAAACTCCTAGAAGAAAACATAGGGAAAAAGCTTCATAACATAGGTGTTGACAATGATTTCATGGATATGACACCAAAAGCACAGGCAACAAAAACAAGAATAAGCAAGTGGACTACATCAAACTAAAAAGCTTCCACAAATCAAAGGACATAATTAATAGAGTGAAAAGGCAACCTGTGGAATGGAAGAAAATATTTGCAAACTATATATCCAATAAGAGGCTAATCTCCAAAATATATAAGGAACTCCCACAACTCAATAGCCAAAAAACTAATAACCCAATTAAAAAATAGGCTAAGGACTTGAATGGACATCTCTCCAAAGAAGATATACAAATGGCTGACAGATATATTTAAAAATGCTCAACATCACTAATTATCAGGGAAATGCAAATCAAAACCACAATGAGGTATCACCTCATACCTGTCAGGATGGCTATTGTCAAAACAAACAAACAAACGAGTGTTGGCAAAGATATGGAGAAATTAGAACCCTTGCACATTGTTGGTAGGAATGCAAAATGGTGCAGTCACAATGGAAAACAATATTGAGGCTCCTCAAAAAATTAAAAATAGAACTACCATATGATCCAGCAATCCCACTTCTGGGTATTTATCTAAAAGAACTGAAATTAGTATCTTGAAGAGATATTAGCACTCCCATGTTCACTGCAGCACTAGTCACAATAGCCAAGACATGGAAACAACTTAAACGCCCATCAACAGATGAATGAATGAAGAAAATGTACTATATACATACAGTGGAATACTATTCAGCCTTAAAAAAGAAGGAAATTCTGCAATATGTGACATCATAGATGAACCTTGAAAATATTACGCTAAGTAAAATAAGCCAGTCACAGAAAGACAAATACTGCATGATTCCACTTATATAAGGTATCCAAAATAGTCAAATTCATAGAATCAAAGAGTGGAATGGTGGTTGCCAGAGGCTGGAAGGAGAGAGAAAATATTTTGGAGATTACCCTCTTATTGGATATATAGTTTGCAAATATTTTCTTCCATTCCACAGGTTGCCTTTTCACTCTATGGATTATGTCCTTTGATTTGTGGAAGCTTCTTAGTTTGATATAGTCCACTTGGTTATTCCTAAATGAATATGAAAATACAACTTATCAACATTTGTGGGATGCAGCAAAAGTGCTTAGAAGGAAAGCTTCAGCATTGAATGCATACATTAGAAAAGCAGAAAGATTTAAAATCAATAACATAAGCTTCTCGCTTTGGCCAATTGATGTTTGACAAAGGTGCAAAGGCAATTCAAGGGAGGAAGGATCTTTTCAACAAGCAGTGCTGGAACAATCGTATATCCATGTGCAATAAAAGAACCTCGACCTAAACCTCACACCATATAGAAAAATTAATTCAAAATGGATCATAGGCCTAAATGCAAAATTTTAAACTATGAAACTTTTAGAAGAGGGCCGGCCCCATGGCTTAGCGGTTAAGTGCGTGCGCTCCGCTGCTGGTGGCCCGGGTTCTGATCCCGGGCGCACACCGACGCACCGCTTCTCTGGCCATGCTGAGGCCGTGTCCCACATACAGCAACTAGAAGGATGTGCAACTATGACATACAACTATCTACTGGGGCTTTTGGGGGAAAAAAAAACTTTTAGAAGAAAATATAGGAGTTGGGGCCGGCCCGGTGGGTCGTGCGGGCACTCTGCTTTGGCAGCCCAGGTTCAGATCCCGGGCCCACACCGACGCACCGCTTGTCAAGCCATGCTGTGGTGGCATCCCATATAAAGTAGAGGAAGATGGGCACAGATGTTAGCCCAGGGCCAATCTTCCTCAGCAAAAAGAGGAGGATTGGCAACGGATGTTAGCTCAGGGCCCATCTTCCTCACAAAAAAAATAAAAGAAAGAAAATATAGGAGAAAATCTTTGTGACCTGGGGTTAGGCAGAGTTCTTAGACATGACATCAAACTATAATCCATAAAGGAGAAAGCTGATATGTTATATTTCAATAAAATTAAATTTTTTTTGCTCTGCAAAAGACACTGGTAAAAGAATGAAAAGACAAGTGACAGGCTGGGAAAAATATTTGCAAACTGCATATCCAACAAAGCTCTCAAATCTAGAATATATAACCAACCCTCAAAACTCAACAGTAAGAAAACAACCCAATCAAAAAATCTTTAAAAGACTTTACCAAAAAAGGTATATGAAAGGCAAATAAGCACACAAGGATAGTCAACATCTTTAGAGAAAAGCAAATTAAAAACATGATGAGATATCACTGTACACCTATTATAATGGCTAAAATTAAAAATATACATATACTGACCACATCAAGTAGTGACAAGGATGTGGAGAGACTAGAACATGCATTGTTGATAGGAACGCAAAATGGTATAGTCACTGAAAAACTGTGGCAGTTTCTTACAAAGTTAAACATACACTTACCATGTAACTTAGTGTCTTAGTCCATTTTAGCTGCTATCACAAAAATACCATAGACTGGGTGGGGTAAACAACAAATATTTAGGTCTTGCAGTTCCGGAGGCTGGGAAGTCCAAGATCAAGGTGCCGGCAGATTTGATGTCTGGTGAGGGCCCACTTCCTCGTTAACAGAAGGCTGTCTTCTTGCTGTGTCCTCACATAGCAGAAGGGGCAAGGGAGCTCTCTGGGGTCTCTTTTACAAGTGCACTAATCTCATTTATGAGGGTTCTACCCTCATGACCTAATCACCTCCCAAAGGCCCCAACTCCAAATACCATCACATTGGGGGTTAGATTTCAACATCATATGAATTTTGGGGACACAAATATTCAGTCTATGATACCCAGTAACCCCACCCATTAATATTTCCCCCAGAGAATTGAAAACATACATCCACACAAAAATCTGTACAGGAATGTTCATAACAGCATTATTCATAATAGACTGAAAGTGGAAACAACCCAAATGTCCTTCAATAGGTGAATGGTTAAACAAACTTTGGTATATCCATGTCGTGAAATATTACTCAGCAATAAGATGCAACAAACTATGAGTATACACTATTGATACATTAGATGTAGTTATGCTGAGTGAAAGAAACCAGTTTCAAAAGTTTATATGCTACATGATCCATTTATATAACATTCTTGAGAAGACAAAACTATGGTGATGGAGAACAAATCAGTACTTAGTACAAAAGGATGACATGTGGGAGATTTTTGAGAAGATGGAACTGATCTGGTTCCTGATTGGGGTGGTGATTATACAAACCTATATATATGTTAAAATTCATAGACGTGTACACCAAAAAAAGTAAATTTTACTGTATGTTACTTTTAAAAATTAATAAACTTTATTTTTAGAGCAGTTTTAGGATCATGGCAAAATTGATTGGAAAGTACAGAGTTCCCATATACCCCCTGTCCCAACACACACACAATCTCCCTTATTATCAACATCCCACATCACAGTGGTACATTTGTTACAATCAATGAATCTACATTGACACATCACTATCACCCAAAGTACATAGTTTACATTAGGGTTCACTCTTGGTGTTGTATATTCTGTGGATTTGGACAATGTATAATAACATACATCCCCTATTGTAGTAGCATACAGAATAGTTTCACGCCCTAAAAATCTTCTGTGCTCCACCTATTCATCCCTCACTTCCTCTAACTCCTGCCAACCACTAATCTTTTTACTGTCTCCATAATTTTGCCTTTTCCAGAATGTCATAGAGATGGAATCATACAGTATGTAGCCTTCAAATTGGCTTCTTTCACTTAGTAATGTGAATTTGTATTTCCTCCAAGTCTTTTCATGGCTTGATAACTCATTTCCTTTTAGTGCTAAATAATATCCCATGGTCTTAATGTACTACAGCTTATTTATACATTAACCTACTGAAGGACATCTTAGTTGCTTCCAAGTTTGGGAAATTATGAATAAAGCTGCTATAAACATCTGTGTGCAGGATTTTGTGTGGACATAAGTTTTCAATTACTTTGGGTAAATACACAATTGCTGGATCTTATGGTAAGTGTATGTTTAGCTTTGTAACAAACTGCTAAACTGTCTTCCAACGTGGCTGTACCATTTTGCATTTCCAACAGCAATGAAGGAGAGTTCCTATTGCTCCACATCCTTATCAGCACTTGGTGTTGTCTGTGTTTTGGATTTTGACCATTCTAATAGGTGTGTAGCGATATCTCATTGTTGTTTTAATATGCAACTTCCTAATGACATATGATGTTGAACTTCTTTTCATAGGCTTACTTGCCATCGGTATATCTTCTTCGATAAGGTGTCTGTTCAGGTCTTTTGTCTGTTTTTTAATTGGGTTGTTTGTTTTCTTATTGTTGAGTTTTAAGAGTTTTTTGTATATTTTAGGTAGCAGTCCTTTATCAGATGTGTCTTTTGAAAATATTTTCTGCCAGTCCATGGCTTGTCTTCTCATTATTTGACATTGTCTTTCACAGAGCAGAAGTTTTTAATTTTAATAAAGTTCAGCTTATCAATTGTTTCTTTCACCAATTGTGCCTTTGATGTTGTGTCTAAAAAGTCATGGCCATACCCAAGGTCATTTAAGTTTTCTCCTATGTTATCTTCAAAGAGTTTTATAGTTTTGCATTTTACATTTAGGTCTATGACCCATTTTAAGTTAATTTTTGTGAAAGGTGTAAGGTCCATGGCTAGATTCCGTTTTTTCTTTTTTTTTTTTTTTTGCATTGGATGTCCAGTTGTTCCAGCACAATTTGTTGAAAATTCTATCTTTGCTCCTTTGTACTGCCTTTACACCTTTCACAAAGATCAGTTGACTATGTTTATGTGGGTCTATTTATGGACCGTCTATTCTGTTCTATTGATCTATTTGTCTATACTTTCACCAATACCACACCGCCTTGATTACTGTAGCTTTATATTAAGTCTTGAAATCAGGTAGTGACAGTCCTCCAACTTTATTCTTCTTCAATATCAAATTGGTTATTCTGGCTCTTTTTGCTCTCTATATAAATTTTAGAATCAGTTTGTCAAGAGCCACAAAATAATTTGCTGGGATTTTGATTCTGATTGCATTGAATCTACAGATCAAGTTGGAAAGAATTGACATCTTGACAATATTGAGTCCTCCTATCCATGAACATGGAATATCTTTCCATTTATTTAGTTCTTCTTTGATATCTTTCTTAGAGTTTTGAAGTTTTCCTCATCTAGATATTGTATGTTTTGTTAGATTATAAATAAGTATATCATTTTTTGTGCTAATGCAAATGTTAATGTGTTTTTAATTTCAAAATCCACTTGTTCATTATTGGTATATAGGAAAATGATTGACTTTTGTATATTAATCTTGTATACTGTAACTTTGCTGTAATCACTTATTAGTTCTAGAAAGTTTTATTTTCTCGATTCTTTCAGATTTTCTACATAGACAATCATTTCATCTATGAACAAAGACAGTTTTATGTCTTCCTTCCCAATATGTATACCTTTTATTTCCTTTTCTTGTCCTACTGCATTAGGTAGGAGTTCTAAATACAGTGTTGAAAAGCAGTGGTGAGAGGGACATCTTTGCCTTGTTCCTGATCTTAGTGGGAAAACTTCAAGTTTCTCACCATCATGTATGATGTTAGCTGCAGGTTTTTTTGTAGATCTTCTTTATCAAGTTGCAGAAGTTTACCTCTACTCCTAGTTTGCTGAGTGTTTATCATGAATAAGGGCTGGATTTTGTCAAATGCTTTTTCTGCATCTATTGACATGATCACATGATTTTCCTTCTTTAGACTGTTGATGTGATGGATTACATTAACTGATTTTCGAATGTTGAATGAACTTTGCATACCTGGGGTAAATCCCACTTAGTTAAGTCACTTTTCTCTTGCTGGTTTCAAAATTCTCTCTTTGTCTTTAAGTTTTGACAATTTGATTATAATTTGTTTCACAGTAATCTTTTGATTGATTTGCTTGGGGTCGTTTGAGCTTCATGTGTCTAGATGTCCATATCCCTCCCAATATTTGGGAAGTTTTCAGTCAATATTTCTTTAAATAAGCTTTCTGCCCCTTTCTCCCTCTCTTCTGCTTCTGCGAACTCTTATAACGCATATATTTGTTCACTTGAAGGTATCCCATAGGTCCCATATGCTTTCTTCTTCTTCATTCTTTTTTGTTGTTGTTCCTCTAACTAGCTAATTTCAAATGACCTACCCTTGAGTTCACTGATTCTTTCTTCTGCATGAGTGAGTCTGCTGTTGAAGATCTCTATGGAATTTTTCAGTTCTGTTATTGTATTCTTCAGCTCCAAGATTTCTGTTTGGTTCTTTTTTATGGTTTCTATTCCTTTATTAAACTTCTCATTTTGTTCATGCACTGTTTTCCTGATTTTGTTTAGTTGCCTGTGTTCCCTTGAATTTCATTAAGCTTCTTTAAGATGATTATTTTGAATTCTTTGTCAGGCAATTTGTAGATCTCCATTTCTTTGGGTTGGTTACTGGAGAGCTTTATTGGTTTCCTTTGGTAGTGTCGTGTTTGCATGATTCTTCATGATTCATGTAGCCTTGTGTTGGTGTCTGTGCATTTGAAGGAGAAAACACCTCTTCCAGTCTTTACAGACTGGTCTCAGCAGGTAAAGACCTCCTGTCAAGTACCCAAGCTTGTGGTATTGGCTCCAGGATTGCAGTTGAGCAGGGTTGGAACTGGGTCATGTGGCTGCTGCTGGATCCTCATTGTGTCTGTGGTTGTCAGGCCTGTTACCAGGGCCTTGAGCAGGCATGAATTCTGTCTGGTCCCTGGGTGGACAGGATTGCCTCCAAAACCTTGGTCAGTAGGGCTGGTGCTGGGAGAAAGGTCTGCTTCTGGGTCCATAGACAGCGAGTCTGTTACCAGATGTTCAGATGAGTGTGGCTCTCATTGAGTCCCTGAGAGGGCTCCTGACAGGTCACTGGGTGTTTCCTTTGGTGAGCAGAATTGGCCCTGGACTGCAGCTGAGATGGGCTGCAACTGAGTCACAGGGCCCACAGCTGGGACCAGGGTCTGGAGCCCTGCCTCTAGGGTCATGGACAGGTATGCCTCCTGCTAGGTTCCTGAAGTAAAGACTGCCCTCAAACTGCAGCTAACTGGGACTGGAGCTGGTCATAAGACTGCTTCAGGATCAACAGTCAGACCAAGGTCAGTGGACTTGACTTCAGGGGCACAGAAAAGCATGTCTCCCATTGGGTCTCCACATAGGCTGGACTGTTCTTGAACCTTGGCTGACAGGGGCTGGATCCAAGTCACAGGACCACTTCAGGCACTACAATCAGACCAAGGTCAGCAGGCCTGCCTCTTGGTGGGGCACAGATGGGTTGTCTCCTTCCAGGTTCCTGAGCAGGCAGGTCCACTCCCAGACTGTAGCAGCAAGGGCCTGGAATCAGGTTACAGGGCCACTTCAAGATCTGCAGTCAGACTGAAGTCAGTGGGCCTATCTCTGGGGGCACAGATGGACATGTCTCCCACCCAATATCTGGGTGAGCAGGACTGGCAGCTAATAGGGGCTGAAGCTGGGTCACAGGCCATTTCAGGGTCTATAGCCAGAACCAAGGTTGGTGGGCCTGTTAGCCAGGGCACAAGCAGGCATGACTTCTGCCTAGTACTGATGGCAGGATCAAGTCCAAATGGGGCTGTAGCCAAGTCCACAGGAGGATGGGGCTGTTTCTGGATTGTAGCTGGACCATGGTTGGTGAGTCTACCACCTGGGCACAGAACTGCATTCTCAAAACAGTCCTCCTTGGTCTTGGGCTCCAGTGGGGTTTCACAACCTTCTACCTGGATCCCAAATCTCCCACAAAGGCATTTTTATCCATGGGTGGCTGCCAAATTCTTGTTGCTGAAGGGGTATATGAGCAGGGGACCTTTTACTCTGCCATCTTGTTGACATCACTCTGCCTTTTATGGTTTTAATTGAGCATTTTATACTATTCCATTTTCTCACCTTTCTTAGCATATCAATTATACTTCTCTTTTTTACTTTTTTTAGTTGTTACACTAGAGTTTGCAATATATTTAAAATTAATACAAATCCACTTTTAAACCACACTATATCACTTCATGGGTAGTGCAAGTACCTTGTAATAACAGAATATTCCTATTTCTTCCCTCTCATCCCTTGTATCATTGCTGTCATTCATTTCACTTATACCTGTGCATACATAAGCATATAGTTATATACATAAGATATATATAAGCATACATAATCAAATACATTGTTGCTATTTTTATTTTGAACAAACCATTATCTGTTAGATCAATAAAGAATAAGAAAAATAAAAATTTTTATTTTACCTTCACTTATTCCTTCTCCGATGCTCTTCCTTTCTTTATGTGTATCTGAGTTTCTGACCTATATCATTTTCCTTCTCTCTGAAGAACATTTCTGGCAAGGAAGGTGTACTGGCAAGCATTCCATCAAGTTTTGTTTGTCTAAGAAAGTCTTTATTTCTCCTTAACTTTTGAAGGATAATTTCACAGGTTAGTGGGTTTTTTCCTCTCAACATTTTATTTCACTCCACTCTCTTCTTGCTTGCATGGTTTCTGAAGAGAAGTCAGATGTAGTTCTTATATTTGCTCCTCTATAGGTAAGGCTTTTTTTCCTCTAGTTTCTTTAAAGATTTTTTTCTTTATGTTTGATTTTCTTAAGTTTGCATATGATATGCCTAGGTGTAATTTTTTTTCTTTTTTTTTTTGCCTTTATCCTACTTGGTGTTCTCTGAGCTTCCGGATCTGTGGTTTGGTGTCTGACATTAATTTGGAGAAATTGTCAGCCATTATTGCTTCAGATATTGCTTCTATTCCTTTGTTTCTTTCTTCTCCTGGTAATTCCCATTATGAGTATGTTACATCTTTTGTAGCTGTCCTACAGTTCTTGGATATTCTGTTCCAGTTTTCTTTTTCAGTCTTTTTTCTCTTTGTTTTCAGTTTTGGAAGTTTATATTGTCATACCCTCAGAGATTCTTTCCTTTGCCATGTCTCGTCTATTAATTAACCCATCAAAGGCATTTTTTTATTTCTGTTACAGTGTTTTTGCTCTCTAGCATTTCTTTTTTATCTTTTCTTAGAATTTGTATGTCTCTGCTTACATTATCCATCTGTTCCTTCATGTTGTCTACTTTTTTCATTAAAGCTCTTAGTGTTTTAATCCTAGTTTTATTAAATAATTCTTGGTCTGATAATTCCAACATTTGTACCACATCTGCATGTACTTCCGATGCTTGCTCAGTTTCTTCAAACTGTGTTTTTTGCCTTTTAGTATGCCTTGTAATTTTTTGTTAAAATGTGGACACGATGTATTGAGTAAAAGGAACCATGGTAAATAGGCCTTAATAAAGTAGTGGTAAGTGTGAGGGGAGGGAAAGTGTTCTATAATCTTATGATAAGGTCTCAATCTTTGGGTGAACCTTATGCTCCTGGACTGTGAAGTTCACCAGTGCTTCTCAGTTTTTTCCCCCCTTAGATGAGACAGAAGGGCTAGAAGGAGCTTGAGTTGGGTATTTCCCTTCTCCCACATGGAAGACTAGAGCTGGCTAGAGTTGAATATTTCCCTTCCTCAGGTAGGTTATTATCTGCTCTGCTAATATCCCAGCAGGTTAGGCTCTGGTTAAATAGTTTGTCCTGAGGGCAGATCTTGTTAAGAAGAACAGACTGAGGGCCGGCCCTGTGGCTTAGCAGTTAAGAGCGTGTGCTCCGCTACTGGCGGCCCTGGTTCGGATCCCGGGAGTGCACCAATGCACTGCTTCTCCAGCCATGCTGAGGCCGCGTCCCACATACAGCAACTAGAAGGATGTGCAACTATGACATACAACTATCTACTGGGGCTTTGGGGGAAAAAAGGAGGAGGATTGGCAATAGATGTTAGCTCAGAGCCGGTCTTCCTCAGCAAAAAGAGGAGGATTGGCATGGATGTTAGCTCAGGGCTGATCTTCCTCACAAAAAAAAAAAGAACAGAACTACTGTGGTATATTTCAAAATGGTTCCTTTCCTCTCCCCCCGGTGGAAGCATGAGGGGATTTTTCTCCAATATTCACTGTGAGAACCTGGTAGAACTCGTGGAACTAAAATTCTCAAAAGCCTTGGGGCCCCACTATGACTGGATCCCCCTGGGGTTTTTAACTCTTGGACTTGTCACGCTGAGCCTCCAGCAATTCATCAATTAATAGTTCAGATTTTCCTACCCTGGCACTGGTTCCCCCAGAGGTTTCTGCTCTGGTAAGTTGTGATTCTCTGTATCTGCCTGCCTGTCTGTCCAGTTTTAGGGGAAGCAGTTTGCCCTGTGATCTCACTTCTCTGACAGATCTAAGAAGACCTGTTGATTTTCCAGTTTGTTCATCTTTTTATGTGTTGTTAAGATGGTGTGGCAACTTCTAAGCTCCTTACATACTAGACCAGAAACTGGAAGTCCTATGTGATAATTTAAAAGATAAAATTTTAAAAAGAAAACAATTCTCAGCTGCACCCATAGTCCAAATGGTGCCTCACTGCCTCATGCAAATGATGGTGAGAATCATGACTAGGTTTGAGACATGGGTTATAAACTTGCAGTGATAGCTTGTAAACCCCAAGCTTGTTTGTATGTCCTCGATCACTTAGGGGTTTGCCGTTCAAGTACTGCAGGCACCTTGTTCACTATCAACACAACCAGTGATTCCCAAAGGTCAGTGGCATCAGAACTGTTTTCAAAACGTTTATCCTGGCCCCCATCCCCAGAATTTCTGATTTGGGAGGTCTGAGTGAGGCCTGAGGATTTGTTTCTTTGTTTTTGTATTTCTTTTGTTTGGTTGGTTGTTTTTTGCTTCTCAGCCATTCTCATGTGTGGCAAGATTTAGAAACTACTAGCTTAGATATGTTAATCAGAATTGTAAGATTTAAATCCCAAGCCACCAACATGCATTTCTTTGGTGTGACCTGCAGGTGGTGCTGCTGTGGTATCCCAATATAACTCAGATCAAGAACTAAAGGGAAAACAGCTTTAGGGAGGAAATTAATATAAATTAGTGTCCTAGATCCAACATGAATAAACGATCTCATTGTTTAGGTGACAGAACAATAAAGGTTAATTCATACCGATCATATTACTAATCTAATACCTTATATTACCCCCTAAGTGGTGCTTTATTTTTAATTTTATTTATTTTTTTTCCCCCAAAGCCCCAGTAGATAGTTGTATGTCATAGATGCACATCCTTCTAGTTGCTGTACGTGGGACGCGGCCTCAGCATGGCCGGAGAAGCAGTGCGTCAGTGTGCGCCCGGGATCCGAACCCGGGCCGCCAGCAGCTGAGCACGTGCACTTAACCACTAAGCCACGGGGCCAGTCCCCCTACGTGGTTCTGAAATGACATTTTTCACCCTTCTAACTCAAATGAGGCTATATGTAGGTATCCCACAGGTCCAGGTTTATAAATACCTGGGCTCCTCTCAAAACACCATTGCCTTTAACCCCTGGAGACCTGCCATCACCTGTACTCTTCTCTCTTAACCTTTTACAAAAAGAGCCAGCACCCAAGTAGAGGAATTTGAAGATTTAATAAACTTACCTCTGCCACAGATTTAATATGTGGAGTCCTTGAGTCTGGGCTTCTGATTCAGAGTGCGAATACATCCACTTTTCAAGGATGGGCATTTTGACTATAAGACCAAAAAATCAGTTGAAGATCTGATACAGGACTAGAATTTCCATCTCCTGTTCTGAAAACACCTCTCAAGTAGGTAACAATTTACTTGGCAAAGTGGGTTATCTGGCCACGAGCCTGGCCCAAAGATAATGTTGGCAGCGCTTACAGGTAAAGTTCAGAGTCTCAATTGCTCCAGGAAACAATAAGTTTGTAGGTCTCAAGATAGGTACATCTAAGGTCAAGCAGGCTCATGGCCAGGAAGTGATGGTTTAAATTATTTATCTCTGAGCTTCAAGGGTACAGGTGCCATCAGAAGCAAATGCCCTTTAATAAAGCAGAGATTCCCAACCTGTGTGCTGCAATGCAGACATTAATCTCCTCAGCCATAGGTGGCTGGGCAGAACCTGAGCCAGCTGAAGCCTGGACCAGTCACCTCTGACTATGAGTAGTCTCCGTTTACCCCACTGCACTACACAAATGTTATAATTTTCTATATGTACTTTGGCATAGAAAGATTGAGAAGTTAAGTAATAAATTCTGCCAGGACTAGGGCAGGCCTGGGCCATGTCAATAGCTGGGCCTACTAGACCTAATTCCCCAATATCCCCAAAGACCACCAATACATTTGTTTTTAATTGGATACCACCACCCTGTCTACAGTTTCACTGATAGCCAGGACATCTCCTGAGTCAGTGTGAGGCTCAGATAAAATGAGGGTTATGCTGAGCCTACCCTATTTTCCTGTCACTAGCAGCTACAATATTTTCCAGTTATGATTTCAGGCCATGCAGCACAGTCCCCTCTTATGGCCTGCTCACTAAACTACTATCAATCAGGAATATCTCTCTTTATAACCCATGTCCTCATACCTTGGGTCCCCCTCATCTGCCTCAGATGTGGTCTATACTGGTCCCTGTATCAGAGTGACCAAGAGATAAAGTCAAATGACCAGCAGGCTCTTAAGTCTAGGGTATCTAGGACTTTGGCTGGTTCAGTGGTCTAGGCTAGTTTGTCTCAGATAAGACTCCCTCTTGGAAGCATGGCCTCAGAGTAAGATTGTTCATCTATGGAGATGGGTCAGCAGAATGTGATGGAATGATGGCTTACTGACCTTTACCCATAGTGGAAGCAGAAAAGGGCAGTGTTGGCCTTTTCTGTCAGGAAATGGATGTAACGTGGCTGGAAATATCATGGAATCCTTTCTGAGGTGGTTATCAGGCTATATGTAAGGAACAAACTATCTTCCCATTACCTATCTGCCTCCCAACCCCACCACTTAGGAGGTTAGGAGATACGTGAGAAATGCCACTAACTCAGAATTTCCATGAAAGTCTACAGCAACACAGACAAAACCTTGGTGTTGGAAGCCCAAGAACATTAGCCTGAGTCCTGAGATCAGCAGGCCTGTGAACACAGGTTGAACAGGTCTGTCCTGGCCTCTGTCAGTTCACTCTTAGGGAAAATGTAACTTCCCTCCATCATTCCAAATCTTCAGCAAAGTCTAATATGCCCATTCAGCCTTTTGTGGTGGACGGTGTTGAATAAAGGAACAGAGCTTCAAAGGGGGTATCCTGTGCCCTGTTCTCTCACTCACTGAGGCTGTGCAGAGGTATAACATCAAATCAGGGGGAACTATAGTTCAGGACTTATAGGTGGTGACAGGGTGAAGCAAAGGCAGATAGTAGCAGGGGTAAGCATGTGGAACAGAGAAGCAGTACTCAGCGTACAACTCAGTGGTGGACATGAGACAAACCTGCTTTCCTCTCCCAAAATATACCAGAGAGTATGCTTTTGAGGAGAGAATTTTCATACTCGAGAAACAAGCAACCATTTTAATCATAGTTTTCTGGAAAATATTTAATGGTCTATAAACTTCTCACAATGTAATAAATGTAAAAAGACAATTGTATATATATTATGTTTACTATTTTGAAGTTATATATCTATATCTACATCTATTTACTGGTAGATAGATAGACAGATACAAACTACACCAAAATGCAACACGTTACTTTGAGGTAGTAGCATATTGAATGATTTTTATTTAAATCTTTATATATTTCTTATTTTTAAATAATAGCTTTATTGAAATATAATTCATATACCATAAAATTCACCCTTCTAAAGTATACAGTTCAGTGGGTTTTAGTATATTCACAAAGTCATGCAACCGTCACCAAAAGCAATTTCAGCATTTTCATCGCTCCCAAAAGAAACTCCCCATACCCATTACTAATCACTCCCCATGCTACCACTAATTGACTTTCTGTCTCATCTCTATGGATTTTCCTCTTCTGGACAATTCATATAAGTGGGGTCACACAATATGTGGCCTTTTGTAACTTACTTCTTTCACCTAGCATAATGTTTTCAAGATTCATGCATGTTGTAGCATGTGTCAGCACTTTATTCCTTTTTTTTTTAAAGATTTTATTTATTTATTTATTTTCCCCCCAAAGCCCCAGTAGATAGTTGTATGTTATAGCTGCACATCCTTCTAGTTGTTGTGTGTGGGACGCGGCCTCAGCATGGCCAGAGAAGCGGTGCATTGGTGCTCGCCGGGGATCCGAACCCCGGCCGCCAGCAGCGGAGCGCGCGCACTTAACCGCTAAGCCACCGGGCCAGCCCCACTTTATTTCTTTTTATGGCCAAATAATATTCCAGTTTATGGATATATCACATTTTGTTTATCCATTCATCTGTTGATGAACATTTGGGTTGTTTCTACTATCTGGCTATTATAAGTAATCCTATTATAAATATTAGTATACAAGTCTTCGGACATATGTTTTTATTTCTCTTGGGTAGATACCTAGGAATAGAATTGTTGGGTTATATGGTAACTCTATGTTTAATTTTTTGAGAAACTGCCAGACTGTTACATTTCTTATTTTCCAAACTTTCTATTGTGAATATCTACTGCTTTTATGATCATAAAAATAAAAAATTCACAAAATAGACAAAAGAAACTCACAAAAGCTTCTGTAGGGGCCATCCTGGTGATGCAGCAGTTAAGTGCACGTGCTCCACTTTGGCGGCCCGGGATTTGCAGGTTCAGATCCCAGGTGTGCACCAACCCACCACTTGTCAAGCCATGCTGTGGCAGCGTCCCATATAAAGTGGAGGAAGATGGGCACGGATGTTAGCCCAGGGCCAGTCTTCCTTAGCAAAAAAAAACAGGAGGATTGGCATTGGATGTTAGCTCAGGGCTAATCTTCCTCACAAAAAAAAAAAAAGGCTTCTGTAGCCATTATATACTAATTGACTCAGATAATCACTCCAGGCTTAGCCTGCCACCTTCCTCTTCACATCTTTCCTTTTGTCTGACCCCTAGTTTTTGTCCCACGGGTATTGTACCTAAATGAAGGCCATTATGCCTGGAGCAAAGGAGGTGGTGGCCAAGGCCCTCAGGTGAGAGTATACTTGCTGAGCTCAAGGGACAACAGCAAGTAGGAAATGTGGCTGGAGCAGAGTGAGCAAATGAGTGAGAGTGGTAGATGAAGTCGGAGAGGAAATGGTGTCAGTCAGGGAAGGCCGCTTTGATAAGGTAGTGTTTGAGCAGATATCTGGAGTAAAGCATTCCAGACGAAGGGAACAGCAGTACAAAGGCCCTGTGGTTGGAGCATGCTTGGCTTATTCGAGAAATAGCCAAGGAAGCTAGTATTGCTGGAGGAGAGTAAGTGAGGGTAAGAGTGATAGGTGAGGAGGGCAGAGAGGCATGGGGAGGGGCAGATACTTCAGGGGCTTGAAGGCTCTTTCAAAGAAGAGGGAGCAATGGGAGAGTTTTGAGGAGGGACATGAGTTGAGTTATGTTTTAGAAGAATCCCTCTCAGCGCTGTGTGAGGGGAGGCTGCAGAGGTGAACAGGGGCTCTCTAACTGCCCTGGCTTTCTGAATCAACTCCAAGGAACCCTGCACTTCACCTAGCCTGATATCCAGAGTACGTACAAATACATCATCCAGAGGGGTTTTTACTAACTTAAATCAGATCACAGTATCCCCTGTTTCACACCCTCCAAGGTCTTCCCATCACACTCAGTAAACTCCAACACCCTTGCCTGGTGACTTCTTTGTTCTTATCACCTCCCACTCTCCCTTCCAAACTCTGCTCCAGCAACAGTCGGCTGCTTTCCTAGTTGCCCTTCTCCCCCACTCATCAGTTTATTCTTGCCTCAAGGACTTTGTACTTGTTCTTTCCACTGGAACACTCTTCTCCAAGCTCTTCTGATGGTTTGCTCCTTCTTATCATTCAGCTCTCAGCCAAAACATCACCTTTCCAGAGACACCTTCCCAGACTTCTCGCTACAAAGTAGCCCCTGGGGCCCTCCCTCTCACGGCACCCAACTTTCTTCCTTCTCAGAACTTCTCTCTCTTTGTAATTACCTTGACTATTTACTTATTGTCTAAGTTCATCACTAGAATGTGAGTTCCATGAGGACAGGGACTTTATTTTATTCAGTGCTGTACCCCAAGAACCTAAGACAGTGTTGGCATATAGTAAGCCTTTAATAAATGCTTGCTGAACAGATGAATGAAAGAAAATCAAGCCTTTCTCCTCTTGATTTCTCTACCACAGTAGAGACAGGTTAGATTTTTTTTTGAAATAAAATGTACAAAATGTAAAGGAGGCTAAAAATAAAACAAAGAAAGAAAATGCAAAAAGTATAGCAGAGCTTCACAATAAAGCATGGGTCACTGAAAGAGCGAGACTGCATCTACATGAAACCCACAGCTAACATCATACTTAATGGTGAAAGACTGAAAGCTTCCTGCTAAGACCAAGAACAAGACACGGATGTCCACTCTTGCCACTTCTATTCAACATCATACTGGGAGCTCTAGGGCAATTAGGCAAGAAAATGGAATAAAAGACATGCAGATTGGAAAGGAAGAAGTAAAACTACCTCTATTTGCAGATGACATGATCTTGTATGTAGAAAATCCTAAAGAATCCACTAAAAACCTATCAAAACCAAGAAACAAGTTCAGCAAGGTCATAGGCAGCTTCCAGGGCAAGAAGGGCTGGTACATGGAGTTTTCTGCCCCTCCCAGAGCTGACGGAGCCGCCCTCAGGTACCATTTCCCTGGAATGAAGCAGTCCAGACACACAAAGACTTTTTTTTCCTTCCTACAAGCCCATTCCCTGCCCCATCACCATTGCCCCTTTGTGAAAAGGTTGAAGGATTCTATTCTCATATCCTGTGTGCCCTATTAGCTGTGCCAGCCCAGCCAATCTGCAGTCAGAGTATAGTTATCTCAGGATAAGGAACCAGGACTCTGCAATGCATCTTTTCCTAAGCTTTCGTATTCTCTCTCCCTCTCTTTGGTTTTGTTTTGCCCTTGGTTTCCTAGCAAATTCCTTTCTGAGAAATTGCAATATTGTCTCATCTGAACCAAGGGAAATAGGATTTGTCTACATCTCAGCCATTGCAGGGCTAGCTTGGGAGGTCAGAGGTCCCTTGAGGCTAGATGTGGGAGTGGCTGCAGCCAGCACAGCTGGAGATGCCAGGAAGGGTTGGAGCTGTGCACATTTGTTTTTTTTTTGGACTACTGCTTAAGATACTGGAATGATAGTCTTTTGGCTAAGGATCGAGTGCATCTCACTAGAGAAGAATGTGGTTGCCTGGAGACTTGACGATCTGATCAAGATGACTTTAACTGGAAATGGGGGGTAGGAGTAAAACATGCGCGTATCAGACTGTAAGGCCAGATACTATAGACAACAGCAGGTATGTCATCAACAGAAGAATAATAGTAAAAGAGACACCCAGTGATTTGCAGGAGAAAATGACTGGGAAAGAAATTGGGAATGGCACTTCCGCCTCAACTGTCAATATGCCACTGTGAAGAGTGAGAGCAGAAAACAGCGAATTGGGATTTTTAACACAAAGAAGTAAAAAAAATCTAAGATATCACTAAGACTTAAAGGAAAGAGATTCACAACTGAAATATACTCCTGGGCACTTCTAAAGACACAAATCTGATAGAAGGATTTGAGTTACCCACCAGTAGGAAGGTGGCCCTTTGCCCACCTGCACTGACCTTGTGGCATGATGAGGATCAGCTTAAGAATAGAGAATCAAGGGAGGGAGTACTAGAGGAAATGAACATCAACTCCAAAAACTGTGGAAATTCATCATTTACTCATTTATTTTTAGCGCCCTGCACTCCTGATAGGGCGGCAAACAAATCAGACAACAAAACTATTATAGCTTTGGTGGTCTTGGATGGCCTGTCTGCAGAGGTGACTTTTACTGAAATAAGAACGAAGAGGGGGATAAACCATGCAAACCTCTGAGGGAAGAGCATGCAAGCAGGGGAAACAGCAAAGGCAAAGAACTTGCAGAAGGAACAAGCTTGACCTGTTGGAGAAAATGAAAGAAGGCCATTATCTCAGTTTTAGTTCTCCCAGACACAGACTGTGAGACAAAGATTTGAGCGCAGATAGTTTATTGGGAGATGCGGGGAATACCAGTAGGTCAGTGGGAAAATGACACAGAGAACGAAAAGCAGCCAGTAAATGGTATGTTAATACGCCAGCTACACGGAGGGTAACAGTTCTAATACCTCAGGGAAACTCTTGGAAATGGGGCAAAACACGTCTCAAAAATACCCCACTCAAGCAGAAAGAGAGAAGTACTTAGACTACAACTCCTGGAGTCATTGCTTAATGACTGTTCCCCATGAGCAGAGTGGCCTTCCAAGCCTCCAGAAAAAGCAGCCAGGCACAAAGATGCAGACACTGGCCATTGGAAAGTGAGAGTGTGCTGGAATGACAGATCTAAGGAATATGAGAAGGCATTGACAGTGTCTGCTACAGCTGGTAAGCCTGGGGCAGAATCAGAAAAGGGCCAGCTGGAGAGTCAAGCAGGGGCCAGATCACCCAGGGCCAAGGTTAGTTGCAATCTAGTAGGTGGCAGAGGTGTTTGATTTGGTGTTTTCTCTTGTTTCTGTTCATTATTTTAATTTTGTTTTTGTTTTTAATTGCCAATAATTAAAAATAAGAAGATCTTATATCTAGACCTAGATTTCCAATTCTCTTGGAAAAAAAATCAAAGGATCTGTTAATAATGGATCTTCATTTGGCAAGGTGACAGCCTGTTGGAACTGAGTAGCAAATAAGGGTCATGTGCTGTCCAGTTAACCAGTCCTCTTTGAGTTTTGGATCAGTGGTCTAGGGCATTGAAGGCCATGATAAGGAGTTAGGGTTTCATTCTAGGATCATGGGCAGGTTTTAAGCACGGGGGTTGATACAGTCAGTCCACTGCATGTGCAGGTAGACAAGTAAAGAGGCTATGGGTATTGCCTGGGCAAGAGATGATGGGATCTTGGAAATGGGTTACAGTAGAGACGAAAAGCAGTGAAGGAATTACGTATATAATATTGAGTGGATTTGACAAGATGTGCTGATGTAGGGGGTAAGGGAAAAGTACACATCTAGGATTACACCCAGATTTCTGGCTTTAGCATATGTGTGTATAGTACTGCAATTCACTGAGATGGGGAAGACTTGGGGAGGAACTGGTTTGAGGGGAAAATCAAAAGTTCTATTTTGAACATAGTACGTTTGAGACGCCTATTAGACATCCAAGTGAAAATGTGAAACAGGATATATGAGATCTCTCCTAGATATGAGGGGTGAGGTCAGGCGAGGAGACAGGAATTCGGGAGTTATCAGAATATAGAAATGGAACTACACCTTCGATTTCTGGCAATATTGTAAGTGAGATATTCTGACAATAATTTCCTCCTACAAAACACCTAGAAATACTGGATAAAAGATAACAAATATCCTTTTAAATACATTGCTGAGCTCAAAATGAATCAAGTGAAATCCCCAAGAGCAAAAACAAAGAGCTGAGCTTAAAAGAGGAGCCCTGGGCTGATGCTGCTTTATGAATCTTTGGAGTCAACTACGGATTACGAAACAAATAGAGGTTGAAGGTTTTTGGGTTTGTTTATTTTGGACCTCTTTTTTGGTTGAAGGAGAGGTACACCACTAAATATCACACTTATCATAGAAAAGATCCTATGCAGTTCTGTCTTTTGGATTTACTTTTAATGTCATCTATTACACAATTAACCAATTTTAAAGTAAAACATCAACAAAATAAAAATCAACAAATAATTTAATGCTAAAATACCAATGTCCTCTCGTGACTTATTTTTCCATATCCAAACCTGGAGTATGCTCATTTTTCTATTTTCCAATTCAATTTTTAAAGTAAATTTTTATTGAAGTATAACATAAACAGAAAAGAACATATATCTTAAGTGTACGGCTTGATGCATTTTCTTAAAGTGAACATGCCCTGTAGCCAACACTTTGATCGAGAAACAGAACATTACTCCAGGACCCTCCCACGTTATGTCCTGGTCCCAATCACTATCTCTCAAAGGTAACTTTATCCTAACTTCTAACATCATAGATTAATTTTATCTGTTTTGGAACTTTATAGAATGGAATCATATAGTATATAATCTTCCATGTCTGGCCTCTTTCATCCAATATTGTATTTGTGAGATTCATCCATCCATGCTCTCGTGTGTAACAACAATTCATTCATTATCATTGCTGTATAGTATTCCATAGTGTGAATATACCACAATTTATTCTACTGTTGATGGACATTTGGGTTGTTTCCAGTTTGGGACTATTACAAATAGTGCTGCTATAAACATTGTCTTTTGTCTTATGCATGTCTATTGATGGACATATATATGTAATTTCTATTGGGCATATACCCAGAAGTGGAATTGCTAAGTGATAAGATTTGCATATATTGAGCTTTAGCAGATACTGCCAAACCGTTTTCCAAAGTGTTGTATACTTTGTACAAATTTACCCTAGCAGTGTATAACAGTTATAATTGCCCTACTTAATTTTATAACTGTCAGCACTTAATTTTATTATTCTTTTACATTTTTGCCATTCTAGTACGTATGAATAAGTACCACGTTGTGGCTTTAATTCACATTTCTCTGATGAATATTAAGTTGAGCATATTTTTATATGTTTACTGGCCATTTGGATATCTTCGTTTTTCTTTTAGGTTATCTTTATTTTCTTATTGATTTGAAAGAGTTTTATATATATATTCTGCATATAAATCTTTTGTTGGATATATGTAATACAAATACCTTTGCCTACTCTGTGACTTGTCTTTTCACTTGTAAATGGTATCTTTTGATAAACAGAGGTTCTTAAATTTAATATAATCCAATGTAACAATATTTTCCTATATGGTTAGCACTCTTATGTCCTATCATAAAATTTTGCTTACCTTAAGGTCATGAAGATATTCTCTATTTTTTCCCCTAAAAGCTCTATTGTTTTGCCTTATGGTGAGATCTCTGATCACATTGCTTGCATCTTAATGGACATATAAGTGTAGTAGACAAGGATTTAGGCATTTGTAAGAAGGAGGAGTAGGAATTAAGACCACTACACACAAAAATAAGAACTCTCAAAAGACTACCCCTTTAGCAAGTATAGACTAGAAAAAAAATTCCACTAGATAGTAAAACGAGAAAACAAGAAAACTTAGCTATTTTGCCTTTATCATTAGTGTGTATTTATTAGTGGATGAGGTCTCTTTTGAGAATTCATAATCACAAAGAGTTACAGATCAAATTTATACTATCAGTGTGTCCAGGAAACCACAACCAAAAAACTAACCAAAGTGTTCCCAGGTTGGTAGTGCCCTGGGGTGCCTAGAAGAAGCAAAGATAAATCATCTCTGAAGTGATGGAACTTCAACCCAGGTCATGCAGAACTCCAACAAAAAAAACCTCATAAAACTGAGCTCACAACTCAGAGAAACAAAATGCATGGGAAAACAGGACACCATTAGTGATACTTGGCAGAAATAGCAAACCACAGGATTACACCGTTATGAAATCCATATGATAGAATTATCAGATGCAGAATATATAATGTGTGTCTCATATGGTTAACAAAATAAAAATGAAAATGAAAAAAGGGAAAAGAGCAATATACTATTTGAAAAAGACCAGATTTTCTTAATTAAAATTTTTGAGATAATTGTAGATTCACATGCATTTATAAGAAATAATACAGAGGGATCCTGTGGATCCTTTACTCAGTTTCCCCCAGTGGTAACATCTTGCATAATTACAGAACGATATCATAACCAGAATATTGATATTGAAACAATCCACTGATCTTATTCAAATTTCCTCAGTTTTACATATACTTGTGTGTACATGGGGTGTGTGTGTGTTTAACTCTATGCAAATTTTATCATATGTATAATTTAATGTATCCACCACCACAGTTAAGATACAAAACAGTTCCATCACCATAAGGATCCACCATGTTGCCCTTTTATAACACCTCCCTTCCACTCTCTCCCCCATACCTAATCCCTAGCAACCACTAATGTGTCTTCCATCTCTATAGTTTTGTCATTTCAAAAATGCTACATAGGGGCCGGCCTGGTGGCGTAGTGGTTAAGTTCACGTGCTCCGCTTCGGTGGCCTGGAGTTCACAGGTTCGGATCCCAGGCACAGACAGACCAATGCACCACCTATCAAGCCATGCTGTGGCAGCATCCCATATAAAGTAGAGGAAGAGGGGCATGGACGTTAGCCCAGGGCCAGTCTTCCTCAGCAAAAGGAGGAGGATTGGCAATGGATGTTAGCCCAGGGCTAATCTTCCTCACACACACACAATATGCTATATAAATGGAATCATACAGTATGTAACCATGCAGGGTTAGTTTTTCTCATTCAGCATAATTCCCTGGAGATTCATCCAAGTGGTTATGTTTATCAATAATTTGCTCCTTTTTATTGCTAAGTAGTATTCCTTGATATGGATGTACCACAGAATGTTTAATCATTTGGCCATTGAAGGATACCTAGTTTTTTTCCAGGTTTTGTATATTATGAATAAAGCTGCTATGAACATATGTGTACAAGTTTTCGTGAACATAAGTTTTCTCTGGAATAAATGCACAGGAATCCAATTGCTGAGTCACGTCGTACTTGCATGTTTTATAAGAAACTGCCAAACTGTTCTCCAGGGTGATGTACCATGTTACATTCCCACCAGCAAAGTATGAGGGGTCCAGTTTTTCTGCATCCTCACCAGCATTTGGTGTTGTCACTATCATTTTTATTTTAGTCATTCTGATAGGTGTGTAGTGATATCTTATTATGGTTTTAATTTGCATTTCCCTAATGGTTAATGATGTTAAACATCTTTTCGTGTGTTTGCCATCTGTATATCCTCTTTGGTGAAATGTCTTCATGTCTTTTGTCCATTTTCTTCATTTCTTTTTAGTCTTAGTTCTCTCTCTTCTTCCATCTGGAGTATATCTGTATTCCTATCCTCTAAAGTACTAATTCTTTCCTCCATATTGTCAGCTCTGTTCTTTAAAGA
This sequence comes from Diceros bicornis minor, assembly GCF_020826845.1. Lineage (NCBI taxonomy): Eukaryota > Metazoa > Chordata > Mammalia > Perissodactyla > Rhinocerotidae > Diceros > Diceros bicornis. The sequence goes on from NC_080781.1 coordinate 62,901,276, forward strand.
TTCCAGATTCTCCTTTATCTCCTCCATTGTGTTCTTCATCTCCATCAGCCCTGATAGGTTTTTCTTTATGATTTCAATCTCTTTTGTGAAGAAACTCCTAATCTCATTTAATTGTTTGTCTGTGTTGTCTCGTATTTCGTTGAGTGTTTTTATGATAGCTATTTTGAAATCTCTGTCATTTAGTTTATGGATTTCTGTGTCTTCGGGGTTGATTTCTGGGTGCTTGTCATTTTGTTTCTGGTCTGGTGATTTCATATATTTTTGCATTGTGGTTCCTGTGTTGGTTTTGATTTTCCTCATCCTGGAAGTCTCTGGTTGCAATTTCCACCTGCCGCCACTGTGTGGTGGTAAAGGGCTGTGTAGTCTAAGCCCCCTGCGCTCTGCCCCAGTTTTTCTGCTGCGATCCGCAGTTTTGTTTTGTTTTGTTTTGTTTCTTTTCCCCACTGCGATCCACGGGTCCAGTCCAGTTTATTCAGGTCTGCCTCGGACCGCTAGATCTGGTCGAGCTGCAGACTCCGGGTTGTGGGGAGGGGGGAGCTCTCTCTTTTGCCCTCTGGGTCCCTGACGTGGGAGGCTTCTCGTTTGCCCCTCTTTATCCGCTCTCTGGGTTGCTCAGATGTTGATGGTAGCCCTGTGGCTCCTCTGAGCCCTCTGTGCGGGAGTTTCCCACTGGCTGAGAGAGCCCGAAGAGCTACAGTTTCCCGCCGAGGGCCGCCCCTCCCCCCTCTCTGGGAGCCGCGCGGACCGGATCGCTGATCTGATGGGGAGGGAGCGGAGTTCTCCTTACCTCTCCCCACTTCCTCCGGGGGCCCAGCACGTTCCGCTCTCAGATGTGCGGCAGTGTGGATCCCTCCGCTCCAGCTTTTGACTGTCTGGGATTCCGTTGTTGGTCTGTGGCTGTTACTTTTGTTGTATTTTGTGGGGGAAGAATTCACGGGAAAGCTCACTCCGCCATGATGCTGACGTCACTCTCTTTTGTCCATTTTCTAATTAAATTGCTTGTTTTTTGTTTTTATTGTTGAGTGTTGTAAGTTCTTTACATATGCTAGATACTAGTCCTTTGTTAAATATATGGTTTGCAAGTATTTTCTCCCAGTCTGTAGCTTTTCTTTTTATCTGTTTAGTAAGACCTTTTGCAGAGCAAAAATTTTTAATTTTGATGAGTTCCAATTTAGCAACTTCTCTTCTATGGCACAAGCTCTTTGTCTTGCCCTAGATCCGGAAGATTGTCTCCTGTTTTCTTCTAAAAGTTTTACAGATTTATGTCTTAGAGTTAAGATCTAAGTCTGTGATCCATCTCATATTCACCTTTGTATTAATTGTGAGGTTTAGGTCAAGGGTCATTTTGTTGGCCTGTGAGTGTCCAATTGTTCCAGCACTATTTGTTGAAAAGATTATTTTCTCTCCAGTGAATTGGTTTTGTACCTTTGTTAAAGATCTGTTAGGCATATTTTTGTGTGTGTGTGAGGAAGATCAGCCCTGAGCTAACATCCATACCAATCCTCCTCTCTCTCTTTTTTTTTTTTTTTTTTGCTGAGGAAGACTGGCCCTGGGCTAACATCTGTGCCTATCTTCCTCCACTTTATATGGGATGCTGCCACAACATGGCCTGACAAGCAGTGCATTGGTGCATGCTCGGGATCCAAACCTGGGCCACCAGCAGCGCAGCGCATGCACTTAACCACTATGCCATGTGGCAGCCCCAAGATTAGTCAGGCATATTGGTGTGGGTCTACTTATTTCTAGCTTCCCTATTCTGTTTCAGTGATCTATGTGTCTATCCCGTTGCCAATACCATGCTGCCTTGATTACTATACCTATAGAGTAAGCCTTAATATTGAATAGAGTGATTCTTCCCACTTTTTTCTTCTTTTCCAAGATTGTTTTAACAATTCTAGGTCCTGTGCTTTTCCATATAAATTTTAGAATAAGCTTGTATACATTGATTAAAAATCCTGCTGGTATTTTGATTGAAAATGTGTTAAATCTATATATCAATTTGGGGAAAATTGACATCTTTGCTCTGTTGAATATTCCAATCCATGAACATGATATGTCTCCCCATTTATTTAGGTCTTCTTTGATTTCTTTCATTGACATTTCGTTGTTTTCAACATATAGATTCTATACGTATTTGTTAAGTGTATAACTATTTCATATTCTTTGGAGCAATTATAAATGGTATTGTGTTTTAAATTACAGTTTCCACATGTTCATTTTCAGTATATAGAAACGCAATTGATTTTTGTGTATTGATTTTGTATTCTGTGACCTTGCTGAACTTACTCACTAGTTCTAAGAGTTCTTTTTTGTAGATTCTTTTGGATTTTCTACGTAGACAATCATGTCATCTTCAAGTAGCAACAGTTTTATATATTGCCTCCAATCTATATGCAATTTATTTCATTTAATTGACTTATTTTGTGCTCGCTATTATATTATATTGAATAACAGTGGTAAAAGTGGACATCCTTGTCTTGATCCTGATCTTAGGAGAAAAGCATTCAGTCTTTCACCATTAAGTATGCTGTTAGCTGTAGGTTTTATGTACATGCTCTTTATCAAGCCTAGATAGTTTCCTTTTAATCCTAACTTGGTGTGGATTTTTATCATACATGGGTGTTGAATTTTGTCAAACACTTTTTCTCCTTCATTTGATATGATCATATGATTTTCTCCTTTAACCTCTTGATATGGTAGATTACCTTGACTGATTTTCAAATAGTGGACCAGGCTTGCATACATGAAATAAACACCACTTGGTCATGGTATATAATTCCTTTTATAAATTGTTGGATTCAGATTACTAATATTTTGTTGAGGATTTTGGTATCTAAGTTTGTGAGAAATATTGGTCTGTAGTTTTCTTTTTTTGTACTGTCTTTGTCTAGTTTTGGTATCAGGGTAGTATAGCCTCATAAAATGAGTTGGGAAGTATTCCCTCCTCCTTTATTTTCTGGAATGAATTGTGTAAATTGATGTTAATTCTCCTTTAAATGTTCAGTAGAACTATCCAGTAAAACCAACTGGGCCTGGCGGTTTCCTTTACAGAAGTTTTTAATTTCCTTAATAATTATAGGGCTATTCAAATTATCTATTTCTTATTGGGTGAGTTGTGGCAGATTGTGGTTTTCAAGGAACTGGTCCATTTCTTCTATGTTGCTGAATTTATGAGTTAAAGTTGTTCATAATATCCCCATATTATCCTTTTAATAGCTTCAGTATCCATATTGATATCTTGTCTCATTCTTGGTATTGGTGAGTTGTGTCTTCTTTTTGTTTTTATCAGTCTTGCTAAAGGTTTATCACTTTCATTGATCTTTTCAAAGATCTAGCTTTTTTTTAGTTCTTTTATTTTGTTTGTTTATTTGGTTTTTTTTTGGTTTATTGTGGTAACATTGGTTTATAACATTGTATAAATTTCAGGTGTACATCATTATACTTCTATTGCTGCATGGATTACATCATGTTCTCATGTTCACCATCCAAATACTAATTACAATCCATCACCGCACACATGTGCCTAATTATGCCTTTCACCCTCCGCCCTCCCCCCATCCCCTCTGGTAACCACCAATCCAATCTCTGTCTTTATGTGTTTGTTTGTTGTTATTATCTACTACTTAATGAGTGAGATCATACGGTATTTGACCTTCTCCCTCTGACTTATTTCATTTTGCATAATGGATGGACATTGAGGGTATTAGCTTTTTGTTTTATTGATTTTTCTCTATTTTTTCCTGTTTCCAGTTAATTGATTTCTGTGTTTATCTCTATTGTTTCCTTCTTTCTGCTTGCTTTGGGTTTATTTTGCTCTTATTTTTCTAGTTTCTTGAGGTAGGAACTTAGATTATTGATCTGGGACATTCCTTTTTTCTAATGTAAGCATTTAATGCTCAAAATTTCCCTCTCAGCATTGCTTTACCTGTATTCCACATATTTTGATATACTGGATTTTCATTTTCATTCACTTCTATGTAGTTTTAAATTTCCTTTGAGACTTCTTCTTTGGCAATGGATTATTTAGACATGTATTGTCTAATTTGCATGAGTTTAGAGATTTTACTGCTGTCTTTCTGTAATTGATTTCCAGTTTAATTCCATTATGGCCAGAGAACATATTCTGTATGATTTCAATTCTTTAAAATTTTTGATATTTGTTTAATAGCCAGGGATATGGTGTATGTTGGTAAATGTTCCATGGGAATTTGAAAAAATAATGTATATTCTGCTATTGTTGAGTGGAGTGCTCAGTATATTTCAATTTGATCCTATCGATTGATGGTCTTGTTCAGTTCTTCTGTATCCCTGCTGATTTTCTTTATAATAGTTCTATCAGTTGCTGAGAGGGTGCTGTTTAAGTCTCCAACTATAATTGTGAATTCTTCTATTTCTCTTTTCAGCTCTGTCAATTTTTTCTTCATGTCTTTTGAGGCTCTGTTGTTGGTGGGCACAGATATGGAATCACTCTGTCTTTTTGTGCATTGATCCTTTTATGATTATGCAATATCCTTCTATGTATCTAGCAATTCCTTTGCTATGAAGTCTACTTTACAAAACATCAATAAAGCTATTCCTTCCTTTTATGTGTGCATGCTATGTATTTTGCATTCAACTACTTAATGAGTTTAAGTGAGTTGCTTATAAAAAGCAAATAGTCAGGTCATGTTTGTTTGTTTTTTAATCCACGCTGACAATCTCTGCCTTTTAATTGATGTATTTAGACCATTAACATTTAAGGTAATTATTGATATGTTAGGGCTTAAGTGTGACATTTTATTATTTGGTTTTTGTTTCCTCTGTTTCCCTTTCCTTTTTCTCTTTTCTTGCTTCCTGTGTGTTACTCGAACATTTGTTTTTATTGTTTTTAAGTGTATGAATTTGTGTAGTTATCTTCTTAGTTCCTACTATTATTACAATTTACATATGTAACTTATTACAGACCACTGTGATATCAACAAAAGTTGTGGTATCAACTTCTTACAACTTCAAGTTGTTTTAAAATGTATCTGGGATTTTGTTTTATTCAGGTATGGTGAGGTCAACAGGTCAGGAGATGACTGCCATTCACAAGACAGTTTGTTACAGTTCTCAAGAGGAGGGGGCATGCTGTGCCCTGGGGGCTGCATGGGAAAGTGCCAGGGTCAGTGAGGAGGCAGAGACAGCAAGAGGAAAGCATGGGCAAAAGCCATTTTTGTGGTTTTAACAAGAAGGAATGGGTGAGGCAGGGTAAGCAGCTGAGCAGGCTTCAGATGATTGGATAGTTTGAATAATTTCAGTGGGCTCTGGGCTATAGGGGTGATCTCTAGCTGTCCAATACCTGGCCTTGGGATGATTAGAGCAAAGGAATATTGCCTCCTTGAGTGTAAAAGCCAGATGGAAGAGATGGTTTGGAGTATGGGTTCTGGACTGATTAGTTCACATCTGAAAGTTATGCTCCTGGAAGAATCTATCTATCTCTAAGAATTGCCTAGTCCTGGAAGGGGTAGTCTCTCCCCAGTCAGCGAGGCCCCAGATGCCAGAGCATCAAGAATACAGAAAATACACATAGATCAATGGAACAGAATAGAGAGCCCAGAAATAAACACATGCATATATGATCAATTAATTTACAACAAAGGGCCAAATATATACAATGGGGAAAGGACAGTATATTCAATGAATTGTGTTAGGAAAACTGGACAGCCACATGCAAAAGAACTAAACTGGACCACTATCTTACACTGTACACAAAAATTAACTCAAAATGGATTAAAGACTTGAATGTAAGACTTGAAACCATAAAACTCCTAGAAGAAAACTTAGGCAGTAAGCTCCTTGACAGCTGTCTTGGTGATGATTTTTTTGATTTGACACCAAAAGCAAAGGCAACGAAAGCAAAAATTAACAAGTGGGACTACATCAAACTAAAAAGCTTCTGCACAGCAAAGGGAACTATCAACAAAATAAAAAGGCAACATACAGAATGGGAGAAAATATTTGAAAATCATATATCTGATAAGGGGTTAATATCCAAAATATATAAAGAACTCAAACAATTCAATAGCAAAAAAAATCAAAACACCTGATTTAAAAATGGGCAGAGGATCTGAATCAACATTTTTCCAAAGAAGACATACAGATGGCCAACAGGTACATGAATAGGTGCTCAACATCATTAATCATCAGAGAAATGCAAATCAAAACCACAATGAGATATCACCTCACACCTGTTAGAATGGCTATTATCAAAAAGACAAGAAATAACAAGTGTTGGTGAGGATGTGCAGAAAAGGGAACCCTTGTGCACTATTGGTGGGAATGTAAATTGGTGCAGCCACTATGGAAAACAGTATGGAGGTTCCTCAACAATTTAAAGTAGAACTACCATATGATCCAGCTATTCCACTTCTGGGTATTTATCCAAAGAAAATGAAAACACTAATTCGAAAAGATATATACACTCTCATGTTCATTGCATCACTATTTACAATAGCCAAGACATGGAAGCAACCTAAGTGTCTGTTGATAGATGAATGGATAAAGAAACTGTGGTATACATATACAATGCAGTATTAGTCATAAAAAAGAAGGAAATCTTGCCATTTGTGACAATGTGGATGGAACTTGAGGGCATTATGCTAAATGAAATAAGTCAGACAGATAAAGACAAATACCATATGATCTCACTTATATGTGGAATCTAAAAAAAAAAAAAATGAACTCATAGATACAGAGAGCAGATTGGTGGTTGCCAGACACAGGGGGTAGGGGGTGGGTGAAATTATAGAGATGGAAGACACATTAGTGGTTGCTAGGGATTAGGTATGGGGGAGAGAGTGGAAGGGAGGTGTTATAAAAGGGCAACATGGTGGATCCTTATGGTGATGGAACTGTTTTGTATCTTAACTGTGGTGGTGGATACATTAAATTATACATATGATAAAATTTGCATAGAGTTAAACACACACACACCCCATGTACACACAAGTATATGTAAAACTGAGGAAATTTGAATAAGATCAGTGGATTGTTTCAATATCAATATTCTGCATCCTCACCAGGGGATGGAGTAGGGGATGGAGTAGGAATTAAGACCACTACACACAAAAATAAGAACTCTCAAAAGACTACCCCTTTAGCAAGTATAGACTAGAAAAAAAATTCCACTAGATAGTAAAACGAGAAAACAAGAAAACTTAGCTATTTTGCCTTTATCATTAGTGTGTATTTATTAGTGGATGAGGTCTCTTTTGAGAATTCATAATCACAAAGAGTTACAGATCAAATTTATACTATCAGTGTGTCCAGGAAACCACAACCAAAAAACTAACCAAAGTGTTCCCAGGTTGGTAGTGCCCTGGGGTGCCTAGAAGAAGCAAAGATAAATCATCTCTGAAGTGATGGAACTTCAACCCAGGTCATGCAGAACTCCAACAAAAAAAAACTCATAAAACTGAGCTCACAACTCAGAGAAACAAAATGCATGGGAAAACAGGACACCATTAGTGATACTTGGCAGAAATAGCAAACCACAGGATTACACCATTATGAAATCCATATAACAGAATTATCAGATGCAGAATATATAATGTGTGTCTCATATGGTTAACAAAATAAAAATGAAAATGAAAAAAGGGAAAAGGAGCAATATACTATTTCAAAAAGACCAGATTTTCTTAATTAAAATTTTTGAGATAATTGTAGATTCACATGCATTTATAAGAAATAATACAGAGGGATCCTGTGGATCCTTTACTCAGTTTCCCCCAGTGGTAACATCTTGCATAATTACAGAACGATATCATAACCAGAATTATACAGCGTAGAGACTAGATTTTGTTTTGTCCTCTGAAGAGTGTTGATTTTTGTTCTAGTGGGCAAATAAATCACTGGTTGATAACAGTGAACTTGTAGGGGCACGGTTTTATACTTTTTTTAGGGTGGTATTGTTTCAATTTTGCCCTTAGTCTTAGGGTAAGTCCCTTCATCCTTGGATATAGTCTTTACTCCAAGTCAAGGGCCTTCTGGAATTTCGATGGAAAGCTTGGAATATTTACCAAGGGATCTTTACCCCTTTTACTTGGCAGTGCTTAAACTCTAAACTCTGTCTTCCCTGCAGTAGGCAACAGCTGAAATCTCTGCTCAGGATTTTTAGCTTTCTAGCTATTGCTTTCTGCCAGGTCCTTGGAGTACTCCCAAGCATGTGAATTTCCAGGTCATCCAAGGATTTTAGGGGCTTACTCCACAGTTTCCTTTTTACCAGACTTCCCTCCACAATTTTCAGCTGCTCTGGCAAGTCCAAACTCTGTCCTCTAACACTTCGAGCAAAAATAATATGACTTGCTGCTTAAATTCAAGCCATCCTGTGACACAAGAACTGGGGATTGTTCTCAGGGGAAAAGACATAATTTTGGATCTCATCCAGTGAGATTTTCTTCTTTTTAAGGGTAAAATTTCTTCCAGTTTCTGCCTGGTTTTGTTCAATCAGTCTCCAATGCATTCAAGTAGTTGGTGGTTTTTCAAATAGTAGTTTCTAAAAATATTTTGTCTAGAGTTTATAATTGTTATCTGTAGGAAAGTTAATCGGATACAACCTATTCTGCTATTACTGGAACCAGAACTCTGCCTCACCCTTTCTTTTAACTCAGAGCCTCATTATCTCTGATCTAGTATTGTGATAGACTCCATACTGGCTTCCATGCTTCCAGTTGCTCTTGTAATCCATGCTATACACCACTGCCAGAGTGATTTTTGAACATACAAATCTGATCCTGGTATCTTCTCATTACAATTCTTCAGTGCCCTTCTCCCTCCAACATATACAGAATACAATCAAAATTCCTTAGCATGACCAAGTTCATCCTATCTCTTCAGCTTTATATTTGGACAGCTGCTCATCCCCCTTGACACCTATGCTCTAACCATACTGAATTACTTGCAGTTTCTCTATTATTCCCTACTATCTTGTTTTGGGGCCTTTGCACCCTGCCCTCTCCCTGACATTAAAACAAAAAAATGAAGAAAATATACTGTGATAATAATGAAAATAGACAACATTTATTGAGTGCCTTCTATGTGCCAGGTGTTGTGCTAGGAGCTTTTGAAGTATTTTTTCATTTAGTCTTTGCAACAACCTTATGAGATAAGTACCTTTGCAATCCTAATTTTACAAATGATAAAACTGGCTCAGAGATGGTAAATGGTAGAGTAGGATTATTCTAGAATCAGACAATGCTCTACTGTCTCCCACTCAAACAAAGTATACTTATAAGACTTGGAAATGAAAGAACTAAGATCGCCCTTGAGAGTTAAACTGTTGAATTAACATAAGATAAATATTAACAGAGATATGCAATGACATCTTAATAAGACAGAATGGCTCCCTTGCCATCAAGTCTTGACTGTAAGCTGATGGAAGTTATCGGCATATCTAAAGAAATAATGTGTCAAACAGAAGGGCAGCTGGTCAACTATGGTTGCATACACAGAAAAAGCTACAGAGACAAACATGAGCAGCTCCCTCCAGACACTTTCCAAAGAATATAGTACCCCTGCCTCAGGACCTAACTCTGATAACCAGCATACTTATTGTGGAGAGGGAGATTTCCAGGTATCTTGGGCAAATGTTTTTATATATTTAAATCATACAACTAGGTCACTTCACTTTTATTTCACGCTTACTAGACAAGTTTCTCATTATAATTTTGACCTCTTCTACTCCTTGCCTACAGGTAAAAAAATGCACAGGTAAGGTTTACACGTATGTCTTGCAACCATGAGGGGAACCAGCTTAACAGAACATGGAGGATGGTATCATGCCTAGGATGGCAGAGAAAAAATATGGACATATCCTGGATCCTACATAATATTACAGAGTCACTGAATTAAGCAGCCTGGAACCTTCCCTGTCACTAGAAATCTTATTGTGGGGAAGAAAGTAAATGTTCTTTATTGTTTATGTCAGTTTATTTGGCATTTTCTGTTATATGCTGCAAAAAACAACCCAATTTATAGAGTGAGGTAGATGCCAAAGTCTTTAATGAATGCCGGTCGGGGGGAATTACTGGAATGTTGGCAGATGACAGCAGTGAGGAGGGGGAGGAGTAATATTGTTCATGGCATGAGCCTCATGAGTAGGAATTTTTACATAAAGATTGAGAATAATGGCTTGTAAGGGAAAATGGAGAACAAGAAGGAAACTGACCTCACATTTCCTGATGTGTGTAGTATGAAAGAAAAACCACCCATAGGACAAGTGGTGTGCTAACAGACCATCTAGTTAGCAGTTATGGCAGGAGATTAATGGAATATTTCAAGAAGAAACTGAGGGGATTTGGCTGATCATAGGGTGTGAGTTCCAGAGGTACAGTGGAGAGATTTAGGAGAGATGAAAAGAGGGGAGGAGTTGAATATCTGGTTAGTTAAGAGGAAGCACATCTTGGATTGGAAGAATTAACATAGTTAAGATGTCCATACTTCCTAAAGCCATCTATAGATTCAATGCAATCCCTATCAAAGTTCCAACAACATTTTTCACAGAAATAGAACAAAGAATCCTAAGATTTATTTGGAACAACAAAAGACCCCGAATAGCTAAAGGAATCCTGAGAAAAAAAGAACAAAGCTGGAGGTATCACACTTCCTGATTTCAAAATATACTACAAAGCTATAGTAACCAAAACAGCATGGTACTGGCACAAAAACAGACACACGGATCAATGGAATAGAATCGAAAGCCCAGAAATAAACCCACACATCTATGGACAGGTAATCTTTGACAAAGGAGCCAAGAACGTATAATGGAGAAAAGAAAGTCTCTTCAAAAAATGGTGTTGGGAAAACTGGACAGCCACATGCAAAAAAATGAAAGTAGACCCTTACCTTACACCATACACAAAAATTAACTCAAAATGGATTAAAGACTTGAATGTAAGAAGACCTGAAACTATGAAAATTCTAGAAGAAAACATAGGCAGTACGCTCTTCGACATTGGTCTTAGCAACATATTTTCAAGCACCATGTCTGACCAGGCAAGAGAAATAATAGAAAAAATAAACAAATGGGACTACATCAAACTGAAAACCTTCTGCACAGCAAAGGAAACCATCAACAAAACGAAAAGACAACCTAACAATTGGGAGAAGATATTTGCAAAGCATACATCTGATAAGGGCTTAATCTCCAAAATATATAAAGAACTCATGCATCTCAACAACAAAAAAACTACCAACCCAATTAAAAAATGGGCAAAAGACCTGAACACACATTTCTCCAAAGAAGATATACAGATAGCCAACAGACACATGAAAAGATGTTCAAAATCATTAACTATCAGGGAAATGCAAATCAAAACTACCATGAGATATCACCTCACGCCTGTCAGAATGGCTATAATTAACAAGACAGGAAACAGCATGTGTTGGAGAGGATGTGGAGAGAAGGGAACTCTCATACACTGCTGGTGGGAGTGCAAACTGGTGCAGCCACTATGGAAAACAGTATGGAGATTCCTCAAAAAATCAAGGATAGAACTCCCATATGATCCAGCTATTCCACTGCTCGGTATTTATCCAAAGAACTTGAAAACACCAATGCGTAAAGATACATGCACCCCTGTGTTCATTGCAGCGTTATTCACAATAGCCAAGACTTGGAAGCAACCTAAGTGCCCATCAAGGGACGAATGGATAAAGAAGATGTGGTATATATACACAATGGAATACTACTCAGCCATAAGAAATGATGAAATCCAGCCATTTGTGACAACATGGACAGACATTGAGGGTATTATGCAAAGTGAAATAAGTCAGAGGGAGAAGGTCAAATACCGTATGATTTCCTTCATTAAGTAGTAGATAATAACAACAATAAACAAACACAGAGTGACAGAGATTGGATTGATGGTTACCAGAGGGGAAGGGGGGAGGGAGGAGGGTGAAAGGGATAATTCGGCACATGTGTGTGGTGATGGGTTGTAATTAGTATTTGGGTGGTGAACATGATGTAATCTATGCAGAAACAGAAGTATAATGATGTACACCTGAAATTTATACAATGTTATAAACCAATGTTACTGCAATAAACAAAAAATTAAAAAAATAATAATAATAAATAAATAAATCAAAAAAAAAAGAGGAAGAACAGAGTAATACAGGGTGAGCATCCTGGTGATAATGATGTGCTGGGCAACCTGTTTGCTTTCAGTTTCATTCCATGCTCTTCTCCTGTAAATGATATTACTCAATTGTTCTTTCCAACTGGCTCTGGCTAATGGGAAACACTGGTCGGAGATTGGTGTACGGAAGGAAATATAAGCCAGGTATTTCTCCCTCTCTCTCCTTCAGGGAGCATTTTCTGGCAGTGGCTGCATTTCCTCCATACTTTCAGCTCCCCATAGGCTATTTCCCTCATAATTCTAGATCCCACCAGCTGGCCTTGGCTTTACCTCCTTCCTTGTGTTCCTCCAGCGCTAGGTAGAGGCTTCCCGCTATGACTAATCTGTATTGCTTTGCTATCTTGTTTGGCTCCTCAGCTCTTCCATAACCTGTGTTACTGGTTCCCTATATTAAATTTCGTCTGTTTGAAATATCCAGAGTGGTTTATTTTTTTCACTGTAGGCTAGTGCCTACAGTGGCTTGACTGTAACTGGTGCTGCACCTTTTCCAAAAACCGTGTTAGACTTTGAACGCAGTGTTTGGGCCAAGAACTCTTCCCATGTGGGTTAGTCCTGGCCTCTCTGGTTTCACTTTCATAAGGAGTATTTCTTAAGGACCAGAATATTTTCCTGTGACACGTTAATACTGATGGTGTTGTTTGAACTATCTGTTTAGAAACCTATTGAGATACCAGGATGGCCTCTTGATCGCATGGCAGTTTCTTTTCTGGAGGTCTGTTAAAGGGCCCATCATAGGATTAAAAAGCTGGAAATGTTCCTGATGTAAGAGCAATCATTGGCTACTTTGATATTTGGAGGGAGTGCCCTTAACATCACATGGTATTGCCCAACAAATTTAAATTGTCACATCTGCCTCTATATCCCACAACAGGCACCTTAGAAAAGCAGGCCTCATCCCATTACTCAAGGCCTTAGATTTGAACTATTTTCCTTATCCCACACTTCTTGATCTGTTTCCCATCCTCTCAATTGCTGATCTCACCACTGGTCTTTTTCATGGCCTTTAATTGTCCACACTCCTGATTTCTCTGGTTTCAACATTTCTATTTCCTCATTGGCCACAATCAGACTCTTCCTCTAGCTATGCTGTCTTTGGCTGCTTTAGGTAACTCTTTATCCCACCTTCCCTTTTGGTCCAGCCTATCCAAGCTACTTGGCCACCTTGCCTCAGGGTCCCATGGATAGTGCCCCACTTGGTATTTTCAAGCCCTCTGAGTTGGACCATAACTGGTGAGAGGAGTGCATCTAAGTCACCTGTGAAAAGAGAGAATTCAACCTTGAATATAATGATCATATGTATTTTTTTCTGACCCAGCATCTCTTTTGAGTGTCATCCCTTCTGAATTCTCAGTTCATGTGATTTGAATGGGGAAAACCATCCCATTTGCCGTACTCACAGGGTTGGGAAAATGACCTAGGCCTGGCTAATTAGAATCCTTCCTTGGCCATAGTAATTAATCCAGGATAGGTTAATAAAAGTCTGGCCAATGAAATTCCTCCTTGGTATTTTTGCTAGAACTACTGGAAAAGATGCACTCTTACTCTCTGAAATCAAAGACATTAATGGACTATGTAAGCCTGGAGCTGGTAGAGGCTGTCTTTATCACCAAAAACTTAAGGACAAAAGCCAGTAAAGAAAATAGAAGAGCCAAGAGATAGAGAGACACAGATACTTGGTGATATCATTTGAGGCCTGGGTCCAGCAGTACCTGTAGCCACTTGTACTCCTGTATTTTCTCTTTTGTCTTATACCACTTTTGGTTGGGCTTCTGTCACTTGCAACCAAGAGAGTCCTGACTGTGGCACTCAAATTCTTACTTTTAAAATTTCACCTTAGGGACATATTGATGTAAATAGGCCAGAGAAATTTAAATATGTTCATAATGGTAAAGTCATGGAATTTTTGAGGTTGTGATTAAGGCAGTTTATAACTTTCTGTCCCTCTTTGCCCTTCCTACCACAATTCATAAATTTCTGGAAGACCATAGGTAAATTACAGATGCTAAACCTATTTGAGTTGCCTGTATATGATCTGGAAGACACTCCTTATTCTTCTACTGGATCCTCTGGAGATTTTCCTTGATGAAGATTTGGGCTTCCTGAAAGTGGTCCAAGGCTTGGAATCAGAAGTCACATATGGCACTGTTAAGGACCAAGATCATAAAGAGTGCGCAAGGATTGAGTGAGGAGAAAAGATAGCTGTGATCTAAGATAATTCTGTCCAGAATCTCTGAATTCAGAATCTTTGGTTTTGAGGAGACAGTGTGGTAAAGTATAAAGAACATGAGTTTTGCAGATGGCTTCCCTGGTGAATGCTACTAAACATTCAAAGAAGATTTAATACCTATCCTTCTCAAACTCTTCCAAAAAACTGAAGAGGAGGGGAAGCTTCCTAACTCATTCTATGAAGCCAACATTACCCTGATACCAAAAACAGACAAGGACAAGACAAAAAAAGAAAGTTACAGGCCAATATCACTGATGAACATCGATGCAAAAATCCTCAACAAAATACTAGCAAATAAAATACAACAATACATCATTGAAAAGATCATACACCATAATCAAGTGGGATTTATTCCAGGGATGCAGGGATGGTTGAACATCCGAAAATCAAGCAACGTGATACACCACATTAAAAAAATGAAGAATAAACATCACACGATCATCTCAATAGATGCAGAGAAAGCATTTTAAAGATACGGCATTCATTTATGATAAAAACTCCAACTAAAATGGGTATAGAAGGAAAGTATCTCAACATAATAAAGGACATATATGACAAACCCACAGCTAATATCATTCTCAGTGGTGAAAAACTGAAAGCTATCCCTCTAAGAACAGAACCAGACAAGGATGCCCACTTTCACCACTCATATTTAGCATAGTATTGGAACTCCTAGCCAGAGCAATCAGGCAAGAAAAAGAAATAAAAGGGATCCAAATTGGAAAGGAAGAGGTGAAACTTCCACTATTTGCAGATGACATGATTTTGTATATAGAAAACCCTAAAGAATCCACCAAAAAAATTTTAGAAATAATAAATGAATATGGTAATGTTGCAGGATACAAAATCAACATACAAAAATCAGTTGATTTCTGTACACTAACAATGAAGTAGCAGAAAGAGAAATTAAGAATATAATCCCATTTACATATGCGTCACATATGGCACTGTTAAGTACCAAAATCAATTGCAACAAAAAGAATAAAATACCTAGGAATAAACTTAACCAAAGAGGTGAAAGATCTGTACACTGAAAACTATAAAACATCGCTGAAAGAAATTGAAGAAGACACAAAGAAACGGAAAGATATTCTGTGCTCTTGGATCGGAAGAATTAATATAGTTAAAATGTCCATACTTCCTAAAGCACTCTATAGATGCAATGCAATCCCTACCATAGTTCCAACAACATTTTTCATAGAAATAGAACAAAGAATCCTAAAATTTATATGGAACAACAAAATACCCCGAATAGCCAAAGGAATCCTGAGAAAAGAACAAAGCTAGAGGCATCACAGTCCCTGATTTCAAAATATACTACAAAGCTATAGTAACCAAAGCAGCATAGCACTGGCACAAAAATAGATACACAGATCAATGGAACAGAATAGAGAGCCCAGAAATAAACCCACACATCTATGGACAGCTAATTTTTGACAAAGGAGCCAAGAACATACAATGGAGAAAGGAAAGCATCTTCAATAAACGGTGTTGCGAAAACTGGACAGCCAGATGCAAAAGAATGAAAGTAGACCATTATCTTACACCATACACAAAAATTAACTCAAAATTGATTAAATACTTGAATGTAAGACCTGAAACCATGAAACTTATAGAAGAAAACATAGGAAGTACACTCTTTGACATAGGTCTTAGCAACACATCTTCAAGTACCATGTCTGACCAGGCAATGGAAACAATAGAAAAAATAAACAAATGGGACTACATCAAACTAAAAAGCTTCTGCACAGCAAAGGAAACCATCAACAAAACGAAAAGACAACCTAACAATTGGGAGAAGATATTTGTAAACCATATATCTGATAAGGGGTTAATATCCAAAATATATAAAGAACTCATGCATCTCAACAACAAAAAAACTAACAACCCAATTAAAAAATGGGCAAAAGACCTGAACAGACATTTCTCCAAAGAAGATATACAGATGGCCAACAGGCACATGAAAAGATGTTCAACGTCATTAACTATCAGGGAAATGCAAATCAAAACTACAATGAGATATCACCTCACACCCATCAGAATGGCTATAATTAACAAGACAGGAAACAACAATTGTTGGAGAGGATGTGGAGAGAAGGGAATGTTCATACACTGCTGGTGGGAGTGCAAACTGATGCGGCCACTATGGAAAACAGTATGGAGATTCCTCAAAAAATTAAGAATAGAACCACTATACGATCCAGATATTCCACTGCTGGGTGTTTACCCAAAGAACATGAAAACACGAATGCATAAAGATACATGCACCCCTGTGTTCATTGCAGCATTTTTCACAATAGCCAAGACTTGCAAGCAATCTAAGTGCCCATCAAGGGACGATAAGGAAGATGTGGTATATATACACAATGGAATACTACTCAGCCATAAGAAACGATGAAATCCAGCCATTTGTGACAACATTGATGGACATTGAGGGTATTATGCTAAAGCAAAATAAGTCAGAGGGAGAAAATCAAATACTGTATGATCTCACTTATAACTAGAAGTTAAAAAGAACAACAAACAAACACATAGAGACAGAGATTGGATTGGTGGTTACCAGAGGGGAAGGGGGAAGGATGGGGGTGAAAGGGATGATTAGGCACATGTGTGTGGTGATGGATTGTAATTAGTCTTTGGATGGTGAACATGATGTAATCTATGCAGAAATAGAAGTATAATGATGTACACCTGAAATTTATACAATGTTATAAACCAATGTTACTGCAATAAAAAATAAAAGAACATGGGTTTTGAAATCACATAGGCCTATTGTCCAGTTCTATCTCTGCCACTTCCTAGTTGGGTGGCCCTGATGAAACTGCTTCACTTTTCTGAGCCTCAGTTTCTCCACTACAAAATGAGGAATGTACCGTGCAAAGTTATCTGTGAGGAGTAAATAAGATATCAACACCTATGGTCGAAGTGACTGCAATAACTTTCTAATGAATATCCCATCCCTGCTATGCTTACCCCTTGCCATCCATTCCCCACACGATAGCCAGAAAGTTAAAATTTAACTTTATTGAGTGACAATTTACACACAATAAATTATTCGAGTCAATGGTACAATTTGATGGCACAATTTGGTGATTTTTGACAGATATATGCACCCGTGAAATCACTACTACAATCAAGATACAGAACATTTTCATCATCCCCAAAAGATTCCTCATGCCCCTTTTTAGTCCATGCCTCACTCCACCCCCAGGCCACAGTCAGAGTGACTTTTTAAACATGTAACTCAGATCGTGCTACTCCTCTATTTCATTGCCCTGCAATTCCTATCCTTCAGGAAATTAAATCTAAATTCCTTACTATGTCCTTTCAAAGCCCTTTGTGTTATGAATCTTGCTATCTCATATTATATGGTCCCCCTATCAGTTACTATGTTCTAGCCACACTGGCCTCCTCTGTGTTCATGGAACCTTTCAAGCCTGCAGGCCTTTGCTTTTGTTCCCTCTATTTGACATCCTCTTTCCCTAATTATAATCACCTCACTGGCTTGTCATCTTTCAGGTTTCACCTTAAATGTCTTCCATTAAAATCCGTTGAAAATGGACTCCTCTAATTACTCTTTCTTTTTCAATATCTTGTTTCTTTCTTTCACATCCCTTATCTTATATATTTGCTTACATGTAGTGTCTGTCTCATTCAGTTGCCTGTAGTCTCCATGATATAGAGATCATAAATTTTTTGCTCCCCATTGTATCTTCAGGGTCTAGCACATAGTAGGCACTCAAAAAATATTTGTTGAATGACTTAGTGATGCATTAACATACATAGAAGAGTGCCTGTCACATAACATGTGTGCAATAAATATTCGTTTCCTCTGTCAACCCCTATCTCATCTTTCTCAACATGATAAAACCCATGTATGAAAAATTCAAAGCTAACATCACACTCAATTGTGAAATACTGAAAGCCTTTATCCTAAGATCAGAAACAAGACAAGAACACCTGCTTTCACCACTTCTATTCAACATGGTATTGGAACTTATAGCCAGAGCAATTAGACAAGAAAAATAAATAAAGCCATCCAAATTGGAAAGGAGTTGTAAAATTATCTCTGTTTGCAGATGACATGACTTTATAAGTAGAAAATCCTAAAGATTACACACACACACAGAAAAGAACTGTTAGGCTAATAAATGAATTCAACAAAGTTGCAGGATACAAAATCAATATACAAAAATCAGTTGCATTTTATACACTAGCAATGAACAGTCCAAAAGAGAAATTAAGAAACAATTCCACTTACAATAGCATTAACAATAATAAAATACTTGGGGAGAAATTTAACCAAGGAGACAAAAGACTTATACTTTGATAACTACAAAACATTGATGAAAGAAATTAAAGAAGACACAAATAAATGGAAAGATATCCTGTGTTTATGGATTGGAAGACTTAAAATTGTTAAGATGACAATAATATCCAAAGTGATCTACATATTCAATACAATGCCTGTCAAAATCTCAACAGAGTTTTTGGCAAATATAGAACAATTCATCCTAAAATTCATATGGACTCTCAATGGACCCCAAATAGCCAAAACTCTCTTGAAAAAGAGAAAAATTAAAGAATCACACTTCCTGATCTTATAACTTATTACAATGCTACAGTAATAAAAATAGTGCAGTACTGGCACAAGGATGGACATATAGACAAATGGAATAGAATTGAGAGTCCAGAAATAAACCCTCACATTTATGGTCAATGTTTCATTTTCAACTTGGGTACCAAGACCATTTAATGGGGAAAGGACAGTCTTTTCCACAATGGTGTTGAGAAAACTAGACATCCATATGCAAAAAAAATGAAGTGTGACCATTACCTTACACCATATACAAACATTAACTCAAAATGGATCAAAGACCTAAGTGTAAGACCTAAAACTATAAAACTCTTAGAAGAAGACATAGGGTAAACTCTTTATGAAATTGGATTTGGGAGTGATTTCTTGGATATGACACCAAAACCACAGGCAACAAAAGAAAAAATAGATAAATCAGACTTCATCAAATTTAAAAACTTTTGTGCATTAAAGGACACTATCAAGAGAGTGAAAAGATAACCCACAGATTGAGAGAAAATATTTGAAAATCACATATCTGATAAGGGATTAATATCCAGAATATATAAAGAACTGCTACAACTCAACAACAAAAGAAACTAACAACCCAATTTGAAAATGGGCAAAGGACTCAAATAGACATTTCTCCAAAGAATATATACAAAGGACCAACAAGCACATGAAAAGATGCTCAACTCCACTAATCATTAGGAAAATACAAATCAAAACCACAATGAGATACCACTTAATACCCATTATGATGGCTATATGAATAAATGGGATGTAACAAGTGTTGGCAAGGATGTAGAGAAATTGGAATTCTTGTCTATTACCAATGGGAAAGTAAAATGGTGCAGCAGCTATGGAAAACAGTTTGGTGGTTCTTAAACATAGAATCACCATATGACTCAGCAATACCACTCCTGGGTATACCCAAAAGAATTGAAAGCAAGGATTCAAATAGATACTTGTATGCCAATGTTTATAGCATTATTCACAATAGCCAAAATGTGCAAATAACCCAAGTGTCCACCAACAAATGAATGGGTAACAAAATGTGGTAAATACATACAGTAGAATATTATTTAGCCTTAAAAATGCATATTCTGATACATGCTACAACTTGGATGAATCTTGAAAACATTATACTAAGTGAAGTAAGCCAGACACAAAAGGACAAATATTGTATGATTCTATTTATATGAGATACTTAGAATGGGCAAATTCATAAAGACAGAAAGTAGGATAGAGGTTACCAGGGGCCAGGAGGAGAGGGAAATGGGGAATTATTGTTTAATAGATACAGAGTTTCTGTTTGGGACGATGAAAATGTTCCAGAAATGGATAGTGGTGATAATTGCACAACATTGCAAATGTACTTAATGCTACTGAATTGTATACTTAAAATACTTAAAATTGTGAATTTTATATTATGTATATTACCACAATAAGAAAATGCAAAAGTAAAGCCAAGATTGCTAACTTGAAAAAAAATTAAACAGATGGAAATGTACCATGCTAACACTAATCAAAGGAAGTACCTATATTAATTTCAAACAAAGCAAACTTCAGAACAAGGAAAATGACCAGGGATAAAGAGGGGCATTACAGGAGAGAAGTCAAGATGGTGGCATAGGCAGACTCTGAACTCACCTCCTCCCACGGACACAGCCAATTTACAACTACTCTTGGAAAAATTACCCCTGAGAAAGAACTGAAAAATGGATAAGAGGACCTCCTGCAACAAACAACAATCCTAATTGAGGTGGAAGAGACAGAAATTCCCTTCTGGAGAGAAAAAATGCCACATTCACATACACAGTGCTTCACGGCCGCCCAGGAGCAGCCCAAAGGCAGGGAGCCCTCCCTGGAGGAGTGGGGCCCTGAAGCACTATACCGGGGAGCACTCTCGCTATAGGCATTTTTTGGACCCAGTACAATTGAGATGAGTGGCATAATATCTGACTTTGCTTGCTACTAAAACATTGGAGATTACCCCCAGAAAAGCTAGTGCACAAATTAAAACTGGCTCTTAAAAGGCCCAGGCACAAACTCACTCATTTCAGAAAGCAACCTAAAATCAGCAGAAAGAAAGGTGAACAGCCCTTTGGGGAAAAGAGACTCAACTGATAGGCTCTGAGTGCATCTCAGTGAAAGGTGAGACCTCTCCAGGGACTGGGACATTGGCGGTGGCCATTGTTGTGACCTGGTGTGGGCGTGCTGACACAGACGCTGGCAGACACCATTGGAGTTCTCCCTGGGGCCTGCTAGCCCAGGGTCTGCCCCACCCACTAGAGTACTGATTGAATCCAGCTCAGCCAGGGCAGACAGCCCACCCTAGGGACTGGCTCCACCCAACAACCAGCCCTCGGGAACTTGTGGGCCTGCTAAGGGAGATGCCTGGATTTTCCACAGCCTGGCGACTGAGTCCGCCTCTGTAGGGCAGGGTGTGTGCAAGGAGTGGGTAGAGAGTGTGGGGTGGTGGTGGAGAGTGTGGGGATCTCACCTTGGAGAGACTGGGTCCACTTCAGGAGGTCGGGGAGCACGCACAGTGCAGCACTGTGTTGACTGTGTGTGTGGACCTGCGGACAGTGGGGTCTGTCAGCTGAAGAAGACTTGTACTTCTCAAAGAGCCACATAGGGGGTTGGCCCCACCTTCCAAAGCCTGAAACAATTGGGTGCTCCCATGCCTGAAGCCAGCCTCACCCAGCTGCAATCCTCAGAGAGTTGACAAGGGACCTAAAGGCTAGAGGCTTATAGCAACTGTAAGCCCCTGAGCCTAACAACCTGTCACACTAGGGGCCTACTCACTTAATAGAAATACAGCAACAGTAACGTGCTGTTAGACCTTGCAGCCAACTGTGCTGGGACACCCCACACCCGATAAAGAGACTGAAGGGCCCACAACAACTACATGCAGCTGAGCATTACAACAGCTGGCCAGGGGCATAGCTGAGCCTCCCTGGACACCTATGGGAAGAACAACCCCACCACAACAGAAGGACACATGTAACCCAAACAGGGGTCACTCCTGGAACATTTGCAACTGGAGAGGAGAGGGAGCACACTGCCAGGCCTCCTAAGGTATCACTTATATAAGGTCAACTCTCCGAGAGCAGGAGACGTAGCTGACCTACCTAATACATAGACACAAGCACAGGGAAAGAGGCAAAATGAGGAGGGAAAGGAATATGTTCCAAGTAAGGGGACAGGACAAAACCCCAGAAAAGGAACTAAGCGAAACAGAAATGAGCAACCTACCTGACAGAGAGTTCAAACAAAGAGTGTTAAGGATGCTCACTGATCTGGGGAGAAGAATGGATGAACTCAGTGAGAATGTCAACAAAGAAATGGAAGATATAAAAAAGAACCAATCAGAAATGAAGAATACAATACTGGAAATGAAAAATTCACTAGAGGGACTCAAAAGCAGAGTAGAGGATACAGAAGTATGGATCTGTGAGCTGGAAGAAAGACTAGAAGAAATCACCCAAGCTGAACATATGAAAGAAAAAAGAATGAAAAAGAGTGAGGACAGTCTAAGGGACCTCTGGGACAACATCAAGCACACTAACATCCGTGTTATAGGTGTCCCGGAAGGAGTAGAGCGAGACAAGGGGGCAGAGAATCTATTTGAAGAAATAATAGCTGAAAACTTTCCTAACCTAATGAAGGAAACAGACATTCAGGTACAGGAATCACAGAGAGCACCAAACAAGATAAACCCAAAGAGGCCCAGACCAAGACACATCATAATTAAAATGTCCAGAATTAAAGATAAAGAGAGAATCCTAAAAGTTGCAAGAGAAATACAAGTTACATACAAAGGAAACCCCATAAGGCTATCAGCTGACTTCTCAGCAGAAAGCTTACAGGCTAGAAAAGAGTGGCATGATATATTTAAAGTGCTAAAAGGAAAAAACCTACAGCCAAGAATACTCTACCCAGCAAAGTTATCATTCAAAATGGAAGGAGAGATAGAAAATTTCCCAGACAAGCAAAAATTGAAGGAGTTTGTCACCAAGAAACCAGTACTACAAGAAACGCTAAAGGGGCTTATTTAAGGGGAAAAGAGAAGACCACAAATAGGAAAAGCTATCTATTTCCATGATAAGAGGGTGATGGATACAAATGCACAAAAAAGAGGTTAGATATGATATCAAAAACATAAAATGTGGGAGGAGGGGAGTTAAAGAGTATAGCTTTCAGATAGAGGTCAAACTAAAGAGACTATCAACTTAATATAGACTGCTATATATGTAGGTTACTATATATGAATGCCATGGTAATCACAAACCAGAAACCTATAAAAAATACACAAAAAACTAAGAGAAAGGAACCCAAACATAATACTAAAGAAAGCCCTCAAACTACAAGGGAAGAGAGCAAGAGAAGAAGAAAGGAACAGAGGAGAACTACTAAAACACCAAGGGATAAAAATTTAAAAATGGCAGTAAGTACATACTTATCAATAGCTACTTTAAATGTTAATGGACTAAATTATCCAATTAAAAGTCATAGGGTGGCTGACTGGATAAAAAATAAGACCCATATATATACTGCATACCAGAGACACACTTCAGACCTAAAGACACTCACAAACTGAAAGTAAAGGGATGGAAAAAGATACTCCATGCTAATGGCAATGAAAAGAAAGCTGGGGAAGCAATACTCATATCAGACAAAATAGACTTTAAAACAGAAACTGTAGGGCCGGCCCTATGGCTTAGCGGTTAAGTGCACGCACTCCACTACTGGCGGCTCAGGTTCGGATCCCAGGCACACACTGACACACCGCTTCTCCGGCCATGCTGAGGCCGTGTCCCACATACAGCAACTAGAAGGATGTGCAACTATAACATACAACTATCCACTGGGGCTTTGGGGATTAAAAAAAAGGAGGATTGGCAATAGATGTTAGTTCAGTTAGTGTGTCTCTTGTATGCAGCAAAAAGGGGAGGACTGGCATAGATGTTAGCTCATGGCTGATCTTCCTCACACAAAAAAAATAAATAACAATAAAAAAAATAAAAATAAAGAAAGAAAGAGAAATAGACAGTAACACAATAATAGTAGGGGACTTTAACACTCCACTTACACCAATGGATGGATCATCCAAACAGAAGATCAATAAGGAAACATTGGCCTTAAATGACACACTAGAACAGATGGACCTAGTAGATATACACAGAACATTCCATCCAAAAACTGAAGAACACACATTCTTTTCAAATGCACACGGAACATTCTCCAGGATTGATTACATATTAGGCCGCAAAACAAGTCTCCATAAATTTAAGAAGATTGAAATAATACCAAGCATCTTTTCTGACCACAACAGTGTGAAACTAGAAATCAAGTATAGGAACAAAATCAGAAAAGCCACAAATATGTGGAGATTAAACAAAATGACACTGAGCAACAATTGGGTCAATGAAGAAATCAAAAGAGAAATCAAAAAATACTTGGAGACAAATGAAAATGAAAATATGACATGCCAGAATTTATGGGATACAGCAAAAGCAGTTCTAAGAGGGAAGTTTATAGCAATACAGGCCTATCTCAACAAACAAGAAAAATCTCAAATAAACAATCTTACAATGCACCTAGAGGAACTGGAAAAAGAAGAACAAACAAAGCCCAAAATCAGCAGAAGAAGGGAAATAATAAAAATCAGAGCAGAAATAAATGAAATAGAGACTAAAAAAATTGAAAAAATTAATAAAACCAAGAGCTGGTTCTTTGAAAAGATAAATAAAATTGACAAATCTTTAGCTACAGTCACCAAGAAAAAAGGAGAGAAGGCTCAAATAAGTAAAATCAGAAATGAAAGAGGAGAAATTACAACAGACACCTCAGAAATAAAAAAGATTATAAGAGAATACTACGAAAAGCTATGCCAACAAATTGGACCATCTGGAAGAAATGGATAAATTCCTAGAATCATACAACCTTCCAAAACTGGATCAAGAAGAAATAGAGAATTTGAATAGATCAATCATCAGTAAGAAGATCAAAACAGTAATCAAAAACCTCCCCAAAAATAAAAGTCCAGGACCAGATGGCTTCCCTGGTGAATTCTACCAAACATTCACAGAAGACTTATTATCTATCCTTCTCAAACTCTTCCACAAAATTGAGGAGAGGGGGAAGCTCCCTAACTCATTCTACGAAGCTGACATTACCTTGATACCAAAACCAGACAAGGACAACACAACAAAAGAAAATTACAGGCCAATATCACTGATGAACATCAATGCAAAAATCCTCAACAAAATACTAGCAAATCACCTACAAGAATATATTAAAAAGATTATACACCATGATCAGGTGGGATTTATTCCAGGGATGCAAGGATGGTTCAACATTTGCAAATCAATCAACGTGATACACCACATCAACAAAATGAAGAATAAAAATCACATGACCATCTCAATAGATGCAGAGAAAGCATTTGACAAGATACAGCATCCATTTATGATAAAAACTCTGAATAAAACGGGTATAGAAGGCAAGTACTTCAACATAATAAAGGCCATATATGACAAACCCACAGCTAATATCATCCTCAATGGTGAAAAACTGAAAGTTATCCCTCTAAGAACAGGAACCAGACAAGGATGCCCACTCTCACCACTCCTATTTAACATAGTACCGGAAGTCCTAGCCAGAGCAATCAGGCAAGAAAAAGAAATAAAAGGTATCCAAATTGGAAAGGAAGAAGTGAAACTGTCACTATTTGCAGATGACACGATTTCATTATATAGAAAACGCTAAAGAGTCTACCAAAAAATTTTTACAAGTAATAAACAAATACGGTAAAGTTGCAGGTTACAAAATCAACATACAAAAATCAGTTGCATTTCTATACACTAACAACGAAGTAGCAGAAAGAGAAATTAAGAATACAATCCCATTTATCATTGCAACATAAAGAATAAAATACCTATGAATAAACTTAACCAAAGAGGAGAAAGATCTGTACACTGAAAACTATAAAATATTGCTGAAAGAAATTGAAGAAAACACAAAGAAATGGAAAGATATTCCGTCCTCTTGGATTGGAAGAATTAACATAATTAAGATGTCCATACTTCCTAAAGCAATCTATAGATTCAATGCAATCCCTATCAAAGTTCCAACAACATTTTTCACAGAAATAGAACAAAGAATCCTAAAATTTATAGGGAACAACAAAAGGCCCCGAATAGCTAAAGGAATCCTGAGAAAAAAGAACAAAGCTGGAGGTATCACACTCCCTGATTTCAAAATACACTACAAAGCTATAGTAACCAAAACAGCATGGTACTGGCACAAAAACAGACACACAGATCAATGGAATAGAATTGAAAGCCCAGAAATAAACCCACACATCTATGGACAGGTAATCTTCAACAAAGGAGCCAAGAACATACAATGGAGAAAGGAAAGTCTCTTCAACAAATGGTGTTGGGAAAACTGGACAGCCACATGCAAAACATGAAAATAGACCATTATCTTACACCATACACAAAAATTAACTCAAAATGGATTAAAGACTTGAATGTAAGACCTGAAACCATGAAACTTATAGAAGAAAACATAGGCAGTACGCTCTTCAACATCGGTCTTAGCAACATATTTTCAAGCACCATGTCTGTCCGGGCAAGAGAAACAATAGAAAAAAATAAACAAATGGGACTACATCAAACTAAAAAGCTTCTGTACAGCAAAGGAAACCATCACCAAAAGGAAAAGATGACCTAATAATTGGGAGAAGATATTTGCAAACCATATATCTGATAAGGGGTTAATCTCCAAAATATATAAAGAACACATGCTTCTCAACAACAAAAAAACTAATAACCCAATTAAAAAATGGGCAAAAGACCTGAACAGACATTTTTCCAAAGAAGATACACAGATGGCCAACAGGCTCATGGAAACATGTTCAGCATGATTAACTATCAGGGAAATGCAAATCAAAACTACAATGAAATATCACCTCACGCCCATCAGAATGGCTGTAATTAACAAGACAGGAAACAACAATTGTTGGAGAGGTTGTGGAGAGAAGGGAACACTCATACACTGCTGGTGGGAGTGCAAACTGGTACAGCCACTATGGAAAACAGTATGCAGATTCCTCAAAAAATTAAGGATAGAACTACCATACGATCCAGCTATTCCACTGCTGGGTATTTATCCAAAGAACATGAAAACATCAATGTGTAAAGATACATGCACCTCTCTGTTCATTGCAGCATTATTCACAATAGCCAATACGTGGAAGCAACCTAAGTGCCCATCAAGGGAAGAATGGATACAGACGATGTGGTATTTATACACGATGGAATACTACTCAGCCATAAGAAACAATGAAATCCAGCCATTTGTGACAACATGGATGGGCATTGAGGGTATTATGTAAAGTGAAATAAGTCAGAGGGAGAAGGTCAAATACTGCATGATCTCACTCATTAAGTAGTAGATAACAACAACAACAAACAAACACATAGAGACAGAGATTGGATTGGTGGTTACCAGAGGGGAAGAAGGGAGGGAGGAGGGCAAAAAGGGATGATTAGGCACACGTGTGTGGTGATGGATTGTAATTAGTATTTGGGTGGTGAACATGAGAACATGATGTAATCCATGCAGAAATAAAAGTATAATTATGTACACCTGAAATCTCTACAATGTTATAAACCAATGTTACTGCAATAAACAAACAAAAAAAAAAGAGGGGCATTACATGATGATAAAGGAGTCAATTCTCCAAGAAAACATAACAGTCCTTAATGTGTATGTGTCTAACAACAGAGTGTCAAATACACGATGCAAAAACTGATAAAACTGTGTGGAGAAATAGACAAATTCACTATTACAGTTGCAGACATCAACAGACTTCTTCCAGTAATCGATAGATCAAGCAGGCAGAAAATCAGTTGAACTGAACAGCACCATCAATCAACTGGATCTAATTGACATTTATAGAATACTTCATCCAGCAACAGCAGAACACATTCTTCTCAAGTTCCCATGAAACATTTACCAACACAGACCACATTATGAGCCATAAAACACACCTGAACACGTTTAAAAACTAGAAATCCTACAAAGTATGTTCTTAGTCTCCATGGGAATTAAACTAGAAATCAATAATAGAAAGATAACTGAGAAAAAATCAAAATATTTGGAGATTAAACAACACATTTCTAAATAACACATGGGTCAAAAAAGTCTCAAGAGAAATTTAAAAACATTTTGAACTAAATGAAAATAAAAATACATTTTATAAAAGTGTGTTGGATGCAGGGAAATTTATAGCATTAAATGCATATATTAGAAAAAATCTAAAATCAATAACCTAAGCTTCCACCTACAAAACTAGAGAAAGTAGAGCAATTTAAGCCTAAAGCAAGCAGATAAAAAGAAATAATAAAAGTTAAAGCAGAAATCAATGAAATTAAAAACAGGAAAACAATACAGAATATCAACAAAACCAAAGCTGTTTTTTTTTTAAAGATAAATAAGATCAATAAACCTCTAACCAGACTGACCAAGAGAAAAAGAAGATACAAATTTCCAACATGAGAAATGAAAGAGGAGTCATCACTACTGATTTCATGGACACTAAAGGGATAATAAAAGAATAATATGAACATTTCTATGCCTACAGCTTGATAATTTAGATGAAATGGATAAATTCCTTGAAAGACACAAACTACAAAAATCACACAAGGAGAAATCATCTGAACAGGCCAATATATATTAGAGAAATTGAATCAATAATTAATAACCTTACAAAAAAGGAAGTCCCAGGCTCAGATGGTTGGACTTGTAAATCGTACCAAATATTTAAGGAAGAAATGATATCAATTCTCTACAATCTCTTTCAGAAAATAAAACAAAGGTGGTACTTCCTAATTCATACAATGAGGCCAGCATCACTCTAATACCAAAACCAGATAAAGACATTACAAGAAAAGAAAACTACAGAACAATATCTCTCATGAACACAGATGCAAAAATTCTCTACAAAATATTAGCAAATTGAATTCAACAATGTATAAAATTGATTTTACACTATGACTAAGTGGTATTTATTCCAGGTTTGCAAGGCTGGTTCAACAATTGAAAATCAATTAATGTAATCAATCAAATCAACAAGCTGAAAAAGAAACATCATATGATCGTAATAATCGATGCAGAAAAAACATTTCACAAAATTCAAAACTCATTCATGATAAAAACTCTCAGCGAACTAGGAATAGAGGGGACCTTCTGCAACTTAATAAAAAACATCTACAAAAATTCCTCAGTTAATATACTTAAGGGTGATAAACTGGATGCTTTCTCCTTTAAGATCAGGAACAGGCAAGGATGTCCTCTCATCAATCCAATTCAACATTGTACTGAAAGTCCTAGCTAGTGCAATAAGAGAAAAAAAGGGAATAAAACTATACAAATTGGGATGGAAAAATAAAACTCTGTGTTCACAGATGACATTATTGTCTATGTAGAAAGTCACAAAGAATAGACAAAAAAAAAAAACTCCTAGAACTAATATATACAAAATTCAATTGCTTTCCTATATACCAGAAATGAACAATTAGAATTTGAAATTAAAAACACAATACCATTTACAATAGCACCAAAAAGAGAGACATACTTAGGTATAAATCTAACAAAATGTATACAGGATCTACATGCAGAAAACTGTAAAACTTGGATGAAAGAAATCGAAGAAGATCTAAATAAATGGAGAAATATTCTGTGTTCACAGATTGGAAGGCTTGATATTGCTAAGATGTGAATTCTTCCCAACTTGATCTTTAGAGACAATGCAATTTCAATCAAAATACCAGCAAGCTATTTTGTGGACAACGACAAACTGATTCTAAAGTTTATATGGATAGGTTAAAAAAACAGAATAGCCAACCCAATACCGGAGGAGAACAAAGTTGGAGGACTGTCACTACTCAACTGCGAGACTTACTAAAAAGTTACAGTAACAAAGACAATGTGGTACTGCTGAAAGAATAGACAAATTGATCAATGGAACTGAGTAGAGAGCCCAGAAAATAGATCTACATAACTATAGTTAACTGATCTTTGACAAAGGAGCAAAGGTAATTCAATGGAGAAAGGATAGTTTTTTCAACAAATTGTGCTGGAACAATTGGACATCATACACACGCACACAAAAAAAAATGCATCTAGACACAGCCCTTAAACCTTTCACAAAAATTAACTCAAACTGGATAATAGACCTAAATATAAAGTGCAATACTGTAAAACGTCTGGAAGAAAACAGGACAAAATGTACCTTGGGTTTGCCAATGAGTTTTTAGATATAACACCAAAAGTGTGACTCATGAAAGACAAATATGGATAAATTATACTTTATTAAAATTTAAAACTTCTCTGCAAAAGACACTGTTTAGAGAATCAAAAGATACGCCACAGGGGCCGGCCCAGTGGCACAAGAGGTTAAGTGCGCGTGCTCTGCTTCTGTGGCCCGTGGTTCGCAGGTTCGGATCCCAGGCACACACCAACACACCACTTGTCAAGCCATGCTGTGGCGGTGTCCCATATAAAGTAGAGGAAGATGGGCACGGATGTTAGCCCAGGGCCAGTCTTTCTCAGCAAAAAAAAAAAAAAAAAAAACAAGGAGAAGTGGCAGCAGATGTTAGCTCAGGGCTGATCTTCCTCACAAAAAAAAAAAGATACGCCACAGACTGGGAGAAAATATTTGCAAACCACATACGTGATAAAGGATTGTATCCAAAACATACGAAGAACTGCTAAAAACTCAGTAATAAGAGAACAAGTGACCCAATTCAGAAATGGGCAGAAGATCTGAACAGACATCCTACCAAATAAGATTTACAGATGGGAAATAAGCATGTGAAAAGATGTTCAACATCATATGTCATTAGGTAATTGCAAATTAAAACAACAATGAGATACCACCACATACCTATTAGAATGGCTAAAATTTTTTAAAAACTGAAAATACCCAATGTTGGTGAGGATGCAGAGCTACGGGAACTCTTATTCAGTGTTGGTGGGAATGCAAAATGGTACGGCCACTTTAGAAGTCAGTCTGGCAGTTTCTCACAAAGCTAAACATAGTCTTATCACATGATCTAGCAATTGCACTCCTAGATATTTACCCAATTGATTTAAAAACCTATGCCCACCTGGAAAGTGTCGCGGTTCCAACAGCATCCAGTGAGCTCTCGCTGGCCCTTAAAAATCCAGGAGAGAGGGTGTAAATCTCGCACCAGGCCATACCCATATCTGCAGCAATTCTCCAAGGTAAATGGCCTATGGCATGTTGGAAAAAATAAAAATACATAAAAAACAAAAATAAAAACCTATGCCCACACAAAAACTTGCATAAATGTTTATAGCAGCATTATTAATAATCACCAAAAGCTGGAAGCAACCAAGATGTCCTTCAATAGGTGAATGGATAAACAAACTGTGGTACATGCAGACAATGGAATATCATCCACTGCTAAAAACAATGAGTCATCAAGCCATAAAACAACATGGAGAACCGTGAATGCATATTGTTTAGTGAAAGAAGCCAGTCTGAAAGAGCTTCATACTGTATGATTCTAATTATATAACATCCTGGAAAAGGTCAAACTGTAGATACAATGATCAGTGGTTGCCAGGGGCTCCAGGGGTGGTAAATGAAGCACAGGTGATTTTTAGGGCAGAAAATATCTGTATGATAATGTAATGGTATATACATGGCATTATACATTTGTTAAAACACATAGAATCTTACAGCACCGAGAGTGAACCTTAATGGATGCAGTTTTCAAAAATAATTTAGGAGTTTGAGGATCTCAGGAAGGAATGCAGATTGTGACAAGGGAATCTAGCTGTATTACAAATATATGAGACAACTTCACTCAAGGGAGTGGGGGGAATAGGTCCTGACCAAAGTAACTTTGGAAATGAGTGGAGTCTGTAAGACTAAAGGCACAAGGAACTGCATATAAGCATTGCAATCTAGTTGATAAAGTTTGTTTCCCATCTGGGTATGGGTTAACAATTCTGATGGGGCTGTAAATGTACACTGGAATTAAACAATAAAATAAATAGATGGCAGATGATGGGAACCAGGTTTCTCACTGTTGGCGTGGGAATTTATAGGTAAGCAAAGGGAGGAGGCTAAAATGATCCATGTGGTATTGGATTGGAGTTGGAGACGTCAATATGAACTCACATTTAACTTAATATAGATACAGATGGTTACAAATAGAAGTGTTTATAGACATGTGTGTATATACAGGTTAATACACACACATATTTCTTTCCTCTGTCAGCTGAGAGCCTAGAAGCAATGAGACCATAAGAACCAAGAGCACATCTAGCATCCAGATCTTGGTTTCTAATACTACGATTCTACAACAAAAGGATTGAGGGCTCCTTGGAGAAATAGCTGTTTCTAGGACTAGGGCAGGAAATATACAAGATGAGCCTGGCATCTTGTAATGCCAGAAAGTAAGGAAGTGCTTTAAAAACACCCATTGATAGGGATTTATCCAAGGAGCACAGGAGCCAACTGAAAACGCCCCTAATGATCAAAGTTAGAACAATTTGAGCGACAAAATAGATAAAGTAATATTGGACTATAACCCAAAGTATAAAATGAAGACCCATAAGTCCATACTTATACAAATAAATGACTGAATAAATTAATAGAGGAGAGAGAAGAAACAAATCTCCCATGCAGAAAAATTCCAAATAATTTATGTAGATACTCTCACCTCACGGAGGGGGAGCATACTGCTCCACTCTTTAGGTGTGGGCTGCACATAGTAACATCTTTCCAAAGAGTACAGTGTGAAAAGGGGAGCAACAGGAGAAGTTTACAGTGGAGAAGCCTGATAAACACCACCCCAGCAAGGTCAACATCAAAAGACATAAATCATATTGATAGTAAGTACCCTTGATGTGACGTGATGAAAACGGCACTTAAACTGTGCTCTTCCTCCCAATAATCCATAACTCCAGTCTTGGCTTATCTCTTGTCTAAGAAAAACATCAGATAAATTCCAATAGTGGGGCATCCTACAAAATATCTGACCAGTACTCCAAAATTGTCAAGGAAAGTCTGAAAAATAGCCACAGCCAAGAGAAGCCTAAGGAGACGTGACAACTACCTGGAATGTGGTATCCTGAATGAAATCCTGGAACAGAAAAAGAACATTAGGTAAAAATTATTATTGGTTAATAATAATGTATCAGTATTGGTTCACTAATTATAAAAAAATCGTACCATACTAACGTAATATGTTAATAATAAGGGAAACTGGGTGCAGGGTATTTGGGAAATCTCTGTAATATCTTCTCAATTTTCTGTAAATTTAAAACTATTCTAAAAAATAAAGCCTATTTTAAAATATTTGATAAACCAAAAGTTGACAAAGGCCATCTTATCATGGTTCTTATTTGCATTTCTTTGACTAATGGTGATGTTGAAGAGTTTTTCACAGGTTTATTGTCCACGTATATTTTTCTTTCAGGGTTTTCCTGTTCATGTCCTTTGCTCATTTTTATAGTGGAGTATTTATCTCTTCGTTAATAGGTTGTTAGATGAAGGAAATTCAAGTTTGTCTGTCATATGTGCTCTTTTCCAATTTGTCATTTGTCTTTCAATCTGGTTTATGACATATTCTGCTGTACAGAAATTTTTCATTTTTATGGAGTCAAATCTGTCAATATTCCCTTTATGGTTTGTGCATTTCATATCATGCTTGAAAAGGCCTCTGTTACCCTGAGATTATAAAAAGGTTCACTCATATTTCCTTCTACTGGTTTTATGGTTTCATTTTTTTTCACATTTTATATTGTTATACCAAAAACTTGTATGTATGGTATAAAGAATGAGGCATTAATCCAGCTCTGTTTATATTCTAAATAATTAGCTAGTTGTCCCAATAGTGCTTATTGAATTTTTTTCCCTAGTAAATGGCAGACTCTTTTATAATGTAATAAATTCCATATTTGGGTTTATTTCTGGACTTCCTATTTTTATTCTACTAATCTCTATTCCTAGGACAGTGCTACAGTATTTTAATTATTATAGCTTTGTAATAAATTTTAATATCTGGTAGGGCAAATCCTCTCTTATTAGTTTTATTTTTCAGAATTTCCTTGCTATTCCTTAACATTTATTCTTCCAGACAAAATGTAGGATAAATTTTTAAAGTTCCAAAAAATAAAAACAACCCCAAATCTCTTAGAATTTTCATTGGGAATGTCTTTAATTTATAAGTTAAATATGAGAGAACAGGCATCTTTTACAATATTGAGTCTTCCTATCTAAGAAGAAGGTATATTTCTCTAATTATCAAAGTCTTATGTTCCTCAGTAGAGTTTTATACTTTTCTTTATATGAATCTTGTACTTTTTTTGTTAAATTTATATTCCTGGGTATTTATACTTTTTTTCACATGAGTCTTGAACTTTTGTAAAATTTATATTCCTAGGTATTCTATGCTTGCTATTGGCAATTGAATATTTTTTTCAGCATTATATTTTCTAATCTTTATTACTGACATATCTATAAAGCTATTGTGGCAGGGATAAATAAATGAGTTTGCATAAATATGTATATATGCATTAATACGTACATCCATACACACACACTTCATTGAAACAGAGACCTCCAAAAGCTGGGCGCTGCTTGTCCCTAGAGGATCCAAGCTCCTGTTACTTTCTCCCTTGAGCCTATGTCTCCAGCTGAGAGCAATTATCACAAGTAGGAAGGAGAACTATTAGCAATCAAGAGTACCAGTGTAGCGGTTAAGAGAAAGGTCTCTGGGGTTAGACTGCTTGGGGTCAAATTCAAGCTCCACCACTTCCCAAGTGCGTGACATTGGACAAGTCACTTAATATCTCTATGCAACAGTTCCCCCATATGTAAAATGACAATGATAATAATAGCACATACTTCATAGGATTGTTCAACATTAGATGAATTAATATAGACCAAGTATTCAAAACAGTGACTTGGATTAGTAAATACTACTTATTAATAAAATTATCTTGAGCATCCCCTTTCTCAACCCTCTACCATTCACACCATATAACATCATTGGTTTTCTTTTTTCTTTAGTTTATTATAAATAACATTCTATATACAATCAGTGTGCCTTGTGACAGTTTATATTGAGTCAATCAATTTTATCTAAAGTGATACCTGGCTGTATAGCACATTATTGCCTGCATGAAAAATGGAAAACAAATGAATTTACAATACCTTTCGGATGTTTTGTATTCTCAAAGTGTTCATACACCTACCCTTTTAAACCAAATGCATCTGAAAAAAAATGTTTCCAGAGCATGTAGTTTAAGTTTTATATATAATTTTACCATTTTGTTACTACAAACACAATATTGAGTTAAAACAAAGAAAAGAGAAGAAATAAAATGTATCTAACAAAATATTCAATGTAAAAAAAGGACTAATGGAATTAAGTGGCCCCTTTCCCCATTTGTACATTCTAAACAATCACCCCATCAAGACAAATCATTAAAAAGTGTTAACCATATAACATAGTTTTTAAATCATGGCAATCTAAAACACCTAAGGCAAAAAGAGAAATTCAGCTCATGCCAGAAGAAGTATGACGTCTTCCTAGGCAACCAGACAGCCGGGACTACTAGCACTGAGTGGGGGTGGTGGGAGTGCCAAGGAGGGAGACAAAGGCCATCTCTCAGCAACCAGAGTTGTGGAGGCAATGTTACAGGTCCACCCTAATAAATTCTATGACCAGAACGCTTTGAGGCCCTGTTACTCTGGTTGCAGCTAATGGCAACAATCCTTCCTCAACATTAGGCCGACGTCTATATACAATCTTGCTTGGTAGAGGCCAGGGGGTCAAACTAGAGGACTTCAAATTCTTGTTCTGCTAGGACAAGTTATCTTTTGCCCCCTGGCAGTTACATTTCCTTCCTTCTTTCCTTCCTTCCTCAACAAATATTTATTGAACACTTACCATATGTCAAGCACTATATCAGGCACTGGGGATAAAGCAGTGATCCAAAAAGAAATGGTCTCGGTCTTCACGGGAATTACATTTGAGTAGAAGGTAGACAGTAAATAAGTAAACAAATACATGAGGTAACTTCACATAGTGATAAGTGCTAAGAAGAATGTTAAGCAAGGGAATGTAATGGAGAGTGACGAGGGTTTACTTTACATAGGATGGTCAGAGAAGGCCTATCTTTAAGAGGTGATATTTGAGTTGAAATATTGCAAAGATATGGAAGAAAATCATTCCAGCAAGTGCAAAGTCTTTGAAGTAGGAATGAAAAGAGTATGTGGAAGAAAGAGAAAGGCCAGTATGGCTGAGATTCCTGCCACAATACTATTTCAGAAGTTCATTTCTGTGGTCAGTAAAAATTCTGAATGTAATCCATAGCAATTTTTGGTGGCTTCATATCTAATATGACACTCCTCTGCTTGTACCATATGATACCCTAGTGCCTTGATTCAAAGGCTGGCCCAAATGTCCTGAGTGCTATGCTTCACCCAGAATCCCTCAGCTCAATAATGAGAGATGCCACTGCTGTGACTTCTCTGCACTGCCTGTCACCACTCGGTCAATGCCTTGGGAAGATCCAGGCTGCCAGCAACACCCTGAAGGAAGCACCTCTGCTGACAAACACTGCTCTTGAAGATGGGGGTGCAGAACATTTAGAGAACCTAGTCTGGCTCTCCTCTTGCCCCACCTGCCCAGCCAACCCTAACATAAAGTAGAGAAGCCATTGCTGGCCCCATTCCAGATCTCTGAAATCATCAACCACTCCTCCCCACTGCCTCAACATTACCTACAGCAGTATGTTCCACACGGCTCTTCGAGTTCTGCTGAGCTCATTGCTCCCTGCTGCCACAATAACACTCACTTCACCACTGCAAAATACTTAAGACATATTATAGCTTTACTTGTTTATTTTCTGTCTTCCTTCAGTAGAATGTAAACTCTGTGGGAGAAGGGGCTTATCTCTTATTCATTGCTGTATTTCTAGTGCCTACCACACAGTTGATGATTCATAAACATTTATTGAATGAATGAATGAATTCTCATTATAGCGTCCTTAGGATTGGTATCTTGGGCCTATTTCTGAATTCTCTATTTTGTTCCATTGGCCTATTTGCCTACTTTCATGCCAGTACCAGTCTCTTAAT
The DNA here is from genome assembly GCF_020826845.1 of Diceros bicornis minor. Taxonomy (NCBI): domain Eukaryota; kingdom Metazoa; phylum Chordata; class Mammalia; order Perissodactyla; family Rhinocerotidae; genus Diceros; species Diceros bicornis. The sequence continues at coordinate 62,938,442 of NC_080781.1, forward strand.
CACTATAGCTCTGTACTAAGCCCTGATATGAGACAGAGTGAACTCCCCAACTTGTTCTTCAAAATTATCTAGTGTGGAGTTTAAGAGTGTCGGATCTGGAGCCAATTTTTATGGATTTGAGTACTGCTTCTGCTCCTCACTGGCTGTGTGATCCTGACCAAATTACTTAACCTTTCTGTGCTTCGGTTTTCTCATACATGAAATAGGCACAAAACAGTAGCTCCCTTATAGGATTATTGTGAGGATTAAATGAGTTAATAGATGTAAAGCACATAACATATGATTAGAATCCTGCATGGAATATAGCAAGTGTTCAACAAATATCAGCTGTTAATCTTGGCACTTTGCTTCCTGATATAACTTTTTTTTGGGGGGGAGGGGGTGAGGAAGATTGGCCCTGAGCCAACATCTGTGCCAATCTTCTTCTATTTTGCATGTGGGACGCCACCACAGCATGGCTTGATGAGTGGTGTACAGATCTGTACCTGGGATCTGAACCCATGAACCCCGGGCCGCTGAAGCGGAGCATGCAAACTTAACCACTATACCACTGGGCAGCCCCTTGAAACAACTTTTATAATCAGCTTTTTAAGTTTCACCAAAACAACCTGGTTTGGATTCTGACTGGAATTGTATTGAATTTATAGATTAATTTCAGGGATCACTGACATATTTACAATATTGAGTCTTTCTATCCATAAACATGGCATACCTCTCTACTCATTTAGATCTCTTCAATGTTTTACAGCAAAGTTTTAACATTTTCTCCATAGAGATACCAATATTTTACATAGGAGTTTTGCTATGCTCTTATGAGAGACTGGCCTGTATTTTTTCTTCTTTTTATGTCCTTGTCAATTTTGTTATCAAGCTTATAAAGTCTCATGAATTGGGGAGAATTTTTCTTATTTTTCTATGCCCTATATGAGTTTTGTGTGATATTGGATTTATCTGTTTCTTTGAATGTTGATGGAACTCACCTGTGAAATCATCTGGGTTGTGGGATTTGGAGTAAGGGGTGTGGTAGAGTTTTACCTATTGATTTATTGCTTTAACTTTTATGGGTCTATTCAGGTTTTCTATTTCTTCTGGAGTCATTTTTGTTAAGTTATATTTGCCCAGGATATCATCCATTTTGTTTAAGATTTCAGATTTATTGGCAAAAAATAGATCATGGTAATAGCTTATTATTTTTAATCTCTTCTGTATTTCCAGTTATGAATGTTCTTTCATTTTGTTTACCTTATCTCTTTATTAATTGATTAGTGCTGTCAAAAAGTTTATCTATTTTCATAATACCATTTACGATTGCACCAAAAAGAATAAAATATCTAGGAATAAATCTTACCAAGGAGGTGAAAGAACTATACAATGAAAACTACAAGACATTATTGAAAGAAATCGATGATGACATAAAGAAATGGAAAGACATCTCATGCACATGGATTGGAAGAATAAACATAGTTAAAATGTCTATATTACCTAAAGCAATCTACAGATTCAATGCAATCCCAATCAGAATCCCAATGACATTCTTCATGGAAATAGAAAAAAGAATACTAAAATTCATATGGGGCAACAAAAGACCCCGAATAGCTAAAGAAATCCTAAGAAAAAAGAACAAAGCTGGAGGCATCACAATCCCTGACTTCAAAACATACTACAAAGCAATAGTAATCAAAACAGCACGGTACTGGTACAAAAACAGACACACAGATCAATGGATCAGAATTGAAAGCCCACAAATAAAACCACACATATATGCACAGCTAATTTTTGACAAAGGAGCTAAGAACATACAATGGAGAAGGGAAAGTCTCTTCAATAAATGGTGTTGGGAAAACTGGACAGCCACATGCAAAAGAATGAAAGTGGATCATCTGCTATCGCCATTCACAACAATTAACTCAAAATGGATCAAAGACCTGAAGGTGAGACCTGAAACTATAAAACTCATAGAAGAAAATATAGGCAACACACTATTTGACATTGGTCATAAAGGAATCTTTTCAGATGACATGCCTACCCGGACTAGGGAAACTAAAGAAAAAATAAGCAAGTGGGACTTTATCAGATTAAAGAGCTTTTACAAGACAAACGAAACCAGAATTAAGATGAACAGACAACCCACCAGATGGAAGAAAATATTTGCAAAACATATGTCTGACAAGGGGTTAATCTCCATAATATATAAAGAACTCACATAACTGAACAACAAAAAAACAAACAACCTGATCAAAAAATGGGCAGAGGAAATGAACAGACACTTCTCCAAAGAAGATATACAGATGGCCAATAGGCACATGAAAAGATGTTCAACATCATTAATCATCAGGGAAATGCAAATCAAAACAACACTAAGATATCACCTCACGCCCGTTAGAATGGCTATAAAAAACAACAAATGTTGGAGAGAATGTGGAGAAACAGGAACCCTCATACACAGCTGGTGGGAATGCAAACTGGTGCAGCCTCTATGGAAAACGGTATGGAGATTCCTCAAAGAATTAAAAATAGAAATACCCTATGATCCAGCTATCCCATTACTGGCAATCTATCCAACGAACCTGAAATCAACAATGAAATCCAGCCATTTGTGACAACATGGATGGACATTGAGGGTATAATGCAAAGTGAAATAAGTCAGAGGGAGAAGGTCAAATACCGTATGATTTCCTTCATTAAGTAGTAGATAATTACAACAATAAACAAACACATAGGGACAGAGATTGGATTGGTGGTTACCAGAGGGGAAGGGGGGAGGGAGGAGGGTGAAAGGGATAATTCGGTACATGTGTGTGGTGATGGGTTGTAATTAGTATTTTGGTGGTGAACATGATGTAATCTATGCAGAAATAGAAGTACAATGATGTACACCTGAAATTTTTACAATGTTATCAACCAATGTTACTGCAATAAACAAAAAATTAAAAAAAAACAACAACAATCCAAAGAGGCTTACGCACCCCTATGTTAATTGCAACATTATTCACTATAGCTAAGAAGTGGAAGCAACCTAAATGTCCCTCGACTGATGATTGGATCAAGAAGATGTGGTATATATATACAATGGAATACTACTCGGCCATAAAAAAAGACAAAATCGTCCAATTTGCAACAACATGGATGGGCCTGGAGGGTATTATGTTAAGTGAAATAAGCCAGAAAGAGAAAGACAAACACTGTGTGATCTCACTCATATGTGGAATATAAACCAACACATGGACAGAGAAAACTGTATTGTGGTTACCAGGGGCAATGGGGGTGGGGGGTGGGCACAAGGGGTGAAGGGAGCCACATATATGGTGATGGACAAACAAAAATGTACAACCAAAAATTTCACAATGTTATAAACTATTAAAACATCAATAAAAAAAGTTTATCTGTTTTCAAAGAACCAGTCTTTTCAAGTATCAACATGGTAGTTAAATCCTTTCTATCATAGCTTCATTATCTATTTAATTAATTCCTGTTCTTGTCTTTGTTATTTCCTTCCTTCTACTTTCTTTTGGTTTATTTCTTTGTTCCCTTTCTAACTTCTTAAATTGGGCACTTAATGTATAAATGCTCATTCTTTCTTATTTCCTAATAAAGGTATTTAAGGCTATAAATTTGTCTCTAAGTACCATCTTACTTCGCTGCACCCCACAGATTTTGATGTGAGGTATTTTTATTAACAGTTATAAATATTTCCTAATTTACATTATGGCTCCTTCTTTGACTCATGAATTATACAAACATGTGTTTTTAAATTTCCATATATGTTTTTTAAGTTATTTTTTTGCTATTGACATCTAACTTAATTGCACTGGGACCAGAGAATATGATCTTTATGTTTTAGGTGTGTCTTTTGTAACAACATATAACTGATTTTGAAAAAATCAATGATCAATTTGAAATTTCAGTATTTTTTTTTGAAATTTATTTTTTATTACCTTTACAATAGCTTCTCTTCTAACTCTTTGTCATGATTACTTGGAGATCAGATTGCTTAGCTAAGAACAGTCTGCCTAGGCAAGGAGTTTGCTAGAATTTGACACAGATGAAAATGTCAGATTTCTTTCTTTCTTTCTTTCTTTCTTTTTTTTTTTGCTGAGGAAGATTCGCCCAGAGATAACATCTATGCCAATCTTCCTCTATTTTGTATGTGGGTTGCCACGACAGCATGGCCATCAACGAGTGGTGTAGGTCCATGCCCCGGATCTGAACCTGTGAACCCGGGCCACCGAAGAGGAGTGTGTCAAACCTAAGCACTAGGTCACAAGGCCAGCCCCCAAATTTCAGTATTTTAACTGGTGGATTTCATATAACTGCATTTATTTTTTTCACTGACATATTTATTTATTCATACCATCTAATTTAATGATTTATATTTGCTCTGATTTTTTATGCTTCTTTTTTCTCCTTTTCTGCCTTCTTTACAAGTAACTGAAGTTTTATTATTCTATTTTTCCCTTACTGGTTTGTATGTGGTATACTTTATTTCTATTATCTTAAGAGTTATCTCTAAATTTTAGTATTCATACTTAAATGAACCAAGTCTAAATTTAATCAATATCTCTACCTTCTTCCCAAATGATACAAGGACCTTCTAATGCTTTAATGTTGATCACTCTCTCAACTTACTTATTATTGTTGTCCAGTAATTTAATTCTACCCTTTTTTAAACTTCCCAAGTTTGTCATTATATTGTTTCACATAGGTAATGGTTGTTTATATTTATCTAAATTTCTTTGCTCATTATTCTTTCTTTCATCTCATTCTTCTTTCTGGAAATTCACTTTAGAAGAACCTTTAGTGAGTCTGATTTTACACGTCTGAAAATGTCTTTATTTGGCTCTTATTTTTTAATATTAGCTTTTCAAAGACGAATATTCTAGATTGACAGATATTTTCTCTTGGCACTTTGAAAGTATTATTCCTCTATCTTCTGACTTTGATTGTTGCTTTTGAGAAGACTGCTCTCAGTCTAATAGTCATCCCTTTGGAGATAATCCACCATTTCTGTCCAGCTCCTTTTCAGACATTCTCTGTCTTTTTACCACAATGTGTCAATGTGCAGCTTTCTTTCTATTTGTCCTGCCTGGGATTTGTTGTAATTCCCGAATCTAAGGATTCATATCTTTCATCAATAAAGAAAAATTATTAGCCATTATTCTTTGAATTTTTCTTCTCTCTCATTTTCTGCATTCTCTCCATCTAGAAATGCAATTAAATTTATATTTTCTCATTCTATCTTTAATATCTTTTAATTTCTCATTTATAATTCCTAGCCCTTTCTCTCTCTCTGCTGCATTTAGAGCAATTTCTTCAGATATACTTTTCAGATCACTAACAGTCTCTTTATTTACACCTAATTTGCTATTTAATCTGTCCATTGAATTTTTAAAATCAAAAATTACATTTTTTTATTCAGGAAAACCTATTTGGTTCTCTTAAAAATTTACCTAGACTTCCATACCAGACATGGTGGTGTAGACTCATTCATCCCTGCTCTCCTTGCTACAATTATAAATCCTAGAAACAACACATGAGGCAAGAAAAAGAGAACTCTGAAAGGTGGAAAGAGGACAATGAACTGGTTAGAGACTCAAGGACTTGGGGAAAGGCACATCAGCAGGGCATCCAATAATCCCCTAATCAACAAAAGTTGACTCGGGCCTATCAGTAACTGACCCCCAACCTAGCAACACAAGGTGGCCTAGGTAGGTTCATTTCTCACCCAGATGGAACAAGAGTCCCAATGACAACCCCAGGTGAACTTGGCAGCATTGGCAAGGGGGAAAAATAGGAACCACCTTTGACAACATGTGGCCATAGCAAGTGTCTCCTTCCACACCAGGTCCAAGACTCTTGTGCCCCACAGAGAGACAATAGGTGACCAGACAGCAGCAGCGAGAGGTACCCCACCATAACAAGTGACCTAGACCTGGAAACTTCTTTGTACCCATGGGCCTGAGACTCCTCTGCCCCAACCAGAGACATGGGGCATGGCAGGTTAGGGGCATCAACAAGGAAAATCCCATTCCAACAAGCTGTCTGGGCTTGAAAGCACTCTCAGTCTCCCACAGACAGGGAATCCTGCCACAAGAAGAGTCTGACCAGAAAGCAGTCTCCTTCCCCACACAGAGCCAGAGACTTATCCCACAACAAGTAGCAAGCAGCACCAGTGGCAAGGAGGATCCCACCACAACAAGTGGCTTGGACCAGGAAGCACTCTTCATCCCTGTGGGCAGAGAATACCTTTCCCCATCAGGATGCACCAGGCAGCCTGACCTGGGAAAAGCACCTCTGCCTCCTCAGAGACCAATGAGAAACCAAGCAGCACCAAACAAGTGAAGCAGATGAAAAGAGAATAGCAAAGGCTATGAAAATTAAATTATCATTGGAACCAGAGCCTACAAAAGTAGGCCAGAAACTGTGTGCTATACCTAAGCAGGATGACAGCCTGCTAAAATAAAAGATTTAAATAGGACCCAGAGTCTGTTAACGTAACAGCCAAAATGTTCAAGATACAATTTAAAAAAAATCATCTGGCTCTCCATAAGAAGAACGAGAGCCAGGAATATCACAACATGAATGAAAAAAAAAAAAACAATCAAATAACATTAACACTGAGATGAATCAGATGTTGGAACTACCTGCCAAGGATCATAAAACAGCCATCATAAAAATGCTTCAACAAGCAGTCACAAATTCACTGGAAACAAATGAAAAAATAGAATATCCCAGAAAATAAATGGAAGTTATAGAAAAGAAACAAATGGAAATTATAGAACTAGAAAATACAAAACAGAAATTAAAAACTCGCTACATGGGCTCAAGAGTAGAGTGGAGATGACAGAGGGTAGAATCAGTAAACTTAAGGACTGGTCAATTGAATTTACCATATCTGAACAACAGAGACAAAAAGGATTGAAAACAAATGAAGAGGGTCTCAGACACCTGAGCAACAATAACAAAATCCAACATTCTTTTCATCAGAGTCCCAAAATAAGAGGAGAATGAGAGTGGGACAGAAAGAGCATTTGAAGAAATAATGTCCGAAAATTTCCTCAAGTTAGTAAAATATAAAAATCTACAGATGCAAGAAGCTTAGTGAACCCCACAAAAGATAAAACCAAAGAAATCCAAACCAAAGCACATCATAAGTAAACACCAAAAGCACAGTCCATAAAAGGAAAATTTGATAAACTGAACTTCATCAAAATTTAAAACTTTTGCTCTGTATAAGACTCTTTTAAGAGGCTGCAAAAACAAAGACTGGGAAATTTATTTGCAAACCACATATCTGACAAAGGATTCATATCTAAAATAAAGAACTCTCAAAACTCAATAGTAAAAAAGCAAACAATTCAATTAGAACATGTGCAAAAAACATGAATAGACATTTTACTAAAGATTATATACAAGCGGCAAATAAGCACATCAAAAGATGTTCAATATTATTAATCATTAAGGAAATGCTAATTAAAACCACAATGAGCTATTGCAACACACCTATCAGAATGGCTAAAAAAAAAACTAGTGACAACACCAAATGCTGGCAAGGACACAGAGAAACTGGATCACTCATACATTGCTATTGGGAATGTAAAATAGTAAAACCACTCTGGAAAGCAGATTGGCAGTTTCTTTAAAAAACTAAGCATACAATGACCATATGACCCAGCAATCACACTCTTGGGCATTTATCCAAGAAAAATGAAAACTTATGCTTACACAAAAACCTGTACACAAATGTTCATAGCATCTTTATTCATAGTAGCCAAAAACTAGAAACAATCCAGACATCCTTCTTCAGGTGAATGGTTAAACAAACTGTGGTACATCCATACCATGGACTACTACTCAGCAATAAAAAGGAACAAACTACTGATAAACACAACTACTTGGATGAATCTCCAGGGAATTATGTTGAGTGAAAAAGGCTAACCCTGCAAGGTTACATACCGTATGATGCCATTTATATAGCATTTTTGAAATAACAAAATTATAGAAATGGGAAACAGATTAGTGGTTGTCAGGAATTAGAGAGAAGCATGGAGACAGGAGGGAGAGGGAGGTGGGTATGGTTATAAAAGGGTAACATGAGGGATCCTTGTGGTGATGTAACTGTTACATGAACCTATACATGTGATAAAACTGCATAGAATTAAACACATACACACACACATGAATACAAGTAAAACTGGGGAAATCTGAACAAAATTGGTGGATTATAACAATGGATTAATGGTTATTTAGGGCTGAAGGCAGGGGCAGAGGGGAGCTGGAGGGTGATGGCTAAGGGGTGAAGGGTTTCTTTTTGGGCTAATGAAAGTGTTCTAAAATCAATTATGGTGATGGTTGCATGACTCTGTGAATGTACTAAAAACCAGTGAATTCTACACTTATATGGGTAAATTGTATGGTATGTGAATTATAACTCAAAAAAAAACTGTTACCAAAACAGGGGGAACGAAGTATCTGATATACAAAACAACATGTAGAATATAAAAAACATTATATAATCAAAAGAAGTAGAACCCAAAAGAGTATATATTGTGTATTCCACTTATATGAAATTCTAGAACAGGAGAACTACCCTATAGTATCAGAAAACATATCCATGGTTGCCTATAGAAGCCAAGAATTAACTGAAAGTAGAAATGAGAGAACTTTCAAGTATGATGGAAATGTTTTACATCTTGATTTAGAGTGTAGAAATATAGTGTATACATTCATGAAAACCCATTGAGTTGTACATTTAAGATGTGTACATTGCATGTAAATTTTATTTCCATTGAAAGAGAGGAGATAGGAGACAGGAGATAGGAAAAGAGGAGAGAGAGAGAAAGGGAGAGGGCAGGGAGCAGATACAGGAGCTATTTATAAAGTAGAATCTACAGATTTGGCATCTGGTACGATATAAATGATCAGGAAGAGGAAGTGATCTAAAACAACAAAAGATGGCAGCGTGATATTTGATAAGAATCCTGATTTTAAAGCCAGGTAGATGTGCAAGAGACTCCAAGTCCCACCTGCAGGACCCTGTGGCAATCATCTCACCTTTCAGAGCCTTGGTTTATTCATCTGTAAAAAATAATAACAATCCCTCTTTCACAAGGTTTTTATGAGGACTAACGAAATAATAAATGGAAAGTACCTAGAGAGCTTTATTTGTATGACTCCAGATTTCTAACGTCGCCCGTAGACAGGTCAAGCTCTGCCTCTGGGATGGGTTAGGGGTCTCGGATACAGGAAGGAGCTGTACAAGGAATATTCAAAGAAAGGAGCCAGAAGTGAAGATAAGCAGCAGTTTTCCAGCATTCTGAGGGATGGACTTGGAGACCAGGATGAAAGTTGCTGGATCTACTTCTAGGAGCTCTTTCCACACCCAATTCTCAAGCTGGGAGGTGGGATGCCGGTGGTATCTTCACTCTGCCAGCTCATATTCAGAGAGGCATAAACCCTCCAAACTTGTCTTCTTATCTCTGCCTGGGTGGTCAGGCTTGGCCTTGAACCCATTTTCTGGCTCTGTAGGTAGAGTGGTACTCTATCTGAGAGCAATGGGATGTTTCCCTGAGATCTGTGGGGGAGCCTACATCTTTTGTATCAGATCAAGAGCCTGCTTCCTCTTCCATCCATGATTTAATGCCCAAAGGTGTGCAGAGCCCAGAATGTGGGAGGTGGGCAAACTGGGCTCTGGACTACCTCTGACCTGCCAGAGCTACCTGGCAAAAAGCAGTAGAAGCTGAGTCACGGCTCTTGGGTTAACTTCGAGGCATACTTGGGAAGGATCATGCTCTTAGACTTTGAGATGTGTGCTTGGGATACTTAGGGGGCTTCAGGCTGGTGATTCTGAGGCTGAGCACGCTCTTAGAGAAATCATCTCATTCCTAGTGTCATGAATGCCCTCTTTCTCTGTTCACTTCCCACATTCCTAGAAGAGCTCTGAGGTGGGGAGTCTGGATACAGGCCCAAGTGGGTGGCAGCACCTCCCAGTCATGGCCGGAACCTCACTAGTCTCAAGACTTGGCCAAGTTGTGTCCTGCCCCTGTCCCAAGAGAAAGCCATGTCCCTGACAGCACTGCAGAGAGGGTCGGGGGTGGCTATAAGGAGCTGGGGAAAGTGGACAGTAATTTGGAAGTCTGACAGCCTTTTTTCAGCTCACCTCAGGTGAGGAAAAGTTACTCAATTACCATGAGGGGGCAGCAGAGGCCAATTCACAGAACCTTAGCCTAGACTCAGAACTCCTGAGTTAGAATCTGTTTCCATATGTGCACAGAATCATATCCCGAGCCAGCCCAATCCCAGGCAGCATCACCTCCCTGCAGGCCAGTACAGACCTGACTCAGTGTAGGGGGTAGGGGCGGTCCAAAGAGCAACCAGAAAAGTTAGAGAAGAGGAAAGTCTCTAGGACAGTGGGGCAGCCTTGGAGACCCAAAATGCCACTGCAGAGAAGTCCAAAGCATGGTAAGGGAGGAGGGCAGTTAGTTGCATATAACTTAGTTCCGTCCTTACTATGTCTGTGCACAGAAATCTCTCCCTCCCTAACTGACTCTCATATAGAAACATTCTTCTCCCCCTTTTGATATTCTAGGCTGAGCTCTCCCACCCTAGAAGAACTCCTGCTCAGAACAGCTGCCTCAACTTCTCACCCAGATCACTCTAGCTTTTTCCATGTCCACCATGGTAGCCTCTCTGCATGTAGCAACCTTCTTACTCTTATAGTCCATAAATTTAGGGTATCTGGATATTATAAGAATGCAATTCAGGGACTCTAGGAAGAGTTTAATCCCCCCCCCCGCCCGGCTACACCAAAAGGGTGAGTCATCAGTGATTTCTTGGGTAAGAGGGTGAGTCTGGTAACTCATGCTAGTTTGATTAGTTACTAAACTCAGAAGACATTGGCCATCCACATCCTGCAAATGAGCTGAAAGCCAGAAGCACTCCTGAAAGATAGGTCCTTACTGGGAGAGTCCAGAAGCGAGCTTAAACTTCAGAACAGAAAGAGGGAGCCTGTTAACTGACATATCAGAACTCCAGATGGCATCCACTCAGGAGACCACATAGCTGATAGACTAAACCGGCCCAGATATGAGTTTAGACTAACCCGTGAAGGTGCTGAGCTTCCCTGATGGATACAAGGGGAAAGCCCCACATGCTTTTCCTCCTAAGCTTCCAGACCATGTGTCAGGCTCAGACCAACTCCACGAGATGTACTGGCTTCCTTCCTGAAGGCCTAGAGATTCAGCTTCCTTTCCTTTCCTCTCTAAAGCTGCCACTGGCACTCATCCCTTTGGGTGGGGCACAGCTCTCCTTTGGGCTGGCTAAAGAGTGAGATAAAGTCATCCTGGCACTCTCCCAAAGATGAATCTGAAAACAACCCTCAAGTAAAGAGTTCTATTGACCACCACCAAGGCAAAACAGAACAGGGTAACAAAAGCAACACATTGCATTTACTAGGTTTGGAGAATTGTTACAGTGGAATGAACATAAAATGGCACAGGCTCTATCTTCCAAAGTCCCCAAATTGAGGAGATTGGGATTGAGGAGGTTGGGCTCTACCTCCTGACTCCCTTCCGAGATGGGCACTGGAAGCTCTGTGAGGCTTTTTCCCTCTGCACTCCTTATCCTAAGGGTAGGGATCACATACCCCCACGCATCTCCACACATGTTTCTCCCAACTCATACGTGAGAAACAAGGGCATGTGGCCCCCTTTCTCTGCATGGGCAATCTGTATCTCTAAGGATGTTCACCCTGGGGGTATGAAGACGAGCACCCAGCCCACAAGCCTCTACTATACACAGAAATTGCCCCTCTGGGAATTTCCTCCCAGCAGAGAACCAGACATAATAACCTGCTGGTGAATGTGTCTCAAGCAATAGAACAGAATAGAAAGACACTATGAGAGAAAAAAAGGGAATGTTTACCTGGTCCTACAAAGAACACTGTACTGAGGCACTTGAGAGCCATCATGACATTTGATCTACACAACAACCTTATGAAGTAGCTATTTCTCCCATTTTACCGATAGAGAAACTGATAGACTCTGATCGCTTGGCCTTGGAAGCACTGGGCTGGGAAGCAAACCCAGGCCCACTCGACTCCAAAGTCAATGCTGTTTCCACTACCAATGTGCTGCTTCCCAAAGAAGGTGGGAGCCATAGACTAGAGCTCACAAAGCCAACTGAAATAGGCAGCTTCTAGATCACTGTATATGCCCCAAACCTCAGGAGGGGAACCACAGACCCTCCAGGGGACAGGACAGCTACAGAGCCAAAGTACAGCATATGCCAGGATGTGGGCCCCCCACGTAGAAGCAGTGCAGGAGCAGGTTGTGAGAGAGACTGAGGGAGAAGCCCAAGTCTAGGCAACCCAGGCCTTCTTTGGGTCAAAGTCCCAGGTCATGCATGGACCAGCATCCAAGGTGACTCGAACTCTAGTACTCAGCTCAGTTCTGCTGCTTTAAGATCTCCACTCGGTTCCCTTTTATATCCAGCTCCACTGGTGGCAGAAGATGAGGCAGATAGTGACTTGGTATTGAGTTGTAGAGAACTGAGGCCCTTCCTTGCTCCCTGGACTTACCTTTCATCACCTCCCTGTGGCACAATGAGGCAGTAAACTGCAGAGAGGGGCTTTCTGGTCTTCACAAGCAATCTGTACCAGATCCCAGACCAGGAGCCTTTAGGCCAAGGTCTTGTCCAGCCTAGGGGGCTGGCTCCATAGAGGACTGAAGAGCAGTGCTGGAAGGGCCTCATCTGCCCACTGCCAGCTGGAAAATCTACGTCTATCTCTATAGGTAAGTCTCTTGTTGATCCATAAGAAAGCATCCAGTGAATAAAGAAACCACTTCCCTTGTTAGGAGAAACCCATTGCACTGAAAAGAGACTCTCCGTAGTGGAATAGGCTGCGGTTGCCTCCCAACTTTGGTCCATTGAATCCCCCCTTTCCCCTCTAGGGCCCTAGGTCTCACTCTGACCTTACCACTGTCACTCCCTTGGTAAAACAGAACAAGGAGTCTCCCAGATTGGAGCAAAGACCTTGCGAAGGAGGGTAATGCAGGAGGGAAGCTCTCACTTCTAGGACCCCCATAGTGGGCTCTGCCTTTCTCTCATTGCCCCTGCTTCCACATACCTAGCTCCAGGCATGTGCCACTCTTTTTAACACTCTGGCTTAAGAGGGCCGCCAAGCCCATCTTTGGTTTTCCCTGGGCGCAGTAGAGGCAGCAGGAAGCATTTTCACAAAGAACTTCCTGAAGCACTCTGGAGGAAGCACAGGGCAATGCCAGAAACCCAAAGAGCCTAGCTTCCACAGCACACATCTCTGAGCCAGCTGTGGCTAACTCTTCTGTGGGACTCACACACTCTGTCTGTATTACATCCAGGCTCCAAAGGGGCTAAGGCCTGGCTCCTTCCCTCTCTGCCCCTGGCCTGTGTTCACAGAGTGGGCACTTCTTACCTTCAACCTCAGTAAGCAAGTGTTTGAGGGTCCCTCCCCAGCCAATATTATAAAAAACCTGTGTCCTAGATTCCCTAGAGGCCTGCTCCTCAGCCCTGGTTCCCTCTCTGACAAATACATTTCTTTTTCAGGTGATCCTCAGGACTCTGTTGTGATTGATACCATTTATTATCCCATAGTTCATGTGAGAGCCAACCTGCTACATTGAGAGGCACAGCTTTGACCTGTACAGGCCCCACAGTCTGACAACACCTCAGCCTTACCAGGCCCTTAACATCCGAAGACCAAAAGTAGCCCACATACAGTATAATGGATGGCACCTCAATTCTCTGTACTATGAAATGTGGGGACTTGCATTCAGCCCAAAACAATAACCTTTATTAAAATCTCTTTGGACATAGCTGGGGCAGTGTACTTCCATCCTTGCTATGAGAAGCACGAGGAAATAGCTTTAAATTTAAGCAGGAAAGATGAAAATTGGAAGCAAGATTGCCAGTGAATGATAGAACTGAGAGAGCTTGGGAAGTTGAAGAACCTCTACTCCACGGCAATCTGCAATGTAGGAAAAAATGCTAGTCTTCCCAAATATGGACTAGAAGAGAACTTCTTTTGGGAGTGAAGGAAGTGAATGGGGTGATCTCATTGGGGCTGGGATCCTAAAGTGGTTTCTTCCATGTCTTTTCCATTTTCCATCCCAGAGGGTGTCTTTGCTCAAGCCACCCTCTCTATGTACCAAACCCTAGAATCACAAAACCTTGGATGGCAAAACCTTTAGAAGTCATCTAGGCCTCTTGTGGCTGTTTAACCACAGGCAGTCATTCAACTTGTGCTTAGATACCTGCTTGAAGATACCTTCCCTGAGGGGAATTCACTGCCTCTGGAGGCAATTATTAGGGAAAGACCCGCTGCCTCTACATGTTGTGGTTCTTCTTTGGTATTAAAACACAGTCATGCTAGCATATCTGTTACAGTAAAGCCACACCTCCGTGAAGGGGTGGGGATGGTCTCTCTTGAAGTGTCTATTCATCCATTCACTCACTCATTCGTTCATTCATTCAACATATACTGAGCATCTATATGCTAGATACTACGCTTGCTTCTAGAGAAACAGGGAGAAATAAAAACAGACAGTTTATTTGAGTATCTGAGTATTAAGTAGGATTAGCCAAGTAAAGTGGATGGAGGTGGGAAGTGGAAAGTGTTCCAGGAAGAGGAAAAAGCATGTGCAAAGACCCTATGGCCAACAAAGAATGGTATATTTGGAACTGAAAGAAGACCAGTGTGGCTGGAGCACAGAACATGAGGGAGAAAGTGATGTGAGCTGAGGCTGGAGATACAAGTAAGTTTGGACAAGATCTTACAGGACCTTGTAGGCCGCGTTAACGATTCTGCTTTCTTTTATGGGTCATAGGAAATTATTAGAGGATTTTCATATAAGATGATAACATGATCAGATTTAACTTTTGAAAACGTCACTCTGGTTGCTGTGTAGAAAATGGGTTGGAGAGAAGCCAGCCTGGATGTGCAGAGACAAGTCTACTGTAATAGATAAAATGAGAGATAACGGTAATGTGGGCAAGGGTGGTGGCTGGCAGTGTCATTGGAAAGATGTGGATGGACTAAGAGACTTTTAAGAGGTAAGATAGATAGAACTTAGTGATGGATTGGATATGAGGGAGAGGGGTTGCCAAGAATGATGGCTAGGTGTCTGAATTACATAACTGAATAGTTGGGGGTGCCACTCACTGAAAGAGGGAAAACTAGTAGAGAACAAGATCTTGGAGAGAAGATCATAGGTTTGGTGTTAAATGTATTGAATTTGAGTTGTGTTTCAGTAGAGATATAAATACGGGATACATACCATGGGCATAGATGAGATGTCCTAGTGAGAGAGTATAGAATGAGAAGATAAGGTAATTTTGAGGAACTCCAACATTTAAAAGCCAGTTAGAGAAAAATAAGCCCCCAAAGGAAACTAATAAGGAGTTCTCAGAGAGGCTAATAGAAGAAAGTGTCTAAATAAAGAGGAAGTTGTCAATAATGTCAAATGCCACTGAGAAGTCAAGTAAGATAAGGATTCTGTTAGGTAAAAGAGGTGGAGAATGCTGATTAGGGAGCACCTGGTCAAGAGCGCTCTGGTGGAAGGCTTGAGGAGGTAGACAAAAACTGGAGGGATGAATTGGGTTAAGAAAAAAGCAGAGCAGTGTGAGAATCAGTGTAAGGTCAGAGGTGAGGCTTACACTTTGGGAGTGGACTGATGACTTTGGGAGATGAGGGGCAGGGTGGATCTAGTCCTAGTATCTTTGAGGAGATATCAGGCTCTGGGCCTGGTGGCCAGAAAACTGTCTCTCTTGGCCTGGGATGGTGGCAGCTGCAGGAGCTGCAGGCTCTGCATACTACAAGCTCTAGAGTAGTGGCGACCCCAGAGGTGGCCATCTCTGTACCTTTGCGGCCTAGAGTGGAACAGAGTCTAGGGTGAGGTCACTCTCACTTACCTAGGAATGAGGCTGGATTCTTCATATTAGAAATTGGAAGTGAGACGGAAAGCCCAAGGTGGGCAAATATGAACATTTATTTCTCTTGGTTTTGACTAAGTCATCAAAATATCTAAGAGGAATCCCTGGGTTGTAGATCTTAAAATGGGGCCCTCTATCTCTCTGCCCCATCTGTGCCAACTCACCCACCACTGTCAAACAATCAAGCAAGCTGCAAATGCTATCTGGTGTTCAAATCTAGGCAATTACCCAGAATCACTAACCCTCTTCTGAGAGGTGGTAAGGTAAGCATGAACTCTTGCGTTCAAATTCTGCCTCAGCCACTTGCTAACTGTGTGACCTCAGACAAGTGACTTAACCTGTCTGTCCCTCACTTTCTTCATCTGGAAAATGGAGACAGTAACAGTTCCTACCTCACAGAATTGTTGTCGTAGAGGATTATGTGATTTAATATATGTAAATGCTTAGAAAAGTTCCTGGTACATACCAAGCACAATATAAGTGTTGTTTTTATTGTTATTGATTCTCTCTCCCATCCTCCCACTTAGTTACTTGATATTACCCTGCTTGCTATAATCTCCCTGGCTCTGAATCTTAACTTGAATTACCACGTCTGATCCTTCCCCTATGGTCGCTCTTCCCTGGATCTGTTTACCTCTAGACCAAATAAGCCCAGATCCTTCAACTGTTCTTCATATGAAGCGGCTGCTGGTACACCAGCCTAGTGACTCACCTTCGGACACTTTGCACTTTGTCACTGTATCCCTGTTTAAATGGGTTGTCCAGATTGGAGCACAGTGCTCCAGGTGGGATGTGACAAGAGTAGAGAAAGTCAGAACCATCTTTTCTCTTGTTCTGGTTCTATACTTCTATTAATGTAGCCTAAAATCTAATTACCTCTTTTGGCAGCATCATCACTCTGTTGGCTAGCATTGACTTTACAATCAAATCAAGGTCTTTTTCACATGTGCTGTTGTTAAACCAGGCAGGTCTTTTCTATCCTGTGCTAGAGGGACAAACCAGCTGTAGTTTCTGGGAGGAAGTCAGGTCCAGCAGTCAAAGCCCAGTATCTGAGGGGTTTAGTAATAAAGGAAAGGTCCAGGAAAGCAGTTGGTGGTTGGGGTTCATGTGGATGCTATCAGTTGCCTGCCCAATCAAGATTTCCCTCCTCTTCCTTACTTACAGAATCCCAACTTTGTTCATACCAGCAATGTGCCCAACTAAAAGTACTAGATTTCCCAGCTTCCTTTGAAGCTAGGAGTGTCCATATAACATAGTTCTAGTCAAAGAGATGTAGGTGGATGTCACTGGGAAGAGTGTTCCATTCTGAATAAAAAGGCAAAGCCTCTCTAGAAGGTCTTTTGTTCTTAGCCTTCTTGCCCCATAGCTGTTTCCCCTTCTTCCTGTCTATCATACAGACATGAGTCCCAGAGCCGCAGCAGCTGTCTTGTGACCATGAGACAAAAGGCAAGTAGATAAAAGCCCACCCTAAGGATGGTGAAGATGAAAAGCCAGGGTCTTGACAGCATTGTTGAACTGCCATACCAGCCCTGGACCATGTATCCAAGGAATTTTTGTTTCATAAGACAAATAAACGTCTATCTATTTAAGCTACTATTGTAAAGTTGTCTATTATTTGTGTCCAAAAGCATACCTAGCTAACATAGGGTTACAACATAGGAAAACTGGGGATTCAAATGGAAGGCAAACATGACTATAGGAATTTAGACATTTAGAAATACAAGTGGGCAGTTGGGATCAGAGGAGACCATCAGTAGGCCACCAAGCCTCAGCCACGGGGTTGAGGCTCGGGGTCAGGATTCTCTCCCTAGATAGTGGACTAAAAAAGCATGACTGGGCCTAGGCCTTGACAGGAGATTAGTGGTCAGGCAGGGTCTCTGACTGGGGGACTCAGATACAGGATATGAGCCAGAAGGCCAGGGATCAGAACTGAGCAATGAGGTAGAGGCTCAATGGAGATGAGATCAGGCTCAGACTGGTGGCAAAGGGACTACTTGATGATGAGTTCCAGGGTGCAGGGTGGGATTACTTTAATCCTTCCTGTCTTAGGACAGCCTGCCTGTGGGAGGAAAATTACTCCAGCTATGGAGGGAGGAGGGGGGCAGAGGGGTGGGATCCAAGCAGAGCCTGAGAAGCTTCAGCTCAAGTCGTGCTTTGGCTGTGCTGACACTCTTACAGGTTCTTAGATTCACCCTTAATTACGTGCTTTTGTTTCCACCTTTTGCCCACGAACTTTTAAGATCTGAGCTTAACAGAAAGTTCCCTGTGCAATCACTTTGGTCTCTTTAAATGGCTCCCACTTTTTCTTCATAATTGTCAGAATTTCACTGTGGAAAAGTTTCCCCTCCTCCCTCTACTCCAAGTTGTCTTTCCCTCTGCCCGGTTTGAGGGCATGCTATCACTCTTCCTGGGCAGTCTGGGTCCCCTCAGAAGTGACCCACCTTTATCCTCCGGCTTTAGTCTCTGCTTACCTGGGGGCAGGTGGAGAGAAAGGGCTGGGAAGAAGGCTGGCCGGGGCCCACCAGCTCTGGGGAGCAGCAGCCCCCCTCCCCACCTGGCTATGGTGCTCCAGGGGCCTGATTAGAGGCCAATGCCTTCCCTTCCCCCATCTCAATTTCTTGTGTCATCTAAAGTGAGAATGAAAGCTTCCTCTGACCTCTGGTGTGCTACCACTTCTCCTTTGTGTGCAGTGGGTACTGTGTGGGTAAGTTACTGTTATATTGTGCTCCTGTGATAAATGGACCTTTGTGAGACACTTTTCACCCTGTGTGTGCTGGGGGAGAGGGAGGGAGTCTTGCCTGAGTGACTTCTCACAGAAAGCTCCAGAGGTGCTCAGAGCTGATAGCCTAGGCCTGGCAGACTGTTCTTTCATTGGCACTCAAGAATGTCACTGTGGCCCTGCCAATCGGCTCTGAACTTGGTATCTGAAAGCGATTAGCCTTCTTTGTTAAACAGAACACTGAACCCTCCAAGGACTAAACAAAGAATGGCTCTTGAAAGACAGTTCCTAGGTGGGTAGGGGCAGTCATGCCAGTGTCACTAACTCCAACCCTTTGGTTTCATCCTCCTTCTTTAGGCCCTGTCTCTACTTTATTTCTTTACATCTAGGCCAGTCCTAGGTCCTTTCAATTCTACCTCTGTCATTTCCCTCTTGTGTGCATTTTTTCTCTCCACCCCTACTGCTGCTGTCTTTGTTCAGCCCTCAACACCTCTTACCTGGACTGCTAGCCAGTCTCCTAACCAGTTTTCCTGCCTCAAGCCCTCCCACCCCCGCCAACCCAGTCTCCATCCTGCAGCCAAATCAATCTTCTAAAAATACAAATCTGACTGTGTCACCTCCTGCTGAAAACCTTTCAACCTCTTCTGTGGCTCTTAATACCCTTGGAATAAAGTCCACACTATTTAGCATGGCACCCAGGGCCCTTCATGATTTGGCTCCTGCCAAATCCTCAGCCTCATTTTTAGCAGTGCTCCCATTTCACAACTAGTCACAATGAACTACTTTGCAGGTTTCTGAACATGCCATTCTTGGCTTTGCTTCTGGGCCGTTACACATGACATTCACTCTGCCTGGGACATCCTTCACACACCACCTTCTCTCCTATTTGTTTAGCTAATTCTTATCCCTTAAGACTAAACTCTCTCAGCCCAAGACACATATTTTATTCATGTCTATATCTCTGATGCCTAATACGGCATCTGGAACATAACAGATCCTCAGTAGATGTTTGCCAAATGAATGAATGAATGAATGCCCCCAACTCAAGTGGCTATGTGCAAAATCATCTCTGAGGGAAGCTGGCAGAGTTGATCAGTCCTTCCCTCTATGGGAGGGAGACCTCTCCTCCCTCCCACTCATATCATCCTTATTGCACTGGGTTGCAATTTCTTCTTTAACTGCCTCCCTAATTCAACTGAGTGTCTTGAGGACAGGGCCATGTTTGTCCACCTCAGTCTCCTACCTAGTCCCCAGCATAGTGCTTGCAACATAATGAATGAATAGGCCTACCAAATGCCTGACAATTTTGTCCCTTGTCTCACATCCTTCTACTACCTCCCCCCAAGCCCTCACGACCAGTACAGCCAAACTCTCACACTCGCAGCTTCGCAACCATACAGGGCTCCTCCTCATCCCTGAAACTTTTCACCTGCATTTCTTTTACCTGGAATGCCCTTCCCACCCACTCACCCAAATCCCGCTACTTCTTTAGGAACCAGCTCAAATTCTCCCTCTTCCAGAATCCTTTCGGGCATCCACCGCAGCCCACTCCAGAGTAGTGCTAATGATTTCTGTCCATCTCATTTAGCCCTTGGCAACCTCTCATGTTACTCAGGGGAAAATCAAGACTCAGAGAGAAAAAGGACTCTCTCAAGGGCACCTGGCATGTTCAGTGGTAGAACTATTACCTGAACCCAAGTCTCCAGTCCACGAATCCTCCCACTAGCCAACATATATTCCTCGTGTACTCATGTAGACTATAATTTCCTTTAAGGCAGGACTGAGTCTTCCACACCATCTTTCCAGGGCTTTTCTGGAGTGTTAAGAGAGATCTAGAGACAGATTGCCTGGGTTTCTATCTTGACTTCACCGGTTACTAGCTGTATGACCTTAGGCAACTTAACTACTCTAAACCTCAGCTTCCTCACATGTAAATGAAGATAACAGTAGTGCCTATCTCATAAGACTGTTGTGAAGATTAAATGAAATAATGAATGTAAAGTGCCTAGAGTAGTACTTAGCACCTAGTATACGCTCAGTAAAGGCTATTTTCTTTATTGTTATTATTCTTAATATTAACAAATCCTTACCAGTAATGGTTGATTAAAAATTAGAATGTGGGAGTTACTGGGAGTGGGAGGGAGTGAGGAAAGGAAGTAGACAACCGGGCCAGTCTGAGATTTGGTGGAATCCAAACAAGGTTAGTGGCATGGCAGGACGGCAGGACGTTTGTACGTCTGAGTTCCTAGTGCCATGTGACTATGTGAAGGCCCCAAGCACATGGTTCCATTGGGAGGCGCAGCTTCCCTAACTCGCACAGCTATTCTCAGCAGCCTGTAGGGGGAGCCAGGAAGCTAGGACAGGGGAGAGGCTGCTGGAAATCCTACTAAGGGCAGAAACGACACCCCGTCATTACTACCCATCTTAGCCCACTGTCTTGCCCCCTCCAGGACGCTCTCCAAGCTCTGTCCTCTGAGGTAGCTAAGCTGGGAGCTGTCCTTCAGCACCAGGGCAGCCTTGGCCTCGGGCAGGACAGTGAGGGCGACAGGGGAGTTAGGGACACGGGACTGGTCCGATCTGTAGCCGGCTCCAGCGTCGCCTAGTCACGGGGACGGGGGAGGCGACCCAGGAAGGCAGCGAGACGCTACGGAGATGCGTGCTGTCTCCTGCCTCCAAGAATCACCCTCAGAAGTCCCCTAGCCCTCGGGGGGAGTGAGCGGCCGCCCAGGGGAGGGAGACGGGCGCCCGGGTTGGCGGGGGAGGGGGAATGCCTTGGCCTGGGACTCAGGGTGTGGCGTGTGCACGCGGGGAGCAGGCAGATGAACGGAGGCGCTGAAGTGAATGGAGTTGGGGGTGGACTGGAAACATCCCTAAACAGCACAGGCTGCGGCCGGCGGGGGCGGGCGGGGGGGGGGGGGGGGAGTCCTAAGGCGCAGGCGCAGTCGGAGCCCTAGTCCCGCTCCCTCCTCCTCTTCGTGCCTCTTTCTCCGCCCCGCTCCCCCCCAAACACACTCGCACACGGGCTCTCAAGGTGTTCTCCGCACAGCGGAAGATGGCGACAGACTGAGGGGGCATGGCCAGTGGGAGCCACGGGGCCGTGCCGCTCGGCGGCCGCCACAGCGGTGCGAACGAGAGGCGGAAGCGAGAGCGCACTAAGTAAAGCCCCGCGTCCGCGTCCGGCGCCTGTGGCGCCGCCGGGAGCCAGGTGGCCCGCCCGAGCTGGAACTCCGGGAGCAGCAGGCGCGGAGACGGCCCGGGACCGGCCCCGGCGAACGCCCACAGCGCGAGCGAAGCCCGAAAGGCCGAGCAGCGGGCCAGCCGGCGGGCCTAGGAGGGCGCGAGCGAGGCCGGGAGCGGCGCGGAGCGGGAGCAGGCGGGCGGGCAGACGGGCGGGCGGGAGAGGACCGGCGCCGGGCGAGCGAGCGGAGCGGAGCCGAGCGCGGCGGCCGGGCCCGCACGGCGGCGCTGAGAGGCGCAGAGGTGCGCCGAGCCGAGACGGCCGGAACAGAGTGCGAGCCGGGCGGCCGCCGGCGGGGAGTGGAGTGGCGCGGAGCCGAGGGCAGCTGAGGGGCCCGACACTATGAGGAGTGCGGCGCCGCCGCCGCAGCCGCCAGCGCCCCAGTGCCCCGCACCGCCCCCCGCCGGGACGCTGGGCAGCGCCTAGCGGGCCGGGCGGCGGCGCCCGGGCGGCAAGCAAGGGAGCGCGGGAGGGGCGCGGGGACGGCACGAGAGCGCCCCGCGACTCCGGCCTGAGCGGGGCCCCAGGCCGGTCTGCCTGCCTCACCATGCAGCCCCCGAGGTAGAGCCTGGACGGCGCCGAGGAGAGCGGAGCAGCGCGCAGCCCGCTCGCCCGCCCGAGACGGCCGTCCGGCCTCGCGCCTGCCT
Organism: Diceros bicornis minor; assembly: GCF_020826845.1. Taxonomy (NCBI): domain Eukaryota; kingdom Metazoa; phylum Chordata; class Mammalia; order Perissodactyla; family Rhinocerotidae; genus Diceros; species Diceros bicornis. Next base: position 62,961,009 of record NC_080781.1, read on the forward strand.
GCTCCCTCCAGCCCGGACCCCCCTGAAATATGTTCAGGGGCGCTTGGATGTGGCCCGGGAAAGACGCCGCCGCGCTGACTATCTGCTGCTGGGCTCCTAGGCCGAGCGACAAACCTTGCGCCGACTCCGAACGGGCGCAGCGATGGCGACTGTCCCTGGCGTCCCTGCTCTTCTTCACCGTGCTGCTCGCTGACCATCTGTGGCTGTGCGCCGGGGCCCGGCCCCGAGCCAGGGAGCTGAGCAGCGCCATGCGGCCACCCTGGGGGGCCGGCCGTGAGCGGCAGCCGGTGCCTCCTCGCTCAGTGCTGCCCCTGTCGCCGCCGCCGCCGCCCAGCGCGCCCCCGGGCACCTGCGGCCCCCGATACAGCAACCTGACCAAAGCCGCCTCCGCCGCCGGTCCCAGGCCGGACTGCGGCGGCGTCCCAGAGCCCACGGGGCTGGATGCAGCTTGCACCAAATTGCAATCTTTGCAGAGACTTTTCGAACCGACTACCCCAGCCCCCCCTCTGCGGCCCCCTGACTCCTCTTCCCGTGCCCCGGCCGAGTTCCCCTCCGCAAAAAAAAACTTGCTTAAAGGCCACTTTCGGAACTTCACTCTCTCCTTTTGCGACACCTACACGGTCTGGGACTTGCTGCTGGGCATGGACCGCCCCGACAGCCTGGACTGCAGCCTGGACACCCTGCTGGGAGACCTGCTGGCCGTGGTGGCCAGCCCGGGCTCTGGGGCCTGGGAGGTGTGTGGCAGCTGTATCGAGGCGTACCAGCGGCTCGACCGACATGCTCAGGAAAAATATGACGAGTTCGACCTCGTGCTGCATAAATACTTACAGGCAGAAGAGTACTCAATCCGCTCCTGCCCGAAAGGCTGTAAGGTAGGGACTGGCGTCTGCGGCCACAACGGCTGCCTCAGCGGCGCGACGGGAGCGGTGACGGTGGGACAGGGAGAGGTCTCCCCCTCTACCCCCTCCCCACTTCCCCCTCATCACCCGCACCATTCTCAGTGCGGCACTACGAGTGCTACCTTGGGACCCTTCCCGGAGAAGGGGCCTCAGGGATTCAGGTCAGGTAACCACCTGGCCAACTTCTATTAATTCTGGGTTTGGGCACCTTCCGACTGGGGCTTCCTGGTGCCCCGCCCTCGCATGAAGAAGGAAGGGTCACGGGGCCCTGGGCTGGCAAAGGGGTGGAAAGAGGATCTGACTCCCTCAGCCTCCATCCTCAGCCAGCGGTGCCCTCTTCCTTTCCTGGGCTGGAATTGAAAGTCCTGGGACTGGCTGGTGCAGGAGAAAGGCCAAAGGAGGGAGGAAGAACATTTGGCAACCTAACCCTCATCCTTTGGCCCCTGCCAATGGGTGAGAGGAGGGGCACTCCTGGTCGTGGGGCACACCACACTGTTGACCTTATATGACCTGAGGTGGCTGGTCAGAGCCTAGGCAGGTGGAGCCCAGGGATAGCTATCTTCCCCCAAGGAGAGAACCTGCCAGCTCCTCTTCCCTGACAAGAGGAGCTTGGAAGAGGGCACAGCAGCTTGTGGGAGGGCCACTGAAGGCTGGTGCATTACAAAACTCCCAGTGCCTTCCCACTACCCTGGGGTGGCAGTGGAGGGGAAGCTGGCTTTCTGGCTGCTGGGGACAGGCATCTAGAGAAGTGAGGCCGCTGCAGAACGGGCCTGCCTAGGGCAGAGCTGAGTATTGAGAAAATTCTTGACCCGCAGCAGGGTCGTTCTGGACAGTAGGTGTATGGGAGCTGTAAACATTTGGGACATGGTGCTACTGCCCTGTTTGCTCAGCCTAGCCAGGTGGCCTGCCTTTGGGAGGAAAGAGAACAGCAAGGTCAAAGGGTCAAGTGACGACCAGGAGACCAGGTGAGGTGGTGGCATCACCCATCCTTGAGCTGGGGGCTGAGAGCTGGAGAGGGAGAGAGTTGCCTCTTAGCCTACCTCATCTCCCTCCAAGGCTTTAGGGAGGGGCAGAAAGTGCCCCTTTCCATCCAGCGTGACCCCTGTGGACTTCTGCGGGGTTCCGTGCTCTTGGAGGGCTCCCGAGGGATTTGGGCGGGGTGTTGGGGAGGAAAGGGGTAGCTCCTTGCTCCTGACTTCACTTGCTCATTCTCCTTTTTCCTGTTCTCGTAACCTAGCAGTCTCCCTCCTGTCTCCCTCAGCCTCAGCTGACTCACTGCCTCACTCACACTACCAAATGAGGTATTCCACTTCTTAAAGGTGTACAGACAGACAGACAGACACAGACACACAAACACACACACTGCCATACACCACCACCACCCCAGGCAAAGTCACACAGAGATACAGACAGGTTGTCACATCCACAAACAATGCCACAGAAGCAGACACCATGTCACGCACACGCACATCTCCCCGAGATGTCAGAGACACACAGGCAGAAGTGCTGTCACATGAAGAAGGACACATTTTGTCACATGGAGACACATACCTTCAGCCACAGATACACACACTCAGTGGGAGCATAGGGACGTGGGCCACTAACATATGGAATAAAGGATGTCTGACTTTTGTGGCCCTCTCTCCAACCCCATGGCCTGACTGTTTTTTTTTCCTCCATCACCAGGATGAATGAGCGCCCACGCACCAACTTTCCCATGGGGTTTTCTCCATGTTATAGTTGGCTTCAAGCTCTGTCTGATCTGGCACTAAGTAATAATCCCTCATGTTGATTATTTTTATCAAGCAGTTTGATGTAGGAGAAAGACAACTGATCTCTTGGATTCAGGAGAATCTTATCACCTCTACCACTTGTTAGCAGTGTGACCTTGGGCATGTCACTTCACTTCTCTAAGCTTTCATTTCTTCATTTGTGAAACAGGGTAATAATCCTTACTCTGCCCACATCCTGAGTCTTTTATGAGATTTAAGTGGGAAGAGGTAGCTGATAGTAGTTTGTATTAATAATATAACACCTGACATTGATGCACTCTTAGGGTTTTCAACTTCTCTCACATATATTATGAGATCACAACTGCCCAGGGAGGCTGGTAGTACCAGAACCATTATCCCCATTTTACAGATGAGGAAACTGAGGTGCAGGGGGATCAAGCAGTTTGCCCTAAGGTCTCTCAGCTAAAGAGCAGGAGTGCCAGGCCTCCAACCCACATGTTCTGGTACTAAGCCCATGCTTTTGCCATGGACTCCCATCAAGTTCCCCATGACCAGGGCCCTGTTTCCTCTCCTTTGTTTCCTTGTCACTGTCACTCTCTCCCTCTCCCTCTCCAGTGAACTCCGCCTGCTCTCTCACTGCGTGCTGTGCCAGGAGAAGGGCAGTGCCAGCTCCACGGCTTTCTTCCTGTCTTTCCCACCCCTCTCCAGTGCTCTCTCCCTCAACTGAGGCCTAGACCCACAGGGCTCTCGAGTCCAGCTGTATTCTGGGCACTCAGGGAAAAGACAGCGCTGCTTTCCTCCTTCCTGCAGCCCCTTTCTCTTCACCCCATCACCCCACCTTTATCCCAGGCTTTTTTGCTGATCCCACAGCCTGCCCCTCGGCTCCATGCCCTCCTGTCCAGCCCCTACCCCAAATGAGATCCCTTGAAGATGACGCCTCATCCTCAAAGCTTCTCCTGGGTGGAGAGCCTACAGCCCCAGGCCAGGATGAAGAGCCTTCTTCTACTTCTGGAAACTGAGCCTGGAGCCTCTGCCCTGGGGCCAGGTGAGCCCTGTCTCTGGGGCCCTGTCCTGAGTGTCTCAGTCAGATCTTTCCTGGGCAACTCCAGAAACCCTGTTCTCTCCCTTTGCAATGTCTGCCCCTGTTTTGGGCCACACAGGGCCCCACGAATCATACCTGTCCTCACTGCTGCCTGTGACACCTCCCAATTTAGTACCAGCTGCGACATTTCCTTCAAGTGCGACTGACTTCCTCTCAAACAGCAGGGTGATGTTAACTTAGGCAGGCCCATCCCCACCCTGGCCTCTCCCAACCCCTGGGGCCATGCTCCACCCCTCCCTCATCTCCCTGTGCACACTCACCCAAAGCCCTTACCTCCTCCTCCCCTTGGCCTTCCTGGCCCTGCCTTGGGTTATTGGACAACCGCTTCACTCCCCCACAGCTCTCTATCCTCCAACCCTGCCATGCCCCTGCCTGGTTCTAATGGGCTCTTCCCCCACCTCTGCCCCTTCCCTACTCTAAATTCAGGACATTCTGACTGGGGGGAGTGGTGGAGATGGAAAGAAAACCCTGGCCTCTTCTCTCATAGCTCTGATCCAAGAGGGGATAGAAACCCAAGAGAAGGACAGTTCTCAGCTCTCTTACCAGCCATAGAGCCACATCAATAAAGGTTAGCGCCAAGAAAGGATGTGATAGTTTGGCTCTATTTTGGACGGCCCAAACCCACCTGGCAGACTGTGTGTTTGGTCCTGGGTCTCACACTGAGCAGGTTGGGAGGAGGCTGGAACCCAAGTTCTGGACAGAGCTGAGGGAGCTGTTTCACCTGCAGAAGAGGAGACTCAGGAGGATGTGGTCTCTGACTTCAGACCTCAGAAGACTTGTCATGATGCAAAAGAAGAGGCATGTCCTTCTTAGCCCCAGAGGGACTTCCTAGTTAGAAAGTTCTGGATTCAAACCCAGCTCTTTTATTTATTAACTTTGTGACCTTGAGCTAGGAACTTCAACTCTCTGAGCCTCGCTTTTCTCATCTGTAAAATGGAGCTAATTCATCCCAACAGCCCTGTGAGGTCATTATTAATGAGAAGTCTGCACAGTACCTCAGCCTGCACATCCGAGTTGCTCAATTAACAGATTTTTTCCTTCCAAAGATGGAATAGACTGCCTTAGGAGGAGGTGAGCCCCTGCTCCCAGGAAATGTCCGGCCTGATTCAGGCAGACCCCTGGAGGAAATGCTGTGGAGATGACCCTAACTCCAGATTATGGGGGGGAGTTGGACCAGGTGACCTCCGAGGTCTATTTCAGCCCAGAGTTTAGGCTGGTACGCAGAGCCTGGTCCCTGAATTGGCTAGGAAGGGCTGGGGAAGGAGGCCTAACACCCACACACGGGGGAGGGGCTGCCAGAGCCAACTTCTTGCCTTCTGCCCATCCCCATTGGGGCCCTGCTCTTCCTCTACTCCGGCTGGCAGCTGTTTCTGCCTCGCTGCCTTCCTCTCTCCTCCCACCTGCCACAGCTTTCCTGCCGGGCAGGACTCCCAAGCTAACACTGGTGCTGAGAGCAGGGAGCTCAGGGCACTGGGCAAAGGGCAGGATCCCCCAGTTGGCCAGTGGTCCCTGTTGTCACCCAAGCCTGCAGGCAGGGAGCAGTGCCCCTCAGTCAGCCTCCCTGACCCAGGGTTCATGCAGGCAGAGGGTGCCCTGGTCCCTGTTTGGGGGTGGACGAAGTGGGAGGCAGTCAAGAAGTCACCTCCTGGCAATCGTGGCAAAGCCTCCGCTGGGGAGAGGCCTCCAGATCCACAGAAGCTCATTGTCCAGGAATGTGAACATTGAGCTTCTGGGAAGGGGCAGGGACAGAGAAGAGGCGATGTTTATAGCTCAGACAAGGATACAGTGGATTAAACATGGGAGTGGGAAAGTGGCCTCATGCTGCCCACACCTCTCCAGACTCCTTCACCCTCATCCTGACCTACCCCCACTCCCAACCCCCATATTCCTCCCAAATTTTAGCCCACACCCAACACCCCGCATCCACATACCAGTGACCCCACAACCTTCCCAGTCTTCTACTAGAAGATCACCCTAGACCATTCCCAAACCACGCCCCACACCTCACTCTAATCTGTACCCCTACACTCCCCCAACCCCTACTTTTCCTAACAGTTACCTCCAATCCTCCCACCCGTCTCCTTTCCCCCACCTCCAGCCCTGCTTCTAACAGTCCACCCTTTCCCATCTCCCATCCCACTCCCTTCCCCTCATCTCCCACCTCTACCTCACACCCCTCCCAACCTTTACCCCATGTCCTTACCCTCTTCTGGACTCCTCCCTCAGCCCCCCTGGCACTGCATCTCTTGCCCTTGACACCTCACTCTTTACCTCCCTTATCCCCATCCCTCCTCCTGCCCCCCTTTCATCTTCTGATCCCCTCTTCTCCTGTCCCCTTTCTCCCTCCCTCCCCCTCTCCCTCTCTGCTCTTTTTCTCCTTGCTCCCTTCTCTGCTCCCTAATCAAGGTGGACATGTGCATGTGTGCATGCACACACACTTAGACACATAGACACACACACAGACACACAGTCTTCCTCGGGACTACTTCCCATCCTTCCCACAGGCTGGTGCCTGACTACTATAGTCACCATAGCAACGGGAACCTCCAGGAAGGATACACTGGTATCTCCTGAAGGTGGGGGTGGGGGAAGTTAGTTGGAGGAAGGGAGCCCAGCAGCCTCCCACCCAATCTCATGGTCTGGCTAGAAGAGTCTGCTGAACACAGTGGAGCTGGGGGTGAGGAAGGGGAAGACAGGGGGCGGGGCTGAGATTACAGGAAGGTCAAGGATCTCTGAACACATCACAAGCATGAGAGGGTGCATGTGGGTCTCCTCCCCAGGCATCGGTACCTCAGGGGAAGGGTACACCCACCGTTCCGTGTGTGGGTGGGCATGTAGGACGACACTTCAGGCTTAAGGGTGGGAGTTTGCCCTAGAAAAACTTCTCCCTTAGGGCAGGTCTTTTGTGTTCCCACCCTCTGAGGCTGTGTGGCTGCTGTGTGCCCATGCAGAGTGGGCATCAAACCTGTCCCCCTCCAGCTCATGTCTCAGCCACATGCGGATTCCAGCTGCAGGTGTTTGCTGAAAAGCCAGGAGCAGGTTCTGAGGGGTCTAGACAAATATGGGCCTCCAGAAGCACCATTCTCAGATGCTGACCTGGGAATCTCTGGGGAATGGGTATGTTGTGTTCCTGTCGTTACAGGCACACAGACCAGAGTGTGTGCAGGCGGCAGGGGATACTGGACCAGACTTTTCTCCCTGGGCATAAGAGGGGGTTCAGAAAAGCCTGAATTTTTGACACCTTGAGCCCGGTAGGTGCTTAGAGGGGAGAGCAAGTGCAGCAGGTGAGCTGTAGCTGGCCCTGGGGAGAGAAGGGGTTACTATGGAATTACAAGGGCTGCCATGGACAAAGCTCCTACTCATGGATTCTGGAGAAAGGAGCTGGAACCTGAGCCACGAGTCTCTGGGCCAGAAGGCTAGGCAGGCTGGTCCTAAAGAATGGGGTAAGGAAGGGAAAGGGGGAAAGAAAATTGCAAGCTTTTGAGTGCCTGGGAGATATGAGGGGCTTTATATGCGCCCATGAACCCATTTCATCCTGCCAGTCATCCTAGCAGGCAGGTACTGTGATTATCCCTATTTTACAAATGAGACAACTGAGTCTCAGTCAGGGGAAGTGACCTACCCGGGCCACAGAGCTAAAAGGTGGGAGGACTGGAATGCAAACCCAGGTCCGTCTGTTCTTTCCCCAGTGCACAGATGTATAAAGAAAATGTTAATAATCTGCTCCAGCGGTCAGAGGCAATGTCCAGTTGGCTACTGAGTGACTGGGGTGAGAAGCTGGACTGACTGGAGGGGAGGTCCAGCAGAGCCTATTGGCAGCTTGTAGGGCCCAGCTGGAGTAACTCAGATCCAAAGTGGAGACCCACCAACATCCTCTTTGTTCAATACCTCAGTCTCTTGTCCTTGAGACCCAGTGACAATCACCAGTATCGTCTTGGGATAGTGGCAGAGGATGGGCATGAGAAAGGGAGGTGTTTGCTCCCTCTTTTTCCTGCAGGATCTGCAAAGGAGATGGGAGGAGCTGGGCTCCTCATGCCTGGAGGGAAGGTATCTGTTATATTCTCAGCGTCAATCTGCTGGAAAGATCAACTAGGGCAGGAGGGGAGAAGGTCTCCTAGGCAGGCCTGGCATAGGCCTGAGGCCCACCCGGCACCTGCTGGGAGAGCTGGAAGGGGAAACAGTGAGACCTTGTCACCCCAGAGCCTGTTGAGGCCTGGTCTAGGCTTTGGACACCCCGTTCCCATGCATGGGTTTTGGTGAGCCCTGGCCTGGGATGGCTAGGTTTCTCTTGGGGGTAGAAGGAAGTGCCAGCTCACCAAGTTCTGCCTGGAGAGGGACATGTGGTGGTGTTGGGTATTACTATTGTTGCCTGTCTTTTCATTTGGTTTTCAGCAGATAGCATGGCTACCTGGCTCATCTGTGAAAGGTGAGCATATCTACTTAGTGTTGAACTCGGCTAAAACTTCCAACCAAGTTAAGCCTTCAGAATTATTATAGGTTCAGAATCTTTTAAAAATACCTTTTTTTCCAATTACAAAAAAAAATGGTCTTTGATAAATTTTGGATGATAGAAGTATAAAAGGAAAATGGTCCCAGAGACACTCTTAATGTTATAGTGTATTTTCTCCTAATATGTCTTTTCATGGCACATATATATAATATTTTATATATATATAATATATATTAGTTTTTTTATTGTGGTAAAATATACATAACATAAAATTTACCATTTTAACCACTTTCAAGTGTACAATTCAGTGGCATTTAGTAATATTTGCAATGTTGTACAACCATCACCACTATCCATTTCTAAAATGTTTTCATTCTCCTAAACAGAAACTCTATACCCATCACACAATAACTCTCCATTCCTCCCTCCCACAGCCCCTGGTAACCTTTATTCTACTTTCTGTCTCTATGAATTTGACTATTCTAGGTACCTCATATAAGTGGAATCATATCCTATTTGTCCTTTTGTGTCTGGCATATTTCATTTAACATAATTTTGTCAAGGTTCATCCATGTTATAGTATGAATTAGTGCTTCATTCCTTTCTACGGTTGAAAATATTCGATTGCCTGGATATACCACATTCTGTTTATCCATTTATCTCTATGGACACTTGGTTTTTTCCACTTTTGGACGATTATGAATAAAGCTGCTGTGAACATTCATGGACGAATTTTTGTATGGACATATGTTTTCATTTCCTTCCACCTTTTGGCTATTGTGAATAATGTTGTTATGAACATTGGTGTACAAGTATCTGTTTGAATCCCTGCTTTCAATTCTTTTGGATATTTGCCTACACGTGGACATGCTAGATCACATGGTAATTTTATGTTTAACTGTTTGAGGAACTGCCATAACTCTTTTCCTCAGCGGTGCACCATTTTACATCCTTACCAGCAAAGCACAAGGGTTCCAATTTCTCCACATGCTCACCAACACTTATTATTTTCCATGTTTTTGATATTAGCCATCCTAATAGATGTGACTATATATTTTTACATAGTTGAAATCATACAGTATTTTACCCTGCTCTTTTTAACTTGCTGTTGAAGTTATACTATCTTTCCATGTAACTAAATATTCATAAACATCATTCTTGGTGAGTGTACAATATTCCATCACATGAATGTAGTGCAATTTATTTAACTAGTCACCTATTGTTAGATATTTACTTTACTTCCAACTTTTACTATTATAAATAAGGCTATGATGAATATCTTTGTTCATAATTCTTTGTCAGATCTATGATTCTTTTTTTCTAATAATGTTATCTCAATCATTTTTTCTTATTTCTCTACTTTGCTGAGTTTCTTAAATCGCAAAATAATGCATGTTCATTGTACCAAATCTAACAATACAGAGATTTATTAAAAAAAACATTAATGATCATCCTATTCCCTTCCTTCCCAGTCCCACTGCCCTGAGGTCACTGATATTAACAATTTGGTGTGTCTCCTTCCACCCCTATCTCTGAACTTACATAAACATTTCCACACAAAACGATTTTTTCTTTCCTTTGTTTTGCATACAAATGGAAGCATAAACATTAATTCTGCAGGATGAACATTTGGGACTAGTCTTACAGAATCAAAGAGTATTAACCTTTTTAAGGCTTTCGGCATACAAATTTCTTTCCTACCAAATTTCTTTCCAGAAGGTTTATTCTAGTTTATACCCTCGCCAAAAGTGTGGGACTAACTTACCACCCTTTCCCAGTATTGAGTATCATATTTTTAAAGCTTTACTAATTTGGAGTTGAAAAATGGTCTAGCGTTGGCTTTTAATTTGAATTCCTTAGGTCAAATATTTGTTTTTCTTGTTTATAGGCCATTGTATTGCCTATTTTGTGAATTGTCTGTTCATGTCTTGTGTTTTTCTTATTGATTTGTGTGTACTCTTTTATATGTATTAATGATTTTAACATTTTTCTGATCACATTTGTAAACAGTTTTTTTTTTTCATTTGTTAATTGAATCTTAGAGCTGAAAGGAGGGAATGGGAAAGAAAGGAACTATCCCAGGTACTTTTTATATACTTTATCTCACTCAATTCTTACATCTGCCTTGTGAAGAGCAAATATATTTATCCCCATTTTACATAGGAGAAGACAGGCTCAGAGGTTAAGTAATTAGCTCAAGGTCATCCAGCTAGTATGAGTTGGAGCTGGGATTTGAATCCAGGTCAAATCCAGGGATTTGATTGCCAGAAGGCAATGGTACTACCCAATCTGTGCCAGTGTAATTATACTACAGGTAAAGCTTTGTGCTAGTTGCTTTCCAGACATCACTTACAGAAAGGTAAGGATAGGCACTTTTATTGTCTCCATTTTGCAGATAAGGAAAAGTGTAGATCAGGGAATTTAAGTAACTTGCTTGAGGTTTCATAACTGGTAAGAGCAGACCTAGGATTTGACAGCGGGTCTGTTTGAGTATAAAGATGTTTGACCCTGTCTTCTCCCTATACATGCTGCCTCCCTAGGGACCATCTTCTTGGATCCAAATTGAGGCCCAGAGAGGGAAAGTACTTTGCTCACAGTTACATAGCAAATTAGTGGCGCTGAGTCCCTGCCTCCTTACAGGTGACTTGTCCAAGTTCACACAGCTACTGAGTGGCAGAGCCAGAATCTGAACCCAGCTCTAGCTAACTCTCCATCTGACTGCAGCAAAGGCTTTGCAATGAAGAACATTTATGGAGCAAGCTGGGGGAAGGAGCATTTAGGTAGAGTGTGTAGCTGCCCTGAGACCTTTCTGAAGGGAGGGAATTTGGCATTGGAGTCTTCCAGGACAAAGCAGTTCCAGAAGCCCCTAAATGATAGGAACTGGGTCAGGAGAACTCGTGTCCAAAGGCAAGAAAACCTTTCTACAAGGAGACAGCTGACCTCCCTTCATCAGTTGCCAAAGATTAGAGCAGGAATAGTGAGCCTCAGGCTCTGGGTAGGAAGCTGGTGGGTTTGGAAGAAATAAAGCAGCAGTTGCCTTTTTTCAACATCTCCATCTCTCAGGGGTGTATGTGTGTGTGTGTGTGTGTGTGTGTGTGTGTGTGTATGTGTGTGTGTGTAGAGGAAAGAGGGAATGGAGTGCTTTTATGGGGGAATGGAAATGGGTGTTTGTAGCCCCTAGTACCCAAATGTTCTTCCCCTCATACCCCCTTACAAAGAAAACCTTACTCGTATAGGGAATGGGCTGAATACACTGATTTTAGAAAATTACTCTCCCATCCAGTCCTAGAAATCTCTCCCCAACTTGACCTGAAATTCCATGAAAAAGATTTGTTTGAGTAACAAGCTAATGACTTTGATCGTGTTAGTGAAATGGAGGGACCACTCAAGGGGCAATATGGTGTATAAGAGCTTGGGCACTGAAGTCCAGGTAAACCTGGCTTCAAATTCCCATTTGAAATCTGTCTTCTCCATAAAATAGTTGTTGAGACCTTGAACATATTCTTTCATCTTTCTTGGAACCTCACTTTCTTCACATTTGAAACTAAGAAATAGGGTCATTATGAGGCTTAAATGACATACAACATGCTAATCTCTTAAGAGCACAGTGCGCCTGTGAGATGGAAAGTGTTCAAGAAATGGTAGCCACTATTATTATTTTTGGCAGTGTGGCCTTGAACAAGTTATTTAAACTCTCTGGTCCCTCCTGTCCTCACCTATAAATATGTCTCCACTTCAGGGGTTGGTTGTGAGGATTCGATGAGTTAATAAATGTCAGTTGCTTAGAACAGAGCCTGGCATATAGTAAGTACTTAATAAATGGTAGCTATTATTTTCTCACCTTAACTGGATGTTTTTAATCCAAATGACTGCTTAATACCCAATTGAAATTGATAACACTGGGGTGGACTGCTTAGGAGAAGATAAAGGTAATTTGGGAGCAGGAGGTGAAGTGTGTGGCATGAGGGTGGGAGGTTAGGAGCCAGAAGGCAACTGGAGAGACTCTACAGAGTAAGGGCACAAAGACATGCTTAGGTAGGGGAGGGAATAGGCAGAGATGGAAGGACTCCAAATCCTTGATTTACCTCATCCCCAGAGACCAAGCACAGCTGACAGGTCCTTTTATCAAGTCTCTATTCTCCCCCGACTCTCATCTCTCCAGCAAGGCACGTGTTTGGGGAAGGAGGTAAGGCAGGGGCAGGGAGCTGGTTTCATAATGATCCTTCCGGAAGGCTGGAGAATGCTTCCTTGGCCTGAGCCCAGGATTAGCAGTGTGTGGCAAACAGGTGTGCCTGGGAAGGAGCAATGGGATTTTATGCTGCACACATCTGTGTGCAGCCCAAAGGAAGCTATGGTTGTCACTGTCACACTAGCACCATTCCTGTGGTAGCCTGCACAGCCACTGGGCACAGAAGACTCCAAAACTCCCCTCCTCTCATCTTAGTTCCTCTCTTTGGCTATGAGACCACTCCTTAGTTCTGTTGGCCTATTAAGCTTACCTGGCCCAAGCCCATGGCCCAGACAGTGGTGATGGAGTAGATGATCCAGGACCAGGCAGTGCAGGGCCTGGGGCTTCAGGGCTGAATCTGGTGAGGTTGGTTGGGTCAAGTCTTGGGGATTTGTTTCATTGTTTTTGAGGTTCATGGCTGCAGATCAGTTTATATTTTTATTTTCATTTTATCAAAGTAATATATGTTCATAATTTTAAAAGACATATATAAACTACATATATATACTCAGTGTTCAGAGTTAAATACTTGAAACTCTCTTAGCTTTTTCTTCTGATATTTATTTCCACGTTTCTAATGGTATGCCAATATTGCTATTTCTTGACTTGTCTGTTATAAATATCTATTGACTTTACACACACATAGATAGATACACATATATACATATATACACATGTATATCTATCCCATATATATATGTATGTGTGTGTGTGTGTGTGTGTATATATATATATATAATTATATATATATATATATATATATCCTTGTGGCTTGTACTTGTCTTTTAAATTGTATATATATAATTTAATATTATATATATAATTTAATGTTTTTTAAATGATAAATATAGATCTTAATGCTTATAATTAAAACAGAAGCCCTCTGCTCCTCCCCTGAGCCTCTCTCTTTAGAGTTAAATACTTTCAAATCTCTTAGCTATTTCTTCTGATATTTACCTCCACATCTCTAAACAGCATGCCAATACTGCTATTTCTTGATTTTTTTCTGTTTTGAATATCTGTTGACTTTTGATTTTATTAGAGGAGGACTAAGCTCTCTTACTACTAGCAGGACCATATGCACACAACATACTTCCACTCCCCTCATACGTCTGATATTGGCATATCACAATTTCTGGTTATAACAGTATTTCATGTTTATACTATTAGGATTGTAAATATTGTTTCCAGCTGGGTCATGTAGAATACTGTGATTACATTTCCTTCCTTCGTCAGCTTGTTTTTCTGGAGTTAATAATTGCCTCCTTTTTTCTGTTTGCTTAGTTTTCTATGACTTTTTGCTAATGCTCCCCCAGTTTCTCCATCAGAGCTGTAAACTTCATGCAAACACATTACATAATCCATTACTTCCACCTTTTTCTTGGAGCTCTCCACTTTCCTCCAATCTAGGCTAGTTGCTTGAGGCTCAGTTTTCAAGTGCTTGGATTTCAAGTACTTAGCAACACCTCTTCTGATACCCAGCTCGTTTGAAACCCTGAAAGGAGGGCAGTGCAGATAAGTAAGATACAATTCCTGTCCTCAGGGAGGCTACAGTCTCAAGGATGTTTAATTTATATAGATCTCTCACCAGAAGGCTTGGGCTCCATGCAGGGCCTTTTATCTAGGCTGTGTCTTTGATACCACACTCCAGGCAGGCCTTCCCTTCTCCATCTCCACTGAATCACCAGGAGAATACAATACAGTCCCCCAGAGGGCACATGTGGTCTTGGGCTGTATTAACAGAAGCAGAGCTTCTAGGGCAGGAGGGCTGATACTTCTACTTGACTTTGTGTTGATAAGCTGTATCTGGGGATTGCATTCAGTTGCAAGGGAGACAGAAAAATAGGAACTTGTCTGAATATGAACAACCAGAATAGAAGAAAGAACTGGAAACCATATCCCATGAAATAGTTGAAAAAACTGGGAAGGTTTGGCTTCTTGGAAGAGTAGTCTACACTTAGCGATCTCCATTTTTCTTCCCTCACATTCCGTTTTAAATTGGCTGCAGTCTGGTTTCTGTCTGCACTGCTCCACTGAAACTGCTCTCACCATGCTGAGACTGCCAGCGGGGTTCCTGTCTAAGTCCTTATCTGCTGACCACTCCCTATTCCTTGAAAGTCTCTCCTCCCCTAATTTACAGAATGCCCCTCTCTTCTGTTTCTCTTCAAATCTCTTAAACCATTCCTCCCTCTTCATCAGATTCCCTTCTTTCACCTACCCCTTAAATGTTAGTGTTTTCCAGGGATCCACTGTTGATCCTTTTCTCTCTGTGTTCACTCTCCCGAGGCAATATCATCTACTTCCTTGGCTTCCACTATTGCTTTATCAGTCAGGGTGAGCTAGGTTATGCTGTAGTAACAAACAACCCCCAAATATCAGAGGCGTAACACAACAAACAGTTCTGGCTCACAATACGTGTCCAGAACGAGTCAACAGGGAGCATTTCCTCATGACAGTCACCAAGAGACCCAAACTAGTAGAGAGTCCATTTCAACACTGCTTCCACAGTCAGTAGCAGAGGGAAGAGACTCTGGCAAACCACACACCAGCTCTTAAAGCTTCTCCCCAGAAGTGATCCATGTCACTTCAACTCACATTTCATTGGTCAAAGTCATATGGCCATGCCTAACTTCAAAGGGTATGGAAAGTAGAGTCCTACTGTGTTCCTAATGATTAACACCTTAACCCTCGATGATGCCCAAATCTTCCTCTCTAGCCCAGACCCTCCTTTTGAGCTCAGACCATTGTGTCCAACTGCCTCCTTGACATTTCTACCTAGCTGACCCACATATACCTCAAAGTCAACAAAAACTGAATTCATTTTATTCACTCCCAAATCTACTCCTCCTCCTGGTTTCCTTTCCTTAATGAATGAAACTACTATTCATCCTGCCACCCAAGCCAGAAACCAGGTAGTCATCCTGGACCCCTCCCTCTCCCTCATTCCCCACATCCATAAGTTATCCTATTGATTCTACCTCCTTGACATCTCACATCCACCCCTTCGTCTCCATTTCTTAACTCTGCTGCTACTGCCTTAGTTAAGGTCCCCATCGTTTCTCACTCAGATTATTGCAGTAGTCTCCTAACTGGTCTCTCTACCTCCAGTCTTGATGCCTACACCCCATCACCCAGACTTTCAGACATAAGTCTGAAAAGTTAGTCACAGAGGTGATAAGTGATCTTTTAAAAAGCAATTATTTAAAACTCATTACAGGCTCTCCATTGCCTATAGGATGAAGCCCACCTCCTCCTCAGCAGCCAGAGCATATCATAATATGGGCATGGCCTTCCTCTGCAGCCTCATCTCTTCTCCTGTCATGCCTCCCTTCGCACCCTCTAACTATGCTAAACTACCTACAGTGTCTGAACCCAGCACTATTGCACACCTCTAAGCCTTTATGCCTGCTGATTCCTTTGCTTGAAGTGCATTTATCCCCACTCTATTCTACCTAGTGAACTTCCACTCATTTTTTTCCAAGCCCAACTCAAGCCTCTCCCACATGGAGGTGTTTTCCCATCCTTGAGCCCTCAAAACACAATTGATCACTCCTCCCTTTATGCTACCACTGTACCAAGTGCCTCCTACTTATCACAGTGACTTATAATGATTGATTCACATGGTTGTCTCTCCTGATCCTTGAAGATAGCAATCTTGTCTCACTCATCTCTGTCATCTGTAGCTCTCCAGCACAGTGCCAGGTACTCAAGATGTTCAGAAAGTGATCATTGCATGAACGAATGAATGGGAAGACCTGATGCAGGGAAGTTTACAAATACCTGCTGGGCTGACATGGGGCACAGAAAGCCAACGGCTCTGTATGGCCCCAGAAGAGCTAGTAGGAGCCACGAGTAAAGCCACAGAGAGGCATTATCTTAGCTCAAAAGAAGGAAGAACTTCTTTAACTGCTAGAGATGTCTGAAGATATGGGCTGCTCTAGGAGAGAGTGAGCACCCTGTGACAAGGGGTTTACAATGAGTAACTGGATAGCACTTGGGAGTGATGTTGGAGTGGAAATTCCAACAGCAGATAGGGAGGTGGAGCGATGACTCTCACACTACCTTCCATTGTGGAGTGGTCATGAACCTGCCTCCTCTGCTCACCTGATTGACCTGAATCATTTAGGCTCCTTAAGAGCTGCCCCTGCATTAGGGACACCACTTCTTCATTAACCAGGCTGCCCTTGGCCAGGCCAGGACCACCCAGCCACTGGCTTTTGAACAGATAGTCTAAAAGGCTTAGAGGTATGAGGACCCTCTGGAACCACACTGGCTCTAGGTTCTTACCTACCTCTCTAGCCATCTCCCCGCCTTTCCTCCAGGCCAGGCCAGGCCACTTTGACTCATGACTGCTCATTCTCAGAAGCAGGAAAGCTGTTGCTTATTTTTAGAGCCACTTAAGTAAAGCCATATCATCCACCTGGATTTGTCCTGTAATGCCTCTAATCCCAGTCTGACTCTGCCAATCCCAGTGAACTACTGCTGTCCCCAGAGTTATGTCCACGGTCGCCTTCCCCTGGGTTGGAGAGACTGCCTGTGACCTTACCTGGTTCTGATCCAACTCTTTGAAAGCCCAGACTCAGGAAGAGGAGCATGTGGCTCTTCTTACGGAGGAGGTCCCTCACACGATTCTAGGTGTCCTGATGGATGCAGTGCAAAGAGGCATTGGATTAGTCATCAGAGTATCTCCTTTCTAATCCTATCTTTGTAGTTGATTTCTTACATGCCTCTGACTTGGCTAAATCAGTCCCCTTTTCTGGGCCTCAGTTTCCCTCTAGGTAAAATCTGGGGGCAGGACGGTTACTTGTGTGCTATAAACAATGAGTTTCATCCCCAAGCCCAGCCCAGACTGCTGCTCTGCCTCCACAGGCCCTGCAGCTGCAGCTCCTGGCCAAGGGTCCCAGGGGTATATTAAGAAGACAAGCAGCCGTGAAGAGAAGGTCCGTAGGGAGGGTTGGGATGGAGAAACAGGTCCTAGGGAAGGAAGCAAGCTGGAATCCAAGAAGGGAACTGCTGACTTCTTGGTTGGCAAGAACTGAAGCCCTCCTTTCTGGAGGGTTTTCCAGCCCCAAAACCAAGGAGTCCAGGAGGCCTCCTCTTTCTAAATCCTCTGGCCCTGAGTCTTGGCTTTGGGCTGTGTGTGTATACGCACTTGAGTGCATTCATGCAGCATCCTGAGGGCTAGGAGAAGTCAGGCGCTTCTCTCCAGAGAAGCGAAGGCATGAGGATGCCCTGGCCAGGGCTACAAGCAGAGAGCAGGAGGGTAAGGCTTTCCAGGTGCTGCCACTCCTCCCTAAACTGGCAGCTACAGAGCCCAGGAGAGGTAGGGATCCCCCTCATCCTGCCCACTCCCATTTGAAGAGTGGCTTAACAGCCCAGCTGGGAGGAGGGATGGGACAGCCTTCCCAGCTTCCTTTTTGGGTTAATTGGTGTTCTCTCTAGCTACTCCCTGCTTCCTTCCCCTCCCAGTTCCCACAGCAACTGGGCTATAGCAGCCAGAACTTGATTGAGCCCAGCGGTGGCCTGACTGAGGTGGGAAAGGGGTTTCTGTAGGGAAAGGAGGGCACTGCCTGGTCAAGGCTTCCCACCCCACCCATCCTCCTCTGCTACCTCGAGAGTCCAGGATGATTAAGCTCAGGGGACAGGGCATGATGGAGAAACCTTTGCTGCCAGGGCTGGAGTTTGAAGAGAGTGAAAGCCCAGAGCAGGCCTAGTGTACTCCTCAGCTCTCGTCCCCTACCCACACCCTTGTGTCCTGCCCTCTGAGTCTGGAATTTGCAGTCACTGGTAGGATTGTCCAGTAGGAAGAACCCTCAAGTTGGAGTTGAGAAACCAGGTTTCAAGTTCCTCCCTCTGCCACTATTTTATATGACAGTAGACTAGTCCTTCCCCCTTTTCTGGGCCTCAGTTTCCTCTTCTATAAAATGATGATGAAGTGGGACTAAGCTGATAGTTCTCTGCATATTAAAATTACCTGAAGTGTTTTGAAAAACTACAGATGTGTGGGCCCACCCACAAGGATTCTGACTTAGTTGGTCTGGAGTGTGATGTGAGCCAAGCAGGAGCATTTTTAAAAGACTCTCTGAGTGATTCTAATATGCAGCCAGAGTTGAGAAACTAGAGCAAAAGATCTCCAAGGGTCTCCCAACTGACTGTCGTCTCCTTCTCAGACATTTCTTCCTTTTCCCTGCATGCCCCACCTCCAGCAAGCCCCATAGCTCTCCTAGCCCTGGCTCTCCTGGCTCTTCCCCATCCTTGTGGATGAGTGCCCAGGCCCCCCGTGACTGCACAAACAACCTGTCCTCCTGGCTCAGTCCTAACACTGATGAGCCTGGGCAAGCTACTTAGGTCCGGCTAGGGAAGAGGGCTGCAGAGACCAAGGCAGGCTTGCTGCCCAGGTGGTAGCACTGAGAGCCAGACTCTTTACCTGAGAAGGACCCCAGGCCACCTCTGAAGCAGGTGGGCCAGCAATGGCCTCAGCTGGCCGCCTGTGGGGCTAAGGAAGTGGATTACCTCTCAGACCCCTGCAACTCTTCTTCCTCCATTCCCCTCATTAGCTCCTTGCCTGTTTGTGCCTCACCACCCACAGGCCTGGTGTCCTCCTCAGGCAATCTGCTCACCCACTTGTTGCCATGGTGACTCTGGCTCTGGGTGTGGGGCCTGAGAGAGGGTCGTCTAATTAAGGAGAAAGGCCACACTCCCACTGTCAGGCCACCTCTTCCCTCCTCCACCTCTGTCCCTTCCTCCCTTCCCCCCTCCCTCCCTCTCTGAGTAGATGAGGGGAGTGCCCAGCCACCACAGCCTGTTAGTTATGAGGCTAATTGCAGTTGCCTGGGAGGAGAGCTAGAACTCCAGTGGGGCCTCCTCACCTAGGAGCAGGAATATCGAACTGGAAGGGCCCGGGGAGAATCCCACAGGGGTCTCTGAACCCCACCGGTGGAAGAGGGGGCAGTTCCACACAGTTTGCGGTGAAGGTTGACGTGGACTCTGGGCCCAGGCTCAGAGATTGGGTCAGAAGCTGTGGACAGAGCCTCATCTTGGCACTCTGAGGCCCAAAAGATGGAGGAGGGTCTCTGAAGTACTGGGGCCCTTGGCTCTTGGGATTTCCTTTTCTTTCTTGCTTTACTTTTATTTCTTTCTCCTCTCCTCCTTCTGCTATCTTATCCCTCTTTCTTACCCCTGCTTTCTTATACTCACCTCTTCCTCACCCCCCTTTATTCCCCAGCTCGCTCTTACCCTCTTCTTTCTTACTCCCTCTTTCTTACCCTTTCTCTTCACAGCCCCCTCCTACCACCTCTTATACGCCCACCCTCTTATCGCCCTGCTCTTTCTTACCCTTCATCTTCTCTCACCCTCACTGCACCCCCTTACCTCCCTTACACTCTCCATCTCTTATTCCCCCGCTCTTTCTCCCCAACCCTGTTTTTCCTACCTCCACTATTACCACCATTTCTTACCCTCCAACTCCTTCCTCTTTCTTATCCTCTCTTTCTAACACACTTCCTCCCTTGTACTCCCTTATCCCGTTGCCGCTCTCTCCTACCCCTTAGCCCCCTCTGGCTCCCTCTTACCCTGCCTCTTACCTTCATTTGTTCTTTTCCACCCTCCTTTCACTCCCTTCTCATTCCTTTGCACATACCTTTTATCCCAATAATTTCACTTTTAGTTGTTTATATAAATTAAATTTAACACAAGTGTGCAAGAGACGTGTACAAAGATATTCACTAAAGCATTGTTTATAATAATGAAAACGTGGAAATAACCTAAACGTTCATCCACAGGAGATTGCTACCCTTTCTTCTCTATTCATACAAAATCGTTCTCTGTTCTTTTAGCACACCATGCATTCACTCACCTCCATACCTTTGCCTAAGCTGTTGCCTCAGCCTGGAATGCCCTTTTGTCTCATCCCTACCCTTCCCATCTAAAATCCTACTTTGAGTCCAAGCTCAACTGTTATCCTATGCTGAAATCTTTCCCCGCTTCTCTATCTGCTTCCCTCCAGTGGTCAGTGGTGTAGCCTCTCCTATAGTATAAATTATATGCCATAGATTCAAGTTAGATGTGTCTACCCATGCAACTGGAATTTATCTGAGGGTAGTGACATGTCCCATTTACTCGTCCTATTCATTCAATCCACAGGCATTTTTTACATATGTTGTGCTGAGTACACAATGGTCAATAAGACAAACCCGTGTCTGCTTTCATGCATCTCACATTTTAGTGAGATTGACAGAGAAAAACAAAACAAGGATGCAGACAAAGTCACACTTGTGGTGAAGAAACAATTAGGAAAAAGAGAGAATAGAGAGAGCATTCTCTAGATAGAGTAGTCAGGGAGATCCACTCTGCAGAGGTGACATCTAAACTGAGACCTGAAAGATGAGAAGGACATAGCTATGCCAAAAGTATGGTGAGTAACAGTCCAGGCCAAGAGAACAGCATGTGCCTAGGCCCTGAGGTGGGAAGAAGTAGGGCATGTTCAAGGAAAAGAAAGAAAACCTCTGCATGTGGAGCATGATGAGCTTGAAGGGAGGTAGAAAACGAGGTTGGAAAGAGACAGGGCCCAAGTTATGCAGGGGCTTGAAGTCTGTGGTCGAAAGTTTGGGTTTTATTCTAAATGCATTGAAGGGTTTGAAGCAAGGGAGTAACATGATCCCATGACAGTTTGAGATCGCTCTTACTCCTATGTAAACAGTGGATTGGAAAGAGCAAGAGTGTAGGTTAGGGGGCCGGATAGGAGACTGTCGTCCAGGTGATAAATGACAGTGGCCTGCACAAAGTTGTGGAAGTGAGAATTGTCATGCCTTGCTGATGGACTGCATACAGGGAAAGAGAGGAATGAAGGCTGACACCTAAGTTTCTGACTTGAATACCTAGGTGGATGGTCATGGCAGTTAACTGAAATGGTCAAGACTTGGGGGTGAGGGCAGATTTGGAGTAAAAAAAAAAATCAAGAACTTCGTTTTAAGATTTAGAGCATGTTAACTTTGAGATGCCAGTGAGGTATCAAAGTCCCAAGCAATGCTTTGCTCCTCAGGGGGTTGATTTGTACCACAAACCATCACCACCACCCACCACCACCCATCACCTCTCCCCTGCTTTGGAAAAGGCCAGTGTGGGGTTGCACTGTCAAAGTCCATGTTCCTGGTGGTTATTTGTATTTTAGTGTAAACGTTTAAAATCGGTGTAAGAAGCTCTGACCACGTTGCTGAGGGTGTGGTTGAAAGGCCTCTGGTAGCAGAATGACCTGGACCCTTGTTCAAAATGCAGATTCCTGAGCCCACCTTATTTCTCTTGAAGCTGAATTGGAGGGGGGCATCTGCATATTAACAAGTGTCCCAGGGAATTCTGAGGCACACGGAAGTCTGAGAACCATTGCTGTGAGGAGCAACTGTGAGAAGGTGCCCTTGAAGATACAAGGACTGGATGTGGGCAGGGCTCTAACCTCATGTGTGAGAGTTGCCTGGACATCCTGTTAAAATGCAGGTGCTGACTTGGCAGGTCTGGGGCAGGGCCTGGGATCCAGGTCTACACTTCCAGTAGCAAGGAGCTAGATCAGTGGTTCTCAGTGGGAGATGACTTTGCCCCCCCAAGGGACATTTGGCAATGGCCGGAGACATTTTTTGGTTGTCATGATTGTGGGGAGGGAAAAGGATGCAACTGGTAACTACTGAGTAGAGGCAAAGGATGCTGCTCAATATCCTACAATGCACAGGACATATCCCACTACAAAGAATTATCCGGTTCAAAATGTCAGTAGTGTCACTGTTGAGAAACTCGGGGCTTGATGAAAGCCAAAGAGTATAGAGCAATGAACCTTTTTTAGCTAGGACCCAGTACCTGGTAGGAGTGAGCTAGATGAGGGACAGGAAGTACACCCATGAAGTGAAACTGCAAAGCAAAGTTTTCACATGAAACATAGTGTCTGCTCCACAACAGGGCTGAAGCCAACCGGGCAGAGCATGGATTAAGCAGAGCTTAAAGGCACATGTGGTACCTGGTAAGGCAGATTCTTGTTTTTATTAACAATAACCCCTCACATTTGTATTATACTTTAGAGTTTACAAAACATTTTCATACGTGTCATATTGTTTGATGCACACAACTCCCTAACGAGGTAGAGCAAGGGTTATTGTCTCCATCTCTTTCTTGAATTTAGAAACTTAATACTATCAGCCAAAGAAATGTTTGCTGAATTGAACGGAACTGAAATTTACCTCATGATAGGTGACCTCAGACAAGTCAGGACGCCTCTTTGGGCCAACTGTAAAATGGTATGGTTGGATGGAATGATTTGTAAAGCCCCTTCCAGCTCTGACATAGGAGTCATTTTGTGATTTTACCAACGAACAAATTTTAAGTCTTAGATGACCGTAGATTGGGGGACTCAGGAGTCCTGGCTATGAGATGGGACATCTTAGGGTAGGATGTAGTGGTCTTGACCCAAACCCTTTTTGTTCTCCACCCCCTGGATTCTGGGGCTGGGTTGGTAAGCACGTACCGCCCCTAATAGACTACAAGTACATCCCTCCTCATTCCTTTCCTCTGACGTGGGAAGGGGCTGGCGCCTGGGCTGATGCTCTTTCCTCTCCCCACAGGCTGTCTACAAGGCCTGGCTATGCTCAGAATACTTCAGCGTGACCCAGCAGGAATGCCAGCGCTGGGTGCCCTGCAAGCAGTACTGCCTGGAGGTGCAGACCCGGTGCCCCTTTATACTCCCCGACAATGAGGAAATGGTGTACGGAGGGCTCCCTGGCTTTATCTGTACAGGTAAAGGCAGGGCACTGGGGAGGAGGGAGGAGGCCGGGGGCCCAGGGCAGGCATCAGATTGGGGGTGTGGGAGCAGGGAGGACAACAGGGAAGTCAGGTTAGAAGAAGGTCAGTGGCTGGAGGAGTGGGCAGTGAGCTCCCCAGGTTGGGATAGGGCCAAGTGGAATAGAGGCAAAGAACAAAGTGGCCATCTCCATTCACAACTTGCCCAGCCAGGGAGTTATCACAGAGAAACCATTTGGGGTCCCTGGAAGAGAACTGTCCAGAAAGGGAAGGTGCTAAGGGGCAGGGGAAAAGGAGTCTTGGGCAGGGCTACCAGAGCAGTCAGCTTGGAAAATCTCCTCTCTAAGAAAGGCATATCCATCAGCCCTCCCCCCGCCCTTGGCAGCCCACCACACCTTCCTTATCCATTGGCAGGGTTGCTGGATACTTCGCCAAAGCGGCCGGAAACCAAGTGCTGTGACGTGCAGTGGGTCTCCTGTGAGTCGGAGAAGAAGAAGTTCAAGGAGTCTGAGGCCCCCAAAACCCACCACCAGCAATTCCACCACTCCTACTTCCACCACTATCACCAACAGTACCACCACTACCACCCCCGCCATGACCCCCCAGGCCACCTCAGCCACAAGCCCTCCCTGCTGCCGGTCTCTGGGGGCTCCCGCCTCAGCCCCAGCAGGATCCGGCTCTATGTCCTTGTTCTCATGCTCCTCCATACCATGGTGTCCTTCTCCAGCAACCAGGGGGGTGGGGGACTGGGGCTGGAGGCACTGCCTGCCCTAGATGAGGGCCTGACTCAGGAAGAGTGACAGCAGGGAGGGAGGACAGACCTCCACCACACACTGACAGCAGCTCCAGCCCCCCCAGGTGGAGGGGGAGGGGGCTCCTCCCATGGGAGGTGTAGGACCAGGAGGGGGTCGGGGGGAAATGGGGGACCACACATTGCCCCCAACCTACCCCCACCCAAAAAGCAGCTCCAACAGAAGGGCCAGAGGGCCCCAGGGAGCTGCAAAACTCATCCAGGAGAAAAAGGCAGGAGCAGCAGGTGCCCCCTCCCAGGCCTCCATCTATGGGGCTGAGCAAAAAAAGGAGGGGGAGCCGGGGCGGGAAATGCCCACCCCTGCTGAGAGCCCTGACCCCAGGGAAGGAGGCTGCTCACTCAGCCTTGGCCCTGCAGGGAATGTTGGGGGGCACAGAGGGGAGAAACTCTTTGACCCCTCCGCGTTCCTTTTGTTGCCACGATCCTTAACTCTCTCCTGCCCATACCCTACAGGCTACGGCAGATGGTGCAGCTGCCCTCCTCCCGCTCCAGCGCACCTCGCCCCACGTGGGGCCGCCACAGGGAAGTGCCAGGCTGGGAGACGAGGTGCGCACAGTGGCAGCTAGGTCTGGGCCCCAGTGGACCTGTGCCCCATCACGCTAGGCAATGAGGGGTAGGAATGGGGTGGAGAATGAGTGGTGAGAGAGAGTGGAGATAGGAAAGAGGGAGAGGAGAGGAGAGATGTGGGCAAAGGGCGTGGAGAGATGGTGGGCTATTGCCACCTGGCTTTGGGGAGGTGGATGATCAGTGTTGAGGTAGGCTCAAGGACAGCTCCCCAAATCAGAAAGGGTTGCATCTGGAGTCCTCTGGGGAAAGAGCACAGGAACTGGGTTGTTGGGCCTCGGAACTGAAGGCTGAGGGCACGTGGTCAGACTGCTGCTGTCTGAAGGGCCATATCTTACAGAAGGTGCACATACTCCCAAGGGCCGCTCTTGCCCTGGACATCTTGGCCTTGGGGCCAAAGACGTTTCCATTTCTGATCTCCATGGGGAGGAGGTACTTAAGCCCAAGTGGGTCAGGCCTGGCCTGGGTCCCCATACTCCCCCATCTTGTCCTAGCCCAGGCCTCCATGAAGGAGAACCTGGGGGCATTGCCCCAGGGCTTTCCACAGATGAGCCTCCCCCAACCCCACCCTGTCCCCGTCCCCAGCCTACCAAAGAGTATTCATCCCTTCCCATCCCTGACCCCATGGGTTACTATCTCATTTGTGGAACAGCCAGACTCCTCCTCACCTGTAGCAGGTCCCCTGATCCAGCCGCCCCTGCCCCTTGCTGGAGAAAGTCCAGAGACTGGCAAGAGGACCCACTGAATAAAGATAATGTGCTGTCGTCCCTTGGCTGAGAGACTTGAACTGTTTAGTCAGGCTAGAGGGCTGGATGAGAGAAGAGGCATCGAGAGCCCCTTGGGGGCCATTAGCCTTGTGCTGATCTCCTGGGAGTGGAAGGCCACGTTGCCTGGGACATCACAAAAAGCCAATAGGAGCAGACAAGAAGGAGAGCCACGACTGTGTTCTGGAGACAAGCCAAGGGGCTTTTGGTACCAGAAGGGCCTGTGTCCTACGATGTGATGCCAGTGAGTTAAGGGGAGGGGTGGATCTGGAGCTGCATTAGGTGAAACCAGGAAGGGGAAGGGGAGGGGACAGCTGGAATTAATTGGCTGGGGGATAAATGGGAGACCTCCCTAGTAGAGAGAGAATCATTCAAGGGCCTTAGCTGGGTCCCAAATAGGCTTCGTGAGACTGGGGAGTCCTGCCAGTTTTCTCATTTCTCACAGCATGTCCCCCTCCCCCCACCCCTGTGCCCTGCCCACACACTCCCGTTTGGCCCTCAGCACTTCGGGTCTAGCCACATGCCCCATCCCTAGAGTACTCTTTTCAGCTGGGGAGGGAAAGAGGTGCTGGCTCCTTTCCAGAGATGCTTATGTAGATGTGAGAGACCCTAGGTACTGCCTTCTAACTCCTGCATCCTCAGGAGGGGAAAAGGGACTAGGAAGTAAAGGGGGACCTTAGGGCCCCAGGGAATGGACCCTTGGAGACTCCCATCCTCTCTCCCCCTTCACCAAGTGCCCAGGAGACCCCTGGCTCAGACCAGCCCAGGGCCTTGCCCAGTGGCAGGGGAAAGGGGCACCTTACTCCACCTCGAAGTCATTTGACTGTCCCTATCCACCCCACCGTCCAGATGTTCCACCACCCCTCCAGCTGCCCCTGCCCTCCGTCACAGGCAGCAAACTGGGCAGCTTTCTGATGCCATTTTCTACACTGTGCTTCATGAGTAGGATTTTCTTGCACTAGTTCCTATGACTGAGTCTCCAAGCTGGATTCCTAGTAGTCCCCGTCCCTTCCTCCCTCACCCGGCTATGATTCAGTTGTCCCCCTTCCCCTGCCTCTGTGTTTCGGTGAGAGTCTCTGTATGTGTACTGCTTTCTGTTTTGTTGCATTGTGGGGCAGAGGCCTCTCTGCTCTTGTTTAACCCAATAAAGAAATAAATGGTAAGACTTGATGATAATCCTGCCTTCATGGTTTCATTCTGTGGAGTCCAGCACTGCCCCAGGAAAAAGTCATGGCTTGAGGAGGAGGTGAGACCAGAGGCTGCTGACCCTGTGCTCCTCCCCTTGTTGGCTCAAGTTTCAGAACAAAAGGGGAAACTCTGTAGTAGGCTATTCTAGACCAGGAATCACAAACTCAACCTCCTGCAGGGATCAGGCAGATAAGTGTGACTGAGTGAAGTGGGCCAGGCCAAATTTGATTGGGACTTTATCCTGAGAAATAAAATTGAAAATGAGGAAAATATTTTCATTTATATTTAAAATGTGTAAATAATTGCAAATATACACTAATTCTTCGAATAAACAAAGACTGAATCAACCATTGGGGGATAACATAATTTTTCTGACCAAAGTGCATGAGAACATAATATTGACTTTTGTCACACATCATAAACAGAGTTTTGTTTTATTTTTTCCCCCCAAAATTAGAGAGCTTCTTCAGTTATCCCAAGGACCTCTTTTAATCCTTTGAGAGTTGAATCATTCTCTTTGAAGCCTTGATCCGGTCATTACCTAGGTCAGTTTTCTTTTCTGCCAGTGGTAACTGGTCTATCTTTGCCAAATCCCCATTTATCTAGGACTTCACATGACATTAGAGATGGTCTTCAATGTCACTTTCATTGACTTCATGAAATCTTGAATCCTTTTCAAGACCTGCAGTCTCACTCGGAAATTTATTTGCATTGTGTAATACTAACAATTAACAAGAGGCTGAAAAAGACCTTAGCATAATGGGTGTAGATAATGGGCACAGTATTAGGGTGCGAAATGGGGGGAGGGACTTACATAAGACTCAAAATAGTGAGTATTTTGTGCTATGATAACTTGGGCTTTCTACCTAACTTCATCAATCCCTTTTCCTTTTTGGGTTTTTAATCTGCTTACCTCTAAACTGAAGGAATAGGATTAGATGTTGTTATAAAGATTAATTAAATGAAGTAATGTATGTGAAAGCATAGAACACAGTTCCTAGCACAGAAGAGCAACTCATATAATTCCTGCTTTTCCTTCCCTCCCAAAACATTTTTAGATTCTTTTAGGAGAAACTGAGGGACAAACAAGGAAAAAGAGAGAAGTGCATCAGAGTAACTAGAAATAAGACCAAAGTTTCTTTCTTACAACCATTACCTCCTGTCACACTCTGTGTGGAGGGTCACAGAGATCTAGTCACTAAACACTGAGCACCTACTAGTCTAACTGCTGAGGGTTGCAGGGTGGGAATCCAAAGATCACCAGGCAGGGAATCTGCCCTCAAGAAGCTCCTGGGTTGGTTGGGAAGAAAACACATGAACAGAATCACTCAAAATACTTCTAGAATCTGACAATTTCTCCTGCATCCATTGTCACCACCTAGACCAGGCCATGAACTCTCTCCTGGACCACTGCAATGGCCTCCTAACTGGTCTCCCTGCTTCCAGTCTTGCCCATCACACACAGTCCACTCAGAGTGATCTTTTAAAAATGCAAATCAGATCATGCCTCTCCCCTGCTAAAACCCTCCAGTAGCTTCCCATCTCAATTGGAATAAAATCCAAACTCCTTACCATGGCCCACAGGGCCCTACATGACCTGTCACTTGCCTGCCTCTCCAACCTCACCCGATACACTCCCTTCACTATCCTCTAACCACCCTACCTTATTTCTTTTCCTCTGATATACTAAGCTAGTTCCTGTCTCAAGACCTTTGTACCTGCCCTTCCTCAGCCTGAAATATTTTTCCCCCAGATTTTTGCAAGGCTGACTCCTCATTATCATATCTCAGCTCACATGGCACTTTCTCAAAAAGGCCTTTCCTGACTGCTCCAGGCACAGTAGTGCCATTCTTGGCCCAGACACTCTATCATACACCCTGCTTTTCATGTGATCTAGTGCTGGTAACTATTTGAAACGATCTTGTTTGTGCATTGGCTTTCTTGTTCATTGCCTCTCTCCATTTGACCTAATCTCTGAGCAGACAAGGGTCTTGTCTGTTTCCCTGTGCCTTAGTAAAGGTTCACTGAGTGAATGGATGTGGATGCAGGTGAGTGGTTCTTTTGGGCAAGAGCAAGTGGTGGTAGGATGTGTGGAGTGGATGGCAAGAGATGAAGCTTGAAAGATAGCCTGAGGTCAAAACATGGAAGGCCTTGAAGGTCAAGCTAGGGAATTTGGGCTTTATACTGAGACCATGGAAGGGAGCCATGGAAGATTGTTCAGCTCGAGATGAATATTATCAGCTGACCAGGAGTAAGATTCATCTAGTGCCACGTGCCGGATGGATTGGTGCGTGAAGTGAATGAAAAGTCTCATTTAAGAGTCCGTCAACCACTTTGTGGCCCCTCTTTGCATTCACTTTGCTCCAGGCCCTCCTCGGCAGGGCTGTTCCACCCAGCTCTCCCACTCTTCTGGGGCCACTTAAGAGTCCTGACTGCCATTCCGTGCCACCGGCCGCTGGGTGGCGCTGTGGCTCCTCCTACCCGGGAAGGAGGCGCCAAGGAGGCGGCGGCACAGCCGGCGGACCCGGCCTGGCGCGGGGGTCCGTAGGCGCCTGCCCAGCGGGCTCTTCCTAGTCCGCCTCTTTCTCCCACTTCCGCGCTTCCCTGCGTCCAGGCCCATCCCCGCCCCCGCCCCCACTCCCACTCCCACTGTGGCCCGCCGTTGCCTGCTTTCCTCCGCCTCTGGCGGTCATTGGCTTTCCCACCCCCCAGGCCAAAGTGGGGCCAGAGGAGGGGCCCGGGGCGGGGCGCAGGAGGGACTGGGCCCGGGTGGAGCCCTGCCTTTTCAACCCGTTCAGGCCTCGGGCCTCCCTGGACCCCAGGGACGAGACAGAGTTCCCACAGCTGCCACCCTGAGCCGTCCCGCTCAGTCCAGCCGGGCCCGAACTAAAGGGAGGTCAGGGCTGCCGGGGCAGCCTTTTGATGAAAAGGGGCCAGAGCCATTCAGAGGCCTATTCACCGTTTATGTTAATAGCCCTGCCTTTCCTCTGGGCCCCTGGAGCAGGAAGCCGTTCATCTGGGACTCCTCCTTTGGTCCCTTCCACTCCCCTACTGTATGACCCAGATATCCTATATCTCTCTCCGTGTATAGTCTATGTCCTAAACGGATCCCTCCATCCACACTGCTGTTTGTTTGCCCAGATCCTCATTACCTCCCAACTGGCCTCCCTGCTTCCAGCCTCCAGCCTCCAGCCTCCTGCCCTTGCAGCCCAGACTTCTTTGCACAGGGCCAGGAGCTTCCTGGAGCACTGGCCTGGCATCCTGCCCCTGTAATGGCTCCCTTTGCTTGGAAAAATCAAAAGCTGGCGTTCAAGACCCTCCACGCTCGGACCTGACTATTTTGGCCTGGCCTCAACTCACACCCAGAGTAAAAGCCTAGCTTCCCTGAGTCAGAGAGGAGCTAGAACAGGAACTGAACACAGTGGGAGGCTCTGTGGGCCTCTGTACAGGGCTCCAGAGGCATCTATTTGAACCGCCTTAACTCATGGTCACACTGTCACAAGACTGGAGAGGTGCGGAGAACACAGCACCTGCTTCCCCTAGAGTACAGCCCTGTTTATTCCTTTGCTCGCTCCCTTTGTCTCCCCTGTTCCCTGGATCTGTTCTGTTCTCCTGCCGTCTCCCTGTACCCCTTCTCATCCATGTTGCTCACTCCTCTGACCCTCCTGCTGGTACATGAGGCTTTTTCTCAACAAGGACACGCTATCCTTTCACAAAGTGGTTGATGACATGTGTGACCAGGTTTCTCCATAATGTTGAGTCTCACTTTCAGCAGTTTTTTCTTGAGGAGACTAATATTCACAGATGCTAAGACTGTGGGTAGCTCTTTGTGAGGGAACGTTTGAGACTCCTATATTAAATTTAGCCTTGTTGAACCCAGCACACAAACATGTAAATTAACATGGAAAAGCATACAAGTGAACGGGAAAATTGGCAAAGGCAGATTTATTGGCCAACAAAGCACTGATGGTTAATCTCAAGCTGCCCTGTGCCCTTGGATGCCAAGAATCTGTGCCCAGAGTTAGATAGGGCTCATTCATGGTCTTAGGAGGGGCCTGGTAGAGAAAAAGGGCTTGGGATCAAAAACATAACCCTGAGAAGGGTGTGGTAAGAGGAGACAGCTCATCTTCCCTGGCTCCATCTCCGGGTAGCTTCCCCGGGGCATGACAGCTTTGTATCCCCCGAACAAGCTCTACTGCTAAGAATATCCTCTTCCATTTGTACTGCACATGTACACCGTGTCTTGCTGCTCCTCACAATAGCTCTGTGCAGTAGGAATTATTAGTTTGGGTTTGCAGATGAAGAAGCTGAGACTCAGAGAGGCCAAAAAAAACCGAAAACCATTAAAAAAAAATGCAGAGCAAAAGGCCAGGACTAGAAGCCAAGAATTCCAACTCTGAGACCAGTGCCAGCACTTTTTCACCCACAGGTTCCTGACCTGTTGAGGACCCAAAGCTAGGCCAAGTGGCCCCGGCCCTGTACCCTTGCTCTGTTCTCAAGAGCGATTGAAAACACAGACAGGGTGGCTGAAGCAGAGGAAAGGGCTTTCACCTGGCTCCTGGGCTGTGCTGACAGCTGGCCTAGGTCTGAATGATGGCAGAGGGGCTCAGTCAATGTTGAGGTTTGCCAGAACAGCAGAGCAACAGCCAGCCTCATGCCAGACACCCTCTAAAGCTGAGGTCTCCAACCAGAGGCTTTCAAAGGCATTTTGTTTGGTTTGGCGATGTTGGCCTACGCAGTGCTTAAATTTGACTTAGGTTTCCTCAATAAGAGATTTAATAAGAGTGTTTAACAAAAGTTCAGTAAGAATATAGTCATTAAGAACATGGCCTGGGTTTGCATCCCGACTCTGCCACTTGTTCTATGTGACTCTGCGAAGGTTACTTAAATTCTCTGTGCCTCACTTTGCTCATCTGTAAAATGGAGATAACCAATAATACTCTACCTCATAGAGTTACAATGAATATTGAGTTATGATAGCTAACGCACTTAGAACAGTGCCTGACACATAGTAAGTGCAGTAAGGGTGTTTGCTATTACTATTACTATTATTATTATTGTATATAAATTGGAGACAGTTCACATAATATCCATATTTCTAGCTTCTTAAAAACTCAGAAGATCTGACAGTACTGGGCTCCCATTGGCAGCTGGAACTGAATCTGCCCTTTGTAGATGGAGGGTGCTGTCTCCTGGTCAGCCCTACCCCCAGAACTCCCCATTTTGTCTCTGACACTGAAGCTAGGTGTCAGTTGCCATCTATCATCTTACATGCAGCTTGCTTCATGGGTTTCCATTTGTCTGCCTGATTTCTAAAACCAGTCTATCATCTGGCCACTGCTTAAATGGTTCAAGGGGCAAAAAATGTCACCAAGTAGGAATTGTTAGTCAATGGAGACATTGCTAGCCAAAGGGGGTTAGACCCCTACCAAGCCTTTGTTTGCCTTCTTCTTAGTGTCCCAGAATGGCACTTAGTTGCAACAGCTTGAAGGTCAAGGAAAGCAGCAAAGTGGTAAAGGGAGGAAAAATTAGGCTGTAACGTTCCAGAGCATTCCCTCCTGCAGCCTGACAGTTGGATTTAAAATCTGGCTCAAGGACTCTGTAGTAAGATATACCCATACTTCTGCCAAATCATGCACGTTCAAGAATAGTTATTGCAGCATTATGAGTAATAGAAATGATTAGAAGGAACCCAAATGTCATCAGTAGAAGTCTGGTTAAATAAATGTTGATGCAAACATACAATGGAATACTACACAGCCATTAAAAAAAACGTAAAGAGCAATGTGTACAGAATACTTCCATTTCTGTGGGAGGGGGAAAGGGAAATAGAAGTATATATATTTGCTTGTATTTGTATAGAATATCTCTGAAAGGATAAATGAATATAGTATAGACATAAAATATCTGTGGAAGGATATATCAAGAAACTGGTGACCATGGTTGTCTCTGAAGAAAAGAACTGTGTGACTAGGGAAGGAATGAGGCATACATTTTTTCACTATATACCTTTGTATTCCTTTTGAATTTTGTACCATGAAGCTAATAAAAAAATATATCTCATTTTAAGAAATTCTGCAGTAGATAGAAAAGGAAAAAAACAACAAACAAACAAACAAACAAAACTAACTCCAAAGTCTCTCAAGGGACAACCTGAAATCACCTGCCCGGCACCTATGATATGTTAGCTATCATAACTCAATATTCATTGTAACTCTATGAGGTAGAGTACTATTGTTTATCTCCATTTTACAGATGAGCAAAGTGAGGCACAGAGAGTTTAAGGGTAGTAACCAAACCCTTGCTTAGTAAGCTCCTTGGAAAGTCATCTCCACAGTCATTGTTCCATGTCCAAGTGTACTTACTCAGTTTCGCTCTGCTCTGTCTTGCCCAGGCCACCTCTTCTGCTCTGGTCAGCTTGGCTTTACTCAGCCTCTAATAAGTCCTGGTTTGGGCTGCCTCCTAGGCACCCAGAAGTGAAGCCTTCTGGGAATTGTAGCTGAAGTGAAAAGGGGTCTGCCAAGAGTGATGCACCTGAAGACCAGGACCTAAACCCTCCTTCCCCAAAAGTGCTTCTCCCAGTCATCTGGGAGGGAGGTCTGGAGCGGGCAGAGCCCTTGCATCCGGGGAGAGCATCCTTCAAACCAAGGCCCATCTGACCAAAGGTCCCCAATTCAATCCAACAGCCTTCTGTTTTTAACCCTATTTGTTTTTCAACTCTATGCAAAGCCCTGGGCCAGGTGTAAAGGTCCCAAGGTGCTGGGGATGCAAGGTCAAGGAGAGGAGTGCCTGCCTTCTAGGGACACAGAGTCTAGATTCTGAACAAGTCTGAGTTGGAAGGAATTTAGGGAGATAACTGAGGTGATGGCTTTCACCCAGAGTTCTGTGGGGGCCCTCTGGCTTCACAGAGGAGCTTCAGGAGTTCTGCAAACATTGGATGTGGTGTCAGATTTCAGACAGCAACCAAGAGCTATAACCCTTCATTTCAAACCATGAATGTGATCAAAATAGCCCCATAATTCTGATTGATTTACTTTATAGTAAGGTAAATGACATAAATTGGAACTCGATAAACACATTTCTATTAACAAAGCACTGGTAGGGTTTTGTGTAAGATTTCATTAAAAGGGGGAGGGTTCAGCTGCTTTAAAAGGTTCTCCCTGTTTGACAGAGGAGGAAACAGACCCAAAGAAAGGAAAGGACTTGCCCAAGGTCATACAGCCTGGCCGAAGTAGAGTCTGGTCCAGAAGAAGGGCTCCCTGCCAACTCGTACTAGGCCCTGCCCCCTACACCTCTTAGGTATTAAATACAAGATCTGAATTAAGAATTCAGTTGGGTTAGGGGCATCCTTCCCTGTGGGATCTTAGCAGGGCTGGGACAGATATCCCAGGGTATTTTGGAGCTCAACCAGCCCAGCAAACCACCATTTTTCTCCATCACATGACCTTCTTTTGGGGCCTGAGCTTTCAACGGGCCCCAGGTCTAGGCTTCTTTCTATCAGAGGCACCACCCTCCTGCTTGCTCTGTTCTCTGGGGCTTCCTGGGGTTCCCTCAAGCCAGGGCCTGGGCTAGGAAAGCAGGAATTTATTACCTGCTCAACATGGCTTGACTCCCAAAGGCTGGGTCTGAGCTCTGAGCCTCTACCCTGCCCTTTCTGGGGGCTCACGTCCTTTGCCTTGTTCCCGCTCATTCCACCCTCTCCCTCCCAGGTGTTTGCCCCCTTCCACACTCACTTGCTGGCAGACACTGTTGTGGGCCCTCCCCCATAGTCACCACTCCCCCTGAAACCACTACTGCTGCCTCAGACCCCCTGCCTTTTATCTTGTCCCAGAAGCTGAGCCCTCCAGTCCCTTAATTGTGCACGTTGCTCTTTTCTGAACTCACTCCAATTGAGTTCCATAAATTGAAGATAATTGGACTGTCTTGCTCAGGTTACGAGCCCCTGGGGCAGTATCTTCTTGGTCTGGTACAGCCCTGCCCAGAAAGAGCCCGGGGGGGGCATAGAGAAGACCAGCCTAGGGGTCTGGCTCAGACCCCTGGGGAGAAGGCACAGGGTCACAGTACAGACATTCCTCCACGAGCTTAGCTTTGCAGCCTTGATCCCTGCTGCCTGCCCTAGCCCTCACAGGTCAACAACTGTGTGAGGGGCCATCCCTTCTCCACCAACAATGTCAGCAGCAATTGTCTGGTATATAAAGTGGTTTTTCAAATACTGTCCAAGAAGTTCTAGGATTTTGGATAAAATGCCCTCCTTTGGGGGCACCTGAGTGAGTCACCAGTGAAGAGGTAGAGGTTTATGGGGGGAAACTCAGACTGAGGAGAATTCTGGGCAACTTGTCCCTCAGTGGACATGCTCCATTCCACACAATAATATCTTCCCAGAGAAGTTTATGGTGCCACCCATCTTGGGAACTGCTAGAAGAGTTGACTTGGCCACATCCAAGGTATCCAGGGAGATGGGGATAAATGTTGCTCTAAGGGGTGGTTAGAGCAAGGAGTGAGAGGCTAAAGCAATGCTTTGCTTCAGATTCAGTACTCCCTTTCTGCCCGCATCTCATGACATGCCATTGCCCTGCTACTGCAGTGGGCCAGAACACATCCTGGAGCAGCTCTTTAGCCATTCTCCCTGGACATGGGAGATGCTCTCTCCTCACCACCAAGGTCATGCTCCACAGGCTCATCCCCTTCCCCTTCCCCTTCCCCTTCCCCTTCCCACTATGTCAAAAGCTCTTGTCACTGTCTGTCAATACTCCTGAAGGCAGTGGAGCCCACCATCATACCCTCAAGGCCTGGCATGGAGCCTGGCACAAAGTAAATATCTAAGTAAATGAATGAATTAGCGAATGCAGTAATTATGGTCTGAATTCTTCCATGCTTTAGACCTCTAAAGAATCTACCTCATTCCGCTGTGGGTCTGACATGATAGCATTCCCTCATGGGAAGTGACAAGGGGTGGTCATATTGTCTGTCGTCTTGCCTCCTTGAGAGTCCAAGCAAAAGTCTTTTAAGACTTCTATAAAATGAGGCTGAAAGGGAAGCAACTGGGCTGTAGTTGAAAGAGCACTCAAACTTGGAATCAGAAGACCTGTTATGAGATCTGCTCTTGCACTCACTAGCTAGAACCTAAGCTGCAAGAGAGGAAATGAGGCTGGAAAATAGGAACAGGCTTTGTATGTCACTCCGGAGAGCATTTAGACATCCATTCATTCAACAAAACTTTACTGAATACCTACTATGTACCAGGCACTATTCTAAAGGCTTTCCATCACTCTGGCTGCTGGGTGAAGCAATCATTGAGGAGCAAGACTGCAGACAGGGAGACAAGTTAGGAGGCTGTATCACTGGTCGTGGCAAAAGAGAAAGACCTGAATGAAGGCAGTAGCAATGGAGAGAAGTAGACACACTGGAGAGCTATTTAGGAAGTAGAATTAGTAGGACTTGATGATTAATTGGATGTGGGGTTGAGGGAGAGAGGACACTCTAGATAACTACACCCAGGTTTCCGTTGTGAGAGACTGAGTGGATAATGATGGTGTCACCAATAAAGATGAGAAACACGGGGCTCTGGTTTCATAGTTTGATAGAAGAGGATTCAGGAAGATAGTGAGCTTGGTTTGGGACATGTAAAATTTGAGGAGAAAGAGAGATCCAATAGATAGTTGGATATATGGGTCTAAACTCAGCCAAGAAGATCGACTGGACTGAGAGTTTTGGAAGTACTCTGTATGAGGCTATCTGGGGAGAAGGTATATAGAGAGAAACAATGAGGGCTAAGGACAGGACCTTCAAATCTGCCAATTTTAAAATACATATATGGGCCAGGCCCGTGGCTTAGCAGTTAAGTGCACGCGCTCCGCTGCTGGCGGCCCAGGTTCGGATCCCAGACGCGCACCGACGCACTGCTTCTCCGGCCATGCTGAGGCCTCGTCCCACATACAGCAACTAGAAAGATGTGCAGCTATGACATACAACTATCTACTGGGGCTTTGGGGGGAAAATAAATAAATAAATAAAATCTTTAAAAGAAAATACATATAAAAGACTATGTATGACGTAGCAATGAAAACTTTCAAGAAGGAGTCAGTCAGAGAGTTAGGAGGTGAGCCATGATAGGGGAGAACCATGAGAGCCAAGGTAGGCTTTAAAAAGGCAGAATTGGTTAGCACAGACGGTGTGGAGTAGAGTTCCAATAAAAGAGAGATCTGAAAATGTCCCTATGGATTCTGCCCTGACCATCGCCTATGAAGTTGGTGGAATGGCAGAAGCCTGATAGGTGTGGTTTGAAGACTAACTGAGAGGTGAGGAAACGGAGACAATGAATTAAATCATTCTTTCAAGAAGCTTAGCTGAGATCAAACAAATGAAGATGGTAGCTGAAGAAAAACACAAGCTCGAGAGAGAGTTTTTAGAAGATGAGAGAGACATGATGTGTGCGTGTGTGTGTGTAGTCTCAGCAGAAGAAGGCAGAAGACATTGAAGATTCAATAAAGAAGGAGGCATGATGATAGGATCCAGAACACAGGAAAAGGAATTAGCCTTGTGTGGGAAAAGGAACACTTCTCTCAGGGCAAAAGGAAAGAGAAAAGAACACTAGGAAATGCAAATAAACTTGTAGTTGTGGAAGGGCAGCTTACACCCCATTGCCTCTATTCAAAAAGGGGCAAAAGTTTAGAATAGTGGCTAAGGAAAATGGAAAGAGAGTTGAGTAGAAATCAAAGGAATAGAAATCAAAGGAACAGTGTTTAGAAAACAACTAAAATTAGAAATCCTACATTTGTAGTGGTACCCATCTGACTGGCATCCAATTTTTCTCCAGAAGTTCTGGCAGAACAGAGGAGGCAGATTTTTCAGTTGATTCAGGGTTTGGGATTTGTAAGGTAAGTGCAATAGATAGGCAAGAGAGCTTGGGTGATGAAGTCATACTGGAGAGAATGATCAACCATGGGAGCCAGGATGTGTAGGGAAAAAAGCAAGGGTGGGGGACTGCTAATAAATTAGGAGAAAATGGTAGGGTCAAGGGTCTGAGTTGTAATGAGATGGAAGAGGTATTGGAGTAGGGAAGTATGAGAACTGGAAGATTGTAGTGGGACTCTTGGAATGACAGAATTCAGAGGTAGTGAGATTCTAGGTGATGTCAAGGTCAGGATATGACCATGAAGTTGGTTTTCTGAAGTGTAGTGGAAGTGAAAGTCATTAGAGTTGAGGATGTCAAGGATCTGTGAGGCCAGAGCAGTAGTCCTCAATCCTTGCTTGCAATGGAAATCTTAAAAACCTTCACACAATCTTGGCACACTAGACTCAATTGGGGGCTTTTTTTGTGTGTGTGAGGAAGATCAGCCCTGAGCTAACATCCATGCTAATCCTCCTCTTTTTTTGCTGAGGAAGACTGGCTCTGAGCTAACATCTACTGCCAATCCTCCTCCTTTTTTTCCCCAAAGCACCAGGAGATAGTTGTATGTCATACTTGCACATCTTCTAGTTGCTGTATGTGGGACGCCGCCTCAGCATGGCCGGAGAAGCGGTGCGTCGGTGCGCGCCAAGGATCCAAACCCGGGTCGCCAGTAGTGGAGCACGCGCACTTAACTGCTAAGCCACGGGGCCGGCCCCACTTGGGGGCTTTTAAAAATATCTATGTTAAAGCCACATCTCCAAACATTCAGATTCAATTGATTTGAGTGGGTCTCAGGCATCAGTATTTTTTAAGTTTCCCAAGTGATTGCAGGTCAAGAACCACCGGGCTACCAAAATGAGTGGAATCGTCCATGTGGATGTTGAAATCAGCCAGTGTGACAACAAGAATCAGAATGGGGAAGGAATGTATAAACTAGAGAGGATCAAAATCCTCTAAGAATGTGGGAGAATGGATGACAGTGATGGTGGAGGGAGGAGGATAGAGGGTGATAATTTCAGATGGAAAGAGTACTGAAGGAGGAAGGGGTTTTGCATGATAGTGGAGAGCAATGATCTAGAAGCAGCTGCAGGGATTTAGGTGATACTGATCCTACTTTGAGGCAGTATCCTGGTGGGATGTAGGGAGAGGAGCTGGGTTGTAGAGGAAGTATTGTGCCCACAAAGAGTCTGATCTTAGAAGTTAGTGCAGGAGGTATAGGGTGCGCTCTGAGAAGTGGTCGAAAGTGTACGGGAGTTTGCTTACCCTAGAGTGGCATTTCCAGAGCACACATTGGAATCAGGGCTGCTACACTGTTTAGCTCCCAGGATGCCATTCACACTGGTGACGTTGGGGCTGGTGAAGAAGAAAGTTCAGAGCAGTATGGGAGTGAGAGAATAAGAGAATGTTTGTGACCATATGTGATTTCTGTGCTTCTCCTCACTCTTCTTGCTTCAGGTCTGTCTTTGGCTTCATGAAGGACTGGTTAACAAACAAGTTTTGGATCCCACTCATTTTAAGTGGGTCCCTTCTAATGGCCTCCGCCTTACATTTGTCAATTCACCTTTTCTCTTGAATTTTTATCAACCTTCTTGACCACTTATTCCTTACAATTTCCTGGTGGGCCCCGGCCTGAAAGAACACTATTGTGACTTGATTTCACCATGTCGCCTTCCATTCAAAAGTCAGAGAGTCAACCCAGGCCCCCCACAGCTAAAAGAAGTTTCACCTTTGGGCCCCAAACACTGCTTATTAGTTGAATGTCAGTGACAAAATACTGACTCTGGTGATGGCTAGAAAATAGATCGCAGGAGAATGGGCAGTTCCTATGTTAATTGGGCCTAGGACAAGCTTCAGCTCTGAGTTGGCTAACCAAGCTCTATTTTCAAAGAAAAGGCTCATATAATAGTGCCCTTCCCCAACCTCATGCTTCACCTCACCATCAGAGCTATTTAGTCCAAAGTGAGAGCACCCAGTCCTAACTCTGGGAAGGAACAGGCAAATCATATTTTGCTTGGGGCTTGGCATGCACACATGCACCCATACCTACCCTCAGCTCCCTATAGAACTTTTCAAACCAGCCAGTCCTCACTTGGACAAGACCCTAGGGCTAGGCAGTCTTTCTCAAACCACGGAAAGGAAAAAATGGGTGTGAATGGAAGTTCCCAGCATGCTATAGAGAGAATTCTAGGATGACTCCCCGAATGATTCATACTGTTATATAATCCCCTCCTTAATTGCGGATGGGACTGTTAAGTATCATGGGCTATCACTCCCATGATTATGCTGCTATATTGCAAAAGGGATGTTTCACATGTAATTAAGATCCATAATCAGTTGACTTTGAGTTAATCAAAAGGGAGATTATCCTGGGTGCGCCTGACCTAAACAGATGAGCCCTTAAAAGAGACAAGAAGTGTTTTCAACAAATTATGCTGCTGCATTTGGATATACGTTGGCAAAAAAAATTAAACTTGACCTAAACTTTGCACCTTATATAAAAATTAACTTAAAATGGATCATAGATTTAAATATAAAATGTAAAACTTTAAAACTTTTAGAAGAAAACATAGGAGAAAATCTTTGGGACCTAGGAATTGGTGAAACATTCTTAGATTTGATGTGAAAAGCATGATCTTTAAAAGAAAAAAATTAATAAATTTGACTTCATCAAAGTTAAAACCTTTTGCTCTGTGAAAGACTTTGTTAAGAGGAAGAAAAGATAAGCTACAGACTGAGAAAATATTTGCAACCGTGTATCTGATAAAGGACAGGTATCTAGAATGTATAAAGAACTCTCAAAACTCAACAGTAAAAAACAAACAATCCAATTAAAAAATAAGTAAAAGGTATGAAGAGACATTTCACTGAAGAGAAAATACAAACAGTAAGTAAGTACATGAAAAAATGTTCAACATCATTAGCCATTGCGGAATTGCTTATTAAAGCCACCTATCCAAAAGGCTAAAATAAATGAAAAAAAGAATAGTGACAACACCAAATGCCGGTGAGGATGTGAGAAACTGTATCGCTCATATGTCGCTAGTAGAATGTAGTACAGCCATTCCGGAAAAAAGAATTGGCAGTTTCTTTAAAAACTGTACATATACCTACCATACAGCTCAGTAATTGCACTATTACACATTTATCCCAGAAAAAAGAAAACTTATGTTGACACAAAAACCTGTACACAATTGTTTACAGCAGTTTTATTTCTAATAGAACTGAAAACAACCAAAATGTCCCTCACAAGGTGAATGGTTAAACAAACTGTGGTACATCTGTACCATGGACTACTACTCAGCAATAAAAAAGGAACAAACTATTAATACATGCAAAAGCTTGGATGGATCTCAAGGACATTATGCTGAGTGAAAAAATGTCAGTCTCAACAGGTCACATACTGTATGCGATATAACATTTTAAAAATGACAAAATTATAGAGTTGGGGAGGAGATTAGTAGTTGCCAGCAGGAAAATAGAGACTTAAGTTCCACAGTTACAAGGAACTGAATTCTGCTGGCAAGCAGCAAGCTTGGTAGAGAACCCCAGGCTCCAGATGAGATTGCAGCCCTGTGGATACATTGACTTCAACCTAGTGGACCCTGAGCAGAGGACCCAGCTGAGCTGCACCCAGACTTCTGATGCATGGAAACCTTGAGATAATAACTCTGTGTTGTTTTAAGCCACTAAATTTGTAGTAATTTGTTGCACAGCAATAGATAACGAAGGCACAGTCCCAAGGGTGAGACGCCATTGAACAACTGGGAGCTTTGCTTCCAGGGGCCACGGTCAGAACCTACACATTCAGACAAAAGAAGCCAGCAACATCAGTGGTTAGGAGCCAGTCTCGGAGATGAAACAGACACTCATGCTCTTTCCCCAAAAGTATGGCTTTTCAGTTCAGAGTCTTGAACTGCCTCCAAACCAACTCAGCTCTGCTGGCTGTTTGACCCTGCAGTCGGCTGTCACATCCCAAATATGCTGTTCACAATTACAAAGAAATTGCACATTGATGGCACTATGCACTTACCCTGCTTCTTGCTTCAGATTTTCAGCTGTAGCTAATTCCTCCTGCAGCCTTCCTGGCCCCGCCTGGGGAGGTGGCCTCACACCCAGGGCCCCAGCTGCTTGAGCAGCCCTATCCAGTTCACAGCAGTAGCATCAGCCAGCCTGAGCTTCAGAAACTGGTCCTTTTCTTCTTCCTTCTAGGCCCCAGAACCAGGGCCAGCAGGACACCAGGCTGGCCTTCAGTGAACATTAGAAAGGTCAAAGACATAGAGTAGGATTGCACAAGTGGGATGGGAGCTTTCTTTCCATCTTGCTTTCTGCTGCTGTACTACTCAGGTTGCCATAACATAATACCACAAACTGAGTGGCTTAAACAACAGAAATTTATTTTCCCACACTTTTGGAGGCTGGGAAGTCCAAGATCAAGGTGCCAGCCAATTTCCTTCCTGGAAAGGGCTCTCTTTCTGGCTTGCAAACGGCTGTCTTCTCACTATATCCTCACAAGGCAGAGAGAGAGAGAAAAAGAGAGAAAGAGAAAGAGAGCCAGCTCTGGGGTCACCACGCCTTCTTATACGGACACCAGCTTATGGGATTAGGGCCCCACCCTTATGACCTCATTTAACCTTTATTACATCTACACAGACCCTATCTCCAAATACAGTTGCATTAGTGTTTAGGGCTTCAATATATGAATTTTAGGGAGACAAACATTCAGTCCATAATGGTCACCTTCTGCTGTGCTGCAGCATTCACAAATTCTGTTCCAGTACAGGTGGGCTGGGTTGGGGAGAGGGGGGAGCAAGAACCATCTGATCATGCCCTCATAGGCTTGACCAATCTCGCTTCCAGTATTGGAAGATGGTACGATATAGTGGAAAGAGCATGGACCTTGTTACCAGGCACATGTTTCCTCCTACTGGTTGTGAGACCTTGGGAAGAGTCATTTAAACTCTCTAAGCCTGTTTCCTCATCTGTCAAATGGAGATTATAATACATATTTCTCATGTGTGTTGTGAATATTAAATGAAATCATGCATATAAAAGCACCTATCAGCACCTAGCACATAGTGGGTATTCAATAAATATTAGTGCCCTTCCCCACTGGACTTCTCAGCCCATTCTCTATACCATCCACCTTCACCAGGTCCAACGCGTGCTCTGGCTACTACACACACTGATCTCCTTTGTGCTGGGTGGAAGACAGTAACAAATACTCAACATCCCTGAATTGGAGGCTGTGGTAGGTAGAATTTCTAAAATTGGCCCCCAGGATTCCACATCCTTATTCCCAGAACCTGTAAATGTGATGATATATCACTCCCATGGTTGTGTGATGTTATATGGCCCAGTTGACCTTAAAAAAGGGAGATTCAATAGAATATTATTCAGCCTTAAAAAGGAAGGAAATCCTGACACATGCTGCAACATGGATAAACCCTGAAGGTGTTCTGCTAAGTGAAATAAGCCAGTTACAAAAAAACATATGGTACGATTTCATTTATATGAGGTACCTAGAGTAGTCAAATTCACAGAGACAGAAAGTAGAATAGTGTTTCCCAAGGCCTAGGGGAAGAAGAAATGAGAAGTTATT
The DNA here is from genome assembly GCF_020826845.1 of Diceros bicornis minor. NCBI lineage: Eukaryota > Metazoa > Chordata > Mammalia > Perissodactyla > Rhinocerotidae > Diceros > Diceros bicornis. The sequence continues at coordinate 63,004,014 of NC_080781.1, forward strand.
ATTTAACAGATATAGTTTCAGTTTGGGATGATGAAAAAGTTTTGGAGACAAATAGTGGTGATGCTTGCACAACAGTATAAACGTCCTCAATGACACTGAATTGTACACTTAAAAATGGTTAAATGGGGGGCCAGGCCAGTGGTGTAGTGGTTAAGTTCTCATGCTCCACTTCAGTGGCCCGGGGTTTGCAGGTACGGATTCTGGGTGTGGACCTATGCCCCTCTCATCAAGCCATGCTGTGGCGGCATCCCACATACAAAATAGAGGAAGATGGGCACAGATGTTAGCTCAGGGCTCATCCTCCTCAGCAAAAAGAGGAAGATTGGCAACAGATGTTAGCTCAAGGGCCAATCTTCCTCACCAAAAAAAAAAGAGGGGGGTTAAATGGTGTATTTTATGGTATGTATATTTTACCACAGAAAAGGAGATTTTTGGGGATGGGTCTCCTCTAATCATATGAGCCCATAAAGCAGAGAACTTTCTCCAGCTGGTGGCAGAAGAGGAAGGCAAAAGGAAAAGTCCAAGTTGACGCACTGTTGCTGGTTTAAAGAGGGAGGGGTACGCATGAGAAGAGATACAGGTGACCTCTCTCAGAGCAGTGAGTGGTCCCCAGCTGAAAGCCAGCCAGGAAACAGGGCCTTAGACCTACAGCCACAAGGAAGTGGATTTTGCCAACAATCTAAATCAACGTGGAAGTGGATTCTTACTCTGAGGCTCCAGATAAGAGCCCAGGCCAGCTGAAACCTTGATCTTCGACTTATGAGACCTTGAGCAGAGAACCCAGTGGAGCCCCTCTGAACTTCTGACCTACAGAACTGTGAGCTAATAAACAGGTGTTGTTTTAAGCTGCTATTGTGTTAATGTGTTATGGCAGCCACAGAAAACTAATACAGAGACCTTGGGATTTTAGTCATATGAGGAGGCACCATCCCGGACTCTAGAAATTTGTTGCTATAAGCTTTATTCATTTAGATATTTATGAATGCACTTTTCCACATATATGTTGAGTGCCTCCTATGTGCCAGACACTGTGCTAGGCCTTGAGGATACAGTAAAAGCACAGATAGAGCTGTGGAACTTCCAGCCTAGCTCAGGGGCAGTATTCTCTCCCTCTGGCCAAATCTGGAGGCATGCATTCTGACCTGTTATTAGAATCCCCTTGGGCCCTCCCAGCACCTGAATGCTTGGTGCCATTCCCTAATGGTTGTGATGGCAGTGGCAGAAAAGGGGATTGACAGAAAGGTACAGGCTGGGAAAATCTCTCTGAGGCCCAGAGCCTGGGCACTGCAATTCTGCTCCATAGCGTGTAGACATTCTTCAGGGATGCTTGTGGGCTTGGGCAGAGCTCCTAGCATCTTGGAACAGACTGAGGCCCAAACAACTTTAATTTGAAGGTTTTACCTGGGCTTCTGAAAGAGTAAGAGTAGGGAGGTAGAGTGATATCTTGGGCCATTTTCAAAGTTCATGGTGGGTATTTGGAGAGGAGGCCCAGAGAGGGAGGCACATGGTGGTAAATGTGCTTGAGGGGTATTGGGAAAGTGGCTGGGGGCAGTAAAAGACTGGCAACAAATGGCAGAAGTACACAAGAGAGGTGGACGAGAGCCCAGGCTTGAGAATCAAAAAGAATCGGACTGGGATTCTGGGGGGAGAAGCCAGGGAGAAAGGGGCAACAGTGTAGAGAGGCCCAGGCCTGGCCAGGCACAGGGCTTCCCTCAGCAACTGACAGGCTGGGTGGGGCATAGTCTTTGGAGACCCAAGCCCTCTTCCAGACCCTCCTGGGCAAAGCTGGGGCCTAAGTTTTGGAGGAAGTACCAGGGGTGGGGCTAGGCACAGCTAGCTCTTCAGCCCTTTAACAGCCCTTCCTGACTCACTGGTAATATGTTTATTTGTTTATTTGCAAGATTAGTTTCTGCTTCAGTGAGGGAGAGCTTGGCTTCCTGCACTAAGGCCCCCAGTTTTGAGTTAAACTCCCATACAGGGTGAGCTGCCTGCTCCCTGCCCCGTTTGGCTGACTTTACCCTGCCCTCTCAGCTCCTTTGGCCCCTGACTGGTGGACAGGGAAGTTCTGGGAGCTAGTCCTCCAGAACTGGCCAGGGCTCTGGTTCCTTACAGGCCCAGACTTCTGAGGTGGGGGCGGGGTGGGTCTGAGCAGGAACTCAGGCTCCATAGGAACCCTGAGAAAATCAAACTGAAGTCCTGCCCAGGGAAATCTGCAGTTGTCCAACAAGAGCTTCACTTTAATACATGTGGTAATTTTTTTTTTTTTTTTTTTTTTTTTTTTGTGAGGAGATCAGCCCTGAGCTAACATCCGCCAATCCTCCTCTTTTTTTGCTGAGGAAGACGGCCCTAGGCTAACATCTGTGCCTATCTTCCTCCACTTTATATGGGACGCCACCACAGCATGGCTTACCAAGCAGTGCGTCGGTGCGCGCCCGGGATCCGAACCAGCGAACCCCGGGCCGCCGCAGCGGAGCACACGCACTTAACTGCTTGCGCCACCGGGCCGGCCCCTATGTGGTAATTTTTTTGTTGTGCTTATTCCGTCTGCAGCAGCTGCAGAGGGAGAGGCCCACAAGGAGGGCAATGAGACTGGAGCACTGGAGCAGGGTGGCAGGGTGGGGAAGGAGTAAAGGCTGGGTTGCCACTAAGGGCCAGAGCCTAGTGTGGCGAAAGGAGAGAGATGCAGGCAGTTGGGGTGTAGGAGAGGAAATCCTCAGGAGTGCAGGACTGCATCTGAAGGGGGAAAGGAAGGGGAGTGCAGTGGCAGCCAAGGGGTGGGCTGAGGGCCTGATTGGGGTGGCACATAGTGTGGATGGTAAAGGTGAGGCAGAGGAGGGAGGGCATGAGAGAGCAACCCTTTTACTGTTGATGAATATCGTTTATTACCTTAACTCAGCATGCGAAGTATTTTTCTATTGCAAAACTGGAGAGATAAAATTCTGGAAGGTCATTCCCAAGGATAGGAGAGGGGCACCTGAATGAATCATCAGAGAAACCCTGGGGAAGTGGGTGGAGTTTGTAACCTGAACTGGGAAAGGCCTGATGATTCATTGGGCTCAAGACCTGTCAATCCTCTCTCCTCCGCCAATAGACTGAGAACTGGAGGCATTCCTCAGACAAGACACTGGAACTCAGTGAGTGCTGTAATAGGGGGAGGTGAGTGAGTTTTGAAACATGAAGAGACTGGGAGTCTGCCACTGACATTTGAAGGGGCCTGACCTGAGTCATAGAACTAGAAAGGACCTCATGATCATCTGATCCAACATCTTTATTTTACACTGAGAAACTAGAGCTCAGAGAAGGAAAATGATTTGTACAAGGTCACAAAGTTGTGTTAGTGGACTAGGCAGATGGGCAGGCATCAGAAAGAGGTTACATAGGCTACTAGAGAGTACAGCCCCAGGTATTAGCCTGGATAGGGTCTGCAAATATATGATGCCACTTAACCACTGCGAATATATAGTGCCACATAACCACTCCTGTGCCTATGGTGGACATTGCTAATTGGTCACTGTGCCCCAACTTCAGTGCTTACTCCTCCGCGAAGTCCTTCTTAACTGAGTACTCTAGGCAGCTACTACCAATAATGGATCAGCATTGACACAGAAATGAAAGCAATTTGTAAGTTCAGGCCTTGAGTAACAGCTGTGTGTCATAAAAGGGTAGAAGTAGCCCTAATGTCTAATCTGTTAGATGTCATTATCTAAGTCTCTTTTGGTTGCAAGCGACAGAAGAAAGAGTTGCCCTCAGGAAGGGCAGGAGCCAGGACAGCTTTTTAGACCTAAACAGTAGAAGTATGTGACCCTTCCTCATTGGAGCAATGCCACTCATGGGACTCTGCTCCAATAACTGGCTCCCACGCTTTGTGTCTCCCATTACCAGTTTCAAACTCCCCCAAGAGTGAAGTTGATTGGACCAACTTGGAACAGATTTTTAAACCCTGGAACAAAAAATGATGGAGGGAGGACAGAATCATATAGCATAGGGCAGACTTGACCATTGGGCCTTTGAATTGGGGCATGCCCAGAGGTTCTTTCAGTTGTAGTTAATAGAAAACATATCAAAAAGTGACTTAAGCTGTGAGGGAAATTCATTGTCTTGTTAATACAATGTCCAGGATATGGAGTTCTTGGATTGCTTAATTCATCATCAAGGACTCAGCATATTTCCACCTGTTAGCAAAAAGAGTGGGGAAATAGCTATTGGATAGACAATCAACAGTGACTATCACAGGGGTGTTGTTGTGAGCCAAACCACCACCCCAACAGATATCTACCCCAGATGTGCTTTAGGAAAACCAAAAGAGTCCAAGAGAAATAGGCTGGGGTGAAGGTGGGCTTTCCAGAGACCAGAGCCATAGAGGCCTCTAAGAGGAGTTACAGAAGTACCTACAAGGCCTCCTGAAGTGTAAGAAAGGCTAGATGAGTGCCTTCCTCACCCATGGGACAAGAAACCAGGATAGTTCTCTCAGGGGCCAGGAAAGCTACTTGAAACAAGTATAGAGTTTCCCAGGACCAAGAAGTAATATGGAAATGTTCCCCACCTCACTCCCCCACCAGAGCTAAATTAATAAAGCAGATTCTAGAAAAGACAGAGACTCCCACCAGCCCTAATCGTGGCTCCAACCCAAACTTTCCATGCAATGAGTCTGAATAGTGTGGTTGAGCATCCAACAAGACAGGATTGAGGCCAAGAATAGGAATGAGGATTGAGTGCCCTATAAACTGTGCCAGCCAAGCCCATCAGTGTAAAGATCTGAGTTCCATTAGGAAAAGGAATCAGTCTTCTGTAAACTCATTTATTTCTAGGGTTTCGTAATTTAAAAAAATTGTGGTATGCCCTTCAGCTTCCGAGAAAATTTCCTTTTGACAACTCCCATCTTGTCTCAGATCAATTCAAGTGATAAGGCATTTGGCCACAGATGGGTCAAAACAGCTAGGAAGATTATCATGCTCCAAAAGGGGAAGAATGGAGGTGGCTGGGATGGGCCACTTGAAGTCTTGGGATGAGATGATGGAACCCAGGTAAATTGAGAGGTGGCATTCCTATGAGACTTAAAGGTCCTTCCTGGACTTTTCCATCAGGGAGAGGAGATGTAGATGACTGTGGTCTACAGATAGGACACTATTTGAGGGCTTTGAGCCTGAAGGCAAGATAGAGGTGGTGAGGATTCAAGTTGGGGCCCTTTTGAAAAAAGACTACCCCTAGGGAGTTTCAATTCTTTTCTCTCTCACCTTTGCCTCTGCCTTGACTATATATGTGAAATTGGGCATGTTACCAAATCTCAGAGAGCCCCAGTTTCCTTCATTTTTAAGGTAGAAATACCAGGTAAGGATGCTTTGAGGGTTAAATGAGATAATATACAAAGTGTTTAACATTCTTGGCCCAGAGCAGGTGGTCAAGAGTCAGGAAAGTCAATAAAGCATACTTTCTTTTTTCCTTACATCAATGTGTGTGTGTGTGTGTATGTGTGTCTTTGTGCCACACACTGGACATTCTGCTAGGGGCTGGGTATTCAGAGATGAAATATACACTCCCCCCCAAGTATCTTACAGTCTAGAAAAGAAGATAGTTAAGGAAACATCATTTACAAAGAAGTCTCTAGTAAAGGTATATATGTATAGGCTCAGTAGGAATATGGGGGAAGTGAGACCAAAGTCTACCTGAGGAATTCAGGGAGGAGGGCTTCACAGAGGAGGTAGCATTTAATCTGGGCTCTGAAGGATGAGTAGGAATTTTCTCAGTGGACAAGCATGGGGAGAGTCTTCAAGGCAGAGGAAACGGCATGTGCAAAGCACAGAGGTATGAGACAGCATACTTAATTCAGTATTGCTGGAGCATTATGTGTTACCATGTCAAGCAAAGAAGCTAAATTTAATCCTATAGTCTGGGGCATGTTACTGAAGACTTTTCAGCAGGAAAGTGGCTTATCACGTTAGCAGTAATATTTAGGATCATTTGGAAGGATAGTGAAATTAGAGGTTAGATGAAAGCTACTATTTGGGCAAGACAGGACCTTAATTGGAACATTGGCAAATGGGGATGAAGAGAAGGAGGTGGGTTGGAGAGTTATTGAGAAGACAGAACCTTTAGAACTTTGTGATGATTTGGATGTGGAGAATAAGGGAGGAGAGGATTCTAGTATTTGTCTGGTGTTTGGGCAATTGGGGAGATTATGGTAATGTGCGCTGGGATAGGCAACATGGGAGAAAGAGGGAATGCAGTATGGGGCAGGGAGGAGATGATGAGTTCCATTTTGAAACGTTAGGTTGAAGAGTTTGTGAGATGTCCAGATGGAGATGTTCATGGGCAGCTCAAAAGAGAAAACTGAGCTGGAAATGGAAATTTAGAAAATATTAGTGATAGTGAAGAGGAGAAGAGGAACAGCAACATTAAAAGGTAGACAGAGGCCCTTTGGAAGACAGTCTAGTAGTTCTTCAGAAGGTTAAACACAGAGTTATCATTTGATCCAGCAATTCTGCTCCTAGGTATATACTCAAGAGAAATGAAAACATATGTCCACACAAAACTTTGAGACAAGTGTTCATAGCAGCACTATTCACAATAGCCAAAAGTTGGAAACAACTTAAATGTTCATCAATGATTAACAAATTGTAGTATATGCATACAATGGGATATTATTCAGCCATAAAAAGGAATGAAGCACTGACACATGCTGCAGCGTGGATGAACTTTGACAATTATGATAAGCGAAAGAAGCTAGACACAAAAAGCCACATATTATATAAATTCATTTGTCTGAAATGTCTGGAATAAACAAATTCAGAGACACAGAAAGTAGATCGGTGGTTGCCTAGGGCTGGTGAGGATTGAGAAATTGGGGGATGATGTCTAAGGGAAATGGGGTTTCTTTTTGGAGTGATGAAAATGTTCTGGAATTAGTGGTGAAGGCTGCACAATGCAATGTATACTCTAAAAACCACTAAATTGTATACTTTTTTTTTTTTTTTTGTAAGGAAGATCAGCCCTGAGCTAACATCCATGCCAATCTTCCTCCACTTTATGTGGGACACCGCCACAGCATGGCTTGGCAAGCAGTGCGTCGGTGCGTGCCCGGGATCCGAACCCCGGCCGCCAGCAGTGGAGCACGTGCACTTCACCACTACGCCACGGGGCCCGCCCCTAAGTTGTATACTTTAAATGGGTGAGTTGTATGGTATGTGAATTGTGTCTCAATAAAACTGTTACTAAAATCTTTTTAAAAGATAGAGAAAGAAAGACCCTCAGAGGAAACTGTAAAGGAAAAGTCTCAGAGGTAGGATAACCAAGAGCAAGCACTGGGGCAGATACCCAGAAAATAAAAGCAGGTCAAGAGAGTGTTGTCAAATGCCATGGACAAGCCATGTAAGATCACGACCACCTTTTTTCTTTCCTCCTCTTTTTTTCTCCTGTCTGGATAAAGAGACATCGCAGCTGTGGTCCCTACGAGGCAGGAGGGTCTGGGACCTCTCACACTCAGGCCCTAGGACCTGTACTTATGCAAAAGCCTGGGAGTGTATGAACAAAACGGAAGCTTGTTTAAACAGAAGCAGGCACTAAAAGAGAGGAAATGACAAGATCCTTACTAATGAGAAATCTTAGGATAATCATCCAGTCTCTTCCAGGTGACCATTTTCTTTTCCTGAAAAGAATATGGATTTTGTCAACTGCTAGTCCCACAAAGATAAATGTCAGTGAGGTATGGTATAATGAAGTAGAATAGCCCTTGAATATCCTTTACTTTGGCAAAGTCATCATCAAAGAGCACTTAATAAGTCTCTATGCAAGACCCTACATAATGTGTTTTAACCAATTGGATCTTTGCCTTTAATTCTTCCTTGAAAGGAGCTTACAATTGAAATCCATGAAGGACATGTGTATGCTAGGCCATGAGTTCCAACAATGAAAAGACCACACGTCATTCATTTCTGTATGTCCAGCATCCCACAGGGAACCTGACACAATATAGATGCTCAGTGAGGGTTCCTTAACTGAGCAATTGACTGAATGAATAAATGAATGAAGCAAATGGACGTACATTAACAAAACAGAATCACGTATAAAGATTGGAAGATAGGAGAAATTAAATTCCTATGGTAGTGGGGTAAGGACGTGAGGGAAAGATAATGAAAGTTCCAGGTTTAGTTGAGGGGAGCCTAGTTTGCCTCGCCAGTGAAGACTAGACAGGGAAAATTCCTGAGTGAAGCTGACCTAATCTGAGATGGTAGGGAGTGATGGACCTGGGAGGAAGGACAGCGACATGCCCAGTCCACAGGCACTCCAATCCCAACCTTTGAAAATACTGTGCCCAATGAACAAAACTGCAGGCCCAATTTGGCCTAAGCGCCATACTTTGTAATCTTTGGGAAGGCATCTTGAGGAAGGAAGGCAGTCAAAGATGTTTGAATGAATGAAGAAAGCAAGCTTGTAAGTTGTGGGGAGTGTGCATTCTAGGGTTGAATTGGAACAGAGGAGGGGAACTTTGAGTTAGGGACGCTGAGAGGCCAGCTAAGGGAGAAAGAAGAGACTGGAGAAATGAGGTTAGCTGGAGCTGCCACGTAGGAGACAAAGTCCCAGTAAGAGAACAATGAGAAGCCACCCAACAATAAAGACAAGGAGGCAGAGACAGAATTTGTTACTCCCTCCGTTGGACTCTGATAGCACTTACAACATCATATCACAATTGTTTGCTGCTGTGCTTGTCTTAACGCTAGACTGAGCACAGGGCCCTCATCTGATTGTTCTGAGCATGTGCCTTGATGCTCTGACAGTGCTTGCAGACTGAATGAACAGTTGGATGAATGGATGACTGAATGAGAAAAAGAGGTGTAAGTTTAGGAAACTCAAAAAACTCAAAAAATCAAGGATAGAACTACCATATGATCCAGCTATTCCACTCTTGGGTATTTATCCAAAGAACTTGAAAACACCAATTTGCAAAGGTACATGCACCCCTGTGTTCATTGCAGCGTTATTCACAATAGCCAAGACTTGGAAGCAACCTAAGTGCCCATCAAGGGACGAATGGATAAAGAAGATGTGGTATATATACACAATGGAATACTACTCAGCCATAAGAAACGATGAAATCCAGCCATTTGTGACAACATGGATGGACATTGAGGGTATAATGCAAAGTGAAATAAGTCAGAGGGAGAAGGTCAAATACCGTATGATTTCCTTCATTAAGTAGTAGATAATAACAACAATAAACAAACACATAGGGACAGAGATTGGATTGGTGGTTACCAGAGGGGAAGTGGGGAGGGAGGAGGGTGAAAGGGATAATTCGGTACATGTGTGTGGTGATGGGTTGTAATTAGTATTTTGGTGGTGAACATGATGTAATCTATGCAGAAATAGAAGTACAATGATGTACACCTGAAATTTTTACAATGTTATAAACCAATGTTACTGCAATAAACAAAAAATTAAAAAAAAAAAACAAAAACAAAAGAAGAAAAAAGCTCTATGTGTAAGGATGTTTATTGCAACATTATCTATAATAGTGAAAAATTTGAAATATTTAAGTAAATGATGGTGCATCCACTCAATGGAATATTATGTGGCCATTAAAATGATAATTATGAAGACGCTGTAGCAACCCAGCAAATGATTATGACATAACGCTAAGTGATACAAGCAGAATATGAAATTACATGTATGCTATGATTACAAGTATGTAAAAATAATGTATGCATATGGCCAAGCCCTGGAGAGGGGAGCATAAAAAATGAAAACAGATGACTCATTGGGGTGGCAGGATTATCAGTGAATTTTTTTTCTTTTTGATTTATGTTGATGTCATTTATGCCATTACAAAGGAAAAAATTAAGTTGATAGGTGGGAGATAAACTGAACCGTGATCTTGAAAATTGGGCTGGTGAGGGCTGGTGCCAGAGGATGGGGATCCCCAAAAAATGCCATTGCCAAGGTGAAAGAAGGCTGAGGCTGCAGCTGAGACTGCTTGCATGGAAAAGAAGGGATGAGTTTGGGAGGTGTATGTAGTTACTCTCTGCCTGCTCCCACTTCTGCAAATCTGTGACCTGAGCATGTTGTACCTGTGCTGGAATTGAGAGAATAGGGAGTTTGAAATCAGAAGTCTGAAGTTCTGCTGCTTACTAACTGTGTGATCTTTTGGGCAAGTTTATTTATCTCTCTGAGCTTCAGTTCGATGATCTGTAAAATGGAGCTAACAATCATTAACCCACAGGGTTGTTTGGAGGATACATATGATAGCCCTTTGTAAATGACAAATCCTATACAACTATAAAGAGTTATTATTGTCGTAATCATCACCATTATGGTTATTAATATGTCTCTCAACTTGGCCTGAAATTCCATCCACAAGAGATTTATTTCAATAACAAGCAAACACTTCTGGAAGAATTTGAAGGAGGAGCTATCACTCATTCAAGAGTCAATATAGGGCTGGCCCCGTGGCTTAGCAGTTAAGGGTGCGCACTCCACTGCTGGCGGCCTGGGTTCAGATCCCGGGCGTGCACCAACGCACCGCTTCTCCAGCCATGCTGAGGCTGTGTCCCACATGCAGCAACTAGAAGGATGTGCAACTATGACATACAACTATCTACTGGGGCTTTGGGGGAAAAATAAATAAATAAAATTATAAACAAAAAAAACAAGACCAATGTCCCTGGATGGAAGAGGGAGGAGACAGTCGTGGAAGATGAGGCTGGAAAGAAGGGAGGCAGAGGACTTTGGAGAACCTTAAAAAAAAAAAAAAAAAAGTCAATATAGCCTAGTCCTGTGGTTCTAAACTCTGGCTGCTGTTAGAATCACCTGCGGAGACTTTTCTGAATTGCTGCCCAGGTCCCATCCCAAACCAATTAAACCAGAATATCTGGAGGTGGAACCCAGGTAGGGGCATTTTTTAAAGCTCCCAATTTACAGTTGGGATTGAGATCCACTGGCAAATGGGCCCTGAAGCCAAGCAGCCCTGACTTCAAATTCCAGGTTGAATTTTGTCTCCTCTACTTACTGTGTGACCTTGGAGTAGTTATATAATCTCTTATATATCTCACTTCCCTTATCTTTGAAATGGGAATGATAATGCCATCTACCTCATATTGTTCTGCTGAGGATTAAATAAGTTAATACATGTAAACCACTTTAGCACAATGCCTGGCACACAGTAAGTGCTATGAGGTGTTAGCTAGGTTTTTGCTGTTGTTTGTAGGCTCTTCTCCAACCCCATCCTGAGGGACAAATCTTGACTTTAGCACGAGGAAGTGAAGTTGCAGCCTGGCATCTGCCTTATCACCAGTCTTGCTCTGACTTTCTAACACCAGGCTCCCAGTGGCTGGCTTCTTTGCCCAGATGTTCTAACACCTTGGGTTTGGCTCTCTGACACATGTCCTTTACAGCTGGCCCTTCTTAACAAAGATTGGTGGTCCCCTAGAGATCTCACATGCCCATTTCCCTCTTCCAGGGCTACTGTGTGCTATAGAATAGTCTTGGTTGCTGCTTGAACAACCAGCAACAGAGCCTATCAGTTAGGCCAGATCCCATCTGCCCACTTTCACCTAAGTCTTGCCCAGTTGGGTCCCACCCAACCTGAATCTTGCTTCTGAAGCATTTCTGAAAAGAAGAACTGCCAGATTTGTACACTTTCTGTCTTTCTGGAACAAAGGACAAAGACAAGACAAGTGACCCCAGATTTCTCATCTAATGAGGAGGTGAGAAGGTAGGAGAAAGAAGCTGGGCGTCTGTCTTCACTGTGTTTAATCTACATTGGTGACAGAGCATCTGCAATAACTAAAAATGCCTGAACATGTTTTGTAGTCCTTATTAGTTTCCTGTGGCTGCTATAACAAATTACCACAAACTTAGTGGCTTAAAACAGCACACATATTTTCTCACAGTTCTGTAGGTCAGAAGTCCAAAATCAAGGGCTGAAATCAAGGTGTCAGTAGGGCCATGCTTCCTCTGGAGGTTCTAGGGGAGAATCCACTCCTTTTCTTGTCCAGCTTCTGGTGGCTGCCAGCATTCCTCGGCTTGTGGCTGCATCACTCGAGTCTCTACCTCCTTGGTCACATTGTCTGGTCACAATGTTCTCTCTGACTCCTTCTTATAAGCATACATGTGATTGCATTTAGAGCTCACCCAGATAATCCAGGATAATCTCCCCATCTCAAGATCCTTAACTTAATCACATCTGTAATGTCCTTTTCTGTCATATAAGATAGCGTTCACAGGTTCAGGGGATTCAGGTGTGGAAATCTTTTGAGGGGCCACTGTTTAGCCTGCCGCATACTCTGAGGTATTTTCTCCTTTAGTTCCCCTCAAGCCCTCTGCCTTGTTCCCTCCTGCCTGAGAAGTGAGGTCATTCAAGCTTCATGGATTTTGTTTATGTCTCTGCTGTCTGCTACTCATTTGAATGGCCATTGCAGGGCCCTGAGCACCCAGTGGCCTGAGATTCTAGCAGTCTTATGAGAGATTCCCTTTCTTTGGCTGTAAGGATCTGGGCCTCACTGGGGCAGGCCTTGAAGGGGCTTAATGGTTAGTTTCTCTGGAAAGACTGGACAATTGCTGGCCGGGAGCTTCCTACCCCTGCCTGAATCCCATGCCCTACCTTTTTGATTCAGCTCCTTCCTGTTAGTAGTCACTTCTTAGGCATAGCCCAATAGCCCACTCTGTGCCATGCGCTAAGGCTGCTGTGCTGGGAATATATATATCTCCAGGAGAGAGAGAAAAGTATGCATGATTCCAATGCAGCATGCCAAATTCAATACTAGGAATCCTCAGGTGTTATAACCCCACAGAGGAGGGGCCCTTGACCCAGATGGGAGATGTGTGCAGGTGGTCAGGAATGCCTGAGCTGCCTCAGATAGAATGGCTATCTCACTTGCCCTAATTCTCCCTGCCCCCAAGATGCTCTAGGGCATAGTACAGGTATAGCAGTTAGTCCGCTTGAATTGGAGTCCTGGCTTTCTCATTAGATTGCTGCATGACTTTGCTGGGTTACTCTACCTTCTGAGCCTCGGTTTCCTCTTGTGCTAAAATTGAGAGGGGAGCGTTCATAATAGTTATTGTAGCAGATTGTTGTGAGGATTCAGTGAACAGTGTGTGTGAAGGGCTTTATAAAAGGTAGAGTACCATAACCTGTTCTAGCCATTATTCTTAGATCACCACTCACTCAGTCTTTTCCTTCCTTGCCCACTCTCCAGCTTTCTGTAGGCTATTTCATGCTAATCTTTTGTTTTAGCTAATTCCATCCTGATTCTTCCATTGTTTCCTGACTCATTCTTTGTTCTACACACACCAAGGAATAAGTTGTTTCTCACCTATTGTCCTGCTTCTAGGCAATCTCTTGTCAGCCATACATTAACATTTGCAAACAACAACAACATTTATAGAGAAGCATTACTTCAAAGGGGATTGTTTATCAGCCTTCCAAATTTATGCCCAATCTCTCTATTGAATTCCAGCCACTTATGTAGTCAACTGACATTTATTGACCACCTACCATGTACCAGGTACTGTGTTACGCACTAGTGGTACAAGTAAGAATAAGACAGTCCTGGTCTCTGGCCTCAGGGTGCTCACAGGCTAGTGGAGGAGTCAGACAAGTGAACAGGTGATTTGAGTTTAATGTGAAGATACCATTAGAAGAAAGCACAAAGTTTTGTGGGAGCAAATGAAGGGGCAGCAGAACTCAGATTCAGTAGGTAGGTATAGTCAAGAGTGGTCTCTCAGGGGGGATGATACCCCAGAGGGAGTGATATCTAATCTGAGGCCTAAAAAAATGAGTAAAAGTTAGGTAAGGTAGGGAAAGAATTTTCCAAGCAGAGGGAATGGCATCTGTTCTGGAGGAACTGAAAGAAGTTTAGTGTGATAGGAGCGTGGACTGTGAGGAGGAGGCTGGTGAGTGGTGAGCAATGGAGGATAAAGCAGGAGAGAGAGGCAGCAGTCTGATTGTACTGGTCCATATTCAAAGCCGTGTTTTGACTTTATTTCCAGGGAAATAGGAAGCCATTGAAAAGTTTTCAAGAGTTACTTATCATATCTGCATTAAAAACAAAAATCCTGCTCACTGTTCCCTATAAAGGAACAGATTAGGGGGAAGAAGAATTGAATGCAAGGAGACCAGTTGGCAGGTCCATGCAGGGATCCAGATGAGAGAATATGGTGACTCAGATAGAGTGATGGCAGTGAGGATGGAGCAAGTTAGAGCAATTCAAGAGAGATTTAAGTGGTAGGATCAACAGGATTTTCTTGGTGATTGATCAGATGTGGGGACTAAGGAGGAGGAAGGAGTTAGAGTTGCCAGATTTTTAACCTAGTCACTGGGGTGGACAGCAATGCTATGCACTGGGATAGGGAGCGCTGGAGGAGGTGCAGGTGCAGGGTGGGAGAAAATAGTTAACTGAGTTTTGGACATGTTGATTTTAAAGTGTGCAAAACATCCAAACAGATTTGTGGATGTGCAGATCTGAAGATCAGGCAAGAGAGAGGTGTGGCGTCGAGTGAATAGGGCTGATCACTGAAGCCATGCAGGTGAATGGGCTGGCCCAAGGAGAGTGTATAGAGAGAAATGAGGAAAGGGGCTGAGGACAGAGCCTTGAGGAACCCATCTTTAAGGAATGAGGCAAGGAATAGGAGGACAGAATGTGCCTCATAGTAAATACATAATAAACGTTGCCGAATGAATGAAAGGAGGCTGAGAAGAATAGGCTAGAGATAATTAACCCTCTTTGGGATGGGGAAAAAGAGAGAAGGCTTCAGAAAGGAGGTCAGGCTTTAACTAAATCATGAAGGATGGCTAGGAGTTCACCAGGAAGACAAAGGAGGAAAATATCATTTCAAAAAAAAAATAAAGAGCATGTTCAAAGGTTCAAAAACACAAAAAGTCATGGCCTTTGCACATGGATTCCTCCAGATTCCACCTGTGTTTTTTTCCCTTATGATCCAGCCAAGTATCTTTAATAAATCTTAATATCCTTAATAAATCCTTGTAATAAATCTTAGCCATGAGTATGAAAAAAAGTCATGGTGTACTCAATGAAGATTTTCTGACTTGCTATACAGGTGTCTTGGTTTCCTTTTAGACCTGTATTCATGGTTCTCTCCATAACCAAGGGGGCTTAGATTCAGGATGGTAAATACATTTTATGTTGCACTCCAGCTGAATGGTAGAGATTGCTTAGAGTGATATGTTGAGAAGGAGTCTGAGGCTGCAAGTGGACTCGGTGGTAGAGGGCTATGATTGATTAGCAATGTCTGAGATGTCATTAGCAATGAAGGAGAAAGGAGTTGTAGTACATGTGCCTTATGTTTGTCATGCTGGTCTAGACTCTTCCCTTTTGCTTTTGTCTATTCCTCACCATCTGAACCCTTGGATGTGAGGATGGGATCTCATGAATCATGAATTGGTAACTAAACATGAATTGGCAACTCTCTGCTCCTGAAAGATATGGTCTTCATGAGAGAATGAATATTTGCTGAGAACTTATACACTGACGAAACATTGACTGAGTGTGTACTATATCCCAGGAACCAAAACTAGCCCCTAGGGGTTCCATATAGAATACATGATTGTTCACTCAGCCACAGACTTCATTGTACTTAACCAATGGAGTAAATCCCAGATTTGGGGCTCCATGTTGAAAGAAAGCTTGGCTATCTTTATTCCCAGAGCATGGGCAATGTCCAGATTGAACTCTAAGGCCCTAGCATGCAGTAAAGGTCTGTTTATTATGATCTGGTTCTATTTTTTTACCTTAGCTTATGCTGTGTTTACTCACCCAGTGAGCACAGAAAAAAGAGCTGCTTGCTCTTACAAAAGCGTGTAAATCATATAAGCATAGTCAGCACAATCTAGTATATTTTTCCTACACAGCAATTGCTCAAAGCTTGTTTTGTGTCCCGTTCTTATTTACATTGCACCCTTCATCTTTCTAGTCTTGCATAAACTTCTGTATTGGTTCTAATAGTCACTGCAGGACTGTTCTGGGTATTGTGTGGTAAAGGTTGTTATATTGCAGACCTGAAGCGGGTGATAAAGAGGGCTCACCTAAACCCTTAAAGAAGGCTCCAGGTCTGGGAACTCAAGGATGACAATCATTTCGCAGCAAACTGGTTATGAAATGGGTAATCACTGCAGGCCAAACACTAGAATTGAAAATATGAATCCTTTCAAGGCCTGGGAAATCTGAAGCAGCAGAGTAAGGCTTTTAGCAGCTGCTAGTTGGAAATGGAGAGGCAAAGGCAGGAGATTCTAGGAGCTGAGACATTCAGAGGGCCTCATGACCAAGCAACAGGCAGGGTGTGGGGTAGAGGGAAAGGAAAACCAGGTGAAGCTGCTTGCCAAGTCACATCGGCTCATCAGTGCATCTCAGTTACGTGGCTGTAAAAAGAGCTGTTATTGATTGGAGTGTGTTGTACATGGGAAAGGTGTGGAGGCAGGGGGAAAACTCTGAGAATAACTGGCCTAAACAGTAAATCTCTCTCAAGGGAGAGGGTTTGGGGACTCCATAAAGAAAGCTTTTCGCTGCTTTTACTGAGATTGTGGAATTCAAAACCTATAGTGTAGAAACCTGACTCTGTGCTGTTACTATTTTCTATAATTATTTTCTGTTTTCTCTTAGGATTTAGCAAAATTCTTTTAGAGAATGTAAGCTGTGCTACAGAAAACCAGAAAATGGGACCTTTTTTCAGTGTGGGCCTGATTTTTAAAGAGAGGGTGGAAAATCCCAGAGGGTTGGGCATCATGCATTCATTTATTCGTTCATCAAATAGCTAAGTACTTGCATGTGCTAGGAACTGTGCTAGGTGCTGAAGATTCAAAGAGAACTAAGCCACATCAAGGAACTTAGATTCTAATAGACAAGACATTCATGTAAACAAGTAGGTACAATAAATGATTAAAAATAGTGCTGAGATATCAATATAATCGTGGTAGAGGTCGGTGTAATAGTTAAGGTAAGTAAGGCATATGAACTGTAGCATATGAACTCCCAAATATAAGGGACTTAAGACAACAAAAATGTATTTCTTGCTCACATTGACGTTCATTGTGGGTCGGCTTGGGAAGGGAGGCTGTACTCTACAAAGTCATTTAGAGATCCAGGCCTGTTCCGTCTTCCACTAAAGATCACTAAGCATCACCTAGCTGGCATGTGGGGAGAGAGAGCCAGAGTGGAGAAGATATACCTTCTCATAACCGTTTTGTCCCAGAAGTGACACAGCACGTGGTCATGTGGCCACATATACATGCAAGAGGGCTGAAAGACACAGTTCAATGATACGCTAAGGAGGATATTTAAAAACAGGGTTTGGCGAACATGTAGCTAGACTGCCCCAGATGGAATGATCAATTCTACCTGGAAGGGGAAGGAGAGCCTTCATAGAGATGACCCCTGAGTGGAATATCTAAAGAGAAGTAGTTGTTGAATGTTAGAGTGAAATAATGCCGTGGAAAAAATGAAACCCCAGAGGATGAAGTTGGGGTTGCTATTACAGCCATACCTTCCCACCTAGAAAGTCTCTTTTCAGAACTCATTTGACTTAAATCATTTCACTCTCTCCCACTCCCTACCTACCTTCTTTTTTCCTACTCCTCCTTGAAAGTTTCAGTTTAAATGTCACTTCCTCCAGGAGAGTCTTACCTGATCTATAGACTGGTGAAGGTTCTCCTGCTATGTGGTCCCATAGTATCCACTGTTTTTGTTGTAACTATTTAAATGTCTATTTTTCTTCTTATACTTATAAGTGTCATGAGGGCAGGGACTATGCCTGGTTTTACTCATCATTGTATCTCTAGTGGTAGCATTGTGCCTGTCAACAAAGTAGGCCCTTGATAAGTATTTGTTGAATGAATGAATCTGCCTTCCCATAGCATCCTCTCTGTTAACACTTTTCTCAGTTATTCATGTGGTTGATCAGTCAACAGATATTTAGTCCTCATTAAATGCTAGGTATTCTTTTGTATACTGGAGTTAGTGATGAATAAAGCACTGTCCTTTTTGTTTGATCATGATTGCCTGTATTCCCATTCCCTTGAGAGAAGGGTAAGGTGGCCAACTCGTCCTGGTTTGCCCAAGGCTTTCCTGGTTTTAGCACCGAAAGTATCATATCCCAGGAGGCCCCCTATCCCCAGTGCTGGGCAATCTGGGACGGTTGGTCACTCTAGAGTAGGGTCTGTTTCTTGTCTCTATCCCATGTATCTAGCATTATATTTGGCACATGGTAAGTTTTCAATGAATATTTATTGAGTGTGTGTGAGTGGGTTGGTGGATGGATGTGGATGTGAACTTGGATGAATGAATGCATAGATAGTGGGTGAATGGATATGCTTGCTTTGAGAACTTTTCAGAATCTGAAGGAAAGGAAAAGAGAGACCTGGAGATCTCAAAACACTCAGGAAAGGTTTATGGCAGGGGGCTGGGAGGGAGGGGGGCAGCCTTCCAGGAGTTTAAGGTGGTAACACTCTCCTTTGGCCACTTGTCTGAATGAGACTGATCTGGAGTCTTCTATAGACCCAGAGGTGGAGAGTGATTGGCCTCTGAAGGAAACTTCCCACTATGATGATGGGTGTCAGGGTGACCTGGCTCAGAAAATCCTCATTCTGCTTTGCCAATCACTAGGATTAATATGTCCTGGCTACGTCCTCAGGGGAGGTCAAGGTATAAATTAATATTTTCAAGACCTTACTTTGGGAAAAAAATGAGACAAGCTTTGAGGCTATTGCATGGAGGAGAGATGCGTAGAGATGAGAAAATGCCCAGAACTTTATAATAATTGCAGCTAATTACATTTTTAAGTGATTTAATGGATGTAATATAGCTAATAAAATTACATTTACTTTTTCCTGATCAGATTCCTGGTGGAGAGTGGTCGAAATTTTCAAATAATTATTTTAGGGACATTATAGTTGCTGTATATTCTTAGAAATCCATTCTCTTCTGTCTTCTAGAATGCCCCTCAACCCAAGCCCCACCCTTATTCCTCAAAGATGAGTCACTTTGGGGAAGTATTTTTGGATTCCTCCAAGCACTCAGAGTACTCTGTTCATACCCCTTTATGGCAGATATCCTTGAATAACACCGTGAGTTATAAAAGCCTGCTCTTGCCGCTAAATGGGCACTGCCCTGAGTGCAGATATAGATTCAAATATCTACCCTGCCACTTACTAGCTGTGTGACTTTCAGCTAGTTACCTAACTTCTCTGAGCCTTAGTGTCTCCTTCTGTAAAAAAGAGTAACATTATTTATCTCATAGGGTTGTTGCAAGGATTAAATGAAATAACATAAGAAATCTGGCACACTGCCTGGCACAAGTGGGTCTTTGACAAATGTGAGTTGCCTCCATCTTCCCCTTCTTTGAGAAAGGAACTGTGCATTATTTATTTATTTTTGGATCTCTAGCACAAGGCTCAGCACACAGTGGGCCTCAAAGGTTTGCCAAGCTGAATTGTCAAAGAACCCTGGTCACGTTGGGGGATGACATTAGGCAAAGATTCAATTACAATGACATGGTGTAAAACATGGGAAACAGAAAGAAGCTGGTACAAAACCATTTGTAGAGTTAAACACAAGCCACGTCCAACTCATCAATTTCTGTCTTTACTGATTCAGTACTAACTACTTCTTTTATTCACTTTTTTGTTGACATTGCACCACAGGCATACTTGTATCTTAGCAATTATCATGTTATAATAAAATTATATATTTATACTTTGTCTCCCCAACTAGATTATAAATTCCTTGAGTACAGAGAATGTGCCTTATGCATCTTTGTATATCCTATACCTAGAATAATTCTTGGCATACAAATACCCATTTGATGTTTTCTTAACAGTTGAGCTCTTTTCACTTACTTGGACGTATCTATGTTTGATGAGAAACTTCTCCCTACTATGAATCTTGTCTCTTCAACTGAATTGAAATTTCTTTCAAGGATGGAAGCCACATTTCTCCTATAGGGTCTAGCATAGGGTTGGACCCACAGTGGGTGTTAATTGCATATTTAATTAACCAATGCATATTCTTCCACCATAGGGAGATGTCATTCCACATCATAAAGAACATTTCTGTATGAACTAAAGATACACAAGGTTCTAATATGGTCCATTAATGCCATGCCATATCAGATAAAATTTGATTCCAGTACAACCAAAGAACAAATATAGTTTGCTTTCTTCTGAAAAAAGAAAAAGAAAATGATGTTACTATTTTTATAAAAATAAAAAAGCAACAGATCACCCAAAATCCTACCACACAGAAATAATCAGTGTAATATTTAGTGAACATCATTTCAGACATCTCTCTATGCACATATTCAGAAAAGAGATGGATAACTAGATAAAAAGGATTTTATGAAAATAGGATCATAGTGTGCAGGCCAGTTTTATTAAAAAGTATTCAATCTAATTTTACTTGATTTTAACAGAAGACTAAAATGAAACCAAAGGAATTGCTAGCCTTTGGATAAATATTATTTCACCTCAAGAGATATTTACTCCACATTATGGAGGATAAGATTATCACTGTTATATCTTCTCTCATCTCCTCTCCTCCAACCTCCATATTTTTATTAGTTATAGCATTATTCTGTCAATGTTGTCAACTGTTACCTGCTGCTTTGCCACCAGCATTACCCAGTTATTTAGGGGATGTATATGTAGCATAAATATTTATTTATTCAGATGAATTCAATACTCCACCTAGATTCTTTTATCATGGTTTATCTATTTCCAGATTTTTTAATTTGATTTTTCTCTTGGTTGGCTGGATTTTGTAGGTCTTATGAATGCTGTATTACCTGAGTTCTACCCATTGCCTTTTTATTTGAAAAAGTAGTTGGCTGGGTATGATGTCTTTGAGTCTCACGGAAACTTTCTCTTGACATGTTATAGACCTCCTCCATTGTCTTTTGGTGTTGAAGATTGTTGTGAAGTCTAAAGCCAGGCTGATTTTTTCTTCATGTAAACATTTTGCTTTTTTCTGTCTATATACCTGAAAAATCATTTCTTTATCCTTGATGTTCAAAAGCTTAGTTACCAGAGATCTCAATATCAGTCACACTTTTTAATATTTTCCGGGGCACAGTATGTCCTTCCTGTCTACAGATTTGGTCTTCTTTCACTTCAGGGAAAATTTTCTCTGTTATACTCTTAAGTACCTTTTCTGCACAATTTTTTGAATTCTCCATAGATGTTAGGAACCCTAGCCAGCCTAGTTAGATTGTCTTCATGTTCCAAGACTATTGTCCTGTCTCTGATTGAATTACTACCCTTGTCCTTTAGCTTTGATTCACTATGATTATCACAATACTTCCTTTCATGTCAGTGATTCTATTTTCAGTCATAGCTATTTTGAGCCACACTGTTTCTAATTAATTTATTAGTTCTGAAATAGTGTTGTTTTGGTTCTTACTATGTTCTTTTAGTTCTGCCATATCCTCATTCTATTGTTTATTATCTTATGTTTGAGTTCTTGTTTATTGAATTCATGTTTTGTTGAGTTCTAAACACTCAGATTTTTCTTGTGTTTCTTGGGTTATGTTTTCTTCCATATGTTTTTCTTTTTCTGTTTTTTTTTTTTGCTTTTTATTATTATATTGAGGTCACATTGGCTTATAACATTGTGTAAATTTCAGATGTACATTATTATACTTCGGCTTCTGTATAGACTGCGTCGTGTTCACTACCAAAAGTCTAGTTTTCATCCATCACCATATCTATGTGCCCTTTTACCCCTTTTGCCCTCCCCACCCCCTTCCCCTCGGGTAACCACCAATCTGTTCTCCTTAACTATGTGTTTGAGAAAGACAAATCATACAGTATTTATCTTTCTCTGTCTGACTTTTGCTTAGCATAATACCTTCAAGGTCCATCCATATTGTCGCAAATAGCACAATTTTTTTTTGTGGCTGAGTAGTATTCCATTGTGTATATATACCACAGCTTCTTTATCTATTCATCCATTGATGGGCACTTGGGTTGCTTCCATGTCTTGGCTATTGTGAATAATGCTGCAATGAACATAGGGGTGCCTATATTTTTTTCAATTAGTGTTTTCATATTATTTGGATAAATATCCAGAAGTGGAATAGCTAGATCATACGATATTTCTATTTTTAATTTTTTGAGAAATATCCATAATGTTTTCCATAGTGTCTGCACCAACTTACATTTCTACCAGCAGTGTACAAAGGTTCCCTTTTCTCCACATCCTCAACAACATTTGTTATTTCTTGTCTTTTTAATACTCACCATTCTGACAGGTGTGAGGTGATATCTCATTGTAATTTGATTTGCATTTCACTAATAATTAGTGATGTTGAACATCTTTTCATGTGCCTGTTGGCCATCTGTATATCTTCTTTGGAAAAATGTCTGTCCATATCCTCTACCCCTATATGTTTTTCTTTTAATTAAACTTTTTGTTAAGATCATTGCAGCTTCACGTGCAATTGTAAGAAATAATACAGAAATATGCAATTGTAAGAAATAGTTGTAAGAAATAAATAATACAATAATAATTGTAAGAATAATAATACAGAAATAATAGTACCCTGTACTCTTTACCAGTTTCCTCTAAAGTTAACATCTTGCAAAACTATAGTACCAATCACAACGAAGATATTGACATTGATACAATTCATCCATTTTATTCAGATTTCCCCAGTTTTACTTACACTCATTTGTGTGTGTGTGTGTGTGTGTGTGTGTCTTTACCTCTATGCAGCTTATCACATGTGTACGTTCGTGTATCCACCACCATAGTCAAGATTCAGAACAGTTCCAACACCACAAGGATTCCTTGTGTTGCCCTTTTATAACCACACCTCCTGCCTGACCCTCATATCCCTAACTCCTGACAACCACTAATTTGTTCTCCATCTATCTCTATAACTTTGTCATTTTGAGAATGTTATATAAATGGAATTATGCAGTATGCAACCTTTAGGGATTGGCTTTTTTCACTCAGCATAATTTTCTTGAGATCTATCCAAGTTATTGTGTGTATCAACTGTTCTTTCCTTTTATTGTTAAGTAGTATTCCACGGTATGGATATACCATAGTTTGTTTCACCATGTGCCCATTGAAGTACATCCGGGTTGTTTCTAGTTTGGGGCTATTTCGAGGAAAGCTGCTAGGAAACATTCACACACAGGTTTTTGTGTGAACATAAGTTTTCATTTCTCTGGGAAAAATTCCCAAGACTGCAATTGCTACTCCATGTGGATTTAATCTCTTGTTTGCATGCTATGTTTCTTCCCTTTTCTCCTTTGGTTGTTGGGGGTATGTTATCAGGTAGCCATGCCATTTCTTTTCCCCTTGCTTGTGCTTAACGCAGGTGGATCTGGCCAGAGCTTCTATTTGCTTTGATAAAATTTGGTTGAATTCTCCATGACCCTTCCCAGCGTATCTAGGACCTTTTCCTATTCCCTTCCAAGATCTCATTGGAAAGCAGAATGTTCTGTTCAATCCATTATTCTGTAGCCTTCAGGTAAGTTGTGGGAAGAGGAAACTTAGCTAAAGCTATGCCTGTCTTGCTCAGGGACCTGGACTCTGATCTCTGTCTTCTGATGTTTTATTAAATGTTCATACGTGGCCCATTTCCACCTGCCACAGTTATATTCTACTCCCAAAGATTTGGTTCAATACTCCTAAGAAATAGGGAAGTAGGGAACCTCCAGAAAATGGCAAGCCGTGACAGCACCCCCTGCCTTAGCTGAGATCCTGCAGTAATGTCTTGGGGGCTTCTCCTCTTGAAGATATTTTCTGGACACTTCCCCAAATGCTCTGTTCCTCAACCCCTCCCTGCCCCACCCATTCCAAATCCCTTTTGACTACTTTTTAAATTGGTGTCTTTTAGTGAAAACATAGGATTTTTTTGACTCAGCTTTTTCCCTAAGTGCTGCTTTTAGGAGTGGGGACAGAGTTAGGAACCTTGCAGCACTATCCCAAGGTCTTCAATTTCCATCCTCTGGCTGCCACTTTTGGATATTTATAGTTTGAAGTTCTACTCTTTTTCTTGTTTGTTTGTTATTGTTGAAATTGTTAGTGTTTTTAATTATGATTTATTTTTGTTCATTTTGTTAGGTATTTGGCAGCAGTGGTAGGGGATTGAGTAAGAGTCTATAGGTCAGCTTTGTTCCATCAGCTTTCCCAGGAAATCTCAGATGGTGCTTTTTAACTCCTCTTTAGTGCTAAAGAGCTTGAGGCTGGAAACGGACAACACTTTTAGGAAAGAAAGGAAATATAAGAGTTGGGCAGTCACTGTGCCCAGGACCAGGAAGGGAGGACATAAGTTAGGAAAAGTTATGGAACTGACTTGGGACCCTAACTGAATATGAACTTTCCTTTCCTTCATTCTCCTTACCCAACTCTTTCCAAGTCCTGTCTATTTGTTTCCAAATTCTTTCTCACGTCTGTTACTTCCTCTTTATCTTATTGTCACTGCATTTAGTCAAGCCCTCATCTTTCTCCTAGATTTCTGCAATATTCTCCCAACAGCGCCCATGCCTCTAGTTTCTTTCCCATGCAGGCCATCCTCCCCACACAGCCATTGAGTCAATTTTCCCAAAACACCGCTTTGCGTATACCCTCCCCATGCAAAGGTCGTCGGAGACCTCCCAATTGCCAAAAAGAAAAAATTAAGTTCAAACTTCTTAACGTGGTCTATGATAATAAGAGCAGCTAACATTTACATGGTACTTACTAAATGCTGAGAACATTCTAATTGATTTTTACGTATTGAATGATTTCATCCTCAAACCTTTGAGGTAGTTGTAATTATCCACATTTTACATATGAAGAAACTGAGGCAAGGGAGGTCCCATAATTTTCCTAAGGTCACACACACTAGTAAATTGAACAAATGGGTTTCAAATGCTGGCAGTGCAGCTCCAGAGTCCATGCTTTTAAACCACCTCATGATGTTGCCTCTCTACAAGGCCTTTTGTCATCTGGCATCGTAATGACCTTTGTAGCCTTATCTCTCTCTCATCACCACCCATACACCCACATTCTGGCCACAGCAAGCTACTTGCTGTTCTCTGAACACACCATATTCTTTCACACCTCTGTTCCTTTTAACATTCTGTTCTCTCCGTGGACCTCTCTCACTACCCCCTACCAAACCTACTTGGTAAACTCCTGTCCATCATTTTTTCTCCTGCTGTTTTTTTTGCTGAAGTGCAAATCTAATTTTACAACTCTTGGTTTGCCCTTCAGAGAGCCCTCATTGCCTCTAGGATATACCCAGCTTTTTCAGCACAGTAAATAAAGCCGTGCCAGCCCCTGCCTACACTACAAGAATCATCTTTTTTTTTTTTAATTTTTTTTGTTTGTTTGTGAGGAAGATCAACCCTGAGCTAACATCCATGCTAATCCTCCTCTTTTTGCTGAGGAAGACCGGCTCTGAGCTAACATCTATTGCCAATCCTCCTCCTTTTTTTTTTCTCCAAAGCCCCAGTAGATAGTTGTATGTCATAGTTGCACATCCTTCTAGTTGCTGTATGTGGGACACGGCCTCAGCATGGCCGGAGAAGCGGTGTGTCGGTGCACGCCTGGGATCCGAACCCGGACCACCAGTAGCGGAGCGCACGCATTTAACCACTAAGCCACGGGACTGGCCCTACAAGAATCATCTTTTAATTTTTCTCTTCATACCTCACATTCCACCCATACCAAACGACTTGAAGCTTCCTAAACACACCATTCTGTTCCATGCCTCTGTGCTTTTCTCCATGTTCTTTCTTCTGATTGGAATCCCCTGTTCATCTGAAAGATTCCTACATATGCTTCAAGACTCAGCGTAATCATCCTCTCTGTGGTGAAGCCTTCCATTCTCTGCCATGCCTTGTCCTGCCCTGCCCTCCTTTACTCTCTTTAAACAGAATTGGCTGTTCTCTTCTCAGTGTCACCCATGTACTTTGTACATTACCTCCATTGCAGCATTTATCACACCATTGCACAATTTTTTTTTACACAGCTGTCTCCTTTATTAACCTTCTTGAGGGGAATGACAGCTTTTGTTTGTTTTTTTTTGGTTTTTTCTTTGGTGAGGAAGATTAGCCCTGAGCTAACATCCGTTGCCAATCCTCCTCTTCTTGCTGAGGAAGATTGGCCCTGGGCTAACATCCGTGCCCATCTTCCTCTACTTTATATGTGGGACGCCTGCCTGCCACAGCACGGCTTGATAAGCGGTGCACAGGTCTGCACCCGGGATCCGAACCTGCAAACCCTGGGCTGCTGAAGCGGAGTGTGCAAACTTAACCACTACACCACCGAGCTGGCCAGACAGTATTTTTATTTCTTTAAAGTTTCCTCTAACTTGTACCTGGTACATAACAGGCACTCCCAAAATATGTGTTGAATGAATGAATCTTTTTTTTTTTTTGGTGAGGAAGACTGGCCCTGAGCTAACATCTGTTGCCAATGTTCCTCTTTTTGCTGAGGAAGATTGTCCCTGAGCTAACATCTGTGCCCATCTTCCTCTATTTTGTATGTGGGATGCCACCACAGCATGGCTTGATGAGCAGTGTGTAGGTCCATGCCCTGGATCCGAACCTGCAAACCCCAGGCCGCCAAAGTGGAGCACATAGACTTAACCACTATGCCACTGGGCTGGCCCCAAATGAATGAATCTTAATAGTCCCAGTGCTTAGCACAGTGCTAGGGCACAGTAGGTGCTCAATAAATATTTGCTTTCTTAACAAATAAATGCTTAAGCCTTTTTCTCACTGTTATGTGCTCTCCTTCTAGGTACTTTCCTACTTCTTCAAAAGGATCCTTTAGTGGGAGCGCCCCCAGTGCCTCTGAGCCAGCTTGTGGGTCTATTTTGCAGAGCAAAGAGTTACCTTGAAGGGAATAACAAGGCCTAAGGAAACATGGCTAGAGGAAAGAGGCTGGGTCAAGCTGGGGGGACCAGAGAAGGGTAGAATATCTGCCAGTACCAAACAGGCTTGGGTGTGCAAAGGTAGCCATAGACATGGCTAAGTCTTTCTGGGGAAATGATTCCCAAACTTGAGTGGACATCAAAATTGTTGGGAAATAATTCTCCATGGGTCTCTGCGTGTCTTGTGAGTAGAGGCACTGACTGCCTGTGCTCCAGACTACCTTTTCATGGGTGTTTGCACAGTGAACAGCCTTGGAAGATAGAACTAATATTTCCCTCCAGAGCAAAGGACAGGGTTATTTCTGACCCATATAATAAAGACAATCTCTCCTTCTAGAGTACAAATCAGGCATGCTTACTGCCCATTATAAAAGATTCAGGTTCCCTAAGCTTGGTGTTCTTCTTCTGTAACACGACCCATTGCATGTGCTTGCATCACTTGGCCCTCTTCGTGTCATCCTGTGAGAATTAGAGCATGGGAAACTGACACACATGCTCATACTCTGGCTCCTGGTATGTTGAGTAATAACAACAATAACTATATAATAAAATAATAACAACAACTCCTGTCTCTGACCTGGAAATTTCTTATCTTCTGCCAGCATCCATGAAACCATGACAGGCTAACTTGTTAACTTGCAAGTAGAGAAAAATCTCAAACTCTTCGTCGTTCTTAACAAGAATCACCTGGAAAGCTTGTTTAAAATGTAGATTCCTGGGTTCTCCCTCAGATTGTGATTTGATGGCTCTAGAAAGAGGCCCAGGAATATGCATTTTTGATAAGTGATTCTGATGTTGGAGGTCTTTAGAACTCCCTTGAGAAACACTGTCTCCAGGATTATGCTAACTTAGTTTGACTCTAGACAGAAGACAACATTTTCTTCTTGCATGGATAGAGGTAATCATAGATTAGCACATGAGCTCCTTTGGAAGTTTTTCTGGTTCAAAAGAAACTGTTAAAATAGAAAATATCTGCTCACTGTAAGCAATATATAAGAGAAAGTTATGTACTGGCTAGAGTAAAATTGAAAGAAATAGAAACACAAGAATAAACTTGTACCTTTATCACTAAACTTGATTGTTTAATCACTGTATAAATTAAACTTGAGCTTTTCTTTCTCCTCTGAAAAAAAGTGGGAAGTGGTTCTAACAGTCACACTTAACTCTTTATTAGATTGGTTCCTCCAGCCTGAGTTTCAACAAATATTTATTGAATACCTATTATCTGTTGAGCACTGCTCTAGGTCAGAAATATAGTGATGAATGAGACAAAGTCCCTGCTTTTGTGGAGCTCGTATTCTAGTGGACACAGGCACTGAACCCATAGACAAACACTTCACGTATTTTCAGATGATGAAGAAACTAAATCAGAGTAATGAGAAAGAGAATGACTTCATGAATGTGGAGGGACATTTTAGCTAGTGGTCAGAGAAAGCATTTCTGAGAAGGTAACATTTGAGCTGAGATCTGATTAAAGGAGACTTTAGAGCTCTAGTTATCAGTCTCTGCCTGCTAGAGACTTACCATCTGTAGGAACTGAAGCTCTTTAGCCTTCATAGTCAGCCTCACCCAGCTCCTGCCAAGCCTAAAAACATATCAGGAGCTTCTTCTCATTGTTAGCTGAACTGCAGAATTAGCCTGCTGCCCTAAAGACATGACCTGGTGTGTTTGAGGAAAGCTCTAGTCTGAAGAACAGGGCTTCATTCATTTGACACGTGTTTATGGAATACATACCTGTGTCAAGAATTATTCTAGGCACTGGAGATACAGCAGTGAATAAGAGAGATCCCAACTTTCATGGAGCATCTAGTAGTTTCTATGGCAGTTGTTGTTAGTTTGAACTCCACTCCCCCCCCAACCCCTACAAGATTATACCTTGCCTAGTCTCTCTCCCTAGGTTAAGAGGGGAACTGGATCACGTCATGATTCTCTAGCTGTGGGCTTGAATCCTCTTCAAACAAGATCAACCCTTGGAATCCAGAAACTTCTACCCAAGTTTCTATGATTATCACCACTATGCAAATACTACTCTTCCTGGTTCCCAGACCTCAAATTGGCTCTCAAAACCAGTGCAAATAAGACCTGAATTAGCCTCATCCCCTTGGACTCTGCGACTTGGACTTTTGGTCATCTTCCTTCTTCAGGTTGGGCCCTATATCCCAGAGCTTCCCTTCCCCACATCACTGCCTGCCAGTCTACTCTGTCCTCTCTCCCTGTCAAGGCCCCAGCATGCCTGTTGCAGTGGTTACGACACTGACTCCAAGAACTGCTTCTAGCTTGCTTGCTCACTCATTGCCTGATGATCAAAGCTAAATGAAAACAAAGAAGATGGAGGCAGCAGTGCCTGCTTCAACAGCTCCTTTCAAGTGAAGGGTGCCTTCAAATCAGGAAGAGGTTGCTCTGGCAACCAGACTTCTCACTTCTAACTTACACTAATCCCTCTTTTATCAATTTCTATTACAATTAATTAAGTTTTCTTTGCTGAGACAAGTTTCTCAACCATTTTTACAACTTGTTTTGTGGCACAAATTAGCCTTTTCTTAAAGGGAACAAATCCTTTCTCTTTCTGAATGCTTTCCAACAATTATTTCAGTACTTATTATATGTAAGGCAGAGTGTTGGACCTTGGTGGTAAATATGAAGATGGAAACATATTTATGATGTATGAGAAAGAGCACTGGATTTGGAGCCAGAAGAATTGGCATTGTTAAATAACTTTTTAAATTTATAGAAGTCATACAAACACATGACCAAAAGCCAAAACACTGCAGAGAAGCATAAAGTGAAAAATAAAAGTACTCACCTCTCATTCTCATTTCTCACATATAAGTAATATTTTTTCTTGTGTTCCTGTAATTTTCTGCGCATATGTAAGCAGATACGTTTTTCTTGTTTTCCCTCACAACTGGCATCACTACCGTACATATCATTCTGCTATTTGACTTTTTGCTTACTATTTATTGAGCATTTTCTCTATCAGCAAGTATCTTTCATGTTCTTTTTAATGACTGCATACTATCCTATTGTATGGATGTACAGTCTTCTACTGATGACCATTTGTTTGTTTGAACTGTTTTTATTATAATGAATTTACAATAAACATCTTGGTAGAAGTCACAGTATTTGTGTTGGATAAATTCCTAGATGTGAACCTGATGGGTCATAGGTGTGCACATTTAAAAATTTGAATCTATATTGCCAAATTGCTCTCCAAAATGATTGTAACAATATACCATCTTGACAACAGTAAATGAGAGTGACTATTTCCTAAGAAAACCTGGTTTTGAATCCTATTACTTTCTGGTGTTGTGACTTTGGACAGATTACTTAACCTGGTTGGATATCTGTGCCTACTCTGTATAATGGAGATGATAATGCCTTCCTTACAGAATTTTGAGTATTAAAACTAAATAAGATAGTCTCAAAAGGTCAGCATAGAGTTACCATGTGATCCAGCAATTCCACTGCTAGGTATATACCCAAGAGAAAGGAAAGCACATAACCACACAAAAATTTGTATGTGAATATTCATAGCAGCATTATTAATAATAGCCAAAAAGTAAAAACAACCCAAATGTCCATCAATTGATGAACTGATAAATAATGTGGTATATCCATGTAATGGAATATTTTTTGGCAATAAAAAATAACGAAGCATTGATACATGCTACAACACGGATGAACTTTGAAAATATTACACCATGTAAAGAAGTGAGTCACAAAAGAGCACATATTGTATGAGCTCAATTACATGAAATGGCTAGAATAAGCACATCTATGGAGACAGAAAGTAGATTAATGATTGCCTAGGGGAGAGAAGTCAAGATGGCAGCATAGGCAGACTCTGAACTCACCTCCTCCCATGGACACAGACAATTTACAACTACTCTCGGAAAAATTACCCCTGAGAGAGAACTGAAAACTGGATAAGAGGACCTCCTGCAACAAATGACAGTCCTAATTGAGGTGGAAGAGGTAGAAATTCCCTTCTGGAGAGAAAAAAACGCCACCTTCACAAGTTGCCACACTTCACAGCCAGCCGGGAGCAACCCAAAGATACACAGCCTTCCCTGGAGGAGTGGGGGACCTGAGCTGGGGAGCCTGCCTGCTATAGGCATTTTTTGGACCCAGCACAACCGAGACGAGTGGCATAATATCTGGCTTCGCTTGCTACTAACAACATTGGGGAATACCCCCAGAAAAGCTGGTTCACAAAGAAATTAAAGCTGGCTGTTAAAGGGCCCATGCACAAATTCCCCTGTTTCAGAAGCAAACTAAAATCACCAGAAAGAGAGGTGCACAGTCCTTTGGTGAAAAGAGACTCACCTGATAGGCTGTGAGTGCATCTCAGTGAGAAGTGAGACCTCTCCAGGGACTGGGGTATTGGTGGCGGCCATTGTTGTGACCTGATGTGGATGTGCTGACACAAACACTAGCAGGCGCCATTGGGGTTCTTTCCCTGGCCTGCTAGCCCAGGGTCTGCCCCACCCACTAGAGCACTGATTTAATCCAGCTCAGCCAGGGCAGGCAGCCCACCCTAGGGACTGGCCCCACCCAACAGCAAGCCCTTATGCAACTTGTGGGCCTACTAAGTGAACTGCCTAGATTCTCTGCAGCCTGGCAAGTGGGTCCACCTCTGTGGGGCAGAGCGTGCACAGGGAGCAGGTGGAGAGTGTGGGGTGGTGGTGGAGTGTGTGGGGCTCCTGCCTTGGAGAGACTGGGTCTACTTCAGGAGGTCAGGGGGCACACATGGGTCAGGACTGTGTTGACTGTGTGCATGGACCTGTGGGTGGTGGGGCTTGTTGGCTGCAGAAGACTTGTGCTTCTCAAAGAGCCACATAGGGGATTGGCCCCACCTTCCAAAGCCTGAAAGAATTGGGTGCTCCTGTGCCTGAGGCCAGGCCCACTCAGCTACAGTCCTCAGAGAGCTGACAAGAAACTTAAAGGCTGGAGGCTTATAGCAATTGCAAGCCACTGAGCCTAACAACCTGCCACACTGGGGGCCTACTCACTTAATAGAAAAACTGCAACAGGAATGTGCTATTAGACCTTGCAGCCAACTGTGCTGGGACACTCCACACCTGATAAAGAGACTGAAGGGCCCACAACAGCTACAAGCAGCTGAGCAATACAACAGCTGGCTGGGGGGACAGCTCAGCCTCCTTGGGCAACTACAGGAAGAGCAACCATGCCACAACAGAAGGACACACAAAGTCTGCCTAGGGGTCACTCCTGGCACATTTGGAACTGAGGGAAACACAGTGCAGGGCCTCATAAGGCATCACTTATATACGGTCACCTCTCCAAGAGTAGGAAATGTAGCCGACCTACCTAATACATAGACACGAGCACAGGGAAAGAGGCAAAATGAGGAGGCAAAGGAATATGTTCCAAGTAAGGGAATAGGACAAAACCCCAGAAAAGGAACTAAATGAAACAGAAATGAGCAACCTACCCCACAGAGAGTTCAAATAAAGAGTGTTAAGGATGCTCACTGATCTTGGGTGAAGATGGATGAACTCAGTGAGAATGTCAACAAACAAATGGACGATATAAAAAAGAACCAATCAGAAACAAAGAATACAATACTGGAAATGAAACATTCACTAGAAAGACTCAAAAGCAGAGTAGAAGATACAGAAGAAAAGCTCTACAAGCTGGATGAAAGACTAGAAGAAATTACTCAAGCTGAACAGATAAAAGAAAAAAGAATTAAAAAGAGTGAGGACAGTCTAAGGGACCTCTGGGACAACGTCAAGTGCAGTAACACCCATGTTATAGGTGGCCCAGAAGGAGAAGAGCGAGACAAAGGGGCAGAGAATCTATTTGAAGAAATAATAGTTGAAAATTTCCCTAACCTAGGGAAGGAAACAGATATGCAGGTACAGGAAGCACAGAGAGCCCCAAACAAGATAAACCCAAAGAGGCCCATACCAATACACATCATAATTAAAATGTCCAAAATTAAAGATAAAGAGAGCATCCTAAAAGCCACAAGAGAGACACAAGTTACATACAAAGGAGACCCCATAAGGTTATGAGCTGACTTCTCAGCAGAAACCTTACAGGCTAGAAGAGAGTGGCACGATATATTTAAAGTGCTAAAAGGAAGAAACCTACAGCCAAGAATACTCTACCTGGCGAGGTTATCATTCAAAATGGAAGGAGAGATAAAAAGTATCCCAGACAAGCAAAAATTAAACGAGTTTCTCACCAAGAAACCAGTACTACAAGAAATGCTAAAGGGACTCATTTAAGAGGAAAAGAGAAAATTACAAATAGGAAAAACTATCTCTTTCCATGATAAGAGGGTGATGGATACAAACGCACCAAAGAGACGTTAGATATGGTATCAAAAACATAAAACGTGGGAGAGGGGAGTTAAAGAGTAGAGCTTTCAGGGCCGGCCTGGTGGCTTAGTGGTTGGGTGCGTGCACTCCACTGCTGGCGGCCCAGGTTCACATCCCGGGTGCGCATCGACGTACCGCTTCTCCGGCCATGCTGAGGCCGCGTCCCACATACAGCAACTAGAAGGACGTGCAACTATGACATACAACTATCTACTGGGGCTTTGGGGGAAAAAATAAATAAATAAATAAAATTAAAAAGAGTAGAGCTTTCAGATAGTGGTCAAACTAAACAGACCATCACCTTAATATAGATTGCTATATACATAGGTTACTATATATGAACCCCGTGGTAATCACAAAACAGAAACCTATAATAAATACACAAAAGACTAAGAGAGGGGCCGGATCTCTGGCTTAGTGGTTAAGTGCGTGGGCTCTGCTGCTGGTGGCCCGGGTTCAGATCCCAGGCGCGCACCAATGCCCCACTTGTCAGGGCATGCTGTGGCAGCGTCCCATATAAAGTGTAGGAAGATGGGCACAGACGTTAGCCCAGGGCCAGCCTTCTTCAGCAAAAAAAAAAAAAAAAGAGGAGGATTGGCATGGATGTTAGCTCAGGGCTGATCTTCCTCACACACACACACAAAAAGACGAAGAGAAAGGAACCCAAGCATAATAATAAAGAAATCCATCAAAGCACAAGGGAAGAGAGCAAGAGAAGAAGAGAGGAACAGAGAAGAACTACTAAAATACTGAGGAAAATAATTTAAAAAATGGCAGTAAGTACATACATTTCAACAGCTACTTTAAACATAAATGAACTAAATGCTCCAATTAAAAGGCAGAGGGTGGCTGACTGGATAAAAGAATAAGACCTATATATATGCTGCATACAAGAGACACACTTCAGACCTAAAGACACTCACAAGCTGGAAGTGAAGGGATGGAAAAAGATACTCCATGCAAATGGCAATGAAAAGAAAGCTGAAATAGCAATACTCATATCAGACAAAATAGACTTTAAAACAAAAACTGTAACAAGAGACAAAGAAGGGCATTACGTAATGATCAAGGGAACAATCCAACAAGAGGATATAACACTTGTAAATATCTATGCACTCAACGTAGGAACACCTAAATATATAAAGCAATTATTAACAGACATAAAAGGAGAAATAGACAGTAACACAATAATAGTAGGGGACTTTAACACTCCACTTATATCAACGGATAGATCATCCAAACAGAAGGTCACTAAGGAAACATTGGCCTTAAATGACACACTAGAACAGATGGACCTAGTACATATATACAGAACATTCCATCCAAAAACCGAAGAATACACATTCTTTTAAAATACACATGGATGGGGCCGGCCCCGTGGCTCAGCGGTTAAGTGCGCGTGCTCCGCTGCTGGCAGCCCAGGTTCGGATCCCGGGTGCGCACTGATGCACCGCTTCTCCGGCCATGCTGAGGCCGCGTCGCACATACAGCAACTAGAAGGATGTGCCGCTATGACATACGACAATCTGCTGGGGCTTTGGGGGGGGAAATAAATAAATAAATAAAATCTTAAAAAATAAATAAATAAAATAAAATACACATGGAACATTATCCAAGATTGATCACATATTAGGCCACAAAACAAGTCTCCATAGATTAAGAAGATTGAAATAATACCAAACATCTTTTCTGACCACAACGGTATGAAACTAGAAATCAACTATAGGAAGAAAATCAGAAAAGCCACAATATGTGGAGATTAAACAAAATGATACTGAAAAACGATTAGATCAACAAAAAAATCAAAAGAGAAATCAAAAACTACCTGGAGACAAATGAAAATGAAAATATGGCATGCCAGAATTTATGGGATACAGCAAAAGTGGTTCTAAGAGGGAAGTTTATAGCAATACAGGCCTATCTCAACAAACAAGAAAATTCTCAAATAAACAATCTAACAATGCACCTAAAGGAACTGGAAAAAGAAGAACAAACAAAGCCCAAAATCAGTAGAAGAAGAGAAATAATAAAAATCAGAGCAGAAATAAATGACACAGAGAATAAAAAAAAATAGAAAAAATCAATGAAACCAAGAGCTGCTTCTTTGAAAAGATAAACAAAATTGACAAACCTTTAGCTACACTCACCAAGAAAAAAAGAGAGAAGGCTCAAATAAGTAAAATCAGAAATGAAAGAGGAGAAATTACAACAGACACCTCAGAAATACAAAAAATTATAAGAGAATACTATGAAAGGCTATATGCCAACAAATTGGACAATCTGGAAGAAACGGATAAATTCTTAGAATCATGCAACCTTCCAAAACTGGATCAAGAAGAAATAGAGAATTTGAATAGACCAATCACCAGTAAGGAGATCAAAACAGTAATCAAAATCCTCCCCAAAAATAAAAGTCCAGGACCAGATGGCTTCCCTGGTGAATTCTACCAAACATTCAAAGAAGACTTACTACCTATCCTTCTCAAACTCTTCCAAAAAATTGAAGAGGAGGGGAAGCTCCCTAACTAATTCTATGAAGCCAACATTACCCTGATACCAAAAACAGACAAGGACAACACAAAAAAAGAAAATTACAGGCCAATATCACTGATGAATATCAATGCAAAAATCCTCAACAAAATACTAGCAAATCACATACAACAACATATTGAAAAGATTATACACCATAATCAGGTGGGATTTATTCCAGGGATGCAGGGATGGTTCAAAATTCTCAAATCAATCAACATGATACACCACATTAATAAAATGAAGAATAAAAATCACATGATCATCTCAATAGATGCACAGAAAGCATTTCACAAGATACAGCATCCATTCATGATAAAAACTCTGAATAAAATGGGTATAGAAGGAAAGTACCTCAACATAATAGAGGCCATATAGGACAAACCCACAGCTAATATCATCCTCAATGGTGAAAAACTGAACGCTATCCCTCTCAGAACAGCAACCAGACAAGGATGCCCACTTTCACCACTCCTATTTAACATAGTATTGGAATACCTAACCAGAGCAATCAGGCAAGAGAAAGAAATAAAAGGGATCCAAATGGGAAAGGAAGAAGTGAAACTGTCACTATTTGCAGATGACATGATTTTATATATAGAAAACCCTAAAGAATCCACCAAAAAACTTTTAGAAGTAACAAATGAATACACTAAAGTTGCAGGATACAAAGTCAACACACAAAAATCCGTTGTATTTCTATACACTAACAGCAAAGTAGCAGAAAGAGAAATCAAGAATGCAATCCCATTTACAATTGCAACAAAGAGAATAAAATACCTAGGAATAAACTTAACCAAAGAAGCGAAATATCTGTACACTGAAAACTATAAAACATTGCTGAAAGAAATTGAAGAAGACACAAAGAAATGGAAAGATATTCTTTGCTTTTGGATTGCAAGAATTAACATAGTTAAGATGTCCATGCTTCCTAAAGCAATCTGTAGATTCAATGCAATCCCCATCAAAGTTCCAACATTTTTCATAGAAATAGAGCAAAGAATCCTAAAATTTATATGGAACAACAAAAGACCCTGAGTAGCCAAAGGAAACCTGAGAAAACAGAACAAAGCTGGAGGTATCACACTCCCTGATTTCAAAATATACTACAAAGCTATAGTAACCAAAACAGCATGGTACTGGCACAAAAACAGATATACAGATCAATGGAATAGAATCGAAAGCCCAGAAATAAACCCACGCATCTATGGACAGCTAATCTTTGACAAAGGAGCCAGGAACATACAATGGAGAAAAAAAAAGTCTCTTCAAGAAATGGTGCTGGGAAAACTGGGCAGCCACATGCAAAAAAATTGAAAGTAGGCCACTACCTTACATCATACACAAAAATTAACTCAAAATGGATTAAAGACTTGAATGTAAGACCTGAAACCATGAAACTTCTAGAAAACATAGGCAGTACGCTCTTTGACATCGGTCTTAGCAACATATTTTCAAGCACCATGTCTGACTGGGTAAGAGAAATAATAGAAAAAATAAACAAATGGGACTACATCAAACTAAAAAGCTTCTGCACAGCAAAGGAAGCCATCAACAAAATGAAAAGACAACCTAACAATTTGGAGAAGATATTTGCAAGCCATATATCTGATAAGGGGTTAATCTCCAAAATATATAAAGAACTCATACATCTCAACAACAAAAAAACTAACAACCCAATTAAAAAAAATGGGCAAAAGACCTAAACAGACATTTCTCCAAAGAAGATATACAAATGGCCAACAGGCACATGAAAAGATGTTCAACATCATTAACTATCAGGGAAATGCAAATCAAAACTACAATGAGACATCACCTCATGCCCGTCAGAATGGCTATAATTAACCACACAGGAAACAGCAAGTGTTGGAGATAATGTGGAGAGAAGGGAACTCTGCTACACTGCTGGTGGGAGTGCAAACTGGTGCAGCCACTATGGAAAACAGTATGGAGATTCCTCAAAAAATTAAGGATAGAGCTACCATATGATCCAGCTATTCCACTGCGGGTATTTATCCAAAGAACATGAAAACATCAATGTGTAAAGATACATGCACCCCTGTGTTCATTGCAGCATTATTCACAATAGCCAAGACTTGGAAGCAACCTAAGTGCCCACCAAGAGACGAATGGATGAAGAAGATTTGATACATATACACAATGGAATACTACTCAGCCATAAGAAATGGTGAAATCCAGCCATTTGTGACAACACGGATGGACATTGAGGGTCATAGGCTAAGTGAAATAAGTCAGAGGGAGAAGGTCAAATACTGTATGATCTCACTCATTAAGTAGTAGATAAAAAGAACAGCAAACAAACACATAGACACAGAGATTGGATTGGTGGTTACCAAAGGGGAAGAGGGGAGGGAGGAGGGCAAAAGGGATGATTAGGTACATGTGTGTGGCGATGGGTTGTAATTAGTATTTAGGTGGTGAACATGATGTAATCCATGTAGAAATAGAAGTATAATGATGTACCCCTGAAATTTATGCAGTGTTATAAACCAATGTTACCACACAAAAAAAATATTAAATCAGTAAACAAAACTTATGGAAAAAAAAAAGTGATCGCCTAGGGCACAGGAAGAATGAGTGGGGAAAAATGCAGAGTGATTGCTAATGGGTATGGGGTTTCTTTTTGGGTGATGATAATGCTCTATAGCTGATGATGATAATGGTTACACCACTCTGTGATATACCAAAAACCACTGATTTGATTTGTACACTTTAAATAGATAAATTGTGTGTTAAGTGAATTATATCTCAATAGAGTTAGTATATAAAAAAAAAAAATAATACTTCTGCTTCCAGCCAAGGTAGAGTAACACGTATCAAATTTACTCTCCAACTTGAAGCATCCCTGCCGCTAAAAAATCCAGACAAAAGATATGAAACTAGGGCTTTCAAGACACTAGCTATCAGGCAATGAAAAATAGTCATCCCTGAGAAACGGGAAACCAATGAAATGAGCCCTAAGATTGCCCAGCTTACTGCTATGAGAGAGTTTTCAGGTCATGACACAATGAGGAGGAGCCCAGGAGGATCCCAGCATACTCCAAGTTGAGGAGATGGAGCTGAGAGTCCCGGGAGACTAAAGTGGGTAGAGTTCATAGGTCAGAGTACTAAAAAGGAGAGAGCTGCACAAAAAAAGACCCCTAGAGATCTACAGAGTTTCTCTTTGAGTATTCAGCAGAGTACTGATCAGTGCACTCATGTGAGGAAACTGCCCAAAGCCAGGGAAAAAGCCATACAACAAAAGAATTAAAGAGAATGCAACATTCATATGGGGCCAGGAATAGTGCCTGTTCTCACCAGCCGGAATGGAGTAATTCATCATTCAAAAGGCATTGAGTAGAGTACTTGGGAATGTCTTATCTCAATAATGGGAAATAGTTAGCCCTAGATTGAGTACTATTCCAGACTCACATAATAAATCATAAAAACAAGACCTCTAAGGGTCATTTTCCAAGTGACATTAACTGCATCCCAGAGCAAACTTCAAGATTTATAGGAATACAAAAATATCCAACACACAACAAGGTGAAATCCACAATACCTGGCATCCAATCAAAGCTTACTGGGCATGCAAGCAACCAGGAAAACACAACCCATAATGAGGAGAATAATCATTTGAAATCAACCAAGAACTAACACAGATGTTACAATTAGCAGTGAAGGACACATGAAAATATTTATTATAACTGTATTACATGTTTAAAGAATTAGCTAGAGATATAGAAGATATTAAAAAAAAAACCCTAATTGAACTTCTAGAGATTAAAAACTACAACGTATGAGACGAAAAGTATACTGGATGAGGTTAACAACAAATTAGACATTGCAGAAAAATAGATTAGTGAACCTGAAGTCATAGCAATAGAAACTATCAACTATCAAAAATTAAACACATAGAGAAAAGAGAATTTTAATGACTATAAACCTGCTTCTATGAGTTTGACTTTTTTAGTTTCCACATATAAGTGAGATCATACAGTATTTGTCTATCTGTGTCTGGTTTATTTCACTTAACATAATGTCCCGGGCTGGCCCCGTGGCTTAGCGGTTAAGTGCACGCGCTCTGCTACTGGCGGCCTGGGTTCGGATCCCAGGCGTGCACAGAGACACCGCTTCTCCAGCCATGCTGAGGCCATGTCCCACATACAGCAACTAGAAGGATGTGCAGCTATGACATACAACTATCTACTGGGGCTTTGGGGGAAAAATAAATAAATAAAATTATTAAAAAAAAGACATAATGTCCACCAGTTTCATCCATGTCGTTGCAAATGGCAGGATTTCTTTTTTTATGGCTAAATAATATTCCATTATATATAATATATACTCAGTATATAATTATGTGTATATATATATATATAACATTTTTTTCTTTATTCATTCATCTATTGACAGAC
Organism: Diceros bicornis minor; assembly: GCF_020826845.1. Lineage (NCBI taxonomy): Eukaryota > Metazoa > Chordata > Mammalia > Perissodactyla > Rhinocerotidae > Diceros > Diceros bicornis. Next base: position 63,044,182 of record NC_080781.1, read on the forward strand.
ATGTCTTGGCTTTTGTGAATAATGCTGCAATGGACATAGGAGTGCAAATTTCTCGTCAAGAGAGTGATTTTATTTCCTTTGGCTATATACCCAGGAGAGGGATTGCTGTATCATATGGTAGTTCTATTTTTAATTTCTTGAGGAACCTCCACACTGTTTTCCATAATGACTGTACCAGTTTACGTTCCCACCAACAGTTTATAAAGGTCCCCTTTTCTCCACATCCTCACCAACACTCGTTATGTCTTGTCTTTTGATAATAGCCATCCTAACAGGTGTGAAGTGGTATCTCATTGTGGTTTTGATTTGCATTTCCCTGATGATTAGTGATGTTGAGCACCTTTTCATATGTATTTTAGCCATTGTATGTCTTCTTCAGAAAAATATCTATTCTAGTCCTTTGCTCATTTTTAATTAGGTGGAAATTTTTTGCTATTGAGTTATAGGAGTTCCTTATATATTTTGGATATTAACCCTTTATCAGATATATGGTTTGCAAATATTTTCTCTTATTCTGTAGATTGCCTTTTAATTTTGTTTCTTTTGCTGTGCAGAAGCTTTTTAGTTTGATGTAGTCCCACTTGCTTATTTTTGCTTTTTTTTTTTTTTTTTGCCTGTGCTTTTGGTGTCATTGTCAAGACCCACATAGAGGAGCTTTTTCCCTATATTTTCTTCTAGGAGTTTTATGGTTTCAGGTCTTTCATTTAAGTCTTTAATCCATTTTGAGTTAATTTTTGTATAAGATAAAAGTCCAATTTTGTTCTTTTGCATATGGGTATCCAGTTTTCTCAACACTATTTATTGAAGAGACATCCTTTCTCCATTGTGCACTCTTGGAACCTTGTCAAAGTGTAGATGACAATATATGTGTAGGTTTCTTTTTGGGCTTGCAATTCTGTTCCATTTGGTCTATGTGTCTGTTTTTATGCCAAATGCTGTTTTGATTACTGTAGCTTTGTAGTATAGTTTGAAATCAGAAGTGTGATGCCTTCCTCATTCTTTTTCAAGATTGCTTTGGCTATCCATGGTCTTTTGTGGTTTCAACCAAATTTTTGAGTTGTTTTTTCTATTTCTGTGCAAAATGCAATTGGAATTTTGATAGGGATTGCATTGAATCTGAAGGCATCCAAATCAGTTAGGGAGAAGTTAAATTGTCTATGTTTGCAGATGACATGATCTTATATCTAGAAAACCCTAAAGACTTCACCAGAAAACTGTTAGAACCAACAAACAAATTCAATAAAGTTACAGGATACAAAATCAACATACAAAAATCAGTTGCATTTCTATACACTAATAAAGAATTGTGAAAAAAATCTCATTTCCAATAGCATCAAAAAGAATAAAATACTGATGCATAAATTTAACCAAAGAGGTGAAAAATCTGTATGCTGAAACCTATATGATATTGATGAAAGAAATTAAACAAGACAGAAAAAAATTGAAAGCTATCCTATGTTCACAGATTGGAAGAATTAATATTGTGATGACTTTTTTTTTCTTTTTTTGGCTAAGGAAGATTCGCCCTGAGCTAATATCTGTTGCCAATCTTCCTCTTTTTTTTTGCTTGTGGAAGATTAGCCCTGAGCTAACATCTGTGCCAATCTTCCTCTATTTTGTATGTGGGTTGCAGCCACAGCATGGCTGATGAGTGATGTAGGTCTACACCTGGGATCCCAAGCCGTGAACCTCGGCTGCAAAAGTGGAGCACACTGAACTTAACCACTATGCCAAGGGGCTGGCCCCTGTGATGACTTTTTTGATGTGTCAACTTGGGTAGGCTACAGTCCCTAGTTATTCAGTCAAACACTAATCTAGGTGTTGCTGTGAAGATATTTTGCAGGTGAAACTAAAGCCCCTAATCAGTTGACTTTAAGTAAGGGATTTTTTTCCTAGGTTATCTGGGTCGACCTAGCTAAGTCCATTGGAAGTTGGTAAAAGCAGAGCTGATATTTCCCTGGGATAGAGAACAATTTCCACCTGTGGATCACAGCTTTGGCTGATATGACCATAAAATTCTATCATGCTCATGATCTTCTCTTCCTGACTGCCTGAAGACAACAGTTTCAGCCTGTGCTATGGGTTCTAATCTGCCTGTAATTTTCCTTTCCTGACTGCCTGCCCTATGGATTTTGGATCTTTTTAGCCAGTCCACACATAACTTCACAATTGTGTGAGTCAATTCCTTGTAATAAATCTCTCTCTCCACACAGACACACACATACATACATCCTACTGATTCTGCTTTCTGATGTCAGTCACCCTAAGACTCCCAAGTCATTCTTCAGTTTGAGTGTACTCAGACAGCTATGTCTATCCCTTTTATGACTCTATCTCTTACCTTTCCCCAATTTATGAAATAATTCTACTATGTTCTCTGGAATTTGTGGACAATCATCACCAAATTCCCCTATATCCACAACTGCTTCTTTATATATTATCTTCATCTTCTTGCTTAACTGAAATAAAACTCTTCTCTAAGGTCTTTACTCTCCCTGAAATCCTCTTAAATGACACTGTTTTCCCTCCCACTCCTCTATCACCACAAGACCTGGAAGTGGAGGGGGTGTCCTCTTCATTTTCACTTCCAGGCCATTCTCCTCCCTCCTCAATAACAACCCCCAGCTCTGAATCTCATGTCAACAGATTATATCACCCACTCTCTGTCCTCGGAGCAATCAGCCACTGACCCTTGGATCACTCACACTTACTTCTTGAAGATTTTAGCATCTGGTTCACTGTCACTCCCTCTAACACTATTCCTGTAATAATTCTTGGTTATATCAGTATCCACATAGATGATCTTTTTAATAGTCTAGCCTCTCAGTTCCTTGACCTCTTCTCCTCTAGTTATCTTGTCTTCCACTCTACTTTATCCACTAACCCACATGGCTATACCATCAACCTTAATATTACTAAAAGCTACTATTCCTGTCTTCTCTCAGTTTCAAGCATCCCACTCTTCAACTACCACCTCCTTTTTTCTAACTCTTTCCTTATCATTCCCCCACTCTAATAATGTTTCAGCCCCACTCATTGAATCAACTACTCTCACTCTCCTTCATGTCCTGGTTTCTCTCCCGACCCAGCATAAATTCTATGGTCAATCATTATATTAATGCTTCTACATGTGCTCTCAGTTCCTCTGCCCCTCTCTCACTTCTTATTCAAATGGCTAAACCTCAATATTGGTTAAATCCAACTCTCCACCTATTATGCACCTGCATAACTGAATTTAGAAAAACAAACAACCATGCAGACTGGTCTCATTTTACGTTCATAAGGAATATTGGTCTGTAGTTTTCTTTCTATGTGTCTTTGTTTGGCTTTGGTATTAGAGTAACACTGGGCTCATATTATGAGTTGGGAAATTCTCCCTCCTCTTTTATTTTTTGGAAGAGATTGTGTATGATCAATGTTATTTCTTTCTTAAATGTTTAGTAGAATTTGTGAGTAAAACCACCTAGGCCTGGAAGATTTTTAACTACTAATTCAGTTTCCTTAAGAGATATTAGACTATTCAGGTTATCTATTTCTTTTTGACTGAGTTTTGATAATTTGTATCCGTCAAGGAATTGGTCCACTTCATCAAAGGTGTCAAATTTATGGGCATAAAGTTGTTTGTAGTATTCATTATATGTATAATGTCTGAAGAATAAGCCACCATTAAAATAACAAAACAAAGAGTTATAGCCAATAATCTAAAAAAGGCAAAATGGAATCATGAAAATTATTTAAATAATTCAAAAGAAGGCAAAAAAAAAAAGAGGAAAGAGGAAACAAAAATCAAATGGAACAAATAGAAAACAAATCTTAAATGATACACTTAAATCTAAGCATATATAAAATTACATTAAATGAAAATGACATCAACACTTCAGTGAAAAGGTGGAGATTATCAAATTGGATAAAAAAGCAATACCCAACTATATTTGCTGCCTATAAGAAACACACTTTAAATATAAAGATACAAATAGGTTACCCAAAAAAGAATGGAAAAAATATATCATGGTAACTCTAGTCAAAAGGAATCTGCTGTTGCTATTAATATCAGATAAAACAGATTTCAGAGCAAAAGATATTACTAGGAATAAAGAAGGTCATTTCATAATGATAAAGGGTTTGATTCATAAGGAAGGAATAACATTCCTAAACATATATGTATTTAATAAAAGAGCTCCAAAATACATGAAGCAAAAACTGATAGAACTGCAAGGAAAAGTTTTAAAAATCCATGATTTTGATTGGAGATTTCAATACCCCCCTCTCAACATTTGGACAAGTAGAAAATCAGTAAAGATATAGAAGATTTAAATGCTATAAACCAACTCGACCTAATTCACATTTATGGAACATTCCAGCCAATGACAGAACAATACTTATTCTTTTGAAGTGTACATGGAACACTCACCAAGATAGACCATATTCAAGGCAATAAAAGAAACCTTAAAAAATTAAAAAGATTCAATTTATAGAAAGTATGTATTCTCACCAAAATGGAATTAAATTAGAAATCGAAAGGGACAATTAGGCATACGTGTATGGTGATGGATTGTAATTAGTCTTTGGTTGGTGAACATGATGTAATCTATACAGAAATTGAAATATGATGTACACCTGAAATTTATATAATGTTATAAACCATGTTACTTCAATAAAAAAAATAAATCAGTAACAGAAAGATACCTGGAAAATCTCCAAATATTTAAAAACAAAATAACACCTTTCTAAATAGCCCATTAGTCAAAGAAGAAATCTAAAGGGTAATTAGAACATATGTTAATCTTAACAAAAATGAAAACAGAACATATCACAATTTGTGGGATGCTACTAAAGCAGTGTGAAGGGGAAAATTTATAGTACAAAAACAGCTATATTAGAAAAGAGCAAAAGGTCTAAAGTCAATGACGTCAGCTTCAACCTTAAGAAATTACAAAAAGAAGAGCAAATTAGACCAAAAATAAGCAGAAGAAAGGAAATAATAATAACAATCAGAGTGGAAATCAATGACAGGAAACAATAGAGAAAAATCAATGAAACCAAAAGCTGGTTCTTTTTTTTGTTTTCTATTGAAGTATAGTTGACATACAATATTATACTAGTTTCAGGTGTACAACATAGTGATTCAACATTTATATACATTATGAAATGATCACCATGAGGAGTCTAGTTACCATCTGTCCCCATGCAAAGTTATTAGAGTATTATTGACTATATTCCCTATGCAGTACATTACATCCCCATAACTTATTTATTTTATAACTGTAAGTTCATATCTCTTAATCCCCTTCACCTATTTCACCCATCCCTCTTCTTCTCTCCCCTCTGGCAACCAGTTTGTTCTCTGTGTCTATGAGTCTGTTTCTGTTTTTTGTTTGTTCATTTGTTTTGTTTTTAGATGCCACATATAAGTGAAATTACACAATATTTGTCTTTCTCTGTCTGACTTATTTTACTTAGCGTAATACTCTCTAGGTCCATCTATATTGTCACAAATGGCAACATTTCTTTCTTTTTTTACGGCTGAGTAGTAAAATAAGCTGAGGTATCTCCATACTGTTTTCCGTAGTGGATGCACCAATTTACGTTCCCACCAACACTGCACAAGGGTTCCCTTTTCTCCACAACCTCACCAACACTTGTTATTTCTTGTCTTTTTGATAATAGCCATTCCAACAGGTGTGAGGTGATGTCTTGTTGTTTTGATTTGCATTTCCCTGATGATTAGTGATGTTGAGTATCTTTTCATGTGTCTCTTGGCCATCTGTATGTCTTCTTTGGAAAAATGTCTATTCAGATCGTCTGCCCATTTTTTAATCAGATTGTGTGGTTTTTTGCTATTGAGTTCTTTATATACTTTGGATTTTAACCCCTTATCAGATATACCATTTGCAAATATCTTCTCCCAACTGTTAGATTGTCTTTTCATTTTGTTGATGGTTTCCTTCGCTGTGCAAAAGCTTTTCAGTTTGATGTAGTCCCATTTGTTTATTTTTACTTTTGTTGCCCTGGCCTGAGGAGACAGATCCAAAAAAATATTGCTAACACTGATGTCAAGGAGCTTACGTTGTATGTTTTCTTCTAGGAGTTTTATGGCTTCAGGTCTTACATTTAAGTCTTTAATTCATTACAAGTTTGTTTTTGTATACAGTATGAGAAAAGTGGTCCAGTTTCATTCTTTTCACGTAGCTGTCCAGTTTTCCCAACACCATTTATTGAAGAGACTATCTTGTCCCCATTGTATATTCTTCCCTCCTTTGTCATAGATTAATTGACTATATAAGCATGGGTTTATTTCTGGGAAAGCTGGTTCTTTAAAAAGATAAAGAAAATAGATAAACCTCTAGCCAGACTGACCAAGAAAACATAGATATGACATTATTGCTAATACCAGAAACTAGAGAAGTGACATCACTACAGATTCCACAGAATATTAAAATGATGATGGAATAATCTGAACAACTATATGCCTATAGATTTGACAATTTAGACGAAATGGATGAATTCTTTGAAAGAAACAAACTACTAAAGCTCACATAAGAAAAATTGGATAATCTAAATAGCCCTATATTAATGAAATTGAATTGGTAGTTAAAACTCTTGCCACAAAAGAAAATTTTTAAAAAGGAAAATTAATAAAAAAGGAAAATATTCTAAAAAAAAAAATCTTCCAATAAAGAAATGCTAGGCCCCAAATGACTTCACTGGTGAAATCTACCAAAAGTGCCAATTCTATACTAACTTCTCCAGAAATTTGAAGAGAAGAGAATATTTCCCAACTCATAACAATTGATAATAAAATATTTTCTATGAGACCAGCACTACCTTGATACAAAAGTTTTCTAAACAAAATTTCAGCAAATTGAATCCAACAATTCATAAAAAAGATAATAATACATCATGACAAAGTGTGATTTTTCCCAGAAATGCAGAGATGGTTTAACATTTGAAAATCAGTCAATGTAATTCACTATATTAACAAACTAAAAAGGAAAAACTATATGATCATCTTAAAAAATGCAGAAAAAGCACTTGACAATATTCAGTATCCATTTCTGATATAAATTCTCAGCAAAGCAGAAAGAGAAGAGAACTTTCCTCAACCTGATGAAAAGCATCTACAAAAAAACTACAGTTAGTATCATACCTCTTGGTGAAAGATCAGGAACAGGAACATTGTATTCAACATTGTATTCAACATTTCTAGCCAGTGCAATCAGGCAAGACAAAGAAATAAAAGATATCAGATTGGAAAGGAAGAAGTTAAACTATCCTTATTCACAGACATAATAATCTATGCATAAAATCTTATAGAATTTTTCAGAAAATCTGCTTAAACATTTAAGTGTGTTTATCAAGATTGCAGAATACAAGATCAATATATAAAAATTGTGTTTCTATATACTAGCAATGAAAAATCGATAAGCAAAGTTCAGAAAACAACACCATTAGCAATAGCAACAAAATACTTAGTGATAACTAAACCAATAACTAATCCAAAATACTTATGGATGAATCTGACAAAAGATGTGAAAGATCTGAACATTGAAAATTACAGAACATTGCTGAGAGAAATTGAAGACCCAAATAATTGGGGAGATATATCATGTTTATGGAGCAGAAGACTCAACATTATCAAGGTGTCAACTCTCCCTAAACTAATCTATAGATTCAAATGTAATCCCAATCAAAATCCCTACAGGCTCTTATAGAAATTGATGAGCTGATCTTAAACTTTATATGGAAATGCAAAGGACGTAGAATAGCTAAAACAACTTTGAAGAAGAACAAAGTTAGAGGGGTAATATTACTTGATTTCAAGACTTCTTTTAAAGCTACAGTAATATAGACATCATGATATTAGTGCAAAATAAATAAATAGATCAATGGAACAAAATAGAAAGTCCACATATAGATTTATGCATATATGGACAACTGATTTTTCACAAAGATAAATAGGCAATTCAGTGGGGAAACAATAATCTTTTTAATAAATGATGTTAAAACAATTGGATGTATATCTGTATGTAAAAAAAGGAATTCTATCCATACCTTGCATCTATAAAAAAATTAGCTCAAAATGGATCATAGACCTAAACGTAATACTTCTAGATAGAAGATCATAGACCTAATATAAAACTTCTAGAAGAAAACAGAAAAAACCCTTGTGAACTTGGGTTAGGCAAAAGTTTCTTAGATATGACACCAAAAACATAATCCATAAAAAAATTGATAGGGCCGGTCCAACGGCGTAGCAGTTAAGTGCATGTGTTCTGTTGCTGGAGACCTGGGTTCAGATCCCGGGCGTGCACCAACAAGCGCGATTGACAACATGGCGCTTGTCAGGCCATGCTGTGGCGGCATCCCACATAAAGTGGAGGAAGATGGGCACAGATTTAGCTCAGGGCCAGTCTTCCTCAGCAAAAAGAGGAGGATTGGCATGGATATTAGCTCAGGGCTGATCTTCCTCACACACACACAAAAAATTGATAAATTGGATTTAATAAAAATGAAAAATTTTTGTTCTTCAAAAGTATGGTGAAGAAAATAGGAAGACAATCCACAAAAAAAATGAGAGAATATATGTGCAAAGCATATATCTGGTAAAGGACCAGTACCCAGAATATATAAAATACTGTTGAAACTTAACACTAAAAAAAACAAACAACCCGGGGCCGGCCCCATGGCTTAGTGATTAAGTGCGCATGCTCCACTACTGGCGGCCCAGGTTCGGATCCCGGGTGCGCACCCACGCACCACTTGTTCAGCCGTGCTGAGGCAGCATCCCACATACAGCAACTAGAAGGATATGCAACTATAACATACAACTATCTACTGGGGCTTTGGGGAGAATAAGGGGAAAAAAGGAGGAGGATTGGCAATGGATGTTAGCTCAGGGATGATCTTCCTCAGCAAAAAGAGGAGGATTGGCATGGATGTTAGCTCAGGGCTGATCTTCCTCACAAAAAAAAAAATTAAAAAATGGGCAAAAGTTATGAACAGACATTTCACCAAAGAAGACGTATGGATGGCAAATAATCACATGAAAAGATTCTCAACATCATTAGTCATTGGGGAAATGTAAATAAAACTGCAATGAGATATGTACTATTAAAATGGTTAAAATTAAAATTTTGATCATACCAAGAGTTGACAAGGAGGTGGAGGAACTGGAACTCTCATACATTGTAGGTGGGAATGTAAATGGTACAACCATTTTGGAAAACAGTTTGGCAGGTTCTTAAAAAGTTAAACATACATTTGCCGTATGATCCAGCCATACTACTCTTATGTTTTTACCCAAGAAGAAATTAAAACGTGTCAAAATAAATACTTGTACATCAACATTCATATAAACTTTATTTGTAGTGGTCAAACACTGGAAACAACTCAAATGTCTCTCAGTTGGGGAATGGATAAATACTGTGATGTGTACAATAGAATACATACAATAGAATACCTCTCAGCATTAAAAAGGAATAAACTATTCCATATCATTCCATTTATGTAAAACTCTAAGAAATGCAAACTAATACATAATGGCAGAAATCAGGTCAGTAGTTGCCTTGAGACAAGGCTGAAAGGGGAGGGATTTCAAAGGAGCCTGAGGAAACTTTAAAGAGTGGGGGATATGTTCAATATCTTAATTGTGTGTGTATATATGTCAAATGTGTATATATGTCAAAACTGTGTGTGTATATATGTCAAATCTTACTAAATTGTGTATTTTAAATATGTGCAATTTTGCTGTATGCCAATTATATCTCAACAAAGCTGTTAAATTAAATGATCCCAGCAAGGTTTTTTTTGTGGACATAGATAAGTTTATTCTAAAATTTATATGGAAAGGCACAGTACCTAGATTAACGCAATCCTGAAAAAGAAGAATAAAGTGGGAAAAATCATTCTACCCACTATTAAGGCCTACTATATAGCCACAGTAATCAAAACAGTGTCATATTGGAAGGATAGACACATAGATCAATAGAACAGAATAGAGAACCTAGAAATAGAACCACACAAATATGCCCAACTGATTTTGGACAAAGGTGCAAAACCAATTCAATTGAGGAAGCATAGACTTTTCAACAAATGGTGCTAGAGCGATTGAACATCTATAGGCAGAAAAATGAACCTCTATCTAAACCTCACATCTAATACAAAATTAACTCAAGATGGATCACAGACTTAAAAGTAAAATGTAAAACTATAAAAAATTTGGAAAAAAAATAGAGAAAACCTCCAAGATACAGGACTAGTCAGAGTTCTTAGACTTTACACTGAAAGCATGATCCATAAAAGGAAATATTGGTAAATTGGATTTTATCAAAGTTAAAAAAACTTTTGCTTTGTGAAAGACTATGTTAAGGGGATGAACAGACAAGCTACAGACTGGGAGAAAATATCTGCAAACCACATATTTGAAGAAAGAACTTGTGCCTAGAATATTTAAATAACTCCAAAAACTTAACAGCAAATAATTCAATCCAGCTAGAAAATGGGTAAAAGACATGAAGAGATCAAGAAGATACACAGATGGCAAATAAGCTCATGAAAATATGTCAACATCGCTAAACATTGGGGCAAAGAAAATTGCTCTATATTATGGGTACAAGGAGATATCACTACACACCTATCAGAATGGCTAAAATAAAAAAAAAATAGTGACAACACCAAGTGCTGGTGAGGATGCAGATAAACTGGATCACTCATACATTGCTAGTGGGAATGTAAAATGGTACAGCCACTCTGGAAAACAATTTGACAGTTTCTTATAAAACTAAACATGTGACTAACACATGACACAGCAATAGCACTCCTGAGCAATTTCTCTTCCAGAGAAATGAAAATCTATGTTCACACAAAAACCTGTGCATAGCATGGTGACTACAGTTAACAATGCTGTATTGTATATTTGAAAGTTGCTAAGAGAGTAGATCTTAAAATTTCTCATCACATGAAAAAAATATTGTAACTATGCGTGGTGATGGATGTTAACTTACTGTAAAAATCATTTTGCAATGTATACATATATCAAATCATTATGTTGTACACCTAAAACTAATACAATGCTATATGTCAATTATATCTCAATTTAAAAATCCTATACACATATGTTCATAGCAGCTTTATTCATAACAGTCAAAAATTAGAAACAACCCAGATAGCATTCAAGTGAATGATTACATAAACTGTGGTAATCCATACCACAGAATACTACTTAGCAATAAAAAGGAATGAACTATTGATACACACAACTTGGGTAAATCTCCAGGTAATTATCCTGAGTGAAAATCTAACCCCACAAGGTTGTATGCTGTCTGATTCCATTTATATAATATTCTTTTTTTCTTTCTTTTCTTTTTTTTATTGCAGTAACATTGGTTTATAACATTGTACAAATTTCAGGTGTACACAATCATACTTCTATTTCTGCATAGATTACATCATGTTCACCACCCAAATACTAATTACAATCCATCACCACACACATGTGCCTAATCATCCCTTTCACCCTCCTTCCTCCCTCCTTCCCCTCTGGTAACCACCAATCCAATCTCTGTCTCTACGTGTTTGTTTGTTGTTGTTTTTATCTTCTATTTATGAGTGAGATCATACAGTACTTGACTTTCTGCCTCTGACTTATTTCGCTTAGCATAATACCCTCAATGTCCATCCATGTTGTCAGAAATGGCTGGATTTCATCGTTTCTTATGGCTGAGTAGTATTCCATTGTGTATATATACCACATCTTCCTTATCTATTTGTCCCTTGATGGGCACTTAGGCTGCTTCCAAGTCTTGGCTGTTGTGAATAATGCTGCAATGAACACAGGGGTGCGTGTATCTTTACACATTGGTGTTTTCATGTTCTTTGGATAAATACCCAGCAGTGGAATAGCTGGATCATATGGTAGTTCTAACCTCAATTTTTTGAGGAATCTCCATACTGTTTTCCATAGTGGCTGCACCAGTTTGTACTCCCACCAGCAGTGTATGAGAGTTCCCGTCTCTCCACAACCTCTCCAACACTTGTTGTTTCCCGTGTTGTTAATTATAGCCATTCTGATAGGTGTGAGGTGATAACTCATTGTAGTTTTGATTTGCATTTCCCTGATAGTTAATGATGCTGAACATGTTTTCATGTGCCTGTCGGCCGTCTATATATCTCCTTTGGAGAAATGTCTGTTCAGGTCTTTTGCCCATTTTTCAATTGGATTGTTAGGTTTTTGTTGTTGAGGTGTATGAGCTCTTTATATGTTTTGGAAATTAACCCCTTATCAGATATATGGTTTACAAATATCTTCTCCCAATTGTTAGGTTGTCTTTTCATTTTGCTGATGGTTTCCTTTGCTGTGCAGAAGCTTTTTTGTTTATTTTTTCTATTGTTTCTCTTGCCCAGTCAAACATGGTGCTTGAAAATATGTTGCTAAGACCAGTGTTGAAGAGTGTACTGCCTATGTTTTCTTCTAGAAGTTTCATGGTCTCAGGTCTTACATTCAAGTCTTTAATCCATTTTGAGTTAATTTTTGCATATGGTGTAAGATAATGGTCTACTTTCATTGTTTTGTATGTGGCTGCCCAGTTATCCCAACACCATTTGTTGAAGAGACTTTCCTTTCTCCATCGTACGTTCTTGGCTCCCTTGTCGAAAATTAGCTGTCCATAGATGTGTGAGTATATAATATTCTTGAAATGACAAAACTATAGAAGTGGAGAACAGATTTGTGGTTGCCAGGGGTTCAAGATGGGATGGGACAGGGGATGTATGGGAAAACAGTGTGTGTGGTCTTAAAGGGCAACATGAGAGATCCTTATAGTGATGAAACTGTTCTGTATCTTGACTTTGGTGATGGATAGAAGAACCTACACATGTGATAAAACTGTATAGAAGTAAACAGACACACACACACAACTGAGTCCAAGTAAAATTGGGATATCTGAATAAATCTAGTGCATTGTGTCAATGTCAATATCAAGGTTGTGATGGCGTACTACAGTTTTGCAAGATGTTGCCATTGGAGGAAACTGGGTGAAGGGTAAATGAGATTTCTCTGTATTATTTTTACAACTGCATATGAATCTACAATTGTCTCAAAATTAAAAGTTTAATTTAAAAAATCTCTGCTTAAAATACCTCCAAAAGAATTAAATGATGTAATTTATGTAAAAATGTCTGGCCCATTTTACATACTTAGCAAACATTCAAGGAAACCAAATCATAATCATAACAAGTCATTCACTCAATCAATTATTTGACATATACTTATTGAGGGTCTACTACATGTCAAGCACTATTCCAGGCTCTGGGTTATACAGCAATGGACAAAATAAAAGTGGGCTCCACTCTCATAGAACCCACAGTCCAGAGAAGGAGACTGACAGTAAACCAAAAAGCAAACAAATAATTGAAATTAAAAATTTTGAGAAATGCTCTGAAAGAAATGGACAGGGTGCTGTAATGGTGACCAACATGAATGGACCTCCTTTTGACAGAGTGATCTGGGGAAGCCTCTGTAAGGAGGCGATATTGAGGCTGAGAGCTGAAGGATGATAAGGAAGAAGCTACACTCTCTCATGTCGAAAAATGGGTGTGGAGGAGTCGGGGAGAATAAAGGACAGTCAAGGCAGAGGGAACAGCATGTGCAACAGCCCTGAAGCAAGAGAGTTGTATGGAGTTGGGAGGAAAGGGTAAAGAAAGAAGAGAGTTGAAGCAGAGGATATCTCCAGGGAGAGGAGATGAGCTCAGAGATGCAGCTAAAGTCAAGATTATGTAGTACCCTATCGACAATGGTAAGGATTTAGGATTTTATTCTGATTGAGATGGAAATCATTGGAGAGTTTTAAAGAGGGGAGTACTGTGATCTGCTTCATATTTTAAGCAGATTATACACATTGGTATATGAACAGAGTAAAGAAGAAAGTGGAAAGACCAACTAGAGGGTTGTTGCAGTTATCCAGTTAAGGGACAGTGGTTTAGCCCAGGGTGAAAAGGACTTACCTGTTAGCTTTGGAGAGGGAAGAAATGGCTTATATTATGGATATGTTAAGGTTTCTTACTAATGTCTCAGATAGAAAAGATCGTGTTGAATGTAAAATAGTAGCAAGTACCTCCAACAGGTGGCTAGAAATCCAAGAAATCAGCAGGGACTAAAGATATAGGTATGTGAGTTATTGTCAGTGAGGGTATGATTGAATGCTTGGGAATAGATGATATCACCAAAGGAGAAAGAGAGGCAAGAGAGGACAAAGAGGACCAAGGGTAGAATTGGGGATAGCACCAATATTTATTTTCTTTTTCTGTTAAAAACTAATTTTAATTACAAAAGTAATATAACAATATTATAGGAAATTTGGAAAGTAAAAATAGAAAAAAATCTAATCACCTAAATCAACCATTTTATCATTTGGAAGTATTTCTTCCTCCCAGGCTTTTAATATACCTCTTTTAACTAGTATGCATGTAATCTTATATCCTACTTCCTTAGTTAACAGTATGTTTCAGAATAATCTACTATTGGAAGTAGGAGAAGAGGCCCTAACAAAGCCAACAGAAGAAGCAGTTAGCAGAGGAAAATAATTTAAGGGAATAAGTGGCATTAGACTGTTATTGGTGACCTTGTAGAGGAAATATAGATATGTGTATAGATGAACAGTTTTCAGTTTGGTGGCAAAAGGAAAGGGAAGGACAAAATCTTGAGGTGGTGACTGGATCCAGCGAAGGTTTTTAGAACGAGAAATATCTGAGTGTGTTTATAGACAGAGGAAGGAAGCAGAAGAGAGGGAGAAATTGAAAACGTTGTTGACAGGATATAATTAATAGAGCACAGTCTCTACAGAAGTAGAAGCGGTCGGGATTAAAAGCAAGGAGTAAGACAAATTTCTTTCTCTGACGTAGGAGAGAAGGAGAAGAGACTGGGTAAGGGAGGAGTGTAGCTCATACTGGAAGATAACTAGAGAGTCTCAGTCAAGTAGAAGGTGAAGTCAAGGTTATTTCCTGAGAGTGAGGGAGTCAAAAGTGAATCAAGGGCTTTGGGAAGTGAATGTTTAGATTGGTTAAGACAGGAAGTGAACAAGATTTCAGAGCAGACCAATAACTAGAGTCATAGCATGTCAGAATTAGGACCTCCAACATCATCTAGTCCAGTTCTTTATTTACAGATGACAACTTGAGGCCCAGTTTAAGAGCAATGTGCCAAATTCACAGCTAGTAAAAGCTGGAGCTGGGATGTGAATCTAGGTCTATTGAAACCCCTGTCCAGCCCAGCAAAACAAGTTTAATGCTTTCCTTCTGATATATTCCTTAGGAGGGACATTTCCCTATCTCGCCAGAGACAGAACAAGGCAAAACCCAGCAGCAGCTTTATTCCAACTGCCAGCACTCTCCAAAATCTATATGTTGGCTGCCTTCTCTCTGAGAGTCATCTTAATGGACAATCCCTGGTCTAGAATACTGGAAAGCCAAGTACAGGCTTTCAAAAAAGGGTTGGAAGGCTTTTACCTTAATCAGTTAGACAATACTCCTCAAAAGACCTTCTTTCTTTTTCATCAGAATGAAATGGAGGATAGCAAAAAATTGTAAACAACCTAGGATGAACCAAGACTAGGGTCACAGTTTGATAAATGATGATCCATTAACATTAGAGAATACTATGCAGTCATTAAAATGATAACTATGAAGACCATAGAAATGAAAACATGCTTATGATACAATGATAAGAGAAAACAATTCAAAATGGCATGTATACTGTAGTTGCAATATGTAAAAATTATATACTCATTGAAGGTAACATTCAGAAAGGGAAAATTGTTCATGTGATGGAATTATAAATGTTATGATTTTTAGCCATTCTTTGTTATTGTTATAACATCTATTTAAATAAACATTTAATAAATAAAAAGTAACTATTATGTCCTCTGGAAAAGAAATACTTATTTTCACAGTTGCTGAAAATAAATGTTTTCTATTCTTAAATAAATTTAAATGGAGGCATGGAGGAGAAACTAGTCCATTGGAATGCTCAATTCACAGCACAGTAAGCAGAGGCATTCAGCAGTAATACGTTTTCTGGCGTCATAGGCACATTTTCTTGAGTACCTCTCCTTTAGCAACATCCCTTGTTTTCTCCTTTCCCTCCTCCAGGATTAGAAGCAGATAGCAGGAGCTGGTAGATTTAGAAGGGCAGCCCAGAGAGAAAAGAGATTTCAATATTAGGCTCCTAGGTGTTAGACCAACACTTGTTTCATTTATTTATTTGTTTTAAATTTATTTTTAACTTATTTTAGAAACTTTATTCCATAAAAGGAAAAAAAAATTTATCTGTAATCCCACCATCAAACACAATTGTTTCTGGAGATACGTTTTTATAGACTTACAATGAAAATGTCTATACAATTGTGTGTTCTATATTTGCCTCTTAACTTCTTAATGTTATTGTGTGTAGGCTTTTCTACGTTTATTGCAGTCCTCAGAATTATTATTTTTATTGTCCACATAATATTCCATTCAATCTACATGTCTTAATTCACTTTATTCTGATTTTGTTGGACATTTGGCTGTTTTTGAGATTATTCATAATGGCATGTAAAATGTATTTGTATATATAGTTTTTTCCTTCTTTTGAATGATTACCTTAAAGACAAATTTCCAGGAGTGGAATTACTACATGAAAGGGCATGAATATTTTTTTATGACTTCTGATGTGTATTGCCAAATTGCCCTTACCTGCTGCTGGAACACTGGGAGGATATCTTTCCATCCTCTTCCTCCAAGCCAAGCCAACATTGTGTTTGATAATATTTACTACTTTAATAAGTATAAAACGGTTATTGTTCTTTAGTGTCAGTGTGGTCAAATGTGTTAAATTGCATCGTCTAAGAACCAGAAGGAATCTTAGATCTGAGATTAGATCTGGGTGCCTCCTGAATCCTAGTCTATTGTCTCATTTTTTTTTCCTATTTTTTGTGTGTATGAATTGTCTGTTTCGTGCCTTTTCTGGCTGCCTAATGGCGTGGGTTGTTGCTGGAGAGGGGAGAGGGGAAGAGGGGCAACTACAAAAGCCTTCAGGTTAGCCCATGTCCCATGTTGCTCTTCCACACTACATAAGACATGCCAGGATGCCAAACATCTCCAGCTTGCTTTTGATTTCTGGACCTCTGCTGGTTTTCGGGGATACATAAAACCCAAAGGTATATAAGCACTTAATAGAAAATCAGTTACACAGTATGTGAAGTACTAGAAAAATTGGCAGAATCCTCCCTAATGTGTTCCTGAATTTTCCCAGTGGGGCTGCTCAGGGGGATTGTATTTACTTGCATTTTGTTGCCAAGCGAGAATCAAGGTGTTGTATTTCAACCAGATGTCCTGAGTTGGGCTCTACAAGATAGAGTAGCCAAGGGACACATGTGTTTTCCTTTATACAGAACTTCTCAGGCCACCACCAGCTGCTTTCAGTCTCATGGGTGGGTCTCTCCACTTGTCAGATTTTCTAGCTCCTGAGGCTTTGGAAAAGCCAGGCTTGGTTTCTTTAATCCGTTTTGGGCATTGCTAATTCTCTTGTAAGTATCAAGTTACACTTCCAACAGTTTCCTTAGGCCATCCCTCTGGCTGCCTCCTGCCAGGGCCCCAAAGCTTATAGGCCTGCTGACCTTAAAGCAGTCTGATTGCAACAGTTCTTTCTAGTGTCAAAGAAATTTGTGCAAGACTTTGAATGAACAAAAAAGATTACTGGATGTCCTGACTTGTGCACTCTTCTGTGTTATGTGCCTTTCATTGGCTTTGAGCTATTTGACAACTCTATTAAATTGCACAAAACCAAGAGCAATGCAAATTATTCTTATTCCTAGAAATGCAAATGAATTTTGTTTGGTGCAACGCATTTGGTTATTGTCCTGTGGATATGCACCAGTTTTGCATCTACAGTCATGCACCTCATAACGCCATTCCGGCCAACGACGGACCACATATACGACAGTGGTCCCATAAGATTAGTTCCATATAGCTAGGTGTGTAGTAGGCTATACCATCTAGGTTTGTGAAAGTACACTCTATGATGTTCACACAATGACAAAATCACCTAATGACGCATTTCTCAGAATGTATCCCCATTGTTAATTGATGCATGACTGTATTTGAAAATTCATTCCAGCATTCCTAATCGCCTATGGGACTCTATGTCCTTTGAATTCTCCTTTGAACTGGTTATAACATCTTGCTGCTTCCCTCATTAATTAATGAATTAAGTAAAATTTTTGACGTGTGTTCCTTTTACATTTGCATGAGAGTCATGATTTTACCTTTAAAAATTGTCCTTTAGGGGCCGGCCCCATGGCTGAGTGGTTAAAGTTCCACGTGCTCCACTTTGGTGGCATGGGTTCGTCGGTTCAGATCCCAGGTGTGGACCTACTCCACTCATCAGCTATGCTGTGGAGACATCCCACATGCAAAATAGAGGAAGATTGGCACAGATGTTAGCTCAGGATGAATCTTCCTCACCCCCAAAAAATAAAATTGTCCTTTAACACTAACTTGTCTTTCCCCAGGGGCTTACAAGCCCAGATGGGGCTTTCCTTTTGCCTTTTTGTCTGAATTGGAAGCATTTAGCTCTGTTCACTATGATATTTTCAATTTAACTTTTTTTTCTAAGGAGAAGAATTCAAAACAACAACTAATTTAGCTATAACTTCAACCAATGCTTCCTCCAGCCAGCTCTTCTCAAGATTCTGTTCTCCAGCTTCCCCAAAAGATATTTTTGGAAGAAGCAGTTTACTTTGACAGGAAGTTTTTTGGCCCCATCAGAATCTGCAGAAAGAAGCTCCCTGACCTGTCCAAAATAGGTCTGATCACCCCCTTGGAGGTTGGGGCTTCTCATAAATCAAGTGGTAGTTTGTCAGTGGGTTTTGACCTTTCCAAAAGGGCAATTTTATGTAGAAACCATTTGTACTAGAAACGTTTCATTTCTCTCTCAAATTTCAAAATTTTAAGAGTGCATTTAAGGGACAGCTTGGCAACTGCTTCTTCAAAAATAAATGTTACTAATTAAACAATCAAAATCAATTGCACAGAGACTTTTTTGGTGGTGGGATTCTGCAATAGTCAAGGTAAGATTAGGATTTACATTCAAGTGGTTGAATACAGGAATGACACTGGGTAAAATGAAGGGATACCTCAAGGCAAAGTACAAACTAGGAAAATGATTGGGGCTTAATAGGGAATGGGACTAGGAGTCAGACACCAGGCCAGTGATTTCTAGTCAATTTTCTGTTTCATGCTTTTGGCTCAGCAGAAGTAAAAGGAAAGTAATTCACGCACTTTGAAAATGCTTTAAGATTGTCAGGTATAGATACATAAGCCAGCGGCTTGGGGGGAAAGGAGGGAGGAGCAATTGGTTCTAGTCTAGGTAATTCAATAACTTGATGGGCATGATTGTTGGCCTTTCTGGGCTTTAGTCTCTTCTTCTGAAAAATGAATGGATTGTACTAGGTGGTCTCCAAAGGGCCTTCTGGTTCTGACCTCTTGAGTCAGCTATAGAGGCTGAGAAGAGAAAATGGCCATGACTTTTGGAACTCTGAGTGTTAAACAAAGTGGAGCTCTGTTAAACCAGAGATGTCACACCTGGTCTTGCAGGGCTAAGGCCTTTGGGTCCAAGGGCCCAAGTTCTGGTGGGTAGCAGTGATACTTAGGTCATGTAACTTCTCTGGGCTGCCACCTCTTTCCCTCTCAGACACCAGTCTATTTTCCCAAGCAATTTGGCACATTCCTAGGGTCAGCTTCTTTCTCTGAGGCATGGACTTGGTGTCTCAACTCCTGCATCTATGGATCCCACTTTCTGTTGCTAGGTAAAGCTTAGCTTCCAGAATCCTCACAAAGGAGTCTGTTTGTGGAAGCTTATTCTTCAGTGGGCATTGCTATAAAGCACATTTCAGTCAAACAAAACCTGTATTTCTAGAGTTAATTGGAGATAGGTTCCCACAGGAAAAATAAAATCCCTAAATTGACTGAGTTGAACTTGTATGAAAAGAAGGGTTAAAATGGCGGTCAGGACTGCCACGGGCCTATAGCCTGCTGGATTCGGCCTCCTGACTATTCATTCATTAGTTCACACAGTTTATGGAAGTTCTGTGAGCTGTCAGTGCCTACAGCCAGTGCTCAATAACTCTTTGAAAAGTGGAGGGATAAATGTATGAAGTTACAAATGGACAAATGAAAGAATCAATACAAGCCCTTCTGGGAAGTTTTCACTGAGACAGATCCTTTGCAGTAACACTTTGCAGACCCCCTCTACCACCAGACACACCATCATTTCTCCTTGGCACTATCTCATATAATCTCCTGGGTCTCTATTTTCAGCTGCTAGAATTTTCTTTTAGTTTTGTTATTTCAAGATCTAATTTGGCTTGGCTACAATATCATCCCTTCCCCTTAGATGGTAAGATTGTATTGGGATGAGGGAAGGATACCACCATCTAACATCTCATAGAGTCTAGCTTGAAAATGACAGAAAACTCCTTATTTCTTGAGTTTCTGAGTGTGCAAAATAAGTTGTTCATTATGGCGTAATGGAAAGAATGTGGGCTTTTCAATCAGGACAGACCTGGATTTGAATCCTAACACTACCATTTACTAGCTGAGGGATATTAGGCATACTACTTCTCTTTTCTCTGGGCCTGTTTTTTTTTTTAAACATGTAGGAAAAGGAGCAATTTACCTCAAAAATTTGTTCTTGAAGATTAAATGAGATAAACATATGTAACTTTGCCTAGCATAGGGCCTGGCACATAGTAGGTACTCAGTATAAGGTAGCCATTATCTTAGTATCCTACATTTCAACTTTTCTTTTTTTTTCTTTTTTTTGTGAGGAAGATCAGCCCTGAGCTAACATCCATGCTAATCCTCCTCTTTTTGCTGAGGAAGACTGGCTCTGAGCTAACATCTATTGCCAATCCTCCTCCTTTTTTTCCCCAAAGCCCCAGTAGATAGTTGTATGTCATAGTTGCACATCCTTCTAGTTGCTGTATGTGGGACGTGGCCTCAGCATGGCTGGAGAAGCAGTGCGTGGGTGCGTGCCTGGGATCCGAACCCAGGCCGCCAGTAGTGGAGCGCGCGCACTTAACTGCTAAGCCACGGGGCCAGCCCCTGAACTTTTCATTTTACAAAGTGTTCTCCTATACCTTCTGTTACTCATTATGTATATAATATACATATAATATATATACACACACACACATACACACACACACACGTTTATTATTAGACATTGATGTCCTAAGTCTCAAGTTCAATATGGAGCTTATCTTCAGTCACTGACTATTCACCTTGAACCTAGGCTTCCAAGCTTCCCATCCTTCCAGGAGCCAGACTATTATCCCGGAGATTCCTTTCCTGGACTTTTACTCAGCAGGTGCTAAGCAGATAAGAGGGGTGCTTAAATTCAAACAATAGGCTGTTTACTTAGCATTTCTTATCCCAGGGCTGCATTTGCTAGTTTCCCTGAGTTATTTAGAGGAAAGCCCTTGAACTGAGGTAGTTTGTACCTTTTGCTTTATATTTGGAGATCCTGAAACAGTTAGGACGAGGCACTTCTCAACCCCTAGGAGTGTGCTTGTGAGTCTGGCCCAGGTCAGAGGTGTAGTAAGAGGAGAGATAGGGCCATTTAAGGCACTTTGCTGGTTTACTGTATTTGTGAAAAACAGAGTTCTTATTTTTTAAAAATGGTGTTCTAATTGTAGATAATTTTAATTCTTTGTTTTGTCCACTGGTGTATCCTTAGCACTTAGAATGGTGCCTGGCACGTAACGGGCACTCTGAATATTTGTTAGATGGATGTGATACTTAAACCACCCAAAGCCAATAGTACTCCCTCACTGTAGTCTGGTGGGCAGGGGGAGCTGGGGCAAGTTTGAGAAAGTTATTATAACTCTAGAGTCTTCCAAGTCTTGTCTCAGGTTGCTTATCACAGAGCCAAGATCAGATCCCAAAAGTGCCTGACTTTCCCAGGCTCAGATCCTTAAATCTGTTCCCTAATTCTCATGACCAGAAAATGTGTATTATGGGCATGTGGGAGATCAAAATTTGCCCACCCTGAAATATGTCTCTTTATCTTGATTATTTTCTCTGATGGACATTTGACCTCCCCCACTAACTGCCTAAAGGAATTTAACTCTGGGTATGGACAGACTGGCAGGGTCCTTGCTAATCCCATTCTTTTCAAAGTTCTGTTTACCAAATATTTACATTTGTAAAGGTATCTCCCTCTGTGTAGTCGGAAGAGGGGGGGATGACCTTATCTGTGAAAACTCTTATCAGTATGGAAGGAGAGGTCTTAAATCTACATACTCTCGATTACTGTGATTTCTGTCTCTCTGACCACATTCACTATAGGTGGCCCTGTAAAGAATTGTCTGACAAATATTTACATTTCCCTCTCTCTGTGAATTGTCTTCTTCCCCTCTGAAATCCCAAAACCCCTACCCCCAACATCCTCCTTTGTCTTTAGCTGAAGATAGTAATTAAGATGAGAATCTTTGCCATTTTGTTGAGAAACACAGTTTCCCTGGTTTCTCCCATGTATACATGTTATTAAACTTGGTATTATTTTGTCCTGCTAACCTGTCTTTTTAATTATTTGGCCAGCCATAAGAACCTTAAGAGAAAGGGCTGAGGGGGATTCTCCCTCTTCCCCAACAGGCACAGTCAATAAACTCTTTGGCCAGATCAACTAGCAAACATAAATGTGACGGACAAATCTGACAGTTTAGTAAGAAAAAGAACCCTAGGCTGAGTCAGGTAGTCTGACTGTGTGACCTTGGATAAGTCATTCTGTCTCTCTGGGCTTCATTTTCCTCCCATGTTAGATGAAAACAAATGGCCACTCTATCTCCCACACATAGTTGTTTGAAGGATATGAGAACCTGTAAAGACACTCACCACCAAAGATTTTTTTAAAACTTTACTCTGTCAAAAAACGGAATCTGCAGTCTCACTGTGGTCCTGAAGTGATGTGTAGAGATGGCTCTGTGAAATATACAGTCTGTTTCTAGGCTACTTGGTGGCCTGAATGGTGGCGCTGACACACATTGCAGGTGATAGATGCAAATGACATTCAGCCAGCAACAAGGTTTTCTATTTTTGAATGAAAAATTTCTTTCATGAAGTCAGAGCCTCCCCATATGCTCAGCCACTGTGAGTAGCCAAAGACTTTATTGCAAACATGAATAGTCCATGTTAATGTTGTGCCATCTTGCTCCCTCCTGCAAGAAGAATGTTTATCTCCTTATCGTTGCTTCACGGATTTCTGCAACATTTCTATGCCAGCCATGGCTATAGTCATTTCTCCCAGGAAGTTAGAGGTCTGCGGCTCTTCCCCTTATTCAGTGTCTGTTTTACAATTTTTTTCTAAATATTAATGTGCTCAGCATTTTATTTTACTTTACTTTCCATCTAGAACAGTTGTCTTCTCTCCATCAAACCAAGACTCCTTCCACCTTCAAAATCCTGCTTAAAATTCATCTCTGCAGAGTCTTTAATCCATTAACAAAGATTTGGTAAGCACCTTCTCAAGGTAGGCCTTGTGGGGGCTAAGACAGTGTCCTGCCTGTTGAAGAGCATTGGCTATAATCTGGGAGAAATGAGACCCTCACACAGAATGGTGGAAGCGTGCGCAATTGAGTGGCATATTCTGAGTGCCAGGAAAGTGTATAGGCAGAGTGCCCTGGTGGAGAGCACTGTGGGCAAGCAGGGTCAGGAGAGGGAACTTGAGCTGGGCCTTGAAGAATGTGCTGATTTTAAATAGGCAAAGGAGAAGGGACAGGATTTTGGAAAGAGCAAGGGGAGCAATGTTAGCAAATGGCAAAGAGGCAGGAATGCAGACGTTTGTCCCTGGGCAAGGAGAACTGCAGTTAACCACAGACAGAATTTGGTGGAAGCCTAGCAACAGCACAGCTAGACTGGTAGTTTAGGGCTAGATTGGAGGGCTTTGGATGTCAGGCTAAAGGGTTAGGTTACTGTTTTGTAGTAAATGGGAAGTTATTAAGGGTTACTGTACAGAAAAATGACCTGATGGGACCCAGATTTAAGCACATTCATCTAATCATAGTGTGCACAGTGGCCTTGGAGTTGGGGCAAAAGGCAGATGGGAGAAAAAACTCTGACTTCCAGCTGGTTTATCACTTTGACACTCCAGGAATCTCACAGTCTTTGCGTGTCTAGCTTAATGAAGCTGAATTATGGATCTATCTGCCAGTAACTGGAAGGTAAAGTTGAGAATAGAGTATGGAATTTTTGAGCCAGTCAGACCTGGATTGAAATTCAGAGTCTACCACTTAGTTGCTATGTGAATTTGGGCCATTTAACCTCTCTGTTAAATGCCTCAGTTTCCGAATCTGTAAAATGTTCATAATACTAAACCTTACACAGCAGCTAATGAGAAAGGCTGGTGTATAGGAGATAAATGTTCGACCAATGTTCCTTTCCTTTCTTACCCCCTCCTCTAGTTAGCTGTGTGGGCCTTTGCATCTCTTTTTCTGGGGGAGTTGCCTCATGTAAAATGGGAGCTGTTGCTTCCTGCTTTACTATGGTGGAAGAAAAGTCCTTGCGTATTGTGGGAGATCACAATTGACCACCCTGAAATATGTCTCTTTACCTTGATTATTTTCTCTGATAGACATTTGACCTCCCCCAAACTGCCTAAAGAATTTAACATAGAAGACCTGTTTCAGGAAGGACCCACTATCATATGATAGCTATAATATAATGGGAAATAGATGTTACAGAAGGAAAGGCACCAAGCCCCTCTTATCAAACATTCTGTCTCTCCCAGGCCACATTCTCTAGGGGGCCCTGCAAAGAGTTGTCAGACAAACATTTACATTTATAAGGGAGATCTCCATTTGTAAAGGTATCTCTCTCTCTGTATTGGGAAGAGGGGAGGATGGCCTTATCTGTGGAAACTTATTAATGTGGAAGTTGAGGCTTTAAACCTGCATAATAACCTTACTCTTGTTCACTGTGATTTTCTGGTAATCTCCAATAACTGACTCTCCCTACCCCCAACATCCTCCTTTGTCTTCAGCTTAAGGTGGTATTTAAGATGAGAATCTCTGTCATTTTGTCGAGAAACTCAGTTTCCCTGGTTTCTCCCATGTATACATGTTATTAAACTTGGTATTATTTTCTCCTGCTAACCTGTCTTTTAATTATTTGGCCAGCCAGAAGAACCTTAAGGGAAAGGGCAGAGGGGGATTCTCCCTCTTCCCCAACAGTACCCAATAACATGCCTGACCAGTCCTCCTTTCTCCTTTCTCCTACTCTAGTAGGGTAGGAACTAAATCATTCCATCAACAAACGTTTATTGAGAGTCTCTCATGTGTCAGGTACTGTTCTTGGTCTGGTGTATAAAGCAGTGAATAGAAACAGACAAAAATTTCTTCCCTCATGGAACTGATATTCTAGTGTGGCTGCAGGGGAATCACACAATAAACAAAAACTGTTATAACATGTCAGATGGTGATAAGTGCTAAGAAGAAGAACACAGCAAAGGAAAGGGACAAAAAGTGATGGGAAATTGGTCAAGGAAAAGTTCTCTGATACATCTAAGAAGAGACCTGGAAGAAGTGAGGGAGAAGCCATGTGGCTATCTGGGAGAACAGCATTTCAGGCAGAAGGAAATACAAGCAAAAAGACCCTTAAGTGGGAGCATGCTTTGCAAGTTCAAGGAACAGCAAAGAGGTCAGTGTGTCCAGAGCAGAGTGCAACGAGAATAGCAGTAGGAGAGGAGCCCAGGAGGTGCCCAACAACCAGATCATGTAGGGCCTTGTAGGCCAAGGTAAGGACTATGAGGGAGATGCAGAGCCGTTGGAGGATTTGGAGCAGAGGAGTGATAGATTCTGACTTAACATTGTAACAGAAAGCCTCTGACACAGGGTAGGAAATAGACTGTAAGGTTGCAAGGACAAAAGCAAAAAGCATGGAGACCCAGGAGATGGCTAAAGTAGTAATCTAGAGAGCATGGGGGCTTTGACTAGGGGTGTGATGGGAGATGGTGAGAAGTGGTCAGGTTCTGGGTATATTATAAAGGCAGAACTGACAGCATTTGCTGAGTGATTGGATGTGGAGTGTTCAAAAAAGAGGATTCAAGAGGATTCAGCCATTCGCTGAGATGCAGAGACCAAGGGATAAGCACATTTTGGGGGAGAGGAGCTTTGGTTTTGATCATGTTGTGTTAAAGATGTCTATTAGACATCCAAGTGGAAATGGAGAGGAGGAAGTTGGATACCTGAGTCAAGAGTTTAGGAGAGGGTGGTGGGAATATAAGGGTCTTATCTCAAACTTTAAGAATGCAAAGAAGGGGGCAGGCGTTTGATAAGGGCAAAATATGTAGATGCTCTTCTGCATTTCTGCCATCCATGTTCTTAAGTATTCTTATATGTTTTTCTTCTCATCTCCTTTTTTTTAAAATTTTTTGTTTATTGCAGTAACATTGGTTTATAACATTGTATAAATTTCAGGTGTACATCATTATACTTCTATTTCTGCATAGATTACATCATGATCACCACCCAAATACTAATTACAACCCATCACCCACACTTGTGCTGAATTATCCTTTTCACCCTCCTCCATCCCCACTTCCCCTCTGGTAACCACCAATTCAATCTCTGTCTCTATGTGTTTGTTTATTGTTGTTATTATCTACTACTTAATGAAGGAAATCATACGGTATTTGACCTTCTCCCTCTGACTTATTTCACTTTGCATAATACCCTCAATGTCCATCCATGTTGTCACAAATGGCTGGATTTCATCGTTTCTTATGGCTGAGTAGTATTCCATTGTGTATATATACCACATCTTCTTTATCCATTCATCCCTTGATGGGCACTTAGGTTGCTTCCAAGTCTTGGCTATTGTGAATAACGCTGCAATGAACACAGGGGTGCATGTATCTTTACGCATTGGTATTTTCAAGTTCTTTGGATAAATACCCAGCAGTGGAATAGATGGATCATATTGTGGCTCTACCCTTGATTTTTTGAGGAATCTCCATACTGTTTTCCATAGTGGCTGCACCAGTTTGCACTCCCACCAGCAGTGTATGAGAGTTCCCTTCTCTCCACATCCTCTCCAACACATGTTGTTTCCTGTCTTGTTAATTATAGCCATTCTGACAGGCATGAGGTGATATCTCATTGTAGTTTTGATTTGCATTTCCCTGATAATTAATGATTTTGAACATCTTTTCATGTTTCTGTTGGCCATCTGTGTATCTTGTTTGGAGAAATGTCTGTTCAGGTCTTTTTCCCATTTTTTAATTGGGTTGTTAGTTTTTTTGTTGTTGAGATGCATGAGTTCTTTATATATTTTGGAGATTAACCCTTTATCAGATGTATGCTTTGCAAATATCTTCTCCCAATTGTTAGGTTGTCTTTTCGTTTTGTTGATGGTTTCCTTTGCTGTGCAGAAGCTTTTTAGTTCGATGTAGTCCCATTTGTTTATTTTTTCTATTGTTTCTCTTGCCCGGTCATCATCTCCTTTTGATGGAAGTCTCTTAGACGGCAAAGACTAACATTTACTCTGCTGTGCCAGACACTTTGATATATAGCATCTCATTTAAGCACAGCTTTCTTACAAAGCATATGTTGTCATTTCCATTACACAGATGAGAAAACTGAGGCTCTGAAAGACAGGCAAAAACTACTTGTCCTAGGTCACACAGCTGGCAAGTGAATACGCTGGGATTCAAACCAGGATCCAAGTTCTAAGCCCATGTTCCTCTTGACTATCTATCTGCTTATCCCTAAGTGGGTCAGAGAGTCAACTCTCTGATATCTATGATTTGTTCTGTGGATTAACCAGAGCTAAGAGGTATTTTAAACCAGTCCCTGCCCAACTCCTTATCATATTCTGCCAGAAGTTGTCAACTCATTTTGAATATTTATTATTCAGGTATTGTCAACTAATATTGCTTTAATATTAGGCCCACACATACAAAATCAGGAAGGGAAATTTTATAGGCCAGAAAACCAGTGAAGTACTACAAACCAATTATATTTGAATTTCTGGATTATTTACTTTTCTGGATTTTCCACAACTCCAACAGTAGGACAAATAAGAGGATAATTGCACAGTTGCCGTTTGGTTCAATTTCCTTGATATCTTTCCATAATGTGTTATACAGCTCTGCACACAGTAGGTGCTTCATAAGTGGAAGTGACAGGCATCCGCTTGGCCCAGTTCCCTTTTTGGAATTCTAGGTAGTCTAAGTTAACCATCTCAGACTTCATGCCCCATTCATTTGACAAACAATACTGGTGCCCACTATGTGGTAGCTGCTATGCTAGGTACTAGGACTGCCAAAATGGAAAGGACATGGTTTTTACCATCAAGGAACTCACAGTTTAGTGGTGAGAAAGCATGTGAAAAAATAAAAACACAATGCAGTAAGTGATATCATTGAGATATGCTCAGGGTGCAGTGAAAGCATAAAGGAAAACCTGTTTGGAGTGAGTTGTGGGGCCGCATCAAGAAAACACATGATTTGATTCTTGAAGAATTTATCAGGTTTCCCAGGTGAGGGCATTCCTGGCAAAGAAATCGGTTTGTGCAAAGACACAGAAGTGTTAGAAGTGTCAACAAATTTAGTATTGTGGTAGCATGGGTTCCTTGTAGGACAGCAGAAGATGAGGTTGGCCAGGCAGATTATAGGTCATGCTAAGGAGCTGATATTTTGTCTCCTAGAGTGCTCGGGGCCAGACAGATAAGGTAAATGAGTGACAAGGACAGTAATGGAGACTAGAGGAAGCAGATGGGGATGATTGTGCAGAACTTGCTCACACTTGTTTCAAGGGGGCAGTTCTAGCTGACTGTAGCCATATGGGAATGTGGATCCAGTGTTGGCAGGTTTTCTTATTTTTTAATAGAGCAGCAGGAAATCTGGATTTTTTTTTTTTTTTTAGTGAGGAAGATTAGCCCTGAGCTAACATCTGTTGCCAATCCTCCTCTTTTTGCTGAGGAAGATTGGCCCTGGGCTAACATCCATGCCCATCTTCCTCTATTTTATATGTGGGATGCCACCACAGCATGGATGGCTTGATAAGCAGTGCATAGGTCCTCGCCTGGAATCTGAACCTGTGAACCCCAGGCTGCTGAAGCAGCACGCACGAACTTAATCATTAGGCCACTGGGCCGGCCCCAGAAAATCTGGATTTTTAATGTGAAACCTCCTAATTTCTAAATGCTGGCAAGTATTTTTTTTAATTCAAAGTTTTAGCCAACATTGCACCAAACACAACACCTCCATTTGCTGAATGTGGCCTGCAGACTGTCATTTTGATATCTGTGCTGTAGGGGATGGAGTACTTATGGAAGCATAGAAGCTAACTGAAGTAACACTTCAAACACTTTTAAAAAATAACTACATACATTCCTCACCGGATTGCCGCATTCCAACATTTCTACTGCATATGAAGTCATATGTTCTTCCTCCAGGGAACCAAAGTGAGGTCCCAGGTCAAATGCAACTTGCAGGGCTTCTGAGGGCAATGGTGCAACTCAGAGTCTCAGTCATCCTGGTGAAAGGCTGGTGAAACATGGTAAGCTGAGACCAGTAAGGCCCCTGAGCACCACCTCCACTACCAGGAGATGGCTGTTACTTGTTCCCTTTTCACTTTAGGGGAAGAAGGGACAGCTTTTTTGAACTGTGTATGTAACCAAGTCAACACAGCCAGTGATAACACAGATAAAACACAATGTTATAGCTGTTCAAGTTCAAATTCGTCATTTTACAGTTGGAGAAACTAAGGTCTCAAAAAGCACAGTGACTTGCTCAGAGTGACCCAGAGAGAGCCAGTCTAGAATTTCTAGACTGAACAAGCAGGATTTGAGATTAGCTGTTAAGCGCCCTTTTTTATTTTCTTATCTGCATGATGATAATATTCTTTGCAAACTTTATATTTCATGGGTAAGGGCCAACGAGGGGACACAAAGACGTTTCTGAAGCACTGAGACCCTTCACAAAGTGTCTGGAAGAAAAGTTGGCTGTGGCTAATATATTTAAGGTTTATGACCTCTCTGCACTCTGGACTGACGGCTCTACCATATGCTTTGTTTTTGTTTTGTTGTTTCTCTTCTTTTGTTTTCTTTTCCATTTCTCCCTATTTTTCTTCTTTCCCACCAGTCTAGGTCTTAGGCCTAGCCATTTCAAGTCAAAAAAACTGCTAATTATTCATAACATGGGAATGAGAGTGCATGGTGACAAAGAAGCATACATACTTCTCCTGCTATGGTCATTCAGTTCTCTATAATCTCAGACTAGTGAGTCTTGTCAATTGTGACTCAATTAATCCTTTCCATCCTTCATTTCAGGGTCTATTGTTCTGACATTTTCCACTTTTTTTGTTGTTTTTTGCTGTGAACCCTTTTCTGATTGGTGCAGCTGTTGAAGATGCTGCAGTTGAAGCAGTGTACATCTGGAACATTTGGCTGACTTGTTGAACTTCCCCCAGGGACTACTCCAGGGAGAGGAGGGGGGTGTGGAGAGGCCAGAACAGTTGCCTGCAAATAGAGATGCCGATATTGTCTGGCCATTCTGTGGACCACCCTTGTAAAAATCCACCTCATTCTGGTCCTCGGTTTCCCCATTTTCTTATTGAAGGCACGTGTTCTCCACTCAAAAATCCTGCCGCGGTGGAAGAAGAGAAACTATACTGGCTGTGGATTCTCTCATACAGCAGTTTCTGCATTGCAAAGAGATCAATACATATTTGTTGAATTAATTAATATATCAAGAAATCCTAGTGGATTGTTTTACCCCGGGTGGGGCAACATCACTTCACTCCCACCTGACACAGGTGGGTTTCTCCGTCACTTAGATTGAGGCCCCAGACTCACTGTAAGAGTGGGGCTGCCTCAGTCCCACCCCATTCTCACTCCCTTTGGCTCTCAGGCTCCTGGGTCTCTCTTTCTTTTGCCACGCCATTGGATTGCAAACACAGCAGGCATGGTTTCATTCCAAACCCAGAGCTGTTTTAATTAGTTTAACGTCTGTTAAATGCTTTGAAGATTGAAAGCAACAGATAAGTACTGGATGATGTTATTAACAACTGCAGTTAATTGCAAACATTTCTATTAATACTAGTTTCTGCCTCCTTTTCTTTGCTCTACTTTCTCTCCAAGGTTCCCAAATTCTTCTCAGCCTCCCTCTCTTCCCTCTCCCCTGTACTGGCGCTACAGGGTTAAATTGGGGCGGAGTCCAGGGATGAACGACAGCGGCAGTCACCAACTGGAACCGGGCAAGCGGGAAGAGCTGGGTGGGGCCGCCAGGCAGAGGCGAACCCACACGCCCCCAGGTCCCGCCCCGCGGCTGGAGGCCCTGGGTGGAACGGCCGGGGGCGGGGCGCCGAGGCTTGGCGGGCCCGGTGGTTGGGTGTCCCGGCAGCCGCTTGAGGGATGGGGCGGGTCGGCCCGGGCCTCCTCCCTCATTCTCTCCGAGGGCCAGCCGCCCGTCTCTCCCGCCCGTCCTCCTCCCTTTCCCACCCCTCGAAGTGGAGCTGCACATGCGGCTGCTCCCTGCTCCGTCCCGCCCAGCGCCCGTAGCGCAGGAACGGGTCCCTGCAGCCCCCAGCCGATGGCAGGACAGTAGCCGCCTGTCAGGGGTCGTGAACCGCTGAGGCAGACGCGGCGGCTCCCGGGCCTCAGAGAGTGGGCGTCTCCGGAGGCCATGGGCTACCCCGAGGTAGAGCGAAGGGAACCTCTGCCCGCGGCAGCGCCGCGGGAGCGGGGGAGCCAGGGCTGCGGCTGTCGCGGGGCCCCTGCCCGGGCGGGCGAAGGGAACAGCTGCCGGCTCTTCCTGGGTTTCTTTGGCCTCTCGCTGGCCCTCCACCTGCTGACGTTGTGCTGCTACCTGGAGTTGCGCTCTGAGTTGCGGCGGGAACGGGGAGCCGAGTCCCGCCTTGGCGGCCCCGGCACCCCTGGCACCTCTGGGACCCTCAGCAGCTCCGGTGGCCTGGACCCTGATGGTTCCATCACCCGCCACTTCGGGCAGCCGTCACCTCAGCAGCAGCCCCTGGAACCGGGAGAAACCACATTCCCCCCAGACTCCCAGGACGGGCACCAGGTGAGTCACCTAGTAGGGGTGGCGGCGGCAGAGGCCCCCTCCCCTTGTGGGCAGGGCGGGGGCCCTCCCCCACAGGGCCCTGGGGAGGACTCTGCCACCTCGAGCTAAGTTGGAGGGTAGGACCTGGGAGGGGGCAGGCGGGCGTGGGAGAGGTTGCCCCGGGGCAGGTTGTCCCCGACCCCTGGCTCGGCTCACCCAGACTCTCTCAGGACCCCAGGACTTGGGAACTCTGGCCTGCGCCCGCCGTCCCCGGCTACAGGCTGCCTCGGGAAAAGTTGGCTGCGCTCCCGGCCGGGCCGGGGGGCGGAGGTGCCGGCGCTGCCCTTCTGGCGGACTAACGGCAGCAACTTGGCCCTTCTGCTCCTGGTGAGATTCTCTGCCCGCGGTGCTTGTTTTTTCGTGCCCAGAGCTGATGCCAGCACTAGCAGGCTCTCCTTTGGTGTTGGAGCTGTAAACAGCTGTAATAAATGCTCCACGCCGGTTGAAACAACTTTTAATCGTATTTTCAGCGCGGATCTTTCTGCGCTGACCAGAACGTGGGCTTGCTCACACTTACCTGCAATTTGAGACTGGTTGTCCTCAGTGTTCTAGTGAGGATCAGCGCCCCTGAGGAATTCTGGTAGAAATATGCCGTCTTGCTAGACAACTTCTGAACAGCAATTTAAAAAAATCTATGGAAATAAAACTCACCCTTTGCATGCCAGTTCTGACTCTTTTTTGGGGGGTGGGTAGGGAGGGGGCGTGTAACGTGCCTTCGCTACTGCTAGCTTGAGACCAGGAATCTACTGATGGAATAATTACTCAAGAGTAATCTCTCAAGAGCAGTTTTTGCAAACTTTATGATGTTTGTGCCCTTGTTAGCAAACTATTAGCTTTGCTGCTTGTTTTCTACTTTTTCTAGCTCCTTATTCAAGTAAATCTAGTGCACTTAAAATAAGTATTCTCTTGACTGCCATATTTTGTCTTATGTGAAACTTGAGAAGCATCTAAGAATCCTTTTGAGGTGGTTAAAGAATAATAGTGAATTTGTTCCTCCTGGCGAAGAGGGCATGTTGTGCAAATAATTTCCTTGAGGTCAGGGACCCAGGCCTTCTATATTTTCTACCACATCCAGAATCATTGTCATACTCTGCAAACATTATTTGTGCTACCTTGACCACCCATTCAAAGCTGCTATCACATTCATGATAATACTGTAATGTTAGGACTCACACATTTTCTACATTGTGCATTGTAAAGTTGCCCTGAGCCTTAAAATGTCTTGCTAGCACACTCCAACTTATATAACAGCCTATCAAAGAAGAGAATCAGTAGACATGCTTCTCATACTTGAAACTTTAAACACTGTAGCTAAATGATAATTAACTAGGATTCTGGCTCCCTTTATCTATCAACCCCCTCCTCCCCCAACAATGCCCAGTAGAAATACTTAGCAGCTGAACATTAATATTCTGTGAAAAGATGAAGGAATTGAGCTTCCTTAGTCAAATGATGGCCAAGGCTTTTTGGCATTCAGAATAGACAGACCCATGTTTATGGACTGAAGATTAGCAGGACAATTGTAGTCTAGGGCTTCTGTGATGGTGTGAGACTCTCACAGGTCTATAATGGCATTTAGTTACCTGTCTTTTGCATGGCACTTCAAATAGTTCTGTCTTGGTTTAAATACAGCTCCCTATTGTCTATCCTTTATTCTTTGTTTTAATTTTTTTGAGCAGTAGACGCAAGCATACTGGCTCTTTACGTTTGTTGACATCAATTAGAGTCAGAAATTTTTAGAATTGTGAGGCCACATGAGTCCGTTTTGTTTGATCCCCTTGCCCTGAGGGGGAAGTGACTTGTCCAAGGTCATGCAACTATTGTCAAAATTAGAATGGAAGTTGATATCTTGACTCCCAGATCAGTGCCCATTCCCCTATAGCATACTACCTCCTGGAGCCTTTTTGGAGGGAATAGGGTGGAGCTCCATAGTAGAATTTTTACAAAGTAGAAGGCTCAGATCTGCATCATTTTCTGCTACTTTACCTACATTTTGGCCAGACTAAGTTTAACCATGTATCCTTATTCTTCCTGAATTTCACTTTCAGGAGAATTGGAGTATGCTTTGAAGAAATTTTAGCCCAGATTCAACTTAAGTTTATCTTGAGGATATTAGTTTTAGCATACCAAAAAAACAAAAAAAAGGAAAAGTTGATCAGCTATTAGAGATAAATTGATACTGCTACACCTTGGGTAAAATTTCTAGTGCCCTGGTGCACCCTCTGCTGGCTTTGCAGGGACATTTAATTTCAGTATATGCTGACAGTCAAGATTCTAAGTTATACCGACAGATTCTGATTCATAAATAAGGAAATAAACAGCCTTGTGGGATTTGGCCACATAGGTCATATTTTTATATTTTAGTTTTTCAACACAAACAGCTGCTGTTACAACAACTCTTAGATGGAGAGGAAGAAAGATAAAATATACATCCTTCAGTGGGCAGAACATTCACGTTTCTCATCAGTTTATCTGCAAGGAGTGAAGACAAATTGATGAGAATAAATTGCAGGAAGATCTCATGAGACCAACTGGGCAGAACGGTCAGAGGCATTTCATTGTATAAGGTCATGCAAACCTATCCATGCTTATGAGATGATGGCTCAGTTATGACTTAAGAAAGGGATCTGGAAATCAATGAAGATGTATGTATGTCATTCCTCAATTTAAAAACTTCTAAAACAGGATACAGAAGGAAATTAGGTCACTCAGGATACCAAGCAGAGAGATCAGCAAAGTTTTCCCAGTGAATTGTTAGAAAAGCCTTCCCAGAGGAGACACAGTTGCTGATGATAAAAAGTGAGAGCGTCACTTTGGATGTTCTGGAATCATAACTGTCCCCTTCACCTGGAGTAGCTAAGTACCTGTAGATTTATCTAGATACTCACTGGAGATGATCTAAAAAGCTAGGTATAGCTCATCAGTCTCTGAGTTAGACAATACATAATATGATTGTTAGAGTAAAAAAAAAATAAAAATAAAAGTCCCTGTTGATCATTCTGTGAAGAAGTTGACCCAGTTGTAATTGTAGTCCTCAAAGCCCCGAATATGGCGGACATCATCTGGAAGGGTGTTGAAAACAACAACAAAACAAAACCCTTATCTTTTCCATGTAAAAGACCAAAAGTGGATTTGCATCCACAATTATATAGAAAATTCTGGTGGCTGCTCCTCAAGAAAAACCTAACAGCTGATGAAAGTCCCCAGAAACCCAATTAAATTGATCAAAAGGATGGAAGGCCTTTCTAGTTGTTTTTTCAGTCTGGAGAGAGAGAGGTTGAGGCAGGGATATGATCAAGGTCTACCAAATCATGAGAGAGATGAGTAAGGTTAATATATTGGTGTAATTTAAAAATCTAGTTCAATAAATAGAAAGTCTGTGAGCCAGACACTACGTTAGGTATTACATATCTTTTAATGCTTGAAAGATTATTTGGGGGGGGGAGGCAAAGAAATGTAGTATCTCATTCAAATTATTGCCCCAAGAGATAATCTAAACTGAAACCTCTTCTTAAGGTTTAAGAAGTATTTAGAAAAATTTGGATGGGTAGATTAATACGGGTTTGTTTGGGACTGTTGGGGATATTTGGAATATGTTCCTAATTATCTGAGGTGATGTCATAGAAGTCAACCTTAACTTTCCACAAAACATCTCTTGGTTTAACTAAATAGAACATTAGTATATCCAGATTTGACGTTATTTATTAAGGCTGTTGATCAAGAAAATAACTAGGAATCATTAAATGCAAGAATTTTTTAGGGGGCTGGGATCCAGCTAAAATAGTTTTCTATAGATTTATTTATTTTTTCCCTTTTTCTTCCCAAAGCCCCAGTAGATAGTTGTATGTCATAGTTGCACATCCCTCTAGTTGCTGTATGTGGGACGCCGCCTCAGCATGGCCGGATAAGCCGTGCATCGGTGCGTGCCTGGGATCCGAACCCAGCCTGCCAGTAGCGGAGCACTTGCACTTAACTGCTAAGCCACGGGGCTGGCCCCTATAGACTTAAATCTAGACTTTTCAGTGTGACATTCAAGGCTTTTGATCAACTGACTCCATTATACCTATCCCATTTTCTCTCTCACTAACTCTAATTCTATAAGCCACTCACCATATCCTGACTTGGAATCATTCTCTAGTTGTTATTGCTGTTGTTGTGTTTAATAAATCTTGTGTCTTTATATTAGAGCACCTCATAAATCTGCCTTCTTTTTTGTCTTTTTCCACAATACCTGACACAGTGCTAGTTATAGTTAGAGTACTTAAATACTTGTTGAGTTGAATATTCTTTTGGGCCTTTGGAGATGTTTATGTAAAACAAAGACATTTTCTCTTTATGTAACAGGCCTGTTTTCCTCAGGTCTTGCTAAGCCTGTGAATTGTCAGCTATGCTTAGGTGAGTAAATAGTTCCATTGGCAATGTTTCACTGGTTTCTAGAATCATTAGAAAGTGAAATGGAGAAGAGTCCTAACCGCATTACCTCTAAGATGGTGCAAAAAGCTTTCTGTAATATATTGTTTGATGTTTTGTTTTGTTTGCTTTTAGGTCTCATCTCTCTCTTTCTCTCTTAGATCTTGTGAAAAATAATGTGTAATTTATCTGTAACTACCTTATAGGAAGATATTTTTATACTAGAGAACTTCTGAAGCCATTTAATCCCCAAGAACATTACCAAGAGAAACCACTTGCTTTGCCTGCAGGGTGGCTCTCATATAGGACCATTTTTATCTGACTATTCTATAAATATTCATCACTTAGCTCTTCATTTCTTTTCTTGTTTTTTCATTTTCTATCGAAGTATACATACAGAAAACATCACAAATTGTAATTGTACAACTTGATGAATTATTACAAAGTGAACATACTAATGTTATCAGAACCCACGTCAAGAAATAGAACTAGCATCTCACAACCCTCACCTTATGCGCCATCCCTATCACTATACCATCCTCCTCCATAGTTAATGACTATCCTGACTTCTAATATTACAGATTAGTTTTGCCCATTTTGAACTTGATATTAATGAAATCAAACAGTATGTATTTTTGGAGTTCTGTTTTTTTTTTGCTCAACACTATGTTTGTGATATCCATCATGTTGTTGCATGTAGCTGTATTGTTTTATTTGTATTTTTGTATATTATTTCCTTGTTTGAATATATCACAGTTGATTTATTCATTCTACTAATAATATTTGGATTGTTTCTTGCTTAGGGTTATTATAAATAATGATGCTATCAATATTATCATACATGTCTTTTGGTTATACATACTTGAATTTCTATTGGGTGTATACCTAGGATTGGAATTTCTGGGTCATAGGGAATACATATTTTCAAATTTTTTGATAATGACAGTTTTTCTAAGTGGTTGTACCAATTTACATTCCCACCAGCAATGCATGAGAATTCTAGTTGTTCCACATCCTTGCTAATACTTGTTATTATCACTCTTTTTAATTATAGCCATTCTGGTGAGTGGTATGTAGTAATATCTCATTGTGATTTTAATTGGCATTTCTCAGAAGACTAATGAAGTTGTACTCCTTGTCGCATGTTTATTATCTATTTGGATATCTTCTTCTGTGAACAGTCTATACAAGTATTTTGCTCCTCCCCTTTTTTTTTTGCTGAGGAAGATTTGCCCTGCACTAACATCTGTTGCCAGTCTTCCTCTTTTTTTCGCTTGAGGAAGATTAGCCATGAGCTAACTTCCATGCCAGTCTTCCTTCATTTTGTATGTGGGATGCCACCACAGCATGGTTGGTGAGTGATGTAGGTCTGTGCTCGGGATCTGAGCCTGCGAGCCTGGGCCGCTGAAGTGGAGCATGCGGAACTTGAACCACTCGACCATGGGGCTGGCCCTGCCTGTTTTTTTATTGGTTTGTTTGTCCTTTTCCTAAAGATTTGTAGGAATTCTTTATGTACCCTGGCTATGAACCATTTTTATGTTTTTTATGTTGTAAACCCTTCCCAAATCTCTTTAATGAACAGATGATTCATTAAAGTGATGAACAGAAGTTTTTAATTTTAATGTGTCTAGTTTTTCAGTACTTTTCTTTATGACTAGTGTTTTTTGTGTTCCATTTAAGAAGTATTTTCCTACCTTGAGATCATGTAGATATTTTCTCATATTATCTTCTAGAAGCTTTATGTTTTTGCCATTCACATTTAGATCTGTAATCCATCTGGAATTGATTTCTGTGTATGGTCAGATATAGAGGCCAAGCTTCATCTTTTCCCTATAGCTATTCAACTGACCCAGGCCATTTATTATAAGGAATATCATTTTCTCCACTTCTCTACAGTGTCACCTTTCATAAATCAAGTGTCTGCATATGTGTAAAGATTGTTTCTGAACTGTTTGTTCTGTTTGTTTGTCATTGCAACAATACTATAGTCTTAATTATTGGACTTTATAATAAGCTCTTGATATCTGATAAAGCAAGTCCTTCCACCTTGGATGTTCTTGGCTCTTTGCATT
Organism: Diceros bicornis minor; assembly: GCF_020826845.1. Taxonomy (NCBI): domain Eukaryota; kingdom Metazoa; phylum Chordata; class Mammalia; order Perissodactyla; family Rhinocerotidae; genus Diceros; species Diceros bicornis. The sequence continues at coordinate 63,082,813 of NC_080781.1, forward strand.
TCTATATATATTTGAGAATCAGCTTGTCACATTCCACAAAAAAAGAGAGTAATTCTTAAGAGAATGACATCAGTAAGATGGTGGATTAGGAAGTCCTGGACCCTTCTTCCCCCAACAAACACACCAATTCGGCAACAATTCATGGACAAATTCTCTTTGTAAGAAATCCAGGAACTAATTGAAAAGCTCCTATATCCAGGGCAAACATGAAACCAGATTCAGTAAAGCTAGTAGGGAGATTTGGGAGATCTATTCACTAGAGTACTTGCCACCAGCATAGCACCATGTGATAAAGAAGAGACCCCCTACCTTCCAGCTTCTCCCAGGGGAAGGAAGGGGTTGGTTCATATGTCCAGCACCCCAAGTTTTCTGAGCACTGGCTTCTGCCTTGCCAGTCTTGGAACTCTCAGGAGTCTGCCTAGGGGAGAACAGAGATGTTGGCTTGGGCTGGTAGACACCGTAAATCTTCCCTCCTGCTGAGCACAGAGCATGAAGAAAAAAATCCCAGCTGTCAACATTCCCCGACGTAAGGAAAGAGTTTATCTGTGAATCCAGGGTTCCAACTTCTCCAGGGCTGCCCAGAAAACTGACATCTGACTTGCCAGTCTAGGAGCTCTGAGAAGTCCATCACAGTCTAGCCTCCTGGGGGAGAATGGAGATGGTATTGTGGACTGGTAAATGCCATAGCTTTCCTCCCACCCCTGTTCAGCAGAGAGTGAGTAGATGAAAACCACAGCTACTTGCTTCTTCAAATGGTAACCAAAAGAGAGCAGGAGTGGCTATACATATATCAGACAAAATAGACTTTAAGTCAAAAAGTGTCAGAAGAGACAAAGAAGAAGATTATATAATGAAAAAAGGGTCAATCCAAAAGGAAGATATAACCAGAGAGTTTGTAGAGGCCCCCAGAATCTCTGACCAGGCTGATTGGTGGAGGTATTCTGTACAAGACCAATTTGTGAAGACTGGGAGAGGTGCTTGCTTTGTGTAATGTGCAGACACCAACACAGAGAGTCAAGAAAAATGAAGAATCAACAAAGGTGTTCCAAACAAAGGAACACATTAAATCTCTAGAAACTGACCCTAATGAAACAGAATTTTAAGATTTACCTGACAGAGAATTCAAAATAACTATTATAAAGATGTTAATCAAGATCAAAGGAACAATGCATGAACAAAGTGAGAATTTCAACAAAGAGATAAAAAATATTAAAAAGTGCCAAACAGAAATCATGGAGCTGAAGAACACAATAACTGAACTGAAAAATTCATGAGAAGAATTCATCAGCACACTAGACAAAGCAAAAGAAAGGATCAGTGAACTAAGACAGGTAATTGGAAATAATTCAATCAGAGGGACAAAAAGAAAAAAGAATGAAAAAGAGTGAAAAAGTGTAAGGAACTTATGGGAATACCATCAAGCAGATGGATATAGGTATTAAGGGAATCTCAGAAGGAGAAGAGAGAAAGGACCAGAAAGCTTATTCAAAGAAATAATGGCTGAAAACTTTCCAAATCTGGGGAAGGAAATGGGCAACCAGATCCAAGAAGCCTAAAAGATACTAAATAAATGAACCCAGAGATATTCACACCAAGACACATAATAATCAAATTGTCAAAAGTCAAAGACAAAAAGAATTTTGAAAGCATCAAGAGAAAAGTTACTTGTCATATACAAGAAAACCACATAAGACTATCAACAAATTTTTCAGCAGAAACCTTGAAGGCCAGAAGGGAGTGGGATGATACATTCAAAGTGCTGAAAGAATAAAACTGCCAAATAAGAATACTATACCTGTCAAAACTGTCCTTCAAAATTAAGGACAGATAAAGACATTCCTAAACACATAAAAGCTGAGGAAGTTCATCACCACTAAACCTGCCTTACATGAAATGCTAAAGGAAGTTTATCAACTTAAAATGAAAGGACGCTAAACAGCTACATGATAGCATAAGAAAGTACAAAACTTGGTAAATATATAGACACATACAGAATACTGTAACGGTGGTGGATAAATCACTTTTATTTCTAGTATAAAAATTAAATGGCAAAAGTTTTAAAAATAACTATAAAATATGTTAAAAGATACACAATATTAGTAGATCTAAAATGTGAGAAAAATAACATAAAGTGTGTGTGGGGAAGAAGTTAGAGTGTAGAGTTTTTGTATGTAATTGAACTTAAGTTATCAACTTAAAATAGATTGTTATGAGGTATTTTATGTAAGCCCCAAGGTAACCACAAAAAATACCTATAGAAGTTACACAGGGGCCGGCCCGGTGGCTTAGCGGTTAAGTGCGCACGCTCCACTCCTGGCGGCCTGGGTTCGGATCCCGGGCGCGCACCGATGCACCGCTTCTCCGGCCATGCTGAGGCCGCATCCCACATACAGCAACTAGAAGGGTGTGCAACTATGACATACAACTATCTACTGGGGCTTTGGGGAAGAAAAAAAAAAAAAGGAGGAGGATTGGCAGTAGATGTTAGCTCAGAGCTGATCTTCCTCAGCAAAAAGAGGAGGATTAGCATGGATGTTAGCTCAGGGCTGATCTCCCTCACAAAAAAAAAAAAGAAGTTACACAAAAGCAAAAGAGAAATCAATCAAAGCGTATTAAGACAAAAGTATCAACAAAACACAAAAGAAGACAGCAAGAGAGGAAATACAGACAAAAGAATCTCAAGACTAACAGGGAACAACTAAGAAAATGACAATAGTAATTCCTTCCCTATCAATAATTACTTTAAATGTAAGTAGATAAACTCTCCCAATCAAAGACATAGAGTGGCCAAATGCATAAAAGCAACACCCAACTATATGCTTTCTACAAGAAACTCACTTTAGATTTAGGAACACAGATAGGCTGAACATGAAAGAATGGAAAAAGATAGTCCATGCAAATAAGATGACCTTTATCAATTTAAAAGTTTTTTCTAGTCCTAGTTTACTAAGAGTTTTGTTTTAATCATGAATGAATATATCATTATATCAGATGGCTTTCCTATATCTATTGAGATATGATTTTTTTCCTTTATTCTTTTAATGTGGTGCTAAACCAGCCTTGCACTTGTGGGATAAACTACACTTAGTCTTGAAGTATTATTCATTTTATATGTTGTTAGATTTTGTTTGCTAACATTTCATTTAGGATCTTTGCATCTGTATACATGAGTGAGATTAGCATGTAATTTTCCTTATCAGGTTCGGATCAAGATTTTAATGTTCTTATAAAATTAGTTGAAAGTGTTTCTTTTTTATTTTTTGTTTGTGAGTTTATATAATATTAGTAATATTTCTTCCTTAAATGTTTGGTAGAATCAGTGAAGCATCTGGGCCTGGAGATTTTTTGGGGAAAGAGGGGGAGATTTTAAACTGTAGATTTGGTAACAATAGATATAATTTTTTCAGATTTTCTGTTTTTACTTATGTCTGTTTCAGTAAGTCTTGTGTTCTAAGAAATTGTTTATTTCAGCAAAAATTTTAAATTTATTCACATAAAGAATTTCATGGTATCCTCACTATCTTTTAATTGTGGTAAAATATACATAACATAAAATTTATTATTATAACCATTTTTAACTGTATAGTTCAGTGGCATGAAGTACATTCACAGTGTTGTGTACCTGACATCACTATCTATTTTTAGAACTCTTTCATCCTCCCAAACAGAAACTCTGTACTCATTAAATAATAACTCTCTAATTCACCTTCTCCCAGCCCCTGGTAACCTCTATTCTACTTTTTGTCCCTTTGAATTTTCCTATTTTAGGTACCTCATATAAGTGAAATCATACAATATTTGTTCTTTTGTGTCTGTCTTATTAAACTTAGCATAATGTTTTCAAGGTTCATTGAATCACATATCAGAATTTTATTTCCTCTTTATTGTTGAATGATATTCCATTGTGTGTATGTGTGTGTATATATACCATATTTTGTTTATCCATTCATTTGTTGATGGACACTTAGGTTGTTTGTACTTTTTGGCTATTGTGAATAATGTTGCTATGAACATTGGTGTACAAGTATCTGTCTGAGTCCCTGCTTTCAGTTCTTTTGTGTGGAATTGCCAGATCATATGGTAATTCTGTTTAATTTTTTTAAGAACTACCAAACTGTTTTCCACAGTGGCTGCACCATTTTACATTCTCACCAGCAATGCACAAGGGTTCCAATTTCTCCACATCTTCACCAACTTGTTGTTTTCTATTTTTTTTTGAAAATAGCTATCCTAATGGGTTTGAAGTTTTTTCTCATTGTGATTATCATTACCTGTTTTAAAAACTTTGTTTTAAAATAATTATAGATTCAAAGTATTTTTACAATAATGGTACAAAGAGGTCATGGGGACCTTTCAGCCAGTTTCCCCCATTGGTTACATCTTATGTAACTATAGTACAATATAGAAACCAGGAAATTTATGTAGGTATAAAGTATGTCTATAGTTCTATCATTTTATCACATGTAGATTTTTATAACCACTATTGTCATCAATATACAGAACTATTTCATCACCACAAAGAAATCCCTTGTGCTACTCCTTATATTCACATCGCTTCTCATTCTCCATCATTTCTAACTCCTGGCAACTAACCTCTTCTCCATCTCTATAATATCTATCATTTTGAGAATATTATATGAATGGAATCATACAGTTATGTAACATTTTGAGATTGGATTTTTTCGCTCAATATAATGCCATTGTGATTCATGCAAATTGTTACATATTTTAGCAGTTTGTGTACTATAGTGTGTTTAAATCATTAACTTCCAATTTCTGATATTGTTAGTGTATGCTCTCTTTTTTCTTTGTTAGTCTTATCAGAGATTTATCAATTTTATTAGTTGATCCACACTACGGATTGTTTGTTTTCTATTTCATTAATTTCTGCTCATCTTTTAAATTTTATTATTTCTACTTTCTTTGGCTTTAGTTTACTGGTTTTAAAATAATATCTAGTTTCTTAAGAAGATGCTTAAATGATTTTTCTTTTCTAATATGTGCATTTTAGAGTATAAATTTCTCTCTAAGCACAGTTTTAGCATGTCACATAAGTTTTGATATGCTGTATTTTCATTATTCAGTATAAAAAATATTTTCTGATTTCCCTTGTGGTTTCTTCTTTAGTCATTTTAAGTTTATTTTTGATTCCCCAAAATGGCAATTTTCTAGTTATCTTTGTGTTATTGGTTTCCAGCTTAATTCCACTGTGGTTAAAGAACACCTCTGTATGATTTAAAATATTTGCTATTCATGGGAACTTTGTAACCCAGCATATAGTTAATTTTTATAAATGCTCTATGTGTAGTTGAAAGGACATATGTCTTGTAGTCTAGGGTTATGTACTCATCAAAGAGGTCAAGTTGTCTTCTTCAAATATTTTTTTCCCTCTCTTATTTTTTTGTCTGCTTGTTCTATCAGTTGCTGAGATATTTGTGTTAAAAATCTCTCATGATGATTATGTATTTATCCATGTCTTCTTTTAGTTCTGGTAATTTTTGATTTATATATTTTGAGATCATGTTATTAAGTGCATACAAATTTAGAACTGTTATATCTTCCTGTTGAATTGAACCTTTTATTATTACGAAATATCCTTCTTTATCTCTATTAATGCTTTTTGCTTTAAAGTCTACATTGTTTGATATTAATACTACTTTCTTTTGGATACTACTTGCATCATATATCTTCCCTCTTTTAAACTTTAACCTTTCTGTATGTTTTAAATGCATCCCTTATAAACAGATATAATTTTCTTTTTTAATTCAGTCTATCTCTTTTAACTGGCACATTTAATCAATTTTTGTTTAATGTAATTAATTATATATTTGGCTTTAAATATACCATCATACTATTTGCATTCAACTTGTCCTGCCTGTTCTATGAAACTTTTCTCTCCTTATCACCTTCTTTCGGATTTTTTCACTCATTTTTTTTTTTTTTTACCTTTTGTTAACTTTGTACATATACATTCTTTTGCTATTTTCTTTAGTGGATATCCTCAAGATTACCACATGCATTCTTGACTTATTACGATCTGATATAAATTAGTTCTTTGACCTCTTCCTATGCAGTGCAAAGGCTGAAAATACTTTAACTCCATTTACCCCCTGCCAACTATATGCTATTGTTGTTGTATAATTTAATAATTTATATAATTTTGTGTGTGTGTGTGTGTGTGTGTGTGTGTGTGTGTGAGATCAGCCCTGAGCTAACATACAATGCCAATCCTCCTCTTTTTGCTGAGGAAGACCGGCCCTGGGCTAACATCTGTGCCCATCTTCCTCTACTTTATATGGTACGCCACCACAGCATGGCTTGACAAGCGGTGCATTGGTGCACGCCTAGGATCTGAACCTGCGAACCCTGGGCTGCCAAAGTGGAGCGTGCACACTTAACCGATTGTGCCACCGGGCAGGCCCCTATTTATATAATTTAAACAGCACAAAACATTATTGTTGTTGTTTCATAGTTAATATTCACTTAGATTCCCCCTGTGTTTACCCTTTTATTTACTCTTCATTCCTTCTTTCCTTCACAAGCTTCTGTCTGGGATAATTTCTTTCTGCTCTAATAACACCCTTTAACATTCCCTTTAGTGTGTATCTGCTGTTGACCATTTTTTTCAGTTTTTGTTTGCCTGAAAATATGTCTTTATTTCATCTTTGTTTTTGAAGGAAATTTTTACTGGGTATAGAATTCTAGGTTAGCAGTTATTTTTCTTTCAAAATTTTGAAGATACCCTGTCGTTACCTACTGGCTTCCATTCTTTCCCTTGGGAAATCAGCTGAAAATTTATATTTGCTTCTTTGAAGGTAATTGCCTTTTTCTCTTGCTGCTTTTGATGTTTCTCTTTATTTTTGGGTTTTAGTCATTTTACCATGATATGCTTATATGTGATTTTCTTTATATTTATATTCATGGGGGTTCGTAGTACTTGAATCTATGGCTTGATGGGTTTTTGTAAGTTTTGAAACATTCTCAGATATTATCCCTTTAAATGTTGTTCCTGCCTTATTCTCTCTCTACTCTTTTTAAGATTCACAACCTCTTTTAAACATTTTCTCTGTATCCCTTATGCCTTGTATACACTTTTTTCTATATTCCATCCTTTTTTTTCCTCTGTATTTCATTCTGGGGGTATTTTCTTCTGACCTATCTTCCAATTCACTGATTCTCTCTTTAGTTTTGTCTCATCTCCTGTTAAACTCACCCACTGAGTTCTTAATTTCACTTCTCATATATATTTTTTATTTCTAGAATTGTCATTTGATTCTTTTTTAAAGTAGTGTTCAGTTCTTTGCCAAAATTTACAATCTAGTCTTTTCTTTTTTGGACATATTGTGCACAATTATTTGAAATTCTTCATCTGCCAACTCCATTATTTCAATCATTTAGGGTATGTTTCTATTGTCTATTGTTATCTTGATTTTCTGTCACTTTGCCTTGTTTCCTCATATGCATGGTTAGTTTTGGTTGAGTGGCAGACATTGTATATGAAAAACTATAGTAGAGATGGTTTGAGGCCTCAATTGTTTTTATCTTTATCCAGAAAGGATTTATGCTAACTTCTGGCAGGTGGTTAGGGGCGCTAGGAATCCTGTATCATCTTAAGCCAATCTGAGATTGAGAAAATTTGAAGCTGGCCATGTGAAAGCTGATTTAGCCTTCCTTTCAGTATCTATCCTTTTGCAGTTGGGACCCAATGTTTGAGGGTTTTTCTAGGGTTCCCCTTATTGATGAATCCTGAATTCCAATTTTTGTTATTTTAGCTCCATGAGCCTTTCAAAAGCTCTGCTGTCTCTCAGCTGACTCTTTTGTGATTATCCAGTGACCTGAGGAGAAAAACAGCCTCTCTGACTTTTCTTTTTATCTTACGTCTTGGGTCCATAATACTCACTGCCTTGTTAGATCTTGGATGCCTTCAAATATATATTATTTATATTTTATCCCAGTTTTCTTGTTTTCAGCAGGAAATTTGGTCTGAATTATTTAGTCTTCCATTACTAGAAGCAGAATCAGTTCCTCATTTCTTCAACAAGTATTTATTGATCATCTCCTATTTATCAGGCACTGTACAAAGCAGTGGAGATATAACTGTCGAGCTACTTAGAGAGGATTTTTGCCATCATGGAGGTTATAGTCAAGTGAACAGGCAAATATAATACAATGGGATAATGCAGTGATAAGGTTAATCATAGGATGATCTGGAGCACTAAGGAGAAGTACCTGACCCAGCCTTTTGAAATCAAGGAACAGTGTCTGGACAAAGCATCTTCTGAGCTTAGACCTGAAAAATAAGTAAGAGTTATTTAGAAAAAGACTGTTTTAGGCAGAAGGAATAGCATGTGCAAAGACCTGGAGGTGAGAGAGAATAGGGCGTGTTCAGGGAATAGAAAACTCAGTTTCTATAAAGCTATAGTTGTCAAGGCAGTGTGGTACTGGCATCAGGGTAGGCATATAGATCAATGGGACAGAATTGATTGTTCAGAAACAACGTACATTTATGGTCAATTGATTTTTGACAAATATACCAAGACAACTCATTGGGAGAAAAGATACTCTGTTCAAATAATGGTGCTGGGACATTTGGATATCCACATGAAAAAAGATCAACTTAGACTCTCACTGTACACACTACTCCAAAACTAACTCAAAATGTATGATAGGCTTAAATGTAAGTGCCAAAATAATAAAACTTTTAGAAGAAAACATAAGAGAAAATCTTCAAGACTTTGGCCTGGACAAGGATTTCTTAGATACAACATCAAAAACAGTCCAAAAAAGAGAAAAATTGATAAACTGGACCTCATCAAAATATAAAATCTTTTGTTTTTTATAAGGAACATTAAAAAATGAAATAAATATGACAGACTAGGAGAAAATATTTGCAAAACATATATTCAATAAATAATTTTTATCCAGAATTTACAAAGGACTCTTGGAACACAATAATAAGACAACCCAAACAAAAAAATGGGCAAAGGATATAAAGAAATATTTCAGAACAGAAGATATTCAAATGGCTAAATGAATACATGAAAAGATGCTCAAAATTATTATCCATCAGGGAAATGCAAATTAAAACCACAACAGAGACAGTCACTGTATGATCTCACTTATATGTGGAATCTAAAAAAAAAAAAAAAAAAACAAGCTCATAGATACAGAGAACAGATTGGTGGTTGCCAGAGGTGGAGGTGGGGTTGGGCAAAATGCGTGAAGGTGGTCAAAAGGTACAATCTTCCAGTTATAAAATAAATAAGTCATGGGGATGTAATGTACAGCATGGTGACTATAGTTAACAATACTGTGTTGTGTATTTGAAAGTTGTTAAGAGAGTAGATCTTGAAAGTTCTCATCAGAAGAAAAAAAATTTCTGTAATGATGTATGGTGACAAATGTTAAATAGACTTATTGTGGTGATCATTTTGCAATATATACAAATATTGTGTTAAAAAGGTTACACCTGAAACTAATATAATGTTGTATGTCAATTATACCTCGATAAAAAATAATAAAATTAAAAAAAAACACAATGGAAATATCCTTTCACATTCACTAGGATGGCTATAATGAAAAGGACAATAAGAAATGGAGACGTAGAGAAATGGAAACCCTCATACATTGTTGATGAGAATGTAAAATAATGCAGCTGTTTTGGAAAACAGTTTGGCAATTCCTCAACATGGAGTTACCACATGACCCAGCCCAAGATAAATGAAAGCATGTGTTCACACAAAAACCTCTGCACAAATGTTCATAACAGCATTATTTGTGATAGCCAAAAAGTAGAATCAACCCAAATGTCTGATGGGTAAACAAAATGTTGTATAATATTCTATACAATGGAATATTATTCAGCCATAAAAAAGAATGAAGTATAGCTACATATTATGACATAGATGAACCTCAAAAATATTACGCTAAGTGAAAGAAGCCAGTCACAAAAACCATAATGCATGATTTCATTTATATGAAATGTCCAGAATAGACAAGTGTAGAGACAAAAATTAGGTTAGTGGATACCAGGGGCAGGTAAAAGGAATGGGGAGTAAGTGAATATGGGCATGAGAGAGCTTATTGATGGAGCTTGTTGAAGGGGTGAAAATAGTCTAAAACTGGTTGATTACAGCCAAGATGGTAGCAGTGGAACTAAAGGGAGAGGAAATGATGCAAGAGATATCATAGTTATACAATTTGGTAAAGTTACTAAAAATCATTGAGTTGTACACCTAAAATGAGTGAATTCTATGATATGTGACTATATCTAAATAAAGCTGTTATTTTTTAAAGTGTCTGGCACATAGAATATGGTCAATAAATGTGTAGGAGGTATTGGTTGTTTCTGAGTGATACCTGTCTTGAGAGGAAGAGAATCTTCACAACTGTTCACAGAGCTATCTCCCCCTAATTGATGTGTCCAGGACCCCAACCCAGACTCAACTCAATCACAAGTTCCAGAAGTGGAGTTTTAGTCATGTATAATTTTAAAAAGCTCTATCGGTGATTCTGGTGTGTACTCTAGGGTAAGAATCTGTGATTTATGGAATTGTGAATGGCTTGGTGTGGTTAGAACCTAGAGTGCATGTGAAGCCTAATGGCTGCTTACACTAGAGTGAGCATACAGTAATCAGGAATCTTGGCCCAGAATGATCTGTCTCTGTCTCTGTATATGTCTCTCTCTCTCACTCTCATTCTCTCTGATAGAAATAGCTAGCTATTCCCAGATCTTACTTAGAATTTTTTTTTCAGAACTGTAGGGTTAAAATATATTATACAGATGGTCTATTGTAGTGGTTCTTAACCAAGGGTGTATATTAATCTTGCCTAGGAAACTTTGTCAAAATGCACATGTCCCTGGCCATACTCAGACATATAACATCAGAGTCTTTAGACTGGGACTATGAGCATATATTGTTTGGAAAAAAAGGCTTCTCAGGTGATGCTGATGCTCATTCCATTTGCGAACTAATGCTCTAAAGGAAGAAGTAAAGGAAAGAGTATAAAGGAGATAACGTTTGGTTCCCTGTGCCTAACTTCAGCTCTTCTCTCAAGGATTATTAGGTGTTTTATCATCTGTGATACTGGGACTACCTTTGAAGACTACTGGACCATGAGCTTGGATGGTAGGGAATGCTTAATGAGCATCTCTGTGGAACACCATTTGGGAAATCAATTCATAAACTCTATCTTTTAGGGAGAGAGGGATTTCAGTTGCCAGTTCCTCAGCCAGATGATAGTCCTGTGTGCTTGGAATAGCCAAGGGAAGGGAGTGGTTCCTTGTCTCCCGTGGCTTCATTGGGACCTCCTTGCTGCTAGCTGCTGAAACCACTCTAAAATAATAGGCTGCTGAGTAATCTTCTCCATGCACATCCACCTGTCAGTGGGCTTGCGCTTCAGAGATGAAGAGTAATTTTTATTGGAGTGATGGCATACAGCAGGGGTTGAAACTAAACAGCCACAGTGAAATTGATTTTCAAAAGGAGATTGCTTCTGAATTTTATTTTGTGGTTTGTAGATCATTATTTTTGTTTCATCTTGCTTCATCAGTGGCCTACAAGGGCAAGAAAAGCTTGAACATTAGTAAGATTTTGGATCAATCCACAAGGCTCAGTGCCTGGAAGCATTACATGCTTCTGAAGCACTTTTGCCATGTAGTCGGAATGCTTAGGTTGGGGAAACTCTGAGAGTTTATTATGGAAGGAAGGATCTTAACACTTGTCACAATCAGACCAAGGGGGAGAAGGAAAAGGGGCAGAGTTCAGGAGTTCCCTTGACTCAACCACCACTTCATTGAGTCCCTATTATGTACAAGACACATTGCTAGTGGGGATTCTATTCCTCAAAGCTGATTTAGCTAACAAAGAGTCAACCAAGGAGCGCAAACCTACTTTGTTCTTAATGACGTTAGACAAATCCTTTTGGTGCAGTTTGTTTCTGCTTGGATTTCCAGCTGATGTCTCAAATTCAACAAATTACACTGAACTCATCTCCATTCTTCCCCTCTCCCACCACCCACACCGAATTTTACAAAATTAAACCCTAGTTTCATTCCCTCAATCACTCAAGCATAAAACCTTGAAGGCTTTTTTTTTTTTTTACTTTGTCCTTTCCCTTGCTACTCATGTTTAGCAATCAATTGCTAAGTTGATTCATACTTAGTGAAGTTGATTTATACTGTTCATGATATCTCTTGCATCATTCTCTTTCCTTCTAGTCCTACAGCTATCACTCTGGTTGCGTTTGGCTTAGATGATCTTTAAGGTCCCTCCCAACCAAGAAAATCTGTGATTCTACCTCAGTTCCTTGTTACCTCACTCCTGCAGTGGTTATCCAGTTGAGAGGTACTTTATTCTCTACTCCATATGCACACCTCAGCTAGATTATTTTTCTTCAAGTGCCTCTTTGTCATGTCACCCCCCTCCTCAGAAATCTTTTACGTCTTCCCACTGCCACTGTTCAAACTTCTTAAACTGGCATTCCAAGCCACTCTGCAATCAGGCTTGAGCTACTCTGCCACTCTTCTTGCTACTCTCCATCAGAATCCTGTTCCATCCAGACTGGTCCATTCACAGGCCTCTCACATTCTGGCCTTCATTCACTCATTCCCCAAAGTAGAATGTCCTTCCCTCTAACCTGCCTCTTGGATCCCTTCAGGTCCTTCGCAGCTCAACTTAACCTTTCCCACTTCAGTGACTTCTTCCTTGCCCATCCGTTTCAACATTTCTCTAAACCTCTTATTTGGTGCTACATTGTGTTGTAGGTTATCTTGTTTCCTCAACTAGGCAGGAAGGTTTTCGAAGGCAGAGACTAAGTCTTATACTTCTCTGTAGCTCCTACAACTGCAATACTAATCTGTACTTTTGGTTAAATATGAAAGTAAATCTTAAGATATTAAAACATTCTCCCTAACATTGGACTGTGAAACACAGTTGTACACATTCATTGAGGGGAATATCATGCCATCTTAAGGATCTGGTGATTATTAATGGGGTCTGTCACTGAGGCTTCTTTCCTTTTAGAGCCCTGCTTAAGGTCAAGCACCCTTGCAGAAAGCACATTGGACCCTAAATCCTCCACCCTCAGTTCCTTTCCCTTCTTCAAATCTTTAAAAGCCTTCTGCATAGTGGGCATTCACATTCCACTTTGACTTGCTATGTACCTACTTCTTGATTTCCCCAACCCAGCAAGTCCTTGCCTTTACAGTTCCTTTGGAATTAATTTCCCCCGTAGACTAGTGAAGGTACCTCAATTTGTTGGTCTTCAGATTCTAACTGATTTGCCAGGTTGTGGGAGGCTCCATACCCAAGTTTCCTTTCAAGTCAAAAGCCCTCCCCCAACATGTATCAGAGTTCCCTAACCCTCTTGTTTGTATTTTTAACAATACCTCATTTAATGTGTAAACACGAGTAAGCACTTAAGGCCAGGACTCTCTATATCTTGTATAACACAAAATATGCCAGTGTTCCAAATAATAAAGGCCTAGGGAAAAGCCAGGGTTGTGGTTAGGTACGTGTGCACCTGTTGTGTGTGTGTGTGTGCATGTGTGTGAGAGAGAGAGGGAGAGAGAGTGAGAGTGAGAGAGAGCAAGAGAGACTGATTGTATTTGTGTGTGTATGCATTTAAATATTAAACACTAGAATTCTGTCCACTGGGAGATGTCGTATCATATTATCACAGCTGTGTAACTAATATAATTTTGCCTTTTGACATCATCCCAGTAAGAGCAATTGCAGCATTTTCTTGATATCTCTAGCAGGACTCACAAAGCATATGGTTTGTGACCTGAGGATAATGACATTATAAAGGAGTATTTACCAACCACAGACAATGTGCATATAGACTGAAATTTGTGTCATTAAATTATTAAATTAAGCAAATAATTATTGTGTTCCTACTATGTGCCAAACGTTTCTAGGAGAAATGTGATTCATAGTTAGAAACTTAAGACCAAGTAGTACTATTTCATAAACTACCCTCTCACACTTCCAATTGACCCATTTTCTCCTCAGCCCCTGCCTTTGCCTACTCATTTGCTTCCACCTGCTAAAACAGAGCGCCTCATGCTTGTTTTGGTCTATTTTGGAGGTTTGCGTTGTCCTGGAAGTTGTGGAAAGAGGACTGGAATGAGTTCTGGCTCTTCACTTAGCCAATTAGCACATTTCAATGTCCTTATTTGTAAAATGGGAAAGGTAATACCTTCCCTGTCTCCTTAACAGTGTTTTTCTGAGGATCAAATACAAATATATGTGAAAAATATTAAGCTATACAGTTACTTCTTAGAGGACTTATTGATAAATGTGTCTCTTTGTCTCCTCAGTTGTGTAAAACTTTTATTCTGACTGTTTTCTTATATATTCCATATAGTTGCCTTGTCTATTGACATAAATTCACAGGAATTGATGATGATATTGCAATTTTTCAAGTACATGCCTTTATGTGTACTTCCTTTTTATATTTGCAAATGCTGTCTTTCAGCCTGGTGGTGTGATAGTTTCTTTCCATGTGTGGTTGAAGGAGAACTAGACTGAAAATTGGGAGACAGGGATTCTGGTCCCAGGTATGAGTCTAATTATTCTCCCCTAGTTAAGTTGGGTCACCTTAGGTAGGTCACTTCCCCTTTCTGGCTCTCAATTTCCTCATCTGTAAAATGCTGGAAATTGAAGTTGGTGACTTATAAGTTCTCTTCTAACACGAGTGATTTTATCACTGCAGCTAAATAGAAGCCCCATTGCTTTTTTATCCCCCAGATTTTCTTACCCTGTTCCCCTCTTGAGAATCACTTGCCTAATAGATACAGTCCAAATGCTTTAGCTAGCCATTCAAGACCCACATCATTGTTGGTTTGCCAGCATTATCTACTGTTCGTAATAGGAACCCCCAGTTTTATATAGATTGATTTTCTTACTGAATGTTCCTACTTTCGTTGTTACTTGTGTTATTCCTCTTGTTAAAACTCTCTTTTTGGCAGCAGAATACTCATCTTTAGGGACAAGCTTAAATTTCACTTTCCTGTGAAGCCTTTCCTGATCACTTAGCCTTTAGTGATTTTTTTCTATTTCATCTGAACTCAAGTCAGCATTTATGACATGCCAGACCCTCTACTTGGCATTGTAGGAAATAGAAAGATAAAATAAATCCCTGACATTAGAGACAGGCTGAAATTGCAAATGAACATTCTGAGCAGAAGGAGCAGCGTGAGCAAAGACTTGGAGACAGTAGAGAGGAGGATTTGTTTGGCTTAGAGCACATGAGCCTTACTTATTTGGTGTATATGTTGTCTTCTAACAGTTCTTGTGACAGTATGCTACCATATAATATGAAATTATGGTTCATTTGTCATTTATTGGCCACACAGCTTCCATTTCCTTTATTGGCCATGAAGCTTCAATTTCCTTTTTTTAATAGCACTGCAATTTCCTTTTGGAGTAGTCCCCCTCTGTTATCGGATAGTTTTGGTGGCATGGGAAATCTCAGTTCCTGTATCCCACAAGAGAAGCCAAAGGGATCAGATCTTTCTTCTTACTACTCCACTTAAACTAAAGAGCAGTGGCCATGTGATGTATGGTCATCCAGCTTCCATTCTCTTTTGGAACTGGCTTGACTTTTTATCTTACCAGTCTAGATTCTTTTACCGATCATTCCAATCACCCTATTGTAATTACCTTCAAGTCTCTTGACTCCTTGTCTCCAGTTCTCCCTGCATTAACAAAACCCCCAAACTGTAGATGTTCCATTTCCCTCGCTCACTGGAATACCTACAGATTGAACTCCATTTGCATCCATTCTTGTGCTCCTGTCTCCATAAAGGAGGTATGTTCCTTTGGTACATGGCCAGTCCTTTCACCTGGGCTTTGGATCCTCTCCCCTCCCACTTTTTCATGGTTCTTTCTCTATCAGTCATTTTCTTTCTCTCTTGTGTCTTTGACCTCTCTCTAATGTCTTTTTCTTCTTAGTGTATAATTATGTTCACATCTCATCTTGGGGAGAGGAGAACTTTCTTTGACCCAACATCTTCCTAAAACTACCCTATTTCTTGTTTCTGAAAGGAATGGAATAAACTTGCTGTTTACATTTTAACAACCCGTTGATTCTTTATCTTCCTATGGTTAGGTTTCTGTGCCCTCTTCACCACTGAATCTGTTCTTCCTAAGATCACTGGTGACCTCCATATTGCAAAATTTAGTGGGATTCTTTTGTTGTAATCATATTTCACTTTCCTTTTATGGTTTATATTGTCCAATCCTTTATTCTCTTTTTTATTTTTATTTTTTAAATTTTGATAATAAGCAGAGAAAGCCATTTGACATTATGAATTTATTGGTAATAAGATAGTTATTTCAGTTATTAATGTTCTTCAGTGAATATTTATTGAACGTAAAGTTTATGTTTTGTTTTAAAATTTTTGCATTAGAGATATAATTCACATACCATAAAATTGACCCTTTTAAAGTGTACAATTCATTTGTTTTTAATATATTCACAGCATTGTGCAACCATTACCATTATCTAATTCCAGAATATTTTCATTACCCCAAAAAGAAACCCTGTACTCATTAGCAGTTACTCCTCAACTCCCCCTTCCCTCAAGCCCCTGTCGACCACTAATCTACTTTCTGTCACTATGGATTTGCCTATTCTGGATATTTCATTTTGTATGAAATTATATGTGTCTGGCCTCTTTCACTTAATATAATATTTTCAATGTTCATCCTTATTTCAGCATGTATCAGTACTCCATTCTTTTTTATGGCTGAATAATATTCCACTATATGAACATACTACTTTTGTCTATTTGTTCATCCATTGATGGACTTTTGGATTGTTTCCGTCTTTTGGCTATTGTGAATAATGCTGCTATGAACAATAGTGTACAAGTTTTTGTTTGAACACCTGTTTTCACTTCTTTTGTGTATATACCTAGGAATGGAATTACTGGGTCATATGGTAATTCTGTTTAACTTGCTGGGGAACTGCCAAACTGTTTTCCACGGTTGCTGAACCATTTTACATTCTCACTAGCAGTGTATGACAGTTCCAATTTCTTCACATCCTCCCCAACACTTGTTATTATTTGTCTTTTTGATTACATCCATCCTAATTTGAAGTAGTATCAAATTGTTGTTTTGATTTGAATTTCCCTGAAGACTAAGGATATTGAATATCTTTTATGTGCTTATTGGTCATATGTATATTTTCTTTAGAGAAATGTCTATTCAAGTCCTTTGCCCATTTTTAATTGCATTATGTGTCTTTTTATTGTTGAATTATAGGAGTTTTTAATGTTTTCTGCATACTAAACCCTTATCAGAGATATGATTTGCAAATATTCCCTCCTATTCTGTGTGTTGTAGTCCTTTATTCTTTAGACTCTCTCCTCTTTTGGTTTCTGTGGCGTTGGACTTTCTTGTTTGTTTTCCTACCTCTCTGTTCCTTCTCAGGTTCTTTTAAAAGATCTTTTTCTGCTCATCTCTTAAATGTTGAATATTCCCTGTTCTCTTGTTATTCTATACATTCCCCCAGCATGACCTCTTTTAAACTCATGGCTTTAATTGCCACCATTTATGTGGGAATGACTTTGAAATCAAGATCTGCAGTCCATACCTCTTTCCTTTGCTCCATACCCACTGAGCTCCAGTACAATTTCTGTTGGCAATCCCTTGGGTGTCCCATAGGCAGCTTAAAATCAACTTATCCTAAACCACATTTATCTTCTTTCCATCCCAAACTTGCTCCCGTCCCCTGTTCACTATCTCAGTGAGTAGCACTACTGTCTATTTACATATCCAAGCCAGAAATGTGGGAGTTGTTCTAAGTTCCTCCTTCTCATTCCCTTGCCACCGAAATTCTAGCACCAAGTCCTATAGAGTATACCTCTTTGATGTTTCTTCAATCTCCCCTCTCATTTCCTATTGCCTTAAATGCTACCCTCACCTCGGTTTAATTTAACATCTGCATTTTTCCCCCAAAGCTCAGTTCAAATGTCACCCACTCTAAAAAATTTTCCCTGACTACTCTCTGCCAAGTCTAAAATTCATGCTTTTTTGTGTTCCCCTAGAGTTCTAGGCATACTCTTATCACTGCACTTAACTATAATGTACTGTACTCTATGAATGTTATTTAACCTGTCTGCCTTCTCTACTAAACTGAAGTCCTTCTCTACTAAACCCTGTCTTATATGAATTTATATCTTCAATGCCTAGAACAATGTTGTACATACAGTAGGTGTACAAACTTTTTTTGTTTGTTTTTTTCTTTTTTCTTTCTTTTTTTTTTTGTGAGGAAGATCAGCTCTGAGCTAACATCCATGGCAATCCTCCTCTTTTTGCTGAGGAAGACTGGCCCTGAGCTAACATCCGTGCCCATCTTCCTCCACTTTATATGGGACACTGCCACAGCATGGCCTGACGAGCAGTGCATCGGTGCGTGCCCGGGATCCGAACCCGGGCCGCCAGCAGTGGAGTGCATGCACTTAACTGCTACGCTATGGGGCCGGCCCCATTTTACCCATTTTTATGTATACAATTTAGTGGCATTAAGTACATTCACAATGTTGTGCAACTATCACCATTGTCTATATCCAGAATATTTTCATCCTCCCAAACTGAAACTCTATACCCATTAAACAATAACTCCCCCATTGTCCCCTCCCCCTAGCCCCTGACAACCACCATTCTACTTTCTGTTTCTATGAATTTGACTACTTTAGATACCTCATATCAAGGGAATCATACAGTATTTGTCCTTTTGTGACTGGCTTATTTCACTTAGCATATTGTCCTCCAGGTTCATCCATGTTGTACTGTGCATCAAAATTTTATTCCCTTTTAAGGGTGAATAATATTCCATTATGTGTATATAACACATTTTGTTTATCCATTCATCCATCAATGGGCACTTGGATTGCTTCCAACTTTTGGCTATTGTGAATAATGCTGCTATGAACATGGGTATACAAATATCTGTTCGAGGGCCAGCCCCATGGCTTAGCGGTTGGGTGCACGCGCTCCGCTGCTGGCAGCCCGGGTTCGGATCCCGGGCGCGCACCGATGCACCACTTCTCCGGCCATGCTGAGGCTGCATCCCACATACAGCAACTAGAAGGATGTGCAGCTATGACATACAACTATCTACTGGGGCTTTGGGGGGGAAAATAAATAAAATTAAAAAACAAAAACAAAAAACAAATATCTGTTCGAGTTCCTGCCTGCAATTCTTTGGGGTGTATCCCCAGAAGTGGAATTGCTGGATTATATGGTAATCCTATTTTTAATTTTTTTGAGGAATCACCAAACTGTTTTCCATAGCAGCTACACTATTTTACATTCTTACCAGCGGTTGCACAAGGATTCCAATTTCTCCACATCCTTACCAACACTTGTTATTTGTTTTCTGGGTTTTTTTTTTTTTTTTTTAATAATAGTCATCCTATTGGGTGTGAAGTGGTATCACCTTGTGTGTGTGTTTTTTTTTGGTGAAGAAGATCAGCCCTGAGCTAACATCTGTTGCCAATCCTCCTGTTTTTGCTAAGGAAGATTGGCCCTGGGCTAATGTTCCTGCCCATCTTCCTCTACTTTATATGTGGGATGCCTGCCACAGCATGGCTTGATAAGCGATGTGTAGGTCCGTGCCCAGGATCCGAACGTGCGAACCCCGGGCTGCCCAAGTAGAGCACAGGAGCCCAACCACTATGCCACCGGGCTGGCCCCTCCTTGTGGTTTTGATTTGCACTTCCTTAATGATTAGTGGCACGTTTAACATTTTCTCTTGAGGTTCTTGATCATTTGTATATCTTCTTTGGAGAGATGTCTATTCAAATCCTTTGGCCATTTTTAAATTGGACTCTTTGAATTTTTTTTGGTTGATGAGTTGTAAGAGTTCTTTGTATATTCTGGATGTTAACTCCTTATTGGATATATGACTTGCAAATATTTTCTCCCATTCTGTGGGTTGCCTTTTCATTCTGTTGTTAGCGACCTTTAATGCACAAAAGTTGTTAATTTTGATGTAGTGCAATTTATCTATTTTTCTTTTGTTGCCCATGCTTTAGGTATCATATCCAAGAAATCATTGCCAAATCCAAGGTCATGAAGTTTTTCTCCTATGTTTTCTTCTAAAAGTTTTATACTGGGCCGACCCCGTGGCTTAGCGGTTAAGTGCATGTGCTCCGCTACTGGCGGCCTGGGTTCGGATCCGGGCGTGCACCGATGCACCACTTGTCCAGCCATGCTGAGGCGGCGTCCCACATACAGCAACTAGCAGGATGTGCAACTACAACGTACAACTTTCTACTGGGGCTTTGGGGAGAAAAAGGGAAAAAAAAAAAGGAGGAGGATTGGCAATAGATGTTAGCTCAGGGCCGGTCCTCCTCAGCCAAAAGAGGAGGATTGGCATGGATGTTAGCTCAGGGCTGATCTGCCTCATAAAAATAAATAAATAAATAAATTAATTAATTAAAAATAAAAGTCTTATACTTTTAGCACTTATGTTTAGTTTAGGCCTTGTGCAATTTTGAGTTAATTTTTCTATATGGTGTAAGTTAAGGGTCCAACTTCATTCTTTCGCATGTGGATGTCCAGTTTTCCCAACACCATTTGTTGAAAAGAATGTTCTTTCCCCATTCGATGGTTTGGCACCTTTGTGAAAAATCAATTCACTGTATATGTGAGGATTTACTTCTGGACTTTCTATTTTATTCACAGACCTGCTTTTGCATCTTGGCTTTGTTCCTTACTAGGTGATAGTCTGTGCGTTACTCAACCTCTCTGATATCTCCCTATGGCAGAAAGTAAACTCCATGAGGGCAGAAAATTTTTGTCTCTTTTGTTTACTATTATATTCTTAGTCTTTAGAACAATCAATCAATAATTAATTGCATTCAATAATATTTGCTCTTGAATGAATGAGCAATGACTTCCCTCAGAAAGCTGTTGTAAGAATTAAATGAAATAATATATGTAGAGCATTCAGCATACTGTCTGGCAAAAAGTGTGTAAGAAATGATAGCTATTTAAAATATTTATATTAATTGTATAAAACCCATGAACTAATTAAATGGTAAATATTAAACTGATACCATAATTGGGTGGGTTTCTCTTTAGATACAAGGCACAGGTTGATGTGGGTGTGAAGTTACCTTGAATCAAGTGGCCCTCAATTGGGGAGCACACAAGAACTCAGCACAACCATCTTCCCCCCTGCCTAAATTGCTGAGACTGGCTCACTTATTTCTGGCACCCCAGAGACAAAGGCTGGATGAACACTGCTGCGATGCCAAAGGAGAGAATGGGAAGTTTATGGTAAAGTGGAGAGAGGAAAGCAGACAACTGGCAGAGAGCTCTTTTTTTTTTTTATGAGGAAGATCAGCCCTGAGCTAACATCCATGCTAATCCTCCTCTTTTTGCTGAGGATGACCAGCTCTGAGCTAACATCTATTGCCAATCCTCCTCCTTTTTTTTTTTCCCCTCCCAAAGCCCCAGGAGATAGTTGTATGTCATAGCTGCACATCCTTCTAGTTGCTATATGTGGGACGCGGCCTCAGCATGGCCGGAGAAGTGGTGCGTCGGTGCGCGCCCAGGATCCAAACCCGGGCCACCAGTAGCGGAGCGCGCACACTTAACCGCTAAGCCACGGGGCCAGCCCAGAGAACTCTTTAAGTCTGAAAGGAACAGTATCACCATGATTCTGTAACCATTCTGCACTAACGCCAGGCCTGGCAGGGGGATTAGAAGGATTTGGATCATTGGAGGTCTACCATGTGCTAAGTGCCAACCATTGGATTAAGAGATTTACATATATTCTAGTTTAGTCTTCACAATTTCCCTGCAAAGTAGATGTTATCCCCATTTTACAGATGAGGAAACAAGCTCTGAGAGATTAAATAACAGACAGTAAATAGCACAACTGGGGTTTAAACCTAGGTCTATTTTGACTTCAAAGCCTGTGATCTGAAGCAACATAGATTTTATTTAGTTTCCTTTTCAAATTCCAACCCTTCTGGTAAGTGTGAGAATAGCTAATATAAATTTTTGTTCTCATGTAATGTTTTATTTTGTTGTTGTTTTTCTGATACATAACTGCCAAGCTTTTGCATTATCACCATGTCCTGTTCTGTTGTTTTAACTGGCAAGTTGGAGGTTCCAAAGCTGCTAAGAAACAGTTCTTCTGAGAACTGTAAAGTTTTCTAATTTATAAGCCTATGCATTTTTATAATTTGCAGTAGCAATTATAAAATGCAAAAGTAATTATGCTATTTGTAGTTTATTGCATTTGGCAAGATCTGTGGTGGGGTGCATGGTTAGGAGAGTGCATACATATAGGTGCATGTGTGTATGTTTACATACATATATAATGTGTGTGTATACATACACATATAGGACAGTAGTAGAAAACATCTGACTAAGTAAAATGGACATTGAAGAAGATGGCGTTAAAAGTTCCCAATGAAAATCATGTCATTCTGGTGCTAAGTCTTGGACCAGTTTGTTTCAGTCCGCTTCCAAGCCAGACCAGTCATTTTTATAAATTCATACTATTGTTTACAAGGTATAAAGGGCAGAAAATGTAGCTGGTTCATCAAAAAGTCATTACCTTTGTCATAAGTTGATATTGTGGGGAGAGAGGCAGAATCCCCCTCTGCCCTTTTCCTTAAGGTTCTTATGGCTGGCCAAATAATTAACAAGACAGGTTAGCAGGAGAAAATAATACCAAGTTTAATAACATGTATCATGGGAGAAACTCAGAAATGAGCAACTCGTCTCTCTGTCTAAGCTGCTTGCTTAAGTATTGTAGCTAAAGGCGAGGAAGGTGTTGGGGGTGGGTAGTGGTCTGGGCCTTCAGAGGGCAAGCAGACAATTCTTTTTAGGGTCATCTATAGATAATGTGGTCAGGGAGAGACAGAGTTTTTTTTGATAAAAGGGGCTTGGTGCCCCTCCCATTGTAACATCTATTTTACATTATCATTACAGCCATCATGATAGAAGATCTGTTCCAGGAAGGAGCCACCATGTCAAATTCTTTAGGCAGTGTCGGGGGAAGGGGAAGAATCTCCCTCTGCCCTTTTCCTTAAGGTTCTTATGGCTGGCCAAATAATTAACAAGACAGGTTAGCAGGAGAAAATAATACCAAGTTTAATAACATGTATCATGGGAGAAACTCAGAAATGAGCAACTCGTCTCTCTGTCTAAGCTGCTTGCTTAAGTATTGTAGCTAAAGGCGAGGAAGGTGTTGGGGGTGGGTAGTGGTCTGGGCCTTCAGAGGGCAAGCAGACAATTCTTTTTAGGGTCATCTATAGATAATGTGGTCAGGGAGAGACAGAGTTTTTTTTGATAAAAGGGGCTTGGTGCCCCTCCCATTGTAACATCTATTTTACATTATCATTACAGCCATCATGATAGAAGATCTGTTCCAGGAAGGAGCCACCATGTCAAATTCTTTAGGCAGTGTCGGGGGAAGGGGAAGAATCTCCCTCTGCCCTTTTCCTTAAGGTTCTTATGGCTGGCCAAATAATTAACAAGACAGGTTAGCAGGAGAAAATAATACCAAGTTTAATAACATGTATACATGGGAGAAAGCAGGGACACTGCGTTTCTCAACACAGTAGCAGAAATTCTCGTCTTAAATACTATGTTCAGCCAACGACAAAGGAGGATGTTGGGGGTGGGGAGAGTCAGTTACAGGAGATTACCACCAAAGCACAGTAAACAAGAGTAAGGTTATTATGCAGATTTAAGGCCTCACCTTCCACATTGATAAGCCTCTAGAAATGAGGCCATCCCCCCCTCTTCCCAAAACAGAGAGGGAGATACCTTTACAAATGGAGATTTCCCTTATAAAAGTCAGTGTTTGTCTGGCAACTCCTTGCAGGGCCATCCAGAGAATGTGGCCAGAGAGACAGAACTTCCGATAAGATGGGCTTGTTGGTGCCTTTCCTATTGTAACATTTATCCTACATTATCTTTACAGCCATCATGATAGATCTGTTCCAGGAAGGAGCCACCATGTCAAATTCTTTAGGCAGTTAGTGGGGGAGCTCAAATGTCCCTCAGAGAAAACAATCAAGGTAGAGAGATATATTTTAGGATGGCCAAATCTTGATCTCCCACAGTAGTTAGTGGGGGAAGTCAAATGTCCCTCAGAGAAAACAATCAAGGTAAAAGATATATTTCAGGTTGGCCAAATCTTGATCTCCCACAATATGGAGGGATATCTTTCTGGGCCATTGGTGCCATCTTCATAGGATAGACTCTAGCTTGGATGTGTGCATGTGTATATATAATGGTGTAGCAGGAGTTATACCAGGACTTCCATGGGTGCATTCCATCTGGACTGTGACAGGACAAGAACTGAGACTTTGGAGCTGAACTGCATGGGTTTGACTCCTTGATCTGACACTAGCTTTATGACCTTGAACAAATTACTTAAGAAAACTGAGGTTCAAAGTTTACTGAAAAGTGGGAATAATAACAAGCTATCTACCTCATAGGGTGGTTATGAGAATAAAATAATACATGCAAAGCACTTAGAAAGGTTCCTGGCTCACAGAAAGTGTTCAGTAAGTGTTAGTTGTTGTGGTTGTTATTGTTGATTACTGTTGTTATTATTACTGTTAGTAGTATAGATCTGTCACGGACCCATAATGGGTGGGGAGGCAATACCATATAGCTGCAAACTTTCAGCTTTTGAGGCTGAAAGGCCTGGGTTTGATTACTGCTTTTACTGTTTATCAGCTGTGTGATTTAGAACTTGCCCGGTTATTCCTTCATTTCTAAAGTGAATAAAATCATTCTACTAATGTTTATGTTACAGTATTATTGTGAAGACCAAATTGAAATCACGTATGTAAAAGTACTTGGTAAGGAAAATACTATATGTTGTGTGCGTATATTGCTATTTACTAGCTCTCTTATAAAGAACCCAAGAGTGTTGAGAATTACTTGTTTAAAATGATAGAGCATTGATGCTGCCATTATTAGAATAATACAAAAGATAAACCAAGAGTAGAAAGCTTTGAATTATTATTATACTGTTTGTTGAGTATTTTCTTTGTGCTAAATACTGTGATATACACTTTATAAATCTTGCCTCATGTATTACTTGTAACAGCTCTGTCAGCAGGAGAGTGAGGAAAGAGCTTCTCAGGGAGTGAGAACAACATGTGCATGTGGAGGCCCTGGTACAGGAGAGAGATGGCACATTTAAGTAGAGTTGCAGATAAAATATTGAGTACTCAGTTAAATTTGAATTTCAGGGAAACAGTGAATAATTTTTTAGTAGAAGTATGTCTCATATAATATTTGGGGCATACTTCTACTAAAAAATATTTGTTGTTTATCTGAAATTCAAATTTAACTGGGTGTTCTATATTTTTATTTGCTAAATCTGGTAACCCTAATTTAAGAGTCTGAAAGAAGGCCAGAGTGGCTGGATTAGAGAAGGTCAGAGGGAACATGGTTTGAGAAGAAGTCAAAGAGGTAGGCAGACAGGAGACCATGCAGGGTTGGAAGCCTTGAGTGGGACTTTGGTCTTCATTTTAAGGGTAATGGGAAACTACTGAAAGGTTTTTAGGTAGGGCAGGAACTTGATCAAATTTGAATTTTGAAATAATACTATAGCTGCAGTGTGAAGATCTCATAGAAGAAGAAACTGAAGTTCAGAGAGGTTAATTTGCTCGTGGCCACAAAGCCAATAAGTGACATAGCCAGGACTGGAATCTAGCCCTGATTCCAAAGCCTCTTCTCTTAACTGAAATTGGAAGATGGCAGTGGGAGATGAAAAGATTTTAAGGAAAATACTATAAGAGATGGAATAGAAGCTAGACATGTACAGAATTATTGAAGATACTGTGATATTGTGATTTATAATAAGAAATATGTATTTGGTCTTTGTCCCAGTTCCTAGCACACGGCTCTTAAAACCCTTGGAATTTCCTAACTGTTGAGAGCCATTAAGGTGTCTTTTGTAATGTTAATGAGGTGACTTTTGGAAAACCCCTAGGTAATCTAAAGGGGAGGATAGTTAGCATGTGGTTGCTAGTGGAGCTTTCAGTCCCACCCCCAGACCTCCTGGGAGGTGAGAGGGGCTGGTGATGGGGTTCAATCACCAATGGCCAATGATTGAATCAGTCATGCCTGTGTAACGAAGCCTCCATAAAAACCAAAAGCTTGGAATTCAGAGAGCTTCCTGGTTGGTGAACCTCAGAGAGATTCTGGGAGAATGGCTCAGAGAGGGAATGGAAGCTCTGCACTCTATGCATCTCTTCCATCTGGCTGTTCCTGAGTTATATCTTTTTATAAAAAAAACAAAACAGTAACTTAGTAAGTAAAATGTTTCTTTGAGTTCTGTGAGCTGCTCTAGGAAATTAATTGAACCCAACGAGGGGGTTGTTGGAACCTCTAGTCTATAGCTGGTAGGTCAGAAGCACAGGTGACAACCTGGACTTGCAATTGGCATCTGAAAGCAGAGAGCAGGCTTGTAGAATTGAGCCCTTAACCTGTGGGATCTGATACTATCTCCAGGTAGACAGCGTCAGAGTTGAGTTAAATTGTAGGACACCCAGTAGTGTTAGAAAATTGCTTGGTGTGGGGAAAGAACCCACACGCTGGAATTGGTATCAGAATTGTAGATACCCTTGATAAATGTCTTTCTCCTATTTTTAACCTTAGTAAAAATGTTATTGGGGAAAATCTAAAACCTGAGTAACCCGAGGAAGCCAAGAAATATAAGCTTCCATGCAAGTGAAGACTATTTCTTCTTTATCACTGTATCCCCTGTGCCTAGAATAATGCCTAGTACATAGTAGGTTCTCAACAAATGATAGCTGTTACTTTTATGTATAAAATGTATCAAAACACATGACAGCACAAAGAGCTAGTCATATTTTGAATTCTTATGAAGTAGTATATAACATAAAGCATATGATAGTTCCTGAAATGGTTTCAGTGAATTTTGAGTATGTAGAAATATGAGGCTTGTTGGCCCCGTGGCTTAGCGGTTAAGTGCACGCGCTCTGCTACTGGCGGCCTGGGTTCAGATCACGGGTGCGCACCGATGCACCGCTTCTCTCGCCATGCTGAGGCCATGTTCCACATACAACAACTAGAAGGATGTGCGACTATGACATACAACTACCTACTGGGGCTTTGGGGAGAAAAAGGGAAAAAAAAAAAAGGAGGAGGATTGGCGATAGATGTTAGCTCAGGGCTAGTCTTCCTCAGCAAAAAGAGGAGGATTGGCATGGATGTTAGCTCAGGGCTGATCTTCCTCACAAAAACAAAAAAAGAAATATGAGGCTTGTTAAATTATAGCCTGGTCTATTTAGTCCAATTGTCAGGGTCAATAAGAAAACAGTAACTCTATTAACTTGTATAAACAATGCAGTTGTGGTGTCTATCTGGGGGCTGGATATTGGGAACATACTTACTGACAGATTTATAAGGTAGGGCTATTATTTCTTTACTTTTATTGGCTTAAAGCAAGCTTCTTAGTAGAATCACATTGCATGCTATGAAATAAGCCAAGTGAATACACAAACCTGTTTCCTTTGTCTCCTGGTAATATGTGAAATATAGTCTTTTTTCCCGAAGATGAGGAAGGGGGTAGTACTTATCTCAGAAAAATTCTTCAAACCAAAGAATTGGAGTTGAGGTTGCCACATCCTTATGGGAAATGTGACTTAATGAGTTTATTATAGTGTTTGTGTTCATACAACAAAGAACACTCCCTGTTTGCTGAGGTAGTGTAATGTAAGAGCATTGAATTTGGAGTAAAAAGACTTTAGTTCTACTACTTACTATGTAACTCTCTACCTATATATGAGATAATAATATCTTTCTTATCTTGTAGAATATCGGGAAGATCAAAAGGAAATGATGAATGTTTGTTCATTCCTTCCTTTCAAAGATAATATTGAGGTACTAGTTTATGCAATGTGTTGTGTATTAGATGCTGGGTACATGGCAGTGAACAAAACAGGTAGTGTCCCGGCCCTGACGTAACTTATAGTCTAATGGCAGAGATAGCCAATATATAAGTAAATGAGAGTTTCCAAAGGCTATGAATTGTGCTGTAAGAGAATAATAGGTGAGGACCTGTTTTAATTAGAATGAACAGAGAAGGCCTCACTAAGGAGGTAGCATTGATACTGATTTATAGAATGAGAGGAGGATTGGGGGGGTCCCATACCAAGTAGTGAGAAAGCTTGTGTGGAGGTCGTGAAGCAAGGAAGATCTTGGAATGCTGAAGGAACTGAAAAAGGTGTAGTGTGACTGGGAAGAAGTAAGACGGAAAGTTATGCAAGATGAGATTGTAAATGCAGGAGGATCCATATCATACTGGCCATAGTTAGCAGCAGGGTTTGGATTCTGTTCTAAGTGCAAAGTCCTAAGATAGGAGAGAGTTTGGCATGTCCAAGTTAGAAGAGGATACCCGTGTGACTAAAGCCTAGTGTGAGTAAAGGGGAGGTTGGTGGAGACAAGGAGTTTGGATTTTTTATGTAAATGCCTGAGGATAATCTATAGAGAAGGAGAGATTGATGATGTGAAATAACCAAAGAGATAGTCTTTGAAAGGTGGCGCAGAGAGAGAAATGGGATACATAGTATAAGTAGAAGGTTTGGCCTTTGAGAGGGAGAGAATTTTATCCACTATAACAGTGGGAAAAGAAGAGAAAATGTACACAGATGGAGATCAGCTGATAGATTTGGTGGTGGAAAGAGGGGGAGTGCCCACCTCTGATGATACCCTTCACAATGAAATATGGGGCAAGATCATTAGGGTAGAGGGCAGAGGAGAGTGGTGGGAGAGGGTTGAGGAGAGAAAAAAAGATGTAGAATAATTGTCCTGGAAAGTAAGCTTGATAGAGAAAAGCAGTGGATTTCAAACAGGCAGTATTTAGTACTTGTTTGAGGTCTATGATCATGAATTTAAGTGCAACCTGTCGGCAAGATGGTGTGATTTCCTCTAGGAACATTTAGCTGCTCAGATGCAAATTCAGAGCAGGTAAATGGTTGAATTTATCCAGGATCAAGGATTTGCCAGACTAGTTTGCTGGCAGGGAGAGAGAGGCAAAGATGTTGAGGAAATGATTATAATGGTAGACTATTGAACATGCTAGATAAGGAGAGAGAAGAAGACAGGAGGAGGTGAGAACGTCACAGGCTCAATATGTTGGAGTCTTGATGAAGTTCATCCATTTATTCATTCAACAAAGAATTTGAGGGGTTAATATATACAGTATAAATATAAAAGTGAAAAAAATATTTAAATTAAGTATAAATATAAAATATGTAACTATAAATATAAAAAACTGATGGACCAGAGAAGACAGAAATTATAATACATGATATTGACTGGGGATAAGGGGTAAGTAGAAAAGGTAAAGGGATCATTAGGGACAGCAGGGACATGTTTTTGGTGCAGCTGAAAAAAGAGCTTTTAAACTTTTCAATATATTTCATATGTGACTACACAATTCTTCATCTTGCCTATTTTTGGGAAGCTTCCAGCTTAAATACTCCTGATAGAAAGAAACGTCACTGTTCAAAAAGTTCATCATTCTTGTCTTTGACCTTTTGCCTCTGGCCTCCATGGAGCTGGTCCAGGAAATAATTTTAGAATTAACTGCTTAAACTCTCCAACTATCCTGTTGAGCTACTGCCAGTCCATAACTATCTCATAAGAAAGAAAGAAGATATAGTGCTTGAAGATATATATCAAAATGTTAGAGAATTTTATATTTCCATAATCACAGAAAGAGCTTTCATTTCATATGAATTATTATTAAGAAGAAAAGTCCATACTTGATATTTGTGTAGCACTCTCGGATATAAAAGCACTTTCCTATACTCATTCACTTAACAAATATTTATAAGCTCCTGCTATTTGCCAGGCTAAGTGCTAGAGATAACACTAGCAGACAGTAAAGGTCCCTGCCCTCAGGAATCTTACATTCCTATGTACAGACCTTATGATTATGTAGGGAGGGTGCCATTACCTTCTTTTACAGATAATGAAAGTGAAGCTCAGATTACTCAACTTGGACTAGAAGCCAGGTCTTCAGAACCCCAGTTTTGTCTTTCTTCTATTCTACACTATTTCCTTATTAGCATGATAATATCTGCCTTTAATGATCACTTTTGGATAAATTTGAAGGATTTTTCCCACATATTTTCCTCATGTCTCTGAATTCAAGATATGTATGTGTGTGGGAGATATCTTAAGAAAGTTCTCCACCATTAGAATATATATTGTAGGGCCGGCCCCGTAGCTTAGCAGTTAAGTGCGTGTACTCCGCTACTGGTGGCCTGGGTTCGGATCCCAAACGTGCACCGATGCACCGCTTCCCCGGCCATGCTGAGGCCGCGTCCCACATACAGCAACTAGAAAGATGTGCAACTATGACATGCAACTATCTACTGGGGCTTTGGGGAAAAAAAAGGAGGAGGATTGGCAATAGATGTTAGCTCAGATCCGGTCTTCCTCAGCAAATAAAAAGAGGAGGATTAGCACGGATGTTAGCTCAGGGCTGATCTTCCTCACACACACACAAAAAAGAGTACATATTGTAATTTGTGATTTAAATTATGGTGCAAAATGTAAGGAGGGTGAGAGGGCGACAAGCACACAGCAAAATACTTGTTCCTGTTTCCCATGATTCCAGTCTTTATTACTAATCCTGTCCTGGGAACCCATCTGCCTTTCCACCTCACTATCACTTAGGTGATAATCTATTCCATTGTTCACTGACCTCCTTGCCCACCACCAAACTTATTGCCAATTTAAGCAAAATTACCTTTGCCTTCCTCTCCTTTTTCCCTAGCCCACTATTTAACAGGTATATGACTTGTCTGTGCATCTCAGGTACCTCAGCACTACTTGAGGAAATCTAGGACTACAACTGACCTCTAAAATCCCACCTGTGCAGTACTCTATGCATAGCAAGTGTTCAAATGCTATTGCCTGACCAAAACCCATGTTGAGGCATTCTTGAGCCTCTCATGCACCTTAGCTAAGTCCTATCAATCTGATCTTCAGGGAATCTCTCAGCCTTATCCTTTTCTATTTCTATGGCCACCACTCTAATTCAGGCCCCTGGCATGCGTATACCCTTAACTCCCTTGCCTCCTCTCACTTCTTTTTATTCATTTGGCAAAATCACAATCCTGGTAACTTTCTGCCTACTTGGTGCTTTTACCCATGCAGTGAAAGAGGCTGGAGAAAAAACACATGAGCACACTGCCTAGTCTCACTTTAAATTCCTGACCACAGAACTCAAGTTAGACCCTTAATGCTGCCCTTCCAGTCCATTCCCTCCTTCCCTTTTCTATATTTTTTTCATACTTCCTCTCTTCTCAAACTCCCAACACCACTGCCCCCATCCTCACGCTCACCTAAGAACTTTGCTTCCTATATTTGCTTAGTACTTAAGAGTTTACAAAGTACTTTTGCATGCCTTTTCTGACTTAATCTCTCCCTCTTCTTCCCAGGAAATGGCTAGTGTGAGCAGCATTCTTCTTTAGAGCAAATAACTCTTGGTTATTCAGTTGGTTCTAGTATTCAGTTTACCTGTCTGCAGTTCTGAAGTCCTCACCATTTAAGTTGCACAGATCAACCTGTGCTTGCACTTCTCATTCTAAAAAAGGAGGATCCTCACACCTGCCGTATTTGTTTGCTCCCAAGAACATTGTGTGAGCATCTGTCTGTACTCTGATCCTTTTAAATCTTAGAGTACAAAGAAACAGACTTGCCATCCACATTCTCTTCCAGATTAATGCACAGCACTACAAAAGATAACCTTCTTGGACTGGAGATTCAGTGATTACATTTTGGCTCCAAAGTATATGATCTGCAGTTTGGTATTCAAGAAAAGTACCATTTTCACTATAGCCTACACTAGCTTCTACTTAAATATTAGTGTGCCCTGTTTTAGTATCTCTCCATGTATTAAATCAAAAATTTCAGAGCAAATAAAATAAGGATGAGCTTTAATTTTCTAAAACTATTTCTTTCTTTACTAAAAGGTTCCTTTTAAGTTAAGCGGTTCCTTGGTAGCTTTTAAATGACTTAACTGATGGAAATTCAGTTTATACCACTTTTCAGGAGCATACCCTTTGTGAAAAGTGAGCTACACTTGTACAGGCAGGCCCTGATTTTCACTACTGTGGTGTTCCTGGAAACGGCGTCATCGAATGGATCGTATTTTCCCACAGGAACAATATTATAATTGGGGGTTGTGTTCCTGACCAAAGACTCAGCATCAAATAAATCATAGATATAATCAACAATGTGGCATAAAAGCAAAGATATAGGAACTATAAATCTCTAATCATTTAAAGTAGTTAAAATTATGCTCCAAGTCCTGTAAAATGGACATAAATGTAGTATAGGCAATCATTATGCAAGGGACACCAGTGCATTATAAAGTGTGCATAAAGCACTTAAAATACAACCCAATCGTATAGTAAAGTGTATTGAAAAATGACCTGCTGGCCTCAAGAAATCTATTTTTAGCAATAAATCAATCATTTCTTTTGCTATCATGTAATACAGAAATTCTTGTGGGGTTGGGGGTAGTAAATGATCTAAATGATCTAACCTTTGTTCTCAAACCTGGCAGGGCATCAGAATCCCCTAAGGAGTTTTGAAGATGCAGATTTCTGGGCCTGAACCCCAGAGACTCTGAGTAGACCTGGGAGGGGGCAGGAATATGTATTTTTAAAGATTCCCTAGGTGAGTCCAATGCATGGCCAAGTTTAGAACCCTAGGCATGGGTATGTCAGTACCTATTTTTCTTTCTCCTCCCTTTTCTTTTTTCAGCAAACTGATACATTAAGAATCATTCCACTGACCATAACATTTGTACAGGTAATAGGTTTAATAAACGTTTCCAAGGTGTTTCTTCCATTGAAAAACATTTTAAAAAGTAGAGTGTCTTGAAATTTAAAAAACATTTTTAGTAAGTCAGGACTAACTTCACATTTCTCTACTTACCCACTCCTATCTGTAGCTGGAATAGTCTCAGGGCTTGCAAGAAATGCATGCTGTTAAATCATATCTTAGGAAGTGACAGTTTTTTGACAGCTATCAGAGTCCTTTAGAGTTGATTGGGAAGCAATAAGAATTGCTAAGTCATTAATCACTAGTCTTTAAAGTTGCTGCACATGTCACCTATTAGAGATAGTTGTATAAATTCTTCCTTCCCCTAGGAGATTGAAAGCTCCAGGAAAACAAAGACTTGGTCTTAGATAGCCTTTATTCTCACCCGTAAATCCTAACATGTAGAAGGAACTCATAGCAAATACTTATTGAACAATGAATTATAGCACCTTCCCCAGTAGTGAAGACAAGAAGGTATAAGATGGTATTTCCT
This sequence comes from Diceros bicornis minor, assembly GCF_020826845.1. NCBI lineage: Eukaryota > Metazoa > Chordata > Mammalia > Perissodactyla > Rhinocerotidae > Diceros > Diceros bicornis. The sequence continues at coordinate 63,116,182 of NC_080781.1, forward strand.
GGCTACTGCTTGTTCACTTTTGAGACAATCTTTCTCTGGACAGGTTGCATTCATAGGTCCTGATGTGTAAGCCTAAATTTTATTACCATAGGATTTAGAGCTTGGGCCACTTAAATAATGTTATACACCTACCTCTTTTTTAAGATGAGAAAACTGAGACCTAGAGAATAAGGTCATGCCAAGTTTTTTTCCTTTTCATGTTTTTATCATTTTTCCCCCATTTATCATATATTTGAGTACCTGCTATGTGCCACCCTTAAGGGGCTAATGGTCTGTTTCTTCTAGGAAGTAAGAGGCAAGGTCATTTTCTAAAGGGGTGGAGCTGGGGGATAGTGCTCTGGAGGTTTGAGGAAAGTGGAGAATATTTGAAAAGTTGTGGTAGAGAATGAAAAAGAGGGTATTGACCAGAGAAACACAGCAAGATTGGTGAGCAGCGTTCAGGACCCTGCTGTAGGTAGTGATTTTGATTTTATGTATTGAAATCCATCTGCCTATTGTGTGACTTTGCCCCATATTTGGGTACTGGATACTGGTACAGAGAAAGTGGATAGTAGGAATGATCAATGGTTGGACTTCGGCTATATAAGTACAAAAACGACATCATCCTCATCCACAACAATATCATAGTGAGGGAAGAGATTTATGGTTTTGACAATAGTGTTACTGCAGTAATTTACTATGGAACCTAAGCTAGATAAAGAAGGAAGTGAAGAAAGTTCTGATAAATAGGAGAAAGTAGAGGCGGAGGGATCAGTGAACTGGAGATCTTGATGAGCTGAAAGAATGGTGGGAGTACTTGAATCAGCAACCTGGAAGGATGTGGTCAGAGAACGTCAGATTTGAATTAGTGACTTTGGAGATGGAGTGGTTAAAGTGTGATGATAACTTCCAAGGTATGGGGAGTGGGTGGCTGACATGAATGGAAGAGAAAGTCATTGGCGATGAGGAGGTTAAGGAACTGAGAGGTCAGCATATTAGATGTGCTATACCACACTTTCATTAAATTATCTTCCTTTTAAATGGTAATAAAAATATACCCCACACCAAGCAAATTTTTACTATATTTAAAAAAGTCATTTAGAAGCAGAGTTATTGGAGTGAGATGAATACATTCTATAGTTTGAGGCAATTCATGAGAGCTAATAATGTTCAGTAACTATTTCCTCCATGTTCAGTAGTTTTTACTATGAAATTTATTGTGTGAATCAAGCTTTTTTTTTTCAGTGGAGGATGGGATCTTTATTAGTGTTCACAAGAGACACATTTAAATGTCAGCTCTAGGACAGCTATTCTAGGCTAGTCAAAGTCCACTCTCCAAGGAATTTGAAGAGCTCTCAGAATAGATATGTTAAATTAGCTGTGGCAGTAAGAAAGATCTGTGAATTTTCAATCTCTGCTTTTCTGCTATCTCCTTCATCTTGGCACATGCTCCGGTTGCCTCTTCTAAAAAACATTTCCTCAAACCTGCTCCTCCCTCAAGCTACCCTCTCAACTCCCTTCTTCCTGTCATTGCTATAAATATTTACTTTTCTCTTTATTTATTGGAAAGAGCAATTTTTCCTGAAATATATCGGAGGGAAAATAGCCATAATCCTACCATCATAACATACAGCTTTTATCATTTGAGGGTATACTTTTTTCTGTTTGCATATATGTATACAGTTTGTCACAGTTTATTATTATTATTTTATTGAGGTTATATAGTTTATAACATTGTAAAATTTCAGGTGTACATTATTATTTATCAGTCATCATATATACGTGCCCCTTTACCCCTTTTGCCCACTCCCCAACCCCCTTCCCCTCTGGAAACCACTAATCTGTTCTCTTTGTCCATGTGTGTCTTTATCTTCCATATATGAGTGAAATCATGTGGTGTTTGTCTTTCTCTGTCTGGCTTATTTTGCTTAACATCATACTGTGGGGGAAGAGGGAGAATCCCCCTCTGCCCTTTCCCTTAAGCTTCTTATGGCTGGCCAAATAATTAACAAGACAGGTTAGCAGGAGAAAATAATACCAAGTTTAATAACATGTATACATGGGAGAAACTCAGAAATGAGCAGCTCGTCCTTCTGTCTAAGCTGCTTGCCTAAGTATTGTAGCTAAAGGCCAGGAACGTGTTGGGGGGGTAGTGGTTTGGGATTTCAGAGGGGAAGAAGACAATTCTCATGGAGATAGAAATGCAAATGTTTGTCTGACAACTGTTTTCAGGGCCACCTATAGAGAATGTGGCCAGGGAGAGGCAGAATTTTTGATAAGAGGGGATTGGTGCCTTTCCTTTTGTAACATCTATTTTACATTATTATTAGAGCCATCATGATAATAACTCCTTCCTGAAACAGATCTTTTGTTTTAAATTCTTTAGGCAGTTTGGGAGGGGAAACTCAAATGTTCTTCCTGAGTTTTCTGAGTCTTTATTGTCTTCAGCTCGAAATAATCCGCATACCAGAGTGGTGCTTCTTGGGGTAACCTGCCCTGAGCACCATCAGTTCCCTCCTCTGAAACTTCCCTAGAAGTTTCACATATTAAAAGCTGAGCTGGTGACTGTGGAGAGAGAAATCGGGTTAGTATCTGAGTGATAAGAAGTCTGCAAAGAGAGAAAAGAACATAGATTAGAATGAGGATGAACAGGCAGAAAAGAACAAATTGGAGCACATTTCCCCACACTCCATTAAACCAGTCCCCCAATCCTGGAAATAAGTCAGTCCAATAAAATGTGTGAGCTTCATTTATCTGATGAAAAATGTCTATCTTCTCTTTTAATAGATGTAAGTTAGGTACTACTTGCCTTGTTTGATTCACATAAAAGCAACATTTTTTGCCAATGATTGCACACGCTCCTCCTTGCTGGGCAGTGAGTACATCCAGAGCACGTCGATTTTGGAGCACCACAGAGGCTAGGCTGTTAATCTCTGACTGGAGTATGTTCAAGGTTTGCATGGTGGTGTTGACCTTTCGCTCCATTACCATAGACAAATTTAAGATCGCCTTTTCCAACTCGTAATCTCCAAAGCTGGGGAATAGGACTCTCAAGGTTGAAAAGAACTTGGAGTTGAGATACACAAGTGGATTTTCCACGATTTCTCGATTGGCACGTTTAAGTGGCACAATCTTATGAACAAAGGAACCCAAGTTTGTAATTTGGCTGGCATTTAAGGTAGAGTGTTTGGTGACAGAAGGGGCCAGGTATCCAAGTCCACATCGTCCTGACCAATTAGGTGGGAATCCTTTATATATTTTATTGCCGCATAAAATGAAAAGACCAGTGTAGTTTAAAGACAAGGTTAGAATTGAGTCTGTAGTTCCCAAGATCTGGACTATTCCATGATCTTTGCCACTGGCACTGTTAGTACCTAAACATCTCCATTTCCCGTGAGCTCCTGTCAGTCTGTGAGAACAGAACAGATTGCAGAATAGCTGGTACAGGAGGCCTGCAGTCTGATTTTGGCAGCTATAAAGCCTGGTCCTGTCACCTGACCAGGTGAGTCCAGATTTTTGATCCACCCATATATAGTCTGTGGCATCGGGCAGTTTAACCATGTGGGCAGCTGCCATACCCCAACTTGTACACAGGTGGCTCGTAAGCCATCCAGAGCACTTGGTGATTTGGCAAATGTTTGTGCCAGAGGGAGTAGTGATAGAGTCACTTACAATTCCCTTGAGAGGTCTGAAGATGCCACCTGCGGAATCAACCACAGAGTTTGATTGCAATATTGTCCCAGTATGTCACCCAGGAAAGGTCCAGTTTACTTTCATGCCATGTTTACTTTCAATGCAGAGGGAAAAACTTTCACCTATTGCCTGTACTTGGGCGAGGGACAGTCCTTGAGCTTCTAAGGAGTCTTTCTGGGGCCCACGTGACTCACAGGAGAAGAGGCAAAGTGAAGTTTCCCTTGTTGCGGATACCATACCCTGTTATTCATCCATCTTCCGTACTTAGTCCACCAGGTGTTCACATCAGCAGGAACAAAGACTAGTTCAGGTTCTTTTGCACTATCTAGCTGTTGACATAACCAACGGTCAGATTGATTAGTTAACATGGCCAAGGCTTGATCAACTGGCATAAGGGGGTGTTTGGTCTGTGCTTGACCTGTTGAAAAGGAAAGGGTTAGTAAAAGCAAGAAACAGATTGGAAAAGAGCCCATAGCGGAGACTTAGGGGAAGAGGGGCAGATAGAGACCAGCACTCTCCAGTCAGCTTTCTAATAAATGATTAAAAAAAAAAAAATATATATATATATATATATCCACTAATAGTTTGTGTGTGCGTATGAGTGTGTGTATGTATGGGGAATTTTAAAGCAAGGGGGAGAAAATGGGTCAAAGTAGATTATCTTGATCCATGATCTTGGGAAAAGCTGTCTACTTCGTGATGTCGGCTGCTGGGGCCTGGGTTTTGGCCTTTGAAATCCTTAGTTTAAGGTCGCCTGTGGGGATTTTCTCCCAGTTGTCTTGAGAGCAATGTTCTGGGTCTATTTTGGCGTGGCTTGCATGGATCCAGAAAGATTTTTCCTTTATTTTGATGGCAGTGCTGGTCGTCAGTAAGACTTCATAAGGTCCTTCCCAGCGAGGTGACAGTGCGTGTTTTCTTCTAAAGACCTTGATGTACACCCGATCTCCTGGTCGAAAGGGATGGCAAGGCTTGTCAGGAGGTGGGCGCCATGCCTCTTTTACCTGTTGACGATATGCTTCAAGTATACGAGTTAATTTTTGTATATAACTAGTCATAGCATCAAATTGTTCACTTAAGTTCCCATAATATTCACTTAATCCAGGAATTGAAGGTTTAGAGATGCCAGCAGGCATCGGACATCCAAAAACTATTTCAAAAGAAGTCAGTCCATGCCTCCTATTTGGAGTATTTCGAATCTTCATAAGGGCCAAGGGCAGAGCTTCTGGCCATTTAAGTCCAGTTTCTTGACAGACTTTTCCTAAAGTTCTTTTTATATCTAGATTTTTACATTCCACTTGCCCTGATGACTGAGGGTGATATGGGGTATGAAATTTTAATGAGTACCCCAGAGTTTTTGCAAGCAAATGGTTTATCTCTGCTGTAATATGAGTTCCTTGGTCTGATTCAATCCATAAATGAATGCCAAAGCGAGGAATAACTTCAGTTATTAATTTTTTTACCACTGTTGTGGCATCGGCTTGTCTGGTCGGATAGCATTCAGTCCACCCACTAAACATGCAGACAATAACTAAACAGTGAGAGTAACCTAAAGCTGAGGACAAGTCTATAAAATCCATTTGGAGTGCCGCAAAGGGCAGCATGGGCCTGGGAGGACTTCCTGGGGCACACCGATTTCTCCCACAAACTTAGTAAGATTTGCAAGTTGTGCACTGGGAGGTAATTTGGTCAGAAATTTTATAGATGCCAGGGCAAAACCAATTGTCTTTTAGTTCCTTAACTATCCCCCGTTTGCACAAATGTCCCATTTGTTGGGAGATAAGTGCAAGCCAAAAAGTCAAAAGAAAGGGAGCTACTGGAAGTCCATTTGGCCCAATGTATAATCCATATGATAATTGTTTGGCACCCTTTTGTATCCAGTTGTCTTTTTCAGATTGTGGGGCATTTGCCTGATAGTTAATAATATCAGTCAGGGATAAAGGCAGGTTTAAAAATTGGGTGGAAAATGGATAAGGGGGTCCATAGTGAGCTGCATGTTTAGCAGCTCTGTCATCCCTGTCATTCCCTAAAGATATGACATCAGTCTCCTTAGTATGGGCTGAACAATGAACAATGGCAATTTTAGAAGGAAGGTGAATAGCTTGTAATAAGGCTGCAATTAAGTGTCCATTAGCAATAGGAGTTCCTGCAGAAGTTAAGAATCCACGGGATTTCCAAATTGTGCCAACAGCGTGGCAGACTCCAAAAGGATATTTGGAGTCTCTGTAAATAGTGGCAGTTTTTCCTTTTGCTAATGTTCAGGCCCTGGTAAGAGCTATGAGTTCTGCAGCTTGGGCTGATTTTATGGTGGGCAAAGAATAAGCTTCAAGAGTTTCATGTTGGGAAACTATGGCATAACCAGTTATTATGTTTCCCTGGAAATTTCGTTTACAGAAGCCGTCACAAAAGAGACTAAGTCTGGATTGTCTAAAGCGATATCTGAGAGATCCTCTCGTGGCTTCAAGACCATTTCTATAGTTGCAAGGCAATCTTGTGGAATGGAGTGGGGCTCTCCATCATCTGGAAGGGACAGTAAAGTAGCTGTATTTAAAGTGTTGCAACGATGTAAGATGATGGAAGGGTTAGTTAAAAGAGCCTGCTCATAGGTGGTCTGTCGCCGTGTAGAGAGGTGTTGTATCCTATGAGCTTGCAAAATAGCTGACACAGAATGTGGAACATAGAGGTGAATGGGAAAGCCTAATGTAAGAGTACTAGCTTTATCAATCAGGGTGGCAGCTGCAGCCACCGCACGTAAGCATGGGGGCATACCTGATGCCACAGGGTCTAGTTGGCATGAGAAATATGCTATAGGACATATTTGAGAGGCAAAAGATTGCCCTAGAATGCCTGCAGCAATTCCATTATTTTCATGACAGTATAGATGAAAAGGCTTGTCAAAATTAAGTAAGCCAAGAGCCGGAGGCGTGGACAAAGCTATTTTTAAGGCCTCAAAAGAGTTTAATGCCTCTGAGGGCATTAAATAGGCTCTGGAGCGATATCTGGAAGAAGAGAATACACAGGTTTAGCAAGGGCTGCAAAATTAGGAATCCATTGGCGGCAGTAACCAGCAGCTCCTAGAAATTTACGTAGCTGTTTCTTTGTTTTGGGGAGAGGGATGGATAAAATTGACTCAAGGCGTTTGGGGGTTAGCTTTTGAATGCCTTGAGATATCTCATGCCCTAAGTAGGTAACAGTCATTTGCACCCACTGAAGTTTAGATCTGGAAGATTTATGGCCTCGTTCAGCTAGGGCTTTCAGGAGAATGAGAGAATCTGTAAGAGCCCCCTGCTTAGTTGGATTACAGAGTAAAAGGTCGTCAACATATTGAAAAAGAGTGGAGCCTTGAGGAAAGACTACAGAATCCAAGTCAGCTTTAAGGACTTGGGAAAATATTGAGGGAGACTCACAATATCCCTGAGATATGCGAGTCCATGTTAATTGTCTCCCTTTAAATGTAAATGCGAAAAATTGTGAGTCAGGGTGCAATGGGATAGAAAAGAAAGCTGAGCAGAGGTCAACTACCGTAAACTAGACTGCATCAGCAGGTATTGAAGTCAGGATGACAGCTGGATTAGGGACCACAGGATGCCGAGGAATTACAGAGTTTATGGCTCTGAGGTCTTGTACAAATCTATAGATTTGGTTCCCGTCTGAGTCAAATTTGCCTTCCTTTTTTACTGGCAAGATTGGAGTGTTACAGGGTGAGGAAGTAAAAACTAGTACACCCTGTTGCAAAAGGGAGTCTATTATGGGTTCAATTCCTCGTTCGGCATCTCTGGAGAGCGGGTATTGGGCTACTGATGGAAACGGTTTATTCTTTTTCCAAGTAATGTGCACGAGTTCAGCACTAAGCAACAATCCTGCCTCATTTGCATGTGCAGCCCAGAGACTAATTGAGACATCCTTTAAAGACTCATCCTCCTCAGAAGGATTTAAATCAGGACGAGTTTCCATCATGGAAAGTAGCAGACTTGGGGCTTGGTCAGAAGGCAAGGAAATAAAAACACCTTTTTCATTACAATTTATAGTGGCATTGAATTTACATAACAAATCTCGGCCAAAGAGGTTTGCTGGTGAACAGTCAGAGACTAAAAAAGCATGATGAGTGTTAAGGGGGCCTAAAGATATTGGAGTGGGTTTACATATGGGCAGTGAAATAGGCTGTCCAGAGACTCCAACAGCTTGAATAGAAGCAGAGGTAACAGGTGTCGGGGGAAGAGGGAGAATCTCCCTCTGCCCTTTTCCTTAAGGTTCTTATGGCTGGCCAAATAATTAACAAGACAGGTTAGCAGGAGAAAATAATACCAAGTTTAATAACATGTATCATGGGAGAAACTCAGAAATGAGCAACTCGTCGCTCTGTCTAAGCTGCTTGCTTAAGTATTGCAGCTAAAGGCAAGGAACGTGTTGGGGGTGGGTAGTGGTCTGGGACTTCAGAGGGCAGGAAGACAATTTTTTTCAGGGTCATCTATAGATAATGTGGTCAGGGAGAGACAGAGTTTTTGATAAAAGAGGCTTGGTGCCTTTCCTATTGTAACCTCTATCCTACATTATCTTTATAGCCATCATGATAACAACTCTTTCTTGAAACAGATCTTTTGTTTTAAATTGTTTAGGCAGTTTGGGAGGGGAAACTCAAATACTCTGCCTGAGTTTTCTGCGTCCTTATTGTCTTCAGCTCGAAATAATCCGCATATCAGAGTGGTGCCTCCTGGGATAGCTTGCCCTGAGCACCATCAGTTCCCTCCTCTGAAACTTCCCTAGAAGTTTCACAGTCCTTTTGAAACTTAAAGAAGTTTTATAGTCCAGAAGCTGAGTTGGTAGATTGTTTCATCTCACTGAACACATTTTTTAGTCCTGATAATAGACCAGTTTAATTAAGTTTATTTTAGAAGGTGGTGATGCAGGTGGGCTCTCAAAGTTATGCCTATATTATGGAAGCAAGCAATCAGGTATTTAATAGAAGCATTTCTGTGTAAACGAAAGAAAAACAAGGTTAATGGTTGGAGGAAGTTGTAAAGCAGTTTTTGAGTTTAGAGGACAGCCAGTTAAGGTTTTAGACTTCAGCGTCAAAGCATCTTTTGCAGTTTAAAATGTCTCTGATGATGTCAGCGGGTAATCTCTTAAGTTTCTATCAAGTCCATCAGCTTCAATTTGTAAGGCTTCAGGAAAAAGGGCAGGTTCAGTTTTCAGTGATTTCAAATGAAAATGATGGAAAAAGTCAAAAATGTTAGTTTGCAGATCTGTAGCCAGATATTTTAGGAGACTAGAAGAAATCAGGATCTACTCTAGTCAACAGATATAAAACAAAAACCTCAAAAGACAATTAACAAAACTAGGATCTAATATCTGCAAATGTATACTAGAGTTTTTACTGAAATATAGTTTTTTTTGTAAAATCACCCTCATTTTTATTAAGATAGCCAAATTAAAACTAACTAGTTTGCAAAATAAGTCTGGTTTTAATAAAGTTGGCCCAATTATTTACATAAGTACAGCAAGAATAGCAATTAATCACATAAGCTCTTTTAAATCTGCTTTGCTGGAAGTTTTTATAAGGAATCTCAGATTGAACTTTAAAGGTCTCTCGAGGCCAGGAAAGCCAAGCCAAGGATTTTGTCATCAGACTGTGCCTGCAATACCTATAGATTTGGGTGAATTTTTCTCTTCTGAGGTTCCCCCAAAATATTTCGAGGTTCCTTGTACCTGCCAGATAAGTGACATTTTTTACTTATCTTGGTAAGTGTTGCTTGGAACATAAGGTACCAGGCCAATATTTCTATGTGGCTTTATTTTATAAAGTCTAATCTTTATTCCTCAAAAGCTGTATGGTTATATCACAAATATGATGTTCCAGTCACAGCCTTGGTAATATAACCAGTGTTTCTAATTGTGTCCTGTTACAAGGAGAACAGATTCTTATTGAATTTATGCAAATAACTATATTGCCATGAAAACAACAATACTCACTCACTAAGAGTTTTTAAATTTGAGGGATCAAGTAGAAAGAAAAAGATAAATATTTTAATTTTACTTACAAAAGTATCATTTACCAAATTGGTATAAGTCATAGCTAGCTCAGGAGAAAAGAGAAAAAGTTTTCTTTAACTCTGAAAAAACAAAACATTAAAAATTCAGCAATACTTCAAATGAAAAATCATAAAAATTATAATCATCCTTATCAGTTCATTCAGTCCTGTGTAATCCGTTCTTGATCCCAATCTTTTTGTTAGCAGCTTCATGAAGTTATCAGTCTCTCTATCAGATTTCTGTAATTTCTTACCAAGTTCAGTTTTATGATCAGAAAGTTTGTCAGAAACCTGTACTCCAGTGTAACTGTCAGAGTCCTTTCCATGAATTTTTTTGAAGTTGAAACATTTTGCAAAAGTATTAGAGCAAAGAAGTAAGTCTGTAAACAAGACCTCAAAATGGCAATTGACAGAGAAATTTGGTTAATTTTGTGACATACAACACTTTAAAATAATAATAACCAGAATTATGACTGATAACCAGGACAGATCAGAATTTCAGTAATGTTATACAATTTTAAAACACCTATATCAATAACATTTGCTCACATAATACTACCTAAGAAGGTTTATTATCACTTGTCTGACAATGCTTCCCATGTAATTTAACATACTGAATAAGCCTAATAAGTTTAGTATCTTTCTCCTTATAGGAAGAGAGCAAATATTTTTGAGAAGTTTCAGGGCCCTTTGAAAATTCCCAAAGTAAAAAAAAAGACTTTATTTAAGATATGAATTTTGGGGACCTTGTCAAAAATATAAAAAGTTAAAGCAAACAGAGCATTAACAGTCCAAAAAGCCTTAATAGAGAGATTTCAGTCTTTTGAACACAGGAAATTATTTTAACAGTTTTTTTTTTCTGTCTTTTAGGTACACTTATGCAAAGGTAAAGAAAAATCTTTTATAACCTCTTTATCAAGTTCAAGAAAATTATCCTTTTAAGAGAAATAAGACCAAATTATAATTTTGTACCAGTTTACTTTTGATATTAAAACTCATTTACTTAATTAAATTTATTTCCATCTTAGCCAACTTGACCATGCAAAAACTCCTTTTCCAGAATTTCTCTTCCACAAACCTATTAACTTTCTTTTTTTTTTTTTAATTTTTATTTATTTATTTATTTTTTTCCCCAAAGCCCCAGTAGATAGTTGTATGTCATAGCTGCACATCTTTTTAGTTGCTGTATGTGGGACGCGGCCTCAGCATGGCCGGACAAGCGCTGCGTGCCCGGGATCCGAACCCAGGCCGCCAGCAGCGGAGCGCTTGCACTTAACCGCCAAGCCACCGGGCCAGCCCTTAACTTTCTTTTTACATTTAGAATGTGTCCCATGTCTTTCTTTTCCCTCCTAGTACTTGAGGACAAATATATCTTTTTTAATCAACCAAACAAAACATTTTTATTTTTTGTACCTTTATACATTTTGCTTTTCTTGTACACACACATATTTTTTTAAATTTTTTAGTAGCTTTAATCACATATATTAATTAGAAATTTTAACCTTTAGAAACCTTAATTTGTAAGTAAAAACTAAGTAAACAATTATAAACTTTTTTTTACATTAGTATCTTGTGGCTTGGAAAATTTATAAACACTTTATAACTTCTAGAAATATGTTATTTTATAGTACAATCTTTTAATAAAACACATGTTTATCAATAGACCCAAAACACCTTTTAGTTTTCCTGTAATGAAAAGCTAAAAGTAGACAAACGTACATTTAGCAATCAATGTCTAATATCTTATCTTATTTGGAAATGATGATGCTCAGTGAATTTTTATCATAAAATTTAGCAAAACTCTAAAGTTTTAAGTCACCAAAAAGAGTTTGGAAGCTGTAAGCACCATAACACATAATTATTGTTTAAAGTTTATCTAACATTTATCTTTTTTACAACTATTTAGTTACTTATTCCCAATAATTATTTAGATTGCTTATAAGACTTTATAAGACATTAGATAAAATTAGCCATCATTTAAATTACTATTTTTGTTAACCAGTTCTGTAATAGAAATAACATCAGTTTTTTTTACAAAATTTTATGTAAATTTTATTATCTTTTATACCTTTAAACATAGTTATCATTAAGATTTTTATCAGTAGGTCTTGGTCTTCTAATTTTGGTCAAGGGAAGCATTCTTAGTCAGACATTTGAAAACATACTCAGGCAAAGTTGATGTAACCTCTTTATATAAAATTAGCTCAAACATTCTAACCTTTATAATCTTATTAATACTTACACTTTTACATGTTCTCAATTTAATTGTAACCTGAGTCAAGGTCTTAAGGCTAATCAAATTTTTTTCTTCCTTTTTTTAGGTACCAAATAAATAATTATGTGAGAGCTCTCAAAACATTTTTTTTTTCAATTTAGAAGTTTTTCTAATTTAAAGGATCCGTCATCTGGCCATTGACAAGTAGGATCTTCATTTGTATATTTATTCCAATAGTGACTGGATCTAATAAGCCTTTTTAAGGAAAGACCTGGAGGTAACTTTGCACGCTTAGAATAAATCTTTACCATGGATGCAAGAGGCGTCTCTGGTGAGGGCGCAGGTGATGTAGCCCCCATGATCCACAGAATTCACTCTCAAAGATATTTAGAGAAAGTAAAGACCTTCGTTGCACAGACGGTAAGGATGGTGTAGTGAAAACGGTGTCTCTGGTCTCCCACAATAGTGTGGGATGCCTCCAGTCACAGACCCGCTAATCTGTGACACCGGGCAGGTGATACTGGAATGGGATTTTTCTAGCGCTAACAAGCAACAAAGGTTAAGATGACAAAAGCCCTTATGGACTGGGCCCTTTATGACAAACTCCACTGAGAGTTTGGCACAGCCGGACAAAGAGACAGTTCGGAACCCCAGTCTACTCGACTGGCCACCAAGGTGCACTCTGGTAAATGCACCTTCCGTATGGTGGAGACCAAGGAGAAGATTTTCACTGGTCACAAAGCCAAGTTTTCTCAGGACACAGAACAAGACAGAGACTACTCTGGGAGGAAAAGGGATCAAGATCAAAAGCAAGGGTACTCTACCAAATTTAAACCAAGAGTCACTAAAAGCACAAGAAACTAGTTTCTCAAATATTTTTTTCTGCCAATCTAAATTTAGAAAGAGAAAAAAAATTTTACCACTTCCTTTCATTGGACTCCACAGATAGAGATTCCGGGAGGCTGACGTGGTAAGAAGTCTTACCTTTTGCCGGCTTTCGTCAGGCGTTCCCGTATCTCATCATCTGCAGTAGTCCAGGGAGAAGGCAGGTCTTCCAGCCAGAGAAGGCAACTTGCCAGCCAGTGTGGATCCTGCCGACTACGCCAAAACTGTCGGTGGGAAGAGGGAGAATCTCCCTCTGCCCTTTTCCTTAAGGTTCTTATGGCTGGCCAAATAATTAACAAGACAGGTTAGCAGGAGAAAATAACACCAAGTTTAATAACATGTATACATGGGAGAAACTCAGAAATGAGCAACTCGTCGCTCTGTCTAAGCTGCTTGCTTAAGTATTGCAGCTAAAGGCAAGGAACGTGTTGGGGGTGGGTAGTGGTCTGGGACTTCAGAGGGCAGGAAGACAATTTTTTTCAGGGTCATCTATAGATAATGTGGTCAGGGAGAGACAGAGTTTTTGATAAAAGAGGCTTGGTGCCTTTCCTATTGTAACCTCTATCCTACATTATCTTTATAGCCATCATGATAACAACTCTTTCTTGAAACAGATCTTTTGTTTTAAATTGTTTAGGCAGTTTGGGAGGGGAAACTCAAATACTCTGACTGAGTTTTCTGCGTCCTTATTATCTTCAGCTCGAAATAATCCGCATATCAGAGTGGTGCCTCCTGGGGTAGCTTGCCCTGAGCACCATCACAGGTAGAGATAAATCCTTCAAACGGATAGTAGAGGATGTCGCACCAGTGTCATTTAGGAAATCCAGTTCCCGATCCTCTATTTTAAGTTTAACTGTAGGCTCAGGAGTGCGACTGGGGATCAGCTGACCCCATCATTTGAGGGAGAAATGCCCCTCAGGTGGAGAAAAATGAGCCTTTTGAGGGTGCTGGGGCCAAGCGGGAACATTTTTTAAACTTTCCCTGCTCTTAAGAGTGGGACATGCCCTTTTCCAATGCCCTGGTTTCTTGCAATACCTGCAATTGTGCGAAGGCAAATAGGGAGACCTCTGAGTGGGCTTTAGGTTACTTTCAGGGTTGAATTTTTGCTTTCCAAAAGATTCAACTTGCAAAGCAAGAAGAGTTGTCTTTAATTCTCTTTTCTTTTTGCTTTCCTGCTGACAATTTTCAAAAAATTGTGTAGCAGCCTCCATTATTACACTTAATGGTTGCCCTGCCCAACCAACCACACTGTTTTGAATTTGTTTCTTTATATCAGGAAGAAAATTTCCAACTAAAGCAGAGATTAGGAGATTCCTATGTTCTGGGGCTTCCGGATTCAATGCAGTGTGTCTTTGGAAAGTCTGAATAAACCGCTCAACAAAAGCTTTAGGATGTTCCCCCTGGTTCTGAGTGCATAATTCAATTTTTGACCAATTAACTTTAGGAGGAAATGCCTCTAGAATCACTCCTATTAAACCTTGAATATCAGCCTCTAGCTGTGCCACTTCCTAGTCATTTGCAGGGGGGCCTGCAAGAGGGTCTGGCCATCTATTTCCTCTATGAGGGGGGTTTTCTCCAGGGGGTTGTCCGGCCTGTCTGATAACTACAGTGTAGTCATTGGCTGGAATAACGCCCCTTAGCAGCCAGTCAAGGTCTCTGTGGGTGGGGTTATGAATAGCCACTAATCTTTCTAGTTCCTCTCTAAATTTAGTAGGGTCTTCTGACAATGAAGGCAGGAGAGTTTTATAATTTAATAGATCAGCTGCTGTCCAGGGTACATGAATTCTCTGCAGCGGAGGCCCAGGATACATCCACAGTGGAGACTGCATAGGAATGTCTGAAGCTGACAGAGCCTGATTACAGAGCCCTGGAAAGTGGGAGGAGTTGTAAGATACAGCAAAACGAACCTTCCTGCCCTTCCTGGGTGTTTCTACTAAATTTACTTCTTGGTTTTCAGCATTTACACAAGTAACCTGTAGGCCCCTTGCTTCGAGGTCAGGCCTAAGCACCCCCTGTAAGTCTTCAACAGTGAGACAAGTTAAAATAGGCAGCTGAATGCCCTTCGGAGAAGTTGGAGTTCTGGGACCTAAGGAAACTGGCTGAGGAGGTGGCTGAGGAGCTGTCTTGAGGGCGAGGGTTTGGACCAGGGGCCCGGAGATCCAAAAGATCTTTTGGGGAGTCAGGGACAGGGAGTTGGGAATATAAGGGAGTGTAGGAGGGAGGAGAAAGGGAATTTTCAGTAAATTTGCTTTTCAATCTTTGTTCTAACTCCGACTTTTGTTCTTTCATTTTACTAAGAGATTTCCTAAGGCTAGCCATTATATTTTTATGGGTTTTCTTTTCAATTTGATCTTCCCATAAATACCAATAAGGCAGCTGCTTGGCATGAGAGCTCTCTAAAATATTTTTCAAATATAGAAGTTTTTCCAATTCAAAGGATCCATCATCTGGCCATTGACGAGTAGGATCTTCATTTGTATATTTATTCCAATAGTGACTCAATCCAATATGCCTTTTTAAGGAAAGACCCAGAGGTAACTTTCCACGCTTAGAAGAAATCTTTACCACGGACGCGAGAGGCGTCCCTGGTGAGGGCACAGATGATGTAGCCCCCATGACCCACAGAATTCATTCCCAAAGATATTCAGAAAAAGTAAAGACCTTCGTTGCACAGATGGTAAGGATGATGTAGTGAAAACGGTGTCTCCGGTCTCCCACAATAGTGTGGGTCGCCTCCAGTCGCAGACACGCTAATCTGCGACACCGGGCAGGTGCTACTGGAATGGGATTTTTCCAGCACTAACAAGCAACGAAGGTTAAGATGACAAAAGCCCTTATGGGCTGGGCCCTTTATGACAAACTCCCCTGACAGCTTGGCACAGCCGGACAAAGAGACAGTTTGGAACCCCAGTCTACTCGACTGGCCACCAGGGTGCACCCCGGTAAATACACCTTCCGTATGGTGAAGACCAAGGAGAATATTCTCACTGGTCACAAAGCCAAGTTCTCAGGACACAGAACAAGACAGAAGGAAAAACCTCATCTGGTTTTTTCTTATATGCACAATGACAGCTTTAGCCACGCCTTAGGTCTCTTGGAGCCAGAATAATACCTAGGGGGAGGTGCCGCGGGGTTGGTAACTGTGTGCTTTACAGAGTACCTCATCTTTGTCCGGACATTTTCTTGCAGTTGGCGGGGGACCTGTGTCATCTACCCCATTCCGTGACCCAACTTATCCTTTCACGAGGAGTCTGCTGAAGGTGGCGAGCGCCCTAATGGCTCTTAACTACTCGACCCGTGCCCACCAAATTTGTGGCCTTTTTGGCTTCCAAGATGCCCTTGGCAATGGCCTTCACTTCATGTGCATATTAACCCACAGCAAAATTTGTCTAAATAGACGCCAGTCTCGTGAGACCCGCAAACTCACCCGTCTGTGGGGCCGGCCCGGACAGCAGGCTTATAGGGCCTATGCCTGCATCCTACCCTATGGTATTTCCTTCTTATGACACACGACACAAAAGACAAAGACAAAAGAGAAAAACAGAGACTACTCTGGGAGGAAAAGGGATCAAGATCAAAACCAAGAGTACTCTACTAAATTTACCAGAGTCACTAAAAGCACAAGAAGCTAGTTTCCCAAATATTTTCTCCTGCCAATCTAAATTTAGAAAGAGAAAAAAATTCTCACCACTTGCTTCCACCGGACCCCGCAGATAGAGATTCCGGGAGGCTGACATGGTAAGCAGTCTTACCTTTTGCCGGCGTTCGTCAGGCGTTCCCGTATCTCATCATCTGCAGTAGTCCATTGAGAAGGCAGTTCTTTCAGCCAGAAAAGGCAACTTGCCAGCCAGTGGGGATCCCATCAGCTATGCCAAAACTGTGGGGGAAGAGGGAGAATCCCCCTCTGCCCTTTCCCTTAAGGTTCTGTTGGCTGGCCAAATAATTAACAAGACAGGTTAGCAGGAGAAAATAATACCAAGTTTAATAACATGTATACATGGGAGAAACTCAGAAATGAGCAGCTCGTCCTTCTGTCTAAGCTGCTTGCCTAAGTATTGTAGCTAAAGGCGAGCAAGGTGTTGGGGGGGTAGTGGTTTGGGATTTCAGAGGGGAAGAAGACAATTCACATGGAGATAGAAATGCAAATGTTTGTCTGACAACTCTTTTCAGGGCCACCTATAGAGAATGTGGCCAGGGAGAGGCAGAATTTTTGATAAGATGGGATTGGTGCCTTTCCTATTGTAACATCTATTTTACATTATTATTAGAGCCATCATGATAATAACTCCTTTCTGAAACAGATCTTTTCTTTTAAATCCTTTAGGCAGTTTGGGAGGGGAAACTCAAATGTTCTTCCTGAGTTTTCTGAGTCTTTATTGTCTTCAGCTCGAAATAATCCGCATACCAGAGTGGTGCTTCTTGGGGTAACCTGCCCTGAGCACCATCAATACCCTCAGAGTCCATCCATGTTGTTGCAAATAGGACGATTTTGTCTTTTTTTAAATGGCTGAGTAGTATTCCATTATATATATATATATATTACATCTTCTTTATCCATTCTTCAGTTCATGATGGGCACTTGGGTTGCTTCCATGTGTTGGCTATTGTGAATAATGCTGCAATGAACATAGGGGTGCATAAATCTCTTTGAACTGTTGATTTCAAGTTCTTTGGATAAATACCCAGTAGTGAGATAGCTAGGTCATGTGGCATTTCTATTTTTAATTTTTTGAGAAATCTCCATACTGTTTTCCATTGTGGCTGCATCAGTTTGCATTCCTACCAGCAGTGTATGAGGGTTCCCTTTTCTCCACATCCTTTCTGTGATTGTAATGGTAAGCCACTGGAGGATTTTGAGCAAAGGAGCAACCTGATTTGACTTTTTTATTAACAGGATAGCTCTGGCTGCTGGATTGAGACTGGACTGTAGTGGGGCATGGGTAGAAGCAGGGAGTAAGTAAGGAGGCTATTGCAGTAAGCCAGGTGAGAGTTGATGACGACTTGGACCAGGGTAGTGATAGAGAGAGTGGTGAAAGATTGTTGGATTCTAGATTTGCTATTGATTGGAGGTGGGATGTGAGAGGAAGCAGAGGAGTCAAGGATGACTTTAAGGTTTTGGCCTGAACTGGAAGAATGTGTTTTTCAATTACTGTTTTGTATGTGTATGTCTTGGAACTCCCATAATTTATTTTATTTTATATTATGTTATGTTATGTTATATTTCTTAATTACATTTCACCTGGGCTGTGTCAATAGTCTTAATAAATGTTCAGTGGTAAATCTGATCTCCTCTCCTAGCCTCTCTGCTCACTCCAGTTCATCCTTGATAAAATGAGGCACTAATCATATGATCATCTTTGATGGCTTCCAATTGCACTTAATTCGTCAGGCGGACTCCTTTGTCTCACATTCAAGGCCCTCCATAGTATGAGCCCAATCTGTTTCTTCGGCTCTATCCTTCACTATTCCCTCATATATTCCAGATAAATTGGCCTAGTGCTCCTTCGATATAATGTTTAAATCAACATCTAACATGTTATAGATCATGCTTATTTGGTATAGTATAATGGTTAAGAACACAGAATCTGCAGCTTGGACACCCCAGGTTTGAATTGTGATTCCATTTCTCATTGTGTGCATTTGGGCAGTTTATTTAACCTCTGTGCCTTAGTTTTCTATCTGTAAAATAGGGATAACAGTAATCTACTTCATAGAGATGTTTTGAGAATGAAAGGAATTTATGTGTAAAGCACTTAAACAGTGCCTGACACATGTTAACTGCTCCAATGTGTTAGCTGTTATTCCTGTTACTATTTTTGTTTATTCTCATTCATTCTCTCTCCCTGTCTCTCTCTCCTTCCTCCTCACCCCCTCCACTATAATATTAGCTCCATGGGGGTGGGGATTTTTGTCTGTTTTGTTCACTGCTCTATCCCCAGTAACCACAACAGTGCCTGACACCTAATAAAATGCTCAGTAAATATTTGTGGAATGAATGATTGCAGTTTCCTTAGCCTAAGATGCCCACTACTGCTGCCTCTTCCTCCGATTCTCTTCTTCTCTTAAAAACCCATCCAAGCTGTAAGGCTCATCATGAATGCCATTTATTCCATGGAATGCTTTGTGATTTTCTGATCCTTTTCCCCAAACTAAATGTAATCTCTCATTTCTTTCAGCTCCCATGATATCTTGTTTATGTTTTTCTTACATCCCTTACCTTTCTTTGCCTTTCATCTTAGTCGTTTGTATCCAATTTTGCTTACTAGACATTAAGTTCTTAAAGTACAGACTGTGTATTACTCATTTTTATATCCCCTGTGGTGTCTAGTATGGTGTCTAGTATCTTGAACATGGTAGATGCTCAATAAACATTTGCTGATTGGATTGAATTGAATTTGTTCTCCTATTCATATCTTTAGTTGTAGATGAATTTTCAGATTTCTAAGTCGTGCTTCCCGAGTGTTAAATCTCTATGCAATTTATTTCTTAGGTTTCCTAAGTGTTCAAGCTTAGAAAGACTATACTTTTTTATCTTCAGTTGCAGAAGAAGTAGATTTGTCTTAATCAAACCTCGTTTTAATTGCCTAAGGACTTTTTACCAGATGATAAATTGTTCTGATTGTAAAGGGGAGGGTTTATCAAATATGGTATCATACAGCTGGAATTCAGTGGTCTAGTAACTTCACCTAAGATCTAGGATGGAAAAAAAAAGACTTTGTACAGATAAACTATGTGTCACAAAATCCATGCATTTAAGCTCATGCACTTTATAGGGTAAGCTCTTCAAATCCTCACTCATAATTTATTTACTCGTCATTATGCTTAAATCATGTTTATCAGATTTCCCAGCCAACGGCTGTGGAGAGGCAATTTAGAAATGTTAGAAAGGCTCATAGAACATAGGAGGGAGGGACAGCTGACTGTAAGGAAGGAAACAGAAAAACCAAAAAACAGGCCAAGGACTCACAGCAGTGTGGGACTAATAGCCCTATATTGCTTAAATACGCCTTGAGGGCATCAGTGTGTTATAACACAGTACAGTAATTGACGTTCATAATAATGACCCAAATTCATCAAAAATGATTAAATTATGATCATCCTCCATATTCTAGTTATGAAGATAAGCAATGAGTATTGTGTTTAGATTTCTATCCAACAGATTAAATTAAAAATGGTTTATTTATGAAGTGATAAGCCCTTAACTAGCTGGATAATTTGGATAACTCATTCCTGAGAGGTTGTGGGTAATCAAAGTTTATTTGCATTCAGTATATACTTTCTGTTCAGGTCTCTCTAACTAGATTGTAAAACAATGATGAGGCAGCATGAGGCAGTAAATCCATAAAAACGAATTGTTCATTCACACTACATTTATAACATAGGAAATATGATTATAGAACAGATGTTGACTGATTGAAATGCTGTATGCTGAATCATGTTGGTGTTTATTTGATAAGGAATACCAGTTGTTTAGCTTTGCTCATTTATTCGGTGACCATGGCCTGGAATTTTGTCAGATGCTGTATAACTGTACATTTCTACCCACCAGAATGCTGAGAGAATCTGAGCTTGAAAGAGATTGGATAAGAACTTGGAACTTTTTAGCTTGACAAGTGAAGATGGAAAGAAGTCTTTATTTTAGGTTTTCAATTTTAAGCCTCTTGGTTTTATTTTATTTCATTTATATAAGGGTTCTGGAACACAGAAGCAACTAATATTCTGGCAGTATTCATTACTTTTTAAACTTTTTTCTGAAAACTTGTATCTTCCTAAAACTCTTTTCAGTGACTACCCAGGGAGAGAGAGAACCAAGAAAATTTCCTGAAATGGAACCATTTATAACTGATGTGTTTCTAAATAATGGAGAAAACTAAAATTTAATTTTAAAAGTACTATAATACTGAACAGTTCTTGTATTTGAAATAAATTATTCAACTAATTTTTTATTCTCCCTTGGAGCCAGTTAGCAAATATCTTCTGTGTTGTAGCAAGATTACGCAAATGATTTCATGGGAACATTTATTCAAATGTGTTTTATATTTTATTAGCTGATAATATCTGGGCCTTTATGATATAGAAACAAGTACAATAAATATTTTAATGAATAGATTTAGGACCTAGATAATTTGAAAGAATCATGTCAAAACTTGGATTAACTGTGACATTTAAAACTAGCATTTTAGGCCATCTTGCAACGTATTGTACAATTCAAGATACAGTGAAACAGATTTTAAAAATTAAGACCTTAAGCCACGTATTTTAGAAAGAATATTTTTTATTTTTAAGAATAAGATAAATAGGCTTCTAGCACCCCCACCCAAATTTTTTGTGTGTATTTTACCCTCTTGAGAAAGGCAGAAGAGGATTTTTAATTGTTGCCAATGCAGATCAAAAGTTGTTAACCTCTACGAGCTATACAACCAAACTGAAGTCAGTTCAGAAGGATGTGGTATAGAAATGTAGTATGTTATGCAAATTACAAGTTTCTTAAAATCTCTATAAATAGCCTTTTAAAAATTAATTTATTTAAAAATCATAATAAAACCAATGCATGTTAACATAAATAGCATTTTTAATGAAAAATGACTATAATTTCTACTGCTTCATCAAGAACATTCTTAAGTGAAATGGTGTTTCTTTTCCCAGAAGTGCATGGTGGTAAAGAATACAATGACCACTCGTATACAGTTGGCTCTCCGAATCCAGGGGTTCCCCATCCACAGATTCAACCAACTGCGGGTCAAAAGGCCTATGATGGTTGTGTCTGTACTGAACATGTACAGACTTTTGTTTTCTTGTCATTATTCCCTAAACAATACAGTATAACAGCTATTTACATAGCATTTACATCGTATTAGGTATTAGAAGTGTCGGGGGAAGAGGGAGGATCTCCCTCTGCCCTTTCCCTTAAGGTTCTTCTGGCTGGCCAAATAATCAACAAGACAGGTTAGCAGGAGAAAATAATACCAAGTTTAATAACATGTATACATGGGAGAAAGCAGGGACACTGCGTTTCTCAACACAATAGCAGAAATTCTCGTCTTAAATACCATGTTCAGCTAATGACAGAGGATGTTTGGGGGGGGAGTCAGTTACAGGAGATTACCACTAAAGCACAGTAAACAAGAGTAAGGTTATTATGCAGATTTAAGTCATCACCTTCCACATTGATAAGTCACTAGAAATGAGCTCATCCCCCCTCTTCCCAAGACAGAGAGGGAGATACCTTTACAAATGGAGATTTCCCTTATAAATGTAAATGTTTGTCTGGCAACTCCTTGCAGGGCCATCCAGAGAATGTGGCCAGAGAGACAGAATTTCTGATAAGATGGGCTTGTTGGTGCCTTTCCTATTGTAACATCTATTTTACATTATATTACAGCCATCAGATGGAAGATCTGTTCCAGGAAGGAGCCACCATGTCAAATTCTTTAGGCAGTTAGTGGGGGAGGTCAAATGTCCTTCAGAGAAAACAATCAAGGTAAAGAGATATATTTCAGGGTGGCCAAATTTTGATCTCCCACAGAAGTAATCTAGAGATGATTTAAAGTATACGGGAGGATGTGCGTAGGTTATATGCAAATACTATGCCATTTTATATAAGACACTTGAGTATCCACGGATTCTGGTATCCGCAGGGGTCCTGGAACCAATCCCCCACAGATACCAAGGGACAACTGTAGTTTGGTGCCCTGGCTTAATCCATGCCAAGGTGCCAGCAGTTTTAACTCACCACTGCTTTTATTTTCAACAGCAGCTTTGCTGAGATATAATTCACATACCATACACTTCACCTGTATTTAAAGTATACAATTCAATGATTTTTAGTATATTCACAGAACTGTGCAACCATCATCAAAATCAATTTTAGAGTCACAAAAAGAAGCCCCGTATCCATAACCAATCACTTTCCATATCCCCCTAATCTTCCCCTCCTCCAGCCCCTAGAAACCATTAATTTACTTTCTCTCTCTATGGGTTGGACTATTCTGGACATTTCATATAAATGGAATCATATAATGTGTGGTTTTCATTATTGTCTTTTTCACTTAGCATAATATTTTCAAAGTTCATCCATGTTGTAGCATGAATCAGTGTTTCATTCTTTTTATGGTTAAAGAATATTCCATTGTATGGATTCTATATTTTGTTTATCCATTCACAGTAGATGGACATTTGGGTTGTTTCCACTTTTTTGGCTATTATGAATAATGCTGCTATGAACATTTGTGTATATGTTTTTGTGTGGATGTTTGTTTTCAGTTCCCTGTGTATACCTAGGAGTGGAATTTCTGGATCATGTGGTAACTCTATGTTTAACTTTTTGAGGAACTGCCAGACTGTAAAACGATGACTGCACCATTTTACGTTCCCACAAGGAATGTATGAGGGTTCCATTTTTTCTACATCCTCACCAACACTTGACATCTTTTTGATTATATCCATCCTAGTGAGTCTCAAGTGGTATTTCAGTTGTGGTTTTGATTTACATTTCCCTAAAGACTAATGATATTGAGCATCTTTTTTTTTTTTTTTTTTTTTTTTTTTTTTTTTTTTTTTTGTGAGGAGATCAGCCCTGAGCTAACATCCGCCAAACCTCCTCTTTTTTTTTTGCTGAGGAAGACGGCCCTGGGCTAACATCTGTGCCCATCTTCCTCCACTTTATATGGGACGCCGCCACAGCATGGCTTACCAAGCAGTGCGTCGGTGCGCGCCCGGGATCCGAACCAGCGAACCCCGGGCCGCCGCAGCGGAGCGCGCGCACTTAACCGCTTGCGCCACCGGGCCGGCCCCCTGAGCATCTTTTTAATGTGCTTAATGATTAATTGTATATCTCCTTTGAATAAATGTCTGTGCAAATCCTTTGCCTATTTTTTATTGAGTTGTTTATCTTTTTATTGTTGAGTTGTAAGAGTTCTTCACATAGTCTGTGTGAGTCCTTTATCAAATATATATGACTTGCAAATATTGTCTCCAATTCTGAGGGTTTTTTTTTTTTCACTTTCTTGATGATGTCCTTTGCCGCATAAAAGGTTTTAATTTTGATAATGTCCAATTTATCTATTTTTTTCTTTTGTTGGTTGTGCTTTTGGTGTCATTTCTAAGAAACTATTACCTGACCCAATTTCACAAGGATTTTCTCCAATGTTTTTTCTAAGGGTTTTACAGTTTTAGCTCTTACATTGAAGTCTGCGATCCGTTTTGAGTTAGTATTTCTGTATGGTATAAAGAAGGAGTCCAACTTCAACCTTTTGCATGTGGGTGTGCAATTATCCCAACACTATTTGTTAAAGACTGTTATTTTCCCCTATTGAATTGAATTGTCTTTCACCATTGTGAAAAATCAGTTGATTGTAAATGTAAGGGTTTATTTCTGGACTCTCAATTCTACTCCATTGATCTATATGTCTATCCTTACGCCAGTCCTGTTGATAAATATGTCTACCCTTATGCCAGTACCAAACTGTCTTGATTACTTGGTAGTTTTATAGTAAGTTTTGAAATCAGGAAGTGTGAGACCTCTAACTTTGTTCTTTTTCAAGATTGTTATGACTATCCTGTGCCTCTTGAATTTCCATATGAATTTTAAGGTCAGCCTGCCAATTTCTGCAAATATTCTGGTTGGGATTTTGATAGGGATTAGGTTGAATCTATAGATCAATTTGGGAAGTATTACCATCTTAACAATATTAAGTCTTCCAATCTATGAATGTGGAATGTCTTTCCATTTATTTCAGTCTTATTTACTTTCTTTCAGCAATGTTTTGTAGTTTTTGGTATGTTTTGCACTTCTTTTGTCAAATTTATTCCGAAGCATTTTATTTTTTTCCATCTTTATTGCCATATAGTTGACATACAACATTATGTAAGTTTAAAGTGTACAACTGATGATTTGATATATGTATATATTTCAAAATGATTATTACAATAAGGTTACTTAACAATCCATAACCTCACATAGTTACCATGTTTTCGGTGTGTGTGGTGAGAACTTTTAAGATTTACTATCTTAGCAACTTTCAACACAGTATTGTTAACTATAGTTACCGTGCTGTACATTTGATCCAAAAACTTGTTCATCTTATAACTGGAAGTTTTGGACCCTTTGATCACCTTCACCTACCCACCCCACCCCGCTTCCGGCAACCACCAATCTACTCTCTGTTTCTGTGAGTTCACGTGTTTTTAGATTCTGCATATAAGTGAGATCATACAGTATTTGTCTTTCTCTGTCTGACTTATTTCACTTAGCATAATGCCCTCCAGGTTCATCCATGTTGTCACAAATGGCAAGATTTCCTTTTTATGACTGAATGATATTCTGTTATATATTATACATATGTGTATATACACATTCATATCACCTTTTCTTTATCCATTTTTCCATTGAAGGACACTTAGGTTGTTTCCATGTCTTAGCTATTGTAAATAATGCTGCTGTGACCATGGGGGTTGCAGATATTGCTTTGAGATGGTGATTTCATTTCCTTTGGATATATACTCAGAAGTGGAATTGCTGGACCATATGGTAGTTCTATTTTTAATTTCTCAAGGAACCTCCATATTATTTTTTGTAGTGGCTATACTATTACTATTACTGTGTTTTTCATGGTGGCTATACTAATTTACATTCTCACCAACAGTGCACAAGGGTTCTCTTTTCTCTACATCCTCACTAGCATTTGTTATCTCTTTTCTTTTCAACGATGGCCATTCTAACAGGTGTGAGGTGATATCTCATCGTGGTTTTGATTTGCATTTCTCTGATGATTAATGATGTTGAGCACCTTTTCATGTACCTGTTGGCCACTTGTATATCTTTTTGGAAAAATGTTATTCAGGCCCTTTGCCCATTTTTTTTTTTTTTTTGGTGAGGAAGCTTGGCCCTGAGCTAACATCTGTTGCCAATCTTCCTCTTTTTGCTTGAGGAAGATTGGCCCTGAGCTAACGTCTGTGCCAATCTTCTGCTACTTTGTATATGGGACGCCACCACAGCATGGCTTCATGAGGGCGTGTATGTCTGTGCCCGGGATCCAAACCCACAAATCCGAGGCCGCCAAAGCAGAGCGCTTGAACTTAACCACTACACCACCGGGCCGGCCCCAGCCTTTGCCCATTTTTTAATCAGATTATTTGTTTTTGATGCTATTGTAAATGGAATTATTTTAAAATTTTATTTACAATTGTTCATTGTAAGTACAGGTATACAACTAATCTTTTCATATTGACCTTGCATCCTGCACACTTAATGAACTTGTCTATTAACTCTAATGGTTTTTTTGTGGATTCCTTAGGATTTTCTTTATATAATATCATGTCATCTGCAGGTAGGGATAGTTTTACTTCTTCCTTTCCAATCTGGATGCCTATTATTTCTTTTTATTGCTTAATTTCATAGCTAGAACATCTAGTACAATATTGAATAGAAGTGATGAGAGCAGACAATCTTGGCTTGTTTCAGTCTTTCACCATTTAGTGTGATATTAACTCTGGGTCTTTCCTAGGTACCCTTTATCCTATTGAGGAAGTTCCCTTCCATTCCTAATTTGTTGAGTGTTTTTGTCATGAAAGGGTGTTGTATTTTGTCAACATGTTTTTATGTCTTTTGAAATATTCATAGTTTTTTTCCCTTTATTCTATTCATATGGTGTATTTCATTAATTGATTTTCTGATGTTAAACCTTGCATTCCTGGGATATATCCCACTAAGTCATGGTGTAAAATCCTTTCTATATGTTGCTGGATTCAGTTTGCTAGTATTTAGTTGGGGATTTTCTATATTCATGAGATACTGATCTATAGTTTTCTTTTCTTGTGATACCTTTGTTCAGTCTTGGTATCAGTGTAATACTGCCCTCATAGAGTAAGTGGGGAAGTGTTTCTTGCTCTTCTATTTCATGGAAGAGTTTGTGAAGGATGAATGTTAATTGTTCTTTAAATGTTTATTAGAATTCACTAGTGAAGCTATCTGAGCCTAGACTTTTCTTTGTGAGTTGTTTTTTGATTACTAATTTAATCTCTTGTTATAGTTCTATTCATATTTTCAATTTCTTCTTCAATCAGTTTTGGTAGCTTCTGTCTTTCTAGGGATTTGATCATTTCAGCTAATGAAAAGTTATCTAATTTTTATACATACAGTTGTTCATAGTATTCCTTTATAATCTTTTTTATATCTGTAGTCAGTAGTAATGTTCCCTCTTTCATTCCCGCTTTTAGTAATTTGAATGTTCTTTTTTTTTTTTTCTTGAGGAAGATCAGCCCTGAGCTAACATCCGTGCCATCCTCCTCTTTTTGCTGAGGAAGACCCGCTCTGAGCTAACATCTATTGCCAATCCTCCTCCTTTTTTTCCCCAAAGCCCTAGTAGATAGTTGTATGTCATAGTTGCACATCCTTCTAGTTGCTGTATATGGGATGCGGCCTCAGCATGGCTGGACAAGCGGTGCGACGGTGTGCGCCCGGGATCTGAACCCGGGCCGCCAGTAGCGGAGCGCACACACTTAACCACTAAGCCACAGGGCCGGCCCCTGAGTCTTCTTTATTGTTTGCTTCAACAGTCTAGCTAAAAGTTTGTCAATTTTGTTGATCTTTTCAAAGAATATAAATAGACTTTCGAGAAGGGAAACAACAAATTAATAATTAGATGTCAGCTAAGTAACCCCTATATAATAGTCTCACTGGCAGTGTGTTCTTGGACACATGTTTCTTAACATCTTGGAGCCTCAGTTGCCTCATTTATAAAATGGGGTGATGAGGCTTGCCTCACAGATTTGTCTCTAAGATTAGATGAAATAACATGTAAAATCTCTAGCACAATGCCTATTCATGGTAGACTTTCAATAAATGTTCCTATCCTTTTCTTCCGCACCATTATGCTGACCCCAGTTTTACTGCATTATTCTTTGGTTGCCAAATCTAATTTAATAAGTAAACATTAGAAATAACTTCTCTTTTAAAGTCTGAAAATATGTTTTTTTGCGCTGCCTACCATAGAACCAAGATATTTATTTTCACTGACTTAGGAAAACACTAATTTCTGAATGTAATCAGGTAAAACAATGATAGTTTAATATTAATCATAGATGAATCTAAAAGCACAACTGAAATCCTGTATAAGTTATCAGCCTCTGTATTATTTTTATCTCTTCTTATTTCAGTAGTAATTTCATTTTCCTATCAAATATCCATAGAGATCATTTCTCTCTTCTTGAATAGGAGCACCATCTCTAAAATAACTTTAACATTTTTGAGAGGCAATTATGACCTTTTAATAAACTTTTATGAACTTTATGATAATTTAGTACTGTTATAAAAGTTATCGAAATGCCTTTCAAATTGTACTATGCAATTTATTCAGGTAAAGAAAGGAATCTCTGATCCAATTTTACTTTTTATTAAAAGTTTCTACATCCTGTTGTGAGAATTCGTATTCTCTTTTTTCTTGAGTATCCTTTGACTTAATCTCCTCCATAGATGTGTACCATCATTGCTTGCTAATAATTTGGGGAAATAAGAACATTTTTCTTGTAAACTTTGAGTCAATGAAGAGTGACTACTCTTTGGAAATAGGAATTGAATGTTATTGTCACGTGTATGACCTCAGTGTTGGGCCCACAGGTTTTCCATTCTTCTGAAATGAGGAAGATTTGATGGTGCCTCACTTCATGTGTGTCTGGCTAGCTGTTGTAACATGTATCCGTGAGCTCCATCACTGGTTTTACCCTGTGGATGACCTACATAGCTGGAATAATTGAACTGCAGAGTGAGGTTATGGTTAGGTTATGGTAGGATCTCTATGACCCAGCCTGACATAAGTAGATCACAAAACATCATGATTGTAACACTGATGATAGAAAAGCACCCCATCCCCCAAGCTCCATGTCAGTAGAGTTACCAGGAGCAACCTCTCATCTCAATAGGTTCCCAATTCCAGCCAGAAGACATTTATTTTCTATGGGAATATAGACAGTGAAGACTCCAGGTCTCTTAAGAGACCTACCTTGTTAGCTGATGCACTTTACTAGCAATGTGATCTTAGGCAAATTATTCAACTTCTCTGAGCTTCAATTTCCATGTGCATAAAATGCTGGTGGTGATAACAGGGTGGTTGTGAAATTTTAATAAGATAATGTGTGTAAAGTATTTAGCACAGTGCCCAGCTCATTGTAAGGAATCTTTGTCAAAATAACTTCACTCCTATGACCCACCTGCTTGTTACAACAGGAACATTAAAGCTTTCTCTGACTGCATTTAAAATTTCAGATTTTGGATTATTTGACCTTAAATGTGGTTTAATTTTTTTACATTTGTACAAGCTAAGTTACTACTGATAACAAACCATGTTTGTTTACCCTGTCCTATTATTGCAACTATCTCTGCCATTACTGGTCTCTTATTTTGGTTTCTGCCCACCCCATGCCTGTGCTAACTTATATATTGCCACCAGCTCTTATAATCCTACTGTGTCCCTGCTAGTGTTCCCTACTTGTCTGGGATGGATCAGGCCCCCAACCCAGCCAGGCCAAATGGTATCTTACCAGGAAAAGTAGACCCTGTTGGCTGGCACATTGTTGTGATGGCAGGAAATGAATCTCAATAGATGAAGAGACTCCTGTATTACATCAGGCAGGAGACTTACATCTGCTTTGGTGATATTACCAAAGTATGTTTATGGACCCCTAGGTCTTATAATTGGAAGCTACTTTAAAGACTATCTAGTGCCATTCAATAATAATGATAGCAGACATTTATTGAGTTTTCGTTGTATGCCAGGCACAGTGATAAATTCTTACCTGCCTCGTTTTACTGAATCCTCACAACAACCTCTAGAAGTATCCTATTGTTAGCTGCATTTTTATAAATGAGGAAACAGATTCAGAGAGGTTAATTTGCCTAGGTTTACATAGCTAAGAATCGACAGATCCAGAATTACTTTGGGATATTACTGTTTTAAGATGTAAATGTTTATTCATTGTAGTATATAGAAGGACTGTCATTTGCAAATATTTAAGGTTTCTTTATCTTTGAAAGACCTTGGCTCCCTAGACTACACTCTCTATACCTCGATTTCCTTATCTAAAAAGTGAGGATAAGAGTACTTAGAATGCTCCCTAGCTTCTCAGTCACCCCATACAGAGAGTCCTCTGTCTCTCCACTTAACTTTTCTAGTGATTTCAACTACTCTTAGGACCTCACATATAAATTGTATAAATTGTGGTTACATGTGTATGTGTTTTATGTCTCTTACTAAATTATAATCTTCTTGAGGTCAAGGACTAGTTGAGTTTTCATCTTTTATGACCTTCATAGTTCCTAGTCTAGTGCTTATATATTTAGTACACTTAAATATTTATTGTAGTAATTTTAGTGGCCTTCTTTAAATCATGATTTTGTCATCTTTTTCTGATAGTATAATGGGAATTTATTTAGGCATATGGAGTAGCATGAACAAGAAATAAGTATAAAAAAGGAAAGAAGAGAACAAAATAAGTGTACTTGACATAAGAGAGGAGGCAAGTTAGGAAGCACACAGGAATGAAAAATTATGTGACTGGTTTAAAATTTAAGCAGAAAAGCATCAATGACTATTTCGAGAAGTCTGAGGGAGAGGGCTAAGTCACATTACTCGTAGTGAAAAGTGAAAATTGACTTGATTAGGCATGGTAACAGTGGTGGAGAAGAGCAAAATTAGAAGAGATGAGGTAGTGAGAAGTCAATCATCAGTGTGAGAGAGCATTCAAGTCATAGTCCTTTTTATCTCTAACAGTTAATGATAGTTCTCTCGAGTGCTCTGAGTATGGAGGAATCTAAGGAAAGCAAGTGCTTTGGAATCAAACAGCTTGGCTCTGCCACTTACTAGCTGTATGAGTTTGGCCAAATTACTTAATTTTGTTTACCTTCAGTTTCTCCTTCTGTAAAAGGAGTTTTATGATATCTACTGCAGAGGGTTGTTGTAAAGATCAGATGAGGAAGTGTGTGTCAGTGTATTGGTGTAAGCATTCAACTAGTTGTTATTGGTTGTGTCTTTATTTAGTTTATTTACAGTAGGAACGTGAAAAGATGTGATAAAGTAAGAGGGTATGACCAGAGGTACTATGTCAGAGAGCTGGGTGACATGGAAGAGAATGAAATTAGACTGGGAGGAATTAGGTGGAATTATTATTATTACTAATATTATTATTATTATTGATAATGTATGTTTAACATTTAATTTATAAAGTGTTTTCCAGTACAGTATGTCATTTGGTCCACACATCACTTCAACCCACCTAAACCATCTTCTGGAGATCTGATTGATTTTTGGCATGTATGTGGAAGTGAAGCCGGATATCTGAGGGGTACTATAGATATTAAAGCAATTTGCTATTTTTCCTGTTTAACTTGAGGGGTGACTCCGGGGTCTCGAGGATTTGTGAGCCTGTTTTGCAGGAGGAAGAGAATGCCTTCGGGGAGGTTGGGATCACTGGATGGCTGATCCCCTGCTGGATGGCCGGCCCTCAGCAGCTGTTGAAGCCCAGAAGTCAGATTGCCCAGAGGCTTATCCATAGTGACCCCTTTGTTTCTCTGAAGTCCCTCCTGCCAAGCCCCTTAGCTCTATAAAAACCCCCTGCTTTCTGTTCTAGGGGAGGTGGATTTGAGCAACCCAGGATCCCACCTACTAGTTTTGGCCAATTCAAATAAACCTCTCTCATCTCCAAGCACCGATGTCTCAGGGTTTGGCTTGCTGGGTGTCGGGCACACGAACTTGAGATTAAGAGGTTCGGTATCCATTTTGGCGAGCCAGCCAGGAGTCTTGTGCCCATGGCTGGACGGCCCTGGTGGGAGTTTGAGCGGTAGGTGGTCCTCAGCAGCTGTTCCAGCATCTTTGCCTGGAGGCACTTCCCCTGCCGCTCCCATCGGCATTGGCTGCCCTCAGCCCAACGCTCGCTTGGAGTGGAGAAGCGCATTGGGCCTTGGTCTACTTTTTGTCCTTGTGTGGATGTGTTTGTGGTGTATGTGAGTACTTTTGGTTTTGCTCTGTGGGGTAAGTCACCACGGGAGGCGCAGCCGTGAATTCTCTGTCTCTCCACACGCATTCTGTGTGAAAGAAGTGCCCCTCGTTTGGGAGAGGTCTTGGGAATTGTTGGACTTCTTTTGTTTTTGTCCTGCAGGAGTCAGATTTTATCTTGGGTGCATTTGTCTTGTGTGTGTTTGTGTATGTTTGTTGATTTGATTGAAATGGGCATGTCCCCAGAGTTATCAGTAGTGGCGTTGGCGTGGATGGTTAAGGTGGCACAGATGGTTAAGGTGGCACGGATGGTTAAGGTGGTGCGGTTGGGAAGGCGGTGCGGAAGGGAAAATGGCATAGAAGGCAGAACAGAGCGGCCTGGTGTTCCCTGCCCCGTCATGGCACAGGTCGCGGCGGGAGGGGCGGCCTGAAGGCAGGTGGGCACCTCTGTGCTTTGCCCAGCCGGCTCGGCCCAGGAGCCGTGATGAGCAGTGGCAGCAGTGGAAGAGGCTCAGCGCCCAGTCACTTCACTGCGGCCTGGACACTGGACAGGAGCCGGAAGAAATATGTCCTTGGGTACATTTTTAGGGTCTGCGTCTGAAATTAAGATAGGTCCAACAAGCCCTGAGGAAAACCTCTCTGCCTTTTTTCCAGAGGCTACGAGACTGCCTCAGGTGATAAACCCTGAAGCCCAGGGTAGTACAGTGGTTCTTAATACCTATTTCATATCTCAAAGTGCTTCAGACACCTGTAGGAAACTCCAAAAGTTGGTTGTATGTCCTGATGCTAATTCTGCACAGCTAGTAGAGGCTGCAGTTGGGGGGTTCAATAACCAGGATGTAACTGAGGATGAAAGAGAAGAGAAGAAGATGAAAAGGCAAACCACCCTGCTAGCTGTGGCCTTCCAGACTTCTCAGGGTAACTGGAGGGAAAGGAAGGCGCCATGGGTGAGTGACCCCGGTCCCCACTGAGGGACCACAAGGCCACCAACAAAATTTGGGGCTAATCAATTTGCATACTGCTGGCAGGAAGGGCATTGGCGGTGGGACTGTCCAAACTGTCCCCAGAGAGGGAGAGGATGGAACAGGACTGGGTCGTGCCAACTTCCCTTGACTACAGATGAGATGTGATGGGGCTGTGGGGCTCCCTAGTTGGCTCCAGGAGCCCTGGGTGACCTTGGCAGTAGGAGGAGAGCATGTTGAATTTTTGCTCAATGCTGGATCCATATTCTCGGTGTTGAATGCCAAAAACGGAAACCTTTCTAAAAGAAAGTGTGACATAAAAGAGGTATCAGGAAAAGGAGAGACCAAAAGGTCTCTGGAGCCCTTGACCTGTGAAATAGGATCAAAATGCTAAATTTCCAATATAAGAATCATAGAGGCATCTTTTGTTATAACAAATTACTTCAGTCCTCAGCTCCACAGCAATACAGGAAATGGATGTCCTTTGTTATACATAACAAGCCCCTTTCAAACATGCCTGAATTTATGTTAATAAGGTGACTTTTGGAAAGCCCCTAAGGGTAGGAACTGGTTGCCAGGGGAACCAACGGTGTGAATAGAGAGTTGGAACTTTCAGCCCCATCCCCCTCCCTGCACCTCCAAGGTGCAGAGAGGGGCTGAAGAGACATTCGGGAAGAGTCGCACGCCCAGATAGAGCTTGGGAGCTCCATGTCTCTCTCCCACATATCTTGCTCTGTGCAATAAAGGTGAAATGGGTGTCTTTTGTTATTCTGTTAAGTAAGATGTTTTCCTGAGTTCTGTGAACCTATCAAAATGTTTTAATCAAACCCAAGGGAGGGGAGTCGTGGGAACCTCTGGCCTGTGACGGGTTGGTCAGAAGCACAGGTGACAACCTGGACTTGCAACTGGTATCTAAAATGGGAGGCAAAGGGTAATCTTGTGGGATCTGATGCTATCTCCAGGTAGATACTGTCACAAATATCTTAAAAGACTGTTAAATACTTAGGATTTGAACTGTCAGAAGGACAGAGAAGGCTTCTCCCAGATAGGAGGGAAGCAATGGCTTGAGTTGCCACTGCCACTACCTCTCAACAATTGTAGGGACTTTTAGGAATGGCAAGCTTCTGTCGAATTTGGATGCCCAACTTCAGATTAATTATACAACTCTATATGAGGTCTTAAAGGGAAGAGACTTCCAGCCTTGGATGTGGACACGAGAGTGCCAGAATGCATTCAATCAGTTTAAGACAGCCGACACCAAACAGTCAGATAAGTAAAACAAATTGGGCTCTCGCATTTTGGTTCTGGAAATTTGGGTTAGTCAAATCAAGTAATGATAATGCAAAATGCAAAATATAGCCCGGTACCCCAGAGTATTTTCAATCTCAGGTTGAAAACTTTCCTTCCTCAGTTCCCCCATCTTCGCCCCCTTTCAGCAGAAAGTAGCCAGAAGGATCGACACCCTGCTTCCTACAAGAATGAGGAAGGGAAAAAAGACAGTGGGGATTGAAGCCGGGTATCTGAGGGGTACTGTAGATATTAAAGCAATTTGCTATTTTTCCTGTTTAACTTGAGGGGTGACTCGGGTCTCGAGGATTTGTGAGCCTGTTTTGCAGGAGAAAGAGAATGCCTTTGGGGAGGTTGCGATCACCGCATGGCCGGATGGCCGATCACCGGAGGGATGGTCCACCCTCAGAAGCAGTTGAAGCCCAGAAGTCAGATTGCCCAGACTGTGACCCCTGTGTTTCCCTGAAGTCCCTCCTGCCAAGCCCCTTAGCTCTATAAAACCCCCCTGCTTTCTGTTATAGGGGTGGTGGATTTGAGCGAACCCAAGCTCCCACCTACTCATTTTTGGCCAATTCGAATAAACCTTTCTCATCTTCAAGCACTGATGTCTCCGTGTTTGGCTTGCTGGGCATCGGGCACACAAACATGAGATTAAGAGGTTCGGTATGAGAAGAGCTATTGTTTAGTCAGGATGGTTAAGCAGCTAGAGAAAACAGAGTAGTGGTTGTCAAACCTGTCACCTTCTCCCCCTCCTCCACTTCCCCATCTCCATTTCCCTAATCTCTTTGGTTGGAAGGGGGTTGACTTTGGTTAATTTGCTTACCAGAGGATGCGACAAACACACTCACCTTTTTTCTTGCTCCCATTTTTGTCACCCACACACAACTTTTACTCTTTTGAGCAGCACTTTAATGGAGCAATGTTTCAGAGTTTATGTGCGAAGTACAATCTTTGAGGTTTGGATTAAAAACTTCAATGAAACCACAAGAAAGTAATCGGGAGCATAATTGAGCAGGTGGAACAAATTTGTTCAATCTGTTTTGGAAAAACAATAACCAGTTTTAAAGTGATAAATCAGCCTCAGGTTCACTGTTCCATAATCAGGGTGGGAACCAGAGAAGAGAGATTGTATAGGTTTTCTGAAGACATCTGAGAATACAAGTGCTGCCTCTAATATGGCTGACTCCAGTGGGGATTGGAGGAACCTCTTCCTAGTCATGTCCAGAAAAATTGAGAAGCTTGTCATTAGCTTTACTGTGATTCAGATGTGACTTCAAAGAACCCGTTCACTTCATTTTGTATATGTTGTGGTAGATAGCAATGTTTCAAACTATCACAAAACAAGAAATTTGGGAGATGAGATTAAAATCTAACATGTACTACATGGAGAGACATAATTTCTATTAAATATTGATCTTTTATTTAAGACAGAGCTGGACAGATATATTTAGTATAGGATTCTTGTTTGAAAAGATTGATTTATTTTCCCCTCTCTCTATCTAAAGCAGAGACCAAAAGTATCAGAATCTCTGGGTTAGAATGACCATAAAGGTCATCCAGCTCAAGTCCTCATCTCCTCTATGAATTACCTGTACAATATCTCTACCAAGTGATGATCATCCTACGCTTGAAATGTGCCAGTAACGGAGAATTTGCACGCACTGGAGACAGCCCATGCCATTTGCAGGCCAATCTAGTTGTTATAAAAGTCTTCCTTATTTAATACTGCAGTCAGCTACTCTGTGCCTCCCCTCTATGAAGTCATAAGCTCTCTTCCACTTGACAGCTATTCAGAATGAAGACAGAAATTACCATGTCCCCCTGAATTGTCTCCCCCATACTCTAGGCTAAACATCTTTTTCCAGCTGTTCTTTTGTTACTTTGTTGCATTTTCCACACTGTGTATTGTGGTCATAATTTCACACATCCTCTGAGTTGTGAGCTTCTCGAGGGCATGGACTGTATCTTATATTTGAATGTGTGAGATTTATAACAAGTGTTTAGATGAGAGAAGTATGGTATTAAATCTCTTCACTATTTAGGCTACTCTTGTTTGGATGTTCTCTGGTTTATCCTTCATTAAACAAATATTTACTGAATGCCTTCTGTGTGTTAGACACTGTGCCAACATTTAGGAATACAATAGTGAAAGAGACAGACATGGTCCCTGACTTCATGGAACGTGTAGTGTGAGATACAGACAAGGAAATGGGCAATACAAAACAAGGTGATAAGGCTGCCATACAGAAAGGATGTAGCACATGTTTTCCAACCGAGGCTTTTGAGGTCAGAGAAGGCTTTTGTTTCTTATTGTTAAAATAGGAAAAATATTTTAGACATGATCTGACCAGGCCTGACGATCACATTCTTCATCTGGATGTATGTCTGTTTTTGTAGCTTCAGGTGATATTCGCCTTTTTTATATTACTACATTATTGTCCATTCATTCATTCAATAAATTTTTGTTGAACACCTACCATGCATGAGGACCTGTGCTAGGAACTAGGGCTAGAACAGTGACTAAAGGTAGATTTACTATGAAGCTAACGAAGCTTTAGTTCCAAGGCCCCTTACTTGCAGAGACCCCTTCCAAGGCCCTATAGCTAATTTTGTTTTGTAATTTTGTATTCTTTTTCTTTAAGAGGATCTTACAATTTGTATATACTTCAGGTCCAACAAAACCTGTATCTGCCTCTGACTAGTATTCCATGGTATGGATGTACTATAGTTTGTTTAGCCATTCACCTGTTGAAGGACAGCAAGGGTGATTCCAATTTTTGGCAATTACAAATAAAGCTCCTATGACCATTCTTTACAGGTTTTTATATGAACATTCCTGTACAGGTTTTTATATGAACATAAGTTTTCACTTTTCTGGGATAATTGGCCAGGAGGGCAGTTGTTGGGTGATATGGTAGTTGTATGTTAAAACTGCCAAACTGTTTTCCAGAGTGGCTATACTATTTTATATTCCCACCAGCAATGTATGCGTGATCCTGTTTATCCACATCCTTGCCAGCATTTGGTGTTGTCACTATTTTTTTATTTTAGCTATTTGGATAGGT
The DNA here is from genome assembly GCF_020826845.1 of Diceros bicornis minor. Classification (NCBI taxonomy): domain Eukaryota; kingdom Metazoa; phylum Chordata; class Mammalia; order Perissodactyla; family Rhinocerotidae; genus Diceros; species Diceros bicornis. The sequence continues at coordinate 63,153,280 of NC_080781.1, forward strand.
ATGTCGTGATATCTTATTGTGATTTTGATTTTCATTTCCCTAACAGCTAATAATATTGAATATCTTTTCATCTCTTTATTTGACATCTCTATATCCTCTTTGGTTAAATGTTACTTAATATCTTTGTCCACTATCTAACAGAATTATTTGTTTTTTTATTTACTGTTGATTTTTTAGAATTCTTTATATATTTTAAATATAAGTCCTTTTTCTAATATGTGGTTTGCAAATATGTTCTCCCAGTCCGTAAGCTTATCTTTTTATCTATTTCCACAGGCTTTCACAGAGGAAAAGTTTTAATTTTGGTGAGGTTCAATTTATTAATTTTTTCTTTTATGGATCATGCTTTTAGTGTCATGTCTAAGAACTCTTTGTCTAACCCTAGGTCCCAAAGATTTTTCTGCTGTTTTTCTCTAAAATTTTTATAGTTTTACTTTTACATTTAAGTCCATGATCCATTTTGAGTTAACTTTTATATAAAGTGTGAAGATTAGATCTAGGTTACTTCTCTTGCCTATGGATATTCATTGCTCCAGCACCACTTGTTGAAAAGACTATGATTCCTCCATTGAATTGATTTTGAACCTTTGTCAAAAATCAATTGAGCATATTTGTGTGTTCCTATTTCTGGGTTCTCTATTCTGTTACATGGATCTATATGTTTACTCCTCCACCAATATAATCAAAACAGTAAACATATTTTGTGTTTTCCATAAAAGGAAAAAATAATAAATTGAACCTCACCAAAATTAAAACTTTTTATCTGTGAAAGCCTATGGAAATAGATAGAACCAGTTTTTTGTTTCATTGATTTTCCATTTTCAATTTTATTGATTTCTGCTCTTACCTTTATTTCCTTCATCTGCTTCCTCTGGGTTTATTTTGCCCTCTTTTTCCTAGTTTCTTGAGGTAGGAACTTAGGTTATTGATTTGAGACCTTTTCTTATTTCTAATGACAACACTTAGTGCTGTAAAATTACCTCTCGGTGCTGCTTTAGCTGCATTCCAGATAGTTTGCTGTGTTGTGTCTTCATTTTTCCTCAGTTCTGTGTATTTTTTATTTCCTTTGATACTTCCTCTTTCACTCATGGATTATGTACAAGTGTGTTTTTTAATTTCCATGTGTTTAGAGATTTCCTGTTTTCTTTTGATTATTCATGTCTGGTTTTATTCCATTATGATCAGATAATGTGCTGTATGATTTTTTTTGTTTTTATATATTTATTTATTTGGTTTATTGTGGTGACATTGGTTTATAACATTGTATAAATTTCAGGTGTACATCACTGCATGGATTACATCATGTTCTCATGTTCACCACCCAAATACTAATTACAATCCATCACCACACACATGTGCCTAATTATCCCTTTCACCCTCCCCCTCCCCTCTTCCCCTCTGGTAACCACCAATCCAATCTCTGTCTCTATGTGTTTGTTTGTTGTTATTGTCTACTACTTAATGAGTGAGATGATACGGTATTTGACCTTCTCCCTCTGACTTATTTCACTTTGCATAATACCCTCCATGTCCATGCATGTTGTCACAAATGGCTGGATTTCATCGTTTCTTATGGCTGAGTAGTATTCCATTGTGTATATGTACCATATCTTCTTTATCCATTCATCCCTTGATGGGCACTTAGGTTGCTTCCAAGTCTTGGCTATTGTGAATAATGCTGCAGTGAACACAAGGGTGCATGTATCTTTATGCATTGGTGTTTTCACGTTCCTTGGATAAATACCCAGCAGTGAAAAAGCTGGATCATATGGGAGTTCTATCCTTAATTTTTTGAGGAATCTCCATACTGTTTTCCATAGTGGCTGCACCAGTTTGCACTTCCACCAGCAGTGTATGAGAGTTCCCTTCTCTCCACGTCCTTTCCAACACTTATTGTTTCCTGCCTTGTTAATTATTGCCATTTTGATGGGCATGAGGTGATATCTCATTGTAGTTTTGATTTGCATTTCCCTGATAATTAATAATGCTGAACATGTTTTCACGTGCCTGTTGGCCATCTGTATATCTTCTTTGGAGAAATGTCTGTTCAGGTCTTTTGCCCATTTTTTAATTGGGTTGTTAGTTTTTTTGTTGTTGAGATGCATGAGTTCTTTATATATTTTGGAGATTAAGCCCTTATCAGATGTATGGTTTGCAAATATCTTCTCCCAACTGTTAGATTGTCTTTTCATTTTGTTGATGGTTTCCTTTGCTGTGCAGAAGGTTTTTAGTTTGATGTAGTCCCATTTGTTTATTTTTTCTATTGTTTCTCTTGCCCGGTCAGACATGGTGCTTGAAAATATGTTGCTAAGACCAATATTGAAGAGCGTACTGCCTATGTTTTCTTCTAGAAGTTTTATTGTTTCAGGTCTTACATTCAAGTCTTTAATCCATTTTGAGTTAATTTTTGTGAATGGCGATAGCAGATGGTCCACTTTCATTCTTTTGCATGTGGCTGTCCAGTTTTCCCAACACCATTTATTGAAGAGACTTTCCCTTCTCCATTGTATGTTCTTAGCTCCTGTGTCGAAAATTAGCTGTCCGTATATGTGTGGTTTTATTTGTGGGCTTTCAATTCTGATCCATTGATCTGTGTGTCTGTTTTTGTACCAGTACCATGCTGTTTTGATTACTATTGCTTTGTAGTATGTTTTGATGTCAGGGATTGTGATGCCTCCAGCTTTGTTCTTTTTTGTTAGGATTGCTTTAGCTATTCAGGGTCTTTTGTTGCCCCATATGAATTTCAGTATTCTTTTTTCTATTTCCATGAAGAATGTCATTGGGATTCTGATTGGGATTGCATTGAGTCTGTAGATTTCTTTAGGTAATATAGACATTTTAACTATGTTTATTCTTCCAATCCATGTGCATGGGATGTCTTTCCATTTCTTTATGTCATCATCTATTTCTTTCAATAACGTCTTGTAGTTTTCATTGTATAGGTCTTTCACCTCCTTGGTAAGATTTACTCCTAGATATTTTATTCTTTTTGATGCAATTGTAAATGGTATTATCTTTTTGAGCTCTCTTTCTGTTAATTCATTATTAGCATACAGAAATGCAACTGATTTTTGTAGATAGATTTTGTACCCTGTGACTTTGCTGTAGTTGTTGATTATTTCTTTTTTTTTAATAATTTTATTTATTTATTTATTTATTTCCCCCAACGCCCCAGTACATAGTTGTATGTCATAGCTGCACGTCCTTCTAGTTGCTGTATGTGGGACGCGGCCTCAGTATGGCCAGAGATGCAGTGAGTCGGTGCGCGCCCGGGATCCGAACCCGGGCTGCCAGCAGCGGAGCGCGCGCACTTAACCGCTAAGCCATTGGGCCAGCCCTGTTGATTATTTCTAATAGTTTTCCAATGGATTCTTTAGGGTTTTCTATATATAAAATCATGTTGTCTGCAAATAGTGCGAGTTTCACTTCTTCATTTCCTATTTGGATTCCTTTTATTCTTTTTTTTTTTTGCCTAATTGCTCTGGCCCAAACCTCCAGTGCTATGTTGAATAAGAGTCGTGAGAGTGGGCAGCCTTATCTTGTTCTGTTCTCAGAGGAATGGCTTTCAGTCTTTCCCCGTTGAGTATGATGTTGGCTGTGGGTTTGTCATAAATAGCCTTTATTATGTTGAGGTACTTTCCTTCTATACCAATTTTGTTGAGAGTTTTTATCATAAATGATGTTGTATCTTGTCAAATGCCTTCTCTGCATCTATTGAGATGACCATGTGGTTTTCATTCTTTGTTTTGTTGATGTGGTATATCACGTTGATTGATTTGCGGATGTTGAACCATCCCTGTGTCCCTGGTATAAATCCCACTTGATCATGGTGTATGATCTTTTTAATGTATTGCTGTATTTGGTTTGCCAATATTTTGTTGAGGATTTTTGCATCTATGTTCATCAGCGATATTGGCCTGTAATTTTCCTTCTTTGTATTGTCTTTGTCTGGCTTTGGGATCAGGGTGATGTTGGCCTCATAGAATGAATTAGGAAGTGTTCCATCTTCCTCTATTTTTTGGAATAGTTTGAGAAGGATGGGTATTAAATCTTCTTTGAATGTTTGGTAAAATTCACCAGAGAACTCATCTGGTCCTGGACTTTTATTTTTTGGGAGGTTTTTGATTACTTTTTCAATCTCTTTACTTGTGATTGGCCTATTCAGATTCTCCATTTCTTCTTGGTTCAGTTTTGGGAGGTTGTATGAGTCTAAGAATTTATCCATTTCTTCTAGATTGTCCAATTTGTTGGCATATAATTTCTCATAGTATTCTCTTATAAATCTTTGTATTTCCGTGGTATCCATTGTAATTTCTCCTCTTTCATTTCTAATTTTATTTATTTGAGCCTTTTCTCTTTTTTTCTTAGTAAGTCTGGCTAAGGGTTTGTTAATTTTGTTTATCTTCTCAAAGAACCAACTCTTTGTTTCATTAATTCTCTCTACTGTTTTTTTGGTCTCAATTTCATTTATTTCTGCTCTAACTTTTATTATTTCTCTCCTGCTGACTTTTGGCTTTGTTTGTTCTTCTTTTTCTAGTTCTGTTAGGTGTAATTTAAGGTTGCTTATTTGGGCTTTTTCTTGTTTGTTAAGGTGGGCTTGTTTCACTCTGAGTTTGCCTCTCAGGACCGCTTTTGCTGCATCCCATATGATTTGGTATGGCATATTTTCATTTTCATTTGTTTCCAGATATTTTTTGATTTCTCCTTTAATTCCATCAATGATCCATTGGTTGTTCAGTAGCATTTTGTGTAATCTCCACATTTTAGTCACTTTCCCTTTTTTTTTCTTATGGTTGATTTCCAGTTTCATAGCATTATGGTCTGAAAAGATGCTTGTTATGATTTCAATCTTCTTAAATTTATTGAGGCTTGCTTTGTTTCACAACATATGGTCTATCCTTGAGAATGTTCCATGTGTGCTTGAGAAGAATGCTTAGTCAGCTGTTTTTGGATGGAGTGCTCTGTATATGTCTACTAGGTCCATCTTCTCCAGTTTTTCATTTAAGTCCACTCTTTCTTTATTGACTTTTTGTCTGGATGATCTATCCATTGGTGTAAGTGGGGTATTAAGATCCCCTACTATTTTTGTCTTGTCATTAATGTCTCCTTTTTGGTTTGTTAATAGTTGCTTATGTACTTTGGCACTCCTATGTTGGGTGCATATATATTTATAATTGATATGTCTTCTTGGTGGAGTGTCCCTTTTATCATTATATATTGTTCTTCTTTGTCTGTGTTTAACCTGTTTTATCTTGAAGTCTACTGTCTCTGATATGAGTATGGCAATACCTGTTTTTTTTTGTTTGTCATTAGCTTGGAGTATTGTCTTCCATCCTTTCACTCTGAGCCTGTGCTTGTCTTTAGAGCTGAGATGTGTTTCCTGGAGGCAGCATATTGTTGGGTCTTGCGTTTTCATCCATCTTTCCACTCTGTATCTTTTGACTGGAGAGTTCAATCCATTTACATTTAGGGTAATTATTGATATATGAGGGCTGAATGTTGCTGTTTTGTCACTTATTTTCTGGTTCTTTTTCATTTCCTCTGTTTTTTGTCCCATTTGTTTCGGACTGCCAATTCAGTTTGGTTGTTCTGTCTTATGACTCTTCTAGTTTTCTCTTTGTGTATCATATATGATTTTGTTTTGATTATTTGTTTAGTGGTTACCTTGAGGTTTGTATAAAAAATCTTGTGTATGAGATAGTCAATTATCTGGTGGCCCCTTATTTCCTTATACTAAGTCAATTCAATCTCTTTCCTCTTCCCCTTCTAAGTCGTTCTTGTTATACCTTATTCTATCTTGTGTTGTGGCTATGTGTTTACAGTGATGAGGTTATATTTATTTTTGTTGATTTCATTCCTTTGATCTTTGACTTTGGTATTTAAGTGGTTGCTAACCTATTCTGGTAAAGATCTACTGTTTTTCTGATTTTGTCTACCTATTTTTCTCCTTGCTCCAAGCTTTGTATTCCCTTTCTCTTCTTTTTTTCAGCGCTGAGGGCCTTCTGGAGTGTTTCTTGTAGTGGGCGTCTCATGGCCATGAACTCCCTTAGCTTTTGTTTATCTGGGAAAGTTACTATTTCTCCATCATATTTGAAGGATATTTTTGCTGGATAGAGTATTCTTGGCTGGAAGTTTTTGTCTTTCAGTATTTTGAATATATCTTTCCAGTCTCTCCTACCCTGTAAAGTTTCTGTTGAGAAATCTGCTGAGAGCCTGATGGGAGTTCCTTTGTACGTTATTTTTTGTTTTTGTCTAACTTCCCTTAATATTGTTTCTTTGTCATTGACTGTAGCCAGCCTTACCACTATATTTCGTGGAGTGGGCCTTTGCCTGTTGAGGTATTTAGGCGACCTATTGGCTTCACTTACTGGTATTTCCTGCTCCTTCCCCAGATTTAGGAAGTTCTCAGCTATTATTTCCTTGAATAGGCTCTCTGGTCCTCTTTCCCTCTCTTCTCCCTCAGGAATACCTATAATTCTTACGTTGCATTTCCTAATAGAGTCAGATATTTCTCGGAGACTTTCTTCATTTCTTTTTAGTCTTACTTCTCTCTCCTCTTCCATCTGGAGCATATCTGTATTCCTATCCTCTATAATGCTAATTCTTTCCTCCATATTGTCAGCTCTGTTCTTGAAAGATTCCAGATTCTGCTTTATCTCCTCCATTGTGTTCTTCATCTCCATCAGCACTGATTGGATTTTCTTTATGATTTCAATCTGTTTTGTGAGGAAACTCCTAATCTCATTGAATTGTTTGTCTGTGTTGTCTCGTATTTCATTGAGTTTTTTTATGATAGCTATTTTGAAATCCCTGTCATTTAGGTTATGGATTTCTGTGCCTTCAGGGTTGGTTTCTGGGTGCTTGTCATTTTCCTTCTCGCCTGGTGATTTCATGTGCCTTTGCATTGTGGTTCCTGTATTCACTTTGTTTTTCCTCATCCTGGAACTATCTGGTTGCAATTTCCACCCACTGCCACTGTGTGGGGGTTAAGGGCTGTGTAATCTGAGCCCCGTGTGCTCTGCCCCAGCTGCTCGCTGTGATCGGCTGGCTGCTTCGTCTGGTCTGGTTGGCTGAGCTTCAGTGTCGAGCACATGGGGAGGGAGGGGGCTCTCTCTTTTGCCTGCTGGTCCCTGGCATGGGGGGCTTCTTGCTCACCTCTCGTTATCGGCTCTCCTGGAGTGCTCATATGTTGATGGCACCCCTGCAGCAGTTATGAGTCCTCTGTGTGGGAGTTTACCACTGGTTGAGAGAGCCCAAAGAGCTACGGTTTCCCTGCAGAGGGCCATCCCTCCCCCCTCTCTGGGAGCCACGTGGAGCCAGATCGCTGATCTGATGGGGAGGGAGAGGATTTCTCCTTACCTCTCCCCACTTCCTCTGGGGGCCTCAGCACGTCCACTCTCAGATGTGTGGCAGTGTGGATCTTTCCAATCTTCCTTTTTGTTGTCTAGGAGTCCGTTGTTGGTCTGTGACTGTTCCTTTTGTTGTATCTTATCTGGGGAAGAGTTTACGGGAAAGCTTACTCTGCCATGACGCTGACATCACTCCCTTTTTGTTTTTTAGTAATTTTTTTTTGCTCTGAAGTCTACTTTGTCTGATATTAATATAGTCACTCTTGCTTTTATTTTTAAAAAATTATTGTTTGTATGGTGTATCTTTTTCAATAACCTTACTTTCAACTTACCTATGTTGTTGAATCTGAAGTGAGTTTCTTGTAAAGAATATATCCACTCTTGGAGGCCGACCCCGTGGTGTAGCGGTTAAGCGCGCGCACTCTGCTGCTGGTGGCCTGGGTTCAGATCCCGAGCATGCACCAATGCACCACTTGTCAGGCCATGCTGTGGTGGCGTCCCATATAAAGTGGAGGAAGATAGGCACAGATGTTAGTCCAGGGCCAGCCTTCCTCAGCAAAAAGAGGAGGATTGGCATGGATGTTAGCTCAGGAATGATCTTCCTCACAAAAATAAAATAAAAGAAAAAAGAAAAAGAATATATCCACTCTCTAAATCTTTGTCTTTTGATTGGTATATTTAGACCATTTACATTTGAGGTAATATATATATATATTGATGGCACTTAATCTCACCATTTTATTATTCATTTTATCTGTTTATTTTCTCTGGTTCTCATTCTTCTGTGTCTCTTTTCTTATCTTCCCATGGGTTATTTGCACATTTTTAGCTTGATTTATTTATATTGTCTTTAAGTGCATTTCTTTGTATAATTTTCGTAGTGATTGCTCTGGGTATTGCAATATACATATGTGACTTACAACAGTCTACTGGTAACATTTTACCACTTTGAGTGAAGTTTGGAAACCTCACTTAGACTTAAGTTTACCTTCCCCACATTTAAATATTATTGTCTTGAGTATAAGATGATGTTACAATTTTTGTTTCAAATACCAAATAAGACTTATGCAACTTATGAGAAAAAGGATAGTCTATTGTGTTACCTATATTTTTGCTCTTTCCATTTTTCCTTTTTTCTTCCTGATGTTCCAATGTTCCTTCTTTTATCATTTCCTTTGTGTTTGAAGAACTTCTTGTGGCCAGTCTTTCAGGGTAGGTCTGCTAGCAATAAACTCTTTTAGTTTTTCTTCCTCTGAGAATGTGTTTATTTCCCTTTAGCTCCTGAAGGATAGTTTTGCCAGATATAGAATTCATAGTTGACAGTTGTTTTCTTTTAGAACTTGCAAAATATTGTGAAACTTTCTACTGGCCTCCATGGTTTCTGAATAGAAATCCTTGGCCTTTTGAATTGGTGTTCTCCTGTAGGTAATGTGTCATTTCTTTCTGTCTGCTTTCAAGATTTGTTTTGGTCTTTAGTTTTCAATATTTTAATTATGATGTGTTTGGGCATAGATTTCTTTTGAGTTTATCCTGTTTAGAGTTCACTCAGCTTCCTGGATGTGTGTCTTCTACCAAATTTTGGAAGTTTCAACCATTATTTCTTCAAATATTCTTTCAGCCCCACATCCTTTCATGTCTCTTTCTGGTACTCCAATGATACAAGTGTTAGATCTTCTGTTATTGTCCCACAGGTACCTGAGGCCCTGTTCATTTTTTCAGTCTGTGTTTTCTCTGTTGTTCAGATTATGTGAATTCTACTGTTCTGTCCTCCAGTTCACTAACTGTATCCTTTGTCATCTCCATTATACTATTGAGCCCTCCAGCAATCTTTTTTTTCCTGTCATTATATTTTTCAGTTCTATAGTTTCCATTTGGTTCTTTTTTTATAATGTCTATTTCTGTGCTGAGGTTTTCTATTTTTTCATTTGTTTCAAGAGAATTTGTAATTGATTTTTGAAGCATTTTTCTGATGGCTGTTTTACAATTTTGTCAGATAATTCCAACATCTGTTTCATCCCAGTGTTGGCCTCAATTGATTGTCATTTCTCCTTCAAGTTGTTATTTTCTTGTTTCTTGGTATGATGGGTTATTTTTGACTGTATCATGGATGTGTATCTATCATGTTAGGAGACTCTGGGTCCTAATTCAATCTTTTAGCAGACAGTACATTGTTTAGGTTTAGCATGTGAGTCTTGGCTTACTTTTGTGGGTTGTGGTTCCAATGGTAGTTTGATTTTTGTAGACTTTGTGGTATTATTTTGGTTTGCTTGGTTTATCTGGCGCTGCTGGGGCTCTCACTGGTCCCTGCTGCTGATGCGTGATGGGGCAGAAGGAGTTTCCTCAGGCCTGCCACTGGATGTCCCTGTGTGAAGGAGGGGCACAGTGGGATCCTCCACCAGTTTCCCCCACCCCCAAACTGGCCCAATGTCTCTGGGCAGGGGAGGAGAGTGTTGGGTCTGGGAGATAAAGAAACTTCTAGGAATCAGGATGTTTCTTATGACTTGAGTTCCATTTCTGGTTCCATCTTCTCTCCCAGTGTCTTTGGGTGGGGTGGAGAGTTTTGGGCCCATAGAGACAAAGAAACTTCCCATATCAGGTTGCTACCTGCTGTAGCTGGGTCTCTCTTGTGTGTTCTGCCTGAAAATCTCAGTATCTCTGAGTGGGCAAGGAGAGTCTCAGGCCTGGTGGGGAAGGAGAATACCTCCTCTGGCTCTTTATTTCTGGCTAAGCTCTTGTAATATTGTGATTTATAATAAATTTGTTTATTCAGATGACTAAAATATATTTCTCATATATGTTGGTCTTCGTCCATCGTTCCTGGTTCACAGCTCCCAAAACCCTTGGAATTTCCTGAGTGATAACAGCAATGGGAGCATCTTTTGTTATAATATTTGGTTTCTTTCTCTTGTTCTCAGTTCCTGAAATCGCTTCAGAGCCATAAAGGTGAAATTGGGTGTTTTGTTGTTCATAACAAGCCCCTTTCCACCACAGCTGGGTTTATGTTAATGAGGTAACTTTTGGAAAGCACTTAAGGATGGGGGCTTGTTGCCAGGGAAACCAACCATAATTAGAGGGTTGGAACTTTCAGTCCCATCCCTTGATTTCCATGGAGAGGAGAAGGGCTGGAGGTTGAATCAATCACCAGTAGCCAATGATTTAATCAATCATGCCTATATAATGAAGCCTCTATAAAAACCCAAAAGGAGAGGGTTTGGAGAGCTTCTGGGTTGTTGAACACATGGAGATTCAGGGAGAGTAGCACATTCAAAGAGGGTTCAGAAGCTCGGCACCCTTTCCCCATACCTTGCCCTGGGCATCTCTTCCATCTGGCTGTTCCTGAGTTATATCCTTTTATAATAAATTGGTAATCTAGTAGGTAAAATGTTTCTCTGAGTTCTGTGAGCCACTTTAGCAGATTAATCAAACCCAAGGAGAGGGTCATTGTAACCTCCATCTATAGCCGGTTGGTTGGAAGCACAGGTGACAACCTAGACTGGTGTCTGAAGTTGAGAGGAGGGCGTCTTGTGAGACTGAACCCTTAACCTGTGGGATCTGATGATATCTCCAGGTAGTTAGTGTCAAAAATGAGTTGAATTCTCAGATACCCTCCTGGTGTTGGAGAATTGTTGGTGTGGAAATAAACCCCCTCCCCAACATATTGGAATTGGGTCCACAACCCCTTTAGCTCCCAATTAATCCTCTGTACTGATGATGTTGGGCTCATCTAATGTTGTCAAAGCGACTCCTGTTTGATTCTGGAGGGGAATGAGCCTACCTGGGCTGACCTCTCTGGCTAGAGTGGAAGATCTGGAAACACTGTGGCTTTTCTCTGTTGGATGGGGGGATGCAAGTCATCCTGTTGTTGTGCTGTTCCTCCAGTTCTGGGGTCCCAAAACAGCTCAGCTTCTTACCACTCTTCAGAGTTCTCCTTTGGTTGTCTCTTGTGCCATTTCCAGGTTTTATAGTTGTGGTTAGCTGGGAGAAACAGAGGAAATCACTGTTCTGCCCAGACCAGAAGTCTTCCTTTCTCTCTAATAATGTATTCTATACAACTTGCTTAGAATTGAGATTAAATTCACCAGCTTGCAAACATGACTTTCTTCTTTTTGAAAATCAAGACTACATTTGCCTCTCTTCAGACGTCTGTCCCTCTCTCATTCACAATTCTGTCTAGACAGCAATTTGGAAATCTTAGCCCAAGGTCTTACCAATATCCTGCACTGTGATTTTTCTAGGACAAGTGCTTTGTAATCTTTTCTTGTGTCTGTGTTTTCAGTTTCCTTCTACTAATGTTTGTTGTACCCTTTTTTGTCCCTCTAATTTTTCTTAACAGATGATGCATGGAAATAAATGAGGAATTGGGTTTTTGTTCTTTCTCTGTCACCTAATATTAAATTTCTTGTTATTGCTGATGGCACTTTGAAATCCGCCCCCCCCCTTTTTTTTTGTGAGGAAGATCAGCCCTGAGCTAACATCCATGCCAATCTTCCTCTTTTTGCTGAGGAAGACCAGCCCTGAGCTAACATCTATTGCCAATCCTCCTCCTTATTTTTTTTCCCTTTTTCTCCCCAAAGCCCCAGTAGACAATTGTATGTCATAGCTGCACATCCTTCTAGTTGCTGTGTGTGGGATGCCGCCTCAGCATGGCCAGACAAGCAGTGCATTGGTGCGTGCCCGGGATCCAAACCCGGGCCGCCAGTAGTGGAGCGCACGCACCCAACCACCAAGCCACGGGGCCTGCCCCTGAAATCCCCTTTTGTTATCCTCAGAATATATCTCTTTCTAAACCTCAGGTCATTCTGAACCTTGGCCTTTTTAGTGTTTTGCAGGTACCTGTCACTCTTTTGTAGTTATCATTGGTTATGTCTCCTTTGTTACATTAATAAAGTGATGTAAACCAATTTGAGAGTCAGACAGACTTGTGTTTGAATCTCACCTCTACCTCTTTCTAGATATGTGATTTGGGATTGGTTATTTAACCTCTGAGCTTCTATTTTCTCATCTGTAATGTAGAAACAATAAGACTACTAAAAATAGAACCAACTTGTTATAATGATTAAATGAGATAAGAGACATTAAGCATGTAGAGCGGTTCCTTGCACAGATAAAGTACTCAATAAATGCTATTACTGTTGTTATACATTTTTAAAATCTGAAATTGTAGAAAACTTTTTACAGGTAACTCTTTTGATACCTATCCTTTTCTCCTTCTTTGTAATTTTATAGTCAGAATTTCATTTTTGAGAGCCTTCTAATCAGCTTATGTAAATTAAAGTTCTCAGGGAAGAGATTTCGTATCTTTTAAATTGCGAGATTTCATCTAATTTAATGCCAGTGCTGGTGATAGCCTCTTACTGAGTAGTAAATGCAAATATTTCACAGCTCTGACTCCATGCAATTGATGTGTAGGTGTTAAATTAGCCTTTCTGGTTAACTATCCATAAATATTTCAAAATACATACTTCATGTGGGTACCCAGCTTTCTCCTACATGCTAAAAAAACATTTCACATTATTATATGTCCTACCTGTATTTCTTGCTGTATTTTAAAATAAGTTCGTGGTTGTAGTACATCAGCATACTTCTCTGGTGAAAAATGAAGTTTATCAGACACTCGATTTGAACTCTCTGAACAAGAATCATATCTAATTTTATATTTTGTACAGTGCCCAACCCATTGTCATTCAGGTGTTTATCACTAATGATTGTACCTAAAATGATGTAGCAATTGTATGAAGGTCAGCAAATTGACATTATTATGAGTGTATCCTAACTAACTTGTTTCTTCCAGTGTGTTTTTCCTCTGAGTTAAAGTTGGTAATCTTTTTAATCTTGGTAAATTCTTTAGGTTTCATGTTTGATAGCTGTAATTCTGGAACCTCCCAAAACTATCTTAATTAGAGGCATGTTGGAATGTGTTTGAAAATTTTCTGCTATAGTACAGTTACTTCTTGGCAGTATTAAGTAATTGTAAGGATGTGAGTTTTCTTCAGGGATTCAACCTTTCCTGCTCTCCTCTACCTATATATTTTTAGTTCTCTACCTGCTACCCTGGGAAGACTAGAAATCCAAGTTGTTAGTCTTTTGGAAATATTTGGAACTAGGGTCTTGCTAACTCTAACCTTTGAATGTTCTAGATTATTTCTGAGGGCTAGCACTGGCATTATGGCCAAATTCTAACATGGCTAATTTATTTATTTATTTATTTATTTTAACTTTTTGTTTATTGCAGTAACCTTGGTTTATAACATTGTATAAATTTCAGGTGTACATCATTATACTTCTCTTTCTGCATAGATTACATGATGTTCACCACCCAAATACTAATTACAACCCATCACCACACACATGTCCCGAATTAACCCTTTCGCCCTCCTCCCTCCCCCCTTCCCCTCTGGTAACCACCAATCCAATCTCTGTCTCTATGTGTTTGTTTATTGTTGTTATTATCTACTACTTAATGAAGGAAATCATACGGTGTTTGACCTTTTCCCTCTGACTTATTTCACTTTGCATAATACCCACAATCCAATCTCTGTCTCTATGTGTTTGTTTGTTGTTATTGTCTACAACTTAATGAGTGAGATGATACGGTATTTGACCTTCTCCCTCTGACTTATTTCACTTTGCATAATACCCTCAATGTCCATCCATGTCACAAATGGCTGGATTTCATCGTTTCTTATGGCTGAGTAGTATTCCATTGTGTATATATACCACATCTTCTTTGTCCATTTGTCCCTTGATGGGCACTTAGGTTGCTTCCAAGTCTTGGCTATTGTGAATAACGCTGCAATGAACACAGGGGTGCATGTATCTTTACGCATTGGTGTTTTCAAGTTCTTTGGATAAATACCCAGCGGTGGAATAGCTGGATCATATGGGAGTTCTATCCTTGATTTTTTGAGGAATCTCCATACTGTTTTCCATAGTGACTGCACCAGTTTGCACTCCCACCAGCAGTGTATGAGAGTTCCCTTCTCTCCACATCCTCTCCAACACATGCTGTTTCCTCTCTTGTTAATTATAGCCATTCTGACAGGCGTGAGGTGATAGCTCATTGTAGTTTTGATTTGCATTTCCCTGATAGTTAATGATTTTGAACATCTTTTCATGTGTCTGTTGGCTATCTGTATATCTTCTTTGGAGAAATGTCTGTTCAGGTCTTTTGCCCATTTTTTAATTGGGTTGGTAGTTTTTTTGTTGTTGAGATGCATGAGTTCTTTATATATTTTGGAGATTAAGCCCTTATCAGATGTATGCTTTGCAAATATCTTCTCCCAATTGTTAGGTTGTCTTTTCGTTTTGTTGATGATTTCCTTTGCTGTGCAGAAGCTTTTTAGTTTGATGTAGTCCCATTTGTTTATTTTTTCTATTGTTTCTCTTGCCCGGTCAGACATGGTGCTTGAAAATATGTTGCTAAGACCAATGTCGAAGAGTGTACTACCTATGTTTTCTTCTAGATGTTTCATAGTTTCAGGTCTTACATTCAAGTCTTTAATCCATTTTGAGTTAATTTTTGTGTATGGTGTAAGGTAAGGGTCTACTTACATTTTTTTGCATGTGGCTATCCAGTTTTCCCAACACCATTTGTTGAAGAGACTTTCTTTTCTCCATTGTATGTTCTTGGCTCCTTTGTTGAAGATTAGCTGTCCATAGATGTGTGGGTTTATTTCTGGGCTTTCGATTCTATTCCATTGATCTGTGTGTCTGTTTTTGTGCCAGTACCATACTGTTTTGGTTACTATAGCTTTGTAGTATATTTTGAAATCAGGGAGTGTGATACCTCCAGCTTTGTTCTTTTTTCTCAGGATTTCTTTAGCTATTCGGGGTCTTTTGTTGTTCCATATAAATTTTAGGATTCTTTGTTCTATTTCTGTGAAAAATGTTGTTGGAACTTTGATAGGGATTGCATTGAATCTATAGATGGCTTTAGGAAGTATGGACATCTTAACTATGTTAATTCTTCCAATCCAAGAGCACGGAATATCTTTCCATTTGTTTGTGTCTTCTTCAATTTCTTTCAGCAATGTTTTATAGTTTTCCGTGTACAGCTCTTTCATCTCTTTGGTTAAGTTTATTCCTAGGTATTTTATTCTTTTTGTTGCAGTTGTAAATGGGATGGTATTCTTAATTTCTCTTTCTGCTACTTCGTTGTTAGTGTATAGAAATGCAACTGATTTTTGTATGTTGATTTTGTATCCTGCAACTTTGCCATATTCGTTTATTACTTCTAAAAGTTTTCTGGTGGATTCTTTAGGGTTTTCTATATATAAAATCATGTCATCTGCAAATAGTGACAGTTTCACTTCTTCCTTTCCAATTTGGATCCCTTTTATTTCTTTCTCTTGCCTGATTGCTCTGGCTAGGACTTCCAGTACTATGTTAAATAGGAGTGGTGACAGTGGACATCCTTGTCTGGTTCCTGTTCTTAGAGGGATAGCTTTCAGTTTTTCACCATTGAGGATGATATTAGCTGTGGGTTTCTCATATATGGTCTTTATTATGTTGAGGTACTTTCCTTCTATACCCATTTTAATCAGAGTTTTTGTCATAAATGGATGCTGTATCTTGTCAAATGCTTTCTGTGCATCTATTGAGATGATCATGTGATTTTTATTCTTCGTTTTATTAATGTGGTGTATCACGTTGATTGATTTGCGAATGTTAAACCATCCCTGCCTACCTGGAATAAATCCCACTTGATCATGGTTTATAATCTTTTTAATGTATTGTTGTATGCGATTTGCTAGTATTTTGTTGAGGATTTTTGCATCGTTGTTCATCAGTGATATTGGCCTATAATTTTCTTTTTTTGTGTTGTCCTTGTCTGTTTTTGGTATCAGGGTAATGTTGGCTTCGTAGAATGAATTAGGGAGCTTCCCCCCCTCTTCAATTTTTTGGGAGTTTGAGAAGGATAGGTATAAAGTCTTCTTTGAATGTTTGGTAGAATTCACCAGGGAAGCCGTCTGGTCCTGGACTTTTATTTTTGGGGAGGTTTGTGATTACTGTTTCGATCTCCTTACTGGTGATTGGTCTATTCAAATTCTCTACTTCTTCTTGATCCAGTTTTGGAAGGTTGTATGATTCTAAGAATTTATCCATTTCTTCCAGATTGTCGAATTGGTTGGCATATAGCTTTTTATAGTATTCTCTTATAATCTTTTGTATTTCTGAGGTGTCTGTTGTAATTTCTCCTCTTTCATTTCTGATTTTACTTATTTGAGCCTTCTCTCTTTTTTTCTTGGTGAGTCTAGCTAAAGGTTTGTCAATTTTGTTGATCTTTTCAAAGAACCAGCTCTTGGTTTTATTAATTTTTTCTATTTTTTTTTGGTCTCTGTTTCATTAACATGGCTAATTTAGATTCTGGTGTCAAACCTAATAGAAATGGTACAAGGTCCAGTCTTTTCCTTCTTGGTATCATGAAATGGTGTTGTGCAGTGGCTAGGTACTATGCTTTGTCAATGATGTTTCATTGGTGAATTAATTCCTAGATGTGGTTTGTTTATATGCTTGTAGAGTGTTGTTGAGTCCTTTGGGGGAATAAAGGATTGATTAGGAGTGGTTAGGGATGCTTTATGTTCGATTACAGAATTGTAAATTGCCAGCAGAAATATAGATGAAAGGGGCTGAACTCTTGGGCCTGAACTGCAAATGATCCTTCTCCAGGCTTTCATGGCCCACTGCTCTTTCCTTATCTCTTCCTTTAGCCAAATCCACAACTTTGCTTTATTTAGAGAAACATATTCAGGCTTCTTCTTTGTGCAGGATCCTCTTGCTTAGACTGTTTCCACACTGTGCCATGTATCTTGAATAATGCCTTCTCCTTTGTCTGCCAAACCTTTTCTCTGCTGTCAGCCTGAGAAATCTAGAAATCTCATCTCCTTCGTTAAACTCTGCTGACCTGAGTGTCACAGAAGTGACAGCTCCCTGAGGCATAGATCATGTAAACACTTCTTCTTGTCAGTTTATGTAGATGTTCAGTGTTTTTATACTGCTGTCTTGGTGTCTTTGTGGGATACCTATCTGTGTTGTCTGGAATCTTAGATTTTTAAATTCACAAAAGGGAGAAATCCTATCAGACTTACTGGATATTCAGTCTCACAAGTAAGTAGGCATTTAATAGATTGCTCCTTGATGGCAGTGTCATTGAGGGCAAAAGTGAACAAATAGCCTCTGAAAAGTTAGAACTCGTGTTGCTGTTTGTTGAACTTTCTAACAGATAACTGAGCTTATAGGCTTAGGAAATGAGACTTGAGTCATTTCAATGCTTGGACACAGAATATCCGCTATAGTGTTTTAGAAGTTTTCTTTCTTTTCCCTATAAACTAGTCAGGTGACTCGAAGACTTGACTTCATTGTTTAGTAATACTACTAAATTCCTTAGTAAGCATGCTAATGCTGCCTTTGAATTTACAAGCCATCGACTGGAGAAGTCTTAAATTTCTGTTGTTAAATTCTCCATGGATCTGACTGAACATGTGGTGGACTTCTACCTCGGAGAATACCATTATCCATTAACTACCTGAAGAATTACTTTTAAGATAGGGACAGCCCTCCACAATCAGAACTCTGCCTGTATTTCTTCCTTTATGTCCTACTGTACCCTATCACTCATCTACCTCCAGCAGTACCAAACTAATTGTAATTTCCCATGCTTACTGCCATACCTTACTCATATAATGTTATCTCCTCTTGAAGTACTTTTCTTCCCTCTCTCTAACTCCTTATTTATCTGGTATATTCTTGACTTACCTCAAATGTTTCTATTCCGTGATCATTTTTTGACCCCTGCACGGACAAAGATAAGTTACTTCCATTTCTCCCATATAGCATCTTCTACACGCCTCTAGTTTTAAACACTTCAGCATTGTATTTTTACCATTTGTGTTCGTGGTCTTACCCCCACAGATTCCATTGTGAGTTTCTTAAAGACAGGAACTTTTGATTCTCCCAGAGTCTTGCAGAGTTATTAACACATACAATGTGCTCAATACATGTTGGAATGAATGAATGAATGAACCAAGGACAAGCATGTCAATGAAATTAGAAACATGGCTTTGAGGACTTCTGCTTCTGGCTTTGAGAGACTAACTTGTATCAGACCAACTATCCCTCAAGAAGAACTAGAAAAGCTGGATAAAATTACAAAATACTTGTTTGAAAGTATCAGAGAGCTACCAAAGCAACTAGGGATCAAAATCCCAGAGAGGAGAGATGTATTGAGGTGATTGCAACATTCTGTGCTACATTTCCTTTCAAGGCATTTGCCAATGTAAGTGGTATGGGGAGAGAGACCAAGAAGCCAAAGTGAAAGTAGTAACAAAAAGACAGAGAAGCTGAGCAGAGGTTTCAGCAGTCTCACAGGGCTGTAGAGATGAAAATTAGAGTTCAGGGATACCATGATAGTCAGGACTTGAGGGTCCAAGATGCCAGAGAAAAAAAGTACGATGAATTCAGTCCAATATTTTATGCTACTTTTCCCCTTGTGTCATTTACTGATTTGTAAGTGGTAGAGGGCAAAGAAGTTGAGAGATTAAGCAGAAAGTGGCAGATACAAATCTGAGTAGCTAAGCAGAGCTTCCAGCAATTTCATAAGGCTGGAGAGACAGAAATTGGAGTTTAAAGCCTGCCAAAGAGGAGGGGCCCTGGTAATTACCCTAGGTTTTCAGTTGGGATCCCCAAGGGGCTAAACTCTAGGAGTAAGGATGAGCTAGAAAAATACCATTTCTCACAAAGACTGAAGCACAGCTTTGAATCAGCTCAGTCTCAGGCAAGCTTAAGGTGATCTGTCCTTCATCACCTGGCAGAAGCAAAAGTAAATCTTCTCTGAAGGAAGATAATACCATCCAGAGCTCTTCTAACTCATAATAAGCAATGTCTGGCATTTAATCAAAAATTACTAGGCTTACCAGTATGAGTTTGCTAGGGCTGCCATAATAAAGTACCACAGACTATGTGGCTTAAACAACAGTAATTTATTGTCTCATGATTTTGGATGCTAGAAGTCAAAGATTAAGGTATTGGCAGGGTGGGTTCCTTCTGAAGGCTGTGAGGGAAGGATCTGTTTCAGGGCCTGCTCCTTGGCTTGTAGATGGCCATCTTTTCCCTATGTCTCTTCACATTGTCTTCCCTCTATGTGTATCTCTTTGTTCAAATTTCTACCTTTTTATAAGGATACCAGTCATATTGGATTAGGGCCCACCTTAATGACCTCGATTTAACTTGATTACTTCTGTAAAGACCCTATCTCCAAATAAGGTCATATTCTGAGGTAATGGGGAATAGGACTTCAACATATGAATTTTGGGGAATGCAGTTAAAACTGTAACACCAGGTTATAGAACTGTGAGAAAAAACAGATAATAGCAAAGCCTTGAGATGTGGTTGAGACATTAGAGACAGGAGACTCAGACTTTGTGATTAATATGTTCATAATGCTTGACAAGATGGAGAATTTCAGCAGAGAACTAGATTCTACACGAAAGAAAGAAAATTCTGGAACTGAACATTATAACAACTAAAATTAAGAATTTGATAGATGAGCTTAACAGCAGATTAGATACAGCTCAAAAGAAGATTCGTCAGCTAGAAGATAGGTCAGTAGAAAATATTCAGATTGAAAGTAGCAAGAGGGAAAAAAAATACGGAAAATACAAAAAACATGTCAACAATTTATTAGCTTCCCTTTAGTGTACTTGTTTGGAAGCCATGAAAACATCAACTCAGGCTGTGTCGTGAACAATAGATTTACAGACAGACCTGGTTTAGAACCCCAGCTCTGCCTCTTACTCTCTTACTATGTGATTTTGGATTAGTGATTCTTTGAGCCACGGTTTCCTCATCTGTAAAAGGAGGACAATAATACCTACCTGACAGGGTTATTGTGGGAATTATGTGAGATAATACCTGTGAAAGAGCTTTGTAAGCTACAGAGCCACACACATGACAGCATTTGTTCTTTATTGTGTATAATATATTGTAACTTGGGACATTTCTACTATTCTGAGCAGAAATCTATAGATACTTGTCTTCTAGAGTCAACATCTGCCTTAAAAACACTTCAGAGTAAAAACCTATTCCATCTGTTGCTGTGTATACTTGGTGAAAAGAGAGGAGTGTTTGCTGTGCATTATCTTGTCAGGTTTCATTTTACCATCTTTATCAAAAGTTAAATCTGCTTCCTTAAGATTGCTGAGATTTTCTGCTGCTTTTTTCCTATTCCTAAAACATTTTATAGAAATATATCTTGTTTTGGTGTGTTAAAGAATTTTTATTTATGTTTTACCTGTCAACTTATATTTTTTTTATTGCTGTTTCTAATCCCTTCACTTCTACAGTCAACTCATTTAATAAACATTTGTTGATATACTATGTCCAGGCACTGTGCTAAGTGCTTGTGATAAAAGATGAGTAGTAGGGCTAGTGGGGAAGTTAGATACCTAAATAGTTTTCACACAGTTAAGATGAGTGCTATAGGGGAGACATGTGAGCACAGAAGAGAGGTTACCTCTGCCTGTGGTGCCACTGAGAAGGTGATAGTTGAGCTAAGTCTCTAATGATTAGTAAAAATATCTTGTGGAGAAAGGGCAGCTGTGCATTTCAGGTAGGGGAAACAGTATGTACAAGAGCACAGGGGAATTGAAGGATTTGAGGTGTTCAGGGATCAAATGTAATTTGGCATGGCTAGAGGGTAGGATGTGAGGTAAAGGAAGGGGATAGATTCACTTGGAAAAGTTGGCAGGTCTTTAACTTGGAAAGAAAGGGAATAGGGGTAATAATGAAGGATTTTAAGCAGAGGAGTTGCATAAACTCTATTATTGGCAGTGGTGTGGAGAATGGACTGGAGAGAGGTGAGAGGAAAGGTAGAGAGATGAGTTAGGAAGCTGGTGCAGTAGCTCAAGTGAGAAATGATGAAGACTTGAACTAGGGCAGTGGCAGTGGGGATGGAGAGAAGAGCCTAGATTTGAGAGGTATGACAGAAATGTAGATAAAACACATCTGTACCCCTTGGTGTAGAGGTTTCTCCCCATGAATAGATGGATAGTTTCTATCTATTATTTTCTTCCTAGTAAAGTATACATATAGAGTACCCCCAGTGGGTGAGGGTTTAATGAAGGAGTCAGAGCAAATACAGAGCATAGATGAACATATACCAACTAAGTAAAATGAATCCAGCTGAGTGGAAATTGATGTGGTGGTGCTTAAGATTTGGGGAAGTGAGTAACTGGATCTGAGTGAGTTTGGTCAGAGTGGATATTCTTAGATGACTATTCCCTAGCCTCTCTTCTCTCCTTAAATCTCCATCACATCTCTCCTCTTCATTCTCAGCCCCATGTTTCTCCTTTTGCTGAGAAAAGAGAAAGCAATCAGTTGTGAACCTCCAAAAGTTCCTACTCTCACAACTACTCACCTACTTGCATTTGTGCCTGTTTTCTCTATCTTCTCTCCTGTTACTATAGATGAACTGTCTGCTTTTATCTAAAGCCAACCCCTCCACCTGTGCACTAGAGTCCATCGCCTTTTGCCTACAAAAGGACATACTCCAGCAAATATACCCTAGTTCTCCTCTTTCTCTTGTACCCCACAGCCAATCCCTTAGCAATCCTATCAGCTCAACATTCCAAATATATCCCAAACTACTTCTCATCCTCTCCACTGCTGCCACCCTGATATAAACCACCATCATCTCTGAACTAGATTATTTCAAAAGCCTCCTGACTGGTCTCTCTGCTTCCAGCCTTGCCCCCTATTTTATTCTAATCTCCACACAGCAGCCATAATATTCCTTTTAAAACATAAGTCAAATCACATCGCTCTTCTGTTCCCATTGGCTTCTTATCTCAGCAGTCCTTAACATGGCCTACGCAAAGCTGCCTCTTTGACCACATTTTCTACCACTCCACCTCTTACTCTTAGTATCAGTCAAACATGCCAAGCATACCTTGGGGTCTTTGCACTATCTGATCTTCTGTCTGGAATGTCTCCCTCCCCCCTTCACAGATATGCACTGTATGATTTGCTTCCTCACTTCATTTTGGTCTTTCCTCAGGTCACAAATATCTTTCCCAGACTACCCTTTATAGCACACAAAACTCTCCTGCCTACCATCTTTGTTTGACATCTTTGCTTGCTTTATTTTTCTTCGTTTATCCACTACTTTACATATTTTTCATTTATTTATATATTTATTGTATGTTTTCCCCTTGAAATGACAAAGTTCTTTGAGGGTGGGGATTTTGTTTTGTTCACTGCTGTATCCACAGTACCTAGATGTATTAGGTGCTTGATAAATATTTCTGAATAAGCCAATGAATTAATCTATTAGTGAATTCATCCTAGAGGAGATGAGTCCTGAGGAGGGTTTTCAAAGCATGAAGAGATATGACTTCATGGAAAAGAGGGGTAAGGGCATTCCAGACAATGGCAGTGTCATTTACCATGACAAGCCTGTAAGAATGAGCTCCTGAGGTTTGGGGGACAGCAAACATAGTGTCTTACTACTGTGAAATGGCTGCTAAGATGTGAATGGACATGGTAGCATTATCTTCCTGCTTTTTAAATCCTATCTAGTCTTCAAACCCTCAAACTGTACCTCTCTGGAGCCTCATTTGACATTACAAGTTTTAGTTTCACAACCAAACTCTTAGTTCTTTGGAGGCAAGGGCCTTAGTTCAGTCTTCTGTACCCAACAGGTGCTCAAAAGGGTGTGTGTGATATTGGAAAGGGAAATTGCCCGGTGTTGTGAGTGCTTTGGTAAATAAAAGGGTCTACATTTTGTGACTTTTGGTCAGTGGACCAAAATGAAAAATATTTATGACACTTAGCCTACCCCTTCATTACTTTATGTAAGGTAGTGCTACTGAATATGTATTAACTCCCAGACATCAATTTTCTGCTTTTATCCTGGGAAAGATAGTCATCTTCATCAAATTGTTCACTTAAAATTGGTGAGTTTTATTATACTTTAATTCTTCTTTAAATATTTAGTAGAATTTTCCAGTGAAACCATGTCAAGCTGGAGTTTTCTTTGTTGGAAAGTTTATAACTATAAACTTTATTTAGTAGATATAGAACTGTTAAGGTTATCTCTTTCTTCTTGAATGAGTTTTGTTATTTTGTATCTTTCAAAGAACTGGTCTATTTCAACTGTGTCAAATTTATGGGCATAGAGTTGTTCATAGTATCCCCTTTCTGTCTTTTTTTTTTTTTTTTTATTGATATTTTAATGGTTTCTAACATTGTGAAATTTTGGGTTGTACATTTTTGTTTGTCCATCACCCCATATATGACTCCCTTCACCCCTTGTGCCCACCCCCCACCCCCACTTCCCGGGTAACCACAGTCCAGTTTTCTCTGTCCATGTGTTGGTTTATATTCCACATAGGAGTGAGATCATACAGTGTTTGTGTTTCTCTTTCTGGCTTATTTCACTTAACATAATACGCTCCAGGCCCATCCATGTTGTTGCAAATGGGACGATTTTGTCTTTTTTTATGGCTGAGTAGTATTCCATTGTATATATATACCACATTTTCTTAATCCAATCATCAGTCGAGGGACACTTAGGTTGCTTCCACTTCTTGGCTATGGTGAATAATGCTGCAATGAACATAGGGGTGCATAAGCCTCTTTGGATTGTTGATTTCAGGTGCGTTGGATAGATTCCCAGTAGTGGGATGGCTGGATCATAGGGCATCTCTATTTTTAATTCTTTGAGGAATCTCCATACCGTTTTCCATAGAGGCTGCACCAATTTGCATTCCCACCGGCTGTGTATGAGGGTTCCTGTTTCTCCACATCCTCTCCAACATTTGTTGTTTTTTGTCTTGGTGATTATAGCCATTCTAACGGGCGTGAGGTGGTATCTTAGTGTTGTTTTGATTTGCATTTCCCTGATGATTAGTGATGTTGAGCATCTTTTCATGTGCCTATTGGCCATCTGTATATCTTCCTTGGAGAAGTGTCTGTTCATTTCCTCTGCCCATTTTTTGATCGGGTTGTTTGTTTTTTTGTTGTTCAATTGTGTGAGTTCTTTATATATTATGGAGATCAACCCCTTGTCAGATGTATGTTTTGCAAATATTCTCTCCCAGCTGGTTGGTTGTTTGTTCATCTTGATTCTGGTTTCATTTGTCTTATAAAAGCTCTTTAGTCTGATAAAGTCCCACTTGTTTATTTTTTCTTTAGTTTCCCTAGTCTGGGTAGGCATGTCATCCGAAAAGATTCCTTTAAACCCAATGTCAAATAGTGTGTTGCCTATATTTTCTTCTATGAGTTTTATAGTTTCAGGTCTCACCTTCAGGTCTTTGATCCATTTTGAGTTAATTTTTGTGAATGGCGATAGCACATGGTCCACTTTCATTCTTTTGCATGTGGCTGTCCAGTTTTCCCAACACCATTTATTGAAGAGACTTTCCTTTCTCCATTGCATGTCCTTAGCACCTTTGTCGAAAATTAGCTGTCCGTATATGTGTGGTTTTATTTCTGGGCTTTCAATTCTGTTCCATTGATCTGTGTGTCTGTTTTTGTACCAGTACCATGCTGTTTTGATTACTATTGCTTTGTAGTATGTTTTGAAGTCAGGAATTGTGATGCCTCCTGCTTTGTTCTTTTTCTTTAGGATTTCTTTAGCTATTCGGGGTCTTTTGTTGCCCCATATAAATTTTAGTATTCTTTTTTCTATTTCTGTGAAGAATGTCATTGGGATTCTGATTGGGATTGCATTGAATCTGTAGATTGCTTTAGGTAATATAGACATTTTAACTATGTTTGTTCTTCCAATCCACGTGCATGGGATATCTTTCCATTTCTTTATGTCATCGTAGATTTCCCTCAATAATGTCTTGTAGTTCTCATTGTATAGGTCCTTCACCTCCTTGGTAAGATTTATTCCTAGGTATTTTATTCTTTTTGATGCAATTGTAAATGGTATTATCTTTTTGAGCTCTCTTTCTGTTAGTTCATTATTAGCATATAGAAATGCAACTGATTTTTGTAGATTGATTTTGTACCCTGCAACTTTGCTGTAGTTGTTGATTGTTTCTAACAGTTTTCCAACAGATTCTTTAGGGTTTTCTATATATACAATCATGTCATCTGCAAATAGTGAGAGTTTCACTTCTTCGTTACCTATTTGGATTCCTTTTATTCCTTTTTCTTGCCTAATTGCTCTGGCCAAAAGCTCCAGTACTATGTTGAACAGGAGTGGTGAGAGTGGGCAGCCCTGCCTCGTTCCTGTTCTCAGAGGAATGGCTTTCAGTCTTTCCCCGTTGAGTATGATGTTGGCTGTGGGTTTGTCATATATGGCCTTTATTATGTTGAGGTACTTTCCTTCTATTCCCATTTTATTGAGAGTTTTTATCATAAATGGATGTTGTATCTTGTCAAATGCCTTCTCTGCGTCTATTGAGACGATCATGTGGTTTTTATTCTTTGTTTTGTTGATGTGATGTATCACGTTGATTGATTTGCGGATGTTGAACCATCCCTGCGTCTCTGGTATAAATCCCACTTGATCATGGTGTATGATCTTTTTAATATATTGTTGTATTCGGTTTGCCAATATTTTGTTGAGGATTTTTGCATCAATGTTCATCAGCGATATTGGCCTGTAATTTTCTTTCTTTGTATTGTCTTTGTCTGGTTTTGGTATCAGGGTGATGTTGGCCTCATAGAATGATTCAGGAAGTGTTCCATCTTCCTCTATTTTTTGGAATAGTTTGAGGAGGATGGGTATTAAATCTTCTTTGAATGTTTGGTAAAATTCACTGGAGAAGCCATCTGGTCCTGGACTTTTATTTTTTGGGAGGTTTTTGATTACTATTTCAATCTCTTTACTTGTGATTGGTCTATTCAGATTCTCCATTTCTTCTTGGTTCAATTTTGGGAGGTTGTATAAGTCTAAGAATTTATCCATTTCTTCTAGATTGTCCAATTTGTTGGCATATAATTTCTCATAGTATTCTCTTATAATCCTCTGTATTTCCATGGTATCCGTTGTAATTTCTCCTCTTTCATTTCTAATTTTATTTACTTGAGCCTTTTCTCTTTTTTTCTTAGTTAGCCTGGCTAAGGGTTTGTCTATTTTGTTTATCTTCTCGAAGAACCAACTCTTTGTTTCATTAATCCTTTCTACTGTTTTTTTGGTCTCAATATCATTTATTTCTGCTCTGATTTTTATTATTTCTCTCCTTCTGCTGGCTTTGGGCTTTGTTTGTTCTTCTTTTTCTAGTTCTGTTAGGTGTAATTTAAGGTTGCCTATTAGGGCTTTTTCTTGTTTGTTAAGGTGGGCTTGTATCGCTATGAGTTTCCCTCTCAGGACCGCTTTTGCTGCGTCCCATATGGTTTGATATGGCATGTTATCATTTTCGTTTGTTTCCAGATAGTTTTTGATTTCTCCTTTAATTTCATCAATGATCCATTGGTTGTTCAGTAGCATGTTGTTTAATCTCCACATTTTTGTCACTTTCCCAGTTTTTTTTTATCCTGGTTCATTTCCAGTTTCATAGCCTTATGGTCTGAAAAGATGCTTGTTATGATTTCAATCTTCTTAAATTTATTGAGGCTTGCTTTGTTTCCCAACATATGGTCTATCCTAGAGAATGTTCCATGCGTGCTTGAGAAGAATGTGTAGTCAGCTGTTTTTGGGTGGAGTGCTCTGTATATGTCTACTAGGTCCATCTCGTCCAGTTTTTCATTTAAGTCTAATATTTCTTTATTAACTTTTTGTCTGGATGATCTATCCATTGCTGTAAGTGGGGTGTTAAGATCCCCTACTATTATTGTGTTGTTGTTGATTTCTCCTTTTAGGTTTGTTAATAGTTGTTTTATGTACATTGGTGCTCCTATGTTGGGTGCATATATATTTATAAGTGATATGTCTTCTTGATGGAGTGTCCCTTTTATCATTATATATTTCCCTTCTTTGTCTTTCTTAACCTGTTTTATCTTGAAGTCTACTTTGTCTGATATGAGTATGGCAACACCTGCTTTCTTTTGTTTGCCATTAGCTTGGAGTATTGTCTTCCATCCTTTCACTCTGAGCCTGTGCTTGTCTTTAGTGCTAAGATGTGTTTCCTGAAGGCAGCATATTGTTGGGTCTTGCTTTTTAATCCATCCTGCCACTCTGTATCTTTTGATTGGAGAGTTCAATCCATTTACATTTAGGGCAATTATTGAAATATGAGGGTTGAATGTTGCTGTTTTGTCACTTATTTTCTGGTTCTTTTGCATTTCCTTTGTTTCTTGTCCCATTTGTTTTGGACTGCCAATTCAGTTTGGTTGTTCTGTCTTATGATTCTTCTAGTTTTCTCTTTGTTTATCATATGTGGTTTTAATTTGATTATTTGTTTAGTGGTTACCTTGAGGTTTGGGCGAAAAATCTTCTGTATGAGATAGTCCATTATCTGATAGCCTCCTATTTCCTTATACTAAGTCAATTCAGTCACTTTCCTCTTCCCCTTCTAAGTTGCTCTTGTTATACCTTATTCTATCTTGTGTTGTGGCTGTGTGTTTACAGTGATGAGGTTAAATTTATTTTTGGTGAATTTCTTCCTTTGATCTTTGAGTTTAGTATTTAAGTGGTTTCTAACCTATTCCGGTAAAGATCTACTATTTCTCTGATTTTGTCTACCTACTTTTCTCCTTACTCCTAGCTTTGTGTTCCCTTTCTCTTCTTGTTTTCAGGCCTGAGGGCCTTCTTGAGTATTTCTTGTAGTGGGGGTCTCGTGGCCATGAACTCCCTTAGCTTTTGTTTATCTGGGAGAGTTACTATTTCTCCATCATATTTGAAGGATATTTTTGCTGGATAGAGTATTCTTGGCTGAAAGTTTTTGTCTTTTAGTATTTTGAATATATCATTCCAGTCTCTTCTAGCCTGAAAAGTTTCTGTTGAGAAATCTGCTGAGAGCCTGATGGGAGTTCCTTTGTACGTTATTTTTTGTTTTTGTCTAGCTGCCCTTAATATTGTTTCTTTGTCGTTGACCCTGGCTAGCCTTACCACTAGGTGTCGTGGTGAAGGCCTTTGTCTGTTAATATATATAGGAGTCCTGTTGGCTTCGCTTACTGGTATTTCCTGCTCCTTCCCCAAATTTGGGAAATTTTCAGCTATTATTTCCTTGAATAGGCTCTCTGTTCCTCTTTCCCTCTCCTCTCCCTCAGGGATGCCTATAATTCTTATGTTACATTTTCTAATAGAGTCCGATATTTCTCGGAGTCTTTCTTCATTTCTTTTTAGTCTTAGTTCTCTCTCTTCTTCCATCTGGAGTATATCTGTATTCCTATCCTCTAAAGTACTAATTCTTTCCTCCATATTGTCAGCTCTGTTCTTTAAAGATTCCAGATTCTCCTTTATCTCCTCCATTGTGTTCTTCATCTCCATCAGCCCTGATAGGTTTTTCTTTATGATTTCAATCTCTTTTGTGAAGAAACTCCTAATCTCATTTAATTGTTTGTCTGTGTTGTCTCGTATTTCGTTGAGTGTTTTTATGATAGCTATTTTGAAATCTCTGTCATTTAGTTTATGGATTTCTGTGTCTTCGGGGTTGATTTCTGGGTGCTTGTCATTTTGTTTCTGGTCTGGTGATTTCATATATTTTTGCATTGTGGTTCCTGTGTTGGTTTTGATTTTCCTCATCCTGGAAGTCTCTGGTTGCAATTTCCACCTGCCGCCACTGTGTGGTGGTAAAGGGCTGTGTAGTCTAAGCCCCCTGCGCTCTGCCCCAGTTTTTCTGCTGCGATCCGCAGTTTTGTTTTGTTTTGTTTTGTTTTGTTTCTTTTCCCCACTGCGATCCACGGGTCCAGTCCAGTTTATTCAGGTCTGCCTCGGACCGCTAGATCTGGTCGAGCTGCAGACTCCGGGTTGCGGGGAGGGGGGAGCTCTCTCTTTTGCCCTCTGGGTCCCTGACGTGGGAGGCTTCTCGTTTGCCCCTCTTTATCCGCTCTCTGGGTTGCTCAGATGTTGATGGTAGCCCTGTGGCTCCTCTGAGCCCTCTGTGCGGGAGTTTCCCACTGGCTGAGAGAGCCCGAAGAGCTACAGTTTCCCGCCGAGAGCCGCCCCTCCCCCCTCTCTGGGAGCCGCGCGGACCGGGATCGCTGATCTGATGGGGAGGGAGCGGAGTTCTCCTTACCTCTCCCCACTTCCTCCGGGGGCCCAGCACGCTCCGCTCTCAGATGTGCGGCAGTGTGGATCCCTCCGCTCCAGCTTTTCACTGTCTGGGATTCCGTTGTTGGTCCGTGGCTGTTACTTTTGTTGTATCTTGTGGGGGAAGAATTCACGGGAAAGCTCACTCCGCCATGATGCTGACGTCACTCCTCCCCTTTCTGTCTTTTTAATGTCTGCAAGGTGTGTTGTGTTAGCCCCACTTTCATTCCTGATATTGGTAATATGTGTCTTCTTTCCCTTTTTTCTTGGTTTGTATAGCTAGACATTTATCAATTATATTCATTTTTTCAAAGA
Source organism: Diceros bicornis minor (assembly GCF_020826845.1). NCBI lineage: Eukaryota > Metazoa > Chordata > Mammalia > Perissodactyla > Rhinocerotidae > Diceros > Diceros bicornis. The sequence continues at coordinate 63,183,088 of NC_080781.1, forward strand.
GCCAGCTTTTGGTTTCATTGACTTTTCTCAATTAAAAAAATCATTGATTTCTGTTCTTGTAATTATTTCTTTCATTTTGTCTACTTTGAGGTTAATTTGTTGTTTTTCTAGTTTTATTAAGTTGGATGCTTAGATTATTGAATTGAGGCCTTTCTCCTTTTCAAATATAAGCATTTAATGCTATAAGTTTCCCTAAGCACTACTGTAGCTGTTGAATAGGAGTGGTGAGAATGGATATCCTCATTTTGTTCTTTATCTTAGGGGGAAAACATTAAATCTTTCACCATTAAGTGTCTTGTTAGCTCTAGATTTTTTATAGATGCCGTTTAGCAGACAAGAAGTTTTCTATTCCTAGTTTGCTTAAATTTTTTATCAAGAATAAATGTTGAATTTTATCGTATGCTTTTTTTCGTACCTATTAAGATGATCATCTGCTTTTCTTTCTTTATTCTATTGATATGGTGAATTACATTGATTAATTTTTGAATATTTTATTGAAGATTTTTACATCTATGTTCATGAGAGATATTGCTCTATACTTTCCTTTCTTGTAATGTTTTTGTTTGGCTTTGGTATCAGGGTAATACTAGCCTCATAAAATAAGTTGAGAGGTTTTCCCTTCTCTTGTATTTCCTGGAAGTTTGTGTGAAATTGGTATTATTTCTTCCTTAAATGTGTGGTAGAATTCACCAGTGAACCCATCTGAGCTTGGCATTTTTCTCATTGGAAGGTTTTTAACAACAAATCAATTTTTAAAATAAATGTGCAACTATTTGGGTTATCTATTTCTTCTTCAGTGAGCTTTAATAGTTTCTGTCTTTCAAGGAATTGGTCCATTTTGTCTAAGTTGTCAAATTTATGGGCATAGAGTTATTTGTACTATTCCCTGACTATCTTTTTAATGTTTGTGGAGTCATAGTGATGCCCCCTTTTTATTTCTAATATTTATAATTTGTGTCTTCACTTCCGTTTTCTTGGTCAATCTGGCTATAGGTGTATCAATTTTATTGATCTTTTCAAAGGACCAGCTTTTGGTTTGATTAAAAACAAAAAAATAAGGGACCAACCCAGTGGCATAGCGGTTGAGTTTGTGAATTCTGCTCCGGCAGCCCAGGTTTGTCAGTTCGGATCCTGGGCACGGACCTACTCACCACTCATCAAGCCATGCTGAGGTGGCGTCCCATATAGAAGAACTACAACTCTACAACTATGATATATAACTATGTACTGGGGCTTTGGGGAGAAAAAATAAGGAAAAAGAAGAAGATTGGCAACAGATGTTAGCGTAGGGCCAATCTTCCTCAAAAAAACAAAAACAAAAAAAACAAACCAAAAAAATAACAGACAATTTCATTGATTTCTGTTGTTATCCATATACTTTCTTCTCCTTGCTTTGGACTTAACTTGCTTTCTTTCTATCATGTTTTAAGTTGGGAGCTTAGATTACTAATTTTAGTCATTTCTTCTCTTCTAATGCAAGCATTTAATGGTGTGATTTTCCCTGTCCATACTGCTCTAAGTACATCCCAGAAATTTTGATATGTTAAATTTTCATTTTCATTAAGTTCAAATATTTTAAACTTCTCTTGAGAATTCTCCTTTGACTCATGGGTTATTTAGATGCATGTTGTTTAACTTCCAGATATTTGGGGGATTTTTTTGAATATCTTTATGTCATTAATTTCTATTTTAATTTCATTGTGGTTAGTGAACATACATTATATGATTTCAATTCCTAAAAAACTTTTTGTTACACCTATTAGGATGGCTACTATCAAAAAATAGAAAAGTTAAGTATTGATGAGGATGTGGCAAATTTGGAATTCTTGTACACTGTGGGTGGTATTGTAAAATAGTGCAACCACTATGGAAAACAGTATGGAATTTCTTCAAAAAATTAAAAATAGAGCTACCATATGATCCAGCAATCCCACTTCTGGATATATAGCCAAAAGAATTGAAAGCAGAGTCTTGAAGTGATATTTGCACACCCATGTTCATAGCAGCGCTATTCACAATAGCCAAGAGTTAGAAGCAACCCCAATGTCCATCAACAAATGAATGGATAAAATGTGATATATACGTACAATAGAATGTTATTCAGCCTTAAAATGTAAGAAAAACCCCATGGCTCTTAATATTGTATTGGTTTTGTAGCCCCTATGTTTATATTAAGATGGTGGTAGGGCCGGCCCCGTGGCTTAGCGGTTAAGTGCATGTGCTCCGCTACTGGCGGCCTGGGTTCGGATCCCGGGCGCGCACTGATGCACCGCTTCTCCAGCCATGCTGAGGCCGTGTCCCCCATACAGCAACTAGAAGGATGTGCAACTATGACGTACAACTATCTACTGGCGCTTTGGGGGAAAAAAAAAGAAATTAAGGACATTATTCATCATTAAAAAAAAAAAGATGGTGGTAAACTCAAAGTCTCTGAGCTGCAGTTACCTGAGGATTTCACCATGCTGTATTTATTTCTTCAACTGATTTTCTGAGAAGAATTAGCATGCAAAGATTAGGCTTGGAAGCAAGTCAGCTAGATTTGAATCTCAGTGCAGATATTTATCATCTATATGACATTGAAGATATTACTATCTAAACTTTGGTTTCCACGTTTATGAAATAGTACCTAATAATCATGTACTTATTTTAGAGAAGTGTTGAGGGAATTGAGCAAAATGAAGAATATAAAACTATTAGCATAGAACCTGGTACACAGTAAGTGTTCAGTAAAGGCAGCTTTTGTATATAATTGTTGTTGGTAGTGGTGTTAGTGGTATTATTGTTGAAATGTAAATGGTGGGAATTTACATTCATTGTTACATTTCATTTCACTGATTTGGACCCATTGCTCAAATATGTTTTGAATCTGGAGCATGTAAGCTAGCTACACATCCATTTAGTTGAGCCATCATCTTAAAAAAAAAAAGGCAAGGAAATCCTGCTGTCACGTGCTACAACATGGGGTGGACTTGAAGGACATTATGCTAAGTGGAATAAGCCAGTCATAAAAGGATAAATACTGTATGATTCTGCTTATATGGGGTATCTAAGGTGGTCAAATTTATAGAAACAGAAAGTAGAATAGTGATTACCAGGGGCTGGAGGGAGAGGGAAAAGGGGAGTTGTTTTTTAATGAGTGTAATGTGTATAGAGTTTCAGATTTGCAAGAGGAAAAACTTCTGGAGATCTGTTATTTAACAATGTGAATATACTTAACACTGAACTATATGCTTAAAAATGGTTAAGATAGTAAATTTTATTTATGTGTTTTTTACCACAATTAAAAAAACTTTTTGAGGTTTATTTCATGGACCAGAATATGGTCTAACTTGGTGAATACTCCTTGTGCACTTGTAAAGGCTATGTATTCTGCTCTTGCTGGGTAGAGTGTTCTATAACCATCAATTAGGTAAAGTTGGTTAATAGAGTTGTGCAGTTCTATATCCTTTACTGATTTTCTACTTGTTTTATTGATTGCTGAGAAAAGAGTGTTAAAATCTCCAACTATAATTGTTGATTTCCCTATTTATCCTTTTTAGTTTTATCACTTTTTGCTTCATGTACTCTGAAGCTCTGTTGTTAGCTGCATACATATTCAGGATTGTTATGACTTCTTGGTGAACTGATCCTTTTATCACTATGTAATGTCACTATTTATCCCTGGTAATATTCCTTGTTCTGAAGTCTGCTTTATCTTATTTTAATATAGCTACTTCAGCTTTATTTGAATTAGAGTTTACATGGTATATAATTTTCCTTCCTTTTATTTTTTTCTGAGGAAGATCAGCCCTGTGCTAACATCTGCCAGCTCTCCTCTTTGTTTTGTTTTTTGCTGAGGAAGACTGGCCCTGGGCTAACATCTGTGCTCATCTTCCTCCACTTTACATGGGACGCCGCCACAGCATGGCTTGACAAGCAGTGCATCGGTGCACACCCAGGATCTGAACTGGCGAACCCCGGGCCGCCGCAGCGGAACACATGCACTTAACCGCTTGCGCCACCAGGCTGGCCCCTCCTTCCTTTTATTTTTAACTCCTATATATCTTTGTATTTAAAGTGAGTTTCTTATACACAGCATGTAGTTTTTTTTTAACCAGTTTGACAATCTCTGTCTTATATTAGATACATTTAGATAATTTACATTCAATGTAATTATCGGTATGGCTAGATTTTATTCTACCATTTTATTATTTGTTTTCTGATTGTCCCCTTTATTTTTTGTTCCTTGGTTTCCAATTTCTTGCTTTCTTTTGGAATATTAGAGTGTTTTTAATAGTCCATTTTAATTTATCTATTGGTGTTTTCGCTATATCTCATGTTTGTATTTTGGTGCTTGCTCTATGGAGCATACCTAATATTGTATCATCTACTTTGAGTTAATGTTGTACTACTCAAGTAAAATGTAGACGCCTTACAACCGTATGGATCTGTTTACCCTGCTCCACTTACCTTTATCATTGTTACATATATTATATCCACATACATAGAAAATTCCACATACCACATTATGAGTTTTGCTTCCTACCTACAGTCATACCGATTTTACAGAGCTTGAGTGTAATTTTTAATATTTACTAGATATTTACTATTTCTGTTGCTCTTCCATCACTCTTGAAGATCTAAATTTCCCTCTGATATTGCTTCCCTTCACCTAGAAGAATTTTCTTTGGAGCAGGTCCATTGGTGATAAATTCTCTTAGTTTTCTTTCACCTGAAAATGTCTTCATTTCATTTTCATTTCTGAAGTATTTCACTCTCTATAGAAGTCTTGGTTCACAGTTCTATTTGTTTAGAACTTTAAATATGCTTTTGTACTGTCTTCTGACCCCCATTATTTCTTATCAGAAATCCATTGTTCTTTGAATCTTTATTCCTATATATGCAATGTGTAATTTAGAAGAACTGATTTCAAGATTAAAAAGATCTTTGGTTTTCAGCACTTTGGCTATCATGTGCCTGGGTATAGTTTTCTTTGAGTTTATCATGTTTGGGGTTAGCTAAGCTTCTTGAATCTTATAAACATGACTTTCACCAAATTTGAGAAGTTTTCAATCATTATTTCTTCAAATATATTTTCTATACCCATTTCTTTCTCCTCTTCTTCTGGGATTCCAATGGCATGAATATTAGAACTTATGATGTTATTCCACAGGTCTCTGAACATTTGTTAATTTTTTTCCAATATTTTTTCCTCTGTTACTCTTGCTGGATAATTTCTGTTTATCTTAAAGTTCACTGATTCTTTGCTCTGTCATTTGCATTGTACTATTGAGCCCATCCATTTTTTTTTTTTTAAATTGAGATCTTATATTACTCAATTCTAAAATTTTCATTTTTGTTCTTACAGTTTTGATTTTTTTTTGCTGAAACTATCTTTCTATTCATTTAAAGTGTATTTGCCTTTACTGCATGGAGCATAATTTTAATAGCTGTGTATTAGTTTTCTATTCCTGCAAAACAAATTGCCATACCCTTAGCAGCTTAAAACAACACACATTTATTATCTTCCAGTTTCTGTGGGTCAGGAGTCTGGGCATGGCCTAGCTGTTCAGGGTCTCTCAATGTGTCACTTGAGCTACATTCTAGTCTGGAGCTTGGGGTCCTCTTCCAACCTTACATGCTTGTTGGCAAAATTCAGCAGTTCCCTCCCACATGGCCCTCTCCATAGGTAGTTCACATCATAGTAGCTTGCGTCTTCAAGGCCAGGAAAGAATCTCTCTCTGTAGTCTGCTAAGACAGAGTCTTATATAACATAACATAATCACTGAGGTGACATCTCATCACCTTTGCCTTATAATGTAACCTAATTAAGATAGTGATATCCCATCATCTTTGCCATATTCTATTGCTTGGAATCAAGTCACAGATCCTGCTTGCACTCAAGGGAAGAGGATTACACAAAGCCATGGCTACCAGGAGGCAAGAAATCATTGGGAGGTCATCTTAAGATCTGTTTGCCATAAGCTGCTTTCAAGTCTTTGATAATTCCAACATCTGGGTCATATAGGGTATGGGATCTGTTGATGGGCTTTTCCCTTGAGAGTTGGTCATATTTTCCTGGTTCTTTTTGTGTTGAGTAATTTTGGATTGTATCCTGGGCATTGTGAATATTATGTTGTGTAAACTATGGGTCACATCATAATCCTCTAGAGAATTTTTTTAGAAGACACTCAACCAAGTTATGTTCAAGCCACATAGTCTATCTTGTCTTCTGTGGATGGGGATTCTAATTTCAGTTCACTTTTCCAAGTCATTAGATTGCTGTTTTATTTGTGTTCTGTATATGCACAACTCAGGTGTTTGTCTGAGTGTTGAGTGGTAGTTTAAATCTTAGTTCATTCTTCAAAGCTTTTGTTATGATCCTTTGGGTCTTTCCTGCACATGCCCAGCTTAGGGGTGAGCACAGGACTTGTGTGGATTCATTAACAGAATTAAGGGATCCTTTTCTTCAGCTCTCTCCTGTATAGAATTTCCTTTACAAGCCTACTTTTGAGGCCATGGGTGCCCCCTTTCCTGGTTGTCTGGCCAGAAAAACAGTGTATCCCTTGGATTTTAGCTGTTCACACACTCATCGCTGCCAAACAACTCCATGACTGAGCAAAGCTGCTAGAGAAAACAGAACAAAAGACAAACCCAACAGAATTACCCCCCACACTCTTTGGCTCATAGTGGTCCCTTTTATGGTTACTCTGCCTGGTAATACAGGGTTTCTATTGGAATTTTCACCAATCATGCCACTGCTCTGCTGTGCAGCTCTGCAACTGGGATCCACTCTCAGGGATAATCTTCAAGAGAAAAAAAGTATAAGACATCCACCTTGATGCAGGCTCCTTCTCTAAGTTTTAAAAGCCTTTCACAATCTACCTGCTTTTGGTTACTTTTCAATCCTTAGGTACTTGATTTTTATATTTTGTCCATCATTTTTAGTTGTATCGGCAGCAGAGATAAGCTGTAGTGAGCTCACTCTACCTTGGCCAGAACTGGAACTCGTCCTTTCATTTGTAAACCATCTATATATTTATAGTAGGTTTCTTATAGACAGCAAATAGTTTCCTAGTGATTTTTTATCCAATTTGAAAAAATATGGCTTTTATTTTGAATGTTTAGCTAATTTTCTTTTTATTTATTTATTTAATTGAGGTAACATTGGTTTATAACATTACCTAGATTTCAGATGTACATTATAATTTGACTGCTGTGTACACTGCATTGTTCCCTCTAGTTCTTTTCCCCTCCATTCTTGCCTTCTTTTGGAGTAATTGAATTTTTTTATGATTCCATTTTGTCTCCATTATTGGCTTATTAGCTATACATCTTTTTTTACTGGTTTCATTAGGTTGCACTTATTCCAATCTTCCTTAAAATAATATTGCACTACTTCACATATAGTGTAAGAACTATACAAAGATATACTTTTATTTTGCCCCTCCCATCCTTTGTGCTATTGTTATCATATATACATTTTACTTCTACACATGCTATAAACCCCACAATGCATTGTAATTATTTTTGCTTTAACTAGTCATTTATCTTTTTAAGAGGATTTTTAAAATGATAAAAGGTCTTTTATATTCACCATTTATGGCATTCTTTATTCCTTTATTTAAATCAAAATTTGCTTCTGGAATCATTTTTCTTCTGCCTCAAGAGCTTCATTTAAATTTTCTTATACTGTGGGTCTGCTGGTGATGAATTCTCTCAGCTTTTGTTTTCCTGAAAAAGTCTTTATTTAGCACTCAATTTCAGAAGACAATTTCACTGGATAAAGAATTCCAGGTTGACAGATTTTTCTTTCATCACCTTAAAAATGTCACTCCACTATCCTCTAAATAGCGTAGTTTCTGATGAAATGTCTGTGATAATTCTTACCTTTGCTCCTCTATATAATATGTCTTTAGTTTGGATGCTTTTAGCATTTTCTCTTTATCATTAGTTTAAAGGAATTAGATTATGGGTGCCTTAGATTAGATTATAATGGTTCTTTTTGTGTTTATCTTGCTTGAGATTTGCTGACCTTCTTCAATTTTCAGGCTTATCATTTTTAATACATTGATGAACTTTTGGCCATTGTTTTTTCTGCCTTCATCTCCTTCTGAGAGTTCAGTGGTCTGTTCATTTCTTTTATTTTTAGTCATTTTTCTCTCTGTGTTTCATTTGGGATGGTTTCTATTGCTTACTCGTCAAGTTTACTGATCCTCTTCTGCACTGTCTAATTTGTTGTTAATCTCGTTCAGTATTCTTTTCATTTTAGATATCGTATTTTTACTCTCTAGAAATTTTATTTTTTATTTCTCTAAGGTCAGTAGTGATGTCCTCCATTTATTTCCTGATTCTACTAATTTGATTATTCTCTCTGTTGTTGCTTTGTTAGTCTAGCTACAGGTTTTTCAATTATATAGATCTTTTGAAATAACCAACTTTTGGTTTTATTGATTTTCTCTATTATTTTTCTACTCACTATTTTATCAATCTTCATTCTAATCTTTATTATTCCCTTTTTTCTGCTTGCTTTGAATTTAGTTTGCTCTTCTTTTTCCAGTGTCTTAAGATAGAAGGTTATTAATTTGTGATCTTTCTTCTTTTTTAGTATAGATATTTACAGCTATAAATTTCCCTCTAAGCATTGTTTTAGCTGCATCCCATAAGTTTTGATATGTTGTGTCTTCATTTTTATACATCTCAAAATATTTTGTAATTTCCATTGTGATCTCTTCATTGACCATGGGTTATTTAAAATTGTGTTAATTTCCACATATTTGTGACTTTCCCAAAGTTATTTCTATTATTAATTTCTAATTTCATTCCATCATAGTCAGAGAGCATACTTTGTATGATTTATGTCCTTTTAAATTTATTGAGGCTTATTTTATGGCCTGGCATATGGTCTAACCTGGAGATGTTCCATGTAAATTTGAGAAGAATGTATATTCTGCTGTTGTTGGATGGAGTGTTCTATTGATGTCTGTTAGGTCTATTTGGTTTATAGTTTTGATCAAGTCTTCTATATCCTTGTTGATCTTCTGCCTAATTGTTCTAATAATTATTGAAAGTGGGGTATTGAAGTTATCAGCTATTATTGTTGAATTTTCTATTTCTCCCTTCAATTCGGTCAGGTTTTGCTTCATGTATTCTGGGGCTCTGTTGTTAGGTACATACATGATTTATAATTGTTGTATCTTCCTGCTGGATTGACCCTTTTATCATTACATAATGTCTCTGTTTTTTTCTAGTAAATTTTTTGTTCTAAAGTCTATTTTGTTTAATTTTAGTATAGCCACTCCAATTTTCTTATGGTTGCTGTTAACATGATATGTCTTTTTCCATTCTTTTACTTTCAAACAATTTATATCTTTGAATCTAAAGTATATGTCCTCTAGACAGCATATAGTTGAATCTTGTTATTTAATACACTCTGACAATCTCTGACTTTTGATTGGATTGTTTAAATCATTCATATTTAGTGTTGTTATTGATGTACAGTCATGTGCTGCATAATGACATTTTGGTCAATGACAGTCCATGTATATGACAGTGGCCGCATAAGATTATTAGTACCATATAGCGTAGGTGTGTAGTAGACTATACCATCTAGGTTTGTGTAAGTACTGTAGAGGAGGAAGAAATTTTCCTCTAACCTTCTAGGTTCTTCTGACTGGTCTAAGAATTAAATTGACATGAGACAGATTAACAAGAGAGAAACAAACAAAAATTTAATAACATGTATACATGGGAGAAACCCAGGAAAGCTGAGTAACTCGCCAAAATGGCTGAAGCCCTCACCTTAAATACCATCCTCAGCTAAAGACCAAAGAAGATGTTAGAGGTGGGAAGAGTCAGGGACTTCAAAGGGAAGGAAGGCAATTCACAGGTAGGTGGAAAGGAGCAAATGTTTGAAAAACAAGTTTTGCTTGGCTACACAGAAACAGAAGAACACAGAGGGGAGCCCAACAAACAGGTTTTTCTAGGTTCCTCCCTGTCTACTACCTAGTTCACGTTATGCTAAGATGATAGCTTAGTCCCTAAAACAGATTTTTTTCTCTGAATTCTTTTAGGCAGTTAAGCCAGAGTTAATAAGAAAAGCTTTCTGAGTCTTTTGTTTCTTAAGAATAATCAGCTTAATCCAACAATACCCAGCTTCAACAACTATTAAAAAAAAAGAATAATCATCCTAAAATAATCTTCATGTTAAAGAGACGCATTTTGGGGTGGCAAATCTTGTTCCCCTTCAGGACACTCTATGATGTTGAACAATGATGGAATTGCCTAATGATGCATTTCTCAGAATGTATCCCTGTCATTAAGTGACACATGACTTTACGTGGATTTATGTCTGTCACTTTACTTTTGGTTTTCTGTATGTCCTCTGTCTTTTTTTTCCCTCTGGTTGTCCTTTGATGCTTTCCTTTGCACTAAATGAATATTTTCTAGTGTAACATTTTAGTTACTTTTATGATTTTTTTCACTATATTTTTTGAGTTACTTTCCTAGTTGTTGCTCTAGGGCTTACTATATACATCTTTTTTTTGTTGAAGTATAATTGACATCATATACATCTTAATTTATCATAATCCAGTTCATATTTTTACTAACTTAATTTCTGTGAGATATAGACACTTTACCTATATATAGCTCTAGTCCCTCCTCTCCTTTTTGTACTATTATTGTTATACATGCTACATCTATATATGTTACAAACCCAACAATACATTGTTATATTTATTATCTTATATAATTTATATATTTTTAAAGAAACTGAGAAAATAGCAAGTATATATTTAGTGTTTATTACATTAACCTTCCTATTACTGTTCTGGTTCTCTTCATTTTTTCCTGTAGATTCAAGTTACCATCTGGTGTCATTTCCTTACTTCAATACAGCTTATTCTCACCCACCTCCCTGGTGCTATTGTTGTCAAATTTGTTATATTTCTATATGTTTTATGTCTAACAATTCAATAATATACATATTGTTTCATACAATTAAATTAGTTAAAAGAAAGGAGAAAAATATACATTTTTACTGTCTTTCATAATTATATAATTACCTTTACCACTGCTCTGTGTTTTTTGTTGTGGAATCAAATTACCACTTGGGGTCACTTTCTTTCAGCCTGAATAACTTGTTTTAGTATTTCTTATAAGGAGATTTGCTAGCAACAAATTCTTTCACTCTTTGTTTATCTGGGAATGTCTTTATTTCACCTTCATTTTTGAAAGATAGTTTTTCTGGATAGAAGATTCTTAGTTGACAGTTTTTCTTTTCTTTCATTACTTTGAAAATATCATCCTCCTGCCTTTTGGCCTCCATTGTCTTTGATGGGACTTCAGCTGTTAAACTTATTAGGTTCCCTTGTATGTGATGAGTTGTTTTTCTCTTGCTGCTTTCAAGATTTTAATTTTTTCTTTGTCTTTCAACATTTTTGCTATATTTGCCTGGGTGTGGATCTCTTTACCTTTATCTTACTCAGAGTTCATTGAACTTATTTATGTGTAGGTTAATACTTTTTACCAAATTTGGGAAGTTTCCAGCCATTATTTTTTTCTAATACTTTTTCTGCTCTTTTCTCTCTCCTCACCTTCTGTTACTCCATTACATATATGTTGGTGTATTTAATGGAGTCCTACATTGCTCTGAGGTAATTTTTATTTTTCTTTATTCTCTCTGTTCTTTGGATTGCATAATCTGCCAATCTTTCTTCAAGTTCACTGATTCTTTTTTCTGCTTGTCAAATCTATTATTGAGCCCCTCTAGTGAATTTTTCACTTCAATTATTGTACTTTTCAACTCTAGAATTTCTATTTGATTATATTTTTAAATAATTTCTCTTTATTTAGATTCTGTATTTGATGAAGCATTGTTATGATAGCTTCCATTACTTTTTTAACCATGGTTTCCTTTAGTTTTTTAAACATGTTTATATTATCTACTTTGAAGACTTTATTTGCTAAGTCTAATGTCTGAGCCCTCTCAAAGACAGTTTCCATTGCCTGCTTTTTTTTTTCCCTTTGTGTGAGTCACACTTTCCTGTTTCTTTGCATGTCTTGTAATTTTTTTTGTTGAAAACTAGACATTTTAGATGATATATTGCAGCAATATGAGTACTCATTACAGCCGCTTCCCCCCTTACAGCGCTTGTTGTTGTTGTTTACTTGTTTAGTTACTTGGCTGTACTAGTTCACTGAAGTCTATTTCTCTCACAATGTGAAGCCTCTGATGTTTCCTCAGAGGGTGCAAGGTTTGGTATGTACATAATCACCTTGGGATGGCAGTGGTTTTAGCAGGGCCCTATTTAACTGTCTCTTTCTCTGATCTCGCTATTGTCTGTCTCTATTGGTTTCTTAGTCAGCTATTACCACCATTAGTTGCCATCTGGCTGTTTTATTTTTTTTTGACAATGTCCTGGGGCATAAATTGCTGCCTCTGATCCAATTAAATTCAGGCCTCTTTGCAAGGGTAGTCTTCTTTTTTTAAATTAATTACTCAACTTGCTGGAAGTTAATTACTTATTTTTTTTTTAACCACAGGGTATTTTGTTTTGTTTTTTCACTGGGAAAGATTCGCCCTGAGCTAGCATCTGTTGCCAATCTTCCTCTCTGTTTTTTTTTTTCTCCCCATAGCCCCACTACATAGTTGTATATTCTAGTTGTAAGTCCTTCTAGTTCTTCTATGTGAGCCGCCACCACAGCATGGCTACTGCCAGATGAGTGGTGTGGTTCCACAGCTGGGAACTGAACCTGGGCCACTGAAGTGGAATGCACTGAACTTTAACTGCTAGGCCATCAGGGCTGGCTCTGCAGGGGTAGTTTTGAGACCAGTATTTGAGATTTATTCTGACTCCAGGAGGCCTCTTCTTAGCTGTGTTTTTCCTGGTTCTCTCTGTTAAGCTTCTAGCTGATGTAGGGTTTTGCTATCATGAAGCAATCAACCTCTTCTTAAATGCTTACCACCAAAATCTCCATTGTTTTCCACAGTGCTCTGAGGCCTGAACTTTCTCATGTTCTGTTCCAAATAAAGTCAGTTTCCTTGGGGAGAGTTATGGAGTCCTGTATTGTTATGGTCTTCCTATGCCTCTGGGAAAAACATCGACACCACTCCTCCGCAGCTGGAAGTTGAGACAGTGGCCTGCTTCTCTCACAGTTACATCCCTGCTTTCTTCATGGTGTGTTGGGTGGAAGTAGTAGCTTGTGGACTTCTTGGCTTTCCTCTCTCAATGTGGAACCTCACCTTATAAGTGAGCTGAGGTGAGAGCACTTGAGGCCCAGTATTCTTGGCCTGCCATGCATGGAGTAGAGCTTCTGCCCTACGAGTGGTAGCTGAATAGAGGAAGGGGTCCCAGACCTTTCAGCTATGCCCACTCAGATTAGAGCTTCTGAAACAAAGGGTTGGAGGAGGATTAATGTGGGCATCCTGCCCTACCCCACTTGACACTGTAATTCTAGGTTTTGAGCTGTGGGGAGAGAGAGCCCCATGTTGTTGGCTGCATCTGCCAGAGTAGAGTTTCTGTCACACTGAGCTGGGGAGCTGGGAGGTGGAGGCACGGGATGGATCATGTCTTAAATGCCACAGACTCTCATTGCTCTTACTAAATTTCAGTAGATTTTCTTGAAGAAATGTTTCTTCATTTGCTGCATGCCCTTAGGACAATTTCCAGCGAGTTTTAGTAGTTGTTACTGTTTTATCATTTTCACCAATTATTGTTCTTTAGCTGGGTTGAGAATCTGTCAAGTTCCTCATGCCACTATCCTAGAAGTCATTCCCCTATTTCTTTCTTGTGGTTTTATCCTCAGCTTTGAGTAGCTCCCTCTCATGCATGTGTAGATTCAGTAATCAGCCAAAGACTTAAGGGAACCTCTTTGTAGATCTTTGGAACTCACACACTCCGTGCAGCTTCCTTGTCTTCTGTACTCTCCTCCACATTTTCAAACTACATTGGCCCCTCTGAACTCTAATCTCTGTCTCTTCAACTTGATAAGACCACTGGGCTCTGTTTGAATTCTCTCTCCTTGCACTGTGGCCTGGAAACTGCCTCTACTGTAGTAAACTGGGGCAATAATTACACTTAGCTTACTTATTTCCCTTTTTGGGTGGATCACAGTCCTGTGCTGCTTGTTGTCCAATATCTTTAAAAAATGTTGTTTTATATCTTTTTTTCTGGCTTTCTGTTTATTTAAGGAAGGAAGGTAAGTCTTATCCCTTTTACCCCATCTTGGCTAGAAGTGGAATTCCTGGTCCAGTGCTCTTCTGCTACTTTCTTTCTGTGTAGAGATTAAGAGCTGAAACTCTAGGTTTGAATTCTGGCTTTCCAGTGGTTAAGGCAGGTCACTTCACTTTTCTATGCCTCATCTTCCTTTTCTACAAAGTAGAGATAATAAGAGTACCTCTTCTAGTCTTGTTGTGAGGATTAAATGAGCTAATGCTTGTTAAGTGTTTATAACAGGATATGGCCCATAGGAAGTTGAAATAAGATTTACCTACTACTATCACCACCTTCGCCACCACCATTATTACTACTATTACTACTACTCTCTTCATTCCCCATATATCCTTGGGGAAATTGCCTAAGACATCACTTGCAGTAAGAATATAGAAGAGGACTGGACCATAATATCTAATAGTTACTGCTAAATATTAGACACTATATTGCAGTTGAATTTTTTTTTTTTTTTGTGAAGAAGATCGGCCCTGAGCTGACATCTGGCAATTCTCCTCTTTTTGCTGAGGAAGACCGGCCCTGGGCTAACATCCATGCCCATCTTCCTCCACTTTATATGGGACGCTGCCACAGCATGGCCTGACAAGTGGTGCGTCAGTGAGCGCCCAGGATCCGAACCGGCGAACTCCAGGCCACCGCAGCGGAGTGCACGCACCCAACTGCTTGCACCACCAGGCTGGCCCCTGCAGTTGAATTTTTGTATGTGTGAACTCTGATTTATTTGTATTAATGTACAAACTTAAGATGGTAGACTCTTAGTGCTAGAAGAGATCACCTGTGTCAGTTCACTTACTTTGCACATGAGCAAAGTTAGGCCTATAAAGCTGATTCCCTGGGCTAAGATCACCTAACAAGTCAGTCTTTGACTTCCATTAAGTGCTCTTGGTGTCATACCATGATATTACTTGGCTTTTCTGTACCTAATGCCCTCTTCCACCACCATCCAAGCGAAAATGGCACTAGTAAATCTATAAAATTGTGTGATTTTTAAAAAATTGAGGTATAACCAAGGATAGTATTAACTGCCCACGTGAAGTCTTAGGGTAATTAAGCCTAGATAGGTAGATGTGTTCAATACCCAGTCATTAGCAGAATACCCATGGCCTGTTTCTATTTTATAAAGATCTGGAAGTAGTTAAGGTGGCTAATTTTGGAAATGTGTTGTATTTCCACCTTGTCTGAATCAATGAACTTAAACTTCTTGCTACATGAGATGGAGACATTTTATGAGACACCAGATTTAGATACTGTTATATAATGTTCCCAGAATCTTCTTTTGGTGTTAGACGTTTAATTACTTGTCTGGGCACAAGTAATGTGGTATCAATAATATCTGATGAAGAAAGCAAATGGATGCCTCCTGTTGACTTGGATACCCTGCCAGAAGCCCTCAAGACTTCCCTGTGTAAATGATGTGCTCTGTCAGGAGAACAGCGCATTGGCGCTTTACCATAATACTCTACAGCATATCAAGGTGATATTATAATAAAATTGACAATCTGTTATTGAATATCTGTGTGCCAGGCATTGTGCTATGCTCTTTACATGCATTATCTCATTTAATCCTTACAGAAACATTTGGAAATAAGTATTATATTCCAGTTTTATGGAGGAGGAAACTGAGGCTCAAAATGATGAAGTATCTTTTCCAAGATTACATAGCAAACCAGGGGTAGATATGAAATGCTGACCCAGGGTTTCTGACTCTGAAGCCCTGTGCCTTTCATAGGGCTTATTATTGGAATTATTACTGTGATCTTTGGTCATAGCACTGCTATCTAATGCATGGCTCTACTGCAGGAACTCTTAAAGGCAATGTTATAAAGATACTCCATCATATCTTTGTACCCAGAAGATTAAGAGGGGAAACGAGTAATTAAAGTTTGCATGTTAGATAAGACTTTGGTGAAAGAATGCAAGAAGCTAGAGAATTAATATGGACTGGACCCCTGAATGGTCCATTGGTTTTACCAGCTGGCAGGTGATCTTCAAGAAAAGAGGATGTTAGAATCTAAGCAAAAAGACATTGTGGTTTAGAGTAATAAGAGTTGTGGGGGGATAGTGCTTCTAGGTGCTTTTTATACTTCTCATCTGATCCTCATAATGGTGCTATAAAGGAGGTGATATCATCCCCATTTTCAGATGAAGAACTTGAAACTTAATAACTTGCCTAAGGGCATAAGCTGGTATATTCTTGTTGTAGAATTTGACAGTCACCCCCCAGGTCTGCCTACTCTAGAGCCCAAGATTTTTCCTCTCTCTGACTTTGCCTATAGTGGCATCCACATAGAACCAACCCTGCAACCAACTCCTCTTCCTCTCTGCTTTGGACTTCTGGATTATTTTTCAATGGATAGGAAGATGTATTTCTCCATCACTTAATTATTTTTCACTGGAGAGCTATGTGGGATTCTTTAGATCACACTTAATTCATCTGGAGTCTGTGAAGGGTAGGAATGAGGATCTTTGAGCAGTTTTCACATGCTAATTAACATGTCTAGTTTCTATGTTTTACCTTGGAATTCTATCAACTCGTGATAACACTCATTATCTGATACTGATCACAAGTTCTGATGGGTAGCTATGGGTTTTCAATTGATAGAATCTGAAGAATGATTAATTAATAAATGCCATTTGTCTAGGAGATTAAACTTTTCACATCGGGTCCTTTGAGGGAAAACAGAATATAAGAACCTTTGGTGGAAATGTTTGGAAGCCACTGCACTAATAGATCAGAGCAGCAGTTCTTTTTTTTTCTTTTTTGTGAGGAAGATCAGCCCTAAACTAACATCCATGCCAATCCTCCTCTTTTTGCTGAGGAAAACCGGCTCTGAGCTAACATCCACTGCCAATCCTCCTCCTTTTTTCCCCCAAAGCCCCAGTAGATAGTTGTATGTCATAGTTGCACATCTTCTAGTTGCTGTATGCGGGACTTGGCCTCAGCATGGCCGGAGAAGTGGTGCGTCAGTGCGCGCCCGGGAACCGAACCCGGGCCACCAGTAGCGGAGCGCGCGCACTTAACCGCTAAGCCACGAGGCCGGCCCAGAGCAGCAGTTCTTATAGTTAATACTATTTGAGATTGGTGATCTTGCAAGCTAATGATTCTGCCTCCTGTCTTCCATTAACTAACCTTTAATCAGAGCTATCTCAAAGGAAAAAACAAATACATGGCTTTGAGCTCCAAAATCTTTTTACTTTGGCTCTCCTGAGCTCTGGAGCAGCAAAGTAGTCTTTTCTTTGCTCATTAGGAAACAAGAGACCCCACAAATAAAACACTAAATAAAAGCCTCACTAATGGAGTTTACTTATCTCATCAGTGTTTCAAAATATTGAGTGCCCCAGAAACATTCAGTCATGAAAGCTAAATTATGAAAACCAAGATCATCTATTCCTCCCTCCCTCTTCCCTACCTTCCTCCTCCCCCTCTCTCATTCTCTCTTGTTTGCTCTCATTCTTTTGTTCTCATTCTATTTGTCTCTTTTGTTCTCTCTCATTTTCTCTCTTTCTCTCTCATTCTCTGTCTCCCCTCTCATTCTCTCTCTCTGTCTCTCTCTCTTTCTCTCTCTCCCATTGTTTGCATTGTAGCTGCCTCTCTTTTGTGCAAACACTAAGCAAAAAGTCATGTTTGCTCCAGGTTGCCATGGAAATGTTGCATGTAGGCCTTTTAAGGAAACTGGCCTGCTCCATTAGTGAAACCACACCCAGATCTTCTAAGGTTGGTAAATTAGGGTAAGTTTCTACATAGAGGTTACAGCTCAGAACCCTGAATTTTAGCCACCTCTCCCAACCCAAGCTTCTGTTCTACATATAGTTTTCTTCTATTGTGTCTTGTTGGAGACTTGGGTGTAATTTTATTAAGGGAAAGGGTAGATTTCTTCAGACTTCTATTATTATTTGATTTCTTTTTTTTTTTTAGCCCACAGAACATCTTTTGTGACCTCCAGTATGCTCTTTTTCAGGGCAGAAAAGAGGGTACAAATTGGAGTCTTGGGTATATAAAACCTAGGTTGCAGTGGAAGCAAAAGTGTTTTAGAGTGAGAGGAGAGAAATGTTGACTCTTGCAAGGGGATGCAGATAGGAAGAGGTGAAGGTTTTCTCTTGCAAAAGGGAGTTCCTCTCCCCCTTCTTGGAACCAGAAGAAAGAAGCTGAAGAGAAACACCAGCCTCTTGATGGTGGGAAGAGAGGTGGGCCATATTTTCCTGGCCTCTAGAAATGGAAAGAGGGGAAATACTTGGTACTTCTTTGGCCCCAAGTGGGAAGGGATTTGATGTCCAGTATAGCAGTAGAGAGGGGCAACCTCAGGAAGGCTCAAGCTTCAGTAAGAGGTCTAACACCAGCAGAGGCTTCCTCCATGCACTGAAATGGCCAGCTGTTTCTTCACTTCCAAAAATATTTTCTGAGGATCTAGGCACTGGAAATACAGTTATGAATATATATAGTCCCTACCCTCCTAGAGCTTACAGCCCCACTGTACTAAATTTACAGGCCACAAATTTCAAAAATAGCTAAGAAAAGGTCAGATAGTGATAAATATGAAGAAGGAAATAAACTGGGTAACACGATAGAAGTAATAATGATAGATAGAAGGCCTCTTCAAGGAGATAACATTGAAGCTGAGCCTTATAGACGATATGGATCTAGTCACACAAAGAGCCAGGAGAGAAAGAGTGTTCCAGGTAAAGGAAAAGGTGAGTTCAAAAGCCCTGAGATAAGGAAGAGTTTGGCCTTTCTTAGGAACCAAGGGAAAGCATGAGTGGTGTGAGATGTCAGCAGAGGCCAGATCATTCAGAGTGGGATTTATAGGCCATGGTAAGGAATTTGCATTTTATTCTGAATGCAGTGGGAGGCTACTGGAGGATTTTAAGGAGGAGTGCAATTGATCAGACTGTACTTTAACAAGTTCACTGTCCACAGAGTGGACAATGGATTGTAGGAGGTCAAGAGTGGAAGCAGGGAGACTAGTTAGGAGGCAACTACTTTTGTCCAAGGGAGAGATAATGTGGTCTTGAATTAGGATAACAATGGAAAATGAGAGAAGTGAAAGGATTTGGGTTATAATTTGAAGACAGAGTCAACAGGACTTGCTGAGGGATTGGATGTGGAGGTAGAGGAAAGGAAAGAATTAAGACTATCTTCTCTTTCTAGTTTTAGTAACTGGGTAGGTCAAAATAGAGTATTAGAAGGGTGGTGGTTAGGATTAGCAGGTGAGACAGTGATTTGGAAAAGGAGAAGCCCAAGTGAGACTGGCAGAGTCCTGAAATTGACAGACTAACAAGAGTCCATTCAACAGCTACCCTGCTGGTAAGGAGGGCAAGTGCAGGAGGAGGGAAGGAGCCTCTTGCAGGAGACTGAACGTGGGAAGCTGCTTAGCCCACTCTTGTGGGGAGGGGAGTAGTTAGCAGATACAGAAGAGATCCTGCGTGGCCCAGGAGAGAATGGGAAAACCTGGAGTCTCAGGATTTGAGGGGAGGGTTTTGATGTTCCTTGTTACCTTCATGGTAATCCAGATAACTTGATTTTAGCCCTCAGTCTAATAGGATCCAGAGAACACCTGTTAAACCTATAATAGAAAAATATTTGGAAATGAAAACTACATTCTTCTGTTTATAAAAGAGAGTTGATTAGGTAAAGGGACGAGAAATAAGGTGATTTGCAAAGTTCTGTTCCTGCTCATCACCAGGAGTGTGTAGAGCTTTATTACTAAGGACTGCTAAAAAGGCCTGTCATGTGATATAAGTATACATCATGTAAACAAAGTTAGGATCAGTGATGCTGGTTGCCTTTAAAGAATTGTAGCTTTATTATTATTACATTTTTAAAAAAAGAAAAGCAGGGAATCTTTAGAGTAATCAGTAAACTAACAACCATCATTCGACTGTCTCCTTTGTGAAAACAGTATAGTATAGTGGCTAAAAGCATGGACTCTTGAGCTGCCTGAGTTCTAATCGCTGCTCTACCACTTACTTTCGCTGTGGTCTTTGGGTTAACTAAACTTTCCCTAAGCCTAAGTTTTTACCATCTATACAATGAGGATAGTAGAACTTCCCTCATAAGATTGTGTTGATGATTAAATGTGTCGATATTTATAAAGTGCTTAAAACAGTATCCATATTAGTGTTTGTTAAATAAGATAAAATAAATAAGCACTTGGATAGGAGGTTAATCAAAGAATGTAAGACTGATTCAGAATACTGGGTCATTGGGTGGAGTAGGCAGGACAGACAACGCAATCGGCTGGGAGTTGAGACACAGGTATAAAGAGGTTCTGAAGTAGGACCAGGGGTGCATGCTATGGCTTGATTAATCTTTTCCTGGCTGCAGGACAGGAGCTGATGTAGACCTCTTGAGGCCCAGAAACAGGTGAAAAATTCCTAGATTCTCTAACACTGAACTATATACAAGTGCAAGAAATATAGATAACTCCATGTTGACATAAGGTCTAATAGGATATTAGTCCCTGAAAACCACTGTTTTTCCAAAGTTAAATATGAGTCCCAATGTGGTTTTTTTTTTAGAAACTATCCCTCTCACTAAAGTTTCTTTTTTCTTTTTCTTTCTTTCTTTTTTTTTTTTGGGGGGGGTAGAGAGGACTATCATTTCTATCAGAAGAATGGATGAAGTAAAAAAGCCTTTCTCTTATAGTTTATCTTTTTCTTGAAGAAGTAACTCTAAACTCTTTATTGTATACATAATGTGTATTTTTTTTTCTACTAACCAGGACATTTTCTCCTCTCTCCCATTTTGTCTCAAGTATTCTCATCCAAAAGACTTATAATTGCATTCTTTATATATTAGAGGAACTACCAAGTGGTGCTTCATGAGCATCAAATGGCAGAAGTCAGCATCTGTGGATGGATCAGGTTAGTAATTATAAATGGCATATTTATCTTATTCCATTGGTGGAGTACATTCCATCTGTGGAGTGCAGCAGAATTGAGGCCCTTTTTAGAGTTATAGGACTGCATGAATTTGGAGAGGTCTCATCCATCTTCCTCCCTCTAGGCTCAATTCTATCTAAACCTTTCTAGAAAGATGAACATCTTATTTTTTTTTTTTTTTTTTTTTTTTTTTTTTAACATTTTTATTGATATTTTAATGGTTTCTAACATTGTGAGATTTTGGGTTGTACATTTTTGTTTGTCCTTCACCCCATATATGACTCCCTTCACCCCTTGTGCCCACCCCCCACCCCCCACCCCCACTTCCCGGGTAACCACAGTCCAGTTTTCTCTGTCCATGTGTTGGTTTATATTCCACATATGAGTGAGATCATACAGTGTTTGTCTTTCTCTTTCTGGCTTATTTCACTTAACATAATACGCTCCAGGCCCATCCATGTTGTTGCAAATGGGACGATTTTGTCTTTTTTTATGGCTGAGTAGTATTCCATTGTATATATATACCACATTTTCTTAATCCAATCGTCAGTCGAGGGACACTTAGGTTGCTTCCACTTCTTGGCTATGGTGAATAATGCTGCAATGAACATAGGGGTGCATAAGCCTCTTTGGATTGTTGATTTCAGGTGCGTTGGATAGATTCCCAGTAGTGGGATGGCTGGATCATAGGGCATCTCTATTTTTAATTCTTTGAGGAATCTCCATACCGTTTTCCATAGAGGCTGCACCAATTTGCATTCCCACCAGCTGTGTATGAGGGTTCCTGTTTCTCCACATCCTCTCCAACATTTGTTGTTTTTTGTCTTGGTGATTATAGCCATTCTAACCGGCGTGAGGTGGTATCTTAGTGTTGTTTTGATTTGCATTTCCCTGATGATTAGTGATGTTGAGCATCTTTTCATGTGCCTATTGGCCATCTGTATATCTTCCTTGGAGAAGTGTCTGTTCATTTCCTCTGCCCATTTTTTGATCGGGTTGTTTGTTTTTTTGTTGTTCAATTGTGTGAGTTCTTTATATATTATGGAGATCAACCCCTTGTCAGATGTATGTTTTGCAAATATTCTCTCCCAGCTGGTTGGTTGTTTGTTCATCTTGATTCTGATTTCATTTGTCTTATAAAAGCTCTTTAGTCTGATAAAGTCCCACTTGTTTATTTTTTCTTTAGTTTCCCTAGTCTGGGTAGGCATGTCATCCGAAAAGATTCCTTTAAACCCAATGTCAAATAGTGTGTTGCCTATATTTTCTTCTATGAGTTTTATAGTTTCAGGTCTCACCTTCAGGTCTTTGATCCGAACATCTTATTTTTAAAGGACCTTTGGGAATGAAATTTTGTAACCTCTTTCTAAGTCATTTCTGTGTTTAGGACTTTCACTGTCAGGACCTTTTCCTTTTATTTAAGTAAAATCCCATTAGAAAGACAAAGATATTTCCATGCCCTCTTGGAGGCTCTACAGTAATGGTGCTTTGTTGCACTGACTACTAGGGACTACATCACTACAAATAAACCTATACAAGCAAATGTTTTTTTCTGGCCCTGATTCAGTAACAGCTAGGTTGTGATACAAATATCTGATTTTGTATCTGCTTTGTTGGGGGAAGAAGAGGATAAAACTGGGGGAGAACTGTGAGAGATTTGTTTCTATAACCTTTCCTCGTTATTGCTAGGTTGTGATCACTTGCTAATTTACCATTAACAGCATAAGGTGAGCTCTCTTATTTTATGGTCTTATAGGTTGGGAATGTGATTTCTAGCAATACACCAGTTTAAAAAAAAATTCTACTCAAACCAAAGAAACGGGAGGGTCGGTTGAGGGGAGATCAATTAGTGATGAACTCTTACCTATATTTAACATGAATCCCTTTTCTCTTTCCTAGTGTTTATTAGTCTCCTGGTCCTTTTGATTTTCTCATTTTTCTGAATGTAGCCCATGAGAAAGTCCTGGTAGATACTGCTGGACTAAGAAGAAACTAGTTAAGCTATGTCTCTTTAGTGATTAAAGGGTGTGCTGCATATAACTTAGTAATTAAAAGGAGTGACCAACATTGGTTGGTCAAGTGTGATAGCTCACAGTTAACATTTGTTTAGCCAACTTAATTCCAAGGTTGAGCTTTAGTTGAAATCTCCCTGTTTTGAATAGTATTGATTGTGTGATCCTGAGTATTCAATATTAAATCATCTTAACCCAATGTATCTCTAGTAGGAGGTAAAAGATTATCATCTGATATACATTAGTGTTGTCCACACCTCTTTCTTTATAACTGAAAAAGACATTCTAACTTCATCCCAACAGATACTTTGTTAGCTGCTTAACAGCAACACGTTTATAAGGAATAAAATCTTACACATTTAATTCGGCGTGAAGGGGCACTGCAAAGCATCGTGAACAGAAAGCTGAACTTTCATAATAAAGCCATTGTAGATATTGTGTGAAGATGTCATTTTAGTCCAAATTTTAGTCATCTTTATTTCACCTGTCACATCATATTTTGTTTTCTATTAGCCACACACCTCTGAAATGCCCACTGAGGGGCAGTGGTGATAGAAACTACACCTGTCCTGATAATTTGCACTGCTAGGTATTGATGGAAGAATAAGTTTAACATACTTTGTGCAAAGATCTTCATATGGGCTCAGTCTCTCTATGGAATATACTCTTTATGTGGTTATAGATATGAACTTAACAGCATCTTTTGGCTATGGAGTCAATATTCTCAAGCAATTTCTGCCCTTTCGTTGTGTATCACTCAGAAGTAGGGTTTATACAGAAATGTACTTTGGATTCTAAAATAATTCATTTTTGTATCCCTCCAGTTTTACTACTACCATATGCTCTTCTTTGGAAGCTTCCTTTAAGACTACTTGCAAATGTCAGGTACAGCGTTTAGAAGGTGTCCATCTTTGTCTGAATACACAAAAGAGCAAGGATTAGGCATTGTGGTTCATCCAGATAATTGAGCATAAGCCAAAAGTTCCAGTGGGCTAGAGGGTAAAACTATTGTGTGTGAATTGGATGAAATAGGGATCTTAGATGAAATGCTCTGATGATATGAACTGAATTTTCCTAGAGAAAGAAGATTCATTGTCAATATGTCTTTAGAAAGAGCTAGTTTGAGAATTACAGTTTAGGGATTATCCCGGTGCGCTTGTTTCTCCCTCTTTTGTTGCCCACATTTGGGCTTTTTCATTGTTGCTTAGACCTGGGAACGGCATTTATATTCAACATTTTTTTTTTTTTTTAGTGAGGAAGATTGGTCCTGAGCTAACATCTGTTGCCTATCTTCCTCTTTTTGCTTGAGGAAGATTGTCACTGAGCCAACATCTGTGCTAATCTTCCTCCACTTTGTATGTGGGATGCCACCACAGCATGGCTTGATGAGTGGTGTTTAGGTCCAAGCCTGGCATCTGAACCTGCGAACCCCAGGCTGCCAAAGTGGAGCACACAAATTTAACCACTATGCCACCGGGCTGGCCCCAACAAATTTTTTTTGTTGTTGATATTCACATGGTCCCAGATTTGGCTAGTGGTAGTCCTTTAAGCTGGCTTCTGTGTCCTTTTGATGTGTGCCCATCATTCTTTTTTGGCCATGAGCTAACATCCGTTGCCAGTCTTCCTCAGTAAAAAGAGGAAGATTGACAACGGATAGCCCTGAGCTAACATCTGTGCCCATCTTCCTCTATTTTGTGTATGGGACGCCACCACAGTGTGGCTTGATGAGTGGTGTGTCAGTCAGTGCCCGGGATCTGAACCTGTGAACCCCCGGCCGCCAAGGCGGAGCACATGAACTTAACCTCTTCACCACCAGGCCTGCCCCCCCTA
Source organism: Diceros bicornis minor (assembly GCF_020826845.1). Taxonomy (NCBI): domain Eukaryota; kingdom Metazoa; phylum Chordata; class Mammalia; order Perissodactyla; family Rhinocerotidae; genus Diceros; species Diceros bicornis. The sequence continues at coordinate 63,208,019 of NC_080781.1, forward strand.
AGAAATATTTTTTAAGCAAATACTTCAGTACAAACTTCAGGAGACAAGTTTGTCAAAAAAAAAAACAAAATAGAGACCACATTTTTTCTTTCCATGTTGATACTTACGAGACCAAGTGCTGAGGTTGGGGATTTTGGATTATATCTGACTCCTGGTTCCACACAAGAGTTTTTATGTACTATCTGATCTGTTTATCCTCTAATACATTTTGATTTTTAAACTTTACTTCAAGTCATTAAATATTTGTGTTAATTGAAGAATGGGATTTATTATGCAGTTAACTCTCTGTATCTTAAGGTTTCTTTCCCCTCTGTTTGTTCTAGGGAAATCAATGACTATTTTTTTTAACCAGCATTGTTCCTCGATACAGCATTATAACTAATGATAGTTGGAACGTACTCAATTCCAAGTGGACCAGTGTCATTTTTCTGTGCAGCAAGAGTGAATAAGATTATCTGAAGATTAGCCAGAAGGAAAGTCTCTTTGTGTTTTACCTTTGTAGCAGCATCTTGGAGGGTATTTGATACTGTTATCTGTAAGAAATAGAACAAAGCAGGATAAAGCATATACATTCAAATATGTAGCTGACAGCACTCTTGAAAGCAGGAAGTGCTAATTTTTTACTTTCAGAAAAATCTGGAAGAGGACCCCCAAATAATTCAGGGGAAGAAAAATGATGCCCAAGTGAAGTCACATGACTCAGTGGATAATTCCAGTGAAGCCCAGGAAGAACTGCATTAGTGATAGTCTGTAAGTATACACAGTGCTTTACAATAGGCTGATTGCATTAAACAAAGACGAAAATCCTTTCTCTGAGGAGCTTACAATCTAAAGATACAAGTTGGTGCCGTGCAGTATGGAATGAGAACAATAAGTGAGCCCCATGGTGGGTGGTCTTCATAGCTGAAATGCTTCAAAAACAAGTGCCGTCTTGGAAAGGTGGAGGTTGGATAGGGAGTGGCCCAGGCGTGCAAAGAAGTGGAAGGCTGTTCTTTTGGGGATCGGGGGTAAGGAGAAGGAAGGGAGGGTTGGATCTTGTGTCTGAAAAGAGGCTCAACATAAGAATGGGTAAAGGGATCAGACTGACATTGGCATGGTAGAGTTTGGTGATTTAGAGAACGAGGTAAAATGCCAGCAGAGGAGGATTTAGAGAGAGGGCCAAACAACATACCATATGACTCTCTATTACAGCAAATACCACATCTTTAAAGACCCATGTCTGGAGAATGCTGCTTGCAACAGCTTCTTGCCAGTTTGAATGGCTTCTACAACAGAGACAAGAATAGTCCAGAATGGTTCCAATGAGATACTGTATATGAAAGGGCTTTGTAAGCAGCAAAGCGGTACAAATGTAAGTCATCGTCATACTCAACTTAGCTTTAACTTCATTAAATTTGTGTTTGGTAAAATATTGTAAGACAAAAAGTTAGCAGTAAAATTTCCTATTTTCAGAGATGTTGTTGGGAACAGATTTGTTATTGTAAATGCTTTATTTGTTTCCATGCTAGCTCATTACAAATTCTCATAGTAAATGTTCCCCAAAGGGCTCTCTCTACCTTCCTTAAAATTGATCTGCTACTGATCTTCCTATCAGTGGAGATCCTCATTCTTACCCTCATTCCTGTCCCCTCTCTACCCAGCCTCTTTTCCACCTCTGTTCATATGGTCATGTATTTTCTTTAGTCTCACAATATCATTTTATACCCTGCTTCATTCTAACAAGGATTTGAGTTGGTTTACTGAGAAATTAATGACAGGATTTAACAAATTGGCAGAGAAATGAGTATGAAGGGAAGATAAATGTAAGAAACTAAAATGAGGCTAGGGTAAGGTTTACATCAAGCATACAGTGTTGAGGACTTTATAGTTGTTCCCCAAGTTTGGCTCTGGGTGTCTGAGCAGACAGATCAGGGAGGGAAATATTAGTTATAAGATTTGCAGATGTCCATAAGATAAAAATGAGCCAATTTCTTAGAAGCAGCACACATTTTCTTGAGACTTTTGAGAAATTCTCCCGTGGGTTTTTATAATGCCGTTTTGGTGAGTTTGGATTTTATCCTGAGGGCACTGGGAAGCCAGTGAAAGCTTTTCATCCACAGGATGACATACACAAAGCTGTATTTAGAGCAGTTATAAGAAACCTCAAATGAGTCAGCGGGGGCCGGGGGAGACTAGAAATAGGAGAACCAGTTAGAGATGAGCTCTAAAGGTCTGGACAAGGATGTATTGGAAGGAATGGAAAGGAAAGGAAAGCTATAAGAGGAGTTAGGAAAATGGGAGTCACTACTTAGATATGAATGGAAAGGAAGCAATCAAGGGTGCCTGTTGGATGCCTAGGTAGGTTCTATGTCCACCTAGAGTGATGGTACCATAATCCTTTGCAAGTATAAGAGGAGGAGAGGTGTGTTAAACCAGAACAGAGAGTTATGAAAGAGGTAAGATAACCACTACGGATTCTTATAGTCGTATTTTGGAGCAGGCGCAACAAAGAAAATGGAAAACTACCATTTATTTGGCACTTTATAATTTATGAAATGCTTTTACATACAGTATCTTATTTTGTCATCATGATAGTTCTGTGAGGGAAGTAGTAAGTATCCACATTTTACAGATAAGAAATCTGAGACTTAATGATTAACTGATGCATCTAAAGCGATATAACTGGTAAGTGCCTTGTTTTTTTCCCCACTGTTTCACACTGCCTCAAGAAGGCCTTCTACTTGGAGCTTCTGGTATAATATTACCAGATGACAAATCAGGACAAGGTTAGAGTTTTGCCATTATCATGAGCCTCAGTTTTTTGCTTTGCTTTACTATAATTGTTTCACTGGGGATATTTGATATGAATAGGACTGTTTGCCCCTACACTCAATGTCCCCAGACTGCTATGCTTTTAAAATTTCATATCTGATTTTTATAGTTCTTTAATCTCCTCCACTGCTGTCAGCTGTTACTATTTGATGTATTTGGCAACTCCCCTACTCCTAATCAGTTGTGCCCCTGGAAACCAGATAAATATACTTGTTACTTTTAGACACAATTTTAAGAGTGACTATACATTAAATGAAGACATAAGATATCCTCTTAAGAGAAGCTAACCTTAATGTTATGTTATGTTTTTTTGAGTAAAGAATATAAGTCTTAATGCTTGATCATTCTTAGAATGTATATTTTTGGGGATCTTATAGGTTATTGGCTAATTCTGGATAGTTGAAGGTTCTGGATAAGTTACCTAGAAAGGTGAAGTGTCAGTGTATATATTTAGTGTGTAACCCCTGACCCTTACTTTTTAAAAACAGATTCTGTTGGTGGCAACAGGGAAATCTAATAATGCTTTACAAACAGGAGGTTTTGAATATTTGGTGAATAGCAATTGGGTTGCCAAAGTTTTGAAATGACGGCCCAATCCCCTTTATTCCAGAATGACTTGTGACTGCTTCTCTTAGTCCCCAAGCCCCTCTGCTGGAAAGGTTGCAGACATTCCCTTTTGCCTCCACTAAGTCTTCCCTCCTGAAACAGTCGCAGAAACTTTCAACTAGCCCTCCCCTGGTTCACTTGTCTCTCCCTTTTTCCCTCTGTGGGGAAGGCTTTTAATAAAGATTTATTGACTATCCACAGGGGCATCATTCCTGTAGGAAGCATTGTACTCTTCAGTGTGAAATCTATGTCTCTGGCTGGCTGAATGAAGCATTTTGTGATACTTGGTACAGTGTCTGCATAATTCAGATGTGTGGACTGTGGACCGCCCAGGCTTCATGAGCACCAAATCTACCTCCAAACAGAAATGATGTTTTTTCCAAATCTACTTTTCAAATTAATTTTTAAGATGATGGACGATCGGTGACTAATCAGTATGTTCATTAATTAACCTGAACTGGGTGGAAATAATAGAAAAGGAAGAGGAAAGGTGATTTCCCTTTACACTCTGCTGAAGGATGAAATTAATAAAAGTTGATGTCATTAGAACTCAGCAAGGTCAATAACTAAAACTCTTAGCTTTTCAAATGTTGGTAGGTAAGATTGTATGCTTCATAGTATTGGGAAGGAAAAGTGTTTATTTCTTTGCACAGGTAGTTTGGGACAAAGGAGCTCCTGTATTGTTAGCTAGAAATACCCACATATCACCTTATGCCCAGAAAAATGGGAATGATTTTTGATTAGCTGTGGTCTATGGAAAATACAGCTGTGATACTAGTATCGTATGGCTCTGAATTGGGTCTTAGTAGAAATTTTCTGATTTGATGCTCTTTGGAATCCATGACTGAAGATAAGATTTACAAAGACGATTGGTAGGAAACAATTCCTAATGCCCTTACATGAATGCATTTAAGACATGAAAGTATTTTCTAGAAATAAGCAGGGCATCCAGGCCTTGGTGAAAGCAAGGGAGATTTCCTAGAAGCCCTTGGGCTTTGGTAGTTGTCTTGCTTTGCATGTGACCATGTCAGTATATCCATTTTAGACTGACTCTTCAGAAGGAGAGAAATTTGCTTTCCATTTTTTTGCTTTTGTGTCTGAGTATCTATTATAGGAACATACATTTGGTGGGCATTCAAATGTCTCTGATGAGATGTTTATTGGTGAATGAAAAATGTTTTCTGGAGGGAGCAAGTGGTATGTTCTCTAAACATAATCAGATTTATCAGCTTGAAAATATGACAGTACAACTGAAGTATCTAGATTGAATAGAAAGCTATGAATTATGCCTACAGAATGCCGCAACTGCTCCCTTATGTGACTTCAACTTTGGCAGTATAATGAAGGTAAATTATTAAATGTTTAAATGGCCTCACTTAACGGAAAAAAAAGCAATCAGTGGCTTGATGTTTTGTGTTTGGATTTAGCACTAGAGAGGCTTTACTTGTTATAGTGCTCATGAGCACTGAGGCCAGACCCTGATATTTGAGGGACATTTCCCCAGAGCAGCTTGATTTGAAGTTCTCTATCTGATGTATCAGTTAGCTTTAGTGCCTTCTGTCTAAAAAGGATATTATGATGGGCGAGTATCAGGCATAAGATTTAAAATAAACCAATGAGATTTGAGGCTTTAGGCTTTAATTGCATTGCATCTGTCAATTGCATTGAACTTTCCTTTAGAAAACCAGACTAACATTGACCTGCCAGAGTCTATGGGGAGACTCTGCTATAATAAATCTTGATTAGATATCAGTAGATGTAATAGGGACAAGTGATGAGCTAGCCAGAAAGGGAGAAGTGGGCAGAAGGGACATTTTTTGAGCTGAGAAGGGGATAATGAGATTAGACCAAAAGAAGGTTTATATCCCTCCTTACCCTTCCTCTCTGCCACTACCTTGGTCTAGTACTGAACCTCGCTCGTAGATCTCTTCTTATCCTTCCTTATTTTAGCTTTCTACCACCACTACCCTTTCTTGAGACCCTCTGTCCTAATGGAAATTCTCTGTTAAGGTATTACATAATAAGAGAACGACACCAAGGAAAACTTAGTTTTTGTTGTATTTTTTAAAAATACTTCCTACTTTTTACCCCTTAATTTTCTTTATTGATGCTACCCAAATAAAACCTTTATCAGGTAATCTCTACTCCCATATTTTTATAAAGGGACTCTATTATAAATGACGAGCTGAGATCATTTTGTTTTTCCAAGAAACAACATTCTCTGGACGGTATCTCGATCACTCTGACATCTTCTCATCTAGGGTGGCATCCCAGGGTATTTATAATCTTATCAATGGTTAGCATGAAATTCTCAAACCAAAATTAATTTGAAGTCCCTTTAACTTAAAATGGTTTGGATAAGATCCCCAAATCAAGCTGTCATAGGCATGGCACCACCTGGCAATTAGAAGTTGGTGCTTTGGAACAATGGTTTTTAAACTATTTCATTACTATAGGAAACAAAATTCTATTAACACTCCACCCTAAGGAGAGGCACAATCATTTATCACTAAACAGCCAAAATTCTGATCTCTTCTAGTCCCCCCCCCAAAAAGTTTTTAAAGGCTGTGAGAGAATGTAACAACGGTGACATAGGTAAGAAGGGAACTGGTTTACCCATTCATTCATTCAACAACTATATATTGATAGCCTCCTGTATGTCAACATTGTTCTATCTACCTGTTATCCAAAAGATAATGTTTCCTAGTTTGAAAATGCCCCTACTTTAGTGATGAGTAACCTATGGTTGAATTAGAGTAACCCTCAATTCCATTTCTCTTTGACAGCTAATAATTCAGTACTATGTAGTTTGGATGACTATGAAGTATAGTGCTTTTGTTCTCCCACTCTAGGGTGTTTCTCTAGCCTGCAGAATCTTACCCATCATTTATAACCATCATTCATGTTTGTTGAATTGTGCTTCTAGTTGTTTCCAAATGTCTTGATTTTATTTTTGTTTTCTTTTTTAACATTTTATGTTAAAATATTAATTTATTATTAATATAATTTAACATAAATTATAAAATTTAATATAAAATTATATTTTAAATTAATATAAAATTTAATATAAAACATTAAAATATTTTAAAATAACCTTTTATTTTTAAAAACTCACAAGAAGTTGCAAAAATAGTACGGAGTGGTCTGGTGTACCCTTCATCTAGTTTCCCCCAGTGGTTACATTTTACATAACTGGAGTATAATATCAAAACCAGGAAACTGACATTGGTACAATGTGTCTATATAGTTCTATGTCATTTTATCACATATGAAGATTTGTATAACCAATCAAGATATAGAACTCTTCCATCACCACAAAGATTACCCTCTTGCTACCAACCCCTTTAGAGTCAAGCCTACCTCCCATCCTTTACCATCCATAATCCCTGGCAATCACTAATATGTTTTCTGTCTCTAAAACTTTGTCATTTCTATAATATTATATAAAAGAAATCATACAGTATGTAACCTTTTGAGATTGACTTTTTTTTTTTGCTGAGCATGGTACTCTTGAGATACATGCAAGTTGTTGCCTTTATCAATAGTTTGTTCCTTTTTATTGTTGAGTAGTATTCCCTGGTATGGATGTACCATAGTTTGCTTAATCTTTTGCCCATTTTATTGTTCTATTTCCAAATTCACTGATTCTTTCCTTTGTTCTCTCTCTTCTGCTGTTGAGCTTATCCCTTGAGTTTCTAATTTGGCTATTGTATTTTTCAGTTCTAAAATTTCCATTTGGTTTTTCTTTATATCTTCTTTTTCTTTGCTGAGACATTCTATTTTTTTTATTTGTTTTGTTGAGGAAGAGGGAGAGTCTCCCTCCACCCTTTCCCTTAAGGTTCTTATGGCTGGCCAAATAATTAAAAAGACAGGTTAGCAGGAGAAAATAATACCAAGTTTAATAACAATGTATACATGGGAGAAACCAGGGAAACTGAGTTTCTCAACAGAATGGCAGAGATTCTCATCTTAAATATCATCTTCAGCTAAAGACAAAGGAGGATGTTGGGGGTGGGGGGAGTCAGTTATGGGAGATTACCAGAAAACCACAGTAAACAAGAGTAAGGTTATTATTCAGATTTTAAGGCCTCACCTTCCACATTGATAAGTTTCTAGAAATAAGGTCATCCTCCCTATTCCCAATACAGAGAGGGAGATACCTTTACAAATGGAGATTTCCCTTATAAATGTAAATGTTTGTCTGGCAACTCCTTGCAGGGCCACCTAGAGAATGTGGCTGGGAAGAGACAGAATTTTTGATAAGAGGGGCTTGTAGGTGCCTTTCCTATTGTAACATCTATTTTGCATTATATTACATCCATCATATGATAGTAACTCCTTCCTGGAACAGGTCTTCTATGTTAAATTCTTTAGGCAGTTTGGAGGAGGTCAAATGTTTGTCAGAGAAAATAATCAAGGTAAAGGGACATATTTCAGGGTGGCCAATTTTGATATCCCACAGTTTCAATTGTGTTCATGATTTCTCCTTGAAGAATTTTATGATAGCTGATTTAAAATCCTAGTCAGATAATTCTAAACTCTTGTCATCTCAGTATTGGTGTCTATTGATTTTCTTTTCTCTTTCAAGTTGAGATTTTCCTTGTTGTTATTATGATAAGCAATTCCTAATTGAATCCTGGACATTTGGGGTATTATGCTGTAAGTTCTGGATCTTATTTAAATATGTCTTAGCAGGTCTTCTCTGACATTACACTTGTGGGGGAAGGAGGCCGCTGCCTGGTTCCTGCCAAGTAGGTGTGGATGTCTAGGTTCACAACTCAACCTTCCTTAACACTCTAGTCGGAGAGATGCCTCGTTATTGCTAGGCAGAGGTGGGAGTTCAGGTTCCCCACTAGGCCTCCACTGACACGGCCCTGGCAGGGAGGGGGAGGAGTGCCTTCTTACCATTAGGTGTGGGTGGAAATCCAGGCTTCCCAAATGGTTTCTACTGACATCAAAGACGGAGAAACCTCATTACTGCCAGGCAAGGATGAAGGTCCCTGCTCAGTCTTCTCTGACCCCTCCCCAGTGGGAGTTAGTAGGGGCAACTCCTTACACCTGGACTAGAGTGGAAGTCTAGGTTTCCCACTTGGCCTTTGCTGAAGATGTGGGTGGGGTCACAGTTTTATCTATGGTGTTTGGATGGAGTTAGGAGGTGATTGTCTAAAAGTTTTCTGTTTTGGTAGTCTGCCATTTCCTGGTCTTTTGGCTAGAAAGAGCTGGCTTTTCTCGGGGCTTGATGTTAAACACTTAGAAATCCTTAAAAGTAGTAACATAATTGCGATAACATTGTGATTGTGTTAACTATGCCATATTTTTTCTTACAGCTTTTTAACACTTTTATTGAGGTAATTGACATACAATAAAACATATACACACCCATCACCACAATCAAGATAATTAGCACATCTATCACCCCCCCAAAATTTCCTGGTGCCCCTTTATATTCCTTCCATCCCTTCCCCACTCACCTCCTCTATTCCCAGGCAACTACTAGTCTATTTCCTGTCACTACAGATTCTAGAATTTTCTATAAATGGATTCATACAGTATGAACTTTCATCTGGGGCTTCTTCCACTCAGCATAATTTTTTCATATTCATTCATGTTGTGTGTATAAATAGTTTATTCCTCTTTTACTGTTAGTAGTATTACATTGCATAGATATATGACAATTTGTTTTTCCTTTCAACTATTGATAGATATTTGATTTGTTTTCACTTTTTAGCTATTACAAATAAAGATGCTATGAACATTTGTGTACAACTGTTTCTGTGTTCTATGCTTTTATTTCTCTTAGATAAATGGATAGTGGAATGTCTGGGACGTATGGTATAAGTATATTTATCTTTTAAAAAACTGCCATGGGGCCGGCCCAGTGGCGTAGTGGTTAAGTTTGGCGTGCTCCGCTTTGGTGGCCTGGGTTCGGTTCCTGGCACAGATCTATACCACTCATCAGCCATGCTGTGGCAGTGACCCACATACAAAATAGAGGAAGATTGGCCAGAGATGTTAGCTCAGGGTGAATCTTCCCCAAGCAAAAAGAGGAAGATTGGTGACAGATGTTAGCTCAGGGCAAATCTTCCTCAGGGGGACAAAAACAACAACCGCCAAACTTCCAAATTTTGCACTATCACTAGGAATGTATGAAAATTCTATTTATTCCATATCCTTGCCAAGACTTGGTATAGGGAGATTTTTTAATTGTAGCCATTCTAGTGGGTGTATAGTATTATCTCAGTGTTTTTAATTTGCATTTCCCTGATGGCTAATGATATTGAACATCTTTTCATGTGCTTATTTGCTACCCAAATATGTTCTTTGGTGAAGCGTCTATTTAAGTATTTTGCCTATTTTTTATTAAGTTATTTGTCATCTTATTATTCAGTTGTAACAGTTCTTTATATATTCTAGATACAAGTCTTTTGTCAGATACATGTTTTGCAAATTTTTCTCCGACTGGGAAAGACTGTTCGGCTTGCCTTTACATTTTCACAATGGTGTCTTCTGAAAGGCAAACATACTTAATGTTGATGAAGTCCAATTTAATGATTTTTTTCCTTTTATAATTTGTGGGTTTCTGTCATATTTAAGAAATCTTTGACAAACGCAAAGACACTGACATTTTTCTCCTATGTTTTTGTCTAGAAGTTTTATAGTTTTAGCTCTTACATTTAGGTCAATGATTCACATTGACTTAATTTTGTATACAGTGTGTGGTAAGAGTCAAGGCATACTTATTTCTTTTTTTGCATATGGATATCTATTTGTTTCTGCCCCATTTGTTGAATAAATAGTTCTTTCCCAATGTATTGCCTTGGCACCTTTGTTGAAAATCAATCGATAGTATAAGAGTAGGTCTATTTCTGGACTCTATTATGTTTCATTGATTGTTTTGTCTATCTTTACACAATAATATACTGTCTTGATTACTGTAGCTTTATATTAAGTCCCGGAAAAAGTAGTGTAGGTCCTCTAGCATTGTCCTTCTTCAAAATTGTTTTGACTATTCTAGATGTATTACATTTTCTTATAAACTTTAGAATCAAATTGTTAATTTCTACAAACATTTCTTCTTATGTGGATTTAATTTGTTTACCTTTTACTACTTACTTATTGTAGGAAGCTGAGGTCATTGATTTGAGAACTTTCTTATTCTTTTCTGATATAGGCATTTAGTGCTATGAATTTCCCCCAAAATATTGATCCTGTATATTGTATATTCATCATCATTCTGATCAAAATTTTTTCTAATTTCCCTTTTGAGTTCTTCCTTGACCCATGCATTAGTTACAAGTACATTATTTATTTTCCAATTACCTGATGATTTTCCAGATATATTTCTGTTCTTGATTTCTATTTTAATTCTGTTGTGTGGCTCGAATCCTTTTAAATTTATTGAGACTTGTTTTATGGCCCAGAATATGGTCTATCTTGGTAAATGTTCCATGTGCAGTTGAAAAGAATGTGTACTCTTCAAATGCTTACAGGAGTGTTCTATAAATATCAATTAGTTCACCTTGGTTGATAGTGTTTGTGAAGTCTTCTCTTCCCTTACTGATTTTCTGTCTACTTATTCTATCAATTATTGAGGGGGGAGTAATGAAATCTCTGAGTATAATTGTGTATTTGTCTATTTCTTCTTACAGTTCTATCAGTTTTTTGTTTATGAATTGTGAAGCCTGTCATTAGGTGCATAAATGTTTAGAATTGTTGTCCTCTTTATGAATTGACCCCTTTATCACAATGAAATGACCTTTTTTGTCCCTGGTTATATTCATTGCTCTAAAATCTACTTTGTATGATTAAAATAAATACTTCAGCTTTCTTTTGACTAGTGTTAGCATGGTATTTCTTTTTTCATCCTTTTACTTGTAACCTATTTGTGTCTTTATATTTAAAGTATATTTCTTGTAGGCAGCATATGGTTGAGTCTTGCTTTTCTTTTCCAGTCTGACAGTCTGCCTTTTTTTTGTGTATGTGTGAGGAAGATCAGCCCTGAGCTAACATCCGTGCTAATCCTCCTCTTTTTGCTGAGGAAGACCGGGTCTGAGCTAACATCTATTGCCAATCCTCCTCCTTTTTTTTTTCTCCCCAAAGCCCCAGTAGATAGTTGTATATCATAGTTGCACATCATTCAAGTTGCTGTATGTGGGACAAGGCCTCAGCATGGCCGGGAGAAGTGGTGCATCTGTGTGCGCCCAGGATCCGAACCCGGGCCGCCAGTAGCGGAGCGTGCATGCTTAACTGCTAAGCCACGGGGCCAGCCCCCAGTCTGCCTTTTAATTGAGGTGTTTAGACCATGTACATTTAATGTGATCGGTGATATAGTTAGGTTTAAATCTGTCATTTGTCATTTGTTTTCTACTTCTCCTATCTATTCTTTGTCCCCTTTTCCCTCGTTTTCTGCTTTCTTTTTCTTTTGGATTAAGCGAGTATTGTTATAATTCTATTGCATGGCTTTTTTGGGTTATTAGCTATAATTCTGTTTTATTACTTTAGTGGTTGCTTTAGGGTTTATAGTTTACATAATAAGAAAAATATCTTATGTATTTAGCCATGTAATTACCATTTCTGGTGCTCTTTATTCCCTTGTATAGATCCATATATTTGTCTGCCATCATTTTACTTTTTCCTGCAGGATGTGCTGTAACATTTCTTCTACTGCGGGTATGCTAGTGATGAATTCTTTCAGCTTTTGTACCTCTGAGAAAGTCTTTATTTCATCTTCTTTTTAAAATTAACATTTTTATTTGGAGATAATAGTAGATTGGTGTGCACATGTAAGAAATAATAGAGAGAGATTCTATGTACCCTTTACCCAGTTTCCTCCAATGGTAACATCTTGCAAAACTATAATACAATATAACAACCAGGATGTTGACTTTGGTATGGTAAAGATACAGAAAAAATCCATTACCATGAGGATCCCTTATTTTATTAACCACATCCACCTCCCCTCCCCTATACCTAACTCATGGCAACCATTAATCCATTTTTTTATCTCTATAATTTTCTCTTTTCTAGAATATTATATAAAAAGAATCATACAGTATATGTCCTTTTGAGATTGCCTTTTTACATTCAGTGCAGTTCCAAGTTGTTATGTGTACCAATAGTTTGTTCCTTTTATTGCTGCAGTTTAACCATTCACATATTGAAGAACATCCAGTCTGTTTCCAGTTTTGGGGTATAATTAATTAAGCTAGCATGAACATTAGTATACAGGTTTTTGCAGGGACATGAATTTCCATATCTCTGGGATTATAAGTGCAATTGCTGGGTTGTCCAGTAGTTGCATATTTAGTTTTATAAGAAACTGCCAAATTGTAATCCAGGCTAGCTGTATCATTTACCATTCCCACCAGCAATGTATGAGTGATCCAGTTTTTTTACATCCTTGCCAGTATTTGGTGTTATCACTAATTTTTATTTTAGCCATTTATATAGGTGTGTAGTGATATCTCATTGTGGTTTGAAGTTGGATTTTACTAATGGTTAATGAGATGGAACATCTTTTGATGTGCTTATTTGCCATTTGTGTATCCTCTTTGGTGAAATGTCTTTCTCTTCATGTCTTCTCATTTTCTAATTGGATTTATTTTTAACCATTGCATTTTGAGAGCTCTTTATATATTCAACATACTAGTCCTTTGTTGGATATGTGGTTTGCAAATATTTCCTCCTAGTCTGTAGCTTATCTTTTCATTCTCTTATGAGGGTCTTTTGAAGAACAGAAGATTTAATGTGGATGAAATCCAATTTACCACTTTTTTTTAATGGATCATATTTTTGGTGTCAACTCTTAGAACTCTGCCTAGTCCTAGATTCTGAAAACACGCTCCTGTTTTTCTTTCTAAAAGTTTTGGAGCTTTACATGTTACACTTAAGTTCGTAATCCATGTTCACTTAATTTTTATGAGTGAAGTTTAGTTCAAGATTGATTTTTTAAAAATCTATGGGTGTTCAATTGCTTCAGCATCATTTGTTGAAAAGACTGTACTTGTTCCATTGAACTGCTTTTGCTTCTTCATCAAAAATCAGTTGCACCATAAAAGATAATGAAGTATTTATACATGCTATAACTTACATGAACCTTGAAAACATGCTAAGTGAAAGAAGCCAGATGCAAAAAGCCACATATTGTATTATTCAATTTTTATGAAATGTCCAGAATAGGAAAATCCATAAAGACAGAAAGTAGATTAGTGTTTGCAGTGGCTAATGTGAGAAGAGAGTGGCAGGTGACTATATCAGGATATGAGCTTTCTTTTTGGAGTGATAAAAATGTTCTGAAATTAGATACTAGTGATGGATGCACAGCTCTGTGAATATACTAAATACTACTAAATTGTATACCAAAGGGTGAATTTTATGGTATGTGAATTATATATCAATAAAGCTGTTAAAAAAATTAAATCAATTAGGCATATTTTTTGTGGATCCATTTATGGGTTCTCTATTCTGTTCTATTGATCTGTGCATGTGTCACTCTGCCAATACCACATGGTATGATGTTAGATCTAGGCATTTTGTAGATGCTCTTTATCAAGTTGAGGAACTTCCTCTCTATTCCTAATTGCTGAGAGTTTTTTCATGAATGAGTGTTGGATTTTGTCAAATGCTTTTTATGTGTCAGTTGATATGATCATATGATGTTCTTATGTATCCTGTTGATATGGTGAATTAACATATTAATCATATAATCAGTCATATTAATTGATTTTCAGATGTCAAACCAGCCTTGCATACCTGGAATAAGACCTACTTGGTCATGGTGTATAATTCATTTTATACAATGGTAGCTTTGATTTGCTTATATTTTTTTTTGAAGTAAAATTCACACAACATAAAGTTGACCATTTTAACCATTTTAAAGTGTACAATTCAGTGGCTTTTAGTATATGCATAATGTTGTTCAACCATCACTACCATTTAATTCTAGAACATTTTCATCACTCCCAAAATAAACCCTATGGCCATTAAAGTCACTCCCCATTTTCCCCTTCCCCCTGCCCCTGACAACCACTAATCTACTTTCTATCTCTATAGATTTGGACATTTCATGTAAATGGAATCATACAATACATGGTCCTTTGTGACTAGCTTCTTTCACTTAGCATAATGTTTTCAAGCTTCATCTATGTTGTAGCGTGTATCAGAATTTCTTTTCTTTTTCAGATGGAATACTATTTAATTGTGTCAAAATACCACATTTTGTATGCCCAATTATCTGTTGATGGACTTTTGTGCTGTTTCTACCTTTTGGCCTTTGTGAATTACACTGCTGTGAACATTGGTGTACAAGTGTCTATTTGAGTCCCTGCTTCAAATTCTTTTGGTATATATATCTAGGAGTGGAATTGCTGAATCATATGGTAATTCTGTGTTTAACTTTTTGAGGAACTGCTGGACTATTTTTGATGGTGGCTGCACCATGTTATATTCCCACCATCAGTGCACAAGTGTTCCAATTTCTCTACATCTTCACCAACACTTGTTTTTTTTTTTTTTTGGTAATAGCCATCCTAATGGGTGTGAAGTGATATTTCCTTGTATTTTGATTTGCATTTCTCTAATGATTAGTAATGTTGAGCATCTGCATGTGTTTATTGGCTATTTTGTATATCATCTTTGGAGAAATATCTGTTGAAGTCCTTTGCCTATTTTTTAATAGAACTTTTTGTTTTTTCTGTGTGTGTTGAGTTATAGGAGTTCTTTATATATTTTGAATATTAATCCCTCATGAGAGATATGGTTTGCAAATATTTTCTCCCATTCTGTGGGCTGTTTTTTCACTCTCTTGATAGTGTCCTTGGATATATAAAAGTTTTTAGTTTTGTGGGTGCTGGATATTTTTGAATTCCAGTAAATATTCTTTAGCTCTGTTCTGGGATGCAGTTAAGTTTTGAGGAAACAGTTTGATCCTTTCTATTTGATGCTTTTAAGATTAGTTAGATAGGTACAAAGCAGAGCTCAGTCCACTACTAAATATTCCCCACTGCTTAGGCAATACCCTGTTGGTTACTCTATTCAATGCCTCATGACTTAGGAGTTTTTCCATTCTGGCTGGTACAAGCAGGCATTATTGCTGGGCCTTATGTGATCACTGAGTGCTGTTCCCTTCTAATCCTTTTGGATGTTTACCCCAGGCCTTGGGTAGTTTCCTCACATTCGTGCACTGCCACTGATCTGTCCTCTGCTGAATACTCAAGTGGGAACATTTACAGATCTCCAGGATTTTCTTTCTGTGATGTTCTTTCCTCTCTGGCATTCTGTCCTGTGAATAAGAACAAGATACCATGGTCTTCCCAGACTCTCAGCTCTGTGTCCTTAACTCAGAGTCAGCCAACCTCCACCTGTGTTCTGCCTGCACTGTAGTCTGAAAGCTCACAGCACTAAGCTGGGGCAATCGTTGGGCTTACTTCATTTGTTTCTGGTTTCTCAGGGATCATTTTCCTTTGTTTTCTGATGTTCAGGGTCTTGAAAACCTTTGTTTTATATATATTGTCTTAAAAAACTTTTACTGCTTTGTTTTGGTTGTTTCAGGCTGTTACTCCATCTTGACCAGCAGTGAAGTTGTCATATTGTTTTAAATTATAAATTCCAAGTGGCAGCTTAGAGAAATCTCTGACTCCAGAGACTTCCCTGAACTTGCACAGCCTCAAGTTCTTTAGACATATGATATTTGAAAGGTCACATACATAAATGTAATAGGAAGATCAACCTAATCATCTAGGTTGTTCTCTTTGTTCATTTTTCACCCTGCCTACTCAACTAACTGGAAACCTTTGTTGCTCTGCAAGGCACCCCTCAAATTATTATTCTATGTTAAGAGGCATTAAGGAATGTGTTGTAGAATGGCATGATTGCTCCTGTCGTCCCCAACCTCCTATGTTTAGAATAAGCTCTATGCATACTAGTTCTCCCAGTAAAATGTTATGACTCCGTTATCCATGAACCTAAACCTTTAAAAAACATCATTTATGTTTATATTCTGAACCATCTTTTGAGATTCTCTTGAATTTACTGCCCACCATGAGAAGTATTCCTTCTTTTGTTAGTGTTTCCTAAACTCAAATACCTGAAATTTCAAACAGAACTCCATTTTTCCAGTATTTTTGACAGTCATGTTTGAGTTCACCTCCCTCATGCTGTTCATGTTATGGTATGACTATGATAATATCCCATTTCAGTCATCATCTTTCAAAACTAAAGAGACCTCACTCATCTTTTTAATCAATTATTATCATATAGCAACCTTCCCTTCTGTACCCATACTAATCCCTTCAATCACTTCTCTATTTCTATTTCTATTCTATCATAAGATATAGCTCCAGAGCTATGTGTAATATTATATATCGTATCTAAAATATTTATATCATAGTATGACAGATAAGAATAATATCCTCTTTTTTGTCTTTCTTGAAAATTCCCAGTGTTTTTTTAAAACTTTTTAAAGTTTTAAAAACACGTTGATTTGATGTCTTCTAGAAATATTCCCGTGTTTCTTTTGGCTTATATAATGAACTCAGAGCACATCATATTGTAACTTATTTATATCATTACTCACCAAATTCATGCCATTATCTATATAAAAACTCACCCAATGAGTATAATTTATTTTATAAGCTCAATTTTTAATCATTTGTTGTAAAGTCAACAAAATTAGAATAACATGGTTTTACTGAACACCAAAATTTGGAATAAGGAAGCTATAGATGATAGTTACATTCTGTACCTGTCTCAACTTTTATTATATTTCTTTATTTTGCTTTTGATGCACAGTATGGAGAAAATCCTAATTCATACAGATAAATATCTCTAAATGCCAACAAATTTTCATAGCTCATCTTTTTTTTGTTTGTTTGTTTGTTTTGTTTATTGCAGTAACATTGGTTTATAACATTGTAAAAATTTCAGGTGTACATCATTATACTTCTATTTCTGCATAGATTACATCATGTTCACCACCCAAATACTAATTACAACCCATCACCACACACATGTACCGAATTATCCCTTTCACCCTCCTCCCTCCCTCCTTCCCCTCTGGTAACCACCAATCCAATCTCTGTCCCTATGTGTTTGTTTATTGTTGTTATTATCTACTACTTAATGAAGGAAATCATACGGTATTTGACCTTCTCCCTCTGACTTATTTCACTTTGCATTATACCCTCAACGTCCATCCATGTTGTCACAAATGGCTGGATTTCATCGTTTCTTATGGCTGAGTAGTATTCCATTGTGTATATATACCACATCTTCTTTATCCATTCGTCCCTTGATGGGCACTTAGGTTGCTTCTAAGTCTTGGCTATTGTGAATAACGCTGCAATGAACACAGGGGTGCATGTACCTTTACAAATTGGTGTTTTCAAATTCTTTGGATAAATACCCAACAGTGGAATAGCTGGATCATATGGTAGTTCTATCCTTGATTTTTTGAGGAATCTCTATACTGTTTTCCATAGTGGCTGCACCAGTTTGCACTCCCACCAGCAGTGTATGAGAGTTCCCTTCTCTCCACATCCTCTCCAACACATGTTGTTTCCTGTCTTGTTAATTATAGCCATTCTGACAGGCGTGAGGTGATATCTCATTGTAGTTTTGATTTGCCTTTCCCTGATAGTTAGTGATTTTGAACATCTTTTCATGTGTCTGTTGGCCATCTGTATATCTTCTTTGGAGAAATGTCTGTTCAGGTCTTTTGCCCATTTTTTAATTGGGTTGTTAGTTTTTTTTGTTGTTGAGATGCATGAGTTCTTGAGTTCTTTATATATTTTGGAGATTAAGCCCTTATCAGATGTATGCTTTGCAAATATCTTCTCCCAATTGTTAGGTTGTCTTTTCGTTTTGTTGATGGTTTCCTTTGCTGTGCAGAAGCTTTTTAGTTTGATGTAGTCCCATTTGTTTATTTTTTCTATTGTTTCTCTTGCCCGGTCAGACATGGTGTTTGAAAAGATGTTGCTAAGACCGATGTTGAAGAGCGTACTGCCTATGTTTTCTTCTAGAAGTTTCACAGTTTCAGGTCTTACATTCAAGTCTTTAATCCATTTGGAGTTAATTTTTGTGTATGGTGTAAGGTAAGGGTCTACTTTCATTTTTTTGCATATGGCTATCCAGTTTTCCCAACACCATTTGTTGAAGAGACTTTCTTTTCCCCATTGTATGTTCTTGGCTCCTTTGTCAAAGATTAGCTGTCCATAGATGTGTGGGTTTATTTCTGGGCTTTCGATTCTATTCCATTGATCTGTGTGTCTCATAGCTCATCTTGAAATCATAAATTATTATTAATTAACTGATCCTGAAGCCTAAAAGAAGAGCAATAGGAAACTCTTATTTTGAAGTTGAATCATTAATTATCTGACGAGTGCTGGTACTCCTTAACAAAAATATAAGAAAAACATCTAAAACTTACAAATAAGTGTGTAAATGATAATACAGTATATTAACATCTTCACTTGTTATTTTACAATTGATTCTTATAACATGACAAAAGCATATGTTGAACAGATGTGCACAGGGTCAATTTGATGCCAGGCAAGTCTTAGGCAATATGCCATAGTACTGTACTTGCTTTAAAATTTAATTGAGCAGAAATGCATAGCCCTGAATAAGAAGGAAGCTGTGTCCTTCCTAATCATAGACCTATCCAGAAGAATTTAAATTAATGCACAGAAATGGCAGGACAAGATTTATTTGGAGGTTTGAACAAACACTAGTTGACTTGCTAAAACAAGTTAATGAGTAGGTGGTCTTCAACATTATATAGTTGGTACAAAACATAATCAGGCGTTTGTGTTGATAGTTTGTAATTTTTCTTATAGCTTTTAAAATAGCTAAAAATATTTTTTAAATGGTTTTTAAATTAACTATTGGCAAAACCCCTGAGGCACCTCTGTATCCTAGAGTTTTAGAGAATACAGTTTTAAAACCATTTAAAATCTAAATATTTATTATTATCCTTTGGCTAACTTATTTTTCTTATTTTTTTCTCCTCAAAATATTCAAATGCTTTTAGTCAGGGATTATTTTCCTTTACAAAAACTATGAGCCTTTTCTCCAATAGCTTATAGCAATGGTTTCTTTTGATTCTGTTTCATTTTTTTAGACAGGTTTTGTAAACTTGCTCAGTACGGAGGTTAAACTTGCTAGTTTGTGGTACTGAATGTTGGGGATGGGTGGGTAGGTATTTTGTTGACAGTTCCTCAGCCCTTTGGTATGATGGCCATAAATCATGGCAGGTTGTACCTTTATAAATAATAATTTTGATTTCTCACCTGTGTTTCTTTAATAATATTGGGTGAATGAGACCCCAATTAATGTAATTATATATAGTTTGTCATTTTGAGGTTAAGAGTCATCATCAGTAAATTTAGTACATCTAACCTGTGTGTTTCATAAGCCAATTTGGGAATAAAAGACTATCTAATATTCTCTAGGTTAGTACTGACTCACAGAATTTGTTTAATCTCTCTGATAGTTACTTTTCATCTCTGACTGTGTCCTTTTCACTATGCTCTTCAAGTGGTCCTGTCACTTTCTTGTATGTCATGTGGTGTGACCAGAGCCATGAACCGAGCTAGACTACATTTATTTTACTTGTGATGCTATATGAGTTTTATGGAGAAAGAGAAGTTTGTGAAATTGCCCCCAAATTAAGCATAAACCATTTCCATACAACATGGTTTTATGACATTGAAGAAGTTTTGCTAAAAATGCAAAATTTTTATTGAATATGCAGAATATGAAAACAAGCTAATACCATTTCTTGTTTAGAGAATGACTCTTACACAGGCCTCCAGTAAATAAGCATTCTTGCAGATTGATTCCTCTCATGTGATTTACAATTCCTGCCATAAGAGACACTGCTGGTTTTTGTAACCAAGTCTAAATTCCTGTTCTTGTTGAATCTATGTAATGGCTGTATTTAGTTGAATTTTCGAGGTTTATCTTTTAATTCAAACCTTTTGTATAATTTTGAATGTATAAGTTTTTCCCAGTGGTATTTACATTTGATTGTAGCAGTGTAATACAAAAGTCAAAGTTAATGTGCTGGGATTTTAGAAATGTGGACAAATAGAGGCTCCCCCAAATATAGTTGAGACTTTCATTAAGCATTTGAAATCAAGCTGGTGACCCAAAGCGAGAATCCTTATAGCTACAGATAAATGAAAGGAAGTGTGGTTTTGCTATTGATCCCTAATATTATTGATTGAGAAAAAAATAACTGGAGGCAGGAGGTCGGCCACATTCCTAAACAGTGATAAAAAGTGATCTGAAACTCATACCACTAAAGGTTTAAGAGTCTGAATGCCAGGAAGTACTCGTTAATGTCTCCTTCATGACCTATTTAGACAGTTCTGGCTTTTGAGTGACCCTACATTTTGCTTTCTTGAAGAGCTTGCTAAGTAAACCTTTTAAAACTTCTTGTGGTAAACCATGATTACATCCTATGGTTTTGACAATTAAAGGGTTCATTGGATTTTTATGCTGGCTGTTAGCTACAATAATCATTAGTTCAAACAAAGTATAAGAGGTCTGGCTATCTATCTCCCTTTTACTTGTGAATTGCAGTTAAGGGGCAACCTCCTGTTTGAGCTTGAATCTTGCTACTCTTAAGTTTTCTTAGTGATGAAATGGAGCAAAGCAGTGAGTGACCCACAAACCTTTAGAATGGTGCAGTAAAAAACGCATCTTAGAATTTTCTGGCCCAAACTTCTACCTCAGGGGTCAGCAAAGACTTTCTGTAAAGGACCAGATAGTAAATATTTTGGGCTTTGTGAGCCATAAGATCTCTTTCACAACTACTCAACTCTATTCCAGTACATAAGTAGCCATAGATGATACATAAATAAATGAGCATAGTTGTGTTGCGGTAAAACTGTATTTACAGAAACAGACGGCAACATTTCTCCAAAGAGTGTATACAAAGGGCCAAAAAGCACATGAAAAGATGTTCAACATGATTAATCATTAAGGAAATTCAAATCAAAATCACTTTGTACCCCACTAGGATGGCTGTAATTTAAGAAAAGTGGAAAACAATAAATGTTGGTAAGGATTTGGAGAAATTGGAGCCCTTGTATATTGCTGGTTGGAATGTAAAATGGTACAGCCACTATGGAAAACAGTTTAGTGGCTCCTCAGAAAGTTAAACATAGGATTATCATATGACCCAGCAATTCTACTCCTAGGTATATACCCCAAAGAACTGAAAACAGATATTCAAATTCTTATACAGAAATGTTCATAGAATTACTATTTACAAAAGCCAAAAGGTGGAAACAACCCACATGTCCATCAGTAGATGAATGGACAATTAAATAGTTGTATATCCATACAAAGGAATATTATTTGCCCATAAAAAAGAATCAATCTTTAAAACATTATGCCAAGTGAAAGAAGTCAGACACAAAAGATCACATGATATATGATTCCATTTATGTACAATATCCAGAAGAGACAAATTCATAAAGGCAGAAAGAAAATTAGTGGTTGCTAGGAGCTGTGGGGAGGCAGGAATGGGGAATGACTGCTTAATGGGTATGGGGTCTCCTTTGGGGTGATAAAAATGTTTTGGAACTAGATAGAAGTGATGGTTGCATAACATTGTGTCTGTACTAAATGCCACTGAATTGTACACTTTAAAATGGTTAATTTTATGTTATATGAATTTCACCTCAATAAAAAATAAAAAACAGGTAGCAACTGTGATTGGCCATAGTTTGCTGACCCCTGTTCTACTTAATACATGAATACCTTCCATTTTCTATCTCTATGAATTCTCCTTTTCTCTGATGTCATTTTGGTTACTTGCAAATGTGTGGTTAAGTAGTAGAAAAGGCTTTTATGGCCATGGTGCAACTTGACTACTAAGAACCGACGAAGCATGTAACACCAAAATTTGCTCTGAGGACTTTGTCAGTCACTTTAGTATTTGTGATTTAAAGACAGAAACAAAACTTGTGGCTACTGGCCTTAATCAAAAATATTTATTAAGGTATCTCTATATGTATATGTATATGTGTGCGTGTGTATGTGTATAAATTTATTGCTCAAAAAGTCTATACCTGACCCTTAGCCCCTGTAACATTTATAATGAAAGACACAAATATTAATAGAGCATATACAGGTGAAATCCTGTATATGTATATAAATGCCATATGTATATAAATGCCATATGTATATAATATAACTAATATCTCCAAGAGTTCTTACATCTTTATCCTATAGAGCAGGAGTTGGCAAACTATGGCTCTCAGGCCATATTCAACCCACTGCCTATTTTTGTCAATAAATGTTTTGTTAATAGCAGCTTTATTGAGACACAATTCACATATTATACAGTTCACACATTTAAATTGTACAGTTCAATGATTTTTAGTATATTCACAGACTTGTGCAACCATTACCACAGTCAATTTTAGAACATTTTCATCACCCCAACAAGAAACCTCGAGCCCATTAGTAGTCACTCCCCATTTCCCACTAAAGCCTCCAGTCCCTGACAACTCCTATTCTATTTTCTATTTCTATGGGTGTTTCAATGATGGACATTTCTTATGAATGAAATCATACAATATCTGGTCCTTTATGACTGATTTCTTTCACTTAGAATAGTGTTTACAAGGTTCACCCATTTTGTAGCATATATTAGAACTTAATTTCTTTCTATGACTGAAGAATAGTTCAGTGTATGAAAGTACCACATTTTATTTGTCCATTCATCAATTCATGAACATTTGAGTTGTTTCCATCTTTTCGCTGTTATTAATAATGCTTCTATGAAAATTCGTGTATAAGTTCTTGTGTAGACTTACATATTTATTTCTCTTGTATATGTGTGTGTGTGTATATATATATATACACACCTAGGAGTAGAATTATTGGATCATATGTTAACTCTGTGTTTAACCTTTTGAGGAACTGCCAGATTGTTTTCTAAGTAGCTGCACCATTTTACACTCCCACCAGCAGTTTATGAGGGTTCTAATTTCTCCACACCCTCACCAATTCTTATTATTATTATCTGTCTGTAAGTAAAGTTTTATTGGAACACCACCACGCTCATTCATTTACATATTGTCTATGACTACTTTCACAGTAAAATGGCAAAGTTGAGTAGTTGTGAAAGATACTGTATGATTTGCAAAGCTCGAAATATTTACTATCTGGACCTTTACAGAAAAAAATTTGCCAGCTACTGCTATAAAGGTATTCTTATGAAGTTGGAGTTATTCATGTTTTGAATATCTTAGTTAAGTTTGATAATTAGAGGAATTCTCTAGTACATTCCTTTGTATGACTCTCTTAAGTGGTGTACAGGAACCTCTAGTTGCTTAAAACAAAGTATACCTGTATAACCAGTATCCAATATACCCAATTATATCTGTTAGACAGAAATCCAACAATTAAAAAAGAGAAGACAATTCATTGTCATAGTTTATTATTAAAAGCTTTGTGATAAATGGTAAAAATACCAGAAAATGTAAGTATAGTATTAAAATATCACATAACAGTAAACACGATGTTCCAGAACATATAAAATATATATCTTGGGGTGTCATAGAATGGGGAGGGAAAGGTTAGGTTTTTAAGGCAGGAATGGTGTGGGGAGAGAATTTTCAGGGAAAAGATATGTTGGACAAACTTTTTGAGGATAAGGCAGGTGATAAATCTTGGAACAATCTTCAATGCTCACTTTGTTCCCAGAAGCAGCTACAGCCAAGCTTATTTTCCACTAAGGGAGCTGAATACAGACTGAAGTGGCTAGAACTGTAGAAAGCTGCTATCAAGATCTTTCCTTTTTTTATAAAAGAAAAATGGCTATAAATGAGAAGTGCCACCAAGATGGGGATAGGGGTGGCTGGGAGGAAGAGTTGAAAGGTGAATCAGTCACACAGAAAACTTGATTTCTTGGCCCCTGAACAGTTTTGTTTACTTTCAATTGTGTGTAGATAAATAACATGAAATGTGCTAGAAAACATTAAACAGCCATTAAGGAGCCTTGGACTTAACGGAGGGGGAGGGGTTAAAGAGCCTTGCCCAGAAGTTATTTTGGTCTTCTGTGGCCACACTAATGCATAGCTTAGCAACTGTATTCAACTAAGAGGCACACTAGTGCTGCGTTGTGTGATTATGAAGTGGTTCTTGTTTTAAACAGAGCCAATTTCATTGTAGAGGAGCTTTATTCCTGGAGGATTTGTTAATCAAGGTGTCCCAGTGATAGAGTTCTGTTTTAAATATATTGTAAGAAATCACAGGCCTCGGCTAGGGAGCAAGCAAATAAAGCATTTGATGCTGGGCTTATCTGTTGTGAATTAACAGGTGAAAAGATCTTTGAAGCCAACCCAGGACTGGGAGACTTGACAAAGCATCTAAAATATAACCTGACTGAACTCTCAAACTATTAGTGGAGCAAAACATCTATATACACACTCGAAATGAAAAGAGGTTTGAGTGTCTGATATGGGATATTTTCTCCTTCGCTTATTTGTACTGCAGAATTCCTTCTTGTGTAGAATGAATTGAGGCCACATCAACAAATTATTTTCTATGGATCATTCACCAAGTCTCGGAAATAGTCATATTCTTCAGAATCTGAGTCTTTCTTTGCTAGGTATGAAGTATAAATGTATCTGTAGACCAAGAAAGAATTATAGAATAAGGAATTAACATCAATATATGTCAGAAATAACTTCAGTTAAAATTAAACATAGTGGGGCTGGTGGAGAGTACACTACTGTCATTGGAGTTAAAAGTTTAAGCAAAGCAGTGAAATAGTTCTCATTGGATGAAGTAAGGATGGTTCCTGGAGGAGTTGAAAATTTTAGAACGGTCTGAATGACAGAAGAGATGTTTGGTGAGCCACAGAGAGGGATACAATCTGATCTTGTTTCTTAGCAGAACCGGAGTAGCAGCAGAATGACCAAATAAAAGGATTTATGAAATTAAGAGAGATACTGGGTAAAGAAATCATCTCAGATTTCTGGGGGCAAATTGTTTAAATAAATACTCTGGAGCAGCTCTCTCTATTTTCTCTCTACCCTCCTTCCTTAATACCTTACAGTATAGCATCCATCTACTGTCACTATTCTATTAAAACCAGTGTCAATGTAATTTCAGGCTAAGTTCACAAACCTATTGCCCTTTACTCAATCCTCTTTCTTCATGATCTCTTTGCCATATTTGGTGTACCTTCTCAAAACTAATTGTTGGTCTTGGTGATACTGTGCCTTTCTAGCTTTCCTTTTGCTTTTTAAAAAATATCCCTTCTGTTTCCCTCCTTGTCTTTTTTTCCTCCTTTTCTGTATTCATTCTCTTGTAAGACTATCTACTTTTTTTATTGAGGTAACATTGGTTTATAACATTATATAAATTTCAAGTGTACATCATTATATTTCAACTTCTGTATAGACTACATTGTGTTCACAACCAAAAGTCTAGTTTCCATCCATCACTGTACAAATGTGCCCCTTTACCCCTTTTGCCCCCCACCCCCACCCTCTTTCCCCTCTAGTAACCACCAATCTGTTCTCTGTATGTATCTGTTTATTTGTTTATCTTCCACATATGAGTGAAATCATATGAGTGAAATCATATGGTATTTGTCTGGTATTTGTCTTTCTTTGTCTGACTTATTTCGCTTAGCAAAATACCCTCAAGGTCCATCCACGTTGTCGCAGATGGCAAGATTTCATCTTTTATTATGCTGAGTAGTATTCCATTTTGTGTGTATATGTATACATACCACATATTCTTTATCCATTCATCTGTTGATGGGCACTTAGGTTGTTTCCAAGAAGACCATCTACTTTTCAAGTTGCAGTTATATAGTCTGTTGGCATAGCTTCAGAAAGTAGGTGATCTATTAATATAATTTAGCGTCCCAAGTGGCTGATGGCAAATCTTTCCTAAATAAAGTGGGGGAAATTGAGGCAGAGAAGTGCTTTGTAATTTGATAAGTATTAAAACAATGTATTAATGTTGGATCTAACTTGAACATAAGGTTTCTAACTCCCAGGCCTGTTTTAGAGCCCTTTAGAAGATGTTTTTCCAGGTTTATTCTATCAGCACATCTTAAGCATCCTGAGCACTTTTTGCTTATCAGTACAGTGGCTGCTTAACTAAATTATCCAATCCTTAACAACCCTTAATAGCTCTTATTTGTGAGTATTTACACAAGTTTGGTGAATAAAAAATATATATATAAAGGAAACCTAGTAAATCAATAGGACCTGTGCCATAAGGAGGCATTTTAAGTCCTCTTTTGCCAAGATCTGTATGTGTGTGTGTGTGAGAGAGAGAGAAAGAGAGAGAGTTCAATCTTACTTTTGCCCATTAAGTTGCTTAGTTAAGTGGTTTATTTAATCCTAGTTCAGTTGATAGTGCATTAATCAAGAAGGAATATCCAGTGCATGACCAACTCAATGACTGAAATATCCTGCGGCCAGGAGTCCCTTAATATATGTAGCATATCTTATATATTTAGTAAGACTATTTGGGCCTGAAAGTATAGGAGAACAAAGGATGAATTACCTGGCAACCAACTTTTGTTGTTGTTCTCAACTTTGTGTGATATTACAGTAATATGTTTAACATGAACCAGTGTCTCCCTGTCTTCTTGGGGTAAGCGGAGCAAAGCTTCTAGATGATCTGCTCCACACTATAATATTTAAATATACCACTGGTGCCAGCTGTTTACGTATAGTCCAGGGTGCCTCATAGAATTTCTTAGATGAATTGTAAATTTTGGCAGCCAATAATTTTCTTGTTACTTATTTTTGGTTTACTTGGCAAATGCTCTAAATTTGTGTAATCTTTTCATCCATACACCCCCAAAACAGACAACTGAAGTAGTATGATAAGTGAAATACAGTGCTTTGCTTTTTATTTGAATAAAATATTGAGCTTTAAAGGGCATATATGCTTATACTTAATTTATAGACAGGGAAGGTGTACCTCCTTTAAGCTTTTTTACTTTTTATTATGGAAAATTCAAACATATACACAGACAGACTAGTACAATGGACTTCCCATGTGTGTATACGTCACCCAGCTTCAACAACTATCAAACCATGGTCATTTTTTAAGTAAAATTTGAATTTACAAATTTGGAAAATTAATTATGGATTCTTTGTTTATATCTAAGAACTTGATAGGATTCAGGGATAATTTGGGAAGTTCTGGGGATAAGAATAATAACAAAAATCAGTATTTATATATTGATGCCAAGCTCTTTTTAAGTGCTTTACTTGTATTAAATGCTTAATTCTCACAAAACTCCATTTTATGGGAACTATATTATTACAATTTTACAGGTAAAAATCGTCTGAGGCATAGAATGGTAAAGTAATGTGTCTAAGGTACCCAGCTTGTAAGTGAAAGAATTGGGATTTGATTCAAGGAAACCTGGCTCCAAAAATCTATGTTTTTTTTTTTTTCCAAGTAAAATATTTTTTCAAATGAGACAACTGTAGAAATTTAAATACTGGCTAGACATTTGATTAGCAATTGTTAATTTTTTAAAAATTGTTTTATTGAGGTTATATTGGCTTATAACATTGCGTAAATTTCAGGTGTACATTATTAAATTTCAGTTTCTGTATAGTCTGCATTGTGTTCATCAGCAATAGTCTATTTTTTCTTTGTCACCATACCTGTGTGCCACTTTATCCCTTTTGCCCTCCCACAACCCCCTTCCCTTCTGGTAACCACCAATCTGTTCTCCTTATCTATGTGTTTGTTTATCTTCTGCATATGAGTGAAATCATACAGTATTTGTCTTTCTCTGTCTGACTTCTTTCACTTAGCAGCATACCCTCAACGTCCATCCATGTTGTCACAAATGGCAAGATTTCATCTTTTTATGGCTGAGTAGTATTCCATTATATATATGCCACATCTTCTTTATCCATTCATCCATTGATGGGCCCTTGGGTTGCTTCCACGTCTTGGCTATTGTGAATAATGCTGTGATGAGCATAGGGGTGCATATATCTTTTTGAATTATTGATTTCATGTTCTTTGGATAAATGCCCAGTAGTGAGATAGCTGGATCATATGGTATTTCTATTTTTAGTTTTTTGAGAAATCTCCATACTGTTTTCCATAGTCGCTGCACCCATTTGCATTCCCACTAGCAGTATATGAGGGTTCCCTTTTCTCCTCATCCTCTCCAACACATGTTATTTCTCGTCTTGTTAATTATAGCCATTCTGACGGATGTGAGGTGATATCTCATTGTAGTTTTGAATTGCAATTCCCTAATAATTAGTGATGTTGAACATCTTTCATGTGCCTCTTGGCCATCTGTATATCTTCTCTGGAAAAATGTCTATTCATGTCCTCTGCCCATTTTTTGATTGGATTGTTCACTTTTTTTGTTGTTGAGTTGTATGAGTTCTTTATATACAAAAATCTACGTTTTTAGCCACCACAAAAGGGATAAGATGGAGAAAATTAATGTGATATCCAATTGGAAGTCAATCAGAAATGAAAGCTATATTGTATGAAATTATAATGTATGCCAATAGGGAAATTCTAATTTTATAAAAATTTGATTAACTCAACTTTTCAGGGCTACATATGGTTCACAAAGTACAGGCATACCTATAGATTGAAAGTGAACCCAATTAAGATGGCAAAAACTCTCTAAATTTTATTTTGTAGTCTGCATTCTATCATACCATATCATCTTTATCAATTAAGATCACTTTGGCTAACAGAAAACTCAACTCCAAGTGGCTTTAACAAAACAAAATATCTTTACATATATCTTGGTAAGGGGCTCACTATTTGCACCTATCTTTCCTATTTTTTTCACTCAACAATTTTTATTGAATACTTTTCACTCAGAAATACTTCAGTTGAAATCTGAAAGATGAATAGGAATTAACTAGGCAAAGAAAGGAATGACTAGGAGAGATTCTGGACAGAAGAAATACCCTGTGCCAAGACTCAGTAGCGTAAAAAAGCATGGTATATTCAAGTGACCAAAAGAATACTGGTGTGGCAAGCACAGAGAACAAAGGGAAGATTGGTTTAAGAAAGAAAACTTAGGGGGTCGACCCGGTGGCAGAAGCGGTTAAGTGCGAGCGCTCCGCTGCAGTGACCCGGGGTTTGCAGGTTCGGATCCCGGGCGCGCACCGACACACCGCTTGTCAAGCCATACTGTGGTGGCGTCCCATATAAAGTGGAGGAAGATGGGCACGGATGTTAGCTCAGGGCCAGTCTTCCTCAACAACAAGAGGAAGATTGGCAGATGTTAGCTCAGGGCCGATCTTCCTCACAAAAAAAAAAAAAAGAAAGAAAGAAAACTTAGATTTAAGATGCAGGCAGAGGTCAGACTCTGCAGGGCATTGTAGGCCACAGTGAGGGTATTAGCTTTTAGCCTAATAGTGTCGGGAAGCTATTGAAGGACTTTAAGAGGGGGATACTGTGATAAGCTTCACATTAAAAATTTTTTTAACTTTTTTTTGGAAATAATTTAGACTCACAAGAAGTTTCAAAAATAATACAGGGAGTTCCAGTGTGCCCTTTACCCGTATTCTCCCAGTGATAACATCTTACATAACCATAGTACAATTATCAAAACCAGGAAACTGACATTGATACAATACTAATAACTAAACTACAGACCTTTTTTGTATTTCACCAGTTAGCTATAAGTGTTTAAAATTTCCCTCTGGCTGCAGTGTAGAGAATGCTTTGGAGGACTAGAGTGGATGTGGGGAGACCAGTGAGGAGGCTGTTGCAGTCAATGAGGTGAGGTGATGGAGGCTCAGACTAGAGTATTGGCAGTGGAGATGCTGAAAATTGGATTCAATAGATATTTAGGAGGTAAAATAAACAAGACTAGGTGATTCATTTAATGGGATGTTGAGAGAAGAAAGTTAACGATGACTTCTAGGTTTTTGGCTTGGAGAACTGGGTAGAAGGTGGTGCTATCCACTGAGATACGGACTAGGTTTGTGGGAGGAAGATAAGCTCACCTTTGGATAGACAGGTACAACTGTTGAGTAGACAGTTGAATGTGAAACTCTGAAGCTCATAAAAGGGGCTACTTAGTATTCTATAGAATGGATGTATCATGACATATTTAATAACCTGTTCCTGTTAGACATCAGAATTGTTTTCAAGTTTTTCCTCTTACAAACAGTGGTGCAGTAAACGTAATTGTAGCTAAATCTTTAACATCCTTAATGATTTCCTCAAGATAAATTCCCAGAAGTGCTATTTCTGGGCCAAAGAACATATATATTTTATTTTTAATACTATTCTCTAAATCATTAAAAACATAACCTGATACCTCATTAGCAGTTTTTAAGCTAGAATACTTGGTGTGGAAGGTCTTGAGACTTTCTGGTAGACTGTAACGTTGTTGTTAAGCACCAAGACACATCATAACCAATCAAAGTTTGTGGTGCTGTCTGTGGAATCAGTGGGTTCGCAGGCATGAGAAGAAAGTTCAATATTCTAAGAGAGGCTAGAGGCTGGTCTATAATGGAAAGGAACTGAGAAAATTACGAAAAGGAAAAGCAGTGTCTGAAGTTCTATCAGCCACTGATATAGTATGTTGTGATAATAACCATCTTAATCCATTCCTCACTACATATTTTTTATTTAAAAAATTAGAGAATTTCTGAGGCCAGCCTGGTGGCGTAGTGGTTAAGTTCGCATGCTCCACTTGGGCGGCCCAGGGTTCGTAGCTTTGGATCCTGGGTGCGGACCTACACACCGCTTATCAGGCCATGCTATGGCAGACGTCCCACATATAAAACAGATGTTAGCTCAGGGCCAATCTTCCTCAGGAAAAAGAGGAGGATTGGCAACAGAGGTTAGCTCAGGGCTAATCTTCCTCACCAAAAAACAAAAAAAATAAGAGAATTTATCTACTTTTTAGGAAAGTAAATTTTGTTTCTATAGAATTCATTCTATATCAAACTTTTGCTGTTCCTTGAAGCAAAGTGTATTTGAGAAGTTACTCTTAAAGAGACTCATAAAGTCTCATATTTTTCATGACCTCTGCACATTTACAAACCAGAACCATGTTGCACCTGAAAGTATTCTGGAGACTCTTTTTAATACTTAAAAGGTCATGCCCAGTTCCAAATTAGATCCAGAGAGTGCTTTGTTCAGCCACATTTATGAAATGTCCCTTGTTAGCCAGAGCAGAGCCTGACATCTAAGTAGAATGAAGACTATTTCCTGTGTGCAGTACATTCTTTGAAAGAGATAACTGCAGTGCAATGGAAAGAGCATTAAAACAATACTTTAAAAATTTAGGTAAAAGTATAAGAAAATGTATTTATGATCTTGGGGTAGGGAAATTGTTCAGATAAATCAATGATCAACCATAACATAAAAAGTTGATAAATTCGAGACAGTAAAATTTGAAATTTCTGTTCATCAAAAGACACCATTAATATGTGAAAAGACAACCTACAAACTGGGAGAACACATTTGTAACACATGTAACAGACAAAGGATTGTTACCTAGGATATATAAAGAATTTCTCAAAATCAGTTTTAAAAAAAAAGACACCCGTTAGGAAAATGGTTTGAATAGGCAGTTCACAGAATGATCAATAAATGTGAAAAGCCTCATTCTCACTCGTAACAAGAAAATGCAAGTTAACACCACCAAGTTAATATTTCATGCCCATCGAATTTGCAAAAGTTACCAAGTCTCACAGTTCCAATTTTTGGCCAGAATGTAGAACATTGAGCCATTTTCTACACTGCTTGTGGGAGTGTAACTAGGTACAACCACTTTGGAGAACAATATGGCAATATCTATTAAAGTTGACGATGTATATAACCTATGACCCAGCACTTTAATACTTCTAGGTGAATTCCCAGAGAGATTCGCTCATGATAAATTAGGAGACATGCACCTGAATATAGTTTTAAAGGCACATCATTTAGAATAACAAGAAATTTGAAACAACTTAAATCTCCATGAGCAGGGGAATGCATAAATAAATTATAGTATATTTATACAGTGGAATAATATACAGTAAGGGAAAATGAATGAACTAGAGCTACGTGAATCAGTATAGAGGAGTATCACGAACAGTGCTGAAGAAAAAAAGCAAGTTGCAGAATAATAATACATAATGGAACAGTTTATATAAAGTTTAAAAATATCCCAAACAATTCTATATATGTCTTAGAAATATTTATTTTACTTAGAAGTGTATATAGAGAGGCATGGAAATGATAAACATGAAATTCAAGATGGTATTGAACTGTTGGGCAAAGAAGGGCAAGGTGATCAGGAATGAGGTACATAATATAAATTCAACTGTATTGGCAATGTTTTATTTCTTAAGTTGAGTAATAGGGACATCAGTATTCATTGTATGATTCTTTGTGCCTTTTTATAAATTTTAAGCATTAAAAAATGTTTTTTAAAGAGTATTAGATTACATTTAGAGTCAGGAGCAAACGCTAGCTTGCCACTAACCAACTGTATGACCTTAGGCAAGTCACTTCCCAGAGAGAATTGGAACAACTTTTATGACTGCAAAAGTTGGGCCTATTTAAACTCATTTTCAGACTATAACAAGCACTTGCCAATGACTATCTGGCAATATCTGTGCTGTTTTTCTCAGTTTCACCTAAGTTCATTAAAATAAAAAGAAAATTATGGATAAAGGCTCAAAATACTAAAACAAAACCATTGCAATGTCAGAAACCTTGCCTTTGGTCTAACACATACCTGACCACATTGTGTTTAAACTGTTTTGAGTTCTTTATTCTATCCCTGGCTACATGATATCTTGTAGACAGGTGCTAGGCCTACAGATTGAAGGTTCTACATGATTGAGAACCAGTCACCTGTATTTAAAGGCCTGAAGCAAGCAAACTTAAGTGATCAAAGAAAAGGTTCAGTAGTTGCTGTTTTTTCTTTTAGTATGTTAAGATTTTTGTGGATGGCTTTAATAATTATGTATAGCTGATACAGATACTAAAATTTCAGGGATGCATCCATACCAACCCTTCTGTGAACATTCTCTGTATTAAAATGCATTTTGTCTTTTTAGCATTTGAAAAAGATGATTCAAAGGATGATTTTTTTCAAAACTTGTTTTAGAAAAATGGTTCACATTACCATGCAAGATACCTAACATAACTGAATTCTATTGTTCTTAATCATCATTATCCTAACTTATATTTGAGAAAGGATGTGCTTTATGTTCTCATATTTCTTTGATATAAAGTAGATAAGATTTCCAATTATTTCTTTTGAAATATACAACTCAAAGGATCATAGAAATCGGAGTTGGAAACATAAAGTTATTTAGTCTGCTTAGAAGGCTGAGGTTGTGATTTAATCATCATCTCTACATCCACGAAGTATTATTACAAAAGGATGCCAACCATCAGTTCTTCTCTCCCAAGGACAAAGCTAAAAGAAACAGGCTTAAACTATATTGGGAGTGTTAGGTTACGTGTAAGGAAGAAATGTTCAATAATGAGGTTTATTAAATACTTGATTGGTCAACCAAAGAAGATAGCTGAATGTCACTCCTGAGAAAAACCTTATGAAATAGGATAGGCAATCATCTAATATGATTGGCTCGTGGGAATGATCTTCATGTAACTAATTGGTCTCTTAGGATTCCTTCCAAACTTTGGATTCTGTGAACATAATTTGATTAAAACCTGTTACCAAAATAAATGTGTAGTTTTTAATACTAGGTAGAATTGTTTTATAAGTTTACAGTAAGTGTCTACCAAATTGGCGTAGCAATCTAGAATACCCTGGAGCCTCATCATAATGTTGTCATAGAATCTTTGTTATTGATGTTGTTATTGTTTAAACTGGAACATTAATCTAATAGATGAGGAAACTGAGGATCAGAGGTTAAGTAACTTGCTTAAGGTCATAAAGTGGCACAGGACTAGAACCTAGCTCCATATTTCTACTGGTTTAGAGCTTTCTATCTCATCACCCTAGGAGCTTGGGCTTTCTGTTCTGGGACTGCTTGGAGGTGAGGATTTCTTTTAACAAGGGCTTTCTGAAACATCCTAAGTAATTCCCCTGAGATATGTCCTGGACCAACTTACTTAATGTCAAATTCTGTTCTGTATCAGAGTTACAAGAAGTGTAGGAGGAGCTTCAGCAACCTTGAAATTAAGAAACACTCGCTTTCTCTGCCTCTAGAGGGGCCTGGGTAGTTATGTATAGTCAGTCTCCCCTACTGTTCTCAAAGGAACTATGTCTGTTTTTGCTCACTACTGAAACTACAGTGCTTGGTACAGCGAAGGTACTCAAATATCTAAGTGAGTGAATGGATGAATGAATGACATTAACTTTATTATTAATCAGACATATATTGTTGCACTGGGCTGCTGGCTATTTTTAAAGCTGGGTACATCCTCTCTTTTGTTTTTCAAAATGCCTCTCCAGGTAAGTGTTTTTTTTTTTTGAAATTTTTTACCCTCTTTGCTTAGAAAAGTGAGACAAAGCTAAACTAAACTAAAAAACCTTTTCACTGTTTTCCAGGTAGGAGCTTCCATGATGGTTTGCCTCTTTTGGTAAAGTCAAACTCACTGCAGCAATTAACATGTTGTGTATTAAACCTAGCACCAACACAAAATGCTTTAATTAAGCAACCACCTCAAAGAGGTGGTTGAAATTAAGCAGCTGGGGCTGGCCCCATGGCTTAGCAGTTGAGTGCGCACACGCTGCTACTGGCGGCCCGGGTTCAGATCCCGGGCGCGCACCGACGCACCGCTTCTCCAGCCATGCTGAGGCCGTGTCCCACATACAGCAACTAGAAGGATGTGCAACTATGACATACAACTATCTACTGGGGCTTTGGGGAAAAAAAGGAGGAGGATTGGCAATAGACATTAGCTCAGAGCGGGTCTTCCTCAGCAAAATGAGGAGGATTAGCATGGATGTTAGCACAGGGCTGATCTTCCTCACGAAAAAAAAAAAAGAAAGAAATTAAGCAGCTGTGGTCCCTGCTTGTAATCTAACTCAGACAATACTGATCAGTACATGCTGTATGTATAAAAGGACTCAAAGCTATACAAATGACAAATAGGTATTCTAAATTATTTACATACATATATTTGACTTGGTATATAACATACTCCAATACAGGAAAACCCAATATACAAACATTTGAATTTTAAGATGAACAAACAGAGCTTTAGGTTATAGCGTATCTACCATTCGTTGACTGCCTACTATGTGCCAGGCATTATGCTGAGGGCTCTCTATATTTTTTCTTTTTTTTTTAATTTTTTGTTTATTGCAGTAACATTGGTTTATAACATTGTAAAAATTTCAAGTGTACATCATTGTACTTCTATTTCTGCATAGATTACATCATGTTCACCACCAAAATACTAATTACAACCCATCACCACACACATGTACCGAATTATCCCTTTCACCCTCCTCCCTCCCCCCTTCTGCTCTGGTAACCACCAATCCAATCTCTGTCCCTATGTGTTTGTTTATTGTTGTTATTATCTACTACTTAATGAAGGAAATCATACGGTATTTGACCTTCTCCCTCTGACTTATTTCACTTTGCATTATACCCTCAACGTCCATCCATGATGTCACAAATGGCTGGATTTCATCGTTTCTTATGGCTGAGTGGTATTCCATTATGTATATATACCACATCTTCTTTATCCATTCGTCCCTTGATGGGCACTTAGGTTGCTTCTAAGTCTTGGCTATTGTGAATAACGCTGCAATGAACACATGGGTGCATGTACCTTTACAAATTGGTGTTTTCAAGTTCTTTGGATAAATACCCAGCAGTGGGATAGCTGGATCATATGGTAGTTCTATCCTTGATTTTTTTGAGGAATCTCCATACTGTTTTCCATAGTGGCTGCACCAGTTTGCACCCCCGCCAGCAGTGTATGAGAGTTCCCTTCTCTCCACATCCTCTCCAACACATGTTGTTTCCTGTCTTGTTAATTATAGCCATTCTGACGGGCGTCAAGTGATATCTCATTGTAGTTTTGATTTGCATTTCCCTGATAGTTAGTGATTTTGAACATCTTTTCATATGTCTGTTGGCCATCTGTATATCTTCTTTGGAGAAATGTCTCTTCAGGTCTTTTGCACATTTTTTAATTGGGTTGGTAGTTTTTTTGTTGGTAAGATGCATGAGTTCTTTATATATTTTGGAGATTAAGCCCTTATCAGATGTATGCTTTGCAAATATCTTCTCCCAATTGTTAGGTTGTCTTTTCGTTTTGTTGATGGTTTCCTTTGCTGTGCAGAAGCTTTTTAGTTCTATGTAGTCCCATTTGTTTATTTTTTCTATTGTTTCTCGTGCCCGGTCAGACGTGGTGTTTGAAAAGATGTTGCTAAGACTGATGTCGAAGAGCGTACTGCCTATGTTTTCTTCTAGAAGTTTCACAGTTTCAGGTCTTACATTCAAGTCTTTAATCCATTTGGAGTTAATTTTTGTGTATGGCGTAAGGTAAGGGTCTACTTTCATTTTTTTGCATGTGGCTATCCAGTTTTCCCAACACCATTTGTTGAAGAGACTTTCTTTTCCCCATTGTATGTTCTTGGCTCCTTTGTCAAAGATTAGCTGTCCATAGATGTGTGAGTTTATTTCTGGGCTTTCGATTCTATTCCATTGATCTATGTGTCTGTTTTTGTGCCAGTACCATGCTGTTTTGGCTACTACAGCTTTGTAGTATATTTTGAAATCAGGGAGTGTGATACCTCCAGCTTTGTTCTTTTTTCTCAGGATTCCTTTAGCTATTCGGGGTCTTTTGTTGTTCCATATAAATTTTAGGATTCTTTGTTCTATTTCTGTGAAAAATGTTGTTGGAACTTTGATAGAGATTGCATTGAATCTATAGATGGCTTTAGGAAGTATGAACATCTTAACTATGTTAATTCTTCCAATCCAAGAGCACGGAATATCTTTCCATTTCTTTGTGTCTTCTTCAATTTCTTTCAGAAATGTTTTATAGTTTTCGGTGTACAGATCTTTCACCTCTTTGGTTAAGTTTATTCCTAGGTATTTTATTCTTTTTGTTGCAATTGTAAATGGGATGGTATTCTTAATTTCTCTTTCTGCTACTTCGTTGTTAGTGTACAGAAATGCAACTGATTTTTGTATGTTGATTTTGTATCCTGCAACTTTACCATATTCGTTTATTACTTCTAAAAGTTTTCTGGTGGATTCTTTAGGGTTTTCTATATATAAAATCATGTCATCTGCAAATAGTGACAGTTTCACTTCTTCCTTTCCAATTTGGATCCCTTTTATTTCTTTCTCTTGCCTGATTGCTCTGGCTAGGACTTCCGGTACTATGTTAAATAGGAGTGGTGACAGTGGGCATCCTTGTCTGGTTCCTGTTCTTAGAGGGATGGCTTTCAGTTTTTCACCATTGAGGATGATATTAGCTGTGGGTTTCTCATATATGGTCTTTATTATGTTGAAGTACTTTCCTTCTATACCCATTTTATTCAGAGTTTTTATCATAAATGGATGCTGTATCTTGTCAAATGCTTTCTCTGCATCTATTGAGATGATCATGTGATTTTTATTCTTCATTTTATTAATGTGGTGTATTACGTTGATTGATTTGCGAATGTTAAACCATCCCTGCATCCTTGGAATAAATCCCACTTGATCATGGTGTATAATCTTTTTAACGTATTGTTGTATGCGATTTGCTAGTATTTTATTGAGGATTTTTGCATCGATGTTCATCAGTGATATTGGCCTGTAATTTTCTTTTTTTGTGTTGTCCTTGTCTGGTTTTGGTGTCAGGGTAATGTTGGCTTCGTAGAATGAGTTAGGGAGCTTCCCCCCCTCCTCAATTTTTGGAAGAGTTTGAGAAGGATAGGTATTAAGTCTTCTTTGAATGTTTGGTAGAATTCACCAGGGAAGCCGTCTGGTCCTGGACTTTTATTTTTGGGGAGGTTTGTGATTACTGTTTCGATCTCCTTACTGGTGATTGGTCTATTCAAATTCTCTACTTCTTCTTGATCCAGTTTTGGAAGGTTGTATGATTCTAAGAATTTATCCATTTCTTCCAGATTGTCGAATTGGTTGGCATATAGCTTTTCATAGTATTCTCTTATAATCTTTTGTATTTCTGAGGTTATATTTTCTAATTCTTGCAAAAACGCTACACAATAGACATTATCCTCAACATGCAGACAGAGAAATAGGCTTGGAGAAGTTAAGTATTCTACCCATTGTCACATTGTAAATAAGGCAGAATTCAAAGCCAGGTTACCTGAATTGATAATCTGTGATTTTTCTATTGCACTATCTACCTTTTGTTATGTAGTAGAAGGAACATTGGATAAGTAATCAAGATATCTGGGTTTTAGACCTTGTTCTGCCTTGAGGAAGTCACATCTAATCACTCTACACTTCAGTTTTTCTATTCATATAACGGAGAAGGATCATTTATTGTCAGTAGTAAGGCATGCCTGTGGTGACAGTATTTCCTAAATGAATAGTCTTGACCCATTCTATGAACAGGAGAGAGTATTTAATATTGAGATTATTAACATAGCTAAGGCCCTTTTGTATTTCATTGGAAGTACATGTTATTTTTCCAACAAATATTTGTTGAGTACTTAAAATATGCAAGGCACTGTGCTACGCAGTGGAGATACAATGGTGTGGGGAGACAAAAAGACAGTGAATCCCACCTTCATGGGGCTTACAATAATTTAGTGGAAGAGACAAATATCAGAAATCAGCAGTAAATGTAAAATTTACAACTGTTACACACTACAAAAGAGAGAAATATCATGCCATGAAAATATGATAAGGTGCCTTGACTTAGTCATAACAATGAGGGATGCCTTTCTGAGGAAGTGATGATAAGGCTGAGATCTGAAGGAAGAATAGCAGTTAACTACACAGAGATGAGAATAGGAAAGAGAGTTCCAAGCAGAGGGAATAGCACATGCAAGGTCCTGTGGTAGGGGGGAGCATGACGAATTTGAACAAATGAAAGGATTCAAGTATAGCTGGAGCAGAGAGAAGGAGAGAGTGAAGCAAGAAGAAAGGTGAAGGGTAGGTAGAGACAAAACCAGGGCAGGGCTCATAGGTCATGTTAAGAACTTGGTTAAGTTCTGACTAAATCCAGCTTGCTTTGGACTCCATGAAAAAGGAATGATGCAATTTTATATTGTATACTTCTGTTTACCCGGTGTTTTTACAGAGAAATTATGTGGTTATATGCCCTCCACACATCAACAATAAGAAGAGTAAACAGTAGTTGGAAATATGACTGAGTAATGAATGACATACAGTTGTAAATGGAAACTAGGAAGAAAATTCTATAGATAAGGAGAATTAAAATCTCTGACACATAGTATCTTAAGAAGATTTAATCCGCTAAGTAGGCACAATTTAAAATACAACATAGTCTTTGAATAGCTATTGTACAGGATACTGCTAAATAAGAAAAATAATGCTGTATATGATTAAGAGCTACAGTGAGTGGGACAGATAAATACTGATGGAAGTGAGAGAGAAAAAATGACTGTGGGCTAGCATAGTCTGAGAAAACATTATGTAGATAATTGGAGTTGAATTCATCTCTGGATACTGGGTAGGATATGTATTACTGGAGGAGAGCACACTAGATACCGCTACCATGTCTCAAAAACATGAATAATAATTTAAGATTTTGGAGGGTAGAAGAAAGGAAATTGATTTCTTAGCCTTTTCCTCTGCTACCACAATTCTCCCATCCAGAGTAGATAATCTAAAGACAAGTTGGGCAGTTATTTCCTAGACCAGACCTTGTGTGCTTTTACCTAGTAACCACTTTTAATATCATACACTTTCAAAGTACAACAGTACCTTAGAGACCATCTGGTCTACTTCCTTTATTAAATAGATTGGGAAACAGGCTCCTGTCGTGCACTGGATCAGAGCTATCAGTGTCCACCCATCTGATCACTAGCAGGGAATACTCAGAGAGATATCATCTAAAGAGAGAAGTAGTGGCAGGAGAAGACCTGTCGGTATAAAGTGTCAGTATAAAGAATGTGAACTTTGGAATCAGAAGAGCTGGCTTCCCAGGCCTGGTACTGCCAGGGACCTTGAACAAATCACTTCGTATCTCTGAATTTAAATTTCCTCAAGTATAAAATGGGGCTAAGAAAAGTATTTCCTCTACAAGTGGGTATAAGGGGTAAATGAAATTATGAGTAAAAGTTTTTATAGTAAAAATTACTTCATAAATTATGAAACCTTATGCAAATATCAAGTGCTGTCTTGACAGGATACACGAAACCAATGACAGCAACTGTACTGAACTTAGAGTTGTATTTTGGCTTCCTCTTTTTTCTCATCCCTATTGTCTTAATTTTATTATTTTTATTATTTGTATATTATATATTTGTTGTATGTCATTTATTACAGGGAGAGGATACAAATTACAACCAAACAAAGGAAGAGACTCAAAGCAGAGTCAGGGAGGGTTCCATTGTCCTCAGGAGGAGTTACCCTCCCAGTATCAATAAGTGTCAATACACAAAGAATATTGCCAACCCAGGAAGCTCACTTGAGCTTTGGTGTCCATACTTTTATTGAGGCTATGTAGACAGGATTGATCGATTTATTGCCCATGTGGCTGAATTCAGTCCCTAAGTCAACCGACACGCATGACCCAAAGCCCCCATACTAAGTGATATGGTTGGCCTTTCTGGCATGACCAGCCCCCACCCTAAGATTCTCAGGTGTGTAGTATCATACATGCACTTCTGGAAAAAATTGAATGCAGTTAAGATCTTGCTGGCAAATATTGTGTTTGATAACAGGGCTGTTGAGGTACCCCATGAGTAGCTAGGTATATTGTATCCCTTTGAAGGTGAAGGCAAACTGCCAGCTGAGAGGCTATTGAAATAGGTACTGAATATTAACCAAGTCTACAAAAGCAAAATATTTTCCAATTGTCGATTGGATGGAGACAGTAATTTTAATATTATTGGGTATGGGGGCCTTAATGAGGAGTACCAAGGCATTAAGGTTGCAGTAATTGATTGTTAAATGTCGTTCATTTTTATTAGATTTAGGCATTGGCCAAATTGGGCTGTTCAAGGGGAAGATAGCAAGAATAAGGGCCTCTTTCTTCATAATGGTCCTAATAAAGGTCCCATGAAGGTCTTGCATAATGGGTCCTAATTCCTGTAGGCCTTGTTTTAATCATATTGAGTTCATATTAACTATTTTAACTGTGGTGGGAGGAGGTCCTTGGGTACCATTTGTCAAGATTATTGTAAGTGCCAAATAATGTTATTTCAGTCTATTACTCTTTGAGTCAGAGCATCAATGCCCATTATGGGATACTTTAGGTTGATGAGCACTATAACTATGGGGAATTTAGGCAAAGTAATAGTTCCAGTTGTTAAGGTGAGGCATACCTGTTTGTCCTCTGTTTTATGTCTGGTAACTCTCCTAAAAGTATAGGGGGTACCTTGTTTAAATTTAGTGGGAGGCCCAGTATTGATTAAGACCATGAAAATTTGTCAATTGGTGCATCTCAGTAAATGTTAAAATTAATTTAGAACCCGTGTTGTAGAGCAAAAGCCAATTGGCACCCTGTTTACCTTTCTGTTGCATAAATTTTGGATTTCTAGTCGGGGTAAAATTATGGACTTCTGTTTTAGTTTTTGTTTTCTCTCCTTGTATCAAGGTTTTTTCTTTTGTTTTTGCGATTATTGGACATACTTTGGAGGGAAGAGGTCCTTTCTACCCT
Source organism: Diceros bicornis minor (assembly GCF_020826845.1). NCBI lineage: Eukaryota > Metazoa > Chordata > Mammalia > Perissodactyla > Rhinocerotidae > Diceros > Diceros bicornis. The sequence goes on from NC_080781.1 coordinate 63,250,187, forward strand.
GCTCATAAGTTTCTTCCTCCTTAGATTCCTAATTCAGTACCATCAGGGTTAAGGGCCTCTCCCGTGGTGATTGTTGCTTTATTGGGTTTAAGGGCCCTGGGTTTAAGTCGAGTTTAAATTAACCTCTTGACATGTTGACAAGCCATGGCACTCCATTGAGTCCAGAATCTTTGTTGGTCCTTTTTACAGTTGTCCAACAGGGTGATGGTGTCCTCTGGACCTTTAAAAGGGTGGGAATAAAGCATTCAAGGCTGCTTTTCATAAGGGTCTGTGCCACTGGGTGCCATGAGTGTCTCTCTATAACCCTGAGGATCAGGCAGCAGCAGTAGCAAAGGAATTTCATAGGGTCCTAGTGAGCCATCTGACTTTTAGAGTGTGGACTTCAGCATGCCACGTGGTGACTACTCTTCTTCACATAACCAACCACCTAATGGGCCCATATATTGTAAAGAATATAGTCTTTCCCCTGAACACTCTATAAAATGAGGGCCAAGGACTCATTAAGACATACAACCAACAGTCATGAGGTAAGAGTCATTTCCCTGAGCCTAGCATCAGCCATGCCTTATGCTAGAATCAAAACACATGATTCAATATGAAACACATAGATAGGCCCTGACTGATATACACAACCCAGGGCTACTTTAAGGAGGGCCCCAATCCCATACTCCTATCCTTACATAGGAGTGTACCCTGACCAGCAGACAGCAAGCCAAAAGCAAGAGAAGAAAGACACCCAGGTGGTGATGGTTATTGCCTCAACATCCTACTCGAAGTGCCAATTGTCTTGTAGTTGTCCTGCAAGGAGTGGGATTAATACCCCCACCCAAAGTGTGGTTCAGATATTGAGATTGATGATGCCATACGTGCACTAAAAGTCTATGAAAAGGTTTATTACTGACATAATGAGGTTTTCTGGGGAGAGCAGGGCTGGTCTGAAATGGCTTGAGTGAAGAGAGAGGCGAGTGACTTTGGTTTTTACAGTGGTTAGTTGGTAGGGCCCAGGTGAGGTTTATTATGCTGTCTGTGACTGGCATGATTTGAACTTTCCTGCCAGCACCATGAGAAGGAGTGCCCAGGCCTTTCTTATCAGCTTTCCCTGACATGGGGCAAAAAAGGGAAGGAAAGAGGGGTGGGCCTTGAAAGCTATCATTGGTTATACGTCAAAAATGGAGTCAGACTCTTTATTATAATTTTTATCTCTAAAAACAAACTCCAGTGCTACCAGTAGAAGGCAAAGAAGCTTGCCAGCTAAACAAGAAAGCTACAATGGAAAGGAAATATGTTCAAATTTTTTTAAACTGCTAGTGTTTTTAAGGTATTGATGTTAATAATCTCCGATTTCTTCTTGCTAAATTCATCAGCCTTTTTTTTGCCATTATACTGAGAATTAAAATAGAGTGGTGATATTTATTTTCCTTCCACTATGTAATTCTATTTTGAGAAGTCCCATGTAATGTTAATGTTTTGCTTTATTTTGAACATACATGGTTTTATTTCTAAATATTTCTTATCTATCTTAAAATAAAGCCAAATATTACCTCACAAAAGCTGACCTCTCTGGTCTGTGTCAGTGGACTGCACTCTAGACTACAAACTAGTTGTGCTGTCTTGGGCAAACCTTTTATTTGGTGCCTCATATTCTTCATCTGTAAATTTATCCATCCAACAAAAGGTTTTTAAGTGTCTTCTATGAGATACATATTGAATGAGGTGCTGCGGGTACAAAGCTGAGTAAGGCATGGTCCCTGCTCTCAAAGAGCTCACAGTCTGATGGAGGACATATATGTCTGCAATTGCAATATGGTCTGGTAATTGCCATGTTAGAAGTGTGCATATGGTGCTGGGAACAATAGTTATAGGGATAATACCTTTACTCTCTTCCTCACTAGGAGAGGAATAAATTGAGAACAACCATATTAAAGTACTTTGAGATGTATAAAGCAAAACAAAAGCACAAATAGATACCCTCCCTCCTTTCCTCTAATTTATTCATTTTGAGCTTAAGTACTTAGAGCTTTGGGTACTCTTAAAATATATTTTTGGAATTTGAATTACTTTGGGGCAGTATTTGACATGTTTCTAATTAAGATTCAATTTTAGTTTCTAATGGTCTTATTCTCCAGATTATGGAACTGTGTGTTCCTCTTACCGTAATGGTTGAATGCTGCTAGAGCAAATGACACAACTGTGCAGATTGCTAATGCTATAAAATTATGGTTTCTAAAGACCTCAACTGGGCCTGTAGCACACCAGTTAGCAATCTTTGTATGTATCCTTAATTATTACCCTCTCCTATTGACAATGGCTGCCATTACAAACCTTTAATACCTTTCTCATGACCACTGCTCCATGCATTCTCCTTAATATAACCGCTGCCAGCTTCATCAGTATTATCTCCTATCATTCTTTCAGACACAGTTATGCTCCATCCCTATCTAACTATTGAGTGGGCCGTGTTGCTTTACTTATCTGTACCCTTGCACATGCTAGTCCTCTGCCTGGAATCCACCCCCTGACACCAAACTTAACTATCTTATACTTGTTTCAAGACTCAGTTCACATATCACCACTCTGTGAGGCCTTCTTTGACAGCTCAAGTATAGCTGGCCACTCCTTCCTTTGCACCACCACTATATGTAGTATTTTCTGCTACCATAGAATGTATTATACTGTATTGCACTTGTTTACTTTTATAACTATCTTCTCTAATAAACTGTGAAGTCCTAGAGAGCAGGGACTGTCTCATTTATCTTTTAATCCACATCTCCTAGTATAGTGCCTGGCACAAACATAAATTTTTATTGAGGGCAGAAAGGGAAGGAAACCACATAAATATTAGAAGTATACAGCTTCTTTGAGAACACAAAACTACTTTTTTATTACTTTCAAACTTTTAAGTTAATTTTCAATAGTATATCCCTATTTCCTTTTTCTCTCAACCTTTAGGAAAATTTCTTTCCATTTAATAGATGCTGAAAAACTCTTAAAAAGAACTTCAACAAAGACAGCTGTCTGACAGCTGTACCCCATCTGTGCTTTCAGGCCTGGGTAAAAACATCTGGTTACTTGAGAAGAGAAGCTCTGTACTAAAGGAGTTTCCCAGGCTAGTGATGATTAGTATTCTACAAATATGCTTTGCATTGTCCCGCTTTGACATGATAATGTATACAATTTGTGCCTCTAAATTATGAAGTTTCTTTTTGCTTGTGCACCTCAATGAAGGTAAAAAAAGAAATATTAGCATGTTGCTACATTTTTCCCATAAAAATTGCTTTTATAGTAAAAGACAACATCACGGTAAAGTAAGCGATTAATCCAGAGGAGTGTGTACATGTGTACCATACATTTATGCTATTAGGCAACAACCTATACCGTATAGAAATTTCTCTTCAAACAAAATAATCAAACTAAATTCCAAGCAAAGAATAACTTCTTTATTTCCCTGATTTGGAACTATCTCAGAGACTATTTCCATAAAAAATGATGTGGAATAAATGGAGTATAAAAGAACTGGTTCCCTGTGTCCAAATACCTGCAGTGCTATCTAGCTGTACTTAACCCTCCTTGATCAGCCTCTTATAACTTACTTGTACAGACCAATTCTGAAAAATATCTTATCAATTACTATGAGTAGCATCATAAACACATACACACAACACAGTCTATTTCAAATGTTCTGCCTTTAACAAAGCTGTGAGCAGCTATCAATAATGATAGTGTTTGAATTTCCAAAATTGTGTTTAAATACCACATATCTCAGATTTCACAACTGTGATCTAGTTTCATCCAATATCGTTTATGTTACATTCTGTAATCAAGGAATAAAATAAATCTTGAATGGTTAGTCTCACTAATAATTTAAAAGGAAACTGAATTTATAAATTTGGCAATTACCCTTCATTAGCTTAACTTTAATATTAGCACAGAATTGACAGCAGTTCAAATTTTAGTGCCAAGATATCCTGACCTCTGTGTGTGTGTGTGTGTGTGTCTGTAAAGATAGGAGTAAGCATACAGATAACATGAGGTGGCATGAGAATGGTGCCTAGCCCATTTGCAACACATTTTTTTCTTCTGGGTGCCCATTATATTGTATCTATACCTATTATATGGCACTTAAGTCCATGACTCTTGCTTCCACTGGAGTGCAACCTTCTTGAGAGAAGGACCATTTTTAATTCAATTTTAAATCTGCATGCTTTGCATATATCGAGTGATCAACAGTTGAGTGTTGAGCATACTTGGTAAGTATGCCACAACCGTTATTGAGAATTGAGGCCCTAACTCTTTACCATCCAAATTTTGTAGGTGTGTCCAGAGGTAGTATGGTTTTAAAGTAACTTACTAAGAAACTAGTGTGTCCAAAGGAAGCGTAATGTCTAGATGATCTGGAATCCCAAAACAATGGTTGAAGAATCTGTGTCGTAGAGCAGAGCACTGAGGGGCAATATAACACTTGCCTTTGAATATTTGAAAGGGCAGAACCAGAGTCAATGAGGGAGAGTGCTGAAAAGCCAATTTCAGCTCAGATTAAGAGAACATTTTCTAGTATCTGAGATGCCTCACAATTGAGTGGGATGCCTAAAACACTGAAGGTGACTATCTGTGTGGAAAACATTGTGTGGGAGATTAGACTAAATGAGTTCTAACATCCTTCTGTGATTCTATTAAAAATGAAAAAGGCATTGAATGGTAATGTTTCCTGTTATATTTTTCATTAGCCCATCAATGAAACAGTCTTTTTCAGCTTTTTAGATTGTTATACCATCTTATTCAATGACAGCCAGTGTACCCTTTAGCTCTTTCTGTTTGCTTTGTGTAGAATATTCTTCCCCTAGGTAAAGCTTCAAATAAGTGTCATTTTTATCACTCATATCTCAGCTCAAATGCTATCTCTTCAGAAAGGCCTTCCCTGACCGTCCTATTTAAAATAGGTCACCCCCACCCCTCCATCACCATCCTCCATTACTCTCTATCATATCACCTTGTTTATATCCTTCAGAGAAATGATTATACTCTATAATTGTTTGCTTTTTTCTCTTTCCCCACTCAAATATAAGTTCCATGAGGGCATGTACCTTGTCTGTCTTATTCATAGGTAAATCCCTAGTTTCCAGCACAGCACCTTGCGTAAGGTAGGAACTTGGTAAATATTTGTTATATGGATAGATGAAGACCCATTCTCACAGATTGGATTTTGTTAAAGCTGTTCTGGGGCTGGAAGATCCTTTCTTAGAGATGTTTTGCACCTTCTCTACCACTCAAAATCAGGTATTTGGATGTCCAAGTTTAATAAATTTTCGATTTTTATTATGTGTCATAAAGTGGCCGATTTTCTGACAATGCTGTCAATGATGATACGTTTTATAAAATATAAAGACAAGAACTGGAGCATTCATGGGAAATAATGTTATTAAAATTAAAATTTTGTGTGCTATATATAAGAATAAATGATAACCAGAACAGATGGTTGTTTGCAAAGACACATGAGGGCTTGATTACTTACGCGTCATCCAGTGATTTGCTAATTAACTTACGGAATCAGAAATGGAAACACCTGAGACATTATAGTAACACTTGTTTCTGAAACCACTATACAAGTTATCTTTATGGCGTATTTTCCCAGGGTCTAGTGAAGCTACCCACCTCCTTACCTTGGCCTGTCCTTACTTCAATGCTCACTAATCATGTTTCTTTTGTTTTTTCCTCCTCCTAACTTTAATGATATTTAAAGATAATTTCATCAGTTATATGGAGTGCTACTAACAGCAAGCCACATTTCTCTTTTCATAAATTCTCTAAAAGCACATCTTTTTATCAAAATATTTTAGTTCACAATGACCCCATGTTATAGTTAGCCATTACTTTATTTTCTATATTCAACAGTATTGCCTAATGTATTTTGGGCAGGCTTTTTGATTAGTTTTTTACTGATAACAACAGGCAACTATTTCCATTAGTCCTAGTCTTCCTGCTTCTTTTACCCCTATATGCTTTCTTCCTATCTTTTCATCTTGCTTCCTCCCAATATATTTTTTCTATTTATCTTAAAAATATTTTTCTTGTGTAATGTGCCATAAATTGCCATTGACAAAATGATTTCTATCAACAAATAACTTGAATTTACTGCAAATTTTAACTGAGTTATTCAAAGCCAGAGTGGCTCCTTCTTTCCTCCCAAAGATAAAAAGCTGCTTATGTCCATGCTTGCTAATCTGAGCCTTTGATTCTTGATCCTTTGAAAGCCACAAAACAGTGTTCAGCAAAATTGGTCTTTTTTCCTAAATGCCACAATACTGGCTGATGATGAAGTAATGATTTATTAGGCAAGTTAGCCACATGTTATATATGTGATCATTATGGCTGTTAAAGCTTCAAGTATGAGAAATCCTAGAAACTGAAAAAAAAAAAAACCAATTCTGCATAAACCTCAAAATATTAATCTTTCATAAAGATTATTTGCATAGATGTCATGTAAGATTACCTTTGAAAAATCAAAAAGAAAGGAAGGAAGGAATTAATTCAAGGAAAAGTAATACTTGTGTAACATCATGAGTCACTTTTAACCACTCAAAAAATAAAAAGCATGATAACTGATAGTGTATCTTTTGGGTATCCCCTGGAAATTTTGCTTGAAATAATGAGTAGGACAGTGTTTGATATGAAATAAGCTTGCAGAAATGGTTAGGTGGCTAGCTGGGTATTTGATGAAATAGAGTGTTTCCCAAATGCCAGCCCCTGGTGGCATATTCTGAGCCCTCGAATGTATGTATGTTTGTAATGCATCTTTTCTCAAACTTGGTTCTTTTTTTATTATTATTTTTGCGGTAACATTGGTTTACAACATTATATAAATTTCAGGTGTACCTCATTATATTTCAATTTCTGTATAGATTACATCATGTTCACCACCCAAAGACTAATTACAATCCATCACCACACACATGTGCCTAATCATCCTTTTCGCCCTCCTCCCTCTCCTCTACCCCTCTGGAAACCACCAATCCAATCTCTGTCTCTGTGTGATTGTTGTTGCTTTTGTCTTCTACTTATGAGTGAGATCATATGGTATTTGACTTTCTCCCTCTGACTTATTTCACTTAGGATAATACCCTCAAGGTCCATCCATGTTGTCACAAGTGGCTGGATTTCATCGTGTCCTTATGGCTGAGTAGTATTCCATTGTGTATATATACCACATCTTCTTTATCCATTCATCCCTTGATGGGCACTTAGGTTGCTTCCATCAAACTTGGTTCTTCAGAACCCTAGCGTAACATAAGATATAAAAAGTTTGGCTTGAGAGGAATAAAGGATTTTGTAGCCAAAGAAGTTTGGGTAACACCACATACTGTATTCCCTCCCTGGATCCTTATAATGGATGTTAACATATTAAAAGCAGTAAAAATACCTGTTGTTTACCTTTATTTTACCCATTGTTTCCAAACTTACTTGATGAGAAATCCTTTTATTGTGAGTCAACTATTAGTATCTTATGAGACACTAGTTTTTCTCAGAGCACAGTTTGGAAAATTCTGTTTTAGAATACCCCTCAAAATCTACTAGATGAATAAGCCATTCTCTTAATGCTCTGATTGGAAACCTGCCATATCTTTCTTTAGCAAGTTTAATAATGGGTCTGATGTACCTCATCAGCAAACCGGAAAAATAAAGTCTGAATCTAAAGTCTAAAGGTGAGTGCACTGTTGAATCAAAGACTACAGTCAGTTACAGCCCAATCCAGTTCTCCATTCCTTATTTTTACAGTCAGTCCATGGTGCTGCCACACAACGCTGTGTCACTGCCACAAAATCTATTTTTTGGCTTCTATTTTGGCTTCTTTTGTTTTAATTATTCCATGGGATGATGACTTTTCATTGTATTAAAGACTAGCTGAATTACCTGGCATTGCTTAAGAGACTCACAAACCAGGGTTAAATGAAGGCTCATAGAAACAATAAAAAAATGGAGTTATAATAATTTTTATTTTTTATAATCATAACACAGCTTTTTTTAAGACCATGTTTCTTTTTCTATTCTCCAAACACATATGAATAAATCTGTTTCTACTCGCTCTGTAGCATACTACAGAGAGTTGTCTATGTAACAATTGAAAGTCAAAGCCTGCAATTCAAAGTATTTTGAATTTTATGAATTCATAAGTTTGAATTCATAAAGTGAATTTTGTGAATTCGTGACTTTATGAATCATAAAGTCATGGAGATACCCACCAGGAAATGCAGATCTTTGAAAGCAAAGGAGTCATCCAAGGGAATTGGTGGTATCTGTGGAATTAATTGTCCCTTTTACCATACCTTAATGAAATGTGCTTTGGTAGGACCTAGTGCTGTGTGCATTCCACATGTTGTTCTTCAAATTAAGCTTGCAGGGGGACCTGAGAACTCAATAACTGATCCCAATATGATCTTATCATTCCATCTTTAAGCTGACTTGTCCATTTTAGAGCCTGACAATGGTGACACCTTTTAGGCATTATACAGATGTTGGATTCCTTTGGGGCTCCTCTCCTGAAATTACTCTTTGCTTTCTCTGCCATAGTGTCTCAACACTGTAAGGAGGATCTTTCACTTTTGATAGCCACATGTTTTCCTCATGCTGAACTTCAGAGTCTGCTTTATGGTAAGAACAGGCTCTCCCTTTCAGTAAGCATATACCCTCTTAGTGGAACTCTGTTTCATCTACTCTAGTAAAGGATGCTGCCTTGCACTTTGGGTGATCAAACATTCCTCAGGTTAGGCATCAATTGCCCTTGAAAGAGCATACTACCTTTCCAATCAACTAACAAATGATCTTCACATGGTATATCTCTTTCATTTGCCCTCAAAACTGCCTATGTTTGGCTTTCATGTTTAGCCCTTAAGTGATTACGCCTTTCAGACTGACTTTCAGGTTCTCAAAATTCTCATCTGCTTTTAGTTTTTGCCAATCCAGATTTTTTCATTTTCAAAATGGCATTTTCTTAGTCTAATTTCTTGAGAGTATCCACAATGAAAAAAATTAAGTCCAATATTGTAAATATTTAGAACCCCCCCACCCACCCATATTCTGACAGGTATAGAAAATGTAAATTTATGAATCCAACTAATCAACATTTTAAATGAGATATATCCTAGGCTATATTTTAAGTCAGACTATACACCAATTTTGTTGAATTGCTGAATTTCCATCCAGCTGTTTTCAATAGTATAGTAACAAACAGGCCAAAAGTTACTTTTTGTGTATAGAGATTAGATCAAAATGGCTTCAAAGTCATTCACCAGGCCACTTCAGACATACTCATTTCCTTTTGCTTCTATTCATCATCTATCTTCCCCTTTTCGTGAAATGCATTTATTTATCCCCTTCATTTTTTTAACCTACACCCACAGTTGAACCTTTCCAAAAACTATAACTTGGGCTTGGAACTTTCTACCCTAAATACCCCAGCCTCTTCCCTTCATTCATTCAGGAAGCTCTTGAAAGCCCACGCGCTCATTTTATCACATGGCATTAACTAACTAATTGAGAGAAAGACCGTGTACTTTTTGCCTAGCTAAGTCTAAAAGTATTGGGCTACTTGGCCTTAACTTGTCATATCACAATATGCACTTATTCCTTTGCCTAGTCAGAAGAATAATATGTTATTTCCATTTGAAAATATTCTGTTCAATACTCAGTTGTCTATATGCTCTTCATGACCATCTATGTAAGTTTCCCCCTTACTTTTTAGAGAGCATCTCACAAATGTTTGCTACTGATGAAGAACTGTATGTGATGGAGGGTAAGGATGGGGAGAAGAAGTCAACTCTGGCATCAAGAAGAGATGATCAGTCAGATGGTGAATTAGTTGAAGAATGGCATTATCAGCTAGGGTTGGGGAGCAGCATGTGATTGAATTGGTTATGAGCCCAAAATCATTTCAGACTTAGAATGGACTGACTCTCTATACCAATGTTTCCCAAACTCTGCTGCAGTATGTTAACAAGTGTCATAAAAGAGAAGGGAGATGTGATGACATTTAACTTGCTGTGTTTACTTATTGCTCCCTTGCCTAAAACTCTTCAAAAGCTACTCTCTGAAGTTAGAATAATTTCCAAACTCTCTAACATCAACTATAAGTTCCCACTTACCTCTAGAATCATGTCTGGTGCTATGCTCCTCTGAGTTCAACTGTGCTCCAGCCACATTGGCCTTTTCTTCAAACTCACCAAGCTTGTTCCTAATTCAGCCTTTGCACATGCTCTTCTTTCTGCCTGGAAAACTCTTTGCCAAGCTTATGCATGGCTGGCGAGAGAGATCACTCCTCTTTCAGGTCTCAGCTCACGTGTTACCTCCTCAGAGAGGTCTCCAAACTCATTCTTTTCTTTATCTATTTCCTTCATTTAAATTATTGTGTTTAATTAATTTTATTGTGTATGTCTGTCAGTCTTCCCCTACTAGAATAAAAGCAGAGTCCTTGCTTATCTTGTTTACCTTTGTGTCTCCAGAACATAGAACAATGCCTGGCATATGGTAGGAGCCTAGTAAATATTTGTTAAATAAATGAATGAGTGAATAAATAAAATGAGTGAAATGTTGTCAAACAGAATGTAGGAAATAACCTGAATGTCCAACGATAGGAAATAATAACATAAATTATTTTATTAAATTCAATATAATATTTTTCCGTTATTATAAATAGCAGGAATATTATGCAGAAACATAAATATTTTTGTTAGAATAAGTGAAAAGTGAGGAATACAATATTGTATGGATGCTATGGTGAAACACGTATATATATGCACAATAAAAGGAATTTTGTGTGGGGATGGTAGACTCAACTATTTTTTTCCTGAATTTTAACGTTTGTATTGTTTTCATAATAAAAGCAATCAAATAATGTATCTAGAAGTCTAGTTGACCAAAATAAATGTCAATGGATTAGCATTGTTACTATGGAGAATAATACTAGAAATCAAAAACAAGAATTTCAAAAATCCTTATTAGAGCGCCAAGACTTGTGCTCCAAATTTTGTCCTGAGGGATATAGAAAACTTAGAGAAGTTTAGGAGAATTGGGATACAGAATTATTGGAGAAACACTAAGGAAATTCGTTTTCTTCGTCAGGCAGAATAATCGTACTTTATAGTCTCCACTGAAAGCTGAGTAAGCAGTAAGGGATCTAAATTACAGTAAATTATAGAATTATAGAAATAAACTTTTGGAGATGAGTGTCTTAAAAGCAATGAATTTGTGACAAAAGGGGCTTGTGGCATCTCCAATCCAGCAGAGCTCTTAGTAACAAGGGATCTAGATGATTGGTTTTTAGTCTGGACTGAGCTGAGTATAGTCCCACCTAAAGGCAATGAAAAGGATAGGTTTTCCACAGGATTCTTTTAGTCTTGTCATTCTGCTTCTCTGACTTTGAGAAGACAGAAAAATATGTTTACCATCTACTATATAGACTGAATTTATTGCTTTGAACAACTTATTTACTAAGAATCTATCTTGTTCAAGGCTAGAGATTGTAAGGTGGGGGATACAAAGATACATATAATGAGGAAAGTGCCTTAAAGGAGCTTATGGATTAGTAAACTACATTTGATAAAAGTAAATGAGCAAAGGAAAATAATTTCCTCTAAAAAATTAAGATAGAACCTCCCCAAACCACTGCAGCAATCCTTCAACACTCCAAATTTGCTAATTTTACTCTTTCACAGAGACTTGAATTTTAACAGGTTGTCTTTATTCTCTTCTATTTGACCATTTCCTTCTTGAGAGATATTCACTATACCTTGCATTTCATTATATAAAATATTTCTCAGTCAGTGCAGTACAGTGGAAAGAACACTAGATTTGGAGTTAAGAGATCAGTTTTTTTCCATCCCAATTTTGCTCTTCATTACCTGGGTAAGTCAGTTGCATTATCTGTATACGGGGATGATAAGACTTGCCCTGCTTACCTCATAAAAGTACTTTGTAAACTGTAAAGTATCATATACATAGAATGAGATTATAAATTTATAGACTTCATTAAAATGAAGCAGAGTATAAATGAAACAACACACTTAAAAAAGGAGGGGAGAAGTAAAATATAATGAGAATGAAATATAGTTTTTAATGAATTTTTAACCTAGCCTATTATGGTTCTTAGGCATCAAGAACAGATCTCTGGCCCAATTTTGACCCAATTGAGATGGAAAATTTGAAGAGAGGATAAGAAAACATCAAATATTTTCATGTCTTTGAAAAATAGCCTGAAAAAAGTTACTGATTGGTATCACTGTTTTCTAGAAATAGTGAGGTTTTAATCATAGAAATTTTAATAATAGAGGTTTTAATAATAGAATAATAGAAGTTTTAATAATAAAAACTTCTGAAAAATCCAAATGGACTTTTGATTAGCCCCTTTTATATAAATGGTGGGAAATAAAGGAGCTTTTCTAAGGCTGCTGTTGTGTTGATCTTCTAGTAGAAATCAAGGTGTTTGAATTTCTGGTGCAGAGTTATGCTCATAGGCATGGTGAGTTTTCTCTGCCTTGGCAGAGCCACCCAGTACTCTTAGATGTTGTGTGCCTATTCCTTATACCTTGGCTTTGAGGCACATTGGAAAAAATTTATCAGCCTACCAAATTGTCACAAGCCCAGTCATCCTAGACCTAGCAGAACAAATTCTGTAATGCAGGGCCCCATCTCTCAAGTTTTAGGCTGGATCTCTGCAAACTTTGGCCACCACTTGCATATGTTTTCCCTCTGCAGACATTTGTTTAGAACACTCCACATCTGCTTTTGTCTCCAAAATCCCACAAGCACAATTCATTCAATCCTATATAAAAATGGCGTGAAATGAGGATGATGAAACCTGCTGTAATGATGACCAGTGAGTTCTTTCCCACCACCACCTGACATAATTGGCATCAGCTACAGCCTGGTTCCACTCATTTTTTCCCAGGAGTGACCTCAGCATAAGTACACTTCTCCTCTTCAAGCTTAAATTTGATTCTCGTGGAATGTGTAATTAAAGTCTTGATGCGTTGAAAATAAGGAAATGAGGGAAAGGAAAATAAGTAATTATCACCAGTTGGTAACCTCATAAACTTGGCTCTTCATGGGACTAATAAAATAGCATGCGGAGTGTGTTCAACTATAGTTATTCTCCTAGAAACTCCAGATATATTCAAGCATGTTCATATACTAGGGTAGCTCTAGTTCAAACACAGTTAAACAGAAAAAAAACATTTTCAACGCAGAGATCTGTCTGATGCTTGAATACATTTTTCATGCATTTGGCTAATTGGAAAATCGGTGAAATTGGTCTCTGTTCATTTGTGGATTTTAGGATACTTATTCATTTTTCTCTTTGACTCTCAGTGCCTAATTATAGCTTTAGCCTTACCTGTACAAGGCTGTATCTGTCAAATGCTTGACATCCTAATGAGAAAGAACAATTAGCAACCTTAGGTATCATTTCTGTGTTAGCCTTCTTTTGCCAGGGTTAATTGGTTAGCCTTTCACCTTGATGAAATCTATCAACTTGAGAAGTTATGAAACTCTTTCCTTGGTCTGGAGTGGTGATAGCTTCTAAGATGGCCCCTATTTATCCCTATTGCCTGGTATTTTAATGCTCTTTTTGTTGTTTCTTCCCACAATGAATAGGGCTGATCTGTGTAGGACATTGTAGAAATAATGGAGTGTGATTTTCAAGGCTAGGTCATAAAAAACATTGAGACTTCCACCTTGCTCCCTCTTGGATACTTGTTCTGGAGAAAGCCAATGCCATGTCATGAGAGTACTCAAGCGTTCTACAGAGAGCCTAGAATTGAGGCTTCCTATGAATAGTCAGCAAATAACTGAGGCCTTCTGCCAGTAGCCATGTGAGTGCACCATCTTAGAAGATTCCCCCAGCCCCAGTTAAGTCTTCAGATGACTGCAGCCCCAGCTGACATCTGGATTACAACCTTATGAGAGACCCTAAGGCCAGAACTACTTAGCTAAGCTGCTTCTGAATTTCTGACCCCAGAAACTGGGTGAGTTAATAAGTTTTTGTTGTTTTAGGACATGTTTTGGGGTCATTGGTTAAGCAGCAATAGATAACTAATACAGGAGTCAAGCTTTGTGAAATTTAAACATGGTCTGGTTTACTAATGGCCAAGCTCAAGGGAGAATTTTTCAAATAAATAGTTTTTAAATAAACAGTTATTCTTGAAAACAGAAGGCTAAAGGGAAATATAATTCATGAAAGTTCTACTTTTTATTCATGTTATCATTTGTGTTAATTCCGTCAGTCACCAAAAAGAAAGAGAAAGTTGAGAAGGGACTGCCTGTGTTAGAAAACAACAACAAAAACGTGGTCCCTCCGTCTCCCTACTTGACTTGTTAGTGTTGAAAAGAAGAAAAACAGTAGTCACCCCCTTATCTACAGTTTGGCTTTCTGTGATTTCAGTTACCTGTGGTCAACAGTGGTCTAAAAATATTAAAGGGAAAATTCCGGAGAGAAACAATTCATAAGTTTTAAATTGTGTGCCGTTCTGAGTAGCATGATGAAATCTTGCTGCATCCTGCTCCGTCCCAGTCAGGACATGAATAATCCCTTTGTTGGATCCCCAACCATCGACATCGTACATCCAACCACCGATGTCGTCACGGCTTGATGATCCTCCTTCTGACATATTGTCAGAAGGTCAATAGTAACCTAATGCTAGGTCATGATGCCTATGTCATTCACCTCACTTCATCTCATTATGTAGGCATTTTATCATCTTGCATCATCACAAGAAGAAGGGTGGGTACAGTACAATCAGATATTTTGAGAGAGTGAGAGACCACATTCCCATAATTTTTATTATAATATAATTATTCTATTTTATTATTATTTATTATTAATCTCTTACCGTGCCTAATTTATAAATTAAACTTTATCATAGGTATGTATGTATAGGAAAAAACATAGTATATATAGGGTTCAGTACTATCCATGGTTTCAAGCCTCTACTGGGGGTCTTGGAATGTATCCTCCGTGGATAAGGGGGGACTACTATATAGGTTTGTTCCCATATTACCAAATATATGACTCCCAGAAATATTTGGGGGATTCTGGGTGCCTGGGAAATCCTCAGAAACATTTGTCTAATAATTACTTGGGTGTACTGAAAGGAAATCTTGGTCTCTAGATTCCAGGAAAAAAAGTGCCTTGGAACCCATTGATACCAACCCCAAACTTTATTGCTCCCTCACTCTTACCTAATAATCTTCACTGCAAAATTGAAGGAAGAGAGCAGAAAATTTTGAGTATGTGAGAATGGCAGAGACTAAAGTAGCTTGTTCCGATGTTGATGAGAGTAGAGGACTGGGTACTTTGGGACAATTGATTGATATGAGCATCACCCTGTGGAATAATTCATGAGTGTGGAATTTGGAAGAATGAAGTGGAACCCAGGTTTATGATAAGAGTCATTGGTGCTTATTGAGAGATCTGAGACAGAAGTAATGCAAGTACCTCTCTAACACCAACAAGCAAGGTTCTTAAGGACATCTGCCCCTCAGTGGCCTATGCTAGACATACCAGACAGTTGAACAACCGTGATTTCCAAAATATTGGAGGAACTGATAAATGAATGCCTGCGATTTATTTTTTTACGATTAACATTCAGTAAAATTTACTTGTCTGGGGGCGGGAGGAGTTGTATCATTCAATGAGTTTTAATACATGTATAGCTTCATTTAACTACCACCACAATGAGGATACAGAACAGTTCTCTCACTCAAAAAAAACTTTTGTACTACCCATTTGTAGTCATACTCTCCTCTCTTCACATATTCCTAGCAAGCACTGATCTGTTCTGTCACTATAGTTTTATCTTTCAAGAATATTGTATAAATATATATAAATGCATAAATACAGCATGTATCCTTTTGAGACTGGCTTCTTTCATTTAGCATAATGCCTTTGAGATTCATCTAACTTTTTGCTTATATCAATAGCTCATTCCACTTTTGCTGAGTAGTATCCCTTGGTATAGATGTACCACAGTTTGTTTATCCACTCACACACTGAAGGATTTTCCAGTTGTTTCTGGTTTTTTGGTGATTATGAATATAGCTACTATAAACATTCATGTACAAGTTTTTGTGTGAATGTAAGTTTTTGTTTCTCTGGGATAAATACCTAGGAGTACAATTGCTGGGTTATATGGTAAGTGTATGTTTTACTTTATAAGAAACTGCCAAACTGTTTTTCACAGCAGCTGTGCCATTTTGCATTCCCACCAGTAATGTATGAGAGTACCACTTTGTCCACATCCTTGCCACCACTTGGTATTATGACTATTTTTTTTATTTTAGTTATTCTAATAGATGTGTAGTTGTATATTCATAGTAACTTTAATTTTACATTTCCCTAATGGCTAATGATGTTGAATATATTTTTATATTCTCAACTGCCTACTTTTTATTTTGCAAAGGACATTTAATAAATTAAATATAAAAGAACATTTTAACATTAAAAAAGTAAATAATTGTAGCTTCACAAAAGGCTCACCACATTGTCTTTTTTATTTTCATTTTGCCTCAGGACAGTTGAAATTTGATTGTGATTATGCACTGGTCTACCGACAAGCCTTTGGAGGACTTCCCGTCCAGGACTTGTTATTTTGGCATTGAAATTATTGTAAGAATGCGTGGATCAGCATGGTCAATTCCCCTTACTGAAGGGTCCTACTAGATAAATCTTCACTGGCTCTACACCATTTACAGGGTCACATGTAAATTTTCTGTCGTGACAGTTGAGATACTTCATAATTTTTCTTCCCACTACCTTTTTTAGCTTTATCTTCTACCATTCCCCCTACTACTTTGCTGCCAGCAACTTCACTTACTTTACTGTCCCCCCATCCTTTCATCCTTTATCTGGAATGCCCATCAAGCCTATTCAAATCCTATTTATTCTGCAAGCTGTTACTTGGTGTTTCATAAAGTGTGTTCTGAGGAACATCTGCATTGGAATAATCTGGAATTGTTAAATATGCAGACTTCTGGGCCCTACTCTGGACTTACGGAATTAGACTTTCTGGGGATGGACTCCGGGAATCTACATTTTAACAAAATTTCCATATATGATTCTTAGGCACAATTGAGTATGAGAACCCCTGAATCTAGATTTAGAATCTAGATGCTGTAGTCCTACCTTGGTGAAGCTATCATATGTGACTCCCAGGCACAGTGATTTCACCTTCCTCTGAAGAACTGTTGAACTCTCTTCCTATTTCAATTTGTCAGTAGCACTCATTTTGGCATTTCATTTGTTATGTTATATGGTGATTTAAATGTTAGGTATGATTTAGTTTATAATTCACTGAAGGATAGGGACTTTTCATACCCTCTTTAACATGTAGCATAACATGGCATGATATAAAGCACACAAAGTCTTAATATATATATATATATTTATTAAACTGAGCTAAAGAAAGTAAATCAAAAAGACAATGTGACAGTGAATGAGAGAGAGAGAAAAGGCAGTGAAAGAGAAAACAAAGTGCAAGCTTGTGCACACATGCACACACACACGTTTCCTGTTCAATGAAATCCTACATATGTTTTTTCCTCTTCCATTACTCATTCCTTGAATTTGTCTTTTTTTATGCCCTCCTGATCTTTTGGGAAAATAAGGACAGGTCACATGTACCTACACAGTAACTAGAAAAAGTCATTTTATGTACAGTAAATGAAATCAGTACATCCTTCTGGGAAAGGGGCCCACACACCTTCTTTTTCATCTAGGTGCTTTAAATATGTTAGGAACTTGATGACATATGAAGGTACACTAACCTTCACTTTTAGACATCCAAATTTGGACATATTATTTCCATCCTTTCTGATAGTATAATTCTGAGATTCAAGGAGGACAACAATTGTTTCTAATCATTTTTTCAAAGGCATAGTTACTCTGTGAACAATGATGATGTAAAGCTTTGGGAATCTTAACTTTGATTTCAGATATTTTCTGCTTGCAGTGCTAAACTGATTTAAGCCTTTGAACATCGTATTGACACTTTGAAATATCTTAAATATTTGTGATATGAAGGGGTGGCAGTGTCTCATTGCTTATGCAGTGTGTTGACTAGTCAAGCATAATTGTCCCTGAAACATACCATGTTTGTTCCACTTCCTCCCCAGTGCCTTGCTCATACCATCAAAATTCCTATACTATCCTCCCTTCCTGCCCAAGTCTTTCCCATTATTCAAGTACCACAGCCTTTCCCACCTCTTCCATGAAACTTACTATATTACCACTCAAGCCCACGAGCACTTCTCCCTCTTGTGAACTCCTGTCACTTCCTGTCTATAGCTCTCATTTGACACCTGACATATAGATTGTTTGGTAGCATACTGTTGTTTTCTTGTTTAACTCTTTCATTGTTTAGCTTTCCACAGGTGAGTGTCTTGTTTTGCGAGCTAGCCAAGGTTCCTTGATGTTAGGGACTTTTTTAAAAAATACTTTTCTAGCACTGAAGAAATGAATGAATGAAGAATTAGGTAGTTGTGGCAACACATTGACCTTTGTAGAGACAACTGTTGGTGAGAACTGGTGGAGAATGCCGCAGAGCTAGGTTCTTAAAGAGGCAATCAATGCAAAAATAAATATTATATACAGGCAGTTCTACTGAGACATGACACACAACTTTAAGTAGTGTATATTTTTCATTCCTTGCTTGCAAATGTGTTCATAATTTGCAGTGGATAATGACTAATGATGTGAGGGGTGATAGAGGCCATATCTATACTTGACCTGCATACTGATCCGTGACAGGCATGGCCAAACTACTCTTTTTTTTGCCATCTTTATAATCAATATTAATTACTGTGGCTGATTGCTGTGGCTGAATCCATCATGTGATGAGTCCCATTAGTTGTTAAAACAATCCTAGAAGACAGATGTCTGGTGCCTTGGTCTGTTGATTCCACACATATGGATGTGGCCTTATATTCTGAAGGACAAGTATACAGCACTGCTGTGGTTTCTTAGGAGAGTTTATCTGCTTCAGAAGGTACCTGGAAAACTGGACTTTTGCCCTTTAACAAAGTCCAAAGGAGTAGGAAAGTCTTGAGCCCCTGTTATCTTCCAAAATTCTCTTTGGTTCAGAGGCTATTTATCCGACCCAGAAACCTAAGAGTCACCCTTAGCTCTTCTCTTTCTCTGTCTCATTTAATCCAATCAGGAATAAAATACTATGCAGTCTAGCCTTATAATATCTCTCTAGTCCGTGCTCTACTCCCATCCTTACTGCTACTGCCTTATTTCAGAGTTTCCTATTTCATCAAGATTAACTTTTTCCCTGCCTACGGTTTCATTGGCCTCTCTAATACATCTTCCACACTGTCATCGTGAGGGATCGTGTTATTCCTGTTTCAAATGCTTCCATGACTCCCTTTGCTTAAATGATAAAATCTAGTCTTTAGGATGGCACCCAAAGCCTTCAGTTATCTGGTCCCTGCCTGACCTTCCAGACTCATCTATGTAACGTTCCATTTGTATTCTCTAGTCACATTGAATTAGAGTTTCCTGAATGAACCACGCTGTTTCATGCCTATGCACACACTACTCTTTAAAATTGTAATGCCCTTTCCCACCCTGCTATCCGACCCCATAAAGGCTCTGAGCAAGTACTGCTTCCAAGTTGAAGCCTTCTCTGTCATCTGTGCCTCCGCTACACCCTATACACACTTCCATCTTAGCACCTATAAAATCTTTATTGAATTATTTTTTTATATGTCTGACTTCCCCAATTAGACTATATACTTTTTTGGCGTATAAAAGTGAATATTTATTTAGAATGAGAAAAGAAATTACACAAAATTCCAAATTTTCAGAAACTGACACCAAAACATCACAAAATCTGGAGCAGTAATATATATTATATAACGTTATGTATATATGCACATATACATATATACACATACATATGTGTGTGTATATATGTGTATATACAGAACATTATGTAGATGTATTATATAGACCATTAATTAACAGTTCAACACATCTATAATACTTTTTTACTATCTATTTTCGGCTACCTATTTTTTTAAATTGTGGTAAAAACACTTAATATGAAATCTACCCTCTTACAAATTTTTAAGTGTAAAATACAGTATTGTTAACTGTACACACAGTGTTGTACAGCAGATCTCTAGAACTTAATCATCTTGTATAACTGAAACTTTATACATGTGGAAAAGCAACTCCCCATTTCCTCCTTCCCCCAGAACCTGGCAATCACTATTCTATTCTCTGCTTCTATGTGTTTGACCATTTTAGATATCTCATACAAGTGGAATCGTGCAGTATTTGTCCTTCTGTAACTGGCTTATTTCACTTAGCATAATATCTTCCAGGTTCATTCACATTGTCACGTATGACAGGATTTCCTTCTTTTTTAAGGCTGAATAATATTCCATTGTATGTATATACCACATATGCCTAAATGTTGATGGACATTTAGGTTGTTTCAAAATCTTGGCTATTGTGAATAATGCTGCAATAAACATGAGAGTGCAGATATCTCTTCAATATCTTGATTTCAGTTCTTTTGGCTATATACCCAGAAGCAGGGTGGCTGGATCATATAGTAGTTTTATTTTTAATTTTTTTGAGGAACCTCCATACTGTTTTCCATAGCAGCTGCACCATTTTACATGCCTACAACAGTATACAGGTTCCCAATTTCTCCACATTCTCACCAACACTTATCTCTTTTTAAAAAAATAACAGGCACCCTAACAGGTGTGAGATAACAACTTATTGTGGTTTTGATTTGCATTTCCTTGATGATTAGTGATATTGATCATCTTTTTATATACCTGTTAACTATTTGTATGTCTTATTTAGAGAAATATCTATTCAAGTTTTGCCCATTTTAAAATTGGGTTATTTGTGTTTTTGCTATTCCATAGTAGGAATTTCTTATATATTATGGATATTAATTCCTTATAAAATATATGATTGCAAATGCTTTCTCACATTCCATAGATGACTTTTCACTCTGTTGATTGTTTCCTTTGCTGTGCAGGAGCCATTTAGCTTGATGTAGTCCCACTTGTCTATTTTTGCTTTTGTTGCTTGTGCTTTTGGTGTCATAGCTGAGAAAGCATTGCTTTAGACCAATGTCATAAAGCTTTTCCGCTATGTTTTCTTCTAGGAGTTTTACAGGTTCAGGTTTTACGTTTAGGTCTTTGATCCATTTTGAGTTGATTTTTGTGTATGGTGTAAGATAAGCATTCAATTTCATTCTTCTGCATGTAGATACCTAGTTTTCCCAGGACATTTGTTGATGAGACTATCCTTTCCCCATGTGGCACCCTTGTCACCCTTGTCGAAGATGAGTTGACTACATATGCATGGGTTTATTTCTGGGCTCTCTATTCTGTTCCATTGTCTATATATCTGTCTTTATGCCAGTACCATACTGTTTTAATTACTGTAGGTTTGTAATATATTTTGAAATCAGGAAATGTGATGCCTTCATCTTTGTTCTTTCTCAAGATTGCTTTGGCTGTTTGGGGTTCTTTGTGGTTTCATATGAATTTTAGGATTGTTTTTTCTGTTTCTGTAAAAGATGCCATTGGAATTTTGATAGGGATTGTATTGAATCTGTGGATTTCTTTGGATAGTATGGACATTTTAACAATATCAAGTCTTCCAATCCATGAACATGGAGTAGCTTCAATTTATTTGTTTCTTGGTTCCTTATTTTTTGATAGCCTCTTCATATGTCAATGATTTTATAATATATTTTGCTAGAATCTATACTATAAAATTCTTAAAGGCTGAAACTATGTTGTATTCCTCTTTTATGCTCAGACCCTAGCATAATAGTATGCTCATAGTAAGCACCCAATAACTCTTGAATGAATGAATGAATGCTTGACATTTCCCCATAGTAAGTTTAGTGCATAATTTTTACAACACTTTTCCTGAAACAGATGGGAATTCTTTTGAATGGTTGGCACTCTCAGATGGAAGCAAATAGAGATCAGGTCTTCTTACTCTGCTCAGTTTCTTCCTTCCTGGCTTCTGATTGTAACTAATACTTTTATTCTCTTTTATACTTATGCATTTAAAAATTTCTGTATCTTTTTGAAATATTCTAACTTAATAAATTAACCAGGTTCTATTGAAAGAGCAATGAAATAAAAGCTAATTTCATCACTTACATTATGACTTTTTGCCAGCAATGATCAAATGTGTTCACCATGTGTACATCTCTTCTTTTTCAGCTCTCATTTATTTGTTGATTACATTTGAAACCACTGTGCCTTGTACACATTGGCATCATATCCCACTTGGAAGAGCAAATCCTCAGCAGATAGATAATGATGTAAATCATGTGAGTCTATCAAATGAAAAATTTTCACGAACATCTTTCCACTTGTTTGGCTAATTCTGGAAACTTTTATTTTTTCCTTTTATGAATCTAGAAATTTTTGAGGCAAGGAATGATGAATGACCCAGTTTTTCATAGTTCAACACAGTGATTCTCAAACTATGGTCCCTGGTCCAGTAGCATCCACATCATCTGGAAAATTGTTGGAAATGCACCTTCTCAGCCACACATCATATCTACTGAATCAAAAACTTTGGAATGGGGAGGGAGAGGTAGCAATACATATTTTAACAAGTCCTCCAGATTTTTCTGATGCATGCTAAATTTTGAGAAGCACTAGACTAGCAGAACTGGAGCTTTAAAGGTCCTAAGCATGCCATTGACTGCTCTGCCTCCCTCTCATTCTGGAATAAATTGTATGGGGCATGTTATATTCTATAGGAAAATGTCTCAGTGATATTCTTTCCTTATGCAGAACTGAAGATCAAGGGAGATCTTTGTGTGCCTTCCTTCATGGAGAGTAGGAAGTTTGGCATTATAGCAGATTACAGGTCTATAGAAACTCCCAATACAGATAAAGAATAAAAAAAAAACCCACCTTTTAAAATACATGGTTGAACTGGCCCAGAAGTAGGGAGCATCTCTGAAAGCCAGAAATAATAAGACACCACAAATATAGAGCAGTAAACCATAGGTAAGTGAGCTACTGTGTTGGCCTGTGGTTATCTGATGGCCTTGAGCCCTGGTTTTAACGAGCCACTCAACTTTGGGATCTGGAGATAAAGCCTGAGATCTGAGAGGGGTGGGAGGTCAGATTGGAGATCTCTAAATGAAGCCAAGATTTCCAAAGGGTAACAAGCTTATTGGATGAACTAGGGAAAAGAATACCTTGCAGATGGAGGATTAGAAATACTTGCCTATCTCAGCCTTGCCTCTGATTGGACTGGGAAAAAATTCTCTACAGAGATTTGCTAATCACAAGCCCACAGTCAAAAAGGTTTGAGACTAGAATTCATACTGATTATGTGACCATAAAAAACCCAAGCCAAAACTTTAAAGATGTCCTACATTGCTAGTCCTTTCCAAACACCCAGCAGATGCAATGCAAATCATTTTTAGAAGAACTTCTTTAAACACAGGCCTCAAAGAATTCCCACAGTTAAAATTCCCAGGAATATGAATTCACAATCAAAAATCACAAAACTTGGGAAATAAGCCATTATAAGTGACTAAGCAGAAATAGCATACTATAGGAGCAGACCTGCGAAGACAAAAGAAATTATCAGATGCAGACTAGAAAATAAGTTTGCTTAATATAGTCAAGTAAAAGAAGGCCTTTAAGGTATGATGAAGGTACAGGAGACTATCAAATGTGACCAGGCACATTTGAAAAAGTACCAAATAGAATATCTAGAAATAAAAAATATAATCATTGAAATTAGAAAGTCAATAGATTAAATAGATTCAACATAGATGAAGAGAGAATTAGGGAGCTGAAATAAATTATACAAAATGTAACAGAAAACAAAGGAATGGCAAACATGATAGTTTAAGAAACATACAGGGTAGAGGAAGAAGGTCTATCATTTGTGTAACTGAAGTTCCAGAGGGAGGAAGTGGGGAAGAGGCAATATTTAAAGACACAGTGTCTGAGAATTACCCAGAAATGATGAACACTACCCGATTTAGGAAGCTCAATAAATTCCGAGCAAGTTAAATTAAAAAATAATAATCCAGACTTAGAAACACTATAGTGAAAGTGTGAAACCCTAAAACAAAGAAGAACTCTTAAAATCAGCCAGGCAGAAAAGACAGATTGTGCTTAGAAGAATGACAATTAAACTCAATAAAATGACAGCAACTGTGGAAGCCAGAAGACATTGGAATAGTATCGTCAATAGTCTATGACAGAGGTCAGCAAATGGTGTCTGTAAAGGGCCAGATGGTAATTACTTTAGGTTTTGCAGGATACAAACAGTCTCTGTCACATGCTCTTCATTTTTGTTATTGTTGTTTCACAATGCTTTCAAATGTTAAAAAAACGTTCTTAGCTCAAGGGCCATACAAAAACAGGCTGCAGGCCAGATTTGGCCTCCAGGTCATAGTTTACTGATCCCTGGTCTATGCGATAACTGCCAAATGAAAATTTACATCCACGGAAACCATTGAGTGTAATAAAGATGTTTTCAGGCAAAGAACTGAGAGAGTTCATGACTGATAGATCCTCACTAAAAGACTTCTGAAAGATGTACCTCACAAAAGAGGAAAAATGACCCCAGAAAGAAAATTTGAGTTATAAGACAGAGTAGTGACCAAAGAATGTTGAAACGTGGGTAAATCTAAACATTGAATGTATAAAACAATAATAATGTGTAATTTGTGAACATGTTCTCTCCAGTACACTCTCCACATCTCATCTTGGTGTATTTGCATGACTTACTACCATGAAGGGTCTTGGTTCCTCAATCACTGCTTGAAAAGTCAATAGTATGTGGAGTTAACACTTCTCATGGTTGATTTTAATTTGAGTTCAGTGGCTTATTCAAACAGTGACTTCTCATTCCAGATGTGACATAGAAGAAAGGATTATTTACATTAAAGAAGGAGGTCTTATATCCAGGAGAAGAGAGAAGGGCAGACCAACACTCTCCTTCGATTCCCACATTTCAATGGAGCTTAGAGAAAGCTAACCATGGAAGACAGTGGCTGGTGTCTTAATCTAGTGGTTTTTGAAGCACAGAAATCTTTGCCTCTGGCTTGAGGTGTAAGGCTGTCTTTTCGACTGGAGGGTGTGGGGATACTTTCTGGTAGTTGGCATTTCCTGACAGGTCTCTTGATGTACCTTACATGGAACAGAAATAGCCACGTTATTGTGGGTCAGTATTACTGGGCTTTACGTGTTCCTTTGGGCCTTGGCTAGGGAATATCACTTCACTGGCTTCAAATCTGCTTAGCTTATGTAAATATTTTTAATCTTTCTTTTCTTTAAATAAATTTTCTTTTCTATATAAAACAGAGTGGCAGGGAGATGCCCCTTCCTCACAAGGACTTTGAATATTGGGGTTTTCTTCCTTGCCATTACCTAGTGGTTAAGACCTCGTCACTGAAACTTATGTAGTTTCTCAATTGGCATTTAGGCAACTCTAACTTCCTCTATAGAAACTTTAACTTCCTCAACCCTATACAGAAAAAGCCTTGCCTTGCAAAGGGGGCAAGGGGAAATGGTGGCAAAGCCTGGAGTACCCCGGCACTCCATACCCAACTAAGTGCTTCCACAAAAAAGCAAAAACAACCAGTTGGCTGCAGGGCAAGCCACCTCACATTTGGATTTATGACATTTTTGGTCTTAAAATATTTTAAAGGCTAGCTCTTAAGTGGTTGAAACTGAACAGTTTGGGGGGGGTCCTTCCTAATGCACTATTCTCACCCTCTACTCCCCACAAATCTCTTACTAGATACTTGGTTTTCATAACAAAGATGAAGAGCTCCAGGTCTATTTGGCATGCAGGGTAATGGTGATCCTTCCAGGGCCATTGGCATTGCAAGGTACTCCCAGACCCATGGGAGATTCTTTTTTGATCTTCCTTAAAATTATTTCACACATACACAAGCACGAAATTGAGTACCCCAGAAGCAATTTAGCCATCAGTTCCATCCCCAACAGCACATCTTGGCTTCCTGTCAGCCCTTTTGCTGCAGTTGCTTAGCTATATGCCTTAGCCAGATACTTGGGGTTGGGCACTTCTCCTGCTCCCTACCTACTCAAATCCTCTTGCTCTGTAGTTTTACAACTTTCTCCATTTCACAGCCATGATGCCTGAGAATCTTTTTCTTTGGTATTGATGCAGTTGTTTCTCCTTAAAGCTAACTCAGCATCTGTTCATAAGAAACCAATAATATTATACCATTAGGAGTTCTCCCAAGCCCTATAGTCCCTCAGACATTGTATCCTGAGCAGATTAAGGCAAGCAGGCCAGGAATCACCAAGTCATAAAGGGTTCTTCCCTCATGACCAGAGCATGACTTGTGTCTGTATGGTCTAAGCATATAAGGGTTGATCACTTACTATACACACCTTGGTGTTTTCCAGAGTTCTGACTCCAGACTCTTCCACAAGGGTGGGCAGAGCATCCCAGCAGCCAGTATGCATTAATGACTGTCTTAGTTAACGTTCTCCTGCTATTTTGGGTCTGTGTAAACAGGGTCTGAGAAGGTATGACTCAGGTAACTAGGTTGGCCTCCAGTTAAAGTTCCATTTTACTTTGGAATGCAGGAGCTACAGGAGACAGCAGGGATCCTGAAGTTTCCAGTAAAAGTATTGATTGCCTGATTATTCTCAGCAAACTCCAAGTACATAGAAACAGCCCCTGCCCATTAGCCAGAAGTGTACATTGCCTTTAAAGGAAATTACAAGGTAATTCAGTGGAAATTTACACTCATAGTGCATATTCAGTGTTGATTCTCTGTGTCAGTAACCACTTTTAATGCTATAAATATGCAGTGACAGTAATGTTATGTCAAAGTGGTTGCTAAAGATCATAGCTTTAACATTTGTTTTAACATACAGTCACATTTCACTTAACAATGGGGATATGCTCTGAGAAATGTGTCATTAGGTGATTATGTCAGTGTGCCAAAGTGATAGAGTGTACGGAAGGGGAACAAAATTTCCCAACCCAAAATATGTCTCTTTAACATGAGGATTATCTTAGGCTGATTATTCTTAAGAAACAAAAGACTCAGAAAATTTTTCTTGTTACCTCCCCCTTAACTGCTAAAAAGAACTCAGATAAAAAAAAAAAAACCTGTCTCAGGAAGTGAGCTATCACCTTAGTATAACATGAACTAGGTGGTAGACAGGGAGGAACCTAGAAAAGCCCATTTGTTGGGCTTCC
Source organism: Diceros bicornis minor (assembly GCF_020826845.1). NCBI lineage: Eukaryota > Metazoa > Chordata > Mammalia > Perissodactyla > Rhinocerotidae > Diceros > Diceros bicornis. The sequence goes on from NC_080781.1 coordinate 63,277,440, forward strand.
TTCTGTGTTCTTTTTTCCGTGTGGCCAAACACGTGTTTTCCAAATGCTTGCTCCTTTTCAGCTACCTGTGAATTGCTTTCCTTCCCTTTGAAGTCCCTGACTCTTCCCACTCCCAACATCTTCTTTTGTCATTAGCTGAGGATAGTATTTCAGGTGAGGGTTTTGTCCATTTTGGCAAGTTGCTCAGTTTTCCTGGGTTTCTCTCATGTATACATGTTATTAAACTTTTGTTTGTTTTTCTCCTGTTAATCTGTCTCATGTCAATTTAGTTCTTAGACCAGTCAGAAGAACCTAGAAGCATAGAGGAAAATTTCTTCCTCCCCTACAGTACTTATACAAACCTAGGTGGTATAGCCTACTACAACACCTAGGCTATATGGTACTAATCTTATGGAACCACTGTTCCATATGGTTCCATATGGTATATGTGGTCTGTCTCTGACAGAAAGGATGTTATGTGGTGCGTGACTGTAAAAGATATAGCCTGTTCCCCCTCCCACTGAGCAAGCATGGCCTGCATTTCTCAAAAATAAGTTCTTCCATGGCAGCCTAGAAAGTATCTCCTCAAAGGAACTTGATATTAATTCTGATGCATCTCTCCCAAGCCCACATACCTCCTATGTCCCAGTTACCTCTTCCATTTTCACATTTCGACCAGTTATCCATTCCCTTGAGTTGCCCTGACAATGTTATCTCCAGTGTCAGAGCCACATTAGGAGTAGAGTTTCTCAGATCAAGAGCTTGAAGGGCCATATAGCCAACACTGCCTTTGCCAGGCCACTGCCACCATCCCCTTCATTGCCCCAAGGAGAGCAAATGAATTCCAGAAACCCTTAGAGAGATAGGATAATTGGGCACCCCATCTGTATTAGCCTTGTGGGCAATAGGTACTCGTCTCAGGTTCTTGCTTTTACAGTTTCTCCAGGGCTTCATGAAAGTTCCATCTAGAGGTTGGTGGCCAGTGACTCCCAGTCTTCCCCAGGATGGGTTAGTAGGAATCAAATTGAGATTCCTTTGGTTTAATTTTTTTGGCTTTTTTGAGGGAGGAGGAGGTGATTTTGTTTCTGAATAAGAAAAAGAAGAGGAAACCATGACCCTTCTGAGGGTTTGTAGAGTTCGGAGTAGTGTTTTAGCCACAAATAACTAATTTTGGAAGTCTTGGATCAACTAAGCAGTCTTAAAAATATGTTTTTCCTAACTCCTTTTGCAGGTTACTAAGTGCAAAAGAATAGGTTTCTCCATTGTATTCAAAATAGTAACTAGGTTCTCTGAATATAGACAATAGCAGTTCACATATTTCTTCAAAAAGCGACCAGGAAACCCACTCCAGAATTTGTTGATCAGCTTACATAGAAAAAAGTGAATGTGTATTCCATATATTCCTAGTTTAATTACCAAACTTGATGTTATAAGGAAACCTCAGTTCTGTGGATAGAATTTCTGTTGTTATTTTTCTTTTACTCCTCACAATCTTCTTTCTGGTGCCATCACCATCTTCAAGTCTCAGAACAGAGGATTATCCATGGTAATAAATGAGGATGCAGTGCAGCCATCCAGTAAAGGATGGCTTTCCTGACTGACCCCCCAACACCCTCTTTCAGGGCAAGTGAGACATTTTCAGTGTTCTTCAAGAGCTCCAGGCCAAATCCCAGGCCAACCCTTGCACCCAAAGCCTTTTTTTAGGAGGCTTATCAATCTGTAAGGAATGTTTCAGGAAATGTGAGTGATTTCTTTGGGGGAAAATATATTTACAGAGTGTGTGATTGCATGTGTGTGTGTGCACTTATCCGTGTGCATTTCACTTCCATAAAGACTCACAGCCCAGGATGCTGGGAACCATGCGTTCCTGAATGTTCTTGGAAGTATACAAGTTAACAAGTGAGCTTCTCAAATGAATGTCACAGCAAGCTGGCTCTGGAAATGAGCCCCATTTATCAAGCAGAAAGAAGAGTAACAACAGAAAAGATAGATGAAACCAAAAATATTATAACCCCCCCAATGGAAAATGATGTTTATTTGGCAATTTGCACTGGATATATTATATGCTCTAATTTATTATATTATTATTTGGTCTGTTTATTTTTTCATTAATTTTATTGAGGTCACATTGGTTTATAACATTATATAAATTTCAGGTGTACATCATTATATTTCAACTTCTGTATAAACTATATCGTGTTCACCACCAAAAGCCTAGTTCCATCCGTCACCATACACATGTGCCCCTTTACCCCTTTCGCCCTTTCCCCACTCTCTTCCCCTCTGGTAACCACCAATCTGTTCTCTGTATCTATGTGTTTGTTTATCTTCCACATATGAGTGAAATCATACAGTAATTGTCTTTCTCTGTCTTATTCACAAAATAAAAGACAAAAAACCTGATAAAAAAATGGGCAGAGGATATGAACAGATATTTTTCCAGAGAAGATATACAGGTGGCCAACAGGCACATGAAAAAATGTTCAACATCACTAATTGTTAGGGAAAAGCAAATGAAAGCTACAATGAGATATCACCTTACACCTGTCAGAATGGCTATAATTAACAAGACAAGAAATAAGTGTTGGAGAGGATGTGACTAAAAGGGAATGCTTGTACACTGCTGGTGGCAATGCAAACTGGTGTAGCCACTATGGAAAATAGTATGGAGATTTCTCAAAAAATTAAAAATAGAAATACCATATGATCCAGTTATTCCACTTCTAGGTATTTATCCAAAGAACATGAAAACACTAATTCAAGAAAAACATTTTTTTAAATTGTGATAAGACACTTAACATGAGATCTAACCTCTTAAGAAATTTTTATGTGCACAATACAGTATTATTAACTATAGGTACCAGATTTCTCAGATCTCTAGGACTTAATCATCGCGTATAACTGAAAATTTATGCCAGTTGAAGAACAACTTCCCATTTCCCCCCTCCCACCAGCCTCTGAAAAACAACATGCTACTTTCTGATTCTAAGAGTTTGACCAATTTGGATACCTTATATAAGTGGAATCATGCAGTATTTGTCCTTCTGTAACTGGCTTATTTCGCTTGGCATAATATCCTCCAGATTCATCTATGTTGTTTCTTGTGGCAGAGTTTCCTTCTTTTTTAAGGTTGAATAATATTCTATGGTATGTATATACCACATTTTCTTTATCCATTCATCTGTTGATAGACATTTAGACTGTTTCCACATCTTAGCTATTGTGAGTAATAATATAGTAATCATGGGAGTGAAGATATCTCTTTGAGATCCTGATTTCAATTCTTTTGGATGTATACCCAGAAGTGGGATTGCTGGATCATATGGTAGTTCTATTTTTAATTTTTGAGGAACTTCCATACTGTTTTCCATAGCAGCAGTACCATTTTACATGCCCATCAACAATGTACAGGGTTCCAATTTCTCCACATCCTTGCCAGCACTTGTTATCTCTTGTTTTTGTTTTGTTTTCTTAATAATAGCCATTCTAACAGGTTACTGTTATTCTAACAACTTACTGTGGTTTTGATTTGTATTTCCTTAATGATTAGTGATGTTGAGCGTCTTTTCATATACCTATTGGCCATTTGTATGTCTTCTTTGGAGAAATGTCTATTCAAGTCCTTTGCCCATTTTAAAATTGGGTTATTTGTGTTTTCACTATTCCATTGTAGGAATTTCTTATGTATTATGGATATTAATTTCTAGTAAAATATATGATTGCAAATACTTTCTCCCATTCCATAGGTTGCTTCTTACTCTGTTGATTGTTTCCTTTGCTGTGCAGAAGCCATTTATCTTGATGTAGTGCCACTGGTTTATTTTTGCTTTTGTTACTTGTGCTTTTGCTGTCGTATCCAAGAAACCATTGCTTTAGACCAATGTCCTGAAGATTTTCCCCTATGTTTTCTTCTAGGAGTTTTACAATTTCAGATTTTATGTTTAAGTCTTTAATCCATTTTGTGTTGATTTTTGTGTCTGGTGTAAGATAAAGATTCAATTTCATTCTTCTGCATGTAGATATCCAGTTTTCCCAGCACATTTGTTGATGAGACTGTCCTTTCCCCATTGTGGCACCCTTGTCACCCTTGTCAAAGATGAGTTCACTACATATGCATGAGTTTATTTCTGGGCTCTCTATTCTGTTCCACTGGTCTATATGTCTGTCTTTATGCCAGTACCATACTGTTTTAATTATTGTAGGTTTGTAATATATTTTGAAATCAAGAAGTGTCATGCCTTCATCTTTGTTCTTCTTTCTCAAGATTGCTTTGGCTTTTTGGGGTCCTTTGGTTTCATATGAATCTTAGGATTGTTTTTTCTATTTCTGTAAAAGATGCCTTTGGAATTTTGGTAGGGATTGCATTGAATCTGTAGATTGCTTTGAGTAATATGGACATGGTATCAATATTAAGTCTAACAATCTATGAACGTGGGGTGTCTTTCCGTTTATTTGTGTCTTTTCTAATTTTTTTCATCAATGTGTAGTTTTCAGCATGTAACTCTTTCACCTCCTTGGTTAAGTTTATTCCTAAGACTTTTATTCTTTTTTATGCCATTTTAAATGAGATTGTTTCTGTAATTTTCTTTTTAGATACCTCATTCTAAGTCTATAGAAATGCAACTGATTTTTGTGCGTTCATTTTGTATCCTGCAACCTTATCGAATTAATTTATTGTATCTAACAACTTTTTTGTGGAGTCTTTAGTGTTTTAGACAAATATGATCATGTTATCTAAAAACAGATAATTTTACTTTTTCCTTTCTAATTTGGATAACTTTTGTTTCTTTTTCTTATGTAATTGCTTTCACTAGGACTTCAAGTACTAGATTGAACATGGTGAGAGTGAGCATCCTTGCATTGTTACTGATCTTAAAGGAAAAGCTTTAAATTTTTCACCATTGAGTATGATGTTAACTGTGGGCTTTTCATATATGGCCTTTATCATATTTCTTGAGACAAACGAAAATGAAAATACCACATACCAAAACTTATGAGATATAGCAAATGCAGTACTAAGATAGAAGTTTATCATGATAAATTCCGACATTAAGAAGGAAGGAAGATCTTAAATAAACAAAGTAACTTTACACCTCAAGGAACTAGAAAAAGAAGAGGAAACTAATCCAAAAGTTAGCAGAAGGAAAAAAGTAATAAAGATTAGATCAGAAATAAATTAAAGACAGAACAGAAAAACAATAGAAAAAAATCAACAAAACCAAAAGTTGGTTTTTTGAAAATATAACAAACCCTTTTCTAGTCTAAATAAGAAAAAAAAGAAGACTCAAATAAGTAAAATCAGAACTTAAAGAAGAGTCATCATAACTGATGCCACAAAAATACAAAAGATCTTAAGTGACTGCTATAAACAGATACGTTCCAACAAATTGGATAACCTAGATGAAATGGATAAATTCCTAGAAACATATGACATACCAAAACTGAATCATGAAGAAATAGAATACCTGAACAAATCAATAAGGAATAAGAAGATAGAATCAATAATCAAAAAACCTCCCAACAAAGAAAAGCACAAGACCAGATGGCTTCACTGGTGAATTCCTCCAAAGATTTAAAGAAGAATTAACACCAATCTTTCTTAAACTCTTCCAAAAAACTGAAGAAGAGGGAAAACTTCCAAACGTATTTTATGAGGCCAGCGTTATCCTGACACAAAAGCTAAAAAAAGACGCTATAAGAAAAGGAAATTACTGGCCAATATCCCTGATGAACATAGATGCAAAAATCTTCAATACAATACTCGCAAACCAAATTCAGTAGGACAGTAAAACGATCATACACCATGACCAAGTCAGATTTATCCCTGGAATGAAAACATGATTTAACATACCCAAATTAATTAATGTGATACACCATACTAACAGAATGAAGGATAAAATTTATGATCATCTCAATAGACGCAGAAAAAACATTTGACAAAATTCAATACCCTTTCATGACAAAAACTCTCAACAAACTAGTTTTAGAAGGAATTTACCTCAATATAAAAAACGACATATATGTTATTGTGTTCTTTAATAGCATATCCATTTCATTCTATCTTTCTTTTCTTTTTTTTAAATTTCTTTTTTTATTTTTATTTTTTTTTTGTTGTGGAAACATTGGTTTATAACTATATAAATTTCAGCTGTGCATCATTATATTTTGATTTCTGTGTAGACTACATCATGTTCATCATTCAAAGACTAATTACAATCCATCACCACACACATGTGCCTAATCACCCCTTTCACCCTTCTCCTTCCCACCTTCCCCTCTGGTAACCACCAATCCAATTTCTGTCTCTATGTTTTTCTTTGTTGCTGTTTTTATCTTCTATTTACGGGTGAAATGATACAGTATTTGACTTTCTCCCTTTAACTTACTTTGCTTAACATAGTACTGCCAAGGTCCATCCATGTTGTCACAAATGGCCAGGTTTCTTCCTTTTTTATGGCTGAGTAGTATTCCGTTGTATACATATACCATATCTTCTTTATACATTCATCCCTTGATGAGTACCTAGGTTGATTCCAAGATTTGGGTATTGTGAATAATACTGCAATGAAGATAGGGGTCCATATATCTTTACACATGGATGTTTTCACGTTCTCTGGATAAATACCCAGCAGTGGGATAGCTGGATCATATGGTAGTTCTATTCTTGATTTTTTGAGGAATCTCCATACTGTTTTCCATAGTGGCTGCACCAGTTTGCATACCCACCAGCAGTGTAATTATGCACTTTTCCTATTCATTTTATTTCAATGTAAGTTGACCAAAGAACTTACAGTGTCAAAATAAATTTTTTAGATATGGTGGTAAAGATAATTCTAGCTGTAGTGAGGAGTAACTAAATGCAAAGTGACATCTCTACTGAGATAGTTGCTTGATCTTAGCTGTTATACTTAACATATGAAACAAAGAAACTAAAAAAATACTAAGTTGAGGACTGACATCAGCATCATGGTGGAGTGAGTCACTCCCTTTGTCTCTCCTGTCTAAGTTACAACCAGTCAGACATCCAGTGACCAACAAAGGACTCCCTACACAGCACACCAGAATGCCTGAGTGCTACATGCATCCATACATCTGAAGGTGAGTGGACTGGACCTCTGGGAACCAGTGGAAATAGGGGAGCAGCCCCTTCCCTTTCCCCCAGCAGTGGTGATCCAAAATGTGAATCCTCACACTGGCATGCATGCCCGCGACCACAGGCTGCAAGGACAAACACGGCACACGTGGCTTGACCCCTGCCCCCTACAGCGGTGGTAGGTGGCACACACATCCTGAGGTTCCAGGACACAGTGGAGCCAGTGATCTGGCCTCCCCTCCCCTAGCAGTGGCACCGATATTTCCACTAGTGAGGACTACATCCAAGGCATAAATTTCCCTTGCAAAAGTGGGGTGCCCTGATTTGAGGTTTCAGAATAAGCTACAAGCATGCACCAGCACTGACAACCAGAGGTGGCAGCTCCTGCCCCCCCCAGCAGTGGCAGGTGGTGCACATGTCCTGAGGCTTCAGGACACAGAGCAGTGCTGGTGACACAGCCCCCTCTTCCTCCACTGACAGTGGCACTGGTCTCTCCAGCAGTGGGACAGCAACCAAAACACAGATGCCACTGACAAGAGCAGGGTGCTTGAACCTGAGGCCTCCAAAAGCACACTGGTGGGCACCAGTGACCAGAGACTATAGGGCCTGCAACAACATTTGTGGCTTAGCTGCTACCCTTCCCCCAGCAGTGGCAGGTGGTACCTGTGGTTGAGGCTTCAGGAAGCACAGTAGAAACTGAGACCAATCCCCCAGTGACAGCATGCCCAACACCGGCTCTGCCACCAATGGGGGCTACACACAAGAAGCCAGGCCCCCGACAGCAACAGCAACACCTGTGTATCCAGTGCCCCTGGCAATGGTTCTGCCAGCACCTCCAGCTAACCCAGGAGTAGCAGTGCAGGCAGTACATGGGACAGCAGTACCTGAGCCTGTGGAGAGTCCATGGATAGCAAATGGGGGGACACAAGACCCAGGTGACTCCAAAAGCAGCAGAAGTGCTCACAGTGAGGTGATCCTGGTGACAACACCTGAGACTGCAGCAACATTGAAAGAGGCAAGGTGCCAGCAACGTTAGAGACAAAAGCAGCACAAGGGTGGCACTGGCGATGCTTCTTGCTGAGGCAGTGGAGGGTGGAAAGTGCAGGCTCTCAAATACAACTAGAAGCAGCTCAGAACCAAAGTAACCAAAGCCATACCCAAATAAGAAAGGTGATTACTACCACAAATGCACCAGCAGAGGATCAATTCATCAAACACCATGAAGAACTACAGTAACACAGCAGAACAGAAGGAGAATGACAGCTCTCCAGAAACCAAACTTGAAGTCACAGAAGATTACAATCTAACTGACAGGCAATTCAAAATAGCTGTCATGAAGAAACTCAATGAGTTGTAAGAAAACTCAGAAAGACAGTTCAGTGAGCTCAGGAATAAAATTAATGAAGAGATTGAAGCTCTAAAAAAAAAAACCAAACAGAAATTATGAATATGAAGAACACAATTAATGAGATAAAAAATAATGTAGAAAGCATAAAAAATAGAGCAGACCTTATAGAAGAGAGAATCAGTAAACTCAAAGATAGAAATCTAGAAATGATCCAGGAGGAGGTTGTCTGAGAATGGACATTTTTAAAAAATGAAGAAATTCTTTGAGAAATACCCAACTCAGTTAGGAAAAGTATCAGAGGGATTATAGATATCCTAGAGGGAGAAGAGAAGGAGAAAGGAGCAGAGAGCTTATTCAAAGAAATAATAGCTGAGACCCTCCCAAACCAGGGAAGGAACTGGACAGGCAAGTACATGAAGCTAATAGAACTCCTAATTGCATCAGTGCAAAAAGACCTTCTCCAAGGCATATAATAATAAAACTGTCAAAAGTCAGTGACAAAGAAAAAATATTAAGTGCAACAAGAGAGAAGAAAATAACCAACAAAGGAACCCACATCAGGCTTTCGGCGGATTTCTCAGCAGAAACCTTACATGCTAGGTGAGAGTGGAATGATATATTCAAAATACTGAAAGATAAAAACTATCAGCCAAGAATACTCTATCCAGCGAAATTATCCTTTAAATGTGATGGAGAAATAAAAGCTTTCCTGGACAAACAAAAGCTGAGGGAGTTCATCGCTGCTAGACGTGCCTTACGAGATATGAAGGGAGCCCTCCCACCTGAAACAAAAAGGCAATGGCTTACAAAGCTTTGAGCAAGGAGGTGAATGGACAGACAAAATCAGAAAATTGCAGCTCTATATCAGAATAGGTTAGCAAACATTAAATATAAAATAAAGGTTAAAGGGAAAGAAAGCATCAAAAATAACTATAACCACTTCAATTTGGTCACAAACACAACATAAAAAAAAATAATTTGGGCAATAAAAACATAGAAGGGCAAGAGGAAAGGGGTGGAACCTGCATAGACTAATGGAGATAAGAGACTATCAGAAAATGGACTATCTCATCTATGAGATCTTTCATAACAAATCTCATGGTAACCACAGAAGGAAGAATCAGAGCAGAGTCACAAATCGTGAATAAAGAGAAAACTGAGAAAACCATCACAGAAAACCACCAAACTGAAATGGCAGACAAAAATACAAGGGAAAAGAAACAATAGAAATATAAAACAACCAGAAAATAAAAGATAAAATGGGAGTATTAAGCCGTCATATATCAATAATCACTGTAAATGTAAAGGGACTGAATTCACTAATCAAAATACACAGAGTGGCAAGATGGATCGAAAAACAAGACCCAGCAACATGCTGCCTCCAGGAAACACACCTCAGCTTCAATGAGAAGCATAGGAACATAAGCTAAGAGTGAAGGGATGGATGATGATACTCCAGGAAAATTGCAAGCAAAAGAAAGTGAGTGTAGCCATACTTATACCAGAAAAAGCAGACTTCATCATAAAAAAGATAACGCACGATGAAGATGGCCATCATATAATGATAAAAGGGACATTCCACCAAGAAGACATAACACTTATTAGTATATACCCACTTAACACAGGAGCACCAAAATATATAAAGCAACTATTAACAGACCTAAAGGGAGAAATTGACAGCAACACAATAATAGTAGGGGACCTTAACACTCCACTTACATCAATGAATAGATCATCCAGACAGAAAGTCAACAAGGAAATAGTGGCCTTAAATGAAACAATAGATCAGGTGGACTTAATAGATATAGACAGAGCATTCTGTACAAAAACAGCAGAATACACATTCTTCTCAAGTGCGCATGGAACATTCTCAAAGATAGAACATATGTTGGTGGGACAAAAAGCCTCAATAAATTTAAGAAGATTGAAATCATATCAAGCATCTTTTCTGACCAGAATGCTATGAAACTAGAAATCAACTACAAGAAAAATGCTGGGAAAGTCAGAAATATGTGTAGACTAAGCAACATGCTACTGAATAACTGTTGGATCAATGAAGAAATCAAGGGAGAAATCAAAAAGCACCTAGAGTCAAATGAAAATGAAAACACAACATACCCAAACTTACGGGATGCGGCAAAAGCGGTACTAAGAGGGAAATTTATAGCAATACAGGCCTACCTCAAAAAATAAGAAAAATCTCCAATAAAGAAGCTTACCCAATATCTAAAAGGATTACAAAAAGAATAACAAACAAAGCTCAAAGTTGGTAGAATGAAGGAAATAGTAAATATCAGAACAGAAATAAATGAAATAGAGACTAAAAAAACAATAGAAAGGATCAATGAAACTAAGAGCTGGTTCTTTGAGAAGATACACAAAACTGACAAACTCCTAGCCAGACTCGCTAAGAACAAAAGAGAGAAGACTCAAATAAATGAAATCAGAAATGAAAGAGGAGAAATTGTGATGGACGCCACAGAAATACAAAGGACTATAAGAGAATAGTATGCAAAGCTATACACCAAGAAACTGGAAAACCTAGAAGAAATGGATGAATTCTTAGAATCATACAACTTCCCAAAACTGAATCAAGAAGAAACAGAGAATCTGAATAGACCAATCACAAGCAAAGAGATTGAAACAGTAATCAAAAACCTCCCCCAAAAAACAAAAGTCCAGGACCAGATGGCTTCTCTAGTGAATTCTACCAAAAATTCAAAGATAATTTAATTCCTATCCTTCTCAAGTTATTCTGAAAAGTTGAAGAGGATGGGATGGTTTATAACTCATCTTACACGGCCAACATTACACTGATACCAAAACCAGACAAGGATAACACACACAAAAAAATTAAAGGCCAGTATCGCTGATGAACATAGATGCAGAAATCCTCAACAAAATATTAGTAAATTGAATACAACAATGTATTAAAAGGATCGTACACAGCAATCAAGTGGGGTTTATTCCAGGGATGCAGGGATGGTTCGACATCTGCAAATCAATCAATGTGATACACCACATTAACAAAATGAAGAATAAAAATCACACTATCATCTCAATAAATGCAGAGAAAGCATTTGACAAGATACAGCATCCATTTATGATAAAAACCCTGAATGAAATGGGTATAGAAGGAAAGTACCTCAACATAACGAAGGCCATATGTGGCAAACCCACTGCTAATATCATTCTCAATGGAGAAAAGCTGAAAACTATCCCTCTTACGAACAGGAACCAGATAAGGATGCCCACTCTTACCACTGTTATTTAACATACTATTGGAAGTCCTAGCCGGAGCAATCAGGCAAGTAAAAGAAATAAAAAGGATCCAAATTGGAAAGGAAGAAGTTAAACTATCACTATTTGTAGATGACATGATTTTATATATAGAAAACTCTAAAGAAGCTACAAAAAAAACTTTTAGAAATAATAAATGAATATGGTCAAGTTGCATGATACAAAACCAACATACAAAAATCAGTTGCCTTTCTACACACTAACAACGAAGTAGCAGAAAGAGAAATTAAGAATACAATCCCATTTACAATTGCAACAAAAAGAATAAAATACTGAGGAATAAACTTAACCAAAGAGGTGAAAGACGTTTACACTTAAAACCATAAAACATTGCTGAAAGAAGTAGAAGAAGACACAAGGAAATGGTAAGATATTCTGTGCTCTTGGATTAGAAGAATTAACGTAGTTAAAATATCCATACTTCCTAAGCAATCTACAGATTCAATGCAATCCCTATGAAAGTTCCAATGACATTTTTCACAAAAATAGAACAAAGAATACTAAAATTTATATGGAATAACAAAAGACCTGGAATAGCCAAAGGAATCCTGATAAAAAAGAACAAAGATGGAGATGTCACACTCCCTGACTTCAAAATATACTGCAAGCTATGGGAATCCAAACGGCATGGTACTGGCACAAAAACAGACACAAAGATGAATGGAACAGAATCAAGAGTCCAGAAATAAACCCTCACATATACGGACAGGTAATTTTTGCAAGGGAGCCAAGAACATACAATGGAGAAAGGAAAATCTCATCAATAAATGGTTTTGGGAAAACTAGACAGCCACATGCCAAAAGAATGAAAGTAGACCATTATCTTACACCATACACAAAAATTAACTCAAAATGGATTAAAGACTTGAATGTAAGACCTGAAACCATAAAACACTTAGAAGAAAATATAAGCAGTACACTCTTTGACACCCGTCTTAGCAGTGCCTTTTTGAATACCGTGTCTCCTCAGGCAAGGGAAACAAAAGAAAAAATAAATAAATGAGACTATGTCAGATTAAAAACCTTCTGCACAGCAAAGGAAACCATCAGCAAAATGAAAAGACAACCCACCAACTGGGAGAAAGTATTTGCCAATCGTATATCTGACATGCTGTTAATTTACAAAATATATAAAGAACTGATGCAACTCAACAACAAGAAAATGAACAACCCGATCAATAAATGGGCAGAGGATGTGGACAGACATTTTTCCAGAGAAGATGTACAGATGGCCAACAGGTACATGAAAAGATGTTCAACATCACTAATTATTAGGGAAATGCGAGTCAAAACTACAATGAGACATCACCTCACACCCATCTGAATGGCTATAATTAACAAGACAAGAAATAACAAATGTTGGAGAGGACGTGGGGAAAAAGGAACCCTCATAGACTGCTGGTGGGAATGCAAACTGGTACAGCCACTATGGAAACCAGTATGGACATTTCTCAAAGAACTAAAAATAGAAATACCATATGATCTAGCTATTCCACTACTGGGTATTTATCCAAAGAATATGAAATCAGCAATTCAAAAAGATTTATGCACCCCTATGTTCATCGCAGCATTTTTCACAATAGCCAAGATGTGGAAGCAACCCAAGTGCCCATCAACTGATGAATGGATAAAGAAGAAGTGGTGTATATATACAATGGAATACTCCTCAGCCATAAAAAAAGACAAAATCATGCCATTTGCGCCAACATGGATGGACATTGAGGGTATGCTGCTAAGTGAAATAAGTCTGACAGAGAAGGACAAATACCATGATTTCACTCATATGTGGAAGATAAACACCTAGATAAGGAGAACAAATTAGTGGTTATCAGAGAGGAGGACAAAAGGTATAAATGGGCACGTGTGTATGCTGACAGATAAAAAGTAGGCTTTTGGTGGTGAAAACAATGCAATCTATACAGAAACTGTTGTATAATAATACCTGAAATTTACACAGTGTTATAAGCCAATATGACCTCAATTAAAAAAATACTAAGTTAAGAGACCCATGCATGAAACATTTCTACTTTCTCTTCTTTGCTGTTTTAGAGTTGAGAAATAAATCACTTACCATATAATATACCCATTCAAAGTGTACAGTTCATTGCTTTTTAGTATACTCATTGAGTTGTACATCACCACAATCTAATTTTGAAACGTTTTCATCTCCCCAACAAGTAACTCCATGCCTATTAGCTGTCATTCCACAATCCCATGCCTCCCTCCCCCAAGCCCTAGACAACCGTTAATCTACTTTCTATCTCTATAGATTTGCCTATTCTGGATATTTCATATAAATGGAACCATATGAAATGTTGTCTTTTGTGATTGGCTTCTTTCACTTAGCATAATATCTTCAAGGTTTATCCAGGTCATATCATGTATTATTACTTATTCTATTTTATTGCCTAATAATACTCCAGTGTATGGATATTCCACATTTTGTTTATCCATTCATCAGTTGATGTACATTTGGGTTGTTTTACACCTTTTGGCTATTATGAATAGTGCTATGAACATTTGTGTACAAATTTTTGTTTGAATACCTGTTTTCAGTTCTCTTGGGTATATATCTAAGAGTGGAATTTCTGGGGTTACCCTATGTTTAACTTTTTGAGGAACTATCAAAGTATTTTCCATAGTGGCTGTCACATTTCACTATCCCACCAGCAATGTCTTCGGAGTCCAATTTCTCCACATCATCACCAAGATTTAGTATTGTCTCTCTTTTCTACTGTATCTATCCTATAGTATAAAGTGGTATCTGCTTGTGGTTTTGACTTGCATTTTCCTGACGACTAGTAATGTTAAGCATCTTTTCATGTACATATTGTCTACTGGTATATCTTCTTTGGAGAAACATCCGTTCAAACCCTTGCCCAATTTTTAATTGGTTTACTTGTCTTTTTTATCGTGATAAAACATATATAACATAAAATTTACTGTTTTAACTATTTTAAAGTATACAGTCCTATAGCATTAAGTACAATAAGTACATTCACATTGTTATACAGTCATCACCACCATCCATCTCCAGAACTTTTTTGCCTTCCCAAACTGAAACTCTGTAGCCAATAAACACTAACTGCCTTTCTCCCCTCCCTTCAGTCCTTGGCAATCACCATTCTACTTTCTGTCTGTATATATTTGACTACTCTAGTTACCTCATATAAATGGAATCTTACAATATTTGTTCCTTTGTGGCTGGCTTATTTTACTTAGCATAATGTCTTCAAGGTTCATCGATGCTGTAGCATGTATCAGAATATCCTTCCTTTTTAAGGCTGAATAATATTCCATTGTGTATATATACCGCATTTTGCTTATCCATTCATCCATTGATGGACACTTGGGTTGCTTTCACCTTTTGGCTATTATGAATAATATTCATATAAACATGGGTGTACTAATATCTGTTCAAGCTCCTACTTTCAATACTTTGGGATATATACCCAGAAGTGGAATTGTAGGATAATTGGTAATTCTATATATACTGTTTTCCACAGCAGCTGCACGATTTTGCATTCTCACCAGCAATGCACAAGTGTTCTGCTTTCTCTATATCTTCACCAACATGTATTATTTTCTGAGTTTGTTTTGTTTTGTTTTAATAATAGTTATCCTAGTAGGTGTGAAGTAGTATCTCATTGTAGTTTTTTTTTGTTATTTTATTTATTTATTTATTTATTTATTTTGTGGAAGATCAGCCCTGAGCTAACATCCATGCCAGTCCTCCTCTTTTTGCTGAGGAAGACCAGCTCTGAGCTAACATCTATTGCCCATCCTCCTCCTTTTTTTTTCCCCCAAAGCCCCAGTAGATAGTTGTATGTCATAGTTGCACATCCTTCTAGTTGCTGTATGTGGGACACGGCCTCAGCATGACCGGAGAAGCGGTGTGTCGGTGCGAGCCCGGGATCCGAACCTGGGCTGCCAGTAGCGGAGCGCGCGCAGTTAACTGCTAAGCCACGGGGCCGGTGCCTATCTCATTGTAGTTTTGATTTGCATCTTCCTGATGATTAATCATGTTCAGCATCTTTTCATGTGCTTTTATTGGTTGGTTGTTTATATTCTTTGGAAAAACATCCACTCAGTTCTTTTGCCAAATTTTTAATTGTTTTTTTTGTCTTTTTATTATTGATTTGTAAGAGTTCTTTATATATTTTAGATACAAGTCCCCTATCAAGTATATGACTGAAAATATTTTCTCCCATTCTGTGGGTTTTCATTTTATTTTCTATGTTGTTCTTAAAACATGAAATATTTTACTTCTGATGAAGTCTAATTTATCTATCTTTTGTTGTTATTGCTTGTGCTCTTGGTATTATATCTAAAAATCCTTTGCCTAGCCCAAGGTCGTGAAGATTTATTTCTGTTTTCTTCTAGCAGTTTTATAGTTTTAGTTCTTTCATTTAGGTCTCTATGATCTCTATGAGTTAATTTTTGTTTATGGCATGACATAGGGGTCCAACTTCATTCTTTTGCATGTGGATATTCAATTGTCCCAGCACCATTTGTTGAAAAGGCTATTTTTTCCTCATTGACTTGCCTTTGTATCCTCTTCCCTGTAATTCGAAGTGAGTGCATGAGGTGTATGAGTTGTTAGAAAAGGACAGGAGAGAAAAAATCTTATGTGGTGATCTGTAGAAGCTAAACTTTAAGCTTGTTAAATCTTCATGTTTCTCATGAGTACAATATGATGATGAACTTAGTAAGATACTGTATTGCTACAAAGTATTGGAGAATATATATCACATTTTTAGTACGTGTTAAACTTTGCCATTTGTGAGTATAAGCCACACGTATGCTTTTTGGATAAATACCTCCAAATATGAATATACAGAAAGTTAACTGAGTTTTTGAATGCCTTTTCTGCTGAATAGGATAGGTTCAGGTGTAAATGTCTTTTGCCAGATGTGAACTAATACTACATTCTCTTTCAATTTCTCTTTCATACCAATAATGCTTTTAGCAAATGGAAATAATGCAGATAGAGACCACACTTCCTGACGTTTATTTTAATAGGACGAGTTTCTGACCTGTCAGTTTACTAAAATCCCAGAAAAGAAGTGTTTGCCATGGCTTCTCCTTTTGACATGAACTAACAAAAATGTCACACTTATGCTATGACCACAGCTACTATTGTCCCAATAATGCTAGGGACCAAAACATCTCCCAGCTCTAATAACATATTACAAAGCTGTGATGAACCAAGTGAAACAGAAGACTAGAGCCATAAGAACATTAGAGATCATCTAATATTTAGCCCTCAAATTTAGTTTGTTTGTTCCCAAAAGTAGAAAAATTTTTTCAAAAATAATATAGAGCCACCAAAATTATATAAAATCCTCTATGTTCATTGTGACTCATAAGCTACAATTCTATTCTGCAGCAGTGTGTGAATCATAAATGTTTCAAGGTAAAAAAAATTACTAAGAATAATTTAGTAAAAATTCACTGAAATGATATTTCAATCCTACAACTTGTGGAGAGGCCCACCCTACCTGATCCATATTATGTGCTCATCCTTTCTTGCCAAAAATTTATCATGCTGCACCTTTAGAATACAGAAGTTACTTTTTCCTTTAGAGATGTCACAATCAATATTTATTGATCTGAAATTTAATAATTCAATATAGAAGTTTAATCAGTTTCATTGAAATTTCTGAAAAAAATTGAGTTTGTTTGACACACGGTGTTTTAAAAATTAAAGTTAGTTTCTTCCATTTTTAAAATAGGGAGATTTCTAATAAAATATTGAACTTTGAATTTTTCTTGAAATCCAGAACCTCTGGCAATACTGGGCCTCCATTCCCATGTGGTATTGGTAGGCTGAAACTGAAGAGTGTTCTTCAGGTCATCACTCTATTTTCTCTCTAACACCAAGATGCTTGTTTCATTTCCATTAATCATTACACTTACACTTGTGTTTCATGTAGCAGCCCATTTCCTTCATTTATATTACCTGCCTGTACCCTCATACCTGACGCCGTGCTCACCCACTGTATTAGTTTCCTAAGGCTACGTAACAAATTGCCACTAACTTAGTTGCTTAAAATAACAAAAATTTATTCTCTCATACTTCAGGAGGCCAGAAGTCCAAAATCAAGATGTTGGCAGTTTGATTCCTTCTGGAGGCTCTGAGAGAGAATCTGTTCCATGTCTCTCTCCTAGCTTCTTTTGGCTGCAGGCAATTCTTGGCATTCCTTGGTTGTAGACCCGTCACTCCAATCTCTGCCTCTGTCTTCATGTCACCTTTTCATCTGTGTCTGAGTGTCTCAAATCTCCCTCTGCCTTCTTCTGTCATTGGATTTGGGGCCCAACCTAAATCCAAGATGATCTAATCTCGAGATCCTTAATTACATCTGTTAAGACCCTTTTTCCAAATAAGGCCACATTTATTTGTTTCAGGGGTTAGAGCTTGGACATATCTTTTGGGGGCCACTATTCAACCCACTACATTCCCCTTATACAGATAAGAAAACTGAGTCCAAGATAGGTTAAGTTACTTGTCCAAAATCATACAACTAGTTTGTGATACAGCGTTGATTCAAGAACTCTAGTCTCCAGA
This sequence comes from Diceros bicornis minor, assembly GCF_020826845.1. Taxonomy (NCBI): domain Eukaryota; kingdom Metazoa; phylum Chordata; class Mammalia; order Perissodactyla; family Rhinocerotidae; genus Diceros; species Diceros bicornis. The sequence goes on from NC_080781.1 coordinate 63,295,728, forward strand.
CCCCCAGATGAGTTTCCTTTCTACCGTTCTATGCTGCTGTTTCACTTCTGATCAGTTTATGTTCCAAATAAAATGGAGAATAAACAGAAATAATACGAAGTTGCCTCTAGCTCTGTTGCTTTGCAATTTTGTCTGTTATTTTGACTGATGGAGACCTTTAAAAGTCACAGGCCCTTTGAAAGTTTGTGACTCTATGTGAAAACAGCAAAGAGTAGTAAAAGGAAAAACAGTTTCCTGTTAATTTAAAGCTTTCTGAAGAAATTTTTTTTTAGTTTGAATCCAAGCTCTGCTACTAACTTGCTGTGTGACCTTGGACAGGTCTCTTCTTCTCTCTAGGCTTCAAATTGCCCCTTGCAGAAGAAGGGAGATGGACCAGATGACTTCTAAGGTCCCCTCCAGCTCTAACTTTGTGGGATTCTGTTTTCTGCAGAATTATTCTGAATGTGGTTAGTCAGCCACTTTGGGATCCGATTGTCCAGCTCAGCTGTCAGTAAGAGTAGCTTCCAGCAGAGAAAATCTATTCCACCACCACTCCTATTTTGTTGGAGGTCCTTTAAGTTTAGTTTTCTGTGGTGAGAATGGATTTGTACTGAACCATCCACAGCCCTCCTCCCCACTCCTTCTTTCTAGCATTCTCTGACCTACACACACACTGATGCACACATCCTATCATCATCTTCCTGCCCCAGTTTATAGCCATTAAAGCACAAGCCAATTTGCAAACCAAGATATCAAACCCTAATTTTAGACACATTAACACCATCCTGAAACCAAAAAAAAACAAAATGCCATTTTGATTATAAATTAGGTAAAAAGTAAACATAAAAGATCTTACATTGTGTAAATTTTGTTCTGATAAACTGTTCTCACCCCTGTTTTCTCTTCATTGTGCTCTAGTATCAATCCTCTTGACACTTGACTTTATAGGCTACAACTCCACAACGACAATTATCATTTGTTCTATAGCTGGTTTGGGAAGCCTGCAAGTTCTCGATTGAGGAGCCAGGAAATTTGAACCTCCAGCAAAATCACCCCAAGTACAATTCATTAGCTAAGATGTTTAATTATTTGAGTTTTTACTCAAATGATGGCATGTATTAGTTTACTATGGCTGCCATACAAAATAGCACAAACTGGCTTGCTTCAACAACAGAGATTTCTTTTCTCACAGTTTTAGAAGCTAGAAGTCTGAGATCAAGGTGTTGGTTGGGTTGGTTTCTTTCAAAGTCTCTCTCCTTGGCTTGCTGCCTCTCCACGTGGTCTTTTCTCGGTGCACACATTCCTGATGTCTCTCTGTGTGTCCTAATCTCTTCTTTTTATAAGGACACCAGACAGATTGGATTATGGCCTACCCTGACAGCATCATTTTAACTTAAGTACCTCTTTAAAGGCCCAATCTCCAATTCGAATTACATTCCTAGGTACTAGGGGTTAGGGCTTCAACACATGAATTGGGGGAGGGGGCACAATTCACCCCATAATGTGTACCATATTATTTCACACGTTTTGAAATCTTTGAGTTAGAAGGGACTTGAGAAACTTTTTTTACAACCCCCTCATTTTGCAGGGGGTAGAGACTGAGGCACAAAGAGGTTAAGATACTTGCCTAAAACAAGTCATGTTGAGTTAGTGGCAGAGGCAGGTGTAGAAATCAGGTCTCCTGACTCCAGGTTCCATGCCCTTTCTACCATACCATGTTGCTACTTCAGTTTATTTGATTTATTCATGCCTTTAACCTCTTTCTCTCTCTTCTCATGATTTGGAATAGATTTGGCAAAAGTATAAATTAGCTATTTTAAAAACTATATTTACTTTTATTTTCCTATATTACTACCCTCTACAACTCACATTTTGAAAAGAAAAAATGTAAGGGATTTTCTGCTTAATTTCTTATCACTTTTCCATTTTAGATGTACATTTTTCATTCTTGCTTTGAAATAACAGGATTTTTTCTAAGGTAAATGAAATTGTCCTTGCCTGGATAGACAAAGGACTAAAATTAAAGGAGCCTTGGGTTTTTTCCACCTTCTTGGGATCTGAGGTGGAGAAAGAAAATTAGCACAAACTTATGCATCTCCCCTTTCTTTTTACCTGTCCTCTTTCCTTGCAATAGGAAGTCAAAGCTTCTGGAAACCTTGATATACACCTCTCCTCTCCACCCACCCTCACACCCTCACCCCCTCCAAGACAATAAATACCAGCATTGAACTGGCATTGTAAAAACTGCCTGATTGTTCTTTCTTTAGCCAGAGGTATTTAAGCTCAAACCTTGGAACCTGAAAGGAAAGAAATTCTCAATGCAATGTACCTTTTCTTAACTTGTAAATCTTCTCCACTGTGCCTTTTTAGAATAAAATATCAAGAAAGGAATAGGAGAAATTTTGAGTTATAAAGTGCAGAATCTGAATGTTCAAAGGATTTATTAAAATTAGATGTACTCTTCTATTTAATCCTTGAGGGTTTTACTTTTACTTAAAACTACTGGCAGAAGCTATTTGTTCTCAACAGTCAGCTAGTTACCTCAATGGATCAGGGAACACTTTCTTCTCTCTAAATCCCCAGTTGTTTGCTTCTTGAGAGATAGGTGTTTAATGACAAAAAGCCTTTCTTCAAATGAGACCCTTTGGATAATATAGCCCCCATGCTGCCCCTTTCTTACCCTGCTGATTACTAAGGAATCCATCTGGTCAAGTCATCCCCTGTGGAGACATGAGAGGGGCAGAGATTCATCCCATATTGCCTCTAGTGCAGTGTGTCAGAGCTTGATCCTATTGCCCACTTATTCAGTACAGACAGAAACATTGGGAGGCACGAAAATATTATAGATGCCTGTGCCATTGAGGTACAAAAGGGAATTAAATCCATTTCTGTCAAGCAGATCTGTTTGGTACTACAATGTAATGATTTTGACTCTTCAGGAGATAGAAACATAGATTAAATTTGACTTATGTGATCTCGGACTGGACGTGAATATGGTGGTGAAAATAAATACAGGATCATATTATTTAATAAACAATTTGGACAACATGAGGTAATAAAGCAGTGATTTCTTTTTCAAACTGTATTATAAAAATTCTTGATTTAGGGGTAGGGTTTGGCTACAGGGCTCTAGTCCTCCCCCTACCCAAGTCATTTCAACTGGAAGTTCCACTTTATATATATATATGTTTTTTGTTGTGGTTAAAAAACATATAACATCGAGTTCCACTTTTTATGTTTTAAAAATTTAGTTTCTGTTTAATGGTTCATTTGAACAAAAAATTTCTCACCTGAAAAATGTTCTAAAGTACTAGGAGAGAGAATTTCTTCCTAATTTATAAGTATATTTATATAAAAAATCTTGGGTATATGAAATAAAAACAAATACTGTTATATCTTTAAATAATTTTTTATTGAAAAGAATAAAAGCAGGACTCCCCTGGTTGTTGTACTATTGAACAACTTTCCTTCACATAGTGACAGTTCACATGCATCATCAGCTTTTCCCCATCCTTGTTTTCAGCACTCAGTTTTCATCAAGTGCCACTATGTTGTCTGATATATCTGGAGCCAGGCCCTGATAGAAACAGAGTTCTCTTGCTTTCTTCTCCTCTTTGCAATTACTAAGGCTTTCAGCAGACATTTGCACCTCTGTAATTTTGTGGCTGCCACTCTTACTGTGATTTTTAAGTGTTTTCGTCTGTTATGAAGTATAATCCTGAAGAAGAGCTATTGTGCAGTGGAGATAGAACTGTTGAACTCTAGTGGATGGTTCTTTTGTGAGCTCATACCATCCAGTAATCCACAGAGGAATGTATTGAAGGGAGATATTTGAGAACCACTTCTATTCTTCTCCAGCACTACTGCTCATCACAGTGATAAAACTAGTTCTGTGAGATACACGCAATGTGGGTACATCTGGTGGGCTAGATTTGCGTGATGGCATCATCCAATGGTTCATGTTAATCATAGCAACCAGCAATTGCTTTACCATTGCTCTAGGTCATTATCAGAAATACACTATTCCTAGTAGCATAATCTACAATTCTAAAAGACCATGTTGCAAATAATTCCAGTCTAAGTATTTTATGTTCCAATTATTACAGTTTACATATATACACATAAAATTTCTTAACTGTTCCTACCCACTCTATTCATTGATTCCATACAGTTATAGGGCACTTTAAATTCTCCAAAGTATTTTCACATACATTCTTGTTTAATCCTTACACTATCCCTGTGAGTTTAAAATTGCCCTCTATTTTATAGATAAAGAAGGTGAGGCTAAGAGAGGTAACATATCTTACAAGATTTCAGAGCTGGGAAATAGTTGGGCCTGAATTGTCTTTCTAAATTCCTAGCCTGCTACTTTGGCCTATTATACTCCAGCTATCCTTGTTACAGAGGCAGTGGTGTTATAATGGATTCAAACTGCGTGGATTTGAATCACAAATCTTTTACTTCCTAGCAGTGTGACGTTAGAAAATTATTAAGCCTCTCTGTGCCAAACTTTCTCTATTTGAAAAGTGTGAATAATAATAGCACCTACCTTGTAGAGTTGTTATGAGGGTTAAATGAGTTGACATATGGAAGGTACCTGGAAAAGTGCCTTGAATAGTCAACATTATATTAGTGTTTGTTGCCAATATTATCATTCTTGTCATAATCATCAGCAGCATTATTGCATAGCACAGGGGTTAAGATCTCAGTCACTGAATGCAGACTGCCTGAATTCAAATCCAGACTCTACCACTGACTAACTGTGTGACCTTGGCCAAGTTACTTCAGTGCTCTGTGCCTCAGTTTCCTCATATATAAATTGCTAGTCACACAAGGACAGCTGCTATAACGATTAAATGAGTTAATCTGTGTAACATGCTTAGCCCAGTGCTCAATGCATAGAACACCCACTTGCCTTATTCCTAACATCTTGGCTGCAAATTCAGACCCATAAAGTGTCTGTATGGCAGTTGAGTATTGTATACGGCATATGTAATTCATCAGTCTTCTATAGTCTAATCACACAAGCCAGTGGTTTTGCTGTCATGGTAGTTCTTTGGTAGGAATGTATTTGTCATATAAAAATTATTTTGGGTCAATATCAGTGTGGTGGGTTGAAATGAGCACTCCTTGGAGATCTAGTTCTATTGCTGAGTGGCCTTCCAAGTGAAATTCTGGAGCCTGGAGAAATTATTTTAGCAAGAGTAAGAAATAATAACTTTCCAGTCATCTTCTTTTCTCCCTGTTGCTTATGCTGTGATGCTATAGTTTCCAGCCTATAGTGGAGTGGACCTATACTGGTAAAACAGTGTGATATCATATGTTTAGGGACAAAAAAACTGTTTCTAGTTCGAAATTTTTTCCAGTACTATACTAGAAGTCAATTGAAAAATGAGATTTACTTAGTTAGCAGTTACTTTAAAAGTAAATTTGCTAGAACCCATTCATTAAGCACTAAAGACGATCCTATACACGGCGTCACAGGCAGACCCTCAGTTTATGGGATGATTTTATTCCAAAAGATCATTTTTAGGTTGATTGTTTGGCAATTGCAAGTTTCCTTGTAGAAACAATGTTGAAGATCCCAGGTTAGTTGATAAAATTGGATTCAACCTGTGATAGGACTGAAATATACTGTACATGCCGTTCATAAATCATGTGCAAGAATGCTGTCTCAGTACTAGAAATTAAAGCCAAAATATAACTGAATAAGAAGTAGCACCTTGAATACTAAAGCATGAGAATAGCAGCGTTAATTATAGGTTGAGGAGATAGATGAAGGCTTTGGGAGATTCTTTTGGAAGAGCACTTCTAGGTACTTTCAATGGACATTAGGAGTTGATGGCACAGGTTTTATGTCTAATTTCACTTCAGAAAGGATGGCTTTCCTTTTCTTTGATATAGGTATCTCACCATGAGTGCTCTTATAACTATCAGCCATGATTACGGTCATTTGGGGTTCACAAATAGAACAAAGAGACTGAGAGAGGTTATCCTGAAGTAACTGGGAAAGAGAAAGGGGAAAGAAGGATGATTTAAAGGGGTGATATGGGTCCATATGAGAATATGTAATCACTTAAGATGAAGTTAACTAACCACAGTGACCGATGAAAGAAGAGAAGTGGGAGCTCAGCTTGTGCACAGAATCCCAGCAGAAAGAAAGAAAGCGAGAAGCTTTCCATGATACCCCAGCACCTTTTTAACTTCTATTTACACATTCTTCCTATACTGCAATTCTCCATATGTGTCCTCTCTCCCCTGCTTGACTACCTCTTAGAGGGCAGAGTGATTTCCTTTTCATCCCTCTGCTTCCAACAATACCTAGCACATCATAGGTGTAGAACACACTGTATGTTGAAATGAAATCAGGTATGATCTCATAGCTGAATCTGTTTGCTTTTTATTTGACCATGGCATTAAGAAGCTGTAAAATTGTGCCCTCAACTAGCACGTGGTATATAATACTAGTATTTGCCCGAGTTGAATTCAGAATTGTGATATCCCAAATAGAGAATTGAGAATCCATACATGAATTGTCTGTTTGGTTATAGACATACCCTCTTCTCCCCATTTCATGGGTGACACCTTTCACTCAGCCCTTCTTTCTCTATCTCCCTGCCTTGGAGCAGGGTCTGGCCAAACGGAGTTTGTGAACACTCTATACACGGAGCTTTGGAGGCTCCTAGATTGACAAAGCTCTCTGGAGATAGACTTTATAGATCCCCCAGGAACACATAGTAACATGCTTGTTCCAAAGAGGTGGTGTAGAGTTTGACCATTGATTCTTTTTCTTCCTCTTTGCTTTTGTTCTGTTTGACCCCTTCCCTGATTCATTCCTGCTGGAGACAAAGCCACATGCTGAACCATGAGGAACAGTCTGTAATGAAACAACAAGCTGCTCCCAATTTTAAATATTGCATGTTGAGGCAAAGGCAGAGTTCCTTTTCCTCTAAAGCTATAACATTAAAAAAGTTCTGTTTGATATTCAGAGTTATTTGATCTGGCAGTTTAACAACTGTTGATGTTTTAATTGCTTCTTTAAAGGATTTCATCTACATTTCTAGGTTTATTTTTATTTTACTGTGAAGGAATGTCAATATTAGCCATCACTTTGCCCAGTAAGTTACCATTGCAGGATCTTGGAGTAAAATCCAGTAATTACTGGAGCTGGTAACTTAAGACCCTGCTGAGAAACTTGGCAGTTTCCCTTTCCCTGAGGAGGCATCTCTTCCCATGGAGCTAGCAATCATTTATTGTTCTGCATCAATTTTAAGCAAGTGTTGTACCTTCAAGATCAGCTTTCTATGTTCCTTTGGAAGAGACTGAGGTCATTCTATTCTGGGTGAAAGAGAAATTTTAAATCACTCAACTCAGGCAAATCAACAATTGTAAGATGTGCTAGCAAGAAAGACTTAGTGAGTTTATACTCTCTTAGATTCTTACTTCATTTTTATTTGTCTATTTGTATTCTTCCAGGACCAAATAGAATACTTTGTTGGCATGCTACTTACATGTATGCAACTAGCCATTTGAATTCTCTGAACAAAACTACTTACATTCAAAGCTCTTTAGAAATGAAAAGGTCTTCTGAGATCATCTAGTCTAGCCCCCACTGAATGCTTAACTTGTATTCATTAATAAAAGGAGGGCTGGTTGAGCTCACATCTTTGCCCTTTTGTTATATATCCTTTGAATTATTCCCATCAAGAAATGTTTATTAAGTGCTTACATGCTGAACCCCGTCTGAAGCAATTTGCTTCAGAAGGCATGGTTCTTGGAGTTTTGTAGCTTACATACTAAAACCAACGGCACTGACATACTACGTATTGACTTTCGCATTTTCTCTTCTGAAGTTTCTTTATGTTCCCTCACCATCCCCCACATGCATACATTCTGAGGAAATGGAAACAGTTATTTTTCTGCTTTGAAGCAGCACTGCCAGAAGAGGCTTCCTTTTGCAGGACACGCTTTATCCTTGTCAGGGATAATCGAAAATTAAATGAAAGGACCAGCCAACTGATTGACGATGGGGGCACTAGCTAAGATGGCTGGGGAGAAGCAGAACTAAGCACTAGGTGTATTGTTCAGCTGCCCATTATCTTTCCCTGCCTTTACACTCTCTCCCCAACACTAGGAACACTTTTTTGGGAAATGGAACCAATTACTAGTTCAACTGCCTGGTTCCTCCTCTGAAAAAAAAAAGTTCTTAAAACCCAGAAACTTCCAAATGAAGCTCCTGACTTTTTCTACTGGTCATTGCTTGTGCTACTTCACTAGGCTTAAGGTGAGCCTCTTCTTTGGACTGTGAATTTATAATTGTAACTTTAGACTATTTTCTTCTTGGCATCCCTTTTCAATAGATAGCACTCAGTCACTGAAAACTTAAAAGACTGGTACTGTGTGAGGAATTTCAGAATAAAACTATGGTAGTTAGAAAATTATATGTACACAGTATAATGTTAGAACCTGTTCTTGCCCAGATCAGTTTTACTGAGTCTGCCTCTTTCTGTCAATGTTGACCCATCCTAGCCCTTCCCAGCCCAAATGTTGTTTTTTTTCCTTGACTTCACTAAACTGTAAACTCCATGAGGAAGGAGACTACCCTGCCTGTCTTATTCACTGCTATGAATCTGTATATCTCATATGCCTAACGCAATACTTGACACATAGAAGGTACTCAATAAATATTTTTTGACTGAATTAAGCAATCAATAGTCTTATCCTAGTTCTCATATTTCCTTCTACCACCAGCCTAGATAGTGTCCTCTGGCTGAACGCTGCCTGGTTATTGATGAAACAAGGTCCTCTATGGCCCTCTGTTTATCTTTGAGTATAGCCTACACTCCAGCAACCCTCAACTGCCTTCCTATTTCTAATGGCAGTATTTCTCTGATCACCCACTCTTGAAACTCTTCAAGTGCCCTCTTCTCACACTAAATTTCTCTCCTAACTATCTTCCTTCATTTCTGACTCATTCTTTCCTTTATTTATTGTGCACTGTTTTTTCAAGATTGCCCGGGTTCATGCAGTGCATTGTCCTTGCAGTCAGCCTCCTGCTTGATCTCCTACAGAGCACAGATTTACATTTATACTTTTATTTGCATAATAATAGCCAACTTCTTTCTAACCCCCAGAAGGGCTACCCCAAGTAGCAAACAGTGAGGAGAATCTTTTGAACACAAGGACACAAAGAAGCAGGGTAATTCCATTTTTTTAAAAGCAATTTTTAAAATATCACATTGAGGTGTGGTGTGAAAGTACTTTCCTGAAGTTAAATTTCCAAGTATCTGCCTTCCTCTTCTCTCCTCTGGATATCACACTGACACATCTGGCATTCAAATTGGATTTTGTGAAGCTTTTGAATTGGGAGTGGTGACAGGGAATGCTGTGGCTTTTGGAATGTCTATTGTTCCCTCCTGAGAGCCAGGATGATGGGATATGTGGTGCTGTGGTGCAGTGGTGCTGCCTGTATTCCCAATCATCAGTGTGAATTGACAGTAGCACCATAAAGTCAGGTTTATTGACAAAAAGAAAATCCCACAGATTGTTAGAATATGAGTTCTACACTATTTATGTAGGAGAAAAAAGAAATACTTTTAGCTAAAGATAATGTCTTCTCTGTATTACCACACATAACTGGGAACATAGAAGACATTCAATAAGTACATGACAAAGTTAAAATTGTTGCCTTGATGGCAGTTTCATTTCTCAGGATGTAGAATAATTCAAGCAAGGAATTGCTACTCTGGTCATAATTCTGAACAGGATGAAAGAGCTGGTTCTTGAGATAGTGGTGATAGGCACCTTGGGAGAAAGTGAGTGTGTCATCTTAGAGTTTGTAGTAATGAAGGAAATAAGTGGTGTTTATGGTCCCACATCTATTATAGGCTTTAGAGAAGCATATTTCAAAAATTAAGGGAATGAAAGATAAGTATGTCTCCCTTGTCCTGATATACTACATTTTTTAAATGATGAGACTTACAAAAATTGAATACTCCTAATTTCTGGATGATAGAGAAGGGAAGGGAGTATCTAAAACAGTCATACTCAACCTTTCTTATGCCCCAACTCACCAGAAGGGACATGATACATACCGAGTAATAGTGCTTATTCAAAAGCTACAAGAACACATATCACAATTTGGAGGGAAGAATGTGTAGTTTGAAACCCCACCCAAAGAAGCATTCTCCCTTCCCTAGCTCCCAAACAGCATCATTGATCTGTGTGACTGCACAGAAAGTTCTTTGATAAGTTCAGATGTGACACGATAATTGAAAGAGCACAGAACCAAGTACACATTGCAGAGAAGGACATAATTTTTCTTAAAAAAATGCTAAGGACCAGTAAATGTGTGCATATATTTAGTTCCATTTAAAGCAAGAACAAGGAAGAGCTAGGCCTGCTTGACATGCTACTAAAAGTGACAGTTGATAGAACTATCCACTCAGACTTCTCTGTCAATGGGAATGGTGTTCAAACAGAAAAGGGTGGATGGAACATGGTTGAGAAGGAATTTGAAGCTCAAGGCATAGCTTAGAAAATCAGAAAAGATACATCAATTCCCTTTGAGTAGCTTAAGTCTCCAGGCCCAGAAGAACTGGATCTAAGGGCACTGAAAAAGGCTGCAGAGATAATCACAAAACTACTATTACTAGTTTTTGAAACATCATAAAGACAAGTTCCATAAGACTAGAGATGGACAAATGTCCTGATTTTCTCAAAAAGGGGGATAAGGGGTAGAAGTGATTTGCTGAAACTATGGATCTGTAAATTTCATGATTACTCTCAGCATAATTCTAAAATAGGTTTTCAATCAGTTCGTTTATAGACATTCATTAAAGAAAATAATGGTCATCAAGATCTCCAAGTTGGTTCTCTAAGAATAAGTCACTAAGAAAAGAATATTTATGTGTCATTTCTTCAAAGGATTACTAAATCAGACTTTAACGGAAAGACATCATACATTAGGGACCCAGTAAAACAATTAACCCTATGTCTGTGTTATCGTTGTGGAAAAGAGGACATAAAAGAAGTTTGATAGCAGTTAAGGGGATTTATAGTTAGTTGAACTCGGTATTTATTTCAACCTTGAGAGAATTATGCAGTGGCATACTCCTGTTCAACATTTTTATCAATAACTTGGACAAAGATATTTAAGGTATACATATTAAACTTTTGGATTATACAAAGCTAGAAACAATAGCTAATTGTGCATGAAAAAATTAGGACTCAGACAATTAAGAAAGGCTTGAATTATAACCAAGGTTAAAGTCACAGTTGCCATGTACTCTTCATTGGCTAGTCTACTAACCAAGGCTCTGTACCATACTTCAAGAATCATTAGAAAATATTGCATCTGGAGGAAGGTTTACTTAGAGGCTAGAAACCATGTCCAATGAAGAATAGGATTCTTTAGCCTGGAGAATAAGAGACTTTAGTGGGACATGGTAATGGTCTTTAAATATTTGAAAAACTGGCATATATAGGAGAAATTATAAGGATGAGGGAAAAATTGAGACCAAGTGGAGGAAGTATAAGAAAGAAGATTTTAGCTTAGCTTAAGACAAATTTTATAATAATTTTAGCTGTTTAACATTGCAGTGGTCTGTGTAGTAAGGTAGTCAGCTCCATCCCTATCAATGGAGGAAGTCAAGCAGAAACTAGGTGACCATCTTTCAGACTATTACGATAATTCTTTCATTAGAAGAAAGTTTAGACAAGATGATTTCTAAAGCCCCTTCCAACTCGGAGATTCTATGATACTGTCTGTATTGGCAGCTTTCTTTGTCAACAGCTGCTTCTATCATTTTTTTTTTTTTTTTTTTGTGAAGCCCAGCCCTATGCTAACATCTGCCAATCCTCCTCTTTTCTGCTGAGGAAGACTGGCCCGGGGCTAACATTTGTGCCCATCTTCCTCCACTTTATATGGGACGCCACCACAGCATGACTTGCCAAGCAGTGCATCGGTGCGCGCCCAGGATCCGAACCGGCGAACCCCGGGCCACCGCAGCGGAGCACACACACTTAACCGCTTGCGCCACTGGGCCAGCCCTTCTATCATAATTTTTTTTTTAATTGATGTTTTAATGGTTTCTAACATTGTGAAATTTTGGGTTGTACATTTTTGTTTGTCCATCACCCCATATATGACTCCCTTCACCCCTTGTGCCCACTCCCCACCTCCCACCCCCACTGCCCCTGGTAACCACAATCCAGTTTTCTCTGTCCATGTGTTGGTTTATATTCCACATATGAGTGAGATCATACAGTGTTTGTCTTTCTCTTTCTGGCTTATTTCACTTAACATAATACGCTCCAGGCCCATCCATGTTGTTGCAAATGGGACGATTTTGTCTTTTTTATGGCTGAGTAGTATTCCATTGTATATATATACCACATTTTCTTAATCCAATCGTCAGTCGAGGGACACTTAGGTTGCTTCCACTTCTTGGCTATGGTGAATAATGCTGCAATGAACATAGGGGTGCATAAGCCTCTTTGGATTGTTGATTTCAGATGCGTTGGATAGATTCCCAGTAGTGGGATGGCTGGATCATAGGGCATCTCTATTTTTAATTCTTTGAGGAATCTCCATACCGTTTTCCATAGAGGCTGCACCAATTTGCATTCCCACCAGCTGTGTATGAGGGTTCCTGTTTCTCCACATCCTCTCCAACATTTGTTGTTTTTTGTCTTGGTGATTATAGCCATTCTAACGGGCGTGAGGTGGTATCTTAGTGTTGTTTTGATTTGCATTTCCCTGATGATTAGTGATGTTGAGCATCTTTTCATGTGCCTATTGGCCATCTGTATATCTTCCTTGGAGAAGTGTCTGTTCATTTCCTCTGCCCATTTTTGATCGGGTTGTTTGTTTTTTTGTTGTTCAGTTGTATGAGTTCTTTATATATTATGGAGATCAACCCCTTGTCAGATGTATGTTTTGCAAATATTCTCTCCAAGCTGGTTGGTTGTCTGTTCATCGTGATTCTGGTTTCATTTGTCTTATAAAAGCTCTTTAATCTGATAAAGTCCCACTTGTTTATTTTTTCTTTAGTTTCCCTGGTCTGGGTAGGCATGTCATCTGAAAAGATTCCTTACAACCAATGTCAAATAGTGTGTTGTCTATATTTTCTTCTATGAGTTTTATAGTTTCAGGTCTCACCTTCAGGTCTTTGATCCATTTTGAGTTAATTTTTGTGAATGGCGATAGCACGTGGTCCACTTTCATTCTTTTGCATGTGGCTGTCCAGTTTTCCCAACACCATTTATTGAAGAGACTTTCCTTTCTCCATTGCATGTTCTTAACACCTTTGTCGAAAATTAGCTGTCCATATATGTGTGGTTTTATTTCTGGGCTTTCAATTCTGTTCCATTGATCTGTGTGTCTGTTTTTGTACCAGTACCATGCTGTTTTGATTACTATTGCTTTGTAGTATGTTTTGAAGTCAGGGATTGTGATGCCTCCTGCTTTGTTCTTTTTTTTTTAGGATTTCTTTAGCTATTCGGGGTCTTTTCTTGCCCCATATAAATTTTAGTATTCTTTTTTCTATTTCTGTGAAGAATGTCGTTGGGATTCTGATTGGGATTGCATTGAATCTGTAGATTGCTTTAGGTAATATAGACATTTTAACTATGTTTATTCTTCCAATCCACGTGCATAGGATATCTTTCCATTTCTTTATGTCATCATGGATTTCTTTCAATAATGTCTTGTAGTTCTCATTGTATACGTCCTTCACCTCCTTGGTAAGATTTATTCCTAGGTATTTTATTCTTTTTGATGCAATTGTAAATGGTATTATCTTTTTGAGCTCTCTTTCTGTTAGTTCATTATTAGCATATAGAAATGCAACTGATTTTTGTAGATTGATTTTGTACCCTGCAATTTTGCTGTAGTTGTTGATTGTTTCTAATAGTTTTCCAACAGATTCTTTAGGGTTTTCTATATATACAATCATGTCATCTGCAAATAGTGAGAGTTTCACTTCTTCGTTACCTATTTGGATTCCTTTTATTCCTTTTTCTTGCCTAATTGCTCTGGCCAAAACCTCCAGTACTATGTTGAACAGGAGTGGTGAGAGTGGGCAGCCCTGCCTCGTTCCTGTTCTCAGAGGAATGGCTTTCAGTCTTTCCCCGTTGAGTATGATGTTGGCTGTGGGTTTGTCATATATGGCCTTTATTATGTTGAGGTACTTTCCTTCTATTTCCATTTTATTGAGGGTTTTTATCATAAATGGATGTGGAATCTTGTCAAATGCCTTCTCTGCGTCTATTGAGATGATCATGTGGTTTTTATTCTTTGTTTTGTTGATGTGATTTATCACGTTGATTGATTTGCGGATGTTGAACCATCCCTGCATCCCTGGTATAAATCCCACTTGATCATGGTGTATGATCTTTTTAATATATTGTTGTATTTGGTTTGCCAATATTTTGTTGAGGACTTTTGCATCAATGTTCATCAGCGATATTGGCCTGTAATTTTCTTTCTTTGTATTGTCTTTGTCTGGTTTTGGTATCAGGGTGATGTTGGCCTCGTAGAATGATTTAGGAAGTGTTCCATCTTCCTCTGTTTTTTGGAATAGTTTGAGAAGGATGGGTATTAAATCTTCTTTGAATGTTTGGTAAAATTCACTGGAGAAGCCATCTGGTCCTGGACTTTTAGTTTTTGGGAGGTTTTTGATTACTATTTCAATCTCTTTACTTGTTATTGGTCTATTCAGATTCTCCATTTCTTCTTGGTTCAATTTTGGGAGGTTGTATAAGTCTAAGAATTTATCCATTTCTTCTAGATTGTCCAATTTGTTGGCATATAATTTCTCATAGTATTCTCTTATAATCCTCTGTATTTCCATGGTATCCGTTGTAATTTCTCCTCTTTCATTTCTAATTTTATTTACTTGAGCCTTTTCTCTTTTTTTCCTACTAAGCCTGGCTAAGGGTTTGTCGATTTTGTTTATCTTCTCGAAGAACCAACTCTTTGTTTCATTAATCCTTTCTACTGTTTCTTTGGTCTCAATTTCATTTATTTCTGCTCTGATTTTTATTATTTCTCTCCTTCTGCTGGCTTTGGGCTTTGTTTGTTCTTCTTTTTCTAGTTCTGTTAGGTGTAATTTAAGGTTGCCTATTAGGGCTTTTTCTTGTTTGTTAAGGTGGGCTTGTATCGCTATGAGTTTCCCTCTCAGGACCCCTTTTGCTGCATCCCATATGGTTTGATATGGCATATTATCATTTTCGTTTGTTTCCAGATAGTTTTTGATTTCTCCTTTAATTTCATCAATGATCCATTGGTTGTTCAGTAGCATGTTGTTTAATCTCCACATTTTTGTCACTTTCCCAGTTTTTTTTTCATGGTTCATTTCCAGTTTCATAGCCTTATGGTCTGAAAAGATGCTTGTTATGATTTCAATCTTCTTAAATTTATTGAGGCTTGCTTTGTTTCCCAACATATGGTCTATCCTAGAGAATGTTCCATGCGCACTTGAGAAGAATGTGTAGTCAGTTGTTTTTGGATCCTTCTATCATAATTTTTAAGGGGAAAATCAATGATTCTGAAAGCCACGTCACAAATAGCTGTAAAGCTTTTTTCCCCAAATGTTTATTTTTCCCTCTTACACCTTTTCTCCTTTCTTTCCTTCCCATATACCCATTTAAAGACATGCTGAATTAGCAATGCACCCATAGTGATAATCAGAGCCCTACTTGCTTACACTTTGTACAAAAGATGATTTGTGCCATCAGAACAAGCTTTAAATATGCTTGGTCTTTTCTTTTGTATGTATGTGTTTGAGGGAAAAAAAAAATCTCATCCATTTTTTAAAGGAATAAGTCAATTTTAATTATTTTGTAGAAGTGGTATACTGCTCTATCTCCACCATCCACACAGTGCAGTATTCTGTCTTATACATGTATCAAGCACTGTTTTGTAATTTAGGATGTCACCTGAAAAGATTAAGGATATAGTCCAAGCATTCTAGTATATCCTATTAAGCCACCGTGGATTTGTCTCTTGTCTACAAACGTATATAACTTCTCTTGAACCTTTTTTTGCCCATTTCTATTTCCAGTCTAAATCATTTCTTAGTATAATGATGATAATGAATTCACAAACCTTGGGTAAAGTAGTACATATTTTCTTTGGCACAAATGCTTAGTATTGTTGCCTATCTCTTCTAGGTGAATAATTCAACAGTTATTGAGCTATGTGCTAGTTATTGCCTATGTGCTAGGCAGTTTCATACCCATTATCTTTGTTCCTATGTGAAAGTGCTTGTGAAGCAGATGGCATTACTCATAGGTTTTAACTTTGGTTTTCAGCAGGTTGTCTGTGATGTGCCTAGGTAGGTGGTGTGTGTGTGGGGGGGGGGTGTGGGTATGTGTGTTAATCCTGATAGGAGTTTACTGTACTTGAATCTTTGAATCTTTAAATTTATATCTTTGACCAAATTTGGGGAAATTTTGTCTATTTCTTCAGATATTTTTCTGCTGCATTTTCTCTCTCCTCTCCTAGAATTCCAATTACTAATATGTTAGACCATTTGATATCTCACAAGTCTCTGAGGCTCTGCTTATTTTTTCAATCTTTTTTCTCTGTACTGTTCAGATTGGACAATTTCTTTAAGTCTATCATCAAGTTTACTTGATGACTATTTTGACATTTCCATGAATTCCTGCTATTAAGTCCATAGAGTAAATTTTTATTTCAGATATTGGGTTCTTCTGTTTTGAAATTTTCATTTGGTTCTTTTTCATAGTTACTGGTTCTTTGTTGAGATTTCCTTTCTTTTCATTCATGACAAGTATATTTTCCCTTATATCCCAGAGCACAGTTACAATAGCTGCTTTAAAATCTTGTCTGCTGATTTCAAATGGATGTATCATTTCAGAATTGGTCTCTGTTGATCATCTTTTCTCTTGAGAATAGATCACATTGTCCAGTTTTTTATATATTAAATAATTTTGAATTGTATACTAGATATTATAGAAGATTATGTTATAGAGGCTGTGGATTCTGTTATGTTCCTCTAAAGAGTATTATTTTTTTAAATAAGCATTTAAGTTGGCTGAACTCAAACTGTAAACCCTATCTCCCCTGCAGTGAGAGGCAGCTCATATCTAAGTTCAGTTCTTTCAGGTTTAGCTGGGCTGGGTATAGTCTGCCCTGCACACGTACAATTCAAGAACCAGCCAGAGATTCAGGCAGAATCTATATGCATAATTTGGGATACCCCTCTGGGTCTCTCCTTTCCAGGATTTCCTCTCACTTTCCAATGGCTGTGGTTGCCCTTGAACTCTGTATTCTAGTTCTTCAAGCCAGTAAGACCACAGATTTCTGTCTGAGTTCTAGTCATTCCATGAGATGATAAAAGCTGTTTTTAAAAATGAGAATCTCAGTTTCCCTTCTTTTAAATGTCAATTCCCCCCATATCTGTCATCTGTCTGCTGTTGTTTATTCTCCAGTGCCTTCAGGTAGGTTTTTTTTTTTTTTTCTATTTTATCCAGAGTGTACAGTTGTTATCTGCAGAAGAGTTGGTCTGACAGGAGCTTACTTGGCCATTACCAGAAGTGGAACCATCCTGCAATGTGTGTATTCAAACATTTTAGAAGAGGAGACTGAGACTCAGAAAGGTTAAGTGACCTTCCCAATGTTACATGGCTAGAAAGTAATAGAGCTACAGCTTAAGTATAGGTTTTCTGGATCCGAATCCAGAGCATCTCTATATGTTACTTTTAAATATTAGTAATACTCTTCCTCAGGCATTATTCTTCCAGATGGGTGAGTCCTGACTCTCGTCTCTCCTCATATAATATCTATTCCTCCTATCTCCTTAATTAGTTTTTCCTATAGATGCCTGTTAAACATTTTACAACTTCCTGCTAATCTCCTTTAGGTCCCCACCATATTCCAGCAGTGGATTTCATTGCATAAGAGGAGGAAAGTTACTTTTGCTTTTCTTTCTAATGATCTTTCTGAATGATGCTCCAGCAATGTCTTCATGGAATAATTTATGGGGCTCTTAGATATCATTTCTGTATTAAAAGTAGAAGCTCAGAGACTGTAATCTTACATAATTCAGATTATTGCTCTCCTTCCTCCTAAGTATGTCACCCTACTCACCCTCATAGGAAATTTTACCTTTTCTACCTTCTCATGAGTCTCATTAGGCCTTTCTTTTTGTAATGTTTCCCTGTTGTTATGCCATCTTATATGGAGAGAACTTTGTGTCATCTACAATCTTAAACCCACATGCTTCCAGATCACTAACAAAAATGTTAAAACAGGGGCCGGCCCCATGGCATAGTGGTTAAGTTCGGCGCTCTCTGCTTCAGCAGCCTGGGTTCGCGGGTTCAGATCCCAGGCGCGGACCTACACCACTCACCAGCCATGCTGTGGCGGTGACCTACATACAAAGTGGAGGAAGATTGGCACAGATGTTAGCTCAGGGCTAATCTTCCTCAGCAAAAAAAAAAAAGTTAAAATAGACTGTGTAGTATGCGGAATAAAGTGAGCATCATAATAGATGTACATGTATGCGAAAACTATTGCCTGAGTGCCTACTCTACACTTGTCACTTTGCTGAGTGCTGGAGATATAATAATGAGGAAAACAAACATAGTCCTTGCCCTCCTGAGGCTTTTATAGTCTAGTAGAGAAGGCAGACAACTAAATAAACAATAATAGAGAAAAAACTGTGTGGACACGAAGGGAAGTGCAGGATGCTATGGGAGCTCATAATGGTAGCGCCTTACCTGTCTGTCTGGGATGGGGGAGAACAGAGAAGGTCCTCCAGATGAAGACTTAGATTCTGATCCCGGTTCTGCCACTAACTTGTGTGGCTTTTTTGTAACATCTCTTCTTTTGGCCTCAGTTTTTCTGTAAGTCAAATGAAGTTGTTGGACAAGATAGTCTTCAACATCTTTTCCAGTTAGTTAATTCTTCAGTCTCAATGGTGATATATGATACCTTAAATACAGACTTTGAAGGCTGATACACCTGAGTTTGACACCCTTTCTTAGCTCCAAGTTCCATACCTACAAAATTGGAATAATAACTCCTTAGGGCGCTGGTATAAGAATTAAATGAGATCAGATATGGAAGGCTGGGATTACAGAAAGGTCATAGGATAAACATGCACCATTTTTCTTCCATGACTGTTTTAATCAATGATGAGTGATTAAAAGCATTATTTTTATAGTAAAACATATTTATTATGAAGTAGAATACAAAGTTTAGAATTTCTAAGATAAACCAAAGGAATTTTCTAATTTGGTACATAATTTCAGACATTAGCAACATTAGTCTCTTCTGCGCTTATGGCTACTTTCATAGAAAAATTTAAGAAGCACTATGTGAAAATACCTAGTATGATGGCTGGTGCATAATAGAACTCAATAAATGATAGTCATCAGTATCAACACAGATTTGGGTAGTGCTCATCATTTACATTTTTTCATCTAAAGTAATCTCCTTTGTTTACTATCCTTAAAATTATTCTCCTGGTCCCACAACCTCTGTGTTAATTCATTTTTATTTCTAAGCAATCTTTAGTATGTGATCTTGGAAAAAAACTCATTGAAAACCCAAATAAATTACATCCATTGGTTTCCCATTGGCCACATCCTTATTTACCTCCTCAAAGAACTCTTGTAAATGAATCAAGACATGATTTCTACTTACAGAAAATGTGTCCTCTTTTCCCTACTGGGTTATATTGCCATTTGCATATTTGATCTCATATAGATTATGGCATTTGAACTCAAAACTAAGATAATATTTCAGAATCACAGTAAGCTTATGAATCCCAACTCCTAGTGTTTGTGCTAATAGGCAAAGGAATATCATATCATGGATAAATATGATCGACAGATAATCATCAAACCTTCCTTTAGCTATTGTTTGAACAATTTTCTCATCAGAAACTACATGCCAGAGGAGGAAAATTGACTAATTTTACTTTTCATTTTCTCCATCAATTTATCCCAGATTAACTCTATCTTATGCTAATCACCCCTTTACCTCTAATTCCCTTGCCACTTAGGTTTTCTATTTTTTAATAATAGCATTTTTAATGCAGTGTTTTAAGTCAGTCTTAGGTTTTTATATGCCTTGTGTTCTACTACTCCAAAAAGATCACCAACCCCTATGCAAGTATGAAATGTATTTTGAGGTTCTCTTTTCATATACAGTCTATTCTGTAACATCTGGTGATTTACAAATTTTTTACAATGTAGATGCTTAGTAACCATCTGTTAACTAACTGTATACCTTCTCATGGGTATAACTACACTGAAAAAGGAGAATGAATATCAGCAGGAAGGAAATGAAAGGGAATTAACATTGGTAAGTACTCATGGGAATGAATTACCCCCAAACTGAAATATTTCCCAAAATCAAGAGTATTCTAACCCATCCTTTCTGGTAAAGGAAGCTGAATACCTATTGAAAGTGAAAGGTAAATTGAACTTTCTGAAAAGAAATCATTATTCTGAAATAATCTGCTTTACCGTGAAGTGACAGTTCTCTAAAAATTTATTACCTTTTTCCTACAAAAAAAACCTTCATTCCTTTAGCAGTCAAGTGAGTTAATTTCCTTTTAGTTTTTTCAAAACCATTTCTAAACTTCATCTTAGTTTCTCCAGTGAAGGCAGTCAACTCTGGTGGTATCTGTAGACACAGACTGGCTTGAAAAAGATCTCTGGAGGAATTAAACATAAGGTTCTTTTGAAAGTAACTGGTTGGATTTAATCTAAATAGATTTGTTTTTGACAGATCCTTGAAGTATTTGTGACTAGTTAACAGTAGGAACTCTGATAGATCTTGTAGTCTTATCAGGAGTTGAAACTTGAGAAATGGCCACTGATGATGAAAACCCATAGCCGAAGGATAATTAACCATTTGGAATACTATAAAATGGGGCAGAAAAGCCACCGTTAATTTATTACATTTTTTGTCCCTGTTACAAAAGACTCTTGGGTACATTTACAAACACATAGACACCAAACATAACTAGGATCACACCTGGGCTATTCAGCTTCTCCAAACTCATTAACTGAAACGATATAGATTAATTGGAGAGAGTTCAGAGAAGAGTAACAAAAATGATTAAGGGGCCAGAGAGATTGATTTATGAGCAAAGATTAAAAGAATTTTGTCTATACAATTTAGCTAAGTGATGACTAAGGGGAAAGGGGTGGGGACACAACTGTCTGAAGGGTGTAAACACCAAGGAGAGAGGAGAGTAATTTACTATGCAACATGAGAATATAACTAGGGCTAATAAGCTGTAATTACCCAAAGGAATAACAGAATAAATATTTCAGGGAAACTCAGAACCATAAGACCGCCAACTTGTTTCTCAAGGAGACAGTCACAGACATTTATAACCCGTGTCTCGTCCAGATTAACAAGTATGTGGTGTGAAATAATCACCTGATGCCATTGAGCTCCCTCCTCCTCACACCCTCTCCAACAGTCTTGCCTTTTACGTTATTATGACATATTTCAAGTCTAGCCTAGTACACAGGTCTATATAATTTTGTCTTTATTAGTTTTGGTGAGTCTTTAAAAGTTTAATTCCAATAATGGCCATAGAAGAGCCCCTCCTTTTGGATTTACTGTGAATTCAATTGTAAAGCACCAGAATAAGGGATGAAATTTGGAGGTGAGAAATCTTGGATTCTGTTTGGGATTGTAAACAAATCAGAAGTCATAGTGTTTGTGTTTGGAATCTCCAATAATGAACTTTAAAATTGTATTTCATGTCTAAAAAAGTTCAATTTTAACATTATATGAAGAAAAACATACACTAAAAATAAATCTTTGTAGGCTTCATGATTTGTGTAAACTTTGGAATGTGGTTCTTCAAAAACAAATTAGTCTGTGGGTAACTGCAAGCTAAGTTATTTGGCTAATTCTTATTGTGCTATCATGACATTCCAGAGCATTGCTATTTAACCTTGCCAGGTAAGATTTTGCATGTCACTGCAGTGAAAGCAGCCTCTTTTGTATGCATACTTTTCTCCTTCTTTTCCTTTGTGTTGGGAATCTTCATAAGGTGATCCCATTCTGGAAATATCTTCTTCTTACCATTGCTTTGACAAGTTCTTTTGTTTTATTCTTAGATTCTATACTACTTTGTCCAGTTTTATTTTCTAGGTAAATAATATCTTAATGCAATATTTTAAATAAACTTTTTAAAATAAACTTGATTTTGGAGTAGTTTTAGATTTACAGAAAAGTTGCAAAGATAGTACAGAGTTCCCGTGTACTCCATCCCCAGTATCCCAGTATCCCCTATTACATTAGTATGGTACATTTGTCATATCAAATGAACTAATACTGATATATTATTATTAACTAAAATTCATACTTGATTCACATTTCCTTAGTTTTTATGTAATGCCCTTTTTCTCTTACAAGGTCCCATTCAGGGTGCCATGGTACATTTAGTCATCATGTCTCCTTAGTCTCTTCCTGACTATGGCAATTTCTCAGACTTTCCTTGCTTTCAATGACCTTAACATTTTTGGGGAGTACTGGTCAGCTATTTTGTAGATTGTCTCTCAATTGGAATTTGTCTGATGTTTTTTATATGATTAGACTGGGGTTATAGGTTTTTGGGAGGAAGACCACAGAGGTAAAATACCATTCTCAACATATCATATCAAAGGAAAATACTATTAACATGACATCACTGTTAATGTTAACCTTGGTCACCTGACTGAGGTGGTGTTCCTCAGGTTTTTCCACTGTAAAATTATTAATTTCTGCCTTTTTATGCCCTATGCTTTGAAAGTCCTGATGTGTAGCCCATGCTTAAGGAGTGGGGAGTTATGCTCCACCTTCTTGAGAGTAAAGTATCTGCATAAATTATTTGGGATTCTTCTGCACAGTTGATTTGCCTATTCTCACCCATTTATTTATTTGTTCGTTTGTTTGTTTAATCATTTATTTATGTAAGTATAGACATAAGGATATTTATTTTATACTTTGGGTTATAATCCAATGCTACTTTATTTTGTGGCTCAAATTGTTCCAGCTTTGGCCATTGGGAGCTCTTTCAGTTGGTTCCTGTGTCCCTTTGACAGACCATCAACCATGTGGACTTTTACTGAATACTTCTTTACTTTATGGCACTACAAGATGCTACAGGCTCATATGTGTATTTCCTGCCCCAGTCATTCTTATTAACAACCACTTCTCCAAGGATCCCTTGTTCTTTTTATTAGAGAATAGTATTAAAAAGCAAGATCTGAGTGCTAGATGTGCTTGTTGCTATTGAGGTGTCATTACTTCTAGGCCTTCTCAGCTACAGAGGACAGAACTATATGTGTGTATACTAGCCTGTATTTATACACATATCTGTAAACATTTCTATGTGTGACCATTTTTATCTATACAAGCTAAACATGAGTTCATACTGATGTCTCCAACTCTAATCCATTACCATATGGATCATTCTAGCCTTCTCCTGTGCTTGCTTGTAACCTCCTACTCCCATCCACCATATTTGCTTAATCATCCAATTCCAATACACATGTACAGTAGTTTCAGAATTGTTAACCCATACCTCTGTGGGGACAACTTTATCAAATAAAGTGCATGCTTATCTGTTGTTTCTTTTGTCCTTAGTCAGACAAACTCCACTGATTTCAAAAGTTACTTAAGTCAGCCCTTTTTCTCCACCCCCTTCAGTAAGGTTGTTTCATATGTATGTCATATAATCAGATTCTTCTGTCACATTCTACATTCCATCCTGAGATCAATCCCCTGATGACTTCTTAAATGACTTTTAAGATTTTGCATACATTAAGATTCACTCTTCATGCTGTAAGGTCCTATGGGTTTAAAAAATACATTGTGTCATGTATCCGTCATTACAGTATCATACGAAATAGTTTCACCACCCTAAAAAGTCCCCTGTGCTTCACCTATTCAATCTTCCTTCCTCCTCCTCAAACCTCTGGCAACCACCGATCATCTGTTTACCATCTCTATAGTTTTGTCTTTTCCAAAATGTTATATAAATGGAATCATGCAGTATGTAGCCTTTCCAACTAGCTTTTCTCACATAGCAATATATATTTTAGATTCATCTGTGTCTTTGTGTGGTGTGATAGCTGATTCCTTTTTTACCACTGAATAGTATTCCATTTTATGTATGTATACAGTTTGTTTATCCATTTACCAATTGAAGGGCATCTTGGTTGCTTCTAGTGTTTAGTGATTACGAATAAAGCTGCTATAAACATTCACATGCTACTTTTTGTATGGAAATAAGTTTCAAATCAGTTGGGTAAGTATTTAGGAGTAGAATTGCTGGGTTGTATGTTAAGACTATGTTTAGCTTTGTAAGAAACTGGTAGACTGTTTTCCCAAGTGGCGGTACCATTTTGCATTCTCACCAGCAATGAATGAGGGTCTCTGTTGTTCTACATCCTTGCCAGCAATTGGTATTATCAGTTTTTTAGATCTTAGCCTTTCTTATGGGTGTATAGTGCTATCTTATTGCTGTTTTATTTATTTATTTATTTATTTTTGTGAGGATGATCAGCCCTGAGCTAACATCTGCCAATCCTCTTTTTTTTTTTTTTTTTTTGCTGAGGAAGACTGGCCCTGGGCTAACATCCATGCCCATCTTCCTCCACTTTATATGGGATGCCGCGACAGCATAGCTTGACAAGCAGTGCATCAGTGTGCGCCCGGGATCCGAACTGACGAACCCCAGGCCGCTGCAGTGGAACGCATGCACTTAACCGCTTGTGCCACTGGGCCGGCCCTCTTATTGCTGTTTTAATTTGCATTTCACTAGTGACAACCTTTCCCACTTTTGATTGGTTACAATCTATGAATGTTTTAAACAATAGTTTTTGTTTTACTGACCAATTCTCCCTTTACTGGAATTGAGGGAGCAAATGCTTATGAAGTGTTAGGCTTTATTTACATTGGAAAAAAGTGTTTAAAATTCAAGCTACTACCTTTTTATAAAGGTGTAGATTTTTTGTGCTTCTCTATTAATTAGCTACAACATAGGCAAAGGAAGCATCTGCTGAAGTGACTGCTAGGTCACCCGTGGCAGAAAATCAATCCAATCTGATTATTGTGCAGAAAGTGGAGGGAATTTTATTGGTAAGCAAGATGCCTATAAGATAATTGTTTTCTGGGTATATCCAGAGCTGCCCTTTATTCTCCCCTCCCTGACTGCCATCACCACACACACACACACACACACACACACACACCCCACTTTCTATTCTCACCACCTGAACGTGGAAAAAGCAGTGAGAAACTAAAGTGTACTCAGAATATATACGTAGCATGGTTTCTTCTTGCTTTAGGGCCAGATAACCAGAGTGACTTTAATTCCTTTTCCCATCACAATGTGACTAACAGAAATATAATTTCTTCTAAAACTGTTAGTTGCATCTGATTTTTATTGCCCTGTATCTCCAGTTTAGATCTTCCCTCTCTGAGTATACCCATTACTGCCATGTTGCCCCTAGCTCTTCCAAGCTGCAAACTTGTTTTCCCCCTTCAATCCCAATTGCATCTTATCCATTCTATGTGCCATTCTTTCAGGGTCACATTAGGTGAAAAAACTTAATTGGTTAAATCAATTTTATTTTAAATGTTAGAGTGAAGAGTGCAAGTAACATTGATTAAACATCTATAATGCACCAAGCACTTTCATACATGTTCTCATTTCATTCTGACAACAACCCCACGAGGCAATTGTTATTCGCATTTTATAGATAAAAAAATTTAGAGGTAAATGGCATGCTTTAATACTTTTGTACATGCTATTTTCTCTGCCCAGGATGCCCCTTCTGTTCTATCTCTGTCTGTCAAACTACCAAACCTTCAGAAGCCACTTCAGATGTTACTTCCCTAGGTGGTGGTCTTAGCACTGCCCATGTCAATTTTGAAAAGACTCTCCAAGTAATTCTGATACTTGCCCCTGGTTAAGTGCCATCATGCTTAACTATGACTATGTAGAGGGTAGGGGCCATATCTTACTGATATTTGTATTCCTGTTATATTGCATAGTATCTTGTGCATTCCACAGTATTTTATCAGTAAGGGTTTATTAAATGAATGATTTGGGGTTTTATGGAAGTGTGAGTCCTTTTTGTGTGTTGCTGTGCGTGGGTAGATTTAGAACAATTTGAGTAAATTTATTCGGATAACTGCTAAATCTTTGGGGAGCAGTAGAAGTGAAAATTGGTGATAACTATGAATAGAACCCATATAGACACTGGGGCAATGATTTTTAGAATGAAGAGGATGCTTATCATATTTGTTTTCTTTTTTGGAAACAAAAAGCTTTTTATCTACTGTTTTCATAATGCGAACTGAAAAAAGTAAAGTCTGATAAAGTCTATTTAGCTGGTACAGATACACACTAGATAATAGTAACCCTGGGATACTTCCTTGGGAAACGGGTTTCTGTCAGAAAGAGGGACTGCATAAACTGTTAAACATTTATTCAAGTGAGCATAGATTAAATTTTTAAATAGTTAAAAAACACTACATTAGGCACTTAGAAAAGTTTTGGTAGCCTAATATCCTTTACAGAAAACAAACTCCTTGGTGATTCAAATCCTTTGATTGCCTTGAGCTCTATTATATTGAATGTTGCTAGAGATAAATGTGCCACCAACTTACACTTAGAAGTTTCTTCCTTCTACAAAAGCTTCCATTTATATGTTAAAGGTATTTGTTGTAGCAGAATTTGACCTTTATTGGCAGGAAATAATGCAAAACTTTTCTAATCAATTCTCAAGCAGGATATGGCAGCACTTTCCATACAACTAGGTATCAGCTGATGAGAGATGAGGTCTCTGATTACTATTTCAACAGTTACTGTTAGTACAAGTCAAAGAAAATTGTGACTGGCAAGTGCTCAAGGATCTCAGTACTAAAATAATTCCTCACATTATTTATTGCTTAGAACTGGGCTCTAAGTGGTCCTAGTTCAATGTCAGTTCAAGACCCCAGCAAGATACTACAGCTGATTTGATTTGCCAAAGAAATTTGAAAACTTGTTTAAAGCTATTAAAGGCATTCTTGCTGTTTTTTGGCAGTGCTAGGTAGAACTTGGCTCATCATGGAGCTGGGGTAATCAGAGAGAGAGCAAATGATAATTTAGGTCCTTAGGCAAACATACAAGCTTTGAAGCTAGAGTATTTCTAATTGTATGCCTAATGCTTGATTGACATGATTCTGAGTTTAGACAACTACCCTAAGAAGCTACTCCTAGTTTCTGATTGTTTACCAGTGACCCTCAGCTCCTTCACACAGAGCTGTGCTTCACAAACTAGGAGTGGTCTGCCAGTGCCCAGAGTGTGTCTTCCTGGAGCATAGATTCTATTCTGGGTTAAAGAAAATTACTTCATTATATTTAAACAAATGTATATTGTAATAGAATGCAAATTCTTCTAAAATGGGTGGGGAGGGAATTGGGAAGTGTGGAAAAACTTCTAAAGCACTGCCCTAAGTTATGGCCACTTTTCTGAAATGCCCGTCTCTCTCACCTCTGCCTAGAAGTCTCCTCCTTACGTTTCAAAGTCAACCTTCCCAACTTCCCTACTCTAAGCAGAATAACTCCCTCCTCTATGACTTCATTGACTTTCTGCCATGACCTTACTAGGACATTCATCCCATTAATGTGATTAGCTATTTATCTCCTCACTAGTAGATTATAAGCCTCAGAAGAACAAGGTCTACAAGGTTCTTTATATCTCCAGTGCCTTGCACAGTATTTGACTAGAGCAAGTGCCTAGCAAACAGTGGATGGATGGATGAATGGATGGAAGATAGGACAGACAGAGAGGAAAATGTCCATTCATCAATGTCTACCCACCTGAAGATTTTGAGCTCCTCTCCTAATCTTCTGCTGAGGCCTCTGAATATAGAACTAGGTGTCCTCTGGGTTGTTTTCAACTTGTATGTCAGTTATGCCTTAATTTTTTTTAAATAGGAGAAAAATCAATATGATTCACCCTACTGAAAAGCTCAGGAAGAAAAATCATATGATCATATCAATCAATTCAGACAAAACATTTAATAAAATCTGACATCAATTTATGATAAAAACTCTCAGAAAACTAAGAGTAGAGGGGAACTTCCTCAATCTGATAAAGGACATCTACAAAAACCCTACAGCTAACACCATACTTTATGGTGAAAGACTGAATGCTTTCCTTCTAACATTAGGAACAAGGTAAGGATGTCTGCTCTCGTCATTTCTAGTCAGCGTTGTGCTGGAGGTTCTAGCCAGTGCAATAAGGGAAGAAAAAAAATAAATAAGAGGCAGCCAGTTTTTAAAGGAAATAAAACTGTCTTTATATGCAGACAATGTGATCGATCATCTTGGTAGAAAATCATATGAAATCTACAAAACAACTACTAAAACTAGTAAGTGAATATAAGTTCACAGCACACAGAATCACTATTAAAATCACTATTAAAATCAACTATATTCCTATATACTAGCAATAAACAATCAGAAATTGACATTTTAAAAAATACCTTTCATAATAGCATCAAAAAAGAAACAATGTTAAGATGTCAGTTTTCCCCAACTTGATCTATCCTAATTTTTTTTTTCTAGAAGTTGACAATCTGGTCTAAAATTTATCTGGAAAAGCAAAGGACCTCACATATCCAAAACAACTTTGAAAAAGAAAAACTTGGGGCCGGCCCTGTGGCGTAGCGGTTAAGTGCGCACGCTCTGCTGCTGGCAGCCTGGGTTCGGATGCCAGAAGCACACCAATCTGCTTGTCAGGCCCTGCTGTGGCGGCGTCCCGTATAAAGTGGAGGAAGATGGGCACAGATGTTAGCCCAGGGCCAGTCTTCCTCAGCAAAAAGAGGAAGATTGGCATGGATGTTAGCTCAGGGCTGATCTTCCTCACAAAAAAAATAAGAAAAGAAAAACTTGGAGGACTTTTGCTACCTGATCTCAAGGCTTATTAGAAAGTGACAGTAATAAAGACATAGTGTTCTTTTTTTTTTTTTTTTTTTTGGAGGAAGATCAGCCCTGAGCTAACATCCATGCCAATCCTCCTCTTTTTGCTTAGGAAGACCGGCCCTGAGATAACATCTGTTGCCAATCCTCCTCCTTTTTTTCCCTTTTTCTCCCCAAAGCCCCAGTAGATAGTTGTATGTCACAGTCGCACATCTTTCTAGTTGCTGTTTGTGGGATGCCACCTCAGCATGGCCCGATAAGCGGTGTGTCTGTGTGCACCCAGGATCCGAACCCCCGGCCGCCAGTAGCGGAGCATGTGCACTTAACCACTAAGCCACGGGGCCGGCCCCAAGACATAGTGTTCTTAATATAAAGATAGATAGTAGATTAAGGAGCAGAATAGTCAGCCCAGAAATAGATACACACATATATGGTCAACTGATCTTTGACAAAGGTGTAAAGCAATTCAATGGAGAAAGCATAGTCTTTCTAATAAAAATCATTATATTATTGGAACACCTGGACATCATTATTTTTTTTTAAAATCCTTGATTAATACCTCATGCTCTATATAAAAAATAACAAAGTGGATCATAGACCTAAATGTAAATTGTAAAACTATTAAAGATTTTTTAAATATGACGCCAAAAAGATGATCCATAAAAGAAAAAAATTGATAAATTGAACTTCATCAAAATTAAGAACTTTGTTCTTTATACGACACTGTGAAGACACTTAAAAGGCAAGATATAGATTGGAAGAAAAATTTTTACAAATCATATATCTTATAAAGAACTTGTATCCAGAATGTATAATGAACTCTTAAAATTCAATAGTAAGAAACAAACACCTCAATTTTCAGAAATAAGTGAAAGATTTGAACTGACAGTTCACCAAAGAAGATGTGTGAAATGATACTCAAGGGGCCGGCCCGGTGGCGTAGTGATTAAGTTCACACCCTCTGCTTCGGCAGCCTGGGGTTCGCAGGTTCGGATCCTGGGTGCGGACCTATGCACCGCTTATCAAACCATGCTGTGGCAGGCATCCCACATATAAAGTAGAGGAAGATGGGCAGAGATGTTAGCTCAGGGTTAATCTTCCTCACCAAAAAAAAAGATACTCAACATCATTAGTCATTAGGGAAAAGCAAATTAAAACCACAATGAGAGATCACTACACACCTATTAGAATGGTTAAACTTAAAAAGACCAACCATACCAAGTTTTGATGAGGATGTGAGAAGCTGCAACTCTCATACACTGTTGGTGGGAATGTAAAATTGTGCATCTACTTTAGAAAACAGTTTGGCAGTTTCTTATAACATATACTCACTTTATAACTCAACAGTTCCACTCCTGGGTATTTCCTAAGAGAAATTAAAACGTATGTCCACACAAGGACTTGTACACCAATGTCTGTAACAGTTTTATTTGTAGTAACTAAAAACTGAAAACAACCCATTATGTCCGTCAACAGGTGAATGGATAAACAAACTCTGTTACATCCATACAATGGAATACTACTTATCAATAAAAAGGAATGAAGTGCTGATACCTGGATGAATCTCAGAATAATTATGCTGAGTGAAAGAAGCCAGACAAAAAAAGAAGAGTACACATTGTATGATCCTATTTATATAAAATTCTAGAAAAAGAAAACTACTCCATAGTGACGGAAAGCAGATGTTGCCTAGGAATGCAGAGGGCATCGGAGACAGGGCTGAGTGGGAAGGGATTACAAAGGGGTATGAGGAAGCTTTTGGGGGTGATGGATATCTTAATTATTTTAATTATGATAATGGTTTCGCAGGTGTACTTATATACATACGTCAAAACTTAACAAGTTGTTCACTTAATATGTGCAGTTTATTGTATCCCTATAAAGCCATAAAAAGTCATCTCCGTGGCTAAGAATGAAGCTGGTTATAATTTAATCCATATTTTGTGTTAAATATCCATGATTGTAAGAGAAAGCCCCTAGGCTTTGGGGCAGGGGTTGGGGGAAAGAGGTAGGTTGAATCATAGAGACAGGAGCTATGCTTAGATGGCCCCTTGCCAGCCCTCTTTTTCAGGTGAGGATTCTCAGAGGCTGGTTTGAGTTTAGTAGTGGCAAAAGATTTCTGTTTCAAGGTTCCTGGTTGGTTTTGAAGTAGCCAAGTAATACACGCATGTTGTTTTAAAAAAATATGAACTATGTACATAAAGGTTTATAATTTAAGCAACACTTCACTGTTCTAACTCTCCCTATCCCCAGTCCTAATCCTCTGAGATTATTCTCTTTAACTCTATTAACTGTTTCTGTTTAGTTCTTCTGGTGATTGCTTCCATATATACTGCTATTACTTGATTTATCTATTAATTTTCTGCTGTGATAAATTAGGCTTTACCTCAATTATTCTGCCTCTCATCCCAATGTAGTTATCATGCTTTTCAGTTCCTCTGTTCGTTTGTTTGAGGAATATACTTAGACCTTTATTTCTTGTTCCATAAACTATAGACAGTATCTCTTAACTCTTTTTGTAAGATGAGGCCATTAGTTCCCTGCTCTTCTCTTTATCTCTCATCTCTTCTACCTAACTCTTGTCACTTGTACTTTTACTTTTCACATTGCCAAGAGGGATAACATTTATGTTTTGCTCTTTATAATTAAGTATCTCTATAATTAAGTATCCTGTGCTTTTGTATATTGGTTATCTCTGAAAGTTGAAATCAGTATGCAGTGTTTATATTATTGCAGCTATTTAAAATTTTTCTCTCTTCTGTCAAGTGTCATGAGAGCATTAACATTTCTTAATTTGTACAACGTTTTGTTTTTTCTGGATTTTCTAATTGCCTTTATTTGTTTTTCTTGCATTTTCTGTAGCATCTGTAGTTTCTCTAATTTCTTAAAGGTGGATAAAATCTTGAGCCCCCTCCTCCCCCCCCCCCTTTTTTTTTGGATGCCTCCCTCCTGGAGCTCTCCTTGTGTCCATCTGGTCTGAATGCTCCTTAGGACTGTGGTGTAGCTGTCATCCTTGGACTTACTTTTATTAGTCTCTTGTTTTAGGTCCACTGTTTCCAGAATCCAGTGTGTACCTCTGTCTTTCTTTACTCCCTCATTTTGCTGGAGTATATTCCTAAATAACTTCCTAGGAAAGGAGTGCGAGTTGAACTTTGAGTCTTTGTAATCTGGAAATGTCTTTTTTTCACTAGCAAGCTCAATTTATAGTTGGCTAGAAATAAAACTATAAGTTCAAAATAATTTTCCCTTAGAACTTTGAAGGCCTTTCTCCATTATTCTCTCAAACACCCAGTGTTGCTGATGAGATGATCAATCTGTTCCAATTCTTGTTCCTTTAACTGTTAATGTTTTTTCCTCTCTGGGAGATTTTAGGATCTTTGTTTTATCTTCGATGTTCTGAAATTTTATAATGTGTCTAGAGGTTGAGAAAAATGGCTAGTTACCCCATATATGAGACCTGTAAGCCCCACCCGTGTACATAGAGCCATTATGCTGGGGGACGTCTAAATTCCAGAATGTAGATGTCTTTGTTCTGGGGCACTAATACCCACACTAGCTGTTTCAATTCTTTTTAGATGACTTATTAAATCTCTTTAGAGAAGAACCTTCTGATTTTTTTTTTTTTTTTTTTTTTTGCCTCGGGAATAAATGCCTACACACTAGGGGTTCTATAAACAGGGGCAGGAGATGGTTATTCAATACACAAGCTTTCAACGAGTTTCTCACATTTCATTCTCACCTTCTCCTTTACTTGGCATTTCCAAGTTTCAAACTTCTCTGGGGTCCTCCTACAGGGCAGACCAGCATCTTCCCAGGCTGTAAGCCCCTCTCTGTCACTTTCTCTGCCCTTTTTTATCAGTCAGCATCCTATCCACTTTCTGGCTTTCAGAAACATATTGAAATCTCTTTTCTGCTGATTCCCTCTGTTATTCTCTTCATTATATCCTTTTTTTATTTGTTTAATGGGATTTTGGGAGAGACACAAGCTGAAATTGTTTGGTTAGTTAGCCACCTTGATCCAGATATCTATATACTTGTCAAACTTTAAAGTTTATAAGCTTTTTGTGAATTTTTTTGGAAAATATTTGTAATTAGGAGCAATTAGCTATAAACTGGACAAACCTACATTGTTTACCCATTAGTAGAAATTAGAGGATTCATTAGAGTTAAAGCTCTGTGAAAGAGAATAGTAGACAGCAATAAAATCTTATTCTCCATTGCTCCATGGAAAGATGGCTTTAGTTCCTAAACTTGCAATCAAACAATGGACATGCATAAAATTGACTCTAATGAATAGAGTACTTTGCTATACTTCATTTCATTTTGTTTATATTTTATCCTAATTTCTTTTTGAGTGGGTAGCTCTGTTGAGATGCAGTGGAAAAGATTTATGAGACAATACTCAGCATGAGGCTTTCTTCACTCACTGTCTTGGTCATAAGCAAGAGTCAGGAATTTTCCTCTGAGAAAAGAAGATTTCCATAGAAACACCCTAATGCTGGATTCTAATCAACAGCCATATTGAAAAAAATTTTCTCTCAGTTTTATAGCTCCTGAAACAGTATTGGTCTGCCATTATGTCACATAACCAGTTGTTTTGTATTGACCTCAAGGGAGGCCTTGGCCACACTTGGATACAAGAGG
Source organism: Diceros bicornis minor (assembly GCF_020826845.1). Classification (NCBI taxonomy): domain Eukaryota; kingdom Metazoa; phylum Chordata; class Mammalia; order Perissodactyla; family Rhinocerotidae; genus Diceros; species Diceros bicornis. The sequence goes on from NC_080781.1 coordinate 63,329,318, forward strand.
CACTAAAATGCCAAGTTATCTAAGGACAGCATTGCAACTTTAGATTTATTTAATCTCGCAGTGAAATGGTCTTCCTGGCCTCGTAGTTTTCTTACTAGTCTTTTTCTGTTCTTAGTGATTCTAGTTTTACACTCTTTAAAGTTCTGAATTTGTGTCCCAGGCCCTTTACTGTTTTCCCCCATCCTCAGGTTTGTGTTTCACAGGCATTTATTGCAGGCTGAATCTCTGCTGATTATATCACCACTGATTAACCTCCCTGCCCCTAAGATACTTGTGTCTTGGACTCTCCTTTGAATTCAATTTACTGTACTTAGACTCTATCCTGCCTGACCTTTCCCTTTGGACTGATCTCTGAGATTCACTTTCTATACTCACATTCCTGTGAGCCAGTCCTGAATTAATGGTCCACTGGCCATGTACCTATGTTTGTATCCTTGTTATCCACCCAACCCCATGGATATGTTTGGACCATTGTTTCTAGCCTTTCTTTCATCATCTGAGCCCCAGTTTTAATAGTTGAACTTTTGGCTACAACATATTTCAACATCAACTTAAACTGAATATGACTCATCTTTCTCTAAAATCCTTCCCACTGCTTAATTTTTCTACAATATTTAGAAGATTTTTGCCCTCTTAGAATCAATAGCCATCTGTTTCTTAATTTGCTTCTTACCTGTGTCCTATTCCCCTCCCCCTCAAGTTCTGACTGTTGCAACTCTCTTTTCACTAGCTACCTCACTTTTACCCTTCCTTCATATTTGATGTTGAATGTTGTGGTCAAATATGGCTTAGAGGTAGTTTATATGGTTTAGGTCTCCATTAGGAACCAGAATGGATTTTGTAGAATGCTAATGATAGTGAAATTTTGGACAAGGGAAAAATCTTAGTAAAAACTAAATGGATTGCACGGGCAATCGCATTTTGGTCATAATGCTACTCTAACCTGCATTCGTCCAGCTTTGTAAAGGTAGACTGCAACATTGTTATAAAATTTTCAAGAGCCATTTAAGAATTCATAATTAAGAGGATGTATTTGAGCTAATATTTTCTGAATCCAGAACACAAAATTGGTTGGGATGGTTTTATCCTGGCACTTCTACACGTGCTATAGGTACTTCCTAATTTATAAACTGATTCTATTCACAAATGATAGCCTTTAGTGATTTCCAGGTATTATAAGTGGAAGTGTGTATTTTTCTCCTTGTGTGTCAAAGTGCCTTTCACTATAGAAGTATGAGGAATTACAAATTAAATAAGCAGACACTCCCAAGGGAAGGCAGTGATATCCAGTATGTATTGCCGCCCTTCTTATTCAAAGATGTCACTACTGATTTCACCCACACTCATAGGGAGCAAAGACTAACTCTTCAATCAGAAGTCCTTTCTATATGACATACATACAAGTTGCTTTTTGATTTGTGGCTGCAGCTGCTATTTGTAGAGCCTGTCACTGTCTGTATTTCTGTGTTAAACTTGTGATCAGCTAAAAGCCTTTGCTCAAAGAGTTTCCAAATTCCGTATTGTTACATTTCAAGCTGGTCTCTGCTGCTGTTTTCCCAAGCAGCCCACAACTATGTCACGTTATTTGAAGCTATACTTTAGTGCGTCCTTTAGAGTATTTCTTATGCCACCCTTGCTTATGGTTATGCCATAAAACTCACCATACCAAAGATGCTTGGGTATCCTTCTGTCATTGCGTCTCTGCACGTCAGCAATGAACATTGTTTTAATGCTCACAGACCTGCTGACTTCCAGAATCTCAGTAGTGGTGGTCCTCTCTTGCCGTTTTACATCAAGCCTCACTCCAACTATGACAATAAAATAGTTCAACGAGGTAGAGGTGACATCTGTGGTGGATGTGAATTTCAAAGTCATACAAAAGCTGGACACAACTTGCATTGTCCATTGATGAGAATCAATTCAGTAAGCTTCTATTTTTCCAGCTCTGTTCTGGATGTTAAGAATAGAATCGAACCTAGGAAACAGACGATCAGAGTATGAGTCCATTTTCCCCCTTTGCATTAGTAGTTGTGTGCTTAAAATAACTCATCTTTCACACTTGATGTGCATTTTAAGCAGGTTTAACCTTGGTTAGAGGACAAGTCCACATAGGTTCTGAACCTACAAATAAAGCTACCTTTGAGGAGCTTACTATCAATGGGGAGAATAAAAAACAATATTAAATATATATAAGGCATTATTTGATAAGAGTTAGGTAATCCATACAGCCCAAAAATGGGAAGTAAGAAAAGCCAGATACTGAACTGGTCTGTAGTATAATTTCTTGCTGATGCCACACTATGGTAAAGTCTTCAAAGATACTGTTCTTTTTTATTTTGCTTTCTACTTACAAGTCACTTGCATTGTTGAGCAGTGATTTTTGAGTCAAACTGTCTAGGGAGCAGAATTCAGTGACTGCTTTTAGCTCTATGTGAAAAATGTTGGTTGTGTTTAGCTTCTATGTTTAGCTTTAATACATAAATTCACTCCTCATCGGACATATTTACAACGGGATAGCCATCCCTGGCACTCACACCAGAGATGTCCAAGGTGTCAATTTCCTTTGGCCTCTGGGCTGATTTCTGCCACCTCTACCCCCACCCTGCTGGTGGCAGCTCCCATGGGATGCTGTGATCACTGTTGAGTGTTCTTGTTTGCTCACTCTCAGGAACTGGCACACTTTGTTCAGCAACCAGCACATACTATGCTTCCCTTCTTGTCACACTGCTTTTAAAACTTTACTACTTCCTGTTATGTACTGCTATCATTCATTGAACTACAGAGCAAGCATTACCTGCATGTTGTTTGTCTGAGTATGTTAAAGACAGTGCCTAGTTCAGTGCCCTCCATATGGTAAGTACTCAGTGTTTGTTCAGCAGACAACAATTCCCCGAGTGACCCTCTCCAGACCTTTTGTTGAAAATCAGAGCATGTTGAGTTAAGGGTTCTTATAAGATTGGAAGTATGTTCAATGCCAGCTTCTGTATTCATCTTATATCCATGACATACCCATCAAACTAGTTTGGGCAACCCTTCTTCACTCATTAGTACTTGATGCTCACATCTATGTGAGCTAGAATGTGCTATGGTAGAATCACTCGGAGATTTTATTAAATATATCAAGGTATAAATTATTTAATTTTATTTTATTTGAAGGCCCCAGATGATTGCTGATGAGTGGTGCTGGTGATGGCAGTGTTGCAATAAGAAAAATAGATTTATTCAAGAACATTGAAAAAGAAATATTTTTTAAAAAAATAGGTGATTTGCCAATTTTCGAAAGCCCAGTAGGTACCTGCCTCCTCTTGAGAGAGATGAAGTACCCATGTATATAAACAGATTAACCCTAGGAATGACAGAATGAAAGGTGAAAAACACTATCTATATGAGAGCGCTATTTTACCAGTGGCAGAGGAGGACTTAGTCTTTTTAGTCTCGAGATAATGAACCAGTTGAGGAATGAAAAATATAGCAGTTTCTCAGAATGTGGTTCAAGGACCACTTGCATCAGAATCTCATAGTGATCAAGTTGAAAAGTCAGATTCTAGGATCCCACCTCAGCCTACTCAATCTAAATTTGGGGAGGAGAAGGCCCAGGATTCTGTTTTAACACTCATGCCTAGTGATTCTGATGCACACCTAAGTTTGAGAGCCACTGACCTACAGAGTCTCTCACTCTTAAGATGCCTTTGATTTGATTACTGCCAGTAGTGTAATGAGTCCTTAGTCTACCTCTCCATGGTTGATCCTAAGAAATGAGGTCCAATTAGGGTCTAATAAAATCCTGGCTTTAAGGAATGGATTACTGATAGTCCTATTATTCTTTCAACAGATAGATATTTATTATGGACCTACTATGTTTGCCAGGCCCAGAGTTAATCACTAGGTATACAAAAATGGATAAAATATGCCCTCTACCCTCAAGAAGCTTAGAAGAAATTTCCTATGAATCATCTAATACAATCAAATACATTAGCCATGAAATGTAAAATGAATTAAATTTATTCTATGTCATGGTAAAAAGAAAAAAGTACCTAATAATTTTGTGGGTTTAGATATTAGAAAAAATATGTTTATAGCAATATCTGGAAAGTCACTAGCAATAATGGATATATTCCTCATGCCACACTGTAAACGAATTGTTTCCAGCTGAGAGCCCTATAATCTGCAGGTGCTGTTTACCGTGTAATTTTACCATAGGAAACAAGGATGTAATCAGTTAATAAAGTGTAAAGAATTCGATTTTTTTCCCCTCTAGCAAAATGCCTAGCTGTGGCCCACATTCCTGATACCTCCTCCCTTTTGCATTAGGAAAGCAATATTCAAAGAGAGAAGGCTGTTTTGTTTATATTCTGCAACTTGCCTGTGGAGGTCATGCTAATGAATTCAAAACTCAAGCTAGAATTCCAGACTTTTTGTATGAGCAGTCACTGATTTTTGTCTTTACCATTACAGTATACAGAGGATAGTTTTCCCTCCTACCTCTAATTGAGACTCAAATAAGGGCAGTGTTTTGTGTTGTTTTCTTCTGGTTTTTATTGAGAAAATAGAACTATGTTCAAAGCATTTTCATATACAGACAGTCCTCTTCTAATGCACACTTGACTTATGAATGTCCCATACTCATCAATAGCCTCTCTTAAGGGACTTTAAGCTATTCCTACTACCCATGGAAGCTGGAGTTGTTTCTGCTGTCTGCAGGAGTTTGTGTCTCCCTCAGCCCTCCTCCTCTGGGAGCTTGAGTTCTCACAAGCTCCCATCAGATCCTTTGGAACAATTAACATGTGAGCACGTACTCCTACTGCTGCCACCAGGACACAATAAAGTGCTGGAGGTCCTGCCAGAACACCCATAAAAGCTGAGCCCATGAGGGAACACAAAAAGTATGAAGGAAATTCTGGAAGTGTAGTTGGTAATAGTAGGGAGGTTCTCCATTTGTACTTCAAAATTCCGTTCCCCTAGAAACAACATTATGCTGTAATAACATACCCTTGTAAAATTCAGTTATCTGACAAATTCTCCTATCAAAACCACAGCCAGGTATCAAGCAGTAAACAAATGACCTCTAAGCTGGCAGAGAACATGCATCTTACTATTTGGAAAAGCCATTCAAAAACACACTAACTGCTTGTTTATTCTGTTTGTATGTGATTCTAATTATTTTTAACAAGAAGTCAAGCCTATAGCAGATTATAAACAACAAATTTGGAGGGACTGGAAAAGATGTTACAGGTAGGTGAAATGAAATCTGATAGTTGACAGCAAGGTAAGAGACAAAAAAGCAGTAAAAAGATGTTTAAGAACTCAAAAACCAACCATAATGAAACACTACTTCACAACCACAAGAATGGCTAAAATTAAAAATATTGACAATGCCAAGTGTAGTGAAGATGCAGAGCACTGGAACAATCATACATTGCTGGTGGGAGTATAAAATGGTACACTCACTCTGGAAATAATTTGGCACTTCCTTACAAAAAATATTTACCATACAACCCAGAGGTTCCACCCCCAGGTGTTTACCCAAGAAAAATGAAAACATACATCCCCACAAAGACTCATACATGAATGCTCATATCAGCGTTATTCGTAATAGCCCCAAACTGGAAATAACCCAAATGTCCCTCAACAGGTGAATGCATTAAAAAATTGTGGTATATCCATACAATAAAATACTACTCAGCAATAAAAAGAAACGAACTACTGATAACAACATGGATGAGTCTCACAGGCATTATGTTGAATGAAAGAAACAACACACAAAAATCATACAATCATATTGTATGATTCCATTTTTGTGAAGTTCTAGAATGGGAAAAACTGATAGAAATCAGATGATAGAAATCAGAATATCAGTAATAGAAATCAGAACGGTGGTTGCCTGGGGGGGGCGGGTAGCGCTGAAGAATGACTGGAAGGAGCATAAGGGAAAATTCTGGGGTAATGGAAATGTTCTAAATCTTGATTTGGGTGGTGGTTACAAAGGTGTGTACATTTCTCAAAACTTTTCAAACTGTATGCTTAAAATGTGTGCATTTTACTTTATGGAAATTATAGCTCAAATTTTCATAAGGTACAAAAATTTACAAAGGGAAAAAATCCTTTAGAGGATTCCCCTGCTGCAGGATACAGCCTAAATTCCTTGATATCATCTGGCCCTTATTTAATGTTTCTTGGCTTATTCCTTACCATTCCTCCCCACCTCCCACCACTTATTCTAAGCTACTTGTATTTGCAAAAACTGCTATTCTTTCTCTTTTCTCTGAACCTTTAAACACAATGCTCCCTTTGTCTGGAATTTATTTTTGGTTTCCCATTCATCACTAAATCCTTGACATCCGTCAGGACTCACAGAGGTTGCACCTCCTCCAAGAAGACCTGTCTAATTCAGTCCGTATTAGGTGCTTTTCTTCTTGCCCCCAGAGAACTTTATGCTTCTCTCTAACAAAGCATGTATTGCTCTGTATTGTAATTGTAATTGTAATTAAAAAAAAAAATTCAAAACCATAACAGACTGGAGCCATTTAATGTACAGGCAAATAGTCTTCTACATATTCAATAAGCCCTGAGTTAAGTCATATATTGTAGACTAATTTCTATCCAAAATAGCTGAAGTAAGTTTCAGCACTCAAAGTTATCAAGAAAACTCTTCTATCCAGAATAACTTGTTCTTGTAGAGTTGCAAATGACTGAGATTTTATTGTAAAGAGCAGTTTGGGTTTATATTATTATTAGTATGATAGCTTATTTATATTGTGGGTTAAGTAACTTCCTATGGGCTTTATCTGGCAACTTAGCCAGACTTTATTGTTGATTCTATTGGAAAGTGCATTTTATATTCCAATCAAGTGACTCAAAAATACTGCTCAGTAGAACCATGTGAAATTGTTGCTATTCAACGGTTTTTGACAAAGAAAAGTGACAGCTTCATATGGTTCAACCTAAATGTTTTAAATATAACCCTATGGCAAATTGGAGATTACCCATACATTCATTTATTAATTTTATATTTAATACATGAATATATTCGTCAAGACAGTAATCTTGAACATTAAGGTTGTTAGATGTAACTGTTCTATGTAAGTGATAAATCACAGGGTTTTGAAGAAAGTTTATGTAAAATGTTAAGGCTTTCTTGAGTCCTATCCATTTTTTTCCAATTAATTAGAGATGCAGCAGACATGAGGATTCTGGAATTATTCATTTTTTGAACCAATGCTAGGATGAAAATGCAGATTTATGTCTTCTTTTTTAACCCACAAACTATCTAACTAGTCTATTTTGAAGATGAATTTTAATAATAGTAATAGCTAACATTTATTGAGTACGTATTACTTGCTAGATACTGTGTAACCCTACGAATACTTTATGAGCAAAGTACTATTATTGTCCCTATTTACAGATGAGGAAATTAAAGCTTGAGTAACTTGTTTAAGGTTACACAGCTATAAGTGGCAGAGTCAAGATTAGAATCGCTCACTTCTACTACTCTGTCCACTATTTACCTCAAGAACATGTTTTTAACCACAAAGAAGCACTCTTACTGAAAGATTATGATTCAGTTCAACAAGTATATATTTAATCTGTGATTATCATTAGTGAAACAAGGCCCATTCACATATGAAACATTTTGTATTATTATGAGACATCATCATAAGACAGTAGAGGATCGCGTACCAAAATGAGTCTTATAGACCACAAGTGCCGTAGGAATTCTGTAGGAGTCTAGGAAAGAGAGAGAATAATTGTGTGCTTTTTCATAACTAACTCCAAGAAAAACGTTAACATAAATGGTACCATCCAATCATAATTGCATGTACAGAATTCTGGGAACAAACCAAAAGTTCAGCATAAATAGGAATGTGGAAAAATCACGGATGTATAATAATGAAGTCCAAGAGGGAGTAGCAAACTCAAGTTTAATTCTGGGCAGACATCAGTAATATGTGAGGGCAGTTAGAAATCCATGACTGGTCTCTCTGAATCCCAGAACTATATGGAGAAATGAGACTTGAAGGATTACTCTTTAGATATGCAGGTCAGACAAGAGAGGGGATTCAGAGATTAACCAAACTTTTATTTCTTTGTGATTGGAATAATAATGGTATCCAAATTAAAAGGATTTTTACAGTGGAGGGGAAGATGGACTCAGGCTTTAGACTAAGAATTTGAGATGAAGGTAGACTGTTTACAGAGAGCTAGTTTTTTATGTTGACTATGGTTGACTGGGGTCAACCTTTAACTCATATACTTGTTATTTTTACAGATGGCCCTTCTGAATTTCTTCTTCCCTGAAGAAAAGTCATATTCTGAAGAGGAAAGTAGACGTGTTCGCCGCAATAAAAGAAGCAAAAGCAGTGAAGGAGCAGATGGTAAGTCTAGTTGGGTGATCCTTTATCACATCTCAGTTAATGAGAGAACCCTTCTGAGAACTACCTTCTCAAGTGTGCTTCACCATCTCATATATTGTCCACAGACCCAAGGTCACAGAAGAGGGTTTTTCCAGCCTAACCTACCAATCAGTCTTTTGACAAAGAACTGACTATACAGGGATCCTCTCACCTTCAACCCCAGATACCTTCAGTCCTTTCACAGTATGTCTGAGAGCCATGGTAACATTTTTTTCTCTCAAGATCACCCTCCATAAGGACCTCACCTCTCCTGGGGGCATCTCGTATATACTAAGTCCACCAAGAGGATTCAGTCCTATTCTTGGAATTGACAAAGTGTTGTGCCATGGTGGCATTTACATGATGTGTTAATTCCAATGATAATCACGTCAATGTTGATATCAGCTACCATGTTCAAATATGAACTAGAGCTTCTAGAATTCATCTGTAAGTTTCTTGAGAGCTGGGATTCATTTCTCTTTGTATAACCCCAGAATCTAGCCTAGTATCTGGCAAATTATTGGTGTGTGAAATGTAAGTTGATGATGTTGATTGTGTCTTCAGCTAGGTTATAATGTGCTATGAAAACCATCCCTGTTGAGGGTGAAACAGATTTGAGTTAACTAGCAATGCATTTTGTGAAGCATAACAAAGTGTTGAGCTAGCAACTGGGCAGGGTCTTTGAATCTCTCTATTTCAACATCACTTTGTCAATTGACAGAATGCTACTTCTTTGGCACAGGAGTTTGTAGAATGCATAGCTCTGGGCTGCAGCAAAGCCATCTGGATTGAAATACAGCATATGTCTGGCTGCATCTGCCAAAGATATATGTCTGGGGAGTTATAAAGCAATATGACTTTATAAAGATGAAAATGAGATTTTTAAGCTGACATTTGTCAATGTGAGTAAGGGCCAATGATGGAAGCAGTTCCAGAAGGCATGAGCTATTGAAGAAATGGGGCCAGGACTTTGTCAGTAGGGGCAAGAAGTAGAACTAGATGAAGTCTGAAAAAGAGCTCAAAACAAGGACCCTGTAATAAAAAAAAAAGAGAGAGAGTCAGAGAAATAAGATAAGTGAGGTGTTCTAGTCAATGGAGGTCACAGCAGCATTGAGCCCTCGAATGGAGAACTGAACCAGTGGGGCCATTCTCCAGAGCAGACACTTTGCATACAATTGATGACCAAGTTCAAGCCTAGGAAATGTGGTCCATGAAGTAAAAGGCACCTGTTATTCACCTACTGCTTGCAGCCAGTTTCCTGGAAAGACCATGGTCCCTTTCCTCTCCTAATCGTCTCACCCTTCAATGCATGTAGTTCTTTCCACCTTTGACACTTCCCCTGAGGTTACTCCCAGTACCACCAAATCTTTCATATTCCCTGGTTGCTAAGGAGGAGAGGAGAAACAGCAATATCACCTTCTGTAGTGGACATGATCTTCCCTTCCTCTCCAAGTGGGAAGTCTAATAGCTTCTAAAGTTTACCTCTTCATCTGGCCTCCCAAGTTTTCTCTTAAAGAAGGCAGTTTCCTCCTCTCTCCCAAACCACTTTACCTGGATCTGGCTACCAATATCTCTGCTACTGATCTTCTTTACAGTGTTTATTCTGTTTTGATAGAAAAGTTTTTCTTTCTGGCCAAGGCCAAAGCCTCTCTTATTTTTTTTTTTTAATTTTATTTATTTCTCCCCCAAAGCCCCAGTAGATAGTTGTATGTCATAGTTGCACATCCTTCTAGTTGCTGTATGTGGGGCACGGCCTCAGCATGGCTGGAGAAGCGGTGCATAGGTGCGCGCCCGGGATCCGAACCCAGGCCGCCAGCAGCGGAGCACGCGCACTTAACCGCTAAGCCACGGGGCTGGCCCCAAAGCCTCTCTTATTAATTTTTAGCACTTATCTAATTTCTTCCTGGTCTGATACTCTAGTCAATCACTAGATTCTAGTCATTTTGTGCCAGTGCCAAATTTTTCATGCAATCCCAGATATTTTTCTTTTAATAGTATAGCTGGGAGGAATCCAAGAACCCCTTAAAGTTAGGAGTATATACTTTCTAAGAGACCTGGGATTTGATTACATTTCCAGCCTTTCACCTGGGAAGCTATAGAGCCATTTCTTTAGATGTGATTGGTGCTCCAATGAGTTAAAGAGTGTCAAGCCAACCCAAATTTCCTTTACTTTTGAACCATTTCTGTTACTATGTGGAGTGTATGCTATGTTTATTCGATACATTCATCAGATATTTACTGAGAAAATACAGAATCTTATATAATGCTAGAATGGAAATGCCATAGGCTATTGGTGTTTGTTTTGTTTACTCTTACATCTGTATTGCCTAGAAAAGGATCTGGCACATAGTAGTCCCTTAACAAATATTTCTTATTGCCCTTGTCAGGGAAGAGGGAGAATCCCCCTCTGCTCTTTCCCTTAAGGTTCTTCTGGCTGGCCAAATAATTAACAAGGCAGGTTAGCAGGAGAAAATAATACCAAGTTTAATAACATGTATACATGGGAGAAACCAGAGACACTGAGTTTCTCAACACAATGGCAGAGATTCTCCTCTTAAATACTATCTTCAGCTAAAGACAAAGGAGGATGTTGGGGGTGGGTGGTGTTTTGGGATTTCAAAGGGGAAGAAGACAATTTACATGAAGAGGGAAATGTAAATGTTTGTCAGACAGTGCTTTGCAGGGCTATCTGTAGAGAATGTGGCCGGAGAGACAGGAATTATTGTAATCAAGAGTATATAGATTTAAGTCTTCTTCTTCCATACTGATAAGAGTTTCCAGAGACAAGGCCATCACCCCCACCTCTTCCCAGCACACAGAGGGAGATACCTTTACAAATGTAAATATTTGGTAAACAGAACTTTGAAAAGAATGGTCTTAGCAAGAACCCTGCCAGTCTGTCTACACCCAGAGTTAAATTCATTTAGGCAGTTTGGGGAAGGTCAAATGTCCATCAGAGAAAATAATTAAAGTAAACAGATATATTTCAGGGTCGCCAGTTTTGATCTCCCACACCCTCAAAGAGCTTAACTTCCAGGGTAAAGAGACAGACAATAAACAAAATTGGTGGTGATAAGTGTTATAAAGAAAAATATAGGAGGGCAAGAGGGAGAGAAAGCGATGGGGTGGACTGTAAAGTGATCAGGGAAGGTCCCTCTAATAAGGTGACATTTGAGAAGAGACCTGAATGAAATGAAGGTGTGAGCCATGCGAATATTTGGGGGCAGGAGAGAAGAGAGGAAACAGTAAATACTAGTGTTCTAAAGCAGAAGAATGCTTGGCATGTTCCAAAAAGATCAGCATGGCTGGGAATAGAGTGAGCAAGAGAGAGAGGGAAGGAGATGAGATCAGAGAGCAAAGCCCAATCTAGAGCCTTATAGGCCAAGGTAAGGACTCTGACTTTTACACGGAGTGAAATGGGGAACCATTTAAGGATGTTGAGCAGAGGAGTGACAAGATCTGACTTAATGTTTCAACAGAATCCCTCTAGCTGCTATATTGAAACTAGCTGCAGGGAGAAAGGACAGAAGCAGGAAGACCTGTTAGGGGAGCATAACAATAATCCAGGTGAGAGACTATGAGTGTTTAGACCAGGATAGAGGCAGTATGGGTGGTGAGACATGGTCAGATTCTGGATAGATTTTGAAGGAATAGCTGACAGAATTTTCAGATTGATTAGATAAGAGGTATGAGAGACAGAGAAGAGCCAAGGATGACCTCACAGTTTTGGACTTAAGAAACTAAACTAGTAGAATTGCCATTTCTGAGATGGGTGAAAACAGGGGAGGAGCAGGGTAAAAGGGTGTAGAGAAGGAATCAGGAATTCAGTTAGTCATGCTAAGTTTGAGGTGCCTGTTAGACAACCAAGTATATATGTTAAAAGAGGCAGCTAGATATATAAGTCTACACTGTATATCATTGTGTCTCAGGACAATGAGCTGACTCTGTTTTATAAAAATGAAGAACTTCTCACTGAAGAAGTGAATCTATAAACCGTCTGAACAGAGGAAGAAGTAGGATGGGATAGGTAAATCAGAGTGGGGTGAGTTAAGGCCAAAAGAAAACTATCAGGTATTGATTCTAAATCCACAAGTTACTTGATATATTATAATAAAAATTTAGCTATCCAGCTCAAGTTTGCATCACAATTGTCAAAGAAAAAGTCATTTACCTTGAACATTTAAGAACACTATAGAGATTTCAGGAAGAAAACATTTTTCAAAAGTCAAAAATAGAGATAAATTTAAAAAGAGAGCAGGAAAATCAGTTCTAGGTCCTTGTGTAAATTTTTTGATCTGTTACTATCCTTTAATGTCACTTCCATTCCTAAAATTTTATTTGATTGTTATTTAACAAGCCTTTTAGGCACTACCACAAGAAGTATAAAGATGAATAAGACCCTCAGAGAAGCTTACAGCTTAATGAGGGAGCGTATACATTTATAGGCAATAGGTAAAAATGAAGCAGAGGTAGGGTGGTGAAGGCGGGGCCTGGGGTTTTACCTTACACAGCACCAGTACATAGAAGACACTCAAACATTTGTTAAATGAATGACTGAACAAACAAATTGGGGGGAGTCTAGATTTTCTATCCAGGAACTATAGATATTAAGCTTGATGATCTTCATTAATCCTTGTGGGAGAAAAAAAATTTTTAACAAATGGTTCATTCACACTTAGGAAAAGCAAGGGATGTGTAGTGATCCTTAGGAGCCTGCATAGGTTCACTAGGAATAAATCATCCTATAGAAGCCTATTTTCCTGTTTAAACCAGACTATTAAACTAGTTGATTAGAGGCATAACATATGTATAGTCTGTCTTGCCTTAAAAAAAGTCATTGGCTGGAATACTGCTCAGCCATAAAAAAAGACAAAATCGTCCCATTTGCAACAACATGGACAGGCCTGTAGGGTATTATGTTAAGTGAAGTAAGCCAGAAAGAGAAAGACAAACACTGTATGATCTCACTCATATGTGAAATATAAACCAACACGTGGACAGAGAAAACTGGACTGTGGTTACCAGGGGCAGTGGGGGTGGGGGGGTGGGCACAAGGGGTGAAGGGAGTCATATATATGGTGATGGACAAACAAAAATGTACAACCCAAAATTTCACAATGTTAGAAACCATTAAAACATCAATAAAAAAAAAAGTCATTGGCTATATCCAGGGCATATCTGATCTTTCTGACCCACCATTCAAGAAATGATTGGATTCATCTCAATTTCTCCATTTGGATTACTCTATAAATGAAGGCATTCACTAGGACATAAGAGTCCCAAACACAGACTTAGTTCCCCTTTAATATAAATCTTGGCACTTTGTAACTTCAATTCTTAGAAAATGACTGAAGTCTTTTTCTTTACTATAGTTCTACCTTAAATTTACTGCTCTTGTTTTGAGCTGGCCAAAAGTATTTGATACAGGTTTTAAGTTCATTTTTGCTGATTATGTGAGGCCTTTTAGGCCTTTTAGGTTGTTCTGCAAGGAAAGCATGATCCCTTCATTGTAGGTGTTGTGAGTCACAGCAGTTCGAGAAATCTGTGCCAAGATTTCCTGCTGAGACCCATCCTTGTGATATGTTTCTGAAGTAATAATAGCTCTAGGTGGCTTGCTTGGTCGTCTCTTGCAAGGTACTCCAGAAATCTGTAGAACTTTATTTTTCAGTTAGAATGAAATGTACAATATATTTAGAGGATCATGAGGTCTTAGAATCAAATAACATGAATCAAGAATTCCCATGGAGGTAGTTTCCATATTTTATAAATATTATTGTAAAACCATCTGTTCTCTTTCTATAGGAGCATTTTCAGGAATCAATCAAAATATTAATATCTCTCCACACCCGCCCGCCCCCCATGTTTCTGTCCTAGTAAAAGAATAAAAATAAAAATGCAGCATGGTGTAATAGAAAAGGTACCAGACTCAGTTGCAACTTCTAGATCCCAATCCTGATGTCACTGCCATCTTACCAGCAATGTGACCTTGGAGGAGTGACATCTCTCTGAGCTTCAGTTTCTTTAGCTGTAAAATGGGAATGATTAGCCCTCCTTATCTCACAGAGTTGTAATCATCAAAAGTGTTACTGTATGCAAAAATACTTTAGAAATTATTAACTGCTATTACTATGTTCTCTCTGGAAACCAACATAATATCATGGTCTCCCAGACATTTTAGGCACTCATATTCGTTAATTTATGGATAACTATTATGATTTGTACAAAGATACTCTCTTTCAGCCAGATTGTCCTTTTCTGTGCTCACTGATGCTATCCAAGCCCATAGGAAGAAGACTCCAAGCCTCAAACTACGGCCTACCTCATCACAACAAATGATCACATCTGTACAGTTCTATGTCACTCTCTTATTCTGGCTGGCTGGCTGTGTATGTGTGTCCCTTTTTGTCAATATCTCTTCAATGTAGTTTTCTTTACTATTGAACAGATCAAAAAAAGTTAGTATTCTTTTTTGCTGTTATGAAAGAGTAAAGGGGAAAAACAAATAAGATTGAAATAGATCCTTTTTTCTTTGTTTTTTAAAAATAATAATGGAATAGACCATAGCTACCATTAAATTGATACGGATGAACATGAAAGGCTATAGCCTCAAAGAAAGAGACTTTCTGCCTATGCAAATGTTAGCTGGAATTATAAAGTGCTCTCATTCTAGTATTGCTCTTGCATTTATTGCTTTTCAGTGAGCCATCACTGTGCTATTATCAAATGCGAGAGACTAAAATCATTTTGAGAGCTGATAGAGTCTCAGGGCCTTGTTCACAAGACAAAAGTCAAGCTTTTGAGGGTTTCCCATGTTTGTAGACTTAAAGAGGATTGTTGATTTCAGATGTAGAGTCCCCAAGGTTGCCTGCTGGTTATGGAAGCCAACAGCTTAAGTACCCACGGCAGAATACTCTGGACACT
Organism: Diceros bicornis minor; assembly: GCF_020826845.1. Lineage (NCBI taxonomy): Eukaryota > Metazoa > Chordata > Mammalia > Perissodactyla > Rhinocerotidae > Diceros > Diceros bicornis. The sequence continues at coordinate 63,344,629 of NC_080781.1, forward strand.
GGCTTTATATCAAATAAGACATTAAGTAAACTAAAATGTCTTAGCTTGCTCATACTTCAAAATGCCCTTTAAAGCTATATTTTAATTGATGGATCTAGCCCTTCAGTAAATGATCTCAATAGGCCTTTACCACTGACACTTGGTTAACATGCATTTTTAGAATACCAACTACTTGTAAGACATTGTACCAGGCTCTGTAGTTGGTATAGCTGGCAAACTCCTGCCCTTGGTACCTAAGCCCTAAAGTGAACTGGGTATAGAGATTAGTTAAAGATTAGGCTGCTTAAAAATATTCATGAGCTTTTCTAAATTATAAAAATAATCCATACTCATTATAAAAAACATAAGCAACACAGAATCATGCAAGGTAAAATATGAACACGCCCACCTCCCACTAGAAAAATGCTGTAAAGGTAAGATATCTTTGAGGAATATGTTACTTGCATAAAGGAGGTCACAGGCCCAGCTGACCTGAAGTTCTCTAAAGGTACTTCAAGTTTGTCTCACTCTATCTTAAATTGCTTCTAGTTATTTTCTTCTCAATATTAGGAAAAGTGATGAACTCTAGGCCAGGAGACCTGGATTCTAGTCCCAACTCTGCTATTAGTAGTTATACTAGCAGTGTAACCTTGGGCAAATCTTAACTTTACTTTCCTGATCTTAGTTTTTTCTAAAAGTTAGACTAGAATCAGTGATTCTCTACTCAGGTGTAAGACATTCAAAGTCATTTAAGGAGCTTTTTCACACCCTTGGAAATTCTGACCACTCTGCACCCCATTAAGAAAACTATAGTGAAGTAGTACTATTGCTGATGACATTATATAATATCTCTCAGATATATTAGGTTAATAAAAAGATGTTGAACTACTAGAATAGATGATCTAATAGTTTCCTTCCAGTTCTGTTTACTCCTAACTATTCCTGATTTCTATAATATAATGATAATAGCTAGAGTAGTTTTAGCTGTTTGGATGATGTCTGGATGATTAAATACTCAAGATTTCAGTTTGGATGGTCAAATGAGCCTTTTCATTAGTGTCCGTGAAGAGGCTCAGTAAGGATTAAGAGTCTGCATATGGTTTCAAGAAATGAAGGCTAAGAAGCTTACTCTGTTGGCAAAGTGGTAAACTGTCAGCTCCCTTTTCCTGAAAAGATCACAGGCAGATGTAGATGCATAGACAGAAGGCTCCTGTTGGCTCTGTAGTGTATTACTTATACAACCCTGCCTTACTCTAGATTTTACTCCTAGACCTGCAGGGCCTCTTCTGTCTCACAAGTGAGGAACTACTACAGCTTCCTTTTTTTTCATTCATTCAATAAATGTTTATTAAGTACCAACTAGTTGTTGAATAAATGTTTATTGATCACTCTTTGGAACACTAGGGACACAGTGGTGAACAAGATAAGACCCTACCCTCGTCAGACTCACAGTTGGATGATGTCAACACAGTATAGTAAGTGGTATATTAGGGTAAGCACAGGGTGCTCTGGGACACATCAGCACCTGATCTAGACCTGGGAGGTCAGGGAAGGTCTCCTAATGAGGGTAATATCTGAGCTGTAACCTGACTGATACTAAAGAGTCAGCCAAGTGAAGATTTGGGAAAAGGGTAAACCAGGTAGAGAGAACATACGTGTTGGAAGGCTTGGAGAAAAGGGGAGTTTGGCTCATTTGAAGAACCAAAAGAAGTTTGTAGGGTTAGCGTAGATTTCTAAAGGGGAAGTGATAATAAATGAACTGGCCAACAGGGGCAAAATCATGCAGGGCCTTGGAATCCATTTTATGGAGCATAGAAACTATCCTAAAGGCAATGGGGAAGAACAGGATCAATGTCAAGAACAGATTATATGTGGGGACGGTGTCAAGATGGCGATGTAGGTGGACTCTGAATTCACCTCCTCCCATGGACAAAACAAATTTATAAGTACTCTTGGAATGATTACCCCTGAGAGAGAACCAGAAAGTGGATAAAAAGAACCCCCACAACAAGGGACAGTACTGACTTGAGGTGGAAGAGGCAGAAATACCTTTCTGGAGAGAAAAAAGCCACCTTTGAGCCAGAGCACCTCACGGCTGTCTGGAAGCAATCCTAAGGTACAAAGCCTCCCCCGGAGGAGTGAGGGATCTGAGCGGGGGAGCGTTACCACAATAAGCAGCTTTTGTACTCAGCATGACCGAGACGAGTGTCATAATACTTGGCTTTGCTGGCTATTAACTATAATGGGGAATACCCCCAGAAAAGCTATCAGACATAAAGGAAATAAAAAGCATGCTGTAAAAGGGCCCACACACAAATTCACCCATTTTGGAAAGGAACCTAAAATCACCAGAAAGAAAGATGCACAGTCCTTGGAGAAAAGAGACTCACCTGATAGGCTCTGGGAGCATCTTGGTAAAAGATGAGACCTCTCCAGAGACTGAGACATTGGCAGCAGCCATTATTGTGACCTACTGCAGGCATGCTGACACAGATGCTGTCAGACGCGAATGGAGTTCTTCCCCTGGCCTGTTAGCCCAGGGTCTGCCCCACCCATTAGAGCACTGATTTAATTCCAGCTCAGCCAGTGCAGGCAGCCCACCCTAGGGACTGGCTCCACCCAACAGCAAGCCCTCAGTCAACTTGTGGGCCTGCATAGTAGGGGTACATGGATCCTATGCAGCTGGGCGAGTGGGTCCACTTTTGAGGGGCAGGGCATGCATGAGGAGCAGGTGTAGTGTGGGGGGCATTGGTGGAGTGTGTGGGCCCTCTGCAGTGGGGTGACTGGGTTCGCTTCAGGGGCTTGGGTCACACGTACAGGGCAGGACTGTGTTGACGGTGTGTGTGGCCCTATGGGCCATGGGGTTTGTCAGCTGCAGCAGACTTGTGTTTCTCAAACCAAGCCACATAGAGGATTGGACCCACCTTCCAAAGCCTGAAACAATTGGGTCCTCCCATGTCTGGGGCCAGCCCCACTCAGTTGCAATCCTGAGAGAGCTGACAACAGCCTTGCAGGTTGGAGGCCTACAGCAATTGTAAGCCCCTGAGCCTAGCAACCAGCCAGGCTGGGGGCCTATTCACTTAACAGGAAAACTGCAACAGGAATGTGCTATTAGACCTTGCAGCCCACTGTGCTGGGCTCCCCACACCAGATAAAGTGACTGAAGGGACCATAGCAGCCACAGGTAGCTGAGCATTACAACCAGCCAGCCGTGGGGACAGCCTAGCCTCCCTGGGCACCTGAGACAAAAGCAGCCCTGCCACAACAGAAGGACACATGTAGCCCACACAGGGGTCACTCCTGGAACATTTGGAACTGGTGACGAGAGGGAAACACACTGCTGGGCCTCATAAGGCATCTCTTACATAAGGCCACCTCACCAAGTTCAGGAGACGTAGCTGACCTACCTAATACATAGATATAAGCACAGAGAAAGAGGGAAAATGGGGAGACAAAGGAATATGTTCCAAGTAAGGGAACAGGACAAAACCCCAGAAAAAGAACTAAATGAAACAGAAATGACCAATCAACCTGACAAAGAGTTCAAACAAAAAGTCATACGGATGGTCACTGATCTTGGGAGAAGAATGGATGAACTCAGGGAGAACTTCAACAAAGAATTGGGGAAATATAAAAAAGAACCAATCGGATATGAAGAATACAATACTGAAAATGAAAAATTCTCTAGAGGGACTCAATAGCAGAGTAGATGATACAGAAGAATGGATCAGTGAGCTGGATGAAAGACTCGAGGAAATCACCCAAGCTGAACACATAAAAGAAAAAAGAATTAAAAAGAATGAGGACAGTCTAAGGGACATCTGGAACAACATCAAGTGCACTAACGTCCGTGTTATAAGTGTCCCAGAAAGAGAAGAGAGAGACAAAGGGGCAGAGAACCTATTTGAAGAAATAATTGCTGAAAACGTTCCTAAACTAAGGAAGGAAACAGACATCCAGGTACAGGAAGCACAGAAAGCACCAAGCAAGATAAACCCAAAGAGGCCCACAGCAAGACACATTATAATTAAAATTTCAAGAATTAAAGATAAAGAGAGAATACTAAAGGCCACAAGAGAAAGGCAACAAGTTACATACAAAGGAAACCCCATAAGGGTATCAACTGACTTCTCAGCAGAAACTTTACAGGCTAGGAGGGAGTGGCATGATATATTTAAATTGCTGAAAGGAAAAACCGTACAGCCAAGAATACTCTACCTGGCAAGGTTATCATTCAGAATGGAAGGAGAGAGAAAGAGTTTTCCAGACAAACAAAAACTAAAGGAGTTTATCACCAAGAAACTAGCTTTACAAGAAATGCTAAAGGGACTTATTTAAGTGGAAAAGAGAAAACCACAAATAGAAATAAGCAAATTATCAAAAAAAAAAAAACAATAAAATCACTGGTAAAGGTAAATACACAATAAAGGTAGCATATCAACCACCTATGAATCTAATATAAAGGTCAAAAGACAAAAGTACTAAAATTATCTATTTCCATTATAAGAGGGTAATGGAGACACATGCACAAAAAAAGAGGTCAGGTATGATATGAAAAAAAATAGAATGTGGAAGGAGAGGAGTAAAGAGTAGGCCTTCTAACAGGAGGTGAAACTAAAAAGATCATCAACTTAATATAGATTGCTCTATATGTAGACTATTATATATGAACCTCATGGTAATCACAAACCAGAAACCTATAATAACTACGCAAAAAATTAAGAGGAAGGAACCCAAACATAATACTAAACAAAGCCATCAAATCAAAAGGGAAGAGAGCAAGAGAAGAAGAAAGGAACAGAGAAGAACTACTAAAACGCTCAGAAAAAAAGGAACAGAATGGCAATAAGTACATTCTTATCAATAGCTGCTTTAAATGTCAATGGACTAAATGCTCCAATATAAAGGCATAGGGTGACTGATTGGATAAAAAAGCAAGACCCATATATATGCTGCATATAAGAGAGACACTTCAGACCTAAACACTCACAAACTGAAAGTGAAGGGATGGAAAAAGATATTCCATGCAAATGGCAATGAAAAGAAAGCTGGAGTAGCAATATTTATATCAGAAAATATAGGCTTATAAACAAAAATTGTAGTAAGAGACAGAGAAGGGCACTCCATAATGATAAAGGGAACAATCCAACACGAGGATATAACACTTATAAATATCTATGCACCCAACATAGGGGCACCTAAATATGTAAAGCAGTTATTAACAGACATAAAAGGAGAAATAGACAACAACACAGTAGAGGACTTTAACACTCCACTTACACCAATGGAAACATCATGCAAACAGAAGATCAATAAGGAAACATTGACCTTAAGTGACACATTAAACCAGATGGACTCACTAGATATATATACAGAAAATTCCATCCAAAAACCAAAGAATACACATTCTTTTCAAATGCACATGGAACATTCTCCAAAATAGATCACATATTAGGCCTGAAACAAGTCTCAATAAATTTAAGAAGACTGAAACAATACCAAGTATCTTTTCTGATCACAACAGTAAGAAACTCGAAATCAACTACAGGAAGAGAATTGGAAAAGCCACAAATATGTGGAGATTAAATAAAATGCTACTGAACAATGATTGGGTCGATGAAAAAATCAAAGGAGAAATACAAAAATACCTGGAGACAAATGAAAATGAAAATACAACATGCCAAAATTTATGGGATACAGCAAAATCAGTTCTAAGAGGGAAGTTTATAGCAATACAGGCCTACTTCTACAAACAAGAAAAATCTCAAGTAAACAATTTAACAGTGCATCTAAAAGAACTGTGAAAAGAAGAACAAACGAAGCTCCAAATCAGTAGAAGGAGGGAAATAATAAAAATCAGAGGAGAAATAAATGAGATAGAGACTAAAAAAATCATAGAAAAAAATAATGAAACCAAGAGCTGGTTCTTTGAAAAGATAAACAAAATTGACAAGCCTTTAGCTAGACTCACCAAGAAAAAAAGAGAGAAGGCTCAAGTAAATAAAATCAGAAATGAAAGAGGAGAAATTACAAAGAACACTGGAGAAATACAAAAGATTATGAGAGAATACTATGAAAAGCTATACACCAACAAATTGGATAACCTAGAAGAAATGGATAAATTCTTAGAATCATACAACCTTCTGAAACTGCATCAAGAAGAAATAGAGAATTTGAGTAGACCAATTACCAGTAAGGAGATCAAAACAGTAATCAAAAACTTCTCCCCAAATAAAAGTCCAGGACCTGATGGTTTCTCTGGTGAATTCTACCAAACATTCAAAGAAGATTTAATACCTATCCTTGTCAAACGCTTCCAAAAATTGAAGAGGAGTGGAAACTTCCTAACTCATTCTATGAAGCTTACATTACCCTGATACAAAACCAGCAAAGGACAACATAAGAACAGAAAATTACAAGCCAATATCACTGATGAACATCAATGTAAAAATCCTCAACAAAATATTAGCAAATTGAATACAACAATACCTTAAAAAGATCATACACCATGATCAAGTGGGATTTATTCTAGGGATGCAGAGATGGTTCCACATTGCAAATCAATCAACATGATACACCACATTAACAAAATGAAGAATAAAAACCACATGATCATCTCAATAGATGCAGAGAAAGCATTTGACAAGATACAGCATCCATTTATGATAAAAACTCTGAATAAAATGGGTATAGAAAGAAAGTACCGGGCCGGCCCTGTGGCTTAGCGGTTAAGTGCGCGCACTCCACTACTGGCGGCCCGGGTTCAGATCTGGGGTGTTCACTGACACACCACTTCTCCAGCCATGTTGAGGCTGCGTCCCACATACTGCAACTAGAACGATGTGCAACTATGACATACAACTATCTACTGGGGCTTTGAGGAAAAAACTGAGGAGGATTGGCAATAGATGTTAGCTCAGAGCCAGTCTTCCTCAGCAAAAAGAGGAGGATTGGCATGGATGTTAGCTCAGGGCTGATCTTCCTCACACACACACACAAAAAAAGAAAGTACCTCAGCATAAACAAAGGCCATATGTGACAAACCCACTGCTAATATCATACTCAATACAGAATACTGAAAGCTATCCCTCTAAGAAGAGGAACCAGACAAGGATGCCCACTTTTACCACTCCTATTTAACGTAATATCGGAAGTCCTAGCGAGAGCAATCAGGCAAGAAAAAGAAATAAAAGGGATCCAAATTGGAAAGGGAGAAGTGAAACTGTCACTCTTTGCAGCTGACATGATTTTACATAGAAAACCCTAAAGAACCAACCAAAAAACTCTTAGAAATAATAAATGAATACAATAAAGTTGCAGTAGAAAATCAACATACAAAAATCAGTCGCCTTTCTATATACTGACAACTAAGTAGAAGAAAGAAAAACTAAGAGTACAATCGCATTTACAATCACAACAAAAAGAATAAAATACGTAGGAATAAACTTAACCAAGAAGGTGAAATACCTGTACACTGAAAACTATAAAACGTTGTTGAAAGAAACAAAAGAAGACACAAAGATATGAAAAGATATTCTGTGCTCTTGGATTGGAAGAATTAACATAGTTACAGTGACCATACTTCCTACAGCAATCTGCAGATTCAATGCAATCTCTATCAAAGCTCTGACAACATTCTTCAGACAAATAGAACAAAGAATACTAAAATTTATATGGAACAACAAAAGACCCCAAATAGCCAAAGGAATCCTGAGGAAAAAAAACAAAGCTGGAGGTATCACACTCCCTGATTTCAAAATATACTACAAAGCTATAGTAATCAAAGCAGCATGGTACTGGCACAAAAACAGACACACAGATCAATCAAACAGAATCAAGAGCCCAGAAATAAACCCACACATCTATGGACAGCTAATTTTCAACAAGGGAGCCAAGAACATACAATGGATAAAGGAAAGTCTCTTCAATAAATGGTGTTGGGAAAACTGGACAGCCACATGCAAAAGAATGAAAGAAGACCATTATCTCACACCATACACAAAAATTAACTCAAAATGGATTAAAGACTTGGATGTAAGACCTGAAACCATGAAACTTCTAGAAGAAAACATAGGAAGTACACTCTTCGACATTGGTCTTAGCATCATTTTTTCAAGTACCATGGCTCACCAGGCAAGAGAAACAATAGAAAAAATAAACGAATGTGACTACATCAAACTAAAAAGCTTCTGCAAAGCAAAGGAAACTATCAACAAACCAAAAGACAACCTAACAATTTGGAGAATCTATTTGCAAACCATATATCTGATAAGGGGTTAATATCTAAAATATATAAAGAACTCAGCAATCTCAACAACAAAAAAACTAACAACCCAATTAAAAAATGGGCAAAAGATCTGAACAGACATTTCTCCAAAGAAGATATACAGATGGCCAACAGGCACATGAAAAGATGTTCAACATCACTTATTATTAGGGAAATGCAAATCAAAACTACAATGAGATGTCACCTCTCGCCCATCAGAATGGCTATAGTTAACAAGACAAGAAATGACAAGTGTTGGAGAGGATGTGGAGAAAAGGGAATTCTCATACACTGCTCATAGGAGTGCAAACTGGTGCAGCCTCTATATAAAACAGTATGGAGATTCCTCAAAAAATTAAGCATAGAACTACCATACAATCCCCTCTTCCACTGCTGGGTATTTATCCAAAGAACATGGAAACACGAATGCGTAAAGGTATATGCACCCCTATGTTCATCGCAACATTATTCACTATAGCCAAGACTTGGAAGTAACCTAGGTGCCCATCAAGGGACGAATGGATAAGGAAGATGTGGTATATATACACATTGGAATACTATTCAGCCATAAACAGAATGAAATCTGGCCATTTGTGACAACATGGATGCACCTTCAGGGTATTGTGCTCAGCGAAATAAGTCAGTGGGAGAAAGTCAAATACCATATGATCTCACTCATAAATAGAAGATAAAAACAACAGCAAACTAACACAGAGAGACAGAGATTGGCTTGGTGGTTACCAGAGGGGAAGCGGGGAGGGGAGAGCACAAAAGGGGTGATTAGGCTCATGTGTGCGGTTATGGATTGTAATTAGTCTTTGGGTGGTAAACACGATGTGATCTACACAGAAATCGAAATATAATGATGTACACCTAAAATTTATATAATGTTATAAACCAATGTTACCCCAATAAAATTTTTTTTTAAAAAAAAGGTAACTATATGAGGTAATGGATGTGTTCATTAGCTTGATGGTGGTAATCATTTCACAATGCATAGGTCTATCAAATCATCACATTACATGCCTTAAGTATATACAATTTTTATTTGTCACTTATAAATAAGAAATAAAATATATTAAAAATAAAAAAAGAATACATTACATGGCAAATATCTTTAAATGCTAAATGCATGTACTCTGAACCAGCAATTCCACTTTTACTTCTACATAGTCTCACACATGGGAAATCATTTATGAATAACCATATTCTTTGCTGTACTATTTGTAATAGCAGAGGATTGGAAATAACCTGAGAGTCCATTATGTGGGAAATTGATTAAATAAATTCTGATAAATCTGTAACTGGTAACTGTGGTTGCTCTGGGGAAGAAAACTGCAACTTTGTGGTTGGGGTGGGGAGAAAGTAAACTTAATTTCCATGCTTCTGTATCTTTTGAATTTTTTTTAACATCTACATGTACTATTAATTTAAAGGAAACAAAGAACATTTAATTTTTAAAATAAAAAGTATGCATGATATGTCATTTTTCTACCCATCACACAAGTACATTAGCAATAATTTTATATTATAACATCCTATGCCAATTAGAATGTTGGAAAACCCATATATTTGTGGAAAGAATATAAATTGGGTTTTATTCCAGCTTTATTGAGCTATAATTGACAAATAAAAATTGTAGATATTTAAGGTATAGAATCTGATATTTTGATATACATATACATTGTGAAATGATTACCACAATCAAGCTAATTAACATTTCTGTAGAACCTCACGTAGTTACCTTTCTTTGTGGTGACAACATTTAAGATCTAGTCTTAGAAAATTTTAAGTAAAGACTGCAGTATTATTGACTATAGTCACCATGCTATGCATTAGATTTCCAGAACTTACTCATCTTTCATAACTGAAACTTTGTACCTTTTGACCAACACCTCCCCATTTCCCCCACCCCCCAGCTCCTGGAAACCACCATTCTACTCTCTGCTTCTATGAGTTTTATTTTTTTAGATTCCACATATAAGCGATATCATGCAGTATTTGTCTTTCTGTGTCTGACATTTCACTTAGATTAATATCTTCCAGGTTCATCCATGTTGTAAATGGCAAGATTTCCTTCCTTTTTAAAGCTGAATAATACACCTGTGTGTGCGTGTCTGTGTGTGTTGATTACATTTTCTTTTTCCACTCATCTGGTGATAAATACTTAAGTTGTTTCCATATCTTGGCTATTGTGAATAATGCTGCAATAAACATGAGACTACAGATATCTCTTCAAGATGCTAATTTCCTTTTGTTTGTATATACACCCAGAAATAGGATTGCTGGGTCGTATGGTATTTCTACTTTTAGTTTTTGAGGAACCTCCGTTCTGTTTTCCATAGTGGCTGTACTGATTTACATTCCTACCAACAGTGTACAAGGATTCCCTTTTCTCCACATCCTCACCAACGCTTATTGTCACTTGTCTTTTTGATGATGGTCATTCTAACAGGTGTGAGGTGATATCTCATTGTGATTTTCATTTGCATTTCCTTGATGATTATTGATGTTGAACATCTTCTCATATATCTGTTGGCCATTTGTATGTCTTCTTTGGAAAACTGTCTATTCAGGTCTTTTGCTTATTTTTTAATCGGGTTATTGTTACTATTATTATTACTTTGCTATTGAGTTGTTTGCATTCCTTACGTGTTTTGAATATTGACCCCTTATCAAATGGATGGTTTGCAAATATTTTCTCCTATTCCGTAGGTTGTCTCTTCACTCTGTTGATTGTTTCCTTTTTTGTGCAGAAGATTTTTAGTTTGATGCAACCCCACTTGTCTATTTTTGCTTTTGTTGCCTGTGCTTTTGAAGTTGTACCCAAAAAATCATTTCCCAGACCAATGTCAAGCAGCTTTTTCTCTATGTTTTCTTCTAGAGCTTTACAGTTTCAGGTCTATCTTTAAGTCTTTAATCCATTTTGAGTTAATTTTTGTATATGATATGAGATAAGGGTCCAACTTCATTCTTCTGCATGTGGATATCCAGCTTTCCCAACACCATTTATTGAAGAGAATATCCTTTCCCCATTGTATGCTCTTGGCACCCTTGTCGAATATCAGTAGACCAAAAATGCATGGATTTATTTCTGGGTTCTCTATTTCTGTTCCATTAGTCTATATGTCTGTTTTTATGCCAGAACCGTACTGTTTTGATTACAGGCATACCTCAGAGATATTGCAGGTTCGGCTCCAGACCACTTCAATGAAGTAAATATTGCAATAAAGCTAGTCACGTGAATTGATTTCCCAGTATGTATAAAAGTTATGTTTACATTATAGTGTAGTCTATTGTGTGCAATAGTGTTATGTCTAAAAAAACAATGTACATACCTTTATTAAAAAATACTTTACTGCTAAAAAATGCTAACCATCATCTGAGCCTTCAGTGAGTCATAATCTTCTTGCTGGCAAAGGGTCTTGTAAAAAACACAGTATCTGTGAAGCACAATAAAGCAGAGCACAATAAAATGAGGTGTGCCTGTACTATCTTTTGTTGTTAGTGCTGTGGAGTCGATTCCCACTTCTAGCAATCCTCTGTACAGCAGAATGGAACCCTGCCCTGTCTTTTTGTGCCATCCTCTCACCTTCTGGCGCTATATCAGATAATCCTCTGCTGCTATTCACAGGGTTTTCATGGCCAATTTTTTCAGAAGTGGGTGGCAAGGTCCTTCTTCATTGTCTGTCTAGTCTGGAAGCTCCACTGAAACTTGTCCACCATGGGTGACCCGGCTGGTATTTGAAATACCGGTGGCATAGCTTTCAGCATCACGGCAACATGCAACCACCACAGTCTGGCAACGGAGAGAGGGGTGGTGTGGTTCCCTGAGCAGGAAACAAACCTGGGCCGCAGCAGTAAGAGCGCCGAATCTTAACCACTAGACTACCAGATTGCCTTTGATTACTGTACCTTTGTAATGTATTTTGAAATCAGGAAATGTAATGCCTCCAGCTTTTTTTGTTTTTTTTTTTGTTGTTGTTGTTGTTTTTTGTGAGAAGATCAGCCCTGTGCTAACATCTACCAATCCTCCTCTTTTTTAGCTGAGGAAGACTGGCCCTGGGCTAACATCCGTGCCCATCTTCCTCCACTTTATATGGGACGCCACCACAGCATGGCTTTCCAAGCAGTGCGTCGGTGCGCGCCCGGGATCCGAACTGGCGAACCCTGGGCTGCAGCAGCAGAGCGCGTGCACTTAACCGCTTGCGCCTCCGGGCCGGCCCCCCAGCTTTGTTTTTTTTGCTTAAGATTGCTTGGGCTATTCAGGGTCTTTTGGGGTTCCATATGAATTTTAGGATTGTTTTTTCTATTTCTGTGAAAAATTTCTTTGGAATTTTGATAGAGATTGCATTGAAGTTTAGATGGCTTTGGGTAATATGAACATTTTAACAATATCAATCCTTCCAATCCAAGAACACAGGATATCTTTCCATTGTTTTGTGTCTTTTTCAATTTATTCCTAAGTATTTTATTCTTTTTGATGCAATTGCAAATGGAATTTTTTTCTTAATTTCTTTTTTGGATAGTTCATTGTTAGTGTATAGAAACACAACTGATTTTTGTATGTTGATTTTGTATCCTGCAACTTTACTAAATTCATTTATTATTTCTAACAGTTTCTTGGTGGATTCTAGGATTTTCTATATATAGGATCATATCATCTGCAAACAGAGACAATTTTACTTTTTCCGTTCCAATTTGGATGTCTTTTATTTCTTTTTCTTGCCTAATTGCTCTGGCTATAGGACTTCAAGTACTATGTTGATAGAAGTGGCAAAAGTGGGCATCCTTGTCTTCTTCCTGATCTTAGAGGAAAAGCTTTCAGCTCTTCACTGTTAAGTATGGTATTAGCTATGGGCTTGTTATATATGGCCTTTATTATGTTGAGATACGTTCCTTCTATAACTAATTTGCAAAGAGTTTTTATCATGAAAGGATGTTGAATTTTGTCAAACGCTTTTCTGCATCTATTAAGATGATCACATGATTTTTATCCTTCATTTTGTTAATGTGGTGCATCACATTTGAGAATGTAAATTGTTACACCCATTTTGGTTGTTAATCCAACTCTCTAGTAAAATTAAACATTAGGATACCTTTGACCCAGCATTTACAGTTTTGGGAATCTATCCTACAGAAATAAGAATACCATTACATAGGTCATATATACAAGGATGTTTATTATAGCACTGTGGTAGTGGCAAAAAGAGGGATAACCTTAATATCTATGAATAAGGAAGTGGTTGAATAAATTGTGACATAGCCATACTATTGAATATCATGCAGCTATTGAAAGGAATGAGTTAGAATTTTATGTATGGACCTGAAAGAATAGCTATGTTCCTTTGCTAGGTAATAAAAAGCAAGTTTCACAGTAATGTGTATAATATGATCTCATTTTCATAAAAAGAGAAAGATTTTAAAACCCTAAAAATGTTGATAGATAGATAGATAGACAGACAGACAGACAGATAAATAGATAGATAGATAGATAGATAGATAGATAGATAGATAGATAGATAGAGGTATGAACATAGAAATGGATGTGGGAAGCAGAGTCACCTAACTGTGAACTACTGATTACCTCAAATGGAAGGGGATTAGATGGGAAAGGGATAACTGTTAAGTGGTTCTTTATATAGTTCTGTATGGTTTGACTTGTTACAATAGGCATGTGTTACTGTAATTTATAAAAAATGTAATAAGGAAAAAAGTGGATAAAATGGGGAGAAAAATGGACTGGAGAGGGCATGAGGGAAACAAAGAAGGCAGTTAGGAGCTGCTGCAATGATACACATAAGGAATGATGGTGGCTGAATTAGAGTAGTAGCAAAGCAGACAGAAGTAGACAGATTTAGTTAGTAGGTAAAAAAAAATTAGGACATGGTGATTTGATTGAAGGGAGAAAAAGAAGAGTCAAGGAATCCACCCAGGTTTCTGGTAAGGTGCTATGCTATTCACCGAGATAATGATCAGAGGAGGAAGATATGTGGTTTTAGAGAGGTTGAATTTCAGGTACCTGTGGGAACTTCAAGAGGAGAAAATCTATAAGCAGTTGGAGATATGCATCTGAAGTTCAGGAAAAATATCTGGGCTGGAAATACAGATATGGAGATCATTAGCTATGTCAGGACTCTCTCAGTTACAAGTGACAGATAGCTGGCCTAAACTGGATTAAGATTTTAAAAAAGAAGAGGGCATAGGATTTATTGGCTCATTTAACTGTAAAGTCCCTGATGAAGCTGGCTTAAAACTTGGCTGAACCTTGGAGCTCAAATGATGTCATCAGGACTTTTCTCAGCTCTGCTTTCCTTTGTATTGGCCTCATTCTTCAGGCAGGTTCTCCCTATAAGGTGGCAAAAATAGCAACAAGCATCTCTAGGCTTACATCTTATCAAGTTAGCAAGCCCAGTGGAAAGAGTGTGTCTCATCCATCCACTGAATTTGGTAAGAAGGGTGTTGTTGGCAACATTGGTGAGAGCGGTTTTAGTAGAGTAATAGGGACAGAAGAGTTGAGAATCAAATCAGATGAGTAAGTAGAAAATAGCAAATATAAATGAAAGGGAGGGAGAGAACAGAGTAATAGCTAGAGATTTATTAACCATCTCCTATGTGCAAGGTGCTGTGTTATGTTACACCCAGGGACACAAAAATTAGTAAGATATAGTTCCTTAGTTCTGGAAGCCCGTGGTCTTCATAAAAGAGAGAATCTTGTAAAGAATTCCCAGAGGTGATAAGTACTTATATGGAGGTATGATAAGATTGCAGTGGAAGCATAGAGGAGGGAGCCACAGAATGGCCAATCGAATACATTAAATACATCTCCAAGGAGAAGTGCACACTGGCTGACACATACTAGACATGCATATATGAATGGATGAGGTAACATTTCAGTTAGATTTTTGAGGATGAATGGGAGTTTGATGAAGAAAAGTAGAAAGTGCATTTCTGACAAAAGGAACAGCAAATACAATTCCCTAAGGTTTGCTGGCTCTCCTCTTGGCTTAGGAAACCTGATATGTAACATAGGAGCTTAGAGGCAGGACTGAAGGAAGCAGAACCGTTGGGCAGAGAAAATGTGACAAGAGCCCAGAACAGCCTGAGGGGCTTTCAAATGCCCACTCAGGCATTTGATAAATGGCATTTTAATCCCAAATTATCTTGGCATCTTCCCCACCTCACTACATCTCTCCTCGACCCTCCATACACTTGAGAAATAAATATTAGCAAGGCAAACGTAATTCTTCCTTTTTGCTAAATACAAGATATAAGCCAGTGTAACGGTTCTTAACTTTGGTAGCAGTTTTAATTTCCCTGATCTTCTACTTACTCATCTCTGGTTCAAGGTAGCAAGATACATTTAGACCCTCAATGTAATTTAGAGGCAATGATTGATCCTACTTTCTTGTTTAGGACTCCAAGCTGGAAGACATAGATCCTATGCCATTAACATGTTTAGAAATGGAGAGTAGCTATTTTTGAAATGGTAAAGTACCAAGGATGCTTTGCTGTAGGCTTGTGAATCTTGGCTGCATTTTACCACTGCTTCCAATATACAGCCTTTTAATGAACCTAGTACTGTGGTGCATTAGGTCAGTTGTTTAGGGTAGCCTCACTGGGGTTCTATATACCCCAAGCCAGGGATCTAAGCAATCTATGCTATTTGTCAAATGGTGTACTAGAATGAAGGTGGTTTTGCGCAGATCTATTATCCCTATAGCAAAACAACTGGTGGGCCTGGCCTGCTGCCAGAAAGCTTGTAGTGTCATCTTTATAAGATGAAATTCACTGCATCGTTATCTTACGTTGTGCCAGAAGAGCGGGAAGATTGATTTGGTAATTCGCTATGTTTTGATCCTAATCTGTTTAGAAGTATGATTTCTTAAAAAGGAAATGGAAAAAGAATGTGTTTCTCATGATAGCTTCATGGTATCTCTTGAGAGGATATTCAGTTATTGTAAATACAGCAATTTGATTCTCTCCTCGAATTTCAGATATAGTTCATCTCTTAAAAAAATAAACTAGATTGAATGATCCAATTTTAAAGTATGAATTGCGTGCTTTCAAAAATGAAATTTTATATTTCAGGTCACACATTTAAATCTCTATTTTGTTCAAAAGAAAAAAACTTCTTACATGAGTCATTAAGTCATTGGTTTGTATAGTGCATTATCTTTACAAGTCATCTCCAAAGCTCTTTAAAACATAGGTTTACATTGTAACCTATTTAAAGGAGAACGGTATATTTGTGGAAGAAATATTTTATCTCAGAGGTTGTTTTCAAGTTTCAGTTCAGCATTTTGAATTTAATGTGTTCTCCCCACCCCCAGTATAGTACGCAAAATACAGAGGCTATCAGAAACAAGGCCCAAATTTAGTACAGTAAAGCTCCCAGTGCATGAATGAAATATACATACCAGAAAGAAAAACTCAGTTGATATCAAGAAGCGACCTTTCTGACTCCAGGTTTCTCTCTCAGACAGCTTGGGGTTAGGAAAGAGCATAGAATTTAAAGCCACATAGACCTGATTAAAATTTAAAATCAAAGAAACCTAATTTCAAATCCTCGCTCTACTACTTTTAGTTTTGTGGCCTTGGCCAAGTCATGTAACCTCTCTCAGCATAAATTTTCTCATTATATAATGACAGTAATGGTACTTCCTTTAATAAGATATTATAGTGATTAAAGATAATGTAAAATGCCTAATTCAATGCTGGCACATAATGGGTTCTCAATAATTGATAATTTATCAGTATCAACTATAAAATGAGAATAGTACTAATCCATCTACTTCTCAGGTTATGGGTAGAATAAATGAGAATACTTTTTCTCAAACATCACAACCTCTTAGCCACTTTTGTAGTTGAGAAAAGAAGCTATACTGCTTATCTCACAGGATTGTGATCAAAACAGATGATACATGCTAAAGCACTTAGAAAAATATAAAGTGCTGTTAAAGATTAAAGTGGTCTTTATTTTAAATAAAGCTTGTCTTAAGAGTTTTCTTTTTCTCCCACCAACGAATTAAGAATTAAAGAGAAAAAATTGGATATCACAAACTGCTATTACTGTTGATAGTTTGTTACATGTGATTTTGTCCATCTTGCAGAAATATACAGAATGTGAGTTTTGTAAACAAAATATAATTATTCTCAGTATACCCCAGTTATTCAGAATTTTTTTATTTAGCAACCTCAGACATCCAAAACACAGCCTAAAATCCCAAAAGGAGGGATGATGGAAACCCTATGATCTGGGAACAAAATCTCAATCCACTGAGGCCTCTCACTCTGTACCTATAAGAGAGGAGTGGCGCCAGCTTCACTAAGCCTCTTGGTTTAGTGTTATATATAAAATAAAGGTTACTTATTCATGTAATGAGCTTAGTTGTCTGACAACCCATTAGAATGGGAGAAGAGGTCTACCAGATGTGAGAAAACTGATACTCTAAGAATGCACAGTTAGCAGTGTAAAGAACAGAAGAATTCTAAAAACAGAATAACTTGAAAAGTGAAGTCACTTGGGACCATTAATGTAGGAGTTCAAATTTCCCTGTATGCCTTGGTAAACACCGAGCATCTCACTGTCTGGTCCAGTAGGGGATTTTCATAGTGATACTTAGTCCTCAATAGACAACTATATTGACATGATGAGAAAGGGAAGTCTCAATACATTTGAGAAAGATTTCCATCAGATTTCAAAGCTTGCTGTTAGTCAAGTATGCTTTAGTCACCCACAAAACTCATTTTCTGAGGAACCTCTTATATGGTGCCAAGTAAGTGAGGTGTTAACTGTGCATAACACTGCTAGATGAGGACAATATAGCATTGTAATTAGAAAGAAATCTGAGGTATAGCATTCAACCAACTCTACTAGAAACCATCTTAAAGATTATGCAATAAATTCTAAATTATTTCATATGGATTTTTAAAAATTAATAACCAAATATGCTAACCATAAAAATGACCCAGGACATAATTTAATAATTCCTGATGTAAGATGTATTTCAGAATCTTATAGGACCTTAAGAATATCATTTATGAATATCAATTATTGGTCAAAACTGTACATGTAAATGTTGAAGACTGGACTGAATCTGATCTGGGTTGGAGTCCTGAACTCCCTCCCTGATTGCTCCTCTAACATGTAGTAAGTCAGCCTCCATGTCATTTCACAGGATTACTGCAAGGGTCAAATGAAATGATGTATGTGCAAATGCTATGTAAACTATACAGTGATGTACAAATGTAAAGTGCCACTTCTCATAAAAGTTGAATACAGAAAAAAACGTGGTTTGTAAGAGTTTATTGGTTTGGGAATTTCAAAGAAATAGGGGATTACAAGAAAACTTTTCAAAAGATCTACTTAGGCTTACTATATCATGTAACATTGCCATGGGATGGCAACCATAGCAGCAAACTAAGTGGTCTTACCTTTTTAACCAGACCTTGCTGGTCACAGCCTCTTGCTTTTACTAAATCAGTCCCCCTCCTGGACTGCCTTCTTACTTCCTTACTTCTAATCCTTATCTATCTTTTCAGGATTCAGCTCTAAAGCTTCATGGCCTTTAAGAGGCCTTCATGAACCTCCATCCAGATAGTTCACCTTCTTAGTTTACGTTCTTCCATGTATATGCTTAGGACACTTATATTTTCTAGATCTCTTTCATGTATATTTCTCATCTTCCCAGCTAGATGATGTTATGAGAGGTTCGGGGATTCGATTGGAGATGTAAAAGACACTTTCCACTCCAAACAAATGGACTGAAGGTATATTTTATTATATAGAGGATAGTAAAGGCAATAGTCTGCAAACAGATCCGAATAGGTCAAATAATAAGAGGGAAAAAACACCAGCTCGACTGGAAAGGGAAAACATCCACATCGGCTGAGATAGCAGCAGATCCGAATAGGTCATATAATAAGAGGGAAAAACATCAGATCGATCGGAAAGGGAAACACCAGATCGACTGAAGGGAAATGACACAAATCAACTGGAAAGAGAAACACCAGGTTGACCGAAAAGAGAACACATCAAATCAGTTACTTCACAGTAAATCAATTACTCACAACATCCATGCCCCACTGCCGGGAGAGTCCTGTCAATCGACACGGCTGGGCAAGGATCACACATCCTGGGCAAGGCGTCCCTTCCACAGGTGGAACTCTCACCGGGTCTCAGTCTCCAGCAGTTTATATAAGCAGTTACAGAGTTTACAGAGCAAGCATCCAGTGTTCCCATGCACAAATGGTTATCAGTGGCGTACGTGCACTGAGCCCCTTGGCTAACGTCCCAGCCCAGTAGTTGTGTACGTGCATTGTTTTCTTTGGTTATCGTCTTAGCCCGGCACAGATGGCCAGTCCATCCCGTGCTACGACGCTCCAAGAGCCTTGAAATGTTACAACTTGCAACTCCCTCCGTGGGAGAAGGGCCAGTTCCCACCACGCAGAAAGCAGCTTTTATATTTCTTTTTGTGCTGGTGGCTATAGGTCAATGGAGCGGCCAAACATGGCTGTACTCATGTCAAGACAGATGATAAGACACAAGAGGTTAGGGATCCCTCCTACCTCAGCATGGCAACTAGCATAGGACAAGCAAACAGTCAAATAGTTAATAAATGTCTTCAGATTGAAAGAAAACATGCTACAGGCCCATGCTAAAGTATACCCCTCTTTTAATAGAGAAAGCTATATTTGAGAGATCTTAAGAGATAGGCAGTAGACAATGCAGATGTCTGTGAAGCCACAAGAGTTGTATATAATGGCAAATACTTGGTAAATCTTTAAGAGATTGGGGGAAGGAGTTGTTATAAATATTTGTTCGTGAGGGAGCAACCTGCGGGCACTTTCCAGTTCTATTCCTGTACCACATTAACTATGCTGTCCACAAACGGCTTCTCCAAAGGGCAATTCTGTTCAATAAACATAATGTTCTATTCTCACATTTAAATACAAATGAAGAAATTAAAATTACATTGTAATTTATCATCACATATTTATTATCTTACCCTTCATTCCTGAAATTTTATTACTTCTCTGACTGCTATGGTATAGGGTGGCAGATCTTGACCTTTTATCAGCATAATTACAGCTTGGATAGCATTCACGTGCAGAACTCTCTCCCTGGGGTCCCTGGATTTTTATGCATTTTTCTAGCATGCTGGGTCTAACTAGGCCTCTTTCTTTCTTGCTCAAGAAAACCTATCAGAATGCAAATGAGAATGACACTATTATAGAAACACCATTAAATCTATTCCAATTTTATTTAAGTAAATCATTAGTGACTTTTAGTACTTTGTTAGCAACAAAGTATTTGTAACACCTTTCAGTACCTCAATTGTAAATCACTGGGGCAGTAGAACAGACTTTGGCTTCACATTTAGGGACCTGGGTTCAAGTTGCAGGTCTGCTACTTACTTGCTATGAAACTGTGAACATGCTTGTTAATCTCTCAGCCTCAGTTCCTATAAAATGGCCATAATGGTAACACCTACTTCATAGGGTTACTGTGGGGATCAAATATAGTGTGATTTGAAAAGTACTTTTCAAATTATAAAGCCCTGGGCAAATCTGACTTTTATATCCCCATATGCACCTATGTAATTCTCCTTTTCCTCATTGCCAGGCCCTTGGCTTAGGCCCTGAACTACCTAATGCTTTATCTCATTCCCAACTTTATATAAATTCCTCAGCCCCTCTCCTTTCAGAATGATTCCCTCGTAGTTGATCCAGCTAAAAGTCCAAGATTCATGTTTTTCCATTAGAACCAGCTATGCTAAGCCCTAACACACCCTAGAGGTTGTTCTTACTGTGCTCATAGTGATGAACTTTAATGCAGTCTAGGAAAAATAAAAAAACCAAACTCCTTATTTTAGAATTTTCCATCTTCCCCTACTCCTGGAGAATGCTTTCTTATACACCAAAAGTCAAGCTCTTCTCTTGCCTTGCCAGTACCTCCAGTATATACCTGCACATAGCACAGTGCAGAAAGACAACTTAGGGGATGCAGAGGAAAGGGACTGACCACCAAGAACAGGACAAGAGTGGTGGGTCTAAAGAAGACAGGAGCCAAGTTCTCTAGATGTGTTGGCATTCTTAAAATTTGTATGGGAACCTTCAGCAGTAGGGCCTGGCTATACACTCTGCTACTGTTCCAAGCTTTAACTCCACATGCTGCAGCCCAGTAACGCAAAACAAGGTTGGAAAACTAGGACCAGCTGCCACTCGCAGTGTTTCTTGGGCCTCCACAAGCAGCCCCATCCCTACCAATTGCTCTCCCTACTGTTTCTGACCCATATTGGAACTCTCTCTCAAAGAGTTCCATATTGGATCTCTCAAAGGATCTCCATTGCCTTCTCCCTCATCCGCTACATAGTTGTTTCAGTTGGGTGAGAATTGTGAATGCCTAGATCTCTATCCAAAAGAAACTCTTACATGTATACAATAGCTGACTTGGACAAGAATACACGGTGGCAAACTCTAACAACCCAATGCCCATCAACAGGATAATATATGGATAAACTATGATATATTCAAACAATGAAATATTAAACAGCAGTCAAACCAATGAACTGCAACAACACAGTGGTATGGATGAATCTTACCAATATAATTTTAAGCTTATAAAAAGTAAGTGCCTTATGTTGAAGTTGTCACAAAAAAAACCTATGAATGTTCTGGGTATATCACTATCTCAAAGAGATATCTGCACCCCATGTTCATTGCAGCATTATTCACAATAGCCAAGACGTGGAAATAACCTAAGTGTCCAACAATGGATGAATGGATAAAGAAAATGTGATATATGTATATACAATGGAATATTATTGAGCCATAAAATAGAAGGAAATCCTGCCATTTGCAACAACATGGATGGACCTTGAGGACATTATGTTAGTCAAACAGAGAAAGACAAGTCCTATATGATCTCACTTATATGTGGAATCTAAGAAAACTGAACTCATAGGAACAGAGAACAGATTGATGGTTGCCGGAGGTGGAGGGTGGAGGGTGGGGGAAATGGGTGAAGGTGGTTAAGAAGTGCAAACTTTCAGTTATAATATAAATAAGTCCTGGGGATGTAATGTATGGCATGGTGACTATAGTTGACAATACTGTATTATATATTTGAAAGTTGCTAAGAGAGTAG
This sequence comes from Diceros bicornis minor, assembly GCF_020826845.1. Lineage (NCBI taxonomy): Eukaryota > Metazoa > Chordata > Mammalia > Perissodactyla > Rhinocerotidae > Diceros > Diceros bicornis. The sequence continues at coordinate 63,367,026 of NC_080781.1, forward strand.
ATCTTAAAAGTTCTCATCACAAGCAAAACAATTTGTAACTATGTGTGGTGATGAATGTTAACTAAACTTATTGTGGTAATCATTTCACTGTATATATATATATATATATATATATATATATATATATATTAAATCATTATGTTGTACACCTTAAACTAATACAATGTTATATGTCAATTATATCTCATAAAAATCAGACTACTGGTGGTAAGCATGATGCAGTCTATAGAGAAACTGATAAATGATGATGTACGCCTGAAATTACACAATGTCATAAACCATTATGACCTCAGTAAAATAGTTGAAAATAAATTATATCTCAATAAAACTGGAAAAAATAAAAAACCTATATATCTATTAAATGCATTAAAGAAACAAGTCACCTTGGACCTATAATAATGACAAACCTAACTGAATACTAAAAAAGAGTAATTCCCAAAATATTAGCTACAATATGATAACCTTTAGAAGTTACAAACAACTAAGTTTTTTTAAGAAAAGCTTTTTAGGAATACATATAAATGTGATACAGTTATATGAAAAGGAACTCGAGGGAATGATGAACACAAGGTTTAGGATAAAGTTTACCTTGGGTACGGGAGAGGTAGGGAGATAAGAGTGAGAAGGAACCATATGATTAGTTGTAAGTTTTTTAACAAGTCCTAACTTTTATTTTGGGTGATTGGTTCCCTGGTGCTTATTACATTATTTTTTAAAACTAAGTAAAGTGAGCTACACGTAGACCAATGCAAATTAGGATATACTGTAAATGTAAAATACATACCAGACTTCAAAGACTTAGTACCCAAAAAAGCAATGTAAACTATCTCATTAATACATATTTATATTGATTACATGTTGAAATTATAATGTTCTGGATATATTGAGTTAAATAAAATGTAATAGTAAAATTAATTTCACCTGTTTTTTTTTTTTGCTTTTTTAATATGGCTAGTAGAAAAGTTAGAATTACATATGTGGCTCAAATTTGTGGCTTATATTATATTTCTATTGGACAGTGGTGGTATAAGAATTCTATAGCACTAGTCTTGGTATTTGTAACCAGCTGTTTTCAGACTTAAAGCTGTTTACTTTGTCTTTTTAGGCATAATAATTCTAATTTATTTTATTTTTGGCTTCTGAAACCTCAATTGAAAGTTTTAATGAATACAAAAGCAATACATGCTCCTTCTAAAACAAAGTTAAGCATTAGAGAAATTTATGATATAACACAGGAAAAGTTAACACCGCAACCTCAGTTCCCAGACATAGCCACTATAAACAATTAAGTAGACTTTCTAGGTGTATGTGTTTTTAAAGTTTTAGAACCTGAGCATCAGAGTTATTCCTCTTCTTTCTTGCTTTCTCTGACACCAGAGAAGCAATGGTAGGTCATGACTTGATGTTTGTGCCAAGCAGAGAGCTAAAGCAGTGATTCCCACCTCTGGAGTTAGAAGGCTCTATTGTTTGGGATTTGGGATTTCTTTCCCTGGCCAAGACTCCTCCTCCACAAAAGAAGTGCCAGTTGGCATATGTTTATACTAAAAACTAAAGTGAACTGAAATTAATGTTTCAAGAGTTTCCTAATACCCCTGGAAAAAAATCAGAGACCCAATGGGATATTGTAAAACCAGAACTAAGAATCATCATTTCAGTGTATTGATTTCCCCCAAAGTACCTGATCATTTCTCCCAGTGGATATGAAGCAGCCTTCTGATGGAAATGTAACAATCTGGAGAAAACAGGATGCACCCATTTCTTTTCAGACATAGGTTTCTCTCTGTTCTTAGGAAACAATTTAATGGAGGTAGCTGTAAGGGGAAAAAAGAATCCAAAAGTCAGATTTGGATCATGTGCCATATCTTGAAAATATTCTTTCCAAATTGCCTAAGGCAATTTGGATAAAAATCATTAATATAGGAATAGCTTTTTTTTCCCAAGGTTGGCTAAGTGCCATGGAGATTACAGAAGCTATTTTGTTTGTTCACATTATTGATTGATAAGTTCAAAGATTTTGGGTGCATTTCTTGGAACAAACACCAAATAATTTGACATTTTTCCTTGTTGTTCATTCAATGAAATGAATTTATTCAACATCATATTCTTAAGAAACATACAATGAATTTTTAAATCATATTCTTATATGATCCCAGTCGTCGCATTTGTTGAGACCTGCGTAAAAAAAATAAATACAAATTGCGCTCTTACTGCTATTCTGATTAGCATCTCTTTCCTCTCCCTTTTGCAGCGAAATGGCAGACTTGAACTAGACAACCAAGGCTTTTCTGAAACTCTCTTTTTAAGTCATTGTTCAAAGCCATCCTATCTACCCTTTAATCCATTATCATTTTTCTTCTAACCTAACTCTCTTTACTCCTCAATACCAATTTATTTGTTTCTTTATTGGTCACATATTTGTTTTTATCTTGTCTCCTCCTGCTATTAGATTGGCAGTTGCTTGAAGTAAGAGACCATGTCTAGGTCTAATTTCAAAGTAATATAATGCACATGTCCAGGAAATACTTATCGAAAAAATTATTACCTAGAACCCATTTGCCCCAAACCCTGCCCGGGTTTATCTTACGCTATTCATGCCTTTGTTTAAAAGCCATAAAAGTGCACATAACATAGTAAACTTGTTCAGAGATCACAAACAGATAAATTGGAGCTAGATAATAAGTTGTCAACCTGTGAGAGTTTATGTATCAACGACCAATTTATATATTTTTCATGTTTTTAGTTTGCTTTTGCTATATAGAAATATGTCCTGCTTATGGAGCACTGTGTGATCTAATTTACTGAACAGAATGGTGGATTAGACAGAACATTTGATTGAAAATAGATTTGGAATTCAGATCTAGTTCAGCCACTAACTAGCTGTGGGACTTAGGTGGATCAAATCTCTTTAATTTCTTGGGCAAGGGAAGGGGATAGCCTAACACCCATTCTGAACACCATTCTGAACACCTCACAAGGGTATTAAGAGGATCAATACATCACAAATATATCAGAAAGTGCTTTGTAACTTAAACACCATATAAATATGAGATTCGCCAAATGTGATTACATTTGCAGTTCTAACATTCAGAAGAACATTCATTTCTTATTAGCTTCCCTTGTAGTTTGTAGATGTAGCCACAAGGTATTTTGGCCTTTGTCAGTATAGTCAAAAATGCCAGCCTTTACACACAGATGTAATTTATTTGAGAAAATGATATTAGTTCACTTTTGTCTTTTTTAAAAAAATAGAATGTTTTATTAAAATAGCTAAACATAGTAAATAAATATTATATTAAATATGATACACACACAGCAAAATTCCAAAGCACCTAAGTAATGTATTGCTCACTAATTATTGACTGTTATAATCCTCATTATTTTTTTAAAGCAGCTTTATTGAGATATAATTCACATACCATACACTTCACTCTTTTAATACGTACAACTCAGTAGTTTTTAGAATGTTCACAGAGTTGTGCAACCATCAACAGTCAATTTTATAACATTTTCATCACCCCAAAAAGAAATCCTCTAGCTATCATCCCCCAACTCCTCCATTCCCTCCCCCAGCCCTAAGCAACCACTAATCCACTTTCTGTCTCAATAGATTTGCCTATTCTAGACATTTCATGTCAGTGGACTCATATAATATATGGTCTTTTGTTTCTGATTTCTTTCTCTTAGTATATTTTCAAGGTTCGTCCATTTTATAGCATGTATTAATACTCCATTCCTTTTTTATTGTGGTAAAATATATATAACATAAAATTTACCATTTTAACGATTTTTAAGGATACGTTTCAGTGGCACAAAATGTATTCACAATATTGTACAACCGTCACTATTCTCCATTTCCAAAACTTTTTCATCCTCCCAAAGAGAGACTCTGTATCCCTTAAACTAAAAGTCCGCATTCCCCACTCCCACCAGCCCCTGGTAACCACTCTTCTACTTTCTAATAGTCTATGACTTTGCCGATTCCAGGTACCTTATATAAATGGAATCATACAATATTTATCCTTTTGTGTCTGGCTTATTTCAGTTAGCATAATGTCTTCAACGTTCGTCTATGTTGAAACATGTATCAGTGCTTCATTCTTTTTATGGATGAATAATATTTCATTGTATGGATATACCATATTTCATCCATTCATCAGTTGATAGACACTTGAGTTGTTTCCACTTTGGGCTGTTATGAATAATGCTGTTGTGAACATCCGTGTACACGTTTCTAATGAAAATATGTTTTCATCTCTCTTAGGTATATACCCAGGAGTAGAATTTCAGGATCAAATGGTAACTCTATGTTCTACCTTAGTTGAGGAACTGCCAGACTGTTTGCCAAAGCAGCTGCACCATTTTATAATCCCACTAGTAGTGTATGAGGGTTCCAATTTCTCCACATCCTCACCAACGCTTGTTATTATCTGTCTTTTTGATTATAGCCATCTACTGGATGTGAAGTCGTCTCTTATTGTGGTTTTGCTTTATATTTCCCTGATTACTAGTGATGCCAAGCATCTTTTCATGTGCTTATTGGCTATTTGTATATCATCTTTGGAGAAATGTCTATTCAGGTTCTTTGCCCATTTTTCGAGTGGGTTATTTTTCTTTTTATTGTTGAATTCTTTATATTTTCTGGATCCAAGTCTCTGATAAGATATATTATTTGCAAATATTTCCTCCCATTCTATGGGTAGTCTTTCTAACATTCTTGTTGGTATCATTTCCAGCACAGTTTTTAATTTTGATGAAGTCCAATTTATCTGTTTTTCTTTTGTCACTTGTGTTCCTCATTATTTTTTATTGCTTCTGTTATACCTTAGAAAAGAAAAATCCAGGGTATGTTTTCTACTCCCCATGTGATTTGATGTTCAATAACAACTCAAGTGGTTCTGATTTTACTGTGATTTCAGGTCTCCATAGCTTCTTTGACAATAGTAGTCTACCTTTGCCATCTTAGTTTCCCTGCAGAACTGGATGGTCTAAACAGGGAGATAAGAGTCAGTATTTCCTCTCCCTCACGCTTTTATAAGGACTGTTTCATCCTGTCTTGCAGTTCACAGAAATGGAGCAAGATTATAGTCATATAGATATATCTGTGTCTTAGCATCTAACTAACCTATACATGGTCTTTTTAATAACTGATTGAATTTTGCCTACAAAGACCTACCATAATAAGTATTCTGTAACACTTAACTATGATGTTACCTGTTAGACTCTGGCAACCTGTGCTTTTTCTGAATAGCTTCATCAAAGAATACCTCAGCAAAAGAATTTGTCTGAGCTGATTACTATAAGTGATCAAATTTATGACAGAACAAAACTCTTACACATTTAAATCAAAAACCTTAGATGACCTCTAGGGTCTCTTTCAGCCATGAAATTATATTAATTTTAGACAGAGTTTAAATTATTGCATAAAAACTATTTAACATATCTAATTCATCTATTCTGGACTAAATAAGCCAAGTGCTGTGACATAGACCTCAAGCTCTGCTCTAAAAATAACTATAATCTATTGCATTTCTACCATGTTCCAGGCACTGTGCTAGGCACTCTAATCCTTACATCATCCCTACACATGAAATGGAGGTTATTCTCATTTTACATACAGACATGGATTTCAACCTCAGAGATATTAAGTAATTTGAGCAGAGGGTACAGGTTGTGAGAAAAGATAAGAAGAAAAATAAAGTCTTCCTTGTCTTATTTGCCCCTCTGGGCAGGTGTTCATTTGTCTTTTTGATGCTTCCAAACCTAATCTTAACCTTAAAGTATTCATGTTGACCTTCTCTGCCTGAGTCTTGTCCAGGCTGTGGTTTCTTGAGAGCTACTTGGTTGGAAACTTTTTCTAGCCATAAGCATTCTACTTGGGTTACAGGGCATCAGCTCTCTTTACTGTCTCTGGGTGGAAAAATTTTTAGAATTTTTGGAATGAAAGTTTAGAATCTTAGTAAAGCCACAAGGCACAGACCCACCCCCAAACTACTGTCTTGGTGATGTCCATCTCTCTTTACCACTAGATCCTTTTAGGTCAGTTGAATAGGACCTTGGACATTATTGCCAATGGTGTACGGTATCATTAATACACCATTAAAACTCAAAATTTAGGTTCAATTTCCCCATTCCCACACCAGAAGAATAATCTTGTACTATATAAACAAACCTATACTATAAATAGAAGAGAATCGAGCAGGAAATGTTTAGGTTGCATTGCAAAACTTTTTAGGTTTTGTTTATTTTTTCCTTTCTTTTCTTTGGACTTCTATTCTGGAGACTAGAGATAGTAATTATAAATATCAAGATAAGATGAGCATATCAATATTTTTCTGTTTCAAATGAATGATGGCTCTTTGTCCCATAAGCTGTAACATATGTAAGTATAGAGACTAAATTTAAGGCATGGGAGAAGCAGGAAACAGCCATTACGTGTTCAAGTGGGAGAAAAGTTAGATAAATACAGGCACAATTGTCAGAGATTGGTCATGTTCTCTAGAAGCTTTCACAGAGTTGTTGCATACCAACTTTGGGCCCTCATTTTATGTGATTTATATCATTGAATTCTTATTGCAATCCTGTAAAGCCAGTGTTATTCTCATTTTACAGGTGAGTACACTGTGGCTCAGAAAGATTAAGAAATTAGCCCAAAGCTATACAACTAGTTAGTGGCAGATACAAGAATTGATCCAAGGGCTTTTTGACTCCAAAGTTCTTTCAACTACACTGCTTCCAAGTGACTTAGCATGGTCAGACACTTGCTTTTTCCTTCTAATATCCAGTGCTATAATCAGCCTGGTACTAGTAATGCAGCAGCATCTGAAGCATAATGGTTTGAGGCAAGGGTTTAAGGACCAGAAAATGACATCTAAGACAGGGGTTGTAAAGTGAAGATATGGACCTCTTCTGAAACAATGAATTTGAAATCATATATTTTACACCAAGAATTCCAACAAGTAAAAGTCACTAGTGCTTAGAGTTGAGAATGTGAGTATGGGAAAATGTTGCTGTTATTGCTTTTGAGACTTAAAGCAGCTGCTATTTGCAAACCCCTAGGGGACCCTAATTCTACCAGTCTTACTTTTACTTAACAGTAACTGTGAATGTCAAATCTTGTTTTATGCACAAGGAGCCAAAGTTTCCCCTGCCACTTACATCTTTACCCCAAGAAACACAAAGAGCTTTATAAACCCACAAAGGAGCATTGTATAGAAAGAGAACTTAGGCTACACTAAGAGTGATCAGTTTAACTTTCCACAAATTTCCAGTGAAATTAGGAAAGGTATCTTGCACAGCTTTCATAAACCTATTAAATCTCTATCTCTTTGTTTTCCTAGACACTCTTTCACTATGGTTTCTTCCTTAAATCATTACTACCATCAGAAATCCCCTTAGATATCAAAAAATATCCATTTTTGAGGATGTTGTGTGCTCTGCTGATTTTTTTCCTTAAAAAAGAAAATAGGAGGACTTTTGTTTCTGCCAAGATGGAGAAACTTCTTTCCTTCTAGGTCCTCCCTCTTACAACTAAAAAGGCCTGGACGTAACATAACAAACAACACTCTTAAAGGTGGAAAGAACAAGGCAGACTGCCTCAGAACTTGTGGAACAATGCAGCAATGGGCTCCCTGGGTTTCCTTTTAGCCTCACATGTGTCCTAGACAGGGCACTACAGAAGCCTCTTAACTGCCAATAGGCACAGACCAAAAAAAAACTCTAAGAAAAGCCTGATCGCCGTATCTAAAGGAAAGGGGGAAAGGGTTACCTAACAACACTAAATCTTTTTGGCAATACTTGCCCTATTCCAGCCAAAAACCAATGGAACAAAATCACACCCTCCCCACTGCCCCACAGCTTCAGTGGGGCCTAGTAGGAAGTTACTCTTCCACTCCACCCCTTCCCACAAAAAAGTAGGCACCATTCCCCTATTCCACTGCTGGGGTAATTTTGGCAGAACTGAGCAGGCAATCCTTCTAATCCTCCATCTAGCAGAAGCAGATGATGCTCCTATTCTCCTTCCAGAGTACTGTTAGCCCAGTCCAGTGGCACATTAAACTGCCATACTCACCCAGAAGCAAGGGGAGTTAACAACTTGGTACAAGGCACAACTAGTTGCCACCAGACTTTGTTCCCATCTCCACATCATTGGGGCCCAATGGGGAGGCTGAGCTTCCAACCCCTCCACAACAAAAAGACTGAACAAAGGGATGTGTGTCAAGGCTAGTAAGCACTCCACTTTCCCCCATCCCTGGTGTCAGGGAGGACCAGTGGGAGGCTGAACCTTCATACCCATCTGGCAGCAATGAGACTGAAAGAGGCAGTGTGAAGCAGGGCTAGTCAGCACTTCTATTCCCCCTCCCCTGGTGTCAGTGGGGACAGTGGTGAGCTGAGCCTCCACCCCCAGTCAGCATCAATGAGGCTTAACAAAGTGGTAAAATGTTGAGCTAGTTGGTACTTTGCTTCTCCCTCTCTCTTCCCCTGGTGTCAGCAGGACCTTCCAGAGAGCTGAGCTTACATTTCCATTCAAAGATAATAGAAGCCGGAACCCTGTGGGTCAATGCTCCACTTTCACTGGGATAGTGTCAGCAGTCAAGCAGGTAGCTGGACTTCCACTCCACCCATTTGCAACAAGGAAGTGTAAGTCAGTGCCCCACTTTTGCCTGGGTCATGTCAGTGGGAACAGGAACATACACATATACCCAGCCCTCACATTATACCTTAACACAGGGACTGCCTGCTTTAAAAAAGATATTAAATAGGATCCAGAGTCTCATAATATAGTATCCAAAAACCTCCGGTTTACAATAAAAAATCACTCATGAATGAGAACAGTCACCAACACTGAGATGAATCAGATTTTATCTGACAAAAATTATAAAGCATTTATAATAAAAATGATCCAACAAGTAATTAAAAATTCTCTTGAAACAAATGAAGACATACAAAATCTCAGCAAGGAAATAGAAGTTATATTAAAAAAGCAAATAGAAATGATAGAACTTAAAAATACAATAACTAAAATAAACTCAGTGGATGGGCTCAATGGGAGACTAGAGATAACATAAGATAGAATCAGTGAACTTGAGGTCAGAGCAGTAGAATTTACTCAATCTGAACAAAAGAGAGAAAAAGACTGGAAAAAAATGAACATAGCCTCAGGGAATCTGTGGGACAATAAGAAAAGATCCAGCATTCATATCGTCAGTGTCCAAAAGGAGAGGAGAGAGAAAGAAGTGCTGAAAGAGGACTCAAATAAATAATGACTGACTTAAAAAGGAAGGAAATTCTGACACATGCTGCAACATGGATGAATCTTGAGGACATTATCGTAAGTGAAATAAGCCAGTCACAAAAAGACAAATAGTGTATGATTCTACTTATATGAGGTACCTAGAGTAGTCAAATTCACAGAGACAGAAAGTAGAATGATGACTTACGGGGGTTAGGAGTAGAGGAGAGTGGGGTGTTGTTTCATGGGTATAGAGTTTCAGTTTTGCAAGATGAAAATAGTTTTGGAGATTGGGTGCACAACAATGTGAAGGTACTGTACACTTAAAAATGGTTAATATGGTAAATTTTATGTGTATTTTACCACAATTAATTTTTTTTAATTTAAAAAAGGAAATAATGGCTGAAAACTTCCAAAATTTGGCAAAATACATAATGCTACAGATTCAAGAAACTGAGCGAAATCAAAATATAATAAACCCAAATAAATCCATGCCAAGATACATCATAATTAAACTTCTGAAAGTTAAAGATAATGAAAAAATCTTGAGAGCAGCAAGAAAAAAGATTATGCATTACTTATAAGGGAACACCAATTCAACTGTCAACAGATTTCTTATTTGAAAGCATAGAGGCCAGGAGGAAATGGTACAATGTTTTTCAAATACTGAGAGAAAACTGTCAACCACAGATCTATACCAAGAGAATCCATCCCTTCAGGAATTAAGGGAAAATAAAGAAATCTTCAGATGAATAAGAGTATTTGTTGCTAGCAAACCTACACTTAAAGATTTGCTAAAAGAAGTACTATAAACAGAAATGATAACAGAAGAAGGCTCAGAACTTCAGAAAGAAAAGAAGTACACCACAATGGTGAAAATAGGGGTACATATAATAGACTATGCTAGTTCTTGTGAGTTTCTTAAATTTATTTATAATAGCCAAAAACTGGAAACAACCCAAACATCCATCAACTGGTGGATGGATAAATGTGGTATATTCATACAATAGAACAATATTTGGCAATAATACTGACGTGTGGTACAAGATGGATGCATCTTGAAAACATTATGCTAAGTGAAAGAAGCCAGTAACATATTTTATGATTCCATTTATATGAAATGTCCAGAATAGGCAAATCCATAGAGATAGAAAGTAAATTAATGGTTCCGGGGATGGGGGGACTTAGACGGAAATGAGGGTTGACTACTAAAGGGTACAAGGTTTCTTTTTAGGATGATGAAAATGTTCTAAAATTGATTGTAGTGATGTTTGCACAACTCCAAAAACCATTGAATTGTACATGTTAAATGGATGAATTGTACAGTATGTGAATTACATCTCCTTAGAGCGTTACCAGAAAAAAATAGGGAGTGTAAATGGCCCTAAATGGAAGTAAGATTTCTACACTTCACTTGAAGTGCTAAATCACTGATACCAGTCGACTGTCATAAGTTATATATGTATTGCAATACCTAGAGCAACCAGTAAGAACTACTAAAGAAACTATACTGAGTGAAATCCTCAAAAACATTATGAATAAATAAAGATGAAATCCTTTAAAACTGTTCAAATTACTGACAAGAAGGCAGGAAAAAGAAAACAGGAATTATAAACAGAGGGAACAAACAGAACATGAAATATAAAATGACAGACTTAAGTGCTAACAGACCATTAAATGTAAATGGTCTAAATACACCAATTAAAAGAGATTAGCAGGGTGGATTATAAAACATTATCCAACTATATAATGTCTACAAGAAATGCTGTATTCATTTTGAGTACAACAAAATAGGTAGGTTGAAAATAAGAATAGAAAAATATATACCATGCAAAAATTAATGAAAAAGAAGCATGAGTGTTTATATGCGTATAAGACAAAGTGCAATTCCAAGCAAAGAAAATTACTAGAGACAAAAAGGGATATTGAGAACCCACCCTGATGGCCTAGTGGTTAAAGTTCGGTGCTCTCACTGCTTTGGCAGCCCAGGTTCAGTTCCTGGTCATGGAACCACACCACTCATCTGTCAGTAGCCATGGCTGTGGCAGTGGCTAACATAGAAGAACTAGAAGGACTTACAACTAGAATATACAACTATGTACTGGAGCTTTGTGGATGAGGGTGAAACAAGAAGATTGACAACAGATGTTAGCTTGGGCCAAATCTTTAAAAAAAAGGGAGGGTGGGGACATTGATATGATAAAAGGATCAATCCATCAGGATGACATAACAATCCTAAATATGTACACACCAAACAACAGAGCCTCAAAATACATGAAACAAAGAAGAAACAGACAAATCCACAAATATAGTTGGGGACTTCAACAACTTGCAACAATTGATAAAATTACTAGACAGAAAATCAACAAGGATATAGAAAAACAACACAATGAACCCAACAAAATCTAACTGACATATATAGAACACTACTCCCAACAACCAGACTACGCATTTTTAAGCACCCATGGAACATTTATCAAGATAAAACATAACCTGGGCCATAGAACAAACTTCATCAAATTTAAGAGAATTATAATAATAGAGTATGTTCTCCGGTCATAATGTAATCAAACTAGAAATCAATAACAGCAAAACAACAGGAAACTCTCCAAACACTTAGAAATTAAATACCATGCCTGAAAGTAATCCATAGGTCTAAGAGGAAGTCTCAAAGGAAGTTAAAAAATACATAGAGCTCACTGATCAGTGATGTCAGCATCATGGCAGAGTGAGCTCTGCCCTTAGGCTCTGCCCTCGAAGACATAACAAAAAAGACATTCATATACTAACAGAGGACATTCACACAACACAAAAGATGTCTGAGAGACCCACGTAGCCAAACGTCTGAAGGTGGGGGTGCTTGACCCCCCCCGCCAGAGCAAGTGGAAGCAGGTAAGGAGAGCTCCTCTCCCTCCCAAACGGCAGCAACCCCGGGACCCCACAGCTCTCAGAGAGAGTGAGGAGGGGCGGCCCTCCACTGGAAAACCATCACTCTCCCAGTTCTCTCACAGCCTGTGGAAAACACCCACATGGAGGTGACTGAACTGTTGCGGGGGTGTCTTCATCAAGCTAGCACCTCAGGAGAGCAGATAGTGAGGGAAGAACAAGAAGCCCCCGGGATCAGGCAGGTGAAAGGAAGCGCCCCTCCCCCCGTCCAGTGCTACAGCACAACCAGTCAGCCAGAGCACCTGCGGATCGCAGTGTGTTCAGAATACACAGCTCTTGACCCCCACCCAGTGGCAGCAGGTGGAAGCTGCAACAAGATACTATCACTATGCAGACACACAAATCCACACCATCAAACAGGATGAAAAAATATATTAAATCTGTAGACCAGAAGGAAAATGACTAACACCCAGAAATCAATCCTGAAGGCACAGAAATTTATAATCTAAATGACAGAGAATTCAAAATAGCTATGATAAAAAAAACTCAACGAGTTACAAGAAAATACAGATAGACAGTTCAATGAAATCAGGAACTTCACAGAAGAGATTGAAACTATAAAGAAAAACCAATCAAAAATGTTGGCCATGAAAAACACAATGGAGGAGATAAAGAAAAATCTGGAGTCTCTAAATAACAGCTGACAATATGGAGGGTAGAATTAGCAATCTAGGCGATAGGAATGCAGAAATCCTCCAGATGGAGGAGGAGAGAGAACTAAGATTAAAAATAGATGAAGAAATTCTCTAAGAAATATCCAACTCAATTAGGAAATGCAACATAATGATCATAGGTATTCCAGAGGGAGATGAGAGGGAAAAAGGAGCAGAGAGCTTGTTCAAAGAAATAATATCTGAGAACTTCTAAAACCTGGGTAAAGAGCTGGAAATACAAGTGAATGAAGCCAATAGATCTCCTAACTGTATCAACATAAAAAGATCCTCTCCAAGGCATATAGCAGTAAAGCTGGAAAAAGTCAATGACAAAGACAAAATATTAAGGGCAGCAAGGCAGAAGAAAAAAATGTACAAAGGAACTCTTGTCTGGCTTTCAGCAGATTTCTCAGCAGAAACCTTACAGGCTAGGAGAGAGTGGAATGATCTATTCAAAATTCTGAAAGACCAAAACTTTCAGCCAAGACCAAAACTTTCAGCCAAGAATACTCTATCCAATGAAAATATCCTTCAGATATGATGAGGAAATAAAAACTTTCCCAGATAAACAAAACCTAAGGGAGTTCATCGCCACAAGGCCCCCAATACAAGAAAAGCTCAAAAAGGCCCTCATACCTGAAAAAAAAAAGAGACAAAGGGGATACAAAGCCTTGAGCAAGGAGAAAAATAGGTAGACAAAATCAGAAAAATTTCAGCTCTCTATCAGAACAGGTTAGCAAACAATTATAACATCAATGATAAAGGGAAGGAAAACACCAAAAATAAATATAATCTCATTTTAACCACAAACTCATAACACAAGAGGAAGAAGCTGTAACAATAATTATGTAGAAGGTGAAGAGGAAAGGGATAGAATCAACTTAGTCTAAGGAAATAAGAGGCTATCAGAAAATGGACTATCTCATCTACGAGATTTTTTATACAAACCTCATGGTAACCACTAAACAAATAATCAGAACAGAGATACATATGATATATAAAGAGAAAACTAAGAAAACCATCATAAAGAACTACCAAACTGAATTGGTAGTCTGAAACACACAGGACAAGAAACAAAGGAATGCAAAAGAACCAGAAAATGAGGAATAAAATAGCAGCACTAAGCCCTCATATATCAATAATCACTCTAAATGTAAATGGATTGAATTGTCCAATCAAAAGACACAGAGTGGTGGGATGGATTAAAAAACAAGACCCAATAATATGCTGCCTCCAGGAAACACATGTCAGCTCTAAAGATAAACACAGGCTCAGAGTGAAGGGATGGAAGATGATACTCCAAGCTAATGGCAAACAAAAGAAGCAAGTGTTGCCATACTTATATCAGACAAAGCAGACTTCAAGATAAAACACGTTATGAGAGACAAAAAGCGGCAATATATAATGATAAAAGGGACACTCCAACAAGAAGACATATCGCTTATAAATATATAAGCACCCAACACTGGAGCACCAAAATACATAAAGCAACTATTAACAGACCTAAAGGGAGAAATTAACAACATCACAGTCGTAGTAGGGGACCTAAACACCACACTTACATCAATGGATAGACCATCCAGACAGAAAGTCAATAAGGAAATTGTGGACTTAAACAAAAAACTAGACCAGATGGACTTAATAGATATATATAGAGCACTCCATGCAAACACAGCAGAATACATATTCTTTTCAGGCGTTCATGGAACATTCTCAAGCATACACCATATGTTGGGAAACAAGGCAAGCTTCCATAAATTTGAGAAGATTGAAATCATAACAAGCATCTTTTCTGACCATAATGCTATGAAAATAGAAATCAACCACAAGAAAAACACTGGGAAAGTGACAAAGATGTCGAGACTAAACCACATGCTACTGAACAACCAATGGATCCTTGAAGAAATTAAAGGAGAAATCAAAAAATATCTGGAGACAAATGAAAATAAAAACACATCATACCTACTCATATGGGATGCAGCAAATGTAGTCCTCAGAGGGAAATTCATGGCAAAACAGGCCCACCTTAACGAACAATAAAACTATGAAATAATCATAAACTACACCTAACAGAATTAGGAAAAAAAAAAAAAAGTCAGCAGAAGGAGTGAAATAATAGAAATTAGAGCAGAAATCAATTAAATTGAAACCAAACAACAGTAGAAAGGATCAATTAAACAAAGAGCTGGTTCTTTGAGAAGATAAACAAAATTGACAAACCCTTAGCCAGACTCACTAATAAAAAAAGAGAGAAGGCCGAAATAAGTAAAATTAGAAATGAAAGAGGAGAAATTACAACAGGTACCACAGAAATACAAAAGATTATAAGAGAATACTATGAAAAACTATATGCCAACAAATTGGACAATCTAGAAGAAATGGATAAATTCCTAGACTCATACAACCTCCCAAAACTGAATCAAGAAGAAATAGAGAATCAGAATAGACCAATCACAAGAGATTGAAACGATAATCAAAAACCTCCTAAAAAATAAAAGTCCAGGACCAGATGGCTTCTCTGGAGAATTTTACCAAACATTCAAATAATATTTAATACCTATCTTTCTCAAACTATTCCAAAAAATAGAGGAAGATGGAACACTTCCCAACACAAGCTACAAGCCCAACATCAGCCTAATACCAAAGCCAGGCAGGGACAATACAAAGAAGGAAAATATCACTGATGAACATAGAGGCAAAAATCTTCAACAAAATATTTGCAAACCAAATATAGCAATACCTTTAAAAGATCATATACCATGATCAAGTGGGATTTAAACAGGGACACAGGGATGGTTCAACATCAACAAATTAATCAATGTGATACACCACATTAACAAAATGAATAAAAACCACATGATCATCTCAATAGATGCAGGGAAAGCATTTGACAAGATCCAAGATCCATTTATGATAAAAACTCAATAAAATGGGTATAGAAGGAAGGTACCTCAACATAATAAAGGCCATATATGACAAACTCAAAGCCAACATCATGCTCAATAGGGAAAAACTGAAAGCCATCCCTCTGAGAACAGGAATAAGACAAGTGTGCCCACTCTTGCCACTCTTATTCTACATAGTATTGGAGATTTTGGCCAGAGAAATTAGGCAAGAAAAAGAAATAAAAGGAATCCAAATAGGCAATGAAGAATTGAAACTGTCACTGTTTGCACACGACATGATTTTATATATAGAAAATCCTAAAGAATCCATCAGAAAATATTAGAAATGACAACTATAGCAAAGTTGCAGGGTACAAAATCAACTTAAAAAAATCAGTTGCATTTCTATACACTAACAATGAACTAGCAGAAAGAGAAATCAAGAATACAATCCCATTTACAAACACAACAAAAAGAATAAAATATCTAGGAATAAATTTAACCAAGGAGGTGAAAGATCTATACAATGAAAAGTATAAGACATTATTGAAAGAAATCAAAGAAGACATAAAGCAATGGAAAGATATTCCATGCTCATGGATTGGAAGAATCAACGTAGTTAAAACATCCATGCTACCTAAAGCAATCTACAGATTCAATGCAATCCCAATCAGAATCTCAATGACATTCTTCATGGAAATTGAACACAGAATACGAAAATTCATATGTGGCAACAAAAGACCCTGAAAAGCTAAAGCAATCCTGAGAAAAAAGAACAAAGCTCAAGGCATCACAATCCCTGACTTCAAAATATACTACAGGGGCTGGCCCCATGGCTTAGCGGTTAAGTGCGTGCACTCCACTACTGGCGGCCCGGGTTTGGATCCCGGGCACACACCGATGCACCACTTGTCCAGCCATGCTGAGGCAGCGTCTCACATACAGCAACTACAAGGATGTGCAAGTATGACATACGACTATCTACTGGGTCTTTGGGGAGAAAAGGGGAAAATAAGGAGGAGGATTTGCAATAGATGTTAGCTCAGGGCCAGACTTCCGCAGCAAAAAGAGGAGGATTGGTATGGACGTTAGCACAGGGCTGATCTTCCTTACAAATAAAAATGTATATATATATATATACTACAAAGCTATAATAATCCAAACAGTCTGGTACTGGTACAAAAACAGACACACAGATCAATGGAAGAGAATTGAAAGCCTAGAAATAAAACCACACATATACATACAGCTGATCTTCAACAAGGAGCTAAGAATATACAATGGAGAAAGGAAAGTCTTTTCAATAAATGGTGCTGGGAAAACTGGACAGCCACATGCAAAAGAATGAAAATAGACCGTTATCTTGCACTGTACACAAAAATTAACTCAAAATGGATCAAAGACTTGAATGTAAGACCTGAAATCATAAAAATCCTAGAAGAAAATATAGGCAGTACACTCTTTGGCATCAGTCTTAGAGGGATTTTTGAATTCCATGTCTACTCAGACAAGGGAAACAAAAGGAAAAATAAACAAGTGGGACTTCATCACACTAAACAGCTTCTGTAAGGCAAAGGAAACCAGCATCAAAATGAATAGACAACCCATCAGCTGGGAGAAAATATTTGCAAATCATATATCTGACAAGGGGTTAATGTCCGTAATATATAAAGAACTCACACAACTGAACAACAAAAAAACAACCTGATAAAAAGAAAATGGGTGGAGCATATGAACAGACATTTGTCCATGGAAGATAGACAGATGACCAATAAGCACCTGAAAAGATGTTCAAGATCACTAATCATCAGGGAAATGCTAATCAAAACTACACTAAAGTATTACCTTACACCTGTTAGAATGGCTATAATCACCAAGATAAATAATAAAAAATGTTGGAGAGGTTGTGGAGAAAAGGGAACCCTCATACGCTACTGGTGGGAATGCAAACTGGCACAGCCTCCATGGAAAACAGTACGGAGAATCCTCAAAAGATTAAAAATAGAAATACCATATGACCCAGTTATCCCACTACTGTGTATTTATCCAAAGAACTTGAAATCAACAATCCAAAGAGGCTTATGCACCCCTATGTTCATTGCATTATTCACTATAGCCAAGACATGGAAGCAACCTAACAATGAGATATCACCTTACACCAATCAGAATGGCTATAATTACCAAGACAAAAAAACAACAAATGTTGGAGAAGATGTGGAGAAAAGGGAACCCTCATCCACTACTGGGGGGAATGCAAACTACTGCAGCCACTATGGAAAACAGTATGGAAATTTCTCAAAATATTAATAATGGAAATACCATACAATCCAGCTATCCCACTACTGGGCATTTATCCAAACAACTTGAAATCAATGATCCAAAGACATTTATGCACCCCTATGTTCATTGCAACATTATTCACAAAAGCCATGATGTGGAAGCAACTCAAGTGCCCATCAACTGATGGTTGGATAAAGAAGATGTGGTGTATATATATACAATGGATACTGCACAGCCATAACAAAAGACAAAATCATCCCATTCGCCCACAACATGGATGGAGGGTATTAAGTTAAGTGAAATAAGCCAGACAAAGAAAGACAAACACTGTATGATTTCACTCATTTGTGGAAGATAAACTAACACAAGCACAGAGAGAACAGTTCGGTGGTTACCAGGGGGAAGAGGGTTGGGGGGTGAGCACAAGGGGTGAAGGGCTACATTTATATGGTGACTGAAAATAACGTACAACTGAAATTGCACAGTGTTATAAACTACTATGATGTCAATTTAAAAAAATACATAGGGCCGGCCCCGTGGCGTAGCGGTTAAGTGCGTGCGCTGTGCTGCTGGCACCTCAGGTTCAGATCCTGGGTGCCCAGCGAGGCACCACTTGTCAGGTCATGCTGTTGCAGTGTCCCATATAAAGGGCAGGAAGATAGGCACAGATGTTACCCCAGGTCCAGTCTTCCTCAGCAAAAAAAGGAAGGATTGGCATGGATGTTTGCTAATGGCTGATCTTCCTCACACACACACACAAAAATACATAGAGCTCAATGTAATTAAAATCTCCCCAAAAAGGAATCTTCAAGCCCAGGTGGTTTCGCTGAATAACTCTACCAAATATTTTAAGAATTAGCACCAATTTTATACAATCTCTTGTAGAAAATAGGAGAGGAGGAAACATTTACCAACTTATTTGATGAGACCAATGTCACCCTGATACCCAAACCAGACAAAGCAGCACTAAAAAGGAAAACTAAGGACCAATATCTCTCATCCAATTAAGTGCAAAAATCCTCCACAAAATATTAGCAAATAGAGTGCCACGATATACAAAACAATTATACATCATGACTAAGTGAGATTTATTCCATCCTTTATGCAAGATTGGTTTAACATTTGGAAATCAATAAGTTTAGCCCCACATATCAACAGGCTAAAGAAGAAAAATTATGTGATCTTATCAATTGATGGTGGAAAAGCACTTGAGAAAATCAAACACCCATTCATCATTTAAACCCTCATTAAACTAGGAGTACAGAGGAACTTCCTCAAATTGATCAAAATCATCTATAAATAAAACTACAGCCAACATCATACTTTATGGTAAAAGACTGAATGCTTTCCTCCTAAGATTGGAACAAGGCAAGGATATGTACTGTCACCATTCTTACTCAACATGGAACTTGCTCAACTTGCCTTAGCAAAAAAAAGAAATGAAAGGCATACTGATGAGAAAGAAGAAATAAAACTATTTCTATTTGCAGATGATATGATTGTCTATGTAGAAAATCCCAAATGATCTACCAAAAAAAAAATCCTAGAACTAATACAAGTTCAACAAAGTCGGTATGCAAGATTAAAATGCAAAACTCAGTTATATTTCTGTATACACTTGTTATATTTGAAGTGAGTTTCTTGTAGCCAGCTGTAGTCAAGTCGTTTTTTAATCCACGCTGCAAATCTGTCTTTTCATTGGTGCATTTAGACCATTTACATTTAAGGTAATTGTTGATATGTTAGGGCTTAAATCTGCCAAGTTTTTTTGTTTTCTCTTTATCCTGTGTTCTTTTTTATTTCTGTTTTCTGTTTTTCTGCTTTCCTGTGGAGTACTTGAACAGTTTTTAGAATTCCACTTTAATAGGGCTTTTGAATATATCTCTTTGTGTAGGTTGTTTAGTGGTTGCTCTTGGTATTACATTATGTGTACATAGCATATCAATCTACTGGTATTGAAATACCAATTTGAGTAAACTGTAGAAACCTTACCTCTCTTAAGTCCCTTTACTCTCCCCTCCTCCAATTATAATATCATTTTTTAAAAATATTTCTCTACATATATTGGAGCCACAGAAGACAGTGTTATAACTTTTGATTCAATTGTAAAACGTAATTCAGAAAAGTCAAAAGGAGAAAGTCTATTGTATTTACCTTATTTTTACTCTTTTGTTCTTTCTTCCTTCCTGATGTACCAAAATTCCTACTTTTATCATTTCCTTTCTCTTTCTGAGCTTCCTTTAGCTGTTATTTTAGGTTAGGTCTGCTGGTGAGAAATCCTGTTAGTTTTCCCTCATCTGAGATATCTTGATTTCCCTTTAATTTCTGAAAAATATTTTCACTGAGTATAGGATTCAGTGCTTGACAGTTCTTTTCTTTCAGCACCTGAAAAATGTTGTGCCACTTCCTTCTGGCCTTCCTGGTTTCTTAGAGGAAATCCACTGCCATTTGAATTGTTTTTCCCCACTAGATAAGCTTTCAATTTTCTCTGGCTGCAAAGATTTTTTTCTCTATTTTTAGTTTTCAAAAGTTTAATTTGATGTGACTACTGTTGAGCACATCAGCTGAGCTTTTTATTTGTTTTTCTTTTTCAGTTTTAATATTTCCATTTGGTTCTTATTTATATCTTCCATTTATTTACTGAGACTTTCTATTTCTTTGTGAGGCTTTCTATTTTTTCATTTGTTCATAATTACTCATTGAAGCATTCTTATGATGGTTATTTTAAAAATATTTGTCATCCATTTCTCCAAAGAAGATATACAGATGGCCAACAGGTGCATGAAAAGATGTTCAACATCATTAACTATCAGGGAAACACAAATCAAAACTACAATGAGATATCACCTCATGCCTGTCAGAATGGCTATAATTAACAAGACAGGAAACAACAAGTGTTGGAGAGAAGGGAACTCTCATACACTGCTGGTGGGAGTACAAACTGGTGCAGCCACTATGGAAAACAGTGTGGGGATTCCTCAAAAAATTAAGGATAGAACTACCATAACGATCCATCTGTTCCACTGCTGGGTATTTATCCAAAGAATGTGAAAACACCAATGCGTAAAGATACATGCACCTCGTGTTCATTGCAGCCTTATTCACAACAGCCAAGACTTGGAAGCAGCCTAAGTGCCCATCAAGGCACAAATGGATAAAGAAGATGTGGTATATATACACAATGGAATACTATTCAGCCATAAGAAATGATAAAATCCAGCCATTTGTGACAACATGGATGGACCTTGAGGGTATTATGCAAAGTGAAATAAGTCAGAGGGAAAAGGTCAAATACCATATGATTTTCCTCATTAAGTAGTAGATAATAACAACAACAAACAAACACATAGAGACAGAGATTGGATTGGCAATTACCAGACAGCAAGAGGGGAGGGAGGAGGGCAAAAGGGATAATTATGCACATGTGTGTGGTGATGGATTCTAATTAGTATTTGGGTGGTGAACATGAGAAAATGATGTAATCCATGCAGAAATAGAAGTATAATGATGTACGCCTGAAATTTATACAATGTTATAAACCAATGTTACTGCAATAAACAAAAAAATAAAATAAAAATATTTGTCATAGAGTCCTGTCATCTCTGTCATCTCACTAGTTGGCTTCTCTTGATTATCTTTTTTCATTCAGTTTGAGATATTCTTGGTTCTTGGTATGACAAGTAGTTTTTTATTGAAACCTTGACATTTCACATTTTGTTTTAAGGCTCTGGATATTATTTACAGCTTCTGCTTTAACTGGCTTTTTGTGACATTCTTCTGTCAGGGGGAGAGGGGATTGCCACCTAATTACTTCCAGGTAGATGTAGAAGTGCAGGTCCCACACTTGGTCTCCTTTGACACCTGAGAGAGAAGGGGCTTCTCATTACTGCTGGGTAGGGGTGGGAGTTCCAACTCACCACGTGCTTGGTCTCTTCTGACACTGCAGGTGGGGGAGTATAGTTACCTGCTAGTGGGGATGAAAGTCCCAGCTCCCTATTTAGCCTTCTCTCATACCACATCTGCAGGGGATTGGTGCACCTTGTTATAACTTCATCAGAGTGGAACTCTAGGTTTCCCACTCGGCCTTTGGTGGCATGGGTGGGGGTGGGACAACAGGTGTTTTTCTGTAGTGTTTGGCTGAAGTAGAGAGGTTATTGTCTAAAAGTTTTCTCTCATACCAGATTGCTCCTTTCCTGGTCCTTTGGCTCAAGAGAGGAGGATTTTGTTAGGGTTTTTCTTTGTCTGCTCCTGTTGGTATTTCTGGGTTGCTGGCTTCTTCAGTTACAAGTCTGGGATATATTGAGCGAAAAGAAAACCTGCAAAACATCACTATGTCATTCCTTGGGTCCCAAGATTCCCAGACAGTTTGCCTTCTCTCCACTTTTCAAAGTCTTCTTACGTTTGTTTTATTATATAATGTCCAGGATATTTTGTTGTACTTAGTGGAAAGAATAAGGAAAAGTATGTCTACTCCAGGAAACTTATTATTCATTTAATGGCTACAGGATCCATACTGACCCTGTTTCATTCCTTATATTGGTGATTTCTGTCTATTTTACTTTTTACTTTGTCAATCTTGCCAAAGATTTTTCAATTTTATTGATTTTTTTCTAAAGAATTATATTTTTGTTTCATTGATTTTCTCTTTGTCTTCCTGTTTCAAATTTCATTGATTTCTGCCTTGTCTTTATTAATTTCTTCCTTCTGATTACTTTGGGCATATTTTGCTCTTCTTTTTCTAGTTTCCTGAGGTAGGAATTTAAATTATTTCTTTGAGACCTTTCCTCTTTTCTTTTCTTTTTATTTTTTTGTGAGGAAGATCAGCCATGAGCTAACATCCATGCTAATCTGCCTCTTTTTGCTGAGGAAGACCGGCTCTTAGCTAACATCTATTGCCAATCCTCCTCCTTTTTTTCCCCCAAAGCCCCAGTAGATAGTTGTATGTCATAGTTGCACATCCTTCTAGTTGCTGTATGTGGTACGTGGCCTTAGCATGGCCGGAGAAGCGGTGCCTTGGTGTGCGCCCGGGATCCGAACCCAGGCTGCCAGTAGCGGAGCACGCGCACTTAACCACTAAGCCATGGGGCTGGCCCCCTTTCCTCTTTTCTAATGTAAGCATTTAGTGCTATAAATTTCCCTGTCAGCACTGCTTTAGTTGCATCGCATGCATTTTGATATGTAGTGTTTTCATTTGCATTCAGTTCTGTGTGTTTTTTTGTTTCCTTTGAGACTTCTCTTCAACTCCTTGGTTGTTTGAAGTGTGTTTTTAGTTTCCAAATGTCTGTAGATTTTCGTATTTTCTTTGTATTACTGATTTCTAGTCTGAGTCCCTTTTGTTCATAGAATACATTCTGTATTCTTTCTTTTTATTTATTTATTTATTTTTTTGTATGTGAGGAAGATCAGCCCTGAGCTAACACCCATGCTAATCCTCCTCTTTTTGCTGAGAAAGACCGGCTCTGAGCTAACATCTATTGCCAATCCTCCTCCTTTTTTTTTTCACCCAAAGCCCCAGTAGATAGTTGTATGTCATAGTTGCACATCCTTCTAGTTGCTGTATGTGCGACACGACCTCAGCGTGGCCGGAGAAGCAGTGCGTCGTTGCGTGCCCGGGATCCGAACCTGGGCCACCGGTAGCGGAGCGCGCACTTAACTGCTAAGCCATGGGGCCGGCCCCTGTATTCTTTCAATGCCTCTAAATTTGTCAAAGTTTGCTTTTTAATCCAGGATATGATCTGTCTTAGTGAATGTTCCATGGGGACTTAAAAAATTGTGTATTTTGCTGTTGTTTGGGAAAGTGTTATATAAACGGAAATTAGACCCTCTTTGAGGATTGTAGTGTTCAGTTCTATATATTTGCTAATTTTCTGTCTGGTGGTTCTATGAACTGCTGTTAGTGGGGTGTTAAAGTCCTTAACTATAATTTTGGATTTTTATATCTGTCTTTTCAATTCTGTTTTGTTTTTACGTATTTTGAAGTTCTGTTGTTTGGTGCATACACATTTATGTTTGCTGTGTCTTCTCGGTGTATCCATCCTTTTATCATTTTGTGATGTCCTTCTTTATCTCTGGTAATTTTCTTTGCTCTAAAGTCTACTTTATCTCATAATAATGTAGCCAATCTTCTCTTTTTTTTTGAGTAATGTTAGTGTGATATATCTTTTTCCATTCTTTTACTTTTAACCTATGTCTTTGCATTTGAAGTGAGGTTTTCTTGACAGCATATAATTGAGTCGTTTTTTTCCCAGTAACTTTATTGAGATCTTAATGGCTTATAACGTTGTGTAACTTCGGTTGTACATTATTCTTTATCAGTTTCTGAGTAGATTTCGTCATGGTCACCCCAAGTCATCTAATTATTGTCCGTCACTGTGCATATGTGTACCTTTACCCCTTTCACCCACCCCCCACCCCCTTCCCCTCTGATAACCACTAATCTGTTCTCTTTATCCATGTATTTGTTATATTCCATGCATGAGTGAAATCATGCAGTATTTCTCTTTCTCTGTCTGGCTTATTTTACTTAACATCATACCCTCAAGGTCCATCCATGTTGTTGCAAATGGGATGATTTTGTCTTTTTTTATAGCTGAGTAGTATTCCATTGTATATATATATACCATATCTTCTTTATCCAATCATCAGTTGGTGGGCACTTGGGTTGCTTCCACGTCTTGGCTTTTGTGAATAATGCTGCAATGAACATAGGGGTGCATAAATGTCTTTGGATCATTGATTTCAAGTTGTTTGGATGAATGGCCAGTAGTGGGATAGCTGGATTGTATGGTATTTCCATTATTAATATTTTGAGAAATTTCCATGCTGTTTTCCGTAGTGGCTGCAGTAGTTTGCATTCCCACCATCAGTGGATGAGGGTTCCCTTTTCTCCACATCTTCTCCAACATTTTTTTTTTGTCTTGGTAATTATAGCCATTCTGATTGTTGTAAGGTGATATCTCATTGTTGTTTTGACTTGCATTTCCCTAATTAGTGGCATTGAACATCGTTTCATGTGTCTTTTGGCCATCGGTATATCTTCTTTGGAAAAATGCCTGTTCATATCCTCTGCCCATTTTTTGATTGGGTTGTTTGTTTTGTTGTTGTTGAGTTGTATGAGTTCCTTGTATATTATGGAGATCAACCCCTTGTTGGATAAGTGATTTGCAAATATTTTCTCCCTGTTGTTGGGTTGTCTTTTCGTTTTGTTCATGGTTTGCTTTGCTTTACACAAGCTTTTTAGTTTGATGTGCTCTCATTTGTTAACTTTTTCTTTTGTTTCCCTTGCCTAGTCAGACATGGCGTTTGAAAATATGCTGCTAATATCAGTGTCCAATAGCGTACTTCCTATATTTTTTTCTAGGAGTTTTATGGTTTCAGGTCTTACATTCAAGTCTTTAATCCATTTTGAGTTAATTTTTGTGTATGGTGCAAGATTATGGTCTACTTTCATTCTTTTGCATTGGGCTGTCCAGTTTTCCCAGCACCATTTATTGAGGAGACTTTCCTTTCTCCATTGTATGTTCTTGGCTCCTTTGTCAAAGATTAACTGTCCATAGATGTGTGGTTTTATTTCTGGGCTTTCAATTCACTTCCATTGATCTGTCTGTCTGTTTTTGAACTGGTACCATGCTGTTTTGAGTAACATAGCTTTGTAGTATATTTTGAAGGCAGGGACTGTGATGCCTCCAGCTTTGTTCTTTTTTCTCAGGATTGCCTTGGCTATTCTGTGTCTTTTGTTGCCCCATATGAATTTTCGTATTCTTTGTTCAATTTCCATGAAGAATGTCATTGGGATTCTGATTGGGATTGCATTGAATCTCTAGATTGCTTTAGGTAGTATGGACATTTTAACTATGTTGATTCTTCCAACCCATGAGCATGAAATGTCTTTCCATTTCTTTGTGTCTTCTTCAATTTCTTTCAATAATGTCTTACAGTTTTCAGTGTATAGGTCTTTCATCTCTTTGGTTAAGTTTATTCCTAGATATTTTATTCTTTTTGTTGAGATTATAAATGGGATTGTACTCTGGATTTCTCTTTCTGCTAGTTCCTTGTTAGTGCATAGAAATGCAAATGATTTTTGTGAGTTGATTTTGTATCCTGCAACTTTGCTGCAGTTGTTGATTATTTCTAATGGTTTTCTGATGGATTCTTTAAGCTTTTCTATATATAGGATCTTGTCATATGCAAACAGTGAGAGTTTCACTTCTTCCGCTCCAATTTGGATTCCTTTTATTTCTTTTTCTTGTCTAGTTGCTCTGGCCAAAACCTCCAGAACTGTGTTAAATAGGAGTGGTGAGAGTGGGCACCCTTGTCTTGTTCCTGTTCGCAGAGGGATGGCTTTCTGTTTTTCACCATTAAGTATGATGTTTTCTGTGGGTTTGCCATATATGGCCTTTATTATGTCAAAGTACTTTCCTTCTATACCCATTTAGCGAGAGTTTTTTATCGTAAATGGATTTTGGATCTTGTCAAATGCTTTCCCTGCATCTATTGAGATGATCATGTGGTTCTTATTCCTCATTTTGTTAATGTGCTGTATCACATTGATTGATCTGCAGATGTTGAACCATCCCTGCACCTCTGGAATAAATCCCACTTGA
The DNA here is from genome assembly GCF_020826845.1 of Diceros bicornis minor. Lineage (NCBI taxonomy): Eukaryota > Metazoa > Chordata > Mammalia > Perissodactyla > Rhinocerotidae > Diceros > Diceros bicornis. The sequence continues at coordinate 63,393,622 of NC_080781.1, forward strand.
TCATGGTGTATGATATTTTTAAGGTATTGATGTATTTGGTTTGCCAATATTTTGTTGAGGATTTTTGCCTCTATGATCATTAACGATATTGGCCTGTAATTTTCCTTGTTTGTGTTGTTCTTGTCTGGTTTTGGTATGAAGGTGTTGTTGGCCTCGTAGAATGAGTTGGGAAGCATTCCATATTCTCCAATTTTTTGGAATAGTTTGAGAAGGATAGGTTTTAAATCTTCTTTGAATGTTTGGTAAAATTCTCCAGAGAAGACATCTGGTCCTGAACTCTTGTTTTTTGGGAGGTTTTCAATTACTGTTTCAATCTCTTTACTTGTGATTGGTCTATTCAGATTCTCTATTTCTTCTTGATTCAGTTTTGGAAGGTTGTGTGAGTCTAAGAATTTATCCATTTCTTCTAGGTTTGCCAAATATGCCAATTTGTTGGCATATAGTTTTTCATAGTATAATCTTATAATCCTTTGTATTTCTGCAGAATCTGTTGTAATTCCTCCTCTTTCATTTCTAATTTATTTATTTGAGGCTTCTCTTTTTTTCTTGGTGAGTCTGGCTAAGGGTTTTCCAATTTTGTTTATCGTATCAAAGAACTAGCTCTTAGTTTCATTAATCCTTTCTACTGTTTTTTTAGTCTCTATTTCTGCTCTGATTTTTATTATTTCCCTCCTTCTGCTGACTTTGGGCTTTGTTTGTTCTCTTTTTCTGATTCTATTAGGTGCAGTTTTATGTTACTTATTTAAGATTTTTCTTCTTTCTTGAGACAGGCCTGTATTCCTATGAATTTCCCTCTTATGGCTGCTATTGCTGCATCACATAGGAGTTGGTATGTTGTATTTTCATTTTCGTTTGTCTCCAGGTATTTTTTTAATTTCTTCTTTGATTTCTTCATTGATCCAATGGTTGTTCAGTAGCATGTTGTCTAGTCTGCACATATTTCTGCCTTTCCCAGTTTTTTCTTGTAGTTGATTTATAATTTCATAGTACTGTGGTCAGAAAAGATGGTTAGGATGATTTCAATCTTCTTACATTTATTGAGGCTTGCCTTGTTTCCCAACATATGGTCTATCTTTGAGAATGATCCATGTGCACTTGAGAAGAATGTATATTCTGTTTTGGGATGGAATGCTCTGTATATATCTATTTAGTCCATCCGATCAAGTGTTTCATTGAAATCTACTATTTCTTTGTTGACATTTTGTCTGGATGATCTGTCCATTGATAGAAGTGGGGTGTTGAGATCCCCTACTATTATTGTGTTGTTGTTAATTTCTCCCTTCAGGTCTGTTAATAGTTGCTTTATGTACTTTGGCGCCCTTGTGTTATGTGCATATATATTCATAAGTGTCATTTCCTCTTGGTGGAATGTCCCTTTTATCATTATATACTGCCCCTCTTTGTCTCTCATTGTCTTTTTTAACTTGAAGTCTTCTTTGTCTTATATAAGTATGGCAGCACCTGCTTTCTTTTGTTTTCCATTAGCTTGGAGTATCATCTTCCATCCCTTCCCTCTGTGCCTATGTTTGTCTTTAGAGCTGAGATGTGTTTCCTGGAGGCAGCATATGGTTGGATCTTGTTTTTTAACCCATCCACCTAGTCTGTGTCTTTCAATTGGAGAATTCAGTCCATTTACATTTAGAATGATTATTGATACATGAGGGTTTAAGACTGCCATTTCATCTCTTGTTTTCTGGTTGATCTATGTTTCCATTGTTTCTCTTCCTTTGTATTTCTGACTGCCATTTCATTTTGGTGGTTTCCTGAGGAGGTTTTCTCAGTTTTCTCTCTTTTTGTGCATTGTAGGTCTGCTCTAATTTTTTGTTTAGTGGTTACCATGAGGTTTGTATAAAAGTTCTCGTAGGTGAAATAGTCCATTTTCTCATAGCTTCTTATCTCTGTTAACCTAAACCAGTTCCATCCCTTTCCTCGTCCCCTTCTGAGTTATTGTTGTTACAAATTATTCTGTTTTTAATTCTGCGTTTGTGAGTAAGTTGAAGTGTTTATAGTTACTTTTGATGCTTTCCTTCCCTTTATCTTTATGTTATAACTGAGTATTTGCTTCCCTGTTCTTCTAGAGAGCTGAAGTTTTCTGATTTGTCTGTCTAATTACCTCCTTGCTCAAAGCTTTGTAGGCCTTGGCCTTTTTGTTTGCGGTGTGAGCACATCTTTAATTATTTCTCATAGGGGAATTCTAGTGGCAATGAACTCTCTCAGCTTTTGTTTATCTGGGAAAGCTTTTATTTCTCCATCGTATCTGAAGGAAAGTTTCACTGGATAGAGTATTCTTGGCTGCAAGTTTTTATCTTTCAGTGTTTTGAATTTATTGTTCCATTCTCTCCTAGCCTGTAGAGTTTCTGCCAAGAAATCTGCTGAAAGCTTGATAGGGGTTGCTTTCTATGTTGTTTTCTTTTGTCTTGTTGCCCTTAATATTTTTTCTTTGTCATTGACTTTTGCCAGTTTTACTATTATATGCCTTGGAGAAGGTCTTTTAGCATTGATGTAATTAGGCATTCTGTTAGCTTCATGTATTTGTAAATCTGGTTCCTTTTCCAGGTTTGGGAAGTTCTCAGCTATTATTTCTTTGAACAAGCTCTCTGTTCCTTTCTCCCTCACTTCTCCCTCTGGAATACCTAGAATCCTTATGTTGCTTTTCGTAATTGAGTCAGATATTTGTCAAAGAATTCCTTCATTTTTTAAAAATCTCATTTCTGTCTTCTCCCCTACCCGTAGCATTTCTATATTTTATCCTCTAAATCACTAATTCTTTCCTCCAGAACATCAGCTCTATTCTTTACGGATTCTAGCTTATGTTTTTATTTCATTGATTGTTTTTCATATCCAGAATTTCTGCTTGATCATTTTTTATAGTTTCAATCTCTTGGATGAAGAGGTTAATTTTATCCTGAGCTCACTGAACTGTTTTTCTGTGTTCTCTTGTAACTTGTTGAGTTTCTTTATGACAGCCATTTTGAATTCTCTGTCATTTAGATTATAAATTTCTGTGCCTTGAGCGTTGGTTTCTGGAGAGTTGTCATTTTCCTTCTGGTCTGAATTGTTGCTGCAGTTTCTCCTGATGTTTGCTAAACTAATCTTTTGTCTGGGCATTTGTGGTAGAATTAGGTTGCAGAGTTTCTGGTCCCACCCCATCTATTTTAAGTTCTTTGAGTACTGCGGGTTCTTGCACCAGCCTGGACAGCATTCAGGCACTTGTGTGGACTGTGCTTGGTGGGTAGGGCTTCCTCAGATGGACCAAGCTAAGGCCACTCCTTAGGACTGCAGGTGCATGGTGGGCTCCCCACCCTGCCAGGAAAGCAATCACAAGCAGGCTAAGGGCAGCTGCGGCCTTTTCCTGCAGTTGCCCCAGGGTGCACTCCCCCTTTCAGGGCTCAGCAGTACTATGTGTGCTTGTGCAAGCCTGGATTGTGCTTGCACTAGCATGCTTAGTTCTGCTTGCAGACTCGCAGGCTGCTGTGCTTGGTGGGCGGGGCTTCTTCTGTGGACCCAGCCAGGAACACTCCTCAGGGCCGCAGGGGCATGGTGGGCTCCTCCAAACCAGGAAAGCAATCAGGAGTGCATTAAGGGCAGCAGCTGCCTCTTCCTTCAGTCACCCCAGGGTGCACTTCCTCTTCCAGGGCTCAGTGATACTATGTGCACTCACATGGGCCTGGATTGTGCTTGCCTCGGTGCACTTATTTCTGCCACAAACTCTGCTTACAGAACCACAGGCTGCTGAGCTTGGTGGGTGAGGCTTCTCATAGGGACCCACCCAGGGCCACTCCTTGGGGCCTCAGGGGCACCATGTACTCCCACACTGTCTGGAAATCTATCACCAGTGAGCTAAGGGTTGCCGCTGCTTCCTCCTACAGTCATCTTGGGGCACGTTCCCACTTTCAGGGCTCTTGTGCCTGGCTGGGAAGTGATACTGTGTGTGCACAGGGCTGTCAGGGAAGGGTAGGGAGTGCTCACCTATCTCCACCACTTCCCAGAGGGTTAGTCAATCCAGATGTATAGCTGCGTGTGTCTCTCAGGCATCCTGTTGTGCTGTGTAGGCTTTCTCTGTTCGTCAATGAATGTCCATTTAGTTGTAGTTCAAAAGGGGGAGAGACAAAATGAACAACTCACTCTGCCATGTTGCTGACATCACTCCTCTGGGTCATGTTTTTTTTTAATCCACTGCCAATATCTGTCTTTTAATTGATGTATTTAGACCATTTATATTTAAAGTAATTACTGATATGTTAAGGCTTAAGTATGCCACTTATTTATTTATTTTTGATTCCTCCATTTCTTTTTTCTTGCCTTCCTGTCGGTTTCTTGTACATTTTTTAGGATCCCATCGTGTTGTGATGATACAGTTTTTAGTATATCATTTAGTATAATTTTCTTAGTAGTTGCTCCAGATATTAGCATATGTGTGTGTGTGTAGCTTATCACAGTCTACACATATCAACAATTTACCATTTGAATGAAGTATTGAAACCTTACTAAATTTAGGACCATTTAAATCCTTCCCACTTTTTAAATATAATTGTCTCGTATTTCTTCTACATACATCGAGCACCACAACAGACACTGTTATAATTTTTACTTCAACCATCAAATATGATTTAAGAAATTCATGAGAATTAGGATAGTTTATTATATTTACCCTTATTTTTACCCATTCCATTGTTCTTTGCTTTCTGAAAACTGAGCCTTCTGTTATGCTTTCCTCTTTGTTTGAGAGTTTCCTTTAGCCATTTTTAAAGGGTATATCTGCTAGCAAGAGAGTCTCCTAATTTGCTTTTGAAAGTCTCTTTAATTCCTCTTCATTCCTGAATGTTAGTTTTGCTGGGTATAGAACCTGTAGTTGATAGTTCTTTCAGTATATGAATAATGTGTCACTTCCTTCTAACTTCCATGCTTTCAGATAAGAAATCCACTGACCTTCAAATTAGTGTTCCTTTAAAGGCAATGCATCATTTCTCTCTAGTTGCTTTCAAGATAATTTCTGTGTCTTTAGTTTTCAGAAGTTTAATTATGATGTTTATTGAAGTGGGTATCTTTGGATTTATCTTGTTTGGTGTTCAGTCAGCTCATTGAATCAGTAGGTTTATGTCTTTCACCAAAATATGGAGAATTGTCAGCCATTATTTCTTTGAATACGTTTTTAGTTTTGGTTTTTCTCCTCTCCTTCTGGGCCTTCCATGATATTAATTTTAGCTATTTTACTGTTGTTCCACAGGTCCCTGAGGCTCTCTTCATTCATCAGTGCATTGTTTCTCTATTATTTAGATTGAATAAACTCTATTCATCTGTCCTCAAGTTCATTGTTTCTATCTTCTGTCATCTTCACTCTACTATTGAGCCTATTTAGTGAGTTTTTATTTTAGTTATTTTAACTTTTAGTTCTATAATTTCCATGTCATTCTTTTTTATAACTTCTTTTTCTTTCCTGAGGTTTTCTATTTTTTCATTTGTTTCAAGGGAATTTGTAATTAATTGTTGAAGCAATTTTATGGTGACTGCTTTAAAACCTGTGTCAGATAGTTCAAACAATCTGATTCATTTCAGTATTGCATCAGTTGATTTTCTTTTCTCATTCACATTGTGATTTTCCTGGTTCTTGGTATGGTGAGTTATTTTATTGCATCCTTGGATATTATATTAGGAGACTCCTGATCCTATTTAAATCTTCTATTTTAGCAGGCAGCAGGCCTGGTTAGGTGTCATGTGTCAGTTCTGTCCTGCTTTTGTGAGCTATAATTCCAATGACAATTTAGTTTTCTGAGCCCTTACAATGCTACTCTGGTCTGCTTCATGCTCTGGCTCTACTTGAGCTCCTGCTTGGTCTCTGCTGGTGCCACCTGTGGGGGCAGAAGTTTCTTCCATGGGCCACCAGTCCATGGGCCACCCAGTGTCATTAGGTAGAAGATCAGGAATGCCAGAACTGTGGGACAGAGAGTATTTTCCCTTGGCTGTTCTCTGGCCACCCAGTGCCAGTGGGCTCTCCACTACATCTCTGTTGGTGCCTACAGAGGAAATCACCTAACTAGGCTGCTTTCTGCTGCTAGGTAGAATGCCAGGAAACACAGGTTCTGTATGGGTCTTTGACACTGGGTGGAGGTTCAGGAATCCCCCAGCCAGGTTCACCTCCTACCACTCGTTGGAGGGCCAGGAGACATTTTGTACAGAATTGGATTTCATATATTAAAAGGCACCTAATGTAATGCTGATGTGATATCAGCCTTTTTTTGTGAGTTTCTCCTATTGCAACCACTGGATGTTGTTTTCTTATTGAACTATTATTTTTTCTTCCTTTGAACCCAATGTCCATTGCTTTCCAAGACTGTTATGAAGAAAGTTGTAATGAGAGATTTGGCATCAGATAACCTGAGTTTGAGTCTTCATTCTGCCTTTGGCTAAGGGATCCTAGACAAGTGATCTCTTCCTTGAGCTTCAGTTTTATTCCTTGTAAAATGGATATACTACCACCCACCCACAGAGTTAATGTGAGGATTAAATACAAAAATAATTGCAGGGCCGGCCCAGTGGCGCAAGCGGTTAGGTGCGTGCACTCTGCTGCAGCGGCCCAGGGTTCGCCAGTTCAGATCCCGGGTGCGCACTGATGCACCGCTTGGCAAGCCATGCTGTGATGGCGTCCCATATAAGGTGGAGGAGGATGGGGCATGGATGTTGGCCTAGGGCCGGTCTTCCTCAGCAAAAAAAGAGGAGGATTGGCAGATGTTGGCACAAGGCTGATCTTCCTCACAAAAAAAATAATAATAATAATTGCAGAGGCCAGCCTGGTGGCATAGTGTTTGAGTTTGCATGCTCCACTATGGTGGCTTGGGGTTCACAGGTTCAGATCCTGGGCACAGACCTATACACTGCTTATCAAGCTGTGCTGTGGCAGGTGTCCCACATATAAAAAAAAAGTAGAGGAAGATGGACACGGATGTTAGCCCAGGGCCAGTCTTCCTCCACAAAAAGAGAAGGATTGGCAACAGATGTTAGGTCAGGGCTAATCTTCCTCACCAAAAATAATAATAATAATAATTGAAAATTCACTTTGTAAAGTGATGTGCAAAGGGAGATGGCACTTTCATTACTCTTGCTGTTCTCTGAAATCATTTCTCTTCTTGTCGTATCTGTACCACAAGCACCCCATTAGATGACCCTAATGCACCAACCCTAATGCCTTTGTTCTTAAATTCTAATCCTTGGACTGATGCCAGGCTGACTACATGGGAGTAACCTAGGGCTTGCTTTTGAAATGCAGATTCCTTGGCTCTACCCCCAGATTTTATTTAGTAGATCTCAGATGAGGCCCAAAAATCTATATTTTTAAAATTCTCTCCAGACAAGTCTTTAAACACAGCCAGATATAGGACCCACTTTGCCTGAAACACTTAGCACCATACCTTGCGCATGGCAGGCAATCATAAAATGGTTGTTAAATTAAAGAAATTCTAGAAAAGAGCAATCCACATGACTAAAAGAATAGAAAGTTGGATCTTGGGAGGAGTGGAGAGAGGAGGAGTATATGAGACCAAAGAAGGCGGAACATTTCATGGCCATTTTTTGTTCCACAATGGGCTGTTTTGAAGACTCAGGCAAATTGTTCTCTGTTTGTGCAGTGAACTAAACAACAGGCAATGAGCTTAAATGGTAGCAAGAGAAATTTCCATTATATACCAGGAATAATTTCTTGACCCTAGGTGGGATTCAGGGTTACAGTAAGAGGTTACAAACCAGTCTTCTGTAATGTTCCAAACTCCCACCTGTCCTAGGTCAAAGGGGACCTAACCACGTGTCCCTTCTGCTTCTGTGATTCCAGCTGCATCATGAGTCCTTAGAAGCAAAGCCTGGTAAATTAAACCAGCAATTATTGCCTTTTAAAATGCTAGTGATTGTAAAGGTTTTCTTTGAAAAGTCTTAGTCAATAGGAGCACAAGACTATGATAACACCAAAATATTTAGCTGTCTATTGAAACTTCTTTACAGTATTAAATAAAATGGGAACAGATGCAACTAGACCAGAGCTTGGTTAGTAGGTAACAAATTTATTGGACTTGCTCATTTTAAAAACTAAGGTTATAAACAACATATGTCAATAATCCTATAAAACTGCTCTGGAAATCATCTTCCTGGAAAGCCAAAATCCCTGCTAATGTTCTGAATTTGCTTTTCAGAACTGAAAGATGACATTGTATACATCTGCGGCACTGTTTGAAACAATGCTTCTTTGAAACAGAGCTTCCTCTGAGTGGGTGTGCATTCAGTAGCAACCTCAAAGTTTCAAACACCTGGTCTCTTCCCAGAATGTAATCCATCCAATCCCTTGCGAGAAGACAGTGTCCCTATTTACAAATACAGGTGGTGTTGCTATGAGTTACGGTTTTCTGGAAGTTTTCATACATGGTTCATGGTTTTAAAGCTAAAGGAAATCATATGAGGGTGAAATCACCAGATCTTTGGTCTATCCTGAAGGCTAAAGACTTGAGGAGGATCTCTACTGGCTCTTTTTATTTTTTGCTGTCACCTATGCAAGTCTCCTGTTGAATTTCTCTGGTCCACTGTTCCCTCTAATGAAGTCATGTTCTGTGCTCAGGGCAGTAATATTCTCAGAAGCAGATGTCTCCCATAAAGCGTGACTTCATTCCTTGGAATGGGAAGAGCCAGCAGTAGACTGTTGGGTAATATAGGAGGAGGGCTTTGTTTAAAAATAGTTTTCTTAAATAATGTGTTCAACTTTTTTTTTATAAATTTCTATAAAAAGGCTAATCTAGTTTGTTGCTGCTTTTTATTAATCTCACTCCTCAATTCCAGAAGGGGCAACCACTAGACCAGAAGGAACAGAGTCCTCACAGAGCATAGACACTTCCATCCAGTTGTTTGTTAAAGACAGTGTGACAAATTTGGGTACAGAAGGGTGAAACTTGGGATTTTCCAGATGCTAAATATAGGCTCTGTATCAGACCCCACTGAATCACAGTCTAGATTTCAACAAGCATTTTATAACAGCCCTGGAGCTCAGAGGAAATAAACTCAAGTGCCCAAAGAAAGTTACTGACCCAGATGCTCTCAGGAAATTAGGCAAGTGGGAACATTGCTAGAGAAGAAAAGGGTAGAGGAAAAGCATGGACCAATTAGAAAGATGCAGTTTGAAGCCTATCCAAACTTGCTCAGGAGCATGGGCTTTCTATGCTATTCCTATTCTGGATGTAGGTCAGTTCCTGAGTACTGACTTCTCAAATTATTAGGAATAACTGAAATTCATGGCATCCCACACTCTCTGACACCCTATAGCCAGGCCTTTCAGTCACACGTGTGCTTCTCGTGTCTGTGTCTATGCAGAAACTGAGCATCCTAAGGAAAAAGAAAAGTTTCAAAGAGCTAATTTCCTAAAGACAAAAGGCAGAGACCTTTACACAAACACCATCACAAGGAAATATAAGGTACTTACCATTTGAGCTCAGTACCTGCAATTTGTAAATGTAATCACTACATTCCCATAAGATGTCTGTTTCAGTTACAGTTGTGCATTAAAAAATGAAGACATGCCAATAATTCTGTAAATATTAATTGATGGTGCTAAATACGGAAACTATATTTCCTTCTCCAACTCCTACATGAGTTAGCTTGACCGGCAAGTAGCCCTCCCCCACAGAGCAATTTAAGCTTCATCCCTACCATAAAGCAAACCTTTCCAGAGCAAACCTCCCAGACTTCATTTCTCATGCTCTTTGAGCCAATCCATCCTCTTCCCTCCTTCCACACCTCATCTTTCATCCTTCCCACATCTGATTCCTCTGGAGGCAATGACATTGCTAGCTGAAATGAAAGTACACGGAAAACAGATAAGAAGAAATCAATGGACTTTTTTTTAAGTTAGAGAGGCTGCGTAAACTGTAAATAAAAAACTGAAGTCGTGTATCAGTTGTCCCTCAAGAAGTGCTACAAACTAGGAATAGCAGTAAATTTTTAAAATTAAGGCTATTGTACATTTTTTTCTACCAGGAAGAAAAACCACTTGGCGATATCCTAGGAAAAAGGAGTTAGGCTCAAATCAAATTATTAGAGAATAAACACTTATGTTCTAAAAACTGTTGCAAGGCATAGAAAGAGAAGAAATGCTTTACAGTTCATTTTATGAAATTGGTATAACATTGATAACAAACTCTTCCAAAAACAGCACCAAAAAGGAAACTAAGGATGTCTCACATAAAAATCCTAAATAAGCTACTAGCAAATCAAGCACTGCAATATAAAGTATAATATGTCACGACCAAGTAGGGTTTGTCCTGGGAAAGTAAAGATGGTTCAATAATAGGAAATCTCTTAATATCACATTACATCATCAGCTCAAAGAATATAAGTCATATGATCAGCTCAGATGCCACAAAGGCATTTGATAAAAATTTAACACCCTTTTCTGATAATTCTTACTAAACTGGAATAAAAGGACATTATTTAATATGATAAAGAATTTTTTGGCCTAATAAATAGCATAGTACTTAATGGTAAATGTATTAGAGGGGTTCCTGCCAAAATCAGTAATAAGACAAAGATGCTCATTATAACTGCTGATGTTCAACATTATTCTTGAAATTCTAGCCAATGCAGTAAGGCAAGAAACTGAAATAAGGATAACTATACAAACTATCATTGTTTATAGATATGATTCTATAGGTAGAAAACCCAAGATAATTGATTGAAAAGATATGATAAATAAGAGAGATCACCAAAATGGCCAGGTCTTAAGTTGTCTGTTCTGTGTAGTAAAAATATAGTGTTAAACATCTTGTGTTCAAATAACATTTATGAGTTGAATATAATTGAAAGAATTAACTGAAAGGAAAAAACTTTCTACAGGAAGTTAAATCCTTCAAGCCCATTTCAGAATCTTGCTGTGCCTTAGAATCATCATTCTGAACATCAATTCATATTAGATTAAAAGACTTAGTTTTTTGAGCTTTCTGTTTGCTTGGGTTTTGGATGAATGAAACTTATATGGTTATGAAATTTTGCAAAGAAATGAACTTGTATTTATTAAGTGCCTAGAGAGTATCTTATACATACTTTTAATGTTCTTTTTTAATAATCCTTACAACAACTCTTTAAGGTAAGTAACAGTGTCCCCATTTTATAAATGAGGATGCACTTAGAGAGATGAAGAAATTTGTTCAATGTCATACAGCACTTAGTAAGTGGTGGAGCTGGGACTTGAATGCAATTCTTTGGCTTACAATTATGTATCCAATCACCCTGCAAGGGAAAAGGTATTCCTTGGAACAAAGTTCTGCAGAGTACAACAGGTAGAAGATGGCGTGGACAATGGGGGTGGCAATACTGAGAATAGAAGAGGCAAGCTAACACTTACCATGTTGAAGGATAACCTCAGATGAAACCAGGTAGGTATACTCTTCTTGGGAAAGAAGTAAAATTGGATTGGCTCTTCCTAAATCAAAGTATTGAGCAGTACTTCCATCCTAGGGCAGGCACTAATGTAAATGACCAGAGTACACACAAACTGAGCATCAGAAATCCCCAGTTTGTCCCATCATAAGAAGAATCCAATGTGACTCAGGTTGAGCCCTGTCTCTGATTAAAGGGACACCACATGCACAGCAGCACAATGGCTAGCCATTAAACTATTCTGGAACCCAGTCTAAAGCCACGTTGCACATGTGTGGTTCTCCGTGTAGCTGCTGTTTGTGGTTTGGCCGGCCAGCTGCTGTGACTGCACTCCTCCCCAATGAAGGGGAGCCAAAGGACCACCCACCCACCCTTAGCAAGGCTGACAGATTTACTTCTGGGAATAACACACGGTACCCTGGGCCCATTGATGGGGTTGACCTGCCTACAGGAGGATAGGGTAGCTCTGATGATTTATGACATGTCCCAAAAGTAGATTCTCTCTAACTCCTCTGCTCTGCCCAACAAAAACATTAGGATGATAAATTGCCAGTGTAACTTTTCACAGGTTTAGTGAGTTAACACATCTCAACTACTAAAGAAGTCCACTTGATTCATGTGCATACTGCATAAAATAATTCCTTGCATTTTCTTAGCACTTCACTCTTTCCAAAATTTGATTTTGTATCTGTTTTGTATCTACCTATCATTGATCCTCAGAGCTGAAGATTGCATACCCCAGATTTCAAGCCCAAGTGAAGAGGAGAATGGTGGTATCATTAACAGAAATGAAGGAACTGACACTCACTGTTTGACCTAGAGCAGTGTTTCTCAACCTTGGCCACACGTTAGAATCACCCAGGGAGCTTTTACAGATTCTCATGTCCACGCCCAGCTCCAGACCACTTGCATCAGAATTTCTAGGGATGGGGTCCAGGCATTGAGAGTTTTTGAGGTTCCCCAGGTGATTTCAATGTACAGTAGTTCCATCTTATCTGTGGGGGATATGTTCCAAGACCCCCAGTTGCTGCCTGAAACCGCAGATAGTATCGAGCCCTATGTATACTTTGTTGTTTCCTATACAGACATACCTATGATAAACTTTAATTTATAAATTAGCTACAGAAGAGATTAACAACAACTAATAATAAAATAGAACAATTATAACAATATACTGTAATAAAAGTTACCATAGATCTTAGCAAGCTCAGCACGATTTTTTTTTTCTTTACTTATTAAGTCAAGAACTTTTACCTTTTCACTTAAAGGAAGCACTTTTTGGCTTCTCTTTGGCATATCCAAAATGCCGGCATCACTACTCATGTGCTTTGAAGCCATTATTAAGTAAAATGAGTTACTTGAACACAAACACTGCGATATTGCAACAGTTGATCCAATAACCGAGGTGGCTACAAAGTGACCAATGGGCAGGTAGCATATACAGCATGGATACGCTGAACAAAGGGATAATTCACGTCCCAGCAGGATGGAGCAAGATGGTGCCAGATTTCATCATGTTACTCAGAATGGTGCGCAACTTAAAACTTAGGAATTGTTTATTTCTGGAATTTTCCATTTAATATTTTTAGACTATGGTTGACTGTGGGTAACTGAAACTGCAGAAAGCAAAGCCATGGATAAGGGGGGACTACTGTATAGCCAGATTTGAGAACTACTAACTTAGAAGATGAGTTCAATCTTAAGCATCTGAGTTCCAGGTAACAGGAATGCATTCAAGTGGCAATGTCACAGTGGTAATTGGAGACATGGGCTTTGATTTAGGAAGTATGATTCTCCATAAGGGTTGAAGCCCTGGAAAGAAACATACTCATGAGAGAGTGTGTAAGTAGAGAAAAGCAGGGGCCTGAAGGCTAACCTTTGATATTCATAGTGTTAAGATTTCTCTGTTAACCTACGTTTTGTGTTTTTTTTTTTTTTAAAAAGGCCACATGGTCTCATAATGAAAAAAAAATACATGACTAATAAAGGCCTTTATGGAAGGAAGTGTACATGTATCTAAAGAGATCAATGGGTGTAATTTATTTAGACATTAAAAAAAACCCTTTAATTGAAGTTCTGCAGCAAAAGTTATTATGCTTTAAGTTGTGTCACCATGCACATGGACCATCCTATGAAGAGGGCTTGAATGCAGGGATAAAAGGTAGTGATAAATTCACATCTTGCTAGGTTTGGAAGCATAAACAGTATAGTTTCTATAATAGCTGTTTCTAGTTTCATTTAACATTTTTATATGTGGTCTGAGTGAGAGCTTGCAGTGAAATCTCTAAGTTTGCAGATGATGAATCATTTAGTCCAAACACCCATTCAAAGCTCTGCTACTTACTGACTGTGTGACCCCGACAAGTTACTTAACCTCTCCTGTACTGTTTCCTCAGCTGTAAAATAATGAAATTGGACATAAACAACTCAGCTAGAAATTATATAGCTTAGCTTAACTCAGCTCCCCTCTCTGTGACTACAATGAAAACAAAACATAATCAAGTTCTTTAGTTCATTAGAGCAATGTTAAAGAGTGACGATTACAGGGTCAAGGACCAGAGAAAGCAATTGTTATATAGAATTATTCACTATACAGGGTTCATTGTAACCAGATTGGCAAGGCACTGTTTCTGCCAGCCATCTGCTGGATCATAAAAATAACTTTGTTATACAGGACCATCCTTTATAATTGGATTTAACCTGTACCACGGATTTCTTCAACAATAAATTTATAAATCTCTTATATAGCATTTTAGAACTCAGGTTCACAAAATTTTAGAGTACAAAGTCACCTAGTCCATACCTATATTTGGCAGAAGGAGGGAGAAATGCAGACAGGTGAAGTGATTCGCCCAAGGTCAAATAAGTCATAGAGCTGTATCTCTGGGCGACTAGTCCAGCTCTTTTCTCTTTACACTCAGTTCCCAAAGCAGTGAGAAATATAGCCATTAGAATCCTCAGGCCAGACCTATTTTGAAACTGTTTTGGCAGGCCTGTCAGGTAGGTATGTGGCTTGATAATAATGGTGATGAAAAATGGATGTGACAATTATAGCTGCTATTTATTTAGTACCTATATGTGCCAGGCATTATGCTAAATACTGTGCATTATCTCACTTAATCCTCCTGACATCCCTTTTGAAGTAAATATTATTGACCTAATTTTCATAAAAGAGGAAACTGATTCAGAGAAGTAAAGTAACTTGCCCAAGTTCACATAGCTATTGAATGTTAGAACTAGAATTCAAACTCAGTTCTGAAAGAATAACAAAGCTCACCCTCTTTCCGCAACCTCAGTGTTTTTCCAAACAGTATAACCCAGAACATTAATTCAATGAGAGACAGGTATTTGTCGAAAAAGGTTCTGTGGCCAAATAAGTTTGGGAAATGCTGCATTTCATATTCCATTTTGGAGAGTCACATTTCCCATTCATGTATTAAAAGATCTGAGAAGTCTTCAGTGAAGAAATCTGTTTATTTTCCCTTGACTCTGTGTTTCCCAAATTCTTTTTGACCAAGGAATCCTTTTTCTAAGAATATCTGTTAATATCACACAGGACCCTGGTGCTCCCTGGAACATAGTTTGAAAAACAATGCACTAGACCACACAGTCCATTCCATTTTTCTTTCTAATCCTCTTCAGAGATTGTTACCCTTAGGCCTGGCTTTTTCATCCACCAAAGTGACCAAAGACTTCGTTTTGCAAATATTTCCTTAGCAAGAACATACACTTGTCATTTTGGGAACGTCTTTGGCAACGTGAAGACATCCATACCTCATGGAACTTTGAGAGACCATTAAGCTTCTGAAATGTCAGCAGTTAGTGGGACTGTTTTAGCGTTGCCTGAACCACAGTAATATTTTTGATATTTTTGAGTCTTTTCCAAACCAAACCAGAACTGAGCCAGAAAAGTTTCACAGCTGATCATAACTTAAGTCAGGTTTGTGGAGCTTGAAGCCCCAGGCATGAGCCTCTGTTGCAAGGGCTAAAGAAAGGAAATCCTTGGATGAAGAATGCAAGCCTTCTCACATCGGAGATACTTTAGAGATTGGGATGGGATGAGTTTGGGGTGGGGATCAACTTGCACAGCCCTACCTTTTCTGGCCTTTTTGTCATGCTTAGAGCAGATGTTGGAACTGTAATCTGGCCTGTGAACATGGGCATTCCATGTGGTTCTCATTCAGAATTCTCACTCTTCTTTGAAACTAATGGCTTCCATCTTCTCCAAATGAATTGAACTTGCCACAGGTATTTGTGCATTCTCTCTTTACAATTCTAACAGTGTGAGACAGAACATGAAATAAACTCTTAAGCTTACAGGATTTGAAACTACAGACTATGTTGAAGGGTTTTTTTTAAATAAAAACTGCCAATTCTATACCTCCTCATCTGCCAGCCATTGTCCATACTTTCCTCCTTATTGTTTCACTATGGTACTGAAGAAATGTTGGTCATGTCCAGTTCTCTGGTGTAGCTCTGTATATAAAGGAAGGCATGAAAGCAGGGAGCCTACTACTTGTATAGCCAAAGAACAAATGAAATTAAATAAACATTTATTGAGTACGTACTATAAGCACATCACTTTCACTTATTTAGGCTGCAAAACAACACTATAAGTTGATAGAATTATGCTCATTCTTCACATGGGCAATTTTTGAGGCTATTATTATTGGTATGCTTAGCGTGACTATGATTCAGTAGAAAGTACAATGAATTTGGAGTCAGAAGAATCCTTGTTTACATCCCAAGTTTACCACTTCTTTCAGTCATTCATTTATTCATTTGACAAATACTGTATTGGACACCTACTATAAAAGAAATGCTATATAAATTTTGGAGATTAATCCCTTATCAGATTTATGGTTGGCAAATATCTTCTGCCAATTGTTAGGTTGTCTTTTCGTTTTGTTGATGGTTTCCTTTGCTGTGCAGAAGCTTTTTAGTTTGACGTAGTCGCATTTATTTATTTTTTCTATTGTTTACCTTGCTTTGAGAGACATGGTATTTGAAAATATGCCGCTAAGACTGAAGTTGAAGAACATGCTGCCAATGTTTTCTTCTAGAAATTTTATGGTTTCAGGTCTTACATTCAAGTGTTTAATCCATTTTGAGTTAATTGTTGTGTGTGCTGTGAGATAATGGTCTCTTCTCATTCTTTTGCATGTGGCTGTCCATTTTTCCCAGCACCATTTATTGAAGAGGCTTTCCTTTCTCCATGTATGTTCTTGGCCCCTTATTGAAAATTAGCTGTCCACAGATGTGTGGGTTTATTTTTGGCCTCTTGATTCTGTTCCATTTATCTGTGTGTGTCTGTTTTTGTGCCAGTACCATGCTGTTTTGATTACTATAGCTTTGTAGTCTATGTTGAAAGCAGGGAGTGTGATACCTCCAGCTTTGTTCTTTTTTCTCAGGATTCCTTCAGCTATTTGGGGTCTTTTGTTATTCCATATAAATTTTAGGATTCTTTGTTCTATTTCTGTGAAGAATGTCATTGGAACTTTGATAGGGATTGCATTGAATCTATTGATTGCTTTAGGAAATGTGGACATTTTAACTCTGTTAATTGTTCCAATCCAAGAGCATGGAATATCTTTCCATCTCTTCGTGTTTTCTTCAATTTCTTTCAACAATGTTTTATAGTTTTCAGTGTACAGGTCTTTCACCTCTTTGGTTAAGTTTATTCCTAGGTATTTTATTCCTTTTGTTGCAATTGTAAATGGGATTGTATTCTTGATTCCTCTTTCTGCTACTTAGTTGTTAGTGTATAGAAAGGCGACTGATTTTTGTATGTTGATTTTGTGTTCTGCAAATTTACCGTGTTCATTTGTTATTTCTAAAAATTTATGGTGGATTATTTAGGGTTTTCTATATATAAAATCATGTCATCTGCAAATAGTAACAATTTCACTTCTTCCTTTCCAATTCGGATACCTTTTATTTCTTTTTCTTGCCTGATTTCTCTGGCTAGGACTTCCAATACTATGTTCAATAAGAGTGGTGAAAGTGGGCATCCTTGTTTGGTTCCTGTTCTTAGAATGTTAGCTTTCAGTTTTTCTTCATTTGGTATGATATTAGCTGTGGGTTTGTCATATATGGTCTTTATTATGTTGAGGTACTTTCCTTCTATACCCATTTTATTCAGAGTTTATCATAAATGGATGCTGTATCTTGTCAAATGTTTCTCTTCATCTATTGAGATGATCATGTGGTTTTTATTCTTCATTTTGTTAATGTGGTGTATCACATTGATTGATTTGCGGATGTTGAGCCATCCCTGCATCCCTGGAATAAATCCCACTTGATCGTGGTGTATGATCTTTTTAACATATTGTTGTATTCAATTTGCTAGTATTTTCTTCAGGATTTTTGCCTTGGTGTTCATCAGTGATATTGGCCTGTTATTTTCTTTTTTTGTGTTGTCCTTGTCTGGTTTGGTATCAGGGTAATGTTGGCTTCGTAGAATAAGTTAAGAAGGTTCCCTTCCTCTTCAATGTTTTGGAAGAGTTTGAGAAGGATGGGTATTGTCTTCTTTGAATGTTTAGTGGAATTCACCAGGGAAGCCATCTGGTCCTGGACTTTTATTTTTGGGGAGGTTTTTGATTACTGATTTGATCTCCTTACTGGTGATTGGTCTATTCAAATTCTCTATTTCTTCTTAATTCAGTTTTGGAAGGTTCTGTGATTCTAAGAATTTATCCATTTCTTCTAGGTTATCCAATTTGTTGGCATATAGCTTTTCATAGTATTCTCTTATAATCTTTTGTATTTCTGAAGTGTCCTTTGTAATTTCTCCTCTTTCATTTCTGATTTTATTTACTTGAGCCTTCTCTTTTTTTCTTGGTGTGTCTAGCTAAATGTTAGTCAATTTTATTTATCTTTTCAAAGAACCGGCCCGTAGTTTCATTGATTTTTTTCTATTGTTTTTTTAGTCTCTATTTCATTTATTTCTGCTCTTATTTTTATTATTTCCTTCCTTCTACTGATTTTGGGTTTCATTTGTTCTTCTTTTTCCAGTCCCTTTAGGTGCACTGTTAGATTGTTTATTTGAAAATTTTCTTGTTTGTTGAGATAGGCCTGTCCAATTGCTGTTCATTAGCATTTTGTTTAATCTCCACATATTTGTGGCTTTTCCAATTTTCTTCCTGTAGTTGATTTGTAGTTTCATACCGTTGTGGTCTGAAAAGATGCTTGGTACTATTTCAGTCTTCTTAAATTTATTGAGACTTGTTTTGTGGCCTAATATGTGATCTATCCTGGAGAATGTTTCATGTGCATTTGAAGAGAATGCATATTCTGTGGTTTTTGGATGGAATTTTCTGTATATATATCTACTGAGTCCATCTGGTCTAATGTGTCATTTAAGGCCAATGTTCCCTTATTGATCTTTTGTTTGCATGATCTATCCATTGGTGTAAGTGGAGTGTTAAAGTCCCACAGCATTATTGTGTTACTGTCTATTTCTCCTTTTATGTCTGTTAATAATTGATTTACATGTTTAGGTGCTCCTATGTTGGGTGCATAGATATTTACAAGCATTATATCCTCTTGTTGGATTGTTCTCTTTATCATTATGGAGTGCCCTTCTTTGTCTCTTGTTACAGTTTTTATTTTAAGTCTATTTTATCTGATAAATGTATTGCTACCCCAGCTTTCTATTCATTGCCATTTGCATGGAGTATCATTTTGCATCCCTTCACTTTCATTTTGTGAGTGTTTAGGTCTGAAGTTTGTCTCTTATATGCAACATGTATATGGGTCTTGTTTTTTTATCCAATCAGTCAACCTATGCCTTTTGATTGGAGCATTTAGTCCATTGACATTTAAAGTAGCTATTGATAAGAATGTACTTATTGCCATTTTGTTCCTTTTTTTATGAGTGTTTTAGTAGTTCTTCTCTCTTCCTGTCACCTTCTGTTTCTCTCTTCCCTTGTTGTTTGAAAGCTTTCTTTAATATTATGTTTGGGTTCCTTTCTCTTAATTTTTTGTGTATTTATTTATAGGTTTCTGGTTTGTGATTACCATGATGTTCATATTTAGTAACCTACATATATAGCAATCTATATTAAGTTGATGGTCTCGTTTGACCTCTTGCTAAAAGCTCTGCTATTTTACTCCCCTCCTCCCATATTTTGTGTTTTTGATATCATATCTAACCTCTTTTTTGTGCATGTACATCCGTTAACCTTTTATCATAGAAATAGATAATTTTAGTACTTTTGTCTTTTGACCTGCATATTAGATTCATAGGTAGTTGATCTGCTACCTTTATTGTGTATTTGCCTTTACCAGTGATTTTATTTTCTTTGATAATTTTCTTATTCCTGCTTTTGGCCTTTTCTTTTGCGCTTAAGTAAGTCCCTTTAGCATTTCTTGTAAGGCTGGTTTCTTGGTGATAAACTCACTTAATTTTTGCTAGGAAACTCTTTCTCTCTCCTTCCATTCTGAATGATAACCTTGCCAGGTAGAGTATTCTTGGCTGTAGGTTTTTTCCTTTCAGCACTTTAAATATATTGTGCCACTCCCTTCTAGCCTGTAAGGTTTTTGCTGAGAAATCAGCTGATAGCCTTGTGGGGTTTCCTTTGTGTATAATTTGTTGCCATTTTCTTGTGGCTTTTAGGATTCTCTCTTTATCTTTAATTCTTGATTAAAGAATTAAATTATGATTTAATTATGATGTGACTTGGTCTGGGCCTCTTTGGGTTTATCTTTTTTGGTGCTCTCTGTGCTTCCTGTACCTGGATGTCTGTTTCCTTCCTTAGGTTAGGGAAGTTTTCAGCTATTATTTCTTCGAATAGATTCTCTACCACTTTGTCTCTCTCTTCTCGTTCTGGGACACCTATAATATGGATGTTAGTGTGCTTGATGTTGTCCCAGAGGTCCCTTAAATTGTCCTCATTCTTTTTAATTCTTTTTTCTTTTATCTGTTCAGATTTCCTCTAGTCTTTCATCCAGCTCACTGATCCGTTCTTCTGTGTCATCTACTCTGCTTGAGTCCCTCTAGTGAATTTTTCATCTCCATTATTGTATTCTTCATTTCTGATTGGTTCTTTGTTATATTTTCCATTTCTTTGTTGAATTTCTCCCTGAATTCATCCATTCTTCTCCCAAGATCAGTGACCATCCTTATAACTATTAGTTTGTACTCTTTATCAGGTAAATTGTTTATCTCTGTTTCATTTAGTTCTTTTTCTGAGGATTTGTCCTCATCCCTTATTTGGAACATATTCCTTTGTCTCCTCCTTTTGCCTCTTTCTCTGTGCTTATATCTATGTATTAGGTAGGTCAGCTATGTCTCCTGATCTTGGTGAGGTGGCCTTATGTAAGAGATGCCTTATGAGGCCCAGCAGTGTGCTTCCCTCTCATCACCAGTTCCAAATATTCCAGGAGTGTCCCCTGTGGGGACTACATATGTCCTTCTGTTGTGGCAGGGTTGCTCTTGATGCAGGTGCCTGGGAGGCTAGGGTGTCCCCCTGGCTGGCTAGTTGTAATGCTCAGCTGTGTGTGGCTGCTATGGTCCCTTCAGTCTCTTTATTGGGTGTGGAGAGCCCCAGCACAGTTGGCTACAAGATCTAATAGCACATCCCTGTTGCAGTTTTTCTATTAAGTGAGTAGGCCCTCAGCTTGGCTGGTTCCTATGCTCTGGGGCTTACAATTGCTGTAGGCCTCTGGCCTGCAAGGCTGTTGTCAGCCCTCTCAGCAGTGCAGCTGGGTGGGGCTGGCCTCTGGCATGGGTGCATACAATTGTTTCAGCTGTCGGAAGGTGGGGCCAATCCCCTCCGTGGCTGTTTGAGAAGAAGTCTTCTGCAGCTGACAAGCCCCACTGCCTGCAGGCCCACACACCCCATCAAAACAGTCCTCCCTTTTGCACATCCCCTGACCCACTGAAGCAGACCCACTTGCCCTGCTGCAGCGGCCCCCCACATTCTGCCAACACAGGCCCACCCCTCGTGCACACCCTGCCCTGCAGAGGCAGACCCACTCACCCCACTGTAGTGATCCCACACATCCCACCTATGTGGACCCAGAAGTTGTCCATTGGGCTTGCTGTTGGGTGGGGCCAGTCCCTAGGGTGGGCTGCCTGTCCTGGCTGAGCTGGATTAAATCAGTGCTCTAGTGGGTGGGGCAGTCCCCTGTGCTAACAGGCCAGGGGAAGAACTCCAATGGCATCTGTTAGCACCTGGGTTAGCATGCCTGTACTAGGTCACGATAATGGCTGCCACCAATGTCTCAGTCCCTGGTAAGGTGGTCCCAGCCTAGGGAGGTCTCACCTCTTGCCAAGACGTGCCCAGAGACCCACTATTAAGTGAGTCTCTTTTCACCAAAGGACTGTGCACCTTTCGTTCTGGTGATTTTAGGTTGCTTTCCAAAGAGTGAATTTGTGTGTGGGCCCTTTAAAAGCAAGCTTTTCTTTCCCTTATGTCTGATAGTTTTTCTGGGAGTATTCCCTGTTGTTGTTAATAGCCAGCAAAGCCAGATATTATGACACTCATCTCAGCTGTGCTGCATCCAAAAGCTGCTTATTGTGGTAAAGTTCTGCTGCTCAGATCCCCTACTCCTCCAGGAAAAGCTTCATCCCTTAAGATTGCTCCCAGCCATGAAGTGCCATGGCTAGAAGGTGGCTTTTTTCTTTCCAGAAAGGAATTTCTGCCTCTTCCACCTCAGTCAGCACTGTCCCTTGTTGTGGGATTTTTTTAATCCAGTTTTCCATTCTCTCTCAGGGCTAATGGTTCTAAGAGTCATTGTAAATTTGTTGTGTCCATGGTAGGAGGTGAGTTCAGAGTCCTCCTACACCCCCATCTTGACACCAGATCTATCTAGAAGGTTATTAACTGTTGATTCAAGTTCTTCAATATATATAGGCCTATTCAGATTGTATATTCAATTTCTTTAATATAGAGAGTTACTATCATTTATATATAATCTATTCATATTATATATTTCTCCTTGTGTGAGTTTTGATAAGTTGTATCTTTAAAAGAATTAGTCAATTTCACCTAAGTTATCAAATTTTTGGGCATAGAGTTGTTCACAATATTATTTTATTATCCTTTTAATGTCCAAGGGATCAGTAACAATGGTCCTTTTTTCATTTCTGATATTAGTAATTTGTGTCTTCTCTCTCCCTTTCTTGGTAGCCTCGGTAGGGGTTTATCAATTTTAGTGATCTTTTCAAAGAACTAGCTTTTGGTTTCATTGATTTTTTTTTTCTATTGTTTTTCTTCTTTCAATTTCATGCATTTTTGCTCTGATTTTTATTATTTCATTTCTTTGGCTTACTTTGGATTTAATTTGCTCTTCTTTTTCTAGCTTCCAAAAATGGAAGCTTAGATTAGATATTTTCCAAAAATCATCTAGATCTTTTTCCCATTCTAATATATGATTTTCCAGCTATCTTTCTGTTATTGATTTCTAGTTTAAATCCATTGTGATGTGAGAGTATAGTTTGTATAATATCTATGCTTTTAAATGTGTTAAGGTGTGTTTTATGACACACAATGTTTGTCCTAGTGAATGTTCCATGTGAACTTGAGAAGACTGTGCATCCTGCTATTGTTGGATGAAGTGTTCTGTAAATGTCATTTAGATCTAATTGATTGATGGTGCTATTCAGGTCAACTATATCTTGACTGATTTTCTGCTAGCTAGATATTTCAATTACTGATGGAAACATGCTGAAGTCTCTAACTATAATAGTGGATTCATCAGTTTTTGCCTCATGTCTTTGACAGTCTGTTGTTAGCACATACACATTAAGGATTGTTATGTTTTCTTGAAGAATTGACCCCTTTATCGTTATGTAATGCCCTTTTTACCCTGATCATTTTCCTTGCTCTGAAATTAGCGTTGTCTGAAATTAATGTATATATTAATTTATGTATATATAGCTCTCTTTTGATTAGAGCATGGTCTATCTTTCTCCATCCTTTTGCTTTAAATCTACCTGTGTCTTTATATTTAAAGCGTTTCTTATAGACAATATATTGTTGGGTCTTGTTTTTTAATCCACTATGGCAGTCTCTGTCCTTTAACTGGTGTATTTAGACCATTCACATTTCAAGTGCTTGTTGATATAGCTGGATTAATATCTACTATATTTGTAACTTTTATATTTATTGCCCTTTTCTTTGTTCTTTCTTTGTCTTCCACTCTTTTTCTGCCTTCTCTGGTTTTAATCAAACATTTTATATGATGCCGTTTTCTCTCCTCTCTTAGCATATCCATTATACTTCGTTAAAAAAATTTTTTTACTTGTTACCCTAGAGTTTGAAGTATGAATTTATGACTTATCCAAGGTGCATATATATTTTTGAGTTAGTGTTTTTGTTCTTTTTTTTTTTCAAATAAATACCTAGAGGTGGAATTACTGGATCCTGTGGTAGTGCTACTTTTAATTTTTTGAGGAACCTCCATACTGTTTTCCATAATGGCTGCACCAATTTACATTCCCACCAATAGTACACAAGGGTTCCCTTTTTTCCACATCCTAACTAACACTTGTTATTCTTGTCTTTTTGATAATAGCCATTCTAACAGGTGTGAGGTGATACCTCATTGTGGTTTTGATTTGAATTTCCCTGATGATTAGTGATATTGAGCACCTTTTCATGTACCTCATGGCCATCTGTATGTCTTCTTTGGACAAATGTCTATTGAGATCCATTTTTTGATCAGATTGTTTGGTTTTTTGCTATTGAGTTGTATGAGTTCTTTATATATTTTGGATATTAGCCCCTTATCAGATATATGACTTTCAAACATTTTTCCCATTCAGTAGGTTGCCTTTTCATTTTATCAATGGTTTCCTTTGCTATGCAGAGCTTTTTAGATTGATGTAGTCCCACTTGCTTATTTTTGCTTTTGTTGCTTTTGTTTTTGGTGTCAGATTCAAAAAATCATTACCAAGACCTATGTCAATGGACTTGCCATGTATATTTTCTTCTACAAGTTTTATGATTTTAGGTCTTATGTTCAAGTCTTTAATCTTTTTTAGTTAATTTTTGTCTATGGTGTGTGTAAGATAGTGGTCCACTTTCATTCTTTTGCTTGTGGCTGTCCAATTTTCTCAGCACCATTTATTGAAGAGACTGTGCTTTTCCAATTGTATATTCTTGGCTCCTTTGTCATAAATTAATTGACTATAGATGCATGGGTTTATTTCTGGGCTCTCTATTCTGTTCCATTGATCTATGTGTCTTTTTATGCCAATACCATACTGTTTTAATTACTATAGCTTTGTAATATAGTTTGAAATTAGAAACCATGATTCCTCCAGCTTTTTGCTTCTTTCTCAAGATTGCTTTGGCTATTTTGGGTCTTTTATGGTTCCATACAATTTTCAGGATTGTTTGTTCTATTTCTGTGAAAAAATGCCTTTGGAATTTTAATAAGGATTGCATTGAATCTGTATATTGCTTTGGATAGTATGGACATTTTAACAACATTAGTTCTTCCAATCCATGAGCATGGGATATATTTCCATTTATTGTGTCTTTTTCAATTTGTTTCTTTAATGTCTTGTAGTTTTCAATATACAAGTCTTTTACCTCCTTGGTTAAATTTATTCCTAGATATTTTACTCTTTTTGATGCAATTATAAATGGGATTGTTTTCTTAATTTCTCTTTATGATAGTTTATTATTAGTGTATAGAAATGCAACAAATTTTTGTATATTGATTTTGTATCCTGTAACTTTACTGAATTTGTTTATTAGTTATAACAATTTTTAATGGAGTCTTTAGAGTTTTCTATATATAATATCATGTCATCTGCAAATAGTGACAGTTTTACTTCTTCCTTTCCAATTTGGATGGCTTTTATTTCTTTTTCTTGCTTAATTGCTCTAACTAGGACTTCCAATACTGTGTTGAATAAAAATGGCAAGAATGGGCATCCTCGTCTTGTTCCTGATCATAGAGGAAAAGCTTTCGGCTTTTCACTGTTGAGTATGATGTTAGCTATAAGCTTGTCACATATGGTCTTTATTATGTTGAGGTACATTCCCTCTAGACCCATACTGTTGAGAGTTTTTATCGTAAATAGATATTGAATTTTGTCAAATGCCTTTTCTGCATCTATTGAGATGATCATATGATTTTTATCCTTCATTTTGTTAATTGGTGTATCACATTGACTGATTTTGCAGATATTGAACCTTCCTTGCATCCCTGGAATAAGTCCCTCTTGATCAAGGTGTATGGTCCTTTTAATGTATTACTGAATTTGGTTTACTAATATTTTGTTTAGGATTTTTGCATCTATGTTCATCAGGGATATTGGCCTGTAATTTTCTTTTCTTGCATCCTTGTCTGGTTTTGGTATGAAGGTAATGCTGGCTTCATATTTTTTGGAAGAGTCTGAGAAAGATTGGTAGTAATTCTTCTTTGAAATTTTGGTAGAATTTACCAGTGAAGCCATCTGGTCCTGGAGTTTTGTTTATTGGGAGGTTTTTTGTTTTGTTTTGTTTTTAAGTCTAACTTATTTATTTATTTGTTTGTTTATTTTTTGAGGAAAATTGGCCCTGAGCTAACATCTATTGCCAATCTTCCTCTTTTTTCTTTTTTCTCCCCAAAGCCCCAGTACATAGTTGTACATCCTAGTTGTAGGTCCTTCTAGTTCCTCTATGTGGGACACTGCCTCAGCATGGCTTGATGAGTGGTGAGTAGGTCCACACCCAGGATCTGAACCAGTGAACTCCGGGCCACTGAAGCAGAATGCACCATCTTAACTGCTACACCACCAGGCCAACCACTGATGGGAGGTTTTTAATTACTGATTCAATCTCCTTACTAGTAATCAGTCTGTTCATATTTTCTATTTAATCATGATTCAGTCTCAGTAGGTTGTATGTTTCAAGGAATTTATCCATTTCTTCTAGGTTGTCCAGTTGTTGTATATAATTTTTATAGTAGTCTCTTACGATCCTTTGTATTTCTGTGGTATCAATTGTAACATCTCCTCTTTCACTTCCGATTTTATTTGAGTCCTCTTTGTTTTTTCTTGGTGAGTCTAGCTAAAGGTTTGTCAATTTTGTTCATCTTTTCAAAGAATCAGCTCTTAGTTTCAGTGTTTTTGATTTTTAGAATTTCCTTTGTATTCACATCTTTATTTTTTTAGAACAGTTTTATATTCACAGCAAAATTGAGAGGAAAGTAAAGAGATTTCCCATACATACCTTGCCCCCACACATGCAAAGCCTTACCTCATTATCAACATCCCCCAATAGAGTGGTACATTTGTTACAATTGATGAAGCTACAATGCCACATCATAATCACCCAGAGTCCATAGTTTACATTACAGTCCACTCTTGGTGTTGTACATTCCTTGGGTTTGGAAAAATGTATAATGACTTGCATCCATCATTATAGCATCTTACTGAATATTTATACTAACCTAAAAATCCTCTGCTCCACCTATTCATCCATCACTCCCCAACTCCTAGCAACCACTGATCATTTTACTGTCTCCACAGTTTTTCCTTTTCCAGAATGTCATATGATTGGAATCATGCAGTATGTAGCCTTTTCAGACTGGCTTCTTTCACTTAGTAATATGAATTTAAGGTTCTTCCATGTCTTTTCATGGCTTGATAGCGCATTTCTCTTTAGTGCTGAATAATATTCCATTGTTTAGATGTACCACACTTTATCCATTCACTTACTGAAGGACATCTTGGTTGTTTCCAAGTCTTGGCAACCATACATAAAGCTGCTATAAACACCTATGTGCCAGTTTTTGTGTGCAGATAACTTTTCAATTCCTTTGGGTAAATACCAAGGAGCATGATGGCTGGATTGCTTAGTAAGAGTATGTTTAGTTTTGTAAGAAACCACCAAACTGTCTTCCAAAGTAGCTGTACCATTTTGCATTCCCACCAGCAATGAATGAGAGTTCTTGCTGCTCCACATCCTCACCAGCATTTGATGACGTCAGTGTTTCAGATTTTGGCCATTCTAATAAGTGTGTAGTGATATCTCATTGTTTTTGTGTGTGTGTGTGTGTGTCAAGATTAGCCCTGAGCTAACATCTAACGCCAATCCTCCTCTTTTTGCTGAGGAAGATTGGCCCTGGGCTAACATCCGTGCCCATATTCCTCTGTTTTATATGGGATGCCGCCACAGCATGGCTTGACAAGCAGTGTGTTGGTGCGCACCCAGGATCCAAACCTGCGAACCCCAGGCCGCCAAAGCTGAGCGCACACACTTAACCACTACGCCACCAGGCCAGCCCCATCATTGTTGTTTTAATTTGTATTTCCCTGATGAAATATGATGTGGAGCATCTTTTCATATGCTTTCTTGCCATCTGTATATCTTTTTTGATGAGGTGTGTCTGTTAAGGTCTTTGGCCCATTTTTTTAATTGTATTGTTTGTTTTCTTATTGTTTCTTTTAATATTTTGGATAACAGTCCTTTATCAGGTATGTGTTTTGCAAATATTTTCTGCCAATCTGTGGCTTGTCTTCTCATTTTCTTGATTCATTTTTGTTTTTAGTCTATTTTCTCTCTGTTGTTCAGATGGAGTAATTTTTATTGTTCTGTCTTCAAGTTCACTGGTTTTTTTCTTCTATCCCTGCCATTCTGCTGTTGAGCCTATCCATTGAGTTTTTTATTTTGGTTATTGTATTTTAGTTCTTAAACTTCCATTTGGTTCTTCTTTATATCTTCCATTTCTATTCTGACACTTTTATCTCTTTTTCTTTTTCTCTAATTTTCTTTCTCTATTTCTTTGCTGAGACTTTTGTTTGTTGTGAGGTTTTTGATTATTGATTCAATATCCTTACTAGTAATCAATCTGTTCAGATTTTCTATTTCATCTTGATTCAATCTTGGTAGGTTGTATGTTTCTAGAAACTTATCCATTTCTTCTAATTTGTCCAATTTGTTGACATACAATTGTTCATAGTAGTCTCTTATGATCCTTTGTATTTCTGAGGTATCAGTTGTAACTTCTCCTCCTTCATTTCTGATTTTATTTATTTTCCTCTCCCCTTGCTGGAAGCACAAGAGAATCTTTCTCCAGTCTTCACAGTGAGAACCTGGTAGAGCTCTTAAAGGTAAAAGTCATGAAAGCCTGGGGGCCCCTCAAGACTGGCCCCCCTTGGAGTTTTTAGGTCTTAAATTAGTTCACACTGAGCCTCTTGCAGTCTGTCAATTACAGTTTTAAAGTGTTCTTACTGATACTGGCTTCAGCTGCAGGCTTCTACTCCTGGTATGCTATGATTCTCTGTATCTACCCGTCTGTCTCTCCATCTTTCAAACCAGCAGTTTGCATTGTGACCTCAATTCTCTGATGGATCTAAGAAGAGTTGATTTAAGTTTGTTCAACTTTTTTCTTGTTGTGAGTATGGGAGTGACAACTTCCAAGCTCTTGACATGTCAAACCAGAAACTGGAAGTATATAAATTTATTTTTAAGTATTCAAAACATATCTAGAATAAATGAATCTTTCTGAAGTTTCAGCTTATGTTAAAATACCTATGATCTATGTGACCTTGTACAATTTATTTAATCCACCTCTTCATCTTTAAAATAAGCCTATGGGCCGGCCCCATGGCTTAGCGGTTAAGTGAGCACGCTCCGCTACTGGCAGCCCGGGTTCAGATCCTGGGCGCACACCGACGCACCGCTTCTCCGGCCATGCTGAGGCCGCGTCCCACATACAGCAACTAGAAGGATGTGCAACTATGGCATGCAACTATCTACTGGGGCTTTGGGGGAAAAAAAAAGGAGGAGGATTGGCAATAGATGTTAGCTCAGAGCCGGTCTTCCTCAGCAAAAAGAGGAGGATTAGCACGGATGTTAGCTCAGGGCTGATCTTCCTCACATACATACATACATACATAAATAAATAAAATAAGGATAATATTATCTATTTTGCTGGATTATTATAAGACCTAAATGAGATATATATAGCAACTAACACAGTGCATGGCTCATATATATTTAATAAATGTTAGCTTTAGTTATGTCATTTATCTTCATCAGAACCCAAACCCATGAATAGAGACAAAATATATAGTGTTCCCTAATTTAGAAGACGAAGAATCATAAGAAAAGGTTCACTTGCCCTGTGGTCAGTTTGTGGTTGAGTCGGGACCAGAATCTGGCTAGGACTGCTGCTGGCTTCCATGGCCCTGATGCTGTGACAAGACCCCCATTTCTTAATGACAGACAGCAAATTGCCTGCCCACATTGAGCAAAACCTGTCAGATCTCAATTTTACTCCTATCAAAGCAGTCCCAGGGATTACACAGCTGTCTGTCCCATTCTGATACATTTGTGGTTTTGCCTTCAGAAAGCATGATGATTACAAATAGAGGGAATTAGAATGATGTAGAAATGTAGCCTGTTACCATAGAAACAGACATGTGACAGTGGTAGTGCTCTGAGTAGGTGTGAAAAAGGTTTTGAAGCATAATAGAGAAAATAATTCAATATGTCTAAAAGGTTATAGAACTCAGTAGAGGTTACTGTTTTTGCTCTGGGTCAAGATGCACATATCTAGTATGGGATAGTTCTAGCTCCCTGGCATTCTCTCTCTAGAAGCTGGAAAACTACAATGGCCTCAAGCAAAAGAAATGGGTGTGGCAGATATAGAGCCAGGGCTTAGAGGTCCATGTTGAAACTCATAAGAATTATTTACTGGCCGTGGTGATCTATATTAGAACAAGAAGGAACTCCTATACTGCTGAGATGATATACTTGTTAACATTTGTGGGAAATGTGATACCATCTAATGACAATCTTGCCCATACTTTTTTAGCCTCATTTGTCCACTGAGTATATGCTCTCTGAGAGCTTTTCTGTGACACAGGAAGGAGTGGAAGAAAAAACTGGCTTTGAGCCCCTGTTGCTCTCAGCACTCTTCACGTCATGGTCATTTTGAAAAATAAAAATTTGAGTTAGATCCTTACCTCACACTGTATTCCAAAATCCATACCAGATTAGTTAAAGATTTAAATATTTAAAAAATGAAATCATAAAAGTACTATAAAAAATATAAAGTTACCTATACAATGCTAGTGTATCCATATTAAAAATGACAATGTAGAAATGTAGTTATTGACAGAAAAAGTTATCAAACACTTTTATTTGATCCCATTTTTTAAAAGTACATATTTATATGCATAGATAATTTCTCGATATGCATAAAAATGTTAATAGTGGCTAATTATGGGTAATCTAATAAGCTATTTTTTCCTTTTTGCTCCCCTTTTTTATGTATGTATATATGCATGCATTTACGTATGTATAATTAATAGGTATTTCCTGTATGAAAATAGTAGAAGTTGGGGGGCTGGCCCTATGGCATAGTGGTTAGGTTCAGCTCATCCACTTTGGCAGCCTGGGTTCACAGGTTCGGATCCCGGGTGCAGACCTACACCACTCGTCAGCCGTGCTGTGGCGGCAGCCCACATACAAAATAGAGGAAGACTGGCACAGATGTTAGCTCAGGGCTAATCTTCCTCAAGCAAAAAAAGAGGAAGATTGGCAACAGATGTTAACTCAGGGCAAATCTTCCTCAGCAATAATAATAATAATAATAGAAGTTAAGAAAAATGTTTAAATTTCCCTTTCCCTCTTTTCACTTGTGGATTTAGGTCAAACTTCCTCTAGGAAGTTTTTTTTTTTTTTTTCCTCAACTAGTCAGTATGATTCCTTAAGTCTCCCCTCTTTTGTATTTTCCTATCCAACTGTAAGTTCCTTGAGGATAGAGTTGTGTTTCATTATTTACTGTGCTACCTTCCATAGGTGTGCTCAGTAAGGACTGGTTTCTTGGTGATGGTCTGATTTCCTCAAAGCCTGCTTTGAAGTCTGATGTAACAGTGCTAACCCTTTAACCAGCTGAAATGGTCAGAAACTTGGCCAGGGCTAGCACAACTTGTCTATGAGGGCAATGTGGCTGTAATGGCTGTCGTCCCACTGCTCTCCCAGGCTGAAGTGCCTGACTGGCTGGATGGTAGCTGGCTGATGAGGTTGGGCCTTTCTGTGTAAACCCTTCCCCAGATAACTTTCTTGTTCAAGGAGGTCGCCCTTGTCGGGTTGAGTTGCTGCCTCTTAGTCAGTCATATCTGCATAGCTGTGCTTCCTTGCCAGAACCTCCATGCACATTCTCAAGAACTCTCAATGCTGTTAAAAAACTAAAGGATAAGCAGCAAAGAAACTTCTTTGGACTGGGAGGAGAGAAAAGGAGAAAAAACAAGGATAAAAGAATGGAGATTCATGACCTTGAGTGCAGTAGGTTGCTAAACCCAACCTAAAATATCCCCTGCATATAATAATACCTACTGTTGCACGTGAAATTACTTTGTCAGGGAAGTCTACACAGACACTGGTTTTCAAGGGACCTGTGAAAGCTCTGATGGCCACACTGGCAGCCCTCCAGGTTAGAGACTTTGCTGACTTCTGATTGAGCCTGCTCAGGTAGAACCTCTGATAGAGCCTGCTCTTATAGGTAAAGATCATTCCAGGCTTGTTGCAAGGATAAAATGACATGATAGATGGAAATAGGTCTTATAAACTATAAAACAATATACAAATGCTTGGTATTCTTTTTGTAGGTTCCTGAGGGCAATAACAGTGGTCTAATGTTGTCGAATAGTGTCTTCATGGGAGTTTGGAACAGATTTAAAATACCTGTATCTAAAGAAAATCAAATCTACCTACAGAATGAAGAGAATTGAGTCTGCAGGAGGGTAAAACATGTCTGGGAGATACCTAAACTGTATGTCTGGGGAGAGGTTGTCACCTAACTATATGAGAAAAGTCTTGGGCTCTCTGAGTGCCCTCAACTGATTAGAATTGTTTTCTTTAGAAATAATTCCCAAAAATGCTTGTGATTTCACTGTCGATGAAACTGTTGACACTTCTTTTAAAGTGTTTGTTGACTTATGGCAAATTACAGGGGGAGTGCATGTGGCCCCTAGATGAATGTATTATGGTTGCACTGTTTTAATAACTAGCAATCTAAATCACAATAAGGAAGAGACTAAAAAGTAAACTGCCGCTGCTCTGCTCCTTCCGTGAAAATGACCCTTTTTTCCTTCCAGCTGCAACACATGAGACTTCATGTCAGTTCCCCCCCTGAATGCATGACTCTTCAATCTCAGGACTCGCAGAATTAATGAAATGCCGTCCTAAGGTTGTTGAGTTCTGCGTTTCTGGGCATTTCATCTCTATGGAGAAGCACCCATTCCCTCACTCCACAGACTGGGGCTGAAAGATTTTTCTTCCTAGGGAAGAATCTTCCTTGTACCTTTCTTGTTACAACAGTCAGAAACAGACTAGAGAGGTTGGATAGTTAGGAGATACCTTGCCAATAACCTGACCCTTGGTGTGGGGCTCCCTCAAATTTGCAGTATCTTGAAGGTCCCTCCTGTGACTGTCTTGAAGAATGAACTTTCTGTTAATTTTCCATTTTCTTTTTTTAACAGGTCCAGTTAAAAATAAGAAAAAGGGTAAGTTAAGCTTTTGGTTTTATAAAATTGCTGTCATGTCGTGTCTTTTCTAAAATTAGAAGAAAAAAATCAAAGGAGTAGGATTTTGATATTATATTCTTTCAATGCTGGTTGTCCATTATTTTATTCAACTACGTGTGATCTTCTTGAGTATTTTAGCTTCCAAGGAACAAGAAATAGAAATCGTTTTTCAGTGATGATCCATGAAAGATAGAATTGCTTCTCTAGCGACATGTGAAAGTCATTTTGGTTTTTCTTTCTTGCTCCCTCTTTTGTACAACTCAGTTTACATCTCTTTCCTTCATTCTTCCTTACTCTTTCCCCTGCCCTTCTCCTTTCTCCTTTTTTCCCTTCCTTTATCAAATCAGTATTCAGGTATGAATGAGGTCCTGAGACAGCTTGTAGGGACTAGGTATGCTACCTCCTGAGAGATGTCAGTACCCTATTTCTTGGCCTAAAAGCCATCCCTATCCTATTTCTCAGATAGTCAGGGAAGGTATTTCTTGCTTTGGGGTTTCAATATCATTTTCTCTATAATGAAAAACTAAGCTGGAGTAATAGCCTGATCTTTTAGCCTTTTTAAGGAAGCTTCTAGTTGAACGGTCCATTGTGCATTGTTGGGTCAGTAAGTCTCCATTGTACTTGTAATGGGACTGGCCCAAGAGCTTGTACGAGTGCTTGCTTACATGAAGAGGAAAACCCAAAGACAGAACAGGTTCTAAAAGACAAGACTAGGCAATATGGTCCACTCCTTAGGACTAAAAGAACCAACTACAAAACCAGTTTTAAATATCTATTCATTTCTGTGTTCTGACCTGGAAGGAAGATAGAGTGAAATCAATGATTTTTCATTAAAATGCTTTAAGTGAAACGATTCTGTCTGTTAAGATTTCTGGACCTTTATAGAGTATATTATCAACCCCAGACTAGGCCAAAAAGACGGGCTTCAGCCACCACCTACCACTTCTCTGAACACTAGGGTACTCTGGTGGCTTGAGGTGCCATGGATCACATGGAAAATCTGTGTCCCTGTTGTAAAGAAGCTGAGGAAAGGCTTGGCCTCCTGAGGACCTGAGCTGAACAAAGTTGGAAAACAGCCAGAGAGCTGGAGTCAGTGAGGAAATCTTTCTCTGTAGGGCCTGGGCATTCACCAAGATATTCTGTCTTTTAAGAAACTAAATTTGACTTTTTAAGCATGTACTTTTTAACTCTTGCCACATCCCTTTAACACCGAATTATAAGAAACCTAGAAAGCTCACCTGGTTTGGACATGGACACCCTCTGCTCCTAACACAAACCCAGGGATAACTTCCCTTCTTAATAGGTAGACTTGAGAGCACTTTTTAATTACAGACACTCATTTTTTTCCACTTGCTCATTCACTAGACAGTGAATAAGCATCTTATATTTGTCAGGAATAGAGATATAGAGATAAAGAAAAATGGTTTCTGCCCTCAAAAATCTCCCAGTGTAATTTGAATCGTGGAAGTACACACAAATAATTACAGTACAGTGTAAAAAATGCTATCATAGAAGCATGAACAGGGTGCTGTGGCAGCACAGAGAAGGAGCAAGTACTTCTCTCTGGAAAAGTGAGGGACCACATCTCAGAGAAAACAGCATTTGACCTGGATTTTGAAGGGTGATAAAAAAAATAGAGGGAAGGACATTCTAGCAAAGGGAACAGCATACTCAAATCTTTCAGAGGTATGAAAGAACATGGCATGTTTAGAAGAACAGCAAGTAGGCTAGTGATTTAACAGAGTGTAGAGCATGTGTGTGGTAGGGAGCAGCACCCAGTTGCAGTGTTATCCAATGGGTAAGCACTGAGAGAATACACTTGCTAGTGGCAATAGAAGGTGATTGTTTAGGCTAGAATCTCTGGAATTACAACTCAGAGATTCCAATGCCTCTGACAGGGCATTGACAGTACCCGGATCACTGCCTGGTACTGCTACCTTGTATTGGGCCATTATTGGAAGGAGAATACATACAGGTCCTAAACATTTATTTTGGCTGAAAGTAATTTAGAAGCCATTTAATACAGATTTCCTTGGACACAGTGAAAAGGCACATGCCTAAAGAGGTAAGTTGAGTCGTTCATTTAATTTCCATCCTTTAATGGAATTTTCCCCCCTCACAACTAATTCACTCATGCACACACACTTTTTGTCTCTCTCACTCACTTTTGCTCTCTCGCTTTTAGGTGTTCTTTCAGCAATTTGGGCTTCGCCTAAAGGTTAGGAAAATGCTCCTTTCATGAAATTTAGCTTTGAAAAGAATGTATATATTCTTTCATCTAAGACTAACAGGGTAACTTTCTAAGTACAAAAGTCTCTGGGCTTTTTATCATGAGGTGTTCTGTTAAAGAAGGAAATCCAGAGAAAGAATTCAATCCTCTAGTCATCCTCTTGGTCCAGGGGTTATTTTGTACATGCTCCTCTCCAACTTTCAGTAAGTATGCAAGTACAAGAAGCACATTTGCCTAAACCTGGTTGCAGAGGAGCAAAGAGGACCAGCTGCAGAACTAGATCACAGCAGGAGCTTTTTCCCAAATGCCTTCTAACATTTTCATAAGTAAACATTCTCTGTTTACACTGCAACCATTATTCTCTTTGACTGGAGGAGTTTCTGGCTGTAATTCTTCCAAAATTATATTAGCAATCACGGGAGACTCATAGTCTTGACACTGAAGTTTGTACTACCCCCAGAACAACCTCTAGCTCGAAAATCACTGTTAGGCCTAGAAATTCTTGGACATAGGACCACCTAATATGCACTGTCCTCTGTGTCTACACCACCCAGAGAACAGTGAGGGAGAAGCAAACCTTACAACCAGGCTAGGGAAGTTTCCTGACTGCCAGGGGTAAGGCAGCCCTCCTTATGGAACCTCAGTCTTGGGAGGAAACAGAGAGAGAAATCATCGAGGCCAAGCTCCTCATTTCACTGATGGAGAAACTAAGGCTCAGGGAGAGGAAGGGATTTGCCCAAAGTGTGTCCATGGTAGAGCTGGGGCTTTCAGCCTTATCTCCTGACTACAGATTCCGTGTTCTTTCCACTACACTAGCTGGAATTGAAACTTGGGCACTGAATAAGCCTGACTTGGAAGCTGCCCAAATCTGAAGGGAGATGGCTTTCCTGTTCAGCATCTTGAAATTAGCTAGATCTAGAAACTGGGCAGATCTAATCTTTTGCTGCTAAGTGCAGGGAAAATGCTAAATCTCTGCCTCTAGTTCTTTAAGGCTACAGGGACTCTCGCTGAGAAAAGGCTCTCTGGACCTTCCTTTCTTTCCTCCCTGGGGAAGGGGCCCCACAATGACCCCATTGTTTCCTTCCAAACGCAGATGTGGTTAGACAGGTCAACTGGCCTCTTGAGTGGTGTTGCCATAGAGATTGGGTTTCTTCAACATACGGCATTATTCTTAAAGAAGGACCTGATAAATCAGGACAGGATTCTCCTGCCATAGAGTCTGAGGAGCAGGAAGTTGGAGTCAGTAAGAAGGTATTTAAGTGAGACTTAAGAGGTTTATATTTAAAACTAAGAAAATACCACAGGTGAAGACACTGTGATGGAGTCTGGTAAAAGGCTTCCATTCCTGGGACTTCCACAAAATTGTAAGAAAGTGATGAAGGGAAGAAGACTCCCACCTGTGACCACCTGTAGTGCTTGAATCGGGCTGCACAGAGCAGAGGAAGTAAACAGGAGGACTGGAGGTTTTGATTCAAGACCACAATTATGACTCAGTTAACATAACTACATTCTGGTAGGAATGTTGGAAGGACTGGAATATGGACTGGGAAGGCCGAGACTGTTCTGAAAAGACAGTGAGGAGGAATAGGGGAAAAGTTGGTGGGCTTGATTAATAATACATTCAAGAATATGGCCTCTGAGGAAAGACTCTGGGAAGCTGGATTATTTAGCCTATAATAATGGAGGTTGATAGGTGACTTAATGTCTTTGAGCATATGAGAGTTATTATGTGTATGATGGTAGCTATTCTTCTCTATCTACACAAAGAACTGATTAAGAGCTTAAACTGCCACGGGAGGGATTTCAGTTAAATATACAGAAGCACTTTCTAACAGTGAGGGGTGATAAATATCAGAACATGTTACCAAGGGAGTTTGCAGAATTTGCTTTCCCAAGGATCTTTAAAAATAGGGTTTAGAGAGGTCAGCTGAGAAAGCAAAACCTGCCTGCTGCCCCCTCCTCAGCTCTTTCTCTGCCTCCCCTTCTTTCCTTATGTTTCTCTCTCTCTCTCTCTCCCCCTCTCCCCCACCCCGCCACACGCCCCACCACCTCTCAACTCCCAAACTCCTTCCCGTTCCTCATTTCTAGCTAGCACCACTTCCATCCCAACCCCCGGTTCCTGTATATCCTGATTCCTATAGGAAACCTTCCTGGAGCTGATGTTATTCCTAAGGTCAGGCTGTTCTCCTAGCTTCCTCTTATCATCCACATCAAGTCCACCAAACTGGGCAGTAAACATGAAAGCTATACTCTTCAACAATAGCCCAATTCTCAATTCAAAAAGTGACCCGTAGGTCTGGCTACTTGGTAATTCTGATCCTTTGGACTCAGCTGAAATATAACCTCCTTTTTTTTTTTTTTTTTTATTGATGTTTTAATGGTTTCTAACATTGTGAAATTTTGGGTTGTACATTTTTGTTTGTCCATCACCCCATATATGACTCCCTTCACCCCTTGTGCCCACCCCCCACCCCCACTGCCCGGGTAACCACAGTCCAGTTTTCTCTGTCCATGTGTTGGTTTATATTCCACATATGAGTGAGATCATACAGTGTTTGTCTTTCTCTTTCTGGCTTATTTCACTTAACATAATACGCTCCAGGCCCATCCATGTTGTTGCAAATGTGACGATTTTGTCTTTTTTTATGGCTGAGTAGTAGTCCATTGTATATATATACCACATTTTCTTAATCCAGTCGTCAGTCGAGGGACACTTAGGTTGCTTCCACTTCTTGGCTATGGTGAATAATGCTGCAATGAACATAGGGGTGCATAAGCCTCTTTGGATTGTTGATTTCAGGTGCATTGGATAGATTCCCAGTAGTGGGATGGCTGGATCATAGGGCATCTCTATTTTTAATTCTTTGAGGAATCTCCATACCGTTTTCCATAGAGGCTGCACCAATTTGCATTCCCACCAGCTGTGTATGAGGGTTCCTGTTTCTCCACATCCTCTCCAACATTTGTTGTTTTTTGTCTTGGTGATTATAGCCATTCTAACGGGCGTGAGGTGGTATCTTAGTGTTGTTTTGATTTGCATTTCCCTGATGATTAGTGATGTTGAGCATCTTTTCATGTGCCTATTGGCCATCTGTATATCTTCCTTGGAGAAGTGTCTGTTCATTTCCTCTGCCCATTTTTTGATCGGGTTGTTTGTTTTTTTGTTGTTCAATTGTGTGAGTTCTTTATATATTATGGAGATCAACCCCTTGTCAGATGTATGTTTTGCAAATATTCTCTCCCAGCTGGTTGGTTGTTTGTTCATCTTGATTCTGGTTTCATTTGTCTTATAAAAGCTCTTTAATCTGATAAAGTCCCACTTGTTTATTTTTTCTTTAGTTTCCCTAGTCTGAGTAGGCATGTCATCCGCAAAGATTCCTTTAAAACCAATGTCAAATAGTGTGTTGCCTATATTTTCTTCTATGAGTTTTATAGTTTCAGGTCTCACCTTCAGGTCTTTGATCCATTTTGAGTTAATTTTTGTGAATGGCAATAGCACATGGTCCACTTTCATTCTTTTGCATGTCCAGTTTTCCCAACACCATTTATTGAAGAGACTTTCCTTTCTCCATTGCATGTTCTTAGCACCTTTGTCGAAAATTAGCTGTCCGTATATGTGTGGTTTTATTTCTGGGCTTTCAATTCTGTTCCATTGATCTGTGTGTCTGTTTTTGTACCAGTACCATGCTGTTTTGATTACTATTGCTTTGTAGTATGTTTTGAAGTCAGGAATTGTGATGCCTCCTGCTTTGTTCTTTTTCTTTAGGATTTCTTTAGCTATTCGGGGTCTTTTGTTGCCCCATATGAATTTTAGTATTCTTTTTTCTGTTTCTGTGAAGAATGTCATTGGGATTCTGATTGGGATTGCATTGAATCTGTAGATTGCTTTAGGTAATATAGACATTTTAACTATGTTTATTCTTCCAATCCACGTGCATGGGATATCTTTCCATTTCTTTATGTCATCGTGGATTTCCCTCAATAATGTCTTGTAGTTCTCATTGTATAGGTCCTTCACCTCCTTGGTAAGATTTATTCCTAGGTATTTTATTCTTTTTGATGCAATTGTAAATGGTATTATCTTTTTGAGCTCTCTTTCTGTTAGTTCATTATTAGCATATAGAAATGCAACTGATTTTTGTAGATTGATTTTGTACCCTGCAACTTTGCTGTAGTTGTTGATTGTTTCTAACAGTTTTCCAACAGATTCTTTAGGGTTTTCTATATATACAATCATGTCATCTGCAAATAGTGAGAGTTTCACTTCTTCGTTACCTATTTGGATTCCTTTTATTCCTTTTTCTTGCCTAATTGCTCTGGCCAAAACCTCCAGTACTATGTTGAACAGGAGTGGTGAGAGTGGGCAGCCCTGCCTCGTTCCTGTTCTCAGAGGAATGGCTTTCAGTCTTTCCCCGTTGAGTATGATGTTGGCTGTGGGTTTGTCATATATGGCCTTTATTATGTTGAGGTACTTTCCTTCTATTCCCATTTTATTGAGAGTTTTTATCATAAATGGATGTTGTATCTTGTCAAATGCCTTCTCTGCATCTATTGAGACGATCATGTGGTTTTTATTCTTTGTTTTGTTGATGTGATGTATCACGTTGATGGATTTGCAGATGTTGAACCATCCCTGCGTCTCTGGTATAAATCCCACTTGATCATGGTGTATGATCTTTTTAATATATTGTTGTATTCGGTTTGCCAATATTTTGTTGAGGATTTTTGCATCAATGTTCATCAGCAATATTGGCCTGTAATTTTCTTTCTTTGTATTGTCTTTGTCTGGTTTTGGTATCAGGGTGATGTTGGCCTCATAGAATGATTCAGGAAGTGTTCCATCTTCCTTTATTTTTTGGAATAGTTTGAGGAGGATGGGTATTAAATCTTCTTTGAATGTTTGGTAAAATTCACTGGAGAAGCCATCTGGTCCTGGACTTTTATTTTTTGGGAGGTTTTTGATTACTATTTCAATCTCTTTACTTGTTATTGGTCTATTCAGATTCTCCATTTCTTCTTGGTTCAATTTTGGGAGGTTGTAT
Organism: Diceros bicornis minor; assembly: GCF_020826845.1. Taxonomy (NCBI): domain Eukaryota; kingdom Metazoa; phylum Chordata; class Mammalia; order Perissodactyla; family Rhinocerotidae; genus Diceros; species Diceros bicornis. The sequence goes on from NC_080781.1 coordinate 63,433,778, forward strand.
AAGTCTAAGAATTTATCCATTTCTTCTAGATTGTCCAATTTGTTGGCATATAATTTCTCATAGTATTCTCTTATAATCCTCTGTATTTCCATGGTATCCGTTGTAATTTCTCCTCTTTCATTTCTAATTTTATTTACTTGAGCCTTTTCTCTTTTTTTCTTAGTAAGCCTGGCTAAGGGTTTATCTATTTTGTTTATCTTCTCGAAGAACCAACTCTTTGTTTCATTAATCCTTTCTACTGTTTTTTTGGTCTCAATATCATTTATTTCTGCTCTGATTTTTATTATTTCTCTCCTTCTGCTGGCTTTGGGCTTTGTTTGTTCTTCTTTTTCTAGTTCTGTTAGGTGTAATTTAAGGTTGCCTATTAGGGCTTTTTCTTGTTTGTTAAGGTGGGCTTGTATCGCTATGAGTTTCCCTCTCAGGACCGCTTTTGCTGCATCCCATATGGTTTGATATGGCATGTTATCATTTTCGTTTGTTTCCAGATAGTTTTTGATTTCTCCTTTAATTTCATCAATGATCCATTGGTTGTTCAGTAGCATGTTGTTTAATCTCCACATTTTTGTCCTTTCCCAGTTTTTTTATCCTGGTTCATTTCCAGTTTCATAGCCTTATGGTCCGAAAAGATGCTTGTTATGATTTCAATCTTCTTAAATTTATTGAGGCTTGCTTTGTTTCCCAACATATGGTCTATCCTAGAGAATGTTCCATGTGCGCTTGAGAAGAATGTGTAGTCAGCTGTTTTTGGGTGGAGTGCTCTGTATATGTCTACTAGGTCCATCTCGTCCAGTTTTTCATTTAAGTCTAATATTTCTTTATTAACTTTTTGTCTGGATGATCTATCCATTGCTGTAAGTGGGGTGTTAAGATCCCCTACTATTATTGTGTTGTTGTTGATTTCTCCTTTTAGGTTTGTTAATAGTTGTTTTATGTACATTGGTGCTCCTATGTTGGGTGCATATATATTTATAAGTGATATGTCTTCTTGATGGAGTGTCCCTTTTATCATTATGTATTTCCCTTCTTTGTCTTTCTTAACCTGTTTTATCTTGAAGTCTACTTTGTCTGATATGAGTATGGCAACACCTGCTTTCTTTTGTTTGCCATTAGCTTGGAGTATTGTCTTCCATCCTTTCACTCTGAGCCTGTGCTTGTCTTTAGTGCTAAGATGTGTTTCCTGAAGGCAGCATATTGTTGGGTCTTGCTTTTTAATCCATCCTGCCACTCTGTATCTTTTGATTGGAGAGTTCAATCCATTTACATTTAGGGTAATTATTGAAATATGAGGGCTGAATGTTGCTGTTTTGTCACTTATTTTCTGGTTCTTTTGCATTTCCTTTGTTTCTTGTCCCATTTGTTTTGGACTGCCAATTCAGTTTGGTTGTTCTGTCTTATGATTCTTCTAGTTTTCTCTTTGTTTATCATATGTGGTTTTAATTTGATTATTTGTTTAGTGGTTACCTTGAGGTTTGGGCAAAAAATCTTCTGTATGAGATAGTCCATTATCTGATAGCCTCCTATTTCCTTATACTAAGTCAATTCAGTCACTTTCCTCTTCCCCTTCTAAGTTGCTCTTGTTATACCTTATTCGATCTTGTGTTGTGGCTGTGTGTTTACAGTGATGAGGTTAAATTTATTTTTGGTGAATTTCTTCCTTTGATCTTTGAGTTTAGTATTTAAGTGGTTGCTAACCTATTCCGGTAAAGATCTACTATTTCTCTGATTTTGTCTACCCACTTTTCTCCTTACTCCAAGCTTTGTGTTCCCTTTCTCTTCTTTTTTTCAGGCCTGAGGGCCTTCTTGAGTATTTCTTGTAGTGGGGGTCTCGTGGCCATGAACTCTCTTAGCTTTTGTTTATCTGGGAGAGTTACTATTTCTCCATCATATTTGAAGGATATTTTTGCTGGATAGAGTATTCTTGGCTGAAAGTTTTTGTCTTTTAGTGTTTTGAATATATCATTCCAGTCTCTTCTAGCCTGAAAAGTTTCTGTTGAGAAATCCGCTGAGAGCCTGATGGGAGTTCCTTTGTACGTTATTTTTTGTTTTTGTCTAGCTGCCCTTAATAGTGTTTCTTTGTCGTTGACCCTGGCTAGCCTTACCACTAGGTGTCGTGGTGAAGGCCTTTGTCTGTTAACATATATAGGTGTCCTGTTGGCTTCGCTTACTGGTATTTCCTGCTCCTTCCCCAGATTTGGGAATTTTTCAGCAATTATTTCCTTGAATAGGCTCTCTGTTCCTCTTTCCCTCTCCTCTCCCTCAGGAATACCTATAATTCTTATGTTACATTTTCTAATAGAGTCAGATATTTCTCGGAGTCTTTCTTCATTTCTTTTTAGTCTTAGTTCTCTCTCTTCTTCCATCTGGAGTATATCTGTATTCCTATCCTTTAAAGTACTAATTCTTTCCTCCATATTGTCAGCTCTGTTCTTTAAAGATTCCAGATTCTCCTTTATCTCCTCCATTGTGTTCTTCATCTCCATCAGCACTGATTGGTTTTTCTTTATGATTTCAATCTCTTTTGTGAAGAAACTCCTAATCTCATTGAATTGTTTGTCTGTGTTGTCTCGTATTTCGTTGAGTGTTTTTATGATAGCTATTTTGAAATCTCTGTCATTTAGTTTATGGATTTCTGTGTCTTCGGGGTTGATTTCTGGGTGCTTGTCATTTTGTTTCTGGTCTGGTGATTTCATATATTTTTGCATTGTGGTTCCTGTGTTGGTTTTGTTTTTCCTCATCCTGGAAGTCTCTGGTTGCAATTTCCACCTGCCGCCACTGTCTGGTGGTAAAGGGCTGTGTAGTCTAAGCCCCCTGCGCTCTGCCCCAGTTTTTCTGCTGCGATCCGCAGTTTTGTTTTGTTTTGTTTTGGTTTTTTTCCCCACTGCGATCCACGGGTCCAGTCCAGTTTGTTCAGGTCTGCCTCGGATCGCTAGGTCTGGTCGAGCTGCAGACTCCGGGTTGCGGGGAGGGGGGAGCTCTCTCTTTTGCCCTCTGGGTCCCTGACGTGGGAGGCTTCTCGTTTGCCCCTCTTTATCCGCTCTCTGGGGTGCTCAGATGTTGATGGTAGCCCTGTGGCTCCTCTGAGCCCTCTGTGCGGGAGTTTCCCACTGGCTGAGAGAGCCCGAAGAGCTACAGTTTCCCACCGAGGGCCGCCCCTCCCCCCTCTCTGGGAGCCGCGCGGACCGGGATCGCTGATCTGATGGGGAGGGAGTGGAGTTCTCCTTACCTCTCCCCACTTCCTCCGGGGGCCCAGCACGTTCCGCTCTAAGATGTGCGGCAGTGTGGATCCCTCCGCTCTAGGTTTTCACTGTCTGGGATTCCGTTGTTGGTCTGTGGCTGTTGCTTTTGTTGTATCTTGTGGGGGAAGAATTCACGGGAAAGCTCACTCCGCCATGATGCTGACGTCACTCCCTGTAACCTCCTTTTTGACGCCTTCCCTGACCTCTTCAGCTTTTTGTCCATACCATTAATGTGACACTTCTACTATCCTGTGACTGTGTCTATTTCCCCACTAGACTGAGCTCCTTGAGGGTCATTTATTTCTAGATCTTTAAACCCAGCTCTGTAAGTGATTATTCATGAAGGGGGGAAGGGAGTGTGTGTGTCTATCATGTGTGATAAAGATGTCTACCTCTTTAACAGCAAGAACTCCCAGAGGGCTGACTTTGTGTCATTGGAAGTCTGTAGAACTCTTGATGGTACATTCTCAGTCAATACCTACAAATGTAACACCAAATCTTGTCTTTCAGGAAAGAAGGCAGGCCCTCCTGGGCCCAATGGCCCCCCAGGACCTCCAGGACCTCCCGGACCCCAGGGACCCCCAGGGATTCCAGGGATTCCTGGAATTCCAGGAACAACTGTTATGGGACCACCTGGCCCTCCAGGTCCTCCTGGTCCTCAAGGACCCCCTGGCCTCCAGGGACCTTCTGGTGAGTTCCTCTGTCTCTCCACCCCCACTAAGCTCCTTACACGTACTTTAATAGAGCAAGAGTGGGTGATCTTGAGAGCAGTTTTAAATGGTGGTGATGGCATTGGTGTGCAATAAGAAATGCGGTTCTAGCTCAGTGTAGAGCTAGGAATTGAACAAGCCAGTAGGGCCTGCCCTGCCCTAACTTCTTGTTTATACCAACTTGTCAAGGACAGGCCACTTGTTCTTGACCTGTATCAACTCTTCCATCACAAGCCCTCCCTGACTCTAGGCCTCCCTGTAGTGGGCCAGTAAACTCATGTGAGCCAGAGACAGAGGCTCTGAGGGTTCACTGGAGTTCCTGTGGGGGATGGATTTGGACTGCTCAGATTCCCAGAATCTAGCTCCACATGCTGATGTTTGATTGGAAACAGGCTATAGGGAGGAATGTTGGGGACTGGACAAAACAACAAGTCCTAGAACAGTCTCATCGCATGAACTCTGAAGTGCCTTTACAATAGAGGTAGACAAGTAGTTACTGATTGTCAAGGAGTTGCAAACTTACAAGTCACTCAGGCTGTGGAAAAGCAAACCCAGGCACCAAGACCATTCCGTTGAGGAATCAAGTGCTTCTTGCATTATATCCTTACCCCATCACATTGCCCATTCGCATAGCATATAATCTCTTTGCATCTTTCCCCTTGGGCCCAGAAGGGCATCCAGAAGGTATAGATGCAGATCCAAAACTGCCTAATTGGAGTTGACCGGAGTCAGACTGCCTGGGCTTAGGTCAGTTGTTATTTCCTTCTCCTTCTCCCCTCCTGTATCTTGGGGCTTTAAAGTAATGGACTCTTTACAGCTGATTTCTCTGGGTTCAATAATTCTGTAGCAGGACTCAGATTCTTTGACTCATAGTTCAAACCAGGCTAATCAGCGTTACCGTGGCCACAAGAGACAGAATTAGGGATTTTTTTCATCCAATCTTTCCACAAATATTCATTGAGCACTTTCTAAGTGCAGGAGATATATTGATAAGTGGTCCCTGTTCACATGGAGTTTATGTCCTAGAGGAGGAGAGAGACAATTGAAGAAGCAAGATAGTTACAAGTGGCAATATGCTCTTTGAAGAAAATTAATAGAAAAGGAGCAAAAGGCTAAAGAAGCAAACAGCATCATCTCAGGGTCACACAGTGACAGGAATACACTTTCTTCTGTCTCTATGTGTACTCAGTGGGATTTGCCTTTGGCCAGCATTGGCAAGAGGCCAGTCTCCCTGCTGGGTGCTAGGCCCACTGAGGATGCAGGTCAGGGACAAGTAAGAGAAGGAAGGGATGTCTTCTCCTATCCCAGGGCTTGGCTGTAGGGAGCAAGGCTTATGGCCACTGGCTGCCTAGGTGAGGAGAAAGGGAAGTCGAAAGAGCTCACCCCCTGACTGTCCTGTCCTATTTTGCAGGTGCTGCTGATAAAGCTGGAACTCGAGAAAACCAGGTTGGCTGGAAATTGCTCTCTTCCTGGGGAGAAGGGAAGGACACAGGCTAGAGCCACCTTTGAGTTTGCTCCCTATTAAATTTGCTGGGGCTTTATTTTGTGAGGATACCTTGGAGGTTCTGAGGTTTTTCACTCACAGCCCCCTCCCATCTCTATGAATAGAAAAGCTTTGCCCCAGGGCCCACCTTTAGCTAGGGGAACTGAGTCTTGCCATGGCCATTTTTCCCCATTCCACAGGAGACAGAGGGTCACTGTATTCAAGTTCAGCAGTCAGCTGAAATGGGCTGCCAGTCAGGCCTATTCACCTGGGCCTCTGACTCCCTATCACTCCAGACACCTTGTGGGCACTCAAACTGCCTGGGATCAGGAGCTTAGAAGTTTAAGAGTATGTCCTTGAAAATTAGCCAACTAGCTCCAGGCCAAGCCCAGTCTGGGCTTTTGCCTTAATGGCCTCAAGGGCTCCTCCCTATTCTTTGAGCTTCCTAATCTGTCTCTATTGGCAGATTCTGCTGCCTTGCCTTGTCTCATCTCAGCCTCCCGCACTACAGCTTTTTGGCCAAAGTGCTAAATCTACACAGCTGCACAGTGCTTGATGGCTTCCAGGGCAATTTTATATCCATCACCTCATTTGATCTTCAGACATCCCTGTGACAGAGGCCAGACAGAGATTCTTATAAATCCCCATTTTACAGTTAGTGAAATGAGGCTCAGAGGGATTATATTTGGCTGAGGTCACATAGCTAGGAAGTGGCAGACCTACAAAATCATATTACCCTCTAGTAGCAATGTGGTTACTAGCATCCCAAGACAGGGAAGAGGGATCAGAATTGGGATATGAAAGGAGACTAGAAATCAGAGGTGGAAACACGGAAACTGGTGGCTGAGCAAGCAGCCATTTCTCACAGTGACTATTCTCTCTATCCTTTTCATCTCCCAGCCAGCTGTGGTGCATCTACAGGGCCAAGGGTCAGCAATTCAAGTCAAGAATGGTAAGAGTCAAAGCAGGCTCTCTCCCTAGAGGAGCTTCTCCTCTTCCTTACCCCCAGCCTTCAAATAATCACCCAGCCTAGTTCCTCCCAGCTCCCTGAGGTACCCTTGGCACTAGGGAGCCATTCTCTACTCCATTTTGCCCTCTGCTGGCTGTCCTGGGTAATTGCTTGTACTAAGACAGGTTGCTTTACCCAAATTACATTTGGGATCACTGATGAGGAAGCTGAAAGGGACTTGAGACATCATCTAGACCGGGGATTCTTGGGAGATGGAGGTTGTATCAGAGTCACCATGGGGATATGTGTAGTTTGATCAACATTTTCACAGTACTAATTAGAGAAGGTAAAAACTACATAAAACTAAATTCTTCTTGTCTGATGGGTCTACACAGAAAATGGGTGGAGGGGGCATTTCTCTCAGGGAGGTGGGGGGCATGTTAGACTCTCCAGGGATTATGAGATACTAGTGTCTATAAAAAGGGGAATGGGTTTAAGGAGGTTAAGAAACACTGATTTAATGTAATCTCTACATTTAAAAGATGGGGAAACAGAGTCCCAGAGAGATTGGAAAATACCATAATAAATCATACTGCCTTATATTTGTATGGTACTTGAGAGTTTTCAACATACTGTCTTTGTCTTTTATTTTATTTGATCCTCACAACAATCCTATGAGGTAGGTATTAGCTCCTTTTTACAGAGACAGAAACTGAAGCTCAGAGAGGTTAACTGGCCCAAGATTTCAGTTAAGTGTAGGAGTTGGGATTCAAAGCTAGATCTGTCTGACTCTTTCCACTGCACTGTGCTACTTCAGTGATGTGTATGTACACTCCACTGAATGATTAGGTTCATTTTCTTCCCCAAGGAGACATGAACGTTCAGTGAAGAACAGTGCTTTGAAATAATGTCCAGTCCCCAAGGTGCACAAAGCCTAAAATGCATGAACCCCCAGGAGCCTTGGGAAGCCGCAAGCCAGCCAAGATGCCAGATTCTTACAGGGCTTGGAGTGGAAGGGAGGAGCTGTGAGTGCAGAAACAGTAAATGAAGGTTAGGAAACCTGCTACATGGGGACGGCTTCTAAGAGCCCAGTCAGTCTCGAACTGGCTGTGCTAAGCTTCCTTAAAGATTGGGCTTAGCGATATCCTGGACTGCCACCTGGATGCCTGACTTAATAGCCTCAGAAATATAAGTAGGAACAGAATGGTACCAAACCTAAGCAGTCCTGCTGGGACCAGGTGCCTTGGCCCCAAGGCCCTGGGTGGGCCATGGTCACCGTCTATTCAGGGAGGAGTGACACAAGCAGGAAATAGATTTGTTTGGGTGTCGGGATGGGGGACCTCAGTGTTTATTCTGTGCCAAAAGCTGCTGATTTTGCTCTCACTACCACATAATGAGACTGGCTCCAACCCCTCTGTGCCAGTCCCTAGTAGTAGTCTATGCTGCTCTTTAGTTCCACCAGAATCAGAAGTGAGGGGGTCAGAGGTGGAACGACATCATGCAGAGTGGTCCTTTGCAGGGGCAGAGCCAGGGCATCTCCTCCTAACTCCTATCCCATCTACTTAATCACCTTGAGGGAAGATGGCCATCTTTTCCAGAAGGCTGGTTTCTTCACACCTCAGAGAGGCAGACCTCCTAAGACTAGCCAAGGATGGATATTCAAAACGTAATTTCTTGGGTGAAGAATGGATGGTTTCGAGGGGAAAAGGCTCCATGGGCTTGGACTCCCTCCTCTCCTGGTGTGAAGGAACATCCCTTTTTCTGCAAGATAGAAAGGGAAGCTTTTCCTCTGCCTTCACATGCTGGCTCCCACTGTCCAGCCAAGGTGATGTGACTGCCCTTCTGCCCCAAATGGGGTGGAGCTGAGAGGCAGATGTTTTGCCAGGGGTGCCTCAGCTCCCAGACACCCTCACCATCCCGTTGGCTGGTTCTAGTGCTGCTTGGCAGTCTGTTACTCTCATAAAGATCCCTCTCCCCTATGCGGCCTTATTACTGGTCACTTGCTCCAGCTGCCATGAAGTGTGACTCACTGCTGATCCCTAAGGTTCTCCAGGTAGACAATTCCTTGGGCTGAGTGGTTTCCTGGGTGCCCAGCAAGGCTTTCCAGAAAGGAGTGGGAGTGGAGGAACTATAAAAAGGAATCTCTTAAGGAGAAGGAGAAAACCCATGAACCTGTAAGACAGAAGAGATACAGGAGCTACAGCTGCTGAAATAAAATGGAAAAATAAGACCTAGCCTGCCACTCAGTGTCTGAATTTTGCCTGTGCAGGCCCCAGAACAACAAAGAAAATAGGGCAGTATGCCCACTCTCTTCTTAGTCCCCCCATCAATTCCAGCTAGAAGGTGTTGCTTAAAGACTCTTCCAGATGGAGGGGTCAGGAAAGGAGAGAGGAAGACAGATGGACAGACCTCAGGGGCCTGAGGCAGGCCTGGCAGCCACTTTACAAACAGAACACTTTCTCTGCTTCCAAATGCTGTTCTTAAAGCTTGGCCTCCTGGGATATCCAGGTTGCATTGGGATAGGGATGGGGGGTTGTGTACTGCGTGATATTTCTTGTTTCTATTGCCCAGATTATTCTGACATGTACTGAGTGACTGCCCTTCTCTCATACTGAGATCTTTCAGGTGGAGTGCTCAATGACTGGTCTCGCATCACTATGAACCCCAAGGTGTTTAAGCTACATCCCCGCAGCGGGGAGCTGGAGGTACTGGTGGACGGCACCTACTTCATCTATAGTCAGGTAGAAGTGAGTACGGTCTTAGGCCTAACTCTTCTTATATCCAGAATGCAGATACGGTGCAGGCCACATAGGGGCACTGTGGAGCCAGCCAAGACCAGCCAATGGCTAACTTCCTGCTTTGGCAGGTGATGGGGGTGGGGGCACCACACCGGGAGGGAGTTGAAAGGAGTAAAAAGACGGGGGGGGGGGGGGGGGGGGGGGGGGGGGGGCCTGTTTTGGTTTTTCTCCTAGCCAGATATCATTGAAAAACTGCAAAGAGGCCCCTCCCACACCCTGCCATCTGATTCCCTCCTGCAGGGCCCCAGGCCCTTGTTTCCCTGCTGAGCTGTTTGGTTCTACTGCCAAACTTGAGCTCTATCTCAGTAGGTTCTTTGAAAGTCAGTTCCAGGGCTGCTGAGAACCCCTTCTCCCCACGCCACTAGCCTTCTTATAGTGAACAGTGCTCCTGCAGACTTTCTCTCCACCTCAAAAATGTTTTTGACTGTCTTTCCTTCCTCTTTCTCCCATTTGTTTCTCTACCTTTCTGTTTTTCTGTCATTCTTGCCTTCTTCATGCTGTCAATCTCCCAGCCCTTTTCTCCCTCTGTTTTTGTCCTTGTCCTGCCCCAGGCGCACTCCTCAGGTCTGCCAGTGCCCATCCACTTCCACTCCTGTTGTTTGCCTCCACTGGGGTGGCTCTTCAGAGCTAGAAGTAGATGAGGCTTGAGGTTGGGGCTTCTGTGGGGTGGGCAGCAAGGAGGCAGACGGACAGAAGGACTGTGGAGCCAGCAGAAGGGTTTCACAGGAGAGTGGCCAGAGAAGGTGGGTTAACGAGCATTTGCTAAGGCCACTGAGCATCCTGGCACAGCTTTGGTCCTGACCCAAGAAATGGCACCTGATTACACTGCTCCCTCCTGAAGAGCCTGTGGAGGGAGCAACCTTTCATAAAGTGATTTAGGGTAATAGATGAGGGTCCCAATCCCCAGGGGGCACATGGGTGTAATCCCAGTGTTCTATGGGCCATTTGTCCAAAGCTCCATTTGGTGAAGGGGATCAAAGCTTGGGATGGAGTGTGATGGATAAGCATAGTGAAGGATAGAAAAATTGATTTTCTGGGCCCAGGAAAGAATTAGGAGTGGCCTCAGGCCTTGGACGCTGTGCAAACTGGGAAAATCTCCTTGACACCAGGCCATTAAACACAGGTTAGCACTTCCTTCTGGCCACAAAGTAAAGTTAGGGGCCTGGGTTTTGTCCTTGCAAATTCTTTATCTCATTTGTGGTGGATAGCTCTCCATCTCTCTGGATCTGTTTCCTCATTCATCAGACAGGAGGGCCAAGGGACACTGAAAATCAATGAGAGAAATTCAGCTGCAGGGGAGAGGGCACTGCAAGCTGAGTGAACAACTGTCTATTAAAGAGCTGAAGAAATGGCAAGTCGTTACTGTGCCCTCTCTGGGGAATCAGTGACTTCTAAGTTTATCCACAAATAGTCCTTGGGGCTTGAAACTGGATGTTAGTTTGTATTCATTTTTGTCTGTAGCACTGCTTGAGCGCCTAATGTGTGCAAAGCACCGTGCTTCATGCCAGGGCCGAGGAGGCCCGTGGGAGGAGGGTGATTAGGGGGAGGTAAAGGGATGAATAAGGCATGGTTCTTGCCCTCACAATGTTTACACCTGGTGTGCTGTTGAAAGAAAGATTTGCTCAGCCACCTGAGCCCTGTGGAGTGGGAGAAGGACTCGTATAAGCCTGTCATTCTGCCTTGCCTGTTGGCTAACTAGCACGCCTACAGGTGGCACTGCCCCCCTCACAAGGTGTACTGGCAGCTCATCTGAGAAGGTCCTAACTGTTCATCACAGGGGAGGGCCCCACCCTCTCTTTCCTCTCTCCCCCAATCCGTTCTCATTGCCTCTCACCCAGGTATACTACATCAACTTCACTGACTTTGCCAGCTATGAGGTAGTGGTGGATGAGAAGCCCTTCCTGCAGTGTACTCGCAGCATCGAGACGGGCAAGACCAACTACAACACTTGTTACACCGCGGGTGTTTGCCTCCTCAAAGCCCGGCAGAAGATCGCCGTGAAGATGGTGCACGCAGACATCTCTATCAATATGAGCAAGCACACTACCTTCTTTGGGGCCATCAGGCTGGGCGAGGCCCCTGCATCCTAGATTTGTCCTGTTTTACCCCTTACCTGTGCCCTTGCCCCAGGTTTGGGAGCTGGGACTTCCGGAACCTGTAAGTGCTGCTGTGGAGTGAGGTATATGGGTGCTGCAGCCACAGAGAGAAATGCCCCAGTGCTATTTATTCCCCAGTGACTCCAGGATGACAAGGCCTGATTGACCTTCCAGAATGACCTTGAGTTAACAGGACAGTTGATGGAGCCCCAGCGTTTACATGAAGAAGAACCTTCTTCCTTGGCTCCATGCTGACTGGCTTATGGCATGACTCTTCGACCTCAAGGTCCCTGCTGTCAGAATTATGGTTTGTTGCACTAAAGTGAGGGTCCTGGGCAGCAGGCAAGAGAAAGCAAAGGTGTACTCCAGACTGTGGGGGAGAACCTCTGACCCCAAGGGGGCTGCTGCTCCTCTCTGGGGTGGGGGTGGGGCCGGGGTGGGATGGGAGGGGAGTGTCGCATCATAAGGAGAGGGACAGGGAGGGGAAAGGCAGGTGCTTGTGGCAGAGACCAAGGGACAACCCTGCCAAGTGGGCATCCTCAGCAGTGGAAGCATTCTTGCTGCTCTGCGCTGCAGCCTACCAGAGGGTCAGAGAGTTCTTCCCACTCAGGCTGAGAGCCATGCCATGCCAGCTTGCTGGGCTTTGGGGACACGAGGTTTGCTCTTCCTTGGAGTAATTGTAGGGAATGGCCACAGCCTCCCTGCATAGGAACCTGAAGCCAAACTTGTGGCCACATGTCTTTCACTTTGTTTACAGCTGTGCTCCATGCTTAGAAAACTCCTTGGGTCCCTTCCCAATTGCCCCCCTTCCGGCCTGACTAGAGCTCCTGTCTTCTTTCTCCACAGAGCCTACCTTTGTCTGAGACAGGTGCCTAACCTGGGACCTGTGCTTATGTGAGTCTGAGATACTCTTTAGATTTCCTGGGCACAAAGAGAATTTTCCATTTATTAAGCAACACAAATATTCATCTGGTCGAGTTCTGGAGCAAAGGGTTAGACTGGATAATCTCCAGAAGTCCTTTCAAATTCTAATATTTAGGCAGCTACCATGATAGCCTACTAAAATTCCCAAACTCTAGACTGCCCCTGGGCATTGGCAAGACAGAGCTTTTCTACCTGACCCAGAAAGGGCGAGAGGTGGGGATAGGACAGAAAGTGTTTTTCAAGTTTGCTGCAACCCAAGTGGTCGCTAGCCCAGGCCTTACCAGAAAGGGCAGCAGCTGATGCCCTACTGACACCCTTTCTTCACTCTGGCTTCAGAAAGCCGCAGCAGAGCAGAGCCACCGTAGATTCCAGTGCAGCTCCCCTGAATCCAGGCTCAGAAGAAGCCAGTGTCTAGGCACTGGGGAGAACTTTGCTCTCTAGTCAGGCCCAAAGACATCTTCCCCCCTACCCCAAGTTTCCCACCGGATCATATGGTGGGACCATTCAAGGGCCTTATTTCTAACTGTCTGGGCCCAGCCTGGCTTCTGGGTGCTGGGTCTAGCCCAAAGCTAGGAGGGCCAGTCTTGTACAGTCTGCTACTCTTGCCCCTGAAACAAGTTTCCTTTTGAAGAGATAGGGAATCAGTTCCTTCAGGCAGCTGAAATCCACCAAAAACAACAGGTACTCATTTCTCAGCTGTGCCTTCCCTTTCTAAGCAACTACACTGCTTGGCCCTTCAAGGGCCAGGGCAAGAGGTGGTGGGCTACACCACCATTGTCTGTTGCTAATGAGAGCCTTGCAACCCCACAGGTGAGGCAAACTTGAGGCGTGTGTCTGGTCCTGGCCCCTATAAAGTGCCTTAGTCCTCAATTGTAGCAGGAACTGATGAGAACCTCTCCTTAAAGTTTGGAACGTACTTTCTCTCTTATTATCTCCTTGATAATATTACAAATCCCATTGTTTAGATGAGGCTTAGAAAAGTTAAGTGCTTTGACCAGGATCTCACCCAGCGTAAGTCACAGACCTGGAGCTTCAGCCAGGTCTGACTCCAAAGCTATTCCGTTACCCTGCAGCATTGTGTTGAATTTGGGGTCTAGAGAGAACCAATAAAAATGGTAATATGGACCAGAAAACCTTGAGAGTCCTAAAGAGAAACCCAGAGATGCTTATTTTCATTCCTTGATGGTAATGCCCATTCTCTTGGCTGCCAGGAGCTCTGTGGCAAGAGTAGGACATTTCTTTGGGAAACATCCATCAGCCTTAGAGCTCTTATGTTCAGAAGAATTGTCTTGGCACCATCTCCAAGCAGCGGGCCTTCAGTACCACAGAACTGATACACCTCATGTTCTTTTACCCACCCAATGAACCAACCAACCATTGTGTCTGAAGCCCCTACTGTGGGCTTCAGATGGGTTACAGGAGCTGGCCCACTTCCCACAGCTACTAAGTGACTCATCTCTTTCTGCCACACCACAGAGACCCTTGTGGTGATCTCTCAGGGGTGGAAGGAAGACCTGAGAGGACTGGTTCTAAAGCGAAAAAGGTATGAGGAGAGGGAAGGAAAACGCTTCCTAACTGTGCCTCTAAAGGACATCTGACGCCATCCTATTCTCCAGATATGGAGGCAATTAATAGGGGAAATAGGATTCACACAGGACCCTTTATTCATTATGAACTCTTGAAAGGAACCCTAGAGGGGGGGGTGATGAGGGAAGCAATAGGTAGCTGAGGAGCCCTGTTGCTGTGAAGTTATTGGCAAAGTGGTAAAGCAATTTACTAGTAAGAGAATGTGGAAATAGATTTATAGTTTGGAATTATGCCAATGTGAGTTTACCAGAGGGCCAAGGCTAGCATGAAGAATGGAACGAGGACCTTTGTGAGCAAGCAGATGAGAGAGGTTTGAAGGAGAATCGCATGGCAGGGGCCTTTGCCAGCTGCTTGGGCTTCAACTGCCAAAGCTGGCACAAAAGGCAGCTATTAGGGGCTGCTCAGCTACTGGTTCCTTGGAAAATGTAGTCTTTGCTTTATTTTCCCCTTCATCCATCCTGAGCCAAATTTCTTTTGCTGAGCAGGAAAGTGCTAGGAACCCTGGAGGTGAACAAAGACTTTGATCCACGTGTCAGTAGAGTGTTTTTATATAACTTCTGGTGGATGCAAATAGAATCAAAGAAATTTAGAGCTAGAAAGGCCCTTAGAAGGAATCTAGCCCAACCTACATTCTACCCCACGTTACCTATGTGGAAACTGAGACCCGGAGAGGGAAGGTGACCTGCCCAAGGTGAATGAGCCCCAAACCGCAGACTCAGCAGAGTGAGGGGGTGGAGCAGTCCCTGTCCCATACGGCCCCCTTTTTTCTTCCACCCATAGACTCAAGGCTGGAAGTGCTTGGCCCCCTTCAGGAGCCTGGCCAGGCAGGGAGAGAGTAGCGGCAGCCTTCATCAGAACTCTTCCTCCCCACAAGGCATTCTCCCATCTCCTGTCTCTGGATTGGAGGCTCTGGACTGGCCCAACACCAGGAAGTCCTGAGGCCACCCTGGCCCTGCCTCAGGCCTGTCCCTGCCTGGAGGCTCCCCTAGGCCATGTGAGCACAAAAAAGGAACTGGACTTTTTCTTTTAATCCATTTCAGGACTCTCTCTAACAGGAGTTGGGGTGTGTCATTTCTTTATTAAAAAAGCTTCCAGCTGGGGTTGGGGGTGGGCTTTGTTGTGAGGACAGCCTGGAGCAGGCCCAATGCTGCTTTCGGGGTCAGCATCCAGTGTGAGATACTGTGTATATAAACTATACATAATGTATATAAACTGGGATGTAAGTTTGTGTAAATTAATGGTTTATTCTTTGCAAATAAAGTTTTTCCCCCCTGTTCTTGAAATCGGCTTGAGTGCTTCCTACATGCTAGGTACTTCTTTGCAAGTGACTCCACACATTAGCTAGGGGAAGGACCACGGCACCCATTTCAGAGGTGGCAACAGAAGGAAGGTAGTTTGAATTTCCTGTCAGAGCATCCCATATCCTCTCTGTGCCCCAGACCACACACCGCCATCCCCATCCCCATCCCCCTGGGTCGTTTCCTGTAACCACATGTCTGGTAGGTTAGAGGTCCTGTGAAAAGGAACATTGTCCTGAGGCAGAGACGCAGCATGGAGTCACCCTCAGCTTGAGACTGTGGCATCTATAACAGATATTTCAGGCCTGAGCCCAAAACAGCTTGGGTAGGTCCAACCTCCAGCTCCCCATGATGTATCATCTCATTTTGCAGATGAGGAGACCAATGCCCAAAGAGTTTCAGTAGCTCGCCCAAGGTCACCCAACTAGAAAGGTTACTTTAACTGCCAAAGGACTGTTGACAAGATCCTACACTGTAAACTTTCTTTTCAACATTGAGATGCCGTGAAACTTAGGGCATTGTTTGCTCAGGGACAGGAAGTGGGCAAAATGGTTGGGGGAGAATAATTTGTGTAGCTCTCCAGTTTCCAAAGTTCAGTCACAGTCAATATCAACTAGTAAGTGTGTTAACTTGGTCTGATTCCAAGTCCTCCGCACTTTCTGTTCTACCATGCTACCTCTACCACTTGGCCCTAAACTCATTGCACAGAGAAGCCCTGTGGAGGCTGAAATAAGGAAGAGGATCATGGGAATAGGACCAGATAGCAGCTCAGGAACACCTAGCCCCAGAGAGTTCTGGGCACTTTTCACGACCCCAGCGGCCTTTGTCCCCATTGTATAGGTGGAGAACGTGGCACTTAAGCAGCAATGTGCACACAGTAACCTGTGTCAAATCAATGCCCAGGTGTGCACGGGTTGGGTGTTGGGGACAGGCTTGTCTTCTGGCTGCCTTAGGTAGAAAATAGATTTTTTTCAAGGAAACTAGTCATGGGAAGCCTGGGGATTGTTTAAAAACACATTATGGGAGCTCAGGGAAAATGTCATCTCTGGCACAAAGAAGTAACAGAGACAACAGAAAAGTTGAAGCATTTCTTTGCCCCACTGTGTACAAACCATGACATGAGTCAGGCACCGAGGGTAGAGGCAGCAGATCACACTGTGGTGAATACACAGGATGTTCTAGACCAAATTGACCAAGTCTGTGTAGGTAAATCATTGGGACCAAATGGCTTCCACCCAAAAGAGTTGGAACAAGGGGGCTGTGAGCCAAATGGTGTAACCTGCCATTGCCAACAACCATTGGGCCAAGGGTCTGAGAGACTGGCCATCCAGAAGGAGAGTTCTTTATGGCTGCCAGAAGCCAGGCACCTCACTTCCATCTTGAGCAGGCTGGCTGACTCTAGCAAAGGGCAGAGTTAGAGAGCTTGGCAAGGATAGGCAAGTTGCTGGGGGAAAGATGGGAAATTAGGCCTGACCCTGACCCATTCTATTACAGCATTATTAGGTAGAAACTGAGTGTGCACCAGGGAGTGTTAGGGGATATCGATTACTTCAAATTTCAAAAGACTGTTGACAATATCCTATGCTGTAAATTTTCTTTTCAACATTGAGATGCCATGAAATTTAGGGCATTGTTTTCTCAGGGACAGAAAATGGGCAAAATGGTTGGAGGAGAATAATTTGTGTAGCTCTCCAGTTTCCAAAATTCAATCACATTCAATATTTGATCTTCCCAACAGCCTCTGAGGTAAGCAGGGGAGGGATTATTAGTCCCATTTTACAGATGAGGAAACTGAAGCTCAAAGGAGACTGATTGTGCCAAGTCACATGTCTTGAAGGTGATGGAGCCTGAACTCAACGCCCACTGGATCTCAAGGCACCCGGTCCTTGGGCCGGCCCCATGGCTTAGCGGTTAAGTGCGTGCGCTCCGCTGCTGGCGGCCCGGGTTCGGATCCCGGGCGCGCACCGACGCACCGCTTCTCCGGCCATGCTGAGGCCTCATCCCACATACAGCAACTAGAAGGATGTGCAGCTATGACATACAACTATCTACCGGGGCTTTGGGGGGGGGGGATAAATAAATAAATAAAATCTAAAAAAAAAAAAAGGCACCCAGTCCTGCACGAGTCTCGATGCCAGGAGATGGGGCTGCTTCAGAGCTAGAGAAGGAAAGACATGTGCAGGGATCCTAGGCCCTCAAAACAGACGAGTTGGGGCACAAGTAGTATCAGAAGGTGGGCTCTTTATTCTGTCCATTGTTTTCCTCAATGCCGATGCTGAGTGTGCGTGTGTGAGGGGGCCTTCAGGGCACCTCTCCCCTAGGGCCTTCCCTGCCTTTTGAGGCTGTCTCCCCTGTAGCCCCAAGGAAAAGGCAGAGAAGAGCTGGAAGGAGGAGAGAGCTGAAGGAGGAAGAGGGGTCCAGAAAACAACAAAATGAACAGCCCCTCCTCACATTGAGGAGTGGCCAAATCAGGGGCAGGAGCACCATAGGGGACTTTTGTCCTCCTGTTTCACTGGTTCCACACCTTCCAGCCAGGCTGAGAGGCTGCTGGAATGTATATCAAGTTATCACTAGCTCCTGGGTCTCTGAGATGCCAAACTTGGTCTTATGCTGGTCAAACAGTTTGCGCAGGGCATCAATATAGAGTGCGTGGTATTTAGCCACAATCTCCTGGCTCGGGTTCTCAATCTTGGGTACTGGTAGAGGCTTCCCGACTGCCAGAGGAGACAGAGAAGGAAAAGGAAAAAGCATCAGAACAGCTCACTCCTCAGAATAGGCCTCAACCCTCAAGCCCAGGTTCTCCCCACCCAGACCCCTATCCCGCCACTTATCCTGGCCAGCTTCCCTGCCTCTGGACACAGCCAGAACCGAGGTTCAGCCTCAGAATTGGATCCTATATCCCAGACAAAGCTGCCAGCAGAAGGGGCTACTCACCAATGGTGGTTACAGGCCGAGCATAGGGCAAAAGGCCCCAGGAGTTCTCGGTGAAGCCACGCCCATAGAAAGCACAGGGGTAGATGTGTACCATACTCTGAAGCCACTTCTGGAAGCGATTGACCAAGCCCCCAGGAAAGAAAATGTGCTGATTGTAGAGGTCTGTCTCCCCAAAGGCATAGGCAGGGATTAGAGCCACCCTGCAGAGGAAAGGCATGTCCTTTGATGGCCAGAAATGTAGGGACCCTGCTGAAAGCCAGATATGCTGACCGCCAGTGGTCCCTGAGTCTGCCTATCGGCTCCTCAGCCCCTAACTTAGCTCGGCTGGGCCTAGGTCCAGGCTAAGTGTGAGATCCTCATGGTCTATCTCAGGCTGCCTATGGGGGCAAAGTAGCAGCAAGCTAATGAAAGCAAGTCCCAGACCCTTCTGTGAACCCACAGGTCTGAAACATTAGAAGATAAGACCCAAGGGCCATTTCATTTAGCTTTATTCCCTTTAACCCACACAGTAATTTTGGCTCTCTCTGAGATGGGATTGCAGCCAGTCACCTTTTATGGAGGGACTGGCCCAGGTGAGAGACTAGTGTGAGAGAGAACAGGCTCAGGGCTGGCCCTCTAGCCTTTCTTCATAAGCAGAAATGCCTCCAGGACCTGGCCCAGGCTTTACTCCAATACAGAAGCAGCTTTCCCCCTCCCTTTTTAGATATCATTTCCTCAAAACCCCTTCCTTCTTCCCTGCTGGACTTTTGGAACCCCTCTCCCCAGCCTGGACTGGAACCGTTCTTACCCATGTCGAAGGGCCATGCGTACAAAGCCAGTCCGATTCTTCAAGACCAGGGTGGTAGAGCCTGGCAGGCTGTATCTGCACTCAGCCAGGCCACCAACCACCACAATCAGCATGTTGCCTGTGCCTTTATGGGTAAGCAGATAGTCCATGGAGGATCGGCTCACAGAGCAGCACCCTGGTGGGCAGAAACAGCCGAAAGGTCATTGGCCACTTCTCAAAACTCCTAACTTTCCTCCCTACCTCTTCAAAGGAGAGGAGAGCCTCACATCAGGCAGGTGAGACTAGGGCAGCTTTTTAGGACCAGAGGGCATCGCAGAGTTGGCCTTGCTCTCACCCGTTACCCCAATACTTCTCCCTAGGAGAGCCATTTTTTCTTTGGCTTTATGTCCTAGGAGCCAACTCACCTGCAGACATGACATATTCTCTGAGGAAAGGCACCCAGAAAAAGGCTCCCAGTGTGAGTATATAAGGGGTGATGCCAGGAAAGATCTTGGAGAAGCCTGAGGTCTCTGTTGCAAAGTGGCCAAAGTGTGAATGAGACAGGAGCCCATGAGGGTGGCAGACAAGGATGTAGTTGTGCCTGGGGGAGATATCATGAGTCTTCAAAAGCTGTGGAGAAAAGTGGAGTCAAGAGGGGTATAGCCAGGGAAGAGGACTCCTCTTCTGGCCAGAGACCCGGAAGGGAAAGGGCTGCTATGTCCAGCCATGTAGGTTGGGTAACGCACAACTCAAGGGGGCGTCATTCACATGGACTTCAATGTGAATGATGTCCCTGACCCCCACCCTGACCCAACTTCTGGCACTAGAGTTGGGACTGGGCCCAGGGCCCAAGTGGGGATCTGGGGCTCCTCACCTTGAGGGGGAAGTAATCACCGTACTGTTTCCACAGGTACCAATGCCTCACACAGGTCAACCGGCGGCCGCCTGAAACCAGAGCCAATGTAGCCAAGCTTTGCCCACCCCCAACTGTCTTCTTCAGAGCCCTTTTGGGCCCACCACAGGGGCCTCTCACCCCCTACTGTTTCCTGGTCTCTTAAGTGACAACCAAGATGGGCTATGGCATGTCAGGGCCAATTTAGGACAGGCCTAGCTTTCTGCTTTACTAACTGCCTCTCCCCTAACCCACTCCAGTTCTAATCTGGGCCTTTTTAGCACCTTGCAAAGACCGCTTCCTTCAACTTCTCTAGCCCAGGGAGGGACAGGCTGAAGGGCTGCCTGGGAATCGGCCAGAGCCTCTCAGGTTATAAGAAGAGAAGAGGAGAGAGCATGTAGCAAGTGGCAGCAAAGCCCCAGCAAGGCCCTTACCTCGCTCAGGGGTCTTCCAGTCAAAAGCCAGCCAGGTGAGAATGAGCACAGTGATAGGCCAGTATGGCGTGAACACCACCAGGTAGAGGTTGACGAGGATCACAGTGGTTGCTGGAGGGAGCCCAGCCCAAAGTTAATGAATTGTGAATAGTCTCTCACACTTGCCCTCCCTCCGGAGTTCTGTCCACCCCAAGTCACATGCACTCTCACTCAATGGTCTCACATCCTCACCCTAACACAAGGCCTGTGTGCCCATGTCCCCAGCACGCCCTCTGCTCTCTAGCCTTGGAAACCTGTTTCAGGTCTAGAAGGCGGGGTGTTTTCTTCCCCAGCTGTGCTCCACTCCCTAGGACCTGCTTCAGCACTGCTCTGGGCTGCATTCAATGGCAAGGAGCCAGTGGTGGGTCACACTGATCTGGCCACCAGAGGTTGAGAGTCCTGGAAAGACAGAGCCAGGAACAGTTTTCTCCAAGTCACATTTTCCTCTCCACATCTCTGTGAAGCATTAGTGGAGGGAATATCAGAGAAAGAAAAGACCTACCTTAGCCAGGTTGGGAGCACACAAGATGGCAAACAAGAACAAAGGAAAATGCAAGCTGGGATAGAGTAAGATAGTGGGCCGTATTAAGCTCCAATAAGATAGGAACACTGTAGGTTAGAGTAGTTAGGACATGGAATTAGAGTAGTTAGGACAATGGAGATGAGTCATAGGGAGCCACACTCACTTAGAGTTATTACTGGACTCAATTTTTAAAACAGCTGTGAATAAGACTGTGTGAGAGAAAGCGGGTCAAAGTAAAGGTTAGAAAAGACAGAAAAACACTTCTAATTGAACACAGCAGATTGAACACAAGTTTCTATCTTGACTCCTTGCTGGAACCTCATGAAAATTACCATAAGAATGTTTTAAAAGATATACATCTGCAAGGAGAGAGAATTGGAGAGATTCCAATGGTGGATGAGATATCAGCAAATTGTTTGCATGCTGGAAAATAGATGGAGGAGGGAGTAACTGACTTTGAACAAAGAAAGTTGAAATCTAATGACCTTCAAGGGGAATGCCTATAAAAGCAAGCCTGTTTGTGCTGGAGAATCTAGGAAAGACTCAGAATTTGGAGCCACCAGGTGTCACAAAAAGCAGGTGTGAGGCACAGGGCTTGATTAAAAGTCTATCAAAGAAGTAGTTAGAACCCCAAGCCCCTTCCCCTCACCTACACAACTGGACGATGGGAGGATTATTCCGTGAAAAATTGAACCAAAAAGAAACTCTAGACTCAGATATTACACTAGACACAGCTAAGATATCCTATGGGCAGCCAAATTATTAATCAAGTATGAAGGTAGAATAAAGACAGTTTCAGACATACCATCTCAGATAGTTTGTCTCCCATGTCCCTTTCTTGGAAAACTACTGGAGAATGTGCTCCACCAAAATGAGGGAGTAAAACAAGACAGAGGAAGGCATGGGATCCAGGAAAAAAAGGGATCCAGTGAAGGAAGGAACTGACCAGGGTCAGGACTAGGGTGAGGCAAGCAAGGCACCTAGGGCACAAAATTTAAGGAGACACTCACTCTCAGGTTCAGGCAAGTAGTGACCCAACACTTGCATAACACTGAGAGTGAGCACCTTCTTAAATTGTGCACTCAAGGTGCCTCAAGGGCCCTGGAAGTGACAGCTGTGCATGAAACCACATTGTAACAAGACTCAAGGGCCCTGGAGGTGACAGCTGTGCATGAAACAAGATTGTAACAAGAGGATGCTGGGCTCCATTAGCAATGTCCTCAAGGAAATAAAAAACAGTGGGGGAGGGGCGGGGACGTATAGATTCCTGATGTGTTTGCACTTATTGAGAGATTAACGTGTCTGTGGAGAGTTTGGAGATGAATTAGTGATAACTAAAGAAATTTAAAATGAGGCAATTATGAATTCCAGGGCAAACAAGAAGTTGCACAAGACAGGAAATATAATCTTAGTACACTAAATAGCTCCATTGTGGATAATATTTCCTAGTCAGTGTCAGGCATTTAACCAAAACCTGTGCTATAACAATCTGGGGAGGATAGGGGAAGAGGAAGATCTAGTGATAGTGTATAGAGCCAAATTCTCATCTTCATATTAGGAAGTCAGTGACAATGTCGAAAATTGTTAAATCAGAAAATAGTAATATTTAGAAATTTTAAATAGTAAAATTTAGACATATGGAGGTAAATACCAGAAGAAAGAGCTAATAAAGTTGAAAATGGCTGCTTCTGAGGAACAGATCTAAGGGTGAAGAAAAGGCCAGCAGTTTTAGGCTTTTGCTATACTCCTTATAAAACTCTTGGACTTTTTTGAGAAATAAAGAGAGGCATGGGTCTAGTCCAGAAGAGACCTCTCTGTTTCCCTTAGGCTTCGCTTAAACCAAGACAGTGTTGGGGGTGGCTTGTGATCCAATGTGGCCTCAGGCAGAGCGCCCTGTGGCAAGATGAATCTTGGATCTACCACTTACCATGAGCATGATCACAGACAAGTCGCTGAACTTCATCTGCCAAATGGGAATTATCACCTCAATATCTGCCTTACCTTCCTCACAGACTTATTGTGAGGGTCCTCTCTCAAGGTCTTTAGGGTCCAAATAGATATGATTCCACTCATAGATTTCTAGTGTGAAGAGCTGGGAAGGCTCCAAGGGGTCATTTGCCACACGCACCCCATGTGAGCTAGTGAGGGAGGGGCAAGCACTGGAACCCGCATCTCCTGGGGCCCAGGCCTAGAGCTCTTCCGCCCACTCCATACTACCTCTCTGTACATCCCAAAATCCAACTCTAATTACGAGTCCTCTGGGATAGTTTTTTCCCTGTACTCATCCGCCTTTCAGCCACTCTCCTCCTTCACCCTTCTCTGTTCCACTTACCCCTCTGCCAGCTCACAATGGGACCTGAACCCTCAATCTTGCCTCCTCCCTTTCCCTCTCCCACATCCTCTGATCATCAAGTTCTATTAATTCCACTCCAATTTCTTGAGTCGCTCCTCTTCTTTCCTCTTCTCTCCATCCCGATTACTACTGGTCTGGTCCGAATCACCACCATTTCTTACCTGGATTATTGCAACAGCCTCTTCCTAGAATCAATTTGCTACACAGAGCTATAGTGATTTCTCAAGAACAAATCTGATGCCTTTGCCCTGTGCCAAACCCTATCATGGCTCCACACAGCCTTCAGGAAAAAGTCCAAACTCATTTCCATGGTTTACAATGCCCTGCACAATCTGCAAAGTCTCCTCTTTCTTCCCTCTCCCATTTATTCATTCACTCATTCACTATGTATTGAGCACCGGTTCTGTGCCTCTCATCCCTCATCCCACTTAACCACTGGCAGCTCCTTGAATGCTTTATGCTCTCCCCTCATCCTAGCCTTGTCATGTGTTGCCCACTCTATGCCCTGAACACTCTTTCCTCTTCACCTATTTCCAATTTGTCCTTCAAGAGTCAACTCAAATTCAATAGAAAAGTGGGCAAAGGTCATGAGTGGGCAGTTAACAGAAAAAAATACTAATTGCCGATAAATATGAAAAGATGCTCAACCTCACTCATAGTTAAGGAAGTTCAAAATAAGGCTACAACTCACTGTTGTTTACCTATCACTTCTGGTTGGAGGTAGTAAGGAGTGCATATGAGCTCTCCATTCCCTTTCCTTCCCATGCTGTGGTAATCTTTGAAGCCACATTTTGCAGCATCACAATTGGTGGAGCCTCCATCAGCCTGAACATTAGTGTCTGCAGAGAGCAGAGACTCCCACCAACCTGTGTGGGACTTTTAACATGAACAAGAAATCAACATTTGCTAGGTTAAACCACTGAGATTTCAGGGTTATTTCGCTACCACAGCATACCTAGGCCATCCCAATTAATACACTCTAATATGCCCATTTTACAAATGAAGAAAACAAGACTCAGAGAGGATAAGTAACTTGCCAACGGTACACAGATAGTAAGTATCTTGAACACATGCAGCCTGGCTCCAGAGTCTGTCTTTTTAACACCCATATTTTACTGCCTCTTGGCTATATGTATATGTGTGTATGTGTATGTGCGTGTTTGTGTGTGCGTGCACATGTGCACACATGCATGTGACTATATATGTGTGTGTGTATGTATATCCATAATTTCTTGCTACATACACAAAACGCTGTTAACAGTGGTTACTGCTGAGGAGCGAGATTAGGGACTGAATTAAGGAAGGCGAGACCAGCCCCCTACGTGGGCCTGGCCCAGGTCATGCTTCTCTCCCAATGCAGTATCAGCTCTTAGGCCTTGGGGACTCTGCTTTCTCACGGGAACACAGTGGCAGCGAGGGGAGAGAGGAGGGTGGTAATGAGCCAAGTCTGTGGGGATAGGACAAGAACTCAAGAAAGACAATAGAACAGAACCCAATGGCCTAAAGCTTTCAGATCAGAGCAGGATCTACAGGCATGAATTGGTTGCAGGTGCCATAAGGCCGCTGACTCTGGTTTCTGAGAACCCTGGAGCCAAGGCCGAAGAAGAAAGCAAGCCAGCCTTGTTAACCAAGCAGAAGAAGCCTCAGCCCAGGCAGGGAAACTGCTTTACATGAAGGATAGTAGCACCAAATGCCAAAGCCAGCACCCATTTGAAAAAGCAGGTGATGGCACAGTCCAGCTCTGAAAAGACCAGTTCCAGCAGACTCACCTCAGATTTTTCTGAGACCCAACAGCTGGAGGGATAAGAGTAAGGCTAGCTGCCACTCCAGCCAGACAGGGCACTCAGCCCTTACTCTGGAGAGTGCTACAAGGCCTGTGCCACATGGAGGAAGAGTGGAAAGGCCCAGCTGGGGCCCTTGTCCTCAATAAGAGGCCATTCTGAGCTGGCTTTTCTTACCTTTCAGTCAGGAATTTTTATGTAGGCAGAAGGCCTGGATTCCTCCTTCCTCTCTGGCCTAGCATGTACCCCGGGGACACATCCATTTCCAAACTCCCCATCAGCAGTGAGTGAGGAGGTGCAAGAGGGAGGGAAAGGAACTCATAGGCTAGAATCAGGCTCAATTCCCAGGCTAGCTCCTCCACTTCCTAGCTGTGTGATCTTGGACAAACCACTTATACTACATGTACCTCAGTTTCCTCATCTGTACAAGGGAGATTATTAGCCACATAAGGTGCTTAGAAGAGATTATTAGCCACGTAAGGGCCTGGGATAAAAAAAGGTGCAGTAAAGTTTAGCTAATATTATAGGAGTTTTTGCTATTATTATATGTGTAGCTGTTAGCATGCATTATTATGCATAATAATAGCTTCTACCTCATAAGGTTGGCATAAGGCTAAAATGAAATAATAGGTGTGAAAATACCCGGTACAAAGTAAGTACCTTATGCATATAAATTCCTTTCTCCTGGTCTCTTCCAGCTCTGATTGCCTGTCATTCCTAGGTTAACACTGCTCTTTTCAGCACTGGAATGCCCTGGTGCCCACCCCAGGCAGGCCTCTGAGCCCCCCATTCCCTGTCCTCTAGCCCACGCTCCCTAGTCGCTGGCAAGCCCCAGGCTCCCAGGGCCTACCTGCATTCTTCCGTCCCAGATCTCTTACAAGGTCATTTAATTCATGCCCCTGCCTCCAGCCAGTACTCACCTAAACCATCTGACAAACGAGAAATTTTTCCAGGCCCCCTTCCCATAGGGATAGTTTGCTTCAGCACCTAGAACACAGTGGCCAACATGTAAGTAATTTTCACAAGGTGCTTGTGGTGTAGATAGCGGTAAAAATGGATGGATAAATGGATAAATTCCTCTGTATAAGAGGTTTTCAGAGTCTCCCTCTGCCACCAGGACAACTGTCTCCCACCGATGGTCAGCTCACATCCCTGAGGTTGCAGCTAAGCCCTTTTGCTTGGCTAACCTCAGTGGAACTGCTCCTCATCTTCCCCAAACATGCCCTCCATGCCCCAGTGTAGACCCAGAAGCGTTCACTATACACATCTACAGCAGGCCTCGCTGGCACACATGTGTACACACACCCCTGCATAGGCACACACCCATATGCACACACACATACCCACATATACACTCACAGATCCCATGAGTACCATGCCCAGGCATGTCAGGCTAGAGGCCAGGGTTACCAACTCTCCTGATTTGCCTGGGACAAGCCAGGTTTTAGCATCAAAAGTCCTGCTAAACCCTAAAACCCCTCAGTCTCAGGCAAACCAGGACAGTTGGTCAATCTACCAAAGGCTGAAGACTCACCAATAACCAAGACACTGAGGGCCCACTGGAAAATAGCAAAGACCTCCAGGGCCGTCTTGAGGTCCTTCATGGAGGGCAGGAGCATTATGCCCAGGGTCCCAGTGGCTCCAGGTAAGTGCTGTTCAGCTGCCCAGCCCCAATTGCTCAGGGGCCTGCGATGTTTCCTCTCTTCATGCTTTCTTCTCCAGCCCCTGCCTAGTCTCCACCCCCTTCCCACCCCCCACCCCCACTCCTCCACAGGATCACAGGACTGCATGCCACCTCTGCTCATCCAGTTCCTTCCAGCTATCTACCCACCTGCACTTTTACCCACTTGAGCACGGCCTGGCCTGAGATTGTGACACCCCCTTGCACACCTGCATGGAAAAGTGTGGATGAAGGTCTGATGTGGGAAGTGAATGGGAGTGGGGGTGGGGCTGATGAGAGGCCTCCAGAGCCAGTGTGGATGTGGGTAGAGTGGGGCAGGGAGGAGCCCAGAGCGCACTTGGCACAGCGGGCCTCCATTTCTGTTTCTGAGGCCCAGCTGTCTGTGGTCTCTCAGTGACAATGTGATTGCGGGGGAAGAGAGAGGAGGTCACAGGCCAGGCCTAGAAATACCTTTGGCCTTTTGGTGAGTCCGGAAGAACTTATGACTTCCCCGTGAATAGACATCAGATATGTGCCTGTGAGCACATAGTAGGTGCTGAATAAATTTTTTGTTGACTGAATAAACAAATGTGAGTACATATCAAATTACTCTGTGTACACGAAATTCTAGAACAGGCAAAACTAAATCAGAGCAATGGTTGCCTATGCTAGAGGATTGACTAGCAAGGGGCATGATGGAAATTTTGGGAATGACAATAATGTTCTCTGTTTTGATGGAGCTCTGGGTTACACAGGCCAAAAACTCATTTGTCAAAATTCATCAAATGTACATTTAAGATTTGTGCATCTCTCTGTATGTAAAATTTTACCTAAAAAGTAAACAATATTGAAGTCTTATTAATGCTTAAGTGTTTAGGAGTGAAGAGTACTGATGGCTGCACTTTACTTTGAAATGCATATTGGATGTATTGATGGATGGATAGAGGGATATATTGATGCATAATTCTGTGACAAATCAAATATAGCAAAACATTGTACAATCTAGGTAGTGGATGTTCACTGTACAGTTCTTTCAACTATTCTGCAGGTTTGAAATTTTTTATAATAGAATTTTGCAAAAAAAGGTCCCTCAAGGTCATAATAAAAAAAAATTTTAGGAGCCGGCCCCGTGGCGTAGCAGTTAAGTGCGCGCGCTCTGCTGCTGGCGGCTCGGGTTCAGATCCCAGGTGTGCACTGATGCACTGCTTGTCAGGCCATGCTGTGGTGGCATCCCATATAAAGTGGAGGAAGATAGGCACAGATGTTAGCCCAGGGCCAATCTTCCTCAGCAAAAAGAGGAGGATTGGCGTGGATGTTAGCTCAGGGCTGATCTTCCTCACCAAAAAAAAAAAAAATTTAATGTGATTTCTCCATGCATGTACATGTGCACATGTGGGCCTTTGTGTGTGCATATATATGTACAAAGATAAATATGTATCTAGTTGTCAATACATATTTATATATCCATGTCAGGAGGTGGCATCTCCAAGTATGTGTCCTTGTGCTATGGGGACGTGTGAGTATGAAAGCATCTAAGTCCAGCCAGGTGTGTGCTGTAGGCCGAGTAGGTGAAAGTCTGAATGACTGGAAGGGATTCTTAACACAACATATAATTATTGAGGGCATAGTATATGCCAGGGACTGTTCTAAGCAGCTGGGTTATATCAGTGAGCAAAACAAATAAAAAAAATCATGCTTTTGTGAATTTTACATTCTGATAGGGGAAGACAGATGATCGAAATTAATTAATTAAATAATTATATAGTGCATGTTTGTTCACAAACTGGCCCCTGTACACACAGGGCAAGGAGAGACTGAAGAAAGAGGCAGGCCACTCCAGATTGGTAGGTGGCAGGTTTAAATAAGCAATGGAACTTTCTTACAAGGCTTATCTTGGGCAGCGGCAAGATGAGTAGATCTCCTCAGCCACCCACCAGAATCTTCAGAGTTTATGTAGAGGCCTTAACTGGGTTCAGTCACATACTCAGTCCAGATGGTCTCAACAATACCTTACTCTCTCAAGGCTACGTCCTTGAAACAGCTCCCACTGTGGAAACGGTAGACAGAGCATACATTCCAAGGATAGGAGAGGGGGTGAGGAGCCTCCAATTCCCCAGGTCCAGCTCAAGGGTCAACCAGCGGTCACATCCTCTTGATTACCTCCTCCAGCAGTGTGTTATAAAGTGATAAGTGGTATGGAAAAAGGAAAAAGAAAAATAGTTTGAACAGAATATGAAGAATCCAGAGTGCTAGAGGTGGGGAGGGGTTGGGTAGGGGGAGCAGGCTTTATAATTTTAAAAGGAGTGGTCAGAGAAGGCCACGCTGATGAGGTGGTATTTGAACAGAGGCTTGAAGGAGATAAGGAAGCAAGCAATGTGACTATCTGGACTGAGAATGTTCCAGGCAGAGGGAACAGCCAGTGCACAAACCCTGTGGTGGGGTGTGCCTGGCAGGCTTTGAGGAGCAGAAGACTTGAGCCAAGTAAGTGAGAAAATACTGAGAAGGTGAGGTCAGAGAGTTTGGTGGGGTCGGATGGTGTAAGGCCTTGGCCTTTTACTCTGACTGAAGTGGGGAACAATTGTGGGGTTTTGAGTGGAGAACAGACAGGATTGGCTTATGATCTTAAAGGGCTAGGGAAGAAGGAGGAGAATTTTGAGGGGCTATGGCAATAATGCATGTGAGAGATGATGGTGGCTCAGGCCAGATTGGTGGTAGTCAGGATGGTAGCAAGTGGTGGAATTCTGGATGTCTCCTCTGAAGCAGAGGCCCCAGTGTGGGCACTCTCCTCTCAGGGGCTCAGATGCCTTTATAGGGGAGTCCCATCGGTGAACATCCACCATGGGCCCCACCTTGGCCTGGGTTCCTTCACTGCATTCAGCCTTGTCCCATCCAGTTCTGCAGGAAATACGTTGAGGGTGTTAGGTGCAGCTCACTTGCTTGGCTGGAATGGTGGTTCTGTGAAGGCGCTGGTAGGAAGTGAGACTGAAAAGGGCAGCAGAGTCAACCTCCAAAAGAGTCTGGACACCTGGACGAGGAGTTTGGGCTTAGTCCAATGGGCACTGAGGAGGTGAGATCACCTTCTGATCAGGGATGGTGGCTTGTGCCAAATGCCATGTGAAGATGACTGTTGGGCATGGGGTGACTGTCAGAGCCCAGGAGCCAAGCTGTCCTCATGACTGACACACGGGCTCACCCTTTTCTCCTCTCTAACACACACTTGCAAGACCAGCTCCACCTCCACGCAGAGCAAGTGGATGGGCTCATGGGGACTTTCACAGCACAGAAAGGCCTGCTGGCCCAGATCTCTCTCCTTATTAGACTGACTTTATTGTTTGTGGTAGGGGTAGCCCACTCTTTATCCAGGCTTCTGTTAGGAAAACTTTCTGAGACTATCCTCTATTGGGGAACAAAGTTCCATAAACATTGAACACATGTGAGAGGTGAGGGATAGAGAAGGCTCTGGCAGATAGGAAATAATGTGGCCTGAGTATCTGGTGTGGAGATGAGGGAGTAGAGGACCCACAGGTGACAGCCAAGATTCTGATTCCTTCCCTGGGTGGATAGCAGGGATGGGGAACACAGAAGGAGAAGCACTTTTTGCAGGGTGGGTGGAGCAAATTATAAGCTTAGTTTGTGCCACCATTTGTGAGAGAAGCCTGCAGGACAGGCAGGCTCTGTGAATGCTGGTGTTGGGGCCCACGGCAGGCCACCCCAAAATATTCCACAATAGTGTATTGATTATTTTGAATGAAAGTTGCTGGAGAAGCAAAAAAGGCATTCTGACCCTCCTGTCTCTGTCCCCCTGAAAGCAGGAAATAAATCTCCCATGTGAAAGGTGCTCTCCCTGCAGCCTTATCACCAGAGCTAGGGGATTCCGGGCTGAGAAGCCTGAATAAACAAACCTTAAGCTTAAACTCTGCTTAAATTCCTCACTAATTACATACCCCAAACCTAAGTTTCTTTGTCTTGTCAATTCTTCACAAATTTACTGTATTGTATCTCTGTTTAAAAGATATATATACTGCCTGCTTTGTTCACTCACTGAATCATTTCTCTATGATCTCCAATACGTACGTATTAAACTGGGTTTTTCTCCTGTTAATCTAGTCTTGTGTCAATTTTGTTATTAGCCCAGCCATAAGAACACAAGAAGGGAAGAAAGGGGATTTTCCCCTGCCCCGACACTAGTAAAGCTAGTTGCTGGTTTCTAAGGTGTGTTCTGCTGACCCTGGGCTTTCAGAGACATGCTACAGGGGCAGCAACTACAGTGGGAGCTAAGCAGAGGACTCTGGACTTGCCAGCTCCCACTTAAAGCAGAGCACCAGCTCTCTTTTAAACTGCTTTCAATTGGAATTGCACGAATGATTGTATTTGACTAAAGAGTGGGGGTGGGGTAGGAGAAGGTTCTGCAGGGCCCTGGGGGACCCTAGCAGGGAAAGGATCTGCACTTCCCTGCCAGGGAGAAGCTGCCTTAACCCAGCAAGGGTGGGCTGTAGGCCAAGTGCCGGGGGCCCCGGGACACCTCCAGGGGCTAGCGCCAAGGCAGCAAGTGGAGACTGTGGCCAGCCTGAAAAGATTGGAAGAGCTGCCTGCTGGAGAGGAAGAATGCCTGGGGGCTGAGTGGTCATTCCCCCCACTGGGCCACCCCAGAGGGGCTCCTCATTCATATCAAGCCCAGCCCTGAGGACTTGTGTTTTGTTATTCCTGCCTCTTCACACATCTGTCTGCCGACCCTGACCCCTCACCTCCTCCCTGGTCTGGGAGCTCTCAGGGGCAGAAACTGGGTCTTACTGTTCTCATATGCCCAGCCCTGGACACAGGCCACACACATAGGCATGCACTGACATTTGTTATAAA
This sequence comes from Diceros bicornis minor, assembly GCF_020826845.1. NCBI lineage: Eukaryota > Metazoa > Chordata > Mammalia > Perissodactyla > Rhinocerotidae > Diceros > Diceros bicornis. Next base: position 63,465,098 of record NC_080781.1, read on the forward strand.
AATGCCTGAGTGGGTGGAGGCCCAACTTGCGTGGCTGGCACTAGGCAAATCCCTGGGGCTTGGTTTCCTCAAATGTAAATAGGAGATGAGTACTCCCTCTTGGACTTGTGAGAATCCAGACAAGCAACAGATGGCCAATCACTTTGTGAACTGTGAAATGGTGTCCACATGTAGGTTGCTTCTGTCATTATCATTAAGAGGAAGAGCGGGAGGGTAGGGCTCAACTGGGCCTGCCCTGGGATGGGCTTCTCTCCAAGCACTGTTACCTTGGAGAAAAGGTGTCAGAAACTCAAGAGCAGAATCAATGACAGTGTGAGAATTTGGAATATCCTAGAAGCTCTGACTCCCCATCTGCACAGAGAAGGCCATGTGCCCAGCTGATGCATCTGCATGAATCCCACTATCTTAACACCGAACAGAGAAACAGTAAGCTTGTTTGGGGGCTTCCAGTCTTCAGTCTTATCCCCCTCCATCATCTCCCCACCCCATCCTCAAAATCCCTGGAGATTCTGAGGCTCAGAGACTGTCACAGCTAGAAGGCGCCCTGAGGTTTTTAATTCCAAGCCAGCCAGGGAGAGCTCCACACGGCCTTCACTGAGCCCCCTTCCAGTGACATCCTTCTTCCTGCTCTTAGATCTAGGCCCAGCTCCCCAATGGTCCTACTCTAGGCCCCTGGAAATATGCAAAAAATAAAGCCACTCTTTCCCTTTCATAGCAGTTTTCACCCCACCTAGGTAGGGTTACCAGATAAAATACAGGACACCAGTTAAACTTTAATTTCACATAAACAACAAATGTTTTAGTATAAATATGTCCCAAATATTGCATGGGACATACTTAAACTAAAATGTTATTCGTTGTTCATCTGAAATTCAAATTTAATGGAGTCTTGTGCCTTTATTTGCTGAATTTGGCAACCGTTAAGACCCAGGATCATGTGGTCAGCAGTTAGCACACTGTGGCAGCCACGGTCAAGCCTCGTCTAGCATATCCAGAGAGCAGCCCCCACTCAGTGGCTCAGGAGGTCTGTGCGTCACCCCCAATTTCTCAGCTGCCTGAGAGATTAGGCTAGTCACTATCCTCTGCACTTGGTTTAGTCAAATTCTCTCAAAGGTGTCCTCATTATGCTAGGGAAGTTTTCCTGCATGCCTTGCACCCACCACCATCCCATCCATCTCTTCTGCCAGCTGGGCAGAGTTTTTAGGCATTCTGGCTCAAGTGCTAGTTTTCCCTGTCTCCCATCTGGTAAATAAAGAATGATCAGGGGATGGAGGCCTGACCGAGAAACCAAAACAGGAGGTTAGTGATGGAGGGCAGGAAAGGCCAAGACTGACTCAGCTTGAAGGTGCCAGAGTGGGCCCCTAAGGCCTCAGAGGATTGGAAATGGCTGCTCTCCTCTGCCCTGGTGGGCAACGGCTACCTTTCTTGTTTCCAAAGGGCCCCCAGGATTTGGGGGCCTCACATGGCCATTTATCCTAGAAGACTCACCCCCACCTCTAATTTCATGCCACCAGTGACAGTAACGAGTCTCAAACTCTCCCATGTGTACTCATGTGATCCCTTACAGACTTGGAGGGGGACAGGAGAAGCTACTCTGAGTATATAGGCCTTCGATGAGGAGGAACAAAGGGAGAAACAGGGCTAGGACCCTAGTCAAGAGCGAGATTGTGAACCTCTGTTCCAAATCTCAGCTTCGATTTTGCATGTCATTCTGTAGTTACTTGGTTTTTGTCTGTCTTCCCCAACCAATTTACTTGGTTGTAAATTCCTTGAGGTTAGGGATCTTTATCTAGTTTGTTCACTGCTATATCCACAGTGCCTAGAACGGTGCCTGGCCTACAGTAGGACTGATAAATGGCAGCTGAATAAATGAATGAATGAGCAAAGCAGGTCAAAGCTAGGAGCAGGGTCAGGAACAAGGTGAGGGTCAGTACAGAAACCAAGCACGAACAGAGCAGAAAATTCTTGTGACCATAGAGCCTTAAGGGACAGGTGGGAGGATGAGGAAAGAGTAAATCCTCAGTGATGTACTCAAAAACCTTCAGTGAGGTTGGCTCCCTGTTGCCCGATCTCCCACACCCCCTTACTCACATTCCAACACCTACAGCCCAGAGATGTAATCCATCATCGGCGAGTGCTGGGGAAAGAGTGATTCTCCAGGTGCCCAGGGAGTGTAAGCCCTGGACAGAATGGGATAATTGCCATACATCCTCTCTCTCGTTTTTAATTGAAGTATAACTGACATGCAATATCCTTTTAGTTTCAGGTGTACATCATAGTGATTCGATATTTACATACATTATGAAATAATCACCACAATAAGTCTAGTTATCATCTGTTACCACATAAAGTTATTACAACACTATTGACTATATTCCCTATGCTGTACATTGCATCCCCATGACGTATTTATTTTGTAACTAGAAGTTTGTACCTCTTAATCCCCTTCACCTATTTTGCCTGCCCCCAAACCCCCCCCGTAACCCCCAGTTTGTTTCCTGTATCTATGAGTCTGTTTCTGTTTTGTTTTGTTTGTTCGTTTGTTTCATTTCTTAGATTCCACATATAAATGAAATCATACTGTATTTGTCTTTCTCTGTCTGATTTATTTCACTTAGCTTAATATCATCTAGGTCCATCCATGTTGTCGCAAATGGCAAGATTTCATTCTTTTTATGGCCAAGTAATATTCCGCTGTATATATATACCACATCTTCTTTATCCATTCATCTATCAGTGGACACTTAGGTTGCTTCCATATCTTTGCTATTGTAAATAATGCTACAATGAACATGTGGGTACATATATTTCTTTGAATTAGTGTTTTCGTTTTCCTCAGATAAATATCCAGAAGAGGAATGGCTGGATCATCACATCCTCTCTCTTTACATGGAAATATCATTCTATGCTGTTGTGTCTAATTAGGATGACTTGAATATACTGGTTTGTGTTTGACAATTTCTCTATAGACCTTGAGCTCACTGGAAAGCTCCCTCTGATGTGAGGTAGGAACCCAATCCAGACAGATACCTAGAGACCATTAAACTCCAAACTAATGAGGATGCTGATTACCATGGAAACTGCCATCTCTTGTGGCCTCTGAAAGGGAGGAGGAATGGGGGTGGTAAAGTGAAAAGAAGAGGATGTGGACGAATAGAATGGGGAGCAGGAGCTGGGAGGTAGGGAGTAGGGTATGGTAGGGGGAAGGAACTGCCATTTATTACTATCTTCCTTGGTGCCAGACACTGGGCTGGGTGCTTAACGTACATTTGATCATCACAGCCCCCTGCAAGATAGGCATTAATTCTCTTGCACCTCCCACCTCACTGACTGGCAAAGCATATGCTGTTAATCAACAAGACGGTCTATGGCCAATCCCAGTGCTTCCTACTGGAAAAGGTAACCTTGAACTCCCTGCCATCTAATCCTATCGAAAGCTCAGTTGTGAGAAATGATATTCATAGGGGCCAGCCCAGTGGCATAGTGGTTAAGTTCGTGCACTTCCTTTCAGCAGCCTGGGGTTCGCCAGTTCGGATCCTGGGGGTGGACCTACTCACCACTCATCAAGCCATGCTGAGGCGGCGTCCCACATAGAAGAACTATCAGGACCTACAACTAGGATATACAACTATGTGCTGGGGCTTTGGGGAGAAAAAGGTAAAAGAGGAAGATTGGCAACAGATGTTAGCTCAGGGCGAATCTTCCTCAGAAAGAAAAGGAAATGATATTCATAGAGAGCTGCCTGAAAAGCAGGCAGCCCATCCATTGCTGGAGATGCATAGCTGTACAAGGCAGGGGGTGTGCCCCAGAGGTTGGATCATGATTTCCAGATGGGAGAGTGTGAGTTGGGGAAAAGTGGGAGGGTGGAGTAGAGTGGAAGTAGAGAGGGCGGTAGGCTTCAGTGCAGAGTTGGAAAAGGCACATTCGATATTATAGATAACTACGGTTTCCTTAACACAAACTACAGACAGTAAAGTTCAGCTGGTTTTGCTGCACTTCAGGCCACAAAAACAAGCCCACTCAATGGGGCTTGACATTCAAAGGGACCTGTCATCCCTTCTACAGAATCTGAAAAAGCAATCTTGATTACAGCAAACAAGCAGACTCTATGTGACCATTGCCGTCATGCTATCAAAGTCCAAAAAGTGTCTCTTTCAGGACCAGCATAATGGTTCTCTAAAATTTTCATTGCTTTGATTCATTTTAAGTCAAGGTATTTAATTTCTTTGAAACATTCAAATGACAGTAAGGGAGGGTGTGAAGTATTTTTGTTTATTTAAAATAAGATGGGGGAAGATGGTATAGATGCACTTTGCCCTATTTCTCTTGCTATTACAACTAAAAACTCTGGCCATTATGTATAAAACAAACATAAGAAGACTCTGAAAGGTGGAGAGAAGAAAGTAGACCACCTAGGTCCTCAGGATGAGAGGAATGACATGAATTGTCTTTTTGCCTTCTATATCCCAGACTTGGAGCTGAAGAAGCCAGCAACCCAGACATGCCAACAGGCACAGACAAAAAGAGCCCCAACCAAAGCCTGCTCTCTAGCCGAAGGACTAGGAAAAGATCAACCTAGCAAGGCAGAAAATTTTAGACAATAACCACTCTACTCCAGCCAAAACCAGAGAACAAACTGTGGCCCTGTTCCTACCCACACTAGCAAAGGCTAAGGGAGGAGCTTAGACTTCCACACTCACGAGGCTGTGACCACACGCCTCAACACCCTCAACCCCCTCCCTGTTGGTGTGGTGTCAGAGAAGGCCAAGTACAGGGAAAGGACTTTCATCTCCACTGGCAGATAGCAAGACCCACCCACCATATCAGTAGAAAATGTGGGGAGCCTAGAATTCCACCCCCACCTGGCAGTATTGAAGTGCCCCCCTCTCTCCCCTCTGAGGTGACGTCAGAGAAGTCCTAGTGGAAAGTCAGGACTTTCACAACTGCCCAATGATAAAGAGGCCAAATTCCCATGCCAAAGGACAGAGGAGGTAGTAGTAAAGGAAGCAGTAACTCGGCACTCCAACCCCTCTCAGGCAGGGAGCTGTCAGTGGAGGCCTAGTGTGGAGCAGAAACTCTCAACCCTGCCCAGCGGTAATAAGGAGTCCCCGTTTGGATCAGCAGAGGCCAAGTGGGGAACCTGGACTTCTACCTCCATATAGTAGTAATGATGTAACATGCCTCTTCTCTGCTGGTGGCAGTGTCAGAGGAGGCCAGCTAAAATAGATGGGTTAAATGAGATTCAGAGTCTCACGGCATAATACCCAAAATGCCCAGGTTTCAATCAAATATCACTCAAGAACCAGAAAGATCTCAAACTGAATGAAAAAAGACAATAGACAGATGCTCAAACCAAGATGAGAGAGATGTTAGAATTATCTGACAAAGATTTTTAAAGGGACCATCATAAAAATGCTTCAACAAGCAACAAAGATGCTTAAAACAAATGAAAAAATAGACAGTCTCAGCAAAGAAATAGAAAGAAAATTAGACTGAGGAAAAAAAAAGAAATAAAAGTGTAGAAGACATAAAGAAGAACCAAAAGGAAATTTAAGAGCTAAAGTACAATAACCAGAATAAAAACTCAATGGATACACTCAACAGTAGAATGGAAGGGACAGAGGAAAAAAATCAGCGAACTTGAAGACAGAACAATAAAAATTACCCCATCTGAACAACAGAGAGAAAATAGAATGAAAAAAAAATGAATCAAGAGAATGAGAAGACAAGCCACAGACTGGCAGAAAATATTTGCAAAGCACATACCTGATAAATGACTGTTATCCAAAATATTAAAAGAATCTTAAAACTCAACAATAAGAAAATGAACAACCTAATTAAAAATGGGCAAGATCTGAACAGACACCTCTCCAAAGAAGATATACAGAGGGAAAATAAGCATATGAAAAGATGCTCAACATCATATGTCATTAGGGAATTGCAAGTTAAAACAACAATGATACTGCTACACCCCTATTAGAACGGCCAAAATCCAAAACACTGACACCACCAAATGCTGCCATGGATGTGGAGCAACAGGGACTCTCATTCACTCCTGGTGGGAATGCAGAATGGTACAGCCACTTTGGAAGACAGTTTGGAAGTTTCTTACAAAACTAAATATACTTTTACCATACGATCCAGGAATTATGTTGCTTAGTATCTACTCAAATAAGTTGAAAACTTAGGTCCACACACAAAAACCTGCACATGAATGGTTATAGCAGCTTTATTCATAATTGCCAAAATTCGGAAGCAACCAAGATGTCCTCAGTAGGTGATGGATAAGTAAACTGTGGTACATCCAGACAATGGAATATTATTCAGCACTAAAAAGTAATGAGCTATCAAGCCATGAAAAGACATGGAAGAACAAAAAATGCACATTGCTAGGGGAAAGAAGCCAATCTGAAAAGGCTACATACTGCATGATTCCACCTATATGACACTCTGGAAAAGGAAAAACTACAGAGACAGTAAAAAGATCAGTGGTTGCCAGGGGTTAGAGAGAAAAAAGGAATGAATAGGTGGAACACAGAGGATTTTTTAGGGCAGTGAAACTATTCTGTATGATACTATAATGGTAGACACGTCATGATACATTTGTCCAAACCCATAGAAATGCACAACACCAAGAGTGAACTCTAATGTGAACTGTGGACTTTGGGTGACAACGATGTGTCGATGTAGGTCCATTGATTGTAATAACTGTGTCACTCTGGAGCAGGATGTTGATAGTGGGGGAGGCTGTGCCTGTGTAGGGGCCTGGGGTATATGGGAACACTGTGTACTTTCCATTCAATTTTTCTGTGAACCTAAAACTGCTCTAAAAAATCAAGTCTATTACAAAAAAATTTTTTTAATCAAACAGAGCCTCAGGGACAACAACAAAGGATCTAAAGTTCCTGTCAGATTCCTGGAAGAAGAGGAGAAAGAGTGTGGGGCTGAAAAAGTCTTCAAAGAAATTGTGGCTGAAAACTTATCATATTTGGTAAGAGATATAAACCTATTAATTCAAGAAGCTACGCAAAACTCAAATGGGATAAACCCAAAGAAATCCACACCAAGATACATCATAGTCAAATATCTGAAAACTAAACACGAAGAAAAAATTTTGAAAGTAAAGAAAGAAACAACATCTTATCAATAAAGGAAAAACATTTCAAAAGACAGTAAATTTCTCATCAGAAATCATAGAGGCCAACAATAAGTGACACAACATTTTTCAAGTACTGAAAGAAAAGACTCATGAACCCAGAGTCCTGCCTCTAGCAAAAATATTCCTCAAGAATGAAGGGGAAATTAAGACATTCTCAGATGAAAGAAAACTAAGAGAATCTGTCACAAGGAGAACTACCTGAAAGAATGGCCAAATGAAATTCTCTAAAAATTAAAGATAGGAGCCCGCCCCGTGGCGTAGTGGTTAAGTGTGCACGCTCCGCTACTGGTGGCCCGGGTTCAGATGCCAGGCGCGCACCGATGCACTGCTTCTCCGGCCATGCTGAGGCCGCGTCCCCTATAAAATGGAGGAAGATGGGCACAGATGTTAGCTCAGGGCCAGTCTTCCTCAGCAAAAAGAGGAGGATTGGCATGGATGTTAGCTCAGGGCTGATCTTCCTCACAAAAAAATAAAAATAAAGATAAAAGAAGAAATCTTGGAAAATCAGGAAGGAAGAACGAACATGATAAGTACAACTATGGACAAATACAATAGACTATCCTTCTCCCATAAAGTTGTCTATTATGTTTGAAGGCAGAAGCAAAAATTAGAAAACTAATGTGGTTCTGAATGTATGTAAAGGATATTTAAGACAATTTATTATAAATAGGTGAGGGTAAAGAAAGGCAAAAGGAGATAAGATTTCTATGCTTCACTCAAACTGGTGAAATGACAATATCATAGATTTTGATAATACACACACACACACAGACACACATACGTACGCATACACACACATATATAAATGTACCTAAAGCAACCACTAAAAAAGTTATACAAAGAGATACACTCAAAAACACCATAGATAAATCAAAATTGAATTCTAAAAAATGTTCAAGTAACCCAAAAGAAAGCAGGAAAAAGAAAACAGAGAAATGAACACAGAACAAACAGAAAACAAGAAATTAAACAGCAGACATAAGCCCTAACAGATTAACAATTATCTTAAATGTAAATTATCTATATAAACCAATTAAAAGACAGAGATTGGCAGAGTGGATTAAAAAACATGACCCAACTATATGCTATCTACAAAAAACTCACTTCAAATATAACGATATTGAGAGGTTGAAAGTAAAAGGATAGAAAAATATATATCATGCACACATTAATAATGAAAAAGGAGTAGTTATCGTAATATCAAATAAATTAGATGTTAACCCAAAGAAAATTACTGGAGGCAGAGAGGGGCATTGCATAATGATAAAAGGATGAATCCACCAGAAAGACAAAGTGATAGTAAATATGTAGGATTTGCAACAGAAGTGCAAAATATGTGAAGCATAAAGTGATAGAACTGAAAGGAGGAATACAAAAAGCCACAATTACAGGTGGAGACTCAACACTCCTCTTTCAACAATAAATAGGAGAATTAGACAGAAAATCAGGAAGGATATAAAAGTCAACAACACTAGCAACCAGTGGAATCTAAACAACATTTACAGAATGCATCACTCAGCCATAGTAGAATACACATTCTTTTCAAGTGCCCATGGGACATATCTATGTCAAGATAGAAAACATTCTGGGCCATAAACAAACCCCCAACAAATTTAAATGAATTGAAATCATATAGAGTATGTTCTCCAACCACAAAGGAATCAAAGTTGAAATCAATAACAGAAAGATAACAGGAAAATCTGCAAATACTTGGAAACTAATAATTCACTTCTAAATAATCCATGAACCAAAGAGTCTCAAGGAAATCCAAAAAATACATTGGACTGAATGAGAATGAAAATACAATATATCAAAACTCATGAGATACCATTAAAATAGTACTGAGAAGGAGATTTATGGCACTAAATGCATACATTAGAAAAAGAGGAAAAGTCTGAAATAAATCATCTAAGCTCCAACCTCAAGAACCAGAAAAAGAAGAGTGAACTGCACCCAAAGCAAGCAGAAGGAATGAAAAGAGAGAGCAGAAATCACTGAAATTGAAAACAGAAAAGCAATAGGGAAAACCAATGAAACAAAAGAGCTGGTTCTTTGAAAAGATCAATAAAATTGGCAAATCTCTAACAAGACTGAAAAAGAACAAATAACAAAAGAGAGAAGACACAAATTACCAATATCAGGAATAAAGCAAGGAATATCACTACAGACCCTGCAGACATCAAATGATAATAATGGAATACTATCAACAACTCTAAGTAGTCAACAGAAATTTGATTACTTAGATGAAATGGACCAATTCCTCAAAAAACACAAACTACCAAAATTCACCCAATATGAAATATATAATTTTATTAGCCCTATAACTATTAAGGAAAATAATTTTGTAATTTTAAAACTCCCCCAAAAGCAATCTTTTGGTCCAGATGTTTTCACTGGAGAATCCTACCAAACATTGAAAGAATTAACACTGACTTTACACAATCTCTTCCAGAAAAACAGAAGAGGGAACACTTCCAAATTCATTTTATGAAGCTAGTATTACCCTGAAACCAAAACCAAACAGAACAGTACCAAAAAAGAAAACTACAGACCAATATCTCTCATCAATGTAGATTTAAAACTCTTTAACAGGGGCCGGCCCCGTGGCTTAACGGTTAAGCACACTCGCTCCGCTACTGGCGGCCCAGGTTCGGATCCCGGGCGCGCACCGACGCACCACTTGTCCGGCCATGCTAAGGCGGCGTCCCACATACTGCAACTAGAAGGATGTGCAACTATGACATGTAACTATCTACTGGGGCTTTGGGGAGAAAAAGGGAAAAAGGGAGGAGGATTGGCAACAGATGTTAGCTTAGGGCCGGTCTTCCTCAGCAAAACAAAAAAAAAAACTCTTTAACAAAACATTAGCGAATAGAATTCAGCAACATATGAAAAGAATTATAAGTCATGACCAAGTAGAGTTGATTCCAGGAATGCAAGACTGGTTCAATACTTGACAATCAATCAATGAAATCCACCATATTAACAGGCTAAAGAAGAAAAATCACACAAACAGTTCAATCGATGCAGAAAACAATATTTGACAAAATTCAATACCCATTCATGTTAAAAACTCTCAGAAAAAGAGAAATGGAGGGGAACTTCCTCAACTTGATAAAGAGCATCTACAAAAAACCTACAGCTAGGGGCCGGCCTGGTGGTGTAGTGGTTAAGTTCTCGCCCTCCGCTTCAGCGGCCCAGGGTTTGTGGTTTCGGATCCCGGGTGTGGATCTACACATCGCTCATCAAGTCATGCTGTGGCAGCATCCCACATACAAAAAATAGAGGAAGATTGGCACAGACGTTAGCTCAGGGACAATCTTCCTCAAGCAAATAGAGGAAGATTGGCAACAGATGTTAGCTCAGGACCAATCTTCCTCAGCAAAACAAACAAACAAACAAAAACCACCTACAGCTAATATTGTACTTAGTGGTGAAAAACGAAATGCTTCCCCCCAAGGTCTAGAACAAAGCAAGGCTGCCTGCCCTCACCACTCTTACTAAACATAGTGCTGGAAGTTATAATTAGTATGATAAGGCAAGAAATGGAAATAAAAGGGTGCAGATTGGAAAAGATGAAATAAAGCTGTCCCTATTCACAGATGACATGATCCTCTACATAGAAAATTCCAAGGAATCTACAAAAAAATTCTTCCTCGAAATAGTAAGTCAGCTGAGCAAGGTCATGAAATACAAGATAAACATGCAAAAGTCAATTTTATTTCTATATACTAGCAATGAACATGTGGACACTGAAATTAAAAATTTAATAGCCTTTACAATCACTCAAAAAATGAAATGCCTAAGAGTAAATCTAGCTAAATATGTGCAGGACTTATGCACTGAAAATTATAAAATATTTGTGAAAGAAATCAATGAAAATCTAAAGAAATGGGGATACGTACCCAGGTGTTCATGGATTGGAAGACTCAACATAGGAAAGATGGTAATTCTCCCAAATTGATATGGTTTTAACACAATTCCTATGAAAATCCCAGCAAGATTTTTTTGTAGGTATAGACAAGATTATTCTAAAATTTATATGGAAAGACAAAGGAATTAGAATAGCTAAAATAATTTTGAAAAAGAAGAATAAAATTGAAGGAAAGGGTCTACTTAATTTCAAGACTTATTACATAGCTACAGTAATCAAGACTATATAATGTTGGTGGAGAGATAGACACATAGGTAAATGGAACAGAATAGAGAACCCAGAAATAGACCCACACAAATATGCCCAACTGATTTTTGACAAAGGTGCAAAACCAATTTAGTGGAGGAAGCATAGCCTTTCCAACAAATGATGCTGCAACAACTGGACAACCATAGGCAAAAGAATGAACCTCGACCTAAGCCTCAAACCTTACACAAAAAGAAACACAAAATAGATCACAGATTTAAATTTAAAACCTAAAGCTAGAAATCTTTTAGTAAAAAACAGGACAAAATCTTTGGGATCTAGGGTTAGACAAAGAGTTCTTGATACCAAAAACACAACCCATAGAAGGAAAAATTGAGGGGCCGGCCTGGTGGCGCAAGCGGTTAAGTGTGCGCGCTCCACTGTGGCAGCCCGGGGTTCACTGGTTCAGATCTCGGGCGCGCACCAACGCACTGCTTGGCAAGCCATGCTGTGGCGGCATCCCATATAAAGTAGAGGAAGATGGGCACGGATGTTAGCCCAGGGCCAGTCTTCCTCAGCAAAAAAAAAAAAAGAGGAGGATTGGCAGATGTTAGTCCAGGGCTAAACTTCCTCACAAAAAAAAAAAAAGGGAAAAATTGATAAATTGGACTTCAAAATTTAAAACTTTTTCTCTGAGAAACACCAGGTAAAGAGATGAAAAGACAAGTTCAGTGTGGGAGAAAATATCTGCAAACCACATAGCCAACAAATAACTAGTACCTAGAACATATAAAGAACTCTCAAAACTCAACAGTAAAAATCAGTCCAATTATAAAATGGGCAAACAACCTAAACATTTTACCCAAGAGGATATGGCACAGATGGCAAATGAGCACATGAAAAGATGAACACAATTAGCCACTAGGGAAGTACAAATTAAACACACAGTGAAATGTCACTACACATGTATCAGAATGGCTAAAATAAAACATTATGACAACACCAAATTCTGGTGAGGACACAGAGAAACTGGATCCCTCATACACTGCTGGTAGGAATGTACAGGCATACTCTGGAAAATAGTTTCTTACAAAACTAAACATACACTTATAATATGATCCAGCAATTGCACTCCTGGGCATTTTTCCCAGAGAAATGAAGACATGTTCATTCACACAAAAAACCATATATGGATGTTTATAGCAGGATGTTTATAGCAGGTAATAACCCCAAACTGGAAACAACTCAGATGTCCTTCAACAGGTGAATGGTTAAACAAACTGCAGTCCATCCATATTGTGGAATACTACTTAGTAATAAAAAGGAGTGAAATTTTGATATATGCAACAACTTGGACTAATGTCCACTTTCCTCATGTGTGACAAGGGGGAAGTTGTCTCAAGGGCCTTCCTGTTCTGGAATTCAAAATACAGATGAGCAGGGTGGGGCAGGATGAGAGCATATTTGGAAGAGTTTAGGGCTTTATTTTATTTTTTAGAACTTCTGAAGATTCAAAATAACTAGAAAGATGTGGCTTGAGGATTGCCAGCTGTTGTGCTTCATGAGCATCCCAGGGAGCCCATTTTGTAAGCCGGGAACCCAAGAGAAGGGGAGTTGAGGGTAGGTGCATTCTGTTGGTACAAGCTGAGAGGTCCGCTTAGCTGTAGAGAACGACTTCAAGGTGAGTGGCTGTTGCCTTCTTACACTGAAACGAGACAGGGTGGATTTGAAACCTAAACTGTAAGGACTCTCTGTTCCCAGGAACGTAAGGAAATGTATTTGTTCTGATACACAAAACTAAGAGTTCCTCAGTCAAGGGACCTGAAAAGCTGTGGAAAGCCACACTGCCTCCTGAACACTAGGCATAACGGGAAGTCCAGTGTCAGAGCACATTCAGCTGGTGGTAGGGTATTTGTTATGGGATTCTCAAGCATGACTAGTGTCTACATTCCGTTCAGGCTTGGAAATGAAGTAGAGAGTAACACTTCATGACAAAATTCTACAAGCCCAACTGTTGCACATAATGTGTAAATGCGGGATCTTACTCGCGGGATCTTACCAGCGGGATTTGAATCGCGCTAAAACCGGTAGTGCCCGTTGCTACGGGGTCTAATAAGGGCGTATTCAGGGTCTCCCAACAGCCAATCCTAGTGCCAGGCATGCGTGGGGGGGCGTAGCCATGGAGAGACAGTAGCCAATGGCAGAGAGGGCCGTGAATAAGGCGAGGGCGACCAGTGGGTGAGGTGAACAGAGTGCAGCGGCTAGGGGAGGCTGAGGAGCTGTAGCCAGTTTGTGGCTTGAGCTGTTAGTCAGAACTGTAGCGGCTAGTTAAGCTGCCGCCAAACTTAAGATTCTCGCCTGCCGTTAAACATCATGGAAGATTCGCAGAGTGAGCATCAGCGGATGGTACGACGCCACCACCGCGAGAAGAAAGAGCTGCAGGCCCGCATCCAGAGCATGAAGAACGCGGTCCCCAAGAGCGACCGAAAGAGAAGAAAGCAGTTGCTCCTAGACGTGGCCCGCCTCGAGGCCGAGTTGGAGCAGAAGCACCAGCAGGAGCTGGAGAAGTTCCAAGAGAGTTTTCCTGATGACAGCAGCCTCGATTCTGTCACTGAAGATCTTGCCAAGATGGATCTCGAGAACCAGCCTCCTCGCCTCTCAAGGGCACAAAGACGGCGCGAAAGAAGGGCGGCCATCGAGAGAGCGCGCCTGGAGAGGATTGCCGAGGCCGAGAGGGAGCATCTGGCCAGCTTCCGCCACGACGAGGAAGAGAAGCTCGCCGCCATCCTGGAGGCCAAGAATCTGGAGATGAAGGATATCCCGGCCGACGGCCACTGCATGTACCGCGCCATCCAAGACCAGCTGGTGTTCTCGGTGACCGTGGAGAGCCTGCGGCGCCGCACCGCCGACTACCTGAGGAAGCACGTCGATGACTTCCTGCCCTTCTTCAGCAACCCCGAAACCGGCGACGCCTACAGCCGCAACGACTTCATGAGTTACTGCGACGACATCATGCACAGCGCGGCCTGGGGAGGCCAGCTCGAGCTGAGGGCCCTGTCGCACGTCCTGCAGACCCCCATCGAGGTGATCCAGTCGGATTCTCCCGCCCTCCTCATCGGGGAGGAGTACACCCAGAAGCCGCTCACCCTCGTCTACTTGCGCTACTCTTGCAACCTCGGGGAGCACTACAACTCGGTGAAGCCCTTGGAGGCTGGAGCCGTCGGGGGCACCGCCCCGCGTCTCCTCTAGGCCCGACGGCGCCGGAGCCCTGCCGCCATTGCCGTCGCCGTCGAGTCATCGCTGCGGTTACCGCTGGAGCTGACGCCGTCGCCGTCTTCTCAGTAGGCTTCGTTTTGTTTCCTTTGGTTTTCTGTTTTTTCTTTCTTCATTTTGCTCAAAATTCAGCCGCCTCTCTCCTTCCCCCCCCCCCCACCCCCCTGTTTCCCTCTGTTGCCGTTCTAGCCTCCTCTCTCACTCCTTCGTTGCTTCCTTCATGGGTGGGGACCTGAGGCTCGTTACAAGGAAAATAGCTGTATCTTGCCATCTGAGGGAAGTAAGTTGGAGAAGTGCTAACACTTCTTGCCCTTAAGAGTCTTTGCCTCCCTCATCAATGAGAATTGGTCATGTTGCAAATAATTGGGGCATAAAAATGGACATTTGGTTCGATGCATTCTTAACTTGAGGCAAATCAGTTTAGCTCAGAATCTTCAGATTGTCCAGTGAATGTGTTGGATTCCTCAGATAAAGTTGGAGCGTACATGATCGAAATGCTTTGTGAGTGCCTTTCGCTCAGTTCTTTGAAAAAAAATGTATGGTGAACTGTTTCGCTTTGCTTTTTGCTTAAGCTGCGTTACTCAGGAGATGTCTCAAGTTACGAACAAGAGCTCCTCTAGTAGTTTGTTTTGTTTTTTCAGAAAAACTTGTGTGGTTCCAAATTAATTTTAGTTGTTTAGATGTTTGCTAAATTCTAAGTAATAGCGTTTGTTAAATTTAGACGTTTAATATAAGTGTCAAATATAGAAAGTAAATATACATAAACTGATAGGCTAGATAAGGTTTACTCTAAGATGTGAAAGATCTCAATTTAATTTCTTTTATTAAAGATAGGAAGGGATATGACTTTATACAAGTAGTTGATCCATTTCCTTATGTCTACAGCTGGTATGAAGCAAAAAGAGAGAAACTGATAAGTAGCTTAACTTACTGGAAGGGGTGGGATCTGAACTACTAAGTTTCTTTTATTCTCAGAGACATAAAAGGGTAGGACTTTATTCAAGTAGTTGATCCACTTTGTTATATCTACAACTGGTGTGACGTATGAAAGATGTGAATTTAGTAATTTTCCTTAATTCTTAGAGATAGAAAATTATTAAAAAAGATTTTAAAAAGTATTAAAGTAATTGATCCACTTTGTTATATCTACAGCTCGTATAACGTCTGAATTTAGTAATTTTCCTTAATTCTTAGACAGAAGAGTATTAAAAAGAAATGTTAAAAAATATTACAGTAGTTGATCCATTTTGTTGTATCTACAACTGGTATGGGGAAAAGAAGTGAGCAGTATACTTTTGTTGATATTTGAGACTTGTTGATATCTTGAATTTGCCAAAAGAATAGTAAAAGTGAAATGATTTACAGTAAACAATTTAAAAATTTTTTAATCTTTGGATTCTGTATTTCAGTGAGGTTACTTAAATTCATTTAAAAAACTCTTTGTACACACCAAATGTTCTAAAATAAAGTATATAAATTTAAAAATAAAAAAATATATGATTTGTTTAAAAAATGAAAGCAGTTTAAAAAATACCTAGTTGTCTATTTCTGTGTGGCTAACTTAGTTCATATAGAGTTTGTATCCCAGGATCCACTTCAGCAAAGGAATTCTGGAGGGTTAGGGAGCAGGAGTGTGGAGGAGAGATGAGGCCTCGGGGAGGAGGAATGGGCCTGTGGTCTTGGTGGTGGCCCAGAGTGCAGTGTTTTGCAGGGAAGGATTTAGGGAGGAACTTATCCTGAGGCTGTCCTGAGTTGATGTTTCACTCCGTGAAAAACATCATGAAATGGTTTCATTTAAGGATGTTCTTATTGCTATGCATGAAAAAGAACTCCCACTTCCCAAAACTCACAAGTCCAGGGCTACATTGTGGGAGGGAAAGAAGTGCCACTGTTTTTTTGGGGGGGTAGGTGTTCCCAAAATACAAATATGGAAATCCTGCCAATATCTCACTGTATAAATATGTTATCAGATAAATTTCGGATAACCAACTGGCTAAGAAGAGGCGGTCCCTGAGAAAACAAGACATTTAGGGGCATTGTGAGAAGTGAGCCTTTTATAGGGATGAGAACACTGGCTGGGGAAGGGAAAATAGGCCAGAAAGGGAGCCATAATCCTTAGAAGCGTGCCCGGCTGGGAAGGAGGGTGAAAATTGGGGAAAGGGTCAGCCTAGGAGGATGAATGGGACATGGCAGGGGAAAGGGAACAGGCTGGGGGGGAAGTGGCCACAGGCTGAGGAAGGAGACTGGCTGGGGAACAGGGCATAGGTGGTGAAGAGAGCCTGGCTGGACGAGGGGACCTGCATGGGATATGGGACATAGGCCCATGAAGGGCACCTTACTGGGGACATGGGCAAAGTTTGGTGAAAAGCTCTAGAAATGGGGAGGGTACTCTGCTGGGGTGGGCTGCATTGGGTCGAGGAGGACACCACAAGTTAAAAGCGGGGGCCAGCTAGGGTAGGGTACCTTGATGGGTAAGGGGACCCAGCTGAGTAGGGGGAATTCAAGCTGGGAAAGAGGGCCTGGCTGCGAGAGGATTCCTGGCAAGGGAAGAGGTCCAGATGGCAGGAGTGGGGGGCCAGGGTGCACTGGCTGGACTAGGAAGGGGGGGCATGGGCGGGGCAGGGACCCTGACTGGGGAAGAAGGCACTGCCCGGATAATGTGGGCCTTGCTGGTACTATCCAAGAAATTCTTTGGCAGAAGGTACCAACCAAAGATAGCAAAGTCCCATTTTATAGGCTTGTCCCTGAATACAAGAGAAATAACTGTTTCTGTCTTGGGAACCCTTAAGATCTCATTCGGCCTGTCCCAGCTGCCTCCGCTGGGTCTGCCTTCAGCTGTAAGGAAAGGGAAGAATTAACCCAGGCCAGATCCTAACCAGGCCCAGAGCACAGACCAAGAGGGGGCCTTCACTGTGGGATCTGGCAGGACATGAGGGATTTACAGTCTGTTCCATTTTGTAACAGTGACCAGTCACTGAGGACAGTGACTATTTGGGGCAATTTCGTGTACAAAAGCCATGGGGCACTGTACCCAAAGGGATCTAATTCCAGAAGCAATTTTCATTCATTTACTTACTATTTTTTATTTACTCATTATCATGCCCTCTCCCCTTTTGCCATAGCAGCCAAAAATAAGGTACATTTATCTGGGTTTGAAGCCCAGCTCATCCACCCACTTCCTAACTTTGTGACGTGGGCCTCAGTTTTCTTATCAATAACATGGGACAATTGATACCTGTCTTAGAGGTGGTACATTAAATGAAAATACATATAAAGTGCCCAATAAATGTTAGCTACTGTTAGTATCATTATCTAGGAGCCCAAGAATATAACATTATCAGCTGTGGCAGCAACTACTCCTTGATTTTGTTTACAGTGACTTTTGGGACCACTTGGCCTCTTCTCACAGGTCCTGTGGGGGAAGCAGAGCCTCTCCCAGGGCTGTCTGCCCCAGCTCTTGCCACCAGAGCTTCCTGGACTGCACTATGAAAGCAGAAGCCACTGGAGCTCACCCAAAGTGCCCTCCTGGGGACAGGGTGGCCTGTGTGCAGGGACTCCTTAGGCCAGTAAGTATCTTCCTTCCAGGCCTTTCTACACAAACACATAGACACATGTTTTAAAAAACAAAACTGGTATCATTCTATTCAAGCTACTTTTTTTTTTTACTTAACAATAAATCATAAGCATTTCCCTGTGTCCTTAAACAGTCTTCAATACGATGATTTTAATGCCTGCATTCTAGCCTGTGAATGTGCCATAATTTATTTATCCTATTCCATTGTTGGACGTTTAGATTGCTTTCAATTTCTCACCACTATAAATATGCCACTGTAATATCTTTGTAGCTGAATCTTTACCTATGTTTCTGATTATTTCCTTTTGAAAAGATTTCTAGAAGTGATCTAGGTCAGAAAGAGAGGCTTTTAATGCATACTGGTAAATTGCCCTCCAGAAAGATTGCACCCATTTACACTCTCAGGGTATGAGAGTGTTATTTTCCCATATAGTTGCCAACACTGAAAATTATCATCTTTGCTAATTTGTTAGGTGACAAATGTTGTATTAGTCGACACTTTGTTGGTTACTAGTGAGGTGGAATATTCCTCTAAGTGTTTATTAGCCTGTCTATTTCATTCATGCAGGAACAAGTAATTCTTAATTTATTGCCTCTTCCTGCACTTTGCTTAATTTTCTATGGGTAATTTTGTCTTTTTCTTATAGATTTTTAATAGGTCCTTCCACTTGTCATTCAGATATTTTAAAAAAATAGTTTTTTCCCTTACGTTTAGCGTTTCAGTTTTGTTTCTGACTTTTTGCATATGCTGAAGTTTAAAATTGTACTTGAATCCATATATCAATCTTTTTCTTTATGGTTTCTGTCTTGGTATCGTACTTAAAAAGGGCTTCCCCATCCCGAGGTTGGATCAATATTCCTGTATGCATTCTTTCAGGTTTTTAATGCTTTCTCTTTATATTTAACTATATTTAATATATCCACTTGGAAATTACTTGGGTGTAATATAAGGACATAAATTGATTTTCCCCAGTTATGGTAATTAACCAGTTACCCCAACACCATTCATTGAATAATCCACCATTTCACCGTTGATTTGAAGTGCCACCTTCCACATATATTACATTCTTTAATATAAGAGAGTAAATCTATTTTCAATCAGTCACACAGAATAGCTGCATTCCAGTGACCTAAATCGGAAACTGCCAGCTGTCCATTCATCCATTCATTCCATATTTACTGGAGAGAATGGTCATAAACAATAGAGGGAGAGAGACAAAAGATCCAGTCTCAGCCCTCATCATCTAGTGGAGGTGGCAGACAGGAAAATAGACAGAAATAAACAGAAAGCAGAATGATCAGTGCCGTGATGGAAAGAAGCTCAGAGAAAGCACACCTCATCAGACCTGGGGAATCAGGGAGGCTTAGGAGGAGCTCATGGAGAACACAGCCAGAGTGGAGGCAGGAGTGACAGAACAGGGGTCTTCCTGTTCAGTGGAGCTGGGGGATAGAGGTGAGAGGTGAGGGAGTTGTGGCAAAGAGGCTGGAGAGGGAGGCAGGCGTGGTCTCCCAGCTTTAATAAACATCAGTTTCACTCATAATGTTACAAATTAAATAAATACAAATGAAATGAGATACCATTTTTCAGCAGTCAGATTAGCAAAGAAGTAAAGTTTGGTAATATGCTGTGTTGATGGAGAAATGCAGGAACAGGCACTCTCCAACGTTGTTGATGGTGTGTAAACAGGTACAATCTCTTTGGAGGGCAATTCAGCAATAGCTATCAAATTTAAAGTGCATAAACCACTATCATTTGTATTTTTATAGATATAAATATACAGTTTTGTTTGTGCATGACTGAAGTATATATTAAAAATGATAGGGGGCTGGCCA
The DNA here is from genome assembly GCF_020826845.1 of Diceros bicornis minor. Lineage (NCBI taxonomy): Eukaryota > Metazoa > Chordata > Mammalia > Perissodactyla > Rhinocerotidae > Diceros > Diceros bicornis. Next base: position 63,485,057 of record NC_080781.1, read on the forward strand.
GGTGGTGTAATGGTTAAGTTCGTGTGCTCTGCTTCAGCGGCCCGGGGTTCGTGGGTTTGGATCCTGAGTGCGGACCTACACACTGCTCATCAAGCCATGCTGTGGCGGCATCCCAAATACAAAATAGATTGGCATGGATGTTAGCTCAGGGCCAATCTTCCTCACAAAAAAAAAAAAATGATAACATTGGTTGCTTTTTTTTTTGTGAGGAAGATTGGCCCTGAGCTAACATCTGTTGCCAATCTTCCTCCTTTTTTTCCCTTTTCCTCCCCCAAACCCCAGTAGATAGTTGTATGTCATAATTGTACATGCTTCTAGTTGTTCTATGTGGGACGCCGCCTCAGCATGGCTTCATGAACGGTACGTAGGTCCGTGCCCAGGATCCGAACCAGCAAACCCTGGGCCACTGAAGTAGAACGCATGAACTTAACTGCTACACCACCAGACCAGCCCCAACACTGGTTGCTTTTGAGGAGGGGAATCAGGTTGCTGGGGGAAAAGGATGGGAGGGGGCTTTTCACTGTGTAATCTCTCGAACATCTGATATTTTGAACTATATGAATTAATAAATAAATAAATCTAAACCTAACTTACTAAATAAAATGCACATAGCTTTTGACCTAGCAGTCTACATTCAGGGATCTATACTAAAGATATACATATTACACAACATTATATTTCAAGAATGTTCATTACAGCATTGTTTGTCAAAGCAAAAATCTAGATAAAACCTAAATCTCTTCAGTAAGGACTAGTTGAATAAATTTTGGATCATCCATATGAATTGTTTCCTCTAGGCGGAGAGGAGTAGGAGTGGATACGTGGAAGGAGGAAGATGATGAGCTTTTACTTTTAAACTACGTACTTCTATAGAGTTGAATTTTTTTTTTTAAGCTTCAGTGCATGGTTGTGTATCCTAGTTGTTAGTTTAATTCTTTATGTGAGCTGCCTGGTTCCACAACCAGGAAACGAACACAGGCCGCAGCGGTAAGGGTGCCGAATCTTAACCACTAGACCACCAGGGCTGGCTCAATAGTTGAATTTTTTTGTTGTGGTTACATATATGTATATATCATAAAATTTACCATTTTAACTATTTTTAAGTGTATGGTTCAGTGGCATTAAGTACTACGTTCATATTGCTGTGCAACCATCAACACTACCATCTCCAGAACCTTCTCATCCTCCCAAACTGAAACTCTGTATCCATTAAAAATAACCCCATTCTCTCTCCCACCAGCCCCTGGCAACCAACATTCTACTTTCTGTCTCTCAATTTGACTACTCTGGGTACCTCATAAGTGGAATCATACAGTATTTGTCCTTTTGTGACTGGCTTATTTCACATAGCATAAAGTCTTCAAGGTTCATCCATGCTATAGTATGTGTCAGAATTTCCTTCCTTTTTAAAGCTGAATATTATTCCATTGTGTGTATATATCACATTTGTTTATCCATTATATTGTTGAATTTTTAAGTAGAAAATTTTATCTATGTATTATCTAAAAAATAGAAAAAAAATCTGACAGCTAGGATGGTTTCCTTTCTTCTTTTTGCTCTGGAATAATTTAAATAGCATAGGAATTATCTGCTCCTTGGAAGTTTGAAACAATCCATTCACTCATGAAACTGGGCCTGAGTTTTTGAAGTGATACTCTTTGACAGTCAGGTACAGTTCTTGGAAGAATAGCTATGCAGTGTAAAAACATTCATAATTTATCTAAAGTAGATAGGAACAAAACTTGGAGAACAAAAAATCAGGAGGTAAAGAGTAAATGTGACAATTTTCTTATCTCTCAGAGGGTGAATTAAAGATACCATTTCACTTTTGAAGTTGAAAAATTGAGAATTATAGACTTAAGCATGGTGCTTAACATCATAAAAATCACCACCAGTAGAACTAAAAACAGATTGCCTATGCTCCCATTTAGAAGATTTTAAAAAAGAAGATAGAAAAGAAAAAAGAAAACTTAGATGGATAAAAACTAGACTATTGGTGGTGAGCACGATGTAGACTATATAGAAACTGATATATAATAATGTACACCTGAAATTACACAAAGTTATAAGCCAATATGACCTCAATAAAATAATTAAATAAAAAAGGAAAACAAAACGCAAAAATAAAATAAAAATATATATTTCCACACACAAAAAAAGAAAACCTAGCCCTTGGAGCAACAGATAGAAAACAAAAGAAATTGGGTAGGGTATGGGAGGAGCGGGGTAGCTTGTGCATTTTTCTCTTGGTGTCTTCATTTTTACTTTGATTTAAATTATTTTGCCTATAGACATACTGAGATTGTGCTATGCTGCCGTGGCCTGTACCTAGTTTCAGAAAGAAGACATGTTCTTGTCTCTTTTATTCCTTTTTATTTCAGTGAGTCTTTCCTAGGGAAATTATGGAAATGAACATTTACTCAACCATCAAGTCCCAACTTTACATTGAATGAGAAAAAATGTGCCCCCTAAATGTGTTTATTTCTCCTGAAATAGTCTTGCCAGAAAACCTTGTTAACCACTGACCTAGGTGACCTCTATGGGTCCTTCCAGCTCCTCTGTTTCTCTTTCTGTGTCTCTGTGTCTCTTTCTGTCTCTCTGTCTCTCTGTCTCACTCAGAGAGACACACATACACAAATCTAAGACCTGTCTCTGAACATTGTGTGTGACCCCACAACACCGTAAGACAGAAGCAATAGGAAAACAGTTTTGGTTTGCATTAGAAAGAACATTCTGATAATCAGAGGTATTCAGAGATATAAAGAACCATCTCACAAGGTGGTGAGCTCTCTGTTATTAGAGGTGTGTAAGCCCAGGCTGGATAATCACCACCTCACAGAGGTTTTCAGGCCATTTAAGCATCTAGTGGGAGCTTAGAAGCTTTCCAGCTCACCTGAGAAATTAGAAAACAAAAACGGTTTCTTTTACTTGGAGATGGGAAGTGAACCAGAAGGGAAGCACAGAAAGCCCCAGGACATGGGGTATACTGGGCTGGGAGCTGGGGAGCACTAAAGGAGATTGGTAGGCCCTTTTTCCCTAGTTAAGTCCTCTTTCTAGAGCCACAGAAATGTTCATCTCTCCCCCAGGCCCTGATCAGTCTTCAGGAGTTTAGGAACACACCAGTATTGTTGAGCTGTAGCAGTAGCCTGAGACGGAGACACCAAAACTGCAATGTTGACTCCAGCCCTTGTTCTTAAGTGCAAAACTACTGCTTCAGTCAGCTTGGAGAGTTGCTCAAGGGACTTCTTTCTAATGAATAGCCTAGAATGACTGGAACACATTCTCCAGTGTGTAAACAGTGCTTCTAAACTATTTGAGGGGCTTGAAAACAACTTGTTCTCTTAAGTATCCTATTCAGTTCAACCAAATATATCCAGTATCTCCAGTAGCAGGCACTGCTGGCTGGGTAGGGGCCCAGGAAGGCCAAGCAAGGAGCCCCAAAATAATTAACACTGCATTTATGCTCTCCAAGGCAGCCTCATAGCCTTGGAGGTGAGACCCACACAAATCCAAGTGACCACCAACTCAAGTGTTACCAAAAACCGATCCTTGTCACCGAAGCTGAATCACAAAACAGAATGACGAGGTTTTGAGGAGAAGAAAAAGTAGTTTATTAATTTGCTAGCAAATGAGGAAGTGGCAGGCTCATGCCTTAAAATCCACTGTCCCCCTGAAGCACCAGCAGTTAGGGTTTTTAAAGGGGAGATCAAAGGAGAGAAGCCATGGTGGTCGTGACCACAGGCATCCAGGGGAGTGACTATGCAAGGGGCTGAGCAGACATTCTGGCGTCGAGTCAGTTGGCTTGATGTGGCTCTGCCTGGATCACCTCCACAGCATGGCTTGACAAGCAGTGTGTCTGTGCACGCCGGGGATCCCAACCGGCGAACCCCGGGCCACCGCAGCAGAGCCCTCGCACTTAACACTTAACTGCTTGCGCCACCGGGCCGGCCCAAGTCAGTTGTTATCTTTATCCATTCCTATCAGTACCTTGGGACCAGGTGTCCTGGGTTTCGCAAAACCAGCTTTCTGCATCATCTCAGACCCCAACAGTCAGTCAGACGAGTAGTTGAAGCCAGAGTCTGGGTGATATGGACTAGAGCATTGTCCTTCCACCCTGTAGAAAGAGAGGGAGCAATGGACAACATCAGCGAGTATTTTAGGGGAGCTGTGGCTTCGCAGGTCGGGCCTTCCCACCAGCCTGCATTTGGCCTTGTGAGGCTGCTTGCAGGGAGGAGAATGGCGAGATAATAGAATCTGCAGGTGGGTGTCCTTGGTTGTCTGCCTCCGTAGTGAATGGTGGATTCTGGTGCCAGGAAGCCAAGGAGTTGGGGTCTGGGAAGCTTCAGCTTCTTGATATTCTCTGGATATCAGTTTCCCTGTAATAAAACTTCAAAGGACCCATAACTAGCCAAAATGTTAGCATGAGGCCACCTGGGCTCTAACAATTTGTAACTTCTATTTGCCTTATGAAGTTCAGGGATACAAAGGTTTAAGGAACCAATATTTACATATGAATGTAACTTAGAGAAGCAGGGAAAGGGGATGAGTGCTTTTAGTTTTAACCCCATATTTGCCGGGTTTAACGTAGGGGAACCGATATCAGGGCCGGCATCACAAGACCCACTAGTAAGTGCTGTGGTCCAGTAAGAAGATGAGGAAATGAAATGGGAATGTTCTAGGCCAGCTTGGAGTGATTGGAGCAGGGCAGAAGAGGGAGTGGGGAGCCTTGAAAGGTCAGCTTAGATTTAGGCGGGCAGCCCTTAAAGGTAGGGCATTCCAGACTAAGAGGTCCCCATTAGACAAATGCACAAAGGTGGCAGTGAGTAGAGAACAGTTGTTTGCGTCTCCAGCATGTTTCCCTCCATTCCCACAAAAGCCTCCACCTTCTTTTTGGGGTGCCATCCGTCACACTCTTGGGGTGAAAGGGGGGTTTCACCACTAGGGCCCTCCCCCTTCAGGCTTGCCAGTCAAAGCACCACTTCTCCCTGGCCACAGCGATTTGTTCAAGGTGAATCTGTGGCTTGGGCCCATCCAATCAAAGTGAAACCCAGGATTTGATGGGCGCATGCGCTTTGTTGCTCTTTTGAACCTGTGAGAAACAGAATCTGGAGCCCGGGCCATCTTGAAACCACTGGGTGGGGGGACTGCAGTTACCGGGGCGGCTCAGGTGAAGCCACCATGGGAAATCACCAAATTGAATCAGCTCCTAGGAAGTCGCTAATAAGGCCTGCTGGAATTGGAGGTGAGTTCAAGTTCTTGGACAATCTCAATCAGAATTTTGTTTGAGGGGCCGGCCCCTTGACGTAGTGGTTAAGTACATGCACTCCACTGCTGGCAGCTGGGGTTCGGATCCTGGACGTGCACTGACGCACGGCTTGTCAGGCCATGCTGTGGCGGCGTCCCATAGAAAGTAGAGGAAGATGGGCACGGATGTTAGCCCAGGGCCAGTCTTCCTGAGCAAAAAGAGGAGGATTGGCGGATGTTAGCTCAGGGCTGATCTTCCTCACCAAAAAAAAAAGAATATTGTTTGAAAGAAAGGAGGAAAGAAATGGGTAGCAACAACAGTGTTTTCCCATGTTCACCAAGCCACTTTATCTGAGTTTCTCAGCTACCTTGAAACCAAGAAGGGGATACTCAGGGTATTCTAGCCCCTGGGGAGTGGCCTGTCTAAGGAGTTGTAAGTGGGAATTCTCTGGCCTCTGGTCTGGTGTGAATTGAGGTAGTGTTTGTCCATTCCTAGGAATGCAAACATCACTGAGGGGTCCTGGGAGCATCCAGTTTTTGATCCTGAGGACCAGCCCCGTAGCAACTTCATGAGCTGCCTTCCTGTAGGGCCCAGATTCAGCAACCAGCCACACCTGAAAATAGATAATATTTCTGCAACTTGCTCCACCCTTTGAGGAAAAAAGTCTTCTATGCTGAGGAGTTAGAATGTTACTCTCGAAGCAGTAGAATCCATTAGAAGTTTGTTCTTCAGAAGGAATGAGGTATCAGAGCTATGCTTTAGGGATAAGGAATCCAATGGCATGTCGGGGAAAGAATGGATTGCAAGGAAGGAGATTGGAGGAAAGAAGATGATTTGAGAGGCTCTCTTTTAATTCGTGACGGATGATGCTGACCTGGCCTGGGGCTGTGGCAGCAGGGAGAGAAAAGGGGACCAAAGTGATGGATGCCGGGAGTAGAATTAACATTTGTTTTATGTGGAGAGTAAGGATGAAGGCAGGATTAGAGGTGATTCCTGGTTTCTGGCTGGAGTAACTCAGGAAATGCTTCACTGAGATAAGCCCTTAAACATCCCTTAAATTGCCAATCAAGTAGAATAACCTCAGTTTCACATATATGGCTTTTGTACACTAAAGCTTTTTGTACCTCTAAGCCAAACTAAAGGGAGTGTGTGAGTGTGAGCAAGCGCAGACTATCTTAGAATGGATACACCAGAATCTCCAAAGAGACATACTCAGTGGCTAAGAATGGGTTGTGAGTGCGCTGCTTACTCAAAATATAAATATGGTTTAAAACTTTAAATATATAATTAAAATTAAAAAATGAAGTCAGTAGCCAGCCAAGCGTGTGTCAACAGTACTGTCACCAAACTCAGGATTATTCAGTTGATAAGACAGGAGCTTGATCAGGGCAATGCAGGAAGGGCTCTGGCACTCTCTCTGCAGGTGTCATGTGCTCTGCATCCTTCTTCCTGTAGTTCTCCAGGAGATAACTATTTGACCAGATTTCATAGCCTCTCTCTTTTTCATACACACATTCCGCCCCTTTCAAGGAAAGCAGCGATTCTCAGAGATAATTAAGACTAAATCCACATTTTAAAAGCAATAGAAGTTTTTCCTGAATTTGGACCCACAGTGGATTTTGAGTTTTACATCATTTACAAAGCAGTTTCTATTTATTTCTTCTGCTTCTCCTGGTACAGAGACCTGAGGCCCGCTATAATGCCTTAATCAAAAGCAGAACCGCTAAACTCTGGTGACACAAAGAAATTGCAGCAGAAGCTTTGAAATTCAAGAACTTTTTGGTTTGCTTTGTTGGTTTTTTTTGTTTGTTTGTTTACTTTAAGGCAGGTCAAATTTTTAGATTTGATGTATTCCCCTCACTGATCTTTGAAGATAGAAGGGAAGGGCCCGGCCCCGTGGCATATGGGTTAAGTGCGCGCGCTCCGCTGCTGGCTGCCCGGGTTCAGATCCTTGGCTCGCACGGACGCACCGCTTGTCAGACCATGCTGTGGCAGCGTCCCACATAAAGTGGAGGAAGATGGGCACAGATGTTAGCCCAGGACCAGTCTTCCTCAGCAAAAAGAGGAGGATTGGCATGGATGTTAGCTCAGGGCTGATCTTCCTCACACACACACACACAAAAAAAGATAGAAGGGAAGTCCCTGGAGGCCAAGGTGGGGAGGGTGATGGGCAGATAGGATGATCAGGAGCAACTCTAATAGTTCTATTCTCATGGAATAGGCAAGAATAGGCACTGAATATTAACAGAGGTTTTTATCCCAGTGGAATTACAGGTGAATTTAATTCCTCCAGATTATCAACAGTGAGCATATATTACATTTTGTTTTACATTGTATTTCAATAAAAACAAATCAGTGTGTAGGCCAGCCCAGTGGCGTAATGGTTAAATTCCGTTGCTCTGCTCTGGTGGCCCGGGGTTTGCAGGGTCAGATCTGAGGCATGGGCCTACATACCGCTCATCAAGCCATGCTGTGGTGGCGTCCCACATACAACGTAGAGGAAGACTGGCACAGATGTTAGCTCAGGGACAATCTTCCTCAAGCAAAAAAAAAGAAAAAAGAGGAAGATTGGCAACGGATGTTAGCTCAGGGCCAGTCTTCCTATAAAAAAAAGAAACAGTGTAAAGATTCCTAGATACCGTAAGAGACTCATTAAATTATTTTGTGGTATTTTTTTCTGCAAACAAAATACTTTTCTTTAAATAAGAAAAAAATGATTTTAAATTGCAAATGATTTCCTTTTTTATTTTTTTATTTTTTTGTGAGGAAGATCAGCCCTGAGCTAACATCCGTGCTAATCCTCCTCTTTTTGCTGAGGAAGACCGGCTCTGAGCTAACATCTATTGCCAATCCTCCTCCTTTTTTTTCCCCAAAGCCGCAGTAGATAGTTGTATGTCATAGTTGCACATCCTTCAAGTTGCTGTATGTGGGACGCGGCCTCAGCATGGCCGGGGAAGCGGTGCGTCGGTGCACCCCCGGGATCCGAACCCGGGCCGCCAGTAGCGGAGCACACGCACTTAACCGGTAAGCCACGGGGCTGGCCCGATTTCCTTTTTTTTTTAATGGAAAAACAATCAGCTGTGATTTTTTTTAATGAATAAAAATTTCCCCAAACAGGCTTGTTTTAAATGTTAAAATTTTAAACATTTCAGTGATGTAGTGTGCTAACTCTATACACAATGACTAACCTGATTAAAAGTTAAAATCTTCCTTAAAACACTGAAAATCATTATAACAATTAATTCAAATTAAAAATTTTAAAATTCAATGTTTTCCTAAAAATAGGTTCGTATTTTAAGGACTTATTAGAAAAATGAAGCTGCAAAGTAACTTGTAAAATAAGACTATACAAGCAAATAGGTAATTTTGCTTAAACAATAAAATTAATTTTCCTTCCAAATTTTTAGGTGTTAAATAAAAACCCATAAATGTTAAAAATAAATTTTTACAAAAGGGGAAGTGACTAAGAGAGCAGGGGGAGGGAGGCTTCTGGGAGTAATGGTACTGTTCTCTTTCTTCATCTGAGCACTGGGAATAACAGGTAGATTCATTTGGAAAAACTCAAGAACCCATATATGTACAGTTTTGCCCAGTGGAAAGGCACCTTCAAGATCTGAAGAAAGGAGAGGTCTGTGCAGTGGAGAGCTGAGAGATCCCACATCAGGTAAAGGAGATGGTGAAGACCTTTGCTGAGCCATTAGGAGGCCAGGAGTGGGTAAAGAAAGCTGGAGAAAACCTGCAGTGAGTATTACTCAGTATTTATGACAGTTAAAATGATAGCAATTGCTCATTTCTGGATCCCACCCCAGGCCTACTGAGTCAGACTCTCTGGAGGTAGAGCACCAGTGCCTGGGTTTTTAACGAGCTCTGAAGGTGATTCTGATGACTTCTGGGTTTGAGAGACATACAGGCATACCTCGAAGATATTGCGGGTTCGGTTCCAGACCACCACAATAAAGCTAATATCGCAATAAAGTGAGTCATGAATTTTTTGGTTTCCCAGTGCATATAAAAGTTATGTTTATACTATACTGTAGTCTATTAAGTGTACAATAGCATTTGTCTAAAAAACAACAATGTACATACGTTAATTAAAAAAATACTTTACTGCCAAAAAATGCTAACCATCATCTGAAACTTCAGCTAGTCATAATCTTTTTGTTGGTGGAGGGTCTTGCCTTCATGTTGATGCTGACTGATCAGGGTGGTGGTTAGTGAAGGCTGGGGCAGCTGTGGCGATTTCTTAAAATAAGACAACAGTGAAGTTTGCCCCATCAATTGACTCTTCCTTTCACCAACGATTTCTCTGTAGCATGTGATACTGTTGGATAGCACTTTACCCACTGTAGACCTTCTTGCAAAACTGGAGTCAGTCCACTCAAACCCTGCTGCTGCATTATCAAGTAAGTTTGTGTAATATTCTAAATCTTTTGTCGTTATTTCAACAATCTTCACCAGGAGTAGATTCCATCTCAAGAAACAACTTTCTTTGTTCATCCATAAGAAGCAACTCCTCATCCGTTAAAATTTTATCATGAGATTGCAGCAATTCAGTCACATCTTCAGGCCCCACTTCTAATCCTAGTTCTGTTGCTCTTTCCACCACATCTGCAGTTACTTCCTTCACTGAAGTCTTGAACCCCTCAAAGTCATCCATGAGTGTTGGAATCAACTTCTTCCAAATTCCTGTTAATGGTGATATTTTGACCTCTTCCTATGAATCACGAATGATCTTAATGGCATCAAGAATGATGAATCCTTTCCAGGTTTTCAATTTACTTTGCCCAGATCTGTCAGAGGAATCACTATCTATGACAGCTATAGCCTTACGAAATGTATTTCTTAGATAATAAGACTTGAAAGTCAAAATTACCCCTTGATCCACGGACTACAGAATGGATGTGGTGTTAGCAGGCATGAAAACAACATTAATCTCGTTGTACGTCTCCATCAGAGCTCTTAGGTAACCAGGTGCATTGTCAATGAGCAATAATATTTTGAAAGGAATCTTTTTTTCTGAGCAGTAGGTCTTAACAGTGAGCTTAAAATGTTCGGTAAACCATGTTGTAAACAGTGTGCTGTCATCCAGGCTTTGTTGTTCCATTTATAGAGTTTAGGCAGAATAGATTTAGCATAATTTTTAAGGGCCCTAAGATTTTCAGAATGGTAAATGAGCATTGGCTTCAGCTTGAAGTCACCAGCTGCATTAGCCCCTAACGAGAGACCCAGCCTCTCCTTTGAAGCTTTGAAGCCAGGCATTGACTTCTCCTCTCTAGCTATGAAAGTCCTAGATGGCATCTTCTTCCAACATAAGATGTTTCACCTACATTGAAAATCTGTTGTTTAGTGTGGCCACCTTCATGAATTATCTTAGCTAGATCATCTGGATAACTTGCTGCCGCCTCTACATCAGCACTTGCTGCTTCACCTTGCACTTTTATGTTATGGAGATGGCTTCATTCCTTAAACCTCATGAACCGACCTCTGCTAGCTTCAAACTTTTCTTCTGCAGCTTCCTCACCTCTCTCAGCCTTCAGAGGATTGACGAGAATTAGGGCCTTGCTCTGTATTAGACTTTGGCCTAAGAAGATGTTGTAGCTGGTTTAATCTTCTATCCAGACCGCTAAAACTTTCTCCATATCAGCAATAAGGCTGTTTTGCTTTCTTATCGTTTGTGTGTTCACTGGAGTAGCACTTTTAATTTCCTTCAAGAACTTTTCCTTTCCATTCACAACTTGGCTAACTGTTTGGCACAAGAGGCCTAGCTTTTGATATATCTTGGCTTTCAATGTGCCTTCCTCCCAAAGCTTAATCATTTCTAGCTTTTGATTTAAAGTGAGAGATGTGCAACTATTCCTTTCACCTGAGCACTTAGTGGCCATTGTAGGGTTATTAATTGGCCTAATTTCAATATCGTTGTGTCTCAGGGAATCGGGAAGGAGGCCCAAGGAGAGAGAGAGAGACCGGGGAACGGCCTGTTTGTTGAGCAGTCAGAACACACACAATATTTATTGATTATATGGGTGCAGTTCGTGGTGCCCCAAAACAATTACAATACTAACATCAAAGATCACAGATCACCATAACAAATATAATAATAATGAAAATGTTTGAAATATTGTGAGAATTTCCAAAATGTGACACAGAGACACAAAGTCAGCAAATGCTCTTCGAAAAATGGCGCCAATAGACTTGCTCGACACAGGGTTGCCACAAACTTGCAATTTTTAAAAAACACAATATCTGCAAAGCGCAATAAAACAAGGTATGCCTATACTGGCTTATGAGATTTACAGGCCTCAGAAAATAAAAGGAAGATAGGTGCGCCCTGTGAGACAGAGCCTGGAGGAATAGTCTTCCTTAGGAATTGGAACTTTTTAACAAGCTCTCCAAGTGATTCTCATGTAGGTGGTCTCTGGATACCCTGGGGATGTATTTTGCCTCTAGGGTTGACAGTGGCTAAGCATGTGGGCTTTGGAGCTACATTCTAAATTCTGCTATTTATTTCCCTTGCCGCCTTTGGCAAGTTAGTTAACCTCTCTGTGCCTCAATTTCTTCATCTGGAAAATGGGACTAATAATAGATAGTACCGAGTTCATAGTTGTTGTGAAGATTAAATAAGTTAACATATGTAAAGTGCTTGAAACATAATAAATTCTCAACACTCAATAAATATTAGCTATTAGTGTTGCTATTTTTATTATTCAGCATAGCTGGGGGGCCCATGGCCACTGAAAGTGTGACCTATGAAAAGTAGGTTAGGCAATGGAATGTTCAAGCAGATTCATGAAAATCACCCAGTAAGTGGAAAAGAGATTCTTGTGACCAGAGAAGAGCTCACGAGGAGAAAGGGGAGGTGGCAAAGTTAGGGCTGTACCCGCTCCTGGCTGGTCTTACTAGGGTCACTAGCTGGCAAAGACAGTCACTGACAGGGTGTGCTGGAGCTACACCCTACAAAGTTAGTGAAGGAAGGCAAAGTGGGGGTGGGGGAGGGGCGGGGTGGTGGAGAGCAAATGCTGATATGCCCTCTCCAGGTGGATAGGAACCAGTATTGTATCAGGGGCTAACTGCTTAAAACCCGCCTTGTTTTGCCTCTGGTTGGAAGCACCAGGTTCCAAAAATGTTCTCAAATGAATGAAAGTCCTTTATTATTCATCTGACTAAAAGCCTGCCCTTAGATTCTAAGCTGAGCCTCTTGGACAGGTGCTTGGAGCCCTGTCTCCAGCCATCAGTTCAGGCTGCTTCTTAGCCTCTTGGTCTCTCTTTTTGCACCTTTGCACTTAATCCCGCTTGGGTTCCAGTTAAGGGGAGCACAGGCAGGCTGGAGAGAGAGCTGAAACCCAGGTCCCATGAGAAATAGTTGAAGGAGCTGGAGCTGTTTAGCTTGGAGAAGAGACGACTGATGGCAGTGTGGTTTCTGTATCTCTGAAGGGCTGTTACAAGAAAGCAAGAGCAGATGGGGTGAGGGGCCCAAGGGACAGAGCTAGGACCCATAAATGGATAGAAACCACAGGGAAGCATACTTCAGCTCAACACAAGGAATTAGCTTTCTAACAGAACTGATCAACCATGAATCAGAATAGATACCTTGTTAGGTAATGAGCTCCCTGTCACTGGAAGAGTGCAAGCTGAGGTTGGATGACAACCTTATAGCAGAGAACATTCAACTGTCTGCTTAAACTTTATAGCTAAAACAGTTTTCTATATTTGTGTTCCACAGCCTAATTTCATTTCCATGACCCTTGGCTTTCTTAGCCCTGCTTTAATATCTGGTAACCAGGTCACATCTAAATATACTAGGGAATGGATGTTGGGGAGCACTCTGAGTTTCCCACAGGCCCTAGAAATTGGGTCCATGCATGTTTTTCCCTTTTAGCTACCGTCACCTCTCCTCTCGTAGGCTGCCTACAAAGTCGGATACATGTCTCTAATTCCCTGCTTTCTTGCTGTCCCTGAAACAAACTCATAGGCCCTATAGGATTTAGAGTATAGAGTCACTGATGAGAGGTGACAAAATAGGAAACATAGCAGGTATTCCAGAGGCCCAAGAACTCTGACCAAGTTCCCAAGCAGTTCCCATGGTCTACTAAACAAATGCTTCTTGAATTTTAATGTGCGTCAAATCACCTAGGGATCTTGGTAAAATGCAGATTCTGATTCAGGAGCCTGAGATTCTGCATTTCTAACAAGCTTCCAGGTGCTGCCGATGCTGCTGATCCATGCATATAAATCATTATACAAATATCAGGGTGGTTGCTGTGGTTGTAGTTATCATTGTGATTATCATTCATTGTTCCATGGCAGAGTTGTAATAAGTGTTGCAAACTCAGATGCCCATCAGGATTAGTACAAATGGGTGAGGGAAGCCAGATGTAAGACAATGAATTCTAAACTGTTTGGATTGAGACCCAGCATAACACCAAATGCAGAAGGTAGACACCTAGCAGCTACCAGTCTGGGAGCTCTATGAGTCTACATCCACTCCGTGTGTGTGTGTTTAATTCTTTATGAGAAGTTCTTCATCTTGATGCAGTTTGGTAGAGGTCCCAAGGATTCTGAGAGGGGAACAAAAGGATAAACCAGTTGTACTCAGGTGCCTCCCTGGGACCTAGACCTCCCCATTTTTGCCCAAGTGAAGGCTTACTTGGCACTTTCTTCAAATTTCTCCCTTCAAAACAAAGGGCTTGTTTTTCTTCATTCAAGGCCATTAGCAATGGGTGTCTCTATTTCAAGCCCTGCCCCCCATACATGCAAGTAAAATGATGTTCAAGGTGTTACAACAAAGGCTTTTACTTTATATGGAGCAAGAAATGCCTGATGCTCAAGCTGGATTTCGAAAAGGGAGAGGCACACAAGATCTAATTGTGATTATTCATTGGCTGCTGGAGTGCGCCAAAGAATTTCAGAAGGTTAGTCTATGTTTTATAGACTACGGTAAAGCTTCTGACTGTGTGGTTCACGAAAAGCTGTGGGCTGCTCTGAAAGAAATAGGCATGCCTCAGCACTTGACTGTCCTGGTGCATAACCTGTATTGTGAACAAGAAGCCACTGTCAGGACAGAATATGGAGAAACAGAAACCTTTCCCTATAGGCAAAGGTGTCAGGCAAGGGTGCATTTTTTCTCCCTATCTGTTTTATTTCTACACAGAAGGTATCATATGAAAAACTGGACTAGACTCAGGTGAAGGAGGAGTGAAAATTGGTGGAAGAAATATCAACAATCTAAGATATGCGGATAATACCATCTTACTGGCAGAAAGCAGCAATGACTTGAAACAACTTCTGATGTAAATGGAAGAAGAAAGTGCCAAAGCAGGACTCCATTTGAACATCAAGAAGACAAAATCATGACGACAGGAGTACTACACAACTTTAACGTAGACAATGAAGACATTGAAATTGTTAAGGATTTCGTTTACCTTGGTTCAGTCATCAATTTAAATGGAGACTGCAGCCAAGAAATCAAGAAAAGACTGAGACTTGGGCAGCAACGAAAGAATTAGAAAGGATCATCAAGTGTAAGGAAGTGTCATTAGAGGCTAAAGCCAAGATTATCCACACCCTCATATTCCCAGTTACTAAGTATGGGTACAAAAGTTGGACAGTGAAGAAGGCTGACAGGAAAAAAATTGATTCAGTTGAAATCTGGTGTTGGAGGAGAGCTCTAAGGATACCCTGGACTGCCAGAAAGACGAACAAGTGGGTCCTAGAGCAAATGAAGCCTGAACTATCGCTGGAGGCGAAAATGATAAAACTGAGGCTGTCCTGCTTTGGGTCCTCACGAGAAGGCAGGACTCTTTGGGAAAGACAATAGTGCTGGGAAAAGTAGAAGGCAGCAGGAAAAGAGGAAGACCAAATATGAGATGGACTGACTCCATAAGGAAGCCATGGGCATGAGTCCACAGGAGCTGAGTAGGGCTGTGGAGGACAGGACATTGTGGACATCACTCATTTATAGGATCGCCAGGAGTTGGGGCCGACTTGACGGCACGTAACGACAACAACCCCTTGTACACACACGTTAAACAGAAAGTTTGCTGCAGTCATTTTTGGCCAGTAGACTACAGGATAAACCCCAGGTTGGAAGGGTAAGAGGTGAACTGGGCAAAGGCCAGAGTCAGGCTCTGGGCCACAGGAGAGTCCTACATATTAGTTCTCCCTCCAGCAAATGTGGAAATTGGAAAAGAGAGTAGTTGTAATTATATGGAGATTTAGTGATGGGAAAACAGATATTTTGCCATGGAGAAAGTGTTCTAATTCTAGAAATCTAGTCTCAAGCCCAGTACTCTGTCCCTAGGTTTGGGGAGAGAAACTCCTTTGGAAAGAGAAAGCATGATTTCTCAAGCTGTCACTCAAGCCAGATCAAAGGATCCCTGTGAACATTTGCCTTTGCTCTGATTCTCTTGGCATCCTCGACTCTCCCAGATGGAAGAGGTCTTAGAGTATGTCATTTAGTCCAGCTCGCCACTGCCACCTCCCATCCAGCAACGCCTCAATGTTTTCTCTATTCCCCAAGCAGATTTTTGAGTTGGCATTTATTTTCCCAAGTGATCTTTCTCCCCCAAGCAAGAGTTTCACCTGCCAGGAAAGCACTGTTCTTAGGCTCAGTTCTTCGGTATAAGTCAGTTTTCAGTAAGCATGAGCCCTTTATGTCAGGGCCTATCTACTGTCAGCGTCAAGTGCTAGAAGTCACGATGCTCAGTGAAAGTATTGTTCTTCCACAAGAGGCCTATCCAGTAAGAAAAATGGCAGTAGGGAAAAAGACTTAAGCCCAGATTTATAATCATTGATAGGAAACCCAACCTCAACTCCCTTGCTACCCTTGGGAAGTGGCATTGGAGAGTAAAACCCAGCTTATTCTACAGAAGAGACAGGAGGACATTGTGCTTCATTTTCTCATGCCTTCTAGCCCTCTTTCATAATGGAAGCACAAATACCTCCCCAAAAGGGATTGTGCTAACTTTCAAGAGTGGGTAGCCTGTTATTGCACACACCCTGGGCACAGAGCCAAATGAGCCAGGCGTGGGAAACACCAAGGATCCCAAGGAGGGGAAAGGGCTCCAAGAACTAGCTGCCTCCCCTAGGGGGAAGGAGGAGCTGCTTCCAAGGCTCTAGGGCATTATCCCTTTCACATTGTGCTCTGGACACACCCCTCAGAGGCGTCAGATGAGACCCCTATAAGCCTACCTCTCAGCACCCTCCCCCTCAAATTGCACCTCTGTGCTGGATCAAGCCTTTGGCTGATTAGAACTTAGAGGAGCCAGGGTGTCTGCCAGCTGGCCCCTCACAAATGTGATGAGAATGGTGATAGCAGCCCCAGCTGGGCATGAAGGTAGGCCCCAGGATGGAGAACTAACAGGACCCAGTGGGGTCTGCACCCAGATAGACTGCTGCTTGGTAGGAACATCACAGCTGTCGCAGAGAGGCTGTGTTGAACTGCAGGAAAAGCTTGCTTTGAGAATCAATCCCATTAGGTTGGAATTCCAGCTCCCCTGCTTTCTAGCTCTGTGACCTTGAGCAAGTTACTTCACTGCTCTGTGCCTCAGTTTCCCCATCTGCAAAAACACAGAGGTACCTACCTCTTAAGTGTACTGTGAGGATTTAATGAGGTGTTTGTAAAAGCACTTGAAACAGAGCATGTGCTCACTAAGTGTTCCTTCCCTTCCCTTGGCTTGGTAGAATATGTTTACTAAGGAAAGTTGAGATACACAGAGGCCAGCCCTATCCCTTGGACTAGTGCCAAATTGGTGGCCTCTAGATACCATGCCAAAAGAACAAAAATAAGACAGGAGGAAGGTTAAGTAAAGCTGCTCCCTGCCTGCCTGCTAGTGTGACAGTGTGCTGTCCATCAAATACATAGCTGATCCTCTTGGTCCATGGGCGTGTTTGGGGGGGTCATATCTCTCCACCAGGCTTGCCACAGTCTGGTCTTCTTTTGACCAAAAGCAGTCATTTGCAAGATAGCTGGCCTGAAGAACAGTTTTTCTATGTGAAGCTAATTAGTCCATGAAGTATTTTGAACTTTGCTCCCTCCCGCGTTGAGCCCTCACAAATCCCCATCCCCTACCCTTCACCTGGTTAACTTCTCCTTCTACCGGCCTTGACTCTAAATATTAATTCTGCAGGGAAGCCTTCCGGACTACTGAACTAGGCCGAGTACCTGTACTTTGCCTGAGCACTTTGCACACCTACAAGTAATGAAACGATTGCACATTTCTGTATAAGGACTGTTTTCCCCACTAGACTGGAAGCTCCTGAAGGAGGGACAAGGCCTGTTTTGTTCAGGTCTATAACCTCAGCACCTAGTATAGTGCCTGGCATATGGTATGTGCTCAAAATACTTGCTGAGTGATTAGATGATCCCTGTGGTCCCTCTCCACCTTAGGATTCTAGGGTCACACAGGCAGGCTGTTGCTCTCTAACCCCCAAGGGCAAGGCCATGGCTAACCAGCCAGAGTCCAGTCTGAGAAGAGTTTGGGACACCCTGAAATGTGACATCTCTTTTTTTCTCTCTTTTTCTCTCCTTTCTCATCACCATCCCTCTTGAGGTGGTGACAGAATCTTGAGCAGCCATTCAGCCTCCACCACAGTGGAGAGAGAGAATTAGGCAGCAATCCTAACAGCTCTTTTGGATTCTGACAAAGGAGAGCAAGCCAGGATGAACACAGCACCAGCTCTGGTATTTCAGATCCCAGAACAAGGTCCTAAGTCCTGAGCGACAAAGACAAAGCCCCTAACTGCCCCAGCCTGGCATATGGTCTGAGGCTGGCGGATGTGTAGGAGAGGCCTAGACTGGGGAGTCTTAATAGCTCAGACTCTGACTGCCAGGAGAAATGTGGCTTCTGGAGTCAGAGGTCAAGAAGCTTCCCTGCTGCTGAGTGCTGGAGAAGAGTTCCAGAATGAACAGGAAGTGCAAAGAGAGAGCCAGCCGAGAGGCAACCCTGAAGGAACCATCCATCAGAGTCTCAGATTGCAACTGCTCTTCTATGCGTTGGCTTAAAAATCAAATTCCATTCTAGACAAATTTCCTTATTGCATGCAAGCTGCTCTAATTTCAAGAATGTCAAATATGCGGCCAGATGCAATTACATTTTAAGCACAGCACTCACTTGAAATATAGCACAAATTTCTAAACCAATTTTAATCACATTACAGAGAGCGCAGACATGCTCAGCAATCTGAAGTTCCACCTTATCCAGAGAGCTTTTCCTGATTAGTTACAAGAGTGGCCAATTCGCTGGCTCTGCCCTGCCTATTCTCCTGTTCACTCGCTGCTGTCACGTATGCATTTATCCATATTCTTGTGCATGATGTCGATGTGTTTATTGATTATTCATTCTGCCCTGGTTACCTGTTTGCTTCGTTAATCACATGCCCTTTATGCCTGAGCAGCCTTTTGGCTGTTTTTTTCTTGTACCCCTCTGTCAGCATAGGTCTGGCCTTGGATTCCTTTCATGCAGGGCTCGCCCCAGCCCCACCCCTGCCCAGATCCTTAATAAGGGTTCTTTGAGATTGAAAACTCAGGGAGCCATAGGCCAAACCAGGTGGTTGCAGGGACAGGATGTGATAGTGAGTCCAAGCTCCCCCAGAAGTTAGGCATAGTGATTTCTGTCTGGGCAGTCGGTCTAAGTGCCTTAGCATCACTCTGGTCTGGGAGACTGGCACACTCCTTGTAGGCCAGCATCACCAGAGATGCCTGCATATGTATTCCGGCCATGGGGTGGCTGGAGAAAGGACTGACTGGGTGCTCCCCATGATGCCCAGCCCGCTGACTAAGGCCTGACAGAACCACATCCAGGGGGCAACTGGTAGGAGGGAGACTAGAATCTGGCTAGATATAGGGTCTGTGACTGACTGGCCTTTGGAGTTCTTCCCCTTGGAAAATCTAGGTTGCTGGTCTCTGGGTTGCCCCAAAAATCTTCAGTGCCATCATTCCCGCGAGAAAGGATTCCAGGCTCCACAGACAGCCTGAATCTCGTGCTCACTTGTGCTTGCTGGCTCGGCTCTCTCTCTCTCATTCTCTTTCTCTCTCACTCTCTGACTCGGACTCTATGTCTGACTGTGTATATATGTCTCAGTCTCTTTCTCCTCTCTGTCTCTCTTTTCTCTCTGCCTTTGTGTGTGTCTCTTTCTCCTCTCTTGCTCTCTGTCTCTGTGTGTGTACGTGTCTCTTGGTTTCTCTGTAGTGCTGTCTCTCTGTCTGTTCTCTCTTCCACCCCCACTCACTCCTCTGTCTCCTCTCTCCTTCTTGCTCTCTCATCTGTCTCTCTCTCCTCTACCTCTCCTCTCTCTCTCTCTCTCTCTTTCTCTGAGTGTGTGTCTCTCTCCTGTCTCTCTCACTCTTTCACCACTGCTCACTCCACATGCCCAGATACAGAAACACCTATTTTTTCCCTTGGGTAAACCCACACATTTAAAAAGGTAATTTCACTTAGAAATGAAGGGAAAGGAAGAGGCCCAGAGCACAGACATCAGCCTCAGTCAGGATGATGACCCAAGCCCCTTAAATCTTCTTCTGGGGTGTGTTGAGGTCACAGGGCTCGAGCTCCCACAGGAACTGCCGTCCTCTCAGAACCTGGCTCACTGGGATATTCATGAGTTGAAGGACAACTTGCTGGGGCCTGTAGCATCAGGTGGAGGAGTTGGGAGATGAAGGTGGACTCAGTGGAGTAGATAAATGACTTTTAAGGTCTGTCCCCAATGTGAAATTCTGGAATTCTGAGATTTTACACTTGTGACTTACTTGAACCTGAAATGACCAGATAGTATTCAGTTCTGGGCCTCACACATTAAGGGAAACAAACTAGAATATGTCCAGAGGAGCGTGAGTAGAATGGAACAGGGACTAGAGACCATGTCACTGTCTCACAGCCAACATGAATTAAGTGCCTACTGTGTACCACACACTAGAATAAGCACCGGGTATACAGAGATTAATAAGGCACAGCCTTTTTTTTTTTAGAGATTAAGCCCTTATCAGATGTATGGTTTGCAAATATCTTCTCCCAATTATTAGGTTGTCTTTTCGTTTTGTTCATGGTTTCCTTTGCTGTGCAGAAGCTTTTTAGTTTGATGTAGTCCCATTTGTTTAGTTTTTCTATCGTTTCTCTTGCCCGGTCAGACATGGTGCTTGAAAATATGTTGCTAAGACCGATGTCGAAGAGCGTACTGCCTATGTTTTCTTCTAGAAGTTTCATAGTTTCAGGTCTTACATTCAAGTCTTTAATCCATTTGGAGTTAATTTTTGTGTATGGTGTAAGATAAGGGTGTACTTTCATTTTTTTGCATGTGGCTACTCATGCATCGCAACAACAAAAAAACTACCAACCCAATTAAAAAATGGGCAAAAGACCTGAACAGACATTTCTCCAAAGAAGATATACAGATGGCCAACAGACACATGAAAAGATGTTCAAAATCATTAACTATCAGGGAAATGCAAATCAAAACTACAAGAGATATCACCTCACGCCCGTCAGAATGGCTATAATTAACAAGACAGAAAACAACATGTGTTGGAGAGGATGTGGAGAGAAGGGAACTCTCATACACTGCTGGTGGGAGTGCAAACTGGTGCAGCCACTATGGAAAACAGTATGGAGATTCCTCAAAAAATCAAGGATAGAACTACCATATGATCCAGCTATTCCACTGCTGGGTATTTATCCAAAGAACTTGAAAACACCAATGCATAAAGATACATGCACCCCTGTGTTCATTGCAGCGTTATTCACAATAGCCAAGACTTGGAAACAACCTAAGTGCCCATCAAGGGACGAATGGATAAAGAAGTTGTGGTATATATACACAATGGAATACTACTCAGCCATAAGAAACGATGAAATCCAGCCATTTGTGATAACATGGATGGACATTGAGGGTATTATGCAAAGTGAAATAAGTCAGAGGGAGAAGGTCAAATACCGTATGATTTCCTTCATTAAGTAGTAGATAATAACAACAATAAACAAACACATAGAGACAGAGATTGGATTGGTGGTTACCAGAGGGGAAGGGGGGAGGGAGGAGGGCGAAAGGGATAATTCGGCACATGTGTGTGGTGATGGGTTGTAGTTAGTATTTGGGTGGTGAACATGATGTAATCTATGCAGAAATAGAAGTATAATGATGTACACCTGAAACTTATACAATGTTATAAACCAATGTTACTGCAATAAGCAAAAAATTTTAAAAAATTAATAAAAAAATAAAAAATTAATAGAAAAATAAGGCACAGCCTTTTGACTTCAAAGAGTGATCAAATCTAGAAATACGAGTTTAATACTAATAACCCACAGTCACTGAGTGCTTACAATATGCCATACACTGTTCTAAGCTTTTTGCATGTATTATCTGGTTTAGTCCCCATTTTACAGATGAAGAAACTGAGACCCAGAGAGGTTACATTTGGTGACAGTTTAGTACCATAAGGATTGATTGAAAGAGCTAGGGCTGTCTAGCCTGGAGAGGAGAGGATTAAAGGGAACATGGGTCTGTTGTCTTCAGACTTCTGTCAGAGTCCAAGAGAACAGGTGTATTTGTATGTGGCCCTGGAGGGCAGAGCTGGAACCCGAGTGGAATCAGATTTGAACTCAGTACAGGGAAAAAATCTGTCTTAGGAGTCAGAGCTGTCCATGGCTAGAACAGGCTTCCTGGAGAGAGGGAATGTCTAAGCAAACGCTGCATGACCATTCAAGAAGGTCGGAAGGGAAAATGTGCCTAAAGGTCTCTTATAGTTCTGACAGGCTACACATCTCCATTTGCTGGCTGCACATTGGCTTAAAGACCCAAACGTGACCCCTTTAAAGTCGTCTGGGGATCCACGCTTTAGCTGCCAGAGATAAACATATCCACCTCTGTATACAGGAAGCCCCTGTGGCCTCTTCATGCTCATCCTCCTTCACGTATTTCCTAATTCTCTTCTCTTTCTCCCTCACAAGGGGTTTTGGACTATGCCTTGCAAAAGAATCCCACCACAGTATTCCCCCTAGTTTCCTACTCAGGCCTTGGGCCGATGTTATTGCTGTGGAACTGCAGCCCAAGAGCCAAGCAGTAGCTCTTTCTCAGTAGGGTGGTCAGACCGCAACAGATGACGGATAGGCCAGTCAGCACCAGCAAGGTCCACGTAACCCAAAGGCCCCCATGCCTTATACAGGGTGAACTATACAGAGTGACTATGGGTCACTCATTAGTCAGGCCCAAGAGCCCTTCTGACTGCCAAAATATATACTCTGGCCTTCCTCTAAGTCTGGCACACTCACACTGGCCCTAAGCAAAGCATCCAGCAGGGGAGAAGATTGCTAGAAATGGCCAAGCTTGTGAGGTAGTTAGGCATGGCCCTTAGGGTCATTCCTTTGAGGGCCTACGAGCTATTGTAGTGAAAGCTCAGACTGGCCAGGGGAAAGTAGCCAAGGCCCTTGGGAAGGCTGCTCAGCTTGTATTCAGAGAAGTCAAGGTACTGAGTTTCTGTAGGCAGGGAGGCTGTGCCTGGGAGGCTTTCATCCAATTGCCCTACAGAGTGAGCTGCCACAAGGAGAACTGCAGGCCTTGGAAGGTCCCTGTGGTTAAAGTCAGCCCTGTGTTGCCAGAGAGATCCAGGGAACAAAGGGTGGCAGGGGCAGACTCGTGAACGTAAGACCCTGGGCTTGTTCCTTTGAAGGCCCAGATGCTTCACTAAGAAGGCTTCCCTGAAGGGCTGGGTGGCCTTTTGAGGGGATCTTCCCCCATGGCACCATGCTTCCAACACAGGTGCAACCCCTTGTCCCCCAAGTCCATAGATTCCAGGCTGGGTATAATCTCAAAGAACCAGCTGGGCAAAGACTGAATAATATTCCCCTGGAGATCCAGAGATGTCAAGGGCAAAAGAACAGTGGAGAACTAGGGACTGGCCTCAGAACTGGTGATGCCATGGGGCAGTGGGTGTCATATTCTGGAGACAATTCCAGGCCAGGCTGAGGTACTGAAGAGCAGGAAGTCTACCAAGGAAATCTCTTGAGAATGCTGCCTACTTAGGTCAAGTGGGATATGCCAAGATAATGCCATTCAGGTTAGATATTATGTCATGGCCACTCCCAGTCAGATTCTACCTAGTCACTTCTTGGTACCAACTGGCAACCCCCTAAGCTGGGGATAGGGGATTTGATTCTAGAAAGGCTAGAGAGTTGTCAGAGAGGTTAAGATAGAGGAGATGATATTGGCTGGGAAGAAGTGATAAGGTACTCAGCCAGTCATGGCTCATGTCTAATAGCTGAAACTGGTATGCCCCATCCCATTCCTCAGCTGCAGATAACTGCAGGCTTTGGGGCTCAAGTCGAGCTGCCACAGGTTGGGGAGGCTGAAGGCAGAGATGCAATGAAAAGAATTCCTGGCCAAGGTGAGCTCCTACAGCAGGGGCAAGCCAACAAATTTCCGGAATGTAGTTGTTGCTCAGGACATCAGGTTGATGTCCAAAGGGAATCCAGGAAGGTGCGCTGGGCCAGGCGAGTCATGTGGTTGTCTGAGAGATTTAGGCTCTTCAGCAAGCTGAGTTTGGCCACCTAGTAAGCAGTCACGTCACTGTCGAGGCAGTTGGCTGAGAGGTCCAGAACCTGAAGGTGACACAAGAACTGGAGTGTTCCATCATTAGCCAGATGGTTATTATCCAGGAGGTTGGATGCCAGGATGAGAGAGATGAGCCAGGGAAGTAAGTAGAGGGTCTCTGAGGCCAGAACTTCCAGCTAGTTGCCCTGAAGGTCCAAGCCTTGGTCTGGCCTCAGTTGCACTATCCCCCCTAGGGCTTTTAGAAGGTTGTGAGAGAGGTCAAGTTGTTCCACACTCCATGGGAACCCTGCCAGAAAAGTTTGGAAGTTGAGACCTGGCAGGAAACACGCAGCCTGGAGAAGAAAAAAAAGAGTATCTTGTGAGCTAGAGAGAGCAGAGTGGAGTTGGGGAGGAAGAGCTGAACCCCATTCACTCAAAAAGAAAGGTCTTGAGCACCTCCCGTGGCACTGTCACATATATTACCTCACTCCAAGAAGTAGGGGTGGTTGTTCCTCCTTTTTAGAGATGATGAAAGAAGCTCATAGAAGCAAAGTGACCTGCCCAGTGTACAGGATTTTAACCCAAGTCTGCCGGACTCAAGGCCCATGCTCTTTCCACTATTTACCTTGCCTCCTTGAGTGTATCCTTTTCTAGTTCAAAAAGCCCTTGTTCTCTATTGCAACCGGAAATTTGTTTCTATCCATGAATGAATCAGACGATCCTACAGTACAATACTATCAACACAATCCTTGAATGTTAGAGCTGGAAGAGACCTTAGAGACCATTTCTCTCCAACAACACTCTCATTTTAAAGCTGGAACAACAAAAGGCTCAGAGAGTGGAAGAGGCTTGTCCAAGGGAACAGCTAACCTGGCTGCCTGCTCACCCTCTGGCCCAGGAGCTCACGATGGGGGTGAAGAAAGGAGAGAGAGTCAACAATTAATCTGTTTCTGGATTCCTTAAGTGGACACTGCCTACCCCTGGAAAATCTTTCTTGGAGATGGGGCACCCACCAGGGACAGGAGAAACCTATTTCTAGCCCTTTCTCTTGGGTAAAGGGTCAACCAGGGAGGCTCTCCTCCCACCCCCCACCCCTCCTTGTTGTCCCCTCCCCCGACAGAACATAACTTATTGGGTAAAAATGGGTTTTGAGGTAAAAACACATGGGTTCAATTCTTAACTTCACCACTAACTAGCCTAATAATCTTGGGCAAATTCTGTAATTTCCCTGAGCCTCAGTTTCCTCATCTATAAAATAATGATTACTAATACCTCGCTCATAGGGTTGTTGTGGAGATGCAATGCAATGACATCCATAAAGCACTTAAGACAAAGTACCCATCTATAACTATTCATTTGTCCCTTTCTTATTCACCACGAACTCCCGCATTTTCACCCCAGGTTGGGCCAGGAAGGCAAAAGCCCCCAGCATGGGGAAGGTAGCAGCCTTGGGGCAGAGGGCAGAATTTCTACTACTGCCCATGAGCTGCATAGACCGCTAAGCCAGGAGTAGGCTGAGTTCTGGTTAGGCCTTGCTGTTGGGTTCCTTCAGTGTTCCTCCAAACCATGAACCTGAGCTGGACCTTGGCTGCTTTTAAATAGGCCCGTGCGAGGGCAGGAAGTGCTGATATAGGATGAAAAGTAAGAACTAACAATTCTCCCTGGGGGAAAGGTAAGGCAGAGAAGTTGAGAAGGGGGATGAAGGCCTTTGAAAGTAAAAACGAAATAGAAAAGAGTTGCTGGGCTTTTCTAACATCTTGGGGTGCCAGGAAGTGAAAAAACTGGGATTCCTTTCCTGACTGGGTTATAAGTCTCCCTTAGTCCTTAGGGGCCATTATAGGGAAACCCCTTCCGTGGGAAGGAAAACCCAAGCTCTGAGTAAATTGGCCAGCCTCTCAGTCCCTCTATCATGGGACTCTGGCTCTGAGATGAGAGGTAAGCCAGGGTGGGGGCCAAGCTGAATCTGGGATAGGCTCCTACCACTTGGTAGGTATTGTGCTGGGTGGCCCTCCCTCCACTCATTCAGTTAATTAGTGCTAGGCCCTGTGGGGAATAGAAGAGCCTCAAGTCACACCCATATTAAAAAAGCAAAAACCATACCATGATTTCCTTCTCTGGCCTTGGTTCTCCTTCCTTATTCAGACAAGCTCTTAGAAAAACTTGGTTGCTGCTTTCATCCTCTGAAAAAAATCCATGGACTTCATCCCTTGGTCTCCATCCCCACTACAACTTCTCTAATCTAAGCCCAGCTCATCTCTCACCCACCTCCAGTCTCTGCCCTCCTTCAAGGCAGCTGGACCTCCAAACCAGCAATTGTAGCTGTCCACTTCCTGGCTTTAAACTCTTTGATGGCTCCCTACCATCCACCAGATCAAGTCCAGCCTCCTTCACCTGGTCCATGAGGCCCTTTGTGATCTGGCCTCTGCTTATCTGTCTCTACTTCTTGTCATTCCCCCACAAGAAACATACATTTCAGTCATACTTAACTACTTACAGTTACTGGAATATACCCATACTGTTTCACACCCCTCTTTATTTGCACATACCATTCTTTTTTTCCGGAATGCTCTTTCCAGCTTGACTTTCTGGCAGAATTTGACCTGTCCTATAAGCTACAGCTGAAGCATGATCTGTTTTGTGAAGGCTTCCTTGATCTCCCACCTTTTTATGGCTTCAGCCTTCTAGGCACCTAGGTGGCACCCTCCTCATACTCCCTAGCCAGGTCTTGTCATTACTAGTCTCATTTATCCCCACCCCTGCCCCTAATTTTTCTTCTTATTCTATACCAGGCATACTGCTAATGTTGTACATATGTTATCCCACTGAACTGTCACACCACCCTGTGAGTTTGGTGCCATTATTATCCCCATCTTATAGCTGAGAAAACTAAGGCTTGAATCTAGGTCAGTTACCCAACATCACCCAGGACACAGGGTTAATAAGCAGCACAGTGGAGATCCAAACCCGGGCTGACTCAAAAGGCTTAACTGTGCCACTAAAGTACCTAGTCTTTACCTGTTTAAGGGGTGTAGTAACTCTGGGAGAGGCTTGCTGAAGCTGGGCAGAAGAAGAGATGAAATCTCTTTAGGTCTACATGCCCTGATGTCCTAGAGGCTGCAGACAATGACCTTGGGGCAGCCCACTGGCCAGTATCTGTGGCTTTTTCGATCTGAGACAGAGAGCAGGATAGGACAGGAAAGAAACTAGTACCTTTCTAAGAAGAAAAAGATGCAAAGCTTCAGGTACTTCAACAGCTCACACAAAATCCCCTGGCCATGCCTGGACAGAGAAGGTCACACAGTCCTGGGCAAGACTGACAGGCTGCAGGGAGAAGGCAAGGGAGGAGCTAATGAGGCCAGAGTTCAGGCTCCAACTGCCACCTGGTGGTCAGCTGTAAAGAGGCAAGAGGATGGGGCCAGGGTCCTGCTTTGGCACAAAAGGGGCAGAGAGGCTGCGCAAGTGAGCTGGGCCCTGGCTCACAGCATTTATTCATTCACTCATTCATCCATCCATCTATCCATTCATTTCTTCATTCATTCAACAAAGGTGTATTGTACCAGGCACTGGGAATACAGCAGTGAACAAAACAAAAATGCCTGCTATCACTGAACTCATATTCTAGTGATGGGAGACAGACAAAAAATACATAAGTAGACAACATTGTGTGTTAGATGTGATGAATGCTATGGAGGAAAAGGAGGTAAAGGGGAGATGCAGAGGCTTTGCCATTTTAAATATGCCATTTTAAATACAGCTTCACTGAGAAGGTGAAATCTGAGAAAAGATTTGAAGGAAGTAAGGGAGGTAACCATGGGTATGTCTGTGGGGTGAGGGCTCCAGGATGAGAAAACAGCCCAGGAAAGAGCCTAAGGTAGGAGCATATGTGATGTGATTGAGGAGTAGTCAGGAGAACAGTGTGGCTGGAGCAGAGTGAATAAGGTGAGGAGTAATAGGAGATAAGCACAGAGAGGTAGGCAGGGGTTGGACCATGAGGGACTCCGAAGGCCTGTTTTATATATTGAGTGAGATGGGAAGCCATGGAGGGTAACTTGCCCAGGATCACCCAGCTAGGAAGTGGTACTAGGCATTCTGTCTCAAAAGCCTATGCTCTGTATTACTGATAGGGATAGACACATAGACCAGTGGAACAGAAAAGAGAACCCAGAAATAGACCCACACAAATCTGCCCAACTGAGTTTTGACAAAGGCACAAAAGCAATTCCATGGAGGAAGGATAGTCTTTCCAACAAATGGTGCTAGAGCAATTGGACAACGATAGGCAAAAAAATAAACCTCAACCTAAACCTCACACCTTTTACAGAAACGAACTCAAAATGGATCACAGACTTGAATGTAAAACATAAAATTATAAAACTCTTAGAAAAAAATAGAACATCTTTGGGACCTAGGGCTAGGCAAAGAATTTTTAGGCTTGACACCAAAAGCACAATTCATAAAAGGAAAAATTGATAAATTGGATCTCATCAAAAAAATTTTTTTTTTATGAGAAGATCAGCCCTGAGCCAACATCCATGCCAATCCTCCTCTTTTTGCTGAGGAAGACTGGCCCTGGGCTAACATCTGTGCCCATCTTCCTCCACTTTATGTGGGATGCCGCCACAGCATGGCCTGACAAGCAGTACATCGGTGCGCACCCGGGACACGAATCCGGGCCACCAGCAGCAGGGCGTGCGCACTTAACCGCTATGCCATGGGGCCAGCCCCTGGACCTCATCAAAATTAAAAAACTTTTGCTCTGTGAAAGACATGTTTTATTCACACACACAAAAGAAACATGAATGTTTATAGCAGCTTTATTCATAATAGCCAAAAACTGGAAACAACCCAGATGTCCTTCACCAGGTGAATGATTAAACAAACTGGTACACCCAGACCATGGAATACTACTCAGCAACAAAAAGGAATGAACTAGGAATATGTGCAACAACTTGGATGAATCTCTAGGGAATTATGCTGAGTGAAGAAAGCCAATTCCAAAAGGTTACATACTAGATGATTCCATTTTTATAAAATTCTTGAAATAACAAAATTATAGAGATGGAGAACAGATCTATGGTTGCCAAGGATTAGGGATGAAGGGAGGGAAGTAGGTGAGTGTGGTTATAAAAGGACAACACAAGGAATCCTTGTGCTGATTGAACAGCTCTTGACTGGGGCTGTGGGTACCTGAATCTCCACATGTGATAAAACTGCATTAGAACTGCACACATGAGCACATGTGTGATCAAGTCTGAATAAGCTCTGTGGATTGTATCAGTGTCAGTTGACAGGCTTTGCTATTGTCCTGTAGTTATACAAGATGCCAACACGGGCAGATGTGGGGTGAAGGATGCACAAGATCTCCCTGCAACTTCCTGTGAATTACTTCAAAATAGAAATTTCAAAACAAAACAAAAAACCCCAGAAGAAACCATGAGGGGTTCTAAACAATAAACTTAAAGTGTTCAATCAAATAAGTTTGGAGACCTGCACTATGTCAGTTAAAAAAAAAAAACACCTTAATGGATTTACTAGCATTCATACCTGAAAAATCAGTTCCTCAATGAGAAGATCACAAGTACTTATGATCTGACATTAATAAGGAGATATGCAAGATGACAATTAGTCCAATACTCTTATTTTACAGATGGGGAAAATGAGGCTCAGATACAGTAGGCTACTTGTCCAAGGTCATACAGTAAAGGAGAATGGTGGAAATAAAATCCTGTCTGGTTCCCAGTTTCAGTGAGGATGATAAGGGGCTCGGTGGGGGAAACAAAGCCAAGTGCCTTCACCTCTGTGAGCCTCTGGGCCTTAAACTCTGTAACATGGCTGGTTATGAGTTAGTATGTAAAGTACCTAGCCCAGTACCTGGCACATCACTGGTACTCTATAAACTGTAATTTCCGTACCCCCTTTGTTGAGAGAGAGGTCACCATGCCTTCAAAGCAGAGAGGGACAGAGACAAAGCCTGCAGCCACATTAGGCAGTCACCCTCACCTTCCTTCTAGCCCTCCCTGAGTTCTAGACCTCTAGTAGAAATTGATCCTGGTGATATCCTGGGGATAGGGCTGCGGGTCACCATGGTGATGACTCAGGGATGGGGAGGAGACTTCCAGTTTCTATGGTGACAGCCTGAGAAGCAGGATGAGATTTGGAAGAAAGGTTGTGGGGGGGGGGGTTGTAGTTCCTTCCATGGAAATGGGGAAG
Organism: Diceros bicornis minor; assembly: GCF_020826845.1. Classification (NCBI taxonomy): domain Eukaryota; kingdom Metazoa; phylum Chordata; class Mammalia; order Perissodactyla; family Rhinocerotidae; genus Diceros; species Diceros bicornis. The sequence goes on from NC_080781.1 coordinate 63,515,031, forward strand.
GGGCTCTCTGAGGCTCACCTAGAGGTGGAGGTAGGGGAATGGGAGTGTGGGAGATCAAAATTTGGCCACCCTGAAATATGTCTCTTTACCTCTATTATTTTCTCTGACGGACATTTGACCTCCCCCACTAACTGCCTAAAGGAATTTAACTCTGGGTATGGACAGACTGGCAGGGTCCTCGCTAAGCCCATTCTTTTCAAAGTTCTGTTCACCAAATATTTACATTTGTAAAAGCATCTCCCTCTGTGTAGTGGGAAGAGCGGGGGATGACCTTATCTGTGGAAACTCTTATCAGTATGGAAGGAGAGGACTTAAATCTGCATACCCTTTTTTTTTTTTGGTGAGGAAGATCAGCCCTGAGCTAACATCCATGCTAATCCTCTGCTTTTTGCTGAGGAAGACTGGCTCTGAGCTAACATCTATTGCCAATCCTCCTCCTTTTTTTCTCCAAAGCCCCAGTAGATAGTTGTATGTCATAGTTGCACATCTTTCTAGTTGCTGTATGTGGGATGCGGCCTCAGCATGGCCGGAGAAGCGGTGCGTCGGTGCGTGCCTGGGATCTGAACCCGGGCCACCAGTAGCAGAGCATGTGCACTTAACCGCTAAGCCACAGGGTTGGCCCTCTGCATACCCTTGATTACTGTAATTTCTGTCTCGCTTCTGTCTCCCTCCCCACCCCCAACATCCTCCTTTGTCTTTAGCTGAAGATGGTATTTAAGATGAGCATCGCCGCTATTGTGTTGAGAAAACTCAGTTTCTCTGGTTTCTCCCATGTATACATGTTATTAAACTTGGTATTATTTTCTCCTGCTAACCTGTCTTTTAATTATTTGGCCAGCCATAAGAACCTTAAGGGAAAGGGCAGAGGGGGATTCTGCCTCTTCCCCGACAGGAGAAATGAAGCCACTCGTCTCCATGACCACAGACTGGGGAGGAGTGGAGTCACCTAGGGAACAGTGGGAAGTGAAGCTTGCTATCTCTGATGCTAGAGGGCTGCTAGGGGTTTACTTAGACCTATTGAGATGTTTTAAATGTACCACCTAAATTCATCACTCATATCACCAGTATGCCTCCACACTTTGGGAAAGACTGCACCAGTTTACCTACTACAGTCTCTCTCAGAGGTACTGTGGGTTGCAGTTAAGACATTGTTTATCTAAGTTCTTTGGAAATAAGTGCTATACAAATGGCCATGCAGTAGCTCCTGCTTGCCTTTCATGATCCATGAGAGCAGGGGTTTTGTGTTTCATTCCCTCCAGCACCTAAAACAGTGTCTCACACCTATCAGGCATTCAATAAATATGTGTTGAATGAATTAATCCCCTACCTCTTGTTGCCTCCAACTGTAAGTTCCAATAACGTCAAAATGCTTCAAGTTCCCTACACATGCCATCACCATTCAACACTCAGTTTTGGCATCATCTCCTTTAAGATGTTTTCTATGAAACCCCCGGCTGGGCTCCCCTCCTGAGTGTTTCCATCACACAATCCTGTATATCACTATAACAGCATTTACCACATTACACTGAAATCATTTGTTTTCTCTCCCTCACCTAGCTGGTAGAGCCTCGGGAGCAAAGACTCTGCCTATTTATATCCCAGCAGCTAGCACAGTAGCTGGCACATAATAGGTCCTCAATAAATATTTAACTTAACCAAATACCTCCCTATTGCTTATAGCACATCAAGTCTACACTCTTCGGGCTGAGTGTACATCTTCCATCATGTGAGCCAGCCTACTGATTTAATCTTACTTCCTTTTACTTTTTAGCACAAATCTGTTACATGTTCATTTCCTTTTTTGTTTTTCACCAGGTCTGTAATTTCCCCCTCTTTTGTAGTATAGTATAGTGGTTAAGAGCATGGACTCTGGAATCAGATCTGGATTCAATGGTGTTGGGTTCAAATCCCAGTATAAGGGATTAAAATTAACACTATTGTAACCTCTCTGAGCCACAATTTCCTTATCTGAAAAAGGAGGGTATAACAACACCTATTTCTTATGGCAGTTATGAAGATTGAGAAAATGTATGTATTTAGCATAGTCACCTGGCAGAAAGTGAGCACTCAGAGAACCTTAGGTCTTATTATTATTATGCAACATTATTCATTCAACATTGAATCCCTACCCAACAGGTGTCAGGTGCGGTGCTGAGGTAAACAAAGACAGTAAGACACTCCCTGTCCTCAAAGAGCTCTCAGTCTAGTGAGAGATAGCTGAAGATAAAGAAAAGCATACTCCAGTACTATCATAGGGAGATTAATAAAGTGCTGTAAGAGCTAAGAGGAGGGCACTTCACCCGCAGGCAAAAGATCAGGAAATGCTTCCTGGAGGAAGTGATCCTTCAGCTAAGTCATAAGTAATGAATAGAAATTTGCCAGGCAGACGAGGGAGAGGACATTCCAGGCAGAAGCCCCAACCCATGTAAATGCATGAAGGTCTAAGAGAACATGATAGGTTTGGAGAATTAGGAGAGTTTGCTAGAGGTTGAGCTTAGGATCCATGGAGGAACAGAATGAAAAGGATGTCAGCATCAGATCAGAAAGGATCTTATAAGTCAGGTATGGAGTTTGACCTTTAATAGAATGCCACCCTCAGGGCCAAAGTTATTCCCGCCATTCTTACCGAATTACTGTTTGATTATTTGTTTACCTGTCTCTTCCATTGAACTACCAGCCCATTAAGGGCTCAAACCCTGTATCTTGTTCTTCTTTGAATTCCCAGAGCCTAGCATTCAGGTAGCACACTATGAATGTGGAAAGAAGGAAGGAAGAGACTTCTGCAAGGTCACAAAGCTACTCAGTAGCAGAGGTAAGACACAAATCCAGGTCTCCAGAGTACTTTTAAGTGCTGTACCACATTCCTCAGAGTTCGATATAGAAGTGGGAATTGAAATCTTTCATTTAATGCAATCTTCATTGTATTGGAGTTCTTCCTTTCATGGTGTAATGAACTTCTTGCCACTAGTCAGGCAAATTTAAATCTCAAAAATACTTGGTAAAGACAGTTTGAATGCTCAGCTGATTTATTCCATAAATAATTTTTGGCAAGTTACAGCCTGCTCTTGGCTTTACACTGCACACAGTTTGGTCTCATTCTAGTGCTGTGGCTGGCGTTAGAGGGACAAATATCAATAGAATATTACTCAAGACAAAACAGTATTGGCCCCTCTAAAGCGGATCAAAGAAGGTATAAACTGCCAAGCACATCAATTCAGACAGGCCAGAGAAGGTCTACTGTAACATTTCTCTCATGAACCACACGATTTGTTATCCAAGGTAACAAATCTGTGTTAAGGTCCAAACATGACAAATGAACATCCATCATCTCTCTTAGGGAGTCACATGGGGAAACACCTGAAAGGTCGTCTCATTTCAACAGTCATGCATAGATTACTTCAAATGCTTTCTACTGTAGAGGAAGAAGAGAATTCCTCTACCCTCCAGGTCCTTTTGGCTGGCCTAAGAATTAAATTGACATGAGACAGAATAACAAAAGAAAATCAAACAAAACTTTATAACACGTATACATAGGAGAAACTCAGGAAAGCTGAGTAACTCACCAGAATGGCTGAGGTCACCACCTTAAATACCATTTTCAGCTAAAGACAAAGGAGGATGTTGGGGGTTGGGGGAGTCAGTTACAGGAGATTACCACTAAAGCACAGTAAACAAGAGTAAGGTTATTATGCAGATTTAAGGCCTCACCTTCCACATTGATAAGTTTCTAGAAATGAGGTCATCCCCCCTCTTCCCAATACAGAGAGGGAGATACCTTTACAAATGGAGATTTGCCTTGTAAATGTAAATGTTTGTCTGGCAACTCCTTGCAGGGCCATCTAGAGAATGTGGCCAGAGAGACAGAATTTTTGATAAGATGGGCTTGTTGGTGCCTTTCCTATTGTAACATCTATTTTACATTATATTACAGCCATCAGATAGTAGCTCCTTCCTGGAACAGATCTTCTATGTCAAATTCTTTAGGCAGTTAGTGGGGGAGGTCAAATGTCCGTCAGAGAAAACAATCAAGGTAAAGAGATATATTTCAGGGTGGCCAAATCTTGATCTCCCACAATACTTACTTGATTTCTAAGGGCCCTTCTAATTCCCCTAAACTAGGAATTTTTAAAAATTGCCCATACACAACAGGGATTTAATGTGATAAAGTGTTTATGCACTGAAATACAATAAACAACTCATTTTTATTATTGCTTTTTTCTAACCACTTTTTAATCTTTGTATCGTCTCAAAATAAGACGGAATGCAATACTTAAAATGACAATTCAAATATATAATATGCACTCTGAAAGTAATTGGCAACTCCCATAAAGACTGTCATTTTGAAAGCCATAGAAAAATGGCTTACAAAGGTCAGGACCAAATTCAAATGCTGCATATTTTTTTTTTCTCCTAGGCAACAGTAAAGCTATGTCTTAATCCAAGCAAATGCACAGGAACAAATTTTCTTTAGTCTAACAATTACTGAATTTCCAAGTCTCCTCCACAGGTACTCTCTCTTTGGATTCCTGGCCAAGGCTGACCCTGAAAGTTCAGTTTACTAGAGTCATTAAAGGTGCCAGACAAATCAAATAGGTAATTCCACCATAGCCTCCTTTCTTCCTCAGCTTCTAAGGGGGAGGTGGGCATTGCAAGGGGAGGTTTATTGGAATCACTTGGGAAGCTTTTGCAACCTACACTTATGCCCCACTCTCCTCTCCCTCTTGTAAAGCACTGTTTTAGCTTGGGGCTTCCTTCTGTGCTACATAAAAGGTCCTCCCCATCTTTTTAAATCCTACGATTTAAGATTGATGGAGTAAAAACAACTGAACTTAGAAGACACTGGCTTTGTCACAACTGGTTGAGCAAGTCACTTAACCTTTCTAGTCTCAGCTTTTTTCTTCTGATTTTTGAGGTGCCCTTCCAGCTTTGAAATACTATGACTGCATAGCATGTCTAAGCTTTTTTTTTAAATTCCCCCCCCCCCCAAAGCCCCAGTAGATAGTTGTATGTCATAGTTGCACATCCTTCTAGTTGCTGTATGTGGGACACGGCCTCAGCATGGCCAGAGAAAGTGGTGCCTCGGTGCACGCCCGGGATCCGAACCCTGGCCGCCAGCAGTGGAGCGTGCGCACTTAACCGCTAAGCCATGGGGCCGGCCCTGTCTAAGCTTTTTGAACTACTCCTAGCATAGAATGATTTGTTATTTCTTAGTTTTCCAACAGCCTGTGCAATACAACATATCCCCTGATTATATACTGTCCTATATTGCCCTCTAGTTGTTCTTACATGAAAATTTTTTTCTTCTCCACTATAGTTAGTTTAAAATATATTTAGTTTAAAAGCTTATTTTCCAGGACAGGCAGTGTGCATTTTACTTAACTTAAATCCCCTAGGACAACTTGGGGTGTGTCCTAAGATAATAAGTATATATTTACATTGATTTGTTCCAAACAATAATGTCCCTTCTTTCAAAGTCCTGGAATTATATTTTTACATCAGCGTTGTCCAGCAGAAATATAATATGAGCCACAAATGTGAGCCCAATATGTAATTTTAAGTTTTCTAGGAGGCACAGTAAAAAAGTGAAAAAACATGTGAAGTTAATTTTAATATTTAACCCAACATATACAAAATATTAGCATCTCAACATGTAGTCTGTGTAAAAATTGAGATATTTTATATCTTTTTTCGTAGTAAGTTTTCGAAATCTGGTGTGTATTTTACATTTATAGCACATCTCGGTTCAAAATAGCCACATTCAAGTGTTCAATAGCCCCGTGTGGCTAGTGGCTACCATATTGAACAGCGCAGTTCTGCATAATTGGGCTGCTTTCCAAACCCATCACTTATTTTTCTGTTCATTTGATGACACTGAGCACTTAATAAGTGCCAGGCACTGGGCTAGCCAGAGAGGTGCAAAAATTAGTCAGACGCATTCTGGTAAGGGAATTAGATTTGTAAATCACTAGCTGTAATACAATGTAGTAGATGCTCTGATAGAGATACACAGAAAATGAAAATTTTCTGCAACTTGGCGGGGGCAGAGGGGGTCAAAGAAGGGGTCACAGAGGAAGTAACTTTTGAAAGGAAGCCAGCTGTGGGGTGGGGTGACTGGAGTTGCAGGTTACCCGGTTAGGGGTTATACAGGGCCGCAGGCCGAGAGGACGTGCGGGGGTGTAGGACGGGCGACGTCGGGGGGCAGAGGGCGGGCGAGGGTTGGCTGGGAGGAGCCCAGAGCTGTAGCTGGTGGAGGGACGGAAGCCGGAGGGGGGCGCTACTGGCACTTCGCGCTGGCGCGCCCGGAGCTGCGGAGCGAGGGAGCAGCGCGGCGCGGCGGCTGGAGCCCGCGGCGGCCCCGGGCCCCCACCCAGGGCGCTCCTCCCGAGGTAAGTTGGCGCCTGCCGCCTCCCGAAGCGCGCCCGCCCTCGCTCTGAATGCAGCTCGTGTCCCCGGCTCAGAGCCCACGGAACTTCCCAACCCGGTGTCGGCCACGAGGAGCAAACCGGGAAATAGCGTCTCGGGTTTTGCTTGTGTGTTTGTTTTTCACAGATGCCCACCGCTTGTAAGAGGCAGCCTGGTAAAATGAGTCTATGGAAACAGTTGCCCGGGCGGCCAACTGCTGCTTCCGGAAGTTCTTTGACGTTTTGGTAACAATGGAGCAACTGGACCAATGCGGCGCCCCTTCCGGTTTCGTTTGTTCTCGCCGAGTTCTTCTTTCCCAAAGTTGCCTTTGCCCCCGGAAGTGAGGTCTTCCGGGTTCCTCCCTCCCCCATGATGGCAGCAGCTGAAGACGAGTTACTGCTGCCACGGCTGCCCGAGCTGTTCGAAACCAGCAAGCAGCTTCTGGAAGAAGTGGAAGTAGCGACTGAACCCACCGGTTCCCGGATGATCCAAGATAAGGTGTTCAAGGGACTAGACCTCCTGAAGAAGGCTGCCGAAATGTTAGCGCAGCTCGACTTATTCAGGTATGGGGGAGAGGGTAATAACAACTGAGAACGGAGGTAATAATGGTTACCAAGGATGGAGCCATTGAGCCTGGGAGGAGGAGACCTTTAAGACTAGGAACCTTCCATTCCTACCTCCCCTTGCGATCTTGTGTACATTGTTTACATTCCGAGATAACTGATAATCCCACGACTCTGCTCCCTAGTGTCAGCTGTTTGCATAGGCACTGGGTGTGAGCACTCAGCCACTTGCATTGAAGAAAACCGGCCGCTGTTGCCCTGGCCTCCTCCCTTTGCCCCCTTCCCCCCCAGCCCTCCCTCCCCTCCCCTCCCCTCCCCCCCCCTCCCCCAGGAAGCAAGGGCCACAGTTTGAATGCCCAACCAGGCTTCAAAGCCTCCTCTTTGCTCTTTCCAGCCGCAATGAAGATTTGGAAGAGATTGCTTCCACCGACCTGAAGTACCTGATGGTGCCAGCATTTCAAGGAGCGCTCACCATGAAACAAGTCAACCCCAGCAAGCGTCTAGATCATTTGCAGTGGGCTCGAGAACACTTCTTAAACTACTTAACTCAGTGCCAATACCACCATGTGGCAGAGTTTGAGCTGCCCAAAACCAAGAACAACCCAGCTGAAAATAACACTGCTAGTTCCTCCATGGCCTATCCTAGCCTCATTGCTATGGCATCTCAAAGACAGGCTAAAATAGAGAGGTGGGTCAATAGCTATAATTTGAGGACTGCCCAGTGGCAGTGCTATTGGTGGGGGGCGGGTGCATGTTTTTTTTAGGGGGGGAAACAATGGTGTATGTCACTCTTTTGGTTCTTAGTGAGCATAGGCCCTGGTGAGAGCAAACTCCTGAGTTTTTCAAGAAGCCTCTGCCTTTGTTGAGATGGTCATACCTAACCATCAGACCCCTACTACCTTATGGTTGCCAACAGCAGCAATGTAGTTTAGCATAGTGCTTCCCAATTTTTCCCACTTCACAGCATTGCAATATTCATATGGTACAGTGGGTAAATATCTCTGAAGGGCCCAATATCTTGTAGCTATAGTCCATTTATGGTCCACTGATTGAGAAGTTCTGTTGTAACAGTTCTGGATCAGGTGTGTAACATCCTGAACTAATCTTAGCCCTGGCACAGCTTCATTGTGTGACCTTGAACAAGTTGCTTATCCTCTTAGTTTTTATTTATTTATTTATTTATTCATTTATTTATTTATTTATTTAGTGAGGAAGATCAGCCCTGAGCTAACATCCATGCCAATCTTCCTCTCCCTGCTGAGGAAGACCTGCCCCGGGCCAACATCTGTGCCTATCTTCCTCCACTTTCTATGGGACGCCGTCACAGCATGGCCTGACAAGTGGTGCCCCAGTGCGCGCCTGGGATCCGAACCCAGGCCACCAGCAGCGGAGCACCCGCACCTAACTGCTATGCCACCGGGCCGGCCCCTTAGTTTAGTTTTTAAAAAAACATTTAATGAGTGTTCACAGTGTCTAGGAAGTATGCTAGGCACTGGGGATACAAACTGATTATAGGTGTTTGTATGAGTTATGGGTGGTCTCTGCCTTGGAGGAGCATACAGTCTGGTGAGGGAAAGAGGCATAGAGATGGTATCAGTATAAAATGATGTGATAGAGAGACGCACAAGGTACTGTGAGAACAGACAGGAGGGGCACCAGACCAAAGAGGGAGCAGGAGAGAGGAGAGGCTCCCTGGAAGAGGTGACTTCTGTGATGAGTTGTTTAAGGATAAATAGGGATATTATCTAGAGGAAAAGGAAAGGAGGGCATTAGCAAAGCTACAGGGGCATTAAAGAACACAGTGCTGGGGTGGGGATGTGTGGGTGGGGAATAACTGTAAGCAATTAGGTGATGCTAGAACACAAAGGAGGTGGTGGAGAGGGGGAAGGAAAGATGCTGAAGAATGTTGTAGGGACCAGAGCAAGGAGAGCTTGGGGTGTGAGGAAAGTGCAGGGACAACTTGGTTGCTAAGAACTTGGGAAGGGGTTTGAATCCCAGTTCCACCATTTTATCACTCTGACTTTGGCTAAGTTGCTTAATTTCAGTGCTTTAATTTCCCCAGCTTTAAAAGTGGATAATAACAGGCCCTTCGTCTTAAAGTAGTTATGAAGATTAAAAGAGAAATACATAAAAAGCACTTAGCACAGTGTCTGGTGCAGTAAGCACTCAAAGTCAGCTATTGTTATAACTTTGTAGCTGAGTACAGGTTGTAGAGTCAGACCTGGGTTTGAGACCCAGGTTTCTTATAAGCCACTGGACTTGGGGTAACTTATTTAACCTATCTGAGCCTCAGGTTTCCTCATGTGTGAATTCTAAGTAATAATGGTACCTATCTCATAGGGTTAAGAAGCAAATAAGATAAAGTACATAAAACAGCTAGTACAGTATCTGGAACATAGTAAATATTCTGTGTTACCTACTATTAGGCCATGCTAAAGAGCTTAAATTTTGGTTGGTGATTGGGATCCACTGGAGTTTTTTTTTTTTTTTTTTTGGAGAGTAGCATGGTCATATTTGCATTTTAACTGGCATACTCTGGCAGCAGTTAGGAAGCAATGTGAGAGCGAAGATTAGATCCAGTTAGGTCACAGAGGTGGTGAGGCCTCACTAAGGCAATGGCAGAAGGGATAGGAGGGATATATTTATTTAGGAGGGTTGAATCTGCAGAAAACCTGGTGATCACTTGGTCATGGGAGGTGGGGTAGAAGGAAGCAGCAAGGAAGATGTCATGTTTCTGACTTAGGTGGATTGCTGTGGAACTCATTAAGATGGGAAATAGAGGAGGAAGAATGAATCAGGGAGAGTATGAATTCGGTATTGAGACATGTTGCATTTAAGGTGCCTAGGAAACATCCAAGTAGAGGTGTCTGGTAGCATGAAGCTCAGGAGAGGCCTGGTCTAGAGAGCTGAATATTGATTCATTCATTTAACAAATATTTGTTGAGCATTTCTTGTGTGCCAGGAACTGTTCTAGGTAATGGAGAACTAGACAAAGTCCATGCCCTCATGGAGCTTTTATTTTGGTGGAGGAGACAAACAATAAGCTACTACATAATAATGTAATTTCAGGTGGTGAGGGCCATAAAGAATAATAAAGTATGGTTAGGGGCTAGTGAGTGATAGTGAATGATTTTTGGTGAAATGGGATAGACTGATATGAAGTGGAATTCCACATCATGTCCTTTGTAAGAAGGTGGTGGCAGCCCATTGGCATTAAACTACCTGTTATAACAGTGAGTTTGGTATCCAAATAATTATAATATACCAAAAAAAAAAAAAAAAGACTGTAAATGCCATAGAGATACAAACGGTGTTGTGGAGAAAGACCAGGGAGTGATCATATCTGGTTGGAGGGATGAGGAAAAGATTTCAGAACGTAATGGCGTTTGAGATGAGCCTTGAAGGATGGTTGAAAATAGAAATTACAGATTTTCCTGAATGTAAAAGTAATACTCATTGTAGAAAGTTGGAAAAACAAGAATATTTTTTAAATTAAAAATAAGCCTTAATCCTAGCACTCAGAGATGATCTATGTTAACTTCCTGATGTATTTCCTTCCAGATATATAGTTAATTTAGTTAATAAATTTGGAATAATACTGTAAATAGTTTTTCATTTTTTTTAACCTCACATTATATTGTGAGCATTTCCCCATGTCTTGAAACCGTGATATTTGATGGTTACATGATATTCCATCCTATTGTTGTACCGTAATTATTGAAACTAATCTTTTATTGTCAAATACTTAGACTATTTCTGGGTTGTTTTTGTTTGTTTTTGCTGTGCTAAGTAATGTTGTGAACAAACATCTTTAACTGCATCTGTCACTGTTTCCTTAGGATAGATTTCTAGAGGTACTGGTGACTAGATCAAAGGGTTTGAATATTTTAAGACTTGTTGGTAACAATATTGCTTTCCACAACAACAAAGTTTCAGAGTATGTCCTGCTGCACTGGTCTTGGAAGTTAACACTTAGAAAATCCAATTGAGCAAACAGAAAAGGGTATCTTATTGTTTTGATCTGCATTTCTTTGGATAGAAAGCTTGATCTTTGAACATTTTTTTTAAATGCCTGACAGATGAGATATCAACATTATCTTTTTGCTAATGGCTCCCACATTTATATTACCAGCCCAGACCTCTCCTGACCTTCAGACTCATACTTCAACACCCTACGTGGATGTTTCACAGATGTCTCAAACTTAACATGCCCTAAATTGAACCCTTGGCTTTTTAGCTCACCAGTTCTGCCCCCACACCCAAGTCTTCACCATCTCAGTAAGTGCACCACCATTCACCCAGGTGTTTAAGCCAGAAACCTAGGAGTTAGCTTCAGTTCCTGCATTCTGAATCTCCACATCCAGTCCATCAGCAAGGCCTGTCAATTCTGGCTACAAAATGTATCTTAAGTCCTTCTGTTTCTCTCTGTCTTTACTATCAAACCTTAGTCTAGGCCACCAGCATCTCTCAGCTGAAATAGCCAAACCACTAACTACAAGGCCCTGCAGGATCTGGCGCCTGCCTCTTCAATCTCATCCTGTATCATAGTCCCCTTTTTCACTAGACTCTAGCCACAATGGCCTCCTTTCAGTTCTTTGAATAGACCCAGCCCCTTCCTTCTACAGAGTCTTTGTACATGTTCTCTTTGCGTGAAATACTCTTCATTTATCTGTCTTTCTGGGCTTTTTCTTTCTTCCCTACTAGACTATATACTCCATGAGGGCAGGAGCCATTTCTCTCTTGTTCACTGTGATATGCCTAGCACAGGGCCTGACATGTAGAAGGTGCTCAAGAAATATTGTTGACAAGCCGGAGGAACAATATGAGCAAAAGCCCAAGGCAAGGTAGTTTGAGGTATGTACAGGAAATGGAGAATAGTCTGGTTTGGCAGAAGCTAAGAGTAGTGTGGTCAGAGGTCTGCATAAGGAAGTGATGTGTATGGAATATTGACAGGGAAGAGAGAGGCACAAAGACAAGTTAACATCTTATAATAGTGCTTCAGCTGGGAAGAAGTGATAAAAATGAAGTTATAGCTATCAGAGGTATTACTTTTGCGAGAAGCATGTATATGACTAGAAAACAAATTGTTCAGATCCTTATTTACTTTCGGTAAGTCCCCACTCCCACGACTTTACATACTGAGGCCATCCTACATAAAATACCTAAATGGTACATCCTCTCTTTCTCAAAACCTGTTTCTTCATGTATCTTCTCTAATTCCCATTTTTGAGGAGTAAGTGTAAGTCTGGTTGATTAACTGCACCTCTATTCTTTCGACGGAAATAGAGAAGTAGAAGCTGGGTAAGTAATGAGTCTAGTTTCAGATTTACTGAATTAAGGTCCTAAAGTGACAACTGGACAGCCATGTCTGTAGATAGATGGAAATGTGTAAGTAAAACTTATGAAACTGTTTTGTGGCTAGTGCTTAAAATTTAGGAGCTTTGGTGGGTGTGGATAGTTTGCCAAGAGAGAAAAAAGCCAAGGAAAAAACATTGGGGTAAGTTAAGGGACAAGGAAGGGGAAGGAGAGAGCAATTCAAGGTAAGAGACTCAAGAAGGTACAGATAGAAGTACTTATAGAAGACTGGAGAAGAGAGAGAGCAAATGTCATGTCCTCTTTGAAGCTTCTCCCTACCCATCTCCCCTCCCAGGTACTATAGCACTTAGATTATGTTACTTTTCAGATGTAACTTTCTGTCATTCTCTAGACGTGGAACTCCTAAAGGTTAGAGACCTTGACTAATTGCATACTTAGTATCCTAATTGTATCATTGTATCCTTGGTGCCCAACCTAGTAATTGGATCATAGTAGGTACTTGAGGTATCTTTGGGAGGGGCAGATAGAGTAGTCATCAGAAAGATGGAAGCAATATGATGTAGCAGAAAAAACCTGGACTTGGGAGTCAGACAGACCTGGAGTGACCAATACAATTCTACCACTTAATAAATGGGGCATCATCTAACCCCTCCTAGCCTCAACTTTCTCATCAGCTAACAATATTTGTTAGCTGCTTACAAAGCACTTTCATGTGTATTGTTCCATTTGATCCTCTTAACAACCCCATGAAGCAGATATTATTATCCCCATTTTAGAGAAAAGGAAATGAGCTCTGAGAATTGACTTGTCCAAAGTTACATGGCTAGTAAGTGGCCAGGATAGAATTTAAAGTCAGGTCTTCAAATTCCCAGTTCTGGTGCTGTTTCCACTATAGCATAGAAGAGAAAATAGTGGTTATTTGAAAAGATGGAACATGGATTGAGGGAAGGTGTTTCTAGGATAGGAGAAAGGCACCAGTAGAGTGAAAAATTGTAATTGCTGATGACAGGGAGGATGATTGATAGAGTGAGGCCTGGAAGAATGTGGGTGGGGACAGGATTGGTAGCAAAAGTGGAATGGTCAAGACATTACCTTGGGAAAGACAGCACTAGCTCCTTCCAGACAAGAGGAAAGAAGGAAAAGTGAAGCTACAGAGATTTTAAGGTAAAGAAGGAAATTGAATTCTACATTGGCTGGCTATCTGGTGAGCATGGTGGTGGCATGGAATCCACAAGAGATGAACAAAAGGATAGCTGAGCAAGAGTGATGGCTCAGCCGAAGTTTGATCAAACGAATTTGTAGGTGACTCATTTGACACAAATTTGTACTTCGTTAGTTCTCTTCAGCAGTTTGGGAACAGAAAAAGGGAATGGTGAAAGTTGCCTAGAGTGAGCAGGGTGACAGGCATCAGGGATGATAGGATGAGAGGGAGTGTTTCCACATAATGGCTCACCGTCGGCAATCTAGAACAGTGATGAAAGTCTAAGACAGTGGGTTTTAATCTGTTCCTTGGAGCCCTAAGATTCTATCGCAGTGCCTGAGTAAGGGGGATGTTGGGAGCCCTCCTCCGATTTAAACAAAGCGGATTTTATCTGTTTATTACTTATTGGAGTTCCAAATAAGCTCTCATAAGAAGAAAAGGTTCTTCTGCTAAGACAAAAAGGTTTTAAAACAGTGGCCTAAAAGAACAGGAGTTGAGGAGCTAGAAGTCCTAAAGATGACAAGGAGCAAAGTCATAAGAGTACGGAAGTAGAGAAGGAAAGACCAGAGAGTGCAATTAGACTGTACGCATGCGGAGAACGGGAAAGGAAGCGCAAGAATCTTAGTCAAGGGACCAATAGACTAATCCAGAATTTACCCTGGATTATATACCTTCTAAGACCCCAGTATGTTTTTTTCCTGACTTAGGTACATCCAGGAAAGAGGATGGGGGTAGGAGTGGGACTGGAATTATGTGTTCTCAAGTGATATCTGTAATAGCATTCAGGAACTAGAAATTAACCTTTGTGGTGTTTTACTCAGAAGGCTACCTATGATGATACTGTGACAGTTATTTGTAACGTTATATAAAGTACCCACTTGTTAGGTAAAGGAGCAGAGGAGCCTAAACTTTTTTATAATAAAGAATGTTTCCAGAGCAGTGGTTCTTGACTTTTTGTGGGTCATGGACCTCGTTGAGAATTTGATAAAAACCACAAAACTTGTCCCCGGCAAAAAAAAAAAAATGCATCCATGTAGCATTCTGTATAAAATTTCAGGAATTTCAAGGACCACACCCCCACTCCAAACTGTCCATGGACCTCAGGTTAAGAACTTCAGGTTTGGGTGAACTCCTGCAGAGGAACGTCTGATTCTGGAGGTCTAGAGTGGAGTTCCAGACATAGAGATTTCAAGACACTTCTCTTGGAAATCGTGGAGTTTTTCCTTGACTCCTCTCTTTCCCTCAAGCCCTTATATCCAATAAATCAGCAAATCCTGTCTGTTTTATATTTTAAATACATCCACATCTACCTATTTCAAGTCACTATCTCTTACCTGAATTGTGGCAATATCCTCTTAATTGATTTCCCGGCTTCCACCTCTGCCTCCCAGCCCTCACAGTCTACATTCCACACAGCAGCCAGAGTGGCCCGTACAAAAAAAGTTTTTATGTCACTCTATGCATGTCATGTATTCTATTTGAAAGCCTCCAGTGGCTTTCCCATCTCACTCAAAATATGGCATTTGATATTTTGGGTCTTATGGCCTACAGGGTTCTACAAATTATGGCTCTGGCTATCTCTTGGACCTCATTTCCTATCATTCTTTACTCCATGCCAGCCACACTGGCCTCCTTGCTATTTCTCAAACATGTCAGGCCAGGCACTCTCCCACCCCAGGACCTTCGTATTTGCTTTTTCCCCTTAGAACACTCTTCCAGATAGTGGCATGGCTTGCTTCCTTATTTCCTTGAAGTCTTTGCTCAAATGTCACCTCTTCCTGATCACCTTGTATGTAATAGCACACTTTTGCACCATCACTCTATCCACTTTACCTTTCTTTTTGCTTCTTCCTGGCACTTATCACCACCTGACTCATCATCTATTTCTTTTGTGTCTTCTCCCACTAGAATGAGAGCTTCAGGAGAGCAAGGGCTTTCTTGTATACACTGCTGTGTCTCCAGCACTGAGAACAGTTCCTGTCACACAATAGGTACTCAGTAAATATTTTTCAAAGGAATGATAGATGACGTTAGAACGCATCCTGAAAAAGGCAAGCAGGGTGGTTATAAGTCTTTATATTAGGATGACTCAGAAGAGCTGGGAAGGTTTTGTCCAGAAGAAAAGAAGAGATGACCATTTTTTAGGCTGTTTCACAAGGAATTCCTGTATCAATGGCAAGTAAATGAGCCTTAAGATTCTCTGATTCTGGGCCGGCCCCATGGCTTAGCGGTTAAGTGCGCGCGCTCCACTGTTGGCGGCCCGGGTTCAAATCCCGGGCGCGCACCGACGCACCGCTTCTCCGGCCATGCTGAGGCCGCGTGCCACATACAGCAACTAGAAGGATGTGCAACTATGACATGCAACTATCTACTGGGGCTTTGGGGGAAAAAAAAGGAGGATTGGCAATAGATGTTAGCTCAGAGCTGGTCTTCCTCAGCAAAAAGAGGAGGATTAGCATGGATGTTAGCTCAGGGCTGATCTTCCTCACAAAAAAAAAAAAAGATTCTCTGATTCTTTGAAGCTGTAATTCCTAAATGGACAATGTGTGATACTGAGCACCCAACCTATAAGGGTTGATGTAATGAAATGACTAAGGCACTCCCATCTCTAAAGATGATGGGAGGAGTTGCTCAGATCAGGTTACTTCTGTATTTTTCTGGCTTCAGAATGTATTTCTCAGCCCCTGCTGATCCCTTCCTTGCTTTATAGTCTTGAAAGAACTGCCTTGGTGGCAAGTTCTAGGGTGTAGAATCTGTATTTTTGCCCAAGTGGAAATTGGCATACTTACTGCCTGGTCATTTGCAAGGTAAGATCTTATTGTGGCCTTCTTTTGAAGGAATACCTCTTTATTTTTAAGTTCATGGGTAATGCTTTTCTGTGGAACAGATACAAGCAGAAGAAGGAGGTGGAGCATAGGTTGTCTGCGCTGAAATCTGCTGTGGAAAGTGGTCATGCAGATGATGAGCGTGTTCGTGAATATTACCTTCTTCACCTTCGAAGGTGGATTGGTATCAGCTTAGAAGAGATTGAGAGCATTGATCAGGAGATAAAGATCCTGAAAGAAAAAGACTCTTCAAAAGAGGTAAGCCCGGTTACTGCCTGTACAGCTCAAAAAGCCACTATCAGATATTTGAATGTTCTACAGGAGTGTTAAAATCCTTTTAAGTCTCCTTAAAATCATTGTTCTTATTATGATTAATGGAGGAAGGCTGAAGGTTCACTAGGGTAGCTTTCTCTCTAGCTTGTAGTGCTCCCCAGTGCTTTCTAACCTGTAACACACTTCTAGTCATTTGTAATTTTGTGACATGCCACGGGGGAGGGAGACTTCTCTGAAGTAAATATTGGTTTTGGTTGTGGGAAGTCATGACTGCTGAAGGAATGCATAGGGAGGTATGCCTTTAAAATCTGTGCTTGACTGTAATAAACAAAGGGGAAGAGGAATAGGATGGGAACAGAGAAGAAAAGTGGAACTGGAGGAGAGAGAGAGAGAAGGTAGAAAGAAGATAAAACGAAAGACGGAATATGTTTAGGTTGGGGGAAGAATCCGAATTTAACCTTACACAATGTTGCACTCTCATATCTTTAGATCACCCAAGTATGAGACACAGCAAGGACATCTCCATGCACAAAATGTCGGGTATACTGATAAAGAAAACCTGGTCTAACACAGCTTTGGCTGTCTTTGAAGATCATCACCCTCTTTCGGAGCTACTGCTTCAAAATATTAGGCTCTGCTGCCACTTATCTTTGGTTCAGCATACAACATGAATTGAGTTGAATTTATCAGCTAGTCACAAACATTTATTTAAGACCTCAGAGAATTCTCTTCCTAATTTGATTTATACTAATTAGCCCAGGAGCTTTTGCCTCAGGGTAGCATCAACTTAGTTCCTTACGTTAAAGGATCAAAGAATGAACAATTAGTAGTCTAAGGCCATAAGGCCCCTTGAGCATATCTAGATGAGTGGTTTTCAAGCATTTTGAAACTCTTCTGGGTCCTCCCCTGTCCCTTCCTTTGTTGGTTTTTTTTTTAATGCTCTCTTATTTGGTATTGAGATTGGCTCTGGAAGTGATGGAGCTAGAACCAAGTGAAAACCTTTTCTTTGACCATGCTTTCTTTTAGTATGCCCCTGGACAGCCAAGGTTCCTTGAAATATTTCTATATGAAAACTACTAATCCACTCTCCCCTGCCTTGCATTTAGGAACAGCTGCTTCTAAAATACCCCAAGGGTTCTTGACAATTAATAGCATAATTACACTGGAAGGGGTTTTAGAAGAAGGGTCTTAATAATTCAACTTTAGCACTGAAGACCAGGCTGAGGAAAGGAGCTTCAAATTCAGCTCGTGGGATTTAGATGGAACACGGAAGAAGGCTTTGGAATCTCCTTTGGAGGGGGGTATTTTAAAGCGAGGTAATTTTTTACTTGTTGTGAGATGATTCCTGGGAGAGCTTTCTCTTCCTCCTTTTTCACTAAGGTACTCAGGCCTCCTCAGGAAGAGCTAAGCAGCCTCCACCATTAGTATTCTGCTGCTATATCTTAGAGATTGATGAATAGGAAGTGGGTAAATTTTGAATCTAGGGCTTTTCAAGCACCTGAAGACTTAAAAGCCTGCCTGTATAGTGGGGTGGGAAAAATGGCACATGTGCTTCTGATAAGTAATTTCCTTTTTAGGCATCAACTTCTCACTCATCTCGTCAGGACAGGCCTCCAATGAAACCCTTCATTCTCACTCGGAACGTAGCCCAAGCCAAGTAGGTAGTAACTAAAAAGTGGATTGCCTTTGCAGGCCCTCTGGCTTTATGGTTCAGTTGCAGTGGATGAGTAACAGACAGAATGGGCATTGTTAAAAGGTCAAGGCTTTACCTGTGGGGGCTGTTCTTTCATCAAAGGGATGTTAATCTCTTGTAATACTTTCTCTGTGTCTGTCTTCATCAGAGATTTCTCTCACAAACTTGAGCTTAAAAATAGGCTCGAAAGAAAACCAAAAATAAAGAGAAAGAAAAAAGGAATCTAATGGAGAATTGTATACTTTAAAATTGTTTCCCATTATTATTGCCTTTGACTACAATTCTCAAAAGGACATGTTTGCCTATCTAGGTTTTAATTCTGAGGTCTTGAGATGCTTTTCCATAGGGTCGCAGGAGAGTCTCCTTCCTCTGTGTACCTTTTAGACCTACCAACTCTAAATACCCCTTCCACAGTACCTTCACTGCTCTGTGGGGCATTTGCCTCTGGAGTTGCTTCTTGGGAGATGATCCTGGGCTATTTATCTTCTCATGAAAGCTCTTGACTTTAATGCCCCTTCCTGGATGCTTCTTTTTACATATCCTCACAGGGGTTTGCACAACTCCACAGAAGATAGCTGGGTAGGGGAGCAAGGATGAAACAGACACAGGCTTTGTCACTAAAGAAAAAGGCTTTTTAATAGTGCTATTTATGTTTAGTTTTCTAAATGCAATATGATTCTTGCAGAGTATTTGGAGCTGGTTATCCAAGTCTGGCAACTATGACGGTGAATGACTGGTATGAGCAGCATCAGAAATATGGAGCATTACCAGATCAGGGAATAGCCAAGACAACACCAGGTATGAAGGGGTAGTAAGAAAGTAGTTATAGTACTGGTTCCTTAATCCCAGCAATTAAATTCAGACCAAGTATTGTTGCCCTTTAGGAGCAGAAGTAATCTGGACAAAGATTCTGAGTAATAGATTCTAGGCAGTATTTGATTTTATTTATTGTTAAAATAAATAGCAGATGATTCTGGGAGGATGGGGCAGTGGCAACATAGTTTTTGAATCTCTCCAAATATCATGGCATAAAAACAGACTGAGCAGCTAGATAGAAAAACCAAAAATCCATGGATAGCAGTTCTGCTTCTGGTAATGGCAGAGTAGGTTGTATCAGGGCAACCCTTCCTACAGATAACAATTTACAAAATATAACAAAACAACTACCTGAAGGCACTGGAGAGCAACCAAAAGCAGATGTAGACCAGAGGGAAGTCAACACTTAGAAAGGAATAGTACTTGGAATTTCTTGAGGGTGGGGACTTTAACTTCCTCTATTCTTGGTGCCCAACTTGGTAATTAGATCATAGTAGTAAGTACTTGGAGGTGTCTTTGGAAGGGAAAGGTGGAAAGGGTTGATATTAGAAAGATGGAAGCAATATGGTATAGCAGAAAAAGTATGGACAGACCTGGGGTAACCCATTACTCCTACCACTTAATAGATAGGACATCATCTAGCCCCTCTGAGCCTCACTTTCTTTATCTCATGTATTATCTCATTTGATCCTCTTTAACAACCCCATGAAGCAGACATTCTTATCCCCATTTTAAGATGAGGAAATGAAGTCTGAGAACTGACTAACCTAAAGTTAACATAGCTACAAAGTGGCCAGGCTAGGATTTTAGTTTAGGCCTTCAAATTCCCAGTTCCAGTGCCGTTTCCACTATAGCACAGAAAAAAGAAGAGTGGTCACTTGAAAGAGTTTCTTGTTTTTTATAGCTTTTCACCCGTAGGCAGGCTGCAGCTGCTGTGATGTGAGGGTAGGTAAAACTTGGATAGAAACTTGCAGTCTGGGCCCGCCCCGTGGCTTAGCGTTTAAGTGCGCGCACTCCACCACTGGCGGCCCAGGTTCAGATCCCGGGCGTGCACCGACACACCGCTTCTCTGGCCATGCTGAGGCCACGTCCCACATACAGCAACTAGAAGGATGTGCAACTGTGACATACACCTATCTACTGGGGCTTTGGGGAAAAAAAAGGAGGAGGGTTGGCAATAGATGTTAGCTCAGAGCCGGTCTTCCTCAGCAAAAAAAAAAAGAGGAGGATTAGCATGGATGTTAGCTCAGGGCTGATCTTCCTCAAAAAAAAAATTAAATTAAATTAAATTAAAATAAAACTAATAAAAAAAAAAAGAAACTTGCAGTCTTATTGGTTGAGGAATGAGAGAACAGAGTTCAGGGTGACTATAGCAAGTGAAAAGTGAGAGAAGATATCCCAGAAAGGAGAGAACCACAGAGGAGGAGCCCTAATTCTTTATATAAACCCCGCCCCAGTCTCTAGCTGACTGCTAAGCTATGCATGCACAGGATAGACTCCAAGTACCCTAGCTAGAGCTCAAATAACTGAATGGAGAATTTAGCTGCTGCCCAATGCAGAGGAGATAGAATTTGGAATTTTGGTTCTAGACAAATTAACTGCCTGCTAAAATGAAAAATCAATACTCTTTAGAGGAACAAAACAAAATTCAGAATCTCTACAACATACCATTCACAAAGTCTGAGATTCAATCCTAAACTACTATACATATGAAAAGAAAAAAAGGAAAATGTAACTTATACGCAAGAGGAAAAGCCAAAAAGGGAGACCAACCCCAAGATGACTCAGATGTTGGAATTAGCAGACAAGGACTTTAAAGCAGCTTATTTCTGTGCTCAAGGGCAGAGGGGACAATTAGCTTGTAATGAATGAAAAGATAGGAAATCTCAGCAGAGAAATACAAATTATACACAAATTCTGGAACTAAAAAATACAATATCTGAAGTTTAAAAATCATTGGATGAGCTTAATAGCAGATTGGCAATGACAGAAGAAAGTGCTGGGTAACTTGAAGATAGATCAATACAAATTAGCCAATTAGAAAAATAAAACAGATTGGAAAAAAGTAAACAGAGCTTCAGTGATCTGTGGAGCAATGTAACAAGGTCTAGCATATGTACAATTGGAGTACCAGTAGGGGAGGAGAAAGAGAGAGAAGGGGCCAGAAAAAAATATTTGAAGAAATAATGGCTGAAATTTTCCCCAAATCTGTTAAACACAAATTTACAGATTAAGAAATTTCAGCAAGCCTCAAACAGTTGAAATACAAAGAAAAGCACACATAGGCACATGGTAATCAAACTGCTGAAAACCAAAGAAAAAGAGAAAATCCTGAAAGCAGCCAGAGATCAAGTATACATTACATATAGAAGAACAATGATATGAATTGTTGCTGATTTCCCGTTACAAACAGTGGGAGCCAGAGACAGTGGAGCAACATCTTTAAAGTGTTGGGGGAAAATCCTGTCATCCTAGAATCTTATATCCAGTGAAAATATCCATAGAAATGAAGGCAGAGTTAAGACATTTTCAGATAAATGCAAGCTAAAAGAATTCTTCACCAGGAAACTGGCATTATGAGAAATGCTGAGGGAAGTTCTTCAGGCTGAAGGGAATGATGCCAGATGGAAAGTTGGATATTCAAGAAGGAATGAAGAGCAGCAGAAGTGGTAATTATGTGGGTAAATACAAAGGACTGTCTCCCCCTCTCAGCTTTTTAAAACTACATATAGCTTCTTAAAGCAAAAATTATAATATTGTCCTGTGAGGCTTATAATGTATGTAGATGTAATACATAGAACAGCTATAGCAATAAGGACGGGGTAAATGGAACTATGTTTTTGTGAGATTCTTCTGTTTTATGTGAAGTGATGCATATTATCTATTGCTGTGTAATAAATTACTCCAAAACTTACCAACTTAAAATAATAAACATTTGTTGTCTCACACAGATTCTGAGGGTGAGAAATCTAGGAGCAACTTAACTGGGTGGTTCTGGCTTAGTATCTCTTGAGGTTGCAGTCAAGCTGTCAGGTGGGGCTGCAGTCTTCTGAAAGCTTGACTGATGCTGGAGGATTCTCTTGCAGCTCATTCACGTGACTGTTGGCAGGAGGCCTCCCCATGTGGGTCTCTCCATAGAGATGCTCACAGCTTGAGAACTTCCTTTCCCCAGAATGAATGATCTGAGAGAGAACACGCAATATAGAAGCCTCAGTATCTTTTATAACCTACTGTTGGAAGTGACATACCATGACTTCTGCCATGTTCTATTGGTCACAGAGATCAACCCTGATGCAGTGTGGGAGGGGACTATATAAGAGCATAAATACCAGGAGGCTGGGATCATTGGGCTCCATCTTTGAGATTACCTACCACATCGTACAATATTAACTCTAGGTAGACTGAGAAGTTAAGGATGAATATTGTATTACCTAGAGCAACCACTTAAAAAATAATGCATCAAGAGAATGAGAAGACAAGCCAGAGACTGGCAGAAAATATTTGTAAAAGACACATCTGATAAAAGACTGTTATCCAAAATATACAAAGAATTCTTAAAACTCACTCAACAATAAGGAAACAAACACCCCAGTTAAAAAATGGGCAAAAGACCTGAACAGACACCTCACCAAAGAAGATATACAGAGGGCAAATAAGCATATGAAAAGATGCTCAACATCATATGTCATTAGGGAATTGCAAGTTAAAACAACAATGATACTGCTACACCCCTATTAGAACGGCCAAAATCCAAAACACTGACACCACCAAATGCTGCCATGGATGTGGAGCAACAGGGACTCTCATTCACTGCTGGTGGGAATGCAGAATGGTGCAGCCACTTTGGAAGACAGTTTGTCAGTTTTTTACAAAACTAGACATACTCTTACCATATAATTCAGCAGTCATGCTCCTTGGTATTTACCCAAATGAGTTGAAAACTTAGGTCCACCCAAAAACCTGCAGACAAATGGTTATAGCAGCTTTGTTTATAATTGCCAAAACTTGGAAGCAACCAAGATTCCCTCAGTAGGTGAATGGATAAGTAACTGTGGCATATCCGGACAATGGAATAGTATTCATTACTAAAAAGAAATGAGCTATCAAGCCATAAAAAGACATAGAGGAACCTTAAATGCATATTACTAAGTGAAAGAAGCCAATCTGAAAAGGTTGCATACTGTACAATTCCAGCTATGTGACATTCTGGAAAAGGCGAAACTATGAAGATAGTAAAAGGATCGGTGGTTGCCAGGGGTTGGAGGAGAAGGAGGGATGAATAGATGGAACACAGAAGATTTTTAGGGTAGTGAAACTATTCCGTATAATACTATAATGGTAGGGCCGGCCCCATGGCTTAGCGGTTAAGTGCACGCGCTCCGCTGCTGGCGGCCCGGGTTCAGATCCCGGGCGCGCACCGACGCACCGCTTCTCCGGCCATGCTGAGGCCGCATCCCACATACAGCAACTAGAAGGATGTGCAGCTATGACATACAACTATCTACTGGGGCTTTGGGGGAAAATAAATAAAAATTTATTAAAAAAAAAAATACTATAATGGTGGATTCATGTCATTATACATTTTTCCAAGCCCATAGAATGTACAACACCAAGAGTGAAGCTTAGTGTAAACTGTGGACTTTGGGTGATAATGATGTGTCAATGTAGGTTCATTGATTGTAACAAATGTACCACCATGGTGCAGGATGTTGATAGCAGGGGAGGCTATGCCTGTGTGGGGGCAGGGGATATATGGGAACACAGTACTTTCCATTTAATTTTACTGTAAACCTAAAACTGCTCTAAAAAATAAAGTCTATTTAAAAAAAATAACACATAGAGACAAAGCTGTAAAGTCAATCGAGAAATTAAAAGGGAAAAGGCAAGGGGCCGGCCTGGTGGTGCAGCAGTTAAGTACACGTGCTCCGCTTCGACGGCCCGTGGTTCATGGGTTCGGATCCCAGGCGCACACTGACACACCGCTTGTCAAGCCATACTGTGGTGGCGTCCCATATAAAGTAGAGGAAGATGGACACAGTTGTTAGCCCAGGGCCAATCTTCCTCAGCAAAAAGAGGAGGATTGGCGTGGATGTTAGCTCAGGGCTGATCTTCCTCACAAAAAAAAAAGGGAAGAGGCAAGAAAGAACGAGCAGAGGAACAAAAGACAGATGAGATGAACAGAAGACCAATAGCAGGATGGTAGATCCCAGTCCAGCCATATCAGTAATTATCTTAAATGTAAATGGAATAAACCTTCAAATTAGAAGGGCGAATCAGTCATAGCCACAAGATCGACAAGTGATTGGCATCTGTGTAGGAGAAAGCAAAAAGAGTTGACAGACCATCTGAAAGACCTGATAAACGGGAGAACTCCAAAACAGCAAACAGGTGTTCAATAAAAAGCATGGCAGTTCAATTGAAGAACAGTAGTTGAAACGAAACGGGAGAGTTTTTACCCTCCAATAAACACTGAGTCAATACATGGGACCTGTGGACAGAAGGTCTGAAAGGGATGGAGTAGTCAAATGCTTAATGAACTCTTGAAAATGACCCACCAGATCCCCTTTCTGGGACAGGGTCCCACACTGAGGAGAAATTGGCTGAGAATAGAATTGCAGTTGAGCAAAACAGGGACAATAAAGAAGAAGGAAAGAGAAGGTCCAGATAAAAGTGGGAGAGAGAACCAGAACCAAGAACTCTAATCAAGCAAGTCATTCTATTTCCTTCACATACATAAAAAGAGCAGAGAGGGAGCCTCTGTGAAGTTAGAAAAGCTACCCTGAACCATACTTCTTTCTAAAAGTTAAGGAAAACTTATCACACATAAGAATGAACAACAGATTGTGGTGATGGTTGCACAACTCTGAATATACTAAAACCCACTGAACTGTACACTTTAAATGGGTACATTTTATGGTATGTGAAATACATCTCAATAAAGCTGTAAAAAAAATGAACAGAAAATTATCAAAGTCAAATCCCACACAAAATTATCATAAGGGAAAGAAAAGATAGAATCAAAAGCATTCCAGAAAGAGACACTCAAAAAACAGCAAATCTAAAATGTACTGTTTAAAAATTAATCAGAAGACATTAAGAAAATTATGTAAAACATGGAAGAACAATATAAAGCAAGATTAGAAAAACTCAGAAATGTGTGACAACTTGGGGAAAATAAGAAGAAAGAATCATTTCAGAAATGAAGGCTAAACCAGAAGAAAATAAGAATAAGTGAACACAACAGAAAATGCCTTACTAAGGTAAAAGAAGGAAAATGTTTTAAATCAAAAAGAAAGTTAAACAGGATTCGAGAAAAAGTGACAAATATTAAAGATAGCAAAGACCTGGCATATGGATAATATAATAAAATTACTAGACTTTAAAGAAAAGGAAAAAGTGCTTTGGACATTTCAGCAAACACAGGTGATTTATAAAGGAAAGAAAATTAGATCACCCTCAAACTTTTTGACACCAACACTTTATGCCAGAAGAAAATGGAGTAACGTATTTAAGATACTCAAGGGGAAGAAATGTGAGCCAAGGACATTATATCTGGTAAAACTGACTTTTAAGTATGAAGGGTATAGACATTTATCAACGTGCAGGAGCTCAAGAAATATTGTTCCCATGATCCCTTCCGTAGGAATTTGCTAGAGAATGAGCTTCAGACAACCAAAATGATGAGAGACATTGACATAAGGACTGGTGGCAAGTGTTAAATATATAGTTACTTGTAGGACTAAGACTAAGTGAGAGTTAAAAGGGAAAGAGTAGAGTATGTAATGCTTATGTGCTCAGTGCTCAGATAACGTAGATAGAGTACCACTATTTTCTAAAATGGAGAAATGGGGAAAGCATATGCTAAAAAGGAACTGTCTTCAGTAATTATATTGGTGACAATATTAGTGTTACTCCAAGGCTGTGTGTAATGTGAGATAATACAAATGAGTAATTATGAAATATTTGAATCCTATCATCCTCTGTCTTTGATAACTAAGACTTTTAGTGTGGGAGAATACAGATGTAATTCAAAAGAGTTTAAGTTAGAAATAAAACAACCCTATAGTCCTGAATATGAACTCATGAGAAATTTTATTTAAAAGTAAATACACACACACACACCCCTTTGCTTTATCCACTAAAAGGGCTCAGAAACAATGACCAGACCAGTAGTAGTGAGCATACCTAGTAATCCTGATTGTGGTCTTAAAATACCATTCCCATTAAAAGAAACCAAGATGTCTTAGAGAAATAGCTAATTCCAAGTCTAGGACAGGAAATATAAAAGATGAGCTTGGAACATCTTGTCAAAAGATAGGGAAGAAGCTTTCAAAGACTACTAAGGTCATATCAAAAAGACTCAGAAGCCCATTTGAAGATGTTTCCACTGGCCAGACAGTTTGGCTTCAAAAAGGATAATGGCCAGTAGCAATGAGCACATTGAGTGCCCAAATCTTGGTTTCTAATACCATTCTCCAATTAAAGGAACCAGAGTTCCTTAGAGAAATGGCTGATTCTAGAGCTGGGGCAGGGAATATACAAAATGTACCTGAAACATCTTGTAGTAGGAGAAAATAAAGAAGTACTCAAAAAAAAATGAGGTATGTTAGTGGGACACAGGGCCAGCTGAAAGAACTCTCCCTGGCCAAAACTGGAAGAATTTGAGCAGGAGAATAACAGTATTGAATTATAACACACGGAATAAAATAAATGTCCATGAGGCTATAATGATAGAAATAAATGATTAAATAAATAAATGGGGGAGGAGAGACAAATCTCCCCTACAGAAAAATTCCAAATAATTTGTGTATATACTCCTGTCTCAAGGAGGTGGAACATAACTCCTCACCCCTTAGGTGTGGGCTGTGTTTAGTGACTTGCTGCCAAAGACTGCAGCATGGAAGGAGGGAGAAGAGGGACTTTACAGTTGGGAACCCTACAAACCCTTCCTTAATCGGGTGTTTCCGGTTAACGTCAGCGGCGATAAGTCATGGGGATGCTGTGTAGCCGTGATTTGATGTGGTGAGAAGGACACTTCACCTCTGCAGTATTCTCCTCCAAAACCCATAACTCCAGTCTAATTATGAGGAAAGCATCAGGCAACCCCAAATTGAGGGACATTCTGCAAAATACCTGAGAAGTACTCCTCAAAACTATTAAGGTAGTAAAAACAAGGGAAGTCTGAGAAATTCTTAACAGCCAAGAGGGGACCAAGGAGACAGAGGACTAAATGTAATGTGGTGTTCTGGATGGGATCCTGGAACCGAAAAAGGACATTAGGTAAAACCTAAGGAAATCTGAATAAACTATGGACTTTCGTTGTTAATAACATATCAGTATTGGTTCGTTAGTTGTGACACAGAACCCTAGTAATGTAAGATGTTAACAATCAGGGAGATTGGGTACAGATGTTGTCGATGCAAAATAACCAATAACCGTTTTATAGATAAGAGAAATAAGGTGAGTTTACTTGAGCCAGAGTGAGGATTATAACCCAGGAAGGCCTTGGAAAGCGTTCTGGAGAGGCGTGGTTTACAGTCCAGTCTTATATCCTTTTAGAACAAAGAATATACATTAAACACACCCAGGATACATTTTCATCAAAGTTTCAAAGAGGTATTCAATTGCAAATTAACAGGTCAACGTGACCGTGATGTCAGGAAAGGGACTAATGGGGGGTTACCAATGGGGCATTGGGTGTTACCAGTAGGGCGTTACCAATAGGGCGTAGGAGGGGAAGTATGCATTCTTGTCTTAAGAGAGTGTATTCTTTACTCGAATGGTTAAGCAGATGTACAATGTATGTTTGATAGGCCATAAGTCAGGCTTTTTAGTTCAAGCCAAACCAGTTTTGAACCCAAATAGTTACCCCATATACCTCAATATGTGAAAATCTCGTCACTGTATAGGAACTCTATACTGTCTTCTCAATTTTTCTGTAAATCTGAAACTGTTGTAAAATTAAAAAGTTTATTTAAATATTTTTTAGAAATCATTGCGGTTGGTTGAAACCCATCAAATATGTTTAAATCCATGAGTTCATAATTATATTTAAAAACAAAAATTGTTCAATTTCAGAGGATGATAAAGAACCAATTTATTATCTTAAGAAGTAGTAAATAAAGTGAAAGAATCAAGTATTGATCTTGTCTTTTTTCCCAGGTGACTAAATAGTAGTAGATGAGGGGAAGCTTCTCTTTATAAAAGCATTCCAGTTAATAAAAAAGAATGGTAAGGATAAGAATATTACCTTTCTGAAACCCCTGGAAAATGAGTGAATCTAGGCATAGAACACAAACAGCTGCTAGCATCACCACACATGAGACGCAGATATTATGTGCCACCTGATGAGAGAACACAGCACCACCTATAATCATGCCAAAGGGATCACCCCTGAGTCAGATTAAGCCTCTGTATCCACTTGCCAATCTGCAGAAATACAGAACATGTTGGACTACATCATGACTATGCAATCAGCAAAATCCAGATTTGGGGAAACTCTCAGGTCAAATACCCCAGCTTCTTCAATAGATCACTTGTAAGGACAGAACGGGGTGGAAGAGGAACATGTAGATTAAAAAGATATCAAAATATTTTTAAATGGGCAAGACTAACCTCAGAAACATTGTGCCAAATGAAAGAAGTCAGACACAAAAGACCACATATTGCTTGATTCGGTTTATATGAAATTTCCAGAATTGGCAAATCCATAGAGACAGAAGGTAGATTAGTGATTGTCAGGGGCTGGGGGCAGGGAAGGAATGGGGATTAACTGTAAATGTGCACAAGGGATCTTTTGGGGGTGATAGAAATCTTTTTTTTAATTGGATTATGGTGATGGTTGCAGAACTCTGTACTAAAAATCATTGAGCAACAATTGAATGTACAAATGAACAGCTCTAGTGTCTAGAGGTGCACATTTGGGTAATAAAGCTATAATAAACTCCAGGAAGTTATTACTATAAAAGGTGGTATAGTGGTTACCTTTGGAGGTAGAAGGCAGTTGTGATTTGGAAGATGCTCCTGGAGAGGCTTTTGACATGGGTACAGATCTATTTCTTGACCCAAGTGGAGGCTATCAAGGTATAGCCTTATAAAAACTTGTTATATATATTTTTGTGTGATTTTTAGTATCTTTTATTTTACAATTAAAGGGTTAAAACAAAAGAGCACAAGACTCCTAAGTTGTTAGAAGAGATCAGATCCCCACATATTTCATTTTTCATCATAGTAATGAAAATATTTCTCATGGGCAAACTCAGGGTAGCCGGGAAATGCTCCTTTACCTTGCAAAGGAAAAAAAATGAATGCAAAAGAGAGATAAAGCAATTGGTTTAATTCCTTTTGGGTGTACACTGCATAACAAGTGCCATTTGGACCTCAGACTGTGTTCCAAACACATGCAAAGTAACAGAGATATTCTTTTCTGGTAGGTTCCACTGCCCCGTGATTTCCAATTTTACACAGAAAATTGTATAACTGTAATAAAGGAAACGGATGGAGGAGAAAAAGTCACCTGCAGTCCCACCTCCTTGGCATATCACAAATCATAAAATCATAAATATTTTTTACTTGAGTGTTTTTGGTTTGCTAGGGTTTGGCTGGTTGGTTGGTTGGTTTTTTGTTTTTTGTTTGGGGAGGCGGTGTTGGCCATTTTAGCAAGAATTCTTTCCCAAAATAGAATTCATTCTGAGGGGCAACTTTTATGTTTTTCCTTCTTGTGAAAACTACTCAGCGTCCTTTCATACTGTTATTTAACATGTCATCTGTTAAGTAATATAAGTACTCGCCACTTCTGCTGGCCCCAGGGTGGGCTCCTAGATTCCTTGTTCTCACTATATGTGGTTGTGTTCAGAGTGGAGTTGAGGCCCCAGACATTCCCTCACCTTCTCACCCCTGCTTTCTCATTTTTCCACTTTGGCAGAGCTCACGAGAGCAGCTCAGCAACAGAAAGATCAGGAACAAAAGGAGGAAGAAGATGATGAGCAAACACTCCACAGAGCTCGGGAATGGGATGACTGGAAGGACACCCATCCTAGGGGCTATGGCAACCGACAGAACATGGGTTAGTCGTCCCACAAGATGGGACTGTGGGGGCGCACCATCTTCCCCACCAAGGAAAGCTGTGTGGTCTTCCCCTCCCTGGGTTCCTGCTTCAGCTGTGTACAACAAAAGCAAAGACGCTTAATCATGCTTTGCGTTCAATAAAGTGTCAAACAATTAAGTGTGTATTTGTATCCTAGATGATGAGCCAGCAGTCTTGTTTTGGCATTATTATCCTCATCATGGTGTATTCCATTTTCTTAAGTGGAAAGAAAAGTACTGAGAAATGGCTCTGTATAATCAATGACTGTATGAATTCTCTCTAAAAAATAATAAAAGTCCCTTCTATTACATGAGCCTGTGCAGAAATATTGGTATCAGCTGCTTTTCTTAAGGGTGGGGGGAGGGGGTCAGCTGTGGGTCCCTGGGTTTATGGAGAGATCTTAGTCATCTCCCTTTGATCTGGGCAGTGAATTTCCCAGCATCAGAGCTCCCCAGACCAGCTGGAGCTTGCTTTCTCCTTCCTACCCCGGCACTGTGAAATAACCCAACACTCTGCTTTACAAGGGCTGATCACAAAAGCCAGGACTTTTCCTGCTACACAGCACTATTTTCAGGAATTATAGCTATAAATGAATGGACCATAACAATCCTATCTACCTAGTCTTCCTTGCCTTGGCCAGGAGAAATGAGAGAAACAGATAAGACATTGTAGGGGAGGAAGAACTATGTCTAGCCTCTTGGTCCTTCTGGCTGGTCTAAGAATTAAGTTGACATGAGACAGAATAACAGGAGAAAATAAAACAGTTTAATGACATGTATACATGGGAGAAACCCAGGAAAACTGAGTAACTCCCCCAAATGGCTGAAGCCACCACCTTCAATACCATCTTCAAGCTAAAGACCAAGGAGGGTGTTGGGAGTAGTGGTTCGGGACTTCAAAGGGGAGGAAGGCAATTCACATGGAGATGGAAAAGCAAATGTCTGGTGAACAAATGTTTGCTGGGCCCTCTATAGACAATGTGACCTGAGAGAAAGAACTTGGATAAAAATGGGCTTGCTAGTGCCTTCCTGTCTACCACACCTAGTTAAATTATACTACAGTTATCTTATAGTATTAGCTCCTTCCTGGAACAGGCTTTCTGTCTTAAATTCTTTTAGTCAGTTAGGGGGAAGGTCAGAGTTTCTTCCAGAGTCTCTTCCAGGTCTTTTGTTCTTAAAAACAAGCCAAAGAGACACATCCTGGGGTGCAAATTCTGATCCTCCACAGAGCTATGAGATCCATCCTGTGTATGCATCCGAGGTCAGGGCCTCTACTCTTGTAGAATTATTTGCCATAACTCTTAGGGTGAAGAGCAGCTCAGGCTGTATCCTAGCTCTTAAATGGGCCCCATAAGACCGTTTTGGCCCTCCTTGCCTATGCTGTGTGATACCTGGCACAATCTGAAGTGGTAAATGTGCCATGGAGTCATTTTGCTGGTTAGTAAGTTGCCTGCAGTCATGCTGATAACTGGGTGTGGAGGAGGGGGCTAGCACAGATGACACTGAAAGTTACCTACTTTCTGCAGTAGAGAGAAGACATGCCCTCAGCTCTTGGGTTGATACCTTAAAAAAGCAGCCATGTGTTGAAACAAATGATCTGTATAGAAAACATACTTTTGTTCTATGTGGCTTTGGTACACTTAGGTTTTCTTTTAACAGGAAGATGACTCAGCTGTCTATTCTAGCTTCTGAAGTCTAGTTTAGGAGAGAGGTTTGAAAAGGAGACTCAGTTCCCTCTTGTTTGTAGGATGGTAAGTGGAGGGCTGTCAGGCGATGAGTAGGAGGTTGTGTTTAGTGGGAGATGACAGAAGACTACCAATAATATATTTGTACACTGCTTAATAAAGGACTCATCCCACCCTCACAACATAGCTCCTGAAGCTGGTAGAGCACAGATTAAATTCCCCAAGGATTTGGGAAGCCAACATTCGTTTTTAGCTCTCTTCCAATTATTGCCAGGCTGCCTCTAGCAATGGCCTATTTTCTGCCCTTAAAACTCCACCCTGAGTTCATTATCGAAATGGGCCAGGTTGGGGTTACCTTCTTAGTCCGAGTCTGCTTAAAGATGGGCCTTCCAGAAGATCCAGCCTGATTAAGCCTCCTCACACATTCTGATATCTAAGAGGTAAACTAGACAAGGTGGGTTTGAATTCTGGCTTTAAAAATTGCAAGCTCTGTGACCTTGGGCAATAAAACTCGAATTGCTCCTCTGTTTCCTCCATGTCTGTAGATTGAGCTGTCTCATGGGGTGGTTCTGAGAATTAAATGAATAGTGGCAGCCATTATAATAGACTCAAGCAACTGAAGAATAAGTGCTTTCTATTCGTCTGAGCTCGATGACCGCAGTCTGTCCACCAGGAAGGGAAAGGGAATGGACGGGTAATGGGCCTCTGTTCTGTGCCAGGCACTGGACCCAGCACTTTTGCATTCTATTAATAGTCGCAATGACCCTGCAATAGAGGCAGCATCGTCCCCATTTTACAGATGAGAAAACAGGCCCAGAGAAGCTGAGTGATTTCCTCAAGTTCACACTAGTAAGAAGCTGTGCTTCTATCATTTTCCATTTGCTTGGAAATGGAAAATTTCCCAATTGCTTGTGCTTTTAGTTATGTGTCTTAAAGCTGCAGAAAAAAAGGGAGCAGCTTCAAGAATCCAAACTCAAACCACCACTTATACCTCATTGGAGCTCTAGAAATTCCCTCTTAGTTGACTCACCA
This sequence comes from Diceros bicornis minor, assembly GCF_020826845.1. NCBI lineage: Eukaryota > Metazoa > Chordata > Mammalia > Perissodactyla > Rhinocerotidae > Diceros > Diceros bicornis. The sequence continues at coordinate 63,547,922 of NC_080781.1, forward strand.
AAGAAAAGGTTATGCCAGGTCCCCTGCCATTTCCTCCTCAGCTGGGGGATGAGAAGACAGGTGGTGAGCAAACCCATCTTGCTCCATTTTCCTCACCAGTTCCGTCTGCCTGACAGCCAGAGAAACCAAAAAAGAACCACCTTCTCTATTCCCACCAGGGTCCTAGAGTGAGCTGGGTTTGATGGACTCCAGTAAGTGAGGACTCAAAGCTTTCAACAGATACATATACATACATATATACACATATACATATATACATATATATACACACATATACATATATATACATAGACATATATGTATCACACATATACATATACATAGATACATGGACATGTATATACACATAAACATAGACATATATACACATAGACATATACACACATGTACATAGACACATATATACACATAGACATATACATATCTATACATACACATGTATATACACAGACATATATGTACACAGACATATACATAGATGTATATATACACATATATACAGCTTCATATTTTACAAAATGCTTTCACATAATGCTGCTTATTTCATTCTCACAACCTGTCAGGCAGGAGCTGATGTCTTCATTCTACAGAGAAGGAAATTGGCTCGGGGAAATGAAGTGAATGACTTACTTCAGTCACACAGCTAATGAGTAGAATGTGCAAACATATCATTGTAGTGCCAATATTTGCCCTCAATAGCTCTTACATGGAGGCCAATTAGATTTGGAAAAGGTGAATGCTGAGCACTATTTCTTTTAATGCCATTATGCAATAATTTGACATTCCCACTCTTGTCCCTCTCAATGCCCCTGTGAGAAAGTCGGGGCAGGGGACTGAATGAACTGATTTCAAGTCCAAGAAGTTGGAGTTAAGAGTCCTGAGTTAGATTCTCAATTCGAGGAGCTCTGCCACTCCCTAGCTGGGTGACCCCAAGCCAGGTCACCGGGGTCACTTCTGTCATTTAAAACAACTTGAAAAGGGGGAAACTTTTGAAACTAAATCCATCTCTCTTGTGTTATCCAAACTCCAAAGTCCTGCTCTGCTGACCCTGGGCCTCCAGTTTGCTCATCAGCACAACAGACACATTGCCACTCATCTCTGTTGGACGCCCTACAGCGAGATGGTATTCTTGCCATTGTCTCCTTGCAAAACAGCTCTCCAACACCTGCACATCATTTCCTCACAGATTACTTTTAACCCATTCATCCAGCGTACAGCTTAACCTGACACAGTTTACTCATGTTCCGTAACAAAGAGACATGGGTTCTAATCCCAGCTCTGTCACTATCTTAGCCCCTCCCAGATGCAGACAACATCTGCCCTACTAACTTCACAGGCCAGAGTGAGGAGCAAATGAAATCAAATATGTGGAAGCACTTTGAACAGTTATAAAACATGGCACAAGAGTGAGGAGTAAGAGTAGTAGGCTGTTGGTAAGCTAAGGGGACAGAGGAAGGCACGCATTTGCTTTTATTCAGTGTTTCACAACTTAATTTTAACCCCTGCCCCTCTAATGCTTTCTCAATCTATCTTCTAAATATCACCATCAATGAAAAGGTTTGGGAAATGCTTTTTGTTTGTGTACTGAAATGACCAGCAAAGGAGAGAATTGTTATGTGCAGCGGAAACTGAGAACTGGTTTTACATGTTTACAAGTGACCCGGGTGACCTGCCAGGCCACTTTTGACAAATGTTTGTGAAACGATAGTGAACAAAGTCTTAGATTTCAGTTTCTTGTCCCAACTGGCAATAAATCCCTCAAAGAGAATACAACTCAGCAATGACTTATGCCAGCCTATTCCTGTGTGGTTGCACAAGTAAAAATAATAGCTGCTATGTATTGAGCACCTACTATATACTAAGAGCTTTACATTATTTCTAATCTTCACAACACAGCCCAAAGTAGCTATTACTATAGCCTCAATTTTTAAACGAGGAAACTGAGTCTCAGAGAAGTGATTTCCCAAAGATCACTCAGCCCTAAGTGGTCGAGCTGGGCCTGGATTCCAGGTTGGCCAGACTCCACAGACTCCACACGCTTCCAGTCCACTGCACTGCCTCTCTAGGAAGTGCAGAGCACAGAAAACATATGAAGTGGGCAATATACCCTGGTGGCATGCTGCTCTGGGGATAACCACTCTCATTTTTCCGTCCAAATTGTGAGCAATAATTCCATCAGCTTCGCCTGCTGGGCCCTTCAGGGGAACGTCTGAGACCTGCTCACTAGGGGATAAACCCCCCTCGGAAACTTCCGCTTCCTGGGGCCTACATCCATCAAACTGCCAGGGAACATTCCTGCTCCCAATGTCAGGCCCACCTGTTCTCCCCTGTCAGCTCTAGCTGGCCTTCATTCAAGTAAATCTTTTAAAGCCTCTACTCCAGCCTCTCACTCAGGTTCCTACATATTTTCTAAGCCAGTCAAAGACCCCCTTGGTCTATCAGGCCTTTCTGAACAACTAAGACCAGACCCAGGCCATGGGTGCGTGAGGCTTGGAGGCCAGAGGCTGGGAGGAAGGGTTTCTGCCTGAACTCTGAAGCCCTTCAACACTCAGCGACAGATACCGCCTCTGCTACCATGCTGCCCTTGGCCTTGGCTCAGAGGCATTGAGAGATTTGAAGCAAGTCTTCTCACCAGCTCTATGTAATCTCTCTTCTCCTTTCCTTGTCCACCTTCTCCCTGGGTGCGCTCCAGCCCACCTCCGGCTTCCCTGACCACATCCTGATGGCCAGCGCTAGCCCTGACCTTCCCGCTGAGCTCCCAACCTATAGCCTCCCCTCTACCACACAGCTCCTCTTGACGAACAAATGAAACTTCACTTCAACAGTCTTGAAATGAACTCATCACAGTCCCCACCCCTCCTGCTCCATCAGAGCCTTTTAGGTCCCCATCGTCTACTTAGTGCTCATCCTGAGAAGCCCAGCATTGTTTCTGGCTTTTTCCTCCTGACAAAGCAAGCATTCAATGTTTGCAGAAGGAGTTACTGAGTGAATGAGTCCCATCGTGAATCATACTTCTTTATCAGGCAGATTCACAGTCACCCAGCCTCTTTCTTTTCATATTCACACAGCTTTACATAAAAGAAAACCCAGAATCCCTTCACCTTAAAGTAACAATCATTTCTCTCTGAGACCTCCTTCCATTCTATCACTGAAGAGACCACAATTTTACCAAGTGCATTCAGTGGAGAGGTCTGCTTTATACTCTGCTTTTAAAGCTTAACATATTATATACTACAGAGTCTGCCTTACAATAATTGTAATGACTTTTAACGACTGCAGATTAGTCTATAATGTTGCTATATAATAGCTTACTTAGCCAGTCCAAGATTCTGAACATTTGGATTGTTTCGAGGTTTTTACTGTTTGTTCCTGTATTCATTTAACAGAGTAAATTACCTTAGTTGCTTGTGTGCACATAAAATATCCCTGGAGGGGGAGGGGTGTTGGTTTGTTGGAGGCCAGGAGAGGGAAGGAGACTTTTCACTGAATTTACTCTAATCCCTTTTAAACTTTGAATCATGTGAATATGTTGCCTATTCAATATATATATATACATATATATATATATACACCAAAAGCTTACTGTGCACCAAGCATTGCAGTAGAAGCTGGGTGCAGAGGTGGGGTCCACACTCCCAAACTAACTCCCTGATAGGTGCTCTCCCAAAAGTGTGTATAATGTACCTTGGGAGTCCAGAGGAGAAAGCAGAGTCGAGAGTGTCAGGGAATGACATTTTCACTGAACCTTGAAGCATAGGTAGGAATTAGCCAGGCTGGTAAGAGACCACCATGGGCAAAGGCCCAGAATAGGAAAGGGCACTTCCTGGTTGGGGAAGGAGGCTGTATCTGGTGTGGTGTGAAAGTGACGGGAAATGAGACTTTCAAGGAGGGAAGAAAACAGTGTAGAGAAGGCTCTGGATGCCAGGCTCTGGGATTCGAACTTGATCCCAGAGGCAATGGGAGATTTTGGAGGGTTTGAAACAGCGCAGACGCTATGAGCTGTGTTTGACAGCAATCCTATCCAGCAGCAGCATGGAGACCAAAGGAAGGGAGACCAGCAGGGGCAGCCTGCTGAGGTCCAGGAGACAGTGACAAGGGCCTGAACTAGGGGACCCGATTTGCCCAAGACCATCCTGGTTTTCGCATTTCAAGCCCCGCATCCCAGGCAACTCCTCAGTCCCTGGCAAACAGAGATGGGTGGTCACTCTAGCCTGAATCAAGGCACTAGATGCCACTGTTCCCCAGGGCCTGCCTGCCTGCCCTGAGAAGTGATCCAGTGACTTCCAGGGGATTTGAAATACCCTGTTCTGCCCTACCCTCCACCTCCACAGGCCCCTCCTCGAACTGCCACTCTTGGGTCTACTTTCACTAAATTCTAGACCCGCTGACCTCCAGACATAAAGAGATTTGTAAGAAAAACATCCCCACTTACCAATTTCCAGACTTCTCTCCTTCTACTCCCCTCCACAAACCTGAGGCTCCAGTCAAACTAAACTAGTCCCTGTGCCAAAGTAAACCTCCAGAGTTTTGTGTCTGCTGGGCCACTGCAGGAGAGATCATGTTCCCTACTTCTCTGCCTGTTGGAGCTCATTGCAAATGCCACCTCCCCACAGCTGCTATCGAGCAGCCCCTGGGTGTCAGACACTGCCCAAGGAGATTTTCAAACATTATCACTGATCCTCATAGAAAATAAGTATGATTAGTCCCTTTTTCCAGATGAGGACACTAAGACTCAGAGAGAGGAAGTGTCTTGCCCAAGGTCACAGAGCTAAAGCCTTCCCCTCTGTCTTTGTAATTCTCTGAGGGCCCCAGTCCTTGTACTGATGATGTATGCACACTTTTCACTTTCGGCCTGCCCCCGGACCCACCACACACACACAACTGTCAACCTAGAACAATAGCAGGCTTATAGCAGGACCTCAATAAAAATGTGGTGAATGAAGGGACTATGTATGTACCTTCGATAGGACCTAGCCTAGTGCCTGACATTAAATAGGTTCTCCACAAATGCTTTTAATTGAGCTGAAATTGTAATATATAACCAAATAAGGGTATGATAGAAGGAGGAACATCAGAGAAAAGCACATTATGGCAAAACCTCAGCTACCCAAAGCTTTCTGGAAATGAGTCACTCTGAAAGCTGAGGGTGAACCTTTGAATCCAGGAAGAAGAATCCTGGGGCTGCTTCTTTCTCAGAGCTGCCCTCACTTCCACCACTCCTCTGAGCTCCCTGGTCCCCTGGATCTTCTTTTCCTTCTATTCTTCTCCTTCCTTTGTTTTTCTGTTGCTCCTTAGAAGTTTCTTAGCTTTCCAGCTTACCTCAGACCCCCATTCCTTCTGGCTTGGTGAACTAATTGCAGTCTTTCCTGGACTGCCTTTCGTGCCTTTTGTACCTAGTCAATTTCTCCTCACTGCAGCATCCCCTCTTCCAGAAAGCCTTCCCTGATATCCTCAGGCTAGTGGGTGCTTCTCTCTTCTGCGCACCCCACAGCACCCCATACAGATGTCTGTGATTACGTCTGCCTCACGTGCTGGACTGTGAGTTTCTTGAGGGTTAGAATCACGTCAGCCTTAAATGTTTGTGAATGAAATTGGCAGATCTTTTGTGCTTCTTGGCCACCTTCCCTTTGGTACTGCTTACTCTGAGCTTTTGCTTGTTGCTTGGTTGAATTGTAATTGGGAAATCATGAGTGCTGGCTATACAGGCTGTGTCTGCTGGCCTACTTCTCTTCTTCCTGCTTTTTCTACATTCCCTGGTATTTATGTTACCCTTGTCCATTTGGCTCAAGAGAGCTCCAGCTTGGACAGCATGCTCTCTGTTTTGGGGAAAAAGGGATGGCCAATCAAGGTCTTGGCCCCGCCCTGCTGGGCCATTCTGCTTGAGGAACCAGGAGAGCAGAACTCCTTCACTTGTTCCACAGCATTTACTTGAGTGCCTGCTCTGTACCAGGCCCAGAGCCAGACATTAGGGAGACAGAAATGGAAATCGGTCTGTCCTTGTCCTGTCTCTGGTTTCCTGTGTGACCTTGAGTCCTTTCACCTGAAAGTGAAGGAGGGTAGAGACCTGATCTGTAAGGGGACTTGGAGCTTTTGACATTGTGGATCTTGTCTATCCTGGACACTCCAGCCCTCTTCACACCTGTGCTTTCCCCTAGAAAATCCAGGCCTGCTCTTACCTCTCCCCCTCTTTCCCTGCAAATTCTGAGCAGAGTGCTCCAGTGCATCTCACCCTCTATGTGGCCAGGCAACCCCAAGAAGCAGCTAGAGAACCCCAGCTAGCCAGGGGGAAGAAAAGAGAGGAAGCGGAGAAGGGGTGACATGTCAGGTGGCCATCTAGGGTGTGTTGGGGAATGAAAGCACACCCCGTAACATACCCAACAAGTTCCCTAAGCTCAACTCTGAAGACTCTTATTAGTCAGTCTAATCAGGGAGGCCCAGGCCAGAGTGGGGGTGGGCCCACTCTAGGGAGGGGTGGAGAGGAAGGCAGAGTTCTGCTAATCTCCCTGGAAAGGGCTAAGGAATCAATATTTCCTTGCACTTATAGGACACTTGACACCATTTTTGTATTTGATTTTCCTAGCAACTCTTTTGATCACATCCAGAAGATTTTTTTGAGCACCTTCTATATTCAAGGCCTTATGCTGAGAATACTGGCCTTTTCCTTTAGGACACTTATCACAAATTCAAGAGTGTAAACATTTTTGTGATTTTTTTTTCTGTTTTTTTCTTTTTTTTTTTGAGGCAGATTGGTCCTGAGCTAACATCTGTTGCTAATCTTCCCCCTTTTTTCCTTTTTTCTTCCCAAAGCCCCAGTAGATAGTTGTATGTCATAGTTGTACATCCTTCTAGTTGCTCTATGCGGGACACTGCCTCAGCGTGGCTTGATGAGTGGTACGTATGTCCGCACCGAGGATCCCAACTGGTGAAGCCCGGGCCACTGAAGCAGAGCGTGTGAACTTAACCGCTACGCCGCAGGGCTGGCCCCTTTTTTTTCTGTTTAATGTCTGTCTCCTCCACTAGACTATAAGCCAAATGAAGGCAGGAGTCACGTCCATCTTCTTCTCCACTGAATCTTCAGCACCTACAACAGTGCCTGGCAAACAGTAGTCGCTCAATAGATAGCTACAGAAAAAATGAATCCAGAGGTCTGGGACCTGGAGACAATTTTGAATTTTGCAGAGGTTGGTGTGCAGAAGCAAGCCTATTAGCCTGAAACATAGCAGAACTTCAATAGACATTAATTGAACTAAATGAACAATAATAACAGGAAACACATAGTGCCTACTGTGTGCCAGGCCTTGTGCTAAGCACTTTACATTCATTCACTCACTTAATCCTCAGAACAACCCTATGAAGTAGGAACTACTATTATCCCCATTTTACAGATGGGGAAACCAAGGCACAGAGGTTCACCAACTTGTAAGTGGCAGAGATGAGAGCTGAACTCCAGCTATCTGGCTCTACTGTACATGCCCCTAACCACTACACAGCCTTCCAACAACAAATGTTCAAACGGAGATGAGGCAAATTCCAAAGAATTTGGAATCTCTAAAGAGATGGGGCAATTTCCAAAGGTCTCACGGGAAGAACATGGTGGAGGTAGGACTGGAACCCAGGTCTGCTCTGTGCAATGCTTCTCCTACTCTACCATATGGTATCTGGCCACTGATACAGAGCCCCTGGGAACAGAGGTATGAGGAGGGATCTGAGAAGTCTGGATATCCGTGCAAAAAAAGGCCCTAGTTAACTAGGTGGGTCTCAGCAGAAGACAGGAGGAGCCAAAGAGCAGCCACTAGGGCAGAAACAAGTGTGGTTGCCAGGTCCCATTTCTTAAGCAGGGAAAGGTAGCAGGTTGCTTTTCAGAGGTCCTATTTGAGACCCAAGCCATTCTCTTTTCCCCGCACTAATTTATCAGCCCCCCCCCCCCCCCCCCCGCCTCCCACATACACATGCAGCTAAAACCACCCCAAGGCCATTTCTGCCTCATTGCAATTGATTATGTGGAAAAAGAATACATATTAAGGAGATTAGATAGTGTGATCTGAAACCTGATGTGTGTGTAGGAAGTTGGGGCGGGGCAGAGAACAGAGAAGACTGGGGTAAAGGTTAGGTCAAGCCTAAAACCTCCATCTGCTAAAGGGACTCAATGATAAGCGGTTAGAACAAAGCACCTGTAATCAGGTCAGCTTTGGAGGTACTGACCTTCTGTTTTGGCCTCTTGCCACAACAGAACAGCGCCATAGCCATGGCCTTCCTCTTCTGATTGGATCTTCAGGAGACCCTCCAAACCCTCTCTGTTTTACAGTGGATCCCAGTCTACATATTTTTAGGTGAGTGAACCCCAGGGTCTGAAGAGCACATGAGAACAGGCCAAAAAAGAGGCCAGGAATCTCCAGATGTGGAGGGCTCCAAGGAGATCATTTGCTTATTCCCCTCCCACTGGGAAGGACCGTGCCTCCCCACCCAGAGAGATGGCTACTGTTGAGTTCACTGGATTTCTCCTCTCCCAACTGAGGGGCATCAAGGCCAGGAGTGAGGCTGTGGTTGTTCTGGTTTAAAGATCACCCCAGCCTTCTCAGGACTGCCCACTCTGAACTAGCTGAAAAGAGTCATATTCAAGGACAGGGGCAGAGGTGGTGGTGGCTTGCAGAGTTGGTGTTACTAGGTAGGCATAGGGTGATTTTCCAGTGTAAGACTATATTGAGAGAATTCTGGAAAATACGAGGGCTGCCTGAGTGACTCATTAGACAGAATTTTGAGAAAAGGCCAGTTGCTCAGTGGACTCAGGGCATGTAGTCATCAGTGCTGAGCAAATGGGCTGAGAGCTCCAAGCTTTTCCCAGCCAGAAACCAGGGCTTTGTGGGCAGCAATTACAGGGGCAAGCTTGGAAAGTGGATGGGGCGAAATGTCATCCTGAAGGATGGGACAGGTAGGAGGCAGCTGATTCTAATCCATGGGAGACTACATGACGCCTTAGAGCAGAGATTCTTAACCAGGGGCCTATGGACGTAGAATTCAAGAAAGGGAGGGACAACTCTGAATTTGCATGGAAAAAATTACCTCCTTATTTTCACTAACCTCAAATTGAAATGATGAATGTAGGCAACAAACCACAGAAGTGTCAGCAGTACCTGTGACTTTGTCAGTAATAGACATCACAGAGATTTGCCTTTCATATGCCAGTTGTTGCAGGCATCTCAAAATTTCATTTATGCTCATGACTAGTTCAATTTCAACTCAAAATTCCAATAGTTATTGGAACTGCTGTTAGATCTGGTTATTTAAGGCATAAATCAAGAAGCCCATGTTACTATATCACATTTTTTGTAATGTTTTCATAACTGTGTTTTAATATGATGAGTTTCCTTTGTAAGTCTATTTTATTTCATGCATTTAAAAATATTATTCAGAGAAGGGGCCCATAGGCTCCACCAGACTTCCAATGGGGTCCATAGTTCCCAAAAGATGAAGACTTATTGAACCTTATTGAAATCAAATCATGCCGAGCTCTTAGTCCATCAGTGGCTTGACTCTAGATGCATTAAGAGAAGGAAACAATTTTTCTGTAAACTTGTTTCTAGTCTTTCATATTTTCTTTTTGTTTTCCTTTGCATTTATCTTAACTTCCTCAAAAAGACTCCTCTGACAAGTTCCAGCCTTTAGCTAGGAAAGTGAAGGGCACAGGAATCTCCTAAGAGAGTTGGCATCCTGGTGGAAGCCACCATTTCAAGTCTGGATCCCAGAAAGAGTGGGCAAAGATGGGGCAGAGAGAGCAGGGAAAAGAGGGCAAGAGAGGAAGAGTTGTGTGAGCTAATCCTTTTAGGTGTGGGGGCTGTCCCACCACGGGAAGTCTTTGTATGGCATTTGAACACAAGCGCTCAGATAGTTCTGGCTCCTCTTGGGAGCTCTCCTCAAAAAAACGTTCTTATTTTTCTCCCAGAAAATGATTTTTTCTTAAGTATTTTTTTCTCTCTTCCTTTTCCCCTCTCAAAGGACACTATCTCTAGACAAGGATAGGATAGAGGGTGTATCCAACATTGAATATATAAGGGCCCGAGAAAGGGAGGGTTAGCCTCCTTGTAATGCCCCCCCACCCGATCCCCCACCCCCGACAGCCCCACCAATCTCACCAGCTTTCAGCCACCCTGGAAAAGCCAAAAGATGGAGGGGGGATGTTAGGGACAAATGATCGCACCTATGTGTCTTAAGTGAAAACACTAATAATAAATGTGAATGTTTTCTTTCACCTGCATTTTTAAAAGTTTTTAAAAATTGGGATAAAATAGACATAACATAAAATCTACCATTTTAACCATTTTTAAGTGTATGGTTCTGTGGTATTAAGTACATTCACAGTGTTGTGCAACCATCGCCACCATCCGTTTCCAGGCCTCTTTTCATCTTGTAAAACTGAAACTCTGTACCCATTAAACACTAACTCCCCATTTCTCCCTCCCCCAGCCCCTGGTAACCACCCTTCTACTCTCTGTCTCTGTGAATTTGACTCCTCTGGGTACTTCATATAAGTGGAATCATACACTATTTGTCCTTTCGTGACTGGCTTATTTCCTTAGCATAATGTCTTCAAGGTTCATCTATGTCGTGTCATGTGACAGGATTTCCTTCTTTTTTAAGGCTGAATAATATTCTATTGTATGTATATACCACAATTTGTTTATTCATTCATCTGTCTACAGACACTTGGGTTGCTTCTACCTCTTGGCTACTGGGAATTATGCTGCTATGAACATGGGTGTTAAATTATCTCTTTGAGACCCTGCTTTCAATTCTTTTGGATGTATACCCAGAAGTGAGATTGCTGGATCATATGGTAATTCCATTCTAAAATTTTTTGAGAAACTAACATACCGTTTTTCATAGCAGCTGCACCATTTTACATTCCCACCAACAGTGCACAAGAGTTCCAATTTCTCCATATCCTCTCCAATACTTCTTTATTTTCTGGGTTTTTTTTAGAGTAGCCATCCTAATGGATGTGAGATGATATCTCATTGTGGTTTTGATTTGCATTTCCTTAATGATTGATTGATGCGTTGAGCATCTTTTCATATGCTTACTGGCCATTTGTCTTGACTTCTTTTAGACTGAGTATCTTAATCATTCCATCTGTCTTCCTCTACTAGCTTAGGTATTATACATCTTGTTTCTATTTTTTTAGTGATTATGCTAGAAATTACAACGGGAATCCTGGATCTTGGGAATTACCAAGGTAGCTTATAGCATCTAACATTGTGTGATGCCCACTGAGGTGTAAGACATTCAAATCTGTTCAACAGTTATAGAGCAAATATTAATGATAAGACCTTGACTGTCCTTGCTGAGACTGCAACACTGAGTGAAGTGCAGGCTCCTTACTATCTAGTAACAAAGATAAACCAATCATTCATTCCACCGTTGTGCACATTTCATGTGTCACTGCTGGACACATACACAAGTCACTGCAATGTAAGACCGACTGTGTTAAGTGGAAGAAAGAGCCACAATGAATTGATATTAGGGTTTCAGAGAAAGAAAATATTACATCAAATTGAGGGCATCAGGGAAGACAAGAAAGGGAAGCAGTGTGGCATGGTGAACAGGACATGGGTTCTGGAGTTCGTCAAACTTGGATAACAATAAGCTGTGTGACTTTGGACAAGTGCTGTAACCCCTCTAAGCCTCAGTATCCGCATCTTCTCAGCTTGGTCCATAGTAAATGCTCCATACAGAAAAGTATCCTTCCTTCCTCCCTCCCTCCCTTCCTTCCTTCCTTCCTTTCTCCCTTCCTCCCTTCCTCCCTTCCTCTTTCCCTTCCTTCCTTACTTTTTTCCTGATGTCCTTCTTCCTTGTCTTTCTCACCCTTTTTCCTTCATTCCTCTTGTCTTGCTCAGAGCCTCCCTCAGTGCTTCTCCTCCTTTCCAAATGATGTTAAGAATCATGGCTGATTACTGAGCATTACTCGAAGTGATGGGGGAGAAAATAGGGAAAGGGAGGAGAAAAAAGGCAGAGGGATAAGGAGGGAAGAAATGAGAAGAGAGGAATGAAAAGACAGTTTGCAGGAGATGTGGAGTACAAATATCCACAACCCTGAGAATTAGCCAATGGCCCTGACAACCCCTCTCAGAGGCAGCTTCCATTTAGAGGATGGTTCTCCATCTCTTTCTTCCTTTCTGGGCTTGTATCACCATCTGCCTAAACTGTTGCAGTATCCCCTCTCCTGGCCCTCTACCTTCTACTCTCCACCCTCTCCAATCTATTCCACTGCCTGCTCCCAGGAGAGTCTTTTAAAAGCATCTTTGATTATAGCCCGTCCCTGCTCAAAAATAGTCGGTAGTCTCCCATTGCCTACTTGATGAAGTACAAATGCGTTAGCCTAGGCATTCAAGGCCCTCCTCCACTCTCTAGCTCTAATCCTTTACCAGCTCATCCCCATACACTTCCCCTATATGAAGCTTGTATTCCAGGCAGTCTATTCACAGAACAAACACAAACGGTACTCTCCCACTCCTTCACCTCAGCTCTGACTATTCCCCCCAATGGAAAGATGCCCTGACTGCTCTTCCTGGACTATCCATGAACAACTCCTCCTTTGAGATATTGCTCAAGTTATCCCTTCTCTGCAATGTTTTCCAGACAACTCGAGACTACATCACCTCTGAAAGTCCAAAGCACTTTGTAATAATAGTTGGGTAGCAGCCCTTACATCCTTTGTCACCTCTACCCAAAAAGCTCCATGAGAAGCAAGAGCCACGTCTTGTCCTTATTATATTTCTCGCAAGACCAGGCTTGACCCTAAATTGACAGTTCTTCCCGATTTCTTCTTCCTCACTAGAGGTCTTTAAGTTCATCTCTTGTTCTTTTTTTCTCTCTCCTGGACATCCTTTTTTTGTGGGCCTACCTTCTTTCTCTGGTTTCTGATACTACAAAAAATAGAACATAGTCTTGAGAGTCAGACAGACTAGGTTCACCACATACTTGCCATGTGGCCTTGTGCAAGTAAGTCACTATTATTTTCTATGTGACCTTGAGCAAGTAAGTCATTCACTCTCCACCTTTGTAGAAACAAAGCTTGGTACCTGCCTCTCAAGACCTTTCCAAAGATCAAAGAGGCAAAAAAATCCTCAAGAGATGTTCATTTTCTTTCTTTCTGTTATAGAAATTGACATTACTTGGAGCCCAACCACCCACCTCATAAGACACTGCCAACCTCGCCATTTGATCAACAGAAGAGTGACAACCACTTCTGAGACAGGCACCCTACACTCTGATTTCATTGCACTCTCAGGAAGAATAATGAGTAACGAGGGCCTAGAAAATTAGGCAAATAGAGACTTTGATACAGTCTCGGTATTCCCACAGGCCCCTTTAAGGCATCATTCACTACTCCATTTCCTTCACCCCCGACATCCAATCAACTACCAAACCCTGAAAATTCTACCTCCATAGTATCTTTCAAATTTGTTTGAGAAATAGCAGCCTGTTTCAGGTTCCCATTGCCTCTCATCTAAATCACTGCAACTCTTAGCTTATCTCCCTGCCTACAGTTTCTCCTGCTCCCACAGTTATCCCAAATTATTTCCTGATACACAGATATGATCATGCTACTCCTCTGCTTAATAACTTCACAGGCTTCTCATTCCCTTCAGCATCAGGCCTAATCTCCCTGCTTCCTTCCCAGCTTCATCTTCTACTCCATGGCCTCCCATGCTCCCTGTACTTTTGCAGCTTATGGTGTTACTCGTGGGCCTTGGACTCTTCCATCTTCAGGCCTTTGTGCAAGCTCTTCCTTGTGCATGGAAGGCCCTTCCTCCACTAATCCATCTGTCAAAGTCCTACTCTTCCTCCAAAATTCAACTTAAATCTTACCTTCTGCAAGAAGCTTTTCTAGCTTTCCCAGTAGTAAGGAATGGTCTTCTCCTTGGGTTCCCATAAAATGACATTTGAACCCTGACTATATAGTTCTAACCCTCTGGGATGTATCCATTATTTATGATATCAGTCTTCCCCACTAGACTGAGTTTCTGGAAGACAAGAACTTTATTTTCTACATGTATTAATATGATTTAACACACATAAAGTGCTTAAAATAGCTCTTGGCACATAATAAAGATTCAACAAATGCCACTACTTTTTATTCCAAAGCTTGGAGTGAAGATACATGACCTCTCTGAGCCTCAGTTTCTTCATGTGTAAAATGGGGATAATAGGGTTATCTCTTAGGGTTGTGAGAGGATTAAATGAGACAATGCACATTGAGTGCTGAACAGAGTGCTTTTTAATAACAAATGCTTGATACCTGGTATCCGTGACCATCCTTACATTATTTTCATCATTCCCATATTTACTCTCTTCACCCTTCTCCTTCCAGTCCCCAACCCAGTCTCCGTGGCTTCTAGCACAGAGATTTCACATGAGGTGTGTTCAATGTTTGTTGAATTATTAAATTACCTTTTACTCCCACAGGTTCTTATATTTATAGTTCATTTAGATCCAACAGGTAATCACAAAGCCACAGAAATTCATCTTTGACAAACCAGCCATGTTCTTCGATTTCTTTTATTTTTTTACTTTTTATTTTATTTTATTTTATTTTATTTTATTTTATTTTATTTTATTTTTTTGTGAGGAAGATCAGCCCTGAGCTAACATCCATGCTAATCCTCCTCTTTTTGCTGAGGAAGACCGGCTCTGAGCTAACATCTATTGCCAATCCTCCTCCTTTTTTTTTTTTCCCCAAAGCCCCAGTAGATAGTTGTATGTCATAGTTGCACATCCTTCTAGTTGCTGTATGTGGAACGCCGCCTCAGCATGGCCGGACAAGTGGTGCTCGGTGCGCGCCCAGGACCCAAACCCGGGCCGCCAGTAGCAGAGCACGTGCACTTAATGGCTAAGCCACGGGGCCGGCCCCCATGGTCTTCGATTTCTGAAGGCTTTGAGCCAACTGATTAGGATGCTGGGTTTTTGCTTTACACTGGAAATAACTGGCTGCCTATAGTCTTACACACACACGCACACTCTGGAACCTCAGAAAGTCTTTCCTTGTTTGAAACAAGAGTATTGGTGTTAGCTTCTCCCTGTTAGCTTTTACCTGCCACTTGGAGAATTTTGAAATCAAACTTCTTCCTCTGCTACTATTTATTTATTTATTTATTTTAATTTATTTTTTTAATTTTTTTTTTTTTTGTGAGGAAGATCAGCGCTGAGCTATCATTCATGCCAATCCTCCTCTTTTTGCTGAGGTAGACCGGCCCTGTGCCAACATCTATTACCAATCCTCCTCCTTTTTTTCCTCCTTTTCTCCGCAAAGCCCCAGTAGATAGTTGTACATCCCTCTAGTTGCTGTATGTGGGACGCTGCCTCAGCATGGCCGGACAAGCAGTGCGTCGGTGCACGCCGGGATCCGAACCCTGGCCGCCAGCAGCGGAGCATGCGCACTTAACCGCTAAGCCACGGGCCCGGCCCTGTGCTACGATTTAATGTAATAAATATTTATCATGAATCATCTCCCTGTGCTTGGCACTGTGCTAAAGGCTGTTTTCAAGAAGCTTACTGTCTAGTTGGGAGAGGGCCAGACATGTGAGATATTAACTACACAAGCAGCAAACAGGGCCAAATAGAAGCATAAGTAATGTGCTGTGGGTGTGTGGAGAAAGGAACCTTAATTCTGACCAGAGAATCAGCAAAGATATCATCAAGGAGGTATCATTTGAGCTAAGGCTTGAAGGCTAAGAGAATTTTGATAGACAGAAAGTTGAGGAGAGGGTAGTCAGAATAAGGGAACAGCATCACCAAAGGTATAGACATGTGAAATTGCATGGTGGATTGAGGGAATGAGGAGTAGACTAAGGTGGTTGGGCCCTTGTTTCCCGAACTTCAGCCATATGCATCCCACCTTCTGGTTCTTTTCATGGCTGGGTACTATTTATGCTATTATTACTTAATATTTTTTCCATATTGATTCATTTCTGTAAACTAAATTAATGTATTTTAACAGGAAGTTTTATATCACTACCATGAATTCACTTTCATTCACTACACATTAAGATAACTTTCCGTCCATATACCACCTCAGATCATCTAGTGTCCCTACAGTGGTATAGAGACTACACTTTGAGAAATACTAGGCTAGAGCATAAGGGGCATGAGTGCAGGTACTGAGAGCTGAGGCTAGGAAGATGTGTGGGGCTAGTCCATGGAGGGCCTTAAACGCCAGGCTAGTAAGTTCAGACTTTATTCTGTCAGCAGCGGGAAAATATTGAAGGATTCAGAGGAGGCAAACAACATTATGATTGTACTTTAAAAAAGTATCTAGAAGTAGCATGGAAAATGGACTGGAGAGGAAGAGACCAGCAGGCAAAGAGTGACAAAAGACTGCAGTCTTGACCAGAGGAGATCAAGTTCTGGACCATCGCAGTAGCAATGGGGACAGAGGCAGGAGGATGAATGGGAGAGATTTTTTTGGAAAGGGAGAGAGGTCAAAGATAGCTCCAAAATTTTGAAACTGTGACATTTATCCTGAGGCCTGAAATATAAATAGGAACTAGCCAGGCAAGGAGCTGAGGAAACAGTCTTCCAGACAAAAGAGACATGCACAGAAGCCTGGAGGCTAGAGAATGGAATGAGTTGAAGGAACTGACAGAAGAACAGCATGGTGGAATACAGAGAACAAGAGGGTAGCCAGGGACTCCAGCATGGAGGGCCTTCAAAACCAAGGTTACGAGGCTGCACTTGATCCTAAGAGTCATAGGAAGCCATGTTAGTTGTTGAATTATTAAATTACCTTTTACTCCCACAAGTTCTTATATTTATAGTTAATTTGGATCCAATGAGTAATCACAAAGCCACAGAAATTCCTCTTTGACAAGCCAGCCATGTTCTTGGTTATGTGCTGCAGAGGGACAGAGTCAGATTTGCATTTAGCGTGCTGGTTGCATCATGGCTCAAAAGGAAGCAAGGAGCCTATTTAGAAGACATTGGCATTCATCTAGAAGAGAGATAATGGTGGCTTGGACCCAATGGTAGCATGGAGGTGGGGAAGAGGATAATTTGAAAGGTATTTGGAGGACGGAACTGACAGGAATTGGTAACTAACTAAAGGGAAGCAATAACTAGAGATTAGTGGTTAAGGGTACAGTCTCTGGAGTAAGATGATCTGAGTTCTCAACACTGGCTCGCCCACCGGCTAGCTGTGTGACCTCAGGTGGTTATTTAACCTCTCTGAAACTGGGTTCCTCATCCACAAAATGAGAATGATTACTGTTCTAATGGGATCTTTACAAAGATTAAATAAAATATGCATGTAAAACAGTTTTACATGATGAGTGTACAATGAATATTGGCTATTATTATATGGGGAAAGTGAGCAAGTGAGATGAATCAGAGATGATTTGAAGAAAGGACCGACTTAGATTCATATTGACACCATCTTTAACTTAAGTTAGCAATCATTAGTAATTTGAGGCTGTACAGGTTTAAATTTATTTCTTAAAAAAGTCAGGACCAGGGATAAAGAGGGACACTACACAATGAGAAAAGGGTCAATTCACCAGGAAGATGTAACTACCCTAAACGTGTATGCACCTAACAATAGAGCTTCAAAATATATGAAGCAAAAACTGACAGAACTGAAAAGAAAAAATAAACTAATTAGCAAGTATATTTGGAGACTTCCTCAAAAAACACAAACAATCAGAACTCACCCAAGATGAAACTGATAACCTATAACTATTAATTAAATTAAATTAAATTTTAATTTTGGAAGGTTAAAAATCTTCCAAAACAAAAATATGCAGACCCAGATGGTTTCAACAGCAAATTCTACCAAGCATTTTAAAGATTCCACACAATCTTTTCCAGAAAATAGAAGAGGAAAGAACACTTGCCAACTCACTTATGAGGTCAGACCCTGATACCAAAACCAGACAAAGACAACACAAAAAAGAAAACTATAGACCAATATCCTTCATGAATATAAATGCAAAAATCCTGAACAAAATACTAGCAAATAAAATCCAAATCCAGCAATATATTACAAAGAATAATATACCACGACCAAGTGGACTTTATCCCAGGAATGCAAGTGTAAATATTTGAAAAATCAATCAATGTAAACTACCATACTAACTACCTAAGGAAGAAAAAACACATGATCATATCAATTAATGTAGAAAAAGCATTTGATAAACTTCAACTTCAATCATGATAAAACCTCTCAACAGACTAGGACTAGAGGGAATCTTCCTCAACTTGATAAAGAGCATCTACAAAAAATCTGCAGCTAACATCATACCTCATGGTGAAGACTGAAAGCTCTCTCCCTAAGCTTGGGAGCAAAGCGAGGATGTCCATTCTCACCATTTGTATTCAACATCATACTAAAAGTCCTAGGAAGTGCAATAAGGCAAGAAGAAAAAAAGAAAGAACAGCATACAGATTGAAAAGTAAGAAAAAAAACTGTCCTGATTCACAGAGGACGTGATTGTGTAGAAAATCCCAAGGAATCTATTAAAAAAAAAAACCCTCCAAGAACTAACAAATGAGGTTAGCAAAGTCACAAGATACAAGATTACACATAAATATCAACTGCATTTCTATATACTAGCAGAGAACAATTGAAAATAGAAATCTAAAAAGAAATACCATTTAAATACCTCCAAAAAATGAAATACTTATATAGATTTAACAAAACCTGTACAGCATCTGTACACTGGAAACTATAAAATGCTAATGAATAAAATTAAAGACCTAAATGGTTAGAGACATATTGTGTTCATGGATTGGAAGACCCAACACAGTAAATGTGTCAATTCTCCCCAAATTGATGTATAAATGTAATGCAATTAAAATAAAAATTCCAGCAGGATATATTAGATAACAGTTTTGCATAAATATTAAATTTCCCAAATTTGATAATAGTATTGTGGGTGGAGAGTATTGTGGGTGGGAGTAGTATTGAGGAAGAGAATGTCTTTGTTTTTAGAAAATAAACACTTAGATATTTAGGGGCAAAGGGTTGTGATCTCTGTAATGCACTAGTCTCAAATACAAACATATATGTATATACTTATATTTAGAGATAAATCAAATGTATAATGTTAACAATGGGTAGATCTAGGTGAAGGTTATATGGGATTTTATTAAAATATTCTTGCAAATTTTCTGTTGATCTAAGGTTATTTCAAAATAAAAAGTTTAATTTAAAAAACTCCCATCAGGAGTTTTTGTAGACATAAACAAGCTGATTCTAAAATTTATATAGAAAAACAAAGGAACTGCAATAGTTAAAACAATTTAGAAAAAGAATAAAGTTGGAGGAATCACTATCTAATTTTAAGACAGTATAAAACTACATCAATCAAGACAGTGATGTATTGGTGGAAGGATAGACACATTGATCAATGGAATAAAATAGAGTCTAGAAATAGACCCACACAAATATGGCCAATCGATTTTTGACAAAGATGCAAAAGCAATTCAATGGAGGAAAGATAGTCTTTTCAACAAATGATATTGGAACAATTAGATATCCATATGTAGTAAGTGAACCTTGACCAAAACCTCACATCTTGTTAAAAAATTAACTCAAGGGGCTGGCCTGGTGGCGTAGCCGTTAAGTGCGCATGCTCTCTTTGGCGGCCCAGGGTTTGCCAGTTCGGACCCAGGCACAGACCTACGCATTGCTTGTCAAGCCATGCTGTGGCAACGTTCCATAAAAAACAGAGAAAGATGGGCATGGATGTTAGCCCAGGGCCAATCTTCCTCAGCAAAAAGAGGAGGATTGGCATCACATGTTAGCTCAGGGCTGATCTTCCTCACAAAATAAAGAAATAAAGAAATAAATCCCACTTCTGTCACCATGAGTGACACTGATGACATTCAAACAGGCTGGGTCTGGCAGGCTTGCTCTTAAAGGACACTTAGGGTCTCCTGAGGTGTCACACTTGCAATTCAAATAGATTCCACCAGAGGGGTGGTGTTTATGGAGGTATGGCTCTTAGACTACCTTTAGGACTGGTAGATAACTGAAAGAGATCAGATGTAAGGCACACAATCAATCCGTCTATGCTTTTAAAATAACATCACATTGAAATAACATAAATGCTGACTAAACACTAATCATCTAAGTTTACTATTGTTGAAAAGAGAAAACATTTATTTAACTTTCAATCAGTCTACAGATATTTTTTAAACACCTACTGTGTGCACAGCACTGTTCCAAATACTGGGGATAAAAACGAAATGTATTTGAAGCAAGATATAAGAGAAATGATATGCTTAGACTATTTTTAATTAATAATGACTTTAATTTTATCTGAGTTTTCTTCTGAAGCTTACTGGGCAACAAATTCACTCTAATCTTTTATGAGGGTCAGAAGTAGCAGGACTTTTATCCATGGCAGGCTTCCCATAACATTCCTCCCACAACTATTTCCTATTTAATTAGCGTGCTTACAACAACCGTCTCAGCCAGCTCTTGTAAGGAGAATTCAGCCTATCACTAAGGTTTCTTCTACTTTATAACATGACTTTTAAAAGAAATGCCCATTCTGTCTTCCTCCTGTAATTTTCTTCTATGTCCAAAATGCGAGCAACAAACCTGCTGGTAGGTAACTCTTGAGTTTCTTTCCCTCCTCTGAAACTTTTGTCTACCATGATGTGGTTACCTGGTCAAAGAAGTCATTCCCTTAGCTGGGTTTTCTTTTACTCACAATATGTGTACTTAGCCCCTCTTTCTCACGAATACAGATTTAAAAATGATATTCAATTCCCACAGCTGTAAGATATCATGTTTGCATTTCACAGCTTGCCATGGCCCTTTGCTAACAGAGGTAATTTTTTTCCCTTCTGAACTTTTGGGACATTTCGAATAGTATGAAAGAGAACACAGTAAAGCAGTTTCTAATATGTGCTTTCCTCTCAGCATCAAACATCCTGTACACTGCAGACAGCCCCTCTTTGCTGGAATGTGCTGACTTAGCAGTTCCACAGAGGAAGGAGGGTCAAGCTTTTAGAAAGGATTTCCTGAGGTCCCAGAACAGGGATGTCAGCCACCGGCCCAAGGTGCTGTTCTTTCCACTTGCCAAGTAGTGCTTTCCTTTGACCCTGGCTGAGGGCCTGCTCTGAGAACGTTATGGTTCTGCTGTTCCCTCAGTTAAGATCTCAGCCATCAAGGGGACCCAGATCCAGGGACTCAGAGGTCAGCCTGGACCACAGCAGAACTAGGTGGGGGGTCGAGGGAGAAGGAGAGAATGGTCTCACACCAGCCTTGACCTGCTCCTTCAGTATAGAGCAGAGATTGGGGTTATGAGAGGTGTATTAAACTTGAAGGGAACTGAAGGGCATGAACCCTTTATGTCCCCTCAGGAGCTATTCCTGTTGTCCTTATACCCTACTTTCTGGTGTTCACTAAGTTCTGGACCTTGTCTGTGCTCGCCTTAGCCTGGCTTGCCTATGATTAGAACACCCACAATCAAGGTAAGAGACAGGTGAAGAGTGGTGGTCACTGTCTGTGCCAAGGATGGAACCACAGGGAGAGGGGGATGGAGGGAAAGAATAGGAGAGGCAGAGGGAGAAGGGGTGGGGAGAGGAAAGAAGGGGAAAGGGAAAGGAAAGGGGGGAGGTGGAGAGAGAGAGAGAAGCAAACGGCGGTAGAGGGAAGGGGAAGGAGAGAGGAGAGCAAAGCTCAGTAGGGAACAGAGTTCTCTGCCAGGCTGCCCAGGAAGAATTAAGAGGTTGAGATTTCTGGGCAGGTGCCTCCAGCCTCACACTGTTTCCCTATCACCTTTCTGGCTGGCTCCAGAGGAGCAGGGGCTTCCTATGTCTCCTTGGGAGTTGGATTCAAGGCTAGTATCTACAGCTCTGTGCCTTAGAAATATGAAAGTGTGAGAAGGAGGCCTCTCCTGTGACCTGAGGACTGTAGGAAGAACCCTCCACCCCTGGGAGAAGTAGAGGGATTGGCAATATCTCACTTGCTCTTCCCTTCCCTTCTGTACCCATAGGTGGTAGGCGTTCACCTTGGGTACGAAACTGGACCCTCTGGAAGTATTTCTGAAATTACTTCCCAATAAAAGTGACTACTCTTCCTCTGGATACCTTCAGTCCCTGTTGCTCAGACTCTCGCTCTCCACTCAGCTCCATGTTTTCAAAGGCTTTGGTGGCCAGCAGTGAAGGTCAAGGCCCAGAGGCATAATACAGAGTAGGGGCCCAAGATGGATGGGCAAGTGGGAAGATGGATAGATAGCAGCCTTGACTTATAGTGGCACATCCAGGTGAGCCTCTCTGAGTATCATAACCCCTGGCAATCCTGTGACAATGATGACATCCCAATGAACAGGGATTTAGGGCTCCCCAAGGGAAACACAGGCTACTTGCTGGGATGTGAGCCCACATGTCCTCTCTTTCTTCTTCCTATCTACTGCTCTGACACAATCTCCCTCTAACAGCTGGTGAAGACTCATGACCTCTCTCCCAAACACAATTATATCATTGCCAACCACCCCCATGGCATTATTTCTTGCAGTGTCTTCATCAACTTTGCCACTGAGGCCACTGGCTTTGCTCGGATTTTCCCAGGCATCACTTCTGTAGGGACCTTGGAAGGGGTCTTCTGGATCCCAATTGTGCGACAATATGTGATGTCAATGGGTGAGTATAAGAAGTCATTCCATCCTCTGACTTACCTCAGAGCTCCAACCCCAATAAGCCCTGACAGTCAGTCCAATTCTCACTCCCTGCTGGAAGAGGACTTAGTAGAAAATGAGTCCAGAACACACTGGGACAGTAACAGGAGTATGTCTCCAAGTGTCAGGTTCCATCCAAGATCTGGAAGGCAGGGTTTGGTTAGGCAACAGGATAAGTTACGGGCATTCATAGGAGTTGCCAGGAATCCTTTCAGAGGAGGAAGCAGAAGGCTGGAGTTCAGGATCAGAGCCAAAGTGGAAAGCAGAAGGCAAAAGCCAAATATCAAACCCAAATGTGGGGAAAATCAGGCATGAACAGGGCAGCTCGGATAAACTTTGCCAGACTCTTTCTGGGATGTCAGTTGGCTTATTTTGGCCAGACATTTATATAGCAGCTCTCATCCCAGGGCATCTTAAAGACATTTTAAAGTCTCTCATACTAGCTGGTACCCTCCTGGCCCATGACTTTCAACTCCTGGGAACCCCTTCAAACTTGCACAAGACATCAAAGGATAAAGGATAGGTATCCATCAGAATCCAGGACAACTTTCCCATGCCAGGGTGCTGTGACAAATGTCCTTCTCACTGGATAAATACCCATCCTTCTGGACACCAGAAAACAACTGAAGCCAAACATTAAAAGGTAAGATACATCTATCTGGAGGGGCCAGGTGGGACCACTAGAGTCCCAGAGGATGGTTCTGCTCTCCTCTGAGGTTGGCATGAACCTGGAGAAGCAGTCTCTCTCAATGACTGAGGTCTGGAAGCAATTTCTGTCATCCTAGGAGAGAATAGAAGGTAAGCACAGGGCAAAGATGGGAAGCAGAATTGAGGAAAGACTCTGAGTGCTGTTGAGCAACAGGGTGTCATCCTCATTCCATGGTTCTTCTACATTTCAACTTGGCTTGGGAGTTTCCTGGGTCTGCCTACTCTCCAGAAACCCCAGCCAATGGCTCCCCTTTGGCAGGTTGCTCTAGGGAGGAAGCAGGTTGGTGGTGGCTAGTCCTGATCACCCCAGGTTGGGGAGAACTCTGCAGAGTCTCCAATGCTGTCAGCCTGGGGAGACTGGAAGACAGCTGTGGTTCATGAGTAGAGAGGGAAGGGATGGGCTTAAATGCTATTGGGCTAAGAAGAAGTAGGCAGAGAAACTCAATGTAGTCCCAACTGTAATAGCACAGACCCCCAAGGCAAGCAGCTGACCGTAAGGATCAACCTCAGGATAGGGCTAAACCAGGATGTGGAGGTCAAAGACAGAACAGTGGAAACAACAATAGTCAGGAAACAGAACTGTGTCCAGCAAGGAAGAGCCAAAAAGAACCCCTTACTCCATCCTCAGATACCAAGTTTGTTATGGCACTTGACTCTTTTGTTTCACAGATGTGTGCCCAGTGAGTGAGTCAGCCTTGAAGTATTTGCTGACTCAGAAAGGCTCTGGAAATGCGGTGGGTATTGTGGTGGGTGGAGCTGCTGAAGCCCTCTTGTGCCGGCCAGGCGTCTCTACCATCATCCTTTTCTTTTTTTTTTTAATTTTATTTATTTATTTTTCCCCCAAAGCCCCAGTAGATAGTTGTACGTCATAGTTGCACATCCTTCTAGTTGCTGTATGTGGGACGCAGCCTCAGCATGGCCGGAGAAGCGGTGCGTCGGTGCGCGCCCGGGATCTGAACCCGGGCCGCCATCAGCAGAGCGCGCACACTTAACCACTAAGCCACGGGGCCGGCCCATCTACCATCATCCTTAAACAGTGTAAAGGTTTTGTGAATTTGGCACTGCAGACAGGGTGGGTCCCTAGTTCCTGGTGCCCTATTGTCAGGGTACCATAGGTCCTCTGTAGCACCTCTCCAGAATGGTGTCCTCCCTTGGAAACCTATTACAGGGGCTCTCTTTTCACTCTGTTTGCTTCTCTCTACACCCTCACATTATGCCTTAAGGGTGTTTGGGCCTCTAGACACATTTCGATGTGCACTTTTTCTTACTTGAAGTTGAAGAAAGAACAGCAGAAGAAGACTTTCACCTTCTGCCCATTACCTAGTAGGCTAGGGGTCTGGGGAAGTGGGGGGCTTCACTTTATATCAACCCATTAACTGAGAGGCCCAGAGAACCTACCCAGGGCAAGGAAAGTACTGGGCTTGATGTTGTGAGGATTGCAAAGATGAATAAGACATAGTTACTGCCCCCAAAGAGCATATAATCTGGTCTGAGAAATAGAATGCATTCATTCAGCAGTTATTGAACAGTTATGGCCTACTGTGTGTCAGGCATAGTACTAGGCATTGAGGATACAAAAATAAATAAGACCTGGTCCTTGCCTTTAAGGAACTCACAGTCCAATGAGGAAGACAGACATATGCACATATAATTACAAAATCTATCCAGATGTCAACCATTTACCATCTCATCTACCACCGTCTGGTTTAAACTACCATCACCTCTCCCCTGGGTTATTACAGTAGTCTCCTAACTGCTCTTCCTGCCTCTATCCTGCCTCCCCCACATCCAAGAGTCTATTCTTATCTGTAGCCACGATGATCCTATTAAACGTGAGTCAGATCATGTCACTACACCAAATGCTCCAATGGCTCCCATTTCACTCCGAGGGAAAGCCGAAGTCTTTACAAGGGCCTGAAAGACCCTAAAGAATCTGGTCCTTAGCCACCTCTCTGACCTCATCACCCACTGCCCTCCCCCTTGCTCACTCCATTAGAGCTACACTGGCCCCCTTGCTGTCCCTCAAGCAAGCCACACACTCCTGCCTTAGGGCCTTTGCTCTAGCTGTCCACTCTGCCTGAAACACTATTCCTCCAAATAACTGCTTGGCTCATTCCTTTACCTCCTCCAGGTCTTTGCTCAAATGTCTCTTCTCAACAAAGTCTATCCTGACCATCCTGCTCTATTTTTTTCCCATTGCACATATCATCTTCTTATATATCATCAATTTTATTTGTTTATGTATCTGGTTTTTCCTTTGTTATTATTGTTTATTGTCTGTCTTCCCTCAATAAAAGGTAAGCTCCATGAGGATAGAGATTTTTTTCTTAATCCATTGTGTTCACTGACATATTCCCAGGGCTTAAAACAGTGCTGGCACATAGAAAGAACTCAGTAAATATTTGTTGAGTGAATGACATGCTATAATAGAGATATGTACAAACTGCTATGAGAGCACCAATTGATGGAAAGACTTTCACCCAAAGTAGAGGTTTCATAGGTGGGCAACATCTGAATTGTAAATTGAAATATTAGTAGCAGCTGCCAGTCAGACCAAAAAGGAGAAAGAGCTCAGGGGTCCTACAACATATCAGGCACTATGCCAGGTCCTAGAGATTCAAAGATGAGTGACACTGTTCCCACCTTTGATCTGCTTGACAGACAACCAGGGAATCATCCAGGTAAGGGAATGACTGTAATACAGAGTTAGGATAGTGTTAGTGTAGGAAAAAGATAAGCACTAGATGAAGGGTATCTAAACCACATTGTGGGAGAGGGAATTGGAGGTGATCAAAGAAAGTTTCTTCAAGGGGATGAAACTGGAGTTGAGTATTGAAGGGCAAAATAGAATTAGCCACGTGAAGACAGAGGGAAGGCATTTCCAGCAGAGGGAGCCGAGTGTACAAAGACCCATAGACAAGAGAGAACTTGACACACTTAGTATAGCTAAGCGGATTGCAAGGAAGGGGTGAGGAGAGGGGAAACTAGCCGGGTAGGCAGGACTAGAGCACAAAGGCCATGCTAAGCAGTGTGGTACAAAGTGAGGAACTCTGGAAGAATTTTAAAGAGAGGAGTGATGTGTCCAGATA
The DNA here is from genome assembly GCF_020826845.1 of Diceros bicornis minor. Lineage (NCBI taxonomy): Eukaryota > Metazoa > Chordata > Mammalia > Perissodactyla > Rhinocerotidae > Diceros > Diceros bicornis. The sequence goes on from NC_080781.1 coordinate 63,574,398, forward strand.
TGCAGTTTACGAAGATCACTCTGGATGTTGGGTGCAATGAAGGCAGTTAGATTGCCTGAGATTAGCTTCTTCCCATCACAGGACAAGGTGCAGCAGCTTCCTGCAAAGGATTCAGTTGGGAGGGTGGGGCATGGCAAAAATGAAACACAAGGCTGGAGATGTTTGGGTTCTTGAGTTCTTGACCTATAATGGGGATATTGTAGAGGTTTCCCACCTTGGAGAGGATTTCACTGAGGGGAGCTTCCTGGGAGAACTCACACTTCCACCTCTCTCTTTACAGAGCATACCTTGTCCCTTCCTATTCCTTTGGAGAGAACGAGGTTTACAATCAAGAGACCTTCCCTGAGGGCACGTGGATAAGGTTCTTCCAAAAAACTATCCAGGACACATCTAAAAAAGTCCTGCGACTAAGTTTCTGTACCTTCCATGGCAGGGGACTCACTCGAGGATCCTGGGGTTTTCTGCCTTTCAATCGGCCCATTACCACTGTTGGTGAGATTTCCAGTATCTCTGGACCACCCTGGTCCTCGATTCCCCCCACCCAGGTCACCCATCAAGTCCCAGGGGACCTGACACACAGCTGGGATGGGCAATGGGAATTCCCGTGGGTGTGATTGAGGGCAGGGTAGGGAGGACAACTAAGATAAGAGTTGTGGCCATTCACGAGTGGGACAGAGTTCAGCAACTGCTATGAGAGCATCATTATTCACATACATTCTTTCAACACTCTCCTGAGCTTGCTCTCATTCTCTTGAGCATGCATGAGATTAGGTATTTGGAGAATATGGGACAGGGTGGGGTTGGAGCAGAGAGAAAGAACAAAGCAAGGGGAGGGGACCCAGATACTAAGTTTCAGTGTGTAGCTCCCTCTGAGGGATGGGTAATTTGAGTTGGGGGGCTCTAAAGCTTGTCTCTTCTCCTTCCCCATAGTTGGGGAGCCCCTGCCAATCCCCAGGATTAAGAAGCCAAGCAAGAAGACAGTGGACAAGTACCATGCACTCTACATCAGTGCCTTGTGCAAGCTGTTTGACCAGCACAAAGTTCAGTATGGCCTCTCTGAGACCCAGGAACTGACAATCATATAACAGGAGCTGGATTCCCCCATTGCCAAACCCCCAAAGCATTGAGGGATCCAAGTAGGACCATATGGAAGGAAGAATCTGAGGAGAGGGGAGGATCTCAGGGATGAGAGAGGAGGCCAACCAAACCAAAAAGTACCTAATGAATCAGGTTTGGGGGAAGGAACGAGAGGGACAAGAGAAGACTGGGCAACAACTCAGTTTAGCAAGCAGAGTCTTGTGAGTCCACAGATCTTTTATGCCTCCTGACTCCAGCCAACTCTCTGATTAGAGGAATGAGAAGCCAAAGAACACCGTGCCTCTTCCTCCTGAGACTTAGTGACACCCTCACTATTTAGGTTTAGGCTTAGAAGACTTGTTGAGAATAGGGATGGTCTGTTTCCTTCTAGACTTTTCTTACTATTTGGGGACCACCATAAGATAAAGCAGGGACCTGAACTGTGGTTTCCTGATCCAAGTAGACAGGATTCCCTCAGTTGTCACACAGTCCTACACTGGCAAAAACTTTTGCACACAGTCATGCTGTTTCTTATATAAAAATAAAGCTCCAGATATATAAAACAGAATACGACTATTTCCTAATTACTCTGTGGTTCACTACTGGGCTTCCCTCAAACTGGCCAGAAAGCTGGTCTGTGGAGAGCCGTTTTCCTCTTCTTCATTTACCCTTTATATTTCCCCTGACAGAAAAGGTGAGGGAGGGGAACCAGAACTGCAGCATAGTGTAGGAGACAGGAGCAGAACCATGAGCGCTGGCACAGGTACCCACTGAGTAGCCCATCTCTCCTGATCCCACATAACCACCATGGGTCAGAAGGAAGGGGGCCACAAGACAGTGCACCAGCTGAAAGTCTACACCTACTGTGTACCAGGGACTATGCCATCATTTTCATAACCTTTGTCTCTTCATGCTAATACCAGCCATGTGAGATTGTCATCATCTCTATTTTATAGTAGCTAAAACTCCTCATAGAGGTTAAATAACTTGTCCAAAGCCACATAGCTTTGGATAGAACTAACATTCAAACCCAGGTCTTACTAATTCCAATCCAAAGCTCTTTCTAATACACCAACCACCACATTTCCCATTCCTCATTTCCCGGAGACCTATTAATCAACTTCACTGTCCTGAATGTGGTCCCATGGCACCCCACTTAAATTAGTTCATAAGTGTAGACAAAAATGACGGATTCTACTCAGAGTGATCCCAGATTAGGCCTCAGGGAAAACAATTTACTAATTTAAAAAACTGTTTATATCTATAGAATGGAATTGACAGTCTAGAAACAAATCCATATGCATATGGTCAGTTGATTTTTTCCAAGGGTGCCAAGAAAAGTCAATGGGGGGAAAGAATAGTCTTTTCAATGAATGATACAGGGACACTGGATATTCACATGCAAAAGGATAAAGTTGGAACCCTACCTCATACCATATACAAAAATTAACTCAAAATGGATCAAAGACCTAAAGTGAGAGCTGAAACTATAAAACTCTTAGAAGAAAACATAGGGTAAAGTTTTCTGGCCTTGGATTTGGCAATGGTTTCTTAGATATGACACCAAAAGCACAAACAACAAAAACAAAATAGATAAGTTGGACTTAATTAAACACTTTCAGCTTCAAAGGACACTATCAAGAAAGTGAAAAATCAACCCAGAGAATAAGAGAAATTTTAAAATCATGTATCTGATAAGAGTCTAGTATCCAGAATATATAAAGAACTCTTACACCTCAACAACAAAAAGACAACCCAACTAAAAATGGGCAAAGGATTTGAAAGACTTTCCTCCAAAGAAGATATACAAATGAAAAGGTGCTCAAAATCATTAATCATTAGGGAAATGCAAATCAAAACCACAATGAGATACCATTTCACACCCACTAGGATGATTATAATAAAAAAGACAGACAATAATAGGTATTGGCGAGGATATGGAGAAATTGGAACCCTCAGGTATTGCTGATGGGAATGTAAAATGGTATAGCCCCTTCAGAAAACAGCTTGACAGTTCCTCAAAAAGTTAAACATATGACCCAGCAATTCTATGCCTATGTATACACCCAAAGAATTGAAAACACAAGGTCACACAAAAATTTGTACATGGATGATCATAGCACAATTATGTATACAGCCATGCACTGCATAATGATGTTTCTGTCAACGATGGACCACATATATGATGGTGGTCCCGTAAGGTTAGTACCATATAGCTCAGGTGTGTAGTAGGCTATACCATCTAGGTACAAGTACGTCTATGATGTTCGCACAACAAGATCATCCAACAACACATTTCTCAGAATGTACCCCCATGATTAAGCAGTGCATGACTGTAATAGCAAAAAAAGTGGAAAAAACCCAAAGGTCCACCAATTGATGGATAGATAAACAAAATGTGGTCTATCTATGCAATGGAATATTATTCAGCTATAAAAAGGAATGAAGTACTGATTCATGCTACAGCATGGATGAACCTTGCAAACATTATGGTAAGTGAAAGAAGCCAGAAACACAAGGCTATATCTTGTATGATTCCTTTTCTATGAAATGTCCAAAATAGGCAAATATAGTTTAGGGGAGGAAGACAAATCCTCTACCCTCTGGGTTCTTCTGGCTGGGATACGAATTAAATTGAGATGAGACAGAATAACAGGAGAAAATCAAACAAAGCTTTATAACATGTATACGTGGGAGAGACTCAGGAAAACTGAGCAACTCACCAAAATGGCAGAGGCTCTCATCTTAAATAACATCTTCAGCTAAAGATGAAAGAGGGAATTGTGGTTAGTGGTTTGGGACTCAAAGGAGAGGATGGCAATTCACATGGAAATGGAAAAACAAATGTTTCATAAACAGAACTTTGATAAGAATGGGCTTAGCAAGGACCCTCCTAGTCTATTGATACCCAGAGTTACCTATGATGATGGCCTGTCCTGGGGACAGGCCTTCTATCTTAAATTTCTGTTAGACAGTTAGTGGGGCAGAGGTCAAAGTTTCAGGGTCTTTTGTTCTTGAAAATAATCAAGGTAAAGAGACGTATTTTGAGATGGCCAATTCTGATCCCCCACAATAGAAATTCAGAGACAGAGAGAGACAGAAAGTAGATTAGTGGTTGTCAGGGACGGAGGGAAGAGAGAAAAGAGGAGTGACTACCAATGTGTACAAGGTTTCTTTTTGGGGTGATGAAAATGTTGTGGAATTAGATTGTGGTGATGGTTGTACAACCTTGTGAATATACTAAAACCCACTAAATCACACACTTTAAAATGGTGAATTTTATGGTATATGAATTGTATATCAATGAAAAAGTAATGTTTAAGAGAAATTAGCTTTTTAGTGTAAGGGAAAAAGTGTGAGCTATATTCAAGTAAAAAAAATCACAATGAAATCTTTTTAAAATACTTTTTATTTTGAAATGATTGTAGATTCACAGGAAGTCACAAAAGTAGAATCTGTTGGACCCTTTATCCAGCTTCCTACAATGGTGACATCTTATATAACTGTAGTATAATATCAAAAAAGGAAATTGACACTGGTACAATACTGTTGATTAGACTACAGGCCTTACTCAGTTTTCACCATTTTTATACACATTTTGTACTCATTTGCATGTGAGTGTGTATGTGTACATATAAGTATGTTTATGCGATTTGATCCCATATATAGATTTGTGTAACTCCCATGACCATCATGATATAGAACTGCTTCATCACCATAGAAAAACTCCTTCCTACTACACCTGTGTAATCATACCCCTCCACCTTCAGCCCTGTCCCCTGGCAGTCACTGATCTATTCTTCATCTCTATAGCTTTGTCACTTCAGGAATATTATATAAATGGAATCATACATCATGTAATCTTTTGAGATTGGCTTTTTTCACTAAGCATAATGCCCTTAAGATCCATCCAAGTTGTCATGTATCAAGAGTTCAATCCTTTTTTTGTGTGTGTGTGAGGAAGATCAGCCCTGAGCTAACATCCATGCTAATCCTCCTCTTTTTGCTGAGGAAGACTGGCTCTGAGCTAACATCTATTGCCAATCCTTCTCCTTTTTCTCCCCAAAGCCCCAGTAGATAGTTGTACATCACAGTTGCACATCCTTCTAGTTGCTGTATGTGGGACGCGGCCTCAGCACGGCCAGAGAAGCGGTGCGTCGGTGTGCGCCTGGGATCCAAACCCGGGCCGCCAGTAGTGGAGCGTGCGCACTTAACCGCTAAGCCACGGGGCCGGCCCAGTTCAATCCTTTTTATTGCTGAGTAGTATTCCATTGTCCGGATGCACCAGAGTTTATTCACACATTGAAGGACATCTGGATTGTTTTCAGTTTTTTTGCTATTGCAAGCAAAATTGCTATAAACATCCACGTACAAGTTTTTGTGTGAACATAAGTTTTGATTTCTCTGGGATAAGTGTCTGGGAGTGCAATTGCTGGGCTATACGGTAATTGAATGTTTAAGTTTTTTTTGTTTTTGGTGTAGAAGATTGGCCTTGAGCTAACAACTGTTGCTAATCTTCCTCTTTTTGCTTGAGGAAGATTGTCCCTGAGGTAACATCCATGCTGATCTTCCTCTATTTTTCGTATGTGGGATGCTGCCACAGCATGGTTTGATGAGCGATGCGTAGGACCTTGCCTGGGATCTGAACCTGTGAACCCTGGGCCACTGAAACAGAGCATATGAACTTAACCACTATGCTACCAGGCCAGCCCCTAAATGTTTAGTTTTATAAGAAGCTGTCACGCTATTTTCTAGAGTGGCTGTACTGCTTTACATACTCATCAGCAGTATATGAGGGATTAAATTTCTCTGCATCTTAGCCAGTATTTGGTATTGTCACTGTTTTTATTTTAGCCATTCTGATACATGTGTAGTGACATCTCATTAGAGTTTTAATTTACATGCTTGTTTTGGGTCAGTCTCAGCCTATCCATAGCAATTCTATGGCTAGAAATGCCTGAGGGCACTCACCTGGGCCCATACTACTTGTGCAAGCTCCCACAGACATTTCTCGCACTGGAGGCAATGTTGTGTCTTGACCGGCTCTTGTGGTTCCTATTATGATTGCAACATACACCTCAGCAACAACCATCAGGGAACTTTGAAAAAACAAGGTTTATTACTCACAAGTCTTGGAAGGTACATTGCATGCTGGGGCCACACAGCAAGGTCATGGGTAGAGAGAAAGAAAGTGTGCAGACCTTAATAGATGAAAACTTCCCTAACCTAAGGAAGGAAACAGACATCCAGGTACAGAAAGCACAGAGAGCCCCAAACAAGATAAACCCAAAGAGGCCCACACAAAGACACATCATAATCAAAACGTCCAGAATCAAAGATAAAGAGAGAATCCTAAAAGCCGCAAGAGAATGTCAAGTTACATACAAAGGAAACCCCATAAGGCTATCAGCTGACGTCTCAGCAGAAACCTTACAGGCTAGAAGAGAATGGCATGATATATTTAAAGTGCTAAAAGGAAAAAACTTACAGCCAAGAATACTCTACCCAGCAAGGTTATCATTCAAAATGGAAGGAGAGATCAAAATTTTCCCAGATAAGCAAAAATTAAAGGAGTTTGTCACCAAGAAACCAGTGCTACAAGAAATGTTAAAGGGACTGATTTAAGGGGAAAAGAGAAGACCACAAATAGGAAAAATTATCTATTTCCATGATAAGAGGGTGATGGATACAAATGCACAAAAAAGAGGTTAGATATGATATCAAAAACATAAAAGGAGGGAGGAGGGGAGTTAAAGAGTACAGCTTTCAGACAGAGGTCAAACTAAAGTGACCATCAATTCTGTATAGAAGAAGTAAGGAACAGAGAAGGACTACTAAAACACTGAGGAAAAAAAAAAAAAGTTAAAAAATGGCAGTAAGTACATACTTATCAATAGCTACTTTAAACGTCAATGGACTAAATGCTCCAATTAAAAGGCATAGGGTGGCTGATTGGATAAAAAAAACAAGATCCATATATATGCTGCATACAAGAGACACACTTCAGACCTAAAGACACTCACAAACTGAAAGTGAAGGGATGGAAAAAGATACTCCACGCAAATGGCAATGAAAAGAAAGCTGGGGTAGCAGTACTCATATCAGACAAAATAGACTTTAAAACAAAAACTGTAAAAAGAGACAAAGAAGGGCATTACATAATGATCAAGGGAACAATCCAACAAGAGGATATAACACTTGTAAATATCTACGCACCCAATGTAGGTGCACCTAAATATATAAAGCAATTATTAACAGACATAAAAACAGAAATAGACAGTAACACAATAATAGTAGGGGACTTTAACACTTCACTTACACCAATAGATAGATCATCCAAACAGAAGATCAATAAGGAAACATTGGCCTTAAATGATACACTAGAACAGGTGGACCTAGTAGATATATACAGAGCATTCCATCCAAAAACCGAAGAATATACATTCTTTTCAAATGCACATGGAACATTCTCCAGGATTGATCGCATATTAGGCCACAAAACAAGTCTCCATAAATTTAAGAAGATTGAAATAATACCAAGCATCTTTTCTGACCACAATGGTATGAAACTAGAAATCAACTATAGGAAGAAAATCAGAAAAGCCACAAATATGTGGAGATTAAACAAAATGCTACTGAACAACGACTGGGTCAACGAAGAAATCAAAGAAGAAATCAAAAAATACCTGGAGACAAATGAAAATGAAAATACGACATGCCAGAATTTATGGGATACAGCAAAAGCGGTTCTAAGAGGGAAGTATATAGCGATACAGGCCTATCTCAACAAACAAGAAAAATCTCAAATAAACAATCTAACAATGCACCTAAAGGAACTGGAAAAAGAAGAACAAACAAAGCCCAAAATCAGTAGAAGAAGGGAAATAATAAAAATCAGAGCAGAAATAAATGAAATAGAGACCAAAAAAACAATAGAAAAAATTAGTAAAACCAAGAACTGGTTCTTTGAAAAGATAAACAAAATTGACAAACCTTTAGCTAGACTCACCAAGAAAAAAAGAGAGAAGACTCAAATAAGTAAAATCAGAAATGAAAGAGGAGAAATTACAACAGACACCTCAGAAATACAAAAGATTAAAAGAGAATACTATGAAAAGCTATATGTCAACCAATTCGACAATCTGGAAGAAATGGATAAATTCTTAGAATCATACAACCTTCCAAAACTGGATCAAGAAGAAATAGAGAATTTGAATAGACCAATCACCAGTAAGGAGATTGAAACAGTAATCAAAATCCTCCCCAAAAATAAAAGTCCAGGACCAGACGGCTTCCCTGGTGAATTGTACCAAACATTCAAAGAAGACTTAATACCTATCCTTCTCAAACTCTTCCAAAAAATTGAGGAGGGGGGGAAGCTCCCTAACTCATTCCATGAAGCTGACGTTACCCCGATACCAAAACCAGACAAGGACAACACAAAAAAAAGAAAATTACAGGCCAATATCACTGATGAACATCGATGCAAAAATCCTCAACAAAATACCAGCAAATCGCATACAACAATACGTTAAAAAGATTATACACCATGATCAAGTGGGATTTAATCCAGGTAGGCAGGGATGGTTTAACATTTGCAAATCAATCAACATGATACACCACATTAATAAAATGAAGAATAAAAATCACATGATCATCTCAATAGATGCAGAGAAAGCAGTTGACAAGATACAGCATCCATTTATGATAAAAACTCTGAATAAAATGGGGATAGAAGGAAAGTACCTCAACATAATAAAGGCCATATATGAGAAACCCACAGCTAATATCATCCTCAATGGTGAAAAACTGAAAGCTATCCCTCTAAGAACAGGAACCAGACAAGGATGCCCACTGTCACCACTCCTATTTAACATAGTACTGGAAGTCCTAGCCAGAGCAATCAGACAAGAGAAAGAAATAAAAGGGATCCAAATTGGAAAGGAAGAAGTGAAACTGTCACTATTTGCAGATGACATGATTTTGTATATAGAAAACCCTAAAGAATCCACCAGAAAACTTTTAGAAGTAATAAACGAATATGGTAAAGTTGCAGGATACAAAATCAACATACAAAAATCAGTTGCATTTCTGTACACTAACAACGAAGTAGCAGAAAGAGAAATTAAGAATACAATCCCATTTACAATTGCAACAAAAAGAATAAAATACCTAGGAATAAACTTAACCAAAGAGGTGAAAGATCTGTACACCGAAAACTATAAAACATTTCTGAAAGAAATTGAAGAAGACACAAAGAAATGGAAAGATATTCCGTGCTCTTGGATTGGAAGAATTAACATAGTTAAGATGTCCACACTTCCTAAAGCCATCTATAGATTCAATGCAATCCCTATCAAAGTTCCAACAACATTTTTCACAGAAATAGAACAAAGAATCCTAAAATTTATATGGAACAACAAAAGACCCCGAATAGCTGAAGGAATCCTGAGAAAAAAGAACAAAGCTGGAGGTATCACACTCCCTGATTTCAAAATATACTACAAAGCTATAGTAACAAAAACAGCATGGTACTGGCACAAAAACAGACACACAGATCAATGGAATAGAATCGAAAGCCCAGAAATAAACCCACACATCTATGGACAGCTAATCTTTGACAAAGGAGCCAAGAACATACAATGGGGAAAAGAAAGTCTCTTCAACAAATGGTGTTGGGAAAACTGGATAGCCACATGCAAAAGAATGAAAGTAGACCCTTACCTTACACCATGCACAAAAATTAACTCCAAATGGATTAAAGACTTGAATGTAAGACCTGAAACTATGAAACTTCTAGAAGAAAACATAGGCAGTACGCTCTTCGACATCGGTCTTAGCAACATCTTTTCAAACACCATATCTGACCGGGCAAGAGAAACAATAGAAAAAATAAACAAATGGGACTACATCAAACTAAAAAGCTTCTGCACAGCAAAAGAAACCATCAACAAAACGAAAAGACAACCTAACAATTGGGAGAAGATATTTGCAAACCATACATCTGATAAGGGCTTAATCTCCAAAATATATAAAGAACTCATGCATCTCAACAACAAAAAAACTAACAACCCAATTAAAAAATGGGCAAAAGACCTGAACAGACATTTCTCCAAAGAAGATATACAGATGGCCAACAGACACATGAAAAGATGTTCAAAATCACTAACTATCAGGGAAATGCAAATCAAAAGTACAATGAGATATCACCTCACGCCTGTCAGAATGGCTATAATTAACAAGACAGGAAACAACATGTGTTGGAGAGGATGTGGAGAGAAGGGAACTCTCATACACTGCTGGTGGGAGTGCAAACTGGTGCAGCCACTATGGAAAACAGTATGGAGATTCCTCAAAAAATCAAGGATAGAACTACCATATGATCCAGCTATTCCACTGCTGGGTATTTATCCAAAGAACTTGAAAACACCAATTTGCAAAGGTACACGCACCCCTGTGTTCATTGCAGCGTTATTCACAATAGCCAAGACTTGGAAGCAAGCTAAGTGCCCATCAAGGGACGAATGGATAAAGAAGATGTGGTATATATACACAATGGAATACTACTCAGCCATAAGAAACGATGAAATCCAGCCATTTGTGACAACATGGATGGACATTGAGGGTATAATGCAAAGTGAAATAAGTCAGAGGGAGAAGGTCAAATACCGTATGATTTCCTTCATTAAGTAGTAGATAATAACAACAATAAACAAACACATAGGGACAGAGATTGGATTGGTGGTTACCAGAGGGGAAGGGGGGAGGGAGGAGGGTGAAAGGGATAATTCGGCACTTGCGTGTGGTGATGGGTTGTAATTAGTATTTTGGTGGTGAACATGATGTAATCTATGGAGAAATAGAAGTATAATGATGTACACCTGAAATTTATACAATGTTATAAACCAACGTTACTGCAATAAACAGAAAATTAAAAAACAAAAACAAATAACACCTTTCCAGGGAAGGCCTCCCTCACCACTCTAGCTGAAATAGGAGTCCTCATCATACACTGATCCCTTACTGGCTTTATATTTCATCATGGCACTTGTCACCATCTGACAGTGTTGCTTGCTTGCTTGCTTCTCTGCCTCTCACAATTAGAATGTAAGCTCTGTGGGGGCAGGGTCTTTGTTTTATTCAGCGCTACAATCCCAGCATCTTAAATGTTGCCTGTCATATAGTAGGAACTCCATAAGCATTTGTTAAAATAGTGAAAGAATGGTGTTGTGATAGCTTGAAAGTACTGAGAGACATGGGACAGATAGCAATTCAGGCTGATACATCTGCTGAACTGCTAATCTTCTAGGAAGAGTGTGTGCTGTAATGACCTGTATATGTCATATGGTGTGAGAGATCTTGGGGATAAGGAGTAAGGCATCTCCCAGACTCTGCTTGTCTTCAGGGAGGACTTGTTTGCACAGATGCTTTTGGGCTGTGGCGTCTGGCTTACCTCCAGGCAGTTGGGTTTGTCAAGGGGGTGGAGTCCCCCTCCAGCTATCAGTGTGACTGCTCTGTTTTCTGACTCACCAGTTTCCTGTCCTAGGACATCCTTAAGCTCAGTTTTCTTCCAGTTACTGGGGAAAAGAGGAAAACTGGTTATTGAGAAAAAGCTCCACCATGTCCTGAGGGCCAGAGATTAGGCTCTAAAAACTTAGTTTTTCCTCAGACATTATGCCTTGAGACTGTGTTGTTTCTCTTGTGGAGGCCCCAAAAGGGTGGGTTCTGTAGGGGAGGAGTACTATCCTCTACCCACTCTGGGTCCTTTCTGGCTGGGCTACAAATTAAGTTGACATGAGACTGAATAGCAGGAGAAAATCAAACAAAGCTTTATAACATGTATACATGGGAGAGACCAGGGAAACTGAGTTTCTCAACAAAATGGCAGAGGTTCTCTTCTTAAATAGCATACTCAGGTAAAGACAAAGGAGGATGTTGGGGGTAGGGGAGTCAGCTATGGGAGATTACCAGAAAAGCACAGTAAACAAGAGTAGGCAGATTTAAGTCCAAGCCTTCTGCATTGATAAGAGTTTCTAAAGATAAGGTCATCCCCCCTTCTTCCTGGAACAGAAAGGGAGACACCTTTACAAATGGAGATTTCCCTTATAAATGTAAATGTCCCTTAGAAAGGATAACTTCTACTTTTACTTGGTTTTCACAGCTTTGATAAGAATGGGCTTAGCAAGGACCCTCCCAGTCTATCCCGTACCCAGAGTTATCTGTGGTCATGGCCTGTCTTGGGGACAGGCCTTCTATCTTAAATTCTTTTAGGCAGTTAGTGGGGATGGGGGGAGGTCAAAATTTCTTTCAGAGAAAATAATCAAGGTAAAGAGACATATGTTGAGGTAGCCAATTATGATTCCCATAGTTCCCTACGCTAGCATTTGACCTGGGAGTAGCAGTGAATCTGAAAGTCTCTTCTCTCTTTGCAACAAAGAACCCTCCCCCTCATCTATTTTCCCTCCAATGTCTTTTCATTTTCCCTCTTGATACTCTCTTGTTATGCAGCCACAGTATAGATGTGAGCTTGGGCCTGTGGCACTTGAGGGAAGCCTGTTCAGGGGATATCTGTGCAGAGACCCCATTCAATTATTCAGCTCAACAAATATTGAGGAAACTTGTCCACTGTTTTTGCTGCACACTCAGACAACAGTGTTGTCTTGCTTTGGCCTAGAAAGCACCAGGGCCAAGGAAAAATCTTTGCAGGCCCTGAGGAGGGTCTCTCCATTTTCTCCTGAGGGAAGAGACCACAAAGGAACTGTAAACAGAGAGACTCTAAATCCTGAGACCATTTTCTGAGGTTTTCTACATTTTCTTCTACTATTTTTTATGGTTTGAGGCTTTAAATGAAACTCTTTAATATGATTAGAATATATTTAGGTACACAGTATGAGTGACATTATAGCTCTTCCCCTCAAATGCTTATTTCTGCTGTAATACCATTTATTGAACAATCCACCTCTTCCCATTTGTTTGTGAGGCTTCCTTTATCCTGTGCTCAGTACATATATAGGTAGATCTATATAGATATAAATACAGTAAATGAATGAATCAATCAATCTCTCTTTCTATATATATCTGTTTCTGGGTTCTCTGTTCTGTTCCATTGACCTATGTAGCTATTTTTGTACCAGTACTATTCTAATGTTTGAATATCTATGATGTGTTTTAACATCTAGTTGTGCTAGTTCTTCCTCGTTACTCTTAGTTTTAAAAAATTGCCTGGTTATTTTTTGTGTGTGTGTGAGGAAGATTAGCCCTGAGCTAACATCTATTGCCAATCCTCCTCTTTTTGCTGAGGAAGACTAGCCCTGGGCTAGCATCCGTGCCCATCTTCCTCCACTTTATATGGGATGCCACCACAGCATGGCTTGACAAGCAGTGCGTCAGTGCGTCAGCCCGGGATCCGAACCCCAGGCCGCCGCAGCAGAGCATGCACACTTAACCACTACGCCACTGGGCCAGCCCCTGCCTGGTTATTTTTGACTGTCTATTCTTTCGGATGAATTTTAGAGTAACTTTCTCAAGAGCCAAACAAAACTCTATCACAATTTTATTTGGAAGTGCATTAAACATTCAATTTAATTTGGAAATAATATCTTCACAATATTGGGTCTTCTCATCTAGGAACATGGTATATCTCTCAATTTATTTACCCATTTCTTTATTTATCTCCATAAATTTTTGTAGATTTTTTCTTATTATATTTTTCTAATTGGTTATTATTAGTATACAGGAAAAATTGATTTTTGCCCATACTATCTTGTACGTAGCCACTTGACTGAACTCTTTTATCAATTCTAACAATTTCTCAGTTTATTCTCTTGAGTTTTTAAAGTAAACAATCATATTGTTTGCAAATAACTTGTAGCCTATTGGTTCCTGGACCAAGTTCAGGTATTAAGCTCTCATAAGGTAAACTCATATCCTATGGGTGCCAGATAATACATTGTAATTTTGAAACTGGGGGCCAACTTGCTTTAACTATACTCAGTTAGTTGTCTGTTGGCAAAAGTAGTTAGACAATGTATTACTAAAGCCCACCCTATAGATAACATCTCTGACACTTGGGTCACCATGGTAACAGGTGCTTAAGTTTTTCAGGAACTGAGAGTCGACTCCTTGCCCAGTTCAGGCTGGTTAAGACCACTGACTCATCAACTGGGCCTATGTGCATGACCAATAGGTGACTTTTTGATGCGAGGGGCCTGAAAATTCCACCCTGATATAATGCTAATGCCACCATTTTGTGAACATGCGTCCTATGAAGATCCATGAAGCTTGACTATGGTTACACAGATCATCAATTACTGCACTTTTCCTTACCTCCAATCATCTATTCCCACACTTCAGACCACCCTGCCCCCTTTATCCTATAAATACCCCTAATCGCTATTTTCAGGGAGGGGGATTTGCGATTTGTTCTTCTGTCTCCTTGCTTGGCTGCCTTGTGAATATATCTTTTCTCTGCTGCAAACTCGTCATCTCGGTGATTGGCATGTCATGCAATGGGCCTGGTTCAGTAACAGTTTGTTCCTGAAAACTCATCCCACACTGTAAAAATACCAAAATTGATAATGAAAATAAATGAAAAGAAAATATATACTTTTTGAAAACCCTTATTAACTGTGTACAACAAAGCACTAAATAGAAATGCTGCATCATAAATGCTTCTTTTGGGGGATTATTTTCCCCCAGGGGCTGGCTTAAGATGTCCATTGTGAATATATGAAGAACCACTGAATTATACACTTTAAAAGCGTAAATTATCTGGTACGTGAATTATATCTCAATTAAAAAAGAAAACAATACAAGTCCTTGAAGTTTGGAAGGAAGATGTCATATTTTTCTGCTAAATATTCCTCGAGTAAACATAAACATTCTTTATTACTCTTAGGACCTTCCAAGCGCATTTTAAAATAGAGTCATTTTTCTGGAAAGTTTTTGTTGTTGATGAGATGTGTATTGACACGATAAATATTTGGAGCAGGATAATTTCTATGGCAACTCTAACAGTGACCTCTTGCTCTCCTATTTCAATAAAATCTTTTATGGCTGAGTTCTTTCGAAAATTTAACAATTCAACCACTTCTGCTTTGTAGCCAGGCATTGGTTTGTATTTCTTGGCATTGTAGATTTGTGACAACATTAGATTGCAAAAATTCCTGTTTCGTTGATATTAGACAGCTGTTTGGAAATAGTAGCCTTCCTCTTCAATGATTTCAGTTAACTTTGCCAGGAACTTCTTCAATGCTTCTGTGCTGGCGCCTGCAGATATCCTGTTCCCCAATTCTGGTATTACAGCAAATAGTTCTCTTCCTATAGCTGTTAAACCAGAAGTATACTTTGTTCAGGATGAAATGTTTTCCTTGATATCTTACTCACCTATTTTTATGTGTTCTTAAGAGAGACAATGTTTTTGTCAAAATTGTTGCGTGGCTCACTGTGCTTTAATGGAGTCAAAAGTCAAAATATCATATTTCAATTTTAAGTTATAGCTTTTTAAAAAATTGATTTGGCATTTCTTTTCTCATATATTGGAGAGAGTGAAAAAATTTTCGGATTTGAAGAAATCTGACCAGAAAAAAGATGAAGAGTGCTGTAAACGGAATCAGATATTGTCACTTCCTCATTCCAGACTTTTCAGTGGTTTCCCATCTAACTCAGAATAGCATCCAAAGTACTTACCATGACCTCAAAGACCTTATGTATTTTGACCCCTGCCTACCCCTCCTACCCTGTTCTTATTCTTCTCCTTGTTCACCCACACCTCAGCTTACTATCAATTGATGTTGTATCAGTGTCAATAGGAGTTTGGGTATTACTGTGGGGATTTTAGCTGTGATAAGAAAGGAGTCACCTCTAAATGTAATTCTGTTGCCTTCTTTCCCATATTTATTCCTCTCAATTTCATTTCACTTGTTATTTCTTTGGCCAGGAATTGAAAATAGCAGTAAATAACTGTGTTGATAAGGGATATTCTTGGTTTGTTTCTGATTTTAATGGAAATGTCTATAGGGTTTCATCATTGTGTGATATTGGCTATTGATTTGAGATAAATACCATTTACGATATTATGGAAGTATCTTCTTTTTTTTTTTTTTTTTAAAGATTTTATTTATTTTATTTTTCCCCCCAAAGCCCCAGTGGATAGTTGTATGTTGTAGCTGCACATCCTTCTAGTTGCTGTATGTGGGACTCGGCCTCAGGATGAACGGAGAAGTGGTGCCTCGATGCGCACCCGGGATCCGAACCCGGGCCACCAGCATCGCAGCGCGCGCACTTAACCACCAAGCCACAGGGCCGGCCCTGGAAGTATCTTCTATTCCTAGGTTTTAAAGAGTTTTTAATCAAGAATGGACATTTAATTTTATTTTGTGCTTTTTTTAGCATGTATTAAGATGATGGTACAGTTTTTCTTTGTTGACCCATTGTGTCATAGGAATAGATTTCCTAATATTTAACCATATTTGCATTCCTGGGATAAACTTTCTTGGTGGTGGAGCATTCTGTTAAGGGAATTCTGAATCCAATTTATTCTTATTTTATTTAAGAGGTTTATATCTTTGTTTATAAGTGATATTATTCTATAGTTTCTTTTTTGGCGTGTGTACTGTCTCTGTTTTGGATCAGGTACTATCAATGAAAACACTTGAAGGAAATAAGCCATCTTGGCAGCCTTCTCTGAGGTAGGTACAATGGTTCCATTTGCTCTGGATGGCGCTTTGTACATAATCAAAAATTTATTAATCCTTCACACTTTATACAAAAATTAATTCAAAATGGATCATGGGCTTAAATATAAAATGTAAAACTAGAAAAATTTTAGAGAAGCACATGGGAGAAAATCTTGGGGACCCAGGGCTTGGTGAATGGTTCTTAGACATGACACCAAAAACAAGATCCATGTAGTAGGCTGAATAATTGTCCCCCTAAAATGTCCATGTCTTACTCCCTGAAACTTGTGATTTTGCATCTTACATGGCCAAAGGGACTTTGCAGGTATGATTAAGTTAAGAGATGGGGGAGATTATTGTAAATAATCTATGTGGGCCAAATGTAATCACAAGGGTCCTTATAGGAGGGAGGCAGGAAGGTAAGACTCAGATGTGAGACAGAAGCAGAAGTCGGAGTGATGACTTTGCTGGAAGAGGGTCATGAAGCAAGGAATGTGGACAGCCTCTAAAAGCAGGGAAAGGGAAGGAATGGATTCTCCTCTAGAGCCTCCAGAAGGAACACAACCTTGCCAACACCTTGATTTGAGCCCAGTGAGACTCTTTTTCAGGCTTCTGACCTCCAGAATTGTAAGATAATAAATTAGTTGTTTTAAGCCACTATGTTTGTGGTAATTTGTTACAGCTGCAATAGAAAACTGATACAATTCATAAAAGAAAATTTTGATAAATTGGACTTCACCAACACTAAAAATATTTTCTCTGCAAAAGACCCTGTTAAGAGGATGAAAAGACAAGCTACACACTGCGAGAAAGCATCTGCAAACCATATATCTAACAAAGGAATAGTATCTAGAATATATAAGGAACTCTCAACAGTAAAAATCTAATCAATACAATTAGAAGATGGGCAAAAGACATGAAGAGACATTTCACGAAGAGGATATATAGATGGCAAATAAGCACATGAAGAGATGTTCAACATCATTAGCCATTAGGAAAACTGTAGTGTAAGTGCCTAAAAATTAGCTTTTTTGATTGTAATGCAAGTGCCTGACATTAAGCTTTTGATTGCTGAGGCATCCATTTTAAAGACATCCATCTTGAATAAACATGTTGCCAGCTACACACTAGATAAAGAGCCAGGCTGCCACACCCATGAAGTTCTCCTTTTAGAAAGCCCTGGGTGGCCCAGATGATGACTGCTTGCGTGACCCTGCTTTTCCCTCCTGCGCTTTAATTCCCACTCTCATGTTTTAAATTCACCGATAAAGAGTGAACCCATGAAACCCTGGGCACCCCACCCTCAACCTCAATAAAGGCAGAACCCCAGGTCTGCACACTTTCTTTCTTATCTTTTTTTTTAATTTTTTGTTTATTGCAGTAACATTGGTTTATGACATTGTAAAAATTTCAGGTGTACATCATTGTACTTCTATTTCTGCATGGACTACATCATGTTCACCACCAAAATACTAATTACAACCCATCACCACACACATGTACCGAATTATCCCTTTCACCCTCCTCCCTCCCCCCTTCCCCTCTGGTAACCACCAATCCAATCTCTGTCCCTATGTGTTTGTTTATTGTTGTTATTATCTACTACTTAATGAAGGAAATCATACGGTATTTGACCTTCTCCCTCTGACTTATTTCACTTTGCATTATACCCTCAATGTCCATCCATGTTGTCACAAATGGCTGGATTTCATCGTTTCTTATGGCTGAGTAGTATTCCATTGTGTATATATACCACATCTTCTTTATCCATTCGTCCCTTGATGGGCACTTAGCTTGCTTCCAAGTCTTGGCTATTGTGAATAACGCTGCAATGAACACAGGGGTGCGTGTACCTTTGCAAATTGGTGTTTTCAAGTTCTTTGGATAAATACCCAGCAGTGGAATAGCTGGATCATATGGTAGTTCTATCCTTGATTTTTTGAGGAATCTCCATACTGTTTTCCATAGTGGCTGCACCAGTTTGCACTCCCACCAGCAGTGTATGAGAGTTCCCTTCTCTCCACATCCTCTCCAACACATGTTGTTTCCTGTCTTGTTAATTATAGCCATTCTGACAGGCGTGAGGTGATATCTCATTGTACTTTTGATTTGCATTTCCCTGATAGTTAGTGATTTTGAACATCTTTTCATGTGTCTGTTGGCCATCTGTATATCTTCTTTGGAGAAATGTCTGTTCAGGTCTTTTGCCCATTTTTTAATTGGGTTGTTAGTTTTTTTGTTGTTGAGATGCATGAGTTCTTTATATATTTTGGAGATTAAGCCCTTATCAGATGTATGGTTTGCAAATATCTTCTCCCAATTGTTAGGTTGTCTTTTCGTTTTGTTGATGGTTTCTTTTGCTGTGCAGAAGCTTTTTAGTTTGATGTAGTCCCATTTGTTTATTTTTTCTATTGTTTCTCTTGCCCGGTCAGATATGGTGTTTGAAAAGATGTTGCTAAGACCGATGTCGAAGAGCGTACTGCCTATGTTTTCTTCTAGAAGTTTCATAGTTTCAGGTCTTACATTCAAGTCTTTAATCCATTTGGAGTTAATTTTTGTGCATGGTGTAAGGTAAGGGTCTACTTTCATTTTTTTGCATGTGGCTATCCAGTTTTCCCAACACCATTTGTTGAAGAGACTTTCTTTTCCCCATTGTATGTTCTTGGCTCCTTTGTCAAAGATTAGCTGTCCATAGATGTGTGGGTTTATTTCTGGGCTTTCGATTCTATTCCATTGATCTGTGTGTCTGTTTTTGTGCCAGTACCATGCTGTTTTTGTTACTATAGCTTTGTAGTATATTTTGAAATCAGGGAGTGTGATACCTCCAGCTTTGTTCTTTTTTCTCAGGATTCCTTCAGCTATTCGGGGTCTTTTGTTGTTCCATATAAATTTTAGGATTCTTTGTTCTATTTCTGTGAAAAATGTTGTTGGAACTTTGATAGGGATTGCATTGAATCTATAGATGGCTTTAGGAAGTGTGGACATCTTAACTATGTTAATTCTTCCAATCCAAGAGCACGGAATATCTTTCCATTTCTTTGTGTCTTCTTCAATTTCTTTCAGAAATGTTTTATAGTTTTCGGTGTACAGATCTTTCACCTCTTTGGTTAAGTTTATTCCTAGGTATTTTATTCTTTTTGTTGCAATTGTAAATGGGATTGTATTCTTAATTTCTCTTTCTGCTACTTCGTTGTTAGTGTACAGAAATGCAACTGATTTTTGTATGTTGATTTTGTATCCTGCAACTTTACCATATTCGTTTATTACTTCTAAAAGTTTTCTGGTGGATTCTTTAGGGTTTTCTATATACAAAATCATGTCATCTGCAAATAGTGACAGTTTCACTTCTTCCTTTCCAATTTGGATCCCTTTTATTTCTTTCTCTTGCCTGATTGCTCTGGCTAGGACTTCCAGTACTATGTTAAATAGGAGTGGTGACAGTGGGCATCCTTGTCTGGTTCCTGTTCTTAGAGGGATAGCTTTCAGTTTTTCACCATTGAGGATGATATTAGCTGTGGGTTTCTCATATATGGCCTTTATTATGTTGAGGTACTTTCCTTCTATCCCCATTTTATTCAGAGTTTTTATCATAAATGGATGCTGTATCTTGTCAACTGCTTTCTCTGCATCTATTGAGATGATCATGTGATTTTTATTCTTCATTTTATTAATGTGGTGTATCATGTTGATTGATTTGCAAATGTTAAACCATCCCTGCCTACCTGGATTAAATCCCACTTGATCATGGTGTATAATCTTTTTAACGTATTGTTGTATGCGATTTGCTGGTATTTTGTTGAGGATTTTTGCATCGATGTTCATCAGTGATATTGGCCTGTAATTTTCTTTTTTTTGTGTTGTCCTTGTCTGGTTTTGGTATCGGGGTAACGTCAGCTTCATGGAATGAGTTAGGGAGCTTCCCCCCCTCCTCAATTTTTTGGAAGAGTTTGAGAAGGATAGGTATTAAGTCTTCTTTGAATGTTTGGTACAATTCACCAGGGAAGCCGTCTGGTCCTGGACTTTTATTTTTGGGGAGGATTTTGATTACTGTTTCAATCTCCTTACTGGTGATTGGTCTATTCAAATTCTCTATTTCTTCTTGATCCAGTTTTGGAAGGTTGTATGATTCTAAGAATTTATCCATTTCTTCCAGATTGTCGAATTGGTTGACATATAGCTTTTCATAGTATTCTCTTTTAATCTTTTGTATTTCTGAGGTGTCTGTTGTAATTTCTCCTCTTTCATTTCTGATTTTACTTATTTGAGTCTTCTCTCTTTTTTTCTTGGTGAGTCTAGCTAAAGGTTTGTCAATTTTGTTTATCTTTTCAAAGAACCAGTTCTTGGTTTTACTAATTTTTTCTATTGTTTTTTTGGTCTCTATTTCATTTATTTCTGCTCTGATTTTTATTATTTCCCTTCTTCTACTGATTTTGGGCTTTGTTTGTTCTTCTTTTTCCAGTTCCTTTAGGTGCATTGTTAGATTGTTTATTTGAGATTTTTCTTGTTTGTTGAGATAGGCCTGTATCGCTATATACTTCCCTCTTAGAACCGCTTTTGCTGTATCCCATAAATTCTGGCATGTCGTATTTTCATTTTCATTTGTCTCCAGGTATTTTTTGATTTCTTCTTTGATTTCTTCGTTGACCCAGTCGTTGTTCAGTAGCATTTTGTTTAATCTCCACATATTTGTGGCTTTTCTGATTTTCTTCCTATAGTTGATTTCTAGTTTCATACCATTGTGGTCAGAAAAGATGCTTGGTATTATTTCAATCTTCTTAAATTTATGGAGACTTGTTTTGTGGCCTAATATGCGATCAATCCTGGAGAATGTTCCATGTGCATTTGAAAAGAACGTATATTCTTCGGTTTTTGGATGGAATGCTCTGTATATATCTACTAGGTCCACCTGTTCTAGTGTATCATTTAAGGCCAATGTTTCCTTATTGATCTTCTGTTTGGATGATCTATCTATTGGTGTAAGTGAAGTGTTAAAGTCCCCTACTATTATTGTGTTACTGTCTATTTCTGTTTTTATGTCTGTTAATAATTGCTTTATATATTTAGGTGCACCTACATTGGGTGCGTAGATATTTACAAGTGTTATATCCTCTTGTTGGATTGTTCCCTTGATCATTATGTAATGCCCTTCTTTGTCTCTTTTTACAGTTTTTGTTTTAAAGTCTATTTTGTCTGATATGAGTACTGCTACCCCAGCTTTCTTTTCATTGCCATTTGCGTGGAGTATCTTTTTCCATCCCTTCACTTTCAGTTTGTGAGTGTCTTTAGGTCTGAAGTGTGTCTCTTGTATGCAGCATATATATGGATCTTGTTTTTTTTATCCAATCAGCCACCCTATGCCTTTTAATTGGGGCATTTAGTCCATTGACGTTTAAAGTAGCTATTGATAAGTATGCACTTACTGTCATTTTTTAACTTTTTGTTTTTCTCAGTGTTTTGGTAGTCCTTCTCTGTTCCTTTCTTCTTCTATACAGAATTGATGGTTTCTTTAGTTTGACCTCTGTCTGAAAGCTCTACTCTTGAACTCTCCTCCTTCCTCCCTTTATGTTTTTGATATCATATCTAACCTCTTTTTTGTGCATTTTTATCCATCACCTTCTTATCATGGAAATAGATAATTTTTCCTATTTGTGGTCTTCTCTTTTCCCCCTAAATCAGTCCCTTTAACATTTCTTGTAGCACTGGTTTCTTTGTGACAAACTCCTTTAATTTTTGCTTGTCTGGGAAATTTTTGATCTCTCCTTCCATTTTGAATGATAACCTTGCTGGGTAGAGTATTCTTGGCTGTAAGTTTTTTCCTTTTAGCACTTTAAATATATCATGCCATTCTCTTCTAGCCTGTAAGGTTTCTGCTGAGAAGTCAGCTGATAGCCTTATGGGGTTTCCTTTGTATGTACCTTGACTTTCTCTTGCGGCTTTTAGGATTCTCTCTTTATCTTTAATTCTGGACATTTTGATTATGATGTGTCTTTGTGTCAGCCTCTTTGGGTTTATCTTGTTTGGGGCTCTCTGTGCTTCCTGTACCTGGATGGCTGTTTCCTTCCTTAGGTTAGGGAAGTTTTCATCTATTATTTCTTGAAATAGATTCTCTGCCACTTTGTCTCGCACTTCTCCTTCCAGGACACCTATAACACGGATGTTAGTGTGCTTGATGTTGTCCCAGAGGTCCCTTAGACTCTCCTCACTCTTTTTAATTCTTTTCTCTTTTACCTGTTCAGCTTGGGTAATTTCTTCTAGTCTTTCTTCCAGCTCACAGATCCGTTCTTCTGTATCCTCTACTCTGCTTTTGAGTCCCTCTAGTGAATTTTTCATTTCCAGTATTGTATTCTTCATTTCTGATTGGTTCTTTTTTATATCTTCCATTTCTTTGTTGACATTCTCACTTAGTTCATCTATTTTTCTCCCCACATCAGTGAGCATCCTTAACACTCTTTGTTTGAACTCTCTGTCGGGTAGGTTGCTCAGTTCTGTTTCACTTAGCTCCTTTTCTGGGGTTTTTTCCAGTTCCCTTACTTGGAATGTATTTCTTTGCCTCCCCATTTTGCCTCTTTCCCTGTGCTTGTGTCTATGTATTAGGTAGGTCAGCTATGTCTCCTGCTCTTGGATAGGTGACCTTATGTAAGTGATGGCTTAGGAGGCCTTCAGTGTGCTTCCCTCAGTTCTCAATGTTCCAGGGGTGACCCCTATGTGGGCTACATGTGTCCTTCTGTTGTGGCCTGTTTGCTCTCCCTGTAGGCACCCAGGGAGGCTGAGTTATGCTCCTTGCCAGCTGTTGTAATGCTCAGCTGCTTGTAGTTGTTGTGGGCCCTTCAGTCTCTTTATCAGGTGTGGGGAGCCCCAGCACAGTAGGCTGTAAGTTCTAATACCACATTTGTGTTGCAGTATTTCTTTTAAGTGAGTAGGCCCCCAGCGTGGCAGGTTGTTAGGCTCACGGCCTTACAATTGCTATAAGCCTCCAGCCTTTAGGTCTCTTGTCAGCTCTCTGAGGATTGCAGCTGGGTGGGGCTGGCCTCAGGCACGGGAGCACTCAATTGTTTCAGGCTTTGGAAGGTGGGGCAAACCCCCTATGTGGGTCTTTGAGAAGCACAAGTCTTCTGCAGCTGACAAGCCCTGCCGCCCACAGGTCCACACACAGTCAACACAGTCCTGCCCCATGTGCGTGCCCCGACCACCTGATGAGGACCCAGTCTCTCCACGGCGGGAGCCCCACACACTCCACCACTGCCGCACACTCTCCACCCGCTCCTTGTGCACGCCCTCCCCCCCTGAAGTGGGCTCAGTTGCCAGTCACCAATCTATGCAGACCCACAAGTTGCCTGAGGGCTTGTTGTTAGGTGGGGCCAGTCTCTAGGGTGGGCTGCCTGCCCTGGCTGAGCTGGATTAAATCGGTGCTCTAGCGGGTGGGGCAGACCCCAGGCCAGCAGGCCCCAGGGAGAACTCCAATGGCGTCTGTGTCAGCACGCCCACACCAGGCCACAACAATGGCCGCCGCCAATGTCCCAGTCCCTGGAGAGGACTCCCCTCTCACCGAGATGCACTCAGGGCCTATTAGGTGAGTCTCTTTTCACCAAAGCACTGTGCACCTTTCTTTCTGGTGATTTTAGGTTGCTTTCTGAAGCGGGTAAGTTTGCGCGTGGGCCCTTTAACAGCCAGTTTTAATTTCTTTGTGAACCGGGTTTTCTGGGGGTATTCCCCAATGTTTTAGTAGCAGGCAAAGTCAGATATTCTACCACTCATCTGGGTCCACAAAATGCCCACAGCGGGGGCGCTCCCCGGCTCAGGGCCCCGCTCCTCCAGGGAGGGCTGCGTACCTTTGGGCTGCTCTGGGGTGGCCGTGAGGCGCTGTGGCTAGTGAAGGCAGCATTTTTCCTCTCCAGAAGGGAGTTTCTGCCTCTTCTACCTCAGTTAGGATTGTCTGTTGTTGCAGGAGTTCCTCTTATCCAGTTTTCAGTTCTGTCTCAGGGGTAATTTTTCCACGAGTAGCTGTAAATTGGCTGTGTCCGCGGGAGGAGGTGAGTTTAGAGTCTGCCTACGCCACCATCTTGACTTCCTCTCCCCTGGAAAGGTGTTATTTGAACAGAGATCTGAATGAAGTGAGGCAGCCAGTCATGTTAATGCTGGGGGAAGAGCAGTCCTAGCAGAGGGACCAGCAAGGACAAAAAGCCTAAAGGGACTCTACTTGGCTTGTTCAGGAAACAGCAAGATTGCCTGGAAACTGGTTGGAGTGGAATGAACAGGGGGAGAATGGAAGATGAGGTAGGAGGGGGACAGGGGATAGATCAAATAGGACCTCACAAGTCAACGAAGTGGCTTTGGATTTTCAACTAAGTGAGATGAGGAGTTGTTGGAAGTTTTAAGTTCTTTGTATTATGAAAAATTTTAAACATATACAAAAGTAGAGAGAAGAGTATAATGAACCTCCATAAACTTATCACCCAGATTCAACAATTATCAAGATACTGCTGCTTGCTTCATCTATTCCAAATTTTCCTTTTTTTAGCTGAAGTGTTTTAAAGCAAATTTCACCGTTATGTATGTCACAACTAAAAAAATATGACCATTTTCTTGTATAACAGTAAAGCCATTATCACACTTAAAAAATTAACTATAATTCCTTCATATCATCTACTACTCAGACCATAGTCAAATTTCTCTTATTGCCTTCAAAATGGTTTTTTTTACAGTTGATTTATGATGTCCCAGAAATTATTTTAATCTAGACCAGTACTCTCTATCCTCTCCCCTTTTTTTATACCACTAACTTCTTGAAGAAACTAGATCCTGTCCTGTAAAAAGTCCCATATTCTGGATTTGTCTGTTGGCCTCCTCATGGTGTCTTTTAACCTGTTTCTTTATTCCTCTGATTTCCTGTAAACTGGAAGTTAGCCAGAGGCTTGTTTAAATTCAGGTTCAACTTCGGAGGTTAGAATACTTTATAGGTAGGTATTTCCCTTTGGAGTTATCCCCTTTTTAGTGCTTCTAAGATTGATCTGAAGTGTGGGTGATGATAGCTTCATCTTTTTGTTAACAATCCACATCAACCGTTCACCTCATGGTTTTAGCAGTCAATGAGGATTGTTGTATGCCACAATTATTTCATCAGAGGTTGTACAATAATGTTTTTCTATTTCTATCATTCTGTCCACACTTATTAGCTCACATAATGCAGTATATTGATAAATCTCACTTCCAACTCCACCCCCTCTAACCTGTTCCTTCCCTCTCCCTACAGGTAAGCATTTTTGTTAATTTGGGCTTTTTTTTTCTAGAGTTCTTTCTGCAGGTAGAAGCATTTGCATGTATATGTATATATTTGTATCCCCCCCTTCTTGACAAAAAGTTGCATTACTGTATATGCTATTCTGTATCTTGCTTTTGTCACTTAAACGTATCCTAGAAATCACTCCATATCTGTGTCTCCAGATCTTCCTTATTATTGGTTTTGAGCAATGGAATGGCAAAATCCGGCATAGTTTAAGCCTTCCTCTAGCTGCCTTGTAAAAAATATAATTTAAAAGGGCAAATACCAAAGCAGGGAGATCATTAAGAGGTTGCTACAATAGTCTAGGGAGACATGGTGATGAGCCATCTTGGATCATGCAAATGAGGGCAATACCCTAGGGATGTAGGGGCCAGCCCCTGACAGCTTCACTGAGTAGACCTGCACAACAGCTCATACACCTCATGGTGTCTGAAAGAGAGAGAAATAGATCTTCATCTTATTTAAGCTACAGTTTATTTTGGATCTCTGTCACATGCACTGAACCTACATCCTAACTAGTAGAAATCATTTGAGTTCTAACATGCTCTGATTATTATGACTGGGAGTCAAGACAACTGGCTTCTTGTCTTGACTGTATTGGTTACATAACCTTGAGCAGAGAAGAGGTGAGTGGATGTTCAAGGTAGAGGTAACAGCATGGGTGAGGTTTCAGAGGCTGTGTAATTTGGCCTAATCTCATAAGCAATAGAGAGCCTCTGAAAGTGACAAGTACAAGAAGAATTTTCAAAAGATGAAGTGGGTAGTAGAATAGAAAGGAAAAGAAACCAGAGACCAGGAGACCAGAATAGGAACCCAGCCCTCGGCCTTGCTTCTACCCAACAGGCAGTCATTGATAACCCATGATAACTTACTTCCTCAGACTTACCATCGCTAACCCTACCACCACCTCTCTGACTCTACTTCCTACTATTTTCTCTACTTGCTACTAATTCCACTCCAACCACGCTGACCAGCTTGCTGTTTCTTGAATAAATTCCTTGAACAAATATACCCCTGCCTTAGGGCCTTTGTACTTGCTATTCCCTCTGTCTGGAATGGTTCTTCCCCTAGATAGCTACATGCCTTCTCTTACCAATCTTACTAAAATGGCAGCCCACTCCCCATCCCTCTTACTCTGATTTCTTTTACTTCACAGAATGTATCACCACTTGAAATTTTATTATATATTTATTTCTTTGTTGTTGTCTTCCTTCCCTAGAATATAAGCATCATGAGGACAGGGATTTTGTCCAGTTCACCACTATAACCCCAGCACTTAGAACACTGCATAAAACTTAGTCGCACACAATAAATATTTGTTGAATGAATGAATGCGATATAAAATAGATTTCACTTAAGTCCTTCTACTAGTACTTTACTTCAAGGAGTCTTAGCTAGAGAAAATGTGAGCTGACAGAGGGGAGGAGGGGAGGGCTAGAATGGAAGAGTCAGCACTGAGACTAAAAAAATGGGGGAAGGAGCTTGAAGAGGAGCTAAAAGTCTTAGGTCAGCCCCATTTGCAGACTGAAAAGCACTCATATCAACTTTTGTGGAGATTTTTAAGTTTTCTGTAACTAACTAAACCTGCTATTTTTGCATCCTTGTCTTTTTCCCAAAGTTATGAAAATTTTTTAAGAATAACAAACTTTTAAACTTTTGGAAGAAAATATAGAAAAATATCTTCATAATCTTAGAGTGGGGAAGAATTTATTAAACAACACATAAAAAGTATAAAACTTAAAAGAAAAGATTGATAAATTCAACCACATTAAAACTGAGAACTTTAAAAAAATCTCTAAAGAAAGGGAAAATATAATCTACGAACTAGGAGAAAGATCATTCATTCGACAAATATTAGCGAGTGTCTACTGTGTGCCAGGCACTGTGAATGGCCCTTAGGATAAATCAGTGAACAAATCAGGACAAAATCCCTGCCCTTGAGGAGCCTTCTATTGAAATGTATGCGTTGATTACTACAGGCCAGGCACAGTTCTAAGTATTTTACATATATTAACTGACGTAATAGGCACAATAACTCTATGAATTAGGTACTCCATAGATGAGAAAAGTGAAGCTCAAAGAGGTTAAAGAAACTGAGGCATGGAGAGGTTAATTGCCTGAGATCACAGTTAGTAAAGGCTAGAGCTGGGATTTGAACCCAGGCAGTCTAGCTCCGGAGCCCATGTCCTCTATACCTTATTGCAAATTGGTATAGTGACATTCACAGCACCTAACTGACAAAGGATTAGTATGTGGACTATATCAAGAGCTCCTAAAAATCAATAAGAGAAAAGCAACCAATAGAAAAATGAGTAAAAGACATAATTAGGTATTTTCCAGAAGAAATATGGCCCATAAACGTATGAACTGATGCTCAACCTCTTTAGTAATCAGGGAGATACAAGTTAAATACGCAATAAGGTATTGCGTACACTAAACTGATTGGCAAAAATTAAAGTCAGTTAAAGCCAAGTGTTAGGATATGGAGCAATATGAACTCACAGTCTGACGGGAGCATGTGACACAATCACTTTGGAAAACAATCTAGCATGTTCTAGTAAAACTGAATCTGCACAGCACCTATGACTCAGCAGTTCTACTCCTAGGCATATATCCTAGAGAAACTTACACGCTGAGCACCAGAAGACATGTATAAGAATGTCCTAGAAGCATGGTTCATAATAGGAAAAACAAGCTGGAAACAACCCAAACATCCATCAATAAGAACATGTATGAATAAATCATGGTACATCCATGCATATTCATACAATGGAATACAAAAAGCAGAGCTACATATTTCAACAAAGATGAATCTCAAAATCTTAGTGTTGAGTGAAAACAATCAAGTCACAGAGGAATACATATTATATGTGTATATATGTATATATATATACACACACAAAAGTAGGCAAAACTAAGCAATGTTTTATTTAGGGAGATGTATACATATATGATGAAATTACAAATAAAAGCAAGGAAATAATAGAAAAATACAACAGTATAGTAGTTATTCATAGTGGGAGAGGACTAGGAAGAATGAGATTAGGGAGAGGCACACAGGGGCCTTCAAAGCTACTGGTAGCATACTATTTCTTTAGCTGCGTGATAAACATACGTGTTCTCATTACTATTCTTTCAACTGTTTTATATGTATGATATATTTCACAATAACACAAAGAAAAATCCTAGCTGATCTGAAAAGGATTATGTACTCTTTTCAGAAACAAGAAGGCTGGGGAGGAGCCGGAAGGCCAGGCCTATTTCTGTTAGTCCCCACTTTGTTCCATGTCAGATCTCTTGATGTTGACTAGACTACTAGGGCTTCCTCCTGGCACCCCACACTTGGTCTGTGCCCTCCATACCAGTCCTTCTCCAGTAGTCACAAATTAGTAGCCCTTGGGCCAAGTCTGTTTGCAGTTGTGTTTTGTTTAGACAGCACAGTTATTGCTGTTTTTAAAATTTGAAATGGTTTAGAAAAAGAAAACACATACACATATACATACATACATATATACATACATTCATAGAGAGAGAGATAAAATAAATATGCGAAATATTGACAATTATTGAATTGAAGAGGGAGATGATATACAGGTGTGTATTATACTATTCGTTCAACTTTCCTGCATGTTTGAAATTTTTGATAAGAAAAAGTTGGGAAAACTAACTTTGAAGGCCTTTAAAAGGAGCATGCCCTCTCTAGGTCACCACAATCCCCACCATTCCCTATTAAATAACTCTCAGTTTGTTCCCTCATTTCTAGGACCTCTGGTCCCTTGAGACATTTAAGCTTGTAGGTCATGGCCCCTCCTAGATTTCCCTGTTTCCTGCAGGTAAACAGGTCATGGTGTAGCGACATGACAGGCATTTCTCTCATTCTCATGGGCTGAGTAAATCATACATGAAGTTTCATTTTTTAGAACAGGTTAAGGACAATACAAGATGATGTAATTCCCCACTACCCTGCAGTGGAGAGGGCAGCCCTCTCCACCCACCTCCCAGCAGCTGCAGTAACTTTGGCAAGTGTACTATACCTTATAAGATAAAGCTGGGGCCTTGAAAGTCAGCCACACCAGTTAGCTTCTCCCAGAAGATAAGATAAAGAATTTTATGATTCTTTATGACTCTTGTAGTCTCTCTGGAACCAAAGGTGAAAAGGGTGGGAAAATAAGATCTTCCAGCAACATCAAGGGGCCAGTGGGGTAAACTACTGTATCAGGGATATAATGAATGAGATAAATGGCTGTCACCTGTGCCTGGACTTGTGACTTATAAAGAATCCCTTGAGGGTGCATAGGCACCAGAGAGTTTCAGCCAATAGACTGCTCCTCATCAGACTGACAGGTTCTTTGTCCCGCAGAGTCCATTGACATCAGGGAAACTGAAGCAGCTTCTCAGTTAGTGTTTGCCCAGCCACATTCGGTGATATGATAGGTTCTTTCTTTGCAAACTCTGGGTCTCACTCTTGCAGCCATCATACCGCACTAAACAAATCCTCGAACCCTGCCACCCCCAGTTTGGCTATTTCTGCACACATCACACAGCATGAATTCATCCAATTGTTTAGCATGCAAAACAGGTATAGAAGGAGTAGGCAGGTAACCAGAGTCAGGCAGTGTCACTTGGGGGATGCGGGGGTTGGCCAGTGACCCTCCACGACAGGCGAGACCAGCATGCCAAAGCAGGTGGGGAAATGGCAAGAACCCTGTCTGATTATTCTAATCACCTGGATAGAGCAGTCAAGATCACTTGCCTTTCTGATCTCCACCCACCTTTGATCTAGGACTAGACGTGAGTGGTTTCCACTGGCTGTGTCACCTTTTGGAATGGTCTTGCCTTTTGGTATATTCTTACCTTGACCTCCACACCTTGCTGACTTCCCAGATCTTAGAACTTCAACTTGTTTCTGATGTCTAGATCTCCAGGGCCGGCCCCGTGGCTTAGCAGTTAAGTGCGTGCGCTCCGCTGCTGTCGGCCCAGGTTCGGATCCCGGGCGCGCACCAACGCACCGCTTCTCTGGCCACGCTGAGGCCGTGTCCCACATACAGCAACTAGAAGGATGTGCAACTATGACATACAACTATCTACTGGGGCTTTGGGGGGAAAATAAATAAATAAATAAAATTAGATCTCCATATGACCATGGAATTGGCTTAGGGGAATATTGATGTCTGTCCATTCTTCTCCATGACCTGCTTTGGCTGTTTGCTGTCTACAGCCTATTGTGACAGAGCTCCCTTGAAGATTTGATGCTGCTCTGACGAATCCTTACCAGGACAGGGACTGAAGATAAGGGAAAGAATTCTTTTACCAAAGCTGTAGCATTAAGAAGATACCTTCTGGCCTCTGAGAAGGAAGTGAAGGCCAAGACCAGACAATTAGCTGCTAAATTGTGACACAGGGGCAAGACAGTACTTCTCGTGTATAGTGCTTAAGAGGGAAATCCCTACTGTAAAAATATGGATCAATAAAGATAGATAGATACAGAAGAGGGGCATCCATAAAACAATGATGAGAGTGTGTCATCAACCAAGGATTATGATTAATACAATTCTGTGCAGTCACATTAAAAAGAGAGAGAGAAAAGAAAGGATCTTACTAACAACCAGTTCTCACATTCCCAGGTTTCCTAATTTCTTTTGGCCATCACTCCATTTTCTTTGATACATTTCAGGGTGGCCAGGACCACCCACATACCAAGAAAATCCCTAGACTAGGAAATTGCATTCACTCTCCCCCATAGTTCAGATAAGACTAGATTAATTTTTTTCTCAAAAAGAAAAGAAAACAATATGAAAGTATAGAAACCAACATGTTGATAAAACAGATTTCTTATCCTAGTTTTTCCTGGGTACAGGCTGATCTCAGTGATCCACAGCTTACAAGTCCCATTTTTCTACATTTCACCTCAGTCCTGGACTTGGTTTGCATTTAAATGTTCCCTGAGCTTGAGCTGAGGTGAATCTAAGCAGCAGCCCTGCCGGGTCTAGTAGGATTTGGGGAGCCTTCATGAAACCTGTTTCCTGAACTATTTGGAGAAGAGGGTCAAGCCCTTTCTTCAGACCCAGTCATCTCCTTGGAGAGAGAGGTTGATTCTGCTGACCCAGCTACCTGGTCCCTGGACCCTACCTAGGTTAACAAAGGCTTGAGAAAGTGTCCCAGTAAATCCTAAAAACTGCTGGGAGAGAGGAAACTGAGCAGTGCCACTGAAAAGGCTGTGGGTAAGTGAGGGTTTCTTATCAGTGACCATTCACCTACTATTAAAGGACCTAGAAGTCTGACCAGCTGGTGAAAGAGGCATGTCTAGAAATTAGTGCTTCCTCCATAATAGGAGATTGGTCAAATGAATCATGGCATATCCATACAATGAAAGGCTATGTATGGTTGATGTTATAGAAGAAAATTGACATGAAGAATGTCCATGATATACCGTTAGAAAAAGCAAGTTACAAAACAACATATAGAATATGATTCCATTTTCGTTAGTAAATTATACATAATAACTAATATTTATTGAGCTTTAAATATGAGCAAAGCACCGAGCAAAGTGCTTTACATTCATTACTTTATCCTCTTGACAACCCTATGATGTAGGTAGGTATTATATTCATTTTTTCCAGATGATGAAACTGAGGCACTAAGAGGTTAAGTAATTTGCCTTGGCCAGCCCTGGTGGTCTAGTGGTTAAGATTCGGCACCTCACCACCGTGGCCCTGGTTCATTTTATAGTCAGGGAACCACACCACCCATCTGTCGGTGTCATACTGTGGTGGCTGCGTGTTGCTGTGATGCTGAAAGCTATGCCACCGGTATTTCAAATACCAGCAGGGTCACCCATGGTGGACAGGTTTCAGCAGAGCTTCCAGACTAGACAGACTAGGAAGAAGCACCTGGCCACCCACTTCCGAAAAAATTGGCCAAGAAAACCCTGTGAATAGCAGCAGAGCATTGTCTGATACAGCGCCGGAAGATGAGAGGATGGCGCAAAAAAGACCGAGCAGGGTTCGCTGTGCTGTACACAGGCTCACTAGGAGTTGGAATTGACTCAACAGCACTAAATAAAATTTGCCAGAGTTCACTTAAGTGGTAGAGCTGAGATACAGACGTAGCTATTGTTACCGCACCAGGTCCGTTTTTGCCCGCTGCCCAGAAAGCCAATCACCGAGGCGACGAGATTGCAGAGAGAGAGGGTTTATTAATCACAAGGCAGCCAAGTGTGGAAATGGGAGAATGAATCTCAAATCCACTTCCCTGATAATAGGGACTCAGGGATATTTATGGGGAAGGGGGCAGGGTGGTCTGAAATGATTGGAGGTGAGGAGAGACGGAGAAATTGATTATCTGTGCAAGCTTAGTCAGGCTTCACGCCTCTTCGTAGGACGCATGTTCACAGAATGGCGGCATTAGCATGCCCTGAGGGTGGAGTTCCAACCTCTTGCTGTCAAAAGGTCGCTTATCAGACACATGTCTGCGTGGGCCCAGTTGATGGGTTGGTGGTCTCAATCCGGCCTGACGTGGACAAGGGGTTCAGTTCCTGAAAAAAATGGCTCAAACACCCATTACCATGGTGACCCCAGCTCCAGGAGGATGTTACCTATAGGAACCTAGTGGGAGTCAGATAGCATATTGCCTAAACAGCACAGTTAACAATGGGTAAATTTACCATGCAGATTCAAGTCCTCGCCCTTCCTTCTGATAAGTTTCTAGGTAAGGCCATCTCTCTCTTCTTCCTGGTACAGGGAAGAAGATACCTTTACGAATGGAGATTTTCTTTACAAATGTAAATGTTTCTTACAAAGAGTAACCAGAACTAAGAATGGGCTTAGCACGGACTCACCCAGATACCTTGAGATGTGTATGGTAATGGCCTGTTCTGGGGGCAGGCCTCCCATCTCAAACTCTTTGGGTCAGTTAGTGGGGGTGGGGGCCAAAGTGTCATTCAGGCACAGACATATTTTGAGGTGGCCAATTCCGATCCCCCGTAGTTACTAGCTGCTTAATCACCAATGGCTAACTGTTTGCCAGTTTCAGTATCTTGGACTCAAGAGACCAAACTCTTCACAGTGACACTATGTCTATGTCTATATTTGTACAGAAAAAGTCAAGGAAAAGAGATACCAGGATGTTATCACTTAGTGGTGGTGAGATTATGAGTGACTTTTGTTCCCTTTATGCTTTCCTGAGTAGTCTGAAATTTTTATGATTTACATGGATTATTTTTATAATCAGGAAAAACAATAAATCAATTTCCATTTTGAAAAAAGTAAACAAACCATTGTTTCCAACTTGTAAGCAGCAAACCTCTGGGGAGTAGGGGGAGTAACTTTATTACAAGGGTTCTGGAAATTCCTACATGGCACAAGCACTGTCTACAATGAATACAGAATATGCTTCCACATATTTTTTTTCAAATGTCATGATGTATATGTATACCTATGCCTTAGTTTATTACATATTTCCCAATCAACAGATATTAAAAATACGACTATTATCATGTGGAAATTCATGACATTTTAAACATTAAAATACTAAAGCAAGGGATAGCATCTGCTGCTAAAAGGGAAAATATGTGTACAGATCAACTCTTCGTAGCTTGAGTGTCTTCTCAACAACTTTCCTCCTTTTTTTCAGGGAAGTGGGAGGAAATACAGGGGAAAAACAGAAAATGTACACGTTATTAAAAGTTAACCCAGGAGAAGTACTGGAGAAGACAATTTACAAAGATGAGAGAAAATGGAGAGGGAGTTTACATAGGCCCAGAAAATTCTATTATGGAAAGACGGAATGCTAATCTTCCTTGTATTGCCAGGGGCTAGTCCCCATCCTCAACCACAGGGATGTCAACACTTAAGTAGGGTGAAGATGATGCAATACCTGAGTGCTAACATTTGCTTGAGGTCCAGGCTGGTATCCAATCAATAGGAAGATCTGGAGTGGGGATGGCCCACCAGGTGTCAGAGAGGCCAAGTACACAGACCTTTGTCTTATGCCAAACTGTCTCAGAGGTCAGCACCTGCCTTCCTTTCTCTTCTTCTTCTCCCCCTTTGTAATGTGTCCCTTGTCCTCTATTTCTGTACAACCTCTTGTCCCCTACTCAAGTCCCCAGGACACACTCTTCCATAGGACTCCTGTGATCTCATTACCCCTAAGAAACCATCCTGATCACAGACCTCAAACTAAGACACTCACTTACTGACCCTTCATTCAATCCTAGGGCTTTCCAGGCATTAGGAGCAGATGCACTGACAGATAAGATATAGTCCCTATCCCTTTAGAAGCATATGGTCTTCAGGCATAAAAAGCAAAAAACAACCAAAAAACCCACAACTCAATTTGCTTACAATGGACATAAAGTTAAACAAGGTAAGAGACAGGAATCAGAGAGAGGAATGAGTGCTTTGCTTCCCCTCTCCCCCTTTGGTCTGTATTTGGGACTCACCAAGGAACCAGGCTCCGCATCCCCACCTCTGATCATGGGAGCTGGTACTGAGGCCTGGAAGACTGGCTTACTCCAAGGGAGAACAGTCTTCAACAGGTGAATGGCATGAGGAAAAAAGGAGGGTAGGAAGGGAGATTGTTCTGTATTAAAAACAAATTAAGATCTCGCCAAAGGGCTGAAACCTGAGTTCCATCCAGTCTTTGAATCCAGCTGCCAATCTGTGGGAAATACAGAGGAACCTGCTGAAGCACATCACGAGCATGCAGTAAACAAAGTCCAGACTGCAGGAAATTCTCCAGGTCAAATGCCATGTGTTCTTCAACAGATGAGTCGTCAGGAAAAGAAAGAGTTGGAGGGGGAACCTGTACATTAAAAGAGACTTAAACTCTTCAAAAGTGCCAAGGTCATAAAAGACAAGGAAAGACCAAGAAACTGTCACAGATTGGAGGAGACTAAGGAGACATGATGACTAATACAGTGTAGGACCTGGTGGAATCCTGGAACAGAAAATTGGCATTAGTAGAAAAAACTAGTGCAGTTTGAATAAAGTCTGGAGTTAATAGTAATCGACCAGTATTGGTTTCTTACTGTGACAACTATACCATGGTTCCATAAGACGTTAGCATGAAAGGAAGCTGGGTGAAGGGTACAGGGAGCTCTCCGTGCTATCTTTGCAATTCTCCTATAAATTTAAAATTGTTTCAAAATAAAAAGCTTAAAAAAGAGAAAATTTGAGGGACATATCAATTTTTTTAATGGGCAAGACAAAACCATAGTCATTAGGGAAGTACTTTGAGTAGTGAATAGAAATGCATAGAAATGCAAGGAAAAGATGACTCTAAATGTCAGGAAAATGGTTACTTTGGGAGGAAGAAGAGGGTTGTGGTTGGAACGCGGTACATGGAGAGGCTTGTGGGGTGGGTGGAAAAGTTCTATTTCTTGACCTAATGGTGGTTGCAAGGTGTTTGTCTTATAATAATTCATTAAACCATACATTTATTTTAGGTGGTTTTCTGTATCTGGGTTTTATTTTAAAATGAAAAATTAGAGAGAGAGACTTGAGACATAACATCCAGATATAATCAGTGGACCTTGTTTGGATCCTGATTCAAATTAACCAACTATAAAAAGACGTTTGAATACGGACTGGATATTAGATATTATTAGAGAATTATTTAATTTGTTAAGAGTCACAGTGGTACTATTATGGAAGAAAACATCCACATTTTTTGTAGATGTATAGTGAAGTATTTAGAGGTGAAATGACATGATGACTTAGAATTGCTTTAAAATACTCTAAGAAAAAAAAGAATGGGGAGAGAGATGAAATAAGTACGGCAAAATGTTAACAGTTTGAAGATGAACATAAAACACGAACACAAAAATGAAAATTCGTTGCTTCCTCTAGTTTTGTATGTGTTTGGAAATTTTTATAATAGAAAGTTAAAAGAGGGGGACAGCTCCAAACCAGGCTGCCTCAGGGCAACAGTAAGTCTCAACAGAGACCTAACCCCAGGTGCTCCCCGCCCCACAACCCCCCAGAGCTCCCTTCCCACCAGCCATCTCCCAGAGGTCACAAGCCCTGTGGTCTTAGAGTGGCCTGTGAGGGGGTTCCCTTCTCGGGATCTCTGCGTCTCTAGGACTGGATGGCAGTCCTCACTTTTCTCTGTCCTGATGTCCTAATAATTCCAGGAAAGAGAGTCAAAGGGCAAATGGGGCAGAGCCCAGGGCTCAGACCTGATGGGGCAGTCCTTGGTACTCCAGAGCCTGCCCCCTGCAGTGAGTGGTAGGTGTGGGGCAGGACAAGGAAAGGAGAGGGCAGGTGAAAAGCCTCACAGTCATATGTGTTCACTACTGAGTGAAGCTTCCAGAAGCTGGTGGCGTCTTTGGTTGGAACACTGTCCTGGGATCTTCGTCTCCCTCAAGCTCCTGGGTCATGCCTTGTTTCAAGCAGCCTAAGCACTTCCAGAGTCTCACAATTCTGCATTGGCCCTTGAGCTACCTTGCCATATGTGAGTACTGATCCAAGAGTGCACGGCAAGAAGCCAGAGTCAGAGGCCAGGGCCGAATCTGGGGCAATTCTTATTCTCATGGGAAGTCTCATCCCTAGCCTTTGATCATCTCAGATAGTACTACAGAGTAAAGCCAAAGAGTCTTGAGTTCCAGGAGGGTCCTGGAGAAGGAAGAGATAGAGCCCCAGGGGACAGTGAGGACAGGCAGCGGGATGGAACAGGGTCATGATAGATACGAGTAGATCTAGCTAATTTCAGCCACTTCCTAACCCCCACTATCTGGAGAGGGGAAATGAGGCCCAGGAAATAGGTATGATATGTCCATGATCATAAGGACGCATGGCGAGAGGGACAGATGAAGCATTAGCGTTATGGATTTAGAGAAGTATAGCCTGTGTTGGAACCACAGAGTTTTCCATTCTGGGAGAAGGGTGGTGGTAGAACAGGGGAGACAGAGACAATGAAAGAAATGGTAAATGGGCAAGACGACAAGAATGGTGGATGGGAAATAGTAGAAGGATGCAGATTCTGCGTGGGCAGGGTGTGGGGAAATACGGATAGTATATGGGCAAGGGAGGGTGGGCTAGTGGTTTAACCAGGGTTCAGGGATGACGGATAGGGAGGGAAAAGATGGTGGACAAATGGGAGCAGGGGAAGAAAGCTAGTGGCAGGCAAGGAGCAGGAGTAGAGGGATGGTGAGCGGGCAGGGAGGCAGGTGGACAGAGATGGCAGGTAAGCAGAGAAGTATGGTATATGATAGAGGAAATGTTTGAAGGACAAGTGGACATGGATGACGGAGGGCAGGAGCTGGATTGTGCAAAAGGCCAGAACCAGAAGCTTGGGTAGTTTGGAGGGTTCTTAATGGGGCTGGACATGGTCAAGTTCTGCTGGCAGCAAAATTTGGTCTGACTTGCTCCCTCATCAGTTTAGATCTTGCAGCCATTGTTCATTTACCTGCTGTTTACATCCCTGTGGCTGCTAGCAGCCCTTTACTTTGCCTGGTTTTCCCTGGACTGGAAGACCCCAGAGCAAGGTAAGATTCATGGACCTAGAAAGCACAGGGCCTAAGAATGTTCCACCTTAACCTGTAACCAGGGAGTCCCACTCACCATGCCACAGGCCTCTCAACCAAGTTCTCAGAGCCACAGGAACTGGGCCAACTGGGACCATCCTGGGGTCTCTTCCTTTTCCACCTCTCTAGTAGAGCCATAGTCCCTCCATGCTGCTAGGGAAGCCCTGGGTGAGTGGGAGGGGTGGGGCTGGCACACACAGACACCATGCCCTACTGATATTTCTGTTTCAGGTGGCAGGCGTTCAGCCTGGGTAAGGATCTGGAGTGTTTGGACCCACGTCAGGGACTATTTCCCCATTACGGTAAGTGTCTCTTCCCTAGTGACCCTCAGAGTTTCCAAAATGCTAAGCACTTATGCCAAAGGACTAGGGTTGTCCATAAGGAAAATGAACATCCCAGAGAAGTCTTAGTGCAGGCTAGACATACTTCAGCATTCAACGTTGCCGCTGGGCACTCATTACTCTGCTAGGACACTTTGGACGCCTTTGGCATGACCTACCAGATGACACAGGCGAAAACACGAATATACTTCAGTGCAGTTTTAAAAACATTGATTGAGGGGCCAGCCCGGCGGCATAGCGGTTAAGTTCGCCTGCTCCGCTTCAGCTTCGCAGGTTCAGATCCCAGGTTCAGACCGATGCACCACTTCTCAAGCCGTGCTGTGGCAGTGTCCCATATAAAGTAGAGAAAGATGAGCATGGATGTTAGTCCAAGGCCCATCTTCCTCAGCAAAAAGAGGAAGATTGGCATCGGATGTTAACTGAGGGCTAATCTTCCTCACACACACACACACAAAAACAGTGGTTGAAAGCCTACTCTGTACCACATTTGGGGGACAGAGAAGTGAGTAGGATGTGACCCTCTGCCATCAAGGAGCCCACACCTAATGGGGAGGACAGACAAGTATATATTTGTGGTTTGGTACAAGGTACACAAGTAGTTCAGCTGAGGGGTAAGGAAAGGCTTCACAGACATGGTGATATCTAAGCAGGGTTTTCCAAGTTCAATAAAGGTTACTTAGGCAGGCACTGGAAGGGGGTTGGGGGAAGAAAGCACCAGGAAGAGGTTCAGAAATGTACTGCAATGCTGATCGTCTGAGCACTTTTTGGAGTAGACAACAAACACTGCCCCGATTTTTGGAGCAGAGCTCGCTGACCTTTTTCACATAACAACACTCATAGAAAATGATACCATGCATAAAGTGCTCTGACATAGTGGCCGAGACTACTTGCAGCCATAGGCAAGAGGCCCAGCAGTTCTAGCTGCCCCAAATCCTGCCTGGTTTCCTAGAGGCCACGGACAATATCTCAGGTCCCTGAAACCCACTCATGGCCTTTCTGTTGAAAAGCTCTGCTTTCAAGTATCCTCATTCCTGAATTGTCTTCCCCCGTGCTTCCCCATGTGATCTCATTTCACCACCTCTGGCATTTCTCTCCATGGCTGCAGATCCTGAAGACTAAAGACCTGTCACCTAAGCACAACTACCTCATGGGGGTTCACCTCCATGGCCTCTTCACCTTTGGCGCCTTCTGCAACTTCTGCACTGAGGCCACAGGCTTCTCAAAGATCTTTCCAGGCATCACTCCCCACTTGGCCACGCTGTCCTGGTTCTTCAAGATCCCCCTTATTAGGGACTACCTTATGGCCAAAGGTACTTCTGACCATACTTCCTGGAGCTTCTGGCCCATTTATCTGCTTGGAGATACACCTTTTTAAGCCCCATCTCCTACCTCTCAACCCCCTCTCACCCTGCCACCCCATCATCATACCATAGTAGTCAAAAGTATGCGTTTTGGAGCTAAACTGCCTGGGTTTGAATCCTGGCTCTGCCACTTACTGTGTGGTCTTGGGCAAACTACTGAACCTCTATTGGTCTCAGTTTCCTCATCTGTAAAGTGGTGCTGATGATAATCGTCCAAGGTCACATGTGATGTGATATAATGACTGAATGAGATAATACAAGTTCAATATAGTGCCTTCCACAGAGTATGTGCTCAGTAAATAAAAGCAGTTGCTATTAATGGCAATAGAAGAAAAGAAAAAGGTAGAATTATTGTTAGGATTCAGATTTCTGGTTGTCCCATCGAATATCTTTCTACCATAGTTTCCACCCAGTGCCTCCTGCGAAGTAGAGGTATTGCCTCAAAGTGAAACCTGTCGTGTTTGCCCACAGTCTAGTCTTCTCCATACCCTTTGCCCCATCTCATTGACTCTCCTCCTGGGACCCATGGGAACAGAGGGCATATAAACAAGCCAGTGAGGAGTAGAGCGGAGGGTGTTCCCTCTCGGCCGTTTTCTCCTCTCCTGATCATTTTGCTCCTCTCTCTGCTCCTTGATTCTCTTCAGGTGTGTGTTCTGTGAGTCAGCCGGCCATCAATTACCTGCTGAGCCACGACACTGGCAACCTTGTGGGCATTGTAGTGGGAGGGGTGGGACACGTCCTGCAAAGTGTGCCCAACACCACCACCTTCATCCTCCAGAAGCGCAAGGGGTTTGTGCGCACAGCCCTCCAGCATGGGTAGGTGTTCCTCCCAGGGCAGGGTGAGTGGCCTACTCTGAACAGCATGACCTGGTAGGCGATGTCAAGATGAATCAGACATGAGTCTTGCCCTCATGGAACTTACTAGTAAGTAGGGGAGATGGCCGTAGAATTTCTAAAAGTTTTAGGTGATCCACTCCTTCTGAGCTAGCTGGACCAGTTCCCAGGAAGCCAAACCAGAAACCCAGATTCATTATCAGAGGGAATTGGCTAGGGTTCCCCTAGTATACAGATGACTCCCACCTTATCTCTATCAACATCGATATCTACATCTGTCTGTTGATGGTAAGTGCAAGAGGGAGTACAGTATGGTGAGTATGCATGTAGGATCTGGAGTCAGGGGCCTGATTTAAAATCCTGGCTTCGTGACTTACCATGCACTCTGGGACATGTTACTCAACGATTCTGAGCCTTGGTGTTTTCTTTTTTTTTTTTTTTGTGAGGAAGATCAGCTCTGAGCTAACATACATGCCAACCCTCCTCTTTTTGCTGAGGAAGACTGGCTGTGGGCTAACATCTGTGCCCATCTTCCTCTCCTTTATATGGCGCCACAGGATGGCCTGACAAGCGGTGCATTGGAGTGCACCCGGGATCCGAACCCAGGCTGCCAGCGGCCGAGTACGTGCACTTAACCACTATGCCACGGGGCCAGCCCCCTGAGCCTTGGTGTTTTCATCTTCATAATGTGGCTACTAATAATTTTACCTACTTCATAGGGTTATTGTGGGGTTAAAATGAATTTATTCACATAAAACACCTACCACATGCCTGGCACACAGTAAGCGATGGATAAACGTTAGCCACTCTGACTTAGGGATAAAGAGTGGAGGTAAAGAGCAGGAACTCAAGGCTGGAGCTGTGGGGTGCTCCATCAAGTCAGCAGGCTAGCTCACTGGACACAGGGACAATTGTCCCATCGCAGACTCAGAGAAGAGGGAAGTATTTCTTCTAAGGACCTTGCCTGAGTGGCCTGTTCATCAGTTTGGAGCATAATGTAGGGGAGAGTTCTGAGCTGTGAGGAAGGAGTCCTGGGTCCTAGTCCAGGTGCTGCCACTCACTGACTGCCTGAGTGACCTTCCACCTTGTGAACCTAGGCTTCTGGATCTGTAAGATAAAGAAAATAACCCCCCACTGTGTCCTCCACTCTCTCTGCTATGAGGAACCAGTAAGGTAACATATGTCAGAGTGCTGAGAGATCAATATTAGTAACTCACAAAGATCTGTATGAGAGAGGCTGTGTTCTCTTTTTTCTCACAGGAAGACTTAAGGAGCCCAATTCTCTACCTAGGGCACTGTCAGGGTGGATTCCCACGGTCTGTGAGAGGGAAACAACTTTTCTCTGCTCTAATCCCAAGACCCAAGGACAGAATACCTTATGCATAGTCCCTGTGGGTGAGGGGTATATCGCATATACACATCTGTACAAAATTATCATCATCTTCTCTGTGCTTCCTACTAGTAGAAACAGTCAGATATTCCCCTCCTTGACACCTCCTGGAAGCTTTTCTTTATGCGATGTATGTCTCTGGGGATCTCTGCCCAAACTCCTCTTCCTTTCCTGCACCCCCATATATTGCCCTTGTGATCCTGGCCCAAAGATAGACTTGAAAATTTCAGGAGAAGAGACACTCAATATGGGAGCCCTGTTTAGTGCAGGAGGAAATGCTTGATGCCATGGGGATTTTATGAGATGGGAAGCTGACAGTGAACAAATGTTTTCCGGGGTGGTTCCCACCCTAGCCTGTGTTTGGGAAATAAATCGGGGTTTGCCTACAGGGCTCATCTGGTCCCCACCTTCACTTTTGGAGAAACTGAGGTCTTTGAGCAGGTGCTGTTCCATAAAGACAGCAGGATGTACAAGTTCCAGAGCTACTTCCGCCATATCTTTGGTTTCTATTTTTGTGTCTTCTCTGGTTGAGGCCTCCGCCAAGGCTCCACTGGCCTCCTGCCATACCCACTGCCTATCATCACTGTAGGTGAGTGCTGCTCTCAGCCTCAAGGCCACCTAAGCTCTTTCTCAACCTCAACCTCAGCCCTCCCCACCCCGCCCCCACCAAAGAAGAGGGCACCAGAGGGGGAGAAGCTGGGAGCTGCTAACTTGGGATGCGAGAGAATTTGGCCCAGAGAAGGAGAAGCAGGTTAAAGAAAGAGACGAGTCTAGCACTTGCCCCTTCTCTTTTCCCACCTCTCTTGGCAGTTGGGGAGCTTCTGCCACTGCCCAAAATGGAAAATCCAAGCCAGGAGATGGTGGACAAATACCACACACTCTATATGGACGCCCTGCACAAACTGTTTGACCAGCATAAGACCCAGCACGGTTGCTCCGAGTCCCAAAAGCTGCTTTTCCTGTGACTGAAGCAGCCGCATGCCCAAGAGTGCATGCCTGGGAGAGGACACTGCTTTGCTGCTAACCAAGAAGGGAGAGAAAGGAAGATGAGGGAGGGCTTGGTGTGGTAGGGGAGGGCATTAGGGATTCCTTCCTTGCCACAGAGCCCTTGCCGTTGCTGTCCCTGGGGAGCTTCACCCAGGCATTCTCCAGATGGGGCATTCTGAGGCCCCTCAGGCCCAGACACAGGCATGCTCCCTGCCCCACCCTGGGTCCTGAAGGACTCAAATGATAGTCGGGCAGCCTGAGTAGCCACCTCTCTGGTTGTTGTTGTTGTTGTTGTTGTCTTAATGCATTTTTTAATTGAGATACACTTTACATAACATAAATTTAACGCATTTAAAGTGTAAAATTCAGTAGTAGTATGTTCACAGAGCTGTGCAACCACTACCATTATCTAACTTTAGAACATTTTTCAGCGCCCCTCAAAAGAAACCCAGTACACATTAGCAGTCACTCCCGATTCCCCCACTTCCCCCAACCCCTGGCAACAACTAATCTACTGTCTATCTCTAGGGATGTGCCAATTCTGGACATTTCATCAAATGGAATTGTGGGATATGTGGTCTTTTGTGACTGGCTTCTTTCTCTTGTAATGTTTTCAAGGCTCCTCTATGTTGTAGCATGTATCAGTACTTCATTCTTTTTATGGCCAAATAATATCTCATTGTACTTATACACCACATTTTTTATCCATTCAGCAGTTGGTGGACTTTTGGGTTGTTTTCACTTTTTGCCACAAACATTCATGTGCAACTTTTTGTGTAGTAATCTGCTCTCTCCAAATATAAAGCCTTACCTTATGTCTATACCACTAAGTTAACAAGCATGCCTTTCAGGTAGATCAAAGGCATTTTACTCAGGATTACTTTTAAGTTGGCAGAGGCATTTCATATAAGTCACTTTGTCCTCAAGATGGTCCTCTACCACTATAATCCCAAGGTATTTGCAACCATCCTGAGTCTACTGTGGGGAATCCACTTTATACCTATATTTTAAATCCTTACTAAGTTCTGTTTTAAAGTTTTTCTTAATGCTGTATTCTGAGAATTTTAAAAGAGTAAATAAAAACACAGATGTCTCTTCCTTCACAAGGCAACCAAAAAGACACACTTAAAAGCACAGCAAAGGACCAAAAGTTAAAAGACCACTTAGAAACTCATACAACTTAATAGCAAAAAAACAAATAATCCAACTTTAAAACGGGCAGAGGACCTGAATAGACATTTTTCCAAAGAAGACATCCAAACGGCCAACAGGGACATGAAAAGATCCTCTTCATCACTAATCATCAGGGAAATACAAATCAAAATCATGAGATACCACCTCACACTTGTTACGATGGCTATTATCAAAAAGACAAAAAATAAGTGTTGGCAAGGATGTGGAGAAAAGGGAACCCTTGTGCACTATTGATGGAAATGTAAGTTGGTACAGCCACAATGGAAAACAGTATGGTGGTTC
This sequence comes from Diceros bicornis minor, assembly GCF_020826845.1. Taxonomy (NCBI): domain Eukaryota; kingdom Metazoa; phylum Chordata; class Mammalia; order Perissodactyla; family Rhinocerotidae; genus Diceros; species Diceros bicornis. The sequence continues at coordinate 63,619,344 of NC_080781.1, forward strand.
CTCAAAAAACTAAAAATAGGGCCAGCCTTCGTGGCCTAGTGGTTAAATTCGACACACTCCGCTTTGGCGGCCTGGGTTCGGCTCCTGGGCACGGACCTACACCACTCATCTGTCAGTGGCCATCCTGTGGTGGTGGCTCACATACAAAAAGAGGAAGATTGACAGCAGATGTTAGCTCAGGATGAATCTTTCTCAGCAAAAAATAAATAAATAAAATTTTTAAAAAAATCAAAAGTAGTACTACCATATGATCCAGCAATCCCACATCTAGGTATATAGCTGAAGGAAATGAAATCACTACCTCAAAGAGATATCTGTACCCCCATGTTCATTGCAGCATTATTTACAATAGCCAAGACATGGAAACAACCTAAGTGTCCATTGACAGATGAATGGAAAAAGATGTGATATATATACAATGGAATATTATTCAGCCATAAAAAAGAAGGAAATCCTGCCATTTGCGGCAACGTAGGTGGACCTTGAGGGCATTTCACTAAGTGAGATAAGTCAGAAGAAAGACAAAAGCTGTATGATCTCACTTATCTATGGAATCTAAAAAAGAAGGCCAAACTCATAAAAACAGAGTATAGAACGGTGGTTGCCAGGGACTGGGGAGTGGGCAAAATGGGGAGATGTTGGTCAAAGGATAAAAACTTCCAGTTATAAGATGAATAATTTCTGGGGATCTAATGTACAGCATGGTTATTATGGCTAACAATAATGTATCACATACTTGAAATTGCTGAGAGAGTAGATCTTAAATGTTCTCACCACAAAAAGAAATTGTAATTATGTGACATGAAGGATGTGTTACCTAACCTTATTCTGGTAATCATTTTGCAATATATATGTATATCAAATCATGATGTTGTACACCTTAAACTTACACAAGGTTATTTGTCAATTAGATCTCAATAAAGCTGGAAAAATATGGGGAAAAAAGACCATTTAGACTAGCCTTGTTTCCTTTTCTTAACCCTTAAATGTTGGGTTTTGGTGGGCTCCCACCCTCTTCTCTCACTTTACACTGTTTCAGGTCTGAAATATCTATTTCTAACCCAGATTTCCCTCATAAGTAATTTCCCTCAAAACCAGTATATCCAGCTCACCAATCTCTAACAAGCCCTTTAACCTCAACATACTCAATACCAGGTGAATCATCTTCCCCCAGCAACCTCACATTTTATCACCAAGTCCTATCAATTTTACCACCTTAATATTAATCCAGCCTGTTCTCTTCTCTCCTTCTCCACTGTCACAACCTAGTCAAAGCCTTCACCAACATTCCTAGACTATTGCCACTCCCTCTAGGAAAGTCCTCTCTAAGCAATCCATTCATCATGCTGCCACCATGGTGCTCTTGCTAAAACTTGTCTGACTTAGTTCTCTGCCTAAAATCCTTTATTGTTCCTACAATGCTTCTACCAGCATATCCTAAATAATGTTCTGGGTACCACTAATGTTCCTCAGATGTCAATGAATATTGCACAGAAAAAAAAATGGTTCTGTGGTTAAATAACTATGGAAGATGCTGAATTAAATGAAGTTAGATAGATGTATTTACTGAAATATTTTCGGAGTCTTTACTACACTGATGAGCATTGTGACTCTCCAAGAGGGACTATTCAGCATTTCCCAAACTTATCTGACAATGGAACCCTTGTTTAAATAACACCTATTACCATCTCATGGAACATTTGGAGTTCCTCTAAATACAGTCTTGGAAATGCTGGTCTACAGGATAAAGTTCAAACTCCTTAGCATGGCAGAGAAGGCTGTAGGTAATGTAGTGAAGGTGGCTGATTTGATTTGGGAGCCTATCAGATTGGGAGAAGCCTTGGTAGGAGTCATTGGGGCTCATTGGGTGGGTCAAAACCTCATAGGGGGTGATCAGAAGGTAACGGAATAAAAAGGGGAATTGGATTTGAATTGTCCCCACCTGTTTTAATTGTCCAGGAAGGGGAAACGAGAGCAGAATTTTTCCAGAAGAGTCTCAAGGGCGCACATGAGAATGAGGCTATACTTGGAAGAATAAAAGAAAAAACGGACTGCAGTTTAAGCCTTTGCTTTCTTATTAGCATCAGCCACTTGATCCTTCTCAAAAATTTATTCCCCCCGTATCTTTTCTTCTTGCCCTCACCTTCTACCGCACAATGCAATCTCTTAGCCTCCCTCTCCCTCCTCCTCCCCTCTAAATATTTTTGAGATACTCTAATACTCTAAGTTTTTGCTCCACACTCTGGATGTCACAGTGACTTCATATGTGGTGATAATCAAGGGAACTAATAAGTAGGACTTAATCATGGATTGTGAGGACAGGAAGGAACATTTCCAAAGAGTGGCCAGGATGGTGACCCCAGTGGACCAAATGGCCAAGGATCTGTCTGAGGTAATCACGGAGACAAAAAGTGAGCAGAGTACTTAGGTGATTTCCAGAGTGCTGCCCCACAGAGGGAAGAGCTGTACTTTGCCATAGATTTTTGGACCCAGGCTATCAGTCAGGGAGTTCAACACCTCCTCATCCACATAGTAGTTGATTGGTCCATCATGAAGGCCAACAAAGGCTGTTTACACTCTGGCCCCTGTTAACCTTCAATCACTCCCTATCATGGTATAAAGTAGTACACTGGACTACTTCATGTTTTCTGAACATTTTCACATTTCTTTGACTTTGCACGTGTTCTCTATACATGGTAAAGCCTATTCATCTCTTAAGTCCACGTCAAATATCACCCTCTCAGTGAAGACTTCACCAGGCAGAATTAATAACCCCTTCCTCCATTCTTCCATAGCCTTTTGTTGACTCTATGATGGTACTTAATATATTATATTACAGCATAATTAGTTGCTTCTAGGCAAGTCTTTCCTACTAGTTTGAGAGCTTCTTGAGAACAGAAACTGTGTATTACTTGTCACAACATTCCCAATGTCTAAAGCAGTGCCTGTCATGTGATAGCCACCTAATATATATTTCCAGGAAGGAAAGAAGGGGTTTCATAGGAGATTTCATAAAAGAAAGGCACTAAAGAGATAAATAAAGTCAGGGCATATGGATCCAAAGTATGCTATGCAATGAAAGTCTAATAAGCTAAATAAGATAGCATAAAACCACATAAAAGAAAAATTGAAAAAAGAAGCTTGAGGAAAAAATTAAATGAGAGTATAACTTTGGAATTTACAGATTTCATATAGCTTCAACAATCTGCAAGTAAGCCTCACTACATTGAAGCTCCATGAACACAGGGGCTATGAATGTGTAGCTTATCTCTGTATCCCCAGCCCTTAGCCCAGTGCCTAGTTCACCGTGGGTGCTTAGGAAATTATTGTTGAATGAATGAATCCAAAAGGTCTATGACATGTGGACAATTTCTAATTCTGCTAAAACAAGTGACTTAGCTAGTGAATGAACTAAACCATATCAAAATTTAAACTTAGTTTTGTCGCTGTCTACTCATGGTTGACCGCATTAAGGGTGTGAAGGAAAAACTTGAAATTTTCAGTTATACCTTTACTACACTTATGGATGAAAATCATGTGGTCTCAGGATGCATGGCTTGGGATGTATTCCTCATACATCAAGGGTTTGCTGTGTAATATGATTGGAGACCTCGACACTCTGCTATCAGAGTATGGCAAATCAAGTAAACAAAAAACTAGTTAAAAAATATGGAGCTAAATAATACAATATATAATGTAGACTAGGCTGTCAAATGATAAGAACTTAGTGAGCAGGACAAGGAATTACACTTTCTTCTCAAGTGCACATGAATCATTCACAGCTATTATTCGTGTATTTGAACTCAAAAATGTGCTTTTTTAAATTCAATTTATTTAAACAAAAACGGTTCACCCATTTCTCCCATCCCCACCCCCAACCTCTGGCAACCACAAGTCTGTCCTCTGTATCTATGAGCTTGCTTGCTTGCTTGATTTATTTATTTATTTTATTGGATTCCACATATAAGAGAAATCATATGGTATTTGTCTCTCTCTGTCTGACCTATTTCACTTAGCATAATGCCCTCAAGGTCCATCCGTGTTGTCACAAATGGCAAGATTTCATTCTTTTTATGGCTGAATAATATTCCATTGTATATATGTACCTCAGTTTCTCTATCCATTCATCTATCAATGGACACTCAGGTTTCCATATCTTGGCTATCGTAAATAATGCTCCAATGAACATGGGAGTGCATATATCTTTTCGAGTTACTGTTTTTGTTTTCTTCAGATAAATAACCAGAAGTGGAATTGCTGGATCGTATGGTAGTTCTATTTTTAATTTTTTTAGGAAACTCCATACTGCTTTCCATAGAGGCTGCACCAATTTACATTCCCATCCACAATGCACAAGGGTTCCCTTTTCCCCAGATCCTCGCCAACACTTGTTATCTCTTGTCTTTTTAATAATGGCCATTATGGTGGTTGTGAGGTGATATCTTATTGTAGTTTTGATTTGCATTTCCATTAGTGATGTTGAACATCTTTTCATGTGCCTGTTGGCCATCTGTATGTTTTCTTTGGAAAAATGTCTGTTCAGATCTTCTGCCCATTTTTAATTGGATTGTTTGTTTTTTTTGCTATTGAGTTGTGTGAGTCCTTTATATGTTTTGGATATTAACCCCTTATCAGATATATAATTTGCAAATATTTTCTCCCATTCAGTAGGTTGCCTTTTCATTTTCCTTTGCTGTGCAGAAGCTTTTTAGTTTGATGTAGTCTCACTTGTTTATTTTGCTTTTGTTGCTTTTGCTTTTGGTGTCAGATTAAAAAAAATCAGTGCCGGGGCCGACCTCGTGGCTTAGCGGTTAAGTGCGTGCGCTCCGCTGCTGGCGGCCCAGGTTCGGATCCCGGGTGCGCACCGATGCACCGCTTGTCCGGCCATGCTGAGGCAGCGTCCCACATGCAGCAACTATAGGGATGTGCAGCTATGACATACAACTATCTACTGGGACCTTGGGGGAAAAAATAAAATTAAAAAAAAAAATCATTGCCAAGACCTACATCAAGGAGCTTACTGTGTATGCTTTCTTCTAGGAGTTTTATGGTTTCAGGTCTTGCATTCAAGTCTTTAATCTATTTTGAGTTACTTTTTGTGTATGGTGTAAGATAGTGGCCCAGTTTTATTCTTTTGCACGTGGCTGTCCAGCTTTCCCAGCACCATTTATTGAAGAGACTGTCCTTTCTCCATTGTATATTCTTGGCTCCTTTGTCATAAATTAGTTGACCATATATGCATGGATTTATTTCTAGGCTCTCTATTTGGTTCCATTTATCTATGTGTCTGTTTTTATGCCAATACCATACTGTTTTGATTACTATAGCTTTGTAATATAGCTTGAAATCAGGGAGTGTGATGCCTCCAGCTTTGTTCTTCTTTATCAAGATTGCTTTGGTTATTTGGGGTTTTTTATGGTTCCACACAAATTTTAGGATTGTTTGTTCTAGTTCTGTGAAAAATGCCCTTGGTATTTTGATGGGGATTGCACTGACTCTGTATATTGCTTTGGGTAGTATGGACATTTTAACAGTATTAATTCTTCCAATCCACGAGCACAGAATATCTTTCCATTTATTTATGTCTTTTTCAATTTATTTCTTTAATATCTTGTAGTTTTCAATATACAGGTCATTCACCTCCTTGATTAAATTTATTCCTAGATATTTTATTCTTTTTGATGTAATTATAAATGGGATTTTTTTTCTTAATTTCTTTTTCTAATAGTTCATTATTAGTGTGTAGAAATGCAACAGATTTTGTGTATTGATTTTGTATCCTGCAACTTTACTGAATTAGTTTATTAGTTCTAACAGTTTTTTGATGGAGTCTTTAGGGTTTTCTATATATAATATCTTGTCATCTGCAAATAGTGACAGTTTACTTCTTCCTTTCTAATTTGGATTCCTTTTTTTTTTTTCTTGTCTGATTGCTCCATCTAGGACTTTCAATTCTATGTTGAATAAAAGTAGTGAGAGTGGGCATCCTTGTCTTGTTCCTGATCTTAGAGGAAAAGCTTTCACTTTCTCTAAGAATCAATAACAAGTTGCCTTTGAATCAATTGTTGACTGTTCTGTATTTCTGCTGTCTTCTCACCTGGCAGGCTGGTTCTTGCCTACTCTGGAGCTGTATCTTTCTTGATAATTTAGGGTCTTGATAGGTCTTCCTGGATACCTCAGACATTCATTCATTCATTCACTTCATTCAGCAATATTTATTGATCACCTATTATGTGCTAGGCACTGGAGGAAAATAAGTCAGACACCAACCCTGTCCTTAAGAAGCTCAGTCTACTGGATGAATATTCAAACACAGTTGGCAGTTATTAATGTTGACTTACTATGTAGCAAGCACTCTCATATGCAGACTGTATAAAGCTTTGCATGTTAAAGAGAAGTGATGATGTCAGGCTACAGTAGTAGATGCACGATGAGTATAAGACAATTGGAGGAATTTAAATTGCTGAGTTTAAGATTAATTAGGTTCTTCATTTTCCAAAAAGTTGCTTAAGTCCATAATAAATATGACAAAAGATTATATACTGTTAATCTTGCTTTTGTGACTCTGAGCTCTTTCAGAAAGGAGTTTAATGTGTTATAAAATGTTACTGTGGGAAAATCAGTTTTTAAATCAGAAGTAAACCAAGCAGTATGTAACAGACCCTGCTAGTATCCCACCTAATAACCATTGCCCCAGTCTTCCTTACTCAAAGAACCCCAACTTGGTTTAGGGCAGCAATAAACCCAACTTCCCATACACATAGCTCAGGGTGGCCACATGATCTAGTTCTAGCCAATAAGATTAAAGCAGAAATCTACTGGGTAGGGTTTCTAGAAGGGCTATTGTTTTCCTAATAAAGAAAAACAATTTATTTTACCATCCTTTAGCCTTTTGCCTTATGTTCTTACCCCTTTCTTCCTGCATAGAACACAGACAAGGTCCTTGGAAGTTGAGCAGCCATTTTACAACCAGAAGGATGAAAAACACTCACTAAAAAGATGGTGAAGCAGGAAGCTATAAGAATTTTTCTTGAGCAGCTGCACCCACCCTTGGACTGCCTACCTCGGAATTTTTTTGTTAAAAACAAAACCCAAACACATGTTTTGTTGAGCCACTACAATAAAGTTTCTGTTACATGCAGTCAAATGCAGTCCTAATGAAGCTGGGTACCTGAGGGTTACTGTAGATGTTCAATAAGAACGTGATTGCCTTTTGACCCTGTTCCCAACACAGACATAGAGGAATCTTGTCAATTTGCTGTTTTCTTGTTTAACTTGAGGGGTGACTCAGGAGTCTCGAGGATGTGTGAGCTTGTTTTGCAGAAGAAAGAGAATGCCTTCAGGGAGGTTGCAATCACTGGATGGCTGGCCCCCAGCTCCTGTTGACACCCAGAAGTCAGATTGCCCAGGGGCTTATCAGGAGTGATCCCTTTGTTTCTCCAAAGCTCCTCTTGCCAAGCCCCTTACTCTATAAAACCCCATGTTTCCTGCTCTTGTTAAGGCAGATTTGAGTGAACCCAGGTTCCCACCTTTTCATTTTGGCCAATTCGAATAAAGCTTACTCCATCTCCAAGCACCAATGTATCAGTGATTGGCTTACAGCACATCAGGCACACGAACTTGAGATTAAGATGTTTGGTATCACTAACTGATAAACCCTATCTCAAAAGGGAAAGGTTTGCAAGAAAAATATTTTACTTTTTATTAGAAGATGGAGAAAAAGTCCTTCTTCTGATTAGAAAAGCAATGGGATTGCCTGCAAAAATAAAAGTACTTTTCTTTTCTTGGTCTGTATCTGCCCATGGCAGAGAGCAAGAAATCTAGGAAAGGAGACGTAAGTTAACTCCTGCTCTCTGATCAAGTGGAATCAAGATATAGATTTCTCCTATTAGGGCAGTGTCTCTTAAAATGTGTCTTGGGATAGTAGGTTCTTGAGAGGCACCTCAGGAAGAAAAAAGCAAGCAAGAAAGAAAAGTTTCCTTGGTCAATAAGTTTAGTAGATATTGCATACAGAGCCCTTTCCTCTAAAAATTCACAGTGGGCTTTACGATATTAAAGGCTCTGGATAAATCTTGTAGCAAAGAAATTTGCTTAACCCAAAGAAATTTGTTTAGCCCAATCCCTTAAAAACTTAGTAACACTGTTACCGCACCAGGTCCATTTTTGCCCGCGGCCCAGAAAGCCAATCTGCGAGCTGATGAGATTGCAGAGAGAGAGGGTTTATTAACCACAAGGCAGCCAAGTGAGGAAAACGGGAGAACAAGTCTCAAATCTGCCTCCCCGAAAATAGGGACTCAGGGGTATTTATGGAGAAGGGCGCAAGATGGTCTGAAATGATCGGAGGTGAGGAGAGATGAGGTAACTGATGATCTGCGCACACGTAGTCAGGCTTCATGTCTCTTCGTAGGACACGTGTTCACAGAATGGCGGCATTAGCATGCCCGGAGGGTGGAGTTCCAACCTCCTGCCATCAAAAGGGCCCAGTTGATGGGTTGGTGGTCTCAATCCGGCCTGAAGTGGACAAGGGGTTCAGTTCCTGAAAAAAATAACTCAAACTCCCATTACCATGGTAACCCAGGCTCCAGGGAGATGTTATCTATAGGAACCTAGTGGGAGTCAGATAGCGTATTACCTAAACAGCACAGTTAACAATGGGTAAGTTTATCATGTAGATTTAAGTCCTCATCTTCTGTTCTGATAAGTTTCTAGGTAAGGCCATCCCCCCCCTTCTTCCTGGTACAGGGAAGAAGATACCTTTGCAGACGGAGATTTTCTTTACGAATGTAGATGTCTCTTATAAAGGGTAACTACAACTAAGAATGGGCTTAGCACGGACCCACCCAGACACGGGAGATATCTATGGTGATGTCCTGTTCTGGGGGCAGGCCTCCTATCCCAAATTCCTTTGGTTAGTTAGTGAGGGTGGGGGCCAATTCTGATCCCCCACAGTTACTAGCTGTTTAATCATCAATGGCTAACTCTTTGCCGGTTTCAATACCTATTACTAAACTGGAACGTGCACTTTGGAAAACGGCATTAGAGAAATGAATAAAGACAAAAACTTGTAAAATTGAACTAGCTTAAATCCTCAAAAAATCCAGAGCAATGGCTACCCTTTGGAAAGGAATCCAGCAAGACTCAGAGTGGGTAAAAAGATATATTTTATTCACATTGGAGGTAAAGGGAATGAGGCTTACAATGAACAGTAAGTGAAATATCAATGAGAAGTACACAGATTGAGCAGGTGCCAGCAACACGATGTTCCCTGAGAGGGCATTAGTTGATTTTTATCTTGAGTTTTCCAAGTACATCTGGTTTCTCCTTCCCATCAGTAGATCCATAGAGCACTACTAGGGCCTCAAACTGTGGTACACAATTTACAGTAATAACCCCAGGAAGGATTTCATCAGCCCAAGAAGGATTTCATCTTTCTCTTTCTCTTGGACAGTTCCCACGTTTTAATAATTTATACTTTGACTCAAGGAGGGATCATTTGTCTTCTTCCCACTTTGTGACCTAAATACGTAAGTTCTGGCAATCAAACATACACCAAGGTGCCCTCATAGACAGCCTCACTCTTTGGTTGTATTTAAGTATTTTTGCACTTCCTTTTGGTGACAAGCCATATCTTGGCTCATACAGGAAATAACAGCTCTGTAGGTTATGTGTGGCAAGTAACTCATTCAGTGGGTTATTCTGAAATCTTTGGAAAGAGGTAGAGGCACGTAAGAACTCAAGGGGAAGGAGGAGTATAAATGAATGTAAACAGATCTTGATTACAACAGCTATTTGAGATTGGCCTCTTTGGTTAATGTCATTGGCTAATATCTTTTGTATGCATAGATCCAGGTTGGCAGGGAATCAAGTATTTTTATTATCTATCTGAGTGTCTCATCCTCCCCGAATTCCCTTAGGCATTTGACACTGTTGCTTACTTTCTTAATCTTTCTTCTTTTCTTTCATTCAAAGTTTTTTCTTTTAAATAACTTTTATAAGTCCTTCTTTTTGAAAGTCTCTTCATCCTTGATGCAATGCCAGAGTCCTAATTTGTTTCTTCCCAATCCAACACTATGGTCATCTCTCAGTGATCAGTTCTTAGCCTTCTGCCTCTTACATTCAAGGGTTCATAATTTGTCATGATATTAACTATCACTTCTAAGCAGCACTAAATCCAAATCTGGAATTCTGGTTCCTTGTCCAGCTACACTAAAGTTGAGAAGTGTTGAAAAGGGGTTCCCACCCACAGTAACTATAAATGATGTTTCTTCATCCATTACTTCATTGACACCTCCCCACAGCCCTGCCAAATAGGTACTACTATCCCCAATTTACCAATGAGGAAACTGAATCTCAGAGAGATTAAGTAAATTGTCCATGATCATGCAGCTGGTGGGTAGCAGATCAAAGACTCAAAGCCAAGTCTGGTTATCTGACTAAAATTGCTTGTTCTCTATATTACTCCTTATCACTTCTTTCACCAAAATGCTGGTTTTCATCACATCAATGAAGAAAAAGAGAGTCCTAGGTGAAACATTTAGCCTAACCAGTTGGGGACTGTGGGATGAAGTAGTAGGAAGTGTGGGGAAAGTGAAAGCTCAGATGTACCACCTTCTCATCTCCACATCCAGGTTAGCCTTACAGGTAGGTCAAGTAGTGAGTAGCCAGTGTATTGGGATGTGAGAGATGCTGGACAGGCCTACTTTCCTTCAAAATATCTTTCTAATACGCTCCCTACCTCCACTGCTCCTAAAGTGCCCCCTAGATCTTTAGGTTCCTTGGGGTTCCTGTGGCCTCTTAACATGGAAATATACTCAGGAGAAGAAACATTAAACTGAATTACTGACATGTAATCATTCAGCAAATATTTATTAAGCACCATTTATTAAGCAAATGGGATGATATAACAACAACCATTTATATTTGTTTAGCTCTCTAGATTTGCAGAGCCTTACCACAGTCTGAAGTACTTAAAGCTGAGATTATGATCCTCATTTTACAAATGATGTAATTGTGGCTGAGAGAGTCTGAGTGACTCACCCAAGTGACACACCTGAGCTCCACTTTCATAACCAGGGCTCAAACTTGGGTTTTCTGATTTTCAGTCCTATGCTCTTTCTTGATCACAGTAACTCAAGGGGTTTACAGGTGGGAACTCCAAACAAACATATATAAAGAGTTAAATAACAATTCTAGATGACAGTATAAGTAATGTCAAAAGACGAAAAAGTGTCAAATGACTAATATAGACAATAATTACTGCAGGAATGACCAGGAAGTTCACTGCGGGTAAGAGTTAGCAGAGAAGGCCCCAAAAAGGAAGTGGGACTTAAGTCTGGCTTTGGAACCTGGGTAGGAAAAGGACAGTGGAGAAGAAAAGGAGGGCATTCTAGTGTGGGGAAAAGGAAGAATAAAGGTGCAGAGATGAGAAAGTACAAGCCTTATTTGGAAAAAGAATGAGGAGACCAAATTAGCTAGAGAGGAGAGATTGGTATTGGGGAGGAATGGAAAATAAGACTTTAAAGGGGGCACTCTTAAATTTCTGACTAGAGGATTTAAACTTGTCTTGTAGACAACAAGGAACCATGAAAGAGTTTTGAGTGAGACTGTGAAACTGTGAAAGCAGTGCTTGGGCTGATTAATCTGGCAATATGCATGGTATAGGATCCATTCGTGTGAGGAGAAACTGGAGGTAAGGAAGATCAGTTAGGAGGCTGTGACAGTCAGTCAAGGATAAGGTGACAAGAGTCAGTATTAGAATGGTAGCAATGGACCATAAAGGAAGGCCAATTGTAATTCACACGATGAAGAAAGAAATGTCAGAATTTCATGAAATAGGGAGGGAGAAGAGTTGAAGTTGCCTGAGAGTTTTGAAGCTTAGGTGACTTGAGGAAAGAAGATGCCATGAACAGAAATGAGCAAGACAGTAGGGAAACTGGTTCAGGGAGTTTAGTGTTTGACATCTTGGGTTGAAAGTAACAATGGAAGATCCAAGTGAAACCGTCCAGTGGGCAATTGAAGATATAGAGGTGGAACTTGGGAGAAAGGTCAGGCCTAGAACTGAGTTGACATGGTGTAATGGAAGGAGCTCTGGGGGCCAGGGGACCTGAGGCCTATTCCCTGCTCTGCCACTAACTTACTAAATCATGGGCAAGTCATATCTCTGCCTGTTTCCTCCTCTGTAAAGTGAGAGGGTGCCCAGGCCAAGAAGATTTCTGAGGTACTCTCAAGGACTATGAGTCAACTGAATTTTATTCACGTGCATATATGCTTTCTCCAAGAGAAAATCAAGGGTCAGCTGGGGAAAGGGGATTAAATAATCCCCAAATGCTATGACTATGACAGATCTTGGAACTCTGCTCACTTAGGAAGTAAAAGAGAAAGAGAAGTCAGCAAAGAGAGGAAGTAATAAGAGAGATACAAGTAGGAGGAGAGAAATTTTAAAGCATGGGGATAAAATAGGGAACTAAAATTAAAAGTATTACAATAAATGGAAGAAATATTTATATCAAAAGTGAAAAAGGGTTGACGTATGTTAAATGCATTAAAAATACATTTAGATATATAAGAATACCACTAAGATGCCAATTACAGAAGGATATGAACAGACAATTCACACAAGAGGAAATGCAAATAGTAAACCTATGGGAAAGTGTTCAATCCCACGAGTAATCAAAGAAATGAAATTAACAAATTACTGTTTAAGCCATCCAGAAAGATTTCTTATAAAGTCCAATGGTACGGCTGCAAGGGAACTGGAACACTCATGTGTTATTGTGGTGTTGAAAATTTATGCAGTCCTTTTGGAAATCAAGATCCATAAAAACATTCATGCTCTTTGATCTGGTAATCTCACTACTGGGAACTTGTCCTAGGAACAGCATTACAAAGAAGAAAAAAGCCATATGCACTAAGATGTTCAAAGCACAAGGACCGGCCCTGTGGCGTAGCGGTTAAGTGCACATGCTCCGCTGCTGGCGGCCCGGGTTCGGATCCTGGGCGCGCACCGACGCGCCGCTTGTCAGGCCATGCTGTGGCGGCGTCCCATAGAAAGTGGAGGAAGATGGGCACGGATGTTAGCCCAGGGCCAGTCTTCCTCAGCAAAAAGAGGAGGATTGCCATGGATGTTGCTCAGGGCTGATCTTCCTCACCAAAAAAAAAAAAAAAAAAGATGTTCAAAGCACAGAAAAATTGAGAGTTGTCTAAATGCCCAATAATAGAGGAATAGTCAAATAAAATATAATCTACTGAGGGATGTAATCTTATGTGGCCACTGAAATGATAAATATCAAAGGCTGTAACACAAGGAGACTATTTACAATAAAAAGTTTTTTAAAAGCAGAATTTAAAAATATACATACATTATAATTAGACATGTAAAAAATATATATTATACAAATTGAAAAAGCACGGAACATGGAAAAATGAAAACAATTGTCTAGGGTTTGGAAGTATAGATGTATATTTTCTTTCAAAATTTCCTTTGATGTTGTCATAGTGGAATTTTTTAATGTTGTTTTTATAAAAATTTTTAAAGAGGATGTGCAACAGGGTGAAGTGAAGTAGAGAAGTCAAAGAAGATGAAGGTAGAGAAAAGATTATTAAAGATCTTATTTATGAGGTAATTTGTGTTCTTCTAGGTACAGAAAAGTGTAGGAAGGAAATCAGATTCAGAGAGTTAAGGGTGACTCTGTGGTGAGGAAATGGGGTTTACGGTACTCTTTCTAGAAATTTGACAGTGAAATGAATAAGATGAATAGAATGGCAGCTAGAAGAGATAGCAGGGTCAAGGTAACAGTGGTAACACTTTATTTTTGTTTGGTTGGTTTTTGTTGTGGGGTTTTTTTTTTAAAGATGAGATGAAATCAGTTATGGAAGAGACTAAAAATGATGAAGAGGGATAAACAAAGGAACAAGAAAGAGGGCCACCTGTTATTCTGGGACTGCAGGGAAGAAAGGGAGAAAGACAAGGCGGATATAGAAGTAGAGTTATCGTGAATGAAGCAGAGAGAAGTTGAGGTATTAGATCATCTCATTTTTGCAGGAGGCAAGGTAACTCTTAAGGGGTCATAGGGCAGGATGAAGTTGGGGCCTTGAGAAGGTGGAAAACACAGGAAACAGATGCTCTGGAATTTCACTAGGAACTCAGCAAGCTAAGAGGAACGGGGGCTTAGATGAAGTTCCAAGACATGAAGTTTCAGTGGGTCAAGCAAGTCTTGTGCTCTGGCTTCATCTGCAATCTTTTCCAGTACTAGGAGAGAGGAAAAGATTGGTCCCCGGTGAAAGTCAAGGCATTTTAACTAAAGTTAGAGTGTGAGAGAAGGCAGCCCTAAAGTAGGAGACCACAAAGTCTGGGCAGTTAGTCCTGATTAAGCATAAAGGAGTTAAGTGGACTGGAGATATGGAAGAGGTTGGGTCAGTTGTGATGGAGACAGCAGCTTTACTGGGTGGGACTCGTGGGTAGGAGAGATGATAGGCAAGGAGGCTGTAGTCATAGGAATAAAAGGGAGAGAGTGCAGATGAGGAACAGGGTATGTAACAGTCTAGGTAGTGGCCATGAGACTGGGAGACTAGTAAGAAGAAGGCTAGTTCATTTACTCCTAACGGAAAGGGTCCTGGGTAATAGGCGGGTTCTGGATATCTAGGGAGGAAGAGGGAGCACTTAAAAGAATGCAAAGGGGCACTCAGGGGCATTGAAGTCATTTTTTCCCTTCAGACCAGCCCCAACCTTACTCTCCAGAGAGACCCCTTAGAAGCAAATAGACAAGTAAGAGATCAGAGACAGGTCAGCAAGGGTGGGGCAAAAGAAAAGGAAGGCTGAAGACTCAGGAGACCAATGGGCTGGAAGGTGATTTCAGAGGGGGTGCCTAGAAGTGTAAGCCCACCCTTCTTGTGAATGCCAGCCCAGAAACTCTTACTTTCCAAGGCTTGGGGGTTAGCTCCCCAAGTTCCATACCCCCCATTCTCATAAGCCCATAAGCACTAAGACCATGCTGGTGGTGAGTGACTGGATAGGAGACTCTGAGGGGAGCTGTCCTAGTTCCAGTGCCCTGCCCTGACCTCGGAGCCCTACAGCTTGATCTGAAAGAGCTGGTGACAGATATATCATGTATCTAGGGCAGGAGCTAGAGAAAGAAGAGAGACCAGTGAAGAGCCAGCTCTGGGCATCGATCCCTGTCATCACCCCAACCTCTGCACAAACTTGCTCTACCCCTTGGTGCCAGAACTTACAGCCATAAACACAAGAGCTCCTCCCTCTTTGAGCCATCCCCTCTTCCTTTCACTAAGTACAAGAGAACTGTCAAATATGCTATCAGCAAATATCATAAAGGAGGTCCAGTCCCATTCCTGTTCCAAAGGCCGTTATCAGCTTGGGCCCCGCCCCCTGGGGCTCCTCAGGGTCCCCACCCCATGGTATGACTCAGGGCTCCCTCTCTGCCTCGTGGCTGTACCCCAGTTCAACAGTGCCATGCCTCCAGCTGCATGTGGGGACTCTGACATGCAGGCTCTCTGGGATTGTGCCCTATTTTAGCACCTGGTAGGCAAGACTATCCTGTCCTCAAGGGGCAACTAGGAAGTGGGTGTGGTCACTATGTCACATCCTTGGCATCTGTGATATGCTGGTGCCCCCGCTTTCTGATTCTGGCTATCACCAGCAGATAAGTCAGGCCAATCCTGAGATTACCCCAGTTTCTCCACCCCTCCAGGTGAATGGTCTGCTCTGGAGGAACACATGCTATACAAGGATGTGGAGGAAAAGGGAGGGGGAAGGAGGACTGGGGAAGATTTCCAGGAAGCCATATAGGATCCAGAAACAGGACCAATGGCCCCAGGAAGGGGACAGAAACAAAGAGAAAGAAGTAGAGGAGGAAGAGTGGCTGCAACTGCCTTTGGCTAAAAAGGAGAGGCCAACTGAAGGGTTTATGAGAGATGGCGTCACATGTGATTTCCCTGCCTTCCCCCAACCCTCAGGGAGAGGGCCTCTCTCCAGGGCCTGGAAAAGAAGAGGAAGCAGCCATATCACGTATCACTATTAGGTTCCCCCACCTTTATCCTGCGCTCACCCCCTTTTCTCTCACTTCCTGGCTTCCAGTGGTACAATCTGTCTGCCCTAGGGATAGGGCAGCCACTGTCCTGGGGGGTGGCTGTCCACCTGCAACTGCTATCCTCAGGCAGGGACACCAGTGCCAGGGAGGAGGCAGCCGTGCGGGGCTGGGGCCCGCCATTACTGCAGAGCTGCCAGAGCTGAGGTCGATACTTGGCCCCAGTGAGCAGGTAGAGCACAGGATCCAGGCAGCTGTTGGCACTGGCCAGGGGCCGAGTCCCTTTGTAAACCACGTTGACAATGTTCAGCACCCGGCAGTCAGCTTCCAACAGCCTTGCCATGTAATAAATGGTGCGGGTGATGTGGAAAGGCATGAAGCAGACAGCAAAGACAGTCAGCACCACAGCGATGGTGCGGAGAGAACACAGACGAGAAGACGACTGGGCAGCCCCTGGCAAGGGCCGATACAGGCGCCGGGCCAGGAGCCCATAGCAGACGAGAGTAACCAGGCAGGGCACGCCAAAGTGCAGCCCCATGATTGCTGAGCTGAAGTGTACATAGTGGTCAAATTCCTCAGGCCAAGTGGTATCATGGCACAGGATGGTGTCCTCCTTGGTGCTGGTTGTGACAAAGAACAGGTTGGGTACAAGGCAGCCAGCTACGACCAACCAAACTGCCAGGCAAAGAAGGCTTGCAAGGTGCGGGTGGCCCCAGCGTAGTGCCCGCAGTGGGTGGCAGATCCCCAGGTAGCGATGCACACTGATGCAGGTGAGGAAAAAGACACTGCAGTAGAGGTTCCAACAGAAGAGAAAGCAGATAAATTTGCAGAGCCCAGTGCCAAAGGGCCAGTGGTTGCGGGCCGCATAATAGTAGATGAGGGTGGGCAGCGACAGCACATACAAAGTGTCTGACAAGGCCAGGTGGAACATGTAGGTGGCTGTTGCATCCCAGGGTCGGAGGCGAAAGAGGAAGAGCCAGAGGGTCGGGGCATTGAGGCCTAGGCCCAGCACAAAGACAATCCGCATAGCTCACGGGCAGCAGGATGAACTTGAACTCCTCGTCAAACCGGCAGTCCAGCTCCACCTCACTTGTGTCAGGATCTGTGCTGAGGCCTAGGGTTGTGGGCAACGAGGACTCTGCATTGGCCATGGTCCCCCTAGAGGTGGAAAGGGCAGAAGTGAGGATGGCTGGATTTCCCTAGCCCCTCTAGGCCTGACCTGGGGCAAAAAAGCAGAGAATGGGGAGGGCAATGTTTGAAGCATTAGGGGGAGCTGAGAGGAGTGTATTCAGGTGCAACCCAGGCCAGCCTGGCCCTGGCCCGGGCTATCTTGGTCCAGCCAAGGGAGTGGTGGTCAGCAGGCAGTGCCAGGGCTCAGGAGGGCAGTCAGTGGACTTGGGTTGTTCTCATTCTGCAGCTGATGCTGTCCTTCAGAGCTTGGCTAGCTGAAGTGGGTGGAGGCCTACCAGGACTGTCCAATGTGGGAAGATGCCCAGATCCAAATTGTCTCCTAGCTCATCACAACAGCTGTGTCCCTGTGAAGAGGGCATCTCTTCACACGTGACTTCATCTCTCCTCTCACCCTGGTCCCTGTGTCTCCATACTACAGTTACCTCTGACACCTTCCCCCAGCCTGGTCTAGCCCAGGAACCCCATCATCACCCATACCCAAGAAACTTGGCATGTCTCCTACCTGGTCCCCTTGAAGCTGAGCCCAGCTGACTCTGTCACCCTTCCCTTTGGCAGCCAGAGGGCATATCCAAGGGGGTGGAGTTGGGGGTGGGGCCTATCCCTCCTCTCTTCCCGGGAGATTGTTAGAGCTAGAAAGCCTCATTGAGATTATCTAGTCCAATCCACTCACTGTACAGATTGGGAAACTGGGGCCAAGCGAGATTACTATTTAACAGCTTCTAAATGACTGTAGGAGGGAGTACACAAGGAAATGTCTGAGTTTACAGATGAAGAGCCAGGCCACAGGAGATAACTAAAACTACAGGAAGATGGCACAAATCTGTGGAAGTGAGCAGAAGCATGGGAAATGAATGTTAACGTGGGCAAGTGCAAGATAACATATTGAAAGATTTTAGAAAATCTGAACTACTGATATAAATCTTAACTGTATGTGCATATAATTATAACAAATGCTTATATAGCACTAACTATGTGCAAGGCATAGTTATAAGTGCTTTAGACTTATTAATGGCCCCACAGGGTCTCTATGAAGTGAATACTACTATTGTCCCTACTTTGCTGATGAGAAAACTAAGCCACAGAGAGTTTAGGTAGTTTGCTAATCAGTGGTAGAGTCAAGATTTGAACCCAGGCAGGTCTGCCTTGAACCAGGCTCTAGCATCCATGTACCTAATTGCTATGCTTAGTTGCCTCTCTAAGCCCCTGGCTTTAGTCCAGGAAAGATAAGCAAATAATTCCTGAGAGCCTACTATGTGCTTGATCCAGTTCAAGGCACTGATAGTTCACTAGTAGTGAACAAAACAGACAAAAACTCCTATTCTACTGGAGCTTACATACTAGTGGGAGGGAAAAGATAATAAAATTAACAAGTAAAATACATAGATTGTGATCACTGTTATGGAAAAAATAAAGCAGGAAGGGGAAATAGAGAAGGACAAGAGGAATAGAGAGCATTGCTGTTTTAAATATTAGGGTGATCTTTTTTTCTTTTTCTTTTTGTGAGGAAGATCTGAGCTAACATCTGTCACCAATCCTCCTCTTTTTGCTGAGGAAGACTGGCCCTGGGCTAACATCTGCACCCGTCTTCCTCCACTTTATATGGGAGGCCGCCACAGCATGGCTTGACAAGCGGTGCATCAGTGCGCGCCCAGGATCCGAACCCGGGCCGCCAGCAGCGGAGCGCGCACACTTAACTGCTACGCCATGGGGCCGGCCCCTAGGGTGACTTTTGAATAAAGACCAAGTGGTTGTGAGGAAGAGGAAACGTAGAGAGTTTGGCAGGAACCAGATCATGACAGTCCTTGGAAGCCATTGCGAGGACTCCTTGGCTTTTACTTTCAATGAATGGGAAGCCATTGAGTTTACAAGAGACAAGTGTCAGGATCTGATTTACATTTTAGAAGGATTACTGCCTAGCTCTATGTTGAGAACAGACTGCAGGGCTGGGGGCACAGGAGGAAGACTAGTCCAGAGGCTATTGCCAATAGAGATGATGGTGGCTTGGATCAGGGTGGTAGAGGTGGTGAGAAGTGGTCAGATTCTGGCTCGATTTTGAAAGTGGAGACAAGATTTACTGATGTGGGGTGTGAGAGAGAGAGAGGTGTCAAGAATGACTCCAAGACTCCTGGCCTGGGCAATCGGAAGAATGGACTTACTGTTGACAGAGATGGGGAAGGCTGTGAGAGGAGCAGGTTTGGGGAAAGATTGAGAGTTCATTTTGCAGCCTGTCAATGTTGATATGCCTACTGAGCACATAACAGGAGATGGTGAGGAGGCAGTTCACTCCTCCCCAAGGATGCTAGCCAACATGCTTCCCTTACAGACTCCATCCCTTCCTACACACCACCACTCATCCCTCTCTATCACTCCAGGAGCCCCTGGTCTGAATACAGTAGAGAAAGTACAGAGACCAAGCCTATATGTTTAAGAGCTGAATGCTGGGGAATGCCAAATTGTCAGGAGCTCTGGGCCTGGGGCTCCTGGGGCTAACTAAGGCTCCGTGGCTATGGAGGTCTTGGGCATAGGAGGTAAGCTCTGGGTCTGGAGGACTCTCAGGATGAGGTGGGTAGTGCTCTCAGGGAGGAGGAGCAGGCTGGAGCAAAATCCACTCTGAAGGGAGCTGGGAAGCAATGAGAACTCTGAACCTGATCTTCAGGTCCCGAGAACGTTGCCCAGCTGGATCCTGGGAGTTAGAGGAGGAGGTAGGCCTCCAAGAGAGGCTCTGGAATCTAGAATCTAGATCTCCTGGGGGGGGGGGGGGAACCTGAACATCCTTGCTCTGTCGCAGGTTGGGAGGTGGATAAAAGGTAGGCATGGAGGAAGCAGTCATAGCCTGAGTCCTAGATAGCCGACTGCTGTGATAGTGCATAGAAGGCCCAGGTGTTTGGAGTCAGGCGGACTTGAATTCAAATCCCTATTCTTCCACGTATTAGTTGTGTGACCCTGGACACCTCTTTGTAACTTAGTTTCCTCACCAGTGAAATGGGGATAATAATACCAACCTTTAGGGTTTCCTGAATATTGAATCGGTTAATAGGTGTGAAAAGACTTTGTAAACCATAAAATGTTGCTAATCTATAAGATATTTTGTGTTATTACTTTGCTTCCAGGGATGAAGCTGGCCTCTTCAGAGGAGGACAAGCATGATTTGAGGCTTGGCATATACGCAAGGGGACAATCCAGTGTTCACTACACTAGAAATGGCCCGGCCTGAGTCAGCTTCCTGCTCCTACTGCTTCAAACTGGTTTAGCTTAGGTTTCACCTGGTTTAGCTCTGCTGGGTTTCACCCGGCTTAGCTCTGCTAGGTTTCTGCTAGTCCCTGTACACAGCTGCAGTTGCCGCTGCTGCCACCACTGCCGCCCAGTGGCTACTTCAGGAAAAGACCTCTCCCAACATTCCTCAACCAGACTAATGTCACTGTGCCAAAAGGAAGGATTTGTGCCTTATGAAATGCTGCAGACCAAATTCGCTGTCTTCTGTGAAACTCTTTCTCACTTTTGTTTCTGGAACTTTGCAGTACTCTGGTTCTCCTATTCCTCTGGATGTTCCCTCTGACTCCTTCCCTGGCTCCTTTCTATCCTCCTTCCTCCAAATGTGACCCTTCCCCAAGGCTTACTCCTAGAGCCTCTTCTCTCTCCTCTCCTCCCCTCTCCTCTCCACTCCTCTCCTCTCCTGCCCTCTCCCCCATCTCCCCCCTTTCCCCCCATCCACCGTTTCTCTTCCCCTCTCTCAACACCTCCTCTCTTGATTTAACTTAGAAGTTATGAATAATTATAATGACCAATGAGACTCTAGCATACAGATCTCTCTCTAACCAAAATTTATCTCTCTCTCACACTCTTATCACAATTGATTTCTACTGAGATCATGGCACATATCACAAACTGCCTGGAATTCTACTCATTTGTATTTTTGTTCATCTCCTCCTGATCCTCCCACTCCCACAGCAGACCCAGAGCTCCTTGAGGACAAGCACCTGGTTTAACCTCTGTCTTTCCCACAGCCTTCCAGGTAAAGTTATGATAACATACGTTCCAGGTATTTTTTTTTCCAAATTATATGTCTTGTTGTCCAAAAAATGCCTTCCAATTCAGAGCTGAGAAAATAGATACCTTGCACATAGTAGGTGTGCAATAAATGTTTGTTGAATGAATGAATGACTCAGTTATAGTTTCTTGAATTGAATGATTCCCACGTCTACAATCTAAGCCCTGTATATATTGTTTGCTGTAGGACATATCCACTTGAGTATCTCATTGACATGTAGAATTTAGTATGTCAGGCAAAGTTTATTGCCTTCTTTCCCCTAACAGAGATAAAGAAGATATATGGATACCATTGTTGCTGATATCCTTCTGTTCCCCTACTCCTCGTCTTTCCAGTCCTCTCCCTCTTGGCCCCTTGCATCTAATATTCATAAATGTCTTGATGACAGCTTCTCTACAATGTTTGCTATTTCCTTGGGGCCTAAAGAAGGAAAAGGAGGAAAGGCATGGTTTCTAATCTCTTTTTCCGAGTTGAGGGAGGGGGAAGGAAGGAGAGGGAGTGAAAAGGAAGGGAGGAGAGAAGGGGGGAGGGAAGGAAAGAAATGAGGGAGGGAAGGTAAGTAAAATCCGGGGGAAAATGCAGGCTTTGGAGTCAGACAGACCTAGAGTTTAACTCTGGCTCTATCACCTACTAGCTATATGACTGTGGATAAGTCTTCCTGAACCTCCATTTCCTCATATGTAGAATGCAGATAATAGCACCCATCTCGTTGTGAGGAGAAAATGAGGCAGTGCGTGTAATGCGTAGTGTCTGGCAGTTATCACCCTCTTCATCATTAGGAATTAAAATATAGGTGAATTTGAGGGTGTTAGAGATTGGGAAGTTCACCCCAATTGCTTGGGTTTTCTTCAGAAAGTGAAAAAATGAGGCCACCTGCTAAGAATAAGGTGCAGTGTGGAGTGGAATAAGACCGTCACTCAATCTTGATGGAAAGAAGCAGTAATGCGAAACCCTAGAAAATCCAAACTTACTCATAAAATCATGAGAAAGTAACTGGCTCCATATAATTGCACCCAAGTTAGCCTTGTCCAGGGGTCTTTTCTGTAGTGTGTCCTTTTAGTCTTTCTAAATGTTTGTTCTTTATCTCCAGCAAGGCCATTAACAGCTTTAGAGTAGAGACCAGGACCGGTGCGTCCAGCGCCTAGGACAGCATGGGAAGCATCTTTTTCTACCATTTGATTCATCTGTCTCCTTTCCATCCTCCCCCACTGAGCCAATGCCATCATCCAGATCCCACTTAAGTCTGCTGGTATGCTTTCAGTTGCAATGACAGAAAATTCCAACTCAGCTGACTGAAAAATAAGGAAATTTATTATCTTGCATCTAAGTCCAGGAGTGGGCAGCTCTGGAGTTGGCTAATTCAACAGTTCAACAATGTTATTTAAGGGCCGGCCCAGTGGCTTAGGGGTTAAGTGCGCGCGCTCCGCTGCTGGCGGCCCGGGTTCGGATCCCGGGCGCGCACCGACGCACCGCTTCTCCCGCCACGCTGAGGCCGCGTCCCACATACAGCAACTAGAAGGATGTGCAGCTGTGACATACAACTATCTACTGGGGCTTTGGGGGAAAAAATAAATAAATAAAATTATAAAAAAAAAATGTCATTTAAAAAATCCTGATTCTTTCCATCTTTCTGATCTGCAACCCTCAGCGTGTTGTTTAGCAACTCACATGATCATAAGGTGGCTGCTGCAGTTCAGACACTGTATCCAAACATGGCAATATTCAATGGGAGGAGAGGAAGGCCTCACTTCCTGTGTGTTTATTTTTATTACTCAGGAAACCTTTCCCAGAATCTCCCTAGCATATTTTCCCTCACATCTCAGTGGCCAAATTTCATCATGCCTATAACTATACCAGTTACTGGCAAGGGGGATGAAATGACCATGACTGGCTTGGAGGAGCAGAGAACTATGTGGCGGAGGGTGGAATACCTAAACAAATGGAGATTCTGCCCTCAAGAAGGAAGGGGGAGATGGCTATTGAGTTGATAAACAATCCTGTCTGCTGTAACCCCTTAATGAATAACCAATGCCTTCCTCACTCAGAGATCTGATCATTACTTCCTAACTGGAAGTCCTGGTTGGGAATATGATTGGGGTATGCAGAGTGAGGGTGGGTAAGAACCTGAAAATACCTCTCTCATCAATCTGTCATAGGGGCCAGAAGCTCCACAATTAGAGATGCATTCCTTTGCCTTCTTACTCTTGCCTCCTCATAAAATGCAAATACTCTTGCTCAAAATGAAACTATGATGACAGTTCTCTTTGGGAGACTACTAACTGAAAGGGACACAAGGAATTTTCTGGGGCGATGGACATGTTCTATATCTTAATCTGGCTGGTGGTTATATGTGTGTATACATAGGTGAATTACTTTCCTGTTGCTGCTGTAAAAAAATTACCACAGACTTGGTGGCTTAAAATAACACATTTATTCTCTTACAGTTCTGAAGGTCAGAAGTCCAAAATCCGTTTCCTGGGGCCAAAATCAAGATGTCAGCAGGGCTGCGCCTGAACTGCAACAGCCACCTTGCGACCATGAGAGACTAGGGAAGAATCCATGATCTTGTCTTTTCCAGCTTCTAGAGCTGTACTCCTTGACTGTGACCCCTTCCTCCATCTTCAAAGCCAGCAGCATAGTATCTTGCTTCAGTCCTCACATTGCCTTCTGTCTCTGTAGTCAAATTTCCCTCTGCTTCCCTCTTATAAAGAGACTAGTGATTACACCTCGGGCCCACCCAGATGATCCAAAATAATCTTCCCATCTCAAGATCCTTAATTTAATCACATTTGCAAAGTCCCTTTTGCCAGATATGGCAAAATTCATACTAGGACCTGGTATCTTTGGGGGCCATTATTTAGCCTACCACAGTAGGTAAAAATTCATCAAGCTGTGCAATTAAGATTTGTGCATTTTATTGTGTGTAAATTATACTTCAATCAAGAAATACACATACTCCTGGAAAAGAGATAATGATTTAGGTTCAATCATAATTATGAATTAAAGACCTACCAGATCTACTTTCTTTCTGCTGAGAGGACGATGGACCTCAGTTGAAAGAGTAGATAAGCCTCAAGTGTGGGTCTGAAGACAAAAATGGGCTGAGGGCTAGTCCAAAATTACATTCATTCTGACTTTTCACCTTCCCCATAGACACCAACCTCGGCAAGTATACGACTCTTTCCTGTATGTCCAGCATTAGTTTCAATCCCACTATGGTCCCCGCAGAGTCTGGGCTTCTAGCTCTACCCAAAAATCCCTGAGAAGAAGAGTTACAGCAACTAAAAGACAAGGCCCTCGGGTGCATACTGGCAAGGAATGGCAAAAACTAACACAGGTAGCCGTGCAAAGGGAATATAGGACAGTGGTCCAGCACTCACAGTGGGGAGTGGGAGGTAGTCTGAGCCACAGCCATAGGCATGCTCTGAGGAATGGACACCCTGTTGTGAAGGGTGAGGGCTATGTCTATGCATAGATACTAAAGACCAGCCAGCTCTATAGGGAAGGTGAGGGAGGGCGTAGGGTCCTGTATCCCTAGAGCTTGGAGGTTCTGTCTCTACATTCTTCATGTCTGTGAAGCCTGGGTCTAGGCCTGGGCCCTATGGGAAGGACAGCCAAGAAAGAAAGATTACTTTTGTTGCTGCCATTGTGGGGATCTTGGCAGCTGTAGGACAGAAATATCTCTAATTCCATGAGCAGTCATACGAGGCAAGGGAAGCTGCTTAGAGCCTATAGCACGGACTTAGTTTCAGGGATTGGAGAGCTGTGGGGGAGGGTTTACTCTAGGTGGGGGTGATACAGATGTCAACTGCCTAATCCCTCCACATGCAACATCCTGCCAAGAGAACTTGCCCCTGGGCCAAGAATCCTTTGTTACTTTCCTCTCCAACAAGAGAAGTTCAAGGCTCACAGACATGTGCACACACAGCTCAAGACACTCAGCCTCCCCTCCCCCACCCCCACTCCCATTTACAGGAGATTGACTCCTGCTGTGCACATAAGCTGGGGTAATCAGGGTTTCTAAACATCAAGCTTCAAGAGTCCCAAGTCCCAAGTTGGAGGGGGGGCTGGGGAAGGGGTACTCTTTCCCATACCCTTGGCTTTTGTGTGGCCTGTAATAGCTGATCATGAGATATAGAAAGATTGGAGTGCGACACAAGGCTCTCCTCTCAGAATCACAAAGGCCTAAACTTTGAGCCCTCCTATTTCTAGCCCTCATCATGCTTTTCCTTTAGTGTTTCCGACTCCCTTTTGATCCCAGTCCTCAGGTTCAAGGCCTCACAAGGCCAAAACCCTGTAGTTTCCCTTCTCAAGCTCCCCTGACTTTAATACCATCAGATTCAACCCCCTACTCCCACCCTGTCCCAGCAGCAAGAGCCAGCTAATCTTTTAGCTACTAATCTTTTAGCCACTAATCTGCTTTCCGAAGTCTTGGCACCTGAGCTATTTATAAAGCAGTGTTTTATGCCCCCCCTCAGAACCCTATTCTTCTCCCCTGACCCCCACCGATCTAAACACTCAGAGGATCTTGGGTATAAGAGGCTGGGGAGGTGAGCATAGCAACCAGAGCTGCAGACGTATGTGAGCTTCATCTCTCTCCCCAGGTAATAGTCCAAAGTTCTCTATTTCTAGCCCATACTAGGTCCCATATCCCTTTCCCTTAGCACCCCTGCTTAATATATCAAGGAGCACTTGAGGGGGCACCTTTCCTGACACAGCTGGCAGGCACTCAGGCTGAGAGACCCTGCAAGAGATCTCTGGAAGCTCATCTAAGCTCACTCCTTTGGCCAGACCTAATATGCATCAAAGAGAAACACTAAAGAGACATCTTCCTCTCTCTAAGGGCCCCTACGCCAAGGCCTAGCACCTGCGGACATGGATGGGGATAAGGATGGCATGGTGATGACTAGCTTCAAGGAAGGCTTTCAACCTCCATAGAGGTTTCTGCCACCAACAACCAAGAGCATGAGGGCAACAACCCCTTTTCTCCTACATCTTTCTCCTTTCTTAGCTGAGGGTTAACGCCACTGTGAGGTGAACTCAGGCTCAGAATCCATTGCAGGAGCAAAAGCAGACAGAATACATTTTTCACTCATTCGTTCTTGTATCTAACAAACATGTCTTGGTGCCTACTGTGTGCCAGGTCATGTCCAGCCTCATCCAGTCCAATTTTCCTCACACTTTTCTGGATGGAGACCTCTCTCCAGCCCCTTTCTAGACAAGTTCCTTCTCTCTGAAGGCTTTCAAGAGCGCCCCAGCTATTCCAGAAGCCCAGCCCTTTCTGGAGAATAGACAGTACGGTTAGTCAACAATTTGTAAAAAATAGGAAGATTTTTTTTTTCCTGTATCCAGGATGGGTGAGAGTATGGCTGAATAAGTAACCTTGGCAGGAGGGAGAAGAGGCACTTGATGGTGGTGAGGTGTCTAAGGAGGAAAGGTTGCATCACACTAGGTGTGTCTGGATGGTATACCAGAGTAGGGTAAGGAGAATAGGAACTAAATGAGCCTTCTTCCTTCTTCCCCTCTTCCCAGAAAAGGCTCAACATCAACTCCATGGCCAACACCTCCAAGTAAGTAAGAACTTCTTCTAATTCTCTGATCCTGTGACTTGTCCCCTACCCAAACCCAAGTACTTGCCTTTAGGGTAGAGGCATTTCCAACCTCTCCTCAACATGTGGCTTGGACTCTACCCCAATTACCTCCACCTTTGTGCCATTTCATGCTCCTTGGCCTCTTCTCCTAATCCCAGGAATACTTCTTTTTCTTTTCACTTCCCTTTCTTTCCTCTCCCTTCCTCTCTTGTTCCCTTCTGTCCCAATCCCCCTCGCTATCCTCTTTCTGATTTTCTCCTCATAGAGTGTTTAAGAAGACCTGCTCCAATGGGAAGGTGAGAGAACTTGGCCCAGCTGGGCAAATAAGAGGGTAAAAGGGATAGGTGGGTACATCCTTCAAGGTCTCAGGGGCTGGGGTTGGGGATTTCAGGGGGAGCCATTCAAAGATGATTATAACATGGGAAGTTGTTCCACAACAGCTTTCCATCTACCTGGGGAAACGGGACTTCGTGGACCATGTGGACACGGTGGAACCCATTGGTCAGTGAGTCCAAAAAAGGAAAGAGCCTGGGGAGAAGGGAAAGGGAGACAGGGAGTAAAAGAAAGCCAAGAAAGGACCATGCAGAAGAGGAACCCAATTAAAGGGAAAAATGGGAGGAACCATTTCAGGGATCAGCTTCTGTTTCATGGTATGAGAAGTTTTCCTGACCAGGGTGCCTGCCGTCTCTCCCTCTCTCCACAGATGGTGTAGTCCTAGTTGACCCTGATTACTTAAAAGGTCGAAAGAGTAAGTAAAAATCCCTGTTGATCTTTGTATGTGCCAGAGACCCCAAACTGAAATGTCACACACGCCAGACAAGTAACCTGAATGAGTGGACTGGCCCAATGGACCAGAGGGGTATAAGAAAACCAAAAAGTGATGGGAACTGTGAAAGCCTGTCTGGTGGGGCTAATAACTGGGAATTTCAGCCCAGTGTGGCCAAATTTTCTGACTGTTAAAGAGGAACTGGAAATGAAGCTCAGAATAAGACCTTTAGAGGCCCAAAGTCTGAAAAGATTATGGTGCCCCTTCCCCAAATATTCAAAATAGATATATTCACAAAGCATAAATAAAACTTGATTTTTCAAAATTACACAAAATTTACATGTGTGCTGAAATTAAAATAGTTTCTTTCTAAAATTTCTGATTTTCCACATTATTGTTGGTGGTGCCCATGCTTTGCTGCTGATCTGAACATGGGCTTAGAGTGCCTATGGAAAGATCCAATACACCAGAAATCCATATTTTTATGCAAATTACTGATTTTCAAATGTCGGCAACTAATTAAAAGATTTTTAAAGGCCTGGATAGATGAAAAAACTTTATTTTACTGT
The DNA here is from genome assembly GCF_020826845.1 of Diceros bicornis minor. Classification (NCBI taxonomy): domain Eukaryota; kingdom Metazoa; phylum Chordata; class Mammalia; order Perissodactyla; family Rhinocerotidae; genus Diceros; species Diceros bicornis. Next base: position 63,647,549 of record NC_080781.1, read on the forward strand.
AGGCTGGATGTGACTCTCAGGCTGCCATTTTGCAACCTCTGGTATATGTCTTTCCATCTCTCCTTTTGTGTAGGGAAACCCCTTATCTTTTCTGTAAAAAAAAAACACACACACACACAAACAAAACAATAACTACAGCAAGTAACAGCAAGAGAGATTACTCTGGCCACAGTTCTTTAGATCAAGATTACACTGAAATATTTTTTCACTGTTTTTTTTTCTTTTAATTTTTACTCTGTGATTCTGACTAGATTGAAAATTGGGTTTGAATTGAAAAAGGCTCAAAACAAATTGATGAATACTAGTTCAGATGTAACCTTTAGATATTGTGGAATAAAATCGCCTTAACCTCTCAGAATAAACAGTGTGGGTAAGGAGTCCAACTAGTTTTAAATACCAGAAGAACTCTGGGGTATAGCCAGTAAATTAAACAACTTATTTAAGACTCTCAATTACTCTGTATTTCTAAAACCTAAATCATTTTTTCACATTCCTACAAAACCTTCAGAATAATCTACAGAAAGAAATCTTTAGTTTAAAAATTGCATGTTGATCCAGGAGTAAGATATGTTTTTTCCTTTTATCCTAATCTTCCTTGTCCTTTAGCAGAGTTTTATATTATCATTTGACTTGCGTATATTTCTTAAATTTATTCCTTAGCCATTTTATACGTTTTGTTACTTTTATAAAGATAATCTTATACGCACCATATTTTCTAATATTTTTTTTTCTATCGAGGTGCATGTATTGATGTAAAATATAACTTACCCTATACCATTGAGTGATAAAGGCCAATTGTAGGGCAGGATGTGTGGTTGCGTGAATAAAGTGTTGTATAACAAAAATCTATCTGGAATCTCTCGGTATTATTTCTTACAACTGCATGTGAATCTATGACGATCTCAAAATAAAAAGTTTAATTTTGGGCCGGCCCGAAGCTTAGCTGTTAAGTGCGCGCGCTCCGCTGCTGGCGGCCCAGGTTGGGATCCTGGGCGCGCACCAACGCACTGCTTGTCCGGCCATGCTGAGGCCGCATCCCACATACAGCAACTAGAAGGATGTACAACTATGACATAGAACTATCTACTGGGTCTTTGGGGAAGAAAAAAGGAGGAGGATTGGCAATAGATGTTAGCTCAGAGTCGGTCTTCCTCAGCAAAAAGAGGAGGATTAGCATGGATGTTAGCTCAGGGCTGATCTTCCTCACAAAAAAAAAAAAGTTTAATTTCAAAACAGCAATGAGAGAGAAGTCGTAAATACCTAAGGTGGCCTTATGTTTGATTATAGAAACAAACAAAGTTGGGAAGCAAATGCAACAGATATTAATAGCAGTTATGTCTCGAATAGGATGTATAATGCTGGAGCTTTGATTTATCTTTTTGTTTGTATTTTCTGATTTTCAAACAATTAATAAGTATTATTTGTATAATAAACACAAATATAAATAACTTTAGAATAGATGTTGAATTAAAAAAAACAAGCTATTTCCTAGCACAAAAAAGGATGATTCTAAACTGCTAGAGAGCCAATAAGATCTTGGGCGGGGGGTGATGCCCTCCCCACATGCGAACAGCTGGATGTGCCAAAAACAATTCATCTGATTAACCCCCTCACCTCAGAGGTTACTGTATACCCTTCTGCCTCACCCCTCCTGATCTTTTTCTGTCTTATCCCTCATCTCTTTCATTTCTTTCCTCCCTCTGCTTCCTTCCAGCCACCTCTTTTCCTCTCCTTTTCATCTTCGCTGTCTTTTCCTTTCCTTTGTCCCTTTCCTTTTCCTTTTCTTTCTCTCTCCCTCTCCCACTTTAATTGGCCATAATTGAGAACCAAGGTGAATTTATTTGTTGTATCTTTTGAAAATTGTTAAGTTTGCCTTCACTGCAGAAAAATTAGAAAATACAGATGAAGGAGAAAGAGACTGTAATCCTATCACTCAGAGATAATCATTAATAATATTTTAGTTCATATTTTCTGTGCAAAACTATATTTTTATTTAAAAAATGCTATACTATAAATAATGTTTTCTAATCTTCTGTTTCTTCTATGTCAATATATAAAAATCTGTGAATTTTTAAGTTGCCTAGTACTATATTGTATGGGTGTACTGTAACATATTTAGCCAATCTTCAACTGCTGGACATTTTTTGCTATCATAAACAACCCTGTAAAGTACATACTTGTATATATATCTTTTCATACTTGTCCAATTATTTCTTCAGACTACATGCCTAGAAAAGGAATGAATGGTCAAAGGGTAGTCACACATTTTTACAGCTTTCTATTGCCAAATTGCCCTCCAAAATGTACCAATTAACTCGCTCTCCTGCAGTGTATGAGGCTGCCCGTTGCCCCAGTCCTTATAAACACCACCACTATCATTACTTTCAGTCTTTGTTGTATCTTTTGAATATAGATTAATTTCTCTTGTTCTTAATTTTAAAAGCAGACAATCTGGCTGTTTGATATTTTCATCTCTTAAAAATACTAAAATAAGTTGCTTTCTAGTAGTGTGTAGCTGTTGGTAGTTTTCTTTTTTTTTGGGTCAGGGCTCCTGATAGAAATAAGATTCTCCACCCCTGTTCGACATCTTTCCTTCCCTCGATCTCTGTCACTCTGCCCTTGGCCAGGTATCCCTCTATGCCCCATCCCACACTCCACGAGTGCATTAAAGAGGCTTTCCATTTGCCCCGGATCTTAGGTACCAGCTGCAAAGTATGAGTTCACTTATAACTGGCCAATATTCCCACAATTATCATCATCATCCACATTTATAATTAGTTTACAATTTCCAAAGGGATTTCTTATACATCAGTTCCTCACAACCATCCTATGAGTTAAGTTGGGCACACACGAGTCTGGGCTTTGGAATCAGACAGGCCTGGGTTGAAATCCTGGGCCGTCACTTAACCGCCCTGAGCTCATTTTCTCTACCTGTAAAGTGGAGATAATAATACTTCAGAGGATTGTTTTGAGGTCTAAATAACATATATAGAGCTCTTAGTGCAGTCCTATTATTGACAGGTGAAATAACTGAGGCTCAGAGAACTCAAGAGATTTGTACAAGTCATATTCAAGCCCAGGTATCCTGACCCTAGAGAATTATGTAATGAATAGCCTCTACCCACCACCTAGCTTTAAAAAGAATTATAGCAACAAACTGAAGATTCCATGTGTCCTTCCCTAATCCCATTCCCCTTCCTCCCTCCCACCTCCTTCTCTCCTTGCCTCCACCCAGGTAACCATTAGCCTGAATTTGGTGTTTATTATTCTCATGATGCTTCTATACTTCGACTCCATATTTATATATCTGTGAGCAACTTTGGTATTCTTCCATATGCTTTTTTTTTTGCTGAGGAAGATTCACTCTGAGCTAACATCTGTGCCAATCTTCCTCTATTTTGTATGTGGGTCACCACCACAGCACGGCCACTGACAAGTGGTGTAGGTCCACACCCAGGAACTGAACCCAGGCCGCCCAAGCAGATAATGCCGAACTTAACCACTAGGCCACAGGGCCAGCCCCCTGTTCTATATGCTTTTAAACTTTATATACACGGTATCAGATTGTGCATATCATTCTGCACCTAGCTTTTTTACTCAATAGTTTTCGAGACTTAACCATGTTGATACGTGGAATTATAGTTCATTTATTTTAAACTCAGTTTAGTATTCCATTATATGACTATACCACAACTGTATTACCCATTCTCCTGTTGATAGACATTTAAATTATTTCCAATTTTATGCCATGACAAACCTTGATGCAATAGACATTCTCATATCGATCTCCTTATAAACATGAGCAAGAATTTCTCTAAATTCTCTTTAGGTCATAAGATATGAACAGATTCAGTTTTACTAGATAGTGCCAAACAGTTTTCCAAAGTGGTTGTACTAATGTATGCTTCCACCAGCAGTGTATAATGAACTCCTATTGCTACACATCTTTACCAACACTTAGTATTGTCAGACTTTGAAATTTTTGACAATCTGATGGGTGTGAAATGTTCTCTCATTGTCGTTTTAATTTGCATTTATCTGATTATTAATGAGAATGGACATGTTTTCATATCTTATTGGTCATTCTGTTTTGTACATCTGCAAAGAGGCTATCCATATTCTTTGCATCCCTTTTTTTTGTTGTTGTTTTGTTTTGTTTTTTGTTTTGTTTTTTTTTTTGCTGAGGAAGATTCGCCCTGAGCTAACATCTGTTGCCAATCTTCCTCTTTTTGCTTGAGGAAGACTCGTCCTGAGCTAACATCTGTGGCAGTCTTCCTCTATTTAGTATGTGGGTTGCTGCCACAGCTTGGCCACCGATGAGTGGTGTAGGTCCACGCCCGGGAACTAAACCCGAGCCACCAAAGCAGAGTGTGCCAAACTTAACCACTAGGCCATGCGGCCAGTCCCTTTGCACACTTTTATACTGGGACATTTTTATTCTTGATTTGTGGGAGTTCTTTATATATTATGAATGGTAACCTTTTGTTTGTTATATGTGTTGCCAATATTTTCTCCCAGGTGTTTGCTTGTTTCATTGTTTATAAAGACTCTTAATGTAAAGAAGTTTTAAATTTTACTGTAGTCAAATGTATTAATTCTTTTCTTTATGGCCATATTGTTTCGATCATATTACATTGTCTCTCTATGTCTTCCTATGAGCCATTTAAGACCTCCTTTTCTCCTCAGGCCTGACAGGTCACTCTCTTCCTCCTTTGCCTGCAGTGTTTGTCATGTTAACATGTGCCTTTCGCTATGGCCATGATGACTTGGATGTGATTGGTCTGACGTTCCGCAAAGATCTGTATGTACAGGTCCTGCAAGTGGTCCCAGCTGAGGCCACCAGCCCCCAGGGGCCCCTCACAGTCCTACAGGAGCGACTGCTGCACAAGCTGGGGGACAATGCCTACCCCTTTACTCTGCAGGTACTGACCCCAAGTCCTGGGCAAGGTTTCCAGGGAAGATTAAGAGAGGAAGCTAAAGAAAGAGAAGAGGGGAAAGGGGTCCCTATTTCTTCTGTTTGCTGACCTCCTTCTGATCTCCTAGATGGTTGTCAACCTGCCCTGTTCGGTGACACTGCAGCCAGATCCTGAAGATACAGGAAAGGTGAGGTCTGGGTTCTGAGAAAGAGGGATAGACGGTCAGCGCTGGGAGAAGGACAGAGGGACAAATGGACAAGATTGAAGAAATAGACAATTAAAGGATGAGGTCAGGCATTTCCTTATAGGCCCATGAAGAAGGGAGGGATAGTGTTAGAAATGAGCTCTCTTTGCCCCTGCCCCTTTGCAGGCCTGTGGGATTGACTTTGAAGTGAAAAGTTTCTGTGCTGAAAACCTGGAGGAGAAAATCTCCAAGAGGTATTCTTTGGTCCTCTCCAAAATCCCTGCCTCCAACCTGTGTCAGGAAATAGATCTTGTTCTCAGGACAGAAACAGTGCTACTTCTAACCTCCATAGCACCATCATTACCAACTCAGATGCCCAGTTCTGATTCCCCTCTGACTTCTCTTCTTTGCTCTAGGGCAAGGGTCAGCAAACTTTTCTGTAAAAGGACAAAAAATAAATATTTAGGCTTTGTGAGCCATACAGTTTCTGCTGTAACTACTCAACTCCGCCAGTGCAGTGCAAAAGCAGCCACAGATAGAATGTAAATGAATGAGCATAGCTGTGTTCCAATACAATTTTATTTATGGACACTGAAATTTGAGTTTTATGTAATTCCAAACATCATGAAATATTACTTTTCTTTGATTTTTTTCAACCATTTAAAAATGTAATAACCATTCTTAGCTCGCAGGCCATACAAGAACAGGCAGCAGGCCAGATTCGGCCAGTGAGCCATAGTTTGCTGACCCATGGTCTAGATCCCTACACTGAGGGTCTAGAGGAGTTCTCTGAGGGAGGCCTTCCTCTACCTCTAACGTCCAAGTAAAGACTGGGTTATGGTGTTGGCACGGGAAATGTCTGTGGGTCCCAAAGCAGACATTCTGGCTAACCCCTTGGCCTCTACTCAGAGACTCTGTGCGCCTGGTGATTCGGAAAATACAGTTTGCACCCCTGGAGCCAGGCCCTGGCCCCTCAGCCCAGACTGTCCGCCGCTTCCTTCTGTCAGCTCAGCCCCTACAACTCCAGGCCTGGATGGACAGGGAGGTTTGTGACCCCCCCACTCCCTGCCCCCTGCCCTACAACCCCTCTGAAACTCTTTCTTCACTGATTTTTCTACTTGGGTAGACAGGGATGGGAGCCAGGGTGGCAATAGTGCTAATGAAATAGGAATTCTAGGTCTTGACCTGGGCATTCTCCCTCCAACCTTGTGATGGGCCTCTCCTCCTGCTTCAGGTTCACTACCATGGCAAACCCATCTCTGTCAATGTTTCTATCAACAACTGCACCAACAAGGTCATAAAAAAAATCAAGATTTCAGGTGAGCTTCTTTTCCTATCCTCCTGCACCTGGTCCCAAATCCACAGGTCTTTTTTCAAAACTCTGCCCCACTTACCCAGTCTGCATTCATCTAGGATTTCCCTCCAATGCAGGCTTACCAAAATATGTGTCTCTGTCCATGAGCACATTTGAGTGCATCATGCATAGTGTGCCCATGTATAAGGTCACTTCTGAGGGCAGTGAGTTGGGGTCTTGAGGATGACTGACTGATTATAGTCATGTGCTTTTCCTGGCTGTTCAGTTGACCAGATCACAGATGTTGTCCTGTATTCACTAGACAAGTACACCAAGACTGTGTTCATTCAGGAGTTCACGTGAGCTGGTGCTGGGGCCGGGGTCAGAAGAACCAAGGGGTGGGGTGATGGGAAGAGGGCCAGGGGGCTGGAGGCAGAGGAAGGGATTGGAGAAAGAAGGAAGCAAGTAACAGCCCAGGACTGAAGAAAGTCAAGGTGAGGGCTGACATGGAGAAAGGGAGGGACTCCCAGGAGAACTAGAGGGAGGATCCACAAGAGGATCATCAAAATGCTGAGAGAGGGAAGGGGCAGAAGGATTTCCCACCAGAGTGAATGTTCCATTCTCCACAGTTAGACATGCCAGGTCTCTGGGATACTCCAGTATATTCATGAAATTATGCAAGATACTCTTGGGAATGAAAGTACCCTTAGTCGGCAAGCCTAGCCTAAGTTCTTCTCTTCTCCTTTCAAAGGGAAACTATAGCTGCTAACTCCAGCTTCTCCAAGAGCTTCACGGTAACCCCACTCCTGGATGCCAACTGCCAGAAACAGGGCCTGGCACTGGACGGCAAACTCAAGCATGGTGATACCAATCTGGCCTCCAGCACGATGTAAGCTCAAATGTAACTCCCCATTCTCTATCCCCAACACATTCTGCATGCTATATATACAGGTCTAAGGTTTCACCTTCAATGAAGCCTACCTACATTTTTAAAATGTCCCTAGGCTAGTGTTCAGAGATCCCTCCAGGCCTGAGGGCTAACAGTAAGCTAAATAATGCCCATGGGACCAATGGCAGGCTTAGGTCATAGGCAACAAGAAAGGAAAAAATGGGGCCGGCCCTGTGGCTTAGTGGTTGAGTGCACGCGCTCCGCTGCTGGCGGCACTGACGCACCGCTTCTCCAGCCACGCTGAGGCCGCGTCCCACATACAGCAACTAGAAGGATGTGCAACTACGACGTACAACTATCTACTGGGGCTTTGGGGAAAAAAAAGGAGGAGGATTGGCAATAGATGTTAGCTCAGAGCCGGTCTTCCTTAGCAAAAAGAGGAAGATTAGCACGAATGTTAGCTCAGGGCTGATCTTCCTCACAAAAAAAAAAAAAAAAAAAGAAAGGAAAAAATGGAGAGAAAAATTCCTTACATTGTATAATATTTCACAGCTCACAAAGGTCTCACATATGTACTATGTTATCTTCATAAGAATCCTATTAAAGTAAGCTGGATAGGTGTTCTTATTCCATTTTACACTTAAGGACCCTGAGGCTCAGAGAGATGAAGGAAATTGTCCAAGCTTGCATAGCTAATAAGTGGCAGAGGTAGAAAGGATTCTATCACCTGTCATCTAGCTCTAACACTGTAATCTCTACAGTAGCTACTCTCTAGGGAAGCTAGAAATGGAGTAGAAGACTAGGAGATGAGAAATGGAGGAAAAGGAGGACAAAAAAGGAGAATGATATGATAGGAACTGACAGAATTCTATCAAGTCATTCATTTGGTCCTATGCCTTCAGAGGTCCTAATGTTAGATGTGTCTCCCACCAAAAACCATCTGACAAGTGTTAATTCTCTCTGCCTCTCCTTATGCTTTATCAATCATGTAGCTATAGACTGTTATTGCTAGAAAGACCCGTAGAAATCACTCAAACAGCATTATTTTATAGATAGAGGATCAGCATCCCAGAGCAATGAAGAGACTTTCCCAAGATCATACAGCTTTCTGTGTTTTGTTTTTCAATCAGCGGGTTTTTTATTGAGCATGTTACATGTTCATTCCTATGCTAAGCAATGTGGGAGGATACAAAGAAGTTTAAGACAGTCTCTGCCTTCAGTCAATTTATGGCCTAGATGGGGAACAAAGAGGAATGCAAATACAATCTAACAGTTAAATGTTAGTACATGTGGTTCAGATTATAAATCCAATAGGAGTAAAAAGAAGCTAGCATAGCTGGAGAGGGTTTCCTGGAGGAGATAGAATGAGCTAGACCTTGAAGCGTGGGTAGGATCTGGATAGCAACAGAGGAAGAAAAGAGTATTCTAGATTGGAAGCACAGCATGGGCAAAGGCTAGAAGGTGAGAATCCACATGGCATGTTCTGGGGCATGGGGGGTGGATGGCTCTGCTTAGGTTGTATCCCAGGTTTTAGGGACATAGGGCAGAAAAAGTTAGAGAGGCCAGGTGGGGCCAGATTATGAAAGGTCGTGAAAGCCAAGCAGAGTAGTTACATTCAGAGAGGTACTGAGCAGAGGGTGACATGGTAAAAGTGGATTTTAGGAACAGAAATGTGGTCCCAACGAGTAGGAGAGATTAGAGCCTGGGAGACCTGTTAGATGACAAAAAGTGCCCAGGAAGGGACTGGGGGACTGAATGAATTACTCCCCCCACCCCCACAAATACACAACAATGAATACTACCACCTCCAGTCTTCGACCTGGAATGGACAAGGAGCTGCTGGGGATCCTGGTATCCTACAAAGTCAGAGTCAACCTGATGGTGTCCTGTGGAGGGTGAGTGAGGGTTCAGGGTCTGTCTGGGCAGGGGCTGGGAGCTGAGGGTATCTTGCTTCTGTTTTCTTCCCCGTTGGACTGACCCAGTCAAGCTGTCCCCCCACCCCTTCTCCCAGACCAGGTTCCCAAACCTGTGAGCTCAGTGAGCAAGCCACTTTCCCCTCCAGAAACCCATTCTGTGCCTGAGTTGGCCTTATGACCCCTCATCCCCCAGTAAAATTAGGTTGCCACTTTACATTTCCAGCTGCTAATTTTAGGGTGTCATTCTACCCTCAGCATCCTAGGTGACCTGACAGCCAGGTAAGAGACTGTGGGGAGGGGAGACTGGGGCGGGAAGGGGAGGATGAGGAGATAAGGAGACCAAAAAAGTGATGAGGGAGAGTCTGAGGGCATCCCAGGACCAGAAAACTGAGGGAGAGAGGTTCAGGGAGTGGACTTGGAGAGAGATCTGTAACTCTACCTTGGGATCCTTGCAGTGATGTCGGTGTGGAGCTGCCCCTGATCCTGATGCATCCAAAGCCTTCGCAAGGTGAGTGACCAGGTGGGACTCAGGGTCCTGAGGGTTGGGGACCAAGCAGTTCTGATCTCATGAACTGGGGACTGGCAGTTTGGGTAGAGATTAAATAGCAATAGGTAGGCTGGGTGTCTAGGTTTTCAGGGGAAGTTGTGTGTGTGTGTTGTGTGTGGGGGAGGGAGAGGGATAATAAGGGAGGGGGGAGAGTAACAAGACATTTCTTCAGGGAACTGAAGAGCCCCTTATCAGCTTCAGCTCCATTTTTCCCTCCGTGCTTGCTACAGAGGCCACTAGGTAAGGAAATGTAGGCCTGGAAGCCCCATCCCCCTTTCCCCATTGCCACCCTCCATTTTATGACGAAGGAAATGTGAAAGCTTCCCTGGAGTGTTGCTCTCAATGCATGTGCAGTGGAAACATGTGGTTTAGCTTTGTGTCATAGTTCAGTGCTTTTATATGCCCTCCTTTCCCTTTTTGTATCACCCACCTTCCACCCTCTGCTCTTCTCAGAATCATCCTTCCCCCTCATCTCTTCCATTTCTCTTCCCCCGCCCTTGCCTTCTTCCCTCTTCCATTATTCGATCCCAACCCTCCTTCCCACCTTCTGTTCTTATTTCTCCTCCAGTGATCATAGGGGACTTTTGTGTTAGGAGATTGGGGAGGGAGCAAAGGGAAACAATGGCCAATGTCGTTGATGTGGGGGTGGGAGGGGACTACTGAGAGGGGGCTGAGGATCTGAGCTGGGAAGCAGGGAAGAGATCACTTCTCTGGGATCAGGAAAAGGGACTGATTGTGGAGGACACCTAGCAAGTTGTTCTAACTCTCCATTCCCCTCTGCTGCTTCTGCAAGCTCTGAGGACATAGTCATCGAGGAGTTTACTCGTGAGCCCGGCGGGGAGGAGACCCAGGAGGCGTTGGCGGCAGAGGGGGACGAGGGGAGCTGAGCACCTTGCTCTGGTGCTGCTGTGTGGGAGCCCCACTGTAACGCTCTAATAAATCAGCTTGTCCAGACGTGCCTGGCGATCTCTTTGGTATTTCCTCCTCCTGGAGAGTAATGGAACTAACAAGAACGAGCGCCCTCTTCCCTTGTCAATGATTAGATTACTCTGTAGCATGTGCTTTCCCCCTTAAGGACCCTCGATTTCCCTCTGGCGTGGCCACTCGCCCTCTATGGGTCCTTCAACTTTTCCTTCGGGCCCTGGCCATCCCCACCACCCCACCACCCCACTCCCGCAATCACCCACTGCTCCAGCTGCGGGGAGCCACAAGAACTGCAGGCAGGACCAAGGGGGTGTGGCCGTGTGCCCAGGCCTGGGGGCTACAGTGAAGGCGGCCAGCTGCGGTTGAACAGAGACCACCATGTGACCTCAGGCAGTGAGTGCCACCTGCCTGCTGGTGTTGTATGCCCTCGCACACACACGGCCCATAGTGAGGCTTCAGCGTGGAAACCCCCTGGAAACCGTCGAGAGAGCCAAGTATCAGTCTCCACACAAATCCAAAGTTGTGTTCCTGGGGGAGCAGAGCGGTGGGGGTCTGGGTTGGGCGTTGGGGGTAGGGATATGTGACAATATGGAATGGAGTGGGGGGGTTCTCTGGGGAATCAATTTCCTCCTCGTCCAGGGTGACAGTTGGCCTACTTATCTGCCTCACAGTGGGGAAGACAATGATCATCACCCTTCATGTACAACAGCTTCGACTGCGCCTGCCAGGTGAGCCCACCACCAAGGCATCACACGGTACATTTCTGCCCCCTTCTTTGGCCGACTCACCCAGGGATTCTTCTCCTCAAAGTTATCTATTGTAAGAATTGAGAAGTTGAGCCAGGACAACCTTCTCAAGAGCCATTCTCCACTTCTGCTTCTAAGACCGCCTGGTATTGGGGGTAGAGGAAGGGTACAGAGTGAGTTTGTGATTCTCGTCTGCAGGCAACCACCGGAACTGACTTCCTAAGATCATGTACTTGGAGGACCAAATAGTGAGTGTTCACTTTCATATCACTAACCCTATACCTCAACCCTTCAGGCCTCTTCATCAGAGTAGGGTAGCACTACCCCAGATTATCCATGGATAAAGGAGGGGAAGAAAAATGTGAAGCCTCCCCAAATTACCAAACCCTGTGCTGTTTCTTCTCTGCCCTCATCTAATCTCCAACTATAACACAAAGTCCAAGAGGCCATGAATCCTGAAATCTGTTGCTCTATAGGGTCTTCCTTAACCAAAATCGTGTATCGAGACTGGACCTGTCCTAGGATGGTAGGCCACTTGGTTTGTGGTCATAGCAGTCACTTTTCAGGGGCCCAGTTTCCCTGACTCTTTTTATTTTGCCTTTATTAAGTTCTAGCCTTTAAAAGGCTAGTTTCTTTTCTTTCTCTACCTTCTTTCTAACCACTTGTTTTATGCAAGTTGAGCTGTAGCTACGAGACACAGTTGGCCTGGAGCGTTTTTGCAGCCTAATTCCTAGCTACATTCATGATTCAACTATTGCAGTGGTTGTCTATGACATCAGGAGTGGGTGTTAGGCCATATTTTATTTGAAAAAGGGATTGAAGGAAGCAAGAGTGAGATTGGTAAGACTAGCAGAGAGGAAGAACAGATACATTATTTTCTCTAAACCTCCACTAAATGTTTCAAATTTCTGCAACACTTTCTCTTATAGACATTAATTCTTTCAAGGAGACAGATAAGTGAGTAGAACACGTATGGGCAGAAAGAGGTGATAATGTCATCATCATGTTGGTGGGTAACAAGACTGATCTAAACCACAAAAGGTAAGGTATAACTACAACTTCTGGCATACCTAGAGCTCAATCTCTATGGGGAGGGTCTACTGTGCTCTATTTCCTCGGGAGGAGTTACCAGTGTCAGGGATCAGAAAGGTCATGGGTTCAAGGCTTCTAGGGTTCCTGGTCCTAGGGAGGCATCATTACACCTCAGAAGGATCTATCCCTATCCACTAACTCTGGGTCAGAAGGGGTCTTACCACTATCTGGTCCCTCACATCATTTCTCATTTGTCCAGAGGAGTCTCTGCAGAAGAGGGGGAAGAAAAATCCAGAGATCTCAACATGATGTTTATAGGGACCAGTGCCAAAACCACTTACAACGTGAATAATGTAATACCCATTTCTCTTCATGATACTTCCATTGCACTCTTGTCTCTAGCTAACCACCACTGCTTACTCTTTTGGATAACCTTGACTTGTCCTATCGTGGGGAGGGGGTAAGGTTCATCTCCCATTGTATAGTGCAAAGGCCCAGAATCATGTCCCTGAACTTGACCTTTTGTTCTTTTGTGCTTCACCATTCACACACATCCACAGCTATTCTGGCACATGGCTTCTGCCCTTCCTTCCAGAAGTAGTTCATCTCCACTGAAGGAAGAGGAGTATACCCTTTCTTGTGGCTTTGCTGGGGTAGGGAGTGTACAAGCAGAGAAAGCAAACTTCTTTTGCCTAGTTGATGGCCAGGCCAATTATTCTGCCTGACTGATATTTAAGGGAAAATGGGACTAACTTCAGCCCAAAGTAGCTCCCCGGTTTGCCTTTAGGTGAAAGGGATCATAAGATCAGAATTCCTCTTCTGTGTCTCCTAGAAGCTGCCCCTGGGAGCTGAGATTTGACCCCAGCCACCTCACTCTATTACCTTCCTTAACACACACTTCAGTAGTTGAAATCCAACTGGAGCCCTCCAATGAGTCAGGCATCAAAAGCCATTGTTCCTGTTGACAGCTTAGGCTCTCTCTGCCTAATGTGATGAATTTATTGCATTTGGGCTTCCCAGTACCAGTCCTCCTGCACCCTCAGGTTTATGGTTTAAACACTTGGCCACTTACTAAGCTCTCGTCCAATTCCTGGGCTTAGGAGTAAAATGGAACCCCTGAAAATGCTATCCTTTTTCTTGACTGCATCTCACAGCTACTGAGTGGAAAGTTCTTGCAGGGCCCAGGAATCCCACCTTACCTTCTCTGACTGCTAAAGGACATCTATAGGGGATGCAGTTCTACAGCAGCTGGGATACCTCATAGGCTGATACAGTTCATTCTCTACTGTTTTCTTGTCTACACCCTCAATAAACGACTGGTCCTTTTGCCTCAGCCTCTTTTATTTATTTTTTTCCCCCCAAAGCCCCAGTAGATAGCTGTATGTCACAGCTGCACATCCTTTTAGTTGCTGTATGTGGGACACGGCCTCAGCATGGCCGGAGAAGCGGCGCAACAGTGCACGCCCAGGATCCAAACCCGGGCCGCCAGCAGCGGAGCACGCGCACCTAACCGCTAAGCCACGGGGCCGGCCCTTGCCTCAGCCTCTTATTGCTTATGCCTTCTCCACACTATACCTATACCTCCACAATGCAATTGCATCATGCTGGTGCCCCAACACAGAACCATTCCAAGTACCTCAGACTGAGAATCAATTTAGGGCAGGAGGGTTTTTGCCTCTTAGGCCTGTAGCACCTGGCTGGGACTTGTTACTATGTTTACCACACCTCTTAGATGAGTTGTTTTAAAACCTGTTAACCACAGGGAGAGTCTTGGACCTCAACCTTCAGTAGACTCAGTCAATATGCCTTTGTGCAAGTATCTCAGCCTCTAGTTTCTTTCTCAGATGGCCATTGGAGGGCAGCAGAGCAAAAAGGAGTCTAGAATAGAGGGGATTTCCCAGGAAGGAAAGAGACAGCTAAATTGATTCTACCTCCAACTCTGTTCACAAGGATGTTGCTACCTAAGAATGGCACAGAGCCTCTAGAAGAGGTACCATAGAGCTAGGTGGCATTTATAGGAAGAGCCAGAACTTCCTCATAGAGATATAGTACTACTATTTAGAACTATTTGCCATATTTGAAGACTTATGTCCTTTATTTAAAAATTCAGATTTCGAAGTTCCACCTCAGACCAACAGAATCACTCTCCAGGCAAAGGGCCTGCAAATCTATATTTAAGCTTCCCAGAATTCTTTCAAGGCAAATTTGGGACTTTCATTATGGGGGCACTTGACCCCATACCTCATTAGAAAACTTTCTATTCTGAATGGGAATGTTAACATGCCAATGGAAATGGTATAAAGTATGGCCTGGAATCTCTAACAGTGGATCGATAACTAAGGAACTAAGAACATGGCAGAAGGTTATTTTGGGGCCAGGGTGAAGAAAAGGAGGAAATCGGCACTCAGTACTACTCAACCTACAAGTTGGAAATTGGGAACTAATTTCTTCCTGCTGTCCCTGAAAAGAAATGCATCTAAGTCTCTCCCTTAGTTTATGTTCCAGATCAAAGAATTTGGGAAAGGAAAAGACGGAACTATATTAATACTGCCCCCTGCAGAGAAATATTCAAAGCTCATGGGGGAAGGGACACTGTTTCCTCCAATACTCCTCACCTATGCCATTCCTTAGTACTACTGTGGCTAAGGTTCCTGAGCCTCCCTAATGTTCTAGCCAGAGAGATAGTTGTGAAGTAGGTATAGTGTTGCTCTGTTACTTCCAGTGGCTCCTCTCTTGGGAAGAGCTTTTATTTTTGCCTCAATAGCATTTCACACCCAATCAGTATCATCCAAGAGTCACACCAACATTTCCTCAGCATTGCATTTTACTTTTTTGGGGAGAGGATAGGAGGAGGGAGGGGGTCAAAACAGGGTCCCACTGGAGTCTCTGAAGGGTGTGAGACTGGTAGTGTAAGGATGGGATGAGATGGCCAGGCAGATAAGATAGAAGGTCCCCAAGATTCCTTTTTCTACTCATTTGTATACTCTAATGAAAATGATATGACATATGTATAATTGCCTAGCACATGGTATTCAATACATGTCAATTGTCTTTTCTAGCAGGGTTTTCCACAGGTTAGGCTATACTTAGACATCATCACTCTTCTCCTCTCAGGGAATGAAGCTCACCCAGAAAACTAGGGAACTAAAAGTGCAGTACAGTTTGGGTAATGCAGTTGGCTAGCTAGCTCAGTGCAGGGCATCACTGTCTCCCCATCCTCCCCACTCCACTATGCCAGGGCAGGGCTGAGAGCAGAGTTTCCCAAGTGGCTTCCCTGAGGTCTAGCCAGCCTATCCTAGAAGATTCCATGTGGAAGGCTGTGGGTTGCAACTCTCTAGTGCACAGTCCTCTCTTTTTGGCGATGATAATCTGGGGAAAAGAAGTAAGAAAAGGAGGAAAAGAGCAGGTTATCTTCAGGTCTGAGCCCCCAGCTCCCCATCGCCAACTTGTGGGGCCTCTAGTAACCAGTATTTAAAGAGTTCCTACCCAAGGCCCTGCCAGGTAAATAAAAAAGAGAGTAGCACTTACTGTAGGGAAAGAAGCGGACACGCATGCTGATTTCGCGGGCTGTCTTCAGGATCTCAACAGCCTGGAAGAAACACAGCAGCTCGTACAAATGAACAGATATGATCCAGGACAGAATCATAACAAGAGGAAAGTAGTTTGCCACTCCAACCTTCTAGGTCACTAACAGCTGCTTCCCCCTGGTATACTTCCTCAGGAGAGATTCTTTCTTATCAAGTTACAGATCAGGCTAATCCTGTCTAACTTGCCCTACCTGAGACGGCTTCTTGCCTCACCACAGCCCAAGTGCTGTGCTCACCTTGCTGTGCTCAATATCTTGGAAATCCACATCATTCACAGCTAGGACTTGGTCCCCTTCCTGAAGTCCTGCTCGATGGGCATCAGAGTCAGGAATCACCTGTTGGTAAGGAGAGAATATATGTGATGGAGGTGGGACAATTTCAAAGACTGTAAATGAAATTAAATGTTACTCAAATGTAAGGTGTCATTGGGTTTTTTTGTGTGTTTGTGTGACAATGCAGGGAAACAGACGGCTTGCCAGGTGGGAAGTTTTAAGTGGGAAAGGGTATCCCCAATATGCCCCTTCTATGAGTCTACTAAATAATCCTTCTCCCAGGCCTTGGGACATCAGGGTTCTACAATCTGAAAACTTAACAAAGGAAAGTAGCTATTCATATTGCCTGCCAGGCGCACGCACCTTGGAGATGAAGATGCCTAGCTGGGAGGCCTTTCCTCCTCGGATGTTAAATCCCAACTGTAAGACAAGAGCACAGAATGGAGGCTCAATATAGACCACAAGCACAAGAAGATCTAGTTCTATCACCATATGATAGCTTGGCTTGGGTCCCTCAGAGAGAAGTCAGAAGTTGTGGAAGTGGTATCTCAGCTTTTCTGCCTGTAAAAGGAAGTTTCCTTACCTTCCTACCTGCTTCCCAATCCATCTCCCAACCATTGCTTCTTCTGGGCCTGGTATGGACAAACGTAGCCCAGAATAAGATGCAAGTGTCCATAAGCTCACCTGAGCTCCAGGGGGTTTCTTCAGTATGACGATTCGGGGCAGAAACTGGGTCAACTCATTGTTGTAGTCTGGGTGGTATACCCTCTGCAAGACACAGCAACCCCAGAAATCTTACTACCAGTCTTAGATTTTATACCCACCTGCATCACAAATGCATCACCCTAAAGTCAGGAAAAGGTGAAGTCATGGACTTAGTTTAAGAATAACAGGTAACACTGTCCAAATGGGTAGATGGATAGCATGGAGAAATGCTAGCAGCCTAGTAGCTCCCCACTTCTTGCCCTCGACAGAATGGAAACTAGGTCTCTAAATTTCCAGAATTCTCTGGTGTGAATGGACTCTGGGAGAAGGATTCCACAAGAAGCTCCCAATGGGCCCAGTTGCTGAGAATCTAATTTCTGGGTCCCCTGGTTACAACAAAGGCTAAGATTCACTCTCCATTGAGCTTTCTAACCCTGCCATTCTACATTTCATTTATCATCTCATGCCCATGGGGGAATTTCCCCCCATGGGGGAAAAATCTCCTATTCAAGGGTACAAATGGTTCCCACCTCATGAGGAGGAATCCATGCTGGGGGATTCTCATAGGCAGGCAGGAAAACCACCGGGTAGTCATCATAAGGAATCCTGCTGTCCATCTCCAGCAAGGCCCTGGAATGGAAGGGTGAATCAAAGCCGACAAAAATGATTTAAAAGGGACAGCAGCCAAGCAAGTTTCAGAAAACAACCCCAACCCACTTCAAGGCTGTCAGTCTACAGGGCCAGCCCACTTCTAGGTAATAAAGACTGGGAGATAGAAGGGAGAAAAAAGATGGAAGAAAACTATTAACTTTGCTGAATATATGGATGCCAAGCAACCTGCCAGGTACTCTGTAGAGATGATCTCCTTTCTCACAACAATCCTGCAAAATAGATGTTACCGTCTTCATTCTAGAGAAGAAGAAATCAGGATCGCGTCTAAAAAAATCTGTCTACTTTCAAAGTGCAAGGGAGTGCTGACTCCAACTATCCATAGGCGCTCGGGGCAAGGCACCACCCCCAGATTCCCTAGATGTGATCAGTAACAGTGACAGTCCCCAGATCGACCCTTCTTTCACTACCAGCCACTTTCCAGATCCCCGCCCCGCATCCTGTCTGATTCCAGCACACACGACGCGGTAAATGGCGTACCACCTAGCCCGCCCGGAGGCCTCAGCCACCTCAGGCGCCACTCACCGCCCATGCAGTCTAGGAACCGGAAGCGGATGCGAGGATGGGTCGGAAAGAGGCGGGGTCAGGGTGAGGCGCGCAGGCGCTACCCGCCCCAACGCGTCTTCCGGCGCGCGCGGACGTGCGTGCTCCGCCCGCAGGCTGTCTGCGCTCCGATTGGCTGGCGCCTCCAGGACGGATTTGAAACTTGGCGGTTAAAGCTCCTGTTGGAACAGGGCAGCAGGAGACCCTGGAAGGGACATTTAGTTTGGTGAGTTAAGGGGTCACACCTTAGCTCAGGATCTGCCTTTTCCGGTACGCTGGAGCTTTGGTTCTTTGTCGTCGTCTCCGCTGGGGGTTTTCCTTTCCACTTGAGACGCCACTTCGCTCTCTTCAGAGTGTCGGGCTGATGGGCAGTTCTGTCGTGGCCAGGTCTGGGGGAGAGTGACTCTCCTGAGGCAGCGATCCCGCTTGGAGGAGGAGGCTGCCACCGCTACCCTCTGAGGAGGGCCGGAATTGAGGGAGGACGCCCTCCCACCCCTGCCGACCTACCAAGGTTTATCAGCAAGCATCTTTTTGTTTTTTCCCGCAGAGACGGTGCTGAGGTAGGATCATGAAGGAAGAGGTGAAGGGAATTCCTGTAAGAGTGGCACTGCGATGTCGCCCTCTGGTCCCCAAAGAGATTAGCGAGGGCTGCCAGATGTGCCTTTCCTTCGTACCCGGGGAACCTCAGGTGCGTGCGTAGCAGCGTCCTGGGCCTGCCTCTCAACAGCTGGGGCCAAATGGCAGTGAGGGGCGTGGTCTAGCCGTACATTCTTTTTCTTACTCCTTGTCCCCTGCCTTCTCTAGGTGGTGGTTGGTACTGACAAATCCTTTACCTACGATTTTGTGTTTGACCCCTCCACTGAACAGGAAGAAGTCTTCAACACAGCAGTAGTGCCACTCATTAAAGGCGTATTTAAAGGTGGGGCTATTTAATTCTTCAAACGGTTCTTGGGCATGTACTATGTGTCAGGCACTGTGCTTGCCTGCTGCAAATACAGGAATGGATGAAACATGAGTCCTGCCTTCAAAAAGCCCACAGCCTAGGAACTAACCCAATATCATTTGTGAAAGTTTCTGTACCCTATACAGTTTTATACTGTATTTGCTTTCTGCGGTTCTGCTCATCTTTGACTTGTATGTATTTTTGTTTGTTTCTCCTAGAACCTCATTAGATTCTAAGCTCTTTGTTGGATGCTGATGATGGTCAGTGTGCCAAGCTACTTGAGGCTCAGACACTGCAAAGCCTGTTGAGGGATTCAGAGATAAATACTATAGCTTCCTGGCTCTGGAGGAGTTCAAAATCATCTACTTTGATGATTACATACATAATTTTAAATGCATAAAATATTTTAAACTTTTTGCACCTATCTTTAAGAAAAAAATTTTTTTAAGTTGAAAATATACGATAGAATAGTCCTGCTATAGAAGTAGCCCTGCTTTCATACAAAGTGATGTGAAAATCAAAAGGATGACATTAACTCTGCTTGGGGGATTTGAGGTGAATTTCACAGCATAGAGAACCTCTGAGATCTTGAATGATGAGTAGAATTCTTTTAGGTGAAGATTTCCTAAAGCCCCTGAATACTCTGGCTTTAGTGTTGTTGGAGACTGTAGCAGGGTTTTGAAGAAGGGAGCAGTGCCTGAGAGGGGTCTAATTGTTGTAGTACGGTGGTTATTCAACATTCAAAGCTGAGGCCTATTTAAAAGAAGTAGAACTATGGCATACTAGTCCTTTAAAGTTGAAAGGCACATTTTTACATCATCTAGTCTAACTTTCCGTCCAAAGAAAAATGCTTTCTAGCAATCTCTAAGTGAACTTCTAATATCTCTTTAAAATTTTTTTCTTTGACAGGGAACTCATTGACTCACAGGGTAATCCTATTGATTAGTTTTTGGGCAACTCTAATTGAGTTAGATTATATTGAGATGAAATTTGCTTCCTGGTAATTTCTACCCAGTGATGTTAGTTCATCCCTCTAGACAAACAGAAGCCTTCTTCCAGGCAACAGCTATTCACAGTTTTTCCTCTTTGTTTTTTAATGATGTCATGGCTCAGGGCACATTGAACACTTTGTTTCAAATTTTAAAAATATTAAAGCAATAATCTCAAACTTATAGAAATGTTGCAAGAACAACATAAAGAATTTTTTTTCCTGAACCGTTTGAAATGAGTTGTTGACCTGATGCCCCCTGAATACTTTAGTGTATATTTGCTACAAACAGGGACTTCCTCCTACATAACTACAATATAACCATCAAAATCATGAAATTAGCATTGCTGCATTACTACCATCTAGTCCTCAGACCTCATTCAACTTTCACCAGTTGTTCCAATAATGTCCTTTATAGAGAAAAGATCTAGTTCAAAGTCACAAGTTGTATTTATTTGTACTTCCCCTGTAGACTCCTTCATTCTAAAACTTCTCCAGTCATTTTTTAACTTTCATGATCATGACACTTTTGAGGATCACAGGTCAGTTATTTTGTAAACTGTTTCTCAATTTTAGTTTGTCTGATATTTATTTATGATTAGATTTAGGTTGTATATCTTTAGCAGGAATATCATAGAAGCGATGCTGTATTCTTCTCATTGAATCCTATCAGGCAGCACACGATTTTGATTTGTTCTATTACTGCTGATGCTCATTTTGATCATTTGATTAAGGTTCTGCCAGGCTTCTCTACTTCTATAATTTCTATAAATTTAGTCTTTTTCCTATTTACATATTTGGAAAACCATTATATGTTTCTCCCTAAGTCTGTTCTAATTAATCGCCCCTCCTTTCCTTTAGCCATTCCTGAAACAATATGGTTCATTATCTGATCATCCTCAGAATGTACCTTCACAACTTAGTAAGAGCACTATAGTTCTGCTTTCATATTTTTAACTTGGGAAATTATGAAAATTAAATTATAGTCTTTAGAAGCAATGTAAAGTAGAAAGTGATTCCAATATGTATGTGTTAGGTTAACATTGCTCTCAGTTGCAAAGACAAAGCCAGTATTTTTTAGTCAGCTCAGCAGCACCCTCTTGTACTCTGAACTCCCAATACCACAGAGCCCTGAGTATTTTGTAAGAAGTACGGAAACTCAGTTTCCCCAGTTATTACTATATATACATATCTGTGGTATTGCAGAAGATTATTCTCTTGCCCCATAGTCATGCCAGGTGATACTAGAAATCTATTACAGTGAAAACCTCAATTTAACATCTTATGATCTTTGAGAACATCCAAGTCTTCATTTAGACAAACAAGTTCTTTCAAAAAGAAAAAAAAAGCAAAGGATATATCTCACATTGAATCATACTTAAATGATGACATTTCTATGAGGAGCCTGAAAATATGATCCAGATGCAGTCTGAGAGTTCAGATAGGGAATGGATGCTTTCATTGACTGTAAAAAGCAACTTTGTTGCCTTTTCAAATGAAGACTCTTAATCAAAGAAATACATGTTGGAATCCCTTCTATTTATACAGCTTCTAAGACTTTCATTTAATTCCCATAATTTAGAATTGCTCGAAGTAGAAAGAAAGTAGAATTATAAAGTTCTGAATGGCTTTTTTGACAGTGACTTGGCCACCTTCATTATCTCAGTCATATCTTTAAGTGTTTTACTTCCCAGCTTTTAAGGGCTATCAAGAGGGGCACACATTCTGGGGTTGGTATTTTTCTTCTTTGCTTGTGTGGAGTAGCGAAAAGTCACGGCACCCATATAACTTTTCTCTGTGTCTGTTATTCCTAAGAGACCCTTGTCTTAAGAGAGCAGTTTCAATCTTGTTACAAGTAATTGATGAAGGAAATGGAGTATATTGATTGGATGAAAATATTTGAGCACCACTATGCGTGTGACTTCTATTTTGCCAGGATACAATGCAACCGTCCTGGCCTATGGGCAGACTGGCTCTGGAAAAACCTATTCAATGGGAGGTGCATACACTGCAGAGCAAGAGAATGAACCAACAGTTGGGGTCATTCCTAGGGTAATACAACTGCTCTTCAAAGAAATTGATAAAAGGAGTGACTTTGAATTTACTCTGAAAGTATCATACTTGGAGGTAAATGATTTATCTTTAATTATTCTGAATTCAAATTTGTCTTTGGGTAGAAAAAATAAATCCAAATCAGGTTTTTCCTGGTATGACTCAAATTAATAAATTGCATTTTTAGTAAATTATATTTTAATAAATTGATAGAGAAAAGTTGCTGGCTTGGTTGGATCTGGCTCCTACCCGGTTCTTTCCTTGTTGTCAGAATAGTCTGTTTAATCTGATGGTTAGAGGAGCTGGCATTGCCATATAAAAAGATGATAGGAATTCTTTAATTCCAATTTGGCCTCTGTTATTGATTCCTTGTAGAGTCTGCAGAAAAATATTTGATTTCCCTTTACTGTTTTGAGGCTTAAGTGATAATGCTGCTACTTCATGAAGAATGTTATAAAAATTGAGTGAAGTATTGAGCTGTGTAAGTGATGATAGTGTGTGTTTATTCAACAGATATTTATTGAGTACCTACTATGTTACAGGCTCTGTTCTAGGTACTTGGGATATACCAGTGAACAAAACAGATAAAAATCCCTGCCCTTGTCAGTGTTTTCATTCTAGTGTATATCAGTATACAAGTAGATTGACCAGTTATATCTAACCTCATGACACCAAAAACACATGTTTAGGGAACTTATGGCTTCTGGGAAATTAGCTGGTTGCTTCCATAGCAGTGATAAGATGTCTTATCTTTAAGGAGCAATAATTAAACTTATATAATTTAAGCATGCAATTATAAATTGTATGTGAATACTTCATCCTGAAGTTGAATCTTAATATGTTAATAGATATAGGAGGTATAGAGTTGGAAGAGGGGGAGTTAAACATCATTAAGATTAGCCTTCTTGAATCTCATGATTAACCCAGTTGTGGCCAAGGTAATTGAATGTAAAAATGACTTAGGAACCTGGTATATTAAATAGTAGCGACAGCAATAATAGCAAACAAATATGGTGCTTACTATGTGATAAACACTGTTCTAAGTACTTAAAATTCTGGTTGTCGTTGAAATATTGCTTGCCATTTCTCCCTTTTGCTTCCCTCTTCTGCCCTCCACTAAGGACATGTTACTTATATTTTAACAAAATCAGTGAGGGTGACGCTGTTATGACACCATCAAAGAACTGAATTTGCGTACCCATGTAACTTTCCCTTGTCTGCTATTCCTAAGCAACTCTGTCTTAAGAGAGCAGTCTCGATTTTGTTACAAGTAATATGTGAATTCATTCTTGTAAGTATCAGATGATTACATGCAGGATTTAAGTCCTTTTCTTAGTTATAAAAGTAATATGTTTGTTGTAAAAAAAAAAACTTTAATATGGAAAGTCACAAAGAATTTTAAAAATCACCTATGATCACCTGTGATCTCACTACTCCATGATTACGACTGTTAACATCTTGTTTTTACCACTTTATTTTCAACAATATCAGATTTACAATGAAGAAATCTTAGATCTTCTATGCCCATCTCGTGAGAAAGCCTCTCAAATAAATATACGGGAGGATCCTAAGGAAGGCATAAAGGTGTGTTTGTCTCTCATTTGATGTTATTAAAAAATACTGGCTACTATTGAAGTTCACATCCCTTTTATTTGCCACTGGTTTTAAATGACTACTAACATCTCAGTCTTTCAGATTTTGTGAGGTCGTAATTCCTTTTGTTAATCTAGAATTCCTAGATGGGAGCTCTTGTGGGGAAGGAAGTTTTATCACCTTCCTGTTACCTCTTGAAAGAATGCTGATATCAATTAAATATTTATTAGTTATTTACAGAGTTCTAAGGCTAGGCTGTCCAGGACAGTAGCCGCTAACCACAAATGGCTATTTAAACTTAAATGAACTAAAATTGAGTAAAATTTAAAATTCAGTCCCTCAGTCACACCAGCCACATATCAAGTGCTCAATAGCTACATGTGGCTAGTGGCTACTGTATTGGACAGCACAGATGTAGAATATATCCATGATCACAGAAAATTCTGTTTGACAGCACTGTAATCGGTATTGTGCTCAGCTCTGGGATGATATTTAAAAAGTAAAATGTTAATATAAAAATTGTTCAATTCATAAGTACCATAGGAAGAAGAGATTGCTTATTTGAGAGGTTTCTGTCGTAGGGTACAGGTACAGGATGAGGAGCTGTAGCTGAACAGAAAGTTTGAGGGAAGGCTGGGAGACTTTGATATGAGAGTGGACCACATCCAGGATCCAGTGTTGAAAACAGGCAGAGCTTGGGGCTAGCACCAGCTTGAGTATTCAGGAGTAGGAGAATCCGAGGCTGGAGTGGATGAGAATAGGTAATACAGACTTAGGAAAACTTGGTAAAATAACATCTTACCCATCTTTCTCTCTTTCCTCTCTTCCCTGCAAGGAAAGTCGAAGGTTTAGGGTACAGGTGCCTGAGGGGCAGGTGTTTGTGCTTCTGAATTTTTTTTTCCTTCTGGGTCGTTAAGTCATTAGCCAGGTACTAAAACAAGGCTTGAGGGATCAGAGCTATTTTGAAAGCCTGATAAGCTTGGAATACAGGAAGACAATTTGGATAGTTAGGATAAGAAACCTGGGCAAAATGCATGCTATCACCAGAACGAATGTTGGTGCTGAGCCAGCTCTTGACCAGCTTCCAAGATCTTTTATATGCCCCATGCTAAGGCAGGAATTAAATCCCAAGCCTTATTTGAGGTGAAGTTTGCAATACAAAGAAGTGTGAGTTTCTGACTCAAATTGCGGTGGGTAAGAACAAGGTTGTCAACACTCTTCAGATGGGATGGATGGAATGTAAGTAAGTAGAGAAAAGAAGTAAGGGTATTCTTGTAGTAAGGAATAGCTTAAACAGGAGAGCAGAAAATATACTCCTGGGGGTAATAAGACTAGACCAATCTGTCTGGATTAGAGGGTATGGGTTGGGAAGTAATAGGAGATATGTTTGGAGAGATTATGAAGCCAGGCTAACGAACTTAGTTTCTATCCTTGTGAACAGTATATAAGCTATTTAATACTTCCGAATGAAGGATTGCTGTGGCTACTTCTACCAAGTTTTTTATCTTATGTGTATATTTCTCCAACTAAGTTAGCTCCTGGAGATTAGGAGAATATTTTCAAGTCTCTTTGTATCCTCATTATCTAGCACAGGGCTTAGTTTGGTGACATTTTAGGAAGCAGGATTTTAGGAAGAGTAAACAGAAATGGATTGAAAAGGAGGAGGATGAGGAAAGCCAATTGGAGAAACTTTGCCTTATTTTTCAGGCATGAAGTAATATGGTCCTGGACTAGGCAAGTAGATGTGGAAAGGGAAAGGAAGCAATGAATTCAAAAGAAGAATGACTCGGAGTTGGTGATAGATGAGATATGGAGAAATGGAAGGAATTGAAGGCAAATCTAAGGTTTCGAGAATAGAGATATTAATAGAAATGGAGAAGTAGTGAAGAGAATCAGTGTTAGTGGAAGGAAGATGAGTTTGGTTTATAATTCACTGATTTCGAAGTATAAGTAGTAGGCACTTAGAAATAAAGGACTAGAAATTAGGGCCACAGATGTAGATTCGGGAGCTATGGAGTAATAAAATCATAGCATATTGGGTCTACAAGGGACTTCAGAATCATCTAATTCAATCTCCAGAAGCTCCAAGAGATTTTAACATGTGCAAGTTCTCCCGCGTAGATACAGTACCAAGCCTAGGACCCTGTTTTCCTGGCTTCCTAATCCAGTGGAAACTGTACCATGCCATTTCCCCTAGTGAAAATGAAATATAAAATGGGTCAGAGGTATAGAGAGGAGCATAGGGTCACATGGAGGAGAAAGTAGCAAGGAGAAATACCATAGCTGTTTGTGTTGCCCTTGCTGTACTTGGGGCCAAAGCTTACCTTCACTTGGGGCTCCCTGGAAGGCACCTCTCCATTGCTACCCTAGAATCTAGAGATCTTTTCTAGCTCCAGTAGTGGCTGGCCCACTTGTTTTGGAAGTCCCCAGGGGAGATTGGAGACCTTGGTTTGCAGTGATCACAGAGTTGCTAGTTAAAACAGTCCCCATTACCACGACTGTTCTATTTATTGACCTTCTACTGGAACATCAAGGCATTACTTTTTTAAACCACCAATCCTTATATTTCTGTTGATGTACTGGAAGTTGAATGATAAGGGAATTTTTTCTTTCTCTGAATTAGATTGTGGGACTCACTGAGAAGACTGTTTTAGTTGCCCTGGATACTGTTTCCTGTTTGGAGCAGGGCAACAACTGTAGGACTGTGGCCTCCACAGCTATGAACTCCCAGTCATCCCGATCTCATGCCATCTTTACAATCTCCATAGAGCAAAGAAAGAAAAGTGACAAGTAAGTTACAGTTTAAAGAGTCAAGATTTTTAACGTTAGTTCTACTAAAGTTGAATATTAGGTTTCTTCTTCAATTGATCTGACAAATCATCAGACCTAGTACTCTGAACACTAGTAACCAATGGAGCCATTTTGACTGACTTGAAAGAAAACAAGAGCCAGCAGGTCAGCTTTGATACTCAGCTACCCTCAAGCTGTGTACCATTCTCACTTGTGTCTTCCTGTCATTATCACAGGAATAGCAGCTTTCGCTCCAAGCTGCATCTTGTAGACCTTGCTGGATCAGAAAGACAGAAGAAAACCAAGGCTGAAGGGGATCGTCTAAAAGAGGGTGAGAGTAATTAAGGCCACAGTTGTAGATAAAAACTTCTAATACTCTCTTATTGGTATTACTTGGTATCTTGACTGGGATATTTCAGGTCACATTCTAATAGTAGCTGCAATTCACGTTTGAGGCTGATTTCAGAAATAGTGAAAAATTGTTTCTTTCCCTTGCACTCATTTTCTAATTTAGGTATGAGATTTGGATCTGGCCCTTGGTTTGATTTCATCTGGTCCAGGCAAGTTTTAATTTTAGTTTTGTTTTGTTTTACCCCCAATTACTTGTGATTAAAATCAATATCCTGATTCTGTCATCTCAAGTATTCACTATTCTTCCCAGATGTTGTCACTTATACACCTCATCAGCAGGGTTTCCATATCTTCATTTAAGTTGTTGGGTATAAATGATGAAGCTCCTAAGGCTAGAAGTACCCCATGGTGTATGCTATTAGAAACCTTTGTCTAGCATGATAGTGACCTAGTAATCTGCATGCTTTGGGACTGGTCTTTCAAGCAATTATTAATCTATATAACAGGAATTAACAACCAGCTCTTGTTTCTCAGTTTTGCACTTAAGGATCTCATAAAAGATTTTGTCAAATGCATTGCTCAAGTCCAGATATAGTACGTCTACCGTATTTCCCGTAGCTACCAGCTTAGGAACAGTACAAAAAAGAAATAAGGATTAGTCTAAATTGACTTTTTCTCGGTGAATTCAAGCTGGCTTCTAGTGCTTATTCTTCCGTTTCTAGGTTCTTGCAAGCCATTTCTGTAATAATCCATTCCTGTAATAATCTAGAAGACTTATACCAAACTTACTGGTCTGTAATTTATGGAATTAACTTTTGCCTCTTCTTTTTGAAAATTGAAATTATATCTGCCCAGTCTTCTGGAACATCTTTGTCCGTGATTCGTCAAAAATCATTGACTTAGCTTCATCATTCTCATTTGAAATTACCCTCAGTTCCCTTGGCTATAATTCATCTGGTCCAAGATATTTGAACTTATTAAAGTAGTTGAGTCCTCACTTACTACCTCTTTACTCATTTTGGGCTTCAGTTCCCTCTTGGGAACTGAGAAGGCAGAAGCAAAAATAGTAATTGAGGAATTTTACCTCTTTGTTATTTATCGTTATTATACTGCTGGCACAGGGCAGAGACCTATTTCTTCATTCAGCTTTTTGTTCTGAATGTATTTAAAAGTGTCCTTTTTGTTCTATGTTTGTACTTTGAGAGTTAGCCTTCTTAATACTATTTTTAAAGGTTCTTATGCCGCTTTTATCTTTTTTTAGGTGTACAGCTCTGAGTTGTTTTTTTTAACAGCTTTTTTGAGATATAATTCACATACCATAGAATTCACCCCTTTAAACTGTATGCTTCAGTGGTTTTTAGTATATTCACAGAGTTGTGCAACCATCACCACAATCTAATTTTAGAACATTTTCATCACACCCCCCCCAAAGAGAAACTCCATACCCATTAGCAGTCACTCCCCATTGCCCCCCCCCTTCTCTAGCCCTAGGCATCCACTAACGTATATTTCATATAAATGTAATCATGCAATATGTGGTCTTTTGTGACTGGCTTCTTTCACTTAATGTTTTCAAGGTTCATCCATGTTGTTGCATGTATCAGTACTTCATTCCTTTTTATTGTCGAAGAATGTTCCATTACATAAATATATTAAGTTTTTATTTATCCATTCATCCACTGATAGATATTTGGGTTGTTTCCACTTTTGGTTATTGTAAATAATGCTGCTGTGAGCATTGATGTACTAGTTTTTGTGTGGATGTATGTTTTCATTTCTCTTGGGTATACACCTAAGAGTAGAATTGCCGGGTCATATGGTAATTTTATGTTTAGCTTTTTGAAGAACTGTCAGACTTTTTCATAGCATGTGTACCATTTTACATTCTTACCAGCAATATATAAGGATTCTAATTTCTCCATATTCTTATTTTTATTATGTCTTTAATTATAGCCATCCTAGTGGGTGTGAAGTGATATTTCATTGTGGTTTTGGTTTGCATTTCCCTGATGACTAATGATGTTGAACATTGTTTTATGTGCTTAGCGGCAATTTGTGTATCTTTGGAAAAATGCCCATTCAGATCCTTTGCCCATTTTTTAATTGGGTTATTTATCATTTTGTTGTTGAGTTGTGTGTGTTCTTTATATATTCTAGATACTAGCCCCTATCAGATATATGCTTTGCAAATGTTTTCTCCCATTCTTTGGTTTTTCTTTTTTCACTTTATTGATGGTGTCCTTTGAAGCACACATTTTTAAAGTTTTGAAGAAGTCCATTCATCTGTATTTTCTCTTGTTGCTTCTGCATTTGGCATCATATCTAAAAAACCATTGCCTAATCCAAGGTCATAAAGATTTAAGCCTCTGTTTTCTTCTGAGTTTCATAGTTTTAGATGTTGCATTTAGGTCTTTGATCCATTTTAAGTTAATTTCTATATATGGTGTGAAGTGGCAGTCCAAACTTCGATCTTTTGCATGTAGATATTCAGTTATCCCAGCATCATTTGTTGAAAAGACTATTCTTTCCCTATTGAAGAATTGTCTTGGCATCCTTGTCAAGAGGCAGTTGGACTCAGGATTCTATTCCATTGATCTATATGTCTGTCTTTATGCCAGTACCGCACTGTCTTGATTACTGTAGCTTTGTAGTAAGTTTTGAAATCAGGAAGTATGAGTGCTCCAACTTTGTTCTTTTTCAAGATTGTTTTGGCGGGCCGGCCCCGTGGCTTAGTGGTTAAGTGAGCGCGCTCCACTGCTGGCGACCCGGGTTCGGATCCCGGGCTCGCACCGACGCGCTGCTTCTCCGGCCATGCTGAGGCCGCGTCCCACATACAGCAACTAGAAGGATGTGCAGCTATGACACACAACTATCTACTGGGGCTTTGGGGGGAAAAATAAATAAATAAAATCTTTAAAAAAAAAAAAATAAAGATTGTTTTGGCTATTCTGGGTCCCTTGCATTTCTATATGAATGTTGGGATCAGCTTGTCATTTTCCGCAAAGAAGCTGGCTGGGATTTTCGTATGGATTGTGTCGAATCTGTAGATCAATTTAGGAAGTATTGCCATCATAATATTAAGTCTTTCCATTCATGAACATCAGATGTCTTTCCATTTATTTAGGTCTTCTTTAATATCTTTCAATAATATTTTTCTGTTTTCAGGGTATAAGTTTTACATTTCTTTTGTTAAATTTATTCCTAAATATTTTATTCTTCTCAATGCTGTTGTAAATGGAATTGTTTTCTTAATTTCATTTTCAAATTATTTATTGAGCTTTGCATATTGCTCTTGTGTCTGCAACCTTGCTGAACTTGTTTGTTAGTTGTAATAGTTTTTTAATGGATTCCTTAGGATTTCTATATACAAGATCATGTCATCTCTAAACAGAGAGAGTTTTACTTTTTCCTTTCTGATCTGGATGCATTTATTTCCTTTTCTTGCCTAATTGTCCTGGCTAGAACCTCCAGTACAATGTTGAATAGAAGTGTCACGTGAGAGTGGATATTGTTGTCTTGTTCCTGATCTTAGGGGAAAAGCATTCAGTCTTTTACTATGAAGTCTGATGTTAGCTGTGGATTTTTTGTAGCTGCCCCCACCAGGTTGAGGAAATTCCCTTCTATACCTAGTTTGTTGAGTGTTTTTATCATGAATTTGTCAAATGCTTTTTCATCATCTAATGACATGATCATGTTATTTTTGTTCTTTATTCTGTTGATATGGTATACTGCATTAATTGATTTTTGGATGTTAAGTCAATCTTGTGTTCCTAGTGATGTGGGGCCGCTGAGTCGTGAGTAAAAAAGAATTTTCAGACACGAGCCACTCGTTTGTCCGTGCACCTTTATTTTGTGTTCAGCATGGGGACAGGACCCATGGGCAGTAAAGAGCTGCAATACAACTGTCTATGCAGGGCCATTATATACGATTTTAGCTATTTTTACTACTCTAAAGAAATGTCAAAGGAAAAAGTATTAGGTGATCTGGTTAGTCTCAAAGATTGGGGCATGGGGGCGGATGAATGAGATGTGTCCTTGCATTCCAAGGTATGGTATGCCTCAAGGAACACGTAGGCAGGAGAGTAAAGCCATTGATCACCTCCTGAGGTAAATTCCTTTGCTCCTAGCCAGAGGCGATTGAGTAATTCGAGACTGAGTGGAGTCTCATGGAAATTGTAAAATGAGTCATAAACAAGGTTTCAACTATGTCACTAGGATAAACCTAACTTGTTGCTTTTGCATTTTTAGTGACTTTCATGGACTAATAACAGTTCTGTAATTCTCTGTAGTTTGCAATCACAGAAGTGTCTGCTCAGTTACTTGAGTAGTTAGCTAATGATTGGTCTCAGATTTCCTTAAATGCCTTGAACCTATAACTCTGCCAGCATTCGCCTAGGACTCTGTGTATATGTTGGGACTTGCCTTCAACGTTCAGACTCTTTACAATTCTGTCTTAGTCTTCACTTCTTGAGCAGGGCCTCAAAGTCAGCAGAGGTACAAGATGAGGGCTTTTTAGGTCTTTCCTGAATATACATACAGCTTTCTAGATCTCCAGAAATATATCAGAGCTTTTTAACGCTCCCTTTGGACACTTCATTCCTCAGATCTTCCTTTTAAGTTTTCAGCCAAGCTCTTATTTAACCATGGCTGTTATCATCACCAGATATTTTTCTATGCATATGTGTATATGTACCTATAGTAATATATTTGTTATATGCCTTTTAAAATTTTGGCATTGCTAAATTAATTTATCTCCTTTTAATTACACAAGTAATACATGAATAAATTCCTAGTATAAAACACAATACGGATGAAGGTAAAATCCACCTTGATTTACTACCCAATCCTAATCTAGAGGTAACAACTTTTACCTGCCTGGTAGCATTCAAGATGTTTTTCTGTACATGTATATTTTTATTGGCATTTCACTGTTTTTTTAAAGAGGAATGCTATCATATTGCACATATTGTTTTTCAACTTGCTTTTATGTCTTAGTAATATATCTTTGAAGTCTTTTTGTATCAGCATATAAGTACTTCATTTTTACAACTGCCATATAGGATTCCACAGCATACAAAGTCTACCTTGTTCATTTAACTATTCCTGTTTTGGTTGACATTTAGATTGTCCAGTTTCTGGCTATTGCAAAATGATGCCTTAGTCGATAGCCTTGTACATGATATACACAAGGGAGTATTCTCTAGGTTATATACCTGGAAGAGGAATTGCTAGGTTGAACGGTATACACATTTGAGATTTTTAGTACTGCTAAATTATTATCCTCCAAAATGTCTGTCCCAGTATGCACACCTACAATATATGAGAATATGTTTCTCTGTACTGTTTTCAATATTTGATATTATTGACCTTTATTATTTTTTGCCTGTCTTGAACATTGCATGTTATTTTTCAATTACTTCAATTAAGTATTCAATTACTTGTGAAATTGAGCGCCTTTTCATGTTATTGGCCATTTCTCTTTCCATTTCTGTGAATTGCCTGTTCATACCCTTTGCTTATTTTTTTTTTTTTCTTTCAGGTTGTATTTTTCTTGTTGACTTTAGGAGTTGTTTATATATTCTAGATATTAATCCTTGTTACATATATTGCATGTATTTTTCTCAGTCTCATTTTTTAACTTTGTTAATCTTTTCATTCATGTCTTTTTTTTTTAACAGTTTTATTTATTTATCTATTTATTTTGTGAGGAAGATCAGCCCTCACCTAACATCCATGCTAATCCTCCTCTTTTTGCTGGGGAAGACCGGCTCTGAGCTAACATCTATTGCCAATCCTCCTCCTTTTTTTTTTCTCCAAAGCCCCACTAGATAGTTGTATGTCGTAGTTGCACATCCTTCTAGTTGCTGTATGTGGGACGTGGCCTCAGCATGCCCGGAGAAGCGGTGCATTGGTGCGCGCCCGGGATCCGAACCTGGGCCGCCAGTAGCGGAGCGCGAGCACTTAACCGCTAAGCCATGGGGCCGGCCCCTGAGCATTGAATTTTATCATTGATTGGGAATTAATGATCATGTGGTTTTTCTTCTTTTAACATATTGATAGAGTGAATTGTAAAAATAAAATTTCTATCATTGAATCACCCCCAATTGACCATGATAAATTATTCTTTCTATACATTGCTGGATTTCATATATTAGTTTTCAATTTAGGACATTTACATATCTGTTCCTATGAGAGAGTGCCCTATAACTTTTTTGTATGTGTGCTCTTCTTGTCCAGTTTTGGTTTAAAGGTTTTGCCAACTGTATAAAATGAGTTGGGAAGCTTCTCAAAAAAAGAATTCGAGGGCCAGCCTGGTGGCGCAAGCGGTTAAGTGTGCCCACTCTGCTGCGGCGGCCCAGGGTTCGCTGGTTCGGATCCCTGGCGTGCACTGACGCACCGCTTGTCAAGCCATGCTGTGGCGGCCTCCCATATAAAGTAGAGGAAGATGGGCATGGATGTTAGCCCAGGGCCAGTCTTCCTCAGCAAAAAGAGGAGGATTGGCAGATGTTAGCTCAGGGCCCATCTTCCTCACAAAAAAAATAAATCAATAATAAATAAATAAATAACCTATGGAAAAAAAACTCGATTTTTTTCTATGCTCTGGTAGTTTATATAACATGGGAATTATCTTTGAAGGTTTCTTGAAGATTTGAGTTTGTATGTCTTCAGCCAATTTTGGTAATTTATATTTTCTTAGAAAATTATTCATTTTGTCTAGGTTGTCAAATTTATTGGTATAACATTGCATATAGGTTTACTTTATATTTTAATCTCCTCTGTATCTGTAATTATGTCTCTATTTTCAGTTCATTTGTTTATATGTCTTCTCTTATTTTTTTCTATCACATTTAACAGATTTGTTGATTAACTCTACTTTTGTTTTCTATTTATTTTTTTACTCTCTATTAATGATTTCCTCCTAGGTTGTTTTATTATGTTCTTTTTATTGCTTCCTGAGTTGAAAACTTAGCTCTCTTCTTTTTTTCTCTTCCTTTTCTTTTTTTAAAGCTTTTCAAGCATATTCAAAAGAGGTCAGGGTGGTATAATGAACCTCCCATGTACCTGTCATGCAGTTTCAACAATGACTAATATATGACCAATCTTGTTTCATCTGTATCCTAACCACTTTCTCCCTCTGATATGATTTTGAAGCAAATCCCAGACATAGTGTTTTATTTATTTCAGTTTGTATCTAAAAAATATAAGAACTCTTCAAGAAATATAATCACCTAAAAATTAATGATAATGTCTTAATATCATCAAATATCTAGTCAGTGTTCAAATTTTCAGTAGTCTCATTGATTTTATTTATTTGGATCAGGATCCAAACAAAGTTCACACATTGTTATTACTTCACATGTTCTTTTAAGGCTTTTGATCTATAGGTACGCCCTTCATCTCTCCTTACCCCTCAACTTCCTGGAATTTATTTATTGAAGAAATCAAATTTTCTTGTAGAATTTCTCATAGTCTGAATTTTGCTGATTGCATCCCCGTGTAGTTTTAACATGTTTTGCTTTCCTCTGTATTTCCTACAGATTGGTAGTTGGATCTAGAAGCTAAATCACATTGACGATCAATTTTTTTCTTTTATTTGCACATACTATTTGATTATTTCTCTTTTGGTGGTGTAGCTCATTTATTTTCAATTGTCCTTGTCTAAAAAGATACATGTAAAGCTACACATTTTCCTTTAAGTACCACTCAGATATACTCTTATAATTTTGAGAAATAGTACTCTGTTCATTTCTAAATCAGATGATATTTCCTTTTTCATTTTCTCTTTAACCTAAGAGTTATGTAGAAGGTGTTTTTATCTGTCCTTTTGTTGTCAATTTCTGATTTATTACATTATGATCAGTGAATATGTGTTATTTCTGTTTTTTGAAATTTGGCCAAATTCACGTTTGATCTTTATTAATATTCCATGTATATTTGAAAAGAGTATGTTTTCTGTTGGGTATATAGTTCTATATATACCTATTAGATAAACTCATATTATTCAGATCCTTCATGTCCTTTCTTGTTATTTACTTAATATGTTATTTTCTCATAATATGACCAAGGACTTGTCAATTTCTCCTTATATTTCTTTGTTTATGCAGTATATATTTTGAAGCTATATTGCTAGCTGCATAAAGTATCGTGGCATATGTCTTCTTAGAGGATTATATCTATTTTGTCTGATTAATATTTCTTCACTTACTTTCTCTTTGTTAGCCCTTGCCTGGTATGTCTTTTTGCATCCCTTATTGAAACCATGTAGCTTGATTTCATTCATTCATTCATTTATACCCAATCTGATGTTCTCTTTTAACAGAGGATTTTATCCTATACATATCTTTATTTTTTTATTTTTTTATGTGTGTGTGTGAGGAAGATCAGCCCTGAGCTAACATCCGTTGCCAATCCTCCTCTTTTTGCTGAGGAAGACTGGCCCTGAGCTAAGAACCATGCCCATCTTCCTCTCCTTTATATGGGACACTGTCACAGCATGGCCTGAGAAGCAGTGCGTCGGAGCGCGCCTGGGATCCGAACCCAGGCCGCCAGCAGTGGAGCACGGGGCCAGCCCCTATCCTATATATATATATATTTTTTTTATAATTTTATTTATTTATTTTTTCCCCAAAGCCCCGGTAGATAGTTGTATGTCATAGTTGCACATCCCTCCAGTTGCTGTATGTGGGACGCGGCCTCAGCATGGCCAGAGAAGCGGCGCGTCGGCGCGCACCCAGGATCCGAACCCGGGCTGCCAGCAGCGGAGCGCGCGCACTTAACCGCTAAGCCACGGGGCCGACCCTATCCTATATATTTTTATGTTTGTATTTGGGCTTATTCTTGCCATGTCATTGGCTATTAGCCCAATGGCCTATTCCTGCTCTGGTACCCCAACCAATTACCTTCACTATTGTCCCAAGGCTCCCTCCTGTTTGCTGAATCCAGTACCTTAAAGTCTGCACTACCCCTAGAATTGGTGCCACCTTTTTACAGCAGTTCTCTCCTGTATATTTTTTCTTCTGTTAGTCTGATTCATTCATTTTCAGTCTCTCAGGGATTTTGCACTTTCTGATCCACGAGTGATAGATTCATAGGTGGTTGGTGGCTTTCTCACTTGGCAGCATCTTCAAAACCTTTTAGGGGCTCTCAAAGGAATTTTACTCAATTGCGTTAGAGGGTTTTGCATACACATTCCAGGTTGCCCATCTTAGCTTCAGAGCTTCAATTTCCTCATTTGTAAAATAGGATTTGAATATACACCCCCCACAGAGAGGTGAGGATTAAGTAAACATATATGTAAAACATGTTAATTCCTGGTATATAGTAGCCTTTTAATAATTATTAATTCCATCTTCTGTGTTTTTACTTGCTATGAGTGCTGGTCAATAAGGAATATAGGGGCCCTACTGATATTTGTAGACAATCTCAGCTGAATTAAGACCCCTAGGAGCTTGCTAGGGTGCTTGTCAACATTTGAGGTAGATTTTGAGGATGGAAGAGGCTTATATGGTGTGTGACCTATACCAGAAGAATTAAGTTTTCTTTAGCTAACAAAATATCATTCCCAAAGCCAAGCCCCTCACTGTTAGAGGCAATCATTTTCACCTATCGAGAGCTAAGAAAGTTGCTAGCCCCTCTAGAGTATTTTCAGAGGGTGGATATGGACCATCAGAATTTTGTTGCATATTGCATTACTGGGGATGGAGGAAGCGGATGTACTCAGGTGTCAGGTTTGATTTGTGAGGCAAAGAAGCTTATGACAAAATGACGGTTGAATCTTAGATCAAGTGGGAGATGCCCATTAGCTGAAGGGAAGCTAGTGAGAAAACAAGACATAGGTATATAGGAAGCAGACTACAGAGAGAAAGATAATGAGTTTGATTTTGGATGTGTCAGATTTGGAATGCACATTAGAAAAGTCCAGGAGGAAATGGGAAATTCAGAACTAGAGCTTATAAGCAACATCTGGGCTGGAGATAAATATTTGGAATCTATGAGTGAAGTTGCCCAGGGAGAGTTGTGTAGAGAAAGATGAGATAATGAGAGAGCCAACACTAAATATTAGTGAGGAGCACTAATATTAAGAGTCAAGGATAAAGGAATCAATTAAAGAGGTTGAAGAGACACAGGAGGATAGTAGTAGCTGAAAAACCAAGGTAAGAGTTTCTAGAAAGAAGGGATTGTCACCTGTGTCAAATGCTTCAGAGTGGTTACATGAGATGAGGACTGAGAAGAGACAGATGGATTTGTCCATTGAGGTTTTTGGTGATCTTTGCCAGGGCAGTGTCAGTGAGTGGTAAGATATCAGGGCAGGCTGCGTCAGACTGAGGGGTGAATTTGACTACCATTCTGAATGCAGTGTTTATCTTTTCCATTAATTTCTTGTATTCTTGTATCCCTTATTCTTGTATCCCTTAACAATATGTAGTGGTATTTTGCCTGTTTCTAAACTTTTCATAAGTGGTTTCATATGTATGTGTTCTTTTGTCACTAATTTTTTTTTTTTTGCTCAATGTTATGTTTGTGGGATTCATCCATCTTGATACATATAGCTCTAAGTTTTTTTTTAAACTAGAGCCTTGGGTTTTCTTAGTATAAAATTATATCAATAAAAAAGAAAATGATCTCTTTGCCGATATTTATTCCTATTATTTAATGCTTTTATTTTTTTGTTTATTAGCAAGGAGAAGGATGTTGAAGGATACACCCTGGGCTTGTAAAGTTGCTTTCCTTGGGGGGATCTAGTTTCTGATTTTAATTGGAATGGTTTTAGTGTTTTAATATTTGGAATGATAATTGCTACTGATTTTGGTAAATGATATTTAATTCTTTTAGTTCCAGAAAGTCTTTTTTATGCTGTACTTTAGTCTCCTTGAGAGATCTTTTTTAAGCTTAAGCTGTCTGTTTCCTTCAGCAACTCTATTTCATTGAAGGCCTATTCTAAGTGTTCTGCTTGTTCCTCTCTTTGGCTTCTGGGTCCCCTTACATGTGTTGTTATTTTCCTTTGTCTGCTCATTGGGGCTCAAGTCTAAGGCTGGGGTGCCTTAGGTCATAGCGGCTATGTGAGTAGAAAAGGCACAGTGGTTTCTGCCCATGAGCTAGCACTGTAACAGCAGGCATGTTGTCAGTCAGCTTGTCACACCCTTGGGAGGCATCAAGAGGAGGCTTCTCTGTACTCTTTTCCCCTAGTGCTGTTCTTGGCTCAAGATAGAGAGGACCCAACCCAACTCTTCAGTTTTTTCTCAGCACTTTCAGATCCAGGGAAACCTGGCATACCTACATAGGCAATATCCACTGGCCCCTAAGAGTTCATAGAGTCCTGCGGGCCAAGCCTTCACCAGGAGCCATGTTCCCATCATTGCACTTTGGCTCTACTCCATCAGACCTCAGGCCTTTGGCCCAGAGTTCTCATCTGTTCCAGAGATGAAAAACCCTGCATCACCCCTTACTCTCAGACCCATCCTGTGACCTCACTCTCTTGGCTGACTATAGCACCTATGTGGCTCAAGAACAGAGTAGATAGATCAGACTTGAGAATAGAGGGGATCTGGGATATCTTTAACCTACTATCTTCCCAAAATCCCATCTACATTTTAAAATATACTACCAAATTCCCATGGAGGCATGAGATTATTCATTTTTCTAACTTTTCTACTAAGTATTATTACCAAATTGATAAGTGAAAAATGGTATATCATTTTCATTTCTATAGTTATTAGTGAAGTTGAATATACTTTTATATTTATAGATCATTTATATTCTGGATTAAATTATCCATTCAAGGTATTTCTCTCCCTATAGTCATTGTGGGTGCTGTACATTTGTTAAGTTTGTCCCTATTTTTTGTTGTGACTTTGAATATAAAACATATTCAGATCACTGCCAGATAGATTATAAATAGATTACAGATGGAAAACAGATAGATTATTCAATTGAAGTATAATATACATACAGAAAAGTACCCAAATCATAATCATACAGTTTGTTGAATGTTCACAAAGTGAATACACCCATGTAACTAGCACCCAGATCAAGAAACAATGTTACAAGCATCCCAGAAGTACCACTTGTGCCCACTTCAGTCTCTGTCTTCCCCAAAGGGTAACCTTTGTGTCTGACTTCTTTCATTCAACGTAAGGTTGCCAGAGAAAATATAGGATGCCCGGTTCAATTTGAATTTCAGATAAATGATGCATCATTTTGCATGGAACATATTTATATTAAAAATGATTCATCATTTATCTGAAATTCAAATTGAACTGGGTGTCTTGTATTTTTTTCTTTTGCTAAATCTAGTAACCCTAACTCAACATTATGCTTGTGAGATTCATCCATTTTATTTATTTATCTATTTATTTTGGAGGTAACAATGGTTTATAACATTATATAAATTTCACTTGTGTATCATTATATTTCGACTTCTGTATAGAATACATTGTGTTTGCCACCAAAAGTCTAGTTGCCATTCATCACCATACAAATGTGCCCCTTTACCTCTTTTGCCCTCTCCCTACCCCTCTTCTCCTATGGTAACCACCAGTCTGTTCTCTGTATCTGTGTGTTTGTTTGTTTATCATCTAAATATGAGTGAATTCATACAGTTTTTGTCTTTCTCTGTCTGACTTGTTTTGCTTAGCATAATACCCTCAAGGTCCATCCATGTCACAAATGGCAAGATTTCATCTTTTATTATGGCTGAGTAGTATTCCATAGTACCACATCTTCTTTATCCATTCAACCATTGATGGGCACTTACGTTGTTTCTAAGTCTTGGCTATTGTGAATAAGGCTGCAATGAACATAGGGGTGCATGTATCTTTTCAAATTAGTATTTTTGTGTTCTTTGGATAAATACCCAGAAGTGGAATTGCTGGATCATATGGTAGTTCTATTTTTAATTTTTTGAGGAATCTCCATACTGTTTACCATAGTGGCTGAACCAATTTACATTCCCACCAGCAGTGTACGAGGGTTCCCTTTTCTCCACATCTTCTCCAACACTTGTTATTTCTTGTCTTTTTAATAATAGACATTCTAACAGGCTTGAGGTGGTATCTCATTGTGGTTTTGGTTTGCATTTCTCTAATAATTAGTGATGTTCAGCATCTTTTCATGTGCCTGTTAGCCATCTGTATATCTTCTTTGGAAAAATGTCTGTTCAGATCCTTTGCCCATTTTTTAATTGGGTTGTTTGTTTTTTTGTTGTTGAGTTGTGTGAGTTCTTAATATATTTTGGATATTAACTCCTTAATGGATACACAATTTGCAAATATCTTCTCCCAATTGGTAGGTTGTCTTTTCGTTTTGTTGATGGTTTCCTTTGCCATGCAGAAGCTTTTTAATTTGATATAGTCCCATTTGTTTATTTTTTCTTTTGTTTCCG
The DNA here is from genome assembly GCF_020826845.1 of Diceros bicornis minor. Classification (NCBI taxonomy): domain Eukaryota; kingdom Metazoa; phylum Chordata; class Mammalia; order Perissodactyla; family Rhinocerotidae; genus Diceros; species Diceros bicornis. The sequence goes on from NC_080781.1 coordinate 63,687,871, forward strand.
TTGCCTGAGGAAACATATTCAAAAAGATACTGCTAAGACTGATGTCAAAGAGCATACTGCTTATGTTTTCTTCTAGGAATTTTATGGTTTCAGGTCTTACATTCAAATCTTCAATCCATTTTGAGTTAATTTTTGTGTATGGTGTGAGACAGTGGTCTGGTTTCATTCTTTTGCATGTGGCTGTTTAGTTTTCCTGGCATCACTTATTGAAGAGACTTTCCTTTCTCTATTGTATGTTCCTGGCTCCTTTGTCAAAAATTAGCTTTCCATAAATGTGTCGGTTTATTTCTGGTCTCACAGTTCTGTTCCATTGATCTTTGTTTTTTTGCCAATACCATGCTGTTTTGATTGCTGTAGCTTTGTAGTCTATTTTGAAATCAGGAAGTGTGATAACTCCGCTCTGTTCTTATTTTCTTAGGATTGCTTTGGCTATTCAGGGTCTTTTGTTATTCCATATAAATTTTAGGATTCTTTGTTCTATTTCCATGAAAAATGTCATTGGGATTTTGATAGAGATTACATTGAATCTGTAGATTGCTGTAGGTAATATGGACATTTTAACTATGTTAATTCTTCCAATCCATGAGCACGGAATATCTTTCCATTTCTTTGTGTCTTCTTTGATTTCTTTCAACAACGTCTTATGGTTTTCAGGTTACATGTCTTTTACCTCCTTGGTTAAATTTATTCCTAGATATTTTATTCTTTTTGTTGCAGTTGTAAAAGGGATTGTATTCTTGATTTCTCTTTCTGCTAGTTTGTTGTTAGTGTATAGAAACGCTACTGATTTTTGTATGTTGATTTTGTACCATGCAACTTTACTGTATTCGTTAGTTATTTCTAATACTTTTTTGGTGGATTCTTTAGGGTTTTCTCTATATAAAATCCTGTCATCTGCAAATAGTGACAGTTTCACTTCTTCCTTTTAAATTTGGATACCTGTTATTTCTATTTCTTGCCTAATGCTCTGGCCGGGACTTCCAATACAATGTTGAATAGAGTGGCAAGAGTGGACATCCTTGTCTAGTTCCTGTTCTTAGAGGGATAGCTTTCAGTTTTTCACCATTGAGTGATGTTAGCTGTGGGTTTGTCATATATGGCCTTTATTATGTTGAGGTACTTTCTTCCCATACCCATTTTATTGAGAATTTTTATTATAAATGGATGGCAAATCTTATCAAATGCTTTCTTTGCATCTATTGATATGATCATATGATTTTTATTCATTTTGTTAATGTGGTGTATCACATTGATTGATTTGCAGGTGTTGAACCATCCTTGCATCCCTGGAATAAATCCCACTCAATCATGGTGTATGATCCTTTTGATGTATAGTTGTATTTGATTTGCTAATATTTTGTTGAGAATTTTTGCATCTTTGTTCATCAGCAATATTGACCTGTAATTTTCTTTTTTGTGTGTTGTCCTTGTCTGGTTTTGATATCAGGGTGATGTTGGCCTCATAGCATGAGTTAGGAAGCATTCTGTCTTGTTCAATTTTCTGGAAGAGTTTGAGAAGGATAGGTATTAAATCTTCTTTGAATGTTTGGTAAAGTTCACAAGGGAAGCCATCTGGTCCTGGACTTTTGTTTTGGGGGAGGTTTTTGATTAGCATTTCAATGTCTTTACTAGTGATTGATCTATTCAGATTCTCGTTTTCTTCTTGATTCAGTTTTGGGAGGCTGTGTGATTCTGAGAATTTTTCCATTTCTTCTAGGTTATCCAATTTGGTGGCATATAGCTTCTCATAATATTCTCTTTTAATCCTTTGTATTTCTGTGGTGTTTTTGTAATTTTTCCTCTTTCAGTTCTGATTTTATTTATTTGAGACTTCTCTCTTTTTTTCTTAGTGAGTCTAGCTAAGGGTTTCTCAATTTTGTTTCTTTTCAAATAACCAGCTCTTAGTTTCATTCATCTTTTCTGTTGTTTTTTTAGTTTCTATTTCATTTGTCTTTGCTCTGATTTTTATTATTTCCTTCCTTCTACTAACTTTTGGCTTCCTTTGTTCTTTTTCTAGTTCTTTTAGGTGTAGTGTTAGATTGTTTATTTGAGATTTTTCTTGTTTCTTGAGGTAGGCATGTATTACTATATACTTCCCACTTAGTACCATTTTTGCTGCATCCCATAGATTTTGGTATGTTGTGTTTTCATTTTCTTTTGTCTCCAGGTATTTTTTCATTTCTCCTTTGATTTCTTCTTTGATCCAATAGTTCTTCAGTAGCATGTTGTTTAGTCTCTACATATTTTTGACTTTTCCAGCTTTCTTCTTGTGGTTGATTTCTAGTTTTGTACCATTATGGTCAGAAAAGATGCTTGATATGCTTTCAATCTTCTTAAATTTATTGAGACTTGTTTTGTTTCCCAACATATGGTCGATCTTTGAAAATGTTCCATGTGTACTTGAGAAGATTTTGTATTCTGCTGCTTTTGGATGGAATGCTCTATATATAGCTATTAAGTCCATCTGGTCTAGTGTTTCATTTAAGGCCAATGTTTCCTTGTTGAATTTCTGTCTGGATGAACTATCCATTGATGTAAGTGGGGTATTAAAGTCCCCTACTATTATAGTGTTGCTGTCAATTTCTCCCTTTAAGTCTGTTAATAGCTGCTTTATATACTTTGGTGCTCCTATGTTAGGTGCCTATGTATTAATAAATGTTACGTCTTCTTGATGGATTGTCCCTTTATCATTATATAATGTCCATCTTTGTCTCTTGTTATCTTTTTTGGCTTGAAGTCTCTTTTGTCTGATATAAGTATGTCTACATCTGCTTTCTTTTGGTTGCCATATGCTTGGAGTATCATCTTCCTTCCCTTCACTCTGAGCCTATGTTTGTCTTTAGAGCTGAGTTGTGTTTCCTGGAGGCAGCATATTGTTGGGTCTTGTTTTTTAATCGATCCAGCCACCCTGTGTCTTTTGGTTGGAGAATTCAATCTATTTACATTTAGAGTGATTATTGATATATGAGGGCTTAATACTGCCATTTTATCTCTTGATTTCCAGTTGTTCTATATTTCCATTGTTTCTTTTCCCTTGTATTTCTGACTGCCATTTCAGTTTGGTGGTTTTCTGTGATGGTTTTCTCAATTTTCTCTTTTATGATTTGTGGCTCTGCTCTGATTTTTTTGTTTAGTAGTTACCATGAGGTTTGTATAAAAGATTTCATAGATGAGATAGTCCATTTTCTGATAGCCTCTTATCTCCATTATCCTAAGCAGGTTCCATCGCTTTCCTCTTCCCCTTCTGAGTTATTGTTGTCACAAATTATTCTCTTTTGTCTTGTGTGTTTGTTACCAAACTGAAGTGGTTATAGTTATTTTTAATGCTTTCTTTCCCTTTAACTTTTATGTTTTGATTGTTTACTAACCTATTCTGATATAGAGTTGCAATTTTTTGATTCTGTCTGTTTATTTATCACCTTCCTTAAAGTATTATGTACCTTTGTCTTTTCATTTCAGATAGGAGAGCTCTTTTCAAGATTTCTTGTAAGGCATGTCTAGTGGCGATGAACTCTTTCCGTTTTTGTTTGTCTGAGAAAGCCTTTCTCTCTCCTTCGTATTTGAAAGATAACTTTGCTGGATAGAGTATTGGCTGACATTCTTGTTTGTTTGTTTGTTTGTTTGCTTTTTTTTTTTTGAGGAACTTTGGCCCTACGCTAACAGCTGTTGCCAATCTTCCTCATTTTCTTTTTTCTCCCCAAAGCCCCAGTACATAGTTTTTTTGTTTGTTTGTTTTGTTTTTTTTATTGATGTTTTAATGGTTTCTAACATTGTGAAATTTTGGGTTGTACATTTTTGTTTGTCCATCACCACATATATGACTCCCTTCACCCCTTGTGCCCACCCCCCACCCCCACTGCCCTGGTAACCACAGTCCAGTTTTCTCTGTCCATGTGTTGGTTTATATTCCACATATGAGTGAGATCATACAGTGTTTGTCTTTCTCTTTCTGGCTTATTTCACTTAACATAATACGCTCCAGGCCCATCCATGTTGTTGCAAATGGGACGATTTTGTCTTTTTTTATGGCTGAGTAGTATTCCATTGTATATATATACCACATTTTCTTAATCCAATCGTCAGTCGAGGGACACTTAGGTTGCTTCCACTTCTTGGCTATGGTGAATAATGCTGCAATGAACATAGGGGTGCATAAGCCTCTTTGGATTGTTGATTTCAGGTGCGTTGGATAGATTCCCAGTAGTGGGATGGCTGGATCATAGGGCATCTCTATTTTTAATTCTTTGAGGAATCTCCATACCGTTTTCCATAGAGGCTGCACCAATTTGCATTCCCACCAGCTGTGTATGAGGGTTCCTGTCTCTCCACATCCTCTCCAACATTTGTTGTTTTTTGTCTTGGTGATTATAGCCATTCTAACGGGCGTGAGGTGGTATCTTAGTGTTATTTTGATTTGCATTTCCCTGATGATTAGTGATGTTGAGCATCTTTTCATGTGCCTATTGGCCATCTGTATATCTTCCTTGGAGAAGTGTCTGTTCATTTCCTCTGCCCATTTTTTGATCAGGTTGATTGTTTTTTTGTTGTTCAGTTGTATGAGTTCTTTATATATTATGGAGATCAACCCCTTGTCAGATGTATGTCTTGCAAATATTCTCTCCCAGCTGGTTTGTTTGTTCATCTTGATTCTGGTTTCATTTGTCTTATAAAAGCTCTTTAATCTGATAAAGTCCCACTTGTTTATTTTTTCTTTAGTTTCCCTGGTCTGGGTAGGCATGTCATCCGAAAAGATTCCTTTAAAACCAATGTCAAATAGTGTGTTGCCTATATTTTCTTCTATGAGTTTTATAGTTTCAGGTCTCACCTTCAGGTCTTTGATCCATTTTGAGTTAATTTTTGTGAATGGCGATAGCACATGGTCCACTTTCATTCTTTTTCATGTGGCTTTCCAGTTTTCCCAACACCATTTATTGAAGAGACTTTCCTTTCTCCATTGCATGTTCTTAGCACCTTTGTCGAAAATTAGCTGTCCGTATATGTGTGGTTTTATTTCTGGGCTTTCAATTCTGTTCCATTGATCTGTGTGTCTGTTTTTGTACCAGTACCATGCTGTTTTGATTACTATTGCTTTGTAGTATGTTTTGAAGTCAGGAATTGTGATGCCTCCTGCTTTGTTCTTTTTCTTTAGGATTTCTTTAGCTATTCGGGGTCTTTTGTTGCCCCATATGAATTTTAGTATTCTTTTTTCTGTTTCTGTGAAGAATGTCATTGGGATTCTGATTGGGATTGCATTGAATCTGTAGATTGCTTTAGGTAATATAGACATTTTAACTATGTTTATTCTTCCAATCCACGTGCATGGGATATCTTTCCATTTCTTTATGTCATCGTGGATTTCCCTCAATAATGTCTTGTAGTTCTCATTGTATAGGTCCTTCACCTCCTTGGTAAGATTTATTCCTAGGTATTTTATTCTTTTTGATGCAATTGTAAATGGTATTATCTTTTTGAGCTCTCTTTCTGTTAGTTCATTATTAGCATATAGAAATGCAACTGATTTTTGTAGATTGATTTTGTACCCTGCAACTTTGCTGTAGTTGTTGATTGTTTCTAATAGTTTTCCAACAGATTCTTTAGGATTTTCTATATATACAATCATGTCATCTGCAAATAGTGAGAGTTTCACTTCTTCGTTACCTATTTGGATTCCTTTTATTCCTTTTTCTTGCCTAATTGCTCTGGCCAAAACCTCCAGTACTGTGTTGAACAGGAGTGGTGAGAGTGGGCAGCCCTGCCTCGTTCCTGTTCTCAGAGGAATGGCTTTCAGTTTTTCCCCGTTGAGTATGATGTTAGCTGTGGGTTTGTCATATATGGCCTTTATTATGTTGAGGTACTTTCCTTCTATTCCCATTTTATTGAGAGTTTTTATCATAAATGGATGATGTATCTTGTCAAATGCCTTCTCTGCGTCTATTGAGATGATCATGTGGTTTTTATTCTTTGTTTTGTTGATGTGGTGTATCACGTTGATTGATTTGCGGATGTTGAACCATCCCTGCGTCTCTGGTATAAATCCCACTTGATCATGGTGTATGATCTTTTTAATGTATTGTTGTATTCGGTTTGCCAATATTTTGTTAAGGATTTTTGCATCAATGTTCATCAGCGATATTGGCCTGTAATTTTCTTTCTTTGTATTGTCTTTGTCTGGTTTTGGTATCAGGGTGATGTTGGCCTCATAGAATGATTTAGGAAGTGTTCCATCTTCCTCTATTTTTTGGAATAGTTTGAGGAGGATGGGTATTAAATCTTCTTTGAATGTTTGGTAAAATTCCAGGAGCAGAAACCATCTGGTCCTGGACTTTTATTTTTTGGGAGGTTTTTGATTACTATTTCAATCTCTTTACTTGTTATTGGTCTATTCAGATTCTCCATTTCTTCTTGGTTCAATTTTGGGAGGTTGTATAAGTCTAAGAATTTATCCATTTCTTCTAGATTGTCCAATTTGTTGGCATATAATTTCTCATAGTATTCTCTTATAATCCTCTGTATTTCCATGGTATCCGTTGTAATTTCTCCTCTTTCATTTCTAATTTTATTTACTTGAGGCTTTTCTCTTTTTTTCTTAGTAAGCCTGGCTAAGGGTTTGTCTATTTTGTTTATCTTCTCGAAGAACCAACTCTTTGTTTCATTAATCCTTTCTACTGTTTTTTTGGTCTCAATATCATTTATTTCTGCTCTGATTTTTATTATTTCTCTCCTTCTGCTGGCTTTGGGCTTTGTTTGTTCTTCTTTTTCTAGTTCTGTTAGGTGTAATTTAAGGTTGCCTATTAGGGCTTTTTCTTGTTTGTTAAGGTGGGCTTGTATCGCTATGAGTTTCCCTCTCAGGACCGCTTTTGCTGCATCCCATATGGTTTGATATGGCATGTTATCATTTTCGTTTGTTTCCAGATAGTTTTTGATTTCTCCTTTAATTTCATCAATGATCCATTGGTTGTTCAGTAGCATGTTGTTTAATCTCCACATTTTTGTCGCTTTCCCAGTTTTTTTTTCATGGTTCATTTCCAGTTTCATAGCCTTATGGTCTGAAAAGATGCTTGTTATGATTTCAATCTTCTTAAATTTACTGAGGCTTGCTTTGTTTCCCAACATATGGTCTATCCTAGAGAATGTTCCATGCGCGCTTGAGAAGAATGTGTAGTCAGCTGTTTTTGGATGGAGTGCTCTGTATATGTCTACTAGGTCCATCTCGTCCAGTTTTTCATTTAAGTCTAATATTTCTTTATTAACTTTTTGTCTGGATGATCTATCCATTGCTGTAAGTGGGGTGTTAAGATCCCCTACTATTATTGTGTTGTTGTTGATTTCTCCTTTTAGGTTTGTTAATAGTTGTTTTATGTACATTGGTGCTCCTATGTTGGGTGCATATATATTTATAAGTGATATGTCTTCTTGATGTAGTGTCCCTTTTATCATTATGTATTTCCCTTCTTTGTCTTTCTTAACCTGTTTTATCTTGAAGTCTACTTTGTCTGATATGAGTATGGCAACACCTGCTTTCTTTTGTTTGCCATTAGCTTGTAGTATTGTCTTCCATCCTTTCACTCTGAGCCTGTGCTTGTCTTTAGTGCTAAGATGTGTTTCCTGAAGGCAGCATATTGTTGGGTCTTGCTTTTTAATCCATCCTGCCACTCTGTATCTTTTGATTGGAGAGTTCAATCCATTTACATTTAGGGTAATTATTGAAATATGAGGGCTGAATGTTGCTGTTTTGTCACTTATTTTCTGGTTCTTTTGCATTTCCTTTGTTTCTTGTCCCATTTGTTTTGGACTGCCAATTCAGTTTGGTTGTTCTGTCTTATGATTCTTCTAGTTTTCTCTTTGTTTATCATATGTGGTTTTAATTTGATTATTTGTTTAGTGGTTACCTTGAGGTTTGGGCAAAAAATCTTGTGTATGAGATAGTCCATTATCTGATAGCCTCCTATTTCCTTATACTAAGTCAATTCAGTCACTTTCCTCTTCCCCTTCTAAGTTGCTCTTGTTATACCTTATTCTATCTTGTGTTGTGGCTGTGTGTTTACAGTGATGAGGTTAAATTTATTTTTGGTGAAATTCTTCCTTTGATCTTTGAGTTTAGTATTTAAGTGGTTGCTAACCTATTCCGGTAAAGATCTACTATTTCTCTGATTTTGTCTACCTACTTTTCTCCTTCCTCTAACCTTTGTTTTCCCTTTCTCTTCTTTTTTTCAGGCCTGAGGGCCTTCTTGAGTATTTCTTGTAGTGGGGTTCTCGTGGCCATGAACTCCCTTAGCTTTTGTTTATCTGGGAGAGTTACTATTTCTCCATCATATTTGAAGGATATTTTTGCTGGATAGAGTATTCTTGGCTGAAAGTTTTTGTCTTTCAGTATTTTGAATATATCATTCCAGTCTCTCCTAGCCTGAAAAGTTTCTGTTGAGAAATCCGCTGAGAGCCTGATGGGAGTTCCTTTGTACATTATTTTTTGTTTTTTGTCTAGCTGCCCTTAATATTGTTTCTTTGTCGTTGACCCTGGCTAGCCTTACCACTAGGTGTCGTGGTGAAGGCCTTTGTCTGTTAACATATATAGGTGTCCTGTTGGCTTCGCTTACTGGTATTTCCTGCTCCTTCCCCAGATTTGGGAATTTTTCAGCAATTATTTCCTTGAATAGGCTCTCTGTTCCTCTTTCCCTCTCCTCTCCCTCAGGAATACCTATAATTCTTATGTTACATTTTCTAATAGAGTCAGATATTTCTCGGAGTCTTTCTTCATTTCTTTTTAGTCTTAGTTCTCTCTCTTCTTCCATCTGGAGTATATCTGTATTCCTATCCTTTAAAGTACTAATTCTTTCCTCCATGTTGTCAGCTCTGTTCTTTAAAGATTCCAGATTCTCCTTTATCTCCTCCATTGTGTTCTTCATCTCCATCAGCACTGATTGGTTTTTCTTTATGATTTCAATCTCTTTTGTGAAGAAACTCCTAATCTCATTGAATTGTTTGTCTGTGTTGTCTCGTATTTCGTTGAGTGTTTTTATGATAGCTATTTTGAAATCTCTGTCATTTAGTTTATGGATTTCTGTGTCTTCGGGGTTGATTTCTGGGTGCTTGTCATTTTGTTTCTGGTCTGGTGATTTCATATATTTTTGCATTGTGGTTCCTGTGTTGGTTTTGTTTTTCCTCATCCTGGAAGTCTCTGGTTGCAATTTCCACCTGCCGCCACTGTCTGGTGGTAAAGGGCTGTGTAGTCTAAGCCCCCTGCGCTCTGCCCCAGTTTTTCTGCTGCGATCTGCAGTTTTTTGTTTTTTTTTTCCTGCTGCGATCCATGGGTCCAGTCCAGTTTGATCAGGTCTGCCTCGGATCGCTAGGTCTGGTCTGGTCGAGCTGCAGACTCTGGGTTGTGGGGAGGGGGGAGCTCTCTCTTTTGCCCTCTGGGTCCCTGACGTGGGAGGCTTCTCGTTTGCCCCTCTTTATCCGCTCTCTGGGGTGCTCAGATGTTGATGGTAGCCCTGTGGCTCCTCTGAGTCCTCTGTGCGGGAGTTTCCCACTGGCTGAGAGAGTCCGAAGAGCCACGGTTTCCCTGCCGAGGGCCGCCCCTCCCCCCTCTCTGGAAGCCATGCGGACCGGGATCGCGGATCTGATGGGGAGGGAGCGGAGTTCTCCTTACCTCTCCCCACTTCCTCCGGGGGCCCAGCACATTCCGCTCTCAGATGTGCGGCAGTGTGGATCCCTCCGCTCTAGGTTTTCACTGTCTGGGATTCCGTTGTTGGTCTGTGGCGGTTGCTTTTGTTGTATCTTGTGGGGGAAGAGTTCACGGGAAAGCTCACTCCGCCATGATGCTGACGTCACTCTCCCCAGTACATAGTTTTATATCATAGTTGTAGAATTGTAGCTCTTCTGTGTGGGCCGCCGCCTCAGCATGGCTTGATGAGTGGTGCGTAGGTCCGCGCCCAGGATATGAACCAGCGAACCCCAGGCCGCCAAAGCGGAACATGGGAACTTAACCGCTGCACCACTAGGTCGGCCCCTTGGCTGATTTTTTTCTTTCAATATCGTGACTATATCGTTTCACTCTCTCCTGGCCTGTAGAATTTCTCCTGAGAAATCTGCTGATAGCCTAATGAGGATTCCTTTGTAGGTTATTGTTTTTTTCTCCCTGGCTTTCCTTAATATTCTTTCTTTGTCATTGACTTTGGGCAGTTTTTATATAATGTGCCTTGGAGAAGGTCTTTTTTGTTGAGATAATTAGAAGTTCTATTAGCTTCAGGTACTTGTATATCCAGTTCCTTCCCTACATTTGAGAAATTCTTCTCTATTATTTCTTTAAATAAGCTCTCTGCTCCCTTCTCCCTCTCTTCTCCTTCTGGGATACCTCTTATCTTTATGTCGCTTTTCTTAATTGAGTCAGATATTTCTCATAGAATTTCTTCATGTTTTAAAAATCTTACTTCTCTCTCTTCTTCTACCTGAATCATTTCTAGATTTCTTTTTTTTTTTTTTGTGAGGAAGATCAGCCCTGAGCTAACATCCATGCTAATCCTCCTCTTTTTGCTGAGGAAGACCGGCTCTGAGCTAACATCTATTGCCAATCCTCTTCCTTTTTTTCCCCAAAGCCCCAGTAGACAGTTGTATTATGTCATAGTTGCACATCCTTCTAGTTGCTACATGTGGGACGTGGCCTCAGCATGGCCGGAGAAGCAGTGCATTAGTGCGCGCCCGGGATCCGAACCCGGGCTGCCGGTAGCAGAGCTCGCGCACTTAACCGCTAAGCCAGGGGGCCGGCCCTCATTTCTAGATTTCTATCTTAAACCTCACTAATTCTCTCTGCCATATGGTCTGCTCTATTTCCAATGCTTTCTACTTTATTCTTCATCTCATTTATTGAGGTCTTCAGCTCCAGAATCTCTGTTTGGTTCTTTTTTAGAATTTCAATTTCTTTGGTGAAATACTCCTTCTGCTCATTAATTTTGTTCCTGAACTCATTGAACTCTTTCTGAGTTTTCTTGTAGATCATTGAATTTCTTCATGACAGCTATTTTGAATTCTCTCTCAGTTAGATTGCAATCTTTCATGACTTCAAGTTTGGTTGCTGGAGAATTGTCATTTTCTTTTTGTGATTCTGTGCTACCATAATTTTTCACGGTGCTTGATGAGTTGTTCCTCTGCTAGCACATTTGTAGTAGCGAACACCTTTCTTATTTGGGTAAGGCTTTGTTTACTTTGATTCTGAGCTGCTTCTGGTTGTATTTGAGAGCCTGTGCTTTCCACCCTCAACTGCCTCTGCCAGAGGTGTCATCAGTGCCCTTGTTGTGCTGCTTGTGCCTTTGAGGTTGCTGGTGCCTTGCTGCTTCTGGGGTTGCCTGGGTCATGGGTTCCCCCACTATGGTGGAGGGAGGTAGAGAGAGGGACAGGAGCCAGGGTCACAGGCACTCCTGCCACATCCAGGGTTGTTGGGTTTGCAGGCGCCACTTTTGCCAGTGAGGGGGCCGGGGTTGCAGGCGCTGCTGCAGCTGGGGAGGAACCAGGGTTATGAGCTCTGCTGTAGCTATTACTGACCTCTCCATGGCCTCAGGCGCTGCTGTGGCTAGGGGACAGCTGCCATGCGTGCTGCCTCCACTGCTACTCCTGGGTTTTCTGGGGGTGCTGGCACCACTGCTGCTGCTGGGGGCACTGGATTCTTGGGTGTCACTGCCACTCCTGGGTATGCTGGGGTTGCAATCACCACCACTACCACCACAGGGAGAAAGGTAACTGTGTCACAGGCACCACCATGATTCCTGATGCTTGCAGTCACAGAAACTGCCATGGTTCCTGGATCCTTAGGTTGCGTGTGCTGCCACTGCTGTTGGGGGAGGGGGAGGGGCCGGGTCCCAAGTGCCGCCATGGTTCTTGAAGCCTGTGGTCTCAAGTGCTTCTGCTGTTCCTGGAACCTTAGGTCACTGGCACTGTCACCACAGCCAGGGCATCAGGGTCTTGCATGCAGCCCTGCTGCTGAGAGGGCTGGGTCAGTGGTGCTGTCCCCGGGGGAGGGGGAGGGGGCTGGGTCGCAGGCCCCAGGTGCTGTTCCTGGAGTCTCTGGTCATGCGCCCCACCTTGATTCTTGGGGCCTCTGTTCACAGGCATTGCCACAGTTCCTGGAACCTCTGGTCTTGGGCGCCACCACGGTCTCTGGGGCCACTGGTCTCAGGAGCCACCGCCCCTGCTTCCATGGTTTTACTGCCTCTATGAGGTCCTGTCCGCCCACCTTCAGATGTATAGATGTATGGATCTCTCAGGCATTCTGGTGTGCTGTGCAGAGGATCCTTCATTGGTCTGTGGATGTCCTACTGGTTGTAACAGAGGGAAGAGATGGGGGCAACTCACTCCGCCATGATGCTGATGTCCCTCATCCATATTATTGCATGTAGTTGTAGTTCATTCATTTTCATTACTATACATGTTTCATTGGTGAATATGCCACAATTTATCCTTTTTACTGTTGGATGGGCATTTGGGTAATTTTCAGTTTGGGCCTATTATCAATAGTGCTGCTATGAATATTCTTGTACATATAATTTGGTGAACGTATGTACACAAGTTCCTTCAATCCTGAATCCTGCTACCCTATCTCCTTCCGTTTAGAGTTAAACTCCTCAAAAAAGTTTACACTGCTTAGCATCACATGTGATTCACTCTTAGTTACATTTTTTGGTGAGTTATAGTTTACATACATAAAATTGCATAAATCATGTATATAGCTTAATACATAATTATAAAGTGAGCACCCGCGTAACTACCACTTAGGTTGTAAAACAAAACATTTCCAGCACCCATGTATACTCTTCTCAGGTCATGACCCCCTCTCTTCCCTCTAGAGGTAACCACTCCTGACTTTTGTGTTAGTAAAAGTCAGGAGTGGTTACCTTGCTTTCCTTGATAGTAGTGCCACCTGTGTATACATCTCTAAACAGCATAATTTAGTTTTGTCTATTTTTAAACTTTATATAAATGGAATCATACTGTATGTAATCTTTCGTGTCTTACATCTTCTATTCAACATTGTGTGTGAGAGATTCATCTATGTTGTATATAGCTGTTAGTTCCTTTATTTCCATTTCAGTATAGTATTCCATTGTGTGACTATACCATTACTCATTCTTTCTGTTGTTGATGGGTATTTCAGTTGTTTCCAGTTTTTGGCTATTATCAACTATGCCCTTATGAACATTCTTGTTCATGTATCCTGATCATATGTGTAAGAATTTTCTAGGGTATATACTTAGAATTACTGGGTCATAGGGTACATGTACACTCAACTGTCTTCCGAGGTGTTCCAATGTATGAGAGTCCTTCTTGCTCCACATTCCCCCACACTGTTTTATCAGAATTTAAAATTTTTACCAATCTAGTGGGTGTGTAATGATAAACCTCATCATGGTTTTAATTTTCATTACCTCGATGACTAAAGGGGTTGATCATCTTTTCATATGTTTATTGGCTGTGTATATTTTCTTTTCTGTAAAATGCCTGTTCTAGTCTTGCCCATTTTTCTATTGTGTCTGTCTTTTTCTTACTGATTTTGAAAAGTAATTCTTTATATACTGTAGAATCTAGTCACTGTTCAGTTATCTTTATTGCTAACCTCCCCACTCCAACATATTTTGCAAATATCTTCTTCCTCACCTCTGGCTTGTCTTTTCACTCTTTTTTCATTTACCATTCCTTTACTTTGTGTCTTGTTTAAGAAATCCTTTAGTGTCCCAAAGTCTTGAAGATATTTTTCTATAATATAATAAAAGCTTCCCAATTTTGCCTTTAACATTTAGGTCTTTAGTCCACCTAGAACTGTTTTCTGTAGATGGTATGATGTAGGGGTCCATTTTGTTTTTCCGTATAAATACCCGTTTGTCCTAGCACTATTTATTAAAAAGTCCATCTTTTCCCCATTGCTGAGCAGTACCACTTCTGTCATATATTAAGTGCCCAAATATGTCTTGGTCTGTTTCTGGGCACTCTATTAAGTCAAATTAAGTCTTCCAAATCTATGTGCTATATCTCTCCATTTATTTAGGACTTTAATATTTCTCAATAATTTTCCCTGTAGAAGTCTTATACATTTTTGTTCTATTCTTAGATAATTTGTATTTTGATGGTATTGGAAGTGATATTTTAAAATCTTTTTATTAAAGTATAATATACAACAGAAAAGTACATATATCATAAGCGAATAACTAGCTGAATTTTTACAGACTGAACGAACCCATGTAACCAATATAAATAGAATCTTTTTAAATTTTATATTCTACCTTTGTTTTTGGCATATGAAAATAAATTTTATTTTTCAATATTAATTTTGTATCTAGGAACCTGATTCACTCTCTCAGTAGTCTGTCTTTATCCACCTTGCTAAAACCACTATGTAAAAGATCACCAGTGATATCTTAATTACCAAAATAAATTGGTTATTTTCAGGGCCCATCTTACCTCACCTCTGTGGCAGTGACACTTGAACATACTCTTCTTGAAACTCTTCTCTTGGTTTGTAAATTCTCACTCACCTAGTTCTTTTCCTAACTCAAACTACTTCTTTTCAGTCTCTTTTGCTTTTTCTTCTTCCTGTTCTGTTATGCTAATTATTGCACCCAGCGTGATCGCTTCAATTAGGAATGAGTACCCACTACCTGCTGTTAGTTCTTCCTTAGCAATACTGTGGAGATGCACCCATTTCCAGTCTGTTCCTGCTGCCTCTACAAAATTCATACCTTCACCCTGCACACCTGGTTAAGTGCTTCCTAACACTTTGGCTCCTAGGAGGCATTCCATTCTAAATACCATAGCTACGTTAATTGCCTTAAAATACCCTTTGTACATGGTACTTCCCCTGATTAGAAACTAAGTGGCACATCACCGCTTACAGGATGAAGTCTAAAAATCGTAGCCAGGCCTTCCAGACCCTTTGTACCTGGTCCCAGCCTACCTCCTCAGCTGTCTTTTACAGCTTCCCTGCCCATGCTCTCCACTCCAGCTATATGGTCTCTACAACATGCCCTGCCAGTTCTGGCTTCTGTGCACTTTCATCACAGCCATCTCCTCTTCTCTCCCAGAATGTAGTCATTCCCTTCTCCCCTATCAAACTGTCTACAACATAGCCATCTTTCAAGGACCAACTTAAGTCTTGAGGTTTTCCAATGTTGCCTTTTTTAACCATTTCATCTTCTAATGTACGTTTTCTCCTCTGAAATTCTATAGTATATACCAAGGGACTGCATTGTCATTTTCTGGCCTCTCTGTATTTCCAGCTTCATTTCCTACCACTTCTCCACAAACTACAGGGTTCCAGTCAGCAGCCTACTCATTGTTTTCCAAATAATACTCTTGTTTCAGATCTCTGTGTGGTTGTAGTTGTATGTTCTCTGCTGAGGTTTTTTTCTTCTCACTGCCTTGGAAACCTGGTTCCATCAGCGCCCTGTTCCTCTTGTGTTTTTATCCTCTCCGTCTCTATGGGCTTTTCCCCCTCAGCAAAGAAGCATGCTAATGTATTTCTCCCATTTTAAAATAAACAAAATCCTTCATCCTCCTCATACTACTGCTCTCTTCCCTTTTCCTTTCACTCTGTATTTTTGCCAACGCTCCATCCTCATTCGATGGAAACTGTCCCTGCCGAGGTCACCCAATGACCTGAACAACTGGATCCATTAGGTTCTTTTCAGTCTTCCTCTTACTTGATGACTTTGCAGCATCTGACACTCTGCCCCTTCTTCTGGACAGTCTCATTCCTCCCTTGGATCTGTGACACTACCCTCTCCTGGGTTTCTTCATACTTTTCTGAGGACTCTTTCTCAGGCTCCTCTTCTACCCACCCATACCTGAAACACAGCCCAGATTCTGTCCTAGGATTTTTTTCTTTCTCTTCTCACTGTTCAAGCCCATCACCTTGACACTTCTGCACCACCCTGAGTGGTCTCACCCACTTAGGTGCTTATAGCTCCTACCTATGTAATGCCGATCCCAAACCTCTCTCTCCAGCCCATATCTCACATCTGTATTTCAGCCTATGAATGTAGTTGCCTGTGGGGCATTTCATGAATGTCCCACAGGCACCTCCCATTCCACATAGCTAAAACTGAACTCCTCATCCCTCCCTGCCTCTGTTAAAGCTGCCCCTCCATCACCTGCAGTAAATAATACCAACATCCCCCCAGTCACCCAAACCAGAAATCAGAGCATCATTCCATACTCTTCCTTCACTCTGGCTCTTTCTCCCAGTCCTTCAGTCACCAAGTCCTGTGAGTCTTACTTTCTTGTCTCTCAAATCACTTTTATTTTTCTAACCCTACCACCACTACCTTAGTTTTGGCCTTCCTCATTTCTTAGCTTATAGCAAGCTTTCCAATTGGTTTCCCTGTCTTCAGTCAGGTACCCTTGTAAGTCACCTGCCAACCAGCAGCTAGGATATTCTTCCTAACTGGGTAACCCTGCTTAGAGCCCTTCCCATACATAGCTCCTCACTTTGTAACACACTGCTTAGCATGGCCTTTGCTCTCTAGTTCTGCCTACCTGGCTAGTTTCCCCTCTCCCTACTCCTTCCTTGAAATCTGCTTAGCCATACTAAGTGTGCCAAGTTCTCTCTTGTCTATGCGTATTTGTAAATTCTGTTCCCTCTGCTGGAAATACCTTCCTTCTGTCTTCATGTGGCTAATTCTATTTTGCCCTTCTATACCCAGCTCCAGTTTCATCATCTTCTTCTTCTTCTTTTTTTTTTTTTTGTGAGGAAGATCAGCCCTGAGCTAGCATCCATGCCAATCCTCCTCTTTTTGCTGAGGAAGACTAGCCCTGAGCTAACATCCGTGCCTATCTTCCTCCACTTTATACGGGACGCCACCACAGCATGGCCTGACAAGCGGTGCGTCGGTGTGCGCCCCGGATCCGAACCAGGGCCGCCAGCAGTGGAGCACGCGCACTTAACCACTATGCCACGGGGCCGGCCCCCAGTTTCATCTTCTTGAAGGAACTTTCTTTGATCACCTCTAATTCCTCCCCACATCATCTAGTGCTTACCTCTTTCCTACACTAACACTACCCCAACTCTGTATTATAGTCATCTCCTTACCTGGCTTACACCCCCGGTAGACAGCAAGCCATTCAAAGGTGGGGACTGTGTCTTATTCATCTTTGAATCCCAAAGGCCTGGCACAGTGCCTGACATGTCATTATAGGCCCTCATTGAATGCCTGAGTTCTTTCTCCCTTTTGGTCTGACTGGCAATTCCTACTAATAATTCACGATTCAGATGTTACCCACCTATGAAACCTCTACTTGGGGTCAAAGTCTTTCTATCAGTTGGTCTTACCGGGGTATTTTCTCCTAACATTTTGTTATGAAATTTTTCAAATATAGAGCAAAGTTGAAAGATTTTACAGAAACACCCCTTATACCTAGCATCTGGATTCCACCATTAACATTTTACTATATTTGCTTTATTATATATCTGTCTATCTATCCACTCATTATTCCATATTCTTCTTTTAATGCATTTTAAAGTAAATTGCACACATTAGTACACTTCCTCCTAAATACTTAAGCCTATGTGTTATTAATTGGAGTTTAATATTTGTTTAGATTTTTTACACGTAAAATTTACAATGAAAAGAACAAATTTTACGTGTATATTAGCTGAGTTTTGACAAATGCATTTACCTAAAGCCTGTAACCCAAAGTCTTATCATGATATAGAAGATTATCTCCCTTCCTAGTCAATTGCCACTCTACCAAGTCTCACAGCGTTCTCCCTGTTCATTGTAATTATTTATTTATCTGGTTTTCCCATTAGACTTTGAGTTCCTCGAAGTTAGAGACCAGTTCTTATTTTCCTGCCACCTGTGCCAAACACTGTGCCTGGCACACAGTAGGTGTTTAATAAACTGTTGGCTGGCCAAATGAATGAATATCTGCCTTATTCCTGGAATATGAACACATATTGTATTCATTCTCTTTCTTTCTCATCTTCCGCATCCAAAAGGTTGCTTGGTCATGTCATTTTTAGGTCTTAAATACCTTTGACTTCTATCTCCTTCATTCATTCAATGGAATGGAAAAACATCATTCCTGTCCTTAGATCTCTTTCACCTGAGCTGTTAACCTCCTAAATGGCTAAATGGTTTTTCTTTTCTTCCTTTTTTTGTATGAGAGCTGCTGCCACAGCGTGACCACTGACAGGCGAGTGGTGTAGGTCCATGCCCGGGAACTAAACCCTGGCCGCCGAAGCAGAGTGCGCCGAACTTAACCGCTAGGCCGCTGGAGCTGGCTCCTAAATGGTTTCTTAAATACCAGTTTTTTACTCCCAAATCTACCTTCCAAGTGACTACCAAAGTAACATTTCTAAAATCCAAATTTGATGTTTACCCCCTCTTTAAAACCTTTCATTTGTTTCCATCATCTACAACAGATGTTTTTAATCTGCCTTCCTTTTAAAGCAGAGGAACTCTTTTTGAAATGAAATCTTGTAATAAATTCTAACAGTTGAAATAAATTAAAAGACAGATTTTAAATTCACATAAATTTATTTTATAAGTTTGTATTTATAACATTGAGTAAGTCGATCTTGAAAAAAATAAGAATATTGTAGCTATTTTAAGGATCACAATTTCCTTCTTTATATTAACTTGCATATCACAAAATTTCCACGATAAAAAATGCAATATATCATATCTAGAATATATGAAGAATTCTCAAAACTCAGTAGTAAAAATCAATCCAACTAGAAAATGGGCAAAAGGGGCCAGCCCCGTTGGCCTGGTGGTTAAGTTTGGCACACTCCAGGAACTCCAACCCGGCCCGGGTTCAGTTCCTGGGCGTGGACCTACACCACTCGTCTGTCAGTGGCCATGCTATGGCAACGGCTCACATACAAAAAAGAGGAAGATTGGCAACAGATGTTAGCTCAGGGCAAATCTTCCTCAGCAAAAAAAAGAAAAGAAAAGAAAATAGGCAAAAGACATAGATATTTCACCAAAGAGGATATACAAGTGGCAATAAGTATATGAAAAGATGTTCAACATCCTTAGTCATTAAGGAAATACAAATGAAAGTCATAATGACATATCACTACCCACCTCTCAGAATAGCTAAAAGAAAAAATAGTGACAATACTAAATGCTGACAAGAAAGTGGAGAAATTGGATCTCTGATACATTGCTGGTGGGAATGTAGAAAGGTACAGCCACTCTGGAAAATAGTCCAATAGTTTCTTCTAAAACTAAACGTGTTTGCCATACGATACAGCAATTGCACTATTGGACACATATCTCAGAGAAGGTGTATGCTCACGCAAAAACCTGTACATGAATGTTCGTAGCTGCTCTATTTGTAATAACCCCAAACTGGAAACAACTGAAATATCCATCAGCAGAAGGTTAACCAAATTGTGGTATATCCATGCCATGTAATACTACACAGTAGTAAAAAGGAATGAACTGTTGATGCAGACAGAAACTTGGATGGATTATTATTATGCTGAGTAAAAAACAACAGCCGGTCTCAAAAAGTTACATACTGTATGATGCCATTTATACATTCTTGAAATAACAAAATTATAGGGGAGAACAAATTAATAGTTGCCAGGGGTTAGGTATTGAGAGGCGAAGGGGTAGGTGTGACTATAAAGGGTAGCACGAGAGAGCCTTGTGGTGATAGGACAGTTCTGTATTTTGATTTTGGTGATGGTTACATGAAGTTATACATGGGAGAAAACTGCACAGAACTACATGCACACACACATAGAGTACATGTAAAAACTGGTGAAATCTGAATAAGCTCTGGGGATTGTGCCAATGTTAATTTCCCAGTTTTGATATTGTACTGTAGTTATGTGAGATGTTACCGTTGGGGGAGACTGAGTGAATGGTGCACAAGACCTTCCTGTACATTTTTTTGCAAATTCCTGTGAATCTATAATTATTTCAAAATAAAATTTTTAAAAAAATGTAGTATAATGGAAAGTAATTTTTTCTCTTTCCCCAAATCCTTAGTCCATATCTCTAGATATTCTCTCTTTCTATACAAATAGAAGCATACTGTATACTCTGTTCTATTCTACTCTTTTTTTTTTTTTAAAGATTTTATTTATTTTTATTTTTCCCCCCCAAAGCCCCAGTAGATAGTTGTATGTCATAGCTGCACATCCTTCTAGTTGCTGTATGTGGGACGCGGCCTCAGCATGGCCGGAGAAGCGGTGCTCGCCCGGGATCCGAACCCGGGCCGCCAGCAGCGGAGCGCGCGCACTTAACCGCTAAGCCACGGGGCCGGCCCAGTTCTACTCTACTCTTTATTTTTCCCACTAAATGATGTACGTTGGAGATTGTTTAATAGCAGCATGTACATCTCTACCATGTTTTCATGTCCATATATTGTATAGATATACCATTGTATTTATTATACCATTTCCCTATTGATGAACATTTAGGTTGTTTCCAGACTTTTGCTATTACAAACTGGGCTCCAGTGAAGCTTCTTAATTCTTAGTATATGACGTGATGGGGATTCTGGATGACAGTTACAATCTTATTTAAGATTTTCCTATAATTTATTCTGGTGACACATTATCAAGAAAATTCTGATTCATACTGATAAACGTAGTTGTGAATTATAAACATTTTTTAACAGCCCAATTTACAATCTCAGGATTCTCTTCAATTATTAAACTGGTCCAGGAGCTTCAATGAGGAATGATAGGGCATTTAAATCCAAAGTGGGATCACTAACAATATCTTTCCTAATTTATGTTATGTAATAACTATAACTATCTAACAAGACACTCGAGAAGCTTACAAGAAGCACTGAAATCATCTTTTTTTTTGAGTGCCATTAGCTAAGTGCTTCATATGCACTATCTCATTTAATCTTTTTTCCAGCTTTATTGAGATATTATTGACATATAACATATGTAAGTTTAAGGTGCACAATGTGATGATTTGATACACATATATATATATTGCAAAATAATTACCACAATAAGGTTAGTTAACACCTCCATCCCCTCCCATACTTACCATTTTTTTGTGTGTGTGGTGATAACATTTAAGATTTACTCTCTTAACTATCAAGTATATAATACAGTACTTTTAATTATAGTTACCATGCTGTACATAAGATCCCCAGAACTTATTCATCTAATAGCTGGAAGTTTGTACCCTTTGACCAACATCTCCCCATTTCCCCCACCCCTCAGCCTCTGGCAGCCACCATTCTACTCTCTCTGAGTTCAGCTTTTTTAGACTACACACACAAAAAGTGAGAACATACAGTATTTGTCTTTCTCTGTCTGATTTATTTCACTTAGCATAATGCCCTCAAGGTCCATCCATGTCACAAAAGGCAGGATTTCGTTTTTTTATGGCTGAATAATATTCCATTGCATATGTGTGTGTATATATACATACGTATGTATATATACATATATATGTGTATATATATATATGTGTGTATACATACGTATGTATATATATGTATGTACACCACATTTTCTTTATCCATTCATCCATCAATGGACACTTAGACTGTGAAACCTTCTTTAATACCATATCATCTTAACATGTTGAGTTCCACATTCGTTTGGTACTACACAACTGACTGATGCAGTGATGAGCACATGAATTAAGTAACTGCCTCTGTCTGGTGTTTCAGGACAAGCTCATGTGCTGTAATGGTATAATTACGTGCACAATTTTCCGTGAGTGAGCATGTGAACTGGGAAAAAGTTTAGTGCAAAGCCACAACCTTAAATTACACATTTGCGAAAAATTCAAACATATACACAGATAATAGAGGTATTTTCAAAGACTGCAGAAAAATTAATTAACCTTGCTGCACGAGATAATGTGTCAGTAGACTCCATTGTGTTAACATTTGGTATATAGCACATTGAAGTGAGCCGTTTAAATGCAGTTTTTAAAATAGTTAAAATAATTTTAAATAGTGGTGATAGTTGCACAACAATATGAATGTACTTAATGCCACTGAACTGTACTCTTAAAAATGGTTAAAATGGTGAATTTTATGTTATGTATATTTTAGCGCAATAAAAAATAATTTTTTTAAAAAAATTCAAATTACAGTTGCAGAAACTCTGAAGTATCTCTGTGATTCCTAAAGTATCCCTAAGTTTCTGAGGAACACAATTTGAAAACCACTGTCCTACAGGATAAATACAAATAGTTGAGCATGACGCGTCTGCCGTGCCCTTTATGATCTCTCCCTAGCTGTCCTCTGGCCTCACTATTTGTCACTCTTCATCTCATATCTTGCTTTGTATTTATATTGAACTACCTGTAGTTCCTAAATTTATAATGCTCTCTCACAAATATGTGCCTTGATGTATGCTACTTCCTCTGCCTGGAATGCCCTTACATTCTTCTTTCCTACCCTTCCTTCCTCCTTGGGCATTGCTCTAGTCATCCTTCACAATTCAACTCAAATTTTCAATTCTTCTCTGAAGCCTTCCTTTACCCTCTCAGGTAGTTTACCACTCTCTCCTATGAGAAACCATTTTTACTATACGTATCTCTTCCTTTAACATTATATTTGCAATTATTTGTTTATGTGTCTGTCTCTCCCTTTGGGTTATGAACTCCTTGAGAGTAAGCATTGTGACTTATACGTTTTTGTGTCTCTAATACTTAGCACAGTGCCTAGAACATTGTACATATGTATTCACTAAATGTTCAATGAAAAGGACTCAGATGTGTGGGATAAAAAAAGAAGGAGTCCAGGATGTCTCAGGTTTGCTGTTTGTTGGGTGACTGGTTAGATGGTGAAACAAGGAAAAGGAACAGTGCTGGAAGTGAAATAGATTTGCACTGAAAGATGAATTCTGTTTTCTTCAGTGTTTTTATGCACTGCCACATGGGCACAGCCCACTGGAGGTTATTCAGTAGGCAGCTGAAATATAGCTTTGGACAAGAAAGAAGATGTCTGGTTTGGAGATGCAGATTTAGGGAGTCATTAATATAGGTATATATTGGAGCTCTAGGTATGGATGAGATAACCCAGAGAGAGTATATATAGTAAGAAAAGAGCTTAAGATAGTCCCAAGAGAATATCAACATTTAATGGGTAGGTATTGGAAAGATTATCCCATTAAGTAGACTGGGAATGATTGACAATGGGAAACACAGTAGTTGCATGGCTCTGAGGGGAGACTTGAGAGTTCAAGAGTTCTTTATATACGTTTTCTACCAATCTTGTCTTTTCAGCTTCAAGTCTTTCCTCTTTCCAAGGTACCTGGTGCCTCTAAGAGAGCAAGTTAGCTCATTTCCATAGAGCGTAGAAATCAAGACCATGGACTTTGGAGCCAGACTGTGTGTATTTGAATCCTGACTCTGCCACTTATTAGCTGTGTGACCTTAGGCAACTTACCTAACCTCTTTGTGCCTCAACTCTCATATCTGTCAATACAGGAATAATCATACTTTATAGGACTATCATGAGGATTAAATGAGTTAATAGGTATGAAGTACCTAGAACAGTGTGGCTTACAATAAACACTATATAAACTTAGCTGTTATTATCACTATTATCATCATTATTGTCCCTCTGCAGGTACTTTAGATTAAGGCTTTTTCCATCTTGCTAAGTCAGTTACTGTTTCTCTACCTGTACTCTAAAAATGTGTTGAAACCCCCTGCCTACTGATACTTCCTCTCCTTTGCTCTGTGATCTTGTAGATTAGGACTTTTTTAATTCCTTTTGTGGGAGAGAGAGGAGAGAAACGCTTGCTGTCAGTTTCCTGTATTTGAGCAGAACTTCCTATGATGCTCTTTGTGTTCTTTTTGTATATGAGTTTATTTGCTACATCGATTCTTATGAAGCTACATTGATTTTTTTATTGGAATAATTTGTGACTAGATAATTACAATTTTATTTTTGAAAGCCTTCTATCCTTTTTCCCCTTTAGACTTTCTGTTCCCAGAAACTTAACTATCTTTTTTCCTGAATTTGGAGATCTGTTTTCTTAACATCTAGCATACTGATGTCGGACCATGCCCCTTGGTCCCTACAACCACATTCCCATAATTTTACTTATATAATCAGTTCTTCCACGTGTGTCAACTTGAAGGCCAAAGCAGCCATTTCCTTCTTCATGTGCAGTATCTTTTAGGTGAAGAAATTGTCATCAGAGTAGATTAGGAATTTATCACGTGCTCTGCTTTCAGCCTCATGTAACTTAGCAAATATCCAGATTATCCAAGTTTCTCTACCCTATTAATAATAACTTACATGTGGATAGCACTTTATAGATCACATTCGATTTTTATCATAGTCCCATGAGATAAGGTACGTATTACACTGTTTTATGGATAAAAAAAACTTGGAGTGGCTTCTCCAAGGTCACACACATTGGTAAGTGGCAGAGACAGAGTTTGTACTAAGATTCTGTCTCCTAATCAAGTTCCCTTCCACTCTATCCCCTTTCAGTAATTACTCCTGTAAGTTTTGTGATCCATTGCAGTAACAGATCATTCTCTTTCTCTCTGACTAGGCAGATCATATCTATACTATATTACTTCTGTTTTTCACCCTAATTTATTCAGCCATGCTACCTGCCTTAGGATCGTACATATTTTCTTCACATATAGAGCAGAGTTTCTCAGCTGTGGCACTATTGACATTTTGGGTCAAATAATTTTGGTGGGGAGGGGCTGTCCAGTGCATTGTAGGATGTTTAGCGGCATCCTTGCCTTCTACTCACTGGTAGCCAGTAACACTCCCCCCTGCCCCACAAGTTGTGACAACCAGAATGTCTCCAGATATTGCCAAATGTCCCCTAGGAAGCAAAATTTTCCTTCCTTTCTCTTCCACCTGGTTTTTCTCCCTTGTTACAAATGTACCCTTCTATTCTAGTTGTGAAACGTGTTGTAACGTGCCTCCATGATACTTGTGAAGTTATATTTCCCTTTTTAAGTTAAAATCTCTACTTTAGTATTTATTCATTGCCATAGTGAACAGATACCCAAAGCTTTTGAGTGGTATTCTTGATCCTCTCCTCACTTGATCTATTCTGTCTTATAGAGAGAAGAAGAACTTTTGGTCTTATAATTTTATCTGGGCATTTTTCTCCATAGCCATCCTTGATTAGAACTTTTAAGTCTCTGCAAACGTGTTCTTCCCAGTCTTTATGATATATATTCCATCCATGTCAAGAATTTATTATTTAATCTCTTAACAACAGGAAATCAGATCCTATTTTGATATGATTTCTTTCTAGAGAAACATTCATTTCCCTCCAAATCCCCAACTCTCATTTGAAGAAGAAAAAAAAGACCCTCTTTATCCTTAAGTCTGTGGTTCTTGCTTAGATTATAGTAGCCATAGATTCTTCTCAGGGTTCATCCGGAATTTTTTTTTGTTCCTATATGAAACTATAGATGGAAGTTTTGCTCAGCAGGTTTGAAGAACCTCAGCAGTCTCTCCTTTACATCCCAGATGGGATATTGGCCAATAAGATGGCACAATGTTCTGTTTGGCTAAAAGGGGAAAGAAAAGAAAGGAATGAACTAATACAAGGATTAGTAGATATTGATGAGCAGGTTTGATAAATCTCAGCAGGCTCTCCTTCACATCGTGGATAGGATAAATGGCCCTGAAAAATGGTACCCCTTCCAATTGGCAATAAAAGGAAAAAAAAGGGGATGGTTGCTTGAGGAAATTGTTTTTGTTTTAGATTGGGGATATTTGAACATGTGTATAGACTGAAAAGAAGGAATTAGTGAAGGGAAAATAACTTGAAGATCTAAGAGACGGGGGAAGATCAAAGGATCCAGGGTCCTAGACAAAATAGGGAGAATAGAAACACTGGCAGAGGCTGAAGGGAAAATAAGGGTGGTTATTTCCTCCTCTGAAACAAGGAGAAGGACGAAGGAATCAGTAACAGCAAAGGAAAGACTGTGAGGTGAGGAACGGGAAGGTTAGGGAGCCCTTGTGGATAACTTTGATCTCCATAATGTATTTGTTGAAGTCATCTACTAATAGAGTGAAGGTAGATTTACAGTCTTGAAAATGATGAGTGTTTAGAATAGCTGCTGTGGTGAAGTAAGAATGAGGAAGAAAAGATTGTCAATTGACCAAGGGTTCAGTTAAGGTAGGATAGCATGTTTTGTAATGGATGGATCTAGTCCATTTGGTTATGTGACTTTCTTCAGCATTGCAGCCTACAGAAGCTTACATACACACAGTTGGTTTAACCTGTAGCTGGAAATTGACGTGGTGAGAATGGCAGAAGGTCATGGGTCCAGTGAGTGCTTGGGAAAGCATAACTGAAATGATTGACCACAGGGTCCAGAATAGGTAGTTTAAGGCCCAGGAGAGGATGATCTACTGGGAGTATTACAAAGTGTCACTAAATTGGTAGTCACAATAAAAGTGAAGAACAGGATCCATGAAAGAAATGGAAGGATAGTAGGATGCAGTCAGAGAGGAATTTTGGAGTTCAGGATCTTGTAAATATAATTATTTTAGGTTTTAAGGGAGTCCAAAATATGGCTGAATAAGTGAAAAGTAGAGTAGCACTAACAATAATGATGCCATTTATTTGTTATTTAACTTTGTTTTGTATAAAGTATCTTATTTAGTTCCCCACCACAACCCAATGAGGTAGGTAGATTTGCCTCATTTTATAGAGGAACTTACCCAAAATCATATAACTAGTCAGTGATCGAGTCAGGATTAGAACCTAGGTCTATCTGACACCAAAGCCTATGTACTTAACCATTATACTATGTAGCCTTTCCATGATAAACATAATCATGAGAAGGTCAGAGGCTTTAGAGGGACCTCAGAGATTGTTACAATGTTTTAAAAGCAAACATTGGAATTAAAGAAGTAGAAAAGAATCTTTACCCTTTTAAAGCAGCAAAAGGAAAGGTATTCCAGTGTGATATAATAGAAAGAGCATAGGACTTGTCTGAAATCCTGAGATGGAATCTCAGGCCTACCATGTACCAGCTGTTTGACCTTAGACAAGTCATTTAACCTGAACTAGTTTTCTTATCTGTAAAAT
Source organism: Diceros bicornis minor (assembly GCF_020826845.1). NCBI lineage: Eukaryota > Metazoa > Chordata > Mammalia > Perissodactyla > Rhinocerotidae > Diceros > Diceros bicornis. Next base: position 63,714,881 of record NC_080781.1, read on the forward strand.
GAGAATGACAGTAAAACTAATGTTAATTAAAAACAGCTGTTTATCTAATTTCACAGCATTAATTTAAGGATTAAGTGTGATAATGGATATAAAAAGTAAATAACTATACAAATGGTTGTTGTCATGGTGATAGTTATCTGTCTATCTGCTTTGTTTCTGTGGGAAGAGAGCAAGAAGTGCCAACAGACTCAATTGTGCATATCCAGCATTTGGACCTTTGTCCTTTGAACTTGACTTAAAGAGGCACTCTCAGAAAAGTGAACAGGATTAAGAAGTTTCCTTAAGATTGATGACTTAATATTTCTATGGGGTCTTGATTTCTTTTCTCTTTCTCAGGATAGATGTAGGTGTATGTTAGATGCTTTACCAAGCAATTTAAATTTTGTTTCCTGCTCTTAGGTATTAATATTAACCGAGGCCTCCTATGCTTGGGAAATGTAATCAGTGCTCTTGGAGATGACAAAAAGGGTGGCTTTGTGCCCTACAGAGATTCCAAGTTGACTCGACTGCTCCAAGGTAAGTCCAAAGTGCCTCTAAAAATAAGAGAGAGTAACTCAGAATGATTGTGCTGAGAAAGCGAAGCTAGAACAGGTGAAAAACCAGATTTTTGGACTATCACGTGCAGAGCTGTCTAATTGATAAATAGGAGAGAGACCTGTTGGCGAACAGTCTTCTAAGATAATGGAAAGATGTCTTCATATATGGCTTTGAGAGCCAAGAAATCTATAGAATGCCAACTGTACCTAGTACTTTGTACCTGAAAATGAACTTGGTTACTGTTTCTCTATTAATGCTGATAAGTAGAATTCCCTGAAGAGTTAAAACCTACCTAGAGGGGGCATCCTAAGAATGTTTAATCCCAATAGTGGCTCCTAACTTACTTGGGCCAGGCCCCAGTTATTTTAGCCTGATTAACTGCTGAAATCACAGTCTCTCTCGAGAATGAGGACATATGCAATAGGATTCTAAACTAAATCATTTTACACATCAGAAATCTTAGTGTTTTTATATTAACACAAATAGGAAATTTGTAGATACTTAAGAATTTCCTTTCTTATAGCTCTGAGTTTGAAGTCACCAACCCAAATGGACAGCTTTGCTTGCACCCGACTTGTTTGATTTTATTTCCTTCCATTGTTCTTTTTCAGATTCTCTAGGAGGTAATAGCCATACTCTTATGATAGCCTGTGTGAGTCCTGCCGACTCCAATCTAGAGGAAACATTAAATACCCTTCGCTATGCTGACAGAGCAAGAAAAATCAAGAACAAACCTATTGTTAATATTGATCCCCAGACAGCTGAACTTAATCATCTGAAGCAACAGGTATAAGGGACTTAAAATTTGATGGGAAAAATTACAAGTATGTGAATGGAATGATAGAGCTTCTGTTTCTCAACTTCTTCTCTATCAGAAGTTTAGAGTTGTTGGTTAAACATTATATTAGTTAGGGGAAATCTTAAAGTAACTCCTATTAACATGTTTGTTGTCATATTTAAGATTTGGGAGTGGCATTGGAGATGTCACTGATTAAAAAAAAAGTGAGCAGTGAGAGACGAAGCAAGAGAGGTAGGCAGGGGTCAGATCCCGAAGGTCCTTATATGACTTGTTAAAGAATTTGGAATTCAACCTGAAAGCTATGGGGAGCCATTGAAAGATTTTAAGCAAGAGGCTGAAATGTGTATTTTAGGGAGATCATTCTAGTAAGCATAAAGTGGATTAGAAGTGGGCATGACTAGAGGTAGTAAAATAAATTAGGCTGTTATAATAATCCAGGTGAGAACTATGGCCTGAACTAAAGACAGCAGCAATAGAGATGAAGAGAAGGGGACAAATTAGGAAACAAAACAAAACAAGGAGGTAGAATGTATAGGGCTTACTTGGTAACACCTTTGATGTAGAAGGGTGGGTGGGAAGAATCAAGATTGATTCCCAGGTTTCTTGCTTGTACAACTGAATAAATGGTAGTAACAATCATTGAGTTAGGGAATACAAGAAGTAAAACAGGGTCATGTAGGAAAATGGAAACAATGAAATTTGGTTTTGGGCATTTTGAATTTGAAGGGCTTGGAGGAGCATCTAAGTAGAGTTGTTCAAACATAGCTGGCTATATGGGTTTAATGTAGAGAGGTTTGAGCTGAAGATACAGATTTGAGAGTCATCAGCATTTAGATGGTATCTAAAGTTACGGAGTGGATGAGATCAAAGAGTGCCTGGCACATTAAAGGCACTCACTAAGTATTTGCCGAATGAGTGAATGGCCAAGAAGAGAAGAAGGCCAAAGGCAGAACTCTGGGGGAACAGCAACATTTAAGGAATGGGGAAAGGAGGGAAGACAACAAGAGAGACTAAGAAGGAGCAACCTAGAAGATAGGAAGAAAACCAATGGTGTCATGGAAGAGAAGGGAAGAAAGTTTCAAGGAAGGTCGTCAAAAGTATAAATTTAGGGGCGGGCCCTGTGGTGTAGTGGTTAAGTTCACACGCTCTGCTTCAGCGGCCTGGGGTTCACGGGTTTGGATCCCAGGTGCAGACCTACACACCGCTCATCAAGCCGTGCTGTGGTGGCATCCTACATACAAAATGGAGGAAGATTGGCACGGATGTTAGCTCAGTGTCAATCTTCCTCACCAAAAAAAAAAAAAAGTATAAATTTATAAAGAAGTGCAAAGTAAGAAAAGGATTGAAAAGTGTCCATTGATGTTTTTTATCAACAAGGAAGCTACTGATGACCTTGATGAGAAGATGGTCAGAGGAATGATAGGAGCAGATTGCTGTGGGATGGACAGTGAATGCTAGATAAAGAAGTGGAGGAAGCTGATAGACTCTTCTTTCAAGAAGGCAAAATGAAAGAAGGCAATAGCTAGGTGGTCAAGAGTCAAGGGATATAGATCTTTTTGTTTTTAAAATGTGGATAAGACTTGAACAAGTGAAAGAACCAGTTGGGAGAGACTGAAACTGAGAATAGGGACTAGTTGATAAGGGGCCATCTCTAAGTAGTTGAGATCCTGAGCACAAATAAAAAGGGATTTGCTTTAGACAGTAGAGGGGATACCTGCCCCCAGGGTTAGAAGAAAAGAGGTTAGGATAGGAAGAATATAGTGACACTAATTTAATGGGAGAAGAAGGGAAATTGAGGGATTTTCAGCTTGATGACCTCTATCTTCTCAGTGAAGTAGGAGGCAAGGTCATCTTCTAAGAGCAAGCAAGCAGATAATAGGATAAAGAGATTGAGGAGACCACAAAAGGCTTGAAATCACAGAAATAGATGAGGTAACTAACTAAGAGCATGACTTTGTGGTGGTATCAATACAACTGGTTGTGCAACAGCTTGGTAGCCCTGGTAGAGGAGCTGAGAAGGCAGGTAGTTGGTTGACCCAGGCTTGGGGGATGGGGGTCAAGTTTTCTTGCCTTCCAGGGTATAGTACTCTTTCCACTGGGAATCTAGTGTTTCCCAACTGTCCAATGCTCACTCCTTCTCTGGCCTTCCTCCTCCTCAGTAATAATAACTACTGTTCAGTTAATCTCTTTTCTTCTCTCCCCTTCTCCTTTATCTCCTTCCCTCCTAGGGGTCATTGTAGAAAATATAAGTAATTTACCTGTTCACGGTATCATCTCAGTTATGACATACCATACTCAGTTTTGCCCCTTTATTTTCTTTCATGTGTATTCCTATTGCCAAAAATGCTATTCTTCCCAATCATTTATTTGTTCATTTATTCCAACAATAAATATTTATTGAGCACTATTATGTGCCAGGTACTGTGCTGGGATACATTGTTGAGCAAAGCAGACACAGTTTCTGCCTTCATGGAACTTATTGCCTAGTGGGAGAGACAAACACTAGACACATAATCATACCAACATATTATAACTGGGATAGTGCGCTATAGGGTGCTATGAAAGTATGGAACAGGATCTTCTGTTGTTTATCTAATCTGAGAAGGCTTCCCTGAGGTAGCAACATTTGAACTGAGATTTGAGGGACTGAGTAGGAATTATCTATGCAGAAAAGAAGAAAGAGGATTTTAGGGAGAAGAAATAGCATGTGTAGCAAAATATAGTGGTTAAGAGCATTGACACCGCAGCCAGACTGCCCGGGTTCAAATCCTGCTCTCTATAACTCATTAGTTATGTACCTTGGGCAGTTTCTCTGTGCCTCAGTTTCCCTAACTATAAAATGGGAATAATAATTGTACCTGCTTCATAGGGTTTTTGTGAGAGTTAAATGAGTTAATACATGTAGAGCACTTAGAACAGTGCCAGGCATATATAGTCATGCATCAGTAGGAGATTTTGTCGTTTTGCAAACATCATAGAGTGTATTTGCACAAACCTAGATGGTATAGCCTACTATACACCTAGGCTATATGGTACTAATCTTATGGTACCACTGTTGTATATGTGGTCTGTCATTGACTGAAACGTCATTATGTGGTGCATGACTGTAGCAAATCTGAAAACGTCCTGAGTTAGGAAGGAGTATAGTGCATTTGAAGAACTCAAAAAATGCCAGTGTGGCTAAAGTGGAGAGAGCAAGGAAAGAGTATTCTAGTATGAGAGTAGAGAAGAAGCAGAGGCCTGATCAAGGCCTCATGGACTGTGTTAAAAATGATTTTAAGCAGGGTAGTAACATTGATAATTTACATTTTTAAAAGATAGTCTGGCTGCTGTGTGGAAATGGATTATAGTGGAGCAAGAGTAGGTTTATAGAGACCACTTAAGAAGTTATTGCAGTGATCCAAGTGAGAGATAAATGGTGGCTTAGACTTAGGATGGTGGTGGTGGTGATAGAAAGAAGTGACCAGTGGATTAGATAAGGGGATGAGGGTATGACACCCAGATTTCTGGCATGTGAAACTGCATATTCACTGACCTGGAATATACTAGGGAAGGACCAGGTTTGGGGATAGCAGACAACTAGATGGAAATATTAAGTAGATAGTTAATATAAAGGTCTAAATTCAGAAAGATCTGTGTTTGAGATAAATTTAGGAGTCGCCAGATTGTGTATGGTAATTGAAACCATAGGCAGAGATGAGACTTGAAGGAGAGAGTATAATGTGAGAAGACTGATACTGAGCTTTGAGAAACTTTATCATTTAAAGGATGCTTGGAGCAAAGATGAACCAAGAAAGAGACTTAGAAGATCAGCTAGAATGGTAGAAGGAAAAGCAGGAAAGTATGCTGTCTGGTAAGCCAAATGCTTACCAATCAGTCAAGTAAAATGAAGACTGAAAAATGCCCTTGGAATACAGTGACATGCAGATTACTGGTGACTTTAGCAAGAGTTGTTTCAGTGGAATGCTGTGGGCAGAAATCAGATTGGAATAAGTTGAGGAGCAAGTGAGAGAGGTGAGCAAAAGGAATGGAGGCAATGGGTGTAGACTATTCTCTTGAACTTTATGAAGGAGAGAAATAGGACAAAAGAGATAGGAAGTGGGTTTGGGAAGGGTGCTTTTGTTTTGTTTTAAGATGAGAGAGACTTGAACATGTTTTAATCTTAATAGGAAGGATCTTGTAGAAAGGGAGAAGTTGAAGATATAGAAGAGAAAAGGGATAATAAACAGAGTAAGGTTCATCAGGAGGCAAAAAGAGTTGGGATCCAAAGTACAGACTAAGAGACTAGTCATGGGAGACAGACAGCTCCTCTTTTGTCCTGGGAGAGAATGGGAGAGGATGATTGCATGTGCACTCTGGTTTAACATCCGGCCCCAAGAAACCTTCTTTTGACTATTTTGGGATTTCATTAATTTACTTCTTCTCAGAACCCTAAAGTACTTAACTCTACTTGATGACTTAGCATCTTCTGTCTTATATCATTTCCTACTATTTCAGGCCTTAGGCTCTCTTCATCAACCAGATTGTAAACTTGAGACTAAACCATGAGAGTTTATTCTCATATTGCCCTACATTGCCTAACTGAGTGCTGAGTTTGATTTTTAAAAAATAAACGCTCAATAAAAACTCATTAAGATGCTTAGGTAAAAGGGAAAACTTATCTTGTCCTTTTTTATTGTTGAATCATCAACCCTGATGCTCTCTGTAATACCTAAGATATGCCTTAGATTTCATAGGTATTGAGTAAAATTACCCTACTGCTAATTGTGATAATTTCGTTGATAAGGGATAAGTAGCTTTTGATTGGTGACTAGCTGACTATTTTTCTTTGCTTTTCCCAGGTACAACAGCTACAGGTCTTGTTGCTACAAGCCCATGGAGGTACCCTGCCTGGATCTATAAAGTAAGAGTTATGGATTAATTTTAAACGTATATTCTAGCAGAGGCTATTTCTGCTGATGGTTGTTTTCACCTGATATACTAAAGTTTCTGGTAGCGCTTGGTGTCAAGGTAGGGATCTTACCAAACTTGCTGACTATTTAGGACTTAGCTAGTTAGCTTCGAGGCAGCCTGATGTGATCAAAGAGCATGGGTTCTAGCCTCAGAAATTTATTAATTGGAATTCTACTATGAGGAAGAGCTGTCTCTTCTCCTCATTTATTTATTTGATCATTTATTTATATCCATATAGACTCATGAGTATTTATTTGATTTTATGGGTTAACATCCAACACTATCATCATTTGTTCTATTGCTCAGATTGTTCCTGCTTTGTCCACTAGGAGTTCCTTCAGGGTGGCTCTTGTGTTCTTTAACATGCCCTCAAGTTTTTGAGCATTTCCACAAGATGTTCTACACCCATCTTGTATTTTCCCTGCCCCAGTTCTGGAGTTAACCATGTCTCCAAGGAGCCCTGTTTTTTTATATTGGAAAATAGTATTTAGAAACCAGATCTGGGCGCTACGTGTGCTGATTGTTACTGGGGTGTCACTACTTCTAGGCCCTCTCAGCAAGTAGAGCTAAGAAATATCCATATGTATAGTAACCCACACATACACTCATCTATATTTTTATATCTGTCTATCTGTATATATATTAAAAACCATGATTTTATACTGATAACTCTGATTCCAGTCTAACACTACAGGGTTCATTTTGGCCTTCCTCCTCTCTTTATGACTTCTTTCTCCAACAATGAGAAACCAGCTCTTATTATCTGCAATCTATTTACTTGTTCAGTTGTGGTATACACATAAAGTAGTTTCAGAATTGCTAGCCCATACTATGAGAAACACTTTTATAAACTAGATTACAGCATTTATATACAGTTCTTTTTGTCTTTAGGCTTAGAGTATCCAGGCAAAATACTGTTTCCCACAGTTATTGTTTGTATTCCATTTTGGGTCCCCCCTACATCATGGTTTGTTTTAACTATTTGTTTATATTTTGGATATGTGAAAGATTCTAAAGGTCTAAGAGTCAGAGTTATACAAAAATGATATACTCAGAGCAGAGAAATGCAAATCAAAACCACAATGAGATATCGCCATACACCCGTTAGGATGGCTACTATCAAAAAAAACCCCAGAAAATAATAAATGTTGGCAATGATGTGAGGAGGTTGTGGAGAAATTAGAACCTTTGTACATTGCTAGAGGTACTGTAAAATGGTGTAACTGCTATAGAAAACAGTATGGAGGTTCCTCAAAAAGTTAAAAATAGAAGTACCATATGATCCAGCAATCCCACTTCTGGGTATATATCCAAAAGAATTGAAAGCAGGGTCTTGAAGAGATATTTGCACACCCATGTTCATAGCAGCACTATTCACAATAGCCAGGAGGTGGAAGCAACACAAATATCCATCAATGGATGAATGGATAAACAAAATGTGGTATATACATAGAATGGAATAGTATTCAGCCTGAAAAAGGAAGGAAATCCTATCACATGTTACAACATAAATGAAACTTGAGGACATTGTGCTAAGTGAAATATGCCAGTCACAAAAAGACAAATACTATATGATCCCACTTATATGAGGTATCTAAAGTAGTCAAATTTCTAGAAACAGAAAGTAGAATGGTGTTTACCAGGGGCTGAGGGGAGGGGCAAAAAGGGAATTGTTATATATACCCTATATAATGGGTATATAGTTTCCGTTTTACAAGATGAAAATGTTCTGGAAATCTGTTTCACAACAATGAAAATATACTTAATGCTACTCAACTATACACTTAAAAGTTGTTAAAATGGTAAGTTTTGTGTTGTATGTTTTTTACCACAATTTAAAAAAAAAGAAAAAACCCATAAGAGAACTAAAAGAAAATATAGATGAAGGTCTATATGCGTATAGGTGAAGGTAAAGAGCATTCTGTAAATGAGAACAATGGCCAAAAACTTTAATAGGCTGGGGTAGGGGGTGGAATGGGGAGTTGTTATTTAATGGGTATGGAGTTTTAGTTTTGCAAGATGAAAAAGTTCTGGGGATCCATTGATCCAACAATAGGAATATACTTAACACTACTGAACTGTACACTTAAAAATGGTTAAGATGGTAAATTTTATGTTATATATTTTTTACCACAACATTTTTAAAAAGGAAAAAATACATATACTCAGAGAAGTGTCATTCCCTCTTCGTCCCTGCTACCCTGTTCCCATTCCACCCTTATTTCCACCTCTTTTCCATCACTAGTCTCACCCCCCCTGTATTTAACCAATCTTTTTAGTTTCTGGTTTAGCTTTCCTGTATTTCTTTTGTACAAATTAGCAGATACCTGTGTACTTTTTCATATCCCCTTCTTTCTCATGTGAATGGTAGTATACTATAGATAACTCTTTGTGGCTTTGGTTTTTTCAATATTTCCTGGAAATCATTTCTTAACAGTTCATAGAAGTCTTCCTCATTCTTTTTTATGGCTGTATGGTACTCTTATTATGTACATGTGCCATACATACTAATTCAACCTTTCTCCTATGTGGGAGCATTTAGGTAGTTTTCAGTATTTTGCGATTACAAATATGCTGCAGTGAATAACCTTGTGTGTGTATATTTTCATATTGTTAATGATTTATCTTTAGTGTAGATTTCTAGAAATGGGATTGTTGGGGCAACAGGTAAGTACATGTGTGGTTTTGTTCAATATTGCCATATTCCCCTCCAGAAGCGTTGTAGCAATTTGCATTCCCAACAGCAGTATATGAGAGTGCTTGTTTCCCTACAGCCTCGCCAATGGAATGTGTTGTCATACTTTTTCCATTTTTGCCAATCTGATAGGTAAGAAATACTATCTCAGTGTTGTTTTAATTTGCATTTCTCGGGCCGGCGCCATGGCTTAGCGGTTAAGTGCGCGCGCTCCGCTGCTGGCGGCCCGGGTTCGGATCCCGGGCACACACCGACGCACCACTTCTCCGGCCATGCTGAGGCCGCGTCCCACATACAGCAACTAGAAGAATGTGCAGCTATGACATACAACTATCTACTGGGGCTTTGGGGGAAAAAATAAGTAAATAAGTAAAATTATAAAAAAAAAAATTTACATTTCTCTAATTATGAGTGGGTTTGAGCATTTTTTCATATGTTTCAGGGCCACTTTTATCTCTTTCTCTGGTGAATTATCTGTTCATGTGTCCCAGTTTTCTATCGGGTTTTTTGATCCTTTGGCCCTTTTTTTAAAAATTGTGGTAAAATATATATAACATAAAATTTACCATTTTAACCATTTTTAAGTATATGGTTCAGTGGCATTAAGCACATTCACGGTGTTGTGTAACCATCACCACATCCATCCCCAAAACTTTTTTCATCTTGCAAAACTGAAACTCTATACCCATTGAACAATAACTCCTCATTTTCCCCTCCCCCAACCCCTGGCAACCACCATTCTACTTTCATTTGATTACTCTAAGTACCTCATGAGTGGAATCATACAATATTTGTCCTTTTTTGACTGTCTTGTTTCACTTAGCCTAATGTCTTGACGTTTCATCCATGTTGTAGCATGTGTCAGAATTTCCTTCCTTTTAAAGGCAGAATAATATTCCATTGTATATATATACCACATGTTGTGTATCCATTCATCTGTCAATGGATGTGGGTTGCTTCTGCCTTTTGGCTATTGTGAATAATGCAGCTATGAACATGGGTGTGCAGATATCTCTTTAAGACCCTGCTTTCAACTCCTTCGAGTATATAGTGGAATAGCTGGATCATATAGTAATTCTATTTTTAATTAAACCACCGTACTATTTTCCATAGTGGCTGCACCATTTTATATTCCTACCAGCAGTGTACAAGGGTTTTGATTTCTCCAAATCCTTCTTGTTATTTTCTGTTTTGTTTTGTTTTTTTATAATAGCCACCCTAATTTTGGCCCTTGTTTTAAACAGTTCTTTATATATCAGTGATATTAGTCCTTTGTGAGTAGTGAGTGTTACAAGTATTTTCTCCTAGTTTGTTCTCTTTTACCTACAGTGCTTTTTTGTCATGCAAAAAATTTAATTTTTATGGAGTAGAAAGTTTATCCATCGTTTTTTATTGCCTCTGGATTTTTTTAGCAGCTTTATAGAGATATAATTTACATACTATAAAATTAACTCATTTTGAGTGTACAATTCAATGATTTTTGGTAAATTTACAGAGTTATACAACTATCACCACAATCCAATCTTACAACATTTCCGTCACCCCAAAAAGATCCCTTGTGCCCATTTGCAGTCACTCCTATTCCCACTCCCAGCCCTAGGCAACCACTAAGCTGCTTTCTGTCTCTATAGATTTGCCTATTGTGGACATTTCATATATGTGGAATCATGCAGTATGTGGACTTTTTGTCTGGCTTCTTTCACCTATAATGTTTTTGAGAGTAATTTATATTATAGCATGTATCAATATTTCATTCCTTCTTATTGCTGTATAGTATTCTGTTGTCTGGATATACCACATTTTGTCTATCCATTTACCAGTTGATAGACTTTTTGGGTTGTTTCAACTTTTTGGCTATTATGAATTATGCTGCTGTGAACATTCACTTGCAAATTTTCATATGGACATATGTTTTTTATTGGGTAGATACCTAGAAGTGGAATTGCTGGGTCATATGTTTAACTTTTTAAGAAACTGCCAAACTATTTTCCAAAGTAGCTATACTGTTTACATTCTCCTTATGCTTCTGGATTTTGATTCATAGTTCGAAAGCCTTTTCCTACACCAAGGTTAAAGAGGAATTTGCCCATGTTTTCTTCTAGTATTGATGTTGGTTTTATTTTTTACAATTCATTTTTCCATTTGGAGTTTATTCTTATGTATGGTGTGAGCCTATTTCCTTTTAATATCCTTATTTTTAATAACTTCATCATTTTTTTTCTGATTATAAAAGTGATACATTGCTTCTTGTAGGACATTTAGAAAAGTATAAAGAATAAATCTTAAAATTGCCATAATTTCATCACCCAGAGATGACCACCCTCTCTTTGTAATTCTCCCCCTTTGGGTAGTTTAATCTCGGTTTCCTGATAATATTTTAAGAGTATTGGATAAAGAAACTAAGGAAAGCTGGGGTCTTTTAAAGACCTATTCTAGTATACCCAGTTTAGAAGCAATTGGTCCATCTTCCTTTCCTTTCAATTTAGTACAGTCTTGTTTCATGTAAGACAAGACTAATAAAAACCATTTCAGACTTCTAACTACCTAGAATATACTATAGGATATAGTTTCAGCTACAAAAGTGATAGATTCTTAGAAACAGTTAATGAATCAAACAATTGAACTCAATTGTTCAATGTTTTACGAGAAATAATGATGCTACTTCTTTTCTCAAAAATGTATACTTATATTTTTAGAGACATTTCACAGTTTTTTACAAACTGTATGGTTTATATACATGGTGTTTTGTTTTGTTTTGTTTTTTGCTTTTTGTCCTTGGATTAGGTTCTTTTCTTTTTGAATGTGTGTCATTGAAGCTTTTGTATTGATTTTCTGCAAGTGTTTGTCAATTTCCACATGCTCGGCTAACTTAAATTCCTAGCATTGGCAATTAAACAGCATGTGAAAGAGGAAACATTGGTTTTCTGTTGTATTTTCCTCCATTTAGAGAAACCTTGGAAATTTTTAGGGGAAAAAAACTGTTGAGTTAAAAGTATCATTATTTTGGAGCTTGTCAACTTACATGAACAATACATGGAAGTTTTCAGTTTAATAACAATAAAAAATAAGGAAATATCAGAGCAATCTAAAATAACACTAAATTTACTGATAGTTTATTTTTATAGTCCACATCTGAATTGAACATTCCTTCATAAGAGTCTTAGTAAATTCTCAAGAGTATAATATGAGACCTTATGGTATGGCCCTGCTATGAACGTTTTGATAAAGAGCATGCTAAGATCTTCTGTAAGAATTCATGGAGGTCTTAAGCTGGGTGAGAGGGCATCCATTCCTGAAATCCTTTTCTATCCTTATTGAGATTGAGAACAGCTGTTCCCCGTCCTTTTTTTCTCTTTATTATAGCCTTGACAACTATTCATTTTTCCTTTCAGTGTCCTTCAGATCAAATCTTCACATTTCTTCTGATCTTTTTTCACTAGTCCTATTTTCCAGTTTTGAACATTTACTCCCAGTGGATTACAAAAATGTACTTCTTATTGGTCTGCGTCATTAGTTTGGAACTGATATCAAGTAATCTGCATAAATTCCAAAGGTTCTCATCTATATGTATTCCTTCAAGCAATTTCCGTCCCTCCATTCCACTCCTATTTGAAATGGACACCATTGTTGCCACCACCCACTCTAAGCAATTTAAAATTGGTAGACAAATGAACAGGAGTCTATGGGTCCTCAGTTTCAAGCAAGGCAAGCACTTAGAAGGGAACACTTATTTATGGAGAATTGTGAAATGTGCTCTTAGTGGCCACTGGTCATCATTTCAACTTTCTGACTTCTTAAATGCTGTTTCCCTAAAAGTTACAGTAAATAGGTAATTGACTTATGTTGATGAGGTTAAATTTTGATCCTGAGCAGTGTCACTTTTATCTCCTCCGTATTTATTTCTTCCCTACTTCCCTAATCTTTAATGAGGGATTGAGAGTGGGAAGAAGAGGGAGAGAACGTGTGTCTTAGCTACAGTTAGCCTTCACTTCTTTCCTTCATGGCACAAATAGAAAGATCCTAAACCAAGAGCCAAGAGTAGAGGTTAGTCATTCCTGTTGCAACTATATCTGGCTGTGAATTATTACCTTCCTCCAAATCATTAATTTAAAGTATTTCAGGCATATGTTCCTTATTCATCCAATATACTACCTGACTGGGAAAATAGATTGGGATGGACACACTTTTTCCAGACTTTTGGGGGGTAATTTTAAACCAACTCCCACCCACCCACCCAAGAGGCCTATGGGATATATTTCTATCCACCTTTGATATAGGTGTAATCAATCAAGTATTTTTCTAATGTGTTACTTTCTTTGTTTTAGTGTGGAACCATCAGAGAATCTACAATCCCTGATGGAGAAGAATTGGTCCCTGATAGAGGAAAATGAAAAATTAAGTCGTGGTCTGAGCGAGGCAGTTGGTCAGACAGCCCAGATGTTGGAGAGGATCATTTTGGTGAGGCCCCAAGACTAAAACTACTAACAATCTGGACATTTACTAGCTTTAGTTTCCAAAATATTTAACATGCTTCTCATTATGAGAGATAAGTTATGTGGAAAGACATGGATTAGTATTACCATATCTTCCGTGGATCGCCTCTGGGGTAAAGACATGGGTTTATAATCAAACAGACAGAAAAGTTAAAAGAACTGTACAGTGAACACCTATATAGTCACCACAAAGAATCTGCATGAAGCCCATTTTAAAATAGATTTGTTCTCATATATCAGAGAGGAAAGAACCAACTCCCCCTGTTACCTTAAGTCCTGCCTAATCTTTATCCATAATACCAAGTAACTGTCCCCTCACTAAGATTTTAGTTCCTCTCTATCTCCCTTCCTCTAACATTGTCACATTTCATATCCCATCCTAACAGCTGCCATAGTGAGATAGCATAGCTGGGAAATTAATTTTAATTCCTTTTATATATGGTTAATTTCCAAAGAGTGGATCACTGTGTAGCTGATTACACCAGTTTTGAATCCTCCTACCTGTCTGATAGTAACCTCCTGGATCAGTGAGTGCTGGCTCTGTCCCTAATGTTTTTCTACTAGTCTAAATACAGCTCAGTCTTTGATAGCACAACTATCACCAGAAGTAAAAACGAGTTTCCACCAAAATGTAATTGAACATCTGTAATTTATACACCTTCACGCTTCAATGTGCTCTCTAGTCAAGGAAGGGTAAGCTGCTTAAAGATTTCTTCTAAGGGGCCAAATCCTACATCCATTGTATTGTCCATTACTAGCAAAAGGATGAAAATGGGATCTAGGGGATTTTTATATACAATTTTCTGTCTCCAGTACTGCATTTTATGCCTTTGAAGTAACTCTAGAAGCTGTGTTTCACATGTATGTGAGTGTGGCTGACATAGTAGACAGTACTTGTTACTCTAGCCACGTACCCATCTGACCTTCATAGGGTTGTTGCAATGGCTGCCCGATAGGCTTATTGTTTGATGTCCTGTCAGAACTTCATAACAAGCACAACATTTTTGTCCTACATAAACTATTCATCCCAAATCTGTTGCAGTATCTAGCATGTTACGGATTGAAATAAAACGAAAAATATCAATCACCTTTCCCAAAACATTGCCGCCTCTGCCATTTCTTCTTCTCTGCCATCATTCTTGTGCCCCACCCTTGTTCTTGCTTTCTTTTGCTAAAACCAGCCTACCACATCAGATAGTGTAACTTGAAAAAAATTTCAGCTCATATTCGGTGTGAGGTCCTTTTATGTTTTAAATGCCCTTATGCTAGGGCTAGGGAACAGTGTAGTGTAGGAGGCAGTTTAAAGTAAGTGGTTTTTTTGCAAACAGTAGGGAGTAGCATGCCAGGAAGTATTGCTTTTTCTCCCAGTTGCAAACTTCTCTATGGAATTAAGGCTTCACACTCCACCCCATAGTCTGAGCTTCATGGCAAGCATAAGACTCAGCTGCTTGGATGCTATTTTTAGTAGCTCATGTTGACGGAAGGGCTAATTTCCATGAATCTGTTAAAAAATACATTTCTCAGTAAATAACCAAAGCCCACTAAATCCTCTATTAGAGCAAAGGAGGAAGCCTCTCTACCTAGGTTTTAATCCAAGGGAGTAGGATAGAGAGCATAGTTAGGTGAAGCTGTCGGGCACTGCCACTGATGATCTCCCTGGGTCTTTGTTGCAGACAGAACAAGCGAATGAAAAAATGAATGCCAAGCTAGAAGAACTCAGGCAGCATGCAGCGTAAGTTTCCTACCAGATGTGTGCTAGTGACCTATACCACCTTGGTATATAACCATGGACCCTCTGGCCTTTGCAGCATATGATTAACCCTTGGGTTCCTTTGCTTGAATTTTCAGCTGCAAAGTGGATCTTCAAAAGCTAGTGGAGACTTTGGAAGACCAGGAATTAAAAGAAAATGTAGAGATAATTCGTAACCTGCAGCAAGTGATTACTCAGCTATCGGTAAGCCAAGTAGGGGCAGTGTAAATAGGCATATTGCTTTCCTTTGTTTCTCTTGATGCATATAAACATGTTTAGCTCTGTGCCTTTTGCTGAAACAACTAGATTGTGAGCTGTTTGAGGACAGAGATCATGGATCACTGGATATGATCTGAATATTAAATTTGTTAAATCAAAACAGTCATAGCTTACATATACAATGGCACATTAATGTTTCAGTGTTCTAATCAAACACTACAAACAGCAACATAGCAGTGCAAAATTGCCGGGGTGGTATGAACAGCACTCATTGATTTGCTGTCCTGTCAGTGTAGGCAAACTTAACAAGAGGCCTTGTACCATACTCCGATTTTAAATAAGCTGAGTTCCGACAGATTGTTTAGAGCAACCAGGGAATGCTGTAGCTCTCTTTTATAACCAGTAATTAATTAGTTTGAATGATTATTCTGCTGTAACTTCCCATTTTTATTTATTTTGTTATTGTAGTTGTGGTTTAGGGAGGGGTATTTGTTGTTTTTCCCAGAAGAAAAATTCTTACAATCTCTCCACCCTAAAAACTTATTTTTACTTTTGGTGTTCCTTCTCTATCTTAGTCCTTAGGCATATATGCTTTTTTTTTTTTTTTTTTTTTGTGAGGAGATCAGCCCTGAGCTAACATCCGCCAATCCTCCTTTTTTTTTTTTTTTGCTGAGGAAGACGGCCCTGGGCTAACATCGGTGCCCATCTTCCTCCACTTTATATGGGACGCCGCCACAGCATGGCTTAACCAAGCAGTGCGTCGGTGCGCGCCCGGGATCCGAACCAGCGAACCCCGGGCCGCCGCAGCGGAGCGCGCGCACTTAACCGCTTGCGCCACCGGGCCGGCCCCGGCATATATGCTTTTTTAAAGTTGAAATAATTTTATGTTAAGGGGTAATGGTTGGTTAAGGAGTTACAGTTGGTTTTGTTCCATCTCTACTCTCTTGTTTATTATTCTGAAGAAGTGATGTATATGTAAATGCTTGGTGGTAATTCCCAGCTCTTGGGCAGAGGTTTTAATTTAACCAGAACAGTGATTTTCCACCCCAGGTCTTGCCCGATTTCTAGAGTTGTCCAAAGGGCATCACAAAATCATCCATGGCTATATTTTACTCTTAAAGAGTCAATGGAAAAAAAATACCATACAATATTGTGGGGGGAAGGTTAGGATGGCCAGTTCCAAGAAATTACATGAATAAACTCCCAAAAGTCTAGAAAGCAGTGTTTTGGAATAAGTAGAACTGTACAAAATTATCACAAGCAGTCCAAGATGACAGTTCATTTATCCAACAAACAGGCCACAGTAATTGAGAACCTGGCCTCCAGAGCCAGATAGACCCTGGTTTGAAGCCAGTTCTGCTACTCACTAGCTGTGTAACCTTGCTAAGTACTGTATCAAAAGAAAATAATTTCAGTGACTCAGATAGAGGTTAAAGGCATTATTCAGCTGATGCACTCAGGGAGCACCTGAACTCCAGTAACTCCCCAAGTTGAAGCAGGATTGGAATTTTATAGGGTGAGAAGGGAGGGGTGTGTCCTTGTGGTTTGGCTCAGGTAGCAGTTTTTGTTGTTAATTGCTGTGAAATTTTGGTTGGAGGTTGTTCCAGTTTTCATGCCTCTTGCTCAATCCCATCCTGATAATTGTCTGATTATTTTCAAGAGTTGTTCTTGCAAGCCTTGTCAGTTGGTCAAGGTTCACAGGTAAGAGAGATGGCAAAGAAGGGAGAAAGGGAAAGGAGGCAAGGAAAACTAGGAACCCTCTCTCACATCTGTTTCAATCCTCTTATGTTAGCAAGATGAGTGAAGTGCAGTGGGAAGACAAAGGAAGAGGTGATTAAGTGCCTAGAAAATTCAGGAAGGCAGCACAGAAGAAACTGGGTCCTAAAAAATGAATGGGAGTTTGCCACACAGACAAAGGGGAAAGGACAGTCTACATAGAGGAAAAGGTATATGCAAAAGCAAAAAGGTAGGGAAGTTTAGAACATGGTAAGAATTTCAATGTGTCTAAAGTATAGAGTGCGTGCCAGAGAACGGCTATCACAAGGTTAAATTTCACCGTCTATAATTCCACTTAAATATAGCTGAAACATCTGATGTATGAAAATCTTGTGTGAGCTGCCTCAGAATTAAGATAATCTAAACTGCAGAACCCTACTGGAGCCAAAGCTTATAGGATCAGAAAATGGTGATCCAGGGCACTATTGTTCATGGCCATCACACCAATCTTAGAGAATTTCACACCACCTCATTTCTGGGGCTTTGAGTCACATGGGAAAGATGAAGAAGAAAACCCATGGAACGAAGTTAATAAATAAGAGAAGGCATATCCTCAGTGAGGATCTGCCAATATGACTGGTGCCTGTAGAGGAAGTTGCTAATGGTGGCTGGCTCAGAGGAACTCTGTAGAATCGCTGTGTCGTCACTAAAATTCACTTGGCACAGGAGAGTGCTAAAGATTGCCACAAGCTGATAAAGTCCCTGGCTTCCATCCACTGTCACAGTTAGGCAGAGTAAACCCTTTAACCCGGGGCTCCTGCTGGACTCTTGAATCTGAGTTCTCCGTGTCTATTTTTTGGAGATCCTCCCAGCTACATGATTTTTTGGAAATACACAACAATGTGTCCTCTGCCTTTTGTTAAGACTCACTACAGTGAAAGCGAAATGTTTCAAATGTAAGTGCTTGTGCCCTTCATTCTAGATTAAAACTATTTTTATTTTAAGTGTTGGGTGAACACCCCCTTTTCGGTTATGAAGGCAACCATTGTTCCCAGATCTTCCTCCTGCAGCTTTAAGTGCTAAACTGCACCATTTCTTCCCTTAAAATATAATTCAAGCAAATCTCCTTGTTGCAGTTACCTGTGAGGAAATTCATGCAGTCCTTTCAGTTCCCACAAAATCAAATTTTTTTTTGTTTTTAGCCCCTCCTCCATGACCAATTCCATAAAAAGCATTTTGCATGCCCAGTAATGTTATTGCCTACAGCCTACAAGCACAAACTTCATTTTGGAGGGTATTGCTGGTTAACGTAGCTCAGCGTACCCTAGCCTTGTTCCCCTGACCATCACCTTCGGCAAATGATGTCTTTTTACCTTACAAGAGGTTCTCAGTTGAAGCCTTAGAATGAGGAAGAAAGAAGTTGTTGGGTTGAAATAAATCCTATTGTTATATATTTACATTTAGGATTCTGAAGGCAGAATCCTGCCATGTTCTTGTAGAACATGTCGCCCAAGCTTAAACCTTAGCATTGTGAAATTTCATTGGGCCAAAAGCCAAAAGGTAAACCCACAGTAACAACATGTCTTCTTCAAGGATTAACCCGTCTACTTTGATCCTGACCCTTTGGAAGGTAATAGAAAAAGTTTCCAAAAGCTAGTGTTATAGGTTCTACTAATCTAGGAGAGGCCTGTAACTAGTCCTTCTACTGAAACTTAAAACATGAGAGGGAGGAAAGGGTAACCATTAACCTATAATATATTAAAGTGCTCTGTTTTTTAAGAAAGATTTAGTATGTTCTGCCCTTGGAGAATCACCAGTACCGTAAATCATGATGAGAAAGGATGTGGGAACACTGGAGCTTCCTTTGAATTCTCTTTGAGCCCTACTGGTTGGGAATTTCTGGGTAGAATAAGGGAAATGCTTTACAAACTGCACTTACTAAGAGCCTCTTCACTCCTCACCTTAAAGGTACTGAGATTCAAGTTGCAACGACTATGTAATGTTTCACTGGGCTGATGCAGAGACTCCATGTGCTAACCCTAAATTCTTTCCTTACTATTGAGCCAATAGCTCTTTTACCTATGACCTCCTTACTCATGTGACTTCCTGGAAATAATCCTTTCTTCCAAGGGTTTTGCAGAATCACTTAAATAGAAGTGTTAATCCATATATTGCAACGCCAAATAAAGCCCGAATTCCAGTGGGGAGAACAGAGCTCACACTTATGATAGCCTATAAACAAATGAGTCCTAATAAGTGGTTTTAGGTTTCCCTTCTAAGTGGTTGTTGTTCTAACGCCCAAAAAAGGAATTTGCCCTTCTCTGGGAGGGGATCAGTGCTTACCCTTTCCTTTCAGGTAACCACTACCTGGAGTAGCTGCATATGATCAGTTCTTATATATATGAGGGACAGAGGCTGCAGTATATTTGTCTGACTTCATGAGCACATTTTTCTGGGGTATCCACCTGTGGCATTTATTTCCTTATAGAGTAGGCTCTTGCTACCATGACTGACTATAAAATAAAAATCAAAAATAATCCTTCATTCTATTCACTTTTCCACTGCATTGCTTTTATTTAATATGTCTGTTCTTAGGATGATATGTTCGTGAGAACCGGCTAGATCTGTACATTATAGAGGTAGACTTGGTGGTAAAAACATAAAAAGAAAGGGTAGAGTCTATAAAGTGGATTAAACTTTGGCCTCTTGGAATGGCTAAGTGTTTCACTCTGGCCCAATGATCTCTGGCAGAGCAGGAGAGGTGCAATAAATATGTCAGTTGCCACGTGACCCTATTTTTTACAAAGACTGCACAATCGATCTTAATAAAGAAGACAGACTCTTGAGAGGTGGGAAATGGAAACGTGAGGCTGTTGGGGGATATGTGACTATAAAATGGGTCCAGCACCTTAAATGGTCTCTATATACACTTGAAAAAAATTAACCAATATAAAATCCACTAGTAAGCTTCAGAATCTTTTCCTAAACTGAAGCATTATTTGTCATTGCAGGATGAAACTGTTGCTTGCATGGCTGCAGCCATTGATACTGCAGTGGAACCAGAAGCTGTAAGTAATTGACCTCTTTGTGAGGAACTGGGAACTTTGTGCCATTTCCTATAATTTATCATTCATCTGAGGAAGAGCATCCCTGATTGCTACCATCTCTATAGAATGCCTTGGAAATACAGAAATCTTGAGTGTAAATCTCAGCTTTGTAAAATCCCTGTCTTGCATAGGCTCTATCTCTAATAGTATAACTGGTAATGGGTGGCAGGGCTTCTTGGGGATGTCACTTTCCATATTTGCAGTCTGGCTTACTGATTTCTTCTTAGATGCTAATATTCTGCATCAGTTGTCTAGGAAGTTCAAATGAGGAAGGGAACAAATTAGGAAATTATGGCAAAGTCAAAAAAGCATTAGAAAAGAAATGAAAGAGAATTTTTTCTCAGCATACTTTTCCATGGATGGGATGTTTAGGGGCTACAAGAACCAAGGAAAATATTTTGAGTGTTCAAGTTGCAAGAATAGATAAAATGTATTAGATGTTGGCTAGAGGTTATAGAGCAAAGTCAAAATCAAAGGCTGAACAATGATTTGCTTGAGATAGCTTTTTCCCCTAAAACAAATATATATCAGTAGTTTTCATTTTCTGAAAGAAGATAGGAGATAAATCAGGTGCCAGAGGTCAGCTCTGTGAGAATAAATGAAGCCTCTTCTTCATTTCCACCATTCCTAAAGTGCCATTTCCAGAGCCCTCTCTCCTCTAAGGACCCCTTAGAATGAGGTAAAAGTAAGAAATGTTGGTCAGATTGATAAAAGAAAGAGCAAGAAACTTAGTTCACTCTACAAGAATCAGTTAAAGGATATAAGAAATATGGTGCTTGTGAGAGCAGGGAAATAGGCTAGCTCAATTTATTTCAGATGTTTAAAGTAAATGTATGAGAAGCCAGTTTTATTAGTAATGGTAAATTGGCTGTGAGAATTGATGAATCGGTGCCTAAGGAACTCCAATTGCTTGTTTCTCTTAGAAATCATTATCCTGATCTTTTCCAGCAAGTGGAAACCAGTCCAGAGACCAGCAGGTCTTCTGATGCTTTTACCACTCAGCATGCTCTACGTCAAGCTCAGATGTCTAAGGAACTGGTTGAGTTGAATAAAGCCCTTGCACTGAAAGAGGCCCTAGCCAGGAAGATAACTCAGAATGACAGCCAACTACAGCCCATTCAGTACCAATACCAGGTAAAATATTTACTAGGCCAGCATTTGTTCATGTCTACCATCTCCCTTTAATTGTATAGGAAGAAAACAGGCACACTGTTTTTGATGATGACAAGACAACATAATGTGCATAGTACAACTGGAGTTGTAACTATTGATTTAAAAAAAGCATACATTCAGGATAGGGAACCTGTAATTTTGTTTCATTTAATCTAATACCTTACCTTATGCAACAGATGTTTAATAAATAGTTTGATAATGTTATAATAAATGCAGTCCCTACTTGTGGAGAAATTTGTTCTAATAACTATGCTGGGATTCTGAAAGTACATCCCTTAGTAGATGATCTAGGTTATAGTGTGAATTATGAAGAGATTTGTAGTAGATATCACGTGACTTGGCAACTGGCTAAACTGTTTTTCCTAGTGGTAGTTCTAAGTGGCCCTTGCTAATTAATAATCAGGTCTTTACTTAAAGACAAGTCTTTGGCTTTCAAGTTATCCACAAGGCTACCCTTGCTCCAGACCTTATTTTCTCTTGTAGCCCAGTGCTTTCCATCCACAAAGGGATGTTAGCAGGGCTGGTAGGGGGAAGAGTGGATTGTTTTCCCATCCACTTATATCCTACCACCCCCAAAGTCCTATATGCTTGTATCGAGAAATCCCTATAGTACTCATGCGTTTCTACCACAAACTCCTCTAAATTTTCAAAGTAAACAAGAAAAATATTTCTCCTAAATAATTTTCACCGCTTTTTTCCTCTAGGGTAGAGGTTGCTTCCAAAATAATAACTGGGTTGCCAATAGAGGTTTTATTTCCTTTTTGTTATCACAGTCTTGTTTAACTTTTTTTAAAACTTAATTTTTATTTATGTCAAACAAATGCATGTATATCATTTTTAAAAGTCAAATAGTGGGCTGGCCTGGTGGTGTAATGGTTAAGTTCACGCACTCCGCTTTGGCAGTCCAGGGTTCACAGGTTCGGATCCCAGGGCCAGACCTACACACCGGTCATCAAGCCATGCTGTGGCGGCATCCCACATACAAAATAGGGGAGGTTTGGCACAGATATTAGCTCAGGGCCAATTTTCCTCACCAAAAAAAAAAAAAAAAGAGTCAAATAGTATAATACTCAGAAAAATACAAGTAATCTCCTGCCCTACTACCTTCTCTCCTGTTCCCTAGGCTTATACTTTGAGTTCTTTAAGCTGCTTCTTCTGACATTTGCCTCCATATTTCTAGATAAGAGTTGGTAGTATAATTATGTTGATTTAAAAATTTTAGACATTATTAATTGACTTCCCACTATAGAAGATGGGAATATAGCTTTCTTATACAACCACTCATGCACATTGCTTCACCT
This sequence comes from Diceros bicornis minor, assembly GCF_020826845.1. Lineage (NCBI taxonomy): Eukaryota > Metazoa > Chordata > Mammalia > Perissodactyla > Rhinocerotidae > Diceros > Diceros bicornis. The sequence continues at coordinate 63,737,624 of NC_080781.1, forward strand.
CTATCTTTCAAAATGGTTATATCACAATTTTTGATTAAATGAATATTTAATGTTTAAATTTTTATGATTATGTAAATATGTTTTACAGCTGAGCCACATAGTATAATATGATTCCATTTCCTTTCTTGTACAGTTTTTTGTATTTCCTAGAGTTACTAATCTCATTTTTTTTCATTTACTTAGTTTTCTATGTAGCTGTCAATAATTTGTCTCCAAACTTCCTGACAGAATTATAAAACTCCTCTTAATGTGGTCAAACATTCCAGGTAATTTATCAATCCATTTCTTTCTTGAAGACAACTCTCCTGGAATCTTCTATCCTGGTTTGCTTTCTCTAGGCTCACTGCTCAGCCATCAACCTGAGACCATCATCCTGGGAATCTGCTTCACTTCTCATCTCTGTGTTGAAACAGATTCTGTGTCTTCCTCGTTCTTGGAATACCCCTTTGTGTTGGTGGAATACAACCCCAATAGCTTTCTGAGAAAGTGTACATGAAAGGAAAATGTTTTAAAACAATGCATGCCTGAAAATAGCTTTTTGTTGTTGTGGTTGTTCTTACACTTGTTAGTTTGGCTGAGTTTAGAATTCTACAATGGAAGTCGTTTTTCTTCAGAATTTTGAAGGCTTTGCTCCATTGTCTTTTATTTCCAGTGTTGCTGTTGAGAAGTCTGTTATAATTCCTGATTCTTTTTATTTGACTTGTATTTTTTTTTCCTCTGGAAGCTTTCAGGATCTTTTCTTTGTCCTCAGGTGTTATTCAATTTCACAATGATGTGCCTTGGTATGGGTCTTTTCTCGTTTATTGTTCTTGGTGCTTAGTGGATCCTTTCAATCTAGAAATTTGTATTCTCCTTTAATGGGAAGTTTTCTTGTATTATTTCTTTAATAATGCCTTCTCTCTCCATTTTCTCTTTTCTCATCTCCTCCCTCCTATATTCTATTTCTTTGTCTTTTTTTTTTTTTTTTGGTGAGGAAGATTAGCCCTGAGCTAACATCCATTGCCAATCCTCCTCTTTTTGCTGAGGAAGGTTGGCCCTAAGCTAACATCTGTTGCCAATCTTCCTCTTTTTACTTGAGGAAGATTGTTACTGAGCTAACACCCGTGCCCATCCTCCTCAACTTTATACTGGGACGCCTGCCACAGCATGGCTTGATAAGCAGTGCCTAGGTCTGTGCCCAGGATCCAAATCTGTGAACCCTAGACCGCCAAAGCCGAGGGCGTGCACTTAACCACTACCCCACCAGGCTGGTCCCTATTTCTTTGTCTTTTTATTCCATTCTCTAGAAGATTTCCTTCCATTCCTTCTGGTGAATTTTTTTATTTGCCTATTAATTTCTAAGATATTTTTAATACTCTAATTGTTCCTTTTTATAGCCCCCTGTTCTTTTTTTTCATGGATGTAGTGCTCATCTCTAAGGGTAGAAATTAAATTTTGTTGAGGTTTGCATCTTCTTCCTGCCTTTCTTCTGTTTCCTTCAACTTCCTTTCTTTAGTGTGTTTTTTCGGTCTTTCTTTCATGTAAGAGCTTTTCTGAAATTTCCGGTGATCTTTGGCTGTCCATTCGTATTTAACAGTGAGGTACTAAAACCCAACAGGAAGTTCTGTATACACAGGTTTCTCTTGGGCTGGTCAGTTTCGAATAAAGAAATCTTTCATTCTCCTGCCTGAAGTTGTGTGGGTAGGGTGGTATACCCTATTTCTAGTAACCCAGAGAAAATAAGGGAGCTCTAGTCTCTCCAGTTATATACAGACTTGTATTTAATCCTCTATGAGCAATATGATACTTTATCCCTGCCTTTTGCCATGTCTGCTGTCTGTGTCCAGCCTGTCAGGTTCAGCCTCTCCAGAGAGGAAACCTCTGCTCCTCTCTGTGGTTCTATGGCTTGTTTGTTTCTTCTTGGCATTTGTCCTATAGGAGTCATATTTTAGCTTTTTCCACTCTGCTAAGCCAGTTACCACTTATCAATTATTTTCCTCTTCCAAAAGTCTGTTTCTATCTCTTGACTGCTGTCTTCATCCTTGTTGATTTATATCCTTTTTAGAGTCATTTTAGTGGAATTTCAGGAGGAAGCAAGTTACATATGTAGCTCAATCCTCCGTGTTAACAGGACATAAAAGGCAACCTTTTTTAGGTCAAACGTATTTTGGCCTTTCCAGGGTAAACAAAGGGTTAATGGTAAGGCTGAGAAATTATTCCTCTCTTCTGTACTCTTGCCTAGAGACACAGGTACATATGTTCCCTGAGAGTACTTCTAACCCTATGAAGAGGTGCTAGGAATGAGCTATTTATCTTACTTACTGTTAAGTAACATATAGTAAGATATTGTTTCCTTTTTTCCCTTGGAATCAAATATGCTTGAGCTCCCAACTAAAAGTTAAGAGGAAATAAATTCTTAATGTAAATAGTACCTTTTAATCACATGTAGATCACTGTCTGTCTTTTTCTAAGAAATAAAGGTAGCTTTGTTCTAAACAGTATTTTTCCTATAACTGTGAAGAATTGCTGTAGAAAAATTTGAGGAGGTATAGGTTCTGATTAATGAAGATTACCATGAGTTATAGTAGCCCAAGACTCAAATATTTGAATAATTCCCCTTGTGGAGTCAGTGAGACAGTTATTGACTGAATGTGGCAAATGTATTGAAGAGATACTATTTTTCACCCATCTGATTGGTAAAAAGTTTGAAGTGTAGTAGTATCAAATGTTGACAAGGGTACAGGGAAAGAAGTACTCTCATATATAGCGAGCGAGAGGGTAAATTAGAATAGCCACTTTGGAGGAGAGTTCAGCAATATCTATTAAAATTGAAAATGTGTACCCGCATTATCTTACAATTCCACTTGTCTCTCCCCTAGAAAAACTTTGCACATGTGCACAAAAGGCATATACAAGAATATTTCATTATGGCAAAAAAAAGAATGAGATAGATCTATATGCGCTGATATAAATAAATCTCCAAGACCAAGTGAAAAAAAAAAGGCGAGTTACAGAATAATATACACATATAGTATAATTCTATTTATCTTTAACACATTTCAATAGGTACACACACACACATATATGCACATGTGTATGTATGTGTATATATTATATATCTATTTATTTACATATATATTCTAGATATTTGCCACAATATATTTATGTATTTATTAATTATGTATATATTCTAGGCATTTACATATATGTGTAAATGTCTAGAATATGTAAATGTCCAGATATGTAATATGTAAATGTCTATAAAAAATGTCTGGAAGATCTGGACCAAGCTGAAGGCCATGGTTACTTCTAGAGAGAGGACTGAAATTTTGGCAAGGGTAGAGCAATCAAGGGGACTTGCCTTATATATACATTATCTGGATTATTTTTTACAAAAATGTTATCATGTGTTACTTCTATAAGTATATATACACACACACGTGATTGCCAGTTTAAATATGCAGGGTAACTCTAAAGCAATGAGATTGATTTTCATTGGTTATACTGAAGTGTCTCAGTATATTTCGTGTAAAACAGCTCTTGCCTATTTAGAAAGCCTCTCTGATATGGCCCTACCTAACCTGCCTCTGCTTCTTTGTGTCATTTCATTACTAGTCTAGGACCTGCATATAATCTTCTTGGCTGCCAACCACTCATCCAGCCAGTTTCCTTTAATCTTTTTTGGTTATGAGAACACGAAGGAGTCTGTTCATGGGGTTTTCTCAATCTTGGAAACTAATGAAACTTCAGTTTCTAGAATTCATTTCCTAAATGCATGCAGAACTGCAGTTGCTATTGAATACATATGTTTGCAAGTTCTGAATATAAGAATGTTTGTGCAGCTCTTTGCAGTTTACAAAAGGTCTTTACTTTTTATCTTATTTTGATCTTCCCAACAACCCTGTGAGATAGGTAGTGTTGTTAATTGTTTATATATCTAAGGAAACTCTTGGGGGTCCCCAAGACCACCCCCAGGTTCAGCAATTCACCAGAGGACTCACAGGTCTCAGCATATAGTCATACTCATGGCTAGGATTTATTACAGTGAAAGGATACAAAGCAAAATCAGGAAAGGGAAAAGGCACATGGCACAAAGTCTGAAGGAAACCAGGTGCAAGCTTCCAAGAGTCTTTTCCCAGTGGAGTCACTCAGGATTCACTTAATTCCTCCAGCAATGGGTTGTGACAGTATGTATGAAATGTCGTCTATCAGGAAAGATCCCTTGAGCCTCGAAGTCCAGGGTTTTTACCAGGGGTCATTCTTGTAGGCTGTCTCTGCATAGCACATACCAAAATTCTAGACTCCCAGAAGGAAAGCATGTGTTCAGGATAAATCATATTATTTTCACAGTTTAGGCATAGTGAGCCACTCTTATCAGTTAGAGAATGGTGGGAACCCTACCAAAATTCAGGTTCCCAGACATGAACCAAGAGCCAGCCTTGTAAGCAGACCTTTTGAAGGACAGCAGTTTCAGGCTTGCTGTATTAACTCTTTTCTGCACAGAAACTAAGGCTAAAAGTGATGAAATGACTTTCCTTAAGATATTTAGATAGTAAGTGCTGGACTCAAGGTTCAAACCCAGGCCTTTGGATTCCAAATCCATACTTTTCCCACTACATAACTTTTATCTCCATGAAATTAAGTACAAATGTTTTTCGTGTACAACTGAAGGGGTAAAATTGAATGTATAGTTCCCTAAGATGTGGAATGTTGAAGTGATTTTCTTCCTATGCCTTGTAATGCTTTCTTTCTCTCTGACCTATAACGTTTCTAGGATAACATAAAAAATCTAGAATTGGAAGTCATCAATCTGCAAAAGGAAAAGGAAGAATTGGTTCTTGAACTTCAGACAACAAAGAAGGATATCAATCAAGCCAAGTAAGAATAAAGTCAATAAATATTATTTCAAGTTCCTATTATGTGTGAGGAGCTGTTGAGGAAATAGAGAAGTAAAAGAGCCATTTCCTGCCCCCACCGGATTTAAACCTAGTTTTGGAGAGGAGACCTAAACAAAAGAAAAGTTAAGTAATTGAGATTTTAAGTAACATCTCATGATGATAGTAAAAGAATGCCATAACACAGTATATGATTAGTAGGCAAATAAATTTCTTAGGCAGTAATTGCTTTAAGAGTTCAGAGACAGGAGATATCAATTCAGGCTGGCATGATCAAGGAAGGCTTTATAAGAAGGTAGCATTTGAGCTGGATTTTGAAAGATTATCAGACCTACCACACAGCAACAGTTTCTTTGTCCCTGCACTGATGATAAATTAGCTTTTGAATAGAATTAATGTCCAGGCTAGTAATTGAAAAATCAATCTAGCCATCCCTTAGTCAGTTAAGAATAAAACCAAAACAGATAACCAGAATATCCTACTCTCCCTCAGACCTCTGCCTTGTTGTCTATTCAACCTTCTTTTTGCTCAGTGACTCTGTTATATCTCTATTGAGTCTAACGTGCATGTTCTTTTTTTTTTTTTTTTATAATTTTATTTATTTATTTTTCCCCCAAAGCCCCAATAGATAGTTGTATGTCATAGCTGCACATCCTTCTAGTTGCTGTATGTGGGACGTGGCCTCAGCATGGCTGGAGAAGCAGTGCATTGGTGCGCACCCGGGATCCGAACCCAGGCCACCAGCAGCGGAGCACACGCACTTAACCGCCAAGCCACGGGGCCAGCTGCTAAAGTGCATGTTCTTAAAAGTTGTCCTGAACGTTTACTTTCTATCTCAGACTTGTGTAATAATCATCAGAATTATTCCTTACAGCTAAAGGGAACTGAAATGCCTTCAAAGAACCATGCGTTTAACACAGAGTGGTAGGGGAGTGGTGTATTGAGGCAATTGTATCGGTTATATACTCAAAAAATTTGTTGTTTTGCTCTTTGTATTCAGCTCCCGTTATTCAGACAGTTTTGGTTGTTTGGGTGGTATTCATTATTTAAAGATGGCTATATGGTTGGTCACCTGTTTTATATATATCAGGGTTGTGAACCTGGGAGTCTAATATTCTATCTTTTGAAGTCACGCTTTGCTGCTGCTAGTCTTCATTCCTACCGCATCTGTTTTTAGGTTGAGTGAGCGCCGCCGCAAACGTCTCCAGGAGCTAGAGGGTCAAATAGCTGATCTGAAGAAGAAACTGCATGAACAGTCCAAGCTTCTGAAGCTGAAAGAATCCACAGAGCATACTGTCTCCAAACTGAACCAGGAGATACAGGTAATAAACTCTTATCCTTGCATTTACCCTATTGACACTTACAAGCATAGGTGTTGCATTTAGAATTACACTACAGAGGCGTTTTCAGGTGAGAAAGTAACAGGTAAGGCCATCATTTCAAGTGTGTGAATCTCCACAAATGTCCCTCTTTTTGTGTGTGTGAGGAAGATCGGCCCTGAGCTAACATCTGCCAATCCTCCTCTTTTTGCTGAGGAAGACTGGCCCTGGTCTAACATCCATGCCCAACTTCCTCTACTTTATATGGGATGCTGCCACAGCATGGCTTGCCAAGCGGTGCATCGGTGCACGCCCGGGATCCGAACCAGCGAACCACGGGCCGCTGCAGCGGAGCGCGTGCACTTAACTGCTTGCGCCACCGGGCCGGCCCCCACAAATGTCCCTTTTGCAGAACATTGTGCTAGTAGTCATCTAGAATCTGAACAATAAAACCCTGCTTTGACATTCAGAGTTTAATGTTAGATTCACAGAAACCAAAGGGCAAAGGTACCTTAATATTTAGTGGTGATGTCCTGACCACCTTCCATTATTATGGGGAATAATTTTGTAAATTATTTGCAAAATGACAGACACCTAGAGAAAATTTTCAGTAATTGAATGTTCAACTTCTGACATGTGCAAAGTGGTGGTTACACCACTTGTACTGAACCCTTTAGAATACAATTGTTGCTAGATGGATTTGTCCTTGAGGCTTAGATATTTCCTTGAAACTTCATTTATATACAATGAATTTAGGGCTGGATTTAGCATATAGGTACATTTTTTTCTTTTATTTCTTCAGAGTGTTCATTTGTGTATTCTATACTTAGAAACTCTATGCAGGTATAGCAAGGAGTATTGCAAGCCTAATCAGAAAATCTTTTGGCAGCCGTCTCAGCTTAGCTCTGGGTTTTCTCTCTTCTTAATGGTTAGTCTATCCGTCTGCACATCAGCCTAGAATAAGTACAGATGACTAATACTTGTACTGGTTTTTGTTTTTACAGGTGATGAAAAACCAGCGGGTACAGTTAATGCGTCAGATGAAAGAGGATGCTGAGAAGTTTAGACAGTGGAAGCAACAAAAAGACAAAGAAGTAATCCAGTTAAAAGAACGAGTAAGTAACTATAACTTCTCAGAGGCCTACCTAATAAACCCTTCTCTGGGCTTACTAACATTAAAGCTTCTTCAAACAACTGGTATCTCTAAAAATGTGACACATTCATGATTTTAACAACTATTTATTAAACATCTATTATGTGCAAGGTACTATCCACTAGATACCATGGAAAATAGAAAGATGAGTAAGTAGTATATGAGCTCTGCCCTTGAAGAATGTCTTGTCCAAAGGGGAAGGTGAGACATAAGCATGGTTTTCTCCAATACAAGGAATAAAGAGATCTGTGCTTTACGAATGGTCTAAAATACCAAAGTAATTAAGAAAAGGAAGCACACTTGCAGTTGGAGTGAAAAGATGATAGCTGAACAGGCCTTGAATAATAGGGATGATTTTGATAGAGATAAGTGAAGGCATTCCGGATAGATAGACTAGCAGGAGCAAAGACACAGAGATGACAACTTTGTAGGCATATTCAAGGAATGGCGAATGGTCCAGCTGGGATGAAGGATAGTAGTAGAAGATTCCATTGGAAAGACAAGTTGAAGCTGGATTGTTAAAGATCCAAGAAGTTTGAACTTTATTTTGTTAGCAGTGTAAAGATTTTTAAGGTTTTTGAGAAACAAAGTGATGTCAGCAAACTACTGCTTTAGAAAGATACATCTGGGAATGATGTGTAGAACTGAAGTACTGAGAAATCATTAAAGGAATTAATATGCTATACTACAAAATATTCATATTCCCTTAATGTAAAAGAAAGCAGTAAAGGAGGAACAGAGGAACAAAAACGATATAAGACATAGAAAACAAAAAGTAAACTTGAAAACATAAATCCAGCCATATCAATAATAACATAATGTGAGTGGATTAAACAATCTAATCAAAGGGCAGAGATTGTCAGACTGGATTAAAAAACCAAGAGCTATAACAAGATATGCTGTCTACAGAAGATACATAATGGATTCAAAGATACAAATTAGGGGCCGGCCCCATGGCGTAGCAGTTAAGTGCGCGTGCTCCACTGCTGGCGGCCTGGGTTCGGATCCTGGGTGCACACCGACACACCGCTTGTCAGGCCATGCTGTGGCAGCGTCGCACATAAAGTGGAGGGAGATGGGCACAGATGTTAGCTCAGGACCCAAAAAAAAAAACAAAGATACAAATTAGTTGAAAGTAAACGAATGGAAAAAGATCTGCCATTCAAACATCAGCCATAAAAGAGCTGAAGTGGCTATACAGACAAAATACACTTTAAAACACAAATGTTACTAAAAATAAAGAGGAACATTTTATAATGATAAAAGAGTCAATCCATCAGGAAGATATAACAATTATAAAAAAATATATGCACCTAATAACAGAGCCCCAAAATACATGAAGCAAACACAGAAATAGACAAATCAACAATAATATTTGAACACTTCAATACCCCACTTTCAATAATGAATAGAACAACTAGGCACAAGATCAGCAAAGATAGCGAAGACTTCAGCAATACTATGAACTAATTATACCTTTAAAATTTAAAAGAATTGAAACAAAGTATATTTTCCAACCACAATGAAATGAAATAAGAAATCAATAACAGAAATTTGAGAAATTGACAAATATGAGCAAATTAAACAACACAATCTTAATTAAATAATGGGTTTATTATTAATTAAATAAGAAATCACAAGGAAAATTTGAGATGAATAAAAACAGAGACACAACATAACAAAACTTATGAGTTGCAGCTAAAGCAGTGTTTAGAGGGAAATTTATCGTTGTGAATGCCTATATTGAAAATGAAGAAAGATCTCAAATCAATAACCTAGGCTACTACTTTAAGACCCTGAAAAAAAGAAGAGCAAACTAAACCCAAAGCTAGTGGAAGGAAAGAAATATTAAAGGTTAGAGTAGAAATTAATGAAATAGGGAATAGAAAAACAATAGAGAAAAATCAATGAAACCAAAAGTTGGTCCTTTAAAATGATCAACAAGTACTGACAAACCTTTAGGTAGGCTTAATAAGAAAAAAAGAAGATTCAAATTACTAAAATTAGGAATAAAAGACTAGTGATGAATCCTTTCAGAAGGAAATGAATCCTGATGATGAATCCTGAATCCTTTCAGAAGGAAAAGATTATAAGAGAATACTATGAACAACTGTATGCCAACAAATTAGATAGCCTAGATGAAATGGAAAAATTCTTGGAAAGATAAAAACTGCCAAAACTGACTCAAGAAGAAATAGAAAATCTGTACAGACCCATAACAAGACAACTGTCTATGTAAGGACTCATAAATATGTAGTTGCCCTCCACATGCTTGCTCATATCATTACCCCAGGAAGGGATGGTATACAGGAATGGTTAAATGCAGAAAGAAAAGCCCAGGCCCAGATGGCTTCACTAATGAGTTCTATCAGAAATTTAAAGAAGGAATAATACCAATTTTTCAGAAACTATTACAAAAACCAGAAGCAGAGGGAACACTTCCCAACTCATTCTTTGAGGCCAATATTTCTCTGATACCTAAACCATACAAAGACGTCCCCAGAAAACTACAGACCATTATCTCTTATGAATAGAGATGTGGGAAATCTTCAACATAATACTAACAAACTGAATCCTCCTGCAACATATAAAAACAATGATACACCATGAGCAAGTAAAGTTTATCTGAAAAAATGCAAGCGTCCTCTAACATCTGAAAATCAATTAATGTAATACACCACATCAGTAAAATAAAGGACAAGAACCACGCGATCATCTCAATAGACACAGAAAAAGCATTTGAGAAAATCCAATACCCTTTCATGATAAAAACACTCAATAAATTAGGAGTAGACGGGAACTACCTCAACCTGATAAAGGGCATTTATGAAAAACCCACAGCTAACATCATACTTAATGGTGAAAGACAGAATACTGTACCCCTAAGATCAGAAGCAAGACAAGGATATCTGCTCTCACCACTTCTATTCAACATTGTTCTGGAGGTTCTAGCCAGGACACTTAGGCAAGAAAAATATATAAAAGGCATCCAGATTGGAAAGGAAGAAGCAAAACTATCTCTGTTAGCAGATGACATGATCTTGTATATAGAAAATCCTAGAGAATCTACTAAAAACCTATTAGAACTAATACATAAGTTCAGCAAGGTTGCAGGATATAAGTTCAATGTACAAAAATCAGTTGTTTTTCCATACACTAGCAACTAACAATTTGAAAATGAAATTAAGATAATTCCATTTATAATAGCATCAATAAGAATAAAATACTTTGGAATAAACTTAAAAAACAAGTGTAAGACTTATACACTAAAAACTTCAAAATATCATTGAATTAATTGAAGATCTAATTAAATGGAAAGATAACCTGTGTTCATGGATGGGAAGACTTAATATTCTTAAGATGGAATACTCCCCAGATTGATCTACACGTTCAACACAATCCCAATCAAAATTTCATCTGGCTTATTTGCAGAAATTCACACGCTGATCCTAAAATTCATATGGAAATGCAAGTGACCCAGAATAGTCATAACATCTTGAAAGAGAAGAATGAATTTGGAGATGTCACATATCCTGATTGCAACACATCCATCACCTCACATAGTTAGCCCCACTTTTTTTTAGTGTGGTGAGAACACTTAAGATCTACTCTCTTAGCATATTTCAAGTATACACTACAGTATTATTAACTATAGTCACTATGCTATAAATAAATCCCCAGAACTTATTCATCTTATAAGTGAAAGTTTGTACCCTTTGACCAACGTTTCCCCATTTTCTCCATCCCTCAGTCCCTGGTAACCACCATTCTACTCTCTGGTTCTATGGGTTCGACTTTTTTAGATTCCACATATAAGTGAGATTATACAGTGTTTTTCTTTCTCAGTCTGGTTTATTTCACTTAGCATAATGACCTCCAGGTTCATCCATGTTGTCGCAAATGACAGGATTTCCTTCTTGTTTATGGCTTAATAATATTCCATCATATGGACATAGATAGATACACACACCACATTTTCTTTATCCATTCATCTGTTAACAAATACTTAGGTTGTTTACATATCTTGGTTATTGTGAATAATGCTGCAATGAACACAGGAGTACAGATATCTCTTCAAGATACTGATTTCATTTCCTTTGGATATACACCTAGTAATGGGATTGCTGGATCGTATGGTAGTTCTATTTTTAATTTTTTGAGGAATCTCCATACTGTTTTCCATAATGACTGTACCATTGAAAGACTCTTTTGTTTTGTTTTGTTTTGCATTTTGTGAGGAAGATTAGCCCTGAGCTAACATCAGTTGCCAATCCTCCTCTTTTTTTGCTGAGGAAGATTGGCCCTGGGCTAACATCCGTGCTCTTTCTCTACTTTATATGGGACTCTGCCACAGCATGGCTTGAAAAGCAGTGCGGTTGTCCGTGCCCAGGATCCGAATCTGCCGAAGCAGAGCACGGGAACTTAACTGCTATGCCACCCGGTGGGCCCCTCTTTCGTTTTATTTTAGCTAGCTGAATAGCAATTAACTGTCTTACTTTTTTCTTCTCAGGATCGTAAGAGGCAATATGAACTGCTCAAACTTGAAAGAAACTTCCAGAAACAGTCTAATGTGCTCAGACGTAAAACTGAAGAGGTAAGAAAATCCAATCTGCTAGGTCAAGTGTATTGTCACCTTCAGGCTTAGATGCTGGCAAAGTACTATCCTTTAAATGAGCCAGTGTCCTGAGAAACCAGGATACCAATCTTGACCAGCAATTCCTAAGTCTTGATCTCTGTTTATATGTCATGAACTGTGAGAGCAGGTAAAAACCTGAGAAAATGGTACTATTCGAATAAGGATTTCTTTTCTAATTGAGCTTGCTTCTTTCCAAAACAACATAGAGTAATATTCATATGTGACATTTCCAGACACTTGCAGTCTGCGGTACTTCCTTCAAATGTGTACCTCCCCTAGGCTCTAAGGCAGTAACTGCTCACCAGTATTATGTACATGGAGACTTATACACTTGGTTCCTATAGGAGCTCAAACCCATAGAATTTTTTATTTTTCTCTACTAATATGCTGGAAATACTAATATGCTAGAAAGAATGTTCTTCCTTTTACCTTTTTTTCTTTTTACCCTTTAATTTAACATTACTATGAGCCATTTTTATTTAGGCAGCGGCTGCCAACAAGCGTCTCAAGGATGCTCTTCAAAAACAACGGGAGGTTGCAGACAAGCGGAAGGAGACTCAGAGCCGTGGAATAGAAGGCAGTACTGCAACTCGAGTGAAGGTATGGACAGCTTGAACTGCCATTTCTCTTATGTACATTGGGGATAGGAAAAAATGGGAACTAGCTTTCTTTTTGTTTAGAAGTAAACACTGCAAAATCTGAAGTTCTACCTGAAAGCCTTATTTCCTAAAGATATGAATATCTTTGAACGGTTGTTAAAGACCAAGAGTAGAGAATCCTTTCTATCCCTGCCCCTGTTCAGATTCAGTTAATTTTTTAACAGTTTTACTGAGGTATAATTGACCCACGATAAATTGTACATATTTAAAGTGTACAATTTAATAAGTTTTGACACAGATATACACCCATGAAATCATCACCACAATCAAGATAATGTCAATGTCCCCTATAACCAAAACTTCTGTTGTACCCCTTTGTAATCCCTCCCTCCCCTCCGCAGTCCTCTACGCCCTGTCTCCAGGCAACCATTAATCTGTTTTCTGTCATTATAGATTTTTTTCATTTTCTAGAATTTTATAAAAATTGAATCATATAGTATATTTTTTTCGGGCTTTTATTCAGCATAATTATTTTGAGATTTATCCATATGGCTGTAGCAATACTTCTTTCCTTTTTATTGCTGAGTGGCATCCCCCATTGTATGGATATATCACAATTTGTTTTTATCCATTCACCTGTACATGAACATTTGTGTTGTTTCCAGTTTGGGGCTATTACAAATATTGTACTGAACATTTGTGTACAAGTCTTTGTGTGGATATATGTTTTTATCTCTTTGGGGTAGATAATCTATGAGTGGAGTCGCTGGCTCATATGGTAGGTGTATGTTTTAAATTTTAAGCAACTGCCAAATTGTTTTCCAAAGTGATTGTGCCATTTTACATTCCTACTAGCGATGAATGCTGTACATTCTCACCAATACTTAGTTATGGTCAGTCTTTTAAATTTTAGCTATTCTAGTGGATGGGTAGTGGTACCTCATTGTGGTTTTAGTTTTGATTTTCCTAATGACTAAGGATATTGAGCATCTTTTCATGTGCTTATTTGCCATATGTATGTTTTGTGAAATATGTTTTCAAATCTTCTCCCAATTTTTGAATTGGGTTATATTTTTTCTTACTTTTGAGTTAGACTTCTTTATATATTCTAGATATATCTAACAAAGGACTTCTATGTTTTATACGTATTTTCTCCCAGGCTGTGGCTTTCCTTTTCATTTTGCAACAGTATCTTTTGAAGACCGAGCAAAGCTTTTTAATTTTAATGCCATCCAATTTACTGATATTTTTTCTTTTATACTTCCTGGTTTTTATGTCCTATTTAAGAAATCTTTGCCAAACCCAAGGTCACTAAGGTTTCCTCCTAAGTTTTCTTCTAGAAGTTATATAATATTGTCTCTGATTCATTTTGGCTTGACACCTTTCTCAAAATCAAGTGTCCATAAGTTGATTTCTAGATTCTATTCCATTGATCTACATGTCTGTCTTTATGCAATACCAAAATGTTTTGATTACACTAGTTTTATAAGTCCTTAAATCAGGTGGTATAAGTCCTCCAAAGTTGTTATTCTTTTTCAAAATAGTTTTGGGAAAACTAGATCCTTTGCATTTCCCTATAAATTTTAGAATCAGCTTATCAGTTTCTACAAAAAGTCTGCTGGGAGTTTGATTAGGATTGCATAGGATCTATAGGTAAATTTGAGGAGAATTTACGTCTTAACAATATTGAGTCATTTGATCCATGAACACCATACATCTCTCCACTTAAGTCTTTAATTTCTCTCAGCAGTATTTTAGTTTTCAGTGTACAGATGTTACACATCTTTTATCAAATATTTCATATTTTTATGATATTGGAAATTGTTTTTAATTTCAGTTTCTAACTGTTTGGACATACCTGTTGGTTCTTGTAGGTTTTTTGTAGAGTCCTTAGGATTTTCTTCATAGATAATCATGTCATCTGCAAATAGGGACAATTTTATTTATTCTTATCTGCTGTGTATGCCTTTTTTGTGTGTAGGGAAGATTAGCCCTGAGCTAACATCCGATACCAATCCTCCTCTTTTTGCTGAGGAAGATTGGCCCTGAGCTAACATTCATGCCCATCTTCCTCTGCTTTATATGGGATGCTGCCACAGCATGGCTTGACAAGCGGTGCGTCGGTCTGCACCTGGGATCCGAACCTGCGAACCCCGGGCTGCCAAAGCAGAGCGCACCAACTTAACCGCTACGCCACCAGGCCGGCCCCTGCTGAAAGTTTTTATCATGAGTGGATGTTGGGTTTTTTCAAAAGTTTTTTCTGAATCCTATTGAGATGATCTTATAGTTGGTGTGTTTTTACTCTGTTAGTATGGCAAATGACATTGATTTTTTTTTTTCAATTTATTTTTCAAGGCATAACTGACATATAGTAAGATTTACCCTTTTCAGCATACAGTTCTGCGAGTTTTGTCAAACACATACAGTTGTATGACTACCACCACAATCAAGATATAGAATAGTTCTATTAGCCCCCAAAATTCCCCTATACCCCATTGTAGTCAACTCCTCCCACATCCCTGGCCCTTGGCAAACACTGATCTATATTCTGTCATTATCGTTTTCCCTTTGCATCAGTGTCATACAAATAGAAACATACAGTATGGCTTCTTTCATTTAGCGTAATGCATTTGAGATTCATCCATGTTGTTGCCTGTATCAACAGTTTGTACTTTTTTTTTTTTTTTTTTGCTGAATTGTATTCCATTGTATGGATGTCCCACAGTTTGTTTATCTATTCACCTGTTAAAGGATATTTGGGGGCTTTTTTCCAGTTTCTGGGTAAACATAGGTAATCATTTCACTTGGATAAACACCTAGGAGTGGGAGTGCTGAATCATATGGTAAGTGTATGTTTAACTTTATAAGAAACTGCCAAATTGTTTATCTAGTTGTTCATTGCTGGTGTATAGAAATACAATTGATTTTCTGTGTATTAACTTTTATCTTCTGATTTTATTAGTCTAGTAGCTATTTTGTAGGTTCTTTGGGATTTTCTACATAGACAATCATGCCATCTGTAAATACAGTTTTATTTCTTCCTTTTTAATCTGTATGTCTTATTTCTTTTACTTGCCGTATTGTATTGGCTAGGACCTTCAGGGTGATGTCGAGTAGGAGTGATGACAGTAGAAACCCTTCTGTTTTTCCTGATCTCAGGAGCAAAGCATTCAGTCTTTCACCATTAAGTATAATGTTAGCTGTATGGGCTGGCCCCATGGCTTAGCGGTTAAGTGCGTGCACTCCACTGCTGGCGGCCCGGGTTCGGATCCCAGGCACACACCGACGCACCGCTTCTCCGGCCATGCTGAGGCGGCGTCCCACATACAGCAACTAGAGGGATGTGCAGCTATGACATACAACTATCTACTGGGGCTTTGGGGGAAAAAATAAAAATAAATAAATAAATAATGTTAGCTGTAGGTTTTTCATAGATGCTCTTTATCAGCTTGAGGAAGTTCTTATCTGTTCTTAGTTTGCTGTAAGTTTTTATTCTGAGTGGATGTAAATTTTGTCAAATGCTTTTTGTCTGTAGCTTTTTGGTTTGGTAGATTACTTTGATGTTCAAATATGGAAGCAACCTTGCATTCCTTGGATAAACTCCACTTGGTTTTGATAAATCATCCTTTTTGTGTATTTTTGAGTTCAACAATATGTAAAATTAAAATTTCGCTAAAATCGAAATTTTGTGTAAAATTTTGCATCTGTGTTCAGAAGGGATACTGGTCTGTTGTTTTCTTATAATGTCTTCATCTGGTTTTGGTATCAGGTAATGCTGGCCTCTTAGAATAAGTTGGGAAGTAGTCCATCCTCTTCAATTGTCTGGGAGAGTTTATATAGAATTAATATTGTTTCTTCCTTAAAAGTTTGGTATAATTCACAAGTTAAGCCCTCTGGGCCTGAAAGGTTTTTTGTTAGTTTTTGCTTTTTGGCGGGAGGAGGGTTAACTAAAATTCAATTTTTAAAAATAAATACGGGGTTGTTCAGGTTATATAGTTCTTCTTGAGTGAGCTTTGGTAGTTTGTGTGTTTCAGAGAACTTGTCTGTTTCATCAAAGTTGTCAAATTTATTGGCATGAAGTTATTCATAATATTCCCTTATTGTCCTTCTAATGTCTGTAAAAGCTGTAGTAATGTCACCTGTCTCGTTCCTGGTATTGATAATTTTGTGTCTTTTCCCCTTTTTCCTGATCAGTTTGGCTAGAGGTTTATCAAAGAACCAGATCATTCTTACAAATGGTTAAAATGGTAAATTTTATATTATGTATATTTTACCACAATAAAAAAATACCTAAAAAACCCCAGCTCATTAATTTCCAACCCAATCTTTATTATTTTCTTACTTCTGCTTTGGATTTAATTGGCTCTTATTTTTTTAGTTTCTTAAGGTAGAAGCTGAGATCATTGATTTAAGTTCTTTCTTCTTTTCTAATATAGGCTTTTAGTGTTATAAATTTCCCCTTAAGTACTCCTTTAATGACATCCCACAAATTTTGATAGTTATGTTTTCATTTTCATTCAATTCAGAATATATTCTAATTTCCCTGTTGATTGCTTCTTTAACCCATAGGTTATTTAGAAGTACGTTATTTAGTTTCCAAATATTGGGAGATTTTTCCAAATATCTTTCTGTTGTGATTTCTAATTTAATTCCATTGTGGTTAGAGAACATACTTTGTATGACTTGAATCCTTTTGAATTTATTGAAACTTATCACTTAGAATATGGTCACTCTTGGCAAATGTTCTGTGTGAACTTAACAAGAATGTGTATTCTGCTGTTATTGGATAGACTGTTCTATAAATGTCAATCATGTCGATTTGATTGCTTGTGCTGTTCATTTCTACTGTATCCTTGCTGATTTTCTGCTTACTTGTTTTATTAATTATTGAGAGATGGGTATTGAAATCTCCAACTAGAATTATGGATTTGTCTTTTTCTCCTTGTAGTTCTATCTGTTTTTTTGCTTAATGTATTTTGAAGCTCTGTTATTAGGGGCATAAACATTTAGGATTAATTTATCCCTTCATTATTATGAAATGATCTTTTTTATCCCTAGTAATATTCTTTGTTCTGAAATCTACTTTTTCTGTTAATAATATAGCCCCTCCATCTTTCTTTCTTTTTTTTTTAATTTTATTTATTTATTTATTTTTCCCCCAAAGCCCCAGTAGATAGTTGTATGTCATAGTTGCACATCCTTCTAGTTGCTGTATGTGGGACACGGCCTCAGCATGGCCAGAGAAGCGGTGCGTCGGCGCGCGCCCAGGCTCTGAACCAGGGCTGCCAGCAACAGAGTGTGCGCACTTAACCGCCAAGCCACGGGGCCGGCCCACCCCTCCATCTTTCTTTCAACTAATGTTAGCATGCTATATATATTTATTAATCCTTTTAGTTTTAACCTATTTGCACCTTCATTTTTATTTTTTTTTCACAGAATTGGAAGTAATTCTTTATTGATAAATATTTTTACCAGAATTAGAAATGTCAGTAGAAAAATAAAAAATTTAAATAATTTTCTGTTGTACAAAGATTTGATCATTTTGACTGTAGCAGTTAGTGAAATAATCTAATACAAAAAGTTAAGCTGCTTTTAGTCACAACCAGCCTAACAGAGTGCACAAAAAAGAAATGCATGTACACAAAACTTTCTGTGTGTGGAGAGCTAATAGCACCAGGGCTTCACATTCCAGAAAATTGTTTCTTAGGGAAGGCTGGTATACACTGTAGTTGTTATAAGAACTTAATTTAAACCAGAGCAGTCAGAAAGAACACTGGAATCAAAAGCCAACATATAATTTAAAAACTTAAAAAACATGAGGAAGGGTTTAAAGGTAGTTATTTGCATGAAGTTTTTCTCACTACTTTAGACATTTCCTAAGAAGTAATGTTTTGATGGGAAAAAAAAAGAATTAATAGCACAAAGAGACATCTTTCTCTTGGAATACTCATTACGCATTTGTATATGGACTTAAGTTTTCATGAAATGGCTTTACTTCCAAATCCCCATATTAAAGAATCCAGAAATCAGCTTTTATGGTTGGGGGATGCCTCCTTCCTCTGCTTAAAGAAAAAGAAAAGTGGGTGCATAGCTGGGGGAGGGGTAGTTGCATATGTCTCTAAGAAAGACAGTTGGCAAAAATTCTCAAAAAACTATATATGGTAAAATAAAATGTTCAACATAAATGCTAATATTTTTTCATCTGAGCAACCATCTGCAAATAATTGTGTATTTGAGACAAGAAATTTAAAAACAACAACAAAAACAAGAGAGAATAGACATTCTTTATCATTCAAATAGTTTCTCCCTGAAAACATTTCAGACTACAAATCTCAATCTATATAAAGTCTATATACATTTATTCACAGGAGAACATTCACATAGTGGGATGGATAAAACATTTAATAATTTGAAGATACATAACATTTTATATTTGAAATTTTTAAACAGAGTAGATAATCAAAATATAGCAAACAAGAAACAGATGGAAACAAAGACATCTTTCAAAATGCATTCATTTTTGTGTCTTGGCTCTAAAAGAAAAATAACCAAACATTGAAATCATGGATCATTATGTTCAAAAATTAGTATTTAGGGGGAGGGGCCCACCAACCACTGGCCCACATGTTCAATTTGTGAAATTCTATCCAAAAGAATGTTTTAGGTGAGAACGCTAAAGGCATCCTTCAATAGAGATGATTAAAATCATTTCCTATAATAAAGGATACAACATCCTCAAAGTTCTTAAACTGAAGGGCTACTTTTCAAAATCATAGCTCCTTGAACTGAAAAACAGAGCCTTTAACTAAAAACTTAAAATTTGCTTGAAAGAAAGATTTGAGCATTGGAGGGTAACCTTGTTGGGGAATTTGTAAGGACATCTGCCTGCATTCCAGCTCTACTTGTAATTTTCCACCTGGTCTTGAGTATAAGTCACTATAATTTTGATAAGTGGTCTAATGGCTTATTAAAAGAAAATGTCAAGTTAATTTTTGTGATCCCTTTGTAATTTTTCTCTTTGACTATCTCTGGTTAAATTGGTCCTCCTGGCTATTTTTTAATCAGAAGCTGAGTGCCTATTGCTCCAATTGGAACAGATACATTCATGTACACATGACCTCATGGGCTATTAGCCTGACTCTCAGAATGAAAACTTTCCTTTAAAAATGTCAGATTTAATTACCAGAAACTATTTTGAAAACAGAAAAAAACACTGATTGTATTCCATACAAAACAGTTTAGGTGGTAAAGATCAAGTTAGATACTTAATTTTTGCAATCCTATCTCTTTTGAAGGTCACAGTTTCCAGGCCTTTGTTTTGGTTTGGTTTGGTTTGGTTTGGTTTGGTTTGGTTTGGTTTTTTGTTTTGGTTTGGGGTTTTTTTTGTGAGGAAGATCAACGCTAAGCTAACATCCATGCCAATCCTCCTCTTTTTGCTGAGGAAGACTGGCCCTGAGCTAACATCTATTGCCAATCCTCCTCCTTTTTTTTTCCTTTTTCCTCCCCAAAGCCCCAGTAGATAGTTGTATGTCATAGTTGCACATCCTTCTAGTCACTGTATGTGGAACGCTGCTTCAGCATGGCCGGAGAAGTGGTGTGTCAGTGTGCGCCTGGGATCCGAACCCGGGCTGCCAGTAGCGGAGGGCGCGCACTTAACTGCTACGCCACGGGGCCAGCCCCTCCAGGCCTTTTAACGGAAAAGAAAGTTAGGCAGTAGAAGAAAAATTGAAATAGCTAAAATTAGATTAAAAAAACTCTTGATATTTAATTCTCTTTAAGGATATAAATTCTCTTGAAAGAAAACGCAGAGGGCACAGTGGAGGGATATCTGAAAATTAACTTTAGGCACTTTCTGGGAGTGATACCTAATACTGTCAAAGTGGGTTGAAGACCCACCACTGGGTAAGCACGTTAAGACTAAGAAATCAGGGACTGGCCTGGTGGTGTAGTGGTTAAGTTTGTATGCTCCGCTTTGGTGGTCCAGGGTTCGCGAGTTTAGATCCTGGGTGTGGACCTACACACGACTCATCAAGCCATACTGTGGTGGCATCCCACATACAAAATAGAGGAAGATTGGCACAAATGTTAGCTCAGGGACAATCTTCCTCAGCAAAAAGAGGAAGATTCGCAACAGATGTTAGCTCAGGGCTGATCTTCCTCACCAAAAAAAAAAAAAAAAAGACTAAGAAATCAATAACCATGAACTGTACTTTAAGCTGCACTTCTACAATTTTTCAAGAGCCATTAATAAACCAAAGTCACTAAGAAAAACTAACAGAATGTTTAAGTATCTTTTTTGTGTGCCTCAATGTTAAAAGAGTATCCTAACCAATCTGGCTTAAAATTTTTAACTGGAGCTACTTAATAGGGTATGTTTCCATTTAAACTAAATAAAATTAATAGACTAAGAGTGATAGGAAAGAGTGGTACAGGAATTCTGGGGAAAAAAGTCTCAATTAGCTAGCTAATTTTGATAAAATGTACAAAATGACAAATTCACATCTCTTAAAATGTATTAAATAATTAGAGGTCAAGATAGTTATCCATAAAATGTCACATCATTCGGTAGTTATCTCTTTTTTCTTTAAATAGTGGAATGAAAGCCACTACTCGTGTTATAGATTTTTTTTTCCTGTTTTTCTTCTCAAAGCTACACTCAACTGAAACCTAATTGGCACTGACTGTCATGAAGATATAGCAAAAGAAGAGTCTGCCAAATTTTAATCAAGATTAGAACAAATAAGATTTTAGTATGTATGCTCTGCTTAGAAATAAGCCAATATTTTCCATAGTTTCTCTGAAATATGCAACATTGCATTTTCTCACAGGATATTGTAAATTTCAGCATGAAGGATGCCAACCCAGAAACATTGTCAACCTGGCTTGGGTAAAGGTGTACCTGTAAAACTGCTTAAATTAAATATCTCCCCAAAAAAAAAAAAAAAACAAATTGATTTGTTTTGGTTGAGAATAATAGGAGTCCAGAAAGATCTTCAGTTCAATTCCTGGAACTTCAACTGAAGAAAGGGCTAAGATGTTGTTCTTCACATACTTTTTCATCTGAGTTGCTTCCATCTGAAGAACTAAGAAAACACTACATTCCATAATGTATTCTTTTGAAGGATTCTACAAAACTTAGGTTCGGCATCATAGTTTGAGGGTGTATCCTCTAGAGTAGCTAAAACCCATAAAAAGAAGACCACCACTACACAAAACGTCTGTCCAGTGCCCAGGGTGAGGGCTTCAAATGGTATCATTTCCTTTCCTGCTGCTCGGTACACTCCAGCAATTGTTGCACCATATTTCTGATGTCTGAGGGTGCAAAGGGCCAGTAATCCAGCAGGGACATGGAAGAAGAGAGAGGACACCAGTGCCCACAGGAACACACCATACCACATCTCTGAGAAGGAGCAGAGAGAAGTGGAGTTGGGGCACAGGGTTCCATTGCCCATCTGCAGCACGAGCTTCAGACTGAGGATCTGCTGCAGGAGCCTGGCCAACCCCCTGCTGCTGCTGCACCCCTTATGCTCCATCCCATAGCCATTCACCACAGAGAGATGGGGGAGAGCGTCCAAAGGGCTGCCGAGGCTTACTTTCACTCACAGCCCGCTCTGCTCTCCGCAGCTCTGCTGCCTCAGCGTCACCTTCGGCTGGGCCCTCTTCCTCCTACCTATGCTTTCATTTTTAAAATGTGTTTCTTGTAGGCAGCATATAGTTGGGTCTAGCTTTTTAAATCCAATCTGACAATCTCTGCATTTTAACTGAGGTGTTTAGATCATTTACATTTAATGTGATTTTGATATGGGTAGGTTTGAATCTGTCATCTTGCTATTCGTTTTCTATTTGTCCCATCTGTTCTTCATTCCCTTTTTCCTTGTTTTCACGCTTCTTTTGGATCAATTGAGTATTTTTATGATTCCATATTATCTCCTTTGTTGGCTCATATATGATTTTGTTTCGTGTATTTTGGTGCTTTGTTATTAGGAATATAAACATTAAGGATTAAGTTCTCTTGAATAGTTCACTCCTTTACCATTATGAAGTGATCTTTTTTATCCTTGGTAATATTCTTTGATGTGAATTCTACATTATCTGATATTAATATATCCACTCCAGCTTTCTTTTGATTATATTTAGCATGGTATATCTTTATCCAAAGTGACAGTGTTCTCAGGGATGGTTACTTTTTTAAAAACTGAATTTAGTTAATTTTGCTTACTTAAAAAAATTCCATTCGTCTATTTTAAAGATTAAGAATGGATATCTATTTATTAAATAGCACAGATAATCAAAATATACTTTAATTCTATATCATGACTGGTTAAGGACAAAGGTTGAGGAAGAAATGGAGAAGGTAAAGACAAAGTACATAGAAATGCTAGGATATCTGGAGAAAGATTTTCTGCAGAAAGCCTCTTTCTTATGACCTTTTGGGATATTGCTATTAAAGGCTCTTAGAGAACTATTGGAATTTTTGGTGAGTATAGGCATGAATGGAAATCTCACTTTTAGTTCCTTGGACTCTGGTCTGAGTGAAATTAAGTCTGGAGCTGAATCTAGCCCACAGGCCAGAGATTCCTCATTCCTCACCCAATATCACTGATTTCTAGAACTGGCTTGGAAATGAAATTGAGGTTATGGTCAGTACTGAGGAAGCCAAACGCCATCTGAATGACCTTCTTGAAGATAGAAAGATCCTGGCTCAGGATGTGGCTCAACTCAAAGAAAAAAAGGAATCTGGGGAGAATCCACCTCCTAAACTCCGGGTAAGTGCCCTTATGGAAATATGTTACCAACAATTGGACTCTGCACTCCTCAAAAACCCTCACTACTTTAGAGGATTACTTTCCTTTTAGTCCTTCACCTTCATTCCCACTATTCTTTACAGAGGCGCACATTCTCACTTGCTGAACTGCGTGGTCAAGTTTCTGAGTCAGAGGATTCCATTACAAAGCAGATTGAAAGCCTAGAGACTGAAATGGAACTCAGGTAATGGGTCTATCTCTAAGGCATTATAAAAATTTATGCCTGGAATCAAAATATAACCTATCAATCTGGTGATTCAAAAGCTTGTTTTTCAAAAGCTTTGTGATGGTGGAGAAACAAGAGAAAGTAGTGATTTTTTTTTTTAACCATACACTTTACTAGACATGTTAATACATTTTCTCATTCAGTCCCTCCCTATAAAGTATCATTATACCTTATGAGGTAAGTATCATTCTTCTCACTTTAGGGATCTAAACTGAAGTTCAGAGATCTTAAGAAATTTGCTAAAGTTTATACAGAGCTGGGATTCGAAATCCAGTCTATCTAATTCCAAAGCCCATGCTCTTTACGATGCACCACAATTTTTGATGTAATAGTATCTCTGAAATGTAGAACTGACTAAAAACAAAACTTCAGAAGTACCCAAGAAATGATAGCAAAGAGCAATAACATAGAAGGAGAATTTTAGAGATCATCAGCAAAGTAGATATAATGTATAAGTAAAGTTATCATAAGCATTAAATGAGATTAGTAAGTAAAGTACATAACACAGTACTTGACATATTAGAGGTGCTCAATGAACATTCTTCTCTTTCTCCCTTCCTGGCTCTAAAACCAGAAATTATGCTACACAGCCTTTCTAATCAGTATCATTGTCTTTTAAGTATCTATGAGATCTAGAAAAACAGAACTTCGACAGAGATTTTATGTCTTAGGATAATAGAATTTTATTGCCCAGAAGACCTTGGAGATCATTTAATTTGTTTTTAGCAACACACACTAGCTGTTTATCTTTGGATACATCTATAAGTCACTCAACATTTGAATTTCTGCTTTGTGCTGCACTGGATGTGTTTGGGATATATAGAAAGAATAAATGATGTCTTGCTCTCAAGTGGAAGTAGTGTAATGACTCACAGTAGTGTGTTGGAATTATTTGTTGAAATTTCAGGAATGTTGTAAACCATTGATGGCTTACAGTTGGTTTTGGTAAGAGTATTTCACAGAAACTAGCAAAAGCTACAAATCAGGTCTCGTTTTTAAGTGCTGGTTGTTAAACATTTACCTGTACACCTCTGTGCATAAGTAAATGATTACTTAAATGTAGGGCAGGTGCCAAGCAGAGGGCAATTAGACAGAGGTGAGTTTAATCAAGGGAATTTTCCTAAAGTTGATGAGACTTAAACTAAATTTGGAAATAGCTAAGGGACATGAATTGTCAGAGAAGACAGGAAAGGGCATATGATAGACAACAACTCTGAAGTGTTCTGGCTCACCTCTTCCAAGAAGCCTCCCGACTCTTCATCCCTCACTAATCTTCCTCTTCTCTAAACTCCTTCAGAACTTACAGTACTCAGTCATGTGGTACAGATGATATATGTTATCTTTATGTGTATTAATTATTTTATATTTATTAGTCTTGTCAATCTAGACAGATTGTAAGCTTGTTGAAGGAAAGGGCTATATATTAGACCAAGGTTCTCAAAGGGTGGTCCACAAACCCCTAGGGATCTCTGAGACGCTTTCAGGGAGTCTGAGGGATAAAAACTATTTTCATAATAATATTAAGACATTATTTGCCATTTTACTATGTTGATGTTTGCCATGATAGTGCAAAAGCAACAGTGGACAAAACTGCTGACACCTTAGCTTGAATCAAAGCAGTGGCACCAACCTGTACTAGTGGTCATTATAGACTTCACCACCACATACTCTCAGTTTAAAAAAAAAATTAGTTTTACTTAAGAAAGGCTTTGATAAAGCAGTACAAATTATTAATTTGATTAAATCTTGGCCCTTGAGTTCAGATCTTTTTAATATTCTGTGTGACGGAGCGGGAAGAGCACAGGAAGCACTTCTGCTGCCCACTGACGTGTGACAGCTGTCTCGAGGAAAAGCACTTGTGTGCTTGTTGGAGGCCTCTTTTCTCATGGAACATCGCTTTTACTTGAAAGAACGACTGACAGACAAACTATGGTTATTCAGACTCGGGTACTTGGCAGACATTCATCTAAAAAATGAACAGAGTGAGCCTGTCACCTCAAGGAAAACAACTGAAAGTGTTTGTCACCAAAGATAAAATTTGAGCTTTCAAGCAAAACTTAGAATTTTGGAAAACTTGTGTCCATCAACATGAGCTTGACAGTTATTCATAACTTTTCTGATGAGACCAATAGTGATATTAATAATTGTGTTTTTTTATATCGTATAATGAAATGTGTTAAAGTTTGAAGCCTGTTCAAATGACATTTTACAGAATCATGTATTGGTAAAAGATCCATTTAGATTGCAAGATAGACCAATGGATGTTATGAGAGTCAGAAAAGTTTATTAACAGTGATTTCAGATTCTGCATTTCAACTAACTTTTAAGGAACTACCACTTGTTGGGTTTTGGTGTAGTCTCAAAGAAGAATATCCAAAATTATCTGAAAAGGCTGTTAAAATGCTCCTCCTTTGTCCAACTACATATCCTTGTGAGGCCAGACTGTCTTCATTTATGTCAACCAGAATATGTCACAAAAGATTGAATGCAGAGGGAGATATGAGTATCCAGCTGTCTTCTACTAAGCCAGACATTACAGACATTTGTAAAAAATGTAAAACAATCCCATTCTTCTCACTAAATTATTTTTTGTTTTGGAAAATGTTATTTTTTGATAAAATATGTTAGTGTAGTATAATGGATTATTGTTATTTTTAAGTGAATAAATACTTAATTTTTTTCTCAGTTTTACTTTCTAATACTGTAAATATCAATAGGTATAACATATACGAACAGTTTCTTAGAGGTTCTCAATAATTTTTAAGAGTGTAAAGGGGTCCTGAGACCCAAAAATTTGAGAACTGCTATCTTAGATTATTTTGGTACCCATCTTCTTTACAGTACCTTACATAGCACTGCATGTTACACACATGCTGGTATGCTCCCTTACTGGACTCATAGCAGATTTGAGAAGGAAGCTATTAATGAAACAAATACTGTGTAAACCTTGGTCTCAGGCCATACTTGATCAGAAAATATCTGGAAGCTATAACCAGACTCAGAGTATCTAGTCTTCTTAAGAAACTTCTCAGTCCTTTGGCAGGTACTTCAAGATAACCTCTCACAATACCAGCCATAGGTAGCAATTTGGTATTTGATTCCAGCAAAGAACATTTACCTGTTTGTTCTTTTAAGATTTTTTTCCTTTAGTTCTCTAACCTAAATCTTGTCCTTGCATAGGTGAGCCACCATATCACAATCTGAGTTTATATGGCCTCAAGACAAAGTCACATTATAGTCAATGCACTACAACAAAAGTCTTACTAAAACAAATCTTTCCAAGTCCCACTATATGACCTGTTTATTTCAACCAGTATTTAATAAAATAAAACCATTTGGATAGTCTCTTGGAGTCCCTTTGTAACAGGATTTGAGATGCTGTATAAAATCCTAACCAGATGACTCAATCATTATTTAAATGATATTTAACTGATACCTCCATCCATAAAATTATTTGAAATTTTTCCTTGGAGTGCTTCCCCTCACCTTGGTGTTGAGGCTACTAGCAATAAAGCTTATTGTTTCTTTCCCTAAAGGAGTGCTCAGATTGCTGACCTACAGCAGAAGCTGCTGGATGCAGAAAGTGAAGACAGGTCCAAACACCGCTGGGAGAATATTACTACCATTCTGGAAGCCAAGTGTGCCCTGAAATATTTAATTGGAGAGGTAAACATCACTCTTCCTACCAGCAATTAGGGGTCTGGCTTGGGTAGGTTGAAATAAGATGTTAGCCTGGAATACTGTCATAGTGTTATTGCCACTTTTCATGATAGAAACCATAATGACACTAACATTATAGAAACCATTTTATAGGTCAAGGTTGGTATGAGCAAGTACAGGCCGGTTACTTGGAAAAATATGATATGACTTGAAAATTGATACCTGTCATGCCTGGCATAGCAAGTGCTCAATAAATGTTCTCTGTTATTATTAGGAAAAGATCAGGATGCCATGGTAGGCCACTGGTTAAACATAAACTATGATACTGTACTACTTTTTAAAATACCTATGAGATATATATTCAAAAAGTTGAAGATACAATCTAGGAAAGAGAAAACCTAATCATATTTTGACATGTAAAGATTCATCTTAAGGAAAATCCATCTTCACTGACCTTAAAATAATATACTATCTTACATTGTCATAAGACGAATTAAAGTTGATCACCTCTGGTGATTGAGGCATTTTCATGCCTCAGTCACAAACTTCGACTCTGCAAGTTGTAGCAGAGCTATCCTTTATACATTTTTGTGTTGGGTTAGCAGATTTGTCCTACTAAGGAAATCCTGATTAGTCGTGTGAACACTGGTATTTATGATGTTCAACATCTGGGCTAGTAGAGAACGTAAAACTAGGCCAGCACAGGATATCAATCTAGCCTGGACAGCCAGATCTGCAGTCTTAGCTAATGGGTCTATGGGTTCTGACATGTGAACACAGCCATTCTGAGATGGGACATAATTGGCCATAAGGGTGTGTCCTTTGGATTTCTCTTTAAATTAAGGAAGAACTTCTTAATTATCAGAATTTGGAGTTGTCAGATACTGTTTATGTTAGGTTTATTCTTGCCTTGAGGGAGGCAGGAGATTAAATTACGTTAGTGATGGCTTCTAGCTCTAAGATATCTATCTCAACAGAAAAAGGGGCTCTTGGCCTTGGTAGTGTTGTTACTATTCAATGGTAGAATCCATGTGCCATGAAAAAATAAGAATGGACTTAGACATAGAGGAACTTTTCTCAATCCATTTCAAGAAAACTGACATTTTCCTGCCTAATGAATGGGGAAAGGTGGCCATTCTCCAAATAAACTGATGTGCTTTTATCCCTTCCAGCTGGTCTCCTCCAAAATACAGGTCAGCAAGCTTGAAAGTAGCCTGAAACAGAACAAGGCCAGCTGTGCTGACATGCAGAAGATGCTGTTTGAGGAGCGAAATCATTTTGCTGAAATAGAGACAGAGCTACATGCAGAGCTGGTCAGAGTGGAGCAACAGCACCAAGAGAAGGTAAACCCTGGGAAGCCAAAAAGCTATATTGAGAAACAAACTATTGTTGCTTTTTGTTGTTCGTTAAAAAAAAAAAAAAATAGTAGGGGGCATAAAGTTTTCTTCAAAAGACCATGTAGTCTTTTATAAATTTTGCAAATAAGAAACCTGAAACAGAGAGAAATGACTTGCCTAAGTTTATATATACCGGTGACAATGCCTCTTAGCCTTCAACTTTAATACCAAGATTAACATTGCTGATAAGCATTGTGGCTGTGCTTACTACTTCAAGCCATGAGAGCAAAGGAGAACAGTTTACTTCTAAATCACAGAGGAGTCATCTGGATGACTACTTGGACTAAGCCAGAATTCCTTTTTCCTCTTATTCCTTTGGTCCCATTGGGTTGTATCTTTCTCTAGGTGCTGTACCTTCTCAGCCAGCTACAGCAAAGCCAAATGGCAGAGAAGCTGCTCGAGGAGTCAGTCAGTGAAAAGGAACAACAACTGTTGAGCACCCTGAAGTATCAGGTATGATAAGGAGGCAAAGGTCTCCAGAGATGGGTTCCACAAGGCTGACTGAGAATCCTATCTGATTTAGACCATTGTACTTGCAGCAGAGAGTAATTAACTACTGAAAAAAGGTTTATAATGGTAGCCTCTATTGCCTTTTGGCCCTATTTGATCAATTTAGGGGTATTTAGAATGTAGCCACACATAAAATAACCTCCTTTTTGGTACAGAAATGACAGTACATACTCCATACCAGACTTTGAGGCCTCCTGAGACTTTGCCTCCACCCTGAGCTCTAAAGAGTTGAGAAAGTTAAATCATCCAGTAAAATCCTAGGGGCATTCAGCTGCCTCTTCCTGAGCTTGTTCTTCTGAGTTGAGTCCTGACGTGTTTGTAAAATGCCTGGGGTCTGAATTTCCAGAGGCTGGGAACACCACACCCTTTAGTAGCATGTTGGAGCACTGTTTTATCCAACTTAGAATCTTTTTCCTGAATCACCAGTCTCTATAGTTGCTTTGGCACCTCCCACTAAAGACATAACCAAACTAGTTAAGGTCGTATGCATGAATCCAGTTGTCTTATGTGGCAGGAAGTTTAATTAGGCTTATTAGAGTAGCAAGTAAACTACCTAGTTTGTGTTGAGAAGGGTGAACAAAAGCATCTGTAGACTTCAAAGAAACAGAGCTAACTCTCCGTTGTGGGTTTCTTAATCAGCATCCTGATGTGAATAAGGGATGTGAGGCTAGAGAATAGAAAAGAAGAAGGAAGGTGTGTGGGGCAGAGCCCATGGTTCCTGCGAGTGTGGTCAAGGCTGCTTGGGAGCGTTGGAATAGAAGTGGCATTCAGGACACCTAGGAACTGGTGGGAATCAGGCATTTTTCTGGGTGCCAATGCCTGTTGCACAAAAACCATCTGCTGCCAGCAACTTGGCAGCAGTATGTTTTCATCTATGTGAGTTGTCTGGTAACCCACATGTAGTGCCCAAAATAACCCCACCTATCACTGCACTATCTGGAAATAGGATGAAGAACTTGAGAAGATGCGAGAAGTGTGTGAGCAAAATCAGCAGCTTCTCCGAGAGAATGAAATCATCAAGCAGGTGATATAGCTTCCCACCCACTTAATAAGCCCTGGGAGACCCTGTTGCAACTGAGGCCAGCTCTTGAGAGCAGCCCTGAGTATGATGACTTGGCTGTATTTTATGAGATCTACATCAAGTTTCCATGTGATATAGTCATGTGCATTTCAAAATGGTATAAACATACATTTTTAAATTTGCTCTTTTCTGAATCTAATACTGACCTTGTAAAGTGGGAGTCCTTCGACCTACTTTATTATTACCCTGCCTCGCTTTACTATGACTTAAAATTAAGCTAGCTTAGGAATCTTTATGTTTTAGCCATGAACACTCTCAGAAGCTGCCCTGCAATGTACACTTTGTCTCTTCTTTTCAAATAGAAACTGACCCTCCTCCAAGTAGCCAGCAGACAAAAACCTCATCTTCCTAAGGATACCCTTCTATCTCCAGACTCTTCTTTTGAATATATCCCACCTAAGGTAAACTTCTCAGTGCCTGTGATACCTTCGCATAGCCAAGGTTTGGGGTGAGTGTGCTAAAATCACCTTTTAAGAAGAGGTTGAGAGTTAAAATTCCCAAATTCCAGCATCTCAGTTTTCCCTGGAGTCCCAGATACAACTACAGTACAATCTTGAGGCATTCTCCCTCCCCAGAAGGCTAACTTTTGGCCATGTACAGGCATTATGTAACACAACTGAGGAGGAGGAATAGGAGAAAAGAGCAGTGTTCAGCTGTCCATCCAAAGATACTTATCTCATCATAGCATGAATCCTTCCTTCCTCCCTCAGATTGCTCAGCCTCTATCCCTTCAAAGACTCTGCAAGGCCAAAGGCTAAAGCAGAGTTTCTTCTGATTGGTAAAGCCAAGTGGGGTATATTTGAGGGAGTCTGAAATCTCTGCTCTGAGAATATAGCTGGCAGCAGCTACTGGGAAGATATGATCCACATGTATTTTTTGTTATTTTTATTAAATAACCATTCCAAACCTTTTTTCTCAGCCAAAGCCTTCCCGTTTTAAAGAAAAGTTCCTGGAGCAAAGCATGGACCTTGAGGATCTAAAATATTATTCAGAGCATTCTGTGAATGAGCCTGAGGACGGTAATGGTGATGGTGACGATGGGGATGATGAGGAATGGAAGCCAACAAAATTAGTTAAGATGTCCAAGAAGAACATCCAAGGGGTAGGAGACAGCTCTCATCCCTGTGAGGGGTTGCAGTCATTAGTCTTCACTACCAGTGGGAATATGCCGGCCCCATACCCTGCACCCGAGCCCCTCAATCCTGTTCAGAGGCATTGGCTGCACTGAGGGGTGCTTGTTGAGCCAGCTCTGTATGGAACCCGGGGCTAATAGAGAGGGCTATCTGAGTGCACAAGGTGCCTCCCTTCATGTTTTCAGGTTCTTACCATCTGAACAGGTAGTAGTGTTCTATACCATTTCATTGAGGCTGGTTCCAAAGTGATCATAATAATCCTTCACATTTTTATAGCACTTTACAGTTTATAAACCATTCTTATATATGTTATCTCTTTTCATTGTCACAAAAAATCCAGCGAGATATTTATTATTTGCATTTTACAGGTGGATCTGAGACCCACAGGAGGGAAATGACCTTGCCCAAGGTCATAAAACCAAGTGACAGTCAGGACTTGAAACCAAATATTCCGACTCCAAGTCCAATTTATTTCTACCACATCATGGTCATCTCAGTAAAAATTACAGACCAGAAGCTGAGTGGGA
This sequence comes from Diceros bicornis minor, assembly GCF_020826845.1. Classification (NCBI taxonomy): domain Eukaryota; kingdom Metazoa; phylum Chordata; class Mammalia; order Perissodactyla; family Rhinocerotidae; genus Diceros; species Diceros bicornis. The sequence continues at coordinate 63,769,544 of NC_080781.1, forward strand.
ACTTTATCTTCCTTGCCTAATAGAGTGATTTTGCTCACTAGGCTAAGGGGCAACGGGAATTATAGAAAAGGCTAATAATTAAGATTGAACACACCAAGTTAAGGCTAGTTAGGAACAATCTGACTTTGAGGCATGCTTTATTTACTTATACAATAATAGTCCTACGTAATTATCAAACCTAGATGTTTTATGTTGAAACATTAACTTCCCAGGCACTATAGTTCACCACTACCCCAACTGTGCCCTGCAGCCACATTCATTTAAGGAAAACAGTTCACAAATTACCCTAGCTGGCTTCCTGGAAGGTTGCTTGATTTCTTTAGCTGATAGCATGTCACTTGGGGAACTGAGCCTTATAAAGCCACAACACCAAAGAGAAGCAAGTCGTGAGGAATGGACAGTCATGGTGGCATTAAGTCATTTAGAAAGAGTCATCAGGAATGTAACATATCATGTGCTGTTAGTGGGACTAAGAGCTCGTCCTTAGCCTCAGGGAACTTATAATCTAATGGGAAAACAAGGCAAAGAAATAGAAGCACGCCGTAGAACCTCGGCATAGTCATCTCAGGGAGATGGACTAAGAGGTTTTTAAGAGTGACTATAAAGCCAAACCAAGTAGACATAGATTAAGTAGATTAAGAAGATGCCATGAAAGAGATGACTATTGCTATATTATAAAACAGAAAGGGAAATACAGTCTTGGGAGCAACTGGGAGACCATTTATGGCACGATAAATAGCATATTGCAAAGACTTGGATGTAGAGATAGTAGTGGGACAGAGGATTGAGACGCTTAGAGAAAATGGGGCAGAATATGTCTGGCTTTTATTCACTTACTCAATATTATGGACGCTTTACTGTGGTTGAAGTAGAGAGCATGAGCTGAATGTGTATGAAAAGGTCAGCTAAGTAATAGTAAGCAGAGTTGAGAAGTACACACAGAAACAAATGTAAAGGACCTAAAAGCCCTGGGAAGGAGTTTCCAAATATGAAGCAAATACGGGTATACTTGTCCTCAAGGAAAGTTTATTATATGTATTATAGCACTGTTGCTCTAAGCTTAAAAAGGAAATATAGAAGTATAGCAAAAATTGTAAGTAAATAATATTTGCTATCAATGATAAATCCTATGTCTAAACAGTGAGAGATGATTCTTTTCTAAGCTTTTTCCCTGATTTTATAACTTGAAAAGAGAATATAACTGGGCTTTAAGAAGAGCAAGTTGGCATACAATCTAATTTCTCCCTTTTGGCAACCGTGAAGTACATGGATGCTATGACTGCTCTTTGATCAGACTGCTCATAGACACATTAGCAGTAGACCTTGATGCTTTGCATGAAGGCCATCCTGATTATTATTGTTTCAACCCAGCTGAAGCGGGCTGCTATCCTCACTAGGTTACTGCAAAGGAGACTGCAGCAGGCACCAAAATGATGACTTGTCCAAAGCTAATGCTGAAAAAGTAGGCTTCCTCACTCAGCCATGTTTCCTGTAGGTACTAAGGAGATGCTGGGGGATAAGCCATGTGCTATAGTAAAAAATGTAATAGCTTAGAAGCCAGTTAGACATGAGTTCTAGTCTTGAGTTTGCCACTGGTTAATTGGATGACTTTAAGCAAGTCACTTAATCTCCCTAGACCTCAGATTCCTTATCTATGTAATGAAGAGATTAAACTGGAATAGATGATGTATAAGGTCCCTTCCAGCACTAATATCCTGAGTCAAAGTAACAGTCAAAGTTGTATAAATGGGTTTTGTTGTTGTTGTTTTTAATAAATGGGTTTTAATAATACTACCTTTATATGGTGTTATATGGTATCTTAGAAGTTAAAAGAAAAAGTATATGCAAAAGTACCTTGTGAAGGATAAAATACCATGCAGGTATTATTATTAAAGCACTGTAAGCATTTTACAAATATTCTTATTTGTCCCCTTTGGGAGAAAACAGGGAGCAGGTATTCTTGTCTCTACCTTAGTGATGAAAGAATGGAGATGAACTAGGATGAAATGACTTGTCCAATGTCATACCAAGTATTAAATATAGGACTAGAGCCTCCTAATTCCTAGCCTGGTATTCTTTATGTTAAATTTTTTACCTGATCTTATCATTCTGAGATACAGTGTAACACTGAAATCAGTGCTAGAAGAATTAAAGATTCTAAAGCAATAGTTCTCAACCCTGGCTGTACATTAGAATCCCCAAGGGAACTTTTAAACACAGGGAGCCTGGGACCCCACCCCCAGATATTCTGAATTAATTGGTCTGAGGTGGGACCTGGCCTTTTTGAAAAGCTCCCCAGAGATTTCTTATGTACAGCCAGGGTTGAGAACCACTAGCTTAAAGGAACCCCACAGGTCTTTCAGCTTTACTTCCCACTCTATATAAAGAATCCCTCTATTATAGTGGTTCTCAGCTATGGTATTGGGACGTGCTAATGGGTTGCCAGCAGTTGTGATAGGCACACATGTACACACACACATCCCACATGTATATATATTTGCCGTTATGTCTGTGGCAAGGTCATGCTCCCTCTCTTACATTCTGATCTGCGTCCTGGTGTGAGAGAGAATAGGATTAAGTTATAGCTGGTGCACATGGCATTCATGTGAATACATCTGTCATGTGTGTCATGACTGTTCTATAATACCACTACCAGCTGTTTCTCTAGCCTCTGCTTGCTTGAAAACTTCTAGTAGAGGGAAGCTCACAGTCTCACAGGGCAGCCCATTGTATTCCACTAACTGTTAGAAGGTAGTTCCTTGTTGAGCTAAAATGTGCTATCCTATAAATCATCCCAATGGGTCTTGGCTAGGTAAAAGTCTAATTGTTCTTCCTTATGACAGCGCTTTAGATACCACTCTCATACTATTATCCTTTTGGATAAAATAGAGACACATGGACAGGGGGATAGAGTGTTTTTGAGGCATATAGATGAATTTGTAAATGGTCAGAGGATCATACCCAGCCTATAGCAATCAATGGATCATTGTCATCCCGGTGAGGTGTCTCTAGGACATGTCATAGAACTGTCTTTTGCCCTGTTTTATTCAAAGAAGCAAAGATTTTTTTTATTATAATGTCCAGTGCTAGCAAGGGTGACTAAGATAGGCATTCCTGTCTCTTGCTGTTAGGAATGTAAATTGGTATACCTTTCTGGAAGGCAACTTGAAAATATGTATCAAAAGCCTTAAAAATGTTCCTATCCTTTGGCCCAGTAATTATACACATAGGAATTTATACTGAAAAAATAGTCATTGGTATGTAAAAAGATTTATTCATTCAACAAATCTTTTTTTTTTTAAAGATTTTTTATTTATTTATTTATTTATTTTCCCCCCAAAGCCCCAGTAGATAGTTGTATGTCATAGCTGCACATCCTTCTAGTTGCTGTATGTGGGACGCGGCCTCAGCATGGCTGGAGAAGTGGTACGTCGGTGCGCGCCCGGGATCCGAACCTGGGCCGCCGGCAGCGGAGCGCGCACACTTAACCGCTAAGCCACGGGGCCGGCCCCAACAAATCTTTTTTGAGCACCTAACTATGTATCAGGCATGTTTCTAGGTGCTGAGGATACAAGAAACAAGACAGGTAAGATCCTTGGCCTCATGAAACTGAAGACATTCTTGTGGAGAGAGACACACAGTGACCAGGAAAACAAATAAAAAATTTTAGATGATGATAAGAGATAAAAAGAAAATATAGTGAAGTCATAGGAAAAGACTACTTTAGAAGAGTGCTTGGGAGAGGCCTCTCTGAGGAAGAGATATTTAAGCTGAGATCTGAACAAAGTGAAGGAGAAAGTCAGGAAAAGAATCAGAGGAAGAACATTTCAGGAAAAGGAAACAGCAAATGCAAAGACCTCGGGGCAGGAATAAGCTTGGTTTATCAAGGAGCAGCTGAAAAGGCCAGGGTGGCTGGAGTATTTTGAGAAGTGGGAGAGAGTAGTACAAGGTCAGGTCAGAGGGGTAGTCAGGGGCCAGATCGTGGAGGGCCTTGTCAATCATGGTAAGATTTGGATCATATTTATGTACCAGGATATTCGCTGTAACATGATTTATAACAGCAAAACAATCTTAATATTTAACATTAGGAGACTGGTTACATAAATTGACATTTCCATGTTGAAATACTATATACAACTATTAAATATTAAAAATCATGGTGTGACTCAAATTTTATAAAGTGGTGTATATTATTCTCATAATCAGAAAAAAAAGATGTTATAATGGTTTCTTTCACCTTCACAACTACAGAACAATGGTGATGGTTGTCATATGAAAGAGACTTAAGGGCTTGAATTTAACTGTAAACTCAGTATGAATCCACAAAGATATGACAAGGGAAAAAAAGCTACTGTGATTTTAGGCCTCATTAACAGGACTATTAGGTGCATAACAAGGGAGGTGTTTGTCTCCATCTGCTTCACAATGGTCACACCACATTTAGAAAGTTATGCTCATTTCTGGGTGTCACAATTAAATATGAATTTGAGCAAATTGGTGTATAGGCATGGTGGTGAGGGTTCCTGGAAACCATGTCATGTGGCGAATCATTGAGGGAGCCAAGTATATTTAGCTTTGAGAGTATTTGGACAGAGTGGGACTGGGCAGTGAAAATTATGCTCAGGGTTTGAATAACTATGCTGTGAAAGTGGGGTTAAACTGATTCCATGTCATTCCAGAATGGCAGAATTGGGTCCTGTGGTCAGAAGTTATGTAGAAACTATTATCATCTCAAGATAAATAGAGCTTTGGATAATTAGACTAAGGATGTTAGAGAGGGGCTTCATACATCAAATCAGACTTTAGATGGTCACTGAGGTCTCTTCTGACTCTACTTCTTCATTCTGTGAGCTCTGCCACCTATGTTTATTCCAAGCCAAACTATCCCACTTTCTTCCACCACTTGTCTTATAACATCGCTTCCTATAATGCTGGTCACTGGCCTCTTTTTTGGTTTTTTTTTTTTTCCCCCCCAAAGCCCCAGTAGATAGTTGTATGTCATAGCTGCACATCCTTCTAGTTGCTGTATGTGGGACGCGGCCTCAGCGTGGCCAGAGAAGCAGTGCCTCAGTGCGCACCCGGGCTCTTTTTTGTTTAATGTCCTCTTTATTAAACACATATGCACAGTGAACTCCTGAATGTGTGCCCAAGGAAACATGTTTATTGATTAAATGACTTTAATACATGGAAAGCACTTATAACAGTGCCTGGCACAGGTTAACGTCAGCTATTACTATTGCAGCCTTGTTGGTAAGTGTGAAATATGGCACTGTGAGGGATAAGGACAAATTTTGGCATGTTAATAGAGTGACAATGAATAGAACTGGAGCTACACATGTCAACAGATAATAAGATACCATTTACCTAAAGTTTAAAAACATGTAAGACAATTCCTTATATTTTTTATGAAAACTCATATGTGGGAAAAGACATGCATGGGAATAATAAACACCTAATTCAAGAGACTTTGCCCCTAGGAGGGAGGGAGGCGAATGGGATCAGTAAAGGATAGACGGGAGGCTTCAGTTATATCTGTATTTTACTTATTAAGGGAGGGGTGGGGGGCATGAATGGGTTTTTTTTTTAATTCTCTATGCTTTAAATGCCTGAAAAAATTATGGCATCCTAACTTGGGATACATTATTTCAGATGGGGTCTGACTGGCCCAGGGGACAGTGAAGCAGTTATTCCCCATGATTTCTGAACTCCAAGTTTCTACCTGACTGCATTTCCTTTTTGACAACTGTTTCACACTGTGGACTCATGGAGTTTGATAACATCTCAAATCCCTAGGCCTTTTTATTTATTTATTTTTTTGTGTGAGGAGATCAGCCCTGTGCTAACATCCGCCAATCCTCCTCTTTTTTTTTGCTGAGGAAGACGGCCCTGGGCTAACATCTGTGCCCATCTTCCTCCACTTTATATGGGACACCGCCACAGCATGGCTTGCCAAGCAGTGCGTCGGTGCGCGCCCGGGATCCGAACCAGCAAACCCCGGGCCGCCGCAGCGGAGCGCGCGCACTTAACCGCTTGTGCCACCGGGCCGTCCCCCCTAGGCCTTTTATGCACAAACAACTCTTAAGCCAGGTCTCCCCCCATATTAAATTTGTATGGCTGATTTGGGGGGAACTTACATTTATCCCTGTTACAACTTCTTTCTACTTTCAGCCATAATTCCAGCCTGTCAAAATATTTTTCAATTGTGATTCTGTTATCTTACATATTAATCATCCTTCCAGCTTTGTGTTGTTGTTACAGCTAATAAATATGCCTACCTTATAAACTGGTTATGAGATTAAATGAGATTTTATATTTATGTATATGAAAATACTCTGAAAACTGTAAAGTGCTATACAAATGTAAATGATTTATTGCGTATCATCAGTAATTTATTAAAATGCTGAATGATTAAAGTGCTGAGGACAAAGCCCAGACTGACACTGAACAAACTGTAAAAATGTGAATTGGATGAAAGTACAGTTAGGTAGATCTAAAGATATCGAGCAACTATACTCAGTCCTTAAATATGCCTAACTCCACTACTATCCAACTCGCAGTTCTTCACTTTGCCCATAAAATTATCATGAGAGTCTTTGTCAGTTGTCCTGCATTATTATGGTATCCCTCTGATCTGTCTTTCAAGTATACTGTCCAAAAAAGAAAATGGATTTGTCTGGCATGACTTGCTCTTAGTAAACCCATGGTGGTTCTTGATGATCATTGTTTCACTAAAGAAGGGAGGACTGAGGAGATAGAAGCTTGGTAAAGGTGATGGTACTTTCCACTTTTTTTTTTTTTTTTTTTTGAGAAAGGCTTAAAAATGAAGGGAAGGCACTTTAAACTAGTTTTCTAATGCTTTCAGTAATGTGTCTTTCTACAAACCTGTTTTGCAGTGTTCCTGCAAGGGCTGGTGTGGGAACAAGCAGTGTGGGTGCAGGAGACAAAAGTTGGACTGTGGCGTGGACTGCATCTGTGACCCCACAAAGTGTAGGAACCGTCAGCAAGGCAAGGTAGGATCAGTGCTATTGCCCCTCCCCCTTTCTTCAGACCTCCCATTAGTTTCTGCTCTTTTCTTCTACCTTCCATCCTGAAACCTGGAATCTCCTGCACAGCTCTTCCTGCCGTTCTCCTTCCCTCTGCAACCAGAAAGAGAGACATTTCACTTCTTTTTTTTTTTTTTAATTTTTATTTATTTATTTTTCCCCCAAAGCTCCAGTAGATAGCTGTATGTCATAGCTGCACATCCTTCTAGTTGGTGTATGTGGGACACGGCCTCAGCATGGCCGGAGAAGCGGTGCCTCGGTGCACGCCCGGGATACGAACCCAGGCCGCCAGCAGCGGAGCGCGCGCACTTAACCGCTAAGCCACGGGGCCGGCCCATGAGACATTTCACTTCTTAATCCTTCTGCCTCACTGCTAGGCTGTCCACATCCCTTTCAGAAACCACAGCCCTTCCCAGGAGATTCCTAAGGATGTAGCTCCCCACCCCAGCCTTGGCTGTAAAGTTTCTGTACAGTTTCTGAGGCAGGAACAAGGAACAGGAAAGCAGGCATTTACAGGTGTATAGACATGCAGGATCAAAGTAGTCCAGAGGCTTAGCTGGAACCATATGGGCTATGTTCTGAGGTGGCAGCTTCCAGGAAGGAAGTTAATCCTTCTGACATCTTGAGACATTGGTTACTTAGACCCTCTCCTTGGGAACCAGCTATTCCATGGCTCTAGGAAAAGACCCACAGGAACTTGGTCTTTCTAACAGTCACTGTCGTGAGCCAAGTTACCTGTAGCTGTCCTCCTTCTATTGCTCCCAGGAATAGCAAACTCAGAGAGAGAAAATGTATGCTGAGGAGGGCAGCACCAAGCAGGTCAGATCATACTTGCCTTACGCCTACCTGTGCCCATGGCAAAAGCTCATTCCTACAGCTCTCTACGTGACAAACAATAATTCTGGCAAGCTCAGTCTAACGATCATTCATCATGCATTTCTTGAGCATCTACATGTGAACAGTTTTGCCCTGGGTCTTCTATTAAAAACACTTCTAAGGTAGGTAGCCATTAGAGGACTAAAATGGCAAGCTACAGGTTAGGCTAAGAATCGTAGAAGTAGCAGAGAGCTTAGGCTTCTCTATGCCTGTGTTTTTTTTTCAGTTTAGATTTTAGAGTCCTATGGTGGCTCCATGGAAGTGCCTCCAGGCGTAGAAGCATGGCCTGACTCAGTTTGACCCCATGTCAACCAAAGCAACTTGCTCTTTATGTGTTTACATAATGGGCTTCCTTTTAGGATTTAAGTTGTAAAAACCACTGATCTAGTCCATTGCTTCCATTTTACAGAGAAGGAAACTAAGGCCCAGAGATAAGCTTAAGTGATTCACATTATATTACACAGCTGGTTATGACAGCTAAGATTAGCCCTCAGGCTTCCTGACTCTTAATCCAGTTCTGTTTCCATGACAACAGGCTATAATTCTAATCCAAGCTCTACCATAGAGTCTCCTTGTTACCTAAGTAACTTCTTCTCTTGGCCTCAGTTTCCTTCTTTGAAAGGAAAACTAATACAGACAACACCCTGTAGAGGTGCTAACAAGGATATTGCAGATGGTAAAGGGGGGAAGATTAATCAAAGAAATGACCAGGGCTTGGTCATTTTTTTAAGCCTTGCCTTATGATGTCTCCTGTGCCACTATCCTACGTATCCCTCTGCCTTCAGAAGCTGCCATGAAGCACTGCGACCTCCCCAAGCAGAGTCTCCCTAAGACTTGCTTAGACTGATTGATGAGGCCCTCGGAGCTGGTACTTCACTGGTTGAAGGGGAGCAGACTGATTTTGTAACCCTGGTAGCTGAATTTCTAATAGCCTGTCTGCTTGATTCTCAGGATAGCTTGGGCACTGTTGAGCGGACCCAGGATTCCGAAGGCTCCTTCAAACTGGAGGATCCCACAGAGGTGACCCCGGGATTGAGCTTCTTCAACCCCGTCTGTGCTACTCCCAACAGCAAGGTAGGTGGGCTAAAAAGCAGGCATTTCCTACTATATTAGCGTCCATCTCTGCATTAGCTATGACAGAGAGTGGTGGGAGAAAAGGGGTAAAGGTACAATCCACTTGCTGGGGACTGGGAATCGGGCATAGGCTGGAGTCTGTTTTCTTCCACAGAGCAATCTTAGGGGACACCTCGTTCTACTGGGAGTGTGCTGAGCATCTGTAATGACTAGGTTGGGTTAAACTTCTGCCCCTACCTGAGATCTAGTCATAGCTGCCTCTGTCCTTCCTAGATCCTGAAAGAGATGTGTGATGTGGAGCAGGTGCTGTTAAAGAAGACAGCTCCAGCTGCCTCCTCCCTTGGCCTCCCAGAGTTGATACACATGGCAACAGAATCCCAAGAAAACAAAGCTCCAGGGAAGAAAAAGAAACGAGCTCTGGCCAGCAACATCAGCTTCTTTTCTGGCTGCTCCCCTATTGAAGAAGAGGCCCACTGAAGTTGGACTCGTCATTTCTGCCCCACTCTGGCTTGGGAGATGCTCACAGCCAGAAGGGGTTTTTTAACGACTCCTCTGGATTTCAGGTTTCCTGCTGTTAAAAAAAAAAGGGACAGCATGTTACTGAAAGGGAGGGAAAATTTTTGGATGTTGGCCCTCAGTCTCCAGTCCCCCAGCCCCAGACTACTACTCTCTTTTCTCCAGGAAGGTGCTAAGCCACCTGCTGAAGCGAGGAGCAACTGACCTTCCTGACAACTCATCAGAACCAGTCCTCAGTACAATCTAGCTCTTTCTTATTTGTAAGCAGCTAAGGCTATCTCCCGACGAGGATGAGGATGAGTCTTATCTCTAGGTTATGTCAGCTTAACAGCGGAGCAAATGGCAGAGCCTGGCCTGGGTTGGAGGCCTGGCACCTATCCTTCACCCCACCTCAGGAATGGGGTTGGGATCTTTCCTGCCCTGAGCATCTCTGGATTTTAAGTGTTTTAACAGTACCCTCAATTGTCTTCCATGTTGCTGAGATAAATGAAATATTTTAAAATGTTCAAGTTAAGTAAATAAATAAATAAATCTTAGCACATCTACTGTTTGGAAAGATCCTTCTGTGCTAGAGGGAAAAATACAATTTCAACCTATGTTCCTCAGCCCCTGGGAATGCTATTAAGGAGAGTCAGTGCAAGTACCTGAGCCTCGCTGCCTTGTAGCGGCCCTCTTCCCCCAGGGGAGTATGGAGCACCATGTCATGTCTTCGTGTTGCTCTGCTACCTTAGGAAATTGCAATAACACTAGCAAAGTCAGTGGCCTGGCCTCCACGGTACAGCCTGCCTAGCCTCCAGATTTGGGAGGAAGGAACCATGTTTACTAAGTATCTCCATGCGCCTGCCACAATTTTATTTGCTTCTCACAAAAAAGTTCAAGGTGGGTAGATGGCCTTATTTTGCAGATGAGGAAACTGAGATACAGAGAAGTTAAGCAGCTTATCTAAAGTCACAAAGTTAGTGATTAATAGAGCTAGTACTTGAACCCAGGTCTAACACCAAAGCTCCTTGTGTGAGTACAGAGTGGCAGCGGCAGCCATTCCTAATGCCCTGCAGCCTGATTTCTTGGCGTAGCGTGGGTGTGGGACCACACTGCTGCCCACTGCCAGGACAGCACAGCACTGGCTGCCTGCTTTCTCCTTTGAAAGGGGAGAGGAGGGGCGTGGCTTACTCCTTACTATGCATCAGGGTTCTCCATCTCTGCTTAAAGCTAAATGGGGGCCAGCCCTGGAATGCCAAACACAGGCTGCTGACTGGCCTTGCTGCCTTCTGAGGAGTTTGCAAGCCCTGGGCTTCATATCCATGCATTCTGAATCCCAGCTCCCACACACACACACACAAAAAAGCCCCCAAAGCACCCCCCAGAACTCAGCACATTGAAAGCCAAGACTCCTCTAGAATCTACCAAAGCCCATGCAAAGGGAACTGAAGGACAGCCTGCCTAGAAGGAAGCCTGCAGGAGGACTAGGTGACTTGGCAGCCCTCTCTGGCCTCCTGCCAGCAAGCAGCCTTGCTTCTCTTTGCATATTAATGCTGAGGGAGCAAGGGAGCCTCTGCCATTGCCAACTAGAGCCCCTAGATACAATGGGAAGGCAGAGAGGGAGGGGGCGGCAGCTCTTGGCATAAGAGAGCCAGTCTTCCTTCTCACTGTTCCAAATCCAGTACATGTAGGGGGAGGGGTAAATGCGCTTTTCCCCAGAGAAGACATCCTTTCCCACCAACACTGCACTAGCCCCCAGGCTTCAAGCCACTCCATCAGCCAAAGGTAGAGAGGGAAGGTCAGTCCAGCCAGCCCCCGGCCCCCAGCCCACCGAGAACCCTGTGCTTTAGCACTAAGCTGACTCTACAGTGTGCTAGCCAGCCCTCTCCTGCCGATGGTGTAGTAACACCATCTTTTGTATGTGTTCATGTTCCAAAAGCCTGTGACCCTAACATACACTCCTCAAATGATTCTTGGAAAGAGACTTTAGATGCCTTGGGGACAAGGCAGCAGGAATGACTCAAGTCTCAGCATGCCCTGAATGAGCATCTCCTGCCTGGGGTGATGAAGGGAAGGAGAGGGCTGCTAGTGTCACCCAGAATCCAAAAGGCCCATGGGGACCCCTGGTCCAGAAACAGGGCGACCTGCTGCCCAGAGTTCAGGAAGTAGCTTACACCTCTCTCCTAGATGCACCTTGCAGAAGTGGAAGCAAGATCCCAAGAGGGAGGGGAGGCTCATGAATCAAGGCTGTCCTCCGAGGGAGGTTGAGACTAGATGCTAGACTTCCTCACACACACACACACACACACACACACACACACACACACACACACACACACACCCCTTCCCAGGGGACTGGCTGGGCCCCTTCTCCTCACTGCCAAGTTGCAAAGTTGTATGGTCACATCCCCCCAGCTTCCCGCCCGCCCATGCCCTCAGCCCTCTCCTCCCTGAGCCAGGACAAAGGCCCAGCAGTGACTGAGAAGGGAATAGGAGGAGGGACAGAGGGATGGGGAAGGCTACACAAAGGAATTCCTCACCCCAAGCCCCCTGACCGGCAGCGAGTAAAAAAACAGATCTGCTCTCTCTCCCCCTTCCTCCCTCCCATCTTCCCACCGGGCTGGGCACTGGCGATATAGCCGCTGCAGGCCTTCCGAGAGGACCCGCATAGCCTCCTCTAGGTGGCGACAGTGCCACCTGTTTGACCGGTGGGGCTGAGCCAAGGACTGGAAGAGGGAGGAGGCAGACAACTAAGAGAGGAGCTGGGAAGCAGTGCAGAGCAGAGAGCAGAGCAGAGCTGCCGTTGAGAAAAGGTGTGAGGGCTCAGGGAGGCTGGGGGGGCTACAGGCAGGAGCGGCAGGGATTGGGCCCAGGGATTGAGCAGCACCCTTGCTCAGCCCCGCTGACTGGGGTTTTTAGGCTGCTCAGATCCTGACCCCATCCTGCAGACAGCTCCTAGAGGGAGGTGGGACCCGGGAAGGCAGTGTCTGGGGTGCAGGGCCAGGACCCGAGGGGAGGCAAGAGGGGCGGATGGAGCCCCGGGCAGGCTACTACAACCCAGTCCCAGGATGATAAGAGACAGAGGCCTCCCTTTGGGATGGCTTTTTCCTGGGAGGGGAGAGGTTTCCTTCCCCCAGCCCTTCCCCCAGCTCCAGCCCTCCACCCCTCCATGCCCTCCCCTACCCCTCCTTTCCCAAGGAAAGCATAGGGTAAGAAGGGCAGTTTTAGGAGCAGCTACACCCTCCCTCCTTTTCAGGGGCCCAGCCACTGTGAACCTCTCTAAAACTCCACAGCCTCAGGGGATCCCAGATGACAAGGGGTTTGTCCCTTAGACCACACACACTTTGGGTGTATCCAGGGGCTCCTTTACATACTCAAAGTCATCTAGACACCCATTTGTATTGACAGCCACTACTGCACACGCATGTACAAATGCTGACACAAACTGCACACCCTCTCAGGTAGAATCACACACACCCAGCCTAATTTGGGGATCAGTAAGCCAACTCAGTCTTAGCCTGACTCAAAAGTGCAAGGTACAGGGATCCACTGCCCCAAGAAAACCACACCCCCACACACTCACCTTTGCCCTGTATTTGTTGCACTTTCACCAAAGTGACCTCAGAGGGTGGGGCCCCTGAAAGGGGGAAGCTGGAGGCTGGGTTCCTGGCTGGGGGGGTGGGGGGATGACTGGGCAGGGAGGGACAGGACTGGGGCGAGAGGGCTGGGGTTTTACAGGTGTGTGCGGGCAGGAAAAGGGTTCCTTCAGAAGGCTGGGAGTGACCCGGGCAGCCTGTTCCCCTCAAGTCTTCCTCTTATCGGCAGTGCCTCCAGCCCCCTGCCCCCTGCCCCCTGCCCCCTGGGAGGTGGAAACAGAGATCTTTCAGTGAGGGCTTTGTGATGTGTGCAATCTCTGTATCCATAGCAACTGGCCAATTAGCTGGGCCTCCCTTAGTGCCAGGTCAGAATTGGAACCTCTGCTTCAGGTTACTCCTGGTTCCTGGGGTGGAAGCTTCCCAACATAGGGCTGCCTGAAGCTTGGCCAGATCTGCCTCAACTTGCTGAACTGAGTTTGCCCCACCCGGGGCAGTTTCTCCTAAGTCCCTACCCTGGGTAAGCACTCAATCCCCAGAGCTGGATGCTGTTAAATGGGGAGGAGTTGGAGAGAGTGGGTGTGCATCCTGTCTGCAAAGAGGCTGGACCTCCTGGGTGTCCCACTGACTTTCCAGGTATCCAGATTACGGGGAAACCAACCCCAGAAATGTCCGCCTTTGCTCACCTCCTCATCCAATCTGGCACCCCAGGCCTGCCCTGTGACCTCCGTTGCTGAGCAGCGGCCTAGGCCTCTGCTCCTCCTCCCGGGCTCCTTAGATACACTGGGACGGAGGCTGGGATCTGCCTTCTGCCAGAGCCCCTGATGGTCGAGTGTCCCTTCCCCCAGGCCCTCACCATGGCCAAGTCCCCCGGCTGCTGCTCCGTCTGGGCCCGCTGCCTCCACTGCCTGTATAGCTGCCACTGGAGGAAATGCCCCAAAGAGAGGATGCGAACCAGCAAGGTGGGGTAGGAATGGGGGGCCAGAAGTCCGAGGCAGAGCCCTCTTGGAAGGGATAAGGAGGCCAAGTGTGCTCAGAGGCAGCTGGGGGGAAGGGGCTTTCTCTCCCCAGGAAGAAAATCTTCCTCCAATATGAAAAGAGCAGGCTGCAGAGCAGAGCAGCCCAACGCCTGGCAGGAAGCCCCCTTGAGCTGCCATTCGTTGGGGACTCTGAGCTGGAAGTGGGGATCAGCTGTGAGCTTCTCTCCTGTCCCTGTTGCAGTGCGACTGTATCTGGTTTGGCCTGCTCTTCCTCACCTTCCTCCTCTCCCTGGGCTGGCTGTACATCGGGCTCATCCTTCTCAATGATCTGCACAACTTCAATGAGTGTGTCATGGACCCCACCCCCTCCTCAGCATACATGTCAACCTACTCCCCACCCTGGGATCCTTGGGTACTCAGTCATCCCCAGCCCTGCCCAGCTCTCCTGCTACCCAACCTCCTTAGAAAATCCCTCCATGAAGTCTCCCCAACCCTTGGAGCCCCAGGCCCCATGAAGGGCTTCCTCTCACTCCCTTCTAGTCCTCTTTCTGGAATGCACCCACCCCAACCCCCTTAGACCACTGTTAAAACCCCTTCTCCCCCTCGGACACCCCCCTCTCCCCTCCCACAGATTCCTGTTCAACCACTGGGGACACTGGATGGACTGGTCCCTGGCATTCCTGCTGGTCATCTCTCTACTGGTCACATATGCATCCCTGCTATTGGTGGGCCTAACCCCCACCTCAGCCCTTCCTTCCTGCTCAGCTCTACCCAGTCATTCTAACCCTGGCCACTGAAGGGAGGGTAGGAGGGAGGTGTCAGACTGGGAAGCCCACCTCAGTAATCCCTCTTGGCACCTCATTGCTCCCACCACCCTCTGCCCCCAGCTCCTGGCCCTGCTCCTGCGGCTCTCTGGCCAGCCTCTGCGTCTGCACAGTGTCCACAAGGTAGAGTGGGGATGGGAGTGAGCGAGAGACGGGGCCACTAGGCCCAGCACTTGGCCAGCTATTTGCCAAGGACTTCATTATTCTATCCTGGGGCTTGAGCTCAGGGCCTGAAGCCCAGCAACTATTTATTGAGTGAAAAAAGAAAAGTGGATGAGTCAGGGAAAGGGAATGGTCCTGTTTTTATAGTGAGGGGGCAGCCCAGGTAGTCATGAGCCCAGGTTGACACAGAAGGCCCCATTCATCCCTGGTCCCCCAGGTGCTGCTGCTCCTCATTATGCTTCTTGTGGCCGCTGGCCTTGTGGGACTGGACGTCCAATGGCAGCAGGAGTGGCGTAGCTTACGTCTGTCATTGCAGGTGAGTGGCTGGTCTCCAGTGCCTAGGTGGGAGCCTCGGCCTGTGGCCAACCCCAGGACACATCTTGCTCTCTGGTCCCCCACGACTGCAAATAGCTCTGAACTCCAAAGTCAGGTCCTAGGAGGAGAAGGGGAGGGGCACTAGGGAGAAGAGCCCCCCTCACCAGCTCTTGTCCACAGGCCACAGCCCCATTCCTTCATGTTGGAGCAGTTGCTGGCATCACCCTCCTGGCCTGGCCTGTGGCTGATACCTTCTACCGTATCCACCGAAGAGGTGCCAACTCCACTCCCCCACACACCCTCCCTGGCCATCGATGCTGCTGCCTGCTGCTGCCTAGTTTCCCTCACCTGCACTCTGTTTTCTGCCCCCAGAGCTCAGCTGTTGCCCTTTCTCCATAGCCTGTCCCCTACTCCCCACAGGTCCCAAGATTCTGCTACTGCTCTTATTTTTTGGAGTTGCCTTGGCCATCTACTTGGCCCCCCTGTGCATCTCCTCACCCTGTATCATGGAACCTAGAGACTTACCTCCCAAGCCTGGGCTGGTGGGACACCGAGGGGCCCCCATGGTGAGTGTTGGGCAGAATGCTGGCAGGGCGGGGAGGGTCTGCTCCTCTGGGCTGCAGCGGCCAAACCTGTGGGTTCCCAGGCTCCCATCCTTCCCTGCTACCTCCTCACCAATTCCCTTTCCCAGCTGGCCCCCGAGAACACCCTGATGTC
The DNA here is from genome assembly GCF_020826845.1 of Diceros bicornis minor. NCBI lineage: Eukaryota > Metazoa > Chordata > Mammalia > Perissodactyla > Rhinocerotidae > Diceros > Diceros bicornis. The sequence goes on from NC_080781.1 coordinate 63,785,623, forward strand.
TCTGCGGAAGACAGCTGAATGTGGAGCTGCTGTGTTCGAGACCGACGTGATGGTCAGGTGAGGGAAGCCGGGGGGCTGAGGGACAAGCAGAGGAGCTCTGGAAATGATGACCAGCCCCAGAGCTTGGCCCTCCGACACCCCTTGTACCCTCAGCTCCGACGGGATCCCCTTCCTCATGCATGATGAGCACCTGAGCAGGACCACAGATGTGGCCTCTGTGTTCCCAACCCGAATCACCACCCACAGCAGCGACTTTTCCTGGGCTGAACTGAAGAGACTCAATGCTGGGGCCTGGTTCCTAGAGGTGAGGACAGCCTCTGGGAACAGGCAGCCACCTGCAGGGGCACTCAGGGCAGAGTTCCTTCATTGATAGGCATTTGCTGAGCCCTGTGCTGCGCAATAGGTATACAGTCTCTGCCCTCAAGTCACTCCCTCCTTGTAAAGAAGAGAGTCTAGGCAACAGGCTCTCAGAATATGAAACCTAGAGCATAACGATATCTTTACTGGGTAGAGAGGAGAAAGAGAGAAGTCACTGTTTGGCAGGGTGGGTGCAGGAGAGGATCAAGAGTGGTTTCACAGGAGAAGACGCCTGAGCAACGTATGAAATGAGAGTGGTTTTTAAGATGGGCAAGGCAGGGAATGGGAATTCTAGTCAGAGGGAGGAGCATGTGTAAAGCCCAGAAGGATGATGAAGTGTTTCCAGGGAACAAAAAGTGGCTCAGTGCAAGTGGGAGATAAAATTCATGGGAGTAGTGGGAGGTGAGACTGGCAGGGGGAGCAGAGGCTTGGAGGGCTTTGAATGCCAGGCCAAAAAGTGTGGACCTCAATCTTGCAGGTGATGGGAAATATTTAAAGAGATACTTTACGTTTTCAGTTCCTCTTCTTCTGATTACAACAGTAATACATGTTCCTTGTAAAAAAAAAGTAAAACATCAGAGAAATAACCTAAAAATTGAAAAGTCTCCCATAATCCAACTGCTCTGAGATATTTACTGTTAACAGTGGGTACATATTCCATATATACATATACGTACATATGTACATATATATGTATACACACATACATATATATGTATACAGACACATAGATATATACATATACTTTTCATTTTGCACAAATAGGATCACTCCATTTATTCTTTTGCAACTTGCTTGCTTTCTTTTTCCAATTAACTCTATACATGATGGTATATCAGAGTGATTAAGAGCAAGGGATGTCTGGGTTTGAATCCTGCCTTCACCACTTACTAGCTGTGTGAGCCTGGGCAACATTCCTTAGTCTCTCTATGCTTCATTTTCCTCATCTGTAAAATGGGAATAATAACAGTACCTACCTTGTAGGATTATGGGGAGGATTAAATAAATTAATACTCATAAAGTACTTCTAACACTGCCTGGCACATAGTAAATTCTTAATAAATGTTAGATTGCTCGCTTTTTCCATGTCAGTGATTAGGAGGTAAGGTCATTTGTTGATTACAAGGGGAGAAGAAGAGAGTGGCAGAGGTTCAGAATAGCCCCTGGGAGGAATGGGGAGGGAGCAAATCAAGAACAAGTAAAAGGATGGCTAAGTGACACTGAGAGCAAAAAAATAGGACTACAGTGCCAACAGTCCACATGGTGTGCTCTGGCCCCCAATTCGAGGGGTGGAGAAGGCAGACAATTGTAGAATTGAATCAGAGTTTGGAATTTGTAGGGCAGGTGGTGCAGGAAAGGAGTTGAGGGTGCTGTGGAAAAGTAGTTCAAGCTGTGGATGGACCATGGGTAGGGGATGTAGGTACGGCCAGAAAGGGGCTGATGGATTGGGAGGAAACCAAGGGGTCAAGATCGCAGAGGTCTCCATTAAGACCAAAGAGAAAGTGTAGTGGGAGAGAGGAAGTTAGGAAACTGGGAGGGTAGGAGGTTGGCGTCACAGAGTGAGGTGTTAGAGTCTAGAAAAGACCACAGTTTGGGTAAAGACAGACCCTGACTCAGAGGGGGTCAGAAGCTGGACACCAAGTAGGGGAAATGAGTGAAGATGGTGAGGATGGGGGATGGCCTGGAGGCTTCTTCTGGTCTTGAAATAAATTTCTTATTCTTATAGAGGCGACCCTTCTGGGGGGCCAAGCGGCTGTCAGGCCCTGATCGGAAAGAGGCTGAGAATCAGAGAGTACCAACATTGGAAGAGCTATTGAAGGAAGCTGCAGGCCTCAACCTTTCCATCATGTTTGACTTGCGCCGCCCCCCACCAAACCACACATACCATGACACCTTTGTGAATCAGACATTGGAGACTGTGCTGAGCGCAAGGGTGCCCCAAGCCATGGTGATGTTGCCAGGACCCCAAGTGCCTGCTCTTGCCCCTCCCCACCACCTTCCTTAGGCCATGATGATAATTTTGAGGCTGCCCCTTGACCCAGGGCCCCACCTCAGTTCGTATACCCCATTCTGTGGTCAAACCTCTCTGCCCCTGGCCCTGCCCTTGGAATCCTCAGGCCTCCCCCAGCTTCATGCCCATCCTCCCTTAACCACAGGTCCTTTGGCTACCAGATGAAGATCGGGCTAATGTCCAACAACGAGCACCCAGAATGCGCCAGATATATGGACAGCAGGGAGGCAACATAACTGAGAGGCCCCAGTATTTCAACCTCCCCTATCAAGACCTGCCACTGTTGGATATCAAGTGAGTACCAGAGGAAAGGAGCCAAGGGTATCACATGAGGCTTAATGGTGGGGAAGAGCCAACGCAGAGAGGGCAAAGGCCTTTCATTCATTCACTCATACAACAAATATTTATCAAACACTTGTTATGTGTCAGTCACTATTTATTGCAGGCTTCGGGTGTACTAAGAAAGACACAATAAACCACTGAACAAAATATATGCATATTGGATAGTGATAAGTGATATGAAGACAATAAAATGGGGAGATGTAGTAGAGCGATTGGAGTTGGGAGTGAGGGGCCAGGGAGGGGCCACATTAGGAAGAGTGGTTAAAGAAGTGGTGTGTGGGCTGAGACCGGACAGGTCACAAGGAGCTAACAACGAGAAGAGCTGCAGAAGAGCGGGAACAGCAGCCTAATGAGCAAAGGGAAGGTGAGGCTAGAGAGGGAGGCAGGGGCCAAATTGGGTAGGACCTCATAGGCCTTAAGAAGGATTTTAGCTTTCATTCTACACCAAAGAGATAAATGCAAGAGAGGATGAATCCAGGAGACAGAGGCTAGAGAGTACCAGATGTGAGCTGGGCCCCAGAAGCTGACCCAGCCAGTAAACATGATGGACTTCAAAACCTGTGGTTGCCAAGGTCTCTTGTAAAGTCCTTGTGGTCAAATAGAAAAAATGTGGACTGAATGATAGCTCAGTTATCATCAGTATTTCAAGGACCTTTCCCTAAGTTGTCACCATGGAGGAAGACATGACATCAGGTTTGGCCGTTACCTTAGTCTTTTCCTGGTCAACATTGACTGCTGATCATGTTTCCAAAAGACAGGAATTGGTCATGAATATACTGATGATGAAATTGAGGCCCTGAAAGTTCTAAGCACTCTAAGATGGTGGGCCAAATGTACCAAGATGAAATGCAACAGGGATAGATGTAAAGACCTATATTTGGGGCCCAAAAGAAGCTCAATTGCACAAAGACAAGAGAGGAGACATTGGCATCAGCAGGAACATGTGTGAAAGAGACCAGGGCTTTGATTGAATAGTGTGCATAATGAGCCATCAGTAGCACGAGACATTGCCAAAAACTAACCTGACCCTGGGCTGCCTTCATACAGGCATGGTATCCAGAAGGCAGGAGGAGTTTTGCTCTATTCAAAGCTGGTCCAAGCCCACCTGGGATATATATGTTCAGATGCAGGCCCCATACTTCAAAAGGAACATTGATAAATTGGAGTCAGATTAGATTAGAGAGGTTTGTACAGTGAAAGGAATGATAAGCCAGGTCCCAAGAGTAATGGTTAAAGGAACTGGGGCTGTTGGGCCTGGAGAAGAGAAGACTCAGGGGGATGTGGTCACTGTTCCTCAGACCTTTGAAGGGCTGTCATTGGACAAAGAGAAGAGACACATTCATGTAGGCCCAGACAGCAAAGCTAGGACCCATAGTTGGAATCCACCGGGAGACAGAGTTTAGCTATGCAAAGAATATCACTTTTGGTCAGAGGCTGCTATGCAAAGGTAGAACTGATAACTCCTTGGCAATGACACTATAGATTCAAGCACAGACAGGGGCTTCCTCCTATGCCTCGTGCCCCATGATGCTGTTTCTTTCCCACCTTCACAGGTCACTACACCAGGACAATGTCTCGGTGAACCTATTTGTAGTGAACAAGCCCTGGCTCTTCTCCTTACTCTGGTGTGCAGGGGTGGATTCAGTCACCACCAACGACTGCCAGCTGCTGCAGCAGATGGGTTACCCTGTCTGGCTTATTGTAAGGGCTCTGGCACTGTCACCCCTCTTCCTCTTTTCCCATCCCTGCTTCTCCTTAACCCTGTCCCTCTCTTCCTTACTTATTTTCCCCCATATACCACCTTTGGCGCTCTGGCCACCGACAGGGACCTTTTCCTATTCCCATAGCCCCCTCAAACATACCTAATGATGTGGATTGTTACTGATTGTGTCTCCACCCTGCTGCTTTTGTGGACCTTCCTGCTCCAAGGGTGAGTGCTTTGTGCCTTGGCTTTCTGGGTCTTTATTCTCCCCAGGGTCCTGGTGATGGGGCTGATTCAGACTCATATATGCTGCCTGGAGCTTGGGGTGTGGTCTGTTTGGTTCCTTTGAGATTCTTAGACCCTTCCTTATATAGTCATGTAACACATAACGACGTTTTGGTCAGTGATGGTGGTCCTATAAGATTAGTACCATATAGCTAGGTATGTAGTAGGCCATACCATCTAGGCTTGTGTGAGTACACTCTATGATATTCGGACAACAACGAAATTGCCTAACGACACATTTCTCAGAACGTATTCCCGTCGTTAAGTGATGTATGACTGTACACCAAGTTGGCTTGAACCTGGGAAAGGCAGTTTGAGGGAACCTGGGGTTAAAAGGTCATGCTTGATGCTGGCTGAACTCACAATGGGAAGCCTTTCTCCCTACAGGAGATGTGCTAAGGAGAGAGAGAGAACTGGTAAGAACTTTCTCCCCTCACCTCATTTTTCTCCTCCTCTAGCCTTCCCCTTGCTCACTCCCTATATGCCCTCCCCACCCCCAGGCTTAGAAACAGCAGTGCTGCTGACCAGGATCAACAATCTCATAATGGAGTGAATGCCCTGCCCTGGGCCCCCACCAGCCAGAGTCTGAGGCCCGTCTGCACTAGCCAACAGCAAGGAAAGCAGAATGGCTGAAGTGGAATGTTAGCCCGTTTGGGGTGGGGTGAACTTTGCCAACAGGAGGTTTTGAACTATGAGGGTGCTCTGCCCAGATGGTGGGCATGCCCCAAGTTTCCATGGAATCTGCTCCCCTTGGGGTTTTGACCTGAGGTGGTTGGGAAGACAATGAGTCATGAGAAGTTTCTCCCAAAACAAAACTAGAACAGAGGAAGTGAAAAGGAGATTGCTAAGATAATGTTTCAGACCTGTGTGCACGTGTCCTTGTGTAGAAGGCACAGGGTGTGTCAGGGATGTGAGAGCTTGGAACAGCGACTGAAGGAGATGACAAAACGGCCTTTCCTGGAGAACTGTGAGATGATGGAGACGCCAACCCCCCTCCCCTCACTGTCTCCCCTGATCCCTGCAATTTAGCTGCTTTCCTGCCTAGAGGCTGGGGGCTAAAGAGCCCATCTAGCCATGTAATTTTGTGCTTTTTGCTGTGCACAGCCTTTTCTTCGAGACAGGTTGATTCCTGTATCTTGTCTGTTAATCTGTTAATCAATGAATTTAATTCCCATTTGGTCACAGTTTAATCTTTTCAGCGCTGGGGCTGGGCGGAGGACGCACCTTCCATCTAGGGTCGTATGTGACAGGACATTCAGGGGTCCTCACGGGGAGATTCGTGGGTTGGAAGTGAGAGGAGGACCACCTGAGGCTAGGACGGGCTGCAAAAGAGAAGCAGGAGAGCAGCCGCCACGGGGGTCGTTATGGGTGCCTGAGGCCGCCGTGCAGAGTTGCGTTGTAGCGCCACCTTGTGGTCACCTGCCCCAAGAGGAGGGCGGTGTCGGTCGTCACCGTGACGTATTTGCTGAATACCACCTGTTTCCTGTGACGTTCGGGGACCTGTGTCCTTGACTCCGGACCCTGAGGGCATGGTCCGATTTCCACAAGTTTTCGCTTCTCTGGGCTGCGCGCAGGGTCTGGTTCCCGGGCCCGCCTTCGCCTCGAGAAGCAGGTTCCCCAGTGTATTTGCTGCTCGTGAGTCCCTGAACTAAACAGTTAAGGTGAACAATGTGGAGCTGGCCTAGGATGGGGAGTCTGGTAGAAGGGGCGGAGGGGCTAAGGCCAAAGCAGGGATTGGAGGGGGCTCTGTGGCTGACTCTTCAGTTCCCTACCACGCCAATATTCGCCCCGGTTCGTGTCTCCACACCAAGGGAAATCGAATTAAGGCGCTGGCGAGGTCAGGACGTTCGGTTCTCAATTCCTCCTCTCTCGCCAGACTGGCACCTGGGGCCGCACTAGCACCTCGAGACAATACCCAACTAGGTTGCAGGGCAGCTCTGGGAACTACAATTCCCAGGATGTCCCTGGCCACTTCCGGTCTCGGGATCGACGGAGGCGGTTTGAATTTGTGTTCCCGCCCCCTCCTCCTTCCGGACCCCGCCCCTTCCCTTCTCTCGGCGCCCTGCCCCCGCCATGCGCACGCATGCACAGACACACAGGCAGCCGTCCACGCCAACATACCTGGCCTGCAGCTGGCGCGGTGGGCGGGGACACTGGCGTGCGGCTGGCCAGGAGGCAGGAGGCGCGCCGGGAGCGAATGCCGCGGCCGCTGCCTGGTCCCGGTCTTCTCGGGGGTCTACGCAGCCTTGTGCCGGGCAGCTCTCCACAACACTACCTTTTCAAGCTGCATTTCTTTAGTTTTCGCCGTTCTCGATCCCGCCCCTCAGTCAGACCGACTGCCAGCGTCAGCTCTGGGGCGCCCAGCCTGTCAGGTACTGCCGGGCTCTCACCTCTCAGCATGTACCTCTTCCTCTCATCCCTACTCTTCTGTCCCCTGCCGGTCGCCCAGCCTCGCAGGCCTGCAGCCTCTTCCTCCCCTCCCCCTTCCGACCTAACTCTGACAACCTCCAGGGTCTCCAAGCCCCGCAGCCTCAGCCTCGCAGCTCCCAGGCTCTCAGCTGCAGTGCTCTAACCTCAGCGTCCAGACTCCCTGCCAGAATGCCAGGACTCAGCCCTACCCCATAACCCCTTGCCCCCACCCCTAGCCTTGGCTACTCAGCCCTGAGCCTGCCACCGCATATCCTTACTCTCTTCCCAGGAGGACTGGACAGCTATGGCGCCCTTAACTTCTATGAGGCCCTGGACTGGAGACTGAGACTGACAAAAAACTTGAGCACAGAGGGCCAGGGGGAGCTGTTCATTGGGGTTCGGGTGCAGTTGCTCTCCGTTATTTTTAGCTGCTGACTCACAGCTCCTGGATCCGGTTTTGGGGCTAGCAGGCTGGGCTAGGGGGCTATTAATAGAGTCAAAACACAGTCCCGACCCAGTTCAGTTTGGCACACGGAGCAAAGAACCTCCCCCTGCCATGATGCCTTGTGGAGATTTTGTGGACTGGGGCAGTGGCTGGACCAGTACCTCTCTGGCTGCCAGTACCTCAGCCTGGTATCTCTACCTTGGAACTCTTGAGGGAAAACCCAGGACGAGACTCCTGGGCACGACTCTCCCCTAAGCTTGCCATGGCTTGGGGCTCTGCCATAATGAAGCTCCTGTTGTACTAGCTGAGAGTGAAGAAACGAGTCCCAAGTGGAGGGGTTATTGTAGCCACGACCTTGGCCTGCCTGGACCTACTCCTGGGCCAGAATGCTAGGTTACCAGGAGGAAAAGCTGTGGATTTATGGTCCCCAAAGACCCTCATAAGGATGGGGTACTTCAGCATGGTCCTAACAGAGGGAGCACAGAGTGGGGAATTTGCTAGCCCCAAACCAGGCACAGCACTAGGAAGGTGCCAAATTCTGTGTTTACCACCCCTCCTTTCTTCTTTTTATTTCTTTCTCTCTTGTTGGGCTCTGTCTGTCCTTACTCATAGGGGTCAACAGACCTCAGGCTCTCTCCCTACTGCATAGAGAAACCTAATTCAGAAAAGCCACTGAGAAACTTGTCTCCACCAAAGTATGAATGATCTTTTACATATTGTCATTCTTATGGGGCTTTTTTATTTTAATGGTAGGAGACTCTTGATACTTTACTGGACTAATCACCAAAATTAGTCCCACCCATGTGCAATTTGCTAGAATTCCTATTGACCAAGGATGCGCACCCACAGCAATACCCCCTATTTGCAGACCAGAAACTTCTGCCTTCAGCGACCCTGGTCTCCGGCTCCCTGGTCCCAGGTAAAACCAGACGGCTTTGGGGCAAGGGTGATTGTTTCTCTACACACAAAGTCTGGGGTCACCCAATGAAGCTCTACTTTCAAGAATGAGCCCAGATTATTAGGCAGCAGCAGGCCACGCTGCCCTAACCCTGTCAATTTGCTGAGGGCGCCGGAGAGATGGGTGGATGGGATGAGAAATGTTCTCTTCCTCCCAAATCCCTTCGCGTACTCCTCGGTTGCTTCAGTCTCTGCATAGGCCGCCCCGTTGCCTAGCAACCGCAGCCGCCTGCTGGGGCGTGGGGCTGCTTTCGATCTGTAGGGGGCGCCTGTCTCCCTGGGGCCTCAGACTGGAACTCGAGCATTTGGGAGGGGGTTCCAAGTGTCAAAGCATCTCAGACTTCCTCCCAGGCATGCCAACCCAGTCCAGTCTGAGGCTGTGGAGTGGGGAGAAGCTCACTGTGAATCTAAGGGATTTTACTCATATTCATTAAAAACGAAAAGACCAGAGAGAGAGACAGAGACAGAGAGAAAGAGAGACAGGGAGAGAGATGAGAGAGAGGGAGGGGGGGAGGGGGAGAGAGAGAGAGAGAGAGGAAAGACCAGCCAATGGAGATGGGGCATGGGGAGGGCACTTGGACCCTCTCCATTCATTTGAGGCTTAGCAATGATTATTCTTCAATCAGAGCAGTTCAGAGGGACTGGCTATAAGGGACTTTTTTCCTGAGCCACTTTTAGGGTGTAGGAAAACAGTCTAGCACTCTATATTGACAACTGCTGAGCGTGTAAAGGACTTTAAGCTCCTAAGTTACCGGCCTAGCCTAGATTTGGTCATGAAGGAAGATATGCATTCATTTATTCATTCAACAATAATTATTAACCATAACCCACTGTATACCAGGTAATGTGCTAAGTGTTTTACATTTAATCCCCACGAAAACCCTATGATTATTTCCATTTCACAGATAAAGAAACTGAAGCTCAGAGAAGTAAAGTAATGTCCAAGGTCACATAACTAGTGACTCGGTTGGATCTGACTGAGCAACCACTGTGTGCCAGGGTCTAAGAATATAGAAAACAAGACACTTCTCTCTTTTCTCTACCTAATAAACACCTAGTGACCCTTCAGGACCAAACTAAAAATGTCATCTCCTTTGTGAAACTTTTCTTAAGTCCCCCCCACCACAAGTAGAGTGGATAACTGCTTTTCTGTATACCTCTCTGAAATAGCACTTTTCATGGGTATTGTAATGATCTGTTTCCATATTTCCATTTCTCTAACTCTGAGCACCTCGGCGACAGGGCCTGTTTACTATTTATCTCCACTTGGACATCTAATAGACATCTCAAACACAACATGTCCAAATCTGGACACCTGATCTTTTCCCCCAAAATGACCCCTCCTAAAGCTGTCCTTATCTCAGTCGATGGCAATTTCACCTTTCCAGTTGCTCTGGCCAAAAACCCTTGGAACCACACCTCGTATCCAATCTGTCAGCAAATCCTGTTGACTCTCCCTTCAAAATACATCCAGAATACAACCACTTCTTATCACCTCCAGTGCTACCACCCTGGTCCAAACCACCATCACCTCTCACGTGGATCACTGCAGTCGCCTCCTGACTGGTCTCACTACTTCTACCCTTGTCTCCTGTGGCCTATTCTCCACACAGAAGCCAGAGTGATCCTGCTAAACCCAAGTCAGAGCATTGATCAGTTCTCTGCACAAAACCCTCCAGTGGCTCCCCATCTCTCTAAGAGTAAAACCAAAATCCTTACAATGGCCTAGAGGCCCTACACAATCTGGTCCCCTGCGAAATCTCTGATCTCATCTCCTAGTACTCTCCCCCTTCCTCACTTTGCCCCAGCCACTTGGTCCTTCTTGCTGTTCCTTGAACAAGCCAGGTGTACTCCTTACCCAGGACCTTTGCACTGGCTGTTCCCTTGCTAGGTATACTCTTCTGCATGGCTCACTTCCTCACTTCCCTCAAGTCTTTGCTCAAATGTCACCTTCTCAGTGAGACCTACCTTGACTAACCTATTTAAGGTTGCCTCTATTCTAATTTCTAGTATACGGTAAATAGAGTATAGAGGAATGAGATAAATGACATCATGAGAGAAAAAAAAAACAGACAAATCTAGAATGTAGGAGATTCTACAAAACAACTGACTTGTACTCTTCGAAAAGCCAATGTCATTAATTTAAAAAAAAAAAAAAAAGATGGGTGACTTCTAGTTCTGGACCCAGTTGGAGTAGGTACACTTCTCCCTATTCCTCCCACTAAGTACAGCTAAAACCCTGGATGTTGTATATAAAACAAACATAAGAAGACTCTGAAAGAAGGAGAAAAGGGCAGACTGACTAGGAACCCCAGTGACCTGAACTCATGGTGATGAGTTCCCTGGGTTTTCTTGTTGCCTCATATATCCCAGACTGGGCGCTGGAGAAGCCAGCAGCCTGGAAATGCCGATGGATACAGACAGAAAAAGCCTCAATAAAAGCCTTCTCTCTCTAGCCAGGAGACCAGGAAATGGGCAGCTTAGCCAGACAGAAAACTCTTAGACAATAACCACTCTACTGCAACCGAACCTCACAGAAAAACCTGCAGCCCCACCCATGGCAGCAAAGGCCAAGTAGGAACTCAGACTTTTACTCTCACCAGCCTCCCCCAAGCTCTCTGGGGTGGTATCAGAGAAGGCCGAGTAGGTAGCCTGGACTTCCATCAGTGCAGGGTAACAAGGCCCCTCCTCCCTGCTAGATGGTGTCAGAGGAGGCATAAAGGAGAGTCAGGACTTTTGCCCCTGCCCTCTTTCCTCCCCTCCCCACTCCACTCCTCCGCCACCCTCACCCCCACCCATGGTCAGTGGAAGCTACCTGGGAAGTAGGAAGGAAGTACTTCAACCCTTCTCAGCCAGAAGAGGTGTCAGTGGAGGCCTAGTGGGGAGCTAGAACTCCCACCCTTGCCCAGCAGTAAGGAGAAGTCCCCACCTTGGGTATCAACTGACGCCGAGGGGGGAAGTTGAACTTATACCCCTATCTGGCAGTAACCAAGCAGTGGCCCCTTCCACTGATTGCAACAGTGTCAGAGGAAGCCTATCCAAAACAAAATATTTATAAATAAGATCTAGAGTCTCATAACATAATATCCAAAAATGTCTAGGATGCAATAAAAAATTACTCATCATACCAGGAACCAGGAGACCCTCAATTTGAAAGAGAAATAATCAACAGATGCCAACACCAAGATGACAGAGCTTTTGATGATCTGACATGGATTCTAAAGCAGCCGACATAAAGAAAAAAGCTTCAATGAGCAATTACAAACAAGGTTGAAACAAATGAAAAAAATAGAAAGTCTTAGCAAAGAAATAGGAGATATAATGAAGAATCAAATGGAAATTTTAGAACAGAATACAATAACCAAAATAAAATAACTCAGTGGACAGGCTCATCAGGAGGATGGAGAGGACAGAGGAAAGCATCAGTGAACTTGGAAATAGAACATTAGAAATTACCCAATCTGAACAACAGTGGGAAAATAGACTAAAAAAAAAAAGAAAAGAACAGAGCCTCAGAGACATGTGGGACTGTAACAAAAGAGCTAAGATTCATGTCATCAGAGTCGCAGAAGAAGAGAAAGAAGGTGGGGCTAAAAAAGTTCTCAAGAAATAATGGCTGAAAATTTCCCAAATTTAGCAAAAGACATAAACCTACAGGTTCAAGAAGCTGAACAAATACCAAACAGGATAAACTCAAAGAAATCCATGCCAAGACACATCATAATCAAACTTTTGAAAACAAGACAAAGAGAAAATCTTGAAAGCAGCAAGAGAGAAACAACACCTTACCTACAGGGGAAAAACAATTCAAATGTCAGTGGGATTTCTCATCAGAAACCATGGAGGCCAGAAAGAAGTGGCACAACAAATTTCAAGCATTGAAAGAACTGCCAACCCTGAACGCTATATCTAGTGAAAATATCCTTCAGAAATGAGGGGGAGGGCCGGCCCCGTGGCTTAGCAGTTAAGTGCGTGCGCTCCGCTGCTGGCGGTCCGGGTTCGGATCCCGGGCGCGCACCGACGCACCGCTTCTCCGGCCATGCTGAGGCCGCGTCCCACATACAGCAACTAGAAGGATGTGCAGCTGTGACATACAACTATCTACTGGGGCTTTGGGGGGCAAATAACTAAATAAATATAATCTTAAAAAAAAAAAAGAGAGGGGGAAATCAAGATATCCTCAAGACAAAGGAAAGCTAAGAGAGCATGTCACCAGCAGCCCCACCCTAAAAGAATGGTTAAAGGCGGTTCTCAAAACTGAAAGAAAATGATAAAAGAAGAAATCTTAGAACATGAGGAAGGAAGAAAGAATAGGATGAGTAAAAGTGTAAGTACATACAATAGACTTTCCTTCTCTTGAGTTGTCTAAATTATGTTTGATGGTTGAAGCAATAAGTATAACATCATCTGATGTGGAGTTCAATATAAGTAGAGGAAATATTTAAGACAACCGTACTATAAATGGGACAGAGTAAAGGGACTTAAAGGGAGGTAAGGGTCTATACTTCCCTCAATCTGATAAAATGATGACACCAGTAGATCTTTGTGGTAATGAAATAATTCTGTGTCTTGATTGCAGTGGCTGTTCCAGGAATCTCCACATGTGGCAAAATGGCATACAACTATACACACATTGTACCAATGTCAATTTCCCGGTTTTGATATTGTACTCTAATTATGTAAGACGTAATCATTGAGGGAAACTGAGTGAAGGGTACACGGGTCCTCTCTGTACTCTATGCAACTTCCTTGTAAATCTACAATTATTTCAAAATAAAGTTTTAAAAAAGTTTGGGGCTGAGGGCCAGCCCAGTGGCATAGTGGTTAAGTTCGTGTGCTCTGCTTCGGCGGCCTGGGATTCGCGGGTTCGGATCCCCGGCATGGACCTGCGCACTGCTTGTCAAGCCATGCTGTGCCGGTGTCCCGCGTACAAAGCAGAGGAAGATGGGCACAGATGTTAGCTCAAGGCTAATCTTCCTCAGCAAAAAGAGGAGGATTGGCAATGGATGTAAGCTCAGGGCTAATCTTCCTCAGCAAAAAGTGGAGGATTGGCAATGGATATTAGCTCAGAGCCAGTCTTCCTCACACACACAAAAAAAGATTGGGGCTGTTCTAGATTAAAAGTGGCTAAAGACACAAATACAATGTGAGAGCATTGATTAGATTCTGATGTTAAAAATATAAAAGGCAAGTTTGGGGGAAATTTGAATATAGACTGGACATTAGATGATATTAGATATAAAATTATTGTTAATTGTCTTAGATGTCATAATAAGATTGTGGTTATGTGGGAGAATGTCTTTATTCCTACAAGATGCATACTGAAGTATTTAGGGGAGAATCGTAATGAATCTGTAACTTACATTTGAATGGTTCAGAAAAAAGTGTAGATAGATCGATATAGCAAACATAACAAGATGCTACCAGTTGTTGACTCTATAAGGAAGATATATAGGTGCTTATTGTACTATTCTTTCAACATTTCTGTATGCTTACAAATTTTTATTTTTGAAAAAGTTGGAGAGGACATGTGGAGGATAGATATGTGATAAAGCAAGTGCAGGTATAGTAAAATGTTCGTGAGAATCTAGGTGGCAATTAGGTGTTTGTTCCCTGTAAAATTCTTTCAACTCTTCTGTATGTTTGAAAATTTTCCTATTAAAAGGTGGGGGTAAAAATATAGAAGAAAAATGATCCCAACCCGGTGTCCTCCCCTAGCACTCCCAATCTGCTTTCTCTGCTCTGCTTTTTCTTTTTATCCACAGCACTTATCACCATATATATGATAGAATTCACTTATGTATTGTGCTAATTTTTGTCTGTGTCCTCTCACTAGAATGTAGGCTCCCCAAGGGCAGGGGTTAGTTGAGTTTTCTTCTGTTTGCTGCTACATCCCCGAATCCTAGAACAGTGTCTGGCACATAGCAAGTGCTCAATGAATACTTGGTGAATTAAGAATGAATTTCTGTATCCCTAGGATCTAGGTCAAGGTCTTGCACAGAGTAGGTGTGCAATGAATGTGTGTTGAATTGAACTGAGGTCTAAGTTCTGCAGGAGAACTTAGAATAGACCTGTTGCACTAGAGTGGTTCAGAGCATGGACTCTAGAGTCAAATGGCCAGGATTTGCATCCTGATTCTGTCACTTCCAGCTGTGTTACCTAGCTATGTTAATATCTCTGAGCCTCAATTTCTCACTAGTAAAATTTAGATAATAATAGTAGCAGCTTGGTAGGGTTTTTGTTTGCATGTAAAGCATTTAGGACTTTGTGAAGACCCAATAATTGGTAGCTAATGACAAAACAAGAACAGCAAAAATATAGAGTCTTCTCGGCATGTCATCTTTCCTCCATCCCCCAACAGGCTGAGCCAGGAGAGGCCAAGGAGATGTCCTTGGACAAGTATTTCCAAGTTCTTCTCCAGCCCCCTAGAATGGTTTCTCTCACTTCAGATCTCTTCTTACCTTTCTTCTTGCTGTGGACTCTCTTTCCTCTTGGTATCCTGAAGCTCTTTCCCCCATAATGACCACGAGGGAGTGGGGTGGAGTGACAGGAGTCTGTGGACCAAGAACAAAGCTTAGAGCTTTCTTTTCCTCCTGTTCAGGCTTGAGTCCCTCACTGGTGACGGAAGCAGGTCAAGTGTGAGATTTCGGTCATTTCAGGGCCTAGGGGTTGAGAGAACAATAGTCCTGAGAAGGAGGTGCTGACAGGAGAGTGGCCTCATAAGCTGCCCTCTTACTTGGTCCCCTGTTAGGAGAGAGCACCTCCCTTGCCATCTTCCAACATCCCTTCCGCCCATTGTGCTGCCTCAAGTCTTTACTTCTGGTGGCCCCAGCTCAGAGCAAGCCTGAGGACCCATTGAGCATCTCCCTGCAACTCCCTCTTGGAAGTGGGATGGGGTGGAGCCAGCGGAGGACGGGCTGAGATTGGGGATATGGGGGCATGAGATTGGGGGCTGAGCTCACCCATGGCCCAAGTCCTCTGCCCCTGCTCTAGGGTCAGCGGTACCTCAGATATATGGGGAGCTGGGGCTGAGCCTGGGGGCGCCACTGCCTCTGTTCCTTTAAGGAGACGCTGTTTAGCATTCCTGCCGCTGGCGCTGCCGCTGCCTGACTCTGCACGGTGATTGGCTGGAATCAACTGAGAAGGGAGCCAGGGAGAGATGCTCTTGACTCCACTCAGATCCATCCTGGGGACTATTGCAGGAGCGGTCCTCGCAGCATCCAGCCTTTGCCCAGGCTCCCGCTTCTTCTTTGCCGCTGGGCCTCGGCCCAGGAGCCACGACGGGCGACACGGAGCCGCCAGTGCTGGAGGGGGAGCCGTGGGTGCGGGGCAGCGTGGGGGCAGAAGCCCCGGGACGCCCGCCCGGCCCCAGGCCCCGCTCCGCCCGGGCGCCCCCACGGGTGCCCCCCCCATCCTGGTCTGAGCAGTGTGAGTGTGCCCGGGAGCCCGGCGGCGGCGGCGGCGGCGGCGGCGTGGAAGCCGGCGTGGGCTGGGGGGTCCGGGCCGCAGGGGGCAGTGCCATGCACAAGCACCAGCACTGCTGTAAGTGCCCCGAGTGCTACGAGGTGACCCGCCTGGCCGCCCTGCGGCGCCTCGAGCCTCCTGGCTACGGGGACTGGCAGGTGCCGGACCCCTATGGGCCAGGTGGGGGCAATGGAGTCAGCGCGGGTTATGGGGGCTACAGCTCGCAGACCCTGCCCTCACAGGCGGGGGCCACCCCCACCCCCCGCACCAAGGCCAAGCTCATCCCCACCGGCCGGGATGTGGGGCCAGTGCCCTCTAAGCCAGTCCCGGGCAAGAGCACCCCCAAACTCAACGGCAGCGGCCCCAGCTGGTGGCCTGAGTGCACCTGTACCAACCGGGACTGGTATGAGCAGGTATGGACTAGTGGAGGCGGGGTGGTGGGGCAACCCAGGGGGGCTGAAGAGAGGGGGCCTAGAGGCCTGGGGCGCAGCAGAGGTTCCTGGGGCTCCAAGCCAGTGGACCCTGAGCCCTACCATTGCAGCTGGGCCAAGAGAGGCGGTTGGAAATGTGTGCTTCCCTGTGTGTGTCTGTTTGGGGGTCTCCATTTGGAGGGGATTAGGAGGAGCTGTGTGTGTCAGGAGGTGAAGGTATGGCGGAGGGGCACATTTTCCTGTGTGGGGGAATTGGGTTTGTCTCAGTGTGGGGGTTTAGCAGTGTCTCTGTGTCTGGCAGGGGGCGGGAGGTTCTGCGGGGGCTGTGTGTGGTGTGTTTCCACAGGAGGGGAGGAGGGGGCATGATGCTCTGCGTAGGGGGGACATATGTGTGTGTGTGTATGTATGTTAAGGTGTGTGGAGGAAGGCAATGGAGCTCCTGTGAATCTATGTAGAGGAGCCCATGTGCCCGGCTGTTGAGCTTCATCCCTCAGTGCCATGAGTCCCTCTCCTTCCCAGTCCCTTTGTGTGTGAATGTGCACATGGACATGTGGGGATGTCTCTCTGAATGTGGAGGTGTCTCTGTAGATGAGGCTGCAGGGATAGCTGTGTTTGCCTGTGTGTGTGGCTACATGTATGTGTGTGAGCTTGTGGCTGCAAGTATGTGCACATGTGTGCCTGTGTGTGTGTGTGTGTGTGTGGTGTCCCTAGTGAGAGGCGCTTGACAGGCAAGGGAGGGGAGGGGGGAGAGGCGAGAGACACGTCCCAAGCAAGCCTGAGAGGCTGCTGAGAAGGACGGACTCTTTTGTCCAAGCAGCTCTGAAGTGTGTGTGTGCTGGGGGTGGGCAGAGAAGGGGGGTTTGTAGCAGGCTTCCTCGCTCCAGAGCAGGCATGGTGCCTGGAGCCAGGCAAGGGGCAGCTGCCCTGGTGCAGGGACTGGCCCCAGTGGGGCATGTCCCCCTTGGATACCCCCAGATGTGGGAGAACTTGGCCCCCCAGCCCTGACTTGGCACAGCTTGGGAACCCCTGGGTACTGGGCACAACTCCGGCTTCCACTCCCAGCCTAAACTGCCAGCTTAGAAAATGGAAGGAGCATCGTGGGAGAAGCAGCAAAATGGAGGCTGGGCTGGCAGAGCCAGGTCCCTGGCATGCATGGCGGAGAGCCTGTCTGGTTATTTGGCTCTGCAGCCCCCAGGGTAGGGAGAGAGAAGGAGGAGGCTTTGCTGTCGAGGGCAGATGCTGACTGCCCCAAGCTGGTGACCGTTCTGGCATCTCTGTCCTCCTCTGGGGATAGGATGTGCTCTCACTCAGAAGCAAAGGTGGGGACTTCCTGGGGAGAGGAGTCCTCGGTTCTGGCCTTTGTCCACACTTACTGCTTCCCGTGCCCCTTGCCTTGGCCCCTTGCCCTCTCCAGCAAGTCCCCCTTTCTCCTCTTCCCCTCTATCCTGGGGCCTTATCATTGCAAACACTCTCTCCTGCTTGTCCTGCTCAAATGGGACACGGGTGCCAGTCCCAAGGCTGGGCCAATTGGTCAAGGTTTCTTTGCCAGGGCTGATCCCTGGATGGCTCCTGGC
The DNA here is from genome assembly GCF_020826845.1 of Diceros bicornis minor. Lineage (NCBI taxonomy): Eukaryota > Metazoa > Chordata > Mammalia > Perissodactyla > Rhinocerotidae > Diceros > Diceros bicornis. The sequence continues at coordinate 63,803,600 of NC_080781.1, forward strand.
CCTGGGAGCAGGGTCTCTGAGGAGGGGCAGTGGGAGGCTGGAAGGTGGATCAGTGAGAGCAGGGAGCCTCTGGGTCTCTCTGGAGCTGGGCTTGAAGCATGGCTTATCACATGTGCATACAAGAGCTGCTTGGGTGTCTTTTTGCCTGTGTGTCTGTTGCATGGTACTTCAGGCAGCTGTGTTGGTTTCAGGGCTCTGAAGAGCCATCAGTTCTTCCTCCTGGCATCGGGGACCAGAGTGGGGCTGCAGCTGGAGTCCTCCCACCAACTCCTAGGGCTGCAGGACATAAAGTCCTGGGGCCAGGCCCAGAAAAGGTGGAGGCATGACTAGCCAGCCTTCTCCCACTCTCCTCTCTGCTTCTCGAAGCCAAAGCTGCGTGGCGTGGAGGTGGGAGGGGGGAAACAGAGCAGGGCATGTGGAGGAGCCCCACTCTGGGTTTCCAGCTCCCCTTTTCAGAGGAGGAGATCAGGGGTCAGGAAAGGGGCAAGGCAGCCGGAGAAAGATGCGGGAGGGGTGCGGGGATACCTGGGGAGAGAGGCAAGAAGGCTCCTCCATTCTTGGGGATGAGAGTGGGAGCCAGAGTGCAGGTGCTACTCGTCTGTCCAAAATCACGTTTTCACTTGACAATGGCCACAAGTCTGTCCTATCTGGGAGGCAACCTCTGTGGGTTGGTCAGACCAACCCTGTGTTTCCATCCCCTTCCCTTGCGTCTCCTCCCATGGCTACTGCTTGTTGAAGGCCATGGACTCTGCTGTCAATCAGCCCATGGGTCATCAGCTTCTCTCTCATGGGGAATCTTGTCCACACTGCTCCGGTCCTGCCCCTGGCTTTGAATCTGACTCTTGACTAGATCCTACCCTGGCCCTTTCTGCTGGGAAACACAAAGAGTTCAGGATCAAAAACTCCTTGGTAGAAAATGGATTAGGACTTGGACTCCTTCTGCCCAGTTGAGGAATTGGGTTCCTGGGGACACAGAAGGAGATGTAGAATGAGGGTTCATGAGGTACTCTGAAAGGGGCAACTTTCCTTTTCCCCATGAGTTTGACTGGGGACGAGGATGAGTGGCCAAAACATCAGTGGCCTTGGCAGCTTGCTTTAATCAAAAGAGCACCTGGAGACCCATGTTCTAGCCTCTGCTCTGCCACTAACTCCCAGTGTGCCCTTAGGCACAACCCATGTCCTCTCTGGGCCTTAGTGTCACCATCTGTCACATGAGGGAGGTTGGACAAGATGGTGTCTGCTGTCCTTCCAGCTCTGACATGGTGGGAGTCTGTGATCCCCAGGTCAGGGAGGGCTGTGGTTCAGAAGGGGAGCATGTCCCTGTCCAGGCCGCTGGGTGCCCCCATGGATGCTGGGTGTGGCGTGGTTTGCCTGCCACATGTTCCATTTCTGCCATCCCCCTCAGGCCAGCCCTGCACCCCTCCTAGTGAACCCCAAGGCCCTGGAGCCCAGCCTCTCGGTGAGTGCACCACTGGCTGGCTCAGTCCCAGACAATTGATCTGGGCTAAATGAGCAGCTGGGTTTGGCCTGATATGGCTGGAAGCAAGGGGAGGGGGGTGGCCTCCTCAGGGTCAGCCTGTCCTCATCTGTGGCCAAGAGGTGTTCTGGGGTCGATTTGGGCTCTTCTACTCTGTGTGTGTGTGGGGGGGGTTGACCAGGGGCCAGATGGCTGGGAGGGCAGGAGGCACTTAGGGAACTGCCTGTCTTCCCCTAGGTGAATGGCAGCGATGGCATGTTCAAGTATGAGGAGATAGTACTTGAGCGGGTGAGTCTGCCAGTGGGGCAGGATGAAAGGGGAAGGGAGGGTTTGAGCCAGGAAAGAGGAGGGCCCTGAACCTCGGTCTCAAGACTCATGGGGGGACCTGCATTGAGAGGATGGGGAAACAGCAGCCCTCAGAGGCTGCATCACTGCATCAATCAATCAACCGACTAACAAATATTAATTGACCTTGCTTGCTGAGGCCTGGAGAATTGGGGAGGGGATGGCTTTGCTGAGGCCTCCATGCCAGAATGGCTGGGAAGCTGCCAGGTTTCTGACGAATGTGCCCTGGCCTGCCATGGCCCCTTCTGAGGCCCAGAGAAACTGCTCTGGGGGGCAGAGGGAGGTGAGGTTCCAGGAACCCTCCCTTGTGCCCTCTGAGTGAGCAGACTGTGCCCCTCCACCGCCTTCTGCAGGGCAATTCTGGTCTGGGCTTCAGCATTGCAGGTGGCATCGACAACCCCCATGTCCCTGATGACCCTGGCATCTTTATTACCAAGATCATCCCCGGTGGAGCAGCTGCCATGGACGGGAGGCTGGGGTGAGGTGGCCTGGGAGCAGGGCTGGGGGTGGTAGGGGCAGGATGGAGATGAGGGGAGGAGGGCTTCCTGGCAGGATGACCCTTCCATTAGATCTGAGAGGGGGAGAGGAGGGGAGGGAAGGGGAGGGAAGGGAAGGAGGAGGAGGTGGGAGAGGGGGTGGAGGGGTGGTGGCAGCACAGTGTCATGCCTCTTGGGCTTCCCCCGCAGGGTGAATGACTGTGTGCTCCGGGTGAATGAGGTGGACGTGTCGGAGGTGGTGCACAGCCGGGCTGTGGAGGCCCTGAAGGAGGCGGGCCCTGTGGTGCGGTTGGTGGTACGAAGGCGACAGCCCCCACCAGAGACCATCATGGAGGTCAACCTGCTCAAAGGGCCCAAAGGTGCGGCCCTCTGGGTTTCTGTGCTCTGGCCAGAGGCCCCTGGTCGGCCCTGTAGGAAATAAAAGGGAATAGTCTTACTCCTTGCCTGACTCCCTGTTCCAGCTCACAGCCTTCCTTCTTGACCTCCTGTCTTACCCTTACTGACCTCAGGATGGCAGCTTAGTGTTTGGGATCCCTGGGGGGAGCTCCTGTGGGGCCAGTGGGTTGGGTTTGGGATTGACTAAGCACTCTATCTTCTCCTTGTGGCCCTCTTCCACTCCCTGCTGGCTCCTGCCCAGGCCTGGGTTTCAGCATTGCTGGGGGGATTGGCAACCAGCACATCCCAGGAGACAACAGCATCTACATCACCAAGATCATCGAGGGGGGTGCTGCTCAGAAAGATGGACGCCTACAGATTGGGGACCGGCTGCTGGCGGTGAGAGAGCTTTCACGGGGATGCCCAAATGGTAGAGTGGGGAGGTGGAGCTCCAGCAGCCTCTCACTCCACCTGAACCTCACTCAGGGGCGAGGCATCATGGGGAATTTCAAGAGCATCATCTGAGCTATGTGTACCCAGATACCGAGGTCCTAGTTCTTCTCATGGCTGGGACTCTCTCACCTGCCCTACCCCTATCTCATGCTTCTCTGCTCCTCACAGCACTATACTTGGGCCTCTGTTAGAGCACTGTTGAGTTTCACTGAAAGGGCACCCCTCAGGGTTCCCTGGAGAGGCCCTCCCTTCTCCCAGTGCTAGCCCTAAGGCCTCTCCTCTTGTAGGTGAACAACACCAATCTGCAGGATGTGAGGCATGAGGAAGCTGTGGCCTCACTGAAGAACACATCTGACATGGTCTATCTGAAGGTGGCCAAGCCAGGCAGCCTCCACCTCAACGACATGTACGCACCCCCTGACTACGCCAGCAGTACGTACCCATCTGCCCTGTCCCCGGCCTGAAGCCCCTGCCCCCTGGTTTCTGAAGGGGAAGTTCATACCCCTTGTTAAGAGAGCAAGAGCAGAGGACTAGTGCTCAGGAGAACTGGGTCCAAATCCCATCTCTATCCCTTATAGCTGGGTGCCCTGGGACAACTCCCTTTCACCTGTCTTTAGTTTCCTCTTTGGCAAAAAGAGCTAATGATATATGTGCTGCCTTCCTCATAGGACTGCTGCAAGGATCAAATGAGATCATGGACAAGAAAGCCCTTGGAAAACTGTATTAGGCTATAGAGATGTGAGGGATTATTATTAGTCACACCTCTAGTCATGCCTTTCTTTGTAGACTGCCTTGACTTCAGCTCTTTCTAAGACTCACAGGAGTGAGCCCAGGATTCAGAAAGGGACTGTGGAGGAGGAACCCTGAGGGGTGGAGTGGGGAGAAAGGGTCTGAGGAATCAGCATCCCTTGGTCTCTTTTGCATCTGAGGTGGGGTGTGGGGGACAGTCCTGGGGGGGTGGGGTAGGGTACCTACATGGAGTGGTCTCTGAACTTTTCTCTCCCTTTCTTGATTCCAGCTTTTACTGCCTTGGCTGACAACCACATAAGCCATAATTCCAGCCTGGGTTACCTCGGGGCTGTGGAGAGCAAGGTCAGCTACCCTCCTCCTCCTCAGGTTCCCCCAGCTCACTACTCTCCCATCCCCAGGCACATGCTGGCTGAGGAGGACTTCACCAGGTAAGAGCCCCCCACCACCCTTCATCCTACCTAGGGATGCGGAGGAGAGGAGTCCGTTTCTGGCGGGCCTCAGGCCTCCTTGCAGTATGGCAAAGAAGAGGATAGGTCCTCATTGCTCCCGTCTTTGGAGTCTGAGGACCTCTTTCAGCCCTTGGGGCCCTCGGGAAGGACAGAGGGTGGCTGCAGGGACAAGTTCTACCAAAAGGGGGAGTGCCAAATGTGTGGCCCCGATCTGCAAGTGCAGAGAAAGGGCGGGGTGGAGAGTTTAGGGGGCTGAGGAGGTGGAGGCTGCGGGGTTTCCTGCTCCGAGATAGTTGCAGCCCCCTCTGCTGCAGTCATTCCAAACTGGAGAAGAAAGCAATTCAGCCGATGGGGTTTGCGGGACGCTGAGAGGCTGGCAGGCCGGTGGCCTCACAGGGAACAGCCCCACCCCACTCTGGCGGCGGCGGCGGCGGCGGCCTTGGAACTGGTCTGGCCGGCCGGGGTTCTGGGGGACAGGTTTGCTACAGGGTGGGGCCTGGTAGGCTGCTAGGCTGGCTGCAGTGGAGCCGGAAAGGTAGGCGGACGGGGGAGAACTGCAGGAGCCATGGAGAGGGCGTGCAAGTTCTCAGGCTCTGGCTTGGCCCTGGGCTTGGGCTCAGCCTCGGCCTCTGCCTGGAGGAGGGCTTCGCAGAGGTGGGCCTGGCCGCTCCGCTCCCTGCGGCCTGGAGGGGATGCCAGGTAGGAGGAGAGGAGGGCTTCGAGGAAGAGCATCTGGGACTCAGGGAGGGAGACTCGCATCCAGACTGGGAGCAAGAAAGGAGGAGTCTTGGACGTGGGGCTCCTCTGATGAAAGATGCTTAAAGTCAAGGCAGTGGGCGGGGAAAGTGTGCTGGGAGTGGGTTGTATGGATATACATGAGTGGCTCACCTGATGACACTGTGACCATTTACAGAGGGATTCCTTAGACATGGTTAGTCGGAGTTTTTATGTGCTTTTCTCCTCTCTTCATTTAGGCTCCTAAGCTCCTTTTGGGGACTTGGGATTTCTTTATCTCTGTCTCCTACATCACCTAGCAAGGGTATATAGTGGTAGCTGGTGACTAAATCTGTTGTTGGGGAAGGTAGGAGGGGTCATAGTTGGTGGGTGGAATTTTGAGACTGCGGAGGAGCATGTGTAAAGTAAGTATGCACATTTTGTGGATGGTGAGTGCAATCAACCCCAGGGTGATTCCACTGCCCCTAACTGGTTCCCCTTCTTGTGGCCAAGGGTCCATCGCACTGGTTGGTAGGATAGGAGAATCTGGGGAGAAAGAGGACCAGTGAATGGGCTCTGATATATGGTCTCTAGAGCCCAGGGTAGGGGTTTGTTGACCTCTACAGTAGGGGATTGTCCACTGAGAAGCTGACTCCTAAGCCCTCAGGAAGAAGGGAGGGAAGAGGAACTGAAACTTGGCACCTGGCAGAAAACAGCAGCCAAGCAGGTTTCAGGAGAGAAAGGGAGGAACAAGGTATCATACATAGGGACCCGAGTCCTACAGCGATATGGGCCTTGTTCCAGGCTGGCCCTCATAGGGACAACAGTTTATATCTACCTCATCCTGACCCTTCCATTCCTTTCCCCCCAGAGAGCCCCGCAAGATCATCCTGCACAAGGGCTCCACAGGCCTGGGTTTCAACATCGTAGGCGGAGAGGATGGAGAAGGCATTTTTGTCTCCTTCATCCTGGCAGGAGGCCCAGCTGACCTGAGTGGGGAGCTGCGCAGGGGAGACCGGATCTTATCGGTGAGGAGACAAAGGCGAGGTGGGAGGATGGGAGCTGTGCCAGTCTAAAAGGGAGGAGGGGAGACCTTGCTTTCTCCAAGGAATGCTTGAGATGGGGGAAGGCTAAGAGCTGGAGAAAACTTATATTCTCTTTATAGATATCCGTAGTGAGGGACAGGGACCAAGACCAGACTTATCTTTGAGGAGGAAATGAATTTCTTTTGGATTTTAACCCTGGTTGGCATTTGACCCCCACAAAAATAATTATTACATTAGAGATGTCATATCCTTTAGGTCTCATCTTAAGGACAAAGATGGGATATTGAGAAAGGCATCTGAGTAGGCTTAGGGGTGGGCTACCCATCTCCCTCTCCTAATTGCTGCCACAGAGGACTCCCTTTCTTACTTTTCGGGTGGCTCATAGCTCCTCTTTTTGGACAGGTGAATGGCGTGAACCTGAGGAACGCAACTCATGAGCAGGCTGCAGCTGCTCTGAAACGGGCTGGTCAGTCAGTCACCATTGTGGCCCAGTACAGACCTGAAGGTAGGAGAAGAAAGGTGGGACAAGATGATTTGGGGAGTTTAGACTTGAACTAAGTGTTGGCTTTTTTCCGTCATAGGTAACAAAGCCACTTGACCAGGTCCCGTCTACCCTAGTGCAGTAACCTCTTCCTCTCTCATTTTCTTTCTGGACAGGGGTAGGTTTGGGCAGCTTCGGAGCATCTATCAGGGCTGCGCTCAGAGCCTGCTGATCAGGGCTGCAGTGCAGCAGCAGGCCAGTAGTAGGCAGCAGCCTACGGGAGAAAGCACACAGGGTAGGGGGTCTGGAAAAAGGGGAGGGGGGCGGAGGCGGAGGTCTCAGAGGCGAAGACAAGGAACTGTGTGCCCTGGAATAGGAGGAGGGTAGCTCTTGGTTAGAAGGACCTCAGGGAGATTCGACCTCTTACAAGATCTTGGGCCAAACCTCTATGACCCCCACTCTCCTCCCCTTATCAGGGTGACCGTAAAAGACCTAGAAACGCGCTGAAAAGGTGATGCTATGCCCTCGGGGTAGGGAATCGGGAGTGGAACCCCTCCCCCTACGAGGGGCCTTCTTTGTGTTCTCAGGGAGCAGTCCCCGGGCTGTGGCGAATGGGCGGGGCTGGCTATGCAAATGAAGATGTTTGATTGGCTGGGGTCAGCCAAGGCCCAGGTGCCGAGGTGAGCTGCGGGATGGCGCGCCCGAGCCAGCCGGCCGGCGGGGTGGCCATTGGTGGGCCGAGCGCGGCCTCCAGCCGCACGCCCCGCCCCCTGACCCAGGCGGAGGGCGGCAGGCGCCCCTCCTTCCCCCCTCGCGCGCCTCAGGCGTCCCCTCCCCCTCCTCCTCCTCCTCCTCCTCCTCCCCCCCCCTCCCCCTCCCCTCCTCCTGCGCGCCCCGCTTTGTGTCCGTGGTCTCCCGCTCGGGACGGAGGGCTGGCCGGAGCTGGCGCTTTCTCGGCACTAGACCTGGACTCCGACCCGGCGCCAGGTGAGGTGGGGCGGACAGGGTCAGGCCCCCTCACAGTCCCCCCTGGCCTCTCTACGGTTCTGTTCTCAGACTCTCTCTTTTCCAACACTGCGCCCCCAACTCTGTGCTCTCCCCCGAAGCCCTTCGCCGCGTGTCCCCAGGCCCATGCGGCGCGCAGCTTTGGCGCCCCGTCTGAGGACCCCTCCTGGGCCCCGGGGAGCGCCGCGCCTGCTCTCCCGCGACTGGGCCCTGTCTGGCCGTCACCTCTTTGCCATCACCTCTCCCCGCCCACGAACTGTGCCCCCTTGTCGCCCCAGGGCCTCTGTCCTACCCTTAGCCTCCTTCCTGCGGGCTGCCGCGCCCCCAGCAGCTCTCTAATCCCTATCCTCAGAGGAATTTTCTAAATCTTCCCCTCCCCCACACGCAGTAATCCACCAAACCCGGCTACCTCTGGGAACCCCCGACATTGGCTTGGTATTCTCAGACCCCCAACCCCCGCTTTTGTTTGCGAGAGTTTTCATGCTGTTCCCGACTTCTTTCGCCTCCCCCTCGTCTTTGTAAGCCCAGCCTTTGTCCCTTAGGGCTGCAGCGCCTGGGCTCCTTGGACACCTAGGCCCCGTGGGCCGGTCGCTAAGGTGGAGGAAGGGACCTCTCCCGGGCAGGTGCTCTGGTGCCGTGATGAGAAGGGGAGAGGCTGGGAGCCCTGTCACAAAGCTGTAAGGGATCGAAAGCGCCTACCTTTGTCCTTTCCGCCCTTTCCCCCGACTCTTGTTCAGTGCCTCAAGCCAAGAGCCTTAAGGGAAAGAAGAGAGGGGCCGGCCACCTTCTGCACTAGGCTTTTTTGATGGGGACCGAAGTGTAGGGAGGTAACTAAAAGGAGAGCTTGTTGGTCTGGGGTAATGGGAAGGAGGGAGGCAAATGAACACTTTGAGTCATTTCTCTCCATGTTTGGTGTTCAGCTTAATGACAAGAAACACACCTTAAGGATATGGTTTCTATGATGTCTGCGTGTGCTGTTTCCTTCTCGGTGTAGAACTAACCATCTGATTTTCATTAGCAACCAGTATTTATCCATTTCATGCCCACAACTTAGACAACGTAGGTTCTGCAAAGAAAATGGTTTCTCTTGCATATTTGTGTGTGTGTGTGTAGGAGAAATTGATGTGTTTCTTTCGGTTTTGCTCTCTCATGTTGGGCACATGGAAACAATACTGTGAATTTGTCTGGTGGTAGTATGTTGGAAACTGATAACTACATATTTCTATGAGTTTTGTTGGGAGAATGTAACTAACTGGTTTGCATAAAAAGCAGCAAGTTATCCGGGATAAAGGGATTCCTGCAGTGTTCGTTGCTCTCTGAGCATATTTCTGGGAGTTTATAATGTATGTTGAGGTGCTGTCTTATGTTAGGTCTCTCTACCACTTGCTAAACAAAGCCTTTCTTCTCTTAGGTTTTAGTTGAACCACTGTTGTTAAGGCTCTGCCACCCAATCTTATTTGTTTCTTTGGTTTGGTAAATCCAACAGGGCCCCAACATGCAAAAAGCTTTTTTTTTTTTTTTCCATTCAAAAATGGACCCTGGGAGACAGGTCCAGAGGGATTGTGAAGCATTCCATGTTGGGCTCTGAATTTTCTTTGAAAAAGTGATAGTTTTTAAAAATAGGGACTCCATGTTGATTATTTTATAAATATATTAAATACTGCTCTTTGGAAGATTGCATCACACGGGCATTTACAAAATGAATAATCCAAAAAATGTCTGTTGGCTAAAATGGCAGAGACTTTGCATTTTATTGGCCAAGTAAGTGTTCATTATTTGTATTTTTTTCCACATAGAATGTGGGATCTGGAAAGGATCACGTAGTCCAGCCTCTCATTGTGCAAACCAGAACAGCGACAGGAGAGTAAGGACATGTCTCGCCTAAGGTCATGCTGGGAAAGTTGGAGAGGGTCAGCAATCGTTTAATCTTGAGGGACAAACCAGGCTTGTGAATACCTGAGAGACCTGAGACCTAGTTAGATTCGAGGAACAACAGGAAAGGACCTGGGGAAATAACAGAAGAGAGACCAGGGAAAGAGAGATGTATGTGCAGGGGAAGATTAGAGTGATCTGCATGGTGACCGTGAGGCACCATTGCCAATCCAGTGCAACCTTTAGCTAGATATCCTTGAGCATGAGAGCTTAAAAAAATAGCTTTGACTAATGAGAACAATCAGAGTAAGAACAGTTTTTCTCCTTTTTTAATGGCTTAATTGAGATATAATTCATGTACTATACAATGCACCCATTTAGGTGTACAATTTAATGGCTTTTAGTGTATTCACAGAGTTGTGCGTCCATCGTCATGGTCAATTTTAGAACATTTTCATTACCCCTCTCCTGTTAATACACTGAGAGGGTGCAAGCCTGGAAGGGTGATAGATGGAGGACAGTTACTTCCTAATGTATCTCCCCTGGGCACATAGGGGCTGGATGGCAGCTTGGTGGGAATGCTCTAACCTTGAGATTCTTTCATATATCTGGTTTGTTTAATATGGGTTAAACTCATAATGAAAGTAGAAACCGTGTCTATCTATTTGAACTCTGTATTGTGCCTAGCATGGGTGCTTTACAGGTATTTTTATGATGAAGCTTTGGAAAATATTAAAATAGAAATATAAGTGCTAAATGATAAGGTACCACAGTGAGAGATGTTGTTTAACAGTTTCACTCCTGATTGCTCCAGACTGTTGTGGACACAGCAAACCTACCTATTAGCTAAAAATAACATGTTGTTCTTGGGCATGTGTAATCCTGCTTAAAATTCAGATTGAAAATTTAAACAACTGGCTCTTTGCAAAGGCTGTCTTCTAATCTATTCAAGAATGAAAAATATTTTTCTGTGACTTGTGGAATTGCTTCACCAGGGGAAGGATGGGCTTCATGTTATACGGTTTAGATTTAGAAACTATCTCCTATGTTTTTTTCCCTAGTTACTTTGCATCAGCCTCCGTTTATAAACTCAGATAGTATTTTTCTGGAAAGCTCTTTTGTTTTTAGAGTAGAACCTGAACCCCAAATCAGGAGGTGAGCTAGAAATTGGTCACTAAGGTTGCTAAACTGGGAACTGATCCTTTGTGACCAGTCTTCTTATTTTTTAATTTAATTTAATTTAATTTTTTTGGGGGAAGATTAGCCCTGAGCTAACATCTGTTGCCAATCCTCCTCTTTTTTGCTGAGGAAGATTGGCCCTGGGATAACATCTGTGCCCATCTTCCTCTACTTTTTATATGGGATGCCAACACAGCATGGCTTGATGAGCAGTGCATAGGTCCACGCCCAGGATCCCAACTGGCAAACCCTGGGCCCGGAGCACGCAAACTTAACCACTTCACCACTGGGCCGGCCCCAGTCTTTTTAACTAGAGTGTAAATCCAGACAGGCTGGGAGTACAGGGAGTGAGAGGGAATGAGAGTTTTCCATACTTATCTTAAAGTGCTGAATAAGCACACTTTCACCATGGAAACACTTTCAGGTAAGACCTGGAAGAGTTAAGGATCAGTGTTGATAATAACTTGAAAGCATAAAAGGGATATTTTTTCCATAACATTTAAATAACCATCTCATCTCCCTCTGTTTGAGAATGAAGGATGTAAACATAGCTGCCACCCTATCAGCATAATCTCTCTTGAGAGCACAGAGGTGAAAGTTTATCAAGGCAAAGAATCAAAGTCCTGAAACTCTTATTGCCATCCTAAAAGAAGGCTAACATAGGGAAGGAAGAAAATGAATTCCTGTTAACAGCATTTCTACACTGAACAATTTGAAGGCAGCTAGTATTGTATTCATCTATGCGTTCCCAGCATCTGGTGCAGAGCCTGGCACAGGGTTTGTTGAATTGAATTATTGAGTATCTCTGTGTTTTCCAGATGGCTTTGTAAGCATTAATCTTCGGGATATCCCTGTGGGGTAGGTGGTATTATCCCCATTTTACAGATGAGGAGAGTGAGGGTCAGAGGGGTTGAGTGACTTGCTCAAGGTCACACAGCCAGTAAGGGGCAGAATCAGTTTTAAGTCAGATTTCCTGAGAACTTCGGGACTAGGGCTTTTGCCACTAGGCCACAACTGCCTCCCACCACAGCAGAGAAGCTGTGAGCCCCCCTCCCTACCTAGATACATCTGGACACAGCAAAAGATACTGCTCTGAGACTCTTCAGATGCCAGAAGTTGTTAATAGAAGTAAAACCAACTCCCAGATGTCAGCTTTTTAGTCTTGATGGCCACAAACTCCTGCACCAAAGGAGGAAGTAACCTGGGGGTGGAGGGGCTTCTGGAAGCCTGAGGAAGACCACCTGTCCTGTAAAAGGAAAGTGGACTTAGGAAGACTACCATGGAATGATATTGTGGGAGGAACCGCAGGAAGAGCCAAAAGATAGGAGTTGGTTTGCTTTGACTCAATAGCAAATGTGTGCAGGCTTAAGACTATTAATGTAGTAAGTAGGCATTTCTCATTTCTTCAAGTGAAATGGAGTTGTATTTGTCATTCATTTTTTTATGACCAACAGTTCACTTATTTCAGGTGCAATTCAGTGCAATTTAGAATGTTCATAAGAGTTGTGCAACCATCACCACGATCAATTTTAGAACATTTTCACCAACCCCAAAAGAAAACTCTGTACCCTTTAGCCGTCACCCCCTCCCCCCACCAACCTCCTCATCCCCCACAGTGCTAGGTAACCACTAATCTACTTCCTATCTCTATGGATTTGCCTATTCTGGATATTTCGTATAAGTGGATTCATATAATATATGGTCTTTTGTGACTGGCTACTTTATTTAATATAGTGTTTTCAAGGTCCATCCGTGTTGTAGTAGATATCAGTACTTCATTTCTTTTTATGGCTGAATAATATTCTGTTATATGCATACAACACTTTTTGTTTATCCATTCATCATTTGATAGACATTTGGGTTATTTCCATTTTTTGACTATTATGAATAATGCTCTATGAACATCTGTATGCAAATTTTTGTGTGAACATGTGTTTTCATTTCTTTTGGGTATATATACCTACTGGATCATATGGCAACTCTATGTTTAACCTTTTGAGGATTGGCCAGGCTGTTTTCCATAGCAGCTACACCATTTCACAGTCCCACCATCCGTGTGAGAGTTCCACTTTCTCCATATCCTCACCAGCCTTGTTAATGTCAGTCTTTTTGATTTTAGCCATCCTGGTGGGTGTGAAGGGATACCTGGTGGTTTTCATTTGCATTTCCTCTATGGCAAATGATGTTGAGCATCTTTTCATATGCTTGCTGTTTGCCACTCAGTTTTGCTTTGCTTGGTCCCCTGATTTGATTCTCACCCTGTTCCCAAATGGCCTTGAGACTAGAGCATGCCAACCATGTTATTACTCAGGTGATTAGAGGGAATCAGGAGGTTAAGGGACTACCTTTCACTCTTATCACTGTGTGCTGGAGGGATTTAAGGCTTGGGTGTAGATCATTTTAGCTAGGAATGCTGACCTGATAAAAATGATAGGGCCCACCTTTTTTTTTTTTTTTTAAAGAAAACAAAACAGCTTTTTCACATACTGTACAATTCACCCATTTAAAGTGTACCATTCAGTGGTTTTTAGAATGTTCAGTGTGCTGCAACTGTCACTACAATCAATTTTAGAACATTTTCCTCACCCCAAAAAGAAGCCCTGCCCCATTAGCAGTCACTCCTCATTTCCCCCAAACTCCTCCCCTCCCCCAGCCCTAGGCAACCACCACTCTTCTTTCTGTTTCTATAAAGTTACCTTTTCTGACCAGTTTGTATAAATGGAATCATACCATATGTAGTCTTTTGTGTCTGGCTTCTTTCATTTATAGTACGCTTTCAACATTCATCCATGTTGCAGCATGTAGCACTTCACTTTTTTTTTTTTTTGGCTGAATAATATTCCATCCTATGGTTATACCATGTTTTGTTTATCCATTCATCAATTGATGGACATTTTGCTTGTTTCCACCTTTTGACTGTTATGAATACTGCTGCTATGAACATTCATGGACAAGTTTTTTATGTGGTCATGTTTTCAATTCTCTTGGGTATATATACCTAGGAGTGGAATTGCTGGGTCATAAGGTAACTTGACAGTTAACGTTTTTGAGTAACTGCCAGACTTTTTCTCAAAGTGGCTGGATCCTTTTAGGCCCACCTTGTTTTGTAAACTTAAGAGAGAAAAAAATGTTAGCTTTCTTTTCAGTTTTGCCTCCTGGGTTGAATTTCATATATGGATGTGTGTGTTTGTGCTGGGCGCTTCTGTCTTCACGTAGCCTAAGGACATGGTAGCTAGAGTTGGCAAAGCATTCTGAACCTAGCCAGACAGGTGCTTTCTTGTCCTTGTTAGATGGTGTGAGGCAAAATCCTAGAAGCTTTGGTAGTTGTAAAACATCAGTTCTCTTGATGGGGTAGAATGATTAGAATAATATATAGCAATGAGAATGAATTATTTCTTATTTAGTTATAGCTTTGTAGGATTTCTTTTTAATTTAATGTATCGCTTGTTGAAAACATGACCCTGGTATTTACACTGTTGCTTTGTTTAAAGCTTTGGACTTATATTCCACAATAGGGGAATTGTTTTAAATAGAGAAATAGGAGAAGCAGACTAATTTGGGCCTATATTGTCACTGAAATTAAAAAACACTGTTTGTGCTCCCTTTATTTTAAGAATATATATATGAACACATGGTGCTAAATCCTACGGGAATCATCTTGGAGGGAGGAGTCAGGGCCCTGGGTTCTAGTTCTGACTTTAAGTAGCTGAATAATCTTGTTCTAGTCAACCTCTTTGGGCCTCAATTTGGGCCCCCTGATCTGTAAAATGAGGGGACTGTGCAAAATGATCTCTAATGTTTCTTCTAACTCACATTCTGTGTTAGATAAGTGGAAGTGAGTTGAGAGTTCAATTTACAAGTTTCTATTTGTCCCTAGACTGTTATTGAATCACACAGTCTTGAGCTAATAATAGTCTTGCTTTAATAAGGGTTTTGTCTTCCCTTCTTTCCTGTGATAAGACTTTCATCCTCTTGAAATGGACATTTGTTTACTTTTCACTGAATTTAGATATCTTAAAAAAGCAAAGGTCCTAGAGATTTTGGGATTTTTCCACTTGATGAAATTGTGATAAAAAATTGGAACAGACCAAAAGAAGAAAATTAACATATTTTGTATAAATATGTACATTAGGGACCTGTATACATGTTCTTCAGATTTTCAAAAAGGAAAAAGAGAATTTTGCAGATCTTGGGTTAAATTTCAGACTGGATTATCAAGTTGTTTTGTAAACACTCAGAAAAAGCAGTGGTGAGCACAGGAACCAGTATTGGTTCACCAAGGTCAAACAAGTCATGTCAGACTGGCCAAATTGCCTTGATGGACAGGGTTACTAGACTGGTAGATCAGGGAAATATGGTAGACATGGTATATCTGGATTTTGGCAAGGCATTGGCAAGACTTCTTTGGTCCACTCTTGGATAAGATGGCGAGGTGATAATGTGATAATATATTTTAGTGGATTTGCCTGCAGCTGGTTGAATGATGAGTCCAAGAGGAAAATGATGCATGAGCCAGAAGCAGTGTGGAGGGGAGCTTCTACTGCACATGTGTCCTGGCTTTGTCCTTGGGCCTGTCCTGTTCAGTCTGCCTCCCCACACCCCTCAAATTATGTATATTTTCCCTGGATATAAAAGTATTACATTTAGATTTATAGAGAATTGGAAAATACAAAGTAAAAAAAATTCAAATCACCTGTAAAACTACCTCCAGATATAACCACTGTGTGTATTTCCCTCCAAACTTTTATATATCATATAA
Organism: Diceros bicornis minor; assembly: GCF_020826845.1. Lineage (NCBI taxonomy): Eukaryota > Metazoa > Chordata > Mammalia > Perissodactyla > Rhinocerotidae > Diceros > Diceros bicornis. The sequence continues at coordinate 63,819,002 of NC_080781.1, forward strand.
TACGTATGTATCTCTTTCAAGACTGGGATCATTGTATTTAAAGAGTTTTCTATCCTTTCTTTTAACTTAACATGTCATGAATATTTTATTAAAATGGTTTTTAATAGTTAATATTCCATCATATGTGTACCATAATTCATGTAACCATTCCCTTATTGGTGGACATTTAGGTTGTTTCCAATTTTTTTTTTTTTGAGGAAGATTGGCCCTGAGCTAACATCTGTTGCCAATCTTACTCCTTTTTTCCTTTTTTCTCCCCAAAGCCCCAGTAGATAGTTGTATGTCATAGTTGTAGATCCTTCTAGTTGCTCTATGCGGGATGCTGCCTCAGCATGGCTTGATGAGCGGTGCGTAGGTCTGCACCCAGGATCCCAACCAGCGAACCCTGGGCCGCTGAAGCAGAGTGCATGAACTTAACTGCTATGCCACCGGGCCAGCCCCATGTTTCCAATTTTTTGATCTTATAAATAACACTTTGATGGATATCCTTATATGACATGCTTTTTATGAGTCTGTGATTGTTTCTTCAGAATGAATTCCTTGGAGTGGAATTATTGGGCCAAAGGGTATGAACATGTTTAAGACTTTTGATATATTTTGCAAAATTGATCTCCACCTCCACCAACAGTGTAAGAGTGTGTATTTTGAGATCCTCGCTAACATGGAATATTATTTTTTTTAAATCTCTGCAAATTTGGTAGGTAAAAAATGTTATTATTTAATTCGTATTTTACTTTGTATTTCTTTTGTTAATAATAAAATTGAACAGTTTTGTGTGTGTGTATATATGTTCACTGGTCATTTTTTGTGTGTGGATTGCCTGTTCATGCCCTTTCCCCATTTCCCTGTTGAGTGTGTTCATCAGTTCTTATTGATGTATAAAAGCTTTGATGTAGTTAGAATATTAATTCTTTGTCATATATATTGCAAAGATTTTTCCCAGTTTGTAGTTTATATTTTGACTTTATTTTATTTTGATGTACAGATGTTTTCTGTTTTTATGTAGTCAAGTCTATCACTGTTTTCTTTTGTGTATTTTGCCTCTGCCCATAGGTTTGGAAGGGCCTTCCTTATCCTGGAAACAAATTAGTATCCACCTTTGTTTTTTTCTAGTTATTTAATGTTTTTGTTTTTGCATTTAAAAGCTTAACCTGCCTGAAATTTATTTATGGTGTAAGGCAGGAGACTACCTTATTTTTGTTCCAAATGCTTAATGAATTACCTCAGTACCATTTATTAAATAATCCATCATTTCCCTACTGTTTTGAAGTGCCACCCTTATTATACACACACACACGATTTGGATTTTGGGTTTCTTATTCTGTTCTGTAGTGTTTTACTCTGGGATTATCAGTTACTGGAAAATAACCATAGATATTTTGACAAATATCAAAAGAGTCTTTCTCTAGGTCCCATTTTCTGGGTTCCTTCCACAGAAACTTGACTCAAAAGAGATTCAGTTGATATTCCAATAAAGACTGTTAAGAGAATTTGTGATCCTGTCGGAGTGACTACTGTGAAGAACATTTGAATCTAGGCTCTCAATTGACCGGATAAAACATAGAAATCAGATATTTTAACTCAAGTTAGCAAGCTTAGGCATAAGATGTTGTGTTTCACTTTCTATGTTGCAGCATCTCTGTTAAGTGGAAAAGATTGTTGTGAACAAAAGTACCCACTACCTGAGAGCACGGAAAAGTATAATTCTGTCTTCATTCTCATGTTTTCTGGATGAGGTATTTTGTCTGGGGTGGTTCTACTTTGGCTTATGGGTTAAAGGAGCTAAAGGCTTTGTTAATCTTACATTTGAACAAGCTATATGAAATTCCTTTGAAACAGGGAAAAGGCCCTATTGGAGGCTTTTACCCCCATCTGCTGGGTGATCCGGAACAGGTGAGAAGGACCAATGGCAAGGTCCTGTGAATAACTTTTTCTCAGCTTGATGTGAGATCAAAGCATTTTTCATTCTACTCATTTCAGACCAGGTGGCTGTATGTAATGACACCTTTATATACTATAGCACTTTGCCTAGTAGCTCTTCCTGCATCCTCACTAAGTTCTTTGGGGGCCAGAAACATCCAGTCAATAGGGATAAATTGGAATCTTTTATGGTGTGCTCATCTGGTATGTCATGTTTTCTGTTTCATTCCCAATATCAAGATGCTATCCAGAACCCTGGCTATGTATGTGTATGGCTGAGGAAGCACATTGTGACAGTGCAGGGACCAGAACAATGACACCAAGGTTTCTGTTCTGGGTTAGTCATAGTTCCAAGCCCATTGTTCTAAAAGTATAGCTGAAATTATTTTTCTTCAAGCAATATTTGCCCATATTGAGGCCTGTTTGCCACTTTTCTGGCCTCTCACATAGCCTTGAGAAAATGTGTTTTTTACAATTTATACCCATTGATTTGGCATTTTTTTTGACCCAAAGAGTTTAAGATTATTTGCAGATGTGAAGATTTTCTTCTTTTATTTATTTCTTTTTTCTTTTTTTTTTCCTCTTTTAGATCATACTAAAAAATTAAATTAGACTAGTCCTAGGGTTGATTCCTTATGGACCTCATTGATTTGGTCATAAAATCATAATTATGTCAAAATTAGAAGGGACCTGAGAAATTGCCTAGTTTTAGAGGTGTCAGATTCTTTAAATAGTGGGCTCCATAATTAGAAACTAACCCAAGTAATAGGCTTCGTATTGTTTGTATAGAGACAAGTTTGTGATTCCTAGAAATGTGCTATTTGGCTATTCATATACTTATCTCCACACTGACAGATATCTTCTTGATGGACTTACTTTACTTTCAGCTCCATCTATTTCTTTCGAAAACGTGAGCTATATTGTTGGGACAGATGCTTGCAATTCAGACACATCCTTAGAGTTTGCACTCCAAATGCATCTATAGAAACCTAAAACACAATTCATACTCATCAAAATCTGTGACTCTCTCGTGAGGCTGTCACTTCATTTTCACCAGAGTTCTGTACATTTTCACAATGGATGATTCCTTTGAGCTCTAGACAGCTCAGCAGTGGCAGATGAGGGCTGTATGAGTCTGACATTTGAACACCGGCACTTCTGTAAGAACAAATGAGCCTCTGGGCAGCTGCTAACTTATTTTGAGTTCATAGCCAACCAAGACACATGCCTTGTCTTTCCTACTCAGTATTTGTGTGGGGACTCAAGGTCAGGAAGTTACATTTCTCTTTTTTACTTTATTTTTATTTACGTCTTCCCATTGTTCCTACCTGTCACAGTCTGTGTGTCTGAAATCTGTCATCCAGTTGTCTCTCCAGCTTCATTGTCATTTCCAAATTTGATAGGAATGGCTTTTATTTTATTTTGTAGCAGTTCCCTTTTATATCTTCATTCAAATCATTGGTAGTCTATACTGCATGCACAATAAGTATCCTTTGTTGCTACCATTTGTTTCCTGTCTCTACAACATTTTCCTACCCATAATCAAATAGGACCAAATAAACTTTCTATGGGTTGAGAAACCGAGCCCCTTTCAGCTTTTCCAAATTAATAACAAATGTCATTTTTTATTCTGAGAAGACAATTTTTCTGTCATTAGGAAGGTAGATGGATTTGAGAGCAAAGTCTTAGAGGAGAGATGGATTTGAAGGCTGGGGTGTGTTCAGTTCATATTAGTGAACATTGTAGTTTCAGTCCCCTTTGATGCTTTATTAGGCTATTAAGTAGATGTTGAAACCTCTGACATAGTCAGTGTTTTGCAGAAGTGGTTTGTGGTTTTGTTGGTCAGTTTTTAGCATTTTTGGGTGGGTGGAAGGAGAAAGTTTTGTATTGTTTTTTTCTTACATTAGTTCCTGAGGAGCCAGAACTTGAGAATTACAGTGCCAAACTTTGTCCTGTCGCATCTTTATAGTGAGTTAACATACTCAATAAAAGTTTGTTGACTCAACAAGGGTGCAGGTTGCTATGCTAAACTTTGAGAAGGAAACCAAAACCACATCAAGGAGCTTATAGTTTTGTAAGGGAAATGACATCACCACAAATTCTGGGCGCGAGATTTTACAAGGGAGAGGTAGTGGAGGGTCTGGAAACCATGTTAGATGAAGAATGGTTAAGGAAGTAACAATATTTAGCCCGGAGAAGAGAGAACTTACTTTGAGGACAAGATAGCCATTCTCTATTATGGCTAATATTATCCCACCTTTTCCTGGTCTTTCAGGAAAAAACTGAGAAGTTGCCTTGGATCCTTTCTCACCCTATATCCAAGCAGATGTCAAATTTTATCTCTTCTAGCTCCAACATATTTCTTGATTCTTGTCACTTCTTTCTATCCTCAATTGCCCCCATACTATGCCAGGCCTTTCAAGTCATTTGTCTATACTAGTAGGATAGGTTCCTGGTCTCTGTTATCTTTCTCTCTGTCCTCCATTCTGTATTACATTGTCAGAATACTTTTCCCCCAAACCTAGCTCTAATTGTATCACTTTGCTATTTAAACACTTAACAGTGGTTCCCATAGCCTAGTAAGAAAAGTCCTATTTCAGACTCTTATAATCGGGCCCCCAACCTTCTGTCACCTCTCCTTCCCCTGTTCATACTCTACCTTCTGTTCAGTCTTATTAAGTAGTCTTGGAACCTTGCTCCAGGCTTTCCTAGCTCTTTGACCTTCTTTAAACTGTTCCTTCAAACTATTATGAAGAAGAGAACCCATCATGTTTTATGCTGTTTTAGACACCAAAATTAGGACCAGCTGGCAAAAGAGATGGCCCTTAACCCAAGAATTTTCTCTTGAATAGTGTTGTGTAAGAATTAAGGAATAGAGAACTTCTCAACATTGGATGTAATAGAGCAGAGGCTAGGGGGCTAGCTGGTTTGGATGCTGAAAAGCAGGGGCTAATTATACTAGGGGCTGTAGGGGCTAGACAAAAAGAGAAAGCATGGTCCTCTGCTGTCAAGAAACTTAAATCTACATGTGAGGCACTATGTTTATTCTCCCCACAATAGCCAAAGTGATACACACAGACACCTGATCATGTCATTCCTTTACTTAAAATCTTTCAGTGACTTCTTTCCATTACTCTTAGGATAGAAGCAAAAATCTTTACCATAGTCCATAAGGCCTTGTATGATTTGACTCCTGCCTACCTCCCTAGTCTGATCTCCTGCCAGTATCCCCTTATTTCCCTGTGATCAAGACATTTTTTACCTTCACATGTGCTGTTCTTTTGTCTGGAATGCTTTCTTTCTCCACCCCCCTTCCCCTGGCTAACTCTTCATCCTTAGAGGCTCAGCTTAAATGTCACTTTCTCAGAGAAACCTTTGTTACCTCCTCCTTGCTCCCCTTTCCCCACAGTAGCTTAGGTCACTCTGTTAAGTCTCTTAGCATTTTCTTCATAGCAATTGTTACAATTGTAATTAAAATCGTAATTAAATAGTTGTTTGTTTCATGATTGTAATTTCTAGGAACTGTTTTGATTACCCTTATATCCCCAGCAGCTCTTACAGTGCCTGGCACACAGAAGTAGACATTCAGTAAATATTCAAATAAATAAATGAATAAAACTTCTGGGATGAGGGAAAGAAAGGTGGTGAAGACATAAAGGATGTTCAGTGTCAGGCAGAAAATTCCAAGAGAGGGGAATAACAGGTAGGAATGAACAAGTTGTATTCAAAGGTTGCGGGCAGGCTAGCTCAAAAGAGGATCTGTGTAGTGAGAGATGGGATAGATAGGCTGAGAGAGACAAGAGGATGGTTGTAGCAGCCTTGGAAGTTTAGTTGAGATATTAAAGTAAAAGTCTTTAGTTGCTGTTGAGTTATTATAGATACTTGGACAGGGGGGCTGCAAGTTGAAGTTTTAGGAATGTTTTTCAAATGAGAATCTAAACTGAACTGTAGTTTGGAAAGCCTGGGGGCAGACGACCCATTAGGGCAATATAGCGGTGGTCCAGAGAAGAGATGATCCAACCTGACCTAAATCGAGGCAAGAGATAAAATGGTCAAGAGAAAATGAAGAGGCAAAATCAACAGTAAGGCAATGACCATGAAAATTAGAAAGAGATGGATTGAGAAAGCAATTAGGAAGAAACATCAGCAAAACTTGAGGAAACACTGGTTGTGCACAGGGGAATGGGGGGTGTCATTTACAGTAACAGGGAGGTTTGGCATGAGGTTATCAAGTAGGGGGAGGAAGAGTGGTCAAGTTTAGAGGTAGATAGTTCTAGAGGTAGTTAGAGTGCCAGTAGGTGGTAGGAGCAGCCCTTTGAACCAGCAACTCCACCCACAGGACAAAGACTTTTTCTGTGATTATGCAGAGAGAACATTTGAGGCTCCTCTTTGTCTTTGTCTATTCCACAATACAATCTTGGCTTTACTTTTGTATAACCCAAAGGCTCATTAAAGTGTTTTTCCCCAAACAAAAGATCAGTCTGTCCTCAAAGGTAAATTCTGCCTCTACTTCTGCAGAAACAGAAAAGCTGCTGGAAGCTTTATTTTTATTTTGTGAGGAAGATCAGCCCTGAGCTAACATCCATGTCAATCCTCTTCTTTTTGCTGAGGAAGATTAGCTCTGAGCTAACATCTATTGCTAATCCTCCTCCTTTTTTTTTCCCTTTTTCCCCCAAAACCCCAGTAGATAGTTGTATGTCATAGTCGCACATCCTTCTAGTTGCTGTATGTGGGACGTGGCCTCAGCACGGCCGGAGAAGCGGTGCGTCAGTGTGTGCCCGGGATCCGAACCCGGGCCGCCAGTAGCGGAGCACGCGCACTTAACCACTAAGCCACGGGGCTGGCCCCTAGAAGCTTTAGAATAGCAGTTTATCCTCACTTCCAGTCATAAAGGTTTCAGAATGTTGGGGTTCAATTTGATAGTGCCAATCAAATTTTTTCATGTGCATATAATTTGACATTGCAGTTTCACTTCTAGGAATCTATGCTATAGAAATGCTCATACAAATATACAGTGCAGCATTGACTGTAATATTAAAAAATGTAAACAATTTAAATGTACATCAGTTGGGATATGACTGAATAAACTATGGTCTATGCATAATATGGAATACCATGCAGCTATTAAAAAGAATGAGGTAGCTCTCTATGTACTGACATGGATGGGTTTCCATGACATATCAGAGAATAAAAAAAGTAAATGCATGTGAATCTCGGTGAGTTATGAGTATATGTATATAAACAACGTATGCATGGAAGTAAGTCTGGAAGGATACAGACTAAAAATACTAACTGCTTACTTCTGGGTAGTGGCATGGGGAAGTGATACAGGAATATCTAAAGAAAAAAAGTTAAGATTTTTAAAAGGCATGTCCTACTTTTATAATTAAAAAAAAGTGTAAAGTCACTAGCTTTCTTTGCAGGCACGTTGGACAGAGGCCTCTTTAGCACTTTCCTTCCCCATGGGATTTTCAATTGTATTGCCAATTTTTTTTTTGAGAGCTTTCCAACCGTCTTGCTCTACCTTCCTTTTGAGACATGCTGCAGGATACTTACCTTATCTTTTCCCTTAACTAACAAAACAAAACAACTCAATTTTGTAAGTCAAGACCAGCAGTTTCAAACTTTATTGGGCATCAGAATCACCTTGATACATGTTAAAAATGCAGATTCCTGCCCTCTTAGTAGGTTCTGGGGTGGAATCCAAAATCCTGATCCTTCAGAGGCACCCCGGTGGTCAGTGAGAAACCCTGTTTTGGGGAATGATGTCTGATTGTGCCCCCTCCCCCTCGGTTCTGTCTCTGTGATTAGCAAAGGGAATGAGGGAGTTATGACTCACCATGAATATCTTTGTGGGTCACAAATGGTTGGGTTCATCGGAATGGGGAAAAAAGGAATAAAACACAATTTAGAAGACTTGAGATTTTAGTAATAAGTGTTGTTTCTTTAAAGTAGCCTATTTGAAATGGGCCCTTTGGGTTAGAGGCTGGTCTGTTGGGCTTCCTAGGCAGTGACTTGGGCCTAGGAGACGCCTTCCAGTGATGGCTTTGTTAGTTATGTGTGGAAAGGGAGAGGGGACCGTGGGAAATTGTGAGTCTTAGAATTCAGATGCATTTTATCTTATTTTATTTTAATTTTTTTAAATTTCTGTAACATTGGTTTATAACATTGTATAAATTTCAGGTGTACATCATTATACTTCTATTTCTGCATAGATTACATCATGTTCATCACCCAAATACTAATTACAATCCATCACCGCACACATGTGCCTAATCATCCCTTTCGCCCTCCTTCCTCCCCCTTCCCTTCTGATAACCACCAATACAATCTCTGTCTTTATGTGTTTGTTTGTTGTTGTTTTTATCTTCTACTTATGAGTGAGATCATGTGGTATTTGAACTTCTCCCTCTGACTTATTTCACTTAGCATAATACCCTCAAGGTCCATCCATGTTGTCACAAATGGCCAGATTTAATCATTTTTTATGGCTGAGTAGTATTCCATTGTGTATATATACCACATCTTCTTTATCCATTCGTCCCTTGATGGGCACTTACGTTGCTTCAAAGTCTTGGCTATTGTGAATAATGCTGCAGTGAACACAGGGGTGCATGTATCTTTGTGAAGTTTTTATCCTTGGAAAATGATGCCTGCAATATTAAGGTGAGGTACTATCTATCTTAAAGCTATTCTAAAACAGTTTTTTGTTAGAATTATTTTTTTCTTTGTTATAAAGAGAGTCTGTTAATCAGATGCCCACTGTGGGTTATTAAAATCTCAAAAGGGTGTTTAAAAAACATATACCCCAATTGCTCCTAACAGTTAACCTTGGGGAACCAAAGTGAATGGGAATACATCATCGTCTTTTTTTGTGTGTGTGTGAGGAAGATCAGCCCTGAGTTAACATCCATGCCAATCCTCCTCTTTTTGCTGAGGAAGACTGGCCCTGGGCTAACATCTGTGCCCATCTTCCTCCACTTTATATGGGATGCCACCACAGCATGGCCTGACAAGCAGTGCCTCAGGGCGCGCCCGGGATCCGAACCCAGGCCGCCAGCAGTGGAGTGCGCGCGCTTAACCGCTGCGCCATGGGGCTGGCCCCCTGGAATACGTCTTAACTACCTTCCGCACCCTCGGTGAAGCTGGCAGCCATCAGTTAAATAAACCATTAGATTTATTGGTTTGAGAACAGAAGCATTGACTTGGGCACAGTTTTCTAATTTGCTCCTCATTTACCCAACAATCATTTATTCAGAGGCTACTCTGTTCATAGTGGACATTAGATAACTCTGCAAGTAAAAGCCAGAGACTGATGAGCAGCTGGAACTCTAAGGGGATCATCTGAATGGGAAAAAAATGAATAAAATACAATTTAATAGACTTGAAAGCTTAGTAGCACACAGAAAACAGAAAGTGGATTCCTTAAAGCAATAGCCTTATTCTCTTTCTGTAGTCTATTTTAAGTGAGCCCTCTGGCCCAGCATTATCAACCTTGGATTAGGAGCTTTGAGGAAATGGTGGTTTGGTGGTTGTTTGTTAAAGGATTTTTTAAGAAATGTAGTTACTAAGCAACTGCAATGACCTGGTGCTAAGTTGGAGTTCAGCGGGTAAGTCAATTCCAAAGAAGGGAATATATAAACAAGTTTGGAGAGGGGAAAAACGGCTTAAGGATAGATTGGGTATATTTTTTTTTCTGGATTCAATGCATATTTCTGCCTTTTACTTGTCTTCCCCAAGAAAGGGCTGCCTGGTCAGAAATCTCTTTGTCTTACCTGGTTCTCCTCCCAGCTGGTGAATGCGGAGGAGGGCAAGAAAGGAGCCAACTAGAGAGGGCCAGGATGGAAGGCCGAGCCCCGGGTAGGGCCAGTCCCTGGGCCGGCTTTTGAGGTAGACAGCTCTGCTGCTGTGCTCTTGGGCAGTCCAGGGCTTCTATGACAGATGGGTCACCACCTTCTACCTTTAGATTGGGACTCCTCATTGATATTGATGTGTTGCCTTGTGACCCTCAGAACAGGGACATTGTCCAGCTGCCACCTCTCTTTTTTCCCCCCAACATTTAATGGGTGAGTCAGGGGCTTAACTGCTTCCTGCAAGATTTCAGGGATGGGAGTAGGTAATGAGGACAAATCACTCTAAGACCAGTGTGAGATGAATGAAAGACTACATGAATTTAACCACTTGGCTTCACTGGTACCAGAGTGAACACAAAGAAACTTTGTTGAGAAGAGGATATTTGCGGGAGTTAGAACTCCATCCCCTCCCCTTTAGGCTTTTGAGCATTTCCCTTTATACCCAGCTGAAGGTCAGGTTGCTTTGCTGAGGGAAGGGGAGTGTCAGGTGTTGGAACAGGTGTTTTGTTTTCTGCCTGTAGAGTTACACAGACTAGATGGGGATGCTTCTTGCCAGCCTTCTATGGTGCCTGAAAATGCTTTTGTGGAATTCTTTTTCCCTGGAAATATTTTTGTTTTTTAAAGCAGCTCTTCAGCCTTCAACCCGTGGGATAAATTTTGACTTCCTTTAATATCAGCTTGTCCAATGAAGTATGCCTGTTTTCTACCATTTCCACAGCCTTAGATATATCCCATTTTATGTGGCAAATATAGACCTGAAAAATGTTGTGTAATTGTGTGTGTGGTAAATGTGAATATTATATTTTAAATGTACCACAAGAATGTCACAGCAAAGCAACCCTATCAAAAGCCTTTTATAATAATTGTATGACTAGAATTAATTTTCCTGTATCAGATTTTCTTAAATTGGGCGTAAACCTGTAGTCACCTTTCCAGAGTGATCAAGCTGTTGTGGTGGTGTCGGTGGGCTACAAAGCTGGGCATGGACTTATGACCCCACTGACTAGATGATTTTGGAGGAGAGAGGTGTCAGCAGACTTCTAGGTTTGGGAGAATTTATGTTTTAATGTTTAATTGTTACTCAAGCCAAATACCCTGTTTGTTAAAAGGGAACTAACTCAGGAGAGCTTTGTGATCTCATCTGATTATGAGGTTTGTTTATTTTTACCTTTGTACTAGATTCCAATCTTCCCCCTCAAAAAAAAAAAGTCATCTAGAAATGTCTTCCTTGCCTAACAATGATATAATGGCTTCAGGTCCTTTCCAGCCCTTCCACCCTGTGTCTCAGGGCCATCTGTTCTCTGCAATCCACTTTTTGGGAAAGTCTCCTTTCCCATCTGCTCTCCTTGGGCCTTAGTGCCTGCTCTAAAGATTTATGAAGACTGCACTGGACCCTCTTTCCAGTTGTTATTTTTTTTAAGGATCAGTGAGATTTCAAGGCAGATAAAAGCTTTTTCCGTTTGATATGTTCAAATGTTACTCCTTTTGAAGATGTGTTCTTTCCTTCTATTAGTCTAGGGGTGGAGAGAAGTGTGTCTTTCTGTGCTTGGAGGAGGGACTCTGCTTATCAAAGCAAAGATTGACTGGGCTGGGTCTGGCTGTTTTGAAGCCAAGTGTCTTCCTGGCTCTTTGGCCACTGGTGTGCAGGCTCCGTGCAGCCTCTTGGGTTCATTCTTTTCTTGTCCTTTCCCTTGTTTCCCTGACAGAGTACAGTCGCTTTGAATCGAAGATACATGACTTGCGAGAACAAATGATGAACAGCAGCATGAGCTCTGGGTCTGGGTCCCTCCGAACAAGCGAGAAGAGGTCCTTGTATGTCAGGTAAGTCACACTTCTGAGCACCAGGCCTTGTGCTGCATGAGGGGAGCTCTGGGCCAACCCAGCCCTTCTTGTTTAACTAGTCGGGTAGGGAGTGTGTACTCCTAGTACTAAAACAACACTTGGCACTGTATACTCAGGTTGTGTACTTTACGGTCAGTATCTCCTCCCATTTGTGAGCTGGCTTCTTGATTTTTGCTCATGAATGACTCAGTACGGGAAAATTTCACTTTGCTCTAATTGTAAAAGACTGTTGGGTGATTATTGCTAGTCAGCATTCAAATAGCACTCAAATGTTCAAAGTACCTTGCTTGCAATCTGTGATTTGAGGGGAAAACTTGGCATCCCCCCTTCCACATATGCATAATAGACGTCAGGATTTGTATCCGAGCATTTCAGCTATCACTGTGTTCTGGTACAGGGGCTCTTTGAAGAGACCAAAGAACTGACAGGTTGCTGCTGCATTCTGGTTTTTTGTTATTTTTAAATTGTGTTTCCTTGCTCCTTGCTGCACTGGTTTGCTGTATCTGAATCATGGGACATGGGACAGAATGGTGTACATTCCCCAGGAAGGGTGGGTGGAGGGAACAGATATATAGCATTGGGTGTATTGCTGCTGAAAGCTATTCTGAGATACTGTCCAAGGTTGAGGTTCTGACCCTTGAGGCACATTATAATACTTTGTCAGGTCAAAGTACAAGCCTCTTTGCGAGTTGGACTGCTAAATGAACACTATTGACTCCTTGTAGAATTAGGGATAGTTTCCTTCTTCCTGCCTGGGCTTCTTGGGAAAACTGCAGCAGTCTGATGGAAGTACATTGTATCTCTCCAAGGTTAAAATCCTTAGAGAAAGAGGTGGTAGGATTACTCCCCTGAGCCCTCCCTGTGTGTTCAGTGCTCAGGTTGTATCAAACTCTTGGGCTGAACTTTTTCTAGTGGCCTCTGATACCTGCTAGGGGGTCGGGAGGGGAGGCTACATTTACTAGTTGCCTGGCAACGTGACAGGTGCTCTGTCCTTGGGGTCTGAGATGACATAGCCAACAGATGTAAATGCTAATTGCACCTCTCCTCACTGGTGCTTGATTTTCTTTTCCTCAGTTGGTAGTCCCTGACCCTACTGCAGGGAGTGGTGCCCAGGGATCCCGGCTTTCAGCCTGAAGCCCACTAGAACCCTTCGTGATTCTTTTGTAAAATGAACCCTCATCTCGACTCCTTGTGTGTCGAGAGCAGTTTTTCTTCACATTTGCTGTGCTCACCTCCTGCTATGAAGGGAGGAGAGCGAGAGGAAGGCTGGTCTAGTCACTGGTGATCTTTTCACTCTCCAATTTTTTTTCAGTAAGCCTTTGCTCTGGGTCTGCAGCCTAGACACTGAGGCGCTGATGGGGGGAATCCGAAATGTGCTGTCGCCAGCCACACAAGGGTAATACTTATGTGACTTGGTCAGGATTCTTCCGTTCCCGTGCTTCCAGCCCCCGCAGATGTGGCACTCCAGTGTGCGTGGGAAGCTGCTCTTTAGGCAAGACAGTTTCTTCGGAGAGCTTTATTTTTAGATTTCCCCTCTCCGCCTATCCTGTGCTCAAGCTCTCCCTGCCAGGGCAAGGAGAGTGGGGCATTAGCTCCCGACCTGGAGGACCTGGAACACTCTTCTCTGGCCCGGGCAAGGGGTACATTCCACCTAACTGTGGGGAGGAGGTTGGGCTCACACTCTGTTTCTAGTGAATCACTTTATACAGTTTATATAATCTGCCCTTAACCTTATCTAGATCACATCTGTATCTTCTGAGGAACGTAAATATGGGTTAGAATAGTGAACATTTGTGCTCACTAGACTTAATCAAGGGAAATAGTATTTTATGGCTAAAGCAGTGAGCTGAGGTCCATTGCTAAGCTAAGTGCTCTACTGGAGCCTGGCTTGCTCTATTCCCTTTTGTGCCTGTTTTTGGCCTTGCACTCTATACTTGGTTCCTTTTCTTCAGCATGTAAACATATTCAAGTTTCTTCTATTTATTCAAAAGAAAAGAAAGAAATGCCCTTGATACCGATAGTCCCTTGAACTATTGTTTTGTCTCTCTTCTTTGGCTCACCACATTTGCCAAAATTTGTGCCAGAAAACACTGGTTCCTCAAGATGTTAACAAGTATTGTGTGAAAAATCATTGGTTCAGTGAGTTGGGCAAATGCAGGATTAAATACAGGAAAATAGGTTCTTTACTGTGATTAGTCCCCAGGAGGGACTGTACGAGGCAGTGTTTCCCCAAAGGATAGGAGCATGGGAGCCTTATTTGAAGAAACCATCTTAACATCCAGATTGGGAAATGTTGGCGTCGTCTGTACTTGCTGCTGCTGTTTCTTCAAATCACCTCTGTCTCAGTAGGAAAGGAAGTGTGCACCTGCCTGTCAGCATGGGGGTGGAGTTCCAGGCACCTCCGGAAAGCTCTGAGGAGCAGAAGCCCAAGTCTCTGTCAGGGATCAGCTGTGACCTCTTAGTCGTCAAATTCAGTGACTGGTTCACTGATTCTCTGCCATTGGTCTGACGTCTTCACCACATTTCTGTCCACGAATTACCTGCTTTCTTCTTTAAAGGCTCTCTTCCTACCTTGCTGACCATTCCTCAATACCTTTCATTAACTCTGCTCCCTAAATGGCAATGTCATTTATTTTCACAGCTTCAGATCCTGTCGTTGTGTAAATGACATCTCTGATCTCTTTACTGAACTCCAGACCTGCATATCAGCTACTTGCTGGACATGTGCATGAAGCTGCCCTTCCAGTGCCTCAGACAAGCAGTGTGTTCAAAATGGACCTCCCCACACCTACTCCTTTTCACTTTCCTTATCTAAGTTAATTGCGTCACCCTATCATGTGGAAAAGGGATTAGATTTGTTCTGTCACCCAAGGCAGACCTCAGCTCAACATAAAAAAGAAAGGGCTAGTGATTAAAACTGTCTGAAAATGGAATGGACTGCTTCCGGAGATAGTAAATTTGATCTTTTGTCACCGGAGGTGTTACAGGAGAGGCAGGGCAACCTTTTGGCTGGGTGTTGCAGAGGGGGTTGAAGCTAAAGCAATGATCTGGACACGGTCTGCTCAGAAGCTTCCAGTAGTTCCCCAGTGTCTTCAGGATAAAGGGGAACAAACATTTAGGGAACACCTACTATGCTTTAGGACTTTTGTTATGCTCTTTACATTGCTTTTAGAATCCTTTTAATAATGCTACCAAGTAGACATTATTATTCTTACTTTGCAGATGAAAAAACTGAGCCTCCAGATAGACAGCTCAGAAGTTCCAAAGTTGGAATTTGAACCTGGTTGACTCTAGAGTGTGGTTCTTTCAGCATCTCCCAGACTTGCTGATAGGAATCAGCTGGCATACTGGTAAAAATACAGATTCCCAGGCTCCTCTTCTATTGATTTGGATTCACTGGGTTTGGGGAAATGTAAGTTTTTAATAAGCAGTCAGTTAGAATGCTCTGGAATGACCACGTGTATGTCACAATAGACATTTATTTCTGTTTCACTTAAACAACTGAACGTTACATTTACTTTAGCTCCTACTACGTGGAAAGCAGGAAAGCACAGGGCTAAGAATTTGGGCATGGTTATGTGGAGGTGGATTCAAGGAAGCAGCAAGTGTGGTTCCTGCCCTCCAGCAGCTTACCATCTATGCCAAAGATACTGAGCAGCAGGTGGTTAAAGTGAAGAAACCCTTTTCAGTTGGGATTTCACCTCTAATTCTTTTCACTGTCGTTTCCCTTTCTGACATGTTTCTCCTCCCTTCCCTTCCCCTGAGTCTCGATCCTCTGGTGTGCATGGGTTGCAAAGCTCTTTTGAAGCAAATAACACCCTCTTACGCTGCACTGAGGCTCTAGCAGGTGAAGCCCCAGGGAGCTGCTGCTGTACTCACCACAGGGAAGATGGGATTTGTGGAGCGGGGAACAGGAGGAAGAAGGTAAGGTAACAGTGTTTGGAAAACGAAACTTGGTGAATTTGCCTTCCACACTGGAAATGTCCACAGAAATATGCCTCTCTTGAGTCTCTTGCTCTGGGTCAGGGTGGCTATGTGGTTAACTCAGGCCATTCTGATGTGAAGGTCATACAAAGACACAGGGTAGGTTAGAGTTCCAGGGACCTCTAAGTTCTATACTCATATTTTATTTTGTTTATCTATTTATTGAACAAATGAATGAAAGACCTTGTGCTTCAAAGGTTGCCAAGAGGCTCGATAGTACATTTGTAGAAATAGCTTTTACAAGTCTCTTCCAGCTAGCCCGCCTGCATTCTTTGCAGCCACAGGACAACATCAGGCATTTTGGGAGTTGTGGCCTCCCGGCTGGCCCTCTGCCATCCCAGTCTTCTTCCCACTCTAGGAAGGAGGTCATGTTGGGGCATCTGTAGTCCTGATTCAAGAAACAAGGTCAGAAATATGGGCTTGGTCATCAAAGAAGGCTGAAGAATGCTCCTTCTTGTCAACAAGCAGACATTAATTGTGCAACTACCCTGTGCTTAGCCTAGGGTGGTGCTTGGGGGAGCCCGACTTTGTCTTGCTCATTAATAAGTTTCAATAGTGGATTAAGATGCCAATGAGGTAATATTGACAGGCTTCACTAGCTGAAAGAATTTGGGGGGAACAATAATATGAATCTTAAAAAGCAACAATTTATGTAGTGTTCAGGGCTACCAGAGGGTAGGGCAGAGTTTCCTGTATCAGTGATTCTGGAACTGCCTGTTGCTAGATCGTATACCTCAAACACCAGTCCTGGACCTGTGCTCATAATCCCCTCAGCTGATCCAACAGGTGCTGTGAACCCTGAGTGTTTACACATTGGGGGGCAATTGGTCCTTGAATGCCCCTGTAACTTCATAATTGCCCTCTAAGGCCCAAGACTGTGAGGTAGACTGAGGGGAACAATACTCTTCCCTGCTCTCCCTGTTCCTTCTTCAGGGCATGCCAGGGAGGCCAGCTGTACCTGCTTCTCTTGTGATGCCCCATCTTGTGTCTACCTGAGTACTCAAGTTTGGGCTTTTAGGTTGCTCTTCAGAAGCTGCTGGAAATTTGAACTCTTGCACTAAAGTCAAGGGCTGATAAGCGACTGCTGCTTTATAGCTCTCTGTGCGTGCTTTATAGGGACAAGGCAAGGGAGGGGCTACTCAATTTTCAAATAATACAAGCCTGTTATCTGGTACTTTCTGTCTTAGGCAGCTTGGGCTGTTATAACAACATACCATAGACTGGGTGGCTTAAGCAACAGACATTTA
Source organism: Diceros bicornis minor (assembly GCF_020826845.1). Taxonomy (NCBI): domain Eukaryota; kingdom Metazoa; phylum Chordata; class Mammalia; order Perissodactyla; family Rhinocerotidae; genus Diceros; species Diceros bicornis. Next base: position 63,835,848 of record NC_080781.1, read on the forward strand.
TTTCTCACAGTTCTGGAGGCTGGGAAGTCCAAGATCTAGACGCTGGCAGATTCAAGTTCTGGTGAGGGCTCCCTCTTCCTGTCTTGTAGATGGCCACCTTCTTGCTGTGTCCTCACATGGCCTTTCCTGGGTGTATGCAAGGAGAGAGAGAGATCTCGCCTGTCTCTTCCTCTTCTCATAAAGGCACTAATCTCATGATGAGGGCCCCTCCCCTATGACCTTATCTAAACCTAATTACCTCACAAAGCCCCACCTTCAAATATCATCACACTGGGGGGTTAGGGCTTCAACATAAGAATTTGGGGGGAACACAAACATTCAGCCTACAACACTCACCAAAGGAAGAAAGCTATGTCTTAGACCCCAACTGGTATGGGAAAGAAATACAGTCGGAGAATGCTCTGAGGGATAGTAACTGGGAGGGTGTTCTGTGCCCCCGCCCCAGCCTGGTCTCATCGGCCATTCACAAGCAGCAGACATAGCCTCAGTCCTCAAAGGGCTTCTGCTTTGGTGATATAATAGGAAAGATTAAAAACCTGCAAGAGTTAAGTAGCAGTAAATAGAATATATAAAGAAAGGTCACTGCTAAATACATAGAGTGAATTTGGAAGAAGGAAACTTGGAGTGAGCAGGATCACAGGGGAGAGTGGGACTCGGCTTAGGCCTCAGAGGAGCCGCTGAGGGCGCAAGGGGACAGGCAGAGCCTCCCAGGCCAGACAGATGGCTGGAGCCACAGGCAGAGAGGTGGGCACACTACTAGGTGAGTGCAGCGGACGCAGCCACTTGTCTTTGAGGCTGTAGTGCTCTTGTTTACTTTGCTTTGAGAAACCTGCCTGACCAGTTTCCTTGGTAGTTGCCATTTTCTTTGCATTCCTGTTCATTAAGACACCAGGGTGGTTGTGCCAGGTACTTATGATTTCTCTGGATCTTTCAGAACCAAGCCTCACAATTTAGGATCTGAACTGCAGAGACTTTGGCCTGGTAATCTGTTTACTTTGAGCTGATTATATTCCTGCTATCTCATCCGGCAGTGAGGGCCCAGCTGAAAGGAAGGTTAGGCAAAGTCCCCCAGAGCATGTGCATCATCCCTGTGGGCAGGTGCATGCAGCTTTTCTGGGACAACTTTGGAAAGGTCACCACTTAAACGACATATCTTTCAAGACCTTTGACAATGCTTTCTCCTTAGGAAGACAGGCAGCGGCATTTAAAGTGGCCGTGCTGAAGCTTAGCTCGGGAACTCCAACCTGCAGGCCCTGGGAAGTGAGCATCTGCTTTTCGTGCTGGTGTGTCGCCTATTTTCCCTTTGTTTTTACATGGCACATTTTCCCTGGGCCATGCTCTTTACCCTGCTCTTGAGATAAGTCAGTATTTTTCTGGCCTGGCCACAATGTTTGAGAAGTTGCAGGAAAACCCAGGATCTGGCTCTCCTTTGCCTCATAGAGGTGCATGGCCATAACAAAGGAGGAGCATATTCAGGGTTGAAGAATAATCTTTTATGTGGACCACTCACTGTGATCTTAGGCTGCAGATGGTGATATTTCCATAAGCTTTGTTCTCTCCTGACACAGTGTTTCCCTCTGACCTGACCAGTCCTTAGCTTGGACGCCTCCATGAAATTCTGTTTATCTAGACCCAGAAAGAATAAGGGATTTGTGAGGCTTCTAGTCTCCCAACACACCATCTTGTCAATAAGCTCGAACACACGGGATGGGACCAAGGTGCAGAGTGGTTAATTATGGTCTTTCTTCAGGTGTCTGGAGACAAATAGGTGTTGCTTTATTTTTTCCTGCTCATTCTTTTTTTGAGTAAGAGGTAGACAAGGTTGGTTGCTGTGTCATCTGGGCCTTGCACGGGTAGGGGCCTTGGACAGTCCTGGGACAGTGATTCAGTCTGATTTAAAAGGGGTGGTGTGTTATCTGCCTTTGCCTTTCTCTAGTGCTCGCCCTAAGGATAAAAAGGGGCGAGCAGCAGGCTATATCCATGTTGTGGAGAAAGACGCTCCTTCACTCTCTTACCAGGCCTACGTGAAGCATTTGTAACAAGGTGCCAATCCCTGTCACTTCCTTACGTTTCCAGACTGTTCCTAAGAGACTGTCACTGCTGGATGGCCACAGTTTAGCATGCTTCTTAAAGATCTTAGGTAGATAGATGATATTTTTTCAAAATTTATTAAGGTCTAATTTACATATTTTTTGATTACATGAGATATATGTCATTTGAAAGGTGGTTTGACTTTACTACTCAGGCCTGTTCTGTTTTACTGGGTTACTTTCTGCATGAAAGTTTAGCCTGGTAATTAATGATAAAAAAGCCGAGGCAATGAAGTTGATCACACAAGGCCTACCAAGTGAAGGCCAGACTCCTTAGCTGGACTACAGGCTGTCCACAGGCATGCCCCGGCCTGCCACTTTCCTGAGTGCCTGCAACGCGGCCAAATGCGGGTGGTGATGACCTCGGCACACGCTCTGGGCTGCTTGCCTCGAAGCCTTTGCTCACGCTAGTCCCTCTAGCCGGAAGGGCCTCTCTATATCTCTATCTTTTGAAATCCTGAACCGTCATCGAGGCCCAGTTCAAAAGTCAATACCTCCTCATAGCTTCCTCAAGCTAGATGTGATCTATGCTCCCTCTGAATGCTTTTAGGCTTGGTTTATCCTGCCTTTGTGCCTCTCGCTACAACATACTCTGTCAGATAGCACACTCCACAAGGCCAGGACTTATTTTGCTTCTGTGTCTCCCATCTGTTGAACACAGTGCCCCACACAGAGTAGACTCAGTGAGTGTTACATAATGGAAGAAAGGTATTTTCTAGACATAGCCAAGTGGAGAGTTAGCTTTTTTTTTTTTTTTTTTTAATGTGACTGTGACTTAGACTTCATGAAGTTTTTCTGAGATTTAAGAGCCCTGATCTGAGAGTCGCTTACCATACAACTCTAGATGAGGCCCTGTGCCTCTCTGGGCCTGGTTTTCATCGTCTGTGAGAAAGTTTTCTAGCTCTTTGTCAAACAAAATTTCAGCAGGAAAAGAGACAGTGGATTTAGAGAAAATCCACATCATGGGTTTGGAAAACAAATCAAAATCATGATAATGGAAGGACTGTTGAAGGAATTGGGAATGTTTAGCCTGGTAGAGAAGACCTAGGAAAGACTCAGACTCATTAAATGTTAGAGCTGGAAAGAAATTTGGAGAATACTGAAGGAATTTTATTTAATGCAGAGGAAATGGGACAAAATGACCTCTGAGGCTCCAATGTTCTGCAAAGCTCTTCTCCCATTTGCACTTGTGATTGATAGAAAAGGAAATTATTGTTAATCATCTTTTACATTCTCAAAAGAGAATGATATTATAGTTCAGAATTTCAAATTCAAGTATATTATGCTGCTATGTCTTTAACAGAATTATAGTTTTAAAAAAGCATTGTCCATTCTGTTGTTCAGTATTCCTCATTCACAAATTCTTCAAACAAAATCCAGATAGACTTGGGTACCCCTTTTTATTGGGAAATTGCTTTTTTTGCCTTGTTTGCCGGGGAACTTAGAGCCAAACATGTTCCTCATCAGAAATAAATGATGCAAGCCAGGTGCTTGGTACATCGATTCTCCATTTTTGTGTGTGGGTGTGTGAGGAAGATTAGCCCTGAGCTAACATCTGTTGCCAATCCTCCTCTTTTTTGCTGAGGAAGACTGGCCCTGAGCTAACATCTGTGCTCATCTTCCTTTACTTTATATGGGACACTGCCACAGCATGGCTTGATGAGCGGTGCATTGGTCCGTGCCTGGGATCTGAACCCACAAACCCTGGGCTGCTGAAGCGGAGCACACGAACTTAACCACTACGCCACCGGGCCGGCCCCTACTTTTTTTTTTTTAAGTGCCTAGAAGAGTGCCTAGTCATATTAGATGCTCAAATATTTGTTTAATTAATGAAGATCCTTAAGAAAAGAATATTGTATCATCATTAGAATTATTAGTTTTGAAGAATAGTCAATGATATGGGAAATAGTAATGGTATAATTTCAAGTGACAACTAAGGTTGCAAAATTGTATGTTTGCAAACACTGTGCTTTGGACTTAGTGAAATTTGGGAAAAAATTTCCCAAACTTGACCTTCGGCAACAGCAGTAAGAAGCTGGAGTACATATGGTAAAGTTGATGTAAACATGTCTTCTACATGTCAGGAATCCAATTATTGGTAATTTTTTAAACACCTGAGATTTAAATAAAACTAATATGCCAGTTTACTTCCAAGATGAATTTCAGATACCTTACAATATTAAAACACATATAGCATGAGCTAAGTAAAAGGTCAAATTGACAAAAACTTGTATTTTGGGGTTTGTGTGTTTATTACACGGTATTATACAATACCACAACAATATGAAGAGTGGTTTTTTCAAAGTTATAGTAAATGTGATTTTTCTTTTTTTAGACTTATGTTTTTCAAATATTCTATAGTGAGCTTATATTATTTTAATTAATTAATTTATTTAGTTTTGTGTGAGGGAGATCAGCCCTGAGCTAACATCCGTGCTAATCCTCCTCTTTTTGCTGAGGAAGACCGGCTCTGAGCTAACATCTTTTGCCAATCCTCCTCCTTTTTTCTTCCCCAAAGCCCCAGTAGATAGTTGTATGTCATAGCTGCACATCCTTCTAGTTGCTGTCTGTGGGACGCGGCCTCAGCATGGCCGGAGAAGCCGTGCATCCGTGGGCACCTGGGATCTGAACCTGGGCCGCCAGTAGCGGAGCGCACACACTTAACCGCTAAGCCACCGGGCCGGCCCTAATTTAATTTTTAATGCAATCTGCATATGAATAGTTTAAAATCTCAAATATTACAATAGCATATGCAAAAAAATTAATCCCTTGCCTATTCTCTCCTTTTCTTGCTCCACAAAGGCAACTGCTTTCAAATATTTTAGCTGTAGCAAAAAGAAATAGTAAATCTAAATAGCCCTCTATATGTTAAATCATGGAGCAACAAAATAATAAGGACATAGAAATAGAATCAAATAAAAAATTAGGCATGCATTTCCACCAGGAAAGAAACAAAAAGTTTATAGGAAAGGAAGGGTAGTCATCCATGGACACCGTTTACATAATAATATAAAATTAAATTTTCTTTAACCAAAAAATGTGGTATAACTAAAATGGGAGGGCAGGTGAGAAAGGATGGGTGAGTACTATAGAAAACCAATATATAATCTCTAAAATGTTAAAAAAAAAAGACAATAAATAGCAAGAAGAAGCAGTTATTTAGAAATGTGTCAGAAAAGAAAAAGAAACAGATAAAATATTTGAAAGCAGTTTCTTTTTAAGCTGACTTACACATTTTGAAAGTTGTAAAAGGAACATATGCCTTTGGTTAAAAATCAAACCAAACAGTGCCGTGCCCACCGTGCCCGCCACACCCTGGTGACTGCCGGCGTTCTTGTTGACTTGGATCTGCACTTGTTTTGTTTTTACTTAGCTCGTGCTATATGTGTTTTAATATTGTAAGGGATCTGAAATTCATCTTGGAAGTAAATTGGCATATTACTTTTACTTAAATCTCAGATGTTTAAAAAATTGCCAATAATTGGATTCCTGACATGCAGAAGCCGTGTTTACATCAACTTTACCATATGTACTCCAGCTTCTTACTGCTGTTGCCAAAGGTCAAGTGTGGTTCTGGGAGGTGCTAAAATGTATATTGGATTGTCCTTGTTATGTTTCAAACTTGTAACCAGTAAACTCTCCCTTCTAATCTTCTACAATCTCATCCTAATCTCTAATTAATTTTAACATCTTCTTTCCTTCCCTCCCCAAACTAATTTGTGCTTAACCCATGTTCTGTTGTTTTCCTTACTATGTTTGTTTTAATCTTTGAAGCTCATAATGACATTTGGTGTTTCTCATTGTCACTTAGAATCAAGTCTTCACCATGCATGTCTTCGTAGGAACATCTGACAGAATGCCTTCCTTGCTTTAGGAAACTTGGTTTTGAATGCAGTGTGAATGCGTTCATATTTGATTCTGTCACATAGAGCCTGGAAAGAAGCTGGAGGACAGAGTGCCTCCTTAATCTGCTGGCCTCAGCCTCTCTCCTTACTGTTTTGAGTATGTAAATTGAGGGAGATAAAAGACTTTTTGTCAGAGTTTGGATATTTTCATTTTCAAATAATCTGACACTGATTTCTTAAGGATTCTGTTTCAAGAAGTTTAAAAAGTAGATGGGTATTTCACTCTCTACAGTTTTACTACATTCTGTGTTTCATTTGGGCCTGCACATGGGGAAATAGTCTGTTTTACCACTGTTGCAGGTAGAAGTCTAAGTCTTGGAACTAGATTTGGGAAGTCCACTGGGCTGTGTGCCAACCGGTTACCAGAGAGTATGGAGAAGACAGGCAGAGCCTAGATTGCAAGTAGGAAAATACAAACTTCTCACTGAAATCACCCATTTGTGGTGACTCCATGTGAGGAGAGATCCAGTGGATGAGAAAAGTAGACACTTTGGTGCAGGTGAGTTTGTTCCCTGAGCAGGGAACTCTGGTGTGAAATACCAGCTTCACCAGAGCCGAAGTCAGCACTGGATCCTGAAGGATTGAGCTTGTAGCTTTGGTTTAAATTTGCCTTCAACACCCCCCACCCCTGCCATTATCCCATTACATACATATGAGGTCGGATTAATGTTCCAAAGGCTCTCTTGGTGTGTCACTTCCCTACTCTCAATCTTTAGAGGCCACTGGATCAAGTGTACTCAAGGCCTTCCAAAATTTGCCCTAGACCTTTATTTCCATCCTCATTTCCTATGACTCCCAGCTGCAACCAAGCTGGTCTCCTCCTTTTTCTCAAGCCTGAATGGTATAGTTCCCTCCCCACCTTTTCCCACCTTCCCCTTTATCTCTTTACTCTGCATGTCTTGTCAGAGGACCTGGGTTCTGTCCCAGGTTAGTTAGGTGTGTGAGCTAGGTCAAATTATTCTTCCTTCCTGAGCATTCGTTTCCCCCTATATGAGAGAGAGAGAGAGAGAGACAGACAGACAGACAGATAGACACACTGAATGAGGAGACTTCCTCATAGGGTTCCTTTCAGCTTTATTATTGTGTGGGTCAGCGTCAGCCTTAGCTTTTTCCTTGGCTGCCCCAGGACACAGGGCCCTTTTCTCTTTTGTGTTTCCATAGCATTTACCATTCATTGTTTGGGATCGTAGTTAACACATTTTTATGTCCTATATTCAACTAGTTTTTGAAAATATGTTTGTAAACTGAGAAGGCCCATTGGTAGAGCTGAGTTGTTTCCCTGGGATGTGGGGGAGGGAGAGGACTACTGAGCATGTTCCACTTTGGACTTTCACCTTGTGTCCAAAAGCTGGGAGGAGATGGGACTTGTGAAAGATTTTCTCTTATGCCCCTTGTTGGGAGAATGGGATGTTTCTTTGAGAAGGAGGCACATATTTACAACGTTGGGATTAAAAGAAGGATGCAGTCTTCCAGAGAATTCCATCTGGTCTGCTGTGAGGCCTGTGGGTCTGTGCTGACTCTTTGGGTTGGCCTTCCTCCACCATTGTTCCAGAGTGCCAGTCTCCTGGCATTTAGGGTTGGGATGATCACTTCATCTTTCACTGTGCATTTCAGGGCCCTGTTTGATTATGACCGGACTCGGGACAGCTGCCTGCCAAGCCAGGGGCTCAGCTTCTCCTATGGTGATATTCTGCATGTCATTAATGCCTCTGATGATGAATGGTGGCAGGCAAGACTGGTGACCCCACATGGAGAAAGCGAGCAAATTGGCGTGATCCCCAGTAAGAAGAGGTGAGTTGTCATGACCATGAGAGAGGCCTTCCTTGCCCTCCCTTGATGTTGGTTTCTTTTTCCCTGTTAAACTCTAAGTTGCAGAGAGCAGCGGATGTGCTTTATTACTCCTCTTTGGTAGAGAGCTGGTGCTCAGGACGTGGTTATGACTCAATGAGCCAAAAAGTGGCTGCTGTGCCTGCTGCAGCCCACTGCTGAGACCATGCACGGGCAGTAACAGGACCTCTTTCTGACTCCAAAACAGGGTGGAAAAGAAAGAAAGAGCTCGATTGAAAACTGTGAAGTTCCATGCCAGGACTGGGATGATTGAGTCTAACAGGGTAAGTGGGGAAGGAAGTCAGCCAATATGTGAAGAGGAGTAAGAAGCTTGGAGTCTGTCTGGTAGATAAGAGAACTGGGGAGTACAAAAGAATATCTCTTTTTCAGGGGGCTGGCTCTGTCCTGTCAGAATACTAACTGCTTTTCAGAAAGCAGAGAGAGGGCACTCAAACTCTCTGGCCAGTCTGTACTCCTCACCACTGGGTAACTGGCTCTTGAGGTGTGTTGGAGTTGAACTGTCTGGAAGGCTGACTTGCTTGGAGCACATGAAAGCACATGTGCATGTCTCCTTGGCTGCAGACTCTGTCAGAGCTGGGGGACCCTGAACAGAACCTGGCCTCGTCGTCCAGTGAGGAAGGCCAGCCACAGAGCTCCGACTGCCCTTTAGACCAAATGAGGCATGAGGGCTCTTGCCATCCACCCCTTTTCTTCTATGAGCTTCGCAGGCCAAAGAACTTCCAGAGTAGTAGAGGAGAGATATGGAGTAAAAGACTCTGTGTATATCAGTGGCACCTTAGGGCGTGTGTCCAGGAGGCTACAGTGATCTTTGTCCTTTAGGAAGTACCAGTGAGTGCTGTGAGTCTGGATTCGGTAGCAACCTCTGCCATCCCTACAACATTTTCCTGTAAACATAATTTTCCTCTTACATCAACTTTCATTTAATCTCATAGACTCCATTTGTGAGAGATGGTCTTTTATTTAGCTCACCATTGTCTCCATTTTAGTTTTTCTTGCATGCTTTAAAACCCATTGTTCTGTTTTTTTTTTCTTCTGTCCTTCCCCTCCATCTTCATGTTCTTTCACAGTCGATCAAAACGAAACGTAAAAAGAGTTTCCGCCTCTCTCGAAAGTTTCCATTTTACAAGAGCAAAGAAAACATGACCCAGGAGAGCAGCATACAGGAACGTAAGTAGCAGCAGGGTACAGAGTGCAGACCGCCCACAGCCCCGCCCTCTCGTCCTCATTCGTACCTCCCCTTCTGAGAAGACTGGGAAAGTGTGTGTGCGTGCGTGTGTGTAGCTATGTGTGCGTGTGCGTGTATGAGTACCTGGTTATTTGCAGAGTCAGGGTAGAAACCGGTCTGCACAGGGAGACGTTGGGTCTTTTTTGTCCAGCTCTGGGCTCTGAAAGAATGTTGGAGGCTCTGGGGTGGAACTGGTTCCAGGGCTGGCCTACCAGGAAGTCCCTGGCACGGGCGCTCAGAGCGCCAGGCTGAGCTCTAGTGTGGCAGTGATGAGTTCTCAGCCAGTGTCAGGTTTAGAAAAATGGTTTTGAAGAGACCGAGGTCTAGGGACTCAGTGTTGCTCTCCTGGCTTCTTTCTTTTGTGTTTTCTTTCCCTTAACTTCACTCATCTGTGTTAAGAGAAGAGCCTTTTCTTCCCTGGACGCCTGGAGTCGGGCCTGCTTCTTGAATTACATGCATGTGCATATGCACACAGGATGTCCACACGGCTCTAACAGACTCACCGTTATCCCAGAGTGACTACAGAGCCAGCTTGCAAAATAAAATCCTTTCTGCTTAAGGGAATTGACACAGAAGGGGCATTACTCAACTTTGTCCAAATAAAGATTTATCAAGAAACACAAAGCTGGTTTGGTAGAAAAGGCCATAAAGCTGAGCTAAGTGAACTTTTAAGAACCAGTTTAATCCTGAGAAATATTATTATTCTACTATATGCCTCAGAAATTAACTGTTCTGACTCTAACTTTAAACACCAGGTCAGGCTGGTGAACTGAATCTCATGTGGCTCATGGTGAATTGTAAACCTCTCCTTTTCTGCCTCACAAGGGGGGTCTTGGGGTCCTGTGCTGTTGGGACTGGCAGGAAACTGACTAGTTCTGATAGGAAATGTCCTTTTTCTAGGCCAGCCTGATTCATGGTCATGGTATACATAGATCGTTGCTGTCTGGGGTGGTAGCCAGTAGATACAAGGCTGCCCTCATCCAGATGGAGGTTAGGACTCACAGTCCTGGGTAGCTCAGTAAGAAGCACTAGGTGCAGTTGGTTCTGCTCATGAGTAGTAGGAGATGGTCTGAGACAGAGGCCTGAGGTGAGGTCACCACAGTTTACCAGACGAGTCCCAGAGCCTCTGCACTGAGCCCAGCCTGGGGAGGGCGCGCTGTTGGGTGGCTCAGCTGAGGTGAGGGGTTGCCCATTAGATAAGAGTTGAAACTGCCTAGTGCTTATTCTCCAGAAGCTGAGCTTATCCCCTGTGGTCTACATAACTCAGACTGCATGAAGCCTTCCCTGAAGGGTTTGGACAGAGTGAGTCAGTACTGCGCGCAAGCTCCTTGGGATGATAATTCTGCCTGCCTGCCTGCCACACACAGATGTTTGCTCTTTCATGCACCCTCAGAGGGAAACGGTGATTTCAGGGGCTGGGCTCTATAACTACAAATTTAGTCAAAGCAAGTGCTCCAACCCTTGGGAAGTCACCTGTCCTCTCAGCCTACAGGCTGTAGGCCACCTCAGAAAGGTAGTCCACTCCAAGGCCCTCTGGCAGCACATAAGGCAGCGTGACGTCCAGGTATCTTATCTGACCTGGGACATTCTTTCTGCAGCAAAGTTCTTAACCTCACTGTAGTTAGAGGTCTTCATAGTATTTCATACTTCTGTCACTAATGCTCACCTGGCTCTGTATTCTTCCTTCCCCTTGTCTTTTTCCTCTACTTTCTTTCTTGTCCCCCAATTCTTTCCCTCCCTCCCTCCCTCTTTGTCCTTGCTGTCTGTGAAATCAGGACTTCCCTGGGTTAAGTGACGATTATTATGGAGCAAAGAACCTGAGTAAGTCAAACTTACACACCATTAACTATATTTGTGGCATGAGTGGAGATGCTGGGGTTGGGGGTGTAGGGGACGTGGGTAAGGGCAAAGGGTGAGGGGAGGGCAGTGTTTGTGATGGTACTACCGCAGGAGGAAGTACAAGTGTCTCTGAGTGTCACCTTTTGCTCTGGATCCCTGGTACCCTAATAAAAACCTATCATTCATGTCTGTGTTTTCCTTTTGTACCTTGAAGTGGTAGGGAGCCATCTTGGCATCCCACCTTAGAAGGGAGGTGGGCAAGGAGTACTTCTCCAGAGATGACCACTCAGCTCATCTCTACCCTGTTGTTGAGGTGAGGGGTGCCTGCTGGTTGGATTCCTCTCTTAGTGACACAGTACTAAAGAACTGGGCTTAAGAATGAGCTGTTTCGGTCTCTAACTAGGGGCAAGAGTCCTGTGAAGCCCTTTACCCAAAATACATCTGGGATGTCCCAGCAGGTCCAGGGGCCTCAGCAAACAGCTGAGGGCCGGCTTTCCGCACAGCATCTCTAATGGCCTGAGCTGGTAGGGGCCTCAGCAGCATTTATGGACCATCTATATCTAGTACTTTAGCTCAGGAAAACTCTGACTGACCTCTCGTCTCTGGAAAATACTCCTAGAGTAGAAAATGAAGGGACCTAGATGACAGGGCCTTAGCGTCCCCGCTGTGTGCAGAGGTGTACACACACACTGCCATGGTGGGTGAGGTCTGTCAGCATATACTCTCCTTCAATCAATAATAGAGGCATGAAGGTAAAGGAGCTTCCTCATGGAATTGCTTAGAACCTAGCCATGGGTGGCGACTCAGCCAGTCCTTCCAGGGGGCCACAGCATATCACGGTCCAGAAGAGTGTCGTCTTGGCTGAAATGAGCAGTGTCTCCATAGTTTGTTGTGTCCATGTTTCATCTTCATTCGCCTGTCGTCTTGGGAGTAGTGGGCTTTGTTTGGGCCAAACTTTGCCTTGTGCCTCCTGTGATTGTGGCTGCTCCGCCCACATTCAGATGGGGGCAGGTCCCAACGGTCTGAGACAGGAGGGCTGTCTTGTCCTCCAAGTGTTCTTCTTTGTTCATTGTCTCTGTGTTTTGACATGTCTGTCTTCTAGTGGATGGAGGAGTACCCCCCTTACCACTGAGGCCAAGCCTTCCTCCTAGGTAGTGGTGGCAGGAGGGCTGTTGTTCCCACTGAATGGTCAAAACATTGGTCCTTAGTGACTGCTCAACCTACCCAGTGCTTAGCCTCTTAGTTCTGGAGCACCTCACAAATCTGTACTTCAGGGGCTCTATCTGGGGAGGAAATTCAAGTGCAGCCTGGTCCCTGGCCTTCTCTTTGCTACTGTTGCTACCTTTCCTTTCCTATTGTGAGCCTTGGAAGATGCATTTTGAGATAGGGTTTGGAAACCATCCAAGTCAGTTCTTTTGGTTCAGATGAAGAGGATGCTGCCAAAGAATGGAAGGCTTGTAGTGTATAGGGAGGGACTTGGCAGACCAAGAGGGCTCTGGGGACAAGTACGAGGTGGCCGGGGACTCAGGATTAGAGCTGTGCCTCCCAGTTGGTAGCCTGGATGTGGCAGACCTGTGGCCTGACTTGGTTGGCAGCTCAGTGTCTCGCTCCTGGAGTATTTGAGTTTTGTGCTGCGTGTGACCTCTCAGTGGTGTGTTCTGAATTGGAGTCTCTTTCTTGTTGGCTTGCAGAGGGAGTGACATCCAACACCAGTGACAGCGAAAGCAGTTCCAGTAAGTGTATGTCATTCTCCCCCATGTCATGTAGCTCCGCCGTGTGTCCCAGCCATCCTCATTCCAGCGTTGCACGGCTGCCATTTCTGTTCAGAGGCTAGTGCTTCTTTTAGCCGTGTACACTTTGAGACCCTGGAAATGCTGTGGCCATTTTGTCCTTATGGGATGGGGTTTAGGCCGTGGATTACAGGAGAGTGTAAGCCCTGCAGTTCTGGCCAGGCCCTGACTTAAAAGCATCCCTGGGGCCCCGGGAAGGGTGAGCTTCCAATGAGTAAATTCCTGCCGTGGGCATTATGTGCTGTAGGTACTGCCAGTTTTACAGATTTGCTCAGAGATCAAAAGAAAGATGGCTCCTGTGGGATATTGTCCTGAATTGCCTTTCTAGGTCGCTAGGACTCCTGGGTTAAGGCTTGGTGTCCTTGCCTTTTAGCTGGGTTAAATGATCAGGTAACTGCCCAGTTTTCCTCCAGAGATCCCGTGAGCAGGCCAGAGAAGCCACAATTCAAACCCCATGAACTTTGGGAGCACTGGAGCACGGGAGCAGGAGTTGTGGCTGGAGGCCTTGTAAAATCTGCCCAGGAGTCTTAGGCTCAGAGGAAGTCTGTGAGCAGGCATCCTGGGGCTTGATGTAAATATCGCTGCCTTCCCTGGCACTGTCGCCAGCCACTTTGGGACCTCCAGGCACCCACGACCAGGCGGCTTGGCAACTGTTTTAGGAAAAGCTCATCATTGCCAGGATATATGGAGCTCTACCCTGAGGAGAAAGCAGGGCTCAGCATTGCTCTTAAAGGGCACTAGGGACCTTAGCCAAGCTTTGTGCCACTTCTCTGGATGCTTCTTCCAGTGAAGGGGGAATAGGTAGACCCTTAAAAGGGTGAAGTTAGGCTGCAGCTTTGGGGACCTGCGTGAGTGCCCTGACTCCCCTGCCTATAGATGAGGGGACACGGGCAGTGTATCTCAACCAGTTGAAGCTTCCCTGTGATTCTTACAAGTTGCAAGAGAGCAACTGAGCACAGTTGACTGCTACCTATAAGAACAGGTCCTGAGAAATTGGGGTGGTTTTTGGTGGAGGCTTCATGGCTTCCGGGTCATATCTCTTTGCTCAGCTATATTTCACTGAATGAGAGGACTCCTGACTCCTGTCCCAGGGACAGTGAAGGGCTTCCTGTGCTTTCTTGCCAGTGGGAAGCAGAGAGGCCCATGGGGCAGGTGTGAGCAAGTACCACTGACAAGGCTGTTTTCTGGCAGAGGTGGGGGTGAGGTGAATGTTGTAGGGAGACGAGGACACAGTGCTAACGTGTCTCCTTTTTTTTTGCAGAAGGACAAGAGGATGCTATTTTGTCATATGAGCCAGTGACACGGCAAGAAAGTAAGCCCCCTTCTGAGAGTCTTGCCTTCAAGCTAGTCTCATGGTCACGGGGCCTCCTTCTCTTCTACTGCTCCCTAGTGTTATAGAGAAGGGGGGAAGCCACCCAGTGTGCGCCCCTCACTACACCTTTGCTCGCTGCCAGGGTGCCTTCCAAAGGATAGGACGGATTTACAAGGATGGCAAAGGTCGATTTCAGTGGGTGTGGCCACTACTAAAAGAGAGGTCCTGGTCCCTCCCTTTGATGGCTGCTCTGAAAAAACCTTGCTCAGCTGCGGATGCCCTTGCAGAGATTTCTCCTGAATCCTTTGGAAGGGGAGATGCTTCTGACTTCAGACTTGCCTTGGACTTAGATATTCTCAAATTAAAGGCTCTTTGATGTGTTTGTAGTTAAAAGCCAGAGAATGGCCCCAGATGCTCTGCCCTGTCTGAGTGGCTGCTCCAGAGTCTCCGTGTTCTAGGCAGACGTGGAGGTAGAACAGGCTGTTTGGTGGGGGGCCTTGCTCACTATCTTCATGATCTCTCTCTCTCCAGTTCACTATGCAAGGCCTGTGATCATCCTGGGCCCAATGAAGGACAGAGTCAACGATGACCTGATCTCGGAGTTCCCACATAAGTTTGGATCCTGTGTGCCACGTAAGAGCCCAGGAAGGCTTTGGGAGTGAGGCATTGCTGCCCTAGGAATTGTTGCTCTGATGTTTTAAGGAAAGGATCTGGGGCCAGGTTCTAGGATTCTCTGGGAACAGGGTACATCTCACACCCTGGAAGAGATTAGGCAGCAACAGATTCCCCCCAAGCTGATGGGGTTGGGAGAACTCAGACATCAGGCTGGCCTGCTCACTCCCTTTGAGAGAAGTCTGAGTGGTGATGGTCGGGAATGATTGGACAAACAGGGGGGCCCAGCCCAAGTGGTGTTGGCATGGCCTGCTGGATGGCTTGTTAGGTTCACTGGCTCCGCTGCCAGGTTTGGCACCCTCTGCCAGGCCTTGGCCCTGGAATCTCCACCTTTCTGGGCCAGTTTAAGCTAAAGCAGATAGCCCTCTGTGTGTGAGACCTGATGGTTAGAAGAGAAGTAGGCAAGACAAACTTCTACTCAGCTGCTTTTTCCCCCCACTCATCTGAAAAACACTGGAATGGCCCCAGGACCCAGGTGAGAGAGGAAGAAGTCAGCTCTTTTGGCCTGGGGCAGGTCATTTGTCCTTGGGCCACACAGAGTTTCCTTTCTTCCTTCAGATACTACCCGGCCTCGACGTGATAATGAGGTGGATGGACAAGACTACCACTTTGTGGTATCCCGAGAACAAATGGAGAAGGACATTCAGGACAACAAGTTCATCGAGGCTGGCCAGTTCAACGACAATCTCTATGGGACCAGCATCCAGTCAGTGCGAGCAGTGGCCGAGAGGGTAAGGAGGGAGGAGATGGCCCTGCTAGATAACCCTCACAGGGAACGCAGAAATGCTCCTGCCGAAGTTCCGCTTGGATCCTCATCCTTCTAGCACAGGGCCTACAAATGGCACTGCAGACTAAGCCGTGCCCACTCTGCATGTTCCCAGCCCCTGGGTGGAGGTGTCTGTCACCCCAGAGCATCACCCACCTGAATAGGGACCCCTCTGCAGACATGGCTTTTTCTGGCAGTAGGAGCAAAATGTGGAGCCTGGGTACCTCAGGGGTAGAATCTTCTAGGTCTCTCTGGGTGGCTCTGGGTTCCCCCCAGGTGGATGTTTGGGTTGCCACTGGGTAAGTGCTTGGGGTTGGGTAGCAGGGACTGGGTGGGCTGATGCAAGTCTTTGATTTTTCAGGGCAAGCACTGCATCTTAGATGTTTCTGGCAATGCTATCAAGAGGCTGCAGCAAGCACAACTTTACCCCATTGCCATTTTCATCAAGCCCAAGTCCATTGAAGCACTCATGTAAGTATTTGCTGGGACTCAGATACTCCCAGCTATGAGAGGGCCCTGGAAAGGAAATAAAAAATTAAGTGATTTGTTGGGTAGTGGTGAGACTCAATGGAAGCTCAAAGGAAAGTCTGCGCCCCAGCTCTGGGTGCTGAGGGCTCCTCCTGGTTTGAGTGCCTGTGCGTGTATTCCCACTTGGGCTTTTACATCTGGAAGGTTTGAGAAAGATGTTGAGCCATTGGCCACTGGTGCTCTCAGAGGGCAGCTGAGCAGATTTTCAGGGAGCCTGGAACAATCTTTTACATTAATCAAAACACAGAATCTAGTTTGGTACTATTTTTCTTCTGTGTCCTTGGCAGGGAAATGAACCGACGGCAGACATACGAACAAGCAAATAAGATCTATGACAAAGCCATGAAACTGGAGCAGGAGTTTGGAGAATACTTCACAGGTAAGAATCCCTGCTGCCCGGCTGGGGTGACGTGGGACCAGCCAGATATCTATTTTATCAGTGTCTCCAAGAGCCTCAGACACCTCGCACAGAGTTTCTGGATGCTCTTGTGCTCAAACCTTTCCAAAGTACTCCAATTCCCTCCATCCAACCAGAGCAGTTTAGCCAGTTTATAGTGTCAACCACCATCACCAAACACTGCCTTAGATCATTATGTTCATTTTGTCCTCGTGTCCCTAGTAGACTGTAGGCTCCCCCTTTTACTTTATTCCCCTCCCTCCCAACTCCCTCCACAGTCCAGTACTCGGCCTTGCATGTTTTAGGTGCTGAATAAACATTTGTTGATGATGACGGTTCCTTGGTGTGGTATTCAGGTTGTCTGTCAGCATGTGTGTGTGTGCACGTGTGTGTGTGTTGTTTATATAGTCACCTACATTAGAAGGTCAGTTCCTAAAAGGTTGGGAAGGTTTCTATGTAATACGTTGCTTACCTTTTAAAGTACAGTGACATGTATGTGCAGGTCGGTGTTGAGTGAACTCTAGCTGGTGGTGCTAGTAGGTTAACCAGGGAAAGGATTCATAACTGTATCTCACACCTTGGGCTTTAGAGCTCCCTTTACGATTAGTGTCCGTGTCCTTGTTTGCCGGGCTGACATCTGACATAGAGCAGATGTGACGGCCCCAGGAGCACTACCTCTTGCCAGAAATTGTGGCTTTCAGCTCTTTCTCTGGATAACTCGGATTTTCCAAATCTTCTAGTAAGGCTGCTTTAGAATTACCAGCTGCTGGCCTCATGGCGGCCAAGAGCAACATGAGCTGCAAGGTCTGGCATCTAATGGGTGCTTAATAAACGTTTTTTGAACAACACATTTTCCTATTCTTTGCTGCTTAGTCTCACTGTCTCAGCAAATTGACTTCAAGCCCTGGGCTTGGAGTGCCTCCCAGTTTCCCTTGCTGCCCTAGGCTCACACACAGCCAACTAGGGAAACCAAAGCCCGCATCCGTGTGCGCGTCTTGTGCCGGGCTAAGCTGTAGGATTGTTGGGACAGGCTGGATTGCCGGGGCTTGGGGGGTGCCATGGACCACAGTAATAATTCTGTTTTCCTCTTCACTTTAGCCATTGTACAGGGTGACTCACTGGAAGAGATTTATAACAAAATCAAACAAATCATTGAGGACCAGTCTGGGCACTACATTTGGGTCCCATCCCCTGAAAAACTCTGAAGAATCCCCTCCAACCATTCTCTTGTGAACAGAAGAAATCAAGTCCCTCTTCCCTCCTCCCTCTTCATTCCTGTCCCCACGGGGAGAACAAATGACTACTGTTCTTGTCCCCTTTTTTAGATATGTCAAAAAAAATTGAGTTTTCTAGTCCTGTTCTGTTTTTTTTTTAATTTTTGTTTTGTTTTAGTTTATTTTTTGGGATGATACCATCTATCTCACTCATCATGTGACTGTGCCCATTCCTGCATGGACCTTTCCCAAGCACTAGCACAGGTGCAAATCCATCAGAGTCATTGTTTTCATAAAAACCAAGCAGAAGCGAAGAGAAGAGAGGAGGACTGATGGAAAGACAGACTCTGGACAGCTGCACGGCTGGTGAAGTGAGCTCAATGCACCACGTGATGAGATGCTCCTGGGCATTTCTACCTATCTGTACTGCTGTCATGCAGCTCTGAACGGTGCAACGTAATGGCAACAGAAAGTATCTTATTTATATATAGATATATATATGTAATTTATATAAAATATATAGAAATTATTATATATATATATTATACACTCTCATATAATATATATATATTCACACACATTTGGACTAGAAAATCTATGGAGACTTCATCAATGGTACTGTGTTATTAGAGAAATGCTTTAATTTTCATATTCCAATCAGATGGCATCTTCTATCCCAACTGGTTGGGGAGGAATTGAAAATGGTAGTAAGTGCTGTACGACGGGCACTCGCATTTGGTCATTCTCTTGAGAGCTGGGGGATCTCTAGGAGGGGGTCAGCCAGTGGCCTGCGAGAAAGGGTTTTTGCCTGGGGGTGAGAGGGTTCGAGACGTGACCCTAAAGCAGCTGCTGCCCTTGAGGTGCAGTCAGTCCTGTGTGTGGAAAGAGAGAATGGCTAACGATGCTCCATATTAAATTGCGTATTGTTTTATGCCACCTGATATGTCTGCATGAGAGGTTTCTTTTTTGTTCATTTTTAAGCTGCTGTTAAACCAAAACCATGTTGTGCTACTGTGTCAGCCTTTTCATTATTCCAAATTTTACTTTTACTATTTAAGTGAATGCGTAGAAGCCAATTGGACAGTGTTCTAAAGGCTCATGACGTTCTGGAGGAGCCGGGCCTGGGGCTAGAGTAGGTGACCAGGCTCGGCCCTCCAGTCAGTGGAAGGGGCAGTGGGGGCTGGTGAGAACTGAGAGCAGGAGCTGGGGCTCTGCTCTGTGTTGCTGTGTGTCCCTTAACTCACCTGCCAGGGACACGCTGGGCTCAGCTGAGGCCCCTTCATGGGCCCACCGACAGGGACAGGGGGTCACTTGCCTTCTATTTCTGTGCTGGGCAGTGGGACAGCACTGGGCTTGGCCAACCACATAATGAGAAGTTTGATTTGGGTTTTTTTCACCACTGCTTCATCTGCCCTACCCCAGCCCCCTCACCAACAGCTGGGAGCTTACTGTTTCTTCAAGGAGAAAGTAGACTTGAATGCTGTCAATTTGAGCTGTAGAGCTAAGATTCTCTTACTGGAGAGATGTGAAATCTTGTTGCTTTTTCCCAGAGTCAGACGGCAGCGATTGTGGTCAAGGGAGTTTTTCTCTGACCACAGATGCAGGTGGCAGGGGTGGCTCAGGCCCCACCCCACCCCACCGTGCTCCTTTGAAGCCACCATGCCTCCCTCGCCTCCGCACTGGAGGCGTGACGCAGGGGAGGAGAGCGGAGACATGCTTGGCCCTAGGGTTGAGTCTGGAGTTTCCTAGCCCCCTGTGTTATGACCAGTGCAAACGATGCCATGTTGAAGAAGCTTTGAGCATGACCAGGCAAATTTAGGAAGTGTGTTACCAGTTCTCCTACCAGCATAATGAGGCTAACTGTCAAGTGTGGGGCCCAGACTGAGGGTAAAGCAAGGGCAGCAGCTTTCCCTGGGCCGTACGCTGGATGAAGGCAAAGAGGGGCAAAGTGATGGCTGACTGTGACTCTGGTGGGGGGGGTGAGCAGGCAGTGCTGACTTCTCTGATGTTAGTAAGTGATGTGGTCCGAATGCTGCTTGACCCTCTACCCCTCCCAGGGAAGAAAAGCAAAGATTCAAAGTAAGCATGACACTAGTTGGTTTACCAGTGTTCCTTCCAAGGAGACATATATTTTTTAATAAATGATAGTTGCAATGAACTGTGGCTCAGAGACCTTCTTGAAGTAGTTGAGAAGGGAGGGTGGGGGCACAACAGTGGGAAAAATGTCCCAAACCTTTGTTTGGGGGCCAAAAGGCTCTCTACTGAGTGACCATCAGTTGACAGGGTCAGGCATTCCTCTGGATGGTTCTAGACCCCTGTGGTCCTAACAGATCCTTTGTGAAAGTTATGTGCTCAGTCTTCCACCCCAGCCCCCAAATGCTGCCTCAAATAGCACCAATCAGGCGGGGGGTGGGGGATGTCCACATCCTTGGTGGCGAAATGCTCACATTCTTCCAGAAGGTACACAAGGAGGGAGCTGCCTGCTGCAGCAAAGATGTTTGTTAGAGAAAGCAGGGGCCAAGTTAACAGCAGAGACTAATAAATATGGTGAGAAAAAGCTGGCCTACTAGTGTTTCCAGAAAGCATTGAGAGCTCAGGGGAAAATGAGGGTGAGATGGGCCCAGTTTGCAGAGCAGGGTAGCAGTCATCGCTGAAGCCCTCTGAAGAGAGGAGGAGCGCTTAGAGCAGGTACTTCTGACGTGGCTGATGTTACTGCAATTTGTGTGCAAAAGCGAGAGGAAGTACTGCCGGAATGAAGGTCAAGAGCGATGACTGAGTGAGCGACCCCGATATGTGGGGGCTGAACCACAGTAAGGACAGGAATCCTTACCTGTTTGCGGTGCTGTACGGTTTGCAGGGTGCTTCCTTCCTTTCTATCATTTGCTAGAAGGCAGCTCGACAAAAGGGAGTCCCCAAAGTGCTCTGGGGGTTTAAGGAAATCCAGCTCCTAAGTGCAAAGGGAACAGAGAGCTGTCTTGTTAAGCACACTGTGTTGAGACTCTGTCTTCACAGCTGCAGTCCCTTCTAGAGGAGGCATAGCTGAAGAAATTTCAGCCCCAGAGGGGAGATACTGAGCAGCTTGGAAACCACAAAGGTAGACACCCCCTGACCCTAAGCTCTGCTGTGACCTGATGGCTGGAGCCTCGTCTCCCCAAGGAGCCAATGCTGGGGTCACCCCAGTTCTGCTGCTGACAACACAGTGAATCACACCTCGGTTTCTCCATCTCTAACAGACCTTAAAACATTCATAGGATGATACTCATGACTACATAAAATATTTGTTCAGATACAAATGACCAACTTTATCTTAAAGTGAAAGTGCTTCTAGAAATTAGCTAATGAAAGCAAAATCTTTACCCAAAACAAGTGTAGAAGTTGTGCTCGAGAATGAAGCTAATATGGATGCATAAGAAAGTGGGAGTTGAGCTGCAGGTCTGGAAAGAGACTAGAGGGGAAGTATCCTGAGCGGGTCAAGGTCAAGCAAAAAAGGATGGGACTGAAAAGGGACACCAGAGTCGAGCAGAAAGGTCAGTATTAAAGGACAATGGAGCCCTTTTCACAGGGACAATGCTTGCCTGATGCCAACCACTAGAAGCCCAAGGTGTCAGAAAACCCTGTAGAAATGAGATGAGTGGGTGTTCAGAGCGCTGTTAGCTTTCTCCAGGCAATCCAGCAACTGAGCGCCCACGTTAGAAGTGCGCCTAGATGCCTGACAGACTCTACCTGGGCCCTGGCAGTAGTCATTCTGTCTCAGCATTCCCAAGTTTCATCCTTCATCCCTGTTCCCACCTAGGATTTTATGGCCTTGCTTCCATTAATCCTTTTATCCATTCAGTCAGTTCCTTGGCACCTCTAGGACATTTTATGATCACTGCAAATAACTATTTGAAGCTCAAATTCCAATTTCCTCAAAAGCCCCTCTCTTATCCCATCACTTTCAAGAAATAGCAGAACTGGCTCCCGCACGCCTTGGTTCCTCCCCCAATGAACAGGGTCTTGATACCATGTGCTTTGCCAGAGAATAGAAGAGCTTCTTCAGCAATGAAGCCCCAACTAGATTTTATCCTCAGAGCTGTGCCTGTTGTCGCAGTCTGATACCCCCTGGTGGTTTTCCCGTTAGACCGAAAGAACTACCTGCGTGTCCCATCCCTCTCCTGCCACTGGCACTGTAACCAGAAGTATCTAGCATACTTTGAAGGACTGGAAGGCTGGTGGTTTGAGAAGAAGGATTCAGACCTGTCTGCTCACAGTGAAGAGCTTGTGCAAGAGGATATTCTCCTGACCTTCCTGTCCCCACAATCATCCTCCACTTAGCTGACAGAATTAGCCATCTAAAGAGCTCTCCCCCTCCTACCAGGCCCTGTTACCTACAGGGAAAAGTCCAAGCTCCTTAGCATGGCCCTTCTGCCATCAGGCCTTGGCCTTTTTCTCCTGCCTGACCTTTTGCTGTGTATCCGTCTGCTCCAGCCATGAGTTGCCTGAATGCACCACAACCGCATGCCTTTGCTCAAGCTTCTTTTTCTGCCATCAATGCCCTCGTTGCTACCCCGTCTTGCTTACCTGATTGACTCCTCTTAATATTTTAAGACTCGATTCAAGAATTCCCCTCCTGTGTTGCCTTTCCTGAAGCATCTCCTTTGCTTCCCTCCCACCCCATAGGTCAAATTGACCATTCCTTCCTTTGTGCTCCATTAGACCCTATAAAAACTTTTGTCATCAGTGTAACAGCTAACATTTATTTCATGTTTACTATGTGACAGGCCAGTACTGTACTAAGTGCTTTATGCATTTTAATTCACTTATTGCCAAAAACAGCCCCATGAGGTAGATGCTCTTATTATCTTCATTTTCCAGATGAGGAAACTGAGGCACATGGAGGCCACACAGCTAATAAGCAGCAGAACTATGAGTCACACACAGGCTGTGGCTGCAGTAGTTCTGCTTTTAAGCGCTACACTGTGTTGCCTCTCACTTTGCTACACTTGGAACATTTTGATGCCCTTATCTCTTCTTCACATCTGTCTTCCTCTCCTTGACTCCTCTTTGAGAACAGAGACTAAGTCTTACTCATCTACATATTCCCAGCATTTAGCACAGTATCTCACACAGTAGGTGCTCAGTAAAGGAGAAGAGATGGGCCAGTCTTTGGCTCACCCTTGGAGGGAAGAGATTTGACTAGGCCCAAACCTGTGGTGAATATGAATTTTGTGTTTTGTTTTGCAGAGAGCTTCCATTCTGGAGTCCCTGCAACTTCCCCTGGGATCTTGCTCCATCAGTTATGACTCCTTTTCATCTCCAAGCACTTCCTCTCCTTTAGCTCCTTCCCCTTCTTTTCACTCTGCGGTTTTCTCACCAAGAACTGAAGAGTCTCCCTGCTCTGCTCCCACTTCCTGACCATCCATTTGTTCATTCAACACAAGTTTACTGATTGCCCGAAAGCTCTCAAGATTGGCCATGGCCTCCCAAGCATGACATTCAAAGACCCCCTTCCCAGCCTTAACGTCATAGAAAGATGAAAATGCCACGTCCCTGTTCTCACTGTTGATTTCATTTGTCTCTGGACCACTTTGGCTTTTCCTTGACTCTTTCACTCACTCTTCTCCCACCTCATAGTGCCACCATTTCCCTCATCACCTAGGCCCCAAACCTGCTTTCTCTCCTTTGGTCTTCATATCCAATCTCCTACCAAAACTTGTTGATTCTTTACAATGTCTATTCAAGCTAGTCCTTTGTTTGCATTATCACTGGCCCTACCCTCGTAATAACAAGAGGCAGGCTTGGTGAGCACTTAGTGATAGGCATTGGGCTTGGTGCTAGAAATACAGGGGCAAATCAAAGAAGACAGTCTCTGCTCTCAAGGACCTCATAGTCTAGTGGGGGAGGGCAACAAAGAAGTAAGTGACTGAGTATATAATTACACAATGTGCCAAACGCTATGAAGGAAATGAATAGGATACAGTGATAGAGGATAATATAGTGAGGGGGCCTGCTTAGGGAAGGTGCCCAGGGAAGGCTTCTCTGAGAAGGTGACATTCAGGTTGAGACCTGTACGATTAGTAGGATCAGCCTGGTGGAGGGGGGGTGTGGGATGCAGGGAGGGAAGTATTTAAAACCCTCCCCTGGCCCCAATCTGCCTTTCCAGCATTGTCTCCTGATGTTTCTCTGCAAACCAATCTAGACTACTTGCCTTTTTACCTGTGGGCAAGGCCTCTGTCTAGAATGTTTCCAGTCCCTATCTTTATGAAACCTTTCAAGCTCCAGCTCAAGTGTCATTTTCCACGATGAGGTCACTGGTCCCTCCAGAAGAGCTTCCCTCTTCCCTTCTTTTGCACCACTCTAGCAGTTAGTTAATACTGAACTTAACTCTGTTCTTCCTTGCATGATATACTTCTCCAACTAGACAAAAAGTTTCTAGAAGGCTGGGAATGCATCCGGTGTTTCTTTGTATCCCTCACAGCAGCTAATAAGTGCCAGATACTCAATAAATGATTGTTGAATGAACTTCCCCTTTCTGGACCTCACTGTCAATCTAAAACATGAGGAAGTTGCACAGATGATCTCTAAGGCCTCTCCTAATGATGATGATAAAACAGAATTCTAAAGGACATGTACTATGCCAAATCCCACACAAAAAGTCACTTCATGCCTTTTGCAAATTTTCAGTTCAAAAAAACAAATGAACAGTGATGTAGATGACATAGAAGGCTTAAATACAGCTGCCAAATGACATGGCACATGAGCACGTTAGGTTTATACATAATTAAACATTACAAGGGCCAGCCCCGTGGCTTAGCGGTTAAGTGCACCCACGGTTAAGTGCGCACGCTCCGCTGCTGGCGGCCCGGGTTTGGATCCCAGGCGCGCACCCACGCACCGCTTCTCCGGCCATGCTGAGGCTGCGTCCCACGTATAGCAACTAGAAGGATGTGCAACTATGACATACAGCTATCTACTGGGGCTTTGGGGGGAAAAATAAAATTATAAAAAAATGTTGAGTAATAACTATCCTTTAAAAAAAAAAGAAAAAAAGGGCTGGCCCCGTGGCTTAGCGGTTAAGTGTGCGTGCTCCGCTACTGGCAGCCCGCGTTCGGAACCCCAGGCGCGCACTGACGCAGCGCTTCTCCGGCCATGCTGAGGCCGCGTCCCACGTACAGCAACTAGAAGGATGCGCAGCTATGACATACAACTATCTACTGGGGCTTTGGGGGAAAAAATAAATAAATAAAATTAAAAAAAAAAAAACAAAACATTACACACAGACAAGACTGTGGGAGAGGAAAGGATCCATAGGAGATGTGTGGACTAGGACAGGGCAAATTTCCTTTTCCCAGTTGGGCAGAGGGGTAGGGTTCCAGGACAGCTTAAAAAAATAGAAAATGTTGTGATAGAAGAGGGTGCCTGAGGGGCCGGCCCAGTGGCTTAGTGGTTAAGTGCTCGCGCTCTGCTGCTGGCGGCCTGGGTTCGGATCCCGGGCGCGCACCGACGTACCGCTTGTCAGGCCATGCTGTGGCGGCATCCCGCATAAAAGTGGCGAAAGATGGGCACGGATGTTAGCCCAGGGCCAGTCTTCCTCAGCAAAAAGAGGAGGATTGGCATGGATGTTGGCTCAGGGCTAATCTTTCTCACAGAAAAAAAAAAGAGGGTGCCGATTCTGGTTTCTTACAGTTGGACAAAGAAATGGCGCTGGGGAAATATGGGCATGGACGTGCCAAACATACCACTAGATGCCTTCGAAAGGAGAGTTCAGGTGCCCCTCGGGGGGAAATAGGGGTTCCTGGTGGTAGTTCCGGACAAGAGCTATTTGAGATGAGAGTGATAGTGGGGGGGGAGGGGGTGGGGGCGGTGGCCACTCGGAAGAGCAGTCCAGTGTGAGAGTCACCCAGGAAGTCTGGAGACTGTCCCAGTGCCCGGCAGGGAATGATGCACCAGGTCTGTCTTTGAGGCCCAGCAATTGCTGGCTTTGTGTTTGTTCAATTAAATGCAAGCTTTTCAACTTATCGTGAGGAAGTAAATAGGTCCGTGAACTACCTCTCTATTCTAGCTTATCAGAGAGGTTGAGGTACTCCTAGGCAGAATGAGAGGAAAATGCAAAAAATGAAAAAAGAAATCAGGAGATAAAGGTAAAAAGATCCTAAAAATAGTCAAGGCGGGAAACTCCCTGCTGTTAAGTAGAGGAATGGAGGCAACACAGGCACCCTCCAGGGTCTACTAGCGTTCACCCCACTAAGGGGGAATTGGGTCATTCTAGAGAAGAAACAAAAAGAAACACTAGAGAAGGTAAAGGGGAATAAAAACCAGAGTCAAGACTATCATGAGTAGAAGAATGCAAAACAGACAACAACAGAAGGTAAAAAACCCCGAATCACTGGAGTTGCCCCATACTAGATAGGCAGCCATTCCAGGAGGGGTAAGTAGAGATTGCCTGGAGAAGGAGAGAATGACAAGGAGGTGTCAAGAGTTAGTGGGTGCTGCAGAACATAGAACCCTGCTGGAGAGCGAGCGCCAGATAATAATAGCAACCGTTCGACAGCACTTCCTGTGTGTCAGGCATCACTCCAAGAGCTTTGTGTTTATTTGCTCATTGACTCTTGATGACAACTCTGTGACTATGGTTTTGGACGTTTTCTAGACGACGAAACTGAGGCATGGAGAGGTGAAGTAACTTACCGAAGGTTGTACAGCTACTAAATGGAAGAGCAAGGATTTGAACCCAGGCAGTTTGGTTCCAGAGTGTATGCCACTGGGCTCTGCCGCCTCGTCTACTTCTTACCGCTTCCCATCTTGGCATTTCTTTGCAGCCTGGCTTTTGCCCTCACCACTCCATTGAAACTGTGCTCTCAAAAGTCAGTATGGCTTCCAAGTCACCAGACTTGATACCTTCACAGACCTCATACTCATCAGCCTCTCCGCCATATTTGACACTGTTAAAACATTCTCCCCACCTGGACTTGAAACCTTTGCGTCATCTCTGATTATGTCTCTACAACAGTCCTTACATTCACCATCACTGTTTTTACCGCTATTATCCCAATTAAATTCTTCATTATTTTCATTCATTCAACAAACACATAATCCTATGTGTCAGGCCCTGGGGATACAATAGTGAGCAAAACAGATAGGTCTCTGCCTTACAGAGTTTACTGTCGAGGAGATAGACATAAACAATCATACAAATAAATATATATTTACAAACCGATAAATGCTGTTAATGAAAATATGGGGCTTTATAAAAGGGTGAA
Organism: Diceros bicornis minor; assembly: GCF_020826845.1. Classification (NCBI taxonomy): domain Eukaryota; kingdom Metazoa; phylum Chordata; class Mammalia; order Perissodactyla; family Rhinocerotidae; genus Diceros; species Diceros bicornis. The sequence goes on from NC_080781.1 coordinate 63,862,673, forward strand.
ATGGGAAAATTATAATGGCCTCCAAATTAGTCTTCCTTTCTCTAGACTCTCCCTTCTCCAATCCAATTTACCCACTTTTGCCCAGGTTAATACTCCTGGAGTCTGTCTCTGACAGACTTCCCCTCCCCAGCTCTAATTCCTTCAGTGGCTTACAGAATGAAGTCCAAACTCCTTGGCCAGATAGTCGAGATCCTCCATAATCTGGTTCCAGCCTACCTTTTTAAGCTTTTCCTCACTGCTCCCCTTCAAGCACTCTATGCTGCAAATAAACGGAACCATTCCCTATTCCTCGTACAGAAAGACTACGTGCCTTTACCATGCTGTTATTTTTCTGCCTGGACTTCCCTTCCCCTCATTCCTTATGTCCAAATCCTATACATCTTTTTTTTTGTGAGGAAGATCAACCCTGAGCTAACATCCATGCTAATCCTCCTCTTTTTGCTGAGGAAGACCGGCTCTGAGCTAACATCTATTGCCAATCCTCCTCCTTTTTTTTTTCCCCAAAGCCCAGTAGATAGTTGTACGTCATAGTTGCACATCCTTCTAGTTGCTGTATGTGGGATGCCGCCTCAGCATGGCCGGAGAAGCAGTGCGTCGGTGCGCGCCCGGGATCCGAACCCAGGCCGCCAGTAGCGGAGCACACGCACTTAACCGCTAAGCCACGGGGCTGGCCCCAATTGTGAAGCATTTTAATGAAGAGGTAAAAGGAAAGGTATCTAAAGAAAATGATGTAAATGCACAGAGAGTTCTTTGACGACGAGACGTTAAAAAGGTGGAAAGAAGGGCGCCTGACCAAGGATGGATTTAAAATAGTAACATGGAACCATATCAGGGAAGCCTGACCCAAAATGAGCTAATTCTAAGAGTAAGAAAAAGAGGCTGTTTTCAGTTTTGTTTGTGTCAAGAAGCAAATGAAGGCCTTAAAGTCTGCAAGTTGGGGCAGATAGTATGTTTTGTTTTAATTAAAATTAGCTTTTAGAATTATAAACATAATATAAGCACATGTAAAAAGAATTCCAATAGTACCACAGTGTATAAAATGAAAAAGGAAATGGTGTAACGTTGCTAGAACACAAAGATAAAGAGGACCTCTTCCATTCCTAGTTTGCTTTGGTCTTCTCCACCCTACAAACTGTCCATTAGACTGGAAAGGTTCTAGCAGACATTGGTCAGAGGGAACTGAGGATCACAGCAAGGAGGCAAACTGTAAGAAAGTATCAAGGTGCTTTAAATGATTTTGAGTCTCTTGGCCCAGACAAGTTCTATTTCAGGATGATGAGGGAACCTGTAAATGAGATCACTGCACTGGTGTTTGTAACCTTTGGGGAACCATGGGGCATAAGAAAGATGCTGGAAGCATACAGAAGGACATATGCTCCTTTTTAAAGGGAAGATGATAGGTATCACAAGCTTTAGACAGGTAGATTTCATCTTAATCACAGGCAAGTTTCTAGACTATATTATGGGAATGGATGGTTTGCATGAGACCTAGAAGGGACTAGTGATCACAAAGGGTTTATAAAAGGCTTGACCTAAGGATAGCTCAAGACAGACTAAGCTCATTTTCTTTTCTGAAATGAGCTTAGTAAATGTGAATGGGTAAAGCAGGGGAACATTGTAGACATAGTGTATCTGGATTCCAGCAAGGCACTGACAAAGTCACTCATGATATCCTTGTGAAAAAAGTTGGAAAAATGTAGATAGTTCAATTACTGAATGGGTGAATGATCATCCCAAAGTCTACTAATTAATGGATCAATGTTTAATTTATTTATATACTAGTTTATTATCTATTGCCCCCTACTCAAGTGTAAGCTTGAAGGAGAGACTTGTCCTCCACTTTGCTCATGACTTTATCCCCAGTACCTCTAACAGTGCCCAGTGCAGAGTAGAAAGTGTTCAGGAAGAATTTGTTGCATGAATGAATGAACTTGGAGATAGGACTGCAAGGCGGGTTCCCAAGCTTTGTCTCAGCCCACTCCTATTCAGTGTGTTGTATCATTTATTTGGATAAAGACATTAGATGGCATGCTGACCAAATATACAGATGACATGGGTCTGAGAGGGATAACAACATAATAAAGATAGACTCTATCCAAAAAGAACAACTGGTAAGAGCAATTTAACAGTGATAAATGCACTTAGATTAAACAAACTAGAAGTACACACTGAGACATTAATTAATGGCAGTATGTGTGAAAAAAAGAAGTTTTCATTTCATTCTTTCAACAACTCTTTATTGAAAGTGCCAGGCACTGTGCTAGACGCTGGGGATATACAGTGGTGAGGAAAACATACTGTCTGCCTGTATGGAACTTAAAGACTATTGAGGGAGACAGATATTAAATCAGTCCACAAATATATATTTACAGACTGTGAAGAATAAAACAGAGTGCTAGGAGAACATATAACAAGAGAACTTGACCTGGTCAGGGAAGGTTTCTCTGAGGAACTGACACTTGAGCTGACTTCTCAAAGCTAAGTAGGAATAAACTAAGGTGAAGGCAGGGGAGAGTAAACAGTAAGCCCAGTGAGTCAGCAATATGAAATGCCTCCTTAAATGCAAATATGGTCTCTTGCTCTTTCCCTTGGCGGGAGCTCAGCTAGGGACTCAGCTTGCTTGCTTGATCAGCTGATGACTTGGCCAGTGTTTGCCAGGGCTCGGGCCAAAGGGGCAGCCCTCATGGTCAGGATGGTGAGCTTAGGACCGAGGAGACAGCTGCATGCCTGGGAGATTGTTCTCAAACAGGGAGATTGAGCAAATAAGTGAATATTTGAGGTTAATAGGAACAAAGTTTCTCAATGTTGGAAGAGAGAGTTGCAAATATGGAAAGGAAGGAAGGCTAGAATAAGCCCTCTGGTGTTGGATTGAAAATGGAGGTAGCAGTATGAATTCAGTTTTATATACAGTGTGTGTGTGTGTATACACATATATAAATTGATATGCATGTATATGTGTATATGTATACACACACACACTTGTTTCCTAGCTCTGTCCACTGAGAGGACCTAGAAACAATGGCACCCCAGTAACAATGAGTACACCTAGCACCCAGATCTTGGGTACTAACTACCATTCTCCACTAAAAGGAACCAGAGATCCTTGGAGAAATTACTGATTCCAGTGTTGGGACAGGGAAAGTACAAGATGAGCCTGGAACATCCTACTGTGTCATAAAGTAAGGAAGTGTTCAAAGAATGATGAGGACATGTCAAAAGGACAGAGGAGCCAGCTTTGATCGGCAAAATAATGATAATAGTGGATTATAACTCATTGAATAAAATAGAAATGCATTAGTCTGTACTAAAACATTTTAAAAACATGAATAAATAAGTGAGGGAGAAGAAAATGCTCTACCTAACAAATGCCAACTAATAAATGAAGAGGGAATGATGGAAATTAAAAAAATTAACATTTAGCAACCATCATAGTCAAAACGGATTCAGGTAGGCATGATCAATGGATGCCAAAACTAGTGAGTGAAAGGTTAATGAGGAACAGAATATTTGGTCTCAAAGTATCATCTTCCACAAAGTACTTCATAATTCCTTTTTAATTACCAAGTACCTGGTAGACACTGTTTTAACTTTAACCAGTGATGGGACAAATCGACATTGTGTGTCTGTTGGTATGATACACCAAGAAGAACACATCACTTTTTTGGTATGCTTACCAAAAATGCATAAACTGAATCTAATCATCAGGAAACATCAGACACACCCAAGTTGAGGTTCATGCTACAAAGTAATTAGCCTCTACTCTTCAAAAATGTCAGGGTCGTGAAAGATAAGGAAAGACTGAGGAACTGTTTCAGTTTGCAGGAGATGAAAGAGACATGACAGCTGAATGCAACTTTTATGATCCTGAACTTATGGAGGACTTGATTAGAACAATCAGCGAAATTTGACTGGGGTCTGTGGATTAGATGGTAGAATTGTATCGCTGTTAATTTCCTAATTTTGATGGTTGTACTGTGGTCATGTAAAAGAGTATCTTTGTTTTTAGGAACTACACACTGAGGTAACTAAGGGGTAATGGAGCAAGATGTCTGCAAATTAATCTCAAATGGTTCAGAAAGAAACACACACAGAAAGAGAATGATAAGGCAACGTGGTAAAATGTTGACAAATAGGGAAGCGGGTGAAGGGTTATCGCAATTCTTTGTGTTTATTTGCAACTTTTCCGTAAGTGTGAAACTATTTCAAAATCAGAAGTTAAAAAAAGTTAATATAAATCAACTGGAGAAAAAAAGCCAATGTGATCTTACAGTACACTAATGCAAGTCTAGCCAGAATAAGGCTGCTGAACTCGGTGTGGGTCAGATCTCACCGCAACGTGGGATTGGCTCTTGGAAGGTGAGGTGACTACATCACACGAGGAACAGGTGAGGGGTCTGAGGATGTTTAGCCGAAAGAAGAAAAAGCCAGCAGGATAGGGAGGGACCTGCCTTCTCTCTTCAGTTCTCCAAAGGGCATCTGGGACAGAGAAAGCAGACTTGTTCTAGGGAGACAAATTTCGGTTCAGTCTGAGGAAAGGCTTTTTACCAATTAGCAAAAAAGGTGGATTGAGCTATCTCGGGAGTTCCCTGTCATCGGATATGTTCTGATAGAGACTGGACAACCAATTCTCAAGGATGTCATTGATTTCATGGCTCTGATCAATGCCCAAAGACCACTAAGGTCTTTCTGATGAAGAATCTATGGCTCTCTGTTATCTTCACGTATTGAGAATTCAAGCATTTCTGGAATAAAAGGCACCCTGTGTTGGACTGGGGTGAACATTCCCTTTTGTTCACATGGGGCATGAATCATGTTCTCACATGGGCTATTTCAATATATATAATCCTTAGCACTTTGGAAAATTCATTTGTCCCTCAGAAATGAGCTGGTCACAGCAGTAAAAGTCAAAATGCTTTTATTTTAGAAAATTTCATTCAACAACCTTAAAATAGGGCCTGAGAAAACAGAACCAAAAGCTCAAGTTTTGCAAGAATTTAAATATTCAACATCTCAGGACCATACATCTTCTTCAAGTTGCTGTCAGCTTGCCTGCTCATATGCCTCGTTCCAGCAGTTCTCACTCTTCATTAAAAAGTGAGCCCTTGTTTTTATCTAATGCTTCCATAAGCTCACTATACAGAACATTCATCTGGGAAAGAGAAAAGCAAATAGATTTCTTGAGAGGAAAAGAAATGTGGGGAAGCTTCCCAGACCGTCAGTGATGGCACGTGAGTCTAACCCTTACCTTCTGAGATTTGAGGAGCTGCTTTGGGGAGAAAATACAGTACTCTCTTGGGGAAGAGGGATCCCATTGCACGAGGTCCATTTACTAGGGACTGGCAGCTATTATAAGGGAGAAAGTACTTAAAACATATAAGATCCTTTGCTCTTATTTGGTAATAAGAGTTTTTCTCCACCAAGCCTCTCCTGGTTAGCAAATGGCCCAGAAGCCTGCAATTCAGAATAGTTCCCAGAGAAAATACCTTTTTAAACAGTCATTGTTTGCTCAGAGGCCAGTCCTTCCCTACATGCACCAGCATTGACAGTGATGCATCTTTCCAGAGCTCACTCTTGGCATTCCTCTTAATTAGACTCCATTTGCTAGCCCTAAGTTCCCCTCTGTTCACCATCCTTCCTGGTTTTTACTCTAAGAAATTACTATTTACAGTCCCCTAACTCTTGCAGTTCTAGGGAACTACTGAGAGGAACGATGATCAAGATCCTTTCCTAGCCAAGTAAGGTACGGTTGAGTCCTTACTGAGAGCCCAAATAGAACCTCTCTGCCCCCTGACTCATGCCATCCATCCATCCATCCATGCCATCTCCCTCCTCACCTGAGTTTCATAGCTTCTCTTGAGGGAACCAAGGTGGTCAAGGAAACGCAATGCCAGGCCACACCATTTTTCAGCAGACACATACTTGCTTCTGCCATACAGAAATATTCCAGTATTCCAGGACTTGATCATCAGCCAGAGAATCTCCATTTCTGGATAGCCTTCCTGAAATCCAAGAACAGTGGGTTTACAGTTATGATTGTCACAATCATTGTAGCACTGACGGTATCAGTTGCTGCATCCCATTATTATTTTACAAACAATGGGTGCTCGGCTAACACCAAGGAAGGAGCAACAGCCTCCACGGCAATCCCGTGTTCTCGGAGAGTAGGAAGAGAGCACCTGGAATGTTTGTTAGCTGTACAGTGCTCCACAGCAAGACCTCATGAAGTGACATATAAACTGAAAAAGCAATGAGGTCCTCTTGGACTGAGTACTGGTCTCTCTGAAGCAGGAGAAAAACCTGTATCCTGTTTGGGGCTTCCCTTGGTGCTGTCCTCAGTCAGTTATCTCCCCAAAACCTACCTCTAATTTTCAGAGGTTATCAAGAAGCAGTTTTATTGAATTTCTTAATTTCCTTGACCCAAATCAGTCTGTGTTTGGAATAGAAATTGAAAAAAAAAAAAATCTTTTTTTTTTTTTTTAGTGAGGAAGATTGGCCCTGAGCTAACATCCATTGCCAACCTTCCTCTTTTTGCTTGAGGAAGATTCTCGCTGAGCTAACATCTGTGCCAATCTTCCTCTATTTTATATGTGGGATGCTGCCACAGCATGGCTTGACGAGCAGTCTGTAGGTCTGCACCCGGGATGTGAACCCATGAACCCCAGGCCACTGAAGCGGAGTGTGTGAACTTAACCACTATGCCACCAGGCTGGCCCCTGTATTAATCTTTATTTTTTGCATATATATAGAGAGATTTATTTTAAGGAACTGGCTCACACAATCGTGGGGGCTGGCAAGTTTGAAATCTGTAGGTGGGCCAGCGGGCTGTAAATTCAGGTAAGCGTTGATGTTGCAATCGAGTCTGAAATCTGTAGGGCAGGCCAGCAGGCTGAAAACACAGGCAGGATTTCTATGTTACAGTCTTGAAGCAGAATTCCTTCTCCGGGAAACCTCAGTTTTTGCTTTTAAGGCAAAAACTGATTATGAAGAGTAATCTGTTTTACTTAAAGAGAACTGATGGTAATTTTTTAAAATATTAATCTTTAGTGTTGACAATATCTACCTAGCTATGAACAAAGGGCACATTTCTAAGATGGTCCCTTCACCTTGAGTGGTCTTTAACGTGGCTGATCACAAGATTTTACAATAGTGAAAAGGATTAGTCTAAGGAGCTACTTTCTCAGTTCGTGTATAGGAGATGGGCCACAAAGGGAGCATTCATGTGCTCATTCCATTTTAAAGCCCTTCATCTACACGACAGGTCTCAGGCCCTTGAAGGGGGACATTCGATAGAAGACTTGGACAGCAGTTTCCTGAGAATGTCAATGACCTTGTCTCAGCTATAATTCTTTCACTCATTTGGATCTATGAAAATTACTGTGCATAAAACACTATGAGAAGGAGGGTGCTAAGAGGGACAAGACAAAGCTCTTATCCTAAAGGACACATAGTGCCTTTGGCGAGACAAGGCATCCACATATAAGGAGGACTATACAAGGTATGTGATTAAGGCCTAGTCAGACTGACAACAGCATTAAGCGCTCTAGTTCAGTAAAAGAAACGAGCATTAGGCTGACACAGTCAGAGGAGGTCTAGTCTCTCTGCTTGAAATGCTACCTCCCATCCTTGTCCACTTGGTAAACCTCTACATTTTCTTCAAATTCACAAGGAGAGTTAGTTACTCTGTTTCCATAGCAAGCTTTACATTCCTCTATACAACTTATATCACATTGTTTGAAACTGTTTATATATTTATGTCCTCCTCCAGACTGTTGAGCTCCTTGAGGTGCAGGGAATTTTTCTTGTTCATCTTTGTGTCCTCAGAGTCCAACACTGTGCCTGGCACATAATAGGAGCACAACAGATGTTTGCTGAATGAATGAATTAATGAATGAGTGAACAAATGAATCAATATCCAGTCAAATACTACTTCCTCAGTGAGGCTTTCCCCAAATCTCCACAATTTATTATTCACACCGCTTTGTTCCTATGGCACTTTGTTCACAGCACTACAATAGCACTTCTAACACTGCATTGTCTGTCTCCTCCACTAGACTGGGAGTTCCTTGAAGATGGAATGTCATCTACCCTTGTGTATTTACAGCCTGGCACAGTGTCTGACAGCGTTGTGATTTTAACTGAAGGAATGAACAGATGATTGCATAAACATGGTCTTAGGGTAGATGAGTAGGATCTAGATGTACAGAGGTCATATGAAATGTCCAGAATAGGCAAATCCATAGAGACAGAAAGCAGATTGGTGGTTGCCAGGGCCTGGGGCAGAGGGGAATGGGGAGTGACTGCTGATGAGTGTGAGATTTCTTTTTGGGGTGATGAAAATGTTCTGGAATTAGATACTGGTGATAGTTGCACAATTTTGTGACTATACTAAAAACCACTGAATTGTACACTTTAGAATTATGAATTTTGTGATATATGAATTATATCTCAAAAAATAAAAATATAGATTTACAGAGAAAGAGAAAGGCATTCCATATGGGCAGAACAAAATAAAGACTTGGATTGTGCTTGAGACTGAGCACGTCTCAGAGAGATTAATAGTTGTTTGGCCTAAGCAGACAATTTATGTAGGGAAGTTAATGGGAAATAGGACTGGAAATGTAGGATGGGGCTACCTAAGCATTTCCTAAATGCTTTTCCTCAGAACATTAGTGTCATGAAAAATGTTAACAGATGGTCAATAAAAATAGAGTTCTTTAGTCAAATATGTCTTGGAAATGCTGCATTCTATATACACCCTCTTTGAGTGTTATAATGCACAGTAGTTCATTAAAAGTTCTAGGAAGTTTTACAGTAAGGAAACCATGTAACTTTGTTTAATCTAGGGTATATAGATCATTTGCTAACATCTTGTGGGATGTAATTTGTAAAATGTTGGGCTGGAGTGTAAAGGGTTTTGCATTACAGGCCACAGATTTTGGAATTTATTCTGCTGGCAATGAGAAGTCCCTGAAACTTTTTGAGAAGCGAAGTGATATGATGAAATTGGAATTTTAAGAAGATTGAAATGCCAGGACCTAAGTGTGAGGAAACACAGACAGTGAGACCTGTTTAAATGAAGTTGTAAGAGTCTAAGAATGAAGTGATGAGGGTCAGAATTAAAATAGTGACAATGGAAATGGAAAGATGTGAGAAACATTCTAAAGAAAAATCAACAGAACTTGGTAACTGATTTGATATGGGGAATGAAGGATAGGTCAATTGGAAATGGCTCTGAAGTATATAGTTTGAGTGGCTGAGACAATGTTGATACCACTGAAAGAAGAAATTGGAAGGTAATGCTTCTGGGGATAAGGGATCAAGATAACAATAAGTTCTATTTTAATCATGTTAGGATTGAGGTAACTGGAGATATCATGAAGGCTGTTGCAGATATGGACTGGAGCTCAGGTAATAGTTGAAGTGTATCAATTCACTTAAAACAGTATAGAATATAGAGAAGTAAAGAGTAGAGGAACATTGGAAACGTTCATAGTTGAGTGGTAAGAAGGAAAAGACAACACAGAGGAGTGGTGAGAAAATAAAGGACAAAGGAAAAGAGAATTTCAATAAGGGGGCAGTGGTCAATAATGAAGACCAGGGTAAAGAAAGAGGCCATCAAGTTTGTCTAGGAGGTGGTAATTAGTGGCCTTGTAGAGTACAGTGTGGCTAACAGTCAGAGAAAGAGTGGCTCAAAAGAAGGACAGACAGGTGGGCAGGGCCTTGTAGGCCACATTCAGGATTTTGGTGTTTAAGAGCAATGGGAAACTACTGAAGATTAAGCAAGGTCACACATAGTTGAAAATTTAAAAGACCACTCTGGTTGCTGGATGGAGAAGGGTATAGAAGAAAGCAAGAGATGCAAGGAGACCAGCTAAAAGTTTCCTACAGTAGCTGAGGGGAAAGATAACTTGGACTAGGTTGGTGATGGTGGAAGATGGGAAGAAGTGAATGAATTTGAGGTATTTAGGAGGTAGAATTGATAGGACTCGGTGATAGATTAGAAATGGGAGTAAGGGAGGAGTTGAAGGTGACTCCTAGATGTCTGGCTTGGCAACTGGAAGATTGACGGTGTCATTCAGTGAGTTAGGGAACATGGGAAGAGTTTTATTTTCATTTGCATTAGCTGCCCTCATGTCCAGCATTGCTCAGGAGAATCGGTAATCTTTAATAAAAAAATGCATCCATGCAGTTACTCACCCCAAAATGACATAGACTTGCCTATGTGAAATACAAATCAATGCCAGCAAATAGAGGTGTTTGCTCTTAGGACTTTCTGGGGCTCATATTTGAAGCCAGTTTTCTCTGTCCTCAACATTTTAATACATATGGCAGTCATACATATCTCTAACAAAATCGTAGGTGTTCTAGAACACAAATGCCTGTCTTTTTAGGCTCTCCGCAGGGTTCCTGAAGTGAATATTTTATACATCAGCTTTATTGAGATATAATTCATATACCATACAATTTACCTACTTAACAGTGTACAATTCAATGGTTTTTAGTATAGTCACAGAGTTCTGAAACCATAACCACAATCAATTTTAGAATATTTTCATCCCCCTAAAAGGAAACCCTGTGCCCATTGGCAGTCACTCCCCATTTCCCCCAATACACGCCCCCACCATCTCTGGGCAGCCACTAATCTAAGTTCTATCTCCTATAGATTGGCCTATTCCGGACATTTCAAATAAATGGAATCACACAGTATGTAGTCCTGTATGACTGGCATCATTCACTTAGCATAATGTTTTCAAGGTCCATCCATGTTGTAGCATGTGTCAGTACTTCATTCCTTTTTATGGCCAAATAATATTCTATTGTATGAAAATGCCAGATTTTGTTTATCCATTCATCAGTTGATAGGCATTTGAGTTGTTTCCATTTTTGGCTATTATGAATAATGCTAATATGAACATTTGTGTATGAGTGTTTGGCATATGTTTTCATTTCTTATGGGTATATACCTAGAAGTGAAATTGCTGGATCATGTGGGAATTCTATGTTTAACCTTCTGAGGAACTGCTAGACTGTTTTCCAAAGCAGCTGTACCATTTTACAATCACACAGTGTATGAGGGTACCAATTTCTCCACATCCTTGTCAATACTTGTTGTTATCTTTTTTGTTATAGCCATCTTAGTGGGTGTCAAGTAGTACATCATTGTGTTTTGATTGGCCTATCTCTGATGACTAATGATGTCAACAATTTTTCCATATGCTTATTGGTCATTTGAATATCTTCTTTCGAGAAATGTCTATTCAGATCCTTTGCCCATTAAAAAAATTTAGTTATCTTTATGTTATTGATTTATGAGAGTTCTTTATATATTCTAAGTTCAAGTCCCTTAACAGATATATGATTTCCAATGTTTAGTGCTATTCTGTGGGTTGTCTTTTCACTTCTTTAGTGGTGTCCTTTGCAGAAAAGTTTTAATTTTGCTGAAATCTATTTATTTTTTATTTTATTGCTTGTGCTCTTGGTGTCATATTTAACAAACCATTGCCTAATCCAAGTTCACAAAGATTTAAGACTATTCTTCTAAGAGTTTTATAATTTTAGCTTTATATAGAATTCTAAGAGTTTTATAATTTTAGTTTATATATACTTATAGTTTTCATAATTTTAGTTCTTAGATTTAGGTCTTTGATCCATTTTGAGTTAATTTTTGTATATATAGTGAGGTAGGAGTAAAAACTTTGTTCTTTTCCATGTGGCTATCCACTTGTCCCAGAACTATTGTTAAAAAGACAGTTTTTTGCATTGAATAGTCTTGACAACCTTGTCAAAAATCAATTGACCATAAATGTGAGGGTTTGTTTCTGGACTCTTAATTCTATTTCATTGATCTATGTCTATCCTTATGTCAGTACCACACTGTCTTGATTACTGTAGCTTTGTAGTAAGTTTTAAAATAGACAATTCAACAATAATAGTTATAATTACTTTATATAATTTTATGTTTCAAAGAAGCTAAGAGAAGTAAGGAATGCAAGTAATATTTATAGTTTGTTATATTAACCTTCTTATTTACCATTTCTGGTTCTCTTCATTTCTTCCTGTGGTTTAGAGTTATTCTCAAGTGTCATTTCCTTACTCCAAAACAGGCTCCCACCTGCCTTCTTTGTGCTGTTATTTTTATATTACATTTTTATATGTTAAAAGCCCAACAAAACAATTATATAATCTGTTTTATACATTTGCTTTTTAAATCAGTTAAGAGAAGAAAGGAGAAGAAATATGCATTTATACTGGCTTTTATAATTACACAATTACTGGTGCTTTTTTGTTTGTTTGTTTGGATTTGAATTATTGTTTGGGATCACTTGCTTTCAACCTAAAGAACTTCCTTTAGTATTTCTTGTAGGCGGGTCAGCTAGCAACAAATTCTCTCAGTTTTTCTTTATCTGGTGATGTCTTCATTTCACCTTCATTTTTGAAAGATAATTTTGCTGGTTATAGGATTCTTGGTTAACTATTATTTTCTTTCATCACTTTGAATATGCCACTGCCTTCTGGCCTCCATTGTTTCTGATGAGAAGTTAGCTGTTAATCTTATTGGGGTTCCTTTCTAAGTGATGTCATTTTTCTCTCCTTTCAAAATTTTCTCTATGTATATAGCTTTCAATATTTGTAGTATTATGTTTCTGTGTGTGGATCACTGTGTATTCTATTTGGAGTTCATTGACCTGCTTGGACATGTAATGTTTTTCATCAAATTTGGGAATTTTTCAGCCATTATTTCTTCAAATATTTTTTTCTGTTCCTTTCTCTCCTATCCTTGATAATCCTGCTATGTGTATATTGGTGTACCTAACGATGTTCCATTTTTCTCTGAGGCAGTTTTTTTCCCATTCTTTTTTCTCCCTTTTCTTAAGATTGCAAAATCTATCAATGTATCTTAAAATTTGCTGATTTGAAACAGCTGGGTTCTGCCAGTTAAAATCTGTTGAGCCCCTCTAGTGAATTTTTAATTTCACTTATTGTACTTTTCACCTTCAGATTTTTCATTTGATTCTTGAAAAAACATGCTAGGTTGTTATTGATATTCTCTCTTTGATGAGACATTGTCACCACACCTTCCTTTACTTCTTTTAGCATGGTTTCCTTTAGTTCTTTGAACATATTTGTAATGGTTGCTTTGACATCGTTGTTAAATCTGATATCTGGGTCCTGTCACAGATAGTTTGTGTTGCTCGCTTTTTTTCCTGTGTATGGGTCACACTTTCCTGTTTCTTTGCATGTCTCATATTTTTTTGTTGAAAAATGGACATTTAGGTAACATATTGTAGCAACTCTAGAGACCGATTCCTCCCACCTTTTTGTTGTTGTTGTTTGTGTATTTATTTCTTTAGTAACTTGACTGGACTATTTTAGCAAAGTCTATTTCCCTCACATGTGAAGCTTCTTATGTTGCTTGTCAGAGGGCACAGTCTTGGTTATGTGCATAGTCATCCTGAGATGATAGTGTTTAGTAGGGCTCCCATTGACTTTCTCTTTCTCTGATGTCTCTATTAAGCTGTCTAAGTGCTGGTATCACACCCAGCTGCTCCACTAATTGCATGATGATTGCTCTATTGTTTTCAACAATGCCTGGGAATATAAATTGTTCCACAGTCTGAACCAATTAAATTCAGACCACTTTGCAGAGGTGGTCTTTGAGGAAAGTTTTTGAGGTTTGTTCTGACCCCAATAAGGCTCTTATTATCTGTGTCTTTTCATGGTTATTTATGGTAATCTAGCTGGTCTGTGAGTTAGCTTGTTGTTCAGATAGAGCTACTAGCCTCCTCTTAATTGCTTACCACCAAAATCTCCATTATTTGAAAAAGCACTCTTTTGGCTTGAACTTCCCCACATCCTGTTTCAAGTAAAGTCAGTTCCTTTGGAGAGACCTTTGAAGCTCTCTGTTCTTATGGATTGCCTTTCCTGCTGGGAAAAATCTGAGCCCCTACTCTAGAGCTTTGGGGGGTACAGTGGACCCTTCTTCTCTGAGGGACACCCCTGCTTTAAGAGCAGGGTGCTGGGTAGGGTGGTAGTCTATGGTCTTCTTGGCTTGCCTCTTTGGGTGTGGAACCTCTGCCCTAAGAGTTAGCTGAGGCAAGGGAAACCAGGGTTCCAATATTCTTGGTCTGATTTGCTTGAGGTAGATCCTCTGCCCTACAAGCGGGGGATGGGTGAAGGAAGGGAGGCCTCATTCTTTAGGCCATACTGGACAGGAATTTAGCCTTTGCAACTTGGAGCTCAAGGTGGGATGGGAAGTGCTGGCAGCCTGTTGTTCTTTGTGGGATACTATATCCCTTGACTGGGAGCTGAGGAGAGTGGGAGCATCGTTTTCTTGGTCACACTTGCCTGGAGTGGAGCGTCCATCACGCTGAGCTGGGGGAGGGACACGGAGGGAGTGGGTCATGGCTCAACTGCCACAGACTCTCATGGTTCTTACCAGGATTTAGTAGATTTTCTTGAATAGATCTTCATCTTCTGTATGCTCTTAGGACAAATTCCAGAGACTTAAAATGATTGTTTTTTAAAAAATAATTTTCACCAGTTATGGCTGTTTTTCTGGGGAGCAGGTCCATTCAGATTGTCATGCTGCCATTCCAGAAGTGGAAGTCTCTAGAAACCTCATTTTATTGATAAGGAAACTGAGGCCAAGAGAGGAGGTGCCATCTGCTCAGGGCCATACAGTGTGTTTGTAGCATAAATGAGACTAGAAGCCAGGTGCACTCACTCTTGGTTGAGTGCTCCTTTGACTGGTTATCCTCCATATTTTTAATATTATCCCAAGTATACTCTCTGATTTGATGAAAATCTCTCCAGACATTTTCACCTGATGTTTTAACAAAGAAATGTATTTTTGTTTATATAGATTTCCTTGATTGTGTGGTTGAACAACTTTTGCATATGTTTATTAGCCAGTTGTATGTCTTCTATTATAGCTTACCTAGTCATAGCTTTTGCCCATTTTTTCTAGTGTTGGTAATCTTTTTCTTATTGATTTTAAGTTTAAATATGTTACAAATATCTAAGTCTGTGGCTTATTTTAAAACTTTCTGTGGTATCTTGGGTCATTTATTAATTTATGTAACTGAATCTATTTTTTTCCTGTAACAGCTTCTGGATGGGTCCTCTCCACCCCATAATTAAAAAAATATTTTCCTATATTTTCTCCTAATACTTTTATAACTTTGATTTTTACATTTAGTTCTTTAATCCATCTGGATTTTCTTTCTTTCTTTCTTTCAAACTTTATTTTTATGCATGGTATGAGGTAAAAAGTAATACTAATATTTATTTACCACTTATATACAACTTACTATGTGCTAGACACTGCTCTAAGTGCTTTACATATATTAACTTATTTAATACTACTAATAACTCTGTAAAGTAGGTATTATTATTATCTTTATTTTACAGATGAGGAGACAAAAGTATAGAGAGTTAGGTAATATGACCAAGGTCATACAGCTAATAAATGGTGTAGCCAGAATTTGAACTGACAGTCCAGCACCAAAGTCTGTGCTCTTAGCCACTGTATTATACTGCCTCTCAGTTTAAAGGTAAGGATTTAACTTTACTTTTTAAATTGTCCTAATGCCATTTTTTAAATTGACCATCGTTCTCTCAGTGATTTCATATACATCCTTCATTGCATACTAAATTCTCATAGATATGTGGGTCTCTTTCTGGGCTATATCCTCTTCTATTACTATTTGTGTTTTTGTTTGAACTAATATCACACTTTTAAAATTAATGACACTTGATGGTTTTTATATTTGATAGGGCAAGTCTTCCTTTGTTCTTTTTCAAAGATAAATTGGCTGTGATGGCTCATTTTCTTTTTGGAAAGAATTTTAGAATTATCTTATCAAGTTTCATTCAAAAAATCCTATTGAAATCCTATTGAGATTTTTATTTTGATTGAATTTAGAGAAATTGACTCCTTTATATTATTAAGCCTTCCTCTCCATGAACGTGGTATATATTTCCATTTGTTGGAGACCTATGCCTTTTTGAGAGCAGAAAGGAAAGATCTGTAGAAGGATAGAGATTGAAAATTATGGAGAGGTGGTAAGGTGCTACAGGAGGTAGAAGGAGATTGAACTGACAGTATAAGGTTGAAGAAATATCTCTTCTTTTGAGAAAAGAGTTAAGATGAGTAAATAGGTACAGTGGCAGAATGTTATGGTTGAAACATGGGCCAATGAGGGAACTCATACTTGATGATCTTGATCCTCTCAATTAAAAAGATATGATGAGACCATCTAATGGAGTCATCATGAGGTAGGTCTAAGTTGTTTTGAGAGTAAGAAAGTCTTTTTATGAGAGTAAGAAAGGCTTGAAGCAGTCACTTTACTTGAGTTTGCCAAAAAGTCGATAGGAATGAAAGTATTTCTGAGCAGTGATAAGAACCCATTTAAAGCTTAACAGCATGAATTTGTACTGGGCCAAATCTGGATGGTTCTGTGCTTTTCTTTAGTGATTCTGATGAACAAGGTCAGGAGAAGAACTGATGGTGGTGGGTCACTAGGCGTGGAAAAAAATGAAACTGCAGGCATGACCAAAAGAAAAAAAAAGAAGAAATGTGGTTAGACTGGACTATAAGAGAGTGGGAAGAGTTAAGTTATTTGAAGTCCAAGTGAAAGTAGAAAATAGGTGTGGGGAAGTAAGAGAGATTAGTCAGTAGAAAAACTTTGAGTTAACAGTCTTGGAAATGGAGCTTATATGGGGTACAGCCATTGGCTAAAAAAGGGCAAAAAACTGTGAAGTGGTTGAATTGTTAACATGGATGCCAAAGTAACTTAGGATAATAAACTGAAGCTACCAAGGAAGGACAAACGGCCCAGGAAGTGCCAGTTCATGACAACACTGATGATTAAGAGACAGAAGACATAGATTTTAAGTGAAGAGAAGCAGCAGGAAGATGGTGTGTAAAAAGTACAAAGTGGGGGCCGGCCCAGCGGCCTAGTGGTTAAGTGCGCGTGCTCCGCTTCGGCGGCCCAGGGTTCACAGGTTCGGATCCCGGGCGCACAGCAATGCACTGCTTGTCAAGCCATGCTGTGGCGCCATCCCACGTAAAGCAGAGGAAGATTGGCACAGATGTTAGCCAGGGCTAATCTTCCTCACACACACAAAAAAACAGTACAAAGTGACACCAGGAAGCAAGGATCCAGGTAATTTGGTTTTTTCTTCTGCTGAGAAACAGGGACTGTGAGAAGATGAGACCTCCACAAAAATGATTAGTGAGAGACATGTTGTCTTGAGGGAAGATCCTGCTTTGTTCTAAGAGGAAGAAGGGAGAAGAGGTGAAGGTTGATAATAAAGAGAATATTGCCTACAATTGTGTGGGGAAAACCCTGTCTTGTTTTTTTGGGTTGGATGAGGTTATAGATAGCCTTGAGAGTGAAGGTAAGGATTTAGAAAATATAGAACTATTAGAGATTTGGGGGGAAAAGAGATTTGGGAAAAAGAGAGTGATGTAGCCAAGTTTGTGTTTGGGGGATATATATTTGATAGGGATGCAAAGGAAAAATTGGAGAAGAGAAGAAAGAGCTAGAGACCAATTAGGAAACTAACTACAGAAATCCAGAGGAGATACAATATCAAAGCTTGACTCAAAGATGTCTTTGCATGAACCTCAATTCCAGTCTCTGCATGAACCTCAATTCCAGTCTCTGCATGAACCTCAATTCCAGTCTCAAGGAGATGTGAAGCTTGGAAAAAGGAAGATTTAGATGAAGGAAAACCCAAGGGCCATTGTGCTATGAAGAAAGAACATTGGGTTCAATTCTTTGCTGTTTCTTTTCAGCTTTGCTGTTACATAGTTGTATTACCTTGTGTAAATTATTTAATCTTTCAAGGCCTCAATTAACAAAATAATAAGATTGAATTAGGTAACCTCAAAGATCATTAATTTCCAGTTCTAAATTCTATCAGTCAATGAATGGAGCTTTACCTTTCATTTCCTTTAGATCCCAATAGTCTTGTTTATAAGCTAACATAAGATTGGCAGAAGTAGAAATTCTGCCAATTGAACTAGAAGACCAAACAAGAGAAGATAGATGATATTGACAAATGAGTAAGCAGAGCTTCTCAAACTTTAATGTGCATACAAGTCACTTAGGGATATTATTTAATGCAGATTCTGATTCAGTAGGTCTGGGGTGGGGCCTAAGATTCCACACTTCTAACAAGCTCCCTGGGGATGCTGATATTGCTGGTCCATGGACCACACTTTGAGGAGCAAATGCCTAGAGAATGTAGCTCAGTAGTTTGAATCACCTTAGCTTCCTTTGTAAGAGAAAAGAGGCTGCTTTCTTCTGGGCTTCTTCTTGGTTACACAACAGGTCTTTGTGATTCTTTGTGACTGATATCAGCTGTAAGGGTTAGGTTTGTCTCTCCTCTTTAAGCATGGGGTTTTCCCCTCTACTATCTATGCTTCTGTATAGTCTTAAAAATGAAGTTGGGAACTTCCACTTCAATGCGATGGAGTAGATGTACTTATCCCTATTCCTTCTGCTAAGTGCAACTAAAACCCCGGACATTATTCATAAAACAAATATAAGAAGACTCTGAAAGGTAGAGAGAAGGAAAACTGGTTAGGGACCTTGGGCCAAGGAATGACACAGTGGTGAGTTCCCTGGGTTTTCTTTTTGCTTCATATATCCCAGAGTTGGTGCTAGAGATGCCAACACACACAGATAAATAAAAACCCCAAGAAAAGTCTGCTCTCTCTAGGCAAAGAACCAGGAAAAGGGCAGCAATGCAAGATGGAAAGCCTTTAGACGATAACTGCTTTATTACAGCTGAACATCACAGGAAAAAATGTGGTCCCAGCCCCACCCACTCCAGCAAAAGCCAAGTGGGGAGCGTAGACTTCCACCCTTGTGAGAGTGTGATGAGGTACCCCAACCACTGCCCAGGTGGTGTCAGAGAAGGCCAGATAGGGTAATGAGACTTTCCTACCCAATGGCTGGTAATGAGGCATTCTCCCACTTCCTGAGGTGTCAGTGGAGCCTGGATTTCCACCCTACCCTGGAGTAACAAGATGCCCCTCTCCATCCCTGCTGGAATGGTGTCATAGGAGGAACAAAATCTACAAACACTTGTGGAGAGGCAGGACTTTCACTGTTACACGGCAGATTATGAGGCCACCCCACCATGGTGTTAGTGGAGACCATGTGGGGTGCCATCTTTACCCAGCACTAACAAGGAATCCTCCACCTTGAGTATCAATGGAGGCCAAGTGGGGAACCTGAGCTTCTATTTCCATCTGGAAGTAATAAGGCTGAACTCCTCCTCTGCCACAGCAATGTCAGAGAAAGCCAGCTAATACAGAAGGTTTAAATGAGATACAGAGTGTCATAATAGGAAAATGTCCAGGTTCCAATAAAAAATTACTCATCATACCAAGGACTGGAAAGACCTCAAATGGAATGAAAAAAGACAATAACTGATGCCAACACTGAGATGACAGAAATGTTACAATATCTGACAAAGATTTTAAAGTAACCATCATAAAAATGCTTCAATGAACAATTATGAACATACTTAAAAAAATAGAAAGGCTTGGCAAAGAAATAGAAAGTCTCAGCAAAAAATAAAACAAAAATATAAGATATAAAGAAGAATAAATGGAAATTTTAGAACTGAAAAATACAATAGCTGAAATAAAAACCTCTGTGGATAGGTTCAACAGCAAATGGAGTAGGCAGAGGAAAGATCAGTGAACTTAAAGCTAGAACAATAGAAATTACCCAATCTGAACAACAGAGAGAAGATAGACTGGAAGAATAAGAGAATAGAGCCACAAGGGACCTGTGGGAAATGACAAAGGTTCTAACCTTCCTGTCATCAGATTCCTGCAAGGAGAAGAGAAAGAAGGTGAAGCTGAAAAAGTGCTTGAGGAAATTATGTCCAAAAACTTACCAAATCTGGCAAAAGACATAAACCTACAGATTCACAAAGCTGAGTGAATCTCAAACAATATAAACTCAAAGAAATCCACCCCAAGACACATCACAAACGTCCGAAAACTAAAAACAAAGAAAAAATATTGAAGGCAGCCAGAGGAAAACAACACTTTACTTATAGGGAAAAAACAAGTTGAAGAATAGTAGATTTCTCATCAGAAGCCCTGGCAGCCAGAGAGAAGTGGCACAATATTTTTGAAGTGCTGAAAGGAAAGAATCATCAACCTGGAATCCTATAACCAACCAAAATATCTTTCAGGAATGAAGGGGAGATCAAGACATTATTAGATAAAGGGAAACTATGAGAATTTATCAACAGGCCTACTCTAAAAAAAATGGCTAAAGGAAGTTCTCTAAATAGAAAGGAAACAACAACAAATAAGAGGCCTTGGACTACAGCAAAGTCGCAGGGTACAAAATCAATCTACAAAAATCAGTTGCATTTCAGTATGCTAATAACGAACTAACAGAAAGAGAGCTCAAAAAGATAATACCATTTACAATTGCATCAAAAAGAATAAAATATCTAGGAATAAATCTTACCAAGGAGGTGAAAGACCTATACAATGAAAACTACAAGACATTATTGAAAGAAATTGATGATGACATAAAGAAATGGAAAGACATCCCATGCACATGGATTGGAAGAATAAACATAGTTAAAATGTCTATATTACCTAAAGCAGTCTACAGATTCAGTACCATCCTAATCAGAATCCCAATGACATTCTTCACAGAAATAGAAAAAAGAATACTAAAATTCATATGGGCCAACAAAAGACCCCGAATAGCTAAAGCAATCCTAAGAAAAAAGAACAAAGCAGGAGGCATCGCAATCGCTGACTTCAAAACATACTACAAAGCAATAGTAATCAAAACAGCATGGTACTGGTACAAAAACAGACACACAGATCAATGGAACAGAACTGAAAGCCCAGAAATAAACCCACACATATACGGACAGCTAATTTTCGACAAAGGAGCTAAGAACATACAATAGAGAAGAGAAAGTCTCTTCAATAAATGGTGTTGGTAAAACTGGAAAGCCACATGCAAAAGAATGAAAGTGGACCATGTGCTATCGCCATTCACAAAAATTAACTCAAAATGGATCAAAGACCTGAAGGTGAGACCTGAAACTATAAAACTCATAGAAGAAAATATAGGCAACACACTATTTGACATTGCTCATAAAGGAATCTTTTCAGATGACATGTCTACCCAGACTAGGGAAACTAAAGAAAAAATAAACAAGTGGGACTTTATCAGATTAAAGAGCTTCTACAAGACAAACGAAACCAGAATCAAGATGAAGAGACAACCCACCAGCTGGGAGAGAATATTTGCAAAACATACATCTGACAAGGGGTTGATCTCCATAATATATAAAGAACTTACACAACCGAACAACAAAAAAACAAACAACCCGATCAAAAAATGGGCAGAGGAAATGAACAGACACCTCTCCAAAGAAGATATACAGATGGCCAATAGGCACACGAAAAGATGTTCAACATCACTAATCATCAGGGAAATGCAAATCAAAACAACACTAAGATATCACCTCACACCCGTTAGAATGGCTATAATCACCAAGACAAAAAACAACAAATGTTGGAGAGGATGTGGAGAAACAGGAACCCTCATACACAGCCGGTGGGAATGCAAACTGGTGCAGCCTCTATGGAAAACTGTACGGAGATCCCTCAAAGAATTAAAAATAGAGATGCCCTATGATCCAGCTATCCCACTACTGGGAGTCTATCCAACGAACCTGAAATCAACAATCCAAAGAGGCTTATGCACCCCTATGTTCATTGCAGCATTATTCACTATAGCCAAGAAGTGGAAGCAACCTAAGTGTCCCTCGACTGACGATTGGATCAAGAAGATGTGGTATATATATATACAATGGAATACTACTCAGCCATAAAAAAAGACAAAATCGTCCCATTTGCAACAACATGGACGGGCCTGGAGGGTATTATGTTAAGTGAAGTAAGCCAGAAAGAGAAAGACAAACACTGTATGATCTCACTCATATGTGGAATATAAACCAACACATGGACAGAGAAAACTGTATTGTGGTTACCAGGGGCAATGGGGGTGGGAGGTGGGCACAAGGGGTGAAGGGAGACATATATATGGTGATGGACAAACAAAAATGTACAACCAACAATTTCACAATGTTAAAAACTATTAAAACAGCAATGAAAAGAAAAAGAAACCTTGGAATATCAAAAGGGAAGAAAGAAAATGGTAAAACTATATTTTTATATAGGTAAACACAGTAAGCTTTCCTTCTCTTCTTGAGTTTTCTAAATTATGGTTGAAGGTTGAAGTGAAAGTTATAACACTGATGTATATAGAGGAAAATTTAGGACAATTATATTATAAATGGGGGAGGGTAAAGAGAGGTAAGGTTTCTATACTTCACTCAAACTGGCAACACGATGACAGCAGTAGACAGTAATAAGTTTCACACACACACTCACACACGCACAGTGTAATATTTAGACCGACCACTAAAAAAAGGCTGTACAAAGAAATATACTTAACAGTATAGATGAAGCAAAATGGAATCCTAAAAATTGTTCAAGTAATCCACAGGAAGGAAGGAAAGAGAAAAGAGAGAAATGAAAAACAGAACAAAACAAACAAATACAACAAAAAAATGAAATGGCCGACTTAAACCTTAACATATCAGTAATCTGAATACACTGATTAAAAGACAGAGATCAGCAAAGTGGACTAAAATATTTGCTGTCTATACGCTGTCTACAAGAAATTCACTTCAAATATAACATTATAAGCAGGTTGAAAGTAAAAGGATGGAAATAGTTATATCACATAAACATTAATCAAAGGATAGCAAGAGTGGCAATATTAGTATTAGTAATTGTAGACTTCAGAGCAAAGAAAATTAACAGAGACATAGAAGGACATTATATAATGATAAAAGGGTCAATCCACAAAGAAGACAGAGCAATCATAAATGTGTATGCATCCAACAGCAGAGTCATGAAATATGTGAAGCAAAAACCAATAGGAGTGAAAGGAGAGCTAGATAATTCCACAGTTATAGTTGGAGACTTCAGCATGCCTGCTAAACCAGTAATAGAACAACTAGCCAGAAAATCAGCAAAGATATACAAGAACTCAGCAACACCATCAACTAGTGGGATCTAATGGACATTTATAGAACAGTTCTCCCAACAACAGCAGAATACACATTCTTTTCAAGTGCCCATGGAACATATACTAAGATAGATCATATCCTGGGCCATAAAATAAATCTCAAAAAAATTAAATAATTGAAATCATACTAGCTGTATTCTCTGACTACATGGAATAAAACTAGGATTCAATAACAAAACATAATAGGAAAATCTGTAAACACTTAGAAACTAAACAACACACTTCTAAGTAATCTATGGGTCAAAGAGAAGGTCTCAGGGAAATAAAAAATACATTGAAGTAAATGAAAATGAAAATACAACATAGCAAAGTTTGTGGGACACGGGTAAAACAGCACTGAGAGGGAAATTTACAGCACTAAATGTATACATCAGAAAAGAGGAAAAGTCTCAGATTAATAATCTAAGTTTCCATGTCAAGAACCTAGAAAAAGAAAAGCAAACTAAACGCAAAGCAAGCAGAATGAAGTAAATAATAAAAATAAGAGCAGAAATCAATGAGACTGAAGACACAAATACCAGAGAGAAAATCAATGGAGGAGCTGGTTCTTTGAAAAGATGGATAAAACGTACTAACTTCTGGCAAGAATGATAGAAAAAAAGAGAGAACATAAATTATCAATATCAGGAATAAAACAGTGGATATCACTACAGATCTTGCACACATCAAAAGAATAATAAGGGAATAATACAAACTCTATACACATAAATTTGACAACTTAGATGAAATGGGTCCCTTCATTGTAAAACACAAATTACCACAACTCATCCAACATAAAATAGATAATTTGAACAGCTCTATAACTATTAAGGAAATTGAATTTGGAATTTAAAAATTCTGGAAAAGAATCTCCAGGCCCAGACAGTTTCACTGGAAAATTCTACCAAACATTTAGAAAAGAGCTAACATAAATTCTACACAATCTTTTCCAAAAATTTAGAAGAGGAGGGAACACATCCCAATTCATTTTATGAAGTTAGTATTACCCTGATGCCAAAATCAGACAAAGACTACACAAAAAAAACTACAGACCAATATCCCTAATAAATATAGATTAAAAATCTTTAACAAAAATACTAGCAAATAGAATTCAGCAATATATAAAAAGAATTATATACCATGACCATGTGGGGTTTATTTCAAGGATGCAAGGCTGCTTCAATATTTAAAATCAGTCAATGTAATGCACCATATTAACAGGTTAAAGAAGAAAAATCACATGATTATTGATGCAGGAAAAGTGTGTGACAAAATGCAACACTCATTCATGATAAAAATTCTCAGAAAAAAAGGAATGGGGGAACTACCTTAACTTGATAAAGAGGCTCTACAAAAACCTACAGCTAACATTATACTTAATGGTGAAAGACTGAATGCCTTTCCCACTACGAGAGTGAACAAGGCAAGAATATTCACTCTCACCACTCTTATTTAACATGGTGCTGAAAGTTCTAGTCGTGCAATAAGGCAAGAAAACAAAAGAGAAAGCATATGAATTGGAAAGGAAGAAATAAAACTGTCCATATTTGCAGATGACATGATTGCTTACATAGAAAATCCTAAGGAATCGTCCAAAAAAAAAAAATTCCTGAAATGAGTGAGTTCAGAAGGTTGCAGGATACAAGATACACATAGAAAAATCAATTATATTTCTTTATACTAGAAATTAACACATGGACACCACTTATAATCACTCAAAAGAACTTGAAATACTTAAGTATAAATCTAACAAAACATGTATAGGACTTGTATACTGAAAACTACAGAATGCTGATGCAAGAAATAAAAAATTTAAATAAATGAAGAGACATGCTCTGTTCATGGATTTGGAAGATTTAATATAATGAAGATTTCAATTCTTTTTTTTATTGAAATATAAATAAAGATGTTAATTCTTGATATACAGTGTACTGGGTTGGATAGTGTCCCCCCAAAATTCATGTCCTTCCTGGAACCTCAGAATGTTCCATATTTGGAAATAAGGTCATTGCCGATGCAATTAAGATGAAATCATACTGGATTAGGGTGGGCCCTTAATCCAAAAAAGGCTGGTGTCCTTATGAGAAGACAGAAGAGAAACAAGAGACAGATACATAGGGAGAACGCCATGTGATGACAGAGACAGAGATTGGAGTGATGAATCTATAAGCCAAGGAATGCCAAGGTTTGCCAGTAACCACCAGAAGCTAGGAAGAGGCAAGGAAGGATCCTCTCCCTAGAGACTTCAGAGAGAGTCTAGTCCTGCTGAGATCTTGATTTCAGACTTCTAGCTTCCAGAGCTCTGAAAGAATAAATTTCTGTTGTTATTAGCCACCCAGTTTGTGGTAATTTTTTATGGCAGTCCTAGGAAACAAATATAGTTTAACAAAATTCCTATCAAAATCCCAGCAAGAAATTTTGTAGATATAGACAATATTATTCTAAAATGAATATGGAAAGGCAAAGGAACTAGAACAGCTAAAACAATTTTGAAAAAGAAGAATAAAGTGGGTGGAATCACTCTACCCAATTTTAAGACTTATTGTATAGCTACAATAATCAGGAATGTGTGGTATTGGCAAAGGGACAGACACGTAGAAAACAGATTAGAGAAATTAGCAACAGACTCACACAAATATGCCCATCTGATTTTTGTCAAAAGTACAAAAGCAGGGGCCAGCTCAGTGGCGTAGTGGTTAAGTGCGTGCGCTCTGCTTCAGCAGCCCGGGGTTCGCCGGTTTGGATCCCAGGTGCGGACCGATGCACCGCTTGTCAAAACATGCTGTGGCGGCGTCACATATAAAGTAGAGGAAGATGGGCATGGATGTTAGTCCAGGGCCAGTCTTCCTCATACACACACAAAAAAGTACAAAAGCAATTTAATGGAGGAAAAACTGTTTTGTCAACAAACGGTGCTAGAGCAATTGGATGTCCATAGATGAAAATGAACCTAAACCTAAATCTCACACATCATATAAATATAACTTAAAACGTATCATAAACTTAAATGTAAAACATAAACCTTTAAGAAAAAAAGCAGGAGAAAATCTTTGGGATGTAAGGCTAGGCAGAGTTCTCCAATAGACTTGACACCCAAAGTATGACCCATAAGAGGAAATTGATAAATTGGACAAAATTAAAAAATTTATTCTGTGAAAGACCTTGTTAAGCAGATGAAAAGACAAGCTACAGACTGGGAGAAAATATTTTCAAACTACATATCTGACTAGTACCTAGAATATATAAAGTACTCTCAAAACTGAACAGTAAAAAAACAAAACAATCAATTACAAAATGGACAAAAGACATGAATGGACATTTCACCAAAGAGTATATAAAAATGACAAATAAGCACATGAAAAAATGGTCAGCATCATCAGCCATTAGGGAAATGCAAATTAAAACCACAATGAGATACCATGACACACCTATCAGAATGGCTAAAATAAAAAATAGTGACAATACCAAATGTTGACATGGATGTGGAGATACTGAATTACTCATACATTGCTGGCAAGAATGTAAAACGTTACAGCCACTCTGGAAAACAGTTTGGCAGTTTCTTTAAAAACGAAACATGCAATTACCACATGAACCAGCAATTGCCTTCTTGGGTACTTATCCCAGAGAAATGAAGATTTATGTTCCCACAAAAACCTATACACAAATGTTTACAGCAGCTTTATTTGTAATAGCCCCAAACTGGAAACAAACGAGATGCCTTTCAACAGGTGAATGGTTAAGCAAACTGTGGCACATCCATACCATGGAATACTACTCAGCAATAAAAAGAAATGAAATACTGATATATGCAACAACTTGATGAATCCCCAGAGAATTATGCTGACTGAAAAAAGCCAATCTCAAAAGGTTATATACCGTACAATTCCAAATCTCAAGTTATATACTGTATGATTCAATTTATATAACATTCTTGAAATGATAAAATTATAGAAATTGACAATACATTAGTGGTTGCCAGAGTTTAAGGAAGGATTGGAGGTGTAAGAGAAATGGGAGGGGGCCATAAAAAGGGCAACGTGAGGAATCCTTATGGTGATGGAAAAGTTCTGTGTCTTGACTGTAACAATGTCAACGTCCTGGTTGTGATGTTGTGTTATAGTTTTGTAAGATGTTACCAGTGGGGGAAACGGGGTGAAGGGTACACAGGATCTCTCATGTTATTTCTTAAACTGCACGTGAATCTACAATTATTTCAAAATAAAATGTTAATTAAGAAAAGCAACCAGAGCAATCCACTTGGTCTTAAAAATAATCTAGAATATGAACCTACTGTAGAGTATATAGGCTTGCCTGCTCAAGTATGCAACTCATCCCTCCTGCATTTTCATTGGCAGTAGTTTCTGAATACCAACTTGAGCCTCTCCTTTGAACTGAAGTTTCCTAGCAAGAGCAGGTAAAGAAGATGTGTGTTCTGGTGGACAGAGCCCTGGAATTGAGGTCAGAAGACCTGGGTTCTAGTCCTGACTCTCATTCATTAGCCATATCAACTTAGGCAAATTGGTAACTTGACATTTTTGAATCGTAAACATTTCCTTATTTATAAATCAAGGATAATAATACCACCATTCTCTACTTCAAAGAATTGCTGTGAAGGGAGGATCGTATGAAATAATGGATGTAAGATTGCCTTGTCAAATGTAAAGCACGATACTGTGAGGCATGAGGTTTTATACTTGTGCGATAGCCATTTTGCCATTGTATGGAGGCACTTGATAAAGGTTATCTGCTCGATAAATAATGACGGAGTGATTGGTCATTAGAAAAGTCAAACAAGGGCAGACTTTTCTCCCAAGCATTTAAAACAAAGGAGATGCATAGCATATTCAAACAGGAAAAAGCAACATAGACTATTATATATATATATATATATATATATATATATATATAAAGAGCCAAGAGGGTTATTAAATTAATGCTTCATAAAAAGCTAACTATCCCATCATGTTTCAGGCGATAAGCAATAATGGATGGGAGACTCGTCAAAAAAGTAGAAAAATATTAAGCTCTCTAACAGGCAACCCAAGAGCCAGAGAGATGGAACAGTAATATATTAGATAGAATAAAAGTGGCAAAAACAAAAACAAAATGCTCAGAGTAGTTTTGGCCTTATATAGAGACTATGAAAATCAATCAGTTTGGATTTAAAGTAAAATTTAATTTTAGTTAGTATTAGTTATCATGGCAAACACATCTGAAGGTCCAGATGAGGCTCATGGCTTAGAAATTGAATTTTCTCTTCTTCCCAAAAGACAGTAAAAAAAGTATATATCCAAAATGTTCAATGCTAAAGTTTTTTTTTTAACTTAAATTCACAGAGGCCATAATTACATAGCTCCAGGAGAATTCTAGGTTTCTGTAAGTGGATGCTAGTTTGTACCAGGTTGTCACCCTGCTATATTGTTCCACCATCTGTTGTGGTTTGCAGATATTTGTATACGAAGAAGTAGTTGAGTGCAGAGCAGAGTCAGGAGCCTTGGATATTAACAAGGACTCAAATAATGACTTTCTGTATTACTTTAAGCAAGCCATTTAACCTTCTTCATATTTTTTAGCTCTCTTATAATAACAATACTACCTTACATGTGTATGAGCTGTTAAAGTTTACAACACATTATTATTTCAATTGATCCTTAAAACCTCAGTGTGGGAGTCAGAGCAGGTATTATTTCCATTTTACAAATGAGAAAACTGAAGTCAAACAGCAGAGGAGGGCTATCCATATGCAAAAACAAACAAACAAGAAACCATTTAGATCCTAACCTCACACTATAAACAAAAATTAACTCAAAATGGATCACAGACCTATATGTAAGAGATAAAAGTATAAAATCTTCTACAAGAAAACACAGGAGAAAATCTTCGTAAATTTGGGATAGGCAAATATTTCTTATCATGACCAAAAACATGAACCATAAAAGAAAAAATTGCTAAATTAGATTTCATCAAAATTCAGACTTTTGCTTTTTAAATGATGCCATTAAGAAAATGAAAAGACAAGCCAGAGACTGGGAGAAAATATTTATAAATTCTATATTTGATAAAGGATTTGTATCTAGAATTTATAAAGAACTCTTAGAATTCAATAAGAACCCAATTTTAAAAGTGGGAAAATAACTGAATAGACATTTTTCCAAAGAAGATATACAAATTGTCAATAAGCACATGAAAAAATGATCAACACCACTAGCCATCAAGGAAATGCAAATCAGAACCACAAGGAGCTACCACTACATACCCACTAACATAGCTGTAATAAAAAAGATGGACAATAACAAGTGTTGATGAGGATGTGGAGAAATTGGAACCCTCATACACTACTGGTAGGGATGTAAAATGGTGTAGCCACTTTGGAAAACAGATTGCAGCCCTCAAAAAGTTAAACATATGAGCATACCATAAACATATGGTAACAAAGAGTTACCATATGACCCAGAAATTCATGTACTGAAGGGAACTGAAAACATATGTCCACACAAAGACTTGTACACAAATATTCATAGCAGCATTATTCATAATAGCCAAAAAGTGGAGACAACTCAAATGTCTATCAACTAGTGAGTAGATAAACAAAATGTGATATATCCATTCAATAGAATATAATAATATTCTATTTATTCAGCAATAGGAAGGATTGAAATACTGATACATGGTACAACATGGATGAACCTCAAAAACATTACGCTAAATTGAAAGAAGCTAGACACAAGAGGTCAAGTATTGCATGATTCCATTTATATGAAGTATACAGAAAGAGAAAAACCATAGAGATAGAAAGCAGATCAACAGTTACCTGGGCCTGAAGGTGGAAGCAGGGATTGAATGCAAATGGGCACGCGAAAACTTTTTCGAGTAATGGAAATATTCTAAAACTGGATTGTGGTGACAGCTGCATAACTCTATAAATTTACTAAAAATCACTGAATTGTACACACACAATGGGTGAATTTATAGTATGTAAATTACACCTCAATAAAGCTAATTTAAAAGTCACTGAATAAACCTGCACTGAAAAGAAAAAAATCAGTAGAGGAGGGACTAAATTACAGGTCTTTAGTATTCCTTCTACTCTATTACCTGCCTCTGAGAAATGGCGGGAATAACAATAAGCTTTTTCAAAGGGTTAGTATCATCACAGGGAAAGTAACAATTCTACCAGGTTTTGAAAATACAAAATAATTCAAAATGCCAGATGGTACTGCTATTTTGACCTAATCCACAGTATATTTATACTAGAAATGTTCTACTTTTAACTATTTACATTTCATAAACCCAGGGAAATTTTGTAGTGTGTAACTACACTGTAATATGAATTTATTTACCCTAAAACTCAGATCAGAAAGCGTTTTTCTATGTAATTTCTAATACACAAGACAGTTCAGTTCTTTAAAATTAGCTGCAAGTTTAATATCACTGTTTGACTTACGGTGTGGCTAATAAGGCTCAGAGCATCTTCAAAATAGCCCCAAACTTCTTCTGGGGGACGGAGTTCTGTACTCAGCACCCCCTCGGGCACTAGGAGGTTAATCAAGTTGCGCATACATTTGCTGAAATCAAAAAGAGAAAACTTATCCCATAAGGAAAGAAATCATTGGCTTCATGGCTAAGATAAGTAAAATCTGGATCTCATCCCAGACTAAGAGCTTCATAACACTTCTGTTCTTTCCTCAATTTTATCTGGCCTCCAACCTCAGAAGACAGATTTTTGAAGTTATAAAAGAGGCTGACCAATCCTTCCTTTTATTATGCCTATAGTTGTCTTTCACATTTTTTAGTTTCCTGCACTAAGAAGTTGTGGCTGTTTACTATATTTTATGAGCTGGTTCAATCTATAGGCAACTTAAAGCATCTTGCTACATCCTCAAATGGGCAAGGGAATTGGGATTTAAATTGAGAATAATTCCAGAAGAACTGTCTCTCATGTCTCAGAAAAGGAAGACTGTAATGAAGTTTTCCAGAGAAAAATCACACAACATCTATTTTTACCCATGTCTAGGCATAGAAAATATAAAATCTCCAAAAAATAATATTTTATATTATGTACAGCACTTATTGGTCCTTAAAGAATGGTGCTTAGAAAAAAATATCTGAGGCAAATATAGCAAAATGTTAACATTTGTTAAATTTGAGTGGTGGATACAATGGTGTTTGTTATATTAAGCAGTGTACTTTTCTGTACATTTGGCATATTTAGTAATGAAAGAAAGAAGGTACTTAGTAATTTTATTATATGTATAGACTCATGCAAAGAAGCAATTTTCCCCCTTTTGCTGCTTTGGGAAAACCAAACTCCTTGACCTAGCTAATTAATTCTTGGTCTATAATACAACTCTAAATATGGAGCTGTTCTGAGGGCTTTTTAGCCCAGGAGTTACAGAAGTACCCCTGATCATCTTTTAAGTTGGGCCAGTTGAGTATGATTGATGACTTATGGGGCATTGACTATCAGAAAGCCTGGATTCAGTGTTGAATTATATTTACTAACCTGTATTTCATAACATCAATTGATTCTTTCTTTTTGTGGAGCAATAAAGCTCTTTTCAAGGCCTTTAGAGCGATGGAAGGATAGTAGGCAGGCATTTCCATTGCTAATGCTATAGGAAGGGAAAAGAAAGGTTGTGAATACCATAATCTCATCCATTGCAGTTTTCATCCCAGGCTACAACTTGGTTTCTCTAACCAAACTGGCCTGAAACAGATTAACAAAAACAAAGAAACACAAAAAAACAAAAATGAATTTTATAAAACAATGAATCCACAGTGGCTTTCAGAGACAGCTTCTACTTTCTGGGCAGAGTAACATGGTAGGATCACCAGGTTATATCTTCTCTTTAGCAAACATCAACAGAGAACCTACTGTTTCTGTGACCCTGCACCTAGTCACACAGATGAAGCAATAATCTTATGAACCAGAGTCAAGGAGGGGCACACTAAGAAGGAAACAGAAAGCAGATCGGTAAAAGGGCACTAATCAAAAACAGATTTATATCACAATATACTGTTTTTGTCTGATACTAAAAACATGAAACACTTGACATGAGAGTGAGTGCCAGAGATGATAAACCCTAAAACTTCCAGATGTGTTTACCAGGCCTCTAGAATTGGAGTTCCATTATACAAGGAGCAGTGGTCACCATCATATGTCCATAAAGCATATACCACCTGCTCCATGTCTCTAGGAATTCTGTCTTGGCAAGACAAGGAAAGGCAAATGTGACTTGTGCACTTGGGGCTACCTAATACCTTTACTAACCACACAGAGGCTCCCGAGGATGGTGAGAGACAAAAAGGGAAGATAATTAGGCCATTTCCTGCAGTGTAACCCCATAGAGGCTCTGGGTCCCCAATACCACTTACAGCCCAACCAGAAATTTCAAAGTGGCAATTGTGTTAAAAATTATTACCAATATTTCTCTGTACACTTTAGTAAACTGCTAACATTGCATCACCTTTGATTAGTGAAGTGGTCAATTGTCATTTCTAGCTAGCTGAGCAAAACTAACTTTCTGAAGTTTGAGCTGTCCCCATTGTGTAGTTATATAATTCAATTACACAGAGAATAAATATGAGTGTGTATTATGAGCAATGCACTTTGCTAGGGTTTATAAGTACAACAAATATAAGTAATTATTGTTCATGACACTAAGGACCTTATAGTCTCATATAAAGAAAAAGATAAGTGCACAAATGATTGTAATACAAAATAGTTCAAGAATGCCATTAGAGAAGGAGAAACAAAGTGCTATGAGGAAACATTGTTTCCCACCTGGAGGTAAGAGAAAAGAAAGAAAAAAGTAGTATGATTTAAATGGGTACCAGCCTTCCAAAACCATAAATATAGCTCTTACATGCGATTGTTTCAAATGTTTTACTTTCTAAATGAGGCAGTTCCCACAATGATTCCAGGAAGCCGTCCAGGAATGGATCGTTCATTTTGGCTTTAACTTCAAACTCATACAGCAGAAGCAATGTCTCACATGGATCGTTTGAGAAGTCTCCTAAGAAAGAGGCAAAAATGCAACATTGTCTGTGACTACATTTCATTGTTCTCTCCTAATCTCTCTTCTGAGGAGATTTTCCTTTTGAGGAAAATTAATTTTACTTACAATTTGAAGGTTATCCCAGCTTCTGTAGACAGAACTTTTGCATTTTTAAATCTATGAACTCACCAATACTTTCAGCACTTTGTAATGCATTCACTAGCATTGCCTATATTTCCTGAAATTATCGCCATGATGTTCCTAAATAGTCTGAAAAAGTCCGGCTGCTCTCTAATTCGAATCCAGTGTTTACCTGCCTCACTTTAATGATGGAGTTAACCAGAAGATACGGTGCTGTATAAACTAACTGTGGTTTTATTTTAGGAAAAGTAAAGGAGAGTTTCAAAATGTTTCATTTAGTCAGTCAACAGTATTTCTTGGGTATCACCAGTGGCAGAATCTTGTATCAGGTGGCATATACCATACCATGTGAGACGGTTTTCATTCATCCTTGTTAGACTGAACTTCTAAAAAAGTCTTGAGGTACAGCAAACATACAAAACTGGATGAGGTGCATTAATCTTTAACAAACAGATTGATGAATTTTTTTAATTTTTTTATTGATGTTTTAATAGTTTATAACATTGTGAAATTGTTGGTTGTACTTTTTTGTTTGTCCATCACCATATATATGTCTCCCTTCACCCCTTGTGCCCACCCCCCACCCCCATTGCCCCTGGTAACCACAATACAGTTTTCTCTGTCCATGTGTTGGTTTATATTCCACATATGAGTGAGATCATACAGTTTTTGTCTTTCTCTTTCTGGCTTACTTCACTTAACATAATACCCTCCAGGCCCGTCCATGTTGTTGCAAATGGGACGATTTTGTCTTTTTTTATGGCTGAGTAGTATTCCATTGTATATATATACCACATCTTCTTGATCCAATCGTCAGTCGAGGGACACTTAGGTTGCTTCCACTTCTTGGCTATAGTGAATAATGCTGCAATGAACATAGGGGTGCATAAGCCTCTTTGGATTGTTGATTTCAGGTTCGTTGGATAGACTCCCAGTAGTGGGATAGCTGGATCATAGGGCATCTCTATTTTTAATTCTTTGAGGGATCTCCATACAGTTTTCCATAGAGGCTGCACCAGTTTGCATTCCCACCGGCTGTGTATGAGGGTTCCTGTTTCTCCACATCCTCTCCAACATTTGTTGTTTTTTGTCTTGGTGATTATAGCCATTCTAACGGGTGTGAGGTGATATCTTAGTGTTGTTTTGATTTGCATTTCCCTGATGATTAGTGATGTTGAACATCTTTTCGTGTGCCTATTGGCCATCTGTATATCTTCTTTGGAGAAGTGTCTGTTCATTTCCTCTGCCCATTTTTTGATCGGGTTGTTTGTTTTTTTGTTGTTCGGTTGTGTGAGTTCTTTATATATTATGGAGATCAACCTCTTGTCAGATATATGTTTTGCAAATATTCTCTCCTAGCTGGTGGGCTGTCTGTTCAAGATTGATGAATTTTTATGTATGTTTAAACCCCTGTAACCACCACCCAGATCACGATATACAACACTCCCAACACTTATGCTCCTTTCCAGTCAATATTACCTTAGCAAAGTTAAGAACTAATTTGACTTCTATCACTATTGATTGTTATTGCCTGTTCTTGAACTTCATTGCTAAGTACATAGAAATATAATCAACTTTTGAATATTGACTTTGTATCCTCTAACTTGCTAAGCTCATTTATTAGTTCCGGTAATTTTTTTGTAGATTCTTTGAGATATTCTATATAGACAATCATGTCATCTGCAAATAGAGTTAGTTTTATTTCTTTTCACTGTATATATCTTTTTTTCCATTCTTTTGCTTGCCTTATTGCACTGGCTAGGACCTCCAGGATGACGTTGACCAGGAGGGCGAGAGTAAACATCCTGGACATCCCACCTTTGTTCCTGCCCTTAGAGGGAAAGCATTCAGTCTTTCATCATTAAATACAACATTAGCTGTAGGTTTTCTTTTTGTAGATGCCCTTTATCAGGTTGTGGAACTTCCCTACTATTCCTAGTTTGCTGAGAGTTTTTATCATAAATGATGTTGAATCTTGTCACTTAATCTGTTGATATGGAATTAATTGATTGAATTCACAATGTTGAAACTAGGATAAATCTTTCTTGGTTATGATCTATTATCCTTTTCGTATTTTACGAAATTCAATTTGCTAATATTTTGTTGAGGATTTCTGCATCTATTTTCATGAGGAATATTGGTCTATAGTTTTCTTTTCTCATATTTTGTCTAGTATTGGTATCAGGGTAATACCAATCTCACGAAATGAGCTGGGAAGTGTGCCCTCCTCTTCTTCTTGGAAGAGTTTGTATAAAATTGGTATTACATCTTCTTTAAATGTTTATTTATTTATTTATTTTTTTGTGAGGATGATCAGCCCTGAGCTAACATCCATGCTAATCCTCCTCTTTTTGCTGAGGAAGACTGGCTCTGAGCTAACATCTATTGCCAATCCTCCTTTTTTTTTTTTTTACCCCAAAGCCCCAGCAGATAGTTGTATGTCATAGTTGCACATCCTTCTAGTTGTAGTATGTGGGATGTGGCCTCAGCGTGGCCGGACAAGCGGTACGTCGGTGCACGCCCGGGATCCGAACCTGGGCCACCAGTAGCGGAGCGTGCGTACTTAACTGCTAAGCCATGGGGCTGGCCCAATCTTCTTTAAATGTTTAGTAGAATTCCCGAGTGGAGTTTTCTATGTTAGAAGATTTTTAACTATAAATTCAATGGGTGGGACTATTCAGGTTATGTATTTCTTCATGAGGGAGCTTTGGTAGTTGGTGACTTTCAAGGAATTTGTCCATCTCATCTAAGCTTTCAAATTCATGGGCATGAAGTTGTTGATAATATCCCCTTATTATCTTTTTTAATGTTTTTAGGGTCTGTAGTGATGTCTCCACGTTCATTCTTGACATTGTTAATTTGTGTCCTGATCCGCCTGGCTAGCAGTTTCTCAATTGCATTGATCTTCTCAAAACAACAACAACCACAACAATACAGCTTTTGGTTTCATTGGTTTTATCTATTGTTTTCTGTTTTAAATTTTATTGATTTCTGCTCTTATATTATTTCTTTTGTTCTGCTTGTTTGGGTTTAATTTGCTAATTTTTTCTAGTTTTTTAAGGTGGAGACAGATTATTTGAGATCTTTCTTTTTCTAATAGAAGCATTTAATTCTACAAATTTTTGTCTAAACACTGCTTTAGCTGTATCCTTCAAATTTTAATATGTTATGTTTTCATTTTCATTCCATTCAAACTATTCTAAATTTCCCTTGTGACTTCCTCTTAGAGGCATTATTTAGAAGAATGCTGGTTAATTTCCAAATATTGGGGGATTTTACAGGTAGCTTTATATTACAGATTTATAATTTAATTCCATTATGGTCAAAGAAAATACTTTGTATGATTTTAATACTTTTAAATTTTTTGAGGTTTGTTTTATGGTTCAGAATATGGTCTATGGTGATGAACGTTCCATGTGCATTTGGAAAAAATGTGTATTCTGCTATTGTTGGGTAGAGCATTCTATAAATGTCAGTTAGATCATGTTGGTTGATAGTGTTGTTCATGTCTTCTATATACTTATTGAGTATCTGTTGACTTATTCTATTGATTACTGACAGAGGAGTCTATTGAAGTCTCCAACTGCAGTTATGGATTTGTCTATTTCTCCTTTCAGTTCCATCAGATTTTGCTTCATGTATTTTGAAGCTCTGTTGTTAAGTACATTAAAAATTTAGGATAGTTATGTTGTCATGTTTAATTGACCACTTTTTCATTAGGTCCCTCTTTATCTCTAGTATTATTCCTTGTTCTAAAGTGTTTTGTCTGATATTAATATAGCCACTCCAGCTTTCTTCTGATTAGTGTTTGAATCGTGTACCTTTTTTGATTCCTTTTATTTTTAACCTATATCTATGCATTCATATTTTAAGTGGGTTTCTTATAGACAGCACATTGTTGGATCTTGACTTTTTGTCCAATCTGACATTCTTGGTCTTTTAATTGGTGTGTTTAGACCAGGAATGAGCAAACTACAATCTGTGGGCTGGCTGCCTATTTTGAAAATAAAGTTTTATTGGAACACAATCATGTCCATTTGTTAAAATATTGTCTATGTCTGTTTTCCTGCTATAATGGCAGAGTTGAGTAGTGGTGCCTGAGAGCTATAGCCAGCTAGTCTATTTACTATTGGCCCTTTAAGAAAAGTGTCCTGACCTCTGATTTAGATCATTTATATTTAATGCAATTATTGATATAGTTCAGTGTTCTTGAACTTCATAAAAATGAATTATACATAGAACAACTAGACAGAAGATCAACAAAGGAATAAAAGACTTGGAAAACACTATAAGCCAGCTAGATCTAACAGACATCAATAGAACACTGCACTCAACAGCACCAGAATATACATTCCTCTCAAGTGCACACAGAATATTCTCCAGGATAGACCATATGCTAGGTTATAAAACAAACCTCAATAAATTTCAAAGTATAAAACAATACAAAGTATTTTCTGTGACCACAATGGAATGAAATTAGAAACTAATAACAGGAAAAAGTTTGGGAAACTCAGAAATATATGGGAAGTAAACAACACACTCTTAAACAATCAATGCATAAAAGAAAAAAAAACAGAAGAGAAATTAGAAAATACTTTGAAATGAATGAAAATGAAGACACAATATACCAAAACTAATGGGATACAGCTAAAGTAGTGCTTAGAGAGAAATTTATATTTGCAAATACCTATATTAAGAAGGAAGAAAGATCTCAAATCAATAACATAACTTTCCATCTTAGTTAAGAGCAAACTAAACCCAAACAAGTACAAGGTAGGGAATAATAAAGATTGGAGCGGAAATGAATGAATTAGTGAATAGGAAAATAATAGACAAAATTAATGAAACCAGAAGCTGGTTCTTTGAAAAGATCAACAGAATTGACAAACCTTTAGCTAGATTGACCAGGAAAAAAGAGAAAAGCCTCAGTACTAGAATCACAAATGAAAGGAGGGGGGGTCATCACTACAACTTCAGAGAAATAAAAAGGATTACAAAGGAATGCTACAAACCACAGAATGCCAATAAATTAGATAACCTAGATGAAATGCACAATTTCCTAGAAAGACAAAGTACTGCAACTGACTCAAGAAGAAATAGACAATCTAAATAGACCTATAATGAATGAAGATATTGAATAACAAATTTAAAAAACTACAGAAAAAGGAAAGCCCAGGCCTAGACAGCTTTACCACTGGATCGTACCCAACATTTAAAGAAGAATTAATACTAATTCTTCACAAATTCTTTCAAAAATAGAAGCGGATGGAACACTTCACAACTCATTCTATGAGGCCAGTATTACTGTGACACCAAAACCAGATAAAGACATCACAAGTAAAGACAAATATCTCTTATGAATATAGACACAAAAATCCCCAACAAAATACTAGTAAACTGAATCCAGCAACATATAAAAGAATTATACAACATGACCAAGTGGGATTTATCCCAGGAATGCAAAGGAAAAACAATTAATGTAACACACCATATCAATAAAATAAGAAGCAAAAACTAAATGATGATCTCAACAGAGTCAGAAAAGCATTTGACAAAATCCGTCATCCTTTCATTATAAAAACAATTAACAAACTAGGAATAGAAGGGAACTTAACCTGATAAAGGGCATTTATGAAAAACCCACAGTTAACAACATACTTAATGGTGAAAGACTGGATTCTTTCCCTCTAAGATCAAGAACAAGAGAAGGATGACCACTTTCAACACTGCTATTCAACACTGTACTGGAAGTTCTAGCCAAAGAAATTAGGCAAGAAGAAGAAATAAAAGACATCGAGACTGGAAAAGAAGTAGTGAAACTATCTTTATTTGTACATGATGGGATCTTGTAAATAAGATTCCTGGGGAATCCAGTAAAATACCATTAGAACTAATAAACAAGTTTAATAAGATCAATATACAAAAATCAACTCCATTTCTATACAATAGCAATGAGCAAACTGAGCATAAGATTAAGAAAACAATTCCATTTATAATAGCATCAAAAATAATAAAGTACTTAGGAATAAATTAAACAAAATAAGTGCAGGACTTATACACTGAAAACTATAAAACATCATTGAAAGAAATTAAAGAAGACGTAAATAAAATGGAAAAATATTCTATGTTCATGGATTAGAAGACCTAACATTGTTAAGATGGCAATACTCCCCAAAATGATCTATCGATTCAACATAATCCCTATCAGAATCCCAGCTGGCTTTTTTCTTTTTTCAGAAACTGACAGGCTCATCCTAAAATTCATATGAAAATTCAAGGGACCCAGAATAGTCAAGACAATCTTGAAAAAGAAGAGCAAATTTGGAGAACTAACACGTCCTAATTTCCAAACTTACTACAAAACAATGGTAATCAAGACAGTGTGGTACTGGCATAAGGATAGACAAATGTATCAATGGTATAGAATTGACAACCCAGAAATAAAACTATGTGTCTATGGTCAACTAATTTTCCACAGGAGGCAAAGAACATCCAATGAGGAAAGAAGAGGTTTTGTTTTTTTTTTTAACAAATGGCTCTGGGATAACTGGATAGCCACATGGAAAAGAATGAAGTTGGATCCTTACCTCATACTACATACAAAGACCAACTCAAAATGGATCAAAGACCTAAATGTAAGAGCTAAAACTATAAAACTCTTTAGAAGAAAACATAGGACTAAATATTCATGACTTTGGATTTGGCAGGTGATTCTTAGATATGATATCAAAAGCACGAGCAACAAAAGAAAAATAGGTAAGTTGTACCTCATCAAAGTTTAAAAAATTTGTGCTTCAAAGGATGCTATCAAGAAAGGGAAAAGACAACCCACAAAATGGGAGAAAATATTTGAAAGTCATATATCTGATCAGGGACTTGTATCTAGAATATATAAAGGACTCTTATGACTTAATAAAAAGACAAATAACCCAATGAAAAATTGGGGAAAGGGTCTGAATAGACATTTCTCCAAAGAAGATATACAAATGGCCAATAAGCATATGAAAAGATGCTCAACACCATAAGTTGTCAGGGAAATCAGTCATGAGGAAATCAAAACCACAATGGGATATCATTATACACTCACTAGGGTGGCTAGAACAAAATGTCAGATAATACAAGTGTTGGCATGGAGGTGGAGAAAAATCAGAAGCCTCATACACTATTGGTGACAATATAAAATGGTGCAGCTGCTTTGGAAAACAGTCTGGTAGCTCCTCAAATGATTAAACACAGAGTTACCATATGACCTAGGTATATACCCAGGAGAAATGAAAACATATGTTCACACAAAAACTTGTGCACAGGGGCCGGCCCAGTGGCATAGTGGTTAAGTGTGTGTGCTCCGCTTTGGTGGCCCAGGGTTCATGGGTTCAGATCCCAGGCATGCACCAATGCCCAGCTTGTCAAGCTATGCTGTGGCAGTGTCCCATATAAAGTAGAGGAAGATGGGCACAGATGTTAGCCCAGGGCCAATCTTCCTCAGCAAAAAAAGGAGGATTGGCATCGGATGTTAGCTCAGGGCTAACATCTTCCTCACACACACACAAAAAAAACCTGTGCACAAATGTTTACAGCAGCATTATTCATAATAGCAAAAGGATAGAAACAACTCAAATGTCTATCAACTGATGAACGATAAACAAAATGTGGTATTATCTGTTCAATGGAATATTATTTGACCATAAAAAGGGATGAAGTACTGATACATGCCACAACATGGATGAACCTTGAAGATATTATGCTAAGTGAAAGAAGTCACAAAAGTCCACATATTATATGATTCCATTTATATGAAATGTCCAAAATATGCAAACCCATAGAGACACAAAGTAGATTAGTGGTTGCTTAGGGCTCCTGAGGGAAATGTAGGGATAAGGGGTATGATAGGTAAAAGGTAGGGGTTTCTTTTGGAAGTGATGAAATGTTCTAAAATTGACTGTTGATGGTGGTTACACATATCTGTGAATATATTAAAATCTATTGAATTATACACTTTAATGTGTCAATTGTATGGCATGTGAATTATATCTCAATAAAGCTGTTTTTAAAAATGAATTTATACTCTGTATAACATGCCTTTGTGCCTGACTTATTTTGCTCATGATAATATCTGTGATATTCATCTATATTTTTGTATGTGTCGTAAGTGCATTCCTTTTACTGCTTTGTAGTATTCCATTGTATGAGTATACCACAATTTATTTAATCCAACCTCCTGTTGATGGACACTAGGGTTGTTTTAAATCTTTAGCTTTTATGAATAGAGCTATTGTGAACATTCTTGTACATACTATGGTAAACAGATACACTCATTTCACCTGAGTATTTATCTAGGAGTGGGATTGTTGGGTCACTGCTGGGATAGAAGCATGTTTGGTTTTAGCAGATACTGCCAAACAATTTTCCAAAGTGGTTGTACCAATTTACATTTCCACTAGCAACGTGTCAGAGCTCCAGTTGCTTCCCATCCTCACTAACACGTGGTATCTTAATTTTAGCCATTTCAGTGAGTGTGCAGTGATTTCTCATTGTGGTCTTAATTTGCATTCTCTGATGAATAATGATGTTGAGCATCATTTCCTTTGATTATTGACCATTTGTATATCCTCTTTTGTGAAGTTACTGTTCAATTCTTTTGCCCATTTTTTACTGGGTTGTGTTTTCTTGTTGAGTTTTAAGAGTTCTTTATATATTCCAGAATTTGTCAAGTTTATGTATTGACATTTCTTCTTCCTGTCTCTAGCTTGTCTTTTTCTTATCCCAACAGTAACTTTTGACAATCTGAAGTTCTCAACTGTAATGAAGGCCACTTTATCAATATTTTCTTTTATAGTTGGTAATTTTTTGTGTCTCCAAGGTCATTAAGATATTCTCCTACGTTTCTTTTTAGAAACCTTATTGTTGTACCTCTCATGATGATCCATCTCAAATCAATGTTTCTGTATGGTGTGAGGAAGGGGTCAAGTTTCATTTTTTTTCCATATGGATATCTAATTCATCCAGCACCACTTATTGGAAAAAAATCTTTTCCCCAGTAAATAGCACTGGGCACCTTTGTCATAAATAAAATGATCACGTGTGAGTCCATTTCTGGACTCTATTTTGGACTCTTTTTTCTATGGTGTAAGTCCTCAAACTCTATTCGTCTTTTCCAAGATTGTCCTTTGCATCTTTAGAGAAATTTTAATAGCATCCTGTCAATTTCCACAAGTAAATCAGCAGGGATTTTGATTGGGATTGTCTTGAATCTATAGATTAAATTGGGAAAATTGACATCTTAATAATATTGTTTTCCAGTCCATGAACATGGTACATATCCTCATTTATTTAGGCCTTTAAAAATTTCTCTCAGCAATGTTTCAGTGTTTTGTAGTATCCAGTGTAGACGTCTTCTGTATCTTTCATTAAATCGATTACTAGGCATTTGATGGGTTTTGATGCTATTAAATATAATATTTTAAAAGTTCATTTTCCAATTATTTCTTGCCAGTACACAGAAATACAATTAATTTTTGTGTACTGACCTGTATCCAGCAACCATACCAAAGTCATTTATTTTTAAAACTTTATTTAAAATAAAACACAGGTATAGAAAACCATTTTGTGTGTGTGTGTGTGTGTGTGTGTGTGTGTGTGTATTTTAATGATGGATTCCAAGCAGGGATAAACCCTACTTGGTTATGATGTATTATCCTTTTTATATATTGCTGGATTCAATTTTCTAAAATTTTGCTTAAGATTTTTGCATCTATCATTTCAGATATTGACCTGTATTTTTCTTTTCCTCAAATGTCCTTGTCAGGTTTTGTCATCAGAGTCATGCTGGTCTCATAAAATCAATGTGCTATCTCTTTCTCTATTTTCTAATAGAGATATTTTTATAGGGTTGCTATTATTTCTTCCTATATTTGGAAGAATTTATACCAATGAAGCCATTTTCTTTGTGGGAAGGTATTTAAGATTAAATTTCTTTAATAGGTATAGGACTATTAAAATAGTCTAAATAGAACTATTCAGATTCTCTTTGGGCCAATTTTCATAGGTATACTTTTCAAAGAATTTTTCCATTTTGTCAAAACTGTTAAATTTATTGGCATAAAGTTATTCACAATGTCCTTTTACTGTCTGAAAGATTTGTAGTGATATCTACTTTTGAATTATTGATATTGGTAATTTGTGCTTTTTCTTTTTATTTCTTGATCCATCTTGCTTGGC
The DNA here is from genome assembly GCF_020826845.1 of Diceros bicornis minor. Lineage (NCBI taxonomy): Eukaryota > Metazoa > Chordata > Mammalia > Perissodactyla > Rhinocerotidae > Diceros > Diceros bicornis. The sequence goes on from NC_080781.1 coordinate 63,906,177, forward strand.
ATTTAGCAATTGTAGTAATCTTTCCAAAGGATCAACTTTTGGCTTTGTTGATTTTCTCTACTGTATGTCTGTTTTCTGCTCTTATCTTTGTTATGTTCTTCCTTCTACTTTCTTTGAGTTTAATTTGCTGTTCTTTCCCTAGATTCAATTTAGAAGCTTAGATCATTGATTTTCAACCTTTCATCTTTTCTAATATATAGATTTAAAGCCATATATTTTCCCTTATTTTAGTTGTACTTCACAAGTTTTGATGTTATATTTTACATTTTTGTTAAGTTTGATATATTCCATAATTGTCATCCTGATTTTTCCTTTGACCAATGGGTTATTTACAAGTGTTTCTTTTAGACTTTTGACAGTGGTGTTTTTCTAATCATCTTTTTGTCGCTGATTTCTAGTTTAATGCTACTTTGTTCAGAGAACATACTTTGTACGATTTCAGTCCTTTGAAATTTGTTGAGACTTGCTTTTTGGCTCAATATATGATCCATTTTTTTTTATTGCTGTAACACTGGTTTATAACATTGTATAGATTTCAGGTGTACATCATTATACTTATATTTCTGCATAGATTACATCATGTTCACCACCCAAATACTAATTACAATCCATCACCACACACTTGTGCCTAATCATCCCTTTCGCCCTCCTCCCTCCCCCTTCCCCTCTGGTAATCACCAATCCAATCTCTGTCTCTATGTGTTTGTTTGCTATTGTTTTTATCTTCTACTTATGAGTGAGCTCATACGGTATTTGACTTTCTCCCTCTGACTTATTTCGCTTGGCATAATACCCCCTATGCCCATCCATGTTGTCACAAATGGCTGGATTTCATCATTTCTTATGGCTGAGTAGTATTCCACTGTGTATACATACCACATCTTCTTTATCCATTCATCCCTTGATGGGCACTTAGGGTGCTTCCAAGTCTTGGCTATTGTGAATAATGCTGCAATGAACACAGGGGTGCATGTATCTTTACGCCTTGGTGTTTTCATGTTCTTTGGATAAATACACAGCAGTGGAATAGCTGGATTGTATGGTAGTTCTATTCTTAATTTTTTGAGGACTCTCCATACTGTTTGCCAAAACTACAATGAGATATCACCTCATGCCTGTCAGAATGGCTATAATTAACAATACAGGAAACAACAAGTGTTGGAGAGGATGTGAAGAGAAGGGAACTTGCATACATTGCTGGTGGGAGTGCAAACTGGTGCAGCCATTATGGAAAACAGTATGATCCATTTTGGTAAATGTTACAAGTACACCTGAAAAGAATGTATATTCTATAGTTGATAGGTGTATTATTCTATATATGTTTCAATTAGGGGTGAAGTGAAGTTTGAAGCTTGGGAAAACTTCTAGAAATCAATAATGAATGTTTGTAGGTGAGGTATGGTACACACCTTACTCTGATCAGGAGTCATTGTGCCAAGATAATTGTACAGGAAAATTTCAAGATTCACACCTGTATTTTTATAAAAGAAAACCACAATGTACAAAAGCAGATATGTTAGGAACAGGGAGACTTGAACGACATTCCTAATTAGGTCAGGCACTTGGGAGAAGGAATAGTATATATTACCATAGATATCTGGGAACCATAACAAACCTGTCTCCTGACCCGTATTAAATTTCTTCAGTGATTCCATAGCCCTGTAATCAAAGTTCCTACTCACTGCCATTAGCGCTTTCCTTTGTATTATTAGGGTAAGCTTATGTTGCCTGTGAGGCATAATTCAAATGGAATGCTGCCAAAAGTGAAGATTTTTAGGAGCAACTTCTACCAGAGAAACTTGGGCATCTCCAGATAATTGTTTAATTTTCAGTTAAAAATTGTTTAATTTTCAGTTAAATTGTTTAATTTTCAGAGCCTTCCAGTTCTGGTGTAAGGAGACCATAACATACAAATTTATAATATATAAAAATGAAGACAATCCTCTGCCCTGCCAGCTGAACTGCCTTTCTGCTGGTAGAGGACCATAGTGGGTTTTATATTAAAGCTCCCAGGAGGTTTGCCCTGTTTGCCATAACCACTAAGACTTTTGATGATGACTCTTGATGAATACTTTACACCAAGGTCAAAATTATAGCACTGGAGGTAAGAGAAATTCTTCCTTGCAATGACTTATAAAAACAACTAAAGGCTTTTCTCCATCTTTATGTTTTTGAGATAAAAACTTTACCCATATTACAAAATAAATAGCTTTAAGAAATCTAATCACTAAGACTACTTCTAGCCCTAATATTTGATGACTCTTTATGTAGAGAGTATGACTCCAAGGATGTTCTTAGCAACATCCAAAAGTTATGTTCTTCAATGGACACCCTGAAAAGGAACCAGAAAGACAGATTCAGAAGCTGTGAGTTCCCTTGTGTTAGAAAGGTTTGGAGTGTCTTATAATCATAAGCAGTCATCTTTGGTACAATCCCTACTTCTCTTTAAATTTTATTTTTCTTTTCCTGGAAACATGACATGGCTTTCTCTGCCTTACATCTATACCTGCCCCATACCTATATCCCAAGTTGAATCTTTGTTAAGATACTTTTCTAAAGGTTTCTCCTCCAAAGTGTAAGATAATAATGACTTAAGTTGTGAGCTCTCCTAGGGATCTTTGCGTGGAGGGCTTTCAAAGACCAAAATGCTCTAATACACCAATGAATGACTGTCTAATGACAGAATTTCTGGCATCATAGCCGCTTTCATTTAGTAAATATTTTTTAAGCTGTTGTATGTGCCAGATAGAGTTTTAGGAGGTAGGGATAAAGAATGAACAAAACAGACAACTTTTCTGCCTGCATAGAACTTAGATTCTAGTTGGGGAGACAAACAATAAACAATATATAATATAATATCAAGTAGTGATATGTGTTGTAAAGAAAAAAATATAGGTTAAACTGGGAGTAGATAATGATGAAAGTTGCTATTTTAGAAAGGGTGTGGTCAAGAAAGACTTCTCTGAGGGGAGTGACACTTGAGCAGAGGATATGGAAGAGCAAACCATATGAATATCCATGAGAAAAGTGTTCTAGGCAAAGGGAAAGGCAAATACAAAGGTCCAGAGGCAGGAGAGTATTAGGTATTGTTAAGATATAGTTGGGTTAGAGACAGTGAGCTGAGAGGCAGAGTGATGGGAGGTGAGGTCAGAGAGGTAACCAAGGGCTAGATAATCTATGGCCTTGTAGATCATGGTAAGGACTTTAGATTTTAAGTCCAAGTAAATGGGAAGTACAAGAGGGCTGACATGATCTGATTTGTGTTATAATACTCTGGCTGCTGTGTGGCTATTAGATTTATAGAGGAGTAGGAGTGGAAGCAGAGAGGATAGTTGGGAAGCTATTACAGTGGTCCAGGTGAGAGATGAGGTAGCTTGGACTAAGGTGATACTACTGGCCTGATTTACCATTGGGAAAGGGCACACCACAAATCACGCTCCTTTCAGCCTCAGCTCCCACTATATAAGCCCTGAATAAGAGACAATTCCCAAACTAACAATGCTCTCTTATACTCCCGGCTTTTGTTTATTCAGTTCTCACAGCTCTTCATGCCTTCTACTTCCTTCTCTAACCATTAAAATCCTACTGCTTCTTCAACAGTAAGTTCAAATATTACCTTTCGAAATGGATCATTTCTTCCTCTGTGGTCCCACACACTCTATATTTCTATAAGTGAAACCATTTCATTTTGCCTCGTATATGTGTAATGGATTATGTTTCTGACCTCCTTTCTTCACTGTAAATTTCTTAAGAATAGAGACAGTAACACATTTCCTTATGTTTCCACAATACCTAGTAGCCCCTAGGAACTTAATAAAAACTTTGTAGAATGAATGTGGTAAGCTGCTTTCCTTGGGTCACTGATATAATGGCATGTCAGGGTTAATCCTTTTATAAAAGCCAATTCCCATAGCACTAAGATTTCAGTCACTGTTTATACAATTCTTAATTAACTGTGATTTGGAATAGATTTTTAAAAGGTTGCCGTTGTCCAATTTTCCCCCAGGAGCTTATGATTCACCACCTTTGCACTTTCCCTTAATTTGTCTATTTACAGTTGGTAGCTTAATGATTTATTTACATTACTCACATGCTGGGCTCCTAATTTTAGGCATTATTTCATTGGAAATACCCAATCTTAAGAAATGTATACTGTTAACAAGTCATTCACTTTTTCTAAATGTATTTTTGTTTTAATTATTAAAGTACTACATGTTCTTTGAAAAATTCAAACAATACAAAAGTAAAATAAAAAGTAAAAGTCTCTCAAACTCACTAATTCCTGTCCCAAGAGGTAGCAAATATGGAGCTTGGTGTGTATCCTTCCAAGGCTTTATATATGATATATCCATTCATATATATGGATATACATATATGTATATGTATATATGTATATGTGTATATATATACACATACACACACATATATATACACACACACATATACAGATGTGTATAGATATATATATTCTTTTATTCATTCATGCATTAACCAAATATCAAGAATGTGCCAGGTATTGGATATACAAAGGTAAGCAAAAGCAGACACAGTGTCTGTCCTCACGGAGCTTACAGTCTACTGTATATACATACACATATGTTTTAAAAATAAAAATGGAATCAGAAAAGGCCAGCAAAAGTACAACACTCTAAAGTGAGGGGCACACTACAAGGTGCAAATCCTTTATATACGATAACAAGAACAGAGTTTATAGGCTGGTAGAAGGAACTTGTCTGGATTTGGTTTGGTTTTGAAAAGCAGAGGAAAAAGAGCTGAAGAGTGAGCAGCTAATCAGTGAGGCAGTAGAGAAGAAAGAATCTTTGTGTTATAAGAAGCCCTACAGCTGCCTATATCCACTGGCTGGGAAAATGTAGAGACTATAAGAACTCATGTACACAACAACCCTAGATCATAAGTATAAACTTCTGCTAGCCTGGATCATGGCCCTGGCCTCCTCTCCAGAAGAATCTATAAATAGTTGGTCTAAGGGAAAAGTGCCACAGTTTAAGATAAGTTATCACCACTCAATGGCGAAAAAGGAATAATTCGATTAAAAAATGGGCTAAAGACTTGAATAGACATTTCTCCAAAAAGGACATACAAAGGGCCAACAGGTATGTGAAAAGATGCTCAACATCACTGATCATCACATAAATGCAAATCAAAACCACAATGATATATCACCTCACACCTGTCAGGATTGCTGTTATCATAAAAACATAAGACAACAAATGTTGGCAAGAATGTGGAGAATTTAGAACCCTTGTACATTATTGGTAGGAATGCAAAATGGTGCAGCCACTATAGAAAACAGTACAGAGGTTCCTCAACAAATTAAAAATAGAACTACCATATGATCCAGCAATCCCACTTCTAGTATTTATCCAAAAGAACGGAAATCAGGATCTTGAAGAGATATTAGCATTCCCATATTCATCGCAGTACTATTCACAATAGCCAAGATATGGAAACAACCTAAATGTCCATAGAGGGATGAATGGATAAAGAAAATGTGGTACATACATATAATGGAATACTATCCAGCCTTAAAAAAAAGGAAATTCTCTAATATGCAACAACATGGATGAACCTTGAGGACATTACTCTAAGTGAAATAAGCCAGTCACAGAAGGACAAATACTGCATGATTCCACTTATATGAGGTATCTAAAAGAGTCAAGTTCACAGAATCAAAGAGTGGAATGGTGGTTGCCAGGAGCTGGGGGGTGTTGAATAAAGAGTTGCTAATCAATGGGCATAAAGTTACAGCTAAACAAGATGAATAAATTCTAGAGATCTGCTGTACAACACTGTACACCATCCTGACAGGTGCGAGGTGATATCTCATTGTGGTTTTGATTTGCATTTATGTGATGATTAGTGATGTTGAGCATCTTTTTACACACCTGTTGGCCATTTGTATGTCTTTTTTGGAGAAATGTCTATTCAAGTCTTTAGCCCATTTTTTAATCAAGTTATTCATTTTTCTCCATTGAGTTGTCATAACTTAAACTGTAAACAATACTATATTGTACACATAAAACTTTGTTAAGAGGGTAGATCTCATGTTAAGTGTTCTTACCACAACAAAATAAATTAAAAGAAAGATAAGTTATCAAAAAAATAGCAAGGTATATGATACCACATGAAAATGGCATGAGAGGAACAGGAAAAAAAGAATGGCAGGTGGAGAGTTCTTACCAGAGAAATGTTTCCATAAAGCAGATGAAAATTGTGGCCAAACATGTCAGTATGAATTTTCAAATATTAATTAAGTAGTCATCTCTTTAAAGTAAGAACATAAAGCAGGAATTCAAGAGCTCAGAAAGCGCTGGTAGACAAAAGGAAATGAAATATGAGCCATTTTAGAGATAAAAAAGGAAATGGGAAGCAAAAATAAAACCACCACAGAAATAAAGGTAAAACTGGAAACAGCAAAAGAGAGAAGAGACACCACTGAATAAACAGTAAGAGATATCGAAAACAAGAGATAAGCAAGCAAAATGAAATGGAAATTGGTTCTAACATCTTCAGGTTTCCTCATCAACTAATGAGTTAAATAAAATCTTTTACACATGTTCATTTTACATTTGTGTGAGAGTCATGGTTATAGCTTTGAGATATTTTTTTTTTAAAGATTTTATTTATTTATTTTCCCCCCAAAGCCCCAGTAGATAGTTGTATGTCATAGCTGCACATCCTTCTAGTTGCTGTATGTGGCACGCAGCGTCAGTATGGCCGGAGAAGCGGTGCGTCGGTGTGCGCCCGGGATCCAAACCTGGGCCACCAGCAGCGGAGCGCACGCACTTAACCGCTAAGCCACGGGGCCGGCCCAGCTTTGAGATATTATTGACCAAAATGTCCCATGGATACACTCGACAGAAGCAGGTAAATTGTGCTGCTGGAGAAGTGCAACTCATGGACTGCTTAAACTCATCTTTTCTTGGCTCCCAGATTGAATTCCAAGTGACAATAGAACTTTGATGAACCTTTTTTCTTTTCTATTGAGTTTACGTTTTGTTTTTGTTTCTGATTTGTGTATAGCCAATAAGTTATTCCTCTTTGGCAGCACAGCAATGACTGGGAACATAGTTTTATGGTCTGAGCATTTGGTGATCTCTGTAAATAGATTAATGGATTATGTAGTCTCTGGGTAAGAAAAAATAATTTATTTTGTTAGTCTTTTTTATTGTTCTATTTGTCCATAGCTGAAATTGTAGATCTGAATCCATAACATCTCTATATGTCTGTGTCTATGTGCCGATAATTGATAAAGGCCTTGACCTCACATTGTGTGAATGTGAAATGTTTTCCCATCTCTGGTGGGTATTCATAAATTAGATTATAATTTATTTATATATAACTATAAATATATATAGCTATATATATATAACTATAAATAAATTATAATTAATATAATTAAATAATATAATTATGATTAAATAATATAATTAAATAAATAATTTATTATGCGTAAATTAGATTATAGTCATAAATAAGCACTTATATACAAGTATTCTTACAATTCCCACAAAAAGGAAACGGAACTTCCAATACTTTAAATGTGCTAACCTAAAAGTATTCTTATAAAAAAGTTCTGCTCACTCAGAAACATTTTAAGAATCCAAAGTTAAGGTAAGTCTTTGGCAAATGAGATTAGTTTAATAATTTTGGTTTAAAAGAAAGAGCTATGTGGGGCCGGCCCAGTGGTGTAGCAGTTAAGTTCTCATGCTCTGCTTCGGCGGCCCAGGGTTCGCAAGTTCGGATCCTGGGCACTGACTGATGCACCACATGTCAAACCATGCTGTGGTGGCATCCCGTATCAAACAGAGGAAGATGGGCATGATTATTAGCTCAGGGCCAATCTTCCTCAGCAAAAAGGGGAGGATTGGCAACGGATGTTAGATCAGGGCTAATCTTCCTCACCAAAAAAAAAAAAAAAAGCAAGCTATGAAACGTCAGCAACATGGTGGAGTGAGCTGTTCCCTTTGTCTCTCCCCCTTTTGAACTACAACTAAATGGACATTCATTGACCAACAGAAGAAGCCTACACAGCACAACAGGACACTTGAGAGAGGCATGCAGCTATACATCTGAGGGTGGATTGACTGAACCTCAAGGAAGTGGTGGAGATAAGTGGGCACTCCTTACCCTCCTCCAACAGCCCTGTGCACACAAAGGATCACTTTCCAGCCTGGTGCGAGTGCCCCAAAAGTAGGAACGTGCCCCAGGGTGACTGTAGGAAGAGGCAGCGGCCACCCTTAGCCCACTGGTGGTAGCTTTCCTGACTGTGAGGGGAGCCCATCATGCCCCTGTGGCCCCAAGGAGTGGTCCTGGCTGGGTCCACATGAGAAGCCCCGCCCACCAAGCACAGCAGTCTGTGGGACTGCAAGCAGAGTCTGTGGCAGAACTAAGCACACAGGGACAAGCACAATCCAGGCCCGTGCCAGTGCACACAGTACCGCTGAGCCCTGAAAGAGGAAGTGCACCCTGGGGTAACTGCAGGAAGAGGCAGCGGCCGCTCTTAACCCACTTGTGAGCACTTTCCTGGTGGGGGGTTGGGGGAGAGCATGCTGTGCCTTGCAGCCTCAGGGAGTGGCCCTGGCTGGGACCCCACGAGAAACCCCACCCACCAAGCACAGCAGCCTGTGGATCTGCAAGCAGAGTCTGCAGCAGAACTACTGCACGCACCAGGGCAAGCATACTCCATGCCTGCACAAGCGCCCATGGTACTGCTGAGCCCTGAAAGAGGGAGTACACCCTGGGGCGACTGTAGGAAGAGGCCACAGCTGCCCTTAACACAGTCATGAGTGCTTTCCCAGCAGATGTAGGGAGGGAACCCCCCATGCCCCTGCGACACCAAGGAGTGGCCCTAGCTCGGTCCTCGTGAGGAAGCCCTGCCCACCAAGCATAGTCCACACAAGTTCCTGAATGCTCTCCAGGCTGGTGCAAGCACCCGCAGTACCCATACAACTTCCAGCAGACAGGGTGGGACCAGAAACTCTGCTCCTGCTACCCCTAGTGGTAGCAGGAGGAATCTGTGACCTAATACTACCACAAATGCACCGACAAAAGATTAGTTCATCAAACACCATGAGAAACCACAGCAACAGTTCAGACCAGAAGGAAAATGACAATTCTCCAGAAACCAACCCTGAAGGCACAGAAATTTACAATCTAAATGACAGAGAATTCAAAATGGGTGTCATAAAGAAACTCAACGAGTTACAAGAGAACACAGAAAAACAGTTCAGTGAGCTCATGAATAAAATGAACCTCTTCACCCAAGAGGTTGAAACCATAAAAAAATCAAGCAGAAATTCTGGATATGAAAAACATAATCAAGGAAATAAAAAATAATCTAGAATCCTTAAAGAATAGAGCTGATGTTATGGAAGAAAGAATTAGTGATTTAGAGGATAAAAATATATAAATGCTACAGGTGGAGGAGGAGATAGAAATAACATTTTAAAAAAATGAAGGAATTCTTCAAGTAATATCCAACTCAATTAGGAAAAGAAACATAAGGATTCTAGGTATTCCAGAGGGAGAAGGGAGAAAGGAGCAGAGAGATTCTTCAAAGAAATAATAGCTGAGAACTTCCCAAACCTGGGGAAGGAACCGGATTTACAAATACACGAAGCTAACAGAACGCCTAATTACATCAATGCTAAAACACCTTCCCCAAGGCATATAATAGTAAAACTGGCAGAAGTCAATGACAAAGAAAGAATATTAAGGGCAGCTAGACAAAAGAAAATAACGTACAAAGGAACCCCTATCAGGCTTTCAGCAGATTTCTTGGCAGAAATTCTACAGGCTAGGAGAGAATGGAACAATATATTCAAAATACTGAAAGACAAAAACTTACAGCCAAGAATACTCTATCCAGTGAAACTTTCCTTCAGAAATGATGGAGAAATGAAAGCTTTCCCAGATAAACAAAAGCTGAGACAGTTCATTGCCACTAGACCTCCTCTACAAGAAATAATTAAAGACGCACTCACACTGCAAACAAAAAGGCAAAGGCCTATAAAGCTTTGAGCAAGGAGATAATTAGACAGACAAATCAGAAAACTGAAGCTCTCTATAAGAACAGGGAAGCAAATACTCAGTTATAACCTAAAGATAAAGGGAAGGAAAACATCAAAAGTAACTATAAACACTTCAACTTAGTCACAAATTCACAGCATTAAAAACAGAATAATTTGTAACAACAATAACTCAGAAGGGGAAGAGGAAAGGAGTGGAACTTGCTTAGGTCAATGGAGATTAGAGGCTAAGAGAAAATGGACTATTTCATCTATGAGATCTTTTATACAAACTTCACGGTAACCACTAAACAAAAAATCAGAGCAAAGCCACAATGCACAAAAAGAGAGAAAACTGAGAAAACCTCCTCAGAACCACCAAAATGAAATGGCAGTCAGAAATACAAAGAATGAGAAACAATGGAAACGTAGACCAACCAGAAAACAAGAGATAAAATGGCAGTATTAAGCCCTCATATATCAATAATCACTCCAAATGTAAATGGATTGAATTCTCCAACCAAAAGACACAGAGTAGCTGGATGGAGTAAAAAACAAGATCCAACCCTATGCTGCCTCCAGGCAACACATCTCAGCTCTAAAGACAAACATAGCCTCAGAGTGAAGGGATGGAAGATGATACTCTAAGCTAACAGCAAACAAAAGAAAACAGGTGCTGCCATACTTAGATCAGACAAAGCAGACTTCAAGTTAAAAGACAATGAGAGACAAAGGCGGCAGTATATAATGACAAAAGGGACATTCCACCAAGAAGACATAACACTTTTTTTTTATTTTAATTTTTATTTTTTGGGGGGAGGTAGATTAGCCCTTAGCTAACATCCTATGCCAATCCTCCTCTTTTTGCTGAGGAAGATTGGCCCTAGGCTAACATCTGTGCCCATCTTCCTCACTTTATATGGGACACCACCACAGCATGGCTTGATGAATGGTGCGTTGGTGTGTGCCTGGGATCCGAACCTGCGAACACCAGGCCGCTGCAGCACAGCACACACACTTAACCACTACACCACTGGGCCAGCCCTGGACATAACACTTATTAATATGCATGCACCTAACACAGGGGCACCAAAGTACATAAAGCAACTACTAACAGACCTAAAGGGAGAAATTAACAGCAACACAATAATAGTAGGGGACCTCAACGCCCCACTTACATCAATGGACAGATCATCCAGACAGAAAGTCAACAAGGAAATAGTACATTTAAATGAATCACTTGATCAGATGGACTTAATAGATATAAACAAAGCTTTCCATTCCAAAACAGCAGAATACACATTCTTCTCAAATGCACATGGATCATTCTCAAAGATAGACCACATATTGGGAAGCAAGGCAAGCCTCGATAAATCTAAAAAGATTGAAATCATCCCAAGTATCTTTTCTAACCACAGTGCTATAAAACTAGAAATCAACTACAAGAAAAAATTGGGAAAGTAAGAAATATGTGGAGACTAAACAACATGCTACTGAATAACCATTGGATCAATGAAGAAATCAAAGGAGAAATTAAAAAATTACCTGGAGACAAATGAAAATGAAAATACAACATACCAACTCCTATGGGAGGCAGCAAAAGCAGTCATAAGAGTGAAATTCATAGCGATACAGGCCCATGTCAACAAACAAGAAAAATTTCAAATAAGTAGCCTTAAACTGTGCCTAACAGAACTATAAAATGAAGAACAAACAAAGCCCAAAGTGAACAAAAGGAAGGAAATAATAAAAATCAGAGAAGAAATAAATGAAATAGAAACTAAAAAAACAGTAGAAAGGATTAATGAAACTAAGAACTGGTTCTTTGAGAAGATAAACAAAATTGACAAGTGCTTAGCCAGACTCACTAAGAAAAAAAGAGAGAAGCCTCAAATAAATAAAATTAGAAATGAAGGAGGAGAAATTACAACAGATTCTGCAGAAATACAAAGGATTATAAAAGAATACTATGAAAAACTATATGCCAACAAATTGGATAACCTAGAAGAAATGGATAAATTCTTAGAATCACACAACCTCCCAAAACTGAATCAAGAAGAAAAAGAGAATCTGAATAGACCAATCACAAGTAAAGAGATTGAAACAGTAATCAAAAACTTTCCAAAAACCAAGTGTCCAGGACCAGATGGCTTCTCTGGAGAATTTTACCAAACATTCAAAGATTTAATACCTATCCTTCTCAAACTATTTCAAAAAATTGAAGAAGACAGGGCTGGCCCTGTAGTGTAACGGTTAAGTGCGCGCGCTCTGCTGCTGGTGGCCCGGGTTTGGATCCGGGGCACGCACCGATGCACTGCTTGTCAGGCCATGCTGTGGCGGTGTCCCATATAAAGTGGAGGAAGATGGGCACAGATGTTAGTCCAGGGCCAGTCTTCCTCAGCAAAAAGAGGAGGATTGGCATGGATGTTAGCTCAGGGCTGATCTTCCTCACACACACACACACACACACACACACACACACACACACAAATAAATAATTAAAAAAAATTGAAGAAGACAGAATGCTTCCTAACTCATTTTATGAGGCCAACATTACCCTGATACCAAAACCAGACAAGGACAACACAAAGAAGGAAAATTACAGGCCAATATCACTAATGAACATAGCTGCAAAAATCCTCAACAAAATATTGGCAAACTGAATATAGCAATTCATTAAAAGGATCATACACCATGATCAAGTGGGATTTATTCCAGGGGCGCAGGGATGGTTCAACATCCGCAAATCAATCAATGTGATACACCACATTAACAAAATGAGGATTAAAATCATATGATTATCTCGATAGATGCAGAGAAAGCATTTGACAAGATCAAACATCCATTTATGATAAAAACTCTCAATAAAATGGGTATAGAAGGAAAGTACCTCAACATAATAAAGGCCATATACAACAAACCCACAGCCAGCATCATATTTAATGGTGAAAAACTGAAAGCCATCCCTCTGTGAACAGGAACAAGACAAGGGTGCCCACTCTCACCACTCCAAGTTCAAGATAGTACTGGAGGTTTTGGCCAGAGCAATTAGGCAAGAAAAATAAATAAAAGGAATCCAAATTGGAAAGGAAGAAGTGAAACTCTCACTGTTTGCAGATGACATGATCCTATATATAGAAAACCCTAAAGAATCCATCCAAAAACTATTAGAAATAATCAACAACTAAAGCAAAGTTGCAGGGTACAAAATCACCTTACAGAAATCAGTTGCATTTCTATACACTAACAAGGAACTAGCAGAAAGAGAAATCAAGAGTACAATCTCATTCACAATTGCAACAAAGAGAATAAAGTATCTAGGAATAAACTTAACCAAAGTAGTGAAAGGCCTATACACTGAAAACTATAAGACATTATTGAAAAAAATTGAAGACGGCACAAAGAAATGGAAAAATATTCCATGTTCATGGGTTGGAAGAATCAACACAGTTAAAATGTCCATACTACCTAAAGCAATCTACAGATTCAATGCAATCCCAATTAGAATCCCAATGACACTCTTCACAGAAATTGAACAAAGAATTCTAAAATTTATATGGATCCACAAAAGACCCAGAATAGCCAAAGCAATCCTGAGAAAAAAGAACAAAGCTGGAGTCATCACAATCCCTGACTTCAAAACATACTACAGGGCCGGCCCCATGGCTTAGCGGTTAAGTGCGCTCGCTCCGCTGCTGGCGGCCTGGGTTCGGATCGCAGGTGCGCACCAATGCACCGCTTCTCCAGCTGTGCTGAGGCCGCGTCCCACATACAGCAACCAGAAGGATGTGCAGCTATGACATACAACTATCTACTGGGGCTTTGGGGGGAAAATAAATAAATAAATAAAATCTAAAAAAAAACATACTACAAAGCAGTAGTAATCAAAACAGCATGGTACTGGTACAAAAACGGACACACAGATCAATGGAACAGAACTGAAAGCCCAGAAACAAAACCACACATCTAGGGACAGTTAATCTTTGACAAAGGAGCCAAGAACATACAATGGAGAAAGAAAAGTCTCTTCAATAAATGGTATTGGGAAAACTGGACAGCCACATGCAAAAGAATGAAAGTAGACCATTATCTTGCACCATACACAAAATTAACTCAAAATGGATTAAAGACTTGAAGTTAAGACCTGGAACTATAAAACTCCTAGAAGAAAATATAGGCAGTACACTATTTGACATTGATCTTAGCAGCATCTTTTCAAATATCATGTCTGACCAGGCAAGAGAAACAAAAGAAAAAGTTAACAAATGAGACTACATCAGACTTCAAGGCTTCTGGAAAGCAATAGAAACCATGAACAAAACAAAAAGACAACCCATCAACTGGGAGAAAATATTTGCAAATCACTTATCCGACAAGAGGTTGATCTCCAAAATATATAAAGAACACATACAACTCAACAACAACAAAAAAACATACAACCCAATCAAAAAATGGGCAGAGGATATGAACAGGCATTTTTCCAAAGAAGATATACAGATGGCCAAAAGACACATGAAACGATGTTCAACATCACTAATTATTAGGGAAATGCAAATCAAAACAACAATGAGATATCCCCTTACACCGGTCAGAATGGCTATTATTACCAAGACAAAAAACAACAAATGTTGAAGAGGATGCGGAGAAAAGGGAACCCTCAGGCACTGCTGGTGGGAATGCAAACTGGTGCAGCCACTATGGAAAACAGTATGGAGATTTCTCAAAATATTAAAAATAGAAATACCATACAATCCAGCTATCCCACTACTGGGCACTTATCCAAAGAACTTGAAATCAATGATCCAAAGAGATTCATGCACCCCTATTTCATTGCAGCATTATTCACAATAGCCAAGACATGGATGGAAGCAACCCATGTGCCCTTTAACTGATGAACAGATAAAGAAGATGTAGTATATATATATATACAATGGAATACTACTCAGCAATAAAAAAAGACAAAATTGTCCCATTTGCAACAATATGGATGGACCTTGAGGGTATGATGTTAAGTGAAATAAGCCAGAAAGAGAAAGACAAATACTGCATGATTTCACTCATATGTGGAATATAACAAATACATGGATAAAGAGAACAGATTAGTGGTTACCAGATGGGAAGGGAGGTGGACGGTGGGTGAGAGGGGTAAAGGGACACATATGTACGGTGACGGACAATAATTAGACTACTTGGGGTGACCATGATGAAGTCTACTCAGAAACTGATAAACAATAATGTACACCCGAAGTTACACAATGTTATAAACCATTATGATCTCAATAAAGTTACTGGAAAAAAATAAAAAAGAAAAGAAAAGAAAAAGAAAGAGCTATGCCTTTTTTTGGTGATTTATTTGTGTAAAGTATAAAACAAGCATACATTTTATTTTACTTGGGTTGTTTCCTTAATGTATACAGGTTTACTGATTAAATAACGTTATATATTACTCATATATAACGTTTAAGATTACAAAAAATGTAAATTATATTCAACTAAAATTGAATTGTTCTGAAAAACTTTTTATTTCAGCAGTAACTATGTTTTGTAGTATGTCAGATTTAAAATAATTTCCAAGATATTTAGTTAACTCGAAATTTTGGACTGATATTAAATTGAGCTAGTTAATGGATAATCACTGGATACCAAGATAACTTTTAAGTAAAATGGAATACTTAAACGTTGATAACTAAGCATAGTTTTAAGTTTATATACTATTGCTTCTTATTTTTATGCTATAGAGAGGTGATATCTTTGGTTCATGTTAATGAATGTGTTCATTTTTCTTCTTTAAAAGGGATGGGTGTGGCCATAGGAAGCTGTGCTATGTGTGTTCATGAACTCTGCTAGTCTGCTATAATGCTTGTGGGTGAGAGATGGTCCTCAATTGCACCCCTCCAAGTTTTACCTTTGAAATAGAAATTATTTTGGTTAAAAGTTACAATTAAAACAAGTGGTTGAGATTGTATTATGAACAATAGTGACAAGTGGATATATGCTTTTTTTTTTAAGAGGAAAATGTAGTTTATTTCTAAAGCAGTGTTTCTCAAACTGTCTGTTCTCAGGACCTTCTTGCACTCTGAAAAAATTGTCAAACACTTCCAAAGAGATTTTTCATATGTGGGTTATAATTATCAATATTTACCATATTACAAATTAAAACAGAAAATTTAAATATATTTACCAATTAAATTAATTAGAGACAAACCCATTGCATGTTAATGTCAATTTTTAAAAAAATTAATCAGAAGATTGCTATATATTTGTCAAAATCTCCTTAATGCCTGGCTTAATAGAAATAGCTAGATTCTCATATCTGCTTCTGCATTCAATCTATTACAATATCACACATCATGTAGCCTCTGTAAAAACTACATGTCATAGTATTATTACGAAAATAGTTTTGATCTCGTAGGTCCCCTAACAGTTTGTCAGTTTGCTCCAGAATATAAAAGAGCATAATGAAGAACAAACTTGGAAAGTAAATTTTATTTGCCCTGGTTTAAACCTGATTCTGAAATAAAGCTCTGTAATGTGTTAAAATGTAGCAAAGTTATCTTGATTTTGATGGGCATGATTCCTTAGTTTACTGATTAATGCCTTCACGTACAATATGAAACTTTACTCTTTCTCTTCTATGTAATATTCCTAGATAGTAAATTCTGTGTTTTACCAGAATAATTTTCTAATCTTTATGTTGTCTTTATTATGTCTTCATTCTTGATTATTTAATGGCAAAGAACAAAATTTCCTCATTCATCAAAGAGCTAGAGTTCTTTACAATTGTATTCCCTACTATGCTTATTTTTAAATGTTGTATTGTCATTTTGCTTAGGTGGGTAACCAAGTATTGTTTCGCAGGCACCCATGATCCTATTTTAATCAAGTGCCCAAATTGCCTCAAACAACTCTTCTGATTTTGCCTTCCAAAAAGTTGTATCCTGAATATAGAAAATATAAAATAAAGTGTTCCGGATATCTTTTAAACCTAAAACTACTTTTGAGATTTCCAAAAGGGCCCCTGGATAACTGCAAATTCTTTCTTTCTCCTCATAAAGAGAGAAATATAAGAAGTAATTAGGTTCATTTGATAGGTTACTATTGTAAGAGTTCCATGAGAAGAACTGCGAAATCAGAAGAAATGCTTAGTTGTCTCTATGTTGTTTTTATAGGTAAAACATTATTAATACAAAATTTTCAGAAATTGTATACTTTATGGCAGTTTCTGGAGATTTTTGACTGTCTTCTCTGTCCATAGTATATTTTTACCCTCCAGAGAAATACTAATGATGACTCTTATGAACCACTTTCAATACTGGACAGAATATCTAGATAGGAATGTCTAGATAGAAGATTAACAAGGAAATAGAGGATACGAACAACACTATAAACCAACTAGATCTAATAGACATATATAGAATACTCCACACGACAACAGCAGAATACACATTCTTCTCAAGTGCTCATGAAATATTCTCCAGTATAGACCATATATTTGAGTACAAAACAAGTCTCAATAAATGTAATAAGACTGAAATCATACAAAGTATATTCTCTGACCACAATGGAATGAAGCTAGAAAGCTATAACAGAAAGAAAACTGGAAAATACACAAATATGTGGAAATTAAACAACACACTCTTAAACAACCAATGGGTCAAAGAAAAATAACAGGAGAGAAATTAGAAAATACCTAGAGATGAATGAAACATAACATACCAAAATTTATGGGATGCAGTGAAGGCAGTACTCAGAGGGAAATTTATAGCTGTAAATACCTACGTTAAAAAAGAAGAAAGATTTTAAAGCAATAACCTAAGTTTAAATCTTGAGTAACTAGAAAAGAACAAACTAAACCCAAAGCTAGCAGAAGGAAGGAAATAATAAAGATAACAGCAGGCAAAAATGAAATAGAGAATAGAAAAACAATAGAAAAATCAATGATTTTTCAAATAACATTGGTTATTTGAAGAGATGAACAAAATTGACAAACCTTTAGCTAGACTGACACAATAAAAGAGAGAAGACTCATTACCAGAATCAGAAACAAAAGAGGGGACATCACTACCAACCTTATAGAAATAAAAAGGATTATAAGAGATTACTATAAACTACTGTATGCCAACAAATTAGATTTCCTAGATAAAATGACAAATTCCTAGAAGCACACAAATTAAACTGACTTAAGAAGAGACAGAAAATATCACCAGATCTAAAACGAGTAAAGAAAATCAGTAATCAAAAAAGCTCCCGGTAAACAAAAGTCTAGGACCACATGGCTTCACTGGTGAATTCTACTAAAAATTTAAAGAAGAATTAACACTAACCCTTCTCAAATTCTTCCAAAAAATTGAAGAGGAGGGAACATTTCCCAATTTACTCTATGAAGCCAGCATTACTCTGGTACTAAAGCCTAATTAAGACATCATAAGAAAAGAAAATTACAGACCACTATATTATATGACTAATGATTCAAAACTCTGCAACAAAATACTAGTAAACTGAATCCCACAACATATTAAAATATTATATACTGTGACCAAGTGGGATTTACCCCAGGAACGCAAGGTTGGTTCAACATAAGAAAATCAATCAATGTAACATACTACACTAATAGAACAAAGGAAAAAAAAGACACATGACCATCTCAATTGATGCTGAAAAGTCATTTGACAAAATCCAAGATCTTTTCATGATAAAGAAAAAAATCACTCAGAAAACTAGGAATAGAAGGGAATATACTCAACCTGATAAAGGACATTTACAAAAACTCACAGGTAATACAATCAATGGTGAAAGACTGAAAGCTTTCTCCCTAAGATCAGGAATAAGAAAAGGATGCCCACTTTCACTGCTGCTATTCAACATTGCACTGGAAGTTCTAGCCAAAGAAATTAGGCAGAAAAAAAAGGCATCCATATTAGAAAGGAAGAAGTAAAACTATCACTGTTCACAGATGACATGATCCTATATATAAAGAAAATCCCAATAAATCCACAAGAAAGGTACGAATTCAGCAAAGTTGCAGGGTACAAGATCAACATGCAAAAATCAGTTGTGTTTCCATACACCAGCAATGAACAATCCAAAAAGAAAATTAAGAAAACAATTCCATTTACATACAATAGCATCCAAAAGAATAAAATACTTAGGAATAAATTTAGCCAAGGAGGTGAAAGACAAACAACTTTCAACAATTAAACTTTAGTTTTAGTACACTGATAACTATAAAACATTGAGGAAAGAAATTAAAAAAGACTAAATAATGGAAAGACATCCCATGTTCATGGATTGGAAGACCTACTATTATTAAGATAGCAATGCTACCCTAACCAATACCTACCCAAAATCTGGCAGCCTTTTTTGCAGAGATAGAAAAGCCAATCCTCAAATTCAAATGGAATTGTAAGGGGCCTCAAAAGGCCAAAATAATCTTTAAAAAGAAGAACAAAGTTGGAGGACTCACACTTCCCTATTTCAAAACTTACTACAAAGCAACAGTAATCAAAACAGTGCAGTACTGCCATAAAGACAGACATATAGACTAATGGAATAGAATTGAGAATCCAGAAATAAACCCATACATCTACGGCCAATTGATTTTCATCAAAAGTGTCAAGTCTCCTCAATGGGGAAAAGAAAAGTCTCTTCAAAAAACATATGTGGTAGCAAGGAGGTGGAGAAATTAGAACCCTCATTCACTCAGTGCTTGTGGGAATGGAAAATTCTGCTATGGAAAACAATCTGGCAGTTCTGCAAAAAGTCAAATGTGGAATTACCATTTGACCCAGCAATTCCACTCCTAGACATAGACCCAAAAATTGAAAGCAGGGACTCAAGCAGATACTTATATACCAATGTTCACAGCAGCATTATTCACAATAGCCAAAAGGTGGAAACAATCCAAGTGTCCATCAACAGATGAATGGATAAACAAAATGTGGTATATCCATACGATGGAATATTATTCAGCCATAAAAAGGAATGAAGTACTGACATATCACAAGATGAATGAACCTTAAAAACATTATGCTAAGTGAAATAAGCCAGTCACAAAACGACAAACATCGTATGATTCCACTTAAATGAAATACCTAGAATAGGCAAAATCATAGAGACAGAAAGTACATTAGTGGTTACCAGGGGCTGGGAGAAAGGAGAATGGGGATTATTTCTTAATGGGTTACAGAGGTTCTGTTTGGGGTGATGAAAAAGTTTTGGAAATGGATGGTAGTGATAGTTGCACAACACTGTGAATGTAATTAATGCCACTGAATTATATATGTAAAAATGGTCAAAATAGCAAATTTTATGTTATATATACTTTTTACCACAATAAAAACTCTTTTGAAATAATTATGGTCTATACCTCAATAGAGAATTTTACCGTCCTCCATTCTGATATTATTGGTTACCTTACTAACTCAACCACAGCCATTAAATCTCTGTAGTGTACACACAGTTTTTGTTTTACTCTGAGGCTTACCTGAAGACTCTGCTGTAAATTTCAGGCCAGAATTTGTGTCTTCAATGAAAGACAGTCTCAGAGCCTCATAAAAAAGAACTATACCAGGTATTTCAAGCTACTGATATGTCAGAATAGACTCTTGGGTACAGGTGTCTGAGTTGACACTGCATAGGCAACTTTGAGATCATACCAGTGCATTCAGGATTTCCAGGTTTCTTTTTTCTTCTTCTTTTTTTAGTTTAGAAGCATACAGCTTCATGAAAGCAGATTGTTAACCCAAGATCCAGCAGAACACTAATCATATAGGACTGAATAAATTGATGAGGGAAATTTTACTGTGGTTATTTATTTGGAATATCATTGGTGTTGCTTTAATGTTCTATTTTCTGAATATATGTGAAAATCCTTTCTCTTTGTAAGTTATTTGTAACTCAAAACAATTTAGTAGACACTACTTCTGTAAAGTAAATATTTTAAAATAATATGATTCTCACTTACTTCTTCCCCATCCTACCCCTCCTTCTGAATTCAGAAACTTTTACTAAGTCTCCATACTTTTCATGGCAATATAGTTATTTGCATTGGTTCTATAAGAATCTGTCCTTTTATTTTAACTAAGATATAAATGGACAAATTGATTGTGCAATCAAGGCCTTAAATGGAGTATCATATTTGAGAATGATAGTCATTTAATCAGGTATAATAAGATACTTTTACGGAATAAGGTTGATCTTACCTCAACTTTATGGAGCAAATGTCTACAAAGCCCTCTCAGGGAATTGTCCTGGTACCTGACTTGCAGGGTCCCAGTCTAAATGTGGTATGAAATTCACTTTCTATCAGGCCAGGAACCTTAGTAAATTTGGGGGACCTTGAGAAGAGATGACTTTCCTCAAATTTTTAAGTACTACAGGTGAAATCTGGTGGAGAGAGTTTCTTGGCCTTGGTTTCCTAGCTTTGGAATAGCAAAAGATAACACACACACACGGGCAATTCATAGTTTTGCATATATCTGTAAATTCACTTCCTAATTTCCTGTGTGTGTGTTTTAATTCTCTTTTGAACCAGTTATAACACCTTACTGGTTCCTTATTAATTAGTGAGTTAAATAAAATCTTTGACATGTGTTCAAAAAAATGAAAATAGAAATTAAAACTCTAAAAAGAGAGAAAATGATTGATTTGGAAGACAGGCAAAGGAGATCCAAAACACACATAGAGTCCCCCCAAAATAAAATCAAAATAATGAAATAAAAACAAATGTTAAAAACAGTTCTAGAAAATTTTCTAGAAAAAGAGGAATACTTGAATTTACATATTGAAAAAGCACACATGTTCCAGAAGAAAACTGACAAAGAATCTTCAACACTAAGACATTTCCTAATATAGTCTATTCAGCTCCCACATTTGTTTTTTTAATTAATAGATTTTATTTTATTATTTTACTTTAAAATAAAATCCATTTTTAATAACATTTTATAAGCCATCATCCTTGGAGCTATACCCAATGGTCTTTTTTTTGGGTATATAATTCTTTTTATATATTGCTGTACTTTTTTTTTACAGCTTCATTGAGATATACTTGACATATAATGTTGTGTAAGTTTAAGGTGTACAATGGGATGATTTGATATATATATATATATATATATATATATATATATATATATATATTGCAAAATGATTACCACAATAAGCTTAGTTAACACATATATCACCTCACATGGTTACTATTTTTTGTGTGTGGTGAGAACATTTAAGATTTACTTAAATCTTAACTTTCAAGTACACAATCCAATATTACTACAGTCACCATGGTGTATATTAGGTTTCCAAAACTTATTCATCTTATAACTGGAAATGTGTACCCTTTGACCACCATCAGCCATTTCCTCCATCCCCCCAGCCCCTGGAAACCACCAATCTACTCTGTTTCTATGAGATCATTTTTTTTTTAGATTCCACATATAAGTTAGATCATACAGTATTTGTCTTTCTCTGACTTATTTCACTTAGCATAATGTCCTCCAGGTTCATCCATGTTGTCACAAATGGTAGGATTTCCTTCTTTTTTAAGGCTAAATATTCCATTGTATATACATATACATACTACATTTTCTTTATCCATTCATCCTTTGGTGGACACTTAGATTATTTCCATGTCTTGGCTATTGTGAATAATGCTGCAGTGAACATGGGGGTACAGATATCTCTTTGAGATAAGGATTTCATTTCCTCAGGATATATACCCAGAAGTGAAATTTCCGGATGATATGGCAGTTCTATTTTTAATTTTTGAGGAACATCCATACTGTTTTCCATAGTTGCTGTACCAATTTACATGCCCACCAACAGTGCACAAGGGTTCCTTTTCCCCACATCCTCGCCAGCATTTGTTGTCTCTTTGTTAATCGTCATTCTTTTAAAGCAGTCTTAGATTCACAGCAAAATTGAGTGGAAGGTACAGAGACTTGACATATACATCCTATCCAGTCCCTCACACACAACTTCCCCCACTACTGACATCCCTTGCCACAATGATACATTTGTTACAATCAATGAACCTACAATGATACATTATCTTTACCCAAAGTCTATAGTGTACCTTAGGGTTCACTCTTGGCAGTATACCTTCTAAGGGTTTTGACAAATATATAATGACATGTATCCACCATTGTAATCATACAGAATAGTTTCACTGCCCTAAAAATTCTCTGTATTCTATCTATTCATCCCTCCCTCCCCAACTAAACCCCAGCAACTGGTGATCCTTTTATTGTCTCCATAGTTTTGTCTTTTCTGGAAGGTCATATAGTTGGAATCATATAGTATGTAGCCTTTTCAGATTGGCTTCTCTCACTTAGTAATATGTATTTAAGTTTCCTCCATGTCTTTTCATGGCTTAATAGCTCATTTTTTCTTAGCTCTGAATAATATTTCATTGTTTGGACATAGCACAGTTTATTTATCCATTCACCTAATGAAGGACATCTTGGTTGTTTTCAAGTTTTAGCAATTACGAATAAAGCTGCTATAAACATCCATGTGCAGGTCTTTGCATGAACATAAGTTTTCAATTCATTTAGGTAAATACCAAGGAGCACAGTTGCTGGATTATATGGTAAGAGTATGTTTAGTTTTGTAAGATACTGCCAAATTGTCTTCCAAAGTGGCTGTACCACTTTGCATTTCCACAAGAAATGAATGAGAGTTCCTATTGCTCCACATACTCGCCAGCATTTGGTGTTGTCAGTGTTTTCGATTTTGCCATTCTAGTAGGTGTGTAGTGGTATCTCATTGTTGTTTTAATTTGCAATTCCCTAATGACATAGATAGCCAGCCCTGGTGGTCTAATAGTTAGGATTTAGTGCTCTTACCACCGCAGCCTGGGTTCGTTTCCCAGTCACGGAACCACATCACCTGTCTGTTGGTTGTCATACTGTAGTGGCTGTGTGTTGCTGTGATGCTGAAACCTATGCCACCAGTATTTCAAATACTGGTAGGGTCACCCATGGTGGACAGGTTTCAGCAGAGCTTCCAGACTAAGACAGACTAGGAAGAAAATCTGGCTACCCACTTCCGAAAAAATTGGCCATGAAAACCCTATGAATAGCAGTGGAGCATTGTCTAATGTAGCGCCACAAAGTGAGAGGATGGCAGAAAAAGATCAGGTAGGGTTCCACTCTGCTGTACACAGGCTGGCTAGGAGTCGGAATCGACTCGACAGTACTAACAACAAAATGACATAAATAGATAAAGATAGATATAGATATAGACATATATAGATATATATAGAGAGAGTGGCTGTGTGCCAAGAAAGAAGAAATAGATTTTTCAGGGGACACCTAGCCTTCTGACATACTTTTTTATTAAAATAAACGTCATTGAAGCTATGAATTTCACTCTGAGCACTGCTTTAGCACTTTAAATTCTGGTTATGAGGTATTTTCATGGTCAAGGGTTTTGTTTCCTGATTCTATTATTAATTTCTAGTTTTATTGCATTGTGGTCACATAATGTTGTCTGTTTTATTTCTTATGTCTTGGAATTTATTCAGGTTTTCCTTGTAATCAATTTTGCAAATGTTCAAAGGGCACATGAAAAGAAGATGAGTTTTCTATTTTCAGGCTATAGAGTATATTTCTATTAAATATTCTAGACTAAGTATATTATTTAGGTATTCTCTGTCCTTTCTTTTTGTTGTTTTTATTCCTTTAAATGCCTGTCATGGATTAAGAGAGGTGAATTAAATTTTACACGTTTATGTACTTTCTTATCATTCCTGTAGTCTAATACCAAAACCCATCAAAGATATCACACATACACAAAAACAAAAGGACACACCAATAATTTCTAAATATTAGGAAACCAAATTCATCAACATTTTAAAAATAATAACACACCATGACCAAATAGGGTTTATTCCAGAAATGCAACGGTGACTTAATTTTAGGAACTATATTATTATAATTCAATATATTAATACTTCAAAAGAGAAAAACCATATGATTATCTCTATAGAAGCTGAAAAGGCATGTAATTCAATGTAATATCTATTGATTTTTTAAAATTCTAACTAAAACAGGAACAGATGGACACAAAAAAAGTCTATCTAAACCTAAAAGCCAATACCATCCTTAATGAGGAAACAGTAGCAAGCTACTATATAACTTCAAAAAGTTTACTACTATTTTGATTATCTTATAACAAAATATTAGCAGTATCTGATATTGTGATTATGGTTTGGAAGACACTGTAGCCTGAATTTAGTCAGAGTTAAAGCTTGATTAAATTAGATATAAATCTAGTGACTTAAGAGCAATAATGTCATATTGAACAATAATAATTCTACTTTTGTATTCAATACTATAGTTCTATAAAAAGCAAGGTAAAAGATATTCTTACTCCAAGCAGTGTGTCATAGAGTCAAAATACAGACATACACTGGGGAAAAATTAGTTCTTAAAGAATCATTTGTTTGAGAAGATACAGCATCCATTTACGATAAAAACTCTGAATAAAATGGGTATAGAAGAAAAGTACCTCAACATAACAAAGGCCATATATGACAAACCCAAAGCTAATATCATCCTCAAGGGTGAAAAACTGAAAGCTATCCCTCTAAGAACAGGAACCAGACAAGGATGTCCACTCTCACCACTCCTATTTAACATAGTATTGGAAGTCTTAGCCAGAGCAATCAGGAAAGAAAAAGAAATAAAAGGGATCCAAATTGGAAAGGAAGAAGTGAAACTCTCACTATTTGCAGATGACATGATTTTATATATAGAAAACCCTAAAGAATCCACCAAAAAACTTTTAGAAGTAATAAGCGAATATGGTAAAGTTGCAGGATACAAAATCAACATACAAAAATCAGTGGCGTTTCTATACACTAAAAAAGTAGCATAAAGAGAAATTAAGAATGCAATCCCATTTACAATTGCAACAAAAAGAATAAAATACCTAGGAATAAACTTAACCAACGAGGTGAAAGATCTGTACACTGAAAACTATAAAACATTGCTGAAAGAAATTGAAGAAGACACAGAGAAATGGAAAGATATTCCACGATCTTGGATTGGAAGAATTAACATAATTAAGATGTCCATACTTCCTAAAGCAATCTATAGATTCAATGCAATCCCTATCAAAGTTCCAACAACATTTTTCACAGAAATAGAACAAAGAATCCTAAAATTTATATGGAACAACAAAAGCCCCGAATAGCTAAAGGAATCCTGAGAAAAAAGAACAAAGCTGGAGGTATCACACTCCCTGATTTCAAAATATACTACAAAGCTATAGTAACCAAAACAGCTTGGTACTGGCACAAAAACAGACGCACAGATCAACGGAATAGAATTGAAAGCCCAGAAATAAACCCACACATCTATGGACACCTAATCTTCGACAAAGGAGCCAAGAACATACAATGGAGAAAGGAAAGTCCCTTCAACAAATGGTGTTGGGAAAACTGGACAGCCACATGCAAAAAAATGAAAATAGACCCTTACACAAAAATTAACTCAAAATGGATTAAAGACTTGAATGTAAGACCTGAAACAATGAAACTTCTAGAAGAAAACATAGGCAGTACGCTCTTCAACATCAGTCTTAGGAACATATTTTCAAGCACCATGTCTGACCAGGCAAGAGAAACAATAGAAAAAATAAACAAATGGGACTACATCAAACTAAAAAGCTTCTGCACAGCAAAGGAAACCATCAACAAAACAAAAAGACAACCTAATAATTGGAAGAAGATATTTGCAAACCATACATCTGATAAGGGGTTAATCTCCAAAATATATAAAGAACTCATGCATCTCAACAACAATAAAACTAACAATCCAATTAAAAATGGGCAAAAGACATGAACAGACATTTCTCCAAAGAAGATATACAGATGGCCAAGAGGCACATGAAAAGATGTTCAGGATCATTAATTATCAGGGAAATGCAAATCAAAACTACAATGTGATATCACCTCACGCCCGTCAGAATGGCTATAATTAACAAGACAGGAAACAACATGTGTTGGAGAGGATGTGGAGAGAGGGGAACTCTCATACACTGCTGGTGGGAGTGCAAACTGGTGCAGCCACTATGGAAAACAGTATGGAGATTCCTCAAAAAATTAAGGATAGAACTACCATGCGACCCAGCTATTCCACTGCTGGGTATTTATCCAAAGAATATGAAAACACCAGTGTGTAAAGATACACGCACACCTGTGTTCATTGCAGTGTTATTCACCATAGCCAAGACTTGGAAGCAACCTAAGTGCCCATCAAGGGACGAATGGATAAAGATGTGGTATATATACACAATGGAATACTACTCAGCCATAAGAAACGATGAAATCCAGCCATTTGTGACAACATGGATGGACATTGAGGGTATTATGCAAAGTGAAATAAGTCAGAGGGAGAAGGTCAAATACCGTATGATCTCACTCATTAAGTAGTAGATAATAACAACAAACAAACACATAGAGACAGAGATTGAATTGGTGGTTACCAGAGGGGAAGGTGGGAGGGAGGAGGGTGAAAGGGATAATTAGGCACATGTGTGTGGTGATGGATTGTAAATAGTATTT
Organism: Diceros bicornis minor; assembly: GCF_020826845.1. Classification (NCBI taxonomy): domain Eukaryota; kingdom Metazoa; phylum Chordata; class Mammalia; order Perissodactyla; family Rhinocerotidae; genus Diceros; species Diceros bicornis. Next base: position 63,933,774 of record NC_080781.1, read on the forward strand.
GGGTGGCGAACATGAGAACATGATGTAATCCATGCAGAAATAGAAGTATAATGAGGTACACTTGAAATTTATACAATGTTATAAACCAATGTTACCACAATAAACCCAAAAAAAAAAAAAAAAGCATCATTTGACTGGTTATCAAGTACGGTGGTAGCACAAATTTCTGGTGATAAAAGACTGGTTTATTCACACATGATCATCTCAATAGACGCAGAGAAGGCATCTGACAAGATACAGCATCCATTTATGATAAAAACTCTCAATAAAATGGGATTAGAAGGAAAGTACCTCAACATAATAAAGGCCATATATGACAAACCCACAGCCATCATCATACTCAACGGGGAAAGACTGAAAGCCATTCCTCTGAGAACAGGAACAAGGCAGGGCTGCCCACTCTCACCACTCCTGTTCAACATAGTACTGGAGGTTTTGGCCAGAGCAATTAGGCAAGAAAAAGGAATAAAAGGAATCCAAATAGGTAACGAAGAAGTGAAACTCTCACTATTTGCAGATGACATGATTGTATATATAGAAAACCCTAAAGAATCTGTTGGAAAACTATTAGAAACAATCAACAACTACAGCAAAGTTGCAGGGTACAAACTCAATCTACAAAAATCAGTTGCATTTCTATATGCTAATAATGAACTAACAGAAAGAGAGCTCAAAAAGATAATACCATTTACAATTGCATCAAAAAGAAAAAAATACCTAGGAATAAATCTTACCAAGGAGGTGAAGGACCTATACAATGAGAACTACAAGACATTATTGAAAGAAATCCATGATGACATAAAGAAATGGAAAGATATCCCATGCACGTGGATTGGAAGAATAAACATAGTTAAAATGTCTATATTACCTAAAGCAATCTACAGATTCAATGCAATCCCAATCAGAATCCCAATGACATTCTTCACAGAAATAGAAAAAAGAATACTAAAATTTATATGGGCCAAGAAAAGACCCCGAATAGCTAAAGAAATCCTAAAGAAAAAGAACAAAGCAGGAGACATCACAATCTCTGACTTCAAAACATACTACAAAGCAATAGTAATCAAAACAGCATGGTACTGGTACAAAAACAGACACACAGATCAATGGAACAGAATTGAAAGCCCAGAAATAAAACCACACATATACAGACAGCTAATTTTCAACAAAGGTGCTAAGAACATGCAATGGAGAAAGGAAAGTCTCTTCAATAAATGGTGTTGGGAAAAATGGACAGCCACATGCAAAAGAATGAAAGTGGACCATGTGCTATTGCCACTCACAAAAATTAACTCAAAATGGATCAAAGACCTGAAGGTGAGACCTGAAACTATAAAACTCATAGAAGAAAATATAGGCAACACACTATTTGACATTGGTTTTAAAGGAATCTTTTCGGATGACATGCCTACCCAGACTAGGGAAACTAAAGAAAAAATAAACAAGTGGGACTTTATCAGATTAAAGAGCTTTTTTAAGACAAATGAAACCAGAATCAAGATGAACAGACAACCAACCAGCTGGGAGAGAATATTTGCAAAACATACATCAGACAAGGGGTTGATCTCCATAATATATAAAGAACTCACACAATTGAACAACAAAAAAACAAACAACCCGATCAAAAAATGGGCAGAGGAAATGAACAGACACTTCTCCAAGGAAGATATACAGATGGCCAATAGGCACATGAAAAGATGCTCAACATCACTAATCATCAGGGAAATGCAAATCAAAACAACACTAAGACACCACCTCACGCCTGTTAGAATGGCTATAACCACCAAGACAAAAAACAACAAATGTTGGAGAGGATGTGAGAAACAGGAACCCTCATACACAGCTGGTGGGAATGCAAATTGGTGCAGCCTCTATGGAAAACGGTATGGAGATTCCTCAAAGAATTAAAAATAGAGATGCCCTATGATCCAGCCATCCCACTACTGGGAATCTATCCAACGCACCTGAAATCAACAATCCAAAGAGGCTTATGCACCCCTATGTTCATTGCAGCATTATTCACCATAGCCAAGAAGTGGAAGCAACCTAAGTGTCCCTCGACTGACGATTGGATTAAGAAAATGTGGTATATATATACAATGGAATACTACTCAGCCATAAAAAAAGACAAAATCGTCCCATTTGCAACAACATGGATGGGCCTGGAGCGTATTATGTTAAGTGAAATAAGCCAGAAAGAGAAAGACAAACACTGTATGATCTCACTCATACGTGGAATATAAACCAACACATGGACAGAGAAAACTGGACTGTGGTTACCTGGGAAGTGGGGGTGGGGGGTGGGCACAAGGGGTGAAGGGAGTCATATATGGGGTGATGGACAAACAAAAATGTACAACCCAATATTTCACAATGTTAGAAACCATTAAAATATCAATAAAAAAAAATGAAAATGTGGTATATATATACAATGGAATACTACTCAGCCATAAAAAAAGACAAAATCGTCCCATTTGCAACAACATGGATGGGCCTGGAGCGTATTATGTTAAGTGAAATAAGCCAGAAAGAGAAAGACAAACACTGTATGATCTCACTCATATGTGGAATATAAACCAACACATGGACAGAGAAAACTGGACTGTGGTTACCAGGGGCAGTGGGGGTGGGGTGTGGGGGATGGGGAGTGGGCACAAGGGGTGAAGGGAGTCATATATATGGTGATGGACAAACAAAAATGTACAACCCAAAATTTCACAATGTTAGAAACCATTAAAACATCAATAAAAAAAAAAAAAGACTGGTTTATTCAGATTTGAAACTCCCTTTATAACTGTGTTACCAAAATCCCAGTTCCCACTGTACCTGTTTCTTTCAGGAGATTCCAGATGTCTCTGCATTTATGGATCTGTTCACATGCACGATTCAGTAACTTGGTCTATTTGGCAACAATGCAATGAGCAAATTAGTCTCAACCAAACAAAACTTTAAGCAAATTAAAACAATCTCATATCATTTTCATTAAAAATAGTTAAAAATAAAATATAGAAAAATGATAGTTTAAACTAGACATCCTAGAATTTATATAGAAATATTAGCCTCTATTCGTACTTTTCCTTAATGTCCCAGGAAAATGAGGATTAAATAGAAAATCTTGAGCATTATCAATTTCTTTAATACTCTAGGACAAAAGTGAAGCACTTCCAGAACTGTGGTGTGAGGACCTCCATGGACCATCTCCCTAGCAAAACAACTATAAGTGGTGAAAATTATAAAACACAATCACAGACAGGCTTAGGAAATTGCCCTAAGGGCATACAGCAAATGGGGAAATATCTATTCCAGGAAATCTACTAAGTGTCAGTAACAACAGTGAGCACCTGTGGCAGTTGAGCCACAATCTGCTCAGTGTGATGTAAGCACTACTTTAGGTGGGTGAGGCCAAGAAGATGGGACTCCCTTTAACCTCAGCTTCCACAGGATTCCAAGAAGGGGCATGCTGCCAGAACTTCTCATCCTCCTCCCCCAGGTCTGTATTGCATAAGCTTTTACAAACAAGCACAACTGAGAGGCCTGGAGCTCTCTTCCTCTACCCAGTCCCTATACCAGGCACAGCAAATTGAGAATACTGGGTCTCAATTGCCCTCACCTCAGCTTGCATGTAGGATAGAGTTTCCATACTGGGAGAGGCAAGCCAAGGATGCCAGGGACTCCAACACCTGCCTAGCCCCCCACTTATAGAGCTGGACTGTCATCCTGATAAAAATGGGCCACTGTCCCCACCTCCAGCTCCAAAACAGTGGTACAGAGTTTCTGCTCAGGAGGAGAGGCAGGTCATTAGAAGAGTGAGCTCTGTAGCTCTCCCTAAGGGGACTGACTTTAATTGGAACAGAACTTGGTGAAGTTATAGTCTGAGGGCACTATAAAAAACCATGGAGATTTTGATGTTAAGCAATTAAGAAGAGTCTGGTAGCTCAATGATATCAACAAGCAAAACAGTAGACCAGCTAGAAGTTTACAGAGAGAACCAGGGGAAAAGAAAGCTAAGAAGATACCTACCCCTTCAAAGGGGCCTTACTTTAACTGGATCAGACTGTGGAGCAATTTATGCAAAATAGTGTTTTCAAACACACACATGCACACACACACACAGCAATCTAGTAATTAGTCAAGACTAACATCTGGGTGTGATACCAATAGAAGAAGATTATTCAGAAGCTTAACCTGGAGATCAGGGAAAGAGACAGGAAAAAATAACCCTGCTAAAACCACTTTCATCCCTTTGCAGGGGAGGGATCAGGGTGATTGCACAGGCAAAGACCGTGACCTCTGAGGAGTGGTATCAGAAGCTGTACATTTCTGTACAAGGGGGGAAATAGACTTCCTGAACTAGCCTAGCCAAGTCACTAAACAAATAAACAAGCAAATATTAACAACAACAAGCCCCAGAGGGGGGATCAGTATCCAAAGACACTCTAATATATTATCTAAAATGTCCAGTTTTCAACAAAAAATTATGAGGTAGGCAAAGAAACAGAAAAGTATGACCCACATGCAGGAAAAAAGCAGGCAACAGGAACTGACTTTGAAAAGGCCCAGATGTTGAACTTTGCAGACACAGATTTCAAAGCAGCTATTTTAAATATGTTCAAACAACTAAAGGATACCACACTTAAGGAAGGTATGATAACAATGCCTCAGCAAATATGGAATCTCAATAAAGAAGGCAGTGGGATAACATATTCAATGTGATGAAATAAAATAACAGTCAACCTAAGAATCTAATATCCAGCAAAACTATCTTTCTGAACTGAAAGCAAAATAAATTCCCAGATAAACAAAAACTGAGAGAATCTGTTGCTAGCAGAATGATTTTACAAAAATGCTAAGAGAAGTTCTTCAAGGCTGAAAGCAAGTGACACCAGATAGTAATTTGAATCCAAATGAAAAAACAAAGTGCACTGGTAAAAGTAATTATGTACCTATAAAAGATTACATAAATACATATTTCTTTTTTCTTCTCTTAACTGTTTTAAAAAGCAATTATATAAAACTATATACAGTTTTTATACCTAACAGATATCCATAGACCATTCCACCAATCCAAGACAACTACACATTGTTCTCAAGTACACATGGCACTTTCTCCAGGATAGACCATATGCTGGGCCACAACACGAACTTCAAATGAATTTAAAATAACTTTAAGTCACACGAAGTATGTACTCTGACCAAAGCAGAACAAGATTAGAAATCAATAAAAGAATAAAATTTGGGAAATTCACAAATATGTGGATGTTAACAGATTCCTAAATAAACAATGGGTCAAAGAAAAAAATCACAATGAAAATTAGAAAATACTTTCAGATGAATGAAAATAAAAACACAACATACCAAAACTTATGGATGCTGCTCAAGCAGTGTGCTATGGTCTGAATATATCCTCCTCAAATTCATACGTTGAAATCCTAATCTCCAAAGGTGATGGTATTAGTAGGTGGGGCCTTTGGGGGATGCTAAAGTCATAAGGGTGGAGCTCTCATGAATGGGATTTGTGCCTTTCAAAAGAGGTTCCAGAGAGATCCCTAACCCTTTCCACCATGTGAGGACACAGCAAGAAGATGCCAGCTATGAACCGGGAAGAGGGCCCTCACCAGAGAACGCAACCATGCTGGCACCTTGATCTTGGACTTCCAGCCTCCAGAACTGTGAGAAATAAATTTCTGTTGTTTATAAGCTTACTCAGTCTGTGACATTTTGTTATAGTATCTCAAACAGACTAAGACACAGTGCGTAGAGGGCAATTTGTAGCTGTAAAAGCTGATGTTATATGAAGAAAAATATCTCAAATCAATAACCTAAACATTCACCTTAAGAAATTAGGAAAATAAAAGAGCAAACCAAACCTTAAGCAACCAAAAGGAAGAAAATAATAAAGATAAGTGTGGGAATTAATGAAATAGAGACTAGAAACGTAACAGGAAAAAAAATGAAATCAAAAGTTAGTTCTTGAAAAAGATCAACAAAATTGATAAACCTTTGTATAAACTGACTAAGAAAACAAGAGAGAAGACACAAATGACCAAAATTAGGAGTGAAAGAGTGGGCACCATTACCGACCTTACAGAAATGAAAAAGGATGAGTGGAGAGAAGTCAAGATGGCGGGTTAGGCAGACTCTGAACTCACCTCCTCTCAAGGACATAGACAATTTACAACTACTCTTGGAAAAATTACCCCTGAGAGAGAACTGAAAACTGGATAAGAGGAACCCCTGCAACAAATGGCAGTCCTAATTGAGGTGGAAGAGGCAGAAATCCCCTTCTGGAGAGAAAAAATGCCACCTTCACAAGCTGAAACACTTCATGGAAGCCTGGGAGCAATCCAAAGGTATGCAGTCTTCCCTCGAGGAGTCGGGGACCTGAGCTGGGGAGCATTCCTGCTATAAGCATTTTTTGGACCCAGCACAACTGAGACGAGTGTCATAATACCTGGCTTTGCTGGCTACTAACAAGAATGGGGAATACCCCCAGAAAAACTGGAACACAAAGAAATTAAAGCCGGCTTTTAAAGGGCCCACACACAAATTCACCCATTTCAGAAAGCAACATAAAATCACCAGAAAGAAAGATGCACAGGCCCTTGGTGAAAAGAGACTCACCTGATAGGCTCTGAGTGCATCTGGGTGAGAGGTGACAACTTTTGAGGGACTGGGACATTGAGGGAGGCCATTGTTATGACCTGGTGTGGACACGCTGACACAGACACTGGCAGATACCATTGGAGGTCTCCCTGTGGCCTGCTAGCCCAGGGTCTGCCCCACCCACTAGAGCACGGATTTAATCCAGCTCAGCCAAGGAAAGCAGCCTGCCCTAGGGACTGGCCCACCCAACAATAAGCCCTGGGGAAACTTGTGGCCCTGCTAAGTGAGCTGCCTGGATTCTCTGCAGCCTGGCAAGTGGGTCCACCTCTGTGGGGCAGGGTGTGTGAGGAGCAGGTGGAGAGTGTGAGGAGCAGGTGGAGAGTGTGAGGCTTTGGTGGTGTGAGTGGGGCTCCTGCCTTGGAGTGACTGGGCCACTTCAGGGGGTTGGGGCGTGTGTACGGGGCAGGACTGTGTTGACCATATGTGTGGCCCTGTGGGCAGTGGGGCTTGTTAGCTGTAGAAGACTTGTGCTTCTTAAACAGCCACATAGGGGATCAGACCCACCTTCCACAGCATGAAACAATTGGGTGCTCCCATGCCTGAGGCCAGCCCCACCCAGCTGCAATCCTCAGAGAGGTGACAAGAGCCTTGTAGGCCAGAGGCCTACAACAACTGTAAGCCCCTGAGCCTAACAACCAGCCATGCTGGGGGCCTACACACTTAATAGAAAAACGGCAACAGGAATGTGCTATTAGACCTTGTAGCCAACTGTGCTGGGGCTCCCCACACCTGATAAAGAGACTGAAGGGCCCACAACAACTACATGCAGCTGAGCATTACAACAAGCCGGCCAGGGGGACAGCTCAGCCTTCCTGGGCACCTATGGCAAGAGCAACCCCGCCACAAAAGAAGGACACATGTAGCCCGCACAGAGGTCACTCCTGGAACATTTGGAACTGGTGACGAGAGGGAAGCACACTGCTAGGCCTCATAAGGCATCACTTATATAAAGTCACCTATCCAAGATCAGGAGACATAGCTGACCTACCTAATACATACACACAAGCAGAGGGAAAGAGGCAAAATGAGGAGGGAAAGGAATACGTTCAAAGTAAGGGAATAGGACAAAACCCCAGAAAAAGAACTAAATGAAACAGAAATGAGCACTCTACCCGACAGAGAGGTCAAACAAAGAGTGTTAAGGGTGCTCACTGATCTTGGGAGAAGAATGGATGAACTCAGTGAGAACGTCAACAAAGAAATGGAGGATAGAAAAAAGAACCAATCAGAAATGAAGAATAAAATACTGGAAATGAAAAATTGACTAGAGGGACTTAAAAGCAGAGTAGAGGATACAGAAGAATGGATCAGTGAGCTGGAGGAAAGACTAGAGGAAATCACCCAAGCTGAACAGATAAAAGAAAAAAGAATTAAAAAGAGTGACGACAGTCTAAGGGACCTCTGGGACAACATCAAGCAGACTAGCGTCTGTGTTATAGGTGTCCCAGAAGGAGAAGAGACAGACAAAGGAGCAGAGAATCAATTTGAAGAAATAATAGCTGAAAACTTCCCTAACCTAAGGAAGGAAACAGACATCCAGGTACAGGAAGCACAGAGAACACCAAACAAGATAAACCCAAAGAGGCCCACACCAAGACACATCATAATTAAAATGTCCAGAATTAAAGATAAAGAGAGACTCCTAAGAGCTGCAAGAGAAAGACAACAAGTCACATACAAATGAAACTCCATAAGGCTATATCAGAGGACTTCTCAGCAGAAACCTTACAGGCTAGAAGAGAGTGGCACAATGCATTTAAAGTGCTAAAAGGAAAAAACCTACAGCCAAGAATACTCTACCCAGGAAGGTTTTCATTCAGAATTGAAGGAGAGAGAAAGAGTTTCCCAGACAAGCAAAAACTAAAGGAGTTTATCACCAAGAAACCAGTCCTACAAGAAATGCTAAAGGGACTTATTTAAAGGGGAAAGAAAAGACCACAAATAGGAACAATTATCTATTTCCATGAGAAGAGGGTAATGGATACACATGCAGAAAAAAGAGGTTAGATATGATATCAAAAACATAAAATGTGGGAGAAGGGAAATAAAAGAGTAGAGCTTTCAGATAGAGGTCAAACTAAAGAGACCATCAACTTAATATAGATTGCTATATATGTAGATTACTATATATGAACCTCATGGTAATCACAAACCAGAAACCTATAATAAATACACAAAAAACTAAGAGAAAAGAATCCAAACATAATACTAAAGAAAGTTATCAAACCAGAAGGGAAGAGAGCAAGAGAAGAAGCAAGGAACAGAGAAGAACTACTAAAACGCCAAGAAAAAAGTAAATAATGGCAGTAAGTACATACTTATCAATAGCTACTTTAAACGTCAATGGACTAAATGCTCCAATTAAAAAGCATAGGGTGGCTGACTGGATAAAACAACAAGACCCATATATAGGCTGTATACAAGAGACACACTTCAGACCGAAAGACACTCACAGACTGAAAGTGAAGGGATGGGAAAAGATACTCTATGCAAATGAGAATGAAAAGAAGGCTGGGTAGCAATACTCATATCAGACAAAATAGACTTTAAAACAAAAAACTGTAACAAGAGACAAAGAAGGGCACTACATAATGATCAAGGGAACAATCCAACAAGAGGATATAAAACTCATAAATATCTATGCACCCAACATAGGAGCACCTAAATATATAAAGCAATTATTAACAGACATAAAAGGAGAAATAGACAGTAACACAGTAATAGTAGGGGAATTTAACATTCCACTTATACCAATGCATACATCATCCAAACAGAAGATCAATAAGGAAACACTGGCCTTAATTGACACACTCGACCAGTTGGACTTAGTAGAGATACATAGAACACTCCATCCCAAAACCACAGAATACACATTCTTTTTGAATGCACATGGAACATTCTCCAGGATAGATCACATATTAGGCCACAAAACAAGTCTCAATAAATTTAAGAAGACTGAAATAATACCAAACATCTTTTCTGACCACAATGGTATGAAACTACAAATCAACTACAGGAAGAAAATCAGAAAAGGCACAAATATGTGGAGATTAAACAAAATGCTACTGAACAATGGTTGGGTCAATGAAGAAATCAAAGGAGAAATCAAAAAATACCTGGAGACAAATGAAAATGAAAATACAACATGCCAGAATTTATGGGATACAGAAAAAGCAGTTCTAAGAGGGAAGTTTATAGCAATACAGGCCTATCTCAACAAACAAGAAAAACCTCAAATAAACAATCTAACAGTACACCTAAAGGAACTGGAAGAAGAAGAACAAACAAAGTCCAAAATCAGTAGAAGGAAGGAAATAATAAAAATCAGAGCAGAAATAACTGAAATAAAGACTAAAAAAACAATAGAAAAATTAATGAAACCAAGAGCTGGTTCTTTGAAAAGATAAACAAAACTGACAAACTTTTAGCTACACTCACCAAGAAAAAAAGAGAGAAGGCTCAAATAAGTAAAATCAGAAATGAAAGAGGAGAAATCACAATGGACTCCTCAGAAATACAAAAGATTATAAGAAAATACTACAAAAAGCTAACAGCCAGCAAATTGGATAATCTAGAAGAAATGGATAAATTCTTAGAATCATACAACCTTCCAAAACTGAATCAAGAAGAAATAGATAAGTTGAATAGACCAATTACCAGTAAGGAAATTGAAACAGTAATCAAAAACCTCCCCAAAAATAAAAATCCACGACCAGACGGCTTCTCTGGTGAATTCTACCAAACTTTCAAAGAAGACTTAATATCTATCCTTCTCAAACTCTTCCAAAAAATTGATGAGGAGGGGAAGCTTCCTAACTCATTCTACAAAGCCAACATTACCCGGATACCAAAACTAGGCAAGGGCAACACAAAGAAAGAAAATTGCAGGCCAATATCACTGATGAACATCAGTGCAAAAATCCTCAACAAAATACTAGCAAATCGAATACAACAATATATTAAAAAGATCTTACACCATGATCAAGTGGGATTTATTCCAGGTATGCAGGGATGGTTCAACATTCCCAAATCAATCAATGTGATACACTACATTAATAAAATGAAGAATAAAAATCACATGATCATCTCAGCAGATGCAGAGAAAGCATTTGACAAGTTACAGCATCCATTTATGATAAAAACTCTGAATAAAATGGGTATAAAAGGAAAGCACCGCAACATAAGAAAGGCCATATATGAGAAACCCAGAGCTAATATCATCGTCAATGGTGAAATACTGAAAGCTATCCCACTGAGAACAGGAACCAGACAAGGATGCCCACTTTCACCACTCTTATTTAACATACTATTGGAAGTCCTAGCCAGAGCAATCAGGGAAGAAAAAGAAATAAAAGAGATCTAAATTTGAAAGGAAGAACTGAAACTGTCACTATTTGCAGATGACATGATTTTATATATAGAAAACTCTAAAGAATCCACCAAAAAACTTTTAGAAGTAATAAACGAATATGGTAAAGTTTCAGGATACAAAATCAACATGCAAAAATGAGTTGCATTTCTATACAATTACAACGAAGTAGCAGAAAGAGAAATTAAGAATATAATCTCATTTACAATTGCAACAAAAAGAATAAAATACCTAGGAATAAACTTAACCAAAGAGGTCAAAGATCTGTACACTGAAAACTATAAAACACTGCCAACGGAAATTGAAGAAGACACAAAGAAATGGAAAGATATTCCATGCTCTTGGATTGGAAGAATTAACATAGTTAAGATGTCCATACTTCCTAAAGCAATCTATAAATTCAATGCAATCCCTATCAAAGTTTCAACAACACTTTTCACAGAAATAGAACAAAGAATCCTAAAATTTATATGGAACAACAAAGGACCCCAAATAGCCAAAGGAATCCTGAGAAAAAAGAACAAAGCTGGAGGTATCACACTCCCTGATTTCAAAATATACTACAAAGCTATAGTAACCAAAACAGCATGGTACTGGCACAAAAATAGACACAGCCAATGGAATATAATTGAGAGCCCAGAAATAAACCCACACATCTATGGACAGCTAATTTTTGACAAAGGAACCAAGAACATGAAAATGGAGAAAGGAAAATCTTTTCAACAAATGGTGTTGGGAAAGCTGGACAGCCACATACAAAAAAATAAAAGTAGACCATCATCTTACACCATACACAAAAATTAACTCAAAATGGATTAAAGACTTGAATGTAAGACCTGAAACCATGAAACTTCTAGAAGAAAACATAGGCAGTACGCTCTTCAATGTCAGTCTTACAAACATATTTTCAAGTACCATCTGACTAGGCAAGAGAAACAATAGAAAAAATAAACAAATGGGACTACTTCAAACTAAAAAGCTTCTGCACAGCAAAGGAAACCATCAACAAAATGAAAAGACAACCTAACAATTGGGAGAAGATATTTGCAAACCATATATCTGATAAGGGGTTAATCCCCCAAATACATAAATAACTCATACATCTCAACAACAAAAAAACTAACAACCCAATTAAAAAATGGGCAAATGACCTGAACAGACATTTCTCCAAAGAAGATATACAGATATACAGGCCAAGAGGCACATGAAAAGATGTTCAACATCATTAACTATTAGGGAAATGCAAATCAAAACTACAATGAGATATCACTTCATGCTCATCAGAATGGCTATAATTAACCACACAGGAAACAACAAGTGCTGGAGAGAATGTGGAGAGAAGGGAATTCTCATACATTGCTGGTGGGAGTGCAAACTGGTGCAGCCACCATGGAAAACAGTATGGAGATTCCTCAAAAAATTAAGGATAGAACTACCATATGACCCAGCTATTCCACTGCTGGGTATTTATCCAAAGAACATGAAAACACCAATGCGTAAAGATACATACATCCCTGCGTTCATTGCAGCATTATTCACAATAGCTAAGACTTGGAAGCAACCTAAGTGCCCATCAAGGGATGAATGGATAAAGAAGTTGTGGTATATATACACAATGGAATACTACTCAGCCATAAGAAACGATGAAATCCAGCCATTTGTGATGACATGGATGGACATTGAGGGTATTATGCTAAGTGAAATAAGTCAGAGGGAGAAGGTCAAATACTATATGATCTCACTCATAAGTAGAAGATAAAAACAACAACAAACACACACATAGAGACAGAGATTGGATTGGTGGTTACCAGAGGGGAAGCAGGAAGGGAGGAGGGTGACAGGGATGATTAGGCACATGTGTGTGGTGATGGACTATAATTAGTATTTGGGTGGTGAACATGATGTAATCTATGCAGAAATATAAGTATAATGATGTACACCTGAAATTTATACAATGTTACAAACCAATGTTACCGCAATAAAAGAAAAAAGAAATAAAAAGGATGATTATAAGGGAATCCCATGAACAACTGTAAGCCAACAAATTACATAACTTACATTGTAATGGACACATTTCTAGAAACATAAACTACTGAAACTGACTAAAAAAGAAATGAAAAATCTGAATAGACAACAAAAAAGAAAGAAGCAAAAAATTTATACTTTGAAATCTACAAACATGGTTGGAGGAAATTAAAGACCTAAATAAATGGAAAAATATCCCACGTTCATGGGTTAGAAGACTTAATGTTGTTAAGATCATAATACTTTCCAAACTAATGTAAAGATTCAGTGCATATACCTATCCAAATCCTAGCTGGCTTTTTTGCAGAATTGACAAATTGATCCTAACATTCATATGGAAATTCAAGGGACCCAGAATAGGTAAAACAATCTTGAAAAAGAAGAACAAAGTTGGAATACTAACACATCCTTATTTCAAAATTTACTGCAAAGCTACAATAATCAAAACAGTGCAGTATTGCCATAGGGATGGACACAGACATCAATGGAATAGAATTGAGGTTCTAGAAATCAACCTTCTCATTTATGGTCAATTGATTTTCAATAAGAGTGCCAAGATAATTCAGTGGGAAAAAGTAGTCTTCAACAAATGGTCCTGGGACAACTCGATATTCAAATGCAAAAGAATAAAGTTGGACCCTATCTCATACCATACAGAAAAATTAACTCAAAATGGATCACAGACCTAAACATAAGAACTAAAAATATAAAATTCTTAGAAGAAAACATAGGAGTGAAACTTCATGACCTTGGATTAGGCAATGGTTTTAGACATAACACCAAAAGCACAAGCAACAACAATAACAAAATAAATAAAATGGGCAATATGAAAATTAAAAATGTTTGTGCTTCAAAGGGCACTAGCAAGAAAGGGAAAAGATAAACCATATAATGGGAGGGAATAATTGCAAATTGCATCTGATAAGAGTCTAGTAGCAAGAATATATAAAGAACCACTAGAACTCAATAATAAAAAAACAAATAACCCTATTAAAAATGGGCAAAAAATCTGAATAGAAATTTTCCAAAGAAGATATATAAATAACAAATAAGCACATGAAAAGATGCTTAACATCTTTTGTCATTAGTCATGACATCATTAGTCATTAGGGAAATGCAAATCAAAACTACAATGAGATAGTACTTCATATTCACTAGAATGGCCATAATCCAAAGGACATAACAGCAAGTGGTGGCAAGGAGGTAGAGAAGTGGACCTCTCATTCAGTGCTAGCAGGAATATAAAATGGTGCAGCTGCTTTGGAAAACAGTCTGGGAGTTTCTCAAATGATTAAACACAGAGTTACCATGTGACCCAGCAATTCCACTCCTAGGTATATACTCAAGAGAAATGAAAACACATATCCACACAAAATTCATACATGAATGTTCATCACAGTATTATTCATAATAGCTGAAAATTGGAAAAACGCAATATCTATCAATAGATGAAGGGATAAAGAAAATGTGGTACATTCATACAATGGAATATTATTCAACCATAAAAAGGAATGAAGTACTGATCCAAGCTACAGCATGGAGAACCCAGAAAACATTATTGAAAAATTATAAAAAGAGTCAGTCAGAAAAGACTATAAATCATATGATGACATTTATATGAAATATCCAGAATGGACAAATCTATAGAGATAGAAAGTAGATTAGTGCTTGCCTAGGACTGGTGGTAGGAATGGGGAGTGACTGCAGATGGGTAAGAGGTTTCTTTTTAGAGTGATGAAAATGTTCTAAAATTAGATTGTGTTGATAGTTGCACAACTCTGTAAATATCCTAAAAACCATTAAATTGTATACTTTAAATGGGTGCATTGTAAGGTATGTGAATTATACCTCAATAAGTCTGTAAAATATAATCTAGGACGGGGTCAGGATACTTTTCTGTAAAAGGCCAGACAGTAAATATTTTAGGCTTTGGCAGCCACATAAATTCTCTTTCACATATTTTTATTTATTTTTGTTTACAACCTTTTACAAATGTAAAACCATTCTCAACTCTCAGGCTGTAGAAATCAGGCCATAGGCCTGATTTTGCTCATTAGCGGTAGTTTATCCACCCCTGTTGTAGGAAAAAGATGTGGTTCCTTGATAATTTATAATTACTATATTTTTTTAAAGCATTCCTCACTTCCCCCAACTCATACTCAAGAGAGTAGAGACAATGTTGTTAGGACTACGCAGTCTATATTCCTTCATCATCTACTTATATGTAAATACTCCAATTTATAAGGATTTAGAGAACAAGGAACAGATAGAATTCAACAAGTCTTCATTAGAGAGACAGAGTACCATGGTCTAATTCATAGGGACCAGAGTTAGATGGTGAAAGACAGAAGTGCATCTTTAATCATCTAAATAGATATCCTTTCAAAAGCAAAGATTATAGAAGGAAACATAAGGGTGTGCAAGAAAAAGAACACAGGAAAAAAAAGAACAGTTGTTAGAAACAAACAAAATAATTAATGATTGTACGTAAGAGTTTGTGACATTTCCCTCACTTCAATTTGATTGCTATTCACTGAGATATGAAATTTAACAAAGTCAGGACTACCAACTTAAAAAGAAAAACTTTTAAAAAGTAAAAAGCACTACGCAAAAGCAAGATGTTATTACTATTTTTTAGTAAAGCAAAAGACCCCACTGAGAATAAAATTACATTTACCTTTTACTTGTTAAGAAGCAAGATGGTTGTTTTTGGTTTTGCTCTGGGGCACATAGATTCTTTTCTCATCTTCTTTTAGAATGGAAAGATTTCTAAAATGAGGCCCCTTTACTCCTCAAGGACTAGGACTTTGTCTTCTTGATCCCCAGTACCTAGCAGAGTGCTTGGTACTCAAATGTTTGTTGAACTCAACAAGGGAATAGAAAGAAAGGAAATATGTTGGTAGAGATCTGGTGAAAGTTTGTTCCAGATCTGAAGGATCATATGAAAGAAGAGATTAACAGAAGGAAGAAAATAAACAGCAAGAAGAATTTTATACCAATTGGAAAGAAAAGAAGCTGGCAAGTATGGGAAATTGGGAAGTTTTCTACGTCTAGAGAAGAGGAAAATAGCAGAGAGATTTAGATCTTAAAATCATGCAAAGAATGTTAGTGGTCTAATTTGGAGACAATTTTCTTTGCTTGAAAGAAGGAAGGTAAAGAACTAAAGACAAACCAATACTCTGGTGTATGGGAGACTGAGATGTTGATGTTGGTATCTTCTAAAAGGGGTAAGGTTTAAGAAGCTGAGAGGGGAATTGAGGCAAAGGTAGGAATTCTGTCTTCTTGTTATTAAAATTGAGTTAATCATAAAATATTTAAGGATGTGGGCCAAAGAAAGCAAATGCAATTGAGCAAAGAAAAACAAGCCAAGTAAATAATTTCAGATGGCTATCAAAGCTGTGGAAGTAGGTGAGTTCTTCCTTAGAAAATGTGTGAAAGGAAATAAAATTAGAGAAAACACTTCTATGGACTACATATGATCATAGGGAGATGATGGAGATAAAGAATATTTAAAAACAGATTCAGAAAGAGTGATTCATGGGCAGGGGCATTTTAAAAGACGAGATATTTAATCTTTTTAAAAGAAGAGGCCAAGCCAAATGTGACATTTCCTTAGGATGGAATTAGCCATTACAAACCTTTGAAATCAAGATGTTGCTGGAATGGAGGGAAAGGATTCTCTAAAGAGAATCAAAAAGAACTGCATCGGGGAAAGCAAACATACCAAATAGCATAGTGAACTCTTGTCTTTTCTTTGAAGGTTGCACATTACCTGTTGAAAAGTTGTTGAAGCTTTCCTCCCTTGCTCTAGATCAACTGCAGCTGCCATAAGTAAACATGTTTTCTGTGCAATCAGAATGACTTGATCAGAAGGACAAAACTGGGACAGCTGATAAGAAATAACCAAAACATCAATGAATAGTGAGAATTCTGCCAGGTGAGCACAAACAATCAGAATGAAAATCAGCAACATCCTGCCTGAATGAGAAAATTCAGCTGGAAAAGCACATCTCACCTTAAAAATGATATAGACTATAACATTGATTTGCGGTTTTAATTTTATATTACTTTCCATTGTTTTTTAGCACCTTTCTAGAGATAAAAAGCTTCATTTCTTCACAAGTTTCCTATCTTTCCCAGCGACAAGTACTGTCATTTGGCCCTGTATTTCTATCTGGTGATTTACTTCTTGGTTCATGTTGTAATTTCTAAGTGATTTTTCCTTAGCAAATAGATTTCCTTTTTGCATTGAATACAGCCGAAATTAGTACATATATTGTCATGGTTGAAAGAGACAATGTCAAATTTTGACAGACATTAGACATAACCTCATCATTAAATCTTGTCTTCTAACTTTAGAAAAAAACTCCAAGCTTTGTACTACAATAAAACTCTAGGCCACTTGGGATTCTTACATGGACATTTGACACAAATGTCAAAACTAAAACTAATTTATTTCACCTAATTAAAATGTGAAATATTTCACCTACCTAAACTGTCAAAAACTATTTCTTAATCTCCCAAAATGTTTACTGATTATAATCATCACCATCATTGAATTAATAGCATTTCAAGACACCCAATCTCTCTAGGTCTCGGGTTATTTATATATAAGATGAGGGAGCTGTGTCAGATTGTCTCTTTAGTTCTTTTCAATTCTAAAACTCTTAACATTTAATCTATCTCAACATATCCTACTGTGTACTCCTGAATGTGTTTGAGGGATATTCTTTAACCACTCTCCTTTTATTCTCTTATCAATACTTGTTCTCTTTCTGGCATTTAACCTCTACCTTGGAAGCTGATGACTATTTAAAAATGCTTATAATTGCAAAATAAGCTCACAAATCCTTACACACAGAACCTGCTCAAGGAAAAATATAAAGCAGGCAGAAGATTCTTAGCATCATTTTCACCCCTTGTTGTCCCAGATACCTATTCTATATTCCTATTGACTTATACCCATAACCCTTCCTAATGTTTTGGTAATTGACAAGTTCTTAGAGTATTCTCCTCCTAAAGATAGTTATAGCCAGCCCTGGTGGTCTAGTGGTCGAGATTCGGCACTCTCTTTGCTACGGGCCAGGTTTGTTTCCTGGTCAGGAAACCACACTGCCCATCCGTCAGTTGTTATACTATGGTGGCTATGTGTTGCTGTGATGCTGAGAGCTATGCCACCAGTATTTCAAATACTGGCAGGGTCACCCATGGTGGACAGGTTTCAGTGGAGCTTCCAGACGGAGACAGAATAGGAAGAGGGACCTGGCCACCCACTTCCAAATATATTGGCCATGAAAACCCTGTGAATGGCAGCGGAGCATTGTCTGATATAGTGCCAGAAGGTGAGAGGATGGCACAAAAAGACAGAGCAGGGTTCTGCTCTGCTGTACACAGGCTCGCTAGGAGTTGGAATTGACTCGATGGCACTGATGACAAAGATAGTTATATTTTAATATAGGACTCTGGGAGACTGAAATTCCTTCAAAGGCAAAAGCATAAGTTTTTTATGGTAGAACTTTAGGCTTCATGATGGTTGTTTGTCATATTTTGGTATGGGGAGACCTGCCTCATGCTTTCACATTATACCTTATAGGGATCAAATTCTCCTTAGGTCATTCCTGCTTAGATATATATTAAAAGTTCCTAGATTAAAAGCTAATCCCATTCTATACTTAGCCCATAACCATAGCCATCATGGTCATAACCTTGCTGTGGTCCATACATGAGATATTTATTAGAAGATACTTACCTTATAAGAAAGCATGAAAAACTCTCTCATTGTAACTGGGTCTTTGTCACATTGCACAGCCAAGTTCCAAGCTGAAATAATATAATTATAATTATGAAAATATACTATTTAATCTGTACTATTATAATCTCTCATTTCTATAGAAAGGGAAGAAAACTAATATTTTTTGAGTACCTGCTATGTCCCAGGTACATACACTGTTTCATTTAAAACCCTTAATAATCCTATGAAGTATGTCTAATTATTCCCATTTTATAAATAATGAAACCGAGATTAAGCAAGTTATCCTTGTACCCATAGCTACAAATCAAAGATCCAGAATTTGAATCCACATCTGTCTGATTCTATCACCCCACAATGTTTCCCATAGCCACAGAATTTCCTTTTACCTATTTTTCGAAACCAATGAGCTTCATTAGTCCTTGAGGCTGAAGTTGAGGCTTCTCCATCAAAAGAATGAGCAAGTTTCAGAAGTGCTGCATCAAACAGTAAAAGTCTTTTATTTCATACTTTAGCAAAGTTGTTAATTCTACTTTAAAAACAGTCAAACATGAGTTTGAATTTAGAAAGTTCTTTTTTGTGTGTTTGCGCACGAGTGCATACCAAAAGTAATTAAAATGACAAAAAGCATTACCAAGCTCCAAGAAGTGGTTAACTCAAACTTTGGGGAACAAACACATCTTTGGAGAGATTTATAGTTTTAATTAGAGCAATCATTCACCACCCAAGGTAGAAAGATATGATTTATGTGTAAGGAAATAAAGAATAGGAACAATCATTAAAAAGACTTAAATGGAGATTGAGAATTGGAAAAGTATCTATCTATAGGATGGGATAATATTTACTGAGCTCCTACAGCAAGCACAGTACAGAACCAGAACGTGCCGTCATCATCAGAAAGCATATATTACATACCCACATGTCTCTCTGAGAGAAAAGAATGTCAACCAGCAAAGTTTTTCTCTTTTGCAAAGCTTTGGTTTCTAAACCACTTTGCTACATTTAACACCTTGTTGACAGGTATTTGAGGTATAAAATTGGACTACTGCAATAAATGGAATAGAATTTCTGGGGGCTGGCCCGGTGGCGGTGGCGTAGTGGTTAAGTGCACACGCTCCGCTTCATTGGCCAGGGGTTCACGGGTTCAGATCCCAGGCGTGGACCTACACACTGCTCATTAAGCCATGCTGTGGTGGCTTCCAATTTACAAAGTAGAGGAAGATTGGCACAGATGTTAGCTCAGGGCCAATCCGCCTTACCAAAAAAAAAAAAAAAAAAGAATTTCTAAGATATGGACTTTTTGGTGTATTTTGGACATAAGGAAACAGGTACATGGACAGTGGAAATTGGAAGACCTGTTAGGCAAAAGGGACACCACGTAAGAAAGCATGGAGTTGGAAAAAGGAATGCAATGTAGCTAGGAGGTTAGCTTGAATGAAGTGGACAGGGAGGAATTATTAGTAGATAGGGGACATGACCCAGACTTGGGTAGATAAGTGGACAGCTTCAAAATAACAGAGTAAACAATCTGAATTTGATTCAGAGGACATGAAAATTAGCAGGGTTCAGAATATTTTTATTTGTCTTGATCCTTTTTCATTTGTTCAATTACTAGGTTAGGACCAAGCGGCAAGAAGGAAGGAAGGAAGGAAGGGAGGGGAGAAATGTCTTTAAAACAAATCAGAATAAAAACAGAGCTGAAATCACATTTGGTGATGAGTGCTGGTGATGACAAACTTTTCCCTGCCTGTGAATACAGAAACCAAGGTAGACTGCTGTGGCACATGTTAATAAAAGCATGAAGCTTAACTCAAACACAAAGTTTGAGTTAATGTGCTCAATGTACTTGGAGGATTTAATAGAGCATAGAGGCAAGATGAAGGACTGAAAATAACCAAGGAGATAGTTACCTATATTCAAGCAAGTCAGGAGTCTATCCATTTCTTTCTTTCTAAAAAATAAAGAAAAGAGTGTTTTCCTACTGTTCCAAAGTTTTACTACAGAGAAGTACCAAAAGGAGACCCTATTTGTGCCTGAGAGCTGTGCAAAGAAAATGCAAGTTGTGAAGTTTGTTGTTCAAGGCCCCAACCTATCATTTCAACACCATTTTCCCCCGCTATAGGATACTATTCCTCATCCCTAGTGCCCTCAGATTTTTTCTCTCTTGTCCTTCTACACCTACTCTCAACAAAGGATTTCAATGACTGATAAGGTTTTTTATTACAGGGTCACAGAATTTGAGAGCAGGTAGTAATCTCTGTAATTTTCAAGCTTTTTTTTTTTGAAGAGGGAGAATTGGAACCCTCATTTCAAATAAAATTATATATAAGTCTAATATACAAGAAAAGGTAAAAATGTATCTGCTCTGGTTGAACCAGTGGTAGGCGAAGGCCTAGAGCCACAGAATTTCCAGCGTTCTGAGGAATATGGTTTAAAAACCACTTATCCAGCCCAGACCCTTCATTTTACAGGTGAGGAAGCAGATCTGCAAATGGGGGATAATTTGTCCAATGTCAGGCAATTAATGACAATGTCAAGACTACTACTCAGGTCTCTTGACCCTTTGTCAAGCTTCTTTAAGGAGTAATATAAATTTTAACAGAGGAAAACATCCCATTTTGCTTAAACAAGGAATGAATATGGAAATACTGGCAAACTCAAGTAAGGAAGTTTACAGGAAGTAGGGTAGAGCATACTATAAGACTGACCTTATCAGGAGAAGGTCTAGTATTATATAATAAAGACTGTGCTTCAGAAAAAGTAGCAGCTTTCTCAGGGATAAATATTAGAAGTCTGATTTATATAAAGTAACTTCTTACAGTAAATTTTATTAATTTGAATTTCAACTTAGCTAATGTTGACTTCTTCACTATTTAATTCAATGACTATATACAGTCATATGCCGTGTAATGACGTTTTGGTCGATGACAGACTGCATATACAATGGTGGTCCCATAAGATTAGTACCATATAACCTAGATGTGTAGTAGGCTATATCATCTAGGTTTGTGTAAGTACACTCTATGATGTTTGCACAATGACAAAATCACCTAACGACACATTTCTCAGAACATAGCCCTGTCATTAAGCGATGTATGGGGGCCTGGCACTCTTCTTCTAAGTGTTTTACACGTATTTACTCATCAAGTCATCACAGCAACCCCATAATGTAGGTACTATTATTATTCCCTTTTTACAGATGGGGAAACAGAAGCCCAAGTTACACATCTAATAAGTGGCAGAGCCAGGATATGAACCCAGGAAGAGTGGCCCCAGAGCCTATATTGATCTTACCCGCTATACTATACATCTCTCGATATAAGGTTTATATTGAAATTTACTATAATCTTTATAATGGTGTATACATCATTTCTACTGAAATAACTTACTTGTTTTCAGATTCTGGCATTTGAGAAACTTTTGGAAGAATAAGACGAAACAAACACCTGTATGATAAAGTAATATAAAAAGTGATACTTAGGAAAAAACATGTAAAAGAATATATTCCAAGTTATTAACCTTGATTACCCCAGGAGGCAGAAGTGAGAAAAGAGAGGGTAAGGAGGAGATTAACTTTATTTTCTTTGTAGATCTTTGTATTGTTTTCATGGTTGCAATGAAAATATACCAATTTTGTAATTTTGGAAGTGTAATTTAATAAAATAATTTTAAAACAAAAGTGTTGCTTATGACAAATTCTTAAATAGTTCCACAGTTTATACCATTGCCCCAAATCACCTGCTATAACATCAGGTATGCTGTACAAGTCTTTATATTTTTCTCTTTATAAAGGAACCTGGAACTACCTTTTCGGTTCCACATAAACTAGGATGACTATTCTTTGAAAGGCTCTGGCAGTATAATGACAAATTGACAAAGTAAGGTAATTTGTAAAGTTTCAAACCCTAAAAATCTTTAAAAAAATACCATCTATCCTGAATGATTTTAGATATTTATCTGACTGAAGGTATGCAAGTATCTCAAGACTCCTTCTGATACTTTTATTTCTGTGACCCTATTTCCCTTCGGAAGTGTGACCTCAAGTGTAGTTGACCAACAGGAGAACCACTATGGAACCCTTCTGGTTCCCAATTTTTCCCACTGGCATATTCTCAGTCACATCATTAGGAGTCATTGTGTCCTAACCTCACCCTCCTCTGCCTCACTGTTGAATGTAAAAGTTACCTTTTGATAAACCATTTTCCTTCAAAGAAAAAGAGAAGGGGGAAGATCAGGTTCAACTGATATCTTTCTTTACTTTAAGCATCCCTATCAAATTTCCAATGGCATTTTTCACAGAAATAGAAAGAAAATCCTAAAATTCGTATGGAACCACAAAAGACCCCAAATAGCCAAAGTAATCTAGAGAAAGAAAAACAAAGCTGTAGGCATCACACTTCCTGATTTCAAATTATAATACAAAGCTATAGTAATCAAAACAGCATGGTATTGGCATAAAAGTAGTTACAGAGACCAATGCAATAGAATAGAGAGCCCAGAAATAAACCCATGTATATATGGCCAACTAATCCTTGACAAGGGAGCCAATTATACTCAACGGGGGAAAGATAGTCTTTTCAATAAATGGTGCTGGGAAAACTGCGTATTCACATGCAAAAGAATGAAATTGGACCCCTATCTTACACAACTCATAAAAATTAACTCGAAATGGATTAAAGACTTAAATGTAAGACCTGAAACCATAAAAATCCTAGAAGAAAACACAGGGAAAAAGCTCCTTGACAATGATTTTTTGGACATGACACCCAAAGCACAAACAAGCAAAGCAAAAATAAAACAATGGGACCACATCAAACCAAAAACCTTCTGCGCAGCAAAGGAAACTATCAACAAAATGAAAAGGCAATCTATACAATGGGAGAAAATATTTGCAAACCATATATCTGATAAGGGGTTAATATCCAAAATATATAAGGAACTCATACACCTCAACAGCAAAAAAAAAAGAAAATCTGATTAAAAAATGGGCAGAGAACTTGAATAGACATTTTTCCAAAGAAAACATACAAATGGTCAACAAATACATGAAAAGATGCTCCACATCACTAATCATCAGGGAAATGCAAATCAAAACCACAAAGAGATATCACTTCACACCTGGTAGAATGGTGATTATCAAAAAGACAAGAGATAAGTGTTGGTGAGGATGTGGAGAAAAGGGAACCCTTGTGCACTGTTGGTGGGAATGTATATTGGTGCAGCCACTATGGAAAAAGGTATAGAGGTTTCTCAAAAATTAAAAATAGAACTACCATATGATCCAGCAATCTCACTTCTGGGTATATATCTAAAAGAAAGGAAACCACTATCTCAAAGAGATATCTGAACCCCCATATTCCTTGCAGCATTATTCATAATAGCCAAGACATGGAAACAACCTAAGCATCTATCGATGTGTGAGTGGGTAAAAAATTGCGGTATGTACACACACACACACACACACACACACACACACACACACAATGGAATATTATTCAGACATATAAAAGAAGGAAATCTCGCCTTTTGCGACAACATGGGTGGAACTTGAGGGCATTGTGCTAAGTGAAATAAGTCAGACATAGAAAGACAAATACTGCATTATCTCACCTAAATATGGAATCTTAAAAAAAAGCCAAATTCATAGAAACAGAGTAGAATATTGGTTGTCAGGGGCCAAGAGTGGAAGGAATGGGGAGATGTTGGTCAAAGAGTATAAACTTCCAGTTATAAGATGAATAAGTTCTGGAGATCTAATGTACAGCATGGTAACTATAGTTAACAACACTGTGTTATGTACTTGAAAGTTGCTAAGAGAGTAAATCTTAAAAGTTCTCACCACACACAAAAAAACTTGTAATTTTGTGAGGTGATGGATGTGTTAACTAACCTTATTGTGCTAACAATTTTGCAATATATATGTGTATCAAATCATCAATCATCAGGTTGTACACCTTAAACTTACATAATGTTATTCATCAATTTTATCTCAATAAAGCTGGAAAAAAAAACCCAGTTGGTATAGTAGGCATTGACTCAGCCTGATCCCATCAGCACTGTTTTGGCAAAGTTAATAGACCAAGAGTAAGATGAACAGAGGAAATCCTTTCACATCCACAGGGTGTGGATTACTTACCTTAAAGCTGTAAGAACTTGTTGTGGGTCTTCCGAATATTGAGCTAAATATTCCAAAGCTTTTCCTGCCACAATTTGCTGTCCATTCTAAAAAGAACAAATATAATATGTTAAATTACATCTCAAAGTGATACTTACAAAGTGTTATCTATATTCCTGTCCATTAAGGACAAGAAAAAAATCTGAACTTGTTCATTTTGTATTTTCAAAAGAGCTACTCCAAGATGGTAGAAGGAAGATACAACTCATCGAGAAAAATAGAACAGGTTCACATTGGTCACAGAAACCCACTGCTCCATATCTACAAACACTCATAGCCTTGCCAACACTGCTATGAATCCACTAGGACTAATCTTATTGTGCTCTTTATTGCTGTTTATTAGCAGTAACCAAAAGAACCCTAGACTTTCAGGTCACTCTTATTTCCAGCACTCTAATACCCATAAGGCTCTGTAAATCCCTTCTTTTGTCCTCTTTTCCCATTTCTCTCCAACTCCTCCAACCCTTCCACTATGCTCTCTGAATTTCAGTCTATTATCAGTAAAATCTCCTCTATGAGCAACCTCTTCCCTGAAAGTTCCCTCCACATTCTTTCTCTAATGGAAATCTAGGTTTTCCCAAGGATACTGCTTCCAATGAAGCCCTCTCAAGTGTTGGCTGTTTTTCTATCTCCCTTCTACCTCTGGACCTGAAGAAGTAGTAGGCGTCGTTTCTGCTCTTTATTGCTGTTTTAAGATTAGCTTTCCTTCTTCCTCCTTAAAATCTCCAGCTTTGAATTTCCTGTCATCAGACTATATCACCCACTATCCCTCATTGTTGCGGTGACCTACCAGCTCTCAGGCCACTTCTTGAT
This sequence comes from Diceros bicornis minor, assembly GCF_020826845.1. Taxonomy (NCBI): domain Eukaryota; kingdom Metazoa; phylum Chordata; class Mammalia; order Perissodactyla; family Rhinocerotidae; genus Diceros; species Diceros bicornis. The sequence goes on from NC_080781.1 coordinate 63,959,568, forward strand.
GACTTATCTACTGCTCACAGTTATTTTCTCCAAAAACTACTCCTGTCTTAAATTTTTGGCATTTTCATTATATAGATAGATGATCCTCCTACTATCCTAGTCTCTTATTTCCTTGAATTCCACTCTGCCAACTACCTTAGCTATTCACTAGCACAGTCACTGGACCCTGTCACTGTCATTACTAATGACTGCAACCCTTCCATACTCTCCCTCAAGGTTGGAACTAGGGTGAGCCAGGTGATGCAAGTGAGACTCCTAGGGTGCAAAATTTAAGGAGGCACTCAGTCTCAGCGTCATGCAAGGACCAATCCTGCACTTGCATGACCCTGAGAGTGAGTGCTTCTTTAGGTATCTCACTCCCTCACCCTAGTCCTGCACCCTACTCTGTTTCATGTATTCTACTTTCTGACCCCCACCTCCTCCCTTTCTAACTCACTCCCTCTAGTACTCCAGCAATCGTTTAACTACACTAAGACCTCCAATCCATTGATGCTGCTAATTTTTCACTGTCCTTCATCCTCTTGATACCCTCCTCCATACCCAGTTTAAATTCCGTGGGGATTATTAAGTATAAACACTCCCTTGTTTCCTGATTTTCCTGCCCCTCTTTTGCTTCGTTGTATTTATCTGGCAAAACCACAAGCCTAGTTAAATCCAACTTTCTACTGACTTTTGTGCCTGCATCCATGCAGCTGAAACTGGCTGAATAAAAACCCAGACAACTATATGCTTTATTTTAAAACTTCCTCAAATGGGCCTTAATGCTACTGGGCCAGCATACCACACTATCCTTGTTATTCACTTTCTTGCATTTCTGGATAATTAGTTTACACCTTATCCTCTCTTCTCAACCCCTCAACACCTCCTCTCCCATTTTCACTCTCAGGTGATGACCTTGTTTCCTACTTCACTGAGAAAACTGAAGCAGTCAGGAAGAGAACTTCTAGATTCCCACTACCACATCTACTCACACACCAGGAACCACACCACATACTCTGCCTTCTCAACTACTATCATAGATGAACTAACCATGTTCCTTCCTAAAGTCAATCCCTAAATCTATACACTTGTGTCCATCACCTCTTCCCTGCTTAAGGACATTGCTCTAACAATTCTCCTTTTTCTCTCTCACATTGTCAGCTTTTTATTCTCTTACTGGGTCATTCCCATCAGCATATTAAACATTCTCATTCATCCCATCTCAAACAAACAAACAAACCTCCTGATCCTATTTCTCTCACCAACTACTACCCAATTTATTTTCTTTCCTTTGTAGCAAACCCCTTTAAAGAGTTGTCTATACCTATTGTATCCAATTCCTTTCTTTCAATTCTCTCTTGAGCCTACTCCAATCAGGCTTTTGCCCTACCACTCTACTAAAACTGCTCTTGTCAAGCTCACCAATGACCTCCATATTGTACATTCCAATGGCCAATTCTCAGTCCTCATTGTATTTGACCTATCAGCAACATTCAACATAGTTGATCACTGTTTCTTCCTTGAAACACATTTGGCTTCCAGGACACCACATTATCCTTGTTTTCTCCTACTTCACTGGTCACTCCCTTTCATTCTCCTTTGCTGGCTCCTCTTCTTTTCTCCAAACCATTAATGTTTCAGGGCTCTAGGCTCAGTTTCTGGTCCTCTTCTCTATTCCATATATACTCACTCCCTTGGTGATTGCACCCAGTCTCATAGGTTTATATGCCATCTATATATTAATGTCTCTTATTAAACTTTTCTCTCCAGCCCAGACCTCTTTTCCAAACTCCAGAGTCATATATCCCACTGACTACTCAGATCTCTATTTGTATAGTCTATTAGAAATCTCAAATGTATCATGTCCAAAACTGAACTCCTGATTTTCTCCCCAAACCTGCTCTATTTGCAGCCTTTCCTAGTTCAGTTGATGGCAACTCCATTTAATGACCCAGTCTCTTTCTCTCATACCCTTCATCCAATCTATCAGCACATCCTGTTGGTTTTACGTTCAAATAAATCTAGAATGCAACCATTTATCATTTACCTCCATTGTTATCTCCCTTATCTGAGCCACCATCATCTTTTCCCTAGATTACTGCAAAAACTTCCTAACAGGTCTCCTTTCTTCCACCGTGGCTCTTTTACGGTCTATTCTCAATACACCAGCCAGAGTATTTCTGTTAAAATGAAAGTCAAATCATGTCCTCATTTCATTCACAGTAAAAGTCAAAGTCCTTTCACTGGTCTATAAGGATATACATAATCCAGACTCCATTACCTCTCTGACTTCATCTCTAACCAGTCCCACACTTTATTCACTCTATGCTAGCCACATTGGCTTCCTTGCTCTTCCTGGTACCTACCTTAGGACCTTTGTACCGGCTGTTACCTCTGTCTGGAATACTCTTCCCCTTCACTCCCCCACTGTATACCTACAGGGCTCCCTGATCAATTTCAAGTCTTTGCACAAACGGCATCTTAATGAGACCTATCCTCACCACCCTGTTTAAAATAGTAACTCACACCAATCCCAGCCCATTCCCACTTCTGATCCTTTTTATCTTGCTCTATTATTTTCCATATCACCTATCAACTTCTAACACATTACAGTCACATATCACTTAATGACAGGGATACATTCTGAGAAATGCATCGTTAGGCGATTTCATCGCTCTGCAAATATCATAGAGTGTACTTACACAAACCTAGATGGTACAGCCTATTACACCCCTAGGCTATATGGTACTAATCTTTTTTTTTTTTTTTTTGTGAGGAAGATCAGCCCTGAGCTAACATCCAGGCCAATCCTCCTCTTTTTGTTGAGGAAGACTGGCCCTGAGCTAACATCCGTGCCCATCTTCCTCCACTTTATATTGGACACTGCCACAGCATGGCTTGACAAGCGGTGCGTCGGTGCGCACCCGGGATTCGAACCCGGGTCGCCAGCAGCTGAGCGCACACGCACTTAACCACTACGCCACAGGGCCAGCCCCTATATGGTACTAATCTTATGGGACCACTGTTACATATGTGGTCTGTCGTTTACCAAAATGTTGTTATGTGGTGCATGACTGTATACAATTTGCTTACTTATTATCCATATTGTTTATCATCTCCTCTCCTCCTGCTTGAAAGTAAGCTCCAAGAAGGCATATGATGGTTTGGTTTACTTATTTATTCCAAGAGCCTAGAACAGTGCCTGGCACACAATAGGTGCTCAATCAGTATTTGCTGAATGAGTGATATTCTCACTAGAACTTGAAATGCCTTTTGTAAAGCAATTGTAGTGAGTGAAAACTCGATTCTACACTTGTTCTTTTGTAGGTATATATTCAATTTCCTGGGTTTGGCTCATCCATCCTTCCTTCCAACTTCTAATTCAAACTACTTGAGACTTTTTTTTCTGATTCTTTCTCTTCTATTAAAACCATTTTCCTTTTCAGAAATATAGTTCCACAATTCTTCCACTGGCTTTCTTCTGCTTTCCATATCAAATGTAAATTTACAAACTTCCGTTTAAAAAGATATTTGCCTTTGGGTTCTCCACTACCAAATTTCTCTCATTTCCTCCTCCTTACCATCGTGTACAAACACATCCTGTATCTGCATCTGCCAAATATTTTTCTTCCTCCAGAAGTTCTATTACCCTACTCATTAACATAAAAATACATATCATTCAAACTGCATTTAGCAACTACTTTGGGCAAGATATTAGGCCAGGTGCTAAAAATATGGTCCTCGAGAATCTCACAAGTCAATTTGGACAGACAAGCCATGCATTAGCAATATAAGGTAGTATAGATTATAAAGACCAAATTAACTAGCATCCACGTTAAAAATTACTGAAATCTAGAGTAAGAAGACAGCACTGAGGGGGCCGGCCCAGTGGCGTAGTGGTTGGGTTTGCATGCTCCACTTCAGTGTCCCAGGGTTCATGCGTTTGGATCCCTGGCGTGGACCTGCACACTGCTCATTGGGCCATGCTGTGGCAGCATCCCACATACAAAATGGAGGAAGACTGGCACAGATGTTAGCTCGGGGCCAATCTTCCTCAAGCAAAAAGAGGAGGACTGGCAACGGATGTTAGCTCAGGGCCAATCTTCCCCACAAAAAATACAAAAGGAAGAAAGCACTGAGGACTAGAATTTATTTGGGAAGTCTCTACAGTGGAGGGAAACCTTAGGCTGGGCTTTGAAAATGGTAGCATTTAAATAAGTAAGAACATTTTTTAAAGGATGGGATGGTATAAACAAGATATGGAAAAGGAACGTGATTGGGCTGTTTGAGATACACTCTATTTGGTTGGAGTGATGGAAGGCTTATGTCTCCACCATTCTAGATCTTGGGCCTAATGTAATGGTGGCTTATACTACTATGATGATGATACAGGGGAGTAATATGAGATAAAGTAGAAGAGATAGCTGTGACCAGATTGTATATATGTTAATAAGAAACAGAAAGACTATAACTTGTAGATCACGCTTCATAGATTACAAATCACATTTTCAGCCATCTTCTCAGTTAATTTTCACAACAATCCTGGAGGTAGGTATTATCTTTATTTTGCAAATGATGAAATTAAGATTCAAAGAAGTTAAGCACTTAAGTGGCAGAGCCAGTAGGCAAACCCAGTCTATCACCCACTCCAAGAGCTCCACAGTTGCCACAATGCTTTTCCTAATCCTATATATTACTAAAACCAGTGAAACACAGGGGTGCAGGTATTTATTACTTCTGAACTAAAGTTGTTTTGTGGTTACAAACTAAAAAGGTCTACAGAGATTTAAACTGTTTTTTTCAAATTGATGAGAAAGATAAGTTTGCAAATAACTATTTGTTTGCATGGTATAGCATTTTAAATCTGGAGTTTCTTTTAAAAATTAATGTTTTGTTATGCTTATTTTTTCTGTAGTTTTAAGCACAAATCTGTTACCTCATTTTGTTTCATTTACTTTACATAATAAAGAAATGAAGAGAAATAAAGCAATTCTGCAACCAAGCTTGGTGTGAAAATATGAGGCAACACAGAATAAAGGAAGGCCTCTCCTGTGCCCAACTGATGATAATTCTATTAACTGTCTCTCAAAATGTAAAAGAGATGAAAAAAATCTCTGTAGATGGATACACAAGAATTACCTCTAGAGCAAACTGGGCAGCTAAACTGAGGAGCATGACAGTTGAACCTCTATCTGTAAGTAGGTTATTCTCTTCTGGCTCTTCAGCTGTTAATAAATTCTCTAAAGTAGTAATTGCCTGCAAAGCTGAAAAATAAGGAAACAATTCAAAAAATGAGATACTCTTATCAAAGATAATAGCTATCTATGGTTAATTATACTACAATGACTTTGGAACTCATTTTAAGAGCACTAATATCTTTAAAATCTTAGTTAATTTTCATAAGTTGCTCAACTGTCAGGGAGGACTTGAATGTCAGAAAAATGCCCAACTATGCAATTCACCTCTGTGAATTTATCCTATGAATATATTTGCAAAAGTGATAAAAAACATACAAATATGTTCATCCAGCAATTTTTGTAAGAGTAAAATATGGAACCAACCTAAATTCCGTCAATAATGGGTGGGCTACATACATCTTGGTACATCCATTAAATGGAATATAATACAGGATGAAGGAAAAATATGAATGATGGTATTATATTCCATTATATGTTTTAATGGTAGACTATGAGAAGTTAAATATATATGAGTAACAATCTTAAATGCATATACACCCAGTAACAAAATTTCAAAATACAAGAAGCAAAAACTGATAGAACTGCAGGAGAAATGAACAAATCCACAATTATAGTCAAAGATTTCAATATCCTCACTCAATAATTGATAGAACAAGTACACAGAGAATCAGCAAAGATGTAGTACACTGAACACGATTAATCAACTTGACCTGACTGCCCTTTATAGAACACTTGACCCAACACCAGCAAAAATATACATTCTTCTCAAGTGCACATGGAACATTTACCAAAATATTCTGGGCCATATAACAAGCTTCAACATATTTAAAAGGATTCAAAGCATACAAAGTTATGATCTTCGACTACAATTGAATTAAATTAAAAATTAATAAAAGAAAGTTCCCTGGAAATCTGAAAATATTTGGAAAATAAATAACACACTTCTAAATAATCCATGGGTTTAAAAAGGAATCAAAAGTCATATTGGAAAGTATTTTGAACTGAATTAAAATGAAAACACAACATATCAAGATTTGTGGATCGTCACTAGAGCAGTACTTAGAAGGTTAATTTATAGCATTAACTGTTTATATTAGACCAGAATAAAGGTCTTAAATCAATGACCTTAGCTTTCACCTTTGGAAACTGGAAAAAAAAGAGCAAATGAAACTCAAAGTAAGCAGAAGAATGGACATGATAAAGATCAAAACATAAATAAATGAAATAGAGGGGCCGGGCCAGTGGCGTGGTGGTTAAGTTTGTGCATTCTGCTTTGGTGGCCCAGGGTTCATGTGTTCGGATCCCAGGCATGGACCTACACACTGCTTATCAAGCCATGCTGTGGCAGGCGTCCCACATATAGACGAAGATGGGCATGGATGTTAGCCCAGGGCCAATCTTCCTCAGCAAAAAGAAGAGGATTGGCAACAGATGTTAGGTCAGGGCTAGTCTTCCTTACCAAAAAAAAAAAAAAGAAAAGAAAAAAAAATGAAATAGAAAACAGAAAAAACAATAGAGAAAAATTAATGAAACCAACCAAAAGCTGATTGTTTGAGATCAATAAAATTGATCAACTTCTAGCCACTCTGACAAGGAGAAAATGAGAGAAGACATAAATTACAAATACCAGGAATGAGAAAGGTGACATCTCTATAGATTTTACAGATGTTAAAAGGATAATATGGGGGATATAATGAATGACTTTAGCCTAATAATTTCAACAACTTATAGGAAACAGGCAAATTTCTTGAAAGACACAAACTACCAAAGCTCAATCAGGAAATAATAGATAACTTGAATAGCCCTATATCTATTAAAGAAATTGAGTTTATAATTAAAAACCTTCCCATACAGAAAACTCCAGCCCCAGATGGCTTCACTGGTGAGCTCTATCAAACATTTAAGGAAGAAATAATACGAATTGAGCAATACAAACTCTTCTAGAAAACTGAAAAGGAGGGTATATTTCCCAACTCATTCTATGAAGTCAGTATTACCCTGATGGCAAAACCAAAAACATTACAGGAAAAGAAAACTACAGACCAGTATCACTCATGGACACAGGTACAAATATTCTTAAACAAACTGTCAGCAAATCAAACTAACATTATATAAAAAGGAGAATAGATCACGACCAACTGGAGCTTATCCCAGGAACACAGCATTGGTTTAACAGTTGAAAATCAATGTAACTGACCATATTAACAAACTTTTAAAAAAATTGATCATTTCAATAGATGCAGAAAAACCAAATGACCAAATTCAACATCCATCTCTGAGAAAAAAAAAAACAGAAAATTGGAAATAGAAGGGAACCTCCTCAACTTGATAAAATGTATCTATGAAAAACCTAGAGCTAACATCATATTTAATGCTTAAAGATGAAATACTTTCCCTCTAAAATCAGGAAAAAGCCAAGGATGTCCGCTATCATCAATTTTTTTTTTTTTTGTGAGAAAGATCAGCCTTGAGCTAAGATCCATGCTAATCCTCCTCTTTTTGCTGAGGAAGACTGGCTCTGAGCTAACATCTATTGCCAGTCCTCCTCCTTTTTTTCCCCAAAGCCCCAGTAGATAGTTGTATGTCATAGTTGCACACCCTTCTAGTTGCTGTATGTGGGACACCGCCTCAGTGTGGCCGGAGAAGCGGTGCGTCGGTGCGCGCCCGGGATCTGAACCCAGGCCGCAAGTAGCGGAGCACGCGCACTTAACCACTAAGCCACGGGCCGGCCCCGGCTATCATCAATTTTACTCAACATTGTACTGGAGATTCTAACAAGTACAATAGACCAAAAAAATGAATTGCACCCTGATTGGACAGGAAGAAGTAAAATTGATTTATTCACAGACAACATGATCATCTATGTAGAAAATCTGATGGAATCTACAAGAAAGCTACTGGAACTAATCAGTGAGTTTAGCAAGTTTGTAGAATACAAGGTCAATGTACAAAAATCATTGTATTTCTACATACTAGCAATAGGCAATCAGAGACTGAAGTTTTTCTAAATGCCATTTAAAATAGCATAAAATATAGTATACTTAAGGATAAGTCTGACAAAAGATGCACAAGACCTGTACACTGAAAAATAGAAAAGACCGCTGAGAGAAATAAAAGACCTAAATAAATGGAAGTATATAACTTGTTCATGGATTGGAAGATGTCAATTCTCTCCAAATTGACCTATAGATTCAATGTAATCCCAACCAATATTCACTTTTGTAGAAATTGAAAAACTGATTCTAAAATTCATAGAGATATACAAAGGACTTAGAATGGCCAAAATTTGAAAGAGAAGAACAAAATCGCAGGACTAACACTACATGATTCCAAATTTATTACATAGTGACACTAATCAGGACAGTATGGGAATGATGTAAAGATACATGAATAGATCAGTGTAACAGAATGAAGAGTCCAGGAAGTGACCCACTCACACATGACAACTTATTTTCAATAAAGATGCAAAGGCAATTCAGATGAGAAAGGACAGTTTTTTAAATAAATGATGCTGGAATGACTGGATAGCCATGTGCAAAAAAATGAACTTCAGTTCATACCTTAAATCAAATACAAAAATTAAGGCAAAATGGATCACAGAACTAACCCTAAACCTAAACTTGTAAAATTTCTAGAAGAAAACAGGAGAAATTTTTTGTGATCTTGGATTAGGCTAAGATTTCTTAGATATAATACCAAAAGCACAGTCAATAAAAGACGAAAAAAGATAAATTAGACTTTGTCAAACTTCTCATGAAAGATACTGATAAGAAAAAATTTGTAAAATACATATCTGATAAATAACTTGTGTCTAGAATATATAAAGAACTTTCAAAACTCAATAAGAAGAAGACAAAGTTTCCTATAGAAAACTGGACAAAAGATTTGTACAAATACTCCACCAAAGAAGATATATGGATGCCAAATATTAGACATTACGGAAATGCTAATTAAAACCACAGTAAGATACCACTATTCAACTATTAGAATGGCTAAAAATTTTTTTAAATGGATAATTCCAAGTGCTGGTGAGGATGTAGATCAACTGGAACTCTCATACATAGCTTGGTAGAATGTAAAATTGTATACCCACTTTGGAAAACAGTTTGGCAGTTTCTAATAAAGTTAAACATATACTTACCATACAACGCAGCAATTGCACTCCTAGATATTTACCCTAGAGCAGTGAAATCTTATCATCACACAAAATCTGTAAATAGATGTTTATACCTTTATTCAAAATCACCCAAACTGAAAACCATCCAAATATCCTTCAACTGGTGAATGGGTAAACAGACTGTGGTCCATCCATCCTATGGAATACTACTCAGCAACAAAAAAGAACAAACTATGGAAACACACAACAGCATGAATGAGTTTCGAATGCATTATGCTAAGTAAAAGAAGGCAGGCTGAAAAAGCTTCATACTATATGATTCCATTTATATGACATTCTGGAAAAGGAAAAACTACAGAGATAGAAATAAGATCAGTAGTTTCCAGGTCTGGAAGTGATGGGAAGGAGTGACAACAAAGAGGCTTGAGGTAATTTTTTGTTCTATAACTTGATTGTGGTGGTGGTTACATGACTATATGCATTTGTCAAAACTCATAGAATTATTAATATAAATAAACCTCATAGAATCATACATTAGCAAGAGCAAATTTCATTATATGCATCTTCAATAAACATGACTTTAAAAAATGGTCACAGATAATTGGGGAAGAAATAAAAAGATTGAGCTGATGTTATGTTTAAAAAGTAAAATAATTTTATTTTAATAGAATGTTAAAAGAAAAGGAAAGCTATTTTTTTGCCATTTCTGCTGGCAAAAAGTTTCAAGTTCTTTTATCTTTCAACATAATGTATTAAGTAAAACAAATGTCCAGAAGTCTCTAATGAAAACACTGATGATGGATATGACAGCAATATTAACCTTGATAAAGAGCTGACTCCAATTTGCTACTCCTTAATTAACATATGGGTATACTTTACTATCCTGAACATTTCTTTTTCAATGCAGGATAAACCATCTTTCTTTTTCTTACAGAGTGAATAACAAAGCCCATTGCACACAGTAGGTATTCATAAATAGTTGCTGTGATATTGTGATTTATAATAAGAAATATATATTTGGTTTTCATTCCTGTTTCTGGCACAGAGCTCCTAAAACCCTTGGAACTTCCTAAGTGCAAAGAGCCATTAAGGTCTTTTCTTATGTTAATGAGGTGACTTTTGGACCCCATCTAAAGATGAGGGCTTGTTGCCAATGGAGCCAACCATGTGATCAGAGGATTGAAACTTTCAGTCCCATGTCCTGTCTCCAAACAACCCCCCTCCCCCACAACCTCCATGGAGGAGTGAGGGGCTGGAGGTTGAATCAGTTGTCAATGGACAATGATTTAATCAATCACGCCTATGTCATGAAGCCTCCATAAAAACCCAATTGGAGAGCTTCCAGGTTGGTGAACATGTGGAGATGCAGGGAGAGTGATGTGCCTGGAGAGGACATGAAACCTCTGTGCCCCTTCCTACATACCTTGTCTCTGGGTAGATAGTGTCAGAACTGAGTTGAATTCTTGGACACCTTGGTGTCCAAGAATTGCTTGTTGGTGTTGGGGGAAACTCCCCCCCAACACACGTTGGAAATTGGATGCTCAGAACACCAGAAAGAGTTGCTTAATTGGATTAGTATAAATTCTGTTTGAATTCATTAATTCAAGCTTCTCAATTTCTCAACTTGTGCCTTTCACAAAGGGCAACCAGTCTGGAGTTCAAATTGCTCCAGGATTTGCCCAGCTACCCTGACGGCTGAACAGGAATAATATCACAGCATGGGCATATCTGTAACTAAGTCAAGATACATGTTGGGGCAGACACACCAGCTAGGAAACTTTGCTTAACTTAATGGAAAGGACACAGCATTAATGGGATGAGGTTCATGTAAGCAATTCCAAAACTGTAAACTTTGTGGACAGAAACTCCATTTCATGGCCAAATCTCTCACCAACCCCCTTCCAAATAAGTGAGGACAGTCAAAAGGTACCCTGGAGACTTCCATTCTCTACAGACAATTCTTAACTGATACGGACTTGCAGTATAACCTCCCCCTGCCCCACAGCTTTTTAAACTTAATTTTTGAATAGGTTGGTTCAAATGACAGAAAGTACAAAAAAGCATATAGTGACAAGACTTTCCTCCCAATTCTTGTCCCACATCTGCCTAGTTGCTACTCCTTCAACAGGTAGCCCTTGTTCTTTTATTGTTATATAACCTTCCATAGTTTCTTTTTGCATGGTTTTATCATCTTTACATAGGAAAGATAGACTATATATTCAATTCCATTGTTCTAAAAACAATGTTTTTTTCTATTATGGTCAAAGAGGATTATTTATTCTTTGTGTTAACAGTTAAATATAACTCATAAATAACATTTATACCTCTGTCAGAGTTGCCCTCTAAGACTGCAATCTTGAATATATAAAATTGAGTGAAAATATTTGCAGGATCACGTTGTTCAGCTTCTGTCACTGCCTCTTTAGCCTGAAAAAAAGAAATATTGGTTCTCTTTTATAAAAGCTATAAGGAAGACCTTACCATATTTTACTAATATCATTAACAATAGCTGAGAGATACTCATAATGAAAAGACATGAATCTAAGAAAAATCTTTAAAGGACTGTTCTCTTAAAATGCTAAAGAAACAAGGAGTTCTGCTTTTGAAAATAGGGTACATTATATATGTCAGACCAACCCTCCTACTGAAAACAAACAAAAAGTTGGATAACACTTATTTAAATTCCAAAAGCAACTGACAAGATAGTACAGCAATTACCAAGCAAAATCTAAGAAAAAGAGAGGTCCCAGAGAAGTAAGTAGAGAATTAAAGCCACGTTTTTTTCTGGTGGACATTTGTAAATCTAGGCAAATGTTAACTTTAGTTTTAATGGACTTCACTAGGATAGGGAAACAGACTTCAAGGTCCAAGAGATCACACTCTTAGGCTAAGTGCAAACCAGCAGGAGACCCAGTCCTACCCATATTGCCAGGGGACTGCAAAGAAAGTTACCTTGGTTCTGAGAAGAATGCAGAAAAATGGGGTGGGGATAACCAATCTCTGAGGTGTAACACAAACAGACTCTCATGTATTTACAGCCCCAAATTACACTATATGGGAGGCCAAAAGGCTCCAATCTATGAATTTAGTTTACATTGATCCCAAACATCTGAAGAAACAAATGTAAATCCTCTCTGGGGGAAGGTACCTTCATTGTAGGCTTCAAAATATTTCCATAAATAATTTCTCAAGAATCATTAGTAGTAAACATAAAAAAAAATCAAGCACAGTAGGAAACAAGGCACCATAAGTGAGAATCAGCAGAAACAACAGATAGCAGAAACAGATTCTCAAGATGCAGATACCAGAATTTTCAAAAGCTGGCTATAAAATACCTATGTATTCAAAGTTTAAAGAAATAAAAGATATGCTTAAAAATATACATAAGTAGGTTGATATTCAATAGTACATATTGATACAATTACAGTGGCTGATTCCAGCTGGTATCCATTCTGATTGATTACTGTCCATGCTATATGAATTGTTAAACACTTTGACTATCACAGAAGTTTGTAGGAAACAGAAACCATAAAATGTGACCTTGCTGATTTGAAAAAAAAAGAACTACTTGAAACAAAAAATACAATAACCCCAATGGAAACATAATGGATAGGTTTAATAGCAGACTGAAACAGGTGAAGAAAAAATTAGTGAACTGAAGGATAAAACAGAATAAGTTAGCCAAACTGCAGCACAGAGAGATTACAAACATGGAGGACAGTTACATAAGAATTCTATTCTTTTTAGGACAACCACTAAAAGACTACAAACAGTAAATAATTTCCATACTAGTAGAAGGGGGACACTAGAAAGTAAAAAAAAAAAAAAACAATGAGGATAGTTTTTTCAAGAAATGGTGCTGGAACAACTGGACATCCACATGCAAAAAACTGAATCTGGACACAGACCTTAAACCTTTCACAAAAATTAACTCAAAATGGATGAAAAATCTAAATGTAAAACCCCAAATTACAGAACTCTTAGAAGGTATCATAAGAGAAAATCTAAGTGACCCTTAGTTTGGCGATAACTTTTTAAACAAAATACCAAAAACACAACCCATTAAAGAAAAAATTGCTCTGCGAAAGACACTGTTAAGAGAATGAAAAGGCAAGCCACACTGTGGGAAAAAATATTTGCAAAACACATATCAGATAAAGGACTGGTACCCAAAATATACCAATAATTCTTAAAACTCAACAATAACAAAAGAAGCAACCCCATTATACAATGAGCAAAAGATTTAAACAGAAACCTTACCAAAGAAGACATACAGATGGCAAATGAGCATAGAAAAAGATGCTCGACATCATATTTCATTAGAGAAATGCAAATTAAAATGAGATACCACTACACACCTATTAGAATGGCTAAAATCTAAAACACCAACAACACCCAATGCTAGTGAGGATGTGCAGCAACAGGAATTCTCATTCATTGCTGGTAAGAATGGAAAATAGTAGAGCCATTTTGGAAGACAGTTTAGCAGTTTCTCACAAAACTAAAAATATTCTTGCCATATGATCCAGCAGTTTCACTCCTTGGTATTTCCCCTAATGAGCTGAAAGCTAATGTCAACAAAAAACCTGCACATGAATGGTTATAGAAGCTTTATTCATAATAGTGAAAACTTGGAAGCAACTAAGATGTCCTTCAATAGGTGGTAAAAATATAGTCAAATTCAGAATACTCTAATATTGTAATGGTGGTGCGTAAATCACTATTATCTCTATTATAAAAGTTAAAAATATATTAAAAATAACTATAGCTAAAACAATTTGTTAACAGATGTACAATATAAAAAGACAAAGTGTGAAATCAATAGCATAAAATGTGGGGGAAGTAGAAGTAAAAGTTTAGAGTTTTTTCTATGTGATTGAACTTAAGTTGTTAGCTTAAAACAGACTTATATCTAAAAGAAGTTTTATGTAAGCCACATGGTAACCACAAAGAAAAAAATCTTTAGTACATACATAAAAAATAAATAGAAGGAATTAAAGCATACCACTACAAAAAAAAAAATCAAAAAGGAAGACAGCTAGAGAGGAAGAAAAGAATAAAGGAAGTAAAAACTCAGAAAACAATTAACAAAATGGGAATGGTAAGTCCTTATCTATCAATATTACTTTAAATGTAAATGGACTAAATTCTCCCATCAAAGACACAGAGTGGCTGAATGGATAAAAAAAAAAAAAACCAAAACGACAACATCCAACAATATGCTACCTACAAGAAACTCACTTTAGCTTAAAAACACACTGAAAGTGTGTTTAGCTGAAAATGAAGGGATGGAAAAAGATATTCCATGCAAATGGCAACCAAAAAAGCAGGAATGGTTATACTTATATCAGATAAAATAGATTTTCATCAAAATCAATCACAAAAGACAAAGAAGGTCACTATATAGTGATAAAGGGATCAATTCCTCAACAGGAGAAAACAATTGTAAATATATAGGGACTCAACATTCGAGCACCTAAATATTTAAAGCAAATATTAACTGACCTGAAAGGAGTAATTGATGGCGATAAATAACAGTAGGGGACTACAACACCCCACTTTCAACAATGCATAGATCATCCAGACAGAAAATTAATAAAGACATAGTGGATCTGAATAATACTATAGACCAAATGGACCTAACAGACATACAGAACATTTCATCCAATAGCACCATAAAACATATTCTTCTCAAGCACACATGGAACATTCTCCAGATCATATGTTGGGCCAGAAAGCAAGCCTTAACAAATTTCATAAGACTGAAGTTGTATCAAGTACCTTTTCCAACCACAATGGTATGAAACTAGAAATAAATAACAGAAGGAAAACTAAAAAATTCACAAATGCATGGAAATTAAACAATACACTCCTGAACAACCAATGGGTCAAAGAAGAAATCAAAAGGGAAATCAGAAAGTATTTTGAGACAAAAGAAAATGAAAATACAACATATCAAACTAATGGGATGCAGCAAAAATAGTTCTAAGAAGGAACTAGTTTATAGCAATTAATGCCTACATTAAGAAAAAGAAAAGATCTCAAATAAACAACCTAACTTTACACCTCAAGGAAT
Source organism: Diceros bicornis minor (assembly GCF_020826845.1). Classification (NCBI taxonomy): domain Eukaryota; kingdom Metazoa; phylum Chordata; class Mammalia; order Perissodactyla; family Rhinocerotidae; genus Diceros; species Diceros bicornis. Next base: position 63,974,938 of record NC_080781.1, read on the forward strand.
TAAAAAAAGAAGAAAAAACTATGCTCAAATTTAGCAGAAAGTGGTAAATAATAAAGATTAGAGCATAAATAAATGAAATAGAAAATAGAAAAAAATCAATGAAACTAAGAGTTGGTTTTTTTGAAAAGATTAACAAAATTGACAAACCTTTAGCTAGACTAAGAAGAAAAGAGAGAAGACTCAAATAAATAAAATCAGAAATAAAAGAGAGACATCAAAACTGATGCCAAACAAATACACTGGATCATAAGAGACTACTAAGAACAATTATATGCCAACAAATTGGATAACCTAGAAGAAATGGATAAATTCCTAGAAACATACGACTTACCAAGGCTAAATCATGAAGAAAGAAAATCTGAATAGACCAATAATGAGTAAGGAGATTAAATCAGTAATCAAAAACCTCCCAACACAGAAAAGCCCAGGACCAGATGGTTCCAGTGGTGAATTCTACCAAACATTTAAAGAAGAATGAATGCCAATCCTTCTCAAACTACAAAAAAATGGAAGAGGGAACACTCCCAAACTCATTTTATGAGGCCAGCATTACCCTGATAACAAAGCCAGATAAGGATACTACAAGAAAAAAACCTACAGGCCAATATCCCTGATGAATATAGATGCAAAAATTCTCAACAAAATACTAGCAAATTGAATTAAATAGCACATTAAAAGGATCATACACCATGATCAAGTGGGATTTATCCCTGAGATGCAAAGATATACAACATATGCAAATCAATAAATGTGATACATCATATTAATAGAATGAAAATAGTAGAATGAAAAAATCATATGATTTTCTCAATAGATGCAGAAAAAGCATTTGAAAAAATTCAACATCCTTTCATGATAAAAGCTCCTGAAAAATTGGGTAAAGAAAGACCATACCCTAACATAATAAAGGCCGTATGACAAACCCACAGCTAACATCATAGTCAATCGTGAAATACTGAAAGCTTTTCTTCTAAGATCAGGAACAAAACAAAGGTGCTCAGTCTCACCACTTTTATTCAACATAGTATTGGAAGTACTAGCCACAGCAATTAGACAAGAAAAACAAATAAAAGTCATCCAAATAGGAAAGGAAGAAGTAAAATTGTCTCTAAAGATGGCATGATCTCATTTACAGAAAACCCTAATGACTCCACCAAAAAAACTGTTAGAACAAATAAACAAATTCAGTAAAGTTGCAGGATACAAAATCAACATACAAAAATCAGTTGTGTTTCTATATACCTACAATGAAATATCAGAGAGAAATTTAGAAAATCCTATTTACAATAGCATCAAAAACAATGAAACACATAGTAACAAATTTTAACCAAGGAGATAAAATATCTGTACACTAAAAACTGTAAGACACTGATGAAAGAAATTGAAGAAGACACCAATAAATGGAAAGATATCCCATGTTCATGGATCAGAAGAATTAGTACTGTTAAAAGGTCCATATAGGGCCGGCCCCGTGGCTTAGTGGTTAAGTGCACGCGCTCCGCTACTGGCGGCCCAGGGTTCGGATCCCGGGCGTGCACCGACACACTGCTTGTCCGGCCATACTGAGGCCGCGTCCCACATACAGCAACTAGAAGGATGTGCAACTATGACATACAACTATCTACTGGGGCTTTGGGGGGAAAAAAAAAAAGGAGGAGGATTGGCAATAGATGTTAGCTCAGAGCCGGTCTTCCTCAGCAAAAAGAGGAGGATTAGCATGGATGTTAGCTCAGGGCTGATCTTCCATACACACACACACAAAAGGTCCATATACCCAGAGATATCTATAGATTCAATGCAATCCCAATCAAAATTCCAAGGGCATTTTTTAAAGAAACAGAAAAAACAATCTTAAAATTTGTATGGAACCGCAAATGACCTCTAATAGGCAAAGCAATCTCGAGAAAGAAGAATAAAGCTAGAGGCATCACACTTCCTGATTTCAAACTATATTACAAAGCTATAGTAATCAAAACAGTATGGTACTTGCATAAAAATAGACACACAGACCAATGGAACAGAATCAAGAGCCCAGAAATAAACCCACACATATAAGGTCAACTATTATTTGATAAGGAAGCCAAGAATACTCAGTGGGGAAAAGACAGTCCTTTTAATAAATGGTGCTGGGAAAACTGGATATTTACTTGCAAAAGAATGAAATTGGATCCCTATTCTACACCACTCACAAAAATTAACTTGAAATGGATTAAAGACTTAAATGTAAGACCTGACACTGTAAAATTTGTAGAAGAAGACATAGGGAAAAAGCTCCTTCACATTGGTCTTGGAAATGATTTTTGATATGACATCAAAAGCAAAAGTAAACAAGTATAACTACAACAAACTAAAAAGTTTCTGCACAGCAAAATAAACAATCAACCAAACGAAGAGGTAACCTATGGAATGGGAGAAATTATTTGCAAACCATATATCTGATAAAAGGTTACTATCTAAAATATATAAGGAACTCACACAACTCAGTGAAAAAACAATCTGATTAAAAAATGGGCAGAGGATCTGAACAGACATTTTTCCAAAGAAGACCATACAAATCGTCAACAAATACAGGAAAAGATGCTCAACATCATCAATCATCAGGGAAATGCAAATCAAAACTATAATGAGATATCACCTCACACCTGTTAGAATGGCTATTACCAAAAAGACAAAAGATAACAGTGTTGGCGAGGATGTGGAGAAAAGGGAACTCTAGTGCACTGTTGGTGAGAATGTAAAGTGGTACAGCTACTACGGAAAACAGTATGGAGGTTCCTCAAAAACTTAAAAACCCCACACATCTATGGACAGCTAATCTTCGACAAAGGAGCCAAGAACATACAATGGAGAAAAGAAAGTCTCTTCAACAAATGGTGTTGGGAAAACTGGATAGGCACATGCAAAAAAATGAAAGTAGACCCTTACCTTACACCATACACAAAAATTAACTCAAAATAGATTAAATACTTGAATGTAAGACCTGGAACTATGAAACTTCTAGAAGAAAACATAGGCAGTACGCTCTTCAACATCGGTCTTAGCAACATATTTTCAAGTACCATGTCTGACTGGGCAAGAGAAACAATAGAAAAAATAAACAAATGGGACTACATCAAACTAAAAAGCTTCTGCACAGCAAAAGAAACCATCAACAAAATGAAAAGACAACCTAACAATTGGGAGAAGATATTTGCAAACCATACATCTGCTAAGGGGTTAATCTCCAAAATATATAAAGAACTCATGCATCTCAACAACAAAAAAACTAACAACCCAATTAAAAAATGGGCAAAAGACCTGAACAGACATTTCTCCAAAGAAGATAGACAGATGGCCAACAGACACATGAAAAGATGTTCAAAATCACTAACTATCAGGGAAATGCAAATCAAAACTACAATGAGATATCACCTCACGCCCATCAGAATGGCTATAATTAACAAGACAGGAAACAACATGTGTTGGAGAGGATGTGGAGAGAAGGGAACTCTCATACACTGCTGGTGGGAGTGCAAACTGGTGCAGCCACTATGGAAAACTGTATGGAGATTCCTCAAAAAATGAAGGATAGAACTACCATATGATCCAGCTATTCCACTGCTGGGTATTTATCCATAGAACTTGAAAACACCAATGCGTAAAGATACATGCACCCCTGTGTTCATTGCAGCGCTATTCACAATAGCCAAGACTTGGAATCAACCTAAGTGCCCATCAAGGGACGAATGGATAAAGAAGATGTGGTATATATACACAATGGAATACTACTCAGCCATAAGAAACGATGAAATCCAGCCATTTGTGACAACATGAATGGACATTGAGGGTATTATGCAAAGTGAAATAAGTCAGAGGGAGAAGGTCAAATACCGTTTGATTTCCTTCATTAAGTAGTAGATAATAACAATAACAAACAAACACATAGAGACAGAGTTTGGATTGGTGGTTACCAGAGGGGAAGGGGGGAGGGAGGAGGGCAAAAGGGATAATTCGGCACATGTGTGTGGTGATGGGTTGTAATTAGTATTTGGGTGGTGAACATCATGTAATCTATGCAGAAAGAGAAGCATAATGATGTACACCTGAAATTTATACAATGTTATAAACCAGTTATTGCAATAAAAAAAATTAAAAAAAAAAGATAGAAAGAACATTTTAAACTATGTATTTCAAAAAAAACACAAAACTTAAAAACACAACCACCGTATGATTCAGCAATTTCACTTCTGGGAATATATACAAAGGAAATGAAATCACTATCTTGTAGAGATATCTGCACCCTTATGTTCATGGCAGCATTATTCACAATAGTCAAGACATGGAAACAAACTAAGTGTCCATCAATGGATAAATGGATAAAGAAAATGTGGTATATATATACAATGAAATGTTATTCAGCCATTAGAAAGAAGGAAAACCTACCATTTGCGACAACATGGATGGACCCAAAGGCATTATGTTAAGTGAAATAAGTCAGACAGGGAAAGACACATACTGTATGATCTCACTTACATGTGGAATCTAAAAAAAGCCAAACCCATAGAAATGGAGAGTAGAATGGGGGTGTCATGGGCTGGAAGACAGGAGAAATGAAGAGATGGTAGTCAAAATGTACAAACTTCCAGTTATAAGATGAATAGGTCCTGGAGATCTATTACATGGCATAGTAACTACAACTAACAATACTATATTACATACTTGAATGTTGCTAAGAAAGTAGGTCTTAAATATTCTCATTACAATAAAAAGGTAACTATGTGAGGTGATGGATACGTTATCTGACCTTATTGTGGTAATCATTTTGCAATATATATGTGCATCAAATCATTGAGTTGTACACCTTAAACTTATACAATATTATATGTCAATTACATCTCAATAATGCTGGGAAAAAAAAGACATGCCCTTCAATAAGTGAATGAGTAAACAAACTGTAGTGCTTTCATACAATGAAATATTATTCAGCAATAAAAAGAAATGAGCTATCAAGCCATGAAAAGACATGGAAGAATCTTAAATGCATATTGCTAGGTGAAAGAAACCAATCTGAAAAGGCTAAATCCTGAATGATTCCAACTATATGACATTCTAGAAAAAGCAAAACTATGGCAGCAGTAAAAAGAGCTGTGGTTGTCAGGAGTTCAGTGGGAGGGAGCAAGGGATGAATAGGGAAGTAGAGGGGATTGAAACTATTCTGTATGATACTGTAATGGTAGATAGATGTCATAGTACATTTGTCAAAACCCATAAGATGTGAAATACAGAGTGAACCCTAATGTAATCTATAGACTTTAGTTAAAAATAATGTATCAATACTATTCAAAAAGTCCATGTCATTTGAGGGAAGGAAGGAAGGAACAGTTTGAGGGGCAAACTCTTTTAGAGTAAAAGAGACGTAGCCATAAGATCCAAATGTAACACGTGAAACTTGATTGGACGTGCCTTTTAAAACAATGGAGATAATTTGGATATGTACTGACTCTTAGGTGACATTAGGCATTATTCTTAATTTTCTTAGGTGTGATATTTTGTTTATGTAAGGAAATGCTTTTATTGTTAGATGTGTACATGTGAAGTATTTTGATGTTTGCAACTTATTTTCATGTGGTTTGGAGGGAAAAAGTATAAATATGGAAGGAAGAGATAAAGCAATGTGATTGTTAACAGTTACTGAATCTCAATGGAGTGCACACGTGTTTAGTGTACTGTTCTTTGAACTTTTCTATATGTTTGAAATCTTTCAAAATAAAAAGTTGGATGAAGGCTGAAAAAAAAATAATGTATCAATATTGGCTCATCAATTGTAACAAATATACCACACTAATGCAAAATGTTAATAATAGGGGAAACTAAGTATGTAGGGGGTGGTGATGGGTAACATGAGAACTTTCTGTACTTTCTACTCAATTTTTCTGTAAACCTAAAACTACTATAAGAGGAAAGTCTATTATTTTTTAAAAATTTTCCTAAAGAATGCAAGAAAGGACAGAAAAAGATACAGGATAGAAGTGACAAATATAAAGCACAAAGTAAGATGTAGATTTATACTCAAATATATCAGTATCACATTAAGTGTACAAGAACTAAATGCTTCAGTTAAAAAACAAAAATTGTCAGACTGGATTAGAAATATTGAACTATATGTGGTATACAAGTTGCACATCTAAAACATAAAGATACAGAAAGGTCAAAAGTAAAAGAATTAAAGAAGATTACCTGGAAAATACTAACCAAAGAAGGCTAGTGTGAATATATCAATATCAGACAGAAAGGACATTAAAGCAAAAAGTAATACTAGAAATAAAGAGGATTACTGCATGCCAATAAAAACTGCAATTAACGAGAATATATTACAGTGCTAAATTTATATGCATGAAAAGCGTAGCCTTAAATATATAACATAAAATGACAAAATTAGATGGAGAAATAGACAAATTCATAGTTACAATAGGACATTTTAACACCACATCTCAGGAATTGGTAGAGTAATCACACAAAATATGATTTTGGATACAGAAGATTCAAACAAAATAACGAAATTAATCAAAATTTATACATATATGTATATGTGTGTGTGCGTGTGTATATATGTATATATATATATATATATATATATATGCATGTATTCCCCCCAAACTGGAAAAAAACACATTTCTATCAAGCACACACAGAATATTTACAAAAATAGACCATGTACCTAGCCATAAAGCAAACTTCAACCTATTTCAAAGGTGTGAAATCAATTACAATGAAATTAAGGTAGAAATCAATCACTAAATAGACGTCAAGAAAGTCTCTATGTGTTTTAAAATTTGGAAATAACATTTTTACACAATTCATGGGTTAAAGGAGAAACCATAAGGAAAATTGAAAAATACTTTCAATTGTATAACAAAAATACTACATATCAAAACTTTTGTACTGAGTATGAAGGATATTCAGGGTTGCTGCTAATGTCGTCATTCTTCTCTAGGTAGTGGCTACATGAGTTTGTTCACTTTGTGATAATTTACCAGGTTGTACACTTACAATTTGTGCATTTTTCTCTCTATAGGTTACACATCAATAAAAATTTACCTAAAAAATCATGGGCTACAGCTAAAGCAGCATTTAGAGGAAAATGTATTAAAAATATTATATAATAAATATATTTTAAGATTTTAAGAAGATCACTGTAAATTAATAAGCTAAGGTTCCGTCTCAAGGAGACAGAAAAAGAACTGCAAGATAAATACAAAGAAAGTATAAAGAAGAACAGAACATAGTAGCAGAAATTGCTGAAATATAAAGCAAACATACAATAGAGATGTACAAAGCCAAAACTTTGTCCTTTCAAAATATTAATAAAATGGACAAACCTCCGGCAAGACAAACAAGGAACAAAAAGAGAGAAGGAAAGCCAAAGTTACCAAGAGAATATTTGAACAACTCTATGGTAATAAAGTTGAAAATTTACACAACATAAATGCATTCCTAGAAAAATATAATTTACCAAAACTGATTAAATAAGAGCTAGAAATATCTGAATAGTACTATAACTATTAATGTAATTAATCAATAGTCTAAAATCTTCCCACAAAAACACAAATCCCAGATAGCTTCACATTTTAGGGGAGAAATAATTCAAGTCTAACAAACTTTTCTAGAGACCAGGAGAAAAAAAGAACACTGCAATTTATTTTATGAGGCTAGCATAACCTTCATATCAAAACCTAACAAAGACAAAATGAGAAAGAAAAATTAGAGCCCAATTTCACTCATGAAGACTGATGGAAATATCCTCAACAAATATTAACAAACCAAATCTAGTAAAATAGAAAAAGAATAAGATCATGACTGAGTTGGGTTTTTCCCAGGAAAGCAAGGTTGGTTTAACACTAGAAAATCCATTAATCAGCACATTAATGACACAAAGGAGAAAAAAAATCATATGAGCATCTTAACAAAACAAAACAGAAAACCTCTTAGCAAATGAGCCATAGGAGGTGATTTCTTTAATTTGATGTACAGTATCTGTACTGGGTCGAATGTCTCCCCGGATGTAATCAAGTTAAGATGAGGTCATACTGGATAGGGTGAGCTTTAATCCAATGACTGGGGTCCTTATAAGAAGAGGGAGGGGCCGGCCTGGTGGCGCAAGCGGTTAAGTGCGCGCGCTCCGCTGCGGCGGCCCGGGGTTCGCTGGTTCGGAACCCCGGGCGCGCAGGGACGCACTGCTTGGCAAGCCATGCTGTGGCGGCGTCCCATATAAAGTGGAGGAAGATGCGCACAGGTGTTAGCCCAGGGCCGTCTTCCTCAGCAAAAAAAGAGGAGGATTGGTGGATGTTAGCACAGGGCTGATCTCCTCACAAAAAAAAAAAAAAAAAAAAAAGAAGAGGGAAATTTGGGCACAGACACAGAGAAGAGAATGCCATGTGAAGACAGAGCACACACAGGGAGAATGCCATGTGATGACAGAGACAGAGATTGGAGTGATGCATTTACAAACCAAGGAAAGTCAAGGATTGCTGGCAAACATCAGAAGCTAGGAAGAGACAAGGAAGGATCCTCTACTAGAGACTTCAGAGAGAGCATGGCCTTGCTGACAACTTGATTTTGGACTTCTAACCTCCAAAAGAATAAATTTTCATTGAAAGAATAAATTTCTGTTGTTTTAAGGCATCTAGTTTGTGGCCCTTGGTTACAGCAGCCCTAGGAAACTAATACAGTATCTATATTTATATTAAAAAAAAAACAACAAAAAACACCCTAAAGCAAATATCATACTTAGCGGTAATCTAGGGTAACTTTCCCTTTTAGATCAGGAACACTGCTGTTATTCAACATGGTACTGGAAGTGTTAGCCGACACAATAAGGCAAGAAATATGTAAGGCACAAGGATTAGAAAGGAAGAAACAAAATCACCGTTAGTCACAGTTGATATAATTGGATACGTAGAAAACCCAAAAGAATTTGTAAGTAAATTATCACAATTACTAAGAGAGTTTAGAAAGGTAGCTGTATTTTAAAAAGCTAAAAGAAAAATAAACTATATGGAAGGGTTCTGGAAATATGGTGGTGGTGGCAATATAGTTTCTCAATTTCTCTGAATCCCCACATGAAAACAGACTGAGCGTGTAGATGGCAAACCAAAAACCAATAGACAACATTTACAACAAAACCGGATGACAAAGTATCCCCATGAATTTCAAAATACAAATGGGTGGTGACAAAACACCAACAGCTACAAGACCTCCATTGTATCAGCATCTGTACAGGATGAAGAAAAAAAGAAGGTAATATGGAAGTGTCTAATGGACTATATAAAAGGAGAACTTCAAAATAGCTAATAGAAATTCATTGAAAAGGATGATTGGGAAATTTGAGAACAGCAGTTGAAATTGGAAGGGAATTTACCTTCTCCGTTATTGAGTGAGTTCAAGGGCCTCATAGCATAAATGGACTAAAGAAGCTGGAGCAGTCTAGCCCCTATGGACCCTCAAACTCGACAGGCTCCACACTGAGGAAAAACCGCTGTGAGTACAATCAAAATTAAATAGGACAGAGACAATAGAGATGAAAGAAAGAAAAGGTATGTGCTGTCCAATAGCACTTCTGTGATGATGGAAATGTTCTATATTTGGGGCATTCAATACAGTAGCCACTAGCCACATGTAGCTATTTAGCATTTGAAATGTGACTAGTACAACTGAAGAACTGAATTTTTATAATTTTAACTAATTTAAATTTAAATGTACATAGCCACATGTGGCTAGTGGCTATCATATTGGATAGTGCAAGTCTACACCAAAAACGAAGGGTGCAGGGGGAGCGAAGCCAGGAAATCTCAGAAAGCAAGCTGCCTCATTTTTAAACACTACAAACACACACACACACACACACACACACACAGAAAAAGGAGCTCTGTGAAGTTAGTAACACTTTCCAAAACCCCACCCACCTCATTATAAAAATTAAGAAAAACTAATTTCACATTAAAATGAGAATCAGTAAAGTTTTAAGATAAATACCCTAGAAAGCTGTTTAAAAAAAGAGAGAATAAATAGCATAAAAACATCCCCACAGAAAAATGAAAGCACGCCAGAAAAGTGTGCCCACAAAACAGGTCAAAACTCTAACCAACTATTTCAAAATGAGCTAAAAGACATTAAGAATATTATACAGGATATGAAAGAATGGCATATATCAGAATTAGAAAAACTCAGAAATGAGGTGCTAGAGCTCAGGAAAAAATCAGAAATAAAAGAAATAAATCATTTTAGAAATGAAGACTAACAAGAAGAAACATAAGAGTAAATAAATACAGCCAATAATGCCATAAGAGAATAGAAGGCAAAAAGAGCTTTTAAAGAGCTAATAAAGATTATGTATATTTTACCACAATAAAAGATAAACGTTAAAAAAAGAAACGAAGATAACCAAACTGATCTACAGATTCAATGCAATCCCTATGAAAATCTCGATGGTGATTCTTTGTATAAATAGAGAAACCCATCCTAAAATTCAGAAGTAATTTCAAGGGACTCTTGAGTAGCCAAAAACAATCTTGGAAAAAAGGAACAAAGTTGGAGGACTCACAATTCCTAATTTCAAAATATACTACAAAGCTACAGTAATCAAAAGAGTGTGGTATTGGTGTAAGGACAGACATATAGACCAATGAAATAGAATAGAAAGCCCAGAAATAAACCCGCACATACATGGCCAAGTGATTTTTGACTAGCGTGCCGAGACCATTCAATGGAAAAAGGACAGTCTTTTGAAGAAACGATGCTGGAAAACAGGATATCCACATGCAAAAGAATGAAGTCGGACCCTTACCTTACACTTCATACAAAAACTAACTCAAAATGGATCAAAAACCTACATGTAAAAGCTAAAAATATAAAAGTCAGACGAAAATATAGGTGGAAATCTTCATGACATTGGATTTGGCAGTTATTTCTTGGTTATGACACCAAAAGTACAGGCAACAAAATAAAATAGATATTTTATTTTATGGACTTCATCAAAATTAAGAAATGTTTATGTTTCAAAGGACGCTACCAAGAAAGGGAAAAAACAATCCATAGAATGGGAAAAAATATTTTCAAATTATATATTGATAAGGGGTTAATATCCAGAATATATAAAGAACTTCTACAATTCAGCAACTAAAAAATAAACAAACCAATTTAAAAAATGGGTAAAAGGGCTTGACATTTCTCCAAAGAAGATATACAAATGGCCAATAAGCAAATGAAAAGATGCTCAACATCACTACTCATTAGAGAAATGCAAATCAAAAACATGAGAGACCACTTCACACCCATTAGGATGGTTATTATCAAAAAATTAAAAAATAATAAGTGTTGATCGGGATGTGGAAAAAGTGGAACACCTCTGCATTTCTGGTGGGAATGTAAAATAATTCAGCCACTATGGAAAACATTTTGGTGGTTCCTCAAAACATTAAACATAGAATTACCACATGACCCAAAATTCTACTCCTAGGTATATACCTAAAAGAACTGAAAGCAGGGACTCAGAAACCTGTACACTCATGGTCATAGCAGCATTATTCACAGCAGTGAAAAGGTGGAAGTAACCCAAGTGTTCATCAACAGATGAATGGATAAACAAAAAGTAGTACATACATACAATGGAATATTATTCAGTCTTTAAAATGTAGGGAATTCCGGGGCCGGCCCAGTGGCATAGTGGTTGGGTTTGCATGCTCCGCTTCGGCGGCCCAGGGTTCACAGGTTCGGATCCTGGGCACGGACCTGTGCACCGCTTATCAAGCCATGCTGCGGCAGGCGTCCCACATATAAAGTAGAGGAAGATGGGCATGGGTGTTATCCCAGGGCCAATCTTCCTCAGCAAAAAGAGGAGGATTGGCAACAGATGTTAGCTCAGGGCTAATCTTCCTCACCAAAAAAAAAAAAAAAAAAGTAGGGAATTCTGACACATGCTACAACATAAATGAACCTTGAGGACATTATGCTATGTGGAATAAGCAGTCACAAATGGACAGATATTGTATGATTCCACTTATATGAGGTACTTAGAGTAGTCAAAATCATAGATACAGAACACAGAATTGTGGTTGCCAGTGGCTGGGGGTTAGGGAAAGTGGAGAGTTATTATTTAATGGGCACAGAGCTTCAATTTTGCATGATGAAAAGAATTCTGGAGATGAATGTTGATGGTAGTTGCACAATATTGTGTAGGTACTTAATGCCACTGAACTGTACACTTAAGAATGGTTAAGATGGTAAATTTTAGCACAATTTAAAATAATCAATTGTATTTCTATATGCTAGCAATGAATAATTGGAAATTGAAATTTATAAAGTAAGACCATTTGCAATATCACCAAAACATGAATTCTTTGGGATAAAGTTAACAAAATATGTGTAATAGTTTTATGCTGAAAACTATAAGATATTGACGAGAGAAATTAAAAACCTAAACAAATAGAGAGCTATGCTGTGTTAATAGACTGGAACACAATACTGTTAAGAAATTAACTGTCCTCAAATTGACCTATAGATTCAATATAATCCCAATAAAAATCTCACCAAGTATTTTTGTAGTAATTAACAAGCTGATTTTACAGTTTATGTGAAAATATATGGGACTTAGAGTAGCTAAAAGATTCTGAAAAAGAACAAAGTTGAGGATTTACACAGCTTGATTTTAAGACTTACTATAAAGCTACAATAATCAAGAGAGTGAAGTATTAGCATAAGGATAGACACATAGAATCAATGGAACAGAATATAGAAACAGGTCCAAATATTTATGATCAATTGAGTTTTGACCAAGTTAATTCAACTGAGCAAGGATGGTCTTTCAAAACTGGTGCTAGAACAACATGATATCGATATGGGAAAAAAAGGAACCTTGACGTTTATCTCTCTCTCTCTCTTTCTCTCTCTCTCGCTCACGCACACACTCATACACACAGATTAACTTAAAATGGATCATAGGCCTAAACATAAAAGCTACAACTATAAAATTTCTAGAAGAAAAATTTTGCCATCTTGGGGCAGACAAATATTTCTTAGGACACAATAAACAGAAACCATAAAAAAATATAATAAATTTGACTTCATTAAAATAAAACTCACAACACACCTACTAGAATTGTTAAAGTTAAAAAGATCGAAAATACCACACGTTGACAAGGATGTGGATGAACTAGCACTCTCATCCATTGCTGGCAGCAATATAAAATGTTACAACTCCTTTGGAAAACAGCTTGACAGTTTCTTATAAACTTAGAAATATACTTACCATTTGACTCAGCAATTCCAGGTCTAAATATTTCCCCAAGAGAAATCAAAACAAATATCCATACAAAGATTTTTACCTTGAATGTTCACAGTAGCTTTATTCATAATCGCCTCATACTGGAAACAACCAAAACATCAGATGAACAGATAAACAAATTGTGGTATATTCATGTAATGGAATACTACTCAGGAATAAAAAGGAATAATCTATTGATATATGCAACATGACTTATTCTCTAAAACATTATGTTGAGTGAAAGAAGCCAGACCCAAAAAACAGGTACACAATGTATAATTCCATTTATGAAGCTCTAGGAAAGATAAATCTAATTGATAGTGATAGAAAGCATGATCAGTCATTGCCTGGGGCTGAGAGGGGAGATGGTGATTGACTGGGAAGGACTATGAGGGAATCTTTTGGGGTAATGAAAGTATTCTATATCTAGACTGGGGTAGTGGGTACACTGGGGTATATACTTAAAATCATCTAACTATATACTTAAAAAGAGTGCTTTTTAATGTAAATTACACTTAAATTTGATTTTTAAAAGAAATTAATAATGATTTGTAAGGGTCCCTTTAGTTCTAAAATTCAATGATCTATGAACTTATGAACTCCAGAGAATCTTCTTTGACTATTATAGATTTTATCAGACTATATTGATATCTCAGAACAATATGGTTGGAAGAGATCTCAAAGTTCTCTTAGTCAAAAAATTCTTCTGATGCTTGAATCTCCTCTCTAACATTCACACTAAGTAGTCATTCAGTCTCTGCTTAAATACTCTCAGGGAGAGAGAATTCACTATATCTTAAGAAAATCCATTTCAGTCTTTGGACAGGTCTAATCATTAGACAGAGTTTCCCTATGATGACCTAAAATCTCACTCCTTATAGGTCTCATCCATAGAAACATGCATGGAATAAATTTAATTCTTTTACTCCTTGACAGCCTTCCAAATATTAGGAGGAAGCTATCATGTTCCTGCTACATCTTCCATTTTCCAAGTTTAACATCCATATTTCATTTTACTATTCTTCAAATAAGATGGTTTTGAGTGCTCTCATCATCCTGAGTGCCTTCCCCTTGGCACATTAGGGTTTGTCAACAGCTTCCTTCAAAAAGTGTTGCCCCCTAGTCCAACACAATACTTCAGGTATGCGGTAACTAGAGCAGAATACAGGGTGATTACCACTCTTTGTCTATATATTATATTGCTATTGATGCAGCCTAATTTGAATGAACTTTCTTAGCATTATTGGCTTATGTTGAGCTTACAGTCCACTAACAACCCCAAATGTTTCACATGTGCTGCTGTTAAGCCACATTTCATCTATTCTGTTTTTGTATAGTTGGTTTTGGGGATCCAAGTACAGGATGTTTTGTTGTTCCCTGTTTGTCTTCATCTTGTCAGAATGGGCTCATCATTTTAGCCTATTGAGGTCCCTTCAGATTTGACTCTGTCTTCTAACATATCAGTTACTCTTTTCAGCTTCAGGTCATATATACAATACTCACAAAAGGTCCTCATCTATATATTCTTACTCTAAATTCATGTGGTATATACCACACACTTTGATATTCAATTGCACACTTTTATTACATTCTAATTATTTTATACGTGTAAATCTTGTTTCCACAATAATATTTTAAGCTTATCTATAGAAAGGACATTGTCTTCTATTTATTCTATAGTACCAGCCACAGATTAGGCATTCAATAAATATTTGTTGATTTGAAATCTCAATTACGGTATTTTTACAGTATAGCTGTATGAAGGATGGGCCACAATTGACCTTCATCTCATGTTTACTTAAGTGCTAACATTCTTTTATCTCCATACAAATATATTTGTGGGAAAGGCTATACCTGCCAAAGCATCACAAAATCACTTCAAAATCAATGACAAGCTGTTATAGTACAAACCAGAGGCCACAGTGCCATCTAGCGAACATTGCTAGTTTACTTCTCTAAGCTCATTTTCAGTCCTATAACAGAAAAGCATGATTTTTAGAACTTCATATAGTAAATAGAACAAATAAAACCAGCATATGAGACATAGTTTTTTTACTTTAGCTCATATGAATATTCTATAAATAATCTCATCTTGTGGCTGTTGTAGGTCTTATCATCATACTGTGCTTTGAGATTGTGCTTTAGTTTTATCAGTCTATAATCTATAGTAGTACTAACGACACTCATGTACCTAAAGTGCAGTTGCAAGCTGAGGATGGGATTTCTGTACTGAGTTAAAGGGTATTCAATCGTGCACTACCATTAACTTACACAGACTATCACCAAAACAATCCACTATCCATCTCTTAATGAAAATTAAGGTTTTATTATGATTTGCAGGAAAATCCCACTATATCAAGTTGTGATAAATTGCTCCCCCATACTAAGTCTGTTCATTTGTCTATGACTTGCACAAACTAAACACTTAAAAATCCTCAAAAATAATATAATAAAATTAGGGTATTGGGTTTAACGTACTATAAACTCCTCAAAGGCAGAATTGATGTCTGTGAAACTATGTAGTTTAATATTGTCTCATACAAGGCACTATAGACAATCAATGGATAATGGCAATTAAAATTTTACATTTATACAACTTAGAAAATAAACCAAAGAAATTATCTATATTTAGCATTGTTATCTCAAAATGATGTTGCTGAATGTATGAACTAATGAATCTGTAACATAATCTATTAAGAGTTCAGAGGGAATATATTCTCCAACTCCTTTGACTTGCCCAAATTAAATTCTGACCTATGATTCAATATTTTATTTGAAAGCAAAATAAAATAAAATGTGTTTTTCTCTTCCCAAAGAGAACAGAACTGAGCTAGAGAAAGAAATAATGGATTTTTTTTAAACAATATAATCTCATTCAATTTCGACAATCAAGGGCACTTACAGATCTTGATCACTTTTAATTTCCAATTACCCACAGTAGCAAAGACAGAAATAGCATGAACAAATGGAATTCCTATATCAGAGGAAATTGATTGACAGGTATTTATTAAGTCTCTATGACTATTTTTTAAAGTAATGAGCGCTTACTATGCCTTAGGCTCTATGCTAGATATTAGGGAGAATAAAGATAAGACATGGTCCCTGTCCTCAAGAAGGTGGCAATCTAATAGGGGGCTAAGACAGGTATAAAAATAACTAGAATACAAGGCATATAGCTAGGTATAAACAGAAGTGTTACAAAGTCCTAGAGGAAGAGAAAGACTCAGAAATTTCCTCAGGAAGCTAAGACTATCATTAGGAGCAAGGCTTTGAAAAAGGGAATTTCAAAAGGCAGGGATGTAGGGAAGAGGTAATTTGCAATGGAGAAGCATGGAAAAAGGTACAGAGGTAGAAAAGCACAGATCATGGTTAGGAAGCAGTAGGTACTCCAGTTGAAGACAAACATAGAACACATGTAAAGGAAATAAAATAGGATTATTTTATTTATAGATTATGGAGGACCTGAAGTACTAAGGAATTTGGTCTTTATTTACAGGGAGCTACTGAAGATTATTGAGCAAGATACAATAATCAGTTAGAAGATTGTTCCAATAGCCTTAGAGGTAATGAGGGCTTGGACTAGAGTAGTGAGGTGAAGATGGAAGAGGAGACAGCTGGCAAAAATACTGCAAAGGTAGAATTGACCAGACCTGGCACATGATTGAATATAGTGGGAGAAGAAGGAATCCATGAATTTAAGATTTCAATCTTAGATAGTTGGATATACTCAAAGACAGAAAAGTGGATGTTGGCTATGAGAGAGATCAGGATTAGAGATATAGATTTGGGAATGGAAAGTTGAAGCTAAGAAAAAAATTGCTGGACTACTAAGGGGAGAATGTACAAAAGAAAGAAAAGAAGGGACTAGAGAATAAATGCATTTAACAAATGTTTATTGAAAACTTACCATGTATCAAGCATGGTTGTGGGTGTTAGGGATAAAATGTTGAACAAGATAAACATAGTACCTGCCCTCATCCAACATTTATTTGGTGAAAAGAGACTAGACAGTAACAAAAATAGAAAAAGAATAGTCAGAGCAATAGGATTACAAGAAGATGTCATAGAAGCCAAAGACAAAGTTTCCATAAGGAAGAAGTGGTTAACACTGTTATATTGTCTTGTGCTAGAGAGATCAGAGGACAAGGAGGACTGAGAAAAGATCATTAGAATTGATCATTAAAAGGTCACTACCGATCTTCAAAAGAGCAGTTTATAGAATCATAGATGCAAAAATCATCAAGAGGGGAGTTGGCAGTGAGGCCAAAAACCTTAGAGTCATCCTTATCTCTCCTTTCTCTCCTAGCCTACATTTGGTATGTCAGAGAAGTCTGTGAGCTTTACCTTTATAATCTGTCCAGAGTCTGACCACTTCTCACCCCTGGCCCACGCCACCATTGTCTCTCTCTTTTTTTTTTTTTTTAGTTTTTTAATTTTTTATAAACAGAAACTTATTTCTCATAGTTCTAGAGGCTAGGAATTCCAAGATCAAAGGTGCCAGCAGATTCATTGTCTGGTGAGAGTCTGCTTCCCGGTTCATAGACCTCAGTCTTCACATTGCATCCTCACATGGTAGAAAGAAGAAGGGAGTTCTCTGGGGTCTTTTTTATAAGGTCCTAATCACCTCCCAAAGGCCTCACTCCTAATACCATCACCTTTGGGTTAGGATTTCAACACTTAAACTGAGGATTGCTAAGAATTCTTTAGAAGCTGATGACTAAAGAAGTGGGCAGCTTTTACCCAAGACAAAGAAACAAGACTAATTTTCTAATTTTTTTTTCTAATTAATATTGTAATTTTTTGGCTCTACTACTAATCTTGCCTTTTATTGTATTTTGACACCAACATTATTGAACCAACAATTGTAAGGGATTTAAATAAAAACAAAATGATCTACTAATTTCAATCCCTTAACTGTTATAAGCAACAAATTACTAATCACATACCTCACTACATTGAGTTTAAGAATAATTACCCTCAAAAACACAATTTATCCCAAAAGACAGACTGTTTGGTCATTGCTACCGACTGAATGTTTGTGTCCACCCACCCTCCACCCCCCAGTTTGCGTCCTATCAGCCAAGGACATAATCTAGGCAAGACTGTAAAGGTAGGAAATGAAAGAAGCCAAAGCCTCGAGGCCCCTTTGAACAAATTCCTCTAGCAATAAGCTATGAATATGTTCAGGTTGTTGTTTGCTTATTCTCAGGATGGGCAGAGGTTTTTCCTTGCTGGGGAGCTAAAGCTCCACATCCTTATCTTCCACAAACTTTAGGAAAACTAAAGAGAATTAATAGAATCCTAAAACTAAAATTAGCAAGGCTATCAGAAAGCTTCGAACTTTCATCGCCTTTAGTATTGCCATTGGCCTTGATGGCAATAAGATTTACTTGCTCAGGGACCCACAGATTATCTTCTCATGTGTTAACTACCCGCCCCCCACCCCCTGCATTTGAAAATTTTACTTCCAATCCTGGGTTCCATCCATGACAGACTAACATGAATAAATACTACAAGTGATTTATGATGCCTCCAGAATTATCATTAGCAGGTTCAAGCCGTATTTCCAAAATACCTACTTAAACAGACCCTTCCTGATCTAAAACTTGTAGATTTAGTCATCTGGAAAAGACAGCAGAATAAAACTGCCCTTGGACATTGATGGAAAGGATCTTATCAGGTACTGTTAACAATGGACATAATGGTAAAATTGTAAGGTAATGATGTTGGATCCATGGTTTCCAACTAAAAAGATGTACTTTTTCCTGATTGCTGGATATTCATTCTATCATCATCTCTTGCCTAGATTATTTCAATGGCCTCCTAACTGGCCTCCCTGTTTCCACCCTTGCTCTCACCCCAGTCTATTCAACACAGTGGCAAGAGTGATCTGATTAAAATTCAAGTCAGATCATGTCAGTCTTCTGCCCAAAACCCCCCAGTGGCTCCCCATCTCACTTAGAGTTAATGACATAAATCCTTACAATGAACTACAATGTCTTTCTTACATGATCTGTTCCCCTACTACTTCCCTAATATTCCCTCTGCTTCAGCCACACTAATCTCTTTGCTGTTACTCAAATACCCTAGGTATACTCCTACCTCCATAGCCTTTGCACTTACTATTCTCTCTATCTGGAATGCTCTTTTTTCAAATATCCACATAGGCAGATCCCTCGTTTCCTCATGGCTGTTAGCCCACAGCCAATCTTCCTCAGCAAAAAGAGGAGGTTTGGCAACAGATGTTAGCTCAGGGCTAATCTTCCCTACATACACAAAAAAATTATATGAAATTCAAATTTCAATGTTCCTAAATACAAAGTGTTATTGGAACATAGCCATGCCAGTTTGTTTACATATGGTCTGTGGCTGCTTTCATGGTACAACAGCAGAGTTGAGTAGTTGCAACAGAGACTGTATGGCCTAGAAAACCTAAAATATTTACTATCTGGTTCTTTACAAAAAATTTGCTGGCCTCTGTAATATACCATAATATTTATCTTCTTATTGTCTGTCTCTCCTAGTGGAATATAAACTCCATAGTGGTAGGGGTTTTTGTCTATTTTGTTCATTACTATATCCCCAATGGACAGTACTTAACATGTAGTAGACAGTCAATATTTTTTGAAAGAATGAATACTGAAAAAATATAGGCAGTAGTTTTAGGTTAGAAAATTTGGTGATGAAAGGAAGGACAAAGAGACAACTGTAATTTCAGGAGGATGATAAGGTCGAAGGAAGGTTTTTGGATAAAGAAGACCTTAAAATAATTATAGTGACAGAGGAAAGAAATAGCAGAGAGAAAAAGATTAAAGACCTAGGGTTGAGATTTGTAGTGAAGGTCCCCAGAGAAAGTTACTTCTTTCTTAGAGAGAAGAAAGAAGAAAGGACAGCTAAGGAGGAGAGAAGTTGATGAAATTCATGTTGGTGGCTACGAGCTCAGAATATTACAAGATAAGGTTTTCTGCTAAAAAGAAGGATAAGGCATGTGGGCTTAAGGACAAAAAATATTTTGGGAGGTGACATCAGCAACATAGCAGAGTGAGCTGTTCCCTTTGTCTCTCCCCCTTTGAATTACAACTAAATGGACATTCATTGATCAGGAGAGGATACCCACACAGCACATCAGGATGCCTGAGAGACCCACGCAGCTATACCTCTGAAGGTGGATGGACTACCCCCTGGGGAGGTGGTGGAGATGGGTGAGCACTCTCTGGCCCCCAGGCAGCCCAGTGCACGCATGCAACTGCTCTCCCAGCTGGAGCGCTCATAGCACCACCATGGCCCCGAGGGTGGGAGCGTGCCTTGGCGTGACTGCAGAAACAGGTGATGGCAGCCCTGAGCCCCTGTGTGATCACTTCCCTGTCCAGTGGGAGAGTCCTCAGGGCTGTGCAGTTCACAGGGAGCAGATCAAGCTCAGACCCAGTGGGGAAGCCCCACCCACCAAGCACAAAGACTTGTGTGACCTAGGAGCAGATAGCGGCAGAGCTACAAGCCTGAAAGAATGAGCTCCCAGCTGCCTTGAACTCCCATGGTACAGCTGTGGCCCTGAAGGGGAGAGCATGACTCGGCAGGACTGTGGGAGGAGGTGGCAGCAGCCCTGAGCCTCCATGTGATCACTCTCTCGTCCAGTAGGAGAGTCCACAGTCCCCTGGTGGTCCCAGGGAGTGGCTCAGACTAGGACCCAGTGGGGAGGCCCCACCCACCAAGCACAACAACTGGTGCGACCTAGGAGCAGATCTAGGAGCAGACGGCAGCAAAGCTGTGGCCTGGGCAAACAAGCTCCCAGGTGCTGCAAATGCCCATAGCACTGCTGCAGCCCCGAAAGGAGGAGAGTGACTTGGCAGGACTGTGGGTGCAGGCAGCAGCAGTCCTGAGCCCCTGTGTGATCACTCTCTCATCCAATGGGAGAGTCCACAGTCCCACCACAGTCCCACAGAGTGCCTCTGGCTCAGACCAAGTGGGGATGTCCCACCCACCAAGTACAATGGCTGGTATGACCTAGGAGCAGATGGCAGCTGAGCTGCAAGTACAGGTGAACCGAACGAGCTCCCAGCTGCTGTGAACACTCACAGTACCACTGTGGCCCCAAAGGGGGAAGCGCATCTCAGCAGGACTGTGGGAGCAAGTGGCAGCAGCCCTGAGCCCCCACATGACTGCTTTCCCATTCAAGTGGGAGACCCAACAGGGCCACTGCAATCCCAAGCAGTGGCCCAGGTTTCGACAGGCACAGCTGACAGGGATCACAGCAGGTTCAGATTACCCATATCCTGCCGCCCCCAGTGGTGGCAGGTGGAACTTGCAACCAAATACTAGCACTATGTGCTGGCACAAATGCACTCCATCAAATGGTATAAAGAAATATATTAATACTCCAGACCAGAAGGAAAAAGACAAACACCCAGAAATCAATACTGAAGGCACAGAAATCTACAATCTAAATGACAGAGAATTCAAAACAGCCATCATAAAAAAATTCAGCGAGGTACAAGAGAATTCACAAAAACAGTTCAATGAAATCAGGAACCAAATTAATGAACAGAGGGAATTCTTCACAAAAGAGATTGAAACTATAAAGAAAAACCAATCAGAAATGTTGGAGATGAAAAACACAATGGATGAGATAAAGAAAAATCTGAAGTCCTTAAATAACAGAGCTGACATTATGGAGGATAAAATTAGCAATCTAGAGGACTGGAATACAGAAATGCTTCAGATGGAGGAGGAGAGAGAACTAAGACCAAAAAGAAATGAAGAAATTCTCTGAGAAATATTCTACTCAATTAGGAAATGTAACATAAGGATTATAGGTATTCAAGAGGGAGAAGCGAGGGAGAAAGGAGCAGAGAGGTTGTTCAAAGAAATAATAGCTGAGAACTTCCCAAACCTGGAGAAGGAGCTGGAATTACATGTAGATGAAGCCAATCGAACTCCTAATTATATCAATATAAAAACATCTTCTCCAAGGCATATATTAGTAAAGCTGGCAAAAGTCAATGACAAAGAAAAAATATTAAGGGCAGCAAGGCAGAAGAAAATAACCTACAAAGGAACCCCTATCAGGCTGTCAGTGGATTTATCAGCAGAAACCTTACAGGTTGGAAGAGAGTGGAATGATATATTCAAAATTCTGAAAGACAAAAACTTGCAGCCAAGAATACTATATCCAGTGAAAATATCCTTCAGATACGATGGAGAAATAAACACTTTCCCAAACAAAAGCTGAGGGAGTTCATTGCCACAAGACCCTCCCTACAAGATTTGATCAAGAAGGCCCTCATACATGAAAAAAAAGAGGAAAGGGTTTACAAAGCCTTGAGCAAAGAGATAAGCAGACAAAAAATCAGAAAATTGCAACTCTCTATCAGAACAGATTAGCAAACACTTAATCATAACTCTAAAGATAAAAGGAAGGAAAACATCAAAAATAAAGATAATCACTTCATTTTAACCACAAATTCACAACACATAATGGAATAAGTTGTGACAACAACAACTTAGAAGGGGAAAGGGAAAGGGAAAGGGATGAAACCGCTTAGACTAAGAGAATGAGAGGCTATCAGAGAATGGACTATCTCATCTACAAGATATTTTATACAAACCTTATGGTAACCACTAAACATAAAATCAGAACAAAGACACAAACGAAAAATCAAGAGAAAACTGAGAAAACCATCATAGAGAGCCATCAAACTCAATTTGCAGTCTGAATACACGGGATGAGAAACAAGGGACATAAAGAACAACTGGAAAACAAGTGATAAAATGGCAGCATTAAGCCCTCATATATCAATAATCACTCTAAATGTAAATCGATTGAATTCCCCAATCAAAAGACACAGAGCACCTGGATGGATTAAAAAACAAGACCCAACGTTATGCTGCCTTCAGGAAACACATCTCAGCTCTAAAGACAAACACAGGCTTAGAGTGAAGCCGTGGAAGATGATACTCCAAGCTAATGGCAAACAAAAGAAAGCAGGTGTTGCCATACTTATACCAGACAAAGCAGACTTCAAGATAAAAAAGACAATGAGAGACAAAGAAGGACAGTATATAATGATAAAAGGGACACTCCATCAAGAGGACATAACACTTATAAATATATATATATATATGCACCCAACATGGGAGCACCAAAGTACATAAAGCAACTATTAACAAACCTAAAAGGAGATATTAAGAGCAACACAATAAGAGTGTGGGACCTTAACACTCCACTGTCATCAATGGATAGATCAACCAGACAGAAAGTCAACAAGGAAATAGTGGAAATAAATGAAAAACTAGATCAGATGGACTTAATAGATATATATAGAACACTCCATCCCAAATCAGCAGAATACACATTCTTCTCAAGTGCACATGGAACATTCTCAAAAATAGACCATATGTTGGGAAACAAGGCAAGCCTCAATAAATATAAGAAGATTAAAATCATATCAAGCATCTTTTCCGACCATAATGCTATGAAAGTAGAAATCAACTACAAGAAAAAAGCTGGGAAAGTGACAAACATGTGGAGATCAAACAACATGCTACTGAACAACCAATGGATCATTGAAGAAATTAAAGGAGAAATCAAAAACTATCTGGAGACAAATGAAAAAAAAACCATACCATCTCATATGGGATGCAGTAAAAGTGTTCCTGAGAGGGAAATTCATAGCAATACAGGCCCACCTTAACAAACAAGAAAAACCTCAAATAAGCAATCTTAAACTACACCTATCAGAACTAGAAAAAGAACAAAGTCCAAAGTCAGAAGAAGGAGGGAAATAACAAAAATTAGAGCAGAAATAAATGAAATTGAAGCCAAAAAAATAGTAGAAAGGATCAATGAAACTAAGAGCTGGTTCTTTGAGATGATAAATAAAATTGACAAACTCTTAGCCAGACTCACCAAGAAAAAAAGGGAGAAGGCTCAAATAAATAAAATTAGAAATGAAAGAGGAGAAATTACAATGGATCACAGAAATACAAAGGATTATAAAAAAATACTATGAAAAACTATATGCCAATAAATTGGACAATCTAGAAGAAATGGATAAATTCTTAGATTCATACAATCTCCCAAAACTGAACCAAGAAGAAATAGAGAATCTGAATAGACCAATCACAAGTAAAGAGATTGAAACAGTAATCAAAAATCTCCTCCAAAATAAAAGTCCAGGACCAGATGGATTCTCTGGAGAATTCTACCAAACATTCAAAGAAGATTTAGTACCTATTCTCCTCAAACTACTCAAAAAATTTGAAGAAGATAGAACACTTCCTAATACATTTTACAAGGCCAACATCACCCTGATCCCAAAGCCAGACAAGGACAACACCAAGAAGGAAAACTACAGGCCAATATTGTTGATGAACATAGACGCAAAAATCCTCAAGTAAATATTGGCAAACTGAATACAGCAATACATCAAAAGGATCATACACCATGATCAAGTGGGATTTATACCAGGGACACAGGGATGGTTCAATAACTGCAGATCAATCAATGTGATACACCACATTAACAAAATGAGGAATAGAAACCATATGATCATCTCAACAGACACTGAGAAAGCATTTGAGAAGATCCAACATCCATTTATGATAAAAATTCTCAATAAAATGGGTGTAGAAGGAAAGTACCTCAACGTAATAAAAAGACCATATATGACAAACCCACAGCCAACATCATACTCAATGGGGAAAAATTGGAAGCCATCCCTCTGAGATCAGGAACAAGACAAGGGTGACCACTCTAACCACTCTTATTCAAGATAGTACTGGAGGATTTGGCCAGCGCAATGAGGTAAGAAAAAGAAATAAAACGAATCCAAATTGGCAAGGAGGAAGTGAAACTCTCACTGTTTGCAGACGATGTGATTTTATATATAGAAAATCCTAAAGAATCCATGGGAAAACTATTAGAAATAATCAACAACTACAGCAAAGTTGCAGGATAGAAAATCAACTTAAAAAATCAGTTGCATTTCTATACTCTAATAACGAACTAACAGAAAGAGAACTCAAGAATACAATCCCATTTACAATCGCAACAAAAAGAATAAAATGTCCATGAATAAATTTAACCAAGGAGGTGAAAGACCTATACAATGAAAACTATAAGACATTATTGAAAGAAATCAATGATGACATCAAGAAATGGAAAGATATTCCATGCTCATGGATTGGAAGAATAAACACAGTTAAAACATCCATATTACCTAAAGCGATCTACAGATTCAAAGCAATACCAATCAGAATCCCGATGACATTCTTCATGGAAATAGAACAAAGAATCCTAAAATTATATGGGGCAACAAAAGACCCCGAATAGTGAAAGCAATCCTGAGAAAAAAGAACAAGGTTGGAGGCACCACAATCCCTGACTTCAAAATATACTACAAAGCTATAGTAATCAAAACAGTAATCAAAAACAGTAATCAAAACTGTTTTGTGTGTACAAAAACAGACACACAGATCAATGGAACAGAATTGAAAGCCCAGAAATAAAACCACACATAAAGGGACAGCTAATCTTTGACAAAGGAGCTAAGAACATACAATGGAGAAAGGCAAGTCTCTTCAATAAATGGTGGGAAAACCGGACAGCAACATGCAAAAGAATGAAGGTAGACCTTTACACAAAAATTAACTCAAAATGGATTAAACACTTGAAGGTAAGATGTGAAACCATAAAACTCTTTGACATTCACCTTTGAAGGATTTTTTGGAATACCATATCTACTCAGGCAAAAGAAACAAAAGAAAAAATAAACAAATGGGACTTCATCAAACTAAACAGCTTCTGTAAAGCAAAAGAAACCATGAACAAAATTAAAGACAACCCACCAACTGGGAGAAAATATTTGCAAATCATATATCCGACAAGGGGTTAATCTCCAAAATATATAAAGAACTCATACAATTCAACAACAAAAAAACAAACAACCCCATCAAAAAATGGACAGAGGAGATGAACAGACCCAAAGAAGATATATGGATGGCCAACTGGCACATGAAAAGATGTTCAACATCACTAATCATCAGAGAAATGCAAATCAAAACTACAATGAGATATCCCCTTACACCTATTAGAATGGCTATAATTACCAGGACAAAAAACAAGACATGTTGGAGAGGATGTGGAGAAAACGGAGCCCTCATACACTGTTGGTGGGAATGCAACTGGTACAGCCGCTATGGGAAACAGTATGGAGATTTCTCAAAAAATTGAAAATTGAAATACCATATGACCCAGCTATCACACTACTGGGTATTTATCCAAAGAACATGAAATCAACAATTCCAAGAGACTTATGCACCCCTGTGTTCACTGCAGTATTATTCACAATAGCCAAGACGTGGAAGCAACCCCAGTGCCCATTGACTGACAGACGGATAAAGATGTCGTATCTATATATACAATGGAATACTACTCAGCCATAAAAAAGGCAAGATGGTCCCATTTGCAACATGGATGAAACTTGAGGGCATTATGTTAAGTGAGATAAGCCAGACAGGGAAAGACAAACACCATATGATTTTACTCATATGTGGAAGATAAACAAATTCATGGACAAAGAGAACAGATTAGTAGTTACCAGAGGGGAAAGGGGTTTGGAAGTGGGCATAAGGGGTAAAGGGGCACATATATATGATGACTGACAAATAATAATGTACAACTGAAATTTCACAATGTTATACACTATTATGATATCAATAAAAGAAAAAGATAAGAAATAACAAGTGCTGCAGAGGATGTGGAGAAAAGGGAACTCTCATACACTGCTGGTGGAAATACGAACTGGTACAGCCACTATGGAAAAAAGTATGGAGATTTCTCAAAAAACTCAAAAATAGAAATACGATATGATCCAGCTATTGCACTTCTGGGTATTTATCCAAAGGACACGAAAAAAACTAGTTTGAAAAGATACTTGCACCCCTATATTCAGTACAGCATTATTCACAACAGTCAAGACTTGGAAGCAACCTAGGTGCCCATCAATGGATGAATGGATAAAGATGTGGTATATCTATATACAGTGGAATATTACTCAGCCATAAAAAAGATGAAATCATATCTATGGCAACAACATGGATGGATCTTGAGAGTATTACACTAAGTGAAATAAGTCAGACAGAGACAGACAAATACCATACGATTTCACTCATACGTGAAAATAAACTCATAGATACAGGGAATAGATTGATGGTTACCAGAGGGGAATGGGGTGGGAGTAGGGTGAAAGAGGTAAAGGAGTATATATGTATGGTGATGGATGTAAACTAGACTTCTGGTGGTGAGCATGATGCAGTCTATACAGAAGTCAAAATATAATAATGTACTCCCGAAAATTTACACAATGTTATAAACCAATGTGACCTCAATAAAAAAAACAAAACAAAACAAAACAAAAAACTTTTTGGAATCACCATTGTGGGGAATATGATACACAGTCAACAAGAATCAGTTTTATTAAATGTCTAGCTGGAAAACCATGAAATTTTAGCAGATCCAATAAACACGGTCTCACAAATCTTAACAATGTTCAAATAGTTCGAGGGAAGGAGTGAAAAAAGCAATGAAAATTAACAAGGCTATAGTAAAATATGATGGATTGTGTAATTTTTTTCACCTTTCTCTGTCTCCTATAGGAGAGCATTCCTTACATATGGAGGGTATCAAATCAATGTCTGCTCAGTTCAAGACAGAAAGGATGAAATGGAGAAATGCACTAATAGTAATCAACAAGGTTACCTTGAACTTATTCAAAATAACCTTTGGCTTCACCACCAAACTGGCCTTAAATGATATAATCACACATAGGACCTGCTTGGTTTCCTGCTCTCTTCATCTTCCCCCTCCTCACTACTAACACCATTTAAACTCCCAGTTATAGGTTCAGTCCTATACTAAGCTCTAGGATCAAACTTGACATTAGTTAGAAAAGATTAGGAGGCACTGCTTCAAATCTTGGAAGACTGTATCTAGTCACTTTATATTCTTCTTCTGGTAATTGTATTCCAGTCTTGCTCTCTATGCCTGAGCTCCACTTTTAAAAACAGCCTCATATCCCAGTTCCTTTAGGTTTGGAGCTCTACCTTGCTCTTCCTAGTCTGTCTGCATATACCCCCAATGCCTCAAAGATTCGAGTCGTGCCTGAGTCCAAATCTCTATGGTTGAAGACCTGTTTCCTCTTGATATGCTTATGTGATGCCAACTACCGGTGTGCCTAATTCATGGAATATTTCCAACACTTAGATTTCCCTCATTGCCATGATCTGCTTATCTGCCCTTTATGATACCCTGAGGCCAGCAACTTGGTTGAATCAAAGGCAACTGTCTTGTTCATCTCTGTAACTCCAGAGACTAGCACAGTGCCTCACACTGTGCTCTTTCTTTCTATCTTGAGTAACTGATTAGATATCCTTCCTTAGTTTGCAGATGAATCCATTCCCCCAACTGTCATGTCTAGCTCCAGGTCCAGGTCCTCACCAATCTGCCAGGCCAATATAAATCATGGAAGTTACAAAAGCTTTGTGATCACCTTCTTTACAAGTCTTTAAGTAAGCAGTAGGTAACTATCTTTCTGAAATAGTTAATGGTATCCTGTACAGAAATATATAATAAATTAGGTAACAAAAGCTGTGTGATAATCTTCTTTTCACGTCTTTAAGTAAACAGTAGTCAACTATCTTTCTGAAACACTTAAATGCTAGCCTATGCAGAAATATGACGGATTAATTAATATTTCAACTTCTCTTCTAGGACTATGAATTTATAACATACAAACTAAATGGTAAATAGTCTTTTGAGAATAAATCTAAAGTATTTAGTCAGATAAACAACCCTTCAAAGAAAACAAATCTTCAAAGAAAATGTCTGGAATTACAACTCTTAATCACATGTTTTCCCCTAAACTTGTCATTAAAACTTGAAAAGCAACAAAAACTTTCATATTTTATCAGGGTCCACACTCACCCTTCCTGCTTTTTGTCCTTCCATGAACCAATACCCACCCACCTCCATTTGTGCATACTACATGATACCCAAAGGAAGAAATGTCTCAATTGTTTTGGAAAGTATGAATAGCTCTATTCTTAAGTTTTTATCTCTTTTACCTTCTAGAATTTTGTCCTGATAAGAAATGAATTGCTGAACATTTTTTAGAGTGGTTGCAAAGGCAAGAGATAATCCAGAAAATAAAAGAATGACCATTTCATCCAAGTATTTGCTCTCACACTGAATGCTTGACCAAAAAATGTGTACCTTAAAATTTAGTCTGCTTCAAAGGACAATACTGCAGATGGTTAGTAGCAAATAATTTTGTTCAGGCGTTCCAATGATATATTACCCTCTAGAACAGGGTGCAAAAAATAAACAGCAAGTAGTGGAATTAATGATCTTCCAAATTCTCTCTCCTTTTGGGAAGTTCCACTCATTAATGTTTACAGTGTGCAGATCAGGAAAATACCAATTTGACTTTATCTTATATGAAGGAACTCTCAGACATCCTAACCTAACAGCCAAGAAGTCACACCACTGCACCTATCTCTCTCATTTACTGCCTTTGAAAAACAGGTAAATCAAAGAACCTTGTCAAGTTGTTTCAAATGCAGGTAACAGGAAGCCATGTTCCTCTGCAGCTTGGCCAAGTCCGGATTCATTTGATCAGATGCATACAATCTCAGAGAATAATAGTACCAGTGTAAGGTATCAGCGTAATTTTGTACCTAAAGTTTAAAAATAAATAACAAAATCACAGAGATATCTCTACATTTGATCCTAATTTTTCCAACTCACCCCTAGAAACAAACAAAAAATGGTATTTTGTTTTTAGGCAACCAAAACACAATACCCTCTTTAGTTGAGTTCTAAGTGCAGTTTATTATCACTCTTGATTAGTGTAAGTTATAGATAAAGTGTCAATCAATATTCTCTCTTTTCCCCCTACATTAGAAAACTCACAGAAACCATCAACAAAATGAAAAGGCAACGTGCTGAACAGGGTAAAATATTTGCAAATCATATATCTGATAAGGGGTTAATATCTAAAGAACTCATACAACTCAATAGTAAAAGAAGATACAATTTTAAAAACGGGCAGAGGAAATGAATAGATATTTTTCCAAAGACATACAAATGGCCAATAAGTACATGAAAAGGTGTTAAACATCACTAATCATCAGGAAAATGCAAATCAAAACCATAATGAGATATCACCTCACACCTGTTAGAATGGCTATCATCAAAATGAAAAGAGATAACAAATACTAGCAAGGAAGTGGAGAAAAGGGAAACTTTGAACACTGTTAGTTGGAATGTGAACTGGTATGGCCACTATGGAAAACAGTATGGAGGTTTCTCAAGATGTTAAAAATAGAACTACCAAGGGCCAGCCTGGTGGCGTAGCAGTCAAGTTCGTGCGCTCTGCTTCAGCGGCCCGGGGTTCGCTGGTTCAGATCCCGGGCGTGGACCAATGCACTGCTTGTCAAGCCATGGTGTGGCGGCATCCCATATAAAGTGGAGGAAGATGGGCACAGATATTAGCCCAGGGGCAATCTTCCTCAGCAAAAAGAGGAGGACTGGCAATGGATGTTAGCTCAGGGCTAATCTTCCTCACACACCCCCACACAAAAATAGAACTACCATACAATCCAGCAATCCCACTTCTGGATATATATCCAAAGGAAATGAAATCATTATCTCGAAGAGATATCTGTACTCCCATGTTCATTGCAGTTTTATTCACAATAGCCAAGGTATGGAAACAACCTAAATGTCCTTTTACCGATGAATGGATAAAGAAAATATGGTATATGTATACAGTGCAATATTATTCAGCCATAAGGAAGAGGGAAATCCTGCCATTTGTGACAACATGAATGAACCTGGAGGACATTATGCTAAGTGAAATAAGCCAGACAGAGAAAGACAAATATGTAAGGTATCACTTACATGTGGAATCTTAAAAAAAACAAGAAAAAGAAAAGTTGAACTCATAGAAATGGAGAGTAAAATGATGGTTGCCAGGGGCTGGGGGGTGAGGGAAATGGGGAGATGATGGCAAAAGGGAACAAAAGTTCAGTTATAAGATGAAAAAGGTCTGAAGATCTAATGTACAGCATAGTGACTATAGTTGATAATACTGGATTGTATAATTGAATTTTTCTAAGAGAGTAGAACTTGAGTGTTCTCACCAGAAAAAAAAAAGGTAAATATGTGTGAGGTGATGGATGTGTTAATTAAATCGATTGTTAGAACCCTTTCACAATGTATACGTATATCATATCATCATATTGTACACTTTAATTATATTATAATTTTGTCAATTATACCTCAATAAAGCTAAAAAAAATTTCACACGTGGGATGAAGAATCTAAGAGGGTGGTGAACCACCCTAGAAAACTCAAAATACAATTTAAAAGTTATTAACATGATGATAAAAATTTTAAAAGAGAACAGCCATATTTCACCATGCTAATACAGCTATTTTCATTTTTCTACATTCCATTTTAACTTTTTCCTTTCGTATTTTTATATAGTTGTAATCATAGCTTATATTAGAATTTCATGTTCTATTCTTTCCCCTTAACTTTTTTTTTGTAAATACTAATCTATGTTGCTATGTAGTCTTCACAGTTGTCAATTTAAGGAATATATAACATTCAATTAAGTTAATATACCATGATTTTCTTAATCTTGGATATTTAGTTAATGTCCAGGGTTTTTACTATTATAATTAAATGCTGCTGTGTTTTTGAACAAAAATATTTTTTTTACTTTTGAGGCACTTTAAAATTTTCAATGGTAACAAGCTATTAGGAAAAATCTGATAGAAATAAACTGGATAACTTTTTTTTTTTAAAGATTTTATTTATTTATTTTTCCCCCCAAAGCCCCAGTAGATAGTTGTATGTCATAGCTGCACATCCCTCTAGTTGCTGTATGTGGGACTCGGCCTCAGGATGGACGGAGAAGTGGTGCCTCGGTGCGCGCCCGGGATCCGAACCCGGGCCACCAGCATCGGAGCGCGCACACTTAACCACCAAGCCACGGGGCCAGCCCTGGATAACTTTTTTTAAGCTAAAAAAATTCAGATTTCTCATGCACATCAGGTTAAGGTAGATGAGTCCCATATCAAGAAGTTGGGATACTTCAGTTTTCAATGAAGAACAGGAGTAATCAAGACCTGAAAGGCAAAAACTGCACTCTTCAATTAGAAACAACTGTGCTGAGTAGGTACAACACTGCCTTTGACTATTTAGAATTAAAATTACATTCTCCAGAGTTGAAAGTGAGAGTTTAAAAAATCATTCTGCAAGACTGGAAAATGAGGGAAAAGAAGAAGACTCAATAGGAGAAGGGAATTCGGAAGTAATTTTTCACCTGCTCATTAAGGAAATAGATACAGGCCCTCTAAAAGAAAACAAGGACACCATTCTATTTTGCAGCACCTAACCTTAAGGTGTAAAACAAGACATTTTTGGAGCTGGCCTGGTGGCGTAGTGGTTAAATTTGTGTGCTCTGCTTCAGCAGCCCGGGATTTGCAGGCTTGGATCCTGGGCGCGGACCTATGCACCACAGGCGTCCCACATATAGGGTAGAGGAAGACGGGCACAGGTGCTAGCCCAGGGCCGATCTTCCTCAGCAAAAAGAGGAGGATTGGTAACAGATGTTAGCTGAGGGCTAATCTTCCTCACCAAAAAACAAAAACAAAAACAAGATGTTTTGATATATATATACATTGTGAAATGATCACCACAATTAAGCTAATTAACTTACCATCACCTCACACAGTTACTTTTTTTTTTGTGGTGAGAACACTGAAGATTTACTCTCTTAGCAAATTTCAAGTATACATTATTATAACTATAGACACAATGCAGTATGTTAGGTCTCTATAACTTATTCATCTGATAACTGAAAGTTTATATCCTTTGACTAACATATCCCCAATTCCCCCAACCCCCAACCACCAAATCCTGATAACTACCATGCTACTCTCTGTTTCTATGAGTTCGACTTTTTTAGATTCCACATATAAATGAGATCATGCAGTACAGTCATGCACTGCATAACGATATTTTGGTCAACGACAGACTGCATATACAATGATGGTCTCATAAGAGTAGTACCACATAGCCTAGGTGTGTAGCAGGCTATACCATCTAGGTTTGTGTAAGTACACTCTATGATGTTCACACAATGACGAAATAGCCTAACAATGCATTTCTCAGAACGTATCCCCATCATTAACTAACACATGACTGGATTTGTCTCTGTGTCTGGCTTATTTCACTTAGCAAAATGTCCTCCAGGTTCATCCATGTTGTCACAAAAGGCAGGTTTTCCTGTAAATTGCTTTGGGTAGTGTGGACATTTTAACAATATTAATTCTAATGAACAAGGGATATCTTTCCATTTATTTGTGTTTTCTTCAATTTCTTTCATCAATGTCTTATAGTTTTCAGTGTACAGATCTTTCATCTCTTTGGTTAAATTTATTCCTAAGTATTTTTTTGTTTTAGATGCTATTGAAAATGGGATTGTTTTCTTAATTTCTTTTTTGAATAGGTCATTGTTAGTGTATAAAAAAGGAACTGATTTTTGTATCTTGACTTTGTATCCTGCAACTTTACTGAATTTATTCGTTCTAACAGATTTTTGGCAGAGTCTTTAGGGTCTTCTATATATATAGGATCATGTCATCTGCAAACCAAGACAATTTACTTCCTTTCCAATTTGGATGGTTTCTTGTTTCTTTTCCTTGCCTAATTGCTCTGGTTAGGACTTTTAGTACTATTGAATAGAAGTGGTGAGAATGAGCATCCTTGTCTTGTTCCTGATCTTGGAGGAAAAGTTTCTAACTTTTGAGTATGATGTTACCTGTGGGCTTGTCATACATGGCCTTTATTATGTTGAGGTACATTCCTTCTATACCTAATTTATTGAGAGGTTTCATAACGAAAGGATGTTGAATTTTGTTAAATTTTTCTTTCTACATCTATTGAGATGATCATATGATATTTGTCCTTCATTCTGTCAAACATGGTGTATCATATTTATTGATTTGCATATGTTGAACCATCCTTGCATTCCAGGGATAAATTCCACTTGATCATTGTGTATGATCCTTTTAATGTGCTGCTGAATTCAGTTTGTTAGTACTTTGTTGCAAGTTTTTGATCTATGTTCATCAGGGATATTGGCCTGTAGTTATCTTTTCTCGTAGTGTCCTTGTCTGGTTTTGGTCTCAGGGCAATGCTGGCCTGATAAAATGAGTTTGGAAGTGTCTAAGATGAGTTTGATTTTGAGAAGGATTGGCATTAATTCTTCTTCAAATGGTAGGATTCACCAGTGAAACCATCTGGTCCTGGGCTTTACTGTGTTGGGAGATTTTTGATTAATGATTCAATCTCCTTAGTCATTATTGGTCTGTTCAGATTTTCTATTTCTTCATGATTCAGTCTTGGTGGGTTGTATGTTTGTAGGAATTTATCCATTTCTTATACGTTGTTTAATTTGTTGGCAGATCAGTTCACAGTAGTCTCTTATGATCTTTTGTACTTCTGTGGTATCAGTTGTAATGTCTCCTCTTTCATTTCTAATTTCATTTATTTGAGTCCATTCTCTTTTTTTCTTGGTTAGTCTAGCTAAAGATTTTTCAAAAAACTCACTCTTATTTTTGTTGAAATTTTCTGTTGTTTTGTTTTTCTGGTCTTTATTTCATTGATTTCTGCTCTGATTTTGTTATTTCCTTCCTTCTGCTATCTTTGGATTTAGTTGGTTCTTCTTTTTATAGTTTCTTAGTTGTGAAGTTAGGTTGTGTATTTGAGATCTTTCTTTTTTGTTAACACAGGTATTTATCATTATAAACTTCCATTTTAGAACTACTTGTGCTGCATCCCATAAGTTTTTGTATGCTGTGTTTCCATTTTTGTTTGTCCCAAGATTTTTTGAATTTCCTTTTGATTTCTTCTTTCACCCACTGATTGTTCAAGAGTATATTGTCTAATTTCTATCTATTTGTGAATTTTCCAATTTTCCTCCTGTTATTGATTCCATTTTGAGTTAATTTTTGTATAAAATGTTGGGTGTAGGTCAAGATTATTTTTTTTGCCTGTGGATGTCCAATTGCTCCAGCAACATTAATTGAAAAGACCATTCTTCCTCCATTGAATACTTTTGCACTTTGCTGAAAATCAGTTGAGCATATTTTCACAGGATTATTTTGGAGTTCTCCATTGTGTTCCATTGATCTATGTGTTTACCTCTAACAATACCACACAGTCTAGATTACTGCAGCTGTATAGTAAGTCTTGAAATCAGGTCAAGTGATTCCTCCCACTTTAATCCTCTTTCTCAGAAGTGTTTTAGATATTTTCATTCCTCTGTTTTTATGTATAAATTTTATTGTTTTGTTTTGTTTCTGAGCTAACATCCGGTGCCAATCCTCCTCTTTTTTTTTTGCTGAGGAAGATCAGCCCTGGGCTAATAAATGTGCCCATTTTCCTCTACTTTATATGAGACACTGCCACAGCATGGCTCGACAAGCAGTGCATCGGTGTGTGCTCTGGATCCGAAACTGTGAACCTGGGCTACCAAAGCAAAGCACACGCACTTAACCACTATGTCACTGGGCTGGCCCCTCAGTATAAATTTTAGAGTAATCTTCTCCCTATATATTATTTATTATCTTTTTGCTTGTAACATATATGTATCTTCACATTTAAAGTACGTTTCTTTTAAGCAGTCCATAAAGTTGGGTCTTGTTTTTGTACCCAATTTGACAATATTACTTTGTCACTGTGGTGCCAAGGTCATTTTCATTTAATGTGATTTTACATACACTGAGATTTTAATCTATTATTTTGCTATTTGTTTTCTTTTTGCCCCATCTAAATTTGCTTCCTCTTTCCTCTTTTTCTGCCGTCTCTTAGATTCTTAAGTATTTTTTATGATTTTATTTTGTCTCCTTTCTTGGATTATAGATCCTGCTTTCAATCCTTTTGGATATATAGCCAGAAATGGAACTGCTGCCTCATATGATAATTCTATTTTGAATTTTTTGAGAAACCACCATACTGCTTTCTATAGGGGCTGCACTATTTTACATTCTTACCAATTACTTTCAATTTTAAACAATATTTGTGCTGGGCATAGAATTCTAGGTTGACTTTTTTTCTTTCATTATTTTAAAGATGTTGCTCCACGGTGTTCTTGCTTGCATTGCTTCCAATGAGAAATCTGATGTTCTCCTTAATTTGTTCCTCTGTATGTAAGGTGTCTGGCTGATTTAAGATATGCTCTTTATCATTGCTTTTGAGCAATTTGATTATTATGTGCCTTGGTTTAGTTTTATTTGTGTTTCTTGTGTGTAGGGTTTGCTAAGCTTTTTGAATCTGTGGGTTTAGAGTTTTCATTAAGTTTTAAAAGTTTTCACTCATTATTTCTTCAAATATCTATTCTCTCCCTCCTCATTTGGGGATTCCAATTACCTATATCTTAAGCTACCTAAAGTTTTTCCATCACTCACTAATGCTCTTTTAATTTTTTTAGTTTCTTTTTTTTCCTCTGTGGTTCATTTAGGATGGCTTCTATCGCTATGCCTTCAAGTTCACTAATCTTTTCTTCTGCAATGTCTAATCTGATTTTAATACTATGCAATATATTTTTCATCCTAGAAATAGTTTTCATCCCTAGAAGTTTGATTGGGGTCTTTTATATCTTCCATGTCTCTATTCAAATTTTTGAATATATGGAAAACAATTATAAGAGCTATTTTAATGTCCTCCACTAATACTAACTTCTGTGTCAGTTTCAATTGATTGCTTATTCTTTTCATTATAGACTGTGTTTTCCTGCCTCTTTGTATGCTTGGTAATTTATTACTGGATGCCAGACATTGTGAACTTTACTTTGTTGGGTGCTGGATAGTTTTCTATTCCAATAAATATTCTTGACCTTTACTCTGGGAAGCAATTAAGCTCCTTGGGATCAATTTGATCCTTTCAGTCATGCTTTTATGATTTTTTAGGTAGGTCTGGAGCAGTGATCAGTGTAGGACTAATTATTCCCCACTACTAAGACAAGACCCTTCTGAGTTCTCTACCCAATGCCCCACAAATTAGAGGTTTTCCAGTCTGGCTGGTATGAATAGGCTCTATTCCCAGACCTGTGTGAGTGCCAGGCACTCCTCCCTCTAATATTTTTAGACGGTTATTCTGCTGGCATCAGGTATTTTCATCCCATATTGTCCTGAACAGTACTCTGCCAAACACTGGAGGAGGACTCTGTGATTGCTGGGGTTGTCTTTCTGTGCTATGCTTTCCTCTCTGGTACTCTGTCCTATGAATCCTAGCTTCCTTTGTCTCCTCAGACTCTCAGTCTCATCTCCTGAAATTAGGAAGCATGCTAGGATCTACTTCAGTTCCTGTTCCTATGCTACAGCCTAGAAATTCAAGGCAGTAAGCTGCACATTTGCAGTGCTCACCTTGTTTATTTCCTATCTCCCACAGATCACTCTCTGTTGCCTGATGTCCAATGTCTCAAAACCATTTTTTCACATATTTCATCTTGTTTTTTGTGGGGGAGGGAATCAAGGTTGTTCAGGCAAGAACATAAACTTGGTCTCTATTATATCTTGGTTGGAAGTGGAAATCCACTACTTTTTTTTTTTTGGTGAGGAAGATTGGCCCTGAGCTAACACCTGTTGCCAATCCTCTTCTTTATGCTTGAGGAAGAGTGGCCCTGAGCTAACATCTGTGCCTACCTTCCTCTATTTTGTATGTGGGACGCCACCACAGCATGGCTTAATGAGTGATGTAGGTCCACACCCAGGATCTGAACCTGCGAACCCCGGGCCACCAAAGTGGAGTGCACCAAACTTAACCACTGCGCCACTGGGCCAGCCCCTCCACCACAACTTTTTAACAGTACATCTCATTTTTTATTTACACATGGATACACAAATGCACACAAAGATCAGAAGGAAATATACCAAAATTTTAAGAGTGATTAGATCATGAATGGCTATTCTCTACTTAAAAAAACTTATCTGTAGTTTCAAATTTTTCTATAGGAACCTGGATTGTTTTGTAAAGGGAAAAACATTGCTTTCTTTTTTTGCATTTTTATTCCACAACTTTTCTAAAGGCTTTTTTAAAGAGCAGTTTTAGGTACACAGCAAAATTGAGAGGAATGTACTGAGATTTGCTATGTACCCCCTGTCCCCACATATGCATAGCCTCCCCCATTATCAACTTCCTCCACCAGAGTGGTACATTTGTTAACAATTGATGAACTTACACTGACACATCATGATCACTCAAAGTCCATAGTTTACATTAGGATTCACTCTTGGTGTGTACATTGTATGAGTTGAGACAAATGCATAATTACATGTATCCATTATTATAGTATCATTCAAAGTATTTTCACTGCCCTAAAAATCCTCTGTGCTCCCCATCACAATTTTAAAGGGAATAAAATCTCTCTGGCTTTTTGTTCCTCTTCTTAAACTAAATTACTTTCCTATGTCTTAATATCAGTGACATCATTTCCCTACACTGTAAGCTCCCAAGGAGATAAATTACATCTCAGTATTTTTAAATAAATTCTTGTCCAATGCCCATTAACACTCTACATTATGAATGTTTGATATATAGATGGTACCTAAACAGAGAGAGATTATTAAAGTAGTTGATGCTCTATGATTTTTATAGTGAACACACTGTTTCATTTGTTGGGGTAGAGAAAGAATATGAAGAATGAAAATACATTATTCCCAAACCTCAAAACTTCTGGCAGCTTTTTTCCACAGAATGTTGTGTAAACAGCCTACTAAATCTGTTGTCAGTTGTCTTCCTGTTTGGTGACCTGAAAAAAAAAACCCAAGCTCTGAAAACAAGAATCAAGATCTATTACATTAAATAAAGAGTGCTAACTATATTTAGAACCTATGATTTTTTAGTAATGGCTACAAACATAATCACATTCAGACAGATTTTCATCATCAATTTTAGGTTTACTAGCAAAATTTATTATATAATACAATCAGAGTTTGCTAGAATCACAGTAATTCACCCATCAATCTGCGATAGTTTTCCAGTCTACTTTCTTTTTAACGTTTTTTCCATGTTCTAAATTTGATCATCATCTGGTGCCTTAATGTTACTATGAATGAACAGACAGAAATGCTATAAATCATTAATAAGAAGTGTTTATACTATTATGTACTAACTAGATCAGATCAGGTTCACGAGAAAGGCCAATTATACCTTAAGGCCTCTGTAAAATACTTTAAGACCACATTTACACAAAAACTTTATTACTTTAAATTGTAACTCATGTCTGATTATTTCTGGTCTAGACATTTATAGGGTTCAAATACATTAGCACACATTAAGGTAAAGTTTAAACAATAATAGAATTCTATACCTGCTTCTCTTCCACCCCTTTGGCACTATCAATTTCCACAAAAGTCTTGATTAGAACACTGAGAGTCTCTGACCCCCTAGCCTAGTCAGCAGACTTAGTTTGTTCCGTGACTTAGCTAAAAACACTTACATGAGAGTAAAAAGCTACTTAATGTATCTATTTAAAATATTATAATATTTTGAGAGTATAAGTGTATAATTATATATCACAATACAACTTTAGCTAACTGTAATCTTAGGAAAATTAATTATTCTGGATAACCAAGTTTTCTAGTTAGCTGATAGCTTACTTTCATTAAACATAAAACATTTTTTTATTAAAAAGTCTAAATCATTTCATTTATTAATTTTTCTAAAAATTATGTTTTATGAATTATGTGTTTCTACACATACTTTCTAGTTTCCTGAAGCACAATTTAACCTTTGCTGGACCATTCAAAGTCAACAACACTAACAAGTATTGTATTTTATTGCACTGTTACAATATCACAGTTATGTCTCTGGGAATTATTATAGAGTAGAGTACAGATTGCTATATTTTTAAAAATACTTGAAACTGTTTTATAAAATCTGTAGAGTTGTTTTATTCCCTGTGGTCAAGTTATCTGTATATTTCCCTGTAGACCTTTTCTCTCTTTATAAT
This sequence comes from Diceros bicornis minor, assembly GCF_020826845.1. Lineage (NCBI taxonomy): Eukaryota > Metazoa > Chordata > Mammalia > Perissodactyla > Rhinocerotidae > Diceros > Diceros bicornis. The sequence goes on from NC_080781.1 coordinate 64,015,318, forward strand.
ATGCTACCATTAAAATGCTAAGTGTTGGAAAACCAGCTAACCAAGCTTATCAAAATTGGGTCTAAAAATAATTGAATTCTTAGTGATAGTCTGAAGGAAGGGTATCATCAGTAACATATAGTTCATAGAATCTAGAATTCAAAAGGCTCTTAGAGATTAGTCAAAAGATTTCCTTTTAAAAAATATCAGACTTTGTTTTTTATAAAAATATAACACATACTTATAAAAATTCAAGCAATCTGGTAAAATATAAAGAAAGCAACAAATCACCTTTATAACAGAATAAATCCTGCTGTTAACATTTAGTGACTATCATTCCAGTTATATCTCTACATACGTGTAGAGTTGGAAGGATGAATTGCGGCAAGAATTTTCTAAGAATGGAATCATACTACCGTGTTCTTCAGGATATAGGGTTCTACAGAGAGGTGGGGGGTTAGGGGAATGCTGAGATTTGGCTCTACATCTCTGCTTCAACCAGAGCAACTCTAGTCTATTTTATTTGGGGGCAGAGTTCATATAAGATTGCATCACAAAAGAATGCCGCTGCTAAAAAGAAGTTAAAAACTTAAAATGTAGTTCACTACTTTCATTTTATAGTTAGAAAAAAAAAATCCAGAGATATTATTGACTTGCCTGAAAGTACACAGCTAATTTGAGATCAAACTGGAAAATGAAATTAGGTTTCTAACCTGACATTTTCCACTACACGTGAGTTTTAAGCTCAGAGATTTGTCTATTTTTGTTGATGTTCTGTTATTTTTGCTTAGTTTCTCATTCTAGATTTCCAAACATGTGGAATCTGGATAGGTGAGGTATTATAGTTAAAGGCCATTAGGGATGGAAAAAAAAGAAAGTGAGAAAAAGGAAAAATCTATTGCCCTGAGGATTTTGCTATTGCTCTGACATCTACCTTAGAATTACATGCATATTAACATCTTTCTAAAACACCTGCAGAAATCCTACTGACCTATAATGATTTCTTCAATCTTCTCCTTGGCAAGCAACTCTTCCTTCCTTTGTAAAAGCATGTCAATGTGCAGCAGGAGAGCTTTTCCAATATTTTCTGATGACTTAAAATGTTCACAGATAATCTTCAGGAAATAAAATCCAACAGATTCTCTGTTGAATGAGACATAATTTTAAGTAGTGTGAATAACTTGTTTTTTGATCAATGGGACAAAAGTTTATTTGAGTATAAGCAAAACAGGCAAGATAAAACTACATCTGAGCTTAGGTCACATCATTAAATGTCTAAATAAGCCTATTTGTTAACAAGAAATCATTTAATTCAATGTCTGTGTAATTTATTAAGCCACAAACATTTTCTTTTCATGAATATCTTTAGTCAGATAATCATCCCTCTCCTAATATCTAGTTTATGCTTTTTCTCCAGAATTGATGCCAATTTATAAAAATTGGAACGTGAGATCCAGTAAAGACACATGAACTGACATTAGAAATTTACCAGTCTCTTGTGATGAGAACTTTTAGGATCTACTCTCTTAGCAACTTTCAAATATACCATACAGCAGTGTTAATGATAATCATCATGTTGTACATTACACACAGAGTATTTATCTTATAACTGGAAGTTTATACCTTTTGACCACCTTCTCAAGTCATTAGGCTATACACCTTAAACTTATCCAATGCTGAATGTCAACTATATCTCAATAAAACTGAAAGAAAAAAAAGAAATTTACCAGTTCCCTCTGCCAACAGCTCCTTTAAAAAATTTATTTATGCTTGATTACACAAATAATACACCAGTATATTCTGATTATTTAAAAATGCAAACAGTTCATGGATTGGAAGACGTAATATTGTTAAGATGTCAATACACCCAAAATGATCTACAGATTTAATGCAATCCCTAAGAAAATCCCAATGACATTTTTTGCAGAAATGGAAAACTCCACCTTAAAATTCATGTAGAAGCTCAAGGGACCCCAAAGAGCCAAAAAATCCTGAAACAGAAGAACAAAGCTGGAGGATTCACACTTTCTGATTTCAAAATTTACTACAAAGGTACAGTAATCAAAACAGTGTGGTACTGGCATAAAGACATATACTCCAATGGAACAGAAGAGAGAGTCCAGAAATAAATTCTCATAATATATGGTCAAATGATTTTGAACAAGGATGCCAAGACCATTCAATGAGGGAAAGAGCAGTCTTTTCAACAAATGGTGCTGGGACAACTGGATATCCATAAGCAAAAGAATGAAATTGCACCTTTACCTTACACCACATACAAAAACGAACTCAAAATAGATCAAAGACCTAAAGAGAAGAACTAAAATATAAAACTCTTAGAAGAAAACATAGGGGAAAATCTTCATGACATTGGATTTGTCAATAATTTCTTGGATATGACACCATATACACAGGTAACAAAAGTAAAAATAGATAAATTAGACTACATAAAAATTAAAAATTGCTGTGTATCAAAGGACAAAATCAACAGAGTGAAAAGGCAACCTATGGAATGGGAGACCCTATGGAATGCAAATCATATATCTGATATGGGGTTAATATCCAGAATATATAAAGAACTCCTAAAACTCAACAACAAAAAACCAAACAATTTGATTTAAAAATTGGCAAAGGACTTGAATAGACATTTCTCCAAAGAAGATATACAAATGGCAACAATCACATGAAAAGATACTCAACATCACTAATCATTAGGGAAATGCAACTCAAAACCACAATGAGATACCACCTCACACCCATTATGATGGCTACTATTAAAAAACCAAAAAATAACAAGTGTTGGTGAGGACGTGGAAAAATTGGAAACCTTGTGCACTGTTGGTAGGAATGTAAAATGGTGTAGCCACAATGGAAGACAGTATGGCAATTCCTTTAAAAAATTAAAAATAGAATTTCCACATGATCCAGCAGGATCTCAAAGAAATATTTGTACACCCATGTTCACAGCAGCATTATTCACAACAGCCAAAAGGTAGAAGTAACCCAAGTCTCCATTGACGGATGAATGGATAAATGAAATGTAGCTATACACATACCATGGAATATTATTTAGCCTTTAAAAGGGAGGAAATTCTGACACATGGTACAACATAAATGAACCTTGAGGACATTATGCTAAATGAAATACGTCAGTCAAAAAAAGACAAATACTGTATGATTCCACTAATAATGAGGTACCTAGAATAGTCGAATTAATAGAGACAGAAAGTAGAATGGTGTATGCCAGGGGCTGGCAGCGGGGTGGGAATAGGAGGTTGTTGCTTAATGGGTACAGAGTTTCAGTTTGCAAGATACAAAGAGTTCTGGAGATTAGTTGCAAAACAATGTACATGTACTTAACATGAATGAACTGCACACTTAAAAATGGTTAAAATGGTAAATTTTATGTTATGTGTGTTTTGCTACAATTAAAAACTTAAAAAAATTTTTTTAATAAAATAAATAGTAAAGATAAAGCTAATGTTTCCCTGGACCCCTACCCTGTCCCAGTCCCTTTCTCAGAGGTAACCACTTCTAAGTTTGGTAAGTATCCTTTTCAGTCCTTTCTTGGTGCATTTATATGCATGTCTGTACCTACAGAAACATATTTTTAAAATACATAAATTATATATTATGTATACTTTGCCTCTTTCTCTGAACAACATGTGTTTGAGATCATTATATATAGATTTACCTCACTCTTTTTAACTGCCACACAGTATTTTATAGTATAGATATACCTTACTTTTCTTATCTATTCCTCTATTGATGATATTCAGGATGCTTTCCTTGTTTCACTCTTACAAGCAGTGTTCCAGCAAATATCCTTGTAACATGTGAAGTACCACATGTAAATACCAAGAGTAAAACTGCTGAGTATGAGCAATTTAAATTTTGATCCTGTCAATTTGTCCTCCAAAAGTGGGTGCTAGAGAAGCTGGCAACCTGAAAATGCCAATGAGTGCATATAAAAATTTAAATTCCCACTAGCGATACCTGATATAATTCAGTTTTTGCCAATTTGATGCTCAGTCAACCATCTTGAATCAGAAGCCTTTGCCTAACGTTCCATTTAATTTTTAGACATTTAACATCCCTTTTCTTCTACTGTATTCTCTTTCACCCCTAAAAAAAAGGAGAAAGAGAAAAAAATCCCTACCCAAATATCAGAAGACAACTATACACAGACATAAAATCACTTAACATAAATTTCTTTATTATATAAAAATCTATATGAAAGGAAAACACAACTCGCAAGTTTGAAATGCTCTTCCCTGTTATTGATTCTGGAGGAAAATAATAAAAAACTAATAAAACCATTTTGCCCATGAAAAGCCCAAATTATCTTCTAACATTACATATGTGGAATATTTAGTGGCATGATATAAGACACTGTTCTTAGAAAGAAGACAATGTTTTCTCTGCTTTCAGGAAACCTTCTCATACCAGCATAAGTAGAGTTAGCAATGAAGGGTTACAAATATTAATGGAGTATATGTTCTGTGCCAGGTACTGTGCTAAGCACCTTACACACATTATCTCATTTAATTTTTATAACACCACAAAATGTGTTCCAGCACACTCATTTTGCAGTTGACACTGAGAAAGGCCATAAAACAGATCAAAAGTTATAGAACCAAAGCAGCAATCAGGATTCGAACCCAGGTGTGTTTGACCCCAGAGTTTTTCCAATTGTATTCCACTGACTTCCTGTGAAAATAATATTCAGAGTCACAACAATAACGGTGATAAATGTGATTTGAAGGAAAATGACTTAACTCTCCATTAAGTGTTTTCATTAATTCAAGTTAACTACAGATCATTTTTAATTGATTCCTCTTCCTCCTATGAGAGATGTGTACAAATTCTAAAGAAATGGACAAAATAAATGCTGACAATTAGGATCTAATCAAGTTATATGAACTGCTGCCAGGAATACACCACTATCTTTCCTCTGACCATACTAGTAAGTTTCATATTTGGACATACATTGTTGGTAAAATGCACATTCAAGGTAACATCTCTCCTAATTTAAGTCTTACCTATTTCTCAAATTTAAATTGCAGGGTGACAGGACCGGGTACATATTTTTTAAATTCTTCACAAAGAATTCTAGGGTATTGTTGGAAAATTTTATAGACTATAAAACATCTTCTATATTTTTTTACGAAGAATTGTCACAAATACTGGGAAGTTTTAAATTAAGAGAATTAAGAAATTATTAATTATCACTGTTCATAATATATTGACTTACCATTAAAATGCATAATAAGCACTTCTACTTACAGAAAAATGGAGTAGATGTTCTCTTCCCAATTGCTCCCTCTAAGTATAACTAAAAACTCTTGACATTATATATAAAACAAACATAAGATGACTCTGAAAGATGGAGAGAAAGATAAAAACTAGGAACTTTAGGACCCAATGAATGGCATAATGATGAGTCCCTGGTTTTCTTTGTTGCTTTGTATATCCTGGAATGGGTGCTGGAGAAGCTGGCAACCTGGAACCACCAATGGGTACAGATAGAAAAAGCCCTAAGAAAAGCATGCTCTCTCTAGCCAAAAGACAGAGCCTAGCAAGGCCTATAATTTATAGACAACCGCTTGGCTCCAGCAAAACACCACAGAGAAAACTGTGGCCTCATTCCCATTCCTGACAGAAAAGGCTGAGTAGAGCCTAGACTTCCATTCTAGCCAGTCTGTAAATAAGGCACTCAGCACCCTCACCAGGGTAGTGTTAGAGAAGACTGAGTAGGGAGCCAGGACTTTCATCCCTGCTGGGTGGCTAAAGAAGCTCCACATTTTCAAGGTGCTAGTGAAGACCACCTGGGGAGGCTGAATTTCCACTCTCACCTGGTAGTAATGAGGCATCCCTTTCTCTCCCTGCTGATGTGGTGTCAGAGGAGGCCTAATGGAGACTCAGGACTTTCATAACCACCTAGTGGTAATGAAGCATCGCCCCCTGCAGTGTTGCAGAGACCACATGCAGCACTAATGAGGCACATGATCAAGTGGTATCAGTGGAGGCTTAGAAGGGAGTCAAAACTCCCACCCTACCCAGCAGTAATGAGCAACCCTCCTCCTCTTCTTCCCTTCCCCATCCCATTTCAACGGAAGCTGAGTGGGAAACCTAGACTTCCACTCTATCCAGCAATAATGAAGTGGTGTCTCCCTCCCCCTTGCCAGATCAATGTCAGAGGAGGACAACTAAAACAAGATTTGAATAAGACCCACAGTCTTGGGGGCCGGCCTGTGGCTTAGTCTTAAGTGAGCGCACTCCGCTACTGGCAGCCCGGGTTCGGATCCTGGGTGCGCACCGACGCACCGCTTATCCAGCCATGCTGAGGTGGCATCCCACATACAGCAACCAGAAGGATGTGCAACTATGACATACAACTATCTACTGGGGCCTTGGGGAGAAAAAGGGAAAAAAAGGAGGAGGATTGGCAATAGATGTTAGCTCAGGGCTGGTATTCCTCAGCAAAAAAGAGGAGGATTGGCATGGATGTTAGCTCAGGGCTGATCTTCCTCACAAAAAAAAAAAAAGACCCACAGTCTTATAATATTCAAAATATCCAGCTTTCAATAAAAAATCACTCATCATACCAAGAACCAGGAGAATCTAATCTAGATTATAAAAGATGACAGAGATATTAGAATTAACAAGGATTTTAAAGCAGCCATCATAAAAATGCTATAAGGACCAAATATAAACAAGCTTGAAACAAATGAAAAGTAGAAAATCTCAGCAAAGAAATAAGAAGAATCAACAAAGAAATAGAAGATACAAAGAAGAACAAAATGGAAATTTTAGAACTGAAAAATACAATGTGGTAGGCTGAGAATAGCTCAAGGATACACTCAATTCTAATCCTCAGTACCTGTCAGTGTCACCTTATTTGGAAAAAGGGTCTTTGCAGATGGAATTAAGACAAGGATCTTGAGATGAGATTACCCTGGATTTTCTGGGTGGGCCCTAAATGCCATCACAATTGTCTTTATAAAAGAGAGGCAGAAGGAGATTAGACACACAGAAGGGGAGAAGAAAATGTGACTATGGAGGCAGAGATTGGAATGATGTAGCCACAAGTTAAGGAATGCCAGCAGCCACAAAAACTGGAAGAGACAAGAAATGGATTCTCCCCTAGAGCCTCTGGAGAAAGGGCAACCCTGCCAACACCTTAATTTCAGACTTCTGGCCTCCAGAACTGTGAGAGAATAAATTTCTGTTGTTTTAAGTCACCCAGTTTGTGGTAGATTATTACAAAAGCCAGGAAACTAATACAAACAATAACCAAAATTTAGAAAATAACGCAATAGATAGGCTCAACAGTGGAATGGAGAAGAGAGAGGAAAGAATCAGTGAACTTGTAAACGAAAATAGAATAAAAATTACACAATCTGAGCAACAGAAAGAAAATAAACTGAAAAAAAAAACTGAATGGAGCCTCAGAGACCTGTGGGACTATAAGAAAAAATTTAACATTTGTGTCATCAGAATCCTGGAGGGAAAGGAGAAAGAAGGTAAGGCAGAACAAGTATTCAAAGAAATGATGCCTGAAAATTCACAAATTTGGCAAAAAAGATAAACCTAGAAATTCAAGAAGCTGAGTAAACCCCAAACAGGATAAATCCAATGAGAATCCACCCTAAGACATAGTCAAACTTCCGATAACTAAAGACAAAGAAAAAAATCTTGAACGCACTGAGAGAGAAATGACAACTTACCTATAGGAGTCATTTCACTCCTAGAAATTTACCCAGTTGATTTGAAAACTTAGGTCTACACAAGAATCTACATGCAAATGTTTATAACAACTTTATTCATAATCACTAAAATTTAGAAGCAACCAAGATGTTCTTCAATAGGTGAATGGATAAACACACCGTGGTACATCATTCAATACATACCACAATATTTTTCAGTAATAAAAGGAAATGAGCTATCAAGCCACAAAAAGATATGGAGGAGCCTGAAATACATACTGCTAAGTGAAAGAAGCCAGTCTGAAAAGGCCACATACTATATGATTCCAGTTATATAATATTCTGGAAATGGCAAAGCTATAGCAACAGTAAAAAGAAGAGATAATGAAAAAATAGAAACAGTGAAAAGATCAGTGGTGGCCAGCAATTCAAGAAGATAAATAGGTGAAGCACAGAGGATTTTTAGTGCAGTTAAACTACTATGTATGATACTGTAATGGTGGATACTTGTCATTATTCATTTGTTAAAACCCATAGAACTCTACAGCACAATGAGTGAACTTTCATGTATGTAAGTTTAAAAAAAAAATATATATATATATATATTTATAATTTAGGAGGTTGGGGAATCCCAGGATGGAAAACAGACTGTGACAAGGGAATCTAAAAAATGTATGGATCTGTACAAATATATAAAACAACCTCACTATAGGGGACGGAGGGAAAAGGTACTGACCTAAGTAACTTTGGAAATGAGCAGTCTGTAAGACTAAAGGCACAAGGAAATGCGCAAAAATACTGTATTTTAGTTGATAAAGTTGTTTCCCATGGGGGTACAGGTTAACAATTCTGATACTGCTATACATGTATATTGGAACTGAACAATTAAGTAAATGGATAGTGGATGGTGGGAGCCAGGTTCCTCATTGCTGGGTTGGGAACAGATAAGCAAGCATTATCTGCAAGTAAGGCTAGAATGATCTATGTGGTAATGGATTAGAGTTTGAAACACCAGTAAGAACTCATATTTAGCTTACTATAGACACAGAGGGTTACATATAAAAATATTTATAGATATGTCTATATCCATGGATTAGTATACACAGTTATATTTCTTTGTTCTGTCAACTGAGAAGGCCTAAAAGAAATGACATTCCAGTAGCAACAAACACAGCTAGCACCCAGATCTTAAGTGCTATATATAAATATATAAATCATATTTCTAATATGATTCTCCAATGAAATAAACCAGGGATCCTAAGAGAAACAGCTGATTCTAGGACTGGGGTAGGAAATGTATAAGATGAGTCTGGAGTATCTCATAGTGCCAGAAAGTAAAGAATTGATAAAAAATACCCAGACTGATTGGGGTATGTCAAAGGGGCATAGGAGCCAACTGAAAGAAGTTTCCAATGGCCAAATATGGAACAATTTGAGCAACAAAATAAAGTAGTATTGGATTATAACTCAAAGTATAAAATACATATCCATGAGTCCACACTAATATAAACAAATGATTGAATAAATTAATAAATTAGGGAGAAGAGACAAATCTTCCCATGCAGAATAATTCCAAATAATTTACGGAGATACTCTGCCCTCAAGGAGGGGAGCATAACTCCATAATTCCAAAAAGTACAGTATGGAATGAGGAAAACAAGATAACTTTACATTGGAGACACCCGACAAACACTACTTCAGCAAAACAATCAAAGTTAATATCAACAGATATAAATCATGTTGATAGTATGTACCTTTGGTATGATGTGATGAAAATGGTACTTTACTTCTGTGATCTTCCTCCCCCAAACTCATAAACTTAGTCTAATCATGAGAAAAACATCAGACAAATTCCAATAGAAAGGCATCCTAAAAAAATACCTGATGAGCACTCCTCAAGACTGTCAAGGTCACCAAAGCCTAAAAAAGTTTGAGAAACTATCACAGCCAAGACTAGCCTAAGGAGACACCACAATTAAATGTAATGTGGTATCATGGATGTGATCCTGACATTAGGTAAAAACTAAGGATATGTGAATAAACTGTGGACTTTATTTAGTAATAATGTACCAATATTGGTTCACTACTTACAACAAATGTACCATTGTAACATAAGATGGCAATAATAGGGGAAACTGGATACAGGCTATATGGAAACACTCTGTACTATCTTCTAAATTTTTCTGTAAATAATAAAACGTTCTAAAAAAATAATTCTATAAAAAAAAGCAGAGGGAACAAGCAGAAAACAAAAAAATTAAACGGCAGACTTAAGCCCTAACATATCAGTAGTTAAATTAAATTTAAATAGTCTAAATACACCAATTTAAAGGAAGAGATTAGCAGAGTGAATGAAAAAAAACATGCCCTACCCATAAGGTGTGTACAAGAAACCTACTTCAAATAAGCTAATATAGGAGGGTTGAAAACAAAAGATTGGAAAAATATATATATCATGCAAACCTTAATCAAAAGAAAGCAGGAGTGGCAATATTAATATTGGATGAAGTAGTCTGCAGAGCAAAGAAAACAATCAAGGAAAGAGAGGGATGTTACATAATGATAAAAAGGCCAATCCACCAAGAAGATATAGTAATGCTGAGGAGTAATGTCATCAAGATGGCAACGTAAGTCATTCCCAACTTCAGTGACCCTTAGAAGAAGACCAACTAGCAATTATACATAGACAAGTCACCATTGTGAAAACCCAAGGACCCGAGAGTAAGGCTGAAGCACCCCCCAGGATCACAGAGATCAAGAAGGATCACATTAGAAGGGTAAGAGGAGCAGATACACTCTGACTGCATCATCCCTCCCCCAGGCCAGCATGGTGCCACACTGAGAGGGACCCCCTGGGTATATAGCTTCTCAAGTGGCGGAAAGGGCCCAAAGTGGACATCCAGCTTCCTCAAGCATTGCAGGGGGTCTACCGGGTCTTGCCTCATGGGGATCACTGTGGAAATCTGAGGGGCTGACCCCTGAGAATCAGAAAGGAATGGAGAAGGGGGAGTGGGGCTACAATAATGAGCACTCAGATCTGGCAGACTGCATTCCTCTTTGCAGCTGCACCTGAATGGACATCCATGCCAGTGGTTCTGCCCATTTGCAGAGCTGAGCTGGTGGCCCCACCTGGCTGGGGAGCTCAGCAGGCATTTCTGGTTGATTTGGGTCACCAGTCAGTAAGCTGTGAACTACAAGTTGGTTTTATGAAATTATCTAGAGGAGCAAAAAGAACAAAGAATAATAAGACTATCAGCAGATTCCTCAACAGAAACTTTGCAGGCCAGGAGATAATGGGATGATATATTCAAAATATTGAAAGAAAAAACTATCAACCAAGAATACTCTATCCAGCAAAGCTGTTCTTCAGAAATAAAGGAGAGTTAAAGACTTTCCCAAACAAACAAAAGCTGAAGGGGCCGGCCCCGTGGCTTAGCAGTTAAGTGCGTGCACTCCGCTGCTGGCGGCCCGGGTTCGGATCCCAGGCGCACACCGACGCACCGCTTCTCTGGCCATGCTGAGGCCATGTCCCACATACAGCAACTAGAAGGATGTGCAGCTATGACATACAACTATCTACTGGGGCTTTGGGGGAAAAATAAATAAATAAAATTTAAAAAAAAAAAAAGCTGAAGGAGTTCATTACCACAAGACTTGTATTACAAGAAATGCTACAGGGCATTTTTCAAGAAGAAATAAAAGGATGCTAATCAACATCACAAAAACATAGGAATGTATAAAACTAAATGGTAATGATAAATATATAGTCAAAGTCAGATTCTCTAATATTGTAATGGTGGTATGTAATTCACTTACAACACTATATTAAAAGTTAAAAAACAAATGTATTAAAAATAACCATAACTATAATTTGTTATTGGATACATAATATAAAAATATGTAAATTGTAACATCAATAACCTAAAACATGAGGGAGGGAGAAGTAAAACTATAAAGTTTCTGTATGCTATGAAAGTTAAGTTGTTATCAGCTTAAAATAGGATGTTATAAATATAAGCTACTTTATGTAAACCTCATTGTAACCATAAAGGAAAACCTGTAGTAGATACACAAAAGACAATGATAAAGGAGTCAAAGCACACTGCTACAAAAATATCATCAAATCACAAAAGAAAGCAGCAAGAGAGGAAGAAAGGAACAAAGGATCTACAAAACAGTCAGAAAACAATTAACAAAATGGCAGTAGTAAAGTCCTTACCTATCAATAATTACTTTAAATGTAATTGGATTAAATTACCCATCAAAAGACATAGAATGGCTGAACAGATTAAAAAAACAAGATCCAATGATATGCTGCCTAAAAGAGACTCACTTTAGTGCAAGGACACACATAGACTAAGAGTGAATGGAAGGAAAAAGATATTTAAAGCAAATGATGGGCCGGCCCCATGGCTTAGCGGTTAAGTGTGTGCGCTCCACTACTGGCAGCCCGGGTTCGGATCCCTGGCGTGCACTGACGCACCGCTTGTCCGGCCATGCTGAGATGGCGGCCCACGTACAGCAACTAGAAGGATGTGCAAGTATGACATACAACTATCTACTGGGGCTTTGGGGAGCAAAAGGGAAAAGAAGGAGGAGGATTGGCAATAGATGTTAGCTCAGGGCCGGTCTTCCTCAGCAAAAAGAGGAGGATTGGCATGGATGTTAGCTCAGGGCTGATCTTCCTCACACACACACACAACAAAAAGCAAATGATAACAAAAAGAAAGCAGAGGTAGCTGTACTCCATTCAGACAAAATAGACTTTATGTTAAAAATGGTCAAAAGAGACAAAGAAGGTGATTATATAATCATAAAGGGGTCAATGCATCAAGAAGATATAAAAATTGTAATTTATGCACCCAACATCAGATCACCTAAATATATAAAGCAAATACTAACAGAACTAATGGCAGGCTTAAGCCCTAACATATCAACAATTAAGTTAAATTTAAATGGTCTAAATACAATAGTACAATACAATACAAATATAATAGTAGTTGAGGACTTCAATATCCCACTCTCACTAATGGATAGATCATCCAGAGAACCAATAAGGAAACAGTGGGCTTGAACAACAATACAGAGGAAATGGACCTAACAGCTATATACACAGAATATTCCACCCATCATCAGTAGAATACACATTCTTCTCAAGTGCAAATGGAACATTTTCTAGGATAGATCATATCTTAGGCCAAGAAACAAGTCTCGCAAATTCAAGAAGATAGAAATTATATCAAATATCTTTTCCAAGTACAATGAATGAAACTAGAAATCAATAACAGGAGGAAAGCTGGAAAATTCACAAATACGTGGTTTCAAACACACTCCTAAAAACCAATGGATCAAAGGAGAAATCAAAAGGGAAATAAAAAAATATCTTGATACAAATGAAAATGGAAAGAAAACATATCACAACTTATGAGATGTACAAAAGCAGTTCTAAGAAGGAAGTTTATAGTGATAAGCACATACATCAAGAAAAAAGAAATATCTCAAATAAACAACCTACCTTTACACGTTGAGGAACTTGAAAAGGAAGAACACAGTAAGCCCAAAGTTAGTAGAAGAAAGGAAATAATAAAGATTAGAGTAGAAATAAATGAAATGGAGAATAGGAAAAAAATAGAAGAGTTGAACAAAACCAAAGAGGTGGTTCTTTGAAAAGGTAAACAAAATAGACAAACTTTTAGCTAGACTAATCAAGAAAAAAAAGGAAAAGGACCCAAATAAATAAAATTATAAATGAAAGAGATGACATTACATCTGATACCACAGAAATACAATGGATCATAGTAGACTACTATGAACAACTATATGCCAACAAATTGGATAACCTAGAAGAAATGGATACATTTCTAGAAACATGCAACCTACCAAGACTGAATCATGAAGAAATAGAAAATCTGAACAGACCAATAACAAGTAAAGAGATTGAAACAGTAATCAAAAACCTCCCAACACAGAAAAGCCCAGGACCAAATGGTTTCACTAGTGAATTCTACCAAACATTTAAAGAATTAATACTAATCCTTCTCAAACTCTTCCAAAAAAATTGAAGAGGAGAGAACACATTGAAACTCATTTTATGAGGTGAGCATTACCCAGATATCAAAGCCAGATAAGGATACTACAGGAAAAGAATACTACAGGCCAATATCCCTGATGAATATAGATGCAAACCTTCTCAACAAAATATTAGCAAATCAAATTCAAGAACAAATTAAAAGGATGAGTCACCATGGTAGCTATAGTTAACAATACTGTATTGTATATTTGAAAGTTGCTAAGAGAGTAGAAATTAAAAAGTTTCACCACAAAAAAATATAAATATGTGAGGTGATGGATATGTTAACTAACCTTATTGTGGTAATCATCTTGTAATATACACATATATAAAATCACGACCTTGTACATCTTAAATTTATACAGTGTTATATGTCAATTATATCTCAATAAAGCTGGGGAAAAAAACAACACAATTCAACTATACAGAGTTTGAGACCAATCTAAACCAAATGGCCCAAATATATAAAAAGATAAAGGACAGCTGCATGTTGACAGCATTATCTTTCCAATCTCACCCCCTGCTTAAATCTAACTCCTTCGAGCCCAAGAGTGTCTTGGACTTTGATTTCAAAGATAATAAAAGTATATTTTGGAACAGACATCTTCAGACTTCCAGGAGCAAACCTAGAAATGCTAAATCCCCTTTCCTCTTCTCACTCTCAGGGAAGAGGCAGTCATCCTCCCCTTAAAGACCAATCTTCTCTGTTTGGCCTGGACTGCTCCTCCTCACCTTGTTCCTTAAATTCTCCCCTCTGTTCACTGTATAATTAACCTCTTCTCCCCCAGGAGTTTTTCAATAAACATTATTCTGGCTCTGACCAATTAATCAGCCAATCAATAAATCATTCAATATAACTAAATTTCCCCGATTTTAATCCTTTTGCCTTTAGCTCTGTTTTGCATGACCAGTTTTTCTGGTGTTTGCTTTGGGTTCTCAGTAAAGCCTCTTGGTGAATTTCATGTTGGTGGCCTTTTACCTTTTCATGCATTTGAGCCCCATCACACCACTTTCAAGGCACTGTTCTGCAACTGAGGCATGAGGAGAAGACTGGGGTGACCTCAAACTCTCCATCTACAGAGAGTGATGCAGATGGGATGCCCTGAGCCTTCTACATTTCTTTAAGCCCTTTCACTCACCCAGCCAGGCCGCTCAGGGCATTCACAGCTCAGCGTAGGCTCTGACCCTGGCAGCAAATCCAGGCTCTCTCTGTTGCCTCTAATGCACCCACCCTTTTGGCAGCCTTCCCTTTTCTCTCCAGACCAGGCCCCTGTCCACAGGCCTTGCTTCTTGGTGTGAGCTCTCCGGAATCTTTTACCTGGGCATGATGTCCTCTCCATCTTTTCCCTGGAGCCCTCACCTATCATGGGTCTGAGGGAAAGGAATAGCCCCCTCAGCAGCCCCTCCTGAAAACCATATGACCCTTTACTTTTTTTGTTTCTTTCAGGCTATGTGAATAAACCATTAGCAATAAAGGAAAATGAGCATTTTACTGAAATGCAATTGAAAGGAGAAATAATTGATGGAGGAAAAAAACAGAATGAAGGAGAAAAACCTAAAATAATAGAAGAAAAGAAAGCAACTGAGAGACAAGATTTTGTGGCTAAACAACTAGAGAAGCAATTCAGGTAATGAAATAAAAATACAGATAAATACATAACAAGATCTTGAAATAAGCATATTAAAAAGGATTGGGAAATGCTAATTACAGCCTTAAGAGTGTATATACATCAGTTGTATCTTTATGTCTTGGTAAAACTATGTACATCAGTAAATGACACAGCATGCAGAAAAGAGTTCACATAGCAGGCCTGAGATTGCCTACTCTTAGAAAGGCCTGCAGGCAAAGTTGGCCCTTGGCTGACATCTGGTCACTTAGCTGGTAAACAGTTCCCTACACTGATATAAAACTTTCTCTTAGCAATAAGGATGGCTTGCTATGCCTAAACTGGGCAAACGATATGGCAACATGGTTTATAATGAACATCTACTTCCCTTCTAGGTGTCTGGAATCTTGGTATGTGCTACGTAGGGGTGCCTTCACGACCAGCCCCCACTTAAAGCCTTGGGGACTGAGTCTTTAAAGACTCCCTGATAAAAAACAGTTTACACATGTTGTCACACTCATTGCTAGAGGAAAAAAGCATGTCCTGTGCAACTCCGCTGGGAGAGAACTCTTGGAAACTTGTGCCTGGTGTCCTTCAGAGCCTGTTCCAAGTGCCTTTTACCTTTACTTTTACTGATTTTGCTTTGTATACTTTCATTGTAATAAAGCTTAGCCATGATTATTACTAAAAAAAGAAGATATAGTAATACTAGATGTGTACACACACACACACAGCTGCAAAGTATAAGAAGAAAAATATGATAGAACTAAAAGGAGAAACAGACAAATCCCCAATTAGAGTTGGAGACTTCAACACTCCCTTTCAAAAATTCATAGAACCAGACAAAAATGAGCTAAGATACATAACAACTGAAGAACTCATCAACTAACAGTATCTAATTGACATTTAAAGAAGAATTCATCAAACAGCAGCAGAATACACAATCTTTTCTAGTGTCCACAGAACATATACAGAAATAGACCCTATTCTGGGCCATGAAACAAACCTTAATAAACTTAAAAGAATTGAAATCACACAGAGTGTGTTCTCTGACAACATGGATCAAATAGAAATCAATAACAGAAAGATAATTGAGTTAAAATGAAAACATAATATACCAAAATTTGTGGGATGCAGTCACAGTAGTGCGGAGAGGGAAATTTTCTGTTATTAAAGGCTTACATTGGAAAAGAAGAAAAGTCTCAAATCTATAAGCTATACTCCCACTGTCAAGAAAGTAAAAAAGGAAGAGCAAAATAAACCCAAAGCAAGGAGAAAGAAGTAAATAATAAAGAGCAGAACTCAATAAAATTAAAACAGAAAAAATAATAGAAAAAAATCAATGGAACAAAAAGCTGAAGCTGGTTCTTGAAAAAATATGTATAAAATTGAAAAACCTCTAGCAAGACTGAGAAATAAAAAAGGAGATCAGATTCAAATTACCAATATTAGGACTGAAACAGGGGATATCATTACAGATCCTGCATACATCAAAAGGATAATAAGGGAACACTAGGAACAATTCCACATACAGAAATTTAGTGAGTTAAATGAAATGGACCAATTCCCCCAAAAGCAAAAAAACTAATACAACCCACCAGTATAAAATAGATAATTTTAATAACACTATAACTATTAAGGAAATTGAATTAATAATTTAAAAACTCCTGAAAAAGAAGCTCCAGGCCAAAATAATTTCACTGAAGAATTCTACCAAATGTTTAAAGAAGCATTAACACAAATTCTATACAATATATTCCAGAAATAGAAGAGGAGTGAACACTTTCCAATTCATTTTATCAAGACAGTATTACCCTGATAAGAAAGTCAGACAAGGGTGGTACAAAATAAGAAAACTATACACCAATATTCCTCATGAATACAGATGCAACGATCCTTAACAAAATATTAACAAATAGAAATAAACAACATATTCAAAGAAGTAACAACCAGTGAGGTTTATTTCAAGAGTGCAAGGCTGGTTCAATATTTGAAAAATAATCATTGCCATTCACCATATTAACAGACTAAAGAAGAAAGATCACATGATCATATCAACTGACACAGAAACAGTATTTAACAAAACTCAACACCAAGTCATGATTTAAAAAAACTCTCAAAAATGTGAGCATAAAGGGCCACTTCCTCAACTTGATAAAGAATATCTACAACAAATCTACAGCTATCCTTATATTTAAAAATCCATCCAACAACAGCAGAACACAACTTCTTCTCAAGTGCACATTGAACATTTACGAAAATAGATTATGATTATATTCTTGGCTATAACACAAGTCTCAGTAAATTCAAAAAACTCAAATTATATGAAGTACATTCTTTGGCCACATGAAATTAAATTAGAAAACAACAACAGAAATATCTTTGGAAAAATGCCCAAATATTTAGAAACTGAATAACATACTTCTACATAACCCATGGGCTAAATAAGAAAATCCAAAGGGAAATCTGAATGTATTTTGAACTGAATGAAAATGAAAACATAACATTTAAAATGTGTGGGATGCTGCTCAAGTGGTACTTCATGGAAAATTAAGAGTAGTAAATTCTTATAGAAGAAAAATAAAGGTCTCAAATCAGTGATATCTTCTACCTTAAGTAAGTCTAAGAACAAGAGTAAATAAAACCCAAAGTAAGCACGAAAAAAATAATAAATATCAAAGCAAAAATCAATGAAAAATAGAAAAATCAATGAAACCAAAAGCTGGTTCCTTGGGATGATCAATAAAATTGATAAATCTCTAGCCAGACTGATCAGGGAAAAAATGAGAGAAGACACAAATTACCAATATCAAGAGTTGACATCACTACAGATTTTGACAAATATTAAAAGGTTAATAAGCGAATATTATATACAACTTTCTGCTGATACATCTGACATCTTCAATGAAAAAAATTCCTTGAAAGACTCAAACTATCAAAGCTCACTCAAGAAGAAACAGATAACCTGAATAGCACTATATCTATTAAAAAAATTGAGTATGTACAGTCACGCATCACTTAATGACGGGGACTCATTCTGAGAAATGTGTTGTTAGGCGATTTCATTGTTATGCAAACATCATGGAGTGTACTGAAGGGAAAGAAAATTTGCCACCCTCAAATGTGTCTCTTGGGGCCGGCCCCATGGCTTAGCGGTTAAGTGCGCATGCTCCACTACTGGCGGCCCGGGTTCGGATCCCAGGCACGCACTGACCCACCGCTTCTCCGGCCGTGCTGAGGCAGCGTCCCGCATACAGCAACTAGAAGGATGTGCACCTATGACATACAACTATCTACTGGGGCTTTGGGGGGAAAAAGGAGGAGGATTGGCAATAGATGTTAGCTCAGGGCTGATCTTTCTCACACACACACAAAAATGTGTCTCTTTAACATGAGGATTATTTTTGGCAGATCTTTTTGTGTGTGTGTGCTGAGGAAGAGCCACCCTGAGCTAACACCTGTTGCCAATCTTCTTCTTTTTGCTTGAGGAAGATTCGCCTTGAGCTAACATCTGTGTCAATCTTCCTCAATTTTGTATGTGGGTTGCTGCCACAGCATGGCCGCCAACGAGTGGTGTAAGTCTGCACCCGGGAACCAAACCTAGGCTGCCAAAGTGGAGCACACCGAACTTGACCACTAGGCCAGGGGGCTGGCCCTAGGAGGATTATTTTTAAGAAATGAAAGACAAACTTTTTCTTGTTACCTCTTGCTTAACTGACTAAAAGAATTCAGATTAAAAAAACCTGTCTCAGGAAGCAAGCTATCACTTTACTATAAAATGAACTAGGTGGTAGACAGTGAGGAATCTAGAAAAGCCTGTTTGTTGAGCTCCTCCTCCCTGTGTTCTTCTGTTTCTGTGTGGCCAAATACTTTTCCCAAATGTTTGCCCCTTTTCACCTGTTTTTGAGTTGTCTTCCTTCTCTTTGAAGTTCCTAACTCTCCCCACCCCCAACATCTTCTTTTGTCTTTAGCTGAGGATGGTATTTAAGGTGAGGGCTTTGGCCGTTTTGGTGAGTTACTTGGTTTTCCTGGGTTTCTCCCATGTATACATATTATTAAACTTTTGTTTGTTTTTCTCCTGTTAAACTGTCTCATGTCAATTTAATTCTTAGACCAGCCAGAAGAACCTAGAAGGGTAGAGGAAAATTTCTTCCTCCCCTGCAGTACTTACATAAACCTAGATGGTATAGCCTATTAAACACCTAGGCTATATGGTGTACTAATCTTATGGGACTACTGTCGTATATGCAGTCTGTCATTGACCTAAACATTGTTATGCAGTGCATGACAGTGGTTGAAAACCTTGCAACCAAAGAAATTTCCAGGCCCAATAGTTTCACTGTTTAACTCTAACAAATCTTTAAGGAAAAAATAATACCACAAACTCTTTCAGAAAATTGAAAGGGAGGTTATACTTCTCAACCTATTCTATGAGGCCAGCATTAGCCTAATACAAAAACCAGATACAGAAATTACAAGAAAATAAAACTATTAACCAATATCCCTCATGAACATATATACTAAAATTCTAAATAAAATTTACCAAATCAAATTCAACAATATATAAAAAGTATAACACACCATGACCAAGCGTGGTTTATTCCAAGAGTGCACAGACATAGAAAAATTAAGTCAAATGGATCATAGACCTAAATGTAAAACCTAGAACCAAAAATACTTCTAACAGAAAACATAAGAGAAATTACTCGTGGTCTAGGTCAGGCAACGATTTCTTTGATATGACACCAGAAGCATGATCTGTAAGAGATAAAATTGATAAACTAGATTTCATCAAATTAAAAACTTTTGTTCTTCCAAAAACTCTTAAGAGAATGAAAATCCAAACCACAGACTGGCAGAAAAAATTTTCAAATCATACACCTGATAGAAATATTGTTTACAGAATAAATAAACAACTTTCTAACTCAATACTAAGAAAACAATCCAATTTTTTAAAATAGGCAAAACATTTGAACAGACATTTCACAAAAAAGAATACACAGATGACAAACAAGCATATGAAAAGATGCTCAACATTATTAGTCATTATATAAATGCAAATTAAAGCCACAGTGAGATGCTACTCCTCATCCATTAAAATTAAAAAGGCTGACCATTCTAAGTGTGGGCCAGGATGTGGAGGAACCAGAATTTTCATACATTGCTAGTGAGAATGTAAAATGCTACAACTACTTTGCAAAACAGCCTGGCAATTTGTTAAAAAGTTAAGTGTATACCAACCATCCAAACCAGCCATTTCACTTCTAGGTATTTACTAAGAAAAATGAAAGCATATGTCCATACAAAGACATGCACATGTATGTTCATAGCAATTTTATTTGTAATAGCCCCAAACTGGAAATAATCAAAATAAAATGTTCATCAACAAAGAATGGATAAACAAATTGTTGTATATCCATACAACAGAATACTACTCAGCAACAAAAAGGAATGAATCATTGATAGACACAACAACATGGACGGACCTCAGGTAATTATGCTGAGTTAAAGAAGCCAGACTAAAAGGAATAAATACTCTGATTCCACTCATATAAAATTCTAGAAAATGCAAACTAATCTATAGTGACATTAAGTGATCAATGAATGATCAATTGTTGCCTGGTAAAGGAGAGGTCGGGGGAGGAAGGAGGGTTATAAAAGGTCACAAGGAACCTTTTGGGGGTGATAACTACGTTCATTATCCTGATTGTGACAATGAGTTCATAACTGTGCACGTTTGTATGTATGTATGCATGTATTTATATATATACACATACATATATATGTATACACCCATACATGCATGTATGGATATATACACACTTATGAACATATACATTCATAACGTGTATGAGAACATATTATGTATATACATATATGTATACATGCATGCATGTATGGAATATATAGTTTATATATGTCAAAACTTATCGGGCCGGCCCAGTGGCTTAGCGGTTAAGTGCGTGCGCTCCGCTACTGGCGGCCCGGTTCGGATCCCGGGCGCGCACCGACGCACCGCTTCTCTGGCCATGCTGAGGCCGCGTCCCACATACAGCAACTAGAAGGATGCGCAACTATGACATACAACTATCCACTGGGGCTTTGGGGAACGAAACAAAGGAGGAGGATTGGCAATAGATGTTAGCTCAGAGCCGGTCTTCCTCAGCAAAAAGAGGAGGATTAGCACGATGTTAGCTCAGGGCTGATCTCCCTCACAAAAAACAACAAAAAAAAAAAACAAAAACTTATCGAATTGTATACTTATCTTAAATATATGCATTGAATTATATATCAATTATACCTCAATAAAGCTGTTTTTAAGAAAATAAGATAATAAAGGAAAATTGGGCACTACTTTGCATAATTGCTAGAGGTGGATGGCAAGGCCAGCTAGAACTGTCATGAACTCAGTGCACCTTGCATAGAGAACCCTGGAGATTGCTCGAAAGCAGTGTTACACCTCCAAGGAATGTACTAAGTACTCATTTACAGGTTATATTAGAATCTCTGCTCCTTGGAGTTAGTTTCATAGATTACAAAGAGTGTGTTTGCCAGATACAGCGAATTGTGGGAATTTACTATGTGTTAAATATAAGGTATATAATTTATTCCTTAAAGGACTAAGAACTATAAGTTGTTATAATGCTAGTAGCTATATAGACATCACTGATCTTCTGGTTTGATAATTACAATCACTTTCAATTTAAGGATATGAATACTCTGCACATAGAAAGTCATCTTTTCATTGAACCCTAATTTTAGGCTACACCTGAAGAACCTGGCTTTGGTTGCAACTGTTTGCTTTGCAGTTGCAAAACCCACTTCGACATCTAGCTGGTTGATCTGCCATTATGGAGTTCCCCCAAACCTGTAGCTTTGCCACACTGGTATGGATTGTTTAAAGTATTTTTTTTGGGTGTGTTATGTGACCATCCTATTTATGGTTGCTAGACTTTAGCTCACAAACTTGCAGCTGAATGAGAATCCTGCAATCATAAGTTTTCTGTTGTTGTTATAACAAATTACCACAAATTTAGCACCTTAAAACACCCATTTATTATTTCACAGTTCTGTAGGTCAGAAATCTAAGTAGACTCTCCTGGGAACTGTACAAGGCCAAAGTCAAAGTATTGGCCAGCCTGGGCTCTTATCTGGAGGCTCTAGAGGAGAATCCACTTCCAGGGTTATTCAGTTTATTGGCAGAATTCAGTTCTGTAAAGTTGTAGGACTGAGGTCCCATTTCCTTGCTGGACTTTGACTGGGATTTGTGCTCAGCTCCTAGAGGCTGCCTGCATTCCTTGGCTCATGGCTCACTCTTTCTTCAGAGTCAGCAATGGTGTGTTGAATACTTTTTGTCCTTTGAATCTATCTGACTTCACCTTCTGCATATCTCTTCTGCTTTTAAGGGCTCATGTGATTATATTGGGCCCACCAAGATAATTCATGATAACCTCCCTATTTTAAATTCAGCTGACTAATAACTTTAATAACATATGCATAGTCTCTTTTACCATGTAAAGTAACATATTCATAGTCCCAGGGATTAGGGTGTGGACACTCCTTAGGGGCCATTATTTTGTTTTTCACAGGCCTTGAGAAGCAAAATGACTTGTCTGAGGTCATTCAGTTAGTAGCAGGGACTCATTCCAATAACCACATGTTGCCTCTTGCTGATATATACTCACTGCTCATGCTAAATAGCATTTAAGCAATCATCACTTCAATGCCTGTAAATGGGCTCAGTGTTAGTAAAATTGCCCTGCAATTTACTCTTAGGCATAGCTCACAAGTGATGCTCATAAAACTGCTTAAGAAGCTAAATGCAGTATCTTGATCATGTCCAGGACTACTAGCCTTATATAAAATGGTGAACATGAATCCTATTCTTTTTTTTTTATAATTTTATCTATTTATTTTTTTCCCCCAAAGCCCCAGTAGATAGTTGTATGTCATAGTTGTACATCCTTCTAGTTGCTGTATGTGGGACGTGGCCTCAGCATGGCCGGACAAGCGGTGCGTCGGTGCGCGCCCGGGATCCGAACCTGGGCCACCAGCAGCAGAGCGCACTCACTTAACCGCTAAGCCACGGGGCCGGCCCATGAATCCTATTCTGTAGACACATGGCTCAACTTAGGATGACAAACTATATTAGTTCCAATACTTTTTCAGAAGTAATAATAGCCAAAGTCTATTGAATGCTTACTATGTGCCAGGAATTTTAAATGAATTAACTTATTTAATCTTCAGACAACCCTAAGAGGTAAGTACTACTAATGGATAGCAAACTGAAGCATAGAGAGTCAAAACAACTTGCACAAGGTTAAGCATCTGCAAAGTGGAGGAACCAGGACTTGAATCCATGTATTCGGACTCTGGAGTCCACATTATTAACTATTATTCTATATTGGATGGACCTTGAGTTTAAAACAGCAGATCAAGCCAACTTATTTACTTCAAAAAATAATAGAATAAATGTAAGAATAAATCCATAGCAGAGCCAGAGACTAGGAAAATATATTGTCAGTGGCCAGAAACTTGGAAGAATTTCTATAATTTAAAGCAAATGCAATCAGACTGATGGAAAATCAAGAGAAGAGAATCCTGAAACCCAACAGAAGCACTAAAGGGGGTTGTTTAAGAAATAAGTAGCTAGGTTCCCCAAAAGCCTAGGAAAACTCCCCAAATCAGAAATTAGTAGAGGATAGGAACAATTGGTGATGGTAATAGAGAAACCAGAAACTAATCCAATTCCCTGCTGTGTGCACAAGAGGTAGAGGCCATTGATGTTTGACCTAAGGTTGCTGCTTCTAAATGATGTAACGGATCAGTTATGGAGGGCTCCTAGCTTGAGAATAAGGGACAAGGAGATTGCAGACATGAGGAAAGGGATGGGGAAGAACAAAATCAATCAGCACAGTAGTGAAAAGCCTCATCAGGCAAGAGAATGCATTTCCTACCTCCCAAATCAAGGTTGGGGTGGGGGCTAGTGTCCCTCACTCACTATAATTATAGCTAGTTTCTAAAAATGTCCTCCCAATGAATTATGCTTCCTGGTATTCATGTCCTTGTGTAGGTCTCTCGCCTTGTGACTCGCTTTAACAGTATATGACTTCTGACGCTAAGACATAAGGAGCCTTGCAGCTTCTGTCTGGTTTCTTGAAACATACTCTGGATGAAGCTAACCATCATGTAAGAAGTCCAACCACCCTGAGAATGCCACACTGTGAGGAATTCCAAGATAGCTGCATGAAGAGGCCACATGGAGAAAGCAAGAGACTCCTGGCCATCCTCCAGTTGTTCCAGCCATTCTCAGCCTAGGCGACAGGCATATGAGGGGGGGAAAAAAAAAACACTGACTGTTCAGTCCAGCAAGGCTTTAGAATCTAAAACTTTAGAATCTAAAGTTTAGATGACTCTAGCACCAGCCACTATCTAACTGCAAGTATATGGGACCCCAAGCAACAACCAACCTAGCTGAGACCAATCAATCCACAGAACCATGAGATAATAATCAACTGTGGATTCAAATCACTAAGTTTTAAGTGGTTTGTTACACAGCAACGGATAACCAAAACACCCATACACTCTGAAAGAAATCCTATCTGTCCACACGTGCAATCATGATAGACTGGAGACACCCTCAACTAGTCATACCACTCATGGGAGAGGTCTACCAAGGGATATCCAAGTGTGAAACCACACAACTACTGGAAGAGGATCTTTTCTTTAAAAAAAATGAAGATAACCAAGAACATCTGAAGAAATCAGACATCTGAAGAAAACAGTCTTAAAGAGAAGCATCAAAATGAACAAAGTGACCAATGAGTAAAGAAAGTAAATGTAGAAAACAAAAGGAACCTTTACAATGTTTATTACCATGCATTGGATCTGTTTTATTATTATTATTATTATTACTACTACTACTATTATTATCATCATCATCATTGCCATCATCATCATCATCATTTTCTAATTGATTGTTGCTTAAGATATCTATAACCTTCGTGTACAAAAGCCTTTCCAGGTATGATATAAAGTCGACAAGTCATAAAAGAAAAGAGGACTGACAAATTCAACCCCATCAAAATTTTTTACACTTTTCCTTTTGAAATAATTATAGATTCACAGGAAGTTGCAAAAAAATTGTACAGGGAGGTCCTGTGTACCCTTCACCCCGTTTCCTCCTATAGTTACATCTTATATAACCATAGGGCAATATCAGAGCAAGAAATGGTATTGGTACAGTTTATGTGCATAGTTCTATATTATTTTTGTCACACATGTAGATGTATACAATCAATATACAGAACTATTCCATCACCACAAAGATATCCCTCATGCTACCTGTTTATAGTCACATCCAGCTCCCTCCCCCTTGTCACCATCCCTAACCCCCGGCAATCACTAATCTATTTTCCATCTCTATAATTTTGTTATTTCAAGATATTATACGAATAGATTCATATAACATGTGACATTTTGAGATTGGCTTTTTTCATTCAGCATCTCCATCAAATTTTATGACCTCTGTAGGGTGAAAGATAGCCTGGGGAGAATATTTGCAATACATATAACAGACAAGGGTTAGTGTCTATTATATATGAAGGGCTCCTAAAACAATAATAATAGCAAACTTTATATAGCACTTAGAATCTATAAAGCACTGTTTCAACACTTAACATATATTAACACATTTAGTCCTAACAGCAACTTTTTGAAGTAGGCACTATTAATATTTTCATTTTTAAAAGGAGGAGACTGAGACACAGAGAAGTTATAAACTTCCCAAGGTCATACAGCTAGTTAATGGTGGCATAAGGCTTCAAATCCAAACATCATACTTGTAACTACTACACAACACTGCCCCTCAAAAAATAATAATCAGGAAGGAACTGCTGGGAAGATGGCAGCATAGGAGGACTCTGAACTTACCTCCTCCTACAGACACAAAAATTTACAACTAGACTTAAAACAATTACCCCTGAGAGAGAACCAGAAACTGGATAAAAAGAACCCCCACAACAAGGGACAGAGTTGACTAAGGTGGAAGAGGCAGAAATTCCTTTCTGGAGAGGAAAAAGCCACATTTTAGCTGTGGCACTTCATGGTTGGGAGTAATCTTAAGGCACAAAGCTTTCCGTGGAGGAGCAGGGGATCTGAGCAGGGGAGCTTTACCACAATAAGCAGCTTTTGAACTCAGCACAACGGAGACAAGTGTCATAATATCTGGCTTTGTTGGCTATTAACAAAAACAGGGAATACCCCCACAAAAGTTAGCCGAACATAACAGAAAGAAAAGCCTGCTCTTAAAGGGCACATGCACAAATTTACCTATTTCAGCAAGCAACCTAAAATCACCAGAAGAAAAGCACACAGTCTCCTGGTGAAAAATGACTCACTTGATAGGCTCTGGGAACATCTCATTGAGGCAGGAGGCAGCTGGGACCACCTCCTCAGGTATTCAGACATTGGTGACAGCCATTATTGTGACCTAGTACAGGCATGCTGACACAGACGCTGGCAGACACCAGTGGAGTCCTTCCTCTGGCCTGTTAGCACAGGGTCTGCCCCACCCACTAGACCACCAATTTAATCCAGCTCAGCCAGGGCTGGCAGCCTGCCCTAGGGACTGGCCTGACTCAACAGTAAGCCTTCAGGCAATTTGTGGGACCACATAGGCGGGGTGCGTGGGACCTCTGCAAGAGGGCGAGTGGGTCCGCCTCTACGGGGCAGGGAGTGAATGAGGGACAGGGTGTGCACTAGGGGCGAGCCTGCATTGGTGGAGTGTATGAGGCCTCTGCAGCGGGGCAACTGGGTCCGCTTCAGTAGGGTGGGGCGTTCGTATGGGACAGGACTGCATTGATGGGGTGTGTGGGCCTGTAGACGGTGGTGCTTCTCAGCAGCAGACTTGTCCTTCTCAAACAGCCACATAGGGAAACCATCCTACCTTCCAATGCCTGAAACAATTGTGTGTTGTCACGGCTGGGGCCGGCCCCACCCAGCAGCCATCCCAAGAGAGCTGACAACAGCCTTGCAGGCCAGAGGCCTACAGCAATTGTAAGCCCCTGAGGCTAGCAACCAGCCACAATGGGGGCCTACTCATTTAATATAAAAACTGCAGCAGGAATGTGCTATCAGACCTTGAGCAAACTGTGCCAGGGCTCCGCACCCCCAATAAAGTGACTAAAGGGACCATAGCAGCTGCACGCAGCTTAGCATTACAACCAGCTGGCCAGGGGGACAGCCTAGCCTCCCCATGTACCTGCAGCAAAGGCAACCCTGCCACAACAGAAGGACACATGTAGCCCACACAAGGGACACTCCTGGAGCATTTGAACCTGGTGATGAGAGGGAAGCACACTGCTGGGCCTCATAAGGCATCTCTTACATAAGGCTACTTCTCCAAGATTGGGAGACATAGCTGACCTACCTAATACATTTATATAAGCACAGAGAAAGAGGCAAAATGAGGAGACAAAGGAATATGCTCCAAATAAGGGAACAGAACATATCCTCAGAAAAATAACTAAATGAAACAGAGACACACAATCTACCTGATAAAGAGTACAAACTAATAGTCATAAGGATGCTCACTGACCCTGGAAGAAGAACGGATGAATTCAGTGAGAACTTCAACAAAGAATTGTAAAATATAAAAAAGAACCAATCAGAACTGAAGGATACAATAATAGAAATGAAAAATTCACTAGAGGAAATCAATACCATAATAGCTGATATAGAAGAACAGATCAGTGAGCTGGACAAAAGACTAGAGGAAATCACCCAAGCTGAACAGAAAAAAGAAAAAAGAATTAAAAAGAACAAGGACAGTCTAAGGGACCTCTGGGATAACATCAAGCACACTAACATCCATGTTATAGGTGTCCCAGAAGGAGAAGAGAGAGACAAAGGGGCAGGGAATCTACTTGAAGAAATAATAGCTGAAAACTTTCCTAACCTAAGGGAGGAAACAGACATCCAGGTACAGGAAGCACAGAGAGCACCAAACAAGATGAATCCAAAAGGCCCACACCAAGACACATTATAATTAAAATGTCAAGAATTAAAGATAAAGAGAGAATCCTAAAATCTGCAAGAGAAAGGCAATAAGTTACATACAAAGGAAACCCATAAGGCTATAAGCTGACTTCTCAGCAGAAACCTTACAGGCTAGAAGGGAATGGCATGATATATTGAAAGCGCTGAAAGGGAAAAACCGACAGCCAAGAACGCTCTACCTGGTAAGGTTATCACTCAGAATGGAAGGAGAAATAAAGAGTTTTCTAGACAAGCAAAAACTAAAGGAGTTTACCACCAATAAACTAGCCTTACGAGAAATGCTAAAGGGACTTATTTAAGTGGAAAAGAAAAGACCACAAATAGGAATAAGAAAATTATCAAAAAAAGAAACTCACAAAACAATAAAATCACTGGTAAAGGCAAACATACAGTAAAGGTAGCAGATCAACCACCTACGAAGCTAATATGAAGGTCAAAAGACAAAAGTAATAAAATTATCTATTTCCATGAGAAGAAGGTAATGGATACACATGCACAAAAAAAAGGCTAAAGGTGATATCAAAAATATAAAATGTGGGAGGAGGGGAGTAAAAAAGTAGAGCTTTTAGCAAGAGGTCAAACTTAAGAGACCATCAACTTAATATAGGTTGCTATATACATAGGTCATTACATATGAAACTCAAGGTAATCACAAATCAAACCTATAGTAAATACACAAAAAAATTAAGAGAAAGGAACCCAAGCATAATACTAAAGAAAACCATCAAACCACAGGGAAGAAAGCAAGAGAAGAAGAAAGAAACAGGGAAAAACTACTAAAAGACCCAGAAAAAAAGTAACAAAATGGCAATACGTATATACTTATCAGTAGCTACTTTAAAGGTCAATGAACTAAATGCTCGGATCAAAACACATAGGGTGGCTGATTGGATAAAAAAAAACAAGACCCATATAAATGCTGCATACAAGAGAAACACTTGAGACCTAAAGACACTCAGAACTGAAAGTGAAGGGATGGGAAAAGATACTCCACGCAAATAGCAATGAAAAGAATGCTAGGGTAGCAATACTTATATCAGATAAAATAGACTTTAAAACAAAAACTGTAACAAGACAAAGAAGAGCACTACATAATGATCAAGGGAAGAATCCAACAAGAGGATATAATACTTGTAAATATCTATGCACCCAACATAAGAGCACCTAAATATATAAAGCAATTATTAACAGACATAAAAGGAGAAATAGACAGTAACACAATAATAGTAGGGGACTTGAACACTCCACTTACACCAATGCATAGATCATCCAAACAGAAGATCAATAAGGAAACACTGGCCTTAAATGACACAGTATAGCAGATGGACTTAGTAGAGACATACAGAACATTCCATCCAAAAACTGAAGAATACGCATTCTTTTAAAATGCACATGGAACATTTTCCAGAATACATCACATGTAAGGCCACGAAAAAAGTCTCCATAAATTTAAGAAGATTGAAATAATACCAAGCATCTTTTCTGACCACAACGGTATGAAAATAGAAATCAACTACAGGAAGAAAATTGGAAAAGCCACAAATATGTGGAGAATAAACAAAATGCTACTGAACCATGATTGGGTCAATGAAGAAATCAAAAAATACCTGCAGACAAATGAAAATGAAAATACGACATGCCAAAATTTATGGGATACAGTAAAAGTGGTTCTAAGAGAGAGGTTTACAGCAATACAGGGCTACTTTAACCAACAAGAAAAATCTCAAATAAACAATCTAATAATGCACCTAAAGGAGCTGGAAAAAGAAGAACAAACAAAGCCCAAAATCAGTAGAAGGAAGGAAACAATAAAAATCAGAGCAGAAATAAATGAAACAGAGACTAAAGAAACAAAAGAAAAAATCAATGAAAAGAAGAGCTGGTTCTTTGAAGAGATAAACAAAACTTTAGTCAGAATCACCAAGAAAAAAAGAAGAGAAGGCTCAAATAAATAAAATCAGAAACGAAAGAGGAGAAATTACAACAGACACCTCAGAAATACAAAAGATTATAAGAGAACAATAGGAAAAGCTATATGCCCCAAATTGGATAATCTAGAAGAAATGGATAAATTCCTAGAATCATACAACCTTCCAAAACTGAATGAGAAGAAATAGAGAATTTGAATAGACCAATCACCAGTGAGGATATTGAAACAGTAATCAAAAACCTCCCAAAAAATAAAAGTGCAGGACCAGACGGCTTCCCTGGTGAATTCTACCAAACATTCAAAGAAGACTTAATAGCTATCCTTTTTAAACTCTTCTAAAAATTTGAAGAGGAGGGGAAGCTTCCTAACTCATTCTATGAAGCCAACATTACCCTGGTACGAAAACCAGGCAAGGACAACACACAAAAAGAAAATTATAGGCCAATATCACTGATGAACATTGATGCAAAAATCCTCAACAAAATACTAGCAAATCGAATACAACAATACATTAAAAAGATCATATACCGTGATCAAGTGTGATTTATTCCAGGGATGCAGGGATGGTTCAACATCCACAAATCAATCAACCTGATACACCACATTAAGAAAATGAAGAATAAAACTCACATGATCATCTCAATAGACGCAGAGAAAGCATTTGACAAGATATAGCATCCATTTATGATAAAAACTCTGAAGAAAATGGGTATAGAAGGAAAGTACCTCAACATAATAAAGGCCGTATATGACAAACCCACAGCTAATATCATATTCAATGGTGAAAAATTGAAAGCCATTCTGTTAAGAACAGGAACAAGACAAGGGTGCCCACTCTCGCCCCTCTTCTTCAACATGGTACTGGAGGTTTTGGCCAGAGCAATTAGGTAAGAAAAAGAAATAAAAGGTATTCAAATTGGAAAGGAAGAAGTGAAACTCTCACAGTGTGTAGATATGATTCTATATACAGAAAACCTTAAAGAATCCATTGGAAAACTATTAGAAATAATCAACTATTACAGCAAAGTTTCAGGGTACAAAATAAACTTACAAAAATAAGTTGCATTTCTATACTTTAATAACAAACTAGCAGAAAGATAATTCAAGATACAATCTCATTTACAATCGCAACAAAAAGAATAAAACATCTAGGAATAAATTTAACCAAGGAGGTGAAAGACCTATACACTGCAAACTATAAGACATTATTGAAAGACATTGTAGATGACATAAAGAAATGGAAAGACATTCCATGCACACAGATTGAAAAAATAAACATAGTTAAAATGTGCATATTACCTAAAGCAATCTACAGATCCAATGCAATCTCAATCAGAATCCCAACGACATTCTTCAAGGAAATAGAACAAAGAATCTTAAAATTTATATGGAACAACAAAAGATCTCAGCGAAAGCAATCCTGAGAAAAACGAACAAAGCTGGAGGCATCACAATCCCTGACTTCAAAATATACTACAATGCTATGGTAATCAAAACCACATGCTACTGGCACAGAAACAGACACATAGATCAATGGAACAGAATTGAAAGCCCAGGAATTAAACCACACATCGACCGATAGCTAATCTTCGTCAAAGGAGCCAAGAACATACAATGGAGAAAGGAAAGTCTCTTCAATAAATGGTGTTGGGAAAACTGGACAGCCACATGCAAAAGAATGAAAGTAGACCATTGTCTTACAACATACACAAAAATTAACTCAAAATGGATTAAAGACTTGACAGCAAGACTGGAAACCATAAAAAACCTAGCAGAAAATATAGGTAGTACTCTGTTTCACATCTGTCTTAGCAGCATCTTTTCAGATACCCTGTCTACTCAGGCACGAGTAACAAAAGATGGGACTACATCAGACTAAAGAGCTTCTGCAAGGCAAAGGAAACCATGAACAAAACGAAAAGACAATCCACAAACTTGGAGAAAATATTTGCAAATCATATATCTGACAAGGGGTTAACCTCTAAAATATATAAAGAACTCATACAACTCAACAACAAAAAACAAACAACCTAATCAAAAAATGGGCAGAGGAGATGAACCGACATTTTTCCAAAGAATATATACAGACGGCCAATAGGCACATGAAAAGATGTTCAACATCACTAATTGTTAGGGAAATGCAAATCAAAACTACAATGAGATATCACCTTACACATGTTAGAATGGCTACAATTACCAAGACAAAAAATTACAAATGTTGGAGAGGATGAGGAGAAAAGAGAACCCTTTTACACTACTGGTGGGAATGCAAAATGTTGCAGCCACTATGGAAAATAGTATGGAGATTTCTCAAAAAATTAAAAGTAGAAATACCATATGATCCAGTTATCCCACTACTGGGGATTTATCCAAAGAACTTGAAATCAACAATTCCAAGAGACTTACGCACTCCTAGGTTCATTGCAACATTATGCACAATAGCCAAGACGTGGAAGCAACCCATGTGCCTGTCAACTGATGAATAGATAAAGAAGATGTGGTGTATATATATATGTGTGTGTATATATATATATACATATATATATGTACACATAATGGAATACTACTCAGCCTTAACAAAAGACAAAATCATCCATTTGCCACAACATGGATGGACCTTGAGGATATGATGTTAAGTGAAATAAGCCAGACAAAGACAAACAACACATGATTTCACTCATATGTGGAAGAGAAACACATGGACAAAGGAGAACAGATTAGTGGTTACCAGAGGGGAAGGAGGTTGGGGGATGGGTGAAAGGGGTAAAGGGGCACATATATATGGTGACGGATAAAAACTGGACTATTGGTGGTGAGCACAATGCAATCTACACAGAAACTGATAAATAATAATGTACACCTGAAATTTCAAAATATTATAAACTGTTACGATCTCAATAAAATAATAAATAAATAAATAATACTCTATATCCTAAAAAAACAAGAAGAAGGGATCTAAAGCCTGCTTGCCTAGTTTCAGATCCTTGCTCCACCACTTAGTATAGCTCTGTGACCTTGGGCAAATTTCTTAACCTCTCCATCTGTATAATGTGGAAAATGTGAATGGTACCTACCTCACAGTGTCTCTGTGAATAATTAAATCCGATATTTATTAAAAGGCCTTAGAACAGTAACTGGCACAAAGTAAGCATTCAATAAATGATAACAATTATTAAGATAATGAAAGTTACTACTGAGTCCAATATTCAAAATCATTATTTTTTCTTAATCTTCGTTCTCCTTTATTGCTCAAATACCTTCTATACCTACATTCTATAGTATTTACTACCAGCTCCTCCAGGACACTGCATCATCTTGTGTCTGTTGCCATCTACCTTCTTCTGCCTCCCTGTCCCCTGCCTCCCATAACCAGTTACAAATCCTCTTGATTCTTCTTTCATAATGTCTTTTCTATTGAGATATAATTGAAATATTACATTGTGTAAGCTTAAGGCATATAACTTGTTGATTTGATACATTTATATATTGCAATATGATTACCACCATAGCGTTAGCTAACACTTATATTGTGTCACATAATTATCATTTCTTTTTTGTGGTGAGAACAATTAAGATATAGTCTTTTAGTAACTTTGAAGTTTATATTACAGTATTGTTGACTATAACCACTATGCTATGCATTAGATCTCCAGGACTTAATCTACTAGCTGCAAGTTCATACCATCGAACAACATCTCCATGATTCCCCTACCCCCTGGCCCCTAGTAATCAATATTCTACTCTATGTTTTTACAAGTCCAGCTTTTTTATAATCTACATATAAGTGACATCATACAGTATTTGTCTTTCTCTGACTTATCTCACTTAGCATAACGTCCTCAAGGTCCATCCACGCTGTCACAAATGGCAGAATTTCCTTCTTTCTCATGGCTAGATAATATTTCACTGTATGTATGTCTGTGTGTATGTGTGTGTGTGTATATATATATATACACATATATCACATCTTCTTTATCCAGTCATCCATTAATGGACACTTAGGTTGTTTCCTTGTCTTGGATATAGTGAATAATGCTGCAATAAACATGGAAGTACAAACATCTCTTTGATATCCTGTTTTCATTTCCTTTGGATATATACTTAGAAGTGGAAATGCTGGATCATACTGTAGTTCTTTTTTTTTTTTTTGAGGAAGATCGGCCCTGAGCTAACATCCGATGCCAATCTTCCCCTTTTTTGCTGAGGAAGATTGGCCCTGAGCTAAAATCCGTGCCCATCTTCCTCCACGTTATATGGGATGCCGCCACAGCACGGCTTGACAAGTGGTGCGTCAGTGCACGCCCGGGATCCGAACTTGCCAACCCCGGGCCGCCAAAGCAGAGCACACGCACTTAACCACTTGTGCTACCGGGCGGGCCCTGGAGTTCTATTTTTAATTTTTTGAGGAACCTCCATACTGTTCTCCATAGTGACTGAAGCAATTTACTCTCCCATCAACAGTGTACAAGGGTTCCCTTTTCTCCACATCCTCACCAACACTTATCTTTTGTCGCCTAGATGATAGCCATTCTAACAGGTGTGAGGTGATATCTCATTGTGGATTTGATTTGCATTTCCTTGATGATTAGTGATGTTGAGCATCTTTTCATGTACCTGTTGGCTATTTAAATGTCTTATTTGGAAAAATGTCTACTCAGATCCTCTACCCATTTTTTAAT
Source organism: Diceros bicornis minor (assembly GCF_020826845.1). NCBI lineage: Eukaryota > Metazoa > Chordata > Mammalia > Perissodactyla > Rhinocerotidae > Diceros > Diceros bicornis. Next base: position 64,050,351 of record NC_080781.1, read on the forward strand.
TGGCTTGATTATTTCTTTGCTATTGAGTTGTATGAGTTCTTTAAATATTTTGGATATTAACCCTTTATCAGATATATGGTTTGCAAATATTTTCTCCTATTCCATAGGTAGCCTTTTCATTTTGTTGACTGTTTCTTTTGTTGCGCAGAAGCTTTTTAGTTTGATGTAGTCTCACTTGTTGATTTTTTGCTTTTGTTGCTTTTGCTCTGGGTGTCATATCCAAAAAGTCATGGCCAAGGACAATGCCAAGGAGTTTCCTCCCTATGTCTTCTTCTAGGAGTTTTATGCTATCAGGTCTCATGTTTAAATCTTTAATCCATTTTGGGTTAATATTTTTGAGTGGTATAAGATAGGAGTCCAATTTTATTTTTCTGCATTTTTAAGATAGGGGTCCAATTTTATTTTTTATTCAGTTTTTACAACACAATTTGTTGAAGAGACTATTTTCTTTCTCCATTGAATGTTCTTGACTCCCTTGTCAAATATTAGTTGACTATATATGCAGTGGTTTAGTTCTGGGCTCTCTATCCTGTCCCATTGGTCTATGTGTCTATGTTTATGCCAGTACCATACTGTTTTGATTACTATAGCTTTGTAATATAGTTTGAAATCAGGAAGTGTGGTACCTCCAGCTTTGTTCTTCTTTCTCAGGATTGCTTTGATTATTTGGGGTCTTTCGTGGTTCCATACATACTTTAGGATTGTTTTTTCTATTTCTGTAAAAAATGCCATTGGAATCTTGACAGGGACTGCATTGTGTAATTCAACTAATTCATTCCTATGCAACACAACTCTGGTCATACCCAGCTGACAGTCCACTGGTTTGCAAACTCTTTTCTATATGATAAATACCTTTAGAATGTAGTATCGGTGAGAAAAGTTGGTCAGTCTTAAAGATAGTAATACAGGAAATGAGGGACAAAAAAAGCTATAAGACATACAGAAAACAAACAGCAAAATAACAAAAGTAAGTCCCTCTTTATCAGTAATTTCTTTAAATGTAAATGGATTAAATTCTCCAATCACAAGGCAGAGGTTGGAAGAATAAATAAAAAAACAGAATCCAACTATATGCTGCCTACAAGAGACTCACTTAAGATCCAAAGACACAACTAGGTTGAAAGTGAAATGATGGAAAAGGATATTCCATGTAAATAGTAACCAAAATTGAGCAGGGGTGGATAAAATAACATCAGACAAAATTGACTTTAAATCAAAAAAGTTACAAAAGACAAAGAAGGACATTATACATTAATAAAAGGTTCAATAGAGCAAGAAGATATAAAAATTATAAATATGCACATACCTAATAACAGACCATCAAAAGACCATCAATTTGAGAGAACTGAAGGTAGAAATAGCTCTACAATAATAGTTGGAAACTTCAAGACCCTATCTCAATAATGGATAGAACAACACAACACAAGATAAGTAAGGAACAGAGGATTTGAACAATATAATAAACCAACTAGATCTAATAGACATATACAGCACATTCTACCCAATAGCAGAACACACATTCTTCTCAAGAAAATACTTACGGATGAATGAAAATGAAAACACAAAACACCAAAATTTTTATGGGACAAAGAAAGAGTAGTACTAAGGGAGAAATGTATAGCTATATATGCTAACATTGAAAAACAAGAAAGATCTCAAATTAACAAGTTAACTTTACAACTTAGGGAATTAAAAAAAGAAGAACAAACTAAACCCAAAGCTAGCAGAAGGAAGGAAATAACAAAATTAGATCAAGAATAAATGAAATAGAGACTAGAAAAACAATAGGAAAAAAAATCAATGAAACTAAGAGTTGGTTTTTTGAAAAGAAAATTGACAAACTTTTAGCTAAACTAAGAAAAAAAAGACTCAAATAAATAAAATCAGAAATGAAAGAGGAGATATTACAACTGATGCCACAGAAATTAAAAGGATTTTAAGAGGTACCATGAATAACTATACAACAACAAATTGGATAACCTAGAAGAAACGCATGAATTCCTAGAAATATACCACCTACCAAGCCTGAATAATGAAGAAATAGAAAACCTGACAAACCTGTAACTAGTAAAGAGATTGAATCAGAAATCAAAAACTTCCCAACAAAGAAAAGCCCTGGACCCAACAGCTTCACTCGCAAATTCTACCAAATATTTAAAGCAGAATTAATGCCAATTCTTCTCAAACTCTTCCAAAAAATTGAAGAGGAGGGAACACTTCCAAACTTACTTTATGATGTCAGCATTACCCTGATACCAAAAACAGAAAAAGACACTACAAGAAAAGAAAACTACAGGCCAATATCCCTGATGACTATAGATGCAAAAGTCCTCAACAAAACACTAGCAAACCAAATTCAACAACATATTAAAAGGATCACGCACTATGACCAAGTGGGATTTATTCCTGGATGCAAGGATGGTTCAACATACAAAAATCAGTGTTATATACCACATTAACACAATGAAGGATAAAAATGACAAGATCATCTCCACAGATGTAGAAAAATCATTTGAAAAATTCAACACCATTTCATAATAAAAATACTCAGCAAGATAAGAATAGAAGGAAACTATCTAAACATAATAAAAGCCACATATGAAAAACTCACAGCAAACCTCACACTCAATGGTGAAAGACTGAAAGCTTTTCCTGTAAGATCAGGAATAAGGCAAGCACGCCTGCTTTAGCCACTTCTTTTCAAGTCCTAGCCAGAGAAATTAGTCAAGGAAAAGAAATAAAAGGCATCCCTCCAAATTGGAAAGGAAGAAGTAAAATTATCTTTGTTCACAGATGATATGATCTTATATGTAGAAAACCCTAAAGATTCCACAAAAAACTATTAAAACTAATAAATGAATTCAGCTAAGTAGCAAGACACAAAGTCAATACGTAAAAATCAGTTGCATTTCTATACACTAATAAACAATCTGAAAAGGAAATTAAGAAAACAATTCCATTTACAATAGCATCAAAAAAATACTTAGCAATTAACTTAACCAAGGGGGTGAAAGACTTGTACATTGAAAACTATAAGACATTTCTGAACAAAATTCAAGAAGACATAAATAAATGGAAAGACATTCCACGTTCATAGATTGGAAGACTTAACATTCAGATGCCAATACGCCCAAAGCAATCTACAAATTTAATGCAATCCCTATCAAAATCCCAATGATGTTTTTGCAGAAATAGAAAAATTCATCCTAAAATTCATATGGAATCTCAAGGGACTCTGAATAGCCAAAACAATTCCGAAAAAGAACAAAGCTAGAGGACTCACATTACCTGATTTCAAAACTTACTACATAGGTACAGTAGTAAAAACAGTGTGGTATTGGCATAAAGACAGACATACAGAGCAATGGAACAGAATAGAGAACCCAGAAATAAACTCTTACATATATGGTTAAATGACTTTTGACAAGGGTGCCAAGACCATTCAATGGGGAAAAGACAGTCTTCTCAACAAATGATGCTGGGAAAACTGGATATCACATGCAAAAGAATGAGGTTGGACCTTTATCTTACATCATATACAGAAATTAACTCAAAATGGATCCATGACCTGAATGTATGACCTAAAACTTATATAAACTCCTAGAAGAAAACACAGGGGAAAATCTTCATGACATTGGATTGGCCAACGAGTTTTTAGATACGCCACCAAAAGAACAGGAAACAAAAGAAAAAATACACAAATTGGATTTCATGAAAATTTTTAAAAATTGTGCATCAGCAGACACTATTAGAGTAAAAAGGTGACTCTCAGAATGGGAGAAAATATTTGAAAATCATATATACGATAAGGGATTAATATCCAGAATACATAGAGTACCCCTAAAACTTAACAACAAGAAAACAAATAACCCAATTAAAAAATGGGCAGATGACTTGAATAGACATTTCTCCAAAGAAGATATACAAATGGCCAAAAATCACATGAAAAGGTGGTCAACGTCACTAGTTATTAGGGAAGTGCAAAGCAAAACTACATGAGATACCACCTCACACATATTAAGATGGCTACTATCAAAAGAACAGAAAACAACAAGAGTTGGCAAGGATGTGGAGAAATTAGAACCCTTGTGTACTGTTAGTGGGAATGTAAAATGGTACATCCACTGTGAAAACAGTATAACGGTTACTCAAAAAATTAAAAATAGAATTACTATATTATCCAGCAATTCCACTTCTGGGTATATAACCAAAAGAACTGAAAGCAGGTTCTCAAAGAGATATTTTTACACCCACGTTCATAGCAGCATTATTTACAATAGCTAAAACATGGAAGTTTTATCTTCCAACAGCAGATGAATGGATAAGCAAAATGTGGTATATACATACAATGGAATATTCTTCAGCCTTAAAAAGGAGGGCAATTCTGACACATGCTACAACATGGATGAACCTTGAGGACGTTATGCTAAGTGAAATAAGCCAGTCACAAAAAGACAAATACTGTATGATTCCACTTATATGAGGCACCTAGAGTAGTCAAATTCACAGAGACAGAAAGTAGAATGGTGGTTGCCAGGGCCTGGGAGGAGGGGGAAATAGGGAGTTATTGTTTAATGAGTAAAGAGTTTCAGTTTTGCAAGATGAAAAGAGTTCTGGAGATTGATTGTGGTGATGTTTGCAGAATACGAATGTACTTAATACCATTGAAGTGTATACTTAAAGGGAAAGATGATAAATTTTATGTTATGTGTATTTTACTGCAATTAAAAAAACTGGAAAAAAGTTTTATTGGAACACAGCCACATGCATTTGTTTATATATTGTCTATAGCTGCTTTTGCACTATAATGACACAATTGAGGAGCTGTGACAGAAACTGTGTGACCCACAAATCTAAAATATATACTATCTTGTCCTTTAAGAAAAAGTTTGCCACTCTGAATTAGATGAAGACTGGTGGCATGCCTACAAAATCTGAGGATGACATAAACTGGGAGGAGTAGTTAATACATTGCATGATAGAATCAAAATTCACAAGATCGGAACAACTGAAAAAAATAGGCTGTAACAATCAAGTTGAAACTTAACAGCTTACAAAGCATGTGTGAGATAATAGAAAATATATATTGGTCTCTGCCCCCAGTTCCTGGCACAGAGCTCCTAAAACCCTTGTAATTTCCTAAGTCACAAGAACACTAGGGGCATCTCTTATTCTAATATTTGGCTTTTGACCCAGTTCCTGACACAAGGCTTCTAAAACTCTTGTACATTCCTAAATGATAAGAGCACAGGAGTATCTTTTGTACTACTGAGGTGACTCTGGGTGGGCTCCTGGATGGCTTCTACATGGGGGCTGGTCACCAGAAAGACCAAGCCATGATTAGAAGCTTGGAATTTTCAGCCCCACCCCCCTACCCATCCTCCAGGGAGGGGAGAGGGACTGGAAATGGAATTAATAATTGACCATGCCTACGTGAGGAGGCCTCCATAAAATCCCAATAGTACAGGGTTCAGAGAGCTTGCAGGCTGGCGAACACATCCACACCAGAGGGTGATGCACCCCAACTCCACAAGGACAGAAGCTCCTGTGCTTGGGACCCTCCCAGACCTCGCCCATGTACCTCTTCATCTGGCTGTTCATCTATATCCTTTATCATATCCTTCAATAAACTAGTAAATGTGTTTCCCTGAGTTCTGTGAGCCGCTCTAGCAAATTAATTGAACCCAACGAGGAGGTTGTTGGAACCTCTGATCTATATCCAGTTAGTCAGAAATATAGGTGGATAACCTGGGCTTGTGACTGGTGTCTGAAGTGTGTATGCGTGTGTAGAGGGCACTCTTGTGGGACTGAGCCCTTAACCTGTGGGATCTGATGCTATCTCCAGGTAGATAGAGTCAGAATTGAGTTGAACCGTAGGACACTCAGCTGGGGTCACAGAGAATGGCTTGGTGTAGGGAAAAACCTCTACTTGGTGACTAGAAGTGAAATGTTTTGTGAGTAGTAAAGGAGACTCACAGGGAAGAAAAACATAGGAGAAAAATACAAAGGAGGGAAGAACTAGGTTTTTCCCTACAACAGGAGAGAAAAAACGAGTTTTTTCCTTTTAGTATGGCTATCGGGTACATGGTCAACCATAAAAGTGGAGGATGTGAAATTCAAGGATTAAGAGCAACTGATATTGTAAAGATCTAGTTTTGTAAGCCCAATAAATTCACTACATGTTGTGCCTGCCAGAAAAGAGCTAATTTAAACATTGGCTGCATTAAAAGAAACATAGGATCTAGAACAGCGCTGTCCAGCAGAACTTCCTGTGATAATGGAAATGTTCTCTATCTGTGCTGCCCAATAAGGTAGCCATTAGCCACAGGTGGCTACAGAGACTTGATATATCAAGTATGACTGAGGGACTAAATTTTCAACTTTGTTTAATTTTAATTAAATTAAATTTAAATAGCTATGTGTGGCTAGTTTCCACCATATTGGATAGTGCAGGTTTAGAACATTTAGAACATGAAAGGTATATACATATATAAGTGTTAGATCATATCTGGAGTATTGTGTTCATTTCCAGTTAGCATACTTACAAACTGGAAGTGACATCTAGGAAGTGACCATATTACATCAATGTTAGAATGAACTGGGGAAGGGTTGTGAAGTAAAAGATTTAGATGTTACCATATGGCAGAACTAACAGCCTTGGAAATTACTGGAAAACATGTATCAAGTCCATATGAGGAAGAATTTTGTGTCTCAGTTTTGTAAAAATATAATGATGATGATGATGATAATAATAATAATAATAATCCCCACTTCCATAGGTATTCCAGAAGAGGCTGAATGACTTCTCATCCAAGAAGTCATGTGTCAGGTAGATTGGTCTATAACAATGGTTGGCAAACTACATATAGCCTGCAGGCCAAATCCAACTAGCCATGGACTTTGGTAAATAAAGTTTTTTCAGAACACAGCCACTTCCATTCATTTATAAATCCCCTACGGCAGCTTTCACACTATAACAGCAGAGTAAAGTAGGTGTGATACAGACTTTATGGTTTACAAAGCCTAAAATATTTACTACCTGGCCTTTTACAGAAAATGATTACTGATCTCTGGTCTAAAATAGTGGTTCTCAAATCAAAAAATACCTGGAGACAAATGAAAATGAAAATACGACATGCCAGAACTTATTACAGCAAAAGCAGTTCTAAGACGGAAGTTTATAGCAATACAGGCCTATCTCAACAAACAAGAAAAATCTCAAATAAACAATCTAACAATGCACCTAAAGGAACTGAAAAAGAAGAACAAACAAAGCCCAAAATCAGTAGAAGAAGGGAAATAATAAAAATCAGAGCAGAAATAAATGAAATAGAGACTAAAAAAACAATACAAAAAATTAATAAAACCAAGAACTGGTTCTTTGAAAAGATAAACAAAATTGACAAACCTTTAGAGAGACTCACCAAGAAAAAAAGAGAGAAGACTCAAATAAGTGAAATCAGAAATGAAAGAGGAGAAATTACAACGGACACCTCAGAAATACAAAAGATTATAAGAGAATACTATGAAAAGCTATATGCCAACAAATTCGACAATCTGGAAGAAATGTATAAATTCTTAGAATTATACAACCTTCCAAAACTGGATCAAAAAGAAATAGAGAATTTGAATAGACCAATCACAAGTAAGGAGATCGAAACAGTAATCACAAACCTCCCCAAAAATAAAAGTCCAGGACCAGACGGCTTCCCTGGTGAATTCTACCCAACATTCAAAGAAGACTTAATACCTATCCTTCTCAAACTCTTCCAAAAAATTGAGGAGGGGGGGAAGCTCCCTAACTCATTCTACGAAGCCGACATTACCCTGATACCAAAACCAGACAAGGACAACACAAAAAAAAGAAAATTACAGGCCAATATCACTGATGAACATCAATGCAAAAATACTCAACAAAATACCAGCAAATCGAATACAACAATACATTAAAAAGATTATACACCATGATCAAGTGGGATTTATTCCAGGTATGCAGGGATGGTTCAACATTCGCAAATCAATCAATGTGATACACCACATTAATACAATGAAGAATAAAAATCACATGATCATCTCAATAGATGCAGAGAAAGCAGTTGACAAGATACAGCATCCATTTATGATAAAAACTCTGAATAAAATGGGGATAGAAGGAAAGTACCTCAACATAATAAAGGCCATATATGAGAAACCCACAGCTAATATCATCCTCAATGGTGAAAAACTGAAAGCTATCCCTCTAAGAACAGGAACCAGACAAGGATGCCCACTCTCACCACTCCTATTTAACATAGTATTGGAAGTCCTAGCCAGGGCAATCAGGCAAGAAAAAAAAATAAAAGGGATCCAAACTGGAAAGGAAGAAGTGAAACTCTCACTATTTGCAGATGACATGATTTTATATATAGAAAACCCTAAAGAATCCACCAGAAAACTTTTAGAAGTAATAAACGAATATAGTAAAGTTGCAGGATACAAAATCAACATACAAAAATCAGTGGCGTTTCTATACACTAACAACAAAGTCGCAGAAAGAGAAATTAAGAATACCATCCCATTTACAATTGCAACCAAAAGAATAAAATACCTAGGAATAAACTTAACCAAAGAGGTGAAAGATCTGTACACTGAAAACTATAAAACATTGCTGAAAGAAATTGAAGAAGACACAAAGAAATGGAAAGATATTCCGTGCTCTTGGATTGGAAGAATTAACATAGCTAAGATGCCCATACTTCCTAAAGCAATCTATAGATTCAATGCAATCCCTATCAAAGTTCCAGCAACATTTTTCACAGAAATAGAACAAAGAATCGTAAAATTTATATGGAACAACAAAAGACCCGAATAGCTAAAAGAATCCTGAGAAAAAAGAACAAAGCTGGAGCTGATTTCAAATCACAATCCCTGATTTCAAAATATACTACAAAGCTACAGTAACCAAAACAGCATGGTACTGGCACAAAAACAGACACACAGATCAATGGAATAGAATCGAAAGCCCAGAAATAAACCCACACATCTATGGACAGCTAATCTTCGACAGAGGAGCCAAGAACATACAATGGAGAAAAGAAAGTCTCTTCAACAAATGGTGTTGGGAAAACTGGACAGCCACACGCAAAAAAATGAAAGTAGACCATTACCTTACACCATACACAAAAATTAACTCCAAATGGATTAAAGACTTGAATGTAAGACCTGAAACTATGAAACTTCTAGAATAAAACACAGGCAGTACGCTCTTCAACATCGGTCTTAGCAACATATTTTCAAGCACCATGTCTGACAGGGCAAGAGAAACAATAGAAAAGATAAACAAATGGGACTACATCAAACTAAAAAGCTTCTGCACAGCAAAGGAAACCATCAACAAAATGAAAAGACAACCTAACAATTGAGAAAAGATATTTGCAAACCATACATCTGATAAGGGCTTAATCTCCAAAATATATAAAGAATTCATGCATCTCAACAACAAAAAAACTAACAACCCAATTAAAAAATGGGCAAAAGATCTGAGCAGACATTTCTCCAAAGAAAGTATAGAGATGGTCAACAGGCACATGAAAAGATGTACAACATCGTTAACTATCAGGGAAATGCAAATCAAAACTACAATGAGATATCACCTCACGCCCGTCAGAATGGCTATAATTAACAAGACAGGAAACAACAAGTGTTGGAAAGGATGTGGAGAGAAGGGAACTCTCATACACTGCTGGTGGGAGTGCGAACTGGTGCAGCCACTATGGAAAACAGTATGGAGATTCCTCAAAAAATTAAGGATAGAACTACCATATGATCCAGCTATTCCACTGCTGAGTATTTATCCTAAGGACATGAAAACACCAATGCGTAAAGGTACATGCACCCCTGTGTTCATTGCAGCGTTATTCACGATAGCCAAGACTTGGAAGCAACCTAAGTGCCCATCAAGGGATGAATGGATAAAGAAGTTGTGGTATATATACACAATGGAATACTACTCAGCCATAAGAAACGATGAAATCCAGCCATTTGTGACAACATGGATGGACATTGAGGGTATTATGCAAAGTGAAATAAGTTAAAGGAGAAGGTCAAATACAGTATGATCTCACTCATTAAGTAGTAAATAACAACAACAACAAACAAACACATAGAGACAGAGATTGGATTGGCGGTTACCAGAGGGGAAGGGGGGAGGGAGGAGGGTGAATGGGATAATTAGGCACATGTGTGTGGTGATGGATTGTAATTAGTATTTGGGTGGTGAACATGATGTAATCTATGCAGAAATAGAAGTATAATGATGTACACCTGAAATTTATACAATGTTATAAACCAATGTTACTACAATAAACAAAAAAATTAAAGAAAGAAAAAAAGAAAGAAAGAAATAAAATAGTGGTTCTCAGAACAACCTGGAGAACTAATAAAGAATACAGAGGTCTGGGCTTGTTGGAGTAAGGTAGGGCCTGACCTCTATATTTTTATCAAGTTCCCTAGTGATTATTATTATTATTTTTTAGGGGGGCGAGGAAGATTCGCCCTGTGCTAACATCTGTGCCAATCTTCCTCCATTTTGCACATGGGATGCCTCCACAGCAAGGCTGTTGAGTGGAATAGGTCCGCGCCTGGGATCTGAACCCACAAATCTGGGCCACCGAAGTGGAGCACGTGGAACTTGAACCACTCAGCCATGGGGCCAGTCCCGTGATTATTTTTATAAGAGTTTTATTTAGATGTAATTCACATACCATACAATTCATCCATTTAAAGTATACAATTCAGTGGTTTTTAGTATATTCACAGAGTTGTGCTACCATCACCCAATCAATTTTAGAACATTTTCATCATACCAAAAAGAAACCCCATATCCATTAGCAGTCACTCCCCATTTTCCCCCAACTCTCACAGCCCTAGGCAACCATTAATCTACTTTCTGTCTCTATAAATGTATCTATTCTGGAAATATCGTATAAATGGAATGATACAATATGTGGTCTTTGTGACTGGCTTCTTTGACTTAGCACAGTATTTTTAAGGTTCATCCATGTTATAACATGTATCAGTACTCTGCTTCTTTTTATTGTCAAATAATATTCCATGGTATGGGTACACCACATTTTGTTTATCTGTTCATCAGTCAATAGACATTTTGGTTGTTTCCACATTTGAGTATTAAGGATAATGCTGCTATGAACATTCGTATACAAGTGTTTGTATGGACATATGTTTCCTGTTTAACTCAGGAGTGGAACTGCTGGGTCATATGGTAACTCTTTACTTAACTTATCGAGGAAGTAACAGACTATTTCCAAAGTGGCTGAACCATTTTACATCCCCACCAGCAGTGTATAAGAGTTACAATTTCTCTACATCTTTGCCAATATTTGTTATTATCTTTTTGATTATAGCCATTCTAGTGGGTGTGAAGTGTTTTCTCATTGTGATTTTGATTTGCATTTTCTTGATGGCTAATGATGTTGAGTATCTTTTCAAGTTCTTATTCCCCAGTAATTCTGATGCACACTGAAGTTTGAGAACCACTAAGGGGTCTATAAGTACTTTAATGTCCCTTTTGACATTAATGATCACATGAAGCTATAGTCAGAGAGGTATATCACTTGCAGAACTGCACTTGCTCATGCCTTCCTGTTCCACATGACACTGGCCTGCAAGTTAACCTAGTCTAACTCTTGTTTTATAAAGCCCTATCTTGTTCCTTTTTCATTTTTTTTTAAATTTTTAATATAAATTTTTAAGTTAACTTGACTATCGATTGTTTAAATCATTAAGCAAGCAGTTCCATCTTCTAATTTGATCAGCACAATGGCAAATACATGCTCTGTGAATATGGGTGGATGGATATATATATATATATATATATATATATATATATATATAAATGGAAACTTTAGAAAAATGTTAGTCTTTAGAGAAAAGAAAATCAATTCTTCTGTACCTATCGTGATCCATCAGCAGTTTAGCAATGTTCAGACAGACGTCTAAGGACATGTCAAGATGTAGTATTTCCATGACAGCTAACAAAGAGAAAAAATAAAATAATCATATCAGTTTCATTTCGGAGGAAGCTTAAAAGCTTAGTTATTTTCAATAATTTTCCTCTGTTCGAAATCTACTTTCTATTTGTTTGCCATATACCATGTCTTGCCTAACAATTGATCAAAATCTTTTTATAAAGTAATAATATCCAATGCAAGAGAGAATGCAGTGAAACAGGCACTTCTATATGGATGACAAAATAACCTGGTACAATCCCTTTGAAAAGCAATTTGGCAATACTATATGCTAAGAACACAGTGGTTAAACGTTTTGGGTCTGAAGTCAGATGGACCTATATTTGAAACCACTTGCCACCTGTACAGCCATAGACAAGTTACTTAATTTTTCTGCACCTTAGTTTTGTCATCTGTAAAATGGGGAATATATCACCAATCTCAGGGTTGTTGAGAGGGTTACATGAGATAATGTATATAAATTACATAGCAAAGAACCTAGCACTTAGTAAGCATTCAATAAATGACAGCTGCTATTATCATTATTCCCTTTAATTCAGAAATTGCACTTCTGAAAAGTCATCTGAAATAAATATGGGGAAATGTTTATGAACAAAGATATTAAAAGCAGTGTAGATTATAATAATAATAAAAATGAAATATACTCTGAGTGTCCACTATAGGGTAGTGATGAACTACTATACAACCATTAAAATTGTTGAATATGAAATAACATGGAAAAAATGAATATGCACTAATATGAAAAATGTTTATAAGATTAGTAAGTGAAAAATCTGAAAACAAACACTGTATGTACTATATGGTCACAATTCTGCAAAATAATTAAATTAAACTAAGAAAAAATACTGAAAATAAATCATCAAATTGCTAAAAGTGATTGTGTTTAGATTAATTATTTATTAAAGAAACAACCAATGAGTGTATTCTCTGAGCCAGGAACTGTTCTTGGTGCTGGGAATTCAGCAGTGGACAAAACACACAAAAATCCCTGCTATCAAGGAACTTATATTCCAGTGGATGATGGGACTATGGATATTTTTAGTATTTTCCAAAAAATTTCCTTAATGAGTATGTGCTACCCTTTCATAATAAAAAAAAATGTATATTTTTTAATTTCCTATTTTTCCTATTCACATTTTCTATTACAAAAAGTATCAGTGAAATTCTAATGCCAGCAGTTAGGTGGACCATTCTAAGAGTGAAGCACCTTCACTAGCAAAGAAATGAACAGACTATAAAAATGCAAGTTTCATACATTCTCTCAATACAACGAAGTAAAAGATAATTTTATTATTTTAAACTATAGCAAACTTGGATTCCGGGAAGTCTCCTAATTTGTAGTCTGACACTACAACTTCATTACTCTGAATATCAAGAGTATCTAGATGGAATTACATAAAAACAATTTAGGAATAAAGAATAATTTTACTTTAAACTCTGCTTCTTATCTACATTTTGATAAAAACTATAATGGGGAATTCTAGTCCAAAATTAATCAACCTCAAATTAGGTGACTCTGATAATCTCTCTGGTCTTCCCATATTGTTTTAGTTTGAGTAAGCCTATTCCTTTACTTGGTTAGTTGGTTTGTTTATTCTCCTAGTGCAAATAAGTAGAGTTGTCTTCCTGGTTCTTAACATTTTTCGACCTGTGTATACTGAGATGATATAGTTACCTAGAGATCCAAAATTCTCTATACATTTCAGCTTCTGTGGTCTCTTAGTAATTGGCTAAGATTCCAGAGGTCACAAAAAGTTTCAGCTGTACTAAACTAGCACTAAACTTAGAGCTACTTGCAAACTTGATTATTGTCCTACTTATTACAAATTGTTATTATTTATTGGATAATCAGTTATTATACTAACATATAATTTTATATAGTAAAAATAATGCAGCTCTATAATGCAACTATATTTTTATATAGTATAAAAATTAAAACATGTACACATTAAAAGAATTTAGAGTAAATTATTTTTATGACTAAACATAAGTGAAATACTGTTAAGGGGCCAGCGTGCATAGACAGATTTTTTTGCCTCACTCTATATGGTAGTAATAACAGCAATAATAATAACTACAATAATAGGTAACATGTATTTCACACTAACTATGCACCAGGCATGGTGCTAAATGCTTTATATACATTTTCTCAAAGGATTATCAAAACAACACAACGAGGCAGACATTATTATTATATCTCTTTTAAAGATGAAGAAACTGAAGCACAGAAAAGGTAAGTGAATTGCCAAAGACCCACATCTGTATAGCAGGATGTTTACTTTGTGATGTGTGCATTCTAGTCCCTGAAGAATTTTTAAAAACAAATAGAAATGTTTACACAAATAATTACAAAAAGCAGAGCATTACAAAGCCTTTTTCCATCAATAGATAATCTTTCTTCATGGTAGTAGAGAACTTCAGAAAAGTTGTTAGACAGCTGCAATTTTCTGCTAGACTAAAAATATCTGATAGCTTTTATTCAGCTCTTTTTTACTACCTGTGACATTTGCTACCATTCTCTCTTCTTTCTCTTTTCCTTCCTGGCTGACAATCTTCTCCCTTTCCTATGTGATCAATTTTCTTGTCAGTCACATCAAATTATACCTTTTGTTAGTAAACTACAAAAGATCTTATATTCAACAAATTGGTAGTGATATTTCAAAATTGTGTGCTCTTCACACACAGAGACGATACCTTCAAGGAGTTCTTCATTAGGTATTTCGCCCTTCAAGAGGATTTTCATCTTTAAGAAAAGCCCAGCTGGATTTAAATATTCCTATTTTAAACAAAGAAATAACAACAATATTAAAACTGCGGAATGTAAAAGGCAATTTTCAAGTAATTGCCTGTTTCATTCAACCACAGCAGGCCTAACTCATGATCAAAGGAAATCAAAATTATAAAAGATCAGATCATAACATCCGGTCCATCCTCGAGGATATTTTCTGGTATTTTATTCAATCTAAATGAAATAATACAAGGAAAAGAACATGTAAGCATTTCTATTAAATGGCAAGCATTTAATGGCAAGGTCAATACTTAAACTGTGCAAATATAAGGCCACATTCTTGTCTCAGTAAGCAAAATCCCAAATATCAGCTTTGTTTTCTTTTGAGATTTTAATAACAACTAAGGTCCTTTGCAAACAATAATTGAATGAAATAGAAAACGTATTGCCTTTCCTATAGGATACGCCTGTCATATTTACTATTAATAACAATGTAATCTGGTTTTTCCAAGTCCTTGTTAACTGATCCTAAGCCATCTGTGATCTCTTCCCTGGTTCCACTTTTGTCTGACAGGGTACTTCTTTAAACAGCTGGCTAAGATTAAAAGTGCAGCCTAGGCCCACAGAATAGAACTTTTCTCTCTACAAAGCCAATTAGCCTCTACATGAACATTGTACTCATTAGCTGAAACTCTGCAAATAATTATAGCTATTCATGTGTGAGATGCCTTAAAAATGGAAAGTCAGGGAAAGTAAGCACTGGTATTATAAGGGTTTACAAATATAGATTACATCAAAGAATTCTATTACAATAGAATTCTTTCTATTACAAAGAATAAAACTAAGGTTGCAAATTTTAATTTACTGCATTACCACCTTTCCTAACGGGCATGTTGGAATATGTCTTGGGTTCAATTTCCTTTTACCTTCAGAGATGTACAGTTCTTCCAGACCTTGGCAGGATCTGTGTTCCTTGAATCTATTATACTCACACAAGTTAACATTCTGTTTTTCTCTTTGATTTCATACCAAACAACTCCAGAGAATGGACAACACTTTGCTTTCGTTGTGTCATCATCTATTCACTTCCAAAAACATTTGCACTGTATTGTCCATCCTTACTGTATCTTGGATTACACTTTCAAAAGTCATGACTGTGTACCTGTTTAATCCATCAGCTTTCTGCCTACCATCAATATCCTTGTCTTCTGTGTAATTTTTCTCACTCTTTTTCCTTCAATTTTTGTTTGTTTGTTTTTTTCTTTTTACAAATGGTTATTGGGAAACAGGATCCAGGTATAACAAATTTTCAGGGCGAGTACTGTGAATCCTGTTTTGCAGAAGAGGAACCTGAGGCCCAGATGGAGTAACTTACCCATGGTCACACAATTGGTAAGTGGTAGAGTTGAAATTTGAATTCAGATCTCTCTGACTCTAAAGGCCATAATCTTTACACTATAATATGCTGCCTCCCTTGAAGCTCTTTCTACCCTTGGTCTGCCTACTGTTACACTGTCCAGTTCTCCTGCAAGCTCCAAAGATGACGTTTTCATTTTTTTTAGTATGAAGTATCATACACACACACACACATACATACATGATTATATAAAACATATATGTATAGTTTACAGAATAATGATAAAACAAACATCCATGTACTCACCACCCAGGTTAAGAAACAGAACACTACCACCACATTAGAGGCCTCCTATGTACTCTTCCCATTTGCGCCATCCTCACTCCCCCACAGAGGTAAACAGCACCCTGAATTTTGTGCAGTAATTCCCTTGCTCTTCTTTATAGATACTCAATATACTTTTTAGTGTTTCCTGCATTTGAATGTCATTTAAACAGAATCATAATGTAGATAAATTCTTATGTGACTTGCTTCTTTCATTCAATATCATAATTTTGAGATTCATTTATGTTAATGTATGAAATCAATTTATTTGTTTTCATTACTGTATAGCATGGTCCTCAAAAGGTACTCCCTGCATCAGCATCACCTAGAAACTTGTCAGAAATGCAGGCCCCACCCCAATCCTACCGAATCAGAAACTCTGGGGGTGGGGCCCAGGAAATTGTGTGTGTGTTTTGTTTCAGGAAAATGTGTAAAATCATTATTATTGATTTGCATTATGAAAAGTTTCCATCTCAACATAAATTCTAGTCCCTGTTTAGTAAGATAATAAATTAGAAAATTGTGTTTTAACAGGCACTCTAGTTAATACTTATGCATACTAAAGTTTGAGAATGACAACTGTATAGTGTTCCATTATATGACTATACCACAACTTATTTACTGGTTCTACTTTGGACATTTGAGTTGTTTTCAACCCAAATTCTATCATGAACAATCCTGACATTAGCTTTCTATACACTTTTCCTAGTATACAAATGCAGAAACTTTTTCCTAAAGTATATACCTAGGAGTGAAGTTGCTGGGTGGTTGAATATGGTTAAGTTCAACTTTATCAAGTAATGTCAAACTGTTATCCAAAGTAGTCGTATCAACACTCAAAAAAGTAGGAATAGAAGGGAACTTCCTCAATCTGATAAAGAGCATCTATGAAAAACCCACAGCTAACACCATACTATTTCAGTGTTTCACCAGCATTCGCCCTACAATCAGGAACAAGACAAGGATGTCCACTCTTACCACTTCTGTTCAACACTGTAATGAACATTTATTGCCAGGAAATTAGGGAAGAAAAAGAGACAAAAGGCATCCAGATTGGAAGGAAGAAGTAAAACTGTCTCTATTTGCAGATGATGTGATCTTGTATATAGAAAATCCCAAGGAATCCAATAAAAATTATTAAAGCTAAAAAATGAATTCAGCAAGGTTGCAACATCAATATTGTAAAAATCAACTGTATTTCTATATACTAGCAATGAACAACCAAAAGTAAAGACAATAATTCCATGTATAATAGCATCCAAAAGAATAAAATACATAGAAATAAATTTAACAAAAGAAGGGCAAGACTTGTAAACTGACAACTACAAACATTGTTGAAAGAAATTAAAGATGACCTAAATAAATGGAAACACAGCCCATGTTCCTGGATTGGAAGACTTAATATTGTTAAGATGGCAATAATCCCCAAACTGATCTACAGATTCAATGCAATCCCTATCAAATTCCCAGCTGGCTTCTTTGCAGAAATTGACAAGTTGATCCCAAAATTCATATGAAAATACAAGAGATCTAGAATAGCCAAAACAATCTTGAAAAAGAACAAAGTAGGAGGACTCATACTTCCAATTCCAAAGTGGTATACCACTTTACACTGACATCAGTTGTGGATGAGAATTCCCAGTGTTCCACATCCTTGCCAACATTTGGAATTATCAAACTTTTAAGTTTTTTCCAATCTGGTGGCTATTTTACCTTCTTTGATGCATTCTTTTTATCCTCCTAGCCCTTTACTGTGAGTCCTGCCTAACAGTAAGCTCTTATAAAACTAAATACTCCTTTTCCTGTATTCTCTTCTTCAGGAATCTTACCCACTTTCCAGGCTTCAAATATCATCTCTTAGGTAAGAAAATTTGTTGCAAGACATTTTTTTGGGTAATAACTTTATTGAGCTATAATTCACATACCATATAATTCACCCATTTAAAGCACACAACTCAATGGCTTTCAGAATATACACAAAGTTGTTTAACTGTCACCACAATCAGTTTTAGAACATTTTCATCATCACAAAAAGGAACCTCTACCCTTTGGTAGTCATTCTTTATTCCCCCCAGTGCCATCTCACCCCAAACCCTACGCAACCAGTATTCTACTTTCTGTCTCTATATATTTGCCTATTTTGAGCATCTCATATATACAGAATGATACAATATGTATTCTTTTGTGGCTGGTTTCCTTCAATTAGCATAATGTTTTCAAAGTTCAGTAATGTTGTAGCATATATCAGTACTTCACTCATTTTTATGTCTGAATAATAATCTATTGTATGGATATACTACATTTTGTTTATCTGTTCATTAGTTTATGGACATTTGGGTTGTTTCCATTTTTTGGCTATTTTAAACAGCGGTGCTGTGAACATTCATACACTAGTTTTTGTGTGGACACATGTTTTCAATTCTCTTGAATATGTACCTAGGAGTAGAATTGCTGGGTCATACGGTAACTCTATGTTTAACTTTTTGAGGAACTGTCAAACCGTTTTCCAAAGTGGCTGCACCATTTTATATTCCCACCAGCAGTGTATAAAGGTTCTAATTATTCTACATTCACATCAACAATTGTTTTTGTCAATCTTTTTATTACAGTCATCCTAGTGTGTGTATAAATTGGTTCCTCATTTTGTTATTAGTTTGCATTTCTCTGATAACTAATGATGTTGAGCATCTTTCCATGTGCTTATTGGCCATTGGTATATCTTCTTTGGAGACATGTCTTTTCAGATCCTTTGCTCCTTTTTAATTGGGTTGCTTATCTTCTTACTGTTAAGTAGTAAGAGTTTTTTTTATATATCCTGGATACTAGACACTTATCAAATATATAATTTTCAAATATTTTCTCTCATTCTTTGGGAGGATCCCATGGGTTGTATTTTCACTTTCTTGATGGTTTCATTTGAAGCAAAGATTTTTAATTTCATTGAAGCCCAATTTCATCTAATTTTCCTTTTTCGCTTGTGCTTTGGTGTCCTATCTAAGCACCCAAGGCTTCTTCAATTTCATTGTACCAATAAATTTCAAAAATAACTTTGTGAAACAACATAAGGCTACCAAATTTTAATTTACCCTCAAAAAAGGATATTTTTAAGTACTACTATCAGTTCCAGTTCCAGCCAAGATGGAGTATGACAACTATAGCCTATATCTTCCACATCCTCACAGAAAGATTGTAGTGAGGCATCAAAACACAGAGAAGTGAACTGTATGGGAGTGGTGAGTTTCCTGGGGTTTTTTTCTCTTTTATCTAATGGTATAGAAAGTTCATCTTCTGCCTAATCTCTGAATGAGGCCAAAAAAAAAAAAAGTTTGGATGATTTTTTTTTTGGCCTGGAGAATTTTTAACAGGCTCTGCCTTCATGAAGATATGGAGTTCAAATTTATACTACTCACGTGGTCCCAAAACTGCCAAGCTGAAAAATCAAAATAAAAGTAGCCAAAAGAGTGATACTTTTTGGACATCTGGCTAAGGCAAATAGAAAGCTTCTTTGTAGGGCCATGCCCTCAATCCAGGTTGTACAGGATTCTAAAAGAATAACACTAAAGACAAACTAACAATCCAAAATTACAAAGCACAGGAGGAAATATTTCATACTAGCAAGAGTCAGGAGTACTATGAACAGCAGGATCAAATTGTTTCCAAGTAACTTGGCTGCATCTCATAATAAAGCTCAACAATATTTATAGTATTATAAAAATATCCAGCACCCAACAATGCAAAATTCACAATATTTGGCATCCAATGAAAGACTATGAGACCTGCAAAGAGGCAGAAAAACATGATCCATAATGGGGAGATAATCAATTGAAACTGACCCAGAAGTGACACAGATGTTAGAATTAGCAGAAAAGGACATTAAAAGAGTAAGTATGACTATACTTCATATGCTCAAAAAGTTAATCAGAGACATGGAAGATGTAAAAATGGCCCAAATCAAACCTCTAGAGATGAAAATTGCAAAATCTGAGATAAAAACTATATGAGATGGTGTCAGTCCATTCGGGCTGCTATAACAAAAAAATCATAAAGTGGGTGGCTTATAAATGTCAAACATTTATTTCTCACAGTTCTGGAGGCTAAGAAGTCCAAGATCATGGTACCAGCAGATTCAGTGTCTGGTGAGAGCCCACTTCCTCATAGACAGCTGTCATCTCACTATAACCTCACATGGCAGAAGAGGTGAGCGAGTTCTCTCTGAGGCATCTTATATAAGGGCACTAATCCTAATCATGAAGATTCTACTCTCAGGATGTAATCACCTCCCAAAGGCCCCACCTCCTTATACCATCACCTTGGTGGTTAGGATTTCAATGTATGAAATTTGGGGGGACACAAATATTCAGCCTCTAGCAGGATCAACAGAAGATTAGACATTGCAGAACAAAAATTGATGAACTTAAAGTAATAGCAATACAAAACAGTCCAAAATAAACCAAAGGAAAAAAATCTTTTTAAATGAAAAGAGCAGAAGTGAACTGTGGGACAACTTCAAATAGCCTAATATATGAGTAGTTAAGAGTCCGAGGGAGCAAGCAGAAAAAGTGTTTGAAAAAATACTGGAACTTTCCAAATATAATGAAAACCATGATCCCAGAGATCCGAGAAGGTCAGAGAGCCCCAAGCACAAGAAACAAAGAAAATTACTTCAAAGTACATTATCATTAAATTGCTCAAAACCAGTGATAAAGAGAAAATCCAAAAATAAGCCAGAGGAAAAAAATGTTACATAAAAAAGAACAACAGTAAGGATTGCATCATATTTCTCATCAGAAACAATGCAATGGGAAGACCATGGAGCAACATCTTTAAAATTCTCAAAGAGAAAAAAAGCTGTCCATTTCAAATTCTTTACCCAGAAAAAATATTAGTCAAAAACAAAGGGTGTACATCATACCCATTATATGTCTACTATCAGAAAAAAAAAAAAAAAAAAGAAAATAACAAGTGTTGGCAAGGATGTGGAGAAATTGGAACTCTTGTGCATTGTTGATGGAAATGTAAAATGGTGTAGCTGCTATGGAAAACAGTATGGTAGTTCCTCAAAAAAATTAAAAATAGAATTGCCATATGATCCAGCAATTCTACTTCTGGATTTATACCCAAGAGAACTGAAAGCAGGAAATCAGATATTTGTACACCCACATTCACAGCAGCATTATTCACAATAGCCAAAGTTGAAAACAACCCACATGTCCATCGACAGATGAATGGAGAAATAAAATGTGGTATATACAATGGAATATTATTTAGCCTTAAAAAGGAAGGAAATTCTGACACGCTGTAACATGGATGAATCTTGAGGACATTTTGCTACGTGAAACACTCCAGTCACAAAAGGACAAATACTGTTTGATCTCACTTATATGAGGTATCTAGAGTAGTCAAATTCATAGAGACAGAAAGTAAAAGGGTGGTTACTAGGAACTAGAAGGAGGGAGAAATGGGGAGTTACTATTTAATGAGTACAGAATTTACATTTTGCAAGATGAAGAGTTCTGGAGATGGATGGTGCACAGTATGAATGTACTTAATACCACTGAATTGTACACTTAAAAATCGTTAAGATGGTAAATTCTATGTTATGAAAAATTAAAAAATAAGAAAACAGGAATGCCAATGTTAATATCAGACAAAATAGACAGTAGAGAAAAAAAATTACTAGGAACAGAGAGGGACATTATATAATGATAAAAGGGTCAATCTACCAAGAAGAAATGGTAACTCTAAATATCTATGCACCAAAGAAAAGAGCTGCAAAACACTTGAAGTAAAAATTTATAGAAATAAAAGGGGAAATAAACAAATCCACAATTATAGTTAGAGACTTCAACACCACTACCTCAAAATTCATAGAATAACTAGACAAAAACTCAGTAAAGACATAGAAGAACTCAACAATACTATCAATCAACAGGATCTAATTGACATTTATAGAACACTCCACCCAAAAAGAGCTCTATAAACATTTTTTTCAAGTGTCCACAGAACATTTACCAAAATATACTATATCCTGGGCCATTAAACAAACTCTGTTAAGAAGATGAAAGACAGACTACAGACTGGGAGAAAATATTTGCAAAGCACATATGTGACAAAGAACTCATCTAGAATATATAAGGAAGCCTCAAACTCAACAGCAAAAAGTTGAACAATCCAATTATAAAATGGACAAGAGATATGAGGAGACATTTCACCAAAGAGGAGCACATGCAAAGGTGTTCAACATTATTAGCCATTAGGAAAGTATGAATTAAAACCACTACATACCTATTAGAATAGCTAAAATATAAAAACATTGACAATACCAAATGCTGGCAAGAATGTAGAGAAACTGGAACTCTCATACATTGTTGGTGGGAATGCAAAATGGTACAGCCACTCTGGAAAACAGTTTGGCAATTTCTTAAAAATTAAATAGTTCAACAATTGCACATCTAGGCATTTATCCCAGGAAAATGAGAACTTATGTCCACAGAAAAAACTATTCACAAATATTCATAGCAGCTTTATTTATAATAGCCAAACCTGAAAACAATCAATATTTCCTTTAATAGGTGAATAGTTAAACTGTGATACTATCCATAACACACACTACTCAGCAATGAAAGAAACCAACTATTGATACATACAAGACTTGGATGGATTTCAAGGGCATTATGCTAAGTGAAAAAAGTCAATCTCAAAAGATCACAAACTATATGAATCCATTCAAATAATATTCTTGGAATGACAAAATTATAAAGATGAATAAGAGAACAGTGGTTGCAAGGGCTTAGAGATGGTGGGGATGGAGCAGATATAAGTGTGAATATAAAGGGGTAGCATGAGGGAAATCTTTGGGGTAATGGAATAGTTCTGTGTCTTATTGTAGTGGTAGTTATATGAATCTACACATGGGATAAAATGACATAGAACTATACACACACATTGTACCACACACATACACACACATTGTACCAATGACAATTTGCTGTTTTTGATATAGCAATGTAGCAGGTAACCATAAGAGGAAACTTGGTGAAGGGTACATGGGACTTCTTTCTACTATTTTTCCGGGGGGGTGTTAGAATTTTGTTCTGAATCCTAACCATTATTGCTTTTATTTTATTTTTTTACTTTTCTTCTTTATACTATTTTTGCAATGTTCTGTGAATCTATCAGTACTTCAAAATAAATTTTTTTTAAAAAAAGAATGTGAAATAAAGACATTTTCAAACACACAAATGTTGAAATAAGTCATGACCAGTAGACTAGCACTAATAGAAATGTTAAAAGATGTCTGTGATGATTAATTTTATGTGTCAACTTGACTGGGCCACAGGATACCCAGATATTTTGTCCAACATTATTCTGGGTCTTTCTGTGAGAGTGTTTCTGAATGAGATTAACATTTGAATCAGTAGACTGAGTAAAGCAGATGGCCCTTCATAATGTGAGTGGGCTTCATCCAATCAGTTCAAGGCCTGAACAGAACAAAAAAGGCTAACTTTCCCCTGAGTAAGAGAGAACTCTTCCTGACTGATGGCTTTTGAACTGAGACATTGGCTTGTTCCCGCCTTCCAACTGCAACTGAAACATTGGCTCTTCTTGGGTTTCAAGCCTGCCAGCCTTCGGATTGGAACTGTATCATTGGCTCTCCTGGTTCTCAGGCCTTTGGACTCAGACTGGAAGTACAGCTATCCTGAGTACATCAGCTCTCCTGAGTCTTTAGCTTGCCAACTCACCTTGCAGATCTTGAGACTCACCAGCCTCCATAATTGCATGAGCCAATTCCTTATAATAAATCTCTCTCTCTCTCTCTCTCTCTCTCTCTCTCTCTATATATATATATATATATATGTGGAAGTAAGGGAGATAGGGCATGAAGTCATTTCTAGGAGTTGAAGACATACCCACTTTAGCTCAGTTCTGGGAATCTTTGCAAGTCCTATACATACAAACTTGTTGCTAGATAGCAACTTGAAACTTGACATCAGAAAGTGCTTCTTCAAAGGAACGTGCTGTTTCTTCTCAACGCACCAAACATGAATCTGTTCCAAATCTTCTTTCGGATTATATATATATATATATATATATATATATATATATATATATATATCTCCTACTGGCTCTGTTTCTCTGGAGAACCCCGACTAACACAATGTTCTTCAAGCAGAAGAAAAATAACATAAGATGGAAATTTGGACGTATACAAAGGAATAAAGATCACTTGAAATGGTAACTACATGTATAAATATACAAAATTTTTTCTTATTACTTACATCTCTTTTAAAAGAAAATTGATGATTTAAACAAAAATAATAAGATAGAATTGTGGATTTTATAACATATGTAAAAGTAAAATGCATGACTATGATAGCATAAACGCCAGGCTGGGAGCTACGATAGCATACTATTATGACATATGAAGGTAGATCAAGATAAAATATATAGTATAAACCCTAAAGAAACCACTAATGAGCCAACAGAAGAAATAAAATCAAATCTTAAAAATTACTCAAATAGTATGTGATGTGACAAGACCTCTCTAATTACTCTTCCTTTTCAAAATTTCCTTGGCTAGTCTCACTGTTTATTCCTCCAGAGGATCCTTAGAATCTTTTCATAATATTACAATATAAATTCTTCAGGAAGTTGGAATAAAAATTATATTGGACTCATAAATTATTTTGGAAAAAAAAATAATCCAAAAGAAGGCAGAAAAAGAAGAAAAGGGGCATAAGGCACAGATGGGACAAATAGAAAATAAATAACAAAATGACTCCAACTTAACCATATCAAGAATTGGATCAAATGTAAATATTCTAACCACCCCAATTAAAAGGCAGAGGTTGTCAGATTGGATTAAAAAAAAAGCAAGACCCAACTATACGCAGCTTATAAGAGACACACTTTAAACATAAAGACATAAACAGGAAAAAGGATGAAACAAGATACACCATGCTAACACTAGTCAAAAGAAAACTGAAGTAACTATATTAATAAAAGACAAAGTAGACTTGAGAGCAAATAGAGTATATCCATACAATGAGATATTACTCAACAATAAGGGAATAAATTATGCATACGTATAACAACATGAATGAATCTCAGAATAATTATGCTGAGTGACAGAAGCCATACAAAACAAGAGTAGATTCCCTATGATTCCATTTGTATACATTTCTAGTATACATTTCTAGAAAATGCAAACTGATCTATGGTGACAGAAAGCAGATCAGTTGTTATTTAAGGAAGAGTGGGAGAAAGGAGTGACAAAACGGCATGAGGAAACTTTGAGGAGCTATGTATATATTCACTAGCCTGATTGTGGTGATTGTTTCACAGGTACATACATATGTCAAAACTCATCAGATTTTATACTTTAAATATGTGCAGTTTACTGTATATCAATTATACCTCAATAAAACTGTTAAAAGATAATTAAGAAGAGTAATGAATTAGAAATCAATGAAAAAATAGGAATATATAAACCCATACTGATAATAAATGAATAAGTCAATAAGTCAATAAATAAATAAATGGGAGAAAGGAGAGCTCTTGCTTATAGTAGAATGCTGAGTGCCAACTGGTAAATGTGGAAGGAGTGCTAAAATTCAAAAATGATCATTTGGCAACCATCATAATTAAGATTGGTTCAAGCAAGAATGCAAATCTAAAGGGAAATTTTAATGAGAAGTAGGGTATGTGCATAATTATTAAGTCTCCCCACCAACTGTTTACTAGTTGCAAGGGAAAAATAGTAAATATACAGTGAAAAAATTGGGCAACACCTTTGACCAGGTGATCAATATTAACATCACCAATGAGGAGCACGTGGATATCATGGGCCTCCAGATATAATGCCCTCAGAAGGGACACAATACCACTTATGTAGTACGTCTTCCAGTCACGAATGCATAACTTGAATCTAATCATAAAGAAACATAAGATAAACCTCAAATGAGGAACTTTCAGTTAAAACAAAGTGGGGAGCTACTGTATTCTTCCAAAATGTCAATGACACCAAAGTCAAAGAAAGGCTGTTGAAATAAATGCTCCAGATTACAGGAGACTAAAGACACATGACACATAAATGCAATACCTGATCCTAGACTAATCCTATATTGCGGAGAAAAAATGCTATAAAGTTCAGTATTGAGGATATAAATATATATTGAGGGTATAATATATATTATATATCCTCAATAATATGGATATATTATGAATTATGTTCCCTAAATAATATGGAGGGAAAGAGTGAATGCACAAAATGTTAATAACAGGTGAATCTGGGTAAAGTATATACAGGTGTTCTTTGAACTATTCTTATTCTTGCAACTTTTCTGTAAGTTTGAAATTATCTCTAAACAAAACTTTTTTTTTTTTTTTTGTGAGGAAGATCAGCCCTGAGCTAACATCCGTGCTAATCCTCCTCTTTTTGCTGAGGAAGACCGGCTCTGAGCTAACATCTATTGCCAATCCTCCTCCTTTTTTTTTCCCCAAAGCCTCAGTAGATAGTTGTATGTCATAGTTGCACATCCTTCTAGTTGCTGTATGTGGGACGCGGCCTCAGCATGGCCAGAGAAGCGGTGTGTCGGTGCGCACCCAGGATCCAAACCCAGGCTGCCAGTAGCGGAGCATGCGTACTTAACCACTAAGCCACAGGGCTGGCTCTAAACAAAACTTTCTAAAGTGCATATTGCCACTGAAATCCTAGTGCACCCAATCAGCTATGTCCAGGATCAATAATTAGGCTATTAAATGTGATATGTCAGGAGCAATGCAGGTGAGCAATTATTGCTATAAAAACTGCAACTTCTGCATCCAGTGAACAAAGAGACATGCTGGGAAGAAGTCATATAGCTAGTATGCAACCTCCTCTGTTCTCTTGGTCCCTGGTTTTCATTTGCACTTGCATCTTAGCAAATACCAAAAAAAGGATGCAACTTTTGAAAATGTTCATGTCTATTAATATTTTTAAATTAAAAAAAAATTAATGTTAAAGAAGTTTTTCAGCCTTAAATAATCCCATCCATATGACATAAATTTCAAGAAAGTATAATTCAAGTAAATGGCCTGTTTGGCCAACTTAATATTCTGGTTAATTGAACTATTTATTTTCATGCTTCCAACCTTGTTGAAAAAAAATCTTTCTAAAATGTATCTGTACATTTAATTGCCTTATTAAAATACATTGATTTTAATTGAATCTCTTTTTAAATGGCCATCAGCCTATCAATGTTCCTTGTCCAGGAATGTAGAGGTATGTATGTGTATGTATGTACATATGTGTATATATATATATGTATGTATGTATGTAAGAGTATGAGCTGAAAGTGAACCACTGATGTTGTTTCTTAAACAAAATCCCATTATCTGCCTATTTTATCATCATTTCCTTCTTTATCCTATAAACTCATAGCAGAGAGAACTTTTTCTGTTTTGTACAAAAGAAAATTTTTTCAAAAATGTCTGTTGTCAAATAAGTATATTTTATTTTTCCTTTCTGTGTTGTAGAAGACATTGTAACAATCTGTTGTTAAAAAAAAACAGGAATACTGAACTAAATGTCTAAACTGGATTTCAAAATGTGAATCAAAGCTTTAAAAAATTCATTAAGCTAGTACTCAAAAGTAAAAACCTCTTATACCTTGTTTGCTAGGTTTATAGCGCTGAGAGCCTTATCATAATATTCTCTGTCGTCCCAATCCAGATAAGCAGTGGCTAGTAACCGTAGAACTTTAGCCTATAATTAAAAATAGAAAAAGCACAGAGCTGGGGGTTAAATTGCAATACAACAGCTGACTAGCACTTACACAGTGACAGGCATCTTCTCAAACATAAGTAGTCATTATGAAATAGCATTTCCTTAAGTAACCACATAGTCTTGGGCTATGTCTCATCATTATGCTACCCACATCAAATACTATTTAACAATTTTATAGTAATAGCTTATTTAAATTTAATATAATTGTGTTAATATAATTATTTTCTTAACAATGTTTTAGCACTAAAGTACTTTATCATCCCCACTTTAAAAATAAAGGAGGGCCGGCCAGGTGGCATAGTGGTTAAGTACATGTGCTCCGCTGCGGCGGCCCGGGGTTTGGATTCCGGGCACACACCAATGCACCGCTTGTCAAGCCATGCTGTGGCGGTGCCCCATATAAAGTGGAGGAAGACGGGCACAGATGTTAGCCCAGGGTCAATCTTCCTCAGCAAAAGGAGGAGGATTGGCGACAGATGTTAGCTCAGGGCTAATCTTCCTCACAAAAAAATAAAAAATAAAAAAAATAAAGGAAACTAAGTCACAGCAATATTTAATTTAATCATCTTAATACTTACTGTATATGTAGCATTGTATTAGGCTTCTATCAAAAAAGATAAATAGAAACACATAATCCCTCTCTCAAAGACTTTATAGCCTAGTTGAGATTAACCAATTAGACCAAGGGCACACATACCACCATTTCAGTAGGAACAGATATACTTTCCTATAGAGAAGATTTCTCCCAACTCAGCTAAGTTTTAAAATTAATAATGTATTACTGAATTAAGTTAGTTTCCCAGCCAGGTCTACATTGACAAGGGGAGTAACTCTAGTCAGCATGGACACATTTAACTACAGATTCACATATTGAAAGAAGGAGCTCTATTTCAATGAAGAATCTGCCTCTAAGTATAACGAGGACAGTAGGACCAGGCAAACGTTATCTTCTAACCTTTAAAAGAATATGTTAAGCACATTAGGGCTTGTGAATCTAGAGAAATGACAGGGTGTCATATCTCTGAGTTTCTTAATTCAAAAACTAAGATGGATCAAATAAGATGTGTATAATGCATTTAATATCATTATTAGTATTGTAGAACAACTCTCAAACTTATAAACTCCCTCAGAGGACTTTTATGGAGTAAATATGACATCTCTGAGAAATACTGTAGCTATTTTGTAATAGTAAAAGGGTCAAATAGAAAGATATAACAAAATGGATGAATCTCAAAACTATTATGGTAAGCAAAAGAAGCCCGACATAAAACAGTACATACTGTATGATTCCACTTATACAAAGTTCAAGAAAAGCTGAAAATAATCAGTAGAAATAGAAATCAGAAGAGTGGTTTTATCTTGGGGGTAGGAATGGCTATTAACTGCAAAGGGGCCAAGGAAACTTTTGAGGGTGATGGAAATTTCTGTATCTTGATCTGTGTGGTAGTTACAAGACCATATAAATATATTAAAATTCATCAGGCTGTACACTTAAGATTTGTGCAATTTAGTATACAGTCATGCTCCGCATAACAACATTTTGGTTGATGACAGACCACATATACGGCGGTGCTCCCATAAGATTAGTACCATATAGCCTAGGTGTATAGTAAGCTATACCATCTAGGTTTGTGTAAGTACACTCTATGGTGCTCACACAACAATGAAATCCCCTAATGACACATTTCTCAGAACGTATCCCCATCGTTAAGTGATGCATGACTGTATATAAATTATACCTCAATAAGGTACTGCTAGCATGAAAGAAAAACTACTCCATAAACTACTTCATAATCTTACCTCTCCATACTTCGCAATATGAATATTGCATTTCAATCATACTTAAATCCTGTCTTCTATCCTCATTTCCTCCTCCAGACATCTTCTCATCTAGATCCTTTGCCTGGTATCCCCTTTTCCCTCCCTTTTAACTGTATAGACTCCATCTACTTTTCAAGGCCTTTCTGCCAGAAGGCTTCTTCAACTACTCTAGTCCCTTGATATTCCCCTTTTCTGCATGCCCTTCTACATACTTCAGGTCAGTACCACACAGTTTATCATTTATTTTTCCCAAACTGTTTCGCTTGCACCAGTTTTTTAAATCTATTTTTGGGGTCGGCCTGCTGGCATAGTGGTTAAGTTCCCATGCTCTGCTTTGGCGGCCCGTGGTTCGTGGGTTCAGATCCCAGGTGCAGACCTACACACTGCTCATCAAGCCATGCTGTGGGAGCGTCCCACATACAAAATAGAGGAAGACTGGCACAGATGTTAGCTCAGGTACAATCTTCCTCAAGCAAAAAGAGGGAGATTGGCAACAGATGTTAGCTCAGGGCCAGTCTTCCTCACTGAAAAAAAAAATCTATTTTTAAATTTTCAGTGAAGTATAAAATACATACAAAAAAGTTCAAAAATCTCAAGAGTACAGCTCTGAATTTTCACAAAGTAAACATGTATGCTAACAACATAGAAATCAAGAAACAGAGCATTAACAGCAACAGGCTCACCTCATGCTTCTTTTTCAGACACTATTCCAAACAAGGATAACCAATTACTTGACTTCCAACACCATATATTAGTTCTACCTGCTTTTGGCATTTACATTTATGGAATCATACAGTACGTACTACTATGTATCTTACTTTCTTTATTCAACATTATATGTGAGAATATTCATATTGTTGCAATTATTGTAGCTCATTTATTCTCATTGCTACATAATATTCCCTTATGTGACACCATGACAATATATTTTTTTATTATTTTTAATTTTGATAAATACACATAACATAAAATTGACCATCTTAACCATTTTTAAGTGTATGGTTCAATAGTATTAGGTATATTTACATTGTTATGCAACCATCATCACCATACATCTTCCAGAACTCTTTTAATCTTGCAACATTGAAACTCTGTACCCATTAAACAATAGCTACTCATGTTCACCTCCCTCCAAACCCCTGCAACCACCTTCTACTTTCTGCCTCTATGAATTTGACTATTCAAGGTACCTCATTTAAGTGGAATCCTATAGTATTTGTCTTTTTGTGACTGGTTTATTTCACTTAGCATAACATCCTCAAGGTTTACCTATGTTATAGCATCTGTGAGAATTTCCTTCCTTTTCAAGGATGAATAGTATTTTGTTGTATTAGTTTTATCCTTCAAACAAAAGCTTTTTAAGGTTTTATACTTCTCTTTTTATACATTTTATACTTCTCTTTTATTCCCCATTTATCACATTTCTATATATATATAGGTACTCAGTTAAATTTTTATTAATATACTGTAATGGTAAGAAGTAGAGATGGATATTCAAAAAAAAATCCATTTTGCTACGGCATGTATTACATTGGTTTTATCTCAGATTTATTTACACAATCACACTTTGCTTGATTAAATATTAAAATTAACTTCCATACTAAGCTTATTCCATCTGGGTGGTTAGGGGAAAACCAAGAATTTTTTAACATGCAATAATAAAAGCTAAAACTTATATAGCAAAACATTGTTCTAAGTATTTTACATGTATTAACTGGTTAGTATAAGAATCTACCCTAGGGGGTAGATCAATTTTACAGAAACTAATCCACTGAGATATTAAATGATGTACCCAATGTATAATCTACTCACAAGTGGGGGGATAGACTATTATAATTTTATAACAATAACAAAAATTGTATTTCTTAAACCTACTTCTACAATATTTAACATGATCCTCACCAGCATTTCTGGCCCAATAGAATTCTCCTCCATCTTCCCAATATCATAGCTTTGGCTATCATTAAAGAGGAAAAAAAAATACATACATATACATATTGATTTCACATTATATATTTTTCAAGATTATATATTACTAAGAAGACATGGTATAATTATACTTTATTCTAACTTTTCTATTTAGCACTACAACAGATTATTAGCCAATTAATACATGAAAATCAATTGTATAAAGCAATACTTTCTAACTGTAGAAAACCACAATTTCCTCAAGATATATATCCAATAAATCAACACTAAAATTACATTATTGCTCTTTTCCATTTGGCTATATATATACTGCATTAAACTAGTTTACATGTGTATACAAGCTCTTACTTAATGGGCACATTTTAAAGTCTAAGAAATATATTTTAAAAATAAAACAAATACAGGAGTTTTCATGGAAACAAATGCTTTAGCACTATTTATTAAGCTTCACAACACCCTTGTGAGGCATATTAGTTCCATTTTGCGGCTGAATGAACCAATTTAGCAGTTAAGTAATTTCTAATATTTCCTAGATTGATACTGAAAATGAGAGAGAGGGGTGGGGAGTAGAGAAATTTGACTTTCAGTTCTCTGCTTTAATTACCAAATCATATTTTCTATGGGACATTCTGATAACCACTAATAATATATTAATTTGAGCCTCAGGGTTTCAAAACCTAAAACTTAAAAAGCAAAACAAAGATCACTCACCATAAAATTGGTATTCTAAGAGAGGGAATTAATAAAATTTTGGTGAAGTGAACTAAATTGAAGACATTACTTTGAAATATTCTTTTTAAAAAAACTCTAAAAGACCCAGAACTACTAAACTGAGTTTTCAGTTTGCAAACAAGGATGTAATGCTGGCCTAGTCATCGTAAGCCCTATCTCATAGAGGTCTCCTTTGGTACATTAAACCTTCTATTTCCAGTTTTTTAAATAACCAGTGAGAATGGAACTTCTGCTGTGGTGGTATGAGAAGCTCTTGGACCCTCTCCCCAGTAAAACAACCATTTGCCTAAAAAAAAATCATTAAAACAAACAACAATTTAAAGTCTCCAGAAATTGTCCTAAGGGCATATAGCAAACAGAAGACCATTTATTCATACAAATAACTAAATCTCAGTAAGAACAGTGAGAGTCTATGGAATGTGAGCCACAATCCGTTCCTATCCGTACCAGTTCCATGTGATGAAAGCTACTCCAGATGGGTACTGTCAAGAAGGTGGGAATTCCCTCTCCCTCCAGTTCCTAGACTCCTACCTAAGTTACGGTTTCACTCTGGGAGGGGAAGGCTGCCAGCCTCTTTTATCCTCCCCAGGCCTGTGTTGTGTAAGTGCTATTGTGGGCAGGCACAATGAGAGGACTAGGTCTTCCTTTCCCCACCTAGTTCTCACTCTTAGGGTAAGGGCTCTATCCCAGATATGACAGCTCAAGAATACTGGGACTGTGGTTGCCTTCACTCAGGCTGGCTCACTGGGCAGAGGTTTCATGCCAGGAGGGCATGCAAAGAAGATCAGGGGCTACCATCTCCCCAACATCCACTCATAGAGCAGGAGTGTCACTCCAGGAGAAGCATGCCATGCTCTTGCCCCCAACTCCTGTAGTGTGGCACAGAGGTTATGCTGAGGGGAAGAAGCAAGAAATAAAAAAGAAGAGCTCAGCATCTCTGCCTGAGGGTAATGACTTTATTTGGAACAGAGCAAGGAGAAGTTCCTGCCTAAGAGCATTGTCAAAAACAATGGAGATCTTGGCGGTGAGCAATTAAGAGGGGGCTAGTAGCTCCACGACAATAGTAGCAACAGGTGAAATAGCAGACCAGGCAGAAGTGCAAGAGAGAACCAGGGAAAGAGAAAGACAAGAAAAACAATCTTGGGGGGGGAGGTGGTCACACTTGTCCCTGGGGATTCAGAGGCTATGCATATGTGCTAGGCTGCACCCACTCAGGAGCAATCAGAGGGAGATGTGGGGCAGACTAGAAAACATTACTCAAGGCATACACAGATCCATCAGCCAAAAGCCTTGAGCCTGAGTGGCTCAAGAGGCTTAAGCAGAACCTCTGACCAAATACCGACTGAAAATTAAGCTACTCTGATCCAGGGGTGATGGTAAGGAAGCTAAACTGAAAAATCAAATCACACTTCCAGTTTTCAGTTCCACAAGTAATGAGCTTGGAAGTCACTACTCCACCTTAACAACAAGTAAAAAGCTGAAAAGACTACAAAATCAAAAACTATTCTTAAATCCATAGGACAGGGGAGGATACAGGGCAAACCACTGCCTCCAAGTTTGGAGAGACACCCAGGCAATATAAGGAGTTGCAGCTTACCACAGAAGAGACTCATGAGCAGAAACTGCCAAGACAACCAGTGCCAGGGCAGGAAATTGTGAACTGTAATTGACATTGTTGGAGCCTCAGTGTGGACAAGTATGAGAGTTAAAAACTCCAGGAAGACACACTCAGAGAGGGGCACCCACAATATTGTCAGATTTACCTCCAGGAGTTCAACCAGATTCCCACAGTAAATATCAGAGTAAAATCCCCTTGGGCTTTGGCATGAAGAGGTGAAAAGGAAGCATAGTGAAATATCCCAGAGCAATCTGTTCTTCTTAAAAAGGCCTGCCCTCAGGGGAAACTAGTTAAGCAGAGCCTAACTTTCTGGGGTATTATCAAAGCATAACTGACCTGGGGAAGAGCAATACTCAACCTCAGCCTACTCTAGCCATTCTGTGCGACCTAAGGAGGGAGAAAAAAACTGAGAAACACTTGTGAAGTTCACAGTTCAGAGGCATAGGCACACCAAAAGACTGAGAACTAATCATAGGACTAGAACTCTTTCCCTCCCCCTGCACCTAACCATCACATTACTAAAGGCCTATTTACAGCAGTTCCTTTTAACCCAGCACATCCTGTCCAGCTATCAAGAAAAAAATTACAAAGCATACCAAAAGGCAAAAAACACGATTTGATGGCTGGCCTGGTGGTGTAGTGGTTAAGTTTGTGTGCTCTGCTTTGGCGGCCTGGGGTTCACAGGTTCAGATCCCGGGTGCAGACCTACACACTGCTCATGAAGCCATGCTGTGGCAATATCCCACATACAAAAAATAGAGGAAGATTGGCACAGATGTTAGCTTGAGGATGTTAGTTCCTCACACAAAAAGAGGAAGACTGGCGACAGATGCTAGCTCAGGGCCAATCTTCCTCACCAAAAAGAAAAAAAAAACACAATTTGAAGAGACAAAGCAAGCATCAGAACCAGACATGGCAGGGATGTTGGAATTATCAGGCCAGGAATTTAAAATAATTATGATTAATACACTAAGGGCTCTAACGGATAAAGTAGACAGATGGGCAATGTAAGCAGAGAGATGGAAATTTTAAGCAAGCACCAAAAAGAAATGCTAGAGATAAAAAAGCACTGTAACAGACACGAAGAATGTCTATGATGGGCTTTTTAAAAACTGGATATGGCTGACAAAAGAATCTATGAGCTAGAGGATATACCAACAGAATCCTTGAAAACAGAAAAGCAAAGAGAATAAAGACTGAAAAAAACAGAACAGAATAACCAAGGACAATGGGACAACCACAAAAGGTGTAACATTAGTGTAATGGGAGTATCAGAAGAAGAAAAAGAGAGAAAGGAAAAGAAGAAATATTTGAAACAATAATGACAGTGAATTTCCCCAAATTAATGTCCGATACCAAACCACAAATCCAGGAAGCTCAGAGGACACCAAGAAGGAAAAATAGCAAAAGAACTGTACCTAGGAATATCATTTTCAAATTACAGAAAATAAAAGAAAAAGAAAAAATTCCCAAAACAAGTCAGAGGGAAAAAAAATCACCTTATTATAAAGATGCAAATATAAGAATTACATCCAACTTCTCAGAAACCATGCAAGCAAGAAGAGAGCGAGGAGAAATACTTAAA
Organism: Diceros bicornis minor; assembly: GCF_020826845.1. Classification (NCBI taxonomy): domain Eukaryota; kingdom Metazoa; phylum Chordata; class Mammalia; order Perissodactyla; family Rhinocerotidae; genus Diceros; species Diceros bicornis. The sequence continues at coordinate 64,086,238 of NC_080781.1, forward strand.
GTATTGAGATAAAAATACCACCAACCAAGAATTCTATAGCCTGTGAAAATATCATTCAAAAATAAAGGAGAAATACAGACTTTTTCAGACAAACAAAATTTGTTGCCAGTAGACTGGCCGTGCAAGAAATGTTAAGATGGTGACATCAACAACATGGTGGAGTGGGCTATTCCCTTTATATTATATCTCTTCCCCTTTGAACTACAACTAAATGGACATTCATTGACCAAGAGAGGATGCCCCCACAGCACAAGAGGATGCCTGAGAGACCCAGGCAGCTATACATCTGAAGGTGGTTGGACTGGGACCCTGGGAAGTAGTGGAGATAGATGAGCGCTCCCCGATGCTTCCCCAGCAGCCCTGTGCACACACACATATGCTTTCCTGGCTGGCGTGAGTGCCCACAGTGCCACTGCAGTGCTGCAAGTGGGAATGCACTTCAGAGTGACTGTAAGAAGAGGCAGCAGCAGCCCTGAGCCCGCAGGCAAACGCTTTCCCAGCCGGCGGGAGAGCCCATCATGCCACTGCGGTCGCAATGAATGGCCCAGGCTCGGGCCCTGCAAAGAAGTCCAGCCCAGCAAGCACAGTGGCCTGTGCAACTGTAAGAAGAGGTGGCAGCAGATCTACGTGCATATGCAAACATGTTCCTGGCCAGTGAGAGCACCCATAGTAACACTGCAGCCCCGGAAGTGGGTATGCGCCTCAGGGTGACTGTGAGAAGAGGCAATGGCAGCCCTGAGACCATGCATGAAGGCTTTCCCAGCCAGTGGGAGCACCCACCATACCCCCACAAATTCCAGCAGACGAGTTGGGATCAGAAACACAGCTCCTACTTCCCCAAAGCAGTAGCAGGTGGAATCTGGGACCTAATACTACCACAAATGCACTGGCAAAAGATTAGTTCAACAAACACCATGAGAAACCACAGGAACAATTCACAGCAAAAGGAAAATGATAAGTCTCCAGAATCCAACCCTGAAGTCACAGAAATTTACAATCTAAATGACAGAGAATTCGAAGTAGCTGTCATAAAGAAATTCAATGAGTTACAAGAAAACTCAGAAAGACAGTCCAATGAGCTCAGGAATAAAATTAATGAGAAGAAGGAATACTTCACCAAAGACATTGAAACTATAAAAAAAAAAAAAACAAGCAGAAATTCTGGATATGAAGAATACAATTAATGAGATAAAAAATGATCTAGAACTTAAAAAATAGAGCTGACATTATGGAGGAAAGAATTAGTGATTTAGAGGATAGAACTATAGAAATGCTTCAGGTGGAGGAGGAAAGAGAACTAAGATTTCAAAAAAAATGAAGGAATTCTTTGAGAAATATCTGACTTAATTAGGAAAAGCAACATAAGGACTGTAGGTATTCCAGAGGGAGAAGAGGGGGCGAAAGAAACAGAGAGCTTGTTCAAAGAAATAATAGCTGAGAACTTCCCAAACCTGGGGAAGGAACCGGACTTACAAATACATGAAACTAATAGAAATCCTAATTACATCGAAGCTAAAAGACCTTCTCCAAGGCATATAATAGTAAAATTGGCAAAAGCCAACAACAAAGAAAAAAATATTAAGGGCAGCAAGGGGGAAGAAAATACCTACAGAGAAACCCCATCAGGCTTTCAGCAGATTTCTCACAGAAACTTTACAGGCTAGGAGAAAAGGGAATAATATATTCAAAATACTGAAAGACAAAAACTTTCAGTCAAGAACACTCTATCCACCGAAACTCTTCTTCAGATATGATGGAGAAACAAAAGCTTTCCCAGATAAACAAAAGCTGAGGAAGTTCATCACCACTAGACCTCCCCTACAAGAAATGATCAAGGGTGCCCTCATGCCTGAAACAAAAAGGCAAAGGTCTACAAAGCTTTGAGCGGGGAGATAAATAGACAGACAAAATCAGAAAACTGCAGCTCTCTTTCATAACAGGGTAGCAAATAATTATAACTTAAAAGATAAAGGGAAGGAAAGCATCAAAAGTAACTATAAACACTACAACTTAGTCACTTAGTCACAAACTGACAACACAAAACAGAATAATCTGTGACAACAATAACTCAGAAGGGGAAAAGGAAAGAGATGGAACCTGCTTATGCTAATGGAGATAAGAGGCTATCAGAAAATCGACTACCTCATCTACAAGATCTCTTATACAAACCTCATGGTAACCACTAAACAAAAAACCAGAGCAGAGACAAAATTCATAAATAAAGAGAAAACTGAGAGAACCATGACAGAAAAACCACCAAAATGAAATGACAGTAAGAAATACAAAGGAAGAGAAACAATGGAAATATAGAACAACTGGAAAACAAGAGATAAAACAGCAGTATTAAGCCCTCATATATCAATAATCACTCTAAATGTAAATAGACTGAATTCTCCCATAGAAAGACACAGAGTAGCTGGATGGATTAAAAAACAAGACACAAAAATATGCTACCTCCACAACACACATCTCAGCTCTAAAGACAAACACAGGCTCAGAGTGAAGGGATGGAAGATGATACTCCACACAAATAGCAAACAAAAGAAAGCAGATGTTGTCACATTTATATCAGACAGAGCAGACTTCAAGATAAAAAAGACAATGAAAGACAAAGAGGAGTGGTATATAATGATAAAAGGGCCTTTCCGCCAAGAGGACATAACACTTATGAATATATATACACCTAACACAGGAGCACCAAAGTAGATAAAGCAACTATTAACAGACCTAAAGGGAGAAACGAACAGCAACACAATAACAGTAGGAGACCTCAACACCCTGGGACATACATCAATGGATAGAACATCCAGACAGAAAGTCAACAAGGAAATAGTGGATTTAAATGAACCACTTGATCAGATGGACTTAAGATATACAGAAAGAGCATTCCATCCAAAAACAGTTGCATATATATTCTTCTCAAGTGCACATGAACATTCTCCAACCACAATGCTATGAAACTAGAAATGAACTACAAGAAAAAAGCTGGAAAAGTCAAAAGTATGTGAAGACTAAACAATATGCTACTGAACAACTATTTGGTCAATGAAGAAATCAAAGGAGAAATAAAAATATACCTGGAGACAAATGAAAATAAAAACACATGATTCCAACTCTTAGGGGATAGAGCAAAAGCGGTTCTAAGAGGGAAATTCATTGAAATACAGGCCCACCTCAACAAACAAGAAAAATCTCAAATAAGTAGTCTTAAACTACACCTAACAGAACTAGAAAAAGAAGAACAAACAAAGCCAAAAGTCAACAGAAGGAGGGAAATAATAAAAATTAGAGCAGAAACAAATAAAATAGGGACTAAAAAAACAGTAGAAAGGATCAATGAAGCTAAGAGCTGGTTCTTTGAGAAGATAAACAAAATTGACAAACCCATAGCCAGACTCACTAAGAAAAAAAGGGAGAAGGCTCATATAAAAATAAATAGAAATGAAAGAGGAGAAATCACAGTGGATACTGCAGAAATACAAGGGATTATGAGAGAATACTATGAAAAACCAAATGTCCACAAATTGGATAACCTAGAATAGATAGATAAATTCTTAGACTCATACAACTTCCCAAAATTGAATCAAGAAGAAATAGAGAGTTTGAATAAACCAATCACAAATAAAGAGATCGAAACAGTAATCAAAAACCTCCAAAAAAACAAAAGTCCAGGACCAGATGGCTTCTCTGGAGAATTCTACCAAACATTCAAAGAAGACTTAATACCTATCCTCTCAAACTATTCCAGAAAAGTGAAGACGACAGAACACTTCCTAATGCATTCCATGAGGCCAACAGTACCCTGATACCAAAACCAGGCAAGGATAGCACAGAGAAGGAAAATTACAGGCCAATATCACTAATGAACATAGATGCAAAAATTCTCAACAAAATATTGGCAAAATGAATACAGCAATACATTAAAAGGATCATACACGATGATCAAGTGTGATTTATACCAGGGATGCAGGGATGGTTCAACATCTGCAAGTCAATCAATGTGATACACCACATTAACAAAATGAGGAATAAAACCACATGAACATCTCAATAGATGCAGAGAAAGCATTTGATAAGATATAGCATCCATTTATGATAAAAACTCTGAAGAAAATAGGTATAGAGGGAAAGCACCTCAACATAATAAAGGCCATTTATGACAAACCCACAGCCAACTTCATACGCAATGGGGAAAAATTGAAAGCCATCCCTGTGAGAACAGGAACAAGACAAGGGTGCCCACTCTCACCATTCCCATTCAACATAGTATGGGAGGTTTTAGCCAGAGCAATTAGGCCAGAAAAAGAAATAAAAGGAATCCAAAAAGGAAAGGAAGAAATGAAACTCTCACTGTTCGCAGGTGATATGATTCTACATATGGAAAACATTAAAGAATTCATCAGAAATCTATTAGAAATAATCAACAACTACAGCGAAGTTTCAGGGTACAAAATCAACTCATAAAAATCTGCTGCATTTCTATACTCTAATAACAAACTAGCAGAAAGGGAGCTCAAGATACAATCCCATTTACAATCACAACAAAAAGAATAAAATATCTAGGAATAAATTTAACCTAGGAGGTGAAAGACCTATACACTGAAAACTATAACACATTACTGAAAGAAAATGAAGAAGATATAAAGAAATGGAAAGATATTCCATACTCATTGATTGGAAGAATAAACACAGTTAAAATGTGCATATTACCTAAAGCAATCTACAGATTCACTGCAATCCCAATCAGAATCTCAACAACATTCTTCACAGAAATAGAACAAAGAATCCTAAAATTTATGTGGAACAACAAAAGCCCTCGAATAGCGAAAGCAATCCTGAGAAAAAAGAACAAAGCTGGAGGCATCACAATCCCAGACTTCAAAATATACTACAAAGCTGTAGCAATCAAAACAGCATGCTACTGGCACAAAAACAGACACACAGATCAATGAAACAGAATTGAAAGCCCAGAAATAAAACCACTCATCTATGGACAGTTAATCTTTGACAAAGGAGCTAAGAACATACAATGGAGAAAGGAAAGTCTCTTCAATAAATGGTGTTGGGAAAACTGGACAGCCACATGCAAAAGGATGAAAGTAGACCATTATCTTGCACCACATACAAAAATTAACTCAAAATGGATTAAAGACTTGAATATAAGACCTGAAACCATAAAACTCCTAGAAGAAAATATAGGCAGTACACTCTCTGACATGGGTGTTAGCAGCATCTTCTTGAATAACACGCCTACTCAGGCAAGGGAAACAAAAGAAAAAATTAACAAATGAGACTACATGAGACTAAAAACCTTATTCAAGGCAAAGGAAACCATGAAGAAAACAAAAAGACAACCCACCAACTTGGAGAAAATATTTGCAAATCATATATCTGACAGGGGTTAATCTCCAAAATATATAAAGAATGCATACAACTCAACAACAAAAAACCAAACAACCCAATCAAAGAACAGGCAGAGGAGATGAACAGACATTTTTCCAAAGAAGATATACAGATGGCCAACAGGCACATGAAAAGATGTTCAACATCACTAACTATTAAGGAAATGCAAATCAAAACTACAATGAGATATCACCTTACACCTGTCAGAATGGCTATAATTATCAAGACAAAAAATTACAAATGTTAGAGAGGATGTGGAGAAAAGGGAACCCTCATTCACTGCTGGTCAGAATGCAAACTGGTACAGCCACTATGGAAAACAATATGGAGATTTCTCAAAAAATTAAAAATAGAAATACCATGTGATCCAGCTATCCCACTACTGGAGATTTATCCAAAGAACTTGAAATCAACAATCCAAAGAGATTTATGCACCACTATGTTCATTGCAGCATTATTCACAATAGCCAAGATGTGGAAGCAACTCAAGTGCCGTTCTATGGATGAATGGATAAAGAAGATGTTGTATATATATAGAATGGAATACTACTCAGCCTTAAAAAGAGACAAAATCTTCCCATTTGCCACAACATGGATGGACCTTGAGGGTACAATGTTAAGTGAAATAAGCTAGACAAAGACAAATACTGCATGATTTCACTCATATGTGGAATATAAACAAACACATGGACAAGGAGAACAGATTAGTGGTTACCAGAGGGGAAAGGGGCTGGGGAGTGGGAGAAAGGGGTAAAAGGGCACATATGTATGGTGATGGATAAAAATTAGACTACTGATGGCGAACATGATGCACTCTATACCAAAACAGATAAATAATAATGTACACCTGAAATTATACAATGTTATAAACCATTATGATCTCAATAAAATAATTGAAAAAAAAAAACCCAAAATGTTAAGAGAAGTTCTTTAAAGAGAAGAGAAATTATATGGGTCAAAAACTTGGAAGTACATAAATTAAGGAAGAGCATTGAAGAATAAGTGAAGGTAAAATAAAAGCTTTTCTTTTTCTTACTCTTAATTGATCTGACAGATAACAGTTTGTTCAAAATAATAATATGTAACAATGTATTTAATTATGTATGCTTATTTATATATCTCATGTATATATATATGCTTAGAATAAAATGAAATAAGTGACAGCAATGATATAATGCATGGGAGGGAGATTGATATTATAAGGCATTCATACTACCCAAGAAGTGGTATAGTGTTACTTGAAAGTGGACTTGGATTAGTTGTAAATATATATCAGAAACTCTAGGGCAACCACTAAAAAAAGTTTTAAAAAAGTATAACCTATATGCTAATAAAGGAGAGAAAATGAAATCATATAAAGTACTCAACTAAAACCGGAAAAGGAAGAAAAATAGTGGAAGACAACAATAGGAAAAAAGAACAAGAGCAACAAATAGAAAACAGTAACAAATATGGCAGCTATTAACATCCAACTATATCAATCACCACTTTGAATTTCAATCGTCTAAATGCACCAATTAAAAGACAGAGATTGTCAGAGTGGGATCAAAAACATGCCCTAACTATATGTTGTCTACAAGAAACCCCCTCTAAATATAAAGACATAGAGATTAAAAGTAAATGGATGGAGAAACATATACCATGCTAACATTATCCAAAGAAAGTAGGAGCAGCTATAGTAATTTTAGATAGAGTAGACTTCAAAGCAAGGAAAGTTATGAGGGATAAAGAATGACATTATGAAATGATAATGGGGTCAATTCTGCAAGAAAACAACAATTCTTAACGTGTATAAGCCTAACAATAGAGCATCAAACTATGTGAGGCAAAAACTGATAGAAAGGCAAGGAGAAACAGATGCATGTGTTATCATCATTGAAGTCTTCAACATCCCTCTCTCAGAAATGGACAGATAAAGCATGCACAAAATCAGTAAGAACATAGTTAAACTCAACAACACTATCAATCAACTGGATATAATTGACATCTATAGGCTACTACATCCAACAACAGCAGAATACACATTCTTACCAATCTCATATGGAACATACACCAAGATAGACCACATTCTGGGCCATAAAACACACTTTAACAAATTTAGAAGTATAGAAATCATATACTGTCTGTCAGACCACAATGGAATTAAACTAGAAATCAGCAATGGAAAGATAACTAGTAAAATCCAAAATATGTGGAGATTAAACAACACTCCTGTAAATAACACATGAGTCAAAGGAGAAATCGCAAGAGAAAGAGAAATTTTAAAATATTTTGAATTAAATGAAAATGAAAACACAACTTATCAAAATGTGTGGCAAGCAGCAAAAGCAGTGCTTAGAAATTTATAGCACTGAATGCATATATAAGAAAAAAAGAAAGATCTAAAATCAATAATCTAAGTTTCCAACTCAGGTAACTAGAAAAAGAAATGCAAATTAAATCCAAAGTAAGCATAAGAAAAGAAATAAGAAGAAATAGAGCAAAAATCAATGAAATTGAAAACAGGAAATCAATAGAGAAAATCAATGAAACCAAAAGCTGGTATTTGAAACAGCTGATAAAATCGATAAGCCTCTAGGCAGGCTAACTAAGAAAAAAAGAGCAAGGACACAAATTATTAATATCAGAAATGACGGGACATCATTACAGACCCCATGAAAATTTAAAGGGTAATAAAGGAATACTATAAACAACTCTATGCCCACAAATTTGATAACCTAGATTAAATGGACCAATTCCTTGAAAGATACAAGCAGCCAAAACTCACACAAAAATAAATAGACAGTTTGAATAGACCTATATCTATTAAAGAAATTGAGTCAAAAATTAACAACCTTCCAAAACAGAAAGCATCAGGCCCAGGTGGGTTCACTGGTGAATTCACCAAACATTTAAGGAAGAAATTATATCAATTCTCTACAAATTCTTTCAGAAGACAGAAGCAGAAGGAATACTTCCTAACTCATTCTGTAAGACCAGCATCATCCTAATACCCAAATCAGACAGACATTACAAGAAAAGAAAACTATGGACCAGTATCTGTCATGAACATAGATGCAAAAAATCCTCAACAAAATATTAGCAAATCAAATCCAAAAAAGAATTTTAAAAAGTTATACACGATGACAAAGCGGGATTTATCACAGGCATGCAAGTCTGGTTCAATATTTGAAAATCAATTAATGTAATTCATCACATGAACAGACCAAAAAAGAAAAATCACATGATCATATCAATAGATGCAGATAAAGCATTTGACAAAATCCAACACTCATTCATGATAAAAACCTTCATTAAACTAGGAATAGAGGGGAACTTTCTCAACTTAATAAAGACTATCTACAAATAACATACAGCTAAGTTAATCATACATCATACTTAATGGTGAGAAACTCAAAGCTTTCCCACTAAGATCAGAAACAGGGCAAGGATGTCCCCTCTCACTCCTTTTCAACATCGTAACAGAAGTCCATGCTAATGCGATAAGGTAAAAATGGAAAATAACAGGTACAGAGATTGAGAAGGAAGACATAAAACTGTCTTTGCAGATGACACAATCATCTACGTAGAAAGATTTGACAAAAAAACTCCTGGCACTAATAAGTGATTACAGCAAGGTTTCAGGATACAAGGTTAATATACAATATGAACACATGGAATTTGAAATTAAAAACACAATACTATTTACATTAGCACCCCAAAAATGAAATACTTAGATATCTGACAAAATATGTACAAGATCTATATGAGAATAACTATAAAACTCTGATGAACAAAATCAAAGAAAAACTAAATAAATTGAGAAATATTCCATGTTCATGGATAGGAAGACTCAATAATTTCAAGATGTCAATTATTCCCAACTTGATCTATAGATTTAATGCAATCTCAATCAAATTTCCACCAAGTTCTATTACAGATATTGACAAAATTATTCTAAAGTTTCTATGGAGAGGCAAAAGACCAGAATAGTCAACACAATATCGAAGAAGAACAAAGACAATTTCTTAAAACACTAAACATACTCTTACCATACAATCCAGCAACGATGCTCCTTGGTATTTGCCCAAAGGAACTGAAAACTTATGTCCACACAAAAACCTGTACATGGATGTTTATAGCAGCTTTATTCATAATTGCCAAAACTTGGAAGCAACCAGTATGTCTTTCAGTAGGCAAATGGATAAATAAACTGTGGTAAATTCAGACAATAGAATATTATTCAGCACTAAAAAGCAATAAGCTATCAAGCCAAGAAAAGACATGGAGGACCCTTAAATGCATATTACTGAGTGAAAAAAGCCAATCTCAAAAGGCCACATACTGTATGATTCCAACTATATGACATTCCAGAAAAGACAAAACTATGGAGACTAAAAAGATCAGTGGTTGACGAGGGTTGAGTGGGGGAGGGATGAATAGGTGGAGCACAGAGGATTTTTAGGGCAGTGAAACTATCCTGCAGGATACTAAAATGCTATAATGGTAGACACATGTCATTATACATTTGTCCAAACCCATAGAGTGTACAACAGCAAGAGTGAACCCTAAGGTAACCTATGGACTTGGGTGATTATGATACGTCAATATAGGTTCATCTTTGGTAAAAAAAAAAAAAATGTACCATTCTGGTGAGTGATGTTGATTATGGAGGATGCTATTCACGCATAGGGTCGGGGAGTATGTGGGAAATCTCTGCACCTTTCTCTCAATTTTGTTGTAAACCTAAAACTGCTCTAAAAAATTATGCCCTTAAAAAAAATCAAATTGCATTCATACCTGGGGGTCTTGGAGATGCCAAGACTGCCCTCTCAGGCATGACCAGAGAGAGAACATACTAGCTACTAGCCCTTGGCTGAATGCAGAGCAAAATAATAAATTCATTGAACAGTGAAAACAGTCTCTGAGATAAACACACATCCAACAGGAAAGAGTGAAAATCTAACTGGCTAAGTGGACTTAAACACAACCTTTGACTAATAAGTGGCTTATGTGGATGCAGGGGTGAACCCCAGAAATCCATGAAAAGACAAAAACAAGGGGAAAAACTCTGAGCAGGGATATTAGAGGTCACACACTGTGAGAAAAATAGACTCCACAGAATTAGTCCAGTCAAGTAACCAAGCAAATAAATGACCAAACAAACAATAAAAATAACAACAAGTTCCAGAAAGGGGGAAAATTAGTATGCAGACTTGTTACAATATATTATTCAAAATGTCTAATATTCAACAAAATATTACAAGGCATGCAATAAAACAGTAAACTGTGACTCATACAGAGTAAAAAGAGCAGGCAATAGACACTGCCTTTGAGAAGTCCCAGATGTTGCACTTAGTAGAAAAATACTTCAAAGCAGCTATTATAAATATGGTCAAAGAACTACAGGAAACCATGTTTAAAGAATTAAAAGAAGGTATGATAACAATGATTCATCAAATAGAGGATAAGAGTATATCAATTAAGTGACACAAATAATAAAATGGAAACAAGTGGACATCCTGCAGTTGAAAAGTACAATAACTGAAATGAAAAATTCCCTAGAGAGGCTCAACAATAGATTTGAGTGGGCAAAAAGAGAATAAACAAACTCAGAAATAGATTGATATTGACTATACAAATCTGAAGAAAAGAAAAAAAGAGCAAAGAAAAAAAAGAACAGAGCCTCAGAGAAATGTAGAACATCATTAAGCATACCAACATATGCATAATGGGAGTACCAGAAAGAGAGAAGTGAGAGAAAGTGATAAAAAATATACTCAAAGAAATAATCATAGAAAATTTCCCAAATACGATGAAAAACAATAATCTACACATCCAAGAATCTTGATAGGCTCCAAGTAGGAAAACACAAAAAATCCACACCCAGACACATTATGGTCAAATTATTGAAAGTCAAAGAGAAAATCTTGAAAGCAGTAAGAGAAACATGATTCATCATATAAAAGGGAATGACAATAAGATTAACAGCTGATTCCTCATCAGAATCAATGGAGGCCAAAAGGCAGGGATGACATATTAAAAGTACTTAAAGAGGGCCAGCCCCGTGGCTTAGCGGTTGAGTGCTTGCACTCCGCTGCTGGCGGCCCGGGTTCGGATCCCGGGCGCACACCGACTCACTGCTTCTCCAGCCATGCTGAGGCCGCATCCCACGTACAGCAGCTGGACGGATGTGCAGCTGTGACATGCAACTATCTACTGGGGCTTTGGGGGAAAAATAAATAAATAAAATTATTTTAAAAAAAAGTACTTAAAGAAAAAAAACTGTCAACTAAGAATCCTATAGAAAAACTATTTTTCAAAATGAAGACTAAATAAATACCATCCCAGATAAACAAAAACTGAAAGAATTTCTTGTTAGCGAATCTGCCTTACAAGAAATACAAAAAGACATTCTTCAGGTTGAAAGCAAGTGACAGCAGTCAATAATTTGAATTCATATGAGAAAAAAAGAGTGTTAGTAAAGTAATTATGTAGATAATTATAAAAGACAGTATGATTACATATTTCTTCTTTTCTTTCTTAAAAAGTAACTACATAAAAATTTTATTGTTGGGGCATTACATATGTAATATATTTGACAATAACAACACAAAGAAGTGAGTGGGAATGAAATTATCATTAGAGTAAGGAAATGACACCAGATGGTAACAAATCTACAGGAATAAATGAAGAAAACCAAAACTGATAAGAAGGCTAATATTAAAAAATTCTATAAATATATTTTTGCTTTCCTTTTTTTCTCTAATCTTCTTTAAAATATTTAAGATTGTATAAAGCAATAATTATAACCAGGTATTGCTGAGTTTTTTTTAAGACATATAGACATGTATAATAATAATAGCAAAAAAAGAGAGATGGGAATGGAGTTATATAAAAGTAAAGTTTCTATATTTTACTGGAATAAAGTTAGTATAAATCTGAAGTAACTTCTAATAAATAAAGATGTATATTGCAAGCCTTAGAACAACTACAAGGAAAATAACTCAAAGACTATATAATGTTAAAATTGTTAAACAAATTTAAATAGTATACTGCAAAATATCCACTTAAGACCCAACAATTCCACTTGGTATATACACAAAACAACTGAAAACAGAGACTCAAGCAGATACTCATACACCAATGTTCGTAGTAGCATTATTCACAATAGCAAAAAGGACGGAAACAACCCAAGTGTTCATCACCCAATGAACGGATAAACAAAATGTGGTAAATCCATAAAATGCATATTATTCACTCACAAAAAGCAATGAAATACTGATACATGCTAGAACATGGATAAACTTGGAAAACACTACACTAAGTAAAATGAGCCAAACACAAAAGGACATATATTATGTGACTCTACTTATATGAGGAACCTAGACTACGCAAAATCACAGAGACAGAAAATAGAATAGAGATTACCAGGAGCTGAGAGGAGTGGGGAGTTATTGTTTAACGGGTACAGAATTTGTTGGGGATGATGAAAATATTCTGGAAATGGACAGGGTTGATGGTTATACAACACTGTGAACGTACTTAATGTCACTGAACTGTACACTTAAAAATAGTTAAAGTTTACAGTAAACTTTATGTTATGTATATTTTACCACAATAAAATAAATTATTGGTAAAAAAAAGGAATGAAGTTCTCATACATGCCACAACATGGATGAACCTTGAAAATATTATGCTAAGGGAAATAAGCCAGACACAAAAGGACAAATATTGTATGATTCCACTTATATGAAATATCTAGATAGGTAAATTCATAGGGACAAAAAGTAGATTAGAGGTTAGCAGGGGCTGGTGGGGAGGGAGGCATGGGGAGTTAATGTTTAAAAGTTACAGAGTTTCTGTTTGGGGTGATGAAAAGGTTTTGGAAATATATAGTGATGATGTTTGCACAACACTGTGAATATAATGCCACTGAATTGTACACTTAAAATGATTAAAATAGCAAATTTTATGTTATTTATATTACTACAATAAAAAATAAATTCAGAGGGTTGGGAGTGACGTCAGCATCATGGCGGAGTGAGCTTTCCCGTGAATTCTTCCCCCACAAGATACAACAAAAGCAACAGCCACAGACCAACAACGGATTCCCAGACAGTGAAAACCTAGAGCGGAGGGATCCACACTGCCGCACATCTGAGAGCGGAACGTGCTGGGCCCCCGGAGGAAGTGGGGAGAGGTAAGGAGAACTCCGCTCCCTCCCCATCAGATCAGCAATCCCGGTCCGCACGGCTCCCAGAGAGGGGGGAGGGGCGGCCCTCGGCGGGAAACTGTAGCTCTTCGGGCTCTCTCAGCCAGTGGGAAACTCCCGCACAGAGGACTCAGAGGAGCCACAGGGCTACCATCAACATCTGAGTACTCCAGAGAGCAGATAAAGAGGGGCAAACGAGAAGCCTCCCACGTCAGGGACCCAGAGGGCAAAAGAGAGAGCTCCCCCCTCCCCGCAACCAGGAGTCTGCAGCTCGACCAGACCTAGCGATCCGAGGCAGACCTGAACAAACTGGACTGGACCCGTGGATCGCAGCGGGAAAAAAAAAAAACAAAACAAAACTGCGGATCGCAGCAGAAAAACTGGGGCAGTGCGCAGGGGGCTTAGACTACACAGCCCTTTACCAGAAGACAGTGGCGGCAGGTGGAAATTGCAACCAGAGACTTCCAGGATGAGGAAAATCAAAACCAACACAGGAACCACAATGCAAAAATATATGAAATCACCAGACCAGAAACAAAATGACAAGCACCCAGAAATCAACCCCGAAGACACAGAAATCCATAAACTAAATGACAGAGATTTCAAAATAGCTATCATAAAAACACTCAACGGAATACGAGACAACACAGACAAACAATTCAATGAGATTAGGAGTTTCTTCACAAAAGAGATTGAAATCATAAAGAAAAACCAATCAGTGCTGATGGAGATGAAGAACACAATGGAGGAGATAAAGGAGAATCTGGAATCTTTAAAGAACAGAGCTGACAATATGGAGGAAAGAATTAGTACTTTAGAGGATAGGAATACAGATATACTCCAGATGGAAGAAGAGAGAGAACTAAGACTAAAAAGAAATGAAGAAAGACTCCGAGAAATATCTGACTCTATTAGAAAATGTAACATAAGAATTATAGGTATTCCTGAGGGAGAGGAGAGGGAAAGAGGAACAGAGAGCCTATTCAAGGAAATAATAGCTGAAAATTTCCCAAATCTGGGGAAGGAGCAGGAAATACCAGTAAGCGAAGCCAACAGGACACCTATATATGTTAACAGACAAAGGCCTTCACCACGACACCTAGTGGTAAGGCTAGCCAGGGTCAACGACAAAGAAACAATATTAAGGGCAGCTAGACAAAAAACAAAAAATAACGTACAAAGGAACTCCCATCAGGCTCTCAGCGGATTTCTCAACAGAAACTTTTCAGGCTAGAAGAGACTGGAATGATATATTCAAAATACTAAAAGACAAAAACTTTCAGCCAAGAATACTCTATCCAGCAAAAATATCCTTCAAATATGATGGAGAAATAGTAACTCTCCCAGATAAACAAAAGCTAAGGGAGTTCATGGCCACGAGACCCCCATTACAAGAAATACTCAAGAAGGCCCTCAGGCCTGAAAAAAAGAAGAGAAAGGGAATACAAAGCTTGGAGGAAGGAGAAAAGTAGGTAGACAAAATCAGAGAAATAGTAGATCTTTACCGGAATAGGTTAGCAACCACTTAAATACTAAACTCAAAGATCAAAGGAAGAAATTCACCAAAAATAAATTTAACCTCATCACTGTAAACACACAGCCACAACACAAGATAGAATAAGGTATAACAAGAACAACTTAGAAGGGGAAGAGGAAAGTGACTGAATTGACTTAGTATAAGGAAATAGGAGGCTATCAGATAATGGACTATCTCATACACAAGATTTTTTGCCCAAACCTCAAGGTAACCACTAAACAAATAATCAAAGCAAAACCACATATGATAAACAAAGAGAAAACTAGAAGAATCATAAGACAGAACAACCAAACTGAATTGGCAGTCCAAAACAAATGGGACAAGAAACAAAGGAAATGCAAAAGAACCAGAAAATAAGTGACAAAACAGCAACATTCAGCCCTCATATTTCAATAATTACCCTAAATGTAAATGGACTGAACTCTCCAATCAAAAGATACAGAGTGGCAGGATGGATTAAAAAGCAAGACCCAACAATATGCTGCCTTCAGGAAACACATCTTAGCACTAAAGACAAGCACAGGCTCAGAGTGAAAGGATGGAAGACAATACTCCAAGCTAATGGCAAACAAAAGAAAGCAGGTGTTGCCATACTCATATCAGACAAAGTAGACTTCAAGATAAAACAGGTTAAGAAAGACAAAGAAGGGAAATATATAATGATAAAAGGGACACTCCATCAAGAAGACATATCACTTATAAATATATATGCACCCAACATAGGAGCACCAATGTACATAAAACAACTATTAACAAACCTAAAAGGAGAAATCAACAACAACACAATAATAGTAGGGGATCTTAACACCCCACTTACAGCAATGGATAGATCATCCAGACAAAAAGTTAATAAAGAAATATTAGACTTAAATGAAAAACTGGACGAGATGGACCTAGTAGACATATACAGAGCACTCCATCCAAAAACAGCTGACTACACATTCTTCTCAAGCGCGCATGGAACATTCTCTAGGATAGACCATATGTTGGGAAACAAAGCAAGCCTCAATAAATTTAAGAAGATTGAAATCATAACAAGCATCTTTTCAGACCATAAGGCTATGAAACTGGAAATGAACCAGGAAAAAAAAACTGGGAAAGTGACAAAAATGTGGAGATTAAACAACATGCTACTGAACAACCAGTGGATCATTGATGAAATTAAAGGAGAAATCAAAAACTATCTGGAAACAAATGAAAATGATAACATGCCATATCAAACCATATGGGATGCAGCAAAAGCGGCCCTGAGAGGGAAACTCATAGCGATACAAGCCCACCTTAACAAACAAGAAAAAGCCCTAATAGGCAACCTTAAATTACACCTAACAGAACTAGAAAAAGAAGAACAAACAAAGCCCAAAGCCAGCAGAAGGAGAGAAATAATAAAAATCAGAGCAGAAATAAATGATATTGAGACCAAAAAAACAGTAGAAAGGATTAATGAAACAAAGAGTTGGTTCTTCGAGAAGATAAACAAAATAGACAAACCCTTAGCCAGGCTTACTAAGAAAAAAAGAGAAAAGGCTCAAGTAAATAAAATTAGAAATGAAAGAGGAGAAATTACAATGGATACCATGGAAATACAGAGGATTATAAGAGAATACTATGAGAAATTATATGCCAACAAATTGGACAATCTAGAAGAAATGGATAAATTCTTAGACTTATACAACCTCCCAAAATTGAACCAAGAAGAAATGGAGAATCTGAATAGACCAATAACAAGTAAAGAGATTGAAATAGTAATCAAAAACCTCCCAAAAAATAAAAGTCCAGGACCAGATGGCTTCTCCAGTGAATTTTACCAAACATTCAAAGAAGATTTAATACCCATCCTCCTCAAACTATTCCAAAAAATAGAGGAAGATGGAACACTTCCTGAATCATTCTATGAGGCCAACATCACCCTGATACCAAAACCAGACAAAGACAATACAAAGAAAGAAAATTACAGGCCAATATCGCTGATGAACATTGATGCAAAAATCCTCAACAAAATATTGGCAAACCGAATACAACAATATATTAAAAAGATCATACACCATGATCAAGTGGGATTTATACCAGAGACGCAGGGATGGTTCAACATCCGCAAATCAATCAACGTGATACATCACATCAACAAAACAAAGAATAAAAACCACATGATCGTCTCAATAGACGCAGAGAAGGCATTTGACAAGATACAACATCCATTTATGATAAAAACTCTCAATAAAATGGGAATAGAAGGAAAATACCTCAACATAATAAAGGCCATATATGACAAACCCACAGCTAACATCATACTCAACGGGGAAAAACTGAAAGCCATTCCTCTGAGAACAGGAACGAGGCAGGGCTGCCCACTCTCACCACTCCTGTTCAACATAGTACTGGAGGTTTTGGTCAGAGCAATTAGGCAAGAAAAAGGAATAAAAGGAATCCAAATAGGTAACGAAGAAGTGAAACTCTCACTATTTGCAGATGACATGATTGTATATATAGAAAACCCTAAAGAATCTGTTGGAAAACTGTTAGAAACAATCAACAACTACAGCAAAGTTGCAGGGTACAAAATCAATCTACAAAAATCAGTTGCATTTCTGTATGCTAATAATGAACTAACAGAAAGAGAGCTCAAAAAGATAATACCATTTACAATTGCATCAAAAAGAATAAAATACCTAGGAATAAATCTTACCAAGGAGGTGAAGGACCTATACAATGAGAACTACAAGACATTATTGAGGGAAATCCACGATGACATAAAGAAATGGAAAGATATCCCATGCACGTGGATTGGAAGAATAAACATAGTTAAAATGTCTATATTACCTAAAGCAATCTACAGATTCAATGCAATCCCAATCAGAATCCCAATGACATTCTTCACAGAAATAGAAAAAAGAATACTAAAATTTATATGGGCCAAGAAAAGACCCCGAATAGCTAAAGAAATCCTAAAGAAAAAGAACAAAGCAAGAGGCATCACAATGCCTGACTTCAAAACATACTACAAAGCAATAGTAATCAAAACAGCATGGTACTGGTACAAAAACAGACACACAGATCAATGGAACAGAATTGAAAGCCCAGAAATAAAACCACACATATACGGACAGCTACTTTTCGACAAAGGTGCTAAGAACATGCAATGGAGAAAGGAAAGTCTCTTCAATAAATGGTGTTGGGAAAACTGGACAGCCACATGCAAAAGAATGAAAGTGGACCATGTGCTATCGCCATTCACAAAAATTAACTCAAAATGGATCAAAGACCTGAAGGTGAGACCTGAAACTATAAAACTCATAGAAGAAAATATAGGCAACACACTATTTGACATTGGTTTTAAAGGAATCTTTTCGGATGACATGCCTACTCAGACTAGGGAAACTAAAGAAAAAATAAACAAGTGGGACTTTATCAGATTAAAGAGCTTTTATAAGACAAATGAAACCAGAATCAAGATGAACAAACAACCAACCAGCTGGGAGAGAATATTTGCAAAACATACATCAGACAAGGGGTTGATCTCCATAATATATAAAGAACTCACACAATTGAACAACAAAAAAACAAACAACCCGATCAAAAAATGGGCAGAGGAAATGAACAGACACTTCTCCAAGGAAGATATACAGATGGCCAATAGGCACATGAAAAGATGCTCAACATCACTAATCATCAGGGAAATGCAAATCAAAACAACACTAAGATACCACCTCACGCCCGTTAGAATGGCTATAATCACCAAGACAAAAAACAACAAATGTTGGAGAGGATGTGGAGAAACAGGAACCCTCATACACAGCTGGTGGGAATGCAAATTGGTGCAGCCTCTATGGAAAACGGTATGGAGATTCCTCAGAGAATTAAAAATAGAGATGCCCTATGATCCAGCCATCCCACTACTGGGAATCTATCCAACGCACCTGAAATCAACAATCCAAAGAGGCTTATGCACCCCTATGTTCATTGCAGTATTATTCACCATAGCCAAGAAGTGGAAGCAACCTAAGTGTCCCTCGACTGACGATTGGATTAAGAAAATGTGGTACATATATACAATGGAATACTACTCAGCCATAAAAAAAGACAAAATCGTCCCATTTGCAACAACATGGATGGGCCTGGAGCGTATTATGTTAAGTGAAATAAGCCAGAAAGAGAAAGACAAACACTGTATGATCTCACTCATATGTGGAATATAAAGCAACACATGGACAGAGAAAACTGGACTGTGGTTACCAGGGCAGTGGGGGTGGGGGGTGGGCACAAGGGGTGAAGGGAGTCATATATGTGGTGATGGACAAACAAAAATGTACAACCCAAAATTTCACAATGTTAGAAACCATTAAAACATCAATAAAAAAAAAAATAAATAAATAAATAAATAAATAAATAAATAAATTCAGGGGCTGGCCCACGGCCTGGTGGTTAAGTTCAGCATGCTCTGCTTTAGCAGCCCAAGTTCAGTTCCCAGGCGTGGACTTACATCACTCATAGGATGCCATGCTGTGGTGGTGACCGACATACAAAACAGAGGAAGATTGGCACAGATGTTAGCTCAGGGCAAATCTTCCTCAAGCAAAAAGAGGAAGATTGGCAACAGATGTTAGCTCAGGGCGAATCTTCCTCAGCAAACAAAAAAATAAAAAATAAATAAAAAGAAACCTGCCTTCTCTGACTCCTTTCCCATAATTCCCTTTAAAAAATAATAATATGGGCCGGCCCGGTGGCTTAGCGGTTAAGTGCATGCGCTCCGCTGCTGGCAGCCCGGGTTCGGATCCCGGGTGCGCAGCGACGCGCCACTTCTCCAGCCACGCTGAGACCAGGTCCCACATACAGCAACTAGAAGGATGTACAGCTATGGCATATAACTATCTACTGGGGCTTTGGGGGAAAAATTAAAAAAAAAAAATTTAAAAAATAATAATAAAATAAATTCATTAATTTTCAAAAAATATTCACTTAAGACAAAAGGAGGAAAAGAGGAAAAAAGCAGTCATGAGACATATAGAAAACAAAAAGCAAAATGTCAGATATAAATTCAACAATAATAATATTAACATTAAATATGTATAGATTAAGCAATACAATCAAATGGCAGAGATGTTCAGGGAGGATTAAAAAACAAGATCCAACTATAAGCTGTCAACAATCGACACATTTTAGATGCAAAGATGGAAAGTAAAGGGAAGGCAAAAGATATACCATGTAAACAGCAACCATAAGAGTGCTAGAGAGGCAATACAAATATCAGACAAAATAGACTTCAAGACAAAACTTTTACTAGAGATAAAGAGGGATATTTTATAATGATAAAAGGGCTAATCCATCAGGAAGATATAAGGATTATAAACATATATGAACCTAACAACAGAGCCCCAAAATACATGAAGCAAAAGCTGACAAAATTGAATGGAGAGATACACGTTTTAACAATGATAGTTGGGGATTTTAATACCCTACCTTCAATAAGACAGATAGAACAACTAGGCGGGGCATCTAAAAGGATACAGAAGACTTGAACAACACTATAAACCTATTAACCTAACAGACATCTATACCACACTCTACCCAATGATAGCAGACTACACATTCTCCTCAAGTGCACATAGAACATTCTCCAGAATAGAACATATTCTAGGCCTTTTTAAAAAGCCTCAGTAGATTTAACAGGATTGAAATCATACAAAGTATGTTCTCCACCTACATGAAATTAAATTAGAAATCATGAACAAAAAAAAGTTATATGGAAATTAAACAACACATTTCTAAATAACCAATGGGTCAAAGAATAAACCACAAGTGAAATTAGAAAAATACCTTGAGCTGAATGAAAAAAAACACAACATACCAAAACTTATTCAATGGAACTCAAGTAATGGTTAGGGAAAATTTTATAGCTGTAAACAACAATATTAAAAAAGAAGAAAGATCTCAACCTTCCACCTTAGGAAAATGGAAAAGAAAGAGAAAACTAAACCCAAAGCAAGCACAGAAGGAAAAAGTCATAATGATTGCAGTGGAAATAAATGAAATAGATAAATGAAAAACGATAGAGAAAACCAGGAAAACCACAAGTTGGTGCTTTGAAAAGATCCAACAAATTGACAAACCTTTAGCTAGACCAACCAAGAAAAGAAGAGAGAAGACTCAAATTACTAAAATCAGGAATCAAAGAGGGGATATCACTACTGACCTGTGGAGAAAGACTGGAAATCTAGTGCGCCAGCTACGTGCCCTTGTATAAATCTCTTAATCTCTCTAAATTTCTATTTCCTCATCTGTACAAGATGAAGTTGATCTATACCAGTCATTTTCAAACTGTAAGCAGGCAAATCATTTTTTTAAACAAAATCTTACAAGGATATACTACATAGGAAATTGATTAAAGCCTAACTTCTCTGAAGCAAGATGAGGATCTTAGAGAATTGTGGATAAGTTTTTTCTTTCTCTTAAAGATGATTCTGAAGCTCTTCTGGCAGAACCCCAGGGCACCACAGAACATAGGTTCTAAATTACTGAACTAAATGATCCATAAGGGTTCCTACAGCTCTAAAGTGTTATCTGTAGTAACTTATCTTCTTATTAAAGTTGCTATTATACAATTTGTTATATTTCCACAAGATGGTGCTAATACATTCCATTTTCCATTAAAACAGGTCTTGTATATGATCATTTTTATAGTTAATAATTTTATCATAGTCTATGATTATATAATACCTTTAACTTTTCAAAGTGCTCTTATGCTACTTATGGTATCTTCATTAAAAGCCTGCGACACAGATAATATTGCACCAATTTTTCAGATGAAGACATCGCAGCACATAGTAGTTAGGTGAGTGATCCAAGGTTACACAGCTGATTAGTAACAGATTTTCTACTGCTAGCTCTACGATCTTTCCCTAGATCACATTGCCTGACTACAGATAATACTGTCAAAGTCCCAAGATTTCAGGCTGAGAACAGAAGTGAAAATAAAGGAATGAACATTACATAGCATTAAAAACTGATACAAACTTCCCTTGGGCTTGTATATTAATATTTATGCATATAAATACATTTATATTTACTTTGTTATTTCCTTTACTTATTAGAAGACCTCTGGTGATATATATTCCTATATAACTATAGTAAAGGCTAAACATTGATAAATAAAAATATCTCATAAATACTGTCCTTATTGTAAACATAATAGCTATTTTTAAACCCATGGAAATTACATAATCTAGATTCACTAACTCTAAGCATTACGAATTTAGAAAACAACAGTACAATTTGTGCTGGATTCTCCTCTCTTGATTCCATGAGAGAGACAAAATGTTAGATAGAAGCAGGAAAGAGACACATTTCTCTTCCCACTTGAGTATACTACATCCAGGGTAAAAACTATTCCCAACTAATAGAAAGCAACTCATATTAGCTACAATTGAGACAGGTTTTAGATTAGTTTCAGAGAAATCAAAAATAGTGTTAGAAAAGGAGCTTAAAAATTACTCCTCCTCTAACATACTGCCTACCCAATTATTTACTTACATCCAAAAAAATCCAGCAACACTAAGTTTAGGTTGTGTTTTGTTTTTAAAGAAAATATAAACTGTAGCCATGGTCTCAGAAGTATGCTAAAGAAATCATGTTTTCTTTGGATCCTGAGGGTTTCAAGAAAGGCAGCACAGAGCTCTCACACAAGGGGTTGACAAATACTCTCATTTTTGTTAACTTGTAAAGGACTCTCTTCTTCAGGAATCTATAAGCACTCAGTCTCTGACCTGTAAGTCAAAGAGGTAGGGTCATTTACATTTCATTTATTATGATCAATGTTAGATTAAAGAAGGTGTTCTTCAGAGTTTTATCCAATTCTCCAGGATTTTGTCCAATTCAAATGTCTTCTGTCATTTTCCCAATTTATGTCACTATCTCTAATATAATAAGAGATCACCAATTAGGAATTTTCCTATGTATAGTCTTTGGCTTGGTTTCATTCCATTTATCTTCTTTATTCACAGTCCATTTTGCAAAAAAACTCAACTCCTTAAATCCTCCAAATGCATTTCAACCATTCTCATCTTTTCCTTGTCATTTATTAAAAGAGCTTTTAAAAACTGTTTTGGAGGGGCCGGCTTGGTGGCGCAGTGGTTAAGTGCATGCACTCTGCTTCAGTGGCCCGGGGTTTGCACGTTCGGATCCCAGGCGCGCACCGATGCACTGCTTGTCAAGCCATGCTGTGGTGGTGTCCCATATAAAGTAGAGGAAGATGATCACAGATGTTAGCCCAGGGCCAATCTTCCTCAGCAAAAAGAGGAGGATTGGCATGGATGTTAGCTCAGGGCTGGTCTTTCTCACAAAAAAACAAAACTGTTTTTGAAAAAAATTTAAAAGAACATAAAGTAAAATGTTAATACTGAGCACTTATGAATGTGGCATTACAGGGGACTTTTACTTTCCATTTATTTTAATATTTAAATTTTTATAATTAGCACATATCACTTCTTTAATCAGCAAAAAAGTTTTAAACATTATTTTTACTATATCCATGGGTATTACCCTTTCATTTTGATTGTTGTCCTCTAAATTTAATTTGTCATAAGTAGAAAATAGGTCTTCTTACAGGAAAAGGAAAACAAATGAGCCTCCCAAGTGTTTGCCAGCCAGTAGCTCCAAGGAATACAGTTGAGTGAATTAGAAAGAACTACTAGAAATAAAGGAAAAATTATCCATGATTGAAAATATGACTAAGGTTTTGGGACTAGGACATTTTCCTCCCAGGAGGAGAAAATCTGCAAAATCTTTGCAGTAAATCAATGTAACCCCAAAGTCTTTTGAGTTGGGCTTATTTGTATTTGTTTGGTTTACACTGCTTTTTGCAGAACACTAATTAGCTACAGTGCAATTTCTGTACACTTTTTCTAAAAAGCCACGTTCAGTATATGTCCAAATTATTAGATAAGACTTCTTTAAAAGATAAAAATTAAATTTAAATTCCACCAGGGTGACTGAGAGGCCACTAACAAATCCCCAGATTGTGAAAGAAAGAAAGTGCTATATCAAAAGTCTCTTCTCATCTACTTATTCTTGCCTTCTGCCAGGAGCAGACAGAGGAGCTCAATATAGCAAGAATTACAAAAGGAGAGGAATAGGAGAAAATATTGTATTTTATTAAACAAAAATCTCTTAAATATATTTCCAAAGCTGGCATTCTGATTTCAAAGATCTGAAATTTTAAATTCTATAGAATCCTAACTGAATTTGTCATTGAATACATCAAGGCAGGTACCTTGACACCCACAGTGAAGTAAGCTGAAGGATTCTCAATTTCATTCATAATTACAGAGGCCTTCTCTTAATCTGTGGCATCTCTAATAAGGGGACATGATCAAAAGAGTGTGGCAGAAAGCAAGGAGAGCAGCAGCTGTTCATGAACTTTTCTTAGCAAAAGAAAAGGCAGGGAGGAGGAAAAAACTAAGAAAGGTCTTGAACTTAACAAGAACTGAGGGAAAGAAAAGAGCTTTATAAACAATACCCACTACCACTCCTTATGTCGTAGGCTTCTATTTCAACAAAATTCTAATATACTGCAGCAATTTTGATATCTTATCATTTGTGTAAAAATCAGGTTTTTCCTTTTTAGACTAAATGGGTACTTCCAAATTGTATATAACCTCTAGCTTAAGATTCTGTTCTCAAAAGACTTAAGCCTATAGAAAAGTGCAATCACTTTCCATGGCCTCCTTCTGGTATAAAATTTACAGAGAAGAGTGCTTAATTAGCCGCTGTTTACTGCTGCTTATATCACCAACTGCTCCCAACAGTTTTCTCAACATATGGATAATTAAAGCATGAAGAAAAATTATTCCAAAGACTAGTAGTATGATAGAAGATGATGGGTGCTTGTCTTTATGATATTTTTATCTGGGAAGTCGACAAGTAATCCATGTTTGATTTGACTGTGATGAATTTTAAAATAAACTAGTGGACTGGCCATATTAGTGTCCCCTTGCAGTAAACAGCAAACACATCACCTAGCGATAGCAGCAGCAGCTACCATTTATTGAGCAGTTTCTATTTCTCAAGCATGTTATTGAACACTCTACAATACGTGCATCATTGTATTTAAGCTCTACAATAATTCTAATAGGTATCACAATATTAACAATTTCACAGTGATGTCAAAGATGGCTCAAATTTTGATTAGGAGTTGATCTAATACTAGAAAAGTTAACCATTGTGCTAAAATCCCTATCATTAATAATGATAATTATTTTTGCCTCTTTTTAAACACATCAAAATATAACTTTTTTCAAGGAATTTGAAAATACTTCAGCAAGTTATTTTTATATCCCCAAAAGATGTGGAAAAAATAATCAGGCAGAGAGACTAAAACCATATATAATAACTAGGGCTACAATTCCAATTGTTGCTGTTTTCCCCAATCTCATTCTAGTGACAAGAACACAAAAGACTCAAAATATAGTGGTGCTCTATAAATTTGTTATTATATAGATTTTGATAAAAATATTACTGTGGGTCAAATTATACTACTAAAAATATAGCCACTAAATATATAGTAAAAATCTGATATAGTTAGCTTATGATATGGATGTCAGTCATGTCCTGTCACCATCATATTTTCCTTCTGTAAGGTTTCCTAAAAAATGACGATGGCAAACAAGAGGTCAATAACCCATGGCATATTTGAAAAGAATGTACATGTCATGCCACTTCAAGCCTCAGCCTACTCTTATGACCAGTTCCTAGAGAACATTCACCCTCATTCTTGGCATAAACTTCAAACTCACCTCATAGTCTTAAGCTTCTAGAAGCCATCCATGGCACCAGCATGCCTTTTTTTTTTTTTTTTTTTAAGGAAATCTGTTGTAAAACCTGTGCTAAACTAGTTAGCTCCTTTGGTATATTTTAAATAATTCAATTTATAAAAATATGACATAATAGGGGCCGGCCCGGTGGCGCAAGCGGTTGGGTGCGCGCGCTCCGCTGCGGCGGCCCGGGGTTCGCTGGTTCGGATCCCGGGCGCGCACCGAAGTACTGCTTGGTAAGCCATGCTGTGCCGGCGTCCCATGTAGAGTGGAGGAAGATGGGCACCGATGTTGGCCCAGGGCCGTCTTCCTCGGCAAAAAAAGAGGAGGATTGGCGGATGTTAGCTCAGGGCTGATCTCCTCACAAAAAAAAAAAAAAAAAAAAAATATGACATAATAAAAATTTCAGGTACATTCCACTTGAGTGAAGCATTCTAAATTGAGACAAGTGTATCTCTTTTAACTGCATAAGCCTGTTCTGTTGGGCATAGTTCTTTATAGAGTTTGATCTATCTTTGGGATCTAAAAAGTCTTTTACCTAAACAAGTAACTTGCAAAAATATTTTGTTAGATATATACATGCCTGTGAGTACTATAATCTTAATACCATATTTGTATTTATTTCATTAATGGTAAATGTAATTTTCACAATAGTTAAACTAATCATATAACCAGAACTAACCCTGTACTCAGAAAGGGGAAACATTTACTGAATTTATTTGACATATTTTACTCCATAATCCCTTGATATTCAAAGCACCTTATGTGACATCTCCAGAAAAATACATTTTTCACATAAATTCATTTAACTAGCAATTATTGAGTATTCTACTAAGTGTCAGAATCTGTGCTGGGCCTAGGTATTCAGTGAAAGACAGGATTCTTCCATATAGTTGCTACACTTTTGCACTATTCCCATGATATTTCCAGATTCAACACAACAGTACAAATTTTAGTATAGTACTGAGCATACAGTAAGAGCTAAATATATACTTTCTTTACTGATATTAAAATACCAAAATTCATTTAAGACTAATAATTTGAGCTGATCCTACTCCCACTCACTCACCTTTATACTCTGGGGTTGACAGACAGGAACATGTAACAAAGAAAAAAAAATATTTCCATATTCTTGATGGAGAAACAAAGGAGAAATGGAGGGAGAACATGCACTTATGTTATATTAAGAATAGAATATATTTTTCTATCAACTGGCAACATGTAAGAATAATAAACAATACATGTTAAAGGAGTAAATAAATTTAGCATGTTGGCTTTTGAAGTCACAGAATGTTTAAACAGCCAAAGTACTCTATAGTAAGTATTAACTGAACTTTATGACAATATTTCTGAACTTACATTCATTATTTTGTTTATATTACCTAAGCCAGAAAGAACTTTCTTCATATTTATTCTGCTTGTAGGTTTCTACTCCAAAGTTGTAACAGAGAATATGAAGATATCCAGTCTGCAATATTAAAAAAACATGATACAACAGATTCATGATTTCCTTAACATTAAAAAAATCTATAGCAGTTTAAGACATACTTAAAATGTTCTGTACATCAAAATAACCCACTCTTCTCAAAACCTCTCAATTTATATAAGGGGGTACAAAATATTCAGGTTGGGGCATTAGTTATGAATGGAAAGTAATACAATACATTATTAATAGAATTTGAAAGGTCCTTTGTAATAGGAAATGGGAAACCTAATCATTTCTCAGCAAAAGGACAGGCTAAAATGTCTGTAGGTTGCCAGATCTAGTAAAAGGCATTAGAGCAGAGAGTATATTCAAAGAAAGAAAATCACCATTGAGGGGGAAAAAACGAATGATTTTTTTTTCAAAATTAAGACAACTTTAAAAAATTCTAAAGTTCTGAAATGTGTCCAAAGCACTATCTAGTCATGAGACTTATTTAGAAATAATTAATTTAATGGACCCTCTTTAACAAAAAAAATTTTCTTTACATAAATTACCATTGAGATAAAAGTAGGAACGAGAATGTGAATGGTGCCATAGGAAAATACACTTTTACGGGTTAATCAGCATCTCAGTCCCTGCATCAATGCCATACCTTAGAGAATTTTCATCTGTCAAAATACTGGGAAATGGCATAAGAGAAAAAATTTTATTAATTTATTTATTTTGTGAGGAAGATCAGCCCTGAGCTAACATCTGTGCTAATTCTCCTCTTTTAGCTGAGGAAGACTGGCTCTGGGCCAACATCTATTGCCAATCCTCCTCCTTTTTTTTTTTTCCCCAAAGCCCCAGTAGATAGTTGTATGTCATAGTTGCACATCCTTCTAGTTGCTGTATGTGGGACGTGGCCTCAGCATGGCCGGAGAAGTGGTGCGTTGGTGCGCGCCCGGAATCTGAACCCGGGGCCGCCAGTAGCGGAGCGTGCACACTTAACCACTAAGCCACCAGGCCAGCCTGAGAAAAAATTTTAAATTCTAATATTTTATCCACATATCCCCTCAGTATTTATAGAAACCATCTATCCAGAATCCGATTATACCCATATAATGGAGTCCTTTATAAGTCTTACCTGAGTAAGACTACAGAATCAGATCCTCAATTAAGAATCCAAGATCTGAGGCAAATTATTCATAAGTAATGTGTAAAGACCTGTCTTGCTTCAAAAAAGTTTCCCTTTGAATTACAGTACATTCAGAAAGAAGTTCGATATGCATGCCTGAGCACATCAGACCTACTGTATATTTGACTCTAAAATTAAGAATAGTCTTGGTAATGAGGGTCTGGCAAGAATTCAGAAGTATTTAAATGCACTCTTAACATTTCAGCAGAAAAAGCTTAACTCATTACATGCCTCAGATCCCATAGGTTCACCTGGGCCACACTAATTATATAGCTATACTGGAATAATGCAGCTCACACTCACTTGCTGCAGAGGCCTGCAACATAACTTGTACAGAGGAAAATGTAAAATAAAACTTTTGATGAACATTTAAGCATACTGAGTCTTTATTCAGTTTCCTCAGTAAAGTCATGCATCACTTAACAACAGGGATACATTCTGAGAAATGCATCAGGTGACTTTGTTATCATGCAAATATCATAGAGTGTACTTACACAAACCTAGATGGTATAGCCCACTACACACCTAAGCTATATGGTATAGTCTATTGCTCCTAGGCTACAAAACTATACAGCATGTTACTGTGCTGAATACTGTAGCAACTGTAAGACAATGGTAAGTATTTGTGTATCTAAATATATCTAAACATAGAAAAGGTACAGAAAAGATATGGTATAAAAGATTTTAAAAAAATGGTACGCTTGTATATATATACCATTGAATGGAGCTTGCAGGACTGGAAGATGCTCTGGGTGAGTCAGTGAGTGAGTGGTGAGTGAGTGTGAAGGCCTAGGACATCACCGTACACTACCGCAGACTTTTGAAACACTGTACACTTAGGCTACACTAAATTTATTTAAAAATATTTTTCTTTCTTCAATAAGAAATTAACTTTAGCTTACTGTAACTTTTTTACTTATAAACTTTTTAATATTTTTAACTTTTTGAGGAGACAAGTCAAGATGGCGGCATAGGCAGACTCAGAACCCACCTCCTCCCACAGACACAGCCAATTTACAACTACTTGTGGAAAAATTACCCCTGAGACAGAACTGAAAACTGGATAAGAGGAACTCCTGCAACAAAGGACAATCCTAATTGAGGTGGAAGTGGCAGAAACTCCCTTGTGGAGAGAAAAAACGCCACCTTCACAAGCTGCCAGCTTCACGGCCACCCGGGAGCAGCCCAAAGGTACACAGCCTCCCTGGAGGCGCGGGGCCCTGAGCTGGGGAGTACCTCCGCTGTAGGTGTTTTGTGGACCCAGCACAATCGAGACAAGTGGCATAATATTGGACATTGCCTGCTACTAAAACATTGGGGACTACCCCCAGAAAAGCTGGTTCACAAAGAAATTAAAACCGGCTCTTAAAGGGCCTGCGCACAAACTCACCTGTTTCAGAAAGCATCCTAAAGTCACCAGAAAGAAAGGTGCATAGTGCTTTGGTGAAAAGAGACTCACCTGACAGGCCCTGAGTGCATCTCGGTGAGAGGTGAGACCTCTCCCGGGGCTGGGACATTGGTGGCGGCCATTGTTGTGGCCTGGTGTGGGCAGGCTGACACAGACGCCATTGGAGTTCTCCCTGGGGCCTGCTGGCCTGGGGTCTGCCCCACCCGCTAGAGCACCGATTTAATCCAGCTCAGCCAGGGCAGGGAGCCCACCCTAGAGACTGGCCCCACCCAACAACAAGCCCTCAGGCAACTTGTGGGCCTGCACAGATTGGTGACTGGATTCTCTGCAGCCTGGCAACTGAGCCCACTTCAGTGTGGCAGGGCGTGCACAAGGAGCAGGTGGAGAGTGTGGGGCAGTGGTGGAGTGTGTGGGGCTCCCGCCGTGGAGAGGCTGGGTCCACTTTGGGAGTTCAGGGTGCACACACAGGGCAGGACTGTGTTGACTGTGTGTGTGGACCTGTGTGTGGGCAGCAGGGCCTGTCAGCTGCAGAAGACTTGTGCTTCTCAAAGACCCACATAGGGGGATTGCCCCACCTTCCAAAGTCTGAAACAATTGGGTGCTCCTGTGCCTGAGGCCAGTCCCACCCAGCTGCAATCCTCAGAGAGCTGACAAGAGATCTAAAGGCTGGAGGCTTATAGCAATTGTAAGGCCCTGAGCCTAACAACCTGTCACACTGGGGGCCTACTCACTTAAAAGAAATACTGCAACACAAATGTGGTTTAGAACTTGCAGCCAACTGTGCTGGGGCTCACCACACCTGATAAAGAGACTGAAGGGCCCACAACAACTACAAACAGCTGAGCATTACAACAGCTGACCAGGAGCATAACTCGTCCTACCTGGGCGCATACCGGGAGAGCAAACAGGCCACAATAGAAGGACACACGTAGCCCATATAGCGGTCACCCCTGGAACATTGAGAACTGAGGGAAGCACACTGCAGGACTCCTAAGGCATCACTTGTATAAGGTCACCTATCCAAGAGCAGGAAACGTAGCTGACCTACCTAATACATAGACACAAGCACAGGGAAAGAGGCAAAATGGGGAGGCAAAGGAATACGTTCAAAGTAAGGGAACAGGACAAAACTCCAGAAAAGGAACTAAGTGAAACAGAAACGAGCAACCTACCTGACAGAGAGTTCAAACTAAGAGTGTTAAGGATGCTCACTGATGTGGAGAGAAGAATAGATGAACTCAGTGAGAATGTCAACAAAGAAATGGAAGATATAAAAAAAGAACCAATCAGAAATGAAGAATACCATACTGGAAATGAAAAATTCGCTAGAGGGACTCAAAAGCAGAGTAGAGGATACAGAAGAACGGATCTGTGAGCTGGAAGAAAGACTAGAAGAAATTACCCAAGCTGAACAGGTAAAAGAGAAAAGAATTAAAAAGAGTGAGGACAGTCTAAGGGACCGCTGGGACAACATCAAGCGCACTAATATCCGTGTTATAGGTGTCCTGGAAGGAGAAGAGCAAGACAAAGGGGCAGAGAATCTATTCCAAGAAATAATAGATGAAAACTTCCCTAACCTAAGGAAGGAAGCAGACATCCAGGTACAGGAAGCACAGAGAGCCCCAAACAAGATAAACCCAAAGAGGCCCACACCAAGACACATCATAATCAAAATGTCCAGAATAAAAGATAAAGAGAGGGCCGGCCCTGTGGCTTAGCGGTTAAGTGCGCGCGCTCTGCTGCTGGCGGCCCAGGTTCGGAACCCCGGGCGCGCACCACTTCTCCGGCCATGCTGAGGCCGCGTCCCACATACAGCCACTAGAAAGATGTGCAGCTATGACATACAACTATCTACTGGGGCTTTGGGGGGGAAAAATAAATAAATAAAATCTTTAAAAAAAAAAAAAAAAGATAAAGAGAGAATCCTAAAAGCTGCCAGAGAAAGACTAGTTACATACAAAGGAAACCCCATAAGGCTATCAGCTGACTTCTCAGCGGAAACCTTACAGGCTAGAAGAGAGTGGCAAGATATATTTAAAGTGCTAGAAGGAAAAAACTTACAGCCAAGAATACTCTACCCAGCAAGATTATCATTCAACATGGAAGGAGAGATCAAAAATTTCCCAGAAAAGCAAAATTAAAGGAGTTTGTCACCAAGAAACCAGTGCTACAAGAAGTGTTAAAGGGACTGATTTAAGGGGGAAAGAGAAGACCACAAATAGGAAAAATTATCTATTTCCATGATAAGAGGGTAATGGATACAAATGCACAAAAAAGAGGTTAGATATGATATCAACAACATAAAATGAGGGAGGAGGGTAGTTAAAGAGTAGAGCTTTCAGACAGAGGTCAAACTAAAGAGACCATCAATTCTGTATAGAAGGAGAAAGGAACAGAAAAGGACTACTAAAACACTGAGAAAAAAAAGTTGAAAAATGGCAGTAAGTACATACCTATCAATAGCTACTTTAAACATCAATGGACTAAATGCTCCAATTAAAAGGCATAGGGTGGCTGACTGGATAAAACACCAAGACCCATATATATGGTGCATACAAGAGACACACTGCAGACCTGAAGACACTCACAAACTGAAAGTGAAGGGATGGAAAAAGATACTCCATGCAAATGGCAATGAAAAGAAAGCTGGGGTAGCAGTACTCATATCAAAATAGACTTTAAAACAAAAACTGTAAAAAGAGACAAAGAAGGGCATTACATAATGATCAAGGGAACAATCCAACCAGAGGATATAACACTTGTAAATATCTACACACCCAATGTAGGAGCACCTAAATATATAAAGCAATTATTAAGAGACAAAAAGAGAAATAGACAGTAACACAATAATAGTAGGGGACTTTAACACTCCACTTACACCAATGGATAGAACATCCAAACAGAAGATAAATAAGGAAACATTGGCCTTAAATGACAAACTAGAACAGATGGACCTAGTAGATATATACAGAGCATTCCATCCAAAAACCGAAGAATACGCGTTCTTTTCAAATGCACATGGAACATTCTCCAGGATTGATCACATACTAGGCCACAAAACGAGTCTCCATAAATTTAAGATTGAAATAATACCAAGCATCTTTTCAGACCACAACGGTATGAAACTAGAAATCAACTATAGGAAGAAAATCAGAAAAGCCACAAATATGTGGAGATTAAACAAAATGCTACTGAACAACGACTGGGTCAATGAAAAAATCAAAGAAGAAATCAAAAAATAACTGGAGACAAATGAAAATGAAAATACAACATGCCAGAATTTATGGGATACAGCAAAAGCAGTTCTAAGAGGGAAGTTTATAGCAATACAGGCCTATCTCAACAAACAAGAAAAATCTCAAATAAACAAGCTAACAATGCACCTAAAGGAACTGGAAAAAGAAGAACAAACAAAGCCCAAAATCAGTAGAAGAAGGGAAATAATAAGAATCAGAGCAGAAATAAATGAAATAGAGACTAAAAAAACAATAGAAAAAATAATAAAACCAAGAGCTGGTTCTTTGAAAAGATGAACAAAATTGACAAACCTTTAGGTAGACTCACCAAGAAAAAAAGAGAGAAGGCACAAATAAGTAAAATCAGAAATGAAAGAGGAGAAATTACAACAGACACCTCAGCAATAAAAAAGATTATAAGAGAATACTATGAAAAGCTATATGCCAACCAATTCGACAATCTGGAAGAAATGGATAAATTTTTAGAATCATACAATCTTCCAAAACTGGATCAAGAAGAAATAGAGAATTTGAATAGACCAATCACCAGTAAGGAGATCGAAACAGTAATCACAAACCTCCCCAAAAATAAAAGTCCAGGACCAGACGGCTTCCCTGGTGAATTCTACCAAACATTGAAAGAAGACTTAATACCTATCCTTCTCAAACTCTTCCAAAAAATTGAGGAGGGGGGGAAGCTCCCTAACTCATTCTACGAAGCCAACATTACCCTGATACCAAAACCAGACAAGGACAACACAAAAAAAAAATAAATTACAGGCCAATATCACTGATGAACATCGATGCAAAAATCCTCAACAAAATACTAGCAAATCGCATACAACATGTTAAAAAGATTATACACCATGATCAAGTGGGATTTATTCCAAGTATGCAGGGATGGTTCAACATTCGCAAATCAATCAACATAATACACCACAAAATAAAATGAAGAATAAAAATCACATGATTATCTCAATAGATGCAGAGAAAGCATTTGACAAGATACAGCATCCATTTATGATAAAAACTCTGAATAAAATGGGGATAGAAGGAAAGTACCTCAACATAATAAAGGCCATATATGACAAACCCACAGCTAATATCATCCTCAATGGTGAAAACCTGAAAGCTATCCCTCTAAGAACAGGAACCAGACAAGGATGCCCACTGTCACCACTCCTATTTAACATACTACTGGAAGTCTTAGCCAGAGCAATCAGGCAAGAAAAAGAAATAAAAGGGATCCAAATTGGAAAGGAAGAAGTGAAACTGTCACTATTTGCAGATGACATGATTTTATATATAGAAAACCCTAAAGAATCCACCAGAAAACTTTTAGAAGTAATAAACGAATACGGTAAAGTTGCAGGATACAAAATCAACATACAAAAATCAGTTGCATTTCTATACACTAACAACGAAGTAGCAGAAAGAGAAATTAAGAATACCATCCCATTTACAATTGCAACCAAAAGAATAAAATACCTAGGAATAAACTTAACCAAAGAGGTGAAAGATCTGTACACCGAAAGCTATAAAACATTGCTGAAAGAAATTGAAGAAGACACAAAGAAATGGAAAGATATTCCGAGCTCTTGGACTGGAAGAATTAACATAGTTAAGATGTCCATACTTCCTAAAGCAATCTACAGATTCAATGCAATCCCTATAAACGTTCCAACAACATTTTTCACAGAAATAGAACGAAGAATCCTAAAATTTATATGGAACAACAAAAGACCCCAAATAGCTAAAGGAATCCTGAGAAAAAAGAACAAAGCTGGAGGTATCACACTCCCTGATTTCAAAATATACTACAAAGCTAAAGTAACCAAAACAGCATGGTACTGACACAAAAATAGACACACAGATCAATGGAATAGAATCGAAAGCCCAGAAATAAACCCACACATCTATGGACAGCTAATCTTCGACAAAGGTGCCAAGAACATACAATGGAGAAAAGAAAGTCTCTTCAACAAATGGTGTTGGGAAAACTGGATAGCCATATGCAAAAAAATGAAAGTAGACCCTTACCTTACACCATACACAAAAATTAAATCCAAATGCATTAAAGACTTGAATGTAAGACCTGAAACTATGAAACTTCTAGAAGAAAACATAGGCAGTACGCTCTTCGACATCGGTCTTAGCAACATATTTTCAAGCACCATGTCTGACTGGGCAAGAGAAACAATAGAAAAAATAAACAAATGAGACTACGTCAAACTGAAAAGCTTCTGCATAGCAAAGGAAACCGTCAACAAAACGAAAAGACAACCTAACAATTGGGAGAAGATATTTGCAAACCATACATCTGATGAGGGCTTAATCTCCAAAATATATAAAGAATTCATGCATCTCAACAACAAAAAAACTAACAACCCAATTGAAAAATGGGCAAAAGACCTGAACAGACATTTCCCCAAAGAAGATATGCAGATGGCCAACAGACACATGAAAAGATGTTCAAAATCATTAACTATCAGGGAAATGCAAATCAAAACTACAATGAGATGTCACCTCATGCCCGTCAGAATGGCTATAATTAACAAGACGGGAAACAACATGTGTTGGAGAGGATGTGGAGAGAAGGGAACTCTCATATACTGCTGGTCGGAGTGCAAACTGGTGCAGCCACTATGGAAAACAGTTTGGAGATTCCTCAAAAAATTAAGGATAGAACTACCATATGATCCAGCTATTCCACTGCTGTGTATTTATCCAAAAAACTTGAAAACACCAATGCGTAAAGATACATGAACCCCTGTGTTCATTGCAGCGTTATTCACAATAGCCAAGACTTGGAAGCAACCTAAGTGCCCATCAAGGGACGAATGGATAAAGAAGATGTGGTATATATACACAATGGAATACTACTCAGCCATAAGAAATGATGAAATCCAGCCATTTGTGACAACATGGATGGACATTGAGGGTATTATGCAAAGTGAAATAAGACACAGGGAGAAGGTCAAATACAGTATAATTTCCTTCATTAAGTAGTAGATAATAACAACAATAAACAGACACATAGAGACAGAGATTGGATTGGTGGTTACCAGAGGGGAAGCGGGGGAGGGAGGAGGGCGAAAGGGATAATTCAGCACATGTGTGTGGTGAAGGGTTGTAATTAGTATTTGGGTGGTGAACATGATGTAATCTACGCAGAAATAGAAGTACAATGATGTACACCTGAAATTTATACAATGTTATAAACCAATGTTAGTGCAATAAACAAAAAATTAAAAAAAATAAGTAACAAATACCAAAAGTGAAAAAAAAAGAAAGAAAGAAAGAAAGACATCTCTGGGCAGTGGGATTAAGGGTGATATTTTTTTCTAGTTTCTTCTTTTCATTTTCTAAGTTTTTTCTCAGAAACCATAATTACTTGTATAAGAAATTTCATATAAATAAATGTCTTACTATGGTCAAAAAAAAAAAAAAAGAGAGATCGAAAAGGAAACAGAAGACTTGAACAACACTGTAAACCAAGACCTAATAAACATATACAAAACAGTCTACCTAAAACCAGCAGGATATGCATTCTTCTCAGGTACATATGGAACATTCTCCAGAATAGATCATATATTGTGCTACAAAACAAGTATCAATAAATTTTAAAATATTGAAATCATGGGGCCAGCCCCGTGGCTTAGCGGTTAAGTGTGCGCGCTCTGCTGCTGGCAGCCCGGGTTCGGATCCCGGGCGTGCACCGACGTGCCGCTTCTCTGGCCATGCTGGGGCCATGTCCCACATACAGCAGCTGGAAGGATGTGCAACTATGACATACAACTATCTACTGGGGCTTTGGGGGAAAAATAAATAAATAAAAATTATAAAAAAAATAAATAAATAAAATAAAATATTGAAATCATACAAAGCATCTTTTCCTACCACAATGGGATGAAACTAGAAAACTGGAAAATTCACAAATACATGGAAATAAAACAACACACTCTTAAACAACCAATGGTTCAAAGAAGAAATCACAAAGGAAATTAGAAAACACTTAGAGATGAATGCCAATGAAAACACAATATACCAAAACTTATGGGATTCAGCAGAGGCAATGCTCAGAGGGAAATTTATAGCTATATATGCCTACACTAAAAAAAGAAGAAAGATCTCAAATCAATAACCTAGAAAAAGAAGAGCAAACTAGGGGCCGGCCCAGTGGCGTAGCAGTTGAGTTCACACGCTCCACTTCAGTGGCCCAGGGTTCTCCAGCTCAGATCCTGGGCGTGGGCCTACACACCACTCATCAAGCCATGCTGAGGCAGCATCCCACGTAGAGCAACTAGAAGGATGTACAACCATGACATACAACTATCTACAGGGGTCTTGGGGAGGAAAAAAAAAACAGGAGGAAGATTTGTAACAAATGTTAGCTCAGGGCCAATCTTCCTCCCAAAAAAAAAAAGAAAGAAAGAAAAGGCACTGAAAACAACCCAAACAAACAATGAGTGTTTGAGAGGTTGTGGAGAAATGGAAACCCTCATTCACTGCTGGTAGGAATGCAAACTGGCACAGCCTCTATGGAAACAGTATGGAGATTCCTCAAAAAAGTAAAAATAGAAATACCCTATGAGCCAGCTATCCCACTACAGGGAATTTATCCAACGAACCTGAAATCAACAATCAAAAGAAGCTTATGCACCCCTATGTTCACTGCATTATTCACTATAGCCAAGAAGTGGAAGCAACCCAAGTGTCCCTCAACTGATGACTGGATCAAGAAGATGTGGTATATATGTACAATGGAATACTATTCCGCCATAAAAAAAGACAAAATTGTCCCATTTGCAACAACACAGATGGACCTGGAGGGTATTATGTTAAGTGAAATAAGCTGGAAAGAGAAAGACAAACACTGCATGATTTCACTCATATGTGGAATATAAACCCACACACGGACAGAGGGAACTGTATGATGGTTACCAGAGGCAAGGGGGCTGCGGGTGGCTACAAGGGGTGAAGGGAGGCATTTATATGGTGACTGACATACAATAATGTACAACCAAAATTTCACAATGTTATAAACTATTAAGACATCAATAAAAAACAAACAAACAAACAAAAAAAACTCCCTCTCAAGAACAGCAAACTAAAACAAAAGCAAGCAGAAGGTTAGGAAACAACAGAAATTAGAGATAAATGAAATAGACAAGAGAAAATCAATAGAATCAATGAAACCAAAAGTTTGTTATTTGTAAGATCAACAAAATTGACAAACCTTTAGCTAGACTAAGAATAAAGAGAAAAGTTTCAAATTACTAAAATCATAACTGAAAGTGGAGACATTTCTACGGACCTTACAGAAATAAAAAGGATTATAAGAGATTACTGTGAACATATAGTATGCAACAAATAAGACAACCTTGAAGGAAATGGACAATTCTTAGAAACAAATAAACTTCCAGAACTGCCTCAAGAAGAAATAGAAAATCTGAGCAGTTCTATAAGAAGAGATTGAATGGGTAATCAACAACCTCCTCTGAAAAAAGTCCAGGACCAAATGGATTCACAGGTGAATTCTACCAATCAATTAAAGAAGATTTAACACCAATCCTTCTAAAATTCTTTCAAAAAATAGACTAGGAGGGAACACTTCCTAATTCAGGTTATGAAGTAAGCATTATACTGATACCACAGCTAGATAAAAATACCACAAAATAAGAAAATTACACACAATGTCTGTTATAAATACAGATGCAAAAATCCTCAACAAAACACAAGTTAACAGAATCCATGAGTATAGAAAAAGGATTATATACTATGTCCAATCGGGATTTATCCCAGGAATGTAAGGGTGGTTCAACACAGGAAAATAAATCAATGTACTACACCACATTAATAGGATGAAGGAAAAAAACCATGTGGTATCTCAACTGACACAGAAAAAAGCACTTCACAATAACCTACCACTCTTTCATAAAAAAAACTCTCAACAAACTAGAAATAAAAGAGAACTTCATCAACCTGATAAAGGGTGTTTATGGAAAATCCTCAGCTAACATCATACTCAATGGTAAAAGACTGAAACTTTTCCCCCTAAGATCAAGAACAAGACAAGGATGCCTGGCTCCACCACTTCATTCAACACTGTAGTGGAAGTCCTAACCAGCGGAATTACAAATAAAGGAAAGAAAGACAAATAAAAGTAATCCAGATTGTAAGGAAAGAAGTAAAACTATCTCTATTCACAGGTGGCATATCTCAAACATAGAAAATGCTAAGGAATCCACAAAAGAAGACCTACTAGAATAAATCAATTTAGCAAAGTTGCAGGATACAAAATCAACACACAAAAATCAGTTATATTTCTATATAATGGTAATGAACAGGTGCTGGCCGGGGGCCCAAGTGGTTAAGTGCACGTTCTCCACTGCGGCGGCCCGGCGTTTGCCAGTTCGGATCCCAGGCACACACCGACGCACTGCTTCTCAAGCCATGCTGTGGTGGTGTCCCATATAAAGTGGAGGAAGATGGGCATGGATGTTAGCCCAGGGCCAGTCTTCCTCAGCAAAAAGAGGAGGATTAGCAGATGTTAGCTCAGGGCTGATCTTCCTCACAAAAAAAAAGTAATGAACAACCTGAAAAGTAAGAAAACAATTTACGAGGCTATACCATTAGAATTTATGTATTTTTCTCTATATATGTTATGCATCAATAAAAATTTACTTAAAAAATCATGGGCTACACCTACAGCAGCATTTAGAGGAAAATGTATTAAATATATTATATAATAAATATATTTTAAGATTTTAAGAAGATCACTGTAAATTAATAAGCTAAGGTTCCATCTCAAGGAGATAGAAAAAGAACTGCAAGATAAATACAAAGAAAGTATAAAGAAGAACAGAACATAGTAGCAGAAATTGCTGAAATATAAAGCAAACATACAATAGAGATGTACAAAGCCAAAACTTTGTTCTTTCAAAATATTAATAAAATGGACAAACCTCCGGCAAGACAAACAAGGAACAAAAAGAGAGAAGGAAAGCCAAAGTTACCAAGAGAATATTTGAACAACTCTATGCTAATAAAGTTGAAAATTTACACAACATAAATGCATTCCTAGAAAAATATAATTTACCAAAACTGAGTAAATAAGAACTAGAAATATCTGAATAATACTATAACTATTAATGTAATCAATCAATAGTCTAAAATCTTCCCACAAAAACACAAATCCCAGATAGCTTTACATTTTAGGGGAGAAATAATTCAAGTCTAACAAACTTTTCTAGAGACCAGGAAAAAAAAAGAACACTGCAATTTATTTTATGAGGCTAGCATAACCTTCATATCAAAACCTAACAAAGACAAAATGAGAAAGAAAAATTAGAGCCCAATTTCACTCATGAAGACTGATGCAAATATCCTCAACAAATATTAACAAACCAAATCTAGTAAAATAGAAAAAGAATAAGATCACGACTGAGTTGGGTTTTTCCCAGGAAAGCAAGGTTGGTTTAACACTAGAAAATCCATTAATCAGCACATTAATGACACAAAGGAGAAAAAAAATCATATGAGCATCTTAACAAAACAAAACAGAAAACCTCTTAGCAAATGAGCCACAGAAGGGGATTTCTTTGATTTGATGTACAGTATCTGTACTGGGTCGAATGTCTCCCCAAAATTCATGCCCACCCCAGAACCTCAGAATGTGACCTGATGTAGAAATAGTCTTTGTAGATGTAATCAAGTTAAGATGAGGTCATACTGGATAGGGTGAGCTTTAATCCAACGACTGGGGTCCTTATAAGAAGAGGGAAATTGGGCACAGACACAGAGAAGAGAATGCCAAGTGAAGACAGAGCACACACAGGGAGAATGCCATGTGATGACAGAGACAGAGATTGGAGTGATGCATTTACAAACCAAGGAAAGTCAAGGATTGCTGGCAAACATCAGAAGCTAGGAAGAGACAAGGAAGGATCCTCTACTAGAGACTTCAGAGAGAGCATGGCCTTGCTGACAACTTGATTTTGGACTTCTAACCTCCAAAAGAATAAATTTTCATTGAAAGAATAAATTTCTGTTGTTTTAAGGCATCTAGTTTGTGGCCCTTGGTTACAGCAGCCCTAGGAAACTAATACAGTATCTATATTTATATTAAAAAAAAAACAACAAAAAACACCCTAAAGCAAATATCATACTTAGCGGTAATCTAGGGTAACTTTCCCTTTTAGATCAGGAACACTGCTGTTATTCAACATGGTACTGGAAGTGTTAGCCGACACAATAAGGCAAGAAATATGTAAGGCACAAGGATTAGAAAGGAAGAAACAAAATCACCGTTAGTCACAGTTGATATAATTGGATACATAGAAAACCCAAAAGAATTTGTAAGTAAATTACCACAATTACTAAGAGAGTTTAGAAAGGTAGCTGTATTTTAAAAAGCTAAAAGAAAAATAAACTATATGGAAGGGTTCTGGAAATATGGTGGTGGTGGCAATATAGTTTCTCAATTTCTCTGAATCCCCACATGAAAACAGACTGAGCGTGTAGATGGCAAACCAAAAACCAATAGACAACATTTACAACAAAACCGGATGACAAAGTATCCCCATGAATTTCAAAATACAAATGGGTGGTGACAAAAAACCAACAGCTACAAGACCTCCATTGTATCAGCATCTGTACAGGATGAAGAAAAAAAGAAGGTAATATGGAAGTGTCTAATGGACTATATAAAAGGAGAACTTCATAATAGCTAATAAAAATTCATTGAAAAGGATGATTGGGAAATTTGAGAACAGCAGTTGAAATTGGAAGGGAATTTACCTTCTCCGTTATTGAGCGAGTTCAAGGGCCTCATAGCATAAATGGACTAAAGAAGCTGGAGCAGTCTAGCCCCTATGGACCCTCAAACTCGACAGGCTCCACACTGAGGAAAAACCGCTGCGAGTACAATCAAAATTAAATAGGACAGAGACAATAGAGATGAAAGAAAGAAAAGGTATATGCTGTCCAATAGCACTTCTGTGATGATGGAAATGTTCTATATTTGGGGCATTCAATACAGTAGCCACTAGCCACATGTAGCTATTTAGCATTTGAAATGTGACTAGTACAACTGAAGAACTGAATTTTTATAATTTTAACTAATTTAAATTTAAATGTACATAGCCACATGTGGCTAGTGGCTATCATATTGGATAGTGCAAGTCTACACCAAAAACGAAGGGTGCAGGGGGAGCGAAGCCAGGAAATCTCAGAAAGCAAGCTGCCTCATTTTTAAACACTACAAACACACACACACACACACACACACACAGAAAAAGGACCTCTGTGAAGTTAGTAACACTTTCCAAAACCCCACCCACCTCATTATAAAAATTAAGAAAAACTAATTTCACATTAAAATGAGAAACAGTAAAGTTTTAAGATAAATACCCTAGAAAGCTGTTTAAAAAAAGAGAGAATAAATAGCATAAAAACATCCCCACAGAAAAATGAAAGCACGCCAGAAAAGTGTGCCCACAAAACAGGTCAAAACTCTAACCAACTATTTCAAAATGAGCTAAAAGACATTAAGAATATTATACAGGATATGAAAGAATGGCATATATCAGAATTAGAAAAACTCAGAAATGAGGTGCTAGATCTCAAGAAAAAATTAGAAAGAAAAGAAATAAATCATTTCAGAAATGAAGACTGACAAGAAGAAATATAAGAATAAATAAATACAGCCAATAATGCCATAAGAGAATAGAAGGCACAAAGAAGAAAAACTTTAAAGAGGTAATAAAGATTATGTATATTTTACCACAATAAAAGATAAACATTAAAAAAAAAGAAACGAAGATAACCAAACTGATCTACAGATTCAATGCAATCCCTGTGAAAATCCCAATGGCGATTCTTTGTATAAACAGAGAAACCCATCCTAAAATTAAGAAGTAATCTCAAGGGACTCGGAGTAGCCAAAAACAATCTTGGAAAAAAAGAACAAAGTTGGAGGACTCATAATTCCTAATTTCAAAATATACTACAAAGCTACAGTAATCAAAAGAGTGTGGTATTGGTGTAAGGACAGACATATAGACCAATGAAATAGAATAGAAAGCCCAGAAATAAACCCACACATATACGGCCAAATGACTTTCGACTAGTGTGCCAAGACCACTCAATGGAAAAGGGACAGTCTTTTGAACAAACAATGCTGGAAAACAGGATATCCACATGCAAAAGAATGAAGTCGGACCCTTATCTTACTCTATACACAAAAATTAACTCAAAGTGGATCAGGGAGTGAGGTCAATATGGCAGCATAGGAGGGATCTGACCTCACCGCCTCCCACAGATGCAACAAATTTACAACTACTCTTGGAACAACTACCCCTGAGAGAGAAGTGAAAACTGGATAAAAAGAATCCCCGCAACAAGGGACAGTCCTGACTGAGGTGGAAGAGGCAGAAATTCCTTTCTGGAGAGAAAAAAGCCACCTTTGCAAGCTGCAGCGATACATGGCCACGCGGGAGCAATCCAAACTTATGAAGCCTTCCCTGGAGGAGTGTGGGACCTGAGCAGGGGAGCATTACTGCTATAAGCATGCTTTGGACTCAGCACAACTGAGACGAGTGTCATAATATCTGTCATTGCTGGCTACCAACAACATCGCCCAGAAAAGCTATCAGACATAACGGAAAAAAATCCAGAGCTTCAGGGCCCAGGCACAAATTCATCCGTTTTAAAAAGCAACCTAAAATCGGCAAAAAGAAAGGTGCACAGTCCTTTGGTGAAAAGAGACGCACCTGATAGGCTCCAGGTGCATCTCAGTGAGAGGTGAGACACCTCTAGGGACTGAGACATTGGGGCAGCTGTTATTGTGACCTAGTATGGGCAGGCTGACACAGACACTGGCAGATGCCATTGGAGTACTTCTCCTGGCCTGTTAGCCCATGGTCTGCCCCACCCGCCAGAGCACCAATTTTTTTTTTCTTTACTTTTAA
This sequence comes from Diceros bicornis minor, assembly GCF_020826845.1. Lineage (NCBI taxonomy): Eukaryota > Metazoa > Chordata > Mammalia > Perissodactyla > Rhinocerotidae > Diceros > Diceros bicornis. Next base: position 64,130,397 of record NC_080781.1, read on the forward strand.
ATTTTTGTTTGCTTGTTTGTTTGTTTGTTTTATTGATGTTTTAATGGTTTTTAACATTGTGAAATTTTGGGTTGTGCATTTTTGTTTGTCCATCACCATATATATGACTCCCTTCACCCCTTGTGCCCACCCCCCACCCGCCACCCCCCACACCCCTGGTAACCACAGTACAGTTTTCAGAGCACCAATTTTATCCAGTTTAGCCAGAGCAGGCAGCCAACCCTGGAGACTCGCCCCACCCAACAGCAAGACCTCGGGCAACTTGTGGGCCTGAACAGGCTCAGTGCCTGGATCCTCTGCAGCCATGTTAGTGGGTCCAACTCTGTAGGACAGGGCATGCACGAGGAACAGGTGGAGTGTCTGGGGTGTTGGCAGAGTGTGTGGGGCCTCAGCAGTGGGGCGAATGGGTCCACTTCAGGGGGTCACAGTGCATACATGGGGCGGGCCTGTGTTCACGATGTGTGTGGCACTGTGGGCAGTGGGGCTTGTCAGCTGCAGGAGACTTGTGCTTCTCAAACAGCAACATAGGGAATCAGTCCAACCTTCCAAAGCCTGAAACCATAGGGTGCTGCCAAGCCTAGGGCCAGCCCCACTAAGCTGCAATCCTGAGAAAGGTGACAAGAACCTTGTAGGCTGGAGGCCTACAGCAATTGTAAGCCCCTAAGGCTGGCAAGCAGCCATGCTGGGGGCCTATTCACTTAAGGGAAACACTGCAACAGGAATGTGCTATTAGACCTTGCAGCCAACTTTGCTGGGCTTCCCACACCCGATAAAGTGACTGAAGGGCTATAGCAGCCACACGCAGCTGAGCATTACAACCAGCCAGCCAGGGAGACAGCCCACCCTCCCTGGGCACCTGTAGCACGAGAAACCCTGCCACAACAGAAGGACACATGTAGCCCACACAGGAGTCACTCTTGGAACATTTGCAACAGGTGACAAGAGGGAAGCACACTGCTGGGCCTCATGAGGCATCTCATACATAAGGCCACCTCTCCAAGATCAGGAGACATAGCTGACCTACCAAAGACACAGATATAAGCACAGAGAAAGAGGCAAAACGAAGAGGCAAAGGAATACGTTCCAAATAAGGGAACAAGACAAAACTCCAAAAAAAGAACTAAATGAAAGAAAAATGAGCAACCTACATGACAAAGAGTCCAAATAAAAAGTCATAAGGATGCTCACTGACCTTGGGAGAAGAATGGATGAACTCAGTGAGAACGTCAAAAAAGATTTGGAAAATATAAAAAAGAACCAATCAGAAATGAACAATACAATACTGGAAATGAAAAATTAACTAGAAGGACTCAAAAGCAGAGTAGATGATACAGAAGAACGGATCAGCGAGCTGGATGAAAGACTAGAGGAAATCACCCAAGCTGAATAGATAAAAGAAAGAAGAATTTAAAAGAGTGGGGACAGTCTAAGGGACCTCTGGGACAACATAAACCACACTAACATCCATATTATAGGTGTCCAAGAAGGAGAAGAGAGAGACAGAGGGGCAGAGAATCTATTTGGAGAAATAATAGCTGAAGACTTTCCTAACTGAAGGAAGGAAACAGACATCCAGGTACAGGAAGCACAGAGAGCACCAAACAAGGTAAACCCAAAGAGGCCCACAACAAGACACATCATAAGTAAAATGTCAAGAATTAAAGATAAAGAGAGAATCTTAAAAGCCACAAGAGAAAGGCAACAAGGTAACTACAAAGGAAACCCCATAAGGCTACCACTTGACTTCTCAGCAGAAACCTTACAGGCTAGACGAGAGTGGTACGATATATTTAAAGTGCTGAAAGGAAAAAACCTACAGCCAAGAATACTCTACCCAGCAAGGTTATCATTCAGAATGGAAGGAGGGATAAAGAGCTTCCCAGACGAGCAAAACTTAAAGGAGTTTACTACCAAGAAAACAGTCATATAAGATATGCTAAAGGGACTTACTTAAGAGGGAAAAAGAAGACCACAAATAGGAATAAGAAAATTCTGAAAGAAAACCGCAATAAAATCACTGCTAAGGCCAAAATACAGTAAAGGTAGCAGATCCACCACCTATGAAGATAACATGAAGGTCAAAAGACAAAAGTACTAAAATTAAGTATTTCCATGATAAGAGGGTAATGGACACACAAACACAAAAAAAAGAGGTTAGATATGAGAATTAAACATAAAACATGGGAGGCAGGGAGTAAAAGAGTAGAGCTTTTAAAAAGAGGTCACACTAAAGAGACCATCAATTCAATATAGATTGCTATATATGTAGGTTATTATATATGAACCTCATGGTGATCACAAACATGAAACCTATAATAAATATACCAAAAACTAAGAGAAAGGAATCCAGACATAATACTAAAGAAATCCATCAAAACACAAGGGAAGAGAGCAAGAGAAGAAAAAAGGAAAAGAGAAGAACTACTAAAACACCCAGAAAAAAAGAAACAAAATGGCAATAAGTACATACTTATCAATAGCTACTTTAAATGTCAATGGACTAAATACTCCAATCAAAAGCCATAGGGTAGTTGATTGGATGAAAAAATAAGACCCATATATATGCTGCATACAAGAGACACACTTCAGACCTAAACACAGCACAAACTGAAAGTGAAGGGATGGAAAAAGCACTCCACACAAATGGCAATGCAAAGAAAGCCGGGGTAGCAATACTCAGATCAGACAAAATAGACTTTAAAACAAAAATTGTAACAAGAGACAAAGAAGGGCACTACATAATCATCAAGAGGACATAACACTTGTAATCCAACAAGAGGATATAACACTTGTAAATATCTATGCACCCAACATAGGAGCACCTAAATATATAAAGCAATTATTAACAGACATAAAAGGAGAAATAGACAGTAACACAATAATAGTAGGGGACTTTAACACTCCACTTACACCAATGCATAGATCATCCAAACAGAAGATGAAGAAGAGAACATCAGCTTTAAATGACACATGTGACACATATGTTCTGTATATATATACAGAACATTCCACCCAAAAACCGAAGTATACACATTCTTTTCAAATGGACATGGAACATTCTCCAGGACTGATCACATATTAGGCCACAAAACAAGTCTCAATAAATTTAAGAAGACTGAAATAATACCAAGCGTCTTCTCTGAACACAACAGCAAGAAACTGGACATCAACTAGAGGACGAAAATCAGAAAAGCTAGAAATATATGGAGATTAAAAAAAATGTTACTGAACAATGATTGGGTAAATGAGGAAATCAAAGGAGAAATCAAAAAGTACCTGGAGACAAATGAAAATGAAAACACAACATGCAAGAATTTATGGGATACAGCAAAAGTAGTTCTAAGAGAGAAGTTTATAGCAATACAGGCCTACCTCAACAAACAAGAAAAATCTCAAATAAACAATCTAACAGTGCACCTAAAGGAACTGGAAAAAGAAGAACAAAGAAAGTGCAAAATCAGCAGAAGAAAGGAAATGTAAAAATCAGAGCAGAAATAAATGAAATAGAGACAAAAAAAAAATATAGAAAAAAAATCAATGAAACCAAGAGCTGGTTCTTTGAAAAGATAAACAAAGTTGACAAGTCTTTAGCTAGACTCACCAAGGAAAAAAAAGAGAGAAGGCTCAAATTAATAAGATAAGAAATGAAAGAGGAGAAATTACAGCACATAAATACAAAAGATTATAAGAGAATACTACAAAAAGCTCTACACCAACAAATTGGATAATCTAGAAAAAATGGGTAAATTCTTAGAATCATACAGCCATCCAAAACTGAATCAAGAAGAAATAGAGAATTTGAATAGACAAATCACTAGTAAGGAGATCGAAACAGGAATCAAAAATCTCCCAAAAAATAAAAGTCTAGGACCAGACAGCTTCCCGGTGAAATTCTACCAAACATTCAAAGAAGGCTTAATACCTATCCTTCTCAAACTCTTCCAAAAAGTTGAAGAGGAGGGAAAGCTTCCTAACTCATTCTATGAGGCCAAAATTACCCTGATATCAAAAGCAGACAAGGAAAATGCAAAAAAAAAGAAAATAACAGGCCAATGTCACTGATGAACATCAATGCAAAAATCTTCAACAAAATACAAGTGAATCAAATACAACAATACATTAAAAAGATCATACACCATGATCAAGTGGAATTTATTCCATGCTTGCAGGGATGGTTCAACATCCACAAACCAATCAACGTGATACACCACATTGACAAAATGAAGAATAAAAATCACATGATCATATCAATAGATGCAGAGAAAGCATTTGACAAGATACAGCATCCATTTATGATAAAAACTCTGAACAAAATAGGTACGGAAGGAAAGTACCTCAATATAATAAAGGCCATATATGGCAAACCCACAGCTAATATCATCCTCAATAGTGAAAAACTGAAAGCTATCCCTCTAAGAAAAGGAACCAGACAAGGATGCCCACTTTCACCACCCCTATTTAACATAGCATTGGAAGTCCTAGCCAGAGCAATCAGGTAAGAAAAAGAAATAAAAGGGATCCAAATTGGAGAGGAAGAAGTGAAACTGTCAGTTTTTGTAGATGACATGATTTTATGTATAGAAAACTCTAAAGGATCCACCAAAAAACTTTTAGAAATAAGAAATGAGTACAGTAAAGTTGCAGGATACAAAATCAACATACAAAAATCAGTGGCATTTCTATACACTAACAACCAAGTAGTAGAAAGAGAAATTAAGAATACAATCCCATTTACAATTGCAACAAAAAGAATAAAATACCTAGGAACAAACTTAACCAAAGAGGTGAAAGATCTGTACACTGAAAATTATAAAACAAGGAACAAACTTAACCAAAGAGGTGAAAGATCTGTACACTGAAAATTATAAAACATTGTTGAAAGAAATGGAAGAAGACACAAAGAAATGGAAAGATATTCTGTGCTCTTGGATTGGAAGAATAAACATTGTTAAAATGTCCATACTTCTTAAAGCAATCTATAAATTCAATGCAAACCCCATCCAAGTCCCAACAACATTTTTCACAGAAATAGAACAAAGAATCCTAAAATTTATATGGAACAACAAAGGAACCTGAATAGCCAAAGGAATCCTAAGAAAAAAGAACAAAGCTGGAGGTATCACACTCCCTGATTTCAAAACATACTTCAAAGTTATAGTAACCAAAACAGCATAGTACTAGCACAAAAACAGACACACAGATCAATGGAACAGAATCGAGAGCCCAGAAATAAACCCACACATCTGGACAGGTAATTTTCAACAAAGGAGCCAAGAATATACAATTGAGAAAAGAAAGTTTCTTCAAGAAATGGTGGGAAAACTGGACAGTCAAATGAAAAAGAATGAAAGTAGACCAGTATCTTACACCACACACAAAAATTAACTCAAAATGGATTAAAGACTTCAATGTAAGACCTAGAACCATAAAACTTCTAGAAGACAACATAGGCAGTACGCTTTTCGACGTCAGTCTTACAGACATATTTTCAAGTACCATGTCTGACTGGGCAAGGGAAACAACAGAAAAAATAAACAAATGGGACTACATCAAACTAAGAAGCTTCTGCACTGCAAAGGAAACCATCAACAAAACGAAAAGACAACATAAAAATCAGGAGAAGATATTTGCAAACCGTGTATCTGATAAGGGGTTAATCTCCAAAATATATAAAGAACTCATACATCTCAACAACAAAAAAACTAACAATCCAATTAAAAAATGAGCAGGGGCCGGCCCGGCAGCATAGCGGTTAAGTTTGTGCGCTCCGCTTCAGCAGTCCAGGATTCACAGGATTGGATCCTGGGCACGGACCAATGCACCACTCATCAAGACATGTTGTGGAGGCATCCCTTATACAAAATAGGGGAAGATGGGCACAGATGTTAGCTCATGGCCAAGCTTCCCCAGACAAAAAAAAAAAAATGGCCAAAAGATCTGAACAGACATTTCTCCAAAGAAGATATATAGATGGCCAACAGGCACACGAAAAGATGGTCAACATCATTAACTAACAGGGAAACGCAAATCAAAACTACAATGAGATATCACCTCACGCCCATCAGAATGGCTATAATTAACAAGACAGGAAACAACATGTGTTGGAGAGGATGTGGAGAGAGGGGAACTCTCATACACTGCTGGTGGGAGTGCAAACTGGTGCAGCCACTATGGAGGGCAATATGGAGATTCCTCAAAAAATTAAGAATAGAACTACCATACGATCCAGCTATTCCATTACTGGGTATTTATCCAAACAATGTGAAAACACCAATGCATAAAGATACATGCACCCCCGTGTTCATTGCAGCATTATTCACAACAGCCAAGACTTGGAAGCAACCTAGGTGCCCATAAAGGACAAATGGATAAAGAAGATGTGGTATATATACACAATGGAATACTACTCAGCCATAAGAAACGATTAAATCTGGCCTTTTGTGACAACATGGATGGACCTTGAGGGTATTATGCTAAGAGAAATAAGTCAGAGGGAGAAAGTCAAATACCATATGATCTCACTCATAAGTAGAAGATAAAAACAACAACAAACAATCACATAGAGGCAGATATTGGATTGGTAGTTACCGGAGGGGAAGGTGGGAGGGAGGGGGGCGAAAGGGATGATTAGGCACATGTCCGTGGTGATTGATTATAATTAGTCTTTGGGTGGTGAACATGATGTAATCTATACAGAAATGGAAGTATACAATAAAAACAATAAAATAAATAAAATAAAAATGGGCAAAGGATTGAATACACATTTCTTCAAAGAACAGAATAGCCATACAAATGGTGAAAAGACGTTAATCATCAGTCATTAGAGAAATGCAAATCAAAACCACAAGATACTGTTTCACACCCACTAGGATGCCGTTAATAAAAAAATAAATTGGAAAGTAAGAAGCACTGGTAAGGATGTGGAGAAATTGGAACCCTCATAGGTTGCTGATGGGAATGCAAAATGGTACAGCCAATGTGGAACATAGTTTGATGCTTCATAAAAAAATTTAATGTAGAATTACTATATAACCCAGCAATTTCAGTCCAAGGTATATATCCAAAAGAATTGAAAACAGGTACTCAAAAACTTGTACTTGAATTTCATAACAGCACTATTCACAATAGTCAAAAGGTGGAAACAAAACAAAGGTCCATCAACTGATGTATGGATAAAGAAATTGTCCTATATCCCTACAAAGGAACATTATTCAGCCACAAAAAGGTAAATCCATAGATACAGAATGCAGACTGGTGTTACCAGATTCTGGTGTAAAGTGGTAAATGGGGAGTGACTGCTTAACGGTACGGGGTTTTACTTTGGAGTGATAAAAATGTTTTGGAACTAGACAGAAGTATAACAAAAGCATAACATTTTGAATGTACTAAATGCCACTGAACTTTTCACTTTAAAATGGTTAATTTTATAATATGTGAATTCCACCTCAATAAAAAAGTTTAAAAAATCACTTGTGCATGAATGTTTATAGCAGCATTATCCATAATAGCAGAGGCAATAGCCCAAAATCCATCAACTGATGAATGGATAAACAAAATGTGGTATATCCATACCAAGGAATATTATAATAGGTAACTCCATAGAGAGAGAAAGCAGATTAATGTTTTCCAGGGACTGGGAAGGGGGGGAATGAGGAGTGACTGTTTAATGGGTATGGCCTTTCCTTTGGGATGATGAAAATGTTTTGGAACTAGACAAAGGTGATGGTTGCACAATATTGTGAATATACTAAATACCACTGAATTGTACGCACACTTTAAAATGGTTAATTTTATGTTACAGGAATTTTACCTCAATAAAAATAAAAGATATTGCAGGAAAAAAGAATCAAAAAGGCATCAAATTTATCAATAGTAACATCAGAAGCTAGAAGACAATGTAATCAAAGCTTTAAAATTATTTCTAACCTATAATTCTATACCCAGTCAAACTACAAATTAAATGTGATGGTAAAATAAAAATATGTTTAAACATGCAAAGTGTTTAAATTAATTTATATCCCATGCAACTTTTCTCAGGAAGCTACTGGAGGATAAGCCCCACAAAAAATGAGGGTGTAAAATCACACAAAAAAGACATAGGAATATAGAAACAGGGATCCAAACTAAGAGAGAGCTTAAGGGAATTCCCAAGCTAATGGAGGAGGATGATCTCAAACAATGCATAACATGCCTAGAGAGCATCCTGTCCAGATTAGAGCAGATCAGAAACTATGGGAGAGATTCCTTCAAGCAAATGAAACTGGTTTAAAAAAACTAAAATATTTTAACATATTGAAGAGAAATTTACATAATTAAGGGAGAAATAATATTGGGGAACAGATAGTATTGAGTACATGTAATACTAATTGATTGGGAAAACCAATACAATTATTAACTCCAGGGAAAACAAAATGCTGTGCAGGAAATAACAAGTAATCATAGTACCCTATATGGTTCAACTACCAATAGCATTTACTTAAGCATAGCAGTGTAAACACTGAATATTAATCTAACCAAAATTATGGCATAACTATATAGAGATGATGGAGTAACAGGAAGTGGGTATATCTGTGGTGGGGGTAGGGGGATGCTGAAAAGGATTTAAATTCATCTTCTAAAGTGGGAAGTCAATAGATGATATCTAAAACTAAAAAATCAAGAAGTAGTAGTATAAGAACACTGTTTAGAGAGATGGAGGTAATACCAAAAGAACCAGCTAAAATAACTGAAAGTAGCTGTTCTTTTGCAAGATAAAAAAAGGGGGAGTGTGGGACTGGTAATTTTGTAACAAGATTTGTAGAGTTATTTTTCTCTTTAAACTATGTGCATATATACAGCAATAAAATATAAAAATTACATGTAAAAAGTAGATATAAAAAGTAAACCACACACATTTAAAAATAACAAGGATAGCCTCAACTAAAAATAAACATTGATATTTGTTAGAAGCATTCATGTTCTACATGGCTATATAAAGAGCCTCACTGCAGCCAAGAACATGAACAAGTTTGACCAAGCTTTCCATATGGTGTAGGTATTTAGTTAAAAAGTATATAACTCACTTAAAATTTAATGAAACGTGCCATTATAAAGATTCCAATGAGTCATTTTTAAGGCTGAAATGATTTTGAGTTTGGAATGAAAGTTGATACCCTTAAGTGAGTTACACTCTCCCAGATAAACAAAGCAGTGGGTGGAAAGTGTCAGAGAAAGCAATTATATCCCAGCTAGCCATAACAGGCAGAAAACTGAATTTTACTTTCAGAGGAATAATTCATTTATGCACCATGAAATTAGATTTTACTACAGAGAGAGATGTACAAAATCTCACATATATGTTTCAAATATTTGGCTACAAAATGCTAAGTTTAAATAGGCAAAAGAGAATAAAATCATGGTAATAAAGTCTAGGCAGCCTAGACTTCATTTAGAAGCTTTGTGCCTCTACAGAGCAGCAATGAAATCTAGCTAAATCTTGAATTAATTACTTCAAAAGGTTTCAGAAACCAATTGGTCATTTTCCTTGTGTAAATGAAAAGTTTCACAATGAAGTAAAACTCTATATTGAAAATAAATTCCAGAGCAAACTAAAAATAGAAATGAAAGATAAAAGTAAGCCAAACCTCTGTGTTCATTGCAGCGTTATTCACAATAGCCAAGACTTGGAAACAACCTAAGTGCCCATCAAGGGACGAATGGATAAAGAAGATGTGGTATATATACACAATGGAATACTACTCAGCCATAAGAAATGATGAAATCCAGCCATTTGTGACAACATGGATGGACATTGAGGGTATTATGCAAAGTGAAATAAGTCAGAGGGAGAAGGTCAAATACCGTATGATTTCCTTCATTAAGTAGTAGATAACAACAACAATAAACAAACACATAGAGACAGAGATTGGATTGGTGGTTACCAGAGGGGAAGTGGGGAGGGAGGAGGGCGAAAGGGATAATTCGACACATGTGTGTGGTGATGGGTTATAATTAGTATTTGGGTGGTGAACATGATGTAATCTATGCAGAAATAGAAGTATAATGATGTACACCTGAAATTTATACAATGTTATAAACCAATGTTACTGCAATAAACAAAAAATTAAAAAAAAAAAAGTAAGCCAAATACATAAATCAACTAATGAAAATGAAATTCTGATTAAAGTTTCAAGCTTTGAGGAGAAATAGGTAAAGAATTAAATGAACAATCTGCTAACAGAGATTTCTGCTATAAAAAACACACATATAGAAACACATACACTCTGGGCTATGGCCCAGGGCTTCTCTAAATTGAAGACTAGGAATTTTTGTACTGAAGGGACATTTGAGACCATGTTGTCATACACCCATTTTACAGATGAGGACACTGATTTTCAGAGCAGCGAAGTGTCTCACCACTAGCCACACTAGCAAGTAGCTTCTTCTACAATGCTGTACATAGATCACAAACCTTGTTTTAAGTAATTACAAGAGTCTCAAATATCAAAGAAAGAGTCTCTATGTTCTACTTACCAAGGTAGGTCAGTATATGCAAACATTTTTTTAAATAAATGCTCAAATTGGAAGAATTTTCTAACTCTCACTAAACAAAGTTCAGTTAAACAAAATATCACAATGTCCCAATTATTCCAGTTAATTGATTTTCCACTATGCACCTATAGAAGCTGGACACTAAACCAATTATTTCCAACCATTTAATTATTTGATTTCAAAACACCTCCATCAAGCTCCTAGAAGTACTGTGTGGCATACATTTACTTTAAAATAGAAGCTAATCAAGTTTAACTTGCTTTAGAATAGGTTTCTTGGGTTTTGGTTTTTTAGAACTTCATAAAATCCTCTTCTAAGGACTAGAGACATGTTAACGTCAAGTTGGCCATGCCTGGTACATAGTTTTTGGTATTTTCTCTTCTCTGTAACAGTAGCCACCTGAATTACAGGGCTTTTAGGAATTTACTTCTATAGTTCTATAATTTTCCAGATGGACAGAGACTCTGGGGACTGAGTGGTTTCCCTGATAAGACTCTATGCAATCATTCTAGTATAAGAATGTGTTGTTCATCCACCCAGGGGATGAGCATGGAGAGTCAGAGCCCAAGTAGGATAAGAGAGCATCTACATGGAGCAATGGCCAGGCACAGTGTGTTGGGGCAGGTGAGGAGGGTGTGCACCCGGGGGGAGGCCCAGAATAAAGAGTCAGAGCATGAGCAGGGAGAGGAGGGCATCCTCACAGTAGAGTGCGTGGCAGAGGAGATGGGATATTAGTTATATAGAGGGGTACTGATTAAATAAGCAATACATTAAGGATAATAGAAGCAAGGTTTCTCATTACTGGAGAAGAGAATTAAAGATATGGGAAGGGAGAACACTAGGATGAACACTGGTGATGGATTAGAATTAAAGGTATCATAGCTTTCAGTAGATTAGATAGATAGCTAGCTAGATATAGATGATACAGATGAATACGAACGGAAATGTGTGTGTACATATATGTATATATTACATAATATATACATGTGTGCATATTAGACATTATATATAATATATTTATATATACAAATGTGTGAAAAAATATATATGTACGTATACGCACACACATATGCTCTGTTCACTGAGAGGGTCTGACAGTAGTGACACCCCAAAAGCAATAATCACGCCTAGTGCCCAGATCTTGACTTCTAAATAACATTTTCCACCAAAAGGAACTGAGGCTCCTGAGAAAAATAGCTAATTCCAGGGCTTGAACAGGAGAGTTCAGGATGAGCCTGGAACATTTTACTGGGTCAGAAAGGAAAGTACTCACAAGTGACGGCAATATGTTAAAAAAGACGTAGAAGTCAGTTTAAAGGGGCTCCTAGTGACAAAATCTAGAAAAACTTGAGCATCAAAATAAACAGAGTTCTAGTTCTGGGTAAGATGGACTAAGTATATGCTACCCTTTCTCTCCCACTGAGAGTAATTATAAAACCTGGACCAACTGCACGGAGCTCTTTGAGGTCTCTGAAAAGAGAATAACAGAAGGCAGATTGGGGAAGAATACCTGAATTCAAAGTAACACCAAGCTGGTAGTGAGTTTATCAGTCTTTTCCTCTGGTATACCCTGGCCTAAATTAACACAGCCAGAAACTAAGCAGTGAGCATCATGGTGCAGATTGAGAAAGCATCTCTAGTTCTGGCTTGAGTTGCTCAGAGAGAGTGCAGAAATCCTATTTTAGTTTGTATTTTTTCTTTCCTCCATTCTTTTGTGACCTCACCCCCAGGCAATCCCATGGTGGCAACAGCAATGGCAGCTAGGGGAAACAACAAGAGTGAAAATTTTGAGAGGATGGGGAAAAACCTCATTGCTTTTTTTCCTGTCTCTGTCTTCCAACTATTTGGCTCCAGATGCAGTACGACTGCAGATATAGACGGTTACTGGGTAAAAGACTGAAAAGTGTAGCTCAAGGGAACCAGAAACTACCAAGAAGATGATGGAGAGAGAGGAGTTCAGAAAAGCAACAGCATCAAGTTGTTTATAAAGACCTAGGCTCATCTCACAACCCGAGCAAGTATGGATCTGATCCTAATTAGCATACCAAAGACTTTGAGAACTGAGCTAAGGAATAAACATGCACCAGGTACCAGACTGAACAATGAGTGTTGCATATGCAGAAAAAAATCTGAATAGCACTGCAACGTCTTTGAAAATTGAATTGATATTGGAACCACAGCCCCAGAAGACAATTTGAAAATTGTGGCATGAATCTAAGCAGGTTGATTACCTGCTAAAATAAAAATATCAACATTCCTATTAAACAAAATCCAGAGGCCCATAACATAATATTCAAAATGTACAGGATACAATAAAAAATAACTCAATCTATGAAGAAGAACCTTGAAAATCTCACCTTACATGAAAAAAGACAATCAACTAAAGTTGACAGCGAGAAGACACAGAAGTTGGAATTATCTGATAAGGACTTTAAAACAGCTATTATAAAACTGAACATGCAATTATGAACACTCTCAAAACAAACAGAAAAATAGTCTCAGCAAAGAAATAGAACAGAGATCAGCAAACTACAACCTATAGGCCAATACAGACAGTGAGCTAAAAATTGTTTTTATGTTTTTAAAGGATTGTTGGAAAAAAGGATTACGGAACATAGACTGTATGTGATCCACAAAGCCTAAAGTATTTACTACCTTGCCCTTTACAGAAAGTTTGCTAATCCCTGAAATAGAAGATATAAAGAAGACCCAAATGGAAATGTTCAAACTTAAAAATACAATAAGCAAAATTAAAAAGAACGACCTCACTGGATGGACTCAATAGTAGAATGGAGATGAAAAAAGAAAGAAACAGATCAATAAACTTAAAAATAGATCAATATAAATTAGCCAATCTGAAATACAGAGAAGAGAAAAGATTGGGGGGAAAAAGAACAGAGCATCAAGTACCTGTAGAATTACAACAAAAAACCTTAATTTCATATCATTGGTGTCCCAGAAGGAGAAGGGAAAGAGTGTGGCGCTGAAAACATATGTAAAGAAATAATGGCTGAAAAATTCCCAAGCTTAAAGAAATATATGAACCTATGGATCAAGAAGTTCAGGACAGGAGTGATGTCAGCAAGACGGCAGAATAGGAGATCTCAGCCCTTGCTGCCCACAGAAACACAGATTTAACAACCATTCACAAATGAAAATACATTTGTGAGAGTCCGAGAATCCAAGCGAGAGGTTACAGCACTCTGGTGGAGCACAGAAATGAGAAAAGATGCATTAAAAAGAGTAAGAAGAACAATTTCACTTTACCTGCATCACCCTTCCTCCAACCTGGCACAGTACAGTGTCAAATGAGATCCCCTTGACTCATGAGTTCTCCCGTAGGGGAAAGAAAGGGCCTGCCCACCTGTACACTCCGGCAGCAGGCCCACCCACTACAGACCCCACCTGCCAGCCTGGCTATGGTCCCCACCAAACAGCCCACTCAGGATCTCTGACCAGGCTGACTGATGAAGGGCTTTCCCTGTTAAAGCCAGTCTGTGAAGACCGGAAGTGACTGTTTCTTCAAATGTACAAACACCAACACAAAGCTACAAGGATCATGAAGAATCAGGAAAACATGGCACCACCAAAGGAACAAAGTAAAGCTCCAGTAACCAACCCTAAAGAAATGGAGATCTACAAAATGCCTGATAAAGAATTCAAAATAATTGTCTTAAAGAAGCTCGGTGAGCTGGAGAACACATAAACAATGAAATAAAATCAGGAAAAGAATACATGAAAAATGAGTTCAATAAAGAGATAGAAACCATAAAAAAGAACCACATGGAAATTCTGGAGCTAAAGAATACAATGACAAAACTGAAAAATTCAATAGAGAGCTTCAAGAACAGATTTGATCAAATTATGGGAGTTCCAGAAGGAGAATAGAAGGGAAAAGGACAGAAAGCTTATTTAAAGAAATAATGGCTGAAACCTTCCCAAATTTTCAGATGAAAATGGACATCCAGATTCTTGAAACCCATAGGACCCCAAATAGCTTGAATCTAGAGAGGTCTAAACCAAGCCATATTATAAATAAATTGTCAAAAGTCAAAGATAGAGAATTTTGAAAGCAGCAAGACAAAGGTGACTTTTCACATATAAGAAAACCCCTTTAAGACTATCAGTGGATTTCTCAGCAGAAACTTTGCAAGCCAGGAAACAGCAGGATAATATATTCAAAGAACTGAAAGAAGAAAATAGCCAATCAAAAATACTATACTTTCTTTAAAAATGAAGGAGAGATAAAGACATTCACAGACAAAAACTGACCTGCCTTACAAGAAATGCTAAAGGGAGTTTTTCAAGATGAAATGAAAACACGATAAACAGCAACATAAAAGTATATGAAAGTATAAATACAGTGCTAAAGGTAAATATATGGACAAATGCAGAGTAATGTAATACTATAATGGTACATAAATCACTTTTAGCCCTAGTATAAAAGTTAAAAGATAAAAGTATTAAAAATAACTATAACAACAAAAATTTGTTGATGGATATACAATATAAACAGAAGTGAGACCAAAGGGACCTAACAGACATATACAGAACATTTCATCCAACAGCAGCAGAATACACATTCTTCTCAAGCACAAACAGAGCATTCTCCAGGATAGATCATGTCAGGCCACAAAACAAGTCTCAACGAATTCAAGATGATATAAATTACATCAAGTATCTTTTCTGACCACAATGTAATGAAATTAAAAATCAATAACAGGAGGAAAGCTGGAAAATTCACAAATACATAGAAATTTTACAATACACTCCTGAACAATAGAGGAAGATGGGCACAGATGTTAGCTCAGGGCCAATCTTCCTCACCAAAAAAAAAAAAAGACTGAATCATGAAGAAATACAAAATCTGAACAGACAAATAACAAGTAAAGAGATTGAATCAGTAAACAAAAACCTTCCAACAAAGAAAAGCCCATGACCAAATGGTTTCACTGGTGAATTAATGCCAATCCTTCTCAAAAAAACTGAAGAGGAGGCAATACTTCCAAACTCATTTTATGAGGCCAGTATTACGATACCAAAGCAAGATAAGGACACTACAAGAAAAGAATACTACAGGCCAATATCCCTGATGTATATAGATGCAAAAATTCTCAACAAAATACTAGCAAACCAGATTCAACAGCACATTAAAAGGATCACACACCACGATCAAGTAGGATTAATCCCCGGATGCAAGTGATGGAGTTCAGGACAGGCCGCTCAAGATGCACCACTCTGCTATGTGAATTATTTCAAGCTGAAGAAAATAAAGGCTCAGAAGACTCAGGAAGAACAGTTGACCTTCCCCCAAACAGCCTAAAAGAATTTAACATAGAAGGCCTGTTCCAGAATAGCTATATTATAATGTAGAATAAGTGTGATAAGAAAGGCACCAACAAGCCCATCTCATCAAAATTGTCTTTTGGGCCACATTCTCTATAGGTGGCCCAGTAACAAGTCTTCTGACAAACATTTGCATTTCCATCTCCATGTAAATTGCCTTCCTCCCCTCTGAAATCCCATCCCACTACCTCCAACATCCTCCTTGTCTTTAGCTAAATATACTTAAGAGAGCAGCTTAGGCAGAATGGCTGAGTTGCTCAGTTTTTTTCTGAGTTTCTCCCATGTATACATGTTATTAAACTTTGTTTGATTTTCTCCTGCTAACCTGCCTTTTTAATTATTTGACCAACCATAAGAACCTTAAGGGAAAGTACAGGAGGGATTCTCCCTCTTCCACAACACAAAGGTGGTTCAAAATACATAATACATACATAATACACATAAATACATTAATGTGAAACACCACATTAATAGAACAAAGGAAGAAAATCACATGATCATCTCAACAGATGTAGAAAAGCATTTGACAAAATTCAACATCCATTCATGGTAAAAACTCTCAACAAATTGGATAGATAGAACATACCTCAACATAACAAGGTCATATATGACAAGCCCACATGTAACATCATACTCAATGGTAAAAGATTGAAAGCTTTTCCTCTAAGATCAGGAAAAGGACAAGGGGGCCCAACTCTCACCACTCCTATTTAACATAAGTACTGGAAGGCCTAGCCAGAGCAATTAAGCAAGAAAAAGAAATAAAAGGCAATCAGATTTGAAACAAAGAAGTAAAATTGTCTCTGTTTGCAGATGACATAATCTTAAATAGAGAAATTTCTAAAGACTCCACCAAGACTGTTAGAACTAATAAGCAAATTCAATAAAGTGGCAGGATAAAAAATCAATATACAAAAATCAGTGCATTTCTATACACTGACAATGAATTATCCACAAAAAGAAATAAAGAAAATAATCCCATTTACAATAGCATCAAAAACAACAAAATTCATTCACTGAAATCTATAAAGACATTGATGAAAGAAATTGAAGAAGACACAAATAAATGGAAAGATATCTGGTGTTTATGGAATGCAAGAATCAATATTGTTACAATATCCATATACCTTAAATAATCTATAGATTCAATGCAATCCCTATAAAAGTTCCAATGGCTTTTTTTTTTACAGAAATAGAAAAAAAAATCCTAAAATTCAAATGGAACCACAAAAGACCCCAAATGACCAAGGTAATCCAGAGAAAGAAGAACTAAGCTGGAGGCATACACTTCCTAATTTCAAACTATATTACAAAACTATAGTAATCAAAATAATATGGTACTTGCATAAAAACAGATACATAGACAAATGGAACAGAATCAAGAGCAGAGAAATAAACCCACATATATGTGGTCAACTATTATTTGACAAAAGAGACAGGAATTCTCAATATAGAAAAGATAGTCTCTTCAATAAATGCTGCTGGGAAAACTGGATATTCTCATGCAAAAGAATGAAACTGGACCACTATCTTACACCACTCACAACAATTAACTTGAAATAGATTAAAGACTTAAATGTAAGACTTGAAACCATAAAACTCCTAGAAGAAAACATAGTGAAAAAGCCCCTTGACATTGGTCTTGGCAATGATTTTAAGGACATGACACGCAAAGTACAAGCAACAAAATAAAAAATAAACAAGTATGACTACATTGAACTAAAAAGCTTCTGTACAACAAAGGAAACAATCAACAAAATGAAAAAGCAACCTAAAGAATGGGAGAAAATATTTGCAAACCATATATCTGATAAGGGGTTAATATCCAAAATACAGCTAGCCCTCCATATCTGTGGGTCCCACATCACGGATTCAACCAACTGTGGATCAAAAGGCTTATGATGGTTGCATGTGTACCGAACATATATAGACTTTTTTTCTTGCCATTATTCCCTAAACAATACAGTATAACAACTATTTACATAGCATTTACACTGTATTAGGTATTGTAAGTAATCTAGAGATGAGTTAAAGTATATGGCAAGATGTGTGTAGGTTATATACAAATACTATGCCATTGTATATAAGGGGCTTCAGCATCTGCAGAGATCAGTATCCACAGAGGGTCCTGGAACCAATACCCCATAGATACCAAGGTACAACTGTATATAAAGAACTCATACAACTCAATAACAACAACAACAAAAAAATCTGATTAAAAAATGGGAAGAGGAACCTAAGACATTTTTCCAAAAAAGACATACAAATGGCCAACAGGTACATGAACAGGTGTTCAACATCACTAATAATCAGTGAAATGCAAATCAAAACTATAGTGAGATCCCACCTTGCACCTGTTAGAATATCTATAATCAAAAAGACAAGAGATAAGAAATGCTACCAAGGATGCAGAGAAAAGGGAATCCTTGTACAATTTACATTCCCAGGAATATAAATTGGTACAGCCACTATGGAAAACAATACAGGCTCCTCAAAAAATTAAAAATAGAACTACTATATGATCCAGCAATTCCACTTTGGGGTATATAGCCAAAGCAATTGAAATCAGGATTTCAAATTGATATCTGCACTCTCACATTCACTGTAGCATTATTCAAAATGGCCAAGACACAGAAGTAACTTAAATATCCATCAATGAATGAATGGATAAAGAAAATGTCGTATATACACACAATGGAATATCACTCAGTCATAAAAAAGAAAACCTTTCAATGTGCAACAATTTGAACCTGGAGGACATTATGCTATGTGAAATAAGCCAAAAGCAAAAGGACAAATACTACCTGATCCCATTTACATGAGGAATCTAAAATAGTCCAACTCATAGAAAACAGAGAGTAAAATGGTGGTTTTTAGGGGTGGAGGAAGGAGAAAATGGGGAGGTATTAGTCAAAGGGTACAAAGTTTCAGTTATGCAAGATGAATAAGTCCTATAGATCTACTGTACAGTATAGTGCCTGTAGTTAATACTTCATTGTCTACTTAAAAATTTGCTAAGAGGGTAGATCTTATGTTGTGTTTTTATCATAAATAAAAACAATAGTGGCTGCACCAGTTTGCATTCCAGCAGTCTATGAGGGTTCCCTTTTCTCCACATCCTCTTCAACACTTGTTATGTCTTGTCTTGTTAATTATAGCCATTCAGACGGGTGTGAGGTGATATCTCATTGTAGTTTTGATTTGCATTTCCCTAATAATTAGTCATGTTAAACATCTTTTCATGTGCTTGTTGGCCATCTGTATATCTTCTTTGGAAAAATGTCTGTGCATATCCTCTGTCCATTTATTGATCGGGTTGTTCATTTTTTTGTTGTTGAGTTGTATGAGTTCTTTATATATTTTGAAAATTAACCTTTTGTTAGATATATGATTTGCAAATATTTTCTCCCATTTGGTAAAGAAGATGTGGTATATGTATACAATGGAATACTACTCAGCCATAACAAAAGACAAAATCATGCCATTTGCAACAACATGGATGGGCCTTGAGGGTATCATGCTAAGCGAAATAAGTCAGACAGAGAAAGACAAATACCATATGATTTCACTCATGTGTGGAAGATAAACAAACACATAGATAAGGAGAACATATTGGTGGTTACCAGAGGGGAAGGGGTTGGGGGGAAGGCAAAAGGGGTAAAGGGGCACATATGTATGGTGACAAATAAAACTTAGACTATTGGTGGTGAACACGAAGCAGTCTATACAGAAACTGAAATATAATAATGTAACCTGAAATTTACACAATGTTATAAGCCAATATGACCTCAATAAAATAACTTTAAAAATCATCCAAATAATAATAATAATAATAAATAAAAAGGATGGGAAGAAACTTTTAGAGGTGATGGATATGTTTATGGCATGGATTGTGATGATGGATTCTCAGAGGAATAGTTATCTCTAAACTCACCAAATTGTATACATTAATTATGTACAATTTTTTTGTCAACCATACCTCAACAAAGTTGTTTAAAATAAAAATGAAGCTTGGCAAATCCCAAGCAGAATAAACTCAAAGAAATCATGCCCAGACACATCATAATCAAACTGCTAAAAACTAAAGACAAAGGAATAATCATGAAAGCAAACAGAAAAATAATGCAACTCTTATAAGGGAAGAATGATACAACTACATCCCAACTAAAATGGCTAAAGTTAAAAGAACTGACCATACCAACTGTTGGTAAGGATGTGGAACAACTGGAACTCTCATATGCTACTGGTGGGAGTATAAAATGGTTCAACCTAATTGGGAAACACTGTAGGGGTTCCTTAAAAAGTTAAACACACACCTAACATGTTATCCCGGCATTCCATTCCTAGAGTACTAAAGAGAAATAAAAACATATATCCACACACAGATTTGTACATGAATGCTTAAAGCAGTTCTATTTGTATTAGATTAAAAAAACAGCTAAAAACTGGAAATAATCTGAATATCCATCAACAGGTGAATGGATAAACAAATTGTGGTACATCCATATAATGGAATTTTACTCTGCAATAAAAAAGAACAAATTATTGATATGAACAAACACATGGATGAATCTCAAAACCATTATACTGAGTGAAAGAAGCCAAATCAAAAAAAGTACATACTGAATGATTCAATTTATATAATAATTCAAGAAAAGTACAAACTAATCTATAAAGACAGAAAACCAATCAGTGGCTGCCTGGGTAAAAAGGGGCAGGGGATGGGGAACAGGAGGGACAAAAGAAAACTTTTGAGGGTTATGGAAAGGTTCATAATCTTGATTGTGATGATTTCATGGGTGTATACATATGCCAAAACTCACCAAACTGTACAATTTAAATGTATGTGATTTACTATACCTCAATAAAACTGTTTGAAAATGCCAATTTCATGAAATAGAAAGGCAGATTAAAGGATACTAAAAAGACAGGACAACTAAATGCAAAGCATAATCCTGAACTAGATCCCAGACTGGAGGGGAAAAGCAAATGCTATAAGGTTAATTATTGGGACGATTAACAAAATTAAAATATGATTGTATATTAAAGTACTTATAAATGTTAAATTTCTTGAATTCTCATCATTGTACTCTGTTTATAAAGGAGCGAATATTCTCTTCTTAAGAAATATACCACACACAGAAGTATTACGCAGTAAAGGTGCATGATGTATGTAATCTTCTCTCAAAAAAGAAAATAACAATATGATGTATAAAAAATTATAGACAAAAACACACAAAAATCTCAATTGATCAAAAAAATTTCACAAAATCCCACAAACTTTGACAATAAAAACACTCCAACAAGGAATGGAAGGGAACTACCTCAACATGATAAAAGCTGTGAAAAAACCACAGCTAACATCATACTCAATGGTGAAAGACTGAAAGCTCTTCCTCTAAGATCAAGAACAAGACAAGGATGCCAGCTTTCATCACTTCTATTCAACATAGTACTAGAAGTTCTAGTCAGAGCAATTAAACAAAAAAAAAAGAAACAAAAGGCATCCAGATTGGAAGGGAAGAAGTAAAACTGCCTCTATTCACAGGTGACATAACCTTATACATAGACAGTCCTAAAGAATCTAAGAAAAAAAACTGTTAGAGCTAATAAATGAATTCAGCAAAGCTGCAGGTTACAAAACAAACACACAAAAATCAGTTGTATTTCTATACATTATAAATGAACAATCAGTTAAGGAAATTCAGAAAACAATTCCATTTACAATATCAACAAAAAGAACAAAATATTTAGGAATAAATTTAACCACAGACGTGTATGATTGTACACTGAAAACCATAAAACATTGTTGAAAGAAATTAAAGAAGACCTAAATAAATGGAAAGACATCCCATGTTCATGGATTGGAAGACTTAGTACTGTTAAGATGACAACACTACTCGATAAGATATATAGATTCAATGCAAATCCTATCAAAAGACCAACAGCCTTTTTTTACCCCCCCCAGAGCCCCAGTAGATAGTTGTACGTCATAGTTGCACATCCTTCTAGCTGCTGTATGTGGGACGCGGCCTCAGCATGGCCAGAGAAGCGTTGCGTCGATGCGTGCCCAGGATCTGAACCCGGGCCGCCAGCAGCAGGGCGTGCGCACTTAACTGCTAAGCCATGGGGCTGGCCCACCAACAGCCTTTTTTTAAAGAAATGAAAAAATCCATCCTAAAAATCATATGAACTCTCAAGGGACCCAGAAGAGCCAGAATAATCTTGAAAAAGAACAAAGTGGGAAGTTTCACACTTCCTTATTTCTAATGTACAGAACAACAAAGCTACAATAATCAGAACAGTGTGCTACGGGCATCAGGATAGACATATAGACCAATGAAATAGAATTCAGAGCACAGAAATAAACTCTGATATCTATGGTCAACTGATTTTTGACAAGGATGCCAAGACCATTCAACAGGGAAAGAATAATCTCTTCAACAAATGTTGCTAGAATAACTGGATATCCATGTGCAAAATAATAAAGTTGGACCTTACCTTACACCATACACAAAAATTAACTCAAAATGGATCAAAACCCTAAATTTAAGAGCTAATGCTGTAAAACTCTCAGAAGAAAACATAGGGATTGAAAATCTTCATGACCTTAGATTTGGCAACAGTTTCTTAAATATGACACCAAAAGCACAGGCAACAAAAGAGAAAAATTGGACTTCACCAAAATCAACTTTTGTGCATCAAAGGTCACTATCAAGAGAGTGAAAAGACAACCCACACCATGGGCAAAAATATCTGAAAATAATATAACAGTTTAATATCCAGACTATATAAAGAACTCTTACAACTCAACAACCAAAAGACAAACAAACCAATTTAAAAATAGGAGGGATTGCTGGGGAGATGGCGGTATAAGAGGACTGTGAGCTCACCTCCTCCCACAGACTGAACGAATTTATAACTACTCTTGAAACAATTACCCCTGAGAAAGAAAAGAAAACTGGATGAAAAGAACCCCGACAATAAGGGACAGTGCTGACTGAGGTGGAAGAGGCAGAAATTCCTTTCTGGAGAGGAAAAAGCCACACTTTAGCTGCAGGGCTTCATGGTCAGGAGCAATCTTAAGGCACGAAGCATTCCCTGGAGGAGTGGGGGATCTCAGTGGGGGAGCTTTGCCACAATAAGCAACTTTTGGACTCAGCAGAACCGAAACAAGTGTCATAATATCTGGCTTCCCTAGCTGGCTATTAAGAACAATGGGGAATACCCCCAGAAAAGCTATCAGACATAAGGTAAAGAAAAGCCTGCTCTTAAAGGGCTCACGCACAAATTTACCCATTTCGGAAAGCAACCTAAAATCACCAGAAAGAAAGGTGCACAGTCCTTTGGTGAAAATAGACTCACTTGATAGGCTCTGGAAGCATCTCAGTGAGAGGGGAGACCTCCCCAAGCTAGGACTACCTCGCCAGGGACTGAAACACTGGTGGCAGCCCTAGCTGCAACCTAGTACAGGTGTGCTGACACAGATGCTGGCAGATGCCATTGGAGTTCTTCCTCTGGCCTCCTAGTGCAGGGTCAGCACACCCACTAGAGCATCAATTTAATCCAGCTCAGCCAGGGCAGGCAGCCTGCCCTAGGGACTGGCCCAACCTAACAGCAAGCCCTCGGGCAACTTGTGGGCCCACATAGGTGGGGTGTGTGGGAACTCTGCAGTGGGACAGGGCCTGCATGAAGGGCGGGCCTGCATTGGCAGAGGGAGTGGGGCCTCTGCAGCAAGGCAACTGGGTCTGCTTCAGTGGGCCCAGGCATGCAGGTGGGGCAGGACTGTGTTGACAGGGTGTGTGGGTCAGTGGACGGTGGGGCTTCTCAGCTCAGCAGACTTGTCCTTCTCAAACAGCCACATAGGGGATCAGCCCCACTTTCCAATGCCGGAAACAACTGTGTGCTGCCACTACTGGGGCTGGCCCCACCCAGCAGCACTCCTGAAAGAGCTAACAACAGTTTTGCAGGTTGGAGGCCTACAGCAATTGTAAGTCCCTGAGCCTAGCAACCAGCCCCACTGGGGGCCTACTCACTTGGAAAAACTGCAGCAGGAATGTGCTATTAGACCTTGCAGCCAACTGGGCTGGGGCTCCCCACACCCAATAAAGTGTCCATAGGGTCCATAGAAGCAACATGCTGCTAAGCATTACAACCAGCCAGCAAGGGGGACAGCCTAGCCTCCCCATGTTCCTGCAGCATGGGCAACCCTGCCACAACAGAAGAACACACATAGCCCACACAGGGAACATTCCTGGAACATTTGGAACTGGTGATGAAAGGGAAGCACACTGCTGGGCTTCATAAGGCATCTCATACATAAGGCCACTTCTCCAAGACTCGGAGACACAGCTGATCTACCTAATACATAGATATAAGCAGAGAGAAAGAGGCAAAATGAGGAGACAAAGGAGTATGTTCTAACAAGGGAACAGGATAAATCCACAGAAAAAGAACTAAACAAAAGAGAGATAAACAATCTACCTGATAAAGAGTACAAACTAATAGTCATAAGGATTCTTTCTGATCATGCGAGAAAAATGGATGAATTCAGTGAGAACAACAAAGAATTAGAAATATAAAAGAGCACCAATCAGAAATGAAGAACACAATAATGAAAATGAAAAATTCACTAGAAGGAATCGATAGCTGAGTTGATGATACAGAAGAATAGATCAGCGAGCTGGATGAAAGACTAGAGGAAATCACCCAAGCTGAACAGATAAAAGAAAAAAGAATTAAAAAGAACGAGGACAGTCTGAGGGACCTCTAAGACAACATCAAGCGCGCTAACATCCATATTCTAGGTGTCCCACAAAGAGAAGAGAGAGACAAAGGGACAGAGAATCTGTTTGAAAAAATAATAGCTGAAAACTTTCCTGACCTAATGAATGAAACAGAATTCCAGATACAGGAAGCACAGAGAACACCAAACAAGATAAACCCAAAAAGGCCCACACCAAGACACACTATAATTAAAATGTCAAGAATTAAAGATAAAGAGAAAATCCTAAAATCTGTAAGAGAAAGGCAACAAGTTACATACAAAGGAAACCCCATAAGGCTATCAGCTGACTTCTCAGTAGAAACCTTACAGGCCACAAGGGAGTGGCACAATATATTTAAAGAGCTGAAAGGGAAAAACCCACAGCCAAGAACACTCTACCCAGCAAGGTTATCATTTAAAATGGAAGGAGAAATAAAGAGTTTTCCAAACAAGCAAAAACTAAAGGAGTTTATCACCAAGAAACCAGCCTTACAAGAAATGCTAAAGGGACTTATTTAAGTGGAAAAGAAGAGACCACAAATGGAAATAAGAAAATTATCAAAAATACAAACAAAAAACAATAAAACCATGGGTAAGGGCAAATACACAGTAAAGGTAACAGATCGACCACCTATGAAGCTAATATGAAGATCAAAAGACAAAAGTACTGAAATTATCTATTTCCATGATAAGAGGGTAACAGATACACACACAAAAGAGGTTAAACATGATATCAAAAACATAAAATGTGGGAGGAGAAGAGTAAATGAGTAGAGCTTTTAGCAAGAGGTCAATCTCAAGAGACCATGAAATTAAAATAGGTTGCTATATACATAGGTTATTATATATGAATCTCATGGTAATCACAAACCAGAAATCTATAATAAATACACAAAGTATTAACAGAAAGGAGCCCAAACATAATACTAAAGAAAGCCATCAAACCACAAGGAAAGAGAGCAAGAAAAGAAGAAAGAAACAGGGAAGAACTACTAAAACATCCAGAAAAAAGTAATAAAATGGCAATAAGTACATACTTATCAATAGCTACTTTAAATGTCAATGGACTAAAGCTCCAATCAAAAGCCATAGGGTGGTCGACTGGATAAAAAAATAAGACCCATATATACGCTGTATACAAGAGACACGCTTCAGACCTAAAGACACTCACAAACTGAAAGTGAAGGGATGGAAAAAGGTACTCCATGCAAATGGCAATGAAAAGAAAGCTGGGGTAGCAATACTTGTATCAGACAAAATAGACTTTAAAACAAAAACTGTAAAAAGAGACAAAGCGGGCATTACATAATGATCAAGGGAACAATCCAACAAGAGGATATAACACTTGTAAATATCTATGCACCCAACGTAGGAGCAACTAAATAAATAAAGCAATTATTAACAGACATAAAAAGAGAAATAGACAGTAACACAATAATAGTAGAGGACTTTAACACTCCACTTACACCAACGGATAGATCATCCAAACAGAAGATCACTAAGGAAACATTGGCCTTAAATGACACACAAAAACAGATGGACCTAGTGGATATATACAGAACATTCCATCCAAAAACCAAAGTATACACATTCTTTTCAAATGCACATGGAACGTTCTCCAGGATTGATCATATATTAGGCCACAAAACAAGTCTCAATAAATTTAAGAGAACTGAAATAATACCAAGCATCTTTTCTGACCACAGCAGTATGAAACTAGAAATCAACTACTCAAAGAAAATCAGAAAAGCCACAAATATGTGGAGATTAAACAAAATGCTACTAAACAATGATTGGGTCAATGAAGAAATCAAAGGAGAAATCAAAAAATATCTGGAGACAAATGAAAATGAAAATATGACATGCCAAAATTTATGGGATACAAAAAAAGCAGTTCTAAGAGGGAAGTTTACAGCAATACAGGCCTACTTCAACAAACAAGAAAAATCTCAAATAAACAATCTAACAGTGCACCTAAAGGAACTGGGAAAAGAAGAACAAACAAAGCCCAAAATCAGTAGAAGGAAGGAAATGATAAAAATCAGAGCAGAAATAAATGAAATAGAGACTAAAAAACAATAGAAAAAAATCAATGAAACGAAGAGCTGGTTCTTTGAAAAGATAAACAAAATTGACAAATCTTTAGCTATACTCACCAAGAAAAAAAGAGAGACGGCTAAAATAAATAAAATCAGAAATGACAGAGGAGAAATTACAATAGACACCTCACAAATAAAAAAGATTATAAGAGAATACTATGAAAAGCAATATGCCAACAAATTGGATAATCTAGAAGAAATGGATAAATCCTTATAATCATACAACCTTCCGAAACTGAGTCACGAAGAAACAGAGAATTTGAATAGACCAATCACCAGTAAGGATATCGAAACAGTAATCAAAAACCTCCCAAGAAATAAAAGTCCAGGACCAGATGGCTTCCCTGGTGAATTCTACCAAACATTCAAAGAAGACTTATTACGTATCCTTTTCAAACTCTTCCAAAAAATTGAAGAGGAGGGGAAGCTTCCTAACACATTCTATGAGGCCAATATTACCCTGATACCAAAACCAGACAAGGACAACACAAAAAAAGAAAATTGCGGGGCCGGTCCGGTGGCGCAAGCAGTTAAGTGCTCGCACTCTGCTGCAGTGGCCCGGGGTTCCCCGGTTCGAATCTCGGGCACGCACCGATGCACCAGTTGTTAAGCCATGCTGTGGCAGCATCCCATACAAAGTAGAGGAATATGGGCACGGATGTTAGCCCAGGGCCAGTCTTCCTCAGCAAAAAAGAGGAGGATTGGCATTGGATGTTAGCTCAGGGCTGGTCTTCCTCACAAAAAAAAAAGAAAAGAAAATTGCAGGCCGATATTACCAATGAACATAGATGCAAAAATCCTCAACAAAATACTAGCGAATCAAATACAACAATACATTAAAAAGATCATACACTATGATCAAGTGGGATTTACTCCAGGGATGCAGGGATGGTTTGACATCCACAAATCAATGTGATACACCATATTAACAAAATGAAGAATAAAACTCACATGATCATCTCAATAGATGCAGAGAAAGCATTTGAGAAGATACAGCATCCATTTATGATAAAAACTATGAATAAAATAGGTATAGAAGGAAAGCACCTCAATATAATAAAGGCCATATATGACAAACCCACAGCTATCATCATACTTAATGGTGAAAAACTGAAAGTTAACCCATTAAGAACAGGAACAAGGGCAGGCCCAGGGGCATAGTGGTTAAGTTTGCGCACTCTGCTTCGGGTGTCCTGGGTTCGCAGGTTCGGATCCTGGGCACTGACATACACACCGCTCATCAAACCATGCTGTGGTGGCATCTCACATACAAAATAGAGGAAGTTGGACATAGATGTTAGCTCAGGGCCAAACTCCCTAAGTAAAAAGAGGAAGACTGGTAACGTTTGTTAGCTCATGGCCAAACTTCATCACGAAAAAAAAAAACGTGAAGAAGACAAGGGTGCCCACTCTCATCACCTTTATTCAACACAGTACTGGAGGTTTTGGCCAGAGAAATTAGGCCAGAAAAGTAAATAAAAGGTATCCAAATTGGAAAGGAAGAAGTGAAAATCTTGCTGTTTGGAGATGACATGACTCTATATAGAAAACCCTAAAGAATCCATCAGAAAACTATTAGAAATAATCAACAACTACAGCAAAACTTGCAGGGTACAAAATCAACTTAAAAAATCAGTTGCATTTCTATACTCTAATAACAAACTAGCAGAAAGAGAACTCAAGAACACAATCCCATGGACGATTGCAACAAAAAGAATAAAATATCTAGGAATAAATTTAACCAAGAAGGTGAAAGACCTATACGTTGAAAGCTACAAGACATTACTGAAAGAAATTGAAGGTGACATAAAGAAATGGAAAGATATTCCATGCACATGGATTGGAAGAATAAAAATAGTTAAAATGTCCATATTACCTAAAGCCATCTACAGATTCAATGCAATCCCAATCAGAACCCCAATGACATTCTTCATGGAAATAGAACAAAGAATCCTAAAATTTATGTGGAACAAGAAAGGACACCAAATAGCAAAAGCAATCCTGAGAAAAAAGAACAAAGCTGGAGGCATCACAATCCCAGACTTCAAAATATACTAGAAAGATATAGTAATCAAAACAGCATGGTACTTGCAGAAAAACAGACAGAATCAAGAGCTCAGAAATAAAGTCACACATCTATGGACAGCTAGTTTTGGACAAGGGAATCAGGAACAAATAATGGAGAAAGGAAACTCTTTTCAATAAAGGGTGTTGGGAAAACTGGGCAGCCATATGCAAAAGAATAAAATTAGACCATCATCTTACACAATACACAAAAATGAACTCAAAATGGATTAAAGACTTGAAGGTAAGATGTGAAACCACAAAACTCCTAGAAGAAAATATAGGCAGTACACTCTTTGACATTGGTCTTAGTAGCATCTTTTCAAATACGATGTATACTCAGGCAAGGGAAACAAAAGAAAAAATAAACAAATGGGACTACATCAGACTAAAGAGCTTCTGCAAGGCAAAGGAAACCAGGAACAAATCAAAAAGACAACCCACTAACTAGGAGAAAATATTTTCAAATCATATATCCGACAAGGGGTTAATCTCCAAAATATATAAAGAACTCATACAACCCAACAACAAAAAAACAAACAATCTGAACAAAAAATGGGCAGAGGAGATGAACAGACATTTTTCCAAAGAAGATATACACATGGCCAAGAGGCACATGAAAAGATGTACAACATCACTAGTTATTAAGGAAATGCAAATCAAAACTACAATGAGATATCACCTTACATCTGTTAGAATGACTATAATTACCAAGACAAAAATTAACAAATGTTGGAGAGGATGTGGAGAAAAGGGAACCCTCATACACTGCTGGTGGGAATGTAAACTGCTACAGCCTCTATGGAAAACATTCTGGAGATTTCTCAAAAAATTAAAAATAGAAATGCCATATGATCCAGCTATTCCACTACTGAGTATCCAAAGAACTTAAAATCAGTAATTCAAAGAGACTTATGCACCCCGATGTTCACTGCAGCATTATTCACAATACCCAAGACATGGAAGCAACCCAAGTGTCCATCAATTGATCAATGGATAAAGAAGATGTGGTATATATATATATGTATATATATACATATATATATACAATGGAATACTATTCAGCCATAAAAAACACAAAAGCGTCCCATTTGCAACAACATGGATGGACCTTGAGGGTATCATGTTAAGTGAAAGAAGTCAGACAGAGGAAGACAAACACCACATGATTTCACTCATATGTGGAAGATAAACAAACATAAGGACAAAGAGAACAGATTAGTGGTTACCAGAGGGGAAGGGGATTGAGGGTGGGCAAAAGGGGTAAAGGGGCACATGTATATGGTGACTGACAAATAATAATGTACACCTAAATTTTCACAATGCTATAAACTACTATGACCTCAATAAAAAATACAATCCCATTTACAATTGCAACAAAAAGAATAAAATACCTAGGAATAAACTTAACGAAAGAGGTGAAAGATCTGTACACCGAAAACTATAAAACACCGCTGAAAGAAATTGAAGAAGACACAAAGAAATGGAAAGATATTCCGTGCTCTTGGATTGGAAGAATTAACATAGTTAAGATGTCCATACTTCCTAAAGCAATCTACAGATTCAATGCAATCCCTATCAAAGTTCCAACAACATTTTTCACAGAAATAGAACAAAGAATCCTAAAATTTATATGGAACAACAAAAGACCCCGAATAGCTAAAGGAATCCTGAGAAAAAAGAACAAAGCTGGAGGTATCACACTCCCTGATTTCAAAATATACTACAAAGCTATAGTAACCAAAACAGCATGGTACTGGCACAAAAATAGACACACAGATCAATGGAATAGAATCGAAAGCCCAGCAATAAACCCACACATCTATGGACAGCTAATCTTCGACAAAGGAGCCAAAAGCATAGAATGGATAAAAGAAAGTCTCTTCAACAAATGGTGTTGGGAAAACTGGACAGCCACATGCAAAAAAGTGAAAGCAGACCCTTACCTTACACCATACACAAAAAGTAACTCAAAATAGAGTAAAGACTTGAATGTACGACCTGAAACTATGAAACTTCTAGAAGAAAACATAGGCAGTACGCTCTTCGACATCGGTCTTAGCAACATATTTTCAAGCACCATGTCTGACCGGGCAAGAGAAACAATAGAAAAAATAAACAAATGGGACTACATCAAACTAAAAAGCTTCTGCACAGCAAAGGAAACCATCAACAAAATGAAAAGACAACCTAACAATTGGGAGAAGATATTTGCAAACCATACATCTGATGAGGGCTTAATCTCCAAAATATATAAAGAACTCATGCATCTCAACAACAAAAAAAACTAACAACCCAATTAAAAAATGGGCAAAAGACCTGAACAGACATTTCTCCAGAGAAGATATACAGATGGCCAACAGACACATGAAAAGATGTACAACATCGTTAACTATCAGGGAAATGCAAATCAAAACTACAATGAGATATCACCTCATGCCCGTCAGAATGGCTATAATTAACAAGACAAGAAATAATAAGTGTTAGAGAGGATGTGGAGAAAAGGGAACTCTCATACACTGCTGGTGGGAGCGCAAACTGGTGCAGCCACTATGGAAAACAGTTTGGAGATTCCCCAAAAATTAAGGATAGAACTACCATATGATCCAGCTATTCCACTGCTGGGTATTTATCCAAAGAACTTGAAAACACCAATGCGTAAAGATACATGCACCCCTGTGTTCATTGCAGCGCTATTCACAATAGCCAAGACTTGGAAGCAAGCTAAGTGCCCATCAAGGGAGGAATGGATAAAGAAGATGTGGTATATATACACAATGGAATACTACTCAGCCATAAGAAACGATGAAATCCAGCCATTTGTGACAAGATGGATGGACATTGAGGGTATTATGCAAAGTGAAATAAGTCAGAGGGAGAAGGTCAAATACTATATGATCTCCCTCATTAAGTAGTAGATAATAACAACAACAAACAAACGCATAGAGACAGAGATTGGATTGGTGGTTACCAGAGGGGAAGCGAGGAGGGAGGAGGGCGAAAGGGATAATTCAGCACATGTGTGTGGTGATGGGTTGTAATTAGTATTTGGGTGGTGAACATGATGTAATCTATGCAGAAATAGAAGTACAATGATGTACACCTGAAATTTATACAATGTTATAAACCAATGTTACTGCAATAAACAAAAAATTTAAAAAAAAAGAAATGGAAAGATATTCTGTGCTCTTGGATTGGAATAACAAACATAGTTAAAATGTCCATACTTCCTAAAGCAATCTACAGACTCAGTGCAATCCCTATCAAAGTACCAACAACATTTTTCACAGAAACAGAACAAAGAATCCTAACATTTATATGGAACAACGAAAGACCCCGAATAGCCAAAGGAATCCTGAGAAAAAAGAACAAAGCTGGAGGCATCATACTCTCCAATTTCAAAATATACTACAAAGCTATAGAAACCAAAACAGCATGGTACTAGCACAAAAACAGACACACGGATCAATGGAACAGAATAGAGAGCTCAGAAATAAACCCACACACCTATAGACAGCTAATTTTCAACAAAGGAGCCAAGAACGTACAAGGGAGAAAGGAAAGTCTCTTCAACAAATGGTGCTGGGAAAACTGGACAGCCATATGCAAAAGAATAAAAGTAGACCATCATCTTACATAGTACACAAAAATGAACTCAAAATAGATTCAAGACTTGAATATAAGTCCTGAAACCATAAAACTTCTAGAAGAAAACATAGGCAGTACAGTCTTTGACATCGGTCCTAGTAGCATCTTTTCAAATACTATGTCTGACCAGTCAAGGGAAACAAAAGAAAAAATAAACAAATGGAATCACATCAAACTAAAAAGCTTCTGCACAGCAAAGGAAACCATCATCAAAACAAAAAGACAACCTAACAATTGAGAGAAGATATTTGCAAACCAAATATCTGGTAAGGGGTTAATCTCCAAAATTTATAAAGAACTCATACATCTCAACAACAAAAAGACTAACAACCCAATTAAAAAATGGGCAAAAGATCTGAACAAACATTTCTCCAAAGAAGATATACAGATGGCCACAGGCACATGCAAAGATGTTCAACATCACTAATTATTAGGGAAATGTTAATCAAAACTACAATGAGATATCACCTCACTCCCATCAGAATGGCTATAATTAACAAGACAAGAAATAATAAGTGTTAGAGAGGATGTGGAGAAAAGGGAACTCTCATACACTGCTGATGGGAGTGCAAACTGGTGCAGCCACTATGGAAAACAGTACGGAGATTCCTCAAAAAATTAAGACTAGAACTACCATATGATCCAGCTATTCCACTGCTGGGTATTTATCCAAAGAACATGAAAACACAAATGTGTAAAGATATATGCACCCCTATGTTCATTGCGGCATTATTCACAATAGCCAAGACTTCGAAGCAACCTAGGTGCCCATCAAGGGATGAAAAGATAAAGAAGATGTGGTATATATACACAATGGATTACTACTCAGCCATAAAAATGATGAAATCTTGCCATTTGCCACAACATGGATGGACCTTGAGGGTATTATGCTAAGTGAATAAGTCAGAGGGAGAAAGTAAAATACCATATGATTTCACTCATAAATAGAAGATAAAAACAACAACAAACAAACAAATAGAGACAGAGATTGGATTGGTGGTTACTAGAGGGGAAAGGGGGAGGGTGAAAACAGTGATTTGCACATGTGTGTGGTGATGGATGGTAATTAGTCTTTGGGTGGTGAACATGATGTAATCTACACAGAAATTGAAATATAACAATGTACACCTGCAATTTATATAATGTTATAAACCAATGTTACCTCAATAAAAAAATAGGCAAAGGACTTAAACACTTCTCCAAAGAAGATATACAAATGGCGAATAAGCACACGAAAAAATACTCAATGTAATTAGTTATCATGGAAATGCAAACCAAAAGCATAATGAAAAACCACTTCATACCTACTAGGATGGCTATAATAATAATTTAAAAATAAACAGAAGATAACAAGTGTTGGTGAGGATGTAGAGAAACTGGAACCCTCATACATTGCTGGTGGGATTATAAAATGGTGCAGCCACTATGGAAAACAGTTTGGTGGTTCTTCAAAAAGCTAAACATAGAATCACCATATGACCCACCAATTCTAGTCCTAGATATATATCCAAAAGAATTAAAAACAGAGATTCAAACAGACACTTGTACATCAATATTCATAGCAGCACTATTCACAAAAGCCAAAAGGTGGAAACAACCCAAGTATCTATCAATTGATGAATAAATAAAAACATGTGGTATGTACATACAATGAAATATTATTCAGTCATAGAAAGGAATACAGTTCTGTTACATGCTACAATGTGGATGAACCTCGAAAATATTAATGCTAAATGAAATAAGCCAGACACAAAAGGATAAATATTGTATGATTCCACTTATATAAAATATTTAGAACAGGCAAATTCATAGGGACAGAAAGTAGATTAGAGATTATCAGGGGCTGTGGGGAGGGGGCACTGAGGAGTTAATCATGTAATGGGTATAGAGCTTCTATTTGGAGTGATGAAAAATTTTGGAAATTGATAGTGGTGATGGTTGTACAACATTGTGAATGTACTTAATGTCAATGAATTGTACACTTAAAATGGTTAAAATGGCAAATTTTATGTTATACATATATTTTACCACAATAAAATTTCTTATAGTAGGATATTAACTAATAGATATGAAAAGAAGGATGGAATTAGAAAGATAGCCAGTTGTCAACCATCACAGCACTAATTTATGCAAGAACTATCAACAGATGGTGAAAGTGGGATGAGCAATTGGATTTTACATAATCTCAAAGTATCACCCCACAAAATACTTATGAATAACAAAGGGAAAAATACATAAGTTTACAGTGGAGAAACCTAAAAGACACCATTTTAATCAAGAGATCAAAGTTAGCATAATAGAATAATAGAATAATCAATCAATCAAAATAATAGAATAAATCAATCCTGTATGCCACCCAATAGGAAGTCATGAGAACATAGAATCACTTCTGTGATTTTCTGGCCCCAAACCCATAACCTGGTCTAATCATGAGGAAACTCTGAACAAGCCCAAATTAAGGGTGGGGGAATTGGGGAGACACTGTTTAAGGGTACAGACTTGCAACTAATAGATAAATAAGTTCTGGAGATCTAATGCACAACGTAGTGATTGTAGTCAACAATACTGTATTATAAATTTCAAAATTGCTAGGAGACTAGATCTTAACTGTTCTCAACACGAAAAAGAAATAATAATGATGTGACATGATAAAGATGTTAGCTAAACTACTGTAATAATCATATTGCAATACATAAGCGTATTGAACCAACACATCATACACCTCAAACTTACACAATGTTATATGTCAATTATGTCTCAAAAAATTTTTTTTTAATTTACAAAAAGCAAATTGTCATGTTCTACAAAACGACTGGTCTATAATCTTTAAAATTGCCAAAGTCATGAAAGTCAAGGTAAGAATAAGAAAGTGTTTCAGACTGAAAGAGACTAGAGACTAGGTGCAATCTTAGATTGAAGCCATTTTGTATAAAGGGCAGTATTGAGAAACTTGAATGGGGTCTCTGCCCAAAGGGTATACAGGAGTTCCTTGTACTATTCTAGTAACATTTCTATAAATATGAAATTGCTTGAAAAAGTTTTAAAGCCTAGGGCCGGCCCCGTGGCTTAGTGGTTGAGTGCGCGTGCTCCGCTGCTAGCGGCCTGGGTTCGGATCCCGGGCGTGCACTGACACGCCGCTTCTCCGGCCATGCTGAGGCCGCGTCCCACATACAGCAACTAGAAGGATGTGCAGCTGTGACATACAACTATCTACTGGGGCTTTGGGGGAAAAATAAATAATAAATAAAATTAAAAAAAAAAAGTTTTAAAGCCTAGAAGAGTCCCTAGCATATAATTGGTAATATATAAATATTTGTTGAATTAAGTTCTACATTATAACACAGAATTTGGGGGAAACATAAGACCAATCTCACAAGTAGGTACAATTTATGGAGCCCTAGGAACACTCTCTAACATCCAAATATATCTTTGTTATCAATTCACTCTGTGATAATAAAGACTGAAGTAGGCACAGGCACTGAAATAGGGAGAAAGAATGGACAGGGGAGATAAAGCGGAAAAATAAAGAATTATCAACTCTGGAATTTTTATGAGACCCAGTCTGGGAAGCATGCTTTATTTATCCTATGAAATCTCTCATATCTCCAAATCCCAATAGAGAAAAATACTATGGCAGTGATATGATTAACTGCTGTCAACTTTGTCAGCGGGGAAAAAACTCATTTTTTCTTTCTTTTGTCACCTAGCATGAAATATGGAGGAAATATTATCAAAATGATTTAACAATAAAAAGGAAAGCAAAGAAATTTTAAGAGATCATCCTTTCTAGTGAAAAACAAAGGAAGCAACGTATTTCAAAGATCAGCTAAGTAAGAGTTCAAAGATCAAATATAATCTCTAAAGGGTTGCATGAAGTAGTAATGATTCTTCTTAGAACTTGATATAGCATATTTTCAAACTCTTGAAGAATAAACGCAGAGATTTCACTAACCATTTTGGGGAGCCTCATCAACATATCTTTACAGCGCAGTACACATGTAGATGCTCTTTGAAAATCCCCTTGAGCAATTGCCTGGGAAAGTGAAAAAATGTCAGTAATTGGTTAAAATGAAATAACAATCTATTTGTCTATAAGTCAATTTTAACATATTTTTAACTGGTGTTAACAAGTATTAATTTGTTTTCTAATCTTTTTAGCAACACTAGTTGGTCTAGCTAAACATAACAGCCAGCTCAAAATACAGAGAAATAAATGGTAAGAAGATTGGGTAACACAGAGTTGATACTGAATAACTGGGAGTCATTTACTTTTTCTGGAAATGCTGAAACTGGTGTACAATCACATAATGCCATGTTTCCTCAGCTTGAATAGCTCTTGTATTTATCTCCACATTAGAGGAAATTTTTAATGTTAAATAGCAGTCTTTTGTCCTAAAACAGGCTCACAATAACCTCATAGTCTGAACTGCTTTGAATCTCTGCTATGAAAGGCGGTTTAGTGCAATCCCATCTTGGGGCCAGAAGAGCTACTCTGATATTTATTATGTATAACCTTGAACCTTACTCACTCACAGCTTCAGTTTCCTCATCTATAAAATGAGGACACTGTAGTAGATTATCTCTAAGATTCCTTTCAGCTCTACCATTCTTTGACCGAACACCCTCAAGTGAACAAAAACATCAATCACACATTACTTGGGTGCTTGTAGAAGAGGCTTGTTTCAGTCATTTAAGAATTTAGATGACAAGGCATATTAAAAAAAAACGGCCCGGTGGCGCAAGCGGTTGGGTGCACGCGATCCGCTGCGGCGGCCCAGGGTTCGCCAGTTCGGACCCCGGGTGCGCACCGACGCACGGCTTGGCAAGCCATGCTGTGGCAGCATCCCATATAAAGTGGAGGAAGATAGGCACGGATGTTAGCCCAGGGCCGGTCTTCCTCAGCAAAAAAAAAAGAGGAGGATTGGCAGAAGTTAGCACAGGGCTGATCTTCCTCACACACACAAAAAAAACATTGACATATACAACAAAGTAATCTTATAAAGTACTTTGTAGGGGGAAAAATCTCTACGTTTGCTATTTTCTTTTCTCTTATGCAGTATCAAATATTCTCGTGCTTTGGATAAGGAAAGAATTGAGTAGAGAGATGAAAAGATGAAGAACATAAGAAGGTAGCTTCGCTTTAGTTTTCTCCTCTATCTACCTGCTGAATATTAAGCTAGACATCTTGCTGAGTAGATACCTTCTTCTAAGGCTTTGATACTAGATTTTGTAAAAGAGGAAAATAAATAGTAAACACAAGAGCCTCAAAAAGCCAAATCACAATTATCTATAGAGATTACAAAATAATATTCCCATCTATATGAATAAGTGTTTGATGAATACTTGCTGATTGATTCATTACTCAAGGTGGAGAAAATCTTATTATAAAAGAGAAATGCTGAGTGACAAACCTCATATCGGAGGATGATGCTTTCTGTTCTTATAACATATAAAACAATATAAGCCTTTAATTTGCTCAAAGAATCTATAAAGTGTCAATCATTAATCAGATTTTATCTTAGAGGAAATCATAACTCTAATAATTCCAGCTAGTTTTGAAAATTTATTCATGTTTTTGGGCCAGGAGTCAATATTTCAAACCCAAAGGATACAGAATTCAAGTAAAAGAAGTCTTAAAGAAGAGGCAGCATGCTATAGTGCTGTAGCAACGTTTGGTGAGCTTCAGACTCACCTGTGGAGCTTTTTGAAAATCACATGCCCAGGTCCCACCACTTGGAGATTCTGATTCATTAGGTCTCGGATGATGCCCAGCCTATACTGATGAGGTGAAAAGAGTATGGGCTTTGGATTCCCAGCTTTTCCACTTCTTTGCTCAGTGAGCTTAGGCAAGTCACAACCTCTCTGAACCTCAATTTCCATAATTGTAAAACAGGCACAGTAATGTCTACCACATAGAATTGATCTTATGAGGATCAAATGAGATCACAAGATATGAAAGCATTTTGTAAACTGTAAGGCAGTACACAAAAGTGTGAACAATTTTTGCAGTCAAAACTATCATCAGTGCCAAGAACTGTAATAAGGGAGGTTATTTGCTCTTATGTGGTACTCACTGCTAGTGAAGAGAGGAAACTTCTCTTAAATCATATCCTAGCAGATCTATAAAGTATTTTAACTTATACTGATGGATCAAGGAACTTAGGTTGGCCCTTCCTTAGAAGAGAGAAAAGCTCCAAGGTTGGATCTGAAGTGCTGCTCAACAGCATTGGATTATTACCATTATGCAAAGAATTAAATGCTAGACTGAACATCACCTAATATGCTACTAAGTGATGATGACAACACAATCAATACAAAGACAGAAAACTATGCTGAACGGATCCACTAAAAATTTATGCTAACTTCAACTGGACCCTCATTTCAGCTAAGCAATCAAAAATGTTACAGCTCCTAGTACCATGCCAAGTATAAAGTAGATGCTCAATAAAAATTAGTTTCCTTCTTTATTGATTTCCTTAGGACACTTCCCACATAGATGTTCAAGCCCTTTTTTATGCTTCAAGTGCTCCATAACATGCCACACCCTCCTACTATACCCCTCCCAAAAATTACTTTGCCTTCCATCTTAATAAAAAAAAAAAACTCATGTGCTCCCTTATCCAATATCTAATTCTCTTCTGCCATTTAAAATATCTATCTTACCCTATCTACCCTTTCCTTACCATAAAAAATTCACAATCTTCTTCATTTTCACACCATAGTTAGTTGCTCATCCTTTGTTTTTCTGTGGAACTTCATTCATATTTCTTTTAAAGCAATTACCCTGTTGTAATGCATCTGTTTACACATCTGTATCTCCCACAAAACTTACCTAAAGCTCCTATAGGAGAGGTACCACATACTAATGTTATTGATCATTTTATCTCTAGTGTACAGAGTATTGACTTATATAGCAGGCACTAAATAAATATTTACCCATCTATATACGCACTTGATCAGATTAATTTCCATCTCCTTCTGGTATATCAATTAACCCCCCCTCCTCTTTATCCAACTTCTCCAATCTTCTTCTCCCTGGTTCTTATATTCTACCTGTAATGTGTTCATATATACTCTATTTTGAAGATAACCTTCCTTTGACCATGCTTATCTCAGTAGCTACAACTCAATTTTTCTTCTTCCCATTGTCAGACATCCTGACAGAATATGCTATATTCATGGTTCTCAAATTTTAGCATAAGACAGAATCATCTGGAAGTCTTGCTAAAACACAGATTGTTAGGCTCTACCTCCAGAATTTCTGATTCACGGGGTTTGGGCTGGCATTGCATTTTTAACAGGTTCCCAGCTAATATTGATGCTGCTGGTCCAGGGACCACTCTTTCACAGCTCTAGACCAATCCTATACCAATAGTTCTGATTCTTCTTGGTCTCAGGAGCCCTATAACTCTTAAAATTATTGAGGAGTCAAGGAGATTTTGTTTATCTAGGTTATAGCTATCAATATTTAACATATTAAAAATTAAAACTGAAACTTTAAAAAGTATCTATTCATTGAAAAATGAATATAAATATTATGTTAATATAAATAACATATTTTTATGAAAACTAACTATATTTTCCCAAAAAAATTAGCAGAAGAGTACCATTGTATCACATTTTTACAAATCTATTAATGTCTGGTTTAACAGAACACTTGGATTCTCATAGCTGCTTCTGCATTA
The DNA here is from genome assembly GCF_020826845.1 of Diceros bicornis minor. Taxonomy (NCBI): domain Eukaryota; kingdom Metazoa; phylum Chordata; class Mammalia; order Perissodactyla; family Rhinocerotidae; genus Diceros; species Diceros bicornis. The sequence continues at coordinate 64,170,536 of NC_080781.1, forward strand.
TACCTATTGTAATGTTGTTTTGGTTGAAGTATATGAAGAAAATCCAGTCTCACACATATATGTAGCTGGAAAATAGTCTTTCCAGATAATTGTGGATATTCTTCTTTGACACAACACCAAAACTCAGCAAGTGGCAGTTTCTTAAAGGTTAGTTGCAATGTGAATTCTGGAACCATACCAAACAACTTTTCATACCCTGTTCATATTAAAACCTATGGATCTATCTTACACTTTGACTGGATCTCTTACCCATACATGATTTTGTAACAACATGAATTGGTAATTTGGAAAACACTGGCTCACTGAGTTATGTAGATAAACCAAAGGTTGACACATTCCATTATAACATGTCAAAAAAAAAATCACATTCATCCTCAGCACTCTTATTCAACATAGTATTGAAAGTTCCAGCCAGCACAATAAGGGTAGAAGAGGAAAGGAATAAAACTGTCTCTATCTGAGGATGACATGATAGTCTACATAGACAATTCCAAGGAATTTACAAAAAAAATTCTAGAACTAATAAGCGAGTTCAGCAAGGATACAGGATACAAGCTCAACATACAAAAATCAATTTTAGGAGAATCACTTCTAAAATGATGGATTAATGACCTCTGAAACTCCATGCCTCCAGAAAAAGCAATGAGAATACTGGCAAAAACTGTCAAAATGAACTTTTCAGAACTCTGGAAATTAAACAAGGGCTTGCAACAATCTGAGAAGTATTTACTCAAGAAAATCAGCGGATTTTTCTTGAATAAAAGAATCTCCATAAGACAGCCAGCTTTGTGCCATTTTAAATTGCTCATTTTTATCCCCCTCTCTCTAGCCCTGCAATAGCCCTGACAACCAGCAGACTGGGAACCTTATTAGCTGTGAAAAACAGCAGCTTAGCAGCCACTGGAAGGGACAGAAGGAGTCTGGAGGGGCCAAAAAAGCCCCATTCCCAGAGAATTGTCACAAGTTGAGCAGTCTGGCAGCTCCATGGAAAAGCTTCATTCACAGGGCTTTATTTATTTTTTTTACGTATAATTCACATACCATAAAATTCACCATTTTAAAGTGCACAATTCAGTGGTTTTTAGTATATTCACAGATCATGCAACCATCATCACTCTTCAATTCCAGAACATTTTCACCACCCCAAAATAAAACCCATTAGCAGCCACTCCCATCACCCTTTTCTCCCAGCCCCTGGCAACCAACACTCGACTTTCTATCTATATGGATTTGCCTACTCTGGAAATTTAATGTAAATAGAATCACAATACGTGGCCTTTTGTATCTGGCTTCTTTCACCTAGCAAAATGGTTTCAAAGTTCATCCATGTTGTAGCATGTATGAATATTTCATTTCTTTTATGGTTTGATAATATTCCATTGTATGGGTATCCTACATTTTGTTTATCCATTCATCAACTGATTGACATTTGGGTTGTTTCCATTTTGGAGCTATTATGAATAATGCTGCTATGAACACTTGTGTTTCAAGCATTTGTACGAACATATTTTTTTTTAATTTTATTTATTTATTTATTTATTTTCTCCCCCCAAAGCCCCAGTAGATAGTTGTATGTCATAGCTGCACATCCTTCTAGTTGCTGTATGTGGGACGCGGCCTCAGCATGGTCGGACAAGTGGTGCGTCGGTGCGCACCCGGGATCCGAACCCCAGGCCACCAGCAGCGGAGCGCGCGCACTTAACCGCTAAGCCACAGGGCCGGCCCTATGAACATATGTTTTTAATTCTCTTCTGTATATATATATACCTATGAGTGGAATTGCTGAGTCATATGGAAACTTCATGTCTAACTTTTGGAAGAACTTCCAAACTACTTTCCACAGCAGCTTCACCATTTTACATTTCCACCAGCAATGCATGAGGGTTCCAATTTTTCCATATCCTCATCAACACTTCTTATTTTCCATCTTTGTGATTATACATATCTGAGTGGGTGTGAAGTAGCATCTCATTGTGGTTTTGACTTGCATTTCCCTAATGAATAATAATGTTGAGCATCTTTTCATGTGCTTATTGGCCATTTGTTTATCGTCATTGGAGAAATGTATATTCAAGTCTTTTGCCCATTTTAAATTTGGGTTGTCTTTTTATTGTTGAATTCTCAGAGCTCTTTATATATTCTAGATGCTAGACAATTATCAGATGTATGATATGCAAATATTTTCTCTCATTCTGTGGGCTTTTCCACTTTCTTCATAATGTCTTTTGATGAACCAAAGTTTTAAATTTTGATTAAGTCCAACTTAGCAATTTTTTCTTTGCTTGTGCTTAAGGTGTCATATCTAAGAAATGGTTGCCTAATCCAAGGTCACAAAGATTTATACCTATATTTTCTTCTAAGAGTTTTATACTTTCAGCTCTTACTTTTAGGTATTTGACCATAAATGTGGGGGTTTATTTCTGGACTCTCAATTCTATTCAGTTGATCTATATGTCTATCCTTATGCCAGTACTACAATATCTTGATACTGTAGTTTTGTAGTAAGTTTTGAAATTAAGAAGTGTGAGTCCTCCAACTTTGTTCTTTTCCAAGATCTTTTTGTTCTTTTTCAAGATATTTTGGCTCTCATGAATACCTATATGAATTTTAGGAACCGTTTATCAATTTCTGCAAAAAATAAGGCATTTGGAATTTTGATAGGGATTGAATTGAATTGGTAGATCAGTTTTGGGGAATATTGCCATCTTAGCAATAGTATGTCTTCTGAGCCATGAATATCCAATATCTTGCCATTTATTTTGGTCTTAATTTCTTTCAACAATATTTTATAGTTTTCAGTGTATTAGTCTCGCACTTCTCTAGTTAATTTACTCCTAAGTATAATTCCTAAATAAAATTATCCCTTTTCTCAAATGACATGATCTTGTATATAGAATATCCTCAGAAATCCACAAAAAAAACTATTAGAACTAATAAACAAGTTCAGCCAGGTTACAGGGTACAAGATACAAAAATCTATTATATTTCTATCCACTAACAATGAGTAAACTGAAAATGAAATTAAAAAATCAATTCCATTTAAATTAACATCAAAAAATAAAATAATTAGGAATAAATTTAACAAAACAACTGCAAAATTTGCACACTAAAAACGACAAAACATTGTTGAAAGAAATTGAAGAAGACCCAAATAAATAGAAAGACACCCCATGTTCAATAATATTCGTGAGATGGCGATACTTCCTAAATTGAACTACAGATTCAATGCAATTCTCATCAAAATTCTAGATGGCTTTTTTGCAGAAGTTGACACCCTGAACTTAAAATTCATATTGAAATTTAAAGGATCCAGAATAGGCAAAACCATTTTGAAAATGAACAAAGTTGCGGGGGTCACACTTCCCTATTTCAAAACTTACTACAAAGCTATAGTAATCAAGACTGCAGTACTAACATAAGGATAGACATATAAATCAATGGAATAAAACTGAGAGTCCAGAAATAAACTCTTATATTTAGAGTCAATTGATTTTTAATAAGGGTGCAAAGATAATTCAATGAGAAAAGAATAATCTTTTTAAAAAATGGTGCTGGGACTGGATATCCAATGTAAAAGAATAAAGTTGGATACCTACCTCACACCATATGAAAAACTGACTCAAAATGAATCATTGACTTAAATGTAAAAGCTAAAAACTATAAAATTCTTAGACTGAGACTAACATATAGGAGCAAATATTCATGACCTTGGGTTAAGTTATGGTTTCTTAGATATGACAACTAAAGCACAAGCAACAAAAGAAAATAATAGTTGTCAATTCTCCCCAAATTGATATACAGGCTTAACACAATTCCTATCAAAATTCCAGCAAAAACGTTTTGTAAATGTAGACAATATTATTCTAAAATTTATATGTAAAGGCACAGGAATTAGAATAACTAAAACAATTCTGAAAAACAATAACAAAATGGAAAGAATCACTCTACCCAATTTCAAGAATTACTTTATAGCTACAGTAATCAAAACAGTGTGGTATCAGAAGAAAGACAGACCCATATATTAAAAGGAAAGAATCAAGATCCCAGAAATAGATCCACCCACACAAGTATGGCCAACTGATATTTGACAAATGTGCAAAAGCAATTCAATGGTGGAAGGATAGTCTTTTCCACTAATGGTGCTAGAGCAATTGTATATCCATAAATAAAAAAAGGAACTTCAATGTAAACCTCACACTTTATACAAAAATTAACTCAAAATCGATCACAGATGTAAACGTAAAAGGTAGAACTATAAAACTTTAGAAGAAAATATAGGAGAATATCTTTCAGATCTAGGGCTTGGTAAAAAGTTTTGAGACATGACACCAAAGGCAGAATCCATAAAAGAAAAAAATCAATTGGACTTCATCAAAATTAAATACTTTTGCTCTGCAACCCTATTAAAGGGATGAAAGACAAGCTACAGACTAGAAGAAAATATTTACAAATACATATTTGACAAAAGACTCAAATCTAGAATATATAATTCTCAAAATTCAACAGTAAAAAAATCAATCTAATTAGAAAATGGACAAGAAAAATGAACATACATTTCACCTAAGAGAACATACAGATGGCAAATAAGTGCATGAAAAAAATGTTCAACATCATTAGCCATTAGGGAAGTGCAAATTAAAATGATGATGAGATATCACTACACAGCTAATAGAACAGCTAAAATAAATTAATCACAATACCAAATGCTGGGAAGGATGCAGATAATGGGATCTCTCATACATTGCTGGTGGGAATTAAAATGGTACAGCCTCTCTAGAAAACAGCTTGGCAATTTCTTAAAAAATAAACCACTAAAGATACACTAACCATATGACCCAGCAGTTGTACTCCTGGGCTTTTTACCCCATAGAAATGAACATTTATATCCACACAAAAACCTGTACACAGATGTTCATACCAATTTTATTTACAATAGCCACAAACTGGAAACAATCCAAATTCCTCAATAGCAAATAGCTAAACAAACTGTGGTATATCCACGCCATGGAATTCTACTTACAAATAAAGAACGAACTATTGATACACAAAACTTAGATGTCAAAGGAATTACGCTAAGTTTAAAAAGCCAGTATCAAAAGATTACATACTATATAATTCCATTTATATAACATTCCCAAATGACAAAATTATAAAGATGGAAAATAGGTTATTGGTTGCCTGGGATTGGGGATGGCGGAATAGGTATGACTACAAAGGGGAAGCACGAGGGATCTTTGTGGTAATGGAACTGCTCTGTATCTTGATTGTGGTGGTGGTGGTGGTAGTTACACAAATTTATCCATATGATAAAACTATATAGAACTGTAGACACATACACAAGTTCACGTAAAACTGGTGTAATAGGAATAAGATCTATGGATTGTACCAATGTCAATTTCCTGGTTTTATAATGTACTATATTTATGAAAATGTTACCACTGAGGAAAACTGGGTGAAAGGTACACCAGAACTCTTTACTATTTTTGCAACTTCTTGTGAATCTGTAATTATTTCAAAATAAAAAGTTTTTAAAACTCACATAAATTAATATCACCATCAATTTCATCAGAAAAGTCTAAGTATCTGGAAGCTATCAAGCTCATGGTAGAGGTAAAAGTTTTCCAAAGTTATAATTTTTACTTACAAGCTTAAATTTTATCACTGGCAACAAATACCGTTAGGTGCTTTCCTTGAAGTCACATTCTCACTTCATTCATTTTTAATGAAAATGTCTGCTAACTACCCAAGACTGAATGAACAAAGTTTATCTGTCAGTCACTCTTTCCAGTAAAAATGGTGTTCTGTGAAAACAGAAGTAGGTACTTCAGCTTCCAAGTCAAACAATCACATAAGGGCGTTTCTTCAAGACAATCACCGTACTTTAATATGCAGCAGAAGTGCTCTGTGAGTGCTTCCCTTTTCATTACATAGAATATTAAAATGATATGTAGTACTCAAGGGTCAAGATTTAATAAAATTAATCATTTTTACTGTTCCATTTTTACTATTACACAAAATACCCCCAAAGGTATTTTTAAGTAAAACTGGCATTCTTTTTACGGCAAGTGTGTAGCAGTGAAGAATACAGTGACTACTAGTCAAGAGTGTGCCACTGTCTTAATTCATGTTAAAGTGCCACCATTGCTTTTGCACCACCAGTACAAACGCCAATATAGCAAAGGCAAATCACTTAGAATTATTATGGAAACAGTTTCGACCTCACAGACATCTCCACCATACTAACTTCTTCCATTGCCTCACCATCCACTCAGCCCTTAAACTCCTACAGTCTGTCTTCCACTTTTACCTCGCTATTAAACTGTTTTCTATGGTCACTATTGTCTTCCTAAATGCTAAGTCCAATATCCTTTTCTCCAATCTCATTTTCCTTTATTTCTCTGACGCATTGGCCACTGCTGATCATCCCTTTTTCCTTGAAAAGTTCTTCTCTTTTCATACATGACTCACTGTTCTAGTCCTCCTTCATCTCTGGTATGTCATGTCTTTGTTTGCTCTACTTTTTACTACATCCCTCCCAACACATAAATGTTTGTGAAATGAATCGGCTTTCTTATTATCTTCCCTTTCCTGCCTCCAAGGACCAAATGATTCAGTCCTTCTCACTGATCATAAATGCTTGCTTACTTTATAATATCTCCTATATCTGCCCCCTTCCTTCCCATTCTCATTGCTACTGCTATAGTCCAGCTCTCATCATTTCAAGCTTACACTATCCTCCATTCTGTTCACTTTTTCAATCCACCTTAAACACTATTGCCAGGTTACTCTTCACTTGGTGCCACCTCACCTCTTCCCAAAAAACCTTCAACCATCCCACTGCCTTTAGGAAAACATCAAAAGTATTTTTTCAGAGAGGTATATTTAGGCCTTCTCAACTTGGCCCAACTTTTTTCTCTAAACTTAGTCCTTACTATGCCCTTGCACAAACACTTTCCTTTGAATAAACTGGTCACTCAACATTCCTTAAACAAGACATGCACATTTCTGCCCATATGACTTTGCTCATGCTCAAGCCTTTGCTCTGCCTAGAATATTCTGTGCCCTCTTCCCCACTTTTCTAAATCTATTCCTTCCTTCAAGGCCAAATCATGTCCTAAATCCTTTGTGCATCTTCCTTTACAGCCCAGCCCACGATGATCCTCCCCCTTCTTACACTCTTACGGTACTTGTCTATGCCAGTGTTTCTCAATCTTTCATATCTTATATACTACTACCACTCTTTTTGGGAGGATGAAGAGGTTAGAGAAGGATAATAGGAGAGCAGATTCCTTTGTACAACACCCATTTACATATTATCTATTACATGCCAAGCACCATGCTAGATGATGACAATGTAAAGATTAATTTTTTATGTCACTGCTTTTTTGTTGTTGAGGAAGATTCACCCTGAGCTAACATCTGTTGCCAATCTTCCTCTTTTTCTTTTTGCTTGAGGAAGATTTGCCCTATGCTAACATCTGTGCAAATCTTCCTCTATTTTGTATGTGGGTCACCGCCACAGCATGGCTGCCAACGAGTGGTGTAGGTTCGTGCCTGGGAACCGAACCCAAGGCACTGAAGCAGAGCGCGGCAAACTTAACCACTATGCCATGGAGCCGGCCCCAATGTTACTGCTTTTTTAACTAGTAGGAGAGATAGCGGACCAGGGCCCTTAGAACAGTAGAGAAAGTGAGCTTTCCACTTGGCTTGCATCTCCAGGACACCCTCCATCATAGTCATTATGGATAAGCTCATGGCTCCTGCCTCTGTGTGACCTTGCCAGCTTCTACAAGTGGTCTTACCCTAGTAAAGAGGGAAGGAAGTATAAACACAACACATGACCCTTGCATCTACAGATGATAGGACAGCAGAAAGAGGCACTGCCAACAGACAAGGGAAATGGGAAATTAGGAGAAACACCAAGATCTATAGTTTCTTCTACAATGCTAAAAGATTACAGATGGATAATCTGTGGCTCAAGGGTAAAGAGAAGAGGGAGTTGGTGTCAAGATGGTGGCATAGGTGGACTCTGAACTCACCTCCTCCCATGGACACAACAAATTGACAGCTACTCTTGGAATAATTAACCCTGAAAGAGAACTGAAAACTGGATAAAAAGAACCCCCACAACAAGAGACAGTCCTGACTGAGATGGAAGAGCCAGATATTCCTCTCTGGAGAGAAAAAAAAAGCCACCTTCACAAGCCACAGTGCTTCACGGCTGCCCAGGAGCAATCCAAAGGTATGCAGCCTTCCCTGGAGGAGTGGGGGACCTGAGCGGGGGAGCATTTCTGCTATAAGCATCTTTTGGTCCCAGCACAACCGAGACGAGTGTCATAGTGTCTGGCTGTGCTGGCTACTAACAGCAGTGGGAATACCCCCAGAAAAGCTATCAGACATAAGGATAAAAAATCTGGATCTTAAAGGGCCCACATACAAATTCACCCATTTCAGAAGGCAACCTAAAATCACCAGAAAGAAAGGTGCATAGTCCTTTGGTGAAAAGAGGCTCACCTGATACGCTCTGGGTGCATCTCAGTGAGAGGTGAGACCTCTCCAGGGACTGAGACATTGGCAGCAGCCATTATTGTGACCTAGTATGGGCATGCTGACATAGACGCTGGCAGACGCCATTGGAGTTCTTCCGTGGCCTGCTAGCCCAGGGTGGCCCCCACCCACTAGAGCACTGATTTAATCCAGCTCAGTTAGGGCAGGCAGCCTGCCCTAGGGATTGGCTCCACCCAATAGCAAGCCTTCGAGCAACTGGTAGACATGCATAGGCTGGGTGCCTGCAACGTCTGAAGCCAGGCAAGTGGGTCCACCTCTGTGGGGCAGAGTGGGCGCAAGGAGCGGGTGGAGTGTGGGAGGCCTCAGCAGTGGGGTGACTGGGTCCGCTTCAGGGGGTCAGGGTGCACACACGGGACAGGACTGTGTTGACGGGGTATGTGGCCCTGTGGGTAGTGGGGCTTGTCAGTTACAGAAGACTTGTGCTTCTCAAACAGCCACATAGGGGATAGGCTCCCCACTTCCAAAGCCTGAAGCAATTAGGTGCTCCCATGCCTGGGGCCAGTCCCATTAAGCTACAATCCTGAGACAGCTGACAAGAACCTTGTAGGCTGGAGGTCTACAGCAATTGTAAACCCCTAAGCCTAACAACCAGTCATGCTAGGGGCCTACTCACTTAAAAGAAAAACCGCAGAAGGAATGTGCTATTAGACCTTACAGCCAACTGTGCTGGGTCCCCCAACATGCGGTAAAGTGACTGAATAATCCATAGCAGCCACATGCAGCTGAGCAATACAATCAGCTGGCCAGGGTGACAGCACAGCCTTCCTGGGCGCCTGCAGCAAAAGCAACCCTGCCACAACAGAAGGACACATGTAACCCACACAGGGGTCACTCCTGGAACATCTGGAACTGGTGACGAGAGGGAAGCATACTGCTGGGCCTCAAAAGGAATCTCTTATATAAGGCAACCTCTCCAAGATAAGGAGACATAGCTGACCTACCTAATACATAGATATAAGCACAGAGAAAGAGGTAAAATGAGGAGGCAAAGGAATATGTTCCAAGTAAGGGAACAGGACAAAACTCCAGAAAAAGAACTAAATGAAACAGAAATAAGAACCTACCTGACAAAGAGTTCAAACAAAAAGTCATAAGGATGCTTACTGATCTTGGGAGAAGAATGGATGAACTCAGTGAGAACGTCAACAAAGAATTAGAAAATATAAAATAGAACCAATCAGAAATGAAGAATACAGTAGGGGAAATGAAAAATTCACTAGACGGACTCAAAACCAGAGTAGATGATACAGAAGAACAGATCAGCGAGCTGGATGAAAGACTAGAGGAAATCACCCAAGCTGAACAGATAAAAGAAAGAAGAATTAAAAAGAACGAGGACAGTCTAAGTGACCTCTGGGACAACATCAAATGCACTAACATCCATGTCATAGGTGTCCCAGAAGGAAAAGAGAGAGACAAAGGGGCAGAGAATCTATTTGAAGAAATAATAGCTGAAAACTTTCCTAACCTAAGAAAGGAAACAGACATCTAGGTAGGTGAAGCACAGAGAGCATCAAACAAGATAAACCCAAAGAGGCCCACAGCAAGACACATCTTAATTAAAACGCACAGAATTAACGATAAAGAGAGAATCCTAAAACCTGCAAGAGAAAGGCAACAAGTTACATACAAAGGAAACCCCATAAGGGTATAAGCTGACTTCTCAGCAGAAACCTTACAGGATAGATAGAGTGGCATGATATATTTAAAGTGGTAAAAGGAAAAAACCGACAGTCAAGAACACTCTACCTGGCAAGATTATCATTCAGAATAGAAGGAGATATAAAGAGTTTCCCAGACAAGCAAAAATTAAAGGAGTTTCTCACCAAGAAACTAGTCCTACAAGAAATGCTATAGGGATTTATTTAAAGGGGAAAGAGAAGACCACAAATAGGAAAAAATTATCTATTTACATGATAAGAGGGTAATGGATACAAACGCACAAACAAGAGGTTAGATATGGGATCAAAAACATAAAATGTGGGAGGAGGGGAGTAAAGAGTAGAGCTTTTAGAAAGAGGTCACACAAAAGAGATCATCAATTCAATACAGATTGCTATATATTTAGGTTATTATATATGAACTTCATAGTAATCACAAATCAGAAACCTATAATAAATACACAAAAAACTAAGAGAAAAGAACCCAAATATAATACTAGAGAAAGTCATCAAACCACAAGGGAAGAGAGCAAGAGAAGAAAGGAACAGAGAAGAAGAACTAAAACACCCAAAAAAAAGTAACAAAATTGCAATAAGTACATACTTACGAATAGCTACTTTAAATGACAATGGACTAAATGCTCCAGTCAAAAGCCATAGGGCGGCTGATGGGATAAAAAAATAAGACCCATATATATGCTGCATACAAGAGACACACTTCAGACCTAAACACACTCACAAACTGAAAGTGAAGGGTGGAAAAAGATAATCCATGTAAATGGCAATGAAAAGAAAGCTGGGGTAGCAATACTTAGATCAGACAAAATAGACTTTAAAACAAAAACTGTAACAAGAGACAAAGAAGGGCACTGCATAATCATCAAGGGAACATCCAACAAGAGGATATAACAGGGCCAGCTCCATGGCTTGGCAGTTGGGTGCGCGCGCTCTGCTGCTGGCGGCCCGGATTCGGGTCTCAGGCGCGCGCCGACGTGCCGCTTCTCTGGCCATGCTGGGGCCGCATCCCACATGCAGCGGCTGGAGGGATGTGCAGCTCTGACATGCAACTGTCTACTGGGGCTTTGGGGAAGAAAAAAAGGAGGAGGATTGGCAATAGATGTTAGCTCAGAGCCGGTCTTCCTCAGCAAAAAGAGGAGGATTAGCATGGATGTTAGCACAGGGCTGATCTTCCTCAAAAAAAAAAAAAAAAGAGGATATAACACTTGTAAATATCTATGCACCCAACATAGGAGCACCTAAATATGTAAAGCAATTATTAACAGACACAAAAGGAGAAATAGACAGTAACACAATAATAGTAGGGGACTTTTAACACTCCACTTACACCAATGCATAGATCATCCAAACAGAAGATCAACAAGGGAACATTATCCTTAAATGACATATTTGACCAGTTGGACTGAGTAGATATATACAGAACACTCCACCCCAAAACCGAAAAATACACATTCTTTTCAAATGGACAAGGAACATTCTCCAGGACTGGTCACATATTAGGCCACAAAACAAGTCTCAATAAATTTAAGACGACTGAAATAATACCAAGCATCTTTTCCGACCACAATGGTATGAAACTAGAAATCAACTACTGAAAGAAAATCAGAAAATCCACAAACATGTGGAGATTAGACAAAATGCTACTGAACAATGATTGGGTCAATGAAGAAATAGAAGGAGAAATCAAATACCTGGAGACAAATGAAAATGAACCTACAACATGCCAGAATTGATGGGATACAGCAAAAGTAGTTCTAAGAGGGAAGTTTATAGCAACACAGGCCTACCTCAACAAACAAGAAAAATCTCAAATAAACAATCTAACAGTGCACCTAAAGGAACTGGAAAAGGAAGAACAAAGACCAAAATCAGTAGAAGGAAGGAAATAATAAAAATCAGAGCAGAAAAAATTAAATAGAGACTAAAAAAAAATAGTAAAATTCATTGAAACTAAGAGCTGGTTCTTTAAAAAGTTAAACAAAATTGACAAACCTTTAGCTAAATTCACCAAGAAAAAGACAGAGAAGGCTCAAATAAATAAAATCAGAAATGAAAGAGGAGAAATTACAATGGATGCCTCAGAAAAACAAAAGATTGTAAGAGACTACTATGAAAAGCTCTACACCAACAAACTGGATAATCTAGAAGAAATGGATAAATTCTTAGAATCATATAACCCTCCAAAACTGAATCAAGAAGAAATAGAGAATCTGAATAGACCAATCACCAGTAAGGAGATCGAAACAGTAATCAAAAACCTCCCGAAAAATAAAATTTCAGGATCAGACAGCTTGCCTCGTGAATTCTACCAAACATTGAAAGAAGACTTAATACCTATCCTTCTCAAACTCTTCCAAAAAACTGAAGAGGAGGGGAAGCTTCCTAACTCATTCTACAAAGCCAACACTACCCTGATTCCAAAACCAGACAAGGACAACAGAAAAAAAAGAAAATTACAGGCCAATATCATTGATGAACATAGAAGCAAAAATCCACAACAAAATACTAGCAAATTGAATACAACAATACATTAAAAAGATCATACAACATGATCAAGTGGGATTTAATCCAGGGATGCAGGGATGGTTTGACATCCACAAATCAATCAACGTGATACACCACATTAACAAAATGAAGAATAAAAATCAGATGATCATCTCAATAGATGCAAAGAAAGCATTTGACAAGATACAGCATCCATTTATGATAAAAACTCTGAATAAAATGGGTATAGGAGGAAATTACCTCAACATATTAAAGGCCATAAAAGACAAACTCACAGCTAATATCATTCTCAATGGTGAAAAACTGAAAGGTATCCCTCTAAGAACAGGAATCAGACAAGGATGTCCACTTTCACCATTCCTATTTAACATAATATTGGAAGTCCTAGCCAGAGCAATCAGGCAAGAAAAAGAAATAAAAGAGATCCAAATTGGAAAGGAAGAAGTGAAACTGTCACTATTTGGAGATGACATGATTTTATACATAGAAAACCCTAAAGAATCCACCAGAAAACTTTTAGAAATAAGACACGAATACAGTAAAGTTTCAGGATACAAAATCAACATACAAAAATCAGTTGTGTTTCTATACACAACGAAGTAGCAGAAAGAGAAATTAAGAATACAATCCCATTTACAACTGCAACAAAAAAAATAAAATACCTAGGAATAAACTTAACTAAAGAGGTTAAAGATTTGTACACTGAAAACCAGAGAACATTGTTGAAAGAAACTGAAGAAGACACAAAGAAATGGAAAGATATTCCATGTTCTTGGATTGGAAGAATTAATATAGTTAAAATATCCATACTTCCTAAAGCAATCTATAGATTCAACACAATCCCCATCAAAGCCCCAACAACATTTTTCACAGAAATAGAACAAAGAATCCTAACATTTATATGGAACAACAAAAGATCCCGAATAGCCAAAGGAATCCTGAGAAAAAAGAGCAAAGCTGGAGGTACCATACTATCTGAATTCAAAATATACTACAAAGCTATAGTAAACAAAACAGCATGGTACTGCCACAAAAACAGACACACAGATCAATGGAACAGAATCAAGAGCACAGAAATAAACCCACAGATCCATGGACAGTTAATTTTCCACAAGGGAGCCAAGAACATACAATGGAGAAAGGAAAGTCTCTTCAATAAATGGTGCTGGGAAAACTGGATAGCAACAGGCAAAAGAATTAAAGTAGACCAGTATCTTAGACCATACACAAAAATTAACTCAAAATGGATTAAAGACTTGAATATAAGACCTGAAACCATAAAACTTCTAGAGAAAAACACAGGCAGTACACTCTTCGACATCGGTCTTAGCAACATATTTTCAAGTACCATGTCTGACTGGGCAAGGGAAACAATAGAAAAAATAAACAAATGGGACTGCATCAAACTAAAAAGCTTCTGCACAGCAAAGGGAACCATCAACAAAATGAAAAGACAACCTAACAATCGGGAGAAGATATTTGCAAACCATATATCTGATAAGGGGTTAATCTCCAAAATACATAAATAACTCATACATCTCAACAACAAAAAAACTAACAACCCAATTAAAAAATGGGCAAAAGATCTGAACAGACATTTCTCCAAAGAAGATATACAGATGGCCAACAGGTACTTGAAAAGATATTCCACATCATTATCAGTGAAATGCAAATCAAAACTACAATGAGATATCACCTCACACCCGTCAGAATGGCTATAATTAACAAGACAGGAAACAACACGTGTTGGAGAGGATGTGGGGAGAAGGGTACTCTCATACACTGCTGGTGGGAGTGCAAACTGGTGCAGCCACTATGGAAAACAGTATGGAGATTCCTCAAAAAATTAAGAATAGAACTACCATACAATCCAGCTATTCCACCGCTGGGTATTTATCCAAAGAACATGAAAACCCGAATGCGTAAAGATACATACACCTCTACGTTCATTGCAGAATTATTCACAATAGCCAAGACTTGGAAGCAACCTAGGTGCCCATCAAGGCACAAATGGATAAAGAAGATGTGGTATATATACACAATGGAATACTACTCAGCCATAAGTAACAATGAAATTCAGCCATTTGTGACAACATGGATGGACCTTGAGGCTATTATGCTAAGTGAAATAAGTCAGATGGAAAAAGTCAAATATGAGTATGATCTCACTCATAAGTAGAAGATAAAAAGAATAACAAACAGTCACATAGAGACAGAAATTGGATTTGTGGTTACCAGAAGGGAAGGTGGAAGGGACGGGGGTGAAAGGGATGATTAGGCACATGTCTGTGGTGATGGATTGTCATTAGTCTTTGGGTGGTGAACATGATGTAATCTATACAGAAATCGAAATATAATGATGTACACCTGAAATTTAAAAAAAAAAAAGCAAATTTAATGAAGAGAAATTACTTTTGTTCCGCAGCAAAAAAAAAAAATCAAGGAAGCAAAAATAAAAAGTCCAAAACAATTAAAATCAGGCACATCTATTTCCACAATAAATATGAAGGTATTAAATGCAAGAAAAAAAAAAAAAGGAGGAGTAAGCAGAAGATTATCCATCACCCAGCAGGAGGATATAGAGATTGAGGAAAAGTAAATTGTTAACAATTGTTATGAAGACCTTGTGACCACCTTAGACACAGTCTGTGCTCCGCCTCATCTAAGACACTCATTTGGCACTTATATTTTCCTTTTATCATTTTTTAAAAATGAATTTATAGCCTAACTTCCAAACTAGCTTATAATTTTCTGGAGGCGAATGACTTTACCTTACAACTCCACTCATATATAGCACTGAACACTGCATGTAGATAATTATCTGCACTACTCTTATGGTACTTAATTCTTTCTATCTTGAGTATGCATTCTTTATCTCACCAACTAAACTGTAATCTCCTTGAGGATAGGATATGTGATTATTTGCATTCCCCTCCCCCATACAGCCTAGCATAGTACTCTGTTCATAGAAGATACTCATTGTCTGTTGAATAATTTAAGAAATAATAAATTAATAAAGAAATTATACAACCAGTTCAATGGTAAATGCCTAGAGAAAGATAATGCCTATAAGATCTCAGAATATCTCAGAAGCTCTACTGGGACAGAGAAAACTCATTAGTAAACACCACTGTTAACTGGTTCATAAACATGTTTTCTGCCAAGCAAATATCAACAAAACCTACGGCCCTAATGGTAAGAATATCTTCCAGATGAAAAATTTACTTACAGCAGAATTAGTCTTCATTTCAACTTTTGAAGATGTCATCACAAATCAAAGTCAAGAATTATTATATAGTTCTCATTATTGAACATAACTACTAAAACTTTCAGCAAGCTAAAGGAGATACCATTTAGATATCAACATCCACAACACTGAAGAAATGTGACAAGATTTTCCGGAATCATAGAATCTTTGTGTTAAGAAGGGACTTAAGAGTCATCTAGTCCAATTTCCTACCTAATAAAGCAATCCTTTCTACAATATATAATTCTTAGGATGTTCACACCTTTGCTTGCAGTCTTTCAGTGACAGTAGGCTTACCATCTTGCAACAAAGCTATTCCATTATTGGATTACTATCACTGATAAAAGGTTTCTTTACACTGAGCCCAAACCTGTCTTCCTATAATTTCTACCCATTGGTCTTAGTTCTATCCTGTGGAGTTTAATTCTTGTTTGATATGATAGTCCTCAAAATATTCCTACTGTCTTCTTTTTTTCCAGGCAGACATCCCTATATCCTCCAAATATTTTTCACATGATACATTTTCCCACTATTCCAACGATTTTAAACTGTGATGCCTAGACTGATCACAATACTCAAGATATGAACTAACTACTGTAGAATGCCTACCAAGATCTTGGAACTATATATCTATTAGTATAGCCTAAGATTGTGCTAACTTTTTTTGCAGCTACATCACATCGCTGATTTAAGCTTGAGCTTGGAGACAATTAAAACACATAAGTCTTTTTCACATGAATTACTATAAAGCCAAAGTACCTCTGTCACAATGTAATATATAGACAGCTGATCTCTTAAATATCGGATTCTTATAGCCTCAGAGAAGTTAAGTGACAGCTCAAGGTCACAGAGCAAGTTGGTAGAAGAGTTAGGATGTAAGACTAAGACATGTGGCACTTCATACCAGTTTTTAGTAGTTGCATTAAAGTAACCCACAAAGGATATTAACATTAAAAGGCAACACAAAATTACCAAAAGAGGGTTCTCTCTTTTATATAGTCAACCTAATTTGTAGGGTAGGGAGCGTTAGACTGAAAGTCAGAAAATCTTGGTTCTGGTCTTAGATCTTCAGCTAACTCACATCCTCTCTCTGAACCTCAGTTTCATCATTTAAAAAATAAGAAGGAATTAAATAAAACCTAAATAAATAGGAAGACACCCCATATTCATGGATCAGAACACTTAATATTATTAAGATAGCAACAGTCCTCAAATTGATCTACTGATTCAACACTATCCCTATCAAAATCCCAGGTGGCTTCTTTGCATAAATCGACAAGCTTATCCTAAAATTCATATGAAAATGCAAGAGAATATCCAAAATAATCTTGAAAAATAACAAAGTTGGAGGACTTATGCTTTCTGATTTCAAAACTTACTACTTACTACATAGCTAGTGTAATCAAGACAGTGTGGTATTGGCATAAGGACAAACATATAGATCAATGGAATAGAATCAAGAGTCCAGAGTACACCCTCACATTTATGATCAACTGATTTTTGACAAGGGTGCCAAGACCATTCAATGGAGAAAGAATAGTCTTTTCAACAAATGATGCTGGGACAACTAGATAGCCACATGCAAAAGAACAAAGCTGGACCCCTACCTCACGCCATAGCCAAAAATTAACTTGAAATGGATCATAAACCTAAAAGTAAGAGTTAAAACTATAAACTTCTTAGATATGGAGAAATTAGAGCCCTCATACACTACTCGTGGGAATGTAAAATGGTGCAGCCACTGTGGATAACAGTCGGGCAGTTTCACAAAAGGCTAAACATAGAGGTACCGTGATATTCAGCAATTCTACTCCTAGGTATATATCCAAGAGAAATAAAAACATGTACACAAAAAAATCTGCACACGAATGTTCACAGTAGACTTATTCATAATAGCCCAAAGTTGGAAACAACTCAAATGTTCATCAGTGGATGAATGGATAAACCAAATGTGGTATACCCGTACAGTGGAACATTATTTGTGAAAAGATGAAGTATTAATACATGCTACAACACAGATGAACCTTGAAAACATGCTAAGTGGAGAACCTAATCACAAAAGACCACTTCTTGTATGATTTCATTTATATGAAATATCCAGAATAGGTAAATCTATAGAGACAGAAGGTAGATTAGTGGTTGCTAGGGCTGGGGTCAGGAGGAATGGAGAGTGACTGCTAATGAGTAGGGGATTTCTTTCGGGGGTGATGAAAATGTTTTAAACTTAGATTGTAATGAAGGTGCACAATTCTGTGAATATACTAAAACCATTGAATTGTACATTTTAAATGTGTGAATTTTATAGTATATGAATCATATCTCAATAAAGATGTTAAAAAATAAAAATAAGAGGATTATACTACATGATTTTTAAAGTCTCTTTCATTTCTAAAATTATATAATTACAGAGAACAAACTCATCACAGCTTACAATTTGTCAGCTGAAAATGCACATCTAACTGCATGGTGACAAAAGAAGGAAACTCACAAGCCAAGCAGAGATAAAGTACAACTTTGAACACTGATAGCAGCAGACTTTTAGAAAACATCAGCAAACAACTCAGAACAATCACAAATGAGAACTCAAGCTCTTTTCAGGCAAATATTTTAGGCAGACTATGAACGTAAGAGTCACAGAGACATGTGTTTCAAGTAGAGGCTACTGCCATAAATAAATGACAGACATTACAGGTAGTGGTTAAAAATTATGTTTAGTTATATATCAGTCTTTCCAACCTCATCCACTCCCACACAGATACCAATCACCATTAGTGATGTTACCTTCATACATAAAACAGAGATAAAAATGGTCAAATATAATACCCTATGGAAGACAAATGACACCTGACTTTCTTCTAATAGGTTACATCTCATCACTTTTTCATTTGCATATACAAAGTACCCCACTGTGAGGCCCTGGTGACTACGATACCTACTGACTCTGCTTGGTAAGAAAGCACTTTGAAAAGGTTCCTCTCCACAGCAATCTTCTGCATAGTCATGTGGTCCTCAGTGGAGCTCCTTTGCATTAATTTGACATATAATTGCTCCAGACCCTGGAAAATAAAACCAGAATACAATGTAATGATGAGAATAACCACAACTGTTACTAATAATTGCCATGGCTAAAAATCAATGGTAACTTACAGCAATGGCAACTTGAAAAAATTCATCAGCGGTCACAGCATTTCCAACACAAAGCCACCCTTTTCCTGTTTTCATATTCATCTGGAAGAGAGAAGTTAGAAAATAGTTTTTAAAAATTCATACCTCCTCCAAACTGGTTGAGGAGAGTATTGGAGAAAATATTTAAGCTTCTATCCATATTCAGTAGTGTAATCCACAGAAAACAAAAAAGTAACACCATTTATTAGAGTTCTGTATTCTGCTCTGAACTCCATACTGTAAGAAAAATGGTCTTAAGAAAAGCAATAATAAAAAATTAATAGACTTGAAAACACATCTTCTAAGGAAATATTAAAAGAAAACATTGGGATAATTTAGATAGGAAGAGAAAGGTCTGAAAAATGAATGCTTCACATACTTGAACAAAGTTATATGATAAGCCTTAGACTATAAGTCAACACACCCTGGGTTCTAGTTTTTAATTACATCTCTAATAAAATTTTTATTTACCCAATAAATGTTTATTAATTATCCTTTACATGCCAGGCACCCTGAAGAAGCTCACAGTATTGTAATTAACAGACATCTAAATAAATAGTTGGTATGTAATATGCACAAATGCTGCGGAAGCAAACAAGGACTGAATCAAGATGGACGATTGAGCACACACTACAGCCACCCCTTCTACTATAAATTCCTAGAAATGATGTGTGTGTGTGTGTGTGTATATATATATATATATATATGTATGTATATACTATAAATATAGTATACATAAATTTTACTATAAATTTTATATACTATAAATCCCTAGAATATTCTCTAGAAATAAGAGAAAATATATACATATTTTTCTTATTCAGTACGAGTCCTGGAAAACAAGGGACATTTTCAGTTGACCTGAAATTATGAGGAACCTCTGAAAAATAGACAGCAAATGGGATGAGGCAAAAACCCACATCCCAAAATGCACAAAAATGCAAAACGTGGAAACATTCCGGATGTGAACAGCAGGAGTATCAGGCAGTTGGCTACCCGCTAAGAGGGAACTCCCAGGAGTTCCCCCTGGACTCCTGTCCCAGGAAGGAATAGTGAGTACAATCACTTAAGCTGGATAAAAATAGGGTTCCAATTGGCCGACAACACAGGTCAATGCAAAACATCCAGTCTTACCACTCCATCAGTCACTGGATTCAGCTTATTTACTGTAACCTAGTATATAGTTTGACACAGTATTCACAGAAGACTATCAAGAAATCTCAAATCACATACGAGTAAGAATCACCAAACAATTGAGGGAAACCAATACCATGAAAGGACAGGACATCACACTCAACAAATAGAAGAATACCTGAGGAAATAGAATTAAGAGAGCTAGCAGATGGAAACATAAAGAGAAATACCATTGTTATCCCCAGAATTAAATAGTAGTCACAAGCAATAAAATGCTCCTTTTAGTTTTCATTCTTTGGAATCAACAGAGGCAAAAATGCAAATGTTACTAGAGGTGACAAAAGTTGGAAGGTTAAAGGTAAGGAAAGGTAGAGAGAATAGTAAAGGTACCAATATCCTCACAGAGTGAAAAGTAAAGATATATGCTCCAGGGGCCGGCCCCGTGGCTTGGCAGTTAAGTGTGCGCGCTCCGCTGCTGGCGGCCCGGGGTTCGGATCTCGGGTGTGCACCAACCACTGCTTCTCTGGCCATGCTGAGGCTGCGTCCCGCATACAGCAACTAGAAGGATGTGCAGCTATGACATACAACTATCTACTGGGGCTTTGGGGGAAAAATAAATAAATAAAAATTAAAAAAAAAAAAGATATATGCTCCAAAACTGATGGAGAAAGAAATAAAAATTTAAATATATTATTTAAACTTTTAAAAGGTAACCATCAGATAAATTAAAAATAGTATAAAATAACTAACAAAAACTGAAAGAGGATGTAGGAGGAGGTAATATAAGATAATATGAT
The DNA here is from genome assembly GCF_020826845.1 of Diceros bicornis minor. Lineage (NCBI taxonomy): Eukaryota > Metazoa > Chordata > Mammalia > Perissodactyla > Rhinocerotidae > Diceros > Diceros bicornis. Next base: position 64,191,631 of record NC_080781.1, read on the forward strand.
ATAAGTCTTCACCTATCATAGCAGAAAAAAATAGATCACATATAGAGCTGATAAATCAAGATGTAATTATTATTATTATGGGCTGAATTGTGTCCCCCCAAAATTCATATGTTGAAGCCCTAACTCCCAGTACCTCAGAATGTGACTGTACTTGGAGATAGGGCCTTTAAAGAGGTGATGAAGTTAAAATGAGACAACTAGGGTAGGCCCTAATCCAATTTGACTGGTGTCCTTATAAGAGGAAATTTGGGTACACAAAGGGACACCAGGGATGCATACACACAGAGGAAAGGCCATATGAGGACACAGCAAGAACGCAGACATCTGCAAGCGAAAGAGAGGTCTCAGAAGAAACCAAACCTGCCAACACCTTGATCTTGGACTTCTAGTCTCCAGAATTGTGAGAAAATAAATGTTTACTGTTTAGGCCACTCAGTCTGTAGTATTTTGTTGTGGCAGTCCTAGCAAACTAACACAGTGATATAAGCTTATAATTAAAATACATGGAGGTAACAAGGAGAAGTGAAAGCAGAAATGGTTACAAGTAATAGCCTTAAAACAGGAAAAGATGTATGCACAAGGCAATTCATTGCAGTACCCAAATGTCCATCTAAGGGGGCTGGTTGAATATAATAAGGTACGTGCACCAATTGAATACTATGTAGCTATAAAAAATGAAGAATATCTCTGTATACTGCTATGGAGTGATCTCTAGGATATAATGCTAAATGGGGTAAAAAAAAAAGATGGAGACAGCTGGGAGAAGATATTTGCAAATCATATATCCAACAAGCGGTTAATCTCCAGAATATATATAAAGAACTCACACAACTGAACAACAAAAAAACAAATAACCTGATCAAAAAATGGGCAAAGGATCTGAACAGACATTTTTCCAAGGAAGACATACAGATGGCCAATAGACATATGAAAAGATGTTCGACATCACTAATCATTAGGGAAATGCAAATCAAAACTACAATGAGATATCACCTTACATCCATCAGAATGGCTATAATCACCAAGACAAAAAATAACAAACGTTGGAGAGGATGTGGAGAAAAGGGAACCCTCATTCACTCCTGATGGAAATGCAAACTGGTGCAACATCTATGAAAAACAGTATGGAGATTCCTCAAAAAATTAAAAATGGAAATACCTTATGATCCAGCTATCCCACTTCTGGGTATTTATCCAAAGAACTTGAAACCAACAATCCAAAGAGGCTTATGCACCACTATGTTCATTGCAGCATTATTCACTATAGCCAAGAAGTGGAAGCAACCCAAGTGTCCATTGACAGATGATTGGATAAAGGAGATGTGGTACACATATATATATAATGGAAAACTACTCAGCCATAAAAAAAGACAAAATCATCCCATTTGCAACAACATGGATGGACCTGGAGGGTATTATGTTAAGTGACATAAGCCAGACAGAGAAAGACAAACACTGTATGACTTCACTCATATGTGGAATATAAATTAACACACGGACAGGGAGAACAGTTTGGTGGTTACCAGGGGGAAGGGAGTTGGGGGGTGGGCACAAGGGGTGAAGGGGCACATTTATACGGTGATTGACAAATAATGTACAACTGGAATCTCACAATGTTATAAACTATTATGACATCAATAAAAAAATGGGGGAAAAAAGGTGGAGAAAAGTACATATATGGAATGCTACCATTTATCTAAGAACCTTGAATGAGGGGGGTGATGTGAATATATACCTGTTTCCTTATATTTAAAAGCCAAAAGGATAAATATAAAATAAACAAAATAGTTATCTACAGGGGAAGGAAGGAAACAGGGTGGAGAGGACAAGAGATAGAAGCTAGATTTATCTGAATATACTTCCTTTAGTGGTTTTGACTTTGGAACCATGTAAATATTTCACATAATAATAAAACAAAATTCAATCAAAATGGGGGGGGGAAAGCAATCACTAAAAATCAAAAGGAAATAGAAACAAATGAACCTAACTATGTATCAAGTCAATAGCTTAATCACAGAGAAAGGAATTACTTCAAGTAATTTTAAACAATATTTTAATAACATTAAACAATATTTTGACTGTACATTCCTAGAGGGATATATCCTAAGAATGAAAGAAGTGCAAAAAAATTCTCAAATGATTTTTAGAAATCATTGCTAGTAATAATATTGATATTGCTATATTCTGAAACTATTATAAATATATATATTTTTAGGACAAAACAAATTATTCATTACACTGTTGTCAGGCACCAAGATTGTTAGCACTTGTGAAAATTAATACAGGGAAATCTCATTTAAAATGGAGTCAGGAACCCAAAGGGGGAGCTCCCACACAGTACCACCCAAGGTCAATTACAGAAAAGATAGTCAATTACAGACCCCAACAGAAAGAAGTCTTCAACAGGAAAGAATTGTCAATTACAGCAAGAAATGTACATTGCATCCCAAACAGAAATTAACTATCCCAGCAACTTAGCCAATGAGAAATCATCACCGTCCTTAACTCTCGCTTTTTCTCCAATGGACTTTCATTCAAAGCAACATCTCACAATTTCCTCCTTTTTCCCGATAAAATAATGTTCCTCTCCTTTGATTGTTGGACTTGCTTATGGCTTTTGCCACAGTATGCGGGTCTGGAATTCCAATTCTTTGGTTTTTTCCAAATAAATTCATTTTTCTGGTAAAGTAACTGGCTGTTTTATTTTTAAGGGCAACACACCAGAGGAATAAAACACAAATATAAAATCAAGAAGCTAAGTAAAACCCTACAATCCTAAATATCAATTCGAAATATCAGTATGAACTCATTATATATTTTCTCTTTTTAAAAAAATATGTAGGGGCCAGCCCGGTGGCATAGCGGTTAAGTTCATGTGCTCCACTTCAGCGGCCCAGGGTTCACAGGTTTGGATCCCAGGCACAGACCTACACATCACTTATTGAGCCATGTTGTGGCAGGCGCCCCACATATAAAGTAGAGAAAGATGGGCACGGATGTTAGCCCAGGGCCAATCTTCCTCAGCAAAAAGAGGAGGATTGGCAACAGATGTTAGCTCAGAGCTAATCTTCCTCACAAAAGTAAATAGGTAGATAGATAGATAGATAGATAGATAGATAGATAGATAGATAGATAGATAATTTCATAGCTCTGTCCACTAAAAAGGTCTAGAAACAATGACTGATGCAACAGCAATGAACACTTGTAATGTCCAGATCGTGGTTTCTAAATGACATTCTCCACCTAAAGGAAACAGGTTCCTTGGAGGAATAGCTGATTCCAGGTCTAGGGCAGGAACTATACAAGATGAGCCTGGGATATCTTGTCATATCAGAAATCAAAGATTATTGGGGTCATGTCAAAAGGACTCAGAATCACTTAAAGAGGCTCCTGGCCAGAGATAGGACATTGTGCTTCAATAAGAGTAATAACTACAATGGATTGAAGTTCATTAAATATGTTAAAATCTATGAGTTCACAATGATACTTTTTCTAAAAACCTACTTGGTCATCATTTAAGGATGTTAGAGAACCAACTCGTTATTCTGAAATCTACTAAATAAAGGGAAAGAATCAAGACTGTCTTTCTTGTAAAAGTATACTTCAGAGTAACCAAATAGTTGATGAGGGAAAGTTTCTCTCTTTTCCAGTTAATAAACAAAGAAGGAATACAGAATTAGAATATGCAAACTCCTACAGAAATAATGGATCTGGGGACAATAATCATCAAAGGGCACTAACACAACAAAAAAGACAAGCAGACATTAGTGCCTCCTGATGCAAGTACACCATACCACCTACGAATTATTCTTGACAAAATTGAACCTGAATCAGGTCAAGCTTCTAAATTTAACTACCAGTTTACAGGAAAAACGGGAGACTATATTAAATGACACCATTAGGATGCAGTCATCAGAATCTAAAATTTAGGAAACTCTGTAGAACAAACAACCTGGTTTCTTCAGCAAATAAAGTTGTTCAACAGATTGAAAAAAAGGAGGGGGAAACATGTAGATTAAAAGAGACATATTAACAAAATACAAAGTGTAGACTTGCTTTAATCCTGATTCTAAGGAACCAACTGGAGAGAGGGCAAGCAAGCAAGTGAGCAGGTGGGCGAGGTAGGGTGGGGGAGACTGGATATTTGATGATTTTGGAAAATCTTTGTTAAATTTTATCAGGTGTGATAATGGGTATTGAGTTTGTTTGAATAAGAGGATATCTTGTCTTTTAGAGACACATACTGAAATATTTATGGGCAAAATGATGTATTTTGAATTTGTGTCAAAATCTATAGGGCCAGGGTTTTCTGTCAGAAGAGATATAGAAGAAACAAGAGTGGTCATGAGTTGATGATTACTCTAGTTGAGTGATGGATAAATGGGGAAATCATTGTACTATCAGCTATTTTGTGTGTACGTTTGGGCTTTTTAATAAAATATTGTTTTAAAACACTGGGAAAAATATTTTCCACTAAAAAAACATACTCGCCTCTACGCAGCAAAACAGGGGGTAGGAAGGGATGGAGCAGAGAACTATTACTTTGTATTACTTTCATTACTTATCATAAATCTTGAATTATAAGTTTAATATTTAGTCCACTGAAACACTGTAATAACAACTATAGTACTGTTGAGACTTTTCATTATCATAAAAGAAACATGGATAGCACTAAAGGATATAACCCCCTTTCAGGTTTACCCTAACTTCAACCATCTTCATAGGAGTAATGACTTTCTCACTGCATCCGCACTTTCTTCTCGTTTAATTAGGACTTACCAAAATCTGTCTTTGAATAGCCTCTTCTGAAGCAGTTGAGTCTTCACACATACACACCAACTTGCAAGCAACATGCCGTACTGCAAAACAGTAATTAGACACCCATAAACACAAAACATTCATTCTCTTTTTATATACACCTATAAAGAGAAAAGAGGAGTGAAGTGAAACCAGTTTTATTGTTAAAAATAAGAATTTTAAATGGCTTTTTACCAAGACTTGGAAGCAACCTAAGTGCCCATCAAGGGACGAATGGATAAAGAAGATGTGGTATATATACACAATGGAATACTACTCAGCCATAAGAAATGATGAAATCCAGCCATTTGTGACAACATGGATGGACATTGAGGGTATAATGCAAAGTGAAATAAGTCAGAGGGAGAAGGTCAAATACCGTATGATTTCCTTCATTAAGTAGTAGATAATAACAACAATAAACAAACACATAGGGACGGAGATTGGATTGGTGGTTACCAGAGGGGAAGGGGGGAGGGAGGAGGGTGAAAGGGATAATTCGGTACACGTGTGTGGTGATGGGTTGTAATTAGTATTTTGGTGGTGAACATGATGTAATCTATGCAGAAATAGAAGTACAATGATGTACACCTGAAAGTTTTACAATGTTATAAACCAATGTTACTGCAATAAACAAAAAACTAAAAAAAATAAAAAATAAAAAAAAAATAAATGGCTTTTTAAAAAATCAATTATCAGGGCCGGCCCCGTGGCTGAGCGGTTAAGCGCGCGCGCTCCGCTGCTGGCGGCCCGGGTTCGGATCCCGGGCGCGCACCAATGCACCGCTTCTCTGGCCATGCTGAGGCCACGACCCACATACAGCAACTAGAAGGATGTGCAGCTATGACATACAACTATCTACTGGGGCTTTGGGGGAAAAATAAATAAATAAATAAAATTATAAAAAAAAATCAATTATCAAAAGTAAATGACCTGAAAATTATCAAATAAATCATTTGCTTAATGCTCCAGTCAGACAGATATTTTATTTTCAAATTTTAATTACTGCAAATCTTAAATCGCAAAGACTCACTGAAGATACCTGGTTCCATGTGATGCTCTTGTAAGTACCATGCTGGCAGCAAAATAATGCTAAGTAGAATTAGAATCTAAAGTTATTCAACATCTGACAATTTCTGACCAGGATAGTTTTAGATTATTCTCCTAAAGTGTGAAACTTTCTAAATATATTCTTTTCTGTAGATGACATAAAAGTTCTTAGAAAATACAGATATCTTCATTATACCGTTAATTTCCCCTGAAAATAGGAAAGTTTGAATAATTGTAACTTCTTTCTGTAGTTTCTTTCATCATAAAACATACCCAATTCTTTTAAAGATGACTCCACATATAACTGAACCGGTTGCCTTGATGTTAGATCTCAGCAGCCATTCTACCTATGCTAATACCATTTTTAATCAATATTCCATTGAAAAAGAGATGATATGCCCAGCTGAAATTACAGGGTAATTGATGTAGTCAGATTTTATTACCCATCAAATGTAAAAGCTATTAATCTCTTAAAACAGTTAATTTGTTTCTGAAAGAAAACCTTTGGTAAAATAATTTCAAATCAGGGGCTGGCCCCGTGGCATAGTGGTTAAGTTGGCATGCTCCATTTTGGCAGCCCAGGTTTGTGAGTTCAGATCCCAGGCACGGACCTACACCACTAGTCAGCCATGCTGTGGTGGTGACCTACATATAAAGTGGAGGAAGACTGACACAGATGTTAGCTCAGGGCTAATCTTCCTCAAGCCAAAGAAAAAAAAAGAGGAAGATTGGCAACAGGTGTTAGCTCAGGGCTAGTCTTCCTCAGCAAAAATAATAATAATAATAATTTCAAATCACATATTTACATTGTCTTGCATTTCCAGTTTTGAAAATGTTTCCTTTATTTTTCCAAAGTTTACTAATTCTGCAGTATTCTCAAGGACTCTGATCTCTTAATTATTTCCCCTCTCCAAAGATATCTTCAGTACCTCCCTCTCAATTTACTCCTTCCCCTTTACATTCAAACATATCCATCTCCCTTCCTTGAAAAAAATTAACTAACCCCACTGTGCTTCAAGCTTCCATCCCATTTCTCCTCTTCCTTTCATTGCCAAATTTCTTGAAATGAATGGTCTATCTACTGCCTCTATTTTCTCGCTACTCACTCATCTCCTTAAGCCCCTGCAATCTGTTTGCATCCTTACCACCTTACTAAAACTGCACTCCCAATTATCACCTTCCCTGACTTGGTACCAACATTTCACAATGATCATAACCTTTTAGAAAAATACTACTTCCCTGGCCTCACACTATTCCGGTTCAGCATTGAACAGCGTCCCTCTGTGGGAAATGCCTTAGCCTAAGAACTTTGCCTGCTCTCATTCCCACATTCTTTTGTGTGTGTGTGTGAGGAAGATCAGCCCTGAGCTAACATCCGTGCTAATCCTCCCCTTTTTGCTGAGGAAGACCGGCTCTGAGCTAACATCTATTGCCAATCCTCCTCCTTTTTTTTTTTCCCCAAAGCCCCAGTAGATAGTTGTATGTCATAGTTGCACATCCTTCTAGTTGCTGTATGTGGGACTCGGCCTCAACATGGCCGGAGAAGCGGTGCGTTGGTGCGTGCCCGGGATCCGAACCCGGGCTGCCAGTAGAGGAGCGTGGGCACTTAACCGCTAAGCCAAGGGGCCGGCCCCATCCCCACATTCTTGATCCCACTATTTATATAAGCCTTCAGGCCAAAGGCACCTGAGGCTGAGACAGAATGCTACTTCAGTATTAAGATGTTTTCTTTCTTGTTGCTGTTGCTCTATCCTTGTCTTCTCATCAGCCTGTTCTTGGCCCCTCATATTATAAACATCTTGGTTAGGTGCTTGCTGACTGACTGCTTACATATGCTTTACTCCACTTCACCAGTGCCCACAGCTTGATATATAAATTGACTTTAGACAACACATAGTGTTGTATCCTCTGGCATTTGTGAGTTCTCTATTATTATTGTTTATTTAGCTTTAACTCATTCCTTCCCAGATCCTCAAGCATAATGTATGCCTGGTATTTTTGTTCTGGAGCCTACCTGGTCCCTTTCACCTACTGCCAGCCATAAGATGGTATGACAACCCTATAAGGAGTTGTTAATTGAGTTTATACTCAATAAATGGGTAGTGAGTCTCCTCTAGAATATTTTGACTGCTCCTTTTGGTCTTCTATCCTTGTTCTTTTTCTTCCCAGTCCTTAACTGGAAGAGTCAAGTTAAAATCTCACTACTCTGTTATCTCAACACCATTGGTTCTTAAAATTTAGTGTGTATGACAATTCTTGAGAAATTTTTTCAAATTATAGACATGCCCAGGTTTCATCCTGATCCTAATAAATCAAAACCTCCAATGGTGGCATCTGTATTTTAATAGGTTCCACAGGTGATTCTTATTTATACCAATATTTAAGAACTGTTGCTCTTTATTTTCTCCATCAGAGAACTCAACTATTCTTGTGGCTTCAACAATCGCCTCCACGTGAATAACTACCAAATCTGTAGGCAGCCTGACCTTTCTTATAAGTTCCAGTCTCACATCTCCAACCTTATTGTCATCTCAAATGCAACAGGTCTAGAACTAAAATTTACAAGTCATTCCTCTACTTCTGGCTTTCTTATTTCTGTTCATTGTTCCATAATTCTCCCCAATAATAAAAAAAATTCTAGCTTATAAATCTTCTTGACTTTTTTCATCACATAACATAATCCAGGCACACTGAATTTGTTTTTAAGGAGACAAAATATCTTCCAATCAACACATTTTTAGAATAAAACTCTTAAATCAGAGGCTTCCTGCACTAAAGCCTGTATTCCACTGTATCTTCAAAGTACTATACACATAATAACCACCCAAATATCTGATTCAAAACTGCTACATGCACAGAGTCAATACATTGGGAGAGGTCCTAGTGCTGCAGCTCCCACTTCATCTACCAAATCCCTGCTATTAGACAAGCAGTGAAAAACAGCCAGAGCAATGTTTCTTGATATGAATGGTAGGAGTTTAGAATTAATGCATTTTAATATCACACAGTTCGCCTGTATACTAAGTTTTTCCCACAGATAAATTTCTAATTATTCCCTCCCTACAACTACAGGATCTAAGGCTCCTAGGAGCAATGATATCAACATTTATCTGAGAGTTAAAGAGATAGAATTGTTCTCTAAACATCCTGATAGAGGAGTGAACTAATGAGTAAGTATATTGCTAACTATATTAACCACTAATTACACTATATTTACACTGAAGTTGAATATAGTTTGGTTTATATTCATAAAAATAAATACTTAGTAATAAATTCTATTTGTTGCATACAGATAAAATTCATTTGTCTTTACAAAGTCAAGCACTCCAGAGATTCACCTTTTAGTTTGTTGCCTCAATGTATCCTTTATAATGGGGCAATATACTTTCCATAAATGCATTAACTGTCACTATCCTTGTTGGAAATCAGTAAGTGTTAGCACTCTAGACCCTGCCCATTTAGCTAAAGCACTAGAACTTTGCCAGACAGTGGGCCACATTTAATGCATCCAAGCAGATGAGTTTGGTTTGGCGTTTTTGATGTGTTATTGCTCTTCTTGTTGTTTGCGCTCACAGGAAGGAAAATCTTTTATAATTTTTCTCAGTAACTCAGTCCAATGTTCATCAATTCACCTCATGAGGAAACTATTCTTTACAGATGTTTAAATCTAAATCCCTCATATAGCAACATTTTTCATTCTATTATTAATGGAGAGAGGAAACTACTATTTGATAGTCCTTTAGAATCCTGAAGTTTCTGATCATCTCTTCTCCAGGAAAAATAATCTGTGTCCTTTTACATTTCCTCAAGTTCTCATTTTCCCACCCTTTAATCATCTTAGTTGTTCACTACCAGACTATTTCTTACAGTGATGCTTTTAAACTTTTATTAATAAGGAGCTAACCTCTGAAAAATCATAAAACTGAAGCAGGCTGTTTGCTTGAGAAACCACTGCTTATGGGTTGTTTTGTTTAGTTTTAAAAACTCTCCATCTAAGAACTGGTCAAAATATTACTTACACTGCAGGAATACAACCTAATGTATAATAAGAATACTCATAATATAAGTCACAAAATGTATACGTACATTTAGCTTTCTGCTCTTCACTTATAACCAAACCTACTCTCTTGGTAACTGCCCAGTTCCACAGGTTTACTGCCATTTCTTCAACCTGGACAAGAGAAAACATTTTCTTAGCCAGTTAAAATACTGTCTACCTCCAATGATATTTTCTTTCTTGCATGTTTTATGTTTACGTGATTATTGTGGGTTATTTACCAGGCCTCCATAATCTAGTCCCATTCTACCCTTCCTCCCCAAAACTTATCCACTGTTAGAGTAATTATCTCACTGTCCCATGAACACAACTTGTTCATTCCTATCTATGCACCTTTATTTATATTGCTGGCTTCACCTGATATACCTCCTCCCATTGTCTTTATGTAACTCAAATCCCGTTCAGTCTCACCAGGAACATCCATGAAGCTTTCAGCAACCACTACAGTCTACATTGATCTCTCTCTTCTTTGAATTCCTATATATATTAAGTTTCACATAATTGAACAATTAATTATGCTACTTTGTATCATTTATTCTTTAATTGTTTTAGTTGCTATTCTTATTTCCCAACTAGGTTCCTTGATATCAAAGATCATGTCTTATACAACTTATGTAGCACTTCTTATAGTACCCACCAAAGTGCTAAATAAAGAATACATACTCAAATAACAAGATTTGTTGTTTTATTGTGTTTTGTTCTAGGGACTGTGGAGCAATGTTTCTAGTAGCTTCTTTTGGGGTTTATCTTTCTATTAGGTGGAACCTAGTCAACTGGATGCAAAAATAAATCAAGCTCATAGTGTCTCAAGGATAAAATGAAGGCACAAAACGTGTAATTTGGGATAGGTTGGTTTCTGGCAAGAGATCTCTGAAGGTAATAATTGTTCCTGGGTGATACTGTTGCCTGAGACCAGTATGGCATAGCTCTGGCCTAAATCTCCCAAGATGCTATGGTGATTACAATAGAAGCTACATACCATTATCTGATAATAAACGTATTTGTAGTGATATGACTAAGAGGAATACTAACTGGATAAACCAAAAAAAATCAGTTTATGTACAATGATGGTGCACAACTGTATTTTAGTTTCAATTTTTTTCTCCAGTGCTACTTTTCTCACCTACAGTTCCACATTTTTCTGATGAGCTTCCCTTTAAGCAGATTATTTATTTAGCATGGCTGTCATTTCACAGACTATTCCGGGGCTAATTCTCATGCTCATCTCCATCACTCTCACATGGTATCCCCATGCCACAGTTGACCTAATGATGACTTTCATATGAAGTATTATTTGATTTGTTTCATCAAAAACACATGGAGTTAATATTTGACTCCAAATTTCCCAGAAGAACAAATGGTATTTAGGGGGAAAAATAAACATCCAGAGTAAAACAGCTTAAAGAAGCTGCCATTTTTGGTATTTTGGAAAGTAATTTGACAATATGTAAAAAGAGCCAAAAAATGTTTATATCTTTTGACACAGTATTGTTTTTCTGAGACTCTATCCTATGGAACTAATCCAAAATGTGGACAGGATAATCTTTTTTTATCAGTTTTATTGAGAAATAATCGACATACGTCACTATATGAGTGTAAGGTATAAGTATAATGCATACAGCATGATGGTTTGATTTACATATATTGTGAAATGATTAATACAATAGGTTCAACTTAACATCCATCTTCTCATATAGATACAAGAAAAAGAAAAAAGGAAAAAAATTTTCTCCTTGTGATGAGAACTCTTAGAATTTACTCTCTTAACTGTCCTATATATTATACAGCAGTATTAGCTATAGTCATCACGTTGTATATTACACCCCTAACACTTATTTATCTTATAACTGGAAGCTTGTACCACCTTCCTCCAACTCCCCCTTCCCCAACCCTCCACCTCTAGCAACCACAAGTCTGATCTCTTTTTCTACGAGTTTGGTGCTGGGGGGAGAGGGGGGAAGGGTGGTTTTTTTTTAGATTCCACATATAAGTGAGATCATACAGTATTTGTCTTTCTCTAGCTGACTTATTTCACTTAACATAACGCCTTCAAGTTTTCCCCATGTCACAAATGGTAAGATTTTCTCATTTGTTATCGCTGAATAATATTTCATTGTGTGTACATATATATACCACAACTTCTTTATCAACTTTTCCATTGATGGACACTTAGGTTGTTTCCAAGTCTTGGCTATTGTAAATAATGCTGCTATGAACAAAAGGGTGCAGATATCTTTTTGAGTTAGTGTTTTCATTTCCTTTGGATATATTCCTATAAGTGGAATTGCTGGATCATATGGTAGTTCCATTTTTAATTTTGTCAGGATCTGGAGGGGATAATCTGTGCACTTAATAGTGTTCCTTATAACATTATTTACAATAGTGAAAAATTGTAATATAAATATAGGAACAATATAAGTACCAATAACAAAGAAATACATGGATGAATTATGATAAATTCAGTAGATGGAATATTATTCAGTCATTTAAAATAGTGGTGATGGAAACTGTTTTAACATGGGAAAATGTTTATTATGTCTCTAGTGAAAGAAGAAAGATACGAAGTTGTATGTACAAAAATTTTTACATATGTAAATTTTAACCCAAAAAAGATCTGTAATAAAACATTGGACTTTAGTTAATGATATGCATGCTGAAGCATTTAAGGGTGAAATAAACTGATTTCTACAACTCACTTTGAGATGCATCCAAAAAATAGGATGGGTTGATGGATAGATGAATATGTATTAAAGCAAATATAGTAAAAGGTTAACAACTGTAGAATCTAAGTGGCTGTTATGCTGGTGTCCACTGCAAAATTCTTTCATCTTTCCAGTTTGAAAATTTTTATAATAAAAATGTTAGGGAAAGAGAAGAAATTGCCTTTTATGATGCCACAGATATTACATGTGCACTGTAATTATGGCTACATAAATTTTAAATATAGAAATTATTAAAGTAAATATATTAAAATGAGTGTAGTAATATTGGAGTGATGTGATTACAGGTGATTTTTTTCTTCATCTTTCAAACTTCATGTAAAGTTTATTATTTTATGTTTTAAACAATTTTTTTGTATTTTTCCATATTGTGTTAGAAAAGAATAAGATTAATTGTGACTATAAACACTTCGTATTCACAAAATGCAGATTTATTCAGCAAATATGTACCAAGCACCTAATATGCAGCAGGTTTTGTGCTAAGTGTATACAAATGTGTAATGATAAACACAGTAAATAGGTGCAACAAACAGAAGTAAATAATATGAATTGGGCTTTCTAGAAAGAGGACAAATTCAAGGCACTTTCAAAATCAAGCAGACCTTCTGTAAACTAGGACCTGACTCTTCCCTGAACCTCATAATCTATTTTCACTAACAACTAAGCACAGTAAAAAGAGGTTATAATCTAAAAACAGACATACATATAAAAGAATACACTAAAAACTTTAGAATTAATTAACAAGCTCAGCAACTTTACAAGATACAAGATCAATACACAAAAATCAATTGTATTTCTATAACTAGCAATGAATAATCTGAAAATTAAATTATGAAAACAATTCCATTTATAATAACATCAAAAGAAATAAAATATGTAGGAATAAATTTAACAAAAAAGTGCACAACTTACATTGCAAAACTAAAAACATTGTTGAAAAAATTAAACAAAACTTAATAAACAGAAGGATATACCATTTTTATGGACCAGAAGACTTAATATTGTTAAGATGGCAATACTCCCCAAATCGATCTAAAGATTTAAGGCAATACCCATCAAAATTCCAGCTAGCTTCTTTGCAGAAATCGACAAGCTGATCCTAAAATTCATGTGGAAATTCAAATGACCTAGAATACTCAAAACAATCTTGAAAAACAAGAACGAAGTTGGAGAACTCATACTTCTCAATTTCAAAACTTACTACAAAGTTAACAGTAATCAAGACAGTGTGGTACTTGCATAAAGATAGACATATAGATAGATGGAATAGAACTGAGAGTCTAGAAATAAACCCTGACATTTATAGAAAATTGATTTTTGACAAGGGTGCTAACAGAAATGTAATAGGGAAAGAATAGTCTTTCAAGAAACGCACGAGGACAACTTGATATCAACATGCAAAAGAATGAAGCAGATCCCTTCGTCACACCACATGTAAAATAAAATCAAAATAGATCATAAACCTAAAGGTAAGAACTAAAACTATAAAACTTTTAGAAGAAAAAGAGTAACAAAATGGCAATAAGTACATACTTATCAATAGCTACTTTAAATGTCAATGGACTAAATGCTCCACTCAAAAGACACAGAGTGGCTGAATGGATAAAAAAGCAAGATCCATATATATGCTACAGACAAGAACACACTTCAGACCTAAAGACACTCACAAACTGAAAGTAAAGGGATGGAAAAAGATACTCCATGCAAACAACAATGAAAAGAAAGCTGAGGTAGCAATACTTTTATCAGACCAAATAGACTTTAAAACAAAAACTGTAACAAGAGACAAAGAAGGGCACTACATAATGATAAAGGGAACAATCCAACAAGAGGACATAACACATCTATGCACGCAACACAGGAGCATCTAAATATGTAAAGCAATTATTAACAGACATAAAAGGAGAAATAGACAGTAACACAATAATAGTAGGGGACTTTAACACTCCACTTACACCAATGGATAGATCATCCAAACAAAAGATCAACAAGGGAACATTGGTCTCAAATGACACATTAGACCAGTTGGACTTAGTCGATATATACAGAACATTCCATCCAAAAACCGAAGAATACACATTCTTTTCGAATGCATATGGAACATTCTCCAGGAAAAATCACATATTAGGCCACAAAACAAGTCTTAATAACTTTAAGAAGACTTAAATCATATCAACTATCTTTTCCGACCATAAGCCTATGAAACTAGAAATCAACTACAAGAAGAAAACTACAAAAGCCAAAAATACATGGAGATTAAACAAAATGTTACTGAATAACATCTTTGAATAAATCAAAGGAGAAATAAAAAAATACCTGGAGACAAACGAAAATGAAAACACGACATACCAAAATTTATGGGATACAGCAAACACAGTACAAGAGGGAAGTTTATATCAATACAAGCCTACCTCAACAAATAAGAAAAATCTCAAATAAACAATCTAACAGTGTACCTAAAGGAACTGGAAAAAGAAGAACAAACAAAGCCCAAAATCAGTAGAAGCAAGGAAATAATAAAAATCAGAGCAGAAATAAATGAAATAGGGGCTGGCCCCATGGCGTAGTGGTTAAGTGCACACGCTCCACTGCTGGCAGCCTGGGTTCGGATCCTGGGCAGGCACCAACGCACTGCTTGTCAGGCCATGCTGTGACAGCGTCCCACATAAAGTGGAGGAAGATGGGCACAGATGTTAGCTCAGGGCCAATCTTCCTCAGCAAAAAGAGGAGGATTGGCATGGATGTTAGCTCAGGGCTGATCTTCCTCACCAAAAAAAAAGAAAGAAAGAAAGAAATTAAATAGAGACTAAAAAAAAATCAATGAAACGAAGAGCTGGTTCTTTGAAAAGATAAACAAAATAGAAAAACCTTTAGCTAAACTCACCAAGAAAAAAAGACAGAAGGTTCAAATAAATAAAATCAGAAATGAAAGAGGAGAAATTACAACAGACACCTCAGAAATACAAAAGATTATAAGAAACTTCTACAAAAACCTATACACCAACAAATTGGATAATCTAGAAGAAACGGTTAAATTCTTAGACTTGTACAACCTTCCAAAACTGAATCAAGAAAAAATAGAGAATCTGAATAGACCAGTCACTAGTAAGGAGATCAAAACAGTAATCAAAAAACAAAAGTCCAGGACCAGGTGGCTTCCCCAGTGAACTTCACCAAACATTTCAAAGAAGACTTTTTACCTATTCTTCTCAAACTCTTCCAAAGAATTGAAGAGGAGGGGACACATCCTAACTCATTCTATGAGGCCAACATTACCCTGATACCAAAACCAGACAAGGACAACACAAAAAAAGAAAATTAAAGGCTAATATCACTGATGAACATAGAAGCACAAATGCTCAACAAAATACTAGTAAATCGAATTAAATCCATTAAAAAGATCATACACCATGATCTAGTGGGATTTATTCCAGGGATGCAGGGATGGTTCAACACTCGCAAATCAATCAACGTGATAGACCACATTAACAAAATGAAGGACAAAAATCACATGATCTGGGGACCAGCCTGGTGGTGTAGTGGTTGAGTTTGCACACTCCACTTCGGCAGCCCGGGGTTCACAGGTTTGGATCCCAGGCGCGGACCTACACACCACTCATCAAGCCATGCAGTGGCGGCATCCCATATAAAGTAGAGGAAGACGGGCACAGATGTTAGCCCAGGGCCAATCTTCCTCAATAAAAAAGAGAAGGATTGGCAACAGATGTTAGCTCAGGGCTAATCTTCCTCACAAAAAAAAAATCACATGATCATCTCAATAGATGCAGAGAAAGCATTTGACAAGATACGGCATCCATTTATGATAAAAACTTTGAATAAAATAAGTATAGAAGGAAAGTACCTCAATAATAAAAGCCATGAAAGACAAACCCACAGCTAACATCATACTCAATGGTGAAAAACTGAAAGCCATCCCTTTAAGAACAGGAACAAGACAAGGATGCCCACTTTCGCCAATCTTATTTAACATAGTATTGGAAGTCCTAGCCAGAACAATCAGGAAAGAAAAAGAAAAAAAAGGAATCCAAATTGGAAAGGAAGAAATAAAACTGTCACTATTTGCAAATTACATGATTTTATATATAGAAAACCCTAAAGAATCCACACAAAGCTATTAGAAATAATAAACGAATACAGTAAAGTGGCAGGATACAAAATCAACATACAAAAATCAGTTGCATTTCTATACACTAACAACAAAACAACAGAGAGAGAAATTAAGAATACAATCCCATTTACAATCACAAGGAACAGAATAAAATACCTAGGAATAAATTTAACCAAAGAAGTGAAACACCTGTACACTGAAAACTATGAAACATTGTTGAAAGAAATCGAAGAAGACACAAAAAAATGGAAAAACATTCTGTGCTCATGGATTGGAAGAATTAACATAGTTAAAATGTCCGTACTTCCTAAAGCAATCTACAGATTCAATACAATCCCAAGCAGAATCCCAATGACATTTTTCACAGAAATAGAACAAAGAATCCTAAAACTTATATGGAACAACAAAAAACCATGAATAGCCAAAGGAATCCTGAGAAAAAAGAACAAAGCTGGTATCATACTATCTTCAAAATATACTACAAAAACCAAAACAGCATGGTACTGGCACAAAAACAGACACACAGATCAATGGAACAGAATCGAGAGCTCAGAAATAAACCCACAGATCTATGGACAGCTAATTTTTGACAAAGGAGCCAAGAACATACAATGGTAAAAGGAAAGTCTCTTTAATAAATGGTGTTGGGAAAAATGGACAGCCACATGCAAAAGAATGAAAGAAGACCATTATGTTACACCACACAAAAAAATTAACTCGACATGGATTAAAGACTTGAATGTAATATCCGAAAGCATAAAACTTCTAGAAGAAAACATAGGCAGTATACTCTTTGACATCAGTCCTAGCAGTATCTTTTTGAATAGCATGTCGCACCAGGGAAACAATAGAAAAAAACAAACAAACGGGACTACATCAAACTAAAAAGCTTCTGCACAGCAAAGGAAATCATCAACAAAATGAAAAGACAACCTAACAATTGGGAGAAGATATTTGCAAATCATATATCGGATAAGAGGTTAATATCCAACATATATAAAGAATTCACACAACTCAACAACAAAAAAACCAAACAACCCAATCAAAAAATGGACGTTTTTCCAAAGAAGTCATATAGATGGCCAACAGGTACATGAAAAGATGTTCAACATCACTAATTACTAGGGAAATGCAAATCAAAACCTCAATGAGATATCACCTCACTCCCATCAGAATGGTTATTATTATATAATGATGTACACTTGAAATTTATATGATGTTATAAACCAACATTCCCTCATTAAAAAATTAAATAAATAAATAAATGCTTTTCTAGGAATTAAAGACTAAAATAAAAATAATCAAGATGGTAAATTTTAGGGGCCGGCCCTGTGGCTTAGCGGTTAAGTGCGCGCGCTCCGCTACTGGCGGCCCGGGTTCGGATCCCGGGCGCGCACCGACGCACTGCTTCTCCGGCCATGCTGAGGCCGCGTCCCACATACAGCAACTAGAAGGATGTGCAGCTATGACATACAACTATCTACTGGGGCTTTGGGGGGAAAATAAATAAATAAATAAAATCTTTAAAAAAAAAAAAAAGATGGTAAATTTTATGTTATGTACATTTTACCACAATTAAAAATAAAACAAACACAATGAGATACCACTTCACACCCATTAGGATGACTATAATCAAAAAGACAGATGACAATTACTGGTGAGGATGTGGAAAAACTGGATCCCTCATACACTGCTGGTGGGAATGTAAAATGGTGCACTCACTTTGGAAAACAATCTGGCAGTTCCTCAAAAGTTTAAACAGAGTTACCATATGACCCAGCAATTTCACTCATACGTATATACCTAAGAGAAATAAAAACCTAAAAACTTGTACATGAATGTTCATAGCAGCATTATTCATAATAGCTGAAAGATATAAACAACCCAAATGTCCATCAACAGATGAATGGATACCTACAATGTGGTATATCCAACGAATGGCATATTATTCAGCCATAAAAAGGAATGAAGTACAGATACATGCTACAACATGGAAGAACCTTGAAAACATTATGCTAAGTAAAGAAGTCAGTCACAAAAGACCACATATTGTATGATCCCATTTATATAAAATTTCCAGAATAGGCAAATCCATAGAGACAGAAAGTAGATTAGAGGTTGTCTAGGGGTAGGGGAGAGGGGAGGAAATGGAGAGTGTTTGTGAATGGGTTTGAGGGTTCTTTTTGGGGTGATGAAAATATTCTAAAATTAACTATGGTGATGGGTGCACAACTCGGAGAAACTAAAAATCATTGAATTATACACTTGAAATGGGTAAATTACATGGTATGTGAATTATATCTAAATAAAGCTATTATATATATAAAAAAGAGGGAGAGATATTTACAATAAACTTTCTTCTCATCTTTCCATACGTGCAGTCACCAAAATGGAAGGATTTGCCCAAGGTAAACGTTCCCAAAAGTGTTTCAGACCCTCAAGGCAATTTCCAAATTAAGTGACAAATCTTCATTTAAAGGTTTGTCTAGAAAAAATACCCCCCACAAAAGCACCCCTGAAGACTTATATTCAATTGAGTTCCCCACTACCAGGTAGTTTCTTAATTTGCTGCAAAGAGAAGGATAAAAGAACTATTATTTAGTGAATAACTACTACATACCCAGGACCTTAAATATGTTATTTTGTTTACTATTCACAACAACACTGGGAGGTGGGTTTTATTGTTCTCCTTTAACAATTATTCTCCTTAACAAATGAGAAAATTGAAGCCTAGAGAGGTTAAAGAGTAAATATTAAACGTGAGCACATATTTTTACATTGGTTTCTAAAACTCTGTTTTCCCTAAATGTGCCATTAGGCTTGAAAATCCCAAAATAGATTTCTACGTATTTAGCAATGGTTAATCATGAAGACTATTTTTTTACTTATACATTAATTAAAATGGTGAATCATTAAAACTTATCAAAAACAAAATTATTTTTATACCAACCTGAGCATCCTGTATTTCAGCCATAGACTCCCTGTTGATATTTGCTATGTCCGTGAAGAGTCTATCAATGGCCTCATGTATGCTAGGTGAATTATCTTTTACAATCAGGTTTTCAATAATTTCTGAAATAACAATGGATGATAAAAGTACTGTGAACTATCACCATTAGCTAAATGTAACAAATAATTTTGAAATCTGTTCCTAGATCTTTGGTCAAATGAATATAGCATGAAGAAACTTGAATGATCCTTAGAGTAAAACCAAACCGGACCTACCTTTCTTTTAGCTAAAGGTAAAGTACAATTTTCAAATAAAATTTGTATTCCCAAGGAGTCCCTCGTTTATAACTTAATCATCATTACTCATTCTCAGAAAGTGAAATGCACTGACGTCACAAATAGTAATCCTGTACTTTCCACTATACTAATTTTATTGGGAAGGGCCTGGAACAAGTGATATGCCAGGACTCTGAGACAACTGAAAAACAGCAGGGAGAGAAGAAATGAGCCAACACCATTCAGAGTGCTATGCTGTAATTCTGATTGTAGCCTAAGAAAAACTATTCCAGCAAGGGCTGGTTTGGATGAGGACAGCCAAAATACCCAAAATAGTGTCAAAAGGGCATGGCAAACACATGACAAACAGGTTTAGTCATAACTAAAATCACATTGTAAATCATACTTTCTATCTATGGCCAGAAAGATAATTAGTTTTCTTATACAATGTCCCAGGAGGTCCCAAGTAACAAACTGGGTATGGTACAAGAGAATCCAAGCAGTGAGCCATAATGCAGAAGTCAGATGGAACTGCATGCACCATAGCTCCAAGAGAACCATTCACAGCAGTGTACTGTAGTTCTGAGCAGCACCTTGGTCCTGGAGGGCAACTAGGAAAAGATGCGGGGCAGGCTAACTTCATGAAAATCATAACAAGCAGAAAGGATACAGCTCCCAAGCTCAACAGGTACCTAGAGTATGCCCCTAGCATGTTAAATCTCAAATCTGATGGCCGGTATGATTTCATTCCACACCAACCTCTTCTCTACTCCACAATATTATTCTTTCTTGCCCTGGACAGAGCTGGCTCAGGGACTGGAGCAAACCTAAGTTTGGGCTCATGAGGAGATAAAGCTATGTAAAGTTTTAGAGGGCAAGTGGCTGAGGGGGGTGGCAAGAACTGACAATAACATGCTAACCAAAAAGGAATTTCCAACTTGATTTTGGTGAGGAAACACATCCAGTCGCATTCAGGGCACTAAACTTTAGAGACTAAAGGACAGAATTATACTGACACTATACAAACTACATCAACAGAAGAAATGTCTTAAAAGAGCCACAACTCAATCCTCTCAACGAAATGCACATTGTGTAAATGTTCCAATGAATCTAGGTATTTTACATCTGTCACACTCCTGTAAATGCAAGGTTCATAACCAAACTCAACTTGCCAATTCATCCAATCCTATACCCAAGCATCAACTTTATAAACTATCCGTATATATTGCTCTTTTATTCTCATTATATCCTGGGACCCTTTGTAGCTAAGCCCTGCTGTTCTTGACTGAGAATCTTTTATTCAGCTAAGATCTGGTTTGTTTTAGTTACCATGGTTACCAAAGCCTAGTCCTATCTATCCAAATAACTTTAATTTAATTAATTAATCTCTGTTTACTGAGTGTTAACAATGTACTAGGCCCTGGAAAAAAGACTTATCCAAGACACTTGCCCAGTAAATTCACATCTAAATCAGACCAGAAGCAATACATGGAAAGGTTGGGAATGCAGTAGGTAGACTATAACAACACAGTTGGAAGGCTGAAGCGGATTAGCTAGGCTGAGTAAATTTTAGCAACTCTTACCAAAGAGGTCCCTTTGAAGGAAGAAAGAAGTCTAAGTTGATTCAACTGTCTTTGTGGTTTCTTATCTACATATTATTGTAAACTACACACGATACATATAAAACTTGCTTGCAAAAGAGGTCAAAGGTTCAATAAATCAAAAGAAAGATGGCTAATTTTCCACACAAGCTATCTTTAGCCTTTCCATTCCTAATAGGATGCACTAGTTATTTAGAGGATTGCTACGCAAATTGTCATAAACAATTAGGCATCCTATGAATTGTTTTTGATGGTGATGGAATAACACAAGAAAGCTTTATCTAAGCCCATGTGCATTTCCAAATCATCGTCAGAAATATATAGGGTCATCCCTGGTGATAGTGTGGCAATATGTGGGCACTATGAATGAAATAGACAAGAGTTCTTTTCTTCCTTCATTCAATAAACACTTAATGATAATCAGGTATTTTAAGCACCGAGGATAAAATGTAAACAAGACATAGTCCCCTCCCTTAAGGAGCTTACAGTAATTTCCACACAAGATATATGTAGATACATATGTATCAATCAACCAGTTTTTTAGAGCTGTAAATCACCATAAAATTCTAGTAACACACTCTAATTTTACAATCGATTACAATAAAGCTTGGAGAAGTTAATTAACTTGCCCAAGATCAAAGCTATTAGTAGCACAGCATGAACAGAATCCAAGACAACTACACTCTTTCTGCTTTGGCTGGTGTCTACACCTCTCCTTGTAAAACTTAATTCAATAAATGTTTATTGAATGCCTGGTATCAGGCAGATACTGGGCATCTGGCTAGGAATACAAAGATGAGCAAGGCAGTCTATGCCATCAAGTGGATCATATACACTATTAAGGGAAATTAAAATGAAAAAAATTATAATATAATGTAATAAGTGCTGTGAGTGCAAGATGCTACAGGAATATAAAAAAGAATTGGGTAACTCTGCCCATTTGAGAGTTGGGATACAGGGATGGCAGGATAGGCTTCACTGAGGTGCTATTTGAGGTGGGATGAGTTAGGGATTGCCAGGCAACATACCAATCAGAGGGAGAAGCACAGAGGTGTGGAAAAGCACAGTGGGTTCAAATAATCATAAGTAGGTATGTATGGCTGGAGAAAAAGGTAAAGGAAGGTTACAGGAAACACGATTAGAAAGGTATGTACGGGTCAGAGCTTGAAACATACTGCATGGCATCCTAAGAAGGCTGAATTCTGTTAGTTATTCCACCTCTTTATTTCATAAACTGTATAATATGTGCATACCAGGTGACCTCAACAAATATCTCAATGAGATCTCTGCATAAGCCATATAGAAGCTATGCTCAGGACTCTGAACTATGTGACCCCCCCTTGGGACATTTCCTAATAACTCTGCCATTCATAATTTGAGGATCCCATTGTGGCATTTAAAGGAATGGGAAAAAAATAGTTCAGGGAGGCTTCTAAATGAATAAAGTCCTTTGAGATTCGATGAAAGTCAATTAACTTGAGTGAGTTTTCCTACTAAAGTTTTTAGTCTAGATCTACAGTCTAATATGGAAGTCACAAGTGGCTATTGAGCACTTGAAATGTGGTTAGTTCAAATAGAGATGCACTAAAGTTGTAAAATACACACCAGATTTTGAAGATTTAGTATGAAAAAAAGAATGTAAAATATCTCAGTAATTTTGAATATTGATTACATGTTAAAATTATAATATTTTGGATATATGGGGCTAGAAATACAGTATTAAAATTATTATTATTATTAAAAAATAATTGTACCTGTTTCTCTTTACTTTTTAAATGTGGCTACTAGAAATTTTTAAATTACATTTGTAGCTCACATTATATTTCTGTTGGACAGGGCGTGTCTAGAGTATACATTGTGACTGACTTCTGAAGATTTGATAGAACAAATTAGTTAATATCTACCTCCCCAACAGTCATCACAGATTTAATAGAAAAAGAAAGTATAAACTTGGATATTTTAATAGACCATAAGAGTATTTATACAACAGCAAATACAAAGATGTTAGAAATCTAGAAGGAGAATTGTCTCCAAATTAACCATAGGAAAGAGAGTTCCAAAGCTTGAAAATAGTTGCCATTCTTTAAGAAGCAATAACCCTAATGTTGAGAAGGACAACTGGGCTAAATTATCTTGGTACAAATATTCTTTCAACATCACTCAACTTTTTGCTATTCCCATGTTAAGTCGCCTTCTATTTTGGATGGTCTTGGTGCTTGCCAAGATGAGGAACTTTTTCTGAATCAGGTGGGGCAGTTTTAGAAAACCCCCTGTCCAGCTGCTATTGTTTCTTAAATTAAGAATTTGGGCCTTTCAAAACCTGTCCTCCAGAAAGGAAATACTCTAGACAGTCTGTAGAAACCTGGTTACAATAGCACTTTATATCTCAGCAAATCCACTCCCAGGTATTCCCCCAAGAAAAATGAAAACCTAAGTCATTAAAAAAAAACTTACACATGAATATTCATAGCAACTTTATTCATGATAGCCAAAAATGTCCATTTGCTGATGAATGGATAAACTGTGATATATTCATTCAGTGGAATGCTACTATGCAATAAAAAGGAATTAATTACTCATATATGCCACAATATGGATGAATCTCAAAACAAATATGCTTAGTAAAAAGCACCTTAGAAAAAAAGAGCGCATACTGTATGCTTTCATTTACAGACTAATCCGCAGTCATAGAAATCAGAACAGTGGTTGCCTAGGGCAGAGGGTGGGGGGTAGATTGACTGCAAAGGGGCAGGACAGAATTTTCTGAGATGAGAATGTTCTATTTCTTGATTGGAATGGTGGTTATACAGGTTACCTTTGCCAAAAAAAAAAAAGCATCAACCTGTACACTTAAAATGTGTGAATATTATTGTATGTAAATTATACCTCAATAAAGTTGATTTCTAAAAAAGAAAGGAAAAGAAAAAGGAAGGAGGAAGGGAGGGAAGGAGAGGGGAGAGAAAGAAGAAAAAGTACTATAGAGCTGAAATCCCTGGAGGCTGTAGGTCAGAAGCAGTAGAGCACAGTGTGGCATCAAACTCTGTTCAACATCAAGAAGGCAGCCTCAAAGGTGAACGGGAGGTTTGACCACCTCCAACCATTTCCCACCTCCCCCTCAACAAAAACTATGTGAGGTGATGGATGTGTTAATTAACCTTATTGTGGTAATCATTTTGCAATATATACATGTATAAAATCACTATGCTGTACACCTTAAACTTACACAATGTTTTATGTCAATCATATCTCAATAAAGCTGGAAAAAAAAGAGGTGAACAGGAGAGTTGGTAACAAGTGCATATACAGAGAGCCCCAAGAGCCCTTCAAGGAGATGAACGAGAAATTCTAAACCTAGGGATAAAGCCAAGTACAGAACAAGAATGTTACCAGACTTTGGAGACAAGAGCAAATCAGGCAGGTTGAACAAGCATACCCAAAGCATGCTGCTTAATGGATTAATGTCAATCTCAAGTGAAGTTTTACTTTTTTTTTTTTTGGTGAGGAAGATTGGCCCTGAGCTAACATTCATTGCCAATCTTCCTCTTTTTGCCTGAGGAAGATTGGCCCTGAGCCAACATCTGTGCCAATCTTCCTCTATTTTATATGTGGGCCACCGCCACAGCATGGCTTGACGAGCAGCGTGTATGTCCTGGGATCTGAACCTGCAAACCCCAGGCCTGCTAAAGCGGAATGTATGAACTTAACCACTACACCACTGGGCCGGCCCCTCAAGTGAGGTTTTTAATGGCACAACATTCTGTCCTTGGCCCTGTCCTATTGAACAATTTTATCAATGATTTGGATGAAGAAGCTGAGAGAGAGAGAGAACAAATAAGATAGATGATATAATCAGGAACAAAAATTAAATCTCCAGTTGTAGCAAAGGGATTAATGTAAGAAAAAAATTATAGTCCTGCATTTAAGTCTTCAAAACTAACTGCACCAATGTATAAGAGGCAAGATATAGCTTAACAGCAGCATGTGTTAAAAAAAGACTGATGGTCTTTTAGGGGTAAAAAGCTCAGTATGTGTCATTAGTGTGGTATGACTGCCTCCACCCCCCAAAAAAATGAAACAAATTCAATCTTAGCTACATCAGTATCTCAAGAGAATGATGATCACTCCTAAATCTAAAGAGAAAGATTAGTTTGTGCTGATCATATCAAACCTAGAGAACTGTGTTCTGTTCTGGGTACCACACTTTAAGGAATAACATGTAAAGAATAGAGCATGTTCAGAGGACCGCACACAAAAGGATGAGGGGACTAGAAACCATGTAATATGAGGAATGACTGAAGGAACTGAGAGTGCTTAATCTGAAGACGAGATCTCCCAGAGGACACAGTATCTTCAAAGAGTTGAAGAGCTGGCATGCAAAAAAGGAATTAGACTTATTTAGCCCCAATGGATTTAACTTAGACCAATTTCTATTCCTTCTTGGCCTTGAAATTGGTTGGAATTGTCGGTACAAAAAGAAGGATGTTATGCCAATTCTCCCTAAGAAGAAAATGAGCTAGAACTGTCGCATGGTCTTTTATGGTCCATTTTCACAAAACTTGACTAAAAAGTTGTGTACAGAAGAGAAAACTCAAATGGCCAATAAATCTATGAAAATACACTCAACTTTACTAGTTATCAGGGAAATGCAAATTAAAACAACACCTATGTAAGATGATAACATTAGGGTAAATGAAACTGGCTGAGGGGTATATGGGTACTCTCTGCAATATCTTTGCAACTTTTCTGTAAATCTAAAATTATTCCAAAATAAAACGTTAATTAAAAACAACAATACCCTTCACATCTACAAAATTTTTTGTCTGATAATACCAAATATTAGCAAGGATATAGGGAAAAGAGAAAGAGAGAGGGAATATTAATTGTTAAACTACTTTGGACAGCAATTGGACAATACTTATAAAGTTAAAGATGCTCATAGCTTTTGACCCATCAGTTCCACTCCTAAATGTATATACCCTGGAACAGCACTGCCACTAGAGGGTAGCCACTAGCCACATGTGACTACTGAGCACCTGAAATGTGGCAAGTCCAAAATGAGATATGCTTTAAGTATAAATAAAATACATACTGGACTTCAAACACTTTGTAAGAAAAAAAAGAATGTAAAATATGTCATTAATAATTTTTGTATTGATTACATGTTGAAATGATAACATTTTGGATATACTAAGCTAAATAATTTGTAATGTTAAAATTAATTTCATCTGTTTAAGCTTTTGTTAATGTGGTTACTCGAAAATATAAAATTATTTGTGTTTGCACTATGGTTCAATGGGACAGTACTGCCCTAGATCCTCACCCACTAGTGCTCAAGAAATAAATCAATTTAGTTGGTCATAACCAGCATTTTTTAATTAAAAAGCATAGAATAGAAAACATCATAGTGCACTGCGTGTAATAAGGGTAAGACTGTTTCAAACTTTTGCTATGGTGTGTATGTACTGGGATGTGATGTAAAATATATTTCCTTGCCATGAGTGGTAGTCAGAAATGCTTGAAAGCTCCTGCTAAGCTCTTGGAAACACAATGTTCATTGTAGTGTTGTTGTTATGTAACAGCAAATATTTAAAACAACTCATATGTTAAAACAACATATTTGAAACAACAACAAAGGAGATTGGATAAATAAATTGTACTTCTATTCAACGTAATAGTTCTAATCAGCAGGGCAAATAAATGAACTAGAGCTAAAATATCCATATGGGTAAATATCCAAAACATAATGCTGAGCAAAAAAAGGCAAGTTACAGAAAAAAATCATACAAAATGATACAATTTATGTAAAATTTTCAAAGATGACTAACCGGTGCATCTAATCTTCTAGTTCTTTGAAACAATGAAATACCTGAAGCATATGACAAACTGTTAAGATTCAACAAAACTTACTGGTAGGTATACAGGTGTTCATTATATTATTTTCTATACTTTTCTGTGTGCTTCAAATATTATATAAATACAAGGGCTCAAATACAATATACTTAAAAGTCATAATCCTTATTCCATGTTTATATCTTTAAGATACCATATCCTAAATTAAAACATAAGGTAAGAGGTAGTGGGCTTTGTTGCTGTTGTGCTAAAATGACAAGAATTAACAAAATATTGACCTAAACATTTTTAAATCATGGATTTGTAGCCACCCTGGCTACACATATGTCATTATTATATGAATAACGTGAAATATATATGAATGTGAATATATGAATGTGAATGTATCACAGGTCTAATCATGTACCCAGAAAAAAAGAAATAGTGTAAACATTCCCATATCTGGCACGGTTGAGGAATCTCTTGTTCTAGTCAAATTGCTTTTATTAACAATTACCATAAATACCATACAGAGATTACCAATTTTCAAAAGAATTAAGATACAATAAAATGCAGTTAAACCTAAAACTATACAGGATATAATTTATTTTTCACTGATGATTTTGGAAAGGCACTCCAGGATCTTGCAGTAATTTTTTTAATGTACATTTAACGCAGTAGATTTCTATTTCAGATTAAACCAATGTTAATTTGCATGCAATAAAAATCCTGAGAAAACAAGCTATGAATTGTGAATTCAGTTTCCCTACACTAGCATATAAAAGGGTTCCAGTGTCTTAAACATCTACATTGTTTTTCTGGTACACAAATAAGAAAACTTGGAGCTATGGATACTCCAAAGAGATAAAATTCAGAAACAAAATACATTTAGAAGATTTTAGATAAGGCAGCAAACAGTTTGACATTTTCTTTACTACCATGTAAAGCTATATACCTTTAAAGTCCATGAAACGAAAATCAACATCGTCCATTTTTAAATCTCTGGCTCAAGCCTATGAAATAAAAAAAAATTTTAATCTTCTGTCCTTTATCCTCCAGTTCCTCAATAAATTTCTTTTCAGTGAAATTTTTCCAGTTACCTGTTACCCAAAGGAAAAAAAATGCTGAAGAAATTTTAAAACTCAGAAAAAGTAGTTAACGAGGGGTGGGGCCAGGAGTCATGTCACAGGAATCTGGCTCGGAGGAAATTTTCATCCCAAATCTTTTCTTACCATAATCCGCCTGGCAACCAGGAAACCAGGGTACCCTGTGATTTGTCTGGCTGGTACTCGTTGCCTCCTCCTAATTGGTTCAAAATCCCTCTCTCCACCGCCCATACATTCAAAGCACCCAATCACTCACTGGCCTTTTTCCCGCTCTCACAGACCCAGCTAGCGCGCCTTCAGCTCCCCGCCCCCAACAGTCACCAACCATACGGCTTCAACGGAATGTAGGTCCTTCACATCCAAACTACAATAACTACTGTCTCCCGCTTTCAATGACCCCACAATGCGCCCCATACTTCATCCAAGTCAAAAAATCCTGCCTCTGCCCATCTTCTTTCACCTGAGAGTCAGCTACAGCAGCTCTGTGGTTCAAAATCATTGCCTCAGGGCCACTCTAAAAAGTGTTGACCTAATGGCCGCATCTTCTTGCTAGTTATAAACCACTCAACTGACCCGTACCTGACCCTCCTCTAGCCCTTCCTACCTACTAAATCAGTCACCTCAGCCGGGACCGCCAACGTGCCACAGTGCTGTCTCCACAAACTCCGTCCACAGTGCCCGACGACGCTTGGAAAGCTCCTCCCCCTACAGTGACGTCAATCAAAGACCACTTCCTATTGGCCTTTACTGTCTATCTCACATCGCGAGCCTAAGCCTTGGGGCGCAGTCTAGGCCTTCAATCCTGGGGATTAGTTCAGAGGGCAGGGGTGAGAATCACTGAGCGTAAGGAAGTATGGTGCAGTACTGGAAGCATACTACAATTATTGAGGGAAGAGTGCAGATGGCCAGGGTTATGGGAAAGAGGAGAGCAGGCCTTCAAAAGAAAGAAAAGGGACGTAGGGACGAGGGAGAGGAAAGAGGAGAGGGGAGGGAGGGAGGAAGGAAGGAACAATGTTGCCCACTGATTAATCGTGAGTGGCGAAGGTCAGCAATATCAGAAGTTGAGGAAACTGAAAAACCCTGTAGTTCCAAGACATGTTTCTGCTGCCCTGTCCTTGTCAAATCCGAAGGAAACTAACTAATGACTCCTCTACAGGCTCACAGCAAGGGCAGGGGTCCCACCCATCTCCAAACAAATGGTTTTAGGGATGGGGATGGAATATGTAAGTAAACATGTTTGATTCCAGCTGAATCTATAGGTGATGCTTGCAATCAAGGAGTTGGCCTCTACTTTAAAGCTCCACTCAGAGACAACAGTGTTATGGCATGATGCCTCCAAATATGGAGAAGCACCAAAAACAAAAAACATTAACAAGCCTCCCACTTCTTCCCTCACATACCCCTCTTTTAAGCCTTATGCACCTCAGTCAAGTCAGCTAGGGAACTGGCTAACAGGATGAAGAAGAGAGATTGTGGCTTCAATTCTGGGAACATTAACAGAGTTCCCTTCTGACCCTAAGACTCAAAATCAGTGATTATTTATCATGGAAAAGATGGAGTTTCTAAAAATAATTTCTTTCCTTCTTCAAAATTTTCTGCATCTAGATCACATAGAGTGAAGAAAAAAGGGAAAACAGAGAAAGTACTGCTATTAACTTCTCTTCTTTTGCATCTTGCAATTTGGTATTCATTTCACAATCCTAGATTGCTAAATTAGAGGAAGAAGTCTGGTGGAAAAGGGCAGTAGAGTGTCCCATAGCTGACTGAATCCTCATGCACCGCATACTTTGTGACCTGGTGCTAGCTACTTAGAATCTCAGGACCTCAATTTCCTCTTCTGCAGAATGGGAATAAAAGTAGTTCTAGGCTTCTGGTTCAATAGAATAGTGTACATAAATCATCTAGAACAGTGGCTGGCATATAGTACATACTTAACAAATGTTAGTTCCCATTATCGTTCCCCATTTCCTGGTTGGCAAACTAAGGGCTCCCAACTTTCATCATCCCACCCAGGCCCCTGGCTCTACCATAACTTCTTTGTTCATGGATGAACAGATGAACAAATAGGGCGATAATTAGACCTCAGCTCTCAAGCCTGCAGTGGTCTCTTCACACACATCTTAGAGCTCTTAGTGATTAATAATGTCTGTAGTAGAATGGATATTATATTATCCAGGATTATATAAGGCATACAGAATCAAATGACTCTATTGATTAATACTGACTGTAAATATGACTCCAAAGTCAGAGCTACTGAGCAGGCACCACTGCATTGAAAGGGCCAGTGAATAAAGGAAAATATGCAGAAAGGGTGGAAACCCTTATGTTGTATGAGTATCTCCAATATTTTTGTTTTTGATCTAGATGGCCTCCCTAGATGCTATAAGAAAGAGAGAATTAAAAGGACAGAAAAAAAGTAAAAGAGAGAGAGAGAAGAGGAAAGGAGATAATAAAAGAAGCAGGTGCATATTGAGGAGGATATGCAAGAGTGAGTAGTAAAATGCCATTAAGAGGCATTCAAAATGCCGTAGATTATCTTCCCTTACCCTAGCATAAACTATAAATTTCCTGCTCCTACCTTTTGAAAAATTGAAGCAAAAATGGTGAAATAGTACATAAGGCTGGTGAACAGCTTGGAATCTAATGAGAGCTAATTAAGATTCTCATTAATAGAGTGGATTAAAAGAGAGTAAGCAACGAAGAATGCAAATTACTTAATAAGGTAGCATTATATCTTGTTAAAAGAACAAAAACACTTTCAGCATAAATATGCAATTATAGTCAGGAAAATTATAAAAACAAAAGCAATAATAGAGTAAGGGACAGGGGCTTGTTATACCAGACATTAAAACTACCGTAAATAAAATTGTGTGGTAATTGTACAGACAGATAAATGGAACAAAAGAGAGTCCAGAAACAGACCCAAATATATAGAGCAATGATTCAAATCACTGGGGAAAAGAGTTACTCACGAAAAAGTATTGAAACAACTGGATAGTCATTTTAAAAAATAAAACTAGATCCCTGCCTCACTTCACATACCAAAATAAATTCTAGATTAACCAAAGATTAAACTGAATCATAAAATTTCTAAAAGAAAATATGAGTGAATATTTTATAAACACAAAGGCAAAATATAAACACTATCTGAAAACCAGAATCAAAAAGGAAAACTAATGATGTTTTACAAGATTTTATTGCAACTTTTTTTACAAGAAATTATTGCAACTTTTCTGCATGGCAATTTGGCAATATGTATCAAAATCTTAAATGTGTGTACCCTGTTACCAGACAATTCCTCTTCTAGGAATTTTCCTAAAGAAGAAATTGGAAAAATTTGCGAAGACAGATTAACAGAAACATTCGCTGAAGCATTGTAAACCCCTTAAATGTTCACCTAGTTAAATGTGGCCTAGTTATACAACTTAGGGTACATTAGTACCAGATAGTGGAATACTTATACAGCCTTTAAAAACGTTGCTGAGAAAACAATCTAAAGGTATAAAGCTAGGGAAATGCCTATATCCTACCATTAAGTGTAAACAAGAAAAAAGTTAGCAACTACTCAAAAAGGTATAATTATATAGATTTGAGTGACTAAAAAACTCTTGGGATTGTTTCCACCTGGGTGTGAATAGGGAGCGACATAAGTGGCTACAGGAGCCAACTAATCCCACTAATACGTAATCGTAAAAAAAAAAGTTTATACAGAAGGTATACATTTATGTAAAATTGTATGCATATTTGAAAAAAAAGTCTGGAAGAATATTTACCAAAATATTTACAATGTTTATCTTTAAGTGGTAGGATTTGGGAAAATCTTTACTTTCCTCTTTATATTTTTCAGTTTCCTACAATGAACACATATTTTTATTAGGAGAAAAAAAGCTATTTTCATTAAAAAATCCACAAGAAGATGAGGGCGTTTTTATCTGATGGGCATGTGTTTTCTCAATAAAGTATGAGGCAAAGTCAATAGCAGGGAGTAGGAGGGAGAGATTTGAAGAATGTGAATAAGGTAAGAAACAGTTGTTTCAGAGAGCAGGGGAATCAGAGAGAAATGAGGATTTCCAGCAGTGTTGAGGGTTGATGATCATTAACCTGCCCAGTGGTGTGATTGCCTCCAACAATCCTGAACTACACAGGTGCAAGTATGGAGAAGATACTTGGATTCTCTGCTTTGTGGCGGGAATACTCTGGAGTATTGCCTAGGGAGGTGAAGATATTTGCAAGAGTGATAATGATAATAAATTCAGGAATTTAAGTGGGAAAGGGAGCAAGCAAAGATTGGAGGAAACTGATAAAAAGAGAGAAAGCATATGTAGGAGGGGGAAAGTGAATTGGAGGATTCATGAAGTCAAAGAATTGTTGCAGTGGGGTTACTTGAGCAAGTGAGCTGGGGAAGCTCAGGAAGTTGTGCGTAGAGAACTTGATGCTTGAATTAGTGATTTCAGAGGTGTAGATTCTGGCAAGATCTAGGGTATAACCATGTGACTGGGTAGCTGAGGTGTAATTCATTGAACCAAATCAGAACCACTCTCTCCTTCACATACTCTAACACTCTTACCCACACACTTCTCCTTCAGTTGTAGCCCTTAGAACTAATGGCTTTCAAGAGTCTGACTGGAATTTACTTTTCCTGCCTTATTTTTCCACTTCACCCCTTCAAAATCCTAGGCTCTGGGCAAACTGAATTATAAACTTTTCCGTCTTCTTGCCTTTGTACATAATGTTCCCTCCTCCTGTAATGCTCTCCTCCCGTTTGTGAAATTACACATTTTACTTAGCCTTTAAGCACCAGCTTAAAAGCCTCAACATCCAAGACTTCCCAGAACTCCCTGCCAGAACTCCCGCACGGGAATTCTCATGGTACTTCATGCATACCTCTCTTAGGACACTTATTATTTTCTACTTTGTATCTTTGTACTTATTCGGGCCAATTTTATCTCTGACTTCTTGAGGAGATTAAGATTAGACCATGCCTAAAGCAATTTTCTACTTCATCTTCAAGCATAGTGTCCTATATTCACTGTGTTGACTACCTAAGTGTTTTCAAAGTGTGGTATATATGATTATTTTAGGTGGTGCACAGCCAAACATTTTTTAATAGTTGGATATTTATTTTAATGTGTATTAGGAAAATACTTTGTTTTCTATTATGATAGTGGTGAAATATTTTCTTTTAAAAATAAGTGTATTTAAGGGCTGGCCCGATGGCGTAGCAGTTAAGTTCGTGCGCTCTGCTTCGGCGGCCCTGGGTTTGCAGGTTCAGATCCCAGGCGTGGACCTACACACCGCTCATCAAGCCATGCTGTGGCGGTGTCCCATATAAAACAGAGGAAGATGGGCACGGATGTTAGCCCAGGGCCAGTCTTCCTCGGCAAAAAGAGGAAGATTGGCAACAGATGTTAGCTCAGGGCTAATCCTCCTCGCAAAAAATAAATAAATAAATAAGTGTATTTAAGCTTAAAAAGCGAGGTTGTTTTTTTTTTTTTAATAGTATAGTACAGGAACTACACAAATAAAGAAAAATTCATGAAGGTTACACTTACCTGTCTGAGGTCTGGGAAACACTGCACTGAATGAAAAAAGACTAGAGAACCAAATCACAGAACTACTCTCTCCCTCACAAATGGTTTATTTAAACAGTAGTACCAGGATTTATTTGCTCTCTCCATTGACAGTCTTCTTTAAGCATACAGTAAATACAAGTATTGCCCATCTTAAAAAAAAAAAACACAAAACCTCTCCCTCAACTCTCTCCAGCTGTTACCCTGAAATGCTGGCCTATAGCCCGTGTCCAATTCCTCACCCTCCATTCACTCAAGCCACTGCAATATGGCTTCCACCCTCACCATCTGACCTAAAACTGCTCTTGAAATGATCAATTACCTACTAACTGACAAAACCAATGAATCTTTTTCTGTCCTTATTTAATTTGGCTATGTGGGCAGCATTTGGCATTGTCAGCTGTTCCCGAAAAGTTCTTTCCTCCCTGTTCCTCATCAGGAACTCTCCTGTTCCTCAGTCTCCTCCATCTCCTGCACTGAGTCACGCTCCTCTCTCTCTTAAACGTTAGAGTTCCCCAAACCTTTTACTATTATGATGATTATAAAAGGAATGAAAAAAGTAATGTTTGTACCTAGTAAAAAACTGCAAAAATACAGAAGAGAAACCAGAGGATAACAGTTTCTTTTATATTTCTCCCCCCCCAAAAAATTATGTATAAATACATCTTTTGTTCTTTCACACAAATGTTCTGCACCTTGGGGTTTTTGTTCCTTTTTGTTTTATTTCTACTTAATAGTGTATCTTTCCATATCGCCTCTTAGCACATGTAATTCTATCTCATTTTTTTAATGGCTGTATAAGTATTCTACTGGATTAATATAACTTATTTAACTAGTTCTTTGCTGATGCACATTAGGTAGCTTCCAAGTTTTGTTATATTAAATAACTTTGCAGTAAATATCCTTATATATGCAAAATTTTTAAAATTCCTGTAAGTGGAATTGTCAGATCAAAAGGAATGTTTTAATTCTTATATCATCAAATTACCCTCCACAAAAGTTACAAAAATGTATATCCCCATCCTGCATAAGACTGCCTGTTTACCCTCACTTTTGCCAACACCTAGTCATTGAAATTTGTTTTGCCAGTCTGTAAGGTAAGAACTGAGATCTCATGGTTGTTTGATTTGCATTTCTTTAATGAGTGAGGTTGAGTATCTTTTCTTATATTTATTGGTGTTTTATATGCTTTTTCTGAAAACTATTTACATCTTTTACTCATTTTTCTATCAGGTTATTCATCTCGTTCCAGTTGATTTGTACGAGTTCTTTGCATATAAAGGAAATTATATAATTTGTGCTGCAAAATTTTTTCCTTTTGATTGTTTATTTTGCCCCAAGGCAATCTTTAGCCCCACACACAGCTTCTAGCACATACACGTATGTCCTCTGAGTCTATGACTCCTAAATCTAAAACTCTAGCCCAGACCTCTGTCTAGTCTAGCTCCAAGTTTCAGTTGTTAATTATAGATCCTCACCTATATGAAGCTCAACTCATGTATGTTTATAACTTCAGCATATCTGGAACTGAATTCATCTTTCCCCAAATATGCTCTTCCTTTTATGCTTTCTATCTAATAATTTGATCACTCACCCAGAAATTTCACCCAGAAATCTAAGTCATCCACTTCTTTCTTACCTCCCACATCCAACTGACCAAAAACCCTGAAATATTTTGCCCAAATGACTGCAGTGCTCTCCTAATTACTGCTAGCAACATCACACAGTGATCAAAGAGCACAGGCTGCAGAGTCAGACAGAACTGTGTTCATATCCTGGCCCTGACCATTCTAACTTATGTGACCTAGAGCATATTTCTTACCCAAAACCTGTTCCCTCATCTGTAAAAAATAATTATTATAACATCTACTTCATAGGGTTATTGCAAGGACTAAATGAGATTGTATGCACAGTATCTGATATATAATAAATACTCGATAAATGGTAGCTATTATCACATAGCTCTAGCTTCCCCCACCCTCCTCCAAGCCATCCTCCTTGCTGTTGCCAGACTAACAAATCCAACCATCCCCCTTGCTTGGAATCCTTCAGTGATTCCCCCACCTCCTTCACACACAATTTATAAGACAACATCTGAATTCCTTAGTAGGGTATACAGGCTATTCATATGGTCTCTGTTATCTTTCAGCACAACCCCATAGACACTACCCTCGAGCCACATTAAACTATACGTCATACCCCCATACACAATATGCTTTTTCACACTTCCATGATTTTGGGCACACTGTTCACTGACAGACATGCCCTCCCCTCAGTCCACTTCATAAACACCTGTTCAAGACTCAGGTCAAGCAAGTCCTTCTTTGTGCTTCCATAGCACTCAGCACTTACGCCCGCCCTGGTGCAAAATCACATTGTTTCATGTTTACCTGCTTGTCTCTCTCACTAGATTCTAAGTTCCTTGAGGGCAGTGACTATGTTTTATTCATGTTTGTATCCCCAGCGCCCAGCATGGGGCCTAACATTTCATAGGAGCTCCACATATATTTGTTGAATAAATGGATGAATGAATAGCTCTTGGTCTGAGCAGAGCACTGAACTCTGTTCCCTTATTACTTCAGTAGCAGTCAGTATCTATACATATATACAGTCTTTTACCAAACCCCCTCCCCTATTGTCTGCCCCTCCTTCCAGCAGTGCCAAACACCCCAGCCAAAATTTCTGTTGCCCAGGCAGTCACAGGAGTCTGGGACTGGTCCAACTAGAAGGGGTAGAACAGCAGACAATGGTCTCAGTGTAGGCCCTGACCAATGCCAGTGTTGAGATCAGAGTCCACCCCCAAATCCCAAAGACGAGTGTTGCTGTCTACTTATTCAGAACCTAACCTTTAGTGTAGCATGGGGGAAACACATCTCAAGATCATTCCTTTAAGTGTGACTAGACTTGATGGCGGCTTACACTATCCCCCTCAAACCCTGAGCCAACAGGAAGCACACAAGCACAACAGATACTTTTGTGGTGACTGGAGCAAACAAAGGACACATATCTGAAGCTCTCCACTCTAAAAGTCAGGCTCCACATCATCTCTAGCAGCAAAGAACAGGACATAGTTTCTTTTTCTAGTTTCTTTTAATAATAATTTTTTAAAAGCCAGTAAGCAGCTACAGATACAATTAAAAAGTAGACAAGTAAAAAAAAAGAAGACAAGAAACAGCAGAGACACATCCTTCACTCCACAATAAATACAGAGCTCTATTAGTGTTCTCCCATCAACATCCCATGGGAGGCCTAGCTCTCTGTGGTCAGGAGTACTCTCCATTATTGTGCAGGGGAACCAGACAGCATTCAGGTGTGCTGATGTCAAATCGAATGTGTACAGGCACTGGTGAGATCAAGGTCTACAGTTTTGGCCCTGGATTTGAGTGGGGGTTGGTCACTCTTAACCTCTTCCAGGCTGTGCTGGATCCCATAGCCAAAGTAGATAGCAAACCCTAGTGGGGAAAAGGAGCTGTGAGGTTGGGAAATAGTGACCTGTAAAGGCTTAATAGGTCTCCTACTCGAGACCAAGAGGGGAAGAGTTGGGATAGGACATCCAAGAGGCCTACTCTTCCCAAGTAGATACCTACCAATCAGCATCCAGACCCCAAATCGGGCCCAGGTGCCAGCTGTCATCTGCATCATAAGGTAAACATTCACAAAGAGGCTCATTAGTGGGAGGAGAGGCAAAGCAGGTACCTGGGAACAAAGCAAAATCTTCTTTGTATATACCACAAGGTGACCTATAAAGAGATCCCTAACCTACTCAAGCCAGGAAAGGGCGAGTCCAACTCCTACACATACTGCGTATTTCAGTGCCCACTCATTTAGTGTACCTCACTCATATGGGACTCCAAGAATACGCAGAGTCTGGGGAAATGGAACTGGAAAGGAACTAAGGAGGATCAGAGAAGTCTTTGGCTTAGGCATCTCCTATATATGAACCTTATTAGACCACAAGCTACCTGGAACCCATTCTTCCAACATGGGTTGATGGGCAGAAAGAGAAGTCGTTTACCTTAAAGTGAAGGGGAGTGGAGCTCTGTGGCTGCCTCCAGATGACCCCAGTGATCCCAGTAATGAGCATCAGGAGCAGCACAACCACTGCAATCCACACTGGGTCTCCAGAAAGCAGTGGAATTTGCCAATGGGCCAGCACCAGGCAAAGGACAGTCAGCAGTAGAGCTTCAAGAGTCAAGTTGAGAAACATCAAAACCAACTCGAGACCAATATGTTAAGACATTAAGGCACCCCATTCCAAGGAGGGTCACCCTCTCTCTAGTTCTTCCTCAGCCACCCAATGCCACACACTCCCTCCCCCCATCATGCTGCCCTCATAGTCATCCCAGAGAAAAACTCCACTGCTCACCAAGCAGTGAGGAACAAACATAGACAACTTGGCCAGAGAGTGGAGTGGGGATGGAGTTGAGTGGACAAAATAGTCCCTGTAGGGTTAGCTTCTCTGCTTCAGGTATCTTCTCCTCCTGCAACTCCACTTCATCTTCCTCATTCTTCATCTCCTGGTCAGGCTGATACCTGAGGCAATAGTAAGAAGGCAGTATTAAGAACAACCCTTAACCACTTTACCATCTTCATCCAGGCAGTTTACCCTTCCTTGTCAGGGTAGGATAGAAGCTCTTTTTGGCAGGGAGGGATATCCATATTCCTTAAGGAGAGTCAGGAAGATGAAAGCAGAGGAGGAAGGAGTAGCAGATCCCCATTATTCCTCATCCGAGAATTAAAACCAAAATCACAGTATGTGGAGGAAGGGAGTCTCACCTGAGGATGAGAACACAAATAGCCACCAGGGAGTAAGCAAGCAGGGTCCCAATTGACATGAGGTCCACAAGATCAGTGAGTTCAAACAGGAATGCCATGAATGCTGAAATTGATGGGCAGAACATAAGAAATGAGAGAAAGAAAGAGCAAAGTTAAGGAGTTGGTGAAACAACTAGGGGAAGGGCAAAGATGATTTTTCACCTGCGATAATGCCAGAGACCACAGTGGCGACGATGGGGGTGTGTGTGCCGGTGTGGACCCGAGCAAGGACACGGAACAGGAGGCCATCCTCCGCCATCGCATACATCACCCGAGGCATGGGGAACATAGAGCCCAAGAGGCTGGAAAGAAGAATGCCCAGAGGGGCATGAGATGACTGTGATCTCTCTCCCCAAGCCTGTGAGGTTAAGGAGTCTCCACCTTCTCCTCACAGCACTTTTAAGGGGTATTCTCTGGTACTGAATGCTATAACCTGAGACTTGGACATCAGAGGAGAACAAATATTTGACACTGACCTGGTAGAAAGAGCACAGAGGGATCCAATAGCCACAACATAGCGGGCAGGGGCCCATCCAATATGGAGAAATGCCTCAGGCAAGGGGCTCTCAGGTTGAAGCTGGTAGTAAGGCATCATGAGCGTGAGCGCGGAAGAGACACCAAAATACGCCAAAAAGCAGACGAACAGTGAAATCACAATGCCCATGGGGATGGAACGCTGGGGATTCTGGGCCTCTTCCCCTGCAGGAAGGGTCACAAGATTCTGAATCAGGAAAGCAGGCTTGCTCCTCTATCACCCCCAATCTGCATGCAGCCTGACACACACTGTGCCCAAACCCCAGACAGAATGGAATGACTGTGTTACCAGTGGTAGCAATACAGTCGAAACCAACAAATGCATAGAAACAGGTAGCTGCTCCACGGAGAATCCCCTCGAAGCCGAAAGGCACAAATCCTCCAGAGCCCAGAGGGCCCAAGCTAAAGCGGAAGAAGGGATGAAAAAGGTAAAGATGTGTTCAGCCAGCTCTGTACCTTTCTCTAAAGCCAAACTACTGAGCTAGGTCTTCAAGGCCGCGGCTCCCATTCCTCCCCACTCCCAATCCAGAATCCCTCAGCCTGGAACCCCCTGCTCCCCATCATGTTCCCAGCTCTGCATCTCCCGAATATAAATCTCCTAACCTATAGGTATCATTGAGTCCAGCCATGGCCAGTTTGTAGTCCTCTTCTGTGAGCTTCCAGTTGTGCAAGTCCCCCTTAATAAAGCCAGAGACGATGACAAAACCGAGAACCAAAAGGTTCATCCCCGTGAACACTTTGGTAACCAGGGCCGACTCACTAGCCCCCAAAGCCAGCAATCCTGTGGGAAAGAGGCATTCAGGACTCTAAGAAATAAAGTCCTCAGTCCAAGCTTCATTTCCTAGCCTCTACGTGCAGACCGTTCCTTCCCAGCTTCTCTTCTTTCTCACCATTATCATCTCCACCAAGCCCTTCTCAGGCCTAGTCCCTCCTAGCCTACCCCCATCATTATCCCTGTCCCTTGCCATACCAGTGAGCAACAATACAAGGCCCATAGCAAAGAAGTCTGGATATTCTGCGAGGACATGGGGAACGTGCAGTGAGATGCTCCCCTGCAGGGTCTGAGAGATGTGGTTCCCAATTAGGTTGTCAAAAGCTGAGCTCCAGGCCCGGGCCACACTGGCTGTACCTGGTGGAGCAGAGGGATAAACACAGGGTCACGTTTCCTCCCTCCCCTCTTCCCTCCCCCATACCAGTCTCACAAGAATCCCTGCTATTTTCACCTAGTCTTACTTTTTAAGAACCAAAACCAGTCAATTAAGGAAACCAGGACAGAGGTAAGTATAATGAACAATTTCTCTATACCTTCAACCCTCCTAGCCCCCCAACACACACACACACACACACATTTAGGGATATTGAAGTCTTGTGAATGAAGAAGAATACCTCACTTCACCATTCCACCCAGATTTCCTGACTCAAAGCCCCTTCATTGGCTGTGCAGTTCCCTCCCTGCCCCACCATCTCACCGATAACATAGGAGAGGATGAGGTTCCAGCCAGTGGTGAAGGCCCAGAGTTCACCCACAGTGACATAGCTGTAGAGATATGCAGAACCAGAACGGGGAACCCGGGCACCAAACTCGGCATAGCACAGCCCAGCCAACACAGAAGACAGGGCAGCCACCAAAAAGCAGATCACAATGGATGGTCCTGCTTTATCTTTAGCCACCTCGCCAGCCAGGACATACACGCCTGCACCCAACGTGCTGCCCACACCCAGGGCCACTAA
The DNA here is from genome assembly GCF_020826845.1 of Diceros bicornis minor. Taxonomy (NCBI): domain Eukaryota; kingdom Metazoa; phylum Chordata; class Mammalia; order Perissodactyla; family Rhinocerotidae; genus Diceros; species Diceros bicornis. The sequence continues at coordinate 64,232,795 of NC_080781.1, forward strand.
ATCCAAAGTGCTCAGGCATCTGGCAAGGCGAGTCTCAGCCATGCCTGGCTCCAGTGTACGTCTGCGTACCAGCTTTTGACCAAATCTGCGAAGTGCCTGCCACAGCATTGTAGCTGGAATTGAAGAGGATGCTAGGATCTGGTGAAAAACAAGACAAAAGCCCTTCAATAGGGCTCATTATCCCTAAGCTCTAAGACTGAATTACAATACCCACTCCATCAAGCAAAGGAACTATGGGGGGATGGGGAGGAGGATATTGAAGGGACAAAGGCAAGTCAATTTTCTTCCAACCTCAGTTTCTTCCTATGCAAGTAGAGATAACAATAACTCACAGGTTGGTGGAAGGACTAATTTCACAAAAGGCATGTGTGAAAGCCCCCTATAGTACAGTGGCCTGGTACCTAGTAGGTACTAAGTCAATATTAGTCTCTTCTTTCTCCGGCGGAGGAACTAGAGGGTTTATCCTAGACTCCGACCCAGGAACCGTGGAACCTAATCTCATCTGTGTCTGTTCCCTGGCCTGTAGCTCCTTGGGAATGAAACAGAACTCAACCCAGGAGGGGCCAGCAACTCTGGGGAGAACCCCCTTCTCACACCCAATATCCATTTTCCTTTTCAGTGCTCGCCCTCAGGGCTACTTAATAAGCATGGTTCCCAGATCGCCTGGAGGGAGGAGGGATAGACCTCCGCTGCAGATCAAAAGTGAGCACCGACTCAATTCCATCCCTCCTCCCCAAGCCCACACCGCGCAACTGGGACGCAGCCGTCGCCCAGGGCAGTAAGCAAATGTTCCCCCACTTCCTCCCGCCTCGCTAGGCTGACCAGCAAGCGTCAACAGTGAGGCGGGGCTTCGACATCTAAAGATTTGGAGACGCGCCCCGAGAGGGGCCCCTGAGCCGCCCGAAACTGCTCGCACCAGAGAGGAGGGGTTCCGCCTTATGCCCCACGACTCAGCTCCCAGATTCTTATGCTCCCATCTAGAAAGGGTCTGGGGCTGAGGAGCAGATGGGAGCCTTGGCTCCCGGGGCCGGGGTCTCGCCAGCAACAGGTCACGGCCGCGTTGATGCAACTGCATGCCATGGTTGCCAGAAAATCCTAGGGATGCCCTCGCCGTCCCCCTCCGACACACGTGTCGGCCCCCAAGGCTTACCAGAGAGCTGTTGCAAGCCCAAGGAGTGGAGAGTCTTGGATGGGGTTCGGTGAGGCTGAGTTAAGCCGAGTTGGGTTGGGGCTGTGGAGTTACGTGGCTCAGGCTTCAAAGCTGCTGCTTGGGGTCGTTGCGCGCCAAGCGCCCCTTATATACACCGGGAGGCGGAGCCGGTAACGTCATGGAATCCCACCCCCAAACCTCCTCCCTACACACGACACACACACACACACACACACACACACACACACACACACAAGCCTCAGCTTTGCAAAGGGGATTGCGTACACACACACACACACACACACACACACACACACTCCTCAATTTTGCAAAAGGGATTGCGTGTGGCCTGAGACTGCCTTCCCACTTGCAACAGCAAGACCAGCGTGGCAAGGAGCGAGAAAGGGGGGAGGGCAGCCTTTTCCCATTCTCCTGGCTTATCGTCAGAGCAGGACAATAAGAGGCTTCCTGGCCTCTAGAGACCCCCTGGGATTTTCTACCTTTGTGCCTTGATAGTCGGAATCAGTGATTGGCGGGTGTGGGGGAGGGGGATAAGAGGTGGAGTGGAAAACAGCACAGGGAGTCTTCAACTCACTCTCCCTCAGTCTTCCTTAGCTTTCTTTTCTACACGAGGTTCCCCCACCCCTGAAATCTTTCCCAAAGACCATATCAGATTATTGGCAGCCACCTGACTCCCACCCCTCAGCTCTCACCCTCAACTGTGGGTGTTTCTAATGCAGTTAGCAAGAGAATGGAAGATGATTTCAATCATCACCTCTACACAGATAATTAATCCCATCTAGATTTCTAGGCCCCAATCTCTCCGTAGTGTATCTTTAGCTTCCTCTAAATGTTAAACTATTTTTTTTAATTTTTATTTACTTTTTTCCCCCCAAAGCCCCAGTAGATAGTTGTATGTCATAGATGCACATCCTTCTAGTTGCTGTATGTGTGACACGGCTTCAACATGGCTGAAGAAGCAGTGCGTTGGTGCGCGCCCGGGGTCCGAACCACGACCGCCAGCTGCAGAGCACAGGCACTTAACGGCTAAGCCACGGGGCCAGCCCCTGTTAAACTATTAAATATGAAATTTGGACAATATTGAAATATTGGAGGAGGGAGCTTATTTAATTCCATTTTACTGATGAGTAAGCTGAGGCTCAGAGGCATGACTTGCCTGACATCATACCATAATTATGTGTTGACCACTTTACTGATAAAACCTGGCCTACTGGACTTCGAAGCCTGCCTCCCATAGGTACCATACCTAATGTAAATGCACAAGAAGAGGAGGTGTGGTGGCAAGCAAAGCCAAACAGGGAGGAGCATCAGCATCAAGACAGCCCCTTTTAAGCTAGGAGTTTCTGGGAAACTGAAGAGGAGCCAAAGAATCAAAGAATGATCACACTGGGTGTCAGACCCATAATCCCACCCAGCCCAATCAGTCACAATGGAGCAACAAGAGTTGTGAAGGTGTGGTTCTCTTCCACCAAGATGTCTCAGGAATTAAGGATGGACCCAAATATCCTTGTTTCCTTTAAATTATCCATTATGAATATGTCACCCAAGAATCTGTCTAAAATCTAAATCTTTTTTGAAGTAGTAATTGGTATTTTCAGATAAATACAGCTCCATTTTGGCATTCTTTACGTATTTATTAAGCACTAACTGTGTATAACAGCTAGTGTAGCAATGAAGAGACTACAAAAGAAACATAAAATAAAATCTTTCCCCTCCTAGTCTTAAAAATCTAGTTAGGAAAAGAAAACACACCCGATACAATTGAAACAATATTACAGAGTGCTTAAGAGTGCAGTCTTGGGAGTTAGACCTAGGTTAAATCAGCCACTGTGGGCTTCAGCAAATTATCTAACATCTCTGAACCTCAGTTTCTGGATATAATATACACATTTCACAGGGTTGTTGAGATTCTTAGATGAGATTATAAAGTCAACTCTTCTTCCTGCCTGGCACATGGGAAGTATTCAATAAAAACCTGCTACATATTCAGAATAATATGTTAGTGTGTATGATGATGATTTGGTTGCTTAGATTAAGTGATCGATTTGATTATGAGATTAGTTGACAAATTGGTGTTGTAAATATTCAGGGAAAGAAGTCATCAGTACAGACTAGAACATATAAAGAAGATCTTTTAATTTGTAAGGCGTTGAGGAGGTAGTCGGCAGGACTTGAAGGACAAAGGGTGGATGAGCTCTGGACCCACAAAGAGGCATGAAGTAAAGCCAGGAGCCCATGTAGAGACCAGCATATCAAGTGCAGTGTTTGTTAGGCTGCAGTGGAAGATAAGGTTGAATAACGGACGACTCCTTCTTGGAGTAAATTTATTACCCAATCTGTAAACAGTAATTCTTATCATTGGTCATAAACTCACACCAGTCAAGTCTAACAGTAGACTTAATAGGCACTCAATTATTCAATAAAAACTTAATTAGAAGCATCAGGAGGTGCCCTCCACTTCTAGCATTCCAAGATTTTGTGAACAACTATTTTCATCCACCTAGCCATCCCTTTCATGAATTTGTAGAATTCAAACATATTTCCTTCCTCAGCTTTTATCTTTCCAGAAGTTCCACGGTGTCCTGTATCATTATGGACTTTCTCCAACTCTAATATCCCTTTCTTGTTGTACGATGACCAGGTGCAAAACATTGAATAGTTTTGTTTGTTTTTATTATAAAACAATTTAACACTAATGAAAACTGCAAAAAAAGTCACACATAATTCCTATCAAACCAACTATTTGTGTTTTTGCATGCTCTGTTATGGTCTTTGTATATATATATATATAAATCATATAATTTTGCTTTCTCCTTTTTTCATGATCAAATATTTTTTCAAATTACTACTGGTATTCAAAATCATCATTGTTAGTGATTGCATAATATTCCATAGCACTGATGTACCATTATTTATTTAACCATTTAAACATTTATTCAGGTTTTTTCCAGCTTTCTTTTATTCTAAGAAACACCTTCATTAATACAATGTCTCTATTTAGTTGAATTACTTTCTTAGGCTTCATTCCCAGGAGTGGGATTATTGGGTCAAAGATAATGAACATATTTATAAACTTTGGTACTTGTTACAGTGCTTCACCAAAGGATTTTTGTGCTATCAGCCATGTTAGAGTAAACCAGCTTTACCACAATCTCACCAGCATAGCTATCATTTAAACAAGTTATTTGCTAATAAAATAACATAGAAGTAGAAAGAAGATCATTCTGTTTATAATGAATATTTCTTTTGGAAATTGTTTATTCATAGCTTTTCTTTTTCCAACTTACTTATTTGAGTTTTGATCCTTTCCTTATAAATTATAATAATTTTTTTCCAGTTTTATTGAGAAATAATTGACATACATCACTGTATAAGTTTAAGGTATACAGCATGATGGTTTGATTTACATATATTGTGAAACGATTACCACAATAGGTTCAGCTTAACATCCATCTTCTCCTATAGATACAAAAAAAAGAAAAGAAAGAAGAAAAGAAAAAAGGAAAAAAATTTTCTCCTTTGTGATGAGAACTCATAGGATTTACTCTCTTAACAACTTCCATGTATACCACACAGCAGTGTTAACTATAATCATCATGCTGTACATTACATCCCTAGTACTTATTTATCTTATAACTGGAAGTTTGCACCCTTTCACCACCTTCCTCCAATTTCCTTTCTTCTCACCCTCCACCTCTGGTAACCACAAGTCTGATCTCTTTTTCTATGAGTTTGTTTTTTGGGTTTTTTTTTAGATTCCACATATAAATGAGATCATACAGCATTTGTGTTTCTCTATCTGACTTATTTCACTTAGCATAATACCTTCAAGGTCCATCCACGTTGTCACAAATGATAGGATTTCCTCATTTTTTATGGCTAAATAATATTCCATTGTATATATATACCACAACTTCTTTATCCACTCATTCATCTATGGACACTTAGGTTGTTTCCATGTCTTGGCTACTGTAAATAATGCTACTATGAACATGGGGGTGCAGATATCTTTTCAAGTTAGTGCTTTCATTCTTTTGGATATATTCTCAGAAGTGGAATTGCTGGATCATATGGCAGTTCTGTTTTTAATTTTTTGAGGATCCTCCATACCATTTTCCATAGTGACTGTACCAATTTACAATCCCACCAACAGTGCACAAGCATTCCCTTTTCTCCACGTCTTTACCAGCATCCTGTCTTTTTGATGATGGCCATTCTGACAGGTATGAGGTGATATCTCATTGTGGTTTTAATTTGCATTTCCCTAATGACCAGCGATATTGAGCATTTTTTCATGGTCTTTCATATATCTTCTTTGGAGGAATGTCTATTCAGTTCCTTTCCCCATTTTTTAATTGGGTTATTTGTTTTTTTTGCTATTGAGTTGTATGAGTTCTTTGTATATTTTGGATATAGCCCCTTATCAGATATATGGTTTGCAAATATTTTCTCCCATTCTGTAGGTTGTCTTTTCACTTTGTTGATGATTTCTTTTGCTGTGCAGAAGCTTTGTAGTTTGACGTAATCAAACTTGTTTATTCTTGATTTTGTTACTTGTGCTTTAGATGTCGTATCCAAAAAATGCTTAGCAAGACCCATGTCAGGGAGCTTTATTCTTACGTTTTCCTCTAGGAGTTTCATGGTTTCAGGTCTTACATTTAAGTCTTTAATCCATTATGAGTTAATTTTTATGAGTGGTGTAAGATATAGGTCCAGTTTCATTCTTGTACATGTAAATATCCAGTTATCCCAGCACCATTTATTGAAAAGACTGCCTTGTCAAATATTAGTTGACTGTGTATGCTTGGGTTTATTTCTGGGCTCTCAGTTCCATTCCATTGGTCTACTTGTCTGTTTTTATGCCAGTACCATACTGTTTTGATGACTATAGCATTATAGTATAGCTAGAAATGGGGAAATGTGATGCCTCTGGCTTTGTTCTTTGTTCTCAGCATTTTTTTGGCTCTTCAGGGTCATTTGTAGTTCTATATAAATTTTAGTGGTGTTTTTTCTACTTCAGTAAAAATTGACATCAGAATCTTGGTAGGGATTGCATTGAATCCATAAATGGCTTTTGGTAGTATTGACATTTTAACAATATTAATTCTTCCAATCCATGAACATGAGATATCTTTCCATTTATTTGTGTCTTCTTTGATTTCTTTCATCGATGTCTTATAGTTTTCATAGTGGAGATCTTTCACCTCCTTAGTCAAATTTATTTTAAGTATTTGTTTTTGATGCTATTGTAAAAGGGATCAATTTCTTTATTTCTTTTTCAGAACATTCATTGTTAGCGTATAGAAATGGTACTGATTTTTGTATGTTAATTTTGTATCCTGCAACTTTACTGAATAGAATGAATTCTTTACATAAATATTAACCTTTCTTCTGTAATATTTGATTCAAATATTTTCCAGTGTTTGTTGCTTTTATTTACAAAGTTTAAATTTTTAAAACTTTTTATTGAGGTATGATATACACAGAAAAATGTGCACACTGGTATCATAAACAGTTCAACAGATGTTCACAAAATGAACACAGCCATGTAAAAGCACCCACGTCAAGAAACAAAACATTATCAGTATCCCAGAAATCTCCTTCATGCTTCCTTCCAGTTACTACTCACCACCCCCTCCAACAAGGGTAATCTCTGTCCTGACTTCTAATAGCCTAGACTTTTTTCTACTTCATATAAATGGAATCATACTGTATGTAATCTTTTGTTAATTGAGAGAAAATTCACATACCATAAAATTCAGCCCTTTAAGGTGTACAATTCAGTAGTTTTTAGTATAGTCACAGAGTTATGCATCCATCACTATCAATTTTAGAACATTTTCATCATCCCAAAAAGAAACTCTGTTCCCATTCCCAGTCATTTCCCATTTCCTCCCAACTCCCTTATCCCAGCCCTAGGCAACCAGAATTCTACTTTTGTTCTCTATAAATTTGCTTATTCTGGATATTTCACATAAATAGAATCATACAGTATGTGGTCTTTTATGAACTGGCTTCTTTCATTTAGCATAATTTTTTCAAGGATCATCCATGTTGTACCACGTATATGTACTTCATTTCTCTTTATTGCCAAATAATGTTCCGTTGTCTGGAAATACCACATTTTACTTATTCATTCATCAGCTGATGGGCATTTGGATTGTTTCTATTTTCTTTTTGGCTGTTATGAATAATGCTGCTATGAACATTAGTGTACAAGTTTTTCTGTGGACATATGTTTTAAATTCTTTTGAGTACATACCTAGGAGTGGAATTGCTAGGTCATATGGTAACTCTATGCTTAACCTTTTGAGAAACTACCAGACTGTTTTCCACAAAGGCTGCACTGCTTTACATTCCCATCAGCAGTGTATGAGGCTTCCAATTACTCCACATTCTCACCAATACTTGTTATAATCCATATTTTTGATCATAGCCATCCTAGTAAGTGTGAAGTAGTATCTTACTGTGGTTTTTATCTGCATTTTGCTAACGACTAATGATGTTGAGCATCTTCTCACGTGCTTATTGGCCATTTGGATGTCTTCTTTGGAGAAAAATATATTCAAATCCTCTATTCATTTTTAATTGGGTTGTCTTTTTATTGTTGAGTTTTAAGAGTTCTTTATAGTCTAGACACTAGACCCTTATCAGAGATAAGATTTGCTAATATTTTTCTCCATTCTATGGGCTGTCTTTTCACTAGCTTCATAGTATCTTTTGATGCCCAAAAGTTTTTAACTTTGATGAGGTCTAATTTATCTATTTTTTCTTTGATTGCTTCTGCTTTAAGTGTCATATGTAAGAAATCATTGCCTAATCCATGCTCACAAAGATTTATACCTATGTTTCCCTCTAAGAGTTTTGTGGTTTTTACCTCTTATATTTAGGTCTTTGATCTATTTCAAGTTAATTTTTGTACTACATGGTGTGAGTTAGGGGTCTAAATACATTCTTTTGCATATGGATATTAAGTGTCCCAATACCATTTATTGAAAAGACTATTCTTTCCCCCACTGAATTGTCTTGGCACCCTTGTCAAAAATCAATTGACCACAAATATGAAGGTTTATTTCTGGACTCTCAATTCTATTCCATTGACATATATGTCTGTCCTTATGCCAGTACCACACTGTCTTGATTACTGTAGATTTGTAGTAAGTTTTGAAATTAGAAAATGTGAGCCCTCTAACTTTGTTCTTCTTTTCTCAAGATTGTTTTGAATATTCTAGGTCCGTTGAATTTCCATATGAAATTTAGGATTAATTAGCTTGTCAATTTCTGCAGAGAAGACTGCTGGAATTTTGATGGGTATTTCCTTAAATCCATAGATCAATTTGGGGAGTATTGCCATCTTAAAAATATCAGGTCTTTTGATCCATGAACATGGGATGTCTTTCTATTTTTTAAGGTCTTCTTTAATTTCTGCCAACAATATTTTGTAGTTTTCAGGGTGTAAGTTTTGCACTTCATTTGATAAATTTATTCCTAAGTATATTATTCTTTTTGATGATATTATAAATGGAATTGTTTTCTTAATTTCATTTTTGGTTTGTTCATTGCTCCTATAAAAATATAATTGATATTTGTATATTGATCTTGTACCCTGCAACCTGGCTGAACTCGCTTATTAGCTCTAATAGTGTTTTAATAGATTCCTTAGGACTTTCTATATACAAGATCATGTCATCTGCAAATAGAGATAGTTTACTTTTTCCTTTCCAATCTGGGTGTCTTTTATTTCTTTTCCTTGCTTAATTGTTCTAGCTCAAACTTCCAGTGCAATGTTGAATAGAAGTAGTGAGAGTAGACATCCTTGTCTTGTTCCTGATCATAGGGGGAAAGCATTCAGTTTTTCACCATTAAGTGTGAAGTCAGCTGTAGGTTTTTTGTAGACACCCTTTACCAGATTAGGGAAGTTCATTCAACATTAACTTTTTTGTGTGTGTATGTGAGGAAGATTAGCCCTGAGCTAACATCTGTTGCCAATCCTCCTCTTTTTGCTGAGGAAGATTGGCCCTGGGCTAACATCCATGCCCATCTTCCTCTACTTTATATGGGACGCTGCCCCAGCATGGCTTGATAAGTGGTGCACAGGTCCACGCCCAGGATCTGAACCTGTGAACCCCAGGCCACTGAAGCAGAGCATGCGAACCTAACCACTATGCCACCCAGCCGGCCCCAACATTAACTTTTTGAGATTCATCCATTTTTTGCGTGTGTGTGTGAGGAAGATCAGCCCTGAGCTAACATCTATGCCAATCCTCCTCTTTTTGCTGAGGAAGACTGGCCCTGAGCTAACATCTGTGCCAATCTTCCTCCACTTTATGTGGGACACTGCCACAGAATGGCCTGACAAGTGGTGCGTCAGTGCGTGCCCGGGATCCAAACCCCGGGCGGCCAGCAGCGGAGCGCACACACTTAACCGCTATGCCACAGGCCGGCCCCAAGATTCATCTATATCGTTGTGCATCATCATAGATCATTCATTCTCAGCTGTATAGTATTCCTTTGTGGGAATATGTCACAATTTATTCCTTTCTACCTTGTTGATAGACTTTTGGTTAGTTTCCAGGTTTTAGCTACTACAAACGATGCTGCTGTGAACATTCTACTACGTATTATTTGCTGACCACGTGTACATTCCTGTTGGGTATAAACCTAGCAGTGGACTTGCTGAGTCATAGAATATGAATATAATCAATTTTTGAAATTTCATGTTCAAAGTTGTCAATCTTAATTTCAAAAGAATATTAAGAGTATTGGATAATACGCTGAATTTTAAAAGAATTCTTAAGTTCACAGTGATACTTTAGAAAGGTGGAGAGAAGCTCTTCTTTATAGAACAGCAGCTAATAAATCTACAAGAAATTCTAGAATTAGAAAATCACAATTTTGCACTCACCAAAGTAATAACTGATTCAGACAAGGATAATCAATAGATGATCCTTGAGTGTTGGGAAACAGGATATTCACATGGTCTCAACGTACCACCCCACAGATTACATATTAATTCCAAACTACTGTATTAGTTTTCTATTTCTGCCATAACAAATTACTACAAACTTATTGGCTTAAGACAACACAAATTTATTATTCCACACTTTGTGTAGGTCAGAAGTCTGGCACTGCATGGCTGGATTCCTTGCTCAGGGACTCACAGGGATAAAATCAAAGTATCTGCATTCCTTTTTAGATGTTCTGGGAAAGAACCACTTCCAAGCTCATTCAAGTTGTTGGCAGAATTTAGCTCCATGCAGTTGTAGGACTGAGGTCCCCATTTCCTTAATGTGTGGTCTTCTCCATCTCCAAGCCACAATGCATCAAATCATCCTCCTGCTTTGAATCTCTCTGACTTGCTTGCCCTCTTCTACTTTTAAGGACTCATGTAATTACATTGGGCCCACTGAGATAATCCAAGACAATCTCCCTATTTTAAGGATTGGTAACCTTAATCATATCTGCAAAGTTTTTTTCACCATGTAATGTAACACATTCACGGGGACAGAAGGCCATGGGGTCCAAAATTCTGCCTACAACAGAACCTTTACAGTGAAGAGATCTGGGGGGAACCACCTTAAATAAATGATGAAACTTAGCATCACAAATAATGGGAGAAACTGACATCAAGTGCCTCTAGATGTGATGTAATGAGAAGTACGTATCATCCATGACATATTTTTGCCAAAAAATTTTAACCTGAATCAAGTCATGAGGTAGTTATCAGACAAACCCAGATTGTGAGATATTCTACAAGACAAAAGACAACTAGCCAGAACTCTGCAAATGTCTTGAAAGACAAAAGAAAAAAAAAGGTAGGGGGACTATTTTAGATTAAAGGAGACTAAAGAGACATAACATTATAAAGTGCATATTCCTCAACTGGAACTTTGATTGAAATTAAAAAAAAAAAAACAGCTATAAAGGACATTATTGGGACTATTGGGGAAATCTGAATGTGGACTGTGTGTTAGGTGATGACATTGTATCGATATTAATTTCTTGAGCAAGATAATGGTATTGAGGTTATGTAGGAGAATGTCCTTGTTCTTAGCAGATATACGCTGAGTACTTAGGATAAAGAGTCATGAACCCACAAATGGTTCGGCAAAAATAATGTACGTATGTGTGTGCGCACATGCCTGCACATGAGAATGTGTGTAGAGGGAGAGAGAGAAAGTAAAGTGGCAAATGCTGACAACTGGTGAATCTAGGTGAAAAGTAGATGGGTATTAATTATACTACTCAAATTATCCATATGTTTGAATTCTTTAAAAATTAAAAGTTTAAAAATGATCACCCTTTTATAGATGATATCGCTTTTTCTACTTAACTCTGTAATCCATTTGGAATTTACTTAGGTGTATGAAATGTGATATATATATTATATATCTATAAATAATTTGAATAAATAATAATTTGAATTTTTGTCAAAATATAAATCTACAAATACAAAATACAAATAGTAATATAATTCATTAGTCATTCTTTTCTCGACTGTTTGATGATGCCTACTTTATCATATAGTAAATTCTTAACTATACTAGCATATCGTTCTGGATTTTCTATTTTTCCATTGATCTATGTCTACTTTTATGTCAGCACATTAAATTTAATTTTTAATTTAAAAATTACAAAAGCAAAACATGTTCATGAGAGAGAGAGAGGGAGAGAAACAGAAATAAAGTAAAAATCCATTCCCACCCCATGTGATATCCTGTTAACAGTTTCTTTTGCTTTCTTCCAGATTCCATGCCTATACAAGAAAATGTATGCAGGGGCTGGCACCGTGGCGTAGCGGTTAAGTGCACGCGCTCTGCTGCTGACAGCCCGGGTTCGGATCCCGGGCTCGGATCCCGGGCGTGCACTGATGCACCGCTTGTCAGGCCATGTTGTGGCGGTGTCCCATATAAAGTGGAGGAAGATAGGCACAGATGTTAGCTCAGGGCCAGTCTTCCTCAGTAAAAAGAGGAAGATTGGCATGGATGTTAGCTCAGGGCTGGTCTTCCTCACACACACACAAAAAAGAAAATGTATGCATAACATAAACACATACATCCTTTTAAAAATATAAATATGATTATATTATACATATTCTTCGACTCTTTACATTTCTTTCTAAAAATATATTTTGGATTGCTTTCCAGATCAGTACTCATGGACCCCCTTCACCCCCTTTTAAATGGCTGTCTAGTGTTCCACAGAATGAATGGCCCATAATTCATTTAACCAGTCCCCTATTTATGCACATTTATGTGGTTTCTAGTTTCTTTTCCCAGCACAATATTTTAAATAATAGGTGCTTTACCATATTTTAACATTTGTTAAGGCAAGACTTGCTCCCTTTACAAAGTACTCTAAGCAGTTTATTTTTCAAAGCAAAACAGTCATTTTACAATCATTTCTGCTATAATGCTTGCTTTGAAAATGAGAATTTGTTCCAAAGCGATTGATATATCAGACAAAATTTGAGCAGAATGTGAATTTTGCCTTGGCTTACGTGTAATTTCGTCTGTGGAAACAGTAAACGAATGCAGAAAATTGCACCCAGATAAACCAAGCTGTGCAGGAATACACATAATAAACACATGCATAGACTGCAGACATCCACCAGCTACATCAGTTCACCACGTGTGCTGTGAGTCACACCCATCCACATCCGGAGTTACAACTTTCCCTCAAATTCTAGCTCTCTTTCCACCACTTCACAATAATTCACAAGCTAGAACTATTCAATGCCCACTTCCACAAGCAAATTTTAGGTCTTTTTCCAGGTAGGGGGCCAAATTTATTGTGGTATTCATGTATTTCTTATCATTTAACATGTATTAAACTGTGACCATTTTTATTAACTTCCTATCTTTTTTGTGTCACTGACAAAGATTTTTAGTGTTGTGCCTCTTACCCCATCTTACCCATAAGTCATGTGGCTTTTATTGCACAATTTTGCACAGCTGGGTGATATTTGGAAATGCATATGTTGCTTACAGCAGAACTGACTGTATTGAGTTTCAAGAAAAGTTTTGTTGACATTCTAAATGGAATCACAATAAATTCACAAATTCATTTTAAGAAAACTAATATTCTTATATATAGTTTTTCTATCTAGAAACAAAAGACATCTTTTTATTAAAGTCATTTTATATTTCTCAGTTAAGTTTTGTAGTTTTTCTTAGGTCATACATATTTCTCATTGAGTTCATTTAAAAATATTATACGTATTTTTCTTACTATCATGCATAGGATCTCTTTCATTGTATTTTCTAACTGGTTATTTACAGTGTACACGATTGCTACTGATTTTAGTATATTTTTCTTATCTGGGGAATACTGAGGCATACAACCACATCATCTGCAAGTAATATTTTTGTCTCTTCTTTTCAAATATTGATTCCTCTTATTTCTATTTCAAATCTTATTGCACTAGCCAGAACACGCAAGACAACATTAAATAATAATGGCGATAACAGGCATCCTTATTTTATTTCCAATTTAAAAGGTTGAGTAAGTATACGGTGACTATTGGTTTGGCATCCTCTTTACCACATTAAGAAAATGCCCTGGGGCTGGCCCGGTGGCATAGTGGTTAAGTTCACGAGCTCTGCTTTGGGACCCAGGGTTCGCAGGTTCAGATCCTGGGCACTGACCTACGCACCACTCATCAAGCCATGCTGTGGCAGCGTCCCACACACAAAATAGAGGAAGATGGGCATGGATGTTAGCTCAGGGCCAATCTTCCTCACAAAAAAAAAAAGAAAGAAAAAAGAAAATGTCCTTTTATTTATATATTTTTTTAATTCTTTTCTTAGGAATAGATGTTTACAACATTGCTCCACATAAGATGTTTTCTTTCATTTTTAATTTTCTCATTTTTTGGCATTATGTTATCCACAACTGAACAGCTTTTGCCCATGCTGTGTCTCTCATCCAAAATGCCCTTCCTTTCTTAGCTTAAAAATGTCTACTTGGAGGCTGGCCCTGTGGCTTGGCAGTTGAGTGCGCGTGCTCCTCTACTGGCGGCCCGGGTTCGGATCCCGGGCGCGCACCGACACACTGCTTCTCTGGCCATGCTGAGGCGGTGTCCCACATACAGCAACTAGAAGGATGTGCAACTATAACATACAACTATCTACGGGGTTTGGGGGACAAAAGGAGGAGGATTGGCAATAGATGTTAGCTCAGGGCTGGTCTTCCTCATCAAAAAAAAAATGTCTACTTATGTTTCAAGACTGTATTACGCAGGCCTATTTTTTTTATTACAAGTGACAGAAATCCAACTCAAACTAGTATAAGCAAAAAAAGGAAATATATTGGCTAATAGGGAAGTGCAAGGAAAGATCTCATTTTATGAACAGGGTTCAAACAATGTTATCAGGGCTCCCTCTCTCTCTGCTCTGTTCTTCTCTGCTTATTTCCTTCCACAGGTTCTCTCCATGTAGCAGCTTGTGATATATATATATATATATGGTATATCCTTACAGCTATGATCCAAGAAAAACTCTCAAGACCTCAGTGTCTTTGTCCATATGTCAATCTCATATGATGACTCTGGCTAGCCCTACTTGAGACCTGTGCCCACTCCAGGGCTATAGGGTACCATGAGTGGTCAAGCCTGGGTCATGTGCCCACCTCTGCACTCAAGGGTAGAGTGGAACTCTTATGCACAGTCCCAAGAGAACTGTATCTGACAGAGAGGGGCGGGTCTCCACAGGTCAGAGCAGGCAAATGTCTCCTGTTACGGAGTGACCTCTTTTCTCTTTCTGCCTTCTCACTACTCCTATCTAGGAAGAAAATTGACTAACCTGACTAATGACTTTGAGACAAGGTACTGGGTATGTATGGCTCAGGTCTTCCTGGATTCCCACTTTTGAAGCCATCCTGCCTGCAGAGAGGGTGCATTCTGATTTGCTGTGAGGGTGGCCTAGGTTGCCCAACTAGGTAAGTCTCTCATTGAGGGCAGAGTGTTTAACAGGCCCACTTGGCTACAGATCTAAAGGCATGTCCCCTCAACAGTTTCATCAGTAAGAATGCTGACATTTTGATCTCCATGTACTTATTTGATCTCCTGTGCCTTATTTCTCAATTGGTTAGAAACTATGAAGGTGAAAAGGGGGCATTATGTATTGACTCCTTAAAACCTTAACATCTACTACGAAGTCCCATCTCAGATACCACTTTGGTGAAGCCATTTCTCCTACTTCCCAGGTAGTGTTAATCTCTTGTTCTTCTGTTTACATATCTAACACAGCCCTTCTTACATAAAAGAATAATTGTGTTCATATTTTTGGCTTACTCAACTAGACAGGCCTTCTCAAATGTAGAGATCATTTTATTCCTCTTCTAACCCCAGCATCTGATATCTTGCTTAGTTGCTGGTCTTTATGAGGAGAAAAAAGGATATTTACTTTTTTTTTTTATAATTTTTATTTATTTATTTTTCCCCCAAAGCCCCAGTAGATAGTTGTATGTCATAGCTGCACATCCTTCTAGTTGCTGTATGTGGGACATGGCCTCAGCATGGCTGGAGAAGCGGTGCCTCGGTGCACACCCGGGATCTGAACCTGGGCCGCCGGCAGCAGAGCGCGTGCACTTAACTGCTAAGCCACGGGGCCGGCCCGGATATTTACTTTTAATTACCTTTGATATAAAAGCTTCTCAAAAAGTTTTTAGAAGTTTAATTAGATTCCATCCACTAGTTTCTCATCTATATGCCTACTTATTAGCCTTTTAATAAACTCTTAATATTAGGAATGCTAACCCTCTAATGAAAACCACGTTGCCCTTCACCTAGATTATGTCCCCTTAATTACAGATGCTGCAAGTTTGCCAGTATAATCCAAGGACCTTTCAAAACTAGATAAGAGAAAATGCACCCAAGGGTGAGTGATAGAGTTGGATGAACCAGTTCCCTCTGGAGAACAGGCAGAAGTATGCAAGTTTCAGAGCTGAAAGCTGTGTGGGAAGAGCCCCTAAAAGACAGCAACAAAAAGCCACAAATATACTAATGTGTAAGAAATGGAGGTGATGATAAACGTATCTGGAAACAGTCATTTCGTAGCTGTGTGCTCATATAGAGAGACAGAATATCATAGTAGGGTCAACCTGGCAGACCATAGCAATACAAGGTTCCTGCTTTACATCTCTTATAGTCTGGTCCCATAGAAAGACAAAAATACCTGTCTAAAGTACACGATGTGGGTGCTTTAATTTAAACATCTTCTCAGGATGGGAATTTACAGTTAGATGTCAAAGGAGGGGCCAGATGAAAGGTTCTAGAAGGGCTTCATTGTGGGGTAGTGAATAGTGGTGTTATTACAGTCTAGAATCTAATCCCCAGGTTTTCAGGTTAAAAAAACAAGTCTTTTTTTTTCAATTGAGGTATAATTGACATAACATTACATTAGTTTCAGGAGTACAACATAATGATTCGATATTTGTATATATCGCAAAATGATCACCACAATAAGTCCAGTTAACATCCGTCACCATACATAGTAACAAAATTTTTTTCTTGTGATGACAATTTTCAAGATCCACTCTCCTAGCTACTTTCAAATACACAAAACAGTATTATTAACTATAGTCACCATGCTATACATTACAATCTCCATGACATTTATTTTATTTTATTTATTTATTTTTTTTTGTGAGGAAGATCAGCCCTGAGCTAACATCCATGGTAATCCTCCTCTTTTTGCTGAGGAAGACCAGCTCTGAGCTAACATCTATTGCCAATCCTCCTCCTTTTATCCCCCAAAGCCCCAGTAGATAGTTGTATGTGATAGTTGCACATCCTTCTAGTTGCTGTATGTGAGACTCGGCCTCAGCATGGCCAGAGAAGCAGTGCGTCGGTGCACGCCCGGGATCCGAACCCGGGCCACCAGTAGCGGAGCGCGTGCACTTAACCGCTAAGCCACGGGGCCGGCCCCATGACATTTATTTTATAACTGTAAATTTGTACCTTTTGACCTCCTTTACACATAAAAACAAGTCGTTTTTAATCATTTTACTCAAAAGAGATCCAATCAACATAATCAACCTCACTAGTGTTTAACTTATACTGAACGCCACTTACCATTTAACAATTAATACCAATTATTCTGCTATATTTATCTCTGCTTGTCTTCCGATTTTAAACACAAGTTGATTTTTGTTGTTAGTGCCGTCAAGTCAATTCCGACTCCTGGCGAGCCTGTGTACAGCAGAGCGAACCCTGCCAGGTCTTTTTTTGCGCCATCCTCTCACCTTCCGGCATTATATCAGACAATGCTCTGCTGTTATTCACATGGACAATATATTCGGAATTGGGTGGCCAGGTGCTGCTTCCTAGTCTGTCTACTTTGGGAGCTCCACTGAAACCTGTCCACCATGGGTGACCCTGCTGGTATTTGAAATACCGGTGGCATAGCTTTCAGCATCACAGCAACACACAGCTGCCACAGTATGACAAGCAACAGACAAATTGATTTAGTCACAGAATTAGGGGAAAAAGAAGCAAATTTTAAAAATGTAACTTTTTTATTTTAATAATTTTATTTATTTATTTATTTTTCCCCCAAAGCACCATTAGATAGTTGTATGTCATAGCTGCACATCCTTCTAGTTGCTGTATGTGGGACGCGGCCTCAGCATGGCCGGAGCAGCGATGCGTCGGTGCGTGCCCAGGATCCGAACCCGGGCCGCCAGCAGCGGAGCGCGCACACTTAACTGGTAAGCCACAGGGCCAGCCCCTAAAAATGTAACTTTTATTGCATTTTTCTCATTATAGAATACACATTCATTGTAGAAAATTTGGAAAATAGACAAATGCATGAAGAAGAAAAAAAGTTTAAATTATTCATAACTCCCAAACCCTAAGAAAACCACTGCTAACATTTTTGAGTATTTCCTTCCAGTCTTTTTCTGCATGTGTTTATACAATTAGGGTCACACTAAATATTATATCCTTTTTTTTACTCATATTGTAAAAATTTTCCCTTGTTGTATGAACTGAACTACCTTCCTCCAAAATCCATGTGTTGAAGCCCTAACTCCCAGTACCTCAGAATGTGCCTGTATTTGGAGATATGGCCTTTAAAGAGGTGATGAAGTTAAAATGAGGCCATTAGGGTGGGCCCTAATCCAATCTGACTAGTGTCCTTATAAGAACAAATCTGAACACACAGAGAGACACCAGGGATGGGTGCACATGAAAAAAGATCATGTGAGGACACAGGGAGAAGGCAGCCATCTGCAAGCCGAGGAGAGAGGCCTCAGAAGAAACCAAACTTGCCAACACTTTGATTTTGGACTTCTAGCCTCCAGAACTGTGAGAAAATAAGTTTCTATTGTTTAAGCTGCCCGGTCTGTGGTATTTTGTTATGGCAGCTCTAGTAAACTATTATACTTGCCATTGAACATTCTTCAAAATCTACTGTAATAGCCTTTTAAAGTATCCTAAAATAACTATTATGGTATGTTGTTCCAGATTTTCACTACTATAAACAACATTTCAATAAATAGGAAGTTGAATATTCTTTGATATATTTTTCATCAAATAAGAATAATTAGATTAATTCCTCTACTGCACTCAGAGAAATTTATGTCTACTCTCAAGGTCAAGCCTAGTGATATGCTCACAAATTCTCACTTTTGGTTCCATTATTTCTATTCCTCTCATGGAACATCAACTTCTTTACATTGGTTACATTCCATTAGATCTGAGAATTACTCTGGGGTCTTCCTTAGATTAGGGAAGATATTCAGGTTTCCTTGATAAAAACTTGGGGAATGTCCCTGTCTTGCAAGTAATAGACTGTGCTCAGAGGGTGACATTTCTTGATTTAGTTCCCAACTCTGGAGGGTTCACTATCATAAGGTAGGAAATAAGCACGGGTATAGATTCAAGAAAGAGGAGGAGCTGGCAACAATTTCCTACCCTGTGAAGTGTATTTAGCCTTTCCCACTTGTGACTCAGATACTCAGGCTTCATTAGTTTCTGCCACGAGAGAGTCTTTGTGATATTGTGATTTATAATAAGAAATGTATATTTGATCTTTGCCCCGTTTCTGGCACAGAGCTCCTAAAACCCTTGGAATTTCCTAAGTGATTGGAGCTATCAAGCTGTCTTTTGTTACGTTAATGATGACTTTTAGACCACATCTAGGGATGGGAGCTGGTTGCCAGGAGAACCAACCACATGATTAGATGGTTGGACCTTTCAGTTCCACCCCCCCACCTCCGGGGAGGGGAAGGGGCTGGAGGGCGAATCAATCACCCATGGCCAAAGATTTAATCAATCCTGCCTCTGTAATGAATCCTCCAAAAAAACCCAAAAAGGACGGGATTCGGAGAGCTTCCAGGTTGGTGAACATGTGGAGATACAGGAAGATTGGGGCACCCTGAGAGGGCATGGAAGCTCCACGCCCTTTCCCTGTACTTTGCCCTATGCATCTCTTCCATCTGGCTGTTCCTGAGTTATAGTCTTTTATAACAAACTGGTAATCTAGTAAGCAAAATGTTTTTCTGAGTTCTGTGAGCCACTTTATCAAATTAATCGAACCCAAGGTGGGGGTTGTTGGAACCTCCAATCTATAGCCAGTAGGTCAGAAGCACAGGTGACAACCTGGACTTGGAATTGGCGTCTTAAGTGGTTAGAAGGCGGCAGTCTTGTAGGACTGAGCCTGTAGGATCTGATGCTATCTCCAGGTAGATACTGTCAGATTTGTGTTGAATTGTAGGACACCCAGCTGGTGTCCGAGAATTGCTTGATGGTGTGGGGAAAACCCACACACATTGTAATTGGGTGCAGAATCACAGTCTTGAAGTATGTGTGCCTGTCAAGCACAGACAGGTCAGGGAAGGGGTCACCATAAGCTGCAATGGACACAGGGAGGCCTATGTTCAAAACTCTATCCCTAAGTGAGAAAATATGGGCAGAACTCACCTTAGAGGGGGCTTGAATTTTTCATGGAGACCTCAAGTCATATTTTCTGTAGACATCTTCTGCTTAAGTCCTCTGAAACATTTCCTGTTATTGATCACCTCTTCTTTCACTTTATTCATACAATAAAAAGAATTATTGAGTTTCTACTACATGTCAGGTACTGCTCTAAAATGTGAAAAGTCAAGGTCCCTGTCTTCAAGAAGTTCACACTCTAGTGGGGAGGATGAGCATGTGAGCAGATAATTACAATGCACTGTAATAAGTGCTATTAGATCTCAAAAGAGAGAACAACCCACAGCGTATTAGGGGAAAAGGGCAGGAAAAAGCCATCCAGGAAGAACTTGCAGAAGAGGAGATGAAACCTATCAAATAATCTACATGCTAGAACACTGATTCCAAACCAAGTAGGTGGGATTTAATGGTAATAAATATTTAAAAAGTCATATATTCACTTTAAAAACTTGACCTCAAAAGGATAAGATGGGGCCGGCCCCATGGCTTAACGGTTAAGTGCGCCCGCTCCGCTGCTGGCGGCCCGGGTTCGGATCCCCGGTGCACACTGACGCACCGCTTCTCTGGCCATGCTGAGGCCGCGTCCCACATACAGCAACTAGAAGGATGTGCAGCTATGACATACAGCTATCTACTGGGGCTTTGGGGGGGGAAATAAATAAATAAATAAAATTAAAAAAAAAAAAAAGGATAAGATGGAGTGAACTGACCTAAAATGATATAAAGAAAACCTGGAAGTATTCATTAACAACAAGCTCTAAATGAGTCAACAATTTAAGTATATTAGTTCTCTATTGCTGTGTAACAAGTTAGCACAAATTCAGCAGCTTAAAACAATCCCATTTATTATCTCATAGTTTCTGCGGGTCAGGAGTCCCAGCACAGATTAGCTGGGTGCTCTGCTTGGGATCCCACCAGGCTGAAATCAAGGTATAGGCCAGAGGTGTGGTCTCATCTGGAGCTCAGGATGCTCTTCCAAGCTCATGCAGTTGTTGGCAGAATTCAGTTTCTTGTGGTTGTAGGATTGAGACTCTCAGCTCCCAGAGGCCACCAGTAGTTCCCTACCACATGGCCCTCTCCATAGGCAGTTTACTGCATGGCCATTTGCTTCTTCAAGGCTAGCAGGAGAGTTTCTCTCACTCCAGTTGGTTGAGACAGAGTCTTATATAACCCAACATAATCATGAGAATGACATACCATCACCTTTGCCATACTCTATGGATTAGAAGCAAGTCACAGAGGAGGGAATTATATAGGGTGTGACAAATTGGGGGTCATTTTAGGGTATATCTACCATAGTAAGGTAGGTACTAAATACGATAAGAGAAGTAGAGTATCCATATTGTTCATTCAAACAATATTTACAGACAACCTATAATGGGCAAAGAACTATGTTAGGCACTGGAGATACAGAGATGAAGAAAACATCAATCCTATCCTTGAGGATAAATAAGTAGCTATTTAGAAATAAATAAGTTGGATTCATAGATACATCTTACACCAAAATAAATTCCATATGGATAAAAAAATTAATATAAAAATGAAACCATAACTAACCATAACACTACTAGGAGGAATCGTGGAAGTTTTTTGTTTGTTTGTTTGTTTGTTTTTGTGAGGAAGATCAGCCCTGAGCTAACATCCATGCTAATCCTCCTCTTTTTGCTGAGGAAGACCGACTCTGAGCTAACATCTATTGCCAATCCTCCTCCTTTTTTTTTTTGTTTTTTTTTTCCCCCAAAGCCCCAGTAGATAGTTGTATGTCATAGTTGCACATCCGTCTAGTTGCTGTATGTGGGACGCGGCCTCAGCATGGCTGGAGAAGCGGTGCATTGGTGGGTGCCCAAGATCCTAACCCGGGCCACCAGTAGTGGAGCGCGGGCACTTAACTGCTAAGCCACGGGGCCGGCCCTTGTTTTTTTTTTTTAATCTAAGAGCAGGGAGGGGAGATGTCCTTCAAAGTATGATTCAAACCTAGAAGTCATATAAGAAAAGACTGATAAATTTGACCACATAAAAATAAAAGGAATTCTAATTGACAAAATCCAAAATAACAAAGTAAAAAGACACAGGATATACTGAAGGAAACAATTGGCAATTCACATGGCAAAGGGCTAATTTTCCTCACATATAAAGAACTCCTACAAAGCAATAAGAAAAAGACCATCATCTCAATTTTAAAATGAACAAAAGATATAAATAGAGCACAGAAAAGGAAATGCAGGGCTCATAAG
Source organism: Diceros bicornis minor (assembly GCF_020826845.1). Classification (NCBI taxonomy): domain Eukaryota; kingdom Metazoa; phylum Chordata; class Mammalia; order Perissodactyla; family Rhinocerotidae; genus Diceros; species Diceros bicornis. The sequence continues at coordinate 64,255,137 of NC_080781.1, forward strand.
CATATGAAAAGATTCTTAACTTCACTCATAACAGGAAAAATATTAATTAAAACTATATTTAAAATCATTTTTCACATAATTAAGTTAGCAAAGACCAAAATTTTTGATAACACACTATGATGGCCAGAGTATGAAGAAATAGAGACTCCCTTGTATTACTGATGGAAGCCCTCAATAGAGGGCAATTTGGCAACATCTATCAAAGCTATTTATATTCATACTATTTGACCCAGCAATTGAAATTTATCTTACAGGGGCCGGCCTGGTGGCGTAGCGGTTAAGTGTGCACGCTCTGCTGCAGCAGCCCGGGGTTTGGATCCCGGGCGTGCACCAACGCACCGCTTGTCAAGCCATGCTGTGGCGGCATCCCATAGAAAGTGGAGGAAGATGGGCATGTGTGTTAGCCCAGGGCCAATCTTCCTCAGCAAAAAGAGGAGGATTGGCAACGGGTGTTAGTTCAGGGCTGATCTTCCTCACAAAAAAAAAAAAAAGAAATTTATCTTACAGATATACTAGCATATACAAAACATTATTAATTACAGCATCATTTTTAATGGTAAAGTATTTTAAGTAACCTAAATGTTAATCACTATGGAACTAGTTAAATAAACTACGGTCCTTCCAATGGAATACAATGTAGTTATTTTAAAGATGAAGGAGGTTCCACTACTGAATGGCAACGTGAGGAGCTCTGCAGATCCACTTCCAAATGAAACACCCACAACTGGTCAAGATTATTCTTTAAAACACACACACAACTGTTCTAACTCTCTGGAAATTGTCCTAAGGGCACAGAGCAAATGAAAAAACATTTATTCAAGGAAATCTAAATTGCAGTAAGAAGAGTAAGAGTCTGTGACACATGAGCAATGACCCACAACCTCCTCCACCCCAGCTCAGCATGACTGAAGCTCCACTCCCAGCAGATGTGGCCAAGAAAACATGACATCCTTTCCTCCCAGGTCCCAGTCAAGGATTATGGTAGCTCCCCAGGAGAGGCAGGCCTCCAGCATTTCTCAACCTAGCTCCTGCAGCAGAGGCTAAATTCCTGGCAATTGAGGCCAAGACAGAGAGGGTTCCCTTTCTCCACTCAGGCCCCAATAATAGAACGGAGGCTCTACCCAGGTGCAGCAGGACAAAAATACTGCAGCCCTGAAGGCCCTTGCCCAGCTAGTTTGAAGGGCAGAGGTTCCACACTGGCAAGCCAAGACCAGAGGCTACCAGCCCTTTCCAGTGCCGTGCTCATAAAACAGGGGTGTCACTCAAAGAGGTCACTGTCCCCACCCCAATCTCCAGAGTAGAAGTTGAGAGATTTAGCATAGGAGGAGAGGCAGTCCTCAAGAACTATAAAAAATCCACAGCTAACATCATACTTAATAGTGAAAAACTGAACGCTTTCCCCCTATAACCATGAACAAGTGAAAGATATCTACTCTCACCACTTCTTTCCAACATTAGAAGTTAGAGCCAGAACAATCAGGCAAGGAAAAGAAATAAGATGCATCCAAATTGGAAAGGAAGATGTAAACCATCTCTTTTTGCAGATGATATGATCTTGCATATAGAAAATCCAAAAAAATCCACTAAAAACCGATAGAACTAATAAGCGAGTTCAGCCAGGTTGCAGGATACAAAATCAATATACAAAAATCAATTGTATTTCTATACAGGAGCAATAAACAAACTGAAAATGAAATAAAAAAGCAATTCCATTTATAACAGCATCAAAAAGAATAAAATACGAATAAGTTTATCAAAAGAAGTGCAAAACTTACACTCTGAAAACTACAAAATATTATTGACAGAAATTAAAGAAGATCTAAAAAAATGGAAAGATATCTCATGTTTATGAGTTAGAAGACTTGACATTGTTAAGATGGCAATACTCCCCAAATTGATCTATGGATATAAGGCAATACCCAACAAAATTCCAGCCGTCTTCTTTGCAGAAACTAACAAGCTGATTCTAAAATTCATATGGAAATTCAAGGGACCCAGAATAGTCAAAACAATCCTGAAAAACAAGAACAAATTTCGAGGACTCACATTTCCCACATTCAAAACTTACTACCAAGTTACAGTAATCAAGACAGTGTGGTACTGGTATAAGGACAGACATATAGACCAATGGAATAGAACTGAGAGTCCAGAAATAAACCTTCACACTTATGGTCAACTGGCTTTTGACAGGGGAGCAAAGATAATTCAATGGGAGATAGAATAATCTTTTCCACAAATTGTGCTGGGACAACTAGATATTCACATATAAAAGAATGACTTTGGACTCCTACCTCACACTGTGTACAAAAATTAACTTGAAATGGATCAAAGACCTAAATGTAAGAGGTAAAAATATAAAACTCTCATAAGAAAACATAGGTGTAAATCTTTGCGACCTTGGATTTGGCAATGGATTCTTAGATATGACACCAAAAGTATGAGCAACAGAATTAAGAATAGATAAATCAAACTTCATTAAAATTAAAAACTTTTGTTCTTCAAATGACACCATCAAGAAACTGAAAAGATGTGCCAGCCCAGTGGCGCAGCGGTTAAGTGCACGCGCTCTGCTTCTGTGGCCTGGGGTTCGCAGGTTCGGATCCCGGGCGTGCACCGACACACCGCTTGTCAAGCCATGTGGTGGCGGCGTCCCACATAAAGTAGAGGAAGATGGGCACGGATGTTAACCCAGGGTGGATCTTCCTCAGAAAAAAAAAAGAGGAGGATTGGCATCAGATGTTAGCTCAGGGCTGATCTTCCTCACACACACAAAAGCGAAAAGACAATCAATAGAAGAAAATATTTGTAAATCATTTATCTGATAAAAGACTTGTATCTAAAACACATAAAGAACTCTTACAATCTAATAATAAAAAGATAATCACTTAACATTCACTAGGATGACTATTATTTAACAAAAAACAAAACTAAAAAAAAACAAATGTTGGCAAGATCATGGAGAAACTGGAACACTTGTACATTGTTGGTGAGAATGTAAAATGGTGCAGCTGCTGTGGAAAACTGCTGGTATGCTAATTTTTAAAAAAATTAAACACAGAATTACTATATGATCCAGCAATTCCACTTCTGAGTATATACCCAAAAGAAGTGAAAGCAAGGACTTGAACAGTTATTTGTACACCCATGTTCATAGCAGTATTATTCACAATAGCCAAAAGGTACAACACAAGTGTCCATCGATGGATGAATAGACAAACAAACTGTGGTCTATACATACAATGGAATATTCTTCAGCCTTAAATAGGAAGGAAATGTTGACATACGCTACAACATCGATGAACCTTGAAGACATTATGCTAAAGGAAATAAGCTAGTCACAAAAGGACAAATACTATATGATTCCACTTATATGAGGTTCCTAGAATAGTCAAATGCATAGAGATAGAAAGTAGAATGGTGGTTGCTAGGAGTTGGGGAGAGGGGGAAAGGGAGAGTTAGTATTTAATGAGTAGAGTTTCAGTTGGGGAAGATGAAAAAGTTCTGGAAATGAATGGTGGTGGTGGTTGCACAACAGTGTGAAGGTACTTAATACCATAGAACTGTACACTTAAAAATGGTTAAAATGGTAATGTTATGTATATTTTACCACAATAAAAAAATAAGACAACCCAATTAAAAATAGGCAAAGGATTTGAATAGACATTTATCCAACAAAGATATGCAAATAACCAAAAAGAATATGAAAAGGTGCTCAACATCACTAGCTATCAGGAAAATGCAAATCAAAACCATAATAAGATACCACTTCACACCCACTAGTATGGCTATAATCAAAAAGACAGATAATAAGTATTGGTGAAGATGTGGAGTAATTGGAACCCTCATACACTGCTGGTGGGGATGTAAAATGGTGCAGCCTTTGTGGAAAACAGTCTGGCATTTCCTCCAAAGGTTAAACATAGAATTACTATATGACCCAGAAAATCTATACCTAGATATATACCCAAGAGAAATGAAAACATACATCCACAAAAAAATTCGTAAACAAATGATAGCAGCATTAGTCTTAATAGCCAAAACATAGAAACAACCCAAATGTCCACCAATCGATGAATGGATAAATGAAATGTAGCATGTCCATACAATCAGATATTAGTCGTCAATATAAAGAAATGAAGTACTGATAAATGTTATAACATGAACCTTGAAAACTGGATGCTAAGTAAAAGAAGCCAGTCACAAAAGCTCACACATTGTATGATTCCATTTATACGAAATATTCAGAATAGGCACATCTATAGATAGAGAAAGTAGATTAGTGGCTGCCAGGTGCTGGGAGGGTTGAGAGGAAATGGGGAATGACTGCTAATGGGTATGGAGTTTCTTTGTGAGGTGATAAAAATGTTTTATAATTGATTGTCATGATGATTGTACAACTCTGTAAATATACTAAAAACCATTTATTTGTACACTTTATTTTATTTATTTATTTATTTATTTATTTATTTATTTTTGTGAGGGAGATCAGCCCTGAGCTAACATCCGTGCTAATCCTCCTCTTTTTGCTGAGGAAGACCGGCTCTGAGCTAACATCTATTGCCAATCCTCCTCCTTTTTTTCTTCCCCAAAGCCCCAGTAGATAGTTGTATGTCATAGTTGCACATCCTTCTAGTTGCTGTATGTGGGACGCGGCCTCAGCATGCCCAGAGAAGCAGTGCATCGGGGCGCGCCCGGGATCCGAACCCGGGCCGCCAGTAGCGGAGTACGCGCACTTAACCGCTAAGCCACCCGGCCAGCCCTATTTGTACACTTTAAATAGGTGAATTGTATGGTATGTGAATTATAGCTCAATAAAGCTGTTTTCTTTAAAGATACAGGTAAAATTTTTTTTATGAGGGAGCTCTTTAAGTTTGGAGATATATATACATCTCCGACAGCTGGATAGATGATAGATAGATAAATAGACAGACAGATAGATAGAAAGAAAGAAAGAATGGGGGCCGGCCTGGTGGCGTAGTGGTTAAGTTCGCATGTTTCGCTTCGACGGCCCGGGGTTTGTGGGTTCAGATCCCAGACACAGACCTGCACGTTGCTCATTAAGCCATGCTGCGGCAGGGACCGGTTCCGTGGCTTAGCGGTTAAGTGCGCGTGCTCCGCTGCTGGCGGCCAGGGTTTGGATCCTGGGCGCGTACCTACACACCACTTCTCCGGCCATGCTGAGGCCGCATCCCACATACAGCAACTAGAAGGATGTGCAGCCATGACATACAACTATCTACTGGGGCTTTGGGGGGGGGGAAATAAATAAAATTTAAAAAAATAAAAAAAGCCATGCTGTGGCAGCATCCCACATTGGCACAGATGTTAGCTCAGGGCCAATCTTCCTCACCAAAAAAAAAAAAACAAAGAAAGAAAGAAAAAAAGAATGGATATAGATGTATAGATAGATCTCCAATACATATTGTTAAGTGAATAAAGAGACAAGATGGCAGGTAAGATTGTACAATTTCTCTAAAAAGGAGGAAAAATTATATATACATATATATGCACAATTGATTATATATGCATAGTTTATCTCTATAACTTTCCTCGACCAGAGTTCAGAGAATAAAGCCCTATAGAAAATTATTTGTGTGACTATTTTCTCAATTCTCCCAAGAACTGCATGCAAGCAATGCCATTCTAGATGCATGGGTGATAAGTTCATTCATTACATACAATGGATGTCTTAGGGCATTAGGGCTGGGCTGCAAAAGGATACACAAGAAACTAAAAACCCTGGTTGCCAATGGGATAGAGATGGGAGGGAAAGTTTTCCTGATATGTCCTTTTATAACTTTTGAATTTTGAACCAAAAAGGAAATAAATAATAAAAAATTTTAAATGAAATTTATCTATGAAAAAAGGAAGAAAATAAATTTAACTAAAGCTGCATGTAGAATTAATGAAGTATACTTTTTTCTCACAAGACAGTAGATACTAAAGCATGTTTACTAGCTGAGGGCAAGAATCTATGATGGAGATAGAAAGGCTGAAGAGATAAGAAAGGGAAGGAGTAATGTCGGCCTAGCCAGGACCCTGTAGAGATGGGAGGATATAGGATTCCTAGCACAAGTAGAATGATTAGCATTTTACAGAGGGAAGGAAACAGGAAAGGCTGAGCACAAATATTACTTCCTTTTTTGAAGTAAAGGAGCTGGTATTTAGCTTCAATTCTCTTTAGAAGGGAAGGCAAGGACATCTTCAGAATGGGAGGGAACAGGGATGGAGCAGGCGACTTGAGAAGAGAGGTGAGGGAAGGTTTGAAACAGCATCAATGGGAAATGGGAGCAAAAGCTGCTTAGTAATAGTAAAATGACTGCTAGGTCATTGTGGTTCCACTATGTTTCATTGGGGGGCGTCATGCATTTCACTTGGGGCTCCACATCTTAGGAAGGCCACTGCCAACTACAGTGTAAGTTCAGATCAAGGCAACTAAGATGGGAAGTTTTCTGGAAACCTTGTCACATGAGGACTGGCTGAAGAAGCTAGAATTATTGAATTTAAATAAAATGAATCTAAAAAGGGGCAGAGGAGAAAGGAGCCACAGGTAATAGTTAAATATGTGATGGTTTGCCACATAAAAGAGGGCAAAATTAGGAGACCTTCCACCCCTAAGATTCTGTGATTTGCTCCTTATTATTGTTATCTTCCCAAATAGACTATAAGCATTAGTTGGTTGGAGAATGAATCTGTATAAGGACTCACAACAGACCACCACTGGAGTGATGGGGGTTAGAATGCAGTGGATTAAGAAGTTAATGAAAGGGGAGGAAAGGGAGACAGTAAACACAGACTATTCTTTTCAAAAGCAGGGCTATGAATGAAAAGAAAAAAATAAACATAGCTAAAGAGAAATGCAGAATAAAGGAAGGGCACAGTGATAATATCTGATAGCATAATTCATCTATTCAAAGATGCACATTTCTTCATGTTTTTAAAATTTCTGAAATTGGGATGCATCTTATAATTAATGGAATCTCACAGTTACTATTGGCCTGGCAGCAGTTTGATGCAGCTGTCATTGCCTGACACCTTCTGGTAAGATCAAGAAAGCACCAGCCTGCAAAATCAAAACCTGCAGAATGGTTGTCAGCAACTTGGAAGAAAACTCTGGACAACAGTAGAACACTCCCTGCCCCCCTGCCCTCCCCCACCCCCTGAAATACTGCATCGCCAATGTTGTTAATGACGAAGAGAATAACATTAGGTGGAAAATCCAGAACATGTTAACTGAACCAAAAAGTAATTCAGAGGAATCAGATTCTAAATGTGAAGATGTTTTAGAATACCTTAATCAATTTATTTCATTTCAGTGTTCTTTGTAATGTATGCACAAGACTTATACATGATAAAAATCCATTTCTAAATAAGTCTTAAAGAACACTCTCAATAATTATAAAATATAAATTCTAAAAGCTAAAATAGTGCTGTGTTATAATTTAATTGGGAGTATTTTGTTCTTTCTTAGTGTTACATAAAACAAGGGTGCATCTTATAGTCGATGTTTCAGATTAGATAAAATACAGTAATTCTACATCTTAAACAGTACCTATGAGAGTATCATATAGTAGGTGAAAAAAATGCTCATTTATTGGGCATTAACAGATTTGTTCTTTCATTTATTAAACAAATATTACTTAGAATTTACTACATACCAGGTACTGGATGGTGGATATACAATGATGAATAAGACAGACATAGTCTTCACTCTCATTGAGCTTAATTACTAGATAAGATAGCAGTTCCCAAACTGGTCCCTCAAAATTAGTTCTTCAAGATACTCCAGGAAAAAATAGTTCTGTGGTGAGATTAGTTTGAGAAATGTTGCATACTAAATTCACTTCTTCACCATGTACATTACCACATTAAAGGCTTTTAAAAACCCTGTGGTAAAGAAGCTTGCTTAATTTTGTTTCACTCTGCATATTCCAAACTTATAAATGATGTAAACCCAGAGCCAGGATTGTGATACATAATATAAAAAGAACTCCTACAAATCAATTGGAAAAAGACAAACAACATTGGCAAAGGACATCAACAGGCAATTCACAGAAGAAATTACATCTGAGAAAATGCTCAACATCACTCATATTTAAGAAATACAAATTAAAACAATGAGAGAGGAGACTTCTGCCCATCTGACTGGGAAAGATGGAAAAAGATTAATGATAAATAGTGTTGCGAAGATGTGGGGAAGGAGATACTCCCATTCACTGCTAGTTGGAGTGTGAAGTGGGTCAATGTTTTAAGAGCACAATTTGGCAATATCTACCAATTTTACTTCTACAAATTTATCCTACAGAAATACTTGCACAGGTGTGCAAAGATGCACATATAAAGGATGTCCACTGTAGCACTGTTTGAATAGTGAAAAACTGGAAAGAACCCAAATGTCCATCAATTGGGCATTTACTAAACTATATTACATCCACACAAAGGTCTACCATGAAGCTATTATCAAGATAAGAGAGTACTAATTGAAGATGTCTGACTAAAGATATGTGCATATCTCCCTCTCTTTTGAAATCCTATTAAAACGGTAATAAAGGAATAAACCCTTAACAGTGAAGAAAATGGGCTTAACAAATTTCTGGAAGATTAGAAATGTGTCAACTGATAAAACGGAATGGAACAAGCCAATGTACCTGGCAGAATCCCAGAAAGGCTCCCATTTCAGAGCTGGCAAGTATTCAAGGTCAAAATAAGAAGGAATCCGAAAACTAGGAAATGAATTGAAAGCCTGTCTATGAAACAAATGCCCCCATTGGCTCCCCATGATCCCACCACCCATCATCCCCATACTCAGCATAGTTAACCCAATCTTTACCATCTAGAGAAAAAAAAAAAAAGAAGAAGAAGAAGAAAGAAAAGAAAAAGAAAAGAAGAGGACTCAATAGAAATAGAATAAATGCTTGGAGAAAACTAAAGGGTAGTATAGGTGTTGGTGCACCAGAGCAAATGAAAACTCTTCTAAATATGGCATTTGGGGACCCCAAAGGCAGCTTCCAAACCCAAGTCTAAAGAGAAGGCTACTAGTCACAAACCCTGACCAGTTACACAGATGTCTAGTACAATCCCCTATTCAGGAGAGAGATCCTCTGAGAAAATGGATCTACATAAATAAAGTAGAGGAATCTCTATCACCTACTTATTCTTTCCATTGTAATATAAAGAGACAATCAAAGACCATCAGAAATATGAATAAAAAGCATTATGAAAAGAAAAGCCAACATAAACAAGAAGAATTAACCCCAGAGGAAACAAATAATTCAAAGAGAAGATTTTAAGAGCCTACTAAGACCAAAGAAAAAAAAAAAGACCCATACTTAGATGCTATATCATTTTACACCATCAGAAATAGAGAAAATTGTAAATGCTTCCAGAAAGAAAAAGTAGGTTACCCATAAAGAAACAAAAATCAGATTTCTCATTAGCAACACTGGATGCTAGAATAACACTTTAAAATTCTGAGGGAAAATTATTCTGAACCTAGAATCTAAAACCTAGCCAAATCACCAATCAAGTATGAGTACAAAAAGATATTTTCAGAAATGTAAGGACTCAAAAGAATACCTCCTACACACCCTTTCTTAGTATAGTATGTTCCTTGAAGATGTACTCCAACAAAACCAGGGTAAATCCCAGAAAGAAAAAGACATGGGAAATAAGAAATAGTAGACTTAACTCATGAATCTAGTGATAAAAAAAAAAAAAACTCCAGGATGACAACTGTGAAGTAGGCCTGGAAAGCAATCAGTCCAATTTAGAATGAGAAACTAGAGTGCTACAGAAAGAATATCTTCAAGAAGAATGAAATAGATTCCAAGTGATGGATAGATTAAGAAGCTGGAAAATATTAATGATTGGAAGAAGTCATGTCCCTTTCTTAAAAAAGAAAATATAAAAGGCAATTAGAAACTCCAGGAGAAACAAACAAAACTATACAAGAAAATAATGACAGAAATATGAAGCAAGATTTCCATTCCTGGTTATATGGTGGGCTAGGTATATGAACCAACCCTCCCACAGAAAACCACTTAAGAGACCAAATAAAACATAAAACACCTTATTAAAAGCATCAAAGAACTGGTAAGACAGTAAGGAATTATTAAGATAAAATAGGGGCCAGCCCTGTGGCACAGTGGTTAAATCTGGGGTGCTTCACTTCAGGGGCCCGTGTTCCCAGGTTCAGATCCTGGGTGTGGACCTATACCACTTGTCAAGTCATGCTGTGGTGGCGACTCACATACAAAATAGAGGAAGATTGGCACAGATGTTAGCTCAGAGCGAATCTTCCTCACCAAAAAAAAAATGATAAAAGGGAACTCATAAAGATATGTGGTGCATAGAAGCTGCTTTTGCCCTGGGAGCATATGCAAAACCTAGTGACCGGCAGCTAAAATATTTATAGACTCCTAGGTCCATCCAAGGTGGAGAGTCTAAAAAAAGGCCCTCTCTCTGTATCCCTGGGTTTTAGCTGGATCCTGAAAGGACTACCACCTTAAGGAAGGGCAAACTGGAAAGTAATCTCACCAAACCCTACTTTCCCAGCTCCAGGGGACTGAAGGAAAGGTTGCTTTGGCTCCAAACAGAGTAGAGGAGAGAATCACGTCCCTGAGAAATTGAACAATAAGCTGGTCCTTGCTCAAGTTTACAGCTCAAATATACACCATCTGGTGGTCAAAAAAACTTGATTTAGTTTACACAGTCCCAGGACATTGCCCGTTAAGTGCCTAGCAGAAGCAAACACAAACACTTTCTGAAAGAACGCTCTTTTACCCAAGGCCTCAAAAAACTCCCACAAATAATTTTCTAAGGAAAATGAGCAGCTCACTATCAAAAATTAGTAAAACACACTTCTGTCTCACCAGAAAGGTTATTTTTTAAAAAATATTGATAATATCTTTTTTTTTTTTTTTTTTTTTTGGTGAGGAAGATCAGCCCTGAGCTAACATCCAATGCCAATCCTCCTCTTTTTGCTCAGGAAGATTGGCCCTGGGCTAACATCCATGCCCATCTTCCTCTACTTTATATGGGACGCCGCCACAGCATGACTTGACAAGCGGTGCATCAGTGCGTGCCCAGGATCTGAACCTGCGAACCCTGAGCTGCTTAAGCAGAGCACTCGCACTTAACCACTGCGCCACTGGGCCGGCCCGAGATAATATCAATTTTTGACAAGGATGTGGAGCAATCTGAACTCTGATAATTACTAATGGCAGTGTAAATTGGTACAACCACTTTGGAAAACTATATGGCAGTATCTAATAAAGCTAAACATACATTTACTCTATGAGTCAGCAATTCCACTCATAGGTAAAAACTCAACAGAAATTAGCACATACAGCCATCAGAAGACACGTACAAGAATATTTGTAGCAGCTTTATTCATAATAGTTAAACATCAAAAACAACCCAAATGTCCATCAACAGGAGAATGAATGAATAAATGGTGGCATATCCATGCAAAGGAATATACTCAGCATTAAAAAGGAGCAAACTATTGATACAGGCAATAACATGAATGAAGCTCAAAAACATTATGCTGAGCAAAAGAATCCAGACACAAAAAGTACATACTGTTTGATTCTATTTATATGACATTCTAGAAAAGGCAAATCCATAGTAACAGGAAGCAGATGAATGGTTGCCTGGTGCCCTGGGTGGGGAGGATTGACTGGGGAGGGGCACAAGAGAACTTTCTGTGATGATAGAAATGTTCTCTCTTAATGGTGATGGTAGTTACACAGGTGTATTCATTTGTCAAAATTCATCAAATTGTACACTTAAAATAGGCACATGTTATTATACGTAAATAATACTTCAAAAAGCTGATAAAGGCCGGCCCCATGGCTTAGCAGTTAAGTGTGTGCGCTCCGCTGCTGGCGGCTGGGGTTTGGATCCCGGGCGCACACCGAGGCACCTCTTCTGCGGCCATGCTGAGGTCGCGTCCCACATACAGCAACTAGAAGGATGTGCAGCTATGACATACAACTATCTACTGGGGCTTTGGGGGAAAAAATAAATAAATAAAATTAAAAAGCTGATAAAAACTGTTTTTAAAACTTGTAAAAATGAGAAATATAATAATTGCAATTAAAACTTAATGGACAGGATGATTCTTGGAAGGTGGTGAGGTAGCATAGTTTTTTAATTCCCCCAAGTGCCTCTATAAAAACAGAGAAAATAGGACAGCAAAACCAAAAACCCATGGACAATATCTGTAACAAAACTAGGTAACGAGATAGCCTCATGAACCCTAAAATATGAGGAAGGGAGGGCCGGCCCCGTGGCTTAGCGGTTAAGTGCGTGCGCTCCACTGCTGGTGGCCCGGGTTCGGAGCCCGGGCGCGCACCGACGCACCGCTTGTCCCGCCATGCTGAGGCCGCGTCCCACATACAGCAACTAGAAGGATGTGCAACTATGACGTACAACTATCTACTGGGGCTTTGGGGGGAAAATAAATAAATAAATAAATAAATGAGGAAGGGAGACACATTACCAACAGCTACAAGACATGTGTGATATTAGCAGTTATACAAAAGGAAGCAGAGGGAAGCAGTGGGGCATCTGACAGATCACAGAATCCCCAAATAGCCAAAGTTACTCCCTGGAAAGCTCAGAAGGCCAATCTGAGGATAGCAGTTGAAACCGGGAGAGGTTTTGCATATTCCAATAGTAGGGCAGTGGTAAGACCTAAAGAGGCCAGAACGATCTGGGCCTGGAGCAGTGTGAGCCCCATGAATTCTCAAAACTAACCAGCTAAAGGTCCATTCCAGGACAAAGCCCCACACTGAGGAGAAACTGATGGGAATAGAATCCAAACTAGGCAGCACAGCAAGAAAAGATCCAGATGAAAATAAAGGAGTGGAGCAGCACCAGGGTGTCATTTTTTTAATATTACACAAAAGCAACAGAAGAGGGAGCTCAAAAGCCATGAAATGACAAAATCTACTCTAAATCCAGGTTCCTTCTAAAATTAAAAAAAAAAAAAAACCTTTTCATATAAAAATGAGCAACAGAAAAGGATCAAGGTCATATTTATTATGATAAAAAAGATAATAAGGATAATAATATCCCTTGACAATGAAAGCATAGCAGAAATAAAACACTAGAAAACATGAAAACTATAACCCCCTATTTCAAAAGAAGTAAAAAGACATTAAGAAAAAGATACAAATTATGAAAGAACAACATAATCAGAATTAGAAAAACTCAACAGTTAGGGAATAGAACCAAAGAAATAATTGGGAATAAAAGAAAAATTAGAAATGAATTCTAAACTAGAAGGAGCACAAGAGTAAGTAAACTCAACACAGAATGCCTTAAGAGAAACAGAAAATGAAAAGGAATTTTTTAAAACCAAAAATAAAAAAAGAAGAGATAAAAAGGATTAGAGAAAAAGTGATAAATTTAGAAGATAGTTAAAGAAAATCCAACATACATAGAAGAAAACGAAAGAAAGGTAACAGAACAAATAATAAAGACTATAAGAAAGTTTTCCTGAAATAACTTTTCTTTTTTTTTTTGTGAGGAAGACCATCCCTGAGCTAACATCCGCTGCCAATCCTCCTCTTTTTGCTGAGGAAGACTGGCCCTGGGCTAACATCAGGGCCCATCTTCCTCCACTTTATATGAGATGCCGCCACAGCACGGCTTGACAAGCGGCACATCAGTCTGCGCCTGGGCTCCAAACCTGCACACCCTGGGCTGCTGAAGCGGAGCGTGCAAACTTAACTGCTATGCCGCTGGGCTGGCACCCTGAAATAACTTTTAATAAAGACTTGAAACAACATTTAAGATTTGTGTAACTGAGAAAATCAACCCACAATGACCATATCATAGTAAAATTACTGGACTTTAAAGAAAAAAATCTTATGTATTCACTCAAAGAGAACAAAAGAAAGAAAATCAGGCAGCCATCAGATATATTGACAGTAATGGTTTATGCTAGAAGAAAATAAAGTCACATATTCAAGGTACACAAGGGAAAGACAACGTGAGCCAAAGATTTTATATCCAGCCAAACTGACTGGTATGGGATAAACTGTGTCCCCTCAAAATTCATCTGTTGAAGCCCTAACTCCCAGTACCTCAGAATTTGACCATATATGGAGACAGTGCCTTTAAAAGGTAATGAAGTTAAAATGAGGCCACTAGGGCGGGTCCTAATCCAATCTGACTAGTGTCCTTATACGAGGACATTTGGACATGCAGAGAGACACCAGGGATATGCACACACATAGAAAACACCATGTGAGGACACAGCAAGAAGGTGGCCTTCTGCAAGCTAAGGAGAGAGGTCTCAGAAGGAATCAAATCTGCTAAGACCTTGATTTTGGACCTCCAGCCTGCATAACTGTGAGAAAATAAGTTTCTTTTGTTTAAATCACCTAGTCTGAGGGGCCGGCCCTGTCACATAGCGGTTACGTGCCCGGGCTCCGCTACTGGCGGCCCGGGTTTGGATCTCAGGCGCACACCGACGCACTGCTTATCAGGCCATGCTGTGGCGGCCTCCCATATAAAGTGGAGGAAGATGGGCACAGATGTTAGCCCAGGGCCAGTCTTCCTCAGCCAAAAGAGGATTGGCATGGATGTTAGCTCAGGGCTGATCTTCCTCACAAAAAGATAAATAAATAAAAAATAAATAAATAAATCACCTAGTCTGTGATATTTTGTTATGGTAGCCCTAGCAAACGAATACACTGACTTTCTAGAGTAGAGGCTACAAACTATTATCAACATGCAATCATTCAGGAAAGATTGCTTTCATGAATGCTCCCTGAGGTATCTACCAGTAAATAAACTTCAGAAAACCAAAATAACTAGAAAAGCATTGACATAAGGACTGATAGGGAGCATTAAATAAATATAATAAAGAAACATACGCACATACATACTTGTAGAAACTAAGATTCAATGAAGGTTCTAAGTAAGAGAATATAGTATATAATTGCTACAAAAGGGGGGGAATGGAGAGAGGCTATGCAAAAAACATTTTTAATTGTTCTTTTTTTTAAAATTTATTTTATTTATTTATTTTTCCCCCAAAGCCCCAGTAGATAGTTGTATGTCATAGCTGCACACCTTCTAGTTGCTGTATGTGGGACGCGGCCTCAGCATGGCCAGAGAAGCGGTGCGTTGGTGCGCGCCTGGGATCCAAACCCAGGCTGCCAGTAGCGGAGTGCGCGCACTTAACCGCTAAGCTATGGGGCTGGCCCTTAATTGTTCTTGTAATCATATTGGCGGTGGCAGTATTAATATTGCTATTCTTAGACAGTTGTATATGTTAATGGGATAAAGTAAATGAGTAATTATGTGATATTCTAATTCTATTATCCCCTATATCTTTGGGAATCAAGATTCTCAAGCATGAAAGTAAGGAGATTCAGATATAAGAAAAGAGGGGCCAGCCCCGTGGCTTAGCGGTTAAGTGTGCGCGCTCTGCTGCTGGCGGCCTGGGTTCGGATCCTGGGCGTGCACCGACGCACTTCTTCTCTGGCCATGCTGAGGCCGAGTCCCACATACAGCAACTAGAAGGATGTGCAACTATGACTTACAACTATCTACTGGGGCTTTGGGGAAAAAATAAATTAATTAAAAAAAAAAAGATATCAGAAAGGAATTAAGGAAAACCCTGCATGCCTGAATTTGAATTAAAGTATCAGTGTGAACTCATGAGGCATTATTTCCCAAAAGTCTTAAAAATAATGACCAGCCCTGTAGTTATGAGCATTGCCAGCCTAGCATCTAGATTGTGGCCTTGAAATACCATTTCCCACTAAAAAGAAACCCAGGTTTTTTTGAGAAGTGGCTGATTCCAGATGTGGGGCAGGAAATGTACAAGATGAGTCTGAAATATGAAATATGTTCAAATGCATGAGTTCATAATGATCCAATTTTTATTAAAAAAATAAATGAGGGGGCCAGCCCAGTGGTGCAGCGGTTGAGTTTGCGCATTCCGCTTCGGCGGCCCCAGGTTCGCCAGTTCGGATCCTGAGTGCGGACCTACTCACCGCCTGTCAAGCCATGCTGAGGCGGTGTCCCACATAGAAGAGCTACAACTCTACAACTATGATATACAACTATGCACTGGGCTTTGGGGAGAAAAAAAAATTTTAAATAATAAAATAAATAAATAGATGAAACTATACATATTGGCACCATGCAAAAGGCCTCTTTCAATGCATAGCAAACAGTTAACAGAGTTTATCTCTTGGGACTAGGATTATAGGGAATTTTTCTTTCAAAGTTCCTACTTTCCAGATTATTTAAAATTTAATGAGCATATATTACTTTTGTAATTAGCAAAAACTACTACTTGTGATTAAAGAAAATTTTAAAAGTGGAAGAAAGAACTGTGAGAATTGCATAGTTCTCAAGAATCAGTTTCTAAAATGAGGCATTCTCATTGACTTAACCAAATTGAGCAATGCCTAACACTAGGTTTTGGTAAATGGTAAGAATAAAGTTTCCTACACTGACTTTTAGACTGCTTTTGCATTATTGCTCAAAATTCATAGTTTTGAATAGCTAGCAGGCTATTGTTGTCAGTAAAAATTCATATACCCTCACATGTGGATTTCTGATCAAGTGGTTCAGTACTTAAAAAAAAAAGTAGAACCCTGCTTTAAGTTTCAGCCTTTTTCTTCCCTTCTGCTTTGGTGGGGTGTGAAGATCAGAGGGGAAGGCTTCACAGAGGCAACACTCTTATCTTTCACTATTTAAACTATTTGCCATGGATCTCAAAAGTGTGGTCCCTAAACCAGCATACCAATTCTCAGGTCTCATCAGACCTACTGAATCAGAATCTCTGCAGGTGGGGCCTAGCAATCTGTGTTTTAATAAGCCCTCTAGCGAAAGGGATAATTAGGCACATGTGTGTGCTGATGGATTGTAATTAGTATTTTGGTGGTGAACACGAGAACATGATGTAATCCATGCAGAAATAGAAGTATAATGATGTACACCTGAAATTTATACGCTGTTCTAAACCAATGTTACTGCAATAAACAAAAAATTTAAAAAATAAAATAAAAAACAAAAAAGGAAAAAAAATAAGCCCTCTAGGCAAGTTGCTAGACAAAATACAGGATGGTCCAGCTAAATTTGAATTTCAGATAAACAGTGAATAATTTTTTTAGTATAAATATTTGCAATATTTTGCAAATTCAAATTTAACTGGGTATCTTGTTTTGTTTGTTTGTTTTTTGTTTTATTATTTTTTTTTTAATCTGGCAACCTGACATCCAAGTGATTCTCATTCATGCTAAAGTTTGAAAACCACTGGGGTAAAGGTAAGAGGAGGGGCCTTGGATTCAGATAGATCTGATTCCACCATTTTTTTAACAATGGATGGAATCCCACAAATATGACTGGTATCTCCATATGACAAAGGAGACTATGGGGGAGAGAGCCAACCAGCCTCAGGGCCTAGAGTAAAGTTTGGTAGCAGAAAGGGCCTGGATTTCACCAGAAAGTTCAAACACACTCTGTGTGACTGCTACTCTAGTGCCCATGCGGTGCTGTTCTCATACAAAGTACAACTTTGGCCTACATGGGAGAAAGGGCTGGGGTGAAGGTGGGGGATGCAAGAGAGGGAAAAACAGAAATCTGTAACAGGGAGGAAGGAGTATAAATGGCTTAGAATCGACAAAGGTCAATTTGTGCTCACTTCAGGTTCTCTACCACTGACTTTGTAGGGAGAAAAGACTGGGGAAGAGTCACTCTCTTTGAATATAAAGAGGCTCCTGGGTGGCACCGGCCCTGTTCTGTGAGCCTCTAAAGCAGTGGTTCTCATCCAGGAGTGATTTTAACCCTGGCAATGTCTGGAGACATCTTTGGTTGTCACAATGTGGTGGGGTGGGAAGAGTGTGCTACTGACATCTAGTGGGTAGAGGACGGAGCTACTGGTAAACATCTTACAAAGCACAGGACAGCTCCCCACAACAAAGAATGATCCAATTGCAAATATCAAGTTCCAAGGCTGAGAAACCCTGGCTCTAAAGCAGGTCAGTGCAGAGAAAGCTACTCTCTTCGCCACAGCCTCACTCCTCACTCCAAACCACCGACCCTCCTCTAGAACGAGGTGTTTGCATTGCATTGCAGAGATTTTATGCATGCACATTCTCATAAGTCTGAACTTGGACAAGCTATTAAATTCTCCTGGCTTTTGTATCCTAATATGTACAATGTGGGTAATATTATTTACCTCATAGGGTCATTGCAGGGATTAAATGAGGTAATTTAACAGTTTAGATTCAAAGATTTATTGAGCACCTACACTATATGCCCGGTGTTGAGGGTACACAGTCCTTGCTATTAAGGATTTAAGTCTAGTGAGTTTTAAGGCACATAGTAGATTTTCAAACAAAGGCTAATTGCCTTCACACTCAGCCCCTACCCATGTCCTTCCCTTTCATTATTAGACAGGGGCCTAATCTTCTCTCTTCCTTACCAGAGAACTGGAAGGAAGAGCAGAATTAATACCTATTATGAAGAGGAGCTATACCACCAGTTTGTGTTATTTTGCTGATGCTTCTCATCATTAATTCTAAATACAGCATTGAAGCCAATGTAGTGTTCTTTTTTTTTTTTTTTTTTGTGAAGAAGGTTAGCCCTGAGCTAATATCCATGCCAATCCTCCTCTTTTTCTGCTGAGGAAGACCAGCTCTGAGCCAACATCTATTGCCAAGCCTCTTCCTTTCTTTTTTTTTTTTTCCCTTTTTCTCCCCAAAGCCCCAGCAGATAGTTGTATGTCACAGTTGCACATCCTTCTAGTCGCTGTATGTGGGACGCGGCCTCAACATGGCCAGAGAAGCGGTACATCGGTGCACGCCCAGGATCCGAACCCGGGCCATCAGCAGCGGAGCGTGTGCACTTAACTGCTAAGCCATGGGGCCGGCCCCAATGTACTGTTCTTGATAATCAAAAGAAGCTCAGTTAGCTATTTAAGGCTGACATCTGATCTGTTCTCAAAATTGACTATTACCTTTGAATTCGGTCAGGAAATAAAAAAGCAAGCTCACTCTCTTTCTGACCCTGACTTGCATGGTTCCTACATCCTGCTCTAGTAAGGTAAGGTTATTAGAGTATTGGAAAAGTCAGGTGCTCTCCCAAGATTCCCACTTGCTCATGAAATGGAATGAGAGAAAGGGAGGAAAGGGAGGACTCAAAGGTCATATCCAGGTTTTGAGGTTAAGCAACTAGATGATAGTAGTGTCATTTACTGAGACTGGAAAGTCTTGGGGAGAAGCACCTTGGGAAGGGAAATCAGGAGCTCCACTTGGAACATTTTTTAAAATCTCTCTTCTTCTTGTCTCTAACCTCTCCTTCCCTCACCCTGTACAAATGATCAAGTCTCTCCTTTCTTAAAACAAATGATGGCCTCCCCAAACCTTATAATCCCTTTAACTATTGCCCTCTTTCCTTCCCTTTAGGTTCCAACTTCTTTAAAGGATCGTCTATTTCTCACTCGATCTACTTCCTCACCTCCCAGTCTCTTCTCGACCCCCTGCAATCTGGTTTCTGCCCTCACCATATTATTGGAACTACACTCACTAAGGTGACAAATAATGCCCTAATTGCCAAATCTAACAGATACTTTTCAGTCCTAACCTCACTGGACCTCTCCGTAGCCTTTGATATGGCTGATCACATCCTCCTCTTTGAAAATCTCTCCTCCCTTGGTTTCCCTGGCATCACTCTTTCCTGCTTCTCTTCTTCCTCTGTGACTTTTCCTTCTCACATTCTTCCTGACTCCTCCTCTATCTGCTGCTTAAATGTTGAATTTGCAGGGGTTCTGTTCAGCTCTTTTCTCACTTTACACTGTTTTCATGGATGATCCTAGCTTTTAGATCCCATTTAGATGATTTTGGCTATCATCTATAAACTGTCAACACCCAATTTGCTATCTCCTGACTCTAATTCTCTTTGGAACTACAAGTTCATATCTTGAGTTGCCTACTAGACAGGTTACCTAGATGCTCCTAGATGTCTCAAATTCAACACATTCAGAATTCAATTCTAAACAAGGCAATGTACAAAAGAAATTCAAGTTGCCAAAAACATATGAAAAGATGCCCAATCTCACCTAGTAATCAGGAAAATGCAAATTAAAGCAATAAATGCAATATTTCTCACAAAGACTGGCAAAAATTTATGAGAATGATAACATCCAGTGTTGGTGAATATTAGGGAAAAAAAGCATTCTCATACACTGCTGGTAAAAATATGACTTGCTATATTTTTTAGGAATCTGGCAATATCTATTAAAATATAAAATACATATATGTCCCTTTTATGCCAAAGAAATTGCCACATAGGTCCATAGGGTGCATGCACAAGGATGCTCATCACATTGTTGTTTGTGTTAACAGGAAGTTGGAGGTAATATGCTTGCTCATCACTGGAGAAGTGGATAGGGGAAATGTGGTAGATATATGCCTTGGAGTACAATGCAGCAGTTAGAAGGAATGCCTTAGATGTATTTCATAGCAACAGGAATGGCTTTTACAACAGGGCACTGAGTGAAAAAAAAAACATTGAAATGTCTAACACAATACAATTTATATAAATTAAAATAATACACACATAAAATAACAAGTTGTATTTTATAGGACTATATTTAAACAAAAGAATATGCATTAAGGAATGGTTGCCTGTGGGGTGGAGAGGGTATGGGAGTGGGAAATGGGACTAAAAGAGAATATACAAACAAATAGGGAGAAATCTTACAGGGGCCAATGATGATAATATGCTATACTGAGGAATATGATTAACTCAACCCACAGCACTGAAGACCTCCCCAAAATTAATAACATGTTCTCTTTGACCCTATAGTCTGTTCTCAATTTTTCTGCCACTAACAATAATGCGGCAATAAATATTCTTTATGTGTATATTTTTATATTGGTGATTATATTTCTATAGCATATATTTTTAATTGTGCTATCTCCACATATGGAATAGCATGCAGTTATTAGAAAGAATTTGGGTTACAAAGAAATCCACGCCAAGACACATCATAATCAAACTTCTGAAAATGAAATACAAAGAAAAAATCTTGAAGTCAGCCAAAGAGAAAAGTATTGGGGAACATCAATTTGAATGATAGCAGATTTCTCATCTGAAACCACGCAGGCCAGAAGGAAGTGGCACAAAGTTTTTCAAGTGCAGAAAGAAAAGAACTGTCAGATTAGGGCAGGAAATATACAAGATGAGCCTGGAACATCTTATAGTGCCAGAAAGTAAGGAAATGCTCAAAAGAAAAAAACACAATGATAGTGGAATGTCAGAGGGACACAGGAGCCAACTAAAAGAGCTCTCAGTGGCCAAAGCTAGAACAATTTGAGCAATACAATAAAGTGGTATTGGGTTATAACCCAAAGTATAAAATAAATATTCATGAGTCTATACTGATATAAATAAATGACTGATTGATTTATTGCATGGATAAATAAATACATACATACATACATGGGGAAAAGAGACAAATCTGCTATGCAAAATTCTAAATAATTTATGTAGATACTTGCTCTCAAGGAGGTGTAGCATAACTCTACTCCTTAAGTTCAGGTGCACACAGTGACTTCCAAGAGTACAATATGGAAAGGGAGATAAAAGAGTAACTTTACCATGGAGAAACCTGACAAACACCATCTGAGCCAGGTGTTCAAGGTGAACATCAAAAGTAATAAGGCTTTGATAGTATGTTCTCTTGATATGATGTGATGAAAATGTTATTTTACCTCTGTGGTCTTCCTCCCCCAAACCCATAACCCCAGTTTAATCATGAATCAGACAAATTCCAATAGAAGGATATTCTACAAAATAGCTGACCAGTGCTCCTCAAAACTCTCAAGGTCATCAAAGGCAATAAAAGTCTGAGAAACTGTCATAGCCAAGAGGAGCCTAAGGAGACATGATGACTAAATATAATGTGGTATTCTGGATGGTCCTGGAACAAATAAAGAACATTAGGTAAAAACTAAAGAAATCTGAATAAAGTATGGACTTTAATAATAAGGTATCAATACTGCTTCATTAATTATAACAAATATACCATACTAATGTAAGATGTTAACAATAGGGGAAACTGGGTGCCGAGTATATGGGAACTCTCTGTACATCTCAATTTTCCTGTAAATCTAAAACTGTTTTAAAAAATAAAGATTAGTAAAAAAAAAAAAGAACTGTAGACAACAAATTCTGTATCTGGCAAAACTATCCTTCAGATAAAGGAAAACTGATAGAATTTGTTGCTAGCAAACTTGCCCTTAACGAATGGCTAAAAGAAGTTCTCTAAACAGAAAGAAATGATAAAAGAAGTCCTGGAACTTCAGAATGGAAAGAACATCAGAATGGACAAAAATAGGAGTATACTATCCTCTTCATGAGTTTCTTAAATCATATTTTATGGTTAAAGCAAAAATTATAACACCGTCTGATGTGGTGGCTCAATATACGTAGAGGAAATACTTAGGACAATTATATTTTTTTAAACTGCAGAAGGTAAAGGGATCTAAATGGAAGTAAGGTCTCTACACTTCACCTGAAGTGGTAAAACACCGATACCAGTAAACTGTAATTAGTTACACATTTATATTATAATACCTAGAGCAACAACTAAGAAAACTATATAAAGCAGTGTGCTCAAAAATACTATAAATAAATCAAGATAGAATCCTAAAAAATATTTAAGTAACCACAGGAAGGCAAGAATAGAGAAAGAGAAGAACAAGAAACAGAGGAAACCAACAGAAAACAAATAATAAAATGGCAGACTCAAGCCTTAACATATCAATAATTACTGTCATAGGTTGAATTACGTCCCCCAAAAAGATATATTGAAGTCCTAACCCACTGTACTTGTGAATGTGACTTTATTTGGAAATAGGGTTATCTTAGTCAGTTTGGGCTGCTATAACAAAGTACTATAGAATGGGTTGCTCATAAACAACAGAAATTTATTTCTCATAGTTCTGAGGGTGAAAGTCTGAGATCAGGGTGCCAGCATGGTTGAGTTCTGGTGAGAGCCCTCTTCCGGGTTTCGGACTGCTGACTTCTTGTTGTATCCTCACACGGCAGAAAGGGCAAGGGAGCTCTCTGGGGTCTCTTTTAAAAGGTCACTAATCCCCTTCATGAGGGCTCCCCCCTCATGACTTAATCACCTCCCAAAGGCCCCACCCTCTTAACATCATCACCTTAGAAATTAGGTTTTAACGTATGAATTTGGGGGGAACACAAACATTCAGTCTATGGCAAGCATGTTTGAAGATGTAATCAAGTTAAGGTGAGGTCATTAGGGTGGACCCTAATACAATCTGACTGGTGTCCTTATAAGATGAGGGAAATATGGACACAGACACACAGAGAAAGGAGAACACTATGTCTTCACATGACACATGAACACTGACACAGAGAGAAGAGGGCCATGTGAAGACAGAGGCAGAGATTGGAGCTATGCTGCCACAAGCCAACGAATGAGGCAACCACAAGTTGGAAGAGGCAAAAAGGATCCTCCTCTGGAGGCTTTAGAGGAAGCGTGGCCCTGCGGACACCTTGATTTCAGACTTCCAGCCTTCACAACCGTGAGAGATTAATTTTCCATTGTTTTAAGCTACCCAGCTCACGTTATTTTGTTACAGCAGTCCTAGGAAATTAATACAATTACCTCAAATGAAAATGGTCCAAATACACCAAATTAAAGTACAGAGATTGGCAGAGTAGATTAAAAAAAACATGATCTGAGTATGCTGTCTACAAGAAACTCACTTGAAACACAATGACTTAGGTAGGTTGAAAGTAAAAGGACATAAAAAGATAAACCAGGCAAACATTAATCAAAAAAAAGCATGGGTTAGATTGATATATATTGACCTAGGGTTACATCCACTGAAGTACTATTAAATGAGAAAATCAAGTTGTAGGACTATATATATATATCTCCTCATTTTAATAAAAACTAATCATCAAAATCATACACACATACGGGCCGGCCCGGTGGCTTAGCGGTTAAGTGCGTGCGCTCTGCTGCTGGTGGCCTGGGTTCGGATCCCGGGCGCACACCGACGCACCACTTCTCCAGCCATGCTGAGGCCCCGTCCCACATACAGCAACTAGAAGGATGTGCACCTATGACATACAACTATCTACTGGGGCTTTGGAGGAAAATAAATAAATAAATAAAATTATTAAAAAAAAAAATCATACACACACAGACACCTATACACACATACATATGTATAAACATACACACTCATGAAGAAGGTGTGAAAGGCTACACAAATTGGTCCCCTCAACGTTACAATGGAAGGGGAGGGGGGTATGAAAGGGGAGAGATTATTAACTTTATCTTCTTGTATTTTTGGATTATTTCACTTGTTACAGTGAGAACATACTGTATTTATAATTTAAAAGAAAATTGCAATTAAATAAATTTTTGAGGGAAATTTTTCACCTCAAACCTACTTTTGTTCTTCTCTGTTTTGGTGAATTGGTACCATCATTCACTCAAAAGACAAGAGACCTGCAAGTAATTCTAGATCCTTCCTTTTCTGTAATCTTCCACTCTTCCACTTAATTAGTTACCAAATCCAGATTTTAGTTCATAAATATCCCTACCCTACCTTCCTCTAATTAATTCTCAGTCCTGTCTATCCTAGTTCCTAAATCTCTTTTATATCCCTTCCCCTCTTTACCACCCCTGCCAATAAAGCTTTTTTTTTAGTTCAAGACTTCATCATCTCTCAGTATTTCAATAGCCTTTAAAATAATCCTGTTTTACTCCATCACCCAATCTCTCTCATACGATGCTCTCAGAATTATCTATCTAAACAGTTATAGTATACCACTGTTGGTACAAAAATTAATATAGTCTTGTTTTAATATTCATAATAAAATATATTAAACTCATGATTTCAAAGATATTATTGCCTAAATTTAAGAAATTAAAATGAAGAAGGTAGAATATGAGTAAATGAAGTTGGAAAACATTGGTCTACAAGGATAAAGCCCAAACTTCATGAGTCATGATCTGATCCCACCCTACCTTTCCAACTTTGTCATCATAAATGTACCATTCCAATTAGAGAGAACTTTCTGATGGCCCCCGTCTATTCTAGTACTTACACTTTATAATATGGTAATTATTTGTTCACATTTTTGTGTTCCCCACTAAATTATGAAATCTTCCTGGACAGGGACTAAATCTTACCCAACTTCTTATCTCAAAGTCTCACAAAATACCTGGCATAAGTACTCATAAAATGTAAGCTGAATGAAAAGATTGAAGTCTGGAATCTAGAGCCAAGGAGAACGTTCCCTAAAGGCAAGTCTGCTTTGTATGTTATTACAGCTTCGTGTCTTCTTTTAGACATCACCCTGGTCACCTGGAAAAGAACACAAAGGCCAGAGTCATGAAGGTTTCAGGGATAGGAAGAGAACAGACTAGAAAGGTTTAAGGTGAGGCCAAGCTGCCCTCAGCTGGCACTAAACTGACCGTTCTCCCTAGCCGCTTCAGTCTCTGTGGACCAAGCCTTCCTCCCCATCTTCCCTGTCTATCTGGTTTCTGACTATCTGGGGTGAGTAAACCCAAGAATTATGGCCTCATCCTGCCTCTGGGATCAGCAAAAAGAGCCCTGGACATGAGGCAACAGAATGGACATTGCTCTGCTGAAGTTTCATTTCTGTGTTGGAGTCTGGAGCTCTCTGGATTGATATTTCACTTCTAGATAAGGCACAGTAGTTGTAAAAGGGTGTTAGTGGTGGTGGGGGACAAAGATGCAGGTGACAGGAGAGACAGAGAACTAGATTGACTACCATCATACAAATCTCACACAGAAAACATTTAAACACTCTGGCTTAAGGTCAGCCCTGATGATAGCCTCACTTCCTGTAGGAATGCTGACTGGTCAGGCAGAGAGAACTGGGAAAAGGCTGCAGGTCCCTGAAGTGACAGACTTGGAGCTAACCCTCTATATGCCCATTCTTCCTTTCACGCTAAATACAATCCTTATGGTTTACTAGTACAGTAGATCTAACCAGTTAAGATATAGGAATGCATTTAGCAAAAGTGTAACCCTGTAAGACTAACTGCTGATTGAAATCTTTTATCATGTAAAAACAATCTTAGTATTGGAAAGAACCTCAGATGCCATCCTAATCTTCCCTACAGTAAAAAAAAAAATGATGAACACAAAGAAAAAACATGAACGAACTTATGTTTGAAAAAAAATGTCAGGTCCAACACGTAAACAGCTCAGAAGTCATTACTCCTATCCTCACAGGAAAAAAGCTGAACTGAAAATCAACAACTATTCTCAAGTTCTTCAGAGAAATGAGGCCACAGGGCAAAGTACGCCCCCAAAAGTGGGGAGAGACAGGTGAATACAGCAAATCACAGCTTTCGAGAGCAGAAGTCCCCCACTGGAGCTAGTATTAGGATAGGACAACTAAACTGTAATTGACCAATTACTGGAAGCTCTGTGTGGACAACCATGAGAACTAAAAAATCCAGAGGAGGGCCCCAGTCCTAGGGAGGCCCCCACACTTTCATGAGTTTTACCTACATGAGCCCCACTAGGTTCTCGATGTGAATATTGGAGAAAAATTCCCTCATGATTTTGATGGGGAGGGGGCGGGAATAACCATTTTGAAATAACCCAAGGTATTCTGTTCTCCTTAACAAAAACCTGCACTAAAGGTAATTGATTTTACCAGAGCCTAACACCTTGGGTTTTACTACAGTCTAGCCAATCTGGAGGAATGGAAATACCCAACTCCAGCCCCCTCTAGACTTCCTATCTCACCCAAGTTGTGGGCGATGAGGTGGAATGAAAAGCACTTGTAAAGATCACAGCCCAGGAACACAGGCTCACTAAAAGACTGAGACCTAATCATAGGAATATAGAATCCTTCCCCTCCTCTGACACCATACTACCACATCAATGAGGCTCCTGCATAATAACAGGGAATTACAACGGAAAGAACTGCATGTCTCAGACCTTTAAGAATAACTCTCTATGGCAAATCCAAAGACAGTAGGGGACACAAAAAAAGGGCACTAGAGGAAATTTTACCTCTGACACAGCTACAGTAAACAGTAAACCTAGCCGAACTCCTAGACAGATAAAAATAAAATCTCACACTAAATGTCAATTTACCTGAGTTCCTTTTATCTAGTACATCACGTTCAGCTTTCAACAAGACGTTACAAGGCATACTCAATGGCAAAAAACACAGCATAAAGAGACAGAGAAAACATCAGAACCAGACTCTGATATGGCAGAGATTTTGGAATTATCAGAATAGAAATTTAAAATAACTACATGCTAAGGGCTCCATTGGAAAAACTGGAAAACATACAAGAACAGATGGGTAATGTAAGCAGAGAGATGAAAATTCTAAGAAAGAATCAAAAGGAAATGCTAAAAATCAAAAACACTACAACAGAAATGAAGAATGTCTTTTCTGGGCTCATCAGTAGATGGGACATAAATGAGGAAAGAATCAGTGATTTTGATGATATATAAATAGAAACTTCCAAAACTGGAATAAACAGAGAAAAAAGAATGCAAAAGATGGAACATAATATCCAATAATTGTGGGACAATTACAAAAGGTGTAATACATGCATAAGGGGAATACCAGAAAGAGAAGAAAGAGACAAAAGAACAGAGGAAATATTTGAACTTACAATGGCTGAGAATTTTCCAAAATTAATGACAGATAACAAACCACAGATCCAGAAAGCTCAGAGAACAGCAATCCAGGATAAATATCAAAAAATCTATACCTGGGCATATCATATTCAAATTACAGAAAAGCAAAGACAAAGACAAGATCTTTAAAGAATTCAGGGTTAAAAAACAAGGATAAGAATTACATCAAACTTCTCTTCAGAAATCATGTAAGCAAGAAGAGAGTGCAGTGAAATATTTAAAGTATTGAAAGAAAAAACCCACCAACCTAGAATTCTGTATCCAGCAAATTTATCCTTCAAAAGTGAAGGAGATCAGGGGCTGGCCCAGTGGCATAGCGGTAAGTTCGCGTGCTCCACTTCGGTGGCCCAGGGTTCTCCAGTTTGGATCCCAGGCACAGACTGACGCACCACTTGTCAAGCCATGCTGTGGCGGCGTCCCATATAATGTAGAGGAAGATGGGCACGGATGTTAGCCCAGGGCCAATCTTCCTCAGTAAAAAAGAGGAGGATTGGCAACAGATGTTAGCTCAGGGCTAATCTTCCTCACACACACACACACACACACACACACACACACACACACAAAGTGAAGGAGATCAACAACAAAAACAATCCAATTTAAAAAGAGGCAAGTCTTCTCCAAAGAAGATATACAACAAGCACATCAAAAGATGCTCAACATCACAAATCATTAGGGAAATACAAATCAAAACCACAATGAGATACCACTTCACACCCATTAGGATATTAGGATGGCTATTATTTTAAAAAAACAAAAGATAATAAATGTTAGCAAGGATGTTGAGAAATTGGAACACTTATGCATTGCTGGTGGGAATGTAAAATGGTACAGTATGGCAGTTCCACAAAAAGTTAAACATATAATTACCATATTATCCAGAAATCCCACTTCTAAGCATATACCTAAAAGAATTGAAAACAGGAACTTAAACAGATATTTGTACACCATGTTCATGGCAGCACTATTGACGATAGCCAAAAGATGGAAACAACACAAATGACCATTAACAAATGAATGGATAAACAAAATGTGGTATAAACATACAATGGAATATTATTCAGCCTTAAAAAGAAAGGAAATTCTGATACACGCCATAAAATGGAGGAACCTTGAAGATATAATGCAAAGTGATATAAGCCAGATACAAAAGGACAAATATTGCATGACTCCACTTATATGAGGTACCTGGAGTTGTCAAATATATAGAGACAGAAAGTAGAATAGTGGTTTCCAGGGCCCAAGGGAGGAATGGGGAGTTATTGTTTAATGGGTACAGAGTCTCAGTTTGGGATGATGAAAAAGTTCTGGAGATGGATAGTGCTAATGGTTGTATAACAATGTGAATGTAATTAATGCCACTGAACTGTACACGGAAAAATGGTTAAAACAGTCAATTTTAGGCTATGTACATTTTACCACAATAAAAAAAAGAAAAAATGAGACATCTGTATATAGGAACATGGAAATATTTCTACACACTTTCTGTTGTAAAAAACTAAAAGACAACAACCAATGGATCATTGATGAAATTAAAGGAGAAATCAAAAACTATCTGGAAACAAACGAAAATGATAATATGCCATATCAAACCATATGGGATGCAGCAAAAGCGGTCCTGAGAGGGAAACTCATAGCGATACAAGCCCACCTTAACAAACAAGAAAAAGCCCTAATAGGCAACCTTAAATTACACCTAACAGAACTAGAAAAAAAAGAACAAACAAAGCCCAAAGCCAGCAGAAGGAGAGAAATAATAAAAATCAGAGCAGAAATAAATTAAATTGAGACCAAAAAAACAGTAGAAAGGATTAATGAAACAAAGAGTTGGTTCTTCGAGAAGATAAACAAAATAGACAAACCCTTAGCCAGGCTTACTAAGAAAAAAAGAGAAAAGGCTCAAGTAAATAAAATTAGAAATGAAAGAGGAGAAATTACAATGGATACCACGGAAATACAGAGGATTATAAGAGAATACTATGAGAAATTATATGCCAACAAATTGGACAATCTAGAAGAAATGGATAAATTCTTAGACTTATACAACCTCCCAAAATTGAACCAAGAAGAAATGGAGAATCTGAATAGACCAATAACAAGAAAAGAGATTGAAATAGTAATCAAAAACCTTCCAAAAAATAGAAGTCCAGGACCAGATGGCTTCTCCAGTGAATTTTACCAAACATTCAAAGAAGATTTAATACCCATCCTTCTCAAACTATTCCAAAAAATAGAGGAAGATGGAACACTTCCTGAATCATTCTACGAGGCCAACATCACCCTGATACCAAAACCAGACAAAGACAATACAAAGAAAGAAAATTACAGGCCAATATCGCTGATGAACATTGATGCAAAAATCCTCAACAAAATATTGGCAAACCGAATACAACAATACATTAAAAAGATCATACACCATGATCAAGTGGGATTTATACCAGGGACGCAGGGATGGTTCAACATCCGCAAATCAATCAACGTGATACATCACATCAACAAAACAAAGAATAAAAACCACATGATCGTCTCAATAGACGCAGAGAAGGCATCTGACAAGATACAACATCCATTTATGATAAAAACTCTCAATAAAATGGGAATAGAAGGAAAGTACCTCAACATAATAAAGGCCATATATGACAAACCCACAGCCAACATCATACTCAACGGGGAAAGACTGAAAGCCATTCCTCTGAGAACAGGAACGAGGCAGGGCTGCCCACTCTCACCACTCCTGTTCAACATAGTACTGGAGGTTTTGGCCAGAGCAATTAGGCAAGAAAAAGGAATAAAAGGAATTCAAATAGGTAACGAAGAAGTGAAACTCTCACTATTTGCAGATGACATGATTGTATATATAGAAAACCCTAAAGAATCTGTTGGAAAACAAATATAAACAATCAACAACTACAGCAAAGTTGCAGGGTACAAAATCAATCTACAAAAATCAGTTGCATTTCTGTATGCTAATAATGAACTAACAGAAAGAGAGCTCAAAAAGATAATACCATTTACAATTGAATCAAAAAGAATAAAATACCTAGGAATAAATCTTACCAAGGAGGTGAAGGACCTATACAATGAGAACTACAAGACATTATTGAAAGAAATCCATGATGACATAAAGAAATGGAAAGATATCCCATGCACGTGGATTGGAAGAATAAACATAGTTAAAATGTCTATATTACCTAAAGCAATCTACAGATTCAATGCAATCCCAATCAGAATCCCAATGACATTCTTCACAGAAGTAGAAAAAAGAATACTAAAATTTATATGGGGCAACAAAAGACCCCGAATAGCTAAAGAAATCCTAAGAAAAAAGAACAAAGCAGGAGGCATCACAATCCCTGACTTCAAAACATACTACAAAGCAATAGTAATCAAAACAGCATGGTACTGGTACAAAAACAGACACACAGATCAATGGAACAGAATTGAAAGCCCAGAAATAAAACCACACATATATGGACAGCTAATTTTCGACAAAGGTGCTAAGAACATGCAGTGGAGAAAGGAAAGTCTCTTCAATAAATGGTGTTGGGAAAAATGGACAGCCACATGAAAAAGAATGAAAGTGGACCATGTGCTATCGCCATTCACAAAAATTAACTCAAAATGGATCAAAGACCTGAAGGTGAGACCTGAAACTATAAAACTCATAGAAGAAAATATAGGCAACACACTATTTGACATTGGTTTTAAAGGAATCTTTTCAGATGACATGCCTACCCAGACTAGGGAAACTAAAGAAAAAATGAACAAGTGGGACTTTATCAGATTAAAGAGCTTTTAAAAGACAAATGAAACCAGAATCAAGAGGAACAGACAACCAACCAGCTGGGAGAGAATATTTGCAAAACATACATCTGACAAGGGGTTGATCTCCATAATATATAAAGAACTCACACAACTGAACAACAAAAAAACAAACAACCTGATCAAAAAATGGGCAGAGGAAATGAAGAGACACTTCTCCAAGGAAGATATACAGATGGCCAATAGGCACATGAAAAGATGCTCAACGTCACTAATCATCAGGGAAATGCAAATCAAATCAACACTAAGATACCACCTCACGCCCGTTAGAATGGCTATAATCACCAAGACAAAAACCAACAAATGTTGGAGAGGATGTGGAGAAACAGGAACCCTCATACACAGCTGGTGGGAATGCAAATTGGTGCAGCCTCTATGAAAAACGGTATGGAGATTCCTCAAAGAATTAAAAATAGAGATGCCCTATGATCCAGCCATCCCACTACTGGGAATCTATCCAACGAACCTGAAATCAACAATCCAAAGAGGCTTATGCACTCCTATGTTCATTGCAGCATTATTCACCATAGCCAAGAAGTGGAAGCAACCTAAGTGTCCCTCGACTGACGACTGGATTAGGAAAATGTGGTATATATATACAATGGAATACTACTCAGCCATAAAAAAAGACAAAATCCTCCCATTTGCAACAACATGGATGGGCCTGGAGGGTATTATGTTAAGTGAAATAAGCCAGAAAGAGAAAGACAAACACTGTATGATCTCACTCATATGTGGAATATAAACCAACACATGGACAGAGAAAACTGGACTGTGGTTACCAGGGGCAGTGGGGGTGGGGGGTGGGCACAAGGGGTGAAGGGAGTCATATATATGGTGATGGACAAACAAAAATGTACAACCCAAAAATTTCACAATGTTAGAAACCATTAAAACATCAATAAAAAAAAACTAAAAGACATGTAGAAACTGTAGTAATCTTAAAACTCTATAAAAATGTTTACAGAAATACTTTCTTTAGTTAGCTTCCAGTTCTAAAGTTGTACCTTGATTAATCTGATTGTTTCCCATGTTTCCATTAGTAACACACTTGTAAACCACTTCTACAGATGGCTAATCTCATCTCTTAGATGACAATTCTTATTAAAATTTCAATGAGTAATTCTTTTTCCAAGTTCTTAGCTTCCAATGTACTCATTATAGCACTAATCATTTTACCTGACAATAGCTATTCATTAATCAATTCCCAGTGAGCATTACAAGACACTTAACGTCCAGTAACAAGAAAGAAAAAATTAGAATCCCTGAAACAGAGGGTTACTGATATGCTTTCAAATCTAGGATGTATGGAAAATGAAAATATGAGACTCCCTGGTGATTCCCAGAGAAAATAATATTAACATAGTCAATGTACTGTGTGGCTTATCAAATAAGTATCATAGAAACATTAATGAGATCATTTGGAATCTGACAGAAGGAAGTCTTGTGGAAGTAGTTAGGTGGGGGTTGGCTATATGCACAGCCATTACACATAGAAAAAAAGACTAGAACATACACCAAAATGTTAATATTGATTATCTCTGGGAAGTAGGGTTAGTAGTTTTCTTTTCTTTTTTGTTTATTTATCTGTATTTTCTAAAATTTCTGAAACAAATATGATAATTACTATAATAGGAAAAATCCAAACAATAAAATTTATCAAGGACATCACCAAAATGGCAACGTAGGAGATCCCAGCCTCCATCCTCCCACAAAGATCAATAATTAGACAGCTATCCATGAACAAAAACAGCTCTGGGAGAGCTCTGGAGTCCACTTAAGAAACTTTAGCAACACAGTGGAACAAAAAACCTGAGAATAACCATAAAAGAAGAGAAAGAAGACAGCTTCATTTTGCCTGCATCATCCCATCCCCCAAGCCACCATTGCTCAGCACCAAGAGGGAACTTCCCAGCTAGAAAGAGTTCCTCTCGCCAGGAAAGGAAGACTGGGGTGAGTGACCAGCTTCCCCAGCCTTTTGGGCACCATATGAAGGTTCCACTTCAGTTTCACTTCACCCAGACTAGCAAAGCTGAGCCATATACAGATGGCTAGGAACAAGGAAGAAGAACAGGGGCTACCAATGTAGTCACGCAGTAGAAGCAATTGCAGTTCACAGTGATCTGCTCTGTAGATAAACACAGATTTCACCACAGGGGAAGAAACTAATGGCCAACACAGCCACTGTAGACGCCCCACAGATTTCACCATCTTTTGCCCCACAGGTATTCACATTCACTGACACCAGCTACCTGAGTCCCTCCCCCATTGGAGCCTGGGAACCTCACTGGCAGCCAGTCCAGGCCTCTGTGGCTACATGAGTGCAAGATACCAGCCTAGACCCTCACAGATGACCCCCACTGCCATGTGCATGCTTGTGGCTAGCCCCTCCAGCTGTGCACTTGCATGCTGCTGGCTTGACATCTGTCACTGGCTTCCACTGCAGTGTGCACACCCAGGGGGAGACTATGCAGCCATGGGAGAGCAGGCCAACAGCCAGGGCCCCTGCAGCTGCCAGTGAGCCCATAGTTGGCCCCAACCTTTGTTACATGCTTTGGCCCCCACCACTACACGTGTGTCTGCATCCAGCCCTTGCTACTACAAAGGGACCTGTAGCTAACCGCTGTAGCTAAACGTGTGCAACCAGTGGCTCTGGCCACCACTGCTACATGTCCTGGTCCCTAGCCATGGTAACAGGAAGTGCTGCTCAAGACCCCAACAGCCCTTGCAGCCACTGTGGACCCCCTGCAGTGATCATCAAGGACCACAGAGTTGTCAGTGCTGTGGAATCCAGTGGCCTGAGCTGAAAAGACATAACACCCCCCTGAACCTAGTGCTATCGCATGCCCCTGCACCTGGTGCCCTACACCACTAGACTCAGTGTCACAGCATGCTCAAGTGAGCCCCCACCCCCAGGTGAAAGGCTTCCCTTATCAAAGACAGTCCATAAAGTCTAGAAGAGGTGACTGCTTCTTCAAATGGGCAGGCACCTACACAAGGCTACAAGGATCATGAAGAATCAGGGCAGCATGATTTCACCAAAGGAATACAGTAAACCTCCAGTAACTGTCCTCAAAGAAATGGAGATCCAGGAAGTGCCCAACTAACAATTCAAAATAATTGTTCTAAAGATGTTCAGAGAGCTACAAGAGAACACGGATAAACAATTTAATGATATCAGAAAACAACACAAGAACAAAATGAGAAATGCAACAAAGAGATAAAAAACATAAAAAAGAACCAAAGAGAAATTTTGGAGTTGAAGAATACAATGACTGAACTGAAAATTCAATGGCAGGCTTGAACAAGCAGAAGAAAGAATCAGTGAGGTAGAAGATAGAACAATTCAAATTATCCAATCAAAGGATCAAAAAGAAAAAAGTATGAAAAGAAATAAAGAAAGCCTACAGGACTTACAGGACAGCATCAAGAGAAATAATGTATGCATCATGGAGTCCCAGTAGGAGAAGAGAGGGAGAAAAGGGTAGAAAGCCTATTTTAAGAAATAATGGTTGAGAACTCCCCAAACCTGGGGAGAGATTTGGACATCCAACTTCATGAAGTTAATTGGTCATACCAAAATTTCAATCCAAAATGATCTTCTCCAAGAAACGTAAGAATAAAACTGTCTAAAATCAAGAAAAGAGAGAATTTTAAAAGCAGCAAGAGAAAAAAATCTCTCATACAAGAGAATTAACTCCCCATAAGGCTATCAGAGGATTTCTCAGCAGAGACCTTACAGGTCAGGAGAAAATGAGATGCTATTTTTACAGTGAAGAAAGAAAAAAACTTCCAACCAAGAATACTTTCCCCAGCAAAATTATCCTTCAGAAATGAGAGCAAGATAAAGATTTTCCTTAATAAATAAAAATTGAGGGAATGCATCACCACTAAATGTGCCTTATAAGAAATGCTAAAGGAGTTCTTCAAGCTAAAACAAAAGGATGCTAATTAGTAACATGAAAACATATGAAAATATATAACATGCTGGTAAGAGTAAGCATATAGACAGATTCAGAATACCCTAATACTATAATGTGGTGATGTGTTACCTACTAAATTCTAGTATAAAGGTTAAAGGACAAAAAGTATTAAAAAGAGCTATAGCTCCAACAATTTGTTAATGGATACACAACATAAAAAGATGTAAATAGTGACATAAACCTAAAAGGGAGGAAGTAAAAGGATAGAGGTTTTGTATGCAATCAAAGTGTTTGTATGTGAGACATTGCTCAGTGTAAAATAGGCTGATATATATATATATATATATATATATATATATATATATATATATATATATATGATGTTTTATGTAAGCCCCATAGTAACCATGAAGCAAAAATCTATAGTAGATTCATAAAAGATAAAGAGAAGGAAATCAAAGACTACTACTATGGAAAATCATCAATTCACAAAGGAAGGCAGAAAGAGAAGAAGAAAAAAACAAGGGAAATACAAAACAGCCAGAAAACAATTAATAAGGTGGCATTAGTAAGTCCTTACCTATTACTAATTACTCTAAATATAAATGGATTGAATTCTCCAATCAAAAGATACAGTGATTGGATGGATTAAAAAAAAACAAGTCTCAACTACAGCTACCTACAAGAGACTCACTTCAGCTTTAAGAACACACATAGGCTTATAGTGAAGGGATGGAAGAAGATATACCATGCAAATGGAAACCAAAAACAAGAAAGGGAAGCTATACTTATATCAGAAAATAGACTTTAAGCCAAAACCAGTAACAAGAGACAAAGATGGTCGTTACATAAAGATAAGGGGGTCAGTATATCAAGA
This sequence comes from Diceros bicornis minor, assembly GCF_020826845.1. Taxonomy (NCBI): domain Eukaryota; kingdom Metazoa; phylum Chordata; class Mammalia; order Perissodactyla; family Rhinocerotidae; genus Diceros; species Diceros bicornis. Next base: position 64,291,484 of record NC_080781.1, read on the forward strand.
AGATATAACAATCATAAATATATATGAACCCAACATCAAAGCACCTAAATATATTAAATACAAACAGATCTGAAAGGAGAAACAGACAACAATACAATAATAGAAGGTGAGTTCAATATCCCACTATCAACAATGGATAGATCATCCAGACAGAAAATCAACAAGGAAATGCTGGGCTTGAAGCATACTTTAGACCAGATACACCTAACAGACATACAGAACATTCCATCCAAAAGTAGCAGAATACACATTCTTCTCAAGTGCATGTGGAACATTCTTCAGGATAGATCATATGACAGGTCACAAAACAAGTCTTAGCAAATTTAAGATTGAAATCATACCAAGTACCTTCTCCAACCACAATGGTATGAAACAAGAAATCAATAACAGGAGGAAAGCGGGAAAATTTACAAATATGTGGAAATTAAACAACACACTGCTAAACAACCAATGGGTCAGAGAAGAAATAAAAGTGATCAAGAAATATCTTGAAACAGGGCCGGCCCTGTGGCTTAGTGGTTGAGTGCACGCGCTCCGCTGCTGGCGGCCTGGGTTCAGATCCTGGGCGCGCACCGATGCACCGCTTCTCTGGCCATGCTGAAGCCGCGTCCCACATACAGCAACTAGAAGGATGTGCATCTATGACATACAACTATCTACTGGGGCTTTGGGGGAAAAATAAAAATTAAAAAAAAAAAAGAAATATCTTGAAACAAATGAAAATGAAAACATAACATATCAAAACTTATGGGATGCTGCAAAAGAACTTCTAAGAGAGAAGTTTATAGTGATAAATACCTACCTTAAGAAAAAAGAAAGATCTCAAATAAACCACCTAACTTCACACCTCAGGGACCTAGAAAAAGAAGAACAAACTAAGCTGAAAGTTAGTGGAAGGAAGGAAATAACAAACATCAGAGCAGAAATACATAGAGACCAGAAAACAATAGAAAAAATAATAAAATTAAGAGTTGGAGTTTTTTTTACAATAAAATTTAAAAACCTTTAGCTATGCTAACTCAGAAAAAAGGAGAGAGGACTCAAATAAATAAAATCAGAAATGAAAGGAAACCACAGTATGATACCACAGAAATAGAAAGGATCATGGCAGACGACTATGAACAATTATATGCCAACAAACTAGACAACCTAGAAGAAATGGATAAATTCCTAGAAACACACAACTTACAAGACTGAATCATGAAGAAATAGAAAATATGAAAAAACCAATAACAAGGAGATTGAATCAGTAATAAAAACCTCCCAAAAAAGAGAAGCACAAACAAATAGTTTCACTGGTGAATTATACCACACATTTACAGAAGAATTAATGGCAATCCTCCTGAAACTCTTCCAAAAAATTGGAGGAGAGAACACTCCTAAACTCATTTTATGAGGCCAAGAGTACCCTAATACCAAGGTCAGATAAGGACACTATCAAGAAAAGAAAACTATAAGCCAATATCCCTGATGAATACAGATGCAAAAATTCTCAAAAAAATATTATCAAATCAAATTCAACAGTACATTAAAAGGATCATACACCATGATCAAGTGGGATTTATCCCTGGGATGCAAGGATGGTTCAACATATGTAAATCAATGTGATACACCACACTGATAGAATGAAAGATAAAAATCATATGATCATCTCAATAGTTGCAGAAAAAGCATTTGACAAAATACAACAGCCTTTCATGATAAAAACACTCAACAAATTGGGTATAGAAGGAACATACCTCAATATAATAAAAGCCACATATGACAAGCCCACAGCTAACAACATACTCAATGGTGAAAGGTTGAAAGCTTTCCCTCTAAGATCAGGAACAAGAAAATGGTGTCCACTCTCACTACTCTTATTCAACATAGTACTGGAATTCCTAGCCAGAGCACTCAAGCAAGAAAAAGAAATAAAATGCATCCAAATCAAGAAGGAAGAAGTAAAATTGTCTCTGTTTGCAGATGATGTGATCTTATATATAGAAAATCCTAAAGATTTCATAAAAAAACTGATAGAGCTAATAAATTCAGTAAAGTTGCAGGATACAAAAATCAACATACAGAAATCAGTTGTGTTTCTATACACTAACAATGAAACATCTGAAAAGAAATAAATAAAACAATCCCATTCACAATAGCATCAAAAACAATAAAAGATTTAAAAAGAAATTTAACCAAGGAGGTGAAAGATTTCTACACTATAAACTACAAGACTTTGATGAAAGAAATTGAAGAAGACACAAATGGAAAGATATCCCATATTCAAGGATCAGAAGAATTAATATTGTTAAAAGTCCATACTACCCAAAGCCATCTTATAGAATCAATGCAATTCCTATCAAAATTCCAAAGGTATTTTTTCACAGAAATAGAAAAAAAATCCTAAAAGTAGTATGGAACCACAAGAGGCCCTAAATAGCCAAAGTAATCCTGAGAAAGAAGAACTAAGCTGGAGGCATCACACCTTCTGATTTCAAACTATACTACAAAGCTATAGTCATCAAAACAGTATAGTTTTGAAATAAAAATAGACATAATAGACCAATGGAACAGAATTGAGAGTCCAGAAATAAACCCTCGCATATAGTCAACTAATATTTGACAAAGGAGCCAAAAATACTCAATGGGGAAAGAACAATCTCTTCAATAAATGCTGGGAAAACTGGATATCCAGATGCAAAAGAATGAAACTGAACTCCTGTCTTAGACCAGTCAAAAAAATTAACTTGAAATTGATTAAAGACTTAAACATAAGACCTGAAACCATAGAACTCCTAGAAGAAAACATAGGGAAAAAGCTCCTTGACATTTGTCTTGGCAATGATTTTTTGGATATGACATCAAAAGCACAAACGACAAAAGCAAAAATGAGTAAGTGGGATTATATCAACCTAAATAGCTTCTGCATAGCCAAAGAAACAATCAACAAAATGAAAAGGCAACCTACTGAATGGGGGAAAATATTTGCAAATCATATATCTGATAAGGGGTTAATATCTAAAGAACTCATACAACTCAATAGTAAAATACCAAACAATCTGATTTTAAAAATAGGCAGAGGAAATGAAAACATACAAACGGCAAACACGTACATGAAAAGGTGCTCAACATCACTAATCATCAGGGAAATGTAAATTAAAACAATGAGATATCACCTCACACCTGTTAGAATGGCTATCATAAAAAATACAGGAGATAACAACTGTTGATGAGGATCTGGAGAAAATTGGTGCAGCCGCTATGGAAGACAGCGTGGAGGTTCCTCAAAAAACTAAAAATAGAACTTCTATATGATCCAGCAATCCTACTTCTGGGTATATAGCCAAAGGAAATGAAAACAGGATATCAAAGAGAGAGCTGCACTCCCATGTTCATTGCAGTATTTACAATAGCCAAGATATGGAAACAACCTAAGTGTCCACCAATGGATGAATGGATAAAGAAGATGTGGGATATGTATACAATGGAATGTTATTTAGTCATGAAAAAGAAGGAAATCCTGCCACTTGCAATAACATGGATGAAACTTGAGGGCATTATGCTAAGTGAAATAAGCCAGACAGAGAAAGACAAATACTGTAGGATATCACTTATGTGTGGAATCTAAAAAAGCTGAACTCACAGAAACAGAGAGCAGAGTGGTGGTTTCCAGGGGCTGAGGAGTGGGGGAAATGGAGAGATGTTGGTCAAAGGGTACAAACTTCCAGTTACAAGATGAATAAGTTCTGGGGATGTAATGTACAGCATCGTGATTATAGTTAACGATACTGTATTATATACTTGAAATTTACTAAGTGAGTAGATCTTAAATACTCTCACCACAAAAAAAGAAATGGTAATTATGTGACATGATGGAAATGTTAGCTATTGCTATGGTGGCAATCATTTTGCAACATACAAGTGTATCAAATCAATATGCTGCACATGTTAAACTCACACAATGTTATACAGCAATAATATCTCAATAAAGCTGGAGGGAAAAAAAGCTATCAAAGAGATGGTTCATTTTAATAGTAACTGAGCTGAGTTGCATTTTCTAGTAGCTTTTTCAGCCATGGAGTGAACAAAATCTTCTAGGACAAAGTAACAGGGTAGATGGGACCCAGAGAGACTGATTGTACTCTATGATAAGTATTCTCTAGAATATAAAATGAAGTAATGAACAGGAGTCCAAGCTTTTGTTCTCTTGTGTCTCTCTCCCTCTCGTCTCTTCTCTGGTTTTGTTCCACACTCTGAGCATCCTAAGTTAACTTATATATATTCTTCATCAGAAGAATCTATAAGGAAGATTGTCTCTCTAGACTCTGGCTCTGTCAATTATCCCTTTTCTGCTGTATTTTCAACATTTTCTTGTCTACATACAGGGAAACTTAACTTTCTCCACTCTAAAACAAACTAAAAACACTTATATCCACCCTATCTCATTACAAACTCCCATACTTTCTCCCTCCTTCTCTTCAAAGCCAGATTTCTGGAAGAATTAATCTATATCCAGTCTGTACTTTCTCCTTTTCCATTCATTCAGTTCACTGCAGTCTGGTTTCTGCTATGATTCTAGGAAATTATAAAGGAAAGCTTCCTCGTTGCTGGATTCACTGTCCTGTATTCACATAGCCTAAGGCTATTAATTGCTCTTACTTCTCAAAAGTTCCTCTTCTTGGCCTCTGGGACACTACTGTCTCCTCATCCTCCTATCTTTCTTACCTTTCCCTGTCAGAATCTCCTCTTCTTTCCAACCCTTACTCTTTGGGGTTCCCCAGGATTATGTTCTAGTCTCTCTTCTCACACCACAAAGGAAAAAGTTAATCTACTTACACAGCTTCAACTATCATCTATACAGTGATAGATCCCCAAATTTTTAATACTAGCCCCAAACTCCTGCTTAAGCTTGAGACCTCTATTTCCAAATTACTTTTAAGCATCTCTACCTATATGCTACAAGGGCACCTTAAGCTCTACTGATCTAAAATCAGGCTTATCTTCTCTACTGCCCAAATCCCCTATAATCTATTGGATTCCTAAATTATAATCTCATTCTCAATCACAAGCCAGCTTCCCAAACTAGAAGCTTTTGCTTTTCCCTAACTACCTCTTCTCCCTAACCCTGCACAATTAATCAATCAGCATACAATTCTATTGATTCTACCTTATAAATATCATTCTGTCAAACCCAGTCTTTCTCCTGCACTCCCACAATCTAGGTGCAGACTCATAATATCAGCTTGGACTACTTACTACAACACCTGCCAACTTGTCCTGCCACCATTCTCTCCCCACTCCAGATCAGTTCAGCTTCAAAACTGCTTTCAAAATGATCTTTACAAAACAAAAGCAAACCACTCTTTTGACTCCCCAGTGTCTACAGGATAAAACCCAAACTCCTTGGTCTAGCATAGTATGATCCAGTCTAGCATACAAGCCTCACTTTCTACTCCATCCCCAACTCCTGCATACTAAGCCTCTCACCATTCCACAAACACACCAGGCCATTTTATGTCTCCATGTCTTAACACATTGTATTCCCTCCTCTTAGAATGTCCTCCTCTTTCTTCCTCACCTGACAATGCCCTGGATGTCTGAGAAGAGAGAATCTGCTTTATTCTCTACGGCATCCTCCATGTGTCTGACATGTAGATGGTTCACAACAAATACCTATAGCATGATTGAATAACAGAGAGATTTCATGCCTCAACCCCATACTTCACCCTCAGCCATACAGAATTTCAATGCCTGCACACATGCTCTTACCTCCAAATCTTTGCACACGCTGTACCCTTCTAACTCTCAGGGAAAAAAAATGCATATGTGACTTCTCAGGAACCAGAAACTAGCTATCATTCACTGAGCAGTTTTGCTAAGTAATTTATGTTCATTAGCTTATTTTAAGCCTTAATCAATACTGTGAGGTAAATATTATCATCATTTTACAGATTAAAAAAACCCTGAGATGCAGAAGTGTTAAATAACTTTTCCATCTTGTAAATGGGATTTAAATGCAGGTCTTCAAAGCCTGAACCTTTAACCACTGTGCTCTAGACAATGTGTATTATACACAAGTGATTGCTCCGTCCTCTATGTTCCCATACCACTCTGTTCACCTCTCTGTAATGGCAGTTACCACACAAGAATGTGATATTTCTGTTAACACAAAATCGTCTCCATTAGACTGTAAGCTCCATTGTGATAGCAACAAAGTCTCACTAATCTTTGTATCCCCTGTGTGTTTAGCACATTATAAGTGTTCAATAAATGTTCACTGTATAAATGAATTCCAAAACCTCTCTCTGGCAGTAGCCTTTTGGTTGCTACCTTGCTTTTCTTCTTCTTGCTGTATCCTTTCATTATTCATTCAACTATAGGCACTGAAGACTGACAACTTGGTAGTGTTTAATAAAGATTGCCTTTCATATACTAAGTGAATTTGTAAGAAGTGGTCAACAGAGGAATAGATCAGGAGTGCTTCTTTATGTTGGGGGGACTTTATTCTGTAGCATTATTGATCACATTAATATTGTATTTTTAAACCATTTTCTTGTATTAGATACAAATAAACACAGTAGTAATGATGTGTATTATTTTAGGAATCAAGGTTCTCAGTAGAAAAGAAAAGAAAGTACAATCACAGAATCAAGAATTTAGGAACACCGTTGAGCATTACTGTTGAGCTTATTAATCATGTTGATATTAACTATTTTATTGGTATCGTGAAGAATACAGAAAACTGTTAAAGATAGCAGTTAGGAGACATTCTCTAACTCAAGGGGAATATTAGTAGAATGAACCTGTAAGTTCTGACCTTGAGTCAGATGAAGCCATGTGAAATATCCAAAATCCAATTGGATCTAAGTTTAAGGACCCTTGGGAGTTATATAGTCCTATGAATACAAAAGAATGCACAATTCCATCAGGTCTTATGTCTTAAAATTAAATGCAAAAGACATTACTATGAAACATCAAGTTTAAGAGTCTCTAGAGATATTTACTTCTTAATGTAAATATATGTAAATATCTTAACATATGCAAATTTACATATCTTAAGATTTCAAAATTCAATCAATTGATCAACTTAGGTAGAAGCTGCAGACTTTTAGGGAGAAAAAATATGTAATATAAAAATTGAAGGGCCGCCTGGTGGCACAGCGGTTAAGTTCTTGCACTCTGCTTCAGCGGCCCAGGGTTCACAGGTTTGGATCCTGGGCACCGAATGACGCACTGCTTGTCAAGCCATGCTGTGGCGGCATCCCATATAAAGTAGAGGAAGATGGGCATGGATGTTAGCCCAGGGCCAATCTTCCTCAGTTAAAAGAGGAGGATTGGCAACGGATGTTAGCTCAGGGCTGATCTTCCTCACAACAAAACAAAACAAAACAAAACAAACAAAAAAATTGAACCCAGGTATTTATCCACAGAATACAAAAACACTAATTTGAAAAGATATATGCACCCCTATTATTTATCCATTCATCCATCTGTGGGCACTTAGGTTGTTTCCATATCTTGGCTATTGTAAATAATGCTGCAATGAACACCATAAAAAAAGACAAAATCTTGCCATTTGTGACAATAAGGACGGACCTTGAGGGTATTATGCTGAGCGAAATAAGCCTGACTGAGAAAGATAAATACTGTATGATTTCACACATATGCAGAAGACAAAAACAACAACAAATAAACAAACATATAGATATAGAGAACAGATGTGTGGTGACCAGAGAGGAAGGGGGGTGGGGGAGGGCAAAAGGGGTAAAAGGGGACATATGTATGGTGATGGATGGAAACTAGACTTTTGGTGGTGAACATGATGTAGTGTACACAGAAGTTGAAATATAATGATGTACACCTGAAATTTTAAAAAAAATTGAACCCAGGGAAGTGGGTTAGATAATCCCTATTGATGTATTAGGTATATATACATGTATTAATTTTTTCTTTTTTTTGTCTGGAGTATTTTAAAGCAAATCCCAGATATCATATCATTTCACCTAGTTATTTCCCCCTTGAAGTTATAAAATCATTAACATAATCATATACAGTTGGCCCTCTGTATCCACAGGTTCCACATCCGAGGATTCAACCAACTGCGGATTGAAAGGCCTACGATGGCTGTGTCTGTACTGAACATGTACAGACTTTTTCTTGTTATTACTCCCTAAACAATACAGTATAACAACTATTTACATAACATTTACATTATATTAGGTATTAGAAGTAATCTAGAGATGATTTAAAGTATACGGGAGGATGTGCATAGGTTATATGCAAATACTATGCCATTTTTTATAAGGGACTTGAGTATCCACGGATTTTGGTATCCGCAGGGGTCCTGGAACCAATCTCCTACAGATACTCAGGGATGACCATATAGAGTTTAGTGTTGCCCACTGGGGTCTCAAACAAGATTTCTCAGCCTCCCAGCCCAATTGTCTGCCAGTAAATAGCTTCAGTTAACTGGTATGGTAACTGCCTTCTTAGGTGGGTAAACATCTTTTAAGTTGGGAAGCTTTAGAATAAAGCATAGAAATATTTGAGACTCATTATATGAATATCATTTTTTGTGTTAAAAATGTGGCTTTGCATATTTGATGTTATATGTATTTGTCACCAGAGGGTGGATTTGTTTTGGTAGAATGACATCTTTGTAACCAATTTGAAATGTATTTTAAGGTGAAATCTTACTAAATTATTTTTTTCATCCAGCTTTATTGAAGCATGATTGACAAATAAAATTGCATATATTTATAGTTCATAATGTGATGATTTGATATATGTATACTTTGTGAAACGATTACCACAGTTTAATTAACACATCTATCATTTCATATAGTTACCTTTTGTGCGTCTGTGTGTGTGGTGAGAATGTGTAAGATCTACTTTCTTAGCAAATTTCAAGTATACAATACAGTATTATTAACTATAGTCACCATGCTACACATTAGATCCCTAGAACTTATGCATCATATAACTGAAGGCTTGTACTCTTTGACCAACATCTCCCCATCTCCCCCACCTCCCAGCCCCTGGTAACCACCATTCTACTCTCTGTTTCTATGAGTTTTACTTTTTTTTTAGATTCCACATATAAGTGAGATCATACAGTATTTGTCTTTCTCTGTCTGGCTTATACTTAGCATAATGCTGCAAATGGCAGGATTTCCTTCTTTCTTATGGCTGAATAATATTTCATTGTATATATATATACCACATCTCCTTTATCTATTCATCCATTGATGGACACTTAGATCATTTCCATATCTTGGCTACTGTGAATGGTGCTGCAGTGAACACTGGAGTACAGATATCTCTTTGACATCCTGATTTCATTTCCTTTAGATATATACCTAGGAGTGGGATAGCTGGATCATATAGTAGTCCTATTTTTAATTTTTTTGAGAAACCTCCATACTGTTTTCCGTAACGGCTTACATTCCCACCAATAGTGCACAAGTGTTCCCTTTTCTTCACGTCCTCACCAATACTTGTTACCTCTTGTCTTTTTGATAAAAGTCAGGAGTACTTCTTGAATTAACTTTCTCTTTCAGCAGTCTAATCTACTGACACCTTCTCTTCAACCTATTAATGTTCTCAAGGCTTTGCCCATCTTAAAAAAAAAATAGTGCTCCTTCAATCATGCTTTTTTGTCTAGCTACAGTCTGCTTTCTCTATTGCCCTTTCCCTTTGCCAAACATCTTCAAACAATTGTCTACATTTTCACACCTTCCATTTACTTTTTTTTTTAATTGGGAAATACATTAAGCAAACAAAAAAGGGTGGAGAACAATATAATAAACACCCACGTACCCACAACTCAGTTTTGTTAAATATTAACATTTTGCCAAATTTCCTTCCTATTTTTTTTTTGTTTTATTTTGTTTTTATTTTTTTCCCCTGAGGTCCTCGATGGGCGTTTTTTTTAATTGATGTTTTAATAGTTTATAACATTGTGAAATTTTGGGCTGTACATTTTTGTTTGACCATCACCATATATATGTCTCCCTTTACCCCTTTTGCCCACCCTCTACCCCATTGCCCCTGGTAACCACAATACAGTTTTCTCTGTCCATGTGTTGGTTTATATTCCACACACGAGTGAGATCATACAGTGTTTGTCTTTCTCTTTCTGGCTTATTTCACTTAACATAATACCCTCCAGGCCCGTCCATGTTGTTGCAAATGGGATGATTTTGTCTTTTTTGATGGCTGAGTAGTATTCCATTGTACATATATACCACATCTTCTTGATCCAATCGTCAGTTGAGGGACACTTAGGTTGCTTCCACTTCTTGGCTTATAGTGAATAATGCTGCAATGAACATAGGGGTGCATAAGCCTCTTTGGATTGTTGATTTCAGGTTCGTTGGATAGATTCCCAGTAATGGGATAGCAGGATCACAGGGTATTTCTATTTTTAATTCTTTGAGGAATGTCCATACTGTTTTCCATAGAGGCTGCACCAGTTTGCATTCCCACCAGCTGTGTATGAGGGTTCCTGTTTCTCCACATCCTCTCCAACATTTGTTGTTTTTTGTCTTGGTGATTATAGCCATTCTAACGGGTGTGAGGTGATATCTTAGTGTTGTTTTGATTTGCATTTCCCTGATGATTAGTGATGTTGAACATCTTTTCGTGTGCCTATTGGCCATCTGTATATCTTCTTTGGAGAAGTGTCTGGTCATTTCCTCTGCCCATTTTTTGATCGGGTTGTTTGTTTTTTTGTTGTTCAGTTGTGTGAGTTCTTTATATATTATGGAGATCAACCCCTTGTCAGATGTATATTTTGCAAATATTTTCTCCCAGCTGGTGGGTTGTCTGTTCCTCTTGATTCTGGTTTCGTTTGTCTTGTAGAAGCTCTTTAATCTGATAAAGTCCCACTTGCTTATTTTTTCTTTAGTTTCCCTAGTCTGAGTAGGCATGGCATCTGAAAAGATTCCTTTATGACCAATGTCAAATAGTGTGTTGTCTATATTTTCTTCTATGAGTTTTATAGTTTCAGGTCTCACCTTCAGGTCTTTGATCCATTTTGAGTTAATTTTTGTGAATGGCGATAGCACATGGTCCACTTTCATTCTTTTGCATGTGGCTGTCCAGTTTTCCCAACACCATTTATTGAAGAGACTTTCCTTTCTCCATTGTATGTTCTTAGCTCCTTTGTCAAAAATTAGCTGTCCGTATATGTGTGGTTTTATTTCTGGGCTTTCAATTCTGTTCCATTGATCTGTGTGTCTGTTTTTGTACCAGTACCATGCTGTTTTGATTACTACTGCTTTGTAGTATATTTTGAAGTCAGGGATTGTGATGCCTCCAGCTTTGTTCTTTTTTCTTAGGATTGCTTTAGCTATTCAGGGTTCATTCCTATTTTTTAAAGAAGTAAAACATCACTGCTACAGTTGAAGTATCACGTGTACCTATCACTTCCCCAATCCTCTTCCTACCTCCCCATAGGCAACCACTATTCAGACTTTGGTATCTTATTTCCACGGATGTTTTGATATTCATACTATATATGCACGTATCCCTAAAAAATATGCAGACATGGGAGATGTGGGATCAATAGCCCCCAATGTATCATGTCTTCCTGAATCCACACCCTTGGGTAACCTCCTCCCACACTGACTCTGGATTTGGCCATGTGATTTGCTTTGACCAATGGGATATCTACAAATGTGATACAAGCAGAAGCTTGAAAAACACTTGCAGGGGGCCGGCCCTGTGGCTTAGCGGTTAAGTGCGCGCTCCGCTACTGGTGGCCCGGGTTCGGATCCCGGGCGCCCACCGACGCACTGCTTGTCCGGCCATGCTGAGGCCACGTCTCACATACAGCAACTAGAAGGATGTGCAACTATGACATACAACTATCTACTGGGGCTTTGAGGGGTGGGGAAAGGAGGAGGATTGGCAATAGATGTTAGCTCAGAGCCGGTCTTCCTCAGCAAAAAGAGGAGGATTAGCACAGATGTTAGCTCAGGGCTGATCTTCCTCACAAAAAAAAAAAAAAAGAAAAACACTTGCAGCAGGGCACCACGCGGTCAGCTGGTTGCCCTTTCAGGGAAGAGGACACAGGGGCTACCTTCCCTCTGCTACTTCTGCCACTGCCATGATTCTGGCGTCACTGCTGGTGATGGTGGTGGGCTGCTGGACTGCTGTCTACCTGACCGATTTGGTTCTGAAGGTGAGGGCCTCAGACCTAAAGCCCAGTCCCATGGTGCCCCAGGCTGGGGTGCAAGGCCAGAGCCTTTTCTCTTCACCTGCCTGGCACCTCCTGGGCTGGCAGCCACACGGCAAATGCCCACAGGCACCCTTCTGTGTGGCGCCTGGTTCCATGGTGTGGATAAAGCATGGTGGGCCACGAGAGGGGTGTGGTGGCCTGAGCAGCTGCCACAGTCACATTGCGGGGTGGTGTAGGCCCCGCAGCCTTCAGATCCTGCCTGAGAGGCACCAGTAGTGAGCTTGGGAGGGCCAGGGGCCTGCCAGACCCTGTGGCAGTGCACGAGAGAGGAAAATAAAATGTCTGCCTAGGAAAGGCATTGTTTTCCCTCGTTGTCTTTAAGGCCACGACCCTTTAGAGACTCTAGCGTCAGAATGAATCTAAATCAAGTTGTAATTTAGGTTAGTGGTCTCAAACTTTAAAGTGCATATGATCATCTGGGGTTCAGGTTAAAATGCACATTCTGATTCAGCAGGTCTGTGGTGGAATCTGAGATTCTGCATTTCTAACCAGTTCCCAAGTGCTACCAATGCTGCTGGTCTACAGACTATACTTCCAAGTTAACAAGGATTTAGATAACTAGTTTCTGACTACTCGAATTCTAAATTGCACTCAGCACATCCTTCCTCACACTAACCACCCAAACACACACACCCTGGGTGCACGGTTTATTCTTCAGTTATTTGGGAAGAGTAGCAAAAATTATGAACAATTATCTGACCACATGCTTCAAGCAACCTTTTGGAATTGAATATTGGGGGGTGGGGGTAACTGTATGTATGGAATAAAATCATATAAATTCTCAAATGTTTAATAAAAATTCCAATTATGAATATAAAGCCTTCGTGTTATAAATACCATTTTATTTATTTATTTAGTTATTTATTTTTTTGTAAGGGAGATCAGCCCTGAGCTAACATCCGTGCTAATCCTCCTCTTTTTGCTGAGGAAGACTGGCTCTGAGCTAACATCTATAAATACCATTTTAAATAGAATACTATCATTTAGTATCATGTGTTTTAGGTTTAACAGTAAAATGAAAAGATACTTGAGCTATTAGTTAAAGGTAAGATATAATCAAACATGCCTGTAAGTACCTATACTAATCCTACCTTTTGAGTTTGTCTCTCCCACTTCACTCCCATTGCAGTGTCGTCATCTCTCTCCTGGATTACCATAATAGCCTCTTGTCCTGAGGTGAATAGTGTCCCCCAATAGTCATGTCCACTTGGAACCTCAGAATGTGACCTTATTAGGAAATAGGGTCTTTGCAGATGTAAGTAGTTAAGATGAAGACTTATTGGATTAGGGTGGGCCCTAAATCCAAGTGTCCTTATAAGGCCATGTAAAGACACTGAGAGAACAAAGCAATATAAAGACATGAGTCTCTACAGAAAAGAGGCAGGCAAGAAGGCCACATGAAGAAGGAGGCAGAGATTGGAGTGATGGGGCTACAAGCCAGGGAATGCCAAGGACTGCTCGGAGTACCAGAAGCTAGGAAGAGACAAGGAAGAATTCTTCCCTAGAACTTTCAGAAGCAACATGGCCCTGCCAACACCTTGATTTTGGACTTCTAGCCTCCAGAACTGTAAGAGAATACATTTCTGATGTTTTAAGCCACCCAATTTGTGGTAATTTGTTATGGCAGCCCTAGGAAACTAACACACCTCCTAACTGATCTCCCTGCCGGGGATTGCTTCCTTCCAATCAATTTTCTACACTGCCACCAGGATGGCTCTTTCTAAAATACACATGTAATCACATCACTCATCTGCTTAAAATGCTGCCATAATTTCCCATTGGCCCATGCTGATCTCTGTAGCCTCATCTCTTGCTACTCCATTACATAATCCCTACACATTAACAACATACTACTTGAAGCTCTCCCTGAATGCTATGCTTGTGCACACTTCTGTGCTTGTCTACATACTGTTCCCTCTGCCTGGAATATACCCCCTGCGCCATCAAATTTTTCTTCTCTATATCTCCACAACCCAGTATGCAAGGAGTGGCAGTAGTGAATATAGAATGGTTTTTCAAGAAATCTGGCTGTGAAGGCCAAGAATCTTTTGTCGGTTGCAAATTTTGAAATCAGAGAATCTGGAGTCTACTTTCTAACATACACTGCTAGAAAGGGATCCCCTATTCATCCAAAGCCATTCTCCCAACATTCTGTGATTGGTCCTTTTCTGTTTTCCCTCTGCTATTTTTCCCCTTGGCGATGGCATCCAATCTTATGGCTTCAAGTACCATCTATTATAATTGAGACTAGCAAATCTCTATCTCTACTTTTAATCTCTCTCTCAAGTTCAAATAACTGGTAGTTGTCCCACAGCACACTGGTGCTCTGTTCATTTTTCTTCTAGTCATTTCTTTCTCTGTATGTTTAATTTTGGACAATTTCTATTGCTGTGTCTTCAAATTCACTAATCTTTTCTTCAGAAGTGTCTAATTTGTTAATCCAGTCAAGTATATTTTTTCTCAGACATTGTATCTATCATCTCTAGAAGTTTAATTTCAGTCTTTTTATATCCTCTATGATTACATGATTACATGCTCATGTTTTCCTCTACCTTACTGAACAAATAGAGTATATTCATAATAACTCTTTTAATGTCCTTGTCTACTAATTCTATCGTCTGTGCTATTTCTGGGTTTGTATCTGTTGATTGATTTTACTCATATTTTCCTGCTTTGTATACCTGATCATTTGTTATTAGATGCAAGGCATTGTGGATTTTATGTTGTTGGATGCTGGATTTTTTTCTTTATTGTTCCATTAAACACTTTTGAGATTTGTTCTGGGATACAGTTAAGTTACTCAGAAACAGTTTAATCCTTTCAAGGCTTTCTGTTAAATTTTATTAGGCAGGACCAGAGCAACCTTTAGTCTAAAGCTAATTTATCCCCACTACTGAGGCAATACTCTTCTCTTTCTTTCTCTTTCTCTCTGTGTCTCTCTCTGTGTAGGTATCTCCTCTTTGGTACTGTGCCCTGTGAATTTTAGCCACTTCAACCACCCTGAATTCTCAACTCTGTCTCCTAAAGTCAGAGAGACTGCTAGGATCTAGCTAGGCTTCCTCTCTCTGAACTATCGTTTCATGTATTTTGTCCAGTTTTGTAATTGTTTAAGGCCTCAGGGTAAATCCAGTCCTTGTTACTCCATCATAACCAGAAGCATAAGTCCTTAGCCTTTTGAAAAGATCAGTGCATCTACTCTGAAAAAACAGATTGTAGAGGGCAAAAGTGGTACCAGGGAGACTAGGCTATTGCAATAAAATCCAGGTAGAATTGATCAAATTGGACTAGGGTGGTAGCAGTGGAGGTGGAGAGAAATAGATTCTGGGTACATTTTTGTTTGTTGTTTGAGAGTAGCAAGCAGATCTGTTACTTACCACTAAACCTTTAGCACAGTACGTGGCCCTTAGTAGATGTTTAATAAGCAAAAGGCAATATGTCACCCCCAGTGACTAGCTCAAAGATAAATAAGATGTGGTCACTGTCCACAAGAAACTAACAATCTAATGCTGAAAAAGAAATCTGATTGGGGCCAGCCCGGTGGCATAGCGGTTAAGTGCACACGCTTGGCTTCGGCGGCCCAGGGTTCACAGGTTGGGATCCTGGTGGCGCATCGATGCATCGCTTGTCAAGCTATGTGGTGGCGGCATCCCACATAAAGTAGAGGAAGATGGGCACGGATGTTAGCCCAGGGCCAATCTTCCTCAGCAAAAAGAGGAAGATTGGCATCGGATGTTAGCCCAGGGCTAATCTTCCTCACCAAAAAAAAAAAAAAAATCTGATTATGTTACCCTATTGGCTCAAAAGCCCTTTGATGGCTTTCCGTTACTTACAAAATAAAGTCAAAACTCCTTAGTACATTACGCAAGGTCCTTCTTGATGAACTTCTATTCTTTCCTTCTAGCCCATCTGCAACTAAACCACTACTCTGCCAAACTTGCACACTCTAATCTCACCAGACTACAAGTAAATAGGTGTTGAGTGAACAAATAAATGACATTATACAAAAAATATATGTACAGTTCTAATATTTTCTAGTTCCTGATTTTATCTTAGGAAGATAATAAATTCAGGGAATCAGCATCTTACACCAAGCCACAGCTATTTCGAATTTCTAATAATTTAGAATAGATTATTTACCCTAACACTTGGCTCCCCTTCTCAAACATCCTATTCTTGTTAGTGGTACCACAATTCTTCCAGTCTTTTAAGTAAAAGTCTTGGCCTCATCTTTGGATACAGGGTTCAAAAACAGAGCTCTTATTTATTCTATTATAATGTGTCTCATTTACACATCCTTCTTCAATGCTATTGGGACCACTACTGTCCAGGATCTCATTGCTTCACACCTGGATTACCAGGACAGATTCCTAGCTGGTCTCCCTTGTACTGTTTCCCAGTATATCTTATACATAGCTGTTAGAAAAATCTTCCTAAAGCACAGCTTTCATCATGCCACTCTCTTGCTCAAGCAACCTCAACAGCTCTCTAGCTGCATCAAGTCAAAACTCTTCAGCTTGGTTTTAAAAGTCTTCTATTATCTGCTCTCCTTCTACCAACACAGTACTATCTGATTTCCTGTTACTCTCACACTTGTAACTGCCACTACAGTTACACCAATTTCCTCCTCACTCTTCTTGGATCACACCAGGCACATTCCCATCTCCATACCTTTCTTTATAGTTTCCTCTTCTTAGAATGCCCTCCCATCAGCTCTCTGTCTAAATCTTCCTCTTGTTTAATAACCAACCCTAGTCCCACCTCTCCAGTGATGCTGTTTTCAATTACTGTAACCTTGAGTGCACAATGTCTCACACTATAGATACCTCCCAAAGCACCTGGCATAGCACTGGGCATAAAGAACCCAAATAAGTACTTTCCCAAAATGATGAGTATATAAATTAACAAGAACAAAATTCCTAATATTTAATGAACATAATCTCAGTCTCCTTCACTGGTTCCTCATTCTCTGCCCAGTTCTTTTTTTTATTTTTTATTTATTTTATTTTTTGTGTGTGTGAGGAAGATCAGCCCTGAGCTAACATCCATGCTAATCCTGCTCTTTTTGCTGAGGAAGACCGGCTCAGAGCTAACATCCACTACCAATCCTCCTCCTTTTTTTCCCCAAAGCCCCAGTAGATAGTTGTATGCCATATTTGCACATCCTTCTAGTTGGTGTATGTGGGACGCGGCCTCAGCATGGCTGGAGAAGTGGTGCATCGGTGCGCGCCCGGGGTTCCGAACCCGCGCCAGTAGCGGAGCACACACACTTAACTGCTAAGCCATGGGGCTGGCCCCTCTGCCCGCTTCTTAAATACTATTATAAAAATAGGGATTATAGTAATACCCACCTCATTTAAGGTTGTTGTGAGAGTTAAATGAACAAGTACATATAAAGCACTCAGTATAGTGCCCGCCACACAGTGGGTTCTCTGTAAATGTTAGCACATATATCACAGTCACCACTCTCCAAACTTGTTTTACTGCCAATAGTCTCATTCTTAGCTAATAGTCTCACCATTGACCTAGGCTCCTAAGTCAGGGCCCTTTAAGGCTTTAAGCCATTTTATTGCCATTTAATGGCTTTAAGCTCTTCTTAACTCCTCTCATACTCTCCATATTCACTTAGTTAGCAAAGGCCTATCGATTCTTCTTCAGAAATACCTCTCTGAATCTATCACTTCCTCTCTTTTGTTCAGAACCTCATTTCTTCCTTGAGACAATTCCAACAGCCTTCTACACTAGTCTCCCTTCCTCTGATTTTTCCCCTGCCCAGTCTATTCTTCACACTGTAACCAGCTGTCTAAAACAGTTTGCTTTCTCTTTTAAAATTCTTCATGGCTACCAATTATACAACACAATTTGGCATGCAACGCCCTTTTGTGCTCTGACCCCTGCCTACCCATCCAACTTTATCTTCTATTGATTCCCTATTCTATACCTATAGTTCAGCTATACCAGTCTATTTTCAGTTATAAGAATGGGCAATACTATTTTACCACAGCATGCCTGGGTACTTTAATTACTTCCTGAAATTTCCTTCCTAACCTTGTGCACTTAGTAAATGCTTATTCATTCTCTGTCTCCATTTAATTATCTTCTCTGTGAAGATATCTCTAATCTCACTCTCCATTGTTACACTTTACCACATTTTCTCTGCTTATGTTTCCCCTATTACTAGATTATCTACTCCTTAAAAGGAGCAAAAGTCCCATCTTATTCATATTTTTATTCTCAATGTGTTGCATAGTGTCTAGTACATAGTAAAAGGGCAATAGCTATTTAATGACTAAATAAACCTCATTTCCAGCTCTATTTCCTACTATCCTACTGGGTCTATGAATGCACATTGTACTTTCTAGCCTCTCTCCCTTGCTTCTGCCAATCTCTGTGCCTGAAATGTTTTCTACCACCTCATCTCAGCCTTCTGAAAACCTACCTATTTGCCAAGGGCCAGATCATTCTCATCTCCTACTGCTACTTTTTCTGATCACCATGGCTGGAAATGATCCCTTTCTTATCCTGTTCTCTATTATATCATGGGATTTTACAATCAATAAGATCCAAAGATCAATGAGATCTACTCTTTGCCCTCAAGAACTCTCTGTCTACTGTGGGGGTCTTTAACCTAGGGCAGTGGTTCTCAAAGTCTAGTGAATAAAAGTACCACCTAGGGGGGCCGGCCTGGTAGCAGAGTGGTTAAGTGCGTGGGCTCCACTGCCGCAGCCCAGGGTTCGCAGGTTCAGATCCCAGGCGCGTACCAACGCATCGCTTGTCAAGCCACGCTGTGGCGGCCTCCCACATATAGTAGAGGAAGATGGGCATGGATGTTAGCCCAGGGCTAATCTTCCTCAGCAAAAAAGAGGAGGATTGGCATCAGATGTTAGCTCAAAGCTGATCTTCCTCACAGAAAAAAAAAAAAAAGAAAAAAGTATCACCCAGGGGCATTGTTCAAAATCTTTGGGGCCTACCTCCAAAGATCCTGATTCAGTAACTGGAAGTGGGACCTGGGAATTGACTTTTTTTTTTTTTAAATTATTTATTTATTTATTTATATTTTTTCCCCCAAAGCCCCAGTAGATAGTTGTATGTCATAGATGTACATCCTTCTAGTTGCTGTACGTGGGATGCGGCCTCAGCATGGCCGGAGAAGCGGTGCATCTGTGTGCGCCCGGGATCCGAACTCGGGCCTCCAGCATTGGAGCGCATGCACTTAACCACTAAGCCATGGGGCCGGCCCGGAATTGACTTTTTAAACAAGCATTCCTGGTGATTCTAATGCAGATGAGTGGATCTGTACGTGCCCTTTGGGAGGTTCATGGACCTCATGACATCACCTGAAAACTGTATAAATATATGCATGTATGTGCATATTTCTAGAAATAGATTTTTTTTTGGCTAAATAGTATTCCATTGTACGGATATACCACATTTTGTTTATCTGCTCATCAGTTTATGGACATTTGGGTTGTTTCTACCTTTTGGCTATGATGAATAATGCTGTTATGAACATCCACGTACAAGTTTTTGTTTGAAAACCTGCTCTCAGTTCTCTTGGTTATATACCTAGGAGTGGAACCACTGAGTCATATGGTAATTCTGTGTTTAACTTTTTGAGGAACCCCAACAGAGATTTTTAAGCAAAGAAATGATCAGTAGGATAGTAGCTACAGCAAAATGTAGAATAAAGCTGGAATGGGAAAAAGATAGGAGGCAGGAAGACCACAGAGGTGGATACTGTAATAGTCTAAGTAAGAGTAGATAAGGGTTTAAATTCAAAAGGAGGCTAAAGAAGATGTCAAATAACTCAGGATATTTTACCGAGTAATATTTAAGATAAGGAATAGGAATAAGTCAAGGAGATGACACTGAATTTGCTAGCTTAGAAAACCAGGGGGATGGTGACACTAACAGAAAGTGAGAACATAGGATGGTGAAGAAGTTTAAGAAAGGTAGTAGAGCACAATTGTTAAGAGTATTGGCTCTGGAGCCAGACTGCTTAGGTATTCAAATTCAGGCATAGCCACTTGCTGTGTGACCTTGGGCAGGTTACTTACCTTTCTATATGTCAATTTCCTCATCTGGAAAATGGAGATAATAATATACCACTTTATCAAGGTGTTGTGAGAAATAAAATGAGTTAAAATATATAAAGCACTTAGAATAGTACTGTGCATATAGTAAGTACGCAATAAATATCATCTACTGTTGTCTGTTGTTGTTGATGATGATGATGTTATTTGAGGTGAAAAATCTAAGCCTGAGGTGCTAAGTCTGAAACATTTAGGGAAGAAGAGTTCAGTAGACAGTTAGAAATACTAAATTGAATCTTGAAAAAAAGGTACTTTTGGTACAAAGGTACACCATTGGTGGAGATGAGATTGCTCATAAAGAACATGTAAGTAAAACAAAAAAAGAAGCAAGGATAGAAATCTCCTTCCTGGGCTATTCCTTAACTCATCCTCTAAACATTCCCTTGAATACTAACCTCAGCCTATTCCTCTTGTTATAATCTCCCTAAGGAATCTCACATATTCCCATGGTTTTAACCATTACCTAAGTGCTGATAGTTCTTAAATATCTACTTCTGGCCTTCATCTCTCCCCTGAGCTTCAAATTCTTATATCTCATTGCCTGATTAATGCCTCTTCTTGAACGCCCCTAAACATGTCTAAAACTGAACTTATTGTCACCCTGACCACCAAACCTGTTCCTCCTATATTCCTTTTCTCAGATGGTGGTACCATTTTCCTCTTAGGTCAAGACAGAAACCTAGAAGTCATCCTCTTACTCAACAATGCTACCACCAACATATGCACACCTTATTTCTCACGAAGGTTTTATTCCACTCTTCTACAGATCTCTAGAATCCATCCTCTCCAACTCTCCAACTGCCCTAGTTCAGGTCCTCATCATCTTGTACATGGTATAACAACTGTATCCTCACCGGCCTCCCAGCCTTAGATATTGGCCAATTCCCATTTCACTCCCACCTACCACATGGCCACCATAATTATCTGTTTAAAGTGAAATTCTGACTATTATATTTTCTTAAAACCTGCTTGAAGCCCTACAGGGCTCTTCTCCAATAACCACAGCACTGATAGGGGTTAGCAGTCCCCAGAAGTCCTAGCCCTTACCTCCTCATCTTCATCTTCAGCCACTCACCACTTGCTACTTCTCAGTGTTGTCCAAAATTCATCAAAGTCATAGAATTAACCAGTAATACTGATTTACTTTAGGTCTCCCTTGTTAGAGTAGGAGAGGTAGAAGACATCTTGCAGTGCACTGAGAAGAAAACAAATGTGAGGTGAGGAAGGGCAGACTCATACCTAGTGTCAATGTTTTGACAAATTTATCAAAAAAATGAGTGAAAGGAAAGAGGGAAGTTATAGTTTGAGAAGAGGCAGAATATTTGTTTCCAGATTGAGGATTACGGAGGAAGGAAGCAATGGAGAGGAAGAGAATGAAGATACAAAAGAGGACAGCTAATAGAGCAAGGTCATGGAGAAATAGGGAGGGGATCATCAAGAGCAAAGATAGAGAGTACTTTTCTCTATTTTTATATTGTTTAATTTTTCATAATAAGCATGTATCATTTTTGTAAAACCAGCAAATTCATTACCTTAAATTAAAAAAAAACATGTGGAAGAGTTAGCCTTAGACAGGAAGGCCTGAGTCTGAAGGGAACGAGGTAAAGATGGGTGTCAGCACCAGTCAGCTTGGAGATAGAGCAAGTTTCTCACTTGATAACCAATATGTTCTCTGAAGTAGAAGACAGGCTCATGAGAGAGTAAGAAGGCCACAGTGGAGGGCTTAAGAAGAATGGCAAATTCTTGGAAGAAGTAAACAGAAGAGTGAGAAAGGGTTGACAACAGATAAGTAAAAGGCTGCAGAACAGTACAGCAAACCCAGCTGAGGCTGGGACACTAATTTTACAGTACCCCCTATCTGCAGGACTATGATATTTACTCCAGCAATGCTGGGCATGTCAGGAGCATAAGGGGTGAAAGCACATGGCTGAATTTACCCAAGACTGGGGATAAGTTGAGCTTGTGTAGGGAAATTTAACTTTAATACAAAATATATGTTTACCCCCTCTACTAGCTATACCTCATTGAACCTTCTATTCCCTAGAACCTTGTACATATTACACTTTCAAATATTTGATAAGGACCATTGACTAGAAGGTTTTCACACAAGAAGAAAAGAAAAGAATACTAGTGATTGTTCGTTCTCCTATATTTCACAACCCAGCTCTTAAGAACGGTTCCCCTACAGGCAGCAGCTTCACCCAACAACTTCTTGTAATAACTCCGGTAAAGGTACAATCTTCAATTGAAATGATTCTGGATTTAATATAGTATGTTACTTTCTAAGGTCATTTTGGAAGAGCTAAAAAGATTTGTAATTTCCTGCCTACATGCTTCCCCCAAATGATCAACCTTCCCAAACTCTTCTTAGTTTTAGGTGCTAGCAACTACTACTAAAACCCTCTGGTGTCCATTAAACACACCTTGTAACAAGTCACTATGCCAGCCAGAAGGGGGCTGGAAGATAAGGAGCTAGGGGAAAATTTGAAACAAGTTTCTTTTAAGATAAGGCTTTTTAATCTTATCTTAGTTCTAACATATCCTAATACTCCTTCTAAGAAGAAGAAGGTTATTTTCTAAAACCTAATTAAATACAGAGAAACTCATGGGATAGCAAAGCCCAGAATGCTGCACATTAGATGCATCTCTCATTAAATACAACCACTACAAAAATAATTAAAGAAATTAAAATGTTACACTAGAAAATATTCACTTAATACAAAACAAAGCAGTAAAGAAGGACTAGAGAAACAAAAAAGAGATGAAACAGAGAGAAAACAAAAACTAAAATGGCAGATATAATCCAACTATATCAATAATATCATTAAATGTGAATAGATTAAACAATTTGATCAAAATGCAATTATTGTCAGATAGATTTAAAAAAACAAGATCCAACTAAATACTATCTACAGGAGAAACACTTTAGATCAAAGATACAAATAGGTTCAAAGTAAAAGGATGGAAAATATATACCATTGCAAACAGCAACCATAAGAAAGCTGGAATGGCAAGACTAATATCAGACAAAATAGACTTTAAGAATAAAATGTTACTAGAGATAAAGAGGGACATTTTATAATGATAAAACCATCAGGAATATATAATAATTATAATACATATGTACCTAACAACAGAACCCCAAAATATGTGAAGCAAAAATTGACAGAATTGAAGGGAGAAATAGACAATTCAACAATAATAGTTGGAGACTTCAATATCACACTTTGATAATGGATAGAACAACAGGACAGAAGATCAACAAGGAAACTGAATACTTAAACAACACTATACACAAACCAGACCTAAGAGACATCTACAGAACACCACATCCAACAACAGAAGAATATACATTACTCTAAAGTGCACATGGAACATTCTCCAGCATAGATAACATGCGAGGCCTCAGTAAATTTAAAATGACTGAAAGTGTACAAACTATGTTCTCCAATCACAATGGAGTAAAAATAGAAATAAATAATAGAAGGAAATTTGTGGAATTAACAAATATGTAGAAATTAAACAATGCACTCTGGAAAAGCAAGGCTTCAAAGAAAAAAATCACAAGGGAAATTAGAAAATACTATGAGATGAATAAAAATGCAAACACAAAATACCAAAACTTATGGGATGCCACTAAAGCAGTGCATACAAGGAACTATATAGATATAAATACCTACATTAAAAAAGAAAGATCTCAAATCAGCAACCTAACCTTCCTTTTGAAGACACTGGAAAAAGAGCAAACTAAACCCAAAGCAAACAGTAGGAAGTAAATAACAAGGATTAGAAGGTAAACTAACAAAATAGAGACTAGAAAAACAATAGAGAAATCAATGAAATCAAAAGTTTATTCTTTGAAGAGATCAACAAAACTGCCAAACCTTTAGCTAGACTGATGAGGAAAAAAGGAAAAAAGATTCAAATTACTAAAATCAAGAACAAAAGTGGGGACATCACTACTCACATTATAAATATAAAAAAGATTATTAGGGAATACTGTGAACAACTGTATGTCAACAAATTAGATAACGTAGATGAAATGGACAAATTCCTAAAAAGACACAAAGTAAATAAAATTACCGGCCAGCCCAGTGGTGTAGTGATTAAGTTCACGCACTCTGCTTCAGCAGCCCGGGGTTCATGGATTTGGATCTCAGGTGCAGACCTATACACCACTTGTCAGGCCTTGCTGAGGTGGCGTCCCACATACAAAATAGAGGAAGACTGGCACAGATTTTAGCTCAGGGACAATCTTCCTCAAGCAAAAAGAGGAAGATTGGCAACAGATGTTAGCTCAGGGCCAATCTTCATTTAAAACATAAATAAAAATAAAAAAAAAATTACTCAAGAAGAAATAGAAAATCTGAATAGATCTAAATAAGTAAAAAGATCAAAATGGTAATCAAAACACTTCCCACAAAGAAAAGCCCAGACACAGATGGCTTCACTAGTGAATTCTACCAAACATTTAAGGAAGAGTTAATACCAATTCTTCACAAACTCTTTCAAAAAAAAAAATAAGATAGGAGAACACTTTCTAACTCATTCTATGAGGTCAGTATCACTTTCTAACCTCATTCTATGAGGTCAGTATTACATTGACACCAAAACCAAGAACATCACTAAAAGAAAAGTACAGATCAGAATCTCTTATGACTATAGACACACACACACACACACACACACACACACACACAACACACTAGCAACATGAATCCAGCTATATAAAAAAAGGACTATAAACTATGACCAAGTGGGATTTATCCCAAGAATGGAAGGACGGCTTAACATCCAAAAATCAATTAGTGTAAAACACCATAACAATAAGAATAAAGGACAAAAACCACACGATCATCTCAACAGACACAGAAAACGGACAAACTTCAAAACCTCTTCATGATAAAAACATTTAATAACGTAGGAACAAAGGGAACTTCCTCAACCTGGTAAGGACATGTATGACAAACCCACAGTTATAATATTTAACGGTGAAAGGCTGAATGCTTTTCCCTAAGTTCAGGAGCAAGGTAAGTATGTTTATTCTTGCCACTTGTATTCAACATTGTACTGGAGGACCTAGTCAGGGCAATTAGGCAAGAAAAAGAAATACAAGGCATCCAGATTGGAAAAAAAAGAAATAAAACTATCTCTATTTGTAGATGACATAGTCTTGTATGCAGAAAGTCCTATGAAATTCACTAAAAAATGATTAGAACTAACAAATGAATTCAGCAGGGTTAGAGGACATGAGATAAATATACAAAATTGATGGTATTTCTATACACTTGCAAATAACAATCCAAAAATGAAATTAGGGAAACAATTCCATTTACAATAGCATTAAAAAGAATAAAAGAATTATGAATAAATTTATCAAAAGAAGTACAAGACTTATATTCTGAAAACTATAAAACATCGTTAAAAGAACTTGAATAAGACCTAAATAAATGGAAAGACATCTCATTTCATGGATTATTAGACATAATATTGTTAAAATGTCAATGCTCCTCAAATTGATCTACAGATTCAATGCAATCTCCATCAAAATTCTAGCTTGTTTCTTTGCAGAAACTTATAATCTGAACTCAGAATTCATATGAAAATTGAAGGGACCCAGAATAGCCAAAACAATCTTGAAACAAACAAGAACAAAGCCAGAGGAACCACATTTCCCAATTTCAAAACTTACTACACAGCTACAGTAATCAAGACAGTGTGTTTCTGGAATAAAGACAGACATATAGATCAGTGGAATAGAATTAAGAGTTCAGAAATAAACCCATGTATCTATGGTCAATTGATTTTTGAAAAGGGTACCAAGTACACTCAATACGGAGAGAACTGTCTTTTCAATGAATGGTGCTGGGAACACTGGATAGCCACATGCAAAAGATGAAGTTGGACCCTTATCTAACATCATATACAAAATTAACTCAAAATGGATCAAAGATCTAAATGTAACATAAGTGTAAATCTTCATTACCTTGGGTTGGGCAATAGATTCTTAGGTATGACACCAAAAAAACAAGTAAACAAAGAAAAAAATAGATATATTGGACTTAAGAAAAATTAAAAACTTTGATGCTTCAAAGGACATACCAAGAAAGTGGAAAGACTTTGCCCCTCTATCAATGAAAGGATCCATGGCAAGACAGTCCATGTCAGATCCCAGGAGGATAAGAAATGAGATCCCCAAATATAAGCAGGGTCTGAAGAGTCTGGGACAAGGAGGATAAAGAGGTCATAGCTGTAAACTGCATCTAAGTTAATTTTCTTATAGTTTTTAAGTCCAAGATATCCAGGATTATGAAGATGATATCTCCAAATGCAATCAGCTTATCTAACTTTATTCTTGAAGGTAATCTCAGATTCCCAAATTTTAGAATGCCCAGAGAGAATACAAAACATATCTGAGACACTACTTTACATATGAGAATAACTGCTTAGGGAAAGCAGATGCACAGGTACCTGAGTCACACTTATAAAGAGATAATTCAGTTGGGAAACTATTTTTCAAGTACAAAAATTTACTTGGGGATGAGAATTCAGAGGATGATTTATTTAGACAATAATTTGTGCTTTATTCTCCCAGCCATAAAGAATCAAAAAACAAGAGCTATTAGACTCTCTTCAATCTAAATCAGTGGCCACACCATGTGTCCAGAATCTAGGCTCCCTAATCCAAGGACCTTAATGACTGTTATGTGACAGAACCTAAAATAAGAAGTTACCAAACACATAGAAGACAAAGATCCCCCAGTTCCTGCCATCAGATCTTGTTTGAGAGATGGCAGGTCATCAAAAAGTGTTGGTATAGGGGCCAGCCCGGTGGCGTAGTGGTTAAGTTCACATGCTTCACTTTGGTGACCCGGGGTTCACAGGTTCAGATCCCGGGCTCGGAATGATGCACCACTTATCAAGCCATGTTGTGGTGGCATCCCTTATAAAGCAGAGGAGGATGGGCACAGATGTTAGCCCAGGGCCAATCTTCCTCAGCAAAAAGAGGAGGACTGGCATTGGATGTTAGCTGAGGGCTAATCTTCCTCACACACAAAAAAAGTGTTGGTATAGAAAGTGGTTCAAAGATATGGAAAAATGACTCAAATTTGGAGGAAACTGTTGAGATTCTCCAGGACAGTACGGAAAAGGTACTAGACTTCCAGGGAGTAATGGGGGAAAAAAAAAAAAAAGAAAGTGAAAAGACAACTCACAAAATGGGAGAAAATATTTGCAAATCATATATATGTTAAGGGACTTGTATCTAAAATATATAAATTCACGGGCCGGCCCCGTGGCTTAGCGGTTAAGTGCACATGCTCCGCTACTGGCGGCCCGGGTTCGGATCCCGGGCGCGCACCAATGCACCGCTTCTCTGGCCATGCTGAGGTCGCGTCCCACGTATAGCAACTAGAAGGATGTGCAACTATGACATACAACTATCTACTGGGGCTTTGGGGAAAAAAAAAGGAGGAGGATTGGCAATAGATGTTAGCTCAGAGCCAGTCTTCCTCAGCAAAAGAAAAAGAGGAGGATTAGCATGGATGTTAGCTCAGGGCTGATCTTCCTCACAAAACAAAACAAAACAATAAAATAAAATATATAAATTCTTACAACTTAATAATAAGACAAATAATCCAATTAAAAATTGACAAAGAAGACTTCTAGTTTCCAGTCTGGCATATAAGGAGCTTAGAAGTTACCACTCCATCCTAACAAGTAAAAAGCTGAAGAAACTAAAAAATCAACAACTCTTCCTAGATCTGTCAGAGAAGTGACGTCACAAGGCAAACCACTGCCCCCCAGCTGGAGAGACAGACAGGCAGATACAGAGAATCACAATTTCCTGGAGCAGAAACCCATGGCCAGAAACCTCCACAGGGTAGAAAAATCTGAACTGTAATTGACGAAATGCTGGAGGCTCAGAGTGGACAAGCCTGAGAGAGAAAAAATCCAGGGAGACCCAGTCATGGGGGACTCCTACACTTTTGTGATTTTTACCTCCAGGTTCTCACAGGGAAGACTGATGAAAAATCTCCTCAGGATTCCAGCAGGAGGGGAAAATAATCATTTTGAAATATGCCAGACCATTCTGTTCTACCTAACAAGGCCTCCCCTCAAGAGAAACTACTTTACCTGAGCCTGACCTATTGGAGTTTTATCAGAGCCTAACCAACCTGGGGGAAGAGAAATACCCAACTCCTGCACCCTCTAGCCACCCTGTACCACCAAAGTGGGGAGAAAAAAACAGAGAGACACTTATGACGTTCACAGTCCCGGGGCACAGGCTCACTAAAAGACAGAGACCTAATCATAGGACTATAAAGTGCTTCCCCTCCTGCCATACCTTACTAGTACATTACTACAGGTCTATTTACTAAAGTTCCTTTTACCCAGTACATCATATCTGGCTTTGAACAAAAAATTACAAGGCATACCAAACGGCAAAAAAAATACAGTTTGAAGAGACAGAGCAAACATCAGAACCAGACCCAGATATGCCAGATGTTGGAATTATCAGACCATCAATTTAAAACAACTAGAATTAATATGCTAGGGGCTTTAGGAAAAAGTAGATAAAATGCAAGAACAGATGAGTAAGTTAAGCAGAGAGATAGATATTCTAAGAAAGAATCAAAAAGAATTGATAGAGATCAAAAACACTAACAGAAATTAAGAATGCCTTTGACAGGCTCATTAGTAGACTGGACACAACTGAGGAAAGAATCTCTGAGCTTGAAGATATATCAACAGAAATCTGCAGAAATGAAAAAGCAAAGTGAAAAAGACTAAAAAAAAGGGAACAGAATATCTAAGAACTGTGGGTCAACAATAAAAGTGTAACATATGCATAATGGGAATATCAGAAGAAAAAGAAAGAGAAAAAGAACAGGAGAAATTTTTCTTACTCATAATCGATTTAACAGAAAACAGTTTGCTCAAAATAACGATAGCAACAATGTATTCAATTATGTATGCTTATGTGTCTGTGTATATTTACACATGCATATAATAAGCAAAATGAACGACGGCAATGATACAAAGGATGGAAGGGAAGAATTAGGACTATTTTGTTATTGTAAGGCACTCACTGTACCTGTGAAGTTGTATAGTGTTATTTGAAGAGTGGACTTGGATTACCTATAAATGTATATTGAAAACTCTAGGGAAACCACTAAAAAATAAACAAACAAAAAGGAAGTACAGAGGATATGCTAAGAAAGAAGACAAAATGGAATCATATAAAATGCTCAATTAAAACCACAAAAAGCAGGATCTGCGAGCTGGAGGAAAGACTAGAAGAAATTACCCAAGCTGAACAAGTAAAAGAAAAAAAGACTAAAAAGAGTGAGGACAGTCTAAGGGACCTCTGGGACAACACCATGCACACTAACATCTGTGTTATAGGTGTCCCGGAAGGAGAAGAGCGAGACAAAGGGGCAGAGAATCTATTTCAAGAAATAATAGATGAAAACTTCCCTAACCTAAGGAAGGAAACAGACATCCAGGTACAGGAAGCACAGAGAGCACCAAACAAGATAAACCCAAAGAGGCCCACACCAAGACACATCATAATCAAAGTGTCCAGAATTAAAGATAAAGAGAGAATCCTAAAAGCCACAAGAGAAAGACAAGTTACATACAAAGGAAACCCCATAAGGCTATCAGCTGACTTCTCAGCCGAAACCTTACAGGCTAGAAGAGAGTGGCACGATATATTTAAAGTGCTAAAAGGCAAAAACTTACATTCAAGAATACTCTACCCAGCAAGGTTATCATTCAGAATGGAAGGAGAGATCAAAAGTTTCTCAGACAAGCAAAAATTAAAGGAGTTTGTCACCAAGAAACCAATGCTACAAGAAATGTTAAAGGGACTGATTTAAGGGGAAAAGAGAAGACCACAAATAGGAAAAATTATCTAATTCCATGATAAGAGGGTAATGGATACAAAGGCACAAAAAAGAGGTTAGATATGATATCAAAAACATAAAATGAGGGAGGAGAGGAGTTAAAGAGTAGAGCTTTCAGACAGAGGACAAACTAAAGAGACCATCAATTCTGTATAGAAGGAGAAAGGAACAGAGAAGGACTACTAAAGCACTAAGAAAAAAAAGTTAAAAAACGGCAGTAAATACATACTTATCAATAGCTACTTTAAACGTCAATGCACTAAATGCTCTAATTAAAAGGCATAGGGTGGCTGATTGGATAAAAAAACAAGACCCATATATATGCTGCATACAAGAGACACACTTCAGACGTAAAGACACTCACAAACTGAAAGTGAAGGGATGGAAAAATATACTCCACGCAAATGGCAATGAAAAGAAAGCTGGGGTAGCAATACTCATATCAGACAAAATAGACTTTAAAACAAAAACTGTAAAAAGAGACAAAGAAGGGCATTACATAATGATTAAGGGAACAATCCAACATGAGGAAATAACACTTGTAAATATCTATGCACCCAATGTAGGAGGACCTAAACATATAAAGCAATTATTAACAGACATAAAAAGAGAAATAGACAGTAACACAATAATAGTAGGGGACTTTAACACTCCACTTACACCAACAGATAGATCATCCAAACAAAAGATCAATAAGGAAACATTGGCCTTAAATGACACACTAGAACAGATGGACCTAGTAGATATATACAGAGCATTCCATCCAAAAACTGAAGAATACACATTCTTTTCAAATGCACATGGAACATTCTCCAGGATTGATTACATATTAGCCCACAAAACAAGTCTACATAAATTTAAGAAGACTGAAATAATACCAAGCATCTTTTCTGACCACAATGGTATGAAACTGGAAATCAACTATAGGAAGAAAATCAGAAAAGCCACAAATACGTGGAGATTAAACAAAATGCTACTGAACAACGATTGGGTCAATGAAGAAATCAAAGGAGAAATCAAAAAATACTTGGAGACAAATGAAAATGAAAACACGACATGCCAGAATTTATGGGATACAGCAAAAAGCGGCTCTAAGAGGGAAGTTTATAGCAATACAGGCTTACCTCAACAAACAAGAAAAATCTCAAATAAACAATCTAAACAGTGCACCAAAAGGAACTGGAAAAATAAGAACAAACAAAGCCCAAAATCAGTAGAAGGAAGGAAATAATAAAAATCAGAGCAGAAATAAATGAAAGAGAGACTCAAAAAACAATAGAAAAAATCAATGAAATCAAGAGCTGGTTCTTTGAAAAGATAAACAAAATTGACAAACCTTTGGCTAGACTCACCAAGAAAAAATGAGAGAAGGCTCAAATAAATAAAATCAGAAATGAAACAGGAGAAATTACAAGGGACACCTCAGAAATACAAAATATTATAAGAGAATACTGTGAAATTCTATATGACAACAAGTTGGATAATCTAGAATAAACAGATAAATTCTTATAATCATACAACCTTCCAAAACTGAATCAATTAGAAATAGAGAATTTGAATAGACCAATCACCGGTAAGGAGATCGAAACAGTAATCAAAAACCTCCCAAAAAATAAAAGCCCAGGACCAGATGGCTTCCTTGGTGAATTACACCAAACATTCAAAGAAGACTTAATACCTATCCTTCTCAAACTCTTCCAAAAAATTGAAGAAGAGAGGAAGCTTCCTAACTCAAACTACGAAGTCAACATTACCCTGATACTAAAACCAGACAAGGACAATACAAAAAAAGAAAATAATGGGCCATCACTGATGAACATCGATGCAAAAATCCTCAACAAAATACTAGCAAATCAAATACAACAATACATTAAAAAGACCACACACCATGATCAAGTGGGATGTATTACAGTGATGCAGGGATGGTTCCACATCCACAAATCAATCAACGTGATACACCACATTAACAAAATGAAGAATAAAAATCACAAAATCATCTCAATAGATGCAGACAAAGCATTTGACAAGATGCAGCATCCATTTATCATAAAAATTCTGAATAAAATTGGTATAGAAGGAAAGTACCTCAATATAATAAATGCCATCTATGACAAACCCACAGCTAATATCATTCTCAATGGTGAAAAACTGAAAGCTATCCCTATAAGAACAGGAACAGACAAGGATGCCCACTTTCACTGCTCCTAATGAACATAGTATCGGAAGTCCTAGCCAGAGCAATCAGGCAAGAAAAAGAAATAAAAGAGATCCAAATTGGAAAGGAAGAAGCAAAACTGTCAGCATTTGCAGATGCCGTGATTTTATGTATAGAAAACCCTAAAAAATCCACCAGAAAACTTTTAGAAATAATAAATGAATATGGTAAAGTTGCAGGATACAAAATGAACATACAAAAATCAGTTGCGTTTCTATACACTAACAATGAAGAAGCAGAAATAGAAATTAAGAATGCAATCCCATTTACAATTCCAATAAAAAGAATAAAATATCTAGGAATAAACCTAACCAAAGAGGTTAAATATCTGTACACTGAAAACTATAAAACATTGTTGAAAGAAATTGAAAAAGACACAAAGAAATGGAAAGATATTCTGCACTCCTGGATTGGAAGAATTAACATAGTTCAAGGGTCCACACTTCCTAAAGCAATCTATAGATTCAATGCAATCCCTATCAAAGTTCCAACAACATTTTTCACAGAAATAGAACAAAGAATCCTAAAATTTATATGGAACAACAAAAGATCCCGAATAGCCAAAGGAATCCTGAGAAAAAATTACAAAGCTGGAGGTATCACACTCCCTGATTTCAAAATATACTACAAAGCTATACTAACCAAAACAGCATGGTACTGGAAGAAAAACAGACACACAGATCAATGGAACAGAATTGAGAGCCCAGAAATAAACCCACACATCTATGGACAGCTAACTTTCGACAAGGGAGGCAAGAACATACAATGGAGAAAGGAAAGTCTCTTCAATAAATGGTGCTGGGGGGCCGGCACCGTGGCTTAGCGGTTAAGTGCGTGAGCTCCGCTGCTGGTGGCCCGGGTTCGGATCCCGGGCGCACACCGACGCACCGCTTCTCCGGCCATGATGAGGCCGCATCCCACATACAGCAACTAGAAGCAGCTATGACATACAACTATCTACTGGGGCTTTGGGGGGAAAAATAAATAAATAAAATCTTAAAAAAAATAAATAAATAAATGGTGCTGGGAAAACTGGGCAGCCATATGCAAAAAAATAAAAGTAGACCATTATCTTACACTAGACACAAAAATTAACTCAAAATGGATTAAAGACTTGAATGTAAGACCTGAAACCATGAAACTTCTAGAAGAAAACATAGGCAGTTTGCTCTTCAACATTGGCCTTAGCAGTATATTTTCAAATACCATGTCTGACCAGACAAGGAAAACAAAAGAAAAAATAAACAACTGGGACTACATCAAACTAAAAAGCTTCTGCACAGCAAAGGAAACCATCAACAAAACGAAAAGACAACCTAACAATTGGGAGAAGATATTTGCAAACCATATATCTGATAAGGGGTTAATATCCAAAATACATAAGGAACTCATACATCTCAACAACAAAAAAACTAACAACCCAAATAAAAAACAGGCAAAAGATCTGAACAGACATTTTTCTAAAGAAGATATACAGATGGCCAACAGGCACATGAAAAGATGTTCAACATCATTAACTATCAGGGAAATGCAAATGAAAACTACAATGAGATATCACCTCCAACCTGTCAGAATGGCTGTAATTAACAAGACAGGAAACAACAAGTGTTAAAGAGGATGTGGAGAGAAGAGAACTCTCATACACTGCTGGTGGGAGTGCAAACTGGTGCAGCCACTATGGAAAACACTATGGAGATTCCTCAAAAAATTAAGGATAGAACTACCATATGATCCAGCTATTCCACTGCTGGGTATTTATCCAAAGAATATGAAAACACCAATCTGTAAAGATACATGCACCTCTGTGTTCATTGCAGCATTATTCACAATAGTCAAGACTTGGAAACAACCTAAGTGCCCATCAAGGGACGAAGAGATAAAGAAGATGTGGTATATTGGGCTGGCCCCGTGGCTTAGCGGTTAAGTGCATGCGCTCCGCTACTGGCGGCCCGGGTTCGGATCCCGGGCACGCACCAACGCACCGCTTCTCTGGCCATGCTGAGGCCACGTCCCACATACAGCAACTAGAAGGATGTGTAACTATGACATACAACTATCTACTAAGGCTTTGGGGACAAAAAAAAAGGAGGAGGATTGGCAACAGATGTTAGCTCAGAGCCGGTCTTTCTCAGCAAAAAGAGGAGGATTAGCATGGATGTTAGCTCAGGGCTGATCTTCCGCACAAAAAAAAAAAAAAGAAAAAAAAATGGAATACTACTCAGCCATAAGAAATGATGAAGTCTAGCCATTTGTGACGACATGGATGGACCATGAGGGTATTATGCTAAGCGAAATAAGTCAGAGGGAGAAAGTAAAATACTATATGATCTCACTCATAAGTAGAAAATAAAAACAACAACAAGCAATCACATAGAGACAGAGACTGGATTGGTGGTTACCAGAAGGGAAGGGGGGAGGGAGGAGGACAAAACGGATTATTAGGCACATGTGTGTGGTGAGTGATTGTAATTAGTCTTTGAGTGGTGAACGTGTTGTAATCTACACAGAAATCCAAATATAATGATGTACACCTGAAATTTATATAACGTTATAAACCAATTTACCGCAATAAAAAAAAAGAATTAGAGCAGAAATCAGTGAAATTGAAAACGGGAAATCAATAGAGAAAATCAATAAAACCAAACCACAAGCTACTTCTTTGAAAAGATCAATATATTGAATTATACAACTGAATAGCACACTTTAAATGAGTGAATTGTGTGGTATGTGAATTATACTTCAATAAACCTTTTTTAAAAACTAGATCAAAACTATGGAAACAGTAAAAAGATCAGTGGTTGCCAGGGGGTAAGGAGGAGAGAGGGATGAATAGGTGGAACACAGAAGATTTTTAGGGTGGCAAAAGTATTCTGTATGATACTATAATGATGGATACATGTCTATACATTTGTCAAAACCCCGTAGAATGTACACCACCAAGAGTTAACCCTAATGTAAGCTATGGACTTTGGGTGATAATGAGGTGTCAAGGTAGGTTCACTGGTTATAGCAAATGTACCACTGATGTACCACTGTACCATGATTATAGGGGAGGCTGTGCATGTGTTGGGGCAGGGGGTATATAGGAACTCTGTACTTTCAGCTCAATTTTGCTGTGAATCTAAAACTGCTCTAAAAAATAAGGTCTATTTAAAAGGAAAAAAATTTTTTTAATCAGAGACTCTTCAAACACAATGTGAAATAACAACAACAACAAAATCCTGTACCTTTAAACTTTCTCTTCCATGGCTCCTTTTTAGGCCTAACAAAACTAGGTCCACAAAAAGCACAGTCTGTGTCTTCCTTTGCTATCTAGACTAAGAAACCTACCTCCTGCTCCTTAACTTGAATAGGCTGGCCAGAGAGCCTCATTAGGACCTCTCTTTAGGCTCCCTGTGACACTTCAACTCCAGGCATTCTGCTTCACTCTACCCAGACAAGTGACCTAATGAATTAGATCCAAAAGCTGATCTGCACTAACCATGGAGAAATTTTTACCTTTTATACTCTTACCATCTTCTCTATTTTCAACTATCATAGCCTGTCTACCTGACCTGTCCATCATTTTGCCATCTTCCCCAAAACTCAAGATCCAAGTCAAATGAACAAAAATATTAAAAACACTAATGGTAAATCTAACTAAAAATGCTAATGTTAAAAGCACTATTCTAGATGGAAAATGAATAGAAGACCTAATTTGTTACAAACTAGGAAACAAAGGAAGCTACCCTCCTTCAAATTGGCCGAATTAGCACTCATTGTAGCCTATCTCCAAGAGGTTCTGACCCTGAAACTTCTTGCTGTAGGCTGCTCTGACAAGAAATAACTAATTGCATATCTAGCTGTGAAGAATAATTCATCACATTATTGAATATCCATCTCATTAACTCTCCTTTCCACTGCCTGATAATAGTGACTATATATTGAGCTCTAAGTATGTGCCAGGAATCACGCTATACTCTTTATATATGTGTTTGTTTATTTTTTTATTTTTATTTTATTTTATTTTTTAGTGAGGAGGCCTAGCTCTGAGCTAACATCTGTTGCCAATCCTCCTCTTTTTGCTGAGGAAGCTTGGCCCTGGTCTAATATCCATGCCCATCTTTCCTCTACTTTATATATGGGACGCCTGCCGCAGCATGGCTTGACAAGCGGTGCGTAGGTCCACTCCCGGGATCTGAACCTGCAAACCCCGGGCCGCCAAAGTGGAGCGCGCGAACTTAACCACTACGCCACTGGGCCAGCCTCTATATATTTTTTTACTTAATTCTTACAATAACCACATAAGTATCATTAATCTATTTGATAGGTAAAGAAACTGAGTTTTGGAGAAGGTAAGTAATTTTGCTATGATCACACAACTAGTAAATGAAAGAGCCAGGATTCACTCTCTTAACTATATCTTTAAAATATGATGATCATCTCTTTATAGCCAATATTTCATCAGACAAAGACACTGCATTACAATTAAGCTTCTATCCATTTTAACTTCAAAGCATACTTGCCTTCTATTTAACCTTGCCTTTATAGATATTTTTATTGCAGTTCAATCTAAATTTCTTCATTCTTCAAGTCAAGTCAGGTCCCAAAACAGACTTAGTTCTCCCAGTGTTTATATTTCATGAATGCCACTCTACTGAACTTGTACATAACCCCCAGGGTCCTCTTCCCTTGATCTGCTGCTTATGGCCCAGGCCTTAATTTCTCTAGGGTCTAGATTCATCTCTATATTTTTCCCCTTCTTTGCTTTTTTCTTTCTTGTTCTTTTCTAGAGAACAAGATACTAGTCCATAGGGACTACTCACCTGGCTAGACCAGAATGACACAGACTGCCTC
Organism: Diceros bicornis minor; assembly: GCF_020826845.1. Taxonomy (NCBI): domain Eukaryota; kingdom Metazoa; phylum Chordata; class Mammalia; order Perissodactyla; family Rhinocerotidae; genus Diceros; species Diceros bicornis. Next base: position 64,328,762 of record NC_080781.1, read on the forward strand.
ACGAACTGGAATTCTGACAGCCCAAGAGCTCAATGTCCCAGGTCACAAATGATGAAGAGGACTGTACAGGCAATAGCTTTTTTGTGATCTCTTTTCTGATGGCTGCTAGAATGAAAAAAAAAAAAAGAAATATTACATCTATAAGAGGAACCATTAAACTCTTTCATATTATTAGAGTAGAAATCAATGTAATAAGTCCCCAACATGACCATAAATAATTTTTCTGCTGTTATCAACCAATACCAAATATACAGCATTAATATAAAAACAGCTATAAGGCTCCTTGCCAGCTAACTCCCCTTCTCCATCCTATTGCCAGCAGTTATGCACCTCAGTATCCAATTATTTCAGTGTTCTTTCAGTTCATAATAAATGATAGCTAGAACTGAAAACATGCCAGATTACCATCACAGCAGTTAATCTTCTTAAGGTTTTCATAACCGGAGCTCTACATCTCCAATTCAGTCTCATTTTTGCTTTACATTTTCTCTTCTCCTATGCTTCTAGCTACATATCTTAATTATACATAGACACAATCATATCAAATAGAGTCAGCGCAATTGAGATCAACACTCTCATGCTAAAGTAGATCCTACACAGTCCTCTATATATTGTGGGTTGCAGATGGTTCTGGAAAAGAATAGAAAAAGATTATTTCAAAAAATACATTTTTAAAGCTCCAATTTTCTAATTACAAAAAGACCAAAATTTACCACAGTCCATTGGCCACATTCCTATCAAAATTATGATCTATTGTCATCTTCAGTTCCAATGGTGGCATTAATCACTTACCAAATATACACCAATTTCACATTTGTCATAGTCAAAGTATTCCAAAGCTGTCAAATTGCTTCCCAGCTACCAATACCAGTTCCAAAATTTCCCTAAGATCTAAACAAAATAATTTCAAAAAGTTTCCTTAGTATACCATATAACTAATAATATTTTAACAATAATGACTTTATAGTCTAGATTAAAACTAATCACATAGATTCCAATATTATCTTCCATTGTACCCCTAATTGTACCCTCTGCTTAAGCAAAAAAAAAAAAAAAGAAAGAAAGAAATATCCACCATTTCCTAAAACTTTCTTGCTTTTGGTCTTGCTCATCCATTCAGTCTCTATCTCCTCTCCTTAACTCTGGGTGTCCCAAATTTTATTGTTTTCCTTGCAAAACTCTTAATTGGAGGCTGTTCATTTTCCTTAACTCAGCCTTCTCAATAAGTCAAGATCAGGTTAGCATCGTCTCATACCTTCTTCATTGGATCCTCAAAGTATTATTTTACCATCTTCCCTCAACAGCCCTTCTTCCTTCAAAGTTCATACTACTCAATTTTATCACCCACTCATACGTTAAATGTCAACTTCCAGGTCTCTCCCCTACATTCACTGAGGACCTTGGTACCAACTGTTTTCCTTTCCCCTTTTCATCCTGAAAGCCTTCATTATCCCCCTTGATGACCTAACACATCCAAACCTCACAGCTCCTTGACATATCCTATTCTAATTTCTTCATCTCAACTCCAGTTTAACGATCCATTTCTGTAGTGACACCTGGAATAGCTCTACCTCCAAAACCAAACAGAGTTGTCAAGTTAAGAAGCAAATTCACCTGTTATTTTACCCTCAAATGAGTTTATTCAGGAATAGACAAAAGAATTGCAATTTGGGGTGTGCATGCTATGGCGAACCACGGGCAAATCTGGAGAACAAAAGAGGGGAGCTTGGTTTTTTGGGGTTTTTTATTGATGTCATAATAGTTTACAACATTGTGAGATTCCAGTTGTACATTATTATTTGTCAGTCACCAGGGAAGCTTGGTTTTATAGAGCAAAAGGGGGAGTATGGAGGGGCTGTTTAAAACGAAAGTCCATTGGGGGAAAGTAATAGTTCAGGGCGCCAGTGCCTTCTCAACAACTGAGCTGCTGCATCTCTCATTGGCTGGGCTGTTGCCAGGTGGGGAGAGAAATCTTCCTTCAGTAGTAAAGTAGTTGTACTTCCCATCAGTGATGCAAGCCCACATATCCTCCTGTTTGAATTAAGGATATATGATAGGGTGTGAGAGCTCCCCCTACAGGCCTTCCCGACTCCAATTTAGTTGCAGTTTCTCTTATTCATTTGAGTCCACTCTCAGAACTACCTGTTTTTCTACCTCTCCTACACCTTATGCTCCTTGAATTTACCCTTAAACTTCCAAGGCCTTTAATTCATCAACCCTGTTACCTATTCTCCAAGGCCAAGATGTCCTTTGGACTTCACTTCCTTCTCTACCTAGGCAAGATTACATGGACAGTGGGACTTCAATGACAGTAACCAGCACTCTCAATTCTCCTATCCCCTTGATTTTCCACCACATCTATTCCGCCAATCTCCACCCACAATTCAACCCAACTACTTATATTTTACATTCCTGTTTACAGATTACAAAGTGCTACAGTCATGTATTGTTAATGATGGGGATGTGTTCTAAGAAATGCATCATTAGGCAATTTTGTCGTGTGAACATCATAGAATGTACTGGAGGGGAACAAAAGTTGCCACACCAAAATGTGTCCCTTTAACATGAGGATCATTTTAGGTGGATTATTTTTAAGAAACAAAAGACTCAGAAAGTTTTTCTTTTTACTTCCCTCTTTAATGCCTAAAAGAATTCAGATAAAAAAAAACCTATCTCAGGAAGCGAGCTATCACCTTAGCATAACATGAACTACGTGGTAGACAGGGAGGAACCTAGAAAAGCCTGTTTGATGGGCTCCCCTGTGTGTTTTTCTGTTTCTGTGTGGCCAAACAAACCCTTGTTTTCCAAACATTTGCTCCATTTCACCTACTTGTGAATTTTCTTCATTCCCTTTGAAGTCCCTCACTCTCCCCACCCCCAATGGTATTTAAGGTGAGAGCTTCAGCCATTATGGTGAGGTAGTCGGTTTTTCTGGGTTTCCCCCATGTATACATGTTACATTAAACTTGTTTGTTTTTCTCCTGTTAATCTGTCTCATGTCAATTTAGTTCTTAGACCAGCAAAAAGAACTTATAAGGATACAGGAAAATTTCTTCTCCCCTAAAATACTTATACAAACCAAGATGGTATAGCCTAGACTATATGGTACTAATCTTATGAGACCACCATCATATATACAGTCCATTATTAACTGAAATGTTCTTATGCAGTGCATGACTATACTGAGTAAAATTCTATACACCTGACCATGAGTTTCCCCTCCACCCAATCGATCTTCCACTGCTGTAAGAATGATCTTCTAAAACATAAATTAGGCAAGACTTCAGGAATGGCAGAGTGGGGGCCTCAGCAAATCCTCTTCCCCCAAAGACAACAGAATAGGCTGGGAAGATGGCAGCATAGGAGGACTCTGAACTCACCCCCTCCCACGGACATATCAAATTTACAAATACCCTTGGAACAATTACCCCTGAGAAAGAACAGGAAACTGGATAAAAAGAACCCCCACAACAAGGGACAGCACTGACTGAGGTGGAAGAGGCAGAAATACCTTTCTGGAGAGGAAAAAAACACATTTGAGCCACAGCACTTCACGGCCGGGAGCAATCTTAAGCCACATAGGGGATCTGCCCCACCATCCAATGCCAGAAACATTTGTGTGCTACCACACTTGGGGCCAGCCCCACCCAGCTGCACTACTGAGAGAGGTGACCACAGCCTTACAGGCCAGAGGCCACAGCAATTGTGAGCTCCTAGAGTAGCAACCAGTCATGCTGGGGGCCTACTCACTTGACAGAAAAACTGCAGCAGGAATGTGCTATTAAACATTGCAGCCAACTGTGTTGGCGGGTACCCTCATCCCAGTAAAGTGACTGAAGGGACCAAGGCAGCCCCATGCAGCTGAGCCTTACAACCAAGCAGCCAGGGGGACAGCCTAGCCATCCAGTGCACCTGCAGTAAGAACAACCCTGCCACAACAGAAGGACACACGTAGAAGGACACAGGGGCATTCCCAGAACATTTGGAACTAGTGACAAGAGGGAAGCACATTGCTGGGCCTCATAAGGCATCTCTTACTTAAGGTCACTTCTCCAAGATTGGGAGACATAGACGATCTACCTAAAATATAGAGCACGTATTTTCATGAGCACAGAGAAATAGGTAAAATGAGGAGACAAAGGAATATGTTCCAAATAAGGGAACAGGACAAATCCTCAGAAAAAGAACTAAATGAAACAGAGATAAACAATCTACCTAATAAAGAGTACAAACTAATAGTCATAAGGATGCTCACTGATCTTGGGAGAAGAATAGATGAATACAGTGAGAACTTCAACAAAGAATTGGAAAATATAAAAAAGAACCAATCAGAACTGAAGAATACAATAAGAGAAATGAAAAATTCACTAGAGGGTATCAATGGCAGAGTAGATGATAAAGAAGAATGGATCAGTGAGCTGGACGAAAGACTAGAGGAAATCACCCAAGCTGAACAGATAAAAAGAAAAAGAATTAAAAAGAATGAGGACAGTCTAAGGGACCTCTGGAACAACATCAAGCACATTAACATTCATATTATAGGTGTCCTATAAGGAGAAGAGAGAGACAAAGGGGCAGAGAATCTATTTGAAGAAATAATAGCTAAAAACTTTCCTAACCTAAGGGATGAAACACACATCCAGGTACCAGAAGCACAGAAAGCACCAAAAAAGATGAACACAAAGAGGCCCATGCCAAGATACATTATAATTAAAATGTCAAGAATTAAAGATAAAGAGAGAATCCTAAAAGCTGCAAGAGAAAGGCAACAAGCTGCATACAAAGGAAACCCCCGTAAGGCTATCAGCTGACTTCTCAGCAGAAACCTTATAGGCTAGAAGGGAGTGGCACGATATATTTAAAGTGCTGAAAGGAAAAAACCTACATCCAAGAATACTCTATCTGGCAAGGTTATCATTCAGAATGGAAGGAGAGATAAAGAGTTTCCCAGAAAAGCAAAAACTAAAGGAGTTTATCACCAAGAAACCAGCCTTATGAGAAATGCTAAAGGGACTTATTTAAGTGGAAAAGAAAAGACCAAAAACAGGAATAAGAAAATTACCAAAAAGAAAAAAGAAATCACTGGTAATGGCAAATATACAGTAAAGGTAGCAGATCAACCACCTATGAAGCTAATATGAAGGTCAAGAGACAAAAGTATTATAATTATATATTACCATGATAAGAGGTTAATAGATACACAGAAAAAAAAGAGGCTAAATGTGATACCAAAAACATAAAGTGTAGGAGGGAGTAAAAGAGTACAGCTTTTAGCAAGAGGTCAAACTTAAGAGACCATCAACTTCATATAGATTGCTATGTACATAGGTCATTATATATGAACTTCATGGTAATCACAAACAAGAAACCTATAATAAATACACACAAAAAACATAATACTAAAGAAAGTCATCAAACCACAAGGGAAGAGAGCAAGAGAAGAAGAAAGGAACAGAGAACTACTAAAACATCCAGAAAAAAAGTTAAAAAATGGCAATAAGTACATACTTATCAATAGCTACTTTAAATGTCAATGGACTGGATGTTCCAATTAAAAGGCACAGAGTGACTGATTGGATAAAAAAATAAGACCCATATATACGCTGCATACAAGAAACATACTTCAGACCTAAACACACTCACAAGTTAAAAGTGAAGGGAAAGGGGCTGGCCTGGTGGTGCAAGTGGTTAAGTGCGTGCACTCCGCTGTGGCTGCCTGGGGTTTGCCGGTTCGGATCCCGGGTGCGCACCAACGTACCGCTTGGCAAGCCATGCTGTGGCAGCATCCCATATAAAGTGGAGGAAGATGGGCATGGATGTTAGCCCAGGGCCAGTCTTCCTCATCAAAAAGAGGAGGATTGGCAGATGTTAGCTCAGGGCTGATCTTCCTCACAAAAAAAAAAAAAGTCAAGGGATGGAAAAAGATACTCCATGCAAATGGCAATGAAAAGAAAGCTAGGGAAGCAATACTTAGATCAGATAAAATAGACTTTAAAACGAAAACTGTAACAAGAGACAAAGAAGGGCACTACATAATGATCAAGGGAACAAGCCAACTAGAGGATATAACACTTGTAAATATCTATGCACCCAACATAGGAGCACCTAAATATAAAGAGCAATCATTAACAGACATAAAAGGAGAAATAAACAGTAACACAATAATAGTAGGGGACTTTAATACTCCATTTACATCAATGGGTAGATCATCCAAACAGAAGATCAATAAGGAAACGTTGGCCTTAAACGACACACTAGACCAGTTGGACTTAGTAGATATATACAGAACATTCCATCCAAAAACCTAAGAATACACATTCTTTTCAAATGCACATGGAACATTCTCCAGGATAGATCACATATTAGGCCATAAAACAAGTCTCAATAAATTTAAGAAGACTGAAATAATTCCAAGCATCTTTTCTGACCACAATGGTATGAAACTACAAATCAACTACAGGAAGAAAATCAGAAAAGTCACAAATATGTGGAGATTAAACAAAATGCTACTGAACAATGATTGGGTCAATGAAGAAATCAAACGAGAAATCAAAAAATACCTAGAGACAAATGAAAATACAACATGCCAAAATTGATGAGATGCAGCAAAAGCAGTTCTAAGAGGGAAGTTTATAGCAATACAGGCCTACCTCAAAAAACAAGAAAAACCTCAAATAAACAATCTAACAGTGCATCTAAAGGAACTAGAAAAATAAGAACAAACAAAGCCCCAAATCAGTAGAAGGAAGGAAATAATAAAAATCAGAGCAGAAATAAATGAAATAGAAACTAAACAACAATAGAAAACATCAATGAAACTAAGACCTGGTTTTTTGAAAAGATCAACAAAATTGACAAACCTTTAGTTAGACTCACCAAGAAAAAAAGAGAGAAGGCTCAAATAAAATCAGAAATGAAAGAGGAGAAATCACAACGGACACCTCAGAAATACAAAAGATTATAAGAAAATACTACAAAAAGCTATATGCCAACAAATTGGATAATCTAGAAGAAAAGGATAAATTCTTAGAATTATACAACCTTCCAAAACTGAATCAAGAAGAAATAGAGAATCTGAATAGTCCGATTGCTAGTAAGGAGATTGAAACAGTAAACAAAAACCTCCCCAAAAACTAAAGTCCAAGACCAGATGGCTTCCCTGGTGAACTTTACCAAAGATTCAAAGAAGGTACCAAACATTAATACCTATCCTTCTCAAACTCTTCCAAAAAATTAAAGGGGAGAGGATGCTTCCTATCTCCTTCTATGAGGTCAACATTACCCTGATACCAAAACCAGACAAGGACAACACAAAAAAAGAAAATTGCAGGCCAATATCACTGATGAACATAGAAGCAAAAATCCTCAACAAAATACTAGCAAATCGAATACAAAACATTAAGAAGATCATATACCATGATCAAGTGGGATTTATTCCAGTGAGGCAGGGATGGCTCAACATCTGCAAATCAATCAACATGATACACCACATTAACAAAATGAAGAATAAAAATCACATGATCATCTCAATAGATGCAGAGAAAGCACTTAACAAGATGCAGCATCCATTTATTATAAAAACTCTGAATAAAATGGGTATAGAAGGAAAGTACCTCAACATAATAAAGGCCATCTGTGACAAACCCAAAGCTAATAACATACTCAGCAAAGAAAAACGGAAAGCTATCCCTTTAAGAACAGGAACCAGGGGCCAGCCCCATGGCGTAGCGGTGAAATGTGTGCGCTCCACTGCTGGCAGCCCGGGTTCGGATCCTGGGCACACACCGACACACCGCTTGTCAGGCCATGCTGTGGCGGCATCCCATATAAAGTGGAGGAAGATGGGCATGGATGTTAGCCCAGGGCCAGTCTTCCTCAGAAAAAAGAGGAAGATTGGCATGGATGTTAGCTCAGGGCTGACCTTCCTCACACACACACACACACACACACACACACACACACACACACAAATAAATAAATAAATAAATAAATAAAAACTTAAAAAAAAAAAAAAAAGAACAGGAACCAGATAAGGATGGCCACATTTGCCTCTCTTATTTAACATAGTATTGGAAGTCCTAGCCCAAGATATTAGGCAAGAAAAAGAAATAAAAGGGATCCAAATTGGAAAAGAAGAATGAAACTGTCACTATTTGCATATGACATGATTTTATATATAGAAAACCCTAAAGAATCAACCAGAAAACTTTTAGAAATAACAAATGAATACAGTAAAGTTGCAGGATACAAAATCAACAAACAAAAATCAGTTGCATGTCTATATACTAACAATGAAGTAGCAGAAAGAGAAATTAAGAATACAATTCCATTGGGGCCGGCCCCCTGGCTTAGTGGTTAAGTGCACGCGCTCCGCTCCTGGTGGCCCCGGTTCAGATCCCGGGCGCACACTGACACACCGCTTGTCTGGCCATGCTGAGGTGGTATCCCACTATACAGCAACTAGAAGGATGTGCAACTATGACATACAACTATCTACTGGGGCTTTGGGGAGAAAAAGGGAAAAAAAAAAAAAAGGAGGAGGATTGGCAATAGATGTGAGCTCAGGGCCGGTCTTCCTCACACACACACAAAAAAGAATACGATTCTATTTACAATTAGAACAAAAAGAATAACATACTTAGGAATAAATTTAACCAAAGAGGTAAAAGACCTGTACACTGAAAACTATAAAACATTGTTGAAAGAAATAGAAGACACAAAGAAATGGAAAGATATTCCATGCTCGTGGATTGGAAGAATAAACATAGTTAAAATGTCCATACTTCCTAAAGCAATCTATACATTCAACACAATCCCTCTCAAAGGTCCAACAACATTTTTCATAGAAATAGAAGAAAGAATCCTAAAATTTATATGGAACAACACAAGACACTGAATAGCAAAAGGAATTCTGGGAAAAAACAACAAAGCTGGAGGTATCACACTCCCTGATTTCAAAATATACTACAAAGCTATACTAACCAAAACAGCATGGTACTGGCACAAAAACAGACACACAGAACAATGGAACAGAATCGAGAGCCTAGAAATAAACCCACACATCTATGGACAGCTAATTTTCAACCAGGGAGCCAAGAACATACAATGGAGAAAGGAAAGTCTCTTCAATAAATGGTGCTGGGAAAACTGGGCAGCCATATGCAAAAAAATAAAAGTAGACCATTATCTTACACTAGACACAAAAATTAACTCAAAATGGATTAAAGACTTGAATGTCAGACCTGAAACCATGAAACTTCTAGAAGAAAACATAGGCAGTTTGCTCTTCAACATTGGCCTTAGCAGTATATTTTCAAATACCATGTCTGACCAGACAAGGAAAACAAAAGAAAAAATAAACAACTGGGACTACATCAAACTAAAAAGCTTCTGCACAGCAAAGGAAACCATCAACAAAGTGAAAAGACAACCTAACAATTTGGAGAAGATATTTGAAAACCATATATCTGATAAGGGGTTCATATCCAAAGTATACAAAGAACTCATACATCTCAACAACAACAATAAAAGACTCAATTAAAAAGTGGGCAAAAGATCTGAACAGATGTTTTTCCAAAGAAGATATACAGATAGCCAACAGGCACATGAAAAGATGTTCAGCATCACTAATTATTAGGGAAAGGCAAATCAAAACTACAACGAGATATCAGCTCACGCCTGTCAGAATGGCTATAACTAACAAGATAAGACATAACAAGTGTGAGAGAGTATGTGGAGCAAAGGGAACTCTAATACATTGCTGGTGGGAATGCAAACTGTTGTAGCCACTATGGAAAACAGTATGGAGATTCTTCAAAAAATTAAGAATAGAACTACCATATGATCCAGCTATTCCACTGCTGGTATTTATCCAAAGAACTTGTAAACACGAATGTGTAAAGATATATACACCCCTACGTTCATTGTGGCATTATTCACAATAGCTAAGACTTGGAAACAACCTAAGTGCCCATCAAGGGACAAATGGATATAGAAGTTGTGGTATATATACACAATGGAATACTACTCAGCTATAAAAAAAAAAAGATGAAACCTTGCCATTTGCCACAACATGGATACACCTTGAGGGTATTATGCTAAGCGAAATAAGTCAGAGGAAGAAAGTCAAATACCGTATGATTTCACTCATAAATAGAAGATAAAAAGAACAACAAACAAACATATAGAGACAGAGATTGGATGGTAGTTACCAGAGGGGAAGGGGGAGGGAGGAGGGCAAAAGGGGTGATTCACACATGTGTATGGTAATGGATGGTAATTAGTCTTTAGGTGGTGAACAGGATGTAGTCTACACAGAAATCAAAATATAACGATGGGGCCGGCCCCATGGCTTAGCGGTTGGGTGCACATGCTCCGCTGCTGGCAGCCCGGGTTCGGATCCCGGGCGCGCACCGACACACCGCTTCTCCGGCCATGCTGAGGCCGCGTCCCACATACAGCAACTAGAAGGATGTACAGCTATGACATACAACTATCTACTGGGGCTTTGGGGGGAAAAGAATAAATAAATAAAATCTTTAAAAAAAAATAATGATGTACACCTGAAATTTATATACTATTATAAACCAATGTTACCTCAATAAAAAAAAAAAGCAAAGGTATAACTGTACAAAATGGTCAAAAACCATTTCTGGACTCTGGAAATAAACCAAAATTAAACAATAAATTAAGAAGTGTCTAAGAAAACCTATTGAACCTTGGGTATGAACAGTGGAAGTTCATGGTGTTTTAGCCCGCGGCTGTTCACATCCACCCCCAACTCCAAGCTCCATTTGAGCTGATTTTACAAGGGCAGGGTGAGCCAAGCCATAAAACCCAACAACTTGGTTGCTGGAGGGGAATTACTTGTTTAGGAATAAGCATAAAAAAAGTCCTATGCCCAGGGGTGTTGAAAACAATAGTAAACTCCTTAGATCAGGGAAAACTAACATCATAGTTACCTGAGGTCACAATATTGGTTGAAGTAATCAACAGAACAGCAGGCCTACCCAAAAGTTTAGCAGAGAGACCCAGAAAACAAGACATCCCTAGTGGGACTTGAAAAGCTCCCTCATATCCCTGGTGCTCTAGAAGGCTATGCATATGTGCAAGGCTGTACTCAAGCTCAGGGTACTGGAAAGGTCCCTAGTTATCTACACTTCCCTGGCTGAATGTGAAGCCTTGCACAGGCACAGAGGAGACATGAGAAGGCCTAGCAGAAAGTAAAAATCAGGGAAGACTTGTAAACTCCCTGAACTTTGAATATGCTTCCTAAACCACACACAATTCATCAATAAAGGATGGAAGACAATACTGGCCCAAGGTGTTTAAGGACAACCTCTAACAAGTCACTGGCTGACCACTAAGCTATCCTGACTCAGTTATGACACCTGGGAAGCAGGCTTATAAATAAAAAGAATTTTTAAAAAACTGAGCAGGAACGCCCATTAGAATGGCTATAATCACCAAGACAAAAAACAATAAATGTTGGAGAGGCTGTGGAGAAACAGGAACCCTCATACACAGCTGGCAGGAATGCAAACTGGTGCAGTCTCTATGGAAAACGGTATGGAGATTCCTCAAAGAATTAAAAATAGAAATACCTTATGATACAGCTATCCCACTACTGGGAATCTATCCAATGAACCTGAAATCAACAATCCAAAGAGGCTTATGCACCCCTATGTTCATTGCAGCATCATTCACTATAGCCAAGAAGTGGAAGCAATCCAAGTGTCCCTTGACTGATGATTGGATCAAGAAGATGTGGTATATATATACAAAGGAATACTACTCAGCCGTAAAAAAGACAAAATCGTCCCATTTGCAACAACATGGATGGACCTGGAGGGTATTATGTTAAGTGAAATAAGCCAGAAAGAGAAAGACAAACACCATATGATCTCACTCATATGTGGAATATAAACCAACACATGGACAGAGAAATCTGTATTGTGGTTACTGGGGGCAATGGGGGTTGGGGGTGGGCACAAGGGGTGAAGGGAGACGTGTATATGGTGATTGACAAACAAAAATGTACAACCAAAATTTCACAATGTTATAAACTATTAAGACATCAAGAAAAAAAAAAACTGAGCTGGCGGCCCGGGTTCGGATCCCGGGCGCACACCGACGCACCGCTTCTCCAGCCATGCTGGGGCCACGTCCCACATACAGCAGCTGGAAGGCTGTGCAGCTATGACATACAGCTATTTGCTGGGGCTTTGAGGGGAAAAATAAATAAATAAATAAAATTCTAAAAAAAAAAAAACTGAGCAGAAACATCAACAGGCTACAAACAGAAGTGGAAACAGAATCTACAGGATTAGTCCAGGCAAGTCACTAAACAAATAAAAAAAGAAACAAGACCACAACAACCTCTGGGGGGGTGGGGATAAGAACCTGAGCTTAACCTTTTGAGGAACTGCCAACTGTTTTCCAAAGTGGCTAAACCCACTAGGATGGCTACAATCAAAAAGATAGACAATAAACAAGTGTTGGCAAGGATATGCAGAAAATTAGAACCCTCATACACTGCTGGTGGGAATGTAAAATGGTACAGCTGCTTTGGAAAACAGTGTGACACTTTCTCAAAAGGTTAAAAATAGAGTTTCTGTTGACCAACCCGGTTCGTTTTGCCTACTGCATGATTATGCCAATCACGAGTTTGCAAAGAGAAAGGATTTAATCACAAGGCAGCCAAACAAGGAGGTGGGAGAACCAATCTCAAATCCACCTCCCCCAAAAATGGGGATTAGGGATATTTATGGGATAAGGGGGCGGGGTGGTCTGAAGTGGGAATAGATAAGAGGTAAGGAGAAGTAAGGTAACTGATGATCTGCGCAAGCGTAGTCAAGCTTCATGGCTCTTCATAGGACACATGTTCATAAAATGGTGGCATTAGCATGATCTGATGGTGGAGTTTTCAGCTCCTTGACGTCAAAGGGTCACTTATTGGTCATCCGCCGCAGGCCAATTTGATGAATTGGTGGTCTCAACTGGCCTGAACTAGACAAGGAGTCAATTCTCAGTTCCTGAAAAACTTAAGCACCCAAGCATCAGAGATGTTATCTATAGGGTGGGCTTTAGTAATGCATTATCTAACTTTTGCAAACAGACAACTGAGTATAGTTAAAGCAAGTTGGCCTCCAGCTTCACTACCTACCAATATGACACAAAAAGTGGAAACAACCCAAAATGTCCATCAATTGATGAGTGGATAAACAAAATATGGTATATTCATATAATGGAATACTATTCAGACATAAACAGTAATGAAGTAAGTACTGATATGTGCTACAACATGAATAAACCTTGAAAAAACTATGCTAAGCAAAAAAAAGCCAGACCAAAAGGCCACATATTGTATGATTCCATTTATATGAAATATCCAGAGTGGGCAAATCCATAGAAACAGAAAGTGATACTGAACCAAGTGGGCTCACCTCCTGGTGAGTTAAATAAGACTCTACACCAGTGGACACTGTCTCACAAAGTAAAGTGTATTTGCAGCAAATAGGAGGCCATGAGGAATCATTTCCAAAGTCATGGCGCCCCCAAACAAAGGGAAGCAGGAAATTTTATTTTGGTTGGGGAATGAATATTCAAAAGGGAGAGGCGGGTACACTGCAGATTATGGTAATGAGGCTTGATCTCCTCCTGAAGAGATCTTCGCATTAAAAATAAGGCAAGGTCATGGGCGTAGCTCTTGTAGGGAGGCTTGGTTAGCTTCAGGGTGGTTGCTGGTTGTGTCTCCTTAACATAAAAAACAACTTGGAAAAACAGTTAAATGCTTCCAAACCCACCCTTGAGTTCCTCGGGGCACTAGTCAGTGACAAATCGCTCCTCTAGTTTTATCCTGCTCCTCATTCTTGAGGGGCACAGGTTGAAGGTCCGTCTTCTGTAACTGCTTCCTGCTGAGCATGGGCGTTGTGATAGGGACCATTAGAGCAGCAAAATTTATAGCTAATCTTCAAATAGGTTTGCAGGTCACCAGAGGCATACGAATTGTTTGTAACAACCATTTGTAATTTTATAGCCTCAATGTGTTTAGGATCTGGGCATACTTGCTCCCCTTCCCCCCTCCACATTCCACTAGCTCTTTATAGTCTAGCTACTGGGTTGCCCATTTCTCTGATGGACCTAGTCTTGCTACCCAGGAACATGCAACCTCCTTGTATGGGGTTGGTTAGGATCCAGGGCAAAGCCTGGGGTGAATAGCCAGTCATTACTTATCTGCATAGTGTCTGGGAAACAAGAGCTTCAAATCAGAGAGTGGTTTGCAGGAAAACAGAGTCATCAATTGTCTGTGATGATCTCTCTTGATGTTCAGGCGTGGGCACCTTTTTTACCCGTGTGTGGTGGATCCAAGGAGTGACTCCTAATTTTAGGGAAGAGTGTGTGGTTAGTAAGACCAAGCGAGGTCCTACCCAAATAGGATTTAGCTGATCTTGGGATGAACCGCTTTTCCAAGTTTTAAGATAGACCCAATCTCCCGGCTCATATGGGTGGAGTTTGACCTCCTTAGGCAAGGGAAGACAGAAGTTTCCATACTTATTGAGTGCATCTACCACCTGCTTCAGATTGATTATGTGTTTGATTGCCATGTAAACCTTTGGGTCTGGGTTTGTGAGCAAATCTGAGTCCTTAGGGAATGGCCTCCCATAGGTCATTTCAAAGGGGCTAAGCTTCAGTTTGCCTTTTGGAGCTGCCCTTATCTGAGTGAGGGCTACTGGCAGTAACTTTAGCCAATTTTCCTGCATCTCTTGGCACAATTTAGACAAGGTTTTCTTTCTTTCTTTTTTTGTGAGGAAGATCAGCCCTGAGCTAACATCCATGCTAATCCTCCTCTTTTTTGCTGAGGAAGACCGGCCTTGAGCTAACATCTATTGTCAATCCTCCTCCTTTTTTTTACCCTTTTTCTTCCCAAAGCCCCAGTAGATAGTTGTATGTCATAGTTGCACATCCTTCTAGTTGCTGTATGTGGGACGCCACCTCAGCATGGCTGGACAAGCGGTGCGTCGGTGCGCGCCTGGGATCCGAACCTGGGCCACCAGCAGCAGAGCGTGCACACTTAACCGCTAAGCCATGGGGCTGGTCCCATCCCAAGGTTTTTCTTTAAAGTTTGATTTGCCCGCTCAGTTTTTCCAGACGATTGTGGTCTCCATACGGCAGGTAGCCTCCATTTAATTTTTAAAACTCTGGCTACTTCAGAGGTTAATTTTGATATAAAAGCTGGCCCACTGTAACTCTGAATTGATCTAGGCAACCAAAAATGGGGAATTATTTCTTTTAACAACATTTTTGTTACTTCACTCGCCCTCTCTGACCTACAAGGACAGGCTTCAATCCATCCAGTAAATGTATCCACAAACACCAAGAGGTATTTGTACCCTCCGGGGGCTGTGGGCATAACAGTAAAATCAATTTGCCAGTCTTCCCCCAGTAAAGTTCCCCAAATTTGAGTTGCTTTGGCCAGGGGAGGTATAGGAGGTCTGGTTTGTACGTTATTCTTCTGGCAATGAGTTCCTTTATGCCTGGGGTGTTTACGACCTTCTTCAGCCATAGGTATAAGGTTTCTTTTCCATAATGGGTAGAATCGTGAGCACTTTTTTTTTTTTTGGTGAGGAAGATCAGCCCTGAGCTAACATCCATGCCAATCCTCCTCTTTTTGCTGAGGAAGACCAGCCCTGAGCTAATATCTATTGCCAATCCTCCTCCTTTTTTTTTTTCCCCCTTTTCTCCCCAAAGCCACAGTAGATAGTTGTATGTCATAGCTGCACATCCCTCTAGTTGCTGTATGTGGGACGCTGCCTCATCATGGCCGGACAAGCAGTGTGTTGGTGCGCGCCCGGGATCCGAACCCGGGCCGCCAGTAGCAGAGCGCGTGCACTTAACCGCTAAGCCACGGGGCCAGCCCACATGAGCACTCTTAAGGAGCCCACAAGCTGTTTGTTTGGGGACACAGATCTTCCCTCGTGGGTTTATCATCCAGCCTTTAGCTATTGGGGACCACTGATAACCCTGTGTTGTGGCTTCTCTTACTTCATCAGGGGAATACACTGGTGTAAACTCATAGAAGGGTAGAGTAGGAATTAATGGTAATTGGAGAAGCTCTCCTGATATAGCAGCCCTTTTTGCAGCTGCATCTGCCAAGTTATTCCCTTTTATAGCCTCTGATTCCCCACTTTGATGGCCTCTGCAATGGACTACAGCTACCTCTTTGGGGCCCTGTACTGCTTCCAGCAGTTTAAGGATCTCTGGCCCATGTTTAATTTCTTTTCTGCTGCTATTAAGGAGTCCTCTTTCTTTCCAAAAGGCTCCATGAGCGTGAATTACAGAGAAAGCATATTTAGAGTCTGTGTATATGGTTATTATTTTTTCTTTTCCCGATTCCAAAGCTCTGGTTAATGCAATTATTTCTGCCTTTTGGGCCAAGGTGCCTGGTGTCAGCCCCTTGGCCTCTATGGTTGCATGCAGAGACACTACTGCATAACTTGCTCTTCTTTGTCCATTAATCATGAAGCTGCTCCCATGTACAAACCATACTTCCTCTGCATTAAACAATGGTTCGCTTTGGAGATTCCTGTGGCTAGAGTAAACCTGACCAATCACTTCTGGGCAAGCATGGGTAATAGGCCCATTGGAATCAGGGACAGGGTAGCTGGGTTTAAGGTATGACAGGGCTTTAAGGAAATCTGAGGGGAATCTAGCATCATAGCTTGATATTGTAATATTCTATTCTGGGATAGCCATAAATGTCCTTTAGTCTCTAGTAGGCTAGAGACTTGATGAGGGGTCCACACCATCATAGGTTGGCCCATAGTCAGTTTTTCTGCTTTCTTGATTAAGAGGCAGGTGGCAGCTACAGCTCTCAAGCATGGGGGCCATCCTTTCACCATGGTGTCTAGCTGCTTTGAGAAATAGGCTATCACTCTTTTTAGGGGTCCCAACATTTGGGTTAGCATGCCCATAACTATTCCCTGTCCTTCAGGAACATATAGGTCAAATGTTTTACCCAGGTCTGGTAAGGCCAGTACAGGCGCTTCCATTAGCAAGTTTTTAAGCTTATTGAAAGCTTGGTCACATAGTGTATCCCGTTCAAAGGGGTCCGTTTAGGGCCCCAGTAGTTTATCGTAAAGAGGCTTAGCAATTAATCCAAAGTTAGGCATGCAAATATGGCAAAAATTAGCCATCCCCAAGAGTCCTCATAGCTACCTACAAGTTTTTGGTGGAGTAAGCTGGCATATTACCATTTTCCTCTCCTGCGGAAGGCTGTATTGTCCCCTTGAAATGATGAACTCCAAATATTTTACAGTCTCTTTAGATATTTGTGCCTTTCCTTTAGACACTTTATATCCGTTACTAGCTAAAAAGTTCAACATAATTATAGTGTTTTTATCGGAGATCTCCTTAGTAGGGCTGGCTATTAGGATATCATCCACATACTGTAACACAGTACTCTGTTTTAATTTTAGTTCCCTTAAATCTCAGCCTAGGATTTCCCCCAAAGATTGTAGGGGAGTTTTTAAACCCTTGGGGTAAGACAGTCTAGCAATACTGTTGCTTCTGGTGGGAGTCTGGGTCCTCCCATTCAAAGGCAAATATCTCCTGGGACTCAGGATCCAATGGGATGCAGAAAAAAAGCATCTTTTAAATGCAGGACTGTACAGAACCTTCTGTCCCCAAGGAGGATAGTTAGCAGGGTGTATGGATTAGGTACTACAGGATGTATGTCTTGGACAGCCTCGTTGACAGCCCTAAGGTCTTCAACAAACCTATATTCTCCTGTTCCTGGTTTTTTAATGGGTAAAATGGGAGTGTTCCATGGGGATCTACATGGCTTGATCAATCTCTGTTCTAAACGCCTATTAATTACAGGAAGGATTCCTTTTATGGCTTCTGCCCTCAAGGGGTATTGTTTCACTAGGGGCCAGTGATCTATCTGCTTCAATTTTACCTTTACTGGCATGGCACTGGCTGCTCACTCCACCTGTCCTTGTGCCCATACTTCCGAGTTAACTCAGCTTAAAACATTTAGGGGAATCTCTTCCTTCTCAGGTGCTGGTGTATCCTATAATAGGGCCATGAGCTCAACTCCCTGACTTTTGGGAACTTAGATCTCTATTTTATCTTGTTCTCAGCTTATTGAGGCCCCTAACTTAGATAGTATACCTCTACCCAGAAGGGGAACAGGGCATTCTGGTACATACAAAAAAGAATGCTTCATCAATTTTGATCCTATTTCACAGGTCAAGGGCTCCAGAAACCTTTTGGTCTCTCCCTTTCCTGATACTCCTTTTATGTCACACTTTCTTTTTGAAAGGTTTCCCTTTTGGGTATTAGCACCAAGAACGTAGTTCCAGTATCGAGCAACAATTCAACATGCTCTCCTCCTACTGTTAATGTCACCCGGGACTCCTTGAGGGAGATGAGGATTTGGTTGTCCAGAGCCAACTGAGGAGCCCCACAGCCCCGTCACTTCTCACCTATAGTCAAGGGAAGTTGCCACGGCTCAGTCTTGTTCAATCCTCCCTCTATGGGGACAGTTTGGACAGTCCTGCAGCCACTGCCCTTCCTGTTTGCAGTACATGCACTGGTTAGCCCCCAGCTTTGTTGGTGGCTTTCTGGTCCCTCGGTGGGGGCCGGGGTCACTCACCCATGGTGTCTTCCTTCTCTCCCTCGGTTACCTTGAGTAGACTGAAGGGCCACAGCTAACAGGGCAGCTTGCCTTTTCATCTTCTTGTCTTCCTTTTCATGCTCAGCTTCATCTCTGTTACTGAACACCCTAAATGCAGCCTCTACTAGTTGTGCAGGGTTAGTATCAGGACCTATAGCCAACTTTTGGAGTTTCCTACGGATGTCTGGAGTACTTTGAGATATGAAATAGGTATTAAGAACCACTGTACTGCCCGGGGCCTCAGGGTCCCAATTTGTATATTGCCTGAGGCAGTCCCACAGCCTCTGAAAAAAAGCAGAGGGGTTTTCCTCAGGGCCTTGTTGGACCTCTCTCAATTTCAACCAGTTAATGGGTGGCTGGCTTACCTATTTTCATGGCTTTCAAAAGAAGACCCCAAAAATGTCCTAGCTTTTCTCGATCATCAGGATCATTGGGATTCCACCCAGGGTCAGTCTTTGGTACAGCCTGTTCACCAGGCCTGTGAATGTCTGATCCTGGATCATATTCATTATCTGCTTGTTCTCTAAACAGATGACTTTTCCTCAGCTGTGAGGAATGTAGTTAACAGGCTTTGAATATCTGTCCAGGTTGGATTATGATGGAGAAGATTCCCCTTATCAGGTTTATGAATTCCTCTGGGTCAGCCCTCAATCCTTCCAATTATACAGATCAGAGGTGGAAAAGGGGATGTGTACATTAATAAATCTCCCCTCACAATCAGGTACCTGTCTTAGGGGATATAGCCCAGGTTTTTAACTGGTTCCTAATCTAGTTGTACTATCTGGGAGAGGAGGGTGAAGGGTCTTTGGTTGTTGGAGAGTCCAATTCCCCCTAGAGGGATTGCTCGGGGGGGACAGTAAAGAGCTTGGCCCTGTCACAGCCTCTGGCTTAAGCAGGGGTGAGGTAGAGGAATAAGGTGGAGGTCACTCGGTGCTCATCAGCTGGTCTAGTGGTGGGGCCAAAGCTGGAGTATCTGAGCGAGGTGGACTCTGAAGTGGGCTTTTCTTAATCTCATGGTTCCTGATTTGGAGGAGCAGGTCCTCCTCATCAGAAAGATCTTCTAATATGGGAAGTATGTTTGAACTCTTAGATTCAACCTTTAACCCTTCATTTAGACATAGTGCCATGAAGCACTGGACATAGGGATTTCTTCCCATTTCTTGGTCCTTTTGCAAAATAGATCTAATTGTAGTATGGCGTTAGCATTTAGGGCCCCATTTTCTGGCCATTTTTCCCCATCTTCCAATTCTGGAGGATGCAGCTCAATGGGCTTTCCTCAGGGATGGAGCTTGCTCCCTCCATATTCTAGCGCCTTTTCTTACGGTCTGTTTCCAATCTTCCTCTGGGATGGAGCTTGCTCCCTCCATGTTCTAGCGCCTTTTCTTATGGTCTGTTTCCAACCTCCCGGGATGTAACAGTTAGTGGTGATGCAGATGCCACAAGGTTGTGCCCAGAGGAGGTTTAGCACCCTAATAGCCTGAAACTAGACCCAGGCTGCATAACTTAATCCTTAAAGGCAAAATAAAATGGGTGGACTCTGGGTTTCACCCAGGGACCACTGATAGGGAGTGCAAGGAAAAAGAAAACCTAGGAGTCCAGAAAAGCCAGACTGTGGAAGAACAAGATTGATGTCGAACATCTTTGCATGAAATGCCAGTGTCAGCGTCCTTGTAATGTCAAGCGTCCTTGACAAAAAGCTATGTCGAGCATCCTCGGCAAAACAAACAAATACACAAAAACCGGTTCAGCAACTCCAAAGGAGTTTAACCCCATCCAAGGGGATCCCTCCTGCGATCACAGGCACAACACAAAGACAGACTCAGTGGGGGCCTCAAACCCCCACCTTGTCACTCCAGATGAGATTTAATCTCCAGAGGGGATTTGACCCCTAGACAGACTCAGGGCATTCCAGATAAGATTCAATCTCCAGATGGGGTTTAACCCCTGACTAGTCACCAGGGATTGCTCCTGTTTCACCAGAGCCAAGCATCAGCCCTTCTAGAATGGCTGGATCATGCAATCCTTCCAGACAGAGGGGACTCACTCCCCTGAGCCAGGCTACCTCAGGGTGGGAACTCAAACCCTGAAGCCAGGCCCCAACAGACAGGCTTTGTGAGAGAACTTAAGGAAATAACTCCTATAGCCATGTCGTGGGGTTGGCGCCACTCACCTCCATGGAGAGATCCTCGGAGCAAAGCGCTCAGTGCAGCCACTGGGTCTCCCGATGGGGCAGCGATGTCAAGCCAGCAGCACAGGCACCACAAAGGGGTATGTCCCCTCTGGGTCGCCAATTAGATATCGAACCAAGTGGGCTTGCCTCCTGGTGAGTTAAATAAGACTCTACACCAGTGGAAGTTGTCTCACAAAGTCAAGTATATTTGCAGCAAATAGGAGGCCATGAGGAATCATTTCCAAAGTCATGGTGTCCCTGAACAAAGGGAAGCAGGAACTTTTATTTTGGTTGGGTAATGAATATACAAAAGGGAGAGGTGGGTACACTGCAGATTATGGTAATGAGGCTTGATCTCCTCCTGAAGAGATCTTTGCATTAAAAATAATGCCAAGTGAAATAAGTCAGAGGGAGAAGGTCAAATACCGTATGATTTCCTTCATTAAGTAGTAGATAATAACAACAATAAACAAACACATGGGGCCAGAGATTGGATTGGTGGTTACCAGAGGGGAAGCGGGGAGGGAGGGGGGTGAAAGGGATAATTCGGTACATGTGTGTGGTGATGGGTTGTAATTAGTAGTTTGGTGGTGAACATGATGTAATCTATGCAGAAATAGAAGTATAATGATGTACACCTGAAATTTTTACAATGTTATAAACCAATGTTACTGCAATAAACAAAAAATTAAAAAAATAAATAAATAAAAATTAAAAAAAGGAATAAAAAAATAAAAATAAGGCAAGGTCATGGGCATAGTTCTTGTAGGGAAGCTTGGTTAGCTTCAAGGTGGTTGCTGGTTGTGTCTCCTTAACATAAAAAGCAACTTGGAAAAACAGTTAAATGCTTCCAAACCCACCCTTGAGTTCCTCGGGGCACTAGTCCGTGACAAAAGTAGACTTTTGGTTGCCAGGGGTTGGGGGCAGGGGGGAAATGCAAAGTGACTGCTAACCTATACAGAGTTTCTTTTTGGCATGATGAAAATGTTCTGGAATTAGATAGTAGTGATGGTTGCACAACCTTGTGAATATACTAAAAACCACTGAGTTATATACTTTAAAATGGTGAATTGTATGGTATGTGAATTACATCTCAATTAAAAAAGAAAAATTAATGCTAAGTGAAAGCAGCCAGATACAAAAGGCTATATAGATTCCATTGACATGAAATCTCTAGAAAAGGCAAACCTATAGAGACAGAAAGCAGATTGCCTGGGGCTAGGGGTGGGAAAGGGGATTGACCAAAAAAGGATACAAGAGATTTTATAGTCTGATGGAAATGTCTAAAATTGGATTGTGGTCATGGTTGCACAACTATATAAATTTACTAAAACTCATTGAATTGTGTACTTTAAATAGGTAAATTTTAGACTATGTAAATTATACTTCAATAAAGCTGTTGTTAAAAAAGAAAATATAAATAAACTAGGGCTCCTTAGAGAACTGGCAGGTCTGGGGCAGGAAATATACAAGCTTTGCGCCAGAAATCAAGCAAGCTATGAAACCCTAATGAATAGTGTCAGGGGATATGGGAGGCAACACTCTGGTAAAAGATGGGCCAATTTGAGCATTAACAAGAATGATGAATACAGTCAATTGAAACCCATTGAATACATTTTAAAAAACCACGAGTTCATAATGATAGAGAACAAACACACACAACTCATTGTACATCACTGAAAGTAACTAAGGCACCAACTCTTCATTCTGAAAGTTGGCAATCAAGTCCAAGATCAAAAGTCAAGCATCTCTCCCGCCTTCCCTGTACAGGTAACCCAACAGCCCTAGTTGATAAGGGAAAGTTTACTTTCAGAACAATTCCAGCTAATTAGTGTAGAAGATAAAATTAGGAAATCACCATTTTGAAACTCCTAGTGAAATAATTAATTCTGACAATGATCATCAATTAATAAAACCATTAGATGAAAGGTTGACAGGAAACATCA
This sequence comes from Diceros bicornis minor, assembly GCF_020826845.1. NCBI lineage: Eukaryota > Metazoa > Chordata > Mammalia > Perissodactyla > Rhinocerotidae > Diceros > Diceros bicornis. Next base: position 64,351,557 of record NC_080781.1, read on the forward strand.
TAATAAAGGAATCAGGCTATTACTTGTTCATTAAAGGTGGAATAGACATGTGCCTCCAGATGTGATTCAAAGAGAATTACACAGCAACCCCTGTGAAACATTCCTGACCAAAAAAAAAAAAAAGTTGAACCTGAATATCATCAAGCCTCTAAAGCTAACTTCCATTACAGAAAAACATGAGGTATAGAGGAATAAAGTAAATGACAGCATAAGAAAGAAAACAGACACATCCAAAATGTGGGATTTTCTATAGGACAACTGACCCACTTTCTGCAACAAGTCAATGGCTTGAAAAAGAAAAAGTGAGGAGCAGACTGCTTTAGATTAAGAGGGACTTAAGAGATAATAACCATCTTGCATAACCGAAACTTTGTACCACTCTCCCCCTTGATTGCAGTGAATATTTCACAATGTATACGTATGTCAAATCATCAAGTTGTACACCTTAAATATATAATTTTTAATTGTCAATTACACCTTGTCTTAGTCCATCTGGGCTGCTATAACAAAATACCATACACTACGTGGCTTATAAATAACAGAAATTTATTTTCTGTTATTTCTTAATTCCAAGATTAAAAATTTATTTTCTGTTATTTCTTAATTCCAAGATTAAGACGCTGGCAGATTAAGTGCCTGGTGAAAGCCCGCTTCCTGGTTCATAGACCACTCTCCTCTTGCTGTGTTCTCACATGATGGAATGGGTGAGGGATCTCTCTGGGGTCTCTTTTATAAAGGCACTAATCCCATTCATGAGGGCTCCATCCTAATGATCTAATCACCCCAGAGGCCCCCACCTCCTAATACCATCACATTGTGGGATTCGGTTTCAAAATATGAATTTGGGGGGACACAAACTTTTAATCTATAGGAACCTCAATAAAGCTGGAAAAAAAAAAGAGATACTAACCAAATGTAATGTGTAAAGTATGGAGCTTGTTTGGATCCTTATATGAACAAACCAACTGTTAGACAATCTTTTGAGATAATCTGAGAAATTTTATAATGGACTGGGTATTAGATGCTATTAAGGAATAATTAATTTTGTAAGATAGCATAATGACATCATGGTTATATAAGAAAATGTCTGTACTTTTTAGACATGCCTACTGAATATGCAGAGGTGAAATAACATGATGTCTGCGATTGGCTTTAAAATACTTCAGCAAATTTTGAAAAAAGAAAGGAAAGAGAAAGAAGAAAGAGTTGAAATAAGACTGGCAAAATCTCGATAATGGTTAATGGGTATATGAGGGTTCATTATACTATTCTCTTTACATATGAGTACATTTGAAAATATTTAATAATATTTTTAAATTCACAAATCTGACCATGTAACTTCCAAGCATAATAAAGCCTTCAATGGTTCTCCAGGTCTACAGAAATAAAGTTCAAATCTACAGCACAGTCTATAAAGCCCTCCATAACGTGGTCCCCAACTTCATCTCTTACCACTCCCTAAATTCCAGCCACTAAACCTATTTCACACCTCCATGCCTCTGCATCTACTGTTTCCTCTGTCGTTGTTATCACACTACTTCCCACACCTTTCTGGTCTGAGAAGAGTTTTCTGGTTCCAACATAGGTCTCCTCTGTGAAGGCTTTCTTGATCTCCAACATTCAGTCTACTTTGGTTTTGAACCTTATTCTACTATCACATAATGTCTGAGTTCTTAGCTGCAGCCTTAGAGTCTTTGCTTAGGTTCAAACTCCTATACCCAGGACTTCTGTCACTAGGATTCCTAGAGTCTTAATATCTAGTCCTTCCATGGCTCTCACTGCACTGTTTCCCACTAACAGACCTCCGAGTCACTGTCATAGGGCAGAATATTTAAGGAGACATTCACTCTCAAGGCCAAGCAAGTGTAAGATTGGCACTACAGACACTTCATTTGCCTCACCCTCGTCCTGGCCCTGGTCCCTCCTCAGACCTTAAAGTCCTAGCATTAAAGTCCTTCTTCTGATAATCAACAACTACAGCCAAGTGGCAGGGTACAAAATCAACTTACAGAAATCAGTTGCATTTCTATATACCAACAATGAACTAATAGAAAGAGAACTCAAGAAGACAATCCCATTTACAATTGCAACAAAAAGAATAAAATATCTAGGAGTAAATTTAACCAAGGAAGTGAAAGACCTATACAATGAAAACTATAAGACATTACTGAGTGAAATCAATGATGACATAAAGAAATGGAAAAATATTCCATGCACTTGGATTGGAAGAATACACATTGTTAAAATGTCCATACTACCTAAAGCAATCTACAGATTCAATGCAATCCCAATCAGAATCTCAAGGACATTCTTCACAGAAATAGAACAAAGAATACTAGCATTCATATGGGGCAACAAAAGACCCCGTATAGCTAAAGCAATCCTGAGAAAGAAGAACAAGGCTGGAGGCAACACAATCCCTGACTTCAAAACATACTACAAAGCGATAGTAATTAAAACAGCATGGTACTGGTACAAAAACAGACACACAGATCAATGGAACAGAATTGAAAGTCCAGAAATAAAACCTCATATCTATGGGCAGCTAATCTTTGACAAAGGAGCTAAGGACATACAGTGGAGAAAGGAAAGTCTCTTCAATAAGTGGTGCTGGGAAAACTGGACAGCCACTTGCAAAAGAGTGAAAGTAGACCATCTTCTTTCGCCATACACAAAAATTAACTCAAAATGGATCAAAGACCTGAAGGTGAGACCTGAAACTATAAAACTCCTGGAGGAAAACATAGGTAGTACACTACTCGTCATCGGCCATAAAGGGATCTTTTTGAATTCCATGTCTACTCAGACAAGGGAAACAAAAGAAAAAATAAACAAGTGGGACTTCATCAGATTAAAGAGCTTCTACAAGGCAAATGAAACCAGGATCAAAATGAATAGGGAACCCACCAGCTGGGAAAAAAATATTTGCAAACCATATATCTGACAAGGGATTAATCTCCATAATATATAAAGAACTCACACAACTGAATAACAAAAAAACAAACAACCCAATCAAAAAACGGGCAGAGGAAATTAACAGACACTTCTCCAAAGAAGATATATAGATGGCCAATAGGCACATGAAAAGATGCTCAACATCACTAATCACCAGGGAAATGCAAATCAAAACCACACTAAGATATCATCTTACACCCATTAGAATGGCTATAATCACCAAGACAAAAAGCAACAAATGCTGGAGAGGCTGTGGAGAAATGGGAACCCTAATCCACTGCTGGTGGGAATGCAAACTGGTGCAGCCTCTATGGAAAACAGTATGGAGATTCCTCAAAAAATTAAAAATAGAAATACCTTATGATCCAGCTATCTCACTACTGGGAATCCACCCAACGAACTTGAAATCAACAATCCAAAGAGGTTTATGCACCCCTATGTTCATTGCAGCATTATTCACCATAGCCAAGACATAGAAGCAACCCAAGTGTCCCTCAACTGATGACTGGATCAAGAAGATGTGGTATATATATACCATGGCATACTACTCAGCCATCAAAAAAGACAAAATCATCCCATTTGCAACAACATGGACGGGCCTGGAGGGTATTAAGTTAAGTGAAATAAGCCAGAAAGAGAAAGACAAACAGTGCATGATTTCACTCATATGTGGAAGATAAACCAACACACGGACAGATAGAACTGTTTAGTGGTTACCAGGGGCTAGAGGGTTGGGGGGTGGGCACAAGGGGTGGAGGGATGCACTTATATGGTAACTGATAAACAATAATGTACAACAAAAATTTCACATTAAACAAACAAAAAAAAAACTGGGACAATCCTAGGCAAACCAGGAGGAGCCAGTCATCCCAGTCCACTCTTTATAGTGTGATTCTTAGTAATTAAAGATGCATATTTTGCCTTCAGTTTACCTCTGAATAATTGCTTCAAAAAAACAAAAAAAAAGTTCTTCTTCTTATCTTTTACCACTCTCAGCTCAGTTTCACTCACTCACATCCACCTCTTTAACTCCCTTCTAATACTTGGCATCTTGGAAAATGTGCCTCTTTCCATTTGTGAGCTGAAAATTTGCCCTGACTGTGGGCCCTGGTTGCTGAGTGTTAAGAGCAGTGTTGGTATTACACCAGACACAGAAATGGAAATAGCTTAAATCCTTAGTGAAATTAGACATAAAACCCAGTACCATCAAACTCTAAAAGCTCTTGAAAGTACTCATCAGATCCCTTCAAATCACCATAAGTATCCTTCTACCTCTTCTTCCTCCAATTAAGACTGCCTTTCTCGGGGTCGGCCCCATGGCTTGGCGGTTAAGTGCGCGCGCTCTGCTGCTGGTGGCCCGGGTTCGGATCCTGGGCGCGCACCAAGGCACCGCTTCTCCGGCCATGCTGACACCAAGTCCCACATACAGCAACTAGAAGGATGTGCAGCTATGACATACAACAATCTACTGGGGCTTTGGGGGAAAAAAATAAATAAATAAAATCTTTAAAAAAAAAAAAAAAGACTGCCTTTCTCTCAGACTTGGAAGACATGGTATAGTATAGTATCAAGTATCTGAAGGGCAATCATGTGGAAGCCTGGGTAGAGGTCATCTCAGTTCCCAGAAGCAGAACTAGGATCAGTGGGTGGAAGTTACAGGAAGACATTTCTTCTCATTGTTAAGAAGAACTTGACACAATCAAAGCTGTTCAGGGGTGAAGTAGACTATCTGTATGAGGTGGTGAGCACTCTGGCACTCAAGTGGAGACTGGAAAGTCTTAACCCTGAGATCAGGACTGTACAGTTGTATAGGTTGGTTAGTGCATGAGGACACCTGGCTAAGAGGGCGACTAAGGCTGAAATCCAGCCAGAGCTGCAGTAGGTATGTCATGCATCCTAGGATCTGTCGTTCACAGGAAAAGGCTCCTTTTTATACTTCACTTAAAGGTACTCCAGATCTAGCAGATAGAGAGAGATTTCCTCATTAGGTGAGAGATCAGATCAGTAACTGCTAACTCCCTGCCAACTCTTATTATCTATTAGTCTATGGTCACAGTTATGTATAATCAAAACTCAAGAAAATAAAGAAGAAAATCCAAGCAAACATATTCCATTTAACCCAAAGGAGCATAATTTAATTACACTTTTCAAAGTATTGTTGCATTTGAAGGCCTCTTAACTTCATCCCACATGACGTTTTGGGATGTGCTGCTGCTGGAGGGAGAGAGATGGGGTGAGTGGTCTTCCATGTTTGGTGAGCTCTCTTAATAACAAGGAGTGAGCTGTGTTACATCTGAGGCATATCCAGTGCCTGTCATATTTGCCTTTGGAGTTGAAGCACCATTAAAATGTTTTCCACTGAAAATCCTTATATTTAAATGTGAAATTTTAAAAGCAGGATATAAAGTTGTACATTTAATATCATTTCAACTCTGTTGCATAGAAATTTTCTTGAACAAAAGACAACACAATAGTAAGAGATCTACTCTCTGAAGGATGGAATAATGGGTGATTTTTTTATGGGTGATTTTTATGTGTTATATTTTTATAAACAAAAACAAATACTTTAAAACAATCTTTCCTTCACTTTGAAAAATAAACATTTAAAACGTTTCATTTAAAAAAAAAAACTGCCTTTCTCTCAAGTACTAGCACTCAAGTTAAACCTTATAAAGTCATTTAATTTTCTTTTAATAACTAATATTACAAAAATATTTTCTATTTTTCATTGTTTATTCATTCATTGTGTAATGTTTCATTTACCCTGTGGATTAAGTAGGCTTATAACTGCTATTCTGGAAATATAACCACCACTTATAAATGGTTTCTCTGATAAGATTGTCCAAAACTCCAAATCACTAATTTATTTATTTATTTTTGGTAAGACCAGCTCTGAGCTAACATCAATGCTGATCCTCCTCTTTTTTTTTTTGCTGAGGAAGACTGGCCCTGGGCTAACATCCGTGCCCATCTCCCTTTACTTTATATGGGACGCCGCCACAGAATAGCGTGACAAGCGGTGCCTCGGTGCGTGCCCAGGATCCGAACCCGGGCCGCCAGCAGCGGAGCGCACTCACTTAACCGCTACACCACGGGGCCGGCCCCTCCAAATCACTAATTTAAATAAACTTTTAAAAATACAATCACAAAAGAATTAAACATTTACCTTGCCAATCATGTACAAATTGTATTTTAGGATACCAAATAGACCTAGTAGGTAAGGGGAAATTCTTTACAAAAGAATTCCAGTGGATAGATGTAGAAGGAATGACAGAACTAGAAAAAAATCACCAGTTTGTAACCCCTTATGAAATAATTGATTCAGATAATGATCAGTGGATGCTAAAACCAAAAGGAGAAAGACAAATGAGGAACTTTACAGTAGAAGGATCCAGCTGTCACCAATCTGCACTCACTGCTCAATCATAGTATCACTAAAAGTAGAACAACCAGACATTGGAATAGCACGTGTGAAGGTCTGGATTCAAGAGGAAGAGAGCATGGCATTCTCCAAGAATGGAAAACAGAGTTTAGAATGACTGAGATACACAGTTTGAAATGGGGAGATTTTATAAATGAAGCTGATGCAGGAGCAAGATGTAGGGCCTTGCAAGCTACTCAAAGAATTTTGGGCTTTCTCTTAAGAGGATTAGGAAGTCACTGAAGGGTTGTGTTTTAGAAAGTGTTCTCTAGCTGTAGTGTAGAGAATGATTTGTAGGTAGGAAAGAATAGGGGCAGGTAGATGAATTAGGAGACAATTGCAATAGTTCAGCTGAGAGGTAATGATGGTCTGGACTAGGGTAGTAGCAGTAGGAATAGAGAGAAGTATATGGACTCAAAGGATATTTAGCAAATAGACCTGAAAGGATTTGGTGGTAGAATAACTAGAGGGAGGATAGTATGAAGGTTTCAGGTTTGGGCAACTGAATTGATGGTAGTGCCATTCACTGAAATAAAGAACACAAGAGGAGGAACAGGTTTAGACAGAGAGGGGAAGAATGAGCTCAGTATGGGAAATGGTGAATTTAAGATGCCTATCCACATAAGCAGATGGATACATGGGGTCTGAAGCTCAGGAAAGAGGACTGCGTTGGACATACATTTGTGTGAAGTGAGTGTATAGTAAGCAGTTGAAGCCATGAGAATGTATAAGATGACCCTAATAAAAAAACAGCAATGCATAACACATGTCCCCGTAGCCCCATATGTTCCACTCCTAGCAATTCCAGGCCGATGGCAGAAGAGAAGCCAGATCAGTGAATTGAAGAGTAGGAGGTGAGGAAATAGAAGGTGAATGAAGGGGAAGGAGAGATGACAGGAATTAAAGGAGAATATGAATTTGTATAGCACTCATCCACGCTGTCCAATGAACCCTTTACTATGTATTGTCCTATGTTATAAATATTTAGTACTGTCTTCTTTTTTTTTTCTTTAAAGATTTTATTTATTTATTTATTTTCCCCCCAAAGCCCCAGTAGATAGTTGTATGTCATAGCTGCACATGCTTCTAGTTGCTGTATGTGGGACACGGCCTCAGCATGGCCGGAGAAGCGGTGCGTCAGTGCGTGCCCGGGATCCGAACCCGGGGCCGCCAGCAGCAGAGCGCGCGCACTTAACCGCCAAGCCACGGGGCCGGCCCAGTACTGTCTTCTTAAAGAAATGCCTCACATGCATGTCTAGTCTTCCCAGTAAAACTCTGAGCTCCTCATGGAGCTTTTTTTAAAATATTTCTTTTTATCCCCCACTATACATACAGAAGTCAAAGAGCTATTTAAGATCAGGAGGCTTAGTTGCTGACTACAGAACAACCTCTTAGGTAAGCAGTATCTTTGTGGCATCACAGTGGTCAAGGTTATGGTGCTCAGCAAGCCATATTAGCCAATTTCACAATTAGCTGGATTATATGCCAATGTATTGATTTACAAAGGGAAACAGATTTATCTCAAGAACGAGGACCAGGTCATCTGTACACGGCAGTCCCTCTAGTGGGGCAGGCATATTCAGCAGGGCAGACTATATATTAAAAGGTTGATTTGTGAGCACATTTTTAAAACAAAAGGGGTTTATATCCACAAATATCCATCAACCTATCTTTCTCTACTCAAGATATTTCTGTAAAAATCCTACCTAACCAGAACTGGGGGCAAGAGAATTGGTGAAATGAAACTTATTCTTACCTGTAATGTTTTAACATTTTTTACAAGGAGACGTATTCACATATTACCTATATAACTAAAAACAAACAACAAAAAGAACCCCCAGAAAAGGCAAAAGAAACAAAATATTCTTCCCTTTTCCAGGCTCCTCACCCTCCTATTCACAGATCACTACCTTGGATGCCGAAGTTATAAGGCAGTTAAATTAGGATTTCTTTAAATTATTACATTTCATTCTCTTCTCTTCTTCCTGAGACTACACTCTGGTCTTTGATTGAAATTTGAAAAAATACCCTAGTCTAATTAAAAGAAAACTTAGAAGGTCTCTCTTAGGATAGGTTACTTCTGTAGATGAACGCTTTCAGAGAGCTACTCTTACCCATTATATTTAATTTTACTTAATTTTAAGACAATGACCTTTCCCTTCCTTATTTGCAATTCTGAGAGCACCTTTCTATAAGGAACCTTTCCTCATTTTTAATAAGGTGTATAAGTACTTGTTAACTGATATAGCAGATTAAAAGAGATGGGCATATTAATAGGAGTTTTTGTCAGCCAGATTTTTGAAGCTTGAACTAGATGACCCCTAAAGTTCCTTAGATTCGAGAAGATTCTATGATTAAGGTACAATAGCTCTGGCTCCCTGAAACATTTCTCTTTTTTCTGGTACCAAGGAGGACACAGACTGAACCAGACAAAGCCAATTTCCACTCAAGAATAAGTTTGGAAAGGCCCCCTATTTTATAATAAACAAGCCTCCCTATGACCTTGAAGCATTGATCCTATGAAAAAACTAGAAATTGGATCTATTTTGTGTATTGTGACAAGTCTGTTGGCTCAGATTCTATATACAACAGCAGCTGAAGGTAGATGAACAGCAGCAACCCTTATTTGATGGATTGATTTCAACATGGGATAAAGTCTCTAGTCAGGCTGAAAAGATTTGAGCTCCACCCTGCCCTTCTTGATATTTTTAAATAGTTACTTGTATGAAGACATTAATGGCACACTAATCAAACTTGCAGATGATAAACTGGAAAAGATAGCTAGTACAATGGGATGACATTCAAGATTCAAAATAAGCTTGACAAGAAGGAATAACAGGCTAAATTTAAAAAGCTGAAAAGAAAGAGAGCAACTTAAAGACTTATACCAGGTTCTAAAACACAACTATGCAAGTAACAAATGGATGAACACAGAAGCAGAGTGAAAGTCTTAGGGATTTCAACTATAAGCTCAACATAAGTCAACAGAGTGATTGCAGCTGTCAAAAAAGAAAAGGAAAAAAAAAAGCTAACTTAATCTTGGCCTGCATGAGTAGTAGCATAGGGTCCAGGACAAAGAAAGTCATTGACCCCACTCCTCTGTACTGATCAGAACATGTACCTGAAATAGTACATTTCATTCTAGATGCCAATCTTTAAAGAGATATTAATGAACTGAAGTATGAACAGGACAGATCAGAATAACCAGAATGATGAGTAGATCTTAAAACTGCCATGACAATAATAGCAGTAAAGGAACGGCAGATGTTTAGCACAGAGAAGACAAGACTTAGTAGAGGAAACCAACAACTACTGTTTTCAAATATAAAGGGTTGTCAAGTATCAGAGCTGCCCAACAATGGAAGAGATCGTCTCCGGAGCAATATCCTCAAATAATGAAGTGTTCAATCACAGACCTAGACAATAACTTGGTGGGGATATTGAGAGAGATTCAAAACCCTGGGATAATTCCTAGGTCTCTCTGCTAAAAAAGTCCAAAAGCTACGACATTCCAGTGCAATAAGTATTCCTAGTGCCCAGATCTTGGTTTCTTAATATCATTCCTCACTTAAGGGAGGCAGAGCTCCCTGGAGAAATAGCTGATTCCAGGGCAAGGGCAGAGAAAATACAAGATAAGCCTGAAGTATTCTGTTGTCCCAGAGTGTAAAGTGCTAAAAAATGTTGGGGACATGTCAGTGGACACAGAAATCAGCTTAAAGGGACTCCCACTGGCCAAATCTGGGCCAATTTAAGCATCAAACTGAATAATGACAGTAAAACATTATAACCAATGCAATAAATAAGAATCCATATATCCATACTGACAATCAATCAACCAATCAATACATAAGGTAAAGGGGAAGCTCTTCTTTAAAGTAGAATGCCAACTAATAGATGTAGAACTAGAGATGTATTTAGAAAATCACCGTTTTTCAAACATCATAGTAATAACTGATTCAGACAAGAATCAATGAATGTTAAAAACTATTGGGTGAAAGTTTGATGAGGAACAAGACATTTATACAGCCTCAAAGTAATAAGTTTTAAAAAGCTTCAAAGGGGCCGCCCGGTGGCGCAGCAGTTAAGTGCACTTGCTCCACTTTGGCGGCCCGGGATTTGCAGGTTCAGATCCCAGGTGTGCACCAACCCACCACTTGTCAAGCCATGCTGTGGCAGTGTCCCATATAAAGTAGAGGAAGATGGGCACAGATGTTATCCCAGGGCCAATCTTCCTTAGCAAAAAGAGGAGGATTGGCATCAGATGTTAGCTCAGGGCTGATCTTCCTCTCACACACACAAAAAATACTCCGAATGATAAAAAAAGGGAAAACTATATTAAATATTTTCTAAAGTTCCAACATGACTATCAGCAGGAGCCAAATTCTGACACCAAAGCTTTCAGCAAAGGAGACAATCATGTTAAAGAACTTTTACAAGACTTGGAAAAGTTATTAAGAGACCAAAAATAGTCTTTCTGTAACAGAAAAGACATGGTATTTTGTGTCACATAGATCAGGATTCAAATTCTTGTTCTGCCACTTATTATTTGTATGACCTTGGGCAAGTCACTTAGCTTTTCTCAGCCTCAATTTCTTAAGGTTGTAAAGTAAAGACAATACTACCTATTTCCCTAGTTACACACACACACACACACACACACACACACACACACACACACACACCTCCCTAACATACAAAGAGCTTTTATAAATCATTACATATCAACATGAAAAAGACAAACACTCCAGTAGAAAAATGGGCGAAGGATAAAAACAGGCAATTTATGGAAAATTGTATACAGATAATCAATAAATACAGTTTGTGAAAATATGTTTTTTTTGGTGTGTGTGTGTGAGGAAGATCAGCCCTGAGCTAACATCCATGCCAATCTTCCTCTTTTTGCTGAGGAAGACTGGCCCTGGACTAACATCCATGCCTATCTTCTTCCACTTTATGTGGGACGCCGCCACAGCACGGCCTGACAAGCGGTGCATCGGTGCATGCCTAGGATCTGAACCTGGGCCGCTAGCAGCGGAGCGCATGCACTTAACCACTATGCCATGGGGCCGGCCTCGTGAAAATATGCTTAACCTCACCACTAGTCAAAGAAATGGCAATAAAACTGAAATACAATTTTTAACTTATGAGATTGGCAAAGAATAAAAACATTGATAAAACCCAGTGCTGATAAAAGTATGAGAAAATGTATTACTGGTGATAATGCAAACTGGTACAACCTTTCTAGAAGGCATTTGATAATATCTATCAAAACTGATCCAGTAGACCTTGAGATTATTATGCTAAGCAAAATAAGTCAGAGGGAGAAAGTCAAACACCCTATGATCTCACTCATAAGTAGAAGATAAAAACAACAACAAACAATCACATAGAAACAGAGATTGGATTGGTGGTTACCAGAACGGAAGGGGGGAGGGAGGAGGGTGAAAGGGGTGACTAGGCACATGTGTGTGGTGATGGACTGTAATTAGTCTTTGGGTGGTGAACATGATGTAATCTATGCAGAAATAGAAGTATAATGATGTACACCTGAAATTTATATAATGTTACAAACCAATGTTACTGCAATAAAAAATAAATAAATAAATAAATAAATAAATAAATAAATAAATAATTTTAAAAACCTGATCCAGGAACTTCTATACTGAAAGCTACAAAACATTGCTAAGAGAATTTTTAAAGACCTAAATAAATGGATATACCATGTTCATAAATTGGAAGACTCAATATTGTTAAGATGTCAGTCCTCTCCAAATTCATCTATAGATTTAATACAACTGTAATCCTAATTCCACCAGGTTTTTAAATAGAAATTGACAAGCTGATTTTAAAACATACATGAAAATGCAAATGACCTAAAATATCCAAAGCAGTCTTGAAAAAGAATAACAAAGTTGGAAGACCTATATTCCTGACTTGAAGATTTACTATAAAGCTACAGTACTTGATAGACAAATAGGTCAATGGAACAGAATAGAGAGTCCTATACATATAAAATCATTTTATTTTTGACAAAGCAGTACTGAATTGGGGAAAGGAAAAGTCTTTCAACAAATGGTGCTGGAATAACTGGATATCAATACAGAAAAAATAAACCTCATCCCCAACCCCACACCATACACAAAATCTAATTGAATGTCAATTATACCTCAATAAAGCTGAGATTAAAAAACATAACTGAAGATGGATCATGGAACTAAACAATAAAAGATAACTGTTAAAACTATAAAGCTTCCGGAAGAAAACCCAGGAGAGGATCTTTGAGACTTGAAAATAGACAAAGGTTTCTTAGAAAGAACACAGAAAAAGAATAACCATAAAAGAAAAAATGATAAACTAGACTTCACCAAATTAAAAAACCTGTTCATCAAAAATCACTATTAAGAAAGTGAATAGGCAAGTGACAGACTAGGAGGAAATATTTGCAAAACATATCTGACAAAGGACTTGTAACCAGAATATATAAAGAACTCCTACAATTAAATAATAAAAAAGACAAGCAATCCACTTTGAAAATGGGGAAAAGACTAGAACAGACAGTTCACAAAGAAAGATGTATGAATGGTCAATAAGAACATGAAAAAGTGCTTGACATCATTAAGTTATCAGGGAAATGCATATTAAAACTACAATGAGATACTACTATACACCAGAATGGCTAAAATTTAAAAGACTGATCATACCAAGTGCTAGAGAAGATGAAGAGAAAGTGGAATTCTTATACATTGCTGATGTGAATATAAAATGGTACAACCACTTTAGAGAAGTTTCTTATAAATTTAAATATACATCTACCCTATAGTCTAGAAATTCCATTTATAGGTATTTACCCAAAAAAAAAGAAAGCATATGCTTACAAAAAGACTTGTACGAGAATGTTCATTACAGCTTTAGTCATAATAGCCCAAAACTGTAAACAATCCAAATGTTCATCAATAACAGAAAGGATAAACTGTGGTATAGTCATACAATGGAATACTACTCAGTAATGAAAAGGAGAAAACTTGATATGTGCAATAACATGGATAAATTTCAAAAACATTATGCTGACCAAAAGAAGCATTACACAAAAACTGTTCCTTATGAGCTATAGATTTTGAAGTAAATGTTGGTTAATAAATACATTAACAAGTAATACATTTCACTTTAAGGAGAGAATCAGACAAGTAAACAAAGATGCATAGGTAAGAATGTTCATCACAAGAGCTTATAATAGCAAAAAACTGAAAACAATCTAAATGTCTATTAAGAGAAAATTAAATAAAATTATATTATCTATATACACTGGAATGCTACATAGCCATTTAAAATGATAGTATAACATACTGCTGAGTGCAAACAAAATGGATTACATAACAGCATGAAATAAAGAACAAGAAATTGCTCACCTATCATGTTGGTAAGGATGAAAAATGATTGATAATACCCAATATTGGCAAGTATATGGGAAAATATACTTTCATACCCTATTGATAGGAGTGTAAATTGGTAGAATCTAGAAGGCTATATGACTGTACCATTAAAATTCTAATGTGCATACTGTTTCACACAGTACATTTCTAAAAATTTATCCTATGGATATACAGAAATACTCAGAAATAGACACACAGATATGTGTACAAAGAACATAACATTATTTGTAACAGTCAAATATTAGAACAACCCAAATGCCTATCAGTGGGTTTGGCTAAATAAAATGATGGTCCATGTATACAATGGAACACCATGCAGCTGTTAAAATGAATTAGTTAGCCTAGAATCAGAAAGTAGAACGGTGGTTACCAGAGGCTGAGGGGTGGAGGAAAAAAGGAGATATTGATCAAAGGGTACAAACTCTCAGTTATAAGATGAATAAGTTCTGGAAACCTAATGTACAGCATGGTGATGGTAGATAATAATAATGTATTATATACTGGAAATTTGCCAAGAGAGCAGATCTCAAGTGTTCTCACTACTTAAAAAAAGGTAATTATGGGAGGTATGTTAAATAGTTTGTCGTAATCATTTCACAATGTATACAAACTTCAAAACATATAGCAAAACATCACATTGTACACCTTATATACAGTGTTTATTTGTCAAAATAAAAAAATAATTTTTTAAATGAATGAATTAAGACCCCAAATAGCCAAAGCAATCCTGAGAGAGAAGAACAAAGCTGGAGGTACCACACTTCCTGATTTCAAACTGTATTACAAAGCTATAGTAATCAAAACAGTATGGTATTGGCATAAAAACAGATACATCGATCAATGGAACAGAATAGAGAGCCCAGAAACAAACTCATACATAATATGGTCAATTAATTTATGACAAAGGAGCCAAGAATACACAATGGGGAAAGAAGAGTCTCTTTAATAAATGGTGCTAGGAAAACTGGACAGCCACATGCAAAAGAATGAAACTGGACCACTATCTTACACCATACACAAAAACTAACTCAAAATGGATTAATGACTTGAATGTAAAACGCAAAACCATAAAACTCCTAGAAGAAAACATAGGCAATAAGCTTCTTGACATCAGTCTTGGAGATGATTTTTTGGATTTGACAGCAAAAGCAAAGGCAACAAAAGCAAAAATAAATATGTGAGACTACATCAAACTAAAAAGCTTCTGCATGATAAAGGAAACCATCAACAAAATGAAAAGGCAACCTACTGAATGGGAGAAAATATTTGCAAATCATACATCTTATATAAGGGGTTAACATCCAAGATATATAAAGAACTCATACAACTCAATAGCAAAGAAAACAATCAATCAATTAAAAAAAGGGGCAGAGGATCTGAATAGACATTTTTTTCCAAAGAAGACATATAGATGGCCAAGAGGTACATGAAAAGATGCTCAACATCACTAATCGTCAGGGAAATGCAAATCAAAACCACAATGAGATATCACCTCACACCTGTTAGAATGGCTATTATCAAAAAGACAAGAAATAACAAGTGTTGGTGAGGATGTGGAGAAAAGAGAACCCTTGTGCACTGTTGGTGGGAATGTAAATTGGTACAGCCACTATGGAAAACAGTATGGCAGTTCCTTAAAAAATTAAAAATAGAACTACCATATGATCCAGCAATTCCACTTCTGGTTATTTATTTGAAGAAAATGAAAACACTAACTCAAAAAGATATCTGCACCCCATGTTCACTGCAGCATTATTTACAATAGCCAAGATATGGAAACAACCTAACTGTCCATCAGCGGATAAATGGAAAAAGAGGTGGGAGGGCCGGCCCAGTGGCTTAGCGGTTAAGTGCGCGCGCTCCGCTACTGCCTGCCCGGGTTCGGATCCCGGGCGCGCACCGACGCACTGCTTTTCCAGCCACGCTGAGGCCACGTCCCACATACAGCAACTAGAAGGATGTGCAACTATGACATACAACTATCTACTGGGGCTTTGGGGAAGAAAAAAAAAAAAAACGAGGAGGATTGGCAATAGATGTTAGTGCAGTGCCGGTCTTCCTCACCAAAAAGAGGAGGAGGATTAGCACGGATGTTAGCTCAGGGCTGATCTCCCTCACAAAAAAATAAAAATAAAAAAAAAAGAGGTGGGAGATACAAACATACACACACACACACGCACGCACACACACACATACACACAGGAATATTATTTAGCCATAAAAAAGAATGAAATCTTGCCATCTGTGACAACATGGATGGACCTGGAGGGCATTATGCTAAGTGAAATAAGTCAGAGACAGAGAAAAACAAACCGTATGATCTCACTTACATGTGGAACCTAAAGAAAAAAAACAGGGGCCAGCCTGGTGGTGTAGTGGTTAAGTTTGTGCACTCTGCTTCAGCAGCCCGGGGTTCGTGGTTTCGGATCCCAGGCGTGGACCTATACACCGCTCATCAAGCCATGCTGTGGTGGCGTCCCATATACAAAATAGAGGAAGATTGGCACAAATGTTAGCTCAGGGACAATCTTCCTCAAGCAAAAATATTTAAAAATTTTTAAAAAACCAAGCTCATAGATACAGAGAACAGATTGGTAGCTGCCAGAGGCAGGGGGTAGGGTGTAGGCAAAATGGGTGAAAAGGTACAAACTTCCAGTTATAAAATAAATAACTCATGGGGATGTAACATACAGCATGGTAATTACAGTTAAAAATATTGTATTGTGTATTTGAAAGTTTCTAAGACAGCAAATCTTAAAAGTTCTCATTACAAGAAAAAAATTTTGTAGCTATATATAGTGATGGATGTTAATTAGACTTACTGTGGTGATCATTTCACAATACATACAAATATCGAATCATTGTGTTATACACCTGAAACTAATATAATGTTACATGTCAATTATACCTCAATAAAATATAATTAAAATTTTTAAAAAATGAATGCATTGATGCTATATGTAGTAAAATGACAAAAATGTCCAAAATATATTATACAAAAAAGGAAGTTTCAGAATAGTATATAAAATGTAATGTGTGCCCATTATAAAATTATATAAAAATATATTCACAGACAAAATTCTGGAAGATATACTAAATTCTTAACAGTGGCTATCTCAGAGTGATAGGATTATGAGAGACTTATAATCTGTAGGTAGTAGGTTTATGTTATGAAGCAAATCTTTTATAATACATATTACTTTTAAAATAATAAGAATACATGTTTTGAAAAAGAAAATGGAGGGGTTATGGATCCGAAGGGCAATTAGGGAAGGATTGAGGCAGTGAGAAAGGTGGAAGGATCCAAAGTCGAGGACAGAAAATAAAGTAATGGAATTTTATATTTTCAGTAGAGTAATTCTGGGAAATGACCAAATCCAGGATCAGACGGAGGGATTTTGCTGCAGAAGTAGAGTGGCGGACAAGAGCACTAGGGATGGTCAGGAAACTGTGAAGCTAGGGTGTTGCTTGGCCAGTCAAACCAGCGATCACTCTAATGGGCTAGCAGGTGAAGAGCAGGAGTTTGGGTAGAAGGGAGAATAAGAGCCTGATGCCCAAGTCCTCAAAGAATATAAGGAAATAGAAAAGAAGTCAATAAATGATTATATCAAGAAGGAATGAAAGGTAATACCGTCAGAAGGCATCAGCCTCAAACGAGAATCTTTTAATCTGAGGGTTGAAAGCAATGGTCTGGAAGCAGTGAAGAAGAGTAAAATGATAATGACTTCTCCTGTGAAACAAATAAAAATGACTGACTAAAATGACTAAAAAAGATTAGTAACTCTCCAGTATTGGTAAGGTATACGAATATGGGCACTCTCATGTATGGTTGGTAAGAATGTCCATTAGAATAAACTTTCTAGATAAAAATTTGGCAGTATTTGTGGAATTTTTTAATGTTCATGCCATCTGATTCAGCAGTTCCAATTCCATAAATCTACAAATACATTTACACATACACAAACATATATGTAAGGATATTCACTGTGGCATTGTTTGTAACAGCATAAAAACTGGAAACAACTTAAATGCTCATCGGTAAGGACTGGTTAAATAAATTATGTGAGGCTTTCACTCAAGAGCCATAGCAATAAGGGAAGCATACCCTTAAGGAGAAGAAAGGTATCAGTTAAAGCAAGTAGAGAGAGAATTTGGAGAGGAAATTTAGGTTACAGTGGAGTTTGTTTACAATGGAATCAGTTTTCCAGAAAACATACTGCAAAGAATTGGCAAGAGAGGCAACAGTGGCTGGCTGGATGCGGGTAAGGGAAGGCATGGAAGGGTAGCAGGAAGCCCAACGGGGTTCAAGAAAGAGTGAACAAAAAAGCAAATGATCAAAGAGGCTTGCAGGATAAACTGGCTTTCAGGTTAACTGGACCCTTCACCCTAAAATGCCCATCCCCCACCCTTGAAAGTCCAGGAAACTCCTACTCATTCTTTAAGTCTCAGTCCAAAAATTATCTTTTTGATGAGGCTTTCCCTGATACCCTGTGGTAGTGATGAAAGCCTTCCCTAAAGTCCCATAGAAATTTATACAACCCCTATTATAGGATTTATCACTTCTGATTAGGGGTACTTAACATGAGGTTTATGGATGGGCGTCAAGGAGACTGTCCATGTACCCCTTGAAACTTTATGCAAAATTCTGTGTATATTTGTGCATTTTTTCCTGGGCACAGTTTTTAATCAAATTCTTGTACAATTACTGTAATGTAATTTGTTCATCAAACATTTATTGAGCAACCTACCATATCCCTGGCACTATAAATATAGAGATAAAACAAAAAGGTCCCTACACTCAAAAAGTTTACAGATGAGAAAGAGAGAAGTAAACAAAGGATTACAAAATTGTATAAAACATAAAAGAAGCCCAAATAAAAAGAGAGACATACCATTAATGAAGACCTAAATAAATGGAGAGACATACCATATTCCTGGTTGGGAAATGTAATGTAAATACTGTAAATAATGTAAAGACATCAACTCTCCCCAAATTAAGCTGAAAATTCAACGTAATCTCAACTAAAATCTCAACAAGATCTTTTGTGGAATTTATTGACTGATTCTAAAAATTCTTATGGAAGGAAAAATGAGCTTGATTAGCCTAGAAATGTTTTAAATACAAGCGAAAACTTGCCCTATCAGGTATCAAAACTTATGATAAAGCCATAGTAGTAATTTTAATAGTGATATTGATATTAATATTGATAATGGCATAAAAACCAATGAATACATCAGTGAAACAAAAGAGATGGTCCAGAAACAGACTCATGTGCATAAGGGAGTTTGGTATATGATAAAGGTGGCATTTCGGGCCGGCCCCGTGGCTTAGCGGTTAAGTGTGTGTGCTCCGCTGCTGGCGGCCCGGGTTCGGATCCCGGGCGTGCACCGACGCACCGCTTCTCCGGCCATGCTGAGGCCGCGTCCCACATACAGCAACTAGAAGGATGTGCAGCTATGACATACAACTATCTACTGGGGCTTTGGGGGGGAAAAATAAATAAAATTATTTTAAAAAAAGGTGGCATTTCAAATCATTGGAGAAAGTCAATAAATAGTGTTGGGACGATTAGCACCTCTTTGGAAAAAATTAAGTTGCAGTAATATCTCACACCATTCACAAAAATAAATTCTAGACAGTTTAAAGAATAGAACCTAAAAAATCAACTCAGAAACAACCTGTGTTGGACAAAAATTTCTTAGATATGAAACAAAAAGCATGAGTCATAAAAGAAAAAATTGATAAACTGAACTTCATCAAAATTATGAACTGCTCTTCAAAAGATATCAGTAAGAGAATGAAAAGACAAGCTACAGACTGAGAGGAAATTTTTGCAAATCACATATCTGACAAAAGACTTGTACCCAGAATATATAAGAATTCTCAAAACTCAATAATAACAAAACAAATAATCCAATTTTTAAAAATGGGCAAAAGATTTGAACAGACACTATACCAAAGATGCTCAACATCATTAGTCATTGGGAAAATACAATATAAAACCACAATGAGACACTTTTACACCCCTATTAGAACATCTTTTAAAAAAACCTGACACTGCCAAGTGCTGGGGAACTAGAAGTAACTGGAACTCTTATACATTGCTGAAAGGAATGCAAAATTGTGCAGTCACTTTGGAAAACAGTTTGGCAGTTTCTTATAAAGTTAAACATATATTGACTATACAACCCAGCAATCTCACTCCTAGGCACTCACCCAAGTGAAATGAAAACATGTTCACACAGAAACTTGATGCTGACGTTTACAGTGACTGTATTTGTAATCACCAAACACTGGAAACAACCCAAATGTCCCTCAACTGGGGAATGGGAAAAAAAACTGTGGTACATCCATACATTGGAATCTACTCAGCAATAACAAGGAACAAACTACTAATACAAGCAACAACATGGATACATTTTAAAGGCAGTATGCAGATTGAAAGAAGCCAGTCTCAAAAGGTTATATACTGTATGATTTCATTTATATGACAGTTTTGAAAAGGCAAAAACTATGACAGAAAACAGGCAGTGAGTACTAAGAGGTAGAGGGAAGGAATTGACTATAAAGGGAAATGGGAATTTTTTGAAGTGATGGAACTATTCTATGTCTTGATTGTGGTGGTTGTTACACGACTGTATGCATTTGTCAAAACTTGCAGAAGTGTACACTAAAAAGGGTGAATTTTACCATATGTAAATAATACCTTAATAAAAAATATATAATCCTAACATACACGTGCATACACACACACACACACACACTTAGAAATGTATGAGATGTATGAAACAAAGGGACACAAGGAAACTTTTGGGAGTGATGGACCATGTTCATTATCTTGATTGTGGTGATAGTTTCATGGGTGTGTATGTATGTCAAAACTCATCAAATTATATGCTTTAGGTATGTACAGTTTATTGTACATCAATTATACCTCAATAAATCTGTATTAAAAAAAAGAGAAAGAAACATATGAGAAGAAAATATAAGTGAATATGTTTAAAACTTTGGATGGGCTGGCCCGGTGGCGAGGTGGTTGGGTTCGCATGTTCTGCTTCTGTGGCCCAGGATGCGTGGGTTTGGATCCCGGCCATGGACCTACACACCGCTCATCAAGCCATACTGCGGTGGCATCCCACATACAAAAGTAGAGGAGGACTGGCACAGATGTCAGCTCAGGGACCATCTTCCTCAAGCAAAAAGAGGAAGACTGACAACAGATGTTAGCTCAGGGCCAATCTTCCTCATCAAAAATAAAACCTTAGAGTAGGGACAGCCTTCTTAAGACAAAAAAAGCAAAAGCCATAAAAGAAAAGAATGGTATATTTGACTACATCAAAATGTAAAGTTTCTATTCTAAAGACACTGTAAATAGATACAAAAGAAGGGTAGATTGGGGGAAATATTTGTAACACGTATAGACAATGGATAATTAATATCCAAAATATAAAGAACTCCTACAAATCAATAAGAAAAAACAAACAACCCAATAGAAACATGAGCAAACAATATAACAAGCAACTAATAAAAGAGGGAATGCAAATATTAATATATGAAAGGAGGATACATAAATTGACTAGTAATCAGAGAAATATGAATTAAAACAAGACATCACTTTTTGCCTAACAGATTAACAAAAGTTTAAAAAGACTGACATCAAGTGTTGGCAAGGGTATAGGGAAACAAGTACTCTCACATACTGTTGTTGGAAGTATTCAGCCTTTTGGCAAGCAGTTTTGTACTATCTATTAAAATGTAAAATGTGCATACCCTTCAACCCAGTAATCTATTCTTCATTACCTAACCTAGAGAAACACTTGCATATGTCCACAAAAAGAGTTCATGGGAGGGGCCAGCCCTGGTGGCCTAGTGGTTAAGTTCAGTGTGCTCTGCTTTGGCGGCCTGGGTTCAGTTCCTGACAGGGACCTACACTGCTCTGTTAGCTGCCACGCCGTGCTGGCGGCCCACATACTGAAAAATAGAGGCAGATTGGTACGATGTTAGCTCAGGGCAAATCTTCCTCAGCAAAACAAAAACAAACAAACAAACAAAAAAAGAGTTCATGGGAAAAAACCAAAAAACTAGAAACTATCTCTCAGTGATTCTCAGACCATATGTGG
Source organism: Diceros bicornis minor (assembly GCF_020826845.1). Taxonomy (NCBI): domain Eukaryota; kingdom Metazoa; phylum Chordata; class Mammalia; order Perissodactyla; family Rhinocerotidae; genus Diceros; species Diceros bicornis. The sequence continues at coordinate 64,373,484 of NC_080781.1, forward strand.
AAAACGACCAGATTTTTGGTAAATTTCCAATCTGTTATGGACTGATAGCTTTGTAAAGTAGAGAAAAAAGGAATCACTAGAAAAATGATCATGTACTTGGATGTCAAAGCAATATCAAAGTGCTACAAAAGTTTTTAAATGCTTACTCTCAACTTCTGTACTTATCTCCTTGTTGACAGGTGATAGTTTATGACTGGCACCAGTCTGTGGAGTACAGTTTGAGTAGTACTGATCTAAATGTCCATCAAAAGACAAATGGGACTTGCTACATGATCCAGCAATTCCACTTCTGGATATATACTCAAAAGAATTAGAAGCAAAGACCTGAATGGATATTTGTACACTCATGTTCACAGCAGCATTGTTCACAATAGCCAAAAGGTAGAAGCAACTCAAGTGTTTATCGACAGATAGATGGATAAACAAAATGTGGTATATACATACAATGGAATATTATTCAACCTTAAAAAGGAAGGAAATTCTGACACATGCTACAATACCAATGAACCTTGAAGACACCATGCTAAGTGAAATAATCCAGTCACAAAAAAACAAATTCTATATGATTTCACTAATATGAGGTACATAAAATAGTCAAATTTATAGAAACACAAAGTAGAATGGTGGTTGCCAGGGGCTGGGGGGAGGGGGTAATAGGGAGTTATTGTTTAATGGGTATGGAATTTCAGTTTGGGAAGATGAAAAAAGTCCTGCAGATGGATGGTGGTGATGGTTGCACAACAGTGTAAATGTACTTAATGACACTGAACTGTACACTTAAAAACTGTTAAAATGGGGGGCTGGCCCCGTGGCCGAATGGTTAAATTTCTGCACACTCTGCTTCAGCGGCCCAGGTTCATGGGTTCAGATCCCGGACACAGACCTACACCACTCATCAGCCATGCTGGGGAGGCATCCCTCATACAAAATAGAGGAAGATTGGCACAGATGTTAGCTCAGGGCCACTTTTCCTCAGGCAAAAAGAGGAAGATTGGCAACAGGTGTTAGCTCAGGACCACTCTTCCTCACCAAAAAAAAAAATTGTTAAAATGGTAAATTTTATGTTATGTTTGTTTTACTACAATTAAAGAAAGAGAAATAGGTGGGCAGCCCCATGGCCTAGTGGTTAAGTTTGGTGCGCTCTGCTTCAGCGGCCCAGGTTTGGTTGCCGGGCACAGACCTACACCACTTGTCTGCGGCCATGCTGTGGTGGTGACCCACATACAAAATAGAGGAAGACTGGCACAAATGTTAGCTCAGGGTGAATCTTCCTCAGCAAAAAAATAAATAAAGGGAAATGGGAAATGGTATATGCATACTATAGAATACTATGCAGTGGGTTCTATGTTGGAACCACTGATCTACCTCATTCTCTTAACATATTGCTGAGTAAAAAAGCAAGCTGTGGAACAATATAGAGTATGATTTCATTTATATAGAGAAAAAGAAACAAAAGCTATATTTCTATTTTTAAATGCACAGAAAATAATCTGGAAGAACAAATACCAACCTGATAACATTGGTTCCCTCTGGGACAGGGATCTATATTAGGAGGTTGAAGAGGAGATCTATCTATAATGTCTGACTTAAACAACAAAAACATATTCATGTATTACTTGAAGAATTAAAATGCTTTTTATAAAAAATTAAAAGAATGATGGGCCGGCCCCGTGGCTTGGCGGTTGGGTGCGCGTGCTCCGCTGCTGGCGGCCTGGGTTCGGATCCCGGGTGCGCACCAACGCACCGCTTCTCCGGCCATGCTGAGGCCGCGGCCCACGTGCAGCAACTAGAGGGATGTGCAGCTATAACATACAACTATCTACTGGGGCTTTGGGGGAAAAAAATAAATAAATAAAATTATTAAAAAAAAATTAAAAGAAGGAGTCAACTACAGAAAATATATAGTATGGTAAGTAAAGAAGGCACAGATGCTGTGGGGATACAGAGGCATACCAGAAAGCACAGGTGCTATAAACATATAGAGGGGTACCTAATCCCAGCCTGGGAAAAACAAGGAAGGCTTGCCAGAGGAAGTAGAAAGGAAAGCCTGAAATGAGTCTTGAAAGACGAGTAGAAAGTAGCCAAGAAAAATGTGAGTGGGAACAAAAAGATGGAGAGGGTATTATAGGCAGAGGGAATTGTATGTGTGAAGGAGTGGAGGTATGAAAGAACATAGCTTTCTCTGGGAACTGGAAATAGTTCACCAGGCTTGAAGCACAGAATCTATGTAGATAAGTATAGGATTTGGCTTTTACACTGAAAACAATAGGGAATTTTTAAAGCTTATAGGAGTCACTGTAAGTTTTAGAAAGATCACTCTGGCTACAGTGCAGAAAACCAATTGAACAGTAGTTGTCAACACAAAAAGGCCACTTTGAAAGCTACTTTAGTAATCCAGACGAGAAATGATAAAAGGGGGTAGGAGTTGATGAAGGGGGGCAGGCAAGGAACAACAGAGGATTGTTTGATATTGGACATTTTAAGTTTGAAAAGGATTTCCAAGTGGACCTATTCAATATGGAGTTGGACTATACAGGTCTGGAACTTGGGAGAGAGGTCTGATAAGAACCACACATTTGGGAATCAAGTTACTGAAACCAGGAGAATTCAAAGTCTCTTTTGTATCATAAGCCTCACCCTCTCAACTGGCTCCTTTATGTCAACATTTAAGTAGACTCCAGGCTCTCTCAACTTTAAGGGGAAAAAATCCTTTCTCAACTCCATCTTGCCATTCTCTACTTTATAGAAATATTTTGAAAGTTCTTTTTTTTTTTTTTTTAGTGAGGAAGATCAGCCCTGAGCTAACATCCATGCTAATTCTCCTCTTTTTGCTGAGGAAGATTGGCTCTGAGCTAACATCTATTGCCAATCCTCCTCCTTTCCCCCCCCCCCCGAAAGCCCCAGCAGATAGTTGTATGTCATAGTTGCACATCCTTCTAGTTGCTGTATGCAGGACGTGGCCTCAGCATGGCCGGAGAAGCGGTGCGTTGGTGTGCGCCCAGGATCCGAACCCGGGCCGCCAGTAGTGGAGCGCGCGCACTTAACCTCTAAGCCATGGGGCTGGCCCTGAAAATTCTTGAATGAGCTGTGTACTCAATGTTTTTCCCACTTCCCATCACTCCACGAAAATAGCTATTGCAAAGGTCACTAAATCTAAGAGATGCCTTTCAATCCTCATCTTACTTTGGTCTCTCAGCAGCATTTGATACAGTATTAAATGTACCCCTTCCTTCCTTCCTTCCTTCTGTTAATACTGTATTCCCTTGGCTTTCATGACACCTCACCCTTCTGGTTTTCCTCCTACATCTCTTCCTATTCCTCAGCTTCCTCTGTGAGCTTCTCTTCTTCTACCTCCTACTTCCTCCATAATCCAACCAAAGGCAGATAAAATATAATTGGAAAATTATTACAGAAGGATTACAAATTTTATTGCAGATAATCCTGCAAGCCTAACACAAAGATACTCCTCTCCCCACTATGAATCAATATCAAATGAATAAGCATAGCCTTCTGCTGAATTAACACACTGTGGTAGGCTAAATAGCAAAAGATGTCCACATCCTAATCCCCAGAACCTATGAATATTTCACCTTTATGTGGCAAAAGAGACTTTGCAGAAGGAAAAAAAAAAAGACTTTGCAGATATGATTAAGTTAAAGATCCTGAGATAGGGAGATTATCCTGGATTATTCTGGTGGCCTCAACATAATCACAAGTGTTCTTATAAGTGAAAGGGGGAGGGAGGAGAGTCAGAGAAAGAGATGTGAAGACTGTAGTACAAGTAGGAGTGGAGACTGCTGACTTTGAAGATGGAAGGGGACCATGAGCCAAGGAATGCAGATAGCCTCTAAAAGCTGGAAAAGACAAGGAATAGATTCTCCCCTAGAGCCTCTAGAAGGAACACAGACCTACCAACACGTTGATTTTAGCCGCATAAGACCTATTTTGGACTTCTGACATCCAGAGCTGTAAGATGATAAATCTGTGTTATTTTAAGCCACTAAGTTTGTGGTAATTTGTTACAGCAGCAACAGGAAATGAATATACCCACTTTAAAAGGAAAAAAATAAAGGAACAAACTGGATCCTAAGGAAAAGATGGTTGGCCCCAAGAAAACTTTTAGGACTTCCCACTATGACAAGAAAAGGCTCAAGGAACCTTTTCTCCAGAGTAAGTCTAGAGAGATCACCTAGTGATTTTTCTGCTATCTTACCTTAAGGGCTGTTTATCTGGATGGGCTAGGTGACTTTCTCACTCCCATTCTCCAGAACATACCTGGAATTAGGTCTGATTCTTCCCTCACCTCTTGGTCAACCCAGATGAGGATTTTTCCAGGAAGATGTTAAACTCACCTATAGGCCACCTCTTCCCAGCATGAGGGTGGAGACCAGGAAAGAGCCAGTGCTACATAGGAAGTTCTCACTGATTAGCAGATGAGAGCTGGGTGTGGGGATGCTGGGCTCTAAATGGGATCCCTCTTCACAGGAAATGTCCCCCTTATCAGGTGTGTCCCACTGAATGCAGCCAACTACTGAGGCTGGAAAACATCATGGACAAGACTTCAGTCGAGGAGCCCTGGAAATTAACAATCCTAAATTCTCTCTATTCTCTGCTGAGTTCCAAGCCAGACAATCCTTTGAAAACAAAGAACAAAAATATATAGGTCACTCACACTATCCACAAAAATAAATCCTAGCTGGATTAAAGATGTAAGCACAGAAATCACTACACAAGTATTAGAAAACACAGAAGAATGTTAACGACCTTGGCATATGGAAGACCTTATTAAACAAAACACAAAAATCAAAAGCCAAGCAAGAAAAGACTGATAAATCTGACCTCAAAACTTAAAACTTCTATTCAATAAAACATACCACAAACAAAGTGAAAAGGCAAGAGAGGGGCCGGCCCGGTGGCGTAGCGGTTAAGTGCTCGCGCTCAGCTGCTGGCGGCCAGGTTCGGGTCCCAGGCACGCACCGACGCACCGCTTGTCAGGCCATGCTGTGGCAGCGGCCCACATAAAGTGAAGGAAGATGGGCACAGATGTTAGCTCAGGGCCAGTCTTCCTCAGCAAAAAGAGGAGGATTGGTATGGATGTTAGCTCAAGGCTGATCTTCCCCACACACACAAAAAAAGTTATTTTTCATTTAAAAATATTATTTATGTTAACACATAATGGGCTTATTGCTGTTACTTTTAATGAATAAATATTTTAAAAATTTCTCACTTTTGGGGCCGGCCCGGTGGCGCAAGCGGTTAAGCGCGCGCGCTCCGCTGCGGCGGCCCGGGGTTCGCTGGTTCGGATCCCGGGCGTGCACCGATGCACTGCTTGGTAAGCCATGCTGTGGCGGCGTCCCATATAAAGTGGAGGAAGATGGGCACCGATGTTAGCCCAGGGCCGTCTTCCTCAGCAAAAAAAAGAGGAGGATTGGCGGATGTTAGCTCAAGGCTGATCTTCCCCACACACACAAAAAAAGTTATTTTTCATTTAAAAATATTATTTATGTTAACACATAATGGGCTTATTGCTGTTACTTTTAATGAATAAATATTTTAAAAATTTCTCACTTTTGGGGCCGGCCCGGTGGCGCAAGCGGTTAAGCGCGCGTGCTCCGCTGCGGCGGCCCGGGGTTCGCTGGTTCGGATCCCGGGCGTGCACCGATGCACTGCTTGGTAAGCCATGCTGTGGCGGCGTCCCATATAAAGTGGAGGAAGATGGGCACCGATGTTAGCCCAGGGCCGTCTTCCTCAGCAAAAAAAAGAGGAGGATTGGCGGATGTTAGCTCAAGGCTGATCTTCCCCACACACACAAAAAAAGTTATTTTTCATTTAAAAATATTATTTATGTTAACACATAATGGGCTTATTGCTGTTACTTTTCATGAATAAATATTTTAAAAATTTCTCACTTTTGGGGCCGGCCCGGTGGCGCAAGCGGTTAAGTGCGCGCGCTCCGCTGCGGCGGCCCGGGGTTCGCTGGTTCGGATCCCGGGCGTGCACCGATGCACTGCTTGGTAAGCCATGCTGTGGCGGCGTCCCATATAAAGTGGAGGAAGATGGGCACCGATGTTAGCCCAGGGCCGTCTTCCTCAGCAAAAAAAAAGAGGAGGATTGGCGGATGTTAGCTCAGGGCTGATCTCCTCACAAAAAAAAAAAAAAAAAAAAAAAAATTTCTCACTTTTAATATCTAATACATTGAATAGTGATAGATATAAACCCACACAAATTCTTTTAGGAGTGTAAAGGGGTCCTGAGATCAAAAAGTCTGAGAACCACTGCCCTAGAGAAAATCTGACAAGGAGTCATGCTCAGAAATATTTATAGCAGTACTGCTTGTAAAAGCAAAAGGGAAAATCTAGTAGTCTATCAATAAGGAACAGTTAAATAAACCATTTTATAGCCATACTATGGCATATATTATGTCACATTTAAAAAAAAAATAAAGTAAATCTAGATGTAGCGAAATAAAAGTTCCAAAAACACTGAATGAAAAAACCTGCAGGGTATGTACAGTATGGTATTCTTTTTCTAGAAATAAAAACACAACACAATATATTTTCTGAAAAAGACCTGTTAATGTTACCAGGATACATAACAAACTGTTACCAGTTTTTTTCCCCTTTGGGAAGGAGAAAAGAGGACTAGGATTGTGGGTAATGCCCAAAGGCTACTTTAGCCCCATCCATGTGTAATATTCTGAGTTTTTGTTTTACAAGGAGAATGTACTAGTGTAACTAAAGATAATTAGGAAAGAGGAATAAAGCAAGGAGGTCAAACGCACTGGCATTGAAGAAGAAAGGAGGATTAGCTCTGAGTCCAGACTGAGAGGGCCAACGTATTTGCTGCAGTGGTTCTGGAGTTGATGAGTCTAGGCAGGAGCCACGAGGGGTGAAATCAGGCGATGGAGGGAATGGCTGGCCTAAATGGTGGTGGCCACCTGGATGGCAGAACTTTCTAGGTCAGATACCTCCTTCTCCCTTCCCGGGACTTAATACTCCCTTCACGGCTGCAGAGCTCAGCCTCTCCCGCTTCCGCCGTCATGAACCTCGCCCTGATGCCCGCAAACTCTTGCCTCATTCTCGGTCCCCAATCCCCACTCCCTGGGCCCAGACCCATGACCTCAGCGGCCACATCAGAGGCAGAGCTCTGGGCTGGCGGTGGTGGAAGGAGACGTGCAGGCTAAGGCAGGGCCTCCCTAAGCGCCAGACAAGGAGACTACAGCCTGAGTCGCCACAGCACACCCGGAGACACTCTGAGACGCCAGAAGCGTGACGGGGGTGGCGGGATAGAGGATAGCCAGGTTGCGGAAGGGCGCAGTTACCAAACAAACCGCACAAGCTCCGAGGCAACCCGCTGACTCTTCCAGTGGCCGTAGGGCAGGCTTCGCTTTCGAAAGCAGCGCCACCGAGTTCCCATTGGTTTTCTATTCCAGCCAACCAGCAGGCCTCCGTATGGCCCACCCCCCGATAAAGAGGCCAATCAGAAGAGGGCATATGCTTTCCATTGCGTAGGACCAACTAAAAGCTTGCTCATTTCTGACTGACACGTGGACAGCCAACCACAAGAGCTGAGGCCTGGTGATTCGGCCTCCTATTTCAGTCACCTTCTCGAGCTAGGTCCCTTGTCCTTGTCCGTCCCTGCCTGGCATCTAAGGTTTGGATCTGAGAGGAATAACCAAAAATGGAGTCCAAGCTGGAGAGACGGTGGCCCAAGAAGCAAAGTAACATTTCCCCGAGTTTTCAAGGAGGTTGGCCCTGAGGTCAGATAAAGCTACCAGGCTAATTGCTTCATTTTCCCCCACAGGCGGATGGGAAGAAACCTAGGGCTTTTAAGAGTGTTGGTTTATCTACAGTGAGGAGTGGTAGGGATGCTCAATTAGCAGCAATAAATACTGCTTCTAGAACAACTAACATGAGATGTGCGGGGAAATTTTTAAAAACCTGATAGTGGTTTTATTACAAGTAATATGTACCAGAAAATGCAAATTAAAACTAAGAAAAACCATTTTCACCAAGTAGTTTGCATAATTATCAGTTGTTTAATAGTTGGCCACTTTTGGCAAAGAAACTTTCTGTGGGGAAACAAATTCTCATTTGCTGTAAGTGGGAGCCTATTTTTTTTATTTTATTATTTTTTGTGTGTGTGAGGAAGATCAGCCCTGAGCTAACATCCATGCTAATCCTCCTCCTTTTTTTCCCCAAAGCCCCAGTAGATAGTTGTATGTCATAGTTGCACATCCTTCTAGTTGCTGTATGTGGGATGCGGCCTCAGCATGGCCAGAGAAGTGGTGCATCGGTGCATGCCTGGGATCCGAACCCGGGGCCGCCAGTAGCGGAACGCGCACACTTAACCGCTAAGCCATGGGGTCGGCCCTGTAAGTGGGAGCCTAAACTGCACTCTGTAAGAAGGCAACTTAGTAGTACCTATCAAAATGTAAAATGTACACATCCTTTGACCCAGCAATTCCTTCTCTCAAAATCTATCCTACAGAAATACTTAAATACATGAGCAAGGTTTTATGTAGCATTACTTGTAACAGTGAATGATTGGAGACAAATTTCCATCAATAAGTGAATCATTAAACTGTGATACAACCATACCATACTATAAAATGTTATGCCACTATTTTTTTAAATGAGGTAAATGTCCATGTACTAATATGAGAAGTCCACAATACATTGCAAAGTGAAAAAATTAAATCGCAAAATAGTACATATAACAGCCCATTTTGTTTCTTAAAAAACTATATACAAGGGCCAGCCCCGTGGCTTAGCGGTTAAGTGCATGCGTTCCGCTACTGGTGGCCCGGGTTAGGATCCCGGGCACCCACCGATGCACCACTTCTCCGGTCATGCTGAGGCCGCGTCCCACATACAGCAACTAGAAGGATGTGCAACTATGACATACAACTATCTACTGGGGCTTTAGGGGGGAAAAAAAAAAAGGAGGAGGATTGGTAATAGATGTTAGCTCAAGAGCCGGTCTTCCTCAGCAAAAAGAGGAGGATTAGCATGGATGTTAGCTCAGGGCTGATCTTCCTCACAAAAACAAAAAAAACACACACAAAAAAAACCTATATTCAAGTGTGTGAGTGTTCATACATATATATGTGTGTATGAATATATGTATATTCATATATGTATATAGTCATATACATATATTTGTGCATAGAAAAAGGTCTGGGAAGACACCCAATTAAGTTATTCTTGGAGAATGGGAGTAGGGAGAGGGAACAAGAAGAAATCTTTCACTTTTTACACATTTATATTTTGTCAACTACCATTACTTTTGAATTTTTATCACCACAATGAAACATTTTAACAAAATAGGCACTTTTGTAATCAGAACAATCAACAAAATTATAATTTATATATTTCAAATAAGAATAATTCCATATAGGTATTTCATTTACAATTTTCAGCTACAAGACCTAAGGTAAAATTAGGACAACCGTAAATCAAATCACCATCGCGTTTCAATGGGGTACTCATCACTTGATACAACAGGATGTGGGCAAACAAAACCTAATCAGGATAAGTGAAGAGCCATTCATTTCTGGGAGAGAAAACTAAACACACTATAGCAAACTCTATCATATGGGAAAAACTGTGCTTTCACCTTTTTGGTGGCATCACCTCCAGGGTTTACTCAACTCCTTGGCAAAGGGTGGAAATCATAAAAATTAGAGATTTAAGATACCTCAGATATCATTTAGCCAAATCCCCTCATTTTATAGTTGAGAAAACAGGCCCAGAGTAGCAAAGCAATTTGCCTAAGGTGCCAAAGCCAGCTAATAGCATAGCCAGCTCCAGAACCCAGGTTTCTATTCCAGGCCTAGTACTCTTTCTACTTTTCAGATCCTCCTGCGTCTTCATTCCGATGACATATTAGGAAATATTTTTTTTAAGTCTTATGAATATTAGACACCTCTATATTTAAATTTTAGAAAAATGCACAACAAAATAAAAATGTATATCCCTATATACCTCCATTAGTACAGATGATCAAAAGTTGACTGTATTTGGATAAAAGGTATTATTGGTATAATAATATAACATTTTCTCGAAAAGTAATGCATAAATTTCTGTGGATCTAACTGTATTTTACTGTTCACTTAAGAATTGTTTTATCTAATATCTGGTTGATCTTCAATTGGCAATGCCTCTTAATCCTTCACCTTCAGTTTCTCTATATCAAGTAGTTGATGATCTATATACAAACACTTAAAACCACCATAGGAAGCACCTATTTAAAGGAAGCCTGCAGAGATTTAAAGAATCCCTTTGTACTGTTAATAATTAGCCCAGTTTGTTTGTAAGGAATGAGTTTTCTGTTCTCAAAGCATAGATAGATAGATAGATAGATAGATAGATAGATAGATAGACAGACAGACAGACAGACAGAGACAGACAGAGACAAATAGGCAGGCAGACAGGAGAGAAAATAAAGTTAAAATAGGGAACAATTATTTTTTTGTACAAGCAAGGCAAAAAAAAAAAAGAAAGATAAGAGGAATGAGGGGTGGTGGGTAGTTGGAGAGTAGCAGAGAAGCTAAATTAGTCACAAAGTGTTTATATGTTAAAAGTAAACTTGAATAGTACGATGTATAAATGAACTAAAAACCACCTAACCTTCAGGCTATAATTAAAGTAGTATCCTGTTTTAGACTCTATGACTTAGAGACATGTGAGGACCTTAGAGAGATTTCAGAATAATAAAGATAAAAGGGTTAAAAAATGAGCCAAGTGAGGACAAATTAGAACTGTTATTGTGTCTAAGAAGAGAAGATCAGGGGTGACTCAACAGTCCTCAAGGATATGAAGAAATACCCACTTCAGTGAGCAGCTGGTCTACATTTTCACAGCAGAAAGTAATTTTATTTAAATTATTACAGCATATATTTGAAGATACAAGTGTTTCACCTAGGATATCTCATCAAACAAATACTCCAGAGAAGCCCGTATGCTGTCCACCTCTCCTACCCTTTACTAGCTCAACTACTCATCTCAAAGAATGGGTCAAAGGGTAGATAAAGCATCTTTGGAATGTGAAGATTCAGACTTCTTTTGGGTCTAGCTACTATGATCAAAATTTTTTATTAGCCTCTGTCCCCCAGGTCCCAGTGTAAGGTTTAGCTGCTTCTGTGCTATGGATAAAGGGATTAATTAGTAGTAAACATCTAGATGCATGCACAAACTTGAATTCCTTATAAAAGTATGCTTCTTCTCAGTGTTGATGGTTAAGAGGGCTTGGATTCAGGGTTCTTTCGGGATCCAATTACTGTGCTAAAATGGCCCATTTGACTCCAAAGAGAGGGAATTTGCCTAACCTGATAGTAAAAAAAAAGACTGGACAACTAACCAGATGTGCCAGGACCTCTTATTTTGTCTCTAGCGTTTTCTTGTCTTGGACAGACATCTGAACTAAAGTATAAGAAGCATAAGGTCGGGGCAGCCCCGTGGCATAGCAGTTAAGTGTGCATGCTCTGCTGCTGGCAGCCCGGGTTCGGATCCTGGGCGCGCACCTACACACTGCTCCTCAAGCTGTGGTGGTGTCCCATATAAAGTGGAATAAGATGGGCACAGATGTTAGCCCAGGGCCAGTCTTCCTCAGCAAAAAGAGGAGGATTGGCACATATGTTAGCTCAGGGCTGATCTTCCTCATAAAAAAAAAAAAAAAGAAGTGTAAGGTCTCTGAAGAAAGAGAATGTAATCATATTTTATTTGTACCAGGACCACCCCACCCCATCCCCAGCCCAGCTTTTATCATAAGGCTGGGCACACAGAAGGCTATTAATTAGTACTTGTTAAATGAATGTCATCTGTCCAAAATGTTAATATTTTATCTTATAGCTGCTTTTTCTAGTTATTCTCTAATTCATTTTCCAACACTGCAGCCTTTGAAGATTGCATTTCTCTTGTTACTCTTCCTTTTTCCTATCTCACAGAAACATCTATTCTTCCCTATCCCCTCAGATATCTTTAGTCATCTAATTCCTGAACTACCAACACCTCTTAACTTCCTCCATTCAGCCCCCATTCTTCTACTTAGAACCAAGTATCAATGTAAAGTCACCTTAACTCATGTTTTGACCACATCACTTTCTAGACCTTCTTTCCATGCTCAACCACATGATTAAATCTAGCTTTGACTTCTCAAATGACAAGACTCCTACCTCCTCTCATTCCAAACTTTTCCAAAACCCACTTTGTGTAGGAAGCCATTTCAGAACATCTTGGTCAGATGAAAATATCCATTCATCAAAAGTTCTCAGAGTTTACTCATCTTTCTGCCTGCATCAAATCTATTTGAAAGGGGAAAAAAGTCTCAATTGCGGTAAAAAGCCTATGAAAGAAATACTGTTGGTGCTGGCCTGGTGGTGTAGTGGTTAAGTGTGCGCGCTCCACTTTGGCAGCCCAGGGTTCGCAGGTTCGGATCCTGGGCACGCACCAACCCACTGCTTGGAAAGCCATGCTGTGGCGGAGTCCAATATAAAGTAGAGGAAGATGGGCACGGATGTTAGCCCAGGACCAATCTTCCTCAGCAAAAAAGAGGAGGACTGGCATCAGGTGTTAGCTCAGGGGCTAATCTTCCTCACAAAAAAAAAAAAAAAAAGAAATAGTGTTTGTAGGTGCTATGTGAGTGTGTTGAAGGATAAGCACATGCACACACAATTATGTACACATACAGCATATGCATATACATACATACATACACACACACATGCTATAAATATATCCTGCCCAAATTAGCACAAACCCACAAGCTTAAAAACTAAATCTGACCCAAACCCCAGGTACTGAGCTCTATGGCTACTTCCTATAAGCAGATGCATTACCTCTGTGACAAAGTCAATTGTGAGTTGCAAGAAAGATAGGTAAATATCACTACAGGCAGCTAGGATTCTGCTTTTTTTGTTTTAAATTTAAATGCAAAACTTACTTATTACCTCAGGACACTGACCATGTTGTATGATTTCTGCACAATACCCAGAATATCTTAGACGCTAAAAAATACTAAATTTACAACTTAAGCAGGAAAACAGAGGCTTGCTTCACAGTGGTTTAATATGAACAGAGTTGAATATGACATTGTCTGACAGAAGAATGAATAGTTTGCTGAATAAAAGCCCCGAGTCAGGATATATACACAGCAGAAATGGGGCCTCAGGCTCTCAGCATTTGTGCACACTGAAAGAGGCAATCTTTAAAAAAAACAAGTCAATAACAGAGGATACAAATCAAAAAGGCAGCAACAATACCAACATTGGGGAGGTGGGGAAGGGAGCAGAGCCTCTCTCTAGGGGCTGCTCAGCCCCTGGCACAGGCCTAGCAGCTGGAGAGCTGATCCGTCTCAGGGAACTTCAACATTTAGATGGACTCCAAATCCCATGTCAAAATCCAATCCTAATCTCTCCGATCAGGGTCTTATCAGAATCAGTAATCCTTTTCCCCAAGATCCTGTATAGAGAACTCCAATCCTTCCATGATAGGCAAAGAGCCCCCCACTTTTGACCTGAAACCAGAGTTAACTTGCTCCCATCCCACCACCTGGGATAGATCTCAGGGCCCAGCAAACAAACCACTACCTCCCAGACAGAAGCCCAGGAAAATTGCCAGCCTCAAGAAGCTGCTTCAGACTCTAAGATTTGGAAAATCCATACCCAGCTGCTATCCCTAGCTCAACTTCTGGGGAGAAGGCTGGAGTTCCATGGGAAACAAGTGCAGGCAGTTCAAAAACCCTGTGACCAAGCTAGGAAGGGCAGCGACAACTCTTGCCTCCGAGCCCCATTCAACAGCTCAAAGTGCTTAGGAGAAGTCAGAGACTGTGTGGTTCGTTCACGTGCTTCTGCCCCGTGGCAGCACTAAATGGGATGGGGGAAAGGGAGAATGGAAGGAAGCGAGTGGTGATGCCCTTCCCTACCACTGAGAGGTACTTAGAAAATGATCCACTCCCACCCTTCAGGGAGCTACCTGGCAGTGGTGAGCTGCCCCCACCCCCTCAAACCACCAAACCTGCAAAGCTAACTCATAAAGTAGCAAGGGCTTGGGGAGGGAGAACTGCTGGCCCATACTAACTCACCTGCTGGTGAGCAAGAACAGTCAGAGTGGGGAGCCACAAAGGAGAGGGGCTAGGCAACAGGAGCTCCCCTAGTGTCCTATGGCTTTCTTCTGACTCTGAAGCAGCCATGATGATGGGCCCAGAAAACCCACACACCTTGCTCCACACAACAGACTGCTTAGATTCTAGGAAGATTACTGCCATGAAAAGCAACAAGGCAGAAAGTAACAAAAGAAACTGGAAAAAACTGGGAGCAGGCTTAGAGAAAACAAGGAGAGCTTTTGGGTCTCTATCACCTTCCCAAAAAGGAGAAAAATCATGCAAGTAGGAAAGGCAGGGTTTTTCCCTGCTCAGCATTCTTGGTTAAACCTAAGAGTAAGAAAAATCCCCTGGACTTGCAGCATCAGTATGTATCCAAGTGCCTCATCAGCACAAGACCCGCCCCCTCCCCAAGGTTAGCCTTCTGGCATGGGTAAATACCCAAGAAATTGCCTTCCACTCCAATCCCTCCACCCAACCCCCAACCCCAAGCAAAGGGCATCTGCCTGTGGTTTCCCATCTCTCCTCACAGAAGAGGATCCTAGCAGAGTGCCCACGGTGTAGTCAGGTACCAAAGAACACAATGCCAGACAGTCTGTCAGGCCAGGGGATGGGGAGCTAACTTCAGATCAAAGAGAGAAAGAGGCTTAGTGTAAAAATCAATGTCATTTCAGCAGGAAGGTAGAGGGCAAGTGGTGAGAGGGGCTCCTACTGGCGCACCTTCCCGGGGACGTAGTTCCTGTCAATTGCCTCCTCCTGCAGGAACATGTGTAGGCAGCGTTCGTTCTGAGCCAGTGGATGCCCAGCAATTCTATAAAGAGACCAAGATGGTTATCAGTAGTATTTGGGATTAGAGAGAATTTGCAGAGGGATGGGGGTGTGGACAGGGGAGGAAAAGCAAGGTCAGCCCTGAGGTTCGAGCAAGTAGAGGAAGCAGTAGGGTACCACTTCAACCCTAATATTGTAGAGGAGAAGGAGGATAGAGGGGTAGGGAGGGGGAAATCCCTAGACACATCCAACATGCAGTGCTTTCTCAGGCCCTGAGGTACAGGATCAGAATTCTGCTCAAAAGAATGGAGTTTTACTTCCAGTCAGCCCACCACACAATCGGCATCACATCCTATTACCCATTACAAAAGAGGAGACATGAAACATACAGAAAGAGCATGATGGCAAAAGTAGCAAGAGGAGCCGCCAGGACCTTGGCTTACTTGTTAATAAACTGTTCGAGGCCCTGCCTCCTCTCTTCAATGAAGGACTCCTCAAAGATCCCTTCATCTCCTCGAAAAGGGAGCTGCCGCTTCAAGGCTTTCCCAGGCAGTGGTGGTACTACAATCTGCAGGAAGATGCAAAATATCAGCCACATGGGAGAGGACAGAGAGGGAATGAGATGATAAGCACTGTATATCTCATTTTCTATTAGGCATAGGGTCCATCCTATCCCACAGCCAGCAACTTGCAAGAACTGAGACCGTAAGAACAGTCAGGATGGCTCAGGTCAAAAATTAATCCAACTCTGTTTTTGTAGGACAGGTTTACTATCTCAAAAGAAAGGACATAAACTCCAAATATTCCTCACTTTCTTTAACAATCCACTACCATCCAAGAATTTAGCTAGGCCTTTCCTAACACTGTACTTTCCACTTTTAGCACTTAGAGGAGTTAAGTTGTATGACTTTACTAGCCACTAGTCAAGTAATACTTTTTCTTTAAAATTTGTCCTAAACTTACCACTTGCAAGTTTCAAAGGGTATCACCCAGATCAACATATTGGGATTTGGTAGATAGTATGTTCACCCTCTCCATTGCTCTCAAGATTTTATAGACTGTGATCTTAAGCACTCTCAGTCTATGTAGACCTCCTCCTCCAAGGCCGACAGACAGGGAACGATGCCATACCTTACTATCTCGCTCCAGCTCATTTTTTAGCCACTCAAAGTCACTGTAACGTCGTCGTACACAGGACTCCTTCAGCTTGAAGATAGGTAGGTTTGTCTACAGGGAAGAAAGAATGGAAGAAAAGAGATGGTAAGTACTGTGGTGGCCACTTGTCAGAACCACTTGGACAGTCCCAATGAAGAAACAGCTCCTATGGACTATGCTCCTATAACTCTTTCAAAACACCACCAGGTGAATACCAGTCCTTCCCACATCCATCCCTGTCACAGTTGGTGATAAGAAGTCCCTTGCTGCTTAGAATTTATCCTACAAATAGACTTAAGGTTGTATGTAAATATGTACGTACAAAGGTTTTCACTGCATTTTATTATTTGTGATAATAAAATCAAGATGCAGTACAGTATATATAGCTTGCCTCTACTTGTGTTTTAAAAAGGGACATGTATATATGTATATATTTACACTTATGAACAAAATACTTATGAAAAGATACTGGTAACAGTGACTGACTTTGGAGAATAAGATTAGGCAACTGGAATGGGTGGGAGAATCAAATTTTTCATTGTACAATTTGAATTTATCATGTGCATGTATTACATTTTCAATTGAAAAGTGAATTTAAGTTCCCTGTAAAGAACAGGAGATAAGCACCTCCAAGGTATGTCTTCCTCTGCTTTTCCTGTCCAAATCTTCTTCACTCTACAAGTCCCAGCTCAAGTCCCACTTCATCCAGGAAATCTTTCCTGACAACACCAGCTTGATTTATTGGTCTTCCTCTGCTCTGAACACCTATGACACTTATATTTTAGTACTGCCTGACACATTATTGTTTTATGCATCATGTTAGTCTTGCTACCTAACTAAACTATAAATTCACTGAAATCAGGAGCTATGACTACTTCTGCATCTCCCTAAATGCAGACTATACAAGTTACTCAATAAAGACTCAATTGATTATAGAGGCCCTATGTATCTGTTTACCCTCTCCTTATTTAGAAAGTGCAGCAGAAAAAGCAATTACATTAAGTTGGCTTACCATAGCTTGCACCCTGATATAAATCAGCTTATTCCCACATCTTAATCATTGAGAATTTTCCCAAGGCTCTAATGGCAACGTGAGCCCCAGAGAAACAAAAAGCCCTGATCCTCACTCCTGTCTTAATTATTAATTATTAATTAATACATGTATTAATACTGACTATATTTCCTACCAGCCAACTCAGATCAGCAGATGGAAATAAAAGGAACTACTTTCTCTCCTTTTTCCACAACTGCCTCAGGGCGGGAAAAGAGCATCTTAGAGCCATGCTATAGTTTCCCACAGCACTGACTACATCATGCTTTATAGTCCTCAAGACTGGAAATTGTCTTTTCAGGATCCAGTTCTAGGTATAGGTCATCAAAAGCCAAATAACTGGCCAACTTACATTAGTTACAACTCTACTCAGGATCGAGGTCCAAGGAATGTCAATGGGTTGAAGTGGAGTGAGATACGTACATGTGAAGTAATATTTTATCACCTAAACTATCCTTTAGAAGAATAAGAAACTGGAAACAGTGGTTTCTTCGGAAAGGGAACCTCTGGAAGGCAGAGGGAGGGAGGGAGACAGTTTTTACAGTATATCTTTTTTAGTACCTTTTGAATTTTGTACCATGTGCATGTATCAACTATTCAAAATAAACCATTATAGAGAACATTCTCAGAATTCTGCAAGAAATACATATATATATCAAATCATCACATTGTACACCTTGAACTTACACTTACATGATGTTATATGCCAATTATATCTCAATAAAGCTGAGGGAAAAAAATAATCCCGCAAGAAAAAAAAGCCCTTCAGTGTCAGGTTTTCAGATTCTAGGTTTTCACTCGAGTTCATTACAAATACTGTGATCTCCAAACAGTAGAACCTTAACTAGTAGGTTTTTACAGAAGCCAACAGAAGGACCAAAGAAAAGAAAAAAGTGCTGAGTAGATTCTTCCAAGACACAGAGACACCACCCACTGCCATTTTGTGGACTTCCTCCTTTGACTCACAAAAATGCTATTCTTTCCCTACCCCCACAGAATGGTGACAATAACGGCCTTTCATCTCAACACCCAGCCATCTAAGGAAGGGGCTACTATGTACTAGGATAGTCTCCCAGCTCCAACCTACAAATCATATGAGGAAGACAGGACTGTGTAGTACAGGATATAGAGAGTCCTCTGGCTCTGGTCAACACAAAGTCAAGGGAAAGGAGAGAAAGAAGCAAAGTTCAAGTCCACAGGACAAATGACATTTGAAAAATTCCATACACATCATGTGAAGTCACCAGGACACCTCTCCAGACTCCTCATTTCTTGAGGAGGTGGGGGGAGGATTCTTTCCTGAACAAAATGAAAGGGAACAGCTTCAGAAATATTTAGCTATTATACAAAGAAAAAAAGTCAGTGCCATCTGCTTCTACCATACCCAATACCTAACTCTCAAAGCCCATTCTCTGAGTCTCATGCTCCCTGTAACGCCTACATCCATCAAACACTTAAAATAGCAATTTAAAACCAAATGACTGGGCCGGCCCCGTGGCTTAGCGGTTACGTGCATGCGCTCCGCTGCTGGCGGCCCGGGTTCGGATCCCGGGCATGCACCGACGCACCGCTTCTCCAGCCATGCTAAGGTCGTGTCCCACGTACAGCAACTAGAAGGATGTGCAGCTATGACGTACAACTATCTACTGGGGCTTTGGGGAGAAAAATAAATAAATAAAATTATAAAAAAAACCAAATGATTTTACAATTTTTCCCCAAAACAGAGTTCAATAAAAACATTAAAAGCCTATATAGCCATACAAATTAACATAAACAATACAAACTAACTCAAACTTGCGGAACTAGGAACTGCCATCAACCCTATCATCACCATACAATTAGAAATTGTGGAAAAGACAGATGAAAAGCTTAGCGGGTAGACAAATTTTGCACACTAAAGTTTTGCAACTAAGCATTGCCAAAGAGGCAGAAGTGTAGTGGAAAGATTGTGATGGGCTTTGGGGGTCAGACAGACCTGGGTTCAAACACCAGCCCTGCCACTTATTATCTATGTGTACTTGGGCAAGTTACTTAAACTGCATTCCTCCTCAGTTTCCTACCTGCAAAATGGTGTTTTCATAAGGATTTAGAAACTAAAACCTAGTTCAGTGCCTGGCACATTGTAGGCACTAGATGAACAGTCTCTGTTGTTATTAGAATGCCTGAAGTACAGAGCTATTTTATCCATAATCCCTAAGGTTCTTGGGTAATGCATCAAGACAATGTCTCCAAACCTCACAGCAGAGAGTCCTTATACTGAACAAGGTATGCCCAGGCTTCCTCAGGTAAAGTTCTCTACCACGAACAGTTTCCAGCTTTTATCATATTTTGAAGGATCTAATTTCTATTCTTCCCCAAAGAGATGAGTTCAAATAGTTCTTTTTTCTTTTTTTGTGAGGAGGACCAGCCCTGAGCTAACATCCAATGCCAATCCTCCTCTTTTTTTTTTTGCTGAGGAAGACTGGCCCCGGGCTAACATCCGTGCCCATCTTCCTCTCCTTTATATGAGACGCCACCACAGCATGGCTTAACAAGAGGTGCATCGGTGCGTGCCGGGGATCAGAACCGGTGAACCCAGGGCCACCACAGCAGAGCGCGCGCACTTAACCGCTTGCGCCACTGGGCCAGCCCCCAAATAGTTCTTATATAGACGAGTTTTTCTCATTTTTTGCTATTCGCTTTTCTTTCTTCAGTTTGGACTTGGCCTAACTTGGAATTTGGAGATCATCATTTCTCAATTGGATTTCAAAGCCCAGGTACGAGAGCACAATCTCTCATTTATTTCATTCATTCATTCAAAACTGAAAGCACATACACTCTTTTACGTCTTCAAATGCTATCTGAGCAGCATGCTGTCCATAGAGAATATTCTGGCCTTGTAGTCTGAGAAGAAAACATAAGGAAAATTACAAAATGGTTCTCAAACTTTTTTGCCTATAACCACTTCAACTGGGCAAAAGAACCTGCAAACTGTGTACTCTATTCTGCACATTCCATCCTTGCACTGTGGACTAAGAACTAGAGAATAAAGTCCTCTGCAGTGCACACTGGCAGAAGCCACTCCTGGGGCAGTCCTGAAATGTCATCTATTAAAGTAACTACAGACCAGGGTCTGAATCCAGAAGGTTAATCTAGGACAGAAATGAGAGCCAATAAATATTAAAATCAACATTCTGGATACTTCACATCTAAAAGATCAGCACGGAAAGCAGAGCAGCTACTGACAATCCCCCAATCCCAGTGCAAGGCCAGGTTTCACAGAGAGACACAGCATGTGGTACCTGAGAAAACTTAAGCATAAAATACTTCTCTCCTTCAGATGCTAATTCTACTCAAGTCCGGGAAACACTCGGTTTCAAGGAGACTCCCTTTCTTCTGCTCCACCAAGCCCACTGCCTCCCTTTTCTGGAGTCTATTTTCCCTTTAATCCAGGCTTTGTTTAACTCCGTCATCCCAGGGAGACTGCATTAGGAAGAAGCCGGGTCTTCCTGCTGTCCCTCTTCAGACTGACTTCCCACAACATAGTTTAGTTATGGGACCCAGTGATATATCGCCGTGGCTTTCCATCCCCCAGCCCTCTTCCACTCTTCCTTCTTTCCTTCTGTCGCTACAGTCATGATTTCTATTTCCTTGATTCTTCACTCTGATCTCCATCCTCCTCACCCCATCCAGCCATGCTTCGCTTCTTGCTCCTGGGTACTTGTTTTCCCTCACCCCGGTCCGATGTCCCCCTCAGGAGTTTTCTGTACCCTCGAGCCACAACCGAGTCTGCAGACGTCTCTCCAAATCTATTAAGCTCTACTAACCCCCAAATGACCCCTTCAAGCTTCTTCTCCACCGTTAGTCGTCCCTATGGCAGCCTCCCCCACCCCGCCCTCCCCGCCCAGCCGCCCGGTCCTCCCCGCCCAGCCGCCCGGTCCTCCCTCAGCTGTCTCCCTCACCCCGTGACTCACCCGCATGCGAACCTCATAGGTGGTGAAGCGCGCGCGGCCCACGCCCACCGTCTGTGGATTAAAGATGTCGATCTCCAAGAAGTTACTTGGCGGCCCATAAGCGTCGGTCAGGTCCTGCGGCTTCGAGTTAAGGCGCCGAGTGTCAGCTACTGCCGTGTCCGACATCTTTCCGAAGGAGAGACCGGGACCAGGGAAGGGGGGTAAGGGACAGAGGCCGGAGGGAGGAGCGCGCACGGCCCCTCCCGCTTGCAAAGTAACCAGCCAACCCACAGACAGCGGCGCCGCGCACGCGCGCCCACGCACGCACGTACGCACGCACGCGCACGTTGCCCCGGCCCCAGGCCCGGCACCCTGAATAGCGGCCAAGCTGGCGGTTGTCTGTGCTGTACAGAGGACGCGTCATTCAGGCTTCCGGGTGGTGTTTGCGGCTGCCCCGGAACCTGCATTTCCAACACGCACCACCCAATATCCTGGGAAGCCCTCCAGGCGCTATGCGCCAATCGCTGCTCCTCAACCCAAGAAATTGTCTTATATACCATGTATCAGTCAGCAGTGGGCACTGCCCCGCAAACTAGGATCCTACAGTGATCGGCCAAAGTCCCGTGACCTCAATAAGTCAGGGTTTTGCGCAAAAATAGAAGGATGGTCTCCGGAGGGTGGGGTTCCAACAACAGTACTAAGAACCCAGAACGAAGCCTCGCCACTTGTGCGACTGATAGTTTCCATTCATTCCACGCGCCATTGAGCACTCAATGAGCACTATCTACGGTGCCAGGAAAGCAGCGAGGATGGGGTAAACAAAGATGATTTCTCATTCTCACTTTTCAGGAAAATTTGGGCATATCTTCATCCTCCACTTGTTGCCACATAAAAGCTAACTCCAGGTGTACTCAGGTATTACATTTCTCAGCAAATTGAGGGCATTTATTTCATACCTTCTATCTCTACGCTGCAGAGCTCCATACTTGGCACTGCTCTGAGGTTGCTTGCAGCCCACAATAGAGAGAGAATACATGTCTACATGAGAATATCTATAGAAATATGTATTAATATTTATATGACTAATTTACTCATCGCCCACTTGAAGGGGAAGTGCCCCACATTAGGGGTGGTGATTTTAGGTCATCCTTTCTCTTTTCTGCACCTGCCCTCATCTGCTCAAAAAAATTTCCCGTGTCACTGATGCCTGAAATTCCTTCAACAGAGTACAAGGCCCTATAATTTCACAATTAAGTTATCTAATTCAATTTAACTGATATCTTCTAAGCAACTACTTATGTGCCAGGCACCATGCTAAACACTAAAGACCTAGAGTTGAATAAGCGAGTTCCTGCCCTCAAGGAGTTAACATTCTAGAAAGGGAGACAACTAAATAAAACTGATATAATGTGACAAATACAAAATAAGCGAATGTTCAAAGCAGCACACAGGACATGAATAACTGGAGGAATTAGGGAAGCCTTCCTGGAGGAGGAAACATCTGAGCTTGACAGACATGAAAAGATGTAAAGGACAAATAGAAGTGGAAACGGTGAAAGGTAATTTCTTGCAGAGAGAATAGCATGTGCAACGTCATTCCGATAAGAAACAGCATGATATTTTTAGGCAATTATCACCACTTTGGATTGTGTAATGGAAGTGCTTAGAGAGGTAGGCTGGCTGGGGACGGGCAGCTGAGGGTTATACTTCTATATTAAGCAAATGATCTCTGGCTTTATGATGTAAGCGATAGGGAGCCACTGAAGGACCTTCAACAGGAAAAAGACATGATCAGATTTGTGTTTTAAAAGGATTATTTTGCAGGCAACATGGAAGATGTATTTGAGTTGAATGTGACTAATTAAGAGAGTATCGACAATAAGACTTGGAATCTGGTGGTGATGGTGGGAATGGAGAAAAGCGAGGAGATAGGACTGAGATTGAGGAAATAAAATAGATAGGACTTGTATCTGATTAGATGTGATGGTAGTATAGTATAGGGCTTAAGCATGTGAGCTATGGACTTAAGCTATCTGGGTTGAAATCCCTGCTTCCTAGCTATATAACCTTGAGCAAGTTATCCAAACAGTGTTCATCTGTAAAATGGAAATGATAAGACTAAAAGCTACCTGTGGGGCTTTTGTGAGAATTAAATAAAATACATGCAAACAATAAGTGACCAGTAACTATTCACTATTACTACAATTTGAGGGGAGAGGGACGAAACTGAAAATGACTCCTAGGTTTCTGATTTAGGTAACTAGGTGGATCCTGGTACCACAAATCAAAACTGGAATTACAGAAAGAAGAGTAAGTTTGGGAGGGAAGACAATGAGTTCAGTTTAGATAAATCTGGGGTGTCTGTAGGACATCCACGTGGAGATGTCTAGCAGGCAGCTGGAAATACTGGCCTGGAGCTCAAGGGTGTGATCAGGGTTAGAGAGAGAGATTTGGGAGTCGTCAGCGTACAGTGTAGAAAGAAAAATGTGAAGAGGCAAGGACAGAAGATTTAAAAATTGGTGAAGGCGTGCAGTGTTGATGAGAGTGTAAATCCATACAATCTTTCTGGGAGGCAAATTGGTAGCATATATTTAAAAAACCTTTGACCTCAAGAAACTTGTAATACTGCTTGTCTCTGGAGAGCAGAGCTGGAGAACAGGAGTCAGGGATGGCAGGGAGAGTTGTTTTTCATTTTCATTTCATTTATGTCTAAGTACTTTTGTATTTTTAAAAAATTTTTAATGTTATTTACCAACTTTTGACTCGAAAATTTCCCTTCCAATAATTTATCCTGAGAAAATAATCAGATAATTACATAAAGATACCAGTATACCGATCTTGTCTTTTTTTTTTTTTGTGAGGAAGATCAGCCCTGAGCTAACATCCATGCTAATTCTCCTATTTTTGCTGAGGAAGACCAGCTCTGAGCTAACATCTATTGCCAATCCTCCTCCTTTTTTTTTTTTCCCCAAAGCCCCAGTAGATAGTTGTATGTCATAGTTGCACATCCTTCTAGTTGCTGTATGTGGGACGCGGCTTCAGCATGGCCAGACAAGCGGTGCGTCGGTGCACACCCGGGATCCAAACCCCGGGCAGCCAGTAGCGGAGCACACGCCCTTAACCGCTAAGCCACAGGGCCGGCCCAGGATCTTATCTTTAAGAGCAAATAATTGTACATTTTATGCAATGGAATATTTGTAGCCATTTTTTTCTAATTTGTGAATTTGTTTATATGATGAGTCTTACAAAGGAGTAGTGGGTTCTATATTTTACAGACTTTGTATCTCAGTCACTTCCATCATAAAACTCAGTCTCCTGTGTAAATGGCCAAATTCAGGGTTCTCCTATGTATCCATTTAAAATAATGTTCTATACTTGTTGATATGGAATGATGCCCACAAAAAAAGTGAAAAAAAGCTGGTAAAAATATTGTAATATGATACCCTTTGTATTACTGTATATGATATATATAATAATTTTTAAAGACTTGAAGGATATAAATCAAAATGTTAGCAGTGGTTACCTCTGTGTGGTGGGGTTTCAGTTGGATTTTATGGTTCTATTTATAATTTTCTAAAAGACCTGATTTTTAAACAATGAATGTATTTCTTTATATATATTCTTTATTTCATCAGAAAAAAAAAAGCTATTTCCATTTGAGAAAAAAATTAAAGGGCAGGCATGGGAAGAGAAGCTTATGAAGGAGACCAGGGAAGAGTGGTCATAGAGGTAGAAAGAGAACCAGGAAACAATAGTGATCTGAAGGGGAGGGATAAAAAAATGTTTCCAAAAGGAGCAAAGAGGTGGTTAAAAGTGTTGAATACAGTAGAACGGTTAAATAAGATAAAGCCTGAGAGATGTCCACTAGATTTGACAGTTACCTAAATGAGAGCAGTCTCAGCAGAGCACTGGAGGTAGAACCCAGACTGCAGTGGATTGAGAATTAAATCAGAGGTGGAGAAGTGGAAACATTTAGTAGAGACTATTCTTTTGAGAAGCTTGCCTAAGAAAGGAATGTGGTAGCTAGAGGGCAATGCATTGTCAAAGAAGGATTTGTTTGATTTTTAGAGAGAAGAGACTTGGATATGTTTAACAGCTGGGGGAGGGGGGAAGGATTTCATAGAAAGTGAGAAGTTGAATATACAGGTGAGTAAAGGGATAAGGCTTAAAATCAAATAGCCCTAGGAGAATTGTGCAAGTTAAATTCACAATGAGGTGTAAATATACGGTCTTTTTTTAAAGAGAAAGATTTGATAGGGCAGAGAGAAGAGAGTAGACAGTACTGGGCTAATTAAATCCTTTGCAGTAATAGCGCGATAACAGCTGTTACCAGCTGGCTTACACGCACACACCTTTTTGCTTTTCATGAAAGGCACAGAGCTTCACAGTTACCAAGTGATGTTGGGCAAGGCACAGGTATCCTCTGTACCTCAATTCTCACACCAAAAAAAAAAAAAAGAACAGCCGAGTCAAATCTCTTGGCAAACAGGTGACATCAGAACTTGATGTGGCAATGCCCATTTTTCTCTCTATTGGGTTTCCTTGACCACATTCATTCTTTGCCAAAACAAGTCCAGAATGGGGAAAAAATGAGAGATAGAGATTTAGGATCCTTAAATTGGAAGGAATCTCATTAGTTCATCCTTCTGCCTACAGGCAATACTGTACCTTAATCAAACAGACACCTATCCATCTTCCTGCCCTTAAATTTTTCCGAAAGGAGATTGCACAATCTCCAACTCAGTGTTATGCAAGCAGACTGACAAGAACTTCTTTCTAGTTTCTATTCAAACTGTCCCGAGAAAATGGCAAATCAAAAGCGCCTACAATTTGGAGTGTTTGTGTTCTTGGGAGCAGGGGTCTGGAACTGAAGGGAGGGAGTAGGAGGGGGGTGTGAGTGTAAGAGAGGTAGTGCAGTGAGGAAAACCAGAGGGCAGAGCTCAGGACATACAGTCTATACTCCAGGGAACGTGGATCCAGAGGTTAGCTGCCTTTCTCTGGAGCCCCACTCTCTTTCCACACACACCCATCCAGCTGCCTACTACCATTAGTGACTTCTCCGCTTCTTGCAGTTCATTTAGCCCTAATTTCACCTGGCGCCTCCCTAGGGATAGTCTCTAAACTAAATCCCTTCTGAAACTTGTCAGTTCCCTCCCTATGTTGATGAAGTTTTCCATTAAATACTTAACTTGTCTACTTAAGTTGGTGATTGTATTTATTTTACTAAAGTATTTCTGGATCGCCTAGGGGTAAAGGCAATCTGGGAAAAAGTGGTGTGGCCTAAATTTGTGAGTGTCTATGCATGTTTATCAGGGGTTGCTAAAGATCTAACCCTCTAGCTGACAGGAGTCTGGCCTCCAGCTTCCATACAGGTGTTCGTTAATTATATAATGAATTATCGAGCAACAATAAGACCTGGAAAGATAATAATGTTGCAATTAGCCAGACTTCTTCCCTTAATAAACTCTAACATTTATCGAACACTTACTATGTGCTAGGCACTCTTTTAAGCACTTTATATATTTTAACTCAGTTAATTCTTAAAACAATCCTATGACATAGGTGCTATTTTCGTATCTGCATTTTACTGATGAGGCACAGCCAGATTAAGCAACTTGCCCAAAATCACACAGCTAATAAGTGGTAAAGCCAGAATCTGAACCCAGATGGTCTGGTTTGGGAGCCCAGATTTTTAACCTTCCTCTCAATGAGGATTCTTTTAGCCCTGTACGTCACCATAAAGGGAGTAAAATGGGGGAAAAAATATTATAAAAAGAACAAGGAGAGAAAGAAAGACCACAAAAAAAAGTGCAGGGGCCAGCCCGTGGCTTGGCAGTTAAGTGCACGCGCTCCGTTACTGGTGGCCGGGGTTCGGATCCCGGGCGCGCACCGACGCACCACTTGTCCGGCCATGCTGAGGCGGTGTCCCACATACAGCAACTAGAAGGATGTGCAGCTATGACATACAACTATCTACTGGGGCTTTGGGGAGAAAAAGGGGAAAAAAAGGAGGAGGATTGGCAATAGATTTTGGCTCAGGGCCGGTCTTCTTCAGCAAAAAAAAAAAAAAGAGGAGGATTAGCATGGATGTTAGCTCAGGGCTGATCTTCCTCACACACACACAAAAAAAGTGCATATGGTGGGAAGGGGTAGAATGTCACTAACAACTGCTCAGTAGCATTCCAGTGTAAGCTGCCTACTCCTGCCTAGATGTTGTTCTTCATCTGTTTGGTCTTTAGCCTGCAACTTTTTATGTTGAACTCTATCTTCTTAATAACTATGAGAACTTCAAGCCTATTTAATTTCTGCCCATCCTTCAAAGCCCAGTGCAGGTCCCACCTCCTCCATAAAGCCTCCATATCCAGCCAGTCTACAGTAATCTGTACTTTTAAAATTTTTTACAGACTTACTGTCTGTAATGTTCACTTGGCTCTGACTTGCATTCTTAATTAGACTTGTGTGCATTTATGTCTCATCTTACCAACCATACTGTAAACTCTCTAAGGAAAGAGACTAAGACTTCTATTTCTGTTGCATCTTGCATCCCCCATAATGCCTAGCACAGTGTATTGCAAATAATAGGCACTGAGTAAATACATGTTGGTTGACTGACTGAAAAAGGTCAGAAACTGCATCAAATCTTGGTTAACTCCTGCATCATTTAGTGAAGAACTATGCACTCAATGTGTACTCAATAAACATTAATAATGATTACAAAATAATTCAAAAAGTCTTTATGGAGTTTCCACAGTGTGGAGAGAATGGTGCTATGGGGATAGAAATGAAATAGAAGACACAGCTTCTACCTTTGAAGAGCTTAGCTGAGTCTTCTCTTACTACTTCAATGCACACTATCTCCTTTCTCTGAATTCCTGCTGCATTTGAAGTCAGGACTAGTTATCATTCACTTGTTGTCTCCCTCAATTCAATTGTGAGCTCCTCGAAGGAAATGGATAGCACTGTGCTGGGAACATAATAGAATTACAGAATTGGAAGGGACTTTAGACCTTTCCCTATTGTCAAACTTCCCACCCAATGCAAGAATCCCTTTTGCAACAGCCCTGTTATTTGCAACAGCCCTCTTATTTAATTATATGCTTCCAGTATCAGGAATTAACCAAAATAGGAAACGTAGGAGTAAGAGTAGGTTCAGGGGCTAGATAATGAGTTGGATCTTGACTACGTGCAGTTTAATGTGATTGTTAGACAACCATGTGGAGACAAACAACTGAAATTCAAGTCTCAGTATCAGGAGAGAGGTCAGGGCTGAAGATAGAGACTTGGAATCTTGGGCATGGTTGTGGTGGTTGAAACACTAAGATTGAGTAAGACTGCCAAGGACAAAGTCTCTGAGAATTCCTCTACCTGGAAAATGAGAGGAGAAATCGGTGAGGTGGGAGAACTGGAAGACAAAGCAGAGAATTTTAAGGAGAGGTTGGTCACCAGAGTCAATGGGGGATAGAGCAATGAAGTTGGAGAGGATAAGACTGAGAAAAAGTTATTTGATCTGGTGATTAAGAAGCCAGACCTTTGATGACCTTGAAGAGAGCAGTCTCAGTGAAGTAGGTTCTATTTTTACTTACTCTTGTTACCCCTAATGCTTGGCTCAATACATATTTGTTGAATAACTGAGTGAATGGATGGATGAATTGTAGTTTCTGCCCAAAACAGGATGGGAAAAAGGGAAAAAGTAAACAAGTTAGCCTTTTTTTTCTCTGAGGCAAGAGGGGAATATGGGTGATAAGATAGAGAAATGTCAAGGTGAAAAAGAGAGAAGTTGAGGGCTATGATTTTCCCCCCAAAATACGAAGTAAGCTCATCTGAGAATCTCTCACAACTTTCATTCTCAGTGTGATAGAGTAAACTCTCAATAGATAAGAACTATAAATTCTGGACAAAATACACATACTCTCTCTCTCTCTCTCTCCCCCCCCCTTCCTCCCTCCCTCTCTCTCTCTCTCTCTCTCTCCCCGCCCCTTCCTCCCTCCCTCCCTCTCTCTCTCTCTCTCCCCGCCCCTTCCTCCCTCCCTCTCTCTCTCTCTCTCTCTCCCCCCCCCGCTATGTGAAAGCTCCAGAGAGTGAAGAAAAGCAGGCAGATATTGGAGGGAGGTTGAACTTGCAATAAGGGAACAGCATGGGGAGAGTTTCTCATTTTTTATGGCTTTAGCATGAGGGCAGGCTGCAGTCACCAGCCACACCATTAAAACCACATTAGGGGCCCCGTGGCTTGGGGGTTAGGTGCACGCGCTCCGCTGCTGGCGGCCGGGGTTCGAATCCCGGGTGCGCACCAACGCGCTGCTTCTCTGGCCATGCTGAGGCCGCGTCCCACATACAGCAACTAGAAGGATGTCCAGCTATGACATACAGCTATCTACTGGGGCTTTGGGGGAAAAAATAAATAAATAAATAAAATTATAAAAAAAAAACACATTAGGAAACCCTCATATTTCTTAGCCTGAAGAACTAGAAGACAGAGTGACCTGTCTCTAGGAAGTCTCTAGGAAGTGAGAGGATATCTCAGAAAAAGATCCTGAGAAAAGGAACCCTAAATTATCTGTATAAATTCATCCCAAGTCTTCTCCTGAACCA
Source organism: Diceros bicornis minor (assembly GCF_020826845.1). Classification (NCBI taxonomy): domain Eukaryota; kingdom Metazoa; phylum Chordata; class Mammalia; order Perissodactyla; family Rhinocerotidae; genus Diceros; species Diceros bicornis. The sequence continues at coordinate 64,403,079 of NC_080781.1, forward strand.
CACGTGCATAGGGCAAACTCAAAGCAGCTTCCATCTAAGACTAAAAGAATGGAACTGAGATTTGAGCTCCTACCCATTGCAGACAAGGCAGAGTTTCCAGTTTGAATCTAATCATGTTAATCACCTGCTGAAGCAAATACATCCACACTCTTCAAAGGAATATAACAGAATCCCGAGTCTCCACAACATAGCATTCACAATGCCCAGGAAACCCTCTAAAATTACTCAATATATGAAGAATCAGGAAAATGTGATCCATTCTCAAGGGAAAAGACAACTAATGGAGGCTAACCCTGAGATGATGATGCTTGATGAGGAGAGAAAAATACCCTGGTAATGAATGAAAAGATAAGAAACTTCAGCAGAGAAATAGAAAATTAAAAAAAGAAGTAAATGGAGATTCTAGAACTTACAAACACAATATCTGAAATTAAAAAAATTAACTAGATGGACTTAATAGCAGAATGAAATAACAGAGGGAGTCAGTGAACTTGAAGATATAACAATAAAAAGTATCCAATCTGAAAAAGAGAGAGGATTGAAAAAAATGAACAGAGGGGCCAGCCCCGTGGTCTAGTGGTTAAGTTCAGCGTGCTTCACTTCGGCAGCCCGGGTTTGGTTCCCAGGCATGGACCTACACCACTTGTCAGTGGCCATGCTGTGGCAGCAACCCACATACAAAATAGAGGAAGATTGGCACAGATGTTAGCTCTGAGTGAATCTTCCTCAGCAAAAAAAAAAAAAAAAGAACAGAGCCTCATAGACCTGTGGGACAATATCAGAAGTCTAAAATATGTGTGATTAGAATCCCTGAAGGAGGGGAAAGAGAGAATGGGGTCAGAAACATTATTGAAAGAAATAATGGTTGAACACTTTCCAAATTTGGTGAAAGACATACATTTACAGATTCAAGCTCAGCAAAGGCCAAACAGGATAAATATGGAGAAAACTGCATCTGTGCGTATCATAGTTGAACTGCCGAGAACCAAAGATCAAGAGAAAATCTTGAAAGCAGCAAGAGAAAAACATCCCAGTACATATAATGATTCAAATAACAGTCAACTTCTCCTCAGAAAGTATGGGTGCTAGAAAACAGTAGAAAAACACCTTTAAATTGCTAGGGAAAAAATCACTGTCAACCCAGAATTCTATGTTCAGTAAAAATATTCTTCAAGAATGAAGGCAAAATAAAGACATCTTCAGATAAAAGAGAGTCTCTCTCATGCTTATAAGCCTTTATTCCTGCTGTTCCCTCTGTCTGGAACACACAGTCTCTCCCCCTACTCCCCTCCCTATTTTCAGCTTGCTAACTCCTACTCATCCTTCACATCTAAGCTTAGATACCACTTCCTCCAGGAAGCCTTCCTGATCCCCCAAGTCCAGGTTAGATGCCCCTCTTTTATATACCTATAGCCCCCCATATTTCCCAAATCTTAGTATTTATCATGCTGTATGTAATTGCTTGTTTGATTGCCTATGAACTCTACCAGACTATATGCTCCATAAGGGTAAGCACTTTGTTTTTCTTACTGGTATATTTACAGTCCCTGGCACAAAATAGGCACTCAATTAATATTTATTGAATAAAGTAAAGAATGTCTGATTCCAAAGTATTTTTTTCTTTCCACTACACCAGGCCGCCATCATGGAGAGGGAGGTCCTGACACTACCATAAGATTCACTACTATTATACTCTCTCAAACTTTATGGAGAAATCTACTGTTCTCTGAAAAACTGCAGCTTTCATCGAACTATTATTTTCCTGTGATTACATGGGCAACTACTGTTTTCGGACAATTTATATGTGCTTAACATAGATCCTCGACAAGTAATGCTTGTGAAAATCCTCATTTTAATACTGCTTCAAGGGGGCCGGCCCAGTGGCGCAAGTGGTTAAGTGCGTGCCCTCCACTGTGGCGGCCCGGGGTTCGCCGGTTCAGATCCCGGGTGTGCACCGACCCACCGCTTGTCAAGCCATGCTGTGGCGGCGTCCCATATAAAGTGGAGGAAGATGGGCATGGATGTTAGCCCAGGGCCAGTCTTCCTCAGCAAAAAAAAAAAAAAAAAAAGAGGAGGATTGGCAGATGTTAGCTCAGGGCCTATCTTCCTCACACAAAAAAAAAGGTATGGAAAAAAATACTACTTCAAGATAAATGGCTAGAAATATGGAAATGATTAAACTATGGTACATCCAACTGATACAATAATATGTAGGAACTAAAATTATATTTATGAACTCGTGTAATCATTTGAAAACATCTTTATATGGTAAGTGAGGAAAAAACCCCAAATACAAAATTATGCATATAGTATGATTACAACAACGTTTTTTTAAAATTTATTTAGATGGAAAAAATAATATTGGAAAGAAATATAGCAAAATGATAACTGTAGTTTTCACTGGGTGATGGAACTGTGGGTACTTTAAAAAAATTTTCTGTATTTTATAATTTTTCTTTAATAAACATGCATTACTCTTATAGTGGGTGGGGGGAAACTTTCTTTTTTTTAAGTTTAAAATAGAATGTCTCAGGGTAGGTAGAAGTCCCCTGGTACACTAGACCACAGTCACAAGTAAAACAGGACTGTGTTTAAGTCTCCTTTCTCTTTAACTTATATCTTAATGGCCTGATGCCACTTACAGATTAACTGAGTTCATGACCTTGTTGAAGGATGCTGTAAGTCTGGCCTCAGGAAAAGAAGAAAGGGGATCAGCAGTGGAAAATGCCAGAGGCAGGGGCTGGCCTGGTGGCGCAAGCAGTTAAGTGCGTGCGCTCTGCTGCGGCGGCCCGGGGTTCACCGGTTCGGATCCCAGGCGCGCACCGATGCACTGCTTGGCAAGCCATGTTGTGGCGGCATCCGATATAAAGTGGAGGAAGATAGGCACGGATGTTAGCCCAGGGCCAGTCTTCTTCAGCAAAAAAAAGAGGAAGATTGGCAGATGTTAGCACAGGGCTGATCTCCTCACACAAAAAAAGAAAATGCCAGAGGCAGAAGGAGAAAGACACTAAGCAAAGAGATCAGAGAAAGTAAACATAAAAGAACAGGAAACGGGAGGGGGGAGGGAAAGACAAGAGGATAGGTATACTTTCATACACTGGCGCCCATATGAAAAAGAGGAGCTCGTCATGGATTTTTGTAACAGGCATAGCTAGCATATTTTTCTTGTTATTTTATCACTGTCTGTATTAAGAGCGTGTGTATTTGAGCCTCGTGCCTCACTATTCCTCCCAGGGGCAGGCTGTGTACTTCTTCAGCCCACATGTGCTGTCATATCTGCCTGATGCTGCCAGGGAAGATCAACTGGACATTAGATCTGGACATTCTGGAGCCTACTCTGGGAACAAATTGCATAACCACATGCCTATCTATGTGAGCTATAGATTTAGCAGGGTATATGGGACAGTCAGGAACCTTCTGGGTGATAAAGGAGATCTGGACTGGGATTCAGTGAGTCCCAGAGGCATTTATGGAAATCAAAAAAGTACATCAGTTCTCTCTGGGTCTAAACCCCATTTATCACAAGTAACTTGACTAACTGAACAATGCTGGTTCGCAGCCAGGACTATTTTGTAAGATGTTTATACTATTCTGTTGACTTTGTGTACTACTTCTGTCATCCTTGAAGCTTTTACTGGACGAGTGGGATGACTGATAGGGGATTTCAGCTTATTAAATGTCAAGTGAGGGTGTTGGGATTAGAAATGAATTTCTACATGGTTTGGTTTGAGTATAGTCATTTCCCAGAAAGACAGGCTTTCTAGCAACCTTGTCTTTTCAGTATGATAATCCATCTTTTAACCCTTCTGGAAACCAGGAACAAGGAGAGTTAACCTTAAAATAAGGACATATAAAAAGACCAATGCAAGATCTTAGCATCACCCATTGACCTTTAGAGGGTGGACACAATTGTCTTAGAGCTCCTGATGATCTAATTTGTAGTATAAAAGATTGTGGCTTCCCTTACCCTATGCTAGAGTCTTGCACTATCCAGTACAGTAGCCACTAGCTACATGTGACCAAATTTAAATTAAATTAAATTAAAACTCCAGCTCCTCAGTTGCTTGGCCACATCTTAAATGCTCAATAGGCGTGTGCGGCTAGTGGCTACCGTACTGGACAGTGCAGACGTAGAACATTTCCATCATTACAGAAAGTTCCGTTGGACAGCACTGTGAATCGAGACTCATGGGATGGTGATTTGGGGATGAGGCATCTCTGTGTCTGCATGTAAAGTAACTTGTATTTTCTTACTTCAGGCTGTCTCTTTGCACTGATGTGCTCAGAGGGAAACTGAGGCAGTTTAGCAGACTTATTAACCCTCTTGCCACATACACACACAAAAAGATAAGAGTTCTCCTTTAAGGAATGGCTAAATAAAATGTGGCATATTCATTAAATGGAATACAATACGGAAGTTAAAGGGAATGAACTAGATGTATCAATAAGGATAGATCTCAAAAACATTTTTGTGTGGAAAAAAAGCGAGTTGTCAAATGTAATCATTTATTGTACACATCTTTCCTATGTAAGAGTATTTTTTTAAAGGTCTGTAAGAATACATATCAAACTCATGACAGTGGTAACTTCAGGAAGGGGGAAAGGTGAGTGGGATACGGGACCAACGGGACTTTTAGCTTTTTCTGTAATGTTCTAAATTTTTAAAGGAAAATATATTCATGTATTAGTTGTATAATTACAATTATTAAAACAGGACACAAATTTATATGTACAATATGAATATAAATATGTAAAAACATGATGGTGAAAAAAATAAGGGAAGTACACAAAACCCTAATGATAGTTGCATTAAGATGATGGGATTGTGGGTAATTATTTTTTTCTATTTCTCTACTTTTAAAAAGTTTTTTGTTTTGTGGCTATAAGGTTAAATTTTAAAATAAAAAATGAATCTGCCTTTATGCTGCTGACATAGTTATCACATATCAGGTGCAGTTCTTAACAGGCAATTGGCTCTGGTATATAATTAGTGCCAGAAATAATAGCTCAACATCATTTATGTAAAAAATTTTAATTGTCCTTGGTGACAGTCTCCAAATTCAACTGGTCAATATAAAATCCCCTTCTGCAGCTAATTCATATTGGCAGGCACACTGGGACCCTACAGTTCCTAAAACCAGAGGTTCCATTGGAATATTTGTGAGACTCCCCTTCTTATGCCCAGGCCACCTGACTGGTTATGGGCTTTGAAAACTGTTCAGATCAAAAATCCCTCCTCTGTGGTGTGGAACTCAGATCTCAAAGCTGCTTCCTAAGAAAAATCAAGCTTCACTTGCACCCTACCTTCATGGGGATGTGAAGTAAACTTCCATGCAGGCAACAACACTGGTCAGGCTTCTCAATTTTCAAGCCACAATGTTAACCCTGTCACCCGACCACCTGTTCATCCAGCTTCCAAAACATATGGATCCTGCCTCAGTCAACAACAGAGCATACCAACACTTCTGGCCTTCATCAGAGAATAAGTGTGGTCAGCTTCTGAGGTCCTATCAAAAGCCTGGCTATTAGAAGAGATATTTATGGAATAAATTGCAAGGGACATTCTATCCATCCACTCCTTTAGGTGGCATTTTAAGTTGTGTCCTCACATCAAGTTAGAGCACCAGAAGGTTACGTGCCTGAACCATATCAGCTCAGGCCCTGCAGAAATGCTTTAATGTTACACCCTTGGCTTTTAGCCAGGGTAGTTATAAGAAAGTAATATGAAAATCTCTTCTGTGTGCATTATGAAACTGTTACTGAGGACATTGTCCCTTATGTTAATCCCACATGAGAAATTTCTTATGGAATTCAGAGCCAGCAATGGGCTATTATGTAGCTGTTAAAAATTATAATTCTGGAAGACTAAATATGAAACGCGTTTACAATATGTTCACCGAAAAGAAAAACAGAACACAAAATGGTATATAGACTCTAATTGCAGCCATGTAAAATTATTTGTGTCTGTGGACAAGGACTGAAAGCTGATAGGCAAAGATGAAAATTGTATGAGGGCAAGGGGACTATAAACGTTTTGTTTTATCAAAAATTTTTGTTTGCTGTAGCCCTGTCTTTTCAGTTGGGGGAGAAAAGAATTTAGTGACAGGAAAATCTCTCTCTCTCGAGGAACGGCTATGTGTCTTTCCTTCTGATAACAATAATTGTGTATTTTACTCTGTTCTCCCTTTTCCCTGGCTGCCCCAAAAGGTGAATTTAAGGTTCAGCCATCGCACATTAGCTCCCTCTTCCTTTCCATGCCTCTGATGTTCTTCTTCTTTTCTTTTTTCTTTCTTTCTTTTTTTTTTGGTGAGGAAGATTGGCCCTGAGCTGACATCTGTGCCCATCTTCCTCTATTTTGTATGTGGGACGCCACCACAGCACGGCTTGATGAGCAGTGCATAGGTCCACATCTGGGATTCGAACCTGCAAACCCTGGGCTGCCGAAGCGGACCACAGGAACTTAACCACTATGCCACCAGGCCGGCCCCTGATGTTCTATTCCTATAATCTTAGGACATTTGTACTCTTATTATGGTAAAGTGCCTCAAATCCCTTATAGAAAGAGGCAAAATATAAAGCATATTTCCCAGTTTAAAAGTTATACACATTCATAGTAAATTGGAAAAATATAAGAAAGTAAAAAGAAAAAAGATAACAATTGTTAACACTTTTTGGCATTTCCTATCTTTTCTCAATGTGTTTTAAATAAAATTATGAGCATACGGCACATAAAGTATTGCATCCTGCTCTTTTCACGTAACTTTAAAATATAAGCACGTTTTCTTGTATTGGAAACTCTTTGGTTAATAATTCTAGTAAATATCATGCCAGTAGGACTTTCAAAGGTTGGAACCATAGAGGCCTGCAGGAAGAGTTAAAGAGGAGGCTCAAAGGTCAGTTCAGGCGAGCCCCAAACCTGAGAGATGCAGCTTTTTGACCTTGTTCCTGCAGGGAGCCAGGACCGAATTTGTGTGGGTGTGAAGTGAAAGCTCAGGGTAGCCTACGGCCAAAAGGGCAATCTGGGGTCTGGTTGAAGATCATAGGAAATAGGATTTTAGAGGTTATCCAATACAACATTCTCATTTTGCAAAGCCGGAAGAGGTGAATTGACTTGTGTAGGCTCTGGAGTCAAGACTGCCTGGATTTATACCTCTGCTCTACCACTTAGCAACTCCAGACCTTAAGTAGGTTCCTTTACCCTCTCTAGGTCTCATTTTCTTCTGTGAAATGAAAATAGTAATAGCATTTAACTTACATGCTTACTGTGTGGATTAAATCGGATAATCCATGTAAAACTCTTAGCACAGTGCCTAACACATATGAAAACCCATAAATGTTACTTATTAATAGTAGTGTAATTATTGTCATTATTCAATTATTTAGTGACAGAGCTATGACAAGGACTCAGCTCTCCTGACTCAACCTAGTGCTTTTCACTACATCAGACTGACTTTTAGGGTCCAGAAAGGAATGATAGTTGCCTCCAACTCAGTAGTGGTGCTAACTCAAATCCTCTTGGGGCTAAACCTGAGGACTTTAGTCTGAGGTGCATTTTATGTAAAAGCATCTAGCCTGGTGTTTGGAAAATAGTAGGCTCTTACAAAATGTTTATTAACTTAAAAGATTTTTTAAAACAACAGCAGGGTTGGGAGAGTGGTACAGGCTTCTAAGAGAAGGACTAGAAATCTTTCACAGAAACACATAAGGCAGGACTTATGGAAGAGGGCTACCAAAAACATGTACATTCCATACCCATCTGTGAAGACCAAGGACAAGCAGAGGTGGTGCTTTCTGAGATTCCTTGAACTTTCTCATTGTTATTTTTGTTAACTCCTGCATCTTTCCCTGTAGTCACTAGCAAAAATCCTATACAAACCCCAGGTGGAGGTTGTGTGTTTTTCAGAGCTGGGCAGGGTAAGAAAGAAGCGGGGAAATGTCTATCTCAATTCAAATTAATAAAGCCGGTTTGGCAGCAGGCTTGGGGGGTGGCACCCAGGTAGAAGAGTGGGCAGTGGCAATGAAAGAGGCAAGAGAGCCAAACCCCTATGACCTTCGAGAGGAAAAAAACAAGTGTTGAATGGGGAGCTAGTTGAGACCACAAACTCAGAGGTTGCAACTGGGAAAAAGGCCTGTGCCCCACCCCCCCATATCCTGCCATATCTGTTCATAATTTATGACTACAGTGGCTTTCTGGGGGTCTCCTGTTAGTCTTCTTTCCTGACCAGTGTCTCTTCTATTTTCCAAGGCCACATTGCTAACTCTGTCTCTTGACTAATGTATATTCTAACACTCCCACAGTAATAAGGGGGAGACAACATGCCCTCCTGAAATGAAAAGCCATGTAACCACAAGCACAAAATTAAAGAATACAAACTGAGTTCATAGAGGTACAGGAGATGCAAAGTAGGTAAGTGATCTGTCAGGTTGGGCTAGTTGGGGAAAGTTTCCAAGAGTACGTAAGTTTTGAGCTTTGAATTGGAAATTTAAAGAGGCGATGGACATGAGTTGGTGGAAAAGTGGCCCTTTTCAAACAAATGCACAAAGAGAGACAATGCAAGATATAACTGAATCCAGGACAGGTGCCTGCCCCACCCTGCCATTTCCCTGCCTCAGCAGCTCTGCATGATCTGCCACCACATCTGTTTCAGTTAGAAGAGAGCTCCTTGTGACCTAGTGCCCACCAGGCTCTCTCTTCTACCAAATTCCCCACTCTTGTGGCACCTACCAAGTACTCCAGGCTGTGCTGCAGGAGGAAGAGGCATATGCAGGAAATGTTTGCCAGGCATTGTGAGCAACTATGTCCCATCTCTCGAGTCTGGACCTCAGGTAGGAATACACGGTCTTTTGTTTACTCTCTACATGACAGATGGAGGACAAATGTATGTTGGAGTAGAGGGAGGCAGGAATATGTAGAACCAAGTTTGTTCTGTTACCGTAAGCAGACTAACATCATTTTGGAGGCCCAATGTGCTGCTGCCTTTGAAAAATCCCAGGTTGTATGGATATCCTTCCTGACAGGGAGAAGGTCTGGTCATCACAGAGCACGTATCAAGCAACACTGCAAATGGTATAATGCTAGGCACTGTACAGACAAGTTAAATTACAGTCCCTACCCCTAGGAGCTTGCTGTCTAAAGGGAAAATTGGGACATGGCCAGGCAGAAAATACATATGATACATTTATTAAAAAGTTGTCGAATGTACAAGTGCAATGTCATTTGATTCCTGATCCCATTCATTCGACCAACATTTATTGAATGTCTCCTCTGTGACTCCAAGCTGGGGTCACAGAGATACACAAAACTTGTCTCTGCCCTCAAGGAGTTCACAGTTTAGTAGAAGAGACATACATGTAAACAAATAATGACAATACAACATGGTCTGTGCTATAGAACATAAGCCTGCACAAAGTGGTTGGGAATGCAGAAAAGGGAGAACTAACTGCACCTGAGGGAGACAGGAATGGTTAAATAGGAGTGTTCCAGAATAAGAGACTTGGGGAGGGGATGACGAGAGGGAGGACATCCCAGGATGTGCAGGCAAAGGCATAAAAGGGTATGGTATTTCCAGGAAATAGTGTGAAACTCTGACTCATTGGAACTTAGTGCGCCCAGTGAAAGATGAAGCAGGAAAGGTGGGAAGTGGTCTGAATCTGAGGAGACCTGTATGCCTTGCTAGGGAGTTTGAACTTTATCACATAGGCAATGGGGAAAATCAAAGGCAGTTTTAAGCAGGGAAATTATATGATCACATATAAGTGATATGATCCCAGTTCTCCTGCCTCCTAGCTGTGTGACTTTGGGCAAGTCACTAAATCTCTGAGCATTAGTGTCATCATCTATAAAATGGGGATAATAGTGGCACCTACCTCGCAGGGTTGATTTGAGAAGTAGAGGAGCTAATGTATGCAAAACAATCAGCACAGTGCCTGGCCCATAATAAGTGCTCCATAAATTTTAGTTAGTTATTGTTATGAGCAGAGTTTCTTAGAAAGGTAACTTTGTTGGCAGCATAGAACATAAACTGCAGTGGGGAAAAGATTGATGGCAGGAGGTCCGATTAAGATGATATTGCAGGGATGGCCCCGTGGCTTAGTAGTTAAGTGCACGCGCTCCGCTGCTGGTAGCCCGGGTTCGGATCCCAGGTGCACCGACGCGCCGCTTGTCTGGCCATGCTGAGGCTGTGTCCCACGTACAGCGACTGGAAGGATGTGCAGCTATGGCATACAACTATCTACTGGGGCTTTGGGGGAAAAAAAAATAAATAAAATTATTTTAAAAAAAGATGATATTGCAACTTAATCCAGTGATAAATAAGGTCTTGAACTGGGATTCGGATGTGGGAAGTTAGGGAGATGAAAAGGTGAAGGGTAAGTTTAGCTTGGAAGATTGGGTAGATCAGGACAACCATTAACCAAATTCAGAGATAAGGGTAGCCAGAGGATAGGGGTGTGGGTGCAGGAATAGATAAACGAGTTCAGTTTGGGACCTGTTGAATGAGAAGTGAAGCTGCCTAAGACGGGAACCCAGAGAATATCAACATTTAAGGGGAGGCCAGAAGACCCAGTGGAGAAAACTGGTCTGCGACTGCACTGTCAGTGTGAACTGCGTATGGGAGGTTGAAGGGGCTGAGGGAGATGCTACCATCAGCTAACCATTTGTTTATGTTACACAAGCACTCAACTCCCCAACATGCATACAGCCTCTTTTCTAATCAGTTCTTTGGTTCTCAGTTTTGTTTCTTGTAGATACCACATTTTTTTTCCTTTTGCCCTCTTTTAACTGAAAGAGGGAAAGGTCTAGCATCTCTCAACACAGTCACCTAGGCGACCCTGAATCACAAGAGAGGAGGTGGGAAGCGGGGAAAGGAGGAAAATGATTTTTAAAAAAAGAAAAAGAGTCCGCGAAGATCTCTAATAACTAAAGTTCCACCTCCCTATATCCTGCCACGCCGCTCTCCTGCCGCCCTTATCGGGCTCCTGGCCGCGAAGTAGGACGGGAAATGTAGTCCTCAGGCCTGACCGGGTGGCACGACTGAAGAACTCAGTTTCCCAACTGCCTCTCCAGGCGCGTGCGCAGATGGCTGCCCCGGCGAGTGGTAAACAGAGACGTGAGGCGGGGGCTGCTGCTTGGAGCAAAACAAAAGGGAAACCCGGGGGGCGGGGGGTGGGGGGGTTGATAGGGGAATTGGTGCGGGAATAAGAGGGCCAGGGGCTGCGGGGACGTGGACCTTATCAAGAGTGGAGGGAAGGGAAGAGGCGGAGGGCGGGGGAGTCAGGGGAGGGGCAAGTGACGCGGGGGAGCGGGGCGTGGGGGAGGGCAGTGATCCGGGTGGAGGAAATTTGGGAGGAGTGTCCGGGGGGCAGCAACTTAAAAGGGAGAGGGAACTGCGGCTCAAGAGACGTTCGGTGATGGGAGCGCAATGTATGAGGGGATACCGTGCCTCAGGTTTAAAAGAGCAGGAAGCTGAGTGAGAGGTTGGAGAAAAAGTGTCTTCGCTAGGCGGAGGTTACAGGTGGTGTCTCGGAAAGAGCTCTTGAGGCTGCAGGCTGTAGTCGAGAAGAGGATCCGAGAACTGTGTGGAAGGGACAGCTTGGGGGCTGGCGTCTTGGGGCGAGGGGGAAGTTCGCGACTTTCTGAGGACTGGCAGGAATGTGCCTCCTGGCCCTTAGTGCTTCCCCCCTGGGGGGAGGCATCGTAAGGGACTGTGGCAGGCTCCTCTGAACGCTGAGCGGCGGAGGTCCAACTCCACGTATGGATCCAGAGAATGAGAATTCAGCCACAGAGGCTGCCGTGATCATAGACCTCGATCCCGACTTCGAACCCCAGAGCCGTCCCCGCTCCTGCACCTGGCCCCTTCCCCGACCAGAGCTTGCTACCGAGCCGTCCGAGCCGCCCGAGGTGGAGCCAGGTCTGGGGGAGAAGGTACACACGGAGGGGCGCTCAGAGCCGATCCTGTTGCCCTCCCGGCTCCCAGAGCCGGCAGGGGGCCCCCAGCCTGGGATCCTGGGGGCTGTAACAGGTCCTCGGAAGGGAGGCTCCCGCCGGAATGCCTGGGGAAATCAGTCATATGCAGAACTCATCAGCCAGGCCATTGAAAGTGCCCCAGAGAAGCGACTGACACTCGCCCAGATCTATGAGTGGATGGTCCGCACTGTGCCCTACTTCAAGGACAAGGGTGACAGCAACAGCTCAGCAGGATGGAAGGTAACTATGACCCCCTTACCTCCATCCCAATACTATCTGCCCCTGGGCCCCCTAGCCTCCTTACTTCTACTCTGGGGCCCCTTTTACACCCTCACCTCAGAGATTCACCTTCAGTCGTCAATTAGACCAACATTTGCTTAGGAAATAATATATGCCACGCTCAGTGCTTGATGCTGGAGTGTCACAGATGAATAAGACACTGTCCTTGCCCTGGAGAAAATTGAATTCTCTGCTCACTGCTCAACACTCCCAGCACTTTGGCTTGGGCTGCCCCAAACACTTATTCCCACAGAGAAGTCTTTATCCTATGTACAGCAGGAACTGTGTGGATTCCCCACAGGAGCCTAGCTTGCCCTCCTCCCCCGCCTCCCACCCCAACACCTTTTCTCCCATTCCTGTGGGATTACTTGGATTCCCCGCTTACCTCCCAACACCTCAGGGTAGAGGTACTGTTGTACCCAAGAAGAGGGAGTGGAGTGGAAAAAGAGAAGAAGAGTGATCTTCATGGGGTAAGGTAGCTGATCTTATGCACCAAGAAAAAAAGGCTGTGAACTGCTACCTGCTCAGTTTACCCTATAATGCCAAGAAACTCTCCCTTGTAAGGAGCTATCCAAGTTTGGGAGGAAAGTTTTCTTTTACTGTTGAGGAATGTTAGTCATGAAAAAAAGAGATAGGGCTCTGACTTCATAGCACAAGGTTGGGAGTTCCCTTGGCCTTCCATGAAGAAACTGTGAGAAAAGATCTCACTAGATGCTCTGAAAATGTGTCCTGAGAAATATGGGGCTCTATTCACGAAACTGGAGAGCTTCAACCCCTATGGATGTATCTTGTATCCTCATAGGTGGTGAGGTCAGCATACAAGGAAGTACAGAGGGTTGAGTGAGCAGAGGTTCTTCCCGTAGGTATCAAGGGATCAGATCTGCAGTATCCTAGGGGTTGGGCAGAACAGAAAACAGGACAGCTGACTGAGACCCTTGGCACTATTTCTGGGTAGACTGCCACGCCACAGTCGCAGCTCATAAAGAGCTCCCCTCCTTGGACCCAGCCTACACAGCTGTTTTTCTTTTCCCTTAGGTTCATTTTCCAGGGTAGGAGAAATAATCATGAGTTGTTAGTTTTGCTGTGGGAGTGTAGTCTCTCCTTCTAATTTACACTTATATGGGGCTCTTTAGTTTACAAAGTAGTTTTTAAATTTTTTATTTTATTAATCTTCACGGCAATTCTGAGATTCCACATTTTACATATTAGGAGCCTGGTATAGAAAAGTTAGGAAACTCACCTGATATCAGTACAATAAGGACTTGAACTCAGGTCTAACTATAAATCATATGCTCTTTCTGCTAGTCCATGCTGCCAAATTCTCTTCATTGAAATGATGGCAAAGCCAAATCAGGATGAGCCTGGGGTCTCCAAGGCTCTCACCCCCACTCCTCATCCTCACTCCACCCCAGGAGGGGAAGCCTCACTCCTGAACTGGCTTTCCTAGTGATGGGCCAAGGTTACTACCACCCCACCAGGGGGCGGCACTAACTTAGAACAAGAAAGCTTAGTTTAGGTGGCTTGGGGAGCAATTAGCAGTCACCCCGCTTCCAACAGGTAAGAATTAGAGGCTTCTAGGGAGCTGACCTCTCCAGGTAGGAGGCTGTACCGTGTACTAGTCCCAAGGCCTAAAGAAGAGGGGATGAACAAATGGGCCTCATGTGTATTTAGTAGTAGGGAAAGGAATGGGCCTTCTCAGTAGACCCAGAGTTAGAGGACAAAAAGGGGGGAAATCTTGGTGCCAGAAGTCACTGTGGTCCTCGGTTACTAAGAGCCCAGGTTGGATGGACAAGTGTGATTTTTTTTTGAAGGAACTGAGTATTAATGCAGCCAGAGTAGTTGGAGTGCCATTATTGCATGGTCCCAGGGAGACTAAGAGTTCTTTGGCTAAAGAGCCCTGGAACAAGAAGCTACTTAAGCATCTTTTCCTAGGCAAAGGGTCTCCTTATCTAGAAACACATGAAGTGATTTCTGACTGTCTATAGCCTCAGCTTCCTAGTTGTTCCAAGCCTTTCTGGGCTCCTCCTGAGTTTCTAAACACTGAAGAGCTCCATGTGGGAGGTCAAATGCCCCTAAGGTTGGAGATCTTTTGCACAAATTCCTGAGGGGAAGTGGGGGAAAGGAGGTAGAAAAGAGAAGGGAGGTTGGGGGTGGGGCACACAAAAGGATGGTGTAACTAGCCTGGAGCAACTAGTAGAAATAAGCTGCTCTGGGGGCTCAAGAAGCTGCCAATCTCTGCTCCCTGGGCCCCTGGAAAAAAAGACTTATCTCTAGCAGAATATCAGCAGCCAGCAGTGAGGGAGGAAGGGAGGACACATAGCTTCTAATACCCAAGGCCTCAAGAGCTGACAGAGCCTCAAGGAGAGCCTCACCACCGTCACCCGGGGGCCATCCACTAATCAGGCAACAAATATTAATTATGTACTTGGAGCTTGCCACTGTGAGGGGGCACTGCTGGGGGCTGCCCGACTGGACAACATGATCCATGACCTGGGCACTTATACTTTGACACTAATTACATGAAACTGTAAACAATACAATATAGATTGGGTAAACCGTGTGGAACAGATTAAAAATACTGTACAAGAAATTTGGCTGCAGAAGTCAAGCAACCACTTTATAAAAGAGAGGGGACTTAAGCTTGGTCTTGACGAACCAGTAGAATTTAGAGAGGGGAGATCCTTCCCAGGACAAGGAGGGAGGGAGGAATGTGCCTTGTGTATTTGAGGCACAGTGCGAAGCCTGGCCTAAATGTAGTTGAGGGTGTGTGTCCGCAAATTGGGAGAAGTCAGAAAGAAGGAATCTTCAAATCCTGTAGAGAGCTGGGGCCCAAATGTCCTGTGGGGAGTGGAGCGCCAGCCATGCTGAGGTTCCAGCCCCTCAGAGAACTGGCTCAGGACAGGGTAGGTCAGCCTTGGGCTGGTGTTACGCCACTGTCCTGTAAACTCCACCCAAGCCTGCACTCAAGGAAAGGGGTGGAGCTGTGGAATGCTCTTTCCCACCTGAGTCTAGTTCTTGCTGAACCAGGAGCGCATCTCCCCAGTGCCCACCAGCCCCAGGCAGCCCCCCAAAAGCTTGGGAGGAGTACAGTGCTGTGAACTTTTCCAGGGTGGGCGCAGTGTCCTCCACAGCAGGTTATTACTCAGATTGTCTCCCAGGCCCCTGTGCAGAGGAGTCTGGAGCAGAGGCCGAGCAGCTTGTCTTCGGGTGGGAACTGTGTATGGTCTCCTCCTCCACTCCCAACCCCCACCCCTACCTTGGCCTGTTTTCACCCTGGATTTGGCTAGCTTTGAGTCTCCAGGAATGCCCCTGCTGTGTCCCAGCATCCTTTTAGACCAGACTGCTGGCCACTCCCCTACACACACCTCATGCCCCTTTCCTGCTGCCTCTGCCCCCTCCAGAACTCCATCCGCCACAACCTGTCCCTGCACAGCAAGTTCATCAAGGTTCACAATGAGGCTACTGGCAAGAGCTCTTGGTGGATGCTGAACCCCGAGGGAGGCAAGAGCGGCAAGGCGCCCCGCCGCCGAGCAGCCTCCATGGATAGCAGCAGCAAGCTGCTCCGGGGCCGCAGCAAGACCCCCAAGAAGAAATCAGCTGTGATGCCAGCTCCTCCTGAAGGTGCCACTCCAACGAGCCCTGTTGGCCACTTTGCCAAGTGGCCAGGCAGCCCTTGCTCTCGAAACCGTGACGAAGCTGATGTGTGGACCACCTTCCGTCCACGAAGCAGTTCAAATGCTAGCACCGTCAGCACCCGGCTCTCCCCCAGGAGGCCAGAGTCTGAGGTGCTGACGGAGGAGGAAATACCAGCTGCAGTCAGCAGCTATGCAGGGGGTGTCCCTCCCACCCTAAATGAAGATCTAGAGCTGTTAGACGGGCTCAATCTCACATCTTCCCATTCCCTGCTATCTCGGAGTAGTCTCTCAGGCTTCTCTTTGCAGCATCCTGGGGTTACGGGCCACTTACACACCTACAGCACCTCCCTCTTCAGCCCAGCAGAGGGGCCCCTGTCAGCAGGAGAAGGGTGCTTCTCAAGCTCCCAGTCTCTGGAGGCCCTGCTCACCTCTGACACGCCACCACCCCCTGCTGATGTCCTCATGACCCAGGTAGATCCCATTCTGTCCCAGGCTCCAACACTTCTGTTGCTGGGAGGAATACCTTCCTCTAGTAAGCTAGCCACAGGAGTTGGCCTATGTCCCAAGCCCCTAGAGGCTCCAGGCCCCAGCAGTCTGGTTCCCACCCTTTCGATGATGGCACCACCACCAGTCATGGTGGGTGCTCCCATTCCCAAGACAGTGGCGACTCCTGTGCTCACACCCCCTACTGAAGCTGCAAGCCAGGACAGAATGCCTCAGGATCTAGATCTTGATATGTATATGGAGAACCTGGAGTGTGACATGGATAACATCATCAGTGACCTCATGGATGGGGGCGAGGGACTGGACTTCAACTTTGAGCCAGGTATGGCATCCCCTAATCACGTAACATCTCACAACCTATAGCCACTCCTCGGTGCCCAGCTAGTCCCATGATCTGAGCAAGTGAGAGATTTAGAACAAGGGGTAGCTGGAGCTCCTGGGGAATTGGAGGGAGGATGTCATATTAGAGTGGCATGGTTTCCAGGTGGAACCTCCAAGCCCCTCAGCGGTGCCCACCCTTACAGAGCAGCACAGCGGGGTTAGGGGCAGGGGCTGTCTCTGTTTTCCTTGGTATGGACCTTGATGGTGGAAAGTTCTCATGCCCCAGATGAGCCTCTTACCTTGTCCTCCATTTTTTCTTTCCACAGATCCCTGAGCCATGGCTGGAAGCTTTGCCCCTGCTTCAGAGGTGGAGCCAGGCATGCCCATATCCACTCTTTACCCTTGACCCGTCCCCGGGAATTTGGCACCCTGCTTTAGAGCTAGGGTGGGGTCTGCTCACACGGGTGTTGAGGAAATTATAAAGATAAAGCTGCCCCATATGGGAACTATGGGGGGAGGGAGAGGGGAGGGGGAGAGGGAGAGGGTTTATTCTCACTGTGCCAATTAGGGGGCAAGGCCCCCTCCCGGGAGCCATCCTCAGCTCCCCCCATTCCCACCCCCAGGTTTTGTAGCAGGGGCGAGCAGTGCTGTTGGAAATGTGAAATCACCAGTGGCCTTACCCCTGCCTTTGGGAGCAGGATTTTTTGTAGAGTCTTATCTGAGCTGGTCCAGGCTAGGTTGAGCCTGGGATTTTTATGTAGTGGCCCCTGAGGCCAGTGGTGTGGGGGGGCGGCTAGTGGGGACCTGGAAGGGCTAAGGTCTCAGCACTGGAGTGGCTCGCCAGGTCAAATCATCCTTGGAAGGCTACAGAAAACAGAAAGGCTTTTTATAAACTTTTAAAGAAGTATAAACACAAATATAGAGATTTTTAACAGTGGCAAGGTGCTAGTAATGGGGAGAACGCTTTTTTCTTTCTGAAGGCTTTGTCATAGTGACATGATGCAAACACTACAGACATTACTCGGAGAAACACGGAGAAGTGGGGGAGAGAACTCCAGGCCAACAGAGCAGCGGTGGGGAGCAGTACTCAGCAGGGGGAAGAGCCCCCAAGTGGA
Organism: Diceros bicornis minor; assembly: GCF_020826845.1. Lineage (NCBI taxonomy): Eukaryota > Metazoa > Chordata > Mammalia > Perissodactyla > Rhinocerotidae > Diceros > Diceros bicornis. The sequence continues at coordinate 64,420,898 of NC_080781.1, forward strand.
CCAGGTCAAAACAAGGTCTGGTGGAACTAGTTTGGAGTTTCCCTAAGGAGAAAGCTAAGCCAGGTCCCCTGATTCTGTCACCTTGTGCCTGGGAGTGTGTGGTGTTGGGATGCAGCCACACTCTTGCATAAGCCACTGTGAGTTAGTGCTACAGTGGGAGAGTGCATTGAAGGCCTGGAATTAGTTTGTGGCCTGGGAAGGGAATGGGAGGTGGGGAGAAGAGAAGGAGGGAAGGATTTAGAGTGGTAAAGTTAGGCACAGAGACCTCCCTGTTCAAGGCCCCTGACAGCTGTCCCTGCCCTTCTCCTTGCCTGACTACAGGGGTTATGTGGAAGTGTGTGGTGGCAGACGGGGGAGGGGTGGAACAGGGAAGGGGGCTTGGCTGAGGGTCTGGGAAATGAGTGGAGATGGAGGAGAATGTGGATCAGGTTTACTAGCACCTGCCAGGGAGGCCATCTGGGGCTCCTTCTCCACCCCAGCCCCCAAAGCAGCCCCTCCCCCAGTCCCCTTTGCATTGTCCCCTCCCCCGCCCCTGCTGTGGGTTCCCATCATTTCCTGTGTCAGCACCTGGCCTACCCAGATTGTATCATGTGCTAGATTGGAGTGGGGAAGTGTATCAAATCAATAAATGAATAAATTCAATAAATGCCTATAACCAGCCCTGGTTTCTGCTGTCTCGCTGCTCCCCTCGGATAAGGGGGAGAGAGGGGAAAGGCAAATGGCTAACTGCAGGGACTGCCCAGAGGCATAGAGGTGAGGGGTCGGAATCTCACAGGCAGGGGTGGTGGAGTGTGGTGGGCGGAGGGAAGATGCCCATGGTCACCTAACCCCAGCAGGAGTAGGAGGGCTGTGATAGGCCTCCCAAGGGGAGGTAGTCTGGTTGGAGAAGACCCCACCCCCTACTCTGTCCCTCAAAGGCTCATTGTACTAGACTTCACAGTCTTTCCTCATCCCCACCCATGTGCCCACCTCAGCCCTCTCCTGCCGCTCCTCTCCTACCCACCCTCAGAGCCTCCACTGTGCCTGGAGCTTACTTAAGCCTTGGTGCAGATATTGAGAGAAGGAGTCTTTCTTGAAAAAGGAACCTCACATTAAATTCCAGTAATTTCATACCTAGTATTACTGCTCTCACTTGGTCACTTTATTTAGTTAGCGACGTTTATCCCTCCTATTGAGAAAGTCCGCTCTTGTCTTAAAGAATGGACCCTTGCGAGTGGGCCTCTCTTCAGATGATCTTCCCGATGGTTTGGACTGGAAAAAGAAAAGGTCGGTAAGTAGATAAAGAGGCCGCTGCAGGGGAGCTTTCTGCAAACTAGGGCCAAAGGTAGGACAAAAGAGGTTGCAGGCAGGTCTTGGGCATGGACGTTGGATTTGGAAAGGAAATTCATCCCAGGGGGCAGGGATAGAGGAGCCTTCAGTTGACTGGCGGGGAAAGGAGGGTGCTGGGACAGACCACATTTGGGGAGTCTTACTGGGACGTTCACGGGGGATTCAGCTGGAACGACTTTCTTGGCTTCTTGGCTTTTAAGCGCTTTTATTCGGTTCTTCTCCAGGACGTCACACTGTGTGCGCAAGGTGTCTAGGAACCAGGAAAAGGCACCCCCACCTCTGAGGACTAGAGACCTTACCTACCCATCCCGTCCCTCCCATCATTCAAATGATCACTTGGAGTAACAGGGCCTAAAGCTAGGCTGAGGAGTGATGTGAAGGTGCCTAAGCTTTGCCCTTTTTAGTGGGAATTGGGACACCAAGACTTCAAGAGAAAAGGATGAAGGGAAATATGGAAAGGGTAGGGTGGTGATAGGGAGATATGCCAAGAAGATGGCTGAGAGATGGGAGGGACAAGTTAGTGACACATGCACACTCCGCCTGGTTTGAGCTAAACATCCCTCCTAAAGTAGACCCAGACCCTATTCCCCTTTTCCTAGGATCCTGTGATCCTACCTGCTGTATTACACCAGTCTCACCCTATATCACCCTCACCAGTCATCACCCAGCTATGTACAGTACTCTCCATGTTCCTCCTTCCTCCGTCATGCTCCTTACCAATTAGCTCAGGTTCTGGATTCTTCAGGAGGGGCACAAAAGCTTTGTAGGCATTCTCAAGTCGGGTTCCTGTGAATACAGCATTGTGCTATCCCAAGCCCCTGTCACCCAGTCTCCAACCTTCCAAAGCCCAAGATTTCAGGACCCTAACACTCAACACTACTTTGAGCTGGTCTACCTTATTTCCTCCCCTCAGGTCCATCCCTAGGATCAGGTGGGGGGCATGGTATGTGTGAACCTAACCTATTGGCATAGAGGCAATACCCTTTCTTAGGCTGACTAGAGATGCCCTATGTTAAGGGCAAGGTTTGCAATCCATCTTGAGGGCCTTGCTCTATCTCTGGGGAATGCTCCCAAGCCTCTACCTGGTGCCCCACGGTCCACCCTACAAACGTAGTAGGTGCTTCGAGCTGTAAGGAATTTGCTGGCGTATTCTCCAGGTGTCTTCGACAGGAAGAAAAACTTCATTATCCCCGTTTCATCACACAAATCGATGGTGTCTGGAGAGAGGCCACAGGGTAATTGGGGCAGCTAAGGAAGGAGAGTGAGAGCGAAAGGGGCCAGTGATCTTATCCAGAGTGGATTGGGGGAAGCTGTTGGGATTCAAGGAGCTCTCTTCTTGCCAGCAGGAGGGTTTGGGGGCTAGAGATGACCCTACTACTTCTGACCCTTGGCCATTAGTCCCCACCCCAAACTCCTCACCTGTTTTAGGCAACTTCATTTCGCTGCGGATGTAATGCAGCAACAGGAGGACAGAGCAATTGGTATTGACCAGAAACTCCTTATTATCTGAGAAGAGATGGGATGGGGCATGTGGCCCTTCTCTAGTTACACCATCCCTGTGATCTCCACTGCTCTCAAACCTCCCCAGCCCTACACATGGACTCCAGCTCTGTGATTCCCCTCACCTCCATGTTTGATGAAGATGAACATGCTCTCAAGATCTTTTCACTCTTCAGAGAGAGGTCTGATGAGTCATGCAGAAAGAGGGTGTTCTAGAGGCTTTGAGGGGCCAAGCGGGCCCATAGTGTTGGGGGACTAGAGAGGCAGATGGATTACATAGGCTGAGGAGGCCCAGACTGGGCAGACAGGAGAGAGCTATTGGCAGTTGTGGATAACCAACGTCCCTAGGGGTGGGGCCTGGGCTGCAGTTGAGGGATTATGAGGTCAGAAGTGGTATGTGTGGCAGAAGGTGGAGTAAGGATAAGGAGAAAAGAATCTTGGTGGGGTCTGTAAAAGATTTGTTGGGAATGGGGGCAACATGGTAAATCTAACTCTAAACTGGACTCAGGAAGGAGTGCAGGACATGTAGAGAAAAATAAGTTTCTGGAACAGTACTCTTTTCTAGTGAATTTGTAGTACAACTGCTTCCACAGCATGAGTCTCCTCCTCCTTTTTCCTACCCTCGGCACCATGCCTCCCATCCTCACAGCACCCCACGTGTTTCCCTTGCTCCCCTACCCCAACAACAGACATTCTTGATGATTATCAGCAGAAACTTTATTTCTCATTGATTCAGGAACAATTGAAGGGTAGATGGAAAGAGGGAGGGAGGGATGGAGGGACAGTGGGAGGAAGAATCCAGCAAAGAGGAAGGCCTGGATTGGGGGAGATGAGAAACACGTACCCAGGGCAAAGGGGCAATTCTCAAGTAGGAGATATTGAATGAGCGGGCAGTTATAGGGGGCACAAAATTCAAAATCAGCCACAGGGGGGTGAGGTGAGGATTGGACCCAGCCTGGTTGGACAAAGGGAAGTTAGTACAATTTAGGGCTACAGGACCCTGGGGTTCTGTCAGGCTATCAGGGCTCAGGTTTCAGGTTTCAGGGTATAACATGGGGGAGCCCAGTAGGGGCTATGCTGGCTGCAGGGGGAGCCCCCAGGCCCCTCCCCCAGAGCCCCTCCTTTTGGGGGAATTTCACTGACGTGGCAGAGCCGTTCACTGTAATCTGGCCGCAGACTCTCCGCCAATCCCTTAGACACACCACTCCAGGCCTAAAGACAGATATCTCCAGGTCAGGGGTCAATTAGGAACAGGAAGTAAAAGACCCAGGCTCTGTGACAAGGCAGCTCTCACAACGTCTGCAACCACTGTGATTACGGAAGGGACGCACAGATTCCTGGGCCCCCAGTACCACTGTTTCCAACTGCCTTAAACCAATCGATAGTCAGTTCTTCTGTGTATCTCTCTCCATCTAGCCCATCCCCCAATGGGTCGGCCACATCCTGACAGTTAGTGCAGGCCCCCCTCCTCTCCCCTCTGCCCCCATACTCTCTCTGTCTTGCTGGCAGGCAGTTGGCAGTTGACAGACTGCAGTCTGCCTATGACAATGTTCTCACCGAAAAGTTCCCATGGTATTCAGTAACCAGATCCTCTAGGTTCTTGAGGGTAGGAATTCGGGGCATCGTCCTGAGGGGGAAGAAAGAGGGAGCAGGAGCACATCAGTTACGCTCTTTTGTTACCCTTCTCCCAGTGCTCCCATATGGGATGAAGTGATTCTGTGTTCTCTGTGCCTACAGTTTCCTTTCATCACCATGCCCACTCGGGTGACCCCTCATTCCTTACCGTCCCGCCCTCTACTCCTGGAGACCCTGTAATAACTTTCCTCTACTATTCCCAGCCACCCCCGCCTCGTTTTTCTGGGATTCCCAAAATCTCACCGTTCCAGCCAGCAGTACACACAGATGAGGCTAATAATCAATCCCATGGAGCCAATGGGGATAAGCACAGCTTCCAATGCAAACAATGAAGGATTCTCTATAGAAAAGAGACCTAACATTTGTGGTATCCCTGCTACGTGCCCACATTTGTAGAGCCCCAACTTGGTGCCAGGCACTGTGCTAAACACTTTCCATATACTTAATCCTCACAACTCCTGAGAGGGGGTAATAATTCTTATCTCCATTTTACAGATGAGGAAACAGAATCAAAGAGGTTAGCAATGTGCCCAAGGTCAAAGAGGCAGTAAGTAGCAGAGGCAGGTTTAAACTCCAGATTTGTCTGGTTCCAAAGCCATCTTCACCATGCATGCTTTCTGGGAGTGCTGCAGGGAAATATTATACATTCTGTATCCCCTCTGAGCACTCCTTGGCCTCCTTCTCAATCCACCCCGCTACTCTAACAACACACTGACCCAACCCTACACATACAAAGCCTACTTCCTGGGAGTTGGGGTTGAACAGTGAGGGGAGATGGGCCACCAAGTTTGGGGGCTTAGAGATAGGGAGGTAGAGCAAAAGACAATGGTGCTAGAAAGGTTGGGGTGCTGGCCTCATGGGTCGGGGTGATGCATTAGGCCCATTTTACCCTTTGAAGTATTGCTGCCCCAGTGGATCGGGCGGCTCCATTCACTCCAATGCTGAGCGCTTCCACAGAGCGGGTTATAGCGGCTCCGAACACGGAAGGTGTAGAGTTTCTGTGCATCCACGCTAGGCAGAGAGAAGCTACGTCTGTGGTCCACTGATTGTTCCTTGGGGAGAAAGAGGGTGGGGGAAGATGGGTGTCTATAAAAGAAGGGAGAATTAAACCTGCTGCCCGCCCCCATGTCATCTCCGGCTCTTCCCATTCCTCCTCCCTCTCTTGACTACTCAAGCCACCTTGCTCCCTTCACTGACTAGAATTTAGTGATGATAGGGAAAGGAGTTGGAGGGGGCTGGAGGGTGGGCAGAGGAACTGGGAGGCGGAGAACAGGAGCTTGGGATCAGGCCCTCCTATTTGGCTGATTGAATCCTTTATCCCCACTTGCTTGGCCTTAGCTGCTATGTTCATAACCCCAGTCACTCACAGTCCAGCTGCGGTCCCGGTCACTTCGGTACTGCACCAGGTGCTCCAAACAATGGTCCAAGTATCTGTTGCTCCAGCTCAGTTCTAGCTGGGATTCACTCAGGTTGCGAAGTGTTAGATTCTTTGGAGCCCAGGGGATCACTGGAGATATGTGTGCGTGTGTGGTCATTCCCCTGGCCTGGACAAGTCAGGATCCTGAAAGTAGTGCCCCTGATCCCTCCTCCCTTCCCCATTCACATCCCTCACCTCCTCCTTTTTGCCGGAGTACTCTTATGTGAAAGAACACCACTCCATGTACTCTACACCATGTACTCCACACCACAATATCCCTGGACTTTTGACCCCCTTTCCAAATTACCAAGATCCTGCAGTTTTAACATCTGTGTGGCTTGTCTCCTGGGTTCCTGTGGGTCCTGGAGCTGGACAACAAATGTTTGGTAGAGATGGATCTCCTCTTTTCCCAACCAACAGCCAGAAGCGACCTCTTCAGAGAATAAATAGTGGCCACACTCTTGGACTTTGCCATCGTCAGAGTTCTTATACCTAGAGAAGGGTTGGAAGGAAGAGGAACAGGTGGTAAACTTGGGTACTACAGATATCCACAGGCCAGCCTCATCTCCTCTGAACTGACTTATGACTTACCCCCTGAGAAAAGAGTGGGGAGCCAGAGATGTTGGCTACCCTCTTTCTTGGTCCCCATGCCGTCTCTCACATCCAGCCCACCTCCTGCTCCTCCCCTGTGCTATCCCCTCTTCGCTTCTCATACCAATAGTGCAGTGTCAGGTTGGTGGGCTGGGGCTCAGAGCTGGTGTTCCAAGTGCAATTCATGTACTCGACATTGAACACAAAACACTGAACCTCTGGGAGGGGCCGGGTAGAAACAGTGATCCCAGGGGGTGTAGAGGTCAGGAAGAAATCTAGATTGGGGAGAAAATGAAGTGGGGCAGGGGAAGAGAAGAAATGATGGTCAGAAGAAGAAGCAGCGTAAGGCAGGGAACCCTTCCCCTCGCCCTCCCCACAGTACACTTAAATTCTGCCCGCATCCTTGTAATGCCCAGTGGCAGGTTCCAGATTTCTGTACGGTCCCTTCCCACAACCTCCCTTCTCACCAACCCCCTCCAGTCCCAGGTTTACCACTAGCTGTGATGTCTTCATTCCCATTGGGTGTGAGGACCTTCGGGGTCAGCCCCACCCCCAGCAGAGGCAGCTGCAGGAATAAGAGGGATCTGAGTGGCAATGGTGGCTTCAACATGGCGCTTGCTCTTCGTTCCCTGGGTGTAGACTGTGTCAGGAACATGGGCCCCTCACCCACTACCCCTCCCCACCCACACGTTTCCTTCTGTCATAGCTTCCGGTGGAAAGAACCTTAGAAACCAGGGCTTTACAGAGGGTGTGGCAAATGTGTGCTATGACACAGGCTAAATCCTCTGAGAGATTAGGTGTTAATCTAATTTGTAGGTGTAACACCACCACTGTAAAGTGGTGCTAAGTAGAGACTAAGGCTGAGTATACAATATTGTCACAGATTCAAGAATCCTCAGACCACCTAGATCCTGAGAAGCATCTGTTCACCACCACCACCACCACCATCGTCAACCACCTTCTCATCTAAATGGTTTTATCCTGTAAAGCGTGGGGTCTGAACCTCTGCACATCCAATGCTATGCTCCTTCCTTGGCTCAGTGACCCTGAAGCCTCTGTCAAAACTCTACAGTCTTGGCTCCTGTGGGCACAAATATAGCTGTCTTTCCTCTGACCTAATCCAAGCCAGAATATCCATCCTTAGCTGCTGCCCCCCAGCTGGGTCCCTGTTGAGACTGGTGAGGAGGTCTGACTTAGAAGTAGATTCTGGAAATGGAAGAAAACAATACTAGCTTCAAACTCTTCGTCTTCCCCTAAATCTGCTTCTCTTCCTGTGTTCCCTACCTCAGTTAATGGTATCATCACCCTCTCAGTCCCCCAGACTTGAAACTTCAAAGTCATCTTCAATTCCTCCCTCTCTCTCACCCTGAGAGTCCAATCAGCCCTACATATGTGGTGTTTTCTCCCAGCAGTGTCCTCCTTTCCATGACCACAGCCACTGTGCTAAATCAGCCTTTCATTCCCTCTAGTCATGACTATTACTAGAACCCACTAACTGGCCTCCCTTTCTAAAGGCCCCCTGCTCTCTAATCCATTCTTCATTCTGTTGCCAGATTTGTCTTCCCCCAAACACAGAGCTGATTGGAGACACTATTGGAGACACAAATTACAGAAATTGTATATTCAGAAAACATTTATTGAGTCTTTAATATGTGCCAAGCACTGTGCTTATGTTCTAACTCACTCTAATTTTCTGCAGGTTAAAATTCCTCAGAGTTAGTTCAAATGTTACTTCCTCCAATATGTTTTCCCCTCCCCAATCAGAATTAATTTGTCTTCCCATTGTGATTCAATAGCATTTTGTTATAACTTTCCTTTGTTATTTGCTAATTTTATTATTTTTTATTTATTGTTGTTACTTTTATTATAGCACTCTGTCTTTTCTCTAAAAGGCAATACCATCATAAAAGGAACAGCAGCTCAAGAGTCAAGAAAAAATCCTAGTCTCAGCTGTGTTACTCAGTAGCTGTCTATTATCAGGCAAGTGAACTTCCACTCTGAAAATCAGCTTCCTCATCTACAAAATGGAGACAATAATAATCCCTAATTCATGGGGCTGTTTGCAGATTAAAGGAGATAATGTCTGAAAAAGCATCCGACACTTAGTAGGTGCCTCTTTTGCTAGAGCAAGGGTTCTTAACCGGGAGTTCACGGACACTTAGGGTATATATCAATGAGCTTCGGGGAGTTTAAGAATTCCCTGGCTGGTATCTAACATTTTGTATGTCTCTGTGAACATTTTTGTGGGAAGAAGGGCCATAGCTTCCATCAGCATCTTAGAGGGGTTGTGAATCAAAAATGCTTAAGAACCTCAGTGCTAGACCTTAAAGACCTTGAGGGATTAGAACTGGCCTTTCAGGGGTTAATAGGTGCTTTCTTATGCATACATAGTCTCTAATCTTCACAACAGTCCTTGGAAGGAAGTATTAGTATACCCATTTTTCAGATGCGGAAACTAAGAAATGAAATGGTTTGTAAAGGGCACCTATTCGAGGCCAAGAACTGAGCGAGGCGCCGGGAACCCCAGCACCAGTCAGAGCTCAGCACGGCGGCAGCCTCCCGCCTTGCAGGGCAGTATCCCCAGCGCAGTGAAGCGGCTCGCAGCTGTTTCATGGATATCCGCTGAGCGACATCGATCTCCGGCCGCCGTCCCGAAGAGCTCCCGGGCGCGGAGCTCCGCCCCACGCCGGGCCGGGCCCCGCCCCCGCTGCGGTCGGTGTTGTCCGACGGTTCCCGGCGTCCCTCGGTTTCCCTCGGTAGTTTCCGGCAATGATCGAGAGTTTCTAACGTGCCCCCTTGTTGTCTCTCGGCTGCCGTCCTCGCCACCGCCGCCCCCCTTTTTGACTCCCTCTCCCCCTCCCCTTCCCCCCTCCGCCGGGCCCGGCTGGCGCCTCTGGCGCTAAGGGCTGGGCAAGATGGCGGCCTTCGGGATCTTGAGCTACGAACACCGGCCCCTGAAGCGGCCGCGGCTGGGGCCTCCCGATGTGTACCCTCAAGATCCCAAACAGAAGGAGGTGCGTTCAGAAATCGGGCCTCTTGAGGGGCCATGGGCAAGCGATCAGCCTAGGAGGAAGCATTGACGGTTTGGGGAAGGGGGGGCGGGGCGGTTTGGTGGGAGCGAAAGTCCCGAAAGGGGGAAGAGTAAAGTGGGCTGGTGTTAGGAGAGTAGGACCTGGCGAGGGGGTCCCGGGCGTGAATAGGGAGTGCTGAAGGGTCCACGCTGGAGGCGCCACCCTCTAACACAACACCTCAGAAAGTTGGCTGAGGCAGCTTGGTGAGCTTCGGCTGCTTGCAGGGAAGAGTAATGTTGAGTGAGCTCTGGGTGATTGGGAATCTTAGTGACTGGGGGGTGAGGGTGGTGTCCGAGTGAATGTAAGGGCCTAGCTTTAAATAGCAATCTGTTCTACTCAGAATCCTCCTCCTACCTTTTTTTTTCTCCTTGTTCCCTTCTCTTCTCCTGCCCTCCTCTGCCACCACCACCACCACCTCTGAGAAAAAAAAAGCTGAAATGTCGTTTTCCTGCCTCAGGATGAACTGACAGCCTTGAATGTAAAACAAGGTTTCAATAATCAGCCTGCTGTCTCTGGGGATGAACATGGCAGTGCCAAGAACGTCAACTTCAATCCTGCCAAGGTGAGACCAACCCTGCCAGGCTGAAGGAAAAGGCTGAAAGAATCTGAGAAGGAGCAAAGGCCTGGGTTGGGAAGACTTAAAGGGATGACCTAAATGGCTGAGTTTTCCTTCATAACCTAATGCTACCAGATTGGCATTTGCCCATCAAAGGCACGACCACCTGTCTGCCCCTTCTTCCCACCCTGAGGTGTAGTTTTCTTCCCTCAGATCAGTTCCAACTTCAGCAGCATTATTGCGGAGAAGTTACGTTGTAACACTCTCCCTGACACTGGTCGCAGGAAGCCCCAAGTGAACCAGAAGGACAACTTCTGGCTGGTGACTGCTCGATCCCAGAGTGCCATTAACACCTGGTTCACTGACCTGGCTGGCACCAAGCCACTCACACAACTAGCCAAAAAGGTGAGGTACTGTTTCCTGTTCTTCAGGCCAAGGAGGGGAGTGTGGGTACCAAGTACCCTCCTATTCCCAGATTAAGGTACATGGATGCCAGCTTGTGGGGGTAATAGAGGTCTCACTGTTTGTGATGTCCATGCAGGTCCCCATTTTCAGTAAGAAGGAAGAAGTATTTGGGTACTTAGCCAAATACACAGTGCCCGTGATGCGGGCTGCCTGGCTCATTAAGATGACCTGTGCCTACTATGCAGCAATCACTGAGACCAAGGTTAAGAAGAGACATGTCATTGACCCCTTCATGGGTGAGTAACTCCTAATACCAGGAGTCCCACCACTGATCGCTTCAAGGAATAATAGAGAGACCCTTGGAATTATTCTCCTTCCTCATGTATATTCCTTACTTCTGCTTGTATCTTGCATTCACTCAATTAGTAAACATTGAGTACCTTGAGTATCTACTGGGGTATACTCTAGTAGGAATGCTAAGGCATATGTATGAATCACATAATTAAGTATAGAAAGTAGTAAGCGTCAAAAGAGGTAGCAGAAGGGGCCGGCCTGGTGGCGCAAGCGGTTAAGTGCGCGCGCTCGGCTGCAGCGGCCCGGGGTTCGGCGGCGGCCCGGGGTTCGCCGGTTCGGATCCCAGGCGTGCACCGACGCACCGCTTGGCAAGCCATGCTGTGGCGGCGTCCCATATAAAGTGGAGGAAGATGGGCGCGGAGGTTAGCCCAGGGCCAGTCTTCCTCAGCAAAAAAAGAGGAGGATTGGCAGATGTTAGCACAGGGCTGATCTTCCTCACACACAAAAAAAGAAGTAGCAGAGGTTCTTTGAGACTTCAGTGGACAGAAAGATTACTTTCTTTGGGGGACACCTGGGAAGGCATTAGGAAGGTGGCATTTGACCAGAGCTTAAGAGGATGAATAGGATTTAGAAGTATGGTGGATGGGGGTGGGGGACAGAAGGTTTTCTAAGCAGAGAGATAGTATAAAATAGCCCTTTTCCCATCTTCACCCTAGAGTGGACTCAGATCATCACCAAGTACTTATGGGAGCAGCTGCAAAAGATGGCTGAATACTACCGGCCAGGGCCTGCAGGAAGTGCGGGCTGTGGTTCCACTATAGGGCCCTTGCCCCATGATGTAGAGGTGGCAATCCGGCAGTGGGACTACAACGAGAAGCTGGCCATGTTCATGTTTCAGGTAGGAAGTAGGGCACGTTGTGTGGGACATTGGATTGAGCCTGGTCTCGCACTCTGTCAGTGTAGAACAGAATTTGCCTGCTACCTTGCCCTGATTGTGGTTCTCTTCATCCTTTCGTTTACTTTGTCTGCCTCATCTCTGGTAGTCCCTGGGCTAAACTAATACTCTTCCCACCCCTGGTACCCATAGGATGGAATGTTGGACAGACATGAGTTCCTGACCTGGGTACTTGAGTGTTTTGAGAAAATCCGCCCTGGAGAGGATGAATTGCTTAAACTGTTGCTGCCCCTGCTGCTTCGAGTAAGGCCTAGGGTTTGGGGGGTCTAGGGAGGATTTGAGGAGAAATAAGACATGAGAGCAGTGTCCCTTGGAGAGAACTGGGGGTTTTGATCATCATGTCTTCACAGTACTCTGGGGAATTTGTTCAGTCCGCATACCTCTCCCGCCGCCTTGCCTACTTCTGTACCCGGAGACTGGCCCTGCAACTGGATGGCATGAGCAGTCACTCGTCTCATGTGATGTCTGCTCAGTCGACAAGCACACTGCCCACCACCCCTGCTCCTCAGCCCCCCACTAGCAGCACACCCTCTACACCCTTTAGTGACCTACTTATGTGCCCTCAGCACCGGCCCCTGGTTTTTGGCCTCAGTTGTATCCTTCAGGTAGGTACTGGGTAGGCCCAAGGAAGAATTAAGAGGCATCCCGAGAAGAGTTGGGTGCCTGTCCTGGAGAATGGTGGTGATTCTAAATTGGAAGTGGGAGTAGGCACTGAGTACTTGCTTGGAGATTGTTGCTTCTCATTCCTAGGGTGTTAGTTCCTTTTCAGTTAGTTAGTTCCCTTCCAGGGCTAAATAGTAGGCCCAAAGCCTTTGAGGAGAGTGGATGAAGGTGGAGGCTCGGAGATGGAGTGATGCCACCGCAGGGACTCAGAATAACTTTGGATTGGAAATCTAAGGATTGGGTCATATAACGGGATTCTAGAGAGATAGCCATGGTAACTGAGTTTCACTAAACTGTTCCTGTCTGGCAGACCATCCTCCTGTGTTGTCCTAGTGCCCTGGTTTGGCACTACTCGCTGACTGATAGCCGAATTAAGACTGGCTCACCACTTGACCACCTACCTATTGCCCCCTCCAACCTGCCCATGCCAGAGGGCAACAGTGCCTTCACTCAGCAGGTAAGTCTGACCAATAGCCTGGTACCCCCAGAGTGGGATGTGGGGCTAAATTACTCTTTCAGAAATAGTGACTTGGAGTCTGGTACCATTCTTTTAGATTGGGGCCTGGCCTTTTTTATGCCTTGGTGCATCCTTATAAGCCTTCCTTTTCGATGTTACAGGTCCGTGCAAAGTTGCGGGAGATTGAGCAGCAAATCAAGGAGCGAGGACAGGCAGTTGAGGTTCGCTGGTCTTTTGATAAGTGCCAGGAAGCTACTGCAGGTGGGTGCCAGAGGACAGATAGTAAGAAGGATGTTTGAGAAAAGGATGGGGATGGTAAGGACATACAGATCTGAGAGTCAGAATGCAGTGGGCCTCTAGTTAAGTCCCCTTTACCACTTTTCCTCCTTAGGCTTCACCATTGGGCGGGTGCTCCATACTTTGGAAGTGCTGGACAGCCATAGTTTTGAGCGCTCTGACTTCAGCAACTCTCTTGACTCCCTGTGTAACCGAATCTTTGGATTGGGGCCTAGCAAGGATGGGCACGAGGTAAGCAAGAAGGGGAACAGAAGGAGCAAAAAACACTGCAGGGGTAACAGCATGTATGAGGGGAAGGCACAGTGAGGCATTGAAACCAGGGGATGTCTGAAGAGACGATCTTACTGGGCCTAGGATGTTTTAAGATGGGCTCCAGTCTTTAAGAAATTGGAACTCGGTTGTTTGTCCCCAGCCCTACCTCACTCACCCCTGTCTTCCTTTGGTCTCCAGATCTCCTCAGATGATGATGCTGTGGTATCATTACTGTGTGAATGGGCTGTCAGCTGCAAGCGTTCTGGTCGGCATCGTGCTATGGTGGTAGCCAAGCTGCTGGAGAAGAGACAGGCAGAGATTGAGGCTGAGGTTAGGGGGCAGAGATAAGAGAATGCGACTGGCCAGTGGGGCAGTGGCAACTGGGGTTGGAGACAGATTGAACTGGTAGTAGGACCAAAGTGGAAGTTGTGAGAATAAAGAGGTGGTAGAGAACCTAAAGGGAAAGTTGAGAACATAAGACAAAAGTAGAAAGGAGCAGATTGACGTCAGAGTTAGAGAAGCGATCAAGGCTTAAGTTGGGAGGCGGTAAAGAAAATAGAGGTCATAGGGGGAGTGGAAGTGAAAAGCTTGGGGCGGAGGCAAAACAGGTGGTAGTTCAAGGATTACACATGAAGGAGTAAAGAACGAGGTAAAATCCAGTCCTACAGTTGGTTCTCTTATCTTGCAGCGTTGTGGAGAATCGGAAGCCGCAGATGAGAAGGGTTCCATCGCCTCTGGCTCCCTTTCTGCTCCTAGTGCTCCCATTTTCCAGGATGTTCTCCTACAGTTTCTGGATACACAGGCTCCCATGCTGAGTATGGACCCCTGCCACCCTATGGTTACCTCTGCCTGGACTCAGTTACCCATTACTGTCATCAGAAAGCATAATTAAGGGCCTTCTGGTATATATTTCTGTCTTGGGTCCTATGCAGAATGACTTTTGGACTTAATTCTAGTCTTTGATCATCTTACAGTCTAACAGAGTAGTGAAATAAAAAGAAGAATACAAACAAGAACATACGATTGAAGCATTTTCACATATAAATAGCAGCAAAGATGCCATATTCCTTTATGAGATGGTGTATGGGGCAGGAGGTGGGGTAACCAACCACGCTTTGTCCCTCAACAGTTTTGGGGTGTTTTTTTCTTTTCTTTTTTTTTTGGTCGTTCTATTCTTGCCTACCTCAGGTGCCCTAGGAGCACCATGCCTTAGGTGTGTCCCCCTCTCTCTTTCTGCCCGTCTCTTTTGTGCTCTCCTAACTCATCTTTTCTCATTCCCTCCCTCCAGCGGACCCCCGAAGTGAGAGTGAGCGGGTGGAGTTCTTTAACTTGGTACTGCTGTTCTGTGAACTGATTCGACATGATGTTTTCTCCCACAACATGTATACTTGCACCCTCATCTCCCGAGGGGACCTTGCCTTTGGAGCCCCTGGCCCCCGGCCTCCCTCTCCCTTTGATGACCCTGCCGATGACCCAGAACGCAAGGAGGCTGAGGGCAGCAGCAGTAGCAAGCTGGAGGTGAGTGGGCTTTTCCTCACCCTGGATAGTTTCTTCTGACGTTCCCATCTTCCTGGCTCCTAGAGTCCTCTGAGAATACTTCACCTGATAATGAGGGTAATATTTGCTTAATACTTCACAGGTTATAAAGTGCTCCCATATCAGTTTTTTTCATTTGATCCTCACAACAGCCCTGTGAGGTACTCTTATCCCCACTTTAAAGCTGAAGAAAACTGAGGCCAATGGAGGTTAAGTGACCGGTCAAGGCTTGAATCCAGATCCGGTGCTTTTCCCAATGTGATCTCCTCTCCAGTTCCCCTGTCAATCAACTGTTCTAGATGGTGGGGAGCAGCTCCTTGGGGCTAAAGCAGCTTTGCTTATGTTCTGTGCCCTCAGGATCCAGGGCTCTCAGAGTCTATGGACATCGACCCTAGTTCCAGTGTACTGTTTGAGGACATGGAGAAGCCTGATTTTTCAGTAAGTTAGGTTCTGGTATGGAAGAATCCAGCTCCTGTTATGCTTCTTTTGGGGATTTCTTTATGCCTCCTCATCCCCTTTTCTTCCTTTAAATGTTCTGCTCTTTCGCCTTTCTCTTAGTTGTTCTCTCCTACTATGGTCTGTGAGGGGAAGGGCAGTCCATCTCCTGAGAAACCAGATGTTGAGAAGGAGGTGAAGCCCCCACCCAAGGAGAAGATAGAAGGGACCCTTGGGGTTCTTTATGACCAGCCGCGGCATGTGCAGTATGCCACACACTTTCCCATCCCCCAGGTACTGTTCCCCAGCACCTTGCAACCATCTGTTTTGAGCCCAGGTTTCTGTCCAAGGACCATGCCGAGGGGTTGGAGCTGTTCTTGAGGGTGTGGTATGCTGGGAAGGAGCTTTAGCCCTGGGATGCTGAGGGGCATGGAGCATGCTTTTAAGAGGAGGGAAGGAGATCGGTGCTGGAGTCTGATGGTGCTGCTGGGATGCAGGAGGAGTCATGCAGCCATGAGTGCAACCAGCGGTTGGTCGTACTGTTTGGGGTGGGAAAGCAGCGAGATGATGCCCGACATGCCATCAAGAAAATTACCAAGGATATCCTGAAGGTTCTGAACCGCAAGGGGACTGCAGAAACTGGTGGGTTTGAGGCTCCTTAAACAGATCTCCCCCAAAGAGTGCCCTAGTCAGTCTTCCCTTCCCCAGCATAGGGAACTCCCAGTCATGTCCCAATGTCCTGTCTCTTGGAGTCTCCTGAGAGCTCTAGTCCTTTTGAAACTTCCCCCCTCATTCCCCCCTTCTGCAGACCAGCTTGCTCCTATTGTGCCTCTGAATCCTGGAGACCTGACATTCTTAGGTATCTCACAGTAAGCCCCATACTGCCCGCCCTCCCTCTCCCTTCCCTCCCTCAACCTAGCACCTCCCTGTACATATTCCTATAAGGTCCACATAGTCTGTGGTCCTCAAAACCTTTGCTTCACTCTTCCCCCAACCCTTCCTTGACCCTCCCTTCCCTTCTGCCTTCCTCCTTCCTACCCTCTCTCCCTCTTTCCCTCCCCCCTTCCCTCTCTCCCTCCCATAGCCTTCTCTCCATACCCACTCCTCCCCACCCCCAGTCAACTAGTTATCTTCCTTGTCCTGACTGGTCCCTTTCAACTGTCCCCTCAGGTGGGGAGGATGGGCAGAAGCGGCGGCGCAACCGGCCTGAAGCCTTCCCCACTGCTGAAGATATCTTTGCTAAGTTCCAGCACCTTTCACATTATGACCAACACCAGGTCACTGCTCAGGTGTGGGCCTAAGTCCAGCCCCCTTCCCACATGCTGGCCTCCTGTCCTGTTTTGCTTTCCTCCTTATCTTTTTTCCCCCCAGGCAGGCTAAGCCTCCCAGTCTCATCCGCTTCCACCATCATCCTTTCCTGCTTCCCTGGTTCTTCCCACCTCTCTGCACTCCTGTCTCACTCCCACTGCACTTATCAGGTCTCCCGGAATGTTCTGGAGCAGATCACGAGCTTTGCCCTTGGCATGTCGTACCACTTGCCCCTGGTGCAGCATGTGCAGTTCATCTTCGACCTCATGGAATATTCACTCAGCATCAGTGGCCTCATCGACTTTGCCATTCAGGTGGGGAAGTTGGGGAGATAAGGGTGGAGGAAGGAGTTTGTGCTCTATAGGGTCATAAGGACAGGAGTAGAAGCTCAAGCTAGTGTCCCAGGCTATTTGGAGGGGCACAAAGACTAGCACCGGGGGAGTGGAACATGAGCTAAGACGGCAGGAATAGAGACTCAAGTGCTCCCTGGGGAGGCCCAAGAGAAGGATTAGAGTATTGGGCACAGAGTGTCCTCCCCGGGTGGAGTTCATAGGATTATATCTTGGAGACTGGTTAGATAGCTGATGTGGCTTGTGTTGTTAATAGAATAGAGGACAGTAGCATACGGCAACAGGGCCCTTCTATACTGAGGCGACTCCAGCAGAAGGGGCTTAGACTTGGCTTTGCTAGTTTCCTCACAGGAAGGGGGATTATGTATAACATGTCTCTTCTCATTTCTCACCCGCCACTCTCTCTGCTAGCTACTGAACGAACTGAGTGTAGTTGAGGCTGAGTTGCTTCTCAAATCCTCGGATCTGGTGGGCAGCTACACTACCAGCCTGTGCCTGTGCATCGTGGCCGTCCTGCGGCACTATCATGCCTGCCTCATCCTCAACCAGGACCAGATGGCACAGGTCTTTGAGGGGTAAGCAGGGCTGCAAGATAACCACAAGGAGCAGGGCTCTGGAGAACGATGCGGCCTGCGGTGAACACGTGAAGCTCTCACTGGGAAAGTGCATTCCATTCAGGTGGGGAGGGGAGAGTACGGCCCAGAGACTTGAATCCGTGTCTGGGCCCTTTGTGCCCCAGCCCCTGCTCACCATTTGCTGACCCTCCTGACCTTGCTGCCTCGTGACAGGCTGTGTGGCGTAGTGAAGCATGGGATGAACCGGTCAGATGGCTCCTCTGCAGAACGCTGTATCCTTGCTTATCTCTATGACCTGTACACCTCCTGTAGCCATTTAAAGAGCAAATTTGGGGAGCTCTTCAGGTAAGAGAAGTGAGAGGTAAGGGGTAGAGAGTGGGACCTAGTCCCACCTCCTTCCCATTACCGCCCGACTCAGGAGCAGAGCACAGCCCAGGACCCTGCTGTCTCTGCAGGGTCATTTGGGGACTACGTCCTCCATGTGTTCTTGGTTCCTGAGAATGGGCCTTCTTCCTCGTCAGCCTTTCCTTCAGCGCATCTCTGTGGGGTCCGCACTTCCTCCCTGCCTCCAGAGGGCCCTGCGCCTTATTCTCACTGGGTTCCTTTCCTGCCCAGTCTGCTTTGTCCCATCTCCCTTTTTCTGGTCCCAAGGTCCCTGGTCCCTCGTTTTTTTCTTTTCTCCCCTTTCCTGACCATCCCTCTACCTCACCAGACCTTCTTCAACACTACTGTCTTCCTTCCCCCACCCCTGCAGCGACTTCTGCTCCAAGGTGAAGAACACCATCTACTGCAATGTGGAGCCATCAGAATCCAATATGCGCTGGGCACCTGAGTTCATGATTGACACTCTGGAGAACCCTGCAGCTCACACCTTCACCTACACGGGGCTAGGCAAGAGTCTTAGTGAGAACCCCGCTAACCGCTACAGCTTTGTCTGCAATGCCCTTATGCACGTCTGTGTGGGGCACCATGATCCCGATAGGTATGGGGCGTACTGAGTGAGGACTGGGCACCACGCTCCTGCCTAACATTGGGAGGGATGAGATGCCCGGGAGGTACCGCGACCTTGGTTATTGCCGGGTGGAGATGAAAAGTTAATGAGTCTGAGGTTTTGTGGAACAAGGTTTTTCCTGAGGGCATTTGTACTTTTCCCCAGGGTGAATGACATCGCAATCCTGTGTGCAGAGCTGACTGGCTATTGCAAGTCACTGAGTGCGGAATGGCTTGGAGTCCTTAAGGCCTTGTGCTGCTCCTCTAATAATGGCACTTGTGGTTTCAACGACCTCCTCTGCAATGTAGATGTGAGACTTGGGTTGGGGTCCCACTGGGACAGGAGGCAGTTACCAGGGCAGGGGTCTAGTCCCAGTACTCAAGGTAATAGAGAGACAGAGTTTTGGGAAGTGGAGGCATACCGCTTTGAGTAGGTGCCGTCTCTCCCCACAGAGTTGTGACGTCTGTCTGCTTTTTCCTCCAGGTCAGTGACCTGTCTTTTC
This sequence comes from Diceros bicornis minor, assembly GCF_020826845.1. Lineage (NCBI taxonomy): Eukaryota > Metazoa > Chordata > Mammalia > Perissodactyla > Rhinocerotidae > Diceros > Diceros bicornis. Next base: position 64,440,017 of record NC_080781.1, read on the forward strand.
ATGATTCCCTGGCTACTTTTGTTGCCATCCTCATCGCTCGGCAGTGTTTGCTCCTAGAGGATCTGATTCGCTGTGCTGCCATCCCTTCACTCCTTAATGCTGGTGAACTACCAATCCGTAACCCCTAGAATTTCTGGACCCCAAGTTTCAATATACACATGATGGCTGTACTCCCATTGTTCAGTGTGGGATGCCTGGCCTCACCAGAGGCCAGTCCTGTGGTATGCCTCAGGCTGGGAGGGGCCTCTTTCTCATCCTGCATTTGTAGCTTGATCTTTCTGGTGTTTGACCCCTCTGAGGTACTCCCTTTATGTTGCAAAACAGTTCCCTGCTCCACCTCTCCTCCAGCATTATCTTGTTTTTTCTCCTTTCACCTGACCTGTCTCCCCTTTTAGCCACCCACCACCCACAAACCCACACACAGTCCACCTTCATCCTTTCTGATCTGCTTTGTCTTCCTTCTTTTAGCTTGCAGTGAGCAGGACTCTGAGCCCGGGGCCCGACTTACCTGCCGCATCCTCCTCCACCTTTTCAAGACACCTCAACTCAATCCTTGCCAGTCGGATGGAAGTAAGTGACTCTGATCTGAGCCAGCCGGCAGTAGAACGTGTGGCTACCCCACCCCCACCGTTTCTACTTTTGCTTCCCCTGACTTCGGCTCCCTCCCCAGACAAGCCTACTGTAGGAATCCGCTCCTCCTGTGACCGCCACCTGCTGGCTGCCTCCCAGAACCGCATCGTGGATGGAGCTGTGTTTGCTGTTCTCAAGGCTGTGTTTGTACTTGGTATGGGGTAGGAAGGGAGTGGTGCCAGAAGTGTGTATAGGGTGGAGTGCCAGCTAAACTACAAAGGACAGTCTTTCTCTCTCCTGAAGGTGGTCTCTCTGAACTTTGGGGAGGAGAGGAGGAGGGAAGTATATTTCTGTCCCATAGGGCTGGATTTGGGGAGTTGCTGCGTCTGTGGGTCCGGGCTGGGTCTCTACACAGTGTTCGGATCTCACTCTGCCCTCCCTATCTCCCACCCGTGAACCACAGGGGATGCGGAACTGAAAGGTTCAGGCTTCACTGTGACAGGAGGAACAGAAGAACTTCCAGAGGAGGAGGGAGGAGGTGGCAGTGGCGGTCGGAGGCAGGGTGGCCGCAACATCTCTGTGGAGACAGCCAGTCTGGATGTCTATGCCAAGTACGTGCTGCGCAGCATCTGCCAACAGGTCAGTCTCACCTTCCCCCTACACCTCCTAAATGCCTCTATATAATATAGTCCTGTTTCCAGCGATGATCACGCCACCTCCCTACTATACATTGTGTCCCTCACCAACTCCCAGCCCACTCCCCTTATTCCTAACCCCCTCAGTGGTTGCCCCAGTCCCCTGATTATCAGCTTCCTCAGGAATGGGTAGGAGAGCGTTGCCTTAAATCGCTGTGTGAGGACAGCAATGACCTACAGGACCCAGTGTTGAGTAGCGCCCAGGCCCAGCGCCTCATGCAGCTCATCTGCTACCCACATCGACTACTGGACAATGAGGATGGGGAAAACCCCCAGCGGCAACGCATTAAGCGTATTCTCCAGGTAGGCCAAGGTGATGAGGGTCTTGGAGGAAGCAATGGGGCCCAAGCCTGGGGTGAAACAATAGGAACCTTGAGAGAAAAAGAGAGGGAGAGTTAAGCAGGAAGACGAACAAGGATGTGGGCGAAAGGTAGTGAGAGAAACAGCTCCAGCATGGGTTTAGAAGTCAAGCCCACATGGTTTAGGCTGTAAAGTAAACTGGTGGGTGAGGGCACAGCTCTCCAGAGTAGGACTGTCCTTTGTCAGTGAGAGGCATAGTCTCTGGGAGGCCTAGTTTTTGGCCTTGTATCTTTGGCATTTTGGTCATGGCTCAGTAATGGACGGTCATACTACTGAACAGCTGCTACTCATTGAGTGTCTGCTTCATGCCAGGTACTGGTACTGTGCTCAGCACTCTGTGTATATTTTCTCATTTAATCTTTACAACCCTGTGAAGGAGGTATGAGTATCTCTGTTTGACCAGTGAGGAAACTGAGGCTTGACGAGGTTAAGTAACTTGCCCAAAGTCACACAACTAGTAAGTTTGGAGTCGGTATGTGAACCCAGGTATCCTGTGCCCTTTTAGCTTCGCCACGCTGCTGCATCAGACATTCAGGTGACTGGAGAGTGGAAAAATAAAGCCACTGAGGAAAAGCTAATGGAATGAGGTCTCTTCAGCCCAGAGTTGATAATGCCAAAGAGAGATTAGCTAACAGTAGCCTTCGGGTCTGTAAAGGACTCTGAGCAGCTGGTTTAAAATGGGAGAAGCAGGCTTTAACTTTAACATCAAGGATTTAGGTTAAGCGTTAAGCAGAACTTCCTGATGCTAAGGAATGTGAGGCTCTGGAACAGGAAACTGGGGAAAGATGTGAAATCTTTCCTGAACTGCTTTTAAAATAGGATAGATTTTTCAGCCATTTTGGATTATTTAGGTGTAGTTTTTCCTAAAGTTGGGGACATAGAGAGGTCCCTCTTAGATCTCCAGGCATGTGTGAGTCAAGGTTGCGAGATATCAGGAACTGGCCTCGGGGTGATGAGTGGCTGGGGATGACACAAAGATGACCAGCTTGGGGGTGGGGTCTCTGTCACAGAACTTGGACCAGTGGACCATGCGCCAGTCTTCCTTGGAGCTGCAGCTCATGATCAAGCAGACCCCTAGCAATGTGAGTGGTGCCCGGGCTCTCTCTTTCCTGTGCTCACTTCCAGCTCCGTGTGTCAGGGAGGTGGGCTACCATAGAAGAACCAAGGTCCTACTCTTGGGTTCTTGAGCTAAGAGAGATAAGAGAGGATAGGAAGATGGCAAACATGTGGAGCTGATGATAAGGGAAATGGGTTGAGAGTGTTGGTGCTTTGAGCTACGGGGAAGGTGGTTGTTGTTGGTGGTGGTGGTGGTGGAGGCTGTTTCTGTGGCCACAACTGTAAGGAGGTATGTAAAGGAGAAGACAGTGGGGAATTGGAGAAATATGGAGGTGCTGGAGGGCACGACTCCCAGCAGAGTTGTGTCCCTACCCTCCCGTCAACCTCCACAGATGCCTTCCACCACCCTCATCTCCCATCCCTCCTACCATCTGTTTTCCTTCGCTCCCAGCTACCTGTTTAGCACCCCTGTGCCTTTCGTCCTCCCCAGGAGATGAACTCCCTCTTAGAGAACATTGCCAAGGCCACAATCGAAGTGTTCCAACAGTCAGCGGAGACAGGGTCATCTTCTGGAAACACTGCAAGCAACATGCCCAGCAGCAGCAAGACCAAGCCTGTGCTCAGGTTGGGTAGAAACGTGTTAGGACCCACCCCCTTATGAGTTTGTGTCCTGGTAGTGTAAATGATTTCAGCCGCATGAAGATGCCAGGCATGTCCATCAGGAAAGGAGAAGACTTGATGCCAACCTTTGCCTGGCTCCTCTGTGACGCTGTGTACTCCGTCTGTCCTCTAGCTCTCTAGAACGCTCTGGTGTATGGCTGGTGGCCCCCCTCATTGCTAAACTGCCCACCTCAGTCCAGGGGCATGTGTTAAAGGCTGCAGGGGAGGAATTGGAGAAGGGCCAGCATCTGGGTTCCTCTTCCCGCAAAGAACGTGATCGACAAAAGCAGAAGAGGTAAAGCGGCTTTGGGGGACCCAAGATTGAGGGGTAGAAAGGAGAGGAGGCAGGCCCAGGGAAGAAGAAAGAATGGGGTGTGGGGGGAGATAAAAATCATAGAAAAGTGGAAAATGAGAGGGTAAGTGTGGGTGTGGTTGAACAAGTGGCTAGATCTTAAGAGAGTAGAGTCAGGGGCGTGGAGGAATCGGATTGGAAGTTGCCTGATATCCAACCCACGGTCCTGTTCTTTTTATTTTCTTTTCCTCCCTTCTCTAGTATGTCCCTGTTGAGCCAGCAGCCCTTCTTATCCCTGGTGCTGACGTGTCTGAAAGGGCAGGATGAGCAGCGTGAAGGACTCCTTACCTCCCTCTACAGCCAAGTGCACCAGGTACAGGTCTCTGGGCCATGGAGCCAGGCAGGAGGGCAGAGAAGGATGCACCTAAGAGGCTACTGTGTACTCAGAACCGTCAGTACTTTCTGTGAATACTTTGGGTCCTTTGGGATGGAAACAAGAAGATCCCTGAGCTGTCTGTTATACTTGTCTCTATCTATCTTAGATTGTGAATAATTGGCGAGATGACCAGTACTTAGATGATTGCAAACCAAAGCAGCTAATGCATGAGGCACTCAAACTGCGGCTCAACCTGGTGAGAGGGGGAGCTGGAGAGAAGAAGGAAGTGGGTGGGGCTAGAACTGCAGAGCAAAGAAGCCCCAGCTGGGGGAGGGCAGGGTTGAAGATGGAGGGCCTAGGTTCTTCTGGGTCTTCGAGTAATAACCCAGCTCTCCTAAAGGATGCAGGACCTAAAAGTGGTTAAGGGGACTGGATCCTTGCAGGCACCCTGCCTCAGTATCCTAGATTCTGGCTGGGCCCTAGAAGCCCTAGAAACCCATTGTGGAATGTTGAATGGAATCTTGGACATCCGTTAGTCCAACTCCTATCATTTTATAAGTAAGGAAACTGAGGCCCAGAGATGTCAAGAATTAAGTCGTTGGCCTGAGATCTTGTAGCAAATCATAGGTACAACTGGAATATGACCTCAGGTGTTCCTAAGTTGCACCAAACTCAGGTTCGCATCTAAGCTTTCCCAAAATGCCAAACTTGGCCCCTGAGCCATCTGACTGACTTGTTGTGGCCCTGGCAGGTGGGGGGCATGTTTGACACAGTGCAGCGCAGCACCCAGCAGACCACAGAGTGGGCTGTGCTCCTCTTGGAGATCATCATCAGCGGCACTGTCGACATGCAGTCCAACAAGTAAAGCATCCCCGCCCCCTCCCTTCAGTTTTGTACCCAAGGGGATCCCCCTTCTCCCACACCAGGTGCACGACCCGCTGTGATTGGTGTGGCTGACACTGCGGACTCCGAGGTCCTGGGTTCCCCACATGGTTTTGGTGCCCTCGGGATAATGTCTTAAGTGCCGTTCCCTGCTTGTGTCCCACCTTGAGGCCTTTGTCTGTCTTAACTTCTTTCTTCTCCGATTTTCTCCCTGGCTTCCTGTCACAGTGAGCTCTTCACCACTGTATTGGACATGCTGAGTGTGCTCATCAATGGGACCCTGGCTGCGGACATGTCCAGCATCTCTCAAGGCAGCATGGAGGAAAACAAACGTGCCTACATGAACCTGGTGAAGAAGCTGCGGGTGAGCGGAGGAGGCAAGGATGAGGCTTGGGGAACTGGGACATAGCTCCCTCTCCCTCAACGTTGCATTTACTGTCCTGCCTCAGGGACTTCGTTCTGGCCAGAGCCCCCTACCCTTCCCCTTTATGTCCATTTTTTCTTTGTTCGTACAGCGAGGATTCACTGAGTGTCTTCATGCCAGGGTCTGTGCTGTCCCCTGAGACTTCCCATCCCTCTTTTTCTGTGTCCTTGAACTCTTGTCCCATCTTCCTGTGCCTGCAGAAAGAGTTGGGGGAACGTCAGTCAGACAGTCTGGAAAAAGTTCGCCAGCTGCTGCCACTGCCCAAGCAGACCCGCGATGTCATCACATGTGAGCCACAGGGCTCCCTTATTGACACCAAGGGCAACAAGATTGCCGGCTTCGATTCCATCTTCAAGAAAGAGGCATGTTCCATTGTCTTCTGGTCCCTGTCCTATCCCCTGCCCCCATCTTTTTCCCCTTTGGGCCAGAGCTTCCCTGCATTAACCTTGTAGCTACAGCAGGCTCTTGGGGCCCTGCCGTGAGAGCCACCTCATGTGAGCTAATCACGTAACTTTCCTTACGTGTCTTCTTCCCATCTTGGGAGTCTCACACTGTTTCCTTGGTCTCTCCCTTCACCCCTACCCACCTCTCACCACCTACCCACCTTTTAACATACCACCCGTTTCTCAGCACCCCACCCTCCTCTATCCTCTGCCCCACCTGCCTCTTGTCCTACTCCACCCCTCCTGTGCCCCACCCTTCTGTCTGGCTGACAGCCCATATCTCTTTTATCCCTGCATTTCTCTCCCCCTACCCACCCATCTCCACACAATTTTCTCTTTCCCCTCTCTCGGTCAGTTGCAGTATTTGTTGAGTAACCATAATCATTGTGTGTAGTCGAGAGGGAGAGGAAAAAGAGGATGCAGAGTTTGAAATCCAAAGTCCAACCCATTCACATATACATTCTCTTCACTGCTTTTCCGGCCATCTGTCTCTGTCTTTCCTTCTGAGTGTCCCTGTCTCGCTTGCTGCCTGACTCTCTCACTTTGCCTTTCTCTGTCTCTCTCCACTTTGTCTCTCTCTCTCTGCCTGTCTCTTTCTTCCTGTTTTTCTCTCTCTCTCCGTCCCTCTCTCTGCCTGTCTTTAGTCTCTTACTGCCTTTTCTCTCTCTCTCCCCCTCCCTGTTTCTGTCTCTGTCTTCTTCTGAATGTCAGTGTCTGTCTCTGAATCTTCTCCCCCTGCCCATCGCCCTCTCCCCTCTTAACTCTCTCTCCTCCGTGTGAATGTGTGGCTGTTTGTGTGTCCGTGTCCATCTGTCTTCCTCTCACTATCTCCCCTGAGTCTACCCATGGCTTTTTTCCTTTATTGCCAACAGATATTTTCCCCTCTCCTACAAGTCCCCAAAGTCTGTCTTCTGTTTTCCAAGTCTCAACAGCTCACTGTTTCTCATTTTCTGGAGCAGGGTCTACAGGTTTCCACCAAACAAAAGATCTCTCCCTGGGACCTCTTTGAGGGCCTGAAACCATCAGCACCACTCTCTTGGGGCTGGTTTGGAACCGTCCGGGTTGACCGGCGGGTGGCCCGAGGCGAGGAGCAGCAGCGGTTGCTGCTCTACCACACACACCTCCGGCCCCGGCCCCGCGCCTATTACCTGGAGCCACTGCCACTGCCACCAGAGGATGAGGAGCCCCCTGCTCCCACCCTGCTAGAGCCTGAGAAAAAGGCTCCAGAGCCACCCAAAGCTGACAAGCCTGGGGCTGCTCCACCTAGTACTGAGGAACGCAAGAAGAAGTCCACGAAGGGCAAGAAACGCAGCCAGCCCGCCGCCAAGACAGAGGTTGGTGCTGCCCCCGTTATGCTTCTTCCACAGCTTCTCTCTGTCCGTGATTCTGTCCAGTTTCTGGTTTGTGGGAGGGGTGGAGGTATGTGGGGAAGGAGCGCTGTTAGAATTACAAAAATTATGGGGCTGGCCCAGTGGCGTAGTGGTTAGGTTCACACGCTCCTCCTTGGCAGCCCGGGGTTTGCGGGTTCAGATTCTGGGCTTAGACCTACACACCACTCATCAAGCCATGCTGTGGTGGCATCCCACATACGAAATAGAGGAAGATGGGCGCAGATGTTAGCTCAGGGCCAATCTTCCTCACCAAAAAAAAAAAAAGGGGAATTACAAAAATCAGCCACGTGGATCCAACTCCTTTTCACCCCTCCTATCCCACATCGTCCCACCCTACTCAGCTCACTCACCTCTCTCCTCTGCCGTTCTCACAGGACTATGGAATGGGCCCAGGGCGGAGTGGCCCCTATGGTGTGACAGTGCCTCCAGACCTCCTGCACCACGCTAACCCTGGTTCCATATCCCACCTTAGCTACAGGCAGGGTTCCATAGGCCTGTACACCCAGAACCAGCCACTACCTGCAGGTGAGTGCCAGCCACTAGGAATGAGGGACTTACCTGAACATTTCTCCCACCCGAGGGATGATGCCACTCCTCTGAGGAGCCATGGATGACCAGGACAGAGCAGGGGACAGAGGGATGAGAAGCCTAGAGAGGTCAGCCTGCTCCCCTTTCCAGGTGGGCCTCGTGTGGACCCATACCGTCCTGTGCGGTTACCAATGCAGAAGCTGCCGACCCGACCACCTTACCCTGGAGTGCTGCCCACAACCATGACTGGCGTCATGGGACTGGAACCCTCCTCCTACAAGACCTCTGTGTACCGACAGCAGCAGCCTGCGGTGCCCCAAGGACAGCGCCTTCGCCAACAGCTCCAGGCAAAGATAGTGAGAGGGGCAGTAGGGAGGGCTGTCAGGGAGAGGGGCTTTTGAGGGTCACAGGACTGAGAGGACTCTGGGATCTTCACAAGGACATGCAGAGTGGGAGATACAAGAAACCAGATGGTGGAAAGCATTTCCTGACTTTGAGTTTGTCTCCTTTTTCCCTTTAGCAGAGTCAGGGGATGTTGGGACAGTCATCTGTCCATCAGATGACTCCCAGCTCTTCCTACGGTTTGCAGACCTCCCAGGTAAGGGCACAAGATGGTGAGACTCAGGGAGCTTGAGGCAAGCTGCTCTGCACACTCTTGGCCCTGACTCCCTCTCTCCTCCCCTCCAGGGCTATACTCCTTATGTTTCTCATGTGGGATTGCAGCAACACACAGGCCCCGCAGGTACCATGGTGCCCCCCAGCTACTCCAGCCAGCCTTATCAGAGCACCCACCCTTCTACCAATCCTACTCTTGTAGATCCTACTCGCCACCTGCAACAGCGGCCCAGTGGCTATGTGCACCAGCAGGCCCCAACCTACGGACATGGGCTAACCGCCAGTCAAAGGTACTCAAGGAAGTGGAGAGCTTCGAAGACATACTAAGATATGAGGGAGCATGTGACTTGGGAAAACCCATGCCTGGAAGTGATGGGACTAGTCTTGGAGAGGTGAAGAACACTTATCTGACCACATAGCCTGTCACCACAAAATGCCGGAGCTGGAAGGATCCTGGCGACCAGTAATCTCACACTTACTTCCCTGACATTTCTTCAAGGCCCAGAGAGGAGAAATCATTTCTCCAACTATGATAAGGAAAAATCTGGGATTCATTGATGCACTGCATGATAGAGTCACCAAGCCGTTAGCAGAAGAGTTTCACACTGGAATAGACTAATGAACAATGCTTCCACCATGCTGCATGTTAGTCAGGCCTCAGATAAGACATTGTAATTGTGTCTTGAGGCTCTGCAGCTTAGAATTTAGAACACTGCGGGGGTGGACCAGAGGAAAAGTCCATTACTTAGAAGTATTGATTAACTGCCCACTGTGTGGCCAGTGCTATGCTAGGACCAGGTGGGGAAAGGAAAGATATTTTTAAAAAATACCAAGTCCTTCACCATGAAGAATTTTTGCTGTACTTGGGGAAGATGAGACTTCCACAGAAGAACACTTAGAGAACATTATGAGGGAAGATATCATCTGGTGTGCAGTTGTGTGCTGTGAAGTAAAAAGGGAATTCAGAAAAGTGGGGGATAATATCATTGTGGGCCTGAGTCATCAGAGAAAGTTTCATGAGGGAGGTCAGACTTGAGTTGGCCTTTGAAGGATAGCTATGATTTAGGTTTGTGGAGAGGAGGAGAGGGAAGGGCAGTCTAGATAGAGGACAAAGCATGAACAGAGACATGGGGACTGGAATGAGTTGGATGGCTGGGAGGATGGGAAGAAAAAGAGCTTGGGTAGAGTGTAAAATTCATGCCAGGGAGGTAGGGGATGGGCTAGGAGTGGGCAGGTTGATAGAGGGCCTTGAGTGCTTGGTGCAGAATTGAGACACAATCCCAGAAACGGCTCTTTTGATCAGGAAAGTGATGAGTTGGGTGTGTTGAGAGATAAACGTGGAATGTGTGGATAGGATACATAGGGAAGGTGAGAGAAGACTTGAGACAGAGGGCCCAGCCAGTAGCCTGTTGCAGTGATGTACAGATTAGGGTAAGGAAGGCATAAGGAGCAGTAGAACTCAATAGTCTTTAAGACTCTGAAATGTTATTGGAGACCACCACCAACAATAACAGAAACAACCTTGGTGAATGTTTACAGAATACCTGTCCTGTCTAAAACTGGTTTTCATTTTCATAAGAGAAAAAGAGCTAAAACAGCATTGAAAAATTCCTACACATGAAGGTTCTGAGACACTAAAATGGGGTGTTGTCTTTGCCCCTTGTTCCCCAACGTAGAAGTCTGTCAGAACCCAAGAGGGCTTTTCTGGTTAGTGACCGGAGGAATGAATGAAATGACTTGTTGACGTTTCTTTCAGGTTGGGGACCCAGGCCTTATACTTCTTCCCATCTCCCCTCCCCATGCCTTGACCTCTGGACCTCTCGTCTTTGTAGGTTTTCACACCAGACACTGCAGCAAACACCCATGATAGGTACCATGACTCCGCTGGGCGCCCAAGGCGTCCAGGCCGGTGTCCGATCAGCTTCCATCCTGCCTGAGCAGCAGCAGCAGCAGCAGCAGCAACAGCAGCAGCAGCAGCAGCAGCAGCAGCAGCAGCAGCAGCAGCAGCAACAGCAGCAGCAGCAGCATCAGCAGCAGCAGTATCACATCCGGCAGCAGCAGCAGCAGCAGATCCTGCGGGTAAGGCTCTGGGATTTCCTCTGGGACCTGGGAGCCCAAGGAGGAGAGACACAAGCTCTTCCAGGTTGTTATCAAGACTGAATGAGGCCATGTACGTAAAGCGCCCGGCAGAGTGGCTGCCACATAGTGGGGGCTTAAGAAGTTAGTTCCCTCCCCTCCCCTGTTTTGTTCTGGGGGTCCTGGTGGGAGAGAGTTGGGAGTTGTCTGCTGGGTCCTCTAGATGTGTTTTCTTCCTCTGAAACTCTCTGAGGAGGGAGGGCAGTGGACCCAGAGTTCCCTCCCTGCTGCTTCTTCCCCGTCCCCATCCCTCCACCACTGAGGCTCAACTCCCTTGCTCTCCTTAGAAGTATCTCTCATGTTTTTACAGCAGCAGCAACAGCAGCAGCAGCAGCAGCAGCAGCAGCAGCAGCAGCAGCAGCAGCAGCAGCAGCAGCAGCAGCAGCAGCAGCAACAGCAGCAACAACAAGCACACCAGCAACAACAGCAGCAGGCGGCTCCTGCCCAACCCCAGCCCCAGTCCCAGCCCCAGGTAGCTGCTGGACTACAGCCCCGGGCTCAGGGACAGCTGCCCATGTTGGGCACATAGCCAGTGAACTGGGTTGGGGACATTGTGCAATGGGGTAGAGGTTGGAGGCAAGGCATAGCACTCTAGAAAGGGGTTGGGAGATGAGGATGGAGAAGGAAGTGGAAGCTTCGAGTTCAGTCTTCCACTTCGCGTTTCCACCTCAGTTCCAGCGCCAGGGGCTTCAGCAGACGCAGCAACAGCAACAGACAGCAGCTTTGGTCCGGCAACTCCAACAACAGCTCTCCAGTAAGCCTGCCTTCCTTCCCAAAGAGAACCCCATGGAATAAATTGGGGTTGGGCCAAAGTCGCTGAGGTGGTTGCTTCAGGCCCAGGTTGTGGGGGGAAGCATTGCATTCCATCCCTTCCCTTGGTCCCTGAATAGCTTTCCTCATGCATACCCACACCTCTGCTTGGTCTCCCACTCCTGATAATCTCTGGTTTTTCACAGATACCCAGCCACAGCCCAGTACCAACATATTTGGACGCTTCTGAGCCACCTGGAGGAACCACTTGTGCACTGGATGTGGCCCCCCCCTTTCCTCTTAATTCCCAATCCCCTTCCTGGGCTAGCACCAGTAGTAGTTGGGGCTCTTCCCTCAGGCTCCATTTTTAATGAGTTTTTAGTATTTTTGTTAATGTGAGGCATTGAGCTGTTGGGTTTTGTATATTATTTATATAGAGACCCCAGAGCTGTTGCACCCAATACACAGAGCTTCTTTGCAAAGGGAAGTGTGTGAGTTCTGCATGGCCGGGAAGGGCGGGCTCTCGGGAGAGTGCTGGGGGCCGGACCAACCAGTCAGAGCCTTCATTCTGTTCAGATCATCTCCCCTGTTTACTTTCCACCCCCAAAATTTCTTAATTCTAATTGGATTGCTACCCTCTCTTCACCTCTCCAACCTGACAATATATGAAGGTTTGGGCCCTTAGTCTCTTAGAAGGGCAGCTTATCGTCTCAGCTAGGTGTTGCAGCTTCTTTACTGCTTTTCTTCATGGAGGATATACCACTGGGATTGGGGAGGGGCCATTAGGCCAGAGGAAGAATTAATGGAACCTAATTTTCCTTCCACCCATCCCACATGCTGGGGTTTGAACAAGCTTTGGGGTGGAGGAGGTGACAGACTACCTACCCTTTTTTGCTATCTTGTGTGGTCCCCATCATGCACCAAGCAGTATCCTAGACAGAGAACTTCCCTGAGAGTCTCATTCCTGGGATGAAAAATTGCTCTCCATTGGCAAGTGTCACCATCGAGTAGGTGGTGAAACGATGGTGTGGTTCTAGGAGGAAGAGACCAGTGAAAGGAAGCACCCTTTTCTCTCTCTCATATGTTGCTGGAACTGCTTGTTTTCACACGACCCACCTTAGCAAGACCCAAGATGACTGTTGCTCACTCCCATTTTACAGTAGAGAAAACTCAAAACTGTTGGTTGCTCTAGTCACATTTGAAACAGTGGCAGGGCCATTCTCAGCCCCCTTGCTTTCAGGTTTGGGGCCCTAGATCCAGGAGAGCCAACTGGTTTACTACATTGGAGTCTTCTGGTGTGCCCAGCTGAGGCTGGAAGAGGACCAGCTCCAGCTTTGTGGGTGGGTGGTACAGGATGATCTGACAACTTCAGGATAACGTCCAGGCCATAGTTGCCTATATCACTGGGAAGTGTCAGATGTGCTGGTAAAACCAGGAGCACCAATCAATACCCAAGTTATAAAAAATAAAAAAGTAAAATCCCTCTTTGAAGTCCACAAAGCCCTTGCTCGTGTGGGACTCACCAAGTTGAGGAGTTGTGTGCGCAAAGAATGGAGCTCCCTGACAGGGTGAAGGCAAAGCTGACTGAAGCTTTCTTCTGACCTGTTCTATCCTGACATCCACATTCTGAGGAGCTTACAGGGGTAGAGGCTTGGCTGGGATAAGGGAGACTCAGGGGCTTGGGGTGGGGGGCTAAACAAACTGGACAGGTACACTACATACAGAAAAGACACAAGGACAGCTGGGTCTGGAGGGGAGAGACTGCAATGGTCGGACAACTGGCATGCTGACTATCTGAGTCTGCATGCCCCAGCAGAAGCAGCAGAAAGGAACAGCATTGACCTTTGGGAGAGTGACAGGATGAGGGCAAAGAGGCCCCTCCTCACTGGTTGCTGCTCAAGTAGCGCTGGTGCTGAGGAGAGGTGAGGGATGCTGAGTGAGGTGGAGGCGTGTCTTTGTGGAGCATGACTGGAGGCTCTTGCAGGCAGTGCCTCAGTTTCTCCCTTTGTTTCAAGGTCTGAAGCTTTGCAGGTAAAGTTTGGACTAACTGCTCTAGAAGACCACCTGTCTGTGACTTGAGGGGTGTGTGTGTGTGAGAGAGGGAGAGAAAGCATGAGCAGAGCGTGCTTGAGCATGGGAGGAATTGGGCCATGCCCCAGGACTTGAGCCATCTCTGGCACAAAAGGAGTTAATGGCAGGGACCGCGCCCCCCCCACCCCGTGTCCGGGCACGCGCAGCGCGCCCCCTCGGTGCGCGGGCACAGCAGCCAGGCTGCCGGAGAGCAGATCTCGGGGATTCGGGTGCGGAGCCCTTGGCCTGGAGGCGATATGGGTGGTCCGCAGCCCGCTTCAGTCGCTCGCAACAGCCCGGGGAACAGGTGAGGCCGCCTGCCCCGGTCTCTCGTCCTGTAGCTGCCCATACCTTGCCCCATCCTATTCCCTCCCAGTCCCAGGCTCCTCCACTCCCCAGCTAGTGCTCCCCAACCTTCTCAACCCCATGTTCTCCATCAGCACCCCTGACCCCCCAATCCTCCTCCGCTTCTCTTCTCCACCTCCTCCCTGAATCCTGCATCCCTATCATCCATCCTCCCGCCCATGGTCCCTCTATTTCCACAGCCTGGCCCGCATGCTCATCAAAATACCCCTACCGAGGGCCCCCAGCCCCCTTCCTGTATTGCACATTGCCAGTTCCCCCTCCCCCACAGTGCAGCCCCATCCCTCTTCCATCATAGCATCTCATAGCCAGGCTCCCTCCCCCACTCTCTGCAGCCCCCCCTCGATGGAGGCCTTTATCCTATCCTCCCCCATTCCGATGCAGCTCTGTCCCTCAATACCATTTGGAACCCGCATAACCCCCAATACTGCAGTTCTCAATACCAGTCCATTCCTGCACAATGCCCCTCGCCCAATACTGCTCCAGCCCAGAAAGTACCTCCAGATGCCATTCTGATTCCCAGCATTGCCGCCTCCCCTTGTCTTCTCCCAAATTGCAAGTTGGACCAGGATGGAGATCTTGGCCTTAGGGACTCACAGTGGGTCCTAGGGTACAGAGGGCATTTGGGGGTCGGTCGATTTGTCTAGGTGTTCACTGGGGAGGAGCCTTTGGCGCCGAAGCGTTGCTGGAGAGGGAGGCATCCCGAAAGGGTTAATGGAATTTGTGGGGAGGGGTGGCACCGAGGGGGTTAATGGTGGTGGTGGGGGTTGCTGGCAGGGAAGCCGTGTGAATGAGCGGTCTGTGCCCCGGAGTTGCCATGGAGATGGTGAATGGGGGGATTGTGTGAACTCAGCTGTGGACTATCCCCCCCATACACACACACACACCCACTCCCTCCTGCCCCACCTCCCTGCCCCTACCCCTTCCTTTCCCTTCCCCTCCTTCCCCCCACCCGGGTGCATTCTGGGCAGTGTCTGGGATCTAACCCCTCATACTTTGCTCCCCATTTCCTCTGAGCACCCACCCCTTTAGTCTCTGCCCGCCTTCCCTCCTCCTTTTTCTTCTTCTTCTTCTTCCCTCTCTCTTCCCTCCCTCCCTCTCCTTCTCCCTCTCCTTCTCCCTCTCCCTCTCTCTCCCTCTCTCTCCCTCTCTCTCTCTCTCTCTCTCTCTCTCTCTCTCTCTCTCTCTCTCTCTCTCTCCCTCTCTCTCTCTCTCCCCCCCCCCCCACACACACACATTCTCATTCCCCTCTCGCTCATTCTCCTCTCGTGGTGGCCGATTGCCGGGCGTTCCCAATCTCCCTCCCCCACCCTTCAGCCAGTTCTTAAAGGAGCAGGCCTGCAATCTTGGAAGGCGGGAAAAATGGGGGATAACTAGATTGTGTGTGCGTGTGTGTGTCCATGCGGGCGTGTCTGTGTGTGCCTGTGTATATGTGTTGACGGTGTAACTGTGTGTCAGAAGGCCTGTGTGTCTTGAGTGTGTTGCTATTTCTGTTTCTGTCTCCACCTATGTGTCACCATTATGCTGCATGTGTCTCTGGATATTTACCTATGCAATGTGTGTGATTATATTTCAGTAAGTCTCTGTGTGTCTCTGAATGTATCTCTCTGTGAGTCTCTGGCTCTGTGAGGCTCTCTGTCTCAGAATGTGGGACTATATGAGGGGATCTCTGTGGGTTTGGAATGTATGTCTCTGTGAGTGAATATCGCAGTGTCTGTTATCTTGGCTTGTTCTCTCTCACTCCCTCTTTGAGTTTTTGTGAGTTTATTTCTTTGAGTCTCTGAGTGTGTGTCCCCCGCACTCCGTTGTTTATTTTACACTGGCTGAGCATCAACAATGCCTAAGGTGCTAAGCAGAACGGTTTCTGCCTCAGTTCTGGCACTCCATGTGAATTAGAGATAGCCTAACGGATGGAAAGGATCAAGGCTTAAGGATTTGGGAGCAGTGAGGGCTGAGGAGAAATGTACAGGAGGGGCACAGGAGGGTCTGGGGACTCTGGTGAATGGCCGTCCTTCCCCCTGCCCTGCCTGAGGGTGAGGGGTTCTTTCTGTGGGACCCTTTGCCTATCTGCTACTTTCCCTTCTTATGCCTTAGAGTCCCAGAGGGAGGGTAACAATCCTACCCTCTCCTGATGTGGAGGTCCCTGTGTGGAGTTACCTGGTCCAGGGGGCTAGAGAGTTCAGTGTCTACGCAGCATGCTCCATTTCAAGTTCTCCCCACCCCCTGCTACCACATGCTACTCTGGCTCCAGCTGACCCCCATGAGCTCCATTGGCTGAGGAGTTAGAGTTGGGGACTGGGAACTTGCAGTGGCAACAACTGTCACTCTGTCAATCCCCTTGGATTTTCCAACCATGGCTAGGCACATAGACTGGTTCTGACTGGCAATGGAGATCATCCATGGGTCCCTGGAACTCCAGGCATGTGAAACGTCTCCTAACTGTAGGAGAATAGCCCAAGCCCAGCAGGGCCCCGAATAGCCCTCCCTGACCATCTTGGATGACGCATACTTCCCTCTTTCCACAGGCCTGTCTGGCCCTGAGGGAGTCCCCTTTCTGAAGCTGTGTTGCTTCGACGACCTGTTCTCTACGTTGCCGGGCACCTGTAGGTGTCCCTCGAGAGCTCAGTTTTGAGGTGCAAGTCAGTGTGGCCATGAAGGGGCTGCCTATTGGGCTGATGCTGTGACCCTGGAGTCTGCCTTTCCTGCCAGTCCCCCTGCCCAGAACATGTGGCTGCGGCTTGGCCTGCCTTCGCTGTCCCTGAGCCCCAAGCCCACTGTTGGCCGGAGCCTGTGCCTCACCCTGTGCTTCCTCAGCTTGGTGCTGAAGGCCAGTGCCCAGGCCCCGGCGCCCACAGTCAATACTCACTTTGGGAAGCTAAGGGGTGCCCGGGTACCATTGCCCAGTGAGATCCTGGGGCCTGTGGACCAATACCTGGGGGTGCCCTACGCAGCTCCCCCAATCGGCGAGAAACGTTTCCTGCCCCCTGAACCGCCCCCATCCTGGTCGGGCATCCGGAACGCCACACACTTTCCCCCAGTGTGCCCCCAGAACATCCACACAGCTGTGCCCGAAGTCATGCTGCCCGTCTGGTTCACTGCCAACTTGGATATCGTCGCTACTTACATCCAGGAGCCCAACGAAGACTGCCTCTACCTGAACGTCTATGTGCCCACGGAGGATGGTGAGTGCTGCGGCCAAGCACTGTGCCCCCCCTCCCCCCCGCCTCCCACCTGCCCTGTTGTGTTTGTGGCTTGCATGTGGTTGTGTGCCCTGCAGCATGCATCTGTCTGTCTGTGAAAACGCTTCTAACCATCACTCTGCTTGGCCTCCCCCTTCCTCTTCCCTGTTCTTCCCTCTCCCAGCATTGTCTGAGCTCCCATGTGTGAGTGACACTGTTACCAGGAGGGGCCTGGCCAGGCCTGAAAGCTTTGACAGGTCTAGGGCCAGAGTGCTGGATGGGGGTTCCCTGGGAGAGTATGGGTCACTGCTGGCAGCTGCCCGCGGGAGGATGCTGGCTCCACCAGGCCCGCCTGTTGCCATTCCACCTGCTTTGAAAGGTGGTAGGTGTGTGTGGCCAAGGGAGCTGGGTGTGTGTGGGGGGCGGAGGGCAAGCCTGGTGGGCATTGCTTAGGTGCCTCCTCTTTCACTAGCTGATGCCTCCTCTCACGGGGGTCACACTAAGGTAAGTGACAGAAACAAGGAGATGGTGGGACAGGCTCTCTGCCTTGTGCCGCCTGCAGAGCAGCTCTTGGGGCCTGGTGGGGTGGGGGGTGCATGCCCCTGGGCAGAGGCCTCCTGTTATTTTTTAGTTTTTTATTCATTTTACAGTAAAGCGGATTTCCAAGGAATGCGCCCGAAAGCCCAACAAGAAAATTTGTAGGAAAGGAGGTAGGTAGCGAGCCGGCGGGGAGGGAGAGAGAGAGAGAGGGAGGGCTGCCTGCCCACCTGCCCTTGCCCCTGAGGACCCAGCCTTCCTTCAAGTAGCCCAAGCTCGGGGGGCGGTCGGTGAGCAGGCATAAGCTCCACCTCATCCAAGTGCCCTGGCTGCTTTTCAGGGAGGATTTGGTGGCCTAAGTCAGGTTCAGAGCAGAAGCAGCAACCCCATTTCTTCCAGTCTTCCCAGCCCCAAATTCCACCCTAAAGCGTGTGCCAAAGACAGAGCTACCTCAGGAGAAACTCTAGGCAGCCAAGATGGAGCCAGAGGCTCTGCCCTTTTCCTGGTTGGGGAGCCAGCTCATCCCTCCATGCCCTTTCCCAGAGTGAAAGTCTAGACTCAACTCTCTGGCCCTGAAGCTTAGACCAAAGTAATCCTGCCACCCTGCCCACCACGTCTGGCCAGAGCATAGCTGAGTGACCCATGCTAGTCTGGTGGCAGACCTTGGCGGTCTCTGGGAACCTTGGACTCTAAAGGAGGCATGAGAACCCTGAATTTTAAATTTACCCTCTTGCTGGGAAGAATTTGTTCCCCCTGTATAATAATTCTTCCTATTCGAATACCACTTTATATTTTCTGCAAAGCGCTGTCATACCTCATACAATCCTCCCCACATCTCTGGAAGCTTATAAGGCAGGAATCCCAATTTTATGGGTGAGGAAACAGGCCCAGGGGAGTGACTTGTTGATGCTCAAGGCCCCATCACTGGTCTGTGGCAGAGCTGGGACCAAAACCTGGGTCTCTTGACCCTCAGGGCAGTGTTCTTTCCACTGTAGCACGTAAGGCAACTCCCATCTGGTCATTCCCACCTCCCCAACTCTGGAAAAAAAAGGATGAAATATGGATGGGTTGGGCCAAATTGGAAACAGTAACAGCCTAAGGAACAAGTGGAAAAATCACAGCCTGATCCCCACGACCCTTTGGCAAGCTTGGAATTTGTTTTCCTTTGAAATCCTAGGGCAGGGTGTCTCAGAGGAGGCTGTCGGGATTCCTGGGCCAGGATGCTCCCTGCTGAGTAAGACTCTCTGGGGGCAGAGCCCAGGCATCCACGTGGTGAGTGTGTGTGCTGAGCGCTCTTGATGCACGCTGAAGCACTGAGTAAGGCCTGCTGCCCTATGGGTAGTGTTCCACCACATTCCCACACCCAGCCCGGGACCTCACACACAGCAGGCAATCAGTAAACACTTTCTTGCATGAATGAAACAGCGTTGTGGTATTGCAGGAAGAATACAGGTCTGGGAACCACAAAGCCTGACTGAGTGCCAGCTCTGCTGCTAACTCACAGTGAGACTTGAGGCAAGTCTTCTCCTTTAAGAACCTTTGTTTCTGCCTCTGAAGGTGGTAGGGGACCATTCTTGCCTTAACATTCCAATAGCCTATAAATGAATTCAGGAAGCTGGCCTCTTAAGCCTACTTCTGTGAGTTACTCACTGGAGGGGGCAGGGAGAGGAGAGAACATTAACATTAACTATTTCCTGGGAGGAATGATCTCCCCAGGGAACCATTAAGAGCCTAGGGCAGTCCAGTCCAGTCCTGAGAGTCTGGTTAGAGAGCTGGCTGGAAGCTCCACTCAAATACAAACGTTTACTAATCATGATTGTTGACTATGGGCAAGGCCATGTGCTAGGTGCTGTTGGGATGTGGCGGGATATGAGGTAGAGGAAAGATTTAGGAATAACTAAAGGCCTGATCGCTACTTTGAAGAAGCTCCTAGCCTAGTATTTAAACTAAGCTGGTTTAGCTAAGCCCCACAGGCCAAGCTGGGGAGTAGGTTCCAGACAGTGTCGGGGAGGGCATTTGGTCATTTAGCTGTTCAGATTAGTTCCCTATCCCGGGCCTGTTGGCCGTTCAGAATGGAGTTACAAACCCCGCCTCTTGGGGGAGACCCATCCCCAGAGGCTGTTAGGGTTATGGTGTGCATGGGGTAGGCAGGGCTGGCCTGGTTGGAATCCCGCAGCAAGCACAGTGTCGGGATGGGATCAGTGGTCCAGCTTGCCTGGGTGACAGGCATGGCAGCAAGGAGTTGCTCAGCAAGTGCTAAGCTGAAAGAGCAAAGGCATCTGTCCCAGCAAAGGAGGAGGCTGGGACAATGCAGCAACCCAGGGACACACCCAGAGGGGGGCAAAAGGGACTCATCTTCTGAGTCAGGGCCCCTGGGAAGTAAAGAATTTCCTGGGGAAGACCTGCCCCATACCCCCACCTCCATCCCCATCAAGTTGGAGGGAATTCATGTTTAGGGATGAGTGATTCCTTTCCCTTTGGGGGAAATGGAAACATAACGGTGCCCCGTGTCCCACAGGGTTTCTGAGGGCAGTACTGGTTGGTAGGCGCCACTGAAAGTTCGGGAAGCCGGAGGCGGTTTCTGCCCCTTGGGCTGGCTCTTGCTCTAGTTGAAAAGCTATTTTGTAATATGAGGGCGGTTCCTGTTTTGATTAATAGCTGTAAGGGAATTCAGTCACCAGAGCCCAGACCAGCTGAGAAAGAGGGCTATTTGCTGTCTCCAGGCTGAGAGTATCTGGTGTCATAGAGGGTAAGCCCTGGGGTGCCAGCAGAATGACCTCTGTTTCCACACGCTGACCATCATCCAGGCAGTAGGTTCTCTTGGTCCACAGCCATTCTCAAGATGCACTTCTCGTCACCTTAGAACAGGAGGGAGAATTGGTACCAGCTTATCCCTAGGTCCTAAATGTCTCTTTTCTCTCCTCTAGTCTCTTCTTTTCTCTCCTTCCCTTTCCTCCCCTCCCCTCCACACTCCACCTCTTCTCTCATTTATTTTTTCCCTTCCCTTTCCCCCATCCCAGAAAGGTGGCATGGTGCAGTGGAAAGACCATGGGCTTTGGAGTCAAGCAGACCTGGGTTTGACTCTCACCTCTAGCACTTCCTAGCTGTGTGATCTTGAGCAAGTCACTTTACCTCTCTGAACCTCAGTTTCCCCATCAGTGAAACAGGAATAAAGACAGCACCTTCGTCATTGGGGTGTAAGGATCAAACAGTATGGCAGAAGTAGAGTGTCTGGCACATGGTAAAGATTCAGTACGTGGTAGGAGCTATTACCATTATTCCTATCTCTCTGTTTCTCTCTCTCTCTCTCTCTATCTCTCTATCTCATGTCCCTTTCTCCTTTTCCCTTTCCTTCTTTCCCTCCATCTCTGGCTCTCTCTAGATCTCAGAGCAATGCTTGCTGCTCTCAGGCCTGGTTCCTATGGCAGGAACCTCATTTTCCATTAACCAGAGCAGGGGGCCCCAATGAGGAAGACCAGAGGGAAAGCTTCATCTCCCATTTTCTCCTGTGGGAATCAGGGTCAGCTGAGGCCCAGCTTGAGCCTGCCCACTGGGCCCAGGTAGCTCAGGGCTGGGGTCCTTGGTACCCGTCTCTGCCCTAATAGCTCACATCTACCTCCACACATGCTGGCAATGCCGCCTCTCACCCTCAGTGCCTGCCCTTTCTCTCCAGCTCAGCCTGCCTGTGTACACATGCACAGTCTCTTCCACCTGGAAGAAATCCTTTCCCTGAGTGGGTCTCTGGCTCTGTGCCCTGGCCCTTGTGCTGCTACCTCCTTCCTAACTGGGAAGGTACCTGGTTGAGATGGGCTGTTGGGGACAGTGAGGCGGGGCAGGGAGGTGCAGGGAGGCCAGCACAGCAGGGGCCTGCAACACCATCATCCTGATGAAGGTCTGGGCCTCAGCCCACCCATTCCCTCAGTTCTTGCCATCCCTCCTGCCTGTCCTGGGCCCAGGCCCAGAGCTGGCTTGCTGGGCCACACTGCAGTCATGCTGTTTTTGAATTCTCTCTCTGTTTTGTTCTCTGTTCTGTGCTGTTGTGTCTCCCCGTGTCTGGTCCCCAGGATCCGGCGCTAAGAAACAGGGCGAGGACTTAGCGGATAATGACGGGGATGAAGATGAAGGTATTTGGGGGCTGCAGGGCGTGGCGGCTGGTGCATGGCACAGAGCCCCTCCCCCTCTCTATGGGGAGAAGCCCCATCTGTCTGTCTGTCCGTCCGTTGGTGTGTTTCTGTTCCTGTACAAGGCCGTTGGGCTGTTCATCCATCTTTGGCCTGGTTGGCCACTGGGAGTTTCAGGGTGATGGACACGGCTGGTGGGAGCAGGGGACCATAAGCAGAGCCATGGGGAGGGCATCCTCCTCGCCCCGCACCCCCACCCCATCCTCAGTCCTACAGTAGAAGCAGGCACTGCTGGAGACAGCTTCCTCCCCCATTTTCTGTGGTTCACGGGCACCTGCCCCTACTGAGCAGCAGGGAGAGTGGAGAGAAAGCAGGGCTGAGGGAGGGCGAGGAGAGGCACAAAGGACACTGGATGGCAAGGAGATGCCTGTGTTTCATTGAGGAGACACCTGTATTTCACGGGGAGACTGGCTCCTGGGAGAGGGGCCCAGCAGGATGTTGAACTGAGGAGTGAGGCAGTGACAACCAAAGGGGCTGGAGAATAGCACCACCTAGAACCTCCCCAGCCTTCTCCCAGAAAGAGAGAGATGGCCTCAGGGCCAGGGGCTGCAACAGGTTTGGGACAGGGCCAGAAAGACTGTGGGCTAAAGCACCAGGCTGAGGTCAGGACACCACAGCCCAGTGAGTAGAGGACATAAGATCCTTGGGTGACGGTTGAACCAGTCTTCCTTCTTCCTTGGGGAAACAGGTTGTGTTTGCTCGGCAGCAGAGCACATTCCCTTCTACCTCCATGCCCTGGCCCTGCTCCTCCACTTCTGGAGGGGCCAAACAGTCCAGGGGTCCCACTGGTGGCTGATAGGGCTGTGCTGGTGTGGCAGAGTGTTGGTCCAGCTCACAGACTGAAAGGCTGTGGGTAGAGGTGATCAGGCTGGGACCTTCTCTTGACTGCCCAGCCCCGACGCCAACGCCATGCTACCTGGGCTTGGGAGCAGCCGCTTGAAGGTCCCTCGTTGAATGGCCTCTGGGGAGGCTCCATCTTCCTCTTAATGCTGACTGGGGGCAGGTTCCCTCATTCTTAGTTCTGCCCCTTTCCTCTTCCCCATCCCCAGTGTTTGCAGTTAAGTCTGCCTGATGCCCGGGGAGAATGGGGTAAATGAGCACATGGCTAAGAAACCATGTCAATAAGGTTCCCCCCACCCCATCTCTGCCATTCACTCCCCTTTCCCCACATCCTTCCTTGTTCTCTCCCTGTGCCACCCCTTATTCCCACCCCTCTTGTCTCTGTCTGCACTGGGGGGCCAGCTGCTGCCAGTGGCCGTATTTCCATGTAACTGGTCTAGTCTTGGGGGTTTCAGGGCTCCCCAGCCCCTGTTCTCTGAAGCCATGTCAGGTCCCAGGACTCCTGGGTGCCTAGGGCAGGGACTCACTTGATCCAGCTAAAGGACCAGCCCTTCCTCTTCCTCCTGCTCCCCATCCCCAGGGCCCAGCCTCAGCCTCCCTAGGCCTAGCCGTATCAGGCACACCTGGCTGCCTCCAGCTGGGAGGCACTTGAAACCAGAGTCTTTAAAAACATCACTGGTGTCTGACTGTCTCTGGCCAATGCTTGAGCTCCAGGCTGAGCAGTCCCATTAGTCCTGCCCTCAGAGTTGGCAGTGGTGTCCTGGCGCCTGGGATAGCTTTGCTGCCCGCACCCCCCCCCAGGGCTGGCGGGGGTGGGAGAGGAAGGGCATCCTACCCAGCTTGTGTCTCACCCCTTCTCCTTGCAGACATCCGGGACAGTGGCGCTAAGCCCGTCATGGTCTACATCCATGGAGGCTCTTACATGGAAGGGACAGGCAACATGATTGATGGCAGCATCCTCGCCAGTTATGGCAACGTCATCGTCATCACCCTCAACTATCGGGTTGGGGTGCTAGGTATGGTTCCCTGCTAGGGGCCTAGAAGGAAGCCTGGGTTCTCAAGGAGGGAGAAAAGAATGCTGAGGAGTTAAGAACAAGTGGCCCTGGTTTTCTAGCTGGTGCTAACGACCAGAGTCGAAATGTTGTTATCCCATGGCCCCTGCCCAAGTGCTAGGAGCTCCCCCATGTCCCCAGGCCCTTTCCTGGAATGTTTAGGTGCCATTGGAAATTCAATTCAAACTTCACACCTTCTCTTATGTCTCAAGCAAGGTCTCTGTTTCCAGACTTCTGCTTGGCTGAGTTTTGTAGGGTCCGTTAATTTTCTAGTGTCCTGTCCTCATCCCTACCCACACACTCCCACATCCCTAAACACCCCACATATACACAGATATTCCTTCTAGCCAGTCACATATCCGCATACCTGCATCCCTCACATATCCACACATCCACACTGCCCATATCCACCCCCAGGCATACGATTATGTCTCACTCACTCCCCACAAGCACACACATATACCCATACACATATAGACCGCCACATTCACATCTACAGACCTACTCATATATGTGCACGTTCCCCACCCTCCATATACACTCCACACATATAGTTCCCCCCACACATATCCACATACCCATATACCTCTATAGACTCCACACCCATACCCCACATCTACAGATTTCTCTCACCTCCCATACACACACACACACACGCACACACACACGTTCCCATATATCTCTCCCTCTACATCTCTATATCCACATCTACACCCATACACACTACACATACCCACACTCACACTTTCTTCTACTCCCATATATGCGCTCTACACAAAGACCCAGACCCTGCACATCCACATCCGCACCCAAACCCCACACGTATATACCTTAAATGTACATAAATATTCCTTACACACATACACACACACCCATATCCCCCTACACACCCCACTTCCGCATCCACCCCAACACCCAAATACACACATATACACCTTCCCTACATAAACACAAACCAGTATTCTCTCTCCCTATACATATATACCCATACCTGCATGTCCACCTCACCCCACACAAACACAAATACACACACAAAACCCCTCATATCCCTGCTTCCACATTTGCATACACATCCCATTCACTACACTTATATATTCGCCCCACATATACACATACCCATAGACCTACACAAATACCCACATGCACACATACACATACACACATAGATATTCCTCCCATACATGCCCTGCATATATACATCCAATACATACAGATGTACATATTCCCCCACCCTATCCCACAAGTACCTACACATTCATGTACCCACACCTGGCCTTCCACATCCATACGTGCAGACACACCTCTACTCACCCCCATACTCGTGCATGCCCCACACTTACATACCCCCTATATACACATGTACACATTTCTTCTACTCTCTCCACGCATACATCCCCACACACTCCCATCCCATTAGTACACAAATGCACTCCCACACATACACACTTATTTCCCAAATGCCTCCTTGTGCACACCTGTATGCCCTTGCCACACACACTGTTGTCCACACACTTGTTTCGGTGATTTAGGCTGCCCCTCTACCTTGTACCTTCCTTGGTGACTGTTAATGCCTATCTGTGGCCAAGGTCTCCAGGTGAACAAGTGCCTCAGAGAGGGTGACTCAGCATATAGAGCCTCGCTCTCTTTCAGATGCTTACCCTGGCCTCAGAGGGCACCTGCAGCCCCACATCCCTGGAGTGGCATGAAGAAGCCAACTTCTTGCCTGGACGGCTTGTGTGCTCCGAGTTCCATGGGGGTCTAGGCTGTTTGTCAGGTCTGTCGGCCTGAGTGCTGCACCAGCAATTAGGCATGGTTTACTCCATGGCCAGCTGGCTCACAGGACATTATTTTAATTTGCTTTTGAGTACATTGCTTTGCCAGTTCTAATATCCCAGAGGCCCTGGTGCTGCGTTTCACTTCTGGGTGCAGTTATGTACAGAAAGGCAATCTCCTCTTGGCTTACCCTTGATATTGTGTGGGGTAGCAAGACACCTTTTTGAGGTTCAGATTGGAGAAAGGACATTCCTTGAAAAAAGTGGAGCCTATGTCCCCTTCAGTGGCATCTGGATACCAGGTATGAAGCAGGCAGGGCATCTCCGTGGTCTCTCAACAGTCTGGTGGGCTTTGGTTTCATGGTTCTGCTACTGCTCCTCTGTCCTTCTGAGTTGCCCCAGATTGTAAGCTGTTCTTCCCTGTTGAGAAAGGAGATCTGAGCCTCTGAGAGTAAAAATGATACCATGAAGGTGGCTGTCAACCCACACACTAGGGCTGCACAGTTCCTGAAGAGTGATGAATATACAAACGTAATCACACAGATATACAGGCACACGTACATGGTAGGTGAAGGCCAAACTAATTTTGCGACTTTATTTTCTTAGTGAGAGTGATAGAATATATTCAGCTCAGCTGCTTTTAAAAATTATAAACACAAAGCTCCATTCTATAAGGTTTATTGGAAAGCACAGAGAATACTAAGGATATGTTTCAGTTCCATATTGTCGGATCAACTAGAGATGAAGGAAAAGAGAGAGTGGAGGAGCAGGGAAAAGAGGGGAAAAAGCAAGGAAGAGAAGAAAAGGACGGGGGAGAGAAAAGAGGGCCAGAGTGACATAGAGAAAGGAGGCAGAAGGAGAGACTCATAGGATTTGAAGTATCAGGTGGGAGCTGTGGGCTGCACAGAAGGCTGTTGCTGGTGAGCCCTCCCTATGATATCCTGATGTGCCGACTGCTTCACAAGCCTTCAACTGCTCTGGTCCTTAAGCTTCTATATCAGAAGTTCTTAACCTTTGGGGGAGTCTTGGACCCCTTTGAGATTCTGATGAAAGCTATGGACTCTCCCCCAGAAAAATGCACACACACACGCAAACTTATAGAAATGATTTCATGGATCCCACTGAAGCTCATCCATGAAACTCAGGTTAAGAATCCCCACTTTATAACCTCCTCTCATTTGGATGACTAGAACAGCACATCCTGGGGCATAAATATTATTCTCTGGGCTTAAGCTGTTAATGATCAAAATAATATTACCCAAACCTCAGAAAGAGTCATGAACTGAGATTTGGTCAGTTCTCCATCAGTTCCTGTGTACCCTTCAATGCCTGCTCTGGAAAACAAATGTAATCAATAAGCCACTGATTGGATTCTGGGTACATACAAGATGCTTTTGTCTCTTGGCGCCGGATGTAGAACATGGGGTTTTCCCTGAAACTTGGGGATTTCACTGTGTAGCTGAGGATTTGTTGTTTGGTTTCCCAAAGCCTCCCAGAACAGGTGGCCAGTTTTGGACCTCAGTTATGTGCATTCATTCACCCTCCCTCCCGTCAGCTTCTCTGGAGCACTGAGCCCAAATAGACGGTTCACTCGAAGGTGCTTCTTTAGACATCTTGGGTGATTCGTGTATTTGGAGAATGTCATAGGCTAGTCCATGGATCCTGTCTAAGGCAGAGGGGTAGGTCTTATTTGAGAAGCCTCCACTGGGCTTGAGACTAACAAAAGAAAGAAACCCCAGCAGGATATAGGATGTAGATATCCCTGGGGTTGAGGAAGTAGGGGCTTGCCAAGTTTTATTCTGGCTTCCAGAATTTAATTCTATGTCCTTGCTCAGATACCCTTCAGGCAAACTGAAAACCTGGTAAATGTCAAGCCTTGAGTGACACAGATATCTAGTTTTGATACAGTGTGCCAGATTCCCCCATCTTCTGTTGACAAGCAGCTTACCATGTACTGCAGTATAAACTTGGGCCCAGGGAGACTGGTTCCGATTTATTCTGACAGTTTATGGAGTTTGGTGTTTCAGCCCTCATTTTCACATGGTTTCTGTGAATGGCTGAGTTACTGGGGAACTAGCAGTGAGTGACTGCTCACCCAGACATCCAGGTTTTGTATGCTTTTGTGGTCGGTCACGTTTGCTGTATCATCTGCCTGAGCCTTTTGGATATAGCACTTTAAGCAAGACTCTTGTAGTAGGGATGGTTGACATCGCATCGTCCACAGGCTTTAGTGCCTCTTATCCTGAGGTTTGTGGGATCCGAGGGAGCAGAGAGTGAT
This sequence comes from Diceros bicornis minor, assembly GCF_020826845.1. Lineage (NCBI taxonomy): Eukaryota > Metazoa > Chordata > Mammalia > Perissodactyla > Rhinocerotidae > Diceros > Diceros bicornis. The sequence goes on from NC_080781.1 coordinate 64,467,467, forward strand.
GGTCGAATCCTCCACCCAGCCCTTTCAGGCCTTTGTTCGTAACTCAGGAATTCAGTCCATGTTGGAGAAATCTACTTTACTACATCTAAATGCAGACTTTTTCTACTGATTAAGACAGATGTATTTGACACATTTCACTGAATGATACCTTAGCAAAGGCTGAAGCCAAGTCTGCTATTGCCTAAATAAGAGAAAAGGAAAAGAGAATACGGGGGAAGGAGAGAGGAGGGAAGGAGGATAGGCGGGCTAAGAGAAGCACATAGTGGTTTGGTTTTAGCCCCAGGGTCTCAAGGCTTGGACAGCTGGGTTGGATCTTGGTCAGCATCCTTTTTTTTTTTTTAATAATGTGGTTTTATTGATTTATTTTTTGGTGAGGAAGGTTCGCTCTGAGCTAACATCCATTGCCAATCTTCCTCTTTTTTTGCCTGAGGAAGATTGGCCCTGAGCTAACATCTATGCCAATCTTCCTCTATTTTGTATGTGGGTTGCTGCCACAGCATGGCTTGACAAGTGGTATAGGTCCGTGCCTGGGATCCAAACCCATGAACCCAGGCCGCCGATGTGGAGCATGCCGAACTTAACCACTATGCCACGGGGCCAGCCCCCATCAGCATACTTTTTAAGACTCACAGTAGCAGCTTCAGTTTGTGAATGGGCCAGGCAAAGGAGAAGCTGGTTCCTTGTCTAGAGGAACAAGGGATCCTCCGTTCATCCTCATTCAGGCTTTCTCTAATGCCTTCTCATTTCCTTTTCGGGAACCTGGGGGCTTGTGACTAGGTCCTGAGAGGAATAATCTAAGTACTTTACATACTTAATTGTACCAAAGATAAATTAATAACACCCTTGAAGAGGGTGAGATGAGCTCTTTTGCAGAAGCTAGAAACAGGAGGACTCGGGAAAGACAGTGATGAGGTCTTGAGCCTACTTGAGTCTATTTGAATTCAGCCTCTGCCCGTGGACTGCCAGGCCCACCAGCTTTCTCTGTGAGCTGAGGGAGCCTCCTCAAACATGGCCTCTCACAAAGTGGATCCCAGGTGCTGCAAATGAGCTTTTAACTGTAGAGTCAAAAAATACTGATCCAGGTATGGGTTTCCAATGTGTAGGAGCACCACCACTTCCCACCTGGAAAGAACCCTTCCGAAAGCGTAGGGCGGGAGAAGATAGAGCCTTCCAAGGAGCCTAAGGATCAGGGAAGAGAGATGAAATGAGGCAGCAGGATCAGTCTAAAATGGAAGCAGGGTTGGGGGGGGAATATAGGACATCTCTGTGGGATCGCCAGCAGGTGGGCGGGAAGGTAGTCTCCATGGCAACAAGTCTCCACAGCAGCAAATCCCAGCAGGTGGGTGGGAAGGTAGTCTCCATGGTGACATGTCTCCTCAGCAGCAAATCCCAGGGGGTGGGCGGGAAGACCTGTTTCTGTGGTAACACACTGCACTGACTTCCCCATTTCTCCATCAGACGAAAAAGATGGTCTAACTCAGTGGTTTTTCCAACTTTAGCAGGCGTCAGAATCACCTGGAGAGCTTGTTAAAAACACAGATTGCTGGGCCCTATCCCCAGAGTTTCTGATTCATTAGGTCTTGGAGGAAGGGAAATGAGGACCTGCCCTGAGAATGAGGGGAAGGGGCATCCAAGGCCCTGGGAAGAAGTGGAGATGGATAAACTTGTACAGGAAGGGCAAGGGGAGCTTAGGGATTGTTGCCTCTTGGGATCTTCACTTCCCTCAGAGAGAAAAGGAAGGGGGAAGAGAAGTAACTATAGATTTACAATGTGCTAAGCGTATTAGAGAGCTTATGTTCGTTTTATCTTTGTTACAACACTTTGAAGTATTTTTATCCCCATTTTACAGAAAAGGAAACAATATAGCCCAGAGATTTTAAATAACTTGCCCAAGGCTACATGGCTAGTAAGTGGTAGGGCCAGGACTGGAACCAAGGACTATATGACTCCAGGGTTGCTCTTTCTACTCTATTTTGCCAGGTGCTAGGGTCATGTCCCAGACAGTACATCAGGGCAGAGGATGCTGGGTCCTGGCCATTTGCAGTTCCTGCAATTTATGTCTCCTAACTGGAGGCATCCCCTTTGAGTGGTCTGGAGTCCCCTCCTTCCAAACTGGAGAAAGGGTGGGAGGCAGGGAGCTGATCCTTCCTGAATGGATGGTGCTGGACCTTGTTGAAAGGAGCAGTGGTTTATGCTAACCAGGTGGAAAGAACTACGCTGCATGCTCATCCTCTGTCCTCATGCCCCCGACTCCTGCCTGCCATCATATCCCAAATTCTCCATCCTTCCGCCTTCACTGTCCTCGTGCCCTGTGTTGAATCTAGGTTTCCTGAGCACTGGAGATCAGGCTGCCAAGGGCAACTATGGGCTCCTTGACCAAATCCAGGCCCTCCGCTGGGTGAGCGAGAATATTGCCTTCTTTGGTGGTGATCCCCGCCGTATTACCGTCTTTGGCTCGGGCATTGGTGCATCCTGTGTCAGCCTCCTCACGCTGTCGCATCACTCGGAGGGTGAGTAGCTCTTGGGGCAAAACATGAACTAGCGAGGTGCTGGCTGCCCACCCCGGGCCTCAGGCCTTCCAGGCTCCAGAGGGCTCAGTTCCATACCCCAGGAGCACCCAGGGGAATCAGCCAGCCCTCTTCTACAAGCTCAGTCTCCCTTTGGGGAGAAGCAGAAGGGAACTATTTCTCTAGGGGAAGAAGTAATTCTCCCAATGTGAGAGAGGGAAGGAGAGAATCCCCATTTACATCTTGAGAAAGTAAGGTTCTCCTTCTGATGTGGGAGTCTTATTTGGGAGAGTGGGAGTAGAATGCCTCGCTCTGAAGAGATGATGGTTCTTTTGGGGCAGGGGAAATCTTTCAGTCTGGGAAGGACACATGACTTCAGGGTAGTGATCTAGGGTGGAAATTAGTTTTTAGGTGTAAGAAACACTCATTTTCTGCCTTTCTCTCTGAAGAACAAGTCTGTACAAGAGGCGAACTGTCCCTGAGCCGGGAGACGGGTCGAAGTGAGGATCACTACCCTGCGGGGCGGGCTTTTTCTGCAGCCTGTGATCTGTTATCCGACTCCAGATGTCCTCCTGGGCTGTCATGCCCCGCAAGGGAGACTCTCATTTTTAGCCTGAAGGAAAGCCTCTCTCCTTGCCATGGGTCCCTCTGCCAGTGACTCTTCCAAGGGGCCCGAATAGGCCCTTTTTTGCTTAGCAGGAAATGTTCTCTTTACCTCTGGACGACAGAGCACGTTATGTCTCTGAGAGGCAAAGGTGAGCTTCTCACGAACAAGAGATCCTCCTGAAATAGGTGCCTATCTCTGAAGTAAGGAGATCTGTGAGAGAAGACACAGTTTTTCGTTGAAATCCACCCCATGAGCTAGTGATAGTCTCACAGGAAGACCTTCAGTCTCTCTTTGAAGAAGGCCTGTCTCTCTGAGAGAGAAAAATCACCTTCTCTGACATAGAAATTCTGTCTCTGTCCCTCCAGGGACTACCCTGGTGAGGGAAGACTAAGGTGGGATGCCCACCGCAGAATGTGTTTCTAGGTGACAGTAATGGAAACAAGAATCCCTTTTTTGCACAAAGGAGGGTGAAGTAACTGGTCGTGAGAGTGCCTCTGTGTGAAATGAGGAACAGTGCCTCCTCTGACTAGGGACTATCTCCCTGGGAGGAGAAGGCCTTTCTTGGAGTAGTGCTCGACTCTGTCTCATAGGGAGCCTGTGTCCCTGGAGGCCTGGCTGCTTTAAAGATTTGTTCTCTCTGTCTTTCTGTAATTGATTCATGGAGAATAATCTTTTGAAAAGTGAGGCTCTCCAAGTAGTAATCTATATTTCTCTTCCTCTCTTTCTGCCCATGCAAACTGTCTTTCTCTTAGAGGAACGGAACTGTGTGCCTGAGGGCCAGATTCTCCCCTACTTGGGAATGTTGGGGCCAGGGAGAGAATGATACCCTTTTTTTCCTAGAGGGGAAGAATCATCCACTTTTTTAGTTTGGGGGACTGGCTCCCTCTTAGCTATGAGAAAAGCTGGATCTGAGGCATCAGTAGTTTCAGGAAAAGGAAAGTATCTGTGGAGACTACAGCTGGGAAGGTACCCTGGAGACTTTCAGACCCCAAGGCCTTTGCCCTCAAGAATCCTTCCCCAAACTCCCAGAATGTGAGGCTCTCTCCTGCCTGCATTTCTCATCTCTCATGAAAAAGACCCCTTTGTGGTAGAAGCGCTAGCTCCCTGGTGGTGTGCTGGCACAGAGCTGGGCCCAGCTGGGCAGGAAGCAAGAGGGGAAGACAAGGAAAGATAAAGAGAGGGAGCATAAGGAAGCTGATGTCTGGGACCCAAGGGGTTAATTCTTCCTGCCATTTCCTTAACCCTCAAGTTACCAACCATCACCCCAGAACAGGGAAGCGACCAGTCAGGGAAGGGGCCCCGCAAGCCCTCCTCTGGTCCTAACCCATCATCCTGGCCAAAAGACTTGTTCCTCCTTCGCAGCCCGTTCAACCCACAGGGCAGCCTCAGTAACAAAGAATGAGGAGGTGTCTGGTGTGTCCCTCAGGGACAGGCAGGGGAGGTCTAGGCTGTGGGTGACATGACACCTCTGACCTGGTGCTGCCTATCTTCTGTAGGGCTTTTCCAGAGGGCCATCATCCAAAGTGGTTCTGCTCTGTCCAGTTGGGCTGTGAACTACCAACCAGTGAAGTATACCAGCCTGCTGGCAGACAAGGTGGGCTGTAACGTGCTAGACACAGTGGATATGGTGGACTGTCTTAGGCAAAAGAGTGCCAAGGAGCTGGTAGAGCAGGACATCCAGCCAGCCCGCTACCATGTGGCCTTCGGCCCTGTGATTGATGGTGATGTCATTCCTGATGACCCTGAGATTCTCATGGAACAGGGTGAGTTCCTCAACTATGATATCATGCTAGGTGTCAACCAGGGTGAGGGGCTCAAGTTTGTGGAAGGGGTAGTGGACCCTGAGGATGGTGTCTCTGGCACTGACTTTGACTACTCAGTCTCCAACTTTGTGGACAATCTGTATGGCTATCCTGAGGGTAAGGACACCCTGCGGGAGACCATCAAATTCATGTACACAGACTGGGCAGACCGTGACAACCCTGAGACCCGCCGTAAAACACTGGTGGCACTCTTCACTGACCACCAGTGGGTGGAGCCCTCGGTGGTGACAGCTGATCTGCACGCCCGCTATGGTTCACCTACCTACTTCTACGCCTTCTACCATCACTGCCAGAGCCTCATGAAGCCTGCTTGGTCAGATGCAGCTCATGGGGACGAAGTACCCTACGTTTTCGGTGTCCCTATGGTAGGCCCCACTGACCTCTTTCCCTGCAACTTCTCCAAGAATGACGTTATGCTCAGTGCTGTCGTCATGACCTACTGGACCAACTTTGCCAAGACCGGGTAAGAAGAAAGTGGGGTTCTTCTTCTTTGGGCCCCCAGCTTGCCCTCTCCTCTGCTTCCCTATCTAAACTTCTTCCATCATCTCCCTTCCTAAGATATTCCCCAAATCTTGCTTGGTAACCCCTTCACCCCCTCCCTACTTCTCCCCTTTGAGTCTTTCATGCCATTTCCTTCCCTCAAAAATTTTGTTGAGGCTCAGAACTTGGTTAGCCTTAGGACTCAGCAGGAATGAGAGATACTGGCAGAACTATGGGATTCAAGGTTAGATGGTTAGAGGCTGTGTGAAGTGGGAATAAAGTACATTCAGAAAGAGCCTTTAAAGGGCTTTTAGAGAAACTGGGCAGCTGAAAAGATTAATGGATGCTCAGTGGCATGTGAGAAGAAAAAGTGTCTCTAGCATGATCTTACAGGATGGGCCCAGGGAAGGATGAGACAGTTTCTATGGTGCCGTGGGCAATAGGAGTTCAAAGCCTAGGGAAGAGTTGGGATATGGACAGAGGGAGGGACCCTGAAAAAGACAAAAATGGTGGGAAGTTTTGGACTGGGGAAGAGGTTTAGGGGTGGGTGTGAGAGGAAGAATGCTGGGCCCCTTCCTCATCTAGGTAGAGTGGTGACCCCAGATTTTCATGTGGTATTTCAGGGATCCCAACAAGCCGGTCCCCCAGGATACCAAGTTCATTCACACCAAGGCCAACCGCTTTGAGGAAGTGGCCTGGTCCAAATATAATCCCCGAGACCAGCTCTACCTTCACATCGGGCTGAAACCAAGGGTCCGCGATCATTACCGGGCCACTAAGGTGGCCTTTTGGAAACACCTGGTGCCCCACCTGTACAACCTGCATGACATGTTCCACTATACGTCCACAACCACCAAAGTGCCGCCCCCAGATACCACCCACAGCTCCCACATCACCCGCAGGCCCAACGGCAAGACCTGGAGCACCAAGCGGCCAGCTATCTCCCCTGCCTACAGCAACGAGAACACCCAAGCGTCCTGGAACGAGGACCAGGATGCAGGGCCACTCCTGGTGGAGAACCCTCGTGACTACTCCACTGAATTAAGTGTCACCATCGCCGTAGGCGCCTCCCTCCTGTTCCTTAACGTTCTGGCCTTCGCTGCCCTCTACTACCGTAAGGACAAACGGCGTCAGGAGCCCCTGAGGCAGCCTAGCCCTCAGAGGGGACCCGGGGCCCCTGAATTGGGAGCTGCTCCTGAGGAGGAGCTGGCAGCATTGCAGCTGGGCCCCACCCATCATGAGTGTGAGGCCGGCCCGCCCCATGACACACTGCGCCTCACTGCGTTGCCCGACTACACGCTAACCCTGAGGCGCTCCCCTGATGACATCCCACTCATGACCCCCAACACCATCACTATGATTCCCAACTCCCTGGTAGGGCTGCAGACATTGCACCCCTATAACACCTTTGCCACAGGGTTCAACAGTACTGGGCTGCCCCACTCACACTCCACTACCCGGGTATAGCTCTAGCCCAGAGCACAGCCTAGCTCCTGGCTCCCTCCCTCCCAGATCCACGAACACACATGCACACACAGACGCACACACACACAGACACATGCAGACGTATATGTATACGCACGCACCCACACCTGACAGCAGACCCACCTGCACAAACATAGACAGATGTGGACATGCACCCCCATGTACAAAAACACAAATAAAGAAGTAAACCTGAAGGAACCCTTTAAATGGGGATGCAAATGAGCCCTTGGGAAACCGAGGACCCGTGGAACAGCAGCTGAAGCCAGCTCCCTGAGCCTGACCACAGACACTCCTGGGGGCCTGAAAGCACCAGCTGGACACCCCCTTGGTGCTCGCCTTCCACCTCTCTTGGGACTGCACCACCGACCAACTCCAGACTTGGGAGTTTTAAAGAGCAGAGTAGCTCTTTCTCCCCCAGACTTGGTCTTTTTTCTGGGTCTTGTTTTTGTTGATTTTTTAAAAAATTTTGGAACAATTGCTTCTCCAACCCATGAGTGCAAAGAAGCCCTGCAAGGGAGGGCTCCAGGCCCAGGTCTCTCTGGCTCTGGAACCCCAGTGCTCACACAATCTGACCAAGGAACATGACCCCCAAGAAAGGAACAGATTCGAGGAAGACCATCGGGTGGAAGGAGGAAGGGGCTACCACTGAATGGGGTTAGAGGGCTCAAGGGGAGAACTCTCCAGCTAGCTCTGCATCCTTGTGGAGGGCTGCAGAGACCACAGGGTGACCTGCTTCCCCCAAAGGCCAGGAGCTTTGACCTGGCTAGACTAGGGGACCCTAGATTTGGTGAATGAGGTTTTGTGGAGGCCATGTCATTATTGGGGCCCCCGGGTATAATCTGGGTTCTGCCTCTGCCCTTGGGGCAATGCTATTGGAAATTCGCCCCATTTTCTTTACAGAGTTTCTTTTGTGTCTGTCATTTCTCTTTCAAAAAGGCGGTGTTTTTTGTTGTTGTTGGCTTTTTTTTTTTTTAAAGAAAAGTTCTTAAAACACTAACGGAAACCCATGGAGTTTGTCCTTTGTAAAAATTTTAAACACAGTGTCTTGATATAAAAATAAAAAATCCAGTTAGCACTCCCAACCTGCCTCCCTTGCATAGGCCTTGCCCCAACAGACCTCCCAGCAGGGCGTCTCTGTGGGGCAGGGATCGCAGCCTCCCCCTGCATGCTGTGCCTTTAGGCTGATACAAGTCTGGCCTGCACTCTGCTGTCCCCTAGCAGGAAGGCCTCTCCAATCTCAATCAGGTTGCTGTCCTCACCCCCCACCCCCGCCCCCCCAACACTCTGGGTTCCTGTGGCTGAAGCCTTCTCTCTGCACCTTGGGCCTCCTAATGAAACAGCAAAAATAACACTTGCTTCTCCTCTGCGCCACTGCTGCTGCTGCTGTCGCCGCTGCCGCCACCCACTGCTGCCACTGCCACCATCGCCACCACCTTGCTCTTGTCCTGAACTGGGGACTGGGAGGAGGTTTGACCTCTAACATGCTGAAATTCTTTCTCCTATCTGAATCCAGTGCAGCATCAGATATGTGGACTCCTGGCCTTGGGTGACTGACAGAACAGGGGCCCTCTCCTCCCCAGGGATACTTGTTTCCTGTTCTGAGAATTAGAATTGGAGAAGTCATTGGGGCCCTGGGGGCAATTTCTCTCCAGGATTGTGATCAGTGGCTCCCTGTCAACCCTGGGGGACAGATTCAATGGGGCGCCACAGGGTTAGCATCATGGTATTTCATATTATTCTCAGTGACTTGAAGGATTGAACCAGGAGTTTGCTCATCAAGTGTGACAGTTGGGTGGGGTTGCTGACACCTCAGAAACCAGGAATAGAATTCTTCAAAGTGACCCTGACAAAATGAGGGAGATGAACCAACACAACAGCATGGTGTTCAGAGGGGACAAACACAAGGTGGTACGAAGGCCCAAACCAAGAACTAAGATACTAATATGGTATGTGGGTTCGAGAGAGAGAGAGGGGCAGTGATTGACTTGACACAGTAGAGTTAAAAAAAAAGAAAAGAACTGAGGGGAGGGTGTCAGGGTGGGTCACAAGGTGAATGAGTCCACAGTGTAGAACTGGTTTTCTCCCTCCCTACATCCCTTCCTCCCTCTCACCCTCTTCCTTCTTCTCCTCCCTCCTCCCTCCCTCTCTCCCTCCCTCCCTTCCTTTCTTCTTTCCAAAATTAATGTGAATACTAGCATATAATAACAAAAATATAGCATGGAGTGCTGGGAAGTAATCAGAGTCCAAGTTTTAGAATTAGAAGTAACCTCAGAGTCATCTAGTCCAACCCACTTATTTTATCATTGGGGAAACGGGCCCTGAAAAGCCCAACATCACAGTTAGTGTTAGAAACAGACCTAGAGGGGCGGGCCCCGTGGCTTAGTGGTTAAGTGCGCGCGCTCCGCTACTGGCGGCCGGGGTTCGGATCCCGGGCACGCATCGATGCACCGCTTCTCCGGCCATGCTGAGGCCGCGTTCCACATACAGCAACTAGAAAGATGTGAAACTATGACGTACAACTATCTACTGGGGCTTTGGGGGAAAAAAAAGGAGGAGGATTGGCAATAGATGTTAGCTCAGAGCTGGTCTTCCTCAGCAAAAAGAGGAGGATTAGCATGGATGTTAACTCAAGGCTGATCTTCCTCACCAAAAAAAAATTAAAAAAAAAAAAAGAAACAGACCTAGAATACAGTTCAGTAATATATACAATTCAGTCCTAAAGTTCAGGACCTTTCCAGTGGTCCTCAACTTTTCCCACTTTACCGAGAATTGGTTAGGCTTTTTAAAGCATTAATGGGTCTGTCCGTGGTCAACACATTTTCAGCATATGTGGAAAAGCTGGAGAGAGTCTGGAAAAGAGCAAAAACAATGTGCCAAAGGACCAGGCTTTTTTTTTTTTTTTAATTTAGAAAGGAGGAAGCTGATGCGGTAACATTCAGTAATTGTGGAGCACCTAACTATGTGACAAGTGTGCTATCATCTGCCAAAATGTAACTCTTAAATAAGGACAGAGCCAATGAGCTGTTCTCTGTCTCTTTTGAGAATGACAGAGGGAAAAAGATTAAGTTAGACACACGGAAACACTTTGCTATGGGCAAGAGATGATCATGGCACTTAGTCAGCCCTCAGTAACAGTTGCCAAATTGCATTAATGACTACTAAGGAAAGCACTAGTCTTCATCCTCCTGAAAGCAGAGGACTGGATGACCTTTTTAGGTCAATTTAGAGTATTTGTTGTTATGATCCTTTGATTGCTTCTTCTCAGATATTACCAAATTGGGCCTCCTCTTCTTTGTGTGTGTGTGTGTGTGTGTGACCTCAAAATTAGGAGGCTCTCTATTTGGGAGGATTTAGACATTGCCTCTCCTCTAAGAACTCAAGGTGCTATAGCAAACCCAGTTCCAATCCTATTTGGGACCCATCAGTGAGAGATTACAGTTGGTCTTCACACCTTTGAAAGGTCTGGGCAGAAGAGGTGTACTCCAAGACAGGCAAGGTTTCAATCTAGTTGACAGTCAATGCTGTGCCCGGGTAGCTTGAGTATTCTCAGCCCCATTGCTGACTACCAGCCTTGGGCCCAGCTAAAAAGCCCAGATCCTTGTTTGAAGAGGGGCTGAGGACATACTTGGACTTTATTCGACATTGCAGAAATCTTTAGTGCCTAGACTGGGTCCAGCCTGCATCTCTAGATTTATCTGGTTTCTATATTAGTCCTTTGGGGAGCTGGACAGAGCTATCTTGGGATCTGACCTCGTGGTGTGTGTGAAGGGCTAGAGGTTGGTCACTGTGCAAATCTCCATAGGAAGTGAGTGTGGTCCTCAGGACTGTACGCCTGGCCCTGTGCTAGTTTATATACTATGAGGGATAGAAACTCCCTATGGGGTACACACTGTCAGGAAGACAAAACTGAACTATGATAAAATGAATGAAATGCATAATCTAGTATGTAGTTACTACATTTGTATGGTAAAGGTTAAAGGAGCTGGAGAAATTTCAAGAAAGGCTATGGTGGTATTTGGGTGGGTGGGTGGGTGGAATAGTGGGCATTCCCAATTAGGAGAAAAGCTTCAGCCAGAGCAGAGATGAGAAGGTCTAGGTGTGCTTGAGGAGCAGTGAGGGAACTGACGTGACCGAAGCAGAGGGTTCAAGTTGAACGGTGGGAAATCCACTTGGAAAGGCAGGTTTGTGGTGGTCTTTATGACAGCAGAGGAGTTTGGGTGCTACTGGATGAGTGATGGGATGCCCTGACCTTTTCCTTTCCTGATGGTCTTATAAAGAGAAACAAAACCTCCTCAGCTCCTCTTTTGTTCCTTCTCTTCTGCAAGGAGGATTTTCAGAGTAGAAAGGACAAAGTGAGCACCGGAGAGAGGCTCCTAAAGGCAGTCTCCTAAAGAGAGCCTTTAGCTGCTCTGAGTAACTCCACCTCAGAGCCTGGGTCAATAACAGCCCAGGGCATCGCAAGGACTTGCAGCTCAAGTTGCAGGACAACTGGCGGTGGCTTTGAAAACCTCATGGAGAGTGAAGGAGATGCACGCTGCAGCTTAGAGATGGGCAGACGTGGCTGCACAGTTTTTTACAAATGGGAAGAGATGAATTCCACAAATTAGCGATCAATATGTTTAATATTGATTGAGGGCAAGATACTAGAACAAATGATTAAAAGGATGGTTGGTGAGCACTTACAAAAGGAAGCAAAGATCACTCAGCCTCTGCATGAATTCAGGAAAAACAAATCATTCCCCATCAGCTCACTTCCTGTGATAGGGTGACTGGAGGGGTGGATGAGAACGCTACACCTGCAGAGTATTTTGAGGTCAACAGACCATTCTCTCATGATACTCTTGGGGTAATGTGGAGAAATGCAGGGTGGGTCAAGATAAACCTAGGCAGATTCTTAACTGGTTGAATGACTACACACAAAAGGGTTCTGTTTTAATGTCACTAGATCAAATTTGAAAATTACGCACAGCTGGGAGAGGAGACAAACTGTGAGACGACAGAATCAGAATTCATAGAGATGTCAAGAGGCTGGTATAATGGAGTCACTATAGCAAAATGAAAGCTAACAGAGACAAATATAAAGTCACTTATTTGTATTCCAAAATGTAACAGTACAAGTGTAGGATATAAGAGATGTAGCTTAGAGGGTTTTACAGTGAATGAAAGCTCATCATGAGCTATGAATCAAAGGCGTGGTTTGGTTGCTACAAAAAGTATTATGACCTGGGGCTGTATTAATAAGAGTATAATCTTCAGAATAAAGGAGGTGATCATCTTATGCTACTCTGCACTAGTCCGACTGCACCTGATGCCCTCTGTTCAGTTGCTGGCATCACACTTCAAGGGAGATGTCAACAAAAGTATATTCAGAGAAAGAGTGGTGAGAATAGCGAGGGGACTGGCAAATCCCAGGAGAAATTTGTCCATTGTCAGCAAATCATTACTGAGCTCACAGGGAAGAGGAAGCTGTAAATTTGTTCTGTGTATGACTCCAAGGGCTCCCAGATCTAATGGGTGGAAGTTATAAGAAAGCAGATCTTGGTTCAACATAAGGAAGATGCTTTCTTTCTTTTTTATAATGAAAAAATGATAATAAAAGTTTCAACTCATGATTCCAGCCTCTTGAAGTCCTTTTAAAATTTATTACCAACAGTTTCAGAACAAAGAAGAAAAACATTCCTAATCTCAACATCCTAACATGAGAATTTTGCTGTGTTTAGGAAGAACTTTTTAGTGATTAGTAGTTCTCTCTGAAATTAGAATGGACTGCCCCAAAAGGTAGGCAGCTCTCCCATCACCAGAGATATTCAAGCAGTGAGCAGACAACCACTCTGTGTGGATAATGCAAAGGCAATGAAAGCATCTGATAAAGGACTGGACCAGCTGACCTCTAGGGTTACTGAGATTCTATGATACTTGAGCTGGAAGGTCTCATGGTTAAGTATTCAGGAAAATATTTCTGGAGCCTAGGTGCAGGGCAGGCTGGAGGAGGAGAGACTGGAAGCAGAGATAACAACTGGGTAAGAGGCACCTACTCTGAGGGCTACAACTATTTTCACCTCTAGCCCCCCTCCCACTTGTATCCCAAAATTACAGTTGCAAAAGCAGCCTTAATGATTGCCTAATTCCTCTCCCTCATGATCAGATGCTTGATTCCCTTCTGCAACCTCCTTTGCAAATGGTTATCTTGCCTCTGCTTAAATACCTCCAGTGATGGGAATATCTTGTCCTTTCAAAGCAGACCATTGCATAATATTTGGTCATCTTGAACCATTATAAAGTTCTTCCTTAGGTTCAGTCAAAATATGTTTTCTCATAGCGCCCGCCCTTTGCTCCTGATGGTGCCGTCTTACAAAGCAAGACAAGGCGAATCCCTCTTCTATATTATGAACCTTCCAATATTTGGAAACTGGATTCTGAACCGCCACCATGACCCTGTTGATCCCTTCTCCAGGTTAGACAGCTCCAGTAGTTCATATACAATGATTTTTAAGTCCTCTCACACTCCTGGTCTCTCTCTTGTTCATGCTCCAAGTTGCTAATGCCCCTGTTCATGTGTGGTGCCCAAGGCTAAAGACAGTCCTCGCTGTGGTGTAATGAGCAGAGAAGAAAGCACAGCTGTAATCTCCCGCATCCTAGCCCCGAATGCATTAGCATTTCAGGCAGCTACTGTCAAAAATAATGAGCTTACAGGCCCCTCAAACCGCTGAAACCTTTTCACACGGATTGTTATTAAGTCATGTCTCTCCTACCTTGCATGTAAGCATTTGGTTTTGACAAACTCGACTATGAAACTTTACATTTCATTTTCCTGGTTCATTGTAGCCTCTTGGGATCTTCCTGAAACCAGCTTCATGTCACTTACAAATTTGATCAGCATGCCATCAATGTCCTAATCCAAGTTGTTAATTAAATCATTGGACAGGCCAGGGACCTCCCTCCAGGCTGACAAAGATCCATTAGTCATCAGCTGTGAATACACCTTACTGTCCTGTCTTCACTCCACGTTTTCCCTTCTTATCCACAAGGATATCTCACACCAGGATATTCTTAAACAAAATAAGATTGCATTCTGAAATCCTCTTTGGAAACACAGGAGTGTGTAGAAAAGGGAATGGAAATGAAATGAGAGGAATTTGACCCTTAGATCTTCTCCTCCCTTTTCCCCAGTCCCCATGATGAGTCCCACAGCTTTAGTCTCCACGAAGGAATTTCCAGCCAACAGCTCAGGTATAGAAAGTTGAAAGAACTGAATTTAGGGTCAGAAAACCTGCATTCAGACCCATCTCTGCCTCTTCCTAGCTGGATGTCCTTGGGCAAGTTGTTGAACTTCTCTGAGTCTGTTTGCTCATCTGTAAAATAGAGCTGATAATGCCTACCTCACAGGGTTGTTGTGAAGATTACATGGGAAAATGAATGTGATGTGCTTTGTAAACTGTAAGCACCATACAAATGTCAGATAGTATTATGATGATGACTTATTGAGTGCCTACTGTGTTCCTCAGTATATGGTATAAAAAGACAGGATATGGTCCTTGCCCTCGAGGAGGTCACAATTTTGTGGGGGAGATATGTTCACAAATAATTATAAAGTCAAAGAATAGGGCAAACGGCACAAACTGTTCTGGTAGTTTAGAAGAGTGGGCAGTCCCTTCAGACTGGGGGAAATCAAGGAAGGCTTCGTGGAGTTCCATCTGTACCTCGACAAGTGGACAGATCCGACAGATAGAAATGGCTGAGAGAGGACAGCATTCCAGGTGGAGGAGCCTAGGAATGGGAATTTACGGAGCGTGTCTGAGGTGCTGGAAGCAGTCCTATTTGACTGTAAGAGGCCATGACACTGGCTGGCCACATCACAACTTTTTTAGACACAGTCATTCCCAGCATGCCCATGATCGAGCATTCAATCCTTCAGAAGAGGGACCAGCACCTCCTAAGTCCATGTCTGTTATTCTTCAGCTGATCTCCTTGGAGGAAAACAGCTCTTCTGGAGGGTGGAGGCATCTGGAAAGATTCAAGGAAAATCACCTTTCTCCTTACCTGCAGCTGAGAAATAAGTCTCCGGGAAGGGCAGAGACTAAGGCTGCATTTAAACTCTAGGAATCTTCAGCTGGAAGTGGCTCTAGCTTAAGGATTCAAGTGTTTTCATTGAAGAAGAGTTATCCACCACATCTGAATTCTTATTCTTCAATTCCATGTAGGGAGCAGGGGAGAGGAAAATAGTTCAAGGGCTCTCAAGCTCTATTTCCTGACGGTTTCTTTGGAGATATGGTTATAATTTGGTGCCACCTGGTGTCAGAGATAGAATATAGCACACTGCTGTAACAGCCTCCATCCCCTCCTTCCCAAGTTGAGAGCACTGTCCTGCCACCCAGTATCTAGGGCTGAGGCTAGCTTCCTTCCAGTAGGGTAGAGCAAGCCATTCAGAGGCACTCTGGGGTCTGGGTAATGGAAAAGAAGAGGGAGAAAGGGAAAGTGCTGCTCCAGGCTAATGGCCGTCCTTTCCTCTGTTGCCAAAGTTTCTATTTTCGCCAGAGTACCTGTGGGAATGTGTATTTTCCCAAGTACTACAGGACTGTGTTTGCCATGTCCCCCTCTTTCCACTCTCCCCTCCCCCACACACACTCACACACACTCTCTTATGATGGCTTGACTACCTATAACAGATGACACATGATCTCTCTTTCAGACTTGACCAAGAGAAATTGTTGTGAGCCTCTAGAGTGGCCAAGGGAGGAACAATAAAAGGGCGTGGTTCCCTCATGAACTCAGGTTTAAGTGTCATTTCCTCCTGAGTGGGCTACACTGTTGTAGAATGACTGAGCCCAAAGAAATCTGACCAAGACCTCCACAAGAAATCTGTTCCCTGAGGCTACACTTAGGCTTTCTACAGCCCTTCTAAAAGATTAGAGGAGGGAGCACCAGGGCCTCAGAGAATAGAACAGATGGTGGCCCTTTTTTCCCCTCAAACTCCTTTCCTGAATAGAGTCAAAGCCATCAATAAAACTAAAACTGGATTGGTCTGATGATGCCTCACAATGGGGTGATAGATAGAGGGTAGATTGAGGGGATGGCTTCAGTTGGGATGGCCACAGCTGAGTAAGGACAAGACCGAACTAGTGAAAAGGTTAATCCCTCTGCCACTGCCTCCATTCTCAGGTATCCTTCAAGTCTGATTTTCTGTTGTGGTCCACCCTCTCAGGCATAGCCTTTTTAGGCTCTTCTGAGTGCTGGTGAATCCTGGGCCAGCTCTCAGTTTGGAGTATGGATTGTGGGTGGGAGCACAAAAATGGCTGAAGTGCAAAAGGAAGGAATCAGCTAGACTAATGCGTCAATTCTTGGATCACTACTTTTATATGCCCTGCTCTTTCCTGGCCGCTACAATACAGGGTGGCATGAGTGGAGGCCCGCTAACTGGACTGGCCAAGAAGTTAACAAATCCCTTTTTACCTTGTAGTTTAGCTACAACAGGATTGCAATTTTTTAAAAGTAACATTTGCTAGGAAACTAACAGATAAGAAAACTAAGGAAAGAATGTACAAACAAATGGGTTTATGGGTTAACTCACATTTGTTATTTTATCCTGGATCAACTAAAGTCTAACTGTAGGTGAACTTATGTGATGCAATGTACAGGGCATACAGTCCTTTTCTGCCAGGGCAACCTTTCAAAACAGGTGAGAGATCAGAGGGTAGACCAAGCTGCCTAGACTTTAGCCTGACATACATCTCGTGAGATTGGCGGTCCTGAGTAGAATCCGCTTCCCGGCTTCCCATGGTGCCTCCTGGCCTGGCACATGCTGCCTTCTGGTTCTGCAGTCACCCTGGCCCCTGGGCTTGCCCACCCTTTCCTGCTCCCTGAGAGAGAGGAGCCCCAGTGAAACTCCAGCCCTTCACATATTGTTTTGATGATGTTTTTAGGACGTGTTCTGACAACTGGAAAAAAAATTTTTGTATTAGAGACTGCCTCTGAAAATCTGGACCCTATGGTGGCTGTTCTTATTTTTTTTTATTTTAAGACTTTATTTATTTTTCCCCCCCAAAGCCCCAGTAGATAGCTGTATGTCATAGCTGCACATCCTTCCAGTTGCTGTATGTGGGACGCGGCCTCAGCATGGCCGGAGAAGTGGTGCGTTGGTGCGCGCCGGGGATCCGAACCCGGGCCGCCAGCAGCGGAGCGCACGCACTTAACCACTAAGCCACCGGGTCGGCTCGGCTGTTCTTACTATTCTCACTGGTATCTCGTTTAGGCCCCTAAAGTGGTCACGTGACCTTGATGGCAAACGCCATTTTTCTAAGAAGCCTGTCTGCGCTGCATCAGACTCCTCTGACGGCCGGCTGCTCGCGCTCCATCTTTTCCGATTTCAAAGCCTTTAGACCGCCCACCGAGACCCCGTTTCCGGTCTGAGAGGCCCGGGAGGCTCTCAGGTCATTTGTGGAGCAGATATGATTGACACGATCTGTGCCTAATGAATGCTCATCTCCTTCCCGGCTCAGATTACTAGTTCCGCTCTTTCCCAGCTTCCTTTTGATGACTCATCCGTCAAATTCTTCGCTCTCTCGCCTTTCTTATTCCCCCCCGCCCGTCCTTTCTCCCTTGGCTCCTAGTTGTCCCCCACCCTTGGGGGAATGGTTTTTGTGACTCCTATTGGGTATAATTTTTATGGTGTACTTTAAACATATAGAAGCAAAAAACACAATTTCCGCACAAGAAAGAGGAGGTTCCTTTCCTTATAAGGAGCTTAACCCGTCACTGTTCTTGAGCTTTCCCTTTCACATAATGGGGGTGGGTGAGGGAGAAACGCCAGCAGGGCTTCTGCCTCTGTTTCCAGTTCAACTCCAAACCCCAGGCAGTTCTGAGTTCCCAGCAAAGGTCAAGCTGCCCTGCTCCAAAGCCCGCCTCACTGAGGGAGGAGTCGAGGGAGGCACAGTTGGGATTGGAAGTTTTCAAACACTTCTGTGGGTCTCTTGGGCATCTTCATCAGGCACATATGACGGCTTGCACATATGACAACTTTGCTGGGGACTGCATCCCTAAAGAGGAAACAGACCTTGAGTCGTTAATGAAGGGGAGGTGGACGGGGGAGCAAAAACAAGTAGGGGCCTGAGACTGAACTAGGACCCTGTCCTGGACCCAGTCTGTTTAAATAGGTGAATGAATCGACTTTCACCTGGGCAAGGGTCCCTAGCCATGCTGTGCCCATGCAGCTCCTCACAGCATGCTTTCCTGGATGGGGTCAAGTGAAGCCTGTAGAAGATCTATAGTAGGAAGTTGGTAAGGAATTGGCTAAATTTTGTCCCCTTTAGGTGCTTGTAGGTTCACTTGCTCTTTTTTGCTCACACAATCATCACCACTTCTCTGCTGTGCCTCTTATGCCACAGCTAGAGCCTGTGATCAAAAGCGTCCAGTTCCGCCTAGGTTTAACACTGCCTTGTATAGGGCTTTGTGCATAGTGAGTGCACAATGAATTTCCTGGAGTCCGAGTACCATACCAAAGGCTAGAGACTCAGGGACCACCCAGTCTGCAAAGTGCTCTCAGACTCTGGCATCTATTCCAAGGGAGCTTTTTGCACTTTGGTATTATGTCTCTGGGAGAAGAGAGTAGTTTGCTGCTACTCTCTGCTACTCAGACTGTTTGTGGAAACAAAGAAGGTGCTGAGAAATACGTAGGCACCTTCCTTTTCTATTTGCTCCTAGCCAGCCCAGCTGCTCTCCCTTTGGAGGCCCCTTGCCTAAGTCCCATCCACAGCTCATTTGCATTGTCCAGGCTTGCCCCTCTGGCCTCTGAGAGGAATGTAGCCAATGAACAGGAAAGAGGCAGCAAGCTTTCTGCCCCTGCTGGGTGAAGAGTAAGTGGAGACACAAATCGTATCCCCTCCCCAGCTGCTACTTCCACCTCCTCTCCTTCATCTTCACCACAAAACAGTTCTGAAGCATTTCTCTGTCCAAGGCTCTGTCTGTCCTCATTAGTTTACACACAGTCCTTGCCCTGACAATCAGAGACAACGGGGCTGAGTGACACCGAAAATGCAGAAAGCACATACACTTCGGGGGGGGGAGTGGGCTAATGTGTAAAATGTGTAGTCCAGAGATGTTCACACCAGTGACACATCTGAGGGTCAGTGCAATTTGGGGCTAAGGAATCAGGATGAATGCATGTAATTGTAATGAAAAGTGGGGGTGGGCAATTGTGAGAGTTGTAGATCTAGACAGATGGGGACAGGTAAATCTGTTGGCTCTCAACTGCAAAGGATTCCTAGAGGAGATGAGATTTCTGAAATAACTGAATGACAGAACCAAATGGCCATAAGGTATTCACCTCCTGAGGTGGGAGTGGAATTAGCAGATGGAGTACACTTTGATCAGGTAACCTTGAATAACCAGCAGTTGTTATTCCTTCTCCTCCTCCCCTCTCAACACACATTTGTTGAGTGCCAACTCTGTCCTAGATACTGGGAACATAAAAATAATAATGATAGCAAATAGTGAGTATTTACTATGTGCCAGGTACTGTGTTAAGCACATGATCTTATTTAAATCTCACACTGACCTTATGACATAGGTATCATTATCATGCCCATTTTGCAGATGAGCCAACTGTGGTTCAAAGAGATAAAGTGACTTGCCCCAAGATCACACAACTGGCTGTAAGTGGAAAAGGTGAGATTTTAATCTAGGCTGTCAGAGTCTAAAGCCCATGAATTTAATCAATGTGCTCTACCTAATCTTCTAGTTGGACAGTGATAGAAATGGGATTCCTCTGGTGGCAGAGGAAGCGAGAACAGGGAGGGCCAGGACTTCGAGAGCAGGCCAGAGTAAATCAGAAGATCCCAGAAGCTGCGGCAGAGCCCCCAGCCAGGTATTTAGATAGGCAGGTAGAGCAAGCATCTGGGAAACCAAGATGCAGCAGACACTAGGAGGAAGCCTAGACAGGTAGGTGGTTGGCAGTCAGAGTGTCTGGCAGCCAGTGACAGAGGCTCTGCCATGGGACCTGGGCTTCCAGAGCAGAATGCCAGGTGTCAAAATGTCTGGCAAGCGGGGCTGGCCCCGTGGCTTAGCAGTTAAGTGCATGCACTCCACTATTGGCGGCCCGGGTTTGGATCCCGGGCACGCACTGACGCACCACTTGTCCAGCCATGCTGAGGCGGCATCCCACATACAGCAACTAGAGGGATGTGCAACTATGACATACAACTATCTACTGGGGCTTTGGGGAGAAAAAGGGGGAAAAAAGGAGGAAGATTGGCAATAGATGTTAGCTCAGGGCAGGTTTTCCTCAGCAAAAAGAGGAGGATTGGCACGGATGTTAGCTCAGGGCTGATCTTCCTCACACACAAAAAAAAATGTCTGGCAAGAGCTAGATGAAGCACTATTCTTAAAGACTGAGGTGCCAGACAGGGCACCAAGGTAGGACTAAGGAGCTGGAAGCACCAGAATAGGGGCTTAAAGTAGGGGCTTTTATACAACAAACCAGGAAACAGCCCAGTTATTAGAGCTAAGAATCAACTCCATTTATTCACCCTCCCATCTATTCTTTCAACAACATTTTTTTGAGCTCTCACTACGTTGCAAGTGCTATGCTAGGCTCTGGGGTAAGACACAGTCTAGTGGAAGAGCCAGACCTGTAAAAACGGTGGCTACAACACTGTGTGATTAGTTCTATAGTAGAGGCACAGACAGACTGTGTGTGTGTGGTGTGGGGGTACTAACTTTTCTTGGGAGAGTTCACAAAGAATATTAACTCTGAGCTGGGTCTTTAAAGACGAGGAGAAATTTCCCAGGCTCTGACTGGTGGAGAGGATTTCAGGCAGAAGGAATAACATGGACTAAGGCATAAAGTTTTGAAGGAGTAGGCCACATTTGGGGAACAAGAAGCAATTCATACTAGACTATGGGGTATCTGGTAGGGAGGGGTGGAGAATATGAGTCTGAAGAACACCTGAGGCCAGATTATGAAGGCTTTTGTGGGTGCTGTTGAAGATCTTGGACATAGTCCCATAGGTAAAGGAGAGCCAGCTGCAGTCTTTATGTTGGCAAGTGACAGGATTGCATTGGGGTGTTTTAGGAAGATTACATGGGAAATAGCGCCCAGATGCATCAGAGGCAGGCAGATCACTCAGGAGGTTATTGCAGTTGTGCAGACAAAAAAAAAAAAATGATGGGAGCTTGAACTACATTAGAACGTTAGAGAAAAACATTTCCTGAACATAGTTCCAGAAAACATTTCTGAGGGAGAGTTGACAAAACTCAGTGATTGATATGGTGAGTGATGGGGAGAAAGGAGCCGTGGACAACTCCAAAGTTTTCTTGCTTAACAACAGGGTCCATATTTCTTGCTTAACAACCAGGGTCTGCATCATTCCCATAGAGACTGGGAATCTAGGATGAGGAGCAGGTTTTACGGGAGGAGATAAGGAGTTCAGTTTGGACATGTTTGAGTTGGAGGTGCCCAGTGGTGTGCTGGTAAATGTTTAACTACCAGCTCTGGGTGGCGGAGGGAGCCTTGATTTACTGATTTCTGTGTGTAAATACACTCACCATGGCCAATTTCAAGCTACCAATGTGATGTCAACCCACTCACAAAATTCTTGAATATTTAACAGTCTGCCTCAGAGACCCATGGAAAGGACTGTGCCTTTAAGCATTGCTTCAATAATTTTGAGACCACACCACTGGACTGAGTCAGAATTTTCAGAACTCCAGTGGAGAAGCTAATAGGTTCATAAAACTGCTAACCTCAGATCAAGCAGAACAAGAATTAATTACACGGACTGAGGGCCGGCCCCGTGGCTTAGCGGTTAAGTGCGCGCGCTCCGCTATTGGCGGCCCGGGTTCGGATCCTGGGCGCACACCGATGCACCGCTTGTCCAGCCATGCTGAGGCCGCGTCCCACATATAGCAACTAGAAGGATGTGCAACTATGACATACAACTATCTACGGGGGCTTTGGGGGGAAAAAAAGGAGGAGGATTGGCAATAGATGTTAGCTCAGAGCCGGTCTTCCTCAGCAAAAAGAGGAGGATTAGCGTGGATGTTAGCTCAGGGCTGATCTTCCTCACACACACACACAAAATAATAATAATTACACGGACTGAATGAACTGATGAAGGACGATTATGGCTTTTGTTTGGAATATTGCTACTGGATTTAAGGAACTCCTTTCGCTTTTCTCTTCAGTTGTCTATACCCGGGGCTTATAGTAGATTATACTTTTTGTTATATATTTTTGTAAACAGAAATAAAACATTTATCTTTTGTCCCTAACTGATCTCTCCAGAATTTGAAAAGTCTTGAGTATTCTTATTTCCATGGCAATATAATTATTTGCATAAGTTCAGTAAGAATCTGTCCTCCTTGTATAGGTATATAGGACATAACTGGAAACATTGCTTGCATAACCAAGACTTTGACTGGAATGTTGTATTTGAGAATGATGTGCACAGAATCAGATATGAACAGACAGTTTTAAGGAACTAAAGTTGACTTTATGGAGTCAATGCTTACAAAGCCCTCTTGAGAAAACTGGCCTGGTACCTGGCTTGCAGGGGTCCCAGTCTTATAGGTGAGTAAGAAAGGTCACTTCCTGGAAGTGGAATCTTAGGCTATTTTGGGGACTTCAAGAAGAGAAGAATTCACCCAAATCTATAGACGTTGCAGGTGAAAGCTGGTAGCAAGTTCTTGGCTTGGCTTTCTAGCCTTCAGAAGGCTTTTAAAAGTCTAATGTGAGATTCCTTATGAAAAGTTCCAGGCAAAGCAAACTTTAAAGATCTATGTGGTCAATTACCCTCCTTGTTGCGTTTGTGTAAACAATCAGGCCAAATCTAATGAGACCAGACTTATTTTGTAAACAAGATTCAAAAAGGTGGAGGTGACTATAGAGATAAATTTTATGTTTCGATAGAAAACTATAGCACACCCTTGTGGGTTATTAAATTCTAGTCCTTTTCATTGTCTTTGAGCCATTTTTGCCTCTTGATACACTACATTTTACTTTCTACTTTGTTATCTACCTGTAAATTGGACTAGATCCTGTCATCTTGCACATTTTGTCAGTCCTTACCAACTTCTTAATTTTTCTAGTTTCCCTGAATATCTGGCTGCAGCTCTCCAAATTGGCCTTTCCAGTTTTTCTCCCACCCTCCTGACTTGGTGCCACTGAGAACTAAAATCTGACTGCCCAGATCCTTATTGGGACTTTAGGTTGTCTTGTAACTGACCTTCCCCCCAGGATCTAAAGAAACCCTGAAAGCTGAAGCTGGACAACTTAATATAAACTTCAGAAGAGTTATCACCACAGCAGATCATGTATGGGCAACCTTTGTGCCTGCTGCTCTGTGGGCCACTCAGGAAATTCACTGGAACACCTGCATCTTCCATGCTCTGCTACAGGAAATAACTATGCAAACTGCAAACCAGGAAATTTTTTGGATTGCCACTGCTGTCCTCATTCCACCATCTAAAGATGCTTTGAGCCCAGCGTATAGAAATCTTCTTGACTGGCTACCTTCTGGACTCATATACTGGGTTTATAATCTGCTCTAACCATTCATCTTTGTTTTCATAGAAATTCCCCTCATTAAATGCCTGATGGCTCACACCATCCAACAAACATCCTCTACTACCAAGTCTAAACATACAGTTCAGCTGGTCCTTAATGAACAAAAGGCGACCAGATGAGAAATGGATTTAAATTGTTTAGAGGAAAGAAGAATGTCTCTTCTTTCTTTGAACAAGACTGAGGGACTGCCAAAGACTCTCTCCTTGACCAAACTTTAGTTAGGTTCCTGTGAGTCTTCTTTTCATCTAGGTCTCAACCTTGGCCCTCATCCTGTCTTTGGCCTGTCCAACCCAATCTTAGCAAAGAATCCTGCTAAGTCATCCTTCCACCCTTGATATCTGATCACCCTTGATATCTGATCAAGTTCTTCATCCCCCGCCTTTGATATCTAAGTCCTTGGACTGCCTTTAGCAAGACTATTAGGTCAGTTTAGCAAGAATCCCTCATCCTTGACATCTCTTCTTAGTAATTTTCCATCCACTGACCCCTCGCTCTGCTCATTGGCTATAATTGCCCACTTGTATTTGTTGTATTCAGAGTTGAGCCCAATCTCTGTATTGAAAAAGTCTTCCTTACCGTTATATAAGGCAAAATTTGACAAAACTTCAAGGAGAAATAGATGAATCCACTATTACAGTTATCCACTATTACTTCGACACCACTCTATCAGAAATGGACAGATCCAGCAGGCAGAAAATCAGTAAGAACATAGTTGAAATCAACAGTGCCATCAATCAACTGGATGCAATTGATGTCTATAGACTACTTTGTCCAGCAACAGCAGAATACACATTCTTCTCAAGGTCATATGGAACATTTACATAGATCACATTCTGAGCCATAAAATACACCTTAACAAAATTTAAGAGAATAGAAATCATTCAATGTCTACTCTCAAATCACAACAGAATTAAAATAAAAATCAGTAACAGAAAGTTAACTGGGAAATCCCAAAATAGGTGGAGATTAAACAACACACTTCTAAATAACACATGGGCCAAAGAAGAAATCTCAAGAGAAATTTTAAAAGATTTTGAACTAAATGAAAACGAATACACAACTTATCAAAATATGTGGGATGCAGCAAAAGCAGTCATTAGAGAGAAATTTATAGCATTGAATGCCTCTATCAGAAAAGAAGAGGGCCGGCCCCGTGGCTTAGCAGTTAAGTGCGCACACTCCAGTGCTGGTGGCCCGGGTTCGGATCCCGGACGCGCACCGATGCACTGCTTCTCTGGCCATGCTGAGGCCCTGTCCCACATACAGCAACTACAAGGGTGTGCAAATATGACATACAACTATCTACTGGGGCTTTTGGGGGAAAAAAAAAAGGAGGAGGATTGGCAATAGATGTTAGCTCAGAGCCAGTCTTCCTCAGCAAAAAGAGGAGGATTGGCATGGATGTTAGCTCAGGGCTGATCTTCCTCACACACACACACACACACAAAAGTAAATAAATAAATAAACAAACAAACGAATAAATAAATAAATAAAATAAGAAAGATCTAAAATCAATAATCTGAGTTTCCACCTTAGGAAACTAGAAAAAAAGAGCAAATTAAACCCAAAGTAAGCAGAAGAAAGAAATAATAAGAATTAGAGCAGAAATCAATGAAATTGAAAACAGGAAATCAGTAGAGAAAATCAATGAAAACAAAATCTGAGTCTTTGAGAAGATCAATAAAATTGATAAGCCTCTAGCCAGGCTAACTGAGAAAAAAAATAGAGAGGATACAAATGGCCAATATCAAAAATGAAAGAGGGGTCATCACTACAGATCCATGAACATTAAAAGGATAATAAAGGAATAACATGAACAACTCTATGTCCACAAATTTGATAATCTAAATGAAATGGACCAATTCCTTGAGAGACACAGCAGACAAAACTCACACAATAAGAAATAACAATCTGAATAGGCCTATATCTTTTAATGAAATTGAATCAATAACCTTCAAAAACAGAAAGCATCAGACACAGATGGGTTCATTGGTGAATTCTACCAAACATTTAAGGAAGAAATTATACCAATTCTCTATAATCTCTTTCAGAGGATAGAAGCAAAGAGAATACTTCCTAACTCATTCTATGAGGCCAGCATTACCCTAATACCAAAACCAGACAAAAACATTACAAGAAAAGAAAACTACAGACCAGTATCTCTCATGAACATAGATGCAAAAAATCCTCAACAAAATATTAACAAATCAACTCCAACAATGTATGAAAAGAAATATACGCCCTAACCAAGTGGGGTTTATCTCAGGTTTACAAGGCTGGTACAACCTTCAAAAATCAATTAATGTGGGCCAGCCCCATGGCTTAGCGGTTAAGTGCACGTGCTCCGCTGCTGGCGGCCCAGGTTCGGATCCCGGGCGCACACCGACGCACCGCTTCTCCGGCCATGCTGAGGCCGTGTCCCACATACAGCAACTAGAAGGATGTGCAGCTATGACATGCAAGACATGCAACTATCTACGGGGGCTTTGGGGGAAAAATAAATAAATAAAATCTTTTAAAAAAATAATAAATTAATGTAATCAGTCACATCAACAGGCTAAAAAAGAAAAATCACATGGTCGTATCAACAGATGCAGAAAAAGCATTTGATAAAATCCAACACCCATTCATGATAAAAACTCTCAGTAAACTAAGAGTAGAGGGGAACTTCCTCTACTTGATAAATAATATCTACAAAAAAACCTAAGCTCACATCATACTTAATGGTGAGAGACTCAAAGCTTTCCCACTAAAATCAGGAACAAGGCAAAGATGTCCTCTCTCACCACTCCTTTTCAACATTGTATTGGAGGGCCGGCTCGGTGGCACAGCGGTTAAGTGCGTGTGCTCCACTTCAGCGGCTCGTGGTTCGCAGGTTCAGATCCCGGGCGCGCACCGATGCACTGCTTGTCAAGCCATGCTGTGGTGGCGTCCCATATAAAGTAGAGGAAGATCTGCACAGATGTTAGCCCAGGGCCAATCTTCCTCAGTAAAAAGAGGAGAATTGGCATCGGATGTTAGCTCAGGGCTGATCTTCCTCACAAAAACAAAACAAAACAAACAAACAAAAAACATTGTATTGGAAGTTCTAGCTAATACAATAAGACAAGAAAAGGGAAGAAAATTTATACAGGTTGGGAAGGAAGAAATAAAACTGTCTGTTTGCAAATGACATGATCGTCTATATAGAAAATCAGGAAGAATCAACAAAAATCTCCTGGAACTAATACGCAATTATAGTAAGGTTGCAGGATACAAGGTTACTATACAAAAGTCAATCACTTTCCTAAATACCAGTAAGGAACACATGGAATTTGAAATTAAAAACACAGTACCTGGGCCGGCCCCATGGCCTAGCAGTTAAGTGTGCGCGCTCTGCTGCTGGCGGCCCCGGTTCTGATCCCGGGCATGCACTGATGCACCGCTTGTCAGGCCATGCTGTGGCAGCGTCCCATATAAAGTGAAGGAAGATAGACACAGGTGTTAGCCCAGGGCCAGTCTTCCTCAACAAAAAGAGGAGGATTGGCATGGATGTTAGCTCAGGGCTGATCTTCCTCACACACCCACAAAAAAAACACAGTACCATTTATATTAGCATTCCAAAAATGATAATACTTAGGTATAAATCTAACAAAATATTTACAAGATATATATGAGGAAAACTACAAAACTCTGATGAACAAAAGCAAAGAAGGACTAAATAAATGGAGAGATACCCCATGTTCATAGACTGGAAGACTCAATATTGTCAAGATGTCAGTTCTTACCAAGTTGATCTATAGATTCAAAGTAACTCCAATCAAAATCCCAGCAAGTTATTTTGTGGATACCGGATATCAGCAAACTGATTCTAAAGTTTACATAGAGAGGCAAAAGACATGGAATAGCCAACACAATTTTGAAGGAGAAGAACAAAGTTGGAGGACTGACACAACTCAACATCAAGACTTACTATAAAGCTACAGTAATCAAGACATTGTGATATTGGTGAAAAAATAGAAAAAGAGATCAATGGAACAGAATAGAAATCCCAGAAATAGACCCACACACATATAGTCAAATGATCTTTGACAAAGCAGCAAAAGCAATACAATGGAACAAAGATAGTCTTTTCAACAAATGGTGCTGGAACAACTGGATATCTACACGCAAAAAAGTGAATCTAGAAAGAGATTTGATAGCCTTCACAAAAATTAACTCAAAATGGATCATAGAACTAAATGTACAACTCAAAACTATATAACTCCTAGGAGATAACGTAGGAGAAAACCTAGATGACCTTGGGTATGGCAATGACTTTTTAGATACAACACCAAAGGAACGCTCCATGAAAAAAAGAATTGACAAGCTTAAAATTAAAATGAAAAACTTCTGCTCTGTGAAAGACAATGTCAAGAGAATGAGAACACAAGCTATAGACTGGGACAAAATATTTGCAAAAGACACATCTAATAAAAGACTGTTATCCAAAATATACAAAGAACTCCGAAAAGTCAATCATAAGAACACAACCTGAGGGGCCGGCCCCATGGCTTAGCGGTTAAGTGCACGCGCTCCGCTACTGGCAGCCCGGGTTTGGATCGCGGGCGTGCACCGACGCACCGCTTGTCCGGCCATGCTGAGGCCGCGTCCCACATACAGCAACTAGAAGGATGTGCAACTATGACACACAACTATCTACTGGGGCTTTGGAGAAAAAAAAAAAGGAGGAGGATTGGCAATAGATGTTAGCTCAGAGCCAATCTTCCTCAGCAAAAAGAGGAGGATTAGCATGGATGTTAGCTCAGGGCTGATCTTCCTCACACACACACACAAAAAGAACATAACCTGATTTAAAAATGGGCCAAAGACCTTAACAGACACCTCATCAAAGAAGATATACAAACGGCAAATAAGCTTATGAAAACATGACCCACGTCATAGTCCATCAGAGAAATGTAAATTAAAACAATGAAATACCACTACACCCTTATTAGAATGCCCCAAATCTGGAACAACACCAAATGCTTGTGAGAATATGGAACAACAGGAACTCTCATTCATTGCTGGTGGGCATGCAAAATGGAAGACACTTTGGAAAACAGTTTGGTGGTTTCTCACAAAACTAACCATACTCTTACCATGTGATCCAAAAATTACACTCCTTGGTATTTACCTAAAGGAGTTGAAAAGTTATGTCCACTCAAAAATCTGCACACAGATGTTTATAGCAGCCTTATTTATAATTGCCAAAACTTGGAAGCAATCAAGAAGTCCTTCAGTAGGTGAATGGATAAATAAACTGTGGTACACCCAGGCAATGGAATAGTATTCATTGCTAAAAAGAAATGAGCTATCAAATCATGAAAAGATGTGGAGGAACCTCAAATGCATATTACTAAATGAAAGAAGCCAATCTGAAAAGGCTACATGCTGTATGATTCCAACTCTGTAACACTCTGGAAAAGGCAAAAGGATGGAGACAGCAAAAAGATGAGTGGTTGCCAGGGGTTTGGAGAGGGACGAATAGGCAGAGTACAGAGGATTTTTAGGGCAGTGAAATTATTCTGTATGATACTATAGTGGTGGATATATGTCATTATACATTTGTCCAAACCCATAAAATGTACAACACCAAGAATGAAACCTAAGGTAAACTTTGGGCTTCAGGTGATTATGATGTGTCAGTGTAGGTTCATGAATTATAACGAATGTACCACTCTGGTGGGGGATATTGATAATGGAGTAGGCTATCCAAGTAGGGCAGGGGTATATGGGAAATCTCTGTACCTTCCTCTCAATTTTGCTGTGAACCTAAAACTGCTCTAAAAAAATTGTCTTAAAAAAATTAACAATCAGCTGCCAGTACAAGATGATTCCAGCACACCAATACAGGAGCCTGAGGAACATCTGGGAGATGTTAAGAAGGCCTTTGGAAACACAGGTCTAGAGCTAGCAAGGTTGGGGCTGCTCTGCCCTTGCCTCGGTCCTTGCCCTGACCCAGCCCTTCCTGTTGGGCCTGCCCATGCACCTGCGCTCTTGGAATGGACTCCCTCAGCCCTGTCCTAGAGACAAAAAACCCAGGGTCAGGAATCTGCCCTCCACAAATGCGTTGGATTGTAATTTAATCTTTTCTGCAACTCAGTGCAAGAGTGTCTTGTTAGACTCTCCCAGGACACGATTTAGCCCAGTTCTCACATGAGTACTCTGGCAATATTTCTCAAACTTTAGTCATTTAAGAATCACTTTCATAATTTTTGCCATATCCATGTGACCATTTGTACTATTACTTACTTAACACTTTTCTTTAAATTGCCTTTAAATCAACTCCTCCTCCCTTTTGTACTTTTGCTTCTTCCCAAGCAACAATAGTTAAACTCACCCTAAAAAACCCGGGAGAAGATGTCACACTGGAGACTAACATACTTTCTCTCAAGAAATTCAACATAGTCAGCTTGGGACAGATTGCTATTTCTTGAGTTGAACCCTTGATGTAGTCGTGGACATGCAGTTAGGAGTCATGTTGTTGAAAAATCCGTAAATTCTAACCCCAGTTGGGGTCATGAGATTCCCGTGGGGCTGGAGATCAATTAGGATAAAACATCAGATCCACATTTCCTATTTGTACTCACTGCAGGGTACATGTTTGTTGATTGAGAATAGTCGGGAGTGGGGAGCAGAGGCAGGATCTAGACTATTTAAATATTTTTCTCTACATATATAAATCTTTAGGTGAATTCATTCATCTCAGTTTAATATGATTATGATGGACACCACTATATCCACAAATGTTCACTGTCTGATACACTCACAGGAGTGCCCAGCACCTTTGCCCTTTACCATAGCAAATAAATGGATTAAAAATCTTCCCAGGTGGGCGGCAAAGACTGTTGACATATTCATCTACTTACCTTGCACAGGTTCCAGAAGAGGATGGGGCAGCCTGCAGATAAATGGATGTTCACACTGAGAATAGCTGGAATGGGCTGGAGGGGTGGAGATGGGAAGGAACTATCAAAACCTGAACTAGAGCTATAGGACTCACCAACATACAGATGGTACTTGAAATCAAGACAGGCAAGTAAATCACTCAGCAAGAGTCTTGGAGTAAGAAGACAATTGAGGCTAGAATTCTGGGGAACATATAGGGAGGAGGAGAAGCCAGAGGAGGAGAATGAGGAGGAAAATCATGAGCCTGATATCATGGAAGCCAAAAGAGGAGTAATTTTTTATTATTTATTTTATTATTTTTTAATTTTTTTGTGAGGAAGATCAGCCCTGAGCTAACATCCGTGCTAATCCTCCTCTTTTTGCTGAGGAAGAACAGCCCTGAGCTAACATCTATTACCAATCCTCCTCCTTTTTATTTTTCCCCCCAAAGCCCCAGTAGATATTTGTATGCCATAGTTGCACAGCCTTCTAGTTGCTGTATGTGGGACGCGGCCTCAGCATGGCCAGACAAGCGGTGGGTCGGTGCACGCCCGGGATCCGAACCCGGGCCGCCAGCAGCGGAACGCGTGCACTCAAACACTAAGCCACGGGGCCGGCCCCGAGGAGTAATTTTTTAGAAGCAAGATTTGTTCACAGCATTAAATACTACTAAGAAGCTCCCTCTGAAGTATGCCTGTCAGCTTTTCCAGTAGGGGAGTCACTTATGAGCATAAGGAATGCACTTTTAGCAGATAGTTGGGGCAGAGGCCAGATCACAATGTGTTGAATTATGATGGGAAGTAAGGAAGTAGAGATAGTGAGCGTGAACCATTTTTTCTGAAAACCAGAATCTGGGCATTTCTTTTAAAAGTAGCAATACCAGTTACCATATGTTAAATAAGAAATGTACAGAAGGTGAGCATTAAAATTTCTTTCAATTCCAACAAGCATTTATTGGGCGCCTTGGCTGCAGGGGATGTGAAGAAGAACAAGCTGTGGTCAGAGATCCCCAAGGTGCTCAGAGTGTAGTAGGAGGAGACAGACACAGGGGTCTGGGAGCACGGAAGAGGGAACATAATTTCTGTCAGAAGAAGGGGTTGAGAATCTGAGAAGTCTTGACAGAGGAAATGACATTAGAGCTGGGATTTGAAAGATTAGTGGAAGTTCTCCCAG
Source organism: Diceros bicornis minor (assembly GCF_020826845.1). Classification (NCBI taxonomy): domain Eukaryota; kingdom Metazoa; phylum Chordata; class Mammalia; order Perissodactyla; family Rhinocerotidae; genus Diceros; species Diceros bicornis. The sequence goes on from NC_080781.1 coordinate 64,499,009, forward strand.
TGAAGGGTGGGGAGGGCATTCCAAGTAGAGGGACACGTAAGCAAAGGCTTGTAGATATAAATGTCTCTGCCATGTTTGGAGATGACTAGTGGTTCCATGCAGACAAAGTGCAGGGCTCAATGGTAAAGGGGGTCTTTTAGCCGTGTTAATGAGTTTGGACTTTAATGTAGATAATGGGAAGCCTTCAGAGTTTTTTTCAAGCTAGATCGGTCATATGTCCGGAATTGGAAGGGTAAAACTGCAAGTGGGGAGACCAGTTGAGAGACTTCCATAACTGTCTGAGCATGAGAGGATAAGAACCTGTTCTAAGAGAGTGGTAAGTGGTTGGAGGAGAATGAAACAGAAATAGAGAAGTAAGGAGTTGAGCTGATTTAGGAAATAAAGATGATGAGTTGATTTTAGATTGATCATAGTGAAATTATTAAGCTCTCGAGCTCTGGAATCAGGAAGAATCCTGGCTCTGCAACATCCCAATTGTGTGACCTTAGACACATTATTGAACATCTCTGAGCCTCATCTTCCTCATCTGCCAAATGGGGATAATAAAATACCTATGAATAAAATAAAATAGAGTAAGTACTCAATAAATGTTAGCTATTATTTTTAATATTATTATTTTTACTGCAAGCAAAATTTCAGTGACTGATGGAAATGTCCAATAGGCAGTTGGAAATGTGAATTGAAGTGCAAAAGGAAGGTATGAACCAGAGGTTTATGATTCACCTTATAGAGATAATAATTGATCTCGGAGAGTGGCTGAGCCTCTGTGAAGGGCAGAGAATGGAATTATGCAGAATGTCACATTTAGAAGTGGTAGGCGAAAGGGTACAAAAAATTAGTGGCATGAGAGGGAGGAAGAGGTCCTTACCTTGGAGAGGATCTTTAAATTGCTAAATGCAGTGGCTTCATCTTTAAGTCCTCAGTTCCTGACACCTCTGCAGCACTGGATGCAAGTGACCTCTTAAAGCCTTCTTTTAGAAACTGTCTTCTTCAGTTTCCATGGCATTCTGTTCTCGTCTATCTTCTCTGATTATGCATAGGGTGTCTCAGCTGAAAGCCTTATAGCTGACTTGCTCCAACTCCCTCATTTTACAAATGAGGAGACTAAAGAGCCAGAAAATGGAAGTAGCATTTTCAAGGTTCACAGTCAGTTGTTCCTTCCTTGTCTTTTTTTTTTTCTGCTTTTCTCACTTCCCACTGTTCCTTGCTCTTTGCTCTCCTATACTCACTTCCTCTTTCTATAAGCTCATCTGTTTGCGTAGCTTCTAGGATTGCCTTTAAGTTTTTGATTGCCAAATTGAAATTTCCCACCCGTGCCTCTCTCCAGAGCTGCTATCCCACCCTTCCAACAGTTACCTAGATGTTCCACTGACACCTCACCCTCGGCATGTCTGAAACATCATATTTCCCCACAAGGCTAGCTTCCCTCTTTGACTCCACTATCATATTAGTGGCACCTCCATTCTCCTAGTCAGCTAATCCCTTACCAATCTGGTCGACTAGTCCTATATAAGTGTCCACATAGTGCAGTGGTTAAGCACACTGCCTCTAGGGACAAGACCGCCTGGGATCAAATATTGGCTCTGTGATCTTAGGCAAGAGACTTAGTCTGAACCAGAGGCCATTAAAGCTGAAATATGCCTTAAAGATACTTACTTCTCCAAGCTTCATCTTTTTCAGAAAAGAAAACTGAATCCCTGAAACACAAATCCCCATAGCCTGTAAATAGGAGTCAAGACGGGAACTCAGGGCTATTGGAGGCCCAGTCTACTGCACCTGTACTACACCATATTGCCTTTTGCAATCTTATTGACTCTGTCACCACTGCCTCCTCCCTAGATAGAATATTTATACAAACCTCATGCCTGGATTATTGACACAGCCTCCTACATACTCTTGCAACCTCTTGTCTACCCCACCTCCAGTTCACCATCCTGCCAAGTTAATCTCCCTAAAGCAACATTTCCATTTTGTCAATCCCCTCATGGAAAAGCTTTTAGTGGTTCCTCATTGCCTACTAAATAAAATTCAAGTGTCCAAGCTAGGCATCAAAACTCCTCCAAAATCTGGTACCAGCCCACCTTTCCATGTTTCATTACCCACACTCCCCTTTTATACCCCATGGCCCAGCCATGCCCAGTGCTCTGTGTTCCTTGAACAGCTCATGCACTTTCATGCCCTGTTACCTTTTTACACACTGTTCTCTCAACTTTGAGTGTCCTTACTTTGATTATCCTCCTGTCAAATTCTTACTTGTCTTTCAAGACCCAACTCAAATGTCCTAGTGCTAGTCCTAAGACTTTTCAGACTCCCCTAGTCAGAATTAATCTCTATGATAATATATGTGACAAGAGTTGCCATCATAGATAGGCGTTTAGTAAACATGAGTTCCTGTCTCCCTTCCTTTTTTCACCTATGTTCCAAAAACATGTTGCTTATACCTCTGTTGAACACGTATTTCACTTACCTTATATTAGAGCTGGTTATTTAAACAACAAGTGAAACTTGTCTCATTTATCTTTGCATCCTCCACGGCCCCTAACAGAGTTCCTGGCACACAAATATTTACTGAAATGAAATGAAAACTGTGGAGCCAAATCTTGAAACATCACCTCGTTAGTAATTCAGCAAGACCAACTCCTGTTGTTGAATGTGGAGTGACATGTTGAGAGAAAAGAAATCTCGGAAACCTTGTTGGCAAATCTCCAACAATGTGCTTTGGAGCAGCCTCAGTCACTTTCAACCTGACCGTTTGCTAGAGGATGATGAAGTAGGAAAAGTGACACGACTCAGATAAAGTTCTTATCCACACATTCTTTAAAATACGCTGAGGTCAGTGCAGGCCCATTGTCCCCAGCCAGTGAGTTACAAGTAGCTGGAGAGAGCAGTGACTGGTGAAGAGGTGAAGAGGTAGAAGCAGAAGCTCTTTGGAGCCATTTGTAAGAGGAGGCTACTGTGATCCAGAAATTAATCTTTCCCTGGAAAGGGATTTTTGACTGAGCTCCCTGGATCATTTCCCTTGGAAGAGTGGGTAACTGTGATGCGTGATGCAGGCCAAGTAGGTTGGCATGTGTGACACACCTTTATGGTCTCTCAGTAGCAGAGTCTGTTCCAGGCTATTCTGGACACAGCTTTTAGCTAAGGCTGCTGTGCAAATCATTCCGATTCTGGAAGTGCTGCCTGGGGTATGGCCAAGACAAAAGATGACTGCATTCTCATGTTGACAGCTGAAGGACAGGTTGAAGGCGTCAAGTTCATTTCTTTGTTGGCCACTTTCATCCATTCATTCAATTGTCATCCATCAAACTTTTTCTAAACACCTACTATGTGCCAGGCACATAGGTGCTGATACAGAGATGAATGGCCCCTGCCCTTAAAAAGTATTATTCTAATGGAGGAGATACACAAGTAAACAGACAATATGGTGGACTATGATAAGTGCTATGACAGTGATATACAGTGCAGAGGAGAAACGGAGGGCTAGAGAAAGTGGACGGAATACAACTTACACTGAATTTAGCACAAAAGGCCACTGGCTAACTCTCACCACTCTTCAGCTTTTATATATGAAGGGCAGACTATCTGAGCTGAGTTTCAAAGAATGAAGAAAAGTTGGTAAAGAAATGGAGAAAAGATGTTATAGGTAGATTTTATCCCAAAGGCAGTGAGGAACCAATGGAGGATTTTAAGCAGGGGAGTGACACGATCAGATATACATTTTCTCTCTCTCTCTCTCTCTCTCTCTCTCTCTCTCTCTTTCTTTCTTTCTTTCTGGAAGATCAGCCCCAAGCTAACATCTATGCCAATCCTCCTCTTTTTGCTGAGGAAGAATGGCCCAGGGCCAACATCTGTGCCCATCCTCCTCCACTTTATATGGGACGCTGCCACAGTATGGCTTGACAAGCGGTGCGTCAGTGCGCACCCGGGATCCGAACCTGCGAACCCCGGGCCACTGAAACGGAGTGTGTGCACCCAACCGCTGTGCGACCGGGCCGGGCCCAAGATATACATTTCAGAAAGACAACTCTGAAGAAAGTTTGGAGAATGGACTGGAAGAGGCCATGAATGGAGATAGGGAAACAGTTAGGAAACTGGTTTACTAATCCAATTGTAAAATTATCGGAGTCTGTACTAGGGCAGTGGAGGTGGAATAGAAAGGAAGAGAAGGAGTCAAAAGATATGAGGTAAAATTCACAAGGTTTAGTTATTTATTGAATACAGAGTAGTAGGAGGGTGAGCAAGGGGGGAGGCTAATGCCGACTCCTCAGATTCTTGGCTTGGGCAATTGAGTGGATATGATACCGTTCAATGGGATAAGGGGACACTGGAGGAGCAGCAAGTTTGGGAGCAGAAGAGATGAGATGGACATCCAATGTATATCTATTTGGAGACCAGGAGTGCGGTCTGGCCTGAAGGTACAGATTTGGAATTATCGGAGTTGAAACCATGGGAGTAGTTGAGACTGCTCAGGGAGAGTTTGAAAAGTGTTAAGAATAGAGAGAATGGAACTCTGAGGAACATCAGCATTTAAGGGGCAGAGTAAGAGGAAAGCATGGAGCAGTCAGAGAGATAAGAGAGAGATCAGTAGAGAAAAGTGCAGTAAAAATCAAAGGAGACCTTGTTGTTAGTGCCATCGAGTCAGTTCCAACTCCTAGCGAGCCTGTGTACAGCAGAATGGAACCCTGCCCGGTCTTTTTTGCGCCATCCTCTCACCTTCTGGAGCTATATGAGACAATGCTCCACTGCTATTCACAGGGTTTTCATGGCCAATTTTTTTGGAAGTGGGTGGCCAGGTCCTTTTTCTTAGTCTGTCTTAGCCTGGAAACTCCACTGAAACCTGTCTGCTATGGGTGACACTGCTGGTATTTGAAATACTGGTGGCATAGCTTTCAGCGTCACAGCAACAGGCAGCCGCCACAGTATGACAACCGACAGGCAGGTGGTGTGGTTCCCTGACCAGGAAACAAACCTGGGCCGTGGCAGTGAGAGCACCGAATCTTAACCACTGACCACCAGGGCTGGCTAAAGGAGACTATGTAGCCATTAAAAACCATGTTTTAGAGAAATATTTAATGACATCTTTAAAATGGTCATGATATAATGGCAAGTGAAAGAGAATATAAAATAACATGTATTTCACAGAACAGATTGGTGGTTGCCAGAGGCAGGAGGTGGAGGGTGGGTGAAGTGGGTGAGGGGATCGAAAGGTACAAACTGCCAGTTATAAAATAAACAAGTCATGGGGATGTAATATACAGCATGGTAACTGTAGTTAATAATACTGTATTGCATATTTGAAAGTTGCTAAGAGAGTAGGCGTTAAAAATTCTCATCACAAGAAAAAAATTTTTGTAACTATGTATGATGACAGATGTTAACTAGACTTATTGTGGTGATCATTTTGCAATATATACAAATATCTAATCATTCTGTTGTACACCTGAAACTAATATAATGTTATATGTCAATTATACCTCAATAAAAAAATAATAATATGTATCATATGATGACAACTTTATTTTAAAAGTAAATGTATATATTTTCATCGAAAAACAACTGTAAGGCTTCACACCTATTAGTAATAGTTATCTCTGGGCGGTGGTTACAGACTATTTTTATTTTCATCCTTATGATTTTTTTTTATTTCCCAGTTTTTCCATGAAGAACATGCACTATTTGTGTAATCAGCAAACATAAAAATTAACATAAAAAGGAAAAAATAAAAGGGGAGGACAGTTTCAAGAAGGTGGGAGTGGTCAACTGGATCAAATACCTCAGAGTCAGTGAGACTCATTCTGAGGGGTGTCCATTGGATTTAGCAACAAAGTGACCTTGGTGAAAACTATTTCAGTGGAGTAGGGAATGGGGGCAGAAGCCAGACTGGAGTGGAACTAAAGAGTGAATGGGAGATGAAGAAGTGTAGACAGCAAGTATAGAAGTGTCTTTCAAAAAACTTGGTTAAGAAGGAAAAGAGATAGGGCAGAATCCCAGTTTAAGATATCATTCAGTTTGAGAATTCCACACTATGTGTGGTGGCTTTGAGCACCCTGAAGAGACGTAGGTTGTGAAGATCTTCTGACGTTCAGATTTTCAGTATAAGGGGAACAGCATAGTGTGGAATTGGAAGCAGCAGCCAGTTCAGGGAATCAACATGAGAAATTGTTCTTCTGGGCTCAGAGACAAACTTGTCATCATTAAAACTGAGCAAAACACTCCAATACTACACATATGTCTACATAATTTAGAGTGTGGGTTAATCCTTGGAAAAGAGCCCCCCTCCCAAAAAAAAGCTTGTGATGAGTATGAAATACTTGTGGAAGTTCTTGTGACTCACGTAATAACAGTCAGGGCTTCTTTATCAAGGTGTGTAGCTCAGTTTCATAGATAATATTGTTCTCTAGGAATAATGCCAAACCTCAGTGCATTCTATGGCTCAACCGAGCCCCAGCACTGTGAGGTGAAATGTCAGCAGCGAGAAAGAGTAATTTATGTTTATTGTAAAGCACTAGCTCAGATTCAGAAATCAATAATTGCTTGACATTCTGAAAGTGCCCTCATGCTGGCAAATCCAATGTCACTGAACATCCATTTCCTAGGAGATAATGAAGCAGCTCAATCATCCTTGTCTTTCATAAGAGGAAAACATAACCAAAATGGAGGCCTCTTCAAAGGATCTGTAGCTCTTACTTTATATCTGAAGCAGAGGCCCCATATATTGTGGAGTCCTTATACTGGATGTGTCTGCTTCTGGGGTGAGCAGAGGGAGGAGGATCCTAGGAGCATCCAACTAGAAGTGGTTTTCACTTGAGGAGGCCTAGGACAGCAAAGCCATAGAGGACAACCATAATCTTTAAACAAAAGGCAAGATGAGGACGGAAATAGAAGAAGGGAGACAAAATCTTTGTCTGGAAGGCTTGGGAGCAGAATTGTCCTGTTCAGGTGCAAGGAACAGATTAAGGAAAGTAGGTTAGTTAGAATGAAGTCTGTGAATAATGAAGATGTATTAGAGCTCCCCCTTTTATATGGTGCTCAGAGCCTGTTGTGGGGACTGATTTGGCAGTTTAAAGAAGGTATACAAGACTAGATCCTATCTTCCCCTTGAGACACACACACACACACACACACACGCACCCCGCTGTATTGGCTGGGGCTGGAGCTGTGTTGGCTCTATGGAAGGCACAAAGCATTATGGATGGGAGTTAAGGTTGGGCTCAAGCTCTTATGGGTGACCCCCTGGCCCACAGTTCTCTCCCTGGACCAGGTGCTGGAATCCACTTGGGTGGGGCTGTCCAGGAATCCCTGTAACACATACTCTGGCTCCCTGTCCCCAATAGGATGGGTGGATGTGCGTGGACAGAGAGGTAGGGGGCTTCAAGCAGAAGGCAATGGAGTTCATGATTTCAGAGATCTGAATTGGCTTAGGAATCAGCCCTCTAATTTGCAGCAGGGTTGGCTGGGGCAGGTGGAGTAGGAGGAAAACTGCCTGGGTTTCCTACCCAGACAGCCCACCATCCCTCCTGTGAGCAGTGCTCTTCAGCAGAAGCCTTGGACTTCAGGGTGTCGTCAGCAGCCTGGCACTCCCCTAGGTATTGACCTGGTAGCACTGGGTGGTTCAGGGAAGTAGCAGGGGTAGTGGTTGTGATTACTGAGGCAGAGGGATTCTGGATGAGGCATTCATGTTGTTATTGTTGGCAAACTTGGCTGACAGAGGAAAGGGCAGAGGAGTCCAAAGATTAGATAGAAAGGGTGAGCACCAGGGCTTCTATTTCGGGCCTGGTTTACATGTTTTATTGGGTCATCAGTTTGAGAGGGTGGGTGATTTCTATTTGGAAGACCTGGAAAAGGATCCTATGAAAAGAAAATCTCCTGTATGTACAGTATGATTTCAATGATGGGTGGGTATATAAAGAAAGAAAACTGGAAGGAAAGTACTAAACTATTAACAGCTTAATGGGTAGGGTGTCAGCTCATCAGGTTGGCTGCCCAAACTTGAACAATTAGCAGAACAAGCTAAATTCTTCTATGTTCTTTTTGCTTCACCCTTCAGACTTGACACTTGGCCCCATTTTTCTGGCTGTGACTTGGACTCCTCTCTGATTCCTCACCCCTACCACACTACCTCTAGTCCCTTTGAGTAAAAATCCGGGATTGGATTCAACCTGGGAACTTTCTACCCCTGTGCCACTCCCTAGGTCCTAAGTGCACCACACCCTCAAGAGCAGAAAGATCAGGAAATGGACATCAAGCTGTATTAGCTGAATACAAGCAACATTAAGACGGGACCCCAAAAGTTCTGATTTCCCTTTTCACTTTTTTCACTTGGCTACCTGCTCTAGTGAAAGAATGTGGAACTTTCTGGAGTCTTTTGCAAGCATACCCTCTGTTGGTGCAGTGATCAGACATCAGTGAAATATAGTACCATTCCTCAAACCCCAGGAATTAGGGTCTTCATAAAACACAAAAACAGAGGCAAAATGAATTCCACATTGCAGGGAGTGGGTATGGTGCTGGTTAAGGCTCTTATTCCCAGGAAATCTATAAGCTCCAAGAAGTACCACCTCACCTTTAGGCTTTACTGTTGGTAGAATGAGTGCGCCATCTTGACTATGTGGGGCTGGTTTTAGGATATTTCATTCATATAATTAGGTTTTTTGAGGGGAGAGGGCTGAAACAACTTTGCTTTTGTTCCCCACTCCAAACTCTCCTTAGAGCAAAAGGTATATGCCTGTCAGGTGAATTGGTGCATTATCTGGGTGCAGTTCTTCAGAAATCCCCTAGCAAAAATACTGATAACTCCCTCTAGTTGGCCTCTTCTAAGAATATGAATTCCTGGGGTACAGACTCATTCATATAATTATGTGTCCTTTTGAAAAGGATTTGTGAAAACCAATAGCAATTATGAATACAGGACAACTTCCATCTTTCCCTAGCAGCCCTTACTGGGAAGAGTTTGCATAACCTTCCACCACCTGAGCTGGGGAGGGGACTTTTGAAATGTTTTGCAGATTTTCAGGGTTAGCCATTTCTTTAACCTATGGACTCATTTGGGAAGAGTTTTTGCCTGTGTGTCTTGAGCAACATTTATGTTGGAAGCTGTCCCCTTTGATTTCTGAGCCATACAGCAATGCTGTCTCACTGATCAAAGGCATACAAAATGCCACATTTTGTTCCGTAATGAGGCCCAGGGACAGGCTGGATGATGGACTCCACATGCAAGGCAGTGCTGCTGCATGCCATCCAAGGAAGCCTCAAGACTGCTGTGCTGAGGCAGCTGGCACTGCTCTGTGATATAATTCTGTTGATGAGATCCGAATCTCTGAACTGGTGAGATGTGCTCTTAAATAATGTGATCAGTTTCCTCCATCGATTGTCTTGGTCCTGAGTGGAACAGGAATGAGCAAAGCCCTTGTTTGGGCTGATGTTTGAGCCATGCTGGAGACAGCAGGCTTATGTTTAGGACCTGGTATCTTGTATGCTTCAAGATCTAGGGAAGATCTCCCTGAATGAATCTGAGGAAATAAGCAGGCTGATGTAATATTTTAAAATATTCCCCCAAAACATCCATTGTAAGAAGAAAGTCTGTTTAGGATTCAAGGCGGAAGTTGATTTTAGCTGCTTACCAGAAGCAAATAGATTTCTATTGCTTGTTGTAGTACAGTTTTCCTCCTCTCCTCTCCATTTCCCTCCCCTCTTTTCCGTCACGTGCCCTCCCTTCTCTCTCCTCGCCTTTCCTCTCTCTCTTGCAGCAGCAGCAGCACCCCATCCAGAAGATATGTTCAAGTCACAGTAAACAGGCAGAGGACAAGTCGATTCTAGCAGCAGTATTTTTTATACAGCTACAAACTACTCGAATAGACTTCCTGTAGCCTAGAACTGCAAGCACCCTAAAGAAACCCTGCCAGAACTCCAAGGAACAATGAGTACACACTGATATTGACCTGTAGTTTCCCTTCCTAGGAGCTCTGGTATAGGAGCTCTCTCTTCTGGTCAAACAGGTCTGCCCACCATTCCCTAAACACATCTCACAGCTTCCTGTCACCTGGAATGCTTGGCCTCTCCATCTCCTTTATGACCCATGTCCAACTCTGCCTCTTCCACTAAACCTTCCCTTTTCTCCTACATCTGAACACCTTCTGGCAGCTCATATCTACATATGGCATTTAGGACATACTCCTTTGTTGTAGGTACTCAGGGACATGTCTCATCTTTCCTGCTAGCTTAGAATCTTCTAGAGTCAGGGACCAGTTCTCACTCAGATTCTCAGTGGGACCTGTAGAGCTCATCAACTGTGATGTAGTGGTTAAGCGAACACGTTCTGGAGCCAGACTGCCTGGGTTCAAATCTAGCTTTGTTACTTACTAGCTGGGTGACCTCAGTTATGTCACTTAAACTCCGTGTGCCTTAATTCTCCTGTAACATGGGAATATTAACAATGCCTACTTCATAGGGTTATCTTGAGGATCAAAGTAATACTTGCAAAGCACTTTGAATGTTGCCTCTCATGCGTTAAGTGTTCAAGAAATGCTACTCCTCTTTATCCACTCCAACCTGTACTCTCAGCAGGAATCGGCAAGTGCCAAAGAATGGCATTCAGCTTGTCCCCCATGGTGTCTAGCTCAGTTTTGCCCTATATCAACTTTACCAGACACTCACTAAAGGAATTCCTTACTTGACTTCAAATGTCCTTGGGGGCAAGCCCAGTTGTGTAGCGGTTCAGTGCATGCGCTCCGCTTCAGCGGCCCGGGGTTCACGGGTTCAGATCCCGGGCGCGCACCGACGCACCACTTGTCAAGCCATGCTGTGGCAGCGTCCCATATAAAGTAGAGGAAGATGGGCACGGATGTTAGCCCAGGGTCAATCTTCCTCAGCAAAAAGAGGAGGATTGGCATCGGATGTTAGCTCAGGGCTGATCTTTCTCACAAAAAAAAAAAAAAAAAAAATGTCCCTCATACTTTGAGCCCCTTAGCTGGCTGACGGTATCTTCCATAGCCACCCAACACAGTCCTGCCTCCCTTCTGCCTCCCGGACATGCCCTGCTCCTTTCTGCTCTGTGCCTTTACTCACACTGTTCCTCCTCCCTGAAATCCTAGCCCTACCCATCCCCTTTCCAACTCCCACCCGTCCTTTACTTCTCTACTCAAGCATCACCTCCTCTAGGAAGCCTTCCCTGATTACTTCAGTTTACTTCCATCTTCCCCTTCTTTGAACTCCCTCAGAACCACATAACTGAACATACACTGATATTTTTCATGGCAACTTCTTGAGTCTTGGCCTTGTCTCCTCAAGAAGTTGATAAATTCCTTAAGAACAGTTGGGATGTTTTCCCCTCCTCTGCCACCTGCCCCCAGCATGACTTCAGTACTGGGTACCCAATAGGTGTCCAATAAAGACTTACTGGTTGATGTATCCATATGCCCAGGTTTGGCCAAGAAAAGCTGAGGGTCTGGCTCTCTTTCTGGCAGTGAGCTCAGGCTAGGGTGAAGAGCAGAAGCCCGGGGACAAGTTTCTGCTAACTTTGCTTATTTCTTTGCTGCCACTCAGGCCACAGAATTAGCAGGGTCTTCAGGTAAGCCCTCTTTCAAACTAGACTGATCCCTCAGTTAATGGTTGACATTCTCTGTTTACCTTAATGATTGCCAAGATCTGTTGCTGCACATGATACACTTTGCAGCTCAACTGCCTTGGCCTCGAGGGTAGAAGGCAATTTTTGAAGAGGTTTTAGGGTTCTGGGATGGGATTGGAAATACTTTGGTCCCTCCCCAGCCACTCAGGACATGGACAATAAGCAGAGGGCCAAAGAACACCTGGGTACTGCCACATGGGCGGGAAGCACTGCCATCCCCCACTTTGGCCTCAGGTGCCAGTAAGCATTGCCCATGGCTTTTTTCTTCCCATAATCATATCTTTTTAGAGGCTCGGAGCTTTAAGCAATGGAAGGGTTGGCACCCAATACAGGAACCCTCTCTGTAGCTTGCCCACACATTGGGTCTACCTGTGGCCAAGGGGTAGGAAAGGCTGAGGGCTGTTGATGAACCCAGGGCCAGTTCACTGTCCCAGATGGGCTAAACATGGGCACATGGGTGACAATGATTCCTCACTTCCTCTGGGACAGGGCAGTAACTCCAGGCTATGTGATTTGTCTCTCCAAACCCATTGGGAGCTCAGGGGATCAATCTTATTTAATGATTGTGTGTGGGAGAAGGTGGGGCTGGTTAATGTTTGTCTGGTTCCTCTTGGGCTGTGGGCCATATCTGGCTCTGGCCCTGGGCTCTTTGTCCCTCCCCTGGGCTGGGCTGACAGTACCTAGTGGCATAGTGCAGACACGCCTGCAGACATTCCCTGGGAAAGGGCAGCAGCAACCAGGTGAGGAAGCTGGGGGCCAAGGGAGGTGGGCCGGAGGGGCTGGTGTGGCACAGGGGGACAGAAATGAGGGCTGGCGAGAGGCTCAGGTCTTACTTTCTCTTGGCCTCAGCATTCAGCCACTTGGATCTCTTCTGTGCTTCCCTCTGAGCTGGGGTGAGACCCCTCCTGCCAGGTGCCAGGCTTGCTTAGCCTCTCTCTGTAGCCCCCAACTCTTATCCTCCAGGCTCAAAGTTGCTTCTCCTCTCACTCTTTTTTCCCAGCCGAGGATTCCTCTCATTCCCACAAGGCTGAATTCCCAGGAAGACTTGAGGGACCCCCTAGGTGCAGGGTGGCCAAGTTTGTCTCTTTAAGACATTTCCTGCCACACAAGGTTAGGGTCCGGTGGGACCCTTGGGCACTGCCAGGTGCTGTTTTCTGTCCTGATTAGAAGGTAAACCAGGCATGCAACCAACATGGGGGCTACAGGCAGATGAATACAGTGCACTCAGGAGGTGCAGAGGGCCAGCCAACAAGGCCGAGATTTGTGAGTATACGTCTCCATTTTCCTGAGGGAAGTAGGCAGACTCAAGTTGAGCTTGGAATAACTGATGATTTGGAGATTTAAAGGAGGGGTGGCCCCCAGCTGTCTGAAAGTTGTTCCAGCTGTTGGGAGTGGCACGGCAGAATGCACGGACTAAGAAAATGAGATAAGGAGAGAAGCGTATAGACAAGAGGGGTTTGAATGGAGAGAAGTATAGATGAGGATGTGGCAGAGCAATAGGGAAGGGACCTAGGCTTTGGTAAGGGACTAATATGAGTCTTAATCTGAGCTCCAACACTTGCTTACCAGCTGTGTGATAAGTTACTCAGCTTTTTTGAGCCTCCGTTGCCTCATCTGTGAATTGAAGAGAATAACTCACAGTTCACAGGGTTGTTGTGAGGATGAGAGCTAGTGAAAACACAGCTCCTAGCACACAGTGGGCATCCTATAAATGGTGGCTGTTATGAGAAGCCCAAGTAGAGAGCTACAGGAAGTCAGATAGCTGATGGAGGAGTAAGAGGGTGTAGTCCAAACAGTGAGTAAGGGAGCTGACATTAGCAGGAGATCTATGAAAAGAGCATGGCAGAGCAAGAGAGGGAGAACATTGGAATGAGCTAGACTGGCCCTGACCCAAGCCTGGCCACAGAATACATATGGCAGGGTGGAGAGGATAAATGACTGAGGTGCTGTGGAACCACAGGGTGGAGGCTGGGAAGAGGAAGAGGGCTGGAGGGGTTTGGCCTTAGCCACACCAAGCTGATAAAGGCAGCCCGAAATTCAGAAGGAAATTTCAAAGAAAGCCCCCTGTCCTTTCCTGGCCAGAGGCTGCCTGTGAAATGGGGGAGGGAGTGTGGAATCTGAGGCTGAATATAACCTCATCCAGCCCAGCCAGGCCCTTCTTCCCCAAACCAAAAAAAACACAAGGATTTCCTGTAGTTGGAAGGAAGGACAGGGAAGAGTTGGGGCAGAAAGAGAGAGACAGACTTAATGAACATGTGTGAGCATGTGCCTGTGTGTGTGTATGCTTGTGTGTGTGTGTGCACATGCAAGCACATGTCAGAAGGAGTATAAGTTTTTGAGTTGTGGGCCTGGTCTCAGAATGCAAAGTCCTTAGAGGAAGAGAGGCCGCCAAAGGCAGTGCAATGTACAAAGGCTTTGAGGTCAGAGGAAAATACTAAATTTGAAACTTGACTCTACCATTTAGCAGCAGTGCAGTTGCCATTGAGGCAAGTTATTTAACCTCTCTGAGCCTCAACTTCCTTGTCTGAAAAATGGGGATAATATTACAGGACTATTGTAAGGACTAAGTGCAATCTGATTTTGAACTGTGCTTGAGTGCTTGGGCAAATCTGAATCCGAGGACAAGGCTGGAGCCAGACATGGCCAGAGAAGTCTTGTCTAATTAAACATGAGTGCAAAACACACCTGGAACAACACAGAGCATATTAATACCTGGACTTTAACCTAAAGTCACAAAAACGGTTTAGATTTCAAAATCAGGTCACTCCCCTAGATGTTTTCAAAATGAAACCCTTGAGGTATTGATGTTGACATAGGGATCAGCTCCCCTTTCAAAGGAGAGAGCAAAAACTGAGATGCCAGTGCCCACACAAGGGCCCTTAGGGGCCCCAAAGGGAGCTACTGGCCATATCCCAGAGGGCTCAAGAAGATGAGAGGCAGAGAGCTACAAGAACCTAGAAACTCAGGGTAGGCCAGGCTGTCTGTGGGGCACCCTTCAGGGGCAGAGAGAAGAGAATGGCTGAAGTTTGCTTCGGAGTTTGAGGAAGCAGCCAGAGAAAGGTAAGGAAGGGAAAACAAAACCAATCAGCAGGCCATGGAAAGCCCTGGAAGGAAGGAGAGGACAGAGTTGTCAGTTGATGGGAAAGGGGAGAAGGGGCTAGAGGAGAATAAAAGCCAGACCAGTTTTGAATCTCTCTGTTTCTAAAAACACTCATAGAAAGAAAAACTACAATTCCAGCCAATGCAGTAGAGCTTACGGGAAAGAGTATGGGCTCTGGAGTCAGTTTGGCCCGGCTCAAATCCCAGCCCTGTCACGCATTAACTGCATGACCCTTGTGACCCTTGGACAAGTCCCTTCACCTTTCTTTACCTCATTTTCCTCATCTGTGACATGAGGATTAAAAATAACACCTACCTCATGGGGTTGTCGTGAGGTTTATGTGAGCTAGCACAGGTACAAGGGCCTGGCACACAACAGGTGCTCAGTAAATGGTTATTCTTAATAATGCTCCTTGACTGCCTGTTTTTGAATCTAACTTGTCTCCCTGGATGAAGCATTTCTTTCCAGCTAACCATGGTGCCTCCTGTTTCAGCTCTACTTTCAGAGTCCCAGGCTTGGGAGAAAGGGCCCCCATGTTCCTGCTTCCCCATGCTGGTTCAGGCCCACAGCATGAACTCATTAAGGCTTTTTTTTTTTTTTGGTGAGGAAGATTAGCCCTGAGCTAACATCTGTTGCCAATCCTCCTCTTTTTGCTGAGGAAGATTGGCCCTGGGCTAACATCCCTGCCCATCTTCCTCTATTTTATATGTGGAATGCCACCACAGCATGGCTTGAGAAGTGGTGTGTAGGTCTGTACCCAGGATCTGAACCTGTGAACCCCGGGCCGCTGAAGCGGAGCGTGCGAACTTAAGCACTACACCACTGGGCCGGCCCCAAGGCTTTTTTTTTTTAAGTTAAATGAAGAAACCTTGTTCTGAGAAGTAATCTATGTCTGATGGATGGTCCCTTCGTCCCCTAGTTTCTTTCATCCCATTGCCCAGCTTTTCCAGTTGCTAATACCCTACCCTCTTCCCTTACACCAGAGAGGACCACCCAGAACTGGATATGGGGCCTCCACCACAAGCACTGCCCCTGCACTGGGGGCAGGAAATGCCCTGCATTTCCTACCAGTCCAGGCCTGTGTGTCCTCCTCACATCCAGTTCCCTGCTTCCACGTGATCTCCTTACAACTTAATGGCAGGAGTGGTGGGAGGTGGGGGGAGGCCTTCTTTGCCTGCCTAGGGGGGAGAGGGGAATTTCTTCCCTAGAGCCACTGGCAAGCTCAGGAAACAAGGAGTTTACAATGTACACTTAATATTGGGGGCAGGGCAGCAATGGAACAGTCTATTCTATCTCAGACGGACACTATAGGTCAACAACAGCATTGGGAAGAAGAGTAATATTGGGTTTGGCAGACCACTTAGTCCCCCAAAGCAACATTATTTTCTCTTCCTGATAAGGTTCTTGCTTCCCTTGATTACCAACTATGAAACTGGAGCTGGGCTAAGAACTTTTGCAGGTTGCTTCATTGAACCTCACAATAACCCTGGGTATTAATCCCATTGATAGATGAGCAAGCAGGCTCAGAGAAGTTCAATAACCAGCCTAAGGTCATATTAGGTGAAGAACCAGGATTCAAACCCAAAGCTATGTGACTCTCACCTATTCCATCTTCTAACCTTCTGTTTGCTTGGTCAACTTTTGCTTTCTCCTTCCAGCTTGTACTCACCATGTGCTCACCTGTCCACCCTCTGTATGCGTGCCCTTTCCTGAAGCTCAAGGAGGGATGGTCAGGGTGTGCTCCATGACACTGGCGTTAGAATGTGCTTATAGGTCAACAGCTTCCATGTTTTTTGTGCTTTTAAGAGTAGCATTAGTCTCTGCTTTTGCTGTTGTTGTTAATGTTATTACTATCAACGGCTAGCCTTTGCTTTTGCTGACCCTATCTGCAAAAGCACAAGGAGTATACTGCGGAAAGAGCTGAGACTTCTGCTTCATATACTTTTGTGTTCTCCTACTCTAGCACTTCCTAGCTGTGTGAACTTGAGTGAGTTATTTATCTGAACTTCAGCTTCCTCATCTGAAAAGACTAGGGTAACAGTCCTTAGAGGTTTGCTAAGTGGGTCACAAGAAAGAAGGTATGGGAAAATGCTTAACACAGTTCCTGGCTTGATCAACATGAGCTCCCTTTCCTCTCCTCTAGCTCACCCATACCGTGGAGGGGATCTAAGCCTAGGAAAAATCCTGCTGACCTTCAGTTTCTAGTAGGGTCATGGAGGAGGGCCTCAGCCCAGAGCCTCCTGGTCCCCTGGGGTCCCCTCTTACATGCACCTGTCTTTGTTCCATCTCCTCCCACCCCCGCCGTGGCCATTCTTCTGGTGGGGCTATGGGGTGGGTGCGGCGATGGACCGGGCGGGCACAGAACAGGTGGGTGCAGGCTGGGTGTCCGGCGCTGGGACACAAGTGCTCTGTGTGTAGGGTGGGCGGAAGTCTGGGCGTTTGATCTGAATTCTAAAGGGCGTTGTTCAGAGCCCCACAAAGGTCCCATTGTGCAGACTCTGGGTATAAAGCAGCATATGACTCCCCAGCACCGGGCGGCGATGAATTGGGACGCAGGCGCGGACCCAGGGACCACTCCCCCTGCACAGACATGAGACCATAGGGGACCTGTCTGGGTGGCCTCAGGGATAGGCGCTCCCCAAGGTAATGGGGCTTTGTTGGGTTTGCCCCAGGTCCAGAGTTAAGGAGCTGGGGGGTGGGGAGCTAAAGAGAATGGCTGATGGCAGAACAAGATGGGCTGGAGAGGAAAGAATGTTGAATGAAAGCAAAGAAGGGAGATGGGGCTCAGGGAGGTCAAGTCAAGTGAGTGAGGAAGAGGAGGAGGAGGAGGAGGAGAGGCTGGCAGGGAGATGGGTGATGAGGAAAGCTATGACTATCCTTCTTCCTTTCCTGTCACTGGCCCTTGGAAGGGGTGTGGGGGTGTCAGGCAGTGTTATAGTGCCCAGCTTTCTGCCCCAGCTTTCTGACAGCTTGCTTTGTGGCTCATGTTTTGCAGGTGTGAATGAGGCAGGATGAACTGGACAGGTTTGTACACCTTGCTCAGTGGCGTGAACCGGCATTCTACTGCCATTGGCCGAGTATGGCTCTCAGTCATCTTCATCTTCAGAATCATGGTGCTGGTGGTGGCTGCAGAGAGTGTGTGGGGTGATGAGAAGTCTTCCTTCATCTGCAACACTCTCCAACCTGGCTGCAACAGCGTCTGCTATGACCACTTTTTCCCCATTTCCCATGTGCGTCTGTGGTCTCTGCAGCTCATCTTGGTTTCCACTCCAGCTCTCCTCGTGGCCATGCACGTGGCTCACCAGCAGCACATAGAAAAGAAAATGCTTCGACTTGAGGGTCATGGGGACCCCATACACCTGGAGGAGGTGAAGAGGCACAAGGTCCACATCTCAGGGACACTGTGGTGGACCTATGTCATCAGTGTGGTCTTCCGGCTGCTATTCGAGGCTGCCTTCATGTATGTCTTTTATCTGCTCTACCCTGGCTACGCCATGGTGCGACTTGTCAAGTGTGATGCCTACCCCTGCCCCAATACAGTGGACTGCTTCGTTTCCCGGCCCACCGAGAAAACCGTCTTCACCGTCTTTATGCTGGCCGCCTCCGGCATCTGTATCATCCTCAACGTGGCCGAGGTGGTGTACCTCATCATCCGGGCCTGTGCCCGCCGAGCCCAGCGCCGCTCCAATCCACCCTCTCGCAAGGGCTCGGGCTTTGGCCACCGCCTCTCACCTGAATACAAACAGAATGAGATCAACAAGCTGCTGAGTGAGCAGGACGGCTCCCTGAAAGACATACTGCGCCGCAGCCCCGGCACTGGGGCCGGGCTGGCTGAGAAGAGTGACCGCTGCTCGGCCTGCTGATGCCACATACCAGGCAACCTCCCATCCTGCCCCCTACCCTTCCCTGGGCCTGCCCCTCCTTCTCCCCTGCCGGTGCACAGGCCTCTGCCTGCTAGGGATTGCTCCATCAAAGCCTTCCTTCCCTCCCTACTTCCCTTCCTCCCAGGGCTGTCTGTCTGAGGGGCTGAAGGAGTGGGGAGCTGGAGGCCACCCACACCAGTGCTCTAGGTTATTGGGGGTGTGGGCAGTTCTTGTTTCTGTACCCCTTCCTCTTCCCTCTCCCTCTCCCTTTCCCTGGGACCACTAGGGACAAGAGATAGGATGCTCTGACAGCATCTCCAATTATGAAACTAATCTTAACCCTGTGCTGTCAGATACCCTATTTCTGGAGTCACATCAGTGGGGAGGGATGTGGGCAAGTGGAGTGGAGGGCGGGTGCTGTGGACATGTGGGTGGAGAAGGGAGGGTAGCAAGAAAAGGAGGAACAGCGCTTGCCGGCCACAAGGAAAAGGAGGACATGTCTGGGGTGGAGGAGTTAGGGAGGGAGAAGCAGGCAGATAAGGTGGAGTGGGGGTTGGTCGGGGCTGTCTTTGCCTCTAGTCCCCAAGGCCTCTCTCTGCCTGAAATGTTACACATTAAACAGGATTTTACAGTAAACGAAGAGGTGGCTTGCGTGTTTGTCAAGTTCTTTCTTCTGCAACCTCTGACCTGCCCTTCAATGAGCTGGCCTTGGCTTTTTGCTGATCAAGAAAGGAATGGGCAAAAAAAAATAGCAATTTGAGTAGTTGAAGGTGCAAATGAGGAACCTGCTCTCCTGGCCCAGCCAAACTGGACCCTGAGCCGTTCTCGCCTGTTTTTTGTTGTTTTGGGTTTTGGTTTGTTTTTTTTTTTTTTCCTTTCATTTTATAATAACAGCTTTATTGGGATCTAATTCACTTACTCCCTTTCTCTGATTTTTTTTCATCCATTTTAAGTATATGGTTTATTGAGTTTTGGTAGCTGTGTGCAGTTTTGTAAACATGACCACAATATATTATAAAATATTTACATTATCTCAAAAAGTTTCCTTGGATCCCCTTTTATGACTTTAAAAAGATTAAAATGACAACTCTCTCTGGAGAAACAGGAAATGATAGAGAAATTTTGCAAGTCTGAGAGAGAGAGTAGCACACATTCCCTTGGCACTTTAGCGTCGCCCCCTCCCCTGCACTCTTGGGAGAAATATTCCCCTTCTTCCCTTAGAATTCAGCATTCACTGCAAACTGATGCCTCGCAAGCCACCCATGGGATTGCACAGTGACTTTGACCCCTTTCCTCTGGACATAGCTCTTAATTCTACCCTCCTCTCCAGTTTCCTTCCCTCAGGAATCAATGCCTCCCTGCCCAGAGATGTCTCTACCACAGGTCAAACATTTCATAGCAGCAGTTTCCTCACCAGCATCGCTCTTCAAAGTGGCAGGTAGCCTCCCCTCCCTCTGTCTGCTGTGGTGGGAAAAGCCTCAGGCTGAGACTTGACAAAGCTGGGTTAAAGTCCTGGTTCTGTGACTTAATAGCAAGACATTTCCCTTCCCTAAGCCTCAGCTTCCTTGTGAGCAAACACGGGCTGGCCTAGCGCATCTCTAAGCTCCTTCCAACACTCTGTGCTTCTGGAATTCCTAACAGACTTCCCCAGCCTCAGGGGCTTCCCCTTCTCAGAGTCACTGCCCTCCCCAATGGCCCCTCAGAGTAGCATTGTCCCCCACAGCAAGTTTCTCTCCTCAGCCTCCCTACCTCCTAATGAAAAAAAAAAATATTTGCCACTCCCTCCCAGAGTGGGCTGACTCCACGTGGGAAATATATCAGAAAGGAAGAGAAAATCAGGCATATCTTATCAGAATTGTTCTCCTCTAGAAAAAATCTTTCCCCTTCAGACAGAAAGTGTGGAAGTTTTCCTCATTCAAGGGGGTTTCTCCCTTAGAAAAGAAAGAAGGGAGTAAGAATTCCTTTCCCCCACACTTGGCAATCCCTGAGAGAGAGCTTCCCCCTCTCTTAAAAGAGAGACATTCCTTTCTTGCAAGAAATTTCCTTTCTCTTTACAAACCAATGTCATACCGTCAGAAGAGAGGCCCCCACTTCTTCATGGTGGGAGAGGTGCCTTTTCTTATTGAAATCTATCCCCTCTACAACACAAGACAACAAACACAGAGCATCTCCCCTTGGTCCAAAAGGCCATCAAGAGAAAGACTTTCTTTTCAAAATTCCATCCTGGTTCCACAAAGGAACCTCATGCCTTCCCCACATTGAAAAATGCTAAATCCATCAACACTTCAGAAATCTAGTTTCTCTTCAAAAGATTCCAAGAATCCCCCTTGGAAAGAGGTTCCAACTCCAGATCAAGGCTTTCCTCTCCAGGGAACAATGGTGGGACAGTAAAGATACTGAGCTAGGTATTGTAGCCAAAGGGATGACATTTATTCTTGTGTCCTGCCAACCAGGTGGGAGCAGCCAAAGGAAACTTGAGGGGAGCTGGTGTACACAATGTCACAGGGAGGGTGAGTCAGGCTAACCCCAGGAATGAGTTTTTATTTGCGGCTCTGTCACAAGAGTGCAAGGGAGAAACAGGAGGCAAGTGGGGCTTAGTCCCTGCCACATGGTAGACACTCAATGTACTGAATGACCAGGCATTGGAATTAGGAGACCTGGTTCTCCATTTATTAGCTCTATCCACTAGACACATTATACTTGCCCTCTCCAAGTCTCAGTTTCCTCATCTGCAGTACAGGGTTGAAAATAATCTCTCTACCTCTTTCACAGAGCTTCTGTGAGAATCAAACAAGATGTGTTCAAAAGCTGGTCATAAACTGTAAAGGTAAGATAGTATCATAAGCACTGAGACCACAGCCTCAAGGCATGCTAGAACTTGCAAGGAGCCAGAAAGGAGTGAGGCTGGTTCAGCTAGGCTGGAGCTAGTGGAAAGAACTTGGCAATAATAGGGCTGGCTCCCCCAGGGCATGGACAAGCAGTCCAAACAGCAAAGTCCAAGAGATGTCGCAAACTTCCCTTGAGCATGATCCATTTAAGGGTCGATATTCAAAGAGTCTGATCTGGGGGCAGAAAAGGCCTAGGAACAGGAACTTCTTACACACTCTCTTTCATGGTACTGGTGCTTTTAGGGACACTTATGGTCTCTTGGAGGCATCTGTGTGCAAAGATACCAGGAGCTGGGGGCAAAGGGACAGAGTCAGCTCCTAGATGAAGGGACTGGCTGAACTAAGAGAGTAGTCAAGGCCCCAGCCAGCTGAGTTGGGATTTCAACGCAAGCTGCAGTATCCATAGAGAATTGGCATGGCAACCATGAACTGATTCAGATACCCAATCAGATAGCCTGGGAGCACACAGCGGTGGCTAGAGGGGAATGCTTGCTTCATTTTCTGATTCCACAATACTTAAATGCGAGACCTGACTTGTGGTAGAGAAGGGCCTATAAAAACCCACCAAACTGGGCTCCCTTTGATTCCTGGACTAAGCCAGGCTGAATCTGTCAGGTGGAGAAAGGATTGAGGCATTCTATGGAGGGGGAATAAAGCAGGCAAAAAACACACAGATATCTGAAAGGGCATGATGTTGTCTTCAGAGTTAGACAAATAATCAGCTGTGGAGGATTCCAGGAGTGGAATGGCTAGAGGGGAAGTAGGAAAGATAAACTATGACCAGGTTATAATAGGCCTTGTGTGTCATCATAGGGAGTTAAGACTGTCCCCTAGGTGGTGGAAACCATTAAGGGTTTTGAGTAGGGGAGTGCCACCTTCAGATTTGTGATTTGGGAGCTCACTCCGGCAACTGCATGGAGAATGGATTGGGGGTTGGAAAGATGAGAGGCAGAATGACCAGTTATGGAGCTGTTGCAATAGCCCAAGTGGGGCCTGTAGGACTAGGACAGTGGCAGAAGGAATAAGAGGAGAAAAATGTGAGAGACACTTTGGATGTAGAAGCTACAACAGGACTGGATGTCTGAGTGTGGGGAGATGGAAGAGCCAAAGATAATTTGGAGGTTTCCTTCCCCGTCCTTGACTGGCAGACTCCTAATCACTCAAGACTCAGCTCACATGTCATTTCCTATGTGAAGACTTCAACTTTCTTCTCCTCGCCCCCCCCAAGTCCCTCAGAATGAGTCTTCCCCCCATTCTGAACTACCACCACACATTGTAGTGTACGTTGATTAGAGTGCTTATTGAATTATGTGGTAATTCCTTGCATAACTCTAACACATAGTAGGGGCTTAGCCTGTTGAGTTAAGGGCAGTAGGGAGGAGGATATAGGCATGTGCAAAGATTCAGAATCTTGAAAGAGTAGAGCGTATTCAGTGTGACTAGAGCAGAAAATGCGTGGGATTGGGGAGGGGGTCGTAGTAGGAGGTTTGACTGGCAAAGTAGGTTGGGGCCACTTCATGAAGGGTCTCCTATACTGTGCACAGAAGTTAGCACAGGAGTTTGAACTCTCAGCTCTCACACGTAGGAACCATTCTGAGTTAAAAGTTAGGCCCTACTAGACTTACAGGCAATTCTGTACTCATAATTACAGACAGACTGTGGAGATCTTGAGGAGATCCAGGTCAGGGCAGACCTTTGCCCAAATAGATGCATTAAGGTTGATGGTGAACTTTGGAAGAAAGGGCAGAGTGATTTCCCAGCAGACTTCAAGGAGAAAGAGTAATGTACTCAGGATGGTGACTGACTGTTCTCCATTCCAACTGAAGCCCCTCTGAAGAGTCAGTATAGTAGAGTGATTAAGAGCATAGTCCACTTCCTGCTTGTGTGACTTTAGCCAAATTACTTGGCCACTCTCTACCTCAGTTTCCTCATCTGTAAAACAGACATAATAATAGTACCTATGTCACAGGGCTGTAGTGAGGATTAAATGTGTTAATTACATATACTTAATACAACCACTTAGAACAGTGCCTAGTGGATAGTAAGTTCTATACAAGCGTGCGCTGTTATTATTTCATCTCACCATCTTTGCCATCCTCCAATATTCACCAACTCTCTCAAACACTGAGATAAACTCTTTGTCTCACCTAATTAACATGCTTTCTTGACGGTCTAGTTGTCAACTGTCACGTGTGTGTGCTTAAGTAAGCAAGTCTGTGTGTTTGCATACATATGTAGCAGTACATCTGACCACGTTCGTATATATGTGGGAGGATGGCTGTGAGGGGAGTCTTAATTCTTAATGTAGTTTTAACGAAAAGGATGTGTCCCAATCATAATATAGTCTGAAACTTTATTACCAGAGTTAGAAATAACTTAGGTGGGGCCGGTCCCGTGGCTTAGTGGTTAAGTGCGCGCGCTCTGCTGCTGGCGGCCCAGGTTTGGATCCTGGGCGCGCACCGACACACCGCTTCTCCGGCCATGCTGAGGCCACGTCCCACATACAGCAACTAGAAGGATGTGCAACTATGACATACAACTATCTACTGGGGCTTTGGGGGGAAAAAAAAGGAGGAGGATTGGCAATAGATGTTAGCTCAGAGCCGGTCTTCCTCAGCAAAAAGAGGAGGATTAGCATGGATGTTAGATCAGGGCTGATCTTCCTCACAGGAAAAAAAAAAGAAATAACTTAGGTGGATGAAAGGAAAGGAGACTGTTTATGGAGCATCCAGTATGGACCAGATTTGGTGCTAAATTAAGCACTTACGTACATAATCTCAATAATGCAAGGTAGCTATTACTATACTCATACTTGCAGATGAGGAAATGGAGGTTCAGAGAGGTTAAGTAATATGTCCAGAAGTTGCACAGCCTAAAACTGCAGAGCTAGAATTAAAACTTAGGCTTATCCTAATCCAAAATCTATGCTGTCTCCTCTATACCAAAGTAACCACTATGCTGTCTTAAGAAGTATTTCAGGATATAGGGGTGGGGTGGGAGCAGCTCAGTATGATATGAAAATATCCCTAAATATTAACCTGCTGGAAAACAAAATATGTGCTTGGGGATCCTTAAGGCTAAGAGAGAGAAATGGTGAGAGTTGAGTAAGGGGCTGCCGTGTGCTCAGAGAGGGAAGGGCAGCCTGGAGGGAGAGGGCTTCTCCAGAGATCTCTGCCTAGAGAAGGATCCAGAAATCGTCCATTCCCAGGAAGCAAACCAATTTGGGGAGTGCAGGGAAGACAGGGAGAGACAGTTATTCAGAACCCCTCCCTCCGAACCCCTAGTCAAGACAAGCTTCTGAAACTTCCAAATGCACTGGCAGGTTTCCAGCAGTCTCCCCTTGCCCCTTTTTCTTTCCCCTTCACCTTCCCTTCAAGGGTCAAAGCCTTTCATTCCACAATCAGAGACAAAAGGCTTGAAATGCAGGTACCTTGGAGAATTAATGCACACTAAAAGTCATTCACACTAAAATATAGGCAATTAACCAATGAACAAGGTCTGATAATTCTCCTCCCCAAATCTTTCTCAAGTCCCTTTCCTCCTCAGCATTCCCATTGTGCCACTGCCTTCCTTCAGGCTTTGCAAATATCTCCTAACTGATAATGTGGACAATAAAAGCTAACATTTATTAAGCTCTTGCTGGGTGCTGGGCACTGTGCTAAACAGTATCTCCCTTAATCCTCACCATTCATTGAGGAGAGCACCACTATTGTCCCCATTTTACAGATGAGGAAACTGAGGCCCACATAGGTTAAGTAACTTGCCCAAGCCACACAGCTAGGAAAGAAGAGGCTGAGCTGGGGAACTGGAACTCCTGCCTGCCAGATGCTAAAGGCGAAGCACATAAGCATTTCTGTACCACTGCCTCCCTGTAATGGCCTCCCAGGTTTCTTCAGCACTCAGTCCTCCTCCACCTCACCCAGACATGCTAGAGTCACCCTAAAACATGAAGCGTATCCTGCCAATTCTTTGTGAAAATCCTTTAATGGCTTTCACTGCTTTGAGGATGAAGTATGACTGTTTCAGTTTGCCAGAACTGAGGGATTTTCCAGGATGCTGGACTTTCATTGCTAAAACTGGGAAGGTCCTGGGCAAACCAAGAGGGTTGGTCACCCTTGCAGGGTATGGTGTGGCATGGCATTCAATGCCTTTCACAACCTTATCCCTATTTTCCCAGCAACACCTCCCACCACTCCTCAACCATTCTACTGTGCCCTCTCGACCTCCTCTGCAGCCCAACCACCCTTCCCTGAAGACACTCCGAGTTCTCTTATGCCTCCATGCCCTTGCGCACATTGATCCCTGTGCCTCTCCTCTGCCTCACAAACTATGCCCACTCTTCATGAAACCTAGTTTCCATGTCACCTCTGCAGTCTTTCCTGATTTCCTGGGAGAGAATGAATAACAATTACATTCCACCCTGGTCATTTTATTGACATGTGAGTCTTCCCCAGGGTCAGGACTAGGGTGAGGCAATTGAGGCACCGATAGTGGAAACTTTAAGGAGGCCTTCCCTTGTAGGGTTGCACAATGCCCACCCTGTACCTGCAGGACCTGGCAGTGAGTGCCTTCTTGCATTTAGCACCCTAGGTATCTTGATTGCCTCACTCTAGTCCCAGCCCTGGTCCTCCCTTTCAGAGTAGGGACTTCTCAAGAGCAGACCCCAAGTTCTTCCTCATCTTTGTATCCCTAGTGACTAGCACAAGGCTGGGCAGAGTAGAAACCCAGTTGAACAAATGACATCAGACCCTTCTTTGTTCCAGGAGGGGAAGGAGATAAAAGAGCCAGCCAGCTTTGGGCCCTGTTGAGGATGGGAGGAGAAGGCAACTTGAATAGACTTCATCTTGGCTCTGGGGTATGAGGACAGCTTTTCATCAGGTGGTTCCACCTTTGGCATATGGCAGATTTGGGGCTCCTCCTACTTCTCTGGTATCTCCCTCTCAGTTCCTTTCACTGGTTAACTGGAGATATTCTCCAAGGTATGGAGAAATTTTGTCCTCTTCTCTCTTCATTCTATTGTCCCTTGAGTGATCTTGTCCACTCCCAGAGCTTCAGCTAGGAGCTCTTTACAGATGACTTCTAAGTTGACATCTCATGCATTATGCTAAGTGAAATAAGTCAAGACAGAGAGAGACAAATATTGTAGGATATCACTTATATGTGGAATTTAAAAAAACCGAACTCATAGAATCAGAGAGTAAAATGGTGGTTTCCAGGGGCTGGGGGTGGGGGAAATGGGGAGGTGAAGGTCAAAGCATACAAACTTCCAGTTATAAGATGAATAACTTCTGGAGATATAACGTAGCAAGGTGACTATAGTTAATAATACTGTATTGTATACTTGAAAGTTGCTAAGAGGGTAGATCTTAAATATTCTCACCACAAAAAAGAAATGGTAGTTATGTGATGGGATGGAGGTGTTATCTAACGCTATGGTGGTAATCATTTTGCAATATATAAAGGCATCAAATCAATATGTTGTACACCTTAAACTTTCAGAATGTTATACGTCAATTATATCTCAATAAAGCTGGAAAAAAAGACACATCATCTCTCTTCTAAGCCTCAGACCCACATTTCCAACTGTCTAGTAAATATGGTAACATCTAGCATCAATATTGCTCTTTCATATCCATTTTTTCATCTGACCCTCACAACAATTCTGTGAGAAAGGCAGGATATGAATGTATTTTTTAGGTGAGGCTCAAGAAGATAGGCTTGCCCAAGTTTTAGTGGCAGAGCTATGATTAAAAACTCAAGTTTGGGTGTTCTTTCTGCTATGCCTTTGAGTATTGCACACTCCACCACATGGATGTCTCAGTGGAGTCTCGAACCCAATGTGATCAAAACCTCAACTTGCTACCAACCTCCTCCTGTCCCCACGCCCCAGCAAAAGAACACCCAAAAAACTCTGCCCCTCAGTGAACTCACACGCAACCTCTCTATAAACGTGAAATGAGTTCCTCATTCCTCTGCTCTCCCATAGCACTATTTATTTCATTCTGTCTGTCTTACAACTAACTGTGCACTGGTCTGCCTCCCCTCTAGCCAGGGAGCCTGCTAGAGATAGGATCCTGGTCTAAATAATCTTCATCTTTTCTGAAGCATGTAATCTAGGTCCTTAAACATAGTAGGTCCTTAATAGATAGTTGTTGAATAAATTTTTTCCCTTAAGTGTTTGGAAACTTGTTATAAAAAGTACCATATTCCTAGTGGATTCATTCAGTCAGGTGGGTAAAAATGATTCTCAAACTGAGGCGGGACACCTCACTTCTTTACACCTTGAGAGATGTGGAGTTGTCTAGCATCGCTCCTCCATATCCCTCACCCCTCCAAACACTGCTCCCCCCCACCAGAGAAGGCAAAAGACTATTTTAACTCTTTATTTGAAACAAACAATTCCAGAGACAGAAGGTTAGTCGTGACAACAGCTTCTCACTACAACACAAGGGTGGGCATGGCTCACTGAAGGGACAGGCCAGGCGCCTCAGGACAATATATACAATTTAAACAGTGGCTAAACTGGTGACAGTTATAAAAACACAAAAAGGAGGCTGGGGAACAGCAAAGCCAACAGGGAAAGAACTGGGTACCCCCTTTGCCAGTCTCTAATAGTTTTCTGGAACTACAAAGGCAAGATGGGGAAGAGAGAAGCACATGTAGGCAGTGGGGGCAGGACCCATGCCCACAGCTCATCACCTATCTTTTGACCACAGATCCCACTCTGCATGACCCGGGGCCCCCACAGGCTTGGCCTGGCTCTTATGATGGGGGAAGAACAAGAGTGGGGAACCCAGCCCCAACCCAAGTCAGAAGGTAGTTTTTGCCTTGGGAATTCTGTCCATTGAACTAAAGGGAGGCAGTTACAGAAGGGGGCTAAGCATGTTGACACCATGGCTCATGCCAACCTAAGATGGCAGAGAGAGACAAACACATAAACCAAGGGGACAGGAGTCTGCTCCCCATACTTAGAGTCATTCTCTGCCTTTGAGGAAAAGAAAGCATTTGGAAGTTTTTTAAATTGCAGCACCAAGGGTTGGTGCTTACGGGGGTGGGGAGGGGGAACAAGGTGGCGAGGAGGTTCCAACAACCAGTTATCTCATGGGAGGGGAAGAGTGTCCAAGCTCTGTGTTTTAGGTAAAAGGTCCCCTCATTAATTCCATAGTTTCTTTCATATCTTTCATACAAGACTCTTGAGTATGGTGCTGGGGAAAAGTAGAGAAGGGAGTGGGCACAGGGCAGAGAAGGCAGCTGGGTTCTTCCCTTGGCCAAACCTAGGAACAAGGGGCTTTACCTATGTGGGATGGGTCAGGAAACCCAAAGCCAACAGGATCACCAGAGCTATTAACACTCCATCTAGAGTCTGGCCCCAGGAGAAGGGGTTTACTCTGAAGCACAAAGAAAATGGCCTAGGTGGTTTTTGCCCATCACCGGGAGACCAGCCCTTGAGTACAGAGGACTGCAGCCCCATGGTTGTCAAGTGGTATGGAAGAAGGTAAAAGCCAAGGGTTCCTAGGGAAGGCAGGGAATGGATGAGTAGAAAAGGGCAGTCAGGGCCCTTCAGAATGAGTAGCATTGGTTCCTGGGCCAGTCGCCCTGTGGGATGTGCCACAGGACAGACACTGGTGTGAAAGATGGATACAGACAGCACACGCGCTCAGTCCAGGTCTTCCTCTCCAGGACGACCCAGCTCCTCGTAAATCTCACGCACAGCCAGAATGCGATTAAGCATACTCTCCAACATGCTGCGGTCCATGGGGATCACAGAATACCAGAGAGGTGACTCAGCGATGCAGGACCGCTCAGGTTGTAGGTAGAACACATCGTTGCGAGTCCGGAGGCTTTCAGGACTGCAATGGTGGGGGTAGGGGTGGTAGGACAAAGAT
Source organism: Diceros bicornis minor (assembly GCF_020826845.1). NCBI lineage: Eukaryota > Metazoa > Chordata > Mammalia > Perissodactyla > Rhinocerotidae > Diceros > Diceros bicornis. The sequence goes on from NC_080781.1 coordinate 64,528,369, forward strand.
CAGTACCAAGGCAAAGTAGACCCCTTGGGTCCCCGTCCTAATGCCATTCCTGCAAACCCACCAACTCACCATTTTGAGAGATAGAATTCATAGAACTTGACAGGGCAGCGGAGGGGATTCATGCGGTTCTCACGCTGCTCTAAGATAGGGGCTTCGTCTTCTCTCTTCCGTTTCCCAGGACCCGTGTCTAGAGGAGGCAAATGACCTAGACTCATAAAAAGCACAGTCGCAACGAGCCACCTCCACGAGCACAACCCAGGGCACAGGGGGTAGGCCTCAGGACTCAAAATACACTCTCATAAAGACATAAAGGCAGAAGGGTCGGTCAGTCTCCCCACACCAACCAAATGTCCTTAAGGGTTATGCTCTGCAGTCCTCCCTGATTCTCACTGCTGGAGTCTCTCTTTATAATCTCTGCCAAGTTGATTTCCTGAAGAGGTGATCTCAGAAGTTATACCAACAAACTGACAAAACAGACTCTATTGTAAGGTTTGGCTTGCCTTCCGGGAGAAACAGTGATGGCCCCAGCCCCCAGCACATTAGTACAGGTAGAGGCTCAGGTCCAGAAAAGGGACCTTGGGAACTGCTCTCAGATGCGACAGGATTCTAGGGTCAGAATGGAAACCAAGGTGCGGTTCCTGTTACGCCCAACAGCAAAGAACTATAGAAAGCCTATTATTCACCCTGTCAACTCTCCCCCAGAGCCAAACACACCCAACAGCTTCCTACCTGTCCACCAACCCCCCAAAAAGTAGGCAAGTAAGTAAATTGCCTTGAGACGAGGAAAAGCAGGAAAGAGGCAGCTAGGTGACCTCCTATTGATGCAACAGCCACTGTCCATCAGATTGAAGGACTGGCTGTTTTCACATTTTTTTGCAAATGCAGGAATGGAAGGATAGGGAAGCTAGTGGCAAAGGAGAGGGCCAACCTGGCAGTTATGGTGGAGCATGGAAGGGGAAAGCAGAGAGGGGGGAAAAGCAAAGCAAGGGGCAGCCTCGTACCTCGCCCTTTCCTCTGGCGGACTGGGGCGTAGTAGCGGATGCTCACCACCTTGGTGGTGCCCCGAGGGGTGGTACACTTGCGGGACTGCCGCACCACATTGGTGAAGGAAAGTTGCATGTGTTCCTCAGCTGTCTGCAGCCCAAAAAACTTAGTGTTGAAGAACATGAGGGTGTTGAGAAGGACAAAGGGCGAGTACACTCCCAGCTGCTTACACTCCCAGAGGTGCTCCTCCTCCACTCGGGAGAACACCGTATCTGCAATGGTCAAGCGGAGAAGCCGGTTAGGAGTGATCGCCTACCCAAACCCAACCACTTCTGATCCCACGTGTCCTGCTCACAGCATTTACCACACCATACTCATTTGGTAAGCGACCGTTGCATAAAAAACCCCGACATCCTACTATACTACGCAGTAGGGCTGGATGGTTTGCTTTTGTTTTGTTTGATGGATTGTTTTTCCTAGTTTCCACCTGCATTTGGAGCTTCTCTCACCACCCTCAAATTATAGGCAGGTAGATGTAAACCTTGAGGAGTCCCACAACTTCTTCCTTCTTGCCTTCAATTACCACCCAAATGCAGGCCACCTTGTCTGGTCCCAGACATAGTTCTTCAGACCTGAGTCCTTATCCCCTCCTCATCTTCAAGGACAGGGGCTCCGGCTCCTCTAGCTCTAAACCCTGAGACACCCAGCTACGTGCTCCTGCCCTCAGACCCTTTGTGAAGAGCAGCAGACCGAAGAGCCCAGGACTCTTGGAATGGTATGTTGGAAGAATGGAGGACAGGACATAGGGGTTCCTAAGTCCCTGTCCCTTACTGTTGGGGAGGAGTGTGGGCTGCCAGGTACTCAGAGACTTGTTGAGTTCTTGAACGAAAGTCAGGTAGTAAAGGTCCGTGAAAATGTTCACCATTCGGTTATTTTCCAGCAAGTACTGGAGAAAGAAAAACAGATACACATAAAGCTAGACTCTAGGTCCTAGAGGAACGACAATGATGCCAAAAGCCCCAGGCGTGGTGACCTTGATAATTAGGAGACAATTAGGAGACAACTCCTTGATTAGATGACCCAGAGTGCTTTTCCGCAGGTACACCTACAACTCTGAGGTACTGAGGCCTTGCTGAAAGAGGAGGTGGCTTGGAGATGTGTCACAGTTGGTTCTTCACAAGCCCAGACCTCTTGTTAGGTAATGCATGGCTCCCAGTGGGAACTAAACATTACCCTACCACTCAAGGAGCCCAGCTCTACCCATCCCTCCCCTCCTAGAATGGGTTTGAGGATTACAATGGGGACCCAGAGAGCAATGAAGACTGCTCCTTGGCCAACAGTCCTGGAATGCAGCTTTGATTTTAGAAGAGTATTGACATATCTTGTCCTGTCTGGAGTAGCAGATGAAAGGCAAGCTGCCTGCTCAGGGTAGGAGATAAGATGAGGAAGAGGGAGTAGGATAGAATCATTTCTGTGGGACCCTGCCTGCTGTGCTGAGAGTGACAGCAAGTGAGGCAGTGTGCAAAGGGTACCTGTTGGATGCCGAGACACAGGTAATAGATACTGTCAGGTTCATATCGTTCGCCGTTGGGTCGAGTGATTTCTCTCACAAACTGGGCCAGACCATAGTTGAGCTCAGCAGCTGAGCAGGCCAGAATATCCTCTTTGATACGCATAGGTTTGGCTGCAGTGATATGTAGTGAAGGTGGATGGGATTAAGGAAACTCCACATGGAGAATTTCATTTCACTCCATTAACCCCTTCATCCCTTAGTCATGTCCAGCTCCACAATAAACCCACCAATTACAAAAAGAGCCCTCAGCCTTGAAACCTCAACAGCATCTCCACTTATTCTACAACTCTTCCCCATCTTCACAGGACACCCTTAAGTGATCACAGCCTTATCACTCCTAGACATCTTTAGCTGAATCACAGCCCTGCCCTTTCTCCCCTTCCCCTCCTCCTCCCCATTCCTGCCTCCCTCCCCTCGGTACTTAGGAACTTACGGCCAAAGCGCAGCTCATCACCCTTGCTGGTTTCTCCATTGGCGTATTTTGACTGCACCCAGCACTTCCAAGCATTGACACCGTATGAATAGTTGAGTCCAGTACAGCTAGGTTGGCTGCTCATAGAGTCTCGGGAACAGCTCTCCGAAAGCACCAGCCGCTTTTGACCCTGGAGGGGAAGAGAAGGGAGAAGGGGGCAGAGGTAAGGCCAGGGGCACCGTGGGAGCTAGTCAGGACAGTGTTTACCACTGGGGCAGGAGGTGGGGGGAGGGGACTGATGTAAGAACACAGCAAGCTTCCATAGCACAGATTCCCAGGAACAGCTCTGATGACCTTTGAACTGGAAGAGAGCAAAGTTTGGCTATATATCAGTATTCACAGTGGTGGAGAAAGGAGGTCAGAGAAGGTCAAACTAAGGCTGCTGACTTGGCTACAAGAGTGTCCCCCACATCCTGCTCTTAGAGCCTCCATCACTCTTCTGTCAATACAGCAGCCCCAGCACTCACCTTCCTCATGGTTCGGGGTAGGTCTTGTTCAGTAGACACATCCTCAGGCCCTACCAGGCCACAATCAAAGAGGAAGTCTACACTGGGGTTAATGTCCAAAGGATCTGTTAGAGAGGAAAGGAAGAAGAAATCAATTTTTTAAGATCTCAACCCTGTAGTCTTCCCACCCCACTCTGCTACTTGTCTACTTGCCCTGAGATGAGCCTCCCAGACCGCTTCGTTGTACTCAACAGGAACCAGCAAAGCTATACCAAGAACATGCTCAGAGGCACACAAAAACTCACAACAATGGGAATGTTTGTAAGGTTTCATCTTAACCTGAAACATGGTTAAGATGGTACATTTTATGTTATGTGTTTTTTACCACAAAAATTTTTAAAAAACCACAAACACACAAAAAAAACAAGACTCAAGTATAAAATAGTGCACCTGTCCCAGCATCTCTGGCACTACTCCCTGTGAGAGTCCTCTGTCGCACGGTCATAAGGAGCACTATTTAGGGTCATACTCAGGGTCACAAGGAACACTGCTTTCCTGATGGCACAAAAGCTACTGTACTCAGTGGGCACGCCTCGAATCCTACTCACTCTTGGGGAAATCCGCTTCCAAGTCTTGCCCAGGCTCATCCAAGACATTGGCCATCTTGACAGCCATGGCCAGGACATCATCTCGAGCCGGCCCAAACAGGTCACAGTCTTCCAGAAGTCCCTCTGCGCTCTGGTTGCTCACAAGATCTGGAAAGCAGAGACGTTGGCTTAGTCACTGCAGCTCCTGCCTAGCACCCTCACAGGCTTTCAGGGGCTAATCCCAATGACTTCCCCATCCCGCTAGGCACCAAGATCACCATTCTCCACCCCTTAGGCAGAGACAGACTGGTAGCGCCCTGTCTCCCTCATCGCTGCTGTCCATGGCATACCACAAAGGTCAGATGAGGCCTTGTCTAACTCCTCAGCCTCTGCAATCATTTCTGCCATAGCCAGGATGTCGGCCTCCAAAGGGTTGGAAGGGATCTTCACCTTCAGCTCCTCAATAGTCTCCACAATCTTGTCTGTGCTCTCCAAGGTAGTGGGCAGGAACATGGGCACAGGCACCTGGAGGCACAAATCCCAACTACACATCAAGAACCACACCAGTGGATGAGAGGGATAGCTGGTGAGAGTAAGGGTGAGGGGTAGGTCTCAATCCTGGAACGGTAAAGGAGGATCCTGCCAGGAAGGGCAAGGAAACTTACCGGGATAGGCATTGAGAAAGGCACCGGGACTTTCTGGCAGTACAGATGCATAGGCACTGGCACAAAGATGGGCACTGGGATGGGTAGCACGATCACCTGTGGCTTCCACTCTTCTGCTGACAAGAGAGGGGTCTTCTCAGAGCCCCTGCTAGACAGGTGACACCTGACCCAGGACCTGATGCTTGCTTGTCACCCTCAAAAGCTCTAACACATGCTCAGTGTCACAAACTGCTCTTGAGCCAAATGTTGAGAGACAATTCTCTGATTCTAGGACAATAATACACATGATATTTCAGCCACCTAAGAAACCCCCTTGTCCAGCTCCCAGGCACAGGGCTGGAGGCCTAGGACTATGGAATACAGCCTGTGGCATCCAGGTACCCTGGCTCACCTGTCTGACTCCCTTTGGATTTCATCTCCACCTTGCAGGAGATCCCCCGATTCTGCATCAGTGGCTTACACATGGCAGCTTTGTTTTTGCGGGGTGTTGCTGGGGGCGGTGGGGGTGGAGGAGGGGTGGGAGCAGCGGGAGCAGATCGGGTCTTCACAAGGATCTGCAGAGACAAAGGAACGTTAGTGCTGCCAACTGTGGTACCCTCCTCTGAGACCATCCTCCCCCTCGGCTTGTGCCCTGACCTTGCCCAGATTCCCATTTTCCTCTGGGGTCTTCACGGTGTTGCTATTCTCCACTTTGGTTTGAGAGGGTGTCTGGGGCTTCGATTCAGGAGACTGACCTGTAGATCAAAACAAATGAATGCTCTCATGTGAGAAACCAGCTCTCCGTTTTCCTCACCCCTGTTCCAGGAGAGCTTCATTAAGAGGTACACTAAATGTGAATGAGAAGTCTAGAATTTCTCCTCCACACCACCTCAGATCTACTCTTCTCTAGGCACCGGCAACAGCGGCCAAGAAGATTCTTTGCTCCTGGCTGCCAAGAAGAATGAAAAATACTACAGTTTCCCCAATAATCCATAATTTGAGACCTTCCATTTAGATGGTCCTCAGGAGTTTGGTACCGCTGGAGTGGCAGAGGGGCCAGGGTAACATTCTAGAAACAACAACAGTCTTCAGTCTTACTAAAGGTAGAGCTTACGCTGATACTTCCTTCTCTCTGAAAACTAACCACAGCCCCCACATGCCCCATCCTATCTGGGTAAGAACTCATTCCCTAAAAATACATCCTTTATAGAAAATCAGTAGACTCTAACTCTAAGAACCTTTATACAAGACTCCCCCTATTACCTGCACAGTCCAAAAGCTAAAAGAGAACACAGTGCCAGGAGCTCTGGCCAGGGATAGGTGAAAGCAAAAGAAGAAGAAGAGAGGGGCTGGGCCCAGGATTAGAAGAGTCCAGGCCAGTTCTAACAGAATGTGCCCCCTGGCTGGGACTCACTGTTCAGGAGGCTCTCAGGCCCACTCTGAGTATCCAAGTTGGGTTGGTTCTGCTGGCTGTAGAAGCGCAGCAGACACTGTTGGTTGCAGAAATGACGGATCTGCCCACGCCAGTGGATGGTCTCCAGCAGCTTTCCCTGGCGCTTACAGGCATGGCACCGCGCAGCCTGAGGGTGTCAAAAGGATGGTCAGACCTGCCTCCCTAAAATGGCCTCAGCCCTTTGCCTTGGGATAAGCCATGTTGCTCCCCTTGGAGGCTGGGCCAGCTGGAGCCCCCTCCCTGGAGATCGCAGCACAACAGCCCATGCTCCCTGCCACCCTTCCCTCTTCTCTAACATGTCGCCCCCTTACCTTGCAGTACCACAGTAGGTACTTGCTCTTACAGTCCTCGCTGCAGAAGTCCCAGGTGCTGCCATCCAGTTGCTCGGTGACTCCACGCTGGCAGGTCTGGGAGCAGTAAGTACAAGTGATACAGCACAATCCCAGCTTCTTAGTGAAGTCTTGTTTGTACAGCAGCACACAGCCTGGAAAGAGGGCAAGAGGGAGCGGTCCGGAGATCTCCACGGGCATGAGACCCGACCTCTTCAAAGTGGTACACCTGAAACCTCTAACAGCCTCTCGCACCCAAAGCCATAGGATTGACGGGGGTAGAGCACCCTGAGCAGAAGGCCCTTGCCCTATGGACTGCATTCCAAGCCTTCCTCCTTTCCCAACCATTCTCCCCAGCCGTGAGGTACAGGGCCTTCTGCCCCTGCCCCATTCCTTACCTTCGCTGCAGAAGCTCTTCTCCACCCCACTGAATCGGAGTTTCTCATGTAGGAGCTTCTCCTGTCGGCAATGCTCACACTGGGACACCACACCCCGAAGCCGCTTGAAATCCTCACAGCAATCACGGCAGCAGAACTGGAACACCTGGTCCTGGGATGAGGGCACAGGGCGGGGAGGACAGAGCTGTGACATCTGGACTCGGTGAGAGCCAAGTGGAAGGACCCCTTCAGACAGAGGTCTGGTTGTGTGGCAAGGTGTGAGTAGGGGTGGGGTCTTACCTGCCAGTCCAAGACCTCAGGCTTGCCACTGAAGAGGCTGTGGCAGTAGTGACAGCTCAGGTGAATGCCCCCCTCAGGGCTTGTGCGCTGGAGGGAAGGAAGACAAGTAAGGGAGGGGCAAGATGTGTGTGGTGGTGGGGAGGGGAAGTTAGGCTTGTTCTTTGCCCTGCCCAGGCCTACCTATCCCGATTCTCATACCCTCTCTATGTCGCCACACCCTTTATCCCTGGTCCAGGGTCTGGAGTACCTGGAACTTGGTCCAGCAGCTGGGGCTGCAGAATTGGTAGACTGTGCGATCAACCTTGTTGTAGTAACAGGGGTCAGAGAGGCTGCGGCGGCAGAAGCTGCAGGGTCGGGGAGGGCCTGGGGCATAGAGAAAGGGAGAAAGAGAAAGAGAAAGAGAGAGAGAAAGAGAGAGAGAGAGAAAGAGAGAGAGAGCACACAGAAGGTGTAAGGCAGTGCAGAGATGGAACAGGAAATCCACGGGAAGATGTGGTTGGGGCTGAGGTCGGGCAGCAGGGATTACTTTAGAAGAGGGGAGTATGGGAGGTAGAAAGAAGGCCAGCAGGGGTCTCAGAGAAGAGGGCTTTGCACCTACCAGTGAGCCCTGCCTGCTTCACTTTGTAAGAGGTGGTGCAGCACAGGGAACAGAACAAGCTGGTCTTGCCATTACGATCCACATGTGATAGCATCTCAAAGTTCTTACACAGGGTCTTGCACCAGACACAGGGGTACACACGTGTGTTTTTCTGTGAGGATGGGGAAGGAGAGGCTGAGGCTGGATTTGTCCCTTCACTTTTATTTTTTAAATTTTTAAAACATGAAATATTTCAGGCATACAAAAAAGTATAGATGATGATATAACAAAGACCTGTGTATCCACCAGCCAGCTTCAAAAATAAAACATAACAGATACAATTGAAACCCCTTTTATTTGTTTTATTCCTCCCAGCCCTCGACCCATCAGGCACCTTTATTTATCACCCAGGAACCGCACCCCCTTCCACAGCCCTCTAATGTACTACTCCCTCGGCCCCACCTTCTTGTACGCCCCCAAGCAGGTTGTGTTGCAGAACCGCTTTTGTTGGCCCTCGTGGAAGAGGAGCTCAGGCCCAGGGCTCCCGGTCTTGGTGTAGATGTAAGCCCCGCACTGGTCACAACAGTTGGTTTTCAGTCCCTTGTTGGCCCGGAATTTGGAGAAGCAAGAATCGCTGCAGAGCCGGTGCACCACGCTGCCATTGCTGACCTCATGCAGGACCTGCCACACACACACACACACACACCCTGAGCCAGGGCCTAACCACCACCACCCACCCCAATGCAAGGACGGCCCACCCCACTTCACCCTAGACCTTCACAACAGACAGTGGGCCCAGGGACCACCCAACCTGCACATCAGGCTGCCGACTTGATGGTGAGGTCCTGGGAGGCAAGGAAGGCCAGCTGCACAAAACCTGGAGAAGCTCTATCCTTGAACACGCTCCCTCACGATGGCTGCCTTTCCTCCCCACCCCCCTCTTCCACAGGGCCTGGCCCCTGCAGCCCCAGGATTGCAGGGGCAGGTCAGGGCTGGCCAGGCTCTGTACATCAGCCCCTATCGAGCTTCCTCACCTCTCCAGTCTTCTGGCATATGCTGCAGCGAGTGGCATCGGCGGGATCCCCAGACTGGGGGATCGGGCGCTGCTGCTGGGCCTCATACAGGGAGAGGCAGACAGACGTGCAGAACTCATGGAAGGAGCCTCCTGAACCAGTCTGCGCCACAACTGAGTCCTTGGTGTTCCAGATCTCCCTGGAGGTGGGAACGGGTTTGAATATTCACTCAGTACCACCCTCTCATTTTATCAGCTTCTGCCCTTCCTCTGAGATCAATGACCACAGAGCCGAATACTCTTGGATCATCTCCCTAAACTGACCCTCTCTCCCAGTTCCATTCTGCTAGGTTCTTGCCAACACAGTCTCTGTTCCACCCGTTATTCCCGGCCTGATCTCTGCCCTCCCCACACCCTGGGACCCTCACATACTTCTTGCAGAAGGTACAGGTCTTTTTGCCTGAGGGCTTCTTGGAGAAAGTGGTGAGACAGGATGAAGAGCAGAAGAGCTGAGGCAGCCCCTTGCGCTGGTAGGCCGTCTGCCCCTTCTGCAGTGGTGTCCGGCAATGTGCACAAGTCATCTTGGTGCCTACCGAAGAGCGCCCAGCCCTTTGTGCCACGCTTGAGCGTAGGGACATGCGAGGAGAGCGCCGGGGCCGGAATGGCACAAAGTCTTCATCGTTGGGGTCATCTACCATGGCATCAGAATCCTCATCTGACACTGGAACTGAGGAAGTGGGGAGAGGGGCAGTGAGAAAAGGCTACCGGACCAGGTCTCCAACCATCCCCAGACCAACAGATAGCTCAGCTGATACTGGGATCCCCATCCCCATAGTTCTTGCCTTTACAACCCCTTCCCCCGCCCTTTCATGGGTATCTTAAGCCACTGGTGTCACTCCCCCTTAGTTACTCTGTAATATCCCAGGGAGAGGAAGGGAGGGCTCTAAGTGAGAAGATGCGGGGACAGGGATGGCAAAGCTGAAACAGGAAACTCCATTCTCACTGCTCTTGTTTTCAATTTCCCCACTGCCCCTGGTTCCCATGCCAACCCAGAGCAGAGACAGGCGCTTCACACTCCGTATGGCTCCACACTACAGGAGCCAGGAGATCCAAGGCCTGCCACATCCCACTTGGTCACACTTCCTCAAGTCCTACTCACTGCTCTCAGTGGAATCCACAACCTCAGGTTTTGGAGGCTCTACTCTTCTAACGCGCTCGCTTCTCTTCTGTACCTTGGAAACATGGGGAGGGGAGGAAAGCTGACACCAGGGGCAGGATAAAGGGCCAGCTGCACTAGTACAGGGTTTGGGTGGGGGGATACAGAGATGGGAGGGGGAAAAGAGTAGGGACCCTTGGCCCAGCCCTTAGGAGGAGGGATAAAAAGGAGGCTGGACTTTCTCCTTAAGAAGCAGTAGACATAAGGGCTCCCTCCCTCCTCCTAACTCTCCTCACACACACCCTCCACAGAACAACATCTGGGAGGGAAAATGAAGGGTCTGTCCTTCCCAGAGCTATAGGGGGAACCAGACTCCTTCCAAACCCCTCCCCCCTCACCCTTTCAGGCGGCTTCTCACTTGCCTTCCCAGTCAGGCCATCTCCTGCAAAGGAAGCAAAAAGCAGCCTAAATCTTGAGCCTGCCCTCACCACCCCCTCCCTGGCTCAACCCCCGCCTCCATTCCTGGGGAAGAACTTACTCAAAACTGAAAGGGAAAACTTGAGTGCCTGTGGCTTCTTGGGGCCCCTTTCAGGGTTACCTACTTTGCACTAAGGTGGGGTGGGGGAAGCTATTCTCCATGAAAAAAAAAAATCCTACCCTTCCCACCAGCTTTCTGTCCCAATCACTGAGAGTCAAATTAACACCTTTCCTCGAGAATTTATAGTTTACCAACAAAAACAAATGCAAGCACCCAAGGATAGCAAGGGGAAAAGGAAGCATTAATGAATGGGTAGGTTCCCCTGGACTCAGGCGGTTATATAAGCCCTAAGACCCTGTGTTGCAGCCTGGGAGAGGCATACCACTAGGCAGCACAGAGGAGAAATGAGAGCCTCTCAAGTCTAGGCTGTCTCCCCCCTATCAGAGACACAATCCTAGGCCCTGCATTTCTATCATTCCCTTGAAACTACTATGCTGTTGGTGGCTCCAAACCTAGTTATCATTCATCAAACCCAGAAACCCCACTTTCATCTAGAACAAAACAGTTGGAAAAACCTTAGAACCAAGAAGCCTGGTCTCCCCCCAAATCCTGAAGGACGGACCCTGGCACCAAAAGCCCACTGGGGTAAAAAAAAAAGGGAATCTGTCTCACCAAATCCACTCTTCCCAACCCACCCCCTGAAACCTCACCCCTATTTCTCCCCCACAGCTGCTGAGCTTCCCCCACCCCTACTTTCCTTAATTTTCTTCACCACCCTCCACTCCTCCCTTCCAAACCCCCAACTCCTTCTCCATACACATCCCTACTCTTATCTCTCCACCCTCCTCCTCCTCCCCTACTCCTTTCCCAAACATACAGCCACCCCTCCTTACCCTTACCCTCAATTCTCCAGCTGATTAGGCAACCTACCTGGTAAGGAAGGGTGTGCAGGGGGGCTAGGGCCCCCAGGTTTGGTCTGAGAACTGCTGATTCCATCCCCTAGAGTCTCTCCCACTGAAGGGCTGGGGGGGCCATTTGGGCTCTGTGGCTGCCCTTGGGGAAGCTCCTCTTCCTGCCCAGTGGAGCCCCTTCTCCCTGTAGCTACAGAGGTGGTCTCCTCCTCTTCAATATGGGGGGACTGCAAGGTTATTGGAGAATCTGGAGCTAAAGGCTCTAGTAGCTCCTCCGGTGAAGGATGTGCCCCAGCCCCTGGGTCAGGTGGCACCACCTCAGGGGTCTGACCCCCTGGTCCAGGCTCTAGGGTGTGATCGCCTGCATCCCATGCAAGGGTCCCCTCAGGACCATGGTCCACTTCTGGGGGGGAGGGGGCTTTATAGAGCAGCCCCCCCAGCCCCAGCAGCTCAGTGGCTCCATCCAGGACTCCAGGGTCTTTTTCCAGGCCAGCAGGAGTATCAAGCAGGTCCAGGGCTCCTGAAGATGGAGAAGGGCCAGGGGGGGCCCATCCTCGAGTTGGGGCAGTCTGGGATTCCAGTAGATCCTCTCCAAATTCCATGTCTACTGGAAGGTCTCCAGCCAGGGGCTTCTCTGGCAGGGTCAATGGGTCAAACGGACTGGGGAAATCACTGGGGTCCATGAGGATGACTGGATATGGGCTGTAGATTAGGGGTAGAAGAGGGGGCAGAAGAGGTGGTCTTCGCCAGAATTCCTTCTTATATTGGCTCTGGGACACACCCCATCAACCACTTGGATTTGTTATGGGCAGCCCCACCACAACCGACAAGCATTTCCACAGGCTTTAGTCCAAATGACCACTCCCCCCTCCCCCCCACATACAGCGCCCCCTGTGGGGAGAGGCGTTCCCACCTTGGCCCTGTGCCCACAGTCGCCAGGCAGTCGGTCGTCCCACCCGCATGCCTGCCCCCACCACCCCACTGCAACTCCCAGTTCCCCTCCCCCCCTTACCTTTTACCACCCCCAACTCGGGCTGAACACCCCCTTAGAGTCTCCCAGGGCCGGCGCCACCAGGAGCCTTTCCTGCCCCCGCGATCTCAGTTTCTATCCCCTCCCCTCTGTCCTAGAGCCCCCCAGCTTCTCAGTCTTTAACCCACTCCTGTCTGGCCCCACCCCCCCACCCCCCCAACCCGCGTTGTATGGTCCTCCCTCAGCCCTTCCCTCGCCCCCACAAACTGCCCTTCCTAACCCCTCCTCCCCCCAGTTACCTTTCAGGGTCGCCCACTTCCTCAGCTCCGTCCCCCTTTCCCATTGCTCCTCCAGTTCCTCCTTCTCCTGTTGCCCACCCCCCACCTCAGGCATTTACAGGAAGACATTTTGGAGCTACGATCTCTCCTCAGACCCCCCTCCCAACTACTGCGAGATCCCGCCTGCAGGTTCGGTTCGGCTGGATTAGGCCCGACCCCTACCTGAGGCAGGGTTAGTGTAACGGCTACAAGCCTAGAACTGCAGACAGCGACGGCCCCGCGCTCCTTCTCCACCTCCCTCCCTAGCAGCCGGGACAGGGGTCGCGGCCCCTTTAAATGGCAGCGCCGCTCACAGCGCCCAGCGCTCTGCACCAGGCGGGCGGGCGGCGCCAGCAACCAACCCCATTGGCTGGCTCGAGGAGGGGGCTCGCGAGACAGCGCCGGCCCCCGGCGCGAGACTCCCAGCCCAGTGGCCGCCTGGAAATTGCGGAGTGGAGCACAGTCGTTGGAGATGGAGCTTGAGCCCCCGCCCGGGGCCCCGTTAGTTGAGGAGGAAAAGATAGCCTCTGGAGCTTTGAAGGCCGCCCCCGGGAAAGGCGGCACCCCCTTTCCACCGAAGGGCCGAGTACACTAACCCATAAAAAACAGATCTACGCACCCGCTTCCCTTACCTGGATCAAGAGTCTGGCCCCTTCACACCCGTGCCCGCCCTACCTCCTGGAGCCCACTCTACCCGTGATCCCCTCCTCTCATTCAAATGGTTCCCGGTCCCCTCCCCCTCCCCCTGTCTCTCTTCGTTTCCCACTCGTGTTCAACCCCCCAGCGTCCGCCCCCCTCAGCAGTCCCTACCTACGCCATGCAGCAGGCGCCTGCCAGGATTACCCTTCCCCCAACCCCACCTCTCCGGGGCCCGCCCCCTGAGCGACTGTTGGGGTAATGAGTGACAGCGGAGGGTGGGGGGAGGCAGGGACCCAGACCTCACGTGCCCCTCCTCCCCTTGTCTGCCGCCTCGGGCCCCCTTAACCATTCTGGGAGTCACAGTTGTAGGGTGTCTTAAGCTGGGTCTCCAGCCACCTAGGGCGGGTTAAATGGCTCTGGCTCAGTGACAACGCCTATGCAGTAACCGTTACTGCCTGATGACCCCAGAACCAGGTCCTGCAAAGACACTCCCCCACTCCCTCAACGGTCTTAGGGTAAGTTCTGGGATCTTCTCCCTAAGTCTTCCTGCAGGAGCTTTCTCTATTATCTCTTCAGTAGCTTTCCTCACCAAGGCCGACAGCTCTTATTCCTTTCTCTGTCTCTGTCTCTCCCTCTCCTTATCCTTCTCCCTCTCCCTCCCTCCCTCTCTCTTTCTGTCCCGTCTGTCTCTTTCCTCCCTCTGTCTCGCTCCTTGGCGCGCACTCTCTCTCCTGGTCTCTTTTTGTCTCCGTCTCTGTCTCTCTGCCTCTCATATGCACGAGCACGCACGCGCGCGCGCACACGCTCCCCCTCCTGGAAGGTCCTTAGCATGTGGGTGTGGCTGAGGTTGAGGCTAGAGAAGTGGGGTAGGGGGAGGGGGCACTAGCATTAGGCCTTCGGCTTTAAAAAATGTGTGCCAGGATTCATTCTCAGTCCCCATTATAGTTAGAGCACTTCACAGTCCCCGCTCCCCACTTCCCCCCTCCAACCCCTATGGGCTGGAGACCCCCTTAATATCTGAGATAGTAGAGAGGCTAAGGCTGGAAGGGAGCCCTGCCACAGATTTAAGAACACTATGGGTTTGGTGTCCATTGCCTACTCTAGCCTGCCTCTTTGCTCTGGGCCTTTCTTCCTTCTCACACTAAGCCTCTCCTAGCCTTATGGTCCTTGGGAGTTTTATCCTTCCTTGTCTCATTCACTTTCCCAGAAACCTTATCCTTTCTGACTTCCCACATGGCCTTGAGGTTATCTTTGCTCTCTCCTATATACAGAGATAAAAGCAAGAGTTTTCCCCTTTAGGTTTCCCAAACTCAGCTTTCTCTTTATCTCAACCAGTATTCTGTGTACCCATCTCCCACCTTCTGCTTATTTCTATGTCCCTGTACCTCCCTTTGCATTTTCAATTTGTTCCATCTCAGTTGGGCCACCTCTTTCTTTTGTATTGCCTGCCCTTCTCACAAGACATGCTTGGATCCTTGACTGCTCTTGTAGAGGATGCCTGGTTTCAAGTTGAGGGGAGACCATCTAAGGGGGGTTAATGGTGTATTATTAATTCAGAAGCAGTGTGGTGGCATAAAAGTGTGTGGGTTCTAGAGACAGACCAGGATTCTAATCTCAACTCTGCCCACTTTTTAGCCAGTTGACTTTGGACAAGTCACTTGTCAAGTCACCAGGTCTTAGTTTTCTCATTTTTAAAACAGAGATAAGAAAACCATCTAAATGTCCAATAATAGGGGATTGGTTAAATCAATTTTGGTTATAGTCATACAACAGATGTGGTCATTAACAACTACATTTTAAAAAACTAATGACACAGAGCACAGGATTTTTAGAGTAGTGAAACTATTCTGTATGATACTATAATGGTGGATGCATGTTATTATACATTTGTCAAAACTCATAGAATGTACAATACCAAGAGTTAACTCTTATGTAAACTATGGGCTTTGAATGATAATGATAAGTCAGTGTAGGTTCATCGAGTGTAACAAATGTATCACTCTGGTGAGGGATGTTGATAGTCAAAGGGAGGCTGTGCATGGTGGTTGGGGGGGCAGGCAGTATGTGGGAACTCTGTACTTTCAGCTCAATTTTGCTGTAAACTAAACTGCTCTAGGGGCCGGCCCGGTGGCATAGCGGTTAAGTTTGCATGCTCCACTTCGGCGGCCTGGGGTTCACAGGTTCGGATCCCAGGCGTGGACCGATGCACCACTTGTCAAGCCATGCTGACAATGTTATATAATGTTACATTTTTTTTAAAAGGAGTTAAAATATGAAACTAACTTTGTAGAGAAATTCTATGTACATGTATGCATAGAAAAAGACTGGAAGGAAATATTGGCGATAATAATACCTCATAGGGATGCTATTAAGATTAAGTGAGATGTACACTTGCTTGACATATAGCAGGTGTTTAACAGATACTGGTTACTATTATCATAAAAGAAATATATCTGACTTCATACGTGGTCTGGGACTTCACAGCTTGGAGCCTTCATATCTTTAAAATAAATAATTTATTTTTCGTCTTTGACTAAGCCAAGAGTGCCCACAATTGATAGGTTTGAGTATGTATCAGCCACAGATGAAAGGCTCTAACATAGAATGGGCTGATATTGGGGGGACAGGGTGTTAGGTAAGAGTGTGGCCTGCATTTCAACACTCCTGTTTTCAGCGTTATCATAGTTACAGCGACATAGTATTCAGTTCTGTTCCTTCTTATTCACTGTTTGTAAAGCACCCCTAAAGTGCTGTAAGCACTATAAGACATGTAAAAACTCAGTCCCTGTCCTCGTAAGAGCTCTTTCATTTTATTCTGATACAAAACTTTAAATAAATATTCGCTACAACAATTTTGGAAAGCATAGAAAGTCTCAAGAAGAAAGCGATAATCACTTATATCCTATTACATCTGGAGATAACCACTACTCTTTTTGATGTATATCTTTCCAGTCCTTTTTTTTGCATACATATTTTTTACAAAATTGGAATTATCTTGTACAATATGTTTGTAATCATCATAGACCAGTTCATACTGGCCCTCTTATATCCTACTATATCAATAACAATGTTGTATCAAAAGTTGTTTTGCAGGGGTAACGAGCAAAAACTGCAATTCATGTAGCTGGAGCATGCTCAGAAGATGGAAACCTTGTCCTCAGATGACCTCAAGCTGCCTAGGAACCAAAAGTTCCCCAACTACAAAACTCAATGTAAAGAAAATGCAGAATGAAGAACCTAGTAAGAAGCGAGGGGTCCCTTGATTTGTAGCACGTTGGACTTATAAAACTGTTACACTCCCACCCTCCAATCAGATTCCACCAAGTTAGCATTTTGTATAACCACTCCCAACTCCTTAAAAGTCTGTCCCCACTTCAGCTTGGGGAGACAGCCTTGCCTCGTGTCTCCTTGCTGATCGGCCATGCAATAAAGCTCTTTCTTCTCTCAAAAGCTGGTGCTGTAGTATTGACTTCGATGTGCATTGGGCATCTAGCCTTTGCTTGGTAACAAATTTGGCAACCACAAAAGGACTCTTGGTCTCTTGACCACCTGCTTGAAGCTCGGTGGTCCCTCAGTGGGGCACTGGCCCTTGTTGTCAACCCTGAGTGGCCACCTGGACTGTTTTAGTCTAGAGGTTCAACTTTCGGGATGCTGCTTCCCCACTGCAGCACCACCAGCTCTTCGGCGCTACTTTGACTTTTTTATTTTTTATTTACTTTAGGTGAGGAAGATTGGCCCTGAGCTAACATGTTGCCAATCCTCCTCTTTTTGCTGAGGAAGGTTGGCCCTGCGCTAACACCCATGCCCATCTTCCTCTACTTTATATGTGGGGTGCCTGCCACAGCATGGCTTGAGAAGCGGTGCATAGGTCCACACCTGGGATCCAAACCTGTGAACCCTGGGCCGCCAAAGTGGAGCACGTGAACTTGACCACTATGCCACCAGGCTAGCCCCACTACTCTGACTTTTGAGCAAAGAAACCACTTCTGGATCAAGAGGTCTCTGGGTGAGTAACACTAAGAAAGCGACTGTCCCTTACCTTGTCTCTCTGGTTTGATCCCCTGGAAATATAAGTTTGACTTGTATTCTAGGGAATCATGGTGAGCTGAGTCCGGAATCTTGGGCCTGGACCTGGGATAATTAGATACAGAATAAAAGGTTCACTCATGAGTTGCTCCTGGTAATCTGGTTCTGAGTACTCCTGGTTGGTAATCTGGCTAGCATTCTGATCTATGTTATAGGTAGAACTGTATTGTGTATTATTGTGTATTAATGTTGCTTGTCTAAATTGAATTGGCTATTTGGAGACTGAGTTTCTTGGTGACCATAACAAACTCCCTTTAGGAATTAACTTTATGAGGGTCTTCTGACTCTGTCCTTTGGGACGTTCCCAGGTTACTGGGGACTTTACAGAGGTGTTGGGGCATCTGCCCATGATGTGTAATGGCCTCATAGGGAACCCCCCCCCAAAGAATATACTTTACTGAACCTTCATAGTTCACAACAAAGCAATCAGCAGCAGTAGCTCTGGGGCTCACTTGCCTGAACTTTGTTGGTGTCGGGACATGTACAGGAAACCCTGGTCATTCTTGGGGAAGTTGTTCCTGCAAGCACCACACTATCAGAATGTAAACACCATCCCCAGAAAGACCTTGTTTGTTGCGGCCACCTAGGAAAAAGCTCTTCTAAAATGGGAAATGTAAATGGTACACCTAATTGCAGCCCATTGGGCTACATTCTTCAAAATTGGGTGATGTTCAGTTATAAGCCCATAAAGAAAAAAAGAATGATTTTCTTTTCTAACATGGCCTAGCCCCAATACTCATTGGGGTCAAATGAGGTGTGACCTGAGAATGGGTCTTTGAACTATGATACCATCTTGCAATTAAACCTATTCCATAAAAGGGAAGAGAAATGGGATAAGATCCCCTATGTGCAATCTTTTATGTCTTTATATCAAAATCAGAATTTGCAAAAGAGATGTAAGATCATGATTCAGAGGGAGGGACCACAGAGAAAACCTGTCCTTCCAGAATCAAAGTCAGAGGATGACCTTGTCCTTCCTCATTTGCTATCTCCCATAGTGCCTCAATGTATGCTGGGGGCATGGTTGGAGAGGACCAGGAAGGGCACAATGAACCCCCTGAAGCTGCGGCTTAGCTTTGTACCCCCCTTTACCCAATAGTCAGAAAGGAATGGTTTCCCCTCCTCATAACCATCAGGGTACTCAATTCGGCCCAGGGAGCACTCCACCCCAGGCAGGGCAATTCCCATTAAGGCAAGTCCCTGCAGGTCTTGATGACCAAGGCCAGACCAGAGGGTTTTTGTATGTGCATTCCCCCTTTTCAACTTAGGACTTATACAGTTGGTAAAACAACATGCCTGCCTACTGAGACGATCCCCAAAAGATGGAAGGTTTATTTACGTCCATCTTAGTGGCCCATAACCCCAACTGGGCTGACATTCAGGCCCTCATGAATACCCTCCTCACTCCAGAGGAACGTAGGATGGTACTGGACAAGGCTCATCAGGAGGCTGAGAGACTTCATGAGTTACAACCTAACAATCCACTCAGGGTTCCAGCAGTGCAGGCCATACCTGGGGTTGAGCCAGGCTGGGACCCCAGTGACCCTGGAGATCAGGCAAGCTTAAACCATTACAAAGCATGCTTAATAACCAAGATGCAGAAGGGGGTCCCAAAACTGAAGAGCCTAAATAAGGTCCAGGGGGTGCAAAGGGACCAAAAGAAAACCCTTCGACCTTCCTAGAGAGAGTCTTTGAGGCTTACAGAAAGTATACTCATATTGACCTGGAACATCTAGATAACATGAGACTGATCAATATGACTTTATCAGCCAGAGTACCCCTGATATAAGGAAAAAGTTACAAAGCCTGGAAGGGGGATTAGGGATGCCCATGTCTCAACTTGTTGAGATTGCCTTTGAAGTGTTTAACAGCTGGGACCAGATACAAGAAAAACAGAAACAATGGGAAATGCAACAACAGGCCGCCCTGCTTGCTGCAGCAATCAGTGGCAATCAACCGAAATCACAACCACCTGCAGGAAGAGGCAGACAACCGTGGGTAAGACCCCCAGGGCCCTCTTCTTCCAATCCTCCTGGGTACCCAACTCTGGGACCTAGGCAATGTGCCTATTGCAAGCAGGAAGGCCATTGGAAAAGGGAATGTCCCAACCGTTCTCAGAAGTCGAGAGAGGAAACCAGTGTGCCTAATCAGATATCCCAATTTGCTGACAGTGACCGAGAATGACGGGGCCCAGGGGCTCCTGTAGATTCTACTAGCATCATTGATATTTCTCACAAGGAACCTTGGGTGACAATTGCCATGGGAAGAAAACTTATAGACTTTCTAATTCACATTGGAGCTACTTATTCTGTGCTAAACACCAGACAGGCCCCCCCCCCCAGCTTTCCCTCAACACCATATCCATTACTGGTGTATCTGGGGAAGTCTCTCATAAACCTTTCCTACAACCCCTTGAGTGTCACATAGGGAAAACATATCGAAAACATAGCTTTCTGTATATGCCCAAGTATCCTATTCCATTGTTGGGATGAGATCTACTGACAAAATTAAATGCCCAAGTGACTTTTTCACCAGAGAAAGTGGACATTAAAGTCCTCCCAGAACACGCCTGTGCCCTCCAAGCTGTGCCGTTGCAGTTGGAAGACAAGCTTCAATTAGAAGTCCCTGAAGAAATCCTACGAAAGGTAAGAGCCATTGTTTGGGCTAATAGGAGGCCGGGAAGAGCCAAGAAGCCCGATCCAGTAGTGGTAAAACTCCGCCCAGATGCCGAGATTCCAAATTTGAAACTATACCCTTTATAATTTTTTTTTAATTTATAATTTTATTTATTTATTTTTTTCCCCCAAAGCCCCAGTAGATAGTTGTATGTCATAGTTGCACATCCTTCTAGTTGCTGTATGCGGGACTCTGCCTCAGCATGGCCGGAGAAGCGGTGCGTCGGTGCACGCCCGGGTTCCGAACCCGGGCCGCCAGCAGTGGAGCACACGCACTTAACTGCTAAGCCACGGGGCCGGCCTGAAACTATACCTTTTAAAGAGGCATGTGAAAGAAGGTATAAAGCCTCTGATAGCTCACCTTTCTTAAATGCCAATTAATCCAACCATGTCAATCCCCATATAACACTCTCATCCTGCCGGTACAGAAACCCAGGACCAGAGACTATTGTTTTATACAGGATTTGAGAGCCATTAACCAAATTGTAGAGGATATACATCCAGTGGTGGTGAATCCTTATACTCTGCTTACAACTTTATCTGGAGACTTTTGCTGGTTTACAGTTCTAGCTTAAAAGATGCCTTTTTCTGTGTACTCCTAAACCCTGAGTCTCAGGAACTGTTTGCCTTTGAATGGGACGATCCAGAGACTAATATAAAACAACAATATTGCTGAATGGTACTCCCACAAGGATTCAAAAATGCCGCCACCATCTTTGGGGAAGACCTAGGCAAGGACTTAAGGGATCTCCAGTTAAATGAGGGAGTCTTACTCCAATATGTGGATGACATACTGATTGCCAGTAAAACTAAGGAAGCTTCAAACCAAAACACAATCCTTAGTTTAAACTTTCTGGCAGAATGGGGATATAGAGTCTTCAAGAGGAAGGCACAGGGCCGGCCCCGTCGCTTAGCGGTTAAGTGCGCGCGCTCCGCTACTGCCGGCCTGGGTTCGGATCCCCGGCGTGCACCGATGCACGGCTTCTCCAGCCATGCTGAGGCAGCATCCCACATACAGCAACTAGAAGGATGTGCAACTATGACATACAACTATCTACTGGGGCTTTGGGGAAAAAAAGGAGGAGGATTGGTAATAGATGTTAGCTCAGAGCTGGTCTTCCTCAGCAAAAAGAGGAGGATTAACATGGATGTTAGCTCAGGGCTGATCTTCCTCACAAAAAAAAAAAAAAAGAGGAAGGCACAAATTTCTCAAGCAACTGTAAAATATTTAGGATTTGAGTTATTAAAAGGACAAAGAAACTTATTACTGGACTGAAGGGAGGTGCTTCCTAGGGTGGCTGTTCCCACCACCAGAAGACAATTGTGAGGATTTTTTTTTTTTTAAAGATTTTATTTATTTATTTTTCCCCCCAAAGCCCCAGTGGATAGCTGTATGTCATAGCTGCACATCCTTCTAGTTGCTGTACGTGGGACGCGGCCTCAGCATGACTGGAGAAGCGATGCGTCAGTGCGCGCCCAGGATCCGAACCCGGGCCGCCAGCAGCGGAGCGTGCGCACTTAACCGCTAAGCCACGGGACCGGCCCCAATTGTGAGGATTTTTAGGAATGGCTGGGTTTTGTCACATTTGGATTCCTAATTTTGGACTTATGGCCAAACCCCTCTATGAAGCTCTTAAAGGAAATGACTATGAGCCATTAAACTGGACTACAGAATGCCATAGGGCATTTCATACCATCAAGGAGAAACTTTTAACAGCCCCAGCACTTTGTCTCCTGGACATTAAAAAGCCTTTTGATCTTTTTGTGCATAAAAGACAAGGAGTGGGGCCGGCCCCGTGGCTTAGCGGTTGAGTGCGCACGCTCCGCTACTGGCGGTCCGGGTTCCTATCCTGGGCACACACCGACGCACTGCTTCTCCAGCCATGTTGAGGCTGCGTCCCACGTACAGCAACTAGAAGGATGTGCAACTATGACATACAACTATCTACTGGGGCTTTGGGGAAAGAAAAGGAGGAGGATTGGCAATAGATGTTAGCTCAGAGCTGGTCTTCCTCAGCAAAAAGAGGAGGATTAGCATGGATGTTAGCTCAGAGCTGATCTTCCTCACAAAAAAAAAAAAAAAGACAAGGAGTAAGTCTTGGAGTGCTAACTCGGAGTTTAGGTGCCGCCAGAAGCCAATAGCTTATTTTTCAAAACAATTGGACATTATAACTCAAAGGTGGCCAGGTTGCCTCCAGGCTGTGGCTGCAACCTGTGATCTTTTACAAGAGGCTGAAAAATTTACCCTGGGCCAGCGTCCTACTTTGCACATTTCACATTGTGTGCTACCTCTCCTTGAACAAAAAGGTGGATATTGGCTTACTTCGGGAAGATTGGGAAAATATCAGGCCATACTACTGGATAACCCAAATGTAAAATTAAAGACATTATCTACCCTAAACCTGGCCACCCTGCTCCCCAGTACCATAGGAGAACCTGTCTACTATTGTATACAAATAACTGAAGAGGTTTATTCTAGCAGACCTGACCTGACTGACCAGCCTTTGGAAGATCCAGACATGGAAATGTTTACTGATGGGAGCAGCTTCATGGATCATGGACTCTGGAAAGCCGGGTATGCAATAGTAACTCATCAGGAGTCCCTAGAAGTGGAAGGCCTCCCTCCAGGTACGTCTGCCCAGAAGGCAGAGCTCATAGCCCTCACTTGAGCCCTGTGTCTTGGAGCTAAGAAAAAGGTAACCATTTATACAGATTCTAAGTATGCCTTCTCTGTTGTGCATGTACATGGGGCCAAATGGAAAGAGAGAGGTCTATTAACATCAGGAAGGAAAGAGATTAAGCATGCAGAGGAGATACTGGCCTTATTAGAATCTGTTATGATGCTGGAAGAAGTAGCCATAGTATATTGCCCGGGACACCAAAAGCCTGACAGTTATGTAGCCAAAGGAAATAATTTGGCCGATCAGGCTGCAAAACAGGCAGCCAGAACCAAAAACCCAACTCCTAAGGCCCTAGTACTCATTCTGAGTGTGGATCTGTCCCTGTTTAAGCCTTGGTATTCAGAAATGGATCTAGACAGAGCAGATGAATGGGGATTTCATGGTGACTCTTGAGACTTAGATGGTGATCAGTACCAAACAACCAAAGAAGGCTGGATTTCTAATGAACAGGGACTAGTGCTTATACCCAAGCATTTAATGGAAGGAATTATTACTTACCTACATCAAGGAACCCATTATGGGAGAGATGCAACTTATCATTGGCTACAAAAATTTATTGTTGGTCCACAAATGCAAAGGACTATCCAAAAGGTAGTACAAAATTGCCTGATTTACACCAGAAACAATCCCCAAACCAGGCCACTTCCATTAATAAAAGGGGTGCAAACCCGAGGGATAGAACCAGGAGATGATTGGCAAATTGACTTTACTGTTATATTGAGAGCCATAGGAAATTATAGGTATTTGCTTGTATTTGTGGACACTTGCACAGGATGGGTTGAAGCTTTTCCATGTAGGATGGAAAAGGCTTCCGAAGTAACAAAGGCCTTAGTAAAACAAATTATCCCTCGTTTTGGGCTTCCTTTTTCAATTCAAATTGACAACGGAGGAGCTTTCATAGCCAAGGTAACACAAGAGGTATCTGGGGCCCTCAGAATACAATGGAAGTTACATGCTTCATGGAGACCTCAATCTACAGGAAAGACTGAAAAGATGAACAATACCTTAAAGAAAACTATTGCCAAAATATGTCAGGAAACCAATTTAACATGGGATAAAATCTTGCCAGTTGCCGTGCTTAGGGTTAGAGTAGCCCCTAGAAGTAGGCTTCAGTTGAGCTCTTATGAAATGTTATATTGGAGACCCCTCCTTAAAACTAAGTATTATTGCAGTCTTGAAGTGGTCATATTGTAAAAGAATTGGATGCTTTAAAATGTGTACATTCTCTAGGTGCTACTGTATCTGCTATACATAAATATGCTTCTAGCCAATTAAGGTTTCCCACAGATGTTCCCCTGCACTGTATAAGCCCGGGCAATTGGGTCCTCCTCAAGACTTGGAAGAATCAACACCCTGAGGTTCAACTACAACCTAAGTGGAATGGACCCTATGAAGTCCTCTGGTTACACATTCTTCAGTTAAATTAAAAGGAGTTACACCTTGGATACATCACTCATGAGTAAAATTTATACCCATTTATAGTCAGAATTCCCCTCGTCCCCTTTATGATTCTCAAACAGGTCATGCCCTTCATGGACAACAGCAAACAGAAGGACCAAATCATCCAAACACTGGGTGGCACTGGAGGCCTAAGGCTGACTTTTCCACCCAAGAGTATTCTTGTGAACCTTTACCCTCCCATATCTAATATCTAAGTGTTTCAACCAAACTGACAAAAATCGAAACACTCCACTATGTATACAGATAAGACAAGAAAAAACATATTTCAAGGGGTACCCACACCTCTGCCTATGTGCAAGTTAAATTATTCCCCCAGGATGCTGCCATACACTGACCTCTAGCTAGACTGTGCCCTAGGTAAAATCCCCAAAAATGAAAGCCTAAATTTTAACAATATGTCTGGTATGCTATGTGCCCCCTTAGGGTACACCTTTGTCTGTGGGTCCAAACAGGAACCCTGTGCCTATAAATGCCTTGATAGCTGGTGCATAGGAGGTACTTGTCTATTTGGGTACTTAGCCACTCCTTTCTCTGTACATAACTCAAGCAAAGCATGGCATCGGACTAGTTCTTTAAAATTTTTTACTAGCACTAAAAGATCTATATTAGGGGCCGGCCCCATGGCTTAGCGGTAAAGTGCGCCCTCTGCTGCTGGCGGCCCGGGTTCGGATCCCGGGCGCGCACCGACGCACAGCTTCTCCGGCCATGCTGAGGCCGCATCACACATACAGCAACTAGAAGGATGTGCAGCTATGACATACAACTATCTGCTGGGGTTTTGGGGGGAAAAATAAATTATAAAAAAAAAAAGATCTATATTAGATGGAGATTCCATCTGGGGAATACCTGACAAATATCTGCCTGGGGGTCAGCCAGATTCTGCTGGATATTTCTTTGGACAAACTCTATCGTCCTGGTGCAGACTGACAGCTCATGAACATATGATTAGAAATATCTCTCTCACCTTAGGAATGTTAGCCAGAGAAACGGCCCAAGCCTTAGCCGCCCAGCAAAAAGCATTAGATTCTTTGGCTAAACTAGTATTAGATAACGGAGTTGCTCTAGATTACATACTAGCTGAGCAAGGAGGTATTTGTGCTATAGCAAACTCTTCCTGTTGCACCTATATTAATACCTCTTCAGAGGTTGAAACTCATATAGATAAAATTAGACAACAGGCAACCTGGCTCCAACAAGTATCACCCCAAGAACTGGGGTTTGATCTTATAAGAAATGTCTTCTCATGGATCCCAGCAGGAATAAGGTTTATACTTGAAGGGTTACTTAAATTGGGTATCGTTATTTTGTGTTTGTTAGGATTTGTATACCTTCTTGTCAAACTCAGCATTTGCTGTATGTCTTGTATCCTTAAAACCACACCCTCAAAGCATACGATGACCATTCAACAATAAGGCCCAGACCCTGGGACCCCTAGATATTTGCAATTAAATGCAAAACAATTTCATTCCTCAAAACCTAAATCTGCACCCCCTAACCAGCAGGAAGTAGCTAGAACAGTCGTCGCCCCTAATCCCTCAAAAATGAGGAATGGAGGAAGAAAAGGGGGGATTTGTAACCATTGTAGGCCAATTTGTACTGGTCCTCTTATATCCTATTGTATCAATAACAATGTTATATCAAAAGTTGTTTTGCAGGGGTAAGAGCAAAAACTGCAATTCATGGGGCCGGCCCGGTGGCGCAAGCGGTTAAGTGCGCGCGCTCCGCTGCGGCGGCCCGGGGTTCGCTGGTTCGGATCCCGGGCGCGCACCGACGCACTGCTTGGTAGGCCATGCTGTGGCGGCGTCCCATATAAAGTGGAGGAAGATGGGCACCGATGTTAGCCCAGGGCTGTCTTCCTCAGCAAAAAAAAGAGGAGGATTGGCGGATGTTAGCTCAGGGCTGATCTCCTCACAAAAAAAAAAAAAAAAAAAAAAAAAAAAAAACTGCAATTCATGTAGCTGGAGCATGCTCAGAAGATGGAAACCTTGTCCTCAGATGACCTCAAGCTGCCTAGGAACCAAAAGTTCCCCAACTACAGAACTCAATGTAAAGAAAAAGCGGAATGGGGAACCTAATAAGAAGTGAGAGGTCCCTTGATTTGTAGCACGTTGGACTTATAAGACTGTTACACTCCCACCCTCCAATCAGATTCCACCAAGTTAGCATTTTGTATAACCACTCCCAACTCCTTAAAAGTCTGTCCCCACTTCAGCTCAAGGAGACAGATTTGAGCCTTGCCTCCTGTCTCCTTCTGGTTAGCCATGCAATAAAGCTCTTTCTTGTCTCAAAAGCCAGTACTGTAGTATTGGCTTCTATGTGCATTGGGCAGCGAGCCTTCACTCAGTAACATGTTCTACAACATAATTGTAATGGCTCTAAATTGTTCCATCATTTGGATGTACCATGCTTTATTTGACTAATTACTGCTGGATGTCAAACTTTTATTTTTTCACCACTGGCAAGGCTACATATAATTTGGTCAAACAAATGGAGGTACTGTTTGGCAGTCATTTGATTAGAATGAGGTTCACTCTTTAGAACTAATTCTGGGAACACATAGATTCTTATTTAATGTTTTATAGTGTTCTAAAGTACCCGGAAATGAAGAAAAGGAAATATGTATTTAGGGAGACATTGGGAAAATGCTGTGAGCTCTTCAACGATAGGGACTAGTTCTTACTCATTTCTATCTCCAGCATCTAGGATAGTCCCTGATAGATACTCCATAAATGTTTATTGGATGAATTGGTGGACAAATGAATAAAGGAGAGAGAAGGGAAAAAGCCCCAATGAGCTCAAATTGTAGTAATATTTCTATAATATAAGGCTTAATAGGGAAAGAGATAAGAGTGAAACAATAGAGGAGCAAAAGCAGGCAGGCAAAGATAAGGAATCTTCATCTTTATCTTTAAAAAGAAGGATAACTTGGGGCCGGCCCAGTGGCGCAAGCGGTTGGGTGCACGTGCTCCACTGCGGTGGCCTGGAGTTCGCCATTTCAGATCCCAGGTGTGCACCGACACGCCGCTTGTCGAGCCACGCTGTGGTGGCATCCCATATGAAGTAGAGGAAGATGGGCATGGATGTTAACCCAGGGCCAGTCTTCCTCAGCAAAAAAAAAAGAGGAGGATTGGCAGATGTTAGCTCAGGGCCGATCTTCCTCACCAAAAAAAAAAAGAAAGATAACTGAAAAGTAGTGAGAAGGCACCTATTCCTCCTTATCAGCAAGTCCAATGGTGGCAGTCTGACTTTGTAGTGTGATTCTAACTATACTCCAATCTTTGACATTCACTCTGTCTTGTCCAAACATCTCTTCCAACTTTGGAGGCAACATATCCCAACTGACTCCATAGGAGGTCAATTGACTTTATGAGACACATGCCCTAGGGTGTATGTGGGTCCCAAGGTCTCTACAGGACTTTCTTCTATGGTGCTGTCCCTTGGGAAATCAACTTAGGTTAATATTACTTCTTTGGGTCCCACTTATACTTCTTTTTTAAAATAAATGCTTTATTGGGGCTGGCCCCATGGCCTAGTGGTTAAGTTTGGCATGCTCTGCTTTGGCGGCCCAGGTTTGGTTCCTGGGTGCAGACCTACACCACTTGTTGGTGGCCATGCTGTGGCGGTGATCCACATACAAAATAGAGGAAGACTGGCACAGATGTTAGCTCAGGGTGAATCTTCCTCAGCAAAAAAAAATAAAATATATATATATATATATATATATAAAATAAATAAATAAAATAGCTTTATTGAGATAAAATTCATATACTATACAATTTGCCCATTTAAGGTATACAATTCAATGGATTTTAGTATATTCACAGATATGTGCAACCATTACCACAGTTGATTTTACAACATTTTCATCATTTAAAAAAGAAACCCTGTACCCTTTAGCTATATTCCCCCATCTACCCATCCCCCACAGCCTTATGCAAGCACTATTCTACTTTCTGTCTCTATAGGTTCACCTATTCTGGACATTTCATATGAATGGAATCATATAATATGTGGTCTTTTGTGACTGGCTTTTTTCACTTAGCATAATGTTTTCAAGGTCCATCCATGTTGTAGCATGTGTCAGAACTTCATTCTTTTTATGGCTAAATGATATTCCATTGTATGGATATACCATATTTTGTTTAACCATTCATCAGTTGATATACCTTTTGGCTATTTTGAATAATGCTGTTATGAACATTTCTATATACAAACTTTTGTGTGAACATATGTTTTCAATTCTCTTGGTGGATAACCAGGAATGGAATTTCTGGATCATATGGTAATTTTATGTTTAATTGTTTGATGAACTGCCAGACTGTCTTCCAAAGTAGCTGCACTATTTTATATTCCCACCAACAGAGTTCCAGTTCCTCCACATCCTTGCTAACACTTGTTATCTGATTAATCAAAGTCCATTTATTGGGCCGGCCCTGTGGCTTAGTGGTTAGGTGAACGCGATCCGCTGCTGGCGGCCCTGGTTCGGATCCCGGGCACGAACCGACGCACCGCTTCTCCGGCCATGCTGAGGCCGCGTCCCACATGCAGCAACTAGAAGGATGTGCAGCTATGACAAACAACTATCTACTGGAGCTTTGGGGGAAAAAATAAATAAAATATTTTAAAAAAAGTAATTTAAAAAGTCCATTTATTTAGCTCTTCTTGAATTTCTTTCAATAATGTTTTGTAGTTTTCAGAATATAAGTTTTAAACTTCTTTTGTTAAATTTGTTCCTAAGCATTTTATTCTTTTTCATGTTATTATAAATGGAATTGTTTCTTAATTTCATTTTCAAATTGTTCACTGCAAGTGTATAGAAATACAATTGACTTTTGTATATTGATCTTGTATCCTGCAACCCTGCTGAACTCATTTATTAATTCTAATAATTTTTTTAGTGGATTCCTTAGGATTTTCTATATACAAGATCATGTCATCTGCAAATAGAGATAGTTTTACTTCTTTTCCATTTTGAATACTTTTTATTTCTTTTTCTTGTCACTTGCCCTGGCTAGAACCTCTAGTACAATGTTGCATACAGGTGGCGTCCACTTACAGTTCTTTAGACAGTCTTGCACACTAGGCTGTTCACTTTTTCCTGATTGATGTTTCCTGTTTATCTAGTTACTTGGTAATTTATTGAGGACAGAAATCCTTAGTACTGATAAACCCCATATTATTATATTCAGTACCTTGAAAGTATTCAATAAATATTATGTGATTGATAATGATAATTGACCTCTCAGAGCCTTGCCTGGACCCTTTTTCTCTTGCTTGGCTGGCTCCTCTCACCTCGAACTCAACTTGACCAAAACTGCACTGATTGACTTTCCCTGCAATGGTCCTCTGCCTCCTCTATTTCCTATCCTGGTTAGTGGCACAACCAGACAACCAGGCACCCAAACCAGAAACCTGCGAATCATTCTAGTCTTCTACTGCTTACCCCTTCTATTTAATTGGTGATTAAGTCCCTTTGATCCTATCTTCTAAATATTTGGATTTGGCTTCCTCTTCTCTATCCCTACAACTACTGTCTTAGTTCAGGCCTTCCTCATCTTTCACCTGAAATTATTATTATTGTATTCTAACTAGTGTCCCTATCTCCTAACTAGCTTATCTCCTCCAATCTTTGTATTCTAACTAGTGTCCCTATCTCCTAACTAGCTTATCTCCTCCAATCTTTTCTACACACTGTTGCCAGGGTGACTGTGGTAAGCTGAATAATGGCCCCCTCAAAAGATATCCATGTCCTAATTCCTGGAGCTTGTGACTATTACCTTATATGGAAAAAAGTAGGACTTTGCATATGTGATTAAGTTAAGGATCTTAAGATAGATTATTGAGGTGGGCCCTAAATATAATAACAAGGGTTCTTATAAGAGAGAGGCAGAGGGAGATTGGACACATAGAGAAGAGGAAAAGGCCATGTGACCACGGAGGCAGAAATTGGAGTGATGCAGCCACAAGGCAAGGAATGCCAGCAGCCAGGAGAAGCTGGAAGAGACAAGAAACAGTGTCCCCTAGAGCCTCCTGAGGGATCATGGCCCTGCCAGCACCTTGATTTCATCTCAGTGATACTGGTTTCAGACTTTGAGCTTTCAGAACTGTGAGATAATAAATTTCTGTTGTTTTAAGCCACGTAGTTTGTGGTAATTTTTTACAGCAGCCTCAGGACACTAATACAGTGATCTTTCTGAAGTTCAAACCTATCATACACGGAAAAAAATTATTCTCTTTGTCTCTCAGTCTCTGTCTCTCTCTATATATATTTGAACACACACACAGATGTGCACATCTGTGATAGATAGTCTGGAAGAAAATATACCAAAATGTTAACGGTTATTTCTGCATAGTGGGATTATGATGATTTTTATACTTCTGTGTATTTTTGAATTTTTCCCTCAATAAGCACATATTACTTTTATAATCAGAAAAAACAACATAAGTTATTTTTACAAAAACCCTTCAATGTCTCCCCATCACCTACAGATGAAAGTACAAACTTCTAAGCATGGCACAGGCCCTTCATTATTTGGCCTATGCCTATCTCTCTAGCCTAATTTCCTGTCACTCAGCCTCCTCACTTCTCTTCAGCCATGACAAATTACCTAAAACATAGGTCATTCTGCCTCTGACCCTTTGTACAGTCTCTCTGACTTCAACCTCTTGGTTAAGACCCAATTCAAAGGTGTTCCTTCCTGCGAAGCCATTCCTGATCTACTCAAGCAGGGCTGTGCTACCTTTGAGTTACCACTTTACCTCTAATATGCTGCTATTATTTTATTTGCCTACAGTATTGCAATTGTTTACATTAACATTTCTCTGCTTGTGTTGTGATTACCTTGAGGAGATACACAAATGTACAACAATTTTTCTTTCAATTTACTATTTTAGTTTTCCAATGTAAATAGTTGTGATTAAGTATAAATTCATTAAAATATTGAGTCTATAGTAGCTTTTTTAAAAATTTCTTTCTTTCTTTCTTTTTTTGGTGAGGAAGATTGTCCCTGAGCTAACATCTGTGCCAATCTTCCTCTATTTTGTATATGGGACGCCACCACAGCATGGCTTGATGAGCGGTGTGTAGGTCTGCCCCTGGGATCCCAACCTGCGAACCCCAGGCCACCAAAGCGGAGCGTGCAAACTTAACTACTATGCCACCAGGCCGGCCCCATATAGTAGCTTTTTTGTAACTATGTATTTTTTCACTCAACAGATACAAAAAACCATCATGTGGAAGTCTATAAAATATTTGATATTAAAAAGTCCTCATAGAACTTTATGCATTTATATAGAAAGATAGCTAAAGTATTTTTTAAATGAGAAAGTCATGGCTCAGAAAAGTATGTATAGCTTAATCCTACATGTATAAAAAAAGTATAAACATTCTGTTTGACCAGGACGGTACCAACATAGAAAATAGATGTCCATACTTCCTAAAGCCATCTATAGATTCAATGCAATCCCTATCAAAGTTCCAACAACATTTTTCACAGAAATAGAACAAAGAATCCTAAAATTTATATGGAACAACAAAAGACCCCGAATAGCTAAAGGAATCCTGAGAAAAAAGAACAAAGCTGGAGGTATCACACTCCCTGATTTCAAAATATACTACAAAGCTGTAGTAACCAAAACAGCATGGTACTGGCACAAAAACAGACACACAGATCAATGGAATAGAATCGAAAGCCCAGAAATAAACCCACACATCTATGGACAGCTAATCTTTGACAAAGGAGCCAAGAACATACAATGGGGAAAAGAAAGTCTCTTCAACAAATGGTGTTGGGAAAACTGGATAGCCATATGCAAAAAAATGAAAGTAGACCCTTACCTTACACCATACACAAAAATTAACTCCAAATGGATTAAAGACTTGAATGTAAGACCTGAAACTGTGAAACTTCTAGAAGAAAACATAGGCAGTACGCTCTTCGACATCAGTCTTAGCAACATCTTCTCAAACACCACGTCTGACCGGGCAACAGAAACAATAGAAAAAATAAACAAATGGGACTACATCAAACTAAAAAGCTTCTGCACAGCAAAGGAAACCATCAACAAAACGAAAAGACAACCTAACAATTGGGAGAAGATATTTGCAAACCATACTTCTGATAAGGGCTTAATCTCCAAAATATATAAAGAACTCATGCATCTTACCAACAAAAAAACTACCAACCCAATTAAAAAATGGGCAAAGGACCTGAACAGACATTTCTCCAAAGAAGATATACAGATGGCCAACAGACACATGAAAAGATGTTCAAAATCATTAACTATCAGGGAAATGCAAATCAAAACTACAGTGAGATATCACCTGACGCCCGTCAGAATGGCTATAATTAACAAGACAGGAAACAACATGTGTTGGAGAGGATGTGGAGAGAAGGGAACTCTCATACACTGCTGGTGGGAGTGCAAACTGGTGCAGCCACTATGGAAAACAGTATGGAGATTCCTCAAAAAATCAAGGATAGAACTACCATATGATCCAGCCATCCCACTGCTGGGTATTTATCCAAAGAACTTGAAAACACCAATTTGTAAAGGTACATGCACCCATGTGTTCATTGCAGCGTTATTCACAATAGCCAAGACTTGGAAGCAAGCTAAGTGCCCATCAAGGGAGGAATGGATAAAGAAGCTGTGGTATATATACACAATGGAATACTACTCAGCCATAAGAAACGATGAAATCCAGCCATTTGTGACATCATGGATGGACATTGAGGGTATAATGCAAAGTGAAATAAGTCAGAGGGAGAAGGTCAAATACCGTACGATTTCCTTGATTAAGTAGTAGATAATAACAACAATAAACAAACACATATGGACAGAGATTGGATTGGTGGTTACCAGAGGGGAAGGGGGGAGGGAGGAGGGTGAAAGGGATAATTCGGTACATGTGTGTGGTGATGGGTTGTAATTAGTATTTTGGTGGTGAACATGATGTAATCTATGCAGAAATAGAAGTACAATGATGTACACCTGAAATTTTTACAATGTTATAAACCAATGTTACTGCAATAAACAAAAAATTAAAAATAAATAAATAAATTAATTAATTAAAAAAAAAAAGAAAGTGGTCATAATTGTAACCATTGAGATGAGTAGAGGGAGAGACTTTTTATACTCTTGGGTATTGTTTGATTTTTTTTTCCCATGAACAGAAAAAAATGTCTTTTTCAGAATAGAGGTAATATTTCTCTTTTCATAATAGAAGTGTTATTTATTCTCAAAAAGTTTGGGAACCATTGGTCTAGATATGTTCAATATGGTAGCCACTAACCATATGTGACTATTTAGCTAATTAAAATGAAATGGAATTAATAATTCAATTCCTCAATTGCACTAGTCATTGTTCAAGCCCTGAATGGTCACATATGACCAGTAGCTACTGTACTGAACAGAGCAAATATAGACCATTATTAATCATTACAGAAGGTTCTATTGGACAGTGCAGGTCTAGATCACTGTGTCCCACATAAGGCAGTGCCAATTTGTACATTCTGAAACCCTGAGTGTGAATTAGTTAATTAGTAGGAATTGACTACAAACACCTATCAGTTGAGCCTTGTAGCCCCTGATTAACCACAGGGCTAGTTAGGCAACACTGAAAAATGAAGGTGATTACCTGATTGGCATCCTATGGAATATAAAATCAGTCTCTTCTGGAGGCCTATGAGGTATCCATGGCAATGATGACACCTGTTGAATCTCTCTGTAAATCTCAGGAACAATAGTGGTGTTTGGACTGCTGGGTTCCCCTGTTACCATGGAAATAAGGGTGCTGTTTACAATCCTGTGTAATCACAGACACTAAGGTAGTGAGTCCCCCTCGCCTCCCCCATCCATTTCTATAACCATAACCATAACCATAACCATAACCATTACTGATGACTATTTCAGCTTCACTTCATGAGCAGACCTGGCAGCAGGAGGAGCAACTAGAAATCTGATTAAGTATGGAGTGTCAAAGTGCAAGCCCTAATGAGGA
The DNA here is from genome assembly GCF_020826845.1 of Diceros bicornis minor. NCBI lineage: Eukaryota > Metazoa > Chordata > Mammalia > Perissodactyla > Rhinocerotidae > Diceros > Diceros bicornis. The sequence goes on from NC_080781.1 coordinate 64,562,500, forward strand.
AGTGTGAAAAAAGAAACATGGCGGGGCATTTTTTTCAGTAGGAAAAGGCAAGACCTACTACACTGAATACAATGACATTGTTCATCTTGCTTCTTGCACAGGCGCAGTGCAGGAATTCTCAGAGCACGCCTACGCGCACATTTTTCTCCCCTTCTCTCTTTCCACTTTCCTTTCTTTCCCTCTTTTCCCCTCTCCTTTCCCCCTCCCATCATTTGGTCTTTCAGTCTTGCAGTTAGTCCGTTTACGTCTCCCCTTCCCACCCTCCACCTCCTCCCTACCTTTATCCCCCCTCCCCCCTTCCTTTTGGGTCTCAAGCGAACGCAACTTGTGCATGCGCATTAGGTACAAAGCCTCCCTCTTTGTCCCCATCTGTCGTTCACACGAACTCCAGTCTTTCGCAGTCGGTAGCCAATAGGATCGAAGAAATGGCGGAAAAATGATTCCGCCTCTGGAGATAAACCTTGATTGGCAGGTCAGATAACCAATCGAGAACGCCACTTTGTACCCCTTGGGAGGCGCCGAGCTCCGTCGTCTCGTTTCCGGCGGTCGCGCGCTCTTTTCTCGGGACGGTAGAGGCCGTGTAGCGTCGCCGTTACTCTGAGGAGAAAACAGTCGGTAGAGGGTGAGTTTGGGGACGACTTAGTTCTTGTTTGAGAGGGGAGTAGGATTTCTCGCGACAGTTGGCGAAGGAAGAGGCTAGGGCGAGGCTAGGTTTGGAGGGAGGTTGGCCGTTCCTTAGGAGGTCCCTTGAGGCCTTGTCCCCGCCGCCACACGGCCTCCTCAGCCCACCCGCGGGGGCCCATCGCTCTCAACTCGCCTCGCCTCCGGCTTTCGTTTCCTTCCCCGCCCCGTTTCTTTGTGCGACTCGTCTTGGAATCTGAGCTGTCAGTAAGTTCCCCGGCTCTTAAGGCGCCCTGGGCCTGAGGGCGTGGGGTCTATTATCCGCGAGCCCTGAAGTCGCGGCTAGAGGAGGAGGAGGCGCTTTGTCGGGCGCTCCTCCTGTCGGCCTCGCGAGGCTATTAATTCACAATGGGAAAGTGGGGCCCCCGGAGCGATATTTCTTTGTCAAAACTCTTAGCTGGGAAGTTCATCTGCTTGTCTGGACCCCGCCGCTTTCCGAGTCAGGTTCCTGTAGGCCCTTTTTTTACTCTTGTTGCCTAGCCACTCTACCGATTTTTAACATCACTTTTTAAAATGAAAATTTTATGGATTTCTTATCGGGTGTTTTCCACTTGGAGAAACTATCGTAAGCTGACACTATTCTTTGTGTTCTTAACAGAGAAGTCGAGGTTAGTGAGGACTGGGAGGCACTTTGCTGTCTTCAATCTAAGTTGAGGTAGGTGTAGGGGGTAGGGTTGCCAGATAAAATACAAGACGTCCCGTTCAATTTGAATTTCACACAAATTATTTTTTAGTATACATTGCAAGGGATTTATACTAAAAACAATTCATTTTTTAGTCTGAAATTGAAATTGAACTGTATGCTGTGTAGTTTTATTTGATAAATTTGGCAACTCTGGTGTGAGGGGCACTGGCTAGATTTATACTATGTCTTTGTCCAACTTCCTTGTTATTAAATGAAAGGGCCTAAGAAGCTCTTAGAGAAGGACCTTTCCATGTCAGTGTGTTCTACAGCTTTCAGGCTGGTCCACATCTAGGCGGCCATCTCACCCGAGTAGCTTTTTACCAGATTTTCCCCATAGTTTCCACTTAAAAAGTTGATCCTTTTCCTGAAAATTGAGGGGATGTTTATTTAGATTTCAGATATGTGTGATGTAGTGTTTGATCCTGTACCTAAACATTTGTGCAACTGTATCATGCACAATAGCCCCAATCTTTCTAAACCAGCAGTAGATATTTTCTCTCAAGAGTCCTTCGTCAGAGTTAGTCTTTACCACAGATAAGTAGACAGAAATCCTTGCTGCTGATCTTTGTGCTTTGTTCTCTTCTCAGAGGTCCAATGGTTAGAGGTTGGTGAATTTATTACTCAAGAGATTTCTGCACATATTTCCAAATTATATTGGTGGTCATCATCAGAAGTAAGTGATAGAGACAGTACTTACTGAGTACTTGCCACTTTGTGGGCACTGTTTTAGGTGATTTATACAATGTTAATTTAGTCTTCACCATTGAGTGCCTGCTTGGGAAAAAATAAACTGAAGGGAAAGATTATAAAGATTAGCATTATGCAGACATTTATTCAAAAACACAAAGGTAGGCAATTTGGTTATAAAAAATGATTTTTGCAGAAAGAATCCAGAAGAGCGGAGGAAGAATGTAATTGATGACATTTGTCTAACTGGAGCACCCACCATATGTAGAAATAGGGGTAGGGGTTGCCAGCAGGAACAAATGCCTTCTGTGTACATGATCTCATTTGGTCCTTAAAATAACCGACCCTGTGGGGGTAGATATTGTTACCCCCCCCATCTTGCAAGTGAGGAAACCGAGGCTCAGAAGTTAGGTGACATGGCTAGTAAGTTTGTTAGACTCTAAACTCTGAAACCAAGGTGAGTTTGATTACAAAGCTTGTACCATAGTGATGAGTATGAGCTTTGAGTTCAACAGCCCTGAGTTCCATTCCATGCTCTATCACACTTGTGTGACCTTAGATGGGCATCAGTTTTCTTATCCAGAAGAATAACAGTTGTGAGCACTAAATGAGATAATGCAGACTTAACACAGTGCCTAGCATATAATGGTTGATAAATATCTGGTATTATCATCTTAACTACCAGGCTACACTTTACACTTTCTAAAACCAAAAATAACCTCCCTTGAAGTAATCTTACATGGTTTAGAACATCCTAGCACTTTATCCTCAAGGTGGTACATCATTTCTGCTAAGGAGTTGTAAAATGGCCTTTTTGAAATGGAGTGATGAGGTGTGGTTAAGATGTACATATAGAGTTTTTAATATTTCAGTTTTGAATAGATCTCTATAAGGATTTCTATTAACATGTAAATATAAATTCTGGATTCCTGAATGGGATGCAAAGTACTGAGACTGGGGCCACTGACTCGTAAATTAAAGGCTGGAGAAAAAATAAGAAGTTCCTTGGATTCTAGCCAGAGGTAAGGAGGTAAGAAGATTTCTAGTTGGAGAAATGGCTGTGAAGATAATTCAAGTTTCTTCTCTAGGCCACTCTGCCGTCAGGGGAAGGGAGGTGTTGAATACCTGGGACTCAAATAGGAAAAGATCTGATTGTAATGTTCACCTTAACCCGTCCCCAACTGTTGCTGGGGTAGACTTCAAATTTTATGTTTTAATTTCCTACTTTTATGTCTTATTTTTAAAAACATGATTTCCTTTCTTTTTTCTTTCCTTGTTTTTTTTTTTTAGGTATCCCATTTGCTGTGAAACTGCTACACCTATTTGTGGTGTTTAAAGTTAGAATTTTTTGAGAAAACAGTGCTGCACTATGTGGCAAGAGTCACAAAGATAGATTCAGTTATTCTATTTTATAAAATGTTCCCTAAGGAAATAACCTAAATGTTACTCATAGTAGGGAGTAGTTTAGTAAATTAGTGTATATCTAGATGGACTTTATGTAGCCCTTAAAAATTTTAATTATGTTCACACTATAGAAATGAGGAAAAGCTGAATATACAATGGTGCATTATGATTGTGGTTACTGAAATGATAATGTATGTTTTGGAAGGTTAATAAGCAAAAATGGAAATTATGGGAGGAATATTTATTCATGGATGTGCCCCAAGATTTAGCTATGAGCATTGTTGGTGATGGTAAAAAATTAGAAACAACTGAAGTACCAACACAATAGGGGCTTGGTTGACAGCTCAATACTGTGTCCATTAACAATGTAGATTTAGTGACATGAAAGCTGTTCATCATGTATCATAAAGTAGAAAAGGCAGGTTACAAAATAGTTCTTATAATATCCCATTTAGACTACATATAAATATATAAATCAATGATTGGAAGTGTATACCAAAATATTAACAGTGACTAAATTTTAATGGTGAGTCTTTGTTTTTTTATTTTATTTTATTTTTTTATTTCTAAGTTTTCTATATTAAAGATTCTATATTATATTGCTATATTACAAATATTATATCTATAAATATTCTATATTATATTTCTGTATTTTGTAATAGGTACCTTATTAATGAGAAACATAAGATTGATGAAATTATATAAATGAGAAAATTCAAGCTTTGGCTTAAATGTCAACTTTCCAGTGAACCTTACCTCAGAGCTCTTTTTAAAATTGTAGTCCCTCCCCTTCCACTCCCTATCCACTTTGCTCCCCCTCTTCTTTATTTTCCCATAGCGCTTACGTCTTCTTAAGTACTATGTGGAGGCAAGAATCTTTGCTTTGCTCATTGGTGCATCCCAAGCACCTAGAATAGTGCCTAGCAAATAGTAAGCATTCAGTGAATATTTGTTGAATGAATTAGTAAAAAAAATTAGTAAAAATATTATCAATAACGTACAAGCAGGACAGTTTTCATTTTTGCCTTTCTGTTCCTTGTCTGCATTCATGTGTTTTTTCCAAAACCCTTTCCCTCTTAAAGCATCAAACGTTTTTCATGTTTACGTGGTCTTCATAATTTTTAATGCTATGTAACATCCCATTGTATAGATGTACTATAATTTATTAAAAACCATGCCCCTGGTTTTGGGTATTTAAATCATTCTTATTGTTTTGTTACCATAAAGGCCATTACAGTGACTATTTCATGGACATAGTTTTTAAATTTTAAAATTATGGTCTTAGGATAAATTTGTAGGAGTAGAATTCCTGAGTTAAAGAATATGAACCATCTTGATAGCTCTTGTTACCTATTGTCTTATGAAACAACTTTTGGATACAGAATTTGATAATTGCATTGATGTTTTCAGTTTTGGTGGGATATGATATAAAATATATTAGGGGGCCAGCCCCATGGCTTATTAAGTGCGCGCGCTCCGCTGCTGGCGGCCCGGGTTCGGATCCCGGGCGCGCACCGACGCACTGCTTCTCCGGCCATGATGAGGCCGCGTCCCACGTACAGCAACTAGAAGGATGTGCAGCTGTGACATACAACTATCTACTGGGGCTTTGGGGGGAAAAATAAATAAATAAAATCTTTAAAAAAATGTATTAGGAAAGTTTTTATACACATAAAGGTATTCTCTTTTTTTTTTATAATTTTATTTATTTTTTCCCCCAAAGCCCCAGTAGATAGTTGTATGTCATAGCTGCACATCCTTCTAGTTGCTGTACGTGGGACGCGGCCTCATCATGGCCGGAGAAGCAGTGCGTCGGTGCGTGCCCGGGATCCGAACCCGGGCCGCCAGCAGCAGAGCGCGCGCACTTAACCGCTAAGCCACGGGGCCGGCCCTAGAGGTATTCTCATATGCCCATTATCCCCAAATCAATAGTTATCAAGCCTTGGTCACATTTTATCTGAGGTATATAATTTTCTCTATTTTAAAGGAATCGTATAAAGATAACAATACTGTATTCATGAAAAGGTCCTTTTCTGCATCTTTCTTTCTGCTAAATTCTGACTAGAGGTTCTTATGTTTAGGGGAAAGGATTTAGGATTGACTTTACCCTTTTATTTCATTTACTGGAGAACTCTCCTTGGATGAGGAAGACTATGCTCAGCTTGTTAACTTGATCAATTAGAAAATTTCCATTTTAAAACTGTCAATTTTTGAATTCAGTCTGGATTGTACCAGGAATTTTCATTTTGTTTTCTTTTAATCATATATTGATTTTTAAATGAAAGAATTTAACATTTTATGATTGTATATTCATCTTTTTGTATTTGCTGCTTTTATTGCTTTGGTAGTTGTTTATCTTTCCATTGTGATTAATAACAATATTTACTGAGTGCTTACTATATGCCACTACTGAAGTAGTATTTTCACATTTTATTAATCCTCATAGCCACCTTGAGAAGTAGGTATTTTTATTATCCCCTTTATAATAGTTTAAGAAACCAGTGCAGAAGTAATTAACTAAGTAGTACATAGCTAGTAAGTAAGCATTAGGACCATGCTTCAAACCTAAGGATGTCTAACTCTACAGCCCATATTTTTCTTGGTATTCATTCCACAGTATGTACTGCAGGCTAGGACTGTGCACAGTGCAAGAGAAGAACAAGACTTATTAGTCCTTGTCCTTGTGATAACTAGAATCTGTTTCAATCATTGTGTTTTTAAAATATGTTTTAATATTATGATAGGGCTATTATGGGGGGGTAGTTCTTTTGGGAAAGTACTTTCCTCTTAATATATAGAATTACTGAACTGGAAGGTTTCTCAGGTCATTCTAGTGCAAGCTGTTCTCATTTAGTACTTGTCTAGTTTTTATGTGCAACATAATTGCTAATGTCTGATTGTTTTCAGATTTTTGAATTACACTCCTTTGCCATACTTGTTGAAAATAACCAATTGTTTGGATCTAGCAAAAGCCAGGATACCAAGGGTGATCAATGACACATAAGTCATCAGGAAGGTGATTGCATTCTTAGCACTCACTGAATATATTTGACAGTCCACATTTTCTTTTTAGGGTGCAGAAATGCAGAGCAATAAAACCTTTAACTTGGAGAAGCAAAACCATACTCCAAGGAAGCATCATCAGCATCACCACCAGCAGCACCACCAGCAGCAACAGCAGCAGCCACCGCCACCACCAATACCTGCAAATGGTCAACAAGCCAGCAGCCAAAGTGGGTACATACTAGATAATGGGGTAGAAATAGGTTCCCTTTTGGGAATGGTTTCTTGGTTTTTAGATTAGTCTCTTGGGATTATAAAGGAATAGGTCTTTGTGGCACACCTTTGTTCTTCTTTTGGCTATTTACCTCTTAATACTTATTAGGATAGCAAAAGTCTGATTCTCTGAAACAAAGAGCAGATAAGTTGTAGGATAGCAGCTGAGTACAGGTTGCTTTGTTCTTTTGGCACATTCTACTGCTAAAGAGATATCTGCTCAGAGTTTAGTTCTTAGAGGTCATCATCAGATGACGTAGTTAGCGAGAACATAGAACAAGTCTTTAAGACTTAATGGAGAAGAAGTCTGGTACCGAGTATTATACTTGTAGCCTGGGGCCTGTGCCAGCCCATTTTAAATTAGAGTAAGAAGTCTTTAAAGGTATATTCTCATTCATTAAGCAAACTTTGAGCACCTGTTGTGTGTCTCTAAGACTAGAACCAACTTCAACCCTCTTTATTTCCAGAGGTTCCTACAAATAATTCTCTTTCCTAACTCATTTCTTTTCATTCCATTACCCCAAGCCTGAAATGGCTAAGATTATGAAGATTGGTGAGAGATTGGGAAAATGGAGCAGTTGTGTTTTAAATTTAAAAATCTGATCCCTTCTGACATAGGACTCCTTGACTTGCTTAATTTTCTCTTTGGCCAAAGCTCCTGTATTGTCTTTCTTTCTCTGACTTAGTCCAGGTTGGCTTCTGGCCCATAGTAGAGCTGTTGAGAAGTCCCCCCCAGATCTGTGCATACTGCTTTCACATTCTAAGGTGCAGTTTACTGATAAGTGGTTAGGGGATAGATTGCACTGGGAAATGGTGTTTGACTTCTTTACAGCAATTAGGTTTCCTAATCTAGCAGCAATTATAGCTCTTTGAGAATGTGACTATAAATCTCTTTCCCCAGTCTTTTGAGTGACTGTGTGTCTTCTCTCAGATGAAGGCTTGACTATTGACCTGAAGAATTTTAGGAAACCAGGAGAGAAGACCTTCACCCAACGTAGCCGGCTCTTTGTGGGCAATCTTCCTCCTGACATCACTGAGGAGGAAATGAGGAAACTATTTGAGAAATATGGGAAGGCAGGCGAAGTCTTCATTCATAAGGATAAGGGCTTTGGCTTTATCCGCTTGGTGAGCAACCGTGGGCTTTTAGAGCACGTGCTCTAAAAGGTGGGGAAGCTGGGGGATAATGGATATGGAAAACTAGGCAGTGGAAATAATTCTCAGATGGTCTGTTTGTTAAAAGCTTGTAGCTATACTTGGTGGAACAGAACAAAAAATGCAGATTTTATTTTTATTTTTCCTCTTGGTTTTTTGTTTTGTTTCAAGGACAACATAGGTTTATTTTCCTAGGATACTGGGGCTAAAGTATGCCCTTTGGAACTTTTTTTTTTTTAGTTGGGAAATTTCAAACGTGCAAAAGTAGACAGAATAGTATAATGAACCTGCACATACTCATTGCCCGGCTTCAATAAATATCATTTCATAGTTAATCTTGTTTTATCTGTACCCTTTCCCTATTTCCCTACCTACCCTCCCATAAATATTTTAGTATGTTTGATTTTTTTTCCAGAAAAAATGAAAAAGGTTTTTATTTTAGTAATGATCAAAGTTTATATAGTTTATTTCCAAAGCCCTTACACATATATTGTCTCACTTAAAACTCTTCAAACCATGAGGGGACAGTTTTATTTATATCTATTTTTTTAATTTAATTGTGATAAAATTTATCATCTTAACCATTTTTAAGTATAGATCTTTTTTTTAAATCTGCTTTGATTTAGGAAACATGTTTTAAAGTGTTTGGCGGGAAACTTTTCTAGGCCTTATCTATCTCTATAAATGAAGAACACAATGTGCTAGCGAGATCACTTGATGTGGTGGTTAGAACTAGTTTTCATTCCAGACTTAGCACTAGCTCAAGACTATATAGGCAAATCATTTTCTCTGGGACTCAGATTCCTCTCTAGTAATATGAAGGGGGTCCCATCAAGGTCTGTGGTTCTAAAGAGGCCTCTTGGAGGGCATAAGCGATTCTGGTTCAACTTGTATACAGCTAGCTAAAATTAAACTATTCTGGCTGCTGAATTGTAAGGGTAGGTTTTAGGCTGGTCATTGTTGTCCAGATGATCTGTTACCACTTGGAATAACCTGTGATACTGATGACCATGTAAGCGATATTAACTTCTAGAATTTCCAATTGATTTATTGCAAGGCTGTCAGAGCAGTTAGGCTAACCGAAGAGTTATCTGAAACACACAAATTCCATTCTTCCAGTTTTATCCATGTTTCTTTGTATGCATGTTGCCAAGGTTTTTTGGAGACATTTTATATTGAGCTATGTTACTTTAGACTCTTGATGGTTGTGCAGGTAGTCTTTGTCAAACTGAGTTATTCTAACTTTTCTCTGCTTCTTAGGAAACACGAACCCTAGCGGAGATTGCCAAAGTGGAGCTGGACAACATGCCACTCCGTGGAAAGCAGCTACGTGTGCGCTTTGCCTGCCACAGTGCATCCCTTACGGTCCGAAACCTTCCTCAGTATGTGTCCAACGAACTGCTGGAGGAAGCCTTTTCTGTGTTCGGCCAGGTGGAGAGGGCTGTAGTCATTGTGGATGATCGAGGAAGGCCCTCGGGAAAAGGCATTGTTGAATTCTCAGGGAAGCCAGCTGCTCGGAAAGCTCTGGACAGATGCAGTGAAGGCTCCTTCCTGCTAACCACGTGAGTGAGAGATCGTTTTCAGAAATAGACCTTAGATTGCCACTTCCTTCTGTGGTCTAGGAAGTTAGCCTCTAGGAACCATATTTCTGTGTTTATTTAAAAATTTTTGATACTGATTCAGCTTCCTAGTAGGGTTTTCAGTGTAATCTTAAATTAATGGAAATGGTATGAGGATTAAGAAATAAACCTTTTCAGTTGTCAGTAGGTTGTCATTTAATCAGTGTTAAATCTTCCCTTACTTTGAAGTGTTAGAACTCTGAAAAGTTGTTTTATGCATGCAGCATCTCTCTTAGCATTTACCCCAAGTCGTCTGGAGTTCTGTAGATACTGGGTATTTAGGCTGTACTTAAGTACCATATCTGTCTACGTTGAATATCTTTTTTAAGGCTGTATGCAGAGATCTGAGGCCTGACTCCATGCTGTCAACCCCAGATTCCACATAATGCCATTAAAAGGACTTGGTTACTTGGGGCTGGATGTAAAAACCCCTTCAGAAGTATGTTTAATTGTCCAGTCCTGACCCCTCACTAGTTCATTGTGCCAGTGGCAGATGTAGAGAGGAAGTCTAGTGTGGAGTATAATTAATTAACACTGAGCTTTTTTTTTTCTTTCTCCCAGATTTCCTCGGCCTGTGACTGTGGAGCCCATGGACCAGTTAGATGATGAAGAGGGACTTCCAGAGAAGCTAGTTATAAAGAACCAGCAATTTCACAAGTATGTGGTCCTGACAGATTCCTTGCTAGATGTTTGCCTATTCTTAAGGAAGCTTGTAAAGGGATATGTAAAAGAGACAGGTTTTTACTATATGTGCTCACTGGCAGCCATTATCTTAGCCCTTAGGAGGAATGCAATGCTTATTAGTTGGGGGGATCTTGGACCAAGTTTTAGTAAACTAGGAACCTTGTCTGTAGGGAACGAGAGCAGCCACCCAGATTTGCACAGCCTGGCTCCTTTGAGTATGAGTATGCCATGCGCTGGAAAGCACTCATTGAGATGGAGAAGCAGCAGCAGGACCAAGTGGACCGCAACATCAAAGAAGCACGTGAGAAGCTGGAGATGGAGATGGAGGCTGCTCGCCATGAGCACCAGGTCATGCTAATGAGGCAGGGTGAGTATAGCCCTATAAGTCTTAAAACTAGAAGAAGGAGAAAATAACTTTAGTCAGGAGTCTTTGTATCAATCAGTAGAGAAAGGCCTAAACCTCTACTTTTATTCTCTTAAATGTTTTGTTGATCTTGGTAGGCAGATGAGCTTGGAGATGTGGCAGAGAATACTGGATTCTGTGGAGAAGGAAATAATAGGTTTGACTTCATTTTTGGAATCTGGATACCTTGGATGGCCACTCAGGGATTATATATCCCCTTTGGTTTCTGGATCTTTATGGAAAATTATTGGCCCTATATGAGGAGAATGAAAAATACTCTTAAATCAGTCTGTTGTTTTTCTAGATTTGATGAGGCGTCAAGAAGAGCTTCGGAGGATGGAAGAACTGCACAACCAAGAAGTGCAAAAACGAAAGCAACTGGAGCTCAGGTAACTTTTCTCAAACCCTTTTTCTCTGACAGCTCTAAAAGATAATGTCTCACTCCTGCTTCCTACCACTATGCTCCCTCGTGCATTTGTAAATATGTTGGCACATATTTCCTGGCTGCTTCTCAAGTTCTCTCTTTGGATGAGAGAGGTTTCAGCTGCCCATGGTTCTAAGAATTACCCAGGATTGCACTAAAGAGGAAGCAGCTGAGTGCTGGTCTCAGGAGGCTCCTTTGGGAAAGAACTTGATTCCCTGAAGGACACATTTGGGTTGCTTTGGGGCTGGGCACATTTAACAGTGAGTTTCCTGGAGAGCTGTGCTAGTTTTCAGTAGGCTCTTGATCTTGGCTGAGTCCCCTATTAAGATAATCTGCTCAAGTTCTGGAAGGCCTCTGCTTAAATACCTTGGTGACTCTCTAGGCAGGAAGAGGAGCGCAGGCGCCGTGAGGAAGAGATGCGGCGACAACAGGAAGAAATGATGCGGCGACAGCAGGAAGGATTCAAGGGAACCTTCCCTGATGCGGTATATCTCTCATGTGCCCATGATATATCAGGCCAGTCATAATGGGACAAACCCACCATGAATTGTCCACTAGGACTATAAAACACACCAGGTTATGACCAATTTTTCCATTCTATGAAACTCCTTTTAGAAAGAAGAATTCATAGGAAGGAAAGGTAAGGTTTGAAGGGGAGCTCTTGCCTCACAGGCGATTTAGGATGAAAAGCTGGGACCAGTGTATGCTGTTTAAACTCAGTGACTGTAGGATGAGATATATTCAGTCTTGTAGCAGCCTTGACTAGTCTTCTGATGTCCTGGCAGTTGTACAGGTTGGAGCCCTGGAAATCAACTATCTCTTCCCCTTTCCTTTCACCTCTCCTTCTGTTCCTAATAGGAGGCTCTGACCTTGAACTCACTGCACAACTAGCAAGGAGCTGTTGTCAGTGTTCTCAGCTTGGTCTCAGTGCACTTCGGATGTGTTATCACTGTCTGCTTCCCTTAGTGTGTGGTCCTCGATGGATTGTGGTAGAATGCAGTGTTGTCTTGGACTCTCTTGAGTGTTTTTTGTTTTTCAGAGAGAGCAGGAGATACGGATGGGCCAAATGGCTATGGGAGGTAAGGACTTAGGAGGTTAATGGCTCTGATTTCTTTTTTTGTCTCATCTCTTTTGAACTGTGTGGCTTCTACTTAGTCCAGGCTTAAGGGGCTGACATTTCCAGGAGCATTGTTTTTGGAGGGTAACATGTCTTAGCCCAGAGGTCTTACTGAATTGTTTCCTTTGGCACAGAAAGAGACTGAATCTCTGTCTCCTGTACTGATCACACTACTCTGCTTTAGGTGCCATGGGCATAAACAACAGAGGCGCCATGCCCCCTGCTCCTGTGCCAGCTGGTACCCCCGGCTCCTCCAGGACCTGCCACTATGATGCCAGATGGAACTTTGGGATTGGTAATAATCTGCAGGGTCCTACAGTAACTAAATGGTGATAGGAAGAGAAAGGACTTGGCCTTCACAGTCCCTGGGCCTGCCATGATTTTGCTTCAGATAATCAGTCTTTAGGACCACTGTTATCCATTAAATGTAACCTCAAGATCTTTATTTTTGAATCTTGAGCAAACCCAGTCTCAAACTATACTTTATCAGGAGTTAAGCAAATGCCTCTGTCTGACTGGCCAGTCTGATTGACTGTTTACTTGCTACCCTGGGTGAACCGGTTCTTTTTGGGAGGGAGACAATGAAGGCTAGGCATTATCACATAAAATAGATGTGAATCCAAAAGGCTTTATGGCTCCTACAATCCTGAGGTGGTTTTAGTTCTAGTGTCAAAATGTTAAAACTGGATGGGCTTAAGGTTGCTGAAGAGTGATGGTCTGCACTTGTCCATATACCTAGTTCAGGAAAAAGGACTTGGCTGTAACTTATCCACCCTAGGAATTGAGTATGTAATATTGCTTGGCCAGTAGGAATAGGGATAAAAAGTTAAAGATAGGATGGTTGGGGGGGGTTCCATAATTCAGGCAACCTTCCTTTCAGGAGTATCCGCTAGAGTTCTAAGCAGGTTTGGTCACCCCTAGCACCAGGAGCCTTGAATAGTTGAGTGGAATTGGTCTCCACGGGAGGGACTAGAGGTGGGTGGGAAGCTTAGGACATAGATTCTATTGTAACATTGCTCTCTTTTTCTCTTTAAGACCCCACCAACAACTGAACGCTTTGGCCAAGCTGCTACAATGGAAGGAATTGGGGCAATTGGTGGAACCCCTCCTGCATTCAACCGTGCAGCTCCTGGGGCTGAATTTGCTCCAAACAAACGTCGCCGATACTAATAAAATTGCAGCGTCTAGTTTCCCAAAACCCTTAAAAGAAGGACCCTTTTTGGACTAGCCAGAATTCTACCCTGGAAAAGTGTTAGGGATTCCTCCCAATAGTTAGGTCTTCCCTGCCTGTACTACTTACTCTAGGGACTATGCTGGAGACAGGGCAAGGGAGGGGCGATATTTAACAAATCAGTTCTGTGGTATTTCGTTTAACTAATCAATTCTGTGTGGTGCATTCCTGAAGTCTCCAGTGATTGTTAAGGGCCTGGGGGGAAGCCATGGCAAAATGGATCCAGTTAGAGCCCCCATTAATCTTAACCATTCCATTCTTTGTCCATCCTGTTTTATTTGCTTTCTCATTCTTACACCCTCCAACGCCAGAGACACTGCCACATATACCACAAAAATCAAACATCCCCCCAATGACCTTAGCCCCATCGCTCCATTCACTCCCAGGTGGGAATTCAGGCAAATGTCCGCAGAGGTCACAGACAACATGCATACGGTTCTGTTATAGCCCATATATTACCCCTTCATGTCCTAAGGAAGACATTTTCTCTTAGTGATTTTCATTTTAGTATACCTTTTAAAAAATCTTGTGTTAACTTGCCTCCATCTTTTTCTTGGGTAAGGACAACCCAGGAATGGCCCTTTTGTGTCTGATGTTGCTGTTCACAGCTTTTCTTGATAGGCCTAGTACAATCTTGGGAACAGGGTTGCTGTATACTGAAGGTCAGACAGTAACTCTTACCCTTGCCTATCTTAGGTAGTTATGCTGTGCATTTTTTATTGGTGTACCATGTTTGATTTGTCCCTGATACCTTTGGAGTTTTTCTGAAAAATGGAGCAGTAATGCAGCATCAACTTATTAAAATACATTTTAAGCCTTTTAATTTTCTGTGCTATTTTTGAAGGGGAAGGGAGGGAGGGGAGTTCTATCTCAGAAAATGAGCACTAGGCTCTATAAGGATAATCTCATATGACCTTTTGCTTAAAGTATTCATCTAGGCAAACACGGGGAGGTTGGGTGCCTACTGTGACTAAAGTGGGTGACAAAGGTCGGTGGCTATTCGCGGTATGCAGAAGTAATGATGGGAGGAAAGCTGCTTTGAAAGAGAAAGAAAGTGGGCTGGAGGAAATGGGGTACCCTCATTGAGCTGGGAGAGGTCTCAAAATTGGTATTGGTTTCTGAGCAGCTGCTGGTCAGAGGCTTGGAATTGGCATGGTAAATCTAAAACGGTCTTAGCAGTAGTAAGCTGACCTCACCCAAGTTCTCAGCCCTACTCAGCCTGATCCTTTTTTCTTGAGCCTCAGAGCTAAAATGCTCCTGAGCTCTTTCCTATTGGCTGGGAAGACCAGTTGAAGTTCCCTTGCCCATGTTAGGAGGTATACGCCTCCTGAACTAAAGATAGAAACAGCTGGCCCTTCCAGGCAGCTAAAAGCCTCCAGACTAAGAGGTGTTCCCCACCCGGCAGCCACACTCCTTGCAATACCCTTTTCAGTAATTCTACCAACACCTCCATGTCTCTACTCTGCCATAACAAAGGCTGTGGGCAGCACTTTGACCCCAGTACCAACTTTCCTGGTGAGTAATCCTAACCTTGCCTGGGGGCTCGGTGTGTGCTGGGGGAGTGGTCAGCTGTGAGCGGTCTGTGAAAGGAACAGAAAAAGAAATTTAGTTTTCCTGCCCAATTTTCATTCATCTGGGTGATCTTCAGGCGTCACTGATTTTGTTTTTACAAAAGTATATACTTCCTGGGGAAGAGGTAAGAAGTGATATTCAGTGTGGTTACCTTTCCTTCCTTGATCCTTCTGGTATCCACAGATTCCTGTTGCCATCACCCTGGGGTCCCAATCTTCCATGATGCACTTAAGGTGAGGAGCAGGCGAGGGGGAAGAGCAAGGGCATGTCCCAAAGGAAATGTACCCAGGAATCTAAGCTGATCTGGGTCTCTTGTTATCAGGGTTGGTCCTGCTGCCGGAAGCGAACTGTAGATTTCTCTGAGTTCTTAAACATTAAGGTAAATTATTTACTTCCTTGGATTCTGCCCCTAATAGAAGGATTCTATCCCTAATCCTTCTCTCCTTATCTGTACTAGGGCTGTACTGTGGGACCACACTGTGCTGAGAAGCTCCCTGAGGCCCCTCAACCTGAGGGCCCTGCCACAAGCAGTTCACTTCAGGAGCAAAAACCTCTGAATATGATTCCAAAGTCAGCAGAGACTTTGCGCCACGAGAGGCCCAAGTAAAGAGGAGGAGGTCCCTGGGTTTTTCCTACCTTCATGGAGTGATTAATGGGTCACTGGGGTATGGGAGCTAGGGAGTAGAGATGTGAGGAGGGTCAGGTGTCAGGGCTTGGTATATATTTTGTGCCTTAGGGGAAATTTGTGTCCGGAAATAATGTCCTTTGCTCTAAGGTGGTATGGGGTGAGGGGATAGGTATTTTGAGTTAACAGAGTAGACAGCCCCTCACGGATATATACTTAGTTATAACACAAGGGGATTGCTGAAAATGACTTGATTTCTTCTTTTTGGAAAAGAGCTTTAAAATAAGTTTTACATCAAGAAAAGGATGTGGTACATTGGCAGCCAGGAGGCTGCAAAGAAGAATAAGTTAAATTTGAGGAAATAGTATGAGCAACAGAAGAAAGTCATATTAGGTCTACAATTAGATGAAGAGGAAGAGGAAATGATACCGTTCTGCAGAGAAATGTGGTTAGACGTAGAGCAACTGAGTAGATGGGCAAGAGAAGACCTGGGGATTTCCCCAGGGTTCAGGGATTTGGGATGTCCACAGAGAAGAAAATTGGCAATGGGATTGCTACCCAACTTCTCCAACCCTGCCCCCACTTTCACCAGACTTCTTCGACTCCATTACTACTGGTGGGAATGTTGGAGCTGTCAATCATAGTTAATGTGTCAGAACTAAATCACCCCACTCATACTCCCTAGGTCAGAGTTGCTACCAAAGCTGCTTCCACTAAATATATCCCAAGCCTTGGAAATGGCATTGGAACAGAAGGAATTAGACCAGCAACCTGGAGCAGGTAAGTGGGTCCTTAGTAAGACAGGCTTTGCAGAGTGGAATTTAGTGAATGTGGCAGTTGGGTGAAGGGAATGGATAGGTTCCTGACTCTGTTTCCCTTGCCCAGGACTCGACAGTAGTCTGATCCAGACTGGTTCCAGCTGCCAGAACCCAGGATGTGATGCTGTGAGTGAGAGTTTGGGGGGAGGGGGGCGGAGGCAAGCATGTGGCTGAGAGATGCTACAACTGAGGGATGACTGGGTATACAATATAAGGCTGCATGAGGTACACTTTAGAATGACCTGATTCTTTTTCTGTTTCTTGTTTATCCATCTTAGGTTTACCAAGGCCCCGAGAGCGAAGCTACTCCATGTACTTACCACCCAGGAGCACCTCGATTCCATGAGGGGTGAGAGAGGGGACTCAGTGGTGTGTGAGACAGGTTTCTCCCAATGTTGATTATAAGATGGGAGTGGGGGCTTGTGGAGAGGGGAAAGGAGATTCAATTGAATTATCTTCCTACCTCAGGATGAAGTCTTGGAGCTGTTGTGGCATACAGACCCTGGATTTTGGGGCATTCCTGGCACAGCCAGGATGCAGAGTTGGTAGACATGACTGGGGGAAGCAGGTAAGCCCCAACTTTGCTTAACTCTTGATTAGAACCCAATTCCAGAAATAATTCCTCCTCCCTGTACCTCATGGACAAGCTCTCTATGTTCTCCCTTTTGTTTGGACCAAATAAGATTCTGCTCCTTATCCCTCACAAGCCAAGAGGCTTTGCAATATGAGGTAGTCTGATTTAGTTCTGACCCATTAACCATGACTGACAGCTCCAACACTTCCACCAGTAGTAACGGAGTTGAAGAAGTCTGGTGAAAGTGAGGGCGGGGTTGGAGAATCTTTCTGAGACTCTCTGTCTCTCCTCCACATATACCATGAGAACTCCCCTTGGGTTAAGAGTTCATTCTTACCACCCACTGTTTCACATCTCTTTAGCTGCCAGCGTCTTGCCGTCATGATTGGCACCAGACAGATTCCTTAGTAGTGGTGACTGTATATGGCCAGATTCCACTTCCTGCGTTCAACTGGGTGAAGGCCAGTCAAACTGAGGTGAGGAATGTCTGATGCTGGATGGGAGGCTAGTGAATTGGGTTATACTACAATCTCACAGGCGGAGTTGCTGTATGCAGTTAACATGTAGGCTCCATAGTCCCCTGAGAGGAAAGTAGAGCTATTAGGTTAGGGTTATCTGGCTGACCTGTGGATGTAGAGATCACACCTCTGGCCTGGTTCTCTGTCGTAATGACTTGTTCTGACCTTCTGGGATTGTTACTACCCCTGTAATTCTTTTCTCTCAGCTTCATGTCCACATTGTCTTTGATGGTAACCGTGTGTTCCAAGCACAGATGAAGCTCTGGGGGGTAAGTGAAGATAAGGGGACACAGGAGGGGGAGGCAGATGGGGCAAAAAAGAAGGGCCAGACTGGAATGTCTTGAGGGAAGGAGTTGTAGTGGGAAAGTGAAGGTTTTCTTTTCATTTGCTTTGATATTCTCTATCTCTCTCTCTCCCTCCTCTTTTTCTCCCTCTCCTCTTCCCTCCCTTTTCTTTCCTCTCTCTCTCTCTCTCCCTCTCTCTCTCTCTCTCTCCCCCTTACTATATTGTCTTATTCCTCCCCTATCTTTTTTCCCCACCTTACATTTTTAATTTTTCTGTCATTCATCACCACCCTACCCTGACCCCAATCTCTCTGATTTCCTCATTTTCTCTTTCTTCTGTGTTCCTCTATCTTTCCCTCCTCCTCAGGTCATAAACGTGGAGCAGAGCTCTGTCTCCTTGATGCCATCTCGGGTGGAAATCTCCCTGGTCAAGGCTGACCCGGGATCCTGGGCCCAGCTGGAGCACCCCGATGCACTAGCTGAGAAGGCGAAGGCAGGGGTTGGGTTAGAGATGGATGAGGAAGAATCTGAGGATTCAGATGATGATCTGAGCTGGACAGAGGAGGAGGAAGAGGAGGAAGTGATGGGGGAATAGTGACACCAGACAGTCAAGTGTCTAGATAGGACCTCACTGACTCCCTTAGGATCTCAGAGACCAGGATATGGTTGGCCATGTGGCGTCATTGAGCAGCAGGAGGCTGAAGGAGGGGAGAACAAAAGTGTCCAAACCATGCTGTTTTTTCCCTTAAATAAATCTTGTATTCTGCAGTTTCACATAGTGTCGTTCTCTCACATCACTACCTAAGATTGTCTTCATTTCCTCCAACTTCTGTGTGTGTTCAACACACATGTGTGAAAACAAGCACATGCACATTCAATCTATTCTTCCCAACCACCAGGTATTTACTGATTACTTACTCTGTGCCCATTTATGTATGAGGTGGTTTAGAGATTTCTGAGAAACAGAAGACTTACTCATTCCTCTCAGGAAAATTACAGTCTGTCTGACAAAGTCAAGGGTAAGCTACATGAAATAATAATAAACATTATCAAGTAGTTAGAGTGATAAATTGTGCAGTACAGTTTTTAAGTGCTGTAGGAGTTGAGAGAATGGAGAGATTAATGTGGACTGTAGTAGAAAGGGAAGACTCCATGGAAGAAGTACATTTTTTTACAGCTTTATTGAAATACAATTCAGATACTATACAACTCACCCACTTAAAGTGTAAAATTCAGTGTTTTTTCTAGTATAGTCAGAGTTGTGCTACCACAATCAATTTTAGAATATTTTCATCACTCCAGAAAGAAACTCTGTATCCTTTAGCAGTCACTCCCAATATCCCCCCAAACTCATAGCCCTAGGCAATCACTAATCTACTTTCTGCCGCCTATGGATTTACCTATTCTGGATATTTCATATGAATGGAATCATACAATATGTGGTCTTTTGTGACAGGCTTATTTCCCTTAGCATAATGTTTTCAAGGTTCATCCATGTTGTAACATGTATCAGTACTTTATTCCTTTTTATGGCCAAATGACATTTGGCCATGTGCATTGGCCATTGATATACCACATTTTGTTTATCTCTTCATCAGTTGAGGTACATTTGGGTTGTTTCCACTTTTTGGCTATTATGAATAATGCTCCTATGAACATTCATGTACAAGTTTTTATGTGGACATACATTTTCATTTCTCTTGGATATATACCTAGGAGTGTAATTTCTGAGTCAAATGGTAACTTTAATCTTTTGAGGAACTGCCAGACTATTTTCTGAAGAGGCTGCACCATTTTACATTTCCACCAGCAGTGTAAGAGGGTTCCAATTTCTCCACATCCTTGATAACTCTTGTTATTTGTCTTTTTTATTATAGCCATCCTAGTGGGTGTGAAGTGGAATCTCATTTTGGTTTTAATTTGCCTTTCCCTGATGGCTCATGATGTTGAGCATCTTTACATTTGCTTATTGACCATTTGTGTATATTATTTGGAGAAATGTCTATTCAAATCCTTTGTCCATTTGTTAATTGGGTTGTCTTTTTATTGAGTTGTAAGAGTTTTTTTAAGTATATTCTGGAGACAAGTCTCTTGTCAGATATATGATTTACAAATATTTTCTCCCATTCTGTGTGTTATCTTTCCACTTCCTTGATAGTGTCCTTTGATACATAAAAGTTTTTCATTTTTATGAAGTCTAATTTATCTATTTTTCCTTTGATTGCTTGTGCTTTTGATGTCACATCCAAGAAACCATTGCTTAATCCAAAGTCGTGAAGATTTGCTCCTGTTTTCTACTAAGAGTTTTATAGTTTTAGCTCTTACATATAGGTCTTTGATCCATCTTGAGTTAATTTTTGTATGTGGTATGAGGTAGAGGTCCAACTTTATGTTTTTGCATATGGATATCCAGTTGGCCCAGCACCATTTGTTGAAAAGATTACTCTGTCCCCATTGAATTGTCTTGGCACCCTAGTTGAAAATTAATTGACCATAAATGTGAGGGTTAAGAAATACATTTTGAATGGAAATTTGAAGAATGAGAAATTTTTTTATGGGTGTGGAAGAATACGGAAAACCAGGCTGGGGCAGGAAGGTGTTTTATTCTACTTTTTGTGTTTTATTTTAAATTCCAAAAGTAGTACATTGTCACTGTAAAAGACTCAATTAAGAAGTATGTAGAGTAAAAAGTAAATGTTCAGACTCTCTCCAAGTGTAGTCTGTTTGCTGTTTGTAATCACTGCTAACATATCAGAGGGTATGTTTAAGAGAGGGGACAAAAAAGTTAGTTAAGTGGAGTGTGGCTAGATTGGAAGGAGCCTAAAATTCTAGATCAAGGATTTTGAACATGATTTAAAAGAAAGTTAAATAGGCATTATAGGCATTTTCTTTTTAAATGTAGATTCTTAATCAGAGGAGTGATACCTCTTTTCTGAATCTCTCTTGAGTCAGATTTACTCCTTCAACAGGGTGGCCAAGAATCTGGGAGATTCAAACTCCAAGAAGCTCATCAAGCCTCAGATGATCTCCAGTTCTTTTCTTAGCACCCTTTCCTCTCAGTTCAGATTCAAGGAACATAAAGTCTCATTGGGAGCTAGGAATAAGATGGGGGTGGGAGAATGGACATGGGCAGCAAAGGTGAGGGATCACAGCATAGCATGGCTGAGGATTTGGGGATTGAGGCAAGATTAGGGGATATTAGGGAATGTGTCCAGGGGTATGACCTCCATCTCTCAGAGAAGTTTGATCAGAAGTGAAGGAGCTTCCTGGACCTCCAGGATATTCAACAATTCTGGCTCAGCGCTCTGCTCTCATTCTATTGATTTGAAGTGCAAATAAAGTTTCCCCCTTGAAATGAACCCTTCAGATCCTTTCTAACCCTGGCAGCAGTTTACTTTTAATGTCATTTTTCCACAGGTGAGTTGACATCAATAGGGGCTTTGGTGGACATCTTAAAAAAATTTAGAGGTGTAAAATGCATACAGAAAAGTGCATGAAGTGCCCTAATCTTAAATGTATAACTTTTTTCTATCTTATCAAAATCAGGGGACCAGCAACTACCCAGAATTCCTGGAGAGGATGGAGGTGAGGAATCAAAAAGTTCAAGTAACCCTTGTTGTATATAAACTTGATATATAAAATTTCAAATTTATAGCATTAAGAAAGTCATGTTCTAGCTCATTTTACATAGCCCAAAGCCTAAAATGTAAGAAAGTTTCAAGCAAGTGTATACCATTAACAATAACAACAACAACAATAACCACAGCTACCATTTCTGATGTAAACTAACCTGCCAGGCACTATGCTAAGTGCTTTGCATGCATTATCTCATTTAATCCCCCACTTCTCACCATCAAATCTACATATTTGTTCACATTAGCACAAATCCTCTCCCTACCTCCTTTTACATTTCTCATTTCTTTCCACTGAGCTTTGTATCCTATCCCTTCACACCTTCCCAGAAAGCTTACACTATTAATTATCCTTTCTCCTGTTTATTCAACCTTTCCCTCTCATTGAATGTTTTCATTGACATTTAAACGTGCTCAAGTCTCTCCAATCTTACAAAAACAATTTCCCTTGACTTCACATTCCTCTCCAGCTACTACTTAACTCCCTTCTCTCCTTTATAACCAAACTTCTTGAAATAACTACTCTTTTTTCATTTCCTTCTTTCTAGTCCCTTCACAACACACTTCAATATGACTTCCAACCTCCTCAATCTGTGGTGATCCATTGGCCACCAGGTTACTAAATCCAATGGATACTTTTAGTCCTCATCTTGCTTGATCTCTCAAGCAAAATTTGACACTTATGATGGTTTCTTCCTTGAAATACATTTGCTTCTATGACCCATCGCTTCTCTCGGTTGTCCTCCTACTTCTCTGGTCATTCCTTTCACTCTCATTCGCAGGCTCCTCCTTTTCTGCCTGGCCATTCAATGATGAAGTTCTTCAGGACTCAGTCCTAGGCTTGCTCTTTTTTTTTTTTTTTGTGAGGAAGATCAACCCTAAGCTAACATCCATGTCAATCCTCCTCTTTTTGCTGAGGAAGACCGGCCCTGAGCTAACATCCATGCCCATCTTCCTCCACTTTATGTGGGACGCTGCCACAGCATGGCCTGACAAGCTGTGCCTCAGTGCGCGCCTGGGATCCGAAACAGGGCTGCCAGCAGCAGAGCGTGCGCACTTAACCGGTATGCCACGGGGCCGGCCCTGTCTTCTTATATATAACTCTCATCTAGACACTCTCAATTATGCCCATGACTTCAAATACCACCCACGTGCAGATGACTCACACATTTTTATCTCTAGGCCATATCTTTCCTTTGTGGTCCAGATCTGTGTATTATAGTAATAATAGCTAACACATATTTAAAACAGTGTCTGGCATATAGTAAGTACTATATAAATGTTTGCTATTATCAGTACTCCTCCTCGTCCTTTGTCTTCACCAGAAGCTTTCACCTCAGCCTATTAGGAAAGTTGGGGTGTTTTTCCTTGGAGAAGAGGGATATACTCCAATATCCAATTTTATGTTTCAGTAAGAAAATAGGATTTTCTTGACAGTCAGGTTTTGCTAGTCTATAAAATGACAACATTTTTACCATAGCATTGCATCAGCTTCAGGATTAAGGAAGATTATATTCACCTGCTGAGGGAGTTAAGTTTCATGTATAGAATGCCACTGTGCTAGGCACTTGTACCCACATTATTTTACTTAATCCTCAAACCTGTTCTGTGAGGTAGGTATTATCCCAGATTTTTATAGATGAGGAAACCAAGGCTCAGAGAAGGAAATAGCTTGCTTGAGGTCACACAGCTACTGATTAAAACCTCAGTCATTGCTAAGAGCTGTCCTAGAGCCATCTGAAAACATCCAAAATCTAAGGACCCAACTGGGATCTTAGAAGAGGAGCTTAACACCACGCCCCTCTAGCCTCACAGAGTCCCTTTGACAAGCCTGTTTGGGAACCAGTGAGGCCCTTCGTTGATCAATGATGTCTCACATTGATATAATGCTTTTCCAAATAACTTTTATGTCTCTGATAACCTCATCTGTAACCTCAGTGGGACCCCTAGGTACTTTACCTCTCACTTCATCCAGATCAGTAATTATCTCCCAGTTATGTCACATTCAGTGTTACTGTCTCTGGGACCCCTGCCTCCACTGTCCTCTTTCTCCCTTTCTGCTCCCAAAGTCCCAGAACACTGCTAGAGGGAGAAGCAAGCAGACCAATATAAATTCATGCTGTCCAAATTCAACTTGGCTCTTGCAGCTGCTCAGCAACCCTTTTATTTGTCTCATACATTCCCTGGCACTCTCCCCACAGAGACTGTTCCAGACCTTCCTCTTCTCAAATTCCAGCTCCTCCTGTTCCACCCCTTCAGACTAATACACACATCATCATCAGATGCTTGACAATTCAATAACATTGTTTTAAAACTTTTTTATGGAGAATTTAAAACATGTACAAAGTAGACTAGTATATAATGAATTCTCATTTACCAAACACTCAGCTTCAACTAGTATCAACTTTTGGGCTCTCTTGTTTCATCTATTTCCTTCCTCCCATATTATTTTGGAGCAAATCCCAGATATGATATTATTCCATTCCCAAATAATTAAGTATGTATCTTTAAAAGGTAAGGATTCTTTTTAAAAAATCATAATTGTGATACCATTAGCACACATTAAATAAACAAGCAATATTCCCTTAATATCATCAAATACCAAGTCAGTATTTAAATTTCCAAGTTTTCTAAATTTCAAAAGAATTTTTTACAGCTTTTTTGTTTGAATCAGTATCCAAATAAAGTCCACACATTGTGGTTGGTGGATATGTGTTATATGTCACTTTTAAACTAAAGGTTCCCCTTCATCTCTTTTTTTCCTTACGATTTTTTGTTGAGGAAATGAGATTGTTTTTCAGTAGAGTTTCACACAGTCTGGGTTTTGCTGATTACATCTCTGTTGTATAGTTTAACATGTTTCCTTGACCTCTGTTTGTTGTATATATTGGTAAAATCAATAACATCTATGCAATGCGTCTTCTATGTTCATTGTCATATTTTCAGTGGTGTGGGGAAATTGCATGTGACCAAAGAAATGGAAGGTGTCTGGCTTGGAGAGTGACTCAGGAAGAAGCGAGGACCTCTTTAGCAGGACAGAAACAACAGATGGTTAGGGTCAAAGCTCAATAAATAGTAACGGAGGTCCAGGCAAGATAGGATGGGTGAGGGGCCGTGTAGTGTCAGATTTCCACTCTACTGCTATGTAGAGCAGGACAGGCAGGAAAGCAATGATCAGGCCGAAGTCAGAACTGGAAAAAGAGAGGTAACACTTGAGGCAGCAGCTTGGACTATTTCTCAGGGGATTACTCTACTTGCTATACTCCGTTTTCTAAATATATCTTATTCATTCCCACCTCTGTGCCCTTGCCCAGGATGTTTCCTCTGCTTGGATTATTATCTCCTTTCTCGCCACCTATCCAAATCCTACTTATCTTTAATGACCAGTGCAAGTTTCCTCTTTCTCATATTTTTGCTTATACAGTCATAAAATATCTCTGAAAGGATAAACAAGAGATCAAGAACACTGATTGCCTTCACAGGAAGGGAACTGGATGGTTAGAGGACAGGGCTGGAAGGGAGAATGATATTACTGATTTGTTGCAGGAGCGACAGTTAATCTGATCAAAGTGTCTAATATGAAATCTGTGGAAGTAGAAGCAGGGAGATTGGAATTTTTAGTTTGAGGAGGAAGAGGAAGGTCTGGAACAGTCTCTGTGGGGAGAGTGCCAGGGAATGTATGAGACAAATAAAAGGGTTGCTGAGCAGCTGCAAGAGCCAAGTTGAATTTGGACAGCATGAATTTATATTGGTCTGCTTGCTTCTCCCTCTAGCAGTGTTCTGGGACTTTGGGAGCAGAAAGGGAGAAAGAGGACAGTGGAGGCAGGGGTCCCAGAGACAGTAACACTGAATGTGACATAACTGGGAGATAATTACTGATCTGGATGAAGTGAGAGGTAAAGTACCTAGGGGTCCCACTGAAGTTACAGATGAGGTGATCAGAGACATAAAAGTTATTTGGAAAAGCATTATATCAATGTGAGACATCATTGATCAACGAAGGGCCTCACTGGTTCCCAAACAGGCTTGTCAAAGGGACTCTGTGGGCTAGAGGGGCGTGGTGTTAAGCTCCTCTTCTAAGATCCCAGTTGGGTCCTTAGATTTTGGATGTTTTCAGATGGCTCTAGGACAGCTCTTAGCAATGACTGAGGTTTTAAGCAAGTGGAATTCATCACTGAAACTGGAGCTTCTGCAAGAGGCACGCTGGAAGGAGTAATAAAAAAAAATTAAAGAAACCACTCTTTATTGAGTCTTTACTATGATCTAAGCACTATAATAAATAAATATTTTCTCTTTTTCTCTCCGTATTATATATACATATATCTCAAATGAGAATTTATATTCTCATTTAATTCTTACAACAATGTATTAAAAGCATTATTATTATCATTTTTTTAACAGATGAGGGAACTGAGCTTTAGGGAGGTTATATAATTTTCCCTAGGTCACACAGCTATCAAGTGTAAGAGCTGGGACTCAAATCCAGGTCTAACTATAAAGCCTGTGCTCTTTGGTGTCTAGCAGTACTTTTCAGCAAACACCTCCCTCCATAAATGAATCTTATTTTGCCAATGACATCTGTTATAAAATTATAGATGCATTCTCCCCAGAAATAATTATACACTGAATTGAAAGCTTTTTGTAAGTAAGGAGTTAATTGAGTAGGGTGGAAGAGATGCTTGGAGGCAGTGAAACCAATTGAAGATAATTGCAGTGGTGGGGGGAGAAAGATGAGACCCCAAACTAAGTGGGTGTGGTAGTAAGAATGGAGAAGAGAGTAATGGATTTAAGAGATATGTCTTAGTTCAGGATGCTATAACAAAGTACCATAGACTAGGTGGTTTATAAACAACAGAAATTTATTTCTCACAGTCTTGGAGGCTGGAAGTCCAAGATCAGGGTGCCAGCATGGTCAGGTTCTGGTGAGGGCCCTCTACCAGGTGGAGAGCAGAGAGAGGAAGCAAGCTCTCTCGTGACTCTTATAAGGGCATTAATCCCATTTATGACCTCATCTAATCCTAATTACCTCCCAAAGGCCCCACCTCCTAGTATCATCACATTGGGGGATAGGATTTCAACATATGAATTTTAGGGGGACACAAACATTCAGTCCATAACAAAATAGTTCCACAGGTAGGAGTGAAAGTAATATGACCATGCTGGTCTTCTGTGTTCCTTGAACTTAATACAGCTCACTCTTTCCTCAGTGCCTCTATACTGTCTGATCCCCCTGCCTGGAATAGTCTTCCTGCAGGTCTCTGAATAGCTGGCTCCTTCTTGTCATTCACGTCTCAGCTCAAACATCACCTCTCATGATAGGGAACCAATTCATTACCTTGAAAATTCAACAATAAAGGGAGAGAGTCAAGCATTTATCCTGTCTTTACTAGATGAACTGGGTAAGAAAATAGTAGATGAGGGGACATGTCTTTTTACAAAACTATTCCAATGAATAAAAAGAAATAAAATTAGAATATCACCATTTTGCAATCTTTGATAAATAGATATAAAGAGTAAGCAACAACAGTTTCTAAGAAAGAAAAACGTCAGACATTATGTCCATCCTGTACTCATACCAAAGGGATGGAACTTGAGTTTGATCTAGTCTTTGGATCCAGCTGCCAATTTGCAGGAAGTACAGACAGAGGAACTGGACGATGCCTGTGCAATTAGCAAAGTCCAGAATGAGAAGCCTTACAGATCAAACTGCTCAAGTTCTTCTATAAAAAAATCACCTCTTGGAGAGGCTTTTCTTGACCATCCTCTCTAAATTAGCACCTGCTGTCCAAGTTACTGTCACATCCTATTTGATTTTCCCCATAGCCTTTATCATCAACTGAGGTTTCCTTACATGAGAAGCAATATAGGATTACAGTTAAAAGGACAGACTATAACATGAAGCTGCCTGGATTTAAATCTTCACTCCTCCACTTACTACCTATATGCCCTTAAACTACTTAAGAGCTATGTGCCTCAGTTTCCCCAACTACAAAATAGGATTAAAAACAGTGCCTATATCATAGGGTCATTAGGAGTATTAAATGAGTTAACATATCTAAAAAGCTTAGCACAGTGCCTAGTATAGGATAAGTATAAAAATGTTAACCATATTATTGCATAATTATTTTTTTACTTGTATATTATTTGTCTCTTTCACTAGAATATAAGTATGTCTTTATGCACTATTCCCAGCACCTAAAACTGCCTGGCACATACATAATATGTGCTCAATAAATATTTGTTGAATAAAGGGCCTGAATTAGGGTGGCAAAGAATAGACAGAAAAGAGACTATATATAAGATATTATGTTTTAAAAAAGGAAAAAATCTTGGACTTGATGATTTTTTTTCTGATAGAGTAGGGAAGGATATAAGATGACTACTCCAAGGCTTCAAGCTTAAGTAATACGTAGAAGGCTAGTGCTTTTAACAGAAATAGGGAAACCAGGAACTAGAACTAATATTATTTGAATATTCTCGTAATGAATTTTATTTTAGATACGAGTTTGAAATGATGGCTAAACATACGAGTGGAAATGCTAGCAGGAAGTTAATTGTAAATGCAGAATTGGAGTTCATGAGAAAAGTCACCACTGAAGCTAGATTTGAGTATCATCTGCATTAATGTGACACTCAAATATTCAACTTTCTGGTATGAGCTTCCTTCATCTTTAAAAAACAAAAAACTTGCAGAAGTGAATAAAATGGAAAATAAAATATTTGAATCCTTAAATTTATTCTTCAAAGGAAGTCACTGTTAGCAGTTTGGTATGTATCCTTCCAAACATTTTCTATGCATTTGCATACAACATGTACGACATAGTAAAAGTCTGAGTAGATACCTACATACGTATATATGGAGAAGTTTTTTCTTTTTCTTTTTGTCCACTGAGGAATCATTCTATAATATTTTTCTGTAACTTGCTTAATTGTTAAGCATAGCACTTTTTTTTCATTTTTCTTATTGAGATCATAATGGTTTATAACATTGTGTAATTTCAGGTGTACATTGTTATTTATCAATTTCTGTATAGACTGGATCATGTTCACCACCAGTAGTCTAATTTCTATCCATCACCATTCATATGTGCCCCTTTAGCCCTTTTGCCCAACCCCCTTCCCCTCTGATAACCACTAATCTGTTCTCTTTATCCATGTGTTTCTTTATCTTCCACATATGAGTGAAATCATGCAGAATTTGTCTTTCTCTGTCTGGCTTATTTTGCTTAACATCATATACCCTCAAGGTCCATCTATGTTGTTGCAAATGGGATGATTTTGTCTTCTTTTATGGCTGAGTAGTATTCTGTTATATGTATACATATACCACATCT
The DNA here is from genome assembly GCF_020826845.1 of Diceros bicornis minor. NCBI lineage: Eukaryota > Metazoa > Chordata > Mammalia > Perissodactyla > Rhinocerotidae > Diceros > Diceros bicornis. Next base: position 64,591,220 of record NC_080781.1, read on the forward strand.
TCTTTATCCATTCATCCGTAGAAGGGCACTTGGGTTGCTTCCACGTCTTGGCTATTGTGAATAATGCTGCAGTGAACATAGGGGTGAATAAATCTCTTTGGATTGTTGATTTCAAGATCTTTGGATAAATAACCAGTAATGGGATAGCTGGATGTATGGTATTTCTATTTTAAATTTTTTTGAGAAATCTCCATACTGTTTTCCATAGTGGCTGCACCAGTTTGCATTCCCACCAGCAGTGTATGAGGGTTCCCTTTTCTCCACATCCTCTCCAACATTTGTTTTTTGTCTTGGTAATTATAGCCATTCTGACAGCTGTAAGGTGGTATCTCATTGTAGTTTTGATTTGCATTTCTCTAATAACTAGTGATGTTGAACATCTTTTCATGTGCCTGTTGGCCATCTATATATCTTCTTTGGAAAAATGTCTGTTCATATCCTCTGCCCATTTTTTGATCGGGTTGTTTGTTTCTTTGTTGTTGAGTTGTATGAGTTCTTTATATATTTTGGAAATTAACCGCTTGTCAGATATATGATTTGCAAATATTTTCTCCCAGTTGGTGGGTTGTCTTTTTGTTTTGCTCATGGTTTCCTTTGCCTTGCAGAAGATCTTTAGTCTGATGTAGTGTCATTCGTTTATTTTTTCTTATGTTTCCCATGCCTGAGTAGACATGGTATTTGAAAAGATGCTGCTAAGACCAATGTCAAAGAGTGTACTGCCTATATTTTCTTCTAGGAGTTTTATGGTTTCAGGTCTTATATTCAAGTCTTTAATCCATTTTGAGTTCATTTTTATGTATGGCATAAGGTAATGGTCTACTTTCATTCTTTTGCATGTGGCTGTCTAGTTTTCCTAACACCATTTATTGAAGAAACTTTTCTTTCTCCATTGTATGTTCTTGGCTCCTTTGTCAAAGATTAACTGTCCTTAGATGTGTGGTTTTATTTCTGGGCTTTCAATTCTGTTCCATTGATCTGTGTGTCTGTTTTTGTGCCAGTACCATGCTGTTTTGATTACTATAGCTTTGTAGTATATTTTGAACTGAGGGATTGTGATGCTTCTACCTTTGTTCTTTTTTCTCAGGATTGCTTTGGCTATTCGAGGTCTTTTGTTGTTCCATATAAGTTTTAGGATTCTTTGTTCCATCTCCATGAAGAATGTCATGAGATTCTGATTGGGATTGCATTGAATCTGTAGATTGCTTTAGGTAATATGGACATTTTAACTATTTTTGTTCTTCCAATCCATGAGCATGGAATATCTTTCCATTTCTTTATGTCTTCTTCAATTTCTTTCAATAAAGTCTTATGGTTTTCAGTGTGTAGGTCTTTCACCTCTTTGGTTAAATTTTTTCCTAGATATTTTATTCTTTTTGTTGTGATTGTAAATGGGATTGTATTCTTAACTTCTCTTTATGCTAGTTCCTTATTGGTGTATAGAAATGCAACTGATCTTTACAAGTTGATTTTGTACCTTGCAACTTTGCTGTAGTTGTTAATTATTTCTAATGGTCTTCTGGTGGATTCTTTAGGGTTTTCTATATATAGAATTGTATCATCTGCAAACAGCAAGAGTTTTATTTCTTCATGTCCAATTTGGATTCCTTTTGTTTCTTTTTCTTGCCTAATTGCTCTGGCCAAAACCTCCAGTACTATGTTGAATAGTAGTGGTGAGAGGGGGCACCCTTGTCTTATACCTGTTCTCAGAAGGATGGCTTTCAGTTTTTCACTGTTAAGTATGATGTTGACTGTGGGTTTGTCATATACGGCCTTTATTATGTTGAGGTAGTTTCCTTCTATACCCATTTATTGAGAGTTTTTATCATAAATGGATGTTGGATCTTGTCAAATGCTTTCTCTGCCTCTATTGAGATGATCCTGTGATTTTTATTCCTCATTTTGTTAATGTGGTGTATCACACTGATTGATTTGCAGATGTTGAAGCATCCCTGTGTTCCTGGTATAAATCTCACTTGATCATGGTGTATGATCCTTTTGATGTATTGCTGTGTTCAGTTTGCCAATATGTTGTTGAGGACTTTTGCGTCTTTGTTCATCAGCGATACTGTCCTGTAATTTTCCTTATTTTTGCTGTCCTTGCCTGGTTTTGGTATCAGGCTAATGTTGGCCTCATAGAATGAGTTAGAAAGTGTTCCAGCTTCTTCAATTTTTTGGAATAGTTTGAGAAGGACAGGTATTAAATCTTCTTTGAATGTTTGGTAGAATTCTCTAGAGAAGCCATCTGGTCCTGGACTTTTGTTTTTTGGGAGGTTTTTGATTACTGTTTCAATCTCTTTACTTGTGATTGGTCTATTCAGATTCTTTATTTCTTCTTGATTCAGTTTTGGGAGGTTGTATGAGTCTAAGAATTTATCCATTTCTTCTAGGTCATTCAATTTGTGGGCATATAGTTTTTCATAGTATTCTTTTATAATCCTTTGTATTTCTGTTGTATCTGTTGTAATTTCTCCTCTTTCATTTCTTTTTTTTTTTTTAAAGATGTTATTTATTTTTTATTTTTCCCCCAAAGCCCCAGCAGATAGTTGCCTGTCATAGCTGCACATCCTTCTAGTTGCCGCACGTGGGACACGGCCTCAGCATGGCCAGAGGAGCGGCGCGTCGGTGCGCACCCGGGATCCGAACCCGGGCCGCCGGCAGCACAGCATGCGCACTTAACCGCCAAGCCACGGGGCCGGCCCTTCTCTTTCATTTCTAATTTTATTTGAGCCTTCTATTTTTTCTTAGTGAGTCTGGCTAAGGGTTTGTCAATTTTGTTTATCTTCTCAAAGAACCAGCTCTTAGTTTCATTGATCCTTTCTACTGTTTTTTTAGTCTCATTTATTTCTTTTCTAATTTTTTCTTCTTTTTTTGGTGAAGAAGATTAGTCCTGAGCTAACATCCATTGCCAGTCTTCCTCTTTTTGTTTCAGGAAGATTGCCTCTGAGCTAACATCTGTGCCAGTCTTCCTCTATTTTTTGTCTGTGGGATGCCACCACAGCATGGCCTGATGAGCAGTGTGTAGGTCCATGCCCGGGATCTGAACCCATGAACTCTGGGCCGCCAAACCAGAGTACATGAACTTAAGCGCTAAGCCACCAGGCTGGCCCCATCTGATTTTTCTTATTTCCCTCCTTCTGGTGAATTTGGTCTTTGTTTGTTCTTCTTTTTCTAGTTCTCTTAGGTTTAGTTTAAGATTACTTATTTAATATTTTTCTTGTTTGTTGAGGTGGGCCTGTATTGCTACGAATTTTCCTCTTAGAACCGCTTTTGCTGCATCCCATAAGAGTTGATATGTTGTATTTTCATTTTCATTTGTCTCCAGGTTTTTTTAAATTTCTCCTTTGATTTATTCATTGATCCAATGGTTGTTCAGTAGCATGTTGTTTAGTCTCCACATAGTTGTGACTTTACAGCTTTTTTCTTGTACTTGATTTCTAGTTTCAGAGCATTGTGGTTGGAAAAAATGCTTGATATGATTTCCACCCTCTTAAATTTCTTGAGGCTTGCCTTGTTTCCCAATATATGGTCTATCTTTGAGAATGTTCCCTGTGCACTTGAGAAGAATGTGTATTCTGCTGTTTTGGGATGGAATGCTCTCTATATTAAGTCCATCTGATCAAGTGTTTCATTTAAATGCACTATTTCCTTGTTGGTTTTCTGTCTGGATGACCTATCCATTGATGTAGGGTGTAGACGTCCCCTACTATTATTGTTTGCTGTTCATTTCTCCCGTTAGGTCTGTTAATAGTTGCTTTATATACATTGGTGTTCCTGTGTTAGATGCATATATATTCATAAGTGTCATGTTCTCTTGGTGGAAAGTCCCTTCTTATCATTATATACTGCCCCTCTTTGTCTCTCACTGTCTTTTTTAATTATTTAATTTATTTATTTATCTTTTCCCCCAAAGCCCCAGTAGATAGTTGTATGTCATAGTTGCACATCCTTCTAGTTGCTGTATGTGGGACACGGCCTCAGCATGGCTGGAGAAGCGGTGCGTCAGTGCGTGCCCGGGATCCGAACCCCGGGCCGCCAGCAGTGGAGCGCGCGCACTTAACCGCTAAGCCACGGGGCCGGCCCTCTCATTGTCTTTTTTATCTTGAAGTTTGCTTTGTCTGATATAAGTATGGCAACACCTGCCTTCTTTTGCTTGCCATTTGCTTGGAGTATCTTCCAAGCAATCCCATCTTCCATCCCTTTCCCTTCACTCTGAGCCTGTGTTTGTCTTTAGAGCTGAGGTGTGTTTCCTGGAGGCATCATATTGTTGCATCTTGTTTTTCAATCCTTCCAGCTACTCTGTGTCTTTTGATTGGAGAATTCAATCCATTTACATTTAGAGTGATTATTGATATATGAGGTGTTAATAGTGCCATTTTATCTCTTGTTTTACAGTTGTTCTGTATTTCCATTTTTTTCTCTTCCCTTGTATTTCTGACTGCCATTTCATTTTGGTGGTTTTCTGTGGTGGTTTTCTCAGTTTTCTCTTTATGATTTGTGTCTCTGTTCTGATTTTTTATTTATTGGTTACCATGAGGTTTGTACAAAAGATCTTGTGGAGGAGACAGTCCATTTTCTTTCTCTTTTTTTTTGGTGAGGAAGATCACCCCTGAGCTAACATCCGATGCCGCTCCTCCTCTTTTTTGCCGAGGAAGATTGGCCCTAAGCTAACATCCATGGCCATATTCCTCTACTTTATATGGGACGCCGCCACAGCATGGAGTGACAAGCAGTGCATTGGTGCATGCCCAGGATCCGAACCCGCGAACCCCTGGCCGCCGAAGTGGAGCGCACACACCTAACTGCTTGCACCACTGCGCCAGCCCTGAGATAGTCCATTTTCTAATAGCCTCTTATCTCCATTAGCCTAAGCAGGTTCCATCCCTTTCCTCTTCCTCTTCTAAGTTATTGTTGTCACAAATTATTCTGTTTTGTGTTGTGAGTTTGTGACTAAGTTGAAGTGTTTATAGTTACTTTTGATGCTTGCCTTCCATTTATCTTTTATGTTATAATTAAGTATTTGCTACCCTATTCTGAAAGAGAGCTGCATTTTTCTGATTTTGTCTGTCTGTTTATATCCTTGCCCCAAACTTTGTAGACCTTTGCCTTTTTGTTCCAGGTATGAGGGCATCCTTGATCATTTCTTGTAAGGGAGATCTACTGGTGATAAACTCCCTCAGCTTTTGTTTATCTGGGAAAGCTTTTATTTCTCCATCATATCTGAAGGATAGTTTCACTGGATAGAGTATTCTTGGCTGAAAGATTTTGTCTTTCAGCATTTTGAATATCTCATTCCATTCTCTCCTGGGTTGTAAGGTTTCTGCCAAAAAATCCGCTGAAAGCCTGATCGGGGTCCTTTGTAGGTTGTTTTCTTCTGCCTTGCTGCCCTTAATATTTTTTCTTTGTCATTGACTTTTGCCAGTTTTACTATTATGTGCCTTGGAGAAGGTCTTTTAGCATTGATGTAATTAAGAGTTCTACTGGCTTCATGTATTTCTAGGTCCAGTTTCTTCCCCAGGTTTGGGAAATTGTCAGCTATTATTTCTTTGAATAAGCTCTCTGTTCCTTTCTCCTGATCTTCTCCCTCTGGAATACCTATAATCCTTATGTTGCTTTTCCTAATTGCGTCAGATATTTCTCAAAGAATTCCTTCATTTTTCAAAAAATCTTTCTTCTCTCTCCTCCTCCAACTGAAGCTTTTCTTTATTTCTGTCCTCTAAATCACTAATTCTTTCCTCCATAAAGTCAGCTCTATTTTTTAATTATTCTAGATTATTTTTTATCTCATTGTGTTGTTCATATCCAGAACTTGTTTTTTTTTTTTATATAGTTTCAATGTCTTTGGTGAAGTATTCCTGCTTCTCATTTTTTTCCTGAGCTCATTGATCTGTCTTTTTGAGTCTTCTTATAACTCATTGCGTTTCTTTATGACAGCTATTTTGAATTTTCTGTCATTTAGATTGTAAATTTCTGTGACTTCAAGGTTGGTTTCTGGAGACTTGTCATTTTCCTTCTGCTGTGAATCATAGCTGAAGTGATCCTTTGCCAGTGTGTAGTGGTAATATCAGGTCCCAGATTCCACCTACTACTGCAGGGGGGCAGCAAAAGCTGTGTTACTGATCCCACCCCATCTGCTGGAAGTTGCTGGGGTATGGTGGGTGCTCCCACTGGCCGAGAAAGCATTTGCACACAGGCTCAGGGCCGCTGCCACCTTGTCTTATAGTTATGCTGAGGCACGTTCCCACTTGTGGGGTTGCAGCGGTACAATGGGCAGTCTTGCCGGCCAGAAAAGCATTCACGTGTGCGCGCAGACCCACTACTGCCTCTTCTTACGGTTGCGAAGGCTGCTGTGCTTGGTGGGCGGGGCTTATTCACAGAGTCCAAGCCTGGGCCACTTGTTGGGACTGCAGTAGCATGTTGGGCTCTCCTGCCGGCCAGGAAAGTGTTCACGCACAGGCTCAGGGCTGCTGCCACCTCTTTTTACAGTCACGCCGAGGTGTGTTCCCACTTGTGGGGCCACAAGGGCACTATGGGCACTCCTGCTGGCCAAGAAAGCATTGGCGAACACACGTAGATCTGTTGTCACCTCTTCTTATGGCAGCACTGGCTGCTGTGTTTGGTGGGCGGGGCTTCTTCACGGGGTCCGAGCCTGGGCCAATTTTTAGGACCACATCAGCATGGTAGGGTCTCCTGTTGCCAGGAAAGTGTTCTCACGTGGGCTCAGGGCTGCTGCCACCTCTTCTTACAGTCGTGCCAAGGCGTGTTCCCACTTGCAAGACTGCAGCAGTATTATGGGTGCTCCTGCCAGCTGAGAAATTGTTCACATGTGCACATAGGGCTGCCAGGGAAGTGTAGGGGAGTGCTCACCTATCTCCGCTACTTCCCAGGGGCCCAGTCCATCCACCTTCAGATGTATAGCTGTGGGTCTCTCAGGCATCCTCTCGTGCTGTGTGGGCATCCTCCATTGGTCAGTGAATGTCCATTTAGTTGTAGTTCAAAGGGGGAGAGATAAAGGCAACAGCTCACTCTGCCATGCTGCTAACATCACCAGCATAGCACTTTATACTCCTTGAAGATATGTCAAGATATGTCCTTGTCAATATGTATAGATGTATATGTATAGATATTTAGAGATCTCTGACATTCTTTTTTGTGCTGCATAGTACTTTATTATGTGGATATGCCATAATTTATTTAACTATTCCCTTATTGATGGACGCTTAGGTTGTTTCCCATTTTTTGTTATTACAAGTTATGCAGCAATGAAAATCACTGTACATGTATCTTTGAATATTTGTGCTAATATTTCTTGAGGATAGATTCCTAGAAGCGGGATTGCTGGAAAGAAGACATACACATCCTTGCAATCTAAAATGTTAATTGATACTGCTCAATTTCTCTCTACAAAGGCTGTTCCAATTTACACGGCCACCCAACAGTGTATGAGGTAACAGTTTCCCCAACACCCTCATCAATACTTTATGTTATCAATTAAAATTTTTTTACCAACCAGATGTGCAAATAATGCTCTCATTTTTATTTTGCATTTCTTCTCATTACAGGAAAGGGTGAGCAATTTTTTATGGCATATTCATGTAGAGACTTTCAATTAACCTGTTTTCAGCACCATATGTCATGCCCATCCTCTGCTGTATTTGGTGTCTCGGATCCTGGAGCCCTTCCATAGTTTTACTGGTAAAATGTCCCCTTCTCAACTGTATCCTTCTTTGTACTAGACCAAAATTTCTTCCCAGCTACTGTTTCAGCTACCATTTCTCAAATGGCTTTCCTGCCTCTAGAGAACCCCCAGAACTTTCTGTCCTTTTGAGTTTGTACATATTTTATGTATTATTTTAGTATACTTTAAGTGGTATCTCAGAAGGGATTTGAAATGCTATATTTGTCATATACTAAATTCCCACATGTGACTGCCTCTCTATTTAATTCCATTGATCTGTCTATTCTTGAACCATATCACAGTTTTATATAATTGATATCTGGTAGGCAAGTATTCCCTCATTTCTATCTTTTAAAAGTTTCTTGGCTATTTTTGTATATTCTTCCAGATGAACTTCAGAACCAACTTGTCCAGTACTACCACTCTATCCCCCCTAAATTCCAATAAGATTGCTATGGGAATTTGTAGTTATTTAAAATTTTTTTCAATTATGAAATTTCTCATTCAGGAATATTGTACATCTATTCATTTGTCAGATCTTCACATTTATAGCCTTAAGTAATATTTTGTAGTTTTATTCATGTAAATGTTTTGTACATTTCTTGTCAGGTTTATTCCCATCATTTTTTTTCTCACTACTGTGAATGGGATCTTTTTTCCCCATTATATTTTCTAATTGGATATTGTTTTTATAGAGAGAAGTAATTGATTTAAAACTTAAACTCTTTTTCCATTTAACTCTAATGGTATCTCAGTTGATTCTCTTAGATTATTTATGTATCATATATAAACAAGGACATTTTATGACTCTTCCTTTACAACATTTATAACTTTTGTGTTAATGTTTTGACTAGAACCTGCAGAACAAGGTTGAGTAATACTTGTAAAGACAAATGAATATTCTTGTTTTGTTCTGACTTTAAGTGAATGCTAATAGTATTTCACTATTGAGTATGATGATTGTAGTTGTTCTCTATACTCTTCATCAAGTTATAAAATTCTCCTGTTCCTAGCCCACTGAGAGAATATTTTTAAGGTACTACAAGCACAAGGTAAAAAACTCAAATAGTACAAAAGAGTATGTGAAGAGTTGCCCATCTCTGTTCCCCAATTTCCCAGTTCCCTTACTGAGAGGCGATTTCTATTAACAATTTTTATGTGAACTACCAGAAAGAAATCAATGCAAATATAAGCATATATATGAATATGTTATTTTTTACACAAATAGTGGCATACTATAAACACTATTCTAAACCCTGATTTTTTTGTTGATAAATCAGCTATCAGTCATTTCTGTGTAAGTAATCTGTCTTTACTTTTTGGCTCTTCCCCTCCCACTTTGATTACGGAAAATTTCAAATATTCAAAAGTAAAAAGAATAGTACACTGAATACCAGTGTACCTGTTACCCAGCTTCAGTGATTATTAACTCATGGCCAATCTTGTTTCATCTATATTCCCCTAACCCCTGCTCCTCCACCTGCACACCAAGGTTATTCTGAAGTAAATATCAGACATCATATTATTTAATTTCATCCATAAATATGTATGTTGTGTTTGGTATATATCTAAAATATAAGCACTTTTATTAAACATTACAAGAAAACTACCACCTCTAAAAAATTAACAGTTCTTTAATATCATCAGATGTACAGTCACTATTCAAATTTTCCTGATTGTCTCATAAATGTTTGCATGTTTACGTCTAGTTTGTTTGAATCAGGATCCAAAAAAGGACTATACTCTGTAATTGGTTGATATGTTTCTTAAATCTCTTAATCTGTAGGTGCCCCTTCCTTCTCCTCCCCTTTTTTTTCCTCCCATGGGATTCATTTGTTGAAGAAACTGGATTGTTTGTCCTATACCACTTCCCATAGAATGGATTTTCAAGATTGCATCCCTGTGGTGTGGTTCCCTTGTTCCTTATATTTCCTGAATATTGATTAGATCTAGCAGCTTGATTGGATTTACACTCAGGTTCTATTTTTTCCTCTTTCGGTGGGGGCAAGAATATGTCATAGTAGACACAAAGTCTCTTGCTCATTTTAAGATCTTCTCTTTGATGTTTTGAAGTTTTACTTCAATGTATCTGGATGAGGATTTCTTTCTTTGTTTTCTTTTTCCTGTTTAGGATTCCTGAATCTTGAAGATTGGCATATTTTATCAATTCTCAGCTATTTTCTCTTCAAATACTGCTGTTCCACTGTTTTCTCTATTCTTCACCTGAACTCCAATTAGATATCACCTGTAAGCCTGGGGCCTTTAAAACTTAGGCTGTAGGCCACCAGGGATCAGATGACTTCAGAGCAAAAGTATGCTCCAGCACTTACTCAATAGAGTTGTGGTTATTTCATTGTTTCCTCTACTTTACTGCCAATGCAGTATGGATGTATGTGTGTGTGTATGGATAGAGATATATATCTCCACATACACTTAAAAATATATCTTGAAATTCATTCCGTATCACTATACAGTCATGCACCACATAACGACGTTTTGGTCAATGACAGACTGCATATATGACAGTGGTCCCATAAGATTAGTACTATATAGCCTAGGTGTGTAGTAGGCTATACCATCTAGGTTTGCGTAACTACACTCTATGATGTTCACACAATGACGAAATCACCTAACAATGCATTTCTCATAATATATCTCCATCATTAAGCAATGCATGACTGTATAATCTACCTCATTCCTTTTCCTTTTTTCATTTATTGAGGTATAACTTACACATAGTAAAATGTACGAATCATAGTAAAATGCAGGAATACAGAACATTTCCAGCACCACAGAAAGCTGGCTTCTTGTGCCCCCTCTCAGTCATTACCCACTCCCAAGATTAACCACATTCTGACTTCTGTAGTCATAGATTAGTTTTGCCTGTATTTGAATTTCATATAAATAGAATCATAAGGAGTATGTACTCTTTCACCTTTGATTTCTTTCATTCAACATTGTCTGTGAGCTTCATCTATGTTGTTGAGTATATCAATAGTTTGTTATTTTTCATTGCTGTGTAGAATTCTATCTTCTTAAAATTAACTTTTGTTTTATGGATACATCCTAATTTAGTTAACTAATCCTCTACTGATGGATATTTAAATAGTTTTCAGTCTTTCATTACTACAAACACTACTGCAGTGCATATGTTTATTCACGCATCTTTGCCAATATGTGTAAGTATATCAGTAGGATAAAATCCTAGATGTGTGAGTGCTATGTGAAAGATTATGTGCATTATTAGTCTTAATAGATATTGCCAAATTGCCTTCCAAAGAGGGTGTATTAATTTATACACCCACCTGCAATATATATGCGGGCCTGTTTCCCAACATCCTTGCCAACTATTAACAAATGTTTTATTCTTTGACAACCTGACAGATAAAAATAGAAACGTGTAATTAATAAATATTTTTGTTTTTTAACTGAAAATACATACACATGGTAAAAAAAATTCAAGCAATATAAAAGGATATACCATGAAAGTTATATATTACCCCTACTCCTATTCCCTAGTTCTCCTGGTTCCCTTTCCAGAAACCACCACTATAGTCAGTTTCTTGTGTATCTTTCAGATATATTCTATGCAAATAATGCATATGCAAGTATAAATGGGCTATATGTGTGTGCACATGTGTTTGGATATCTCTATCTGGTCTGCTTTAGTGATGAAAATGGAAGTTTACTTTCTTTTTTTCACTTAAAAATATATCTATATCTATATATCCATCTCTTTTCCCTTTTTTTCCACACATGGTAGCAGGCTATTCACTCTGCTTTTTTCACTAAATATATCTTTGAGATTGTGTCATATCAATACATTTAGATATCAATAGCCATATCTTTTTTATGGCTACATCATAGTTTTAACCAGTCCCAGGTACTTTGGTTGTTTCCAATATCCTGTTATTATAAACAACCTCCTTGAACATACTTATTTGTGCACATGTGCCAGTATATTTGTAGGATAAATTCCTAAAAGTATGGTTCTAGATCAGAGTATATACTGGCTGATGTGGTTCCCCGCCCAACATCCATTCTGTATCGTCCCTATTGTTTAGCAGTCATAAAGTTTGAAGGGGTGGAATTGATCTCACCCCCAGCTTCTGGTGGGGGTGTACCACCGTGTAACCCAATCAGGGTAAGCTCATCCCCTGTGCCTCAGTGATTGGTTCATGCAACCCAGGCCTTAGCCAGTCAATGCATACCACTGAAGGGGTTGTTCAGGAGTGGGCCAGTGACCCAATTCAAGTTAATGAAATGCTAGAGGATGTTTGTTGAAGTATTGAGGGAAGAAGGGTTTTTTTGTTTTTGTTCTGTGCTCTTCTGAGATAACAGAAGCCAGCTTTGTCTCTTCTCTTGGACAGTGTGGTGTAGCTGATGTGAAGCCTTCAAATGCAGCAGCCCTTTTGCTACCAGGAAGGGAGTCAAATTTATGATAAAGCTCACACTTTGGAAGACTGGAAGGAAATTAGGTCCTTGGTGATATTGTTGATTCATGCAATCGAACCAATTGCAAAGCCCACTCATCCCCTGGAATTTGCAGTTGTATGAACCAATAAATCGTCTTTATTGTTTAAGCCTATTGGAGTTGGGTTTTCTGTTACTCACTAATAAAAAAAGACATGTGTACTTTTAAAATTTTTTAATAAGTTGCCTTCCTAAACTTATACCAATTTACAATCCAACAACAAAATATGGGAGTGTCTGTTTGTCCACATCCTTGCCAAAATAACATATTATTAAACTTTCTGATATTGCCATTTTTATAGGAAAAGAGTGGTATCTCGTTGTATTTGTAATGCAATCTTTTTATCATGAGTAAGGTTAAGCTTCTTTCTTTTTTTCCTGAGGAAGATTAGCCCTGAGCTAACATCTGATGCCAATCCTCCTCTTTTTTTTTGCTGAGGAAGATTGGCCCTGGGCTAACATCTGTGCCCATCTTCCTCTACTTTATATGGGATGCCACCACAGCATGGCTTGACAAGCAGTGCGTCGGTGCGCGCCCGGGATCCAAACCTGTGAACCCCGGGCCACCGAAGCGGAGTGCGTAAACTTAACTGCTACACCACTGGGCCGGCCCCTAAGCTTCTTTCTAATATGCTTAAAAATCACATGTATTTCCTTTGTATGTGTATATGTGTGTGTGGGGGGTGGGGGTGTGTGTATACTGCTCATGTTCTTTGCCTAGTTTTCTATTTCTCTTTTTCTTATTGCTTTGTAAAAACTTTTTGTATACTAAGAAAATCAGGTCTTTGTCATATGGGTTCAAATATATTTTCGGAGTTTCTCCTTTGGCTTTTGACTTTCTTTTTTCTTTTTGTATTTTTTTAAGGCAAAATATATATAACATAAAATTTACCATTGTACAATGGTACATTGTACAGTGTACAATTCAGTGGCATTAAATACATTCACAATGTTATACAACCATCACCACTATTTATTTCCAGAACTTTTTCATCATGCCAAAGAGAAACTCTGTACCCATTAAACAATAATTCTCCATTGTCCCTTCCCAACAGCCCCTGGTAATCTCTATTCTACTTTCTGTCTCTATGAATTTGCCTATTCTAGGTACCTTATAGGAGTGGAATTGTACAATATTTGAACGTTTGTCTGGCTTATTTTACTTAGCATAATGTTTTCAAGGTTCATATTTATCATAGCATGTAGCAGAATTTTATTCCTTATTATGGCTGAATAATATTCCATTGCATGTATATACCATATTTTATTTATCCATTCATCTGTTGATGGACACTTGGCTTATTTCTACCTTTTGGCTATTGTGAATAATGCTGCTGTGAACATTGGTATACAAGTATCTGTTTGAGTCCTTGCTTTCAATTTCTTTGAGTATATACCTAGGAGTGGAATTGTTGGATCATATGGTAATTCTATGTCTAACTTTCTGAGAAACCACCAAACTCTTTTCTACAGCACCTGCAAACATTTTATATTTCCATCAGCAATGCACTAGGGTTCCAATTTCTCTCTTTTTTTTTAAACTTTTATTAAATTTATTTAAACTAAAAAAGACATAGTTCACCCATTTCCCCCACCTCCCCTCCCCCCAGCTCTTGCAACCAGCAATCTGTTCTCTGTATCTATGAACTTGTTTTTTTTTAGATTCTATATATAAAGAGAGATCATACAGTATTTGTCTTTCTCTGTCTGATTTATTTCACTTAGCATAATGCCCTCGAGGTCCATCCATGTGGTCACAAATGGCAAGATTTCATTTTTGGGGGGCGAATAATATTTCATTGTATATATGTATCACAATTCTTTCTCCATTCATCCATCAATGGACATTTAGGTTGTTTCCATATCTTGGCTATTATAAATAATGCTGCAGTGAACATGGAGGTGCATATATCTTTTTGAATTAGTGTTTTTGTTTTCTTCAGATAAATACCTAGAAGTGGAATTGCTGGATCATATGGTAGTTCTATTTCTAATTTTTTGAGGAATATCCATACTGTTTTCCATAGCAGTTGCACCAATTTACATTCCCATCAACAGAGCACAAGGGTTCCTTTTTCTCCACATCATCGCCAATGCTTGTTTTTTTTTGTCTTTTTGATAACAGCCATTCTAACAGGTATGAGGTGATATCTCATTGTGGTTTTGATTTGCATTTCCCTGATGATTAATGATGTTGAGCATCTTTTCATGTACCTCTTGGCCATCTGTATGTCTTCTTTGGAAAAATGTCTATTCAGATCTTCTACCCATTTTTTAATCGGATTGCTTGTTTTTTGTTATTGAGTTGTATGAGTTCTTTGCATATTTTGGATATCAGCTCCTTATCAGATATATGATTTGCAATTATTTTCTCCCATTCAGTAGATTGCCTGCTAATTTTGTTGATGGTTTCGTCTGCTGTGCAGAAGCTTTTTGGTTTGATGAAATCACACTTGTTTACTTTTGTTTTTGTTTCTTTTGCTTTTGGAGTCAGATTCAAAAAATCATCTCCAAGACCTATGTCAAGGAGCTTACCAACCTATGTTTTCTTCTAGGAGTTTTATGGTTTGAGGTCTTACATTCAAGTCTTTAATACATTTTGAGTTAATTTTTGTGTATAGTATAAGATAGTAGTCCAGTTTCATTCTTTTGCATGAACAAAAGATTTTAATTTTGATAAATTGCAATTTATTTTTTCTTTTGTTGCTTGTGCTTTTGTTGAAAAGACTGTCAATTCCCCCACTGAATCTTCTGGCACCCTTGTTGAAAATCAATTGACTATTTATGTGAGGGTTTATATCTGAGCTCTGTATTCTATTCCATTGGTCTATATGTCTGTCCTTACACCAGTATCACACTGTTTTGATTACTGGAGCATTTTAGTAGTTTGTAGTTTTGAAATCTGGAAGTGTGAGTCCTCTAACTTGGTTCTTTTTCAAGATTGTTTTGGGTATTCAGGGTCCTTTCAGATTCCATATGAATTTTAGGATGGATTTTTCTATTTCTGCCAAAAATTCCATTGGGATTTTGATCAGGATTGCATTGAATCTATAGATCACTTTGAGGAATAGTTTCATCATAACAATATCAAGTCTTTCAATCCATGAACATGAGATGTCTTTCCATTTATTTTTGTCTTCTTTAATTTAGTTCAGTAATGTTTTGTGATTTTCATTGCTGGCATATAGAAATGCAACAGATTTTTGTGTGTTGATTTTGTATCTTGTTTATTAGCTGTAACAATTTTTTTTTGTAGAATCTTTAGGGTTTTCTACATCATATCATTTGTGAATGGAGATAATTTTATTTCTTCCTTTCCAACCTGGTTGCTTTTTATTTCTTTTTCCTGTCTAATTGCTGGCTAGAACTTCCACTATTATGCTGAATAGAAGTGGCAAAGGCAGATAGTTCTGATCTTATGGAAAGAGCTTTCAGTTTTTAACCACTGTGTATGATGTTAGCTGTGTTTTTTTTCATATATGGCCTTTATCATGTTGAGGAAATTCCCTTCTATTCCTAGTTTATTGAGTGCTTTTTATCATGAAAGAGTTTTGGGTTTTGTCAAATTATTTTTCTGTGTCTATTGAGATGATCATATTATTTTTATCCTTTATTATGTTAATGTGGTATATCACATTGATTGATTTGCATATGTTGAACCATCCTTGCATCCCAGGGATAAATCTCACTTGGTCATGGTATATGATCCTTTTAATGTGCTGTTGAAATAAGTTTGCTAGTATTTTGTTGAGGATTTTTGCATCCATGTTCATCAGGGATACTGGCCCACAGTTTTCTTCTGGTGTCTTTGGCTTTGGTATCAGGGTGATGCTGGCCTCATTGAATGGGTTAGGAAGTGTTTCCTCCTCTTCAATTTTTTGAAAGAGTCTAAGAAGGATTGGTGTTAATTCTTTTTTTTATTTTTTTATTATTTTTTTTGTGAGGAAGATCAGCCCTGAGCTGACATCCATGCTAATCCTCCTCTTTTTTTTTTTTTTTTTGCTGAGGGAGACCAGCTCTGAGCTAACATCTATTGCCAATCGTCCTCCTTTTTTTTCCCCAAAGCCCCAGTAGATAGTTGTATGTGATAGCTGCACATAGTTCTAGTTGCTGTATGTGGGACGTGGCCTCAGCATGGCCGGAGAAGTGGTGTGTCGGTGCACGCCCGGGATCCGAACCCGGGCCGCCAGTAGCGGAGTGCACGGACTTAACTGCTAAGCCAAGGGGCCGGCCCCGGATTGGTGTTAATTCTTCTTTAAATGTTTAGTAGAATTCACCGGTGAAGTCATTTGGTCCTGAACTTTTCTTTGTTGGGAAGTCTTTCATTACTGATTCAATCCCCTTACTAGTTATAGGTTTTTTCAGATTTTCTTTTTCTTCATAAGTCAGTTTTGGTAGATCGTGTGGGAAAGGGACATACTTGTTTCCTCTACCCACAGAATACTTCTGTATTCCAAATGTGTGGGTGTTTTTCCCACACCAAGCAATTCTCCATGTCTCAGCAGACACCGACTGGATGTTCTATAATTTAACTCAATTCTGACACTATCTACCTGGAGATAGCATCAGATCCCACAAGTTAAGGGCTCAGTCTCACAAGTCTGCCCCCACTTAAGACACCAACTGCAAGTCCAGGTTGTCATTTGTGCTTCTGACCGACTAGCTGCATATCAGAGGATCCCACAACTCCCTCTTTGGGTTTGATAATTTGCTAGAATGGCTCACAGAACTCAGGTAAACAGTTTTCTTACTAGATTACCAGTTTATTATAAAAAGGTAAAACTCAGAAACAGCCAGATGGAAGAGATACATAAAGGTATGAGGGAAGGAGTGTGGAGCTTCCATGCCTTCTCCGAGTGTGCACCCTCTCAGAACCTCCACATGTTCACCAACCTGGAAGCTCTCCAAACCCCTTTGATTAGGATTTTTATGGGGGCTTCATTATGTAGGCATGGTTGATTAAATCATTGGCCAGTGGTGATTAAGTCGACCTCCAGCCCCTCCTTTCCCTGGAGGTCAAGGGATGGGGCTGAAAGTTCCAATTGTCTAATCACACGATTGGTTCCCCTGGCTATCACCCCCCATTCTGAGGCTATCCAGAAGCCCCGAGCCACTAGTCACCTTGTTTATAGTCTTGTTCAAATCTTCTGTTTCTGCATTGATCTGTCTGGTTGTACTATTCATTACTGAAAGTGGAATACTGAAGTGTCCAACTTGTAGAACTGTCTATTTCTCCCTTCAATTCGGTCAAATTTTTGCTTCATGTTTTAGGGCTCTGTTGTTAGGTGAATATAGGTTTACAATTGTTCTATCTTCTTGCTGGATCAAACCTTTTATCAATATCTAATGTCTTTTTTGTCTCTTATAACCTTTTTTGATTTAAAGCCTATTTTGTCTGACAATAATATAGTCCCTCAGCTCTGTTTTGGTTACTATTTGCATGGAATATCTTTTTCAACACTTTTACTTTCAACCTCTTTGTGTCCTTATATTTAAAGTGAGTTTCTTGGGGCCGGCCTGGTGGCGCAAGCGGTTAAGTATGTGTGCTCCACTGCGGCGGCCCGCGGTTCGCAGGTTCGGATCCTGGGTGTGCACCGACGCACTGCTTGTTAAGCCATGCTGTGGTGGCATCCCATATAAAGTAGAGGAAGATGGCCATGGATGTTAGCTCAGGGCCAATATTCCTCAAGAAAAAAGGAGAGGATTGGCATCAGATGTTAGCTCAGGGCTAGTCCTTCTCACAAAAAATAAAAATAAAAATAAAGTGAGTTTCTTGTAGACAGCATATAGATGGATCCTGATCTTGTTTTTTAAATCAAATCTGCCAAGCTCTGCCTTTTACTAGGAGAGTTTAAATCATTTACATTTAATGTGAGTACTGATAAAGAGAGATTTACTTCTGGCATTAATCTGTGTGTTTTCTTTATGTCTTATATGTTTTTTTGTTCCTCAGTTCCTACATTACTGCCTTTTTTGGTAGTGTGCCATTGTGATTTTCTTCTTCTTTCCTTTTCTGTATATTTTAAAGTTCTTTTCTTAGTGGGATTTCAATTAACATCTTAAATTTATAACAACTTAGTTTGAATAATAGCAATTTAGTTTCAATAATATACAAACACTCTGCTTTTATACATCTCCATCCCTCTCCTTTTATATTGTTATTGTCACAGATTACATCTTTATAGATTGTTGGCACATTAACATAGATTTCCAATTATGTTTTATGCATTTTCCTATTAAATAATATAGGAAAAAGAGAGAAGTAACAAATTACAACAAAAGTACAATAACACTGGCTTTTGTATTTACCTACCTAGTTACCTTTTCCAGTGTTATTTTTTCTTATGGCTTCAAGTTATTGTCCAATTTCCTTTCATTTCAACCTGAAGTTCCCCCTTTAGTTTCTCTTGTAGGTCAGGTCTACTGGTAATGAAATCCTTCAGCTTTTGTTTATCTGGAAATGTCTTCAGCTCTCCTTCATTCATAAAGGATTGTCTTGCCAGATATAGAATTCTTGGTTGACAGTTTTTTCTTTCAGACCTTTAAATATATCATCATACTGCCTTCTGGTCTCCATGGCTTCTGAGGAGAAATAAGCTGTTAATATTGAGGTTCCCTTGCACGTGATCAGTTGCTTCTTTCTTGCTGCTCTAAAAATTCTTTCTTTGTCTTTGGGTTTTGCCAATTTGACAGTAATGTGTCTTGGTGTGGAACTTTGAATTTATCCTGCTTGGAGTTCGTTGAGCTTCTTGGACATATATATAGATTTGGGAAGGTTATGGCCATTATTTATTAAAATATTTTTTCTGCTTTCTCTCTCTTTTCTCCTTCTGGGACTCCTATAATGTGTACAGTGGTACATCTGATGATGTCCTACAGGTCCCTAAGGCTCTGTTCATTTTTCTTCATTCTTTTTTTCCTTCTCCTTAGCATGGATAATTTCAATTTTCTCATCTTAAAGTTTGTTGATCCTTTCTTCTGCCTCCTGAAGTCTGTTGTTGACCTCTTCTAGTGAGTTTTTTCACTTCGGTTATTCTACTTTTCAGTTCCAGAATTTCTGTTTGGTTCCTTTTTGTAATTTCTCTCTCTTTATTGATACTCTCATTTTTTTCCATACATTGTTTTCCTGATTTCCTTTAATTCTTTGTCCATGGTTTCTTTGAGCTCATCAAACATATTGAAGACATTTGACTTAATGTCTTTGACTAGTACTTTTAATGTCTGGGCTTCCTCTTCTTCCTTCTTCCTCAAATCCTTTTTCCCTGTGATTGGGCCATACTTTCATGTTTATTTGTATATTTTAAAAATTTTTTTGAAAACTGGACATTTTGAGCATTATTATTGTGGTAACTCTGGAGATCTAATTCTCCTGTTCCTCTGGGATTGATGAATCTTGCTTGTTGAGGGTTGGAGCCATCTGTTTGTGACGTTTGCCAACTACTTTTGCAAAGTGTGTATTACTTGTTGTGCATGGTCACTGAAGTTTCTATTCTGTTATCTCTGTGGTCAGCCAGTAACCTGACAAAGATTTCCTTAAATGTCTGTGTCCCCAAAGGGGGAAAAGAAGCAAAACAAAACAAAAAACCTAAGTACTATCTCTTTAAATCCCCTGTAAACTGATTCAGCCCATGGGGATTAAAACAGTGGCCAGCCTCTGTGCCAGCCTCTCAACCATCAAAAACAGCAATCAGCAATCAAACCACACAATCCTGATATTTGGAGGACAATGTCCTTATTGCCCACTCAGGCTCCAGGAAGCTGCACCGGGAACTGTCCCCTTACTTGCCTGCCTCGGGGCTGGGGGATGGCAACTGCTATGTGAAAGGCCAACATTTCAAGAAGTTTACCAAAACTTACAAGCCTCTTTATCAAGCTCTCCCCTGGACTCAGCAAATATTTGACTAGACTCCAGAGTTCCAAAATTGTTGCTTCAAATAGTTCCTGCCAGCTCAATAATTGTTTAGGTGGAGGGATGGATTCCTAGAGCTTCCCACTCTGCCATCTTCCATGACATCTAGCTGGTATTATTTTACTCTTTAGAATTTATTACTATTTGTAGCCTAGTACGTGATGAATTTTTCTAAGTGTTCTACAGCCTTTGAAAAGAATGTGTAGTCTATTTTGAGGTACCAAGTTCTAAACAAATCTATCAAATCCAACAAGTTATTTGTAATATTCAAATCTGCTATATTTTTACCTGATGTGGCTCTTTGGATCTGTCAGTCTGAGTAATGTTTGTCTCCCACCATAATTTTGTCTTAGTCATATTCTTGTATTTCTAATAGGTTTTTTGCTTTATATTTCACTACTATGTTGTTCTGTATGAAAAGTTCAATGACAGCTGTATCTTCCTTCTTGGTTAATTGTGCCCTTTGCCCATTTAAACAAATGGTACCTTTCTTGTACCATTTTATACCTTTTGTCTTGAATCCTACTTTATCTAATATTAATATTGCCATTTCTGCTTTGTTTTTTTTTAAAAATGATATCTGCCTGATGTGTCTTTACTTTTAATATTTCTGTGTCATTTTGTTTCAGTTCTGTCTCCTGTAAACAATATATAATGGGATTTTTTAAAAACTCAGTTTTTATAGTCTTTTTTAAATAGAGAAATTTAACCTATTTATTGTGATTAGTAATATCTTAGGTTTTATGCTACCATCTTAGTTCATGTTATTTTATGACGCTTTCTTGTTTTTTATATT
Organism: Diceros bicornis minor; assembly: GCF_020826845.1. Lineage (NCBI taxonomy): Eukaryota > Metazoa > Chordata > Mammalia > Perissodactyla > Rhinocerotidae > Diceros > Diceros bicornis. The sequence goes on from NC_080781.1 coordinate 64,612,073, forward strand.
TTTACCTCCTGACTTTTGCTTGACCAATCAAGTTGTCTTTGTTCCTTTTTCCCCTCTAGTTCTAGTTCCTATTTCTAGTCAACAAGTAATTAGCCTTATATTTAAAAAAATATTTAAACTTACACCTTTTCTGTACACAGCAATAATTATTCAATATCTATAATTCTCCATTCATATTTCTTTGCCATCTCTAATGTTTTTGTAAAATTATTTCAAATATTGGTTCTAGACATTAAAATTCTTGGCTACGTTACACCTCTTTTATTTTAGGAATCCTTTCTTAAAAATTGTACAGAAGTCACAGCCACATTATTAGAAATTATTTATTTATTTTTAATTTTATTTAATTTTTGAATATTTACATGGTTTCAAAATTTCAAAAAGTTTAAGATGATATGCAATTTAAAAATCTCCCTCCCTTGAGCCGGCCCCGTGGCTTAGCAGTTAAGTGCGTGCGCTCCGCTGCTGGCAACCCAGGTTCAGATCTGGGGCGCGCACCGACGTACCGCTTCTCCGGCCATGCCGAGGCCGCGTCCCACATACAGCAACTAGAAGGATGTGCAGCTATGACATACAACTATCTAGTGGGGCTTTAGGGGGGAAAAAAATTAAAAATCTTCTCCCACTTTTGTCCCCAAGCCATATAGGTTCTCCTTCTAGGAAACAAGTGAAGTTATCAGTTTCTTGTGTATCTTATCAGAGACATTCTATGCATATGCAAGCAAATATTCATAGTCTTTCTTTTTATTTCTTTTCTTATCCAAATGATAGCATACCATCCACATGTTCTGAATCCTGCTTTTGTCTTAACAATATGTCTTGGTGGTCATTCCAAACTATGCATTTTTAAACCTTTTATTGTGGGGGGTCTGCCCGGTGGTGTAGTGGTTAAGTGTGCATGCTCCACTTGGGCGGCCCTGGGTTTGCAGGTTTGAATCCCAGGCGCAGACCGATGCATGACTCATCAAGCCATGCTGTGGCAGCGTCCCACGTACAAAAATGGAGGAGGGTGGGCACAGATTTAGCTCAGGGCCAATCTCTCTCACAAATAAATAAATAAACCTCTTATTGTGGAAATTTTCAAACATAGACAAAGGAGAGAAAATAGTATAATGAACCCCCATGTACCCATTACCCAGTTCAATAATAATAAACACCCTGTTATTACTGTTTTATCTATCCCTCTCACTTATTATTATTATTAATATTATTATTAAAGATTTTGCTTGAGTATTTTAAAGCATGTCCTAGGCATCATATCATTTCACTTTTAAATATTTTGGCTCACATCTTTAAAAGATAAAGACTTAAAAAAAATGCAACCACAATACCATTATCACACTCAATAAAATGTATAATTTCTCCATACCATCTAATACCTAGTCTGTGTTTAGTTTTCCCTTAGTATTTCAAAAATGTTTTATTTTGCAGTTCTGACCTATGGATACTTTTATTGACAATTTCAGGAGCTCTGCCACTCCCATTCCTTGTTTCCCTTAAGCTCTTTTTCCTGTTTGACATTATTGACTATTCCTTATAACTTTTAAAGCTATTCTAGATGTTCTTCTGTTCTAAATCCTTCTTTTCTATTTTTTCTTGGCTCCTCTATTTCCTCCTACCTGCATCCTTGAGGCCCAATGCTGAACTCTCTTCTCTAACTTTCCTTCTTTCGGGTAAGTAATCCACGTTGTTTAAACTATCACCTTTGCTGATGACTCTAAAATCTTCATGTCTAGCCCAGGCCTCTCACCAAAACTCCACCTCTATTTCTAACTGCCTATAGGACACCTCTACATGAAAGCCCATTGTAAACTCAAACTGAAAATATCAAAAATTGAACTTATTATCTTTCCCCCCAAATAACTCTCTTCATTTCCTCATTTCTGATAATGGCAACATCATTCTTCCTCTTGCTAAGCTTTAACATTCTAGTTATTTCTTTTTTTTTTTTTTTAAGATTTTATTTATTTATTTATTTATTTTCCCCCCAAAGCCCCAGTAGATAGTTGTATGTCATAGCTGCACATCCTTCTAGTTGCTGCATGTGGGACGCGGCCTCAGCATGGCCGGAGAAGAGGCACGTAGGTGCGGCCCGTAGGCTGCCAGCAGCGGAGCGCGTGCACTTAACTGCTAAGCCACGGGGCCGGCCCATTCTAGTTATTTCTAAACTGTAATTCTCTTTCATCCCCCTTATTCAGTTAGTTACCAAGTTCTATTGATTCTTCCTTTGTAGTATCTCTAGCTTCTCTCCAGTCTCACTGTTATTCCCCGAAACCTAATCACAGACCTTCATAGGTAACTTAGCTACCATGTAGTATTATGCTGGAAGTCTTAACCAATGCAGTGAAATGAGAAATCAAAATAAGAGGTATAAATATTGGCAAGGTAAAGACAAAACTGTCACTATTTCCAGTTGATATGAAAATCCAAGAATCAACTTACATGTTATTAAACCAAAAAAGAAATGTTTTCATTCAAAATGGCCACTTATAAAATATAATACCAAAATCAATAACTTTCCTAAATATAACCAACAACTAAGTAGAAAATGTTGTAAAAACAAATTCCATTCACAATTGTAACAAAAGCTATAAAATATATAAGAATATAGGCAATGATCTCTTACATAGGAAAGGACCAAAAACAGCTCTAGCATAAAAGAAAAATTTGATTGGACATCATCAAAATTTTAAAAACTTCTGCTATTTCATTTAAGAAAGTGAAAGGCAAGCCACACAGTGGGAGAAAATGTTCACAATACATATGTCTGACAAAGGATGTGTATCCAGAATATATAAAGAACTTTTACAACTCAAATTAAGAAAACAACCTAATAATAAAATGGGCAAAAGATCTGAACAGACACTTCACAAAGAAAGATGAATGAATAGCCATTAAGTAAATGAAAAGCTGCTCAAATCATTAGGCATCAGGGAAATGCAAATAAAAACCACTGTGAAATACCACTATATACCCATTAGAATTTACTAAGTGATAGTGAAGATGTGGGGCCACTGAGACTTTCATATATTAGAGCGTAAAATGCTACAACCACTTTGGTGTACTATTTGGTAGTTTCTTATAATGTTGATATACAAAGTTAAACAGACACCTACCCAATGACCCAACAATTCCACTTCTAGGTATTCCTCAAGAGAAATGAAAACATGTCCACAAAAAGACTTATACACAAATATTCATAGCAGCTTTATCTATAATGGCCCCAAATTGGAAACAAATTGCTATGTATCTTTGCAATTGAATACTACTAAGCAATAAAAAGGAATGAACTACTGTTATGCCCAACAATATGAATAAATCTCAGAAATATTATGCTGAGCAAAAGAAGTGGACACAAAAGAGTATATGCTGTGTGGTTCCATTTATATGAAATTCTAGAAAAGCATAATTAATCTTTAGTAACAGAAAGCAGAACAGTGGTCCTCTGGGGCTATGGGTGGTAGGGATTGACTGCAAAGGGGTACAGGGAACTATTTGGGGTGATAGAAATGTATGTCTTGATTGTGGCAGTAATCACATGGTGCATACTCTTGTCAAAAGTCATCAAACTATAAACCTAAAATGAGCTTATTTAATGACATATAAATTATACCTCTAAACATTTTATTTTAAAGTAAAAATATAATTCGGCAATAAAAAGGGATGAAGTACTTGAGTGACATCAGCATCATGGCAGAGCAAGCTGTTCCTTTAGCCTCTTTCCCCTATGCTACAACCAAATGGACATTCATTAACCAACAGAGGATTCCCTACAAAGCACAATAGTATGTCTGAGAGATCCATGCAGCCATACATCTGAAGGTGGGAGTACTGGATACCCGGGAAGCAGTGGAAGGAGGTGAGCACATCCCCTCCCCTTTCCCAGCGGCAGTGATCTCGGTCACAGGTCCTCACACAGCAGCTGGTGCACAACTCTAAGACGAGGTGGGGGAGCAGGTAGGCCTGTGTATGAATGCTTTCACTTTCAGAGTGCAGCTCGGCCCATGGGAATGCTCACAGTGAGTGGTACGGCTCAGCAATTGCATGGGCCCCCCACCAAGTGCAGCAGCCCAGGGGAACTGCATGTGAGCACAGAGCAGGCTCATGTGTGCAAAAAAAAAAGCACCAACCCCCTGCCTAGTGCACCAGCTTGGCGGGTCCCTGGCCGAGGCAGCAGTTCCACACCAGAGTGCCTGCTCATGTGTGTGTGACCTGCCAAGTGGCTGTGGCCAGCAGGCAAACACAGACGAACTCTATCAGCATAACTTCCAGCAGACATGGCAGGTTCAGAAAACAGCTCCTGGCCACACACTCCCAAAAGGTGGCAGGTGGAATCTGTGACCTGATACTACCACTATGCGCCAGCAAAGGATCAATTCATCAAACACCATGAAGAACCACATTAACACTCCAGGGCAGAAGGAAAATGACAAGTCTCCAGAAACCAATCCTGAAGTCACAGATATTTACAATCTAAATGACAGAGAATTCAAAATAGTTGTCATAAAGAAACTCAATGAGTTACAAGAAAACTCAGAAAGATAGTTCAATGAACTCAGGAATAAAATTAATGAGCAGAAGGAATTCTTCAATAAAGAGATTGGAGCTCTAAGAAAAAAACAAACATAAATTCTGGAGATGGAGTATACAATGAATGAGATTAAAAAAACAATCTAGAAACCTTAAAAAACAGAGCTGATGTTATGGAGGACAGAATTAGTGATTTAGAGGACAGAAATCCTGAAATGTTTCAGGTGGAGGAAGAGAGAGAACTAAGACTTAAAAAAAATGAAGAAACTCTTTGAGAAATAACCGACTCAATTAGGAAATGCAACATAAAGATTATAGGTATTACAGAGGGAGAAAGGAACAGAGAGGTTTTTCAAAGAAGTAATAGCTGAGAACTTCCCAAACCTGGGGAAGCAACTGGACTTACAAGTATATGAAGCCAATAGAACTCCTAATTACATCAATGCAAACAGACCTTTTCCAAGGCATATAATAGTAAAACTGGCAAAAGTCAATGACAAAGAAAAAATATTGAGGGCAGCAAGACAGAAGAGAATAATCTACAAAGGAACCCCTATAAGGCTTTCAGTGAATTTCTCGGCAGAAACCTTACAGGCTAGAAGAGACCGGAATGAGATATTCAAAATATTGAAAGACAAAAACTTTCAGCCAAGAATACTCTATCCAGTGAAAGTATCCTTCAGATATGATGGAGAAATAAAAGCTTTCCCAGATAAACAAAAGCTGAGGGAGTTTATCACCAGTAGACCTCCCTTACAAGAAATGATCAAGGATGCCCTCATACCTGAAACAAAAAGGCAAAGGTCTACAAAGCCTTTCACAAGGAGATAAATACACAGACAAAATCAGAAAACTGCAGCTCTCTATCAGAACAGGTTAGCAAACACTTAATTATAACATAAAAGATAAAGGAAAGGAAAGCATCAAAAATAAGTATAAACACTTCATTTTAATCACAAACTCATAAGACAAAACAATAATTTGTGACAACAATGACTTAGAAGGAGAAGAGGAAATGGAAGGAACCTGCTTAGGCTAATGGAGATAAGAAGCTATCATAAAATGGACTATCTCATCTATGAGATTTTTTTTTATTGATGTCATAATAGTTGATAACATTGTGAGATTCCAGTTGTACATTATTATTTGTCAGTCACCATATAAATGTGCCCGTTCACTCCTTGTGCCCACCCACCAACTCCCTTCCCTCTATGAGATCTTTTATACAAACCTCATGGTAACCACTAAAAAAAAAGTAAGAGCAGAGACACAAATCATAAATAAAGAGAAAACTGAGAAAAACCACCACAGAAAACCACCAAATTGTAGTGGCAGTCAGAAATAAAAGAAAAGAGAAACAATGGAAATATAGAATAACCATAAAACAAGAGATAAAATGGCAGTATTAAGCCTTCATATATCAATAATCACTCTAAATGTAAATGAATTGAATTCTCAAATCAAAAGGCACAGGGTAGCTAGATGGATTAAAAAACAAGATGCAACAGGCAACAAAAGACCCTGAATAGCTAAAGTAATCCTGAGAAAAAGAACAAAGCTGGAGGCATCACAATCCCTGACTTCAAAATATACTACAAAGCTATAATAATCAAAACAGCGTGGTACTGGTACAAAAAGAGACACACAGATCAATGGAACAGAACTGAAACTCCAGAAATAAAACCACACATCTAAGGACAGCTAATCTTCGACAAAGGAGCTAAGAATATATAATGGAGAAAGAAATGTCTCTTCAATAAATGTGTTGGGAAGACTGGACAGCTGCATGCCAAAAAAAAAAAAAAATGAGAGTAGACCATTATCTTACACCATACACAAAAATGAACTCAAAATGGATTAAAGACTTGAATGTAAGACCTGAAACCATAAAACTCCTAGAAGAAAATATAGGCAATACGCTCTTTGACATCGGTCTTAGCAGCATCTTTTCAAATACCATGTCTATTCAGGCAAGAAAAACAAAAGAAAAAATAAACAAATGGGACTACATCAGACTAAAAAGCTTCTGCAAGGCAAAGGAAACCAAGAACAAAACGAAAAGACAACCCACCAACTGGGAGAAAATATTTGCAAATCATATATCTCATAAGGGGTTAATTTCCAAAATATATAAAGAACTCATACAACTCGACAACAAAAAAACAAACAACCCAATCAAAAAATGGGCAGAGGATATGAACAGACATTTTTCCAAAGAAGACATACAGATGGCCAGCAAGCACATGAAAAGATGTTCAACATCACTAATTATTAGGAAAATGCAAATCAAAACTACAATGAGATACCACCTTACAGCTGTCAGAATGGCTATAATTACCAAGACAAAAAACAAATGTTGGAGAGGATGTGGAGAAAAGGGAACCCTCATACACTGCTGGTGGGAATGCAACCTGGTGCAGCCACTATGGAAAACAGTATGGAGATTTCTCAAACAATTTAAAATAGAAATACCATATGATCCAGCTATCCCATTACTGGGTATTTATCCAAAGATCTTGAAATCAACAATCCAAAGAGATTTATTCACCCCTATGTTCACTGAAGCATTATTCACAACAGCCAAGACATGGAAGCAACCCAAATGCCCATCAACTGATGAATGGATAAAGATGTGGTATGTATATACAATGGAATACTACTCAGCCATAAAAAAGACAAAATTGTCCCATCTGCAACAACATGGATCGACCTTGAGGGTATTATGTTAAGCGAAATAAGCCAGACAGAGAAAGACAAATATTGCATAATTTCACTCTTATGTGGAAGATAAACAAACACATGGACAAAGAGAACAGATTAGTGGTTACCAGAGAGGCAGGGGGTTGAGGGGTGGGCGAAAGGGGTAAATTGGCACATATATATGGTGACGGATAAAAACTAGATTACTGGTGGCGAGCACAATGCAGTCTATACAGAAACTGATAAATAATAATGTACACCTGAAATTAAACGTTATAAACCATTATGACTTCAACAAAATAATTTTAAAAAAGAATAAAAAAAAAGGGGTGAAGTACTGATACATGCTATACAACATGGATGAAACTCAAAAACATGCTAAGTGAAAGAAGCCAGATACAAAAAGACGATATATTGTTTGATCCCATTTATGTGAAATGGTCAGGAAAGACAACTTTGTAGAGCCAATAAGTAAATTAGTCCTTGGCTGGGTGGTTGGGAACAAGGAGTGACTGCAGCTGGGCATGAGCTATCTTTTTGGGGGTGATGGAAATGTTCTAAAATTGGATTGTGATAATAGTAGCACAACATTGTAAATATGCTAAAAGTCACTTAATTGTACACTTAAGATGAGTGAATTTATGGTATGTAAATTATATCTCAATAAAGCTATTTTGAAAAGATAATTGACCAATATGGTCCAGCAATCTCGCTCCTTGGTATTCACCCAAATGAGCTGAAAACTTAATGTCTACACAAAAACTTGCACTTGGATGTTTATAGCACTTTATTCATAATTGCCAAATCTTCAAAGCAACCAAGATGTCCTTTAGTAGGTGAATGGATAAATAAACTGTGGTACATCCAGAGAATGGAATATTATTCAGCATTAAAAAGAAATAAGCTATCAAGCCATGAAAAGACATGGAGGAACCTTAAATGCATATTACTAAGCAAAAGAAGCCAATCTGAAAAGGCTACATATTGTATGATTCTAACTATATTATATCTGGAAAAGGCAAAGCTTATGGAGACAGTAAAAGGATCAGTGGTCGCCAGGGATTAGGGGGAGAGGGGAATGAATAGGCAGAGCACTATTTTGTATGCTATTATAATAATGGATACATGTTATTATGCATTTGTCAAAACTCATAGAATATACAACACCAAGAGTGAACTCTTATGTAAACTATAGACTTTGAGTAGTTATAATGTGTCAATGTAGGTTCATTGATTATATCAAATATACCACTCTGGTGTGGAATGTTGATCATGGGGGAGCTGTGTGTTTGACGTACAGGGAATATGTGGGAATTCTCTGTATTTTCAGCTCAATTTTGCTGTGAACCTAAAACTGCTCTAAAAAATAAACTCTATTAAAAAGAAGAAGAAATGAGCTATCAAGCCTTGAAAAGACATGGACGAATCTCAAATGCATATTACTAAGTGAAAGAAGCCAATCTGAAAAGGCTACATATTGTATGATTCCAACTATATAACATTCTGGAAAAGGCAAAACTATGGAGACAGTAAAAAAATCAGGGCTGCTCTGGGTTAAGGGGGAGACAGGGATGAATATGTAGAATACAGAGGATTTTTAGGGCAGTGAAACTATTCTGTATGATACTGTAATGGTGAATACATTTGTTAAGACTCGTAGAATGTACAACACCAAGAGTGAACCCTAATGTAAACTATGGACTTTGGATGATAATGATGTGTCAATGTAGGTCTGTCGATTGTAACAAATGTACCACTCTGGTAGTGTGGGATTTTGAGATAGTGGGGGAGGCTGTGTGTGTGTGGGGGTGCTGGGGGTATATGAGAACTCTGCATACTTTCTGCTCAATTTTGCTGTGAACCTAAAACTGCTCTAAAAAATAAAGTCTGCTAAAAAATTAACTTTAAACAAAAATAATAACAATGTATTTTGGGGTAAAAGTAAAATGCATAACAATAGCATAAAGTCCAGGAAGAGAGAAATGGAAGTATATTAACATAAGGTTCTTATATTCTTCGTGAAGTGGTATAAACAACATTGGAAGGTAGACTGTGATAAGTTATGGATGTGCACTATAAACCTTTAAGCAACCACTAAAATAACAAAACAAAGAGGTATAGCTAACAAGCCAACAAAGGAGATAAAATGGAATAAAAATAATATTGATTAATCCAAAAGAAGGGAGAATAAGAGGAAAAAGAACAAAGACATGGGACAAATAGAAAACAAATAGCAAGATTACAGACTCAAACCTAACCATATCAACAACAATCATGTTAAATGTAGATGGTCTAAACACCCCAATTACAGGGTAGATACGATCACTGGGTAAAAAAGTAAGACTCAACCATATGTTGCCTACAAGAAATGCTCTTTAAATACAAAGACACAAATAGGTTAAAAGTAAAAGTACATTAAAAAGATGTACCATGATAACACTAGTCAAAAGAAAGCTGGAGGGGCTATATTAATAACAGACAAAGTAGATTCCAGAGCAAAGATATCAAGAATAAAGAAGGTAATTTCATAATGGTAAAGGGGTTAATTAATGAAGAGGACATAACAAGTCTAAACGTTTGTACAACTAATATAAGAGCTTCAAAATACATGAATCAAAAACTGATAAACCACAAGGAGAAATAGGCAAATTCACAGTTCTAGTCAGAGATTTCAATACCCTTCTCTCAATAATTGATAGAACAAGTAGGCATAAAATTAGCAAGGATATAGTAGAAGTGAACAACACTATTAGCCAAATTGACCTGGCTGACATTTATAGAACACTCCACTCCATAACAGCAAAATACGCATTCTTTTAAAGTGCACATGGAGTATTTACCAGGATAGACCATATTCTAGGCCACAAAACAAGTCTCAATGAATTCAAAAGGATTCGAGTCATACAAAATATATTCTCTGAAAGCAATGGAATTAAATTACATATCAATAACAGAAACATCTCTGGGAAGATCCTCAAATATTTGAAAACTAAATAATCCATTTCTAGATAATCTATGGGTCAAAGAAGAAATCAAAAGGGAAATTAGAAAAATATTTTGAACTGAATGAAAATGAAACTACACCATATAATTCATGGCATTCTCCTAAAGCAGTAGTTAGGTAATTTTAAAAAACACTTATATTAGAACAGAAGAAAGGTCTCAGTGACTTCAGCTTTCACTTCAGTAAAAAGAAGAAGAGCAAATAAAACTCAAATTATAAGAACAAAAATGATGAAGATCAAAGTGGAAATCAGTGAAATAGAAAACAATAGAGAAAAATCAACAAATCCAGATTCCTGTATACCAATGTTCACTGCAGCATTATTCACAATAGTCAAAAGCTGTCAACAACCCAAATGTCCATCAGTAGATGAATGGTAGCTAGAAAAGTCAAATTCATGGAGACAGAAAGTAGGTTAGAGGTTGGTTTCCAGGAACTGTGGGAAAGGGGGAATGAGGAGTTATTGCTTAATGGGTACAGAGTTTCTGTTTGGGGTGATGGAAAAGTTTTGGAAATAGACAATGATGATGGTTGTACAACACTGTGAATGTAATTAATGCCACTGAATTGTACACTTAAAAATGGTTAAAATGGCAAATTTTGTCACAAATATTTACCAATTTTAAAAATGAATAGTGTAACATACCAAAAACCATTGAATTGTACAATTTAAATGAGTGAATTGTATGGTATGTGAATTTGTATCTCAATAAAGCTGTTAAAAAGAGTACATACTGTATGATTCCATTTATATAAAACTCCAGAAAATGCAAACTAATATATGGTGACAGACAGCAATGCTAATTCGCTCACTACCTCATTTTCTTTTATCGCCTCCATTTTTCCTAACACTTTTTCTGTTCACTGACTGCCTCTTTATGTTAATATTAGTCTTGAGGAGAAAACAGGGGTCTGGGGAGGAAGGGTTGGCTTCACTTTGCCAAGGGAAAGGTGAGGCTTGGGGACTTCCGAACCGAGTAACTCGTGCTGGGGTCCGGATCTAAGTAATCCTCGATTACCCGAAGGTGTCGTTTAGCAGCCTGTGACTTGTAGACAACGAGGCTGGCCCTAGAGGAACTCCACTTCCCAGGAGGTCTCGGGGCACCGAGTCGAGACTGCGTCCAATGACGGGGTGGGACTCGGTCGCTGCCCGGATGTGGCGCCGAGCCCGCCGGGCCTGCCAAGCCCAGCGAGAGACGCCCCGGAGGCTCTGCCAGCTGCGGTGGAACGGCGCGAGAGGACGGCCACTTAGCCCGGTAATCCTTACTGAGAACCCTCTGGGCGGCCCCCACTTCGCTCTTTTCTCATCGAGCCTCCCCATCCCCGGGACGGTTGCCACTCCTGGGATGGAAGGGACTTGAGGGTGGGATGAGGTGTATGTATTTTGGGGGAGATTGAGCCAGCTCTTCCTATAGGTGAATCCGAGGTGGGGCACCTCTCTAACCCAGGCTCACGAGTCCATATGAAGTCCCAGAACCAACTACCCCTGGTGAAGAAGGATGTGAGGGAAGCACCAAGCGGGCTTGTGGTGGCTATTGATAGGTCACTAGGATTGCCTCTCTGGTTACGTTTCCAGACGCTGGATAATCTCCCCTGGCTTCGGGTTGGGGAGTGTTCACATGGCTTCCTTCACCCCCAGCACCCTGAAGTCTTCTTTGACTGGACTTGAGCCAAAGAAGTCAGTCTTCAATGTGAAAAAGCTTCCCAGATTTAGTAGATAACTAAGTTGTAGAAAGTAGTATATAAAAGTGGGAGTCTTCTGCTAAATTGTTTTGGTTTCAGAAAGTTAGAGTGTTTTCAAGCAGATTAGACTCAGACTTGTGGAAAGGGTGAGGCTTTGAGGAGAATGTGCTAGAAACAGTAATACTTTGAGCTGCGTTCTTGTTTTGACTGTTATTGGGTCTTTTATATTGTGTGTCCAACCTAGGAGAAAATTGGCTGCTGTGCAGAGTGTACATGTGAAGAAGGATGCTTTGTCAGATAGGATTGGAAGATTTTGAAGAAACTATAATTCCAAGGCTAAAAGTGAATGACTAACTCAGAAGGGAGCCTTCTGGGGTGCTGGTCTCTGCAGCTCCAGGCCTCTCCCAATTTCCAAGCCTAGAGGCATACCTCAAGATCTCTGAGCTGCTCTGATGTCTACTTCACAGTGCTACTGTGAGGCTTAAATAAGATATATGAAAGTACTTTGCACAATGCCTATAACAGGCTCTCAATTTTTAGTTGCCCTTTGCTTCCCCATAGCAACATTTTTTTTCCTCCAAGCCATGCATTACTGTGTATTATTGTTTGCCTTTTTATATAAGTCCTGCCTTTACTACAAGACTGTAAGCTTCTAGCATTCTTTTTTTGTTTGTTTTTACCCTTTGAGTCCCTCCTAGCAATGCATTGCCTATAGGAGTACCTGGGAGAGTGTGGATAGTGGAGGTGTTGAGGAGGGGAAAGCTGTGGGTGATCCTTAATGGGACAGCATCATGCTAAATCCTGGAGCTGAGGTAAACAAGCTTTTCTCATGTGGGTGATGAACAGAATATTCGCCTTTCTCTTGTAACTCCTAGTCTTCTCTCAGAGCTCCCAACCTTTTAAAAAAAGTATCATTTTTGCTATATTTTAACCATTTTTAAGTGTACACTACAGTAGTGTTAACTATATGTACATTGTTGTGCAACGGATCTTTAGAATTTTTTCATCTTGCAAAACTGAAACTCTATACCCATTAAACAACTCCCCGTTTCCCCCTCCCCCAGCCCCTGGCAACCACCCTTCTACCTTCTGTTTCTATGAGTTGACTATTCTAGATACCTCATATTAGTGGAATCATGCAGTATTTGGCTTTTTGTGACTGCCTTATTTCACTTAGCATAATGTCCTCAAGCTTCATCCATATTGTAGCATATGCAAAGATTCCCTTCTTTTTAAGGCTGAATAATATTCATATATATATATATATATCTCACATTTTCTTTATCCATTCACCCATCAATGGACATTTAGGTTGCTCCACCTCTCGGCTATTGTGAATAATGATGCGATGAACATGAGTGTGCAAATAATCTCTTTGAGATCCTGTTTTCAATTCTTTTGGATATATTTTTTAAGTATTATTTTTAAACCTTTTAACTATGGAGAATTTCAAACATATACACAAGTATAAAAAATAGTATAACGAAGATGTGGGCTGAATAAATGAGTCAATTGTACAAAGCAGCCCCCCTCAAAATACCTGGGACTTTTGCTGAACCCTCCCTCTCACAGACTGTTTGCTACTGGTGAGGATGTTTTGGGTTTTGTCTCAGACCTGGGATGTTCTAGCTGCACTTTATCATCTAGGTCCTCAGCCATCAGTGTGACTTGAGTGCCCATCTGCAGACCATATATACAAGGAGTATTGGTAGATATAAACAAGTAGAAATGAGTGTAGATGCCTTTTCCTAGTTACAGAGATGAGGAGCTGAGCTTGGGGTGCAAAGTGGTCTTTATGCCTAAGAGTTTTGCTCTGGTTCAGCATCCCCCTCAGATGCACTATTGTCCTGAAAGAAGCCACTTTGAGCAGAGATGCTTCAAACTGTATGATACCTAGAGGAGGTTGGCAGGATGAGTTGTATAGGCAGTAACTGCCATAGGAATTCAGAGGAGAAAGAAATTAATCCAGACTGGGAAAGTCAAGGAAGGCTATTCTCAAGGAACATGGTGGTGACTCTGTCCTGTTTCCACTGACCTTGCGTGTTTGGTCCTTATGCCTATTCCTAGATGGAAAAAGACAGAGCTGATGGTTAGTGAATACCCTGGGATGGTTGCCTACTAGAGCTGAATTACGCTCTGGACTTTTAGCTCTGGGACCTGTGCTAATGAAGGCTTCTAGGTGGAATGCCTTGCTGGTCAGAATTGGCTGTGAGGGGAGAGAGCTACCCCTAGTGGGCCTGTGTGAAGCATTCTTGGAAGGCCAACTTTTCTTTCCCTTGACCCCAAATGAGGTGTTTTGTTTTGTTTTTGTCTATGATATGGGCCTAATGTAGGCCTTAGCTAATAAGACACCAGGATGGGGGATGTATCTATTCCCCTAAATTCCCAAGGTGAGAAACTGAGTCTCAATTTTTTTAATAATCAAATATATATGACAATTTATCCCCTTTCCTCCATGTTCTGACACTTGAAGAAGTTAATGCTATCAGGATCGGGTCTGAAATGAGGGCAGTAGTTAAGAAGCTAAAGAAAATGGAATGCTGTGGGGCACTGACAGGGCATGGCATTGACAGGGTAGTACTATGGAGGTATAGACCTGGGGCTCGTAGTAAACATGCTTCTTGGAGATCATCTGTGTTGTACCATTTACTCTCAAATACTTCATTCATGAAGAAGTGGACAAGAGTATGGTGGTGTTATGACCTGTAGTTTTACTCAGATAAGGTAGGAGGGAATGAGACCCCTGCTTTGTCTAGCATTGTAATCACATTACAGAACTTTTGCGTTCCCCAGCAGTAGAATAGTAGAAGAATTATTATTACAAAGTCACAGTAGCTTCTAACACTTAATGAGTACTTCCGATGTGGCAGGCACTAATAAGTACTACACATGCATTCTTTCATTTAAGCCTCAGGTTAAAAACTTGCCTACGTTCACAAAGCTTAGGCAAAGAGAGGACTGATTTTTGACTCCAGGCAGTCTAACTTCAGAGCCTGGACTCTTAACAACTTCTCTATATGGCTGAGTCTGACTGGTCTACCTTTCCCTCCAATATTATGATGTCACTGTTTTTCAGGAACAGAGGTTCATTTGCTGAGCCTATAGCCGCAAACCTGAAGTGAGAGCCATATTTCTTTTGTTTCAACCTTGGGAAGCTTCTTTCTATACCAATTTTTTTTTAATTAGTTACCATTTATTGAGCACCTACTCTATTTTAGCACCTTTGATACAGTACATCCAGACCTTATGACAATAGTGTAACATAAATACCTATGTATACAAATGGTTTTTAATCTTTCTGGGCTCACAGCCCTTTTTGAAAATTTGATGACGGCTTTGGATCTTCTTTCTGGCAAAAATTCACTTATGCACATACACATAATATTGCACACAACTTCAGATGTGGCTTTTAGGACCTACCTCTGCCTATCCTCTAGCAGTCCATGGACTCCACGGTAAGAATTCTTGCCCTATACAACCTTTCCCACTGACTCTTCTATGGTGTGAAAGGGATGGGCAGTGGGGATCTTACCTCCTCTCTTCTCCTCAGAGAGAAATGTTTATAAAGCTTAGGCTCCCTAAATTAACCAAGTGTCTGTGAACATTCTTTTTCTCTCTTGTACTTAGGACTCCAAGGGAAGAATGCAGACAATCAAATGTGTGGTTGTAGGAGATGGGGCTGTAGGTAAGACCTGCCTCCTCATCAGTTACACAACAAATGCCTTTCCTGAGGAGTATATCCCCACTGTCTTTGACAACTATAGCGCCCAGACATCTGTGGATGGCCAAATCGTCAGCCTGAACCTGTGGGACACAGCTGGACAAGAGGAGTATGACAGACTGCGAACGCTCTCCTACCCCCAGACCAATATCTTTGTCATTTGTTTTTCCATTGGCAACCCATCCTCTTATGCCAATGTGAGGCATAAGTGGCACCCAGAGGTCTCCCACCATTGCCCCAATGTACCTATTCTGCTGGTAGGCACCAAGAGGGACCTGCGGAGTGACCTTGAGACAGTGAAGAAGCTGAAAGAACAGAGCCTAGTGCCCACAACTCCTCAGCAAGGCACTTCCCTGGCTAAGCAGGTGGGGGCTGTGAAGTATCTGGAATGTTCGGCCCTGATGCAGGATGGAGTACACGAGGTATTTTTGGAAGCTGTCCGGGCTGTGCTTTACCCTGCCACCAAGAAGAACACCAAAAAGTGTGTCCTCTTATAGCTTTTGGGGTGCTACTTGGGAACTACACCTAAGAATAAGGGGGGATTCCTTTGACAGCATTTAACAATGTCAGCATGAGTCATCTGTCTTTTCTCCTGGAAACCCTAGACTTCAGGTTATTCGGCTTTTGGAGGAACAAAAGCAGGCTAGTTTGTACAGGCTGCTTTGAAGTTTGGTCGGAACCTTTTGGAGGAAGTTTGAGAGCGTGTGTCTCCTTTGTCAAAGGGGTTAAGAGGAGATACCACCAAGTGCTGTTCTTTTCTGTCCTGGCCAAGTCACGACTAAGCAGAGCAGCCTAGTACTGTTCTTTGTAGGCTTTTGCTTGTCTGCTTTTAAATCTAATTTCAGCTTTCCTGGCTGTATTTACCATTGAGCAAGTGCCTCACAGAAGGACAAGGTTCTCCAGTTTTCAGATCATTGTCTTAAATTTTCTGAAATACTAATTTTTGAATACTATTTTATGTGTTGATTCCTGGGTGTTCCCAATGTTGACATGTTCTTCCCATTTTTGAGATGAGACACTTTTTTGCAAAAATGGTTAAGCAGTATTTTCCAAAGTTCTGTGAAATGGTAATAGATGTTCCTTAAAAGGGTTCTGTGGTCAAATAAGTCAGGAACCAGTGATTTAAATAAAGTTGAACAGGTTCCTCTACTGCAGGAATTTATAACTTTTAATAAGTATGCAACATTTCCCAAACTTATTTCACTGAACTTTTTTTTTTTTTGGTCCCATGCAACACCTATTAACATCTTTGGGAACACAGTTTCAGAGATGCTGGGTTAATAGGAACTAGGAATTCCCATGGAGGAGGCTGTGGAAAAGAAAAGCATAATATGATCCTGTTCTTTTTGATGTTTCCCTCTTCATGCCTTTGAGAGGAATGTTTACCAGCAATGGACCTGTTATTGGTTCCTCTTCCATCCTCACAAGATGGGTTTGGCATTTAGTTGTGATAGTGCATTGGATGTGGGATCTGATGGTCAGATCTGCTATCACATTATGATAGCACTATGGGTCTGGCAATGTGGAATTAACAATCCCTCCAAAAAGTTGTGTCTCTGAGGCTTCTCTGTGGCCCTTTCTTCTCTCTGTCACCTTCCACTTTAGGGAAAGACTACTGAAGGTTAACCCCCTAAATAAAACCAACCAACCAAACAAAATGTCCTGCCAGTCATTGTCAGGGAGTTCTGTGAGTCCCTTTGAGACTTCTCTTCTGCCGTCATTCCTCCGAGTCACTCTAAAGGCTCCCTTGCTCTTCCTGTTCCTCCCTCCTCTGTACATCTCCCTCTGTGTGTGGTCAGCCCTGTGTGCCTTTTGAGGTCTTTTAGTTACTCTAAAAGAGTTGGAGTATGTTGGATCTCCAGGGTCTGTCACCCTTGTGGGGATTTTGCTGG
The DNA here is from genome assembly GCF_020826845.1 of Diceros bicornis minor. Taxonomy (NCBI): domain Eukaryota; kingdom Metazoa; phylum Chordata; class Mammalia; order Perissodactyla; family Rhinocerotidae; genus Diceros; species Diceros bicornis. The sequence goes on from NC_080781.1 coordinate 64,629,603, forward strand.
GGTTGCTCAGCCTGCTCTGGGACACTAGGAGTCACATTCCATACTCCAGTGCACCTGCTTCTCCTTCTCCCTAGTTGTATTTTTGACCTTCTTCATTTAATATGGAAGGAAAAACTTACTTCTCCACCTGGCAAATAATGGTTGACAACCCCACCGTGCACATACCTTCTCACCGTGCCAAAATAGCATTGGATTTTCAAGCGTTTGGGAAATGGAGCTAAAAGGATCACATACCTCTTCCTCCTGTGGTGGGTGAAGTGTCTGTGCTTTGCTCAGTGATAGTCTTGCTGTTGCTCTTTGACAAGATCTGATCAGAGTAGCTTCATGCTAACTGAACAACCAGGATAGGGTTGCCAGATAAAATACAATGACTTTTCACAAATAATATTTTTTTGCTGAGGAAAATTAGCCCTGAGCTAATATGTGTGCCAATCTTCCTCCACTTTATATGTGGGTTGCCGCCACAGCAGGGCCAGCGAGTGGTGTAGGTCTGCGCCTGGGACCCGAACCCATGAACCCAGGCTGCCGGGCCACCAAAATGGAGCACACTGAACTCAACCACTATGCTATGGGGCCAGCCCCTATGAATAATTTTTTTTTTTTTGGTGAGGAAGATTAGCCCTGAGCTAACATCTGTTGCCAATCCTCCTCTTTTTGCTGAGGAAGATTGGCCCTGGGCTAACATCCATGCCCATCTTCCTCTACTTTATATGTGGGATGCTTGCCACAGCATGGCTTGCTAAGCAGTGCGTAGGTCTGCACCAAGGATCCGAACCTGCAAACCCTAGGCCACCGAAGCAGAGCGTGCGAACTTAACCACTATGCCACTGGGCCAGCCCCCAAATAATTTTTTAGTATAAGAAGTATGTACCATGCAATATTTGGGACATACTTATACTAAAAAATTATTTGCTGTTTATCTGAAATTCAAATTTAACAGGGCATCCTGTATTTTTATTTGCTAAATCTGGCAACCCCACTCTTGGAAAATCTGGAACTTGGAGGTCAAGCAGATATCAAGTATTGATAGACGATAAAAGGTTACATAAACTCTCTCTTCTTCCTCCTTTACTTCCTTTTCCTTCACCATGGACTAAAGTGTTCTGTTTTTCCTTCATCACTGCACCCTCCACTTCACACAGTACTTCGTTGGTGTCCATTTCTACACCGTTGATTGTCTAAAGCTGTGGAGGATCCAGGATGGATAGTATGGTCCAGCATATGGCTTCTATCTCAATTTCAATGTACCCTATCTATTTTCTGATGTGTAACCCAGGGCCTCCTGTGAGGGGTGGCAGGGATTCTGCATGAGCAGTGTGTTAACTGGAAGAGGGTGAGGGTGGCCCTCCTCAACTAAGGCCCAGTAGCACTTTGGAAAGTGGGGCTGCTATTATAGTAGTGTGGTGACTGTAGGAGTCAACCGGCCTGGGAGCGTGTGTGCTCACTGCCCTTGTGTGGAGTCACTGAGTTTTCCCACAGGCAGCCAAACAAAAGCACTTATTGCTCATGGGTATTCCAGTCTCAGGATGTTCTGATTGATGCTGCCTGGGGTGCTCACAGGCCTTCATGGTTGAAAGGGGCTAAAAACATGGCTATCACGGGTGTCTCTGGGAACTTTTTGTTTAGCTACTGAAATCTTTTAAATTGGCTTTTAATTTAATAGTGCCTCCTGCTCCCCCTTCGCCTGGCAAATTCCCAAATGTAAGCCTGGGTTTGGTTTGGCAAACTCGTGTCCTCTAATAAATGGAGGTGTGATCCACAAGTCTGAGAGAGTGGTTTTGTACTGGACTGATTTGATGGCCCTAAGCATACACTGATATCTTGATTTTTGTACTTAAGAGGAATTTGTATGAAGACTAACATGCTAATATCACTTTTAAATTATTCCTAATGAATGGTAATAAATGTTTCTGATTTTACTGGGTCTCTGCTTTCTAAAAATCAAAGCAATCCTCACTCCCCCACCCTTTGTTTTGAATGGTTTCTAAATGCTTTTCAACTTACAAAGGATGAAATAACTCTATTTGTTGTATTTCACATTGCCCCTATGTGTAACTGTACTTATTTTTCTACATCAGACAATCAGGCTAGAGAACTGTCTGCCCTGCTGACGTTGATTCTCTAGTTCCCACCCACCTCTCACCTATTCATCTCCAGGATTTGGCTTCATTTCCTGGTTTTCACTAATGACAGACCAGTTAGTTCCCTGTAGGAGATTTTTCTCACTTATTACACTACATTCAGTAAACAATGATCAAGCTCCTACTGTGTTACAGGCATTACTATACTAGGAGCTGGGGTTGTAAAGATAAGACATATATCATTTAATGTCCTTTGCCTCTTCCAGTTATCTCAGGAAAATATCCTTTCTCTGTTTGTTATAAAAATGAACTAATCCTGGCTGATAATTGTATATAGTGCTGGTGCACTATTAAGTGTGCTAGTGAGGAAGGGCAAAACCATGCTTTGTTTTGTTTTTTTAAAACAGCTTTATTGATGGGCCGGCCTGGTGGTGTAGTGGTTAAGTTCATGTGCTCCACTTCGGTGGTCTGGGGTTTGCAAGTTTGGATCCTCGGCGCAGACCTACGCACCGCTTGTCAAGCCATGCTGTGGCGGTGTCCCATATAAAGTAGAGAAAGATGGGCACGGATGTTAGCCCAGGGCCAATCTTCCTCGGCAGAAGAGAGGAGGATTGGCGATGGTTGTTAGCTCAGGGCTAATCTGCCTCAAAAAAAAAAAAAACAAAACAAAACCCAGCTTTATTGAGGTATAGTTTACATACCATAAAATTCACCCATTTCAAGTATACAATTTAATGACTTTTAGTAAATTTATTAAGTCATGCAGCCATCACCAAAATCTAGTTTTAGAACATTTCCATCACCCCAAAGAGAACCCTCAAGCAGTTAACCCCTGTTCCCATCCCCAGCCCTAGGCAACCACTAATCTACTTTCTGTCTGTTCTGAACATTTCATGCAAATGGAATCAAACAGTATGTGGTCATTTGGAACTTGCTTCCTTCATTTAGCATAACATTTTCAAGGTTCATCCATTTTGTAGCACATATGGGTACTTCGCTTCTTTTTGTTGCTGAATAATATTCCATTGAATGGATATGCCATATTTTATCTACTCATAGTTGAAAGACACCTGGATTGTTTCTACTTTTTGGCTATTATGAATAATGCTGCTGTGACCCTTTGTGTATGAGGTTTTGTGTGGACATGTTTTCAATTCTCTTGGGTATATACCTAGGAGTGGAATTGCTGGGTCATATGATAAATTTATGCAAAACCACACTTTGAGTCAAGAATGGCATCTTTAATATTTATAGAATCTGAAATCCCCTTCCACATTCTACAAGCCTCCATCTACTTCTCATTGAATCTGCTTTTCCTCAAGAACAAACATCCACGAGGTAGTATAAGGTACATTAAAAAACATATTCCATTTTGCTTTTTTAAAAGTCTTAAATATTAGTATAGCAATAGTATTCTACTAACTTTTCATTACCAAAGTGCAGCATTTTAGCTACTATGCAGGTTTTGGCAGACCTTTGTCATTTGGCCTAGAAATGTTTACTGTTAACATATTCCATGGGACATCCATGCAATGAAGTACTAAGCAGCCATAAAAAAGAATGAGGAAGAGTGCTATGAAGTGGTACAGTGTGATTTCCAGGCTATATTATTAAGGGAAAAAAAGCAAGGTGAAAAGAGTACAGTCACATGCCGCCTAATAACGTTTTGGGTAACAACTGACCACATATATGACGGTGGTCCCATAAGATTAGTACCATATAGCTAGGTTTGCAGTAGGCTATACCATCTGGGTTTGTGTGAGTACACCCTGTAATGTTCACACAATGATGAAATCACCTAACAATGCATTTCTCAGAACATATTCCCATTGTTAAGCGGTGCACTAACGTACATCTACTATGCTACCTTTTGTGTAACGAAAAAGGGGAAATAAGAATATATACACTCTTTGCTTATATCTGCAAAAAGAAACACAGGAAGTACAAATATCAAATCATTATGTCGTACACCCAAAACTAATATAATGTTGTCAATTATACTTCAATAAAAAAATAATAAACAGAGGAAAGATAAACCAGAAATTAATGAAAATGATTACTTATAGGGAATGGGTGGGAATGGTGTAGAGGGCACAGGCATGGGAACAAGACTTCTCTGGGAATACTTTTTATATAGTTTGACTTTGAACCATGTAAAGGTTTACATATTTTAAAAATGAAATTATATAAAAAAAGGATAATACAAGCAAATTCTAAAGTTGAATACAAACAGAAACAACTCCACAGAGGAAAAAAATGATTCAAGTAATTTTTAAACACAGTACACTGTATATCTTTAGCAGGATATATTCTAAGGACAGAAAACCGCAAAGAACTTCTGAACTTTAGTTAGGTTTATTGTTGGTAGTTATCGGTCTTGCAATTCTGAAAAGAGTAAATATATGGGTGTTGGAAACCAGAGTTTTTATTGTAAGAGAAGTAAAATACAAATATGAAATGGGGAAAGGTGGGGAAGAACCCTGTGGTGTTGGACTTAAATTGGAGGTATTCGTAGAAACTCATTATTTATTTATTTATTTTAGCTCTCTTCACTGAAAGGGCCTCTACAAACAACGATGCCCTGGTTTCTCAACACCATTCCCCCCTAAAAGGAACCAGAGCTCCTTGGAGAAATGGCTTCTATCAGGTCCAGGACAGGGAACATACAGAGTAAGCCTAGAACACCTTGTGCCAAAAAGCAAGGAAGTGCTCAAAAAATGGGGTCATTTTGAAAGGACGCAGGAGCCAGAGTGAAGTGTTTCCCACTGGACAAATACAGGACAGTTTGAGCATCAAAAAGGATAATGATAGTCCTAGAATTATAACACATTAAAATAAAAAATGCGAAGAAGGTAAGAAAAGGGAAAGTTCTTATTTAGTGAATAAGTCCAGTTAATAAATGTAGAAGGGATTTAAGAATTAAAGGGCCGGCGCCTTGGCTTAGCGGTTAAGTGCATGCACTCCACTGCTGGCGGCCCGGGTTCGGATCCCACTTCTCCAGCCATGCTGAGGCCGCGTCCCACATACAGCAACTAGAAGGATGTGCAGCTATGATGTACAACTATCTACTGGGGCTTTGGGGGAAAAAATAAATAAAGAAAGAAAGAAAGAAAGAAAGAAAGAAAGAAAGAAAGAAAATTAGAAAAATCACCCTCTTGCACTCTCCCAATATAATTGATTCAGGCAAGGATCATAAATGGATCCTAAAACCATTGGGTGCAAGGGCGATGGGGAACAGAATATTTACACAATCTCAAAGTATCAGCCCATAAATTATTTACTAATTACAAAAGGAACAATGTGCCTTTGTGATGGAGAGATCTGGTGGTCACCATTTTTTTTCGAAGTGATCACATTTAGCATCACCAATACCGGGACAACCTGACATTGTGCCTTCTGATGGCCGGTAAAATATTTAACCTGAACCAATTTGAAGGAAGTTAGACGAATTCAGAATATAGAATATTTTCAAGACAACTGCCCGGATTCTTCCAAAAAAGTAGTGTCATGCAAGACAAAGGAAAAGGCTGATGGACTCTGGATTAAGAGATTAAAGGGAGATAACCAAATGCAATACATGAACCTTGAGCAGATCCTGGATTGAAATACAAAATGCTCCAATTAGGATAGTTGGGGAAATTTAAATACGGACTGTATGTTAAAGGATATTGAATTAATGTTAATTTTAAAGATGTGAAAATGGTATTGTGGTTATGGACAAAAATGTCTATTTTTAGGGGTGAAGAATCATGATATCTGTAATCCACCTTCAAATGGTTCAGAAACAAAAAACCTGGCAAAATGTTAACAACTGTGAATTCAAGTGAAATGTCAGCTGTTCATTCTACTCATCTTTTACATTTCCCGAAATAAAACGGGGGGAAAAACCCATTTCTATGGGAAAACGTCAATTCCAAACAACTAACTTGCAAAGGTACCTTTTGCACACTGCAGTTTACGGCCAGTTTCTCTTTGGGACCAAGCGGTGAAGTAGTAGATAGCACAGACAACATGAATCTGTTGTAATTCTCACTTCCGTGTACTGTGACGTGAAGACCTGCCGTTACCAGGACGTAAGCCACGTGACCCAGGTGGCTCCTTCTGATTGGACGGAGAGCCGTCGCTCTTATCTGGCGCAATGAGAAGGCTCGCGCGCAGATAAGTGGAAGGGGGCGGGACCGAGCATTTCTTTGACCAACCGCTTTCCACATATCCAGCCTCCTGATCGCGTATGGTCGAATCAAAAGCCATTAGTAAAGTAGGTACACCAAGTCTCCTTTCTCGTAGGACGGCCGGTCTTTCCGGTTATTTTTTTCTTTATTCCGCTTCCGGTAGGGGCTAATAAGGTCAAAGAGCTGTCTGAGTCACTTCTGGGCGACGAATGTTTTTATTTCCGGTGTATGGGACCAAGCTGGGATTTGCTGCTGCCCACAGCCGCGGCCGGCAGCACAGCCGCCATCATGTCAGACACAGACAGCGATGAAGATTCTGCTGGAGGCGGCTCATTTTCTTTAACCGGTTTCCTTTTCGGGAACATCAATGGAGCTGGGCAGCTGGAGGGGGAAAGCGTCTTGGATGATGTGAGGGGGTGGGCGTGGGGATAGGGCTGGGGGTGGTGCCGCTAAGGAGTGTAGGTAGAGTGAGGAGAGTAGAGGGTGCTTAGGAAATAAAAATAGAGGGCGATATGGCCATTCTTCTGTGGGAGGGCGCAGTTCACGTAAGAGAAAAGGAACGCAGATACCATCCTAGTAGATTGTCCTGTAATGTAGAGTGAGGGGACTCAGTTCTGGGTGAGGGTGGGGAGAAGAGAGGAGAACGGTGGGCACGTCCCCGTAGGTCAGGGGCGCTGATGTGGGTGGCTTTGGAGATAACGTTCTTCCTGACTAGGCAGTAGGAAAAATAGCAGCTTAACGTAGTGAGATTGCTTTCAAACCGTTGCTGTGAGAACCTTCTTGGAGATTCTTGAAACTGTCTGCATTTCTGACACTGCTGACCTGAGATGGCTCTAGAGCAAGAGAACTGGACAAAACCTGCAACAAATCATGTGGTTTAGGCCCCAATTCTTAGAACAGTGAATGTTTAAACCATCCAGGGCAGACCCTTTTTGGTCCCAATGCATTTCTTAGGTGGTCGTCCCGGTGTTCACTGACATTCATGAAATTGTTTCCTGTGCCGAACTGAAACTCATCTACTTTCATTTAGACTTATTTTCTCAAGGAGAATATATTGACCAATATTCCTCATCCCCTGCAGCACATACAAACACATACAAGAGATAGCAAAAAAGTTCTTGCCTTGCCTTTTCTAAGCTGAATGACCTCAATTGCCTTAGCGTTTATTCAGAGAATTATTGTTCCGTTCATTTAGTCTTGGTGGTGGTTCTTTTGGATACAATCTTTTCTTATATTATTTTAAAGTATGGTAATGAAATTGGACATAATGTTAATAAAGATCTGATCATTGTGGAGTTTAGTGGGAGATATTACTTTACAGTTCTTGAATGTGATGCCCCTCTTAGCACAAGGCAGAGTCGTTTTTCATATGGATTTATAGCTCTGTCATGGACCAGGGAAATATGCCTTGTGGTGTGGGAAGCTTGGGTTTAGTTGTTACCTTCGACTGTGGTGCTGTCCCTTTTTCAGGAATGTAAGAAGCACTTGGCAGGCTTGGGGGCTTTGGGTCTGGGCAGCCTGATCACTGAACTCACAGCAAATGAAGAATTGACTGGGATTGACGGTGCCCTGGTAAATGATGAAGGTGAAGTCTGGGTCATGGGGGGTAAGGTGGGGAGGAGGCTAGCCACTTACTATACATGTACGTTTCAGTGGAAATTATCTAAGGGAGTGAGAGTTACTTGCTCTTTGTTGAGATTTTACCCTCTCCTCTTTTTTATTTATAGGCTGGATCAGGAGTACAGAAGATGCTGTGGACTATTCAGACATCAATGAGGTAGCAGAAGATGAAAGCCGGAGATACCAGCAAACATTAGGGAGCTTGCAGCCCCTTTGCCATTCAGGTGATTCTTTGGTGTCAATGATATAGCATTCCAGTGCAGTTGCTTGCTTGTAGTCCAGTTTGTTTCTATGCACACTTTCTGCCATTGTTCCTACTTTCTATGCCTTTGCTCTGCTTTTCCTCCTTTGTCGTCTCAGTTCCAAGTAGCAGCTATCTTTTTGTGTTCTGGGGCAGTGTTGCCGTACTCAGACCTTTATTCCTCATACTGGTAGTGCCACATCCTTGGTAAATGCCAAGTAAGGATGATAATGCTTTTCCTCTGTATCATCTGGTATTTGAGTACCTGCAGGGTTCATGATGCAGTTATAGATGCTATTTAAACTCAATCTTTGCCCTCAAGGAATTGATATTTCAAGAAGGACTAAGTATACAGTGTTATGTATAAATGAGCACATGTATTTATTGGCTCAATTTATGTAAGTCACTCACCACCTGTATGCTGATACAGTATACTTAATGCTTGCTCACAACATGGATTTTTCTCTCTGGTGTAAGGTGCTACATTATAGAATCAGAATGTCAGAGCTGGAAGGGGTCTTAGTGATTATTTATTTGTAACCTCATCGTAGATAAAGAAAACTTGAACTTTAGAGAAGTTTGGTAAAATGTGGAACTTTATCAAAAGTTCTGCAGTTAGTTAGTGGCAGACCTTGACTGATTCAAGAACTCAGTTCGTGAGACATTGATTGAACACCCATTATGTGCTATAGACTATGATAGACAGTATGGTCCCAAGATAATAAAATCCATTTTCTGATCTTGAAGAGCTCAGTTCCATGGTCTGGAACCTAGAGCTTCTGGTCATAGTTCATTCTTTCCAGTGCCCTACACTACCTCTTGCTGATCAAGACTTTTATATGAAGTTGCTCATTGTTTATTCATTGTCCACTTCTTTGAATTAGATCTCAGGCTGCTGAGAAATGTAGATAAAACCTTGGTTAATACTTGAATTTATTTTCTTCAGGGCCAGGTAGTGGATTTGAGTACTTCTTACATAAAGAGAATTAACTGCACCACATACCCAAGAAGTGACCCAGAAAAATAGAAGATAGACGCCTTATCTTCAGGGATATTGTTATCATTTGGGGAATATGGAATAAATGAATGCAAAGCCTAATTATTCATAATAAGAGACATAAACCAGCTACAAGCTCATATTTCTGTATAGAGTGTTATATTTAGTTTTGAGGGGCTGCCAGAATTGCTAAGTTAAATAGCACAACTATTGTTTTTGAGCACCCTGACTTAGGCTAAGGATGAGGTGGTAGCAGCTCTGATTTTTAGGGGATGTTGTATTTTTCAGGTTTGGGTTTGTTGTCTTGGCTAGGGATGGTAAGGAAGAGGATGGGTGGGGGTTTCCTAGTTGGGTTTTATGAGCCGACTTCCTGGAAAGGGAGGATGCTGCATTTGATAGAGTCTCGGTACTCTAGGATGCTCATTTCCACATTCTCTTCTCCTCTGAGGGTGCCTTCATCTATGCCCTTAGCTGCCTTCTTCCCTTTCACTGGCCGCTTCACACAGCCTGATTTACAAGGGTTCTTCTTTAGAGTAATTAGAAGTGGGTGGAGGTCATTAGAAAAGGCTTCATGGAGGTGAATTTTGAGCAAAATTTTGAAAGACAAGGTTTGATGGAAAGGAAGCAGGACATTTTGGTTTGGAAACATGGCTTGTGTAAAGGTTTGGAGATAGAAATAAACAAGTAGTGTGGAGGGAATTGACCAGCAGGTTTTCTTGAAAGGAGTGGAAAACATACTGCCAAATAGCAAGAACCAAGGCTAGAGCAATTTGACAGCACCTTTATGTCTGCGTTACTTGGGATTTGATGCCATAAAAGATTGTAAACCAACATAGATTGTTGAGTAAGAGGCAGGGTGGTCTAATGAAAAGAAAATGGACTTGGGAGTCAGAATGTCATAGATTCAGATCCCAACTCCATATTTAGTCTGACCCTGGGAAAGTTGCTCAGTCTCTGAAGCTTGGATTTCTCATTTGTAATAGTCCCTCAGTTTTCTTGTCTGCAATAAAGTTGATAATACCTACCTCACTAATAGGGCTTTTGTGAGAATTTAAGTTCATTATCATGTGGTGTGAAAGCACCTACAAGTACAGTATCACGGTAGATGCTCTGTAAGTGTTAGTCGCCTTTCCTTCCTAAATGAAAATGAAAGGTGATACTTGTTGCTTTAGGGTTTTGATTAGAAAAAGAGTAAAGGGGTGGACTAACTTAGAGACTGTTCTTGCAGGCTGGATGTAAAGTTATCAAGGTCTGGAGTAGGGTGACAATTGAGGAACATGATAGGGTCAAACTTGGGAGTTGCTGATAAAGCATTAGTAGGACTTGGTGAGTGAGGAAGTGTGTTGGAAAGGGTACAGGCTTTGTTGTTAAGCCAGGCTTGAATTATGACTTTGTCACTTAAATCTGTAAGTCCTGAGTAAGTCACTTAACTTGTGTATCACAGAATAATTCCTTCTCTGCGGCATTATTGGGAGGGTTATAGATAAAATAGCTACAATTACCTGGCACATAATGGGAGCTCAATAAATGGAAGTTGTTGTAATGACTGCTGATAATTACTGATTGGAAAAGATGTGTTGGGGGATGAGAGATTGGTGAAGGAGACAGAAGACTAAAGTCATAAGATGGGAAAATGAGGATGGAGGTGGTATTGATAGTAAAAAAGGGAATTTAAAAGCGGTGAAGGATATTTCAGTGTAATATGAGATGCACTTGTTGAATATCTGAGTGGAAAGATTCTTTAGGCAGCAGAACACGCAGTGCGATTGTAGAAGAGGGTAAGTCAGGGCAAGACATGTAGATTTGGGTTTAATCTGGATAAAGGTGATTCTTGAGAAAGGGAATGGAAAGTGCATAGAGGAATAAAAGCTGAGTGTTCAGGACAAAGTATTGAGTGATGCCAGTGGTTAAAGGGCAGTGAAAAGAATAACAGACTGCAGAAGGTGGACAGAAAAAACATTTCAAAGACTTGAGGTGAGAAGAGGGAAAGTCCAGTTTTAAAGAAAACTGACAGAGAAAGAAGAATGTTAAATTCAATTATGAGATCGAGCAGGGTGAAAATAAAAAATAAAACAAGGTTTGATCAGGAGAAGGAGTAGAGGTTTTAAACAGTTCTTGGGAGCTCCCTAAATTCCTGTTTGAGGTATACATAGTGTTATAGCACTTGGCAATCTCATGATATCATCTCTTTCTAAAGACAAGCTGCATCTCCTGTGTGTTCTTAAGGGATCTGCATAGTGCTTCATGTGGTGCTTTAAATTCTTGAGTGACAAGGGAGCTCAAGGCTGTTGTGTGACATTCTGGATATTGAAGAGGTCATCTTCTTGGTTTTATTAGATTATGATGAAGATGACTATGATGCTGATTGTGAAGACATTGATTGCAAGTTGATGCCGCCTCCACCTCCACCCCCAGGACCAATGAAGAAGGATAAGGACCAGGATGCTATTACCGGTGGTAAGTAGAGACTGTCTACTTTTGTCTAAGGAGGAAGTTCCATTCTTAAGTCCAGGCTCTTGGCATGTACATGGGGGCTGTTAAAATTAAGCTGCTGGGAAAGGATACAATGTCCAGAAGTGGTTCGTACAATTTTCAAATTTCAATATTAAAGGGAAGTTTTACTTTTAAAACATTTGGCAACAGTATTTTAACATGAGCTCAAGAAAAAGTAGTTTAGGTCAGTGGTTCTCAAATCTGGTTGCCCATCAGAATCACTTCAAGTCTTTAAAAAAAATACAGATTTCTGACGCTCACCCCTGGAGAGTCTTATTCAGACGATCTAGGGTAGAGCCCAGGAATTTCAAAGAGTTCCCCTAAGTAATTTCTGATGCAACTGATCTGCATATTGGTATTGGAAACTACCTGTTTAGATGACTCTCTTTAAAAGAAATGATTAAATGAGGAAGGCACCCTAGAATGTGTATAAATCATATAGAGCCAACTACCAGATGCAGAGATTTCAAAGGCAGAGTCTTCAGTGGTCATCTCACCTATTCCTACATTGGCAACAATACTAACCCTGCCCTAGGCTAGAAGATTGGGGAAGAGCAGTGTCTTTGATCTCCTGTATTTTGAGGCTTATGTTAACCTAAATTCCTCCTATTAGAGTTTTAAGCCATTTCCTTTTTAGTCTGCAGGCTAAAGAGCATCTGTTAACTTTATGTCATATATCTTTTTTTATGCTAAATAATTTCATTGTTATCCTGTGGGCTTAAAAAGTTCTCCAGCTTATGGGTCCCTGAACCAGACATGATAAGACCTGACTGGTATAAAAGTGCTATATAATTTTGCTATTGGTCACATTCTTTTAACCTCATATACTTACAGAAAATAGTAAATGTAGTAATAGTGTTTGTTTTCTCTCATCACAACCCTAGGGTACCAGGTACAAGGTGAGTTGGGGATGGTGGGAGATAATGAATTGGAATGAGTTTTCTGGGTTGCATATTAGTAATATGGGTGCTTGGAACTGTATCCCCTACCATTGAGCCATGCATATAACCTAGAGTGGGTGTTGGCTGAATTTGAGGAAATATGCTCACAGTTACATGCCAAAGGGGTTTCTCTTCCTTGTTGCAGTGTCTGAGGATGGAGAAGGCATCATCTTGCCCTCCATCATTGCCCCTTCCTCTTTGGCCTCAGAGAAAGTGGACTTCAGTAGTTCCTCTGACTCAGAATCTGAGATGGGACCTCAGGAAGCAACACAGGCAGAATCTGAGGATGGAAAGCTGACCCTACCGTTGGCTGGGATTATGCAGCATGATGCCACCAAGCTGTTGCCAAGTGTCACAGAACTTTTCCCAGAATTTCGGCCTGGGAAGGTACTTTCTATGGAGAATGCCCACATTGCAAACCGCTGACCTCTTGTAAATATTGAGTTCTGTTAGGATGCTGAATATAGAATGGATAAGATCTAAAGGTAACCTTTTTTAATGACGTTGTATTAGGTCTCTTTTTTTAAGTTGTACCCATTGATATTGATAGTACATGTGATTTATATAGTTCTCTTTAGAAATTATCTTTGTTGTCTTAAAAGAACTAGTCCAAATTATTAAGGGACACTTCTTTACTTTCTTGGTAGATGCTATAAATCTGAGTTCAGCACTCGTTGATCCCTCTCCCACAGTTGAGTAGACCCCTCAAGGGAGTTTCCAGATCCAGCTGCTGCTGTTTTCCTGTCTGACATTGAGTCTCTCACTTAGTACCATGTTCTGTGTTGTAGGTGTTACGCTTCCTACGTCTTTTTGGACCAGGGAAGAATGTCCCATCTGTTTGGCGGAGTGCTCGGAGAAAGAGGAAGAAGAAGCACCGTGAGCTGATACAGGAAGAGCAGGCCCAGGAGGTGGAGTGCTCAGTAGAATCAGAAGTCAACCAGAAGTCTTTGTGGAACTACGACTATGCTCCACCACCACCTCCAGAACAGTGTCTCTCTGATGATGAAGTAGGCAAAATAGAGGCCTGGGATTAAGACCAAATGAGTTCTCTCTAGCTTATTTCTGAATTGGAAATAACACCTTAGCAAGCAAGGTCCTGTGCTGATTATCAATGAGTAATCATGAGTTCAATCCCGGTTGCTGTCCCTTCCCTATTGTAATAGAAAAGTATTAGGGGCAGGCAGATGGTGATACACACACTGGTGAATAGGAGAGTTTGAACCATAGGCAGAGTGTACCATGATATACCTCCATTGTTTACATTCTAACGCCAGTCCTGTTCAAGAATCATCCTTATTGTTCCTCTAAGTTCCCCTCCTGCCTGTTAACTCCCTATAGCCTTAGGACATCTGGGATCAGGAAATCCTCCTCCCTTTCTACTTCTTTGTTCTATTACAGATCACAATGATGGCTCCCATGGAGTCCAAGTTTTCCCAATCAACTGGAGATATAGATAAAGTAACCGATACCAAACCAAGAGTGGCTGAGTGGCGTTATGGCCCTGCCCGACTGTGGTATGATATGCTGGGTGTCCCTGAAGATGGCAGTGGGTTTGACTATGGCTTCAAACTGAGAAAGATGGAGCATGAACCTGTGATAAAATGTAGAATGATGGAGGTAAGCAACACTGGTGTGTAAGAAAGGAATCAGTGTGCCCAGGGCCCTATCAATTTTACTTTACTTTTCAATTGGGGAGATATTGGGTAGGGTTTCTTTGGTGGAAGATTTAGGTGTCTAAGCCTTTTGCTTGGATGGTATATCACCCTGGCAACTAGGCCCCATTGCAAGGATTCTGTTTGTGAAATGAGTGCTGTGCCAGACTAGGAGTGGGAGGAGGCAGATATTCCTCCACTTTCAGGTTCTTCTATTGAGTGAAGGACCACATTTGATGTATCTGATATAGCTGATGTGGGATTTGGAGTGGGGACTTTGACCAGTGACCATTCAGGGATTTGTTGTTCCTTCCCTACTTCTATAGGACTTCAGGAAACTTGAAGAAAACAATGGCACTGGTCTTCTGGCTGATGAAAACTTTCTAATGGTGACACAGCTGCATTGGGAAGATGATATCATCTGGGATGGGGAGGATGTCAAACACAAAGGGACAAAACCTCAGCGTGCAAGCCTGGCAGGCTGGCTTCCTTCCAGCATGACTAGGAATGCCATGGCTTACAATGTTCAGCAAGGTGTGCTTCTGTGCCAGCTGTGTTCTGCACACTGCTGTTCATCTCAGTCATCCTAAGTGGGCTTAGCTGTGATCTTTGCTGCTGCTAAGGGACAGTGAAATGCTTTGAATCTGAGCCCTGATTCTAGTCCGTAGTGAATTTTTTTACACTATTAACGAACTAGGATGGACTCTGATTTCTCATTAGAAAAATGTGAAAACCACTTTGAAGTTGAAGATCTTTCTGAACTATAATGCTTTGTCTTTATAGTCTACTTTTGTTTCCAAAGCCGCTTTGTCTTTATCATTCTAGAATTTGTTTTTTCTCTACTTAAATACACAAAAGAAAAAAGGTATGCCATGCTTAATGTAGAAAACTTTGAAAATACAGCACAGTGTCAAAAATCACGGGTAATCCTACTATCCAGAAATTATCAACTATTAACTTTTTGGTGTATTTTGTTTTCAGTTTTCTGTCTTCTGTGTGTGTACGTAGTTGAGTTCATTTTTATAGATACAGTTTTATATACTGTGCTCTTCACTTAAATATTATTCTATGTCATTCAAAGTTCTTGATAAAAAGTGTTTAATGACATGAGAAACTCATTGTAAATGGGAAAAAAACAGATATAAAGTGGCATATTTGATATCCTGTTTGTGTAACTGAAAAAAAAAAGCATACTATATAAACATAGAAAGCTGACTAAGAGGAAATATACTGTGGGGTTCACAGTGGTGATTTCTGGTTTGTAAGATCACAGACAGCTTCAGTTTTCTTCTTTATGCCTTTCTGTATTTTCCAAATTTTCTTCAGTTAACCTGGATTACTTTTAGAGTTTGGAGGAAAAACAAAAATGTCTTATTTTTTAAATATAAGAAATGGTTTTTTCCCTTTCTCCTTCCGTTCTATCTAAATACTTTATTGGTTGCATGGTATTCTTACATGGATGTTTTCATAATTTACCAATAATTATTGTTTTTAATATAATATATTTTACTACCATTTATTGTTAGCTTATTTTATCATATCATTTGTTACCATAATTTATTTAACAAGTCACTTATTAAACATTTGGACATTTTTCTCTGCAACATTTTTAAAGTGGGAAATACGCTGTGTCCACTAGGATCCTTTTCAGTAGCTACATGAGTAACTCTACTAACCTTTGTTCCTTTTCCCTTTGCTAGAATCATGATTGAAAGGGGATAAAGGTTTTGTCTGTTATTGAGTGTTTCCTCCTTCTGTTTTGACTAGGTTTTGCAGCCACCCTGGATGATGACAAGCCTTGGTACTCCATTTTTCCCATTGACAATGAGGAGCTGGTGTATGGACGCTGGGAGGACAACATCATTTGGGACGCTCAGGCCATGCCCCGCCTGTTGGAGCCTCCTGTTTTGACACTTGATCCCAATGATGAGAATCTCATTTTGGGTATGGTACTGACAGAGGCCAGTGTTCCTTCTCTATAATTGACAGTTAGTTTGCTGCTAATGTCAAGGGGCAGGGAAAGCAGAAGGGCTGAGAAGGTTAAGACTAGAAGTTTCTAGGTAGCAGTTTGAGAGAGCAAAGTTATAGCTGTCAGTTTCTGGTATTTGTGTGTTGTTTTTGGAAAATTCATAATGTAGGAATGTTGGAAAGTAGTACCTTTGAGATGTCAGGAGTGTAATTTGTTTGGTTAGAGTGAATGACAGACTAGAAGTGGTCTGGAGTGGGATGAGAGATGTGGTTAGGAACTGCAAAGGTGTCGGTAGGAAAGGTGAATCTTCAGGGATAGCAACTCCAGAGTGACTTTTGTTTCATCCTCAGAAATTCCTGATGAGAAAGAAGAGGCCACTTCTAACTCCCCCTCCAAGGAGAGTAAGAAGGAATCATCTCTGAAGAAGAGTCGAATTCTCTTAGGGAAAACAGGAGTCATTAAGGAGGAACCACAGCAGGTCTGTGAAAGGAAAAGGGACTTGGTGTTTAGAAGAACAGAGAAAGGTAGCAGAGAAGGGTAGTCTCACTAAGGTTTATTTGATGACTTCTCTTTAGAACATGTCTCAGCCAGAAGTGAAAGATCCATGGAATCTCTCCAATGATGAATATTACTATCCTAAACAACAGGGTCTTCGAGGCACCTTTGGAGGAAATATTATCCAGGTAAAAGTAGCATTTTTTTCTGTGGTGGATGGGAACCACTGCTTTGTTCTGATGGAGGATGTGGGTAAATCTTGCCTAGCTAGGCTGGAGTTAGTATTTAATTTGAACCTTTGTATTTCCTGTCTTAGCATTCAATTCCTGCTGTGGAATTACGGCAGCCCTTCTTTCCCACCCACATGGGGCCCATCAAACTCCGGCAGTTCCATCGCCCACCTCTGAAGAAGTACTCCTTTGGGGCGCTGTCTCAGCCAGGTCCCCACTCAGTCCAGCCCTTGTTAAAGCACATCAAAAAGAAGGCTAAGGTATGATTGAATCCTAGTTAGAAAAAACAGCTATAAAAGACATTGGAGTACAAATTGGGGAAATGGACTGGAGATTAGATGATATTAGGGAATTATTGTTTATTTTCTTAGATGTGATAGAATATTGTTATTGTTGTTGTTCAGGAGAATGTCCTTATTCTTAGGAGGTGCATGCAGAAATACTTAAGGATAAGGTGTCATGATGACTGCGACTTTCAAAAGTGGTTCAGCAAAATCTATAGAGAGATAGTTACAGATAAAACAAATATGGAAAAATATAAACAGTTGTATCTACGTGGTGGGATAATAAGTGTTCATAGTTTCAAGTTTATGTTTGAAAATTTTTGCAATGAAATTGAAAAAAAGGCAAGGTAAAATCGTGTTTGGTGTCATTGTCTCAGAATGAACAGCATCAATGTGTGTAGTTATTGTCTTATCAAAGCTGGACTATATTCTCTTGTGCTGGGCAGATGAGAGAACAAGAAAGGCAAGCTTCAGGTGGTGGAGAGATGTTTTTTATGCGCACACCTCAGGACCTTACAGGCAAAGATGGAGATCTTATTCTTGCAGAATACAGTGAGGAAAATGGACCATTAATGATGCAGGTTGGCATGGCAACAAAGATAAAAAACTACTATAAGCGGGTGAGTCTCTGCTCAGAAAATCTTTGTTATTAATATAGCTGCAGTTAGATATCCAGCGATAATCTGTGAACATGTATTGTCTTTTTTATACTGTGAATTTCTTGGAAGAAAGGAATGATATCTTTTTTGTAGTTAGTAATATTAGTGAAATGCCATGCTCATGGAATATTTTGTATAGGCTTATTGATTATTTTCTGTGATAGTAACTGGGTCTGCTGTGTTCCTTATAGAAACCCGGAAAAGATCCTGGAGCCCCAGACTGTAAATATGGAGAAACTGTTTACTGCCATACATCTCCTTTCCTCGGCTCTCTCCATCCTGGCCAGTTACTGCAGGTGAGGATGTCTTTCCTGTTATAACTCTTTCCTAGGGAAATTGACAGATGAGGAGCTGGTCAGCCCAGAAAGAACCAATTCTAATTGATTGAGATACTATTCATACATCAAATATGGGGAAGATCAGTATAATCCAAAAACGATTATAATCCAAAAAACTTTTGTTTGATCTTTTTATTAAAACTGGCTCCAGGGGGCTGGCCCCATGGTGTAGTGGTTAAATGCGTGCGCTCCGCTGCTGGCGGCCCGGGTTCAGATCCCGGGCGCGCACTGATGCACTGCTCGTCAGGCTGTGCTGTGGCGGCGTCCCACATAAAGTGGAGGAAGATCCGCATGGATGTTAGCTCAGGGCCAGTCTTCCTCAGCAAAAAGAGGAGGATTGGCATGGATGTTAGCTCAGGGCTGATCTTCCTCACAAGGAAAAAAAAACTGGCTCCTAAATATGTTATTTGTAAGCTAAATTTAAAATAATTTTTTGAAAACACACTGATAAGAAGTCCAGAGACATCTGGGTGGCATAGAGAAGTCAACCTGGGATTAATAATTTACCATCGTTAATTTATGAATGTTTAATTTGTATGTGTAAAATTGGTGTGTTTTGATTACATTAGTTGTGGTCATTTTGAGTGTCGAACCACACCTGAACCATGCCATCTACAGTGTCCAGCCATAGGGAAGTTGTTTTTTTCCCCCTCTTTGTTCTGATGGGTGTAGAGAGGCCCTCTGGTA
The DNA here is from genome assembly GCF_020826845.1 of Diceros bicornis minor. Lineage (NCBI taxonomy): Eukaryota > Metazoa > Chordata > Mammalia > Perissodactyla > Rhinocerotidae > Diceros > Diceros bicornis. The sequence goes on from NC_080781.1 coordinate 64,648,462, forward strand.
ACCTAGCTTTTACATACTTTGTTAAAGGAAAGTATAGAGGTCCACAAAGGGTGTTAGGAAATCTCTAGCACACTCCTACTTTGTTTTTTTCCTCCACTTCATTTCTCTTGGCACGCTTAACCATTTCTCCTGATCTTGTACCTAGTTTATTCTGTTATCGCTGTTGCTTATTCTCCTTAAGCATCTGCAAAGCTCATTTTTCTCTTTATCCTTTATGTCTATAGTCCATTTCCCACCAGATTTTGAGTATCATCTTTATACTGTTCCTGGCATTCCTCTCCCTGTAACTGTCTGTTGAGATTTTCTACCAATCCAGCCTCTTTTTTTGTGGCTACTTTTGTCGTCTCTTAAAGATCCTTTTTTATCTTCTCCTGTAATTCTTTCTCTCGCTACATTTCACATTTAGAATTTTCTTTCCACACCCATATATTGAAGATCCCCTCTCTTTCTGTCCACTTTTCTGATTTTCTGACAGGTCTTTCCTTAGAATCACAGGCTTCTTGTGACAGTTGATCCCCATCTGATTGCAGCTCAAACAAGCTCAAGTGTTTCTGTCCTGTGGGTTTAGTCTGTCTTCTCTAGCACACTTTCTGCTTCATTAGTTGTTTTTGTTTTTGTTGTTTTATTTTTTTTATTAATTTATCTAACAAATGTTTTGATCTCACCTATATTATGTCAGGGGCTATGCTGGGGTCCAGGGTAGTAGTATAGTACTTGGTAGTTTATAAAGTGATTTTCATATATAATCTTTACAGCCATGCTGGGAAGTATAGGCATTTTAAGTATCTCCATTTTATAGATGAGGAAAATTAAGGTCAGAGATATTAAATAACTTATCTGATGTCATACAGTGAGTAGCAGAGCCAGTGTCATCTGAGTCCACATCCTGTAGTTTCTCCACTACTGACTTTTAAAGATAGCCAGTAGGTAAACAATTATCTGTCCAATCTTGTTTGATAGTCCATATTATAATCTATTTATATTACTGGATAGATCTTAGATGGCACAATGGGGATGGAGAGCAGGCAAGCTTGATTTTTCTTTTCTCATTAGTTGACTAAATTTCCTAGGGCTTCTCTGTATATAATCTTTGTGTTTTTATTTTTGTTAGGCATTTGAGAACAACCTTTTTCGTGCTCCAATTTATCTTCATAAAATGCCAGAAACTGACTTCCTTATCATTCGGACAAGACAAGGGTACTATATTCGGGAATTAGTGGATATCTTTGTGGTTGGCCAGCAGTGTCCCTTGTTTGAAGTTCCTGGACCCAATTCCAAAAGGGCCAACACACATATTCGAGACTTTCTCCAGGTAAGAATGAGTGGATAGGGAGGGGGAGAGGGTACACATAAAAAGGGTATATGGATTTGGGGGCACATCAGGAAAGATCAAACACATGGAGGGGCTTAGCAGGGGAAGGGGCCCTGGTGAGGACTTTTATCCATTACTTTGCCAAATAAAAAACATTTGGTTTGTTGGGCAGGTTTTTATTTACCGCCTCTTCTGGAAGAGTAAAGATCGGCCACGGCGGATCCGAATGGAAGATATAAAAAAAGCCTTTCCTTCCCATTCAGAAAGCAGCATCCGGAAGAGGCTAAAGCTCTGCGCTGACTTCAAACGCACAGGTCATCAGTTGTGACTGATTATCAGTCCTCTTTGCCTCTTTCCAAGAAAGGAGTTATGCCTTTCACTTAAAGGATAAGCATCCAGCTAATAAAATAAAAACAGAAACTGATAGTCATCAAAAGGAGGAGGTAGCAGATCTTCTAATTATGGAGCTTCTGATTGCTTTCTGATTTTGCCTGCCAGGAGAGTCAATGTGATTGTGGAATGTCTTATGTGAGATGTAGGAAACCTAGCAGCAGGGGTTTTCTTGGCCAGTCAGCCTAACTGTGGGTAGGCCTGACACCTTCTAGGACATTGCCTGATTCAGTCTTTGTTTGCTCTCCTTGTTGCTGTCAATGAACGAGCCTTTGGAATTCAGAACAGTCTTATTTTCTCTGTGTCATTTCTAGGGATGGACTCAAACTGGTGGGTGCTGAAGTCTGATTTTCGTTTACCGACTGAAGAAGAGATCAGAGCTATGGTGTCTCCAGAGCAGTGCTGTGCTTACTATAGCATGATAGCTGCAGAGCAGCGACTGAAGGTGAACACCTTTCTCTTAGGCACTGCTGATGCCATGGGTTCTTTTTCAGAGATGAGGATAAAGACTGTCCTCACTGGCTTAGAAATGATGGTTACTAGATTATTACTGGTTATTTAAAAATTCAAACTATATGAGGTACTCTGTGTACATCAGTTCTGGGGAAAACTACAGTGTAGCTAAATCTCAGTGGGAAGGCTTAATGAGAGACTTAGGCATATTGTTTTGCTTTGGAAATCGTTGCTCGTCCATTTGCGTGGTGACTTGAATCTCTCATCTTTACAAGACAGCCATGTAAGCAGGGAAAGTACTTCTCATAGCCTTCCAGGTGGGCAGAGATGATGATGGTGCTAGACATGAGGTTTAGAGAAGCCTAGTATCCTTAATCAGGCCAAAATAGGGAAGATCTAGCTGGGGTGGGATAGCGCAACTCTGTCCCACTGAGTTAATGAGTCTGAGTTAATCAGCATCTCTCTTTAGCTTCCTTATGGGCATTAACTATCCATGTGTCAGTTAAGTTCCTTGAAATGTAATATATCTTCTGATAGCCCAAGGATGTAGAATGGTGATAGATACAGCAAAGACTTTGCAAAATCCATTCTCTGTGCAGAATGTGCTTTGATATTCTGTACTTGGTATTCAGTGAAACTTGGGCGTTTTGTTTTCCAACTTATTGATTGATTTATGCATGAATTTGTCCTCTTCCAGGATGCTGGCTATGGTGAGAAGTCCTTTTTTGCTCCAGAAGAAGAAAATGAAGAAGATTTCCAGATGAAGATTGATGATGAGGTAAGCTTTACACTAATTTTTTTTTTTTTGTGGGGAGGACCAGCCCTGAGGTAACATCCAATGCCAGTCCTCCTCTTTTTTACTGAAGAAGACTGGCCCTGGGCTAATATCCGTGCCCATCTTCCTCTACTTTATATGGGACGCTGCCACAGCGTGGCTCAACAAGCGGTGCGCGCCTGGGATCCGAACCGGCGAACCCCAGGCCGCCGCAGCGGAGCATGCGCACTTAACCGCTTGCACCACCGGGCCGGCCCCTACACTAATTTTTGTTAGTACATCCCATTTATCCTTTTTTAGAAAACAGCTTTATTGAGAAATGATTGACATACAATAAACAGCACATATTTAACGTACACTAATTGTTTTGATGTCTGTTTATACCTGTGAAGTCCTCATGACAAGATATTCAGTGTATCTGTCACTCCCAAAAGTTTCTTTGTGCCCCTTTGAAATCCCTTTCTCCTGCCTCCTTCCTTCTCTCCACTCTCCTTGTCCCCTGACAACCACTGATCTGCTTTCTGTCACTATAGATTAGTTTGCATTTTCTAGAATTTTAGGTAAATGGAATCATAAAGTATATACTCTTTCTTTTTTTTAATTGGGGTAAAATATGCATAACATAAAATTTACCATCTTAACCTTTAAGTGTACGGTTCAGTAGCGTTAAGTACATACACATTGTTGTACAGCCAATCTCCAGAACTCGTTTCATCTTGTGAAACTGAAATTCTATACCAATTAAACACTAACTCCCCATTGCCCCTCTCCCAGCCCTGGCAACCACCGTTCTACTTCCTGTCTCTGAATTTGACTAGGTACTTTACCTAAGTGGAATCATACAGTATTTGTTTTTATGTGACTGGTTTATTTCATCTAGCATAATATCCTCAAAGTTCATCCATGTAGTAGCATGTGTCAGAATTTCTTTCCTTTTTAAGCCTGAATAATATTCCTTTGTATGTATATACCGCGTGTTGTTTATCCATTCATCCACTGATGGACATTTGGGTTGTTTCCACCTCTTGGCTATTGTGAATAGTGCTGCTTTGAACGTGGGTGTGCAAATATATCTTCAAGACCCTGCTTTCAATTCTTTTGCGTATATACCCAGAAGTGGGATTGCTGGATCATATAGTAGTTCTATTTTTAGTTTTTTGAGGAACCTCCATACTGTTTTCCAAAGCAGCTGCATCATTTTGCATTCTTATCAGTGGTGTATAAGAGTTGGAATTTCTCCACATTCTTGCCAACACTTAATTATTTTTTGATATATGATATGCAGATATTTTCTCCCATTCCATAGATTGCCTTTTCACTCTGTTGTGTCCTTTGATGCAGAGAAGTTTTAATTTTGAAGTAGTCTAATTTATCTACTTTTACTTGGGTTGCTTGTGCTTTTGGTTCCATATCCAAGAAATCATTGCCAAATCCAGTGTCATGAAGCTTTTCTCCTATGTTTTCTTCTAAGAGTTTTATATTTTTAGTTCTTACATTAGGTCTTTGATCCATTTTGAGTTAATTTTTGTATGTGGTGTAAGGTAAAGGTCCAGCTGTGTTATTTTGCATGTGGATATTCTGTTCTCCCAGCACCATTTGTTGAAAGTATGTATTCTTTCTTGTCTCTCTTCTTTCACTCTGTAACTATGTTGCGATTCATCTAGGTTGTTGTGTGTATTGATAGTTTGTTCTTTTTTATTGCTGCATAGTATTTCATAGTATAGATATACCACAGTTTATTTAAATAATCACCTATCAAAGGACATTTTGGTTGTTTCCAATTTTGGGTTATTATGAATAAAGCTGCTGTGAATATTCATGCATAAATCTTTGTTACGAACATATGTTTCCTTTTTTCTTGGGTAAATACCTAAAAGTGGAATTCCTGGGTAATCTGGTAATTCTATGTTTAACCTTTGGAGGAACTGCCAGAGTGTTTTCCACAGTGGCTGCACCATTTTACATTCTTACCAGCAATGTATGAAGGTTCCAGTTTCTCCACATCCTTGTCAACACTTGTTACTTTCCATTTCTTTTTTATTATTATTATTTATTATTATGGCCCTCCTCGTGGGTGTGAAGTGGTCTCTCATTACAGTTTTAAATTTCCATTTCCCTAATGGCTAAGGATGTTGAGCATCTTTTCATGTGCTGATTTATCATCCAGATGTCTTCTTTGGTCAAGTATCTATTTGTCTCTTTTGCCCATTTTTATTTTTAATTAGTTGCTTGTTTTCTTATCGTTGAGTTTTGAGAATTCTTTTGTGTATTCTAGGTCCGAGTCCTTTATCAGGTATGTGATTTACAAAGATTTTCTCCCAATCTGTGGTTTATCTTTCAATTGTCTTAACAGTGTTTCATGAAGAGCAGAAGTCCAACTTGTTAGTCTTCTCCTCTGTTGCTTGCAGTTTGGGTGTTGTATCTAAGAAACTTTTATGTAGCTCGAGGTCACAAAGATTTTCTCTTATGTTTTTTTCTAAAAGTTTTATTGTTTTATAGCCTATGTTTAGATCCATTTTGAGTTAATTTTTGTATAGGTGAGTTAATTTTTGTATAGGGTGCAAGGTATAGATTAGGGTTCGTTTTTTTTGCATATGAATGTCCAGTTATTCTAGCATCATTTGTTAAAAAGTTGCATGATCTTTTAAAACAAAAATTTCATCATATCACTCTCTTGCCCAAAGACTTCCTTTTTGGGTCCTCATTTTTTTTTAGGAAGAAGTCCTTAATATGATTTACAAGGCTCTATGTGATTTGGGTCTTATAAATAACTCTAATCTCCTCTCGTCTCCTATCACTGCCCATCTTGTAGTCTAAGCTCTAAACATACTAAAGTTCTTTCAGTTCCCTAAATTTCTTTATGTTGCCTTCCAGAGGTTTGCAACTGCTATTCCCTCTGCCTAGAATATTTTCTCTCTGCTCCTCTACCATCTGACCATCTACAAGTTATGTTCTCTTGGAAGGTTTCCCTGACTCTTGCCCTCACTCCTATCCTTTGTCCAGATTGGATCATCATCCTTCCTTTCTTTATGTACATATGACACTTTCTACTTTCTTATCATGGCACTGATCATACAGTATTGAATTTGATAAAGGTTACTTGTCTTTCCCTCACTAATGTGAGGTCCGTGAGAAAGTAGTGCTTGGCATATGGTAGATATTCCATAAATATCTGTTAAAGAGTGAATGATTGTATAGGATGTCAGACAGAATGAGTAAAGAAGCATTGTTGTACTCTTCTTTTGAGGTTGAAGTGAAAAATGAGTGGATGTCTAATAATTTCAGAAATTAAGGATTCTGTTGAATGGCCTTCAAGAATGAGTCTTTTTTTTTTGTGAGGAAAATTAGCCCTGAGCTAACATCCACGCCAATCCTCCTCTTTTTCCTGAGGAAGACCAGCCCTGGGCTAACATCTGTGTCCATCTTCCTGTACTTTATATGGGACGCCGCCACAGCATGGCCTGACAAGCCATGTGTCGGTGTGCACCCGAGATCTGAACCTGCGAACCCCGGGCCACCGCAGCAGAGTGCACACACTTAACCGCTACACCACTGGGCCGGCCCCAAGAATGAGTCTTAAATAGAGAATTGGCCACTTTCTAGCTAATCATGTACACTCTTGACTGGTCTGTGTGGACAAGCACATTCCCTTTGTCTTAATTCCCTGATTATTTTGTGGGGTCGGTAAGCACTATTCAGGGTCCCAGGAGAGGACAGGCCTTTTTGACCAAACCAGTGGCAGAGGTAGAATGGACTTTGGTTTTGTGCTGCTGGGGTTGGGGCCAGTGCTTTATAAAGCATTCTATAGACAATATATAGGTCATTCTAAAGAAGCCACTTGAGCAATTGGACAATCAAATGTAATCGTCAGTCTAACTTACCTCCTTGAGCATCATGAGAGTGGGGGCAACATTGTCTTTGAAAACCCTCAGTGAAGCCCAAGGGATATGGGGCTGAGGGGTACCACTGTTGCACATATTCCTCCTTACACTGGCTGAGATCTTGACCCCTATTTAATATGATGTAAGTACCACAAGAAAGAAGAACAACAAGCTGAGTACTGGGAAGCTTTATGTAACTATTGACCTTTGTGTACCTTTTGTACCTTTTTAAGAAAGCATCAAATTTTACATTATTTTAATTATTCCAACCTTCTAAGTATGGCTAGACATAAAGCAAATGTTTCCCACAGCCCTTAGAATCTTTTTCTCTACCTCAGGTTCGCACTGCTCCTTGGAACACCACAAGGGCCTTCATTGCTGCCATGAAGGGCAAGTGTCTCCTGGAGGTGACTGGGGTGGCAGATCCCACAGGATGTGGTGAAGGATTCTCCTATGTGAAGATTCCAAACAAACCAACACAGCAGAAGGTGAGACTTATCTGAATTTCTAGAAGGCATAAGTCAAAGGAGGAAGAAATAGAGATTAAAGAATGGAGATGAATGGGGTAGAGAATCTGGAAAGCAATTAAGTTGACAGGATGACTTAGATACCTACTATAAGGAGTTCAACTTATTAGGATTCTTACCTGTTTTGTTTTGTTTTTGAGGTAGGATGATAAGGAGCCTCAGCCAGTGAAGAAGACAGTGACAGGAACAGATGCAGACCTCCGTCGTCTTTCTCTGAAAAATGCCAAGCAACTTCTACGTAAATTTGGTGTGCCTGAGGAAGAGGTGGGTGTGGCAGAGGAAAACTTAGAGGTTCCCAGGGGCTTTGTAGAGAGAGGGAAAAGCTAGGAGGCAGGTGTAAGAAACTATCTGGAGAATTTTGTGGTTTAACTTGTAGTAGACTGGATCTTGGATACCTTTTCAGTAGTTAGCTTTCTGTTTAACCTGCTTTGAGTGAATTTGGTTTTTTTTTTTTTTTTTTTTTTGGTCTAGCTCTCTAACCATGTGCCTTGATTTCTCCTTTGAAATCCCTGCATGGTTTGTGTATATGTGTGTGTCTATCTCTCTTGCAGATTAAAAAGTTGTCCCGCTGGGAAGTGATTGATGTGGTACGCACAATGTCAACAGAACAGGCCCGTTCTGGAGAAGGCCCCATGAGTAAATTTGCCCGTGGATCAAGGTTTTCTGTGGCTGAGCATCAAGAGCGTTACAAAGAGGAATGTCAGCGCATCTTTGACCTACAGAACAAGTGTGTTGTTGTAGTGCTGCAGAAAATCTAAGCTGCAGAGGGGGAGGGGTTGCAGACACTGATTTATACCGAAGAGGAAGTCACCTAATAATTTAACTAGGTGGTCAGGTATCTGAGATTTCAGGGTGGTATTCATCATGCTGCTAGAGTATCTACTCCCTTCAAAGCAACTTGGCAAAGGTTTTAAATGGCAAGAGGTGCTAGGTTTGAGCTCTAGGTTCCATGGCAACTTTTATGGCCTACTTGGTCCTGGCAGCCATTGCAATGGTGATAGGGGACAGATAGGACTGTTTCTGAAGGCTTAGAGGTGAGAGGATGGTAAGGCCCTATTAAAAATGACCAATGTGCTAATTTGTTTCTCAAGCTTTCTCCAGGAATTCTGAAAGAGTTGCTGTACTATTTCATATTTCAAACATTTCAACATTGCCTTGTTGACTGAATGTCTAGGAAAACTTTGTAAAGCTTTTCTGTTAAGGGCTGCATGTCTTAGTGGATTTTGAGTGTTGCTTTTTAAGATTAATTTCCCAATTTCCTGCTCTTGCCTAAAACTATATTTTTTCAGCTCTCTCTGCACTTTCATATTTCCCCTCATCTTAATTTAATATGATTTTTCTCTCTTAAGGGTTTTGTCTTCAACTGAAGTCTTATCAACTGATACAGACAGCAGCTCAGCTGAGGACAGTGACTTTGAAGAAATGGGAAAGAACATCGAGAACATGTTGCAGAATAAGAAAACCAGCTCTCAGCTATCACGTGAACGGGAGGAGCAGGAGCGGAAGGAACTACAGCGGATGCTATTGGGTGAGGGTAGTGGCTTCGCAGACAGACAAGAAAGAGAAAGATCGAAAAAGTATAAATAACTTCAGAGTAATAACTGAGGCAAAGCTGGAGACAGAAGAAGTAGAGGATGAGTATAGAAAAGCCTGTAGATGAGGTAGAGAGATTACTGCAAACTGGACTCTAGGTTTGTCTGTGGGGCACAGATTGAAGAGATGCTGCCAATCCACTCATGTCTCTGTCTGTATCAGGCCTGGCCAAGCCAGGGCTTGGGCATTCATCCTAGAGGGTAAGAGTTTATAATATAGAATCCAGAATTTAATACAGATGAATTTGAGGGGTTGTTCTGGAACCCTCTGAAATCACAGGTAAAATTCTGTTCACATGTGCCTTTTCTGAGGAGAAGATCCATGGTTTTCAGAAGATTCTCAAAGATGTCTTAGACCTTAAAAAGAGTTAAAAATCACCAACCAAAAATTGCAGAAGTTGAGGGTTGGGATGATAAAGGCCTGAACTGGTTTGGGATATGGACATTGAGAATGAAAAGAGAAGAAAAGTCAAGGTGACCTTAAGATTTCACTCTGGGCTTGCTAGAAAGATGGTGGTACCATTGATTAATGTAGTACATTTCAGAGAAAGAAGCAGGTTTAAGAAGGGAAGGTGTGATGTGTGGAGTTTGAGGTCCCCGTGATACTTCCCAGTATAGATGACAAGCAGGCAATTGAAAACTTGGATGTAGATACTGAGAGAGAGGATAAGGCTGAAGATGAAGATTTAAATGACTATTCTCACTCACAATAGTCTTTCCTTTGTTTTCTCCTGTCTGTAAAAGCTTTGTGTAATTTTGTTGTTCTGACTGCTTTGTAAAGATGTGATAAAGCCTTTCCCCCAGTGTGGTCCTGGACCAGCAGTATCTACATCACACAGGAGCTTGTTAGAAATGCAGAATCTCAGGCCTCACCCCAAACCTACTGAATTAGAATCTGTATTTTAACAAGATGCTCAGTTGATTCCTATTCATTCATATTAAAGTTTGAGAAGCACACTCTAGGCCTTAAGACTCTGGACTTGTTTCTGTGGTGCCATTTTTTCCCTGGGTGCTTGGGTGCTTTTCTTTAATGTGATCATCAACTACTTCCTGCTTGGGCATTCCTCTTGCACTGTTGTTCGGAGGAATCAGAATACAGCTACTGCTCTTCTCTCCCCTATAACAAACATACTTCTTTGAGATCCTTTCAGAACTTTTTGTACTTAAAAAATGGGAACATTGGCAGTGGTAAAATGAAGTCAGGAAAGGACATATCAGTGTGTTCTTGGAGCTGGTGGTGACTTTGGTGCTTTCTGTAGAACCATAGTTTTGTGGCGTGTTGAGCTTCAAGGTCTCCACTCAACCCCAAGAAAACGGCCATTTGGGTGGTAGGGGGAATGTGTGGAAATCTTTTTCTGCCTTGCAGCAGCAGGCTCAGCAGCATCAGGAAACAATCACAGAGATGATGACACAGCTTCTGTGACTAGCCTTAACTCTTCTGCCACTGGCCGTTGTCTCAAGATTTATCGCACGTTTCGAGATGAAGAGGGGAAAGAGTATGTTCGCTGTGAGACGGTCCGAAAGCCAGCTGTCATTGATGCCTATGTGCGCATACGGACCACAAAGGATGAGGAATTCATGTGAGTTTGACTCATCACTTTCCAGTGTGATAAGGAGAATGATGATAATGCTGGGGAATGGGGATGCGGGTGTGTGCTTGAGTTTTAGTGACAGGATTCTGCACAGTTGTCCCTGGAAGTCTGTGTTAATTGGGAACCATCTTCCTTTTAGATATTTGAGTTTGAACAGAGCCAAATCACAGGGAGAATTGCAAATTTGCTGCAAAATAAAGGCATGTTTTCAGTTCCATCTGAGTCCTTTGCGTTTCGGTTGGTTGGCAAAAATCTCAGGGATTACTCAGGACTTCTCATTCTGAGAGAGGTGCCTCTCTGCAAATGGAAGGCTGATGAGTTGGGGAGATGGGAATGTCAGGTAGCCCCTTTTCTTTCAGTCTGGATAGATTACTTTAGTTCTGAGATGTTTAGCTATCAGGACAGTCTTCTTGGTTTAAGTTTGCTTATGGTCCTATGATATTTTTCCCCCTGTTATTCAGTCGAAAATTTGCCCTTTTTGATGAACAGCATCGAGAAGAGATGCGAAAAGAACGGCGGAGGATTCAAGAGCAACTGAGGCGGCTTAAGCGGAACCAGGAAAAGGAGAAGCTTAAGGGTCCTCCTGAGAAGAAGCCCAAAAAAATGAAGGAACGTCCTGACCTAAAAGTAAATATAATGTGGCGTGATTATAACTAACAAAGCAAAGGAAGAAAGCATCCCTTAGGTTTTGGCATCCTCCCTTACTGGGAATGAGGGCAGTATTGTGGAAAACTAGTTTGAAGTGATGTGGCTACTTGGGTGTTATCAGTATTAGTGTGACTGGTACCAACAACACCAGACCTAATCTGGTGCCATTCGGTGTCATTTTATACTTCATTGGAAATGTTTTCTAGGAGTTGAGATAGGTTTGGTGGGTTTTTTTTATGTGTGCATTTATGTACATATATATACACACACGTACATCTTATTTTTAAATTGTACGTGTTAAAAGATGCAACAGAAAAAAAACATACAATGCAGGTTGCTTTTCATAACTGAGATAGGATTCCAGATATTACTGTGCAATATAACTGTAACGTGCACTGTAAAATGAGGCAGCTGTGGTACAGTGGAAAGAGCCATGGACTTGGAAACAAGGTCTGGATTCAGGTTCTGGTTCTCCCATTTAATAGCTCTGTGATCTTAACCTCTCCAAACTTGTTTTCTATAAAATGATACCTGTCTCGTGGTGTTGTTGTATTAAGTGATAGAATGCATGGGAAGCACTTTATAAAATTCTCAACAAATGTAAACTGCTGTTAACATGTACTGAGGTCATTAAGTATTTTAATATTCTTTTCTTTTATGTGATATTATATACATATGATGCGGTATTCACCCCATTTTACAAAGGAAACTGAGGTCAGCTGCAACACTGAGGTGGAGACTTGTGTTGATCCTTTTTCTTGGGGCTGGGAATACTCATGCTGGCTGCCTCTGCTGCTAAATGCAGCCTTGGGCTTCCAACAGCCTTTCTCCTGCATATTTAATATTTTCATAGTTTACAACTTAAATTGGCAGTGGAAATCCTCTCCCTTTTCTTCCTCACTTGATTTTTAAAGAAATGTTCAGTCTCTGAATTTCAGTTTATTTTTAATGTGTCATTTCTATAACATAACTTTTGTCCAGTGGCTTCTGGTTGAAAGGTGTATTACAATTCTGTTAGAACAAAAGTTCTGAGCCTGCGTTTGTCGTTTGTTTCTCGCTTGCCTTGTATGTCTTTCTTTTTTTTTTTTTTCTTTTTTGTGAGGAAGATCAGCCCTGGGCTAACATCCATGCCAATCCTCCTCTTTTTGCTGAGGAAGACTGGCCCTGGGCTAACAGCTGTGCCCATCTTCCTCCACTTTGTATGGGACGCTGCCACAGCATGGCCTGACAAGCAGTGCATCGGTGCGCGCCCAGGATCCGAACCCGGGCCGCCAGCAGCTGAGCGCACACACTTAACCACTACGCCACAGGGCCGGCCCCTGTATGTCTTTCTTAAAGCTAACATCGTGCAGCCTCCTTACTTCTGATGTGTTGATACTTCTCCTTTTGCAGCTGAAATGTGGGGCTTGTGGTGCCATTGGGCACATGAGGACAAACAAATTCTGCCCCCTCTATTATCAAACAAATGCTCCACCTTCCAACCCTGTTGCCATGACAGAAGAGCAGGAGGAGGAGTTGGAAAAGACAGTCATTCATAATGATAATGAAGAACTTATCAAGGTTGAAGGGACCAAGATTGTCTTGGGGAAACAGCTAATTGAGAGGTAAGGGGTAAGCGATAGCAGGCAGGAAGTGCCACAGGAGAGATCTGTGAGAGGTTGGTGATGTTGATGGGTGACAGGGGTGGATGTGATATGTTCTCTGAAGTGGAACTGAGGCATAGGAACTGGGATGGATTTTCCTCACTACTTGTTGTCAGGAATGAAAATTACAGTCTTTTGTTGTAAAACACTCATTAGGCTCCACCACTTGCCCTTGGGCGTGCTACCTAACGTTTCTGAATCTCACTTTCCTTATTTACAAAATAAAACCACCCTTATGGGGTAGTTATGAAGATAAAACTAGAGAGACTACATAAAGCATGTAGTACACTGTGTGGAATTTGGTAGATGCTCTTCCTATTCTACTTCCAGGCACTGGTAATATTTGTAAGGTCCCTAGTCTAAGAGTGTTCTGATAATGGACCGTCCAAAAGGATTAAGGAGACGTGAACTATGCCTATACTTACCTGTCTCTTGCTCTCAGAGAATTTAATAGATAATCAAGTGGAGAAGTTTTTAAATTAAAAAAAAAATTTCCCCTAACTTTTTAGTTTGAAAACTGCAAACCTACAGAAAAGTTGAAAGAATAATACAGGGGGCCGGCCCTGTGGTGTAGCAGTTAAGTACATGCGCTCTGCTGCTGGTGGCCCGGGTTCAGATCCTGGGCGCGCACCGAGGCACCGCTTGTCCAGCCATGCTGTGGCGGCGTCCCATATAAAGTGGAGGAAGATGGGCACAGATGTTAGCCCAGGGCCAGTCTTCCTCAGCAAAAAGAGGAGGATTGGCATGGATGTTAGCTCAGGGCTGATCTTCGTCACAAAAAAAAAGAAAAAAAAAAAAGAAAGAATAATACAGTATACTGTTGCTTTAAATTCACCAACTGTTAACATTTGTCACATTTGTTTCATCTTTTTATATCTAAAACATTTTTTTTTTTGCTGAACCATTTGGAAATAAGTGGCAGGCATCATGGCATTTCACTCATAAATTCTTTAGCACACATCTCCTAAGAATAAAGGTATAACAACATGATGCTATTGTTGTACATAAGAAAATTAATATTAATTCAATAATATCTAGCAGTCAGTCCTTATTCAAATTTCCCCAGGTGTCTCAATGTTCTTTATTGCCTGCCCCTGCACCCCCAACTCAGGATCCAATCCCAGTTCAACCATTAAGTATTTTGAGTTTCTCTTAATCTAGGACTGTCCTCCCTACCTTTTTTGTTTTTCATGACATTGAATTTTTTGGAGAGTCCTGGCCAGTTGTCTCATAAAATATTCCATGTTCTAGATTTGTCTGATTTTTTTTTATTGATTATATTCAGATTAAATGTCTTTAGCAAGATTACTACATAGGTGATATTATGTACTTACTACACCACATCAGGAAGCACATGTCAGGTTTTCTCACTGTTTGGTCATAAAGTGGTGATCCCCAGATCCCTCTGTAATTTCCCTTTGTAATTAATATGTGGTGAATATCTTGTTCCCTAACAGTCTTTCTCTCAGTAGTTTTAGCATTTATTGATGATCATTGCCTAACTCAGTTATTACATTCAGGGTTGCAAAACAGTTTCTGATTCTAGCATTCTTTCTACATTAACTGGCATTCTATAAAGAAGAGCTTCCTCTCCCTTTTTGTTTGAGTATTACTGTGGATTCTGAAACTCTTAGTATAATTCTTAATATGATATATTAACTACAAAGTTACTGTATTATAATTCATTAGCATCATTATTAATTTTGATGCCCATATTGTCCCAAATTTGACTCCTTCAAGCCAGAACCTGTGTTCTTTTGAAATGACCCTATAAATCTTTGAGAACTTCTTTGCTTTCTGGCACAAGATATTTCAGGCTCTCCTTGAAATTTCCCTGTCCCACACCTAGAATCAGCCATTTCTCTAAGGAGCCCTGGTTCCTTTTATTGAGGAATGGTATTAGAAACCAAGATCTAGATGTTAGGTGTGCTCATTGCCCCTGAGATGTCATTGGTTCTAGGCTCTTAGTGGATAGAACTAGGAAATATACATATGTTGTAAATCACAACTTCATATCAATACTGCCAATTCAAATTGTATCTACAGATTCTTCCTCATCTTCCCCCATTTCATATTTGTATCCTTTCTCTGGTTCCCAGAATCAAAATATTTATTCATTTGCTCTGTCCTATGATACGTACAAAATAGTTTGAGAATTACAATAACAATACCACTGCCAACAATAAACCTATGAAGTAGGTTCAAAGTGTTTTCTGTAGTTTGTTGTCCTTGGACTATATGCCATTGAAGTTGTACAGTCAGGGTATTATATTCAAAATATATTTGAATTCCTTTTTCTGTGTAATTTTTAATCAATTTGATATACAGTTATATTCTTTTCTTTTTTTTTTTTTGTGAGGAAGATCAGCCCTGAGCTAACATCCATGCCAGTCCTCCTCTTTTTGCTGAGGAAGACTGGCCCTGAGCTAACATCCATGCTGATCTTCCTCCACTTTACGTGGGATGCCGCCACAGCATGGCTTGACAAGTGGTGCCTCGGTGCGTGCCCGGGATCCGAACCCGGGCTGCCAGTAGTGGAGTGCGCACACTTAACCACTACGCCATGGAGCTGGCCCCATATGTTCTTTTGTTTCTGTTTCTATTAAGTTTTGGGTTCTTTTTTCCATCCTTGTTGATTTAATTTATCAGTATCTATGATAGTCATTATGTTTTGAAGCACATTAGAAAAGGAGAATGTAGTATCTTGATCTCATACAGTGGAAGGGAAGAAGGTAGATGGGCTTTTAATGATTGAGGGAAACTCAGACTAGTTTTTTCTTTTCAAACTAGTTTTTAATTTCTTACTTTTTTCTGTTCTAAATAAGTTAAGTTTCCTAGCACTTTAGCCTTAAGATAGAATGTTGGAGCTAGAAGGATTCTTGAAATTCCTTTGGCCTAGTTACCTTATCTTCCAAATAGGAAACTGAGGTGAAATTATGGTGTGTCTAGTTTTTTATTAATTTGGAGATCTTGTGAGGCCTTGCCTGATCTGAGCTTTAGAATGGATGTCTGGCCTTTGGTTTGGCTTTTTCCTCCCCTGTCTCATGCTCAGGTACTTTGGACTTTTTCATTGTAGTTGCTTTTTATCTGAGGACTAGAAATAGAGACTGCATGCTATGAAACTGTTATTGATTGCAGTGCCGATGAGGTTCGCAGAAAATCTCTGGTTCTCAAGTTCCCTAAACAGCAACTTCCTCCTAAGAAGAAACGGCGAGTTGGAACCACTGTTCACTGTGACTATTTGAATGTGAGTATCTGCATTGCTTCTTTCTGACCAGATGGGGTTCTCATTGATTCTCCCCAGCCCTCTAAGCCACAGCTCTGACGCAGCTTTAGATTCTCCCTTTGGCCTTGCCCTGAAAACTATGTGTACTGTTCATTACAAGATTTCCAAAATATATTTAATATATTTGTCTAGCTGGAAAGTATTGTTTGTTTGTTTTATCTAAAGAAGCATTCTGATTTCTTGCTTCTCCTTAGAGACCTCATAAGTCCATCCACCGGCGCCGGACAGACCCCATGGTGACATTGTCATCCATCTTGGAGTCTATCATCAATGACATGAGAGATCTTCCAAATGTGAGTTCATTGCATTCATATCTACAGTAGGGATAGCAAGGGCCTTTGTTCTGTCTGTGATTTCAGATAGAGGGCAGTAGAGTATAGTCCTAGGTACCTGGAACTGCTAATTCTTTGGGATATAGTATTTTGGTGTTTTTTTTTTTTAACAGTTTACTAGAGGAAACACTCAGACCTGCTCTATCTAGAAAGATTTCTTTGAGAATTGATGGCCAGGTAGACAGTTAAGATCTGAGAGAGTCTTCAGGAATTGGCTCTGGCAAGTGTTCTTTGCTCATGGATGGTGCTGGCTCTTATTTGCACAGACATACCCTTTCCACACTCCAGTCAATGCAAAGGTTGTAAAGGACTACTACAAAATCATCACTCGACCAATGGACTTACAAACACTCCGTGAAAATGTGCGTAAACGCCTCTACCCATCTCGGGAAGAGTTCAGAGAGCATTTGGAGTTAATTGTGAAAAATAGTGCAACCTACAATGGTAAGAATCACCTGTTCCTTGACCGCAGAGGTCACTTTCAGATCTTTCTTTATCCCTTACTAGTCCTAAATTCAGATTAGATTGGACTGACTGAAAGGACCTACAATGTATTAGTGTATTTTGGGGTTATGAAAATCAGGTAGTAAACATTTTAGTCATTTAATAAATATTGCTTCTTTTTATTCCAACTTTTTAATTTATCCTCTGGAGAATTTGGAGTCTATCTGTTGAAATGAAACAATTGCATGGGGAGCAGTGGGAGGAAGAAGTGGGCCTAGGGAAATAGAAGGGAGAGGCATTTGGTGTGGATGGAACCTGTGCAGAGTATGGGCTTGTTATGACCATGTTTGCTGTGTGTGAATCTTTGATTTGGTCTACAGATCTGTTACAGGGGCTGTTGTATGTCCACTTTGCTCAAAAGCTGGAAAGGCAAGGAGGAAGAAATCTGTTTTCTGAGTCTTAAAGAGGGGGAAACAATACAGCTTCTGCGTGTAAAGGATCAAGTTTTCTGGTTTCCAGTTATATCCTGAGCACAGATTCATATATAAGTGTAGAGATTAAGAGTACAAACAGAGTACGAATCATAACTCAGCCACTTTTTGAGTTACCTTAGAAAAGTTATTTGGCCTCTCGTAGCCTTCTCAGTTTTCTCATCTGTAAATGTGGGACAGTAGTAGTACCTAGATTTTAAGACCTTTCATAAGCAGGCCTACTATAGACTCCTGCCACATTCAACATTATATTTCACTAAATATCCCATGCCGTTTCTTCATGTCTTTGCTCTCTGTCTGGGATGCTCTTTCTTCTCTTTCAGTGGTGAATTGCCATTCATATTTCCAGACCAACTCATATCATCTCTTCATGAAAACTCATTCGAATTCCCCGAAATATCCATTTTTCGATCCTCTTTGCCCCCCTAGCACAATTAAATCAACTTTTATAGCTCTTACTGTGTTATATATAATTATTTATGTATCTGATTCTCCCACCACTTTGTGACCTCCTAGAGAGACTCTCTCTTATTCATCTCTTGTAGTCCCAGGACCTAGCAGAGTGCCAGGCACATACAAGGGAAGAATAAATTCGTTAGGCCCAACTGACATTCAAGTTGCAAAGCTAAATACTTAAACTAAAATCATTTTGGAAGATGAGGCCAGCGCAGTGGTGTAGTGGTTAAATACCTGTGCTCTGCTTCGGCGGCCTGGGGTTCACGGGTTTGGATCCCGGGCGTGGACCTACATACTGCTCATTAAGCCATGCTGTGGCGGTGTCCCATATACAAAATAGAGGAAGATAAGCACAAATTTTAGCTCAGCGACAATCTTCCTCAAGCAAAAAGAGGAAGATTGGCAACAGATGTTAGCTCAGGGCCAATCTTCCTCGCCAAAAAAAAAAAAAATCAGTTTGCAAGGGGAATGGGAAAGTAAGAGATGACTTTGAATATGTAGAGCTTGAGATACCTGTGGGTCATTTAGGTGGAGATGTTAGTAAAAAGTTGGAAATTTAAAAGTTATGACTTTCTCACAGCCTTACACCCCCTCTAGCTCACTCTTCTTTCTTCCTCATACCCAACTGCTAATAATAGTAGTAGTTGTAATACTACCAGCCAGCCCTGGTGGTCTAGTGGTTAAGATTCGGCTCTCTCACCACCACAGTGCAGGTTTATTTCCTGATCAGGGAGCCACACCACCCGTCTGTCGGTTGTCATACTGTGGTGGCTGTGTGTTGCTGTGATGCTGAAAGCTATGCCAGCAGTATTTCAAATAGCAGCAGGGTCACCCGTGCTGGACAGGTTTCAGCAGAGCTTCCAGACTAGGAAGAAGGATCTGGCCACCTACTTCATAAAAAATTGGCCCTGAAAACCCTGTGAATAGCAGTGGAGCATTGTCTCATATAGCCCTGGAAGGTGAGATGACAATGCAAAAAAGACCAGGCAGGGTTCTGCTGTATTGTACACAGGGTCACTAGGAGTTGGAATTGACTCCACGACACTAACAACAAAGTAATACTACCAGTGGCACCAAGTGCTTTACTTGCATTATTTTCTTTATTTCACCATAAGAAATCTCTGAAATGGGTACTATTATAATCCTCATTTTATAGATGAACAGACAGGCCTATGGTGTTTAAGTGACTTGACCAGGTGGTCACACTGCTAAAAAGTGGCAGAGGTGTGAATCCAGATATAGCTACCTCCAGAGCCTGTGCTCTTAACCACCATGCTCCGTATACTCTTCTCCACTTGTTCTCTTCCCCTTCACACCTGTCACAACCCCACAGTTGCCTTCTGCAGGAGTATTGGCAGCCTCCTAATTGCTGGATCAAGTGGCCACATTTCAGAAATATCTTTTATTTAAGCAGCTTTATTGAGATATAATTCACGTACCATACAATTCACTCATTGAAAGTGGTCAATTTTAATGTGTATTATCCATGTTATGGCATGTATCAGTACTTCATCCCTTTTTATTACCACGTAGTATTCCATTTTATAGACATACCCCATTTTTAAAAATCTGTTCATCAGTTCATGGACATCTGGGTTGTTTGTGCTTTTTGACTAATATAAAGAATGCTGCTGTGAACATTTGTGTTCAACCTTTGTGTGGACATTTGTTTTCATTTCTCTTGGATATATACCTAGGTGCGGAATTGCTGGTAACACATGGTAACTCTATGTTTAACTTGGTGAAGAACTGCCAAACTGTTTTCTAGAGCAGCTGCACCATTTTACAATCCCACCAATAATGTGTAAGGGTTCCAATTTCTCCACATCCTTATCAACACTGTTATTGTCCATCTTTTTTATTCTAGCCATCCTGATGGATGTGAAATGGCATCTTATTGTGGTTTTGATTTGCGTTTCCCTAATGACTAATGATGTAGAGCATCTTTTTTTTCCTCCAATTGTATTGAGATATAATTGACATGGATCACTGTATAAGTTTCAAGTGTAGAGCATAATGGTTTGACTTACATATATTATGAAATGATTACCATAATGAGTTTAGTTAGCATCCATCATCTCATACAGATACAAAAAATTTTTTTTTGTCCTTTGTGATGAGAACTCATAGGCTTTACTCTCTTAACAACTTCCATGTATACCATACAGCAGTGTTAACTATAGTCATCATGTTGTACATTACATCCCCAGTACTTACTTATCTTATAACTAGAAGTTTGTACCTTTTGACTAGCTTCCTCCATTTCTCCCTTTCTCCACCCTCCACCTCTGGTAACCACAAATCTGATCTCTTTTTCTATGAGATTGATTTTTTTTTCACATTCCACATTTAAGTGAGATCATACAGTATTTGTCTGTGATGTTGAGCATCTTTGCATGTGCTTAGAAGTGTCTTTCTTGAACTTGAGTGTATTTGGCACTATCGACCACTTGTTCCTCCTTGATACTCTCTTCTCCCTTTTCCAGGAATGCTTTCTCTAATCACTTCCTACCTTTTTCATTCTTATGACTTCAGCTACCGTATATCTATTGATATCACTATCTCCAACCCATACCTCTCTTCTGAGTTCCATACTCGTGTTTCCAGTTGCCTACCAGACATGTCCATTTTTCAGTGCCCTACTGGCAACTCTTTACCTGATTGATTGTCTTTTTAGATGATGATACTATTACCATCCATCTAGTTGTACAACCTAGAAATGTTAGCCATCATTGATTCTACCCTCTCTTCCATAGATCACTAAGTTCCATAAATTGTATCTTGTAAATTTTGCTGGAACATATCCCCTTCCTTTCAGTCTCCATTGCTACTATCTTAGTTGAAGCCCTTGTCATCTCTTGTTTGATCTCTTACAACTGCTTCCAAACTTTCCCTCTGCTGCTTGCCTTAATTCTTCACACCATTGACAGGGTATTTTTTTCTAAAACAAAAATTTGAAAAATTACTCTCCAGCTTAAAATCTTCAGTGGCTTTCCTTTTTTTTTTTTTTTTGAGGAAGTTTCACCCCAAGCTAACATCTGTTGCCAATCTTCCTTTTTTTGCTGAGGAAGATTTGCCCTGAGCTAACATCTGTTGCCAGTCTTCCTCTTTTTGTATGTGAGCTGCCACCACAGCATGGCTACTGATGAGTGGTGTTGGTCCACGCCCAGGAACCAAACCCAGGCCACCAAAACGGAGTGTGCCAAACTTAACCACTAAGCCACTGGGGCTGGCCCTTCAGTGGCTTTCTGTCACCTGTTAGGCCTTTTTTATATGGCCCCCTTGCCTTTCCAAGTTCCATTCATTTCCTGTTTTTCCTCCACACATACCTGTATTCCAGTTCTTCCAAACTACTTGTGGTTCCTGCTGTGAAATGTGCTACTTCATGTTTCAGTGAATTTGCTTATGTTTGTGTCTTTGCACACTTTTTCCTCCCTCTGGAATGTCTTTCTACCCTATTGTCTACCTGATGGACTTCTACTCTTCATTAATGACACTGCTCAAATGTCAGTCACAGCAAGCCTTCCCTACTCCTCCCTAGCACGCAGATTTAGTTGTTGTAAAACAACTTACAACATATTTCATATGCAACCCCTCCATATTTCATAGCAACCAGTATATTCCTATATTTGCGCTTTTTTTACTCAATTTTTAAAACTTTATTATGGAAATTGTTAGGTATTTACAGAAGTAGAGAGAAGACTGAATAAACCTCAGTGCACCTATTCACCCAGTTCGACAATTACCAGCACATGGCCGAACTTGTTTATAGTTTAGTCTGTATTTCCAGACATCGTATCATTTCATCCATGGATACTTCAAGTACTTATACTCTGTCTTGCAATGATTTATTTTCATGTCATTCTCTTTGACAAAACCAAGAACTGTCTAAGGTAGGAACTGTGTCTTATTTTCCCTTTATTCTCATCATTGAACATATCACAGGCAGTCATTAAACATTTGTTGAATGAATAAATGAATGCTAAACTAATTAGTAGTTGAGGATAGAGCTGAGGTTTAGGTTCTGGGGAACACTTATAGAAAAGAATAGAAGAAGATAATGAAGCAAAGGATACTGAAAGGAAGTAGTCAGAATTACTGTCTAGATGAAAATGTTTTAACTATCCCCATGATGAGCTTAAATTAGGGCAGCCATAGCAGAGAGTGTAGGAGATAGTTTGAGGATTTTCTGAAGCTCTATTATGGATTTCAAGGAAACTAAAGTAATAGTCTGAGGTGTAATGGAGATTCTTTTATGACAAAGGCTTTGGGTTAGCTGTATATTGGGAGGACATCACAAACCATGAGTTCTGTAAACAAAAATTATAGTCATAAATTTTGTATGCTAAGTATGGAAAGATTATAAATCATGCGTTGATCTCCTCAGCCATCCTTAAACAAATTGTCATTCCCCATCTGTAGTGTCATTTTCAAGATATTAAAGGCAGCAGTATCAATAGCACTACCATGTGTAGATATACGCAAATAAGGAAGAGAGTCAAAATTAGTTGATTGAGCCATATTGTGTATCTGCTGTGTGTTAGGCACTGAAAAATGAAGATAAGACTGGTATATTTGTCTAACCCAGCAGCTATGTGCCTGGCACATATTTAGGTGCTTAAGTAAATGTGTTAAAAGTCTGGGGAGGTGTTGGAAGCTCTTGCCTCCCCTTTTTAATGGTCCCATCTCTTACTGTTCCTCTGTAATTTAGGGCCGAAGCACTCATTGACCCAGATCTCTCAATCCATGCTGGATCTCTGTGATGAAAAACTCAAAGAGGTAAGACATTTAAAATGAGAGAAAGACAGTGGAATTTGAAGGTGACAGGTAGCAGAGTTGAGAAAGTAGGGCATGTAACAGAAGGAAGAGTAGAGAAATGTGGGAGTAGTGGATCCTTGATATGTTGGAGTCGGGAAGGAACCTTAGGAATCATATAATCCAATCCCTTCCTTTTGTAGATGGAAAAACTGAGGTCTGTAGAAGAAAATGACTTGCCCTGGGCATCATGACTGAATAGTAGAGCTAAGATTAAAATCTAGAACCCACATAACTCTTTTTTTTTTAATTATTTTATTGAGGTCATAATGGTTTATAACATTGTGAAATTTCAGATGTACATTATTGTTTATCAGTTTCTGTATAGACTGCATCATGCTCACCACCAATAGTCTGATTTTTATCCGTCAGCATACATATGTGCCCCTTTACCCCTTTTGCCCAACCCCCTTCCCCTCTGGTAACCACTAATCTGTTCTCTTTGTCCATGTGTTTGTTTATCTTCCACATATGAGTGAAATCATGCAGTATTTGTCTTTCTCTGCATGGCTTATTTTGCTTAACATAAGACCCTCTAGGTCCGTCCATGTTGTTGCAAATGGGAAGATTTTGTCTTTTTTATGGCTGAGTAGTATTCCATTGTATATATGTACCACATCTTCTTTATCCAGTCATCAGTTGATGGGCACTTGGGTTGCTTCCACGTCTTGGCTATTGTGAATAATGCTGCAATGAACATAGGGGTGCATGAGTCTCTTTGAATTGTTGATTTCAAGTTCTTTGGATAAATACCCAGTAGTGGGATAGCTGGATCATATGGTATTTCTGTTTTTAATTTTTTGAGAAACCTCCATACTGTTTTCCATAGTGGCTGTGCCAGTTTGCTTTCCCAGCGGCAGTGTATGAGGTAGAACCCACATAACTCTTGAGAAAGGGCCAAGGAAAGTGACTTCCCAGGAAGTCAGCTGGAGCTAAGAGGTTGTGTTTTGGCAGGGAAGAACTTTTTGTTTTATTGAGGTCATAATAGTTTATAACATTGTGAAATTTCAGTTATACATTATTATTTGTCAGTCACCATATAAATGTGCCCTTTTACCCCTTATCCCCATTCTCCAACCTGGCAGGGAGGAATTTTAACTTTTAAAAAAATCTTTTTTTTTTTATAATTTTATTTGTTTATTTTTTTCCCCCCAAAGCCCCAGTAGATAGTTGTATGTCATAGCTGCACATCCTTCTAGCTGCTGTATGTGGGACGCGGCCTCAGCATGGTCGCAGAAGCGGTGCGTCGGTGTGAGCCCGGGATCCGAACCCGGGCCGCCAGCAGTGGAGCGCGCGCACTCAACCGCTAAGCCACGGGGCCGGCCCTTAACTTTTAAAAAGATAATCTATATTCCATCTTCTTAACAAAAAAAAATATGACACCTTATAAACTTATAAAAATATAAGTATGATAATGATGTTAATATTGAAGTAGACATAATAAGTATACATAAAGGAGGATAACTAGTATCTAGTAAACATCAAAAGATTCTCAACTTGATTGATCATTGGGGAAATGCAAATTTAAACCATGATTAGATACCACTACATAGCCACCAGAAAGGCTAAAATTTAAAAAGACTTAAACAAACAAAAAGACTGATAGTACTAAGTGTTGGTGAGCATATGGAGCAGCTGGAACACAAACTTCTTCCTAATACAGTCTGAAATGAATTTATTGAGTTAGATTCCCTTACACAAAAGTCGCTAATCAGCAATAATGTGTTGAGTGTTTTCAGCAATAGTTTTATAGCAAAAACAGTGTGATATTAAAACCTAACTTGGTGAAGGTGTTTTTGTTCAGGGAGCTAAGCTAGTGATGCCCAAGGATGTACATTTTTGGTGATCTGTAAGAATAGAAGATAGAATACCTAAAGGAGTAGTTGTTACACCCTTTTTCATCCTTTTACTGGAATATAATTTCTCTTATCTGGACTTTTTGCCTGGAACTGAATAGTCGACAATTCAGTTAGACTTTTTGGGGCAAGGACAATAGACAACTGAACCTTTAATTATCCTTAATTTTCTATGGTGGTCACACCTCAGGGAAACCTCTACCTTTCCTTTGCTTTGTTTCATGCCAGAAAGAAGACAAATTGGCTCGTTTAGAGAAAGCTATCAACCCCTTGCTGGATGATGATGACCAAGTGGCATTTTCTTTCATTCTGGACAACATTGTCACCCAGAAAATGATGGCAGTTCCAGATGTAAGTAGTCTCTATGCTAAATATTGTAAAGATAGTACAGGGGAAAGGAAAGGATGATAGGGTGCACATGTGTATGTATGTTGGGGAGTTTGGTGGGGGGTGGTGTTTGTCAGGTCAAACTGGTGTATAATTTTAACAACCGACCTTTTTGCTTTATGAGTGTGTTATCATTGAAATCAAAGAGGCCAGGAATCTGTGGATATAGAAAGGTTCTTTCTTCCTGTTGTTGACATTCAGTATTTGAATGCTCCTGAATAGCCCAGGACAGAAATTGGGATGCCAGCTAATGGGAGGCTTTAGATTTAGAGGTGCTTCTTGACAAATAACAGTTTGGTAATTAGCCACTGTTTGTTTTCTTTTGTTTCATTTTTTGTCTTTTGCAACTTTGTGGCAGGGCTACCATGTTGATTCTATGTATCGTTTTGTTGTAATGATCCTCTCTAGGAATTCTGAACTGAGTTTCCTTTTGTGTTGTAGGCATATGTTGTGTATGTGTAATGCTGTAAAACTTCTGGATGGGACTAGGGAATAAGAAAATTTAATTGTGAATATAGAGCAGGGGGTTTTATCCTATCACTGCATAGGAACCCTTAAAGGAATCCATGAACTTCTTAAATTATATACAAACTTTTGTGTGGTTATGTGTCTTTCTGGGAAAAGGATCCATAGCTTTCGTTGAAATCTTAGGAATATTTGTGATCCAGTGAAGGTTGAGAATCTCTGGTATAAAGAATGATTTCCATTTAACTTTTCATGCTTTCTTTTTACTAGTCTTGGCCTTTTCATCACCCAGTTAATAAGAAGTTTGTTCCAGATTATTACAAAGTGATTGTCAGTCCAATGGATTTAGAGACTATACGTAAGGTAGGTGATTTGATCTAATGTGTCTTTTTGGAATCAAGTAACTTTGTACATGTGTCTAAGTCCCTGATTCTTTTAATCTCAGAATATCTCCAAGCACAAGTATCAGAGTCGAGAGAGCTTTCTAGATGATGTCAACCTTATTCTGGCCAACAGTGTTAAGTACAATGGTAGGTATTTCTCCTTTTTTTTCTCCTTTTCCATCAATCTGTCCATCCAACATTAGTTAGCATTATTAAAATTTAAGTGCATAAAGCAGCCTTGAGCAGGGGTAGTCAGCAGAATCCGTCAAGTGACTTGCTCTGCCTTTTTTTTTTAAGCAGGCACATGTTTTAGTGTGTGTCTTCTGTAAAGTTTGCTAATAACTTTTAATATGAAAAAGCAGTGCACATTTATTTTTTAAACTTTGGAAGGCACAGAGAAATGAGATGAGAATAAAAATCAAATGGATATTACTTTGGGCTTTGAGCCATCACTGCTTTCCATGAAATGTGAAAACTCACCTATGCCCCGGGCCCTTAGATGGAGCTCAGGGAAATGTGTGACTGTAGACCATGGTGAGCTTCCTCAAAGCATGGAGTGTTTTCTTAATACATTAACTGGTTGAATAGTATATGCCAGGTTCTGTACTAGCTACTTAATCTACTGATGGAAAAGACATAGTCACTGTCCTGACATAATTCACAATCCAGTTGATGGAGAGAGAGAGTTAACATGTAGCTTGACAAGGGCTATATTAGAAGAATGTACAAAGTGCACTAGAGGAGAGAAAGGAGCACCTTCAACCTAAGGCTTGGGGAAGGCTTCATAAACAAGCTAATAAAGTTCAGTTTTGAATGACTCACTTGTTAAGTACACATTGATTGAGCACCTAGTGTGTGCTGGTGCTGATAGATGCTACAAATATAAAATCAAATTAGCTATGGTCCCTGCTCCCGAATTGGTTATAGTTTAGTTGGGGAAACGGAAAAGAAAAATTACAGAACTTAAATAATATGCTAGATGCGTGCACAGAGTGCCAGAGGAACACAGAAACAGAATGTCTAAATTAGAGTGGGATTAGAGGAAGCTTTCTGGAAGAGAGTTTTCTTATACTGAGTTCTAAAGGATCAATGGAGTTTGCTAGGTAAAGAATGTGGAGGAGAAAACATTCTAGACAGAGAGAACAGCAATACGTAAAGGCACCAAGGCCTGAAATTACATTATAGGCTTAAGAAAGAAGTTGTTGGGGTTGCAGTTAAGTGTCGATGTTGGTGAATGACTGGTTATATGTAGAGAGGTAGACAGGAGTCAAATCATAGAGGGCCTTGTCTGCCATATGCCATACTTAAGAGTTTGCTTTTTTAAGTGGGAGGACATTGAAGGAATTAAGCAGCAAAATGACAATCCCATATAACTCCTTAAGCAAAATAGAAGAGGGAGCTAAGGGCATTTGAGAGAATTGCCTAGCATACTCAGGTCTCAACTAAAAATCCACATGATTGTATGACTTTTCTCCCGCAATATTCAGCATCCCAAGTAGGGTGACTGTAAGTTTGCCAGATAGAAGGGACAGAGAATTGGATGGAGGAGGTAAAGGAGGAGACAACCAGAAAGACAGATGAGGAAATGGGCATTCTGAGCAGAGGGAACAGAATGTTCAATATCATGGAGGAATGAAAGAACAGGGCAAGTTCGGGGAACTAGACTTGACTAGAACCTGTATATTTCATTAAGGGAAATGGTAGGTGATGGGTCTTCCATTTTCGTTCCATCTGAGTTGGGTTAAAAGAATCTGCTTTCTCCCTTTGCTCTTCATATTGCTCATGGGAAATTAGAGAGTGGAAATGGTCTTGGTCACATTAGGTGTCTCTCCATTATTATCTCCTGAAAATACCTGAAGCTCATCAGCCAGAATTCTGATAATAGAAATGTTGGTAGGCTCACAGATGTCTAAAAATGATTATAACAAGTGATAAGCAAGCAAGAGTGTTATAGAAAGGCTGCTTGGCCCGGTGATGGCTGACTTAAGATATAGAGCAGATTTACGAGGAGATTATGTAAGGCAATAACAAAAACCCAGAAGACGCTAATTGAAAAATGAGCAGAGGACAGTTGGACAAATCACAGAAGACAAAAATTAAATAGCTAATGAACATGAATAAATATTCAGTTGCATCTAGTAATCAAAGACATGCAAATTGAAACAAAGAGGTACCATTTTTTCACCTATTAGATGAGCTCAATTTTTTTTTTTAATGAAAGTATTCATTAAAGTCCTCAGTACGTGAGGCAGGTGCTCTCACAAATTGCTGTTGGCAGTGTAAAATTGTAAGACATTTCTGGAAAGCTCTCTGGCAGCATTGAGAGACCTAAAAATGGTTAAGCGAACAGACTTGATAGTCAGGTAGACTTGAATTTGAATATGGGCCCCACCACTTAATAGCAATGTGACTTTGGGCAAGTAACTTAGCCTCTGCTTTCCCATCTGTAAAATGGGAATAATAGTACCCTCCTCAGAGGGCTCTTGTGAGGATTAAATAATGCGTGTAAGTGCTTAGCACACGGTAAGATAATCTGTCCTAAGCAGAGATGTAGACAAATGTGTTCATGATAATGTTATTTACATTAATGAGAAATAATGTGAATGGTTAATATAAAGGGAATGGTTAGTTATTGTGCCATCTGTATGATGGATTATTATGTAAAGATTGAAAGCTCTTTTCTTAAAAACTAATGACATAAATGCTCACAATGTTAAGTGAAAAGCAGAACATGAAACTGTTTATTTCATCTTAGTTATGCTTTTTTAAAAAAGATATATATACATAGACATAGAAAAAAGACTAGAAGGAAACACATCAACGTGATTATAGCGGTTATTTCTGAGATGTAGGGTTAGAATTGTCTTCATTTTCATGTTTTGTATGTTTTCCAAGTTTTCTACTGGTATGGAAGGTAGGAAACTCTTCCTAGAGGAGGTGACTTTTTTTCTTTTTTGTGAGGAAGATCAGCCCTGAGCTAACATCCATGCTAATCCTCCTCTTTGCTGAGGAAGAGCAGCTCTGAGCTAACATCTATTGCCAATCCTCCTTTTTTTTTTTTTCCCCAAAGCCCCAGTAGGTAGTTATGTGTCATAGTTGCACATCCTTCTAGTTGCTGTATGTGGGACGCGGCCTCAGCATGGCTGGAGAAGCGGTGTGTCAGCGTGCACCCAGGATCCGAACTCGGGCCGCCAGTAGCGGAGCGCGCACACTTAACCGCTAAGCCACGGGGCCGGCCCTCGAGGAGGTGACTTTTGAGCTGAATTTTGAAGGATGATGATTATAATAGTTAATTCTTTATTGAGCACCTACTGTGCCAAGCAAATAGTCAACTGGAGAAGGGTGGGGAAGAAGTTCCAGGCAGAGAGCACAAACGCAAAAGTAGATGAGAATGCCTTGAATAGGGAAGTGCAAATAGTCGAGTTTGGCTAGAGTGCAGAGTGGGAGGTGGTTTTGGTGCTAAGAGATGAGTTTTTAAAGGTAGATGGGGCCAAATCATGAAAGGCCTAGTATGTAACACTAAGCCTTTAACAGGAGAGAGGGCCATTTCAGATATTTTAGTAAGATCATTCTGGAAGCTATCTGAAGAATAGATAGGAGAGGAATGAGATATGGAGACCGGTAAAGAAACTATTGACAACAGTCTAAGTTAAAAATACTGAGGACTTGAACTAAGGCAAGTAGCAATAAGAATAGAAAGATAGGGACAGATTGTAGAGATGCTGAGGAAGTAGAATTGATATTTTCATAAATGGTTGGAAGTTGGGGTATGGGTAAAGGACACACAGAATTAAAGATAATGCCAAGTACTCATAGGCTCTTAGTGAAAACACGAATTGGTACATACTTTTTAGAGGACTGTGAGCGTTCATTCCCTTTGACTAAGCAATTTCACCTCTAGGAACTACTCCACACAAGTTTGCAAAGGCATATGTACAAATGTACACGTTTGTAATTGCAACATTGTAATCACAGAAACATGGGAGCATTCTCAATATCCAACAGTAGGAAATTGGTTATATAAATTATGGTGCATCTATGTGATGGAATACTGTTTAGCTATCAAAATGGTAGATTAGCTAGCAAACAGGTTTATTTGTATATGCTGATTCAAAATATATCCGAGATATATTGTTGAAAACTAGATTACTCAACAGTATATACAGAAGAGGTTGCAAATTCAGATCCTATAGAGGCCAGACGGGTAACATAAATGAGTGAAATGGGCTCAATTGGGACTGATGAACTGGAGAGCACATACCTCATCGAAAGAGATCAGTCCCTGTTTAGCTCAATTGTTGCCATAGAGTAGAATTACTAAAGGATAATTTTCATTTGTACTTGTTTGTACTTAGGTGTTTGAATTATTTTTAATTGAGCACACAATACTTTTGTAATTAAAAAAACATAAATTTTCATTTTTGGAAGGATGGATAAATCAGATGACATCCAGAATTCTGACTTGGGCAACTGATGGTGCCATTGACTAATATAGGAAGAGTGGTTTTGGAGAAAAAGTGGTAGAGTTCAATTTGGGGTGTGTTGTGCTGGGGTAGGATATCCGAGTGATGGCTTTTAGTAGATAGTTAGCTATATACAGGTCCAAAGCTCAGAAGAGAAGTCTGTACTGTAAATATGGATATTTTTTCAAATCATCATCATATAGGAATATTAGTAGATGAGCTTAAATAGGGAGTAGGGTACATTCCTTGAAGCCCCTGATGCTGTATATAAAATATGGTTGTATGTTTTTCTGGGTAGAAAGACCATAGCTTTAGCAGATTATCAAAGTTGTATGTGACCCAAAAAAGTTAGGAACTACTGTTTAGTTAGGAGAGAATGTAGGATGAGAATAGACTTGACGAATTCCAACCTTTAAGGGATCAGATGGGGACTTCTGAGGAGTGGCTAGAATGAAAGGAAAACCAGAAGAGAATAATATCCTGGAAACCAAGAGAAGAGGAAAGTGGCCAGTAGGTCAAGTGCCACAGAGAAGACCAAAGAGAATGGTCATTAGAAGAGCTTCTTTCAGTGAAGTGGTAGAATCAAAAGCCCGACTGCAGAGGATATGAATGAATGGGAAGTAAGAAAGTGGGGACTGAAACTTGCCTGTGAAGGGAAGAAGGAAGACTGTAACCAACATGTTGAAGGTGATGAGGACAGTTGGATGGAGGGGACCTTTGTATAGGTGAAAGAGAAGAAAATTAAGGATATGAGATGTGGTCCCTATGGAGGTGGGAAAATAGACATTGAGAAAGTTTCTGCCTGGTCACTTCTTATTTTCTCTGTAAAGTAGGAAACAGGGTCTTTTGCTGAGAGTGGGTGAAGTGGTAGGAGAGGGAATTTGAAGAGGAATGTAGATAAGGGTTTGAATTATCTGTTGTAGGAAATCTGAAAAGAAACTTACTAAGGACGTTTCACAACTGTTGAGCTGCCTTTGAGGGTCAAGCTGAAGTTGGAGACCATTAACTTTTATAGCAGCATCCATTGGCACAGTTGTGTAATTTTCTTTGTCAGTGCTCATCAAACCAAGTTAGGGAACTGAGAAGGCAGATGATAGAATCGATTCAGGATTGGGATTTTGTTTTCTTGATATGTTGGAAAGGTCGGAGATTGAAGGTGTTAGCGAGAAAAAAAAAGGTTGAAGTTTGAGCTCCTCAAACTTTGTCACCAAAGGACCCTTTATAGCAGAAGATTGTGACTACATAGTCTCCAGTTTAGGGGAGTATCCCAAAACAGCTGCACAAAAGTTTGACATTTCTTTGGCAGTTTGTGTTTTATCTTTAAAATTTATGCAAACTTTGCATTAGGCTTATCTGTTTGTACTTTAACATGTTTTAAATTTCTTACCAAATTATTTTATATCTCCCCCCACCTCCATCTTCAAGTAAAATTGCTGATAAAGGGAGATATACCACAATAATCCTATAGCTTACTTTAGTATACTGCTACACATTGCCTTAGTTTTCAAAGCATGGGGGCTGATTAGGGAAGAAACTAAAGCCAGGGAGAGGCTTGATAGGTTGGGAGACCAGAATTAATGGGCCTGTAAGTTTCCTTGAGATCAGAGAGAGAGAATGAAAAAACTGGATAGATCCAAGGCTGTGATAAGAAAGTAGGATATTGGAATTGAAACTTTCAGAGGTGAAGCAGTTTTCAGTAAAGACAATATGCTGGATATAGGCATGGATGTGTTTGGGTGGAGTGGAGGTACAAACCATTGGCATGAAGATTTTGCAAAGATTTTGGATGGGTAGTTCATGTGAACATTAGAGTAACCCACCATGGTGGGGAGGCATTTGGAGCCAAGAGGAAGATTGTGCCAGGTGTGTAAGTCCTTGGAGAATATGAATGGGTTAATGATAGTGAGTAAAGGTGAAGAGCAGAGATCTCAAACTCCAGTGGCCTACAGGGGCCAGGCAGGTAATGTAAATGAGTGAAGTGTGCCAGGTCTGGATTGTAGTAAACTGGAAGAGTACATATTCCATTGAAAGCAGTATGTACTTTATTTCATCTGATTGTTGTCCTAAGGAAATGAGTATCCAGTCTTGCTAGGTATCTTAATTTTTTTTTTTTTTTGGTGAGTAAGATTGGCTCTGAGCTAACATCTGTTGCCAATCCTCTTTAAAGGTTGGCCCTGAGCTAACATCTGTGCCAGTCTTCCTCTATTTTGTATGTGGGTCGCTGCCATGGCACGGCTTGATGAGTGGTGTAGGTCCATGCCCAGGATCCGAACCTGCAAACCGCAGGCTGCCAAAGGGGAGTGTGCGACTCCGGGCTAGCCCCTAGGTATCTTAATTTTTCAAGAGAAGCTGAAAATATGAACTTTTTGTGTGTGACATTTCCCAATTTTTACATATTTGCAAATAGTTAAAAAAAATTTTTTTAACTCTGCAAGCCACGTAAAAACATGTATCTGCAGGCCAAATCTGGCTCCAAGACAGCTGGTTTTCAACCTCTGGCATAGTAGAGAACAAGCCTCAAAGTAGGAGGGATTTTTTTTTCTCAAGGGAAAGTAAATAATTTGGTAGCAGCAGTGGACAGCCTAGAAGGCTGACATCCCCCTGTCCTTAACCAGTGGATAAGAGTATAAGAAACTTCTGAATCAGGCTGTAAGGGTTTGTGGTGTCATGTGATGTGAAGTGTGTCTGTCATCTTTTGTACTAAAAGGATGTCTGTCGTGGAGTTGAAGGCACATATGAGTTGTTGCCTACTATTAGATACTACACACAAAATAACTTTTGTTTAAAACTTTGTTGGTTTGGCCAGATATGAACCTGCCTGTTTTTACTTAATAGTAACAAAGTCCATGTGGAATATATTCCGTACTTTAAAATTTTTGTTTCAAAAAATTTTACTAACCAAAATTAGTATCTCTAGTTAACGTCATTTTGACTCTTTCCATTCAGATCCTTCAAACATAATATCACACTGTGTGTAAGCATATTTCCATAGCATTTTATATACCTTCATTGACTTATCCTGTATTATCACATATGGAGCCCATGAGCTATATTGTATATAGCCAGAATGCTTAGCACTAAGGTTAGGGTCATTAGGCAACCAGTGGAAGATAAGTAACACTCCATATGAGACTGCACCCGGAAGGATGCAGTCCATCACAGGACTCAAGTCTTGTACTTACGTGGTGGTGACAATAGAGTTCAAGCCCTTATGCCTTCCAACTATCACATAGGTACTGAATCAATCTCAGAGCCTCTGTTCACATTCAAATAACATTTGAAAAGAACACTAATAATCAGGGAAACCCAAAACTTGGGATTGGAGCTATTTGCAATTGTTTCAAAAGGCACACAACATTCCATGTCAGTGAGAGGAGCAAGTCATACAGATAAAGAAATCCCTTCAGAAAAACACAACACAAACTTTTTGCCAGTCTTAACAAAGCCACAAGATCATAAGTAGTTGGCGGAGGCCTTAATACTTAATGTTTGATTATATTTGAAATGAACTGCATAGTCTCTACCAATAGGTGATGCTGAGTTATTCATGATAAGATCTCTTTTCCCCAAGAATTTCCTAGCAAGTTCCTCCTCTAGTGCTCTTCAAACCAAAAATTAACTCTAAGAAGCCATCTTCAGGGTGGACCTAGGATAGGTAGATCACATGTCATAAAACCTAAGAGCCTGAAGTTTTAGAATACTCAGTGGGACCCTACAGTCTAGATTAGATGTAAAAATAAATTTACAAAAAAAAAAATCTCCTGGAAAGGAGGTTTTTTCCCACTTTCGTTTGAGTAACTCCCAACCCTGTGTGAGCTGTGATAGTTGTTGTGCTTACATGGGACCCTTTCTGGAGTCTTGTCGTATGCATGTGCAGCTTAGTATTCAGCCAGAGACTCAACAGAGCCTCTCTGCAGATCTTAAGGTATTTTTCTGAGGAGCTCCCTCTTCTGATTTAAAAATTTTTGCTGCAGTTCTGCCCTGCAATTTCCAGCTGTCTTAGCCTCCTCTGACTCCAATGCCTGTCTCTATAGTTTAGTGAGACTGCGGTGCTTTGCTTGGGTTCAGCAGAAAGACAAGGACAGTTGTAGGGCTCACTTCCTTTATTTCCAACTGGAGTTGGTTAGTGTTTGAAAACAGTTGGTTCATAGGTTTTTTCCAGTTTTCTGGTTACAGTGGGAAAACTAGTTCAATAGCAGTTAGTCCATTATGCCCAGAAGGTCTTTTGATTTAGTTTATGGTGTTTTCTGACATAGAGAAACTTCATTTTTATGTAGTTCTATTTACCAATCTTTTCCTTCATGATTTCTATCTTTGGTATAATTCTTTAAAAGACCCTCCCTACCCCCAAGATATCCTACTATAATTTCTTCTAATACCTATAATATTTTAAATATTTGAATGTTTATCAATTTTTAAAAATAGAATCTAAGGTATATGGTAAATAACTTATTTTATCGTCCAAATGATTAGCCAAAGTGTCCAAGTTCTATTTATGCAATAGTCTATCCTTTTCTTTTTTTTTTTTAACTTTTTTTTTTATAATTTTATTTATTTATTTTTTCCCCCAAAGCCCCAGTAGATAGTTGTATGTCATAGTTGCACATCCTTCTAGTTGCTACATGTGGGACGCAGCCTCAGCATGGCTGGAGAAGCGGTGCGTCGGTGCGCGCCCGGGATCCGAACCCGGGCCGCCAGCAGCGGAGCGTGCGCACTTAACCGCTAAGCCACGGGGTCGGCCCAATAGTCTATCCTTTTCTAATAATTGAAATGCTATGCTTATCATGTACTAAATTCTTATATATTCTTTAACCTCTTTAGGGGCTTTCTATTATGTTTTATTTCTCTATTTGTCTAATCTCTGCTCTATTATCACCAGATAGTATCACTGTGGTCATCACTCAGACTTTATAAATTCCTTGGCTGTCTTCACTCAGTTATTCTAAATAAACTCTAGAATCATTTTTGCTCGAGTCTAACTTGTCCCCAAATAAATAAATAAGCAGTGTTAAATCTTATTTAATTTATGGATTAATTTGGAGGAGTGTATATCATAATATTACATTTCTCTATCTAGGTGCTTATGTTTCTTTCTTTACTTACATTTTCTTTTATGTCCTTCGATAAAGGCTTCTAGTTTTCTTCATATAATTTCTAGGCATCTTTTGTTTAATTTATTCCTATATATTTTATAGTTTTTGTTGCTATTGAGCATCTATTTTTTTGTTGTTGAGTTTATTCCTAGGTGATTTAAAAATTTTGCTGCGATTGTACATGTGGTTTTTTTCCCCCCAACTGGTTATTAACTCTAAAGGTTTCAGTCAGTTTGAAGAATATGAATAGATGATTCAGTATTGTTCATTGGTTAATATAATGCTTAAAGTATTTCTGTATACTAGGTTCTAAGTCTGTCCTATGAGACTACTCTGTAAGTTTGGCCATCAATAAATAATAAGGTTCTTTTTTTTCCTGTCAATGACTCTTCTTAGATTGGGGCCAAGATATAAATATTCCTACATAAAGGTTAAGTCTCTTACATCGTTGAAGAGAATAAAATCTCCCTCGATCCTGCTTCAGCCTCTGTTGACACCCTTTCTCTTTCTCCCTTTTTTTTTTTTTGTGAGGAAGATCGGCCCTGAGCTAACATCTGCCAATCCTCCTCTTTTTGCTGAGGAAGGCTGGCCCTGGGCTAACGTCCATGCCCATCTTCCTCCACTTTATATGGGACGCCGCCACAGTGTGGCTTGACAAGAGGTGCGTCAGTGCGACGCCGCCACAGTGTGGCTTGACAAGAGGTGCGTCAGTGCGCGCCCGGGATCCGAACCGGCAAACCCCAGGCCGCCACATCGGAGCGCGTGCTCTTAACCGCTTGCGCCACCTGGCCGGCCCCCCTTTCTCTTTCTCTTCACAGCCAGACTTTTTTGTTTGTATGTTTTTATTGTAGTAAAATATACACAACATAAAAATTTGCCTTTTTAACCATTTTTAAGTGTGCAATTCAGTGGCATTAAGTACAGTCACAACATTGTGCAACCATCACTTGATCACTATCCATTTCCAGAACTTTTTCATCATTCCAAACAGCAACTCTACCCATTAAACACTAACCTCGCTCTCCCAGCCCCTGGTAACCTCTGCTCTACTTTCTGTCTATGAATTTGCCTTTTCTAGGTACCTCATATAAGTGGGATCATACAATACATAGAATATTTGTCCTTTTGTATCTGGCTTATTTCAGTTAGTATAATGTTTTCAAGGTTCTTCCATGTTGTGGCATGGATCAGAATTTCTTTATGAGTATGTAACATCTCTCTCCTATTCTTTACCTGCCATTTATGCCTCACTTAGCTTTAATCTGGCTTCTACCCTGCCCACCATAACCAAGTGAATAGGATCACGTAATTGCCAGATATAGTGGGCACTTTTCAGTCCTTATCTTGACCTCATCCCAGTATTTGACATCACTGACCATTTCTTCCTTGAAACTGTATTATGATTGGCTTCATAACTTGCAGCTCTTATTTTGCTCCTACCTCTTAGACTGTTCCTTTTCAGTCTCCTTTACTGAATGTTTTTCTGCCTGTTCCTATAACTTCAACTCTCACCTCTTTCCTGATGACTCTCAACTCTATTCTGGGCAAAGATCTATATCCCCAACCACCTTGTGAACATTTTCTCTTAGATGTCCCAGTGGAACTTCAAACATGCCTCAAATGGAATGTTTTCTATTCTTCTCTATTCCAACTTTCTTCCTCTGTCCTTTACTCCACTCACTCCTTTACTATTTCTATTCTGGGTTTAATGGGGCGCTAGCATCACCCAGTAGCTACATCCAGAAACCTCAGAGTTATTTTTGATTCTTTCCCTTGAATAAATCCCCAACTTCCAATATATCACTCAAGCCCTCATATTTTGCCTAGATTATTACAATAAATAGTCACCTGGCCAATGTCCCAACCTCTAGACTTACCTCTTTCTAACCTGTCATTCACATTCCTGTCAGATAGATCTCTTTTTTAAAAAATAAAAAAAAAATTCATACTTCTTATAGAAAGGTCAAAACGTCAAATAGAAATATATAAAATTAAAAATTAAAGCTTCTGCTTACCCTCCCACCCCATCTCCCATAGTTTCATTCCCCAGAAGTAACAGTTTAGTGTATATCCTTCCATACTTTTTTCTGTACTTGTACAAAATATGTTTAATAATTATGCATAGTTTTAAAAAATTTTTGTTTTTTTTACAAAAATTGCCATTTTTATAGTTATTCTGTAATTTGCTGTCTTTGATCATGAATATATCCTGATCCTCTTTTTTAAACTTGTGTTTTGAAATAATTAGACTCAAGAAATTACAAAAATAATACAGAGAGTCCTGTATACCCTTCAGCAGCTTCCTCCAGTTATGACATCTTACATAGCTGTAGTTCAGTATCAAAACCAGGAAATTGATGTTGCTACATTACCGTTAACTAGATTACAGACCTTATTCAGTTTGCACCTTTTAAAAAATGTCTATATTCATGTGTGTGTGTGTGTGTGTATAGTTTTATGCAATTTTGTGCCATCATGTAACCGCAACCACAATCGAGATTTAGAACTGTTCTATCACCACAGAACTAACTCCCTGATGCTCCCTCTTTGTATACATATCCCCTGCCACATGCACCTAGCACTGTCCTTGTTCCCTGGCAACCACTTATCTGTTCTCTATCTCTGTAGTTTTGACATTTGAATGTGTTATATAAAGAATAATACAATATTTATGAGATTGACTTTTTCCATTGAGCATAATTCTCTTGAGATCCATCCAAATTGTTGTATGTATCAATAATTCCCTTTTTCTATTTGTTGAGTAGTGTTCCATTGTACCAGAGTTTGTTCAACCATTCACTCATTGAAGGACATTCAGGTTTTCAGTATTTTGCTATGATGAATAAAGCTGCTGTGAACATTTCTGTACAGGGTTTTGTGTGAATATAAATTTTCATTGCTCTGGGATAAATGCCCAAGAGTATGATGGTAAACGTATGTTTAGTTTTATAAGAAACTACAATACTCTTTTTCCAGAGTGCCTGTACCATTTTACAATTCCGCTAGCAGTGTGTGAATGATCCAGTTTCTCTTCAGTATTTAGTATTATCCTATTTTTTTAAATTTTAGCTGTTGTTCTGTCTCGTTGTTTTACTTTGCATTTGTCTAATAGCTGTTGATGTTAAACATCTTTTCATGTGCTTATTTGCCATCTGTATGTTTCCTTCAGTGAAGTGTCTGTTTATGTCTTTACCCCAGTTTCAGTTGTGTTGTTTTCTTATTATTAATGAGTTTTGAGGATTCTTTATATTATTCTAGGTGTACACGTCCTTTATTAGATATATGATTTACTAAGATTTTATCTCAGTATGTATCTTGTCTTTTCAGTCTCTTGACTATGTCTTTGGAAGAACAGAAATATTCAATTTTGATGGAGTTCAATTTATCAGTTTTTTCTTTTATGGATTGTGCTTCTGCTATATCTCTAAGAAGTCTTTGTTTAACCCAAGGTCACAAAGGTTTTCTCTTATATTTTCTTTTAAAAGTTTATAGTTTTAGTGTTTTACATTTAAATCTATGATCCATTTTGAGTTAATTTTTGTATACGGTATGAGGTTCATATTCAGGTTCTTTTTTTTTGCCTGTGGATGTCCAGTTCTTCCATTGTCATTTGTTGAGAAGACTATCCTTACTCCGTTGAATTGCTTTGAGCACCTTTGTCAAAAATCAGTTGATTGTGTGGGTCTACTTCTGGGTTTATTTTGTTCCATGGATCTATGTATCTGTCCCTTTGCACACCTCTGTGGTTACATAGCTATATGGTAAATCTTATTAGGTAGAGTGATTCCCCTCACTTTATTCTTTTTCTAAGTTGTTTTCTTATTCTTTTGCCTTTCCATATAAATTTTAGAGGAATCTTATCTATATCTACAAAAAAGTCTTATCAGGATTTTGATAGGAATTGAGTTAAGCCTATAGATCAATTTGGGGAGAATTGACATCTTATTGATCCTGTCTTGTTGTTAGTACATATCATTCTTTTTAATGTATTCCATAGCATAGATATATATATCGTAATTTATTTAACCATTCCCCTGTTGGGCATTTAAAGTATTTCTATAATGCTGGTTTGCAAGCAGCTTTTCCCTCTTTTTGTATTTCATTGATATTATTGCATGCTTGTGGGAATATTTGCGTAGGAAATTTTGATAGACGTTCTGAAACTGTGTTCCAAAAGATTGTATCTGTTTATAGTAAAAATAACAATGAGGGAGAATGCCTGTTTTCCTACAACCCTCTCCAACACTGGGAATTATCAGTGCTTAAAAATCTTTGCCAATCAAATTATTTCTTTAAAATTCAAGTATAGGGCCGGCCCCATGGCTTAGCGGTTAAGTGCGCGCGCTCCGCTGCTGGCAGCCCGGGTTCGGATCCCGGGCGCGCACCGACGCACCATTTGTCCGGCCATGCTGAGGCCGCGTCCCACATACAGCAACTAGAAGGATGTGCAACTATGACATACAACTATCTACTGGGGCTTTGGGGGAAAAAAATAAATAAGTAAAATTATAAAAAAAAAAAAGAATGTTCTAAAAAATAATAATAATAAAAAATAAAATAAAATTCAAGTATATAACTTAAACCAGAATTTTCCATCATAAAAATTTACATGCTCACTTAGAAAAATCAAACCATATAGAATTGTATAAAGTGAAAAAGAAAAATCTCTCTGTCCTTTCCCTCTTCCCATCCCATTCTCTAGAGTAGCCAGTGTCAGGTTTGATGTGAAGCATTCTGGACCTTTTTCTATATGTACCATATACTTTTTCTTTTTTGACAAGTTAAATCATATATTTACATTCTGTTCTACAATTTTCTTCTTTCACTTGACCATATGTTATGGACAAGTTTTCATTCATGTAAGTATGTGATCTTGTTTAAGTAAAATCTGTTCATATGTGACTGAAAAAGGCAGAAGAGTTAAATGTCATTATGTATGTTTCTGAAAAAAATATCTAAATTGGATTTCCGCTTTGTTTTTAAAAATGCTGTGGCTGAAGTAGAGAGAGATTGCCCAGTGGTAATTGTAATTTGGCATTTCATTTCTATGAGAATACTGCTTTGTTGTGCAAGAATTCAATTTCTGCTTAAATTTGATAGAGAATAAATGTATGATGTCCATAACTTAACTAGCCCTCTTCTCTTACATACTGTATTGAGCTAGAAGCTAGTGATATAGCAATCTGGTATAAGGCAGCATCTCACCAAAAATCCTGTACTTGTGGTGAGTGAGATAGTATAATATGCCAGTAAACAAATATGCACCAGAAAATATTAAGGCTACAACCAAGTTCACATTTAACAAAATATCATTTGGGAAAATAAAGATTTTTATTTATTAAAAGAAAAAGGAGACACAGAAAAGTAGGCTTGCTTTCAGCCCTGGAGTTTCCATAATGTATTTTCAAGGCAACTTTGTGGTGCCAGGAGAAACAAAACAAAACCTTACCATGAAGGATATGGTGCTAACTTCAGTGCTAACTTCCCTCATATTTATTCTATATAAGCTATTGTAGTTGGTGTCATGTAGAGTTGGGCTAAGAGTATAGAAAGAAAAATGGGCACAGGTAGACTTAGTGGCCTAAATCTAATGAGTGATTGCCGTAAGCTTCATGAGGGCAGGAACCACATCTATCTTATATCCCTAGTGCTTAAGATAATATCTTAATCAGTATCAGTAACTATCTGTGAAATGAACTAATAGATAAAGGTGCGGTACCGGGAAAGAGTGGAAAGTGGTACTGTAGAAGCCACGGGATTAGAGTTTCAAGGAAGAAAAAGTGAATGTCCGTTGCAAATATAAAACAGAGCTTCTAAGGTCAAGTCTGAAAAATGCCC
Source organism: Diceros bicornis minor (assembly GCF_020826845.1). Taxonomy (NCBI): domain Eukaryota; kingdom Metazoa; phylum Chordata; class Mammalia; order Perissodactyla; family Rhinocerotidae; genus Diceros; species Diceros bicornis. The sequence goes on from NC_080781.1 coordinate 64,689,584, forward strand.
ACTGGATTTGACAGTTAGCATATCACTGTTGACTTGATGAGAACAATTTCAGTGAAGTTCTTGAACACTGCCTCCCTCTCTGACACAGCTGCTATTTTGTCTACAGTCCCTTAGTACTTTATACATTATTGAAATTATGAGTTTGTGTGTATGTATCTTCCATGAGGCCATGAAGGGCATCAAGAACAAGAACCTGTCACTTGTTTTCTTTTTTGTTTGTTTGTTCTGCTTTGTTTTTTATTTTTTATCTTTATATCACCAGAGCCTGGCACTGTACCTGGCTTATATAGTAAGTGCTTAAAAATGAAGAGTCAAACCCTATTATAAATTTTACTCTATGGGGGCCGGCCCAGGGGCATAGTAGTTAAGTTTGCACACTCCACTTCGGTGGTCCGGGGTTCGCAGGTTCAGCCCTGGGTGCGGACCTATGCACTGCTCATCAAGCCGTGCTGTGGCAGGCATCCCACATATAAAGTAGAGGAAGATGGTTACAGATGTTAGCTCAGGGCCAATCTTCCTCAGGAAAAAGAGGAGGATTGGCAAGGAGGTTAGCTCAGGGCTAATCTTCCTCACCAAAAAAAAAAAAAATTTGTACAGGGAAAGGTGTTTTGAAGTGTTTATATTGTTATTTTTCTAGTAGTTGTACAGATATGAGATGAGTGTATTTAGCCAAGGCTATATATTTTTTTTAAAGTTGCTAAATGGAATGGTGGTTCATTTGGGAAAAACAAGCATTTTCAGGTTCTTTGGGGCTTTTCATCAGGTAGGTCCTGAGTGTAAATCCTCCCCTTGCCCAGTGAGATTTATTACCCCAATTCCCTCTGGGTAGTTTGTAGCTCCTTGAGTTTCTAGTCCAGATTCTGAGTGAGGTTCTGTTACTCTGGTTTGAGAGATCAAACCTCTTATCTTGGAAACTAAACATCTTAATTTGCATTTGGTCCACATTCTGCATAATGTAAAGAGCCTATCTACAGTCTGAAAGATTAGATTCACTTCTCTTTTTACCTTTTCTGGATCTAATTTGAGATAAATAGTTAAGAATTGGGAGAGCCCAAGCTCATCTCTTTGGGATCTGTGGACTATGCATAGTTGAATTTAATAATTCTAGTTTCATTAGGAATTAGCTGTGCAGATTTCTTTCTTTTTTTTTCTCTTTTTAAATCTGGCACTGATTTTTTTTAAAAAGCTTTTGACTGCTACTGAGCTTCTATTTTATTTTTTAATTTTAATGGTTCACATTAACACATGCATATCCCCCGCACCGTTCCCTGTCATGATAATAATTTATGCTTGTTTTGGCAGAGCACTAGGAGGAAGGTTATTTTTAGTATTTGGGGAAAGGTTCTCAAAGGAAATGTGAGCTTAGAAGTGATCACTAACCTCCTCTTCTCCTTGGTGGTGCAAGACTGCTCACCAACTTGACTGATATTTTTCTCTGAAACCTTTCAGATAGCAATACTACTTGTTTTCCCAAATTAACTTAGAAATGACAAAAAGAATTTTCTTAATTTTCGTGGAATATCAACTTTCCAAAGCTGTCATTGGAATTACCACTATTTAAGGACATTTGGATTTGAATTATATGTGATATTCTGTAGGCTACTGCCAATTCTTATTTGGAATGAGGCAAAGTATAAATAAATATATTTCTTTGACAAGGTATTTGTAGTTGCTTTGCCATGCAAAAGGAGAGAGAGAAAAAGCAAAATATATTCAGAAAAACATTCATTTTTGTAAATAGGTAGCTTATTCTCCTGTAGGGAGAATACTCCTGTAGGCCTAATAATTCACAGATGACCTTATCTTTCATATTCATTATTGTGTCATTCTGGAAATTACTTTATAAATTAATTCTGATTTTCTGTGTAGTAACCCTTTAGGGACTGGGAAATTGGAATTCAGTTTCTCCTTACTCTTTTTTTCCCCCACAGTAGCCCAAACCAGCACTTTAATTATTCCCATAGAGGCCCTTTTATCTTTGTATGTCTCTTCACTGGACTCTTTTCTTCCTAAGCTGTGAAAATTAAAGCTGATCATCTTACTTCTAGTAAGCTCTTGACTGCTGCAGAATATAGAGCAATATTTTTAGCTTTGTGGAGGTGGTTATGGACCCCTTTGAGAGTCTGATGAAAAACCACAGATCCTCTACCCAGAAAAAATGTATGTTACGTGCAGAATTTTGTTTACAGTTTTGGGAGCTTCATGGCTCTCTCTCTCTCTCATTACCACCCCATTCAAGAATTCCTGGTATAGGTAGGGATAAGAAAACATCTGGGTATTTTTATCCTTTTTTGGTGGTGTTAACAGGGGTTTTACAACTCCACCACCATCTTTCATCAAAAATACTTTAATGCTACTTTGCATATAGTAGAGTAATAGAGTTAAATAGCTGAAACTCTTGCAGCTCTTGAGAACATGGACTGTCAAACCTGAGAACAGACACAAACAGGTAGGAATGAAAACACATAGACAAATGTGTCAGCTATGTAAATAAGTGTATTTTTTTTATATTCTGGGGGTATCATTAGTGGGTATTTCTTTAGAGTTGTGTGTTGCAAAGAAAATGGGGAGGAAAGAGGTCCCATCTTCAAAATGGTTTAAAGTAAGAGAAAAAACTTTGCAAATGTATAAAACTCATTTTCCCCTGTATTATAAAGGAGAGCACTGAGATGTTGAAGAGTTGGTTTATGTTTAGGTTTCAAAACTGAGGTAGAGTAAGGGCTGAATTTTTAATCTGTAGGTTGGAATTTTAGCCATGAGGCAGGTCCCTGTAGGTAGAAGAGCCAGTATACTGTAAAAAGCTGCTGTTGTACTGACTCCGTGAAGGAGGCCTGTAACCTGTATGCAGCCTCTTTTCTCTAGCTTCATGCATTACTGTCGACATGAAAGCTTGTCTGATAACTTTTGCGGTCTGTCTCCATCAGTATTTTGAGGACCAACCTACTGGTGGCCCTAGGAGATCAGAACTCTAGAAACTTGAACTGCAGTCTTCTTATCACTCAAACTATTCTTGATTGTGAGCCAGCTCTAGCTGTCTTTATATGTGTCTTAAGTATCTTGATGGTGAACTTAGTTTTATTTCTGGTTTATTTGTGTTTGGCACAGTCAACTTGTGTCAGGACACAGCTTTATTTTATATCTTTTAAAAAATAGATGGCCGGGCCGGCCCCGTGGCTTAGCGGTTAAGTGCTCGCGCTCTGCTACTGGCGGCCTGGGTTCGGATCCGGGCGTGCACCGACGCACCGCTTCTCCGGCCATGCTGAGGCCGCGTCCCACATACAGCAACTAGAGAGATGTGCAACTATGATGTACAACTATCTACTGGAGGGCTTTGGGGGGGGGGGCGAAAAGGAGGAGGATTGGCAATGGATGTTAGCTCAGAGCCGGTCTTCCTCAGCAAAAAGAGGAGGATTAGCATGGATGTTAGCTCAGGGCTGATCTTCCTCACACACACACAAAAATAATAAAAAAAATAAATAAAAATAAAAAATAGGTGGCCTATACTTGTGAGAGGTTTTAACTGGAAGAGACTTCTTTGTTCATATAATAGCTTGTATTATTACAAGCTAGGAGAGTAGGTATGGCGTGAAAGCTTCACACGTGCATGTAGTATATTTTTTATCCTTTACATCCTGATAAACAGTAGGTTTAATTCAGGGATCACCTTCTCTGTGAAGCCTTTCCTAATTCCTCTTTCCCTTTTACCTCCCAGAATGGGCCACTTCCCCCTCTGTGCCTCTACTGAACCCTGTATTTTTTCATTGCATTGTATTACTCTATTTGTTTATAGTCTATCTCACTGTACTAGACTATAAGCTTCTTGAGGATATGGTCTATATCTCACTCATTTCAGCGTATAATGCATAGCACATAGAAGGTACTCAAAAATGTTTTATGAATGAATGGTTGAATGAACATGATATTCGAGACTATCATAAAGCACTTAAGGCAGGGATTAAAAAACTCAGATGCCTTCAGGGTCCAGGTATAAATGAGTTAAGTAAACCTTCTAGGGACTGTGGTAACCTGGAGAACACATGCCTTATCTAAAAGGGGTCCCTGCTACTCAGCTCCAGCCATTGCTATCTTGTGGGAATGCTGACCCCATGTTGCCACATCTTTTAATTTTTTAAGAGAAGCCAGACATTTGGGGTTTTATATGAAATCTGTTAGTTGTTAAATGTTGTCAACTAAGATTTTTTTTAACTTTTTATTGAGGTATAATTTACATACAAAAAAGTGTTGTATTATGGGTTTACAGCTCAATCCAGTCGCGCAAACTAAACTTTTTATGTGGGCCAAACAAAATTGGATTGATCTGCAAGTCACCAGTTTGCAACTTGTGACAAAGGCCATATGGGGAACTGTATAGTTTGGTTAAGAATCGCCTAATAGTAAAAGTGCCTTAAAGAGACACATCAGCCAAATGCAACATGTGGACTTTATTTGGATTATGATTCAAAGAAATCAAATGTAAAAGAACATTTATGAAACAGTTGGGGCAATTTGAATGTTGACTGGCTATTTAATAATATTAAAAAATTATTGTTAATTATTTTAGATGTAATATAGTTAGTTTGTTTGGGTTTTTTTAATAGACTTTATTCTTTAGAGCAGTTTAGAGCACAATTGAGTGGAAGTTACAGAGAGTTCCCATATACCCTGTGCCCCCTACACATGCATAGTCTCCCCCATTATCAATATCCCTCTCCAGAGTGGTAAATTGTTACATTCGATGAACTTGAATTGACACATCATTATTACCCAAAGCCCATAGTTTACCTTAGGGTTCACTCTTGGTATTGTACATTGTGTGAGTTTAGACAAATGTGTAATGACATGTATCTATCATTATAGTATCATACATAGTTATTTTTTAAAAGAGTCCTTAAAGATACATACTGAACAATTTATGGATGAAATGAAATGAAGCTGGAATTTGCTTCAAAATAATTATGGAGGACTGTGAAAGTTGAGGTTTAAATGAAACAAGATTGACCATGTGTTGATAATCATTGAAGCTGGGTAATGGGTACATGGGAGTTCATTATATTAGTGTCTCTGTTTTTGTATATGTTTGAAATTTTCCACCTCTAAAAGTAGAGCAAGAGTCCAAGTTAAAGCTGAAGCATGATTTTGTGGGTCTGGGATAATGGAACACCCCTGCTGGTGACAGTATGTAAATTTCTGGAACTGAAGTTTGCAAAGGTAATGGTGTTTTCTTTTTTCATTTATAGGGCCTGAGAGTCAGTATACTAAGACTGCCCAGGAGATTGTGAATGTCTGTTACCAGACATTGGCTGAGGTAGGTGGTAAAGAGGAGGTCCCCTTGAGATCTAGCTTTCTGGAATCCCTTCGTTTCTTGGGTGAGAAGGCCTTCCCTGCCTCTCCTGTTTTGAAATGGAACATCCCACCCCTAACCCTCAGCCCACATCCCTTATTTCCTTCCCTGCTTTATTTTCTTACCTAGCACTAAATGTTTATAACAAACTGTATAATTATTTATTTTAATTATCATGTGTCCTGCTACTAGAATAGAAGCTCCATTAAGACAGGGATTTTTATCCTTGTTTTGTTTACTTTTGTATCCCCAATGCCTAAAACACATGTTGAATGAATTCACTAATTTTCTGTATTTCTCAGTATGATGAGCATTTGACTCAACTTGAGAAGGATATTTGTACAGCTAAAGAAGCAGCTTTGGAGGAAGCAGAATTAGAAAGTTTGGACCCAATGACCCCAGGGCCTTACACACCTCAGGTGAGTCTGAGGACTGGGAACCTCCTTTTGCAGTTTTCTTATTGGTTTGGGAAATTGGGAGCATGTTAACAGATATATTTACTGAGATACCCTTCTTCTCTGTCCTTCCTCTTTATATGCCTTTCGTGTGCTTTCTTGTCTTCTCAAAGGCTAAGGTGAGTGAGGGCCATGGGTCTTGGTGGCCTTGTTGAATCCAGAAGAGGCAGGTGTGGGATGAATGAGTGGGGTGGGGTCTTAGTTGTTTAGGCAATAGTTAGGAATACCAGATCCCTGACTGCTGTGGCCAGACGCATCCTCTTGAGTGTCAGGAGCTCCCTTGCCTGTGAATTGGGGGTCTAGGACATGCCTAGAATATAGACTTATCCATTATAGACATGGGCCACGTTGTTCCTGTGCCTTATAGATGACTGATTACTCATCCCTCAGAGGTATCTCAGTGTAGCTCAGATGTGACCCATTTTCCTGGATTGACTCCCTCTCCTTGTAAATGAAGACAGGTAATATTTATAATGTTCTTAAATTTACATGTCAAAAGACTAGAGAGCAGGATTAATAAGAAAGTTTCAGTTTTTCTGACCCTTGAATATGCTAAGAGGATATTTTATCTATACCATACTCTTAGAGGGCTGGCATATTTGAAGAATAGGACTTACCAGAATATAGCATATTCTGGTATTGGAGGCACTATGGTAAAGTGGAAAGTACATGAAGTTTGGCATAAAACAGGCAATAGGCCTGGGTTTGAGTCTTAGCTCTGCCTCCCTCTAGCTTTGTGAACTTGGGAAGTTAACTTCTCTAACTCAGTTTCCTTTTCTCTGAAATGTACTTGTCAGGATTGTTGTAAACATTAAATGAGTTCATTTGCCTGGCACATAGTAGACATTCAGTAAATGTTTGTTTCCTTATCTGGATGAAAGTTGTCTACAAAGTCCTCAGAGGCCCTTCCAAATTTAACCAAATATTTTAATGTAAAATTCTCCCAATTCCCACTGGAAAACTTTTTTTCATTCTATTCAGGTTTCACTCTGAACTGAGAATGCAACCTCTGTGATCTCTGTTGGACTGTTGCTGTCTCTGTCTCGTTCATGCCCTTTCCCTGTCTTATCTTTTACTTCCTCTTTCACCCCAGAACCTAGGTTACTGAGGGGTCAAGTATAAAGAACCCTAAGATACTTCTTCCAGGCCTAGAACAAGGAAAGGCTTTTGGAGTCTGTGGTCATATTGGGTCAAGGGGGCTTGGGTGAGTGATGTCGCCCAGGAAGCCCCTATTTGCTAAGAGGCCCATAGCATCCACAAGGCCCTTTCTGGTTAGTTAAAGCCATCATTCCCCAGGAGAATCTAGCCACTGAGTGGCACGTGGGTTGCTCTAGTCTATGACAGCCTAAGCCTGGTCCTTTGGTGAGTCAAAGCCTTAGATCCAAAAGTCACCATCCCAAAGGACTAAGGAAAACCTGGCAACTGTGCTCCCTCCTGAGCAGTAGCTGTTGTTCGGTGCAGTTAGAGGGTTTCCTATGAAGAGCAGGGTGTAGATAGTGCCTCCTCATTATTTCACTTCACCCTCTCATCGTTGTCTTCACTCACATATACACATTTTAAAATAGTAAGCCCAATTCATTACCTCTTAACCTGTGGAAGATGCACATGAGTGATTGTCCTTAGTCATTACTACTCTCAAACCCAATCTTATTCAAGAGTGTTTGCGTAAGTTGAACTTGTCATAATACGATTCTGGTTGTATAGAAAAATAACAGTAATCACACTTCCAACTCTAAATGGTGCTACAGTAGTCCCCCCTTATCCGCAGGGGATATGTTCCAAGACCCCCAGTGGATGCCTGAAACTGCAGGTAATACCGAACCCTGTATATACTATGTTTTTTCCTATACCAAGGTCTTATCATACGAGGTGGCCATAACTTTTGCAGTTTGAGGTGCAGCAGCAAAATTAGTGCAAATTTCTTTTTCATCTTCACGATTCCACGGATAGATTCGTTCTTACTGTAGATTTCTTAGCAACCTCAGCATACAATTTTTTTCTTTCCTTATTAAGTCAAGAACTTCCACCTTTTCACTTAAAGGAAGCACTTTACAGCTTCTCTTTGGCATAGTCGAATTGCCAGCATCACTACTCTTGTGCTTTGGGGCCATTATTAAGTAAAATAAGGGTTACTTGAACACAAGCTCTGCGATACTGCAACAGTTGATCTGATAACCGAGATGGCTACTAAGTGACTAATGTACAGGTAGTGTACAGTGTGAATACACTGGACAAAGGAATGATTCACATCCCAAGTGGGACAGAGCAGGATGGCAGGAGATTTCATCAAGCTACTCAGAACGACGTACAATTTAAAACTTATTAATTGTTTTTTTCTGGAATTTTCCATTTAATATTTTCAGACTGCAGTTGACTGCAAGTAACTGAAACTGCAGAAAGTGAAACCACAGATAAGTGGGGACTATTGTAGTCAATAATGTATTTTCACTTAACAGTTTCCACCTGGCTTATATTGCATCATACATTCAGCTTATCACTTTATCCAAAACTACTCACTTTCCAGTTTCCCACAGACCCTTTTATTCCCTGATTTTCTCTTCTCCTGTTCCAAAACTAGTTTATCTGCTCGGTAAAGCTTTGAATTGTTTTCCTCTCTTTCTCCAAAACTCTCTTCTTAATCAGCCTTGCTTGTTTGCTTTTAAAAAAACACAAAGTAACACATAAGTGGATTTTTTTTGTTGATAAAAGTAACATGTTCATTGTGAAAAAGTGGAAAATATAAAGAAGAAACAAGTTACCTAAAATCAAGTCCACCAGTCAAGTCCAAGTGGAAAGAACCAGCCACTGTGAACATTCTCTTGTTTCTTTCAAATTTGTGATGTGTCTGTGTGTTTGTGACTGTGTGTGTGTGCGCATTTATAGACACACTTTTTTTCGTTTTGAGGAAGATTGGCCCTGAGCCAACATCTGTTGCCAATCTTCCTCCTTTTTTTTTTTCTCCCCAAAGCCCCAGTAGATAGTTGTGTGTCATAGGTGTACATCCTTCTAGTTGCTCTTTATGGGACGCCGCCTCAGCATGGCTTAATGAGCGGTGAGTAGGTCTGCGCCCAGGATCCGAGCTGGCGAACCCTGGGCCGCCGAAGCAGAGCATGGGAACTTAACTGCTACGCCACCAGGCCGGCCCCTATAGACACACTTTTAAAGTGAAATTGGTCAATATAGTTCTGTGTCTTGTTTTCACTTCACATTATATTATGAGCATTTTATTTCATTAAAGAGTCTGAAAACATGATTTTTTAATAGCTATATAATATTTCTGCCCTCAACCAGCTTTTTAGAAAACTCTTTCCTACTTCTCCAGTCTGTTTTTTGTTTTTTTCCCCTAATTTTTATTATTTGTGTGTGTGTGTGTGTGTGTGTGTGTGTGTGTGTGAGAGGAAGATTGGCTCTGAGCTAACATCTGTTGCCAATCCTCCTCATTTTTTTGCTGAGGAAGCTTGGCTCTGAGCTAACCTCTGTGCCCATCTTCCTCTATTTTTGTATATGGGATGCCTCCACACATGGTTTAATGAGTGGTGCATCGGTCCATGCTTGGGATTCGAACCTGCGAACCCTGAGCCGCCAAAGCTGAGTGCACGAACTTAACAGCTATGCCACCAGGCTGGCCCCCAGCCTGTTCTTTATTAGTCCCTCCTGCCCTATCACTGAATAGTCCATTTGCTAAATCCTTGTTCTCTTCAGGAGCGGGAAGAGGGAAGGGATCTGTAATTTATTGAATACCAGGCATTGAGTAAGGAGCTTACACATATCTCTTAATTCTCCCAACAACCTTGTGAGGTAGACATTATCATCCATGTTTTACAGTTGAGGAAACCAAGGCTTAGAGAGATTAAGTAATTTGCTGAAGTTACTCAGCTAGCAAATGGTGGAGCCAGGACTCAAACCCAGAACAGTTTACTCCAAAGCCCATGATTTTTCACCACACCATTTTGCCTCGTAGCATCCTCTGATGAGCTCATAAGCTGTTAAGCCATTCCATGCTCTTGTTGGAATTGAAGTTCTTTTATTCCATTTCCTGTTAGATGTCTCTAAATCAAACAATTAAAGTAGCACTGCTATGAAGCCCTGGGCCTAAAAACAAGAAGACAAAGCTTACAAGAAACTAGGTTATTGACCAGAAAAGCTGTTAGGACATAGAATTGTCCCATAGCTTTGATACTTTTCTGCTTCAGGCTTATGATCATATACATCAGATGCCTCTCTGCTAGAATGAACAACATTTATAAGATTCCCAAAAACCCGTCCATAAAGCTGTGTCAAACTGTGTTTTCACTTTAAATGGATTGCTCTGCATGACCCTTTTCTGCAATGAATGCTCTAAAGGGGAGTTCTTTGTATTTCTTACTCGCTTTTCTAAATAGAAGCTAAATTGTATGATTTGTGCCACAGCCTCCTGATTTGTATGATACCAACACATCCCTCAGTATGTCTCGAGATGCCTCTGTATTTCAAGATGAGAGCAATATGTCTGTCCTGGATATTCCCACTGCCACTCCAGAAAAGCAGGTGACACAGGTAGGATGTTCTTTTTCTCTTGTGAGATTGGTGGTCTGCTTTGGGGTGGGGAATGGGGAAGTGGTGATGTGATATAGGACATGTGTCAAAGATGATTGGGCCCCTTGGTCCTGAGAATGAAGGCTTAGAAATGTGATTTCAGGGTGGGATGGTGACAGGTCACATGACTGGCATTGTCTTCTGTCTGTCCCCATGGGTAGAGTCAGGCACAGCAGAACTTCAGGGAAGGCACGATGTGAAAAGTATATGAGGCATCAGAGCAACCTGACAGGTGACTAGAAAGACCAACTGCATTCAGAGACAGAGTTCAAAATAATTGCCCTGATGCTTTACTGTATGTATACTATAATCTAAATTAAAATTATTTATAAAATTAAATTAAATTTTTTAAAATTAGCTTTTTCTAGAGGTATCAGAAGATACTCCTGAACTGAAGTGAGAAATCCTATCAACTGATCTCAGTCAGGGTTCCACTGGAGAGTGCAAAACCCAGGAGGGTTTTTCTGTCCCACAGAGTCCAACAGAAGCTAAGGAAAGCTTGGATTAGAAATGAAGAGTCTCCTTGTGATGCTACAGGAAGAGTAGACCGAGGATCTTTCTCTTCTTTGGGTTTTTTTTCCTACCCATGATTTCCAAAGAATGAATGGGGAAAATGCACATGCTTTGAGCAGTGTAAACAGCCCCCACTAGGTGTGGAGTTGGCTGGACTATCAGGGAGGAGCATCCGTCCTGGGTGAGAGCCTTTGGTTAACTCCTCCTACCAGCACGTCCCTCAATGATGTGCTATTTGTGTTCCTTACTCAGATGCGCCAGGGCCGAGGTAGGCTGGGCGAGGAAGACTCTGATGTAGATATTGAAGGGTTTGATGATGAGGAGGAGGATGGGAAACCTAAGACTCCAGCCCCAGTGAGTATGCTTACAGAAAGCTTATGGTTACATTATACCCTTACATGATAGGAGCCCCAACAGTACAGGGCAGGCCAAATCCCAGGGCAATATTAGAGGGTCTCCATAGTGAGGCCCAATCTGACTTTAATCCTTGGAACCAGCAAAATAACACTATGCACCAAAATTACTTAACTTTTTGTGAGGCAGCAAGCTGGGGGCTGGTGGTGGCTTCTGGTCTCTTACTTGGTCGACTCATGGGACTTGGACCCAAACTAATCTTATTCAGGAAGGTGAAGATGCAGATGGTGATCTTGCAGACGAAGAGGAAGGAACTGTACAACAGCCTCAAGCCAGTGTCTTGTATGAGGATTTGCTTATGTCTGAAGGAGAAGATGATGAGGAAGATGCCGCGAGTGATGAAGAAGGAGATAATCCTTTCTCTGGTAAATCTTGCTCATTTGCTTCTGTTTCTCTGTAGCTCACCGTAGCACCCTCAGGACTGGATAGGAAGCTCTTGGCCATATATGCTGTTACCAGAAGCTGCTCTTTTATTTAAGTCCCATTAATTTTATCTCAGAGTACTGAGTACTCACTCATAGGATGATCAAATTCAGTAGCCTTAGAGGAAGTGAAGAAATACAACACAGGAGGTACAAAAGATAACAGTGGAAAAGGCAATGCCCAAGTAGCAGCTGTGGTATGAATGCTTGAGAAAGATGACAAAGAAGTGTTATTTGTGGCAATAGGGAAGGAAAATTGAGAAAAAAGATCCTGGGGCCGGCCCCATGGCCTAGCAGTTAAGTGCGCGCGCTCTGCTGCTGGCGGCCTGGGTTCGGATCCTGGTCGTGCACCGATGCACCGCTTGCCAGGCCATGCTGTGGCAGTGTCTCATGTAAAGTGGAGGAAGATGGGCACAGATGGTAGTCCAGGGCCAGTCTTCCTCAGCAAAAAGAGGAAGATTGGCATGGATGTTAGCTCAAGGCTGATCTTCCTCACGAAAAAAAAAAAAAGAAAAAAGATCCTGCTTTGGGATGTTTTGTGGGTTGATGGTAATGGCAGGGAAAAAGTACAGGAGGAGATGATAGGAAAAACACAAATAGATTGGACTGAGATGGAAAAAGGAAGTGGTTATTTGGATTCAGTTTCCGCACTACAGCTCTCACCAGTGTTGACCCGAGGCACTCCTCTGAGGTGAGGAGTCCAGGCAAGATGCCTGTGTAGATGTGTGAGAGTAACTAGCTTTGGAGGACCAAGCCGAAGATGTTAACTCTGTCAAGCTTATTGCAGGATCTGTCTCTTTTCACAGCTATCCAGCTGAGTGAAAGCGGAAGTGACTCTGATGTGGGATCTGGTGGGATAAGACCCAAACAGCCCCGCATGCTTCAGGAGAACACAAGGATGGGCATGGAAAATGAAGAAAGCATGATGTCCTATGAGGGAGACGGTGGGGAGGCTTCTCATGGTTTGGAGGATAGCAACATCAGGTAATGGGCAGCAACATGCTACAGGGCTGTGGCGTCACTGCCCAGCTATGATGTCAGAGGGTCCAGCATCAGATTACTTGCATCCATCAAACATTTCCTGAGTACCTACTAGGGCCAGGCACTGTGCTAGGCCCTTGGGGGTACACAGAGGAGCAAGACATATCCTGCCCTTGAGGAGCTCACAGTCTAGTGGAAGAGACTGATACAAATAAAATCATTACAAATACAATGTGATAAGTGCTATAGCATAAGTTAGGTACAAAGTGCCAAGTCACCACTGAAGAGGGAGTGTCTCTCACTCTGCTTGGAGTAATCAGGGAAGGTTTTTTACAGATGAGGGAACATTTGAACTGGGCCTTACAGGATGAATAGGAGTCTACTAAGTAGATAAGTGGCAGCAGGTGAGGAGATCCTTAGAGATGCAACAATATGTTCAAAGGCACAGAAATATAACAAAGTATGTTCCAGAGCCAAGGAAGGTTCTTGGGAGTTGTGGCTCCCAAAGTAGCAAGGGATTATATTATAGAGGACCTTAAATGTCACGTGAAGACATTTAGATTTTGGGTAATGGGAATCATCACTTTAACGAAAAGGAAGTAACATCAAATTTGCATATTAAATAACTCTAGGGCAATGATAAGGATCTCAACTGAGACCTGTTGAGAGTAGGGGGAAAGGAGGGGGCATATTCAAGAGCTATTAAGAGGGTAGATCAATTGGATTTAGGAGATAAGGAGATCAGATATACAATGAATGGGAATGTCACCGGGATAGGAAAGAGGAAGAACAGGTGTTAGATGGGGTGCAAAAGGAGGATAAAAATGAATTTGTCTTTGGACATGTTGGATTTGAGGTACATATGATACATCTAGCCAAAGGTATCTTGTAAGAAGTTAGACTCTTTATTCATTCAGCAAATATTTATCACAAGTACAAAAGCAACTAAGATATGGTCCCTTCCTTCAGGGAGTTCAGTCTAGTGGAAACCTAAAATAGGTAAACAGATGATCCTTAAAAGTGCTGTGATGGGCAAGCACTAGATTTTTCTGGGAGTTCGGTAGGAGTGGGGTAGGAGAGCTGGTTAGAGAAGGAAACTGAGCTGAGTCGGAATAGGAATTACCTAGATGAAGAAGGCGGCAGCGGCACTCAAGAGAGCAAGAACAACGTATGTCAAGTCACAGAGGCATGAAACGCTTCTAGAGAATGCAAGTAGCTCAGTGTGGCTGGAGCTTTTGATTCATGGTGTATGTGATGGAGACAATTTAAAGAGGTAGGTAAGGACCAAATCATGAAGGGCCTGAAAGTTTGGGGCAGACATTGAATGAGAGTAGTATGATCAGATCTACATTTTGGAAAGATTGTGCTGTGCCCCAAAAGAAAAATGGGCAAAAGACATGAATTAACAATTCACAAAGAAATGCAAATGGCCAGTAAATATATGGAAAAATAACTTTCCTAAGAATCAAAGATATACAATAAAACAATGAAATGCAATTTTTTACCTGTAAGATGGGCAAAGATTAAAATGAATGATAATGCCCAGTGTTGGAAAAGGTGTGAGGAAAAAGACATTCTCAAACGACTGGTGGTGTAAATTGATAAAATGGAGTGGATGAGAGAGGTATAGCAATTTATTATTATAAATCAAAAACTTAAAAATGTGCATCCCCATTGGCCCCAAAATTCCATGTCTAGGAAATTATTCTATGGGAATAATAAAACACCTTCATCAAGATGTTTGTACAAGGATGTTGATCATAGCATTGTTTCTAATAGTGGGACAATTGGAGATAGTTTAAATGTCCTAGTGAGAGACTGTTAAATCATGTTACAACCATACAGTGGCGTACCATGCAGCTATTAAAATGATAACTATAGATGTATGTTTATTGACATGGAAAGGTGTTCGTTATAATCAATAGTGAAAAAAGCAGATTCCTGAAGAGTATGTAGAGTATTCCAATTTTGTAAATAAAAAAAATGTTTAAGTATCTAAGTGAAGTACATAGAAAAAAATTTGGAAAGATATATCAAAAGATTATCTCTGGGTGGTGGAGTTATTGGTGATTTTTTTCTTTTTTTCTGGTGTATACTTTTTTTTTATACCAATGAACGTGCATTACTTGTGTGATTTTTTTTAAACTAAAATTAAGAATAAACAAACAAACAAAAAATAAAGAGCACTCTGGCAGAAGTGTGAAGAATTAATTGGAGGAGAGCAAGACTGGAGGCATGAAGACTGATTTCAGTGGTGCAGGCCTGAGATAACAAAGGACTGAGCCAAGGCAGCAGAGTAGAGATGGAAAGGAGGGAATAGAGACAAGATATATTGACGAGGTAGGATCTTCAGGACTGTTGACTAACTGGCAGTGTAGATGAGTGAAGCTGTAAGTGGTAGCTGAAACCATGAGGCTATCAGAGCATTTATGGTCTGTGTGTTGTTCAGGTGTAGGGGAGTTTCTTTTCATTCAGGTTATTGTGTATATGAAGTTGGCAAGTTGATGTTTTTGAACAGGTTCTTTTTTCTCTCAGGGACCTGTAGAACAGCCCAGAACCAGTCATTTTAGTGTCCAGGGGAGGTGAGATGGGCTGATCCCTTGGTGGCACCGAAAACGGGACTGGTCAGCTAGAGGATGGTGCCCGAGCTTGAGAGATGACATATTTCTCTTCTCAGTTATGGGAGCTATGAGGAGCCTGATCCCAAGTCGAACACCCAAGACACAAGCTTCAGCAGCATCGGTGGGTATGAGGTATCAGAGGAGGAAGAAGATGAGGAGGAAGAGCAGCGCTCTGGGCCGAGCGTACTAAGCCAGGTCCACCTGTCAGAGGACGAGGAGGACAGTGAGGATTTCCACTCGATTGCTGGGGACAGTGACTTGGACTCTGATGAATGAGGCTTCCTTTGGCCCTCCTTGGTCAGCCATCCCTGTTCTCCAGCCTAGGTGGTTCACCTTTCCCCGATTTGTTTATATTTGTACAGTGTCTGATCCTGAAATCACCAGATTAACGAACACCTTAGCCTTTAAAAAATAGTAAGTAAATGATAATAAATCACCTCTCCTGATCTTCCTGGGGCAATGTCACCTTTTGATTTAAAATCAAGCAACTCCCTTAACCCTTCCGCTAACAAAAAGAGCAGTCTCCTCCTTCTCCAGTACCTTCCTTTAACTCCATTTATTGCTCTTAGTATCATTTTTCCCTGGGGCAGGAGGAGAAATTATGAAAGGACTAATAACTTTATGTCCTCTCGATGTATTAGAAATTTTCCAAGCATGGTATCATCTCAGTTTTCTAATTTGCAGGCTGGAACAGGTGACAGCCCCCATGCTGGGACAGAGAATTGAGTTCTGGTGGACCCTGTGCCACACTAAAAACATAAACCTATTGGACAAAATGCCCATTATTTATTATTTATTTAAGTATACAATGCCTTGTTCCTAAATGGATTTGAGGCAAATGACTATAAATCTCTGAAACAGCCTATATATCAGAAATGATATGTTGCCATGTAAATGTGTTCTGTCCCTGTCCCCCCAGGGGAAATGGTAGGAAAATGGTAAGTTCCTTAGGGCAAAGACTGTGTCTTCTATTTCTTTTCATGCTTAGGATATGGTTCTGTGCATAATAGGTACTCAATAAATGTTCCTAGAATCATAAAATCCTCAACAGATTTGTTATTGAGCATCTGCTCCGTGATAAGCACTCTATCAAATCCTTGGGATGCAAAGGTAAATGAGACACATTTCTTTTACCCAAAGAGCTCACCATCAAGTTGGGGGAGGGGGAGTGGAATTCAAAACATGTTAATAAATCATTATAGTACTGTGAGATAAGTGCAATTACGAAGCTAGAAATAAAGTATAGGGGGAAATAGTGATCATGTCTGAAAAAGTCAGGAAAGTCTTCCTAGAGGTAATTTTTAAGCTGATTGTTGAAGAATTAGTAGGAGCTTGCCAGATGGAAAAGTCCAGGCAGAGTATAACATGAAGTGAAAAGTCTGAAGTCTAGCAATGGCAGAGTGTGTTCCTAGTTTGTTTGTTTGTTTGTTTGTACCTGCCTTGTTCCAGAAAGGATTTAAGGTGGTTTATGTTCCAGTCCTTTAATGCTGGAATGGCTAGAGATGAGAGTGAAAGATGGGCAGGAAGCATATCATCAAGAGCTCTGAATTTGATGCCAATGAATGTGCATTTTATATTATGGGAAATGAGGAGCTCTGATGGGGTGATAGAATCTGGTTTGTGTTTTAGAAATTTTCTGTATATTGAATGAAGAAATAAATTGAAGCGGCATATGTAACAGACAAGTGTGACCCCATTTTTGTAAAAGACAAAACCATGTGTGTGTATTTCTACATGTTTATATATATACTTGTATATGCAAAGGAGAAGGTGTAAGAGGATATACGCTAAACTGTTCCCAGTGAGAACCTCCAGGGAATGGGATTGGAGGGGAGGGGGCTATATGGTTATATGTATACTGGGTGGGGTATTTTGCTTTTATTTCTGTATTGTTTGAATTTTTTTACAAGTATTATTTTTGTAATAAATTTTTTTTTCAAATCCCAGCAGTAGTGTGGAGAGTCGTTTGTTTGGAGGGGAGCAAATCTAGTTCAAGTAAAAGGGTAAAGGAGCCCGAAATAGGGCTGTGGCATTAAGATGGGGAGGAGGGAGATGAATTTGAGAGATCTTTAGGGGGTAGAATCAACAGAACTTGATGACCAATTGGCATTTGCAGGTGGAGAAGGAGGAATGGAAGGTGGCTTCCAGAAGTTTGGTTTGGGAGATTGAGTGGGTGCATGGTACTCATTCATTCATTCAACATTTGTCAAGCTACCTATTTTTATCAAGCAGTCTATCTGCTAGATGCTGATATGGAAGTAAGATATAGTTTCTGATGGCAGGGAATTTAAGGTCTAGAATGAGAGATAGACATGGAAATAAGTTTAATAAAAAATGATCATTGCAATAAATATTTACAAGGTTCTGTGGTGAGAGGAAGGAGTTACCAACTCAGCTTGTGGAGTAAGGATGGGAAGGCTTCACAGAGGAGACCCTTCAGATAGATCCTGAAGAGTAGGGGAGTTTGCCAGACAGTCATAGGGGAGGGGAGGAGAGGGGAGGAGAACATTCTAAGCAGAGAGAACAGAATGTTTAGGGGCATGAAACTACGTGGTCTGTTCCTGGAACAAGTAGTTCTGGATGAGTAGAATATAGGGAACATACGTAGTATAGTGATTACAAGGGTCAGGACCAACAGCTCCTTTTAGAGAGATCACTCTGGCAGCAGTGTGAAAATGGATGGACTGGGCGGGGGGGTGATGCCAGATGAGAGATGATGGAAACTCAAACTGGCTGAGGCATTGGCGGTAGGGATGGAATGAGACGTACATCTTGGTGACTGATTGGATAATGGAAAGTAAAAAAAACAGCGGAACCTAGGTTTCTGATTTAGGTGACTGGGTAAATGGTGATGCCATTCACTGAACAGGTTGACAGTGGAAGGTAGGAGAAATAGCTAAGTTTTGTTGGAAGCATGTTAAGTTTAAAATATGATAGGTAGAAAGCTGAGGGTTTGTGCAAACTTGGGAGTAGATGAGATCACCCAGGAAGCACAGGTAGAGTCAGAAGAGCATGGAGGACAGAAGCCTGGTGAAGAACAATATTTAGGGGTGGTCAGGAATAGAAGAAAAACCTGAAGAGTGATATTTCTCAAACCAAGTAAGGAGTTTTAAGGGAAAAAAAGACAACATGTATGTTGTAAAGTAAAGTAAATGAAGCCTAACTGAGAGCTTTGGGTTTGGCAACTAGGAGGTCCCTGGTGACTTTAGCTGGCAAAAGCAGTTTTAGAGTAGTGAGATTGAAAGCCAGCCAGCAGCAGGGTGAGGAAGAGATGGAAGATGAGGAAGTGACAATAGAGATCATAGAGTACTCTTTCAAGAAGCTAGGCTGTGAGGAATGGAAGAGAGAGAGTCTTAAGATGGAAGATAAATAAACATGCTTATGTAGGCTTAGGTGAGAAAGCAGTAGAGAAGGAGGAGTTGGAAAAAAGCAAGAGAGGATAATTGTGAGAAAGACCTCTGTCCTTCTAGGAGGGAATGTTCGTTAGCATACCTCGCATTCCCTATGGGAGGAGAAGAGATCTTTTCTCCTGAGATAGAGAAAAGGATGGATGTAGTTACAGATCAGCGTGTAGATAAGGGAGAGAGGCAGTTGGAGGAGTTCACACTTCATAGCTTCAGTTTCCTCTGTGAAATCAGTAAGATCGTCCTTGTGAGAAAAGTGAAAATGGGATGGGAGCTTGAATAACAGTGTCGAACTCCTGAGAGAGATAATCAAAAACTGGAAACCAGATAAATGTCTATCAGTAGCAGAGAGGGTGAATTATGGTACATCCATTCAGTGAAAAAATGTGCAACTGTTAAGAAAGAATGAGGAAAATATGTGTGTGCTAATATGGAAGATATTCTTGAAAAATAAGTCATAAAATAGTAGGCAGCATTTGATTTCGTTTGTGTGGGGGACGAAGAGGATATAAAGCCATGTTGTATACTCACAGAAAAGATTTGGCAAGGTGCACTTCAAACTGTTAACAGCTCTAGGAGTGAGGTAGAGTGGGAGAGGGCTCGTTCTTTTCACTGTAAACCCTTCTATTAATGTTTTTTTTTTTTTTCTTTTGAATGGTCTCTGAGGGAAATAGGAGCTGGAGCTGACTAGGGATCCATAAAAGGATTGCTGGGTGTTGAATGCACAAATGAGGCTAAAGACCATTAGTTTGAGATGGTACCAATTTATTGTGTGGTTTTTCTCCAAAGGTACTTAGCAACACAGCTGTCAGGGTGTAGAAGTAGAAAAGGTCCTGGATATAAGAGAGAGATTGGTGGATCTCCTTTCAGTAATCATTTCTTGAGTACTGTGCACCAAGCACTGTGCTGGGTGCTGTGAATACAGTGTTGGAGATGGACAAGTCCACACAATAGTGTGATAAATAAAATGATAAACACAATGTCTTATAAAGGTACAGAGGAGGACATGTAACCCCAACTCTGGAACTAAGGGAGACAGATCTTCCAGAGATGACTAGTATGAGTGTGCCAGGCAAAGAAGCCGTTGAGAGTAAGGAATGGGCATCATTCCAGGCAGAGAAAACAGCATGTGGAAAGAGCATGTGACTAAATAGTTAGGGATAGTTAGAGCATCGTGTACATGAAGAGGCTGGAAAGAGCTAGAATTAGCCAGAGTCCAGATCACGGAGAGCTTTAGCTTTGTATGCTTTGCTAAAGAATTTGGACTTAATCCTAAAGGCAATTGGGATCTATTGAAGGAGTTGGATCACTTGAGCAGCGATCTGGAATATGGATTGTAGGAGAACAGGACTGGAGATGGTTGTGGCAGTCATTTAGGCAAGTTATGAGTCAGTTATAAGGCAAGAACAGTGGGAAGAAATTTGAGAAAATTTAGGAGGTAGAATCTACAAATGACTGATTAAATGTGGAGGATATTTCGGTTAATTAGTCAATAAATATTGATTGAGGCTAGTGAGTGCCAGGCGTTATTCTAGGTGCTCTGAATACAACAGTGAATAAAACATTGCCCTGTCCCTCAAAGAGCTTAGAATTTAGTGGGCGAGGCAGATCCCTGTCCCTCAAAGAGCTTAGAATTTAGTGGGCGAGGCAGATAACAAACCAATCAATAAGAGTGAGAAGTAGGGAGATTCTCGGGAAGATGGCTGCATAGGAGGACTCTGAACTCAACTCCTCCCATGGACACAAGAAATTTACAGCTACCCTTGGAACATTCACCCCTGAGAGAGACCTGCAAACTGGATAAAAAGAACCCCCCCAATGAGGGACAGTACTGACTGAGGTGGAAGAGGCAGAAATTCCTTTCCGGAGAGGAAAAAGCCACAAACATTCCAGGCGTGGCGCTTCATGGCTGGGAGTAATCTTAAGGTACGAAACTTTCCATGGAGGAGCAGGGGGATCTGAGTGGGAGAGTTTTGCCTGCCACAATAAGCAGCTTTTGAACTCAGCATGACCAAGATGAGTGTCATAATATCTAGCTTTGCTGGATATTAATAACAATGGGGAATACCCCCAGAAAAGCTATCGAATATAAGAGACAGAAAAGCCTACTCTTAAACAGCCCATGCACAAATCCACCCCTTTCAGAAAGCAACCTAAAATCACCAGAAAGAGAGGTGCACAGTCCTTTGGTGAAAAGAGACTCACTTGATAGGCTTTGGGCACATCTCAGCAAGGCAGGAGACGGCTGGGAGCACCTCCCCAGGGACTGAGACATTGGTGTCAGCCATTATTGTGACCTAGTACAGGCATGCTGACACAGACGCTGGCAGACGTCATGGGAGTTCTTCCCCTGGCCTGTTAGTGCAGGGATCTGCTCCACCCACTAGAGCACCAACTTAATCCAGCTCAGCCAGGGCATGCAGCCTGCTCTAGAGGCTGGCCCCACCCAACAGCAAGCCCTCAGGCAACTTGTGGGACTGCATAGGTGGACTGTTTGGGACCTCTGCAGCAGGGCAAGCGGGTCAGCCTCTGTGGGGCAGGGGGTGCACACGGGGCAGGACTGCATTAACAGAGCTTGTGGGCCTGTGGGTGGTGGGGCTTGTCAGCTGCAGCAGACTTGTGCTTCTCAAACAGCCACATAGGGGATTGGCTCCACCTTCCAACGCCAGAAACAATTGTGTGCTGCCACGCCTGGGGCCAGTTCCACCCAGCTGCACTACTGAGAGAGCTGACAACAGCGTTGCAGGCTGGAGGCCTACAGCAATTGTAGGCCCCTGAGTCTAGCAACCAGTCATGCTGGGGGCCTACCCACTGGACAGAAAAACTGCAGCAGGAATGAGCTATTCGACCTTGCAGCCAACTGTGAGGGGGCTCCCCATGCCCGATAAAGTGACTGAAGGGACCATAGCAGCCACAGCTGAGCATGACAATGAGCCAGCCAGGAAGACAGCCTAGCCTCCATGGGCACCTGCAGCAAGGGCAACCCTGCCACAACAGAAGGACACATGTAACCCACACAGGGGACACTCCTGGAACATTTGGAACTGGCGATGAGAGGGAAGCACACTGCTGGACCTCATAAGGGATCTCTTACATAAGGCCACTTCCTCAAGATCGGGAGACATAGCTGATCTACCTAATACATAGATATAAACACAGAGAAAGAGGCAAAATGAGGAGACAAAGGAATATGTTCCAAATAAGGAAACAGAAAAAATCCTCAGAAAAAGAAGTAAACAAAACAGAGATAAACAATCTACCTGATAAAGAGTACAAACTAACATTCATAAGGATTCTTTCTGATCTTGGGAGAAGAATGGATGAATTCAGTGAGAACCTCAACAAAGAATTGGAAAATATAAAAAGGAACCAATCAGAACTGAAAAATACAATAAGAGAAATGAAAATTTCACTAGAGGGAATCAATAGCAGACTAAGAGTAGATGATACAGAAGAACAGA
This sequence comes from Diceros bicornis minor, assembly GCF_020826845.1. NCBI lineage: Eukaryota > Metazoa > Chordata > Mammalia > Perissodactyla > Rhinocerotidae > Diceros > Diceros bicornis. The sequence continues at coordinate 64,711,771 of NC_080781.1, forward strand.
TCAGTGAGCTGGACGAAAGACTAGAGGAAATCACCCAAGCTGAACAGAAAAAAGAAAAAAGAATGAAAAAGAATGAGGACAGTCTAAGGGACCTCTGGGACAACATAGGTCCCAGAAGGAGAAGAGAGAGACAAAGGAGCAGAGAATCTATTCAAAGAAATAATAGCTGAAAACTTCTCTAACCTAAGGAAGGAAACAGACATCCAGGTACAGGAAGCACAGAGAGCAGCAAACAAGATGAATTCAAAGAGGCCCACACCAAGACACATTATAATTAAAATGTCAAGAATTAAAGATAAAGAGAGAATTAAAGATAAAGAGAGAATCCTAAAATCTGTAAGAGAAAGGCAACAAGTTACATACAAAGGAAACCCATAAGGCCATCAGCTGACTTCTCATCAGAAACCTTATAGGCTAGAAGGGAGTGGCGTAATATATTTAAAGTGTTGAAAGGAAAAAAACCTACTGCCAAGAGTACTCTACCTGGCAAGGTTATCATTCCAAATGGAAGGAGAGAGAGTTTTCCAGACAAGCAAAAACTAAAGGAGTTGGTCACCAATAAACCACCCTTACAAGAAATGCTAAAGGGACTTAAGTGGAAAAGAAAAGACCATAAATAGGAATAAGAAAATTATCAAAACAAACAAACAAAAAACAATAAAATCACTGATAAAGACAAATATACAGTAAAGGTAGCAGATCAACCACCTATGAAGCTAATATGAAGGTCAAAAGACAAAAGTAGTAGACTTATCTATTTCCATGATAAGAGGGTAATGGATACACACACACAAAAAAGAGGTTAAATGTGATATCAAAAACATAAAATGTGGTAGAAGAACTAGAAGGACCTACAACTGGGATGTACAACTATGTACTGGGGCCTTTGTGAAGAAAAAAAAAACATAAAATGTGGGAGGAGGGGAGTAAAAGAGTAGAGCTTTTAGCAAGAGGTCAAACTTAAGAGATCATCAACTTAATACAGATTGCTATATATGTAGGTTATTATATATGAACCTCATGGTAATCACAAATCACAAACCTATAATAAATACACAAAAAAATTAAGAGAAAGGAACCCAAGTATAATACTAAAGAAAACCATCAAACCACAAGGGAACAGAGCAAGAGAAGAAGAAAGAAACAAGGAAGAACTACTAAAACACCCAGAAAAAAAGTAACAAAATGGCAATAAGTACATACTTATCAATAGCTACTTTAAATGTCAATGGACTAAATGTTCCCATCAAAAGACATAGAGTGGCTGATTGGATAAAAAAACAAGACCCATATATATGCTGCATACAAGAGACACACTTCAGACCTAAACACACTCACAAACTGAAAGTGAAGGGATGGAAAAAGATACTCCATGCAAATGGGAATGAAAAGAAAGCTGGGGCAGCAGTACTTAGATCAGACAAAATAGACTTTAAAACAAAAACTGTAACAGGAGACAAAAAAGGGCACTACATAATGATCAAGGGAACAATCCAACAAGAGGATATAACATTTGTAAATATCTATGCACCCAACATAGGAGCACCTAAATATATAAAGCAATTATTAACAGACATAAAAGGAGAAATAGACAGTAACACAATAATAGTAGGGGACTTGAATACTCCATTTACACCAAAGGATAGATCATCCAAACAGAAGATCAATAACAAAACATTGGCCTTAAATGACACATTGGACCAGATGGACTTAGTAGATACAGAACATTCCATCCAAAAACTGCAGAATACACATTCTTTTCAAATGCACATGGAACATTCTCCAGGATAGATCACTTATTAGGCCATAAAACAAGTCTCAATAAATTTAAGAAGACTGAAATAATACCAAGCATCTTTTCTGACCACAACAGTATGAAATTACAAATCAACTACAGGAAGAAAATTGGAAAAGGCACAAATATGTGGAGATTAAACAAAATGCTACTGAACAACTATTGGGTCAATGAAGAAATAAAAAAATACCTGAAGACAAATGAAAATGAAAATACGACATGCCAAAATTTATGGGATACAGCAAAAGCGGTTCTACGAGAGAAGTTTATAGCGATACAGGCCCACCTCAACAAGCAAGAAGAATCTCAAATAAACAATCTAACAGTGCACCTAAAGAACTGGAAAAAGAACAAACAAAGCCCCAAATCAGTAGAAGGAAGGAAATAAGAAAAATCAGAGCAGAAATAAATGAAATAGAGACTAAAAAAACAATAGAAAACATCAATGAAACAAAGAGCTGGTTCTTTGAAAAGATAAACAAAATTGAAAACCTTTAGATAGACTCACCAAGAAAAGAAGAGAGGAATCTCAAATAAATAAAATCAAATGAAAGAGGAGAAATTACAATGGACACCTCAGAAATACAGAAGATTATAAGGGAATACTACAAAAAGCTATATGCCAACAAATTGGATAATCTAGAAGAAACGGATAAATTCTTAGAATCATACAACCTTCCAAAACTGAATCAAGAAGAAATAGAGAATTTGAATAGACCAATCCCCAGTAAGGAGATCGAAAGAGTAATCAAAAACCTCCCAAAAAATAAAAGTCCAGGGCCAGACAGCTTCTCTGGTGAATCCTACTAAACATTCAAAGAAGACTTAATACGTATCTTTCTCAAACTCTTCCAAAAAATTGAACGGGAGGGAAAGCTTCCTAACTCATTCTATGAAGCCAAAATTACCTTAATACCAATACCAGACAAGGACAACACAAAAAAAAGAAAATTGCAGGCCAATATCATTGATGAACATCAATGCAAAAATCCTCAACAAAACTAGCAAATCGAATACAACAGTACATTAAAAAGATCATACACCATGATCAAATGAGATTTCTTCCAGGGATGCAGGGGTGGTTCAACATCCACAAATCAATCAATGTGAAACGCCACATTAACAAAATGAAGAATAGGCGGCCGGCCCCATGGCCTAGTGGTTAAGTTCGGTGCACTCTGCTTTGGCAGCCTGGGTTCGTGGGTTTGGATCCCAAGCATGGACCTACACCACTCATCAGCCATGCTGTGGCAGTGACCCAGGTATAAAACAGAGGAAGATTGGCACAGATGTGAGCTCAGGACTAATCTTCATCAGCAAAATGAAGAACAAAATTCACAGGAGTATCTCAATAGCTACAGAGAAAGCATTTGACAAGATACAGCATCCATTTATGATAAAAACTCTGAATAAAATGGGTATTGAAGGAAAGTACCTAAGCATAATTAAGGCCATATATGACAAACCCACAGCTAATATCATACTCAACAGAGAGAAACTGAAAGCTATGCCTCTAAGAACAGGAACCAGACAAGGATGCCCACTTTCACCATGCCTATTTAACATAGTCCTGGAAGTCCTAGCAAGAGCAGTCAGTCAAGAAAAAGAAAAAAAAGTGATCCAAATTGGAAATGAAGAAGTGAAACTGTCACTATTTGCAGATGAACTGATTTTATGTATAGAAAACTCTAAAGAATCCACCAAAAAACTTTTAGAAGTAATAAATGAATACAGTAAAGTTGCAGAATATGAAATCAATATACAAAAATCAGTTGCATTTCTATACACTAACAACAAAGTAGAAATTAAGAATACAATCCCATTTACAATTGCAACAAAAAGAGTAAAATACCTAGGAAGAAATTTAACCAAAGAAATGAGAGACCTGTACACTGGAAACTATAAAACATTGTTGAAAGAAATTGAAGAAGACACAGAGAAATGGAAAGATATTCCGTGCCCTTAGATTGGAAGAATTAACATAGTTAAAATGTCCATACTTCTTAAAGTAATCTACAGATTCAATGCAATCCCTATCAAAGTTCCAATGACATTTTTCACAGAAATAGAACAAAGAATCGTAAAATTTATAGGAAACAACAAAAGATCCTGAGTAGCCAAAGGAATCCTGAGAAAAAGAACGAAGCTGGAGGTATCACACTCCCTGATTTCAAAATATACTACAAAGCTATAGTAACCAAAACAGCATGGGACTGGCACAAAAACAGACACACAGATCAATGGAATAGAATCGAAAGCCCAGAAATAAACCCACACATCTATGGGTTAATTTTCATCAGGGGAGCCGAGAACATACAATGGAGAAAGGAAAGTCTCTTCAATAAATACTGTTGGGAAAACTGGACAGCCACATGCAAAAGAATGAAAGTAGAGCATTATTTTACACCATACACAAAAATGAACTCAAAATGTATTAAAGACTTGAATGTAAGACCTGAAACCATGAAACTTCTAGAAGAAAACATACGCCATAGGCTCTTCAATGTCAGTCTTAGCAGCATATTTTCAAGCACCATGTCTGACCAGGCAAGGGAAACAATAGAAAAAATAAACAAATGGGACTAAATCAAACTAAAAAGCTTCTGCACAGCAAAGGAAACCATCAACAAAACGAAAAGACAGCCTAACAATTGGGAGAAGATATTTGCAAACCATATATCTGATAAAGGGTTAATATCCAAAATATATGAAGAACTCATACAGCTCAACAACAAAAAAGCAAACAACCCAATTAAAAAATGAGCAAAAGATCTGAACAGACATTTTTCCAAAGAAGACATACAGATGGCCAGCAGGCACATGAAAAGAGGTTCAACCTCACTAATTATTAGGGAAATGCAAATCAAAACTACAATGAGATATCACCTCACGCTCATCAGAATGGCTATAATTAACAAGACAAGAAATAACAAATGTTGGAGAGGATATTGAGAGAAGGGAACTCTCATACACTGCTGATGGGAGTGCAAACTGTTGCAGCCACTATGGAAAACAGGATGGAGATTCCTCAAAAAATTAAGAATAGAACTACCATATGATCCAGCTATTCCACTACTGGGTATTTATCCAAAGAACATGAAAACACCAATGCATACACCCCTGTGTTCATTGCAGCATTATTCACAATAGCCAAGACTTGGAAACAACCTAAGTGCCCACCAAGGGACAAATGGATAAGGAAGATGTGGTATATATACACGATGGAATACTACTCAGCCATAAAAAATGATGAAATCTTGCTATTTGCAGCAACATGGGTGGATCTTGAAGGTATTATGCTAAGCGAAATAAGTCAGAAGGAGAAAGTCAAATACTGTATGATCTTACTCATAAATAGAAGATAAAAACAACAACAACAGCAGACAAATACATAGCTACAGAGATTAGATTGGTGGTTACCAGAAGTAGGGGGGAGGGAGGAGGGTGAAAGGGATGAGTGGGCACGTGTGTGTGGTGATGGATGGTAATTAGTGTTTGGGTGATGAACATGATGTAATCTACATAGAAATCGAAATATAATGATGTACACCTGAAATTTATATAATGTTATAAACCAATGTTACTGCAATAAAAAAAAAGAGTGAGAAGTACTGCAAAGAAAAAACAAAGTGATGTGAGAGGGTATGGGGTGAGGGTGCTAATTTAATGGTCAAGGAAGACCTTGCTGAGTAGCCGTCATTGGCATACAAATATGCATGTATTACTTTGATAAAGTTAAAACATTTTTTAAAAATTTGAAAAGGTAAGCAATGAAAGAACCACAAAAGACACTTTAAAAGACTAGCCAGAGAAGTATGAGGAAACCGGGAGACGCTGTTTTTAGGGAAACCAAAGGAGGAGAATTTCACAGGATGGAGTGGTCAACAACATCCAGTCCTCGCAAAAAGGTCAGTCAGATAAGGACTGAAATTTGTCACATGGACTTGGCAATTGGTGCGCCTAGTGAAAACAGTTTCTTTGGAATAGTGGGTGCAGAAACCAGATGGCAAGTGGGTTGAAGAATTGAATTGAATGTGAGGAAGTAGAAACAGAGCTTGATTTGATTAAATAATAGCTATCATTCACTGTGCCAGCCTCTGTGCAGAGCTCTTCTTACCTGGCCTCATTTAATCCTGAACCGTCTATTTTTTTTTTTAATAATTTTATTTATTTATTTATTTTCCTCCAAAGCCCCAGTAGATAGTTGTATGTCATAGCTGCACATCCTTCTAGTTGCTGTATGTGGGACGCGGCCTCAGCGTGGCCGGAGAAGCGGAGCGTCAGTGCGCTCCTGGGATCTGAACCCGGGCTGCCAGCAGCAGAGCGCGCGCACTTAACCACTAAGCCACGGGGCCGGCCCAATCCTGAACCATCTTTGAGATAGGTATTATTATTCCCATTTTACAAATGAGGAGACTTGTTCAGGGGCACAAAGGCTAGAGGGATTAGCCTTGGACTGGAGAAGGACCACCTTTAAATTAAGACCAGAAAGATGGGTATTGGGTATATCTAAGCAGTAGGAAGGGAGCAAACCATGCCTCCGGGCATTGTAAGCCCTAATAAGGAGTTTTGTCTTTATCTTAAAAGTGGTGGAAAACTTTTCAGTGGGAGTGAGGTGGAGGCTGAGAAGGTAACCTCAGCTTTGTGTTTCTAAAACGTCAGTTCCATATCAGTGTAAACATCGCCAATTTTTTTCCTATTGATAGTTTAAGCTTCTTTTGCAATTCCAGGGTCTTAGGTGTTACGGTACAGTATTTGCTGAAATATAATAATCTATCTTGTTTTCCCCCGACTTTGAAGATAAACAACTGGTGTGCTTGTTAAAAAACACTGATTCCTAGGCCCCAGTTCGGCCCTCTTGAGTCAGAATGTCTAGGGAAGAAGACTGGTGGTCTGTATCTTTTACAGATGGCCCAAGTTATTCTTATCTGAGAAGTCTGGGAAACTCTGATCCAGCAACATTCCCAAATTAATGCTATCCTCTGTATCAGCTGTTCTTAAACTAGTATACATCCAAAGTGGAGTAGGAGTTGCTTATTGTAAATTTAAATTCCTGGGCTTGGGATGTGCATTTTTAATACGCACACTTGTCACTCTGATGCAGATAGTCCTTAAAATAATAATAGCAACACTGTTAATAATAATCCTTTGGTAAACATAAATGCTTTAGAAGAAATATAGAATCACAATTTTTTAATTATCAGGTATATAATACTGCAAATTTATCCTTTGCTTTTTGGTTCATAATAACTTAATAGTCAAGGTTTTTTAAAATAATAAATTACCGGGGCCGGCCCTGTGGCTTAGCAGTTAAGTGCGCGTGCTCCGCTACTGGCGGCCCGGGTTCGGATCCCGGGCATGCACCGAGGCACTGCTTCTCCGGCCATGCTGAGGCGGCGTCCCACATAAAGCAACTAGAAGGATGTGCAACTATGATGTACAACTATCTACTGGGGCTTTGGGGAGAAAAAGGAGGAGGATTGGCAATAGATGTTAGCTCAGAGCCAGTCTTCCTCAGCAAAAAAAAAAACTAGTAAAATAATAAATTACCCTTACTATTATGTATCTCCTCTATTATTTATGAATATAATGCATAAACTGTGACAATTTAAATTACACATAAATTATAAGTTCTGCAAGTTGGCTTAAATAGATGTAAGACTTTCAAAATAATTTCTTATAAATTTTGCCTATATAGGTTTGGATTTTCCACATTTGGGGGACTCGGAATCCAGTGTTTCCAAGCAACTCCATATTACAGCTTTCCAACTTTTAAAAATATCCATTCATCCTGATTTACAATAAAACAAGAATGTGCACTTATATCCTGTGTTTGTGACTCTCTTACTTATATAGTACAATTAAGACCTTCTATCAACCAAAAATTTGCTTCAGTTATGTATAATATATGTAAGAAGTGGTCAAATAACAGAGTAAGCAGAATTCAATTGCATTTTAGTAGGTGGAGGGTATGTCATATCAATTGATCACAAAATTATTCACTCTTCCTATGTTTCCTTCTTCTTATGAAATCAGTAGTACTTTAAGGGGAGGAAAAAGCTATATGGGAACACTGGGAGCAAATAAATGCTCAAAACTAGAGAAATAGTTAAGCACTTAGGAAAGAAAAAGAATTTATAAATGAGAAATTAAGATTGTTAGGATGCCAGATATATTTTGCTTCAATTTTCCCAATTGTCAGTCTATCAGAAGAAAGTATATTAGTAGTAAATGTATTAGAAGCTGTTTAGGGGCCGGCCCCGTGGCTTAGCGGTTAAGTGCACGCGCTCTGCTACTGGCAGCCTGGGTTCGGATCCCAGGCATGCACCGACACACTGTTTCTCTGGCCATGCTGAGGCTGTGTCCCACATGCAGCAACTAGAAGGATGTGCAACTGTGACATGCAACTATCTACTGGGGCTTTGGGGGAAAAAAGGAGGAGGATTGACAATAGATGTTAGCTCTGAGCCGGTCTTCCTCAGCAAAAAGAGGAGAATTGACATGGATGTTAGCTCAGGGCTGATCTTCCTCACAAAAAAAAAAAAAAAGAAGCTGTTTAGACAACTCACTTCCTAAATTTCTTGATCCTAAATTTTGACGTTCTGCCTCTTTTAAAATAATATCAGCATAATGCTGGGCCCATATTATGACCACGAAGGCAAGAGTTTAAAACCAGTCTTTTTATTTGTTTCTTTCTTCCCCCAGTACACTGGGAGTGTAAGATAAGCTTTTATTAGTAAACAAAGTTTCTAGATTCTCAAGGAGTGGGGGTACCTCTTAGATATGTGGCAGTGGGGAAGCTCATCAGAGTCTGAGAGGAGGTTTTTTTTAAGCCTCCTAAATGATAGGGAGGCCTGTCCGCCCCTTCCCCAATCCCTGATTTAGATAGTTTGGTGAAGTTTCTCTAATATTGCAAACATTCTTAGTCTCAATACTTAAATTCAAAACCAATTGATTCCTTATTAATAAGGAATTTTCAGCCTTTTACCTTTGTTCTGCTCTGTCCAACAGCTCTCAATCTATCAGAGGTTAAAATAATGGATCTTAACCATATGGACAATTTTGACAATATAGTAAAAGCCATGAACTCTCCCTCCAGAAAAAATATAAATTTTTTGTATGTAATATCAGATGTTTGTTGGACTCCTCATTAAAAAAAAAATTTAAAAAGAAGTGTAGCCTGAGGTTTAAAGTAATTTTCTCTCCAAAAGTGTCTAAGTCTCAAAACAATAGAGCATAGTTTACGTACTCCTAAATCTTAAGAAAAAATCATAAGCAAGTTACAGGCTGAATTGCCAATTTATAATAGAAAAGTTGGGGCAACACATTTTCATTCTCTTGAGGTAAATTTACAAGTCATTCCACTTCCTCCAACTTCTAAATGCCAATTGTAACTCCAGATTCCAGTAGAATCTTTGTAGACTACGAGGCAAAAAACAACTTTTCAACAAAACCCCACATTTCAGATCCAAGTGTCTTAGAAACAGTGTCATATTGTGGTTTAAAATACAGGCTTGAGTGTCATACTTGTGGCTTCCACAACTTCCTAGCTATGTGACCTTGAGCAATTAACCAAGGTTCAATTTCCTCAGCTACCTGACAGAGCGGCAGTGAGAATTAAAGTGGATCATGCCTATGAAGTGCTTAGCCCACAGTACACACCCAGTAAATGTTAGCTCTGGTTGTTGTCTGTTCTGAATCAGCAATAGTTCGTACATTTAGACCAATTTAAGTTATTCTAACTCCTTAAAGTGAAAACTTAATGTTAAATTCCAAACACCAGTTAGTCTTCTTGTGTTCCACACTAAGTAGAAATCCTCAAGAGAGGAGAGTTTGTCAGAATTACCTGAGAGACTTTTTTGAACTCCCATTCCCTGTTAATCTTCTTCCTCACATTCAAATTGGCTTCCACTATCACCCAGAGTTGTATTATCCCCTTGGCTGAAAATCACTGCCTTGGTGAGCCACTGTTACAGATGAAAATGTGTAAAGGGAGGGGAAAAGCTTCAGAACCACATATTGACTGCATCCCCCATTCTGGCAGGGCCAGAAAATAGAACTTTTCAATTTACTTGACTCTCCTTTATTTAAAATAAACTCCTCTTTATGACAAAGTCAAATAAAAGTAAAACACAGATGCTTGAGGGCTCTAGACATCTCCAAGTGCTGTAATACAGCCAGACTGTATTGCAGATTTGAATAAGGCTTAAGAATTTGTTCACCACTAACTTTTGTAATTGAAAAATTATTTTAGCTTTTATTCCAAGTTTCTTGATGTGTTTCCAAAATTCAAGTTTAGAATAAAAATTTGGGGTTTTAAAAGGTTTGCTTCTCATTTCATTTTCTCTTATGATTTTATTTTTGACTTGAGAAAAAAATTGTAAGTTAGATTTAACTCTCAGATCACCAGCTAAGTATGGCTTCTTCTAACTTTGGGCAATAAATATCAGACTGGGCAGAATTTGTTTACCAGAATATGTAATATAAATTCTTAAAGAGGTAAGATGAAGAAATTTCTTACAATTAAACCCGAAGTTGTTCCCTTTAACTCCATCCTATCATGATGATTTTTTAAAAACATTATTTAGAAGTAAGTTATTACACAGTAAATACATCCATTCAGTTAATACACATTTTACATCCCAGTTTAGTCAACTGACTTCTAGTTTCAAGGGCTCCTCATTTTTTTTCCTTTTTTTTTTTTTTTTGCTGAGGAAGATTCACCCTGAGCTAACATCCACTGCCAATCTTCCTCTTTTTGTACATGAGCCACCACCACAACATGGCCACTGACAGACAAGTGGTGTAGGTCTGCACCAGGGAAGTGAACCTGGGCCGCCTAAGTGGAGCACGCCAAACTTAACCACTAGGCCACTGGGGCTGCCCTGTGGGGCTCCTCATTTTATAACATATAAATTCTAGGTTTTTCCATGCAAAACTCTAATTATTAAAATTTCCAGCACTTAAAACTGCTTTTAATGTCAGTGGGAGCTGTGTAAAGAGGACTGCCTGGAGCTCTCCCTCGGTGTCAAGCCTTGCTCTCAATACATGGGTACAAGAGGCTAGGCTGCCCTGTCCCCTCCCCCAGGACTCATTACAAAATAATAACTGTGAATTTACATGAACTCTTCTGTTCTCTGACATACGCTATCCTTGTGCATTTTGCCAGGGACATATGCAGCTTCAGAGCCTAGAGACAGTTCAGAGATGCACGTGTAAATGATTTACAAAATAATGAAGTTAGATGACTTCTGGCATTGTTTTCAAATTAAGATAATATGTCATAGTGCCTAAGAACGTGGCTTTGAAGTCAAACTTCTGTGCTCAAACTTTGGCTCTTTATGCAAGTCACCTGGGCCTTAGTTTCCTCATCTGTAAATGTGGGATAGTAAGATCATCGTAAAGATTAAATAAAATAACATATTGTGAAGTATGTGTTAACTATTATTTTGTTATTACAATAATAGTAATGAACAGGAGAAAGGAGGTGGACCTTCCCTTGTTCTAATTGCACAGCTCATCAGTTCCTGTGTCACAATCTACTGGTGTCACAGCTCAAGTAGAAAAGCAAGGTGCACTGGGCAAACAGTGAATGGCGACTGTTGGGAGGTGGTTCATCTGCTCAGGGGAGACCAGCTGACCACCCAGTTAGGTGACCACTGGTAGCATTCCTCCCAGCCTGTGGTCTCAGTCTCATTAATCAGAAGCTGTGTCCAAACCTTAAGTCAAAATGATATATAAACATTTACTAATTTATTTATTTTAACAACTTAGTGGCCCAACAGAAGCCATCCTTTATTTTTAATTATTTTTTTTTGTGAGGAAGATCAGCCCTGAGCTAACATCCATGCTAATCATCCTCTTTTTGCTGAGGAAGACCGGCTCTGAGCTAACATCTATTGCCAATCCTCCTCCTTTTTTTTTCCCCAAAGCCCCAGTAGATAGTTGTATGTCATAGCTGCACATCCTTCTAGTTGCTGTATGTGGGACGTGGCCTCAGCATGGCTGGATAAGCGGTGCGTCAGTGCACGCCCGGGATCTGAACCCGGGCCGCCAGTAGCGGAGCGCACGCACTTAACTGCTAAGCCACAGGGCCGGCAACTTACTAATTTATTAATCAGCGATGAGAACTGTAACAAATAGGCAAGTACTCATATTTGCTTATTAGTACATTCTCCACTAGTTGACAAATCTGCATGAAGAAGACATTGTAATCAGAATGTTGCTCAGTGAGGAGAAAATCAGAACCAGGACAGTAAGTTGGATTTTACTTTTAACTTTTTACTGTGGAAAATTTAAAACATACTTAACGGTAGAAAGAAGAGTATAATGAACCCTCATGAACTCCTCATCTAGCTTTAACAATTATCAACAGTTTGCCAGTCATCTTTCATTTATCCTTCCCCCCTTTCTTGGAGGGGTGCTGTAGTACTTTAAAAGAAGTCCCAGATATCATATTTTGCCAGTAAATTCTTCAGTATGTATCTCTTATGAATAAAAACTTAAATAACTCCTCTACCTCTATCACACTTCAAAAATAACAATGACCTCCTAATACTATCTAATACCAGATCTATGTTCCAATTTCCCCAGTGTTTCAAAAAAGCGTGTTTATACATTTGGCTTGTTGAAACCAGGATCCAAACATTGTATTTGGTTCATATGTCTTTTACGTCCTTTCTAGTCTTTAACAGTTCCACCTCTCTCTTTTTTTAGAAACTGACATTTATTTGTTGAGGAAACCAGATCACTTTGACTTTCTCACAGTATGGCTGATTACATCCCCAATATTCTTCTATCCCCTGAATATCCTATAGATGGGCGGTTAGACCAGGAGGTTTGACTAGACTCAGTTCAAAATGTTTTTATTTGCGAGGGAGAAAGAGGAACAGGATGCTTCATAAGTGATGGCATGTGCTTCCTATTGCATCACACCAAGAAGTACATGATACCTGGTTGTTACATTGGTCAATTTTAATGGCTGGTATCATCAAGCTGTGATAACCTCATGCACCCAGCTTCTCTATAGGGATGGATTTGATACTGGAACATCTCCCGAGACAGTGCTGGTGAATATTGATGAATTTAGCCTCTACTCTGAACTCTTCTATCTGATGATTTGCAGACTATCCTTATTCAGTTAATACATCACTTTATCAGATGAAGCTCAGTATAATTGCTGAAATAAAAGCTTCTTACCTGCTAGAACAATCCATCCTGTGCTTATCCCAAATCAACTTAATTGAATTTGGAGTGTTAAAAATTTTGTAGATTCTGGGCCAGCCCTGATGACCTAGTGGTTAAAGTTCAGCACACTCCACTTCAGTGGCCTGGGTTTGGTTCCCGGGCGTGGAACCACACCACTCGTCTGTCAGTAGCCATGCTGTGGTGGCAGCTCCCATAAAAAGAGGAAAATTGGCAACAGATGTTAGCTCAGGGCAAATCTTCCCCAGCAAAAAAAAAAAAAAAATTCATATATTCCTTCCACAGATGGCTTTAGATCCCTTACATATTTTTCTTTATTGTTTTTTAAGTTATGAAATAATTCATGTGTGTAAAAGAATATAATGGATATACTAAATATAAAGAATAAAACCATTAAATATGTACCTACCACCTGACTTAAGAAATTTCATTTTTTTCTTCAATAGTTTTATTTTGAAATAATTTTGGATTTACAGGAGAGTTTCAAATATAGTACAGTGATTTCCCATATACCCTTACCTGGCTCCCCTTAATGTTGGCATCTTACCATGATACATTTATCAAAACTAAGAAATTAGCATTGGGACAATTCTATTATCCAAACTACAGACTTTATTCAAATTTTACTAGTTTTTTCACTTATGTCCTTTTTCTATTCCAGGTTGCAATCCAGGATATCATGTTGTGTTTAGTCATTATGTCTGTTTAGTCTCCTCCAATCTGTGAAAAATTCTCAGTCTTTCCTTTCTTTCATGTCCTTGATGCTTTGGAAGAGTACTGGTCAGGTGTTTTGTAGAATGCCCCTCAATCTGGGTTTGTCTCATACTTTTCACATTAGACTGGTGTTATGCATTTTGGGGAAGAGTACCACAGAGGTGAAGTGCCTTTCTCATCGTGTCATATCGGGCGGTACACACAATACCAACGTGACTTATTACTGGTGATGTTAACCTCTATCACTTGGTTAAGGAGCTGTCTGCCACATTTCTCCACTATAAAATTACTCTTTTCCACATACTATTCTTTGGAAGCAAGTCACTAAGTCTAGTCTGCACTCAAGGTGAGGGGAAGTGAAGTTCCACCTCCTAGATGGAGAGGTAGCAAAGGAGTTGTGGACATAGGTTAAAACCACTACAGTAATTAATAAACTTTTGATAGACCCCTTACATTTTGACTCCTCCTCATTTCATTATCATTACCAATATTGCCTACACTAGCCATCAAGCACTTTGTATTTCTTCACCCAGGAGTTTATTGTTGACTTGTCGTCGCCTTCTTGAGAGCTATAAGTATTTTTACTGCAGTTTCCCAGACTTGTCTGATTATCATGATCACTTGGAGTACTTGTGTAACTATAGGTCTCCAAGCCCCTCCTCCACAGTATAATTTGGTTTGTCTGGGGTGTGGACTTGGAAATGAGCTTTAAAGCATCCCAGATGATTCTTATTATGAGAATAAATTTGAGAGACACTGGCTTATAGCATTTCTCTCTTCTCCCTGTTTTCCAGTAGCTAAACATGGACACAAAACTTACTATTCTACAGTTTATGTTTATAGTTTCCTTATTTATATAGTTTATAGTTTCCTTTTTTGAAATTTAGGAAATTTTTACTTTCCCATCTTCCATAAAATAAGGATATTTGAGAGTAAACTACAAGAGTAGTAAACTACATTTATGGTTGGGAAAGGGTAGGTGGTCTCCCAACTCTTTCCCTAGAGTTTTGGTCTCTTCCTCCCCTTTGCCTTTTAAACTTGAAGCCTCGACTGCTTTTCTAAAAAGGCCAGAAGTTTTTCTTCCGGGGTTTATCTCTGCTTATTTTTTCTAAGTTTTGGGGGTTTCAGTAAGGATGCCATTCATTTCTATTTTCCTGCTTCTATAATAATAATTTCAATAGCTACAATTTATTGACCATGTACTATGACAGATATCATGCTTTATGTATTAGGTTGAAATTAGGTTTCAAAAATGAAAAACATTTTTGTAGGTCAGAATTACTGAATGTTGGCAATTTTATATGGTTCGACCTAATACATTATCTTCTTTAATCCTCACAATAACCCTGAGGGTAGCTGGTAGTATGCCCATTTTTACAGATGAGAAAACTGAAGGTCAGAATAATTAGGTGACTTTCCTAAAGTCACATATTTATAAATGGTAGAGCCAGGATGTGGATACAGGGCTATCTGCTTCTAAAACCCATGTTTGTAAACACAGTACTGCTTTAAAGAAAATGTTATGATGAGGATGTGATAAAGCAGGCACCAACACACTGTGTGGGAGTGTAACTTAGGACAATTTTGCTGAAAGCTATTTGACACTGCACATCAAGAGCCTTCAGAATTCTCATACCTTTGCACCTAGTAACTCCATTTCTAAAGAATTATCCTAAGGGACTAGTCAGAGATGTACAAGAACATTTATGTAAAATATGCTCATTGGAGCATTACATTTTTAATATTAAAAATTGGAAACAATGAGTGTTCAACAATAAGGGATTAAACTAAGGTACAGCCACAAGATGGACATGGGCCATGGGAAAATGCTCATTAGACAATGTCAAGTGGGACAAGCAGTATACAAAATTCAGTATTACCACATTTAAAAAAATATATAGAAAAAATATGGAAAAACATACAGGAAAATTATAACAGTGGTTATATCCGTACAGTGGGATGAAGCACGGTTTTCATTTTATTTTTTTAAAATTTTCTGTAGACAATTTTCTATGACAAACATGACTTTCATCATAAAAATGTTGGAAATAAATTTTGGTAAAAGAAAAGAGTCACCTATGATCCCACTACTCTAACACAATAACTGTTTTCATTTTTGCATATCACCTCCCCGTCTTTGTTCCCACAATTGCATAATTTTACCTGATAGCAGTCATGGTGTACAAAGTGTGTTTTTTTTTAATTTTTAAAAATTATTATTGTGCAAGTATTATTGTTCATTGTAGAAAATTAAACAATATAGATAAGCAAAAAGAAGGAGATATAAACCTGTAATCCCACCACCAAAGAAAGTCACTATTAACTTGTTTTGTGTATAGCTAGCTCCCAGGCTTTTTCTTACACACTTGTATATCTATAATGTATATCAAAATTAGATCAAACTTGCACATACCATTTTTATTATGCTTTTTAAACATTATATTGTAAAGCCTTTTCCATGTTTCTACATAGTTTATAAAATGGTCACTTAAAAAAATTTTTTTTTTTACTTTTGCTGAGGAAGATTGACCCTGAGCTAACATCTGTGCCCACCTTCCTCTATTTTTTTAATATGTGGGACGCCTGCCACAGCATGACTTGATAAGTGGTGCATAGGTCTGAACCCTGGATCCAGACTGCAAACCCTGGGCCACTGAAGCAGACCATGTGAACTTAACCACTACACCACCGGGCTGGCCCCAAAATGGTCAATTTTAATGGCTGCATAATAGTTTATTGAATTAACTTATCCTTATTTACTTAACCATTTCTCTATTATTGTGTTATTAGATTGTTTCCAAGATTTCTCAATTTTAGATGATACAACAATTAACATTTCATGCATATAGCTTTTACTTCTATTGAATTGTTTCTCTAGCATCAGTTCCTGAGTGTGACATAATTAGACCAATTGTCAAAAACAATTCTTTAAAATTGCTCTCTACATAATACATGGTTCAAAAATCAGAAGAGCTCATATTGAATAGCAAGTTCCCTGCCACGCCTCTTCCCTTTTCTTCTCCACTCACTTTCCCCAGAGGCAACCACTTCTATCTGTTATGAAGATACTTAGGGGTTTTGCTATGCAATGTCATATTGCTTTCCCAAAGTTTGCACCTGTTTATCTTGCCAGCAGTCCTGTGTGAACATACAAATTTCACTACAACTTTGTCAACTTTAGATGTTATTTAAAAGTTGTTTTTGCCTATTTTCATTCATTTGATAAACATTCTAGCACCTACTACATGAGACAACTGAGGATACAAAGAAGAATGAGATACATCATCTGCCCTCAAGTGTCACAGGTAGACAGATTAACAGAAGAAGCAAAAACCTAAGAGTTAAGTGTGATCAACGCCATGGAAGTATGTGAAAGGAAGCCGGAGGATGAGAGGAAAAAGTAATCAACTTTGCAGGTCATGGGCAGGTGATGAGGGTGAGGAAAAGCTTTACAAGGCAAAAGACCTGTGAGCTGAATCTGGATGGATATTGGGGGGTTGACAGGTGAGGTGGGTGAGGATATTCCAGGCAGATACTACATATCCAAAAGCCAGAGCCATGCATCAGCATGGACTGTTTGGATAACTGCAAGAAGTCCAGTGCAATTAGAGCATTGGGTATGTGGGGAGGGAAAATGAAGGTAAGGGGAAGGTGGGGAAGGCAGAGCAGATCACGAAACAGATCCTTAAAGGGTTTATGGACCATGGTAATGAGTTTGGACTTTATCTTGATAGATGATGAAGAATTTTAAACAAATGACGGATGTGATTAGGTTTGGTTTGGTTTTAGAGAGGCTAACTCTGGCTTCAATGTAGTGAAAGTATTAGAGGAGAGGCCAGGCTTGAGGAAAGGGCACCTGTTACAAGGCTATTGCATTAGTTCAGGTGAGAAGTGATGAGGACTTCAGCTAAAGCAATATTTGGGTTGGAGAAGATGGGACAGATTTGGGAGATGTTTAGGAGGTAGACTCAACCATGCTTGGTGACCAATTGTTATAAGAGGCAAGAAATAAGGAGGCATATAGGATTCAGTCATCCAGTCAATAAATATTTATAGTGTACTCACCATGTGCTAGACTGTTCTAGGCTCTGGGGATATAGCAGTGAAAAACATTGATATAAATCTTTGTTCTCATGGAGTTTATATCCTAGTGGAAAAGAGACAGACAGTAAACAAGTAAACAAATAAACTGCATTAGAAATAAAAGAAGGTGATAACATTAGTAATTGTGGCTGGGTTGGGGTGGGGGTGGTCCTACTTTAGAAAGGATAGACAGGGAAGGTCTCTAATGAGGAGGTGACATTTTAGCTAAGACTTAAAGATGAGAAAGAGCCTCACATTGATCCAGAGGAAGATCATTCTAGGAACAGGGACTAGCAAGAACAAATGCTCTGAGGCAGAAAAGAGGTTGGTGTGTTGGAAGAACTGAAGTATTGCTAGAGTAGCTCGGAGTGTAATGACCAAAGGAGAGAGTGGAATTCTTTCAGGTTTTTGTCTTGGGCAATTAGGGATGGGGGCAGGGAATAATAGACAAATAACTTAAAAGAAGGAATAGGCTTTGGGTTGGGGAAGATAATGAGTTAAGTGTCACATCTGGTGACATGTCTGTGAGACATCCAAGTGAAGATATTCAGTAAGTAGTTGGAAATAGTAGGGCTTCAGAAGAGGTTGTGTTGTTGTGTCATTAGCCTGTGGATGGCAGATAAAGTTAAGGAAATGAGGTCAGGGCCAAAGGCAGAACTCTGGGGAAAAGACCTGATATTTAATGGGTGGCAAAGGTAAGGGAATAAGCAAGGTGACTGCAAAAGAAGAGTCAGAAAGCATGTAATTCAGAAGCTAGAGGGGAAAGAGGATGTGAAGAATGAAGGAATAATCAGTATTTAAAATGCAACAGAGAAGTCAAGTAAGAACTGAAAAGTAACCATTGAATTTGGCAATTAGGAGGACAGTGGAGTGGTAGGGTAGGAAATAGATCTGCACGAACTTGAAGAATTTTTGGACAAGCAGATGTAATTTAAAAAATATATATGCCACTTAAAATAGCAAAAATAATAAGATACCTAGGAATGAATTTAAATAAAAGATTTTTAAGACCTTTATGAAGAAAATAATGAAATTTTGCTGGAAGATTTAAAGACCTAAATAATGGAGAGATATTCCAGATTCATGAATAGGAAGATTCAATATTATAAACATGTAAAGATGTCCTAAATTGATCTATAGATTCCAATGTATTTCCATCAAAATTCCAATAGGGTTTTTCACAGAACTTGACAAAACAATTCTAAACTTGGTATGGAAGAGGAATGGACCAAAAATAGCGAAGAAGACAAACAAAATGAGGGAACTGGAACTTCCCCTTTCAGATATCAAGACTTTTTATAAAGCAGCAGTTGAGAGAGTTTAGACTTGGCACAGGAATAGGCAAATGTAATGATGGAACAGAATAGAGAGCCTATAAGATAGAAGTGATGTTGCAGATCAGTGGGGAAAGGATGGACAGTTCTGGGACAGTTGGTTATCCATATAGGAAAAAAATGAAATGATATTGCTACCTCATACCTCACGCAAAAATCAATTCTGGATGGATTAAGGACTTAGATGTACAATGCAAAAAATTTTAACTTTTTAGAAGAAAATATAAGAGAATATTTCTATAACCTCAGTATAGGGAAGGATTTCTTACACAAAACATATAAAGCACAAACCATACAATAAAAGTTTGATATATTTGGGGGCCAGCCCAGTGGCATAGTGGTTGAATTCATGTGCTCTGCTTCAGTGGCCGGAGGTTCGCAGGTTTGGATCCCAGGTGCAGACTTACACCATTCATCAAGCCTTGCTGTGGCGGTGACCCACATAAAAAGTAGAGGAAGGTTGCCACAGATGTTAGCTCAGGGACAATCTTCCTCAAGCAAAAAGAGGAAGATTGGCAACAGATATTAGCTCAGGGCCAAAAGTTTGATATATTTGACTATGTTAAAAAACCAAACTTCTGGGAGTGACGTCAGCATCATGGCAGAGTGAGCTTTCCTGTAAACTCTTCCCCCGATAACATACAACAAAAGGAACAGTCACAGACCAACAACGGACTCCTAGACACTGAAAAGGAAGATCAGAAGGATCTGCCACACATCTGAGAGTGGAACGTGCTGGGCCCTTGGAGGAAGTGGGAACAGGTAAGGAGAATTCCTCTCCCTCCCCATCAGATCAGTGATCCCGGTCCGTGTGGCTCCAAGAAAGGGGGGAGGGGTGGTGCTCTGCGGGGAAACCGTAGCTCTTTGGGCTCTCTCAGCCAGTGGGAAACTCCAACACAGAGGACTCAGATCTGCTACAGGGGTACCATCAACATCTGAGCACCCCAGGAGAGCAGATAACGAGGGGCGAGCAAGAAGCCCCCCACGCAAGGGACCCAGTGGGCAAAAGAGAGAGCCCTCCCTCCTGGCATGCTGGACAATGCAGCTCAGCCAACCAGACCAGACCAAGTGGCTGGCAGATCGCAGCGAGCAGCCAGGGCAGAGCGCAGGGGGCTCAGATTACACAGCCCTTAACCCCCATATGGTGGCGGCAGGTGGAAATTGCAACCAGATAATTCCAGGGTGAGGAAAAACAAAGCCAATACAGGAACCACAATGCAAAGGTACAGGAAATCACCAGACCAGAAGGAAAATGACAAGAACCCAGAAACCAACCCCGAAGACACAGAAATCCCTAACCTAAACGACAGAGATTTCAAAATAGCTATCATAAAAAAACTCAATGAAATACGAGATAACACAGACAAACAATTCAATGAGATTAGGAGTTTCTTCACAAAAGAGATTGAAATCATAAAGAAAAACCAATCAGTACTGATGGAGATGAAGAACACAATGGAGGAGATAAAGAAGAATCTGGAATCTTTAAAGAACAGAGTTGACAATATGGAGGAAAGAAGTAGCATTATAGAGGCTAGAAATACAGATATGCTCCAGATGGAAGAGGAGAGAGAACTAAGACTAAAAAGAAATGAAGAAAGTCTCTGAGAAATATCTGACTCTATTAGGAAATGTAACATAAGAATTATAGGTATTCCTGAGGGAGAAGAGAGGGAAAGAGGAACAGAGAGCCTATTCAAGGAAATAATAGCTGAGAACTTCCCAAATCTGGGAAAGGAGCAGGAAATACCAGTAAGTGAAGCCAATAGGTCGCCTAAATGTGTCAACAGGCAAAGGCCCACTCCACGACACCTAGTGGTAAGGCTGGCTAAAGTCAATGACAAAGAAACAATATTAAGGGCAGCTAGACAAAAATAAAAAATAACATACAAAAGATCTCCCATCAGGCTCTCAGTGGATTTCTCAACAGAAACTTTACAGGCTAGGAGAGACTGGAATGATATATTCAAAATACTGAAAGACAAAAACTTTCAGCCAAGAATACGCTATCCAGCAAAAAAATCCTTCAAATATGATGGAGAAATAGTAACTTTCCCAGATAAACAAAAGCTAAGGGAGTTCATGGCCACGAGACCCCCACTACAAGAAATACTCAAGAAGGCCCTCAGGCCTGAAAAAAAGAAAAGAAAGGGAATACAAAGCTTGGATCAAGGAGAAAAATATGTAGACAAAATCAGAAAAATAGTAGATCTTTACCGGAATAGGTTAGCAACCACTTAAATACCAAAATCAAAGATCAAAGGAAGGAATTCACCAAAAATAAATATAATCTCATCACTGTAAACACTGACCCACAACACAAGATAGAATAAGGTATAACAAGAACGACTTAGAAGGGGAAGAGGAAAGAGATTGAATTGACTTTGTATAAGGAAATAAGAGGCCATCAGATAATGGACTATCTCATACACAAGATTTTTTATACAAACCTCAAGGTAACCACTAAACAACTAATCAAAACAAAATCACATATGATAAACAAAGAGAAAACTAATAGAGTCATAAGACAGAACAACCAAACTGAATTGGCAGTCCAAAACAAATGGGACAAGAAACAAAGGAAACGCAAAAGAACTGGAAAATAAGTGACAAAACAGCAACATTAAGCCCTCATATGTCAATAACTACCCTAAATGTAAATGGATTGAACTCTCCAATCAAAAGATAGAGAGAGGCAGGATGGATTAAAAGCAAGACCCAACAATATGCTGTCTCCAGGAAACACATCTCAGCTCTAAAGACAAACACAGGCTCAGAGTGAAAGGATGGAAGACAATACCCCAAGCTAACGGCAAACAAAAGAAAGCAGGCATTGCCATACTCATATCAGACAAAGTAGACTTCAAGATAAAACAGGTTAAGAGAGACAAAGAAGGGAAATATATAATGATAAAAGGGACACTCCACCAAGAAGACATATCACTTATAAATATATATGCACCCAACATAGGAGCACCAAAGTACATAAAGCAACTATTAACAAAGCTAAAAGGAGACATTAACAACAACGCAATAATAGTAGGGGATCTTAATACCCCACTTACATCAATGGATAGATCACCCAGACAAAAAGTCAATAAAGAAATAGTGGACTTAAATGAAAAACTGGATGAGATGGACCTAGTGGACATACACAGAGCGCTCCATCCAAAAACAGATGACTACACATTATTCTCAAGCGCACATGGAAAATTCTCAAGGATAGACCATATGTTGGGAAACAAAGCAAGCCTCAATAAATTTAAGAAGATTGAAATCACAACAAGCATCTTTTCAGACCATAATGCTATGAAACTGGGAATAAACCACGAAAAAAAAACTGGGAAAGTGACAAAAATGTGGACATTAAACAACATGCTACTGAACAACCAATGGACCATTGATGAAATTAAAGGAGAAATCAAAAACTATCTGGAAACAAATGAAAATGAAAATATGCCATACCAAATCATATGGCATGCAGCAAAAGCGGTCCTGAGAGGGAAACTCATAGCGATACAAGCCCACCTTAACAAACAAGAAAAGGCCCAAATAAACAACCTTAAGTTACTCCTAACAGAACTAGAAAAAGAAGAACAAACAAAGCCCAAAATCAGCAGAAGGAGAGAAATAATAAAAATCAGAGCAGAAATAAATGAAATTGAGACCAAAAAAACAGTAGAAAGGATTAATGAAACAAAGAGTTGGTTCTTTGAGAAGATAAACAAAATTGACAAACCTTTATCCAGACTTACTAAGAAAAAAAGAGAAAAGGCTCAAGTAAATAAAATTAGAAACGAAAGAGGAGAAATTACAACAGATACAAGAGAAATACAAAGGATTGTAAGAGAATACTATGAAAAACTATATGCCAACAAATTGGACAATCTAGAAGAAATGGATAAATTCTTAGACTCATACAACCTTCCAAAACTGAACCAAGAAGAAATGGAGAATCTGAATAGACCAATCACAAGTAAAGAGATTGAAATAGTAATCAAAACCTCCCAAAAAATAAAAGTCCAGGACCAGATGGCTTCTCCAGTGAATTTTACCAAACATTCAAAGAAGATTTAATACCCATCCTTCTCAAACTATTCCAAAAAATAGAGGAAGATGGAACACTTCCTAACTCATTCTATGAGGCCAACATCTCCCTGATGCCAAAGCCAGACAAAGACAATACAAAGAAGGAAAATTACAGGCCAATATTGCTGATGAACATAGATGCAAAAATCCTCAACAAAATATTGGCAACCTGAATACAGCAATACATTAAAAAGATCATACACCATAATCAAGTGGGATTTATACCAGGTACGCAGGGATGGTTCAACATCTGCAAATCAATCAACATGATACACCACATCAACAAAACAAAGAATAAAAACCACGTGGTCATCTCAATAGATCCAGAAAAGGCATTTGACAAGATACAACATCCATTTATGATAAAAACTCTCAACAAAATGGGTATAGAAGGAAAGTACCTCAACATAATAAAGGCTATTTATGACATACCCACAGCCAACATCACACTCAATGGGGAAAGACTGAAAGCCATTCCTCTGAGAGCAGGAATGAGGCAGGGCTGCCCACTCTTACCACTCCTATTCAACATAGTACTGGAGGTTTTGGCCAGAGCAATTAGGCAAGAAAAAGGAATAAAAGGAATCCAAATAGGCAAAGAAGAAGTGAAACTCTCACTATTTGCAGATGACATGATTTTATATATAGAAAACTCTAAAGAATCCATTGGAAAACTATTAGAAATAATAACAACTACAGCAAAGTCGCAGGGTACAAAATCAATCTACAAAAATCACTTGCATTTCTGTATGCTAATAACGAACTAACAGAAAGAGAGCTCAAAAAGATAATACCATTTACAATTGCATCAAAAAGAATAAAATATCTAGTAATAAATCTTACCAAGGAGGTGAAAGACCTATACAATGAAAACTACAAGACATTATTGAAAGAAATCGATGATGACATAAAGAAATGGAAAGACATCCCATGCACATGGATTGGAAGAATAAACATAGTTAAAATGTCTATATTATCTAAAGCAATCTACAGATTCAATGCAATCCCAATCAGAATCCCAATGACATTCTTCAAGGAAATAGAAAAGAGAATACTAAAATTCACATGGGGCAACAAAAGACCCCAAATAGCTAAAGCAATCCTAAGAAAAAAGAACAAAGCTGGAGGCATCACAATCCCTGACTTCAAAACATACTACAAAGCAACAGTAACCACAACAGCATGGTACTGGTACAAAAACAGACACACAGATCAATGGAACAGAATTGAAAGCCAAGAAATAAAACCACACATATACGGACAGCTAATTTTCGACAAAGGAGCTAGAACATACCATGGAGAAAGGAAAGTCTCTTCGATAAATGGTGTTGGGAAAACTGGACAGCCACATGCAAAAGAATGAAAGTGGACCATCTGTTATTGCCATTCACAAAAATTAACTCAAAATGGATCAAAGCCCTGAAAGTGAGACCTGAAACTATAAAACTCATAGAAGAAAATATAGGCAACACACATTGGTCATAAAGGAATCTTTTCAGATGACATGCCCACCCAGACTAGGGAAACTAAAGGAAAAGTAAGCAAGTGGGACTCTATCAGATTAAAGAGCTTCTACAAGACAAACGAAACCAGAATCAAGATGAACAGACAACCAACCAGCTGGGAGAAAATATTTGCAAAACTTATATCTGACAAGGGGTTAATCTCCATAATATATAAAGAACTCACACAACTGAACAACAAAAAAACAAACAACCCGATCAAAAAATGGGCAGAGGAAATGAACAGACTCTTCTCCAAAGAAGATATACAGATGGCCAATAGGCACATTAGTTCAACATCACTAATCATCAGGGAAATGCAAATCAAAACAACACTAAGTTATCACCTCACGCCCATTAGAATGGCTATAATCACCAAGACAAAAAACAACAAATGTTGGAGAGGATGTGGAGAAACAGGAACCCTCATACACAGCTGGTGGGAATGCAAACTGGTGCAGCCTCTATGGAAAACGGTATGGAGATTCCTCAGAGAATTAAAAATAGAGATGCCCTATGATCCAGCTATCCCATTACTGGGAATCTATCCAACGAACCTGAAATCAACAATCCAAAGAGGCTTATGCACCCCTATGTTCATTGCAGCATTATTCACCATAGCCAAGAACTGGTAGCAACCTAAGTGTCCCTTGACTGATGATTGGATCAAGAAGATGTGGTATATATGTACAATGGAATACTACTCAGCCATAAAAAAACACAAAATTGTTCCATTTGCAACAACATGGATGGGGCTAGAGGGTATTATGTTAAGTGAAGTAAGCCAGAAAGAGAAAGAAAAACATTGTATGATCTCACTCATATGTAGAATATAAACCAACACATGGACAGAGAAAACTGTATTGTGGTTACCAGGGGCAATGGGGGTAGGGGGTGGGCACAAGGGGTGAAGGGAGACATATATATGGTGATGGACAAACAAAAATGTACAACCCAAAATTTCACAATTTTATAAACTATTAAAACATCAATAAAAAAATAAGAAAAAAAATGGAAAATAACAACTACAACAACAAAAACTTCTGTTCATCAAAAGACATCATTTAAAAAGGTTACATGGGGGGCCGGCCTGGTGGCGCAGTGGTTAAGTGCGCATGCTCTGCTTCGGTGGCCTGGGGTTCACAGGTTCGGATCCTGGGCATGCACTGACGCACCGCTTGCCAAGCCATGCTGTGGCAACGTCCCATATAAAGTAGAGGAAGATGGGCACGGATGTTAGCCCAGTGCCAATCTTCCTCAGCAAAAAAGAGGAGGATTGGCATTGGATGTTAGCTCAGGGCTGGTCTTCCTCACAAAAAACAAAAAAAAAGGCTACATGGTCTGGCAAAAGATATTTGCAATTTATATAACTGATAAAGGGTAACTATCCTGAATATATGTATATTTAAAACTACTATATATCAGTAAGAAAAAGACAAGCCACCCAATAGAAAATTGACCAAAAGTCATGAACAGACATTTCACAGAAGAGGAAACAGGAATGACCGATAAACAATGAAAAGATGAACTACCTCATTGACAATCAGGGAAATGCAAAGTATGACCACAATGAGATTCATTTTACACCCATGAGACTGACAAATATGAAAACTCTGATAATACCAGTGTTGTCAAGGAGGTTGTGCAATGGAAATCCTGCTCTCAGAAGTATAAATTGGTACAATCACTTTGGATACATTTTTGACATTTAGTAAATCTGAACATGGTTATACTCTATGACTCAGCAATTCTAACCCCAGCTATATACACTAGAAAAATTCCTGCACAAACATAACACAAGATATGTACAAGAATTCAAGAGTGTTCATAGCAGCACCAATCTTAATAGCAAAAAGCTGGAAACAGCTCAAATGTCCTTCAGCAGGACATTTGGCTTAATAAATTGTGGCATAATCATAAAATGGTATTAAAGAGAAAACCACAAGCCCAAAATGGTGTCACTCATGCTAACGCTCATAACACCAAACCTAGATTTAATACCTAACCTAATTGCAATTTCAGCCTCTCCCAGAAATGTAAGTCTTAATCAACCAGTCTGGAATTTTTCCATCAGCATCAATGAAGTAATCTGTCACATAGGCCCTCTCCATCACCCAGAGGAAGAAGAGGCAATCTACACGATAAAACTCTTGCCTTCCCTTCCCTCCAAAAAAGATGTCTGGCCTAAAAATAATCCTTTCTTTTCTTTTGCTAATAGCTCCCTAGCCCCGCCCTTCTTCCTGTAAAAACCTTCTATTTTGTACAACACTTTGGATCCCCCTTCTACTTGCTAGATGGGATGCTGCTTCTTGATTCATAAATGGTTTAATAAAGCCGATTAGATCCTCAAATTTACTTGGTTGAATTTTGTTGTTTAACATTGGGAAACTACACATTGGTGAAAATGAATACCTAGAGTTACAAACATCAACATGGATGAATTCCACAAACATAATGTAGAGAAAGCAAGTTCAGAAAAATTCATACAGTGTGATTCTATGTATGTAAAGTTCAAAAACACAGTTGAAGGGGGCCAGCCCCATGGCCGAGTGGTTAAAGTTACACGTGTTCCGCTTGGGTGGCCTGGGTTTGTGGGTTCAGATCCCAGGCGCGGACCTACTCCACTCATCTCCCATGCTGTGGAGGCATCCCACATACAAAAAATAGAGGATTGGCACAGATGTTAGCTCAGGGCTAATCTTCCTCAAGGGGGAAAAAAGTAGAAGATTGGCAGTGGATCTTAGCTCAGAGCGAATCTTCTTCACAAAAAAATAAAAATAAAAAAATAGGGGCCGGCCTGGTGGCATAGCAGTTAAGTTTGCGTGCTCCGCTTCAGTGGCCAGGGGTTCGCAGGTTTGGATCCCAGGTGCAGACCAGCCGACGTACTGCTCATCAAGCCATGCTGTGGCAGCGTCACACATAAATAAAAGAGGAAGATGGGCACGGATGTTAGCCAAGGGCCAATCTTCCTCAGCAAAAAGAGGAGGACTGGCAATGGATGTTAGCTCAGGGCTAATCTTCCTCACAAAAAATAAAAGTAAAAAAACACAGGTGAGAAAGCAATAAATAAAAGCAAAATTCCTGATAGCTGTTCTATCTTGCAGAGAAGGAGAGGAATGCAATTCAGAAGGGTGTAGAGAGGGCTTCAGAGGCTCTGGTAATGTTGTTTCTCAAGCTGATTGATGGGTACATGGGTGTTCATTTCATTATTCTTTAAATAACACACAGACATATATGATTTTATTATTCTTTGTATATTTATGACAGAGAATTAAATCATAAGAGTATGTGTGTATATACTCTTTTGTATTTGTGATACATTTCATAAAAGTTTTTAAGCTAAAAAAATAGTGATTGGAAGGTGAGAAAGCTAAGCTGTGAAGGAAAGGAGAATAATAGTAATAACCAGAGGGAGAAATGGGATCATCAGAAGAATTTAAAAAGACTTATAAGACAAGAGCATGTTTGTAGGCTTCATTCATTCATTTAACAAACATTTATTGAATACCAGCTATGTACCTGGTACTATGCTGGGCCCTGGGGTACAGAGACATATTTATTCAATTATGTCTTTACTGTTTTAAGAGCTAGAAACCATTAATTCATTTGTTCATTAAATGAATATTCATTGAGTGAGTGAATACTACGTGCCAGGCAGTGATCTAAGTGGTGGGAATACAGCATTAAACAAAATAAAATCCCTCCTTTTGTGGGAGTAGAGAGACAATAAATAAATATATTTAAGGTGGTGATAAGTACTATGAAGAAAACTAAAGTAAGGTAAGGGTATAGACAGAGCTTGTGGGAGGCGAGTTGCTATTTTAGATAGGGTGTTCAGGGAAGGCCTTTCTGAGAAGGTGACATCTGAGCAGAGAACTTAATGAAATGAGGGAGTAAATCATGTGGATATCTGGGGGAAGATCATTCTAGGCAGAAAGAACAGCAAGTACAAGGACTCTGAGACAGTAGAGGTGTTTGGTGTGTTGAGGAACAGCAAGGAGGCCATCGTGTATGGTGCAGCGTAAATAAGGGGAGAGTGGTGGAAGATGGGGTCATAGAGGTTTCCAGGGGTGAGAGTATGTAGCTCCTTGTGGCATGGAAAGCCATTAGAATGTTTTAAGCATGGAGTGTGTGGGAGATCAAAATTGGCCACCCTGAAATATGTCTCTTTACCTTGATTATTTTCTCTGACAGACATTTGACCTCCCCCACTAACTACCTAAAAGAATTTAACTCTGGGTATGGACAGACTGGCAGGGCCCTCGCTAAGCCCATTCTTTTCAAAGTTCTGTTTACCAATATTTACATTTGTAAAGGTATCTCCTTCCATGTAGTGAGAAGAGGAGGGGATGACCTTATCTCTGAAAACTCTTATCAGTACGGAAGGAGAGGACTTAAATCTACATACTCTTGATTACTATAATTCCTGTCTCTCTGGCCACATTCCCTATAGGTGGCCCTACAAAGAATTGTCTGACAAACATTTACATTTCCCTCTCCATGTGAATTGTCTTCTTCCCCTGTGAAATCCTAAACCATTCCCCCCACTCCCAACATCCTCCTTTGTCTTTAGCTGAAGATGGTATTTAAGATGAAAATCGCCGCTATTGTGTTGAGAAACTCAGTTTCCCTGGTTTCTCCCATGTATACATGTTATTAAACTTGGTATTATTTTCTCCTGCTAACCTGTCTTGTTAATTATTTGGCCAGCCATAAGAACCTTAAGGGAAAGGGCAGAGGAGGATTCTCCCTCTTCCCTGACAAGTGACATGACTTTATTTACATTTTTAAAAGGATCACTTAGGCTTTGTGGTAAATACTAGGGAGCAATGGTGGAAGCAGGGATACTAGTTAGTAGGATATTGTAGTAATCAGGCAAGAGATAGTAATGGCTTGGATGAGGTTGGTAGTAATGGAGATAGAGAGAAGTGGTTAGAGTAGGGATTCTGAAGATAATTCTGAAGGTAAAGCCAACAGGATTTGCTGATGGATTGGATGTGAGGCATAAGACAAAGAGAGGACTCAGGATTGACTCCCAGGCCTGAAAGAGGGGAAGGTTAGAGATGCTATTTAATGAAATGGAGAACATGGAGGGAAAAGAATGTTTGGAGGGGAAAATAAAGAGTTCCGTTTTTGACATGTTAGATGAAGGTGCCATTTGACATCCAAGTGGAGATGTTGAATAAGTAATTGGCTATATGAGTTTGGAGCTGAAGGGGAGTGGTTGGGGCTCGAGATATGAATTTGGGAATCATCACCATGTAGATGGTGTTTAAAGCCATGCAATTAGGTGAGACCACCCAAGAATTGAGTACGAAGAAGGGAAGAGGTTAAAGGACTGAGTCCTGGGGTACTCCAACAATTATAGAGGCCAGGAAGATGCAGAGGACTCATTAAAGGAGGCTGAGAAGGAACAGACTCTGAAGTAAGGAGAAAATCAGCAGATGGGAGTACAGTTCCCAGAGGCCAAGTAAAAAGAATTTCAAAAAGGCAGTCATAATCGACTATGTGAAATGCTGCTGAGAAGTGCAGAAGGATGATGCCTGAGAACTGAGGGAAAATTGATTTGGCAAAATGAAGGCAATTGGATTATTGACAAGAACAGTTTCAGTGGAGTTGTGGTAGTGAAAGCCTAGTTACAGTTGGTGTAAGAGAGAATGAGAGGTGAGAAGTAGAGACAGTGAGTATAGACATGTGAGGAGCTTTACCATTAAGGGGAACAGAGAAAAGAGGCAGTATCTCAAGGGGGATGTGAGGGTCTAAAGATTGTATGTGCACATATGTGTATGTGCATGTGTGTGTGGGGAGATATACTTTAGATGCTGACATTTAAGACAAAATTCTTATGTCCAAGTAGTCCTCAGCCTAGGAATGGAAAGATGTTAAGTAAATAAAATCTACAACCTAATAGGTTAATCTAGTGAAATGGATAAAATAGATACTTTGGTAGCAGAGAGGGATCATCTAACACTGCTTGGGGAAGTTAGAAAGACTTTAAACGGCAAGTAACCATTGCACCGATATTTGAAAGAGAAAAAGAGTTATTTAATTGTACAAATCAGGGAAGGCATTCCAGAGAAAGCCACATATCCACACGCATGGATGCCTAAGAACATATTTCATGGTGAATTTGCAGGTGATTTGGAATACCTAAGATAATGGTGGAAAATGCATCTGGAAAGGAGATAGGAGCCAAATCTTGATGGTTACCATATGCCATTCCATGAAGAATGGACTATGTCCTGAAATTGATGGGTTTTATGTAGGAAAGTAACATGATGACATTTGTGTGGCTATAAGTAACAGACAACTTGATTTAAACAAGTAGGGATTTGTTATTCTCACATAAGAAGTCTGGGGATAGGTAGTTGCTGGTATTGGTTCAATGGCTTAGCAATGGCATTAAGAATTCAATCTCTATCTTTACGTTCAACCCTCCTTGGCATGTTGGCTTTTTGCACTCATGCTTGTTACCTCATGGTCACAGGATGGCAGCTTCAGCTCCAGTAATCATATTCATGTTTGGGAAAGGAAAAATGGAGACAGTAGTGACACCAGCTATGGCTGTCCCTTATATCATGAAAGCAGAAGCTTTCTCCAATTATCAACACACTTCCCTTGATCTCCTGGCCAATACTGGATTAAATGGCAATTTGCAGCTTAGGAAGGCTGCATAGGTGGGAATCTGACAAGGGCAAACAGATTTAGACCAAGCATGATTCATTGCCTGGAGTTGGGCATATTTCTTCCGTGCACATATCTGAGTTCTCTTAGCAAGTAAGTCAGGGACATCAGTTAGAAAATTATTGTAATAATTCAGAAGAAAAACAATGAATGAGGA
Organism: Diceros bicornis minor; assembly: GCF_020826845.1. NCBI lineage: Eukaryota > Metazoa > Chordata > Mammalia > Perissodactyla > Rhinocerotidae > Diceros > Diceros bicornis. Next base: position 64,743,334 of record NC_080781.1, read on the forward strand.
TAAAGGACAAAGGAAACAGTTTTGCTAGATCTTTATGAATATTGGTAACCAAATGAAGAGGGGAAATGTGGAGAAGGTAGAAAAGGACTCCAATATTTATATCTTAGGAGATGATTATGCCGTTAACCAAGACAGGGAACTCCAAGAGCAAAACAGATTTGTTGGATGTAGTAGAGGGATATAGTAAGGTATTTTTCTTCTACTTTATGAAATAAAAGTTTGTTTTACTTAGTTAAATTTTTGTAATAGATAATACATATTTTATCAAAAAGGAGGTCATACTATACATATTATTCTGCAACTTTCTTTTTACACAATATATTATGAATATCTCTCTCTCTACACACACACACACACAAACATACACACACACTCCTCATCCTTTTTTTTTCCTCCCCAAAGCCCCAGTACATAGTTGTATATATTCTAGTTGTAAGTCCTTCTAGTTTTATGTGAGCTGCTGCCACAGCACGGCTACTGACAGACAAATGGTCTGGTTCCATGCCTGAAAACCAAACCTGGGCTACCGAAGTGGAGGGCACCAAACTTTAACTGCTAGGCCATCAGCCTGGCTCATCTCATTCTTTTTTAATTGAAATTTTATTGAGATAATTGTAAGAAATAATAGAGATCCATTGTACCCTTTTCCCAGTTTCTCCCAATGGCAACATTTTGCAAAACTATAGTATAATATCACAACCAGGATATTGACAGTGATACAATTTACCGATCTTTATTCGGATTTCCCCAGTTTGCCTCATTATTGTTATTATTTTTTTTTAGTGAGGAAGATTGGCCCTGAGCTAACACCTGTTGCCAATCCTCCTCCTTTTGCTTGAGGAAGAGTTGCCCTGAGCTAACATCTGTGCCCATCTTCCTCCATTTTATATGTGGGATGCTGCCACAGCATTGCTTGATGAGTGGTATAGGTCCATGCCTGGGACCCCAACCTGCGAACCTGGGCTGCCGAAGTGGAGCATGCTGAACTTAATGACTATGCCACAGGGCCGGCCTCATGCCTCATTATTTTTTAACATCCTATTGATGGACATTGAACTTTCCAATTTTTGCTCTTAACAGTGCTTGAGTCATCCTGGACTCTATTCAGTTCTATTTAATCTTTTTGTTTGTTTCTGAACCACTGTAAAATTGTTCAATTACTATGCATTTAATTATATCTGGTGGGTCAAATGACTTTATTACTCATCCTTTAATGTATTTTCTTTGGCTATGTCAGGGAGGGGGAAATTGCCCCCTTCTACCCTTCTTGTGTTCTTATGGCTGGACTAATAATAAAATTGACACAAGACCAGATTAACAGGAGAAAAACCCAGTTTAATACACAGGTATTGGAGATCATAGAGAAATGATGCTCGGAGAGTGAACAAAGCAGGCAGTATGTATATCTTTTGCACAAAGAAAGAATAAATTTGTGAGGAATGACAGGACAAAGAAACTTAGGTTTGGAGTACATAATAAGAGAGGAATTTAAACAGAGTTTAGGCTTCAGGTAGTAAATTAACAAGGTTTGTTTATGCAGGCATCTCAGCCCTGAATCCCCTAGCTCTGGTAATAAGGATGCGGGGAGAGCACCTTTCACATGGGAGATTTATTTCCCGCTTTCAGGGGGAACAAAGACAGGAGGGCCAAAATGCCTTTTTTTGCATTGGCTACTTCTCAAGTAACTTTTTTTTTCTTTGTTTATTTATTTATTTATTTATTTATTTATTTATTTATTTATTTATTTTTATAATTTTATTTATTTATTTTTTCCTCCCAAAGCCCCAGTAGATAGTTGTATGTCATAGCTGCACATCCTTCTAGTTGCTGTATATGGGACGCGGCCTCAGCATGGCCGGAGAAGCGGTGTGTTGGTGCACGCCCGAGATCCGAACCTGGGCCACCAGCAGCGGAGCGCATGCACTTAAGCCACGGGGCCGGCCCTCAAGTAACTTTAATTCAAAGTAATCAATATGACATTGAGGGATATTTTGCGGCGGCCTGCCCTGGGCCCCAACAGTTACCATGATAGATAGCCTCCAATGGTCCCCACCTCCTGGTGTTCATGCCTTTGTATAATCCCCTCCTCTTGAGTGTGGGCTGGATCTAGTGACTTAACAAATAGAATACAGCAAAGGTGATGGGATGTTGCTTCCAAGACTAAGTTACAAAAGACCATGACTTCCATCTTGCTGGTACTCTCTTGCTTGCTCACTCTGAGGAAACCACCTGCCATGTTGTGAGCTGCCCTGTGGAGAGGCCAAAATGACAAGTAACTGAGACCCTCAGTCCAGTGGTCCACAAGGAGCTGAATCCTGCTAACAACCACAGAGTGAACGCAAAAGCAGACCTTGCTCCAGTTGCACCTTGAGTTGAATGCAGGGAAGCAGTGCCCAGTTTCCTGACCCATAGGAATAGAGAGATAATAAATGTATGGTTTTGTTTTAACTTTTTATTTTGAGATAACTATAGATTCACAGATACTTGTTAAAAAAAATAATACAGAGATCCCAATACCCTTCACCCAGTTTCCCCCAGTGGTAACATCTTACGTAACTATAGTACACCATACAACCAGGATTTGACATGGATACAATCCACAGACCTTATTCAGATCTCACCAGCTTTATGTACTCTCATTTGTGTGTGCATGTGTGTTTGTGTTTAGTTCTATGCAATTTTATCACATGTGTAGATTTGTGCAACCACCACCGCAGTCAAAACACAGAGCAGTTCCATCACAGGATGGCTCGTACTACCCTTTTATAGCTTCTGAACATAGGATTCTAGGTTGGCAGGGTTTTTTTTTTCTTCCAGTACCTGTTCTTTAAAGATGTTGCTCCACCGACTTCTGGTTTGCACTGTTTCTGACAAGAAATCCGTTGTCCTTCTTGTCTTTATTCCTCTGTACATAACATATCTTTTATCCTCTGGCTGCTTTTATGGTTTTCTCTTTATCAATGGTTGTGCGTTTTTAATTGTGGTAAATATATATACATAAAATTTGCCATTTTAACCCTTTTTAAGTGTACAATTCACTGGCATTAATCACGTTCACAATGTTGTGCAACCATCATCACTATTTCTAATACCCTTCGTTACCTCAAACAGAAATTCTGTATCCATTAACCAATAACTACTCATTCCCCCTACCCTCACGCCCTAGTAACCCCCATTCTACTTTCTGTCTTTGTGAATTTGACTACTTTAAGTACCTCATATTAGTGGAATCGTACAGTATTTGTCCGTTCGTGACTGGCTTCTTTCACTTAGCATAATGTCTTCAAGGTTCATCCATGTTGTAGGATATGTCAGAACTTCATTCCTTTTTATGGCTGAAACACTTTGTGTATATACCACATATTATTTACCCATTCATCTGTTGATGGACACTTGGTTTGCTTGCACCTTTTGACTATGTGAATAATGCTGCTGTGATTTTTGTGTAGAAGTATCTATTTGAGTCCCTGTTTTCAATTCATTTGGGTGTATACCTAGGTGTGGAGTTGCTGGATAATATAATAATTCTATGCTTAACTTTTTAAGGAACTGCCAAACTGTTTTCTACAGTAGCCTCACCATTTTACATTCCCACCAGCAATACATGAGGGTTCTAATTTCTCCACATTCTTGCCAACACTTGTTATTTTCTGTTTTTGTTTTATTTTGTTTACAATAGCCTTCCTAATAGATGTGAAGTGGTATCTCATTGTGGTTTAGATTTGCATTTCTCACATGGGTAATGATGTTGAGCATCATTTCATGTGCTTGTTAGCCATTTATATATCTTCTTTGGAGAAATGTCTATTCAAGTCCTTTACTCATTTTTGGATTGTTTTCTTTGTTGTTGAATTGTAGGAGTTCTTTATATTATTCTGGATATTAATCCCTTTTCAGGTATATGATTTGTAAATATTTTCTCCCATTCTGTGAGTTTTCTTTTCACTCTCTTGATAGTGTCCTTTGATGCACAAAAGTCTTCAATTTTTATGAAGTCCAATTTATCTATCTTTCTTTTGTTATCTGTGCTTTTGGTGTCAAATCCAAGAAATCACTGCCAAAGCCAATGTCATGAAGATTTTCCCCTATATTTTCTTCTAAGAGTCTTATCGTTTTAGCTCTTATATTTAGGTCTTTGATTCATTTTGAGTTAATTTTTGTATATGGTGTAAGGTAAGAGTCTAACTTCATCATTTTGCATGTGGATATCCAGTGGTTCTAACACCACTCCTTAAAGAGACTGTCCTTTCCCAATGAATGGTCTTGACATCCTTATCAAAAATCAACTGACTATATCAGCACGCTCCACTTCGGCGGCCCAGTTTCGGTTTCCGGGCGCAGAAGCATACCACTTGTCTGATAGTGGCTGTGCTGCAGCTCACATAAAAAAAAAAAGAGGAAGATTGACAACAGATGTTAGCTCATGGCGAATCTTACTTAGCAGAAAAAAAAAATCAACTGACCACATATGCGAGGGTTTATTTCTGGGCTCTCTATTCTGTTCCATTGGTCTATGTCTGTACTTATGCCAGTACCACAGTGTTTTGATTACTGTAGCTTTGTAGTAAATTTTGAAATCAGGAAGTGTGAGACCTCCAGCTTCATTCTTCTTTTTCAAGACTATTTTGGCTCTTTGGGGTCCCTTGAAATTCCAAATGAATTTTAGGATGTGTTTTTCTATTTCTGCAAAATCTCATTTTGACAGAGATTAAATTGAATTTGTAGATGCTTTGGGGAGTATTGTCATCTTAACAATATTAAGTCTTCTAATCCATGAACATAAGATGTTTTTCCATTTATTTAGGTCTTCTTTAATTTCTTCCAACAATGTTTTGTAATTTTCAGTGTACAAGTCTTGCTCCTCCTTGGTTAAGTCTATTCCTATGTATTTTATTCTTTTTGATGCTATTGTACATGGAATTATTTTCTTTATTTCCTTTTCAGATTGTTCATTGCTAGTATATAGAAATACAACTAATTTTCACGTGTTGATTTTGTATCCTGCAACTTTGCTGAACTTGTTTATGAGATTTTTATTATTTAGTTTATTTGAATTTGTTTATTAGATTTTTTTTGGTGTGGATTCTTTAGGGTTTTCTATGTACAAAATCATCTTACCTGTGAATAGAGATAGTTTTATTTCTTCCTTTCCACTTTGAATGCCTTTTACTTCTTTTTCTTGCCTAATTGCTCTGGCTAGAATTCCTTTTTTTTTTTTTTTTTCTTTTTAATTTTTTGTTTATTGCAGTAACATTGGTTTATAACATTGTAAAAATTTCAGGTGTACATCCAATACTATGTTAAATAGAATTGGTGTGAGTGGATGTCCTTGCCTTGTTCCTCATATTAGGGGAAAAGCTTTTAGTCTTTTGCCATTGAGTATGATATTAGTGGTGGGTGTTTCACATATTTCCTTTTTCACGTTGAGTAAGTTCCCTTCTATTCCTGGTTTATTGAATGTTTTTATCATGAAAAGGTGTTAGAGCTTGTCAAATGCTTTTTTTTTCCCATTAATTGAGATGATGATGTGTTTTTTTCCCCCTTTATTCTATTACTGTGGTGTTTTACATTGATTGATTTTCATAGGTTGTACCACTCTTTCATTCCTGGGATAAATCTCACTTGGTTGTGGTGCATAATCATTTTAATATGCTGCCAAATTTGGTTTGCTAGTATTTTGTTGAGTTTTCTGCATTTATCATCATAAGGGATATTAGTCTGCAGTTTTCTTTTCTTGTAATGTCTTTGTCTGGCTTTCATATCAGAGTAATGCTGGCCTTGTAGAATGAGTTAGGAAGTGTGCCCTACTCTTAAATTTTTTGGAAGAGTTTAAGAAGGGTTGGTGTTAATTCTTCTTTAACTGTTTGGTAGAATTCACCAGTGAAGCCATATGGCCCTGGGCTCTTCTTTGTTGGCAAATGTTTTTTGTTGTTGTTGTTTTTGTTGTTGTTTTGTGAGGAAAATTAGCCCTGAGCTAACATCTGTTGCCAATTCTCCTCTTTTTTGCTGAGGAAGATTGGCTCTGAGCTAACATCTGTGCCCATCTCCCTCTACTTTATATGGGATGCTGCCATGGCATGGCTTGATGAGCGGTACATACGGCCACACCTGGGGTCCAAACCTGCGAACCCCAGGCTGCCAAAGCGGAGCACACGAACTTAACCACTATGCCACTGGGCCTGCCCCTGTTGGCAAGTTTTTGATTACTGATTCAATCTCCTTACTTGTTTAGTCAGATTTTCTATTTTATCTTGACGCAATTTTGGTAGTTTGTGTGTTTCTAGGAATTTGTCTATTTCCTTTGATTTGTTGGCATACGGTTGTTCATAGTAGTCTCTTATAACCCTTTTTATTTCTGTCAAGTCTACAGTAATGTCCCCTCTTTCATTTCTGATTTTAGTCATTTGAATCTTCTCTCTTTTTTTTTTAGTCATTCTAGCTAAAGGTTTGTCAATTTTTGTTGATCTTTTCAAAAAACCAACTTTTGGTTTCATTGAATCTCTGTATTGTTTTTCTGTTCTCTATTTTGTTTACCTCTTCTCTAATCTTTATTATTTCCTTCCTTCTGTTATCTTTGGGTTTAGTTTGCTCTTCTTTGTGGTGTAGTTTTCTTCATGTTTCTTGTGCTTGGAGTGGAGTTCATTGGGATTCTTGGATCTGTGGGTTTATAGTTTTCATGAAGTTTGGAAATTTTTTGGCCAATTTTTTATCAAATATTTTTTCTGTCCACCTTCTTCCTTCAGGGATTCTAATTACACGTATAGAAGGCTGCTTGGAGTTGCCCCACAGCTCACTGATGCTCTGTTCATTTTTCCAGTCTTTTTTTCTCTGTGTTTCACTCAGATAGTTTCTATTATCATCCCTTCAAGTTCACTAATCTTTTTCTTCTGCAGTATCTAATCTGCTGTTAATCCCATCTCATGTATTTTTCATTTTAGATATTATTTTTTTATCTCTAGAAGTTTGATTTGTACTCTTTTTTATCTTCTATGTCTCTAAACATACTCAAAGTTTTCTCTACCATCTTGAATATAGTTATAATAACTTTTATTTTCCTTGTCCACTAACTTTATCACCTGTGCCATTTCTGGGTCTGTTTCTATTGATTGATTTTCCTTCTCATTATGGGTCATATTTTCCTGCTTCTTTGCATGCCTGTTAATTTTTTATTGGATGCCAGAGACTGTGAATTTTACCTTGTTGGGTGCTGGATCCTTTTGTACTGCTATAAATGTGCTTAAGCTTTGTTCTAGGAAGGTAAGTTACCTGGAAACAGTTGGATCTTTTTGAGGCTTGCTTTTCAGCTCTTTTTTAATTTTTTTTTTTAAACTGAAATCAAAGCAGTCTTTTAGTCTTGGGATAATTTTGCTCCACTCCTGAGGCAAAACCCTTCTCATTATTCTACCCAGTGCCTTGTGAATTATGAAGTTTTCCCACTCAGGCTGGTGGAGTCTGGTCCTTGTGTGAGCTTTGAGTATTTTTCCCCTCTAATCCGCTCAGGTGGTTCTTCCCAGCTTTAGGTAGTTTCTTTACATGCATTCACTAACCAGTACTCAGCTGAAGACTCAAGGGGGATCCTCTGCAGATCTCCAGAGCTTTCTCTCTGTGCAGTTCTCTTCTCTCCAGTGCTCTGTCCTGTAAACTTTAGCTCCCTTGGCCTCCCTGGCCTCCCGACTCTATCTTCTCAGCTCAGAGAGACTGCTAGGCTCTGCCTGGGTTCTATCTCTCTGCACTGTGGCCTAGAAACTCTCTCCAGACAGTATACTAGAGCAACCATAAGACTCATATTGTTTGTTTCTCCTCTCTCTGTGATCCTTATCATGTGCTGCCTGATGTCCAGTCTGAAAACTGTTGTTTTACATAGTTTATCCATTTGTTGTTGTTTCAGGCAGGAGGGTAAATTATTCAATCTTGGCCACAAGTGGAAGTCCCCTCCGGCTTTTGGTGAAACTCAGGTTTAAAATTTCAGAAGTCATATTTTTCTGGGCAATGAAGAAGCCCAGGATGTGGCTCTGAAAGTGGAAACTGAAATGGAATGGAGAACAAATTTCCTGCAGTAAAGACAGAATAGGAAATGAAAGACTAGATTGTTAAATGAATCATTCACATGGATGTTGAATAGGCAAACTAGGTGGGGGTGGAACTGGCATTACAGACAGAGGGATGAGAATGGTAAAGGGTCTGGAGGAATAAATTAGCAGTGGCTTTAGAGAACTGTAAAGTATTTCTTATAGTTGGAATATAAAGTGCCTAAGAAGCCACATCAGGAAATAAAGTAGACTGGTGACTATATTCAAGATGTGCTCTTGGGCATACTAAGGAATTTGGATATTTTCTTGAAGGCAATTGAGAAAGTTAAGAAATTGGGAAGCCAGGGAGTCAGATGGTCATCCAGATTAATTCTGGAGTCTTCCAGCTGATGACAGGACATGGAGCAGAAAGGAAAACTGAAAGCTAGATTCAAAAATTCTTACTGAATAAGGAGGCTGGGATGATAGTTTTAAGGTTGTGTAGGCAGTTATAAATCCAGATGCCATGAGCCTCAAAAGAACAGAAATTGTTTACCCATGAGAGGTGGATATGGCAATAGGGAGCAAGGAGAAAGCTTCTTTTATTCCCCCCTCCCTCCTTGTCTTTGTGGTAGTCAGAGTGTGAGAGAAGAAGCAGTCTCCTGGAGAGGACTGCAGGAAAGCAGGAGCCTCAGGAGAGAGGCCCAGTTCAGTTAAGGCAAGGGCTGGAAGGGAAAGTTCAGTGAAGAAAGCCAGCGTGTAGAGTAGTTTATTTCTCATGAAACAGGAGGCCCAGAGGGCATAGTGGAAAGGGGTCTGTGAAAAGCAAACAGTGGGAAAAACAGAATGGGGGTGTATGTGGAGGAAACAGAGCGTCTGCACCTCTAGTATTAGTTTTCACCTCCTTTCTAGTCTTGTGAAGATGGCTACACCTCCTCCATTGTAATTTTTTTAAATGCCTTTCTTAATGTGCTCCATTACTACTAATTTTTGTTTCACTTGAACATATTTCTAACTCTTACTTGGCTCTCTGTTTAAAATTCATATGATCAGATTGGGACGTCTCCAAGTAAATCCTCTCTCTAGCCCTTATAAAATATGCTCTCTCTACAGCTAAAACCCTGTCATTCCAATATCTTAAGTCATGGTCCAAAAGGCCAAATTTTTTCTTTGACACTATCAAATAGCTGTGCATTCACCACTGCTCATATCCTCCCTGCTCTTCTCAAACTTCTGCTTTCTGTTGGATGAAGGAATGCAAATGCCCCTCATGCTCCCAAGGTCTCCAGCTTTTGCCCAGGCATCATTCTGTAGAAGAGCTTTGCAAGTGACTTGTCAAAGTGCTATTGAACCCTGGGTGAGGCACCAGGAACAGATAGAGGCAAGAAAGTTTGATAGATTCTATGACGTACTCCAGATTCACAGTTTGGGAAGACAGCATCTCATTCCCTTTCAACATTACTTTAGATCCAGTATTTAATTTTTGTGTACATAATGTATAGTACAGAAATTAAAATCTACCAAAAAATATATGGCAAAGGGTAAGTTTCTAGCCAGCCCTGATGGTATAGTGGTTAAAGTTTGGCGTTCTCACCGCTTCGGTGGCTCAGGTTCGTTTCCTGGTCGCAGAACCACCTCACCCGTCTGTCAGTTGCCATGCGGTGGCAGTGGCTTGCATAGAACTAGAAGGACTTACAACTAGAATATACAACCGTGCACTGGGGCTTTGGGGAGGGGAAAAAAAGAGGAAAACTGGCAACATATGTTAGATCAGGGCGAATCTTTCCCTGCAAAAAATAAAAAAGACAGAAAGTTTCCCTTCCTCTCTATCCTCCAATTCATTTCCCCTCCCTAGAGGCAACCACAGTTATCAGTTTCCTGTATATTCTTTCAGAAATATTCTATACATTTATCAACATATATCTATATGTTCCTTTAAAAAAACACAAATTGTAGCACTATATGCCCACTGTTTTGCACGTTGCTTTTTCATTTAGCAGTATATCTGGAGATCTTTCCAAGTCAGTCTATATAGAGCTGCTAATTGTTTTTGTGACTGTATAGTATTACATTGCTAGTTGTACCATAGCTTAAGCAATTTCCTACTGGTGGACTTTTAGATTACTTCTAATTTTTTGCTCTTGCAAACAATGTTTCAGTGAACATTTTTGTATATGTGTCATTTCAAACATATATTTATAGAATATATAGAGAATATATATATATAGACTATATATAGAATAAATAAATATAGAATACATCCCTTGAAGTGGAATTTCTAGATCAAAGACTATGGCACTATCACTTTTGTTTGGCCATGAGGAGGTTCTATCCAGTGATCTCTTGAACACCATGGCAGCAATCCATCCGCTTCCACAGAGTCTTTGCTACGGCTGCCAAGGGCAACTGTTTCTATTTCTTTTTGTTTCCACTTACAGAATCCTCCCTCTTCTTCTGTGGAGTATGTGATAAAACATCTTGTCTAGTGGGCCTGTATAAATCCTGCATCCTTCATGGAGAATGCTTTGTATCTGTGGTGTAATGTGGCTGGTTCAACTTGTTTTTTCTTTTCACTTTCTTCTACTTATCATCATAACTTTGGTTATGGAAACCCTCTGATGACCTCCTGGCATTCTCCTTCCCCTTTTACTCTTTTTCCTACATCTCTTTCCCCTCCTCCTTCTTATTCTCCTTTCCCTTCTTTTTCTTCTCCTCCTCTCTCCTCTTCCCCAAATCCTTTGATCTGTACCTCAAGGGGGAAGATCAACTTCACTAAATACTTACTGAGAGTTGTCACTGCCTCTGATAGGAAGGAAAACATTCTGAAGGTCCCAGGAAAGGTTCCCCAGTGTCAGGAACAATGTACTAGGGTTGTCAAGTGAACCACCATATTATTGGTTGGTTGGTTGATGCCAGACTGCTGTTAATTGCATAAAAAAGAAAGTAAAAATGATTGAGCATAAAAATGAGAGTGGTCAAAGTATAAATATCTATGAGTCCATACTGATATAAATAAGTGATTGAATAAATAGATAAATAAATGAGAGGGAAGAGACAAATCTCCCATGCAGAAAAATTCCACATAATTTATGTAGATACTCTCCCCTCAAGGAGGGGGAGCATACTGCTCCACTCTTTAGGTGTGGGCTGCACACAGTAACATCTTTCCAAAGAGTACAGTGTGAAAAGAGGGGAGAAAAGAGTAACTTTGTAGTGGAGAAATCTGACAAACACTACCTCAGTCAGGTGATCAAGAGCAACATCAACAGTGAAAAGTCATGTTGATAATATGTATCATAGTTATAAGGCAATGAAAATAGCACTTTACCTCTGTGGGCTTCTTCCCCAAAACCCATAATCCCAATCTAACCATGAGGATAATGTCAGAAAAATCCCAATTGAGGGACATTCTACAAAATACCTGACCAGCACTCCTGAAAACTGTGAAGGTCATCAAAAACAAGGAAAGTCTGAGAAATCATCTCAGCCAAGAAGAGCCAAAGAAGACATGACGTCTATATGTAATGTGGTGTCCTGCATGGGATGCCGGAACAGAAAAAGAACACTAGGTAAAAACTAAGGAAGTCTGGGGGCCAGCCTGGTGGTGGAAGTGGTTGAGTGCGCGTGCTCCGCTTCGGTGGCCAGGAGTTCGCAGGTTCGGATCCTGGGCGCGCACCAGCGCACTGCTTGTTGGGACATGCTGTGGCGGCGTCCCATATAAAGTAGAGGAAGGTGGACACAGATGTTAGCTCAGGGCCAATCTTCCTCAAGAAAAAAAAGGGGGGGGAGGATTGTCATTGGATGTTAGCTCAAGGCTAGTTCTCCTCATAAAAAAAACAAAACAAAACAAAAATAAACTAAGGAAGTCTGAATAAAGTATGGACTTTGGTTAATAATGATGTATCAATATTGGTTCATTAATTATAACAAATGTGCCATACTAATGTAAGATGTTAATAATAGGGTAAACTGGATGTCAGGTATATGGGAACTCTCTGTACTATCTTTTCAGTTTTTCTGCAAATATAAAACTGCTCTAAAAAATAAAGGTTATCTATGGAGACAATAAAAAGATCAGTGGTTGCCAGAAGTTCGGGAGGAGGAAGAAGGAGGAAGGTTGAATAGGTGGAACACAGAGGGTTTTTAGTACAGTGAAACTATACTGTATGATACTTTAATGGTGGATAAATGATACATTTGTTAAGGCCCATAGAATGTGCAACACAAAGGGTGAACCCTAACATAAACTATAGATTATTAGACTATACTAATGTATCAATATTGGTTCACTAGTTGTAACAAATGTCCCACACAACTGCAAGATGTTCATAATTGGGAAAACTGTGCATGCAGGGGTGGGAGTGGTTGGGGGTGGAGACGGCAGGTTGAGTATATGAAACTCTACGTAATATCTGCTCAATTATTCTGTACATCTAAAACTGTACTAAAAAATTAAGTCTACTAAAATAAATGGACAAAGAACTTGAACAGACATTTCTCCAAAGAAGATATACAAATAGCCAACAAACACCTAAAAGGGTGTTCAATATCACTAGTCTTTACAGAAATGCCAATAAAACCCACAATGAGATATAGCTTTACACCTACTAGGATGGCTATAATTTTTTTTTAAAAAGGAAAATAATAGCTGTTGGTGAGAATGTGGGGAAATTGGAACCCTTGTGCATTGCTGGTGGGAATGTAAGACAGTGCAACCACTGTGGAAAACAGTTTGACAGTGCCTAAAAAAGTTTTAAAAAAATTGAATTACTATATGATCCAGCAATTCCACTCCTAGGTATATACCCAAAAGAATTGAAAACAAGTATTCAAATCAAAACTTGTACACAGGGGCCGGCCCGGTGGCACAAGAGGTTAAGTGCGCGGGCTCCGCTGTGGCGGCCTGGGGTTCGCCAGTTCGGATCCTGGGTGTGCACTGACGCACCACTTGGCAAGCCATGCTGTGGTGGCGTCCCATATAAAGTAGAGGAAGATGGGCATGGATGTTATCCCATGGCCAGTCTTCCTCAGCAAAAAAAAGAGGAGGATTGGCAGATGTTAGCTCAGGGCCGATCTTCCTCACACACACACAAAAAACTTGTAGACAAATGTTCATAGCAGCACTATTCACAATAGCCAAAAAGTGGAAACAACCCAAATGTCCATCAATGGATGAGTGGATAAATAAACTGTGGTATATCCATACAATGAAATTTTACTCAACCATAAAAAGGAATTAACTACTGATACATGGTACAATATGGATGAACCTCAAAAACATTATGCTCTGTGAAAAAACACAGACACAAAATGTCACATATTGTATGATTCCATTTTTATTAAATATCCAGAATAGATAAATACATAGAGACGGAAAGCAGATTAGTGATTGCAAGGGGCTGGGGGGGAGGGAGGAATGGGAAGTGACTACTTAATGGGTGGGGGTTTTCCATTGGGGTGATGAAAATGTTTTGGAACTAGATAGAGGTTATGTGAATATACAACATTGAATATACTATATGCCACTGAATTGTGCACTTTAAAATGGTTAACTTTATGTTATGTCAATTTTACCTCAATTAACAAAAGGGAGTGTACAAAGTGCATAGAGGAACCACTAACTGCTTTAGGAGTCCAGAAGATAGGAGGATGGGAAGATCTAAAGAAATTTTGATAGAAATGATGTTTGAATTGAGTTGAGTCAATAAATTTATGAATCAATTATCAAACATTTATTGTGTGCATACTAAACACCAGGCACTAGAGCAGGCATTGAGGAGATTATACATGTATGAATTCAGATCTCATTTGCCCCTCAGAGAGCTCTGGGGGAGACAGATACCATAATAGGCAATTGCAGTGCTTTGTGGTAAGCACAGTGATAGATGTATGCAAAAGGTATTGTGGAAATAAGGAGGAGAGTCACCCATCACAGCCTGGGTTGTTTGAAAGAACGAGCAGGAAGTGGCCAAGTGAAGATGGGGAAGAAAGTTCATTGGAGTAAGAGGGAACAGCACAAGCAAAGGCATGGAGCCAAGAGATAAAAGATGTGTGCGTGTGTGTGTGCGCGCACGCGCAAGTGGGAGCATAGGGAGTAATTGCAAGTGGTTTCATGTTGTAATAGCAAAAATTTTCAAAATAGGAAGCGGCAAGTAATGAGGTTTAAACCAAGTGAATGACGGTCAGGCTTATGTTTTAGATAAATCGTTCTGTTAACGGTGTGGAGGCTAGGATTGGAAAGGGACAAGACCAGAGGCAGGGTGACTAATTAGGAGGCTGTTGCAGAAATCCAGATGAAAAATTATCCGGGCCTGAACCAGGGAAGTGGTAACTGGGATAAAGGGGAAGGGTCAGAATCAAGAAATGCTTAGCAGATAAAATTAACAGGACTCGAGGATTGATTGGATGTTGGTGGTGAGGGAGAGTCAAGGATTACTCCAGGTTCCTGTTTTGTGTGATGGGGTGGGTATTCGTCAGAGATATTAGTTGAGAGCAACAGAGGCTGACTCTAGTTAACTAAACTGAGAAAGCATTTTTTAAAAAGGATATCGAGGAGCTCCCAAATTGTTGGGAGGGCTAGAGGATGAGGTTGGAAGCTGAGCTTCCAGGAACAATGCCCCGAACCATTGAAGAAGTGGCCGGATGATACAGGTGCCCCCACCCAGAGCACAAGAGGAAGGTGCTACCGCTGCTGCTGCAAGAAGTCAACCTTGAAAACACTGGAAATTCCCTGAGAGGAAAAAAGGGAAGCTCTACTTAGAGCTGGGTTCGTCTTGTCGCTCAGTTCCAAATCAGTCTCATGCAGATGTTTCTGATTGGAGGAGCCTAAGTCCCATGACTCTGTCCTAGCTACAAGAGAGGCTGGCAAATATTTCTGACTCTTACATGAAGGAGGCAGAGCTCATAACGTGGAAATTCTTCCATATATAGAAAGGCTATTCAAATAATGAGAGCAGCCACAAGTATGACACAGACAGTGCTGCTATCAACTAATGTAGAGAACACAAGAATTTGGGGGTGGGGATGAGGAGTTCCATTCTGAACACGTGGAGTTTGAGGTGTCTGAACATTCAGATATAGATGTCTAGCAGGTGGTGGGATATTTGAAGTTCTTAGCATACAGGTAGCAGTTAAAACAACACAAGTGGGTGGGGTGGCCCAGGGAGAGCATGTAGAGTGAGATGAGAAGACAGAAAAGAGAGTCCTGGTGTGGGAAATAAAACTTCCCTGGATTTTTCAGTGCCCCTGTAAAAAGCCCTAGCCACCTGAGATATAGGGATGTATACAATATAAAGATAGAGAATGTTTGCTTTCACTTCCCCTAGACACATTTCACTTTTCACATACCATGAGGATGATAGCTCTAGCCATTTGTCTAGCTAAATGCTTGGATCCAAATGGATAATACAACTTCTCTTATCTCTCCAAGAGATCCGAATGGTTACAGCCAGGACTAGGTCCCCAGATGAAGCTCCCAAGGTGCCAGGAAGACTGCAGCACTATTTCCCTAGGTATTAACACCTTAAAAAGGGTGTTAATTAACACCTTAAAAAAAAGGGATGAAGCCCAGACCTTGGAGACATCTCTAGGCTGTAAAAGCTGGAGACACGGGGCTTATCTGGCCCTTGGAAAGACACATTAACATTACGAAAGGTTAGTGTAAGAATCAGGAGTCTTTCCAACCCATCTCCAAGGAGCAAAGGCTTTTCCCTCTCCTTTCGGAAGGGAGCAGGATGGCTGTCTCTCCCCTATGTATAAATGGAGAATATCTGTTGTTTTCCATCCCTCATCTATGGAGTGAAACCTGCCATTCACATAGAAAGTTTCCATCAGTTCTCATCCTGTCACTTTGGGTCTGGGCGTGGGGGACCGACGTAGCAATGTTACTCTGGCTGTTGATCTGGTTGTATTAATAAAAAATGCTTTTCCCTGATCCAGGTGCCTCATGTTTCTTTAGCATTCATACATATAAAGTACATAACTGTGCAAGTGGGGTAACATCTCAGACCCTTCACAGTTCTTGACAAAACACTGAGGAACATTAACATTTAGGTGATGGAAGGAGGAAGAAATAAAAAGAAGAGAACAAACAGGAATGATCAGAGAAGTACAGAATAACCAGGAAACTGAATTAATTCAATGTGATGGAAACCTAGGAACAAGAACGTTTCAAGGAAGAGGCAATTGTCAGCAGTGTCAAAAGCATAGAGAAGTCCGGTAACATCAAGGCTGAAAAGTAGCTATTGGCTTTGGCAGTTTGGAGGTCACTGGTGACTTTTGCCAAAAGAAATTTCAATAGAAACATTTTTTCAGTAGGATGAAGCATGAATAGATTTGAGGAAGTAGAGACAGCAAATGTAGACTACTATTATTTGGAGAAGCTTAAGCTGAGAAGTTAAGGAGAGAAATTGGCACCTGATGAAGATTTAGGGTCAAGGGAGAGGTTTTTGTGTGTGTGTGTGTGAGGAAGATCAGCCCTGAGCTAACATCCAATGCCAATCCTCCTCTTTTTTAGCTGAGGAAGATTGGCCCTGGGCCAACATCCGTGCCCATCTTCCTCTACTTTATATGGGACGCCGCCACAGCATGGCCTGACAAGCGGTGCAACCATGCACGCCCAGGATCCCAACCTGCGAACCCTGGGCTGCCCGAAGCAGAGCACGCGCACTTGACCGCTGCACCACCGGGCCAGCCCCGAGAGAGTTTTTTTTTTTAACTGGGAGAGACCTGAACATATTTAAGGCTGAGGAAGAGGCACCACAGATTGCAATCAGAGAGAGAAGAGATAATTGATGAAGCGAGATTCTGCAAGAGATTGAAAAAGATGGCACTTCAGGCACAAGTGGATGGGTAGACCTTGAAAAGGAAGATGGAATGATGATAAGGATGGGTGTGAATGTAGTGTTGTTTGTAGAAGAGATTCAACTGAGGATGAAGACCATGGATTTATAGTGGCACTCATTTGTATGGTTTTGTGGATTTTCTCTAGCAGGGTGCAAACACCCAAGTCAAGGAGGGGAGAAGGGCGGCTTGTAGTACCAACCCAAGGTGAGAGGTTTGTGGGCTGGTTTGGCAGAGAGGAATGCATAGGGAATTGAGGGTGCTGGTGAGAGAGCGGTTCAGGTCATCAAGCATGGGGGTAAGAAAGGTTGGGAAGAGAAGGAAAAGAGGCCAGGAGGGACTGACAGACTGGGAGAAAATGGAGGGCTCAAAGGGCTAAAGAGGTCCATATGAGGGAAAAGAACAAGTGTCATGTGGATGAAGGCCTGAGGGAGCAGGTAGGAGAGGAGATTGTGGCCAAAATGGAATACCAGAGGGATAAATGTTAGAGGTGAGCAACTCGGGGCCACAGTAAAGTTCAAGATGTGGTGCTTTGGGTGTGGGTGGCTGAAGTGGAATGGAGAAGGTAATTGAGAGAGTCAAAGGACCGAGAGGTTGTTAGTTGTGTCATCTCCATGGACAATGAGATCCCCTAGTATGAGCACCAGGAATTAGGGTGGAGAAGGAGATCATGGGCCAGGTGCCAGCATTTTTACTTAAGGAGGGGAGAGTGAAGGATATATAAGAATTTTCTAGGCAGACTGGGATGGAGAGGATGGCCATTCTAGATAGAGAGAGAAGATTGGGAAAAGGCATGGTTGGAAGTGTGAAACAGCCTAATCTTTTCAGGGAACTGTAAGCAGTATGAGCATGAGGACAGGGATGTGACAGCAGATGAGGCTCCATCAGCAGGCAGAGCTGATACATGATGCACAGCCACTGAGGAGTTTGAAGGAGAGTATTTGTACTTCATTCTGATTTGTATTTTATATTTTCTAAGGTGACATGTGGAAAATGAGAGTCAGGTAGGGCTAGAGACCAGTTCGAGGGCTGTGGCGATCACCCAGGCCAGTGTGGAGGAGTGGCACAGGCAGTGGAGGTGGAAGATGAATTCCAGAGCTATTTTGATATCACACGTATGTCCTTGCAGCTCTACACCCTTTCACCTATTTCCAGCCTGCAATATGAAGCCTGGTTGGTTTATCCTTTCAGTTCATGCTTTTATGGCCCAGCTCTTCACCCCAGAAGCAGCTGTCAGGATCTTTGAGAATGGGATCCCTTTTTTTTTTTTTTTTTTTGGTGAGGAAGATCAGCCCTGAGCTAACATCCATGCCAATCAGCCCTGAGCTAACATCCATGCCAATCCTCCTCTTTTTGCTGAGGAAACCAGCCCTGAGCTAACATCTATTGCCAATCCTCCTCCTTTTTTCTTTCCCCAAAGCCCCAGTAGGTGGTTGTATGTCATAGTTGCACATCCTTCTAGTTGCTGTATGTGGGATGCCGCCTCAGCATGCCCGGAGAAGCGGTGTGTCGGTGCGCGCCCGGGATCCGAACCCGGGCCACCAGTAGCGGAGTGTGAGCACTTAACCGCTAAGCCATGGGGCCGGCCCCGAGAATGGGATCCTTAACACGAATATCTCCACTTTACCTACCGTATAGGGCAGGGGATGCAATTATCAAAAGCTTTTGGTCTCAGATAATTTCCTTTTCTTTACTTGCCTTTGTTTCCCTCTACCAAGTCTTCGGTTAGTCTGAGCCAAGAATTTGATATCTTGAACATTACGGGATCAGACTGCTTCACTCTTTTTCAGTGCTCCATTGCCTGGAGGGACATGTGTGGCAAACTGAAAGGGCTAATACAGTATATGAAAGTTGAACTTAGCATGTGAAAGTGTCTGACAGGCCCCAGTTAGCACTCTCCCTCCTTTTTCAGGGTTACTCTGCTATTTGTGGTAGGCGGAATTCTAACATGGTCCCCAAGATTCTTGGCCCCCTGGTGAATACACACCTTCTCCCAGTTAATTGGTCAAAAACTAGTCAGCACTGCTGTGAAGGGATTGTGCAGATGTAATTAAGATCCCAAATCAGCTAACCTTAAGAAATAGAGATTATCCTAAGTGAGCTACCTAATCAGGCGAGCTCTTAAAAGGGTTAGGGCTTGGGGGCCAGCCCTGTGGCTTAGTGGTTAAGTGCGTGCGCTCTGCTACTGGCAGCCCGGGTTCAGATCCCAGGCGCACACTGATGCACCGTTTCTCAGGCCATGCTGAGGCAGCGTCCCACATACAGCAACTGGAAGGATGGGCAACTATGACATACAACTATCTACTGGGGCCTTGGGGAGAAAAAGGGAAAAAAAAAACCAAAAAAAAAAGGAGGAGGACTGGCAATAGATGTTAGCTCAGGGCCGGTCTTCCTCAGCAAAAAAAGAAGAGGATTGGCATGGATGTTAGCTCAGGGCTGATCTTCCTCACCAAAAAAAAAAAAAAAAGGGATAGGGCTCTTCAGTCACAAAAAGCCAAATACCGTTTGATTCTATCTATATGGGGTATCTAAAGTAGTCAAGTTCATAGAAACAGAAAGTAGAATGGTGGTTGCCAGGGGCTGGAGGAGGGGAAATGGGCAGTTGTTTAATGAATATAGTTTCAGTTTTGCAAGATGAAAAAGTTCTGGATAGAACTGTTGCACAACAATGTGAATATACTTAACAATTCTGAATTGAACACTTAAAAATGGTTAAGATAGTAAATTTTATGTTTTATGTGTTTTTTAATCACAATTTTGTAAAAGTGGGAGGGACTAGGCTCTTTCTGGTGAGAATCAAAGTGTGAGAGGAAATTGACACGAGGGAGATTCTCCATTGCTAACTTTGAAGATGGAGGGGGCCACGTGGCAAGGAATGTGGGTTGCCTCTAAGAGCTGAGAGTGGCCTCCAGCTGACTGCTATCAAGGATATGGGAACCTCAGTCCTGTGACCACAAGGAACTAAATCCTGCCACCACCACAGGAGTTTGGAAGAGGACTCGAAGCCTCAGATGAGTTTGCAGCCTGGCTGACACCTTCATTGCAGCCTGTGAGACCCAGTTAACCTGTGCCTGGGTTTCTGATCCATGGGAACTGTGAGAAAATAAATGTGTGTTTTTTGTTTCTTTGTGTGTGTATGTGTTTTTAAATGAAATTTCTATTTATACACTGTATCTAGAAGCAGATACATAAATTCTTACACAATTTATTTCCAGAAATGTGCAAGAAATTACTATTATTTGTTTGCAAGCCAAACCACATATTACAATTAATGGACTTGGGATGATTCATTCCGTGGAGTTCTAAGTACAAATGGTACACACCTGATTTGAAACAAACAGAAATAGTATAACCTACAGCAGTCTGGATTGAAAGTATTAATTTCATGACACTCCAATATGACTATAAAATTTCTTTAACCCAATATGTATACTTACTACAAAATTCTATAAGAATTTTTCATCATCTCTAGATACAGAGTTTGTAACACTTTTCAGAAATAGCAACTACACATTTTGCCATAATTGATTAATAAAAAGGATGTTTATTAAAAAAATCTTCTTCACAGCATTAAAAAAGTATTAAAAGAAACCAAATTTGTGACTACTAGTGTACCAACACTTTATTTTAGAAATTTAAAATTATTTGTGGAACTGGCAATTGTTCCTAATTAGACTATTCAACAAAACTGTCTATAGCTGGTAGTATGATTTCATTTTCAAATTAAGAATTCACATTTGATGAAAAGCCATTAAGATTTAAATATGTATATGAAATATATATTTGGAATCATTCATAAAGCAATATCTCTCATATATAATGTAAAATGTACAATAATTAAAATTGCAATTTCTGAAGGCATTTTAAAGAAAATGTTTAGACTTGCAGCATTAGCAGAGACATTGCATATAACCTATTTAAGATTTTAGCAGCTTTTATCCTGTTTCAATAACACTGGCTCAGAAATTATAATGTATACTTTATAGTTTATTTCATATTATGATTTGGCCTTTTGGCACATGATTTTTTTCAAGAGCAAGATGGTTGCCCTATGTAGCTGGTTTCCTTGAAAACTATTGTTAGTTCTATGATCGTTTCCTGTGATAAATATTTTGACCTTCTAAACTTTCAGATTATTGCACCAAGTAGAAAGAGAACAGTTTTTCTTAGACAGACTGAGAGCGAGACAGAGAGAGAGACACCAAGAGAGAAATTTTCCAAATTCTTTCCATAGCTTTCTTACTATTTGTAAAAATGCATAATAGTGTCCTAATAAGCTTGACAGTAGCTCTGGCCTCCGTCATGTTTTGTGATGAAACATTTAACAAAAAACAATTTGATCCATTTATTATAGCAAATGGACACAGCTTTCCTGTTTTCTTTGCTTTTTTTGCCTTGAGCTCAGATTTTTAGAAGCACATATTTGAAAATCAAATACAGGTTTTCCCATATGTTATTTAAGTTACCATTCAATAGCTTCCAAAAATATAATCAAAATGTACGCAGACCGAACTAGATGATGAAATTTCCTCTCTTTTTTTCCCTTCCATTTTAACCAGACTGTTTGAATATTGTATAAAGCTAGCCTTTCACATTATGTTGTGCTACCTATGTCAAATGGCTCTCTCCATATACAAAAGCAGAAAATATTGCAACGCCTCTTTCTTTCTGTTTATAATGTAACTAATTTCTTGGCAAATATTTTTATTTTTATCGATATACTATGAGAACCTAACAATTTCAGATTGCATTATAACAGGGCATATTTCTTTAAAGTATTTTATATTATGGATATACAAAGGCACATCAAAATTGGCTCTCTGAATAGAATAGCATTAATATTTGCCCTCTAAAAGAACACAAAATAAAAATTTTAAAACATTTAGATGAAAATCAGAATAATCTTAACTTGACACTAAATAGCTAGATCTTACGCACAAGGATCTAGATCTTATGTACATGGGTCCTAGAGCAAATGAAGCCTGAACTATCGCTGGAGGCGAAAATGATAAAACTGAGGCTGTCCTGCTTTGGGTCCTCACAAGAAGGCAGGACTCTTTGGGAAAGACAATAATGCTGGGAAAAGTAGAAGGCAGCGGGAAAAGAGGAAGACCAAATATGAGATGGACTGACTCCATAATGAAGCCATGGGCATGAGTCCACAGAAGCTGAGTAGGGCTGTGGAGGACAGGACATTGTGGACATCACTCATTTATAGGGTCGCCAGGAGTTGGGGCCGACTTGACGGCACGTAACAACAACAATGCACATGGTATCACATGAGGAAAAGGTGGGGAACAAGCTATGCACACATGATGAAATGGGGTTTACAGCAGTCCAAAGACCTCTGTGTACCATGATTTCACCAATAGTACATGTAAGTTCTTCCAGAAATATGAAGAAGTCATTTCAACAGTTATTAATATACAGTGGCTCTCTGAAAATACCTACCATCTAATATAGATGCACAAGGACTTTTAGCTCACTCTAGATATATTTTAAATTGTTTAAAAAATAAATAGACTTGTAAAAGAGTAGTTTAAATGTTTTATTAATTTGATAACAGGTTTACAACTCTGTAATAATTCTTAATCCAAATAGCTTATAGTGAACACTTAAATTATATTATTACAATATTCTCCATATTTCATCTTATTAGGTGAAAACATCAGAAAATGAAAGAGGAGTCTCTATACCAAGTTACAACCAACGTTTCACCAAAATTAAGTACATTTTCCCCTTTAAGTCAAAATACATAGTACCATGATAATATGGTTTTGTGCCTTTTCTTGGTAATATCTCAATTCTGACCTTAAAAAACAAGTAGAGAAAAAAATGGGGGTACAGATACGTCTGAATGACAAAGCCATTAAGTCTGACTTAAGATTTTTACCCTTGTGTTTAAATGAGGGCAGAGAAAACTAAGTGACAAAAGAAGAAACTTCTTGAATTACATGTTTCATCTTAGATAGAAACATTTTTCTTTGAAGCTGTGTAACTGGAAACATTTTCTGGACAAGGCAATCTCAAAACACTACATTATAACATTGTGCAATGAATCAAAACTCTGCATTTCAAAATAACTAAAAAATTTTAGGGATAAACATCCCCATGACTACTGAATCAGAGGTCAAATGATTAATGATTGCAAATTACTCGAGACTTAGCTGAATTAAAGAGAAAGAAACAAACAAAAACTTTTTTTTTAATGGCAGTATATGGTAGGCAATAAGACTCCCATGTATCTGATATGGTTTTAATATTTTCCTTACATAATGCTTCACAATTTCCACATTTTTTCAACTAGAGTCTTGGGGGGGCAGGGGTCAAATCTAGCACATTTTACTAGTGACCACATTAAAGATAAATATAAATCCAACTGCAAAACAATGTTTTCTTTTTTGCTAAATCAATTCAAAACTTTATAGAAACCTTAATGTTGCAAGAGCATTGACAATCCATTTATTAAAATTAGTTGTACAATCATGTTCTACCCAAGAAAATGTGGACTAAGCTGAAGAAACTGAGATACAATGTTTGCCAAAGGAAAGTACTACAGATGACACAAAAAATTATCATAGGAATCTAAGATCATGTAATATTTCTTTAATAATAGTTCTAGTTCCATAGGTCTTTATATGTTATGCCAATTTGTATCAGAGTCTAATGACAGAAAAGGCAACAATTTCTAAATTGGTGGCATATACTTCTTTAAGATTTTTTGATGTAAGGCCATTAAAAAAGTATACAAACCACTAAATGAAAGTGAAGGCAACAGAAAAATTCAACTTTTCACAACGAAAAAATTAGCACAATCTTAAAAATAATTTAGAAAATGGTGTTGTAAAAGACATGTTGCAGACCTGCATTCTATTACCCAAGAGTATGTCAATTCATAATTCTTTCTAAAGTATGAGATTAAAACTAATTTTCAGTGTATATGTAAATTCTGCATTTTATCACATGGGTATGTTTCTTCAACACTATCTTCTGAAAATAGGTCATTTAAAGAGAACGATTTTTATTCTAAAAGTTTCATTCAACTTTACTTTGGATTGGATACACATGAAGTGTGCCCTCAATGCATAAAAATCACAGTGGATAGCAGCAAAGGACTTGGGGAGGTATGGATGAAGGAGAATCTGATAATTCACATTGTGATTATTTTGCACATGATACAAGATATTCACACTTCTAAAACCTCAAGACTTTCTTTTTTAAAGAACCAAAAATAAACTCAAGACACCTTGCTGACACTTCCCTACCCCTAAACAAATTGATTACTTTTTTCACCTAAAACTGAACCAGCTATGGCAGCAAAAGATTTTGATAGCAATGAAAGTTTGTAAACTATATTTCAATCTCTTTTTCTTGAACTGAAAGTGCAAGATACAGGGTTCTCCTAGTCTTTCAGTAATGCTTCTCCTGTCAATAATCTATTTTGTTTGGCAAAGGCAGTTTTTGAAATAAGTCTATTGGAATACTGACATAAAACAAAACGACACAGGTCTTGCAAAAGAACGCCACCTACACAAATTGTGATACTTGATTGGACAGTCTGATAGGGTAAATTGCAGATCCAGGCAATTTGACAGGGTAAATTGCAGATCCAACTTTGAATAACAAAAAGCTCCATTTTCAGAGTCTTTGGTTGAATGTTTAATTAGATCACCAAATTGTCCCCCCACATCTGGCTGTTCATAAAAGCAAAACCTACCATTTGAGTGCTCAATTCTAGTGTGAAGTGTGTTACCATGGGAAGGAAAGCTCAAGCTTAAACTATAACTGTCATTAGAACTATCCTGAACAAGAAAAGAACCATCTGGAACATTTACTAGATTCCCTTCACCCTCTGAGCATGTAATTGGTCCCCAGTACCATCCTTATTCCGCAAGTTTTTTCAGCTCCTCTGTAAGGCTTGTTACAACCATAAGACCACTACTTTCCATTGAATCATAAACTCTTGCAACCTCAGGAGCAGAGTCAGGATCGAAATTCAAATAATAGCGCATACTTTCAGACACATGGACATCTGTGCCGGTGAGTCCACTGCAGTTCGTTTGCATTTGATAATTCTGCATTAGAGGTAGCAATGGTGAACGTGGAGGGACATCATCACGACTCGCTCTTGGGCTTTGCAATGCGACGCCTGTGGTGCCAATGAACAAGCCATTCACAGACTGATCCACAAAGATCTCTGGGGCAACGACTATGTCCTGGCCTACTTGATTTTCATTTTTGGAGAAAGAGTTCCCTCCCACTTGAGAAAGTACTGCAGAAACTTCCATGGGAGAAGAACTGTCCAGACAATAGCTAGGCGATCCTTCTAAAGGATGCATCCCCTCATCTACAGGCACAGAATACCAAACGCAGTCTTGAGGCATAAGTCCAATAACTACAGGCATGTGTTCATTGAGGTGAAGATGCAAGTCTCCATTTTGAGATTCTGAACTCTTCAATGAGTTATTTTGTTCTTAGCACGCAGTTTCAGGCTGAAGACTGAAAATCTTTTTGAACATTATTCCGTGCTGGACTTGGATTGGAAGAATAAACCTAGGCTTTGACTCTCACCTCCTCCATCTTGATACACGTATCCTCAGCGTTTGTAAGTCAAGAGGTCAAGGGGTAGGACTATAGGGATGATTGCCAAGGGAAGTGGATCTTATTGGTCTTTGAGCTCTCACATCTTTAAAGACTATTATTGGTGCTGAGGAGAGGAAAACGTATCCTCTGGCAGAGCTCCTGGAGGGTGGGCTCCCCTTGCCTTTCAGCTTTTGTTCTGCAGAAAGCCGCCTTTTTAGTGTACCCATTAGGCTTCCCTCTTAATCTATGTTTTCCACCTTTTTCATCTTCACTGTTGATATCACAGCTGGCCATATCTTTACCATAGCAGCTACCAAATAAGGAATCACGTTTTCCAAACTCACTGGCTAGTGATGGTTGTCATACTACCCTGAAATCAGTTTCTCCTTTACTTTTATTCAGGTTCAAAGATTTCTGGAAGGTTTTAAGACTAATTTTCTTCATTATGACTGGTTACCTAACCCAGGGGGCTCAATTTCTCTCTGGAATATTATCCCCAAACATCTGGAGAGCCTGTGGGGCTACATCTCTGTATTTTTCCAGCTTCCTTGAGCCTTTGGAGCCATTTTCCAGCCGCAGAGTGGCGGTGGCGGCCAGAGCGTGTCTCCCGCTCCCTCGCCCAGCGCTAGCGCCGCTGGTGCGAAATGTGTGTTGTTTTCAGCCGCTCAATTTGTGGTAACTTGTTACAAAGTAACAGAAAACGAAGACACCGTTAGTGGTGTTATTAGGATGGCAAAGTTTGGAATTGGGATTGAAGTGTGGCTGATTTATTTCAGATGATTCTGAATTTAGAATTGCTGCACATAAAAGGGAGAAAAAAAATAACCAGAAATCAGCGTTCAAGAGAACACACAAAAGCACCTCCTTCGATGTCCAAGTCAGGCCTTCTTCGTCACCCTCCTCCAGCCTGAAGTGACTGTTCCCTCCCCAGATATTTATAGACAGTAATATATTTCATCACCTAAATACTACTCTTCTGTTTTATGCTCTGGTAGCTTTTTGTGTCTACCTAACTGGGCTTCAAGTTCCTTAAGGGCAAAGATCTTGTCTTGGTGACTTTTGTGTCCGCCACAGTGCTTTGCACTCTAGTAAATGTTACCTGACTGGCCAAAGAAGATGTGTTTGTCAGATGAGTAAGTCCCTCAAACTAAACCCTCCAGGTGCTATTTCTGGAAGGTACCTGGAGGGGGTTCTTGAGACTCCAACAGGGGTTTTTCTTTATTGAACCACTGTGAGCCCCACTATCCAGCTTTCCACCCAGCAAAATGTATCGTAACATCCTCTGACTCTTCTGTCAGGATAAGGAACCTTAGACCACAAGTATCAATGGGCCAAATAGCCTGCCTGACTGGGAAAACGACCTGGCATCTAACAACAAAAAGAGTTTTACTTAATTAGCTAGCACCCACTAATCAGTAAGGCCTAAACATCTGCCAGTGGAATCTGAGAAGTCTGTTCTAAAAGTTGAAAAGCTGAGTTTACTCACCACAGATGGGGGCATTTGTGGGGGGGGGGGAGGACTTTTACCAGTTAAATCAAATTAAGAGAATAGATTGGTGCCCAATTTCCAGGAGAGTTTGTAGAGTGAACTTGGTCTTTTTCACTGCATGTGACTCTTCATTATGAATGTGATGGAGGAAATTATCAATAGTATGAATTTTCTCTGTGCTCATATCCATAATGAAAGTTTGTGAACTGTCTCAAAGAAATTGAAGCAGAACTTGAGGACTTAGGTTTTTTTTTTTTTTTAATGTAGTCAAATGACTAGGTAGTGGAAATGTTTTGAAGAAATTCACTGACCTGTTTTCTTAGATCAAGGACTTTTTGAAATAAAAAGGCTCTGAGAGATCCAACTTGTTGCCTCCATTGGTTTATAATAATTTCTTGCTGATGTGGCAAGCTACCCTAAATCTTTTCTGGAATAAGAGATGAGATGTAAATTAATACCAATGTGACAAAATGTCTGAATAGTGGATTTGAAACTGCAGGAAGATCATAAGAGCTCATTTCTTCAAGGAAGTGGAGGCAATTCAGCCTCCATCTAGATATGAGGTTTAAGTGAATTCATTTATTATTGTTGAACTGCTTTGAGCTAAACGAAATCACTGATTGTGATGATTTGCAAAGCTATGTGGTGGAAATGGAGTCACAACTCAGAAGAGTCATGGATCTTGACGAATATGAATCATCTTTAACATCTTTATGGCTGCCTTTGGAGTGCAAACTCTCAGCATGTTTCTGAGTTATGAAGCATTTGCCCTCATACTGTGAGCAGACCTATCCTGAATACCAAAATGATTTTGAAATTTCGGGCTATATGGCCACGATGTGAGATGTTTGGGTTCATTTGGCCCTGTGAAAGCATCAATCTTCTTTGTTAAAGTGCTTAAACCAATGGCTGGAGTCAGAATTAAGACGTGTTCAAATTGGGACCCTCCCCTATCGTTTTGAACAACAGTTCAGTCTTTGAAATATAACCATTTAAATTTACTTGCTCAGAATTGATCCATTAAACTTGTAACTATCCATTTTGGTACGAATAAAGTTGATTAAACTTTTTCAGATGTCTTTGGCATTTATATCAAAATCTTCACCATTGGCTAGCTAATAGACTAGACCACTTTGGCAAAAATGCATCCGTCACGTGTACGGGTTTCTTTTTACCCTTCCGCTTCACTAGTAAAAAACTTGGACGCTCCTCGCCCAGACAGTGCCCCAACCGCGAGTGCGGTTGACAGGGTTGCTCGCATGCGCTTTCGACAGAATCGTGTTTGTCGCAATGGGCCCCGCGCGGAAGGTTACAAAAGAGCTAGGGGATTCGAGTACACTCATTTTGTGGGTAGAGCTGGTTACCGCGCTACTTCCGCGCCGGTACTAGATTGTAACAGAAAGTAGTTCCGGTCCGTGTTGTTTCGGCCGAGGAGCCGTCGCCGCCATTTCAAGACCGTGAGAGGTAGATGGGCAACTAGAGTTCTAAGGTTCGAAGCCTGTAACTGCTGCCGCCGCTTAAGCCTGCCAAAACACTGGTACGGCTGCTGCCCTCCTCCTCCTACCTCTAGAAACATTCTTGCCAGTAGTGGCGGCAACAGGACTCAATTACCCCCCTCTTGTTTTTCCTCAAGAAGCTCCAGATGGCGTCTTCCGTGGGCAACGTGGCCGACAGCACAGGTACCGGTGTCCGTTCTACCTTAGCTGACGCCGCGTTGGGGTCTCGCGCCGTCCTCTACCTCTCCTCATTCCCTTCCTTCACCCTAGCCATCCCCATTACAGCAGTGGCATTGCGGAGCTTTTCGTTCTCTACCGGCGTCTGGTCGGGTTTTCCGCTGTCGTCCGCTCCTCAGACATTTCCTCTTGCTTGCTTGCTTGCTTTTGAATTCCATAAATTTTCCAGCTTTCTACTCTCTCGGGACGTTTCTACCCCACGTGCGCGCCTAGGATGTCTCGGAATGGACTGCAGTGGAATTCCTGTCCTTTGACTCGCCTTCGCAGCTGTTTTCCCCCTAATTCAGCTCATCGCCCCCTCCTCTTCCCCTGCCACATCCCCCTTTAGGCCTTTCTCCGTAGCTAGATCCGGTCCTTCGCTGTCAGTCTGGGGCGGGGGTGCCATTCCGATGGAAGCGTATCCTCACTGTGCATCACCCAAGGACGAGCAAAAGCTCCTCGGTGGGCTCTACGTAACCTCGAGAAGAGGGGATATTGAGAGCACCCCGCTGGGCAGCGCCTTTCGGGTGTTCCTTCGGTTGAGCGGCCCCGGTTTAGATTGGAAATTTCCAGGGGTTCCTTTCGCCATCGCCCAATTCCACCCGCTGCCCCCAGCCTGGATTTCCCACCCTGTGCTCCCTCCCTTCCCGGGGGAACCACACCCTTTCCTTCGCGAGGTTGCCAGCCCTGCAGTCCACTTCCTATCCTTGGGGAGAAGCCACCCTGGGGGCTTGGTGCTTTGGCGTTGACCACCCTGCCCGCCGAAGTCTCGCTTTGTGTTACTTTCTCCCTGTGTTCTTCCGCCACCGCTTCTGGGGCTTCCATCCCCATTCCTTAGCTCAGTAGCTCTTTATTCATAGGGTGTGTATTTTTTGGTTTCCATCCTTGCTTGAAGAGTTTGTAAAGCAACTGGAGTGTAGCTGCACAAGTGCAAGGCGGTTGCCCTTTTAGACAATTCAGTCGACAGCATTTGGTACTAAAAATAAGAAAACAACCAAATTACAGGAGCGTCCCTCAGCTGCCTTTCCATATTGAGGCTATTTGGGGCGGGAGGGGTGGGGGTGGGATTGGGCTGCGGTTCTAAGGTTTCCCACGAGGTTATTTTTTTGTTGTCGTTGTTTCTCAGTTGAGATGTGTCAAGGGTTTTATTTATTGTTTTTGGACATTGTGCAGTAATAGGTGAATCTTCAATCGTATCTTATCCATGATTGTAGACAGTGGGATTAATAATTAGTCAGTGGTCGCCTCCCGCCCAGGGACTTTTAAAGATTTAAGATTCTGTACTAGCTTGCCCTTTTCTAGGTGTATTATTTTATTTGAGGAAGCTGTCATTTAAAGTGTTAAAAATAGCGGATAAGCGGCTTTGAAAAGTTGATAAAATGTGTTAAAATAAGGAGCTAGGAAGTTCTAGAGACTTGTCTAAAATGTAATTTTGTAGTTTCTATTAGAGATAGAACCCCTCCCGGATTTGGATGCAAGTCTCTCTGGCTCTTGTGTTAGTCAGCTGTGCATTCTGTCAGGAAATTTACTTTGCTTTCCTGAGCATACAGATCACTCGCCAGCTCTCATAATTGGGGAGCTAGGCTCGGATTTCAGTTTGTCACTGTGACCTTGGTAGGATTTAAGTAATTTGTACATGGTTTCCCATTCCAACCGTCTAGTGAAAGTGCTATGGCCAAATTCCCAGTAATGTATCATTGTTTAAGTATTTACAATTGAGACTTAGTTTGTTGTTGTTCTTTTTCCCCTCTCTGAGCTTTACCCATATCCTTTAAGTATCTGAATTAAGTTACTTACAGCAAAGTGTTTTCATTTATTATTCATTCTGTTGCACATTATCAAATGGTTTTATGTTTTAGCATTTTCCCGTTATTTTTTTTAAGTCATTGCAGTTGTAGGTAACTGCTTGGTTTATGTAGGGTTGTTTGCAATGTCTTAATCCTTTAGACAATGTCAGTGCTCTCTGGAAAATGCTGGTGTCAAACCGTCGTGGGTGGGATTTAGTTAATTTGGTCTCATGAGTTTGGGATGGTAGAGGAGCTGTATAATCTTGGGTTTTTATTTAAAATGTTTGATGACCCCTTTAAATATTTTGGCTCTTGACAGATGAATTCATCTTGTTTGTCAGCTGTTTTAAAAATAGCACCTTGACTTTTAGTTCTTTTTTCCTTTTTGCTTGTTTCTAGTGTCGCCCTTAATTTAATTTTAAAAACTGAAGTTGTGAAATATACAAAAACATCAATATAATTTTAAGAGTTAAAAACTCATGGTGTCCCAGGTTAAGAGAGAGATTGTTGCCAGTACCCTACCCCCCACAAATCCAACCTAAAACATGGGACAAAGTATTAAATTTCCCAGTAGATTATTTGTGACCTTGTAAATCACGTTTTATATTTTGTTTCTTTATGTTACTTAAGGTATAAGGAATAATGTTTAGTGAATCTTTAGATACTACCTCTGGATTTATAATTTGAAGGTACAAAGTATTTTTGGTCATAAAATGTAATCTCATTTGGAAGTAAATATTTCTATCGAGTCTGGAAAAGAAAGTTAATGGGTGAATTCTAAAAATGCCAATTCTGCACCTGGTGTTAACTTGGGGGTATAAGTAATGTGCAGAACACTCTAGTGCTTTACATAGTTTCAAGCCTTTTCATCTTTAAGTTTAATATACCATATTTTTACATTTTTTTGTTTGCATTTCTAACTTTTTGTTTTCCCCCCTCCTTCCCTCAAATGTTTTGATGATTCTCCAGAACCAACGAAACGTATGCTTTCCTTCCAAGGGTTAGCTGAGTTGGCACATCGAGAATATCAGGCAGGAGATTTTGAGGCAGCTGAGAGACACTGCATGCAGCTTTGGCGACAAGAGCCAGACAATACTGGTGTGCTTTTATTACTTTCATCTATACACTTCCAGTGTCGAAGGCTGGACAGGTAGGAGATGTGGGGGTACCTGCTGGTGATTGCTGCCTCTGGGTGCTGAGCTTGAAAAATGATACTTAAATATTTGAACTTGAAATTTTTCCAGTACTGGGTTTCAACAGAGCCACCAACACACATCTGCTCTCTTGCCCACTTGTGACATGCCCAGCTGCAAATTTTTCTCCTTCCTTTTGTGGTGGCGGTTATATTATCAGCATGACTAGGGACCTTTTCGAGATTTTTCCACCTATATCTGCTGCTTTCTTAGCTCTCTTCAGGTAATAAATTATTCTTAGTATACATCTGAGCATCCAGTGTCACCTTTGTAAGACATGTTAGCTTGCGGGAAGGAAATGCTCAGAAATGATGG
Organism: Diceros bicornis minor; assembly: GCF_020826845.1. Classification (NCBI taxonomy): domain Eukaryota; kingdom Metazoa; phylum Chordata; class Mammalia; order Perissodactyla; family Rhinocerotidae; genus Diceros; species Diceros bicornis. Next base: position 64,775,263 of record NC_080781.1, read on the forward strand.
TGTATATGCTGTGGTAGGAGGTGCATATGTGGTTCAAGTTGCAAACGCCACCATTAAGTTGTTATGATATGCTGCTTTTAGCTAATCAGTTGAATTAATCAAAAGGGAAGAATCTTTGTTCTTGTCCTTTTAATAAATTGTCATTCTGGCCTATTTAGACATTTAAAGATGTGCATATCAACAAATGGATAATGAGACTCATGCGCGTAGCATTTTCGTTCTTGATCTTAATAATCATGGCTTACAATGTGACAGTTTGGTAATAAGACTCTTCTAAGGATTTTATCTCATAAGAGAAAAGAGCGTTCCAGTTTGAAATCTGGAATACTTCCACTTTTGAAAAACTTTAATTTCCAAAATTTTTCCTACTATGCCCTAGTTAAAAGATATAGTTATATAATTAGCAGTAGCACAGGATCTTTAGAAACTGTTTGAGTTGCATATGAGCCATACCTTCTTTCTATAATGTGCATACCCATGCATCAACACTTTTCTCCTTTTCCAGATCTGCTCACTTTAGCACTCTGGCAATTAAACAGAATCCTCTTCTGGCAGAAGCCTATTCGAATTTGGGGAATGTGTACAAGGAAAGAGGGCAGTTGCAGGAAGCAATTGAGCATTACCGGCATGCATTGCGTCTCAAACCAGATTTCATTGATGGTTATATTAACCTGGCAGCCGCGTTGGTAGCAGCAGGCGACATGGAAGGGGCAGTACAAGCTTACGTCTCTGCTCTTCAGTACAATCCTGTGAGTAAAATTTTAATGGTTATTATTTTCCCTTCACAAAAGCCCAGAAAGAAACGTACTTTGATACTTCAGACACTAAAATAGGTTTTTGCATGGAATAAAGTCAAGAGTTTAGAAATGTTTGTCTATTTAAAATGATGAAATTGCTTTAACACCAGATCTGTGTTGTTTTAAAAAAATTGTTTTATCTAAGAAGTTATATTAGAAAGCATAAAAATTATCCTTATGGCAAGAAACTCTACATCTGTTTTTATAATGCCCGTAAAAGTACAGAACACGTGATTGTTTCTTTGGGCTGTTTTGATTAAATTTGGAGAAATTCTGATAGGTGTTTGCAAGAGTTAATTGATTTTAAAGGAATAGTGAATATAGGGCCTTAATTTGTAATATAAAATAATTCCAATGAGATGCTGCTATATGGATCAGTGACAGGAAAATGAGGCTGCAAAATTTGTTCCTCAATATCCTATTCTCTTTTCTATCAACATAACTAGAAGTGGGAGAATTGAGGTGATAGTATCCACACCAAGGTTTTGATTAGTTCTTACAATTTTTTTGTCTAAATTGCAGATGTTTTCTGAGGAACAAGTCAGGCCCAGCTGGCAGACGTTAAGTTCACACTGTGTTAGGGTCTCTGAAAGATACACACAAAAAGTAAGACTTGCCCTCAGAACTTTTGATGTAGTTAGGGAAAGAAGATAGATGTAAACTTAAGAGGTAAGTGATAAAGAAAGGAATTGTAGGAATCCAGAAAAAATTGAAGAATACATTTCCAAGCTATGTCGTCAACATTTAGTTTTACAACAACCCTGGAAGTGGTTAATAATTAACTGTTATAGCTACCACTTATTCAAAGTCTGCTGTGTGCTCAGACACTGTGCCTATCTCTTCAGACCTTGGCCTTAATGCTTACAGTGATCCTTCAAAGTAGAAAGTATTATTTCCAGTTTTAGCAATTAAAAAAAAACAGACTCAGGGGTTAACTTTCTTGGGATCACACAGCCAGTAATGGTGAAGTGGATATTAAAACCTGAGCCTGAATATCTTGAAAGCAAACATTGAAGAGAGAAGAAATAAGAGGTAGAAAGGGAATGATATGCCCAGAGGGCACCCACCCCTCAAGGCAGCCCTTGAGCACAGTTTGAAAACCATTGATCATATTCTGCTGTCCCTTAATCCCTATTTTACAGGTTAGGAGACTGAAGCTTAATTTAGTAGTTTGTACAAAGATCTGAAATCACTTTTTATCACAACATCTATTAACAATTATTGTTTTAGTTAATTTTGAGTTTAAAATTTTTTATTTTTTTTATTCATTGCTTTTTGTATAGATACAGTGAAAAGTCTCCCAGCTACCCTTCTTGGAGAGGTAGCCAATGAAACTAATTTCTTATGTATCCTTTTAGAGATACTCAATGCATATATATGTAAATTTGAGTGACTTTTTGTAATTTTTTATTACAGTACTATCTAGCTAGTTTTACCCACAGAAAGTTTTAGGGAACCCTGTATGTGCTGTCACTGGGGCTTGGACTCTGTTCTTGCCAAGGCTCAGGGCTCACTTGTGTGCCTCGTTGTCACAGTACATTCTTTCCTTTTATTAATCAGGGTTGGTTCCACCCTTCACTTGTTGATTGAGTGTAAGCTCACTTGTGCCCTCTTAACACAGCGGTGGCCCCTAATGTTTTGAACCTTGATTCCCTTGGCTCAGCTTTCCGGTTGCCTACGTGTGTAGCAGAGCGGTCATTGCTGCTGACAGTACAGTCGTGTGCCACATAACGACATTTCTGTCAATGACAGACAGAATATACTACGGTGGTCCCATAAGATTAGTACCGTATAGCCTAGGTGTGTAGTAGGCGATGCCATCCAAGTTTGTGCAAGTACACTCTCTGATGCTCCCACAATGATGAAATCGCCTAACGACGCATTTCTTACAATGTATCCCTGTTGTTAAGCGATGGCATGACTGTACAAACCGTAGGAGTATGATGAGAAGGGAAAGCTAAAGTGGGAGATAGAACCATTCTTTTCAATATCTAACATGTTAACAGAAAGCTTATTATTGTGCCCTACCAAAGAAGTAAGATAGTACTAAAATAAATCATGGGACTACCCCTTGAAGGCATTGAACAGCTGTACATTCCCATCTGGCTCTATATTTCTACTAGTGGAAGGTGCTACTTTATTTCTCTGTCTTTACTGGTAAGAATGAAAAAGGTATTGTGCAAACTGCCTTGATTTCACCTAAGTATACCATAGTGATTGTGTTTTATTTCATTTCAGGGTATTTAGTCTTAACTAGATTTAAGCTTACTGTCAAATGCCTTTGTCAATTCAGTGCTGACAGAATCTTGTCTGTTCCTAAATTGTGCTCTTGTTAGCAGTGCACTGTTGGCCTGAATCATAGATGTAGTTGGCATTCTATGAAAAATAGTTAAAGAAACTCATATTATTTTGGTTTTGCAGCAGTAAAAAAATAAAATGTTAAGGTAGTATTCTTGGTAACCTGTTTTCAGCAGTGTTTATTTTTTTAAGTTAACGAAATGTCAATTTAGAAGTTATTCTGTGACTTGATTATAGAAATGACTTCTAAGACACAGAGCTGTTTCATATTTTTATATTCTGAATTGTCTTCTGTAATGTTGGATGATTTAATAATTTGACTAAAATTTTAGTCCATCGGATTTGAAGGGGCTATTGTAACTGGTAATCTTTCACGTGATGCCTCATTAGAGTTGCCCATACCTGGCAATCCCTTTTATGAATTATGTATAAAATTGTCCTTTGTAAAATGGTTATGACCCTGAGTTGCCCGAAGGAGCTCTGTTTCTGAATCTTATAGGTTGTTGAACCATCGCTTCTGCTTTGATTGTGGATGCGTAGCACTGAGAGCTACTGGCGTCCTGACTGTCGTGTGTTACTGTCATATTTGTTACTATCGCCAGCCTCACTTATACAGCTGAACTGTAGAAAATCATGCATATATTTCTGTTCCTCTGTGCTCTGCTTTTTAAGTTTACCATGCAAATGTCACATTTAAATATATGAGTGTTTATTATTGTATGTACAATGCTTTGTTAGGAACTGGGGAGATGTGTTAGTGGGGGAAAAAGTTGTGGATTTATAATATGAGAGAGGACCTGACCCGTAAAGGAAAAAAGGTGTAAGTTCCTTGGATGATTATTGTTAGAGAGTATCAATCAGGAGATTTTCTTGAGTGGGTGCTTATAACCTAAGCATTCTGTAGGAAGGTAAATAGCAAGTAGACTTCTTGGCTGAAGTGGTGAGTCAAGTAGGAACAAGAAGTGAGTGTAGTAGAGAAGAGTCAATTGGAAGATTTAGAAAGAGTAGAGAGGCCGAGGAGTTTGAATTTAATTTGAGAGGCAATTGAGAACTACTGTAGATTTTTATCAACCTGATTTTACTTTGTGTGTATATAGATGTCGTGAGTGGGGGTGGGGGCTCTAGGAGGAAAGGCAGGAAATAGATGCTATCTTAGAAGGGGTGGTTATGCAGGAAATTCTTACTCATTTCCATCTCCTTACCTTTATTCATGCTATTTTCCCTTGTCTACAATGCCCTCCTCCTACTCATCCTTTAAGGCCCAGCTTAAAAATTTCTCCTTTAAGTTCATTTACTTCTCTAAAATTCTTTACCACCATATGGGCAATTTAGTATGTATGTGCCTTGTCTTTCCACATAGATTGTAAGCCCCTTAGGGTAAGGGTTCTGTTAATTTCTTTTCTCTACAGTTCCAGGTATATTATTGAATTGAGTAAAGGTTTGCATAAAAGATATTAACCTGGGAATGGGTAGAATGGGCCAGGTTTGAGAAATGTGATTCTTTTAGCAGACATTGTTTTGATTTGACGAATGAAGGAGAATTGGTGTCTTAGGTTTTGAACTTTTGGGAGAATAGTGGTATGCTTGAATTTCCTAGAAATTAGCTGTTAAGGCATAAAGGTTTGGATCCCCAAGTGGGACAATTCGATTTCATTATTATATTTAATATGGTATGTTTAACTTTTTGATACAACTGCCTTATTGAGTATCTTATAGTGATCTTGAAGATAATCTGTTTTTAACTATGGGCAGTGTGTTAACTTGATTTAGTATGCTGTAATGGATCTAGATGATATAACCAAATATAGATAGATACACTGTCAGGACATGGATGGCATTCATCCAAGAGTTTATAGAAACTAGAGGGTAAAATTATGCAACAGTTGGCTAAATTGTATAGCCCATTAGGTTCATTGCTGGAGAATTATTGCAAGACTCCTGATTATTATGGCTCAGAAAAGGCATAGGAATTGGTAAAAGTCCAAAGATGTATGACCACAATAATCAGGTGTAGTAGAAGGAGCTTGTAGGAGCAGATTGGCAGTCATCATCTGCCAAAACAGACGGGTAACCCTTAAAGTTTAGGAAAAAAAAATCATACAAAGTAGATAGCAAGACTATAAAATTCATTACTTCTGAGAGTATAAATGGGGTTAAAAAGTGCTTAGACTCAATAGAGGAGGAGAAGTCTGTAATAAGATTAGTGATACCTATGATGTTTTGAGGATTAGTATTAGCCTTTTGTCCTTGAGGTCACAGGAGATAACCATTCTCTCCCAAAACACCAGTCATTGCTCAATGGACAGACAGATAGGGTAGATCATGGAACTAACCCAGTATGGCCAACCATAAGGGTGTTCTGTGGCAGCCTATTCTTTGCTGGATGACTTTTTGGTTCACCTGATGGATAATAATATACAATCACAAAAGCTGTTTATTAGTAAAATTAATTACCTGATTTTAGAAACCATAACACAGTTGCACATAGAATAATGTATATGATGATACTTTGGCACAGTTGATAAAATTTCACTTTCTAGGACTTAATTTAAGGCTCTTCCACTCATGAAACAGTTTGAAATGATAAGCCTACTCCCTATTGCCATTGTCTCTGCTTGTTAACTCAGATTTGACTGACATAGGCAAACAAGGACAAGTAAAAATTTAAACTCACTGTTCTGACGTGTCTTTCATACTGATGAACGGACTGGTGAGTCAGATGACTAGCAACACAATCACACTGCTAATAAAAAGCAGAGTCAACTGCTTTTCATTATTCATCCACTCAACTCTAATAGCACTTAATACTAATGAGTAATCTACTGGCAGGTGCCAGGATTGAAGCTTTGATTGGATAGTAATCCTTCTATCTAATAGTGAAATGAAGTCAAGGTTTCTAAATGTGCCTGACAGCCTAAGGGTAGGTTTGCTCAGAGCTAATCATGGTTTAAATACTTTTTTTCACTATGGAAAATTTTTGGCCCTTGATATAGGAATGATTCATCATAACCTTAAACAAATATTTGATGCTTTAAAAAAAAAAAAAAAACTTGGCTGATATTTGGGGATAGGGGAAGCTATAGTAAGGCCCATAGTCTTTTATCTGAAACTGGTGGGATCAAATGCATTTCAAAATTCAGAATTATTAGGATTTTAGAAAGATGATAATACCATATATAAAACTCCCAGGTGGGTCTGGAGCAGCACCTTCTAGTAAAACACATTTATATTTCTAAGGTGTTAATATTCTAAGGTATGAGTATTCACATTTGAGGAGGATCAATAAATTCCATAAATAGCTTTGTGCCAGTTCAGGTCAGCTTTAATCATCAAATGAGTTTTTGTAACTTTTTGGAATTTGGAATTGGTGATGAGGGATTGTGGTTTTGTGCTTAAATTTGTCAAGCAGTATCTTTAGTTGACAGAATAAAATGACAGGGAGGTAGATGCATGAAAGTAATTTCAAGATATTTTTGGTCGACAAAGCAGAGTATAATTAATGACAGAGTATCTCTGGATTTCTAGGATTTGTACTGTGTTCGCAGTGACCTGGGGAACCTGCTCAAAGCCCTGGGTCGCTTGGAAGAAGCCAAGGTAGGTGTTTGATAGAACACATTTAAACATCAGTGTTATGAAAACTTGTACTTTTTGCCAAGTCTTCAACTCTTCATTGAGCTATCTTCACAAAACAGTCCTATGAAACTGAGGAAAACTGACGGCATGAATCGCCTCAGACTAGAGCAGGGCCAGGCTTTGGCATATCTGTTCTAAATCTGGGGGTAAAGCAAGAACCTGAACATTTTGGAGCCTTTCTGCTGAGCTAGATCATCTTTATAACAATGGGCTCTGTCATGATCTTATGTGGGGATAAATAACATTCCTTCAAATCTGAGGCTTGCCTGCTGATGACAAGCAGAGCGCCTGTGATTTGGCTCAAGACTCGTATATGATGCAGGTGCCATTGAAAATGCTGCTCTTCTAAGTCCTTTGTGGCTTGTAAGTGGAGAAGAATTTCATCAAATGTTACCCTGTAATACTGGCATTTAAAATTCTTATTTAACCTTCCTCCCTTCATCTTCCTCACCCTTTTTACAGTGGAAGAAAGGCTGTTAAAATGATTGCAAATTAATAATTGGAACATCCTGCCTCTTCTTGTCCCCACTCCCTCCCCCAAGTTCCTTTTTCCCCCTTTCTAGTCCTAGTTGTCTACCTTCTTTTCTTCCTTACTTCCTTCTTTTATTCCTCCCCATCCCACTTCCTTTTAAAAAAAAAAAAAGTCAGAAGGACAAAGCTGGTTTGTTTGGGAAATGGACTGATCGAAAGAAAACTTGCCAAAGTGGAAAGGTGGCTTTTAGCATTCTGTGTTTCCAAATAATGAATTTGAACACCAGGTTGGGTTATTAAAGCTTTTGGTATAATTTTAAATTAAATTTATAAATGACATTGTCTTGTTACAAGCCACCTTACGCAACCGCGCTGCAGGGGTGAGGAGTGGGGAGAAACCAGAATGCTTCTGAAACTCCCACCTGTTGCTCTGAGCCCCACGCGCATGCTAATGCGTGGAGTGTATGCGCAGCGTAGCTGTCTGTTTGACTGCTTCATCCAGGGAGGGAGAAGGCTTTTCAGCACCATCTAATGTTAAAAGGCACTAGTTTTAAGTGCATAGCTCGTAAATTCTGCTGACACTTTGGATGAACCTTATGTAGGTTTCCAGCTAATGAATTGTAATTGATTTCAATCTTAGCTGATAAATCTAATTGGTAATTTATAGAACAAATATTTGATAAGCTCCTATTAATTGTCACCCCACCAAGCGGACAGCTAACATGAATTGCACTTCACTGCAGCTTTAGAGATCGGTTTAGGCTGAGACATTGCGCCTGCCTTAGGTTGCTGACTTCTTTATTTCAGAGCTCTGGAGACACCTAGTTTGAAAAATGTTATTCTGTTTTTGTGAGAACTTAGTGAACAAGAAAATACTCTTGAGTGAAATGCAATGTATTTCTTTTGTAATCAGTGCATTTGAAAATTCAAGCCAGCATATTCCTAGTAGATAGAAGCAAAATTGTGTTGTCTTTGTAGAAAATGAAGAGCCTTTCTTCCAGCAAAAATCCCTGCTGTATGCAATAGCCCTGATTAACCCTCTCCCTTCTGCATGTTTCCCATGTTACAGACTTGAGACTGTCCTCATTCCCATATGTAATAGACATCCAAAGAATTTCAATTGCTTTGTTGAACTTTTACTAATGATCTTGTTTTTATTTTCTCTCTTGTTTTTGGTTTTTCACCATTGATATTGTATTTAGAAGGTTTCAGGTGGGTGAAACCTCCTATTCCATGCGTAAGGTGCCTCGCTGAAGGGAGCTCGAGGCCTGGATCTAGGGCAGACACACACCTCCTCCTCTTCCAGCAAGGAACGCACCGAAAAGTCACATGATGAGAAATATGGTAACGGGTTTGTAACTGCCACAGCAAAACAATTTGCCTCCATGCCTGAATCTTCTGTCTTGTGGCTTCAGAAACAGCTTAAAATAATTTTGTTTACAAGCAAGTTATGTAAGAGAATGTTTTATACTATAGCCACAATTCTGTCAAAGATAAGTAAAAGTTAATTGATATTAAAAATTGTTAGAGATAATTTACTAGTAAAAGCTTCTAACTCTTCTTGTTGTTCATTTTTTTCCTTTTTTCTTCTTTGTTTGGATTGCAGCATTCTGCTCTTCTGATGATGCGCTGTGACCCTGCAGTAGCGCAAAGGCTGCGCAGCGTTAATGCGCCATGCGTGCGAATGAGCCCCTGTGAACGGTTGACTAGATGAGTAATCTGATTGACTGGCTCCCTCAGTCCTATTCTGTAGTCTTTTTGGATAAAATTGGGTTTTAACATACCTCAAGTCCAACTAATCTCATTAAACAAATATTCTCTATGGGCCTGTCTAGTAGATTAATGGATCTGGTTGGCCGTTTGCTGCGTCTAGGGGTGTTATATGTAGCGCAGCAGTTCGCAGCGATTGCGCAGTGCGATGCTGTTAGGTTGCGCAAGCGATGTTTGCGCTCGCATTACAGGGACCTCAACCTAGGTGCAATCCTGTCATATGAGGTTTCAGCTTCAGTCCCCCTTGGGAGACAGGGGCATTGCAAGGATATAACTTATAGCTTGGCTTTATGGTATCTGACTTGGCAGAAAAACATTTTTCTCCTCAGTGTAGTTTTGATGATAGTGAGGAACATTATTGTTTAGAGCAGCATTTCCCAAAATGTGTTTCATAGTATTCTAATAAAAGGTCCAATGAAAAAAGAGTTCATGGTCAACTAAGTTCAGGGAACGCTGTATATACTATTAAAGCCTTAGGAAATTCCTGTAGTAAAGAAACCTGTTTTCTGTTTTCCTGATTTATTTGATCATGAAATCCTTTTTTCCAGTGATACCTATTAATACCTCATAGAACACACTTTGGGAAACTGGGGGTGGGGGTGTTGTGGGGGTGGGAAAACTTGGCCTTAAGTGAAGCCCTCTAGATATCACTTGAAAACATAGCAGGAGCCCTTAGGTGTTCAGATAAGAGAAGTCCAGCACAGAGTCTTAAGGCAGCTGACTTCCAAGATAAGTCCCAGTGTAAGGGTTGGTCGTTGGTTGGCAGAACTGAACATGGTGGTTTGCACTTGGGTTCTGGTGGCGCAGGCGCAGGAGCAGCCAGCTGTGGCAGCGCATTAGTTTTGGCGCAAGCGAGCCTATGCTGCAGGGTCACTTTTGGCTGGTCAGAGAAGGAATAATGATATCACCTTCTTCCCCCCTCCCCCAATCTTTTTTTTTTTCCCCTTTACAAATTTTCCCCTTTCCCTTTGCCTCCTTCCCCTCCCATCTTCTTCTTTCATTAACCCCTCCTAAGGCATGTTATTTGAAAGCAATTGAGACGCAACCCAACTTTGCAGTAGCTTGGAGTAATCTTGGCTGTGTTTTCAATGCACAAGGGGAGATTTGGCTTGCAATTCATCACTTTGAAAAGGTTGGTCATTAAATTAATATTGGTATTTATGAAGTGCTTATGTGTGCAGGATGTTTTTACCAGAACTAAATAAGAGGCCTTTACTTAACCAGTCACATAGTATCTTTGTTTCTCTGACAGTATTGCAGCATTTACTTGATGGTATATGATATGACGGTTTCCAATTTTGCATTGAAAATGTACTTTAGTAATTAAAAATCCTTTTTTTAAGCAGACAGCTTTACTGTAAAGAAGCAGGGCTTCTCGGGAAAACGCTGATTCCAGATCTGGGGCAGGAAATGTACAAAATTAATCTGGAGTGCCTTGTCATACCAGAAAGCAAGGAAGCTTTGATATGTCACTTTGATTGTGTCAAAAGGACTCAAAAGGCAACCAGAAGAGGCTCCCACTGGCTAAGGATGGGACTTGAGCATCAGTAGGAATAATAACTGAAATACGTTGAAATTTACCAAACATGTTTAAATCCATGAGTTCATAATTACACTAAGAAGGAATTCATTGGTCACCTTTGGAAAATAAGGAGCAACTCATTTTGAAAACTGGTTAAAAAGGAAACAATAAAGCACTTGTCCTCTTTCTCCTGTATGAACTGGACCTCAGGGTAACCCAGTAGTTGAAAGGAGGAGTTTCTCTTTATAGAAGTGTTCAGCTAATAGTTGAAGAAGGAATGATAGAATCAGAGTATCACCATTAATAGATTTAGGCATTTATCAGTGGCAAAAAAAGAGACACAACCAGACATGTATCTTGTGATATGGAAGTAAACAGTTCCACCAGTGAAGTAGCCTTGCAAAAAGAGAAAAGAACCCAAATCTGATTAAGCTTGTAGTTCTAACTACCAATTTGGAAATTGGTAGGAAATACATGGGACAGGGAAACACGTTACAGTACACCATAGGGATGCAGTCAGCAAAGTCCAAACTATGGGAAGCTGTATAGGACAATGATCTGATTTCTTCACCAAATTACAGGAATAAAAATGAATATTTAAATTAAGCCTTTAATTTAAAAGATTAAAAGAAGCTCACAAAGGCATGTTGACAAATTGTGTGGGTCTTATTTGAATCCTGAATCAGAGTTAATCAGAAATTGGACCACTGAATGGATACTTTTTGTGTGTGTGTGAGGAAGATTGGCTCTGAGCTAACATCCGTTGCCAGTCCTCCTCTTTTTTTTTTTTTTTGTGAGGAAGATTGGCCCTGAGCTAACATCTGCCAATCCTCCTCTTTTTGCCGAGGAAGACCGGCCCTGGGCTAACATCCGTGCCCATCCTCCTCCACTTTATATGGGACGCCGCCACAGCATGGCTTAGCCAAGCGGTGCATTGGTGCACGCCCAGGATCCGAACCGGGGAACCCTGGGCCGCCGCAGCAGAGCGCATGCACTTAACGGCTTGCGCCACCCAGCCGGCCCCAGTCCTCCTCTTTTTGCTGAGGAAGGTTGGCTCTGAGCTAACATCTGTGCCCATCTTCCTCTCTCTTGTATATGGGACACCGCCACATGGCTTGATGAGTGGTGCATCCGTCTGCGCCCAGGATTCGAACCTACGAACCTTGGGCCGCGGAAGCGGAGCACGTGAACTTAACCGCTATGCTACTGGGCTGGCCCTGGAATGGATACTTGATATTAAGGAATTGCTGTCATTTATTTTAGGTGTGATATTGGTATTGTGGTTATGTTGGGATGAAAAAGTATTCCTGTTTTGTCCCTGAGATACATTTTGAAATATCTTCAGATGGACTGAGAAGTCTGGGATTAGCTTCACAATGACCTGGGAAGAGGGGGAGTTAGGTTGGAATATAGATTAAATAAAATTAAACATGATTTGTTAATTGTTAAAGCTGGATAGTGGAGACCTGGGAGTTTGTTATATTCCTCTGCTTTTGTATATGTTTGAAATTTTCCATAATGAAAAGTTAAAAGTTTTTGAGGTGGACATCTATTGCTATAGACAGCCTAAGTTAAGTGCATCATGCTGTCTACTATAAGAGTTGCCATCTAAGTGAAGAGGAAGTGTTTTTTACGAATCTTTAATATATTCACAGTTACTCGGTACCTTTATCTTTTCAGTATTTCAGTTAAGATTTGCATTTATTACACTATAGGAGTACCTACCTCTTTTGCTCAGTGGTTGTTTACTTTGGTTGCACATGAGGAGCTTGTAAAAGATACTGATATGCTGGCCCCATCTTCAGAGGATCTGCTTTAACTGGCCTGTGTTGGAGCCCAGGCACCTTTTAGGAGGTGAATTTTTAATATACTGCCAGGGATGAGAATCGCTCCTCTAGATATATCTGACTGTATTTTAAGGCAGCTTCAGAACTATTTGGATGAAACCATTTAATGGTTAGTATCTCCTGAAAGTAATGTATCTCACTGAGTATACAGCTCTAATTACATATCTTACTAAGCTTGTACTGAGTATACAGTTGTAGTTACTGATGGATGTATTTTCTTTTTCAGTTAGAGCTTGCTGCTGCTTCTGCCGTTAGTTTTTAGAAGAGTTAGGCTGATTAATTGTGAAGAAAATAATGCCAACCATTAGAAGTATTCAGCTCAATAAAATTGGAGCAGACCCAATCTAAAATTTTTCCTTCAGGACACATTTTGCTCTTATATTACACGAGAAGTTATTTTGATAACATTGAGATTTGTGAATAATGAGTGGGTACTAAAATAATTGGGTTTTAAAAATGAAAGAAATGAGATTTAATTATACTAGAAAATGTAGCTGGAAGCTCTAAAATTATCTCAGAATAAAAAATTGTACTTGTGAAGTTAACCTGAAATGCTAACTTGCTCTAAGTAACTGTCTTCTGATTTTTAGGCTGTCACTCTTGACCCCAATTTTCTGGATGCTTATATTAATTTAGGAAATGTCTTAAAAGAGGCACGGATTTTTGACAGGTGAGAGAATGTTCTATTTGATAAATTTTCTTGAGTCTTTGTTGTATCAACACTTGAGAGTTTGGACTGAAATTATGACAATGTCCATTGAAATACATTTTCCTTTTCTAGTATATCGCTTTTCCCCAATCACGTCTGCTGTGTTACCTTTTATTTACCTGACTTTTCATTGTTGGCTTTCCACAAAGCCATTATCCTTCTCACTAGGAGTTTAATTGAAATTTCCTTTATTGTAAAACTGTTGAAATGTTTATCTTTTCGACTAAATTATTCCTTTGATCTGATTCAGAAATCTAAGTAGATCCTGACTTAACTTTTTTTGTTGTTGTCAGAGGAAAGCCTATATAAAGTTGCAATTTTGATTTGAGGTTAAGTATAGTATAGCATGAATTAATTGTAATTAATTACAGTTAATTAATGTACTTTGGTATAGTATAGCATGAATTAATTATAACAGGGCATCCATTAAAAGTTAGTTGCATTTTGTGTGTGTGTGTGTTTTTGTTTACAGAGCTGTGGCAGCTTATCTTCGTGCCCTAAGCTTGAGTCCAAATCATGCAGTGGTGCACGGCAACCTGGCTTGTGTATACTATGAGCAAGGCCTAATAGATCTGGCAATAGACACCTACAGGCGAGCTATTGAACTGCAACCACATTTCCCTGATGCTTACTGCAACCTAGCCAATGCTCTCAAAGAGAAGGGCAGTGTAAGGATTTTTATTCAGTCTATTTCTTTGTTACTTGGTAGGATTAAAAAATTCTTTGTACATATTATTAAGTATTAAGGTGGTAAGCTATTTTACTTTGGAGTTTGGTTGAGAAGAAAAATAGCAAAATTACCTATTTTCTGGAATATTACCAGTGTTAAACAACAAAATTCAACTGAGTAAATTTGAGGATCTATTTGGCTTTATTAAACGATTTATGAATCGGGCAGCATCCTATCTAGCCAGTAGAAGGAGATTCCAAGGTGTTGTATAAAATGGAAGGTTTTTACAGGAAGAAGGGTGGGGCTGTGGAGCTATTAGCAAAAGAAAAGAAAAGGTTATTTTTAGGCCAGGACATCTTTTTTAGAGGGAAGAGAAGGCGAGGGTTTTATCATGTAGATTGCCTCTTCCTCTGAGTGGTGGAGAGGGCCTAAGTGACAGATTGCCATATTGGTGCTGACCAGAAAATTCCAAACTGGTTGATTAAGATTTACATATCTGGGAGAGGTTGAAATTGCAATTAGGTTAGGTATTAATCTAGGTTTGGTATTATGGGCTTTAGCACAAGTGATGCCATTTTGGCCTTTTGGTTTTCTCTTTAACAGCAGCCATTAGGCTTAACTAAGCAATTGTTAGAATAATATCATTGGTGGCTCTGTGATTCCTCTGTATAGGTTTTGAATAGTTTCTTTTGTTTTCTAGGTTGCCGAAGCAGAAGATTGTTATAATACAGCTCTCCGGCTATGTCCCACACATGCAGACTCTCTGAATAACCTTGCCAATATCAAACGAGAACAGGGAAACATTGAAGAGGCGGTCCGCTTGTATCGTAAAGCATTAGAAGTATGTTGAGGGTGGTGTGGCTGGGTATTTTGTCTATGTGATAGTAGAGAGAAGGCTGTTAAGTTTGCCGTGTCATCCACCTCTTTTGTAAAAATAGATAATGGTTGAATTATTCATTGAACCTGATTGAGTACCTAAGGTATGAGTGAGGTCCTGTGTGATGTTCAAGAAAATCCCTCCATTGAGTTTGTTATTTTATGGGTAGATAAGATCTGCACAACAAAAATTAAAAGTAAGCTACAGTTTAAGAGAAGTTACCAATAAGACCAATAAGTATAATTTCAGTGCCTGATAGCTGTAATAGTGGTTGGTGGGTGTGGTAGGCGTTTAAAATATTTCAAAAGAGAGATGCTGGCGTAATCGCATAAACTAAGATGAGGAGAGGTCTACCTCATTATGTTTTGAAACAAGGAGAGGTACAAAATAAAGGAAGAGGTTGAATTGGAGCTACTCGGCTTTGAAGAATGAATAGACTTGGAGTATGTGGAGAGAAGTGTAGGAATATAAAGGTACTTGAGCAAAGTTGTTGTGGTAAGTTATTACTGCTGTGTAGTAGGTTTTTTTTAAACCTCAGTTTTCATTTGACTCTTTGTAGGTCTTCCCAGAGTTTGCTGCTGCCCATTCAAATTTAGCAAGTGTACTGCAGCAGCAGGGAAAACTGCAGGAAGCTCTGATGCATTATAAGGAGGCTATTCGGTAAGAGACTCTCAGTCTTGTTTTTTTCTTTTTAAGTTTTTAAATATTTGGCGTTTGGCACATTTGGCATGTGCTAAAATGACTTAATAACAACAGACTAAATTAACATTACAGGGGGTTAAAGGATTTTGTACTAGATAAATAAAACCTTTGTCCTCTCCTTTAGAATTAGTCCTACTTTTGCTGATGCCTACTCTAACATGGGAAACACTCTAAAGGAGATGCAAGATGTTCAGGGAGCCTTGCAGTGTTATACTCGTGCCATTCAGATTAACCCTGCATTTGCAGATGCCCACAGCAATCTGGCTTCCATTCACAAGGTACTACTGTTTATTATAATGTGTGCATGTTAGCACCTAATGTTTAATTTTTGGGAAAATTTTTGACCATCCCACTTTATTTATTTCCAGGATTCAGGGAATATTCCAGAAGCAATAGCTTCTTACCGCACTGCTCTGAAACTTAAACCTGATTTTCCTGATGCTTATTGTAACTTGGCTCATTGCCTGCAGGTAAAGAATAACAGGCTAGTAATTGGCTTTCGGTGTTGTCATCACTTTTTTCTTCTCCCCCCCCCCCCCAAAGCCCTAGTACACAGTTGTGTATAGTTGTAAATTCTTCTGGTTCTTCTATGTGAGCCGCTGCCACAGCGTGGTTACTGACAGGCGAGTGGTGTGGTTCCGTGCCTGGGAACCCAACCCGGGCCACTGAAGCGGAGCACGCTGAACTGTAACCATTAGACCATGAGGGCTGGCTCCCCTCAGTGTTATAATCACTTTTTAATTGTTATGTGCGGTATTAATCCAAGTCTGGCTGGAGACAGTGTTGTGTTTTTTTTCTTCTTTTTGGTGAGGAAGATTAGCCCTGAGCTAACATCTGTTGCCAGTCCTCCTCTTTTTGTTGAGGAAGATTGGGCCTGGGCTAACATTCGTGCCCATTTTCCTCTACTTTATATGGGATGCCGCCATAGCATGGCTTGGCAAGCGGTGCGTCGGTCTGCGCCCGGGATCCGAACCTGTGAACCCCAGGCCGCCGAAGCGGAGAATGCGAACTTAACTGCTACGCCACCGGGCCGGCCCTGACAGTGTTTTTTAATAGGTTATTTGACATTACTTTAGGCCAAAGACACATAAAATGTTAAATCCCTGGAATAGGGTTTTTCGGATAATAACTTCTTTTTGCCTCCTCCAGATTGTCTGTGATTGGACAGACTATGATGAGCGAATGAAGAAGTTGGTCAGTATTGTGGCTGACCAGTTAGAGAAGAATAGGTTGCCTTCTGTGCATCCTCATCATAGTATGCTATATCCTCTTTCTCATGGCTTCAGAAAGGCTATTGCTGAGAGGCATGGGAACCTCTGCTTGGATAAGGTGCGATTCTTTTGTTTTAATCTTTTTGTAGAGTAAAACACAGGAAACTACACGAATCAAGTGTATGGCTTAATGAGTTATCATAAGGTGAATACCACCCAAGTTGAGAAATGAAACTTGATCAGCCACCTCAGAAGCCCCTTCTGTTGTGTCCTATCTCAATCATAACCCCCTCCGTCCCATAAGGTGGAATCCTTAACTGAAATACTAACAATAGACTAGTGGTGTTTTCCTTTAATTTGAAAACCGTAATGTTTAACAAAGTGTTTGGTATTTCATACTCACCTTTGAGAATTAGAGCACTACTTGATCAAAGGTGAGAATTTGCTCAGCAGAATGGATTGGAGTGCTGGGTGTAATTCTGATTTTTAAAAATGCTTCTTTACGGAATTTTCTAAAATGCAGAGTTTGTCATGCTCTGTCCACACTGCCTCCTTTGTACAAGTTTTAGATTTGCTCAGCTGTGTCATAGGCCTCAGAAACAGGTCAAAATATGAAACGTATTATAGACTGCTAAGGTTGCATTGAACTGGCTATCTGAATTACAGTATTCTGGGCAAACCATTCCCAACAGGTGTGAGGTACAGGTTTGGTATTGTTTTTATTCAGTTTTCCTAGATGAAAATGTATGTATAGACTCAACTTTACTAATAAGCTTTGGATTCCATTGGTAGATTAATGTCCTTCATAAACCACCATATGAACATCCAAAAGACTTGAAGCTCAGTGATGGTCGACTGCGTGTAGGATATGTGAGTTCTGACTTTGGGAATCATCCTACTTCTCACCTTATGCAGTCTATTCCAGGCATGCACAATCCTGATAAATTTGAGGTAAGACTAGTGTTTCTCTAGAGTCACTGTTTATTTATAAAAAACAGAAACCCATGATGGTGGCTTTATTGTCGCCATTAGATGTTAAGCCAACTGTCTTTTGGAAAGATTTGAGCCAAGGTTATTAAATATACTGTGTGCTGCCTTTCAGGTATTCTGTTATGCCCTGAGCCCAGATGATGGCACTAACTTCCGAGTGAAGGTGATGGCAGAAGCCAATCATTTCATTGATCTTTCGCAGGTAGGTGAAATTCTTACACTTCTAACTTTTTATTTTGAGCAAATAGTGAATAAAACTATTGGCATATAGCTTATATTTTTCGTGACAGGTATTAAACATCAGCAACTACATATGGGCAATAGCTTTGATCTTATTTCCTTGATCATTTACATTTATAATTGGCATGGATTTTGCTGAGGTTGGAAATGAAATAGAAATGCGGTATATATGTGCTTGCACATAAAACTTTTCTGGGGTTTGAGCCAGCACTTGCAACAGTAGATAGTTAATATTAACTGAATAAATTGAACAAAATGGTGGCTTGGAAGAAGAAGAGATCATTTAAAGAAAATAGGTGGACTATGGTTCATCTATTTTCGTGGGCCTTTGCCTTTGGTTATCTTTATTTCTATACTTGTTCTATTGCTATTTCCTCTGTGAGCATAAGTTTTATGATAAATTAAGATTGAAACCTGTGGGGGAATTAATTTGCTGAGGGTGTAGACTTGAGTTTTTTCTTTATAGACTATTGGCCACTTCGGTGACTAATAGAGTTATGCAGTGTATAGTATATCTAGTAATTCATATACAAATCATTGAAGTCCTAGCAGAAGGATGTGAGATTCTTGTCATTCAACAAATAATACGTACCAACATCTTTTGCAATATAGCTGTTGCTTCGGAAGTATACCTGACCATTTTTGATGTAGGGTTGGACTCTATGACCAAGAAGCATAATGCCCTCCACCTCTGAGACTTTCAGGAACTCTCTGCTTATTGACTAGAGTCTAAACTCTTTAGCATCACCTTCTAAGTTTGACCACAATCTTGTTTTCCAGTCTTGTTTTCCCCACCATGTGCCCTCATGTATACCCTATACCAAATAGATGTGATCTACTCACCATTTTTTAAACCTACCATGCACTTTACTCTGGTTCTTTATTCATACTCTTTTCTACCAAGATTGCATTCTGTCCAACTCCCTTAAACTCCTGTCCATCTTTGAAGGCCCATTTCAAATACCAGCTTCTCTATGAAGCCTTGTTATTCATGCATTTAATCTAGAAGTAAACTCTCCTTCCTCTGTATTCTGTTTCTCTAATGCTTTGGGCCCATTTCAGTGGCACTTAACCATATTTTTACCTTGCATTAATGTAATTTGTGTTCTTATCACTTTTGCATCTGGGAATTTGAATTCTGTTTAATGCCATTAAAACTAATTGAATTAGCCTGAGAGTCTACATACTGAGATCTTATTTTTTTTATTCCATAGATTCCATGCAATGGAAAAGCAGCTGATCGCATCCATCAGGATGGTATACACATCCTTGTAAATATGAATGGTTATACCAAGGGTGCTCGAAATGAACTCTTTGCTCTCAGGCCGGCTCCTATTCAGGTAAAGGAATTAATAATTGCTTATAATGTGTATTGGGCTAAAAAGACAGTGATGTGTTTTTTTCCCTTTGGTTACCTGGCATTTGAAACAATAGGGCAGACATGCCTGACTTAAAAAAAAAATGTAATACTTGAAATGTACAGGGGCAAAGAATTTTGAGTGTAGAACACAGTGCCCACAGGTACATGTATATGGAGACATGGTTAGTCTAAAATACTACTTGATTGCTCTTGGCTAAAGAAGTCAACCCTCCTTGTTTGTTTGTTTACTTATTTAATTTTGGACCCTTTTGATGAAAGTTCTTAGTTTTTGGTCTGACTTTTTTTTTCTTTTAGGCAATGTGGCTGGGATACCCTGGGACTAGTGGTGCGCTTTTCATGGATTATATCATCACTGATCAGGAAACTTCACCAGCTGAAGTTGCTGAGCAGTATTCTGAGAAACTGGCTTATATGCCCCATACTTTCTTTATTGGTGATCATGCTAATATGTTCCCTCACCTGAAGGTAGGTAGAAAAACAGTGCTATGGGGGAATTGTAAAGAACTGTAGTCATTTATTTCCTTATTATCCCTGTGCATCCTAAAAGACATGTCTGAAACTTTTTTTGCATTAGAAAAAAGCAGTCATCGATTTCAAGTCCAATGGGCACATTTATGACAATCGGATTGTTCTGAATGGCATCGACCTCAAAGCATTTCTTGATAGTCTACCAGACGTGAAAATTGTCAAGGTCAGAACCTGGTCAACATTGTCGTTGAAATAAAGTTATGTGCATTGGAGATCTTCCTAATGATGGGTTTTGTGTCATTTTTTTAAAGATGAAATGTCCTGATGGAGGAGACAATGCAGATAGCAGTAATACAGCTCTTAATATGCCTGTCATTCCTATGAATACTATTGCAGAAGCAGTTATTGAAATGATTAACAGAGGACAAATTCAGATAACAATTAATGGATTCAGTATTAGCAATGGACTGGCAACTACCCAGGTGAGAAGAGAATAATAGAGCATAATATGTACCAACAAGTATGCATTTATCTCCTTTAAATCTCATAATAACCCTAGGAGGTAAGTGTCATTATCCTTGGTTTATAGATGAGGAAATGAGTTCAGTGGAAATTGGCATCTTATATAGGTTTGTCTGATTTTTAAAAGTCTCCTGGATTTAGCCAGCAGGTTACTTAATGAGAGTCTACTGTGTTACTATCTTGTTATTCCCTGCCTGTGCTTTACTCTGATCAATGGTGAACTTTCTGTAGGCATCATACAGTTTCTTGCTTCTGTAACTCACGCTTTCCTTAGTTAAATCTTGCTCATCTTTAAGACTTTCAGTTCAGACAGCTCCTCCAGGAATCCATTCCTGTCTTTATCCCTAACCTCTCTTTCCCTGCTTCATTGGTACCTGTCTTCTCTGCTTCTGTAATATTTGGGGTATATATCTTTACATCCAGCACAACACATTATAGTTCCCTGGGTTTGTATTCTCCACTGAATTGAATTACTTTAGGGCCCGTGTCTTAGCCACAGTGATGTAGTATGTGCTCAATAAATATATATTGCATACTTATAAGTGAATATGTAGCTCTGTCAAGAGATTGTAAGGCAAGGATCTCTGGCCTCTTAGGAGTTAACAGTTTTAGTGGTATAACAGTTCATACCGAAAGTGCTCGAAATGAACTCTTTGCTCTTCAGGCCAGCTCTTATTCAAGTAAAATAATTAATTATAATCACTCATAATGTGTATTGGGCTAAAAAGACAGTGATGTTTTTTCCCCCTCTGGTTAACTGGCATTTGAAACAATAGGGCAGACATGCTTGACTTAAGAAAAAAAAAAAAGTTCTTGAAATGCCCAGGGACAAAGAATTTTGAGTGTAGAACACAATGCCCATATGTACCCAATGTCCGTGGATACCTGGAATAGTTACATAACAATGTAAGGCAGTACTCAAATGTGTGGGAATTGCAAGATAAGACTATAATTGTGTACACAGATGCCCAGAAATAGTGATGATAAATGTGAGGGAGAGACAGTCTTAGTAGAGATCATTTGGAACAGTAATTTAAGTTTAGCCTTGAAGGTGGGTGTGAGGGGAAAAGGACATTTCATTCATGAAGAAAAGAGTGAGCAAAAGCTTGCTGTTGGATTAGTAGGGTTTTGAAGAGAACTTTTTGGCTGGAGTGAGAAGTTTCATAGTGCAGTCCTCCCCAAATTAAGAAAATGCTGTAACTTTTTTTCATTTTTTTCATTTAATATGTCATGAATATTTTCTCCTATTATAGTTCAGTGACATGACTTTTAATGGTTATACCATTTTGCATCTTAAGGATTCTTTATTGATTAAAAAAATATTGTACTATGTTGACTTTAAATATAATCATTGTATTCTTTTTCTTATTCTAGATCAACAATAAGGCTGCCACTGGAGAGGAGGTTCCCCGTACCATTATCGTAACCACACGTTCTCAGTATGGGTTACCAGAAGATGCCATTGTGTACTGTAACTTTAATCAATTATATAAAATCGACCCTTCTACTTTGCAGATGTGGGCGAATGTGAGTATGTGTAGATTCATTATTAATGTCTAGAGACCAGTAAAGATTCTGTATATAGGCCATTCAGGGTGGAGGGCAGCCTCAGTAAGATGTGCTCATTTCTAATCTTCAAAAGAGTTGTAAATTTTTCAGCCATTTTTGATTTTTTCTTTCAGTGTCTAAATATCAAATTATGAACCTATTTAATTTATGTATTCAAAACCCCAGGGATCAACAAACTTTTTCTTAAAGGGGCAGACGGTAAATATTTTTGGTTTTGCAGTCCGTACTCCCTGTTACCTCTACTCAGCTCTGCCATTGTAGCAGGAAAACACCATAACTATATAGATGAATGAGGGCAAGTGTATTCCAATAAAATTTTATTTACAAAAACAGGCAATATGCCAGATCTGGCTCACAGGCTGTAGTTTGCCAACCCATGGTCTAAACTGATAGCAAAAGCTGTCATGTACATCCACCCATGTTTAACGTTTTTGCAGTATTGTAGAGTTATAACCAATAAGGAATTGATTTATGCCATTACCTCTCAGTCAGTTCATCAGACAAGTTTGCATAAGCAGGATCTTTCTGAAGTTTCTAGATTTTGCCATCTGTAACTGGCTCTTATTTCCGTAGAGCTAAAATGGAGATAGTTTTTGGTTGATTTTTTTTTTCTGATTAATATCTGTGTTTTTTTTTTTAAGGAGAGGGGAGGGTGGAAGAGAAGAGGAAGCAGATGAGTACAGGTTACTATCCCTTAATCTGCACTTCTCAGTGTTCAATAAATCTGAAAACCAAAAGCTTTTTCATAAGTTTGTGGCAAATTTATTTGGCAGCAAAGCTACCTGAACTAATGTTAGGCTATTTGTGGTCTTTTATTTATTCCATTTAGTATGAATATTCCTTCATCTCAATGCAGAGATACTAATGTGTTTGTTTATAGGGAGTTGCTACTGAGGGTGTTATGTAACATATATGCACAGTACTACTTTTTTAAGATCTGAAATATTCTGAATTCCAAAATTCATCTGTTCTCATGTCTTTCAGAGACGGGATGCTGAACTTGTGTGGTACATTGGGTAGATGTAGATCTAAATCAGGGGTTGGCAAAACTATGGCCTGTGGACCAAATCCAGCCCATTTCCTGTTTTTGTAAATAAAATCTTATTGACACAGCCACGCCTACTTGTTTACGTATTGTCTATGGCTACTTTCCAGTGACAAGGTCAGAATTGAGCAGTTATGACAGAGTCCATCTGGCCGCAAAGCCAAAAATATTTGCTGTCTGGTCCTTTACAGACGTCTGCTGACACCTGATCTAGATTAGGCAAATAAAGTTAGGCAAGTCTGAGCTAACTTTGTTGTGTCATGGTAGGGGATTTAAAATTTGAAATGGAAAATTCCTCTCTCATCGACAAAAACTACTGCCGGTATCAATTGCCATAGGACATAGCTGCCTCAGATTTTGCCAATTAGTAACTTGTGTTGTGTCTTCTTACATCAGTCTCCTCTTTCTTTGAATTCACGTTGGGGACAGCTATGCAGAACAGGAACCTATAATTCAGTTGATCTAATTCATCTATGTGAAGAAAAGACTTAAGTTCACAGTAGGCTGCTATCTGGTGGAAAAGAATAAAGTGTGGTAGAATTATTAGAGATGTATGGGAGCCTTTCTTGAGAAGGGCAGAGCTGCTATTAATAATTCTTATTTTCTCTATTTTAGATTCTGAAGCGTGTTCCCAATAGTGTGCTGTGGCTGTTGCGTTTTCCAGCAGTAGGAGAGCCTAATATTCAACAGTATGCACAAAACATGGGCCTTCCCCAGAACCGTATCATTTTTTCACCTGTTGCTCCTAAAGAGGAACATGTCAGGAGAGGCCAGCTGGCTGATGTCTGCCTAGACACACCCCTCTGTAATGGGCACACCACGGGGATGGATGTCCTCTGGGCAGGGACACCTATGGTGACTATGCCAGGTGAGTTACTGATAAATCATTGGAATCTTCCTTGTTCTTTTTAAAATCTCCTTTGAGAGAGAGACCCCCACTCCTCCAAGGAGAAATTGTGTAGACTGGAAGCAACATGTAGGGCAAGATGATAGAAAATGAGACTTGTTCAGGTCTGAGCACTTGGCTCCATTCTCCTCATCTGCATTGTGTGGATACTTAACATAAATAACATTAATAACTGTGTGCTATTTGCATTCTCAGATGTGCAATTATTATCTTTGTTGTTACAGGAGAGACTCTTGCTTCTCGAGTTGCGGCTTCCCAGCTCACTTGTTTAGGCTGTCTTGAGCTTATTGCTAAAAATAGACAAGAATATGAAGACATAGCTGTGAAACTGGGAACTGATCTAGAATAGTAAGTAAACTTTTCTGTGAACAAATTACAGTTGTCCCTCGGTATCTGTGAGGGGTTAGTTCCAGGCCCCCCCAGTGGATACCAAAATCAGTGGATGCTCAGGTTCCTTAGTCAGCCCTCCATATCTGTGGGTTGACTGTATATGGTAAAGTGAAGGAAATAAGGAAAATTTAGAGACAATATAGGTGTTATGAAATCATAAAATAAGAGTAATATAAAATAGGTCAATTAGTTGTATGATCTCTGGATAGGAGAAGAACTTTCTAAACTTTCATAAATGAAGTGATCAATAGGTTTTACTATGTAAAGAGTAAGTGGCTAAATAAAAGTAAACCAACAAAATTAAATGGCAAAAAAGAGGAAAAAAAAAATCTTTGTTTCTTATGTCAAATATTAATAGCCAGGCTATACTTAAGAAGTATAAAGACTGAAAAAAGTTACATTTTAAATCCCTTAATAGGAAAGTAAACAAGGAAATAGCCAGACAACTCACTGAAGTAGAATTACAAATGGTTAACAAGAAGTTTCAACCTCTGTAGTAGAAATGTAAATTAAAATAACATTGAGGTATACCCATTAAAACACATAACGTAAATGCCCCAAAATGGGTGGGAGTTAGAGGGGTGATGCTTATATAAATGATGCTTTATCCATACAAGGAAATTGTGTTTATCTCTTAAATGCGGTTTTTCCTTTGGGTATTATGGGTGGTTTTTTTTCTTTGTGTTTTTCTGAGAAGTAGCATATTATATGGAAGTTTAAAGAAGCACCCTATTTGAGTCAGATTGCCTGGGTTTGAATCTAGGATCTCCCACTTACAAGCTTTGTGACTTTGGGCAAGTTAGTCTCTATGTGCCTTGGGTTTTCCATCTGCAGAATGGGGATGAATGATAGTACCTACCTTGCAGAGATGTTGTAAGGATTAAAAAAAGATGTTCCATGTAAAGCACTATGACAGTTCTTGGTACATAGTAAGCATTCAGCAGATTCTAAGCATTTATTTGTTATTTTCAAAATTTTCTCCATTGAGCATCATATGTATCTAAGAAAAATGAGTGAAAATTTTGAGCCCAGGCATTAAAAAAATTAAGATTCATGTCCATCATCCCAGGGATAACTACAGCAAATAATTTAGTGTATTTTTTTTTTTTTTACTTTTTGGAATTTAGTTGATTTTATACACTACTTTCCCCCAACATTTTGTTATGAAAATTTTTAATTTTGTAATAAACACTTGTGTAACTACCACCTAGGTACTACCACTAACATTTTACTCTCCTTGCTTTATCACGTAACTGTCCATCTATTTATTCATCTATCCATCTAGCAATCCATCTTACTTGATACATTTTGAAGTAAATTGCAGACATCAGTACTCTTCACCCTAAATACTTCAGAATGGACATCATTAACTACAGTTTAATATTTATTTCTTTTTTCTTTTGAGGCAGAATTTATGTTCAGGAGAATACACAAATCTTATGTGAGTTTTGAGAAGTACTTTTATAACTCAAACCCCTAACAAGATACAGAACATTACCATCACTCCAGAAAGTTCCTTCATGCCCTTTCTCAGCTGATCCTCCTCACCAACCCTCAGAGACGACCACTGTTCTGATTTTTTTTTCCCCACCATAAATTAGTTTTGCCTTTCTAGAAACTTATACAAATGGAACCATATAGTAAAGGCTTCTTTCACTTAGCGTAATGTTTTGAGATTGATCCATGTTATTGGCTTGTATCAGTAGTTCATTCCTTTTTATTGTTGAGTAGTATTTTACTGTATGGATATACCACAGTTTAACCATTTTCCTATTGATATACAGAACTTAAAAAAAAATGGAGCTGGGGCCGGCCTCGTGGCGTAGTGGTTAGGTGTGCGTGCTCTGCTGCTGGCGACCCGGGTTTGGATCCTGGGCGTGCACTGATGCACCGCTTGTCAGGCCATGCTGTGGCAGTGTCCCATATAAAGTGGAGGAAGAGGGCACAGATGTTGGCCCAGGGCCAGTCTTCCTCAGCCAAAAGAGGAGGATTGGCATGGATGTTAGCTCAGGGCTGATCTTCCTCACAAAAAAAAAAAAAGAGCACCAAAGTATTTTTATTTGGAAGAGAGCATTAATATGGTCATGTTTGGGTTGAAGCCAATAGATATGCATAGCCATTTTACTAGTTCTGTCACAATAAACATTAAAACAACTTTTTTATTAATTGCTTTTAAAAATGCACAGGAGTGTTACAGCTTCTGGTTCTAAAGTAGTAATTTTCTCCATATAAGAATAATCTCATGACAAATGATATATTCAGAAGGGGAGACTAGATAGAGAAATCTTCTCCCCCCTGTTTCCAGAATAATTGATTGCTTTTTTCCCCTGTTTCTGAACAGAACCATAGTCTTGATGATATTAGGAACACTTTTTTTTAATATCTAAATAAACAACTCAGTTCATGTACAAGTGGAAAATTTTCTCAGTAGACATATCGCATTTCTTTTCCCCTTTAGTGTTTTCCTATTTCATTAAAATGTTCATAAATTGAATATTTCATCTTATGTTTGTGCCTCAGCTATTGTAAATGATGCTTTGATGAACATCTTTCCATGGCCAGATGTGTCTGCATCTCTGATTATTTCTTTTGAATAGATTTAAAAGTGTTATCGATAGGTCAGTGGGTTATGAATATTTAAGATTATTAATATACACATTGCTAAATCACTTACCAAAAGGATAAGCAGTTTACATACCAACCAGTAGTACATAGGAATAGACGTATCATTGCCAATTCTTATTTTTAGTTTAAGGGTAGAAATGAGATGAAGTGGAGAAAGCATGGTATCTCTTGGATATACTTGTTGAGGAAAGAACTAAAATTTTTCAGAGAACGTGGAGGTGAACTCGATTATAAGTGTTAGCATTACCTTAGCTGTGACCTTTCCCTTTTTTAGCATTGAAGGAAGGGGGCCAATCAGAAGAGAAAATAGTGTGAAGTTTGTTCATGTATTTTACCACAAAAGTTACGAGGTATTTATGGGGACTAGTTCTGACTTTCTGCTCTGATCTGTAAACTTGGCTGTTTTTTTTTTTTGTTTTTTTTTTATTACCCAGCCTGAAGAAAATTCGTGGCAAAGTCTGGAAGCAGAGAATATCTAGCCCTCTGTTCAACACCAAACAGTACACAATGGAACTAGAGCGGCTTTATCTACAGATGTGGGAGCATTATGCAGCTGGCAACAAACCTGATCACATGATTAAGCCTGTTGAAGTCACTGAGTCAGCCTAAATAAAGACTGTATGCACAGGAGAATTACCCCTATACCTGAGCCTCAACCTTCTGGGGGAAAGGGAACTAGATAACGTACTTTTTACTTATCTGTACAGTATCATGTTGCAGATGGGTGACAAATAATGATAATAGAATAGCACAGTCAGACTTGCTTCCTGCATGATAGGGAGAGACATACGAGATGGGAAACTGCTGTTCCATGAGGAATCTCCATAGAATTTGGCAGCAACCAGGTGGTGCATAGGTCTGGAAGGTCTGATCTCCCTTGGTCTTCCATGGGATGGTTAGTGTGGAGGGGAGATATAGATTGTCCAGCCATTTTGTGATTCCATGGATTGATTGAGTCTTCTGAATTTAATTTTTTTCTTTATATTTTGGGTATTGGAGCTTTTAAAAATGTTTGGTTTCAGGTATTTTTATTCATGTGAAGTGTATACGATTCTCTTGAGATGAGGTTTTAAGCTAAAATGTTCCTTGTTTTAGTTCCTGAACTCTACAGATTCATGGGGACTTTGCTGGTGTAGTCTTTTTATAGGTTTTATAAACCACTTGAGCCTATATCAGTCGTTTTAGTGTCTGACCTAATGTTTGGAGCTATCAGTGCTTTGTTGGCTTAGGTGATGACTCCGTTTTCTTCTGGTCCATTTCCTTCCCTTCCCCTCCCCCCACTTTAAAATTTCTCCTGTAACTCAGCTAACAAAACCAAGTCTGATTCAAAACATCCCAGAGTGTTTCTCTTAAACACATCATCTGGTGCCAAATGAAAATTCTTAAGGAGTGATTATTAATTATAAAGGGCACAGTTGTGGTACTGTCATTGATGATACTAATATAGATTTTTTGGGCCTAGTTTTGACGTATTTCACCAGTGTTTTACCTTCGACTGCCCCTCTATGCTGCTTCCAAAACTGATAGTGTGTGATAAGATTTTTACCTTCCTTTCTAAAGTTTGTTTTTTTTTAAGTGAGTCCTGTTCTTCCTATTTCTTTCAGCAGAAATGAAATCCCAGGTAAGTATAAGTATTCAAATATTTGATCCGTAAATCACAGTTATCTCCAATACATTAAATAATTTTCATCAAAAAACATAGGTAAAAAGCTCTGAAGGACCAGCTATGTATATGAGTAATTATTTTTCAGACCTTCTAGGGTATTATATACTGTCTTCTGGACTTGGTCTTGAAGTCTGTATGGATTCAGCCTCAGTAGTAGCGAACTGTACCGCTACTTGGTTTGGAGTACAAATGAGACTTTAGCCCTCCTGGAGCTTGAGTTCTTAAAAACCATAGGAATAAAATTATTGAATCTCAACAAAGGATCGAGGGCTTGAGGCTTAAACAAGCCAACATATGAATATGTTTTGTCTTGCTGTATTGCACTTATGCTATCCAGTAACAGATAATTTTTGTCTGCTAGTAGTGTTCTAGATTATAATGTCTTTCCAAAGCACTGAGACAGTGCACCTATTCTGTAGTTGCAGCTGATGTCTGAATGTATCCTAGCTGACGAATTATTGATTAATAAGAACTTGAATTTCTGAAAGATTCTTACTGTTACCAAAATCTGAGCAAGGAATCTCAAATGCAATTCTTAGCCAGAATTACATGTTAATGAACTGTATACCTTTTAACAATGTAAATCAAGAAACATCAGTTTAGGAATTTCTTAATTTATTTTTTACCTGATTGAAATGTCAGTTAAAGGTTGCCAGCATGGTTGCAGATAAACTGATGTTTGAAATTCACCAAACTACTTAATGTGGAATAGGATAATATACTTGCAATGCCCTCAAGGCTGTAACCTTACAGCCATTTTATATAGCACATCATTCCTCCTATAGGGATGAACTTTTTCCTGGCACGAAAAGTAGCCGCTCTGGTTGAAGCTTTGCTTATTGTAACAGGCTTTTGTTTCCAGGTAACATGTCTGTGGAAGACTTAATTCTGAATAGAGATATAGGTATTACTGGAAACTAATTGTTTTTTTCTATTATACTATGCTTTATCAAAAAAGTAAAACATGTAAATTGTGCTACAGAAATCCAGATGTTGTCTTGCAATCTTTAAACAATAAATGAATGATTTGCCCTTAATATGGCTGTTGTATTTTGTGTTCTGTTAAATTGAGTTTTGGACAGAATAGAAGGGTTATCCAATGATGAAACCTACACTTGAACAGCTCCGAAGAAAAGGACCAGATTTCCCTAGTATAGCTATGATATTAAGAATTATTTTGTTTTCTCAGCCAAGTGTGGTAGAGAGGTGGGGTTGCTGTATGATCCATTAAAACAATGACAAAGCCTGCAACTCCGGGCACAGCCATTGTTGCTTGTTCCTGACGGCTCTGGCTTCACCTACCCTTGTAGTCTGATTCTTTATGTGGACTATTCCTTCCTGCTCTGTATGGTGGTTGAACTCAGCCACGGGTATGACGGAGGAGGATATCAACGCATCAGGGACCAGAACAGGCTCTTTAGCTGCCTGTTTTCTCAGATATTAATGAGAATATTTTTCAATAAAATTTCAGGTGATTTACCTCTCAACTTCTGTGGGTTGTGACCCTCAAAGCCCTAATGTGAATTAGTGTTTGTTTCCTAAAAGATGGTGGGGGAAGAAAGGTGTCCAGTAGCCTCCTCATGAAGGTTCTTACCCCCACCCTCTTCTATTTGTTAGGAATCAGCATCAGTTATTTCCAGTCTACTTCAGCTCCTCCTGCCTTCAGTCTAAAGGAGTTGCTTGTGCACCTTGAATGAACTTGTAACTTATGATTCGATTCCAGTCCTAACTCACTCTACTTGAAGCACATGCCTCTTAATATTAACTGCAGCTAACATTCAGGTTCTTTGCCCAAATGTCTGAGGCACACAGTTACATCATCCCCATTTTTATAGAAAAGGCTCATGGAGGTAAACTTCCAAGTTTGTTGTAGAGATAGGGTTATAATGGTAAGCCCGTTTTATCTAATTCTCTCTCAGCTCAGAAAGTACTTTTACGTATGTATGTAGGCAGTTTGGTGCTTAACA
The DNA here is from genome assembly GCF_020826845.1 of Diceros bicornis minor. Taxonomy (NCBI): domain Eukaryota; kingdom Metazoa; phylum Chordata; class Mammalia; order Perissodactyla; family Rhinocerotidae; genus Diceros; species Diceros bicornis. The sequence goes on from NC_080781.1 coordinate 64,805,540, forward strand.
GTTTAGGTTTTGAAACTAGTGCTGCTGGAGTTTGAATCCCAGCTCTGCTACTTTCTAGCCACGTGAGCTCTGTAAAATGAGTGCTAACATTCCCTACTTTTTAAAGTGTCATAAGGATTAAATCACTTGGAATAAACACATCAAACACTTGGAATAGTGCCTAGCATGAAATAAACTAAATATTATTAATAACTTGAAATGCAGGGACATTTTATTTGTATTCTGGTGGCCAAATGCTTAAATTATGAAATAGGTGTCTGCCAGAGAAATGGGCACAATCTAAAAAGCATCTGCTTTCCCCGTTTGTGTTTTTCTTGGTGTGTTTGGAGCAAGTGCCAAAAATCTTAAGTAACAACCCCTCTTTATCTTCAGGGTTCCAGCGAATGTCGTAGCTCCGCGTTGCTAGGTGCTGTTGGGTTGCTGCCTTGGTCTAGGTGGCCTCCCCCGTGTGTCATTCCCCACCCCCACCACACCCCCCGCCCCACCTCAGAGTAGTTTGGAGGGCAGGCAAACGGACGTAAGGGTTTGCACAGTTCAAGCAAGGAACGGCCCGCTTATCCAAGTCCTCACAAGGATGGAACTTTGTTGGGGAGGACTCAGCTGAGTTTTTCCCTGTCACCCAAAAAGTTAATTTAGGGATCGCCGAAGTACAAAAACAGGCTTGGGGCCCTGAGCTCTGCATGAAATGGCACTTTTGGAACAAATAAGCAATACCCGGTGGAAGTGAGACATTCTGGAAGCACTGCGGCTGAGCGCTAAATTTGAGTTCATAGTTGCGAAGTTTAAATTTGCTTGGTGACCACGCTGTGATTGGTGGGTACAGGGAGGGCGGGAACACGTCAGTTCCTACGTCACACTGAGCTTGGGCTCTATAAAAGGTCTCGCGATTGCCGCCCCTCACAGTTGCTCGGGATCTCGCACTCCTTCCACGCGCAGTGGGAGTTGAACGGCAATCGGCCACGCCAGAGGCGGCCAGAGCAGGTAGGTGACTGGTGGGGCTGAGGTGGGTACTGAAGCGGGAACAATCTTGAAGCTCATCCTAGTTGAGCGGACTTAATTAAAACCAGGACCGCCATATGCCCTAGACACTCTGATTGTCCGTGAACCTTGGGACAGATTCTGACAAAATATTTTTCCTGTTTCCACTTAAAAGGGCTTTCGGAAGAAGAGATTTTTTTTGTTAGGGATATTAACTCTGCTAAAGCGAAGATGGGGAATGGGGGGGGGTAGAGGGTGGGACGTGGTGTGTGGTTTTGGGGTGTTTAGGCCTGAGGGGTGGAAGAACAGCTGGCGGAGTGATTTGGGAGTGTAGGGTGGTGGAGGTGGAGGGCTGGTGGGGGTGTGGGGGTGGTGGGGGCGTAGAGGTGGTCGATGCCTGATGGGTGGAAGGCCGGCTGGCTGACTGAGGTCAGAGTAGAGAGTAGAAGCCAGGGCAGGTGGAGGGCAGGTAGTGGTGTGTCTGTGGGAGGTGGACGCCTTATCGATGCCTGATACACTGGGAGGGAAAGGCGGGCGTGGGGGGGGGCCATGAGTGGAGGTGTCGAGGCCTGATTGGTGCAAAACTGGCTGGGGGTGGGAGGTGGGAGTGGGGGGATGGGTCTGGACCTAATGATACGAGACCTGGGGACGAGAGGTGGGCGAAGGGGGTGGAGGCTTGGGGGGGTTAATGAAGGTTTCATGGTCTGATTAGTGCAAGACTGGCTGGGGGCAGGAGTGGGGGCAGGAGTCTTGGCCTGATCCCGCGAGACTTCCTGGGGACGAGAGGCGGGAGCAGGGTGGGTGGAGGCGTGGGTGGCGCGAGTGGAGGTGTCCAGGTCTGATTGGTGCAAGACAGGATGGAGTGGGGGCAGGGGTCTTCGCCTGATCCCACGAGACTTCCTGGGGACGAGAGGCGGGAGCAGGGTGGGGGGTGGAGGCGTGGGTGGCGCGAGTGGAGGTGTCGAGGTCTGATTGGTGCAAGACAGGCTGGAGTGGGGGCAGGGGTCTTGGCCTGATCCCGCGAGACTTCCTGGGGACGAGAGGCGGGAGCAGGGTAGGGGCTGGAGGCGTGGGTGGCGCGAGTGGAGGTGTCGAGGTCTGATTGGTGCAAGACAGGCTTGGGGTGGGAGTGGGAGGAGGGGTCTTGGCCAGATCCTGCAGGACTTCCTGGGGACGAGAGGCGGGAGTGGGGGGGGCTGGAGGCGTGGGTGGGGTGACTGGAGGTGTCGAGACCTGATTGGTGCAAGGGAGTGGGGGGAGGGGTCTTGGCCTGATCCTGCGAGACTTCCTGGGGACGAGAGGCAGGAGGGGGGGTGTGAGGGAGGGGGGTGAAGAGGTGGGGGGGGGGAGTGGAAGCGTGGGTGGGGTGAGTGGAGGTGTCGAGACCTGATTGGTGCAAGACTGGCTGGGGCAGGAGTGGGGGCAGGGGTCTTGGCCTGATGCTGCAAGACTTCCTGGGCACCAGAGGCGGGGGTGGGGGGGTGGTGAGTGGAGGCGTGGCAGCGTGAGTGGAGGTGTTGAGGCCTGATTGGCACAAGACTGGCTGGGGGTGGGAGTTGGGGGCGGGTCTGGGCCTGATCACACAAGACCTCCTGGGGACAAGAGGCGGGAGCAGGGGGATGGAGGTGTGAGGGATGAGTAGAGAGGTCGAGGCCTGATTGGTGCAAGACTGGCTGGGGCGGGAGGCAGGAGTAGGAAGAGTGAAGGCGTGGGGAGAGTGGAAGGCTGGTGGCAATGTGAGGGGTGGGAATCCGTTTAAGGGCAAGAGAGCACTGGACTGGTGACGCAGTGGGGGTTAGTGCATACAGAAGCCTTACAACGGGGAGAAAATTTATCTGGGGGCTAATGAATGAATGTCCTCCTTGCACATCTCCATAACACGTGGTGGTCGAGATGCCTTAACATCAGGGGCCACCGTGTGCTTTGGGCTTTCTGATTGATCTGCAAAGAACTTTGGTGGGGCAAGGTGAGAGAGGGGTGGTATGCCTTGTCTCAAGTTTTCTCCGTCCAGGAAAGTTTGCAACAAACAAATTTAAATTTCTCACTTCACAGAGCAAAGTTTTGGCTTTACATTAGGATGAAGAAGCTGCTCAAAGATAAGCGCAGAATGTAGAAATGTCTAATTGGTTCTAGGTTCTGGTTTTCTTAAAAAAGTATTTCTTTGTCTTGACTACAGACGTGGACATGTCTGCAGAAGAGGCTAGCCAGTCGAAGATCCAGGATGATGATTGGTGAGATTTGAAAAATTCTCTTTTCTCTTAGTTTAGTCCTACTCTGTTGGCAAAATGACTTTTCTTAAAAAGTGTACGTTTATTTCATTTAGAGTCTGTGGAGTGTATGACTTGATTAGTTATAAAATGAGAATTATAAAAAGGGATTTTAGAATCATAGGAGTCCAGCCTCCTACCCAATGCATGAATCCTCTGTATAACATCTCTGTTAGTGACCAAGAGTGCACAACTCCTTGCAATGCATTGTTGAATATGTGTAATTTCTAGAAAGTTCTTCATTTTGATGAACTTTGAACCTGTCCTTATGTTACTTCCACCTTATAGTTTACAGTGCTGCCCTCTAGAGGTACACAATGAAGTATTTTTCTTCTTGTAACGTGGTATTTTAAGAGAGTTGTCTTCTCTAAGTCTTCGCTCTCCTGGAACACTGACCTGTTTTCCTCCTTCACAGATAAGCATGTAAGTGTATGATATGGGAGAAAGTGGAAACCATAGAACAAAGAGTCTGGAAATAGACCCAAATACATATGAAAATTTAGTTCATGGTACAAAATGACATTTCAAATCAGTGGGGGAAAGATTAACAACAAATAATTTGAAGATGATTGGCTGACCATTTGGAAAAAAATAAGAATTGGATTCTTACCTAAACACTCCTTATACCAAAATCAATTACATGTGGATAACATATTTAAAAATAAAAAAATGAAGCTATTAAAAATGTTAGAAAACATGGGTGGATTTTGTTTCCAATAATTTTGAAGTGGGGGAGGTCTTTCTAAGTTTGATATCAAACAAAAGCATAAAAATGACAAATAACAAACTGGAAAAATATTTGCATTACCTATGATAAAAGCCTATTTTCCTTAATCTAAGGGAACTTTCACAAATCAACAATTAAAAGGTGAAAAAACAAATAGAAAATGGACAAAAGATATTAGAAGGTAGTTCTCAGGGAAAAAATACAAATGGAGCACAGACATTAAAATTTATTCAACTTTTGATTATATTACTTATATTTAAAGAAATGAAAACATTTTAAATGAGATACAATTTTTCATATATCAGATTGTCAAAGATTGAAAAAAGTTTGATAATATCCAGAGGTGGCAAATTTGTAGGGGAATAGGCAATTTCATACAGTCATGGCGGGAATATAAATTGGTACAGTCTTTTTGGAGGCAATCTGGTAATATCAAAATTTTAAATGCCCATGTCCTTTGACCCAGTAATTCTACTACTAGGACTTTTTCTTTCACTTTTAGAACAATTTTATTTAATTTCTTTATACATATACTCACATATACGTAAGTGCGTAAATGTGGTTAGTATACATGCTCTTTTTGTAGTTCACTCTTATTTTCTCTTGACTCCTTTTCCCCTTCTCCCTGTAACTCATGTTCATTTAGTCATATATAGACGTATACAGGCTGTTTTGATCTTCGTTCAGTTCTGTGGAAGAAGGATTTATGACTTAATTAGTAGTACACAGAGAAATACATACAAAGATGTTCATTGCAGCATTGTTTGTAATAGCACAAGCTTGGAAGGAGCTTAAATGTCCTTAGGGTGTAGTTGAATAAATTAGGGTTCATCCAAAAAATGTGATAAGAGCTATATGTACTGATAATGGGAAGACCACCAAGATATATAAAATGAAAAACTTCAAGCTGCAGAACAATTCATATAGCATAATACTATTTATTAAAAAAAAAAAAGGTGTGTATACTTGATGCTTATGCTGGTATGTGCTTATGCTGGTATGTGCTTATGCTGGTATGTGCTTATGCTTAAGAACTTTTGAGAAGAATAAATAAGATACGTTGTTGATCTCTGGAGAGTGGGACTGTTGGAAGTATAGGGACAAAGTGTTCTCTTCCTCACTCCTCTTTTCAGTGTTCAGTCACAAAACTATCTGGTAAACATTATTTTGTGATAGTCATTAAAATGGGAGGGCATTAGGAAAAGAATGCAGAAAACAAATATTGGAAAATATACATCTTAGGCAGTAATAAAAAGAAATGCTAACTAAAAAATTATTTACCCATTAAATTAGCAAATTTAAAATACTTAGTCCTGTTTTAATAATGCTGCTGACATAAACTGATACAACCCTTTGGAAATGGTTAAGCAAATATACTAAGAGTTATAAAATTGGTCATACTTTTTGAGGAAGTTTGGCCATGAGCTAACATCCATTGCCAATCTTCCTCTTTTTGCTGAGAAAGATGGGCCCTGAGCTAACATTTGTGCTCATCTTCCTTTATTTTGTATATGGGATGCCACCACAGCATGGCTTGATGAGTGGTGTTTAGGTCCGCACCCGGGATCTGAACCTGCAAACCCTGGGCCGCTGAAGCAGAGCGTGCGAACTTAACCACTACGCCACCAGGCCAGCCCCTAAAATTGGTCATACTTTTGGTTGAATGGTTTGACTTTTGGAAATTAATCCTAGGAAAATCCAATTTATGAAAATAATTAAATGCACAAAGATGCTTGTTGCAGCATTCAACCAAAAAGTTAAAGTAATGTGTGTGTGATCAGAAGTGCACAAGGTAAAATCCTAGCTCTCTCATGACCCTCAGTCACTTGTCCAGGGTAGATGTTTGGCATTAGTTCTCCTGAGAAGTAAACAGGCACTCTGGTTAGCCCCTTGCAAATTTGGTTAAAAGGAGTTACTCCTCTAGCATTTGATGAAGAATTGAGAAACCTGAGTTCCTGCAGCCACAGATGCAAAGACCAGATTTTGGACTTCTCATTGGAGATTGCCCTTGAGGCTGGGCAACAACCTGCCAGTCTCTCCATCCACCCTCACTGCAAGTTGGGACCATTATGTTTCAGGATCCGGGCACTGTATTTTCATTAATGCAGACAGTATTGTTAGTTTTTTGTTTGTTTTTACTTTGGGCTGACTCTGTACCTCACACCTTCACATAAATGGGCATATGTGTGTAATTAATTTTTTAAATGGAGAAAATTAGTACTTAATGAGATCTGGTAGGCAAAATCCTTTAAAAACAAGGTTCTATGGGGGTGTGGGTGGGAGGGTGGGAAATAATAAAAGGGGTTCTTGGAAGCACTTTTTGAGATCCATTCATTCATTTATTCAACAAATATTCATTCAGTACTGACTTTGTACCAAACAGTGTGAAACGGATATACTTCCAAATCCTTGCATAGCTCACCATCTGGAATGGGAGATAAAAACGTGTAAACAGGCTATTACAGTATAGTGTGATAGATGCTGTGATGGGGGAAAAGTACAGGATCCTATAGAAGGGTGATATTATCTTGTTTAATTATTATTTTTTTAAATTTTATTTATTTATTTTTTCCCCCAAAGCCCCAGTAGATAGTTGTATGTCATAGTTGCACAGCCTTCTAGTTGCTGTATGTGGGACGCGGTCTCAGCATGGCCAGAGAAGCAGTGCGTCGGTGCGTGCCCGGGATCCGAACCCGGGCTGCCAGCAGCAGAGTGCGCGCACTTAACCGCCAAGCCACGGTGCCGGCCCAATATTATCTTGTTTAATTTTCACAATAGCCCTATGAGATACGTGGTTCTTTTACAGTTGAGGCCCAAGAACTTGATATACAGAAGTCTAGGTGAGAAGTGATGGTGGCTTAGACTAGGGTGGTAATAGTGGAGTTGGAGAGATTTGGATGAATATAGGATATTTTGTAGTTCATCAATTCTGAGACTTTTTTACATGTTAACATTTCTGAAATTGGGGTGGATCATACATTTGATAGCATATCATCATTTGGTAGTGTTTTTTTTCTTTCTGAGAGGCACATATAATAATGTCTTAGGTTAGGTGAAATGTACTCTAGAGGTAGAACCAACAGGTCTTGGTGATGGATTGGATGTGGGAGGTGAGAGAAAGAGAGAAATCAAGATAACTCCTAAATTTTTGGTTTGCGTTACTGGGTGGATGGTGGTGCCATTGACTGAGATGGGTAAGATTGGTAAAAGAACAGGATTGAGGGAGGAAATTAAGAATTCTGTGTTGGCCATGTTACGTTTTAGGTACTTAGTTAATGTCCAGGATGTCATGTAGACAGTTGGAGTTCAGTGGAGAGTTCAAGGATAGAAATATAAAATTGGGAGACATGGGGTCTAGGGATAGTAGAATGAATGATCCAGGAGAGACGGATCAGTAATGCAGCACAGAATAGAAAATTGCAGGAATAAAATCCTTGAGAAGGCTAGAGGGGGATGAGATCCAAACAAGGGAGGGCTTGGCCTTAGATAGTGGTAGGGACACTGTTCCTTGTTACTGATAGAGAAGGCAGAGAGTTGGGTGTAGTTACACGTAGGTCGATAGATTTGTTGGGAGGATGAGGGAGTTCCTGTCTGATTGCTTCTATTTTCCCAGTGACTTATGAGACAAAGCCATTAGCAGAGTGAAGGGAGTTTTGTCAGTTTGAAGGCAGAAATGCTACTGAAATACATAATGCAAAGAGTGGGGGACTAGTTTTCATTGATCAATCAAAGCCTAGTTAGTACTCTCTGATGCCTACTGACTAGTCTTTTTTAGCCCAAGATTCTTGGTTTTGTTAATACTACCATAAGAAAAAGTATATTTTAAAAATTACCGTTATACTCAGTTTAAAACAATCAGATCACAAAAGCAAACGGGTCACCTACTGGGCTGGCTGTTGTAGACGTTCAATAAATGTTGAATCAGTGAATGAATGAAGCACACATGTACCTTTCATATTTACTTATAACATTTATTGAGTTTCAGAAATTACCAAGGGAATACAAGCCTGTGGTAAAGATAAACAATACAGAAGCATCTAAAGTAAAAAGTGAAAATCCACCCTCACGCGTACACAACCTCTCATTCTTCTGAGGTAATAATAAGTTGGTGTTGGTTCTTGTAGATCTTTTTCTGTAATCATATAAAAGGATACATAGTCTCTATGGTTTATGGCCCCGGTTTTAAAGGGGAGATCTTCTTTGGATCCTTTACTTTAAAGTTTTTGAGGGTTTTTGTTTGGTGTATCTTCAAAACCTTCTAATGTGATTTCTTAGTCCTTTCATGATAGAGTTAGGGTTAAGCCAACTGGCTTTTCCTAGGTACATATATTTTCTAATAACAGCGACATTGAGCCTTGAAATACTCTCTAGAGACTTGTACTCCTGGTGGTAAATTTTATTTGGAAAAAGTATCTAACAAAATCTGCCTCCTTGACCACCTATTTCTTCCTTAGTGCTTTCCTCGGACCACTTTTCCTGTTGGTTACTATCCAACCTGGAATTCGATATTTTGTCTTTAGGGATTAGAGTGGGGCTCTTTGTCATGTAACTTTTTGTGTCATGTCTCTGATCCCTTATTCCTTTTGCCTGACCTCTAAAACAATGTGTGTGTGTGTGTGTGTGTGTGTGTGTGTAACACAAAAGTATGTAAGAATATAGATGAAGTATGAATCACATTTTAGTTTGTATGTAGTGCTATTTAATTGATAATAGGTTTCAAGATAACCAAGGTCACATTTTGACCCATACCTGGGAAACCTTACACTCAGCAACAGTTTGTTTCCTGAAAAAAAAAACCCAACAACTTGAAGTCTACTACTGAATAAGTCTGGTGTGCAGTGATCAATAAATGAATAGGAGATTTAATCGAGGGGGTGAACTAGCATGTGTCTTGAAAGTATATAATCAGTTCAGTTGTTACTGAGCAATGGCCTTGCTCTGATAGCCTTGATCTGAGCCAATTAATCACAATGAGTTAGGGATTAAGAAAGGAAGTTTTAATTCGATTAGCTGGCATAATCAGGAAGATGGCAGATGAATGTCTCAGAAAACCATATTCAAAGATTACAGAATCTTAAGGCAGTTATATAGGGAAAATGGGCAGTAAGGAGGAGGTCCAGGGATGTTGGTCTCCAGGCGTGATGGGCTCCAGGCATCACATTGTTCCATTCTTCTCTCAGCTGATGGATACCTTGTAGGTGTATTTCCCACCTGTGGTCAGCCTGTTCCTGGAGAGAAACTCATAGAACGAAGTTTTTAATTTATCAAGCTATTGGGCAGTACATATGTAAGCAGAGGCCATAAATCAGGAGAGCATGTGAATTTTTTAGAGTACATGCAGAGCAGCGAGTAGTCACACAGAAGAGGGGCTGGGGCCATTGAGTATAACAAGATGGCCTCACTTATGCTCACTTACATGGGAATCAACCTCAAGGCCAAAATAAAAGTCCTCAAGAAGTGGTTAAGGCTAACTTTTTATATGTAAAACTTTATAAATATGTAAAACCATATAAATATATGTAAAACCTTATAGCTATTATTTATATCTACTTTCTTTAGCACTTTTGGTATCCTCTGTGAGCTCTGTGTCACAATAACTAATGAAAAGATTACCCATGATTAGGTCCTAGACTGTAGCCATGCTCCAGCATTGAAGTGATGCTTCTTGCGGAATGACTTCTCTGAGCTGGATTATGGATTTATGTCATGAGTGGCTGACATGGGATATTCAGTCGGCTGCTATCTGGTGAGCTGGAGGATCCCAAGCCAAGCCAGAATGTGCTTTGGCGTCACCTCAGGCAGTACTGCGCAGCCATAACAACAGGCCAAGCAGCCTGCCAGAGGGCAGGGAAGAATGAGTGCTAGGGCCTCTGGCAAATTGTGAGGCAGAGAAGTGGAGGCCCCAACATCATGGTTCACTGCAGGGAGCAGTTACCACTTTGAAATCATCCTTTGTTTGCTCCCGAAGAAATGGACTTCAGTATTTGTCCATCTACCCAGAGAGCAATCCGGGTAAGTAGGTCCTCTTCAAAGAGTAAAGCCCCCAAGGATGTCCTCCTTGCTCTTTTGCTCTTTCAATTTTTAACTGTCATCTCTTCATCCTCAAGTCCTCTCCCTTGTGGCCTCCTTCTCAGCATTCACTTTCATATCTTTAAATAGAAATAAATCACTTGGCAGAAAACAAGCTTCTCACTGATAGCTAATGAGACTCAACTACCATTCTGTCCCTCTCTGATCCTGCAGGAAGGACTGAGCAACTTGTTGCTTCTAAGTTTTCTTCACCTCCCCTATTGTGATCTTAATTTCATAAGCCCTTAAAACCTTTTTGCGTTTCAGAAACTCTGACTGGTGGTTCGCTTCCTTTGAGATTTTTGACGTTTGGTTGCTTATGATGTTAGTAGCCTTCCTTTAACCCAGGGTGTATTTTATTTTTGCAGTTACATTCTTACTGTGGACTCGAGCAGTGATGAAGAATTGGAATCCTGTAAGTAGAGTTCACTCAAAGCTGTAATTTAAATTTTAAAGTGTAATTTAACCATGTCTTTGTAGAGATGACTGAAATGTGATTTGGGACATTGGGTGTAAGCTGGTCCTAGGTTTGTCTCCTCTCGGGCTCTCTCTAGATTGGTGAAATGGAGTTTATTTCCCTATTGTTAAGGGCAGAGGAAGTTCTCTGTGCTTCTTTTCTAATTTGCTTCTTTTACCTTTTTCATTCTAGGTCTCCCTACTTTTATTTCCTCTCTCTATCTCACGGGGGATGTAAGAGTCCACCATGAATTTTAACCAGCTCTAACTTATGGACTTTGGTTTTAGGGAGTTAAAGACATGGTAACCAGATTTTATCATGCTTCAGATGCTTTCTGATGCCCTCTTTCTTTCTCTGATTTAGTTGTGGCCAGAAGGAGCATGCAAAAAGAGAACACCAGGTAAGTGGGAGAATTAGTGAAATTTGATTTTTTTTTTAAGGAATGATGTTCTGGGTAAGAAGATTTAAGAATAAACCATCGCTTTTCCTCTGTGAATGCTGTGTTCAGGGTCATAATGGGTGTTTGATCTCACAACCAGGTTCAAAATACTAGGTTCCTTATCCCTGGCCCATTATCTAATTGGTCAGTTTCTTCTTCAAAATGTCTCTGTGAACCATCCCTTAACTTGCGGTCTCTGCTGCTTAGGCCCTTATCAGTTTTTACTCTTGTATTAGTACAGGAGCTTTTTTTTTTTTTTTTTTTTTTTGTGAGGAGATCAGCCCTGTGCTAACATCTGCCAATCCTCCTCTTTTTTTTGCTGAGGAAGACTGGCCCTGGGCTAACATCTGTGCCCATCTTCCTCCACTTTATGTGGGACGCCGCCACAGCATGGCTTGCCAAGCGGTGCGTCAGTGCGCACCCGGGATCTGAACCGGCAAACCCCGGGCCGCTGCAGCGGAGCACGCGCACTTAACCGCTTACGCCACCGGGCCGGCCCCCACAGGAGCTTTTTAAGTGGGCTTCCACCCTGATCTCTTCCTCCTCTGGTCCAGTCTGCATCCCATTTCCAGATTAATCTCCTGAGGCACTGCTTTGATCATATTGATCCCCTGTTCAACTTGCTTGTCATAGGAAAATCAAACTATTTAGCCCAGTAGTTAAAGTCCTCTGTGATCCGACCCTAACCTGTCTTTCAGCATTATCTACTACTATTCCTATAAGGAGCCCTCTACTCTAGCCAGAGCTAGATGAAGGGTGTTGTCCGGGTGCCAGACTATAGGAGGTGCTAAAAAAATTACTGGAATAAATCTGAAATATGGTGCTAGACAGCTGTGGTTTCTACATCAACTCCTTGAATTACTGTGGAAATGTGAATTGGTCATTCTTGTTCCCTCATCAAGCCAAATAGTGCTGTCACGTGAGAAAACCTTTTTCTAGCTAGCTCTGATTTATCTCTGTTGATTATTTTGCAACATGTAAGCCACCAAGCCTGACACCAATGTGTGTGAAAAGTGACTTAAAGTTAGCAGTTGTACTCAGCTAAAATTCTAGAACCAAATAATGCATTGTGTAAAGCTATTTACTAGAAATGATTGGTTTTATTCTTTAAACTTTTTTGTTTGTGAGGAAGATTGTCACTGAGCTAATGTCTGTGCCATTCTTCCTTCATTTTGTATGTGGGACACTGCGACAGCATGGCTTGATGAGCGGTGTGTAGGTCCACGCCCGGGATCCGAACCCAGAGATCCCTGGGCTGTCGAAGCAGAGTGTGCAAACTTAACCACTGTGCCACTGGGCTGGCCCCCTATTCTTTTATACTTTTAAAGTCAAGTTTATTGAGGTATGATTTACATACAGCAAAATTCACCCTTTTTAGGTGTACAGTTTGATGAATTCTGACAAATGTATATGGTAATGTAGCCATCACCACAATCAAAGATGCAGAATATTTCCATCACTGTCATTTACATTTTATAAATGGTTTATCAAGGATCATTAGAAGTATTCTGATTTATAATATTATACATAATAAATTGCTTGTTTGGTAATAAATTAAAAAGTACAGTAGTCCCCCCTTATCCATGGGGGATATGTTCCAAGACCCCCAGTGGATGCCTGAAACCACAGATAGTACTGAACTCTATATATACTATGTTTTTTCCCATACATACATACCTATAATAAAGTTTAATTTGTAAATTAGGCACGATAAGAGATTAACAACAATAATAATAAAATAGAACAATTATGACAATATACTATAATAAAAGTTACTGCACATCTTAGCAACCTCAGCATATGATTCTTTTCTTTCCTTATTAAGTCAAGAACTTTCACATTTTCACTTAAAAGGAAGCACCTTATGGCTTCTCTTTGGCATATCTGAATTGCCAGCATCACTACTCTTGCGCTTTGGGGCCATTATTAAGTAAAATAAGAGTTACTTGAACGTAGGCACTGCGATATCATGATAGTCGATCTGATAACCTAGACGGCTATTAAATGACTAACAGGAAGGTAGCATATACAGCATGGATATGCTGGACAAAGGGACGATTCATGTTCCGGGTGGGACGGCACGAGATTTCATCACATAATTCAGAATGACGTGCAATTTACAACTTATAAATTGTTTATTTCTGTAATTTTCCATATAATATTTTCAGACCATGATTGATGTGGGTAACTGAAACCATGGAAAGCAAAACCGAAGATAAGGAGGGATTACTGTATCCAATTTTTAAATAGAAAAATTGGTTTCTTCCTGCCTTCACTAGATACGTGTTGAACAAATATGTAAAGAAAATCCGTTTTAAGGGGCCTGCCAGGAGTGCCCACAGATCTTGGTCTAGTCCCAGGTGGCTTCTATATATGGGATACTGAAGGAAGGGTGGATTTGGGAAAGAAGGTGATGAATTCAGTTTTGGACATGTTGAAATTGAGAGGCCTGTAGACAGGGCTGATATTCAAAACATTTAACAACCAACAGAGTACAAACAGGGCTTAGTCAGGACGGCTGCCTGACTGGTCAGAACAGATGCCATCAATAAATGGTAAGGTTATTCCTGTGCATGCTGACTAAAAATTGGCCCTACCCACAGGATATCCAGGAAGGAAGTTGAAACTGTGGAGCTAGAAGTCGGAAGAAAATTGGGCTAGGTATAACGGATTGGGCTGGCAGATAGATAATGCTTATCTAGTCCTTAGTAATTGATTGGATTGGTATGAAAGGGCTGTGGATAAACCGTGGGAATGAGTTGAGAAAGAGAAGTGAGTGAGAAGGAGTGGATGGAAAGGTGAGAAGAGAATCAAAACAGAAAGGTATCCCGGAAATCAATAAAAGAATTTTAAGGATAGAATGGTCAACAGGATAGCAAAGGCCCATCAACTTGGCAGCTTAGAAGTGGTGAATATGGTGGAAATGGATTAATGGATTTGTGTCTGTAACAGGTACAGACAAGTCCTCTAACAGTGTTTTAAATAGGTTTCTCACTCATTATAAAGGTATATCAGACTTATTGTACACTGTTTGGAAAATACAGAAAGGTGGCGAATTTCAACCTTCTGGAACCTCTGACCCAAATACAAGGGCTGGCCAAGAATGAGGGCCTCAGAGGGGTGTTCACCACCAGCACCCTGGGTGGCACAGGGGTACTGCTGAGGTTGACTCCTGCCAGAGCAGTCTGTCAATTAGAGAGGGTGGGGCTGGCTTCAGGCTGCAAAGAGTGGCGCCGAGGAGAAACTTCTCTGCTCTAAGGCTGCCTCTCTCCATCTGTGGCTCTCCACCCTTCCTAGGCAGCTGAATCTCAACATTGATAAAGAAAAATGGCAATTAACTAGACATTTCCCTAATCAGATTTCCCATTGCACCAGACTGTTTGAATACATACCCTCTGAAAGTCCATTTCACTCTCAGTCCTTTTGAAAGGATTGAAACAGATGGAAAGATTCAGTAGAAAGATGGAAAAGATGGAAAATCAAAAATAATGATTTACTAGTTCCAAAGAAGGAGAACAGAGTTACTGCAGGAAACAAACCAACAGAGCATTTCTAAGTGACCATGCGCATTATAGAAAAGGAAGAAAATGCCAGGAAAAGAAGAATGTTGCATTCATGTTTCTCTTTTGTTTTTCCCTGTCTCATCACTCAGCTACGTGGTGATTGACTCAGACTCTGAGGATGAATACTTCCCTGAGGAACAGAGAGCTAAGATTTCCAAAATAAGTAGCAAAGGCAAGTATACTACTAACTGACAGAAGTAGCTGAGCTCTGCAGCCTCATCACACACAGTTGTTTCAGGATAAGAGTCAACAAACATTCTATTCTGAATCACGTAGTAGTGGGCGCCACCACTTCTTTCCTCATATGTGCTGGATGTGGATATGGCTGGATTCCCGACACCCCCTGGTAAATTTCCTAACACAGCAGCCACTGTTCCTGCTGCCTTAGACCATGGACAATCCCCCTCAGAAGAGTTCTGACCTACCTAGCACTACATCAAGGGAGCAGAGGGAAGAAAGCCAACAACTGAGACTGAGAAGTATGAAGGCTGCTCTGCTTCTCCCCGTTCAGCTCTTCTCCTCCTCCTCCATGTGTGGGAATGACAAAGAGGGGGAAAGAGGAGTAAGAGGCACAGGCTCATTCTTTCCAGCCTGATGGAGAGAGACTTCGGTGTGTGATGGTTGTGGGCCAGCAGGCAGTGACTTCTCAGGGGATTCCTTGCTTTCTCCATCTAGCTGTTTGTCTTTGCCTTTCGCTACTCCCTTTATATTTTCTAGAGAGTCCTGTTTTTCTTGGGCCTGTTTCCCACAGCAGATCCTTGCCTCTTTTGATTCAGCGGCCCTTTTAATCTTTCAGGAGGTGTGGAGCTTTACTCTCAGTTCAGAACCTGCTCAGTGGATGTGAAACGTAGGAGGACTAGGAGTTTCTTAAGCATCAGGGATAGTATTTTATTGATCTTTGTTCGCTTAGTACCAGATATAGGGCATGATACATAGGCACCTAGTTAAAGTACTGGCACCCTTAAAACACTGGCTACTTCTTTGATAACTACTCAAGAGCTACCATTGGCTAGAGTTTCCTGGCTAACCTGGGATATCAGAGCAGGAAAAGGAGAGGTGGCTTGGAACCCTAGTCTCCTACTGTTTCATCACCTGTCCTCTCTAATTTCTTCTCTCCCTCCTTCTCTCTAGCTCTGAGTGGATTGCCTGAGCAGGCTAGAGGTCCAGGTGCAGAGTAGGGGATATGACAGGGCAAGCTACTGTAATGCAAAGAGAGCCGCAAGGGAGGTAGCTTTAGAGTAGGGCATGAATGACAGGGCCCAAAACCAGTTCATCACTCTGGGCCGCCAGTTGCTGACTCCTTGAATCAGAAGATCCATAGTCTTTTGAGGATAAACTTTCAACTAAGGCTGCTCTTACGTCTCTGACCAGTGGCCTCTAACTGTGGGCATCCATCCTGGTAATGGAGGGATGAAGAATGCTCCCCCAGGACTGTCTTTGTATGTTTCTTTACTGTTCTCCACATATCATTTTTTTTGTTGTTGTTATAATGAATTTATGTAATTTTACAGAAAAAAAGGCCTGAGGAGCTTTAACACATACTTCCAACCTCACTTCTAACCTTTGTCAATGTAGTGTGTCTCTACTTTTTGTTTTTTATAATTTCAATTACAGGTGAGAAATCTTTAAATTTTCTAGGAAGGATGACTTTTTACCATAGGAACACCCACTCCTTTCTCTTTCCCTATTGTATATCTGAAGTTCTTTGATAATTAATTCAAATAATAGATGAGACTCTCAAAATATATTATCCCAAATCTGCAATTTTAGGATAAAGAGTTTTTGCATCATAAATATATTTTCACATCTTTCCTATGCTGTGGTTTATACTTTTTACATCCAGAATCATAGAAACCTAGAAGTTGAGCTCTGAACAGACTCCAGAAAGCGTGTGGTGTTAGACATGCTGCCCCTCATTTCCAGATGGAGGGACCCTCATTGAGGGCGGTGACATTCCAGATGTTCCCTGGGCACCTAGCGCTGACATCAGGACTTAACTCCTCACTCTTATATCAGTGGTTCTGAGAGCTTTGCGCTTATGGACTAGTTAGAAAATTAAATTTTGGTGGCTAATGTAGAGTTGCCGATTTTTAATTTGTCTAGTGATGGAAGTAAATTCTAACTACCATCTACTAGCACCATAATTTCTTAAAGTGCACCAAAAGTTTAGTGAAGACATAATCGCAAAATAAAGGACAGTCCTTTAAATCATAAAAATTGAACTTGATGGGAAAAAACTTCACTTTATTATTCTAGTTTCTTTTATTATTCTGTGGACCAGTGAAAATATAAAAGTCTGCAGACGCATGTTTGGGAACCACTGAGCACGTACACTGTGCTGCTTAGAGAATGTAATTTGAAAATTGCCACTGGACTTGGATTGTAGTTTTATCTGTCACTGCTCTCAGTAAAATAAGAAAGTATTTGGGTGGTGAACATGATGTAATCTGTGCAGAAATAGAAGTATAATGATGTACACCTGAAATTTATACAATGTTATAAACCAATGTTACTGCAATAAACAAAAAATTTAAAAAAAAAGAAAGTAATAGAGGGAAAACCATCAAAAATAACTGATTCTTAACTGTGATTCATAATGTTGCAGTTCATGGCTTGTTTAATTTGTGCTCAATAATCTGAAGTTGAATGCATAAGAGTGGGTAGAGGGAGTATAATTATATGTGATTGTGTCTCTTGAATTTCAGATGAGATTCTGGAAGTGTTATCTGATACTGATGAGCAGCCTACCACACAGGAGCCTCTGATACTTGTTATTGATGATGATAAGAGTAATGATGTGGAGGGCCCTGTAATAATAGAAGACGATTCATGTGATCAGGGCCAAATTTCCTCAAATGAAAAAGAGATGGATGAGTTGCCTGTCTCCCAACGCAATTCATCTGGTGATGTTGGTGAGCAGAATGTTGGTGAAAATTTTGGCCAACCACTGAATGATCGTGAGGCTAACCTAGAGATTTCAGGTAGAAAATTGTCATCTGATGAAGAGCCTGCACCTGTGGTAGAGCAACCACGGAAAAGGAAAAATAAAACCAAAAATTTATCTATGACACCTGGTAAGCCAATCAAACCAAGTATGGTTGTCCCCCCGAATATGCTAGCCTGCCAAGTGTGCCAGCCATGCCTGCCGTGCCCTTTTCCCTGGATACGTCTATCTTGTCATGTCTGCCTGTCCTGCCTATCAACTCTATGGTATTTCAGCAGCTTCCTAGTGGCCAAGGGAGGCAGCCATCCCAGTGAAAAGGGTCTTTCTGGGAATAGGAGAGGAATGCCCATGTCTTAGTATTTGCCATTCCATCCACCTTTCTCCCTGCACTTTTTGTCCTGAGGATATCCCATTTTCCTTAGGACCCAGCCAAATTGTCACTTCTGTAAGAAGCCATAAGTCAGAGTTGCTCCTCCCTCCTGGGTTCCCAAAGTTCTTAGACTCTGTCTCTACTAAAGCACTTACACAACTGTGTTGGAATATGTTTCTGAATCTGTCCTCCCAGTAGACGGTGAGCCTCTTGATGGGAAGACTGTTACTCATCTTTTAGTCTCTCCCAGGGTCTAGCTGGTGTTTAGCATGTAATAGATGTTTAATAACTTTTTAAAATAAATGAATGATTGACACTACTGATACATGTCTCTGGCTAGAGCAACCAGCAGTATGGGTGCTGGACAAAGGTGGAAAGATTTGGCTTGCATATTGGGTGAAGGTGCTGCCTAGGATATGAGCCACTTTCCTCGGAGCAAGTGTGTGAGCTATGCCATACCAGTCCTTATACTGCACGTGCCTCAGTTTCCCCCACATTCTAACCTCCAATGGCATGCTCATGTAACCTCTACGGTCCTCCATACCTACGACAGAATCCTACCCAGCTTACTCAGCTGGCAGCTGTGACTCACAGAGGCAGAACCTTTCACGCTGACTGATGGAGCAGTATGCAGGCTTCAGACAGACAGTTTCCGTTTATAGACGTTGCTTTGGGTTTGGCTGTGGGGGCTCCTCCTTGGTTTAGCTTTCTGCCAGTTGGTCGATGGTACCAGTTTTCAGGGTACAAATGAACTGTTATCTTTTCAGCTGTTAGAGGACAAAAAAGACGTGGGCCTTCAGAGAAGAAACCTACTGCAGCAAAATTTGAAAAATGTGGAACTGGGTATGTACAACTGAACGGGAATTGATTGCACAATTATCACATGTTAAGCAGTCCACTGGGCGTGCAGGGGTGTCTTCAAGGGGATGAAGGAGTCTGGTGGGGGAGGGGAACAGGGTTTCCATCCCTGAATTGAGAGGGTAGAAGCAGAAGGCGGAGACACCCTGCCACTCCCCTCTTCCCGGTCCCCCAGCAGAGTCAGGCGTGGGAGCTCTGCAAAGATCCCTGCAGGGCAGACTGGAGCCCTTTTGCCCCCATAGCAGCTCTGGCCTCTTAGGTTTCCTTTGTCCTTAAACTCAGATTAAAGAATGATGTGTAGCCAAACAAGATACTTTTTTTTTCAGGCTAGATACAGCCTCATGGCCACCAGTTTGCACTAAACCAAAGCAAACGCAGTGGAAATGGTGAGAAGGCAGAACCGACATCCTGTTCCAATCCACTGGAATTGGAGGGAGGGCAGCCAAGACTGTCTGCCAGGTTTTTCTAGCGCGTTCAATGAACCCAGTTACTCTGACTACTTGTATATCTTCTTGTGAACTTTTCAAGCTTTATTAAACATTAGGGTGAAATAGATTGCTTGTAGTTCCTTTATTTTTATTAAACTGTATATAATTGATACTGAAAACAACAGGTCATTTAGACCAAAGACATACTAATACTTTAAGGAAGCAAAAAACTAACACGTTTTCTCATTTAGATTCCACGAACTTCTCAATTTTCCCTTAAAAATATGATGTAGTAAGCATAATTTTCTTTGTTTTCACTTGCATTCAGGAGTAATATATATTTACATCTTAATTATCTTACAAGAGAAGGAATATATTTGAAGGACTGTATGTTTATTTTTTTACCTGTATTTTGGGACAATAAATGCATCTTAAGGAGAGAAGGAGAATGATGTCTCAGGCATTGGGGCAACAGAGCGACGTGGACCCAAGCAGAGGCTCTCTCTGGTTCTGCACTTCTTGCTGGGTGAGGGAGCCGACAGCAGTTTGGCGTGTTCTCTCTTAGATGGATCCCCTTTCAGCAGAGTTTTTTCTCTGGAAATCTAGGTACATATTTAAGCTGCTTTGCCTATAGGGACACGTGTCTTGGGTAGCTCTCAGGTTGCTTTGCTAGAGAGTGTGACAAAAGAAGGAAGAAGCTGTCCCTTTGTGTCTTTGTCCTCTGCATCATCCAAAGGAGGCTAGCCTGTTTGGACCCCTCACTGTTGCCTTGGTACTTCCTGTTTCAGTCTATAGCCTTCCTATTGTGCTTAGCATTGTTCCTGTGTAGGGTGCTTGCTGGTCATGGTGTCTGATGTACCCATTTGGTGTCTTGTTGGTTCCTCTGATGTGGAGATGCTCAGCCTGCAGTAATAGCACAGACATTGAGGTGAAGGTATGCTAAGCCACAAGGCCTGCTTGACGTGAGCACAAACACACGTAAGGGTCATGTTCTCCGCTGAGATCTGCAGATGGTTTGAGTTTTCATCTGTCACCTTTTATGATGCAAATTTGCTTTCAGAACTAAGTAATTTGAGGCAGAAATGTTCATCACCTGTATCAGGCTTTGGGATGAAGACCTTTTAGCTGTTTTTGCCTTGTCTGGTACTTTTTCCCTCTGCTCACCCCGGCCACCTCACATAGGGTTTATTTTGTGACTTAAAGGTTAATGAGTGTCCTGGCAAAACCTCAGTCTCAGGAGTTCTGTTAAGTCAGAAACTCATTTCCCTGTGTTTGCTTCTGTTTTATCTTTCCAGCTCTGTGGGCTCATCTCTTTGGACTTGTGAATTGTCCCAGCCAAGATAAAAATGCTTCAGTTTAAATAAATAGTTATCACAAGTGTGAGTCCTTTATGTGTTCACCACTGTTCTTTGTGCATTTGAATTAAGCCTTGACAGATGGGGTAGCAATAATGGTCTAATGTTTCGAAAGATCAGGGGATTCAGTGTCTCTGTGAACTCTGGGTAAGTCACTTAACCTCTGAGCTTCAGTTTCCTCATCTGCACACTGGAGATAATAAGAATAGGAATAGCTTCTTTGGAGGGTGGTTGTGAGGATTAAATATGATAATGCAAAAGGAAGTTCTTTGCAAATGATAAAGCACTACACAGATGGTTGTTCTCAGTAGAGGTGGAGATGTCATTCTAGGCCATGGCAAATGGGTTGTGCCAAGGCATGAATGAACTGGGGGGAAATCACAGTTAGTGTCCAGGGAACTTTTAGGTTGCCCACTTTGGCCAGAGTGGAAATAGACATTGGGACCAGATTTATCTGGGCCTTGAATGCCAGGCCAGTCAGTCAGTGAAAAGCCAGAGAGGGACATAATTGGAACATGGCCAAGGAAAATTAATCTGGAGGTGTGTGTGTGGTTGGATTAGAATAAAAAGAGCCCTGAGGTAAGGAACACAGAGGAATGTGGTAGTATCAAGGCAGAAAGGGGAGGACAGGAACTTGATCTAGGGTGCTGACAGTGGGGTGGAGAGGAGGGGCTGGATGGAAGAGACAATGTGAAGGAGATAATGGTCGGTTTTTGTGCCTAATTCAATGTAGGGTAAGGGAGAAATGAATTAAAAATATCTCTGAGGGGGCTGGTCTGGTGGCATAGCGGTTAGTTCACGTGTTCCACTTTGGCGGCCCAAGGTTCGCGGTTCGGATCCTGAGCGTGGACCTACTCACCGCTCATCAAGCCGTGCTGAGGCAGTGTCCCACACAGAGCAACTAGAAGGATGTACAACTATGACGTACAACTATCTACTGGGGCTTTGGGGAGAAAAAAAGGAAAAAAAGGAGGAAGATTGGCAACAGATGTTAGCTCAGGGCCCATCTTCCCTCAAAAAAAAAAAAAAAACAAAGAAAATGTCTCTGAGGTTTTTGACCTGTTATAACAGAAGTTGGATCATTAAACACATTGAACTGGAGACATGCTCATGTTACTTAGTTGGAAATTTGCATCGGGCAATTGTAAACTCAGAACTACATCTCAGGAGAGAGATTGAGACTGCGGATACAGATGTAGGATCACTCCTGTTGAGGTTGAAACCATAGGCTTCACATCTCTGAGAATGTGCAAAGAGTGAAGGGAAAAAGGCTATGAATGGAACCTTGGGAAATGCCCTCATGTAAGGAGCTGGAAGGAAGAGGGACCAGCAAGCTTCCCAAGTCTCTCTTGACATGAGCTGTATGTATGCATTTCTTCTATTTATTTCTTTAGCTCTATAAAACTCAGTTGAATTTGCCTTTGCAGGAATGCTATGTGCAAAATACCTGGATGTTTCTTGCGTGACCTGGAAAACTCAAAGCAGTATTCCGGAAGGAAGTTCAAGCAAAATAAGGATGAATTGGTGCAGAGAATCTACACCCTGTTGAACAGTTCTGTTTTTCATAAAAAGGTAGTCACTGAATAAGCACTCATGGAACACCAGCTCTGTGCCCAGCACTCTTGGGTGCTGTGGGGTGTGCAGATGTTCTAACTGTGTATTTCCTGCCCTTGAGAAGTGTCAGTTTAGATGCGGAGATGAGACATGTGTACGTGAAAGAAATAGAGAATGTTTGTGGGTTAGAATATATGGTACAGACTGTCACTACCACAGGAGATCAGCAGAGGGAGAAATCACTGACAGCCTAAGTGGCCAGGAAATAGGATTGCCTGGAGGAAGTGAGACTTGTTCTGGTTCTTGCAGGATGGTAAGTGCAGAGAACAACAGTCTTGGGGGAGAGGGCATGTGTTGAGGCTTGATTATCTGGAAGAGAGGGTTCATGTTGAAGAATAATGGGAAGGAGCTATGTGACCTTGGGTAAGTTACTCCTATGCCTCAGTTTCCTCATCTGTAAAATGGGGACGATAATAGTACTTACTACTTCTTAGAATTATTGTCAGGCCTAGGTAAGTTAACACACCTAACGTGCCTGGAACAGGGCCTACAACATGGTAAGCAATACATGTTAGCTATTTTTTTTTTTTTGATAGCATAGGACTAGATAATGGAGGGCCATGGGATCAGGTTGGAGGAGCTTAAATTGAAATCAGTAGGCACCACTGCATGGGGATATGATGTGACATGAAATGGCTGCTGAAATAAATCAATTTGTCAGAAGCATGGGGGTGTAGACTGGATTGGAGAGAATCTGGAAGCAGAGAGACCCGGTGGTCATTAGGTTTTGCAGACTTTGTCTCTAGTGACAAAACTTCCTGCAGGGAAAGTTCTTATATCTTTCTAAAGGTTCCCCAGCCTTTGATGCCCTTCCTGATGACAGTGGTGTTACATCAGGTGACTCTGATTAGGGGAACCTGAGTGTTCTGAGTTGATGTTCCATTTTGCCTCATGGCTCTTATGCACAGGTTTCCGTCTCCTACCTCAGCAGGCTTGTACTTCTCTCCTCAGCTGCCCCTGACCTTTGTCTCCATGCAAGGGAGCACAAATCCTGCAGTCACCTGCTCTCAACAATCTCCCTTGTGTCCTGACTGCCTGTTAATTGTCTTAACTTGGGCTTCAACTTAGCTTTTATTCTCCCCAGAATGTTTAGATTTGCAAAACTCTTGAGTTACTGTTTTCTGGTCTGCTTAGAACTGCTTTCTGATTCACTGTTTTTCATTCTCAGCTGCCAGAGAAAATAGATATCAGCTGGAATAAAAAGATGCTGAGAACTGCTGGCTTATGCACCACTGGCGAGACACAGCACCCGAAGAAGGAGCGTTATGCTAAGATTGAGATTTCTCTGAAAGTCTGTGACTCTGCAGGTGAAGGCAGGAGCGTGGAAGCTGTCCCACTGTGCTCTTTCCTTCTGACACAGCGCCTGTTAAGTTATTCTCAGGTGCTGGTATTCTCTGGCAGCCTCTGTCACAGCTTTACCTGTCGTTCCTGGGGGAACAGGCCTACCGTGTGTTGCTCAGAGGACCTTATAATTGGATGTCTCACCATCGCTGAGAAGCCAACTCATCTATCTTTCTCTTAGGCCTAACTTTCTCTCTGTAGCTCTCTGTTGTCAGTGGCAGTATCTCCATTCTTCTAGTAACTGAGATTCAAGGTCCCCAGTCTCTAGCCAATCACCAGATCTTCATAATGACTCTCCTATCATCATTTCCTTTTCCATCTTTGCCTCTGCCCAGGTATGGGCCCACCTCGCTCTTTTCCCTGCTCTGCTCAGTCTCCTGCACCCCTCTGCATTGCTTTCCTGCTGAGAAACCTAGGGCTGGCCAGTGCCTGGAGCCTGGCTTTCAAGGCTGTCGTAGTCTGCCCCCACTCCGCTTGGCAGGTCTTGCCTCTCACTACTCCACCGCTAGCCTGTGCTCCAACGAGGCTTTCTTCACACTGGCTTTCAAAATGTACCACATGCCTTCCTGGCCCCAACCTTTGCTCATATTTTTCACCACACCTAGAATGGCCTTTCTAATTTTCTAAATCCCAGCAATTGTTAAGGACCCAGCTCAGATCCCAGTTTCTCCATGGAACTTCTCTTGACCAAATCCCATGGCCATGGTGATTGTTCCCCACCCTGTCCACTTATGTTCTTGGAGAGCGGAAACCAGGTCTTGGCTGGATGTGTTTCTAGCAGCATCTCACAAAAAGATGAGCACGTTGGACCTGCTCCAAAAAGACTTGCTCATCTAAGGCTCTCTGCCATTAACAAAATTGGGTTGAAGTAGGTAGAAATTTCAGGTTTACCATCCTGGGAAGATAACACTCATGCTTGCTGGCATATGCTTATATAAGATGGCATTGTGTCTGGTGGGATTGAGAGTCCAGGGGTGGTTGGGTAGCAGACCAGAAGGGAATTGATTTAAGTGCTCATGATTTCTTTTCATTCCTCTTCCAAGACCGACTCCGGGATACTTTGGTCCATGAAATATGCCACGCAGCCTCCTGGCTGCTCGATGGTATCCGTGATTCTCATGGGGATGCATGGAAGTATTATGCCAAAAAATCTAACATGGTGCACCCGGAGCTGCCCAGGGTCACCCGTTGCCATAACTACAAGATTAACTACAGGATTTATTATGAATGTTCTCAGTGCAAATCCAGGTAAGACCCTTCTCCTCAGACTTTTTCCAATTATGTTTTTACTACAGCCTCCAAGTAGCTTTTCAGTGATTTTTATTAGTAAGTACATGGCTATCTGACTTGAGGAGCAAAACCTCTCTACTCCTTTCCATGTCCTCTTTCTCCATTCTCTCCTGCTTTGAGCTGGCCTGACCACTGCCACTGCCTAGTGCCCTATTCTCTGAGAACCCCCTTGGGCTTTGGGCCCAAGACCAGCAGCTCAGAGAAGATGCTGAGGTACAGTGACTGATTCCTTTGCTGTGTGGTGTCTCTTTCCTCATTAGGGTCGGCCGCTACACCAGATCGTTGAACACCGAACGCTTTATCTGTGCCATTTGCAAGGGACCTCTGGTCATGCTGCCATTAACTCGGAAAGATGGAACTCCCATCGAGCCTCATGTGAGACCTTTTGCTAAGTATGTGCAGCAGTATTACACATTAGTTAAGGGGGAGACAGCAGGGATAAGCCATGGGGATGTGATGAAAAAGCTTGGCAAGGATTATGTTGCCAAGAAACAAAGGCAAGATCGTTGAGGTTATCTGAGAGTGCATTTGTGTGAGCAGAGTCCTCTGCTGGTAAAGAAGTTTTAGAAAAATATCTTTGTTTCTATGAATATTAGAATTTAAATCATTTTTAAAGCTTCATGTTCTTAATGACGATTGTTCTTAACCAAGGGTTCTATTGCTAACCGTTCTGTGCCCCTGACAGTACTCAGAAGCCCTGTGGATCCACCTTGGGTTTAACTTAGACTCCATTTTTTAAGGTGTAGAACAAAATGCAAAAGAGAAATGAGTTTTCGAGAGTGGCACATTGAGAGAATGAGAGTAATACTGGAAAGAGAACAAATTTTAAAGGCAGCACTTCAAAACCAGGGCTGCTGGCAGATGTAACCTGTTTCCTCTACCTAGGAGTAAAAGACAAACACCTTTTATGAAGTAGTTGCTCTTGACGTTGAAGCCATCTGAGCCAGTGTAATTGCTCATGAAATAAAACAAATAAAATAAATGTTTTCTGGAATTTGCTTGTTAGCAATGTCTGTTCATTGACCCCCTGTGCCTGGAACAGAACAAACTCTTGGGTCTTTTGTCCAAGCCCCCGGACATCTTAAGCTCTCCAGGATGTGTCTGGAAGAGCACTCTTCGTTCTGGGTTTCTCTCTGATTTTTACGACTGCCCATAAGCACTTCAGCCTCCCTACTTCTGGGAGATATCCAGGATGTAGACTGGGATCAATGTTGTATTTGTTTCCTGTTGCTGCCATAACAAATTACCACGAACTTAGTGACTTAACACAAATGTATTATGTTAAGCTCTGGAGGTCAGAAGTCTGGCGCGGACCTCACTGGGCTAAAATCAAGGTGTGGGCCGGGCTTCGTTCCTCTCTGGAGGCCCTGAGGGGGCGGGGTGGGGTGGGGTGATCCGTTTCCTTGTCTTTTCCAGCTTCTAGAGGCCGCCTGCATTCCTTGGTGTGTGGCCCCTTCTTCCATCCTCAAAGCCAGCAACATCTCTGTCTCTGACTCTCTCTCCCCTTCTGCCCCACTCTTTCCCTTTCAAGGACCCTTATGATGACATTGGGCCCACCTGGGTAATCCAAGAGAATCTTCCTATTTTAAGGTCAGCTGAGTAGCAACCTCAATTCTGTTTTGCCATGTAATGTAACATTCACAAGTTCTGGGGTTTAGAGTATGGACATCTTTGGGGACCCATTATGCAGTCTGCCACAAACATCTTTTCTAGTCTAGCATCACTGATACTTTTTGTAGGCAGGATGTGTTATTCTGTCATTTTCCTTCCTTCCATCCTTCCTTCATTTTGCAGATGTTTAGAGTGTTCTTTTATAGTGGCCACAAACTGAAGCCTAACCACAAGTCTGAGGGATTGGGTATGTGCACAGGGTAGTACGAGCTTCCCCAGCTAAATCCTCAGGTCCCTCCCGACTCCCACCTCCAGCCGTATCTGGAGTCTCAGCAAAGGCCCAGCTGACCTGTGAAACTGGATCGTGGCACATTGGTGACTTAATTTGGGGGAACTGACGGTGCAGCGGTTCCACCCCTGCAAAGGGAGGGTCCAGCCCTCTGCCTTAAGTCAGTAACCCTGTCACTTGCCTTTCTGGGGAGCCCTGGTCATTTCCTCCACTCACTTCCACCCCAGCTTTAGCCATAGGAGAATGGAAAATGCTCCCTACAGCTGACCCGTGCCTCCCGGTGGCCTGTGTGCTAATGACTGTCGGGCAAGTCATCCAATCTCGTTGCTTTTCTTCAATCTCACTGCCATTTCCCTAGTAAGAGCCTGCATCACTTCTCACCTGGCTAACCACTACGGCTTTCTAACTGGTCTCTAGGATACCATCGCCTGATCCCAAACTAACTTGGAGTCTTATTTTCAACCCTTTCTCTACCTAAATCCTTAACTCTAGCTGGTTGGGACCACTTATAGTTCCTCCACTAAGCATTGCTGTTTTCAGCCTTCCCACCTTTGCGACTGCCCTCCCTTCTGCCTGCAAGTACCATCTTTCCTTTGCTTTGTCCTTGGAAGTACTACTTGCCCTTTAAGGTCTGCTCATTTGTGTCTTCAGAAAGCCTTCCCAAATGGCTCCAGCCACAGGGCCCTGAGCCCCAGCTTCACTGTCTCTGTGCCACACATTTGCCTCGTGGCATAGACTGCTTGGTATCATTACTTCTCACCACATCTTCCCTGCTGGCCTAAGCTTCTGGAGTGCAGCGACTGTCTTATTTATGGCTGAAGGCCCCTTCCCCAAATTATGCCTCGACAGTGTCCAGCCAGCCAGTTGACTGACTGCTTATCCTACACTCATGTACCTGAGTGCTTCCCTGTGAGCTACAGGCATGCCCAGGAGGGCAGAGAGGAGGCTAGACATAGACATCAAGACAGGTGGCATTGGTTGGCACAGATCCCAGGCCAGGCTGGGAGAAGCAGGAAGTGCATCCCCGGAGCCTGGGCAGGGCTGGCTGTAATGATACACTACGAACACACCCCGATCCTGATTATCTTGTTTATTGAAAAGTTTTAAGCAGAATTTTAGATGTAAAAATAAACATGAGCAAATACAGAGGTCTTGGGGACCACAGCCACAGTCACTGCTGAGCTGGAGGCTTGGGCCAAGGCGCCATAGGGGCAGCTTCTGCTATGCTGTTTGCCTTCTGCTCCCTGCATATGGGGAAGGCCATTACTGCATTAGAAGGGCAGGGGGGCTCCGGGCAGCTGAGGTAAGAAGGTCCTGAAGGTAGCCACCCCTGAAGTGGCAGAATGGGGCTTGGCAGCTAAGGAGCAGCAATGGCGCAGACCCCAGAGCCAAGAGGGTGACTCCCTGGGAGACTGGGCAGTGCTGGGGCTGCCAGGGAATCCCAGGAGTGGGTGTCTGGGGAGCAAGGCTTTGGGGAGAGGGAGGGAGGAACCTGGAATGTGGGGGGAGTCAGGCTGCATGGCCCCCATCCTAGCCTCACAAGCCTGAGTAGGAAGCCTCTGTAGTCTCAGACCAGGATGAATCCCGGCGGGAAGACGGTGGCTGCCGCTGATGCCCTCTCTGGTCAGGGCGGCCCAGGCGCATAAGTAGCATCCACATACGCTCTCGGAACTTGACACCCACAAAGGCATAGAGCAGCGGGTTGAGGCAGCAGTGCATATAGCCCAGGCCTGAGGTGACAGACTTGGCCACATCCACGTGGCTTTCTCGGCCACAGTTGCGAGCCAAGGCCCCCAGGTCCATGAGGGTGTCCACCAGCACCACCAGGTGGTAGGGGGTCCAGCAGAGGGCAAAGGCCACAACTACCACCACCACTAGCCGCATGGCTCGCAGACGCCGCTGGCCCCTGGAGACCAGCAGCACAGCCAGGATGCGGGCATAGCAGTAGGCCATGACCAGCAGGGGCAGCAGGAAACCAGCAACCAGCTGCAGTACACGCAGAGCTGTGCGACCCACCTGCGGGAAGTCGTACTGGCAGTGGGTGGCATTGAGGCGCTCGTCACGGTGGGCTGACAGGAAGATGAAGTCTGGGAGGGCAAAGAGCAGACAGAGTCCCCAGACAACTACACAAGTGAGGGCCACGCGGGTTGGTGGCCCCCGGCGGTAGAGCTGGGTGGCATGCACTATGCTCAGGTACCGGTCAAAGCTGATGCAGGCCAGCAGGAGGGCCCCTGCATAGAAGTTGATGTTGAAGAGGGCACCTGCCACTTTGCAGAGGCCAGAGCCGAAGACCCACTGGACAGCAGCATCCACTGCCCAGAGCGGGAGGGTCAGCACCAGCAGTGCATCAGCCACGGCCAGGTGGAGCAGGAAGGTGTCAGTGCTGCTCAGGGCCGCCCGCTGGCTCAGCAGCACAGCTGCCACTGCCCCATTGCCCAGCAGCCCCAGCACAAACAGGAGGCCATAGAGGGCAGGCAGGAAGGCCCGGTCAAAGTTCAGGCTGAAGTCCTGTGGGCAGGGTGGGGAGGCACAGCAGGAGTCGCTCTCGTTTTCTCCTAAGTAGTCATAGGAAGAGCTGCAGTTTTCCAGGAGGAAGGCAAGCTCAGTGTCTTGGAACACTTGATGTTCGCTGATCTGCAGAGGGAGGGAGGGAGGGCATGGACCGTATAAAGGCCTTACACTTCGAGATTTAGTCTGATGAGCCTTTCTCTGAGCTGCTCCTCTGTAAGGCAGGCCCAAGGCCCAGCCGGGGTCATACCCTGTGAGTGTCCCCGCCTTTCTTCCAAGGCCACGCCTCCCGAACGCCATCTGCCCAGACTGGGCGAAGGGATGGTAACGTCCCTCCTCAAAGGCTGCTTCTCTCACACCTTTCTGGGCCATCTCATTGGCCCCAGGATTGTGGGCCAAAGGAAGAGCTTCCCTCCTGTGCCAAAAGCCCTCCCCACCGCTCTCCTCTCTCTCCTTGCTCTTCCTTCACAGCTTGGCTGCCGTCTTCAGTTCCCGGCCATGCCTAGTTCCACCACTTTCCTCCTCAGGTGCCTCCCCACAGTCCCCTCTCCCAGTCACCGGCCCTCCTCTTCCCTCCTCAGCCCTTGTCCGGGGACCTCCAACTTCCTGGCCCCCCTGGGGCCCCTCTATGAATCACCATGGGCCCCTCCAACACATGCTTTCTCCTTCTGTTCTTCCCCTCCCCTACCTCACGGCCTCCTACCCACTGGGGGCTCCCCACCAAGCTCTAGCAGAAATATTCCTTACCCCTTCCCCTGCAAACCACCCCAGAGCTGCAGGCCACCCCAGTGTCAATTCAGTCCAGCATGGAAGAGTCAAACTTTCAAGTCAGAGCTGAAGGGAGCCTTGGAGGCTGTCGGGGTGAGCCTCTACGGCAGGCACTTTGCTGATGAGGCACCAAAGCCAGAGAGGGGAGGGGACTCGCCCATGGTCATTTACAAGTCAGTGGCCAAGGTGGGTTCCCAGTTCCCCATGCAGTGCTCCTTCTACACAATCCCTGCATTCTCTACTTAACCCTCTGCTGGCCCTGGCTTGTGGGCCAGCCCTGACGTCCCCTTAGTGTCCTGCGCTCTCCACTCCAAGCTGTGGTCTGGCGTGGCTGGGCAGCAGCACTTACCTCAGGGACCATGGCTGGGTTGGTGCTCTAGCCGCCGGGCTGCGTGCTGCCTGCCCCTCTGCTTTGGTGCTTGTGGTTGGGAACTTACACTACACAGAGGAAGTGAGGGTTTCACGCGGTTCTCGGCAGCAGCCTCATCCATGGGGTTATCTACACCAGACCTCTAGACCCAAGGCCACGGGGTTCCAATCCCACCATGCCCCTGGCTGGGGGAAAGCTGCTCTGGAGGATCTGGCCACAAGCCTGGGACCAGAAAGGGTGGGGCCTAGGGAAGGGCAGGGTGTGTCTGGGCAGGGGCAGGTCGTTTTAGGGGGGAGGTTTGAAGGAGAAGCAGAGCAGCTGGGAGTGAAGGGCAGTCCTGCTGCCAGGGAAACAACTGCTTCTCCTGCCCTTGGTACAGTCAATGCTTAAGAAATTGGAACTTGTGCTCATCTGTCCTGGGCTGGAGATGATCTTTGCATGATTGTAGACTGGATCGCTAAACGTGTTAAGTCTGTAAAGGAGATTAACATTCTTAAAACATCAAAATATTTTAAAGAAATCCGTCACAGTAAATCTAGTCCTTTCTTACTGTCCCTCCCCGCTAATCAACAGGGGCAAGGAAAGGGGACTCCTGGTAATGAACCTGCCATGTCCTAGATGTTGCTCTAGGTGCTTTCCTTTCTCTGCCCCTGCCTCGTTGCCACCACACAGCTCCCTTGTGAGGTAGGGGCTACCCCACGGCAAAGCCAGAAAGGGGAAAGGCCTTCACTAGATGGAGCAAAGCAAGGGTGGGCGCTGAGCTCGAACCCCGTCTCTCTGACTCTCCTTTTACCACTCATCACACTGCCTTCATTTTTTTTAAATGGATAAACTATGATACATTCATGCAGTTGAAAACAAATGAACCAAAGCTATATATTTTAATATAGATCCATCTAGAAAAGCCAATGATCACATGGTGGAATAGGCAAGTTACAGAAAACTGTGTATAGTTTGACACCACTTATGTAAATTCTAAAAACCACACACAAAAAACAATACCATTTTGTTTTGGATACAGCTGTTTTTTGTAGACGCTTAAAATGGGCACTGGAGACACCACAAATTCATGAAAGCAGTGGCTTCTGGGGCGAGAAGAAGGGGAATAGCGTTAGGGAAGAGCACATGGTGGCCTCCCGATTAAGAAAAGGCTGTAAGCAGTGTTTGTAGAGCAAATCAGTCCCTTTATGGCTGCTGCACTGTCACAGTTCCTCTCCCCACCGTGCCCTCAGCTTTCCCCTCTGCCCTCTTCTCTCTATCTCCCTGTCACCTTCTTCTCATTATCAGTGGGGAAAGGTAGCCCCTAACTTGCTTCTCCCAAGCAGTTTCCTCTTTCCCTCTCTCCCTCAAGATGAAAAGGAGAGAGAGAGAGAGAGACAGAGGCGATGCTAGCCCATGGCCTTGGGGTCTAGTTTTCAGCCAGAGTGCTTCACCAGAGCCCCCAGGCTGAGGCCTGAATTCACTTCACACTTATTGACAAGACAAATGCTTTCGAGGCAGTGAGGCCCTTCCCTGCCTTCTGTGGGCAGAAGGTGTGACTATCCTTGCTGTAAACAGCTTGTCACCTGCAAGGTCCAGGCCAAAGGGAACTAAGGGCCTGGAGGAGGTCAGAAGCAGTGTAAGTGGAAGGGACTGGGAGGATTCCAGAAGCCACGGCAGTTAGGATGGGTAGGACTTGGCAAGTGACTGCCTGCGGGGTGAGGAAGCAGGGTGGGAGCCAGGCCCACGGTATCCTGATGCTGGTCCATGAAGAGTTTCTGTTCACTGGGCTTCTACACTTGAGAGAAATGAGGACAACGAAAAGCTCTATTTGTTCAACTTAAAGGAGGGTCTTATATTCTGCAGTTATGTCCTTCATCCTCTTTTTGGTATTGGCAGGATCTTTTCTTTATGAAATGATGATGAAAATAGCTGATAGTTTTAGAAATATCTTGTGCTGGCAGAAGTTGACAACCCCAGTGCGGGTCCTCCAAATATATGTTGGAATATTACTGGCCCATGTGAAATTTTTATGTCTAGGGACCCCTGGTCTCCTTCCTGTGCCCCAGTCTCTTCACTTGTCACATGGGGACAGTGATCCCCACCTTCCCGGGTGGCTGGGAAGGAGAAATGAGAGAAGGTTGGGCAAGAGCTTTGGAAAGGTGCAGAGCTTTCCTTTCTGAGTTGGGCCATATCCTGATAGGCCAGCCTGGGCTGTGGGGCAGGCTGCTCTCACTGCTCCTGGTGTGGCTGTGATGGGGTGGGAAGAACGCTAACCTTGAACGCTGAACTAGCCCTGACTACACCCTGTTCGAGGTGTGTGACCTTGGACAAATGACATGACCATTTTGAGCTGGTCTCCCAGCAGGGTTGTTATGAGATGAACTGAGATAACCAAGGCTGTAAGGCCCCTAGCACAGGGCCCAACACTTGGGAGCACAGTGGAGAATGCTGAGGGCGAGGGATATTGGCTACAAACCTCGAGTCACCAAGAGCCTTTCATGTCAGGGGACCCCCGGGATAGAGTGTGCTGCCTTGTGGGGCATGCAGCTGTGGACCTGGCCAGATGGCAGGTCCTCCAGAAAGGCTGCCCCTTGCCTTAGCTGGGAGTGTTTGGCCAGTCCTGGCCTAATCCTCTGGCTGCCCAGCTGTGTAATCTCAGGCAAATCATTTTACCTCTCTGCCTCGGTTTCCTCGTCTGAAAAGTAGGGCTACATGTGATAGGGTTGCTCTGTGGACTTCAAGTGATACATGTGGAAAGTGTCTGGCACAGGGGAGGTGCCCAGTGAGCAGCAGTTTCCTCCCCTTCCTGTAACTTTCCAAACCAACCCCTCCCAGGCCTCAGAATGGCAGATCTGCGCTGGGCTTCTGCTGTCTTTCACAGCTCAGATGCCTTGGAAGATGCCTGTGTCATGGTGCCAAGGCAAGCCCTTGTCTGGCCCTCTAATTTGGTCCTCTCTTGTCCCAAGCAGCCCCCAGACCAGGTCAGAAGCAGGCCCAGCCCTTGGGGAGACCCACCTAGCCAGAGGCCTGCACTCTGAGTTCTGGTAGATGCGCACTCCTGCTTCTGCCCTCCCAAGCAGCCAGTGGGGAAGCTTGAGGAGGAAGTTAGTCAGAGTGAAGCTACTTCGGGCCCCACCTGTGGTCAAGGTGTGAAATGTGCACCTGTCTCTTCTCTGCTACCCCTCCCCTGTTTTTTTTTAATTTCTTTCACACCTCTAGGCTGTGGTTTGGGGAGATGGGAGGCTCAGAGGTCTGAGCCCTGGGCCTAGTCCCTCACAGGAAGGAGGGCCTCCACAGCTGTCTGTCAGGCCAGCCAGGGAAGGGGGCCGTTTCCCCCTCCTCCCTCTCAGTGTCTGCTGCCTCATAGCCTCTCAAAGCTCCTCAGAATGCACCTTGGAGCCCTGCTCTATAAGTCCCTGGACTCAGCTGCCAGCCCCAGGCTGTCAGGGGAGCAGCTTCCTATGGGGCTCAGGCAGTGGCCTAAGCTGGGGCAGAGCCTTTCTTACACAAAATTGAGAAGAGTCCTAGCCCCAGGAAGGGGTATGGGTCTACCCTAGAGAGTGCTGGGACTCTGGGCTTCCTTCTGCTGGCCCTGAATTTCCCAAGAGAAGGAGGGCTTAAGTCACAGTGAGGCCCAGGGCCTGGAGACCGCCCTCTCCGCTTCCCCTCTTCTGCAGCTCTGAGCCCTACTCAGGGAGTGGGAAGCAAGCTCGTTCTAAGTGCTGGGGCCATGGGCTGGGGCCTAGGCAGTCCAGGCGCATGAGGGTGAGTCCCCAAGCTATGGGGGCGCTCATTCTTTTTGGGACCAGGGAAGGAGGAAGTTGCTCCATTTGTCAGGCGGCAAAGGGAGACAAGGCAATTCAGGCCGGGAACAGCAGATACCAAGGCAAGAGCTTGTCAGCCCAGGGGCAGTAAGTCTGGTTGGAACAGAAGGTACATGTGAGAGCAGGAGGGTAGAGGGGGCTGGAGAGTAGTTCAGGATCTAAGCCCTTCCACCAAGCACAATGACCTTCGTGCCATCCTGTCCCCAGCAGCACCTGGGAACTATTAAACGAAAATAGCTTCCATTCAGCAAGCCCTTACTTTCATACACATGATCTCTTTTAAACCTTTCAGCCACCCAGGGAGGCAGAGGTCACCATACCCATTTTGCAGAATGAAGATGGGAGTTCGGAGAAGTGAAGTGACTTGTCTCAGGCTAGTCAGCCAGTAGGGTCTGTGACAAGACTCCTGTCCAGGCTGCTTTCTAATCTGCTATACTGATCGCTGGGGCTGAGACCCCTGCCCCCCAAGGACTGGTTCTTTCAGGAGCCACACCTTACTCACCACGTGGCCTCACATCTTGTGGGAGGGTAGGTGCTCACCCAGCGGGGCTTGTGCCATACAGGGGGCTTTGGTAAACCTTACCGCATCTGCATTCTTCTCGCCCTGCTCCTCCCCACTTACCAGGGAGAAGAAATGTCATAATTTCCAGGATAAGGGGCCTGGAGGACCAAGCAAAAATCTGCAGAGCGCCAGACCCCTTTTGCACGCCCCCAGGAGAATCTGTGGTGCTCCCAGAAGCCTCCATTCCATCACAGGTCCAGCTCCTGAAGGCCTGGCGTGGAAAATTCCCCATCTCTGTGATCAGCGTGCAGCTGTTCCCATTCCCCTTGTACCTGGGACTCCATCTCAGCTCAGGCCTGTCCAGACTCTCCAGAGGTGCAGGTGGCAACATTATCGAGGCGCAAAAATCCGAGTATGGAAGCGTGACCTTGATGGGTTCTTGAGTCCCAATCACTCCCACAGTGAACAGGTGACGTTTATTGATTACTTAACTATGTGTCAGGCAGTATTCTAAAAGCTTTATTGGGATGAATTCATTTACTATTGGACAACTATGTAGGAACTGTGACATCCTTACTATTATCATCCTCATTTTACAGATGACAGAAACACAGAAAGATTAAGGAACTCGCTCAAAGCCACACAGCCAGCAAGTGGCAGAGATTTCATGCTCTTACCCGTTACACCACGACACCTTTTAAGGTTAGAGGGACTGGGATCGAGGGTGGTGTTCAAAGAGGACTACTTTGGCCTTATCTGTAATGTTTTACATGGAGTCTGTATTCATGTATTAGCTGTATGATTAAAAAGCCATCAAAAAGGAAAATAAAATTGAGCTAAAAAACTGGAACAATTGATGAAATTTGAATATGGCCTGGGGATTAGATAAAAACCTTATATCCATGCTATTTTGCCAACTTTGACAATGTAAGAGGATGTCTTTGTTTGTAGGAAATACACATTGAGGTATTTAGGGGTAAAGGACTGTCACGACTGACTTCCACATGACTTGGAAAACGAATATGCAGAGCAAGAGGGGATGCACAGAGGAGAAAGCAAACGGAGCACCATGCTAATAATTGGTGCTATGGGGAAAGAGTACAAGGGAGTTCTTTGTATTATTCTTGCAAGTTTTCTGTCAGTTTGAAATTATATCAAGTTAAAAGTTACTGAAAGAATCTCTCTCACGCAGGATGGGTTTGGTGTCAGATGCTATTCCCAGGACCCACTTGGAGGCCTTGTGAGAAGAAGGTGGGGCCAAGGCTGCCTGGGAACAAACGCTCCCTGGCCGTGGCCTCTGGCCTCATCCCCAGGAAGCACTGCTTCCTCCCACAGCTCAGTTGCCTCCTCTACTCCCCGCCAGCCTCACTTCGCTTCTGTATTCCTGGGCTTCTCTCCTTTCTCATTGTCTGGCTAGCTCCAACCTCTCAGACTTGAGTTCCTCCCAAATTGCCCTGCAGCCTTTTGAACCAGGAAGCGAAGTGCTGCCTGCTCACCAGGTGGAAGGCATTAGCAGCCCACGTGCTCCTTCTCCAAGCCACTCAGGGCCCCTCAAGGAATATAGGTTGTGTCTGAGGTTCTCAGGGCGACTCCATCCTTGGCTCAGACTGGCTGAATAGAAGGGATTGGGGCTTGTGTCCTTCAGAGGGTGTCACCAGCTGAGAGCCTGGAGTTCTTTTTCCCAAATGGCAGTGGGTCTGCAAAGCCAGGTGGGCCCTGCCAGGAAGGCTGATGTCCCTGAGGAGCAGGTGGTCTGGGCCGGGGTTCTTGGCTGCTGCTGGGCTCCCATGAAGAGGAAAAGACACAGCCTGGAAACCATGGTGCCCACCCCAAAGTACTCCTTTCAGCAGAAGCTGCTGAGTAGTGTCCCTCTCTGGGTCCTTACCTTGGAGGGTTCCCAGTTGTGCTTTAAGCTGCCCTCCTGGGACTCTGCATAAGACCCCTTGATGATGGGCCTGACTCTGGTCTAGACTCTACCTGCCTACACTCTCTGGCCTTCTGGAAAAATTCCTCAGCCAGCCAAATGAACTTCCTAAATCCCAACAGAGTGTGGTGTTGGCCTTGGAGGCTTTGTCCACGTGTCCTTTGCAGGGCAGCCATGACCCAGGGCCCACCTCCTATTAGCCTCGAGCCCATATTTCTCCAACTAGTCACTAAGTCATCTGCACAGACACAGGCATGGGTGCTTGTCCAGCCAGAGCCGAGCTGGCCCCAAGGTAAGAACACGGACTCTGGAGCAGGCTGTCTGGATTGGATTCCTGGCTCTGCCGTTTATTAGCTGTGTGACGTTGTGCAGGTTATTTCACCTCTCTGTGCCTTGTTTTCTCTTTCCAAATGACAAGGGTCAGTATGCTGTATATGTAAAGGTACTCAGAACGATGCCTGGCACGTGAATTGTTAGCTAACCTCCTCACTGTGGCTGCTGAGGTCCTCCCGGGACTGGGCACACCCACGGGGGCAGTTTTATTTGCATTGAGGTACCACACACCCTAAACTGGAAAGCCTAAGCCTCGGCCCTGTCTGAGTTGCAGAATTAGTTAAAGTGCTGACGCCTTTGGCTGTGGGGCCTGAATGCCAGTTTGAGTTCAGTGCCCAAGACTTCATGAGTAATTGGGGTGGGAGGTCCCTTCCAGATGCAAACCCCAGCTGAGTGGGCTGTCTACTCTGAGCTGTGGGTGTGGAACGGACTGGGCCTAGAAGCTGGGCATTGCTTCTGTGGGTCAGGACTTAAAAGGAGCTTGAGGAGACACCCAACTGAAAACATACTTTCCCTGTGATGCCCACATGGTCCTCACTTGAAGAATACTGCAGTAACTGCTGACTCAGCCAAAATGCCTGTCGGTAACCTGACACGCGGCAGCACCAGCAGTAATAGTAATCCGGAACATTACGTAGCACTCACTGTGTGCCAGGTGCTGTTTGAAGCACTTCACACATACATATCCTCATAACAAGCCTTTGAGGTAGGTTCTATTTTTATTCCTAGTTTAAAGATGAGGAAACACACTCAAAAAGGTTAAGTAACTTGCCCACGGTTAAACAGCTAATAAGTGACAGAGCCTGGATTTCAAATCAAACAGTCTGGCTTCAAAGCCTACACTCTTCACCACCCTGCTGTATTGTTTTGGGTTTGAAAAGGCCACTATGTGACTTTAAAAGGAGCAGAGGAGCCTGAGGCTGGCCCTGGCGAAGGGGTGTGCTGTTCACTATACAAATCCCCAGCCATGGTTCCAGAGTGGCTGAGCCAGTGCAGGGGCTGGGGCGGAAACCACAGCAGGGCCTCTTCCTGGAACAAGGGAGTGCCTCATGCATTCCACAGTTGGGCACCAGGACAGAAGATGAAGGGCAGGAGTGCAGAACTAGGGGTGGTTACCATGGAAACCAACAATGTGGTAAAGCTCAAACCTGAGCCTGTCTGGGTCTAAAAAAAAAAGAAAAGAAAAGAAAGGAAAAGAAAAAAAGCAAACGATATTTTGAAAAATTCTAGATTTTTTGGAGGATGGCTTAGGACAAACCTTCTGTGGAACGCAGATGAGTTTTTGGCATATTTGCTAGTGAATAGCTGTCTTTCACATCACTATCCAGAGTATTTATAAATTACTGTAGCTTATAGTATAGCTAGAGAAACGCTTGCGTACAAAGATGCACAGGATGGGATGGGTGAGGAGGATGGAGGTGGTGAGGTTAGGGAAAGATTGGAAGAGGGGAGATAGTCTGTGGGCAGGTAGCTGCAAGGAGACAAGTTAGAGGGAGAGAGAGTGTTAGCTGAAGTGGGGTAGCAGGGGTGGCACGGAGGGGAGAGAGAAGGTGATTTAGAGCCGGAATCCACAGCACTGATTGGCCATGCCCAGCCCAGTCTGCCTCCAGTGGGTCTCCATCCATCTTTGCTGTGAGGATGGCATCCACTGTGGCCCCTCGGCTGGCCCTCCGCCCTCATGTCAGGTCTGGGAAGTCTGGCATAAAAGGGATCCATTTGGCCTCTGAACTCCAACTTATTGACAAGGAACCTTTAGTTTCTCACATAACACCCCTTCCTGTTACCGCTATTATTATCCCAAAACACATGTTGTCTGCAGGACACACTTTGGCAAACACCAGCCCAGAGAATGGAGGCTGTTCGCCTGGCCTGGCCTTCAAGACCTTCCATGATCTGGCCCCAGCCTCCTGCCCAGCCTAGTTCTCCACTCTGCTTTGTGCATCTTACATTCTAGCCAAACTGGGTCACATGCCGTTGCAAGCATACCCCGAGTTTCCACTGCCTGGCTGGTCTCTGCCAGAGTCCTATCCACCATCCAGATTCAGAAGTGCAGCTCAGAACCATGAAGGCATAAAAAGTCCCTTTAGCTGGACCCTGTAGCTCTGCCCTGAGGGCCCCAGGTGATGGGGCAGGACAGAAAGGAGAGGTGAGAAGACCCAAGGGAGGAAGCAGGAAGTTTCGGTACCTCTGCCTACCTTCCAAACATAGAAATAGGTTGAAGTAATTCTGCAGGGCAAGTCTCTGACTAGAAGTAGTACCCTTTGCTATCTGATCTCCTGCCTCCAGCCTTCTCACCTTCGGAACTATTCATTCCACTGGGAATCACTAAACAGGAATAGAAAGGCCAAGACGGGCTCTGGAGGATCTCAATGGGAGTCCAGCCGAGCACAGGAACCCTGTAGCATGGTAGTAGTAAATGGGCTTTGTTTGGTGTCTGACAGGCCAGGGTTTCAATCTTATATTGGCCACTTAATAGCTATATGATTTGGGCAAATCACTTCACTTCTCTGAGCCTCATTTTCCCCATCTGCAAAGTGGAGATATTACCTACTTCACATGACAAGGATGAGTTGGTTGTTGAGAGGATTACATGAGATTAATTTAGGCAAATCTGGTGAAATGCCTGGCCTTCTCTGACACTCACTGCAAAGTAGCCCCCATCCCTCTCTATCCCTTTAGCGCACTTTATATTCTTCATGGCATTCATCACAGCCTGCTGTTTATTTGCTTATTTGTTTATTGACTGATTACTCCATTAGAATAACTTTTCACAAGAGATATGATTTTGGTTTTTTTAATCACTATATCCCCAATGCTTTGAATAGTTTCTGACACATAGTCGGTGCTCAGAAATATTTATTGAATGAGTTCATAAATGAATGGATAGTAGGTTCTGAAAGGGTAGATACATGATGTACACATATGTATGGATATAACTCTCTCATGCATAACGGTCTTGCACGCATATGACCTGCAATGCTGTGAGTTTGGGTCATAGCTGCTGGTTAGCATGTGACCTAGCATAAGGCGTGTTCTGGGAGCACTTGTCCAGGGCCTGTGTGTGGGAAACAGTGCCCGTTAGCATCGGAAAGTTTCGGGGAAGTTCTGCTATAAAGACAAGAGTCACCAAACTCATTTAGTCACCGTATTGGCTTCCTAAGGCTGCCATAACAAATTACCACAAACTGGATGGCTTAAAACAACAGAAATTTATTCTCTCACAGTTCTGAAGGCCAGAAGTCCAAAATCAAGGTGTTGACAGGGTGACATTCCCTCCAGAGGCTCTAGGGGAGAATCCATTCTTTGCCTTTTCCAGCTTCTGGTGGCTGCTGGTCGGCATGCCTGACCGTATCATTCCAATCTCTGCTTCCATCTTCATATGGCCTCCCCTTCTTCTGTGTGTCTAGTCTTCCTCGGTCTCTCTCTTATGAAGACACTTGTGTTGGCATTTAGGGCCCACCCAGACAATCCAGGATAGTTTCCTCATCTCAAGATCTTTAACTTAATTACATCTATAAAGACCCTATTTCTAAATGAGATAACATTCACAGGTTCCAGGGTCTAGGACCAGACAGATCTTTGGGAGCCATTATCAGCCAACCACAGTCACTAACTCCCCTGTTTCCCACAACTCCCCCACTATCACTACAGAGTATATTTTGAGAAATGGTGACTTGAGAAAAATGGGCTTGTAGAAAGAATGGGGGTGGAGATGGAAGTAGAGTACAGGAAGAAACAACTTCTTGAAAATTTAAAAGGATACTACAATTGTCAGGCCTTCCTCAGGATGGGAGGGATGGGGCTGGATATTGACCAAGCTCTTCTGCTGATTCTTTTTGTGTGTCAAGGACTGGTACCCACTGCATACAAAGACATGGAGAGGTAATTACCCCTGATGGAGGGTAACGACTGCACTTTGCTTCTCATTTAATTAGGCTAAGGAGGGTGTCTGGTATGGGTGGTTTGCAAGAGCTCTCTAGGTAATTGTAATGTGTAGCAAGAGTGGAAAACCACTAGTGTTGAGGCAATGAGAATTTCAAAATACAGCTGTTAATGAATATTATCTTTAAGAGTAGTAACAAGGTTCATAATGTTGACACCAATAATTAACCCTCCTGACCTTCTCTGTGAGATAATAACGAATGTGAAAGTGTCAGGAACACTGGCTGCCTCCGGGGTTGGGGTAGGGGGATGCTCAGCAAGTATGAGGTGCAGAGAGAAAGCAGAAAGCATCACTGGAGCCACCGAAATTCAAGGGCCTCAGCCCCAGATGGAGACTACAAGGCCAGGGTTGGGGGCACATAGGGAACCAGCAGAGAGCTGCAGAGTGTTGCCAGGAAGAAAGAGAAGGTGTTGTTTAGTTAATAAAGAAAAAAAAGGGAAAGCCCTTGGTCTGGGCCCAATGGTCAGCAGCCTCTCCTCCCTTCTGGCCCAGCAGGATGGGGCAGCCCTGCCATGACTACTGAGGCCAGAGTGGGGTCTTCAGCAATTCTGCTGGATCTCTGAAAGAGAAGTTGGCCTTTAGGATAGGCCAAAAGCTTTTGGTGCCAAAGTATTAAATGTATGTGTGAGGTTCAAGCTAACTGGTATGAGACCTCACAAAGGATGGACTAAACCTTTTTGAGATTGGGGCTTCCAAAAAGGAATACTCCTTCCTTTCTCTAAGGGGTCTTATCCAGGGCTTTCCTGTCCATTATCTCCCTAAGCCCCCCAGCTCCCTGGAGAGAGAAGCCAGGCAGGCATTATTGTTATTTTTTCTCATTTTAAAAGTTGTAGTAAAATATATGTAACATAAAACTTACCATTTTAACCATCTTTTGGACGAGGAATCATAGATACATTTTTATGATAGGCAATGTATTCTTCCTGTATAGAATATCACATTTAACCTCAAAATCCCAAATCATTTCACATATTGAAAGGATAAAATGGAATGATGGCTCTGAAGCTGCTTTTTGGAAACTTTCAAGTTCTAGATTATTTTGAATAATTATAAATATCAGGAAGAATATACTATTTATTACATTTTGTGTCTGATTCTTAGCCTTCTCCCCCCACAATTATGGGGTGGAGTAAGAACTGTATGTCCACATGGAATCAGACTCTTTGTTTTGAGTCATTTAATTTAGACACATTATTTTAATATAAGTGCTTTTACTTTGGTTGCTGGCATGCAATTTTTAAAAATTGTAGCAAAATACACATAGCTTAAAGTTTACCATCTTAATCATTTTTAAGTGTCCAGTCCCGTGGCATTAAGTATATTCACAAGTCTGTGCAACCATCACCACCATCCATCTCCAGAACTCTTTTCATCTTCCTCAACTGAAACTCCACACTCACTAAACACTAGTTCTCATTCCCCTCTCCCCCAGCCCCTGGCAACCACCATTCTACTTTCTGTTTCTGTGCATTTGACTACTCTAGGTACCTCATATAAGTGGAATCATAGAGTATTTGTCCTTTTGTGACTGGTTTATTTCCCTTAGCATAATGTCTTCAAGGTTCATTCATGTTGTAGCATGTGACAGGATTCTCCCCCCTTTTAAAGCTGAATACTATTCCCTTGTATGGATATACCACATTTTATTTATCCATTCATCCATCGATGGACATTTGGGTTGTTTCCGCCTTTTGGCTATTGTGAATAATGCTGCTATGGACAGGGATTATTATTCTGCAGGAGAGGAAAGTGAGGTTCAGATAGGATCACACAGAAAATAAGTGGCAGGGCCAGGATTCAAATGCTGGCTTGACGTGAAACGTACTCATTGGCTGAGCTAGGTGGCCTCCAAAGAAACAGTTGTCCTGCTCTCCACCCTTTTACCTCCAACTCCCCTAGCTACCCTGCCACCTGGCCATTCACACACCCTGGGAGTTGGAACGGAGCCACTTAGTAAAGACTCTCATGGAGAAAGCCTTCTCTTTATCTTGCACAAGCCCCAGGGGCCAGGTGGCTGGGCTCCTCTGCTTGGGTTACATTTGTGCCTGTTTCTGACCAAAAAGAAAATGTTGAGGTCTCTCTCCTTTCCTAGTCTGTGTCCTGCCTCCTAGGGCTTCCTGACACACTGGCCTCCAATAGGGCACATTTATTCTTGAAGAAGCACCACCACTACAGCCCCCAGGAGGAGCTGGAGGGAGAAAGAGACCAGCAAGTTTCTGCCTGGAATTTTCTGTCCAGGCTAGGTCTGAGAAGCAAGTTTCTTACAAGCGGTATGGCCTTCACTTCTTCCATCTACCCCCTGTTGCTACCAGACATGTAGAAAGCAAGCGCTTCACCAAAGCTTTGCATGGCACTTGAAAACTCCTTTGCATCTAAGTGTGTAGGAAAACTCCTGAAGCTAACCTTATTTTTCTTGCCTGCCTTAAGGAATGCCACCCCCTGCAACAAACACAAAAGTTAGAGGAATCAACATTCTCTGAGGACTGACATGAAACCTTCAAGTGGTATTTCAGCCACAAGTCACACTCCATTTCATGTTTCAGCTGTGCCAGAACCCAGGAGGTCATCTTGCCAGGAGTGTGGGAAGGAGCAGAAGCAGCAAACTCACGACTCAGAGCGAATCCAAGTGTCACAGCTGGTGCAGGAGGGAGTGCGTGTCCACTTGAAGATGCTCCCAAGGAGAAGCAGGCTGAAGCTTGGGCAGATGGTGGTGCTGGCAGACTTTGTTGGTTGTCTGCCTGACAGCCATAACGCTCCCCTTCTTTCTCACTGGAAGAGCCTTTCTCCCACAACAGAGGTTGGAAATGCCAGGTACTCACTTTCCCAGCCTCCCTTGCAGGTAGGAGTAGCCATGTGTGATGGCTGAGTTCTGGACCATGATGCATAAGGGGAAATCAGCTGGAGGGCTTCAGGGAAAGGGTTACCTGTCTTAAAAAGAGAAACAGATGAGGAGTGTTCCCCCCCTAGTTTCTTGTCTTTGGACATGGTTGTATGAAGCAGCCATCTTACAGCTATGATGTGAGAAACCTGAGGACTAACGTCAACATGCTTAGCAAACTTGAAGGATAGAAAAAGTCTGGAGTCCTTGATGAAGTCTTTGTGCTCCTGAATAAACCCTGGGACCACTCTGGATTTATGAAGTGAGGTAAAAAAAATCCCTATCACTTACTTGTTTTACTTGCAGCCAAAAGCATCCTCACTGATACAATATCCCAGAGTAGACCGTGGGAAGGCAGAGGTTAGTCGGAGTCAGGTGAGGGCAAAGAGCATGAGGCTGGGGCCAGAGTCCATGTTGCACAAGTTTGTGCCTGAAGTGAGGAAGGCTCAGGCTCCATCTCTGTGACCACATGAGTAAAGAGGTTGACTAGAAGAGAGAGCTCCTGATGAGATCCAGGTTTGTCAATGCAGGCTAGACTAGGCTATGCTGTGATAACAAAAAAATCCCCAAACCTCAGAGGGTTAACCAAATAGAACCTTATTTCCCGCTCGCATTACATGTGCAACATGGGTTGGCCAGGGTTTCACTTACTGTAGTCACTCAAGGACCCAGGCTGATGGTGGCTCTATCTCAGCATGTTCTCTGGTGGTCACTGCAGCAGTGGAATGAAAACGATATGAATTGCACACTGTTTCCTAAAGCTTTATTGGCCAAGGCAAGCCACATGGCCACACCTAACTTCAGTGGTGACGGGAAGTGCAGTCCTGCCATGTGCCTGAAAGGACGACCTGTTTTTGTAGATCCAGCAGCTGTCAGCAGTCGTCTCTAGTGAAGACTTGGCTTTTAGATGGATTGGAGGGCGAGAGGAGGACATTGATTTCTAGGAGCCCATGTGGCCAGGGCCAGAGGTTGGCCATTAGTTCTAACCC
The DNA here is from genome assembly GCF_020826845.1 of Diceros bicornis minor. Taxonomy (NCBI): domain Eukaryota; kingdom Metazoa; phylum Chordata; class Mammalia; order Perissodactyla; family Rhinocerotidae; genus Diceros; species Diceros bicornis. Next base: position 64,850,161 of record NC_080781.1, read on the forward strand.
CACCCTTCACCACCCTAGGCATAGGAGCAAACATGAAAGCAGCCATGCCCAGTGCTACCCTTGAGCCCTAGGATGAAAACAGTTACAATGGAAACAATGGTAGGAAATTAAAAAGCATTATTGTCCTCTTTCAGGCTGTATTCATTCCCTATTGCTGCCGTAACAAATTATGATGAACTTAAACATTGCACTTAAAACAACAGTGGCTTAAAACAACACAAATTTATTATCTTACAGTTCCGGAGGTCAGAAGTCTGAAATGAGTCCCACTGGACTAAAATCAAGGTGTTGGCAGGAATACATTCCTTCTGGAGGCTCTAGGGAAAAATCTGTTTCTTTGCCTTTTCCAGCTTCTAAACACTGCCGGCATTCCTTGACTCATGATCCCTTCTTCAATCTTCAAAGCTGACAGTACCAGGCTGAGTCCTTCTCAGACTGCTGTCTCTCTGGTTCTTTTACTCTACCTCCCTCTTCCACTTATAAGGACCCTTGTGATGACATTGGCCCACCCAAATAATCCAGGAGACTCTCCCCATCTCAGTCAGCTGATTAGCAACCTTACTTCTGTCTGCAAACCTTAGTTACCCTTTGATATGTAATATAACATATTCACCAGTTCTGAGGATCAGGACATGGACGTCTTTGGGGGTGGGAGGAATTATTCTACCTACCACACAGGCCTAAGAAGAGGGTCTCCGTCCTAGGAGCAAAAGTGTCAACATCACATGGGAGATGGCCCATGAGTACATGATTGTGAGGCTGAGGCCCCATTTAGGTGTTTTAAAGTTAGAATGGATGTTGGCATTTTCAAATTATTTTTTTTGACCATAGCTCTAATATTGCTTTAGTCTGATATTGTATCATTTTAATAAACCCACTCAGCAGCTAATCAGCTCATCCCTTTAGGTGCCATAGGCTGAAGGTTGTATTTTTTTTCTTGTATTTTCCCCTTTCTCCCTATACACCACCAAAGTGAAGCCCACTCTGCACTACACTGCCTCAGGGGAGGTATATAGCCTGATAGAGGGAGGAGAGAGAGGACTGTGGGTCCCTGTACCCTGCTTCCTAGTGATGCCCTTAGAAGCTGGTGATTCCGCAGAGTGGAATGGCCCCTCCTCCCTGGTTCATCCAGAAACATTAGGACTCCCAGCTGTCTGGCAGATCTCCTCAGCTTCCCACAGATGCAGCAATGGACTGGGGACAATGAATGGCTTAGTGGCAACTTACATACTATAGACAATCGATAACCAGATGGGACTCCCTTAGATGTCTGACACTGTGGAAGGTTCCAAGACCTAGTTCCTAGCCTCAGGGAGGCAGGAACTGCAAGAATGACTCAGATAGAATTTCCCCAACACTGCCAAGATGGGGTGCAGAATTGAAATTAAGTTGATTTAGAAAAACAATAAAGAGAGGCAATATTTATTGCATACCTAGATTTATGGTCTGGGACTGATAACAAGAAAGAAACACACCTTTCAATCTGCCGAGGAGCTCAGGCACAGTGGGAGAGAAGGCAGAAGGGAGCCCTGCGGTTACATGGGAAATCACATGCTTAAAATGAAGCTTTTGATTTTCTTTATCCACAATTGGAGAATATGATCTCCTTCGTGGGGCAGTTTATATGAAATAGCATTATAGGAAGACAGAATGGAAAATAGTTGGGGTGATCAAAAGAACATCGCCGATATAAATTGGCCAGCCTTTTGAGAGAGCAATTGGGCAGTATCTAGTAAACAGGTGCATCCTCTATGATTCAGCAACCCCAATAGCATAAGTACTCCAAAATATATGTACAAGGATGTTCTCAAGTAGATTTCCTCCTCTGTAGCCTTCCTCCTGGGGCTCAAGCTGGCATCTCTCACCTGGCCCACTGGGACAGCCTCCTATCTGATTTTCCTGTGCTTAGTCTTGCCTCTCTATGGAAAGACTGCTCAGAATACAAACCTAATCATCAAAAACTCATCATCACTCAAAACTCCTTAATGCTTTTCTCCACTGCCCTCTGCATATAGGCCGATGCTCTGAGCTTGCCACACAAGGCTCCATGACCTGGTTCCTTAACAATGACACCACTTTCCAAGCATGCTGCAAAGTTCACCAGACAGGCCAACAGGCTCCCTTCTGTGCCGCTGTGCATGCTGTTCCCATCTGCTCTGCCCTAACTCAGTTGCTTCCGTATCCATCAGGAAGCTCTTCCTTCAGAAGCTGGCCTTAAACGCCCAATGCAGTAGTAGTTGCTTCTCCTGTAGGCTTCCACAATACAGCATGCACCAGGATAGAAGAGAAAGTAGGACATTGGATTGTAATTTTAAAAACAATTCTTTCTCCTCCACTGATGAGTTATTTGAAGGTACAGGCTATGCTTGTTATCTCTATATTTCTGCCACTTTGTAAGATTCTCAATAGTTCTCTCCAAGGATATGGTTTCAGGCACACGGAGCTCCTCATTCTCCCCGACTACCTCTTCTAGTCTCAGTCACCTCAGGCTTGAGGTGCTGGAACTAGAGATTTCTTCAACTCCAGAGGGATGGCGGGAGGCAGTAAATTCTACCTTCACTGAGATGGCTAAACAAAGGAAAACAATATTTGGACCACACACCTGTATCTGTTACTTCCTGTGTGATCATGGGTAACTCATAGTCTTTGAGCTTCTGTTTCTTCTCAGTAAAATGAGCATAATAATAATAGCTACCCTCAGAGACTGTCATGAAGGTACTGAGAGATGAAGTGAAAGTGCTCTGCAAATTGTTATGTGCTACATGTTAATAATCTCCAAAGAACCACTTTAGTTAAATGTGGCCCAGAAATAGATAGAAAAAAATTAAGTCCCTAATTTAAGAACCTGCTTCATACAGATGAAACCCTCTTTATTCCTTTTCCACTGTTCAAACTAACTTCCTGCTTAATTCTGCCTTAACTTGCCTTCGCCTGCAGGACATTGTCCTTCTCTCTCCATGCCGTCTTTTTTACTCTATCCCCAGTGACAGAAAAGGACCACGTCTGTTCCATGACATGGTCAACTGGATATTGGAGTCACAGATCTGGGTTCAAGTCTCAACTCTGCCATATCCTAGATGCATGACTTTGGACTGGCTACATAACCTGTCAGTGCCTCAGCTTCTTCGTCTTCTATTTCCTAGGTTTGTAATGAGGAATAGATGAGACCATATAACTGTTCCTTTCGATTTCAGTAATCTCCATCTCTACTCTTATTCAGCCTCCCACGTTTAATCACACGTTTGATGACTTCTTCACTCAATCAAAGTTTCATTTTCAAGATTTAAAACTTGGAAATCCTCTTTTTCTGAGTATAACCTCTGGTTCTTTCAGTTCTCTTCCTTCCACCAAAGTCACTCTGTCTTCAGCTTGGCTTCTAGCTCCTCAAGCCATTCTCATTCTCCAAGACCACCTTGGTCTGGTCTCAGTCACCTCTCTGCAAAGCCAGAACCACATAGCTAGCCATGTCACTATGTTCTGACTGCCACCTTGCACTTACACACTGTCTTTCTCGGGATGACTTCCCAGCCGGGATAACCCTCAGCTTACTGTTTTAGCTTCCAAATGTCCAAGTTTTCAAGATAAAAAATATTTTCCTCCTATGCTATGGGAGCACCTTCATCACCAGAAAGTCTGTCTGCCTCTCCCTGACTTCTTCTTGCCATGGCTGAGGAAGAATTGTCCTCTTCCTTGCCAACAGTCTCCTCTGACGGGCACCCTGGCTCCTACCCCAGAGCACCTCTGCCAGGCCTTGCTCCAACAATTATATCATTTGTCTCATCAGTTTTTCTTTCTATATCTCCTACCCCTCATCATATAACAAACTCAGAGCTCCTCCAATCTAAAACCACCTTCTCGGTCTTTCATTCCAGATATCACTCTATGCCTATCCATCCCAACATTAAACTTCTTCAAAGAATAGTCTACATGTGCTCCCCACCTACTCATCACCTACTCAGTTGTTAATCCCTTACAATACGACTTCTGCTTCCACTACTCTATTTGGTTGCCAACCTAACAACCACTAAGAGTCTCCTAGCTGCCAAACTCAGATGGCAGTTATCATTTTTCATAGAGCACTTGGCACTTTGGCCTAGTTGTCTTTTTTATTATTTTATTTTATTTTATTTTGTGAGGAAGATCAGCTCTGAGCTAACATCCATGCTAATCCTCCCCTTTTTGCTGAGGAAGACTGGCTCTGAGCTAACATCTATTGCCAATCCTCCTTTTTTTCCCCAAAGCCCCAATAGATAGTTGTATGTCATAGTTGCACATCCTTCTAGTTGCTGTATGTGGGATGCGGCCTCAGCATGGCTGGAGAAGCAGTGCGTTGGTGCGCGCCCGGGATCCGAACCCGGGCCGCCAGTAGCTGAGTGCGTGCACTTAACCGCTAAGCCACAGGACCGGCCCTAGTTGTCTTTTTTAAAGCACTCTCCTTCCTTGATCTCCATTGCTACTTTACTATGGTTTTTCTTTTGTCTGTTTTATTCATTACTCATGATGTGCTTCCCTCAACACCACTCACACCGTGAGCACCTCTGTTCTCATGGTTTCAGCTGGGGGTTGGCAGACTTTTTCTTAAAGGTCAGAGAATAAATATTTTTGGCTTTGTGGGCCAAGAGGCAAATCAAAGCAATTATGTAAATACTTATATAAACATTTAATGTAAAAACTGTTTTTAGCTCACAAAAAGTACAAAACAGGTTGTGGGTTTGATTTGGTCTGTGGGCTATAGTTGACCCCTGGTTTCAACCACCACCTCTAAGCAGAAAACTCCGCAATTGATACCTCCAGCTCCCACCTCTCTGGAGAAAACTCTCCAGAATTCCAGACTTGTGCTTCCAATTGCCTACTGGACATCTATACTTTGCTATCCCATATACACCTCAAATTCAATGTGTTCAAAATAAAATTTATCTCCTTCCAAATCACTTCCTTTTTCTGAACAAATGAAAAAAATGAGAAGTTCAACAAAGAAATAGAAACCATTAAAAAAAGCCCAGATATTGTAGAGTTGAAGATTATGACTAAACTGAAAAATTTAATAGACAGATTCAACAAAGCAGAAGAAAGAATTAGTGAACTAGATAGAAGACAAGTCATTGGAAATCATCCAGTCAGAGGGGCAAAAAGAAAAAAGAAGGAAAAAGAGTGAAGAAAGCCTATGTGAATTACAGGATAGCATTAAAACAAACAACCTGTGCATTATTGGAGTCCCAGAAGAAGAACAGATGGGAAAAGGGGAAAAAAGCTTATTTAAAGAAATAACAGCTGAGAACTTCCTAAATCTGGGGAGAGATTTGGATATCCAAGTTCATGAATCTAACAGGTCACCCCAAATTTCAACCCAAACAATCTTCTCCAAGACACATTATAATAAAACTGTCTCAAATCAAAGAAAAAGAGAAAAATTTAAAAGCAGCAAGAGAAAAAAATTCCTCACATATAAGGGAACTCCAGTAAGGCTATCAGGGGATTTCTCAGCAGAAACCTTGCAGGCCAGGAGAGAATACAATGATATATTCAAAGAAGTACTGAAAGAAAAAAACTGCCAGCCAAGAATACTTTACCCAGCAAAGCTGTCTTTCAGAAATGAGGAGAGATGGAGACTTTGCCAAACAAACAAACAAAAGCTGAAGGAGTTCATTACCACTAGACCTGCCTTTCAAGAAATGCTAAAAAGAGTTCTTCAAGCTGAAATGATAGGATGCTAATTAGTAACATGAAAACATAAGAAAATATATAACACACTGGTAAAGGTAAGTATACAGTCAAATTCAGAATACTCTGATACTCTAATAAGGTGGTGTGTTAATCACTTACCTGTAGTATAAAGGTTAAAGGACAAAAGTATTAAAAATAACTAGAACTATAATAATTTGTTAATTAATGGATACACAATATAAAAAGAGGTAAATTGTGACATAAAAATTATAAAAGGGAGGATAAAATGATGGAGCCTTTGTAAGCAATTGAAGATAAGTGGCTATCAGCATAAAATGGACAGTTTTATCTATGAGATGTTTTATGTAAGTCTCATGGTAGCCACAAAGCAAAAATCGAGAGTAGATTTACAAAAGACAGAAAAGGGGGAAACAGAGCACACCACTAAGGAAAATTACCATTTACAAAGGTAGGCAAAAGCAGAGGGAAAAAGAAATGATGGAAATACAAAACAACCAAAAAGCAATCAATAAGATGGCATTAGTAAGCCCTTAAATATCAATAATTACTCTAAATTTAAATGGGCCAAATTCACCAATCAAAAGGGATAGACTGGCTGGATAGATAAAAAACCAAAACCCAACCATATGCTGCCTACAAGAGACTCACTTCAGCTTTAAGGACACACACAGGCTCAAACTGAAGGGACTGAAAAAGGTATTCCATGCAAATAGAAAACAAAAGAAAGTGGGGGTATCCATACTCATAGCAGACAAAATATACTTTAAGCCAAAAATGACAATGAGAGGCAAAGAAAGTCATTATATAATGATAAAGGGGTCGATTCATCAAGATGATATAACAATTGTAAATGTATACGCACCCACCATAGGAGCACCTAAATACATTGAGCAAATACTAATAGATCTGAAGGGATAAACAGACAACAATATAATAATAGTAGGAGACTTCAATACCCCACTTTCAACATGGATAGATCATACAGAAAGAAAATCAACAAGGAAACGTTGGAATTGAAACATACTTTAGACCAAATGGACCTAACAGACATATTTAGAACATTCCATCCAATGGCAGCATACTACACATTCTTCTCAAGGGCACAAGGAATGTTGTCCAGGATAGATCATATGATAGGACACAAAACAAGTCTTAGCAAATTTAAGAAGACTGAAATCATACCAAGTACCTTTTCCAATTACAATGATATGAAACTAGAAATCAACTACAAGAAGAAAGCTGGAAAATCTACAAATACATGGAAACTAAACAACACTCCCCTGAACAACCAGTGAGTCAAAGAAGAAATCAAAAGGGAAATCAAAAAATATCTTGAAACAAATGAAAATGAAAACACAATATATCAAAAACTATGAGATGCTACAAAAGCAGTTCTGAGAGGGAACTTTATAGTGATAAACACATAAATTAAGAAATTAGAAAGATGTAAAAAAAAAAAACCCCACCTAACTTTACACCTCAAAGAACTAGAAAAAGAACAAATTAAGCCCAAAGTTAGCAGAAGGAAGGAAGTAATAAAGATCAGAGCAGAAATAAATGAAATGGAGACCAGAAAACTAGGAGTAAAGATCGACAAAATGAAGAGCTGTTTTTTCAAAAAGATAAACAAAATTGACAAACCTTTAGCTAGACTAAGAAAAAAAGATAAAGGACTCAAATAAATAAAATCAGAAATGAAAAGGAGACATTACAACTGATACTACAGAAATACATAGGATAATAAGAGAATACTATGAACAATTATATGCCAACAAATTGGAAAACCTAGAAGAAATGGATAAATTCTTAGAAACCCACAACCTACGAAGACTGAATCATGAAGAAAGAGAAAATCTGAATAGACCAGTAATGAGTAAAAGGATTGAATCAGTAATGAAAAACCTCCCAACACGGAAAGTCCCAGGATCAGACAGTTTCACTGGCAAATTCTACAAAACATTTAGAGAAGAATTAATGCAAATCCTTCTCAAAGTGTTCCAAAAAATTGAAGAGGAGGAAACACTTCTCAACTCATTTTATGAGGTCAGCATTACTCTGATACCAAAGCCAAATAAGGACACTACAAGAAAAGAAAGCTATAGACCAATACTCCTGATGAATACGGATGCAAAAACTTTCAACAAAATATTAGCAAACCAAACTCAACAGCACATTAAAAGGATTATATACCATGGCCAAGTGGGATTTATCCCTGGGATGCAAGGATGGTTCAACATATGCAAATCAAAAAGTGTGAAACACCACATTAATAGAATGAAAGATAAAGATCTCACCTATTGAGATCATATCAATAGATGCAGAAAAAGCATCTGACAAAATACAACATCCTTTCATGATAAAAACTCTCAACATATCTTAACATGATAAAGATCATGTATGCCAAACCCATGGCCAACATCATACTCAATGGTGAAAGGTTGAAAACTTTCCCTGTAAGATGAGGAACAAGACAAGTGTGCCCATTCTCAACACTCTTATTCAATATAGTACTGGAAGTCCTAGCCAGAGTAAGCAGGTAAGACAAAGAAATAAAAGGCATCCAAATAGGAAAGGAAGAAGTAAAACTGTCTTTGTTTGCAGCTGATATGATCTTATATATAGAAAATCCTAAAACACCAACAAAAAACTGTTGGAACTAATTAACAAATACAGTAAAGTTGCAGGATATAAAATCAACATACAGAAATCAGTTGCATTTCTATATGCTAATAATAAAACACCTGAAAAAGAAATAAAGAAAATTATCCCATTCACAATAACATCAGAAACAATAAAATACCTGAGAATAAATTTAACTAGGTAAGTGAAAGATCTGTACAAGGAACACTACAAGACTTTGTTAGAAGAAAGGGAAGAAGACAGAAACAAATGGAAAGAGATCCCATGTTCATGGATTGGAAGAATTAATATTGTTAAAATGTCCATACTATGCAAAGTAATCTATAGATTCAATACAATCTGTATCAAGATTCCAATAGTATTTTTCACAAAAGCAGAAAAAACAATCCTAAAATTTGTATGGAATCACCAAAGACCCCAAATTGCCAAAGCAATCATGAGAAAGAACAAAGCTTGAGGCATCACATTTCCTGATACCAAACTGTACTACAGAGCTATAGTAATGAAAACAGTATGGTACTAGCATAAAAATAGAGACATAGGCCAATGGAACAGGACAGAGAGCCCAGAATTAAACCCCAACATATGCAATCAACCAATATTTGACAAGGGAGCCAAGAACACCCAATGGGGAAAAGATAGTCTCTTTAATAAATGGTGTAGGGAAAACCAGGTAAACACATGCAGAAAAAAGAAATTGGACCCCTATCTTACATCACTCACAAAAATTAACTTGAATTAAAGACTTAAACATAAGACCTGGATACCAATAAACTCTTGGAAGAAAACATAGGGAAGAAGCTCCTTGACATTGGTCTTGGCGACGATTTTTTGGATACAACACGAAAAACACAAACAACAAAAGCAAAAACCAACAAGTGGGTTTACATCAAACTTAAAAGCTTCTGCACAGCAAAAGAAACAATCAACAAAATGAAAAGGCAACCTGCAGAATAGAAGAAAATATTTGCAAACCATATAAAGGGTAAAGGGTCAATATCCAAAGTAGACAAGGAACTCATACAACTCAATAACAAAAAAACAAATAATCCAATTAAAAAATGAGCAGAGGAACTAAATAGACATTTTTCCAAAGAAGAAATCCAAATGGCCAACAGGTACACGAAAAGATGCTCAACATCACTATCAGGGATATGCAAATTAAAACCACAATGAGATATCATCTCATACTCATTAGAATGGCTATCATCAAGAAGACAGGAGATCAGTGTTGGTGAGGATGTGGAGAAAAGGGAACCCTTGTACACCGTTGGTGGGAATGTAAATTGGTTCAGCCACTATGGAAAACAGTATGGAGGTTCCTCAAAAAACTAAAACAAGAACGACCATATGATCCAGCAATCCCACTTCTGGGTATATATCCAAAGGAATTGAAATCAGGATTTTGAAAAGATATCTGCTCCCCCATGTTCATTGCTTCATTATTGACAATAGCCAAGACATGGAAGAAACCTAAAAGTCCATGGATGAACGAATGGATCATGAAAATGTGGTGTATATGAACAATGAAATATTATTCAGCCTTTAAAAACAAGGAAATCCTACCATTTGCAACAACATGGATGAACAGGGAGGACATTATACTAAGTCAGACACAGAAGAATAAATACACATGATACCACTTATATGACAAATCTAAAATAGTCAAATTCATAGAAGTAGAGAGTGGAATAATGGTTGCCAGGGCATGAGGTGAGGGAGAAACGAGGCCTGAGGTATTAGTCAAAGGTTACAAAGTTTCGGTTATACAAGATGAAAACTTCCCCACTTTTGCTAATGGTGTCAGGATTCTCTCAGCCACCCAGGTTTAAAATCTTAGCCACCTCTGACTTTTTCCTCCCTCTCTAAACTACTGACAGTGTTACTTCCTAACCATCTCTTGAACACCTCACCTCTTCTCCATTCCATTCAATTTGTCCTGATCCAAGCACTTAGCATCTCTTTCCTGGACAATTGTCACAGCTCCCTCACTGGACTCCCTGTCTCCAGTCTGTGTCCCCATCCAACCCAGGCTCTATATGGCAGTCAGGGATTTTATTTTTTAGGTCATTTTTTTTTATTGTGGTAAAAAACACATAACATAAAACATAAGACTTACCATCTTGATAATTTTTAGTGTATATTTTAACATTGAGTTAAGTATATTTACATTGTTGTAAAACAGATCTCCAGAAATTTTCATCTTGCAAATCTGAAACTCTATACCCATTAAATGACAAATCCCCTTTTCCCCTTTCCCCCAGCCTCTGGTAGCCACCATTCTACTTTTAGTTTCTATAAATTTGACTACTTTAGATACTTCATATAAGTGGAATCATGCAGTTTTTGTCTTTTTGTGACTGGCTTATTTCACTTAGCATTATGTCCCCAAAGTTCACCCACATTGAAGCATGTAATAAGATTTCCTTCATTTTTTAGGCTTAAGAGTATTCCACGTTATGTTTATACAACATTTTCTTTATTCATTCATCTGTCAGTGGACACCTGAGTTGCTTCCACCACTTGGATACTGTGAACTGTGCTACTATGAACATGAGTGGCCAAATATATTTTTGAGACTCTGCTTTCAAATCTTTTGTATATATACCTGAAAGTGGGACTGCTGGATCATGTGGTATTTCTATTTTTAATTTTTTAAGGAACCTCCATACTGTTTTCCATAGCAGCTGAACCAGTTTGGAATCCCAACAGTGCACAAGGGTTCCAATTTCTTCACATCTTCACCAACACTTGTTATATTCTGTTTGCTTTGTTTTTTTATGGTAGCCATCCTAATGAGGTGATATCTCATCCTGGTTTGGATTTTCATTTCCCTGATGATTAGCAACATTGAGCATCTTTTCATATGCTTGATGGTCATTTGTTTATCATCTTTGGAGAAATGTCTATTCAAATTCTTTGTTCATTTTTAAGTTGGGTTATTTGACTTTTTGTTGTTGAGTTTTAGGAGTTCTGTATGTATTCTGGATATTAGCCCCTTATCAGATATATAATTTGTAAATATTTTCTCCCATTCTGTGGGTCGCCTTTTCACTCTGTTGATTGTGCCCTTTGATGCACAAAACTTTTTAAGTTTGATGTACCCCAATTTGTTTATTTTTGCTTTTGTCGCCTGTGCTTTTGGTGTCATATCCAAGAAATCATCACCAAGTCCGATGTCATGAAGTTTCCCCCTATGATTTTCTTCTAGGAGTTTTATATTTTAGCTCTTACATTTAGGTCCCTAATTCATTTTTAGTTAATTTTTGTATATGGTATAAGGTAAGGGTCCAACTTCATTCTTTTGCATGTGGATATCCAATTTTACCAACACTGTTTGTTGAGGATACTGTCCTTTCCCCATTGAGTGGTCTTGGCACCCTTGTTGAAGATGATTTGACCACGAGTGAGGGTTTATTTCTGAGCTCTTTATTCTATTCCATTGGTCTATTGGTCCATCAATATGTCAGTACCACACTGTTTTGATTACTGTAGGTCTGTAATATGTTTTAAAATCAGAAAGTAGGATCCCCCTAACTTTGTTCTTTTTCAAAATTGTTTTGGCTATTCAGGGTCTCTTGAGATGCCATGTGAATTTTAGTATGAACTTTTCTATTTCCGCAAAAAAATGCCGTTGGGATTTTGATGGGGATTGCATCAAATCCGTAGATCACTCTGGGTAGTGTATTAGTCAGGGTTCTCCAGAGAAACAGAACCAATAGAATGTGTGTGTGTAAATGTGTGTGTGTGTGTGCGCGTGCACACACGCATGTGTAGAGATAGACAGATAGATAGAGATTTATGATAAGGAATTGCCTCATGCAATCAGGGAGGCTGGCAAGTCCCAAGATCTGAAGGGTGAGTTGGCAAGCTGAAGACCCAGGATAGCCAACGGTTTAGTTCTAGCTCAAGTTAGAAGGCCTAAGAACCAGAAGAACCGGTGTTTCAGTTTGAGTCCAAAAGCAGGAAAAGAAGCTGATGTCCCAGTCCAAAGGCTTTCATGCAGGAGGAATTCTCTCTTACTCAAGGAAAGTTTAGGCTTTTTGTTCTGTGCAGGCTTTCAACTGATTGAATGAGGCCCACTATTCACATTAGGGAGAGCAATCTGCTTTACTCAGTTGACTTTACTCAGTTGACTCAGTTGACATGATTACATGATTTAAATGTTAATCTCATCAAAAAACACCATCACGGAAACACCCAGAATAATGTTTGACCGAATATCTAGGCACCCCCTGCATGGCCCAGTCAGGTTAACACATAAAATTAACCATCACAGGTAGGATGGACCTCTTAACAATATTAAGTCTTCCAATCTATGTACATGGATGCCTTTCCATTTATTTGTGTCTTCTTTAATTTCTTTCAGCAATGTTTTGTAATTTTTAGTGTACAAGGCTTTCAACTCCTTGCTTAAGTTTATTCCTAAGTATTTTATTCTTTTTGGTGCTATTGGAAATGGAATTGTTTTCTTAACTTCCTTTTCAGATTGTTCACTGTTAGTGTATAGAAATGCAACTATTTTTTGTTAGTTTTGTGTCCTACAACTGTGCTAAATTCATTTATTAGTTCTAATAGGTTTTTCTTTTGTGTGTGTGGAATCTTTAGGGTTTTCTACATATAAGATCATGCCCCCTGCAAACAGAGATAATTTTACTTCTTTCTGATTTGGATGCCTTTTATTTCTTTTTCTTGCCTAACTGCTCTGGCTAGGACTTCCATTACTATGTTGAATAGAAGCAGCAAGCATGGGCATCTTTCCCTTGTTCCTTATCTTAAAAGAAAATCTTTCAGATTTTCACCATTGAGTATGATGTTAGCTGTGGGCTTTTCGTATATGGCCTTTATTAGTTGAGGTAATTTCCTTAGATTCTTAGTTTGTTGAGTGTTTTTATCATGAAAGGGTGTTGAATTTTTCAAATGCTTTTTATGCATCTATTGAGATGATCATGTGATTTCTATCCTTCATTCTGTTAATGTGTTGTATCACATTGACTGACTTTCGTATGTTAGACCATCCTTGCATCCAAGGGGTAAATCCCACTTGGCTGTCGTGTATCATCCTTTTAATGTGCTGTTGAGTTCATTTTGCTAGTACTTTGTTGAGAATTTTTGCATCTATGTTCATCTGGGAAACCAGCCAATAGTTTTCTTATTGTGTCTTTGTCTGGCTTTGGTATCAGGGTAATGCTGGTCTCATAAAATGAGTTTGGAACTATTCCTTCCTCCTCAGTTTTTTGGAAGAGTTTGAGAAAGATTGGTATTAACTCTTCTTTAAATGTTTGGCAGAATTCTCCAGTGAAGCTGTCTGGTTCTGGTCTTTTTTTTGTTTGTTTGGAGGTTTGTGATAACTGATTCAATTTCCTTATTTTCTATTGGTCTATCAGGCTTTCTTTCTCTTCTTGATTGAGTCTTGGTAGGTTGTGTGTTTCTAGGAATTTATCCATTTCTTCTAGGTTATCCAGTTTCTTGGCATACAACTGTTTATAGCAGTCTGTAATAATCTTTTTTATTTCTGTGGCATTGGTTATAATGTCCCCTTTCATTTCCAATTTTAGTTATGTGAGTCTTTTATCTTTTTTTCTTAGTTAATCTAGCTAAGCATTTGTCAATTTTGTTGATTTTTTTAAAAAACCAAATCTCAGTTTTGTTGTTTTTTCTATTTTGTATTTCTTTCATCTCTGCCTTAATCTTTATTATTTCCTTCCTTCTGCTAGCTTTAAGTTTAGTTTGATCTTCTTTTTCTAGTTCCTTGAGAAGTAAAGTTACATTGTTGATTTGAGATCTTTCTTCTTTTTTATTGTGTGCATAGACAGTTATAAACTCCATCTTAGCATTGCTTTCACTGTATCCCATAAGTTTTGGTATATTGTGTTTTCATTTTCTTCTGTCTCAAGGTATTTTCTAATTTTTCTTGTGATTTTTTCTTTGACCTATTGACTGTTATAGGGTGTGTTGTTAAATTTCCACCTATTTGTGGATTTTCCAGTTTTCCTTGTGCTATTGCTTTCTGGTTTCATTCCATTGTGATCAGAAAAGATACTTTGTATGATTTCAGTTTTCTTGAATTTGTTAAGACTTGTTTTCTGGCCTCGCATGTGGTATATCCTAGAGAATGTTCCATTTGCACATGAGAATGTATATTCTTCTGTTGTTGGGTGGAGTGTTCCACCTATGTTGTTTAAGTCCAATTGGTCTATAGCGTTATCAGGTTCTCTATTTCCTTGTTGATCTTCTGTCTGGTTGTTTTATCCCTTACTGAAAGTGAGATATTGAAGTCTCCTACTGTCATTGTGTTGCAGTTTATTTCTCCTTTCAATTACGTCAAGGTTTGCTTCCTATATTTAGTATGATAAGCTTTTATTTTTTTGAGGAAGATTGGCCCTGAGCTAACATCTGTTGCCAATATTCTTCCTCTTTTCCTTTTTTCTCCCCAAAAACCCCAGTAGATAGCTGTATGTCATAGCTGTACATCTTTCTAGTTGCTCTATGTGGGATGCTGCCTCAGCATGGCTTGATGAATGGTGCGTAAGTTTGCCCCAGATCTGAACCAGCAAACCCCGGGCTGCCAAAGCAGAGTGCACAAACTTAACTGCCATGTCACTGGGCCGGCCCCTTGCTTCCTATATTTAGGAGCTCCGAGGTTTGGTGCATAAATATTTATAATTGTTATATCTTTTTGGTGAATTGACCCTTTTAACATTATAAAATGTCCTTGGTCTCTTGTTACTGTTTTTGATTTCAAGTCCATTTTGTCTGATATTTGTATAGCCACTCCTGCTCTCTTTTGGTTCCATTTGCATGGGATATCTGTTTCTGTTCTTTCATTTTTTAGCCTCTGTGTGTCCTTACATATAAAGTGAGTCTCTTGTAGACAGTACATAGTTTGGTCCTGTTTTTTTTTCTTTTTATCCATTCAGGAAATCTCTGTCTTTTGATTGGGGATTTTAACCATTTACATTTAAAGTAATTAGTTATAAAGAAGGACTTACTATTGCTATTTTGTTCATTGTTTTCCATATGTCTTGTAGCTTTTTTGTCCCTCCTATACTCTCCTATTGCTTCCTTTGTGTTTTGTTGATTTTCTTTTTTCTAGTGATATGCTTTGATTCCCTTCTCATTTCCTTTTGTGTATATTCTATAGATATTTTCCTTGTGGTTACCATTGCAATTACACAAAACATCTTAAAGTTATAACATTCTATTTTAGACTGATAAAAACAACTTCAATCCTATACAAAAACTCTACTCCTTCACAGCTCTACCCCCCTTTTATGTTATTGATAACATACATCTTTATGTCTTATACACCCGTTAACATAGGTTTATAGTTATTTTTATGTTTTTGTCATTTAATCCTCTGCACCAAGATTACCATAGTACAGGCTATTATATTGGTCCATGCATTTACCTTTACCAGAGAATCTTATATTTTGACATGGCTTCATGTTGCTGTTTACCATCCTTTTGTTTCAACTTGAAGGACTCCCTTTAGCACATCTAGTAGAACAGGTCTAGTGGTAGGTCTCAGCTTTTGCTTATCTGGGAAAGTCTTCCAGCCTTGTTCAACTGGGGCCCAGTACCTGAGATGGCTGTGCAAGGGCAGTAGTGGGCAGCTGAGGGGGTGAGGGTAGCTTCCTTTCATCTCTCTTTCAGTCTCTGTTTCTCTCTTTGTATCTGTCTCTCTCCTTCTCCCCTGTATCCTCTTGGATGATAAACCCTTCTAAGTGGAAAGATTAAAAAGCACATACAACTTTAAAAATAACATAACTGCCCTAACCTACAATTTTGGTCGGCACAGAGTCCACTTTCTAGAGTACCACAGGCAACAATTTGACTAGATGTTTTGCTACCACATAACTAAGGGTGACAACTTTCCAGTCTGCCATAGCTTTGCCATATGGATCCAAGCCCAAACCTCTCTATTCAGCCAATTCCAAAACGTTAGATTCTGTAACTTGCAGCTCCCACTTTGAGGTACCAAATGCTAAATCAATTAGAATCTGGATTTAGCTCCAGTAACTGGGACTCCAAGAACAGTGGCTTGAACAAATGAGGTTAAAAAAATTTTTTTTCCATCTAAGGAGAAGTCTGAAGATAGGCAGTCAAGGGCTGAAGTGGTATCTTCATGGTGTTTTCAAAAATTCAGACTCTTTGTATTTCTGCTCAATGTTAGAATGGTCATTTAGCCTTCACAAGATGGCTGCCTGAGCTCCAGCTTTATATCTGCCTTAAAGCACCAGAGAAAAAGAGAAGGTAAAGCAAAAGGAGGTTGGTCAATTGATTCAGCTCTCCTGCCCACGTTTCTTTGCTATAAAATATATTTGTATAAGCATTTAGGCACTTTTAAGTGGGGAAGATGATACTCAGATTTCACTGCTAAGTTCAGCAGAATATAATGTCAAAGAATGATATATCCAGTGTGGAATAGGCAGTGGCACATGGAAACGAAGGTTTAGCAAAGAACACTTAATCTACAATGGAATTTACAATAATAATTTAAAGCTTCATGAATTAGGATTATTCCAATTTAAAACATGAAGAAATAGGACCATCATGAAAAACAAAATCGACTTCTGAGGGTGTGAAAAGGGATGTAGGGCACACAAGAAGAAAATTAGCATTTATTGAGTTATAAATATGAGCTTTCCATAAGATGGACATTAATTATTATTCAATGGCAAACCTTGCAAATACAAAATAAAATCCAAATCAGTGGTGATATAATAAGAAAAATTTACCTGCAATAAATGCAAGGCAATAGACGCAGGTTCTGGATTGTCAAATATTTCCTGCACCAACATTATCTACAGAAGCCTCTAGTCAATTTCTACTTAGTGACTCCTTATGCACGCTGAATGGGGTTCAGGTAAAATGACGCTATGTACAAACCTGTGTACAGATCTGAAAGAGCGTTCTCCATCTCCTGCGGGAGTTGTCAGTACATGGCAGGAGATCCAAGTTTTCCTATGTTTGTTGCCTTATCATAATTCAAATGCATTTCAGGGTGCGATTTTGATTTTCCAAAATGAATATGTGCCCTATGGTTACACTCAACAACAATAACAAAGTAAAACTTTAGCTTTGAGGCGCTGACACACACCACCTCAGCTGCAGGACATTACCTTGTGGGACATACTGAGATCACCTTGCTTCTTGAGGAATTTTCCTGAAAGCTCTATGCACCAATATCTGCTTACATCGCACTGGCCAGAATGTAGTTACGTGGTTCTCTACATGACTTTGAGGGAGCCTGAGAAATGTAGCTCTTTAGCTGGCACATATTGCTGCTCCCAACAAAATCAGGGTTTGTTAACAAGGAAGAAGGAAAGAAAAGATGTCAGGTGGGCAGCTCTAACTGGTCGGGGCAGAAAGGAATTTATCCCCTGCAGAATTGTTAGAAGGGTTACAGAAGGAGGTCTAGGCAAAGCTCTTAGAAACAATGCTGTTCAATTGGTCTGATTTACCTCAGAAACACTGCCTCTTCTGCCATCCATGCCAGCGAAACAGATGACCTCTGCCCAGCTGTTTCCCCACGTCACTTCCAAATCAAAGTCTTCATTGAGTGCATCTTATTGGTGTAAACTAGGTCACAGGCCCGCAAGGGATGCTGGCAAATGTAGTTCAAGAAAATTCTATATAGACTGCTTCGTGTTTACCACCAACAGCCCATTTTTTTTCTGTCACCATAGAAATGTGCCCCTTTATCCCTTTCGCCCTCCCCCTATACAGAAACCGAAATATAGTGTACATCTGAAATTTACACAATGCTGTAAGCCAATAGGACCTCAACAAAATAATTTAAAAAAAAGTAGATGTGCACTAACCTGAAATTTAAAAAAATATTTTCCAAAAGTAACGATAAACCATATTCTGAAAGAAAAAAAATCTATTTGAAGAAGGTGGGATTCACAGCAGTGGTGAGTAAGCATATTTCATTGATTCTAAGACGCATTTTCTCACATTTTCACGTTTCTGAAATCAGCATACTTTTGACAGTCAGTCATGGCCATTGTCCATCTGGCTGTTTCCTGATGTGGTTGTCATTGCTTGTACATACAGGAACACCCTTATACGATCGATCGAGAAAGCATCTCCACAGAAAGGGTGCAGATGGGGTCTCGGTAGCTTGGAAGGAAATCCTGGACCCAACAGTGAAGCATTCTGTTTATAAATGCTGTGCCACCAAAGAATCGCATAGGGTGCAAAACCAGCAACACAGACAACTCTTGAGTTGAAAAGGGATTCATAAGAGTTCTACACTAAATACAAAGAACTTCTAGAAATAAACTAACTGACTTGTTTTGCTTTTTAATGTATTCATAAGAGATCTACACCTAAATAAATATAAATGAGATCCTTCAATGAGAGCAAAATAAAAATTCTAAATGATAAGAAAAAGATACCCTAACTATTGACCTAGTGACACCACTTTCAGGAATTTAGCCTGAGGAAATCATCTAAAAGACAGAAAATTCTCTATGTACAAGGAAGTTTGTTCATGGCGGTGTAATTTATAAGGGCAAAAAACCTGATAACAACTTAAATGTTCAATAACAAGAATAACAAAAGCTACTGGTATCTGTTGAAACTTTCCTATGTGCCAGGCCCTCTTTGGGCAGAAAAAAAAGGAAAATAAATATGTATCTACACTCTAACCACAACTTTGTAAAATATGTATAGGAAAGGTTAAAAACTCAAGAAGTCTGCAAAATATCTAGAAACATGTTGCAGTAAAACATGAATGTCCAGGATGGGTTTCTGGGGACCAGTGGGTCCGGTGGCTCTGAATCTTTTTTGGGTTATACAGGACCTGTATTAGCCTGTTTGGGCTGCCAACACAAAATACCACAGGCTGGTGGCTTAAACAACAGAAACTTATTTTCTCATAGTTCTGGATATCAGAAGTCCAAGATCAAGGTGCCAGAAACCTTAATTACCTCCCTGAAGGCTCTATCTCCAAATACAATCACATCAGTGGTTAGGGCTTCAACACAGGAATTTTGGGGCAACACAATTCAGTCCATAACAGGACTCCCTTCAGAATCTAATGAAAACTCTGTACATCTTCTCTAGGAGACTGTATACACCGCCTCCCACAACTTTGCACATCATTTCAGGAAGTTCATGGACCCCAGTTGAGAGCCACCGTTCCAGGCCGCCTTCCTCTTTTCGCAGATGGAGAAATGGAGATTCAGAAAGGGGAAGTGATTTTCAGCAGGTTAGGAGAGAGCCAGGTCTCCTGATTCCTCATCTATTGCTTGCCCTACCTAACTCTGCCTTCTGTCAGACCTGTTAGGGCAACCATCGTGGGTGACCCCAGCACAGCACAGGTCCTGTGGACAGGGTAAAGGTCACAGTCGCTTCTTCACCTGGGATGCTCATGTGGGTTAACAACACTCTAAGCCGTAACTGGCCGCAAATGGGATAGATTTCAGTGCTTCAAACTAGTCGGCAGGTTGGGAAGAAGCTGCACCAACCTTGGTCGATATCCACACACAAGAGGCCTGAGTGTGAGGAGATGGAGGGGCTTCTGTACTGCTGAAGGACAAAGTGGAGACTGAAGAGGCACAGCCTTGAACTGTCTGGTGGCCCTGACATGGCACAGCTCCTCTAGCTCTCAGATTCTTCACTTGTACGCTGCCCAGGAGTTGGCCTATTAGATTTCTCCAAGAGTTATAGCCCTAATATTCTATACTTCTATAAGTCTTGTGGCAGGAACCATGAGGAAAAGATCAGTTGAGGCATTTGGGTCCTAGAATTATGGGCAAAATAATTTTTTTTTCAAAATGTCTTCTAATGGTATAATAGAATTGGCAATAAAGAAAATGTAGTTTGAAGAGATGAAAAATCCCTAACGAGAATCCGAAAAGACCCTTTAAATACTTAAATAGTCATTTAAAGTAAAGTTTCGACATAAGTGTTTCCTTTATTTCTGTTTCAGGCCCATCCTTAAGTAACGGAGGTGGTAGCGGGACTTCTCAATAATGGGGCCAGAGAATGGAGCAGTATTTATAACGGGAAATGCTACTTATCTTTAGGCAGAGGGAGTGGCCCTGGAGAATCATTTTCGTTTCATTTCATCAATCAATGAAATAAAGAACCATGACATTCTTCCTACTAACCCTATCAATGCCACAAACCAGTGTGGAGCCTTCATTTGGGCCACCTGGGGGGAACACAAGACTGGAAACCAAAGCAGGGGAAACTCACTGTGGGGTGGGGGCTCACTTTTCAGAAAAAATCTTCTAGCTTTGCTCCCTACAAACAATAAGGCCTCGAAGGGCTGAGCACACACACCTGCTGTTTCGCTGCCTGTCGGGGCCCCACGCCTAGTCTAGCACATCAGTGGTCTCAGTTTCTGTCTGGGGAGAAGAAAGAGGAAGAAAAGAATTGCTGCTGGGGGAGCAGGGGTGAAGGTTGGTGTGAAGATGGAAGTGTCAAACAGGCAAGGGAGATGCAGCCCATCAAAACCACCACCACCACCACCTTTATTGGCACAAGTAACCCCTTCAGTCCCAGTGGCTAACCCGCTCATCGCAAAGGACGGGAGGAACTCCAAAGGCATGGCATCGGCCCCTTACTTCCCGACTAACGGCCTTAAACGGCACTGCCCTCAGCTGGTCAAGTAGGTGTATTACAATGCAGGCACATTGTTTTGGATCGTTTGCCTTCATTTCCTTTTCTCAGGGTCTTGGTCCTCCACCTCTGAGAAGACGTGGATGGCGAGGGGAGAAACCTCCTCCGAGAAATTGTAACCATAGTGCAATACTTCTGTGAGTTTTCAGCATAAATTCACAATTAAATTCTGAATGAAAATGTACTACCCAAAAATGGAATATTTACGAGAAATCGAGATTGATATTATAATTATGTAAGCATCATTCCTATTATTTTTAGTAAAATCTATGAGTTTTCGAAAATAAGGCTTTTAATATAGATGAAATTAGATTACTGATCTCAATGAGATCTGTTATAAATAAAGGAAATAATTTTAGTTCTACTTCTGGTTATAACACAATTACAATAGGTTTATACTGGGGTGTTATTTCCCTTAGTGTTATTTTTTTTCTCCGTCGATGGTGAAAGGTAACATAGATAGAGAAAATGTCACAATATATATGCATAGTTTAATAAATGATTATCAAGTGAACCTCTATGTAAACACCCCCAGGTCACAGAAGAGAACACTGTCAGCATCCCCCAAGACTCCTGAAGTTTCCCTGCCTGATCTCAGCCCCATTCCTCCGCCAAAGAGGAAACCCACATCTTCACTTTCGTGACTCCCCTTTCCTCGCTTTTCCTTGCGGTTTTATATCCTACACAGGCATACTTTGGAAATATTGTGGGTTCGGCTTCAGACCACCGCAATAAAGAGAGTCACACCATATTTTTGGTTTACCTGCGCATATAAAAGTTATGTTTACACTACAGTGTAGTCTATGAAGTGTGCAATAGCATTATGTCTAAAAAAACAATGTACATACTTTAATTAGAAAATATTGCTAAAAATGCTAACCATCATCTGAGCCTTCGGGGAGTGATAATCTTTTTGCTGGTGGAGGGTCTTGCCTCAATGTTGATGGCTGCTGACTGACCAGGGTGGTGGTTGCTGAAGGTTGGGGCGGCTGTGGCAATTTCTTAAAATAAGACAACAATGAAGTTTGCCACATAGATTGACTCTTCCTTTCACGAACGATTTCTCTAGCATGTGATGCTGTTTGATAGCATTTTGCCCACAGTAGAATTTCTTTCAAAATTGAAGTCAATCCTCTCAAACCCTGCCGCTGCATTATCAACTAAGTTTATGTAATATCAAAATCCTTTGCTGTCATTTCAACAATCTTCACAGCATCTTCACCAGGAGTAGATTCCATCTCAAGAAGCCACTTTCTTTGCTCATCCATGAGAAGCAACTCCTCATCCGTTAAAGTTTTATCATGAGATTGCAGCAATTCAGTCACATCTTTAAGCTTCACTTCTAATCCTAGTTCTCTTGCTCTTTCCACCACATCTGCAGTTACTTCCTCCACTGAAGTCTTGAACCCCTCAAAGTCATCCATGAGGGTTAGAATCAACTTCTTCCAAACTCTTGTTAATGTTGCTATTTTGACCTCTTCTCATGAATCATGTGTTCTTAATGGCACCGAGAATGGTGAATCCTTTCCAGAGGTTTTCAATTTACTTTGCCCAGATCCATCAGAGGAATCACTATCTATGGCAGCTATAGCTTTACAAAATGTATTTCTTCAATAATAAGACTTGAAAGTCAAAATTACTCTTTGATCCATGGGCTGCAGAATGGATGTTGTGTTAGCAGGCATGAAAACAACATTAATTTCATTGTACATCTCTATCAGACCTCTTGGGTGACCAGATGCATCGTCAATGAGCAGTAATATTTTGAAAGGAATCTTTTTTTCTGAGCAGTAGGTCTCAACAGTGGGCTTGAAATATTCAGTCAACCATGTTGTAAACAGATGTGCTGTCATCCAGGCTTTGTTGTTCCATTTATAGCACAGGCAGAGTAGGATTTAGCATAATTCTTAAGGGCCCTAGGATTTTTGGAATGGTAAATGAGCAATGGCTTCAACTTAAAGCCACCAGCTGCATTAGCCCCTAACGAGAGAGTCAGCCTCTCCTTTGAAGCTTTGAAGCCAGGCATTGACTTCTCCTCTCTAGCTATGAAAGTCCTAGATGGCATCTTCTTCTAACATAAGGCATTTTGCCTACATCGAAAACCTGTTGTTTAGTGTAGCCACCTTCATGAATTATCTTAGCTAGATCTTCTGGATAACTTTCTGCAGCCTCTACATCAGCACTTGTTGCTTCACTTTGCACTTTTATGTTATGGAGATGGCTTCTTTCCTTAAATTTCATGAACCAACCTCTGCTAGCTTCAAACTTTTCTTCTGCAGCTTCCTCACCTCTCTCAGCCTTCAGAGGATTGACGAGAATTAGGGCCTTGCTCTGTATTAGACTTTGGCCTAAGGGAATGTTGTGGCAGGTTTGATCTTCTACCCAGACCACTTAAAGGTGAAAATATCAGCTTTAAGAAGGCTGTTTTGCTTTCTTACCATTCGTGTGTTCACTGGGGTAGCACTTTTAATTTCCTTCAAGAACTTTCTTTTACATTCAAAACTTGGCTAATTGTTTGGTGCAAGAGGCCTAGCTTTTGGCCTATCTTGGCTTTCGACACGCCTTCCTCCCAAAGCTTAATCATTTCTCCCTTTTGATTTAAAGTGAGAGACGTGCAACTCTTCCTTTCACTTGAGCACTTAGAGGCCATTGTAGGGTTATTAATTGGCCTAATTTCAATATTGTTGTGTCTCAGGGAGGGAGGCCCAAGGACAGGGAGAGAGACGGGGGAATGGCCAGATGGTGGAGCAGTCAGAACAAACATAACATTTATCGATTAAGTTCACTGTCTTACATGGACGCGGTTCCAGTCACCCCAAGAAAATTACAATAGTAAAATCAAAGATCACTGATCACAGATCACCACAACAAATATAATCATAATGAAAAAGTTTGAAATATTGCGAGAATTACCAAAATGTGACACAGAGACATGAAGTGAGCAAACGCTGTTGGAAAAATGGTGCCGATAGACTTGCTTGACACAGGGTTGCCACAAACCTTCAATTTGTAAAAAACACAATATCTGCAAAGTGCAATAAAGCGAAGTGCAATAAAATGAGGTATGCCTGATATATGCATCCTTAAATGATATAAGTTAGTGTTGTCTGTTATTTACAGTTATATGAATGGAATCATTAAATATGTTTGTATTGTTTCTTGCTTCTTTCACTCAATGTTATACTTCTAAGATTCATTCCTATTACTCTTTGTAGTGGTACTTTGTATATTTTTGCTGATGAAATAGTATTCCTTCACATGAATATGCCACAATTTGTTGATCCAGTCTATGAAAGTGGAAATTTGAGTTGTTTCCATATTTGGAACAGAACAATAGCAAAAATACTACTCACAAATCATTGTATGATGCAACTAAAGGAGTATTTTTAAAGGCATATATTTAAAAGAGGATAGCTGAAAATTAATGAGAAGAAGTTAGAAAAAGAACAGCATCATAAGCTCAAGGAAGGTATAAGGAAGTAATAAAGGTTAAAGAAATCAGGGAAAGAGGAAACAAGTATACAATAGAAAGGATCACAAAACCAGATGTTGATTCTTTGGAAAAATAATAAAATTGGTGAAACTTTAATGAGATTGGCCAAGGAAACAAGGAAGCAGGCCACCAATATCAGGAAAGAAAGGGTAGAAATAACCACAAAGCCAAATGGTCAAAGTTAACATCAAGTTGTAGGACAAACTGACGTCAAGAATATCCTGATGTAGGGCCGGCCCCGTGGCTTAGTGGTTAAGTGAGCGCGCTCCACTGCTGGCGACCCGGGTTCGGATCCCGGGCTCGCACCGACGCGCTGCTTCTCCGGCCATGCTGAGGCCGCGTCCCACATACAGCAACTAGAAGGATGTGCAGCTATGACACACAACTATCTACTGGGGCTTTGGGGGGAAAAATAAATAAATAAAATCTTAAAAAAAAAAAAAAAAGAATATCCTGATGTCATGTGCTGAGAAGGACAAGACACCACCTAGGTAGTATTCCTGCCCAACATATTTAACCTGAATGTAATCAGGAAAAAGTAATTAGAAAAATTACTGGAGAAGCTTTCAGAACTACAGAAAAGTAACTGGAGAAGCTTTCAGAAAAACAACTGGACTGGATCTTCAAATGTCAACGTCATGCAAGACCAAAAAAAAGTCGGGGAAAATGTTCTAGTTTAAATAACACTAAAGACTTGACAACTGAATGCAATGCATGATCTTTATATGCAAACACGATTTTTTTTAAAGCAACGAGGTACAAAGAACAATATTGGGACAATTGGAAATTTTGAGTGAGGCTCATATACTAGGTAATCGTATTGTTTCAATGTTAAATTTTCTCAGTGTCATAACTTCATTAAGATTTTGAAGCAGACAATTCTTTTTCTTAAGAGATACATGCTGAAGTATTTAGGGAAAATGTACTGTAATGTCTTCAAGTACTCAAGTGATTCAACCAAACAATTAAAATACACACACAGGTAGAGAGATGAGGAGGGAGATAATATGACAAACATGACAAAATGTTAACAATGGGTGAGTCCATGTGAGGGATATATGGGTGTTCCTCACAATTTTCTTGCAACTATCTGTAGGACACACATTTTCAAAAATAAATTTTGGAGAAAAAGAGGATATTATGGACCATTTGATGCCAATCAATTTGAAAACTTAGAAAAAGGTGACTGATTTCTAGTAGAACAGAACTTGCCAAAACTGACTCAAGAAGGAACAGCCAGCCTGAATCGTTCCATAAACATAAGGAAATATATCAGCACTAGTCAAAATGCTTTGCGCACAAAACTCCATGCTTCCTCACTGAATTCTGACAAACATCCCAGGCATAAATATTTCCAATTTGACACAAACTCGTAGAAAACATAGAAAAGGAGGAACACTCCACATCTCATTTTGTGAGGACAGAATAACCTTGATCCTAAATCCTGTCAAGGACAGTTTGAGAAAGGAAAATCACAAGTCAATCACAGCTCGTGACATAGAAACAGGAACCAGAAACAGAACATTAGCAAACTGAACCCTACAGTTATAGGAAGGAGAATACATACTATGCCTTGAAGAAACTGGATTCATCCCAGGAATACAAACTTGATTTAACCTTAGATATAGGGAATATAATATTCCACATTAACAGATGATGGGAGAAAATTACGATCCTCATGTTTAGAAAATAATAATTAGTAAATATCCATATCCAGCTGTGATGCTCTTTTCACAATTCTTTTTAAAAGTTGGGATTATTGAGATGCAGTAACACACACAAGGTCTATGAGTTGTTATAAATGCATACTGTTACAGAACCACCTCCACAATCAAAACATAAAACATTTCCATCATCCCCAAACTTCCTTCATGCTCTTTGGTAGTTAAACCCCTTCTCTCAACCCCCACACCCTGCCATCCACCGAACTGTTTTCTGTCCCTAGAGTTTGGCCTTCTCAAGAATGTCATAGGCAATGGAATCATGGAGTATGTAAACTTCTGCATTTGGCTTCCTTCACAGGAAGGGACACACGTGGGACTCTTGGAGGTGCAATGTACCCTTTCTTCACCTGGGTAGCAGTCACATGGCTTGATCACATCATAAATTATTTGTCAAATTGTGAGCTTCTGCTTTCTACAATTGTGTATATGTAGTGTGTGGTTTATAAATATAATTAACATTTAATTTCATGTAATTTAACTTTTATAAACTTGTAAGAGTTATTGATAAAATAGCAAGTCTTGTCCTTTCAGAGAGTGAATGACTCTTGGAGAAAACAGGACAGCGGTTACCTCAGGAAAATTTGGGATGAAGAAAGTCGTTGGCGTGCGGCAAACTGAGGGTTCCAGAACAACGGTCAGTGTTCTCTATCTTCATCTGAGTGATGGTTACCAGGACATCCACGTTGCACAAACACAGGGGTGCAAAGCACCCTACAGTCACGTGAAGGGTGCACTCTGGAATCAGGCAGGTACAGCTCCCTTGGCCACCCTGGCAGCCTCAGTGTGCCCGGCCAGACCTGGTAAACACGGGGAGAGTATGCTCACCTTAAGTCAGCTGAGTAGCAACCATTAGCGCATGTGCAACCTTGCACCCCATTGCCATGCAAAGTAACATGTTAGCCGGTTCCAGGAATTAGGACGAGAACATCCATGGGGACCACTACTCTGCTCACCACAGCCTGCTCCCTCTCCAGTGCTCACCTCCTCCTACCTTCTTTGAGTGAGCCACCCCCCCCCAAATTTCTGGAGGGATCAGTTGGCAGGTGGTGGTGATGGTACTGATGGTGTTACTGGTGGTGGTGGAGAGGGGGCACCTGCCCAGGAGCTGCGCAGGTTGGCCTAGGGCTCTCGAACAGCCACCAGTGCCTCCCTGGCCAGTAAGGAAGCTAGAGAGGAAAGGCTAAAGGGGAGCACTGAATTAGGGGAGGGGTCCAACCTTCTCTTTCACCCTGGGCGCAGAGGTATTTGATTACTCTATGCCTCAGTACCTGCCACTCACTTTCCCTGGAACTGGCAGGTGCCAACCACGGCCTGTGATGTACATGGTTACAGCAACATGATTGTGCAATAGTTGGTCTGAATACAGCAGAGAGATTGCGTGCTCAGAGCAGGGAAGGGGAGATGGCAAAATTAGTCACCAAAGGTCGTGTTCATGCCCTCCCACATCCCTTTCCATGTGCTTCTCCCCTTCCTCACCCAGGCGACCATGGCCCCACGCCTCCTGGGGCAGTGCTCATGCTGGACTGCCCCCAAATCACGCCCTGCCTGCATATCTCCATGGCCAGAAATACCAGCTGGAAAGTCCCTGCCAAACTCATTCACTGAGGCAGCAGCATGCTGTTGCCCCACCAAGAACTCACCTTTGCATCAGGGGCAAATCCAGAGCCTAACCCTCAATCAAGGCCACCTTCTGAAGTCAGGGCTTTGAAGTGGAAGGATTAAGTCCCAGGAAAATTCCTTTCCGGCCCAGAGGTCTGGGGTTGTCCCATCCTCTGCTTGATGGTCTGTCAACCTGAGCTTGCACCCCGGGGCCAGGAGGAGAGACAGGGTGAGAATATGGGGCCTTCATGGTGGAACCAGGTCCACCCAGTTTTCCAGGGGCAGTTACTCTTTTCTCCTCATCGTCCCCTGCGCCTACCCTGCCCTGTCCCGGTTAGCTCACCTTGGGGCAGTCTCCTCTATCAGTTCTCTGCCTCTAAGATGTAGCATGTCCCCGCTACTCTGAGCCACCCATCCTTCCCCTTCTCATTCCATCGACGGGCACAGGATTTGTCAGACATCGTGGGATCGCAGAGTAGGGTCCAGACCCTCTTCCAGAGACTCCAAAATTTTAAGCCTCCGGACACACTGTCGTGGAGTTTGGAAACTTCCATGTCATTCCCCTCCCATGTTATAGGAATGTTTTAGGAACACACCTTGGAAAAAGCAGATCCTACGCAGACTTTTGCTCATTCGATCCCTTAGAGGTTCTTGAACACAGTCTCTACTCCCCTTACTCCCGAATAACATCTTTCTCCCTCAAGGGAGATTATCCACGATTAATTTTATTCACACACACACACACAGGCCAATGTTGAATGTTCTGTCGACCACAGTCCCATTTTGTGTATTAAACACTCAGTCTCTCAGGAGAGGTGTCTGGCAGAACCCACCCACACTCCACCCAGAATCTGTCCCTCTGAGTCTCAGGCCGTCACAGCCCTGGGTCCGAGCTGAGGGAAGGAAGTGATCTCCGACCTTAGGGGAGGGGGAATGCAACCTAGAGATCAGACTACATCTTGTGTAACTTATAGAGACAGTCTGGGAGACTGAGCTGGGACCCAGGAACACAATTTCCAGCAAAATGTGTGTCATGCAGGTGGTCCAACAGTATTTGAAGGGGAGCGTGCAAGAATATGAACACTTACCAACGACACTTGCCGTAGAATCTGCCTGGTCCTCTTCTGGAAAAGACTCTGAAATACTCAGTTCCCCAGCCCACTCCGCCCCTCCCCTCGGCCCTCCCACCCACCCAAGAGAGGACAGACCATGGAAGATGAGAGGTACTTTAATTTGAAACTGCCGTGAACTGGGGTGGGGAGGGGGCAAAGAAAGGGGAGAGGAAGCCCTGGCTGAGGTACAACAGGAGGGAACCAGCTTGGCCACAGCTCCCAGGCTCCAAAGGTACCAGCTACTTCTCTTGTAGGAAGATGCTGGCTCAACCTGTGAAACAGAGCAGGGCCAGGGAAGAGCCTCAAGCCAGGTCCCGCCCACAGCCCTCCTGAACAGCCACGACTGTGGGAAGGGCTATGGGGTGTGTAACACTCACTTGAAAGGCTCTGGAACTTGTCAGCCAGGGACTGCATGGCGGCTGAAACAGAGAGAGGCATGAGCAGGACCTCCACACATGGTGATCTAGAAGCCCGTGCCCATGTCACTGTGGGGAACTGCCTAGCCCTGCAACCTGAAGCCCCCTCCAGCCCCTATCAAAAGAGACCCGGGCCTGACTCCCTCACCCACCACCTGAATTACACGTGGAAATGTGTTCTCCACAGGAAGGAAATATGCCAGTGGGTCTCAAGCTTTGGGGCATATCGGGACCATTCAGAAGTTGTCAAACAAACAAGCTAACAAGCAGCTCACAAGCCACACCAAGCAGCAGTTAAAGGGACAATCAAGGAGGGATCTCTGGGCTTCCTAAGAGAAGGAGATCTCCAGGACTCGTTCTCATTGACAGAGTGTGCATGCAGTTCAGACAATTCTTTCCTATTCGCACACGCACCCGGTGTACCTGACAGCAGGGTCCAGGGCTAGGCCTGCGGGGTTCTCCTCCCCACAGGAACGTTGGTCCCTGTGAGCCCACCTGTCCCTGTAGCCCACCCCCACCCCAAGGCCCTGGGTTCTGCACTAAGACACTGCAGTTGGTCCCAGGGCCTCTGCCCTGGCTCCAGTATCAATCAGAGGTTCCTCATACCAAGTTGCTCTTTCAGGTCGTCTACTTCTCTCTGTAGCACGAGACACTAGGCCAGTAGACACCAGACAAAGAGAAGTTATTAGTATCTTCTGGCTTCCTCGCTCCTCCACCGGCCCACTCCCCCGACCCGTACCTCCCAAAGCCCAGTGGCTAAACTGTCAGGGGCTCCTCAGTGGAAAGGAGGTGCCAGCCCTCCCTTGGGTGATGGGAGGGGGATGGAGGACACATATGTCAGTTACCATCGACAAGGACCCCACCATCTACTTTGGGCCTGCATTTCTCGGAGCCAGAGAAACAATACCCGACGACAGCCCTGAGCTCCAGGTGGTTGCTGCTGCCTTTTGGGTCTTGGAGGATGGTGAAGTGGCTCCTGGTCACCTGAGAGGGAAAGAACAGGAAATCCAGCGTCCAAGGCTCCCAGGGAAGTGGAAAGTGAGGCAGCACCACCCTCTGGTGGCATCAACTTGCCCCTGCTCTGCCTTGCACTTCTAAGTTTCTCTTGGGCCCAGCCTCCCCTGTTCTATTCCCCAGGGGCAGCCCCCACACCACTGTGGACCCCAGGACTGCGGCTCTGGGTTGGACTCTCCCTCATCCACAGCCACAGCCTGGCCCCGGGATGAGCCTGTGGCTGAAGGGAACTCAACAGAAAAGGCTCTGTCCTGCTGAGACTCTATGTCCGCAGTTGCAGTTTGGGGCAGTGCTAAGGAATCACCCCTGCCACGCAAACCCCATGCCGAGTGATGTGGCTTAAGGCCAGCCCTGTCCTACCCTGTTTCCTGTGGGAGAAGCTGCCTGGGTAGGCAGGGAGGCCTGGGAGCAAGGCTGCGTGCCCAGCAGACACAGATCCCCAGGACAGACAGAGCCAGAGGTTTCCATCCTTGCCCCTCTCCCCTACTCCTGTCACACCCACGAGACTCACCGGAGGCTGCGGGCCCTCTGGGCATGACATCTCCCTGGCTCAGGGCCAAGGGCTGTGACTCTCCCCGAACTTGGCAGGCTCCGTTGTTGAGGTCGCCACGGCTGCCTTCTCCACGGTGCTTGCACGGACAACATGGCCCTGGCCTGTGTGCTGGGAGCTAAAGCAACCATTTCTCACTGATCTGGACCGGGGATGCGTCTGTGTGTGTGTGTGCCCTTGTGTGTTTACAGGCTGGGGTGGGCCAGGGAAAAGGGAAGGGAATTCAGAGGCTGATCTCCTCAGCACTTTCTCCCTCAGTCAGCCCCAGGCCAGGAGGCAGAGGTGAGCCAGGGAGAGGAGTGGAGCACTGAGAAAGTGCAGGACCCCTGCAGAGAAGGCTTGGGGAACAGCTTGGCAGTAGGAATCGCGAAGCCCATGCGTCTGAACGCTGAAGCTTTGCAGCCCAAATTTTAAGGAGTGCCCCGATCCCAATCAGCTACCAGTCCTCCCTTCCATCCCAGCCCCTCTCTGGAGGAGGGGGCAGGAAATGTGCCAAGGGTGAAGAATGGTGCCCGGCACACACTAAGTGCTAGCTTAAGGTGTGCCCCGCCTAGAATGACCCCCATCTGGCATCCTAATGACCGAGGACCCCAGTGAGCAGCCCCGTGGGATCGACAGAGGGAGCACTGGTAAAGAAGTGTGTGGTGGCGGTGGGGAGAGGCAGGGAAAGAGGAGGAGAGGGCCTACTCACTTGTCCCTGTGGGGCTGGGTCTCTGTTTGGGTCATTATCTTCTCCCGCCGCCACCACCAGCTCGGACTCCCTTGTCCTCCTGGCCACTGATTTCTTCCCAGTGCCGGTGTGCTTGGACTGCTTGGTTCCCGCACGGGCCAAGGAATACTTCTTGGACCTCCCAAGCAGCGGAACACCAGAGATTGGAGGGAATGTGGCTGGATCCAGGCGAGCTGCCGAGACTCTCTGCCCCCAGGCAGGAAAGATTCTCCCCTGGGCAACTTGTGAGGCATCCCCTAGGGATTCCTTCTCTTGGGTTGCCTTCCTCGGAGGAGTGGCCCAGGCCAGGCCGCCTCCAGCAGCACCAGCTTCCGGGTAGCTGGGCCTGCTCCCCACCTTGCCCCAGACCACACTTTGCATTTTCTTGGAGGAAGAGAAGTCCAGCTCTCCAACAGCCTGCCTTTGCACAGCCAAGGTGAATGCTCGGGCATTGGAGGACGGGAAAGGGCCTGGCACGTGGGGGAAATTCTCCCTGGCATGGAAACTGCAGTGTCTGGGTGTGTCCCCGGGATCCTCTGGGCTGTTGGGCTTGGCTTGGCCTCCTTCTTTGGGGTAAAGGGTCAGCCTCATCAGCTGTGTCTCACTGAACTCGTCTGATGACTTGGAGTCAGAAGGCAGCCCGAGCGGGCCTTCCGCGGAGGGCCGCAGGCGACCCGCAGTGCCCATCATCCTGCTCCTGCTGCCTCTTTTAGGGTTCCCCCAGGCCCGGCCTCCCTCTGGCCCACCGAGATGGAGAGGGGCGGCGGGAGCCGGCTGCGACTGCACACAGCTAAGGGCAGGCGCGCCTCGGCCGCTGGCACCTGCCTCGAGGCCCGCGCCGCTCTCCGGGGACGGGTTTCTCCAGATGCTCCGGACAGCCCACTCGGCCAGCTGCTGCACCACGTTCACCGCGGACTGGTGAGCCAGGCGGGACGCGGAGTCCACAGCGTCCCCCTCGTCATCGGCCAGGGAACTACGGCGGCCTTGGCGGCCCCAGAGCACCGGCCCTCCCGCTTCCATCACCTGCTGCTCGGACTCCAAGCCCTCGGGGTCTGGGAACCCGCCCTCGCCCTCGCCCTCAGCCCTCCGCGGCGCCCCCAAATCACGGCCTAGACCGGGTGCCTGCGGGGCGCGGGGCTCGGCTGGGCGGACGCCGGCCCGCTCCCCTCCCTCCGGGCTGAAACCCGCCCCCGAAACAGACACCTCGTCGGGGGAGCTCATGTCGTGAGTCTGGGCAGCCCCGGGTCGCATCAGGGGGACACGATCGCCCTGGTCGCGGCGGGACGGGCGGGCGGCGCGCCTCAGCAGCGGCGAGGCCTTCGGAGGACGCCGTCCCTCCCCACAGGCGCCGCACGAGATCGCCTCAAACAACGCGGCTTGCCGCGCGCCTTCAGCGCGACGGCGACGCCTGCGCCCCGCCCTTCTCATTGGTCCGCCCCCCGCCAACCAGCGCGCCCCTTGTGGGCCCGCCCCTCGAGGCCCCAACCAATCGGGTGCAGGGCATCTGGTTTCCTCCTAAGCCGGTCCCTGGACCCCCAGTTGGAAGCCCGTCCCGTGCCTGAGTCTGGCTGTCGGGGCTCTCGTCCCACCTCTTCCCAGTATCCGCCTCCCCGCGCCACAACCTACCTTCCAATTGCAGCCGCAGGTCTGAGCCCCCGTTTCCCGGGTGCAGAGGGGGGCAGTGCAGCTACCTGTCTTGGGGTGCTGGCGGGTGGATTGGGGATTGTGAGGAGAAACTTCAGTACCCTGGTGAAACACCTAGCGCAGAAGGGGTTTGCCAGCCTCTATTCCACAACGAGACTTAGGACCCCATAGGAAAATGGGCACAGGCGGCCCGCCGTCAACCATCAGGGGCCGGCATACTGTTTCCGTAAAGAGAGCAAATGTCGTATTTAAGGCTGCACGGTCTCTGTCGCAACTGCTAGATTACGATCCGTGATCAAATGGGGCTGTGTTGTGTGCTCTGGGGACTTTATTGGCAAGCTGGTTTGATGGGCAGGCTAGGGTTTCTCCCAGTCCCTCAGCCCCTTCTCCACTCCGAGTCAGTTCAAACAAGGGGGAATCCCAATGGATAGTGCTCACCCCAAAAGACACTCACCATCACTGGTCCTAGAGATGTGAAATAAATACACAAATCTGTTTTCGCCCGCCCAGTTTGCAACAATCCAAGAGCTTCACCATTCCAAGGGTGGAAGACGTCATGAGCAAACCCCTGCTTTTGACCACTGCTGGGAATTCTGCCATTTGTTTATAGTTTCAAAAAACAAACCTTTATTGAATGTTCACCACGTGCTAGGTACTGTTCTAAGACCTGGGACTATATCAGTCAATAAGACAAAGTTCCTGCTCTAAAGGAGGTTACATTTTTGTCATAGGCTTTTCAGCAGTATTTTCCAAATCTTCAAATATGTTCATTCCTTTGTTCTTGGAGATTGCTTTCTGAGATCGTGCTTATTGGTTGCTTAAGGGTGCTGCATTGATCTAGAACATTCCTTTTCCAAGACTGTAAGTGGGATCTTCTTTTTATGGAACCCACTTTCTTCAGTTTACTACAATGTTTTTGATGAGACACATCTTCCAGGAACTTTCTGAGAAGAGGTATATGGGAGATGATTTCTTTTGAAACTTTGCATGAGCAGTTTGTCTTTATCTAAGACTTAATCGATAACTTGATATATAATTTCAGGCTGGAAATTTTCACTAAGGATTTTAAAGGCATTGATGCACTGTTTTTTACCTTTCAATGTCACTTTTGAGAAATCTGGCATTATTTTGAATGCTATTATGTTTCCAAGTCTTTTATATGTGACCTATTAAAAGTTTTTTTAATATATTTGAAATTATTGTAGTAAAATGATCTTTTTTTGCTTTTCAGTACCATGAATTTTAACACACGGATAAATTCGTGTAACCATCACCACAGTCAGGATACAAAACAATTTCATTACCCCCCAAATCTCCCTCATTCTGCCCCTTTGTAGTCAAACTACCTCCCCCATCTGAACCTCTGAGAACCAGTGATCTCTTTCCCTTCCCTATAGTTTTACCTTTTCCAGAATGTTATACAAACGTACTCATACAGTATGTAACTTTTTAAGACTGGCTTCTTTCATTTAGCATAATGCATTTGTGATTCATCCAAGTTGTGCATATATCAATGGTACCTTCATTTTTATTTCTAAGTAATGTTCTAATGCATGGATGTAGCAGAGCTTGTTTATTCATTTATCTATTGAAGGGCATCTTGATTGCTTTCAGTTTTTAGTGATTATAAATAGGATTGCTATGAACATTCTTGCATTCATGTATTTTTTTAAACATAAGTTTTCATTTATCTAGAGCAAGCACCCAGGAATTGGATTGTTGAGTCTTATGGTAATTGTATGTTCACCTTTATAAGAAATTGGCAAACTGTTTTCCAGAGTGACTGTACCATTCTGCATTCCCTCTATCAGTGTATGAGTGCACCATTTCCTTCAAATTTTCAGTAGCACTTGGTATTGTCAGTGTTTTCTTTCAGCTATTCTAATTGGTGTGTAGTGTTATCTCATTGTGGTTTTTGTGTGTGTGTGTGTGTGAGGAAGATCAGCCCTGAGCTAACATCCGTGGTAATCGTCCTCTTTTTTGCTGAGGAAGACCGGCTCTGAGCTAACACCTATTGCCAATCCTCCTCCTTTTTTCTTCCCCCGAAGCCCTAGTAGATAGTTGTATGTCATAGTTGCACATCCTTCTTGTTTCTGTATGTGGGACGTGGCCTCAGCATGGCCGGAGTAGCGGTGTGTCGGTGTGCACCCGGGCTCCGAACCCAGGCCACCAGTATCGGAGCATGCGCACTTAACCGCTAAGCCACGGGGCCAGCTCCACATTGTGGTTTTAATTTGCCTTTTCCTAATGGCTAATGATGTTGAACATCTTTTCATGTGCGTATTTGCCATCCTTAGATCCTCTTTGGTGAAGCGTCTGTTTAAGTTCTTTGCCCATTTTTCCATTGAGCTGTTCATTTTCTTATTTTTGTGTTTTGAGATTTTTTGTATATTCTGTATATTCTGCATCTTATTTGAATGTGTAATTTACAAATATTTCCTTACAATATGTATTTGTCTTTTTATTCTCTGAACAGGGTCTTTCTCAGAATAAAAGTTTTTAATTTTTATGAAATCAATTTAACACTTTTTTTCCTTATGATTTCTTATAGTTCATGCTTTTGGTGTTGTCTAAAGCTTCTTCATCTATTTCCAGGTCATGAAGACTTTCTCCTACATTTTCTTCTAAACGTAATATAGCTTTATATTTTACATTTAGATATATGACATATTTTGACTTAAGTTTTATATCAGGTGTGTGTTATAAGTTCAAATTATTATTATTATTTTTGCATATGGATACCTAAATGTTGCAGTGCCATTTTTGAAAAGACTATGCCTTATCCAAGGTATTTCTTTTTCACATATGTCAAAAATCAGTTGGCAGTACTATTTCTGGAATCTCTCTTCTGTTCTACTGATTTATATGTCTACGTCTTCACTAATATCACATTATCTTAATTATTGTAGCTTTATAGTATGTTTTAAAAGCATGTAGTGTGATTCCTCTAATTATGTTCTTTTAAAAATTGTTTTAGTGATTCTAGTTACTTTGCCTTTCTATATAAATTTTAGAATCATCTTGTCTATATCTACAAAAAATCTTGCTGCTATTTTAATTGTATTATATTAAATCTATAGATTAGTTTGAGGAGAATTGATATCTTTACTTTGTTGGTTATGCCAATCCATTAGCATGGTATGTCTCTCCATTTTAATTAGGTCTTCTTGGATATCTTTCATCAGCATTTTGTGGTTCTCCGAATGTAGATCTTATATATAATTTGTTAGATTTGTCCCTAAATATTTCATGTTTTGGAAATATTGTAAATTATATTCGTTTTTAAATTTTTGTTTTCCACTTGTACATTTATTGTATGTGGAAGTACAATTGATTTTTGTGTATTGATGCTGTATCCTGTGATCTTACTGAACTCATTTTTTGTTATAGGAATTTTTTATAGATTTCATAGGATTTTCTATGTAGATAATCATGTTGCCTATGAATACAGACACTTTTATTTCTTCCTTTTCTATTAGAATGCCTTTAAAAAATTTTTTTTGAATTATTACACTAGCTAGGATTTCTAGTGTAATGTTGAATAGGAGTGGTAAGTATGGGTGTCCTTGCCTTGTTCTAGTTCTTAGGGGGAAAGCATTCAGTTTTTCACTATTAAGTATGATGTTAGCTGTAGGTTTTTTGCAGATGCCCTTTATCAGATTGAGGAAGTTCTTTTCTATTCATAGTTTGCTGAGAGTTTTTATCTTGAGTGGATGCCAAAGGCTTTTTCTTCATCAATTGTCATGATAATGTGATTTTTCTTTTATAAACAATTAATATAATGGATTTAATTGATTATTTTACAAATATTGAGCAAGCCTTGCATTGCTGGGATAAATTACACTTATTTGAGATATATTTTTCTTTATATACATTGTTGGATTTGATTTGCCAATATTTTGTTGAGGATTTTTGTGTCTATGCTGATGAGAGTTATTAGTCTGTAGTTTCTTGCTTGCTTCTTTTTTTATTGTCTTTGCTTGGTTTTGGTATCAGGGTAATGCTGGCCTCATAATAGGAGATGGGAACTGTTCTCTCCTGTTCTATTTTTGGGAGGATATTTTATAAAATTTATTTTAATTCTTTAAATGTATGGTAGAATTCACCAGTAAAACCATCTGGGCCTGTGGTTTTCTTTTTTTGGAAGGTATTTAACTATGAATTCAAGTTCTTTATAGGAGTATTCACGTTATCTATTTGATATTTGATGAGTTTTAGTAAGGTGAGATTTTCAAGATGTTGATCTATTTCTTCTAAGTTGTTGAATTTATGTGCATTGAGTCATCTGTAGTACCGTATTTTTTTCCTATTTGATCAATATCAGTATATTTTCTGTATTCCTGGGATTTGGAAATATCCCAGTAAGATGATTTTTTTGTGATGTGTATTTTGCTGTGTACTTAGTATATTCTTTCAGTCTGAAGATTTGTGCTTCAATTCCAGGAAATTTTCTTGTCTACTTAGTCAATTTAAGCTGCTATAACAGAATGCCATAGACTGGGTGGCTTATAAATGAAACAAATTTATTTCTCACTGCTCTGGAGGCTAGAAATTCCAAGATCAAGGCACCAGCAGATTTGGTATCTGGTGAGGGCCCACTTCTTGGTTCATAGACATCTTCTCACTGGGTCCTCACATGGCAGAAGAGGCAAGGGAGCTCACTGGGGTCTCTTTTATAAGGGCACTAATCCCATCCACAAGGGTTCCATCTTCATGCCCTAATCACCTCCCAAAAGCCCCACCTCCAAATACTATCACATTGTGGATTAGGTTTTAACCTATGAATTTGGGAGGACACAAACATTCAGTGTATAGCATTGTCTTAATTTTTTCTCCCCAGCATTTTATTTTTTCTCTCCTTTTAGAACTAGCTTTTCCATGCTGGAAAACCTTCCACATTTCACAGAGCCAAGAATACCATTCCTAGAGCTGCAGACTGGATTTTCTGGATTGATCATGAAATTTTCTTATCTTTTCTCGTCTATTATCCATCTCACTGTCCCCTTTCCATTGCTTCTGTGTTATTTCTGCAACTTTAGTTTTCAACCTTTCATTTGAAGTTTTTTGCTTTTTTGTTTTTAATCTCCATCCTCCTATTTTAGTTTCTAAAAGCTCTTTTTTTTTTTAGGAAGGTTGGCCCTGAGCTAACATCCATCACCAATCTTCCTCTTTTTTTTTTTTGCTTGAGGAAGATTGTCCCTGAGCTAACATTTGTGTCAATCTTCCTCCACTTTGCGTGTGGGATGCCACCACAGCGTGGCCCAATGAGTGGTGTGTAGGTCCACACCCAGGACCCAAACCCAGGACACCAAAGTGGAGTGCATGAACCTAACCACTACACCACTGGGCCAGCCTCTCTACAAGCTCTTTTTATTCTATGTTTCTCTTTTAGAGCATGAATGCAGTATCTTCTCTCATTTCTCTCGGACATTAATTAGAAGTCTTGAGGTTTATGGTTTTTTTTAAAAAAAATGTTTTTCTGTTCCCCATATTCCCCATGTTCCCTGTATCCATTTCCTCTGGATTCCGATTTTCTGTTTGTTTTGTTCTCTCTCATATTGGAGACCTTATTCAAATACCATAGGATCCCTGGAAGTCCATTAATATTACATTTTGAAGCACTAAAATGCTGCCTGGAATCTGCATTTGTGTAAACAGTGTTTGATCACACACTCTTCCACCACACACTGCTAGTGATTTCAAATTTGGAGTACTCTTTTTTCTTTCTTTTATTTTTTAAACTTTTTATTGTGAAAAGTAATGTGCATAAGATGATCACCCAACTCAATGAATGATCATAAAGCAAACACCATTGTAACCACCACATAAATCAAGAAATAGAACATTGCCAGTACTTAGATGCTTCCTCTATGTCCCTTCTCAATCAGTTCACCTTCCCCTTTACCCCAAAGTAACAACTATCTTAACTTTTATGGTAATCACTTCCTTTTCTTTCTTTAGAGTCTTACCACCAGTAAGGAGCGTTCTTAAACATTAGAGCAATTTTTTCTCTTTTTTTTAACTTTACATACATGGAATCTTACTGTATATGTGATTGTGGGTCTGGTTGTGTGGTAGACAGAATGATGGCCCCTTAGATATTTCCACTTTCTAATCTGTGAAACTTGTGACAATGTTTGGTCACATGGCAAAGGTGAATTGAGGTAGCACATGGAATTAAGGTTGTTAATCAGCTGACTTTAAGATAGGGAGATTATTTGGGATTATCTGGGTGGGCCCAGTGTAATCACAAGTGTCCTTAAAAGTGGAAGAAGGAGGCAGAAGAGGGAGAACCAGAGAGATGGCAGCATGAGAAGGACTCAGTACATTTTTGACTTTGAAGATGGAGGAAGGGGGCTACAAGCCAAGGGATGCAGGCAGCCTCTAGAAGCTGGAAGTCAAGGAAATGTATTCTTCCCTAGAGCTTCCAGAAGGAACAAAACCCTGCCATCACCTTGATTTCAGCCCACTGAGACCTTCTGATATCCAGAACTATAAAGCAATAAATTTGTACTAAGCTACTTAGTTTGTGGTAATTTGTTATGGCAGCAATAGGAAACTAATGCAAGTTGCTTTTTCTCAGCATTATATTATTGAGATTTGTCCATGTTGTGATTGGTAGCTATAGTTTATTCACTTTCATTGCTCTACAGCAGAGGTAGGCAAACTATGGCCCACAGACCAAATCTGACTTGACGTCAGTTTTTCTATGGTCTTTGAATTAAGGACAATTTTTCCATTTTTAAGTGGTTTGAAAAAATTACAAGAAGATTAATATTTTGTGAAATACACATTTCAGTGTCCATAAATAAAGTTTTATTGAAACAAAATCACCCTCATTTGCTAATATATCATCTATGGATGCATTCATGCTACAATGGCAGAATTGAGTAGTTGCAACACAGACAATATGGCCTGAAAAGTCTAAATTATTTACTACCCTTTATGTAAAAAGGTAGCTGACCCTTGCTCAGTAGCCATGCTGTCCGATAATATTTTCTGTGATGACAGAAATGTTCTGTTTCTGTATTGTACAATCGGTATCCACTAATGACATGAGGCTATCGAATACTTGAAATGTAGCTAATGTTACTGAGGAACTGGATTTTTAAACTTTGTTTTAATTAATTTAAATTTAAGGAGCCACATGTAGCTAGTGGCCACTGTTTTGGATACTGCAGCTCTAAAGTGTTCCATTGTATGAATACGCCATAATTTATTTACCCATTTTACTGTTGATGGGCATTTGGGTTGTTTCCAGTTTGTAAGTATTATGAATAAGCCTCTTATAACTCTTCTTGCATATGTCTTTGATTCCACACATCTGTGACCTTTTGTATATATGACTTTCTGAATATACCACAAACAGCATGTGAGAATTCCAGTACTTCCACATCCTCACCAACTAGGCAGTGTCAGTATTTTTCATTTTAGCCATTCTGGTGGACATGTAGCTGTATCACATTGGAGTTTACCGTTGCATTTTCTGGTTCCTAATGAGGTTGAGAACTTTCTCATATATTAATTGTTTCAGTGCTAGGACCTAGAACACTTTAATTCCATGAACCATCCCTCCTGACTTGCATGTTATTGTTATGCATTTTAACTTTCATCATATATTTAAACCCCACAAGACATTATTATTATTATCATCAGTAGTCTTTTTTTATTTCTCTCCTCCTCCCTTTATTTATCCTTTTCATTCCTTCCTGAATCTATGACTTCCCATCTAGAATCATTTTCCTTATGCCTCAAGAAAAACTTCTAGTATTTCTTTTAGTGCTGGTTTACTTATGGTGAATTCTCTCAGGTTTTGTCTGTCTGAAAATGCCATCTCAACTTAATTCTCTAAGGATATTTTTGCTGAGTATAGAATTGTAGATTGGCATTCATTGTTTTTTACCACTTGAGGATATTATTCCACTTTCTTCTGGCTTTTATTGTTTTTGTTGAGAAGTCATCTATTTAACTATTTCTCCTTTGAAGTTAATCTTTTTTCCTCTGGATTTTTTTTTAATTAAAGAGTTTTAAAATCTGTTAAAATATACATAACATAAAATTTACTATCTTAGCCATTTTTAAGTGTACAGTTTGGTAGTGTTAAGTACATTCATATTGTTGTGCAACCAATCTCCAGAACTCTTTTCATCTTGCAAAACTGAAACTTTATACCTATTAAACCTTCCCCCTAAGCTCCTGGCAACCGCCCTTCTTCTTTCTGTCTCTATGAATTTGGCTATTCTAGGCACTACATAGTGTAATTATGCAGTATTTGTCTTTTTTAACTGACTTATTTCACTTAAGATAATGTCCTCAAGATTTACCCATGTTATAGCATGTGTCAGAATTTCCCTCCTTTTTAAGGCTGAATAATATTCCACTGTATAGATATAAAACATTTTCTTTATATATTCATCCATCAATGGACACTTGGGTTGCTTCCAACTTTTGGCTATTGTGAATACTGCTGCTATGAACATAGGTGTACAAATATCTCTTTGAGACCCTGCTTTCAATTCTTTTGAATATATACCCAGAAGTGGCATTCCTGGATCATATGGTAATTCTATTTTTAATATTTTGATGAACTACCATACTGTTTCTCTGGATGTTTTTAGGATTTTCTCTTTTCTTTTTGTTTTTAGCAGTTTCACTATAATGTGTCTAGATTTGTTTTTCTTTTAATTTATATTGCTAGAGGCTCATAGGGATTCTAGAATCTATGTCTGGATATCTTTTATCAATTTTAGAAATTTATTTCTACAAACACTGCTTCTGCTCCATCCTTTCTCCTTCTGGGAATCCAATTACACATATGTTAGACTTTCACACTGTATCTCTTTGTCTTTTACCCTTTCTTTTGTGTTTTTTATATTTATGTCTCTCTGAGATTCATTCTGGATATTATTCTAACATATCATTGAGTTTACTAATTCTCTCTTCTGCTGTATTTGATCTGTTATTACATTTATCCACTGAGTTCTTAACTTTATAAATTGTAATTTTTAGTTATAGATTTTCCATTTGGTTCTTTTACCATAGTTTCCAGTTCTCTGACAATATTCTCAAGCTTCTCATTTATTTCTTGAATATATTAACATATAAAATATTTTTACATTTAATGGAATGGAACTACGTTTATGATACAGCGTTGAATGAAAAAAAGTGGGTTACAAAACCATATGTGTAACACACAGCTAACATCATACTCATGGTGAAATCTCAGAAGCTTTCCCCCTAAGATCAAGAACAAGATAAGAATGCCCATTTTCACCACTGCTATTTAACATTGTATTGTAAATTCGATCCAAGGCAATTAGGTGGAAGAATAAATAAAAAACATACAAATTGGAAAAGAAGTAAAACTAACTCTATTCCCAGATTATGTGGTCCTACATAAAGAAATCCCAAAGAATCTGCAAAACAACAAAGGTGCAAGGTTCAAGATCAACACTCAAAAATAAGTTGTGTGTCATATATACCAGCAATGAAAAATCCAAAAGAGAAATTAAGGAAACAATTCCATTTACAATAGCACCCAATAGAATAAAATATCTAGGAATAAATTTAACCAAGGAGGTTAAAGACTTAAACACTGAAAACTACAAAACATTCCTGAAATAAATTAACTATGACTCAAACAAATGGAAATACATCCCATGTTCATGGCTTGGAAGACAATATTGTTAAGATGCCAACACTACCCAAAGCAATCTACAGATTGAATGCAATCTCTATCAAAATTCCAATGACATTTTTTGCAGAAATGGAAAAGTCAATCCTCAAATTAATATGGAATTGCAAGGGACTCCAAATAGCCAAAACAACCTTAGGAAAAGAAATAAAGTTGGAAGACTCACGCTTCTGATTTCAAAACTTACTACAAACCTCTAGTAATTAAAGCAATGTAGTCCTGGCATAAGGATAGACATATAGACAAATGGAATAGAGTTGAGAGCCCAGATATAAACCAACACACATCTATGGCCAATTAATTTTCAACAAGGGTGTGAAGACCATTCACCAGGGAAAGAAGACTCTGTGTAACAAAGAATGATGGGAAAACTGGATATTCAAATGCAAAATAATGAAGTTTGATCCCTACCTCACACCATATACAGAAACTAACTCAAAATGGATCAAAGACCTAAATATAAGTACTAAAACCACAAAAATCTTAGAAGAAAACATGGAAGTCAGTCTTAATGACCTTAGATTTGTCAGTGCATAGAATACATGGGCAACAGAGAGTGATGTCAGCATCATGGCGAAGTGAACCCTTCCTTTAGACTTTTCCCCTAAGATACAATGAAAAGGGCATTCATAAACCAACAGAGGACATTCGGACAACACAATAGACATCTGAGAGACCCATGCAGCCATATGTCTGAAGGTGGAGGTGCTGGACCCTCTGGGAGGAAGTGGAAGGAGGTAAGGATGTCTCCTTTCCCTCCCTGGCAGCAACCTAGGGTGCAGGACTGTGTACAGCACTGAGAGGCGAGGGGGGAGGGGCAGCTATCCACGGGAATGCCTTCACTCTCAGAGTTGCCTTCCAGCCATGGGAAAGCTCCACACAGAGGAGGCCAAGAAATTGTGGGGGTGTCTTCATCAAGCCAGCACCCCAAGAAAGCAGACAGCAAGGGAAGAGTGAGACTGACCCCAGGATCACACACAAAAAACAAAGAGCCCCTTCCCCTGCCTGGCACACCAGCTCAGCTGGTTGGCCAGAGCAAGGGACCCCCGCCAGAGTGCATGCACATATGTTTGTAAAGCAGCAGTGCAGGGCAATTGCAGATGGGCCCTGTCAGCATAGATTCCAAAGGACAGGCACAGATGCCAGAGATTGCAGTGGGCTCAGAATATACAGCTCCTGCCACCCCCAGTGGTGGAAGGTGGAATCTGTGACCAGATATGTCCACTAAGTGAAGGCACAAATCCACCCCATCAAATAGTATGAAGAGGTATATCAATATTCCAAACCAGAAGGAAAATGACAAGCACCCAGAAATCAATCCTGAAGGCATAGAAATTTACAATCTAAATAACAGAGAATTCAAAATAGCTACCGTAAAAAGGACTCAATGAGTTACAAGTAAATTCAGAAAGACAGTACAATGAGATCAGGAACAAAATTAATGAACAGAGGGATTTCTTCACAAAAGAGATTGAAACTATAAAGAAAAACCGATCAGAAATGTTGCAGATGAAAAACACAATGAATGAGATAAAGAAAAATCTGGAGTCCTTGAATAACAGAGCTGATATTATGGAGGACAGAATTAGCAACTTGGAGGACAGAAATATAGAAATGCTTCAGATGGAGCAGGAGAGAGAACTAAGACTAAAAAGAAATGAAGAAATTCTCTGAGAAATATCCGACTCAATTAGGAAATGCAACATAAGGATTATAGGTATTCCAGAAGGAGAAGAGAGGGAGAAAGGAGCAGAAAGCTTGTTCAAAGAAATAATAGCTAAGAACTTCCCAGACCTGG
Source organism: Diceros bicornis minor (assembly GCF_020826845.1). NCBI lineage: Eukaryota > Metazoa > Chordata > Mammalia > Perissodactyla > Rhinocerotidae > Diceros > Diceros bicornis. The sequence goes on from NC_080781.1 coordinate 64,894,878, forward strand.
GGAAGGAGCTGGAATTACAAGTAAAAGAAGCTAATAGAACTCCTAATTACATCAGTGTAAAAAGACCTTCTCTAAGGCATATATTAGGAAAACTGGCAAAAATCAATGACAAAGAAAAAATATTAAGGGTAGCAAGGCAGAAGAAAATAACTTGCAAAGGAACCTCTATCAGGCTTTCAGTGGATTTCTCAGCAGAAAACTTATAGATGAGGAGCGAGGGGAATGATATGTTCAAAATTCTGAAAGACAAAAACTTTCAGCCAAGAATACTTTATCCAGTGAAAATATCCTTCAGATATGATGGAGAAATAAAAACTTTCCCAGATAAAAGCTGAGGGAGTTCATTGCCACAAGACTCCCCCTGCAAGAAATAATCAAGAAGGCTCTCATACCTGAAAAAAAAAGAAAGAGTGTAAAAGGATTGAACAAGAAGATAAATAGGCAGACAAAGTCAGAAAATTGCAGCTCTCTATCAGAACAGGTTAGCAAACACTTAATTATAACATTAAAGATAAATGGAAGGAAAAAGGAAAATAATTATGATCTTGTCATTTTAACCACAAACTCACAACACAAAATGGAATAAGTTGTGACAACAATAATTTGGAAGGGGAAGAGGAAAGGCATGGAAATTGCTTGGACTAAGGAAATAAGAGGCTATCAGAAAATGGCCTATCTCATCGATGAGATCTTTTATGCAAACCTCACGGTAACCACTAAACAAAAAATCAGAACAAAGACACAAATGATAAATAAAGAGAAAACAAAAAACCATCATAGAGAACTACCAAACTGAATTGGCAGTCTGAAATACACAGGACGACAAACAAGGGAAATACAGAACAATGGGAAAACAAATGATGAAATGGCAGCATTAAGGCCTCACATATCAATAATCACTCTAAATGTAAATGGATTGAATTCTTCAATCAAAAGACACGGAGTGGCTGGATGGATTGAAAAACAAGACCCAACAATATGCTGCCTCCAGGAAACACATCTCAGCTTTAAAGACAACACAGGCTTGGAGTGAAGGAATGGAAGATGATACTCCAAGCTAATGGCAAACAAAAGAAAGCAGGTGTTGCCATACTTATATCAGACAAAGCAGACTTCAAGACAAAAAAGACAATGAGTGACAAAGAGGGGCAGTTTACAATGATAAAAGGGACGCTCCACCAAGAGGACATAACACTTATAAATATATATGCAACCAACACAGGAGCACCACAGTACATAAAGCAATTATTAACAAACCTAAAGGGAGAAATTGACAGCAACACAATAATAGTAGGGGACCTCAACACCCCATTTACTTCAATGGATAGTTCATCCAGACAGAAAGTCAACAAGGAAATAGTGGAATTAAATGAAAAACTAGACCAGATGGATTTAATATATATATATATATATAAAACACTCCATCCAAAAACAGCAGAATTCACATTCTTCTCAAATGCACATGAAACATTCTCAAAGATAGACCATGTGTTGGGAAACAAGGCAAGCCTCACTAAATTTAAGAAGACTGAAATCATATCAAGCATCTTTTCTGACCATAATGCTATGAAACTAGAAATCAACTACAAGAAAAAAGCTGTGAAAGCCACAAATATGTGAAGACTAAACAACATGCTACTGAACAACCAGTGGATCATTGAAGAAATTAAAGGAGAAATCAAAAAATATCTGGAGACAAATGAAAATGAAAATACAACATACCAACTCTTATGGGATGCAGCAAAAGCAGTTCTAAGAGGGAAATTCATAGCAATACAGGCCCAGCTATACAAACAAGAAAAATCTCAAATAAGCAATCTTAAACTACACATAGGGCTGGCCCCATGGATTAGCGGTTAAGCGCGTGTGCTCTGATACTGGCAGCCCAGGTTCAGATCTGGGTGCATGCCAATGCACCGCTTGTCCGGTCATGCTGAGGCAGCATCCCACCTACAGCAACTAGAGGGATATGCAACTATGACGTACAATTATCTATTGGGGCTTTGGGGAGAAAAGGGGGGGAAAAAAGGAGGAGGACTGGCAGTAGATGTTAGCTCAGGGCCAGTCTTCCTCTGCAAAAAGAGGAGGATTGGCATGGATGTTAGCTCAGAGCCGATCTTCCTCACACACATACAAAAAAAACCTACACATAAAACAACTAGAAAAAGAAGAACAAATGAAGCCCAAAGTCAGCAGAAGGAGGGAAATAATAAAAATTAGAGCATAAATAAATGAAATTGAAGCCAAAGAAACGGTAGAAAGGATCAATGAAACTAAGAGCTGTTTCTTTGAGAAGATAAACAAAATTGACAAAATCTTAGCCAGACTCACTAAGAAAAAAAGAGAGAAGGCTCAAATAAATAAAATTAGAAATGAAAGAGGAGAAATTACAATGGAAACCACAGAAATACAAAGGATTATAAGAGAATACTATGAAAAACTATATGCAACAAATGGATAACCTAGAAAAAATGGATAAATTCTTAGAATCATATGTGGGAGATCAAGATTTGGCCACCCTGAAATCTATCTCTTTACCTTGGTTGTTTTCTCTAGGGACATTTGACCTCCCCCACTAACTGCCTAAAGAATTTGACATGGTGGCTCCTTCCTAGAACAGATCTATCATGATGGCTGTAAAGATAACGTAGGGTAAATGTTACAATAGGAAAGGCACCAACAAGCCCCTCTTATCAGAAGTTCTGTCTCTCTGGCCACATTCTCTGGATGACCCTGCGAGGAGTTGCCAGACAATCATTTACATTTATAAGGAAAATCTCCATTTGTAAAGGTATCTCCCTCTCTGTTTGGAGAAGAGAGGGGGATGAGCTCATTTCTAGAGACTTATCAATGTGAAAGGTGAAGCCTTGGGGCTGCATAATAACCTTACTCTTGTTTACTGTGCTTTAGTGGTAATCTCCTGTAACTGACTCCCCCCACCCCCAAAATCCTCCTTTGTCATTGGCTGAACATAGTATTTAAGACGAGAATTTCTGCTATTGTGTTGACAAACGCAGTGTCCCTGCTTTCTCCCATGTATACATGTTATTAAACTTGGTATTATTTTCTCCTGCTAACCTGTCTTGTTGATTATTTGGCCAGCCAGAAGAACCTTAAGGGAAAGGGCAGAGGGAGATTCTCCCTCTTCCCCCGACACATACAACCTCCCAAAAGTTAATCAAAAAGAAGTAGAGAATCTAAATAGACCAATTATCATGTTCTCATGTTCACCACCCAAATATTAATTACAATCCATCGCCACACACATGTGCCTAATTATCCCTTTTGCCCTCCTCCCTCCCCCCTTCCCCTCTGGTAACCGCCAATCCAATCTCTGCCTCTATGTGTTTGCTTGTTGTTATTATTATCTACTACTTAATGAGTGAGATCATACAGTATTTGACCTTCTCTCTCTGACTGATTTCACTTTGCATAATACCCTCAATGTCCGTCCATGTTGTCATGATGTAATCCATGCAGAAATAGAAGTATAATGATGTACACCTGAAGTTTATACAATGTTATAAACCAATGTTACTGCAATAAACAAAAAATTAATTAATTAATTAATTAATTAAATAGACCAATCACAAGTAAAGAGATTGAGACAGTAATCAAAAACCTCCCAAAAAATAAAAGTTCAGGATGAGATAGCTTCTCTGGAGAATTCTACCAAACATTCAAAGAAGATTTAATACCTATCTTTATTAAACTATTCCAAAAAATTGAAGAAGACAGAACACTACCTGACAAATTTTATGAGGCCAACATCACTCTGATCCCAAAGCCAGACAAAGGCAACACATAAAAGGAAAATTATAGGCCAATATCACTGGTGAACGTTGATGCAAAAATCTTGAACATAATATTGGCACACCGAATACAGCAATATACTAAAAGTATCATATACCATGATCAAATGGGTTTTATACCAGGGATGCAGGGATTGTTCAACATCCTCAAATCAATCAACGTGAGACACCACATTAACAAAATGAGGAATAAAACACACGATCATCTCAATACATGAAGAGAAAGCATCTGACAAGATCCAACATCCATTTATGATAAAATCTCTCAATAAAATGGGCATAGATGGAAAGTACCTCAACATAATAAAGGCCATATATGACAAACCCACAGCCAAAATCATACTCAATAGTGAAAAACTGAAAGCCATACCTCTGAGAACAGGAACAAGACAAGGATGCCCACTCTTGCCACTTTTATTCAACATAGTACTGGAGGTTTTGGCCAGAGCAATTAGGCAAGAAAAAGAAATAAAAAGGGTATCCAAACTGGCAACGAAGAAGTGAAACTCACTGTTCACAGATGACATGAATTTAGATATAGAAAACCCTAAAGAGTCCATCGGAAAACTATTACAATTAATCAGTAAAGTCGCAGGGTACAAAATCAACTTACAAAAATCAGTTGCATTTCTATATTCCAATAACAAACTAGCAGAAATAGAACTCAAGAATACAATCCCATTTAGAATCGCAACAAAAAGAATAAAATATCTAGGAATAAATTTAACGAAGGAGGTATAAGACTTAGACACTGAAAACTATAAGACATTATTGAAAGAAATTGATGATGTTATAAAGAAATGGAAAGATAATTCATCCCATGGACTGGAAGAATAAACATAGTTAAAATGTCCATATTACTTAAAGCAATCTACAGATTCAATGCAATCCCAATCAGAATCCCAATGACATTCCTCATGGAAATAGAACAAAGAATTCTAAAATCATATGGGGCAACAAAAGACCCAGAATAGCTGAAGCAATCCAGAGAAAAAAGAACAAAGCTGCAGGCATCACAATCCCTGACTTCAAAATATACTACAAAGCTATAGTAATCAAAACAGCATGGTACTGGTACAAAAACAGACACACAGATCAATGGAACAGAATTGAAAGCCCAGAAATAAAACCACATTTCTATGGACAGCTAACCTTCAACAAAGGAGCTAAGAACATACAATGGAGAAAGGAAAGTCTCTTCAATAAACGGTGCTGGGAAAACTGGACAGCCACATGCAAAAGAATGAAAGTAGACCATTATCTTGCCCCATACACAAAAATTAACTCAAAATGGATTAAAGACTTAAATGTAAGACGTGAAACCATAAAAATCCAAGAAGAAAATATAGGCAGTACACTCTTTGACATCAGTCTTACAAGTATCTTTTCGAATACCATGTCTACTCAGGCAAGGGAAACAAACAGAAAAATAAACAAATGGGACTTCATCAGACTAAAGAGTTTCTGCAAGGCGAAGGAAGCCAAGAACAAAATGAAAAGACAACCCCCCAACTGGGAGAGAATATTTTCAAATCATATATCCAACAAGGGCTTAATCTCCAAAATATGTAAAGAACTCACACAACTCAACAACAAAAAAAAACAAACAACCAGATCAAAAAATGGGCTGAGGATGTGAACAGACATTTTTCCAAAGAAGATATACAAATCACCAATAGGAACATGTAAAGATATTCAACATCACTAATCATCAGGGAAATGCAAATCAAAACTACACTGAGATATCACCTTACACCCGTTAGAATGGCTATAATCACCAAGACAGAAAACAACAAATGTTGGAGAGGATGTGGAGAAAAGGGAATCCTCATACACTACTGGTGAGAATGCAAACTGGTGCAGCCAGTACGGAAAACAGTATGGAGATTTCTGAAAAAATTAAAAATAGAAATACCATATGACCCAGTATCCCACTACAGGGTATTTATCCAAAGAACTTGAAATCAGCAATCCAAAGAAACCTATGCACCCCTATGTTCATTGCAGTTATTCACGATAGCCAAGACACAAAAGCAATCCAAGTGTCCTTCTATGGATGAATGGATAAAGAAGATGTGGTATATATATACAATGGAATACTAGTCAGCCATAAAGAAGGCAAAATTGTCTCATTTGCAACAACATGGATGGACCTTGAGGGTATTATATTAAGTGAAATAAGCCAGACAGAGAAAAACAAACACCACATGATTTCACTCATATGTGGAAGGTAAACTAACACATGGCCAAAAGAACCGATTATTGGTTACCAGAGGGGAAGGGTGTTGGGGGGTGGGCATAAGGGGTAAAAGGGCACATTTATATGGTGACTGATAAATAATAATGCACAACTGAAACTTTACAATGTTATAAACTATTATTAACTCGATAAAACAAGTATAAGAGTGACTACTCAGAGGACAGAAATAGAATGAATAATTTCCAAATCACTAGAGGGAATAAAATAGGAAATAAAGAAAATCTGACTAATTCAGTAGAAGGTTGAAAAGAAGGTAAAAAGGAAGCAATGAGAAAAAATCATGGGGACAGAAAACACAATAAAAGAAGGTGATGGAAATATATCCAAATATGTCCATAAAGGCAATAAATATAAACTGATTAAACTCACCACTTGAAAGACATAGATGCTCAGATTGGATGCATAGACGCAAGAAACAAACAAAATCCATTTCTATGTTCTTTTTGAGGACACACATCTAAAACAGAATGCTGCATTATCAACAAATAAATTGCAAGGAAAGAAGACAAAAAGGAAAGAGATGGATGGGAACCTATGGACTAAAAGAGACATAAAGATATATCAATCTATTATGTGTATGGATCTTATTTGGATCCTGGTTCAAACTGTAGAAAAAAAATATGACATTTTTTATATCACTGGAAATTTAAACACCAATGGGATATTTGACGATATTATGGAAGTATTATTAAGTTTTTAACCATGAGTCCTTATCTTTTGGGGATATAAACTGATCTATGTATGGTTAAATTATATGATGTCTGAAATTTTCTTCAAAATAATACTAAAAGAAATGAAACAAGATCAGTCATAAATTGATAAATGTTGACATGGATGATGGGTACATGGGGATTCATTGTATTATTTTCTCTACTTTTATATGTGTTGGAAATTTCCCATAATAAAATGTTAAAAAACAAAAAGAAAAAATACATGGGAAACAAAAGAAAAAATAAATTGGACTTCATCAAAATTAAAAGTTTTGTACATCAAAGGATATTATTAAGAAAGTGAAACGATAACCTACAGAATGGGATAAAATATTTGCAAATCTTATATTCGATAAGAGTTTAATATCCAGAGTATGTAAAGAGCACCTACAACTCAACAGTAAAAAGACAAACAACCCTTATTAAAAATAGGCAAAGCATTTGAAAAGACACTACTCCAAAGAAGATATACAAATGGCCAGTAAGAACAAGAAAACATCATTAGTCATTAGGTAAATGCAAATCAAAACCACAATGAGATACCACTTCACACCTACCAGGATGGATATAATAGAAAAAAAGAACAGAAAATAACAAGTGTTGGCAAGGATGTTGTACATTGTTTGTGGGAATGTAAAATGGTGCAGCTGCTGTGAAAAACAGTCTAGTATTTCCTTAAATGGTTAAACACAGAGTTGCCACATGATGCAGCAATTCTACTCCTAGGTATATACCCAAAAGAAGTGAAAAAATGTATCAGATACTTTTACACCAATGTTCATTGCAGGATTATTCACAATAGCCAAAAGGTGGGAACAACCCATTAACAGATGAATGATAAACACAATGTTATGTATAATATAATGGAATATTATTCAGCCAATAAAATGAATGAAGTTCTGTTACACACTACAACATGAATAAAGCTTGAAAACATTATGCTAAGTGACACAAGAGGACAAATGTTGTTTGACTCCACTTATCTGAAATGTCTAGAGTTGGCAAAGTCATATAGACAGAAAGTAAATTAGATGTACCTGGGACTTGGGAAAGGTAGAAATGGAGAGTTATTGCTTAATGATTACAGGGTTTTGTTTTAGATGATAAAGAAGTTTTGGGGGCTGGCCCCGTGGCTTAGCGGTTAAGTGAGCACGCTCCGCTGCTGGCGGCCAGGGTTCGGATCCTGGGCGCGCACCGATGCACCACTTCTTTGGCCATGCTGAGGCCGCGTCCCACGTGCAGCAACTGGAAGGATGTGCAACTATGACATACAACTATCTACTGGGGCTTTGGGGAAAACAAAAAAAAAGGAGGAGGAGGATTGGCAATAGATGTTATCTCAGAGCCAGTCTTCCTCAGCAAAAAGAGGAGGATTAGCATGGATGTTAGCTCAGGGCTGATCTTCCTCACACACAAAAAAAGTTTTGGAAACAGATAGTGGTGATGGTTGCACAATATTTTGGATGTAATTAATGCCACTGAATTATACACTTAAAATCATTAAAATCACAAATATTGTGCTACATATATTTTACTATAATAAAAATAATTCCAAAAAATGGTCAATCAACCCAAAAGAAAAGAGAAAAAGAGGGAAAAAGAAACAAAGAAAAGACATAACAAATTGAAATCAGCTAGCAAGTTGATAGATTTTATTTCAAACATCAATAATCATGTTAAATGTGAGTGATCTAAACACACCAGTTAAAAGACAGAGATAGTCAGATTGGATTAAAAAAACAAGACCCAGCTATATGGTCTATAAGAAACCCATTTTAAATATAAATAAATTAATTAAAAGTAAAATGGGAGAAAGATATACCATTCAGATATTATCAAAAGAAATCTGGACTAGCTATATTAATTTCAGACAAAGCCAAGTTCAGAGCAATGAATGTTTTCAAGGATAAAAAGGGACATTGCATAATAATAATGGTATCAATTTTCAAGAAGATATAAACATCTAAATGTATATGCACTTAACAAGAGAGCTTCAAAATACATGAGGCAAAAATTCACAGAACTCAAAGGAGAAATAGACAAATCCACAATTATAGTTGGAGAATCCAGCATTCCTCTGTCAATAATTGATAGAACAAGTAAGCAGAAAATTAGTAAGGATATAGATAACATGAAGAACACTATTAATCAACTTGACTCAATTGACACTTATAGAACTCTCCACTCAACAACAGCACAATACAAATCTTAAGTGCACATGGAATAATCATGACGTTAGGCCATATTCTGGGCCATAAACAACACTTGACAAATTTAAAATAGTAGACATCATACAAATCAGACCACATTGGAGTTAAACTAAAAATCACTGCCAGAAAGATATCTGGAAAACCCCCAAATTTTTGGAATTTAAAAAGTATACTTCTAAATAACCCAGAGGTCAAAGGAAGTTCTCAAGTGAAATTAAATATTTTTAATTAAATAAAAATGAAAATATCAAATGAAACACACACATTGAAATTTGTGGGATGTAGCAAAAGCAGTGCTTAGCAGGAAATTTATGGTATTAAATATTATATTAGAAAAGAAGGTCTCAAATCATTAATTGAGAGCACATGCAGAGGAATTAATGTAATGATTGACCATGAAATTTAAGCTGGATAGGGAAGGAAGTGAGGACATGAAGGGAAGTGGGAGTAGTAGATTTAATGAGTGGAGTCAAAGTATTGTTAGGGTTGGAGAACAATAAGGAATGAGTGAGAAAGAAGAAAGTGTTAGTTGAAAAGTGGAATGCTTCAAATTGAAAAAAGAGAGGAATAGCGATTTTTAGTAATGATAAGGTCAATGGTATGGCCATGTGGGTTAGTGGCTAAAGTAGGGTGGAGAACAAGATATTTGGGGGAGAGAAGGTCAAGGAACTGAGAGGCCAGGCTATTAGAAAGATTATCTATGTAAATACTTAAATATCAAGAATTTTGACAGGAACAGTGCTGGAAAGAGTGACAAGTACTAAAATCTTCAAGAAATAAAGGTGAGTGATCTGGGGTCAGTGGTTGACTTCCCTGAGGACAGATAGTGGGTGATATAATCTGATGACATGAGATTCAAAGTTAGGGGTTGTTACTGAGGAGGGAGGGAGAATGTTTTGGAAGTGACAATGAGAAGGACACCTCCCCACCTCCACGCCTTGTGGGAAAGAAGACAGCACCATTTAAGAGGGTTTCAGGGAGAGTAAAGACTTTAGAGGAGAGTTTAATTTAATTTTAATTAAGGAAGAAGATGAAGGGAATATACAGAGAAGCAGTTATGGATATAGGGGAATTTGGTGATGACTGTCCACAAATTCCATGAAGCATAGTGGAAGGATTTCAGAAGTTGGGAGAGGAGGGAGATGAAGTCATAAAAGTGATATACAGAGATGTCTGAGTACAGTCAAAGAGAGGGATGACTTGGGAGTCTTAAGGTGACTAACATAAACAGAAAAAAGCCATGATGAGATTATTCATGGTGGTTTCAAGACAAATAGTAATAATGAGGCCCTGGGGAGTGAGAGCTGGTGGTCTGTATCAGTCATGGTTCAGACAGATAAGCAGAACCAATGGGATATATATATATATCATTGGCTTATGTGATTGTGAGATATATGTATATATACATATAATTGTTTTATGTGATCGGCTAAGAAAGTTCAAAATCTATAGGGCAGGCTGTCAAAAAGGGAAGATTGCAGGCAGGCTCAAACCCATGGGCACTTGCCAAAACTCTTGTCTACAGGCAGTCAGGAAGAGAAGATCATAAGCAGGATGGAACGCTATTGTCATATGGGTCAAAGGTATGGTCCACAGGTGGAAATTCTTCTCTCTCAGGGAAATCTCAGCCCTGCTCTTATGGCCTTCCAATGGATTCAGTCAGGTGCACCCAGATAATCCAGGATAAAATCCCTTACTTAAAGTCAACTTATTATGGACTTTAATCAAATCTACAAAATACCTTCAAATAAACACTTAACATTAGTGCTTGATAGAATAACTGGAAACCGTAGCCTAGCAAGGATGGCACATAAAACTGACCAACAAAGTCCATTCCTTGTCAATTTGGTACCCATAAACCATACTTAAACCATACTTAATCTTCCAATATACAATAACAAAGTCATACTTCTACCTATAATGATATGACTATCCTATGTACAACTGAAAACATACTATCCCTTTCCCCAGAAGAGGATGCAAAGTCTTTAGGTGATTTTTATTTTTCTCATTTGATATCCTTTAACTTAAATACTATAATATGTAACACAAGATTAACTATTATTAATACAGTTTATGTTAGATGATAAGGAAATAAGAGAGAGAAAAAAACCAAAAACATTTGGTAAATATATATGCAAACACATTTGTAACGAAATTAGGAAGAAATATTTATAACTATTACAGTCCTCATTTCTGCACTGGTCATGTGGTCATAGCTGGTAATTACAGCTACATTTTTATTCTACCTATTTCATATTCCCTTTGCCCTCAGCAAGCACCTCATCTGTTTGTGGTTCTTTGCCTAGTTGGGTGACTCAAACCTTCATTCCTGAAACGTCTGGACCACTAGCAGTCCTGCCAGAATTGGGTTTTTGTACTTTTTCTTTGACTTTAATCACAGGGCATGGGAGTACTAAGTACTTCAAATTGAGAAAAGAAAGGAATAGCAGTTTTTAGTAATGATAAGGTCAATGGTATGGTCAGGTGAGGTAGTGGCTAAAGTAGAGTAGAGATCCTAAGGAATCTCCTGTGTTCCAGACATAATCTTCCTTATCCCCATTGTGCAGTGGCAACCCATTTTCCCTTGGGTAATCATGATCAATCACCCCAGCCAGTTCAGTAACCCCCTTCTTTGCCTGTTGGTTCAGAGACACGAGGAGCCCAAAGTGGCCAGGTGGCAGTCTTAACTTCCAGTTCAATGAAATCATTGTTGTGTCTCCTGGTGGAAGCATTCCTCCTTTTGGAATGAAGAACTCTAAGGTCACAGGGACGGGAAGTAAAAATTTTGCTAGTGGCTCACTAGGGGTAATGGTGAGTAAAGCCATTCCCATTTCCACCTCTTGATTCCTGGGCCTGTGAATCCTGGCCATGGGTGAAATAGCACCATATATTGGATGCTAATTCAGAGCATATACAGCATCCTGGAGAACCTTTCCCAGCCCTGCAAGGTATTGTTGCCTGCTGGCACTGTAACTGGGTCTTCAAAATGCTGTTCCACCATTCTGTCAAGCCAGTTGCTTCAGAATGACAGGGAAGTGGTGAGACCAGGGAATTCCATGAGCATGGGCCCATGGACACACTTCAGTTCTGTGAAGTGAGTTCCTTGATCAGAAGCAATGCTGTGTGGAATACTGTGCTGGTGCATAAGGCATTCTGTAAGTCTATGGATGGTAATTTTGGCAGAAGCATTGCATACAGGGAAGGCAAATCCACATCCAGAAGAGTATGTATATATTCCAGTAAGAACAAAACCTGCCCCTTCCTTGATAGAAGTGACGCAATGTGATTAACCTGCCACTAGGTAGCTGGCTAATCACTCTGGGGAATGGTGCCCTATAAAGGATTCAGTGTTGGTCTCTGTTCCTGGCAGTTGGGGACTCAGTGGTTTATGTTGCTAAGCCCATGCATAACCTTCATCCCTGCCACCATGGCGACTTTGTTCCTGAGCCCGTTGAGTAATGACAGGAATAGCTGGAGAAAGAGGCTAACTGGTATCCATAGAACAGGTCATCATAGCCACTTGATTATTAAATCCTCCTTTGCTGAGGTCATCCTTTGATGAGAATTCACATGGAACACAGATATCTTCACATTCTTTGCTCATTCAGTGAGTTCTATCCACATACCTCTTCCCCAGATCCCCTTGTCACCAATTTTCTAATCAAGTTCCTTCCAAGTTCCTGATCATCCAGCCAAACCATTGGCCACAGCCCGTGAATTTGTATAGACTCTTACCTCTGGCCTTTTCTACTTTCCAAGCAAAATGAATATCCAGATGTACTGTTCAAAGTTCTGTCTACTGGGAGGATTTCCCTTTACCACTGTCCTTCATGGATCTCCCAGAAAGAGGCTGTAGTGCTGCACCACATTCTGATGCCTCTTATTGTACAGAACCATCTGTAAACTAGGCCCAAGTTTTTTCTTCCTCATTCAGCTGGTTGTAGGTAACTCCCAATGAGACCATAGGTGTGGGCTGAGAGAGAGAAGGTAATGTAGAAAGAGTAGGGGCCATGGGCATTTGAGCCTCTTCCTCATACAACTTGAACTTTCAGGTACTCATATATATCACTTCTGATCTCAAACCCAATCTCATATATTTCACTTCCATTTGACAATGGAGTGCTAACTGTGCAAACTTTATGGCTTTGTGGGTCAGACAAGACCCAGTTCATGATGGGAAGCTCAAGCTACATGGTAACATGATGGCCCATGGTTAAACATTCAGGCTCTACTAAGGCCCAGTAGCAAGCCAAAAACTATTTTTCAAAACGAGAGCAGTTATCTGCAGAGGATGATAAGACTTTGTTCCCAAATTCTAAAGATCTGCACTGCGATTCACTTACAGGGGCCTGCCAAAGTTTCCAAGCAGCATCTCTTTCTACCACTGACACTTGACACACCATCAGATCTGCTGGAGCATATGGCCCAAGTGGCATGGCAGCCTGGACCTGTTGCAGGGCCTTCTCTTATTCTGGGTGTCACTCAAAACTAGCAGTGTTTTGGGCCACTTGATAAATGAACTGGAGTAGCACATCCAAAATCCACTTGAATTTTATTCCTCTTTTGATGGTAGTAGAGGCCAGATGCAATAACTTATCCTTTACCTTAGAAGAGACGTCTTGACATCCCTCAACCATGGACCCTTGGAAACTTCACTGAGGTAGAAGGCCTCTGAATGTTTGCGGGATTTATTTCCCATCTTCTGCTTCACAAATGTCTTACTAATTTGTTTAGAGTAGTTGCTACTTCCTGCTCACCAGGTCTAGTCAGGATAGTGTCATAAATGTTAGAGACCAGCATGATACCCTCTGGAAGGGAAAAGCAATAAAGTCTCTTGTGGACATAGGGCTGGAGTGTTCATTTACCCCTGAGGTAAGACAGTGAAGGTGTATTGCTGGCCTTGCCAGCTTAAAGCAAACTCCTTCTGGTGGTCTTTACTAACAGGCATAGAGGAAAAAAACATTTACCAGAGCAACAGCTGCATACCAGGTACCAGGGGAGGTGGTAATTTGCTCAAGGAACAAAACCACATTTGGAAAAGCAGCTGCAATTGGAGTCACTACCTGATTAATTTTACTGTCATTCTCTAAGATCTAATTGTCTTTTGTGCAGGCCAAATAGGCGAGTTGAATGGGGATCTGTTGGGAATTACCACCCCTAAATCTTTCACATTCTTCATGGTGGCATTAATCTCTGCAATTCTTCCAGGAATACAGTATTGCTTTTGGTTTACTCTTTTTGTAGATATACTGGCTTTTTGCAGTTATACTGGCTTCCACTTGGCCTTTTCTACCATAATAGCCCTCATTCTGAAGGTCAGGAAACTAATGTGTAGATTCTTCCAGCTTTGGAATATGTCCACTCTAAGCATGCATTCTGAAAATGGAGTGGGTTTGGGAGCGGGGGGGCCCACTGTGAGATGGTCTTGATCTAAAACTCCGTTAACCACCCGACCTCCACCAGCCCTAGTCTGACCCCTAGTCTACCATCACTGGAGAACCATAGTGATATTTTGGGTCACCAGGAATTAGTGTCAGTTCAGAGTTAGTATGCAGTAATTCCCCCAAAGTCTGATTATTTCCCTTTGTCCAATGCACAGTCATAGGTTTCTTACTAGAAACCTTCGAAATTCTTTGAAGAATTCTGGAACACACTCTTCACTCCTGCCTATAGTAATATGGAAGCTGGAGGAGGAACTTATTTACTCTTGAACTCTGCCAATGATGAGTTGATTAAGTAAAGTGTAGTGTTAGATTATATGTGTCAAGAACTGTGCAGGGTCTGAGATTTTACCTTACTTGCATGCTAACAAGTTAGCCTGCCATAGTTTCATAGACACTAGCAGAAGACATGAGACTCCTAGGTTACAGACAAAGAACTTTATTATAGTAATAGGAGTAGCCAGAGTATTAGCATTTTTTATGCTGGTTCCCTGAGCACCACATCCCATAGAGCAATGCAAAGAAGTCCATGTGTCACCTGCACATGCAGTAGGTAGCACTAGAGGAGAGGAACCCTAAGCTTAGGGAATCTGAATCTTTTATAATAGACAGGAAGCATGATTTCCCTTTATTCCAGAGAAAGACATTATCTTTATTATGCTGGACCATAAGTACACTGGATCTAGATACTTTCTGTATCCTCCAAGGCTGTTCACTATACAAATATCCTTTAAAAAGATAATCTGGAACAAAGGCAGTCAGTGCCTCTGCTTGTAAGATAAGCAGAAACACGAGAGAACCATGGAGAATTGTCTCCCAATAAGAAGGCTAGAACAGAAACTTGGATTGGGAGGTGAAGCTATTAGAGAGCCAGGGAAGAATCAGGATAGTAGCACTGTGAAAGTGAAGGTAGAACTGAGTTTCAAGAAGGTGGGTGTGGTCATCATTGTCAATTGCTACTGAGAGGTAGCATATGATAAAGATGGAGAATAGGTTATTGAATTGGTTAACTGGTGACTGTTTTAGGCCAAGCCCTCTGAGAAACAGATATCAAGACAGTATTAGACATGTGAGAAATTTATTAGGGAAAATTCCCGTGACAGAAAATGTGGAGGGAACCGGAGGTGGCTGGGAGGGCCATCAGTCCATGATTCTGGTCAATTCTCAGGAATTCTCGAGTTGTCAGGGAATCCTCAGCCAAAGTTGGCCATCACAGGGGTCTCATGTCTCCCAGGAATAGACCTGCCTTAGTATCCCTGCTGCACTTGGTCATTGACCCTTCCTCCTTCCTAACAGAACCTCACTTTGTACCAGTATCCACCTCACACCTAGCTCCAAGTGCCAATTAAAATATGTCAATTAGTGCATTCCCCTGGTGACAGATAATCATTTGGGGGTGGGCACCTGTGCAATGAAAATGAAGGGAAAGAATTCCATGGTTAGGGAGTGCTTTTCTTATTCTCTTACTCTGGATGTAAATAAAGAAGCCTATTGCCCCAACTCCTAAATGGCATCTAGCCTGGGCATAAAGCCAATATGCTGAGGATGGCAGAGCAGAGAAATAGAGAAAACCTGGTTTTTGGATGTTGTCATCAAGCATCTGAATTAACCACACTTAGTGCCTGTCCTTTATCTGGATTTCTTGTTTTATGAGATAATGAATATCATTATTGTTTAAGTGATTATGAGTTGGGTCTTTTATTGCTTACAGACAAAATATCCCAGGATACACAAGGCCAAGGCCAAGACCAACTTTGCTAGTGTTTCTTGAACGGGTTACTTAAACTCTCTGTGCCTCAGTTTCCTTATCCATAACAGGGACAAGGTCAATATTCAGTTGGCTTTGATAGTGACTATAAATGAAATTTATTTCCTTTTGGAATAAGAAATGCTTTAGCTGTAGTTCAGTGATGGACAATATTTTGTTGTCTGGAATGAATGATCTTGCAATTGCATATAGTGATGTGATGCCATTTTTAATGTAAATATGGAAACTCATCTGGGATGTTTGGAGATTGTTCTCTAGGTAACTTCAGGAACTAGGCTTAGTAAGAAGTTGAGCAAATGTCCATTTTGATTGCTCGAGGTGATGATTCTGGGCTAGAGAGTTAGCAATAGCAGATTCCTACTTATTTAAGATACAGCTAAGATGATTGGGAAGTGGAACAACCCATACGAAAAGAAGCAAATGAGGGCTGGCACTGTTTATTGCCACAAGTTTGTATCCCAGTTTAATCCAATAAATTGCTTCCTCATTTATTGGCTGAGAAAAGGCTTGATAAAGAAGTTGAGATACCTGAATGTCAGGAAGCCTTTGATAAATTAAAAGCAATTTGGTAAGAGACAAGATTTAGACTATTCCTGATTATAATAAATTCTTTGTAACTACAGAAACTTTGAAGCAAGGACTTGAGGTTATATTGACCCAAGATGGAGAAGGGAGAAAAAAATGTCCCTTCCAGACGTCAACATCATGGTGGAGTGAGTTGTTCCCTTAGTCTCTCTTCTTTAAGTTACAACTAAATGGACATTCACTAACCAGCACAGGATTCCCTGCACAGAACAACAGGACTTCTGAGAGATCCACATAGCTATAGATCTGCAGGTGGGTAGACTGGATGCCTGGGAGGCAGTGGAACTAGGTGAGTACAACCCTCCACCCCCTGCTGGCAGTGAGCCAGGTCATGGATCCTCACACAGCAGCCGGCATGAGTGTAAGAGGAGGCTAGGACTGCCTGGCCTGCATGAATGCTTTCAGAGTTGCAGCCTGGGAGCAGGAGCACCAGCCATGCCATGGTGGCCCAGCCAGTAGAAATGCTCTACAGTGAGTGGCAGAACCTCAGCCCCCATGAAGGTGCCCACTCACTCAGAAGGCGCCACCACCCGAGGGCACAGCAGCTCATGGGACCCACCAAGTGGTGGCTCAGGCCCCACATAGGTGCCCCTCCCACCTAGCACACAGAAGCTCAGCCAGTCCTCTGCCAAGCACAGAGGCCTTGCCTATGGTGCCCGACCCAGCTGCCCAGTGCAGAGGCCCTGCCCACGAGAGTAAAACCTGCAGAGCAGCTGTGGTGAGCCTGCACAAATACAGAGTATCCCTATCTGCACAACTTCCAGCAGATGGGGTGGGATAAGAAAACACAGCGCCAGCCCCACCCCCATGGTGGCAGGTGGAATCTGTGACCTGATACTACCACAAATGAACCAGCAAAGGATCAATTCAGAAACACCATGAAGAACTACAGTAACACTTCAGAGAAGAAGGAAATGACTCACAGAAATTTACAAACTAAATGACAGAGAATTCAAAATAGTTGTCATAAAGAAACTCAATGAGTTACAAGAAAACTCAGAAAGACGGTTCAGTGAGCTCAGGAATAAAATTAATAAGCAGAATGAATACTTCACCAAAGAGACTGAAACTCTAAAAAAAAAACAGAAGTTCTGGGTATGAAGAACACAATTAATGAGATAAAGAATAATCTAGAAACCATAAAAAATAGAGCTGATGTTATGGAGGACAGAATTGGTGAATTAGAGGACAGAAATATAGAAATGCTATAGGTAGAGGAGGAGAGAAAATGAAGATTTAAAAAAAATGAAGAAATTCTTTGAGAAATATCCAACTCAATTAGGAAAAGCAATATAAGGATTATAGGTATTCAGAGGGAGAAGAGAGGGAGAAAGGCACAAAGAGCTTGTTGAAAGAAATAATAGCTGAGAACTTCCCAAACCTGAGGAAGGAACTGGACTTACAAGTACATGAAGCCAGTAGAACTCCTATTACATCAATGCAAAAAGACCTTCTCAAAAGCATATAATATTAAAACTGGCAAAAGTCAGTGACAAAGAAAAAATATTAAGGGCAGCAAGAGAGAAGAAAATAACCTACAAAGGAACCCCCATCAGGCTTTCAGTGGATTTCTCAGCAGACACTTTACAGGCTAGGAGAGAATGGAATGATATAGTCAAAATACTGAAAGACAAAAACTTTCAGCCAAGAATACTCTATCCAGTGAAACTATCCTTCAGATACAATGGAGAAATAAAAGCTTTCCCAGATAAACAAAAGCTGAGGGAGTTCATCACCACTAGACATCCCTTACAAGAAATGATGACGGAAGCCCTCCTACCTGAAACAAAAAGGCAAACGTTTACAAAGCTTTGAGCAAGGAGATAAATAGACAGATAAAATTAGAAAATTTCAGCTCTCTATCAGAACAGGTGAGCAAACACTTAATTATACCATAAAAGACAAAGGGAAGGAAATCATAAAAAATAACTATAAATACTTCAATTTAGTCACAAACTCACAACAGAAAAAAGAATAATTTGTGACAACAATAACTCAGAAGGGGAAGAGGAAAGGGATGGAACCTGCTTAGGCTAATAGAGATAAGAGGCTATCAGAAAATGGACTATCTCATCTATGAGATCTTTTATACAAACCTCATGGTAACCACTAAACAAAGAATCAGAATAGAGCCACAAATCATAAATAAAAAGAAAACTGAGAAAACTATCACGGAAAACCACCAAACTGAAATGGCAGTCTGAAATATAAGGAAAGAGAAACAATGGTAATATAGAACAATTGGAAAACAAGAGATAAAATGGTAGTATTAAGCCGTCGTATATCAATAATCATTATAAATGTAAACTGATTGAACTCTCCAATCAAAAGACATAGAGTGGCTGGATGGATTAAAAAACAAGACCCAACAATATGCTGTCTCGAGGAAACATATTTCAGGTTTAAAGACAAACATAGGCTCAGAGTGAAGGGATGGAAGACGATACTCCAAGCAAATGGCAAGCAAAAGAAAAGAAGTGTTGCCATACTTATATCAGACAAAGCAGACTTCAAGATAAAAAAGACAATGAGAGACAAAGAGGGGCAGTATATAATGACAAAAGGGACATTCCACCGAGAGGAAATAACACTTATGAATATATATACACCTAACACAGTAGTACCAAAGTATATAAAGCAGCTACTAAAAGACCTAAAGGGAGAAATTGACAGCAACACAATAATAGTAGGGGACCTCAACACCCCATTTACATCAATGGATAGTTCATCCAGACAGAAAGTCAACAAGGAAA
The DNA here is from genome assembly GCF_020826845.1 of Diceros bicornis minor. Taxonomy (NCBI): domain Eukaryota; kingdom Metazoa; phylum Chordata; class Mammalia; order Perissodactyla; family Rhinocerotidae; genus Diceros; species Diceros bicornis. The sequence continues at coordinate 64,914,420 of NC_080781.1, forward strand.
CAGTGGCCTTAAATGAAACACTAGACCAGATGGACTTAATAAATATATATAGAACATTCCATCCAAAGACAGCAGAATACACATTCTTCGCAAGTGGACATGGATCATTCTCAAAGATAGACCATAAGTTGGGAAACAAGGCAAGCCTCACTAAATTTAAGAAGACTGAAATCATATCAAGCATCTTTTTTGACCACAATGCTATGAAACTAGAACTCAACCACAAGAAAAAAGCTGTGAAAGCCACAAATATGTGGAGACTAAACAGCATGTTACTGAACAACCACTGGATCAAGGAAGAAATCAAAAAATACCTGGACACAAATGAAAATGAAAATACAACATACCAACTCTTATGGGATGCAGCAAAAGCAGTTCTAAGAGGGAAATTTATAGCAATACCAGCCCAGCTTAACAAACAAGAAAAATATCAAGTAAGTAATCTTACACTACACCTGAAAGAACTAGAAAAAGAAGAACAAAGCCCAAAGTCAGCAGAAGGAGGGAAATAATAAAAATTAGAGTATAAATAAATGAAAATGAAACCAAAGAAACAGTAGAAAGGATCAATGAAACTAAGAGCTGTTTCTTTGAGAAGATAAACAAAATTGACAAAATCTTAGCCAGACTCACTAAGAAAAAAGAGAGAAGGCTCCAATAAATAAAATTAGAAATGAAAGAGGAGAAACTACAATGGATACCACAGAAATACAAAGGATTATAAGAGAATACTATGAAAAACTATATGCCAACAAATGGATAACCTAGAAGAAATGGATAAATTCTTAAAATCATACATCCTCCCAAAACTGAATCAAGAAGAAATAGAGAATCTGAATAACAAGTTAAGAGTTTGAGACAGTAATCAAAAACCTCCCAAAAAACAAAAGTCCAGGACGAGATGGCTTCTCTGGAGAACTCTACCAATCAAAGAAAATTTAACACCTATCTTTCTCAAACTAGTCCAAAAAATTGAAGAAAATGGAACATTTCCTGACACATGTTATGAGGCCAACATCACGCTGATCCCAAAGCCAGACAAAGGCAACACAAAGAAGGAAAATTATAGGCCAATATTGCTGATGAACATTGATGCAAAAATCTTCAACAAAATATTGGCACACCAAATACAGAAATACATTAAAAGGATCATACACTATGATCAGGTGGGATTTATACCAGGAAGCAGGGATGGTTAAACATCTGCAAACCAATCAATGTGATACATCACATTAACAAAATGAGAAATAAAAATCAAATGATCATCTCAAGAGATGCAGAGAAAGCATTTGACAAGATCCAACATCCATTTATGATAAAATCTCTCAATAAAATGGATATAGATGGAAAGTACCTCAACATAATAAAGGCCATATATGACAAACCCACAGCCAACATCATACTTAATGGCGAGAAACTGAAAGCCATCCCTCTGAGAACAGGAACAAGACAAGGGTGCCCACTCTCACCACTCCTATTCAACATAGTACTTGGGGTTTTGGCCAGAGCAATTAGGCAAGAAAAATAAATAAAAGGTATCCAAATTGGAAAGGAAAAAGAGAAACTCTTGCTGTTTGCACACGACATGATTCTATGTATAGAAAACCCTAAAGAATCCAGCAGAAAACTATTAGAATTAATCAACAACTATAGCAAAGTTGCAGGGTACAAAATCAACTTACAAAAATCAGTTGCATTTCTATACTCTAATAACAAACTAGCAGAAAGAGAAGTCAGGAATACAATCCCATTTACAATCGCAACAAAGAGAATAAAATATCTTGGAATAAATTTAACCAAGGAGGTGTAAGACCTATACACTGAAAACTATAAGACATTATTGAAAGAAATTGAAGAAAACATAAAGAAATGAACAGATAAACCACGCTCATGGATTGGAAGAATAAACATAGTTAAAATGTCCATGTTACCTAAAGCAACCTACAGATTCAATGCAATCCCAATCAGAATCCCAGTGACATTCTAAGCAGAAATAGAACAAAGAATCCTAAAATTTATATGGAACAACAAAAGACTCCGAATAGCCAAAGCAATCCTGAGAAAAAAGAACAAAGCTGTAGGCATTACAATCCCTGACTTCAAAAAATACTATGAAGCTACAGTAATCAAAACAGATACACAGATCAACAGAACAGAATTGAAAACCCAGAAATAAAACCACACATCTATGGACAACTAATCTTCGACAAAGGAGCTAAGAACATACAATGGAGAAAGGAAAATCTCTTCAATAAGTGGTGCTGGGAAAACTGGACAGCCACATGCAAAAGAATGAAAGTAGACAAAAATTAACTCAAAATGGATTAAAGACTTGAATGTAAGAACCGAAACCTTAAAACTCCTTGAAGAAAATATAGGCAGCACATCCTTTGACATTGGTCTTAGCAGCATATTTTCAAATACATGTCTACTCAGGCAAGGGAAACAAAATAAAATAAACAATTGGGACTACATAAGACTAAAAAGCTTCTTCAAGGCAAAGGAAACCATGAGCAAAATGAAAGGACAAACCACCAACTGTGAGAAAATATTCGCAAATCACATATCTGAGAAGGGGTTAATTGCCAAAATATATAAAGAACTCCTACAACTCAACAACAAAAAACAAACAACCTGATCAAAAAATGGGCCAAGAATATGAACAGACATTTTTCCAAAGAAGATATACAGATGGCCAATGGGTACATGAAGAGATGCTCAACATCACTAATTATTAGGGAAATGCAAATCAAAAACTACAATGAGATACCACCTTAACCTGTCACAATGGCTATAATTACCAAGACAAAAAAGAACAAATGTTGGAGAGGATGTGGAGAAAAGGGAACACTCATACACTGCTGGTGGGAATGCAAACTGGTGCAGCCACTATGGAAAGAAGTATGGAGATTCCTCAAAAAATTAAAAATAGAAATACCATACAATCTAGCAACCCCCTACTGGGTGTTTATCCAAAGAACATTAAACCAACAGAGATCTATGCATCCCTATGTTCGTTGCAGCGTTATTCACAATAGCAAAGATGTGGAAGCAACCCAAGTACCCATCAACTGATGAATGGATAAAGAAGATATGTTATATATATATAATGGAATACTACTCAGCCACGAAAAAGACAAAATCGTGCCATTTGCAACAACGTGGATGGACCTTGAGGGCACTATTTTAAGCAAAATAAGCCAGATAGAGAAAGACAAACGCCATATGATATCACTCATATATGGAAGATGTCAAACACGTGGATAAAGAGAACAGATTACTGGTTACCAGAGGGGAAGAGGGCTGGGGAGTGGGTGAAAGGGGTAAAGTGGCACATATATATGGTGATGGATAAAAATTAGACTGTTGGTGGTGAGCACAATGTAGTCTATATAAAAACTGATATATAATAATGTACACCTGAAACCACATAATGTTATAAACCAATATGACCTCAATAAAATAATTGGAGAAAAAAGTCCCTTCCTTTTTGTAATCAGGAAACTATTGTCTATACTGCTAATAACATTGCTTGAGTGTCTTTATGTGCCAAGCACAGTGCTAAGCACTTTACGTACATTACTCATGTTCTCCTCAAAACAATCCTACAAGGTAAGTGTTATCCCCATTTTTAGGGTGATATTCAAAAATATTTAACAATCAGTATGGCGTAGGCCCTGATCAATCAGAATGGACACCTATGGACAATCAGTACAGCCATTGTCATCACCTCAATTGAATATTGGCCTTGTCCATTTTATAGATGAGGAAACTGAGGCACAGAGAGTCTAAGTAACTTGCCCAAGACACACAGCCAGCAATGGAGCTGGGGATTTGAACTTAGATCAGTGGATCTTCAAAGCCTGTGTTTGGCTGTTACCACTACGCTGTGCTGCATAACTTCCTACTACAGAGGGAAGGCTGACCACATGTCTAACTATACTTGAGTGCTTGATAAAGCTGAAATGTTAGCTATTGAGGTTCAGTATTTTTCCCTAATTAATTCAAGGCCCTGACCTGTATAACAACTCCTAATTTAATGTAGAGAGATGGACATGGTTATTACCTAATCCAGCCTTAACATCAAACACATAGAAGACATGTCGTCATGTGGTGGACATAGCCCTTCCTGGGGAGATTAAGGACTTTTACTTACTGCTTTAGGATTTTGTGGGGATATAGGAGTTTACAGGGGAGGGGTGGTGGTTGTTAGGTCAAAAGTAGGATAGTCAGGGAGTTGCCCAATATAATTTCTCTTGAGTAAAGCAAGCATATTAAAATAAAATTACCCATTGAATGCAACAACATTTGAATGTTCCTAATTATAGTCTCATCCTAATAAGGTAGAAAGTAAGTGAGGGAAACATGATGGAGGGGTGGGGGATAGGAGACTGGTGGTGAGGGAGGAATCCACATATGACATGAGGATGGGGGACTGAAAAAGAATCTGTTCACATTCTGCTGAAATCTCCCGTAGTTTCTTTCAAACTATTGCCAAGTCTTTTCTCGCAGTTTCAGCCTGGACTCAGAGTCAGGGCCAAAGTTCAAACAACATCAAAGTTTATTTTTGAAATAAAGATTTATTTCCTCATGGAATTCTTGAAAGGTTTGCCCTGCGCCGGTGTGAAGCATTGAGTCTGGGCTGAAAGGAATTTATTTTAGGACCTTGAGCCATCTTCGGCTTACACACCTATTGCCCTGGAAGGTGATTGATAGCTGTGTAAGTTTCCAGTCCACCCCTGGAGGCCCAGCTCTGGGGAGCACCCCTCCCCACTCATAAGCCTCGCTACCTCAAGGACAGAAATGCACTCTCCTCTCAAATCTGGTAGCACTGCTCTGCTCCCACTCTTTTCAGAGTATGGCATTGATTAGCATGAGTTTTGTTTGCATTGTTGATTGAATCCTGGGCTCTATTCTGATTGGAAAGCCAAGAGCCGCTAGTTGGCTTTCTTTGGGCTACTTTCTTTGGGCCTAAGGAGAGATAGTTTACTTGGGTTCTTAACTGCAGAGCCAAGCATTAATACCAAAAAGAGTAAATGACGTTTTTAAAAAGTCAGCCTAGTATTTGCCAATTCTTGTTAATTTCTCTTGGTACAGACACTTAGAACCAGGGAATGACAGAATGTTAGAGTTGGGATTGAGGAGCAGCCTTTTCATCCCCCTACTGGCTATATATTTTTTTCATTCATAAGGAAAGCCTCTTTATTGAGTCTCATGGCAAGAGGGTGTGGGGTGGAATGTATATTCTTACAACTTAGAACAATTGATTGACTATGGAGGAATGTCAAGGAGAAAACTGGTATTGTTGCCTAGCTGCCAAGATGCTACTATTTGGGTATATTTGAGAGGTAGCAACATGGGGGCAGCTTTCTTGTTTCTCATCCTGAAATGAGACTGAGGGCTGTACTGGGAAGCCGGGTAGGTAGCATGAGGTTTGCTCATAAATTTTCATTTTGCAGCTGTGCAAATTGCCAGCTTGGAGGAAGATAAATGGCATATCCTATGTTACTTATTTATTCTTTCAAATTCAGTTTTTATTGAAATTCTAGGTTCTTAGCAGCAGTTAGGCAGGACAGGAGGTGGGAAGGAAAGCAGGGGCCTTGCTGTTCATGAGTGGTCAACTCTCCTGTTTCCCTTCCAACTCTCTGGCCACTCTTTCTTAGTCTCCACTTCCAGGCCAGACCCATATCTGATTCCACAGGTGGGCCCAGCTTAGGCTCAGATTGCAATTCTGAGCACAGTGACAGATGAACTGCTACAGCCCTGGAGTCTGGGAGTTGGTGAGTGGGTGGGAAGCACTCAGTATTTTCAGGTCTAGCTTAGTTGTTAAGGGCCTCTCCTTTCTCTCCTTTGCACCTTCCCTCTCTCTCCTGAATGTGTAGTACGAAGGTTTATAGGCAAATCAAAGCAAATGTTTAATTCATGGAGCACTTTCTGGCTACTTGACCCTGGAGATGTGGGCGCAGGTAGGGCATAGCAGCCTTGCCCTCCACATTTGCCTCTTCCCACTGCTTCCAGATGAAAAGTTCTCAAGCATCTCCTTCCTTGCATCAGCCAGTGTTCTGCTCCAGAATCCACAGTGACTCTCTATTGACTCGTAGGCCAGGTTAAATCCGTTAGTAAGGCTCTTCAAATCAGGGTCTGCCTATAATTAAGCTTCATTCATTCATTCATCAACATACGTTTTCTGAGTACCTGCTGCGTGCCAGTCGCTGGGTTTGGCACTGGGCATACAGCAGTGTGCAAGGCAGACCTGGTTCCCCCCCATCATGGAGCTAACAGTCTAGTGAGACAATATTATTACTATTAAACAAAGATGATTGTGTAGATGCTGTGCTGGAGGGTGACGTGGGAGCACAGGACAGAACCCTTCACTTTAGCCTCACCAGATAGCTTGGCTGGAGTATGGCACTTCTAGAACCCCAACTCTCCCTCGAAAGACCAGAGCCAGGCCCCTGTGCTTCTTCCCCAGAGTCTCTCTACATCCAGGCCTGCCTTTCACTCAAGGTCTCACCTTTCCTGTTGAGAAGAGACTGGACATAAGAAGGAAGGTGAAAACTTATATTCCCTTGACGTCTTCCACAGCACATGCAGTTCTGCTCTGGTCCTGGGAAGGGAGGAGGGGCTCTGTTCTGAGGTGGCCCCATTGCAAGTCCTTGATGTTTCCTTGACGAAAGCCAGGGCCAGCACATTGAAGAGGCTGGAGTGAGTGGAGTCGGCTGGGGGGGAAGGGCGCGGGGCCAATCCTGATTTGCTTGGAGTTGAGCTTGTTATTATAGAGCCCTGAAAGATTCATCAGCTTCAGGAATCGGAGTAGTGACGGCAGATCAGACATTAGGCCAATCTAGGCCTGCTGCCCTCAGGCAGCAAAGCTCTGCCCACACAGTCTCCTTCAATCTGCTCGTACCTCATTTCTTTTTCTCCCAAACAGAGATCAGTCTAAACAGCCCATAGGTCAAGGAAAAGTATCCCTCAAGAGTCCAGCCAAGTCTCTACTTCCTGCGAGTCACTCTCTTGGCTCAGGGTTGAGTTTGCCAAATAGAGAATTTCAGGTCCTCATTCCGCAACTGGATTTTACAGATCAGAAAATGGGTTGTCTTTTGCCCATTTGTTTATTATTTTAATTAGAACCCAACTTTTCTAGTATCCATGTTCCAATTTACTGAACAAGAGACAGCTATTTACTAAAAAGGATCATCAGATTACTCTTAACCAGTTGTAGAACCTTCTTGAATTGCTTAAAGGACAGTTCTCTAAAGGAAGAAATGATAACAGGCCACACTCAGGATCATTAGTGCAGACACATGTACTCTGTTCAAGGTGTTTTACTAATAGATTATAAGGGATTATAAGGATTGGAACATTCTAGGAGGAAAGATGAGAAGAGAATTACCAGAAAGAAGAAATGGAACCACACCAAAGTCAAAGAAGTGGGTTAGAGGAGAATCAGATGGGAGCTCAGTGTGTTGAAAATAAGTGTTCCAAGTGTAAACTCTCCAAGTGCACAGGGATATACACTCAGGCACTCTGGTTTTCTGAGGACGCCAGTGTCCCCCTCTCTTCTACCTTCTAGAATGGAAAGAAATCAGGACGCGACCACAGGGTTTACCAGTGCTGAAAGCACATCCCAGCTGCTGTACCACCTCCTCAGTGGGCATCCCTGGAGCCCAGTGCAGCCAGAGATGGAGCCCAGCTCAGCCGGCAGGCCCCGCCAGGAGGAGGTGGCTCTAGGCTCTCTTTTTGCATAAAGTATGGAGCAATGTCCTTCTATCCGAACTGAATCTTTTGCTCCAGAGAATGGATTTGTTTTCATTCATTCATTCCAGAGCCTTTACAGCAGTCCAGGCACTGTGGCACTCCCCAGAGACACTGCCCTCCTGAGCAGTCGAGTAAGATATTTGGTTCTTTCCCCCTCGTTTCCAAGTTCCTGGGCGCTAGACGGCTGTACTCACAGCCTAGTCTAACCCGTGCGTGGCACCGAGTAGATGTTTGGGGAAGGCAAGTTAGATGAATGAAGTCAAACTATTTGCTCAGTCTCAGCTGGTTACTCGCTGGTGTTGGCGCGGATGCGCTTTAATTTTTATTATTTATGAAGAAAAAGTTTAAGAAAAACAAGACAGAAAACTTTATCAGTACTGGGACTCGAGCTCCGCAGGACGACGCTGGCACGCATACGGTACCGAATACCACACACACACCCCACTCACGCAGACATTCCTTCTTTCACGCTCCAGCTCTCTCTTTTCACTCCTACTTCCCTTTCCCTCCTCTCCAGGATCAAGCGTTTATCTGCGAATCTCTGACCGCAAAAAGAAAAAAAAAAAAGGTGTGTGGGAGATCCCGAAGTAGCAGAGGGAGGGAAGAGGAGGTGGAGAAAGGCGGGGGGGAGGAGGAGGAGGAGGAGCTCAGCGAACCAGAGTCAGAGGCACTGGTGGCTCCGGCGAGTGTGCAGCCCCGGAGGGAGCCGGCGCTCCAGGCTGGGAACCCGTCAGCCCGCCCACCCGCCCGGCGTCTTCAGGCGCCCGCCCGCTCGCCGGCCCGCGCCCAGGGGCCTGCTACACCCGGAGCTGGGGCCGCCGTTCAGGGGCGTTCGGGCTGGGGACGCCGCTCTAGGCGAGCCGGCCGCGCTTTCAGGCTGGTCCCCGGCACCCGCGCCCGGGATGCCGTTCTACAGGCACACGGTAGTGCCCCAGCGCCTGTGCCCGCACAACCCGCCGCAGCCGCTGACTGAGCTCCGCGACCTAAGCCACCTGGCCGCGCTCAGCCTGCTCCGGCAGCTCGCCGACCTCTGTGGCCACTCGCTGGCTCTGCTCGAGGACCTCGAGGGGCACCTGCTGGCCCTGGGGCGCCGCACCGACAGCTTGTTCCGGCGCACCGTTCGCCTCCGCCGCCGCCTTCCCTGCCGGCTGCTCGGTCCGGAGGATGACGAGGAAGAGCTAGGTAAACCGCGCCGGGGAGGCTCGCGCCCCGCGTCTACCCAGCCTCTGGGGGCGCCAGTTGGCGTCCGGCTCTGCGACCACCCCCTCTGCCATCCTCCCCCCCCCCTCTTCTCCACTCCCCTCCGGGAGTGAGGGGTTCTCGTTTCCCTTCCTCCCACCCGCCGCTCTCCCGCTGGAACTTCCTGCTCCTGGACCCGGCCGCACCGTCCTGAGTGGCCCTGTGACCTCGGGGCTCCCTGCCGCGGAATTGGCGGCCGCCTCCTGGGGATCTTGGGGTGGAAAATGGGGGGACTCACAGGATCCCTGGGAGCCACTGGGTCCGGGACAGTTTCGGCGCCGCCCCCAGGCCCGAGGCGTTCCCATCTTCGCGGCGTCGGGAACCAAATGGCCGCGCCGCTGGCGTCATTGCTCCAGTCTAGGAGCTCGGCCACTTCGGAAAGCGCGCCCGAGCTGCCGGCCACCTACGCGGTCGCAGGAGCCTGGCGGCGGTGCCTACTGGCTTTAAACCTGTGCAGCTTCGCGCTGGAATGTGATCGCGACTCGCACTGAGAGGAGTGTCTGAGCGCCCTGTCTCCTGCTTCTCCCCGCAAGTTCGGGCCGCTGCACCAGGAGTGGCCAGAGGGGCGTGCGGGGAAAGAGAGACTGCCCTGGCTTCGCTGACCCCTTACCCCTAGGGTCCTGCTGCACAGATTTGCTCGAGAGTACCAGTTAAAGCAGCTGTCATTAGTTTCGTGATTCCTTTAGGGATCAGCCATGACCAAGAAAGCCAGTGGTGCCCTGGCTGAGCACGCAGGACCCGTGAGAGAGTAGGAGGGCAATGCTAGCCCTCGGGTCCTTTACTATTTTGGACCCCAACACTTTGAATGGGGAATCCCCTCTCCATGGAAATGCAGTGATCTCTTACAATGTGGGACTTTTGCTGAAAGCAAGGAGACTGAATGTGCTGGAAATGCTGACCAAAGCTAGGGCATGCGGGGTACCAGGGCCAATTGGCACCACCAGAAAGTTAGGGGAGAGAAGGAGCAGTGTGGCTGGAAAGTGTCAGATGGAGGCAGAAGATGGCTACTGGCTCACTTTTGAGCACAAGGCTCTAACTGCCTTGGGAAAGAATTGCCTGGGTCAGCCCCTCTCCATTGCAGACCCCAGCTCACCACCACCCCTTCCAGTTGGACAAGAGTCAGAGGCCCTGGCACCCCTCTTCAAAAAGGTCTCTGACCTCTGAGGTAGATGGTGGAGGTCACTGGTAGAGAAAAATGAACTGGATCCTGTGGGAAAAGGAAGGTGGGAAACACAGATGACTGCCAGATGAATGTAGACATGGAACCAGGAATCTCTGCATGGCAGGTGACCAGGAAAGCTGGAGCCTTAGGTCTGGTTAGTTCTCAGTTAACAAAGAGGGTAAGAAGGTCATTGTTGATTTTTTTTTTTTTGCTGGGGTCCCACTGACTACCAAGGATGAGCCTAGGAGAAATTTGATCAGTCAGCTTAGGGAGTAGTTTTCAAAATCCGCACACAGTTTGCAGAGAGCCACCTACTGGGGTCAGCAGGGTAAGTTAAGGACAGGGAGGAGGCTCTGCTTTTCCAACTTGTATTTTTCTGTCCACTGGAGATCCCTTTCCACGTGAGGGAAGGCACAGCATCACCAAGTTGCCTTGGGACCTAACCCTTTCCAGTGATCTGCTGGATTAGAAAAAGATGGCTTTATGCAATGGATGTCTATTAAAGGAAGGGAGCGATTCTTAGGATAAATTGCATTGGTTTGACTTCTTTGAAGTTTGCAAAAGCTGGGAGAGTGGCCATCTCTTATCTTTGGTGTGGTCACTTGCCTTTGAGGATGTTACATGTCTCTCGGCTCAGAGGCACTGAGGGCCCTGCTGCATAAATGGAACACAGCTACCTTAATTTGGCAAAAAGGCCTGGCTTTTCATTTTCTGATCTAATGCCCTACCCTAGACTCCCCTTGGGATTCCCACTGCACACTTTTCTCTTCAGGTGTTTTGATTGCGTAGCACTTAAATTGGGCCTTCTCTGCAATGGTCTGAGCATAAGTGCCAAATGCAAAGAGAGTTGGGGAGCATAATCAGTGTGCCATCTGGCTACCCCCTTGTCGCTTGGGCATAAGCTTCAAAAAGATGTTCAACAGGCTGTATATTATATTTTGACCCCCAATAAATAGCCTTTTTTTCTTTTTACCACTGTCAGGTCTTGCCATTTTTTTCCCTGTGCCTTTTCCTCCTAGCACTCCTACTCTTTTACTGACCATTTTGCTGGTGGTCAGTGCTCCCAGTCAGCATTTTACCCTATATATCCTCCATCTGGCTGGATTTCCCCCAAATTCTTCCTCTAGCTCTTTCTTTGACCATGGGGACAGGAAAGACCTGGGAAGAAGGGAGGAAGGTTTGGAAGCAACATGGCCAGAGTGAATGACACCTGACAGGCCAGCAGCTTGTAGCCTCCCTGCAGGGACAGCTTGGCTGCCATCTATGAACTGAGTAACAGACTGAGTAACAGCACGTCAGACTGGCACACAGCCTTCAGGCTTGCGGAGATCAGACTACAGGCTGGGCTGGGGCCCTGGGAGGCATCAGGTGGAGGATAGGGGGAGGAGGAGAAGAAGGAGAGAGGAGGAGAAAGTTGATGCTAAAGGAGTCCAGGGTCCTCATCTACAAATCAGGGGTCATGCCCCCACCATCTTCAAGGTTACAAGGGTGGGACTGGCAACACCCTCTCCTCCACTGAAGGCTGTTCTTTGGTAACTTGAATCCTTTTGAGACTGCCTCAGAAGCTCTTGTAACTGGTATGGGGTGGGGGATAAGGATTGGAAGGAGAGGGTGTGCTACAGGACTGCACCAGGCTCCTCTGGTTGTGGATCTGTGGCTGTTGCCACACTGTTGGCATGGCCCTGCTTATAACTTGAGTTTTTCCTTGCATCTGGCTTTGAATGTGACCTGTTTTATTGCATTTGTGTCTTGTACTCTGTGCTCTTCATCTCAAAAATGGCATGGTCAAAGCCAGTGGGAAATAGCTCCATGCCTGCCGCCATATGCTGAGTCAACCCAAGCTTTCCGATTCCTCCCTTGGAGATCTATTTAATGTTGTAGGTACTTTGATAATAATTACAAAAGCAATCAGGCCATTGGCCTAGGGGTATAATATCTCCTGTGCAAGCAAGGAAGTCACTGAAGCACTAGACATCTCTAGGTATGTTTAATAACACTGGGGAGCTATCATGTTACACTAGCCTGGGAACTTGCTGTGAGGAAAATGCTATATTTCTTCTTGCAATTATTTTGGTTTGAACACAGCCAGTTGGGTGGATGGTAGAAACTCCCTCTTCATCTTTATGTAAAATTCCTGCCTCTTGATTTTCCAACTTTGTGGCAACTCTGGCTTCAAATCAGAAAGAACAGCTGGTTTATTTATGTTTAAATCATAATGCCAGTGTGAGGGGAGACTGTTGCAAATCTATACGGAGATGAAAAAATGAAAACAGCACCTCTAGACTGCAACCAGTTTACCATTAGATGAACTGTTGTAGACCCTGAATGTGACCATCATTGCTACTGAGGAGGGATATGGCTTGCTTGAGTCAGATGGAACAGGGGGAACTTTGTGGACTTGGAACAGGCACTCTGTCAGGCTCACTTTGTCTCTGTCCTACCTATCATCCCCAGAGACCCTTGGGACACTGGCTTGACAGAATGGAGAGGGGGAGCAAGCCCATTTTCTTTTAAATACCATGAAATTCTTGGTCTGCTTCACGGTATTTCCATGTGTTGAAAACATCGTCCCTGGAAATTTGGACACCAAAATGTCCACTAGAATTTCCTCCACTTCAGAAACACAAAATTTAATCTTCTCCCTTTTTAGACACTTGAACAGCTAAAGTGATAAAAACGTCAGGATGACGGAATAGTAGAGTAATAGGAGAAGATTCAAGTTATGGCTCTTGGGCTCAACTTTTACCCTTACGAAGTAGATTAGGTGTTAGGAGGAAAGTGGTGAATTTGCATCATCTGTCCCTGTACTTCTCTGGCTTGGGTAGAGTCGGTTTATACTATGTGGCACCAAAAATTTGGTCATTAACCATTATGGGCATCATAACACTTGACTACTGACGCCCAGAAAAGGGAAGGGACTTGTCCAAAGGCACCCAGCTGGATCAAGACCTTCAATAGCCCTAAATGCTGAAAAGAGTACAGTGCCTCTCCCTCTCCATATGTAATTCCAAATGAAAGCAATACTAAACCTTCAAATAAAATGCTATTTTTTGAAATTACTCAGAGCTCCACATGTATGTTGTAATTAAAATGACTTCTTCTTAGATTTTTTCATTCTCTCTTTTGTTCTCCTGTTATTGGTGGCCTAAGCGTGTACTTAATCTACCTATTGGAGAATGTGGCAGTGGCTGGGTCACACAGCAGGTCAGTGGCAGGAAGCCTTGTTCTGGAAGCCAGGCCTTCTGACGTCCAAGTCAGTGCTCTGTCCTCTGCAGTGATGCTAAGTTCAAAGTCAGTTGTTCACTGAGAGTCACTGCCCTGGCATTTTTTCTAGCTGGAACTTGTCCAAGATGAGGAATGACTCCTGCTACCTTTGGGAACTGAGGGATGCTCTAAAGAACAGGCCCTCTATGGTTTCTGCAGTTGGGACTTAGGGGGTGAGCTGGAGGTAGAGAGGAGGAAGGAGGTAAACCTTGCATTATGTAGAGAATAAATGTGAGGCACCAGGTTCCCTTTTTAATACAAAACATAGTCTCTAAGCTTTGAGTGAGAAATAGCTTTGGAAAAAAGAATCTTCAGGTGGGAAAGGGTGGCTGGGCTGGTGACCCTGGCACTGTCCTCTGAAGGTCACCTTTCCATTGGGGTCTTTCACTCATAATCCTTCTGTCATCTTTATTCCTGATATTCTCCCTTATAGCTTTTAATCCAATTGTAGACACTCATCACACACACCCACATCCATACTATTTTTTGTTACTATAGCAGAGCCTGGTTGGCATTTCCAAAGGCGCTTTTATTAAAAACCAAGGGGAATGAGAAAGTAAAAATTTTTGCCAAAAATGTATTTAGCATACACATTTCCAAAGTATGAATTCATTATTTTTCAAAGCTTAAGTAGCTTAACAGGCTTACTAGCTTTGCTGCTCTATATACCCTTTCTGAGCTCCTCAAATCACCTTTTACTCAAATCATTGCTTTCTAGCCTTAAAGAGAAGGCACAGCTTTGCCTGGACCCCATCTCCTTCCCTCCACCCCCTTATACTGGATGCTAGAGACCCAGAGGTAAATAAGACCCAGTTTCTCCCTTCAAAGAGCTCCTAGTGTGCAGGGGTAGGGGACACTTTGCTTCCCACCACATTGGCACATGGTACCTGGGTATCAGGTCTTCTCCTTCTCTAGATGGGGGAGAGCTGACAACAAGAACCAAGATCCCAGTTCACACCCCAGAGGATTTTCCGTTCAGTCTGGTTTGGAGTCCAAGGAGGGAATTTGGACTTTTAGAATCCCCTATGGCAGAAACAAAAATAAAAACCAAACAATAACAGAATGGTACTGTGAATTCAGCAATGCTTTTACATGAATTTGTAGATTTAACATTGATAACCTTATCTTCACATATAGGCAGAGTAGTGCTTATTCAGTAGATGGACAATGCTTGGCGGATCTGCAAACTCAGGGACTTCTTGTGATAACTCCATGGCCTTCTAGAGTCTTCTACCCTCAGTTGGGAACCACTGGCCTAATAACCTTCCTGGTTCAAGCTATCAGCTCTTCCCTGCTCCACAGAATTCCATGATTTCACTCAGACAAGCCCTCACTGAAGTTTTCAAGTTAGAGTGCACAGGATGGCAATATCTTATAGGACAAGGCTACATTAATAATGCCACAAACAGGAGGTGTGTTGACTAAGTGTTGGCACAAGTAGGCTTACAACAAGGTGCTTTGTGTGTGAGGCAGTGGGTCTGATTGTGCACAAGACCACTAGGCAACAGTCTTTTAACTTGGGAGGTGTGAACAATTGGACAGCTCTCTGTCCCTCCCTCCTCCCCGCCTTCCCTCCCTCCCTCTCTTTCTAAAATTTAAGCTGCTCAATAGAACATAAACACCTTGAGGGCCAAGATCTTTATCTGTTTTTACTGCTGATATCCAACCCCTAATATAGTGCTTGGCACCTAATAGGCATTTAATAAATACTTATTAAGTTCAAGTCCTCCCTTCTTTCCAGCCATCACTCATTTATTGAGCACCTGACTCTGGGCCCAGCCCTGTGCTAATTTCTGGGGATATATAGCCAAGCTAGAATGCAGCTGACAGTCCAACGGGGAGAATATTGAATCATCTTACTGCTGTGGAGGCAAGCCTGGGAGTCAAGGGAAGGCAGATGAGGTGCACTTGACTCAGCCTGGAGGCTTGGAAAAGCTTCCAGGAGGATGTGCTGTCTAAGTTCTAAAGGATGATATGGAGCTGGCCAGTTGAAGAAGGAGGGGGAGGGAATTCCTGGCTCAGGAAGTAGCCTGTGGAAGATTTTCTTGATCTACATTCAAGTTTTCATTATCCTTGGGCAGATGAGACCTGGGCGACCTTGGCCTCTCCCTGCTTTGCAGAGCCAGGTCCTGGGCCCCCCTAAGAAGTCCAGGCCAGGAGTGGCTCCAAGCCACAGTGAGAAAGAAAGGGAGAGAAAGCAAGTGTCTACCTGCCTGATGCCCCGGCTGTGTGTATCCAGTTGCACTCCAAAGCTAAATATATTATTCATGTCCCTGCTTTTTTGTGAGTGGAGACATTTGAGGTTTGACTGTATCTTTTATTTTAGTTTTTCTTTCTAAATAGCATAGATTCTAAAGAATGTTTTGTAATTCATCTAGAGGAAAATCAGAAAAATATCTCTTTCTTTGGAAAATGGACTCAAAGAGGAGATGAGTTTAAAAAAGATTCAGCTGTTTTTATTTTAACTGAAATCATTTGCTTCTGAGAACAGTGTAATTAACTGCTTGGCAATTTACAGTCTGATTCCCAGTTTCTGCAAAATAGCCAAACTCGTATTATCCTCCCCAACTAGCAGGCCCTGAGGGATATGAGGTCTCCTTCATCAACAGGACTCGGGCTCGCTCTGCTCTTGCAGGAGACCATGTATCCCAGGTGTTAGCAATTCTGGCAGTGTTCTTATACATTCTTATCCCCCTTGACCCAGGCATTTCACTTCCAGGACCTTATGCTAAATGAATAATCAGATATTGTGGGAAAAATGTTCGAGGATACTCACTGCATCTTTTGGTTATTTATCTTAATCAAAAAATGAAAATAACTTAAACATTCAATAATAGAGGCATGGTTATATAAATTTTGACAGGTCTATATGATAGAATACTATACAGCTAAGAAAAATCCTGCTTGAAACAAATATGTAAGGAAACGTGGAAGCGCACAAAATAATGCTAAGTGAGAAACCAGGCTATAAAATTGCATGTACAATATTATCCAAAATCACACACATATAAAAAAGAAACTGGAGGGGTATGTACCAAAATGTTAACAATGGTTATCTCAGAGTGATCACAATGATAACAAAGATAAGAAAGGTTATCTTTATGGGATTATGGCAGTGATTGTTCTTTTTTTCTTATACTTTTTTGTATTTTTTAAATTTCCTAAATGAACATGTATTACTTTTAATAAATAGAAAACACCCAATGAATGACAAGTTAAGGAGGAGAATCTTGAGATTTGGAAGCAGAAGCTATGGGTTTAAGTCTCACTTGCCCAGCGCTTATTAGCTGACTCTGGTGTCTCTGAGCCACAGTCTCTCATCTGTAAGAGGGAGTTAATGCTACCCAGATCAGAGGGTTGTTGTGAGGATCCAAAATAATGTATGTAAAATGCCTGGTGCACACATCATGATCACGCACACAGTCACTAAATACTAACTAAGAAGATGAAATTCCATGAAGCCTTTTGAAATCCCTGGATGAGGGTACTGTCAAGATGAAATTATAATAAGAATGTTTCCTAGACAGCTCCCAACTGCAGCCATTCTATCCTTTTCCAGAATATATAAAGAATGCCTGTGTGCCCATGGAGGAGCAGCATCTAGCTTTTGAGGCTGTCAGCACATCTCTCTCAACCCGAGGATTTTCCTTTCCTTTGACTCCTCCCTTCATTCTCCCCCACTGACATCTGTTCACTGCCTCACCACGCCAACGGAGGGGGAAAACATTCTTTGGAACTGAAGCCGAGGCACCACCGAGAGTCCTGGCAGCTATGAGATGTTTATTGTCACAGAGAATATGTGGTGCTGGCTGACCACAGGACCTGTCAGGCTGGGATGCCAAGGAGGGGCTTTAATGAAGCAGCAGACGACGGATACAGGCCACACAGCTAGGCAGCGTCCCCTGCCTTTGGGCAGAGCTCTTGTCCAAGTGTTCTGCTGGCTCTGTTTACCTATTTCCTAGGGATGTCCACATGG
Organism: Diceros bicornis minor; assembly: GCF_020826845.1. Classification (NCBI taxonomy): domain Eukaryota; kingdom Metazoa; phylum Chordata; class Mammalia; order Perissodactyla; family Rhinocerotidae; genus Diceros; species Diceros bicornis. The sequence goes on from NC_080781.1 coordinate 64,931,819, forward strand.
CTCCTGGTTTGGCTCACCAGTTTTACAGACCCAGCTTGGTTTATGTGTGAAGAAACACCTTCTTCTCACAAAACTTATGGGGCCTAAGGTTGTTTGAGGGATGTATTTGGCAATTTGCCTAAGGGTCCAACAGGCCTAACTCTTACCAGCATGGGTATGGAGCGAGTAAGCCCTGATCTCACAACCAGGCAGCCTCAAGGTCATGGGCACACTTGGTAGTGTCTACAACATACCTAAACCACCAGGCAATTCAGTCATCTCTCTGGGTAGAATCCTTCACACTGCTTGTCTGATTGCATTTTTCGTTTTTTAGTTACAGCCAAAAATATCGACCGTGGCTGCAAATCTGAATTACTCAGAGACCTTAAAAAAGTTACTAATGCTGTGTCCCCACCCAACCCCAATAAAACTAGAATTTCTAGGGGATAAGGCCCAGGAACCAGGATTTTTAAAAGATGCCCCCGGTGATTCTAGTGTGTAGCCTGGGTTGAGAACCACTGTTACAGTATAGGTGGTTAAAGCTGGAAGAGACCAGTCCAAAGTTTCCCAAATTTATTTGACCACATAATCCTTGAAAAATTATAATATATTTGTGGATAATGAGCATAAACTACAGTGTAGGCTTAGATTAAAGTAAATGACCAAAAAATGATATCACAGATGAATTAATTATAAATAGTAATAATACCAAGTTAGATAATATACTTTTTAACTTTATAAGAGGACAAAGGAAATTAGAAAAAGGAAGCCATTTTTATTTTATTAACAAAAAGAACAAATATATGTTAAGGTAAAGCATCTTTTATTTTACATTTTTTGGTTATAGCATGTCATCAAAAACCACTAACATTTTAAACAAGAACAATATTTTTATTTTCTTATGTTATAGCCACTTAATATCACACATGACATTCCTGGGTTGAATCCCTACATCAGGTCAACCTCAACTTACTTCTCTTTGCAAGAGAATATAAAGATTCCACTATGCACAGGGTTGTTGGAGTGCAGGGAGGAAGAAAGAAACTTCCACTTTGTAATATTTAGTGTTCCAAATTAGGCTGTGCCAGAAATCACAAATAGAAGTTGAAATGGTTGCCTCTGAATCAGCATCTAGATTGGACTCCTGCTTTCTCACTTTCTCTGACGTGGCACACCATCTCATGCAGGTAGATTATTGTGTTAATAATAGTGCATAATAGTGAGAACAACTATATAGATGTGTTTAGCATTTTTAAACCTATATCAACTTCAACAAATGCAATTTAGAAGAAAAAGTATTTATCTTATTTTTTTTCCCTTTCATGATCCCAATAGAAATAGATTTTCGGAATGTGGAACTAGGCCAACAGCTGCCAGGTAAAGGAAGAGGACTGTTTCAGTGGCATCTTCGGGGTCAGTGGCTGCACTGACTTCCAGTTCAGAGCCTCTCCTGTGGCTATTTTGGGGTCTTGAGACATTCACTTAGATGACCCTATCAGCAGCCCCTGAGAAATGCTGGGACAAAAGGGACAAGGGAGAGGGGAAAACTATGGGGGCACTTTTAGTATTCCCCTCCCCGCTGTGATCAGAGGAGAGAGATGCTAAAGGCACCCCTATAGTTTGCCTCCTGAACAATAACTGATGCCGAGGATGACAAGCAAGGCACCAAGAAGAGGCAGCAGCATCTTTAGAGGAATCAGTTTAAGAAGACTGAGAAGTGTGCTTTCAGGATGAGTTCTACTTAAAACGGTGAAAATTAAAGAAAAGATTCAGTACTAAAAAGTGGGGAAGAGTCCAGCTCCCAGGAAACGTTGCTGTTAAGAGAGACTCATGTCTTGAGGATTCTGGATAGCTGTCTCACTGTGTTCCGATTTCTAGCCTGTATTACCTCTTGGAATAACGAGTTACATAAGTTTACTCCCCATTGTGAAACAGCACAGTGAAAGCTTTTTTCCCATAATTCCAAGTTAATGAAAGTGGTAGATTTAGGAAACAAATGTTATTGACTTGCACGGAGGTTTTACATTTTGTTCCTATAGTTTCAAAACCATCTGATGCACATGAGGAGGGGGTGGTGAGGGAGAGGGAAGAGACAGTGAAGGTGGGGACTTTCTCCATTCCAGTAAACATGTATTGAACTCCTGTTAGATGCCAGTGGGAGCTGCTAGCATATTTGGCAAATAGGTGTGTCCCCTCCAGGTAGAGGGATGGCAAAAAGTGTGCCTCTGGAGGGACCAGTGAGGAAAACCCACCCCTTTGGGTGGAACCTTTAGACAAAGGCACATTCTCTGAGCATAGCACTTTGGAAAAGTCACTTGTTCTGGTCATAACTATTAAAAAACAGAGCATCCTCTGGGTGGACCAGTTTTAAAAAGTCATCCTCTCTGGGCATAATAATTAAATGAAGATGCCCCTTCCTCCATGTGTAGTCAGACAGGGCACTGGGCTTGGCTGAATTTTGTCCCCAACTTGAGACTCCTTGGCAGGATGCCCTTGTAGAAATACAACTTGCACAACAGTATAGGCAGTCCCATAGTGCCTGGCGCCGGGCCAGGCACCAGGCATACAGATATATGTAAGAGCTAGACCTTGTTCTTGAGAAATTTACAGAACTCCCCCTCCTAACCCCCACCCTCTTTAATTCAACCCATCTGCTGCCAGCTCCACCCATGCTGCATCCCTCCTGGCAGAGATTCTCTTTATGGTGACAAAACGTCTACCCTCCAGATGCACAGGCTGCTGTCTGCTGTTGGAGGGGGATGTGCTGTTTCAGGCTAAATATCTACTTTCTTCAATGAACAACTAGAGCTAATTGTTCATTGTGATGGCTCGTTGCTTATGGGTTCTAGACGGGAAAATATGGACATCACTTCACACTTCAGTATCTGTTTGAAAACTTTGTTGTGTTCTGTTTAAATGTGCTTTTAAATGGTGAGTTTGGGCATAGCTGAGATATTTTTCCCCTTTAATTTTCATGTTCTTAATAAAGGAAAGTAGTTGATCTCTAATCTGGTGGTTTAGAGCTGACTTCAAGGGCAAATTCCTACCTAGCTCATTGTACTAAGACTGGGCCAGGCCTTGTGCCAGGTATTGGTAATGCTGAATTGATAAGACTTACCTTTTGCTCTTGAGTCTTAACATTTGGGAAGACAGTCTTGAGTTTTAACAGTTGGGAAGACAGTATGGAAGGAGACAATCTCACTGCAGACTGCTAGGTCCTATGTGAAAAGCATAGAGCACACAGTCAGGGACGGCTTCCATAGCCTTTTCCTCTCTCGTCTTCCTGAAAACTCCTATTCATTCATCAAGACTCCCACTTGGACATTCCCTCCTCTTTACAGCCTTCTCTGACTCCCTTTGCTATGTTCCTCCAGGCAGCCCAGCTTGGGAGGAGATAGTGGAGGCAGAGACTGCCAAATGTGTGTTGACACTTCTTGAATTCATTTTTATTTTCTTTCCTTTACCATCTCTTGAAAGTAACATGATCCTCTTCTTTGAAACTTGGAAGAACAGCGTGGCCATTCCTGGGCCTAGGATCAACTGGAAGCCAGAAGTTAGCATTCTCTCCCTAGAAGAGTTAAAGCCTGTCTTAACAGTTGTTATGGAGATTTGGAAACAGGATAGAGCTACTGCAGCCCTCAGATCCTCATAAGTTTAGATGAATTTGAAGGGTTTCCTCCCCCCCCCGAGGGAAATCAGAGTTACATTAGCTGGTTGTGGACTAGTGACAGGCCTTTAGAGGTAGAAAGAAGCCCTGGTTATGAGCCTGGCCTACTTTGCTTATTTTGCCCCAAGTATAAGCCCAGTTCCAGTATTTGCTAATGGGGGTAATTTCAGTGCTGAGCCTCTGTTTTCTATTTGTTGGGAGGATCAAATGAAATCCTGTATGGCAAAAGGCTTTGTAAATAAAACATCACCCCCCAAATGTTATGTATTATTATCCTTGAGAACAAGGACAGTGACTGATTCATCCCTCTTTCCCCAGCATCTAGTTTGGAAGTAGGCATACTGCAAATGTTTGTTGAATGACTAAGTGGCCTAGTAGGAGATAGGTGTTTGTATTTCTTTAAACTTTTCCATAGTATCTAATAAATCTGCTATACTAGTTAATGCATACCCTTAGGTATTTAGTCATTTCTGCCATTACCAACACTTTGAAGCTTGCAAAACCCAAGAGATGGTTTATTGACTTCTGGATATTTTTGCTGGTAATCAGGATACACTGCTGCCAAGTTGACAGTGGTGCCTGGGCTATGACCTTTGTCTTAAGAGCTCAGATCTCCCACCAGACTCCTCAAGGGTAGGGGCTATATCCTATCCATGTTTGTGTTCCCCCAGTGCCCTGGTATGCAGTAAGTGCTCAATACATATTTGCTGACCAACAGGGAGAGGTAGTAGCATGTTTTTGCACTTCTATTTGGCCAGCCAAATCAACTCCAGATATCAGAAAGTGACAAATGTCACAGCTAGATTGCCCCACCTTACTTTTGCACTGAGGTGACCCCCCTTTTTTAAAATTAAAGAAACTTTGGACAAAAAAACCATGGCTTTTGTTATTATTTTTAAGAGCTTACTGTGTTCCTGGCAATATGTGAATCACTAACTCATTTATTCCTCACAACAATTCCATGATATAGTTACCATTATGATCCCCATTTTCTTGATAAGGAAACAGGCTCAGAGAAGAGTAAATAATTTGGTTAAGAGTTGTGGAATAGGAGTGACGTCAGCATCATGGCGGAGTGAGCTTTCCCGTGAACTCTTCCCCCGACAAGATACAACAAACGCAACAGTCACAGACCAACAACGGAATCCCAGACAGTGAAAACCTAGAGCGGAGGGATCCACACTGCCGCACATCTGAGAGCAGAACGTGCTGGGCCCCCAGAGGAAGTGGGGAGAGGCAAGGAGAACTCCGCTCCCTCCCCATCAGATCAGCGATCCCGGTCCACGAGGCTCCCAGAGAGGGGGGAGGGGCGGCCCACGGCGGGAAACCATGGCTCTTCGGACTCTCTCAGCCAGTGGGAAACTCCCGCACAGAGGACTCAGAGAAGCCACAGGGCTACCATCAACATCTGAGCACCCCAGAGAGCAGATAAAGAGGGGCAAACGAGAAGCCTCCCACGTCAGGGACCCAGAGGGCAAAAGAGAGAGCTCCCCCCTCCCCGCAACCCGGACTCTGCAGCTCAACCGACCAGATCTAGCGATCCGAGGCAGACCTGATCAAACAACTGGACCCGTGGATCGCAGCGGGAAAAAAAACAAAAAAAAACAAAAAAAAACTGCGGATCGCAGCAGAAAAACCTGGGCAGAGCGCAGGGGGCTTAGACTACACAGCCCTTTACCACCAGACAGTGGCGGCAGGTGGAAATTGCAACCAGAGACTTCCAGGATGAGGAAAAACAAAACCAACACAGGAACCACAATGCAAAAATATATGAAATCACCAGACCAGAAACAAAATGACAAGCACCCAGAAATCAACCCCGAAGACACAGAAATCCATAAACTAAATGACAGAGATTTCAAAATAGCTATCATAAAAACACTCAACGAAACACGAAACAACACAGACAAACAAGTCAATGAGATTAGGAGTTTCTTCACAAAAGAGATTGAAATCATAAAGAAAAACCAATCAGTGCTGATGGAGATGAAGAACACAATGGAGGAGATAAAGGAGAATCTGGAATCTTTAAAGAACAGAGCTGACAATATGGAGGAAAGAATTAGTACTTTAGAGGATAGGAATACAGATATACTCCAGATGGAAGAGGAGAGAGAACTAAGACTAAAAAGAAATGAAGAAAGACTCTGAGAAATATCTGACTCTATTAGAAAATGTAACATAAGAATTATAGGTATTCCTGAGGGAGAGGAGAGGGAAAGAGGAACAGAGAGCCTATTCAAGGAAATAATAGCTGAGAATTTCCCAAATCTGGGGAAGGAGCAGGAAATACCAGTAAGCGAAGCCAACAGGACGCCTATATATATTAACAGACAAAGGACTTCACCACGACACCTAGTGGTAAGGCTAGCCAGGGTCAACGACAAAGAAACAATATTAAGGGCAGCTAGACACAAACAAAAAATAACGTACAAAGGAACTCCCATCAGGCTCTCAGCGGATTTCTCAACAGAAACTTTTCAGGCTAGAAGAGACTGGAATGATATATTCAAAATACTGAAAGACAAAAACTTTCAGCCAAGAATACTCTATCCAGCAAAAATATCCTTCAAATATGATGGAGAAATAGTAACTCTCCCAGATAAACAAAAGCTAAGGGAGTTCATGGCCATGAGACCCCCACTACAAGAAATACTCAAGAAGGCCCTCAGGCCTGAAAAAAAGAAGAGAAAGGGAACACAAAGCTTGGAGGAAGGAGAAAAGTAGGTAGACAAAATCAGAGAAATAGTAGATCTTTACTGGAATAGGTTAGCAACCACTTAAATACTAAACTCAAAGATCAAAGGAAGAAATTCACCAAAAATAAATTTAACCTCATCACTGTAAACACACAGCCACAACACAAGATAGAATAAGGTATAACAAGGACAACTTAGAAGAGGAAGAGGAAAGTGACTGAATTGACTTAGTATAAGGAAATAGGAGGCTATCAGATAATGGACTATCTCATACACAAGATTTTTTTGCCCAAACCTCAAGGTAACCACTAAACAAATAATCAAAGCAAAACCACATATGATAAACAAAGAGAAAACTAGAAGAATCATAAGACAGAACAACCAAACTGAATTGGCAGTCCAAAACAAATGGGACAAGAAACAAAGGAAATGCAAAAGAACCAGAAAATAAGTGACAAAACAGCAACATTAAGCCCTCATATATCAATAATTACCTTAAGTGTAAATGGATTGAACTCTCCAATCAAAAGATACAGAGTGGCAGGATGGATTAAAAAGCAAGACCCAACAATATGCTGCCTTCAGGAAACACATCTTAGCACTAAAGACAAGCACAGGCTCAGAGTGAAAGGATGGAAGACAATACTCCAAGCTAATGGAAAACAAAAGAAAGCAGGTGTTGCCATACTCACATCAGACAAAGTAGACTTCGAGATAAAACAGGTTAAGAAAGACAAAGAAGGGAAATATATAATGATAAAAAGGACACTCCATCAAGAAGACATATCACTTATAAATATATATGCACCCAACATAGGAGCACCAATGTACATAAAGCAACTATTAACAAACCTAAAAGGAGAAATCAACAACAACACAATAATAGTAGGGGATCTTAACACCCCACATACAGCAATGGATAGATCATCCAGACAAAAAGTTAATAAAGAAATATTAGACTTAAATGAAAAACTGGACGAGATGGACCTAGTAGACATATACAGAGCACTCCATCCAAAAACAGCTGACTACACATTCTTCTCAAGCGCGCATGGAACATTCTCTAGGATAGACCATATGTTGGGAAACAAAGCAAGCCTCAATAAATTTAAGAAGATTGAAATCATAACAAGCATCTTTTCAGACCATAAGGCTATGAAACTGGAAATGAACCATGAAAAAAAAACTGGGAAAGTGACAAAAATGTGGAGATTAAACAACATGCTACTGAACAACCCCCAATGGATCATTGATGAAATTAAAGGAAAAATCAAAAACTATCTGGAAACAAACGAAAATGATAACATGCCATATCAAACCATATGGGATGCAGCAAAAGCGGTCCTGAGAGGGAAACTCATAGCGATACAAGCCCACCTTAACAAACAAGAAAAAGCCCTAATAAGCAACCTTAAATTACACCTAACAGAACTAGAAAAAGAAGAACAAACAAAGCCCAAAGCCAGCAGAAGGAGAGAAATAATAAAAATCAGAGCAGAAATAAATGATATTGAGACCAAAAAAACAGTAGAAAGGATTAATGAAACAAAGAGTTGGTTCTTCGAGAAGATAAACAAAATAGACAAACCCTTAGCCAGGCTAACTAAGAAAAAAAGAGAAAAGGCTCAAGTAAATAAAATTAGAAATGAAAGAGGAGAAATTACAACGGATACCATGGAAATACAGAGGATTATAAGAGAATACTATGAGAAATTATATGCCAACAAATTGGACAATCTAGAAGAAATGGATAAATTCTTAGACTTATACAACCTCCCAAAATTGAACCAAGAAGAAATGGAGAATCTGAATAGACCAATCACAAGTAAAGAGATTGAAATAGTAATCAAAAACCTCCCAAAAAATAAAAGTCCAGGACCAGATGGCTTCTCCAGTGAATTTTACCAAACATTCAAAGAAGATTTAATACCCATCCTCCTCAAACTATTCCAAAAAATAGAGGAAGATGGAACACTTCCTGAATCATTTTACGAGGCCAACATCACCCTGATACCGAAACCAGACAAAGACAATACAAAGAAAGAAAATTACAGGCCAATATCGCTGATGAACATTGATGCAAAAATCCTCAACAAAATATTGGCAAACCGAATACAACAATATATTAAAAAGATCATACACCATGATCAAGTGGGATTTATACCAGAGACGCAGGGATGGTTCAACATCCGCAAATCAATCAACGTGATACATCACATCAACAAAACAAAGAATAAAAACCACATGATCATCTCAATAGACGCAGAGAAGGCATTTGACAAGATACAACATCCATTTATGATAAAAACTCTCAATAAATTGGGAATAGAAGGAAAGTACCTCAACATAATAAAGGCCATATATGACAAACCCACAGCTAACATCATACTCAACGGGGAAAGACTGAAAGCCATTCCTCTGAGAACAGGAACGAGGCAGGGCTGCCCACTCTCACCACTCCTGTTCAACATAGTACTGGAGGTTTTGGCCAGAGCAATTAGGCAAGAAAAAGGAATAAAAGGAATCCAAATAGGTAACGAAGAAGTGAAACTCTCACTATTTGCAGATGACATGATTGTATATATAGAAAACCCTAAAGAATCTGTTGGAAAACTGTTAGAAACAATCAACAACTACAGCAAAGTTGCAGGGTACAAAATCAATCTACAAAAATCAGTTGCATTTCTATATGCTAATAATGAACTAACAGAAAGAGAGCTCAAAAAGATAATACCATTTACAATTGCATCAAAAAGAATAAAATACCTAGGAATAAATCTTACCAAGGAGGTGAAGGACCTATACAATGAGAACTACAAGACATTATTGAGGGAAATCTACGATGACATAAATAAATGGAAAGAAATCCCATGCACGTGGATTGGAAGAATAAACATAGTTAAAATGTCTATATTACCTAAAGCAATCTACAGATTCAATGCAATCCCAATCAGAATCCCAATGACATTCTTCACAGAAATAGAAAAAAGAATACTAAAATTTATATGGGGCAACAAAAGACCCCGAATAGCTAAAGAAATCCTAAAGAAAAAGAACAAAGCAGGAGGCATCACAATTCCTGACTTCAAAACATACTACAAAGCAATAGTAATCAAAACAGCATGGTACTGGTACAAAAACAGACACACAGATCAATGGAACAGAATTGAAAGCCCAGAAATAAAACCACACATATACGGACAGCTAATTTTCGACAAAGGTGCTAAGGACATGCAATGGAGAAAGGAAAGTCTCTTCAATAAATGGTGTTGGGAAAACTGGACATCCACATGCAAAAGAATGAAAGTGGACCATGTGCTATCGCCATACACAAAAATTAACTCAAAATGGATCAAAGACCTGAAGGTGAGACCTGAAACTATAAAACTCATAGAAGAAAATATAGGCAACACACTATTTGACATTGGGTTTAAAGGAATCTTTTCGGATGACATGCCTACCCAGACTAGGGAAACTAAAGAAAAAATAAACAAGTGGGACTTTATCAGACTAAAGAGCTTTTATAAGACAAATGAAATCAGAATCAAGATGAACAAACAACCAACCAGCTGGGAGAGAATATTTGCAAAACATACATCTGACAAGGGGTTGATCTCCATAATATATAAAGAACTCACACAATTGAACAACAAAAAAACAAACAACCCGATCAAAAAATGGGCAGAGGAAATGAACAGACACTTCTCCAAGGAAGATATACAGATGGCCAATAGGCACATGAAAAGATGCTCAACATCACTAATCATCAGGGAAATGCAAATCAAAACAACACTAAGATACCACCTCACGCCCGTTAGAATGGCTATAATCACCAAGACAAAAAACAACAAATGTTGGAGAGGATGTGGAGAAACAGGAACCCTCATACACAGCTGGTGGGAATGCAAATTGGTGCAGCCTCTATGGAAAACGGTATGGAGATTCCTCAAAGAATTAAAAATAGAGATGCCCTATGATCCAGCCATCCCACTACTGGGAATCTATCCAACGCACCTGAAATCAACAATCCAAAGAGGCTTATGCACCCCTATGTTCATTGCAGCATTATTCACCATAGCCAAGAAGTGGAAGCAACCTAAGTGTCCCTCGACTGACGACTGGATTAAGAAAATGTGGTATATATATACAATGGAATACTACTCAGCCATAAAAAAAGACAAAATCGTCCCATTTGCAACAACATGGATGGGCCTGGAGCGTATTATGTTAAGTGAAATAAGCCAGAAAGAGAAAGACAAACACTGTATGATCTCACTCATATGTGGAATATAAACCAACACATGGACAGAGAAAACTGGACTGTGGTTACCCGGGAAGTGGGGGTGGGGGGTGGGCACAAGGGGTTAAGGGAGTCATATATGGGGTGAAGGACAAACAAAAATGCACAACCCAAAATCTCACAATGTTAGAAACCATTAAAATATCAATAAAAATGTAAAAAAAAAAAAAAAAAAAAAAAAAAAAAAAAAAACTCTCAATAAAATGGGAATAGAAGGAAAGTACCTCAACATAATAAAGGCCATATATGACAAACCCACAGCCAACATCGTACTCAACGGGGAAAGACTGAAAGCCATTCCTCTGAGAACAGGAACGAGGCAGGGCTGCCCACTCTCACCACTCCTGTTCAACATAGTACTGGAGGTTTTGGCCAGAGCAATTAGGCAAGAAAAAGGAATAAAAGGAATCCAAATAGGTAACGAAGAAGTGAAACTCTCACTATTTGCAGATGACATGATTGTATATCTAGAAAGCCCTAAAGAATCTGTTGGAAAACTATTAGAAACAATCAACAACTACAGCAAAGTTGCAGGGTACAAAATCAATCTACAAAAATCAGTTGCATTTCTATATGCTAATAATGAACTAACAGACAGAGAGCTCAAAAAGATAATACCATTTACAATTGCATCAAAAAGAATAAAATACCTAGGAATAAATCTTACCAAGGAGGTGAAGGACCTATACAATGAGAACTACAAGACATTATTGAAAGAAATCCATGATGACATAAAGAAATGGAAAGATATCCCATGCACGTGGATTGGAAGAATAAACATAGTTAAAATGTCTATATTACCTAAAGCAATCTACAGATTCAATGCAATCCCAATCAGAATCCCAATGACATTCTTCACAGAAATAGAAAAAAGAATACTAAAATTTATATGGGGCAACAAAAGACCCCGAATAGCTAAAGAAATCCTAAAGAAAAAGAACAAAGCAGGAGGCATCACAATCCCTGACTTCAAAACATACTACAAAGCAATAGTAATCAAAACAGCATGGTACTGGTACAAAAACAGACACACAGATCAATGGAACAGAATTGAAAGCCCAGAAATAAAACCACACATATACGGACAGCTAATTTTCGACAAAGGTGCTAAGAACATGCAATGGAGAAAGGAAAGTCTCTTCAATAAATGGTGTTGGGAAAACTGGACAGCCACATGCAAAAGAATGAAAGTGGACCATGTGCTATCGCCACTCACAAAAATTAACTCAAAATGGATCAAAGACCTGAAGGTGAGACCTGAAACTGTAAAACTCATAGAAGAAAATATAGGCAACACACTATTTGACATTGGTTTTAAAGGAATCTTTTCGGATGACATGCCTACCCAGACTAGGGAAACTAAAGAAAAAATAAACAAGTGGGACTTTATCAGATTAAAGAGCTTTTATAAGACAAATGAAACCAGAATCAAGATGAACAGACAACCAACCAGCTGGGAGAGAATATTTGCAAAACATACATCAGACAAGGGGTTGATCTCCATAATATATAAAGAACTCACATAATTAAACAACAACAACAAAAAACAACCCGATCAAAAAATGGGCAGAGGAAATGAACAGACACTTCTCCAAGGAAGATATACAGATGGTCAATAGGCACATGAAAAGATGCTCAACATCACTAATCATCAGGGAAATGCAAATCAAAACAACACTAAGATACCACCTCACGCCCGTTAGAATGGCTATAATCACCAAGACAAAAAACAACAAATGTTGGAGAGGATGTGGAGAAACAGGAACCCTCATACACAGCTGGTGGGAATGCAAATTGGTGCAGCCTCTATGGAAAACGGTATGGAGATTCCTCAAAGAATTAAAAATAGAGATGCCCTATGATCCAGCCATCCCACTACTGGGAATCTATCCAACGCACCTGAAATCAACAATCCAAAGAGGCTTATGCACCCCTATGTTCATTGCAGCATTATTCACCATAGCCAAGAAGTGGAAGCAACCTAAGTGTCCCTCGACTGACGATTGGATTAAGAAAATGTGGTATATATATACAATGGAATACTACTCAGCCATAAAAAAAGACAAAATCGTCCCATTTGCAACAACATGGATGGGCCTGGAGCGTATTATGTTAAGTGAAATAAGCCAGAAAGAGAAAGACAAACACTGTACGATCTCACTCATATGTGGAACATAAACCAACACATGGACCAAGAAAACTGGACTGTGGTTACCAGGGGCAGTGAGGGTGGGGGTGGGGGGTGGGGGGTGAGGAGTGGGCACAAGGGGTGAAGGGAGTCATATATATGGTGATGGACAAACAAAAATGTACAACCCAAAATTTCACAATGTTAGAAACCATTAAAACATCAATAAAAAAAAAAGAGTTGTGGAATAAGTTGGGGATCCAGAATTTGAACCTCCATGCACGTTCTCAATCACAATGAATGGGGAACTGAAAGCGAGGAGCAGGGAAGGAATCTGTTTCTACCACCATCAGAAAGAGCCTAAGTTGGGGTGGGATCAGATGGAGGGCTTTCTATTGGGACCTGGGAGATTCAGCAGGACTGTATCTGGTGGGACTAAAAAGAGAATTAAAATTTCTTGGGTAGAGCCAGAGAGAGAAAACAGGAAAATTGAATTTTTCTCTGTGAAGTTAGCTAGCATTTTGCACGTCTTTCTAATTTATGAAGCACTTTTACGTATGTTATCTCATGTGGTCCTTGTGACAGCCCTGTGAATTTTTGTATTACTCCTATTTGTAATACAAATATTACTATTTGAAAAATGAAAAAAAAATAGAGAGATTATAACTGACTTTCCCATGATGGCAAGTGGGAAGGTTATGAAGACCAAGAAACCATTCATTCATTTACTCAATAAATATTTATTGAGAACCTACTATGTACCATGCACTGTTTTAGGTGCTAGGGATACAGCAGTGAAGGAGACAGACAAAACTCTTTGTCCTCATGGAACTTATAAGATAAATAAACTATGATTTATTTTTTTTCAATTACCCTCTGTCAAGTAATAGATATTGGTTTGGGTTTTCAACCTTGGCTGTGTTTTAGAATCATCTGGCATACTTTGAAAAAACAATGATGCCTGGGCCCCACTCCAGACCAATTAAATCAGAATCTCTGGGAGTGAATCCCAGGCATTGGTGTGTGTGTGTCTGTGCGTGTGTGTATTAAACCTGCTCCAGAAGGTTTTAGTGTGCAGTCAAGCTTGAGAAGCATTGGTTTTGAGCAGTGGTTCTCAACCTTGGCTGCTCATTAGAATCACCTTGGAAACTTAAAAATGTATATACTAATGTCTGGGCTTCACCTCTGAGATGAATTAAATTAGAATCCCAGTGGTTGTGTCCAGATATTTGTATTTTTAAATGTGCTTCCTCAAATGGTGCCACTGAGTTCAGGGTGAGGGGTTTGCATGAAGCACTTGAGACAAAGAACAACTTGGTCCTATGGTTTCAGACAATACACCTCACCTCTCAAGCATATGGACCATTTGTCTTTCATTCTTGCAGCAAATATTTATTGGACACCTGCTCTATCCCTGGCGAGTCCCTTCCCTTTCTTGGGTCCTGATTCCTCCCTCTATATAGTGACAGACATGGACATCTCTAAGGCTTATTGCAGCTCAGCCTATAATTTTACAAGGGAGATTGGGCTAGGAATGTTAATGAGTCAGAGGACCCACTCTTGGAGACCCAGGTTAAATTGTATGTCCTCTTGACAGTAGTGTATGTTGCATTTGAGATATAAAATTTATGAAAATCCAAAAACGTGAGGGCAAGTCTTTTTCTCACGTTAAGCAATCTGTCCACAAGGAGCAGATGGACTCTGCTTCCTTTGTCTCGTTCACCATCTTGCTGACCACCAGGTGGGCAACATAGATGGGCATACAAGGGCAGGACCAGAGAAGAGGACTCAATGGGGTTAGACTGTGAAAGTCAACCGGAGGGAAGAGGAAACAAAAATGTGTGCCTTGCAGCTCAAAAGCACCTGGGGGCAGCAGAAAGCGAGCTATAGAGGAAGGCAGCCTACTGCTTGCCCTAGTTCTCTTTGTACCTATAATTGGTCTGCACTGGCGGAGGAAAGATGATAATGCTAGCTGTTGAGAGGTAGCATAGTTAGCATAGTGGTTAAGTGCATGGACCCTGAGACCACTCTCCCTGGGTTTGAATCCTGACTCTGCCATTTGCTTTCTTCATGACCCTGGACAAGTAGCCTGACATCTCTTTGCATTAGTTTCCCTATCTGTAAATTGGGGATCATTGTAATAATACCTACTTCATAGGCATATCATGAAGATTACAAGCTTTGCATACAGTAAATATTTTTACACAAAAATTACAAGTAATGATTTTGAGTAAGTGTCCAGCACTCCACTTGTATTTCCTCCCTAATCTTTACTTTACACAAAGTAGGCACTGTTTTCCCAGTTTTATAGATGAAGAAATCATGGCACAGAGATGTTTTCATTTGCGGAAAATGACCTAGTGAGTAAGGCACAGAGCCAGGCTTTGACCCCAGAAGGATTGATTCCTTAGTGCCCACTCAACCACTGAGTATGGACTATACTGAGTAATGACACAAGCCACTATCTTCATCTTGATGCCCACTGATAAAGGGACTGAGTTGGGCCCTGGGAATGCTGAAAAGGATGAAACCTGGGTCCTGCCTAGAGGAGTTTACACTGTAGTTAGAGAAAGCAGACATATGTATAAGAATATTGCAATAAAAGGTGCATCATGGGGGCTGGCCCCGTGGCCAAGTGGCTAAAGTTCTGCGTGCTCCACTTCGGTGGCCCAGGTTCGCAGGTTCGGATCCTGGGTGCAGACCTGCACCACTCGTTAAGCCATGCTGTGGTGGCGACCTACATGCAAAGGTGGAGGAGGATTGGCACAAATGTTAGTTCAGGGCTAATCTTCCTCAAGCAAAAAAAAAAAAAAAGAGGAAGATTGGCAATGGATATTAACTCAGGGCGAGTCTTCCTCAGGAAAAAAAAATGTGTCATGCCTTGTGCCAAGTAAGTTCAGAGAGTAGCCAGTGACAGCTTTGTCATGATGTCTGGCTTTGTATTGGGTCATTTACAGACATGAGGGTGGGTGTTCTGGACAGAGGGAGCTGTAGGAGCAAAGGCAATGGGTTAAGGCTGTGGATGGCATTTTTGGGGTTGGGGAAAGTACCTTTACCCCTCTATCATATTGTAGGGAATCCTTGGGAGTCCCCTCAAACTCAGTGCCAAGGTCAGGGGGTGCCTAATGCTACTGGGCCTCTTTCTGGGGATGTCATGGAAGCAGATAGTGCAGAAGCGCAAAGTCAGGCTGTTATAGCTAGACAGGCCATAAGAAGACCATCCAGTCCAAACCCTTCACAGCACAGATGGGGAAGCTAAGGCCCAGAAAGGTGAAAGGATCAGCCCCAGCAAGCCAGCAGCAAACTGTGGTATGCTTTGTCAGGCCAATATTTCTGCCATGCAGTGATGCATAAGAGATCCTGGGTCATTTACAGGAGATATCATTCAGTAGCACCCAAGTCTACTCCTCTAGTATGCAGAAGTCATCTTAAGAACTTGCTTCCAAGTTTTTCTGCTTCATTTAACTTCCTGTACTGTCATAGATTAGGACTTGAACACAAGGCTTGGCACACCTACCATGGAGGCAACTCACGGCGAGTTGAGAGGAAGACATGGGAGGGACCTAATGTGAGAGTCACCCCCTAGGATGTTGGAGTTCTTAATCTTTTTCAGAATATTGTTTTTAATTGCATTAGATAAAATAGACTTACAAAGGGAAACAACTGTACTGAAATACAGTTATCAAAATATTTTTTAAAAATTGTGATATGGTAATAAATGTGCTTCTTTGCTAACACATTTTAAATTACAAGATCTAACAGTGGGTCTAATAATTACTGTAATTTTGAATGAGTGTAAGTAATTTCAAGATGCCTGCAACAACTGCCATATGATATGCAAATCTCTGTGATGTCTGTTACTGATAAAGTTACAGGTACTGCTGACACTTCTGTGGTTTGCTGCCTACACTCTTCATTTCCATTACAGGTTAGTGGAAATAAAGAGGTAAATTTTTTCATAGGCCTCCTGAACTCTCTTCATCTAACTCTTGGGGATCTGTGGACCCCAGGTTAAGAATCCCTGCCGTATGGCAAAGTAGATGCTGGAGAACCAACCCAATGTGGGATCTTAATCCTGGAATTGACTCAGAAGAGGGACTTGATTGGCCCTGAAACTGCATTCAAGATTGTACGTGTGTGTGGCACATGTGTGGGTGGTTGTTATTAGTGCTAATCCCCAAATAGTTCTGGCTCTCCTCCTTCTAAGTACATGACAGGACTGCTCCTCCTCACCTGCTTGCAGTTTGGTGTGGCCATGTGACTTGCTTGGGCCAGTGAAATATGTCACTCTCCTGCTCCAAAGCCTCTTGTGGCTCCTCATCATACTCAGAATAGATTCCACATTCCTTACCATGATCTGCAAGGCTATCTGTCCTGCCAACCTGTCTGACCTCAGCTCCTGCCACTTTTACCCTGGCCTGCTTCAGCTGCGCTAGCCTTATTTCTGTTCCTCACCAAGCTCATTCATGCCTCAGGATCCTTGCACAAGCTGTTCCTTCTGGCTGGAACACTCATCCCCCAAATCTTAGTATGACCGTCTTATTCTTGACTTTCAGAACTCACCTTTCATGTTAACACCTTTTTAAAACAGCAGCTTTATTGAGACATAATTCACATACCATACAATTCCCCCATTTAAAGTGTACAATTCAGTGGCTTTTAGTATATTCATGGAGTTGTACACCTACCACTACAATCAATTTTAGAACATTTTCATTACCCCAAAAGGAAACCCTGCTCCCCTTAGCTGTCACCTCCCAATTCCCCATCCCCCCAACCAGCCCCTGGTAACCACTAATTTACTTTCTGTTTCTATAGATTTGCCTATTCTGGACATTTCATATAAATGGAATCATACAATATGTGGCCTTTTGTGTCTTGCTTCTTTCACTTAGCATGATGTTTTCAAGGCTCATCCGTATTGTAGCATGTACCAGTGCTTCATTCTATTGTATGGCTATATCACAGTTTGTTTATCCACTCACACATTGAAGGACATTTGGGTTGTTTCTATCTTTTGGCTATTACAAATAATGTTGCTATGCACGTTCATGCTCAACAATTTACATAAACGTGTGTTTTCATTTCTCTTGGGTATAAACCTAAGAGTAGAATTGCTGGGTCATATGGTAACTCTATGTTTAGCCTTTTGAAGAACTACTAGACTGTTTTTCACAGAGGAGGCACCATTTTACATTCCCACTAGCACTGTCTGAGGGTTCCAGTGTCTCTACATCCTTGTTATTTTCCATGTTTTTTTTATTGTAGCCATCCTAGTGGGTGTGAAGTGATATCTGATTGTGGTTTTGATTTGCATTTCTCTAATGACTAATGATGTTGAGGTTCTTTTCATGTGCTTAGTGGCCATTGTATATCTTTTTGGAAGAATGTCTATTCAAGTCTTTTACCCATTTTTGAATTGGATTGTTTGTTATTTTGTTGTAGAGTTATAGTTCTTTATGTATTTTGGATAATCCCTTGTCAGACACACAATTCGTAAATATTTTCTCCCATCCTGTGGGTTGCTTTTTCATTTTCTTGATAGTGTCCTTTGATGCACAAAAGTTTTAAATTTTGATGACTTCCAGTTTATCTGTTTTTTATTTGGTTGCTCATCCTTTTGGTGTCATTTATAAGAAACCGTTGTCTAATCCAAAGACACTCAGATTTACATCTATGTTTCCTTCTAAAGGTTTTATAGTTGAGTTCTTACATTTAGGTCTTTGATCCATTTTGAGTTATTTTTTGTATATTGTGTGAGGTAATGGTCCAATTTCATTCTTTGGCATGTGGATATTCAGTTGTCTCAGCATCTTTTGTTGAAGAGATTATTCTTTCCATTGAGTGGTATTGGTACCCTTGTCAAAAATCAATTGACCATAGATGTATGGATTTATTTCTGAACTCTCAATTCTATTCCATTGATCTGTATGTGTGTCCTTATGCCAGCACCACACTGTTTTGATTACTATACCTTTGTAGTAAGTTCTGAAATTGGGAAATGTTATTCCTCCAACTTTGTTTTTCATTTTCAAGATTGTTTTGGCTATTCTGAGTCCCTTGGATTTCCACATGAATTTTAATATCAGTTTGTCCATTTCTGCAACACTGATTTATTTTTATACACCTCTTTATTATTTATCAAGGATAGCCACATTATTTATTCATTCAACAAATATTGATCAAGCACCTACCATGTACCAGGTACTGTGTCAGGTGCTTAGGGACACCATGGTGAGCAAAGATAGCCATTGCTCTTGCCTTCAGGAAGCTAAGAATCTAGTGGGAGAGGCAGACATTAATCAAATTATCACCAAAATAAATTTAAAATGAGTAATAGAAAGAATTAACCTAGTATCAGGAGATCAAAGAAGCCTTTCCTGGAGGAGTCAACAATTAAGAAGGTGCCTAGAGCTGGAGGGGGTTTGGGAAGAGTATTCCGGGCAGTGAGAACACCACTTGCAAAGGCTCTATGGCAGGAGGTAGCACAGTGCATTCAAGGAACAGCAAGGAGGTGGGTGTGGTGAAAGACAAGGGAACAAGAGAAAGAACAGCACTAAATGAGGGAGAGCTGCGTGAGGGTGACCAATCCCATGGGGCCTTGTGGACTATGGAAGAAGTCCTAAGATTTTATCCTAAGAACAACAGGAAGCCACTGAAGCAGAGAAGTAACGTGATCTGATTTTGATTTCAAAACACTCACTCTGGCTGCCATGCAGAGAATGGACTGGAGGGGGATGGGCAAGAGCAGAGCCAGTTAGGAGAGTATTACTATACTCTGAGAGAGAAATGACATTGACTTTGACGAGGGTGATGATGGAAACTCTGGAGGGGAAGTGGACAGATTCACAGATGCAAAAGAAATTGAGGAGGTTTTAGAGACAGCCTTCAGTTAGGGAGGTGACAGGGTTTCTGGCATAGGTGACAATGTTGGGGGGCTAGTTTTCACCAAGATAAAGAACACTGGACTGTGGGCAGATTCGAGGAGGGGGGAGTCAGTGTTATGGTGTTTGAGGTGCCTTGCAGACGTCATTAAGTTATTTGATCCTCACTACAAATCATCCCTCTAAGGAAGGTATAAAACTCTTGTCCTCAGTTTGAAGATGAGGAAGCTAAGTACCGGAGAGGTTATCATGACTTGCCCAGTGATAGACAGCCAGTAAATGGCAAAGCCAGACCAGAATCTCATTATTCTAAGAACAACCCGCATGCTCTTTCTTTTCTATGACACCACAGCTGACTCTCTAGAAAGGTCCGTCAAAAATAGTTTCAAATAATCAGAGAAAATCAATGCTAAGACTTCTCCCCCACACACCAAGTGTTTCCCAAACCTGAAAGCCTACACTCCCAGGGAAGCCTTAGCCTCCTTTCTACAAACTTTCATCTGCACATAGAGCTGCACTGCCTCTCCTCCCAGTGAGGGTCACCTTGTCCAAAAGGCTTCCTGTTTCTCTGCTGTCATATACTGGTCCCAGAGGTGTCCAGTGTACTCTGTGGTTATAGACAAGGGTCACTTGTCAGTGGTCAATGTATGGAAAGCTGAAATGCTGACACATTGAGCCAGAAGATGGATGACTGAAAAATTAACAATGGATGACAAGTCAAGTGTACTCAGTTTTTTTTCATGTTAAGTGGAGGAGTGTGAGAAGAAGGAATTGAACCGGTAGGTGGCAGGAAATGGGGCAGAATGAGAAACTAGGGGAAAGTAAAATAAATACATAAATTCAAGGAGTAGGAGGAAGAGAAAATAAAGCAGTTAAAGGCATAGGTTGGGGAGGAGTCATCCTATTTTCAAATAAGGGCTCTGACATTTACTAGCTGTATGATCTTAGACAAGTTACATAATATCTCTAAGTGAAGATAAAATAGTATTAACTTTATGGGGTTTATGTAAGGATTATGGAGAGAGTCTGCATGTAACATACTTGTCACGGTGCCTGTCACGTGAAAAGCACTAAATAACTGTCAGCTGTTACTCTGATCGTACAAGCCCCTTCTCATTTCTCCTGCCTCTGCTCCCAGGTAGGTTCACTGGGGCCAGCTTGGTTCCCCATACCAGCCACTGAGCCAATCCTGGCTGAGGCAGGAAATATCCCATCAGCTTCAGCAGACCCAGGAGCTGGAGAACCTGTGACAACAGCTGTGGTCCTGCATCGGTCCCTGAGTCTTCTTGCTACCCATATGATCTGAAATCAAGCACCTCAAGGAGCAACTCTTAGAGATCCATGTTGCCTCTAAGTTGTTTCCTCTTCCCTTCCTCTCCTTCCCCCTACCCTCACCCTCCACCATGTTGATTCCTACTCCCAAATTCTATGCAGTCTCCTTGCTTTGTACTCTAGTTCTCCTCAAAGACCAAAGTCCTGTCCTCTATCCTGGTCTAAGTACAGATTGCTTGACGGCTGACCAGTCTGCCTGCTTGACTTACTTCATCAATGTTATGCCCCTGCCTGAGGTGTACATAACAGGCCTGTTCAGGGTACCCTCTGAGCATTGTGCCTCACTTAGCCAGCTCCCCTCTCCCTAGAACAGTGGTTAAGAGAATCCTTTGGGGTCCCGGATTTCTTTAAGAATCAACTGAAGCCATAATGCCTGCCTCAGAAATATGTATCAGTCAGGATAGACTAACATGCTGCAGTAACAGATGGTATCAAATGCTCACTTGGGGGAACTGTCCAAGGTGGATCCAGGGGAGAGGGCTCTGTTCATATAGTCACTCAGTGATCCAGGCTGGTGGAGGTTCCACTGTGAACACATGCTTCCATAATCGCTGTGACAGGAAAAAGGGCATATGATCTGATTTATGTTTTTAAAAGATCCCCCTGACTGCTATAGAGAATGGACTGTGGGGCAGCAAAAGTGGAAGCAGGGAGACCATTGAGGAGGCTTCATTCAGGTCAGAGGTGATGATGACTTGAACCACACTGATGGCAGTGGAGGTGGGGAGAAATGGAGGGATTTGGAGTATATTTTGGAGGAAAGCAGACAAGATTTTCTGATAGATTGTATGTGGAGAGTAAGGAGAATAAGAGAGTCGAGGATGACTGCTGGGTTTTGGGCTTGAACATGTGGGTGGGTGGTGTCCATCCTCAACTGACATTGAAACCACAGAATCCTTGGATTTGTCAAGACATGCCTCAGTGACAACTGAAAGGAGCCTCAGTTTGGGGTTCTTTTAGGGTACCCCTCCAGCTGTGTTGTAAAGACTGAACTGGCAGGATGTTTTTTGTTTTTCAGGAGAGCTCTTTGATAGTGGACGCACATGCCTACACACATATGCACACTCACATGTTCACAAACACACACCACCGTGGCAGTTCTTTCTGGACCTCCCACAGCAGTAGTCTGTGGGTCCTTCAGGGTCTCTAACATGTCCTTGTCAATATTTTTGTTTCTGATAGGAATGAACGTTTTGCTAATGATTTTTAGTTAAAAAACAATTACAACAGCTGCACCCTCTCGGGGACTCCTCCTAGGTAGTAGCCCTCTTCTATTTTGCTCCTGGGAGGAAGTCAGCAGCAACGAGTGACCTAGGTGGTCTGAAGGACATTTTACCCTGTCAAAGTAATCCCTAGCCTTGGGAAATGTGAAAACCGTAGCGGCAGCACATTTATTAAACCAAATGTACACGGTCCAAAGTAGCAGTCTGTGGCTAACGATAATTGCTAACTCAATGCACAGCCTGTTGCCTGGGCAGCTCATTAGAGGGGGAGGGAGTTGTGGAAAACTGGAAATAAAATGAATGAGTCTTGGCCACTGACTGGTTCCAGGCAGAGTCAGTTCTCACTGAGGTACACTTCATAGCTCAGTGTTTCCAGGGCCTCGGGGAGGGAATTTTCAGCAGTGGTGCAAACAGGTACTAATGGGCTCAATTCAGATGCTGATTGCCACACTTTTTGTCAGAAAAGGCCAACAAGGCAATCTTTCAGGCTGTGTACTTGAGGCTAAGTGAAACAAAAGGAGGGCCTGAGGCAGGGAGGGGTGAGCCTTAGCCTTACAGCCTCGACTGGGAAGCAGCCTCTTTGCTGAGAAAAGCCTAGGGGATTTGTGAGAGGCCAGAGGATTCTCATAAGTGGGAACTAGGGTTCTGCAGAGGGGAGTGAGTCTCCTTCCTGCCTGGGAAAAGGAAAAATGTGTGAGGGTACCTCTCTTCCTTCCCACCACCATTGTCTGTGTCCCTCCTAAAAAGCCACGTGTCACTACAAGTGTTTTAAAGAGGTTAAGGTATTGTGGTTACATACAGCGTGTATGAGGTAGACATCATTCCCCCATTTTACAGAGGGGAAAAATGGAGACAGAGGAAGAAAAACAGAGAGAGGAGGTGATTTGCCTGAGGCCACTTAGCTACTGAGTGGCTGAGCTGGGATTTGAATCCACTTGTCAAGCTCTTGGGCTTGATTACACAATGCTTCCTTCTGGCCACCATGAGAGGCATGCTGTGCTCCCAAAGCCTAGAGATGGGAGTAGGAGGCCTGGCTCCCTCCCTGCTCTGTGACCACCTCTCAGTCAACCTGGAGCCTAGGTGACCTTCAGTTCTTTCCACCCCTGGGAACCAACAGCTATCTGAATCCCTGGACCTGTTTCCTATCCAGAAACTTAGGTAGTGGATTAGCAGATGATCTCTAAGGGGCCTGCCAGCCTTGACATTCTATAGACCTGGAAGGAGCAAAGAGCCCAATAGTTTTCAGTGTGTGATCCTTTGAGCCTTAGGGAATCCCACAGAGATGTTTAAGGGGCCACTGTGAGCAGTTCTGGTCCTGTCTTATATATTGGAGATCTACAGGTGATTTTGCTTGCAAAAAGGTGTCGCTTCTAAAAGCAAATAAAAATAAGCAAAATAAAAATGTTAAAGCCCCTGAACTAGACAGTGAATGAGAGACAAGTTTGAACAAAGGTGTCTACTCGTAGTGATAGTGGTGATGGTGGTATGTGTCTGTGTAGTGGAGGGAGTTTGGCAAGGTGGAAGGAAAAAGAGGAAAGTAAAAACAATAGAAAAAAATACGTTTAGAGTTTTGGTACAAGTAAGTTGCTATTTTGAAAAGAGGAGAAACTAGAGACGTAAAAGGGAAATAACAGCTATTGAGGGCCTGCTGAGTCCCAGTGGTCTTCTGTCTGCGGTCTCACTCTTACAATGCATATGGCAACTCCTTGAGTTCTACGTATTATTATTCCTATTTTAAAGATGAAAACACTGAGGCTCAGAGAGACAAAATGACTCATCCAGGATCACATAGCAAGTAAATTATGTTACTGGGATTCAGACTCAGCTCTGACCTCAAAACCCATACCCTCTCCTGTTAGGTGCTCCCTCCCTAGAAGAGAGTCCAGGGGTTACAGGTGGATGGGCACCAAGGACACACAGCACCTTTGTTTGGTAACAAGCAGAGACCTGGAGAACTTGTAGAGAACCAGGAAGCAGAACTCATGTTCGTAGTGATTATGAGACTTGAGAGAGGGGAATGTAGCCAGGGATGGAGGACGAGGGGAAGAGAAATCAGCAGTTTCACAGGACCAGAGGGTCAGAGCTAGGCCAGGAAAGGCCTTCACTTGAGTCTGGACAAAAGGATTTAGAACCTCTTAGGACTTGTGTCCTTGACTGGATCAGTTTAGACTCTTGGGCTATGCTGTGTATTTTGGAATTGCTGGTTGCATCCCAAGATCATCGTACTTGTGCTAAAGTATTTTATCCTCAGTTATCAATTTAATAATGTTAACAAACATGCATGAACCCACCCCTCAAACCATGATCTAGAACATTGCTAATAACTTATATCTACCAATGTGCTAAGTATTTTTTGCGGTCGTTTTGATAAATAATTGTCTTTCTTTGCAGTGCTGTGGTTGTGGTTTCCCTTCCCTGATAATGATAAACCCCAAAGGGAAGATTTAGCTTATGTACCAGCCAAGAAGAGCTAGGTTGTGCTGTGGTAGCAGACAACCCAGGAATCTTAGTGGCTTTTAACAACAAAGGTTTATTCCTTGCTTTTGCTACATGTCTATGATGGGTTAGCTGGGGGCTCTGCTCCTTGTCTCCTTACCTCAAAACCCAGGTGGTCAGAGAAGCCACCATCTCAAAATTTGCTGGTTACCATGGCAAAGGGAAAGAGAGCTCTGTAGGGCCTCACACCGGCACTGAAATGTTTTAGCCTAGAAGTGACATATTTTACTTCTGTGCCATTGGCACAGTCAAATGGTCCCACTCAACCATAATGGGCCACAAGTGCTATCTTATCGTGTACCCAAAAGGCACAGAGTTGGGAATACTTGGAGAGCAGTGCAAGTGACCATCACAGTCCACTTGCCCATGGTGATATAACATGTGGACATGACCTGCTTCTATCTGAGAAAGTTCTGGAAGAAGGGGATTGCATGAGCAGGGTTGAGGAAGCCCACCTGAGTTGCACCCATGCCTGTTTTCCTTTAGATGATATTGTTAAGGCAACCTGCCCCATACTGCACCCATTTCCCAGCCAGACCCCCTTTCTCCTTGGAAGTTTCCATTCTACTCTACCCGTTTCCATCTGTTTGTGTTTCACGGGCTCAAAGCCCAACAGGACATTTGACCATAGAGTCTGACTGACATCTCACATGAGGTCTCACTTTGGCTTCTTCTCCTCCAACACATGATTTCTCAGATAATCAAGGAGCTGCTACTACCTCCTCTGGAGCAGCACTTGAGTTGACAGTGGTGGGACTGGATTTTGTGCACAGTAGTGAGAGGAGGAGAGATGGGCTTGGTGAGTCATCGTTGTTATTTCCGTTGCATTCCCATAGATCTCACAAGGCTATTAAAAGAGTCAGTAACTAAGACATAGCTAGACTCTAGTTCTAAAAGCCAAGTTATAACTGAAATTCATAATGAAAAGCAAGTCCAGGAAGTAGAGCGAGGGGAGGACACTGGCTCTTGGCCCTACTTCTGGTAAGGAAGGTCTGGCCTGATAGCCCAGGAAACGTGTCCTTGGCCTCTGAGCACAGGACCTGTGTCAGGCAGCTGGCCCCAGCTCTTGGCCCCCTGAGGTGCTTCCACAGACCTCTTAATGTGGCCTGGAGAAAGGAGAGGGAAGAGAGAGCGCTTTGGCATGGTTTATACATGCATGGCACTCACCAAACTGTGCCAGGCTTAGATGGGGTTCAGAGGTGAGCAAGATAGATAATATCCCTGGCCTCATGGAACGTATAGTCTAGTGGGGGAAGAAAATGATTAAACAAATAATATAGGGCACAAGATGTGCTCTGACAAGGATGAGTACATGGTAATAAAGAAATGGCACCTGAACTAGATTTGGGGAGTTAAGGTAGGCTTCCTAGAGAAGTAGTCCCTCATCTAAATAGAGAAGTAAAGCATAAGTAGATGTTAGCCAGGTGAAGGCAGGTGGGAAGGAAGAAAGTTACAGAAAGTTAGGAGATGGAGGGGAGTGGGAAAATGTGAGCCTAGAGAGGCAGGCAGAGAGTAGATCATGAAGGACCATGGATGCCATGTGGAGGGGCTGGGACATTATCCTGAGGGCAGTGGGGAGCTATGGAATGGTTTGCCATTTGGATCAGACTTACCTTTCAGAAACATCACTGTGGAAGCAGCATAGAAGATGGGTTGGGAAGGGGTGACATTGGAGGCTGGGAGTCCAGGTGAGAGGTGGTAGTGACCTGGTTAAAATAGTTGTAATGGGGCTGGAGAGAAATGAATGGATCTGAGGCATATTTAGAAGGTATACAGATCATCTGAGTAGAGAGATGTGGGCAATAAAGGAAAGTCAGGAGTCAAGGATGATGCCTAGGTTTCTGGCCTAGACAACTGGATAGCAGTGATAGAAATATAGTGTGATGGTTAATAGCAGTGGCTCTGAAGCCAAACTGTCTGAGTTTGAATCCAGATCTGCCACTGATTAGCTGTGTGACCTTGGACAAGTTCCTTAACCTTTCTGTGCTTCAGTTTCCTTACCTGTAAAATGAGGGTATTAATATTACCTTCTTTATAATGATTAAGTCAAATAATACATAAAGTGCTTTGAACCATGTCTGGAGCATGAGAAGTGTTCAATAAATGTTAGCTATTATTATAGGCAACAAGGAAGGGAAATAGGCTTCACAGGAATAATGATGAGTTCAGTTCTGGACATGCCACCTTTAGGATGTCTGTGGGACACTCAAGTGGAAATTGGCTGTATGAGTCTGTGGCTCAGGAGACATTTGGGCTAGAAATATATATTTGAGAGTCATCAGCTTATAGATATTGAAACCTTGGGAAATTGTGTAAGGATAATTCGTAGAGAGGAAAAGAAGGCCTAAGAGCAAGACCTGAGAAGCCTAAACATTTGTGCGTTGGACAGAGGTAAAAGAGCCCAATGAGGAAGCCGAGCAGCAGCTAGAGAGGCAGGAGAAAAGTCAGGGGATGGCACAGCATCACAGAAGCCAAGATGAGAGAATGTTTCAAGATGGAGGCAGAGACCGATGGTGGCAATGCTTCAGAGAGAGGCTGATATAAGAGAAGATCTGAGAAACAACAATGGGAGAGATTGTTGGTGACAATAGTTTCAGAGGAGTGGTAGAGCTGGATGTCAAACTATATTGCATTGAAAAGTGGGAATAAGGAAATGGAGATAGCAAGTGTAGACAGCTCTTTCTAGAAGTTTATCTGTGAAAGGGAAGTGAGAGCAGATGACTGAGGGTTATGGGGGAAGGGAGGGCATACTTCAAGGCTGATGGGGAGGATGCTGACAGTAGAGAGAGAGCGAGAGATGGGAGATACAGGTGAGAGAGGGAATAATTGAGGCTTGAGCTCCCTGAGATGGCGAGAGGAGATGGAATGCAGAGCAAAGGAGAGGAGGTCAGTCTCAGGCAGGAGGAGTCACGAGAGGAAAGGAGGAAAGTATGAATGTGGTGAGTGAGCTTGTAGATTTCCTTGTGGAATGTTACTGCCCGATGGCTTCTCTTTTTCTGTGAAATTGAGTGAGGGAGATGTGGCAAGACTAGAAGTTTGTGGATGATAGTGGAGGCCATGGTGTTCAGAGAGCCACTGGAGAGCATGGAAGAGAGACCCCAACAGGGACTCAAAGAAGGGTTGCCCGGCCATACTGAAGGCTCAGTGGAGGTAGAGGCCATGAATTTATAGTGCTTCCCATCTGCAAGTTTGGAGTGTTTTCTCCAAGCAGTGTTTAGCAGTCCTGGGGTAGGAGCAGAAAGCGTAGCTATTTGTCTTGATTTAAGACTTGGGGATTTGTGGGGTGGAGTCAAGATGGCGGCGTAGGCAGATTCTGAACTCACCTCCTCCCGTGGACACAGCCAATTTACAACTTCTCGTGGAAAAATTACCCCTGAGACAGAACTGAAAACTGGATAAGAGGAACTCCTGCAACAACGGACAATCCTAACTGGGGTAGAAGAGGCAGAGACTCCCTTCCGGAGAGGAAAAACGCCGCCTTCACAAACCGCCAGCTTCACGGCCGCCAGGAGCAGCTCACAGGTACACACCCTCCCTGGAGGCGCGGGGTCCTGAGCCGGGGAGCGCCCCCGCTGTGGGCATTTTGTGGACACAGCACAATCGACACCAGCGGCATAATATCTGACTTTGCCTGCTACTAAAACATTGGGGAGCACCCCCAGAAAACCCGGTTCACAAAGAAACTAAAACTGGCTCTTAAAGGGCCCGCGCACAAACTCACCCGTTCCAGAAAGCATCCTAAAATCACCAGAAAGAAAGGTGCACAGTGCTTTGGTGACAACAGACTCACCTAATAGGCCCTGAGTGCATCTCGGCGAGGGGTGAGACCTCTCCAGGGACTGGGACATTGGCGGCAGCCATTGTTGTGGCCTGGTGTGAGCGTGCTGACACAGACGCCATTGGAGTTCTCCCTGAGGCCAGCTAGCCCAGGGTCTGCTCCACCCACTAGAGCACCAATTTAATCCAGCTCAGCCAGGGCAGGCAGCCCACCCTAGAGACTGGCCCCACCCAACAACAAGCCCTCAGGCAACGTGTGGGCCTGCATAGATTGGTGACTGGATTCTCTGCAGCCTGGCAACTGAGCCGACTTTAGTGGGGCAGGGTGTGCACAAGGAGCAGGTGGAGAGTGTGGGGCGGTGGCGGAGTGTGTGGGGCTCCCGCCGTGGAGAGACTGGGTCTGCTTGGGGAGGTCGGGGCATGCACACGGGGCAGGACTGTGTTGACTGTGTGTGTGGACCTGTGGGCAACAGGGCTTGTCAGCTGCAGAAGACTTGTGCTTCTCAAAGACCCACATAGGAGGTTTGCCCCACCTTCCAAAGCCTGAAACAATTGGGTGCTCCCGTGCCTGAGGCCAGCCCCACCCAGCTGCAATCCTCAGAGAGCTGACAAGAGACATAATAGGTTAGAGGCTTGCAGCAATTGTAAGACCCTGAGCCAAACAACCTGCCACACTGGGGGCCTACTCACTTAAAAGAAATACTGCAACACAAATGTGGTATTAGAACTTACAGCCAACTGTGCTGGGGTGCCCCACACCTGATAAAGAGACTGAAGGGCCCACAACAACTACAAGCAGCTGAGCATTACAACAGCTGGCCAGGAGCATAACTCAGCCTCCCTGGGCGCCTATAGGGAGAGCTAACAGACCACAATAGAAGGACACACGTAGCCCACATAGGGGCCACTCCTGGAACATTGAGAACTGAGGGAAGCACACTGGAAGCCTCCTAAGGCATCACTTACATAAGGTCACCTATCCAAGAGCAGGAGACGTAGCTGACCTATCTAATAGGTAGACACAAGCACAGGGAAAGAGGCAAAATGAGGAGGCAAAAGAATACATTCCAAGTAAGGGAACAGGACAAAACCCCAGAAAAGGAACTAAGTGAAACAGAAATGAGCAACCTACCTGACAGAGAGTTCAAACTAAGAGTGTTAAGGATGCTCACTGATCTGGGGAGAAGAATAGATGAACTCAGTGAGAATGTCAACAAAGAAATGGAAGATATAAAAAAGAACCAATCAGAAATGAAGAATACAATACTGGAAATGAAAAATTCATTAGAGGGACTCAAAAGCAGAGTAGAGGATACAGAAGAACGGATCTGTGAGCTGGAAGAAAGACTAGAAGAAATTACCCAAGGTGAACAGGTAAAAGAGAAAAGAATTAAAAAGAGTGAGGACAGTCTAAGGGACCTCTGGGACAACATCAAGCGCACTAACATCTGTGTTATAGGTGTCCCGGAAGGAGAAGAGCGAGACAAGGGGGCAGAGAATCTATTTCAAGAAATAATAGATGAAAACTTCCCTAACCTAAGGAAGGAAACAGACATCCAGGTACAGGAAGCACAGAGAGCCCCAAACAAGATAAACCCAAAGAGGCCCACACCAAGACACATCATAATCGAAATGTCCAGAATTAAAGATAAAGAGAGAATCCTAAAAGCCGCAAGAGAATGTCAAGTTACATACAAAGGAAACCCCATAAGGCTATCAGCTGACTTCTCAGCAGAAACCTTACAGGCTAGAAGAGAATGGCACGATATATTTAAAGTGCTAAAAGGAAAAAACTTACAGCCAAGAATACTCTATCCAGCAAGGTTATCATTCAAAATGGAAGGAGAGATCAAAATTTTCCCAGATAAGCAAAAATTAAAGGAGTATGTCACCAAGAAACCAGTGCTACAAGAAATGTTAAAGGGACTGATTTAAGGGGAAAAGAGAAGACCACAAATAGGAAAAATTATCTATTTCCATGATTAGAACGTAATGGATACAAATGCACAAAAAAGAGGTTAGATATGATATTAAAAACATAAAAGGAGGGAGGAGGGGAGATAAAGAGTAGAGCTTTCAGACAGAAGTCAAACTAAAGTGACCATCAATTCTGTATAGAAGAAGTAAGGAACAGAGAAGGACTACTAAAACACTGAGAAAAAAAAAAAGTTAAAAAATGGCAGTAAGTACATACTTATCAATAGCTACTTTAAACGTCAATGGACTAAATGCTCCAATTAAAAGGCATAGGGTGGCTGACTGGATAAAAAAACAAGACCAATATATATGCTGCATACAAGAGACACACTTCAGACCTAAAGACACTCACAAACTGAAAGTGAAGGGATAGAAAAAGATACTCCACGCAAATGGCAATGAAAAGAAAGCTGGGGTAGCAGTACTCATATCAGACAAAATAGACTTTAAAACAAAAACTGTAAAAAGAGACAAAGAAGGGCATTACATAATGATCAAGGGAACAATCCAACAAGAGGATGTAACACTTGTAAATATCTACGCACCCAATCTAGGTGCACCCAAATATATAAAGCAATTATTAACAGACATAAAAACAGAAATAGACAGTAACACAATAATAGTAGGGGACTTTAACACTCCACTTACACCAATGGATAGATCATCCAAACAGAAGATCAATAAGGAAACATTGGCCTTAAACGACACATTAGAACAGATGGACCTAGTAGATATATACAGAGCATTCCATCCAAAAACCGAAGAATACACGTTCTTTTCAAATGCACATGGAACATTCTCCAGGATTGATCACATATTAGGCCACAAAACAAGTCTCCATAAATTTAAGAAGATTGAAATAATACCAAGCATCTTTTCTGACCACAACGGTATGAAACTAGAAATCAACTATAGGAAGAAAATCAGAAAAGCCACAAATACATGGAGATTAAACAAAATGCTACTGAACAATGACTGGGTTAATGAAGAAATCAAAGAAGAAATCAAAAAATACCTGGAGACAAATGAAAATGAAAATACAACATGCCAGAATTTATGGGATACAGCAAAAGCGGTTCTCAGAGGGAAGTTTATAGCGATACAGGCCTATCTCAACAAACAAGAAAAATCTCAAATAAACAATCTAACAATGCACCTAAAGGAACTGGAAAAAGAAGAACAAACAAAGCCCAAAATCAGTAGAAGAAGGGAAATAATAAAAATCAGAGCAGAAATAAATGAAATAGAGACCAAAAAAACAATAGAAAAAATTAATAAAACCAAGAGCTGATTCTTTGAAAAGATCAACAAAATTGACAAACCTTTAGCTAGACTCACCAAGAAAAAAAGAGAGAAGGCACAAATAAGTAAAATCAGAAATGAAAGAGGAGAGGTTACAACAGACACCTCAGAAATACAAAAGATTATAAGAGAATACTATGAAAAGCTATATGCCAACCAATTCGACAATCTGGAAGAAATGGATAAATTCTTAGAATCATACAACCTTCCAAAACTGGATCAAGAAGAAGTAGAGAATTTGAATAGACCAATCACCAGTAAGGAGATCGAAACAGTAATCAAAAACCTCCCCAAAAATAAAAGTCCAGGACCAGACGGCTTCCCTGGTGAATTCTACCCAACATTCAAAGAAGACTTAATACCTATCCTTCTCAAACTCTTCCAAAAAATTGAGGAGGGGGGGAAGCTCCCTAACTCATTCTACGAAGCTGACATTACCCTGATACCAAAACCAGACAAGGACAACACAAAAAAAGAAAATTACAGGCCAATATCACTGATGAACATCGATGCGAAAATCCTCAACAAAATACTAGCAAATCGCATACAACAATACGTTAAAAAGATTATACACCATGATCAAGTGGGATTTATTCCAGGTATGCATGGATGGTTTAACATTCGCAAATCAATCAACGTAATACACCACATTATTAAAATGAAGAACAAAAATCACATGATCATCTCAATAGATGCAGAGAAAGCAGTTGACAAGATATAGCATCCATTTATGATAAAAACTCTGAATAAAATGGGTATAGAAGGAAAGTACCTCAACATAATAAAGACCATATATGAGAAACCCACAGCTAATATCATCCTCAATGGTGAAAAACTGAAAGCTATCCCTCTAAGAACAGGAACCAGACAAGGATGCCCACTGTCACCACTCCTATTTAACATAGTATTGGAAGTCCTAGCCAGAGCAATCAGGCAAGAGAAAGAAATAAAAGGGATCCAAGTTGGAAAGGAAGAAGTGAAACTGTCACTATTTGCAGATGACATGATTTTATATATAGAAAACCCTAAAGAATCCACCAGAAAACTTTTAGAAGTAATAAACGAATGTGGTAAAGTTGCAGGATACAAAATCAACATACAAAAATCAGTTGCATTTCTGTACACTAACAACGAACTAGCAGAAAGAGAAATTAAGAATACCATCCCATTTACAATTGCAACAAAAAGAATAAAATACCTAGGAATAAACTTAACCAAAGAGGTGAAAGATCTGTACACTGAAAACTATAAAACATTTCTGAAAGAAATTGAAGAAGACACAAAGAAATGGAAAGATATTCCGTGCTCTTGGATTGGAAGAATTAACATAGTTAAGATGTCCATACTTCCTAAAGCCATCTATAGATTCAATGCAATCCCTATCAAAGTTCCAACAACATTTTTCACAGAAATAGAACAAAGAATCCTAAAATTTATATGGAACAACAAAAGACCCCGAATAGCTAAAGGAATCCTGAGAAGAAAGAACAAAGCTGGAGGTATCACACTCCCTGATTTCAAAATATACTACAAAGCTATAGTAACCAAAACAGCATGGTACTGGCACAAAAACAGACACACAGATCAATGGAATAGAATCGAAAACCCAGAAATAAACCCACACATCTATGGACAGCTAATCTTTGACAAAAAAGCCAAGAACATACAATGGGGAAAAGAAAGTCTCTTTAACAAATGGTGTTGGGAAAACTGGATAGCCACATGCAAAAAAATGAAAGTAGACCCTTAACTTACACCATACACAAAAATTAACTCCAAATGGATTAAAGACTTGAATGTAAGACCTGAAACTATGAAACTTCTAGAAGAAAACATAGGCAGTACGCTCTTCGACATCGGTCTTAGCAACATCTTTTCAAACACCACTTCTGACCGGGCAAGAGAAACAATAGAAAAAATAAACATATGGGACTACATCAAACTAAAAAGCTTCTGCACAGCAAAGGAAACCATCAACAAAACGAAAAGACAACCTAACAATTGGGAGAAGATATTTGCAAACCATACATCTGATAAGGGCTTAATCTCCAAAATATATAAAGAACTCATGCATCTCAACAACAAAAAAACTAACAACCCAATTAAAAAATGGGCAAAAGACCTGAACAGACATTTCTCCAAAGAAGATATACAGATGACCAACAGACACATGAAAAGATGTTCAAAATCACTAACTATCAGGGAAATGCAAATCAAAACTACAATGAGATATCACCTCACACCCGTCAGAATGGCTATAATTAACAAGACAGGAAACAACATGTGTTGGAGAGGATGTGGAGAGAAGGGAACTCTCATACACTGCTGGTGGGAGTGCAAACTGGTCCAGCCACTATGGAAAACAGTATGGAGATTTCTCAAAAAATCAAGGATAGAACTACCATATGATCCAGCTATTCCACTGCTGGGTATTTATCCAAAGAACTTGAAAACACCAATTTGCAAAGATACATGCACCCCTGTGTTCATTGCAGCGTTATTCACAATAGCCAAGACTTGGAAGCAACCTAAGTGCCCATCAAGGGACGAATGGATAAAGAAGATGTGGTATATATACACAATGGAATACTACTCAGCCATAAGAAACGATGAAATCCAGCCATTTGTGACAACATGGATGGACATTGAGGGTATAATGCAAAGTGAAATAAGTCAGAGGGAGAAGGTCAAATACCGTATGATTTCCTTCATTAAGTAGTAGATAATAACAACAATAAACAAACACATAGGGACAGAGATTGGATTGGTGGTTACCAGAGGGGAAGGGGGGAGGGAGGAGGGTGAAAGGGATAATTCGGTACATGTGTGTGGTGATGGGTTGTAATTAGTATTTTGGTGGTGAACATGATGTAATCTATGCAGAAATAGAAGTACAATGATGTACACCTGAAACTTTTACAATGTTATAAACCAATGTTACTGCAATAAACAAAAAATTAAAAAAAAAAAAAAGACTTGGGGATTTGCAAGATGGGTATGATGGATGGACAATTGTGTCAGAAATGTGAGATATTGGCAAGTGAATAGTTAAAATGATTGACTTGTAGTTCTCCTGCTCTTTGATTCAGAAGCTCCTGTTCCTGCTGCCACCAATAATTACCCTCCACTCTGTTTCATAGCTTCTGCTTCACTCAAGGCTTTCATACTGCCTCATGGCTTCTGCCTCCTGTATGTGTGTGTGTGTCTGCTTCTGCCCCCATTACTGACTGAGGACCCTCTCCATGTCTCATGTTCCGATTCCACAGGAGAGACTGTCTGAGTGATTCCGTTAGTCGTTATCTTCCATGTTTGGCAGATAGCTCAGGCCACCTCTAGGCTGCTGGCCAACCTATGGGTTTTCTGTCCTGAGTCAGGGAACTATGTCTGGTCTAGCCAGCTGGATCTAATGTCAGCATTCTTCAGAAGGTGTTGTGGGAAAGACAAACAGAATGGTTAAGAATTTGGGCTCTGGAACGAGATGCCTAGGCTTAAATCTAGGCTGTTCCACTTGAGCAATTTACTTCACCTCTCTGATCCCCAGTTTCCTCATTTCTTAAATGTGTTTGATAGGAGTTACTTGTCTCATAAGGTCTTTGTGAGAATGAAATAAGATAATACATGAAAAGCGCTTAGCACAGTACTTGACGCGTAGTTATTTCCCTGTAAATGTTACCTATTATTATTATTATTGCTATTATGATTATTTTACTATGAAAGCAGGCACTTAGGACCTAATAGACTTGGACAAGACATTAGGGGAGGCAGGACTTGAACCCCACCACAACTGAATGAACACAGTCTTCTTTCCTTCACGCCAACTCTTTGCCATTTCCTGGTCTTCTGACCTTCCCTCAGGGAATGTCTGTCACCCTGTGGTCTCTAAAGGCCCAAAGCCTTTGGACTCCCGAGTCTGCCAGGGGTTGAGGACCGAGCTGCCAGATCTGCTCATCGTCAGCTGGGGAGGAATCCTGGCAGCGTGACCTCTCCAGTGCAGTCCTTGGTTTCTATGAGTCACGCTCCTCTTATGTTAAGCCCAGCTCAGATTTGGAAGGGGGGTAGAGGAATGGGGTGGGAGGGAGAAAAAGGAGGAGAAAGGCAGCAACTTAGCCTCTTTACGAGTTTGTTGGTTAGCTCAAGTTATAGGAATTTTTCCTTAGAGCCCTAGTGAGGGGATTTGAGGCTCCACTGTGACCAGACTGCTATGGAGGGGACCTTTCACCTGGTTCGTGCAGTCCAAGATGCCTGGTTTGTGAGCACCACCTCCCTAGGCACCCTGACAGTCAGGACATCTCCTCTCCCTCTCTCTCTCCCCTACAGCTTGACCCAGATGGGTAAAGATTTTTTTTTTCCCAGAAAAGAATGCAAATTGCTGATGTAGGGGAAAGGAATGGATTCAAGAGGCCACTTGCTCAGAGATTGGGCTCCTAGAAATGCCCCACCCCCATGAAACAGGTCCCTGGTGACTTATGTCTGAGCTGGTGTTTTCCCAAGGATGGTAGGCAAGCCACTGGTGGCACATGAAATAATTTCGGGTGGTATATGGCTGAACGTTTTTTAACTTCAATAGTCGTGAATTTATTTTAACATGTTTTAGAAAAAATATTAGCACATAAAAATTCGTGGTTTCAAGGGTATTATTGCTTAGAACCATGCTGAGGTTTTAAAAAATGAAGTTTATTTAAAGAAAAATGTTAAGTAGATAGTAGTGTAGGTGTTCAGCCTGTGGCAAAAGTCATGAAGGTAGCATACAAATGATTGAGGTTCAGGAAACACTGGTCTTAACCAAATCACAATACCTTTTCTGCTGCCTCTTCTGTCCCCACACCCAGATTTGGGGCTTCTGCTTTTGGAATTGTCTAGTAGACATATTAATCTGCCTAGTCAACTGTCATCTCAACATATTGAAGCCAAAAGCGTCATCTCCTTTTCTTGACTTCATGGTCTCTGTTGAGGGCTCTTGTTTCTCTCTCTCCCTCTCTCTCTCTCTCTCTCTCTCTCTCCCCGCTCCCCCCTCTGGCTTTCCCTCTCCCTCTCCCTCTCTACTTTCTCTCCTGGCTAGTGGGATCACTGATCAAGTCCTGTTAATTCTTGCTTCAGAATATCTCTTGCACTGCATCCCTTTCAACTGTCATCACCCATTTGAGTGTCACAGCCTCAGTCTACACCTCAGTCTACACCTCACCATCAAATTAGTCTTCCACCAGCATAACTTTCACCATGAATTTCTCCTGGATTGGTTCTCCACTGAGTATCAGATCATGACCAAACTCCTGAATGAGCAATTCTCAGTCCTCGGAGTATGGCCTCAGCCTAAAATCTGCCCATATCTCCCATTTCCTTTCTAGGACCCATCTAGGTCTTTACTGTTCCTCAGATACACTGTGCTTGCTTCTAACTCTAGCTCTTTCCTATATACCTTGACTAAAATAGTTTCCTCAGTCCTTTCCATTTGATCACTTAGTTATATTTCATATAGTGCTATTTGTGTTGTGTGTGTGTGTGTGTGTGTGTGTATCTCCCTAAATAGACTCAGCTTGCTGAGGTAAAGGAGTGTGTTTTCCATTTCTTTTGTAACCTCATTGGTGCTTAGCAAAGTGCTAGGCACATTGTAGGTATAGTTGGGTATGCTTTGGGCTGCAGGTAACAGGAGACTCAACCTATAATGGCTTAAACAAATAGAGGTTTATTTTTTTCACATAACAAAATGTTTAAAGGCAAGTGATTACCTGTTCTACCATCCATAGTGAATTGGCTTTCACCCTCATACTTGTTGCCTCATGGTCACAAGATGACTGCTGCATCTCTAGATATCACATCTGCATTCCAGCAGAAAGAAGAGGAAGGAGGCCTTCTCAGGGGACTTTATCCTGTTATTTGGGAAAGGGAGACTTTCCCAGAAGATTGCCCCTTACATCTCATTAGCCAGAACTGTGTCCTGTGCTCACTCTTAGACCAATAACTGGTTTAGACCAATTATAATTCAAGCCCGGGACTGGAGCTGGCAAAGATCCTTTTGTATCAGGGAAAGGATCTTTGCCAGCTACCTGAACAAACTGAAGTTCTGTTAGCAAGCAAGAAGGTGAGGGGAATGACTGTTAGGTAGACAACTAGCAGTGTCTACCGAAGAACTCAATAAAGACTGGTTTAGAGAACAAGTAGCCTGCTCTTGTTTTGAGTCAGGTTCTGAGATGTAGAGGGTCTGAGACCAAGAGGTTTCCAGAAAGAGCCATCTTCTGTGTGCCCACACAACTGCACCTAAGTGTCCCTGACTCTCTCAGGTCTGCTTCCCTCTGCTTAAAGGAAGAGTCTGGGCAAAGTGTGGTGCTGTCCCATCTAGTTACTGCTAGGTGAGTAGTTTCTCCCTGTGGCTCTACTTCAAGGACTGAGGGTGGGAGGAGTGAGTAGATAGGCTTCTCCATGGAAGACATCATTCCTGCCTTTGAATATTTGATGTTCATATATGTTTTATGAAGTAGTTCTGAAATTGAATTTGCATCCAGAAAAAAAATCCAGAAAAGGAAATTTCCAAAAGCAAATTGTACAAACTGCTATTTGTTATAACAACAAATAGAAACAACCCAAGCAGCCAATTATATGGATTTGGCTAAGCAGACTGTAAGTTTTAGTACATTTGGCTATAATATGGTCGTCAAATTTGACAACTTCATGAACTCTGCTGGTACAAGAAAATAATTGTATGGAATAATGTTAAGTGAAAAAGACAGAGCAAAATAATAGGTACATATTGACTGTGTAAAATGTACATGCAACATGTATCAGAAGACAATTTTCCAATTTTAGGTCAAAGAAGAATTGGGCAACAAATATGTATTTATTGAAATTGAATGCCGACTCAGAGATAGTTGGGGGTCATCAATTGGAGGTTCTGGTTCAGCTGAAATTTAGAGGGGGGAGATGGAACATCCAACACTGTTCCCTTCTTTCACCATGAAGACAGAAAGGTTAAGATGGAGCTTGAACTAGAACTTGGGTCTTTTCTCTGCTATACAGAGCAGACTACAGTCAGAATTTGGAGAGAGATGCTCGGCCTCTGCATGTCCACCTCATTGCAGAGAAAACCCCTTTCTTCTCTCTCACAGCCGACAAAGCATTTTGATGGAAGACTCCACTCCCATTCCAGAACAATGTGCATCACTATGTGGAGACCCAGTGTGAGTTTCTTCCCGAGGTTTCTTGGTACAGGCTGTATGCCCCTCCCCATCATCCAACATTTACACTGTAAATATCTGGATGGAGTGAAAAGAAAAGCCAGACCTCCAACCTGGGGCTGGTCTGCTGGTGGCTGAGCCAAGGGTGTGTTGTTGTACAGAAGATAGTTCTCTCCCAAGAGTTTACTGAAGGGGATTATGTTTGCTGCATCAGGTTTTCCAGTTTTATTCAAGAGATTGAAGACAGGAGGGAAGCAGGATGGGTGTGTATATGGGATGGCAAGGAGGAGAGACTTGTTTTTCTCTCTTTTCCTGACCAGTTGCTACCTAACGATAGTTGCCGTTTATTGAGTGCTTACTCTGTGTCGTGTGCTTTACACACGTTATCTTATTTAATCATCACAACAGCTTGGCAAAGTATTATCCTCTCATTTTACAGTTGGGGAAACAGGCTCATAGAGAACTTACCCAAGGTCACTTACCTAGGGAATGGTGAAGTCAGGATTGACTCAACAAAAATTTATGGACCCACCTACTCTATGACAAGCCTTGTGCTGGGCGCTGGACATGCAGCTGTGAAGAAGAGCTTGTCGCTGGCTTCAGCAACTTGTAGCCATGGGGGTGTGTGTTACAGACAAGTAAGCACGCAGGGACAGTACAGGGTGGCACATGTTGTGATGGGGAAGAAACTGATGCTATCGGAGCAGAGGGGAGGGGCACCCATCACAGCCAGGAGCAGGAGGTGGGGAGTCAGCCTAAGCTTTCCAGAGGAAGTGATGGCTGGGCTGGATCTGGAGGAGGAGCAAGAGTCAGCTGAGTGAAGACCATGGCAGGAAAAAAGTGATCCAAATAGGGGGCATAGCATTGCAAAGGACCAGAATCAAGCGAGAGCACAGTGCTTTGAGAAACTACTGAGAGCGGTTGAGTATGGCTGGAGCAGGCTGAGAGATGCGACTGAAGAGGTAAGCAGGAGGTACGTGGTGAAGTACCCTGGGAGCCACGGGAAGGAGATTGGATTTCACTTGAGGCGTGATGAGGAGCCAGGGGAAGGCTTTGAGGAGGGGAGTGATGCTATCTTATTGGCACTCTCTTTGGCTCAATCTGGCCAATGTGTGGAGAATGGGTTGTAAGGGAACAAGAGCGGAAGTGGGGATATCACAATGGTGACTTGGCTCAGGGTGGTAGAACCAAGGGAGACAGATTTGAGGTTTGTGTTTCAGGTAGAGCTAACAGCACTTTCTGATGGATTCGAGATAAGGGGAGAAAAGGAGGGAGGAATTAAGTCAGGTCAACTGGCCTCCAAAGACCTCAGCTTTCCTGCTCTGCCAAAGGAGGCTGAAGTTGAGGGCTTCCTGCAGCCAGATTTGAGATCTAGAGCATTGGAACTCGCTAGAAAACAAATGCATTCTTGCTCACAATTGAGCCAATGGGACAGGACAATTTGTTTATTTATTTAAGTGAACACCTTATACATCTATACACCTTATCATGTGCCCAGCACTGTTTAAGTGCTTTACAAATATTTAGTTATTTAATTCTCATAACAACCTTTTTTTCTTGGTGAGGCAGATTAGCCCTGACCTAACATCTCTTGCCAATCTTCCTCTTTTTTTCTGAGGAAGATTGGCCCTCGACTAACATCTGTGCCCATCTTCGTCTACTTTATATGTGGGACACCTGCCACAGCATGGCTTGATGAGCGGTGCATATGTCCGTGCCCAGGATCCGAACCCATGAACCCTGGGCCACTGAAGCAGAGTGTGCAAACTTAAACACTACACCACTGGGCTGGCCCCTCTCATAACAACCTTTTTTATTATCTCAGTTTTCCAGAGGTGGAAACTGAGGCACAGAGAGATAAGTAACTTGATCAAGGCCACACAGCTAGTAAGTGGTGGAGCTGGGATTCAAACTCAGGTAGTCTCACTCCAAAGTTCTATGCTGCCTCGTCTATGAAGTCACTCATTCATTCACTCATTCATTCATGCATTCAACATGTAATTACTGAGGGTATAATAGGTACCAGGAACTAAAGGTAGAGTGATCCACAAAACCAGACCCATTCTCTGCCCTCATGGAGCTCACAGTTAGGTGGAGAAGGCAGATATTAGCCAGATAATCACATAGACAAATGTATACATTATAGGGGAGCCTATAATAGGGGATTTGACCAGTCAGGGAGGTCAGAGAAAGCTTCTCTGAGGAAGTGATGGTTGAGGCAAAATATGAAGAACGAATAGGAGTTAATTAGGCAAAGAAGGAAAGGAATAATGTTCCAGACAGAAGAAATAGCATGTGCAAAGACCCTATGGTGGGAGGGAACATGGTGTATTTGAGGAACCAAAAGAATGCCAGTGTGGCTGGGGGAGTGAAGGGAGCATGTGTGAGGTGGGCCTAAAGCCCTCACACAGGCAAGGCCTGTAAGCCACCTTTGGTTTTGCCCTTCAATGTTTTTAAGCATGGTATGCCATGTTCACATCTGCATTTTGAACCAATCCCTCCAATCACTCTGGCTTCAGTGTGGAGATTGGTTTGGAGGAGGCCAGGATGAAAGCCAGGAGACCAGTCAAGGGGCCATTGCTATAGTCCAGGGGAGAGATCTGGAGTGGTGACTTGGACTTGGGTGGTAGCTTTGAGGCTGTGGAAAGATTCAAGAGCTATCGAGGAAGGAAAATCAACAGAATCTGGTGATGAATTGAGTGTGAG
Source organism: Diceros bicornis minor (assembly GCF_020826845.1). NCBI lineage: Eukaryota > Metazoa > Chordata > Mammalia > Perissodactyla > Rhinocerotidae > Diceros > Diceros bicornis. The sequence continues at coordinate 64,973,458 of NC_080781.1, forward strand.
GATTAAAGAGACAGAGAAAGAGATGTCAAGAAAGGCTTCTAGGGTTCTGTCTTGCACATCCACGTAGATGGATGGTGGCTATATTCTGGAGAACCCAGAAGAGGACTGGGTTTTGTGGGGAAAGATCATGCATTCAGTTTTGAGCATGTTAATTTTGAGGTGCCATTGAAACATACAACAGTAGGGGTAAAGTAAACAGCAGGCTATTCAGATGTATGGACCCAGAGTTTAGAGGAGAGGACTGGATGGATTCAGTGGTGTTCTGGAGCCGGCTGTTACTGACGCCTAAAAGCCTATTGTTTAAATATTGAGGAATGTTGCAAACTGGGTATCAAACCATTGGTTACTTCAAATTGGTTATGATGAAAGTGTTTATAGTAAGGAAGGAAGCTGGCAAAGGCTACAAATTGGTGACCCCTCCCCCATCCCATCCCAGCCGGTTTATTGGAACACCAGTGGCTGAAGACCACATTTGGGAGTTCTCAGCTGTGGTTGTGAATGAGATCATTGAGGGAGGCTGTACAGAGTGTGAGGCCTAGGACCAACCTCGGTGAATGCCAAGAGTTAGGTAGAAAAAGATGAGCTCACAACAGAGACTGAAAAGGATCAGTCATCTGGCTTCACATTCACATCTGTCTTGTCCTTTCCAGCTCTATTACTGCTGCCTTGGTTGAAGCCCATATTGTTTCACATCTGGACTATTCAAATAATCTTCACAACTTATCCATTTCTCAAGTCTTTCTCAAAAGTCGCTTACAGCTTTTCTGCTAATGGGATAACTGTGTAGGTAAAATAATCTGACTGGAGCAGAGAGCTTATAGAAGATTGTGGATTTTAAAGCATTCACTCTCATTCTACCACTTGCTACCTGTGTGACCTTGGACAAGTTTCCTGGTCTCTCGGAACCTCAGTTTCCTCATCTGTAAAATGGGGCTGATACTACCTCTGCCCCAGAGTTGTGAGACTCCATGGAAACTGCATGTGTGATAAAGGACCTAGCACAGGGCCTGACTCACCATCGGCCTTTCTTTTCTATTTGCATTGTCAGTGGAGAGGTTGCCAAGGATTTTCCCATATGGTAGCTGGTCTCTATAGGACTTCTCACTGGAGACTCGAGGACTCAGCAAACCTCCATCCTTGGCCTCAGACCCTTCACCTGGGCATCCAACCTCCCTCACTTCCTTTGTTTCCTGCTGGCAAAATTGAACAATGGCCCCTTCATCTGCTCTCTCCCACCCCATGCTCAGCCTTCTCACACACCCGGAGTGAAGAATTCCTGCCCCTGGCCAGCCCACCAGACCCTTCCCTCTCCTCACTTGAGCTGGTCCTTGACTCTTGGCTCCTCCAAGAAACTTTTTTGGGCCATGCACCTCCCTTCCTAACCTCATCCCTCAGATGCACTTACTCTTAGCTCCCAGAAACAGACCAAAAGGACTGGGATGAACTGTATCAAATGTTAAGGGATACAATTAAAGAAGACTCCAGCACTTTTTTTTCTGCTCTAAAGCAGGCTGCACTGAGGCTGGGAGGCATGGGTGCTTGTCGGCAGCAGGGCTGTTTTCCACATCACTCTCTGATGCTTTGAAGAAGGAAAGGAAGGAAGTTAGAAAACTAATATTTATTGCATGCCTATTGGATGCCTGGCCTCATGCTAGGGGCCTTCATAAGTTGTGTCATTCCTTGTCACAACAACCTTGAGTGGTGGTGATGTTATTCAAGTTCCTTGTAGTGTTCCTGCTTCCCTCTGAGCTCTGTGAGAATTTGGGACAGTCTTCAACTTTGCATATGATAGAACACGGGGTCTGTACTCAATAAATGCTTGTGAAATTGATTTGCAGACACCATTTTGTTAAGGCAGTGTGGCCTAGGAGAACAAGGATTTGGGGTCTTCACTACCTGTGTGGCTTTAGGCAAGCGGTTTCATTTTTCTGAGCCTCAGTTTCCTCATGTGTAAGATGGAAATAATGATACCTCTCTGGCAGGGGGTTGTGAGCATGTCCAGGTGGCTTGGTGAACTTCAACGTGCAGTCCAAATGTGGGGGAGGTGCTCGTATGTACTCCAAGACAAGCTTTTATTTGTCTAATTGCTATCTAGGCCTGTAGTTCCCAAATGCAAATTGGTGCTCATCCTTCACAAAGTTTTCACTCTTCTGAGTTAGAAATGAGAAAAATGATGATGTAGTTTTTCATAAAGCCCAATGTGTTCAGTTTTTAAAATTCTGAAATTATCATTCCAACTTTCTGATGTTAAAGCATCCTCTTGGTTATGAAATTTTGGTTATAGTAAATGGCAGTTTTTTAAAAAATGCCTTTACTTGATCAAATAAAACGTTAGCACTGCTTTGTCAGAGCCCCCTGTGATAGAGGTAGTACAGGCTGTGGAGAGAGAGGACTCTGGGCTGGACTTTGCCGAGAAGGGCTTTGGAGTAGGCTTCCTGGAGGAGAGGAGGTCTGAAAAGAGTTAGGAAGGATGCAGTACACTAGGTGATAAAGGGTGGGAAAGACACAGGCTAGAGATCTGGGCCAGAATGGGCCCAAACAAGCTCTAGAAACCTGCACAGTCTGAGCATCACCCAGCAGTTTAGCACCTCTGATCTCCCTGGCTGGAGGTGTTGGGGTAAAGGAGTGAGTCGCTTTGTCCCAGACTCGCCTGGCTCACAGATAGGGATGAAAAATTCCAGGCCACTGCCTTAGGCAGTAACTGAACTCCCCCACCCCAACCCAAAGGCAGCTGCTCCTTGCGGTCTGCTCAGACAATCCCTGCCACACTCCTCATCAAATCCGCAATTTGCCTTCTGATTTGGCCTACTCTCCACCCCGTTTGCTGCTTCGGGAAAGCAGGAGTCACTCAGCTTTGCAGGTGGGAAGGCCAAGATCCCACAGCCGGAACACACAGGCTCATTGTAAACTCAAAATCCCCTCTCCCCCTTCCACATGCCAAGCCACACACAGGGAGTGGTGGTGGTGGGGGGTGCTGGTTCTTTATTCCAGGATGCCACATGGCAGGGCTGGGGGTGGGGATGGGGCAGCACACTTCCCCAGGTCCTGCTGTGTGACCTCTGGCCTCTCCAGATCACACCATAGCCTGCAGGCCAGCAGCAGGAGGCCCCAGGCAGCTGGGAGGGCCAGGCCAGTCTGCAGGGGCAGAGAATGTGGCCATCTGAGCATGCACTTTTGCGTTCCAAGTGGTGGGTCTGGATTATCCATTTCTTGGATTTCTCCAGACCTCTGCTCCATCCGTCAGAGCATTTTTTTCCACCTGGAATCCTTTGACCAGTAGGTGCAGCCACTAGTTTGTCCAGCCAGGGGCATATGCCAGGTGCCTTCCAGCTGCCCAGCAGGCCCAGGCAAGAGGCAAAGGATAGCTTCCAGAGGAAGAGGAAGCCCGTGGGGGCAGGCAAGAAGGCAAGGCTAAGGGGCTGCAGCAACAGCAGTTCCCAATGCCCAGCCCTTCCCAACCTGGCCAACAGTACTCAGCATTCCCAGTTCCCTGTTCAGGGCAGGTTGCCGTGGTATTTTGCCTGCTGGTGCAGTGGGACTGGAAAAAAAAGCAGAGGAGTCAGTGAGCCTGAGGGTGGAGGATTGGGGGAGGGGTTTAAAAACTGGAGGAGAGTTGGACCTTTTGCCTCAGTTCCATTTGGAGTTTCAGTCAGCAGCAGGATGACTGCTACAGGGAGAATTCTTTGTACCCTTCTGCCCCCAGGGATTCCTGCCACTATAAATGCCCAGCAGTGGCACATGCCTTACAGGCTTCCTAAGGGCCTGGGTGAGCATCTATGCCATGGGTCTTCTCCCACTTGTGACGTGGTGGGTCTTTCTTGTGGCTTGGAAGCTCTCCCCATCCCTGTGGCCTGGCTTGCACAACTCTGTTTATCATTCTCACACTGAGCCAAGAAGCCATTTCTTCAGGGTGGGCATCAGCTACACCCTACTGATTTCTAGTATATCCTGACATTGAGCATCACAGCTGTGATGGGGAGAGGGGTTAATGCTCATTTCAATGGCAGCGTTAGAGTTGAGTCCAAACTCCTGGGCTTGGTATTCCAAGACTTCAACAACTAATCTTTTACAATGCTCAATGTTCCATTGACACGTATTTGGCCCCCAAACTGAATATATATATATTTCCAAATACCTGTACACATGGCATCATGTTGAAAAAATATAGACATAGTGGATAAAATGTTTTCAGTTTCCATTTATGTGTTTGACATCTCATAGACACAGGTATGGTGTCAAATTTCATTTGCAAGTTGACAATTTCCAACTCTGTGTGTCTAAATATATTTGAATGATCAATATTTGATATAGTAATTGGTGTCTCTGTAACACATGTCCAAGTCTTACCTGCGCTGACAGGCTATGTAAACTAATTTGTTCTCATTAAGATTTTAGACATAAAGCTAACATAAAGCTTTGCTGTGAGAAATAGGTTGAGGGAAGTCAGTCTGAGATATCGTAAATTATGAGCATAAGAAGAGGAGCTTATTTCTCAAGAAGAAAAAACAAAATAAAAGTCACAGGCGCAATCTGCCTATCTCTAAAAGCCCAACTTAAAGACCACCTGCTCTACGCGTTCGCTTCAGCCTCTTCCAGCTGGAGAGCATTTCTCCCTCCTATCTGTTCCACAGTGCCTACTTGGATTTGTTCTAGGGCCTCTGGTGTCTTCTCCCTTGGGTTATAGTTGGTAGTGTATTTGGCTGTTTTCCTTACAAGTCTGTGAGTTCCCTGAAAGCGTGTTTCATCTCTGGTGCCTTCTGGACACCACCAGCCTTTAGCACAGGGCCTGCACTTAAATAGTCACTCACGGAATAACTGATGGAGATGGATGGCTTCCCTCCTTGTTCGGGTTTGATTGGATTAAGGTGGGCTGCAGGAAGCCCCAGAGTTTCTCTCTGGGGAGAACAAGTACTTGTCTTCAAGTAGCACCCTCAGTGTCTCCCTGCTGCCTAGCAACCCTTCCTCTCCCCTCCCCATGCTTGGTCCTCCTGGCTCACTATTTCCTTGTTTCTCCTTTCCTTGCCTCTTTCCCTGTCTAGTGCAATATGGCCTGCCTCCTGCAGACACCCAGAGGGGCCCCTCACTTTCTTCCTTGCTTCAGATCCCCTTTCCAATGAGCACCTGGAGTAGTACATCCCCCCCACTGCCCCAATGTCTCTCTGGGTTATGAGCAGGGGTGAGAGCTTTATGGGGCTGGGATCACTCCATGTCCTTTCTCTTCATTGGCCTTTAGTACTGAGCAGGTACATTTGTATGTGTGTATGTGATAAAATATACGAAACATAAAATTTACCATTTTAATCATTTTTAAGTGTACAGTTCAGTGGCATTAAGTACGTTCACATTGTCGTGCATCTGTCTCCAGAACATTTTCATCTTCCAGAACTGAAACTCTATACCCATTAAACAGTAACACCTCATTTCCTCCTCTCCCCAGCCCCTTATAAACCAGTATTTTACTTTCTGACTCTAGGAATTTGACTATTCTAGGTACCTCATGTAAGTGGAATCATGCAATATTTGTCCTTTTGTGTCTTACTTATTTCACTTAGCATAATGTCTTCAAGGTTCATTCATATTGTAGCCTGTGTCAGAATTTCCTTCCTTTTAAAGGCTGAATAATATTCCATTGAGGTATTGTGGTATCCACTGCCACATTTTGTTTATCCATCAATGGACATTTGGGTTGCTCCAACCTCTTGGCTATTGTGAATAATGCTACTATGAACATGGGTGTACAAATATCTGCTCAAGTCCTTGCTTTCCATTCTTTTGGGTATTTTTTGAGGAACCACCATACTGTTTTCCACAGTGGCTGCACCATTTTACATTTCCACCAGCAATGCACCACAAGGGTTCCAGTTTCTCCATGTCTTCACCAACATTTGTCATTTTTGCCTTTTTTTATAATAGCCATCCTAACGGGTGCAAAAAGGTACCTCGTTGTGGTTTTGAATTACATTTCCCTAATGACTAATGATATTGAGCATCTTTTTATGTGCTGAGGAGGAAAGTTTCTAGCCTGCCTATGAGGCTGTGCATTTAGCCTTGTTTTCCAGGTGCTCTTGGAAGTCGGAAATGCCCATTATTTTGTAGATTAGAATTACCTTGACTTAAAGAAGTCTTTGTTATACAATTAGTTACCTCTGAACTCTCCGCACACCTTGAAGGCTGCAACCCCACAGCCAGCCAGTCCTGTAGCCTTTCTCTACTTTCTGCCCGTGCTTGTAGACCTGGCCCTCCCAAAGCTCTAGGATTTCTTTGATTCTCTTTCTCTCATCTTTGACCCATATAGTTCCACCCGTCTGTGACAGCCAGCCAGCCATCCTGGAGAGGAGAAGACTCAGGGAATGGAGAAGAAGAGAAATGGCAGGTGGTGGCAGAATTCTTTGAACCCATTTTCTGGTAAAAGGACTAGATAAATCTGCTCCTCCTTCCATGCAAAAAAAAACTGTTTTTGTTTGTCTATCAAGCAGTTCTATGCCTTCTTAGAAACCTGCCTGTTCTCCATTAGTATAAGATGAAGAATAGAAAATGGATCTATGAGGGGGTAACTATCAAAATGCCCAAATTTGTCACTAAAAATGTCATCCAGGAATTTCCTTTGCTATTTGATCTCTGAATGAGTGTAAAGAGCTGGTGACCCTCATGGAAAACAAAAGTAAGAACAAAAAAGAAGCCCCTCCAAGTTCTTAGCAGGCAAGAGTTATAGTAGGAGGGTTTCCAGGTGGAAAAGGGATGCAGTTCTTCAGTTTTCTTCTTCCTCTTGGAGTCCCCTCACTGACTCCACTCCCCACACTACCCCAGGTGGCCTGGGGCGTGCTGTTTGTTAACTCACCTAGGGACCAGACCCACATCCTTCTCTTTGGGCTCCTGAGACATCTGGCATTCTCTACAGGAAATTTATAAAATAATATAGGAGAGAAAGGAAGAAATCATTGCAAAAAATGCAATTAGCAACATATTAAATACACACATTTTCTGAGTGCAGGTTTTGGATCCAACAGTGAATGTAGTCTGAACTACCAAGAGCCAGAGCATCATGGCTACTCCCTCACCTGCCTGCCTTCTGGCCTAGCTCCCTGCCTGTCCCCAGGGGGTGGGTGCCATCTAACTTTCCATAATCTGGGAGGAGATTCCAGGTCAAGACCCAAAGAGATCATGTTCCAAACCAGCTGTTCATCAGAGCCCTCCCACTCCAACCTGGTTTCCCCTCTGGGCAGGAGCTTTGCAGGAGGTCTCTCTCAGTGCAGGCTTCATCCTTGAGGCAGTGATCTTGTTCTCTAAGATCAGCTTCCCAAAGTGGGCCTGTGTTCTCTGGGGACTGGGGTACATCTCATGCTTTTAGATGGGACATGGACAAATATTTTCATTTTAATAGCAATGCATTTCTTTGTATGGTTTCCTTTAATTTAAGTCATACGGTGGTGGTTTTTCATTTACATGAGTAATACAGAGTTTCTTTAAGTGAAAGAGTGAGAAATTTAAAGGAAAATATTAATTAAATAATAGTTCAGATGGTATGTGGGTATGATAAAAGTCGGGAAAGTGGCCCATAGGTGACTGGAGATTGGGACACACTGCCTTAGAGTGACCTGCCTCTCTAAGAAGAGCCCTATAAGCAGACAGTTGCCAGGAGGGCTATGTGACAGGAATTACTAGCGTTTGGTTCTGGGGGCCTTCCCATTTCTGGATCTCCGGTAAGAGCAAGGAAAGCCTAGAATAGGTTTACTGATCTATTAGATCTACTAACAGACTCCTCTGTGAACACAGATAACTGGGCCATTGACTATGTTTTATTTCCTCATTAGCTTCTTCTAATGCTTTCTTTGCTGAAATTCAAGGCAGAAAAAGGGGTAAGAAAACCTCAGATTACTCTGCTTTGGCAGAATCTCTTTCACTCAGTAGTTTACCTCCCATCCCCACGTGGGCCCTCCAGAAAGAAGATTTTTCAAATCTTTTCTCCTTTTACTCCACACTATCGCAGCCCTTATCCTCCCAAACCTTTACATGGGATGCATTCATAAACATTGTTTGGCCTAAAGATATCTACACTAGGCTCGTCTACTTCTGCTTGTGAGATGACTCCTTGTTCCCTTGTGTTGTGGGCATTCCCTGGCAGCCATTCTAGGTGCAGTGGGAAGGAACTGAGGAAGCTAGCATTTATTGAATCCCTACTGGGAGCCAGGCACTGCACTAGGCCTCCATCTGCTTGAGCTCTTCGAACTCTCCCATCAACCCAGCAGGTATCATTTGATACTTGAGGAAACTGAGGCTCAGAGAAGCTCAATAACTTGCCCCAGGTTCCCTGACTCACATGCACTTTCCACTGCCTCTACGGGGCCTGCCCTTTCCTGCCCAGTGTGTGCTACTGCTGCTGCTTGGATGACTAGCAAAAGGTCTCAACACCAGGGCTTTCTCTTTTTCCTGCAACAACAATGAGCTGGAGGGGAAAACATTGATTAAAGTTGAATTTGTCCTAGTGGGAAACTGGCCAGAGCATCTCTGGAGAGCCTCAGGCCAGACGGGCTGGCTGTCAGGATGTGGCCTGGAGCCTGATTTCCCTTCCTGGCCCTCCCTTTATCTTCCTACCCTCTTTCATTGCCTTCTGCTCCCTGACCCTGCTGCCCCCTCCATGAGAGCTGAAAAGCAAGCTGCTCAGAAGGAAATGGCTTTTGTTATTTAACCTGGATTAAGTGTCTCCATGTGCCTTCTCTGGAGATCTACTCATGGCTGAAGGAGGGAGACTGGGGTCACCTTAATGTTGTCTGTTTGTTTTGTTGGGGCCCTAAAAGCAAAGCAAAGGCAGCTCCTTAATACATCACTGGGTTTGTCCCCACTTCCCTTTCAAGAACTACTTCTAACCCTATTCTTTTTTTATTGAGATATAATTGACATATAACATTATATTAGTTTCAGACGTACAACGTAATGATTCAATATTTGTATATATTGCAAAATGATCACTACCATAAGCCTAGTTAACATCCATCCTTATTCTTATAAAATGTAGGTGATAAATATACAGACCCTTAGCCTGGCATTTAAAGCTACCAACAAGTGGCTCCCAAGCAGCCTTTCCATTCTTGTGATCCACAGCTTCCTTACACAATCCTCATTTTCCTGCTGACCAAAATACCCACCATGGCCCAAAGACTCCTGGCTTTCTGGCCTCCTTGCTCCTCCTGCCTCTGCCTCTCCTATTAAGCAGATTCATGGAGTATTAAGAGGGTTAGGTTCTGAAACCCTGGGTTGAATGTCATACCTACCAGGCTCATCCTCTGTGAGCTTCAGTTTACTTCTCTATAAAATGAGGTTAATGATACAGCCCACCTACCTTTTAAAATGGCTGTGATGATGAGACAGAATGATATGAAAAGCCCTTTGTGAAATGCAAAACACCATCAAATGCCATTTCTTATTGTTAAGGGACAATCACCTATCCTTTAGGGATCAGCTCTATGGTACCTCTCCCATGAACGCTCCCACGGTGCCCTGGGTGAAAGCGAGCACTCCCTCTTTTTGCAATGCTTGGAGATCCTTCATGGTATGCATCACTTTTTGCCCAGCATGAGAGTTGTGTGCAAGACTGAGAGTTTATGTGGAGGGCAAAGAAATGGCTTAGGCGTCTTTGTTTCCCACAGCCCAGCCTTGAACATAGTAAATTCTCAAAAAGCATTTGTTGAACTGGGGAGGAAAAAAAGAAAAAGCCAATTCTGTGACTTGGAAGCTAATCTTAGGTACCACATATGGGTCTGCTCTGGGAGCTGTGAGGGGAGGGAAAATGACGGGGTGGGAGTGGGATGGCTATAGAGGGAGATGATGGAAATATTTCGAATGACTTAAACAGTTTCATAGACTCTTACACTTCTTGAGTTTTCATTCAATTCAGGCTGCAGGTTTCCTGTGAATTCTTAGGGAGAAAGAAGTCAGGAATGTTAGTCCTGCACCTGTTCCTGGCTTGCTCCAGAGTACCACAGGGTGAGGCAAAGAGCAGGACACAGCCTGAAGACCTTGCCTGGTAGGCCCCACACTCTGCAACAGCTGCGCGGCAGAGAGGAGCCTCAGGGCCCCGGGAGGTCCAGATATGACAACTTCGAAGAAAGCTGCTTGTGGTGCCTCCATGAAATGGGATGGAAGGAATGCTGATCTCGAACAACCAAGCTGCTTCAAGGCCATGTTAGCAATACTGAGGCCCTGCTAAGCTCTTCCTCAGCTCAACATTTGTATCCCTCCACGCTTTTTTACAATGTTATTGAGTACATTTGACTTCCAATAAATTACACATATTTAAAATGCACAGGCTCACACGTTTTGATATATGTATGCACCTGTAAAATCATTGCCACAATCAAGATAATGAACATTTCCTTCGTCCTCCAAAGTTTCCTCTTATTGGTCACCTTTAATCGTTCTTCACACCTTAAGCTGAGGGAAAGAACATGGGTTTATTGGTGATAGGCTCTTCTTAGATTAGAAAACTTTTAGGAGCAGTAGCCTTGGATTTTGGGTACTGGGGCCAGCAGAGCCTCCGAAGTCAGTTCTTCATGAAAGTCAGCTTTTGTGGTGCTTGTAATAGGGGCATTCCTCTGGCACTGTATGGTTTAGGTGGCCTGAGGCAGACCTTACCCTCTCTGGGCCTCAGTTTTTCCATCAATTGGTTGGTCAAGAAGATCTCTAAGATTCCTGTCAGCCTGGATGATGGAACCTTTCTGACAACTTTTGCTAAACAGCAACTTTTTTAAAAGAAGTGTAATCCATCTTCCTTGTTTTCTCATGCCCTAAATTACATTCTGGCAGGATCCTGGCTGATGACCAGAGAGCTGCAGGGTTCTGAGGGTTCTGAGGGTTCTGAGTGAATTATTAACCCCATTTTACAAATTCAGAAAGGAGAGATCTGCCCACAGTTAATAAATAGCTGAGCTGGGATGAAAATCCAGCCCTGACTCCTAATCCAGTGCTCTGGGCACTGCCCACCACTCCATTCAAAGATAATATTCCCAAGAATGCAGGCTTGGTTCTCCCCATGTTGCTTGGATGAGTAAGTGTCCTTGCATCTAACAGATAGTCCTGCTTTCCTCCTGGCTCAATCAGGGAGCCTTATCTTACCTCCGCAGGCCTCTGGTGGGGCTAAGAGGACAATAGAGTGTGCTCCCCTGCCCTCCTACACCACCAAATCAGGCCACAGAATAGAAGCCTTCCATTTTCTTAGACTGGAGCTTTCCAGAAAGCAGAAACTCTCTGGGCATATAATTCATTGTATGTAGTCTCCTGGGACCACACGCAGGCAAATGTTCAGTAACTCCCAGTGGTGGGAGCACAGGGTCAGCGGGAAAGGGTGGAGATCTTGGGATTAGGAGGGAACTCTGGCACTCTGTGCCTCATGGGTTGCCCTAGGGGTATAACCCTCTAAGGGGACCTGGTATGGGCTGGAGTTGAAGCAGCGCTGGGCTAAGCTGTACACAGTTATTTTGGAGCAAGCACATGCTCCCAACAGCTGCATCTTTTGTAGCTTCCCTGAGGAAGGGAGGAGGGTCAGTTCCTTCCCCTCTTTTTAGAGACCCCTCTGCCTGCCTGCTGCACCCCAGGGTAAGGTAGGAAAATAGTGCCTTGGAGACAAGTCTCAGCTAAGGGGAATTTGAGGTGATAGCAGGGTTTCAAGCAGGCCCAGAGTGTCTGCTTCCTGAGTACTCAGCAAGTACCCAGAGTAGATGGTCTGTAAATATTTGTTGACTGAATGAATGAACTCTTACTCAATGTCAGGCACTGTGGGGTGTACAGAGATGAACTGGCCCCAGTTCCTGACTAGAGTAGAGAAGGAGGGATAACACAAACACATAAATAACCATTACACACGACAGAATGTGATAAATGCATTAGGAGAAGAACAATGAAGAGATGGAGAGGAGGGAGGCTCACATCTGGCAGTGGCAGGGAAAGGGGCTCCAGAGAAAACTTCCTGCTTGACATGACATTCTAGTTGATCTTGAATAGGGACTAGGGTTTCTATAGTGGATCATGAATGTTTATGTGGTGGGGGTGGAGAGCTAGGGTAGGCTGCATTCCAGGCCCCAGAAGCAGACGTAGGGCCAGAAAGCTCCCTGAGGATGTCCCCAGAGAGCACAGAGAACTGCAAATCACTGATAATCCCAGAGCTTCAGTGTAGCTGATTTTCCCATCATGCCTTGGTCTGAGCCCCAAGTAGCCAAATGGACTTAGCTGGGACCCTTGGTGCCTCATGGACTGTCTAGCCCAAACCAGAAGTGATGGCCAATCCTGGTGGCCTGGTAGTAGTTTCCTCATGAAGGTCTTCCTTCCCAGTTCATCATGTTGCTAGAAACAATAAAAGTCCCTGACTCTGGGAGAAGGCAACGCAAGGAACAACAGTTACTGGCTAGCTTCATCCATCATTCATGAGACTGAGATAGGCAATTGCTGGGCAATGGGGCTGAGTGGGGGCAGGGGGAGGGCTTATTATTTTGTATGGGATTGTTCATTGGGCTGTCCCCAAACTACACAGTGAGGAGTTGGATAGCAACATTCCTGGTTGTACTATCCATAGGCGTGAGCCTGGAAATATAATCCAGCCCTTTCTCTGCTCTCTGCCTCTTTCTCTGTTTCCTAATTTCTATCCAAAGGAAGTTAGTTGCTATTAACTGGTAAACTGAATGGTTTCACTTGACATGGGACAGGATGTTGGGTTCAATTCAGCAAACACTTTCAAATATATTATCTCATTGAATCTTCAAAACAACTTTAGAAGTAGGAATTGTTATTTTCACTTTGCAGAGAGGAAACTGAGTTACATGACCTGCCAAGGGCACACAACTAGGAAGGTGAAATTTGAGCCCAGGTCTCTTAACTTCAGACTCTCTCAGATGGAGAGTCTGAAGGCTGGAAGTTACAAATTAATTACAAAATACCAAAATCCAGGGACTGGACAAAGGAGAAGAAGGGGGAAATGCAAGAGTTAGGCATCCACCAGAGCAGAGTTTGCCTCCATGGGGGATAAGTTGATCAAAGACAGAAAAGAAAACTCAGGGCTTCAATTCCAGAATGGAGGAGCCTAGGAGGCATCAAAGGATTGGGAAGAGGGTGGAGATGGAGCCCCCGCCCATCTGGGCTCTCACCTGCCTACCATGCTACAGTCACGCAGCCATAGCTCTGTTCACCTCCTTAAGACTGAGAAGTTGGACAAGGGTGGCCCCCAGAGAGGGGCCACTTACCCTAAGCAAACTTAATCCACAAATATTTGTTGCCTGTACAAGTATAAGAGTCAGGGCTAGTATGCTTCTGAAATATATTTATACCAAAAGTGTACCTGGTTTTAATTAAAGTATTTCTTGACAGCTTTATTGAGATGTGATTTATATGCCATAAAGTTCTCCCATTTAAAGTGTACAATTCGAAGATTTTTACTATATTTAAACAGTTGTGCAACCATCACCACAGTCAATTTTAAAACATTTTCATTACCCCCAAAATAAACATTGTACCCTTTTAGCCATCACTCCCAATCCCTCACCCTCCCCTACTCCTCCATTCTCTAGTACTAGGCAATGATTAATCAACTGTCTGCCTCTATGGATTTGCCTATTCTGGACATTTCAAATAAATGATACTATACAATATGTCTTCTTTTTTAAATGGTTTCTTTTACTTAGCATAAGGTTTTTGAGATTCATCCATGTTGTAGGATGTGTCAGTATTTCATTCATTTATTTTTGCAGAAAGATATTCAATTGTATGGATATTACACATTTGTTTATCCATTCATCAGTTGACAGACCTTTGAATTGGCAAGTTTTTGTGTGGATATATCTTGTCAGTTCTCTTGGATCCTAGGAGTGGAATTTCTGGGTCATATGGTAACTCTATCTTTAACCTTTTGAGGATCTGCCAAATTGTTTTCCAAAGTGGCTGCACCATTTCTCCACATCCTTATCAACACTTGTTATTGAGTGTCATTTTGATTATAACCATTCCAGTGGATGTGAAGTGGTATCTTGTTGTACTTTTGATTTGCATGTCCCTAATGAGTCATGATGTTAAGCATCTTTTCATGTGTTTGTTGGCTATTTGTATATTTTCTTTGGAGGAATGTCTATTCAGATCCTTTGCCCATTTATAATTGAGTGATTTGTCTTTTTATTGTTGAATTCTAATTGTTTTTTATATATTCTGAATATTAGACCCTTATCAGATATATGATTTGCAAATATTTCCCCCCATTCTGTGAGTTGTCCTTTCACTCTCTTGATAGTGTCTTTTGATGCACAAAAGCTTTTAATTTTTATGAAGTCTAATTTATCTATTATTTCTTTCGTTGCTTATGTTTTTGGTATCATATCTAAGAACCCATTGCCAAATCCATGGTCAAAAAGATTTACCCTATGTTTTCTTCTAAGAACTTTATAATTTTAGCTCTTATATTTTGGTCTTTGATTCATTTTGAGTTAAATTTTGTATATGGTGTGAGGTAGGAGTCCAACTTTATTCTTTTGCATGTGACTATCCAGTTGTTCCAGCATCATTTGTTGAAAAGACTATTCTTTTCCCATTGGCTGATGCTGGCACCCTTGTCGAAAATCAGTTGTCCATAGACATATAGGTTTATTACTAGACTCTCAATTCTATTCCATTTGACTATATGTCTGTCTTTATACCAGTACCATATGGTTTTGATTATGGTAGCTTTCTAGCATGGTTAGAAATCCAGAAGTGTGAGCCCTCCAATTTTTCTGTTCTTTGTCAAGAGTGATTTGGCTATTTGGGGTCCCCTGGAAGTCCATATGAGTTTTAGAATTAGCTCTTCCATTTATGCAAAAAAGGCCATTGGGGCTTTGATAGGGATTGCACTGAATTTGTAGATCACATTTGGTACTATTCACATCTTAATATTAAGTTTTTCAATCCATGAACACAGAATATGTTTCTATTTATTTAGGCTTCTTTAATTTCTTTCATCAGTGTTTTGTAATTTTCAGTGTATAAATTTTGCACCTCCTTGGTTAAATTTATTCCTAAATATTTTATTCTTTTTGATGTTATGCATTTTGATAAATGAAATCATTTTCTTAGTTTTGTTTTTGGATTGTTCATTGCTAATATATAGAAATACAACTGATTTTGGTATGTTGACCTTGTATCCTGCAACTTTGCTGCATTCATTTGTTAGCTCTAATAGTTTTTTTGGTGAGTTTTTTAGGATTTTTTATATATAAGATCATGTCATCTGCAAAT
This sequence comes from Diceros bicornis minor, assembly GCF_020826845.1. Classification (NCBI taxonomy): domain Eukaryota; kingdom Metazoa; phylum Chordata; class Mammalia; order Perissodactyla; family Rhinocerotidae; genus Diceros; species Diceros bicornis. Next base: position 64,988,701 of record NC_080781.1, read on the forward strand.
AGAAATAGTTTTACTTCTTCCTTTCCTATTTCAATAAATTTTTCTTTTTCTTTCTTTTTGCCTGTATGCCCTAGCTAGAATTTCCAGTACAACTTTGAATAGAAGTGGCAAGACAGGACATCCTTGTCTTGTTCATGATCTAAGGGGGAAAGCTTTCAGTCTTTTACCACTGAGTATGATGTTAGCTGTGGGTTTTTCACATATGCCGCTTATCATGTTTTCAAAGTTCCCTTTTATTCTTCATTTGTTGAGTGTTTTTATGATTAAAAGGTATTGAATTTTGTCAGAGGTTTTTTCTGCATTATTTGAGATGATCTTTTTTCTTCATTCTGTTAATGTAGTGTTTTATAATGATTGGGATTTTCATATGTGGAACCACTGTCACATTCCTGGAATAAATCTCACTTGGTCATGGTATATAATTCTTTCAATATGCTGCTGGATTTGGTTTGCTAGTATTTTCTTGAGGATTTTTGCATCTGTATATGGGATATTGGTCTGTAGTTTTCTTTTCTTGTGATGTGTTTGGCTTTGGAATCAGGCTAATGTTGGCCTTGTAGAATGAGTTAAGAAGTGTTCGGGCCAGCTCCGTGGCTTAGCGGTTAAGTGCGCATCCTCCGCTGCTGGCGACCTGGGTTCGGATCCCGGGCACGCACCAATGCACCACTTCTCCGGCCATGCTGAGGCCGCGTCCCACATGCATCAACTAGAAGGCTGTGCAGCTGTGACATACAACTATCTACTGGGGCTTTGGGGGAAAAATAAATAAATAAAATTAAAAAAAAAAAGAAGTGTTTGCTCCTCTTTAATATTTTGAAGAGTTTGAGAAGGATTGGTGTTAATTCTTCCTTAGATGTTTAGTGGAATTCACCAGTGTAACCATCTGGTCCTGTACTTTTCTTTATTGCGTTTTGATTACTGATTCAATATCTTTACTTGTTATAAGTCTATTCAGATTTTCTATTTCTTCTTGAGTCAGTTTTGGTAGTTTGTGTGTTTCTAGGAATTTGCCCATTACATATAGGTTATCTAATTTTCTAGTGTACAATTGTTCATAGTATTCTCTTATAATGACTTTTAGATAAAGCACCAATGGCCTGACCCCTACGATGCCCACAGACATCTCGATTTTCTCCTATGTTATCTTCTGGGAGTTTTAGAGTTTTGTGTTTTACATTTAGGTCTATGATTCATTTTGAGTTAATTTTTGTGAAAGGCATAAGGTCTATGTCTAGATTCATTGCTTTGCGTGTGGATGCCCAGTTGTTCCAGCGTCATTTGTTGAAAAGACTGTCATCGCTCCATTGTATTGCTTTGCTCCTTTGCCAAAGATCAGTTGACTATATTTATGTGGATCTGTTTCTGGGCTCTCTAATCAGTTTCATTGATCTATTTATCTATTCTTTCACCAATACCACACTGTCTTGATTACCATAACTTTATAGTAAGTCTTCAAGTAGGTTAATGTCAGTCCTTCAACTTTGTTCTTCCCCTTCAATATTGTGTTCGCTATTCTGAGTGTTTTGCCTCTCCATATAAACTTTAGAATCAATTTGTTGATATTCATAAATTAACTTGCTGGGATTTTGACTGGAATTGCATTGAATCTGTACATCAAATTGGGAGGAACTAACATCTTGACAATATTGAGTCTTCCTATCTATGAACATGGAATGTCTCTCCATTTATTTAGTTCTTCTTTGATTTCGTTCATCAGAGTTTTATAGTTTTCCTCATATAGATCTTGTACATATGTCATTAGATTTATACCTAAGTATTTCATTTTTGGGGGTGCTAATGTAAAAGATATTGTGTTTTTAATTTCACATTTCACTTGTACATTGCTAGCATATAGAAAAGCAATTGACTTTTGTATATTAGCCTTGTATTCTGCAACCTTGCTATAATCATTTATTAGTTGCAGGAGTTTTTTTTTTTGAGAAAGATTAGCCCTGAGCTAACATCTGTTGCCAATCCTCCTCTTTTTGCTGAGGAAGACTGGCCCTAGGCTAACATCCATGCCCATCTTCCTCCACTTTATATGGGATGCCGCCACAGCATGGCTTGACCAGTGGTGCATTGGTGCACACCCAGGATCCGAACCCCAGGCCACTGCAGTGGAGCACGCGCACTTAACTGCTACGCCACCGGGCTGGCCGCAATTGCAGGAGTTTTTTTGTGGAGTCTTTCAGATTTTCTACCTAGACAATCATGTCATCTGTGAACAAAGACAGATTAATTAATTTAATTTATTTATATTATTTAATTTATTTCCTTCTCAATCTGTATACCTTTTATTTCCTTTTCTTGTCTTATTACATTAGCTAAAACTTCCAGTATAATGTTGAAAAGGGTGGTGAGAGGGTACATCCTTGCCTTGTTCCTGGTCTTATTATTAAAGCTTTGAATTTTTCACCTTTAAGTATGATGATGTTAGCTTTTTGTAGATGTTCTTTATTAAATTAAGGATGTTCTCTTCTATACCTAGTTTGCTGAGAGTGTTTATCATGAATGGGTGTTGGATTTTGTCAAATGCTTTTCTACATCTATTGATATGATCATGTAATTTTTCTTCATTGACCTATTCATGTGATGGGTAACATTAATCGATTTTCAAATGTTGAACCAGCTTTGCATACCTGTGATAAATCCACTTGGTTGTGGTCTATAATTCTTTTTGTACATTGTTGGATTCAATTTGCCAATATTTTGTTGAGAATTTTTACATCTATGTTCATGAGACATATTGGTCTGTAGTTTTCTTTTCTTATAATGTCTTTGTCTGGTTTTGGTATTAAGGTAATGCTGGCCTCATAGAATGAGTTAATGAGTATTTCCTCTCATTCTATCTTCTGAAAGAGATTGTAGAGAATTGGTATAATTTCTTCCTTAAATGTTTGATAGAACTCACCCATCTGGGCTTGATACTTTCTGTTTTGGAAAGCTATTAATTATTGATCCAATTTTTTAAATAGATATAGGCCTACTCAGATTGTCTATTTCTTCTTGTATGAGTTATGGCAGATTGCATGTTTCAAGGAATTGGTCCCTTTCATCTAGGTTATCAAATTTGTGAGCATAGAGTTGTCCGTAGCATTTCTTTATTATCTTTTTGATGCCCATGGGATCTGTAATGATGTCACCTTTCCTTTCTGATATTAGTAATTTGTGTCTTCATTCTTTATTTCTTAGCTTGGCTGGAGGCTTATCAATTTTATTGATCTTTTCAAAGAATCAGCTTTTGGTTTTGTTAGTTTTCTCTACTGATTTCTTGTTTTCAATTTCATTGATTTCTCCTCTAATTTTTATTATTTCTTTTCTTCTGCTTACTTTGGATATAATTTGCTCTTCTTTTTCTAGTTTCCTAAAGTGGAAGCTTAGATTATTGATTTTAGATCTTTTTTCTTTTCTAATATAGGCATTCAATGCTATAAATTTCCCTATAAGCACTGATTTTGCTGCATCCCACAAATTTTAATAAGTTGTGTTTTCATTTTCATTCAGTTTGAAATATTTTTAAATTTCTCTTGAGATTTCTTCCTTGACCCATTTGTTATTTAGAAGTGTGTTGTTTAATCTCCAAGTATTTTGGGATTTTCCAGCAATCTTTCTGTTATTGATTTCTAGTTTAATTTCACAGTGGTCTGAGAGTAGACATTGTATGATTTCTATTCTTTTAAACTTAAAGTGTGTTTTATGGCCCAGAATGTGGTCTACCTTGGTGAATGTTCCATGTGAACTTGATAAGAATGTGTAATCTGCTGTAGTTGGATGAAGCAGTCTGTAGTCTATAGATGTCAGTTATACCCAGTTTGATTGATGGTGCTGTTGAATTCAACTATGTCCTTACTGATTTTCTGCCTGCTGGATCTGTCCATTTCTGGTAGAGGGATGTTGAAGTCCCTAACTATAAGAGTGGATTCATCTATTTTTCCTTGCAGTTCTATCAGTTTTTGCCTCATGTATTGTTGATACTCTGTTGTTAGGTGTATACACATTAAGGATTACATTTTCTTGGACAGTTGACCCTTTTATCACTTTGTAATGCTCCTCTTTATCCCTGATAACTTTCCTTGCTCTGAAGTCTGCTCTGTTTGAGCTACTCACACTTTCACACTTTTTTTAAATTAGTGTTAGCGTGGTGTGTCTTTCTCCATCTCTTTACTTTTAATCTATATGTGTCTTTATATTTAAAGTGGGTTTCTTGTAGACAACATATAGTTGGGTCTTGTTTTTGATCCATTCTGACAATCTTTGTCTTTTAATTGGTGTATTTAGACCATTGATGTTAAAAGTGATTATTGATATAGTTGGAGTAATAGCTACCATATTTGTTACTGTTTTCTATTTGTTGCCCTTGTTCCTTGTTCCTATTTTTGTCTTCCACTCTTTTCCTGCCTTTTGTGGTTTTAATTGAGCATTTTATATGATTCAATTTTCTCACCTTTCCTAGCATATCAATTATACTTCTTTTTTTTGCTTGTTAAGTGGTTGCCCTAGAGTTTGCAGTAGACATTTGCAACTAATCCAAATCCACTTTCAAGTAACACTATACCACTTCATGGGTAATGCAAGTACCTTATAATAACAAAATATTTCTAATTCCTCCCTTCTGTCCCTGTATCATTGCTGTCATTCATTTCACTTATACATGAGTATACATAAATATACATATATATACGAGCATACACAATTGAATAAATTGTTGCTATTGTTATTTTGAACAAACTGCTATCTGTTAGATAAATTAAGAATAAGAAAAATACAAGTTTTTATTTTACTTTCACTTCACATTCTCTGATGCTCTTCCTTTCTTTATGTAGACCTAAGTTTCTGACCTATATTATTTTCCTTCTGCCTGAAGAACTTCTTTTAACATTTCTTGCAAGGCAGGTCTACTGGCAAGAAATTCCCTCAAGTTTTGTTTTTCTGAGAAAGTCTTTCTTTCTCCATCTTTGAACGATAATTTCACAGGGCACAGAATTCTAATTTAGTAGCTTTTTTCTCTCAACACTTTAAATATTTCACTTCACTCTCTTCTTCCTTGCATGGTTTCTGAGAAGTCAGATGTAATTCTTATCTTTGCTCCTCTAAAGATGAGGTGTTTTTTTCCTCTGGCTTCTTTCAAGATTTTTTCTCTGTCTTTGATTTTCTGCAGTTTGAATATGATATGCCTAGGTGTAGGTTTTTTGGAGCATTTATCCTGCTTGGTGTTTTCTTAGCTTCCCGGATTTGTGGTTTGGTGTCTAACATTTATTTGGGGGAAATTCTCAGGCATTATTGCTTCAAATATTGCTTCTGTTCCTTTCTATCTTTCTGCTCCTTTTGGTATTCCCATTACATGTGTGTTTCACCTTTTGTAGCTGTCCCACAGTGCTTGGATATTCTGTTCTTGTTGGTTTTTTTCAATCTTTTTTCTCTTTGCTTTTCAGTTTTGGAAGTTTCTATTGACATATCTTCAAGCTCAGAGATTCTTTCCTCAGCCCTATCCAGTCTACTAATGAGAACATCAAGAGCAGTCTTCATTTTTGTTACAATGTTTTTGATCTCTAGCATTTCTATTTGGTTCTTTCTTAGAATTTCCAACTCTCTGCTTGCATTATCCATCTGTTCTTGCATGTTGTCTACTTTTTCCATTAGAACTCTTATCATACCAATCATAGCTGTTTTAAATTCGTAGTCTGATAATTCCAACATCCCTGCCACATCTGGGTCTGGTTCTGATGCTTGCTCTTTCCCTTCAATCTGTGTTTTTGACCTTTTAGTATACCCTGCAATTTTTTGTTGGAAAGTGGACATGATGTATTGGGTAAAAGGAACTGTGGTAAATAGGCCTTTAGTAAGGTAGTGGTAAGGTGTGGAGGGAGAGGAAGTGTTCTATAGTCCTATAATTAGGTCTCAGTCTTTTGGTGAATTTGTGCCTCTGTACTGTGAAGTTCTTCGAGAATTGACCCCTTCATCATTATGCGTCTGGAGTTGGGTATTTCCCTTCCCCCATGTGGATAGCGAGAGGGGGCTGTAGTAGGGTATTTCCCTTCCCCCAGGTGGGTTAGGCTCTGATAAAACCCCAGCAGGTTAGACTCTGTTAAAAGAGTTTCTCTTGAGGGCAGACCTTGTTAAAAAAAAAAAAAAAAAAACAGAATGGTCTAGCATATTTCAAAATGGTTCCACTTCTCCTCCCCCTACTGGAAGCACTGGGGGATGTTTCTCTGATCTTCACTGTGAGAACATGGTAAAGGTCCTGGAGGTAAAACTCACAAAAGTGTGCAGCTCTCCCTATCACTGAGTCCCCCTGGAATTTTTAACTTTCAGACTTGTCCACACCAAGCCTCCAACAATTCATCAATTGCAGTTCAGATTTTCCTACCGTGGTACTGGTTTCTGCTTTTGTAAGTTGTGACTCTGTCTCTGCTTGTCTGTCTCTCTAATTTTTGGGGCAGCAGTTTGCCCTGTGACCTCACTTTTCTGATGGATCTAAGAAGAGTTTATTTTCAGCTCGTTCATCTTTTTACTTGTTGTTAGAATAGAGTGGCAACTGCTAAGCTCCTTGCATGCCAGATTGGAAGACAGAAGTCAATGATTGGTTTTTTTAAAAATGTTTTTCACCAGTTTTGCTGGGACTGTGTTCATAGAGAACCTCACACTGTCATCCTGGAAGTTGAAACTGCTACTTCATTTTTTTTTATTGCCAAGTAATGTTTCAATGTATAGATGTACCACATTTTATTAATCCATTTACCAGTTGATGGACACTTGGGTTGTTTCCACTTTTTGGACATTATAAATACTGCTGCTATGAATATTTATGTAAGGTGGGCTATTTTTACCTTTTCTTGGTAGTATCCCTTGAAGTACAAAGTTTTTCAATTTCAATGTAGTTCAGCTTGTCAATCTTCTCATCTTTTGCTTGTAGTTTTTAGTGTCGTATGTAAGAGAAAATAGCTTAACCCAATATCCTGAAGATATACTTCTGTGTTTTATTCTAAGAGTTTTATAGTTTTAGCTTTCACATTTAGTCTATAATCTTAGAGTTAATTTTTTGTGTATGCTGTCAGATAGGTGTCCAACTTTATTTTTTTGCATGTGGCTATCCAGTTGTCCAAGCACCACTTGTTGAAAAGAAAACTCTCTTTCCCCATTGAATTATCTTGGCATTTTTGTCAAAAATCAATTGACCATAAATTTTGGGCTTATTTGTGATTTTTCAGTTCTACTCAATTGATCTATGTTTCTATTCTTGTGCTAGTACCACACTGTAATGATTATTGTAGGTTTGTGGTAAGTGTTGATATTGGGACGTGTGACTCTTTCAACTTTGCTGTTCTTTTCAAGAATGTTTTGGCTATTCTGGGTCCTTTTCATTCCCATATGGATTATAGGATCAGCTTGTCAATTTCTTCAAAAAAAAGACAGCTGGGATTTTCAGAGGGATTGCATTGAATCTGCTGATTAATTTGAGGAGTATTACCATCTTAACAATATTAAGTCTTCAGGGGCCAGCCCAGTGGCATAGCGGTTAAGTTCGCGCACTCCACTTCCGCAGCCCAGGGTTCGCAGGTTTGGATCCCGGGCGCGGACCTATGCACCGCTTATCAAGCTATGCTGTGGCAGCATCCCATAAAAAGTAGAGGAAGATGGGCACGGATGTTAGCCCAGGGCCAATCTTCCTCAGCAAAAAAGAGGAAGATGGGCACAGATGTTAGCCCAGGGCCAATCTTCCTCAGCAAAAAAGAGGAGGATTGGCAACAAATGTTAGCTCAGGGCGTGTCTTCCTCAAAAAAAAAAAATTAAGTCTTCTGATATGTGAACATGGATGTTTTCTCATTTATTTATCTTTTCTTTGATTTCATTCAACAGATTTTATAGTTTTCAGAGTATTAATTTTTTACTTCTTTTAAGGTTATTCCCAAGTATTTTATTCTTTTTTTTTTTTTATTGATATTTTAATGGTTTCTAACATTGTGAAATTTTGGGTTGTACATTTTTGTTTGTCCATCACCCCATATATGACTCCCTTCACCCCTTGTGCCCACCCCCCACCTCCACTTCCCGGGTAACCACAGTCCAGTTTTCTCTGTCCATGTGTTGGTTTATATTCCACATATGAGTGAGATCATACAGTGTTTGTCTTTCTCTTTCTGGCTTATTTCACTTAACATAATACGCTCCAGGCCCATCCATGTTGTTGCAAATGGGACGATTTTGTCTTTTTTTATGGCTGAGTAGTATTCCATTGTATATATATACCACATTTTCTTAATCCAATCGTCAGTCGAGGGACACTTAGGTTGCTTCCACTTCTTGGCTATGGTGAATAATGCTGCAATGAACATAGGGGTGCATAAGCCTCTTTGGATTGTTGATTTCAGGTGCGTTGGATAGATTCCCAGTAGTGGGATGGCTGGATCATAGGGCATCTCTATTTTTAATTCTTTGAGGAATCTCCATACCGTTTTCCATAGAGGCTGCACCAATTTGCATTCCCACCAGCTGTGTATGAGGGTTCCTGTTTCTCCACATCCTCTCCAACATTTGTTGTTTTTTGTCTTGGTGATTATAGCCATTCTAACGGGCGTGAGGTGGTATCTTAGTGTTGTTTTGATTTGCATTTCCCTGATGATTAGTGATGTTGAGCATCTTTTCATGTGCCTATTGGCCATCTGTATATCTTCCTTGGAGAAGTGTCTGTTCATTTCCTCTGCCCATTTTTTGATCGGGTTGTTTGTTTTTTTGTTGTTCAATTGTGTGAGTTCTTTATATATTATGGAGATCAACCCCTTGTCAGATCTATGTTTTGCAAATATTCTCTCCCAGCTGGTTGGTTGTTTGTTCATCTTGATTCTGGTTTCATTTGTCTTATAAAAGCTCTTTAGTCTGATAAAGTCAGTATTTTATTCTTTTTAACGCTCTTGTAAATGGAATTGTTTTCTTAATTTCATTTTCATATTGTTCATGCTGTCATATAGAAATACAATAGATTTTTGTATCTTGATCTTGTATCAACTGGGTCAGTGGTGAATAGGCTGCTCTTTCTGTTTCTGAACCGGTAGCCTCATGATCCACATGGCCAATTTTATGTCTGTTGTAAATTTTATGCTGTTTTATGTCTGAGAGTGGACTTTATCCTCTGAAATCTAGTATTAGTAGCTCTACCAGATATTGAAATCTATTATAAATATATTTAAATGTATTATAAAACAATTTTGTTCTGGTACATGTATGGACCTTCAGAACAATGGAGAAGAAAAGAGAGTCTCAAAACAGACCCCAATCCATGGGAAGATTTAGTAGATGAAGTGACATTTCAGAGCTGTATGGGGTGGTTATTTAATAAATAATGATGGATCAACTGGTTACCCATTTGAAAAAATAAGTTAAATCCCAATTTACATCAAAATAAATTCCAGATGGTTCAGGGATTGAAATGTTAAAAATTAAAAATATGAAAGTATTAGAAGTATCCATGGGAGAATTTACTTGTATAATCTCAGTGGGGAAGTAGACTTTCTAGGAAAAACATAAAGCCCATAAAACTTAAAGAGAAAAAGAGTAGTCATTTGACAACATACAATTTAAAACTTTCTGCAAGACAAAATATGCCATAAATAATGCCAAAAGGCAAATGATAAAATAAAGATGGAGAGGGGGCCTTTTGCAACATAACAAATATGGACTAGCATATATACAACAACAAAAGGCTGATTTATTTAGCAAATTAAGAATTCTAATAAATCAAAGGCCAACAAGCCAAGAAAGGAAAAGAGGAGCAAAGTTCAAAGAAAAAGAGAGGAAAAGAAACATCTGAAAAGATTCTTAACCTTTCTCATAGGTAAATGCAAATTTAAACAATAAAGTATCAAATTAACCACCATCAAGAGCTTTGATAGATCGGTGTTGATGCGATGGGGGGAAGCAGTGCTCAAATGTGCTGTCAGTAGGCATGTAAATCACTACAGCTTCTCTCTTTTGAGGATTATTTAGCAATAGCTGTCAAAATGACAAATGTACGTAACGTTTGAGCTAACAATTCCATTTCTAGGAATACATGGTATAGAAATAACACATATGCCTAAAAATATTCATTGCAATATTGTTTGGAATAGTAAAACACAAGGAAACTAGATGGAATATAGATGTACTGATATGGAAATATCAATATGATATGTCTCTTTATCTATGTGTAGAAATTTTTGGAGATACTCAAGAAAAGGTGGTTGCCCCTGATATGAAATTGGGCATCTAAAGAAAGAAGAAGACAAATGTATTTTGATCTTGTATCCTACAACCTTGTTGAATTTGTTTATTAGTTCTAGTAGATTTTTAGTGGTTTCCTGAGGATTTTCTACATACAAAATCATGTCATCTGCAAATAGAGATCATTTTACTTCTTCCTTTCCAATCTGGATGCCCTTTATTTCTTTTTTTTCCTTTCTTTTCTTTCCTCCCTCCCTCTCCCCCCCCCTTCCTTTTTTTTATCTTTGCCTAATTGCCTGGCTAGAACCCCCCTTACAATGTTGAGTAGAAGTGGTGAGAACAGACATCCTTCCTTATCTTAGAGGAAAAGCTTTCAGTTGTTTACCGTTAAGTGTGGTTTTTTTCATAGAAACCCTTTATCTGGTTGAGGAAGTTTCCTTCTATTCCTAGTATGCTGAATGTTTTTTTTTTTTTTATCATAATAGAGTGTTGGATTTTGTCAAAGTTTCTTCTGAATCTATGGAAATGATAATATCGTTTTTGTACTTTAAGGATTTTTAGTTGATTTTCAGATGTTAAACCAACTTTAAATTCCTGGGATAAATCCCACATGTTCATGATGTATCATTTTTTCTATATGTTACTGGATGGGTCTGCTCATATTTTGTTGACTTTTGTATCTATATTCATAAGGGATATTGGTCTGTAGTTTTCTTTTCTTGTGATGTCCTTTTGTGGCTTTGATAACAGGATAAAGATGGCCTCAAAGAATGAGTCTGGAAGTGTTTGTTCCTCTATTTTCTGGAAGAGTGTGTGAAGGATTGGTGTTAATTGTTCTTTAAATGTTTTGTAGAATTCATCAGTGAAGCCATCTGGGTTAGGACTTTTTTTGTGGGAAGTTTTAAAATTATTAATTCAATCTCTTGTTATAAGTCTATTCAGATTTTCTTCTTGAGTCACTTTCAGAACTTGTTCTTTCTAGGAATTTGTCTATTTAATCTAAGTTATCTAATTTGTTGCCATACAGTTGTTCATAGTATTCTTTTATTTTCCTTTTTTTTTTTTTTTTTTTGGTGAGGAAGACCAGCCCTGAGCTAACATCCGATGCCAATCCTCCTCTTTTTTCCTGAGGAAGACTGGCCCTGGGCTAACATTCATGCCCATCTTCCTCTACTTCATGTGGGACACCACCACAGCATGGCTTAACAAGCAGTGCATATGTGCGCACCCGGGATCCGAACCGGCGAACCCCATGCCACCACAGTAGAGTGCGTGCACTCAACCGCTTCTGCCACCCGGCCAGCCCCTATTTTCCTTTTTATTTATGTAAGAGCAGTAGTGATAAATCTTCTCTATTTTTCTCTTTTTCTTTTTCAGTCTAACTAAAGGTTTGTCAATTTTGTTGATTTTTTTTCAAATAAACAACTTTTGAATTTGTTAATTTCTCTATTGTTTTTCTATTCTCTACTTCATGTGTTTCCTCTCCAGTCTTTAATATGTCCTTCCTTCTGCTTGCTGTCAGTTTAATTTGCTTTTCTTTCTCTAAGAGGTTTCTTAAGCCATTTTTGCTTTTTTGTTCCACTGTTCCTCTTTTACTCCCTTCTTTTGCATTAAATAAATCTTTTCTAGTGTAACATTTTAATTCCATTAATGATTTTTGAACTATGTTTTTGAGAGTTTTTTTAGTGGTTGTCCTAAGGCCTACAATACACATCCTTTTTTTTTAAATTGAGGTCATATTGCCTTATAATATTGTGTAAATTTCAGGTGTACATCATTATATTTCAGTTTCTGTATAGACTGCATTGTGTTTACCACCAATAGTGTAGTTTTTATCCATCTCGTACATGTGTGCCTCTTCATCCCTTTTACCCTCCCCCCACCCCTACAATATATATCTTATCAGAATCTACTTCAGATTTACACTAAGTTAATTTCATTGAGATATAGGAACGTCATTTTTATATAGCTCCTTTCCCTCTCTGATTTTTTGTGCTATTATTATTATATATATTATATCCATATATGTTACAAATGCAACAATGCCTGGTTACAATTATTGCTTTATTTAATCTTATGTCTTTTAAAGAACCTCATAAAAGAAAGGAGAGCACAAATATATTTATAGAGTTTTTAAAATATTAACTTTCTTAATTACCATTGCTGCCTCTCCTCATTTCTTCCCCTGTGGATTTGAGGTAACATCTGGTGTCATTTCCTTACTCCATTACAGCTTTTTCCCAGCCACCTCCTTTATACTGGTGTTGTCAGATATATTACATTTCTATATGTCATAAGACAAACAATATCATTTTATAGCTGTTTATGAAATTATTTTTAAATCATTAAATACAAGAAAGAAAAAGAAATATGTGATTATATTGTCCTTTATCATTACCTACGTAATTACCTTTACTGAAGTTCTTTGGTTATTTGTGTGAATTCGAATTGCTGCCTGGTGTCACTTCCTTTCAACCTGAAAAACTTCCTTTGATATTTTTGTAAGGCAGGTATGATAGCAATGGATTCTCTTAGTCTTTGTTTTGCCTTCCTTTTTGAAATACTTATGTTGGAGTTTAGAGGTTGACAGTTTTTTTCTTTCAGCACTTTGAATATGGCATCCCACTCCCTTCCGGCCTCCGTCGTTTCCAATGAGAAGTTAGCTGTTAATCTTATTGGGATTTCCTTGTACGTGATGAGTTGTTTCTCTCTTCCTGCTTTCAAGATTTTCTCTTTACTTTTCAATATTTCTGTATTTCAACAACAATGATATGTCTGAGTGTGGACCTCTTTGTCTTTATCCCATTTGGAGTTCATCGAGCTTCTTGAATGTGTATATAAATGCTTTTCATCAAATTTAGATTGTTTTCAACCAGTATGTCCTTGAATATTTTGTCTGGTTTTTTCTCTGCCACCTCTCCTTCTGGTAGTCCCGTTATGTATATGTTGGTGCACTTAATGGTGTCCCACATTTCTCTGATGCTCTGTTTATTTTCCTTCTCCTCCTCCTCTTCCTTCTTCTTCTTCTTCTTTTTGTTGTTCTTCAGATGGCAAAATCTCTATTGATCTATCTTTACAATTGGATGTGTGTGTGTGGCTTGGAAACTGCTTTCACTGTTCAGGGAATTTACAATTTTGCCCCACATTCACCAAGAAAGTAGTAGCTTAGAAATTCTCTCTCCAGTCATTCCTGAGAGAGCACAGTGTTCCAGACCACTAGGGATGGGTGTGATTTAATTTTAAGCCTGGCTTCGTAGAGTGGCCCCTGTGTCAGAGTAGCTTATTGCTCAATCAGTACTTGGTCAAAGGTTGTGCTTCAGTCCCTTGAGCCAGTAAGACTTCTGCTCTTTGCTGCTTGATCTGTGTGTGACTTGGGGAGTGTTTTCAAGTCTGTCCCACATTCTTCTCTGATTGCTCCTGAAGTGGGTACAGCCTAGTGCATGTGCACAGCCTTCTAGATCCATAGGGATGAGTGTGATCCCACAAGGGGGTCTTCTTGGCTGTCTCTTTCCCTGGTAACCTTCTGGCTAGTCTGCCATTTTTCTCATTGCCACTACCCTCTTGATTTCTTGCCACCAACATCACCACTGTTTTTGACAGTGCCCTTAGGCACCAACTCCTCCATGCTCTGTTGTAAATAGTTCTCTTAAGGCAGAGCTGTGGAGCTCTCCATCCTTATGATCTGCCTTCACCTCTGGGCCACTGCACTGAAGCTGGAAGTGGAGACAGTGCCCACCTCCCCTGGAGTGATACTCGCTGCTCTGTGAGTGGGCACTGGGGAGAAGATGGTAGTCCCTTGTCTTCTCAGCTTGCTTCTTTCAGCATGGAACCTCCATCCTGTGAGTGAGGTGGGGTAGGATGATTGAGGGCCCAGTGTTCTCGGCCTGCTGAGCCTGAGGTAGAGCTTCTTCCACCCTAGGAGTTGGGGCTGGGTGGGAGAGGAAAGCCTAGTCCTCTTGGCCACTCTCACCCAGAATAGAGCTTCTGCAATACTGAGCTAGAGGAGATGAGAGATGCTCCTGGGGTAAAACTATAGCTCCTAGACTGGGAGCTAGAGGGAAAGGAAGCCCTGTTTTCTTGGCTACACTTGTCCAGAGCAGTGCTTCTATGACATGGGGCTGGGGGGAGGGGGGCAGAATTGGAGTAGATCGTGGCTCAAATGCCACAGACTCTCACTGTTCTTACCAAGATTTAGTAAATTTTCTTCAATAAATGTTTTTCTACTTGCTGTATGCCCTGAGGACAATCTCCAGAGACTTTAATTGTTGTTTTGTTTTTTAAAATAATTTTCACCCATGAAATGGTTGTTTCACTGGCGAGTAACACCAGCTTCCCATACAGCCATTCTGGAAGTCCTACACTCTTAAAATTTTCCCAGTGGAAAAAAAATTTGAGTGAGGGCTCCTTCTCCACATGTTATCTCTACTAGAACTCAGTTAATCCCATACCCAAGATTTTATTCAGGGGGAAAGAAAGCATACAGAAAGGTGAAATGGGGTTACAATGTAAGAAATTTCAAAAATAAACCCAATAAGTAGTTTGAGGTTTATCACCTAAGTGCTGATGTTTTGCAGAGTAGCTGTTCTCTGGAATCAGGCATTAATCAGAAGGGGAAACAGCAGTAATTATGTGTAAAACATTCTGATCCCTGGAGTAGCAGAAATAATCTCATCCCTAGGAACTACTTGTGGTTATGTAGGGCCTACTCTGCTGCTGATACAGCTAAGGTTTTGAAATTTCATTTTAATTTTTTATAGGAAAACTATCTTCACTAAATATTGGCAGGAACACAAAATAGTCCCTCATTTGGTCTCTAGAAACATACAGGCTGAGTCCAAAAATGCAGAAAAGCAGAATGTGACTTTTAACTGCTTTAGTGACCCTTTCCATGCTGACTGTAGGTGAAAGATTATTTCTCTTCTCTCTCTGCCTTGCTTTCTCCCTCTGTGGCATAGAATTCTGAACACTAGCCTGGCTGGGAAACTCTTACCTCTGTGGAAAGTGTGATAAGGCTGTACCACTAGGAGAGATGTCTTCTTCTAAATTGACACCCTCTTTCCAATTGTGTCTCTTCTTGGCCTACTCATGCTAACCACTTTATCAAGGGAATGGTGAGTTTCAAAGAAGTGCAAGACCCAAAAGAGAAGAGGCAACCATAGCAGCTCTCACTTCTCTTCCCCCTTGTTCAGCCTGTGTGTGTCTTGCTTCTGGGCAACCACTGCTCCTTTGTGCTCAAATCTGGCAACCTCATACCCTGGCTTCAGGACCACAGGGCAGGAGAGGCAGATGCCAACTTATCTGTTCCCTGGAGACCTCATTTGCCTTTGCAAAGGAAGCTCAGGAACACTGAGGGATGACTACTTTGAGATCATGACCACTGTAATGCCCTGGCCTGTCAGTTTCTTATCTTTCTGAACTCCTCTAATTTACTCTCTCCATCATTCATGGACAAATTTTTATCAAGATATCTCACTCTTTAATTCTCTGTTCTGAGCACAACTTCTCTCCTCCCACAGCTTCCCAGCACATCTGCAGTATGGCCTCTTAGCTTTTGCCAGACCCTTTGGATTTTAGATATTGCCTCCCCCGTTCCTGGCTTTCTCTCTCTCTCTTTCACCCTCCCTCTCTCTCCATCAGTAATGCCTTCAATTGCTTCTCTAAAAATCCTGGACCCAATGATGCTCTCATCCCCCTTGACCTTTGTCTCTTCTTGTCATGCCAATTGTCATCTCAAGGCTCACTCCCTGCCCCCTTCCCTTCACTGCTTTCTCTCCTTCTCTTGGTCCTGAGCTTTATTTACAGAGACAGTGTTTCTGTTCTCTCCCAAACTAGCTCCTCCCCGCATCACCATTCCTCCCACCCTCTGGATTTGCAGCCTAACAAAATTTAGGGCTTAGGGGCTCCAGGGCCCCATTGGCCAGCCAGGTAAGGTGAAGGGGAGAAGCAGGCCCCAGAGAGTTTGGGAGCATGCCCCTCTGTCTCAAGAGGGAAGCTGTTGCTGGGCTCCAGCCCACTGGTGTCCTATGGGAATGTGATCCCAGTGCTTCCAGATCCTCTGCTTCATTAAGAAATCCAGATATTAATGGAAACTGTCCTGCTTTTAAATGTTGACAACCATTCTTTTTTTTTCCCCAAGAACATGGGGGTACAAAAAACTCCCCCACGTTTCTGGGCTACATTTAACCCCCCTAACTCAGTTGCCTAGTTCTAGAAGACTGTCTGCTCAGGATCTGTACCGCTGCTTCCATTTCACTGGCCTTCTCACTTGGTTGACTACAATGGCTTCCTAAATGGCCTCTGCTTTCTGCTCTTCCCTCCAGTCTACTGTGTACAACTGTGCTTGATTTAGTTACCTCAAAATAACCGAGCCTTATGGTTAAAGGAGTGGGCTCTGGGATCCAGCTGTATAGATTTAGTCCTAGGTCTGCCATTTATAAGCTATGTGATCTTGGGCAAGTGAGTTCATCTTTCTGAGTCTCTGTTTCCACATCTGCAAAATAGGAAAAATAGTAGTACCTACTCATAGGCCTCTTGTGAGGATTTAGTAAAGAACCATGCCTAAGCTGGAATAACTACTCAGTAAATGTTAATCACGATTGTGCCATTCCTTATGTGAAGACCTTCAAAGGCTCCACTGCCTCTCAAATACAGTTTAGCCCCTGTGTCAAAAGCATTCAAGACCCTCTTGCTCTGGTCTCAGCCCTCCATACCTCTTCCTGTACATACTTCAGCCACACTGGACTTCTTGTCATTCCCCAAATATGTTTTCCTGTCTTATTCATTTTCCTCCCTCCCCTGAAGTGCCTGGGATGGTGTAGGGACTCAGTATGTGCATGACATTGGAGGAGGAGTTGGCGAAGTAACTGCCATGATTATCCTTATTTCATAGAGGAGAAAACTGAGCAAAGTGACCTGCCCAAGGCCTCCCAGCCTGGAAGTGGAGGAATCAGGATTTGAATCCAGATCTGTTTACCCTAAAGCCTGTTGTCTTTCCACTATATTGTAGAGAGGGAAAGACACACAGAGGCAGGAAGACAAAGGAGAGACTTGAGATTAGTTTTTCCCTCTGGAAAATCATAGGACATCTTTTTTTCTCTATAGTAAACCAATAGAAAAGGGTGATACAACTGTGTGACAATGGTATCAGGGTAGGTTGGGGCCAGGATATGCTGGTGCTTGTGAAAATTGCTGAAGTCAACACAAGGGACTTTCAAAAGTAGGTTTAAAACAAGTTATAAAATGAGAAAGGGATTGGCTGGCTGAGGACAACAAGATAATGCTATGATCTGGCTCCTTTTGTAGCAGGTGTGGTTAAGCCCTCCCTTATAGGCTTTGGTAAGATCAGTTTAGCATAGCTGTTAGGTGCCCCAGATGGCGAGACAGACTGCCTGGGTTTGAATCTCAGTTTTGCCACTTATAATCTGTGTAACCTTGGAAAAGTTATGTTTCATCTTCTCATCTGTAAAATGAGGGATAATAATAGTACCAGCCTCAAAGGATTTTTGTGATTATTAAATTAAAAATTCCATGAAAACTCTCAACATTGCCTCACATGCAGTAAGTTCTTTTATAAACCTTAGCTAGTATTTGTCCTTCCAGAATATGTGTGCCCGTACTAGGTGGCATTGGAAACTTTTAGGTTAACTGATCTCTCTTTCTTGACCTGTTCCAAGAACTAAAACCAGTCCTAATCATGGCACCACCTTTTATTGGTAAACCTTTAAAAACTTTTCCGAGTGCTCTAGACACCTCACTATGAGGGTGGTGGAAAGTTTTTGAAATCTTAATATAACTTTCTAGAAGGCGGTGACTGTGCTTCTTTCTCCCACCTCCCTTATTTACATATTACTTGTATTTGTACATTCTGGTAGTATAAGTGCACAGAGTCGGGAGCCAGGTGGCCTAGGTTCAGATTCCAGCTTTGCCACTTACCCTTTGTGTGACCATGGGCAAATTACCTACCTCTTTGCCTCAATTTTCTCATATGTAAAATAGAATTAATGATAGTATCTATATGATAGGGTTATTGTAAGGATTCAATGAGGTAATACATGTAAGTGCTTAGCACAGTACCTGGTACATAAGAAGCCTTAATTTAAGTAGCTATTATTATTACTATTAGAAAATAAACTAAGAAATCGTTAGGCATCTCTTAAGCTTTTCTTTTAAGTTTTCCTTTACTAGCCATTTCTGAAGTGCACATGCATTCTCAGCCCCTGATTAGAGTGCTCTCCTTTACAAGAGAACCTTGGACTGGTATCAGATCCCTCCCTTGGCCCTGCCAGCCCCTGCCCTTGGGTGCTTTATACCCAACCCTAGCTATGGGGCCCTCATTTGGTACCAGGACTCTGCTCAGAACAGCTTCTCAGGTAATCCCTGTGGATTGCCAGGCCCAGCAAACCACTATAGGCCTGGGGCTAGAAGGGTTTTCAAGCTAGACATTTTACTCAGTTGTGGAGGAGTGGAACAGCACCCCTATATCAGACCAGAAGCTGTTGGTGCATTCAGTACTCAATGCTGAGGTTATAGCTCATCTTCCTTCTAGGTTGCTCCTGGCCCTGGCATCTTTTAGCCTACCCTGGGAGCACATCCTGTGCAACATCAGCTGTTGTCAACAACCTGTGTTTATCTAGTCATTCAACCAACATATCTCAAGCACTTATTACATGCCAGATTTTGTGTGTGTGTGTGTGTGTGTGTGTGTGTGTGTGTGTGCATGTAAGGACAAGTTGAGAGGAATGGGGCAGTGAACAGAATGACGACTACTTCTGCATCCTGGTGCAGCACTATGAGTCTACGCTTTAGAGAAAGACGGGCCTGATACAAATCCTGGCTCTGCCTCTTGCCAATTGTGCAATGTGGGACAAGTTAATCTGTCTCACTTTGATCGACTGTAAAGTGAGAATAGTACAAAGGTCTACCTTGAAGAGTTGCTGTAAAAATAAGAGGTAGCATGTGTGAGTACTTAGTAGAGACCTAATCAATGACATTTGTAATTATTATGAGTCACAATTTTGCCTAGACCCAGTTCTCAATGAAGGTGTGCCCCTTAGAAATAAAAAGGAAGGAAGATCCTTGCAAAAAAATGAAGTTGGACCTCTAACCTCACACCACATACAAAAATTATCTCAAAATGGATCAAAGACCTAGATGTAAGAGCTAAAACTGTAAAACTCTTAGAAGAAAGTATAGGTGCAAACCTTCATGACCTTGGATTAGGCAATGGTTTCTTAGATATGATTTCAAAGGCACAAGCGGCAAAAGAAAAAATAGATAAAGTGAACTTTTTCAAAAGTGAAAAATTTTTGCATTTCAAAGGACACCATCAAGAAGTGAAGAGACAACTCACAGAATGGGAGAAAATTTTTATTAATCGTATATCTAATAAGGGACTTGTATCCAGAATATATAAAGAACTCTTGCAACTCAATAGCAAGAGGATAAATAACCCAGTTTAAAAATGGGCAAAGGATCTGAATAGACAGTTCTCCAAAGAAGATACAAATGGCCAACAAGCACATTAAAAGATGCTCAACATCATTAGCCATGAGGAGATGCAAATCAAAACCACAATAAGTTGCTACCTCACACCTAATAGGATGGCTATAATCAAAAATATGGAAAATAACAAGTGTTTGTGGGGATGTGGAGCAATTGGAACCCTCATACACTGCCAGTGGGAATGTAAAATGGTGCACGTTGGAAAACAATCTGGCAGTTCTTCAAAAGCTTAAATATATGACCTAAGTTACCATATGACCCAACAATTCCACTTCTAGGTTTATACCCAAGAGAAATGGAAACATATGTCCACACAAAAGCTTGTACAATGTTCATAGGAGCATTATTCATAATAGCCAACAGATGGAAACAACCCAAATGTCCTTCAGTGTATGAGGGATAAACAAATATGGTACATCCAGATCCATATGATAGAATATTATTCAGCCATAAAAAGGATTGAAGTATTGGGGCTGGCCCGGTGGCGTAGCAGTTAAGTTTGCACGTTCCACTTCAGCTGCCTGGGGTTCGCCGGTTTGGATCCTGGGCCTGGACCTACTCACTGCTCATCAAGCCATGCTGAGGCGGCATCCCATATAGAAGAGCTGCAACTCTACAACTATGGAAACAACTATGTATTGGTGCTTTGGGGAGAAAAAGGAAAAAAAGAGGAAGATTGGCAACAGATGTCAGCTCAGGGCCAATCTTCCTCAAAAAATAAAAGGATTGAAGTATTGATATATGCTACAACATGAATAAACCTTGGAAACAATATGCTAAGTGAAAGAAGCAAGACACAAAATCCTACATTTTGTGTGGTTCCATAGGCAAATCCATAGCTACAGAAAATAGATTAGTGTTTGCTGGGGGATATGGGGGAGGAGAAATAGGGAACTAATGGGTATGGGATTTTTTTGGGGGCGATGATGAAAATGTTCTAAAATTGACTATAATGATGGATACATAACTCTGTGAATATACTAAAAGCCATTGAATTGTCTGCTTTAATTGGTTGAATTGTATGGTATGTGAATTATATCTCAATAAAACTGTTTAAGAAAAAAAGTAGAAGGAGAAAAGAAATATCCAGAGCCACCATGGCAGACTTGACAAAGAGAAAAGGGGTTATCAGAGATCATCAGGAGGTGTGTCTGTGTGGGTATGTATTCCCTGGTTGTGTACATGTGTGTGCATGTGCTCACATGCAGGTTTCAGAGTATTCTGGTCCTGGCCTAGCCCCAGGCAAAACTGTCACATAGGCAAAATTTTCCCTGGCGCTTTTCTAATTCTCCCTCTGCCTAAAGGTGAAAAAGGTTTAACTTACTCTCCCTTGAAGTGGTCTTTGCATCTCTAGAGGGCACTACAGCTGTGTACAGATTAAGCATCAATTGATTCCTTCTGGATGAATGAATTTTGAAGAGAAGAGCCTCCAGGCAGAAGTTTCAAGCAGTGAGATGGAGAGTGAGGGGCTCCTTCTGAGCTGGAAGTCAGCATAGATCTTACCACCTACTACTCCTTGAGGGCAGGGCTGCAGAAAGGTAGAGTTGCGTAGCCATATGTGCCATATCCTGGCACATCAGGATGCTATCTGTGGTCAGCTAGTGTGAACTGTTCTTCATACAGGGGACTCAGGCAGGACAGGTAGACCCTTCCTACTGGAAAAAAATGTGTTCGGTAGAAGGCTTCTCAAGTTGGCCTGTGCCCCATGCCACTCAGACTGCAATCTCTGCTCCCTTGCTAGGGAGCTTCTTTGAGCAACTGGCCTAGTCAAGTTTCCCCCCCTTTTTAAGGTTTTGGTCTGCCTCAAATGATGGCTATGCACAGCATGCAAGGAAGGGGGCTAAAGCTGGAGCACCTGATGCTGTGGCAGCCATGGTGCTGTGGGCCATTCCTTACGGTGGTGGACAGAGTGCTACCCCAGACTTCTTATATTATTCCTGGCTGGGATTTTGTGATCAAAGTGGAAAATGCCCATGGAAAGAAACAACAGTACCCTGCAGGAACCCCTCACCCCTTGTCCGCCTTCTGGGAGGCAACCAATTTTAGTTCTTCCTGTATTTACCCTCATTTCTCTAAATAAAGCATTTCTACTATTATTCCTTCATTTACCAATTTGGGGAAATTATCTATTGACTTCCTGCTAAGCTAGTTGAGGATTTATCACCATTATGCAGCTATATCACCATTTTTATTTTATTGGTTAATCTAGTAATTTATGCAATATACAAACACTTTTATGTTTTTGTTCCATCAATCATCGGCTGCATCTTTTGAGTCCCCACTTGGTAAGATGAGGTGTTGGTACCCGTTCCCTTCCCCTCGGTTCTCCTCCCCACCCACCCCTCTTACCAGGTGGTATTTTGGTAGAGCCCCTGGTCCTTATTGAAAAAGACCTCGTCTTCAAAAGCAGAAGATATTAAAGATTAAACTAACTTTTATTGAGCATTTACTACATGCCAGGAACTGTGCATGCATCATCACTTCTAATCCTCATAGTAACCCTGAAAGGGAAGTATCATAATTGCGATTTTACACATGAGTAGGAGGCCAAGCTGAGATTTAAACCAAAGTTTGACTCCAAAGCCCCTGCTCTTTTTCCAGAGCCCCATGCATCCTTCAGCTTCAGTTTCATCTGCAGCTTTTCAAGTCCCCTTCCTGTGGCTGAGGCTTGGCCTGGAAGTCTTCATCTATTTTTGGAACCCCACAGTTGTTCTGGCTTGTTCACTAATGCTGAACCCTCTTCCCAGAGGGAAAAGAAAAGGGTGACTTGAGAGGGAACAGAAGGCAAATGGACCATTCCTGTGGGGTGTGTGAGGCGAGTGGATCGTCTGGATGGGCTTGATGGTTCAGTTGCATGCCTGGCAGGCCTCTCTCTCCCTGGTGGCCCACGCCTTAGACGCCAGCATAGAAGTCCCAGGTAGGCCCTGAGATGACACAGGAAATTATTTTACAGCATCACCAGGGCTCTCCCAGTCAGCATGCTGCCTTTGAAATGAGAAGCAAATACAGAATTTTGAAGGGCGTAGCTGACTCAGACCATTGCTCTGGCATTGCGGTCATAGACACATGTGGGAAATTCCCAAATTGACTTTCCCACAGAGCTGTTTTGGAGTGGGGGACAGAAAGAGACCGGGGGTGGAGAATGTATTTTAGTTATTTATTTGATTAGTATTTGTTAAATCATTGGACCGTTTCAACCAGAGGCACTGAGTGGGATTTCCCCAGGGGTCACTTCCGGGCATATGGAAGAGTCGAGAGGTCAAGAGGCCCTGGCTCAATTTTCCATACTAAGGAAGGAGAGGCTACAATAACATAAAACAGACAATCCAGATTCTTCCTATTGATCTTGAGGCTGCTGTCATAGAGAAACATTTGGACATCCCCACCCATCCACTCTCCCCCAACCCAAGTCCCCTGGTTTCTTCCTCTCTGTTGGCATTCCAGGGATCCACCCCATCTTGGAGTCACCTTAATTCTTCCCTCTTCTTGCCTCTTGCCAACCATCTCCTTCACCCCAGGCCCTCACATACACACACACTCACACACACACTCACATACACATGCACACTCCTCTAGAAGCCCCACCCTATTGATTTGCAGTTTCTTACACATTCATCCTTCCCCCTCTCTTCTTAGTGACCCCCAACCTCATTACCTCAGGCCTAGACCATTGGTTTTTTCAGCCATTCTCTGTGCCTCCAGTTACACCTCCCACCCCACTGGCCTGGCTGTGCTCCATCTTGTCACCACTGCTGGATGAATCTTCCTACAGAACAGCTTTCTGAGATCTGCTCAGACTTTCCCAAGGCTTCTTTGCTGCTTACAGCATAAAATCCAAATGCTTTGGCTTGGTATTCAAGGTCCCATGCTCCCTGCTCTCAACCTTGATTTCCAGGCTTAGTTCTTGCCGCTTCCCTACTGGACTAAAAACTTCTTGAAGGTGGAGAACACGTCTGGTTTGCTTCTGCAGCCCTGACAGCACAGGAGGATGCCTAGGACATTGCGGGGGTCAGGACTTGTTTGCTGAAGGAATGAAGGAGCGAATGAGATGAAGATATCACAGGACTCATTTTGCCAAATAGTTGTGCAGGGGCCTCTGTCACTGACTAGTTGGGTGACCTTGGATAAGTCCTTTCCTCTCTCTGGGCTTCTCTTCTCCAATGGCAATCCCCAACTTACAGATCTTAGGCCCTAAGGGCCTGCAGACATGCTTTGTTGGTTAGCACATTAAAATGATTATAAATGCCTTTTTGTAAGGCATGCTTCCTCTAGTTCCCTCCCCCTCCCCCATTTTCTTACACCTCCCCTCCTCTCTCATTTTCATTAGCTGCTTGGTGCCTAAAGGCATTTGTGACCCTTGGATTAGGTGGTGTTTATGCACCTTTCAACTCTGGCAAGGCAGGGATTCTCTATTTGACGTACTTTGAAATAAAAATTGCAAGTGCTTTGCTTAAGTGGTTTCCAATGTCATCTAATATACAGCAGCCCAGGCCAGATGCTCTGTCCTCCCAAAACAGGCCACCAAAGAACAGTGGTATGTGCCCTTAGTATTTCTGACTTTGGCAGTCAGCTGCAGAGGGAGATGTTATTCCATTAAAAGTGATTGTCTGCACATAGCCCAGCACAAGAGGGGCCCATTTATAGTCTAAAAAGGACCAAGCACAGCATGCCCATTGGCAGCCAGCTGGGTATACACATGGGGCATTGGTTGTAGGCACAGAGTGTGAATTTAGCCCAAGTTGCCTGGTAGAATCCTTTCCAGGACAAAGTGCTGAATGCAGAGTGTGTGCAAGCAAGCAGTGCTCTCGCTCTCTGCCTGGCTCTCAGTGGCCCAGTCTGCATTGAGACTCCATAGAGAAGTGTGGGGTGGCCAGGGAAGGTCAGAGATGGCATTCTTACCACTGCGTTCCTTTGCATTAGCCAGTCCCAAGGGCCGCATGAGCCGCAAATCTGCCTGGCCACAGGTTGGCAAGGCCCGGCTCACAGAGATGCTAGACAAACACAGCAGCTGCTGGAAGGCGCTTGCCCAGCCCAGGCAGCACTTGAGCCCCACACATTTGCGCAGCATCTGGGTGAAAGGTACTGAGAGCTGGGCAGAGGGCTGGTGCGGGTGTACGTGCCCATTGCTGGGCACAGTCACTGGATAAAAGTGGAACTGCTGATGGCCTGTGGCACCAAACAGCTGCAGTGGCTTGGGGGTACCTATAGCCTGGCTGCCCCCAAACTCAATATGGAGGGCATAGAGGGGCTATTCAGTTAGGGGACACACATGGTGAATCCACCCCATATGTAGCAGTTGTAGGCATCTGGGATGGGGACGGGGAGGATGAGGGAGGCAGAGAGGAGAAGACAGTGTTTCTGACTAAGCTGTTTCATGTGTCTAGAACAATTCTAGGCAACTTCCTGGGGTAAAAGGGATTGCCCCTGTGTGGTTTTGCCTCCCTGTTTCTGCCCTTTCCTGCTCGACAGCTTGTGAACTCAGGGAGACGAATCCCTAATACAGTTTGTCAAAGCCGCATAGAATGGAGAAGGTAAACTTTCCAAAGAAACTTCATGGAACACATTTCAAAGCCCTAGAGAAACAGTTTTAGATTTTTTTCGTGTTGGTGGTTTCCTT
Source organism: Diceros bicornis minor (assembly GCF_020826845.1). Lineage (NCBI taxonomy): Eukaryota > Metazoa > Chordata > Mammalia > Perissodactyla > Rhinocerotidae > Diceros > Diceros bicornis. The sequence goes on from NC_080781.1 coordinate 65,014,013, forward strand.
TGCGTGACTGCAACCAACTCACATCAGCAAGGGTTGGATGAGACACGACTCTCGTGTCTGCCAGGGGAAGTGAGTACACCTGCTTATGGACGTGGAAGACAGCACAGCCGCTGGAGGGCGCTAGAGGCTGGCTGATCAGGGCTCAGCTGTGGCCAGGACCAAAGACCGTGCACAGACGGGGATGTGATGTGGTGGGTGGTGTGATTGTGGGTGTGCTGTTATGTACATGTTTGTGACATCACTGGGGGACCTGGCTGTAGCTGTCATGTGTGCATTCATTGCATGCAGGTTGAAACCAGGATGTACTGGCAGTGACAGGAGCAAGCATGGGAGATGAGGCTTGAGAGCCCCAGTGTCAACTAGACGGGCATGGAGTGAAGCGCTCTCACCTTCGTTTCTACATAGCCAGCTGGGCCTGTGGCTGGCAGCACTTGATGGTGTTGGAGGGCTTCCATGCCTTCTCTAATTGGCCTGCGGTGTTTCAGCTGGAAGCCATGGAAGTCCATGCATTGAGTTGTGCCATTTCTGGCACACGCAGCTACCCCCAGTGCCCTAGAAGCCCAGCTCTCTCTGCATAGCAGGTCAAGGAGATAAGGCCGGGCACTTGGTTGCAGACCCATACCTGTGCCTCATGTTCAGCCAAGAGCCTTATCATCATCACACAGTGAGGCTTCTTGATGAAATGCAATCTCCTACTGAGATGGGAGCCACTGGGGGGATTCTGAGGTTGCTGTTCTCTATCTACCTTTTGAGTAATTGGGGGTCAGGGCAAGCCAAGCTCTGGTCTGGGCTCTGCAGCAGCTTCCTATGCACTGCCCAACCCCTGTATCTCCTCCTACCATTGTGAGGACAGGTCTTGCATACCTAGGAGGGTTTGAGGTAGAAATGATGGTCCTGTGGTTGGCAGGCATTTGGATCTTCATCCCCTTGGCTACCTACCAGTTGGCTAGGCCTGGCATGGCCATGGGGCTTACACGGCATGGGGACTCTGTCTGAATGAACCAAGTTTGTTCTCCCCCTAGCAGTAGGAATTTTGGCCAGTGAGCAGGCACTGGGGTTCCCTGACCAGGGGAGGCAAACTCATTTGCATGCAGGGCCACATTCCTCACCCTACCCTTGGCAGGTAACATAAGGGTGAGTGTTGGCCAAGTGAAGGACAACTTGTGTTGTGACCAAACATAACGCCTGTCTCTGCACATAACTTTTGAAAACAGTGTGCAGGCCAAAAAAAATGGCCAGGCCAAAAGCATCTGCAAGCCATATTCAGCCTCCTGGCTGCCAGTTTGTGACCAATGTGAGAAGTAAAATTTAGTTGCGCGTCACTGAGTACTCTTTTTGCCTGATGAAATCTTTCCTGATCTTCCAAACCCAGCTTAAATGGCATCTCTGTGACACTTTCTCTGACCCTCCTCCTTAGGCCAAATGAATACTTCTCTCTTTGATCCCTTGGTATCTCTATTGTAGCATATTAGACCATTCATTCATTCAATAAATTTTTATTGAATACTTCAGCAAGGGCTGTGCTGGGGTTACAGAGATGAAGCGATAAGAAACAATCCCTGCCTTCGAGGAGCAACTAGTCTAATGAGGGGAGAGACGGAAGAGCAGACAGTGACTCTTAAATGTGTAAAGGCTCAGAGCTCCCTGGGGTAGGCTCCCTCTGGATATGTGTAAAAGCTGAGGAAGGCAGGCTTCAGTGAGAGGAGACGGCTTGGCCAGGTACTGGAGGAAGGAAACAAGTAAGCCAAGCTGAGGAGGGGGCAGGCCTTTCCTGGCCCAGGGAAGCCCCTGAGCAGAGCCTTGGAGTTCTGCCCGGGCCCTGGTAAGTAGCTCTGTGACTGGTGTGAAAGGAATGGGGGGCTGGGAGTGGCAGGAAATGAGGTGGATCATTTAGGGCCTCACAGGCCATGTTCCATATCTTGGCCTTTATTCCGGAGGCTGTGGGAGCCAGCTGAGGGCTTGGAGCAGGGGCATGACAGGTCTGACTTTGGCTTTGGAAGGCCTACACTGGAGCCTGCCTGTGTTAGGTGGACAGAAGGGGCAAGAGACTGATGACAGGGAGGCCAGCCGGGGAGCTGTATCCCTAGCACCTGGGCTCACTCCGTACTTGCGGAACGAGTGAGCAAGTGACTGAGGTAGGATAGGATGTATAGAGCTGCTGCTGTTGCTGCTGCTGCTCCTGGGAACTCTGCTCCCTCTGCGGCTTTCATAGGCATGCACTTGGGTGTCTCATAGGCACCTCAAACTTACCACGTTCATAGCCAAACTCCTGACCGTTCTCCCCAACCTGCTGCTCCTGCAGATTTCCGCATCTCAGCTAATGGCATCCCCAACTTTCCAATTGCTCAGGACCCAAACCTCAAAGTCATTCTTGACTCCTCTCTTTCTCTCATATTCCACATCCTCTCTATTAGCATATCATGTTGTTTCCACCTTCATAATATCCAGAATTGTTACCGCCGTCATGGTCTATGCCGCCATCATCTCTCACCTGGATATTTGCAACAGCCCCCTACCAGGTCTCCCTGTTATATAAAATGATTATGCCTTGGATCCTCTACAGTCTACTCTCAACACAGCAGCCAGAGTGATCCTGACGAAACGTAAGGCAGCTCATGTCCTGCCTCTGCTCAAAATCCTCTAATGGATATCTATGTCAGACTAAAAGCCAAAGTCCTTGCAATGGCCCATGAGGCCCTGGATGATCTGTTCCCCCATGACGTGTCTGACCTCATGGTCTACCACTGTCCCCCTCACTTACTCTGCTCCAGCCACACTTGCCTCCTTGCTGTTCCCCAAACAGCTTTAGGATCTTTGCATTTGCTGTTCTCTCTGCCTGGAAATGTTTTCCTCTAAATATCTACGTGACTCACTCCCTCACTTCATTCAGATCTCGGCTCAATGTCACCTTCTTAATGAAGCCTTCTTTGACTATCCTATTATAAGATAGGCACCCAAACTCTGCTGGTCCCCTGAGACCCTCCATTATTTCATTTTTCTCCAAACCAGACATTGCCTTCCAACTTACTACAATTTTACTTGTTTATTTTATTTATTATCTGTCTCCCTCCACCAGAAAGTAAGCTTCACGAGGACAGGAATTTTTGCCTGTTTTTGCCTCTGCTGTATTCTGAGTGCCTGGCATATAGTAGGCCCTCAATAAGGACTTATTGAATAAACAGGTGGACTGTGGGGATCAGTGAGGTTGTCCTGGGCCATCTCTGGGCCATGTGACCTGGGATTCTCAGGAGCAGATTGTATAGGGGAAGCAGAGAACCCACTGTATCATAGGAGTTGGCAGGTCTAGTCAGGTGACCTGGGGCAAGTCCCTTCCACTCACTGATCCTCAGTTTGCTCATTTATGAAGTGAGGGATCTGATGCAATGATCTCTGAGGGGCAAAGTGAGGGTCTGGCCAACTGGGCTTGCCACTCAGGCCCCATGGTAATGAGGGCAGAGGTCCTCACCCTTGCCATTCCCTTTTCCTTTCTTGACCTCTTCCAATGTGCCATCTTATTTTTTTTTTATTGATGTTTTAATGGTTTCTAACATTGTGAAATTTTGGGTTGTACATTTTTGTTTGTCCATCACCATATATATGACTCCCTTCACCCCTTGTGCCCACCCCCCACCCCCACTGCCCCTGGTAACCACAGTCCAGTTTTCTCTGTCCATGTGTTGGTTTATATTCCACATATGAGTGAGATCATACAGTGTTTGTCTTTCTCTTTCTGGCTTATTTCACTTAACATAATACGCTCCAGGCCCATCCATGTTGTTGCAAATGGGACGATTTTGTCTTTTTTTAGTGCCATCTTATTTTTAACTCACATCTATAAAAACACAACATTATAGCTGTTCAAATAATGATGTGGGGAGAGGTGTGGCTGCCTGTCAGCTGCATTCAACCGAACCAGCTATGCTTCCTGAAGTGTGCCTGGCTCTGGCCCAAAGGCCTGGTGCAGGGCAGAAGTCTGGCAAAAACTAGTGGTGGGATGATGTCCCACCCTACTTTCCAGAGCAAAAACTTCTACCACACCTACCACTCAGCTAGGCCCATCTCTGGAGCAATCCCATCCCCTCTCCTAGACCAAATTCTTCTACCTAGTCTAGTTGGAGCCTAGTGTTTTTTCAAGCATTTATCACTTAAAATTTTAATTCTCACAATAACAATGTGAAGCAGGCATTCTTAGACCCATTTTTCAGAGGAGAACACTGAGTCTTGGAGAGGTTAAGACATGTGCCCAAGGTCCCGCACAACCTCTCCTCCTTCTGCAGGAATCACTTGGAAATCTGCTGACCAAGGTCTAGGAGACTTGTCTGTGTGGTTGGAGCTATGAGAGAGGCAGAAGGGGGGATGCTTCATTCTTCCTTCTGCTCCATCTAGGCCACAGGTGGAGCCCAAGGGGTGGAAAACAGGCCAGCCCAGATGGAAATCATCATTCTCCCGCCGGCTTCCTGAGGGCTGAGCAGAAGGGAGGCGCCTTCCCTGCCTAACCCTGCCAGGAATCTGGGTGTCCTGGGAGACTGAGACCAGTGAGCAATGGGGGCGGTGTGTGCGGGGTACTCCATGTGATAAACTATTTTCCTTTCTCATTCCAAAGATCAGAGAGCACTAGTGAGCTGTTCTTTGTTCCAGTGGAAACAGAAAACTAGAAAAGCCCAGTGGGGGTTGGCCTTTGTCTTCTTGGGCTAGGAGGCTGAATGGGAGGACTACAGCAAGGGGGGTGGGTCAGGGACCCCATAAGTGCAACAAATCAGTAGAAGGGGGACCAGGACAGGACTCTAGCCAAAAAAAATAAATACATAAAGACAAAGAGATAAGTACATGCTGAAGGGGAGGCCTCGTAGCCCCCTTCATGAAGCCTTACTCCCCATAGTCTGCTAAGTCTGGCAGTCTCCAACAAGGGACCAAGGGGACCCCAGAGACACAGCACAGCTAGTGCTCTCCTGGCCCAAGAAATGCCAAAGGCACCTCTGAGACCACTGCTTTCCATGCATCCTCTGAGCCCCTTGGCCTAGTCTTTTTCCTGCCGCTACAACATACCATGCTCCCACCAAGAGTAATAGGAACTCAAACTTGTCAGAGTCATTCCAAGTTTGCCAAGCACTCCCCCATAGAATAGCTCTTCAGGAGGCAGGGGAGCCTGTTGGTTAAGAACAGACAGGCTCAGGGTCCAGACTGCCTGGCTTTGCCATTCCATAACTGGGTGATCTTGGGCAAGCTACTCGGCCTCTATGCCTCAGTTTCCTCATCTGTAAAATGAGAATAATCAGTGTCTACATCTTAAGGTTGTTTCCAGATTAAATAAGCTAGTATTTCAGCTCCCTAAAAGCAGGGATTTTTGGCTTTTATTCACTGCTATATCCCTAATGCCTACACAGTGCCTGGCACTTAGTAGCGACTCAACAAATATTTATTGAATATATACAAAATGCTTAGAATGGGACCTGGCACTCAGTACGCACAACAAATGTTAGTTGTTGTTGCTATCTTTCATATTCTCACAACAGTTCTAAGAAGAGCACTATGAATTTCATGCACATCAATTTTCATCTTCCATGTAAGGTTCAAGTTCTGAGTCAAGGCACCAAAGGTAGGCAACAGATTTAAAACTGAAGGAGACAGTTTGGGCCACAGAGGGTTAGGAATGCAGCCCTCAGATCTGAGTAATAGCATCCATCCACCCATTCATTCTTTCACTCATCTATTCCACAAATATTTCACAAATACCCCAATGTGCCAGGCCCTGAGCTGGGAGCTGGGGATATACTAATGACAAGACAGATAAGGATTCTACATCTGAGGAGCTGAGATTCTAGTGGAAGGAGACAGGCAAAAGCAAGTAAAAACAAATAATTTTGAATAGTAGTAAACGCTATGAAGAAAATAAAGCAGTATAAAGGGAGTGGCTGGGGTATGTATGTAGGAAGTGACATAGGAGCTTTTCTGGGGGTCTTGGTCTCAGGACAAGGGCCCCTGCCTTGAGTTGGTCCCCAATACCTTGTCAACACTACCTCATCATGCAAGGATTTATAAGCCATCTGCCCAAGGCAGGGGTCAGTTGCTAACTGTAGCTCCCAGGGGTCTGTACATGGGGGTCTGGATGTGAGGGGCTGGAGAGAGAGGAACCGTGAACATGCAGTACCTGCATAGGAAGGTTCTGACATCAGTTGTCCCCTGGCAAAAGCTGTTGGTTGCACTAGGTGAAATGATGGTAGTGGCCTGAGAGCTTCCCCCGACGTCCTTCTGCACTCCTAGGGAGGAGGTGTCTGGCTAGTGCTTTCCTGCTCCATGCTCGTTCATGGTGCCACCTTCACACATGCAAACACCGCCTCATCTTAAAGACAGCCAGGCACCATCACCTGCCGTCACAACCCTTGTCACACTGAGCGCCCTTATTCATTACATGTTTGGGCATCTCCAGAGTGTAATACAGAACTGACGCCTAATAAATGCTTATCGAATGAAAGAATAAATGGGTGCCTGTTTTTCCTTCTGCTTCCTCAACTGACTGGTCATTCCCACTCACGCATCAAGACTTAATTCAGACATCATCTTATCTCCTTATGTCCCACCTGGGGACCTCTTGCTCCTCCTTACTTCCTCTGTGAAGCCTTCCTTGACCTCCCTAGGTAGGGTTGGTGCCTCCCACCTCTGAGTGCTCTAGCACATTCTATTTCCCCTATCATAGCACTGATCGCTCTAGGGGTATTGTCTGCTACTGGTCTGTCACATCATCTAACCTGTAATTTTCTCAGTGACCAGGGCTGTTGTGTCAGCCCAGCACTAGCCCCTAGAGGGCGCTCAATAAATATTTGTAGAAGTAATGGAAAAAACCAGTAAATTGTTTGTCAGTTTTGCTTAGAGCATCCTAGGTAGTGGTGTGCTGGGGCTGGCTTATTGTGGCTGGTAAGAGCCAATTGTTAAATATTTAGGAAATTTGTGAGCCAATTGTTAACACAGCCGTTGTTAAAAATTAAATTATATGAGGAAACAGAAGATAAGCCGAAATTGAGGGACATTCTACCAAATACGTGACCAACTAAATAAAATATGGGATCCTGGATTGGATCCTAGAACAGAAAAAGGACTTTAGTGGAAAAACTAGTTAAATCCAAATAAATTTTGTACTTTAGTTAATAATGTTGTACCACGGTTAATTTCTCAGTTTTGATAAATGTTTTATAATTATGTAAGAGGTCAACATAAGGGGAAGTCGGGTGAAGGATATAGAGGAACTCTCTGTTCTGCTTTTGCAACTCTTCTCTAAGTCTAAAATTATCTCAAAATAAAAAATTAACTGTTAAAAATATTGAATTATATTAAAAACAAAAATCCTAAGTACTTAGAATTCAGCACTTCCTAATTATTTTACTATGATCTGTGCTCTTGAGCTGATTCACATCTATTGCCTCTGAATGGTGTGCTGCTGAGCATCTTTTCCCGCTCCGGGTTTGGTGATGTCACCTAGGTAGCTTGAAATAGGCCACAGTGGGAGTACTTACCTCGTGGAAATCTGAGAATGCTACAAATCAGGGTTTGGATTCTTGTTTTGTTCGTTGTGCTCTAGACTTAAGGAAGTAATGGAGATAATGTTAATAATGTACGGTAAACTTAAAAGTGTGTTGTGCCCATAGCTGTTACTTTGTGAAGAGCACACAAAAAGTGAGGAAATATGCTTCCAGTGCATGGAAACTATTATCTAATTCAGCAAAGAAGTTGTTCCAATTATTGATGAATTTGTCAAGTTCCAACACTTCTTCATTGTTGCACTTTCTTCTTACTCATTAGCATAAATGAAATTATCAACCACCATCCATGCAGGAGCTACACTTGCTCTTCTATTGCAACTGTAGGTTGGCTATGGATATAAGAGTTCAACAAAATTGATGAAAGCATTATATGAAAATCGATTGACTATATGGAATTTGCAATACATAATCTTATATATTTCATTATTATTCATAAATTGTGTTTCATATTCTTATATAAGTAAATTTATATATACATATGTATATATATGCCTGCATTTTTTTTTGAGAGCCCATTGTTAAACATCTACCAGAGCACCACTGGTCCTACGTGTTAATTACTATTTCATCAAATGCGTTGATGGAAAGAAAAAAACATTGCTCGATACCTTCTCTGTGCCAGGCTGTGCTGTCTCTTTATGTTCATCATCTCAGTTGCTCTTCACCTCAACTCTGTGAAGTAAGTATTATGGACACCACTTATGAGGATGAGATGAGGATATTGAGGCTCAGAGAGGTTAAGTGACTAGACTAAGGCCAAGTAATTGGTATGTAGTGGAGCCAGGATTAAATCCTACATCTGTCTGAGTCCAAAGCTAGTTGTATGAGTTTTCTATTGCTGCTGTAACAAATTACCACAAACTTAGTGGCTTAAAGCAACACAAATGTATTATCTTACAGTTCTGGAGGTCAGAAGTCTGAAAAGGGTCTCACTGGACTAAAATCAAGGTGTTGGCAGGAATATATTCCTTCTGGAGGTTCTAGGGGAGAATCTGTTTCCTTGCCTTTTACAGTTTCTGGACACCACCTGCATTCCTTGGCTTTTGTCCCCTTCCTCCATCTTCAAAACCAGCAATGGCTGGTCGAGTCTTTCTCACATCCTATCTCTCTGACCTTGCTTCTCCTTCTCTAACTCTGCCTCCCCTGCCTTCCTCTTTTACTTTATAAGGACCCTTGTGATTACATTGGGCCCACACAGAAAGTTCAGGAGAATGTCCCCATCTCAGGGTCAGTTGATTAGCAACCTTAATTCCATCTGCAAACCTTATTTCTGAACTTGCCATTTAACCTAACATACAAGTTCTGGGGATTTAGGATGTGGACATCTTTGGGAGAGCCATAATTCCGCCTACCACACTTGTGCTTTTTCCATGACCCTTAACCAACTTGCCTCTTGTTTTGGTGGTTACATAATCCAATGCAAAGCCGACATTATTTTCCCTGACACCTGCACGCCACACGTCCTCATGCTCTCCACTTTGGGGTAAGATGCCTTCTTTCCTTCGGTCACTCTCCCAGTCTGCCAGAGAGCCCTGTGGGAGAATGGTTTCTAATCCCTGGGGCTTTTAATTCTGGACATATATTTTACCTTTGCTCTTACTAAGGTGTTTTTAAAATAGTTTCCAGGATTTTTGTGGATTGCTGGCTTTTTCAAAGCTCCTGTTCATTTTTTCCTTTCACAGTGCTTGTATGGGGCCAGAGCCCCCCTTTCCTACGTGGTAGGTCTCATTGTACTGTGGTTTACCCATTGTCACCTTCTGGACCTGTTTCTAGTCACCAGCCAGGATCGTGAATTAGATTTTGCTCTTCTCACAGAGTTTTACATTGCTGTATTCTAGAAAAGTCCCTGGACTTAACTAAAATATCCTTTTCTCATGCCTGTTGCTGAGGCATCTCTCTGTCTGTGTTTAATATTGCTCTCTGACTGGCTTTTCAGAATCAGACTCTCTAAGTAGTAATTCCCCATCTTCCCTTGTTTCCTCCATGCTGAGATCCTGATTCCGGTCACGAGAAACCTCCTCCACTGAGACCAACTGATGGCCAGAAGTTGCCCCTCCCCCCAGGAAGCCTTCATAACAGCCAGACGCACCTCTTTGCTGCCTCTGAGCTCTGACTACAACCTTCCTGTTTCCCCTTCTATCCTTACCAAAAGCTCTTTGCCCTTCTCTTCTGCTTATCAGATTCATACCCACACTTTGGGGCCCAGTCTGAATCCTATCACCTTGAGGAAAACTTTCCAGATCATTCCAGCCCAAGAGACTCATGTCCTCCTCTAAGCACCTCCAGAACGTAGTGTCAGTAACACTTATTTTGACACTTTATCATCTATCATTATGGAGAGGTCACAAGATGGTGGCTGGTGGCCCGAATAATGCCCACAGATATGTTTTGTGTGGTTTGTTTCTTTTTTAAATTATTTGTTAACAGGTAACAATTAGTAATCTTTTCCTACAATCTGGATTTCTGGCTTCTTTGAAAAACAGAAAAGTCTAGTAATACTGGCTCTGTATTCCCACAGGACAATAGTTAGCTGAATTAGGGTGGTAGCTTCCCCTTTAGATGGAGCATGTTCTCTCCAGCTCACCACAGTCCCCACCACTCCAGCCTCCTTCACTCATTTATAGTACTTGCCTGGGTCCTAAAGGCATTCTGAAATTCTGAAATATTCCATGCTTGCCTAAATGTCCAGCTATATTACAGTCTCTTGGAGGAAAGAAACTTTATTTTGAATTTATTTTGTTTCTCCCTTCTGCTCTGTACATAGTAGATGCTTGATAAATATTGAAAGAATAAAGAATTTCCTGAAAGAGTGGTCATCCTCTAGATGATTCTAGAATGTGTAAAAATTTACTTTTACTACAAGATAAATCTTTATAAATGTAACATTTGTCGAGAAAGTACCATGTACCTGACTCAGTGTTAGATGGCTCAGAACAACAGAGGAGGAAACTGAGGCTCAGAGAACCTGTATAGTAGGGCTGGGGCTGTAGATCTGGTAGTTTCTGGAGTAAGGGCCAGCGCCTTAGTTCAATGAGGAAGCTTTCCTAAGCATCAGTGCTGGAAGCAGACGGGAGCTGCCCCTGGGGCTCTCCGGTGACGTTTGTCCACAAACTCTTAGAGTTGTTTTCTTTGGATACAGATTGAGCATTTATGAAATGTCCTTTCTGTGCTAGGCATTTATTGAATAACTCTGCACTTATTCATGGACTATCAGGAACTCTGGGCAGCCTACTGAAAGGATGAGGGAACTATAGATAGATGAGCCTAATTGTTGACAGGATTTGGAGCCCATTTGGTGAGTCACGTACACTTGAGAGAAGCGTCTGCTGACTGCCTTGTCCATATGTGCACAGAGATTGTGCCATTCCCTCATGCTGTCACTGGTGGTACTGACGTGTGGTGTGGGATGGGAAAACATGGAGAAATTATGCGTGTTTAATTGGGCAGCAGCAAGCAGAAAGGCATGTGAGAATACTGAAGACTCCCACTGGGGCAGAAATCTGGTGTCAAGTGTTGCCGAACAGCTGCAGGAAAATTTGTCTGGACCCTTGGATGCAGAGATGGGTTTGCCAGACTTTGGTTCTGAGTAACTTTGAGGGCAAAGAGGTTGTACAGGAAGCAGATATGATGCATCTAGAAGCTTGACTCTGGAGTCTTTGTCTGCCTTCTTTGCCACCCTGTCCTCTCTAGCCACCACCAGTTCCAGCCATGGCTAGGAGAGGAGGGAGGTGGGAAGGCCTCAGCCCCAGGACCACGAGGTTCCTCCAGGCCTGATGTGTTCACAGGCTCTGCTTGGGGCCACCAAAATGCTCAGGTTCACCTGGGTGGGCTGAACCTCGGGGAAGGAGGAAGTTCCTGGGACAGTCCTAAAGGAGGCAAGACAGGTCAGGGTGGGGGTGGGGAAGGCAGGGCAGACACTCAGCTAAGGGCACATATAGGTGCTTTTATCCTTCAGACTCTATAGGAAGCATGGAATCGGAGCATTGAAATCACCTAGAACTGAGTTCAAGCCCCTCCTCTATTCCTGCAAGTGTGGCCTTAAGCAAGTCACTTAATCTCTCCAAGCCTGAGTTTACTTCTCTCTGTGTGTGAGGAGTCATGGGGCGATATTTGTCTGGGGCCTGACCCATATTTCAAGAGATGGGAGCTGTGAGCTCTATAATAATGCAACTGAGCAATCAACTATCACATCGGTCACTATTTCTTGTAGGCTTACTATGGGCTAGACACTATGCTAAGTCATTTAAAGTCATTATCTCTTTAATCCTTAAAAGAAGATAGAGAAATTGAGTTACAGAGAGTGAGAGTGACTCATGGAAGGTCATCCAGCTGGTAAATGACAGAACCAGCACATGCTCCATGCAGAGCAGTTCCAGAGCCAAACTTCTAACCAGAACCACCTGCCAAGTATTAGCCCCACTTCACACATGATGAAACTTGAAGTTTAGGAGGCACTTGCATCAGAGATAGAGCTTGGGGCTTTAGACTTCTGGCTCTGCTATTTAATATGCTGTGTGACCTTGGGGAAGTTACTCAACATCTCCAAGCTTCAGTTTCCTGATTTGGAAAATGTCTGAGTCCAAAGCCTCTGGCAGCCTATACAGTGAGAAGTAGTATCCTGTGAGAGAAGGCAGAGGGGAGGAGCTCAGACTCTCCCGGAGACAGAGAATGAGAAGACATGGGTGTGACTGTGGCTTTATGAAGTAGAGGCGAGTCTGGAACGGAAACTTGCCAGAGTGAATATGCCTGGCTCGCACTACCCATTTAGCAGCTGGCCCGAGAGAGCCCAGATGGCCCAGGTGGGCAGGAGTATGGCCAGGCTCAGTCGGCACACCCACACAGTGAGCGGCTGTTGCCACCTAGGGGACAGGCGGTGACCAGGAGCCCAGGCTGCGGCTGTGGCTGTGGCTGCAGCTAAGCAGTACTGCACATTCCCCATCTCCTGCTGGTTTCCGGAGTGGAAAAGGGTGGCCAAGCCTTGCTCCGGGAGTGGGGAGGAGAGTGAGGAAAAGGAGCCGAGTGCTGCCTCTGGTTTGGGAGTTATAAATAAATCCATCTGGAAGTGTTTGGGGCTGTGGGAGCCTGAGGCCAGCCCCTGCAATTCAGGCCATGTGGCACATATTTCCATTCACACCAGACTCCCACCCCACCCCCGCCAGTCCCAGGAGACTGTCTGATTGGGCCTCTCCGCTCTGGCCCCAAGCTGGGCAGGAACCTCTCAGGCCACAACTCTGCTTCTAGTCCCCGCCCCAACCCTCCTCTCCTCCCAGCCCACCTCCAGCAAGATCATGTCTGAGAAAGTGCTTTGAAAAGTTTCACGTGCTATTCAAGTGTTGATTGAATGAATGAATGAATTTTCCATTCAGCATTTAACTAGTAGTACGTTTACCTTGCTAGGAAGGGGCCCTGTGGTAGTTATGGAAGGTGTGGCATTCTTGACTTTTAGCCTCCATCTCGGGATCATCTTTACCCTACCTAGCTAGGGCGGGCTGAGGTACAAAGCCACTGCCCAAGTCTTGTTCATCTTTCTAGCCTCAGCACCAAGGGTAGTGGTCAGTAGGTGTTGGTTACATGAAGGAGTCAGTCAATTTATTAATTTAGCAAACACTTACTGCACACCCTTGTGTTCTGTGCACTTTGCCACGTGCTGGGAACAAAGTAGAAAACAAAACAGACAGAGTCCCTGCCCTCACTGAGCTCGTCGTCACAGTGTTTCTCAATGAGTGTACTCTTGGCACTCGGGTTGAGATCATTCTTTGCAGTGTGGGAAGAGCCTGTGCATTGCAGGATGGTTAACATCCTGATTCCTGGCCCTAAGTGCTACTAGTACCCTGGAGTCATTGCAGCAACAAGAAAGGCCTCTACATATTTCCAAATTTTTCCAGGGCCCAGGAGGACCTACCCCTGGCTGAGCGCCACCACTGAGGAACTTGACAGTGAGTGGGTGAAGGAAGGCCATCCCCAAGGTGTGAACAGGCTGAGTCCTCTAAGTCCACATATAAATTGGTGGTTTAGAACTGGGAAATCATGTTTGCCCTAGAAAGGTGTAAAATGATCCTTCAGTCCCTGAATCAGGCCCCAGAAGCCCATAACGTAGCTGAGGTGCACAGTTCTCGTGAGCTGGGTTAGGGCTGAGGCACAGGCACCACAATGGCAGTTTTGAACAAGCTCATGTGATGGTTACCTGAGAATGTCCAGAGAGAAGCCAGAAGCTGGTCCCAGGGGCAGATGAGAGGTCAGATCTCAAGATATGGATTTGGGGTAAATACACATTGAGGTGGAAGTTGAGGCCCAAGATCCATTAAGATTGTCAAGGGAGAAGGTACCGGAGAAAGGTGAAGAATGAATCCAGGATAAAGGCCAGAGATAGAGAAGTAGGCCCCAGAGGTATCTCTTCTCTGCCACTTCATTTCCATTCCCACAATCAACACTCTAGTTCTGGGCCTCAATTTGTGCCAAGACCATTGCAGCAGCCTCCTAACTGGCCTCTGTTCTTCTTCTGGTCTCTCTGCCTTCCAGAATTATCTTCTTAAAACACAGCTTTCCTCATGTCCCTTGCCAACATTCACCAGATCTGATCTCCTCATCCTTGTACTCTAACTCCCTGCAGTCCAGCTTCCCATCAACCTGGCACACCCTTGGTGAGCTGGCTCCAGATTCTCCTTCCAAGGCTTATTGTTGCTCATCTCCTAGAGCTTACCATCTGGCTACATAAAACCCCAAACACACACTACCATTCCCTCCTCCATGCCCCCTCCTCCCCTGGGATGCCCTTTGACCCTCTCTCCATTTGGAAAAATACACTGAGGCTTCAAGGCTCAGTTCAAGTCTCCTCTTTTTTGTAAAGCTTTCCCTGGCCCCTCAGAGGCGAGCAGGCACTTTCCCACCTCTGCACCCCCCTCTTCAGCTCTTCATATACACCAGGGAGCTGTCTGTCTCTCCCACTAGAGTAGGAGTTCTCTGACGGCAGTAGCCATGTCTTGTTTTGCTTTGTAATCCAAACCTGTGAATGAACAGGAAAGTGGGCTTGGGGATGGGCTAGTGTGACAGGGCAAGGAGGAAGTGGAATGGTTCCCCCTAAGCCTGACCATGGGTCCACTTGAGCCACTTTTAACTACTCTCTCCCCTCAAGCACTGTCTTTGAGTGAGGGTTCATGAAAGAGCTAGGAAAGAGAAGGGAAAAGATGGAGAGCCAATGCAAGGGACAGGCAGAGGGAGCAGAGAGGAGAGGCTGAGAGGATGAGAGAGGAGAGAAGGAAGCAAAGGTCTGCATCAGCAGCTTGCATACATAAGGGATTCAAATAACCTGGAATGGAATAAAAAAAGATTTGGGATTCTGGAAGTGAAAGCAGCTGCTTAGGCAAGTCGGCTGAATGTACAGTTAATTAATAGGCATTAGTGCCCTTTGGTGCCAAGCTGTGCATGGAAACATGTCCTGCTGGGATCAAATGCCAGCTACCCAGGACGCCCGTTTAGTAAAGAGCAGAAAACAGCATTGGCATGAAAGAGCTGGAGAATTCCTCAGAGAGCTCTTCTTAAGGTTCACCAGGGGCCACTGGAACCCCATAGTTGCCCCACACGACTGGCCTGGATCTTGCCAAAGAAAAGTGGGCATGAGAAGAAAACCAACATGTAGTGAGAGGCTAGTATCCTGGAAGCCATGCCAGGTACGTTTTACACATGTGAGCTCATTTGATCCTTAATGCAACACTGTGAGGTAGGTATTGTCCCTATTTTACAGAATAGAAAATTGAGGTCCTGGGAGGGTTAAGAATCTTACCCAAGGGCACACAGCTTGAAAGCATTGGATCCAAGATTCCAGTGCAGGTCATCCCCTCCTTGGTTGGCAGCAATTTGCTCCCTGGTCTTGCTGACTTTGGCTGTGGGGCTGATCTCTTTGGATTGATTTCTTTGAACATAAACAAAATACCATCAGTTTTTCCTGGCTCTGAAATGAGCCCTCAGAATCATGTGCTGTTCTCCACTTTCCAGCTGGGTGCCTTTGCTGGGGGTTCACGAATATGAAGCAACAGCCCTTATCCCAAGAATCAACAGTGTGCCCCCAAAAATGCCAGGGTGCTTCTGTTCCCAGAATATATTTCAGGCTGGGGCTTTCAGCGTATGGGGCCAAGTTTTCTGTTTTCTCTTCCCTTCCAATGATCTGTCTATAGTTGATGGTTGCCTGCTTTCCCAGGCAAATTTTAAAATCCTTATCAAAATCATGGGATCTGAGATGTTGCCCACACTGTGTTCTGACTGCCCCTGGAACCCATCCCTCTCTGCTCAGTGGTTGATGGAGGGGATCTGTCTGCTGCCAGCCTGTGAGTGATGGTGAGCAGAGGACGGAAGGTATGGACAGGGCAGGTGTGGATAGTGTTTCCCAGAATTCTGATGTGACATGGTTAGGCCAGCTCATGGAGGAGCCAATGGAGGTAGAGTGGCTGGAGCCAATTAGGGGGCAAAACGGCACCCAGCGTGACTCTCACAGAGTTGTGGCTTTAGGGCGGGGTTGGTTGGCTAGAAAATCCATGATGATAGTTTTCTGGAGTTTTTCTGGAGTCAGATATAGTCTGGGGAACTTTGGGGCTTGGCCTTTGGCCTAGAATTGTGTGTCTCACACAAGTGGTAGAGTATTAGGATTATCATGCTGAAATCTTATTGAATAACAACAGAATTTTCAGTGATACACAATGACAAGCAGGGTAACAAGTCTCTGGTCTTGGGTTTGGGCTTTTTCTCTGGTCATTTTAGTGAATAGGATTCTTCTGCACCCCCTTCAAAATCTATTATGAATCTGACCACTGCTCACCACCTTCATTGCTACCACTCTAATCTAAGCCACCATCCTCTCTTGCCTGTCACCAGTCTCCTAAAGTGATGCTGTTAAAACATAGTCTGAGTATGTCAGTCTTTTGTTCCACATCCTCCAATTGCTCCCCATCTCACTCATGTTAAAAACCAAAGTCTTTCCAGTAGCCTGCAAAGCCCTCATAATCTGGCCTCCCTTACCTCCTTGACATTATCTCCTACAAATCCCTCCATCACGTCCTCCATTCCAGCCACACTAGTCTGATCATTCTTTAAGCTTTCCAGGTACATTTGTGCTTTGTACTTGCTTTTCCTTCTGCCTGGAATGCTTTTCCCCAGTGTATCAGTCAGGATCCTGGGAGATAGTGGTTGTGGGAACTGGGGAAGTGTTGCTGTATGGAGAGGGCCACCTAACAGGAGCTGAGCTCTTTGGTAAAGGGATGCATCCAACCCATGATGAACCTGCACAGAGAGAGCTGATGAAAAATCTCACTTTCTTTTTCCTTCTGATCTCCTTACAGGTGCCTCCCATTGGTCACACCTGACCCGAAGCCAGAGGACAAGGGAACCTCTTGATGCAGTCCATACAGGTCAGCCTACCAGGGCACAAAGCTGGATGGAGAAGGGTGGACAAGATCTGGAGGGGCAAATGGAAAATATCCAGAACCACTGGATAGCTTTGTAGCTGGCTCCCTCATTTCCTTCAGATCTCTACCGAAATGTTACCTTCTCACTGAGGCCTTCTCTGACCACCATTTCTAAAATTTCAACTCCCAGCACCCAACACCTTATATCTTCCTTCCATGCTATGTTTTTTAATAGCACTTGATACCATCTAACATATAACTTGTTTATTTATCTTGCCTATTGTCTGCTTCCCCACTAAAATGGTAGCTCCATGAGGGCAGGGACTTTGTTTTATTCACTGCTATTATCAAAGCCTAGAATAATACCTGGCACATAGTAAGTGCTCAATAAATATATGGTGAATGAATGAATGAATGCACTCTCAGGGGCCACCCTAGAGTGAGTCTGCTCTCAGCCAGGCATAGCTGAGTGTAGGCATCTGATTGTTATTCATGCCTGCTGCTCTCAGTTTCCTCCAAAAAGGCTCAACTCCTGTCATGTTTTCAGGTCAAGAAGGTGGGGAGACCTATGCTGCCCCCAGAGTTGAAACTTGCGTAACAGTTTGTTGACTTGAACCTTATGGAAACTGTTGTTGTATTGATTAGCATGGGCTGAGCTTTGTGTGTTTTATAAGTTGTCAGCAGCAGTGGGTAGATTCATGGTCATGGGGACATTGGCCCTTCCAGGTGGTAATTTCATACCTCAAAGGTAGTGCGAGTGAGCCTGTTTCCAAATTAGGTAGGCTCCAGAGCCACTTCCTTGAGGATCAAGGGCAGGGGGCATAAGCTGGGCCCTCTGGCCACAGGGATGGTGAAACAGGGATAGGTCAGATCAGGACAAGCAAAAGAGGTTTGAATTTCTAGAACACTATAGCTGTGTCCAGGATAATGTTTTTACTATACAAGTACCATATGAATATATTCTCATTGTGAAAAAAATCAAACAATCCAGCTACAGTTAAAATCCTCTTCCCTCCCCAACCCTGCTCCCCAGAGTAACCACTGTTATCAGGGTAGAGTGCCTTCTTCCAAATCTTTTTCTATGTATACAAAGTTTGGTTGTGTGTGGGTATTTAAAAATAAGTGGTATTTCACCATATATACTGATCTGTAACTTGCTTTTTTCACTGAGCAATATCTCTTGGAAGCTTTGCCATGTTAGGACACGTGGATCTAGCTCATTCTTTTTTTTTTTTCTTGCAGTAACATTGATTTATAACATTGTATAAATTTCAGGTGTACATCATTATACTTCTATTTCTGCAGATTCCATCATGTTCACCACCCAAGTACTAATTACAACCCATTACCACACACATGTGCCGAATTATCCCCTTCGCCCACCTCCCTCTCCCTTTCCCCTCTGGTAACCACCAATCCAATCTCTGTCTCTACGTGTTTGTTTGTTGTTGTTTTTATCTTCTACTTATGAGTGTGCATAAAGATACGTGCACCCCTGTGTTCATTGCAGCATTATTCACAATAGCCAAGACTTGGAAGCAACCTAAGTGCCCATCAAGGGACGAATGGATGAAGAAGATGTGGTATATATACACAATGGAATACTACTCAGCCATAAGAAATGATGAAATCCAGCCATTTGTGACAACATAGATGGACATTGAGGGTATTATGCTAAGTGAAATAAATCAGAGGGAGAAGGTCAAATACCGTATGATCTCATTCTTTTTTAATTAAGCTTTTTATTTTGAGATAATTGTAGATTTACATACAGTTTGAAAAATAATAGAGAGATTCCATATACCCTTCACCCAGCTTCCCTCAATAGCAACCTCTTGCAAACCCTAGTACACTATCACAAGCAGGATAGTGACATTGAGAGAGTCAAGATACAGAACAGTTCCATCACCACAAGGATCCTTCAAGTTGCCCTTTCATAGCTACACCTGCTTTCCTCCCACCCCCACCCTCCCTTAACCTCTGGCAACTACTAACCTGTTCTCCATTCTAAAATTAGGTCATTTCAATAACGTTATGTAAATAGAGTCATACAGTATAAACCTTTAGGGATTGTTTGTTTACTTCAGCCAGCATAATTCTCTGGAGAGTCCTCCAGGTTGTTGTGTGTATCAACAGTCTGTTCCTTTTTATTGCTGAGTAGTGTTCCATGGCTTGGATGTACCCCAGATAGTTTATCCATTCACCCGTTGATGGACATCTGGATTGTTTCCAGTTTTTGGCTGTTATAAATAAGGCTGCTATGAACAATCACGTAACAGGTTTTTATGTGGACTGAAGTTTTCATTTCTCTGGAATAAATGTCCAAGAGTGCAATTGCTGGGTCTATGGTAGTAGCAAGTTTAGCTTTTAAAGTAACTTGCCAAACTATTGTCCAGAAAGGCCATACCCTTTTACCTTCCTACCAGCAACGTATGAGGGAATCCAGTTTCTTGGCCTCTTTACCAGCATTTGGTGTGGTCACTATTTTTTTTTATTTTAGCCATTCTGATAGGTGTGTAGTGATATCTTATTGTGGTTTTAATTTGCATTAAAATAGCAAGTGACTAAACATCTTCTCATGTGCTTATTTGTCATCCATATATCTTTTTCAGTGAATTGTCTATTCATGTCATGTTTTGATTGTCAAGTATAAGATCTAGCTCTAGATTCCAAACATTTTCCTTTTTCTAAAAATTTTATAGTTTTACATTTTACATTTAAATTTGCAATGCATTTTTGCCAGATTTATTGAGATATAATTGACATATAGTGTTGTGTAAGTTTAAGGTGTACGACATGATGATTCTATAAACATATGTATTGCAAAATGATCACCACAATAACGTTAGCTTGTAATGCATTTTAAGTTGATTTTTTGTATAAAGTATGAGACAGGTTGTATTAATTCCAAGACTGCCATAACAAATTGCCATAAACTTGGTAGCTTAAAACAACAGAAATTTATTCTTCCATGGTTCTGGAGGCCAGAAGCCTGAAATCAAGGCGTCAGCAGGGCCATGCTCCTTCTGGAGGCTCTAGGAAAGGATCCTTCCTTACCTCTTCCAGCTTCTGGTGGCTGTCGGCAGTCCTTGGCTTCCTTATCTTGTGGCCACATCACTACAATATCTGCCTCCATCTTCCCATCACCTTCTCTTCTGTGTGTGTCTTCTCCTCTGGGTGTCTATCTCATAAGGATATTTGTCATTGGATTTAGGGTCCACTTGAATAATCCAGAATAATCTCCTCATCTCAAAATCCTTGACTTAATTATATCTGCAAAGACCTGTTTTCCAAATAAAGTAACATTCGCAGGTTCTGGAGATAAGGACACGGACATATCTTTTGGGGGGCTACCATTCAACTCACTACACAGGTCAAGGTTCATTTTTTGCCTATGTCAGCTGCTCTAGGACCACTTGAAAGGCTATCTTTCTTCCATTGAATTGCTTTTGCACCTTTGTTGAAAATCAGTTGGGCATATTTGTGTGGGTCTATTTCTGGGTTCTCTACTCTGCTCCATTGCCTATCTATCCCTCCACAGGACCATACAGTCTTGATTATTGTAGCTACATAATAAATTTTGAAATTGGGTAGAGTGATTCCTCCCACTTTATTCTTCCTTTTCAAAATTGTTTTAGCTACTCCATTTCATTTGCCTTTCCATATATATTTTAGAATAAGCTTGTCTATGTCTGAAATATCTTCCAAGAATTTTGATAGGAAATGCAATAAACCTGTATATAAATTGGGGGAGAATTGACATCTTTACTATGCTGAGTCTTCTAATCCATGAACGTGGTATATTTCTCAATTTAGGTCTTCTTTGAATTCTTTCATCAGCATTTTGTAGTTTTGAGCATACAAGTCCTATACACGTTTTGTTACATTTAAGTATTTCATTTTGAGCAAATGTTATTGTATTTTTAATTTTGGTGTCCATTTGTTAATTGCTAGTATATAGAAATACAATTTATTTGTGTATGCTTATCTTGTATCATGCAACCTTGCTGAACTCACTTATTAGTTCTGGGAATTGTTTTGTGGTTCCTTGGGACATGACACCATTATGTCATCTCCAAAAATGGACAGTTTTATTTCTTCCTTTTCAATTTGTATGCCTTTCATTTCCTTTCCTTGCCTGATTGTACTGGCTAGAACTTTCAGCATTATGTTGAATTAGAGTATTGAGGGCAGACATCCTTGCCTTATTCCCAATCTGAGGAGGAAAGCATTCAGTCCGTCAACATTAAGTTTAGTGTTAGCTAAAAGTTATTTGTAGATGCTCTTTTTCAAGTTGAAGAAATTCCTTTCTTTTCCTATCTCTGAGAGGTTGTTTTTTGTTTTTTTTTTTTATCATTAAGGGTGTTGGATTTTGTAAAGTGCTTTTCCTGCATTGATTGATATGATTGTGTGATTGTTCTTCTTTAGTCTGTTCATATGGTGGATTACATTGATTTATTTTCAGATATTGAAACTGTCTTGCACTCCTGGAATAGACCCCACTTGATAATGGTGTATAATTCTTCTTACATATTACTGAATTCTATTTGCTATGTTGTGTTGAGGAGTTTTGCTTCTATATTCTTGAAGGATATTGGTCTGTAGTTTTCTTTTTTTGTGTGTGACTGTCATTTGGTTTTGGCATCAAGATAAGACTAGCTTCATTTTGGGAAGCATTTTCTCTTGTATTTTCCGGAACAGATTGTGTAGAATTGGTGCTAATTCTTTAAATATTTCGCATAATTCTCCAGTGAAACCACGGTACCTGGAGATTTCTTTTTCAGGAGTTTTTAAATTATGAATTCAATTTTCTTAATAGTTATAGGGCCATTCAAATCATCTATTTCCTACTGATTGAGTTTTGGGAGTTTGTGTTTTTCAAGGAATTGGTTAGTTTCATCAAAATTCCCAAAGTGTGTAGAGTTGTTCTTAGTATTCCTTGATTATTCTTTTGATGTCTGAAGGGTTTATAGTGATATTCATTTCATTCCTGATATTAGTAACTTGTTTTCTCTTTTTTTTTCTTTGTAAGTCTTGCTAGAGTTTGTCAATTTTACTGATTTTTTCAAAGAACCAGCTGTTTATTTCATTGATTTTTTTCTAATTGTTTTCCTGTTTTCAATTTAATTGATTTCTGCTCTTATTTTAATTTCCTTTCTTCTGTTTGCTTTGGCTTTATTTTGCTCTTCTTTTTCTAGTTTCTTAAGGTAGGAACTTAGGTTATTGACTTGAGACCTTTTCTCTTTTCTAGTGTAAGCATTTGATGCTATAAATTTCCCTTTAAACACTGCTTTAGTTGCATCCCACAAATTTTGCTATGTTGTATTTTCATTTTCATCCAGTTCAATGTATTTTTTAAATTTCTTTTGAGATTTCATCTTTGACCCAAGGATTATTTAGAAGTGTGCCATTTGGTTTTCAAGTGCTTAGATATTTTCCTGTTGTCTTTCTGTTATTATTGATTTCTAGTTTGATTCCATTGTGGTCTCAGAATACATTCCACTTTATTTCAATTGTTTTTTAATTTGTTGAGGTTTGTTTTATGGCACAGGATAGGGCCTAACATAGTCTGTTCCATGGGCACTTGAAAAGAATGTGTATTCCTCTGTTGTTGGAGTGTTCTGTAAATGTCAAATTAGATCCTGTTGGTTGAGGGTGTTGTTGAGTTCTTCTATATCCTTGCTGATTCTCTGTCTAGTGGGGCTATCCCAGCTCCCCACTCAGCCCTCTCTGACATCACTCCAATCGGGAGGTTTGGGGCACCTGGTTTCAGCTTAACAAGGGTGGAAGTCTACATTTTCAACCCTTCCTTTGCAGGTGGGGTTGGGGATGGGGCCACATTTTTTTCCCCGGGGTATTTGGCTGGAGTAGAGCAGTTATTGTCTAAAATTTTCTGTCTTGCTAGTCTACCTCCTTTTCTGGTCCTTTGGTTAGAGAAACAGGCTTTTTGTTTTTGTTTCTGTCTGCACTCATTGGTGTTTCCAGGTTGCAAGCTTTTTGAGCTACAACTCTGGGATATATGAGGCAAAACAGAAATCCAGGGAACTTACCACCATGTCATTCCTCAAGTCCTGAGGTCTCTTACTGGTGTACCTTCTTCTCTCCACCTTTCAGAGTATTTTTGTGCTTGTTTTATTTATAATGTTCAGGGGTTTTAGTTGTACTTAGTTTTTAGTTTTACTTAGTGGTAGGAATAGGGAAAAGTATACCTACTCCATCTTCCCAGAAGCAGAAGTCCTAACTTGTTCTTTTAAAATGTTACATAATTTTGCAGAGTATGTCTTTTATCAGAGATTAACTATTTATCTATTTGATGAACTGAGGTTGTTTCTAAATTTTGATGGCTGATATTTCAATAAGCATCCATTCAATAAACATTTGTGTACATGTGCAAGAGTTTCTTTAGGATAAACACTGAGAAGTGGAGTTGCTGGATAATAGAGGATGTGCATTTTACATACTAATAAGTGTTGCCAAATTCCTACTCATATTGGCTATACTCCACCAGCACTGTACGAGATTAGTAGTTTTGTTCACTTGCCTACCAACACTTGATATACTCAAACTTTTATTTACCAACGTGATAGATGAAAGATGGTATCTGATGGTTGTTTCCATTTGCCTTTCCGTGATTACTAGAGGTTGAGCATTTTTTCAAATATCTATTGGCTATTTGTAACTCTCCTTTTGAATTGACTGACCATATACTTTGCTATATTTCTTTTGAGTTGTTTGCCTTTTTTATTGATTTATAGAAATTCTCTCTATATATATCAATTTTTTTCTCTAACATACATATCCCAAATAATATATTTCTCCCAGTTTATCATGTGTCTTTTAACTTGATTGATGGTGTCTTCTGTCTAAGAAATTTTTTTGATGTAGATTTATATTTATCAATCATTCCTTCGTGGATTTTGTGTTGTGTATGTGTGTTGTTTAGAAAGGATTTCTCTACACCAAAGTCACAAATATATACATCTGCATATTTCTCATTCTGGCCATAGGTATGTTTAATTTTTTATATTTAGTTGTTTGAGCTATCTGGAATGTGTGTGTGTGTGTGTGTGTGTGTGTGTGTGTGTGTGTCTAGTATGAGGTAAGGACATAATTGAGTTTTTTCTAAATGGAAAAGCAATTGTTCCAACACTATTGAATAGTCCATCCTTTCACCACTGGCTTGTAAATGCCACTTATGTTATTTAGTTAATATCTTTACATAAGTTGCTTTGGGAGCTCTCTGTTCTCTCTCACTCATTTGCTTGTCTATTTCTGTTCCAGTACCACACCCTATTAATTATTATAGATTTGATACCTTGTATAATAAATCATCCTTCATTGTCCTTTTTCCCCCCAAATTGTTTTAGCTCTTCTTGTACATATCCTATTTCATACGAATGTTCAAATCAGTTTGTCAGGTTCTATGAAAAATTCCTGTAGAGATTTGATTGGGATGGCAATGAGTTTATGGATTAAGTTAAGGAGAATTGACATCTTTTCTCCTTTTCTCCACACAACTTTTCCTCCTACATGAAGAACACTGGGGCCCACAGGAAAGATGTTTAGGAGCTAAAGAACCCCCACAAGCCCCCCTCCACACACATGCACATGTTTGTTTCTGTGTATTTGTGAAAGCCTGCACTTCAGGCTCCCAGGGTAGATATTTATTAGAAACGTGGGTTCTGGGCACTAGGTCTGTTGTTCAGTGGCACTCCCAAAGTGGGGGCAACTCCTTTTCCTGGTCAGAAAAAAAAACAAAAAAAACTCCCAAAACTCTGGCTTGATAACATACTTTGTTGGACTTCAAGGAAGGGAGGAGTGGATGAAGTAGACAAGCAGCCCATGGCAACATTAGGAGACAGCGGGGTCATGATTTTCTATCCAGGAGAGCCCAGGATGATAGCAAGTATGAATGGTGAAGGACGAGAAGTACCAGGAATTGGGAGTGGCCCCCTATTCCATGCTGGTGTCTGTGGGTTGGAGTCCTGAGGAACTATGGAACCACCCCTTCTCAGCAGGGTGCTCTCATTCATTAGGTCCATTTATGTAGGGTACATAGGGGAAGATGGGTTGGGTTGGTAGCTGGGCCTATTGGGCCTAATGTTCTGGATAGACCACAGAGTGGGTTTGGAAATGGATCTGCTACCTGTGGGTCACTGCTGACATAACACTCCTCAGTTCTGTGGAGTTTCTGTCTTGATGGGTGGTGATGCCTAGATAATTTACCCTTGCATAAAAATGGCCCATTCTATCACAATAGAGCCATGCTCCTGCCCAGTGGCGTGTTCATTCAGTGTTCCTAGCTGGCAGCAGGTACTCACAGCCACTTGCACAGGTCTTGATGCCTGGCCTCAGGGTAGGGCTGCCTCGGGGCTGCCAGAGCAACTCAACCTACCGACTCAGGTGCTCCAGCAAACTACAGACCCAGAAGGATACTCAATAGCATGAGGCAGCCTTGGAGTTTAGCTGGAGCCCTCCAAACTTTTCCCAAGGAGGAAGCGGGGGCTGGTTTAGGGGTTCTTTGGCATGTGCAGATGCTGTCCAGGCAAGCAGCTCTGCCCTCACCTATGTTCCATCCAGCTGACAGGATGGACACTGCCCCCAAACATCTATACCCATCCCCCTCAGCCCCCCCCCCCACACACACACAAGGTCATGGTCTCCAAGGCAGGAGCTAGATCTGATCCACCAGCATCACTCCATGGATCTTAGCATCTAACAGGGACGACAGAACATCAATCTAATCAAGAAGGCAAAATCCATTGCAATAAATACCCTAGGAGAGGTACCAAGTGCTGTGTGGATTTTACTTACCCAACTTTTTAAAATCCAATCTATCATTAGATCTTTTCCCACCCCAATGTCTCTTGGGTCTGTACTTTTTTTTTCCCCCATTTTCATGACTCTGATTTAGACCCTTTTGAGCGCTACTGGACTACCTCAGATATCACTTCTCCGGTTTATTTTCCTTTGGTGCATCTTCCTAACTCAAAGCCCTGATGATGTCCTCTGCTCCATAATAAAACATCTTTACAGAACCAAGCCCAACACCCACCTGACTTTCTTCTTAAATGCCATTTATAGCTTTTCTTTTATTTCCAAAATGGTAAATGTTTAGTGCGTGACTTTCAAGGTCCCATATGACGTGGTTCAACCTTCCCTTCCTGTGTATGTGAGAGAGGTTGTGTGTGTGTGTGTGTGTGTGTGTGTGTGTGTGTGTCAGGGGTGGGGGGGCGGCGGTTAGGAGGACGATGCAGCTTGATGCTTTGGAAAGCACACCTTGAATTCTGGAGTCAGAGATAACTGGTTAATCTAGTCCCTGCTCTGCTTCTTAGCTGCTTGACCCTGGCCCTCACTTCACTTTTCTCTCGCCCTCAGTTTCCCACTCTGTTAAGGCCGTGTAACAAAACGACCCATATTTGAGGTTAGTGGTGAAGACTCAGTGACAGTGGAGGTGAGCGGGGCTCCCAGCGCCAGAAGCTTCCACGGTGCGAGGGTTCAGTCAGGACGAGGCACGGGCTGGCGGAGCAAGTGCTGCCGGGTGGCTGCCGTCGGGGGCCGCCAGGGGGCTGCTTTTCGTGCTCAGAGCAACTCCGCGCGTCTTGGTGCGTCACCAGGCGCGTGCGAAGGCAGCGAGCCTGCGGGGGCCGCCGGTGCGGGTGCAGCCTGCGGATGAGTCACGGTTGCCGAGCACTTTCGGAACAGGAGGCTCCTTGGAAGCCGCCCGGCCCCCGCCCGCGTTCCTCTCCTGCCCCGCAGAGAGGCTGAGCCAGCCCTGTGCCCGACAGAGGGCGCTGCAGTGCAGCCGCTGCAGCTGCCAAAGGCGGGAGCTACCTCTGGCTCAGAGGGAAAGATCTCGGGGCCCAGGGTTGGGGGTGGGTGGGAAAATGTCCCTGCAGTCCCAGTGGTGGTTTTGTTTTTAACACAGAAATGAAATGTACCTCAAAATTATCAGTCCATGTGCAGAGTGATGGGGCCAGCAGGGCCCTACTGGAGAGTGCCTCTTCTTGCTCCAAGCTTTTTAGCAGGGATGTTGGAAGCTAGCGACTTCCCCACTCTCCCCAGAGAGGGTCCCTGAGAGAGTGGAGCGCCCCTTTCCGAAACAGATCTGCCTAGGGGACCCAGTCCTTGATCTTCTCCCCTCTGACCTTTCCCACCTGAGGTGATGGAGGTTACAAAGATTTGGGCTGACTGCAATGGAGGGCGAAAGAAAGGGCTCTAGCTATCAGGGGACCAGGGTGTCAGTGCCAGCACCATCTCGAGGTTGCTTTGTGACCTTGGCCATTTCATTATTTATTCATTCAGAAAACATTCACTGTGTCCACAAGGCTCTGACTGTAGGGGGAAGGGAGGAGGCCAAAGCTGGGAACAACTAACCTCAACCTTAAAACAATTTATACCTCACACAGGGCCCCACAGATAGGTGATCCCTAAAGATTTGCTGAATGAATAAATGCTATGATTTAATCACTACACACGAGGGCAGGGATTTTTCATCACTGATGCATCCTAGATGCCTAGAACTGTGCCTGACACACAGTAGAGGCTCAATAATTTGTCAAATGAATGATCAAGGAGTGCATTAAGTGTTTTGTGAGCACAGAGGAGAGCACCTAACCCACAAGAGTATGTGATGTTTGAACCAAGTCTTGAGGAAGAGTGGGGATTAGCTAGGCACACGGCAGAGGGGCGGGTGATACAGGCAGAGAGAAGAGCCTGTGCCAAGGTTCAGAGCCCTCAGTGTCCTCACCTCTCTGGGCCTCAATGTCCTCCTGTAAGAAGAAAAGGGTGTAGGGTTAGCCCTGTGATCTCTCAGATTCCTCTAGTTCTAAGATTCTCTGATTCTAGAAATGAATCCAGTTGCCCAGGTTAGGGCCCGACCAGTGCTGGCCATCTTTGCAGTCCAAGAGATTCAGGTTTTGACTTTTGACTCAGCCCATCTTCAGAATAAAGTTTTGGTGATCTTAGGCACCCTTTTTCCATCCCCTTGCTCTGTCTTTCACCTTGGAAATCCCTCTTGAATCCCCATATAATAAATTATCCACACCACAGAAGTCAGCACTTACTTCTATATTGCCACAATTTTTCTTTGTATTAATTTGGTTTTTGAAAAAAAGCCTTTGTTAAATACAGATTTTTAAACTAACACAGGTTAATTGTGGGAAAAACATACAAGTGCAAAGAAGAAAATAAAAACCACCCATACTTTCACTACCTGATGTAGTTCCTCAAAGATTTGTTAGCCTAGCGAAAGCATGAGCTGGGGGCAGTTCTCTCTTACCCTCCATTAGTTGTGTTTCTGATGGGAAGATATGTTGGCTGGGACCCCAAACTCCGATTCTTTAGCCAGCTGCAGACCATCATGCTAAGTCCTCAAAAAACATACTGCTCAGAGCATGTTTTATTCTGAGACAGGGCTCTGGGCCCAAACCACCATGTGGCCTCTTTGTCCTGCTGGAGTTGGGCTAGAGTTAGGCTAGATTATGTGGGGGCCACCAGGCCTCCTTTGGTCCAGACCAGAGACAGCACTGAGCAGCTTTCTGGGGTCCTGGGGAGGGGCTGCTTGGGAACTTACTTCCCTACCTGCCTGAAGGGGACCCCACAAATAAACCCATACGCTAGCTTATTTGGTTTCCATTGGTCCCTCCCATTAAAAGCTCCATCCCCAGCATAGTGGCCCCTTTTTATGTCCTGGTTCCTTGATATTCAATGTGTGATCCATGGGCCAGCAGCATAGACAACAGGATCCTAGATGATGGTTTGTACATTAAACTTTTAGAAGCAAAGTGCAGATTCTATTTCAGAAGGTTTGAGGTGAAGCCTGAAATTCTTCATTTTCTAACAAGCTCCCAAGTAATAGTGATGCAGCTGGTCCATGGACCACGCTTTGAGTAGCAAAGATCCAGAAGCCTCTTTTGCCCTCCCTTGTCCTCCCTGAAGGTGAAGGGGCAAGAGAGTCCTTGAGCATTCCCTGGGGGTTAGAATGTGTAGACACATGCACACACACACACACACACACACAGTTGAGGGCTATGTCCTAGGTTGGTGAGTGAATACATGAAGTAGAAGAGTGAGAAGATTTAAAGCTACATTCCCACCACCTCAATGACTTGCCCATTTCAGTGGCGATATCATCAGCTTCTCAGTCACCAGATGGAATTGGTTTCTTAACCATTTTGGCCCTGGCTCTGTCTTTCCTTTGTCACTGCTTCTGTTCTCATTCAGGTACTTCTCATCTATCCCCTGCCTTCCTGTCTCTCGTCCTTTTCCCCTCCAGTTTACTGATAAGCCTCTGCAGCTACACACCAGGCTTGAAGAAATTTTTCCAGAATCTGTCTTCTCCACTCTGAACCTGGTTTTACTACCTTGGTGTCTCTAGTTCCTGGAAACCATATCTGGTTTTCTCAGCTACCCCCAGCCCTGTTATAGTCTGACACTTAGCTTGATGCCCATTTTGACCCAAGATGCTGCCTCCATGACCTGACCTGCCATGCCCTTGCACTCAACTGCTTTGGCATTCCAGCCTGCTTACAGTGCCCCTGGCCTCTGCTCAGCCTGCAGGGAAAGTCAAACATGGCTATGTGGTTCTCTATTTACATGTTTCTGTGACTCCTATATCTCATCTTCATAAGTAAACTCTAAGCTCCTGAAGGCCAGGACTGTCTGTGTCTTATTCCTCTCTTTATCCCTTGCAACACCAGCATCATTTCATTCATTCATTCATTCATTCATTTCTCAAAGACTGAATGTCCATTCTATGCCAGGCCTGATACCAGGTGCTAGGGCAGCAGAGAGGAGGCAGACACAGTCTAGTATATTCTAGGAGATTCAAGGCAACAGGGAAGTCCAACAACATTAGATTGGCAAACTGATTTTGGGCCCAGGCCAGTAGAAATATTTGTGAAAATGGTTGGTGAACAGGCAGGGCCTGCCCATGCCTAGAACAGATAAGGAGGAAATTCGGGCTGGCAGATACAGGAGGCCTACCTTAGGGGCCTTGTGGAGAAGTGGGAGAAGGATATGGAGTATTGTCTGCTTTTTCCAAAATGAGCACATGGAAAGGGAAGTAGCAATTATGGTCCTGACAAAAACAATATTTCCAGTTGTTACCTGAAACAATAGGATTTAGGGGTGTAATTATGAGAGGTGGGTGATGTAATGGGAATGGCGCTAAACTAAACTTCTTTCTAGAACTCAGATTTCACGACCCTTTGACCTGGGTTTCGGTGCCAGCTCTCCCTCTTGTTCTCTATCAGACCTTGGCTGGCTCCATTCCCCTAGCGTGGCCTCAGTTTCTTCCTCTCTGACATGGCAGGATGTGGAGTTTGGTGGTGTGTGAGGAGCTTGGACTCATAAACCATAAGCTTCCTCTGAGCTCTTGACATTCTTGGCATGCAACAGGAACAGAGGCATGGATTAGGAAGGCTCAGGCAGTAAAGCAGACTAGAGTCAGGGAGGCGGGTGAAAAGGGGAGGGAGAGAGGGCCTGAACCCAGGCAGGTGCGGGGGCATGGAGAGGGGCTGATGGATTGGTGGCATATTTAGGAGGAAGTGGAACTAACAGGAACTGTCAACTGACCGGATGATGGGGAGGAAGGAGAGGTGAAAAAAGATGGAGATTTTGCTTCAACCCAGGAAGACTGAGTGAGAGGAATCTTGGATCCCAGGCCCAGCACTGCCAGCAAACTGCCATGTGGCCTCGGGCAAGTCCTTGCCTCTTTCTGGGTCTCATTTGCCACATCTGCACAGTGAAAGGATGCCTTTGATCCTCCCAAACCCCCTCCCTGACCCATGACAACCACAATAAGTTAGGGAGTGCTTCAGGTTTCCAAATTACCCTTTAGCTTGTTAGAAGTTTGTAGGCAAATTCCAGACTCATAAATGGGAAGCCCTGGGCCATGGCAGAGCCTGTAACTGCAGCGCCTTGGGCAGCTGGGGCGGTGGGGGGGACGGGGGGTGGGGTGGGATGAGGTCATGAGTGGGGCTCCGGGGACAGGCCTTGGGGACTCTGTTGAGCCAAAGCCCAAGGGCAGGCAGTCCCTAAAAAGGAGCTTGCTTCTTGGCCCCAGAAGACCTGGCCTTGGCAGTGTTTTAAAGGAGACATTTAAAGATCCCAGGTCCCAAAAGAATACAAATGGCATGGCATTATGCGTGGTGCTGGGAGTAGGGGAACTTAGCTGGAGGTAGGGCTTTGCCCTGGGGTTCGGATAACTGAACCCTGCACCCTGATCTATAGAAGCCCATTTGTAGATAACAATAAGAGCTAACAATTAAAGAGCATCTGCTGTGTCCTAGGCCTGGCTCTCAGCACTTGACATGTCCTCATTAATTCATTGCATCCTCACAGCAGCCCCCATTTTACAGATGAGAAGACAGGCACAGAGAGGCTAAGTAGGTTGGCCCAGATCACACAGCTAATGAGCAGAGGAGCAGGCAGACTTGTCTCCAGAGCAAGAAACCACAGTGCTATTAGCAGCATCTGTGACTGTCACCAGTAGAATTATAGCTCTTTTCATATCACATTACAGTTGTTGCAGGTATCCCAAAAAATCATTTATGCTCATCACCAGATCAAAATTATGGTAGTCATTAGACCCACTGCTAGATCTTCTTAGAGTAAATGTGTCAATCAGGAAGCACATATGACTAGATTGTAAATTGCATTTCAGTATACAGTAATCAGTTTCCTTTGTAATCCTAGGTAATTTATTTAATGCATTTAAAAGCATTTTTTTCTGAGAAAGGGTCCCTAGGCAGCACCAGACTGCAAAAGGGGTCCGAGGCATGCCCTAGATGACTCTCCTGATAGGGGGTGGAATGGAGACTTGGGAAGCGTGTGCAATGAGCACCTCTCTTTGCCATGCACTTTCACTGCAGCCCCATGACTCTGGGAGCTAGGTGTGATTATCCCACTTGACACACCAGGAGACCAGGGAGCCTCGTCTACTCCATCAAGTGACTGAGCTCGGAAGTGCATGCAGGTCTGTCTAGCCAGAGTCCTTTTTGTAAGCACTGCAACTCTCTATCTTCCCTGGAATAGGAGTGCCAGCCATCAAATGCAGTTCCCTCAAATACAAATGACCCCCTTAGGACAAAGGACACTTGAATGCACACTAGGTGACACCACTTTTTCAGCTCCAGCACATCTCCAGACCTGGGGTATGGGATGAGGGCCCTTCCAGGAAGGAGGGGAGCATCTGAGAGCAGTACCAGGTTTGATGATTGGCAGCCAGGGGATGTGGCATTATGGCTGACAGCCTAAGTTTAAATCCCAGCTCTGCCCTTATGCACTCTTGGACTGATTGCTTGACCTCTTGATGCCTCAGTTTCCTTAACTGTAAAATGAGGATACTAATGATACCTCCTAAGGTGGTTATGAGGATTCGGTGAAGTAACACACAGAAAGCCCTTGGCACTGTGTCTGGCACTATGGTGTGAGCCATTGCCATCATTTTCTCCTAAGAGAGCGATGCACAGAGGGAGCCTAAGACTTCTGGAAGAACTTTGGGAGATGCTGACCCTTTGTCTTTCCCCATATCTGTTATCTGGTCACCCTTGCTCTGATTGCTTGAGGTAATAAGCAGCTGGAACTCTCAAATCCTTGGTTTGCTCCTCTGACTGCACATGAGAATGACCTGTGGAGCTTTTACAATTCCAGTGCCCAGGCCCACCCTGGACTAAGGGAAGGTGAGGCTCAAGTAGGAGTATTTTTTCCAAAGCTTCTCAGGAGATTATAATATGGAGACAGCTGAGAACCATGGCTCAAAAGGAAATGGGGCTGTGTGCTGCTCTTCGGAGACAACGAGGAAGGAGCGGGAGACTTGGAGACCACGCCCCACTCTGCAGACAAGAGGAAAAGGAACAGAAGCCCAGGCGTGGAGAGGAGGCGGGCAGCTGTAGGGGAGAAGAGGAGCTGGAGCCTGCAGTAAGAAAGAGCTACAGAGGAGCCACCAGGGCCAGAGCCTGGCCCCAGCCCCTGCCAGGCCAATGGCCCAGCTGGTTTTCCTGCAGAAGGAAATGGGAAATATGAGGGCGAGGGGAAGATGAGGATGTGCTCACAGCTTCTTTCTGTGCCCTTGAATGGCAGATCCTGACGAGTTGTTAACACCTTGTAAGGAACACGGGAGACAGTCTGTTCCTTTTCCTCTCTTGGCATGCACACAAAATGGCTCCCCATCTACCCACTCACAAGCTCACACCCGGATTCCATCCCCACCCAACCCAGCAGAAAGTCCCAACTCTGATCCATGTAAATATCCGGAAGCCGGAGCAGGACAGCATGCCGCGGGTCAGACACCAGGTCTCCAAGGGTGCTGCCTTCTGCTGTAACAGGAGACTGCAGCAAGCTGGGAGCTCGGCAGGGCTGCAATTATTACCTTTTCATTTGTCAGTAAAGGAAACTGTGGCCAAGAGGAGGAAAGTGATTTGCACATGGTGACACAGGAAGTAGTGGTAGACATGGGACTCCTGGTCCAGTGCTCCTTTTCCCACATCCACCCGCAGACTTCAGCTTTGGCCCCTAATCTGCTAGTCCTGCAACTGACCTCCTTCCTGCCATGGCCCTGTGGCTCTAACAGGGTCTCTTGAGTCACCCTGCAGAGGTCTTGAGTTGCCTGCTCTGAAAGAATCTCAAATAAACCTCCAGCTCTGAGTCTGGATCAAGAGTGGAGGTGTGGGGCATTTTGGGTTTTGTGCTTGTGTTGTCTTCCCCCCATTTTTTGTTCTGGGACATATTTTGGCCAGGTGAGATTTTCCTCCCCTCCTCCCCACAAAGTGGAGACTATGTCTTTAAGAAAGGACGAGTCAGAGCCACGGGGATCAGTTTCAAGCAGCCCTCAGAAGGCAAATCTGGATTGAGTTTAGGAAGAAAAAAGAAGGGGTTAGCTTTGGTCCTGCCTCCTTTCCTTTTTCTCCTTTGCTCGTCCCTCCTCCGGCCTTAGTCTGGAAATTCGGTTAACTTGGCCAGGAGGTTACAGAGCCCAGGGCTTTCCCCAGCAGCCTTGTCTCTCACCTTGTCCCTCCTCCAGCTCCCAAGCACGCGATCTGGAGGACTGCTGGGCAAGTTGCTGGAATGACTAGGTACGTAGTCTGGACATTTTAACCTTTGCCCTGTCAGTGAGGTCTGGGGAGTGTCCAACACGGACCTGGTGGGAGGTGGGAGAGAGACCCCCAGGACCTCCAAGAACCTTGGAAACTGAGGCAGGAAGAAGATGAGTGGGCTTTGGCCACACTCGTCTCAGTGACTCTACCAGGGTCTCTGTGTTCGGGAGTCTGTAGGCTCTGAGAGAGGCCTGGTCCATGCAGCCCAGCCCACTGCCACCCTTGTGAGTTGCCTACCCAACCACTGATGGGTGGGAGTTTGGGAGTGTGGAGTGTTGAGTTTGCTGCCGCTGCTGCTGGAAGAATTGAGGCCAGAGAGGTGCTAGGAACCCCATGAGAAAGGCAGATGGGAACATGTCCAGCCCTAGCCATCTGTCTGTCTATCCTTGACACACTGGTGGCATGTAACTTCTCAGATGAGGTGAATGGGATTCAGTCTGCTCGAGTTGCATGTGCGGTGGGCAAGGACCCACACATGGTCTTCTCGGGCTTGTTTTCAACTTTGTGGGATGACTACAAGCAAGGCTCTTAGTTTTTAAGGACTTCATTTTACACTTCAGAGAAAAGGACTCAATGCTACTTAGCTGAAAGCGGAAGCACAAAGAAAGAGGTAAAGAAGGCAAACTGGCTGGTGATAGAGATTCAAGGAGAGCTCAAGATTTCTGTGAGCTCAAGAATGTTTTTCCCCTATATTTTAGGATTCATCCATGCATTTATTTTTGTATTTATTCAACAAACATCTGTTAAATGCCTACTGGGGCCCATTGCTGGTGTGGGGGAACTGGCAACCCAATATGGCAGCTGATCCTCCCACTTGACCTCCTCTAGGTCTCCAGTCCTCCCTTCCCTCACCCCATTCTGGCTCATTTGAGAGGGGAATAGGCACCAGCTTCTAGTGCATTTAGGTGACCTGATCAGGGCATGATAAGTGCTGACATTGTTGGCACTAGACTGGATACGTCTCACCTGACAGCAATCCCTCTTGAAAGAGACTTGGGCCTGGGCCCCAAACACGATCTCAACCACTGGGAAGGACTTTGAAGGTCAGGAACCAGAAGGGATGCAGAAGTTCAGCCTAACCCCTCCCAGACAGCAGAGGTGGTCTGGGCCTTCTTTGGACATTAGGGATAGAGCTGGGCCCCTAGTTGGGCCTTTAGCGTCATATGTGGGCCAAGCATTGGTTGGATTTGCCAAGAGCATCTGAGGACTTTGTTCTTTGCAACTTAACCAAATTGTCATAATTTAGGCAGGAGGCATGCTGGGGTCTCAGCCGCCTAGGCTGTTGAGGAACGGGTGGGGTTGGGAATACCAGTTGTTGGGTGGTCTTTTGGGTGTGGAAGGCTTAGGCATGGCCCAGACAGGCTTGTGTGTGTGTGTGTGTGTGTGTGTGTGTGTGTGTGTGTGTAATATAGGAAGGAGACCCTAGGAGAAAAAGCCTGGCAAAAGCCAGGCAGGAAGTGTCACCCTATCCAAGTAGACTTGGGAATCAGGACCAGACTCCTAACCGGCAGGTTGCAAGAGGGCCCAGTGAATACAGTGAAGGAGCAGTGAGACGAATGCCAGGGTCTGCTCGCCCTGCGGGGGCAGAAATGGGAAGGGGGCTGAGCAGATGGGTGAGCTTCATGACTTCAGCTGAGGGGGGCTGAGTGGTACTGCCAGGAGCTACCACCACCCTACTTAAAAACAAATCCTCATAGCAATATCTGTCTACACTGCACTCTGGGCATGTGGACTTGAGCTGGACTTATCTGAGGGGTTATTTCTGAGCCTGCGAGAGAGATGGGGAATAGACTGTGTGATTTTGTGAGGCTATGATGGTGATGCTCTGCAAATTTATCCTTGTCCACCCTTCAAATGCCACTGTGGCTGCTCCTGCCTCCCTATGAAGGGCTATCATCAAGCTAGACCTCCTGTTCCTGCAGTTAGGCCCTCTGCTCTCTCACATGCTGCGCCCACTTCCTGGATCGGGGCTCTGCCTGCAAGGTCCTGTCATTCCTTCCCAGAATAAAGAAGTTGCCCCAAGCAAGTTGTTCATCTGGGTGGCTGAGGGGAGAGGGGCAGGGAAAGGTGGTGGCAGATTGTGTTAGGAAGGTTAAATGCCAGGCAGCATCCTAAAGATAAAATAGGGAGCTGGGCCTTCCCATCTAGGGCAACATCATGTAAGAAGTTCAGTAAATGTTGTTTCCTCTCCCTTGTGAGGGTGCATTTTGGAGAATCGCTTAGTTTCCTCTCCATTTTTCTCTACAAATCTGATTGTCTAAAGGGAGCAGGTTTTGTGTACTATTTTTTGAAGTGGAGAAAAATCACCCCTTCAATGTAAAGCTGAGTAATTCCAGTAAAAAGATCCAAGCAAATGAGGCTTCTGCCCAAGTATGGGAAAATATCCGTCCATCTCTCCACTTAATTAGAAAAATGATCTGCCGAGTAGTGAGTCATGCTGCCCGTCAGCAAGCAGCGCCATCCCTAGCCACAGGGCCAGGAATAATGTAGGTGAGAGATGACAACCGCCGTGACAAAGAAAAGACGTGAAAGGACTTGGATTCCTGATGCCAACAGCTGTTTGGATCACCTTTGCCCCCTCCTGAGCAATAGATAATGCACCAAACTGGACTGCGTCATCTGTGATGCAGATCAATATGGCTGAGGCATGTTGTGCATCTTGATAAGTGGGGTCTCTGCAGGGCGCACTCAGGATCAATCCACAGCTCTTTGCATAGTCTGGGAGTTCTGTTTTACTGAAGAAAACATATATACAGTAAATTGCATAAAGTGTACTAGTTGTAAATGTACAGCTCACTGAATTTTCACATATGTATACATCTGTG
Organism: Diceros bicornis minor; assembly: GCF_020826845.1. Taxonomy (NCBI): domain Eukaryota; kingdom Metazoa; phylum Chordata; class Mammalia; order Perissodactyla; family Rhinocerotidae; genus Diceros; species Diceros bicornis. The sequence continues at coordinate 65,050,867 of NC_080781.1, forward strand.
TGTAACCACCACCCAGAACAAGATATAGAACATTTGCAGCACCCTAGAAGGCTCACTTTTGCCCCTTCCACTTGGGAGTTCTTTATTTACATGCACTGAAGTGCTGCAACCAAGTGTTTGTGATCAGTGGTATGCTGGTAAATGTTTAACAACCAGTTATGGTGTGTGTAGGGGGGTGCCCTGCTTTGTAGTGTTTGCCAATTTTTGTGGCGTAAATATTCCTGCCATGGCTGATTTCAAGCTACAGACAGTTTAACAACTGGCTTGCAAAATTATGAAAATTTAACAATTGGCTCTGATGAGCCAGGGCAAACTAGCTCCAGCACACTAGTGGTTGTAATGTGGGATCAAAGAGAGCCAGGTTGGTCCATCCGTCTACCCAGCCCTGCCTAGTGGGGTGCAGGTAAGGGTGGGCTCTCAAATATTCCCAGGTCCAGCCCGCTTAGTGAGGAGAGAATTGTTCACAGGATTTAAAGTGATCCCTAACTTCTTTCATCCATGCACCAGACATCAGTTTTGCCCCTACGTCATGGCAAGCTCTAGAGTCACAAACATGAGTAAACCATGGCTCTGTCTTTCAAGGGGCTTCCATAATTTAACACTTGGAGGGAGAGGCAGACACATAGAGGTATATGTCCAATAAAGGGTTCTAGGGGCTGGGGTAGGAGACTACACAGGACTTATTGAGGGCACCAAGGAGGGCTCATTTCTGCCTTGGAATCTGAAATGCATTTCTTACCTCACTTTATGAGTATTAAATGAGATAATTCATGTACAGCACTTAGCACACATAAGCACTCACTAATTATTAGCTTCAGTTAGGGATTACTAGCTAGTAACTTGGGCAAGCCCTGAGCTAAGTCTCATTTTCTTCATCTGTGAAGTGAGAATAAAATGCCAACCTTGTTCAGGTTGTCTTGAAAATTAAATAAGATCATCTATGTGAATTGTCTGGCCCAGGGTAGGTTCCCAGCAAATGCTGGTTTTCCTCCCTTTCCTGCTTTCTGATATACTGACTTACAACCTCTCCCGAAAAAGGCCAGCTCTGACCTCTTAGGAAATAAATGCATCAAGTAAATACACCAACTCTTCTCTTTTTAAAAACTTTTTATTTTTAAATAACTATAAATTCATAGGAAGTTGCAAAAAAATGTCCCAGGGGTCCTGTGACCCTTCACCCAGATTTCCCCAATGTTGACATCTTACATAAACACAGTGCAGTGTCAAAACCAGGACGTTGATATTGGCACAATCCACAGAGCTTATTCAGATTTCACCAGTTTTACATGCACTCTGTATGTGAGTGTGTGTATGTATTGTGTGTGTATGCAATTTTATCACATGTGTAGATTTGTGTAACCATCCCCACAATAGAGATGCAGAACTGTTCGATCACCGCAAAGATCTCCTTGGTGCTACCTCTTGGTATTCACATCCACCCACTCCCCACTCCCCCCATCACTAACCCCTGGCTAGCAAGACTCTATTCTCCATCTACATGGATTTGTTATTTCAAGAATGTTATATAAAGGAATTCATATCATATGTAATGTTTTAATACTGGCTTTTTTCATTCAGCATCTTTTTCTTGAGATCCTTGCAAGTTGTTGCATCTATCAATAGTTTGCTCCTTTTTATTGCTGAGTAGTATTTTGTGGTATGAATGTACTACTAGTTTGTTTAACCATTCACCTGTTGAAGGACATCTGGGTTGTTTCCAGTTTGGAGCTGTTATGAACATTCATGTAACAGGTTTGTCTGTGAACATAAGTTTTTATTTCTCTGGGATAAATGCCCAAGAGTGCAATTGCCAAGTTTTTTGGTAATTGCATGCTTAATTTTTAAAGAAATTGTCAAACTATTTTTCATAGTGGCTGTACCATTTCACATTCCCACCAGCAATGTATGAGTGATCCCGTTTCTTGGTATCCTCACTGGCATTTGGTGTGGTCACTATTTTTTAAAAACTTTAGCCATTCTGATAGGTGTGGTGATATTGCACTATGGTCTTAACTTACATATCCCTGATGGCTAATGACATTGAACATCTTTTCATGTGCTTATTTGCCATCTGTATATCCTCTTCAGTGAATGTCTGTTCATGGCTTTTGCCCATTCTCTAATTGGATTGTTCGTTTTTTATTGTTGAGTTTTGAGAGTGCTTTATGTATTGTAAATACTAGTCCTTTGTTGGTTATGTGGTTTGCAAATACTTGCTCCCACTCTGCAGCTTATCTTTTCATCGTCTTCACATGAGCTTTTGCAGAGCAAAAAATTTTAATTTTGATGAGGTTCAATTTATCAATTTTTCCTTTTATGGCTTGTCCTTTTGGTGTCAATCCAAGGACTCTTTGCCTGGCCCTAGATACCAAAGATTTTATCTTTTTTTTCCTAAAAGTTTTATAGTTTTATGTTTCATTTAACTCATCATCCATTTTGAGTTCATTCTTTTTTAAGGTGTAAGGTTTAGGTTGAGTTTTTTTTTTTTTTTTTTTTTTTTGGCCTGTGGATGTCAGTTCCTTCAGTACCATTTGTTGAAAAGACTATCCTTCCTCCATTGAATTGCCTTTGCACCTTTGTCAAAAATCAGTTGGGTGTATTTTGTGGGTCTATTTCTGGGTTCTCTATTCTGTTCCATTGATCTGTATATCTATCCCTCCACCAATACCACACACTATTGAGTAATGTAGCTATAGAGTAGGCCTTACCATTGAGTAGAGTGATTCCTCCCACTTCACTCTTCTTTTTCAAGATATTTTTAGCTATTCTGGGGCCTAGTGCCTTTCCACATAAATTTTAGAATAAGGTTGTCTATATCTACCAAAAACCTTGTGGGATTTTGATAGGAATTGCCTTAAACCTATAAGCCAATTTGAGAAGAATTGACATCTTTACTAAGTTGAGTCTTCCAATCCATGAACATATGTATCTCTCCATTTATTTAGGTCTTCTTTGATTTCTTTCCTGAGCATTTAGTAACTTTCAACATAGAGATCCTGTACAAGTATAATACACAAGTATTTCATTTTCTTTGGAACAACTGTAAATGGTACTATGTGTTTTTAATTTGGTTCCCACATGGTCAATGCTAGTGTATAGAAACACAATTGTCTTTTCTGTGTTCATCTTGTATAGTGCAATCTTGCTGAACACATTTATTAGTTTTAAGAGTTTTTGTGTAGATGGCTTAGGATTTTCTATATAGACAATCATGTCATCTGCAAATAGGGACAGTTTCATTTCTTCCTTTCCAACTTGTATGTGTTTTATTTCTTTTTCTTGCCTTATTGCACTGGCTAGAACTTCCAATAATATGTTAAGAGTGGTGAGAATAAATATCCTTGCCTTGTTCCTGATCTTCAGGGGAAAAAAATCAATCTTTTACCATTAAGTTTAACGTTAGCTCAATTTTTTTTGTAGGTGTTCTTTACTAAGTTGAGAGAGTTCCCCCTCTCTTCCTAGTTTTCTGAGAGTTTTTGTCATGAAGGGTGTTGGATTTTGCCAAATGATTTTGCTGCATCAGTTGATCTGATAATATCATTCTTCTTTAGCCTGTTGATATGGTGGATTACATTGATTCTTCAAATATTGAACAAGCTTTGCATTCCTGGAATAAACTCCCACTGGAATAAAATATCCATTTTGTCATGGTGTTTAATTCTTTTTATATATTGCTGAATTCTATTTGCTAACATTTTGTTAAGCATTTTTGTGTTGATATTCATGAAGGATATTGGTCTGTAGGTTTTATTTTTGTACTATCTTTGTCTAGTTTGTGTTAGGGTAATACTGACCTCATAAATGAATTGGGGGAGCATTCCCTCCTTTTCTATTTTCTGCAAGAGATTATGTAAAATTGGTGTTAATTTTTCTTTAAATGTTTGGTAGAATTATCCATTGGAAGCACCTGGATGTGGAGATTTCTTTTTGGAAGCTTTTTAAATTTTGAATTCAATTTTTTAAATCATTATAGAACTATTCAGATGATCTATTTCTTTTTTTTTTTTTTTTGGTGAGGAAGATTAGCCCTGAGCTAACATCTGTTGCAAATTCTCCTCTTTTTGCTGAAGAAGATTGGCCCTGGGCTAACATCCATGCCCATCTTCCTCTGCTTTATATGTGGGACGCCTGCCACAGCATGGCTTGATAAGCAGTGTATAGGTCCACACCTGGGGTCCAAACCCGTGAACCCCGGACCACTGAAGCAGAGCACGTGAACCTAACCACTACGCCACCAGGCCAGCACCAGATGGTCTATCTCTTGATTGAGCTTTAGTAGTTTGTGATTTTGAGGTATTGGTCCATGTCTTCTAAGTTGTTGAATTTATGGGTGTGAAGTTGTTTATAATATTTGCTTATTATCCTTTTAATTATTTCAGGATCTGTACTGATATCCCTGTTTCATTTTTGATATTGGTGATTTGTGTCTTCTCTCTTTTTTACCTTTGTTAGTCTTGCTAGATGTTTACCAATTGTATTGTTTTTCTTTTAAGAACCAGATTTTTGTTTCATTGATTTTGTTCAATTGCTTTCTCATTTTTAATTTCATTGATTTCTGCTCTTATCTTTATTATTTCCTTCATTCTTCTTGCTTTGGGTCTATTTTTCTCTTCTTCTGCTTTCTTGAGGTAGGAACTTAGATTATGGATCTGAGGCCTTTCCCCTTTTCTAATGTAAGCATTTAGTGACACAAATTTCCCTCCAAGCACTTCTTTAGATGCATCCCACAAATTTTGATATGTTGTATTTTAATTTTCATTCAGCTCAATGTATTTTTAAATTTCCTTTGAGACTTCCTCTGTGACCCGTGGATTGTTTAGAAGTGCGTTAATTTCCAAGTGTTTGGAGATTTTCCCGTTGTTCTTTTTTATTAATTTGTAGTTTGATGCCATTATGGTCAGAGAACATACTCGTTATGATTTCACATATTTTTAACTTACTGAAGTTTGTTTCTATCTAGGATGTGGTTTACCTTAGTGAATGTTCCATGAATGCTTGAAAAATTGTATATTCTACTCTTGTTGGGTGGAGTGTTCTATGTATGTCAATTAAATCCTATGGGTCTACTGTGTTATTGAGTTCTTCTGATTTTCTGTCTAGTAGGTGTATCAATTATTGCAAGTGGAGTGTTTAAGTCCCCAGCTATAATTGTGGATCCATCTATTTCTCCTTTCAGCTTTATTAGTTTTTGCTTCTTGTATTTTGCAGCTCTGTTGTTTGATGCATCCACATTTAGGATTGCTACGTCTTCCTGGTGGATTGATCCTTTCATTATTATGTAATGTCTCTCTTTCTCCCTAGTAATTTTCTTTGCTTTGAGGTCTACTTTATCTGATATCAATATAATCTCGCTTGCTTCTTAAAATTAATGTTTGCATGACATATCTTTTTCCATCTTCTTACTTTCAACCTACCTGTATTGTGTTTGAAGCAAATTACTTTTTTTTTTTTTGAGGAGGATCAGCCCTGAGCTAACATCCGTGCCAATCCTCTTTTTGCTGAGGAAGACCAGCCCTAAGCTAACATCTATTGTCAATCCTCCTCCAATTTTTCCCCCAAAGCCCCAGTAGATAGTTGTATGTCACAGTTGCACATCCTTCTAGTTGCTGTATGTGGGACGCCGCCTCAGCATGGCCGGAGAAGCGGTGTGTCAGTGGGTGCCTGGGATCCAAACCCGGGCCACCAGTAGTGGAACGCGCGCACTTAACCACTAAGCCATGGGGCCGTCCCCCTGAAGCAAATTTCTTATGGACAACATATAGTTGGGTCATGTTTTATAGTCCACTCTGCTAATTTCTATCTTCGATTTTAATAATAGACCATTTACATATTATTGATATGTTAGGACTTAAGTCTGTCATTTTATCTTTTGTTTTCTGTTTTCCTTTTCCAGTCTTCATGTGGGCTACTTGAACATTTTTTAGAATTCCATTCTGATGTATCTATAGTGTCTTTGAGTGTATCTCTTTGTATAGCTTTGCTGTAGGTGTGTATATATATATATATATATATATATATGTAGGTGTATATATATATATAATCGCAGTTACTGGTGTTGTCATTTTACCAGTTCAGGTGAAGTGTGGAAATCTTACCTGCTTTTATTCCTTTTATGTTCTTTTAGCCTTTCTCCATTTATAATTGTCTTAAGTATTTCCTCTACCTACATTTACAACTACATCAGACAGGATTATAACTTTTGCTTCAACCATCAAACATAATTTAGAAAATTTAAGAGAAAAAAACTATTGTATTTACCCACATTTTTGCTTAATAATTGCTTTCTTTTCCTGATATTCCCAAGTTCCTTCTTTAATCATTTCCTTCATGTTTAGAGAACTTCCTTTAGCTATTCTTTCAGGGTAGGACTCCTGATGACAAATTCTCTTAGTTTTCCTTCCTCTGAGAATGTCTTGATTTCCTCTTCATTCCTGAAGGATATTTTCATTGGATTTAGGATTCTAGGTTGACAGCTCTTTTCTGTCAGCACTTGAAAAATGTGCTACTTTTTTCTGGACCCCATGGTTTCTGATGAAAAATCTGTCAGTTGAATTATTTTTCTACTGTGGGTAATGGATTGTTTTTCTCTGACTGCTTTCAAGATTGTTTTCTTTGTCTTCAGTTTTTAGAAGTTTATTTATGACTTGTCTTGGTGTGAATTTTTTTGTGTTTATCCTATTTGGGTTTGCTCACCTTCTTGAATCTGTAAGCTTATGTCTTTCACCAAATTTGGGGAGTTTTAACCCTTTATTTCTAGTCTCACTTTATTTCTCCTCTCCTTCTGGGCCTCTGATCATATAAATATTAGATATTTTCTTATTGTCCCATAGGTCTCTAATGCTCTGTTCATGTTTTTTTCAGTCTATTTTCTCTCTGCACTTCAGATTGTGTAATTTCTACTGTTCTAGCTTCAATTTCACTAATCCTTTCCTCTGTCATATTCTTTCTTCTACTGAGCCTATCCAGTGGGTTTCTGTTATTGTATTTTTCAGTTCTGTAATTTCTACTGGGTTCTTTTTTATATCTTCTACTACTTTGGTTGAGATTTTCTATTTTTTTCAAGAGTATTTGTTACAGCATTTTATGATGGCTGCTTAAAAATCTTTGCTCAATAATGCCAACATCTGACTCATCTTGGTACTGGCATGATTGATTGTCTTTTCTCATTCACGTTGTGATTTTCCTGATTCTTGGTATGATGAGTGACTTTTTTAGTGTATCCTGGACATTTTGGATATTATGTTAGGAGACTCTGGATCCTATTTCAATCTTCTATTTTAGCAGGCAGACTTTCTTTTTAGGCTTAACAGGTAGGTCCTGGTCTACTTCTGTGGGCTGTAGTTCCAATGACAATTTAGTTCTCAGAGCCCTTGCAGTGCTATTCTGGTCTGCTTTGTTCACCCTACAGGAGCAGAATGCACTTCCCCAAGACTGATACTGCTATGTGGGTGTGGGAGACACCAGGCCTGTGAAGAAGGAAAACTCTTCCCCAGGCCAGATGCCTTGATCCCAGGGCTCCCACTTCATCCCTACTGGTGCCCCCAGTGGTGGCAGAAGGTGCTTGCCAAGTTCCTCTTGGTAAGCAGTGAGAGATGCCAGGCTGTAAAGTAGAGAGTGCCTCACCTAGCCAACTCCCTGGGCAGCCTGGTGCCAACAGGGCTCCCACTCAACCTCTGCTAGGGCCATCAGGGAAGGAGAGGCCTACCTAGGCCACATTCTGTCACTGAGTGGAAGGCTGGGAGATGCCAGACAAGGGTTGCCTTCTGCCACTAGGTGGAGGGTCGAGAAATTCTCATCAATCCCTTTTAACACAGAATCCAAACCACCAGAAAGCTCAAAGAATCCCAGTTTGCTTTGAAAGCATAGGACTCATATTTCTAGATGAAGGATATGAGAGTGTGGCCTGGGACCTAATCACACTTCTTGTCCTTGGACAAGTCACTTCACCTGCCTGAGCCTCAAGTGCCTCCTCTATAAAATGAGGTGAAAGTGGTACTTCCTTTCCTGAGTTGTGTCAAGGTTTAAATGATCTATGGTCTGTGATAAACATGTGATGGTCTCAGCCCCATGCCTGCTGCAGCAGGCCCTCAACAAAGGAGCCTGTGTAAAAGGATGAGGCCGGGGAAACCTGAAACACTTTTTTGTCCCACATTTTCCAAATTATAAACTCTTTCAAACATACAGCAAAGTAGAGGGGAAAATGTAAAATCTTAACATTTTGCCACATTTGCTTCAGATCTTTGCTAAGAAACAGCTCATTAAAGATCTAGCTGTGAGCCCCACTCCATCTTGGCCTAGAGGAAGCAAGTATGCCAGAATGGCTCTTTCTAATTCCCATGCATGTATTTATACTTTTACCACGTATGTATGCATCCATAAACAATATATACTATTTTGCATGTTTTTAAGCTTTATATAAATGGCATCATACTGCACATACATGTTTTTCTGCAACTTTCTATTTTTTAACATTATGCTTTTAAGATTTATCCATGCTGATACATGAATTATAATTTATTTATTTTTATTGCTGTATACTGTTCCATACAATGGCTGTACCACAATTTATTTATCCATTCTCTGGTTGTTACACATTTAGATTTCTTCTCATTTTTCACTGTTTACAAACAATGCCACTATGAAATGCCTTTTGAAACATTCAAAAAAGTCTCCAACTTCGAGTTCAGTCAAGTTCAGTGGCAAGTACACTTCCAATAAATAATCCCTACATGATGGCTGTGGGAAATCTCAGAAAGATCCATTAACCACAATCTGGCCCTTTCTGGTTGGGTGGGAACTGGTTGCATCAGGTCGGCTGGGTCCTGTGTGGAGGTGTTGTGAGTATTCAGGACTCAGTCAGAGACCCCACACACATTTAGGACCCACACATGCATCTTCTTCACCCATTCTCAATCCCTTGGCCTTATCTCATCATGGGGCCTCCTGTCCCTGTCACTTTCATGCCCACCCCCTTCAGTACATGACACATCCTCAGTGTCTCTCCCTCTGCCATTCTTTATTTGTTACCCTGCAGTCCTGTGGCCCCAGGGAAGGGAAAGGGTCTAACATTTATTGAGCATCTGCTCTATATATTAACACCAAGTTAAGTGCTTTTAAATACTCAGTCTCATTAATACTCCCACCCACCCTTCCAAGCAGTTGTTATCTTTTCCGTTATAGAGATGAGGAAACTGCAGCCAAAATGGGTTAAGCAAGTGCAGCACTCATACCTGTGGGCGGCGTGTGGGCACTATGGGATGGGGATTGGGGTGGAGCAGAGCTCCGCTGTAACAATGAGCAGCCTTTGATGGAGGAACTGGACTTAGCTATCTCTTTAGAGGTTTTATTGACCATCCTGTAACAGGATTCTTCCTTTTAGGGGGTGTGCCCTAATCTTCGCTTGAGAAGATATCTCAAGAAATCGGAGCTGGATAGGAACAGAAATCGTATCTATACAGTTCCACATCTCATTTAACATACCCACTCACACACACAGACACACAGACACAGACACAGACACAGACACACACACACACACACTGTTACTAACGCAGACCAACAGAGGGCCCAAACATTTATTAACTGTCTGCAACATGTCACTTGACCTAGAGATACCTCGTTTACTCCTCATACCTACTCTGTAATGAGGTATTGTTATTTCCATTGTTTTCTGGTTTGGACATTGAACCTCAGAGAGGTTAAATCACTTGTCCAGGGTCCCAGAGCTGGGGTGTGCCAAGGCAGGATTCTAAACCAGAGTGACCTGTAGTGGCCCCTGGAGCACTCCAACTCCTAACTAAAGTGCAAGTGTCACTCTTCTTGGTTAGACGGGCTCCGTTCTTTTAGTCGATGAGCACCTCGAGTGTGACAGGCTCTGCGCCAAGCACTTAGGGCAGAATGAGATTGGCTTCGGGGAAACTAGAACTGCTCTGGTACCACCCAACTTGCCTCTGGCCCCCGTCGAGGGACAGTCACTATCTATATTGAGTGAGCACTTTATAACTCCCTTTTCATCCCTTAAGTCAGTCATTCTATCATTTATTCAACAAGGATTTGAGGGTCTCCTGTGTACCAGGCCCTGCACTAGGAGCTGGTGATTCAAGGATAAGGAAGACCCAGTCCCTGCCCTCAAGTAATGCAGTTTAGCAGCAGAAACAGACATATAAATGCATAATTATAATCCAACGGGTAAATTATAATGATGAAGCATTGGACTAGAGCAGCGAGAATCCAGAGGAGGAAATCCTCAGCTCTGCTTGCATGAGTTAGGGAAGGCTTCACAGGGAAGATGAGGCTTCAGTTGGGTCTTACAGGATGGGTAGACATTTTCTAGGTAGGCTGGGAGGTGGCATTTCACGCAGAGGGTAAAATAAAGGCAAACATGGAGATGTGGTTTGGAAATAGCAAGCAGCTGGATGTAAATCAGGGATCTCAACTGAAATGCTGAGAGGTCTCAGGAAGGTAATGTAAGTGAGGGAAGCAGGTCATGTACAAAGACAGACTAGCACGAGCACAATAAGTAGCCCTCCAGGCCTGAAACACCACAGGGAGGTGTGGAGACTGTGGGAAACTGGACAGTCTGTGTCCTGTGTAAAGGGACAGCTGCTTCTAAGCCCTGCTGCTCATTGTCTTCTGGAATCACCACCCCAGTGCTGCCACATTTTCCAGTTTTTCGAGATGCCAGAAATTCAGATTTTTGATGTAAAATATTGTCACTTTCCAACGTTGACAACTATTTCAAATTTGTAAGCTACACCATCGAAACATGTCTACTGGCCACTCCTTTGTGGCCTCTGGCATGACTGTAACATGGAGAGCAGAGGGAGCAGGAAGGAAACATCAGGGCCAGATGCCCTGCTCTTCCCCTCTGCAAGCAGCCTGACTGCTGGGTGAGGCAGAAGTATGTCCACCTGACTTTCCAAGTCGCCTTTAAAACAGAAGACAGCACAAATAAGATCCAAGTTGGAGAAGAAAAAAATGAGGGGAGGGTTTCATGTCACCTCCCTCTTTCCCTTTTTGGGTTCAAACATTTAGTGTCTAGCTTATTTATGCATTTGATTCTGGCCCTCAGCTATGGATTCTCAGCAGGCTAGGGGTGGGGATAGGATGAAAAACAAAAGGAGTACAAGAAGGGTGTGGTGAGAACATTCTCTCAGAAGCTGCCCATGCAGGATGCTGCTTGCCTTCTCTTTCCCCCCTCACCCCTCAGTTCTGGGCTTCCCTACAAGGCCTGCCAGCCCTGACAGAAACAGCTGCCACAGATCCCAAGTACTTTCTTTCAAGTAAGAGGAGGTAGACTGGCCTGGGGTGGAAAGTGGAGGAGTCTGGAGGCCTTGCCTAGGGACAAGGGCCTTGCAGGCGTCATGGATGAAGCCACCCCCTCAGGCCCTGCCCCTGGCTGTTCTACTCTCCCTTCCCAATCTCTCCAATCCCTGGTCCCTATGATTTCAGCAGGAAAACATCTAGAATGTGTTCAAACCACAGGGTCAGGCAGATCAAGCTAGTCTTTGAAACAAAAGCCTGAAGCTCCGCTCATTGGGCTCTAAGCTTATGTGGTGATAGGGTGACGGGCAGCCCAGTGTGCTGCCTCTGTGGGAGATTGGCCGTTCTAGTTCACCTCCAATAGGGGTCCAAGAGAAGACTGTCACCAGCTGACTTCCTAGCCTCGCTGTTTCTCCACGCCCTGTTCTGCCCCCCATCCACTTCTTCCCCCAGAGCAGGGCTCAGTTGCTTTGTTTTCTTTGCCTGTGAATTGGTCCTCACTTCTAACCCTTCTTCAGGTCAGTAGGAGCCTGGGGTGTTAGGGCCAGGTTGGGGGGACTGTCCTGGAGCTGGAAGAGGGTCAGGAACTGGACTGCAGCTATTTGTAGGCAGTAATGGGAGGAGCCAAGGGGAAGATTTAAGAGGCAGACTCTTGGGAAGAGGCTGAAAGTCAAAGCTGAGCAGAGTGTGTGACCAAGAAGACAGTCTTTGAGCCAAAAGAAGGAGCTGCAAGGACTTTGTAGCATGAGCAGGGAGCTTTGGGCCTGGGTTGAAGGTGTGGACCTACTGTGTGCTTGGTGTATTGTAAGTGCTTTATTGAATAAATGAATTGATGAATGAATGAACCAGGTGTAGACATGTAATTCAGGGCTCTGACAGACCCAAATCAGGTAGCTCCTGTTCAGAATTCTCTGGTTACCCTCTCTCCTCATGCATCTGTTCTGTGCCAGGCCTGGGCTAAGTACGCAGGGTGGTATGGCAGAGGACAGAGGGGAGTTGGGCTCAGTGCTGCCACTGGGGTGCCCACAGTTGACTTGGGGGAGATGGGCATGCACATACGCAACCAGAACACACATTTCCCTGCTCCACTAGTTCTCAACCCCATCACACCTAATACCCCTTTATAAATAGCCAGTTCACTGTCACTTCATTTACCATCCTAAAATGAATTTCCTAGAAAATATCACGTGCCTACACACATAATTTCACCTTGAAGACACTGCTTGAGGTATCTGCAAATTTAACCAGGTTAAACTTTGTGCATCAGCATCAATCATGTACCAAATGTTATTAATGATATTATTAATACATGCCGTTTATGGAGAATGTTCTATGTTACAAGGTAGTTTCTATTTATTATTTTTAATCTTTGTGCTAACTCAGTGAAGTAGATAATGTTACTATCCCCATTTTACACATGAGGAAACTGAGGCAATGAAAAGTTTCCTTATGAAATTGCCTCAAGTCACCCAGCGAATAGCAGAGCTGGGATTTGACCCTAGGCACTCTGGCCTCAAACCCGTACTCTTTCTGTTACACTTTGCTCCCTCAGAAACAACTTCGTAAATGCCCCTGTGCACATTTCAGCACCCTTTACGCTGTTGGCCCCTTTTTTCAGGGCTGCCATGCATCAAGACTCCCGGAGGCCTCCTCTTGACCAGTGCCGTCCCTGTCCTTCTTGGGCTACACATAGTTCATTATCTTGGCAAATATTTACTCTCCATTTCACCTGGAGCCAGTGTTCCTAAGCCCTTGTCCTTCCCCCACTCCAGGCAAATGGAAATCTAAGTTTTAGGTAGGACCTTTCTAGAAAGGAGTGGAAATTCTGCAAGTGTACAATAAACTGACCAAGCTGTGAGGAAACTATTTTAGTCCTACACTCGAAGCTGAGTGCATATATTTGTTCTGCCAACACTTATTGGGCCCTCCTTTATATCACATACCCCATGTGTGGTGATGGGGTTACAGAGATGAATGAGGCCCAGCCCCTGTCCTTAAGGAGCTACCAGGCTAATTGGGAGGGCGGCGGGGATCCAGTTCTAGAGGGACATGGCCAGTGCTGTGATCATGGAAGAGAAGAAGGTGGAGCTGAGGGGACACAGGTCAATCTTAGGCCAGGAGACTGGAACTCAAGGCATGGCTGCTGGCACAGTGGGGGGAGCAAATGCAAATCAGGAATCCAAAGAAGCAGCAGAAGCCAATGTCCAGGGCCAACATGGTAGCAGTGGAGGACATTGTGGCTTTTTGGGTTCTCACATGCTTGGGGCTCACTTGACACAACCAGAGACTGGGATTTAGGACAGTGGACTGAATTCAGATTCTTCCTAGCTTTGGAAATCTTCCTCCAATTCAGTGGAAGAGAAGATGCTGCTCCCTAAACAAGAACTCAAGCCCTCCTCAGCATGAGCATCAACTAGTATCCTTGTCAGGATGCCCCTCCACCCCAGCATGGTTTGAGCCTCCACAGAACTCTAGAGATTGCATAAGGCGAGTGGCCCATGGAAATTTCCTAACTGATGTGGCCCTGGCTGTAGAGCATTCTGGAAGCTCCCACATTGGGGCATGGGGCCATCCGGGTCCAAGCTGGTATTGGGCAGAGGAGCCAGGGACAAATAAGACCTAGCAACCTTCCCAGCTTCTAGCACATAGTAGGTGCTAAAATTAAAGAACAGCCCAGCCAGAGCTTGAGAAGCAATCTGAATACAGTGTCTAAGAGGGGTGTGGGAAAAACTCAAGGCAAATTTGGTACAGATGGCACTCTCTGAGGAGCATGGGGAGCAGGGTGCAATAGCAGTACTTGGCATTCAGTGGGAGTCTAGTCGCCCATCACACAGGCCCACACAAGCCACAGGGTCACGGCAGAATTCCAACATTGAGGAAAGGGAGGGGCTGGCAGGAACCAGACCTGCCAACTGGCTCCCCAGCGGCCAGCTGAGGCTCAGAACTGAGTGCCAGGTCCCTTGTGGGGTGGAGCTGGTGGAGAGACCAAGGACAGTGGCCCCATGCACAATGGCTGGTCAGGAAAACCAGCCCCTCATGGCGGGGGTGCAGGGGTAGTGGGAGGTGGGAGGCCCCCGTGGCCTCTGGGGCTCACCTCACTCCCAGCCTCAGATGCAGTGCCCAGGGCAGCACACGCTATTTGCAGTGTTCCCTCATACCACTTGCTGAGGAGGGAACCCCTAGTGCCCGGTAGGGCTGCGTTCACATTGATTCCGGAGCTGGGCCAGGTTAAGTGGGCAGAAGGTCTTGGACCATCCTTGCTGACTGAGACAGGCCTGGGACAGGCAGAGCCTGACATATAAATAGCTTTTCCTTCACTCGGGGGTTTAAGATGACCATGTGTGCCTTTTCGTATTGTGTACAGGCCACATGCCTATAGCCTGCACAATTTGCATTTGTGCAGACCTGGCAAAAGCAAAAGTCTGCTAAAAACTGCTTTAGGTTTTCTGATATGACTGAGAACTTACCGATGCCAAAAGCCTGAGTGGGAGCTGCCCCAATTTTCTTAAGCCGCCTCCACGGACAGGTATAAGCACCTAAACAGAGCTACAGACCCCACCTCCCCTGCCCCCAGTTCAAGGAGCCGGTTTCATGTTCAGAGCCAATGAAAATCAAAGCTGCCTCATGGTAACAGGGGGGCTCACCCCCCATTGGTCCTTGGATGTTGCTAAGCGCTTTCATTGGTCCATCTCCCCTAACTCCCTGGGTCCTGCATTCCTAACCTTTTAAGGTTTGGAGTTTCTTTGCTCCTAGGCCCGCCCACAGCTCCATCTGATAGGTAAAAGTCTGAGTCTCTTAGACGACACCAGGCAGCCTATCTTCCTGGAAAAGTATCGAATGGCACTAGATCCTAAAAAGCCATCCCTAAAATTCTAACAGCAATACGGCAACTTCACATACCTAGAAAAGAGATTTAACCAGGCCAAGCATTGGAAATGGCAGAAAGCCTGTGCTTCTCAGTTCCCACATCTTTAAACAAAGAAAAAAATACTCCTGTGCCTCCTGAGGGCTGATGTGAGAACGAACTAATCAGAGTGATCACGATGCACTTTGCCAATATAAAAGTGAGCTGGCAGTGCTCATTATTGCTAAGGAATCTGGCCATTTCCTCCTCTTCTGGTGATCATGAATACAGAAAGCTTATTAAAGTTGAGAGTCTGGTGGCATTGATAAATGGGCTGTGCCATCTGGATTCTGGCTCCCAAATCCTGGGCTGAGGATTATGCTCTCTTCTCTGGGGACATTTCAAGGACAGACACTGCAGAGAGAGGGTTCAGGGGTCACCTCTGCCCTGTATTTCTGCTTCTCAGTGTCTTTACATTGCTGGCAGAGCCCCTATTGCTGGCCCAAGAACAAAACTCAGATGTAGCAGATAAATGAGTGCCCCCGTGCCAGCCACTGGGCTAGTTTCTCTCATACATCTTTTCTCATTTAAGCCCCAAAACAACATTACCAATTTGTTGTTTTATTATTATTATCATGGTTGGATAGATGAGAAGACTGAAGTTCAGAGAGGTAAGTGACTTCTCCAAAGTCACGTAGCTAATAAGTGGCAGAGCTGGCATTAAAACCCCAGATTTGTTTAATTTGAAATGGAGTAAGATGTGCATATACTACTGCTGTTGTTAACCCTGAAGGTGGTGAAGTTGAAACATGGCTGCACCCTTAGTTCCCTCCCCTTTACACACACACACACACACACACACACACACACCCCTCACTTCATCATCCTTTTCACCCACCATCCTGAAACCATATCCAGGAGCCTAGTTGCCCTCATGTTTGCCCCAAGGGATCTCCCATTGTGCTTCCCTTACCTGTGTTTTTCTTTATTTCTCAGTAGGTGTTGGCAGCCAAGCAGGGGGAAAAGGGAGCTGGCACCTGTTGTTTCTCAATTTTGCAGAGACTTGGCTCAGTAAACTGTTCCACTGAAACCATCAGCTTTGGAGACTGATTCACTATATTCTCATCCTCAGGCCTTTGCATTCTCACTGGGAACAATGGCTACAGCCATGGAATGAAGCATTCTAATGGTGGAACTTTAGGCAACAGCCACTAAATGACAGAGGAGACGCTTTGCGGTCTTTCTCTTGCTCCCCAAATCCTCTCTGACTATATTGAGCCTGGTCCTAACTGCAAGTTTTTTAGCTCAGTAGTTGTCTCCCCAGATTGGGTTCCAGGGAGTCCCAAGTGTCTCAGGGTGAGAACCATTAGTAGATTTCTCCCAACCATTGTGAGGCCCAGTGTTCTGGGCTGGGCATGGAGAAGGTGTGCCTCGTGTCTTGGTACAACATGGCACCTGAGGCCAGCTCCTGCTAGCATCCCTTGGAGTTGCCCAGTCAGTTAAGATCAGGGGAGCAAGTCTAAATAGGGCAAAGAGGAGGCAAGATGGGAAGCCAAGAGTGTCAGGAGGAAAGGATTGTGACTCTGCTATGCAGAAGAATGCACCTTGAGGGCTCTGGGATCCAGCCTGGCAGTGGCCAGAAGCCTTCTTTGTAGGGCCTCCATCCTGAAACAAGCCCTGGTTTCAGAGCTATCCCACCCAGACCTGGCTGTCCAGACCGGTTCAGTGCCATTACACTTCATTGCCCTTAACTGTGCCCTTCATGCTCATGATGATAATAATAGGCAACATTTATTGAGTGCCTACTACATGGCAGGTACTAAGCTAAGCACTTTATGTGATTAACTCACTCAATCCTCACAACAACTCTATAAGGTAGATACTATTTTCTCCCCATAAAACAGATGAGGAAGTGGAGGCACAGAGAGATTAAGTGACTTTCCCACACTTGGGTTCAAGGAAAGGTAGTTAATAGGATGGGATGTGATCCAGAATAGGGATGGACAGGGGTAGCCCTGAGAAAAGACGAAGGACCTGTAATCCTTGGGAGAAAGGAGCTCATGAAAAGCAGGTGCAGATAACTTTGTTGGTGGGAGGGGCAGAGTGATAGAGTTCCCATCTGATGGCCACCACTTTCTCAGAATTAGGAGGCTGTATTCTCTTGCTTGAGAAGAGGTGACATGATCCCACCTTGGTCTTGGGGAGAGTGCTGATGCTCTATCCCCACTGTTTACATTGCAGATGTTTTGGCAGACTCAAAGACTTACGGGGGGTAGCGATGGGGGAGCCTTTTATTTCTCCTTCAGAGTAACAGGAGAAATGTCATCAGCGTTTCCCTTAGGCAACACCAGGGGGTGCAGCAGCTTATTTCTGGCCTCTGGCTTCTTGGACTTTACTTGACCTCTGTTGGGAGGGTAAAGAAGCAGGTACCTCCCTAACTGAGGCATTTGAGATGTTCCTGATAGTAGAACACACAGTCCTTGCATGTAGAATAATGTTCACCCAAGAACTGATTTTTGTCTGTTGGCTCAATGGACCTTCCTGCCAAGGGAGGTCCTGCTATGGTCCAGGCCAAGGTGGACTGGTAGGGACTGTGAAGCAGGGATAGCAGCCAGGGTGGTAGCAGTGTCCACAGCAGGTGGCAGTGAGCTGCAGAATGGTGGGAGACTACGAAGAACCTGGTTGTCAGAATGCTGATCTGGGGGTCAGGGCCGCTGCATACAATTCTGCAAGTTGTGCCCTGAGCAAGGGCACTCAAGTGAGTGGGGACTGAAATCCAGCCCAAGTTCCAATAGCCAGGCCCTGTGTCCTGGGGCCACTTTTTCTTAATTCTCCCAAAGGCATTGCAGCTCTCCAAAGTGTGCATCCATCAGGAGGGGGGGCCTTTCTCAAACTTGCGCAAAGGCACCTTATGAGCTAGCAGTGCCCGGTGGGAGTGAGACTCCTCCTCCCTTCCTTCTTCTCTCTGGTGTCCATTTTGCTTCCAAAAACACCCTCCCTATCCCTGTTTCTACTTGTGAAGATTTTCATTTTGGGGGGACATTTCCTTGCCTGAGCCTCCTGGCTCTTTACTCTTCGTGGAGCCCTACTCCTTTATGGCCGCATCACCCTTTCTTTTGCCGACACCTCAATCCCAGTCCCCAGCTCCTACCTCAGGCAGCAGTATAAATTCGCTAGAAACACTGTGAATGCCTGCTTTGGCACATCTGAAATCTGGTCACTGAACAATCAAGATAACAGAGAGCTGGGGACACTCAAGGCTCCTCCCTTCCACGCTACTGCCCACTGCTCCCTTTCACTCACTCAGCACATGGTTAGTGAGCATCTGCCATGTGCTGGGCACTGTTCTAGGTGCTGGGGGACACAGCAGTGAACAAAACAGACACAAACGAATCCTCCTGGAGCTACGTTCTAGTTCTAGCGAGATTATATTTCCTTTGATTTCACCACCCTTCTCTCTTGCTCTGATGTTCCAAAAGCCCTCCTCCTCTCCCTCCCCTCCGGAAGGCCCCCTTCTGGCCCCTGGCAAAGGCTGGACCTGACATTTTTGGCTGTGGCGCTTGGACACCCTGCAGGGATGAGCTGGTATCATGTGGAGAACATATGTGTAAATTTCACTTTCCAAATGCCTTTGCATCCGGGCCTGGCGGAAGCTCCATATCATTGTTCCACACCTTGGGTCACTTTCGTACACTATTTATTTGTTGCTTTCTTGACTGAAAGCCAGTGAAGCTGGGTACAGGCAACGGTGGCATTGAGCCCAGGCTCTGTGATGTGGCATTTATTAGGAGACGTGGGGTCATTTTTCCTCATCCTGGTTGTGGGGTCCTTTGGTACGGGTCTGTGGGCTTCTGGTTGCTAGATGTAGTAGTGACCAGCTCTGTCTCTTTCATCCTTCTCCTCCTTTCCTTTTTTACTTAAAAAAACACACAAAAAATGTCAGAGGATAATGTAGCAAATGCTCATGTACCCTCCACCCAAAATCAACAAATGTTAACATTTGCATCATGTTTGCCTGAGATTTTTTTCTAGCAAAATGACACAGTACAGATACCATTGAAGTCCCCGTGCTGTCCTCCTCACTCCCATTCTCCAGTGACTTAACCATGATACAGATTCAGGCCATGCTAATGTGTCCATACATGGTGTGTAGTAGTAGTTTTGTACATTTAAAATTTGTCATAAGTGATATTCTATGTGAAATAACTGTCTAAAATTTGCTTTTTCCACTCAGCATTATATTTTTGGTCTCTCTTCCTTTTACACATATAGATGTAGGTTGTTCATGTTAACTGCTATGTGGTATACCACCATATGAATAATAAAATCTATTTCTCTAGTCCCCTGCTGATAGAAACTTAGGTTGTTTCTTTTTTTTACCATTACCAACTATGCTGCAATGAACATTCTTGTGCATGTTTCCGAATTACACACATGTAGAAATTTTCAACTGTATGTACCTAGAAGTCAGATTGCTGGTTAAGGGGTATGTGTAGATATTGCAAAACTGCCCTTTACGATGGCTGTGCCAATTTACAGTTCCACCAGTAATATATAAGAGAATCTATTTCCCCACGTCACCACCAATGTTTCCCACTCTGCCCTCCCCCTCTGTTCTCTCAGTGACCACACATCCCAGACACTGTCATACCACGTGATCACTCCCTACCTGACCCTCCTCTCTCTCGCTTCTACCACATCACTGCCAAGTCAATCTTAATTAAGATTTCCTTCTCTACAATGCGTTCCTGATCTGTTCCTCCAGCTGGAATTTAAGGCCCTCCCTAAGATGGGTCCAGGCAACCTTCCCAACATCATCTCTTACCACCTGCTTCCAGCAAGGTCTTCCAAGTACACACAGCTTTGGTCATGCTACTGTTCCCTACACCTAGCCACAGGGTTCATTTCCACCTTAGAAAACCTCATTTATTCCTCAGAACTTGCCTCAATGACACCTTCTCTAGAAGCCTTCCCAGATACCTCCAGGCAAAGCCCCCTCTTGGTTCCCACTGCATGTACAGTCTTTATCCCAGCAGCTTGAAAAAAATCAGACAGAAAGCCTCTTGACTCTCTTGCTTGGAAAGTAAGTTTGGCCAACGTGGATTTTGTTTTTCCTTGTTGCTTAGAATTCCTTCAACAAATTAAACAAATATATATTGCATGCCCACTCTGGGCCAGGCCCTGAGCAGTGGCTGAGCCCAACTGGGCCCCTGCCTTCATGGCACTGTCAGTGTGATGGGATGAGGAGCAACATGCATGCCTCTCATCTTCTGAGAAAGTTGGCCCCGCGAGGCTCTGAGGTACGCCTGACTGGATGCCCAGTTCCCAGTCTGTGTCCCCAGTGCCTGGCACCGAGGGATGAGGGCGAGCTTGCTTGTGTAAAGGGTCAGGCACTGAAAGGCTTGGAGGGTTGAGGGGAGAGAAGTGTGTTTCAGTTAGGTCACAGAACTCCCACAGCCAACTGCCCTGGGAGTTGCCTGGGAGGCCACGTGATTTCTGGAACAAGGCTAGGGGGTCTCTACTGAAGGACATGGACTTGGGGGTGGGGGAGGGGATGGAGCTGGCTACTTTCCGGTCCTCCCCACCCCTTCCCCTCCTGGTCACCTTCCCCTGTGTCCCCCTTCCATTCCTCCAGGAGCACAGGACACTCTCACCTGCCTCTCCAACTTGGACTGACGGCCCTGGTGGTTTCCAAACTCGTCATTTTCCTGCGTATAAGGAAAGAAGGCTCCCCCTCCAGGTTGCAAATGGAAAAGGCAGGTGGTGGCATCTCTGAGCCACCGTCTCTCCTGGCTTTCCCTCCAGGCTGCTCAGGCAACAGAGCTGGGAACATGTCACCAGCTCACTCCTCCAGCCCCTCTGCTCCATTCCCAGCTGCTACCCAAAGAGGAGAATGTTCTCTTTTATTAACACCTGTTGAAGGTGCTGCTGTGGTCCAGCCCCTGTGTCCTCTGTGGGAGGAGGCTTGATTTCCACTTGGAAAAGGCAGCAGGGATCTGATGCAAGCCTTTCCTGTGGAGAAACATTTCCTGCCATTTCCCAGTCAGGTTGGCACCTTGTTTAAACAGTCATAACAATGTGTCCCGAATTGGGGAAGGGAAATGAAAAACAATACCTCTCCGTGTTGAGAAGAACATAATGGCCAGAATTGAATGTGAGCCCTGCCTTGTTAGGATTTGAGTGCAGCAAACCAGGAATTAGGAGCCTGTTGTTTAGTCTGGTCAGTCACTTCTCCCCACACACTCCAGGCTTCTGGGCCATTTCTTCTGAGTTGAGGGCCCCATCCTCTCTTACTGGATTCTTGCGATAGCCTTCTGTCCAGTTTGCCTGCCCCCATTCCCCTCCCCCTCCAGTCTTCCCAATTCTGGAGGTAGAGCCTTCAGTGGCTCCTTATTACCTTTGGCACAATTTCCCAAAACGTGGAACCTCCACCACTGGCATTAATTGAAATGCCTTCAAGAGGTACGGATTAACTTTTCTTTTTATTTGAATGCTTATGTATTTATTTTTCTTTATATTAGAGAAAAGTATAACCAGCCTATCAAATAATACAAATAATAAGAATAATTATGCTTAGGATAAGGCTGAAGTTCAGAATCATAGACTGGCAGGGCTGAAAAGGGCCTGAAAGATCATCTCACCCACTCACATGTCTTTGCCTTCACTCCCAATTCTCATGCCCTGCCCTGACAACATCTCTGCCTACTGAACTCCTACTCAACCTTCAAAGCTCATCTCAAAAGCTGCTTCTTTCATAAGTTGCATATTATCTCCTCCAATAGACTGGGAACTGCTTGTAATAAGCTCCTCATTTGGGGGTCCATTCCTCCACCCCCAAGTCACACCCAGCACGTAATAGGTTTCAAGCAATGTTTGTGGGAGAAATTAATAGTCCTGACATCTACAGAAACACAGAATAGGTCTGCTTCCCTGGGTTAGTCCTTTGAAGGCAGCCTGGGTGCAGGGACTCCACCTAAGGACTTGGTCATCACGAAGAGGGCCTTACAGACTCTTCAGTAAGGCCTCACTGAGCACCTTCTTACTCTGGGCCGAGTCTACTCTAGGTGCTGGGGATACACCATAGCCCTCTTTCCAAGGAGATGCTGCCACACGTTCTCTGCCATACTCCTCTCTCTGCTCTGTATGGGAAGCAGAGCCCTCCTGCTTGCACACGTCAATGACAGGTTCCAGTACCATTTTGATAGGTTGTTCTAAATTGCTTGCTTTTAGATGGGTGCAATAAGCAGGACATTTTCACTCTCTCTTCCCTGGACCATTTTTGCAGTTGTCTGAGCTGATCCACATTCTATGATTCTTAATAGCTTTCCTTTCAGAGAATGACATGTTCTTTTACTCTCCTCTTTTGCTAAACAGAGTTGGTTTTTCTGATTATAAAAGTAAAACGTGTGTTTTTTTACTTACTGGTAAAGAACTTATTACTTAAAGCTCTTTATATAATAAAGATATTAACCTTTGTCTGTCCTGTGCTGCAAATATCTTTTTATTTCCTGGTTTTCTATTTTGTCTTTGATTTTTGGTTTATTGTGCTTTGGGATGTGCTGACATTTTTTTTTTAATAATGCTGCCAAATAAGTTGCCATTTCCCTTTGTGACTTTTTATGCTTAGAAAGGCTTCCCTCCTCCCAGAGCAGTTGAATGCTTATCTGTATTCTTGCCTAGTGATGAGGGGGACATTCCCGACCTTGCTCCATTCTAGTTCTGCTTCCTGCTTCCAGCCCATGCAGCCCCTCCCCTTGCGGTTAACACAACCTTTCTTCAGTGGTGGCCAAAGCAATCAATTACACTGAGGCTTTAAATATGCTAATGAGGTCAACCCTACCCAGGTCTATACCCCAGTTACTCTTTCAGCCTCTTTGAGAAAGGACAGCTTGGTGTGGATCCCTCCCACTGATGTTCTATCTCCTGCTTCCTAACCTCCTTCTTAGCAGCAGGGAGAGAGGGAGGAAAAGAAAAGTGAGAACTCCCTTCAAGTACTGGAGGGCTACCTTGCTGTCACCTCATCTCCAGTGTATACTTTTCACCTCTCCTCAGGAACTACATTTTTCAATTAGGTCCAAATCCAGGGCTTCTGTTAATAGAAAGTCCCTGAGCATCTAAAGGCTCAGGCCTGAGTGAAGTCACGCGGCCAGCAGCCAGAGCTCCCCCAGCAACCCCAGGCTGGGCTCCTGCGTCTTCTCCTGCGAGCCAGCACAGTTGCCATGGGAACTCGAGAGCGAAATTGCTTTGCACATTTGGAAACTGAAGACCTCAGCTTTGACGCATGTAGCCCAGAAATTGATTGACCTCCAATTAGGTTTTTGTTGTTTTCTTGAAGTATCTCCTGCTTGCGTCTTGCCTATCGCTCTTGAGGAGTGCATCAGAGAGAGACCTAAGCATTTAGCTCAATTTTTGTAAAAAATTATTTGTACCTTGATTTATTCCAAAAGGGATTTAAGGTGGCTTATGAAGATACACGCAATACTTGGAGACAGCCTAAATTAGATGTACGACAGAAAGATGAGGCAAGGGGAAAGCAAGGCTAACTGGTGAAGAAGTCATAACAGAAAGTGAATGTCAGGAAGTCCCTTCTTGAAAACTGTGAGTCTCAGAATTTGGCTTTAAGCATTTATGGAGGTAACAGAAAGGAGAGGCACGATCAGTTATAAGATTCACAGATAAAAACAAATCAGTTGAGGAGCCAGCCCCGTGGCCTAGTGGTTAAATTCATCATGCTCCGGCTACCTGGTTTCAGTTCCCAGGTGCGGACCTATGCCACTCGGTGGCAGCTATGTTGTGGTGGTGACCCACATATAAAATAGAGGAAGATTGGCAACAGAAGTTAGCTCAGGGCAAATCTTCCTCAGAAAAAAAAAGCAAATCAATTGCTTAATAAAAGCATGAGTGTTCCAAACTTTGAGACTAAAAAATCTGCTTTTTTTCTGGAAACTCTAACAAAAATTTCTTATCTTTTTATTCCTATCACCCAGCATGTTGCTTGAACAAATGGAGGCAGATTCTAGCCTCAGTAGATGGTCTTTTTTCTTCCTTTTCCACTTTTGTTGTTATTGTTGTTAAATAAGTAATACACAGGTTTTTTGTAATGAGAAAAGAGTTGAAATAGCTAAATAATCATAGAGTACTATGCAGCCTTAAAAAATGAAGTGGCTCTTTGTGTTAAAAGTGTAAGGTGCAAGAAAATGTGTGTAATATGCTGCCCCCAGCTGATTTCTTGTATCTGCATAGAACACCTCTAGCAGGATGCCCAAGAAAGTGGGCTAGGGGTCAAGGAGACTCACTTTTCTCTGAACTCCCTTTGGTACTCTGAATATTTCTGCCATGTGTATGCATTAACTATTCAAAAATATTTTAAATGAGTAATACACATACACACAAGAGTGGTTAGAAGGTGGAGAAATGGGGGAAATTTTAGATGTAGAAAATAAAAAAGCTTTACAGAATTTTTACCACCTAGATCTCACTAGTATTAACCTTGTTTTGTAAAGCAGACTTTTTCCCATGTAAATTGGTACAACCTTTCTGCAGGGCAGTCTGGCACTATGTTTCAAAAGCCTTAAAAATATGTATACCCTTTGACCTGGCAATTCTACTTTTAGTAATGCATACTAAGGAAATAATCAAATGAGTGCCCAAAGATGCATGTACAACATGTTAGTTTTGATGTGGAGAGAAAGGGAAAAAATTCTAAATGCCCTACAATAAGAGACTGGCTAAGTAAATTATGGAGTGTCCCTACAGTGGGGCACTATGCAGCTGTTGAAAATGAGGATAGAGATCTCTAGTTACCAACAGGCCTCCCAGACTGCATCAAGCCTCACCAGCATACTCTCTTAGCACCCTGTATCTCCTTTCCTTACAGTTATCATGGTTAAATTATATTTGTTTTCGTGTGCTTACTTAACATCCCCCCCTACACACACATGACTGGCAGGTCCATGAGGATAGGGACTCTGCCTGTTTTACTCCTTATGGTATCCCAAGTACCCTGCAAGTCTCTTAGCACATAATAGACACTCAATAAATATTAGTTGACTGACTAAATAAATGAATGAAAAGTCAAGGCAATTTTCCTACCATCCATCTCAAACATCCTTCAATCTTCAGGTGGGCCTTCAGTGCTGCCTGGGAATATTTTTACTTCTCTCTAATCTCTATGGCGGCTGCTTCACATCTTCCCCAGCTCTTCAAGTTCTGACTACATACCACCACCTACTTCTAGGCAATGATCTCATCTCCTACTTTCCAGAGAAAATAGGATCCAGCAAGCGGGAGCTCCTTCCGTGCCCTCCCCTACCTTTCTGGGCCTTATTCTGTGAACTTCAGAAACCGGGAGGCCAGTGGTAACCCAGGCTGGCACATGTTGGGTAGACTGGTAGGAGGCAAAAAGCAGATATCTGCCCACATCTTTCTCCGGACCTCTCTCCAGCAATCCCCTCTTCTTTTCACCACCAGAGTTCTTTCTTGAAAGGGGAAACTATTTTCTGCCTCCCGTTCACTCTGTCCTTATTTGCACTCAAGAGCACAGTTAAATATACTGCTCTGCACACTATTATCTATCCATTGCAAGGTCCTTTAAATTTGTTTTTAGTCTTATTTTACTTTTCCCTTTCATCTCCGTTCCCCATTCCCATCCCCTCCCTAGTGTGTTGGTATGTGTGTTGGAAATATAGATGTCTTTGAAGATATATTTATGTATATATGTGCTTTTAATTTACTTAAATGGTGTTGATCCGTATATCATATTCTATTTCTTTTTTCCCTCAACACTCGGTTTTTGAGGTCTATCCATGCTGCTACATGCACATCTAGCTTATTACTTCTGACATGGCATGCATCTGCCACATTTTACTTATCCGTTCCTCTAAGACTGAACCTCTTGGTCCTGCCAACTCCCTATGACCACACATAATGCAGCCATAAACCTTCCTTAACTTGCCCCTATGGACTTGGGCAAGAATTTCTCTAAAGCAGCGATTCTCAAAGTATGGTCTGCAGACCCGTAGGGGTTACCAAGACCCTTTCAGGGAGTGTCCAAGCCAGAGCTATTTTCAAGATATACTAAGGCGCTATTTGCCTCTTTCATGAGATTGATGTTTGCACCGAGGGCAAGACTGCTGGCACCTTAGCATGAGTCAAAGCAGTGGCACCAACCTCTACTAGTGGTCATTGTAGACTTCACCACCATGCTCTCAGGGGGAGGAAAGCCAGTTTTACTTAGGAAAGACTTTGATAAAGCAGTCCAAATTGTTAATTTGATTAAATCTTGGCTCTTGAGTTCAGATCTTTTTAATATTCTGTGTGACAGAGCGGGAAGAGCACAGGAAGCACTTCTGCTGCCCACTGACATGTGACGGCTGTCTCGAGGAAAAGCACTTGTGTGCTTGTTGGAGGTGTGAGCTCAGCGGGCCTCTTTTCTCATTGGAACATCGCTTTTACTTGAAAGAACGACTGACAGACAAACTATGGTTATTCAGACTCGGGTACTTGGCAGACATTCATCTGAAAAATGAACAGAGTGAGCCTGTCACCTCAAGGAAAACAACTGACATTGTTTGTCACCAAAGATAAATTTTGAACTTTCAAGTGAAAATCAGAATTTTGGAAAAACTTTTTTCTGCCACCATGGGCTTGACAACTTCCCAATCCTTAAAGGCATTCTCTGCTGGCCCCTTAATTCTCTATGACGTGTTGGGATTATCAAATCCCTCTTCCAGAAAATCCTCATGTCAAGGGTGCCAGCTGCCTGCCTGGATTGCTAAGGCCCTGTGCGTGAGAGCCTGTGCCATCTTTGTCTGCTGAGTTGCAGAAGCGCCTTGGTCTGCATGTCAGGGAGCTTCATAAATGTTGGACTAATGCATCAGGAAGGTTGCCACTGCAGAGCCAGGAAGAAACACAAAAAGTCATGACATGAAGCTTAAATGTCAGTGCTTCCTTCTCTTCCCATTCTCTGCACTCAAACTGGACCTTCTCATCTACTCTTTGGCTTCATATACTCCCAAGAGCTAGTGACTGCTCCATTTCTATCTCCAGGCCTGACCTCTGAGCTCCAGATGGCATATCTCCACCGCCTCCTGGACAGCACACCCAGAGGCCAAGCTGAGCTGTCTCCTCCCCCTCCCTGTACCTACTCCTCTTCCAGTGCTCCTTAACTTGGAGAGTGACGCCACGCATTCTATCCCCACATCACCACTGCTGTCTGTTCTTTCTCTCCACCCTTCCTCTCTTCTCACGGCAGGCCCTCGTCACTTCTCACCCACACACTTTCACAGCCTCCATCTGGTCTTCCTGCCTCTCTCCAATCAGGCTTCCACCTTGCAGCCCCCATGCTAATCTTCAGGTTACTCCCTGACCTAAAAGCTTCCCTGGCTCCCTATGACCTTCAAGATAAAATCCATACCCCTTCTCCTGACACTTAGGTCTCCGTGGTCTGGTCCCGACTACCTCATCTTCTACCTGACTATACTAAATCACTCCTTTTTCTCCCGTAACACCAGGTACCTTCATACCTTTATGCTCTTACTCAAAATGTCCTGTTTGCCTAGAATATCTTCTCTCCAACCCTCATTTTACTGGCAAATGTTGCTTTATTCTTTAAGGACTAGCTCAGTATCACCTTTTCTTGATGCCCTCCTCTTCCTCCAGCACAAGGGATTCAGCTCCGGGTGCTATCAACTGGCAATTAGTGGATGACTGGAGAATAAAACGGAACTGCCTCAAATAAGGGCTGGAGCTGTTGAGGTGGCAGAATTTGAGCTGGTCCCTAAAGGGAATAATCTTAACAGTACTAACATTTATTGAGCACTTACTACTCATCAGACCTTGCTCTATGCACTTCCTATGCATTCTCATTTCATTCCTCTAGCAAGCCCAAACTAGCATTGTCCTCGCTTTAATGATGAAGAAACTGAGGCTGGAGAGGCATACCAGTGGCTGCTGGTCTTTACTGAGTGGCAACTTGTTGATCTATTGCAGAACACTTTCCTGCCATAAGTGGCAAAGTAGGGATGGCGTCTAGAATCACTTACAATCGTGTCTCTCATTCATCCGGCGAGGAAGGAAGTGCATTTGACATCGGAAGTGTGAAGCCATGCGGTGAAGTGCAGAGACCAGTCTGAAGTCTAATGCCAGCTCCATCTAGCTGTGTGACCTTGAGCCCATTCCTTAAACTCTCTGAGCTTCAGTTTCCTCACACACGAAATGGGGATAATAATAGTTCCCTTGCAGGTTTGTGGTGCAGATGAGCTATGAGGAATACAAAAGAATTCAGCACAGTGTTAGGTACAGAGAGGGGCTCCATCGATGTTGATTCACTTTCCTCCCTCCCCAGGGCTCAGGGAAAGAACTGTACTATGGTGCAACTCACACTACATCTGGATTAAGGGTTACTATGCTCTGACTCTGGCACCACCAAGGCTGTGCAACCTTCAGCCAGTCACTTTCCCACTCTGGGCTTTGGTTTCTTCCTATACTTGTAACACAAGAGAGTTTTGTTTCACAGCAGTTGGTTGTTTCCATTTTCTCTCATTTCTTTAGCCACTCAAAAAAGAAAAGGGAAAAAAACCCACCAGAAGAGAACCAGGGGAAAGGACCAGGTCATGCCAACCTGGGGTGCTGTGTTTTATGGAAGTTAGGCATATCTGGCTATAGGAAATATTTCCTGAAGACTCAGGCTTTGGACCCTGGTAACCTAGAAGGGAGCTCAGGTTTCCTCACGAACATAAACAAAACCAGCTTCCCCATCCCCATCCCTCGCCTCTGGGAGCTGCCCCCACAGGCTTGGGCCCCTCTGCTGAGGCAGGCCTTGAGCTGATTCAGGCGCCCAGCTGCCTGTTCCCATGGCAACGTTCCAGTGTGCTTTGCATAGTGACAGGGGTGCTAGGCTTTGCTAACAAAGTGCTCTGTAAAGGACTTCATGTCTTTGGCAGGAATAATTCTGCCTTCTTTTTCACACAGATAACTTTGGGGGCTGTGAGGGATTTGGCAAGTCATTTCCCCTGTCTTGGCCTGCACCCCTGGGCTTTCCTTGAAGGCACAAGTTGGCAGCTTTTTATTTTTCTATTTCTAAATATACCATTACCACCCTCCTCCTGTCCTCTCCCCCTCCAAAGGAAAGAATGGTTTTTCCCTTACTTAGAGCTCTGGTGGAACTCAGCATGTTTAGGAAAATGGGACGAATGGACTGTTTTAATCACTTATATACCCTTGGCTGATTGCTGGGTCAAATAGTCTTCAAGCCCCTTTTCTTTGTTTAGAATGCCCAGTGATTTTCAGGACTGAAACAGGAAGACCCTGTATTGTCCTGGTGAATGGTTCCCTGGAGCAGAAAACCTAATTGGAATTCAGAGTAGGATGGAAAGGAAGGCAGGCAGACCTGGGTGAATTCTGCTTTCATCACGTCCAGCTGTGTGATCTTGGACACGTTATTGAACTTCCCTTGACCTCACTTTCTTCGTATGTGCAATAGGGATGATAATTCCGGGCTTACAAGGGCATTATTGTAGGATTATTACAAGGTTTAAATATATCTGATGCTTGCCTGCTTTTGCTGTTTCCATTGCCCTGATCCTGGTCTGTCATCTCTTGCCCAGACCAGTACCATAGCCTCCTGACTTCCCCATTTCTACTTGAACCCCCTCCAGTCCATTGTCCACAGAGAAGGCATGGTGGTCTTTAAAATTTTTAAATCAGATCTTTCACTCCCTTCCTTAAAATTCTCTAATAGTTTCCCTCTGCACTTAAAATAAAATCCACTACTCTCCCCCTCACTTCCTCCACCCTAGACACACTGGCCTCCTTTCTGTTTCACAAAAGTGTCAAGATGCTTCTCACCTCATGGACTTGGCACTTTCTGTTCCCTCTGCTGGCTCCTCGTCATCCTCAATTCTTAGCTCAGAGAGACCTTCTGAGCTAAGGTTATCCAAACCACTTATCCAAACTAGCTCCCCACGCTCACTCCCATCACTCACTGTCATATCGCCATGTTGATTTCCCTCACTGCACTCTTACAAGCTAGCCCTATGTTAGGTATTTGTGTATTCGGTTATTGTCTGTCTCCTCTGACTGGGTTGTAAACTCCTTGTGTATGTCCTGTCCATCTCTCTATTCCCCAGCGCCCAGTACAGGGCCTAGAAACAATAGACTCAGTGAAATCTATTGAATGAATGAATGACTAAGGCATGCAGAGCACTGGGAACAAGGCCTGAAAGAGAGTAGAGAACAGCACATGTTTATCCCCTTCTTTTGGCCTTCTTCCAGCAGCTGGCTCTGAGGCAGAGGGTGGTTCACTAGACCTTTGGCCTCCAAAGTGGGCACATAGTCTATTGGGGTGCAGGAAGAAATTATTAGAATTCCTATTAACATTCATTTTTATCACATCTTAATTTCCATATGTGTTTATGTTTTATAATTTATAAAATTGTTTAGCACAGTATTACACGTATATTTTTTATACATAAATATACATATGTTGGGGTATAGGTTCAAAAATACTTGGAGACCATAGCTGGTGGGAAACAAACTGGCAAGCTGTCGGCAGCCTGTGGACTACAGATAGGTTGGGCTGGGCCAGCAGAGAGGTTTCCTGGATTGGAGGTTCAGTGCCTTGGGGACCGGGGTATAGGGTGGGCAGCATGCATGCTCCAGTTCCCCACCACCGCTTATAGCTTCTCCCAGCCTACTTCACAAATTTCCCTGCCCTTCCCGATCTTTGGAGGCATGTGCATTTCCACCCCCTGCCAGAGTTCCCTTTGCAAGTCTCTAGAGACCCTTCTACTCTGGAATTTGGTGCTAGTCTGTCCATAGGGGCTAGTCTATCCACCTGTATTCCACAGGTGCTAGTCTATTCCCCAGTATATGGGAAAAACTGAGGCCTGGGACCCCCCTGAGGGCAGTGGCTGGGGTCTCTCATTCTTGTGTCCCCTGTGACCAGAATGGTGCCTAGAGGGAATGGGTGTTCAGATCATCCAAGAACTCACTTGTTGACTAATATTGGTGCATAGGACAATCCTTTTCTGAATGTCTGAGCTGAGAGGACCCTCAGAGAGCAATTAGGTCCATATATTTCACTGCCCAAGTGGAAACTAAATGGGGCTCAGAGAGGCCCAGGACCCGCCCAAGATCACGAAGCATCCAGCTAGCACTCTATCCCCTGTGCCAGCCTCTCTGCTTAGCCTCTGGGATGTATGCTCGTTTGTGATCCAGTTCTGGCCTGGTTCTACCCCCTTGGCCTTGGCCTTAGCCTGCTGCTCATCAGCAACAGCTCTCAGAAGGCGCTCTGGCTTTCTTACTGGGACAGGGGCCAAAGAAGAAAACATGCTCAACATCACAATTCCGCAGCCTCCTGCCTTCCCTAAACCCACTTTCTATACACTTGCCTCCCCACTTCCTTGAATGTTTAATAGCATCACCACGCTTCTAGCCACTTATGCCCCAAATACAAAGTGTTCATCTCCCCTCCAGTGAGAGCCTACTATGTATCAGATGCTTTTTAAAAAATAAACTTTTTATGGACAGTTAACATACACACCAAAAAGTGCACACTGTAAAATCACGCAACAAAATGTGCACACATTGATGAATGATCACAAAGTGAACACATCCATGTTCTCCCTACCCAGGTCAAGACATTGAGCCTGACCAGGACTACAGAAGCCCTCCTCAGAGCAGTTTTTAAACCATCATTGCAGATCTCACAACAGCCCTGTGAGGAAGGTGTGAGTAGTTCAATCTGCTTTACAGATACCAAATTATTTTTCTTTAAACCAACTCATTTAATTCAGCCTTGAATACTCAAGATATTACACATTTTATGCCCTAGTTTTTCCTCTAATTATTATTAGAGTCTAATATGCATTAGAATAAATACATGACTATTAAACTTATTTTTTATATTTATTTTTTTCATTGAGGTAACATTGGTTTATAACATTATATAAGTTTCAGGTGTATATCATTATATTTTGATTTCTGTGTAGATTACATCATGTTCACCACCCAAAGGCTAATTACAGTCCATCACCACACACATGTGCCCAGTCACCCCTTTTGCGCTCTTTCCTCTCCTCTTCCCCTCTGGTAACCAGCAATTCAATCTCTGTCTCTATGTCTTTGTTTGTTGTTGTTTTTGTCTTCTACTTATGAGTGAGATCATACGGTATTTGACTTTCTCCCTCTGACTTATTTCATTTAGCATAATACCCTCAAGGTCCATCCATGTTGTCACAAATGGCCGCATTTCATCTTTTTATGGCTTAGTATTCCATTGTGTATGTATACCACATCTTCTTTCTCCATTCGTCCCTTGATGGGCACCTAGGTTGCTTCTAAGTCTTGGCTATTGTGAATAATGCTGCAATGAACACAGGGGTGCATATATCCTTATGCATTTGTGTTTTCATGTTCTTTGGATAAATACCCAGCAATGGAATAGCTGGATCATATGGTAGTTCTATTCTTAATTTTTTGAGGAATCTCCATACCATTTTCCATAATGGCTACACCAGTTTGCATTCCCACCAGCAGTGTATGGGAGTTCCCTTTTCTTTTCTTTCTTCTTTTCTTTTTTTTTTTTTTTTTTTGTGAGGAAGGTTGGCCCGAGCTAACATCAGTTGCCAATCTTCCTCTTTTTTGTATATGGGACCCTGTCACAGCATGGCTTGATGAGCGGTGTGTAGGTCTGCGTCTGGGATCGGAACCCAGGAACCCTGGGCTACCAAAGTGGAGCACGTGAACTTAACCATTATGCCACCAGGCCAGCACCAAGAGAGTTCCCTTTTCTCCATATCCTCTCCAACACATGTTATTTCTTTTCTTGTTAATTATAGCGATTCTGACGGGTGTGAGGTGATATCTCATTGTAGTTTTGATTTGCATTTCCCTAAAAATTAGTGATGTTGAACATTTTTCCATGTGCCTGTTGGCCATCTGTATATCTTCTTTGGAAAAATGTCTGTTCAGGTCTTTTGACCATTTTTTAATTGGGTTGTTAGTTTTTTTGTTGTTGAGATGTATGAGTTCTTTACATATTTTGGATATTAACCTCTTATCAGATATATGGTTTGCAAATACCTTCTCTCAGTTGTTATGTTGTCTTTTCGTTTTGTTGGTGGTTTCCTTTGCAGTGAAGAAGCTTTTTAGTTTGATGTAGTCCTATTTTTTTATTTTTTCTATTGTTTCCCCTGCCTGGTCAGACATGGTACTTGAAAATATGCTGCTAAGACCAGTGTCAAAGAGTGTACTGCCTATGTTTTCTTCTAGAATTTTCATGGTTTCAGGTCTTACATTCAAGTCTTTAATCCATTTTGAGTTAATTTTTGTATATGGTATAAGATAATGGTCTACTTTCATTCTTTTGCATTTTGCTGTCCAGTTTTCCCAACATCATTTGTTGAAGAGACTTTCGTTTATTGTATGTTCTTGGCTCCCTTGTCAAAAATTAGCTGTCCATAGATGTGAGGGTTTATTTCTGGGCTCTCAATTCTGTTTCATTGATCTGTG
The DNA here is from genome assembly GCF_020826845.1 of Diceros bicornis minor. NCBI lineage: Eukaryota > Metazoa > Chordata > Mammalia > Perissodactyla > Rhinocerotidae > Diceros > Diceros bicornis. The sequence continues at coordinate 65,084,486 of NC_080781.1, forward strand.
TGTCTGTTTTTGTGCCATTACCATGCTGTTTTGATTACTATGGCTTTGTAGTATATTTTGAAATCAGGGATTGTGATACCGCCAGCTTTGTTCTTTTTTCTCAGGATTGTTTTGGCTATCTGGGGTCTTTTGTTGTTCCATATAAATTTTAGGACTCTTTGTTCTATTTCTGTGAAAAATGTCATTGGAACTTTGATAGGGATTGCATTGAATCTGTAGATTGCTTTGGGAAGTATGGATATTTTAACTATGTTAATTCTTCCAATCCAAGAGCACAGAATACCTTTCCATTTCCTTGTGTCTTTTTCTATTTCTTTCAACAGTGTTTTAAAGCCTTCAGTGTACAGGTCTTTCACCTCTTTGGTTAAATTTTTTTGTAGGTATTTTATTCTTCTTGTTACAATTGTAAATGGGATTGTATTCTTAATTTCTCTTTCTGCTACTTCATTGTCAGTGTATAGAAATGCAACTGATTTTTGTATGTTGATTTTGTATCCTACAAGTTTACCATATTCATTTATTATTTCTAAAAGTCTTTTGGTGGATTCTTTAGAGTTTTCTATATGTAAAATCATGTCATCTGCAAATAGTGACAGTTTCACTTCTTCCTTTCCACTTTGGATCCCTTTCATTTCTTTTTCATACCTGATTGCTCTGGCTAGGACTTCCAATACTATGTTAAATAGGGGTGGTGACAGTGGGCATCCTTGTCTGGTTCTTGTTCTTAGAGGGATAGCTTTCAGTTTTTCCCCATTGAGTATGATGTTGGCTGTGGGTTTGTCATATATGGCCTTTATTATGTTGAGGTACTTTCCTTCTATATCCATTTTATTCAGAGTTTTTATCATAAATGGATGCTATATCTTGTCAAATGCTTTCTCTGCATCTATTGAGATGATCATGTGATTTTTATTCCTCATTTTGTTAATGTGGTGTATCACGTTGATTGATTTGCAGATGTTGAACCATCCCTGAATCCCTGGAATAAATCCCACTTGATCATGGTGTATGAACTTTTTAATGTATTATTGTATTCGATTTGCTAGTATTTTGTTGAGGATTTTTGCATCAATGTTCATCAGTGATATTGGCCTGTAATACTCTTTTTTTTGTGTTCTCCTTGCCCGGTTTTGGTATCAGGGTCATGTTGCCCTCATAGAATGAGTTAGGAAGCTTCCCCTCCTCTTCAATTTTTTGGAAAAGTTTGAGAAGGATAGGTATTAAGTGTTCTTTGAATGTTTGGTGGAATTCACCAAGGAAGCTGTCTGATCCTGGACTTTCATTTTTGGGGAGGTTTTTGATTACTATTTGTATCTCCTTACTGGTGATTGGTCTATTCAAATTCTCTATTTCCTCTTGATTCAGTTTTGGAAGGTTGTCTGATTCTAAGAATTTATCTATTTCTTCCAGATTATCCAATTTGTTGGTGTATAGCTTTTTGCAGTAGTCTCTTATAATCATTTATATTTCTGAACTGTCCATTGTAATTTCTCCTCTTTCATTTCTGATTTTATTTATTTGAGCCTTCTCTCTTTTTTTCTTGGTGAGTGTAGCTAAAGGTTTGTCAATTTTGTTTATCTTTTCAAAGAACCACCTCTTAATTATATTGATTTTTTCTATTGTCTTTTTAGTCTCTATATCATTTATTTCTGCTCTTATTTTTATTATTTCCTTCCTTTTACTGATTTTGGGCTGTGTTTGTTCTTCTTTTTCCAGTTCCTTTAGGTGCACTGTTAGATTGTTTATTTGAGATTTTTCTTATTTGTTGAGGTAGGCCTGTATTGCTATAAACTTCCCTCTCAGAACCACTTTTGTTGTATCCCATAAATTTTGGCATGTCGTATTTTCATTTTAATTTGTCTCCAGGTATTCTTTTATTTGTTCTTTGATTTTTCATTGACCTGATCATTGTTCAGTAGCATTTTGTTTAATCTCCACAGAATTGTGGCTTTCCCGATTTTCTTCCTGTAGTTGATTTCTAGTTTCATACCATTGTGGTCAGCAAAGATGCTTGGTATTATTTCAGTCTTCTTAAATTTATGGAGACTTGTTTTGTGGCCTAATATGTGATCTATCCTGGAGGATGTTCTATGTGCATTTGAAAAGAATGTGTATTCTGCAGTTTTTGGATGGAAAGTTCTGTATATACCTACTAAGTCCACCTGATCTAATGTGTCATTTAAGGCCAATGTTTTTTTTGTTTTTCTTCTGTTTTGGTGATCTATCCATTGGTGTAAGTGGAGTGTTAAAGTCCTCTCCTATTTTTGTGTTGCTGTCTATTTCTCCTTTTATGTCTGTTAATAATTGCTTTATATATTTAGGTGCTCCTATGTTGGGTACATAGATATTTACAAATGTTATATCCTCTTGTTGGATTGTTCCCTTGATCATTATGTAGTGCCCTTTTTTGTCTCCTGTTACAGTTTTTGTTTTAAAGTCTATTTTGTCTGATCTAAGTACTGCTACCCCAACTTTCTTTTCATTCCCATTTGCATGGAGTATCTTTTTCCATCCCTTCACTTTCAGTTTGTGAGTGTGTTTAGGTCTGAAGTGTGTCTCTTGTATGCAGCATATATATGGGTCTTCTTTTTTTATCCAATCAGCCACTCTATGTCTTTTGATGGGAGCATTTAGAACATTGACATTTAAAGTAGCTATTGATAAGTATGTACTTATTGCCATTTTGTTACTTTTTTTCTGGGTGTTTTAGTAGTTCTTCTCTGGCCCTTTCTTCTTCTCTTGCTCTCTTCCCTTGTGGTTTGATGACTTTCCTTAGTATTATGTTTGGGTTCCTTTCTCTTAATTTTTTGTGTATTTATTATAGGTTTCTGGTTTGTGATTACCATGAGGTTCATATATAATAACCTACATATATAGCAATTTATATGAAGTTGATGGTCTCTTAAGTTTGACCTCTTTCTAAAAGCTCTACTCTTTTACTCCTCTCCTCCAACATTTTATGTTTTTGATATCATATTTAACCTCTTTTTTGTGCATGTGTATCTGTTACCCTCTTATCATGGAAATAGAAAATTTTAGTACTTTTGTTTTTTGACCTTCATATTAGCTTCATAGGTGCTATCTATGATCTGCTACCTTTACTGTATATTTGCCTTTACCAGTGTTTTTTTTCTTTGATAATTTTCTGATTCCTATTTGTGGTCTTTTCTTTTCCACTTAAATAAGTGCCTTTAGCATTTCTTGTAAGGCTGGTTTATTGGTGATAAATTGCTTTAGTTTTCGCATGTCTGGAAAACTCTTTATCTCTCCTTCCATTCTGAATGATAACCTTGCTGGGTAGAGTATTATTGGCTATAGGTTTTTTCCTTTCAGCACTTTAAATATATTGTGCTACTCCCTTGTAGCCTGTAAGGTTTCTGCCAAGAAGTCAGCTCATAGCCTTATGGGGTTTCCTTTGTATGTAACTTGTTGCCTTTCTCTTGCAGCTTTTAGGATTCTCTCTTTATCTTTAATTCTTGACATTTTAATTATAATGTGTCTTGGTGTGGGCCTCTTTGGGTTCATCATGTTTGGTGCTCTCTGTGCTTCCTGTACCTGGATCTCTGTTTCCTTCCTTAGGTTAGAAAAGTTTTCAGCCATTATTTCTTCAAATAGATTCTCTGCCCCTTTGTCTCTCTCTTCTCCTTCTGGGACACCTACAATAATGGATGTTAGTGTGCTTGCTGTTGTCCCAGAGGTCCCTTAGACTGTCCTGGTTCTTTTTAATCATGACTGTTAAACTTAAAAAGATCATCCATGTATATCTAAAATTCCCTCTTATACGATTACGGCACATACCACTAGCAAAATGTGTACCCCACTTTGGGGACATTGCATTGTACTGTGGGAATAAACACAAGGAGAAGGCTGTTTACGTTTGGGAAGATGAGAAAAGGCTTGAAGCAGGACAAGAGGCATATGCAATGGAACTGACATCCAAGAAGAGGATATGGCCATGCGGACGGGAGTTTGCTGCTGGCTGCAAGGCTAAGAGAAAGCTGCATGGAGAAGGAGGCTGGGTCTTGAGAGATGAGTGTGACTTTCCATAGCAGAGATGGAGGTGGAAGGAAAAGCATTTCAGGCAGGAGAAATAGAAAATAAGAACACTTCTTTTGGTACTTCAGGCTTGTGGGGCTGTGACTGACCCGCAGTTGGAAAATGTCTCCAGGATGGGGGGATGAGTGAACGGCCAAGGGCCAGCTTCTGGTAGGCTGGAGTCAGAGTTGGAGCTGTGTATTAGAATTCACTTCTCCTTATGGAACTTATACCTAGAGATTCCCCACATTTTAGGATAGAGTGTGTGTAGGTCATGGCAAATGGGGCCAGCAAAGTGCAAAAGAATGGGGCTTGGAGTCATCCTAACTTGGCCTCTAGTCCCAACCATACCACTTACCACTTCTACCTCCTTTCCTAATCTCCATTTCCTCATCTGTAGAATGGGACCTAATAATCTGCATGTCACAGGTGCTTTTGAAGAGTAAATGAAAGCATGACTAAAGTGACAAGCTGGCTCTTGTCCCATCTCTTGGGCTCTGGGGGAAAGTCTGGAGATAGTACTGCCTGCTCCACTTCTCTCTCCATCCCCTCCTCTAGCCCTCAGTACAGGTGGACATGGCTGATGAGGTGACAACAATGAGTCTTAAGCACTTTCACTTTGGTGAAGTGGACCCCAGAGGTGCTTATTTCAGGCCTCAGACTTCTCTGTCCCCTCTCCTGGTATGTTTAAGGCACCAAGTTGGGTGAGGGGCCAGCAGAACGGTGGGGCCTGGCCCACTCTCCTCGATAGACATGGCTGCTTCTGGCCTGGCCCAGCTTGCATACATGCCACAAAGAAGCCCTTTCCTCCCCAAACTCCACATGAAGACACCACAGGGGATCTAGCCCCCTCCTAAAGCCACTGCACCTCCCCCACTGATCACAGTGCTCAGAGCACTGGGTAGCTGACTTCCTAGCACCTTTCCACGGGTGGTGATTTTGCATCAATGGACCCATGAAGACAGCGGCCACCAGCACCACACACAGCCTGGATGTCCACTCCAATAAGAAGGAAAGGGTGAGAACATTTTGAGAAGACTCTTAGGTTGGTGGGAACATGAGGATCAAGTATGTGGAGCTTTTGGAGGGATTGACAGGGAGCAAAGGAGAGGTGGGAGGAAGAGGAGAAGGGAAGGTCTGCACGGGCAGGGTAGCTTGGCCTGTGCTGATTGACCAGCAAACACTGAGACATCCTCTGTACCAGGCCCTGCACAGGATAGACTCAAAGACCCAAATTCTGACCCATCCCTCAAGGAACTCACAAGTGACCAGAGCAGAGAAGGTTCATGATCACACGGAAGATTTCTAACAATTCCAGGACCTCTATCTTTAGGAACAAATGAGTGGCTCAGAAAATCAGGGATGAAGATACCAAGAGGAGAGAGTGAGCCCTGCAGACTGGGGATGGTTGAGGAGAGGGCTTTCATAGGATGGTAGAGTTTGAGCTGAAGCTTGAGGAGCTATAGGATTTGGGAACAGTAGGGAGAGATTGCGAGAAGGGGATGAGAAGCACTTTTTAGCAAGCACCTACTGTGTGCTGGTGCCCCTTAGCTAATGGAAGTCTCACAATAGCCTGCAAGCTAGATGTTTTCATCCCCCATTACACAGATGAGGAAAATCGAGGTTGGGGAGGTTAAGTAACTTTGCAAGGATACACAAGTAGAAATGGCAGAATAAGGATTTGAATCCAGATTTCTCTGACTACAAAGCCTTTCCCAGGTTGCTTTACCATGGAGTGATAAGTCACACGGATGAGGTAAAGAATAGAACAAGTAGCCCATAGATTGAATGGGCAGAGGGGTTTATTTTAGGGAATAAAGAGAGAGAAGGTGAAGAGGTCAGATGGGGCTGGTTTTGAGTATAGGCTAGAGAACATGGCCTTGACCCTTTAGACAACAGATCATTAGAAGGTTCTGAACAATGAACTGATATGATTTGGTTTATGTTTGTAAAAGCTCACTCTGGCTGCTGTGTGAAGAATAGATTATAAGATGCAGGAGTGGAAGCAGGGAGCCCAGTGAGGAAGATGTTCCCTGCAGTGGGCCAGGGGAGGAATGGTGGCTGGGACCAGGGTAAGGGAAGTGGAGGTGACACTGAGAAGTCATTGGATATGAGACAGTTCTAAGGAACAACTTACAGGACTTAGTAAATGGATAGGGGAAGGAGATGAAAGTGTGAAAGATAGTCTAAAAGCATTCCCCATCCACTGTAGATGATAAAGAGGGATATGGTGGAGAAGGTACTGATTTCAGAGCTAGACAGACAGGGGCCCAAATCCTGGCTGCCCCATGTACTAGTTTGTCTCATTTAGTCAAGGAGTATGTGACTGCCAGCAGCAAACAGAGCAGAGAGGCCCAATGAGAAAAGATGCTAAAGCATCTACTGGCTGTGGCCACAGGGACACTGGTGACTGGGTGAGGGAAGCTCCTGTGGGGGATGAGGAGGGGCCGGGGCTGCAGTGGGGCCAACAGAGAGGAGGAGATGAGGATGTGGGACATGGGGTGTAGACTCCTCTTAGAGAGCTCAGGAGAGAAGAGGAGAGAGAGGAATGATGAGGCAGAGGGGATGCAGGGAGAAAGGAGAGGTTTTGCGTCTGCTGTTCTTTTTTGTTGGTTTTTCTCCTCTGGGAGCAACCTGAGCCACATGTATAGGCCCAGTGGAAGAAGCCAGTGGGGACGTTGACCAAGCTGCCTCCCATCTCTTAGCCTCCATTTAGGTATCTATAAAGTTGGTTGAACTAATAATATCTACCCGACAGGGCTGTTGTGAGAAGATCTGCAATGATGGTTTAAAAACTGCTTTGAGGAGGGCTTCTGTAGTCCTGGTCAGTCTCAACTTCTTGACCAGGTATGGGTACACGGATGTGTTCAGTTGGTGATCATTCACTCATTCCTCATCCCTACTGTCCATCCCCCTACTCCCCAAACACTTCCAAGACACGCCTGTACCTATTCAAGCTTCCTCATCTGGTCCCTGGGAATATAATCTGGGGTCCCAAGTGCACAACCCAGTTGGAGTCAATTTTGTTTTGACTTTCAGGGTGTCCCACACATTTTAGAACCATCTCAAGATGTCATGGTTCTATCTCTTCTAGCCTCTCTAAGCTTTTTTCAGTCCATGTTTACAACCTTGAACCTACCAAGACTCATATCTAGTGTATCTCGTATCTCGTATCCATCACAAGTGGATAAGAGAGCAGAGACCAAATGTTCCCCAAATCTCACCTTCAAGGTTTTTGCCATGTTCATAAATCTTCAAGATTTTTACCATATTCATAAATCTATTTTCCCAAGATGCTTCGCTCTTGGCCCCTCACACTTGCTCTGGGACCTCTATTTCCCAAGCCCTCTTTTCTGGCCTCCGGTAGCTCCCCTTGAAGGCCTCTTGCCACCAAAGCCCAAACATGGACCACACTATCCTGTGACTTCTCTGTATAATTATCTGTCTCCCCCACTAGGCTGAGGAGCCTCAAAGTCAGTGTCTGCCTCCCTCTGTAGCCTCAGTCTGGCATGGAGGTGGAGCTTAAGAGATGCTTGTTGAATTGTTGATGAAAACTGAAGAGAGGCAATAGAGGTTCTTAGCAGGGTTAATATTCCAAATATTTAAGTGTGCCCTTCCCCTTCCTGTGTCTGGCCAACTCTTCTTCCTCCTTCATGACCCAGTCCAAGTGTCACCTCCTCTGGGAATGTTATCTCCCACCCTTCCAGACTGAAGAAGTTTCTCTTTGGTGCTCCTACAACATGTGGATCCCTTCCTTGGTATAGCAGTGATCACGCTGTACTGTCATGGTCTGTGGATGTGTCAGTCACCCCTCCTAGATGGTGACTTACACCTCTGCATCCCCAACACCTAGCACAAGGCCTGCCTCGCCAGAGCAGAACCCTGAGAACTATTGAAAGAATGACTAAATGACTGGGTGGGAGAGTAGGTAGGTGGGTGAATGTATGGACGGATAGTTCCCACTTTAGACATCTTGCCCCAAAGTCAGAAAGCGCTGCTTTCTGGGTGGCACAGTGCCCCAAGTCTGCTAGGCTGAGGCTCTAGCCCAACCTGCACCCACAGTGAACACCGTGATTGTAATAGACAGGCCTCCTGTCTCTATGAGCATGAGTCTGATGACATCAGCGTTGGGCAGTAGCACAACTCTGCTAAGTGAAGTCACTCAAGGCTGTCTAGCTCTGGCAGAGTTGATTCCAGGAGCCATGGCCCTTCCTCGCTGCTAGGCTATTGAGGCTGGAATGAGCTGCTGAGCCAGCACAACCTGCCCCATGTCACTTATCCCACAGGGCTGCAGCGCTCACAGTGAGCAGCTGCGTGAGCTGCACGCGCAAACACGCACAAGAGTGTGTGTGTGTGTGTGTGTGTGTGTGAGAGAGAGAGAGAGAGAGACAGAAAGGGAGGGAGAGAGAGAGCGCATGTGGATTTACAGTGGGACTCATGGAAGGAGCCCTCTCATTGGCTGCTGAGGCTCCCAGTTCCAGTCTGTGAATCTCTGGGCTGCCAGCCCTGCCCTCCCCCCGGAAGGCAAAGCAAGAGAGGAAGGGAGAGTGGAGTGAGGCTTCAGATGTGTCTGACAGGGAGGCAGGTACACCTGGTGGCCACATTGGGCATGCAAGAGGCATCTGGCTATAGTAGCTCCAAGTCTGCAGCCTGGCAGCCTCGGGCTTTGCCCAAATTTCCCCAGGTCTGTCAGTACTGGAGCCCAGAGTCCATTGGCAGCTGTCACTTAATGGAACTGGATCCGTCCCCCAGTGGAGCAGGGAGGTATGTCATTTAGAATTCCTGGGTAGCACATTCCTTCACTGGTCCCTGTCACACTCCCTGATTAGGCTCTGTTATTGGCCCCTCGCTCCTGCGAGCTCCAGCTTCTGCAGACAGAGGAGCGAGCAAGCGGCAGCAGAAATGACAGCACTGAGAGCAGAGGCAGCCAGGCACAGTGAGGGCAGGTGGGTCGGGTCCCCGAGGGCACCTGTGCTGGCCCTGTCTGCAGAGGCAAATGAGGTGGGGGCCACACTCAGGGCTCGCTAGTGTTCTCTTGGAACCTGGACTCCTCAACCTGAGTGGAGCACTAAGCAAGGGGGGGGGAGGGGGAGAGAGAGACCGAGGGAGGGAGGGAGAGGGAGAGAGAAAGAGAGGGAGAGAGAGAGGAAGAGAGAGAGAGAGAGAGAGAGGCTGAGAGAAGCTCTTAGCAGGCAGTAGTCCAAGTGAGAGGGTCAGATCTGGACAACTGTGTGCCAGGGGCACAAGTGGGATTTGGATGAGCCATGTGTGTGAGAAGCAAAGCTGAGGTGATGTAAGCACCTGCGGAGGAGCACAGGCAGAGGAGGAGGAGGAGGGGGAGGAGGAGGAGGAAAAGGAGGAAGAGGAGGAGGAGGAGGCGGCTGCGGTAGCCACGGGCGGCTGCTAGTCCAGAACAGAATGATGGGCAACTCTCACCACAAGCAACCGAGGAGTAAGAGCCAAAGCAGGATGCATTCAGCAACAGGTATTCTCTTCCCTTCCCTCCTTTTTCTGGGGCTCCTACAGCCAGGGCCTCCCCAGCTGCAGCCGCGGGGCCCCTGACCCTTGGCGTGACTTGCAGGGGCTGGCAGGGGGCGGGGAGAAAGCCTGAGGGAGATGCGGATGAACTCCCAGCTCCCCTGCTCCTGCGCCAGCCTGAATTGCATGTCAGAGCTCCTTGAGCTGGCAGGGGCCGGTCTCTTTGCCAGCAACCCCATGTAGCCTCTGGAGGGTGGCTGGAGCATCAGGGAAGTGAGCAACGTGCTGTGGTCTGAAGTTTATTGCTAGGACTGTGCTTTCTGTCTGGATCCAGTAGGCAGAGACCTGGAACCATGCATGGCTTATCCTTTACAAACCTCCTTTGTTATTCAAACCTTCATCTCCCCCAGCACCCACACCCACCCTGCACTGTACACCTACACCTCTCCTGGCTCTACCTCATATGCTGCATGTACAGAATGATCCAGACGAATCTGTTTCTTGCTGTGTAATGCCCTGCCCCCACCCCCTGCCCCAGTCCCTGCAGGGAGCTCTCCTCACTGCATGGGCGAGAGGAGCCTATGCCAACCTTGATCTTGTTGCCCTCCTACCCTGGGCGTGTCCTGCTTCGCCCCTTGGCCCTCTCCAGACCTGGACTCCAGGGTGCTGGCATAGTTCCCCCAACAACCCCTTCCTGGATGCTGACAGTATGGAAGTGAGGGAGACAGAATCTGGAGACAACTTTTCCATGTTCACCTTCCCAGGCAGTGCAAGAGCAATGTGGACGCAACTTCTCTTGTCCCATTCACCTCCCGCCCGGCCGCCACCAACTCTTTTCCCTCCTGCCTACCCCTTGGCCACTGAGAAGCACCTTCCACTGCTGCCTCAGATCAGTCCACATGCACTAGGGCCCGGAGTACCTTCCCTGTCCTCCTCCCTCCATCTCGATGGTGCCCCCTCTTGTCTCTTCTCAGTACCCCTCCTCACAGAGAAGCCCATGGTTTTCTCTGTACCCATTTGGGAGGCCCTCATCCAGTGTTCAGGCCAGTGAGAAGAAGGGAAAGTTTTTGCCAAGCTTAACCCAAGTTTACCATAAGAAGGCAACACACAGATTGGTGTCTTGCTGAAAACGTGCCATGCTCAGGCCCATAGGGTTGCCTCTGCCTTTTCCTGGGGACTTGGCTGGCTGTGTGGTTGAAGGGAGTTGTCAAGGGCCAGCCAGTCCTAGGGGCAGCCTTTGAACAGGGGTCTCACAGGGTGTAGGGGAGAGGGAAGCTGTAGGAAAGCAACTTGGGATGTGCTGGCAGGCAGGGTAACTGCCACTGGGGCCTGCCTGTCAGAGCGGAGCCTAGTTTGGCCTCCAGGGTGGGCTGAATTTGAGCCCCTGGAGCAGACTGAGCCAATGGCAAAAGTTCTGGGCATTGAAGTTTCTTTGGAATCTTCTGAGGACACACTCTTTTAAGGCCACCATTAGGTGAATGACCCAACCACCACCTCATAGCTTCCTGCTTCTCTGCCACAGAGCTGGAGGCTCAGGACCCAGTGGTATTAAATGGAGATGCTCTGTGCAGTCCAGTATAGGAGCTTGAGGATAACCTTCTGCATAACTGCTGGTGCTACAGCTCAGGACAGTTACTGGCTGCCATTTCATTTCTTATAAATTGCTCTGCATCTTCAATGCCAGCTCCAATCCAGGGTCATCCTGGAGACCGTGGCTACTGGACCAGCTTCTGGCAGCATGAAGAGGTGGCCTCGTGACCACTTCTTTTCTCTCTCTCACTCCACCTCCTGACCCACTTCACCTCCTGGCCTTTGCCTTCCCCCAGCACTGCATCCACTCACTCACCATCCCTAAGCAGTCCCAGAAGCCTTGGTTGAACACACTCCCACTGGGCTAACTAGAGAAAGACTGGTTAGCCTCCTGGCCCCAGGCTGCCCACAGACTAGTCAAGGAGAGGAGACAAGCACAGGAAACAGTCAATGTCTAAGGGAGGAGGTGAGGCCCTGATTACGGGGGGTAGGTCTCTCCTGAGGTCACCAGGAAAGCCTTCATAAAGGAAGAAAGCACCTCTTCCATTGCCTACCCTTACATGCAAATATCCTTTCCCCAGAGCTCTGTCTCAGGCCTGCATCTCCTCTCAGTCTACACCGTCTTCCCTGTCGGTCAAGGCCACACCCCGAGACCACCTCCAGAGGCTTAGCCTCCAAATCTCTATCTCCAGATCATAGTAACATAGTCAACTCCTCCATGTCTGCCTGAATGTCCCACAAGGACCTCATGCTCAGCTAAGCACATCTTCTGGTACCACCCTTTACCCCTGCAGAGAAACTCCCCTTTCTCTCTTCCATTTTCTCTTGGTGACACCACCATCTCTCCAGTAACCCAAACTAGAAACCTGGGAGTCATCCTTCGCTCCTCTCTCCCTCACCTCACAAATTTTCACTCATCCATCCATCCTCCACGCATCCATTCAACAAGTATTTATTGTTGAGTCTTCCTCTGAGACCTGGGATAAGACCTTCCTCTTATCCTACTGCCAATGTCTGAGTCCAGACCTTTGTTAACTACGGCCCATTCCAGAAGTGGGCTCCCTGCCTCCGAGACCTTTGCCCTTCTCCTGGCCATGCCTAGCACAGCCACGAGAGTGATCTGCCCCTGCACTCCCTTGCTATGAACCCAAGCCTTTCTAATTTGGGGAATGGAGATCAGGACTGCTCCCAAAGTGTGTGCTGCTTGTCCCAGGTGGCCCAGGGGATCATTTGTAGGTGGTATAGAGAAGACTTTTTCTACCTCTCGCAGTTCTGTATATATTTTAATGTGTGTTAGAAAAAAATATAACTGGTAAATCCCACCCATGGTTTCTCATATATTTTTTATTAGGGCAAGATTAAGTGTTTAAAAATGAGTGTTTTTTTAATAAAATGGTTAAGTAAATAGTAGTACAAGTGGTACATGGAAATGGAAAAAGTTGAGAGTGTGAGGCATGATTGCCTGAGGTTTGGGAAGCACCAGTTTCTAGGGTAAAGTATATGGTCCTTGACACAACTTAGAGACCTTCTGTGATCGGGCCCCACCTACTTCTTTAGCCTTACCTCCTGTCACTTCCTGTTGAACTTGATGATCCAGCCATCTTGAATGACTTGCGGTTTTCCAAATACACCATGCTCATTCAACACTTCCATGTTTTCACAAATGCACTTTCCTCCACCTGGAACCCCCCTCTAACCTGCCATCTTCTCTTGGCAATTTCCTATTCATCCTTAAAAACCCTGATTGGATGTCACTTCTTCTCTGAAGCCTTCCCTGACTGACCTCCTTCCTCCATACAAAATTAATTAATAGAGTTCATCCTTCCTTCCTCTGTACTAATTTGGTACCTTGTACATGATTTTATCGCTTCTGGCATTATCTTTTTTTCAACGTGCTTTTCATCTGTCTTTTTTTTATTAGGACTTTAATTTTTAAGAGCAGCTTTAGGTTCACAGCAAAATTGAAGAGAAAGTGTAGAGATTTCCCATATACCCCTGCCCCCACACATACATAGCCTCCCCCCTTGTCAACATCCCCCACCAGAGTGATACATTTGTTACAGTTGATTAACCTACATTGACACATCATAATCACCCAAAGTCCATAGTTTACCTTAAAGTTCACTCTTGGTGTTGTATTCTATGGGTTTGGATAAATGTATAATGACATGTATGCGTCATTATAGTAGCATACAGAGTATTTTCACTGCCCTGAAGATCCTCTATGCTCCACCTATTCATCCTTCCCCCACTCCCACACCAACCTCTGGCAACCTCTGATCTTTTTACTGTCTGCATAGTTTTGCCTTTTCCAGAATGTCATATAGTTGGAATCATACAGTATGTAGCCTTTCCAGATTGACTTCTTTCAGGCATTGTCATTTTTATGGTTGTTATTACATGCTTATCTCCTCTAGTAAAATCTGAGCTTTTCGAAGGCAAGAGCTAAAACATGTTTACCAAATGGTGGGAAAGAGCCATTGACCAGGCCTTGGAAGGCTTGGATTCTGATCTCTCTTGCCTGTGAAACAGCAGAGTGATCTTAGGCAAGTCATTCACCTCTGCTACCTCCATCCTTCAGCTATAAAAAGCTACAAATCCTTAAATGGGATCCTTGACACAACCCTCCCCTCCCAGGGTGGTTGGGAAGATGTGTGAGATGGCTAGGAAAGCTTTTAGAAAGTTGAAATTGCTTTTTCAGATGAAAGAAGAGTGATTATGATCACAGATGGGGGAACACCATGGGTCTTGCCCTGAGAATGGAACCAGAAGTGAGCCTGGCATAGTTGGGGGACCATGGGGAGCAGCCAGGCTGAGCCGCTCTTAGCAGCCAGTGCAGCCACAAAGCAGGTGGTGGTAGCAGTGGGATAGTCATAGCGTGTGGAAGCCAACACAACCTTAGAGCGTAGATTGCTTTGACACTGAAAAGCCTTGTCTGCCAGGCTCATGAGTTGGAACTGATTTCTCACCAACTTTCACAGCCCCTTTAACCTCTTGAGTAAGTATAGCCCTGTGGCCCTGTGAATCTTTATGGGGTAGAGGGAGATATGTGCTATCACCACCCTGACTATACAGCATGTGCATAGCTGTGCACATATGAACCATCTATGTGGACTAGTATCTCACAGAGAAGGGAAAAGGAACCAATATCACACACTATTGTACGCCAGCACTTTTCATCCACCACTTTACTTAACCCTCAGAACCACCTCCAGGCAGGGATTGTTGATGCCATTTTACAGATGAGAAAACTGAGTATCAGGGGGAAAGCTGCCCCACGGTCTGATAACAAGGAAATTGTAGAGCCAGGATTTGAGCCCAAGTCTGTCTGATGGTCAAGTTTATGCCTATTGCACCATGCCATGTGCTTCTCAGCGTCTTTGCACCTGTGGCAGGAGTTAGTAACCCTGGAGACTGGGTGTGGTGAAAGGAGGGTTCTGTGGCTCTGTTCTGGTAGGACTAGCAAATCTCTATGGCAACAAAGACTGCAATTCCCAGCCTTGTATAAGTCCCACCATATGTCTGTTTGATGGCATGTTTGTGTTATTAAATAATTGAACTCACTGGAGGCCCCATGTTGAGTCCAGAAGCTAGAGCTGAGGATTCCTGAGCTAGCAAGAAAGTGGGGGATTCTTAAATTTAAGCCTCAACCAGGTGTTGAGAGGGGCTTCAGAGGCAGAAAGAACTGGTATCACGCTGCTTTTCAACACCCCACTGCAAGCACTGAGCTCATCAGTGCTGTGAGCAAGGTGACCTGTGCTTCAAGATGAAAATCAGTCCACCGTTCTCTTCTCTGTACCTAAACAAAATGAAGAAACCATCTCATTGCATTCGCAAGGCATTTTTGTAGCTGACCTGGCCCTTTCATATTCACAAATTTATTGAATTCTCAAAATCCTTGATTTCAGTATGATGGATGCTAAAGTGGCAGAGACTTATAATGGAGTCAAGTGGCCCTATCCCCCTGGGGGGCCTTCCTCCCAAAGACATATTTCATAACCCAACCTAATGAGCTTATTGGAAAGTATGGAAGAAGTTGAAACTCTAGACCACCAAACAAAGTATTTCCTGGTACTCCTCACCTCCCCAACTGAGAGACTTATTGAAGGTAGAGGCATAGTCCCTGGGGCTTGAGGCCAATCATGATACTCCCACATTCCCTAGGCCAGAACTAGAAGGAAGCAAAAAGTGGGTATAAAAAAATTGCAGTGGCCACCCTGATATCAAATAACAGGAGAATAGCTAAGTAAATCTAATACATCCAACCTCACTGAAGTATGGTGGAGCTGCTAAAGAGCTCATTATGAAGAGGGTTGAGCAACATGGGCAATGCTTATAATAAAGTATAACATACAAAATTGAATCTATGCTGAGCTTTACAAACCCTGTAAAAAGTATGTCTGCATATGAGCAAGACTGGAAGGGAACTGTGGAAAAAGCAAAACTTGATTTATTGTGGCTTGTTGGTGAATTTTTCTTTCCCTTAGATTTCCATTAATGTTGTTATAATGTTGTTTGTGCAAAGAAAAATAAAAACCGTTAATATATAGAACAATTACACTGGCAAATCATTCTGTCAAGCTGAAAGACTAAATCATATCATTTTCCTGAGCCAGAAGACACACTTGAAAGACATAAATGCAAAATTAGGTGCCTCTTTTTGTGGAAAAAGGCAGTCACAGGGAATGGGAAAAGGTGTAGATTTAGTGTGGAAAGCCCCAGGTTTGAATTCAAGCTCTTACTCTTACTTTGGGTCTTTAAGGAAAGTTATTTCACCCCTTGCATCCTCAGTTTCTTCCTCTGCAGTGTGAAGATAATAATAATAATCACTACCACCTTACAAGTCCATGGTGAGGAACCAATGATGTCGGATGTTTTAAAGGGCCTTGTGAGGTGTAAATGCTGCACAGTGTAAAGCCTTATCGTAGTGTATATAAAAACACTTTGAAACAAAAGTATTAGATACTGTTTGCCACTGTCCCACCTCAGTTGACAACAAAGCCAGGCTGGGCCTGTGTTGCTGGGTGGCTTCAGGTGGCAGCCACCTTGTCTTCTCTGAGCACTGGGTGCCATTGTAATTTGATTACGCAAGTGAAGCTTTCTGGTTTTAGCCGTGGTTGGGGAATAACAGGGAAAATGTTGTGGGTTTTTCTCCTCCTCTAAAATGCTTAAACCTCGTGGAGAGAAGATTAGAATTATTGGTAAAGAACATGGTGAAGACTTCCCCACTGCTCAGGTTCTCAGCCAGACTTGGCCACTCAATAGCTGTGTGCCTTTAGGCAAGTGACCTAAGCTCTTGGAGCCTCCTTTGCCTTCTCTGTCTAGTGGGATTAGTAGTGCCTACCTCACTGGGTGGTTGTGAGGATGAAATGAGGTACTGCGTGTGAAGCACCTGGCATGTAGTGAGCAAGGAGCATGGGTGTGCTGCCATTATTACTGCTTAAAAACTGTCAGAGTAGGATGGGTGTCTAGGGATCACCTGATCCAGGGCTTCTCAACGGGTGCTAAGAGGGGTGTGGAGGGAGTCTTGGGGGATCACTCTGTGTATATATTATTATTTTTGCATGTCAACGTTGAAAAGTCTTCCATGGGGAAAGCAGACTTTTTGTCTATCATGGTGGGACACAGATATTTTAATAAAGGTGAGAAATGCACTTGGAAACCACTTGTCTCCTGCAAACCTTCATTTTATAGACCCACAGAAGTAATGTGATGTGCCCAAGGTCTCCCAGCTACCAAGATTAATGTGGGCCACAGTTCAACTGCTCCCCACCCACTGCCGTCACCCGTGCCCAAGAGTTGTCCTTATGCCCTCTGAGATTTCCTGATCAGCATGGTGGAGACACCCTGTGCCACATGGCCATGGCCATGGCCATGTAGCCATTATCAAGCTGGGAGAAACCAGATAAGGTTCTGACATTGAGAAGAGGCAAAAATGATGCTTGAGATGACAGGGAAAGATGGCCCTGGTAGGGGGTCCTGCACACTGACGGGTCAGCTCTGCATCACCCCTGGGAAGTACTTCCAAACAGTCTGGGCTAATGTTGCCTCCTAAGTGCCATCTGCATCCCTGTGGGGTAAATGGTCTTTGATGAAATCTTCATCCCTCTCAACAGCAGAGTTTCTATTTAAAAAGATTTAAATCTCTGTCAAATTCTCCAAGAGCACAGATAGAGGCATATGGGGTCCCGGGAGCAGGATGAGGCTCTCAATTGCTCCCTGCCATCTAGGTGGAGTGTGTTCTCTGAATCTGGTTTCTGGCATTGGGTAGGGTGGCACAGAGCCACCTCTATGAATGTCTTTTGTGGAATTTGTAGATCTGGAGGTCAGTGAGGGGTGCTGTTTAGGCACTTTAGGCTTGTCTCAGAGAAGATGTGCCCCGCTCCCGTGCCACACAGGAGACAAAAGGCACATACTATCTCTAGCACACTGCTCTTTTGAAGTATTTCTGACCCACCCAGCAGGGTGGGACCTTGCTCCTGGTTCAGGGACCTGGCTTCGGGGGCCTGGATTCTGGGATTTCTGGCTTCTGCGGCTTAGCTCCTCAGACTTCTGCCCTGGCTTTTATTGCTGAACACTGATGCTTCCACTCTCTCCCTTTCCAGGCTCTTGACTACCCTCATCCCTGCACCATGAGTGTCTTCCTGGACATCTGTCCCAGCCTTTGGTTCTGTCACCAGCTCCCTCCTGTTCTCTGGGTGCTTCAGGGCCTGGCTTGGGTGACAGGAGCTGTCTGCTCAGGGTAAAGAGCAAAATTGGAAAGGTTGAAATCTCTTTTGGTGGCCATCCAAGCCAGAGTCCTAATCCACAGAGCCCAAGATCATACTGCTGGTTTTGATGATGAAGACAGCCCCCACCTCCACCATCATCAGGCCTCCAAGCCCCCAAACATGAAGTCTGTGTTATGGAAACTGACACACACCAACAATTTCCCAACTCAGGGACAATAGTTTGCCCTGACTCCAGCCAAAGTAACTCAAAAACCTGAGTTGGGTGAACAGAAGACAAATATCAGCTGAGACTAATTTGTGGAGTCTTCCTATCCCAAACGATGTGGTTCTGGTCACACACGATGGTGGCTGCTATTACAAAGCCAACAGCCAGCTCCAGCCCAGAGGGGCCCAGGTAAGAAGTGGCTGCCAAGGGAGATGCCAGACTCAGGCCTGTGCGAGGCAGGCCAGGACGACAGCCCATGGGAGACAAAGCTGAGGGTAGGACCAACAATGTTTTTGAAGTGAGGCCCTCTTTAGCCTTAGGTGGACGTCCAGGAGGGATGCTAGAAGACACAGGCCAGCCCCAGCATAGCTTCTATGGAGCCAGGAAGCATTCTGAGCACTTTGCACATGTTAACTCATTCAATCCACACGACAACCTTATAGTATAAGTACTTTTATTATCTCCAGATATATAGATTTTGTCATGAGTGCTGTCAAGTCAATTCCACCTCCTAGCGAGCCTGTGTACAGCAGAGCGGAACCCTGCTCAGTCTTTTCACGCCATCCTCTCACCTTCCGGTGCTGTATCAGACAATGCTCCGCTGCTATTCACAGGGTTTTCATGGCCAATATATTCGGATGTTGGTAGCCAGGTCCTTCTTCCTAGTCTGTCTAGTCTGGAAGCTCCACTGAAACCTGTCCGCTATGGGTGACCCTGCTGCTGTTTGAAATACTGGTGGCATAGCTTTCAGCAACACGCAGCCACCACAGTATGACAACTGACAGACAGGTGGTGTGGTCCCCTGACCAGGAGACGACAGCAGGCCACGGTGGTGACAGCACCAAATCTTAACCACTAGACCACCAATCTATAGATTACAAAGTGTAAGTTATATAACTAATCTATAGATTAAAAAAACTGAGGCTCAGAGATGTTAAGTAAGTTGCCCAAGAGCACACAGGTGAGACTGGGATTTGAGCCCAGGCAGTAGGGCTCCCAAGTCGGTCTTAGCCAGTATGGTGATCTGCCAATGTGAGGGAGCTAAGACAGTCAGGCCACCTTTGCCTTCCACCCACTAGCTGGTCTAAGACTGGACTTCGGTCTCTACCAAGAATTAGTGCGATGGCTCTCAACCTAGAGAGATTTAAAACACTATCAATGCCTGGGCTCCACCCCTGGGAGATTCTGATTTAGTTGATCTCAGATGAAGTCCAGCCTGCAGGGAATGCAGAGGGTAGGGTGAGCGGAAGTTTTTGTGGAAGCTCCTCAACCTAAAAACACACAGCATCTCTCCCATCCTGACAAATCTCTAACTCCCAGCCATAGCTCTGCCTCTCCTTCCAGCTGTGGCTCTATCTCTTTCCTCTCTAACCACAGCCAGACTTCCTGAGAGGTGCTTCCACTCCCCTCCCATTTCCCTCCTTAACCTGCTGCAGTCTGGCCTCTGGGAAGCCAGCCTTGCCAAGATTGCCCTCTCGGTGTTGCCACAGCGAACATTCACTGCTTGGGCCTCAGCCTACTTGAATGCAGTTGATGATGTCAACTAGTCCTTGCTCCTAGAAACTAACCCTCTCCCAACCTCAGGGACACGACATGTTCTCCTCGTATAGAAATTTTCCCTCAGTCTTTTTAGATGACTTGTTGTGCCAAGCCATCCAAATGTGTTCTGAAGGTGGGGCCTCCGGAGACCCACAGCCCTGCCCCTGCCCTCCAGGAGTGGCGAGTCTCATCAGTGTAGGAGGTTCTCAGTGCCCTCAAAGCAGCAAGGTGTTTCCTCCAGGGGAGGCCCCCAACTCCTTCCCTCAAGCTGCTTCCCTGTGTCTCAGCATCTCTAGCAAAAACGGGAAAGAGAACTAAGCTCCAGCTATGTCTCTTTTCACCCTGTGAGCAAGCACCCATGATGCCTCTCTTCCAATTAGAAGATAGTTACTGGGACGAGGCGCGGTCTGTCGCCTGTGTTCATTTTGCCAGTATGGTCATGGAGTCCCTTTGTAATGAGCTTCTGGCACATGTGACTTGTTTCCTGGGCCCTTGTCCCTCTAAACACACAGAAACAAATTTGAACAAGGTATGTTTTTAAATGTTTTAAAGCCAGCAATTCTCTCATGCTTTGCGCCCTAGGAAATAGGCTTTGCTAGAATCTGCAATCCGCTGACAGGTGGAGGTGGGAGAAGCAGTGAGAAAGGTTAGAAAGGTTCTCTACCTGATGACGTGCAGAGCAAAGCTGGACTCCGCATCTCACTATTCTCTGCATGCTGGACATTGGGAAAACCCCTTTCCCTCTCTGAGCCTCAGTTTTCTCCCCTGTTACTGGAACTCATCATCATTAGCTCCTCTGTCTGTGGTGAGGATACTGGGAGATAACCTCTACGTGCTGTGGGCGTGATACTCTGCCAGAGTAGGCACTCCCTAAGAGTTGGGAAAGCTGAATTGAACTGCATTCAGCCATAGTGCACAAACTCGTGCCAGGCCAAGAGAGAAAGTGTATGGTGTGCAAGAGAAACTTGCGAAAAACAAGGTCTATCTCTCTGCACGTCTCTCCTCTGGGAAGGAAGGGGCCCGAGCAGTGACAATAGACCAGGGGCGCTGACTCAGACAGCCAGTTCCTGCTCATTTCCCCTCGCTGCAGGACAGCAGCTGAGCGGGAGGTCAGTCCTCTGTGGGGCCCTGACTTGGACCTTTGGCTGAGAACCTTACCTAGAGAAAGACAAGACCAGCTCCCAGAGAGCTCCCCTCACTGGTCCACTGTGACGAGACCGACTGGACCAGTGTGGCTGTGGGCAGGCGGTGGGGGCAGAGGGGAGTGGGAAAGGAGAGAGAGGAAACTCGTTTTTCGAATCCTGCGTTGCTTTCCCTGAGCTGGGCAGCCCAGGAACAACTTCATGGGCAACGGAGCATGTGACCGATGGGGCCAAACTGACCCAGCCAGAGGGCTGGGAAACACAGTTCAGGAAGAGTCCCTGGGCACCCACTGAGGAGCCTGGGGACGGGGTGCTGAACAGCGTGGAGCCCCTCGGCTCCCTGCCCCCAGTGTGGGCCCACCACACGCTTCGCCCTTGCTTGAGGATTTGCTGGATGTGGAGTCTTGGTCATCCACACCGCTAGGATGGAGAGAGCTGACTCTGTCACCCTCTTCTGGAGCCGGGGAGGTGAGTCTTTGGGGGCGGGGGTGAGGGAGTCCCATGCTCAGCAGAGGGGAGAAGGGAAGGAATTGTGCCTCGTCGAGGAGGAAGGTCTTCCTGCACTCAGAGCTATCCTGAGGCAGCCTGGGCCGTCTTGGGGGAAAGTGGGTTCCCTTAGTACTAGAGGTATGCAAGGAAAGGCAGGATGGCCACTTGGCAGAGGTGCTATAAAAGAAATTCAGAATTGGGTGGCTCCGGAGGAGGAGAGGGTGGATGTGATCACATCCCAACCCTGATAATCTGGGATTCTAAAGGGATAATAAAAGTGACCGAGGAATTATATGTGTGTAAGAAATACTGTGTCTCTTGTTTTCTATAAATCGACTTAACATGTTTTCTGAGGCTTTGTCCCTTGGATGGTGGAAAATACTGTCTCAGTCAATCTTAGGCCTTTACCCACCTCCTGGACTCCTACTAAAATGCTGATTTTTTTTTTTTTTGCAATACCAAAGCATGGGGGCAGGGAGGGGCAAGAAAGAGGTGTCTATCACTGGTCATCTGTCCACACAAGTTACTAACATGGGACCAAGTGCTTTCTAATAGCGGTTCAAGCCAGGCCTCCTGGCAGTAGGGTGGAATCAAGTTCAGGGTCCTGAGCCACACCAGAACCCCTCTCTGGCTTGTGTGAAGAGGATGAGCTGGGATGAGGGAGGTGACACTGCAGTTGCCTGCCCTTGAAAATGTACTGGAAGCTGCAGTTACAGCTGCAGAGGTAGCTGGCAGGACAGACCGTGAGTCCATGCTGTGTCTTTGGGGTTCTAGTTGGTCCTTTGTGGCAGGAATATGCTCAAAAGGAGTTTATGAACTGAAGGAATTTGAAAAGCAGAGTGATGGACCTGAGAACTAAATACTGTGAGGACCATGTGCTGTTTGGCATGGAGAAGAATCAGAGGAAAGTAGTCTTTGTTCTTCAGGTCTTTGAGTGGCTGTCACAGGGTAAAGGGAGTAGATGAGGTCTGAGGTGGGGCTCAGGCGGCAGAGCTGGGGTTTGTGGACAAGGAGGAACTTTCTAAGAGACTCTCCCTAGGCTGCCTTAAAAAGGAGTGAGGGGTCTGTGTCTTCCCTTGAGAAGGCAAGGGCAAGTGGGAGCTGGTCTTCCTCTTCTGATGAGAGAGGGAGGGAGGCACCGCTGTCACCTGGGATGCAGACTCAGCCCTACCCCGCAGTCGGCTCCCTCCTCCCACCTCCACAGCTACCCCCTGGTCCGTCACCCCCATCTCTCTCCCTCCTACTGGGCTCCCTGCTTCCATTCTTGCCCCTCTCCAGCCCATTCTCCACTCTGCAGCCAGAACGCAACTTTATAAAACAGACCCAGCTGCTCAAATTCCTCCAGTGGTCACCAACCCCCACTGGTGAAAGTCCAGATTTATTTCTCTTCTCTATTGCCTCCTTTCTACTCTCTAAAAACAGAGCAGAGATAAGATCGTTTCTCACTCTAACACAGCTCTGACATTTCATAAATCTATGTCCTAGACAACTGGAAAGGGCTATATTTAACCTTCCACCTTATAGTTTTTAATGGAAGGACTTGTTTCAGGCACTGCTTTCTAAGTCCACAGGAGACCAGAGCCTTTTCTTTGTTCTCTGAAGGCCAGAGCGGCCTCTCCCTGTAGCGGGATGGTGCCGGCTGCTTGGCCAGCCGTCTGCCCCAGAGCACCCACCCTCCCATCTGTCTCTAGGTAAAGGAGGTCTCCATCCCACCCCCTGGAGTGTGCCCCCTCAGCTTTCTTATCTGCAAATACTTGAAAGACTCCTTTTGAACCTCATAGCCGGATGAGTGGGACAGCAGGTGAGCACAAGAATAGGACAGAGGACGGGGCCGGGAAGTGTGGCCTGGGCTAGGAGAGCCTGGGCTAGGGGAAGGAGCCAGGAGAGAAGAAAATGGATTGTCAGGGGTCTGGTTGTGGCTGTAGAAGGGGGAGAGGAAGTAATGATAAGTAATGTGCCAGGTCCTGTACTCTAAGCTTTGCATATATTGCCTCGTGTCATCCTCACAACAATCCTAGGAGGTAGGTACCGTTATTACCCACATCATACTCCAATGAGGAGACTGGGGCTCACAGCAGTTCAGTGACTTACCCAAAGTCATACACAGCTAGAAAGTGACAGAACCAGGATCGAGCCCACGCCTGTCAAACTCCAAAGCCTGGTTGCTATGCACAGTCCCAGGATGGCCCTCGCTGAGTTGGCACTCCCCTTTGGAGTGGTTCTGATGTGCTGGTCTCCCTCATTTCCTTGGGCATTCTTTGCAAACACTTTAGCCCCTCGCAGGCTCTTTCCATACTGCCCACTGCCCAGGCCCCACGCCCACCTCAACCTCTGCCCCTAGCTGTGGAGCCCAGCCCACTAGGTGGGGTTTTTCGATGGTGCGTCTGTGTTCTCAGGCTTCATGGGCTGACCTCTCCCCACCTCTGCTTCCACATTCTGTTCTCCTCTGCCTTGCAGATAGCAGCTACTGGGACCAGTAGCCTCAAACAATAGGCTATACTATTCTTTCGTCTCTGTCTGTCCCCTCGACTGCTAATGCTAATACTCTCTGTGACCTTGGATAAATCATGTCCCTCCTCTGATCCCAGTCGCCCAAGCTGTAAAGTGGGAAGACAGGATACTCTGTAAGGGCCCTCCCAGTTCTAAGAGTCTGGGATGCCCAGGGTCCTGCCCCTCTCCCCAGCCCCACACTTGCTGCTTTCTCTCCCACAATGTGGGGAATGAAGGTCGCCACAGGCACTGGTTTGGAAACCTTCAATGAGCCAGCAAAGGGGCAGCTACATCGAAGTGACTGCCCCAGAGCCAATGGACAAAGCAAGAGAGTGGTAATAACAACCATATTTGTAGGGCACTTTATTGTTTATTGACTACATTCACATCAGCAGAGCAGTAGGGACGGGAACTCCAAGGTGATCTTAATGGTACGTGGTACAGCTTTAAAGAACGTTGAATTACATAGTGAGAAAATGATTCCCGCTTCCTTCTCTTTCCAGCTTTTTGATTACATCAAGGAGAATGTCTCAGTAGGGTGCTATTCTTCAACCTCTATAATGCTTGCTAATCTCCTTTTGGAACAGAGCTAGAGCAGGCCTCAAGCTCAGACGTTGATAGGCAGAGACATCTACATAGAACTTAATTACTCTTGTCTGTTTCTGTTGTGCTTATTTTTACAGTTACTTTCTATTTATGGTGAGTGATACCTTTTTTGTTTTGGTTTTTGGTTGCCATGTAAAATTTCTTTTAATATAAATTTATTTAAGCAAAAAATATTTCATTTTGAGGAAAAAGATGAAGTGAATAGTAAATAGAACCAGTGGTGCCCAGATATGGCAAAACTCATCAAAGTGATACCTAAATGGCTGAAGCTTGGGCAACAGTGGAATATGGCATTCATTCAGTACCAAGTTCCTCAGTGTGGCCTGTAAGACCCCGCATGGTCTGCCCCCACTAGTGTCCCAGACTTCACTGTCCCTTACTCCCCTCCCTCCCACACCCTACACTCTTTCATGCCTGCCAGCCTTTGAGCATGCGGTACCCTCTGTCTAGAATGTCTCCCCCACATCCCTTGTCCACCCATCAAACCCTGACTCATCCTTCAAGACTCAATTTAAATGGCACCTCTTCTAGGAAACTTTCCTTCATCCAAGCACTAGGTTCATTTATTTCTCTATTATAGTGTCTCTCCCATGGCTATAATTATTTGCTTATAGGCAGATATCTTCCACCCTATTGGTTCCAAATGCATTTTATAAGAAAAACTTAGAGAAAAAGTGAGAGATAGTAATAAAAATGGAACTGTGAGTGAGGCCTGTGCACAGTGACTGGGCCCTGGGGACTGTCGCAGCTCCCAGGATCACTTGGAATTGAGGCTTCCAAAGTGCTGAGCCACAGACTGCACAGGCTACAAGGCCAGCCTGGGGACTGCCTCTGGGTGCTGTTTCAGGTTGCGTGTGGGAAGTTTACTGGGGTGCCTTTGGGATCAACACCTGGGATCTAAGGGAAGGAGGTATGACTGGTTCGAGGGAGAAGTCGGGCTGTGACACCATCCTAACGCCAGCCTCAGCGGACCCATTGAGGAGCTCTGGAACTGAGTTGGCCCTTCAGAGTTGTTCTGAGTCAGGGTGAGGGGACCAGGCATTGATACCACCCCACAGCGACAAGTCATTAGCTGCAGGCTGCCCCCATGCAGGGAGGGAGCATGGCCTTGGGTGAGGCAGCACTCGTCTAAGGAGGCAGCTGGGCAATCCCCAAAGAGGATTGTCAGCCAGCAGCACTCAGGCCGGGGAGGACCTGGGGGGTCATCACTGTGTCCACCACATGGGCCTCGTCGGGCCCCTTGGGGCTTCAGTGCTGGGGAGGCAGGGAGAAGAGAACAGTGGTTTGGAGGGCAGAGTGTGGCTGTCAAGAGTTAGTGGCTGGAAGAGCCTAGTGAACATTTGTTAAAAGAATGAATGGCTGAGAGTGATATTCTAGGCACTGTGCTTAGAGGCAAGGAGGATACAGAGGCAAACAAGTTGCAGGGAACTTCTGGTATAATTGGGGTGACAGATATGTAAAGAGACTATTCCAGAACAATGTGGTAAATGCTACAACGTGTACCATAGACCGTGCTTCCACAGCACTTTGCTCTTGCTTCTCTTGGAGGCCTTATCACAGGACTCTTCCAACAACCTTCCAAGGCATCAATTATTGTCCTCACTCTACACATGCAAAAACTGGCATCCAGGGGTTTGCTTTAGACCTCACTGCCCGTCAGATGCCCCAAGCCAGGCCAGCCCCCGGCACGGTCGGCCTTTGTAGCCCATGACCTCTCCCCTACACCACCCAGCCTCTCTCAAAGCTATGTACAGTCCTTTGCACTTTGCAAAGTGTCTATTACATATATTATTACATATATTTCATCTTGTCACAGCCCTATGAGGGAGCAAAATAAGGATGTCAGTAGAAAGTAGGTCTTTACTTTTATTTTCTTAACCTGCCTGGTATGCTTTCAGAAATAGATATATTCTGATCATATTTATAACAGTGACATTCTTTTTTATTCTGGTTTTCTTTTTCCTATACATTCTCAACCACCTGTGAAATTATTCCATTATACTCATCTGTTCTTCCATAGCTTGTCTCAAAAGTGAGAAAATTGTGATGAAAATCCAGTTAGTTCCTTTTGAGCTGTGAGGGGAGAAATGGTTTTTTTTTTAATTTTAGACTTAAAAAGGCAAAACTTTCTTGGTTTGAAATGTTAAAATTGTATGAAACCAAGAATACCTCTGATTTTATGTGATTAATACTCTAGGAGAGGTGTTTTTATGTGTGTGTGGAGGGGTGGATTGTATAGTCTGAATAAAAGGCCACTTACAGGCAACTAAAAATCTGCTTGAGAAGCTAGATCTCCAGCAGGGCAGACCTCCCTACCACCCCTAGGCTGTGCCCTCTTCCCACCTTTGTGCCCACCCTCCTCCTCAAACTCCAGGCTGAGTCTCTTTCTTCTTTCATTCCCTGGCTAAAATATTTCTCAGGGCCTCCTTTCCTGCTAAATGTCAATGAAAGCAAATTTTGAGGTTGTACAAAAAGAATTCTAGCATCTCTCCCAAGGGGTTCCATTGTGGTCTGTCTGGTCCTAGAGTTCACCTCAAGCAAAGCTTTTCTCTAGAATTTTCCTAGCAGAAGCTATCACATCATAGAGAACCAACAGTTGCTCTATGTTCCAGAGGAGAAAAGTCTCCATATGTTCCCAGCAAAAATAAAGATGCACATGTTCAATGTCCATGCCTAGCCCTCATGTGACTTCATTTGCCCTCATTATCACAAGACCGTAATTAGAATTTCCTCTCTCTTTATAACTACCAAAATACCATGCTGGCCTCATGGGTTAAGCAAGGGAGCCCTCATTTCTACTCATTTCCTTGACTTCCTTGTAGAGAGCTTGCAATAGGTAATGAGGACCAAAGTGGGTGCCAATGTAGGGTGCAGGGGTCAACTTTATGCTTTAAAGATTAGCAAGGTAAATAAATCACCCTTATCAAAGTGTAATTTTCAAAGAGTTAAAAACTTGACTCTCATTGAAATATATAGTGATCACGTATCAAAGATTTATTTAACTCATGACTGAGGGAACCAGCGTTGTGGTGAAGCTGGTTTTAAAAAAGGTATAAGAGTTTGGTAGTTCCTCAAAAAGTTAAACGTAGAATTACTATAGGACCTAGCAATTCCACCTCTAGGTATATACCCCAAAGAATTGAAAACAGAGACTTGAACAGATACCTGTACACGAATGTTCATAGCAGCATTATTCACAACAGCCGAAAGGTTGAAACAATCCAAATGTCCATCGATGGGTGAATGAATAAACAAAATGTGGTATATCTATACAATGGAATATTATTCAGCCATAAAAAAGAATGAAGTTCTAATCGATGCTATAATATGGATGAGCCTCGAAGACGTTATGTTGAGTGAAAGAAGCCAGACACAAAATAATAAATATGTATGATCCCACTTATATGAAATATCTAGAATAGGCAAATTCATAGGGACAGAAAATAGACTGGAAGTTACCAGGGGCTAGGAAGAGGGGGAAATGGGAAATTACTGCTTAATGTTCCTGTCTGGGGTGATGACAAATTTTGGAAATGGATAGTGGTCATGGTTGTACAATACTGTGAATATAATTAATGCTACAGAATTGTACACTTAAAATTATTAAAATGGCAAATTTTATGTTATATATAGTTTACCACAATAAAAAATAGTAAAAAAAAAAAAAATGAGAGACCAAAAGATATGATAGAGTTCAAAAGAATGCTGGAATTAGATCAAAAAGTTGGCTCCAAAACTGGGTAGTTCTACAGGATAATAAAACTGTAACTTTGGGACTATCTTTCCTATGGGCCAGAAATAATTTTCATTTCTACCAGACAAAAATCATTTGCAACTTAACAATCGTCTACAAGTTAACTTTACAGAGTGGGCCTTAATCAGTAGTGAATAGTCAAGCAACCACATGGATGATGCTGTCATATGTTCTTGAAAGGGCACTCAGTAATCTTTTTTTGCCTTGTTGTCATTTTAGATAATTTCCTAACAAACACCTCAAATAATACGTGACAAACCACAACTTCCATGTGAGGCTCCATGAAAGAACCTTAACTTTAGCTTCAAGGCCTGACTCTCGTGTGGCATTAACATCTTGGTGGTATCTTCTGTATGGCACCCAGCAAGTGCAGTCCTGGGCCACTTGTCAGGCCCACTTCAGTCCATACTGCACATCACCGCCAAACTAATCTTTCGAAGCACCACTTTCATTGTGTTCCTCCCATACACAGAACTGAAATGACTCCTGATCTAGCCCACACTTCCCAGACTGGTTCACAGAAGCCTGTGGGATCTAGCCTGGCTAGAT
Source organism: Diceros bicornis minor (assembly GCF_020826845.1). Classification (NCBI taxonomy): domain Eukaryota; kingdom Metazoa; phylum Chordata; class Mammalia; order Perissodactyla; family Rhinocerotidae; genus Diceros; species Diceros bicornis. The sequence goes on from NC_080781.1 coordinate 65,113,034, forward strand.
ATTTAGAAAGGAGCTTTCAAGTCTCATCGCCCTCCCTCCCAGCCAGGTTGGTCTCCCAACTCCTCGCTGTGTTTCAGACCTTTGCTCAGGCAGACACTCCTACTTTATGTCCCCGGCCCATCTCTTATCCTAATGAGCCTATGGCAGTGTTTCCCAAATTTCAATCATCCATGTACCACTGTCACATGTACCACTGTCATCTGCTATCTGTACTATTTTCTACTTTTTTTAAAAATTCTACTCCCTTTTAAAAGTTTTTACTTGCCCAAAGCTGCAGGTTTGATATGCTATTTAAATTAGAAAGTTCATCTGTATACCACCTCAAATCACGTTTATTTCATCTTTGATTGTGTTGTAATTGTTCAGTGTATTTGGTCTCACTTAAAGGTGGTAACTCCTTGAGGACGGGTACTGTGGCTTTGGTGTCCCTCCAGCACGCAGCACTTGGCAGGTCCTGACCACATACCCTTTGGTTGACTGAGAGGCCTGTCTTCTTTGGTAAGCTTCTCATCAGAACACTGATGGCTTGCCCTTTGTCCCTTTAGTGTGCACAGAAACGTTGAAGATGTACTCTCTGTCCTCCAGGGACTTATATTCTGGCTGGGGGCACTAGAACAGGTGTTCTCGGTGAGTCAGGCAGACCTAGGTCCCTCTTGGCCACTTTCTACTTATGTTACCTTGAACAAGAAGCCTGATATAAGAAAATGATATCCATATTTTAGTTAAATGAGTCCATGAAAGTTAAATAGCAATACAAGATGGTCAAATAAAAAATGTCGTAAGGCAGTTTCCTAAGCTCCAAATGAGTCCCTTGGTACTCACTAATGTGCAGAAGGATTCCAGAAGGCTTGCTTGAGATGGATCATGAAGCATGAGTGGAAGTACAATAAGAGGCGGGGAGGGTGACATGTTTAGGTGTGGAGTATGAGAGAAGCAAACTGAATAAAGGAAGAAAGACGGACACCTGCTTGGGGCTGGTGAAGAGGCCAATTGGGCTGCGCAGAGGAAAGTGTGAAAGGGCAGTGCGAGAAACAGCGAGGTGAGCCCAAACTGCAGAGGCCTCTGGGGCCAGGCTGAGGCGCTGGGCCTTCCTGCTGTAAGTAGTCGCCAGGGGCTCTTGAACGGAGGAGTGTGTGAGGAAACCAAGCTTTACACTGCAGATTCCTCTCAGATCAGGCTTCTTGTTCTCCTCGTAATTTATTTACCATTTGTATGTTTTTTATTACAAAATAAAATACAAACATTATACAAAAAAAATTAAAAGTAAATCAACAAGTATTTAGAGTAAAAAATGAAAGTCCACCTTTAATTCTCCCCTCCCCCTCCCCTAGCCAATTTCAGTCTCTTTCAAACACTGCACTTGTTATTAGCATTCTGTGACGCATTCCAGAACTTTCCCATGAATATGCCTACTTATGTGTGTGTGTACATACCTTTTTACATAAATGGGATTCTATTATACATTTTGTACAGAGCCTTGATTTTTTTAACTTAATACATCTATGGACATCTTTCTCTGGCAGAATCTCTCTCTCTTTTTTTTTTTTGCTTGAGGAAGATTTGCCCTGAGCTAACATCCGTGCCAATCTTCCTCCATTTTTTTGTATGTGGGATGCCGCCACAGCATGGCTTGATGAGTGGGGCATAGGTCCGCACCTGGAATCTGAACCCGAGAACGCTGGGCCGCTGAAGCGGAGTGCATGAACTTAACCACTACGCCATGAGGCTGGCCCCAGAATATCTCCTCTTTTTAATGACTGTATAGCATTTCTTGGTAAGAATATACCACGATTTATTTAATCAATCCCCTATTGATGAAGACTTCTGCAGTTAATTTTGCTTTTTCTTTTTACTTTCATGTATTTAAAGTAATATATGCATGTGGCAAAAGAAAATCAACAGTATAGAAGAGTATTTAGTGAAAAAAGTAATTCTCCTGCCTACCCCTAATGCCCCACCTCCACTTTAACAGCTCCCTTCTCAAGAGGCAACCACAGATACCAGTTTCTTGTGTGTCCTTCCGGAAATGATCTATGCATATGTGTGTGTGTGTGTGTGTGTGTGTGTGTGTGTGTGTGTGTGTGTGGAGAGGGAGGGAGGGAGAGAGGGGACAGAGAAAGAGAGAGCATTCCATGTCGGCACATATTTTAGCTCCATGATTCTTCTTAATGGCTGCAGAGTATTCCATTGTGTGGCCGAACCACAACTTACCTAACCTATCTTCTATTGAAGGGGGTTACTGTTAGTATTTTGCCATTACACATAGTACTACAATGTATATCTTTGTTCATGTATCTTGATACGCACCTTATCTCTAGTGTAAATTTCTAGAGGTGGCATTGTTGGGTAAAAAGGAATGTGCATTTAAATTTTTGACAGATAATGCCAAATTGCCCTCCAAAGAAGCTGTTTCAGTTGACACTCCCCTTAGCCATGTATGAGAGTGCCTATTCGTCCATACCTCTCTCCCCATCACGTCATGTAATAAAACTTTTTCATCTGTGCTGGGGGAATGGGATGAAAACCTGAGGTGGTGGGATGGGAGTATAGTCAGGGAAGGCAAATATTGCCCAGTTGTTCCTCATGGGTATGGTTGAGGCTCTCATAACAGCCCGATGGTGGATGTAACCTACAAACATTGTTTCCCCAAGACCTTAGATATCTAGTGGCACCCAGGAAATACCCGTGATCCACAAACCCATGTGGTTCAGGTTCTTGCCTGCCAAAAGAGATTCTTTTGGTTCTTGCCACCCTCTTCCAGCTTCACACAGAACCTCTTCTGGACATCCATATGTGCATCACCAGCCAGGACCAGGAAGCCTGGATGCCATTCTGCTGAAGAGCGGGGCTTCCAGCAAAGCATATTTTTACCCATGGTCCTCACCCATTGTCCTGATATTCACACACGCACAGCAAGAGGACAGAACATAGAACTCAAAACCCAGGTTCAGAAGTGCAAGCCCGAGCCTTATGAAGCACAGTTCTTGTGTGGTCTGGGTTCCCAGAGATTGCAGGTTAGTTGGCCTCTTTCAGGTTGCAAGAACAAGGGTGTGTTTCAGTTTTTTCGTGTGTCAGGGCGTGAGTGTAAGAATTCGTGTGTAATGAAGGAGAGGAAGCTGTCTCCGGCAGCCACTACTCTTCACAACTGATGCCTCGGGGGTGCTGGACAAGACAAACAAAGTGTCTGCCACTTCTACCACTCAACTTCTCTCTGTCACAGCCTCTTCTGCTGCTCCCCACGGCCTTGCTTTGCCCACTCCCCATGGCTTCTACTTAGTGCTGTCTCCCTGGGCCTCTCCTGGCTTCTGGGCTACCCCACCGCATGCACTCCTCTGTATGTATGTGTCATATCACATTCCCCAGGAAAAGACTCTCACTGGGTCAGTTGGTCACTCGACAGTCTGGAACATCCCTGTCAGTCTGGGTCCTCATTGCAGAACACTCATAGGCCACTGGGCACCCTCAGACCTAGCCAGAAGATGGCTACCCTTGACTCAAGCACAGGCTCCCTAGTCCATTCAGTTGTGACCAAAAGAACAGGGCCTAGCACAGAGTAGCCACTCAATAAAATATTTATTTGATGGGTAAATAGTAATCCAGAATCAAGGAATCACTTCTGTCCATTTGGTTCAGAAGGGGCCTATGGGTGAGGCAGGCACACAGAGTGTTAGAGGAGTCCTCTCTAATGCATTAGGCTTAAGGCCAAATTTAGCAAATTAATTACCTGGGTTTCTGATAGACTTCTGTCTCCAAGTGTAGAGGTGCAGCATGTTATATGGAGAAGAATGAAGGCTTTGCCACCAGAAAAACCTTAGTTCAAATCCTGACTATCACTAGCTATGCAGCTTTGGGCAGATTCCTTGACCTCTCCATATCCTTACCAATAAAATGGGCCTTATAATATCTACCTTGTGGTGGTGTTGGGAAAACTAGTCTAGACAAAGAATGCAAAGTGCCCCCTGCAGTGCCTGGTACATAAAGGTGTTCAAGGGGTATTATCTATTGTGATTATTAAAGTCATTTTTTAAAGTTTAACCTTCTGGCTTTATCCATTAAGCTCCCAGTAAATGCGAGTGTGCTTGCATTTCTAGACATACAGTTGAATTTCTCAAGTCAAACACCACCAGGCACCGCAAACACTTCCTCTTATTGATATGCATTACCAAAGGAAAAAGCCTTTTCTTTCTTTTCTTTCTGCTGGTCATTTAGCTTTGAGACAAGGCAAGCCATCTCATCAATTTGCTAACGTTCCTTTCAAATACTTATTAATTCTGTCTCCCTCTGATAGTTCCACAACCTGAGTTCTAATTTATTCCCTGGGCCATGTCCCTGTTTTTATTGGAATTGATTACCAAGAAAGGCACCTTCCCTGCAGACATGGGACTCTGGCCAGGTCCCCACGTGGCGGTAGTGAGGGTATCTCCATCTTATACACAAGCAGTTATACACAAGTCACCTCCCGAGTACCTGGCCCTGTGCTCTGAGCAATGTTATTTCTTCAGTCCAGGAGTCAAGGTGGTAGGTGAGAAAGGGCCTGCTTAACACTGCTTTCTTCCAAAGTCCAAGGTATTCTCTAGGGTAGGTGTCCCACAGGTTATTCATCTGCCTCACTCTCCATCGACAGATGTTGAGAATGTTTCCAGTTTCACTCTATTACTAACAATGAGGCAATGAGCATTCTTTTTTTGTGTGTGTGAGGAAGATCAGCCCTGAGCTAACATCCATGCTAATCCTCCTCTTTTTGCTGAGGAAGACCAGCTCTGAGCTAACATCTATTGCCAATCCTCCTCCTTTTTTCCCCCCAAAGCCCCAGTAGATAGTTGTCTGTCATGGTTGCACATCCTTCTGGTTGCTGTCTGTGGGACGCGGCCTCAGCATGGCCGGAGAAGCAGTGGTTGGTGCGCGCCCGGGATCCAAACCCGGTCCACCAGTAGCGGAGCGTGCGCACTTAACCGCTAAGCCACAGGGCCGGCCCATGAACATTCTTATACATATATCTATGTTTCCAAGTATGACTGTTCCCCTAGTATAGCTTCATGAAAATGCAGTTACTGGATCCAAAAGCGTATGAATAGTTACTTTGGATAAATACCAGAATATTACCCTCAAAAAAAGCTTACAAATGTAAGCTTCCACCGTTTACCTCAACTATTGCCCTCCTCAGTATATATCCTAGAGAAACTCTCATATAGGTGAACAATGGCACATATACCGTGAAGGTTCATTACAGCATTGTTTATAAGAGCAAAATAGTTGAGAAACAACCGGAGACTAGATAAATAAAATCATCGTAGATTCAAACAATGGAATATTACACAGCATGAAAATGTCTGAACCAGAGCTACCTGTATCAACATGAATATTTCTCACAAACCTAACGTTGACCAAAGAAAGCAAATTGCAGAAAGATACATGCAGTTCAATATAATTTATACAAAGTACAAGAAAATGCAAAACAATGCTGTATATTGCATATTGTTTAGGAGCATATGCATAGTACATTTAAAACCATGTGTGTGATCATAGACACCCAATTCAGGAGAAGGGCTCCATCTGTCGGGGAGAAGGTGACTGGGGAGGTACATAAGGGGCCTCAACTGAATGTGTAATATTTTATTTCTTTAAGAAAAGGGTTCTAGGGCAACATGGGGAAATGTGTTTGTTCCTAATACTTTTCCGTATGCTTGAAATAGTTCATCATCTAAAAAAAGAAGAAAAGAAAAGCAGGGCAGAGATCCCTGCTGCTCCTTTTTTACAGATGAGGAGACTGAGGCTCAGACAGGTTTACCGCCCCTCTGGAGCCCCCCTTTTGTCCAGGGGCGCCCAGTCCATCAGAGAGACTGATAACCTCTGCAGGAAGAGACTTCACACTACGATTCACTGAGAACCCCCTTCTCTCCCAGACTCCAGGGTAAATCCTGGAAGTGAATTGCTTGGGTGACATTATGATTCTTGGCTTCTAGGCTCAAGAGAGTGACCACTGAATTTTTGCTATTGTCACCCTAATGCTGGAGCCCGCCTGCCCATCTAGGGGTTCTGGGTAAATTCAAACAGAGTGTGATGACTACTTGGGGCAAATGCTAGATCCAATCCTGATTTGGCAACAGCTTTTACCGTGAGCCCACCATTATGACATGGGTACAGTGAAGCAACAGCATTGCAAAGCCCTTTCTGGAACCAAAATTTTGCCACAGTGCTTCCTGACAGCAGCATTGCCCTGATTAGGTGACACAATGGGACCGTCAGGCCTTATCAGCAGCACTTGGTGTAAAACAGAAACTAGGAGGGGTAGGAAAGGCTGTCCTCAGTGCTTGGCCCCATTGCCAATGCCCCCATTGCCATGGTCCCCAAGCACTTTTGCTTATTGTTTCCTTCAACTGTTCATGGCAACCATCAGCAAGCAGGACCTAGAAGCTCTTTGAGGCAGACCAGGGAGAAAGTGGTTAACAGAAAAGATAAAAGAGAGTAGGGAAGTAATTCAACAAACAAAAAGAGTGGGTGGACAGTATTTGGAGTATAGATACATGAGGCCCAGAAAACAGGTTTTTTTAAGGAATCTTCCTGAGATATGATGGACCGAGATGGCTGGGTCAGAATTAGCTGAGAAGTGCCCATTATGTAGCTGCCATGTGTTATGAGTACAGCAACTCTGTGCCCTGGATTTTCCAGAAAAGTCCCAGTTTCAAGTATTTGGTTCTTTGTCAGACCAAGAATCCTGATTCGAGATTCAGAAAATAAGGTCACTGTAGTTACAGTAGCTCTCTAAGTTATCCAGGAAGGGCTGATTTAGAATTCACTCTGCCCTTACCGGTTGGCAGGGAATCCCCACAGGGCCTGCCCCTAGGCTCCAAAGGCCTGAGCAAAGAGAATCCTTGTACAGCCAAGAAACATCCAAGTGCCGCTGGACTCTGAGCCCCTTCACACCCCTGTAGCTCTCCAGGGGAGTGTAACCAGAAAGGCATAGGTTTTGACCCCACAGACCTGGGTTTCAACCCCTGCATTAACTCCATTAACTTGGGCAATGCTCTGAGCCTCAATTTCCTCATCTGTAAAATGGGAACAATGATACCTATGACACAGTGTTATTCCAAGCATCAAATGAGATGTTTACCTTTAAAGCTTGTACAAATGTTAGTTGTTAAAATTCATTCCTTCATTCAACAAATAAGTATCCACTACATGCCAGGCACAAAGCCCAGCCTGGAGATACAGAGGTGAGCAAAATAGACAAGGTGCCTGCCAGCATGGAGCTTTCAGCCCGGGGGTTTGGCAGACATCAGCCAAACAATCACCCTTCCAAGGTCCACCCAGAGCCTGCACACAGTTGTCTTTTTAAAAGCTGACTCTGGCTGCTGTGTAGACCCTGAGGGCACGAGAGGGGGCTGAAGGCCACTTAGGAGGCTTCTGCCAGCAATGGTAGCTTGGACTAGGGTGGTGGCGGTGCCGATGAGAAATGGTCAGATTCTGGATCTATTTTGGAGGTGGAAGCAACCAAACTTGATGATGGACTGATGTTTGGAAGGAAGGAAGAGGCAAGGAGGTATCTTAGCTAACTGGGTCCCCAGGACTTGGGCCACTGGAGCCATGAAGACAGCCCCAAGGCTGCTGAGGGGCACTGTGGGGAGGTTGCATTTCTCTTTTCTCTTCTGTAGAGCAGTGCAATTCCATCCTGAAGTCTGAAAATCAGTTTGCTAGACTTGATCTTAAATAAGCATTTAGTATTTAAAATGTTGCTTCTCTGTAGATAATAAAGCCAAAGGTATGACATTCGGGCTTTATGATGAATGCAGATTTCCCCTTAAAGGTAAATCCGTTGCTTCCAAATTTGGGATGAGATGTTACTTTTAAAACAACAGTTTCCATTAACTTAGGAGGCTGAAAAAACTCTTCAGTCTAGGTGATCTCCTCAGGGACCAGCATATGTGCTTTAAATTGGATTCCTTTCAAACCTTTGGCTCAGTATTTTTTGTTCTGAGAGGCTAGAAGAGAAGAGGGCGTGAAAGGGGAGGGGGGAGAGGCGAGGGGCCAAAGACAAGGCTGAGCTTCGTAATAGTAGTCAAGCACACTTTATACTTTTCAAAGGAATTTCACACCAATTATTTGTTGTCATATTTTGCAAATTCAGGACCAGAGCCATGTCCCAACTCCCAGTCCAGTGCTTGCGCTCCTTACTGCACTGCCAGGTTGTTATGAGAGGTTCGGGGATTCGATTGGAGACGTAAAAGACACTTTCCACTCCAAGCAAATGGACTGAAGGTATATTTTATTATATAGAGGATAGTAAAGGTGACAGTCTGCAAACAGATCCAAATAGGTCAAATATTAAGAGGGAAAAAACATCAGCCCGACTGGAAAGGGAAAACACCCACATCAGCTGAAGAGAAATGACACAAATCAACCAGAAAGAGAAACACCAGGTTGACCGAAAAGAGAACACATCAAATCAATTACTTCATATCAAATCAATTACTTCACATCAAATCAGTTACTCACAACATCCACACCCCACTGCCGGGAGAGCCCTGTCAATCGACGCGGCTGGGCAAGGATCACACGTCCTGGGCAAGGTGTCCCTTCCACAGGTGGAACTCTCACTAGGGCTCAGTTTCCAGCAGTTTTTATACCATCAGTAATTTTCAGAGTAAGCAATTACAGAGTTTGCAGAGCAAGCATTTAGTGTTCCCATGCACAAAATGGTTATCAGTGGCGTACGTGCACTGAGCCCCCTGGCTAACGTCCCAGCCCAGTAGTTGTGTACGTGCATTGTTCTCTTTGGTTATCGTCCCAGCCCGGCATAGATGGCCAGTCCATCCCGTGCTACGACGCTCCAAGAGCCTTGAAATGTTACAACCTGCAACTCCCTCCGTGAGAGAAGGGCCAGTTCCCACCACGCAGAAAGCAGCTTTTATATTTCTTTTTGTGCTGGTGGCTGTAGGTCAATGGAGCGGCCAAACATGGCTGTACTCATGTCAAGACACATTTGGCCGTGGCCGTCTCCATTAACCATAAGACACCATACGCACAGACAATGAACTTCGTACACAAGTACATAAGGCACATCCAAGAATCCAAAATCCAATGACTACAATAATTATAAAACTATCTCGCAGTAAAGGACCTAAACCCCAAGGTAACCAATCAAATAACCCCTTAGAATATGAAATGTTATTAACTTGATCTTGTAAATCATGTACAGCATCAAAGATAACATTAGATAAGGTGACACTTAGGCATAACAAACCAGCTTGTAGAAGTTCAGATCAGCCCCCATCACGGAGGGTAACAGAAGGCAGACCAATGGAGAAATTATAACTAGTTTTGCGTGACTGATCAGATATGGGCTTGTACCGAGAGATTGCTTGACGTTTCTGAGACCAAATTTTTCGGCCATTCATAGTCCAGGTTATAGGTCCCACTGGTGTAGAGCAGTTGGTCCAGCAGTGTAGGGTCAAAGGTTGTCCTACAGAGACATTAGTTGGCATGTAGGTCTGCAGCAGACATGGAAGTGCAGCACAGCATAGCAAACACAGCAGGAGTATCTATTCACGCAAAGAAACAGAATTTTTAGGAACATGATATAACTGTTCATTTCCTGGATACATAACTATGAGTGTTGCAGTGGGCCCTTGGGCCACTACTTTTGCGGCACGGGGAGCCGCATTGGGTGGGTGTGTCACCCACACCTTTGCTCCAGGTTTCCATCCATCTGTAGACCCAAATCCTTGTATTCCTCTTTTAGTTAATTCACTTGGAGGTTGTCCTTGTGACACATTTGGAGTCAGGAGGGGAAGCACTTATAATTGTCCCACTCGTTTCCCAGACTCTGCAGTTAGTACTGTGTCACTACCATTATATAATATAAATTTTATTTTTTTTTGGTAATCTGGATCAATGACTCCTCCCAGTACATCAATACCTTTTGCTGCCAGTCCAGAGCGTCCTTTTAACAAACCAAAGGTATTTTTGGGAAATTGTACCCCTATCCCAGTAGGGACTATAGACTGCTTCTTAGGGGGCAATTGAATAGAATGAACAGTAGATAAATCCAATCCAGCCGCTTCAGCCGTGGCACGAAAAGGCGGTGTAGCAGACTGAGTCAGGGGCCAATAGGTTAAGGTCATAAGCTCATGGGTGGCGGCTGCCACTTCTGTAATCTTTGCTGGTAACAACCTTGACAGAAGAGTCTCATTAGGGCCTAGTGGCCTGTTATTTAACATATTTAGAGCAGTACTTAGATGGTTGTGCCACCCCTTTAATGAGCCATGACCAAGTTTCCTCAATTGTTGTTTAAGCAATCCGTTCATTCGTTCTATGGGGCCTGCAGCTTGGGGGTAATAAGGTATATGATAAATCCATTCTATATAATTTTCCTTGGTATAAGTTTGAATCAACTTACCTGTAAAGTGGGAACCATTGTCACTCTGAATTTGCCTTGGTGTTCCATAATATAACTTAATTATATCTAATAATTTTATGGCATTCTGTTGGGTGGCCACTTTAGCTGGTATAGCCAATAAATAACCAGAATATGTATCAACAGCAGTGTAGGCATAAGTATAGCCACAAGAATTTGGCAATGGTCCAATAAAATCTATTTGCCAGGTATGGGCGGGAAATAATCCCTTTTGGATATGACCTTGGTAGGGATGTGGAACTCCCCATTTATTTAATTGTTGGCATAACTGACATTGTTGTACTGCAGTGGCAATATCATCATGGGTGACAAGGATTCCCCTTTGTTGTGCCCACCTGTATGAAGCTTGTTCTCCCAATTGTGCACTCTTTTCGTGGACCCATTGTGTTAAGCCTGGGTTGTGCGTTGCACGAATCTGCACCAGCTGATTAGCATGAGAATTATACTTTCGTTCTGCAGAAATTAAAGAACTGTGAGCATCAACATGAAATACAGTAACAATTGTGTTTTGACACCATAACCATATGTCTTCCCATAATTTCTTTCCCCATATTTTTTTATCATTAATTTTCCAATCATGTTTTTTCCATTGTGGCATCCACGTTGCCAAACCTTGTGCCACTGGCCACGAATTAGTATATATATGACGTTGTTGTCCCTGTTCTTGTTGAAGTGCCTGATACACCGCATAGAGTTCAGCATATTGGCTACTCATATTATCTCCAGTGGTGACAATTGTTTGTTGGGTGGATGGGTTATAGGCAACTGCTTTCCATTTCCATGAGTTCGATATCATTTTGGCAGAACCATCCGTAAACCAGGTATGTTTTTGTTGTTTTTTAGTCAATTGATCATATGAGACACCCCATTTAACAGGAGATTCTGTTATATCAGTCTTAGGTGACACAGTTGGCTCACTGCTATATTGAGACACTTGTTCATGTAATAGAGACAACCCCTTTGGGCCAGGTTTGGCCCGGTCTTGAATATACCATTTCCATTTGATGATATTAAATTCTTGTGCATGTCCAATTTTATGAGTAACAGGCGTGCTATGAATCCATTGCATGATGGGTATTTGGGGTCGCATAATTACCTCATGTCCCAGGGTAAGGCTTTTTGAGTCTATTAGAGCCCAATAGCAGGCTAACAACTGTTCTTCAAAAGGACTATATCTTTCACTGGAACAGGGAAGCTTGCGACTCCAAAATCCCAGAGGATAACGTCAGGCACCTTGTTTTTGCCATAAACTCCAGCTGGCATGCTGATTAATGACATCTACTTGTAACTCAATGGGTCCTGGTTTAATTGGCCATAGATCTAAAGCAGTCTGAATAGCATGCTTGGCTGCTTCAAAAGCTTCTTTTTGTTTCATTCCCCATTCAAATTCATATTTTTTCCTGGTAACTTTATATAAAGGTGCAAGGAGCCGACTTAAATGTGGAATATGTGCCCTCCAAAATCCAAATAATCCAATAAATTTTTGTGCTTCCTTTTTGTTACGGGGTGCTGCAAAATCTAATATCTTTTGTCTAGCTTTAGGTAAAATTTCTTGTTTTGCATTATTCCAAAGTATTCCCAAAAATTTAACACTTGAACTGGGGCCCTGAATTTTAGCTGGATTAGTTTTCCATCCATCCTCCTCAAGTGTGTCCATTACTTTTTCTAACTGTTGTGGTACTTTTTCTTCTTCATTTCCTTGGATCATAATATCATCTATGTAATGTACTATTTGGACATCATCAGAAGCAGGTACCTTTGCCAAGGTCTCAGCAACCTGTCGATGGCAGATAGTGGGACTATGCACATATCCCTGAGGAAGTCTAGTAAAGGTATATTGTTGTCCCAGCCACGTGAAAGCAAACTGTTCTTGGACACTTTTAGGTATAGGTATGGTGAAAAAGGCATTAGCCAAGTCTATGACTGCATACCAAGTGCCTGGATAACATTGCACTTTTTTTATAAGAGTAATCAAATCAGGGACGGCTGCTTGAATAGCCAGAGTCACTTTGTTTAGCTCTCTATAATCTACAGTCATTCTCCATGTCCCATCACCTTTTTTAACAGGCCAGATAGGATTATTCCAGACTGTAGTTACTCTGCGAAGGACTTTTACAGCCAAATAATCTTCTATGGTCTCAGATATTTCTTGTTGTCCTCCAGGGATGCGATACTGTCTTTGATTGATCACTTGCGTGGCAGGTGGAATTTCTACTTCATGATGCAAACATCCCACAATTACAGCATTAATATGAAAAGACAAAGCTCTAATAGCAAATTGGTATTGTCCATCAGCCAAATTTAATGTCAATCCTTTTAGAATATCAATCCCAATTATATATTCTGGTATTGGCACAATCATAACTAGATATGTGCGCCGGGGTAGTTGCCCAATTTGCATAGAAAGATTAGTGGTAACTGCCTGGATTTCTTTTCCTCCCAATCCAGTTATCAGAATTGATGTACCTTGAAACTTAGTTGGATTCCCATAGATAAGGGTGGCCTCCGCCCCTGTATCTACAAGTGCCTTCACACTAGTTGTAGATCCATTCTTCCAAAATATTTTAATTGGTACATGTGGTCTAATATCTTTTCTTATAGTGGCACTAATCGATACAGAGGTTTGGCCTTCCCCTCAATCACATAAGTCAGCAAGAAGAGGATCCAAGGGAGGAGGTGGTGCACTAGGTGCAGTAGGCACTGGGTTGGAAGCATTCTCTATACTGTCCCTTCTATTCACTTGTTTTACATTCAGCCCTTTTTCTTTATATAGTTTCCATAATTCTCTAGTGTCAACTCCATCAATCTGGTCTTTAGGTACTCCTGCCTGGAGTAGGGCCAAAAACATATCACCTCGAGTCATTTTATCCTTTTTAAAGAATGTTTCTCTTTTTTCCCTTCTTGGAGAGTTTTCAGTTGTCTGCCAGTCTCCCAAGTCTGCTAGCTGCATAATCTTATCTGCAAGTGTTGATATAGGGCTTTTAGTTTCATTCATGAGAAGGGTTGTAATTATTTGTTTGTATGCCGGAGGTGCAGTTTTTATCAACTTGTTTCGCACCTGGACACTTAAAGTCATTTCATTTAAAGCTTCACCACACCCCAGAAACACAGCCCGTTTCATGGTTTCTTCTCTCATCTTTTGGACACAATCTTTTAAAGTATACCATGGTCTATTAGTGTCTGGCCACATATCATCCGTGGGGTATTTATCTTGAGCTCCTTTTACTGCAAGAGCCAATAAAGTTGTACCATCAGTGTCTTGTCCACGATCATTTGGGGGGTGAGCATTCATGCTCCAATCTCTGAAAGCTCCCCGTATTACTGGATCATTGGACAAAATTACAAATTTAAAAGCATCTCCTGCATCCAGATTAATTCCTGTAGCGCCCATATCATATAGGCGAACAAGCCAGGTTATAATGGCTTCTCCAGGCTTTTGTGTAGCCCGGGCTAAAATATCAGAAATTTCTTGTTGGTTAAAATCCTCAATCACATCTTTCCTTACAGGATGATTACCATCCATTTCCATCCGCCGACGGCGAAGAGGACGTGCCTCTGTGCGTTTGGGCAGTTTTTCCTCTTCCTCATAATCAGTTTCAGAATCATCATCCCAGATATCACCATCCCATGTGTCCGGGTCCCACTTAGGACTGGCCGATGCTATGGCCATATGAACTTTTCGTTCATTTACCTTTCCTCTCCTCTTTCTATATTTATATTTGGCAACTCTTACAGCAGCCTTTTCTGCTATAGCTTGGTAGTTACGAGCCTGATCTCCCAGTGCAAGATATTGAGATTGAATCATAGCCAAACGAGACTGCAAATCTAAATTTTCTTTTTCTGAGAGTGCCTTCTCTGTCTGTATCTTATCCCTATCTTCTATAGCCCGGCGATAAGCAGTCAACAAACACCAACCTCGCCGTGCCAAAAAAGAAACATCATCTTTCGCTTTCCTTTCCACCGTCTGCAAAGCTTTGGTCACATGCAACGGTTCAAATCGTCGCAGGCGAGCATCCCAAGCTTCACATAGCCCTGACCTACGAGCCCACTCCCCAGCCAGAGTGCAAAAGGGAGGGTCCTCCCATCCTGGAATTTCTTCCACCTTGGCTTCAGTTACCTTTCGTTTGAATAGGAAAGGCATCTCCTTAATCGAATCCTGCTCACAGCGCCAATTATGTTATGAGAGGTTCGGGGATTCGATCGGAGACGTAAAAGACACTTTCCACTCCAAGCAAATGGACTGAAGGTATATTTTATTATATAGAGGATAGTAAAGGTGACAGTCTGCAAACAGATCCAAATAGGTCAAATATTAAGAGGGAAAAAACATCAGCCCGACTGGAAAGGGAAAACACCCACATCGGCTGAAGAGAAATGACACAAATCAACCAGAAAGAGAAACACCAGGTTGACCGAAAAGAGAACACATCAAATCAATTACATCATATCAAATCAATTACTTCATATCAAATCAATTACTTCACATCAAATCAGTTACTCACAACATCCACGCCCCACTGCCGGGAGAGCCCTGTCAATCGACGCGGCTGGGCAAGGATCACACGTCCTGGGCAAGGTGTCCCTTCCACAGGTGGAACTCTCACTACGGCTCAGTTTCCAGCAGTTTTTATACCATCAGTAATTTTCAGAGTAAGCAATTACAGAGTTTGCAGAGCAAGCATTTAGTGTTCCCATGCACAAAATGGTTATCAGTGGCGTACGTGCACTGAGCCCCCTGGCTAACGTCCCAGCCCAGTAGTTGTGTACGTGCATTGTTCTCTTTGGTTATCGTCCCAGCCCGGCATAGATGGCCAGTCCATCCCGTGCTACGACGCTCCAAGAGCCTTGAAATGTTACAACCTGCAACTCCCTCCGTGAGAGAAGGGCCAGTTCCCACCACGCAGAAAGCAGCTTTTATATTTCTTTTTGTGCTGGTGGCTGTAGGTCAATGGAGCGGCCAAACATGGCTGTACTCATGTCAAGACACAGGTCCTTCAGTTTTTTTGCGGGATGGAGGGTAGGGCCCTCCGTAAAGAACAAAAAAGTTCCAGTAGACGTTCAAGGCCCTTCTTTACTGAAGCAATTTATTCCATTTGCACTGAGAATGATTGTTAAAAGAAAATTTGGTATTTTCCCACACCACTTGTCCCCTACACCCATCAGTAGGGCTTTCATTTCTCAGTCCTTGCAGGCCCACCCTTCACAAGCTATTATCTGCTTGACAATCGACTGAGACCCCTTGTCTTTCTTCCTCTCTCAATTAAGCTCTAAGGACTGAGGTTCCCATCTGCCCCGGAGCAAACAAATCTTTTGTTGTACCTGTTTCCCAGAAGCTGGAGAGCTTTTTTCCTTTCTCCAACCTCTATAGTTCTCTTTTCAAAACACTTGATCCTCTTAGTGATTTTTTTTCCTCCCAAAAGCCCCAGTACATAGTTGTATATCCTAGTTGTAGGTCCTTCTATTTCTTTTATGTGGGATGCCGCCTCAGCATGGCTTGATGAGTGGTGAATAGGTCTGCACCCGGGATCCAAACCGGCAAACCCCTGGCCACCAAAGCAGAATATGTGGACTTAACCGCTGCTCCACTGGGCCGGCTCCCCCACTTTTTTTTGTGTGTATGTGAGGAAGATTAGCCCTGAGCTAACATCTGTCACCCATCCTCCTCTTTTTGCTGAGGAGAATTGGCCCTGGCCTAATCCCGTGCCCATCTTCCTCTACTTTATATGTGGGATGCTGCCACAGCATGGCTTGATAAGTGGTGTGTAGGTCTGTGCCAGGGATCCAGGCCTGTGAACCCCAGGCTGCTGAAGCAGAGCGTGCAAACCTAACCACTATGCCACCGAGCCGGCCCCTCTCTTAGTGGTTTTGTACTGCAGATGGCAAATTAAATTGGTTTCCCAAACTAGGGCCAAGCCTTCTCTCCAAAACCCACTGCCTTTACCCTGCCTCCACCCATCCCTGAACTAGGAAAGAAAAAAATCGCACACACATTTTCCTAAGTTGTTATTTTTCTCTTTCTAAGCAGTCTTATCTTAACATGAATGTGGCAAAGTTGCTAGGGAGAAATGGTAGGGTGTATTTCCACTGGGAGGTTTCTCTCGCCACAGTGGGTAGGGCTGACATGGCCATCTTAGATAATGGCGTCTGGAGTTGAGCATTAACCAGCACGGCGCCTTCCTTTCCCATGGGAAGACAGAGGAAGCAGGAGATGCCAAAGCCTCAGGTTCCAGCTGAGCAAGGAGCCAACAGAAGGGGGATGGTTCCCCGTTCACAGATCCCCGTAGGTTTTGAAGGTGAGAGAAAAGAGAAAGTGAGGAAAAAAGAGGGCAGAAAAGGAGGAATAAGAAAGTGGAAGGTAAGAGGGGTATTTGCAAGTAGAAATAAAGCTATGAAAACAATAATAGAAACTCTGATTATTTTATTGAAACATATTTATACTTTTATGCTATTATATAAACTTATACAAAATTATATTCCAATATATAAAATATAAATATATGTGGTAGTTTTATTATTGTAAAAATATCACATTTGTTGTTAAAACTTCAAATAGTACTGAAGAGTTTAAAGTAAAAAGTACAGGCTAGAGTCCTTCCCCCTTCCTCTCAAAGCCCTTCCCCTCCGCAAGGCCATCGATGGTGACAGTTACTCGTGTGTCCTTGCAGACTTGTCCTGGGCAGAGGTAAACATATGTGTGCTTTCTGTAGGCACAGATGAGGTCATACCATGCATGCTGGCCCATTCCTTGTCCTTGTTTTCTTAAATTTAACAATAAGTCGCTGAAGTTTTCCCATTTCTACTCACAGCGATCTACTTCATTCTTCTTAACAGCTGCCTAGCATCCCATTGTGTTGATGCCCTGCAGCAGGTGGACCCCAGCCCCTGTGGATGAACATTTATGTCAGATAGAAAGCCCGGCACAGGACTGTCCAATAGAAATAGAATGTGAACCACAACTGCGAGGCACCTGTGGAATTTTGAATTTTCTAGTAGTAGCCACATTTCCCCCTACTGATTTGCAATGCTACCTTTGTTATACTCCAAATGCCATATATACATGAGTTTGTTTTGGGCTATTTTATTTCATTCACCAATTTGCCAATTTCTACACCAGTATTCCCCATTTCCTGTAGCCACATTAAGAAAGTAAAAACAGGGGCCAGCCCCGTGGCTTAGCAGTTAAGTGCGTGCGCTCTGCTGCTGGCGGCCTGGGTTCGGATCCCGGGCGCGCACCAACACACTGCTTCTCCAGCCATGCTGAGGCCAGGTCCCACATACAGCAACTAGAAGGATGTGCAGCTATGAAATACAACTATCTACTGGGGCTTTGGGGGGAAAATAAATAAAATCTTAAAAAAAAAAAAAAAAGAAAGTAAAAACAAAGAGATGAAATTAATTTTAACAATATATTTTAGGGCCGGCCTCGTGGCTTAGCAGTTAAGTGCGCACGTTCCGCTGCTGGCGGCCCGGGTTCGGATCCCAGGCGCGCACCGACGTACCGCTTCTCCAGCCATGCTGGGGCAGCGTCCCACGTGCAGCAGCTAGAGGGATGTGCAGCTATGACGTGCAACTATCTACTGGGGCTTTGGGGGAAAAAATAAATAAATAAAATTAAAAAAAAAACAATATATTTTATTTAATCTATCAAAACTATTATTTCAACATGAAATCAATATTAAAAATTATGAATGAGACATTTTACATTCTTTGTTTCATATTGAGTCTTTAAAATCCAGTGTGCATTTTACACTTACAGCACATTTCAATTCAGACTAGCCAATTTCAAGTGCTCAAGAGCCACATGGGGCTGGTGGCTACTATATTGGGCAGTGGAGGTCTAGCAGGTAGAGGTCCCAAATGTCACCTTAAGCTGTGTGTCTGTGTGGTGGGCAAGAAGGGATTAGAAGGGCAGAAGTTGAGGACAAAAACCTCAACTTCACCACTCGGGGCAATTCCTGGGGCCTCTCAGGGCCTTGTTGTGTGGACCCCCATAAACTCACTGCATGGTGGCCTGGTGCAGGGAAGAACAGCCGGCCAGAGCACAAAAGGCCCTCCTCCTCGTGGACTCTAGCCCTGCTGGCCACAGAGCTAAGGAAAGGGCCCCGAGAGCTCAGGAGGTGATTATCTGGAGGCCTGTCACAGGTTCCCTTTTTTTTTTCCGCCTCCAGAGGTTCCTCTGTTCACAGCTTGTCATTGTACTTCTCATTGTACTCAAGACCCAATGCCCCGTTTCCTTTTTTCAAAAGCAGAGTGGTGTGGCAATGGGGTCTGAGGAAAGCCCTAGCACTGGGTTGGGGAGGGTATGGTGGGAGGAACCCACATTGTGGCTTATTCAACTGTGAGATCTTAACCCTGTGGCCCCAGAGTTGCTGTGGTCCCTGGCAGCAGTGGTGGCACAGCCTAGAGCCTGGAATGGTGAGCATGGGCACGGTTGCATACTGTGATGGGATTCACATTGGGGTTTGAGGTTGGGGGTTGATGCCTGGATAGGTGCTGGCAGTGTGAAAAGAGGCAGGTGGCTGCAGAGCACTGAGAGTGGGGAAGCCAGCTTTGGCCTGGCCTGAGCCAGGCCAGGTTCGGGAAGCATTTGGACTCCACAGTGGGCTTGAGGGCTCACCCTCTGAGTTGGCAGGAAGGTGAGAAATGTGATTGTCCCCTGCAGGGCAGCATGCTGTCCCTGGACAAAGGCATGCCCACTGCCTGACTGATTTCCAAACCAGCCCCACCCCAGCCTACCCTTCCCTTGCTGGCCAGCCACAAAAACCAATCCCATGGTGGTGCGCTGGGCCAAAGGCTCAAAGTGGACTCAGGTGCAGGAGAAAGGAATTGCTTCCTATGGCAGCCTGAGAGAGAACTCTTCTTCACAGGCCCTACCCCCAGTTTCCCAAGGCCTCGCGTAGGGGTGGAGCACCAGCATTCCTCTTTCACTCCTACTGCTGCCTCCTCCAGCCCTGTGGCCTAGAAAGTCTCAGTGGTATCTGACTCCTGAAGCACCAGGCAGAACCCAGCTGCTTTCTGCCTGGTTGCGTAAGCTGGAGCCTCCCGATAGGAAGGGCCTGGACCAGAGGAAAAGGACTAGAAAGACAGAACAGCTTCACACAAAATCCCATATGCACACGGTGGCCTCACCCTAACTTTCATTGCTCCAGCCCCCTCCCCCAGCTGGTCAAAGAGTGGAAGCCCTGCTGATATGACTCTTCCCTAAATGTTGGTAGCTCAGCACCTAGTGCAGAGCCTCGCACATACATGGGAGCTACCCAGTAGAGTACTCTTAGATGGATGGATGGATGGACGGACGGATGGATGGATGGATGGATGGATGGATGGGTGGATGGGTGGATGGGTGGATGAGTGGATTAACATGCTCTGGATATTCATTGTCTTTGCTGTACTACTTGCTCCCAAAGCCCTAAAACTAAAATTTGTCACATCATCACTTTAGTGCCTTCTACTCCAGGGATCTAGGCTCCCACTAATCTCCACTAACTAAGAAAAGGTGATGATGGGCCAGCCCCGTGGCTTAGCGGTTAAGTGCACGCGCTCCACTGCTGGCAGCCCGGGTTCGGATCCCGGGCGCGCACCGACGTACCACTTCTCCGGCCATGCTGAGGCCGCGTCCCACATATAGCAACTAGAAGGATGTGCAGCTATGACATACAACTATCTACTGGGGCTTTAGGGGAAATAAATAAATAAATAAAATTATAAAAAAAAGAAAGAAAGAAAAGGTGATGAGTACAACCAGCCCAGGGATTCCTGAGGATAGGCTGGGAGAATGGTCTCATAGCCTTGCCTTTCCTCACATTATTGCTTTCAGGGTCTTCTGGGTTGAATCATCCTGTCTTGAGAATCAAGAACATAGGGGTTGGGTTCAAGTTTCAATCCTACTATTTCCTGTCTATGTAACCTTAGTCAAAAATCATTTCTCTTCTCCCAGATTTAGTACTCTCCTCTGTAAAATGGAGCTAAAATACCTATCTGGGATTGTGGTAAGGAATAAATGAGAAAATGTAGCAGGTTGAACCCTACGAAATTGCCCCAAAACAGTTGAAAACCAGCAATTTTGTATGGTTCAAGCTAATATATAAAGTGCTTTATAAGATATGAAGCACTATAATGAGTAGCCCTATATAAAGATTCGTTATTCTTAAGAGATAACATTTGAAAGTCAGAAGATTATTTTTGCAATAAGTGACTAATTCCTTTCATCAGAATACAGGTCAAACTAACAGAAGCAGCCAGTCCTCCACCAGTCACAGCAGCAGGCATTTCCAGGAGCTGTTTGGCCTGGGAAATGGGGACCATGTATTTTTAGGAGACTAGACTGGCTCATGGAAAGCAAAGAAGGTGAGAAGCAGGATGACTCGCAGCTCCTACCTGGAAATGCTTTACCCACAAGAGCACAGTAGGAGTTGGCACCATCTCCTCACCCAGGTGGGAGTGTCCACTTCCCAGCTTAAGTTCCAAGGCAGAAATGGCCTAGGACCGGCCTTCCTTCCCAGGGGCAGAGCCACCAGGGCCCAGGCCACCAGGCACTTGGAGGAAACTGGAAGCAGGTGCCTGCCAGCTTTTTTCTCCCTAGTGGCAGCTCTCAAGTCCAGCTCCTCTTGACCCAGCAAAAACCCAGGCCCGACGGAGCTCTAATTTGGAACCGATAGCCACGGTGGCCCCAGTGGGGGGACCCTTCTCACCATCCTTTATATCTGCTACTCAATCCCAACCCTAGCTGTAAAGGGCACTGGGATTTCAGGTCAGAGGGGAATGGGAGGAGTCAAGAGAAATGCCCATGGACTGGCCATGCCTCAGAGCTGGCACCCCAGGCCAACAACAACCACTGGGGCACTAAGCAGACATTTATAGAGTACCTACTCAGTGTTTCCCACCAAGAGCATGATTGTCATTTTGGGTAGGACAATTCTTCATTGCACAGGACTGTCCCATGCACTGCAGGACATTTAGCATCTGGCAGCAAGATAAGGGTAGGGTGCACCCTGTGAGCCTGAAAGCCAGATGAGTCCAAGCTGCCAAGGCTCAGAAGAAGGGCCCAGGCAGAGTGGTGGCCTCTCCACAGCTGCAAATGGCATCCTGGAGGTGAATTCTTCAACTAGGCGCTCCAGAACTATGTGTTGGCTGTGAGCTACCCCATGAGTCTGGTGCCTAGGTAATCCTCACATGCGGAGACATGTAAAGTCACTCAGACAGGGCCTGGGATCTCAGGGGAGAAAAGCCAGGGAAGCCATTCCCCAGGAACTGCCAAAATGGGGTTTTTGCCTCTGGGGAGCATGAGCTGCTCTGCTCAGGGCCCCCAGGCCTGGCCAGCCTGTGCCAGAGAGTCTGCATGGAGAGTGGAGCCAACTTGGCCCAGTGCCCAAGTGCCAGTTTCCCAGCGTCAACCATGGCAGTGGGATGCATGAAATTTGTTCAGAGAAGGGCGAATCTCCAACTTAAACGACAGTATAGACTCCCCATAGCACAGAGACACTTGATCAGGAATCCGTGTACTTGGATGGGAAAAAAATTACAACTTTATCTTTGCTGACGTCTAACTGAAATTTCACCTTTCCTTCCATTATGAGGGCAGGCAGCACACTGCAGTAGTATTAGCAATACCTGTGACTTTGTCTCCAATAGGAAGCACAGCGATTTGTGCATCTCATTTCTGTTGCTGCAGATATCTTGAAACATCGTTACCCTCATGACTACTTCAAAAGTATGGTAGTTCCTGGTCCTGCCACTAGATCATGTTGCTTACTGTGCTAATAATGAAACATATATCACTATATCACAAATTTTAAAACATACATGTTAATAACTGTCTTTAAATATAATTGGCTTTCTTTGTAATCCTGTGTCTCTTATTTATGCTTATAAAAACATTTCAAAAAGGGGTCCATAGGTGTTATCAGGCTCCCAAAGGTATCAAAGCCATAAATATGTTAAGAACTCCTGGATGAGAGAGTTGGTGGGAGATCAGGCTGATGGGGGTCAGCAGGGAGGGCCTGGAATGCAAGGAGAGGCGGCACGGACTTGTGCTCTGTAGGCACCGAGGGGATGTTAAAGGTTTCTCAGCAGGAGGCTGCCCAAGATGATGCTGAGGTTTCCAGCCTGGGGTTCCAGAGATGGTGGTAGCATTAACAGAAATAGAGAAGTCGGGAGGAAAGGCTGATTAGGATAACGGGAGAGGGTTCTGTTTTAAATATATTAAATTTGAGACAAAAAAAATGGACATCCAGGTGAAGTTGTCCACCTGGCTCTGGGAAATGCAAGTGAGCAGACTGGGAGAGTGGCCATGGCAACAGGAGAGATTTGGGGGGTCATCTTTCGAGACGGTCGTGGAAGCATTTGGAGTAATTGCGGTCATCAAGGGAGAAAGGGCAGTGAGAGAAAAGAGGCCAAGGCAAGGGGCTGTCATAGGCTGTCTTCTCCAGGAGACAGATTCTGAGACGGAGATTTGCATGCAGGTTTGTTGGGGACTGCCTTCTAGAACAGTACCTGTGAGGGAGTAAGGGAAGCAGGATTGGTCAAAGGCAGGAGTTGTACATCAATATGGTCGCACCAAGACCTCAGCCGATCCCACGGGGAGCTCTGAGCTGGGATGGTCCTTCACATGGTCCCAACTGAGGCCGGGCGGCTGGGACTTTCTCACCCCACCACCCTGGCCCCCCATCTATTGACTAGTCTTTGGATGCAGGCTGCCCCCAGGAAAGGGGTGTTACCTTGGAGAGGGACTCAACTGTGAGCCATCAGCCAACATCCCCGACAGCTGGGGAAATCAGTGCCTTGGTCCTGAATGGGGGTCAGGCAGCTCAAGGTCTGCTGTCCTAGCCCTGCAGAAAATGCAACTGCCTACCCCCCTGCAGCCCACAGCCAGTTACAGGAGTCCCGGGGACAGGGAGCCAGGGCCTAAAAGGAATTTGAGTCCTTGATGCCTGTGACTCAGAGTCCTCAGTATCTCCTGCAACCTCTCCCATTTGTGGCTAAGCTGGGTGGGATGGAATGGGGGAAGGTTGGAGAGATCCGAGCCATTGCCATCCTCTGCGGCTTGTTTTTAAACGGTTACCAAACTAAGCACGCCAACCACTGCAGAGACAGGCTCTGTGGCCTCCATGTCCCTCCCTTCCTTCTGGGGCAACTCACATCTCAAGGAGGGATA
The DNA here is from genome assembly GCF_020826845.1 of Diceros bicornis minor. Classification (NCBI taxonomy): domain Eukaryota; kingdom Metazoa; phylum Chordata; class Mammalia; order Perissodactyla; family Rhinocerotidae; genus Diceros; species Diceros bicornis. Next base: position 65,136,601 of record NC_080781.1, read on the forward strand.
TCACTACAGTTGAGGTTATAGCCCTGCTCATAAGGCCTGCAGGCTTCCCAGGAAACCATACTGTTAGAGCTGCCAAGTAAAAGGAGGTTGGGCTTCATTTGGAAAGAGACACATGTAAAAACTTAACTTTTGATTTTGACTTTCATGTCCTTACACCAAAAAAACAAAGCAAATAGCAATTGAACTGACCAGGCATGAACTCTCCCCAAACTTTGAAATTTAGAGTAGCTGTGTTGGGCTGGCCCCGTGGCCTAGCGGTTAAGTGCGCGCGCTCTGCTGCTGGCGGCCCGGGTTCGGATCCTGGGCGCGCACAGACACGCCGCTTCTCCGGCCATGCTGAGGCCGTGTCCCACATACAACAACTAGAAGGATGTGCAGCTGTGACATACAACTATCTACTGGGGCTTTGGGGGGAAAAATAAAAATAAATAAAATCTTTAGAGTAGCTGTGGGAAATTTGAATCCAGAAAAATTCATTCATTCATTCATTCCACAAAAAAATAACAAGTTCTGAGTTTGCAAAATTATAGGCTGAAAGACCAAGTGCGGCCTGAAGGCCAGTTTGTTGTTGTTGTTGTTCTACACAGTTTTTAAAAATAAATTGTTAGTTGCCAATTCACTTTTTAAAAAATGGTTAAGATCTGACCGGAATGGATGCGTCAGCTAAAACTGAGAAGTGCTGCCCCCTTGTGGGTGGGCATGGAGCTCCCCAGTTCCCCTCAGGCCCCATTTAGCCTGCTCCGTAGTCCAGGCCCTGTCATGTCAGCATTTGTGTTCATGAGTGCTAGACTTGGCCAGGCTGGCTGCTGGGCTTCCATGGTGGACGGTGTTATGGCTCTACTCACAGGGCCGTCTCCTCTGCCCTCCTCTGCTCACCACCTAGTGTCGAACTCCAACCCACCAACAGAGACATTGCAGACTCATGTGCACCAACAGACAGAAAAGACAGAGTCCTGTGGTGCCTTGGAGGAAGGAGGCACAAGTGTGGTCAAGAGAAGTTGAGGGGCTGGCCCAGTGGTGCAATCGGTTAAGTGCGTGTGCTCTGCTGCGGCGGCCCGGGGTTCGCCGGTTCGGATCCCAGGCGCACACCAACGCACCGCTTGTCAAGCCATGCTGTGGTGGCATCCCATATAAAGTGGAGGAAGATGGGCATGGATGTTAGCCCAGGGCTAGTCTTCCTCAGCAAAAAGAGGAGGATTGGCGGATGTTAGCTCAGGGCTGATCTTCCTCACCAAAAAAAAGAGAGAGAGAGAAGTTGGGAAAACTTTACAGAAATTCTAGGAGGACAGCTAGACTTCTACTGAGTGAAAAAGAGGGCAAGGGTGGGAGAAAGAGGCATGTCGGCATAAAGAAATAGTAGGTGCCAGAGAATGGCCCTTCTAAAGGAAGTGACATGTGTGAAGGGGAGAGGGGTAGGGGGTGGAGGCCAGATTGGGGTGGCCTTGTCAGCCAGGCTGAGGAACTGACATTTATCCCTGAGGTTTTGAGGCAGAGGCATGAGCTATCTGTCTTGTGTGACTAGATGACTCTGGTGGCCCTGTGGAGGGCAAGAACCGAGGCAGGTTGGGTAGGTAGGAAGTTCTTGCAATTGTTTAGGTGAGAAGAAGTGGGGCTTTGATTGGGGAGGTGCCAATGAGTGGAGGAAGGAACGGATTTGAGAAGGGTGTAGGAGGTCAGACTGACAGGTCCTGGTGATTCTTCAAAGTAGGAGGGAGCAACCGGACACCGTGGCACACTGGTGAGCTCTGTGATTCTGGCCACAGCGTTAGCTGCCCTTTGTTCAGAGTTCTGCGACATTTGCAGCACTTCCCCATCCATTAACGCACTCCAATCTCAAAGCCAAAAACAGCCAACCTACTGTCTGTCCACAAGGCAACCGGCTCCTGAGGAGCTCGCTAGCTTCCCTCCTGACGCCCTGGCACGGTGCGCCCATCTTGCCCATAGCCAAAGGACAGCAAGTCTTCGAGCAGTACTTGCTACGTGCCCAGCAGAGGGCTTTTCCCATGGAGTACTCGCTGGGTCGTCAAACTGCCCTGGGAAGTAGCTACTGCTCCTACACCTTTTTACAAATGAGGATACTGAGGCTTGTTGAGGTGATGTGACTCTTCCAGGGCCACACAGCTAATAAGTGACAGAGCAAGGATTTGACCCCATGTGGTCTGCTCCAGAGCCTACACTCTGCTGCCCATGCAGGCCAGAAGAGTGGTCGCCAAGCACACAGACCTCGTGCAGACTGACACGAGCTGACTGCGCCAGTCTCGTAGCACGAGTGACTCCACACTGCGCCAGGGAGCATCCAGACTGGAGACTGCCAGGTCTTGGCTGGGCTTTCAGGTTCTGGGAACTTGGGGAGATGCAGGCATAGTGGGGAAGAGGTGAACACTGAGCCCAGGTGGCCAGCACTGCAGGCAATGAAGGAGAGCAGACAGGTCACACCGTACCCTGTCCCCGCCCCAAACCAGAAACCCTCCAATAGCTTTCTATTGCGCTTGCAACCAAACTCAAATTTCTGACTGTGACCTGCAAGACCGGGAAGTCATCTGGCTCCCCTCACCTCTCTGAAGTCTTTTCTTACCATGCTTCCCCTCTCTCACCACCCTCCAGGTCCACTGGCTCCTTTCAGTCATTCTTTCCCACTGCAGGGCCTTTGCATTTGCCCTTTGCATGATGCATGATTCCTTCTCATCATTCAGGTCTCCTCTGCTTCACTGCAAAGTCCATGACGGCAGGGACTGTGCCTGTCCTGGTCACCACTGTATCCCCCAATGCCTATGTGCCCAGTACACAGAAAAGACCCAGTAAGTATTTGTTGAATGAAAGAACTAATTTTGGGGGGCACCTACTGTGTGTCAGGTGCTTTGCAAATATTAATTCATTTAACCTTCAAAACATCCCTATGAGTTAGGTATGATTGTTATCCTCATTTTATAGATGAGGAGCATGAGGCACAGAGAGGTGAAGTGACTTGCCCAAGGTCACAGGGCTTAGGAAGAGACAGAGCAAGGATTTGGCTCCCGACTTGTGCTGGCTCCCCTACAACCCATTGCTCCAAAGTGTGCATTCAAACATGATCTTAATTGAGAAGGTCCAGGACTCTGTCCTTCCACATACTGTTTCAGATGGCTAACTTGGGCTTCCCCAGGAAGGAAGTGAAGCAATTTGGGTGGCCTCTCAGCTGGGGTTGTTAACTACCGTAGTTGTCCCACTTTTTCATTCTTGTTTATTAAAAACCCCACAGATTTAGAGAAGTACCTCAGAAAGCAAAGCAGAGCTCCTGCTCAGTGAGAGAGTCATCCCACCCCAGTTGGAGATGCAGCTGAAACCCACAGGACTGAGCATCCCCTGGAGGATGCCAGGAATGGAGAGGCAAAATGCCTCCCTCTGGCCCCGGTTTATTTTCTCCACCAACTTCTTGCTCCTCAGAGTATGATATAAGGACCAGCAACAACAGCAGCACCTGGAAGCTAGTTAGGAACAGAATCTCTGCCCATACCCCGCTCCCTACCTACTGATTCGAGCCTGCATTTTAACAAGATCCTTAGGAGATTCGTGTGCACAAAAAGTTTGAAAAGCACTGGCCTGGAGGGCAGCCTGAGAGTGACCTGGATCATCACCAGACTGGAGCTCCCTGAGGGCAGGGCTGTATCTTGTTGTTTCCCCAGGGCCCCTGCACGGTGCTGGGCACCTAGTGGGTCCTCAGTCATGTTGGTTGAATGAGTTAATTTGTGAAGAAATCAAGTCACACACAGCCAGCTTAGGCACAATTAGAATCATTTACTAGGCACATTGTGCAGCCCTGCCCCCTCCTGTCACCTGCTCCTGCAAGCTGTCCAATGCAGAGGCATGGGACTCCCCCATGGCCTGTGGTCCCGTGAGGGAGGCCCAGAAGCAGGGAGTTGGTCTATATAGGCCTTAAACTTTGGACAAGACGTTGAACATGCTTGTCCTCTCCCTGTTCCCTCCATCTTCCCACCCTGAAAACCCCAAGGAGGAACTTCTGAGGTGCCCATGCTCTACTTGTTGTTCTCTTCACTGAGGATGTGGTCTCCTCAGCACACGAGCCCATCACAATCCCCGTGCCACTTCTCAATGGCCCCTTGGAAATCCAAGTCCCTCCAAAGGTGCAGAAGATGCTGCCAGGTGCTGGCTGCCAAGCCCTCCTTGAGTGTGGAACCAAAATAAACCCCTGTTGATATGGAAATGGGTCGAATTATTTTAAGGAAAAAATTTGCTCCTTCATTAAGTCACGTTGTTATGGCAACCGGGATTAGGAAAGTAACTTGGCTGAGGAGGTTATGTGCAATGTTTTGGGACTGAGAGTTTTCAGAAGAGCAGGAAACAATTTGTGAGCTCATCTCCCTGTCCCCTGGCTCTGCCCAGAGACGGAGGGTGAGGCCCAACTGAGGATCGACCCATCCCACCTGGGGGGGCTTGTGCAAGCTGGCTGGGGGCCGCTCTCAGGGGACCTGCCTGTGGTGATGCAGGCTGAGGTCATAAAGGATATGTGGGAAAGGAAGCTAACTGGAAAGAGGACATCCTGACAGGAGGTCCAGCACTGTCTGCGTGTGCAAATGGACCGTCCATTCAGCTGCAGGAGGAGTGCCCCAGCTTCCCAGAATTAGAGGAAGACGGGACAGTTGAAGAAAAATAACAATGGCTACTCTTGATTGAGTCTTTACTGTGTGCCAGACACTGAGCTAAGTCCTTGACACATTCACATTCAATCCTCTCAACAACCCTGCCAGGCATTATTATTATCTAAATTTTGCAAATAGGGAGGCTGAGTCAGTAGAGTGACTTGTCCAAGGTCACATAGTAAGTGCAGAGCTGGGACTAGAACCTTAGGCTCCACTTGTGGCCTCTGCTGCAAAGTCAAGAGACTATTAAGTTGAAAGCTTATGCCATCATTCATACATTCATTCATTCAGTTAAAAATCCTGTATTGAGCACCTACTCTGTGCCAGGCCCTGAGGAGAGCATAGACATATTACACTTGCTTTTTGCCTTCAAGGAGTCCAAGGAGGAGTGAGGGAGAAACCTTGCGGTAAGGTGGATTCCAATACAGGCCGACCCAGGCAAGATTCAGGGCAGCAGGGGAGCCCGAGTGTCCCAGCAGAACAAGGGGCAGATCTGCCACTCCTCAGAGGGGCCCTGCTCTCCTTTCCTGATCCCTTCTTCCTTTCAGATATTCTGAAGGGCTCCTCAGATTCCGGAAACACTGACCTTTGGAGTAGGAAGCAGAGAGGTTGAGGGGCTCAAGACAACAGAGGAAAGGGATGGGAGCACCTGATCCTCCAAGGGTTAGGAAGGGAGGGCAGTCAGCGGAGCCACGCTGTGGAGTTTTCTGCTTCCGACCCTACAAATCTGGGAAATGCACCATGAACCTTGGCAGTTACTGAGTTTAGGAGGCTGCTGTGAGGTGTCTTAAGCCTACTAAAAAAAGCAGGCTCCATCCCGCTAAGCCAAGCCTTTGTGCAGCAACTTCTAGGCTTTTCTTAATACATAGCAAAATCTGTTGCTTCTTTTGAAATTGCCAGTTATTATTAAATGAATAGCGCTGAAGCCCTTTGCCCTCTTTTCTTTCTAGCCTCCCATAGGCTACTGTTGTGAGATTATCACCACCTTGTTGTGTGCTTGGTGTTATGCAGCTGTCAGCATTGGCTCACGCCCGGCTGAATAACAAGGGCCTAAGAAAGAGCCCGTCACCCACCCCAAGACAAAGCCTTCAGAGCCTGCCTGGAGGATCACCAACCCTGGAGCCAGCGGGGTGCACCCTTACCCCAGCACACCCCAGCAGTGCTCACCATGGGGCACAGAGGGGGTCCAGTCCATCTGCACTCAGGAGACACACACACACACCAAATCTGGTGCAGTTTTGAGTAGGAGAGTAAAATTTGCCATCAATTGAACGTCTCCATTCTCATTTAATCCTCACTGTAAGATAGATACTATTTTTCACATTTTATAGAAGATAAAATGGAGGCTTTCAGAGGCATAGTGACATGCCCACGGTCACACAGCTGAGAAGTCACAGAGCTGGGATTAAGAACCACAGAGGTTCTTATCCCTCACTGCTTACTGGGCCAGAAGAACCACCCAGAAAGCTGCCTTATTACTCTGTCTACTGCCTCAGCAGCCCCAAGCGCTATTTGTATTCAGCCCAGTGTTACCAAACCCACTGTCTGGAGTCCCTCAGGATATGTGATTGAGAAATCCTATCTGTTTCTGCAGGCTATGTGGAGAAATTAACGGTCAGGGAGCCCTGAATTTAAGTGGAGGGCTGTTGTTTACTAGCTGTGTGGCCTGGGCAATTTACGGAGACTTTTGGTCTCATTTTTAAAATGAAAGTTTGTTGTAGGGATTAGTGATAATGTATGTTCAGGGCTTACCTAATGCCTGATATAGAATAGAGACTCAATAAAGGTTTTTTTTTTTTTAAAGAATAACCTGGAGAGGTTTTTAAAACAGCCCCACTCCAGCACAAGTATATCAAAATCCCTAAGGGTGGAGCCCAGGTAATAGTATTTTTAAGCCCCTTAGGTGGTTCTAGGGTGCAGGCAGGGTTAAGAAGCCCTGTCCACCCTCAGACACATGCCCATCCTGGGGCCCTATTTGAGAGGAGGGGCAGACATGCTGGTAGAGGAAATGGCATTGTATACTCAAGCATACTGCGGTCATTCCCTGGGCACGTCCCTGAGCAGGCTGTGGGGTTCCAGGAATGGTGCCCAGGGCCCCTCCCCCAAGGAGCTCCCAACCAGTGGAAAAGGCAGAAGTCACCAGGCAACCATTGCCCACTGCGGCCAGGGCTGCAGCCGGGTAGCAGATCGGGTAGCAGCTGACAGCGATGGCAAGCTCCAATGACAGCTACATTAAAGAATGGCAGCAGCACAGAAGTACTTTCAAGGTAACATTTTAGCCACAGAGAGGGGCTGCACTGACCCTCCGCACACTCACACTCAGTCCTCCCCAGAATTGGGAACAGATATTTGCAAAGACAGCTGGCTGAAGTGTGATTCACTCTTTTATTCATTCAACATGTGTTTACTGAGCACCTACCATGTGCCAGGCACTGTGGATATGCTGGTGACCAAGAAAGACAAAGTCCCTGGCCTCAGGGAGTTTACTATCCAGTGTAGGGCAAACAGACAGTAAACAATGAAATCAATAAACCAGAAAAGTGTCAAATGGTGGTAAGCGCTATGAAGAAAAGCAAGCAAAGGGATGTGGCTGAGTGACTAGGATCTGGGCACTATCGGATTGCAGGATCAGAGAAGGTCTACTTGAGGAGGTGATATTTGAGCAGAGACCCAAATTAAAGAAGGAAACAAACCATGTGACTATCTGGTGGAAGAGTGTTCCAGGCAGAGGGAACAGCCAGTGCAAAGGCCTTGAGGTGGAAATGGGCTTGGGCATGTTTGAGAAGCAGCAAGAAGGCCACAGTGACCAGAGAAGAGCAAGCAAGGAGAGTGACAGGTGATGAGACCAGACAGGGGGCCAGAGGCCAGATCATGGTAAGGACCTTGCATTTTAGTCTAGTGTGACAAGAAGCAATGGGCAGATGTGCTGGGGAGCAATAGGGTATGATTTACTTTTTTCTTTAATAACAGCTTTATTGAGATATAATTCACATGCCATACAATTCAATTTAAAGCATACAATTCAATGGTTCTTAGTATATTCCCAGATATGTGCAACCATCACCACTATCTAATTCCAGAATGTTTGCATTATCCCAAAAAGGAAACTCTTTACCCATTAGCAATCGCTTTCCACTTCCACCAACCCCCACCCCCAGCCACTGGTAACCACTAATCTACTTTCTGTCTCTATGGATTTGCCTGTTCTGAACATGTCTTATGAATGAAATCATACAATGTGTGGCCTTTTGTGACTGGCTTATTTTACTTAGCATAATGTTTTCAAGGTTCATCTATATTATAACATGTAACAGAGCTTCATTCCTTTTTATTGCCTAACAGCATTCCATTGTGCGTATATACCACATTTTGTTTATCTATTCATCTGTTGTTGGACATTTGGGTTGTTTCCACCTTTTAGCTATTATGCATAATATTGCTATAAGCATTCGTGTACAAGTTTTTATGTGGACATATGTTATCAGTTTTCTTAGGTAGATAACTATGAGTGGAATTGCTGGGTCATGTGGCAACTCTACGTTTTATCATTTGAGGAACTGCAACCTGTTTTCCATAGTGGCTGCACTATTTTACATTCCGTCCCGCAGTATATGAGGGTTCCAATTCCTCGTGTCCTCGCCAACTCTCATTATGATCTGATTCTAGTCATCCACGTGAGTGTGAAGTGGGGTCTCATTGTGGTTTTGGTTTGCATTTCCCTGATGACTAAACATGTCAAGCATCTTTTCATGTGCTTATTGGCCATTTGCATATGTTCTTTGGAGAAATGTCTATTCAGATCCTTAGCCCATTTTTGAATTGAGTTATTTTGTTTTTTTATTACTGAGTTATAAGAGGTCTTAATATATTCTAGTTCCTTATCTGGTATATGATTGGCAAATATTTTCTCCAGTTCTGTAGATTGCCTTTTCACTTGCTTGATGGTGTCCTTTGAAGCACAAAAGTTTTTAATTTTAATGAAGCCCAATTTATCTATTTCTTTTTTTTGTTGCTTGTGCTTTCAGTGTCATATCTAAGAAGGCATCGCCTCCTCCCTGACTTTTGAGAATGATTCCTCTTGCCATTGTGCTGGGAACAGACTGGGCTGGAAGGCAGGGCTGTAAAGTACCGAGCCAGAGGAGGGGTGACAGTGGCAGTGAAGGGGGCTCTGGGCAAAGCCTGCTGACTCCACTGATCACCAAATGCAGAACCTTGGCCTCCTGACTGAGGGCTGGAGTCTGAACCCTACAAAGTGGCCTGGACCCAGGCACAAACACTGACATACTGTCCTCATTTTCTTGCATTTCTTTTATGCAAATCCCATTTCTCACTCCTCTCCTGGTTTGAACCTAGTTGGGCAACTCGGACATCTGGAAAGACAGGCTCAGGACCAGGTCAGGAGGTGATCTGGTGGCTGCGGAGGAGACCCTGTCACGCTAACTCAATGTGGGACGTGAGAAGAAGCCCTTTCTCTTTCTGGGCTTCAGTTTCCACATCTCTGTTATGTGAAGGGGCTGGGCTGGGGTCTCTGGCTGCCCACAGGCTTCTAGGTCTTCACTTCCCCATTCTCACAGGGTGGCTGAACATTGCTGGAGAAAATTTTTATTGCGGGAGTGAGAGAGAGAGTTTAAGCAAACCTCAAAGCAATATTTACAGTATGATCCCATGTTTTTTTGGCACATGAAAATTTCCAGAAAGATATACCCAAAGTATCAGCAGGATTGTCTCTGGTATATAGGATTATGTGTGTTATTTTCCTCTTTCAGTTGTTTGTATGTTTTGATTTTTCACTGTGATAAACATGTTTTGCTTTTGTAATATGAAAAAAAGAAAGGCATAAGAGAAAGAAATTAAAGTTGACAATATTTTTTAAAAAGAGAGATTGCTGAGAAGCCATTGGCAGAAAAAGGGAGCAGGAAAGGTAGCAGCTGCCACATCTCCTCTGGAGCCGATAGGAACGCGCATCGATGCACCGTTCAAACCACAAAGTGCCCTCTCTGCCAGGGGAGGTTGGGTGTTCCGGAAAGTGGACTCTTGGACAGAGATTAGTGTTGTTGTTAGTGCCGACAAGTCGATTCCGACTCCCGGTGACCCTGTCTACAGCAGAACAAACCCTGCTCAGTCTTTTCGCGCCATCCTCTCACCTTCTGGTGCTGTATGAGACAATGCTCCGCTGCTATTCACAGGGTTTTCATGGCCAATATATTCGGATGTGGGTGGCCAGATCCTTCTTCCTAGTCTGTCTAGTCTGGGAGCTCCGCTGAAACCTGTCCACCCCATGGGCAACCCTGCTGGTATTTGAAATACTGGGGGCATAGCTTTCAGCATCACAGCAACACGCAGCCACCACGGTATGCAGGTTAGTGTGAAGGAAGTTTATTAGGGAGGCTCTTGGGATCAACAGCTGTGAAAAGTGGGTAAGGAAACAGGATTGTGCAGAGGGGATAACGTAAACTGCACCGCAGTCCCGACAAAGGCCTCAGTCAATCCAAGTGGAAGGCTCTGGCACTGAGATGGCCCCTCAGAGTTGTCCTGAGTTGGGAAGAAGGAGCCGCCCCAGGAAGGAGGTGTGACATTGGACAAGGCAATTCCCAAGAGAGCTGACAGCAAAATGCTGCCTTATGGCAGCCCTGCCAACACTTAGGAGAGTAAGTTGTTTGTCCCTGAGGTGGGATCTGAGCAGCACATCACAGGGTCCACTATAAGGGGGCTCTCTGACAGAGGCAACTTCCATGAAGGGCAAGACTGTAGGCAAATATTAGGGGGATTTTCGAAGAGGAAAAACACATTTTTGAACTCAGAGACCTGGCTTCCTCCACCATTCTGAGCTCTGATTTCCATTCCTGATTTATCTCCTCAGGCAGTGACCTTTGAGGGCCATAGATGGGCCAGCCTCTGTTTTAGGCGCTTCCCAGGATCCAAAACACTGCTCCAGGCTTTGTCTCTTAGGATCCTTCCACTGCTCTGGAATGCAGACAGGGTGGAAGTATTATCTGCCCCATTATATCAGTAAGGAAGCTGGGTTCAGAGCGGAGACACAGCTAGGTTGTGATGAGGCAGTCTCAGAGCCAGCTCTGTCCAACTCCAGGTCCCACCCTCTTTCCCTGGTGACACAGCTGCCCAAACTTTCAAGTGATTTGTTTCGTGGTCAAATGGACAGATCTGTTCCTCCTCATGAATGCCGAACCAGGTTGTTTCTCACACCCACCAATCAGTTTTCAGACAAGCCAGCCTCAATCCTGCAAATCACAAAGTGAAATTTGACTTAGTTGATGCAACACAAGATGGCCCTTACTCTCCTGGAGAGCTGCTCTCTTGGAGAGCAGAGCTTGCTTGCACCAAGGACAAGCCTGAGCCTCCCCAGTTTGGGGGGACATGGGAGGCTGCAGGCAGTCTGGCTGAGTTAATCTTGAGTTAATCTTATTAACCTGCGAGATCAATTGGCTGCAGGCGCCAGGCAAGTGACAGCACAGGCATTAATTCAGCAGTGGCCTGGGCAGCCTGACAGTTAGAGACTGATTTATCAGTCCTTTTATGGATGGGATTGCATTTGGCTAATTGAGTCTGAGACTGACATGAATAAGCCCTCTCTTCAGGCAACTTCGTTGTGATGTGGCGCTCCTCGGTGGATGTCCTGCCAGTGCAGAGGGAAGGGTGAGGGAAGAAGAAGAGGAGGCAGGGGACAAATGATGCCCCCTTCCTGACCGCTGTAAGGACTGGGTTAGGGGTCCAGGTATCTCTAACTTGTGTGCTGCTGTCGGGCAGCACTGCAGTGTAGGGCAGTGGTTCCTGAATGTGATCCTTGCGCCAGCAGCATTAGCATCCCTTGTGAACATGTGAGAAATGCAGAATCTTGGACTCTACCCCAGACCTACTTGATTAGAAACTCTGGGAGCAGGGCCCAGCAGTCTTGTGTTTTAACAGGACTTTCAGGGAATTCTGATGTTCACTAAAGTTTGAGACCCACTGGAGCAGTTATGAGTACCAACTCTGGGACCAGGCAGCCTGGGTTATTACCTATATGACTTTGGACAAGCCATCTAACCTCTCAATGTCTCAGTTTCTTCATCTGTAAAATGGGGGAAATAATAGTACCTGCCTCACAGAGTTGTTGTGAAGGTTAAATTTGCAAAGGGTCTAGAGCCATGTCTGGGACATGGTTAAGGGCTATGTATATAAGTGTTAACAACTGTTATTGTTGGAAATGATGGAGCCTAGGACTTCTGTCTGCTCCCTCAGCGTGACAGTAATTCTAAGTAAAAAACTGGATCATAAAATTCCTATGATTTGATAAGTAAAAAGTATGATGCAAAATTGTGTCTTTAGGGGCCGGCCCCGTGGCATAGTGGTTAAGTGCGTGCGCTCCACTGCTGGTGGCCCGGGTTTGGATCCCGGGCGCGCACCAAGGCACCGCTTGTCAGGCCATGCTGTGGCGGCGTCTCATATAAAGTGGAGGAAGATGAGCACGGATATTAGCTCAGGGCCAGTCTTCCTCAGCAAAAAGAGGAGGATTAGCATGGATGTTAGCTCAGGGCTGACCTTCCTCACACACACACAAAAAAATTGTATCTTTACTGTGATTACACTTTGTAAAAATATGGATGCATAGGGACAAGATAAAATTATGAGTGATTTCTTTCTCTAATCACAAACTTTTGAAATATGATTAAATATATCTTTGAAATTAAAATATTAAATAAATTCAATTGGATAAGAGAAAGGTATTGGATCATAGAAAACCAATGGGCAGAGCTGAAGTAAAGACTGCTCTAGAGGACTCCAGATATAGGACTGCCATATGTGGGCCCCATCTCCACTCGGGGACAGGAGGGCAGTTCTGGGCTCATCAGGTCACATCGGAGCAAAGCAGAGGTCCCTCAGCGATAGAAGGGAAGAGATGTGAGCCAGAGTCTGGTCCAACTGAGGAACCTCAATAACAGTACTGAGGCTGGCCAGCGCCAGTGAGGACAACTGGGAGGGCGGCCTGAGGGCTGGGCAATGGACTCATCCTCAGGAAGGGAGAAAGAGTCCAGCTGAGAATCAGTATGGTCTTGGAAGCTGTGAGACCTTGCTGATTGCTGTGGAAAAGTCTGAACATTTGGTGAGAGCTTCAACTAGATCTCCATCTGTAAAGGAACAAGTACAGCTAGCCAGCAGGATCTATATCTCCATCTTGCCACATACATATCTCTAGATGCCAGCGTACTCCTGACTGGGCTGTAAAATCCTGGCATGGGGCTAGGATAGCCGACTTTGAGATCAAGATCCAGGTCAGATTATTGGGGTGGGTGAGTGGTAAGCTTGAAACTCCAACCATGTGTGCCCCTCTCAGCCCCACTTTCCTCTTTTAAACTCTGGTACTACCTGGAACAAAGACACTCCAGTAAGAGTTTACTAAGATCTGAGTATAGTGCTTGTCTCTACAGAGTATTTCTTTGCACCTCAGTAACCGGTTTACTTTTAAATGGTAGCATACTTGTTGATACATGGTCACTATGGAACCTACTAAGATGCACTAGAATTTCTGCAGTTTATCACACAGCTATCCTGATCTCATTTTGTGGCCTTTGTTTTGATGCTTAAGTATGATATTGTGGTATGTTTCTGACTTACCAAGATTCTTTTTTTTTTATAACAGCTTTATTGAGACATAATGCATGCATATATCATACAATTCACCCATTTAAAGTGTACAAGTCCGTGGGTTTTAGTATATTTAAAGAGTTATACAGATAAAAATTGGACTATTGGTGGGGCCAGCCTGGTGGCGTAGTGGTTAAGTTCCCATGCTCCGCTTGGGTGGCCTGGGGTTCTCAGGTTTGGACCCCCGGCACAGACCTATGCACCGCTTATCAAGCCATGCTGTGGCAGCATCCCATATATAAAGTAGAGAAAGATGGGCACGGATGTTAGCCTAGGGCCAATCTTCCTCAGCAAAAAGAGGAGGATTGGCAACAGATGTTAGCTCGGGGCTAATCTTCCTCACCAAAAAAAAAAAAAAAGACTATTGATGTTGAACACGATGCAGTCTATACAGACACTGATAAACAATAGTGTACACCTGAAATTATGCAATGTTATAAGCCATTATGACCTCAATAAAATAATTGGAAAAAAAAGAGTTGTGCAGCCATCCCCACAATTTTAGAACATTTTAACACCCCAGAAAGAAACTCTATACCCTATTTCGCCCCAGCTCCCTCCCCAGCCCTGGGCAACCACTAATCTACTTTCTGTCTCTATGGATTTGCCTATTCTGGACATGTCATATAAATGGAATCATTCAATATATGGCCTTTTATGACCAGCTTCTTTCATGTGGCATGTTTTCAAGGTTCATCCATGTTGTAGCATGTATCAGTACTTCATTTCTTTTTATGGCTGGATAACATTGCATGGTATGGCTATACCACATTTTGTTTATTTACCCATTCACCAGCTGATGCACATTCGGGTTTCTTCCACTTTTTGGCTATTGTAAACAATGCGGCTATGAACATCTACGTACAAGTTTTTGTGTGGACTTATGTTTTCATTTCTCTTGGGTATATACCTAGGAGTGGAAGTGCTAGGTCTTATGATAACTCCATATTTAACATTTTGAGGAACTGACCATTTTCCAAAGTTGCTGCACCATATTATATTCCCACAGCAATGTGTGAGGGTACCAGTTTCTCCACATCCTCATCAACATTTGTTTGACTTTTGATTATAGCCATCCTAGTGGGTGTGAAGTGGGTCTCATTGTCGTTTTTATTTCCATTTCCCTACTGACTAATGATGTTGATGATCTTTTTATGTGCTCATTGGCCATTTGTATATCTTGTTTGGAGAAATGTCTATTCAGATCTTTGCCCATTTTTGAATTGGGTTGTCTTTTTATTATTGATTTGTAAGAGATGTTTGTATATTCTGCATACAAGTCTCTTATCAGAAACGATTCGCAAATATTTTCTGGCATTCTGTAGGCTGTCTTTTCACTTTCTTGATGCATTATTTGTAACACAAAAGTTTTTAATTTTGGTGAACTTCAATTTATCTGTGTTTTTCTTTTGTTGCTTGTTCTACTAGTACCATATTTAAGAAACCATTGCAGGGCTGGCTCCGTGGCTTAGCGGTTAAGTGCGCGCGCTCTGATGCTGGCGGCCCGGGTTCGGATCCCGGGCACGCCCCAAGGCACCACTTCTCCGTCCAACGCGAGGCCGAGTCCCACGTACAGCAACTAGAAGGATGTGAACCTATGACATACAACTATCTACTGGGGCTTTGGGGGGAAAAAAATGAATAAATAAAATCTTAAAAAAAAAAAAGAAACCATTGCCTGTCTAATCCAAGGTAAGAAACCATTGCCTGTCTAATCCAAGGTCTCGAAGATTTACACCTTTATTTCCTTCTAGGTTTTATAGTTTTAGCTGTAGCAGATCCATTTTGAGTTTAATTTTGTGTGAGTGTGAGAATGAATTCCAACATCATTCTTTTCCATGTGGAAATCCAGTTGTCCCAGCACCACTTGTTGAAAAGACTGTTCTTTCCCCGTTGAATGGACTTGGCACCCTCCTCAAAAATCAATTGGCCACAGATGTATGAGTTTATTTCTGGACTCTCAATTCTGTTGCATTGATCTATATGTCTGTCCTTATGCCAGCACCATACTGTTTTGGTTACCGTAGCTTTGTATAAAGTTTTGAAATTGGGAAGTGTGAGTCCTCCAACTTTGTTCTTTTTCAAGATTGTTTTGGACATTCTGGACGCCTTGAATTTCCATGTGAATTTTAGGATCAGTTTATCAATTTCTACAAAGAATCCAGCTGGGCTTCTCATAGGGATTGTGTTGAATCTGTATCATTTTCGGGACTATTGCTGTCTTGACAATATTAAGTATTTTGATCCATGAGCATGGGATGTGTTTCCATTTGTTTCAATCTTCTTTAATTTCTTTCAATGTTTTGTAAGTTTTCAGTGTACAAGTCTTGTACCACTTTTGTTTAACTTATTCTAAGTATTTTATTCTTTTGATGATATTGTAAAGGGAATTTTCTTAATTTTATTTCAGATTATTTGTTGCAAGTATATAGCAATACAATTTTTATATTGATTTCATATGTTGCAACTTTGTTGAACTCATTTATTAATTCTAATAGTTTTTTAGCAGATTCCTTAGGATTTCTATATACAAGATCATGTCATCTGCAAATATAGTTGACTTTTTCCTTTCTAATCTTCCCAATGCCTTTTATTTCTTTTTCTTATCGAATTTCCCTGGCTAGAGCTTCCAGTACAATTTTGAGTAGAAGCAGCGAAAGTGGACACACTTGTCTTGTTCCTGTACTTAGAAGGAAAGCTTCTAGTGTTTCACCATTGTGATCTTATTGTGGGTTTTTCATAGATGCCTTTTGCCAAGTTGAGGAAGTTTCTTTCTATTTCTATTTGTTCAGTGTTTTTATCATGAAAGGGTGTTGGATTTTGTCAAATCCTTTTTCTGTGTCTATTGAGATAATCATGTTTTTGTTTTTTATTCAATTGATATGCTATATTTCATTAACTGATTTTCAGATGTTACCAAAACGGCATTATTGGAATAAATCCTACTTGGTCATGGTATATGATCCTCTTTATATGTTGCTGGATTTGGTTTGCTAATATTTTGTTGAGGATTTTTGTGTCCATATTTATAAGAGATATTGTTCTTTAGTTTTCTTTTCTTGTGATGTCTTCATCTAGTTTTGGTATCAGGGTAATACTGGCCTCATAGAATGAGTTGAAAAGTGTTACCTCTTCTTCTATCTTTTGACAGAGTTTGTGAAGAATTGACATTAATTCTTTAAATGTTTGGTAGACTTCACCAAAGAAGCCATCCGTGTCTAGGCTTTTCTTCATGGGTAGTTTTGATTACTAATTCAATCTCTTTACTTATTATAGGTTTATTTGGAGTTTCTATTTCTTCTTCAGTCATTTTCAATAATTTGTGTCTTTCTAGGAGTTTATGCATTTCATCTAAGTTATATAATTTATTGTCATGCAATTGTTCATAGTATTCCTTTATAATCCTTTCTATTTCTGTAAGTTTGATTGTAATGTCTCCTCTCTCATTTCTGATTTCAGTAATTGAGGTCTTCTCTCTTTTATTCTTGGTCAATCCAGCTAACCAAAGTTCTTTTGAACTCTCATTTGGTCCTTAGTCTCCTTCTGCCTGTGTTTGGAAGCCTTGGCCAAGAACATATATATATTTCTTTTATAGTCAAGAAAATAAGTCTTCTTTACATTGTAGTGTGTGGAGCTCTCAGCCTGAACCCCCAAAGCATACTGTTCTGTTCCCTTGACTAACTGAGACAGATTCATTCTGAACCAGCCTCTTTATTAGCCAACCGCTATAGTTCAAGAGGCTATCACAATCCCACCCTCTCACTTTGGAAATTAAGCTGCAGACTTTTTAGCACATGGCCATTAGCCAAGTATTGCTCATTTCTGAGTAAATATGGGGGCCTGGGGAAAAGCAGAAGGTGGTGGACCCTGGCCAGCTGGGACCTCCCCCAGGCAAGGCATTGTGAGTAGGCCTGGGGCCTGGTCTTTATGAACAGTTCTCTCTTTGTGTCTTGAATGGGATCAGAGGCAAATTAGAAAAGCAGAGGCCTACTGCTGTTCTAACCATTTGTCTCCTTGGCCATGGTGCCCAGGACTGTGCTGCCCTGGTTGGCAGGACTCAGCTGACAGGTGGCAAAGTCAGAAAGTCAGGAAAAAGCATTTGGTGTTTTGGGAAAGTGCCAATTCTGACTGGCAATCTGGAGTGCATGGCACAGTTGGTAATCCTTCCCCTTCTCTCTGCAGGCACTAAGCCTGGCCGGGGGTAGAAGCATCCATTAGCTCAGAAAATGTCTTAGAGCCAGTGAAATGTCCACTTAAGGATTATTTCCAGACTAGTGGGAAATCTGTGTGTGCAAGCAATCCAAATTTTAACATGGAGCGAAACTCACCAAGATTTCACTGGTGAGGAAGTGGCAACAAATCACCTCTTAGGGATGGGTGTATGCTGATCTTGAAACTCAGACCAAGTGCAACAGCCTCAGCCCCACCCTGGGCTGCTGACTCAGACCCAAGAGGAAGAGGGAGCTGCCAGACTTCACAATTTCTATAAACAGTTCTTGAAAGAGAAACCACACACTTGTCTTTCTGCCAGCCCCCAGCTTCTCCTCGCAGCTGACAGTGCAGCCATTGTCTTTTCTCTGACACCCAAGGACAGGGCTCCTTAACTTAAGCTTCACAGACCTCCACGGGGTGTGTGGAGATAATTTAGGGGGTCTGTGAACTTGGACAGGAAAATTATTTGATCTTTTTTCCACTAACAGAAATTTAGCATTTCCTCAAATTAGGAATGTAGTCAACAAGCCATAATAGTATGAGCAGTATCCATGACTTTATCCCCAATGGACATCACAACTATTTTCATGTCACATTACAGTTGTTGTATCTCAAAAAAGTCACTTATGCTCATCATCACTTCAAAACTTAGTCTATAGACTTGCCGCTAAATCTTGTGATTTAATATATGATTAAAGTAGTAATATAGCTAGATCACAATTTCTTAAAAATATTTTATAACTATTTCAGTATGATTAGTTTCCTTTGTAATTCTACGTATGTTATCTTATGCATCTGAAAACATTATTCTGAGAAGGGGTCCAGAGGTTTCACCAAACTGCGAGAGGGATCCATGACCTAAAAGAGATTAAGACCCCTGTCCTGGATCTTGGCGCTCGCCTGCTCCACTGGCCTCATTTCTGATCCACAGAACTTTCCCGATTTTACTGGAGGGCTCGAAACCACTTGCACGCTAGTGCTATGACATTGGGCAAGTTAAACTTTCCATGCCATTTCTTAATCAGCAAAATGGGGAATGATAGCACTACCTACTTTATAGAGCTATTGTGATGATTCAACGAGTTAATAAATGTAAAGCCCTTAGTGCCCAACAAATAGTAAGTGCTAAAAGTGTTAGCTATTTTTATTGTTGTTGTTGGTTCATATCAATTATCTCACTAATATATATACTATTATTATCTCTGTTTTTAGAAAAAGGAAACTGAGGCTTAGAGAGGTGAAATGACCAACCCAAGGGTACACCACAAGGAAGTGGCAGAGCCAGGGTTCAAAGCCAGGTCTGTGTGACTCTCAAACTCAGTGGAGGTCACTCTCCACCACACCGCTGAGAGGGAATGATGGCCCCCCAAAGAGACAGAGGCCGTCAACAGGGTGCTCAGTTGAGAATGAATAACCAGCTGTGCAAGCTCCTGCTTTCTCTTCCCCAGCTTGTTCCTACTGTCCACACCTCCACCTTGATGGGCGTGTGTGCTTGCAGCTCCACTTGCATACCGTCAGCCCTCAGCCAGGTCTTAGGAGGCCAGTCCTCCTCCCAAAGGCTACTGCCAATGCAGCCCCCACCTGAGAAGGGGACAAGTGCATGTTCTCACACTGAATGGCAGCCTTGCAGCCACGAACTCATTTGAAGTCATGAACTAGCCTCTGCTCCCAGGTGGAACTCGTGCCTCAGGAAGCAGTGGGGTCGGGGGCAGGGGAGCAAGTGGGGACTCAGAAGGGCAGGAGCTTGTCTGGGGAGTGGAGGCAGTTTCATGGAGGAAGTGACCTTTGACCTGAGGAGATTGCCAGTCGGAGTGGGGCCAGGAGTGCTTGTGAATTTTTAAGGTAGAGGGAATAGGGTATGCAAAGGCCCAGAGGCATGAAAGGGCCTTGTATGTAAGGAAATAAAGAAGTAATTCAGGATGTCTGGGGTTTGGACTGAATGGAAGAGGGAAGAAGGATGGCATGGGCAGATGAGATGGCATAGGTAGTTTATGACCAGATAGTGAAGAATGCCAGAATCAGGTCCACAAGCCTTCCGCTAGAGGAAGGAGAGCCATTGAAGGGTTTTCGTATAGGAGCAACAGGACCAGATTTGTGTGTTCAAAGGACCATGCCCACTCCCTCCCCCCAGCATGTAGAAGGTGGATTGATTAGAAGGGGTAGAGACTAGAGGCTGGTGAGACCAGCAGGGAGGTTACTTCAGTAGTCCAGGTGAGAGATGAGGAGGGGCAGAACTGGAGGGAGAAGTCTGGAACTTCTGGACACTCTTTCTGGCTCATGTCTTCATGGTAAGTGGTGAGGAAGAGGTAGGACCTCAATTGCTGGGGACACTTGCCCTCCTGAAGTTTGGTTGTATATGGATCCTACGGGGCAAGGCTTCCTCGGGCCAGAGGACAATCACCATGAATTCACACACTAACACCTTCCATTTTAGCCTCTTTCTCATATTAACAGCCCACAGCAAGAGCAGAATAAAAAGCCTGGGCCCTACTTTCCAGCACCTCCCCCGAGGAGAGTTGCTGAGGTGAGGGGCCCCAGCTCTACCCCTCTGTGTGGCAGGCAGGATGGAGAGAGGGGACACAAGGAGCAGGTCAGAGCCTGCCCTCTGTCAAAGGAAATATCTACCCTCCTAAGCTTTCAGAGACTGTTTTCTTCCAAGTAGGTCCCACTGTTACCAGGGCAACCAAGAACCCTCGGCTTTGTGTTTCTGTGTCTGTTGAGTCCCTGGGGAGAAGTGGCCTGCAGAGCTTTCCCTAGTCTGGGCAAGATGCAGGAAGTGCTAGCCAGAGATAGAGCCCCCCCCACCTCACTTGGGGGTAATCTCTTGCCCTGTTAATGCCTGTTCTTATCCCCTGGGAGGGGCCAAGGCCCCATGTGAGTCAGTTCTGGCTGTCAAGGGTAAAGGCTTAGGCTCCAATGGACCTGGTTTCTTAGGGCCAGACTTCTGCACCCATCCTATAGCACATCTCTCTCAGAAGGGTGCAGTCTGAGCAGGTGTCCAGGAGGGGCGAGCTCACATCAGACCATGGTACATGCTAGGGGATCGTTGCACAAATATTTCTTGATCACTTACTATGTGCTAGTGGGGCATCTCCAGGCTGTTTCCTCCTCCCTGGAGCTCTAGGGGAAGGCTCAGAACCAAACTGGCCATTAAATGTCACCTGGGCTAGCTAGTCCCCATGGCTCTTTTCTGCACTGGGCTGGGCTGAGCTGGGCATTAGAATTGCCTGGGGATCTTTTCAGGAATAGAAATTCCTGGAGATTTTGATTCCAACAGCGTGGGTGTGAGTGGAGGATGGAGGTTAAGAGTTCTGGATGTCAAACTACTGGAGTTCACGGTCGAACTCTGCAAGTGGAGCAAGTGACCTTGAGCTGCCAGTTTCCTCACAGAATGAAGGGAACAATGGGCCCTGCTTCACAGGCAGCAAGATTTTCTCTGCCTTCCTCCATCCCTTGGGATCAGGGTTTTTATGACGCTCACCATCATTGTCACCTTCTACTGCCCCCACTCTTTCCTTCCTTCTTCCTTTCTTTTATTCTAATATTTCCTTACCCCTGACACGCAAAAGGGCTTCCATGAGGTGCAACCTGGTCGCCTTCCATTGGGCAGCCCGGACCCCAGGTGGGGCCTGACCGTCTCCTGGATCCCACACTCTGTTGCAGCAGCCCAGGAAGGCATTAGCATTTCTGGCAGCCACAGCAGTCTGCTGATTCATCCTGAGCCCCCATCAACTCAAGTTCTCAAATTGTTTTTTCCGCAAGTTTCTTCTAATCCACAGCTTCCCCACTCAGACTTCTGCAGCCGGTTTTCTGAACCTGACTGCAAAATCTCACATGTGCACCTAGTAAAGCTCATTTCAGCACATCCTTCCAGGTTAGGGAGATTTGGGGGGCTCCTGATTCCATTTTGGAGGGGAACCTTTAGTCCTCCAAGCTTCATGCCATCTGCAGATGCCCTTAGCAGGCTGCCTCTAGGTTTCCATCCAGCAGCCCATTTATTCAGTCATTTCTTTGTTTCTGCACCAAACTAGGACTGAGATCCTACTGTGTACCCAGCTCTGTGCTGGGCCCCGGGGACCCAACAGTGGCTAGACAGATGAGGAAGCTGTGGCCTGAGCAGGAATGGGACTCATGCAAGGTCCCAAATCCAGTCAGTGGCAGGGCTGGACTGGGATCCAGGGCTCCTTTCTCTATACTCACGGGGCTTCTGGCTGCAGGGTTGGGGCAAAGCTCACCCTACTCTTTTGCCTTCCTCCGACCTGCTCTATGGGCTATGACACTATCTGGGCTCACCTACCCCTACCTGCTATGGCATGAGAAACTTCAGGGCTGCTGGAGACCTTATCTGACCCCCTGAACCAGAACAGGGAGCCCCAGTGCTCACTGACGCAGCCCACGGCCCCACAGCCCTGTCCCTCCCTACAAGGGGCAGTCGGCCACACACTCAGGCATACTCATCACCATAAACTCAGCTCTGCCACTGGCCTGCCTTACTCTGCAGGCCCTTCCCTGCAGGGCAGAACTGCCACCTGGCTGGTTCTCCCAGAGCCTCCCGAGATAGTGGACCTGATGTATACCTGGTTGCTTTGGCAAAGACCCTGAATCCAGTCAGGTTGAGGCTTGAGCTCATCAGGGGGCTTTCCTGGGAAACAGCATGGTGTGTTCGGGTTGAGAGAGTATGGGTTTAGGAGTCACAAAGTATGGGTATGAGTCCCCCATGGAACCTAATATCTCTGAGATTCAGGTCCCTCAGCTCTAAAATGAGACACCATTAGAGCCTCACTGAGTTGTTGTGGGAATGCAATGAGATGCTATTGGTGAAAGTGCCTGGCATGTGGTCAGAAACACACTGGTTTCATCCCTCCCTCCCTCCCTTCCTTCCCTTTAAAGGGGTAAAGCAAATATGCCTCTGAAACTGGGCTTTGTTTCTCACTGCACTCCTGTGAGCTGGGGGGCGGGTGGGCAGGACAGAGCAGACGGGGGAGGCAGTAGGGCCAGCGAGTGGAGGCAGAGAGGGGCAAAGTGTCCCTGGAGCTGACTAATGGACAGCTGCAGGGCTGTGAAGAAGCCACTTACCAGGTGTAAATCTTTAGCCAGTGACTTCTCCTCTCTAAGCCTGTTCTCTCATCTGTAAGATGAGGGTAAGATGAAATGAGATATCGGATGTGAAGTGCCTGGCACAGCACTTGTACCTAAGTAGGGGGCTTCATAAACATTCCCACCCACTGGCCCCAGAAAAAAAAAAATCCCCATTGATGGCTGGGAAACTTGAGCAAATCCCAGAATGAGATTCAGTTTCTTCTGACCCCACAGTCTGTGAGGAGCAGTGAAATCTTGCTAGGAAGGTCTCTGTGTGGACTGCTCTGGGGATTTGTGTTTAAAATCGTCACCAGCTAGCTCACTGGTGTCCAATAGCACCACCTAGTGCCCAAAAGTGGAGGGGCCCTCCCGCCTCATCCTGCCTTGCCTCCCTACTTCCCTCCCTCAGTCGTTTGTGTTTGTGTGTGTGTGTGTGTGTGTGTGTGTGTGTGTGTGTGTGTGTTTGGGGACTCAGGGGGGCACTATTATAGGATGGTAGGATGGTAGGCCTGGGCCACTCATACCTTTATATCCAAGTAAGTGGCGAACTCATGCTATTTTTCAAGATGTCTAGTCCCTCCGCTTCCCTCCCAACAACTTCTGCCATCCACAAATGTGTAGGACTCTAGGTAGGGCCCTTGAGCATTGCTGGGCCTTAGTTTCCTCCTGTAAGGATTTCAAGGCTTCAGGTTAGGGTTGATTCAGGCAAGGTGCCTGGGAAGTACCTGATGCCTACTGGGTACCCATCTATGCTTACTCAATAACCCAGAGAGACACAGTCTTTACACACCCTTGATATTTTTATTGAGGAGAAAGCTTTAGCATACAGAACAACTTCTTATCTTCACAACACAGTAATGCAACAATAACACAATCACAATAACACATTTATTTCAAACGAGTTTCCTCCCGAGTCTCTGGGAGTCCTTGGGCTGCCTTCACACCCCTGCATGCATTTTCCCCCCCAACCCCTCTTTCAACCCAAGAAGGCACCCAAAGCCCATAGTTCCTCTTACAGCTCTTATGGCTGTTACATCACAACAAATATTGAAGATCTGGGAAGAGGGGAAGAGGGTCAAAGGGAAGTCCAAGTCCCCTTGCCACCAGAGGGCCAGAAACCAGCTCACTGCTCATCAGCTCTTTCCCTGGCTGAGGCTGCAAGGGCTCAGGGTGAGAAGCACCATGGGAACAGGCGGGGCCTGTGCCGAGGGGGGTCCCTGGAGGTGGAGGTGCAAGGCACCTGTCCTTTGCACTTCTCCGGCAGGGACATGGGCAGCAGGACCAGCGTGTCGACCTTCACCAAACAGGGTCCACAGCCTCGAAAAATGGTGGTTCCTCTTCTGGAACTCTCTCCTGAAGAAAGAGCTGAAAAACAGACAAAATTTTCTTTACAGGGTTGTTGACTCCTACACTGATGGGGATGGGGAAAACCAGGCAACTGAAATGTCTAACAAATTAGGAGAATGCTTAAATAAATTATTCAGTATGCATGACTGCATAGGTGGCAGCCATTTTAAATCCTGCTGATCAAGAGCTTGCAGGATGATCAGAGCTTTGAAAAGATGCGAGGACACACTAGAAAGAAAGGCAGCAAAGTGTTCATAGTGCTTGCGTCTGTGTGGTGGGATTCTGAATGTTTGGGGTTTTCTGTCCTTACAGTTTTCTCTATTTTCAAAATTTTCTATAATGACTATGTATTATTTTTCTCTTCACAGGGGGTGGGGGCCGGGGGGCGGCTTTTTAAAAGGTAGCAACAGGTTATAGGAGCCCAGCTCCACTGATCCCCAGGCTGAGAAATATGTGATAAACAAAAGGGCTTCTTACCTCCCACTGATGAATAGAGACCTCACCAGAAAGCAGCTGGGAGGACTGGGTTTCTCTGTGACTCCTCTTCCTCCAGCTTCTTCCTCTTGCCTCCAGGCTCAAAATTCTAAGGCTGGGCTGAGGTTATCTGTCAGACTCCGATGAGGAACAGAGGCTTAATTTACTATGTTTTCTTCCCTCTGGCCATAGACACTTTGGCTGCACTCGCTCAGCTGCCAGCACTGTGCAGGAAGCTCAGTGTCAAGGGCAGTTCAGGTCAGCAGTGGATTTGGCTGGCATTCTGTGGCCAGAGTGACATAGTGTGTATTTTTCACTGCAGAACCAGTGTTTTCTGGACCCATGGCAAGCAGCAGGACTTTCTAAGGGTACCTAGGTTAGCACCTAGAAGTCCCAGGAGTTACTAGGAGGCAGTGCCCCTCTTAAGCCTCACCATCTAATCAAAGCCCCACACCAGGCCATGGCTTGCCCCCCATGTGAGAGACGTGAGGACATCCCAGCTGGAAGGCTGCAGTGGGTGCAGTCTCTTGTAGAGAGAACCTTCCTCTCTCCTCTCAGAACTAAGGAATCCTTTAAGTCAAAGTTAAAGACCAGGCCTTGGGCCCTCTCTCTCTTTGGAGGTCTGGGAAGGCAAGGCCAATTAGGCCTCCTCTGGAATCCCAAGGATGGCAAGTCTCCTGCAAAAACCTTTGGCTGGGGGCTGCAGTCCAAGGGGAAGGAGACCACCGTCCCTAAGGAAAGAGTGACTGCTTACAATGTCAAACTGAGTTGTTACTGCTTCTTTCTCCTCCTCTGCCTCCTCCCCCACCCAACTGCTGACGCTTTAGGCAACATTAAGGAAAAGGGAAGAGCCTGGGACATTGGGCTCTTGGACATTGGGGGTGACAAGGAGGGCAGTGTGCTAAGAGGAGAGGGCCCCAGATTTGGCAACCCTGTCCAAGGGCCCCGATACAGTAGTCTGTGGGAAGATGAAACCAGCTTGCTCAGTCAGTCAAGGACAAATCTCAGCCAAGTTGTCCATTTGATGTGTCATTTTGTACACTGTCACTGAGCTAGATGTAGCATCCTCTTCGAGACCCTTCTGCTGGAGGTGTGGCTTGAAGCAAGTGCAGGCTTCTGGGCACTTTTCTTGATACCATCCTGCTCTCCACCGATTATATCTAGTAAGTGGCCTCAATGGCTTTAGGAGTTCAGTACAGCCTGTCCTTTTGCTCATTGGGGCAGGTCAGTGAGGCAGTGGGTGAAGTCATGGTGAGCCAGTCAGAGGATAAAACCGTAGAACACAGGGTGAATAAACACAGGAGAGGTGAGGGTTAGGAATAACTAGAAGGGAAATACAAGAGGGTGACCAGTTCATTTATGGGAACAGGCCCGGAAGCCTGCTCTCTAGCTTGTGGCAGGACTGAGCAGAGTCCACGCCAAGAGGACAGCTATTGCTGATCCCTCTCCTCCCAGGTGGCTTTGGTCAGGCACGTGTCGCTTGCTCGTCATGGCTGCAAGAAGGTCTGGAGTTCTACAGGTCTTCTTCAGGTTCTGCAGGTCTGGAACTCCCTTAAGTACTGGTCAGCAAATGGGGCAGGTGTGGCAGCAATAGCAGGGGTAGGGGACGCAGTAGAAGGGTGTGTTCTGGGTGGCCATCTCACCCCAGCACTCACACGCGAATTCGGCCACGTGCAGCCCGGTGGCCCCCCTGTCTCGGAGTGAGGCGGAACAGCACCGGGGGACGTCTTCGAATTTGGCGTTGCCCCAAGCGACCTGCACGGCGAATCAGTGGTGGTGAACTGTAGAATGGTGAATTGGTACCTGGAAGGCCCTCCAGAAGTGGAACTCGGTTCTGGTTCCTCCGTCTGCTGGGCTGTATTATGGGAGGTGATGCCTCTAGGAAATTTTCATGATAGTAGCCAGAAGTCTGAGATGAAGCGTGGGCATAGGTCGGCTCCATCTCCATCAGCTCGTCTAGGTCATCATCTTGGGTCTCATCCTCTGTCTCTTGCTCCTGTTCTGGCTCCTGCTCTGGTTCTTGCTCTGGCTCCTGGCCCCGATCCTCCTCCTCTTCTTCCTTATCTTTATTCGCATCTTTCTCCTCATTCTTCTTCCTCATCATCGCCTCCTCTTCCTCATCCTCCTCCTCCACATCCACCTCCTCTACGTCCTCCTCCTCCTCCTCCTCTTTCTGTTTCATCTCCTCCTTCTTCCTCATCTCTTCCTCCTTCTTCCTCCTGTCCTCCTCCTCCTTCTGCCTCATCTCTTGCTGAATAGCTCTCACGCACCTCCGCTGGTCCTTGCTGTAAAGCCTGCGCCTGTGTGCCTCTTCATCTTCAGCCCCACTGTAGTAGTCTTCACTTTCATCGATATTAGAATCTGCAGCAAAAGGGAAGAAGATATTTCGAACCCCAGGGAGCGGGATTGGCTTGGGGACACGCACTTTTCTTTCTATCTCCATGCATTCGAGAATCAGCTCGTCCAGGTCAGCCATTTCAGTTGACCATAAGAGCTCCTTACGGAAGAATTCTGACAGGCCTTTGAGAAATTGGTTTTGAAGGCGGCAGTCATCCCACGACAAGAATTGGGCCAGGAACTGAAAGGCATCTGCATAGCTGCCAAGGGTACAGTCTCCCTGCTTGAGCTTGCGAATGGCCTTTTTAGCCACACTTGGTGGGATGGGGCCACAGAATTCCTTACGGATTTCATCCAGGAAGCGCGGGAAGTTGGCATGCAGGGGGCTTCCTTCCTGGGTGACTGAGATGGCCCAGTCTTTGGCTTCACCAGTGAAAAAGGAGATCAGAAAGGCCACTCGCTCAGCGCCCCCGGGGAAATGATCCTCATGGTCGGCTATGAAGGTCTCCAGCTGCATAAGGAATTCAGCCAGGTAGACTGGGTCGCCAGAAAAGGGCTCTATCTCAGGCCGCTCCAGCAGCGGCAGCAGAGGCTGCGAGGGCAGCTCCTTCGATGGGGGCGGGGGCAGCGCCGGCGGGGGCGGGATGGGCAGCGGAGGAGGGTCGACCAGCCCGTCCGATGTGCCGCAATCCTGGATCACGCTGATCAACAGTTCGTCTGAGGCATACTCGGGCTCCATGCGCGGGGGAGGCCAGCACAGGAAGGGGAGTTCGCCCTCAGGAACGGCGTCGATCTCACTGAGCGGGAACTCAAAGTTCTCCTCGGCAAGGACGGGCACCACGGGCACTGGCCAGCGGATGTAGCTCGAGACATTGCCGCGCAAGGAGTTAACCTCGGCCAGGGCTCTTCCGAGCTGAAGACCCAAATTGGCATTCTCCCCGCGAAGGGCATTTAATTCTTCTCGCAGGGCCACGTTCGCCATGCGGAGGCTATTGAGATTTCCTGCTGCCTCGGACATCTGGGCTAGCTCGGGGCCGCGGGTCTGCGGGCGAGGGCGGGGGGCGGGGTGCTAGCGGCCTCGAGAGGAGGCCGAAATGCGGCGGCGGAGCGCGGCAGGGGAACGAAGTGCGGCAGCGGGGCGAGGGAGAGGCCGAGCCACACCCACCGGGGCGAGCACGGCCCGGCTTCTGGTTGAGGGGCCGGCGGCGCGGCCCGGCCCGGGGCGCGTTACCTCGTCCACGGGATCGGAGAGGGCGGGCGGCGGCGGGAGCCAGGCGGAGCCAGGCGGAGGAGGCGGGCGGCGAGGCGGCGGCCGGGCGGCCGGCGGAGCGGGAAGGAGCGGACTGCGGCAGGATCTGTCGAGGAAAATCTTGCGGGGAGCGAGTCCCTGCCTTTTAAGCGCAGCCCCGCGCCGTCCCCCCACCCCCAGCCGGGGCGGGTCTTCGGGAACCGCGGGCGCCCACTGGCCGCCGCGCGCCGCCCCCGCCCCTCCCCTCATTCCCCGGGCTGCGCCTCTCACTGACTCTCTCCTTCCCTAGCTGCAGCTAACTCGGGTCGGGAAAATGCGACAGCGACTGCCCACTCCAGGTCGTCATGGCGACAGCCAGTGAACGTGTTCCTCTCCTCGGGCAGGCCCCCGAGTGTAGAGGAGCTGCTTCGCGAGGCGCAGCTCAATCTCCAGAGCCTGTTGCAAGGTACTGAGAGGGAGGGGGGCTGCGGCCGGAGCGCACAGGCAGGCGAGATGCGCAGCGGCTGGAGGGAGGCAGAGAAGAAAGAGGACAGGGACCGGCGAGAGAAAAAGAGAGAACAGTTTAAAATCTAGTGAAAAACAAAACACACATTTTTCATCTTTCACCTGCCAGACTAATGATTCGAAAAGGCTCTATTTCTACCTATTTACCTAGGCTGTTTACCTCCCCTCCTTTTTTCTTCAGTTCAGTAGTCCATGGGGGAAAAGGGACAGAGGCTGAGGCAGAGCAGCGGGTCAAGCCATTTACAAAGAGAGCTGGATGATAGACTCCCACAGTGTGGGCCCACATGGCTTCCAGACCTTCTCTTGCCACATCACCCATGCCTTTGGAATGCTGGCACCCAAAGGCAAAGGTCTCCCATTCTGGGCTTCACTCATTCCGCTCTTGCAATAACCTTGTCCACATGTCTCCTGGGTAGCTACTGCCTCACCAAACGAAGCCCAATACCCAGCACCCAGAGCTCACCTCACACCCAATTCCCAGCCCCATGTCTTTGGAGTATACTGTTGAGCACGTTGTTTGCAAAGCTGGTGCACATGACCCAGAGAAGCAGCCCAGTCACAGTGCCTGAGCATTCAGACTGCACGCACCAGGCAGAGTGAGAAAACCCAGACTTTGAAATCAGACAGAGCTAGGATCTAATTGGAATCCCACATCTAACTGCTGTGTGATATTATGCAGATTACCGAAACTCTCTGAGCTTCAGATTAATCAGTCATCTTTAAAATGGGGATTCCAATTCCCCACATGGCAGTTTTGTGAGAATTAAAAATAGAGTGTATAGGGGTCGGGGAGGGTGGCATAGTAGTTAAGTTCGCGTGCTCCACTTCTGCGGCCCCAGGGTTGGCGGTTCAGATCCCTGGCGTGGACCTATGCACCGTTTATCAAGCCATGCTGTGGCAGCGTCCCACATGCAAAATAGAAGAAGATTGGCTGAGATGTTACCTCAGGGCCAATCTTCCTCACCAAAAAAAGAACAAACAAACAAGTAGAGTGTATGTAAACCACTTAGCAAGAATATCTTGCAGCTAGAGAGACCCTGATAAGATGCAACATCAACTCCCAGTACATGTCCTTTGGAACCTGGGCTGAGCTAGGCACAATATTAAAGTTAAGATAAAAGAAAAAACAACGTGGTCCCTGAATGAAATACATACATACAATATGAAAAACATACACAATGACTAGAG
This sequence comes from Diceros bicornis minor, assembly GCF_020826845.1. Taxonomy (NCBI): domain Eukaryota; kingdom Metazoa; phylum Chordata; class Mammalia; order Perissodactyla; family Rhinocerotidae; genus Diceros; species Diceros bicornis. The sequence continues at coordinate 65,166,271 of NC_080781.1, forward strand.
GGATTTATCCTATGTAAGTGGCAAAGGATGAAAACTCAGTGCTATGAGAGAGACTACTGGGGTGCTGGAAATATCTGGATGGAGGCTACCAGGGGCATACATATGTCAAAATTCACTGAACTGCACACATAAGATTTGTCCACTTTACTGTAGGTAAGTTATACAGTATCTCAATAAAATAATACAGATAAAACCTCAGTGCTAGTCACAGGGTCTATACACCCTCCAGGCACTCACTGTCCCACTCAGGCCTCTCTTCCAAGCCTGGACGCCCTTCCTCCCTCTTCCCCACTCCAATCCTTACACTTGCTTCCAAGTTCTATTTTTGCCGCATCTAAAAAACCTTTAACATGAGTTCTGCACTTTGCATCATTCCCTCCATAAGCACTCAGACGAGGCGCTTTGTACCGTCCAGTTCAGGAGGACTTGTATAGTTCTGAACTGCTTTTCTTTCATTTGTTTATTCATTTACTCATTCATCTACTAGTCCTGGGTCTATATTTTGTCCACCTAACTGGACTGAGCTTCTCAATGTAAAGAATCACATCTCTTACTACCCTTGGGTTTCCAGAAGCACCTGGCACAGGGCTGGATCCCCAAGACGGGCTCAGCAGACACTTGTTGAGTGAACGTTCAATGTGAAAAGAGGTCTTATCAGCTCTTGTTTATCCATACCAATGAAGGCTCTCTTCTAGAGGATAGAAAACCGCAGATGGGCCACCCAACTGGACTACAGCCATAACCCCCCCTCCCTGCCAGGACAGTGGTGACCTTAGAGAAGCAAGATTCCAAGGGACACCATGAGCCTTGAGTTCAGATAAGAGAGGAGCTACCAGGCAGGAAAAAAAGAGTCAGCATGCTCTGTGTTGCCACCATGGGCAGAATCAGGACTGGTGGGCGGAAACCTAGAGGGAGGCAGATTTCACCTGGTAAGGAAGAACTTTCCTGACATGCCTAACAGCCCCAACTCTCCTTGGATGGAATGAACTGCCTTGGGAGGAAGGTTTCCTCCCTTCTCTGCAGGTGTGTGTGGAGGCTAAAGAAGCATCTGGAAGGCCTGCTGAGGAGGAAGCCTGAGCCCAGAATGGGGTGTTGGACCAGAGACCCTTGGAGGCCCCTCCTGACTCCAAGTTTCTATTATTCTTAAAGTCTTTATTCAAATGTGCATAGAGCCCTGCCCGTTGATTCTTTCCTCTCACTTCCTTCATTTACTCATCAAATTCATCACTTAAATGAAACCCATTCAAATCATATGCATCCTTCTTATTCTCTGACGATGCCCCTGAACTTCTCCTTCCTTCTATGCCACTACCTCCGCCTTCCCTCTCCTTCACGTTAGCTCCCCTGGACCTGATACTACCTACAGTGGGACTAAGGTACAGGGAGCCAGGCCCTCGGAGGCTCAAGTAAGAGTTCTTGACATCCAAGGAGCACTCCACATTGGACTTCCCAATGCCCATGTTTTCAAGCTTCACACAGGTCATTTCCCTGGTAGGGTTGCAGAAAACGTGAAGAGCTGCAGGGCTTCAGAGATAGGACCTTGCAGCATAAAGTAGCAAAAGGTGTCTGCATCCTGAGTTTCTTCTCGGAGTTGAGCACGTAAGGTGAGGGCCATTGAGACAAGGGATTGGTCCCAGAACCAGCACAACTGGAATTTATTGACTCTCTTTTCTCCTCGGCCTTCATAGTCCCGGGAAGTAGTAATTTTTTTCATTTCTAAATCCAGAGGCTCAGACGCCGGGAATATCCTAAAGAAACAATGCAAGTCAGGCCTGGCAGCTAGAGCAGGAGCCCGGCCCATGGTCCTTCCCCAGCCCGGCGCTTGGCCGTGGCCCCCAAGAGTGTGTATCCACTGTGCTATTTTTCAGAAGAATATGAGGAACAGTACTCGGAGGCCAGACTTCTGGGGCAGACCTTCCGCTCTGCTGATGAGGCCCCTGAGCCCACCCCCAGCCCAAGGCCCCAGTCTGCCAGGCGTCTGGAGTTTGTATTGATGGTGAGTTGCTTCTTCCCCCACTGAGAGAGCCAGCATGCAGAGCTTGCCCTGCACCCATTGACAGGAGACCTTGAGTTGCTTACTTTACCCACTGGAAGCCGCTGCTCACCTCTGCTCACCAGCAGAGCTACCCTGAGGCCCCACCAAGATGGGCCCTGCACAGCAGGTGTCGAGCCTGGCAGCCTGTCCACGCTTTCCTGCCCCTCAGACAAAGCCTCTTGACCTCCCTGCCTAGACAGCTATCCTGTGGGCACAGCTCATCTCCAGTTGGGAGCACACCCTTCCCATCACCTTCTTTCCCAACAGCCTACAAAACGGCAGCTGAGCGAGGATGAGACTACCACCCAGGGTGTGAGGGCCCCTGAGGCCTCCCTGAGCCTGTCTACCACTGCCGACAAGCAAGCTGCCTGGAATAGCCCCTTCCCTCTGCCCATCCTAGAGGAGAAGCGGTGGCTTCAGCCCTGCTCCACGCACTCTGACATTGTGCCCATCAACATCTCTGGTAGAGTTGCTTAGCACCACTTCTGTTCACTTCCCTCCATGACAACTAGAGACCATTCTCTCCAAATGCACTGGGCGCTGGGGGAGGGAGTGAGACTATCTTTGCTGCTGACTCACCCTGCACTGTCAAGGTCATGGCTCTCACCAGGGAATGGAGGCATGCAGAAGAGGGGGCTCTGGCTGCTCTTTCTTCACTCTCTACTGGCACTGCCACACTAACTGAGACCATTTGATAGCAAACAAAATTTTTGTGAACAACAGAAAACTCTAAAACTTTATGAACTTGTGTGCTCTTTGGAGCATCTATGAAAACTTAAAGTTTGTGAGTTATGTTTGGTTTGAAGAAAGAAAACTTCTTGTGCCACAAGCCGGGTTTGGAATACACAGATAGGAGTCTGGGGGGAAGTGTGGGGTTCAGAGTGCTGGTGGTAAAAAGGAGGATCACACCCAAGGCACAGACCAAGGGCCTTGTGGCACTTTAGGTAGACACTCAGTCTTCTAGTGAGGTGGCCTCCTCAACTTGTATGGCAAGTGTTTAAGAAGGGAAGTAATAGAAGGGGACCAAGGCAAGAAAGACCAAAGGGGGACCCAATAGTACCTTGAAAATGGGGAAATAATGTATGCAGCTCGGCTGGCTGTGACTTTGGGGATATGTGGCACCCTATACCACGCCCATTATTAATTCATGCTCCACACTCCACCGGCTGTAAGTGGAAGAGGAGGAGGGTCAGTCATTTCAGAAGAAGATAGGGGCAGCAACCTGATGAAATCAAGACTTCATATCCCAAAGTGACCAGAGGCACCCTGTGAGCCCATGGAATGCTGGAAAAAGTTGAAGACGATGAGGACAGCTCTGGCCACGTGTGGTGATGCTCCCTGGATATGGGGTCATCCAGCACCGCTGGCGTCCTCTCAGGAAATCAGAGGCAGGAAATAGAGCCCAGAGCCTAGGGAGATGTACCAAGAGGAGTGAGGGCTGAGAGGAGAGACTCACAAAGTGATGGTGGATGCTTTGTTTCTAAACTTCTCTCTTACTCTCGATAAGGCTGGCCCTGAGTTTTGCCCACGGAGCCACTTTCTATGAGGGAGGCAGGTACATATGCAGCCATGAGGCTGAGAGGGGAGGTTTTGGTTAGCCATCTGCTGAATGAGAGACAGTGGGTGGAGCAGCATACCTCACCCCACTGCCTCACCCTGCCCCTGCCCCAGCAACTCCACAGGAGCAAAGACTGACCCAGCGCTTTAAGAGAAATAGATAGCAATCACCAGGCAGGGGCGAACTTTGATGAAATGTGATCAGGTGGCTGAAGGACAGACTACCAGGCTGCTTCCTGGATGGGGGGGGGGCGGTGCAGTGGGGCAGCTTCTTGGAGACACTGTCCTCAGCGGCCCACATGAAGGCTTTCCCTGAGAAAAGATTACAATGAAGCAACAACTAGTCTCAACTCATCTCTCTACACCAGTGGTTCTCACCCCAGGCTGTACATCTGAAAAATCAATCACCTAGGGATTTCGAGAAAAATGCTTTTACCTGGGCCCTACTCCCAGAGAGTTAAATGTTCTGGGGTGGGTTCCAGGTATTGGAGTTTCAAAAGCTGCCCAGTTTATTTCAATAAGTAGCCAGGGTTGAAAACCATGGCTCTTGGCCACCTAAGACTCACAGGTGACCCTGGGTGTGGCCTATGAAAGCCAGCATGTATGTCTTGGGGCTGCGGGTGCCTGTGGCAAGTTGGGAGGGATGGGGAAGAAGGACCTCCTGCCTGGATGCTATTCATGCTCATGCTACTGCCATCATCCCTTCTCTCTACCTCAGGCCAATTTCCACTGTACTGTAAACAGAAACCAGGATGTACCCAAGTGTCTTTATTTTGGCTACAGGGCAGCAGTTTGATAAACACGCAAGTTTGCGACACTCGTTGTTTAACACAGAGACAGCCGTGAACCCCAAGTCCACCCTGAGGCGGAGGCGGACCATTATTGGATTCTCTAACTTTTCCCGGCGAGACCCAGGTGACCCCCCCAGCAGCTGATCCCCCGGACCTTTCCCCTTGCTCACTCCCACCAGTCCCGCCACCCATGTGGTATTGCAGGGATGGGGAAAAGGAATAATTCGGGGCAGGGGGTCTTTGGACGTCCTGAAAAAGCCAATGTGGTAATCAAGGGTAACAAAGGGCCTTTTGTCAAGGGTAGCAACTGAATATGGAGAACAGGCCTCCCAAACTAGTAAATTCATTATGTTATTGTTTCCCATTATAAATGGACTATAACCACATATGTCAGATTTAGGCAAATAGGTAAAGGAGGGAATCATAGCTAAAAGCACCATCTTAACAGAACCATTACTGCCATTAAGTGAATGCTGGCCAAAGAGCACAGACAAGAGCGATGTGGCTGTGAATCCTGGCTTCTCCACTTACTAACCATGAGGCCTTGGCCAAGTTATGTGACTTCTCTGAGCCTCAGCTTCTTCATCTGTAAACTGGGGATAATGGTACCAACCCGGTGGTGGTGTTGTGAGGATTAGAGTTATTGTATGTAATTTGCCTACCATAGGCCTGGTACAGAGTAGGCGTTCAACAAATGGTGGCAGCTATTATAAATCATCATTGTAGTAGTAGAAATAATAATCATAATAATGATATCACAGTAATAATTGTTGTATAGATGAGAAGATCTTTGGGGATTTTGAACATCTGAATGGTTTCCTCACATCTGTAGGTTATCCTAAGTCTCTCATGTTGCAAAGCTAAAAAGTGACAGGTGCCAAAAATGCAACCAGACTCTGAGCTTTCCAGCTGTGGCATACTCCAGATGCATTGCTAGAGCTGAAAGTCACACAGTGCTGTCCTTTATCAATTCGAAAGCCTCTGCTCTCATCTCAGGAGAGGTGAATGCTGAGGTTTGTGATGGTTTCATGAGCCTGAGGTGAAAGCACGGGAAAAACCCAAGGTAGTCCCACATGCCAGTTCAGCTCTAAAAGGAATAATCCAAACTGGAAAGGCTTTGGCACCCATCTGGACAATTCAAGGGCACCCTGTGACTCACTGTGTAGTGATGGGCAAGGACCCAACTTCCCCAGCATCTTCATCTATGGAAAGGAAGAACCAAGGAATTCTGACCAATCTGTTGGCAAATGATTCTTGGCATAAATTTGGTGTTCCCGTCTTGAGACAGATGCTGGGGGATCCCTGGCTGCACCATTAACGTTCTGTGTTTACCTCTTCCAGGTCACAGCAACAGCCCAGCAGGCAGTGTGGCCTGCTCTACCACCTCAGACATCAAGCCCAGTCATTCAGTTCCAGAAGGCGTTCATGGCAGAGTTGCAGTTGGTCAGGAAGCTCAGTTCCCAAATCTCACCTCGCCAGTACTGAGAAATCCTTCTAGTGATCCAGAAGAACCTCTCCAGGCACGTGGTGGCACAAACCCTCCTGGCATGGAGAACATGGGAATGGTGTACAGCGTCCCTGGTTCTTGCAATGGACCAACAGAGTCCACGTTCTCCACTTCCTGGAAGGGAGATGCTTTTACCTATATGGCTCCAAGTGCCACCAATCAGAGCAATCAAGTCAATGAAAATGGAAAAAATCCTTCCTCTGGGAATTCTTGGGTCTCTCTGCACACACTGCCACCTCTGGTTCCTAAGGAGGCTGCTACCCTCTTTGTCACTCGTGATAACCCAGCAGGATGCAGTGGATCAGCTGGCTACTCTGAGCACCCTACTCAACGAAGGCAAGTATTGGAACGACCCTCCAAGATTGGCCTTCTGACTGGTGGTACCTCGAGGCTGGAGACAGGCCCAGGTGGGGCCAGCAGGTTCCGGGAGCGGTCACTGTCGGTGCCCACAGACTCAGGCACCACAGATGTGGACTATGACGAGGAACAGAAGACCAGTGAAGCCTGTGCCCTGCCTTATGCCAGTACAAGTTCTGAGGGCAGTAACAGTGCTGACAACATTGCCTCCCTTAGTGCCCAACAGGAGGCCCAGCACAGACGGCAGAGGTCCAAGAGTATCTCACTCAAGAAGGCCAAAAAGAAGCCTTCCCCACCAATGCGCAGTGTCTCACTGGTCAAAGACGAGCCAGTCCTCTTGCCAGAAGGTGGATCAGCACTACCCAAGGACCAGAGGCCCAGGAGCCTTTGCCTCTCCTTGGAATGCCAAGGACATCATTCATCCCACCCAGATGCTCAGGGTCACCCAGCTGTGCCAACCTTCAAAGATCCAGAAAGTACACAATTCTCCCACCACTGGTATCTTACTGACTGGAAGTCTGGTGACACCTACCAATCTTTGTCCAGCTCCAGCACTGCCACTGGCACCACAGTCATTGAGTGCACCCAAGTTCAGGGCAGCTCAGAGTCTCTTGCCTCCCCTTCCACCTCCAGAGCCACTACACCTTCCCAACTCTCCATCGAGGTGGAGGCCAGGGAAGTATCTTCCCCAGGAAGGCCCACAGGGCTGATGTCACCCTCCAGTGGTTACTCCAGCCAGTCGGAGACACCAACACCCACTGTCTCCACGTCCTTGACCCTGGGCCACTTGCCCCCTTCAAGCGGCAGTGTCCGAGTACGTCCAGTGGTACCTGAGAGGAAGTCATCACTACCCCCGACATCACCAATGGAGAAAATTTCCAAGTCACGGCTATCATTTGACCTACCGTTGACCTCTTCAACCAACCTCGATCTGTCTGGGATGAGTATCTCCATCCGAAGCAAAACCAAGGTGAGCCGGCATCACTCAGATACAAATTTTGGGGCCAAGCTGGCCCAGAAAACTAGCCCCAACCAGCCAATCATGCCCATGGTTACTCAGTCTGACCTACGGTCTGTTCGCCTGAGGTCAGTCAGCAAATCTGAGCCAGAAGATGACATCGAGGGCCCTGACTATGCTGAGGAATCAGGAGCAGAAGTCTTCACCTTGCCAGAAAGAAAAATGAAACCTCCCATAGCTGAGAAGCCCCCACTGGCTCGAAGGCCTCCAAGCTTGGTCCACAAGCCACCATCTGTCCCTGAAGAGTACTCACTAACTTCTCCTACCTTGGCTATGACCCCCAAGAGCTCAAGTCAACACATGAGGCCACTCCCTCAAGACATCTACATGGTGGTGCGGAAACCAAAGTCCTCCAGCTTCCCTGAGGGCAGAAGCCCAGGGGAGTCCACAGCACCCTCACCTTTTGTTTTCACACCTTTTGCCAGTTCCTCTATTGCTTTCTTCTCAGGAACACAGCAATCTCCCCAGGGAAGTGCGGAGGATGAGGGCCCCAAGGTGAGAGCCCTGCCTGAAAGAATTAGTCTCCAGAGCCTGGAAGAAACTGAGAAAAAGAAAGGCAAGATTCCACCTCCCGTACCAAAAAAGCCCAGTGTGCTCTACCTGCCTCTCACCTCACCCACAGCTCAAATGGAGGCCTATGCGGGCGAACCAAGACTGCCTCTCAGCCCCATCATCACCCTGGAGGAAGATGCCAAGTGTCCCCCCACCGGAGACCACTTGCAACCACCTGATACAAGGATAACTTCAACGTCGCAGGCTGACGGTGAAAGGGAGGCAAGCCCTCTGGGTTAGTAAACTGTCTGCTGGCTTTTCCTTTCAATCCCAGGAGAGATGACGGTGAGGATGGAGTGCCAGAGACAGAAGCAAATGCCCTCAAATAATGATCCTGATTCCAGGATGACCAAGTCGGTAGGGGGTACCTCTTGAGGGCCTGGGTTACTCTAAATAGGCCTCACTGCCCTTGGGATCAGCACTGACCAGTTTGGGCCAGTCTACCCTGGGACCCCCAGTGCTGAGATAATAAAATCAAACTGGGTCTTACCACCCTAGGATCTTAAGAGCCCATCCACCTAGTGAGGCATGCATCCCTTGCGTTAGAAACTCTCTTTCCACCTCACTGTAGAGTACTTTTCACTAGCGGCACTGAATCCAGTTTCATGCACAAGACTCAGTACCCTCCCAGACTGAGTTCAAGTGCATGGCAGGCTTGCAGGCTTCTGAAGCAATGCAATATGTTAGTAGCAGCAGCCTGTCTTAGTGCTTTCTAGAGGAAAGGGAGTTCACTTTCTTGGATGGTTTGAGGATAGATCCTCCTGGAACAATAAATAAGACTAGGCTAGATAATGTTTGTCATCCTTTTTGTTTTTTTCCTGTCTCTTTTTGTTTTAATTGTGATAAAAATACACATAACATAAAATTTACCATCTTAATCTTTTTTCTTTTTTTTGTAAGGAAAATTAGCCCTGAGCTAACATCCATTGCCAATCCTCCTCTTTTTGCTGAGGAAGATTGGCCCTGGGCTAACATCTGTGCCAGCCTTCCTCTACTTTATACTTGGGACGCCTGCAACAGCATGGCTTGATAAGTGGTGCATAGGTCCATGCCCAGGATCCGAACCTGTGAACCCTGGGCCGCTGGAGCAGAGCACACAAACTTAACCACTACGCCACCGGGCCAGCCCCCCTATCTTAATAATTTTTAAGTGTATAGTTCAGTAGCGTTACGTACATTCACATTCACGTACATTGCACGTGTTGTGCAACCATCACCACCATCTATCTCCAGAGCTCTCTTTGTCTTGCAAAACTGAAGTCTGTACCCATTAAACACTAACTCCGCATCACCCCCTCCCACAGCCCCTAGCAACCACTCTTCTACTTTCTGTCGCTATGAATTTGACTCCTCTAGGTACCTCATATAAGTGGAATCATACAGTGTTTGTCTTTTGGTGACTGGCTTATTTCACATAGCATAGTGTCCTCCAGGTTCATCCATGTTTCTCATCCTTTTTTGAATCCTTGACACCAAACATCAAAATCTTATGGTGGTCCTTAAGCTGATTTGGACTTTCAAGTAAGTTAAATCAGTGTGACTAAAACAAGCAAACAAATCAAAGCCACAGGTAATTTTAGAATATGCTTCCTCAAACTCCACAGGCTCCCTCTGAGATTCAAATAGGTCCCACTCCCACCTACTGGTTGAGTCATTGCTTTAGATTGCTCTCAGCTCCTTGATTTTTAAAAATGATGCATTTAAAACAAGAGAATGCTCAGGCAACCTGTTGTAATGGAAAAGACATGAGAGAACAGGGACCCAGGCCAATCTTCACCCACTCACTCGACCTTGGCCAAATCACTAACCTTCTGAACATCATGTTCCTCTGCGAAATGGAGGCATTAAGAGTCTCCACCCTGCTGCCCTTCCAGAGTTGCTTTGAACATCAAACAAAATACATATAAGGATGTGCTTTGTCCTAACTATTGTAGTCAAAGTAATTCCTTCTGGTTTTTATGTCTAGGAAGTTCTATGGAACCAAACACCGAAGAAAAAAGTGTAATCAGTGATAAAACGGCCGAATGGATTGCGGAAGATGATGACGACGTGTTTGTGGCCTCACGCACAACTGAAGATTTATTTACTGTAATACACAGGTCTGGACTGATTTCCTTAATTCCTATTGTAATTGCCTTCCCTTTTTATACCAAAAGAAAAACTGCTACCTCTACGCAGCCATTAGAATTGAAACTGGAGACTAAGTTCAGATACCCACTTATGTGAACACAGTCCAGGGCCTCATATCTCTATTTCATTGACATCTTTGGGCAAAGTGGAGGAGGAGTGGGGAAGGGAGGACCAGGTGCGAAGTGAGAGGCCCCTTGTCTCCTAGCAACTGCATGGCCTATTGTGGCTCCATCTGCTCTCTCACAGTTCTGTCCACAGTCAGAGACATTTAACCCTTCACAGAATTTCTTGTACCAAAAAATCTCCTCGAGAAGTGATGGGGGACACGAGGCTGAGTATCAAAGCGGGAACTCAGGCAAGGGGGGACCAGATGGGGACCCAGTTATTGGACAGGGGCACAAAGCAGGGGCTCGGTGGTGAGGAAACTGGGAAGAATCCAGTTACTGGAGCGGAGGCACCAGTTCAGAACAGGATCAGTTCCCAGGCTGTCTTCATTCAGAGTCACTGAGCTACTAGCCTTGATTCTTTAAATTCTTCCTCGGTCCCAGAACCTGGGCAGTACTGAGCCTGCAGGCACAGGCCAAGTGACTCCAGCTGTGGGCATTGAAAGGAATGTAGGGACAGGGGTCCGGACAAGGGACTCTGAGGACTTAGTGGTGAGAGAGAAAGCTGGTAAGTATGACTGCTTGCAAGACTGCTGCAGAGAAGTTCCCAGATCATGTCACTGGCATTCTTGAAGTTATATGAAGCATTAGGAAATGTCTGCCACATGAATTCACTCAAAACAAACATTCTCTTATTTAGGTCCAAAAGAAAGCTGCTTGGCTGGAAGGAGCCTGGTGAGGCCTTTGCCGGCGGCAGTAGACCAAGTTCCCACTCACCAATAAGGAACACAGCTGATTCTCCAATTAGTGAGTTGGCTGCCTCTGCAGGGTCAAGTGGCAGTGCCAACCTAGATGCTGGCAGAAATGATGATTTCAAGGCCTTGCTACAGAAGAAGGGAAGCAAGGCAACTCCAAGGTCCCGCCCCTCAGCAGCTGAATTGCTGAAGACCACTAACCCACTGGCTCGGAGAATTATTGCACAATTTTCAAAAGACTACGAAACCACCGATAACCCCAGTACCTAAGCCCTGGGTTCAGCAAGCAGGGTTTAGTTACTAAACTTGAATAGAGAATGGGGAAGAGAGTTTTAAAAAGGAACCATGGAAATAACAAAAGAGCCTACATTTCTTTTACATTAACTCACACTCTGGACAGCAGGAGAGAGGCCACTTTATCTAGAACTAAAATCGTCAGGCACTTTAAGCATCTTCAGACACTTTACGTTTTCATACTTACGGTCTTACCATTACTGACTACCGATTTTCTCCTTATTTTCCCCCAATGGTGTGCACTAAGAAGAAATTCTCAGATGCAAGGGCACATATGCCATCTTTTCAAACAATGGTCAGGCTGCTCCAACCATGGCTCCTGTCACTGAGGGGTGTAGGGTGAGAGCAGATCGGGGGCTGCCAAACCTGGGGAGCATAGGGTGCCAGTGCTGAGTATTCCCTTTCCTGGTAAGGCCTTGATGGCCCTGTATGGAGAAACAGAAAGACTGATGCCTCTTCATCTCCGGTTTAACTCTCCCCCACAAGAGGTTTGCAGGTGTGCACTTATTTCGGCATGGGGTTGATTGAATGGCTTTTGTCGTACAAAATATGAATGTGTCTCTGTCTTGAACTTCATGCCTTTTTAAGTTTGATTGTCTACACGGAGATCAGAGTGATGAGTTTCAATAAACATATAGACCCGCCCCCACCACTCCTTAGCTTGAAAAGGTCAGGACTGGGTTGCTTTGGGTGAACCAAGCTCAGCCAATAAACGAGGCAGCCATTCATTCACTCAAATCTATCCAAGGTAACTCGCACAGGCGCCTTGAAGATCCTTCAAGTGTCTGTCAGCAATGATAGCTAGGATCTGTGCCCAGCTCATGCTGCATTCTAAGAACTCTTGTTTCATTTGCATATAAGATTCATTATAGGAAGTAGTAAGCTGAAGGAACAGCATCATCAAAGGCTCAAGGAGGAGAAAGTAAGAAAGTGTAACTTGCCCCCCACCATTTAGTTCAGATTGTGGTTTGTGGTTGGTTTTGTTTTGTTTAAAGGAAGCCTTACTCTGTTCCAAAACCGAGAACATATAGACTAAAAGGATATGTCCAAAATCTAAAATGCAGCCTTACAAGTTGCTATGGCTCATAACACCAAAAAAGGGCTACTTTTTGCCATTTAGGTTCTGCTGTTTGACCAACTTTCAATTAACCATGCTTGGGGAGAGTGTGAGAACTGGGGTAAATGGGTTGCTGACAGACCCCAGAATAATCATGGCGACCCTCCCAAAAAATTTATAGGCACTAACTATTCTTGTCAGTTCAATTTTCTAAGCAGAGCAAGAGCAGTGATTCATTTGATTTTCATGTCTGGTTTCTGGGAGGTTGGGGGAAAAAACAGACAAAGCATTGAACAAAGAAAACTGGCTGACCAAGAATGGAGGGTTAATTGCCCACCATTCCCAAGAGGGAAAAAGAAAAGTCAAATGAAATTGTAGTCTGTTCGCAAAAAGCATTCCCCGACCCCTTCCTCCTTCATCTCCCACCCAACAGATTCATTGGTCCACCTCCTGGAGGATGCAAAAACTGCCCCAGAGACAAGCAGATCTTGATTTTGATAGGTCACATTGCTCACCAATGAGAAGCAAGCTCTGAACTACCCACACTCCAGTGGACAGAGCAGCTGAAAAACCACTCAGTTCTGAGGAGATTTGGGCCTGGCACACAGAAGCCCTAGGCCTAGGTCCTTGGTTGGTACAGTTCTGAACTCTAGGCTTGTGAGCACAGGCCCACCAATCAGCACTTGCAATCAGCACTTCCCAGTTGCTTTTGAAATCATTCCAACTACTTGGTTTGAAGGTCCTGACCAAATTTCAGGAGTTTTGTCTGAAATAAAATAGATTCATTCCTGGCCTTTATTTATATATGAATGCCACACTTGTCTGCCTCAGACTCAGAATTCCAAAAGATGGAAACATTTTCCTCTGTAGAGAAATGAAGGAGTGTTCGTCTTTTTGCCTAACAGAAGAGAAAAGCTGCCAGGGCCTTCTCCTTGGGAACCATTATGAATAGCTGAACTCTAAAGCTAAGTATGAGACTCACATAGTATAGGACTTGTTACTTCTGCTGATTTTTCTGGAAGCTTCTTGTTTGCTACTTCTAGTGGGTTTGCCTCTCCCCTCACCTTGCTTCCTCTGGTGGTTTTCCCAAAAGAATCTAAAGCTGAATGCCCAGACACCTTTACATTTTTCAATTACCTTGAGTCTTGCTTTTCTCTACAATACTCTGTATGTCTGGAGTTTTTAGAATATCTTCTACATCATCACTGTGGCCCTCAAATGCCCAGTAGTGTTTCCATTTGCACAAGAGGATTTGGGGCAGAGATTGTATGGTCAGAGGTAACATTAAGGATTGCAAATATTCATTTAATATTTTTCAACATGTAGACCTAGTCTCAAACAATCAACCAAACTGTAGAATTTCTACCAATCATTAATGAACATAACACCGAACATCTCTCCTACTCCTAACACTCAACCTCTCTCCTCCCCTTGCTTATCATAACACCAACTCTCTCTCCCACCCAGGCACATACCAGTGTTTGCTGCCTTCTGCACCTACCCGTTGAGACTGATGAAGAAGGCTGAAAGGCCCTCCAGGAAGGCTTTCAGAGAACCTACTTCTGTCACTATTACTAGTGCGAATAGTAAATGATAACAGTTTTTGAAAGTGGAATACACAAAGGGTTCAAATGAAATGAAGTTGTCCCCGGGAGGTCAGCTTCTCGTTCAAGTTGTTTTTACCCCTTCATTTCCTCTGATTCCAACCAATAGCAGCAGGTGGCTCTACTAGGCTGACTTCAGTCTAGTCAGGAGTAGAGGAAGTCCTCCCCAGGAGAGGAGGTTAATTGATAGCTAAGAGTGCTTTGCACTTGGTGGGTATTCATTATGTATTTGTGGTTCAAATGTTGAGGGTAGAGAGCAAATCATTCTCAGTACAAGAGGAAGCTTCTCTGGTGGCTCTGCTCCTTTCCCTGACTCAGTCTCTTGTCTGGGTCTCCCACCTGGCCCCAACGCGTCCTTCAGCTCCAATTCCTGTGAACTGCATCCCTAGCCGACAGCTCACCCTTTAAGGAGGCAAGACCAGAAGCAGCAAAATAGTTTGTGTTAGCTTAATGACCACAAATCAACCAGTTGATCAGCAGGCATTACCTTGAATGTGCAAAGACAAAGGAGATCTACAAAGCTCTTGCAACAAGTATTTCGCGGGACGTCCATTGTAACTCTGTAGACAACACGGATCGTATTGCGATCCTGCGGGACCTATCAGTCTGAGCAGATCTGTCCATGCACCTGCCCTCTTCCTCATAAGCAAACTATTCCCTAAAAAGATGAGTTCATGGTCAGTGCTCCATTCGTCGCCAGTGCAGCCTTCCATTACCACCAAGTCTGTAACATAATGGTGATATATGATTTGCCAGGGCCAGGGCTAGAGTGAGGTGAGTGAGGCGCCTGGGGTACAAAATTTAAGGAGGCACCCACTCTCAGGGCCATGCAAGTGCCTTACCCTCGTCCTGGCCCTGCTATTTGCACTCTATAAAGTAGTATTCGTTTATCTTCTTCCTGTGGACAAGTAGAGTTCTTCTGATTTAGGGGGGTAACTGTCCCTATCTGTTGTTGTACCAAATGTTTTGTTGCCATCTATTTTTTCCATTGCTGTAAACCTTTGTATGCCTACACATCAAAGAGTCTTCAGTATCATCAGAAAACATGATTGCTTTCTAAATAACCTGCTCCAGGTGGCAAGTTAGCACCCATTTCAGTAGGAATGCTGACAGGGACAGCCTTTCAGCAAAATGGTGAATGAGTTGGAGGTGAGTCATTGGGATCCTCGGTCTCCTCTTTCTGCTCCATTCTCCCCAGACCTTGCTTCCCAGCACCAACTCTCCTGAGTGCCTCCTAGTTTGTTCTCCTCCTCGCTAAAAAAAGCATGCTCTCAGGAAAGGGATCAGTTCCTTTACTTTGAGATTATAAGGCTGAATGCTACCTCTTTTGAGGGTTGCTTGCATTTTAACAGGGGAAAAGCCTTAAGCCAAAGGAATGAAGTTCTACTTGTAGAATTTTAAGCATCAATTAGTTGCAGAAGTGTATTTTTCACCATGAAGAGGCCAAATTCCCTGACAGCTAACTCCAGAATATAGAAAATATCTTAATCTTCTGGAATTATCTTAGTAAATTGCTGATGGTTGATTAAATTGTCCTGATACCCAGTCTTGTTCAGTGTGGTTACTACCAAAGGACTCTCAGAAATGGTTACTAAAAGCCACTGAGAAGGCCTAGATAATTTATATTGTACATCATTAACATTTTTACACAAATGGAATTAATACTACTTATCATTTGAGAAACAGAACCCAAGGATTTAAAGAGTTTGTGAAAATGTGTCCTGTTTGTGAAAGGTGAAACCGTCCAATCAATGTCCAAGCGATGTCAGTCGTCTGGTATCAGTGGTGGTGATTAAACTTATTGGAGGTACAACTTTGTTGAACACAATTCTCTGCTTCCCCCTTCACTTATCTATGTTTTGTGCTATCACTTCAGCTTGGTGTGAGAATAAGACCAGATCTATACCAGAGCACCCAGTCCCTCTGAAGCCTTTGCATGTATTTCAGCTATAAGTGACTAAGATATTAGGGATTTAAAAGGACAAGAGAGTGGGAAAGAGGTACAAAGAGCTGCCTTTGTCAAAGAGCAGCAAAACTTATAATGATTTAAACAATGACATGAAATAAAGTTTTAGAACACTCTGAAACAGATTTATAGAGCAATACAGTAGTAAATGGTTGTAGACACACATTTGAGGCGCTTTTAATAAGTTTAGCAAAAGGAAATTTGTGTAAGTAATGGATTATGTGAAATAGGTATATACTTTTGTTTAGTAAGGCCCAAAATCTAGGCCAGTGGTTCTCAAAGTGTGGTCCCAGGACCAGCAGCAGCAGCATCCCTGGAATATATATGTGTATGTGTGTGTGTGTGTGTGTGTATTCCAGTGATGTTCCTTCTTCAAGCCCCTAAGTCGCTATAGCCATGACTCTCCAAATGATTCCAATCTTTCCTGTCATTTCTGCCGTCATTACAGTGATCAGTCTCTGGCCAAGTGATGGATATCATCATGTTGAGCAAGTATATGTTTGATGTTAATAAATTACCATATTGAATCAATGTTAAGAAATTACCAGATTGTTCAACCTGCAAAACGTTTGCTTTGACCTAGCCAGCACATCCGGCCTGTTTTTGGTTTAAAAAAATTTTTTTTTAATTCACAAATAGGAAAAAGGAAAAGGTGTTAGTTTGTTTGGTTTTGCCAACCCTTGAATACCTGTCTTCACCATGGTAGCTGTTTTCTAAGAGGGCTCTGGCAGAAGTATATTTGATTTTAAGATTTTGCCTAAATAGTGAAATTTGATATCAACAAATCCACAAACAAAATCTGAACTAGAACAAACAGTTAACCCCTCTCAGCCTCTCTTTAATGCCAAGCTTTATAGAAATTTATTCCCTACATGACATTGAGTTTTTTTTAATGTCCAATTTTATAAAATGTTATGCATGCAAATGCAGCATCGTGCTCATTGTACAATTCACCCCAAACTCATTTCCTCCTCCATATGTATGATGGTGAAGAAATATCAATATGTATGTTCTTACCTCTCCTGATCAATTGTAAATTACAAATCTTTTCATTAATTTTTAAATGAGATATATTTACTCTGGCTAGTAGTTAAAATTTTATTCTTTTTATTATATTTCATTGCTACTCTTTTCTACTGACTCCAAAGCTTACTTTGGGGAATATTTCTTATTTTTAGATTGTTGTATTTATCTTATTTCTATATTTATCTGTAGTCACAGAATGTTAGAGCTGAAAGGGACCAACCTCTTATTTTACAGATGAGGAAACTGAGGCCCAAAAAGGTCAAATAACTTACACAAGGTCACACAGTGGCAGGGCCTGGCCTCAATCCCAGGTCTCCTGCCTCTGGGCCCAGTGTTTTTTCATTTAAAGCACTACATTTATAGAAGACCTACAGCTGGCTTCTACTTTTATGATACATGAATTTCCCAGGTATTTCAGTTAACTAATACATATGCTTTAAGGAAAAATGCTCAAGAGTTCTTTAGTTCATGAATCCAAAGACAAATCCAATTTTCAGCGTAGAAACATTCCTTTCCCTCCAGAGTCATTATTTGTACCCTACTTTGTACAACAGACGTTTTCCCTAAAAGTTATTTGATAAATGAATTTTTATAGATCAAATTCCATTTTTTAGTAGAGAAGCTTCCTGTGTAAGGGAATCTTCTGGTGACTTCTTTTGAAAAACGAAGAATCCTCTTGTCAATGTCCCCTAATGTCTCTACTTTTTTTTAGTGCGAACTTTTGTAATTGGTGTTTATTTAAAGTAGGGCAAACCAATATAGGTTTTCCTAGAATCTACTTTATCCTTCCATTCTTAAACTTTATGACATATTTTCAGACTGTTAGATGCTCATAAGATACTTAGTTGTGTTCTAGAAACTTCACCTTGCTTGATATTTTGTCAATCCCTGGGCTCAATCTCTATTTCCATCTTAACAAACAATAACAGAATTCCTTAATCAGTACTGAGCTCTGCATGCAGTCTCTTTTCCAGAACATTCTTTGCCTAATGCTCCTTAGTGTGACTCTATCTATTCTTGGGCTTCTTTCCATAGTTCACGCATACCTCACTATTCTGTGGAGTTGGAGGCAGTGCCCCTTTAGGGCTGTCCTAGTCATATGGAGTGGTATTTCCAGTTATTTCCATTATTCCCTTGTTCTTCCTGGACCTCCTCTGGTTTCCCTTTTCAGGAATGCTCAGAGATTGGTAGGATTTTCCCCCATCATCTAGACCAGGAGTTGACAAACTTTTTCTGTAAAAGGCCAGATAGAATCTATTTTAGGCTTTGTGGGGCACATACAGTCTCTGTAGCATATTCTTCTTCTTTGTTGTTATTTGTAACACTTTAAAAATGTAAATACCATTCTTAGCTCTTAGGCCATATAAGCTGCAGGCTGGATTTGGCCCGCTTGTCATAGT
The DNA here is from genome assembly GCF_020826845.1 of Diceros bicornis minor. Classification (NCBI taxonomy): domain Eukaryota; kingdom Metazoa; phylum Chordata; class Mammalia; order Perissodactyla; family Rhinocerotidae; genus Diceros; species Diceros bicornis. The sequence goes on from NC_080781.1 coordinate 65,184,424, forward strand.
TTGCTGACCCTTGGTCCAGACTACCTTCTGGGACAGGCATTTCTGTGACCGCCCCATGTAATAATTGGGTTGTGTACTGGATGATGTGGCTCACTGCCCTCCCACCTACTACACTATCAGACCAGTCTGCACAGAGGTGGGTGGAGAAGGGGCTGCATAAGTCAACCATTACTCTTCGATAGGGTGCCCTTCATAGACTCTCGTTCATTCTTTCTGCCTCTCTCTCTCTCTCTCTCACTGACTACCTCGATATAGAAACCATCATTCTTCTATCCAGACCTCCTGTCCTCATTATCCAATGTGCCTCTGCTTGCTCGAGTTTGGGGTGGCCTGACAGGGAAGAAGGGATTTCTGAGTTTTCTTATTTCTTTTGTCCCATGATTACTCCCCCAAACTGTGGTTGGGGACCCCTGGCCTGGGTTATCTGCCCTGGCCTGCCCCCTACTGCCATCACGAGTTTAGGGCTGTCTCTGGAAAGTCTGGTGGCCCATGCCATGAGATTCCATTCCAGTCTACAATTTCCTAGGGAAGTCACCAGCTCTCTTGGTTCCAATGGCTGGTTTTAAAACCCAGAATGTCCATGTGTTCAATTTCTAGTGCGATTAGGACCTATTCTAGACTCAGCCCCAGCAAGAAAACCAATGAGGTACAGAAGGTATTCTGTGCCCACAGTTCTTCCTTGCCTAAACCCCCTGCCTCCTGGGCCCCCAGCTCCCAGGATGGACTCCTTGGGATGCCCCATGCAGTACCACAACCAGCAGGCTTTCAGCACACTACCGCCTCCTCGCCTCTGAACCTCTAAAAGGATTCCTTAAAGGTTTTTCACTTCTCTCTCCATCTCACTCCCATCTCTACCTCTCATGCTACTTGGGGGGTTAAAGCTCAGATTCACATTTTCACATTTGCTCATATAAACATTGGGGGATACGAGTGAATGAGAAGGTATGGGCCTGTGTGCGTGAGCATGGTTTCTCCACCTGGACTGTGAAGGCCCCATTCACTAATAGATCACACACACACCCTATCCAGTGCTCTCATCAGTTCGCTGGTCCAGGTCCAGGTCTGATGGGGCTGGTCAAGGAGAAGGGGATGGTGGCGGCTCCTGAGGAATTTCCCTTCTCTTGCCTTTTGAGACCTTCTTTCCACTGGTTTGTGCTGGCTTCTCCCAGGAAGCCATTTGAAGAAACTCCTCTGTAGCAATTCTGGACAGGCCAACATACAGAAGGCTAGGACTTGAATTCGATATGGACTCAGTCACTCAGACACATCTCTCAGGCTGCAGTTTTTCCTATCTAAGCAAATTGCTTCTTAGGACCTTTAGCTTGCTGTCTGTCATTTGAGCCCAGGGATCTACCCACTTACTGAAATCTAAATTTTAAAAAGTCAGAGACACAAGTAACTTTTAGGATTTCCCTATCTGAAAGCATTCCTGAAACAGTTTCTTTCTGCCTTTTGTTTAAGATTTCCAGACTTAGGAAGGGAACCAGGCTTGCGCCTCAGACTCTAAGGCAGCAAAAGTACTACACTTGCCAAAAGCAAAATGAGGACAGAAGATTGGCTAGTCCTACTAGGCATAGTCAGGGAATGGACTCTTGTTCAGTTAGCACTTATGGTTCAATGCTTACTGAGTGCCAACAATGCACTTAAGAAAAATAAGGGAGACAGGAATTTACAGACCAGTGTCCTAAACTAGAAGGTAGAGATAAGGCAATTCCCCCCAGTGATAAGAATCTGTCCCTCGATAAAAATTTCAAGAAGCAGCAGAAACTAGAAGAGATCGTAATCCCAGTCTTCTTAGAATTCCAACACAAAATGGAAGGGAGCCTTCTGTGGGGTGATATTACAAAGGGTTTTTCTTGTCTTTCTTTTTTTAAAAACAAACATTCCTTACTGGCTTGCTACCAGCAATTGAACTGTATTCTTTATAGAGTTATAGCTGTTTGTGTCTTCTTAAAAATAAACTTTTTCTGTTAAAATCGTTTTCTGTTTCACCCTCTGGTTTTCATTGTAGCAATGATGCTTTTATTCAGACACTAAGCCCAGTTCATGAGCATGTTTTACCGACCACACAAGTGTGGGGCCCACACACATGGGATTTCATTCTCACAAACCCCTGGGAGCCCAAAACAGACATGCGGGACACAGTGTCTTGCAGAAACCTGGCCCACTGAGCCCTGAATCTAAGGTATATAGGAAGGTAATCCATGTTCGAGGACTTCATCTCAGGGATTCAAGTTCAACTGCTCATGGAGGCAGCAAGGGCCGCAGATAAGATGAGGCTCTGGTGAAGTGGGCAGCAGTCCCCAGGGATGGGAGGAGGTTGCCATAGCAACTGTGCTCAGGGCACACACTCCCTCTTTGTTCTCTGGCTCAATGAAGCCACCCAGCAGGGCAGACCTGAGTGTCTGCGTTGGGAGCAAAACATGCAGACCAGATGTGGCCCAGATCACTTCCATCCCTCAAAAAGGGTATGGTCCCACCATGCAGGTAGTGACAGCTATATTCAAAGGTCAACTCCCATCCAAAAGGAGCTTGGTTCTCTGTTCCCAACTGGCCCAGGCCTCTAAGGCTGAGGCCCTTGCAGCCAGCATCTTGTCTCCCCAGGTCCCATGCTGGCTCATGTCCCCTGACACCACTAGGTGGCTCTTCCAAAAGGACACAACAGAGCTGGAAACAACCTAGAAAGCTTACAAGGGAAGGGAGAGGGGCCAGAGCTACTCACAGACAATAGCAGGTGTTAAGATTTAAGCTAAAGGTCAGAGAGCCAGCTCTGATGGCCTAGTGGTTAAAGTTCAGTGCTCACCACTTCGGTGGCCCAGGTTCCTTTCCCAGTCGCAGAACCACACCCCCCATCTGTCAGTTGCCATGCTGTGGTGGCGGCTCACATAGAAGAACTAGAACGACTTACAATTAGGATATACAACCATGCCCCAGGGCTTTGGGGAGGAAAAAAAAAAGAGGAAGATTGGCAACAGATGTCAGCTCAGGGCAAATCTTTCCCTGCAAAAAAAAAAAATAAAAGAAGGAAAAAAAGAAGATAAAAGTCAGAGAAGGAGGCTGGCTCTAGGTGGGCCTCATGGCAAGCAGTACCTCAGTGGGACCCTGCAGTTCAGGGTCTAGTGTTCACCCTGGCAGGGTCAGAGCTTCCACACTACGAGCTGGGAAAGCTTTTAGAGACTGACCTACTCTGACCAAACTCACGAAAGACATGTCAAAGGGAGGGTCTATATATTAATTAACCAAAGAGAGAGCATACATTTAAAGCACAGGTCATACACAGGAGGCCTGCAGGCTGAATTGAACTCACACACATTGTCCGGAGTACACAATGGTGTTTTTCAATTTTTTAAAATTTAGATGGGACACAATCTCTCCAATTTACCTAGTTCCCCACCACTCCCTGTTATATTAAACTCAACCAGCTTCATTCACTCATATTACCTGCCAGGGCCCTGAAGGCATTTGAGCCTGTGACCCCTAAGGTGTTGTTGCAGGTTGAGTTCTCCGAGAAGCAGACTCGGGGATGGAGCTTGGTGTGCAGGATGTTGACTAGGGAATGCCCTCAGGATGGACATCTGTGGGAAAGAAGGGAAGGAAACAGGCTTAGGCAGAAGGAGAGAAAGGCAGCAGTGCAGGCACCACAAAGCCTCAGCGGAATCAATGGCGAGCTCTGGTGTTAAAATGACCCGTCAGTGTTGTCCTGCACCCGGCCAAAGGCAGGCCTTCATAGTCCTGCTTCAGTCAGTCACTAGCTATGGGCCACCAACCAAGGGCCTGACCTTGGGTGAGGCAACTCTCTCCAGCTGAAGTGATCCCCAAAGGAGCTGACAGCTAAAGAAGGTTCTTTGCTGATAGCACTCCCAGCAGCTGGGGCAACAAGTCCACCCTTGAAGTTCTGTGTCCATCACAGGTGTCTCTCTCCCAGGAGCAGTACAGGTTCAACACTTACGAATTCTTATTTTCTGATTCCTACTCCTTACCTCAGACACATTACAGTTCATTTGATTAGGTTCATAGCTTTCTTAAATTGTAGTCACCACCATGGGACACATGCTAGTAGCCTCAATTGGACTTTGGTGTTTCACATGCCTCATTAACGCCCATTAACGAACCCTCTCCAAGGGCATGTCACATAAGCAAATGGATAAGTCAATCCATCATGCAATATCAGGAATAAAATGGACTAGGCATCCATCAAGCACCTACAATGGGCCAGGCATTGTGTGCTCCTCCATGCACTTCTTTTACTCATCTACTCAGCAAAAATGAGCACTTTCGACATTCCTGGCTGAGTGCTAGGTACTGAGGGTACAGTAGTGACCCACACAGACACCATGCCCATCCTTGTGGAGTTTACATCCATCGGGGCCACTGCTGAAACTAGTTCATTTGGCAGCCCTGGGGACCAGGACTAATGGGCCTCCTGTTCCTGTTATCTAGGAGTCACCACCCTAAATACGAACTCCTCTGGTCATCTCTTTGCTCTCAGTACTCACTTCATACTGCTGTAAGGTTCTGCTCTGCTATCCAACCTTCCACCATTCTCCTCCCTCCCATCCTTTTCAACTGTGCCCACTAGAACTCCAATGATAGAAATTAATAAAAAAAAAAACCTACAATCCAAACAGAAAGACCCTGCAACACCTTCCTTTACAGGGACCTGGCTCTCTCCTGAGAACCTCACTTCTCCTGTAGGCCACTCCTCAGAGATTCCTTCCCTTCCTAAATACTTCTGCATCTGGAGGTGGCATGAGTCCCTTCCTTACTCCCCACTACGCCTTCCAGACCATGATCACTGAACTTCTGTCACTCTCCTTCATTCAGTCTTTCTTTCCACCCCCCAGACTTTGCCAAAATCTAGGGTCATTTAAACACTCATGTGGAAGACCCATTGCAAATCCCTGGCTTCTCATTTCTTTGTCCTACTCACCTCTTATGACCTCTATTTCTGCTCCATCACCCACTCTCACAGTCACAAATGGACATTTTTATTCTCCAGAATTGCTATATCACTGAAATCTTAACTTCAACCTCCCACAACCTCATACCTTTCCCTCTTTCTCATTCAATTACTACATTACACTGCTCAACTTCATTGAGACCTCCAATAACTTAACCCATTCATTCACTCAATATTTAGCAGGCATCTACCACATACCAGGCACTGCATTAAGTACTGGGGATACAGCTTTGAATATGACAAACATGATCCCTGCTGTCATGGAGCTCGGGTCCCCTTTTCCTTATCTCTCAGCCCTTCTCTCTATTTGAACTTCTTCCCCAATTAGTTCAGGTCCAGCATTTCGACCACTCTCTTACAAACATCCTCAACTACTTTTGTTCCATTGTCCTTCCTCCCACCCCCCAGGCACAACCCCACCTGGATCAATCCAACTGTCCACATTCCTTGTTCCCACACCCAGGCTGCTGGAGAAGACCACACTCAGTCATGCAAACTGGTGTGCTCCTACTGAAAAGGGGCCTTCAGCTCTACTCAGAAAAATCCTTCTCTGGTTCCACAATCAGCTCTCTTTCCTGTTCGTCACAACTTCAAACTTCCACTTGCCTCAGACTCAAAACCCTCCACTAGCCCCTCCTCCTCACTACCTCTCCAGCAGATGACTTTGCCTCCTGCTTCCCAGAGGAAGTAGAAGCCATCAGACAGGAAGTCCCTTACCTTCCTAACAACAAATCCACAATCCCACCTTTGAACTATGTGCACACTTCCTTATCCCCTCTTTATCCTGTATCTCCAACTTCTCCCTTTCAGTAAACATTCATTCAACAAATATTAATTGAGCACCTACTATACGATAGGCACTGTGCTAGGAGCTGGGACTATAATGGTAGGCAAAACAGTCAAGGTTCCTGTCTTTAAGGAGCTTACATTCTAGTGTAAGGGAACAGACAATACATTAGTGAAAAAACAAGCAAGATAATTTTAGATTATTAAGGAAATACAACAGGATATTATGTTAGAAAGTAATAGGGGAGAACTATTTTGGATAAGGTGATCAAGGGAGGCATTTGTCAGGAGATGACATTTGTGCTGAGGGAAATAAAGTTGTGTTTTGAATACATTAAGTTTGAGATTCCTATTAGTTATACAAATGGAAATATCAAGTAGACAGCAGGTTATACGAACCTGGAGCTTAGGAAAGAAGTCACAGCTAGAGACATAAGTTTGGGAGCCATAAGCATATTTGACACCATGGTACCAAATGAGCTCACCTAGGGAGAGAATGTGGATAGAGAAGAGACTCAAGAGAGAGCTGTGGGGCCCTCCAACACTTGGAAGCTGGGTAGAAGAAGAGGGTCAGCAAAGAATATTGAGATAGAGCAGAAGGAAAAAAACCAGAGAATGTGGTGTCATGAAAGCTAAAGGGGAAGGTTTTACAAGAAAGAAGGAGTGATCAACTGTGTCAAGTGCTGCTAAGAGATCAAGTAATATGGGGACTGAGAAGTGGCCACCAGATTTGTTGGATGGATGATGAGAGCTGTTTCAGTAGAGTCGTAAAACAGAACCTCAGCTGGAGTTAGTTGAATAGAGAATGGGAAGAGAGGGAATGGAGGGAATGACTACAGACTAACCTTTTGAGGGTGTTTGCTGTCAAAGAGAGTAAAGAAATAGGAGCATTAACTGGTGGGGGAAACAGAGTTGAGAGAGTATTCTTAGGATGAGAGACACGGGCACTTGTTTGTATACAGACGGTATTAGTCAAGTAGTGAAGGAATATTGATGAAGCAGAAGCCCTTGAAAAGGTGAGGGTGAATAATGCCCTGAACAGAGGAGGAAGGGTTGGTTGGCTTTTTATAAGAGTGAGGACAATTCTTCCATAGTAGCAGGACAGAAGGCAGAGTATTTGGGCACAGACACAGGTATATGGACTGGTGCAGATGTAGGAGCATGGGGAAGTTCATTTCTGGCTGCTTCTAATTTCTCAGTGAAATAGGAAGCAAAGCCATCAGCTGAGATGTGTGGCCTTCTTGGGGGAGGGGTTACTCTCTGTAAATAACAAGGCAACGTGGAGGTTCATACAGTGTCCCGGGATTCCTTTCTCCTAACTCCTTCTAGTTGGGACAGAAACATATCCACATATCTCCATCCTAAAAATAACTCTTCCTGGATCTCACATCACTTTCCAGCTACCACCCTGTGCCTCATCTCCTTTCTTTAAAACTAACATCATGAAAGAATTGTCAGCACTAACCAGCTCTGTTCTTCACGTGCTGATCACTCACAACTCTCTCTGATCTGACTTCTGTCCCCTTCACCGGGTCCACTGTCCTGAGGACCACTAAGGACCTCCATGTCAAAAAATCCAGTGATGCTTTCAGTCTTTATCCTATCTTACACCTTTGAAGCACTTGGTACTGTTGACCACTGCTTCCTTCTCAAAAGGCTTCTTCTTTTGCCCTCCTTACATTACACTCTCCTGGTTTCCCCACTCACGTATCTGACCGCTCCTTCACAATTTCCTTTGCTTCATCTTCCACTCTTCCGGTGAGCATTAGAGTCCTCAGGCCTTTGTCCCAGGCCTTCTCCCTCTTCTCCATTACAAGCTATCCCTGGGTGGTCTCATCCACACCTACTGCTCCTCTCCCTGTGTTTCCTACCTCGGTGAATCATACCACCACCCACTCATCTGCACAAGCCAGAGGCCTCAGCAACTTCCTAGATGTCTCTTCTTCTCTCCTACATCCAATAAGCTTTGCAGATTCTACCACGTAAATTTCTCTTGTATCCCTTTATTCCTAATTTTATTTGTTGCTGTAGGGGCTCAATAAACATTGAGAAGCCTATCATTCTATTTCATTTATTTCACTTCATAAAAAATGAGCCTCATGCCATACTAAGAAGTCAGTTCCAGATAGATAAAAACCTAAATATGAAGAGCAAAAATATAAAGCTTTTGGAAGATAATGTAGGAGAATATCTTCACAACCTCAGAGTAGAGAAGGATTTCTTCTTTTTTCTTTCTTTTTTTTTCTTTTGGTGAGGAAGATTGGCCCTGAGCTAACATCCGTTGCCAATCTTCCTCTTTTTTTTTTTGTGAGGAAGACTAGCCCTGAGCTAACATCCAATGCCAATCCTCCCCTTTTTTCTTGAGGAAGAGTGGCCCTGAACTAACATCCATGTCCATCTTCCTCTACTTTATATGGGACGCCACCACAGCATGGCTTAACAAGTGGTGTGTCGGTGCACGCCCAGGATCCGAACCTGTGAACCCCGGGCCACCGAAACAGAGCACGCACACTTAACCGCTTGCGCCACTGGGCCAGCCCCTCCAATCTTCCTCTTTTTGCTAAGGAAGATTAGCCCTGAGCTAACATCTGTGCCCATCTTCCTCTACTTTATATGGGATGCCACCACAGCATGGCTTGATGAGCGGTGCGTAGGTCTGCGCCCGGGATCCTAACCCACAAACCCCACGCCACTGAAGCAGAGCACACAAAATTAACCACTACACCACTAGGCCAGCCCCGAGAAGGATTTCTTAAATGAGACACAAAACCACTAACCATAAAGGAAAAGTGATAAAATTCAACTACGTTGAAATTAAGACAGCATTTAAAGATCGAGAAAGCAAGCCACAGAAAAGGAAAAGATATTTGTAACACATATAACCAACAAAGGGCTAGTATTCAGAATACACAAAGGACTCCTACAAATTAGTCATAAAAAGACAAAAAACTCAATAGAAAAATGAACAAGAAACTTGTATGGGCTCATGATAAAAGAATAAATCCAAATATCCAATAAGCATGAAAAGGTGCTTAATCTCATGTATCATCAGAGAAATGAGGAATGAGGGAGGATGGATTACAAAGGGGCAGGGGGAAACTTTTGGAGGGGATGGGTATGTTCATTATCTGGATAGTAGTTCTGGTTTCACAGATGTTTACTCATCAAACTGTCACTTTAAATATGTGCAGTTTGTTGTACATCAGTTACACCTCAATAAAGCTATAAAACACACACACACATACACACACACACACAATGAGATAGCATTTCACATCTACCAGACTGGCAAAATATTTTTAAGTCTGACAATAACTAATGTTGTGGAATATGTGGAAGAACAGAAACTCTGATACACTGCTGGTGGGGATCTAAATTGATTCAACCACTTTGGAAAACAGTTTGTCTTTATCTATTAAAGTTGAATATACACCCCCCCCCAGGACCCAGCAATTCCACTCCTAGCTATATATCCTAGAGAAATGTGTACATATCCTTCCCAAAAGATACATAGAAGATTCATAACAGCGTCGCACATAACAGTCCAAACTAGAAACAACCCAACAGTCCATCGTGAGGAGAATGAATAACCTGTGGAATACTACACAGCAATGACAATTAAACTACAGCCACATGCAACAACATGTATGGAGCATACAAACATAAAGTTGAGCAACAGAAGCAAGACACAAAGGAACACATACTGTATGCTTCCATTTACATAAATGCAAAAACAAGCAAAACTAAATTCTTGTTTAGGGATGCATAGATAGATGACAAAACTATAAAGAAAAGCAAGGAAATTGTTATAATAAAAGTTAAGAGTGTGGCTCCTTATAAGAAGAAGGGTAAATTGTAATTGGTGAGGACACCAGAGAGGCTTCTGGGGTGCTGGCAAAGTTCTATTTTTGGAGCTGGGTGATGGTCACACTGGTGTTCACTTGTAACTATTTTTACAAGTGTACAAACTGTACATTTGTTTTAAGCACTTTTCTGTACGTATATTATATTTTACAATAAGAATATTTTTTAAAGACCCAGGACATAATCCTGAGTTACACCAAATTTAAGGGAAAGGCTGCAGGAAAAAGAGTCTAGGAAAGAGATGGGGCAGGCAGCAGAGCAGGAGAGAAGAAGCTCCCAAATTTCCAAAAGGGATGGACAGCAGTGCCAACCCTTATCCACTCTTTCTCTGCAGTACACATCAGAGCAGGACTGAGAGCCATCAGCGTGTGTCCTTGCAGTCATAATAAGAATATGCTTGCACAAGAGAAAAATGAGCAAAGGCACAAACAGCCAAGAAGAAATACTATTAGGAGACAAACATATGGGAAAATGTCTGCTCTGCCTTAATGAGCAAGGATATACAAAATTTTAAAAACTGAATGGCCATTTTTTGCCTATTATAGTAGCAAAAATTGAGGGGAGGTAGGAGAAATTACAATATGTCAGGCTGGAAAGAGTACCAAATTGATGTATGGTTACTGGCTGCTAACACTATGAATAAATATCATCCTTTCAAAATAAAATCTGGCAATGTGCATCAGGAAAATTTAAAAGCTCATACCATTTTACTCAGTAACCCTACTTCAGGGAATCTATGCTAGGAAAATTATGCAAAGAAAGGAAAAGGCTATACCAATGAGTCTGGAAGTGACTCAATTATCCCTCAACAAGGAAACTACTGAATAAACTTTGTTAAGTGCCACTAAGTAAAAATCATAATTATGATAATGGGAAAGGAAGGAAACTAACATTTATTGAGTGATACTTTTTGACATGGGTTCTACTAAGTACATTACTTATCTAGTTTAATGCAACCACCTCCAAAGTCTTTTGTTGTTACTTCCATTTAAATATGGAGAAACTGAAACCCAGAGAAGCAAATTAACTTGCCAAAGATCACACAGCTAGTGAGAGGCAGAACCAAGGTATGAGTACATATCTGTCTGAATATGAAACCTCTGTTATTTTCACTCCATTACACTGCGACATGAAAAAAAAAATACTTCTGCTAGCATTTCTTGAAGTATTTTTTCCCCAAATGCATACGACATTAATAACACGTTTTTTAAATACCAGATTTTTTGTGTGTGTGTGAGGAAGATCAGCCCTGAGCTAACATCCATGCCAATCCTCCTCTTTTTTTTTTGCTGAGGAAGACCGGCCCTGAGCTAATGTCTATTGTCAATCCTCCTCCTTTTTTTCCCTTTTTCTCCCCAAAGCCCCAGTAGATAGTTGTATGTCATAGTTGCACATCCTTCTAGTTGCTGTATGTGGGACGCCGCCTCAGCATGGCTGGAGAAACGGTACGTCGGTGTGTGCCCGGGATCTGAACCCGGGCCACCAGTAGCAGAGTGCACGCACTTAACGGCTAAGCCAAGGGCCGGCCCCTAAATACCAAATTTAAAAGGTTTCTTTACTACTGGACTTCTCAGAGCCTTTATTACACATTCACTTATTTAACAAGTATTTACTGCGTACATCAGACACTTAGGTGTTGGGGATACAGCAGTGAACCAGAGAGACAAGATATTTGCCCTCATGAAGCTTATATTCCAGTCAGAAGAGGCAAGATACAAATAAATACCCCAAATTACTTCAGACTGCACCAAGTGTGGTGGAGGGAATTAACATAATAGGTGGGAACTGGGAAAGGGGGGCTGCTCTAGATGGGTTGATCACAGAAGGTTCCTCTGGGGTGACTTTTGAGCTGAGACCCCAGGAGCCTGAAGGGAGAGTCTTCCAGGCCAGGGAAAAGCACATGCAAAGACCCCGAGGAGGGAGAGAGTTTGTTGTTTTCAAGGAATGGAAAGCAGCCCAGCATGGCTGGGGGATAGTGAGTGGAGCAGAGTAACCATGATAAGGAGCTTAGATTCTATTCTAAGAGCAAAGGAAAGCCATTGGGGGGTTTTAGGAGGGTCACTGATATGATTTGATTTTTTAAAAACTGTTCTAGCTGCTCTGTGGGGAACAGATTGGAGTGAAGCAAGAATGAAGGCAGGAGATCAATGAAGAGACTGTTGCAGCAAGCCAGGCAGAGAGGACAGTGGCTTGGGCTAGGGTGGCGACCATGGAGATGGGGAGAAGTGGAAGGATTTGGGTTATATTTTGAATCTTGAGCCAACCGGACTGGCTGGTGAGTTGGAAGTGGGCAACAAGTGAAAGAGCAGAATCAAGAATGACTCCTAGGTTTTGGGTTTCAGCAGCTGCACGGATGGTGATGCCATTTATTAGGATGGCAAAGATTTGAGAAAGAGCAGGTTTGAGAGGGACAGAGGAATGAGTGGTTATGCTTTATATATATTAAATCTGAGTTGTCTATTAGACATCCAAGTGGTGCTGCCAGGTGGACCACTGCATGTACAGATCAGCAGTTCAGGGCAGTGGTCAGGGCTGGAGAGGAATATGGGAGTCCTTAGAACATCGATGGTTTAAAGCCTTGAGACTGGATGAGCTCACCTAGGGAGCAAAAGTAAATCGAGAAGAGAAGAGGGGCCGGGATGGGCCCTGGGGCTGTCCAATGTTTGGGCATCCAGTAGAGAAGGAACAACCAAGAAAGGAAATTGAGTTGTGAACTGCCAAGAGAAGGGCTCTAAACTGTGGTGTTCCCAAGCCTTCTTGATAATGGAAGCTTTTGGTCATAGGGCGACTTGTGCTCAGCAAAACACACTGAGGTAAATGCTGGTTTATGCTACAGTAAGTGGAAAGGCAGGCTACAAAATGGTATGAAAATTATGATTGCGATTGTGCACAACCATGTACAGAACATGCCTGGCATGTGTGCTCAGTAAACATTTGTTGAATGAATTAATGAATGAAAGTAACACATATGGACAACCACAACAACACAGCCACTACAAGGGAATAAACAAAAGTGACAGTAGTTGTTGGTAGTGAGATATGATGAGAGAAAGTTTTTCCAAATTTTCTGCAATGTTCTGTTGTCTATTTTTTTCTAATGGTGTTTTGCCAATTTCATGCATCCATCCGTCTCTCCTGCATTCAGGGATACTGTTCCCAGACATCCTGTAGGAATCCACTCTGCCTGTTCTCTCCTGCTTGTTTTGAAATCCTTGACACCATTCCTGGCCTGTTTAACTTGAATTCCATTCAGTTCCATCAACAATTATTTACTGAATCATCTTTAGGCTAGAGAGATGATTAATACATAAGGCCCCTGATCTCACGTTGCTCACAGTCTGAGGGAGATGGATAGGTAAACCTTACTGAAAATCCACTTCCCCTCTAGTCCCTCTTATTCTATCCCTGAACTTTAACCCGTTTGTTTACACTTCCATGCTTCCAGTCAGTTCCCTCCAGCTTCCAGTTACGGCCCTCACCCTGCCCCCTACAACTAGCCTATTAACGTATTTAATTAGATCAAATAAGCCCCACTGGCAAATATCTGGAATAAAACGTTACAGCGGAGTTTCCCCCACAGAGGGAATTTCTCTGCATCCCTGCATAAACTGTTTTTATGGACATTTGTTCATTGTTGTTAAACGTGTCTCTGTGTGTGTGATTCTTGCTTCTCTTTGTTTTTGGAATGGCTCCTAAAGGTTTTCAGAGGTTTTGCTAGGAGAAGACACTTTACACTGTAAGACACCTCACCATCCACCAGGACATCATCTCGCAGAGCTTTGATTATGGTAATTAATACATTTTGCCAAAAAAGAAAAAATACTGGCTCCTGCAAACATAATAATTGTTTACGTTTGTTGAGAGCATACCATGTGTCAAGGATTATTTTAAGTGCTTTATTCAAATTAAATACTTTAATCCTCCCAACACCCTATGAGGAAGATACTAGTATTACCCTGTTTTACAGATGAGGTCCAGAAATGTTAAGTAACTTACCTTGATGTTACAGCTGGTAGGTGATGAAACTGGGATTCACACCCAAACAGCTGGGCTCCACTGCCACCCTCACTATACTCACTATAAATTTACGCACATACACAGATACATCATACATCACTTTTTGTATTGTTTTAAATCAATTAACATTGATTAACTACTTGGTTCGTACTAACCTCCTAAAGCAGACCTAGCATACTTTGACATCAATAAGTTGGAAGAGGCAAAACTTTGAGACACCAGAATGACCCATTAGACCACGTGAACTTCATATCCTTTTCGGAGAAAGCATTTTGTTGAGGTTACAAAAGAGTAACATGTCCAATATTGCTAAAAACAATTACTATCGGGAAATCTTTTAGGTGTAATCCTAGTCCCAAAGGATACAAGTCCCCTCAAAGGCCTGTAATTAATTTACTTTGCTTAAGAAACGTCGTTTCAGCAGAGCAAAGACTACCACACTGGAACCTTGCCATGGCACTGTTCCCTATAAAGCCAATTTAGTATTAGGCCAGAAGCCTTGGATGGGATCCAAAGGAGGTTTATTTTAGAAGTAATCAGAGACCCTTGCTAGATGGAGACCTCCCTTCCTGAGGCAGTTCTACGGTCTAGATACACAGAAAAAGTTTTATAGGAAGATTTTGTTATACTATTAGCTAATTAAGTCATCAAGGCAGCTCTTTTAAGAATGACAGGTTAGCAGAGAAACAGGTACCCTTAGACATGGTCAGTGGGAGTGCCGGCTGGTCCTCTTTCTTTGGAGGAAGTTCGACAATTACCATCAAAATTCGAAATGCACATATTCTCTGCCCCAACTGTTCCATGTGTGGGAATCTATCCTAAAGATCTCTCAAATCTGTGTAAAATGTACATTCAAGATATTCACTGCAGCATTGTTTGTTATAGCAAGAGACTAGGAATAATCTCTAAATGTAAATCAGGGCCGGCCCCGTGGCTTAGCGGTTGAGTGCACGCGCTCCGCTGCTGGCGGCCCGGGGTTCGGATCCCGGGCGCGCACCAACGCGCCGCTTCTCCCGCCATGCTGAGGCCGTGTCCCACATACAGCAACTGGAAGGATGTGCAGCTATGACATACAACTATCTACTGGGGCTTTGGGGGGGAAAAAATAAAATAAATAAAATCTTTAAAAAAAAAATAAATGTAAATCAATAGGAAACCAGTTAGATAAGTTATGATATATCATACAATGGAATTCTATGCAGCCATTTAAAAAAAAGAAAATATTCATACAATGGAATACTACCAACAATTTAAAAAAATAACAAACTGCTGCTACTCACAAAAGAAGCCAGATACAGAGGAATACCTACTAGATGGAGCCATTCATACGAAGTTCAGAACTTTCCAGCCAAGATGGAGTAACAGGGACCAGATTTATCCTTCTGTCTGAAACAACAGCAACAAAAACTAGACAGAATATATGAAACTATGGATTATGGTTTTCGAGACAATGAACAGTGAAGGGAATGGAAAATGAAGGGCAGTGATCCCTGAGAGACAGGAAACAAATCAGTGAGGCCTCTTTCCGGTTTCCTTATCACTCTACCCAATTTTAAGACATAATATGTAGCCACACTAATCAAGACTGCAGGGGGCCGGCCCTATTGCTTAGTGGTTAAGTGCGCGCGCTCCGCTACTGGCGGCCCGGTTTCAGATCCCGGGCGTGCACCGACGCACCGCTTCTCGGCCATGCTGAGGCCGAGTCCCACATACAGCAACTAGAAGGATGTGCAACTACGACATACAACTATCTACTGGGGTTTTGGGGAAAAAAAAGGAGGAGGATTGGCAATAGATGTTAGCTCAGAGCCGGTCTTCCTCAGCAAAAAGAGGAGGATTAGCATGGATGTTAGCTCAGGGCTGATCTTCCTCACAAACAAACAAACAAACAAAAAGACTGCATGATATTGTGTGATATTGGTGGAGGAATAGACACATAGATCAGTGGGACAGAACAGAGAATCCAGAACAGACTCACAAAAGTACAGCCAACTGATTTTTAACAAAAGTGCAAAAGCAATTTAGTGAAGAATAGCTTTTCAACAAATGATGCTGGAGCAATAACTGGGTATCTATAGACAAAAAAAATGGACTTCAATCTAAACCTCACACCTTATATAAAAATTCACTCAAATAAATTATAGATTTAAGTGCAAAACATAAAACCATAAACTTTTAGGAGAAAATCTTTGGGACTTAGGGCTTGATAAAGAGTTCTTAAATATGACACCATAACCATGATCCACAAAAGAAAAAAATTAAGGACTTTTGCTCTGCACAAATCTTCTTAAGAGGATGAAAAGACAAGCTTACAGACTGGGAGAAAATATTTGCAAACCACGTATCTGACAAAGTACTCATATCTAGAATATATAAAGAGGTCTTGAAACTCAACAGTAAAAAAAAATCCAATCAGAAACTGGGCAAAAGACATGACATTTATTTTATTGAAGAGGATATACAGACAGCAAATTAACACATGAAAAGATGTTCAACATCATTATACAATAGAGGAATGCAAATTAAAACCACAATGAGATATCAGTACACATCTATCCAAATGGCTAAAATAAAAAATTGTGATAACACAAAATGCTGGCAAGTAGGTGGAGAAATTCGATCACCCATACATTGCTGGTAGGAATGTGAAATGTACAGCCACTCTGAAAAACAGCATGCCAGTTTTTCACAAAACTAACATGCAATTACCATACAACTCAGCAATTACACTCTTGGAAATTACCCTAGAGAAATGAAAACTTGTATTCACACAGAAACCTGTACACAAATGTTTATAGCTGCTTTATTTGTAACAGCTCCAAACCAGAAACAACCGAAATGTTTTTCAATGAGTGAATGGTTAAACAAACTGTGGTCTATGCTGTCTATGCCTACTCAAAACCACAGAAATGTTAGAGTTAAGCATAGGGTGCTTTAGGAGCGCAGAGGAGTGCCTAGCCCCGCCTGGGAGAAGGTGAAGAGGGCCAGTGAAGGCTTCCAGGAGGAAGTAGCACCTGAGCTTTGTCTTGAAAAGTAAGCAAGAGTTAGCTAAATCAAAAATGGGGGAAGAGCATTCTAGGTAGAGAGAACAGCATATGCAAAGGCATGGAATCTTAAGAGAGCGCTATACATTTGAAGGCCTGTAAATGGTAACTCGACATGGTGGGAGCCCAGTGGACACTAGCAAGAGATGAGGTTGCAGATGTCAGCAGAAAGGCCCTTGGGCCTCCAGGCTAAGGAGGCTCTCAGACAGCAGAGAGTCACCAGAAGGGTCTTAACTGGGGGAGTAAGTGTTAGATCTGCGTTTCTGAGAGCTCTCTGTCAGATGCTGGGGAGGGTAGTTTGGAGGAGGGTGAGACTGGCGGCTGAGAGACCAACATGGAGGCTGTTCCTATGGTCCAGAGAATGTGCAAAGGCAGCGAGGAAGAAGGAAGGGGCAAGTACAAGAGACAACTGGTGAATCCTAGCAAAGTGTTCATTGTTCACTGTAAAATGATGAAAGGTGAGGGAGAAGAGCTGTTTAGAAGACATGGAGACCAGTTCCTGAGGGTGAGGACACAGAAGACCTCTTCTCCACTGTCCTCTCTCTGCCTTGGCTACAACGTTCTGCCCACTCTCTCCCACCCATGCCATGTTCCTTCTCCTTGCCTCTGTGCTTCTGGGCTTGGGAGGTCCAGCACAGTAGGCAGAGGTGATCACCTTTCAGATTATTCAGAATGAATACACTGATGCATAAACCAGAGGCAAACTTATTTGTCCCACAGTGGGGGCATAACTTGGCCCTGGTGCCTCCTGGACAGAGTATCCCCTTGTAAAGCCTCAGGTTCCTGGGAAGCTGATGTAGAGAACATGCACTCAGAGCAAAGGGAACTTGGTGTTCTTAGATTTCATCTGGAGGATGGCAAAGCCTGGGGCAGTGTCATCAAGCAGAGGGTACCAGCTTGGAAGTCAGATAGACCTGAGTTCAGAGCCCAACCCTGCCACACAAGCTGTGAAACCTTGAACACATTTCTTAACTTCTCTAAGCCTGTTTCTTCAGCTCTAAAATGGCAATGGTGATTCTCTGCAAATAAGACTGTTGTGAAAACTAAAAGAGATCATGAAGGGGAAGCACCTGGCTCATGCTACATCTGCCATTTGTGTTGGTTGTTTTCCACTGTCTCAAATGAACACTGCCTCCGAAAAAAATCCACCTCACTAGATACCAGAATATTAATGTCCTCTAGAAACTGCAGCTCTTTTGCTTAGACAATCCTGGACAAACACAGATGGAATCTTCTTCTCTGAAGCCCCTTTTTTAAAAGTCAGTTGTTCAAAGCTTCATTATCTCATGCCAGACAGGAAGTTCTTCAGCCACTGGCAGTGCTCAGGAGCCACATCCATGCTATCAGCAATATATCTGCATCCATTTGCCATGATGGGTGGCTACTTTTGCAGGTAGCTGATCTCATCCACTATGTACTGATTTTTCCTGGTTTCAATTTCCAAAGGTGACCTTTTTCTACCCTTGTCCCCAGAGTCTGGGGCCCAGAGCTCCACATGCATTGACCGCCTCTGAATGGGATCAACTAGATCTCTGTGTTTTGTTGCTTCAAGCTCCCCTTTCAGAATAAGCTCTGCTGGGATCTCAAATGGGAAAGAAACCGCAGCCCTTTGGCTGTGGAGCAGGTGGGGTTGGGACAGTGAGTCTGGGTCAAGGTTTGTGAACCTCTGTCCTGGAAAGAGGGCTGCCATTTCTCTTTCTGGTTTTCCTTGTTTAAGAAATTCGTGGAAGAATCAGTCTGAGGAGATAATTAATGGAAAATCCAAGTGGCAGCCATTCCTGGCTCTGACTCACTGTGCACACTCCTGCAGTTGTTACCATGGTTTCAAGGCTGAAGTTTTCTCCTCTCTGCTCTTCTGTTCATTCGTCACTCTGCTCCACAGACTCCTCCACAGTCGGCCTCCACAGACTGGTGGAGACTTAACCCTGTATAGAAGCTAGCTTTTTCGTTGTTTGTTTTACAAATAACATTTATTGCCTTTTTTTTCTTGAATAAAAAAAAATACATGCCAAGTGATATAAACAGAATATAAACAGAAAACAATGAAAGTTAGCCATAAACTCACATTCCAGAAATAACACTTAAGATTTTATCATATTCCCCTCCCATCTTTTAGTGATGCATGCTGCATAGTTGAGATTGTACATGATTTTGTATCTGACTGTCTTAAAGCACTTTTGACCTTGAAACCCCCAGCAGACCTATACTCATCCTTTTCTACTTTGAGCTATTGGCCTTCAGGCACTGCTTTGGGCAAATTCAGCCACGTACACAGGCTTGCTTATTATTGTTCTTGCTGTTATCTGCTGGAAGACACAGAGCTCACAATGTTCCAGGCACTAAGCATTTGCCAGGCACATCAACCATTTAATGCTGGCTCTTGATTGGGATCTGAACTCTGCTTCATTCCCACTCCGAGACTGCCATAGCCAGTGGTCACAGGAAACGTTGTTCCCTGTGAAAAACCAGAAGTAAATGTGCCCCCTGGGCCTTCACAGTTCACTGGCTGTGGATGAGCCAATGAACATGAGGCCACACTGTCATTGTCAAACTCCAGCTAGTCTTGGAAGGTCAGTACACTGGTGGGATCCACCTCAGAAATGGGAGAGCAATGATCCCCTCAGTGCTAGATGTGTTCCCTACAGTTGATCACTCTCAATCTGAAACAAGGAGTGCCCAAGATGTGCTGTGTCCAGAAGTCACAGTAGTACGAAATGAGGGGGCTGTTCGTTATGTATGAGTTGGGGTGGGCACTATCTCAGAAATACCCGATCCCTTGGTCTGGGCATGAAGCATCCCAGGTCCAGCAAGGCTGTATCCAAAAACTAAACTCTGAGCTGGAGACCTATATATTCTGGCCGGCAGTGGCAAGCTGGGACAGCTATCTTGTGGAGTGGAGGAAAAGCCCTGAGGTTATATACAAACTGGGGGGAGAGGGGTTGTAAGGGGAGAAAGTGTAGGGGCACAAATTCAAAACTCATTTATCTTAAGCCTACACTCCATGAGCTAGTCATTGTTTTACGTGCTTTACAAATATGAACTTGTTTAAATCTCTTAACCTTAAAAGTAGGTACTATTATCATCAACTCCATTTTACCAATGATGAAACTGAGCCAGAGGGATGAGGTAACTTCCTCAAGGTCACAGAGCTAGTAGCCAGATGGTGGAGCAGGGATTTGAAGCCAGGTGGTCTGGCTCTAGAATCCATGCTTTTAACTACTATATTTTGCTGCACCATTATAGAAATTTTGAAAAATACACAAACATACACAACAATCTGTACTAGCACCACTGGTCACATTTTGCTGGATAGCCTTCCTGTCCTTTATAAGCATATATTATATACTTTTTAGAAAGGTATCATATTCTATAGCTTGTTCTACAGCCTTCCTTAAGGCCATTTCCCCTGTCTATACGACAGGTTAACACTCATTATTTTAAATGGCGCATATCCTTTTGTGTGCTTGAAACCTTATTTACTTAAGCAATATCCTACTGAGGGACATTTAGACTGCTTCCAATTTCTCTTGTGGGAGATCAAAATTGGCCACCCTAAAATATATCTCTTTACCTTGATTATTTTCTCTGACAGACATTTGACCTCCCACTAACTGCCTAAAGAATTTAACACAGAAGATCTATTCCAGGAAGGAGTTACTGTCATATGATGGCTGTAACATAATGCAAAATAGATGTTACAATAGGAAAGGCACCAACAAGCCCATCTTATCAAAAATTCTCTCTCTCTGAGGCCACATTCTCTAGGCAGCCCTGCAAAGAGTTGCCAGACAAATATTTACATTTATAAGGGAAATCTCCATTTGTAAAGGTAGCTCCCTCTCTGTGCTGAGGGGAAGGGGGGTTGGCCTCTCTAGAAACCTATCAGTATGGAGGATAAGGCTTAAATCTGCATACCCTCCATTACTGTGATTTCTGTCTCTCTTCTGTCTCCCTCCCCACCACCAACATCCTCCTCTGTCTTTAGCTGAAGATTCTATTTAAGAGGAGAATCTCTGCCATTGTGTTGAGAAACTCAGTTTCCCTGGTTTCTCCCATGTATACACGTTATCAAACTCGGTATTATTTTCTCCTGCTAACCTGTCTTTTAACTATTTGGCCAGCCAGAAGAACCTTAAGGGAAAGAGCAGAGGGGGATTCTCCCTCTTCCCCACACTCTCCATGACACAGTTCTGAATGAGGCAGAGGGATGATAGCCTTTTTAAAAAAGTACCCTTTGAACCCAATCAGCTACAGGCTGCAAAATAAAACTTAAAAATGAAAAACTACACGTGTGTGTAGGCAGGGGCAGGAGGAGGGGGCGGTCACCTCGACTCTTCCTGCTTTTCTTTTGTTTCGCGGCCCCGCGGGATTGGCTAGAGCCCTGCGGAGAGACTGCAAACCTCCGGCTTCCACTACGCACGCGTGGAGGAGGCGGGCGGAAGAGCCGATGAGCAAGGCAGCTGGGGCAAATAAGAGCATGCGAAAGAAGTAACAAAAAGCCCAGAGGCGGGGTTTATCACCCCTGCTCTACCTTTGGCTCCACCCCCCTACCTGGCCCAAGCTTCTTATTGGTCAGGCATCTTCAGCCCCATTGGTCCGAGGGCTAAAGGACTGGGTCTGCCCCAAGATATGCCTGCTTCCGGAGCTGCAGTAAGAACCGTCAATTGCGATGCTGCTTTCAGGCATTTGTTTAGGACATGCCCCTGGGGCCTGAAGGGGCTTTGTACGGCAACCGAAGCAGTTGCGAGTTCAACGGCAAGTTTCGAAGATGCCGCCCAAAGGAAAAAGTGGTTCTGGAAAAGTAGGGAAAGGTAGAGCGGTCAGAGCAACCGGGGAGAATGGGGTTGGGTGAGGAGCGAGGGGAGGAAGCAGACTGGCGACTCCCAGGGTCCCGGACGGAGGCAGGGGGTGGTCAGTGTCTAGAGGACTGACCAGGAAATAAGTTGGGGATGATCAGTGTGGACTTCTCTGGAAAGCTGTAATTGAAAAAGCATAGAAATTAGATGGTAGAAGAGAACAAAGGATTAAGAGGAAGTCGTATTTTGTTTGTTTCTTAAGAATGGGGAAAACTTAGGAATGAGGCTGACGTGAAGGATCCAGTAGAGTTAGAGAAGTAAAGGTACACAGGAGTGAGATTTGGGAGAAAATGGGGTCCAGGATAGAGGTGGAGCAGTTGACCTTTGAATAGGAGAAGGGATACCTTACGCTTGAGGTCACAGTGCAAGAGACGAGGATGTGTGGTTGTGAAAATTGGGGCCAGAGAGAGGGGAAGGGGTGGAGCTTGTGGGAAATCGTGCTTAATGGCCTCAGTTTTTTTTAAAGCTTCAGCGCATAGTTGTGTATCCTAGTTGTTAGTTTACTTCTCTATGTGAGCTGCCGCTACAGTATGACGACTGACAGAGGAGTGGTGTGGTTCCACAACCGGGAAACGAACCCCGGGTTGCGGCCATGAGAGCGCCCAGTCTTAACCACTAGACCTCTGGGGCTGGCTCCAATTTCTTAATAAAATGGAAGGCAAGGGTAATTTTTAAGACTGAGGGGGCAGGAGGCTGGCCCCGTGGCTTAGCGGTTAAGTGCGCGCCCTCCGCTACTGGCGGCCCGGGTTCGGATCCTGAGCTCGCACCGACGCATGGCTTCTCCGGCCATGGTGAGGCCGCGTCCCACATACAGCAACTAGAATGATGTGCAACTATGACATACAACTATCTAGTGGGGCTTTGGGGGAAAAAAAAAGGAGGAGGAGTGGCAATAGATGTTAGCTCAGAGCCGGTCTTCCTCAGCAAAAAGAGGAGGATTAGCACGGATGTTAGCTCAGGGCTGATCTTCCTCACAAAAAAAAAAAAAAGACTGAGGAGTAGGGACTGAGTAGGGGTATTAAGGAGAGTGGTAAAGGTTTGGAATAGTCATTGAAGGTGATGGGAGAGGGAATGAAACACTAGTAAAAGGATTGCCCTCAGTGCTGAGAACCTAAGATTGAAGGCCATGAATTTGTAGAGGACACAATCTGCACAGTCAGAATTTATCTAGCACCGTGCAACTGGCACAATATAGGACTGAAAAGAGCTAGGTGTAGCCTTGAGCCAAGGTTGAGGTTTTGTTGGACAACAATAATAGAAGGATAGCAACACAAGAGAAATAAGAGTGCCAGTGAGAACTCAGTTCAGATGATCAAGCATGGGGTGCAGACAGGGAAGAGAAGGAGAAGTCTGATAGTCTACAGGGAAGAGAAGGAGAAGTCTGATAGTCTAGAGGAACGTAGCAGGATAAAGGGACTGAAGGGGGGTGCAGTTTCTGTGACGTCAAAGAGCAGTGTGGTGGGAATGAAGCATGAGAAAGCTGGAAGAACAGGAAGTTGTAGCCAGAGACTGAACTAGTAGTTCTGAGTGGCACAGTACTATGGTGTGCCCCTGGGAGCAGTGGCCTGGAGTAGAAGGCATCGGCATTCTGGAGGGAGGTCCAGAAGTGTGAGGTTAGGTTGTTGGATGATTCCTCAGCATAGATGGTGAGGTCATCCAAGGTGATGGCAGGAGTGAGGGTGGAAAGGAAGCCTGAAGCTGCTGCCAGAGGCCTCAGTTGATCAAAGGGAGTGAGGTGGCAGTCAGAAGATGACAGCATCCAGCGGGGGAGAGGATGGGATAAGTGGGAGACAGCATTGTTCGAGAGTGAATATACAGCAAACCCACTTTAAGAGTTCTGTTGTGATAGAACTCCTTTGGCAGTAACATTTTTTAGGCATTTGGTGGTATTTTGGGTTTTCAGTTTAGTTGAACATTTATTGAACAACTGTTTTGTGCCAGGCACTGTGCTAGGCATTAGATATACTAAGACGAGTAAGATGGAGTCTCTTGATTAAAACTTTGCAATGGCTCCCTATTACTTCTAGGGTAAATTCCAGGTTCCTTAATGGGGCCCAAAGGCCCTCATACCCTAACCCTCAGCCACCTCCTCTGGGCTCATCTTACAGCACTCCCACCTCAGATTTGGCTTTATCCATAGTTTCCTACACATACCACGCTGTTTCCTGCCCCTGGAGTGCCCCCTTACCCTTGTCCTTTCTTCATCTGATGAGCTCCTACTCATCCAGGAAACGTTCCCTGGCTGGCTAAAATGTCCCTCTGTCATTCCACAGCTTCCTGTCCGTAATCATAGATCATTCTCCTGCAATGATCTATTTACGTAACTGTTTATATATCCATCTTCCCCAGTAGAATATGAGCTCCCTGAAGGAAGGTACCGTGGCTTTGTATCCCCAGTGACTGGAACTTAGTAGTTCCTTAGGAAATGTTTATTGAACTGAACACTTAATCCAGCAATAGTTCTTAGGACCATCAGCCTCTAACAGTAATTATGCTGCCATCGACACAGACGTTGACATAATAATAAAATGTAAGATGCTGCCAGTGGTTGTTAATCTGAATATCGATAGGTTTTCTTAGGAAAGTGTCAATGGGTAATGTAGTAGACTCTGGAAATTTGGACATCAATGTATTCTTTAGCCACATATGGGTGGTGGGAAATTTGATCTTTATTTAAAATATATTCTTGGAGATTTTACTTATTGGAATTGTGAGTACTCAGATACATTGTTGCAGTGCTTATTAGAAATCTTACAAAACCTCAGGGGTTTGCCGTTAGAAGGCAGGATTTCAAATTGGGTCCAGAAAATCTGGACCAGGCTTCTGGCACTCTCAACCATTAGCACACTCACTTGTGTATCCATTTTCCTTGAAGGGTTTATGTAGCATGTGAATTTTCTGTTTTAAGAGAGGTGAGTCACAGATTAATTTAGCTTGATGTAGTAAACTGTCTGGCAGAATTCCCTTTTGAAGTTTGGTGCTGTGATGGAAGTATCAACTCCTATTGTGTTGGACCTTTCTGTAAATATCAAGGTGCAGTTTAAACGAGTACATGTCATCTTTTCTCTAAAGGAGGAGCAGCCTCTGGGAGTGACAGTTCTGACAAGAAGGCTCAGGGTCCCAAAGGTGGTGGCAATGCAGTAAAGGTGAGTTAGTAGTTCTTTTTCTTAACGTTAAGTATAAATAACATATATATGGGTGTTACTTTGGTACACTTAAAAGGAAAAGACAGTATACTGAACTCATCGTAAGAAGCTAGCCTAACACTGATGTAAAATCCAGGTAACACAAAATTGGAAAATAGAGACCAGTCTCACTTATGAAAAGTAGTTTTTCTCAAATGCTTTCTCAGACATCCAGAATTTCTTCATACTTCAGTATTATTCCTTAAAATGTATTAAGTTAGATCTTCCCAGTAAGTGAATGAATTATTTCTCAAGATGAAATAATTTTTTATAAAACCAAGAGCTTAGATAAACAAGCAAAGGCACAGGTCTCATTAGATGGCTCCTCCACTGGTAAGCTACAAGCCAGGGCCCTCACCATGAAAATGGGGCTGGGAGACAATCGCAAATAATTACTTGAAGTACTTGACCTAGTCCCAGAGGAGTGTCTGCCCTGGAAAAATATAATCTGCAAACAGAACTATACTACTTAGTGCCATGTAACAAAGCAATTTCCATGTTTCAGTCAGGATATAGGATCCCATACTTTGATTCATTCATTCAATGAGGATTTAGTGACATCTGCTCTGTGCCAAGCGGTGTACTAAGTTCTGGGTATTTAAAAAAATAAAAAACAGGTAAGAGATGGTCCCTGTTATCATAGTCTAGTTGGGAGCAGTTAGGTAAAGAAAGAAATTTCCTTGCTGTATGATAAGTGCACTAGGAGAATTACATCATATAAATCCAACCATACACATGCAGCCAAAAGAAAAAGAGAGATAATGTAAATAGTGTGGGCCATTCTGCCCACTTTTCTACTCAATGAACCTATGCCCCAGAGAGGGAACGAAATGGGAGACATGAATCTGCTGACCTCTGTTCTCGTATGAGCATCCAGCCATGTGAAGTGGGATTCTGGTCTCCAAAGATAAGTTTTCATAAGACATGGCCCCTAAATACAAACCAGCTACTTCATCTGATGTTCAGCTGAAGACGTCATTGTTACAACATGGGCGGGGGAGACAGGCTATGTTGGGCTTAATGAGGGCAGACATGTTGGTATCCAGTATGGTATCTGAATGAATGAATCAAAGTATGGGATCCTATATCCTGACTGAAACATGGAAATTGCTTTGTTGGTATCTTCACAAGGGATGTGTAGAGTACTTTTGGCTATCTGCAGTTTTCACCTTATGTGCTGACTTTTACAAGCACCTAACCTAAGAGACTGCTCCACTGCATATGGCTTTAAAAAGGCATCTTGCCCTCTCTGGAAAAGAATAAGTTCAGTGTGGCTGTACATGAGGTAGATGGAGAGGGGTGGCATGTAATTAGGTAGGAAAGTCAATTAGGGTTAAACCTTTTTGTTAAGCTTTATCTTTTGAGATTTTTTTTTTTAGAGAGAGAGAGATCTCTGGAGTCTCTTCTCTTTTTTTGAGGAAGATTGGCCCTGCGCTAACATCTGTTGCCAATCTTCCTCTTTTTCTTTTTTCTCCCCAAAGCCCCAGTACGTAGTTGTATATCATAGTTGTAGAGTTGTAGCTCTTCTATGTGGGACGCCGCCTCAGCATGGCTTGATGAGCAGTATGTAAGTCCACACCCAGGATTCGAACCAGCCAACCCCAGGCTGCCGAAGCGGAACGTGTGAACTTAACTGCTACGCCACCGGGCCAGCCCCTTTTTTGAGATAATTTTAGACTCATAGCTTCAGTTGTAAGAAATAATACATGTACCTTTTACTCTGTTTCCCCCAATGGTAACATTTTACAAAACTCTAGTTCAATAGCACAACCAGGAGATTGACATTGATGCAGTCAAGATACAGAACAGTTCCATCACCAGAAGGATCCCTGTGTTGCCCTTTTATAGCCACACCCACTTTCCTCCCGCCCCTGCCTCTGCCTCCTCCTTAACCCCTGGCAACAACTAATCTGTTCTCCATTTCTGTAATTTTATAATTTCAAGAATGTGGTTTTTTGTTTTTTTTTTTTAAAGATTTTATTTATTTATTTTTTTCCCTCCAAAGCCCCAGTAGATTGTTGTATGTCATAGCTGCACATCCTTCTAGTTGCTGTATGTGGGACGCGGCCTCAGCATGGCTGGAGAAGCGGTGCGTCCGTGCACGCCCGGGATCCGAACCCGGGCCGCCAGCAGCGGAGCCCGCGCACTTAACCGCTAAGCCACGGGGCCGGCCCTCAAGAATGTTATATGGATGGAATGATACAGTGTGTAACCTTTTGGGATTGGCTTTTTTCTTTCAGCATAATTCTCTGGAGATTTCATTCAAGTTATTGCATGTATCAATAGTCTGTTCCTTTGTATTGCTGAGTAGTGTTCCATGGAATGGAAGTGCTGTAGTATGTTTAACTGTTCACCTGCTGGAGGACAGCTGGGTTGTTTCCAGTGTTTGTGAAGGCCCCAGCAGGGGAGGGACCCTGAAACCCTCCAGCCTTTTAGGGTCTAGGCTCCTTCTACATCCTGCCATTTTGCTTTAGACCCCACTCCCCATTCCTGAGCCTGTCCGTGCCCTGTGTTACTAGGGCTGTCCGGATCTTGAAATCCACCCTTCACTTCCTGCCTTCCCCAATCCTGTTCTGTTCTTCTCCGCACACAGACCTCTAGGCCCTCAAGCCGTTCCTGTTCTCCTCACCTTCTCCCAGGCTTTATGTCTGTTCTCTAAGCCCCGTTATGTCCTGTAAGCTGGAAATTAGATCGAAGGTCTTGACCATTGGATCAAGGAGCCTGACTCCTTTTCCTTTGGTCCTCTGCTGCATCCACCTGACAAACTACAACTCAGGATCAGTCCAATGGTCTACTTTTTTACACTGAAACCCAGAACTGCTGGGCCCTACTGGAGGGTCACACAGCCTTGGGGATTTGGGGCCACTAATTCCTGGTCTCTAACCCTAGCTAGGCCCTCAGTACTGCTCAGCAGTCCTTTGCCTCTTACCTCAAGTGATCCACCACCCTGCTCCAGTCAGTCAGCAGATCACTTTGTCCAGTGGTTCTCACCTCTCATCAGGTTCACCTGGAGAGCTTCTACAACAACCAGTGCCTAGGGCCCCACCCCAGACCAGCTACCTCAGAATCTCTGGGGAGTGAGGCCTGGACCTTGATTTATTTTTTAGAAGCTCTGGGGGTGATTCTGATGTGCTGCCAGGGTTGAGAAACACTGATCCAGTCTCACAGGGTTGGTGTGAGGATTTCATGAGATAATGCATGTAAAGCACTTAGCACAGTGCCTAGCAAATACTAAGTACTCAATAACTTTTAAATATTGTTATAATTTTCACAAGAAAATGGAAACCAGACCTATAGTCAGGAACTCATTGGCTTTCCAGCCCCCTATCAACAAAGTTATCTTCACCCCCACCCCCCTCTTCTCACCTTCTTCCTTTAAGGCTCACTAATTTTTCAAACAGTGCTCTGAATGCCAGACCTTGCTCCTTCATTTCTCCACCCTCTTTCTTGGCTCTGTCTTCAACCTTTCCCTCTACTGCATCTTTCCCTTCCTTCTGAAAATATGCCCAGGGATCTTGAAAATACACACATGTCCTGTGACCCTTTTCCTCTGACCAGAGCCCTTTCTCCTTTTCTAACTCAGTTGGGGAAGTACCCCCCAACACATTGCCTTCCCACTTCCCGTTACTCCCTCAGTCAGCCTGCTGCAGCCTGGCTTCTGCACTTACTACTCTCTCCAACTGCTTTTGCTAAGGTCATCCATCAATCTTGCTAAATTGATTGTACCTCTTACCTGATCACTCTGCAGCATTTAACCCTGTTGAACATTTCCTCCTTGAAACTTTCTCTTGCCTTGGTTTCTGTTAACACACCTTTCTCTTCTACCTATCTGGCCCTTCCTTTTCATTATGCTTGTTGAGCTGCTTTCTTTGCTTATTGCTTAAACGTTGATATTCTCCAAGGATGTCTTTAACCTACTTTCCTCCTCTTCTCATTCTACATAGCCTCCCTGGGTAATCTCATCACCTCTCACAGCATCAGCTACTACCTCCATGCTGATTGCTCCCTAATTCTCTCCATAGCTTTGCTCTCTTCTAAGATGCCAGTCTTACCCAGTTGCTACTTGGTCAGTCACAATTACAAACCCCACAGGTACTACAGACTCATTGTGTCTAACTTATCAAACTGTCCAAACCAGAATACTTGTTTATTCCTCTATAAAATGGCGGATGGTATCGCCTTTCTGTGATCATGAATACTGTGTGCTTTTTCCCAGTAATTGAACCAGAAGGTTGCTTTGTGAGTGTAGAAGCAGAAAGAGGGAGGCAGTCTAGAAGCTGTTTTAGCTAGGCTGAGTTGAGGTCTGATGAGCCATCCTTGTCCCCCAACATGTATCTCTCTGGTGTCCAGATTGTTTGTCCCTGTCTCCCCTGGACAGTGCTGGACACATTCTATAGACGTTTGCCTCTCTGAGCCCTGCTTTTTAACACATTCTTTCCTTTGCTGGGTTGGTATCTCCTGTGTAGCTCCTCCAGTCAGGAAATTACTCCTGTGGGCCTAGGATTCCCTCGCTCCCAATTTCAGTAATTGAACCCTGAGGACAACCTTGGTTCGCTTGTCTCTAAATTTATAAGGGAGACACCTTTAGCCCCTACCCCAGTGTATCACTTGCCATATGGAACAACAGATTCTATTTGCATGAGAAATGGGAAATCCTGCAAAACAGATGTCTTGACAAAATCATTTTTAAGGATATAGTGATTTTTTTAAAACATGGCTTTTTGTAAACATACGTCAGATTTGAATACTTCTATAGGGTTGAGTATTCTTAATATTCAACATACGATACTTTTTCAAAGTGTTGAATTGTGGGGAGGCTTTATACATTGGGCCTCTTTTGGTAAAAAGTGTTTCCTAGTGGGTTTTTTTTTCATATATTTCCCACTCTGATGAATGCTACCTTTATTGAATGCTAGCTGCATTAGCTCAATCTTCACAACACTGTGAGAACACATAGGTACTGTTATTATCTCAATGCATACATGAGGAAACACTTAGAGGTTTAAAAACATGCCTAAGATCATACAGCAGAGTTGGGATTTGACTCCAGGACCCAAGCTTTCAACCATGATCATGTTTCCTCTTCCTCTTACCATTGAGGTACATAGTCAAAGATGGGAGCTTCCCACAGCCAGGTGCCCGTTTTCCATCTAAATCGAGGTTCTGAGATATTGTCGTCATGTGGGAAATGAGTTTCTGGCCATCACCCAACTGGGCAGACTTCCAGGATTTTCTGTTGCCGTGAGCTAATGTGTTTTATTTTTTGTTTTTTGTTTTTTACTAATGGGGGTAATCAGACATGACTGCTGTACTGTGAGGAAAGGAATCGTTTGGGTCTCCAAGTATTATGTGAACATACTTTTTCCTTGTAGGTCAGACACATTCTGTGTGAAAAACAAGGAAGAATCATGGAAGC
This sequence comes from Diceros bicornis minor, assembly GCF_020826845.1. Classification (NCBI taxonomy): domain Eukaryota; kingdom Metazoa; phylum Chordata; class Mammalia; order Perissodactyla; family Rhinocerotidae; genus Diceros; species Diceros bicornis. Next base: position 65,214,552 of record NC_080781.1, read on the forward strand.
CATGGAAAAGTTAAAGTCTGGAATGAGATTCAATGAAGTGGCTGCACAATATAGTGAAGATAAAGCCAGGCAAGGGGTATGGTGCTCTTATCATTTGAAATGATCTGTTCCCCACAGAGGACACCCAGCAGTAGGGATTATTTCTATGTTCTGCCATTAATTTTAGCCATATCTTGGTTTAAAGATCTTAAAAGCAGAAATGTCCAACTTGTGAACAGTTAAATGTGGGTCCCCTATGTCTAAACCTAGGCATGACCAAACTTGCACAGCTAACAGACACCCGGTAACATTGTGAGTGCTTCTGTGTTCCATTCAGGGTTGGACCTCTTCTACCCGTTTGTCCTTGTGGAGCCCTCTCCTTACAGCCCAGATGAATAAACCTAGGAACCTTAGCATTTGTGTTGGGAAATTCTCAAGCTACAGTAGAACTGTTCCCTCTTCAGGGCCACTTGACATCACATATCTTTTGGGTTTTGCAGGGCGACTTGGGTTGGATGACCAGAGGGTCTATGGTGGGACCATTTCAAGAAGCAGCATTTGCCTTGCCTATCAGTGGGCTGGATAAGCCTGTGTTTACAGACCCTCCAGTAAAGACAAAATTTGGATATCATATTATTATGGTTGAAGGGAGAAAATAAAATTGTATGAAAGACTGAATATGTTTTATACATTCTGCTTATTTCTTTAAAAGTTATTGAATAATTCTTGTATTTTATGAACTCTGTCATTGTGGGTTTGTAGGTACAAAAGCAGGTGGGTAGAGGTCAGCATACACTGTACACTGCAGTAGGTAGTCAGTTGGTGGTTCTCAAAGATGAGTCAAGTGGACTCCTTTAACCTGTCGTCCTTTTCCTTCCAGAATGACTTTATCTGATTCTCAGTATATCCTAGAAGTTCATTTAGAAACCATCTCTAGGGGAGCCAAATATGAGTTCATACTATGCACACGTTGAATTGGACATTGAATAGATGGATTCTAATATGAAAATCATCATATAAGTTTCTAGACAACACTTGTTTTTTAAGTTAGCCAACTTGGATCTGCCAGGACAGTTATTATTAGCTCCATTGTCTTAACACAGTACATGGCACATAATGGCCATTCAACATTAACTACTTTCTTTTTAAATAAATGTTTATTGCAGGAAAAAAAGCACTCAGTTCTTCTACCAGTTGTTTGTACTAGACTAAGCAGCCATTCACCAAGTGCTGGTTAAGGGAGAAATGTCAGAATAAAAACATTTCCTCATCTTCAAATGTATTGGTTACATTATGACCATCCCTTCCAGGGCCAATGTTCTGTGTATCTACGTTTTCTAAATTTATAATGCCATATTTATGACATACAAAAAAGTATAAAGAATAATATAAATACTATACTGCTTCAAAAACAAAACTTTGTCAACACAACTATGTGATTCTTAATAGTGATTCTTTTAAGACACCGTGTTATCTCAGCTGCATTTGACATGCCACGTTATGCTACGTAGTGGCAACTTCACCTAGAGACTTAAGGTTCCCATTTTAGAAGAGTTTCTGAGCACCCAAGCGGATTATGCCTTCATGAGATTTTCCTCACTGAGCAGACCAAAGGCTGCCCCATTCCCTGGGATGCATAGATACGCCAGTACGATAGAGAGAGATGTTCAAAATAGGAAGTGTAAGATGAAACTGCTTTATTTTTTTTTTTCCCCCAAAGCCCCAGTAGATAGTTGTATGTCATAGCTGCACATCCTTCTAGTTGCTGTATGTGGGATGTGGCCTCAGCATGGCTGGACAAGCGGTGAGTTGGTGTGCACCCAGGAACCGAACCCGGGCCACCAGCAGCAGAGTGCGCGCACTTAACCGCTAAGCCACGGGGCCGGCCCTGAAACTGCTTTAAAAACCACATTCAAAACAATGTCTCTAAATAAGGGCTATAAATTCTGAAAATCTTGAAGGAAATTCTGAAAAGCTTTATGTACATGAGACACTACCTAGGCTAGAGTCCTTTGCTCAGGACATTGGCTTACCCAGGATACTAAGTGAATACATTTTGCATGGGTGTCACTCACAAAGGAAGGAAGCTGGAGTGCTCGAAAGGTGGACTAGAAAGAGCAAACTAATTTCTGTGGCATGGAGAGAGAGCCGTTATAAGCTAGCTTGTGAGCAGGTGGGGCAGAAACGGGCCTCTGACACCAAGCAAACCTGTGGGACGTTAGCTTTTGACTGGTAACTATGGTTCTAAAGGAGTTGGTAAATGAAAAAATTAAGGATTTATACAGATTTATACACATTATAGCACATGCATTCAATTTTGCTTTGAAACTGCATCTTTTTCATTAAGTTCAGTGCTTAAAGAACAAACCTCATTCATAGTAAAATAATTGCGAATTAAAACCAAAATGAGATCCCGCTTTTTACCCATCAGATTGGCAAAGTTCAAAACGCTTAATATTTTGTTGGTGAGGGTATGGGGAAATAGGTATTCATTCATTAATGATGGAAATGTACACTATTATAACCTCTATAGGGAACAATTTGGCAATACCTATCAAAATGATAAATACACCCTTTGACCCAGGAACTACATTTCTAGGAATCTATTCTGTAGATATAATCACACGTATAAAAGGTACAAGGATATTACAGTGTCAGTTGGAAACAAACTGAATATCTATCATTAGAAGATGATAAATTATGGTATATCCATTCAATAGAATATCATGCAGCTGTGTTCAAGTTAAAAACAGGTGCAGAACAGTGTGTATAGTATACTGTCACTTGGGTAAAAACATAAATATATACACACATATGCTTGTACATACATAGACTGCCTCTGGGAGTGGCAATCCAGAACTGGGGGCAGGAGTGGGTGAGAAACTTTTTACCTCATACCTTTAGAGCAGGGGTCTTAATCTGTTTTGTGCCATGGAGCCCAATTAAGTCGTTTTATATATATAAAACGACTTAAAAATATGTATTTAAATTTTAAATATGTGTTTATATAATCTTTATTAATATATTAAGTAAGATCTAGTTGTAGGTCTAAAAACTACTGTGATTTTTCTAGTGATGAATATCTGGTATTTTGAGATAACTGTAATAACAATAAAATCTCTGTGATTTCTGTTGGTGACAAAGTCACAGGTACTGCTAAAACTTCTGCAGTTTGTTGCCTACATTCATAATGAAAGGAAACATTAAATTACAGATAACGGGGCAGTGGGGGAAAAAGATGTAACTTTTTCCCATCCAAATTCACAGACATCTGAATTCTATCCATGAACTTCAGTTTAAAAATCCCTGCCTTAGATACTGTTTGTTTGAATATTTTATCATGTGCATGTATTTTTCCCCCCAAATTGTCATAATACACACTCAAACAAGAAGCATTTTGTTTTTTCAGTGAGAAATACACCTAGGCCTTAAGCCTCACTGTTCCGATCAAATGGATACAGGCCCCTCAAGCCTCCTGGCAGGCAAATAAACCCTGTAGGGCCTTTTTTTTTTACATCAGGCAAGAGGAATTTTCGCTGAATTTCCACATTCTGTATTCTTGATGGAAGGGACTGAAAAACAAAGACGTAGGGCGCAGCCAGTGATGCTCCTGCATCACCAGCCATTCGGTCCACATAGGGCAACAGGGAGCTGCACTGAGATGCAGACTATAAATTGCTGAATCAGTGTTACTCCCAAGATTTTTAAAAATAATGACATATCCAATCACATTACCCTCCCTAAATATTAGTAATAATTTCCTTTGGTAAGAGCAAAATTTTGTACTATGAACAAATAACCTATTATTTAATCTTCAGCTCATCTCTTAACCTTCTATCTGTATATTCTGTAATATACATAATATATGAGAATAGTAGTGTGTGTATATACATATAATTTACAAATTAGTTTTATGTGTGTGTATGTGATATAAAAAACAAATATCTGGTCTTTGTCCCTGGTTCCTGGCACACAGCTCCTAAAACCCTTGGAATCTCCGGAGCGATTACGAGTGTCTTTGTATGCTAATAAGATGACTATTGGCTGGGGGCCTCTAGCTTCAGGATGGGGGCTGGTCATCAGAAAGACCAAGACATAAGAGGGTTGATACCTTTGGCCCCATCCCCTGGCTTCTAGGAGAGGAGAGGGGCTGGAGATTGAGTTAATCACCAACGGCCAATGATTTAAACAAGCACGCCTATTAATGAAACTGTTACCGAAACCCAAGTGGGTTTGCCTCCTGGCAAGTTAAACCAGACTCCACCAGAAGAAGTTGTCACACAAAGTATATTTGCAGCAAATAGGAGACCACGCAAAATCATTTCCAAAGTGATGGCTCCCTGAACAAAGGGAAGCAAGGACCTTTTATTTCAGATGGGGAATGAATATTCAAAAGGAGAGGAGGGTATTCGCTTGCACAGGCTCAGTTGGAAAACATGTTTCCACATACACTGCTGATTACGGTGATGAGGCCTAAACTCCTGGAGAGATCTTAGCATTAAAAATAAGGAAAAGGTCATGGGCGTAGCTCGTGTGGTGGGGCTTGGTCTGGTTCAGGGTGGTTGGTGATTGCATCTCTTAACAAAAGGAAAGAAAACAATTTGGAAACAGTTCAATACTGCCCAACCCACCCTTGAGTTCCTCAGGGCAATAAGTGATAAAACCTCCATTAAAAACCCTAAAGGACTGGGTTCAGAGCTTTGGGTTGGTGAACACATCAAGGTGCTAGAAGTGTGGTGGTGCCCAGAGAGGGCATAAAAGACACTAAAAGACACACACACACACACCCGTACCTTGTCCCATGCATCTCTTCCATTTGGCTGCTCCTGAGTTGTATTCTTTATAAAAACTGGTAATAGTTTTCCTGAGTTCTGTGAGCCTTTCTAGCAAATTATTGAACCTGAAGGGGCAGTCATGGGAACCCTGAATTTGTAGCCAAGTTGGGATAGAAGTGTGGATAACGTGGGAACTCAATATTAGCAACTGGCATCTGAAGCGAGGGGAGTCTGATGGGAGTGAGCTCTTAAACCTGCGGAGTCTGACCCTAACTCCAGGCAGTGTCAGAATTGAGTTCAACTGTAGGACACCCAGTGGGTGTCTGTAGAGAATTGGAGAACTGCTTGGTATGGAATACCCCCACACATTTGGTGTCAGAAGTGTTGTGAGTAAAAACAGCTCAGTATATTATAAGTGGCTTTTCACTAGGTAACACATGGTTAAAAATCCATTTCACGCCTTACTATGTGATCTTGGGCAGGTCACAGCATCACTGAGCCTTAGTTTCCTCAACTGAAAAATGGAAATGCAATCCTCGACCTCAAAGGATTATGGTAAGGATTAAACGAGAAACCTATGTAGAGTACCCAGTACATAGCAGGTACTTGATAAATGCTAGTTCCCCTAGTGACAAAAGTACAGAGTGCCCTACTGCACTTTATATTTGTGAGAGGGAACCAAACTCCTCTTCAGTCTACAACCCAGAGATACAGTGTGCTAGGCACGTGTCAGAACACGGTGGTGAGGGAAGAATGGCTAAATGGTCAGCAGAGTGACTCTAGGGTACAGTTCCAGTGATAAAGAGGTGTAGCACCAGGTGCCGCACACCAGCCTTCTGCTATAGGAAGCTGAGAACCTAAAACAGCATGTTAACAAGCCAGTCTTAGATGTGGAACACTAATGACAAGCTCCTGCCTAAACAGGAGTTTCTTTCTATACGCATTTGCCAGTGTCATCTCAGTGAAAGAAAGCAAATAGAAAACACTTGAGAAAAGCAACTTTAATATTCTTAGCTGAACTGTAAGATACAAAAGTGATCATTTTCAGAATAAAATTAAGAATGGCCAGAATAATTTTACAAAAACTTTTCTAGAAATAACATAGTTCTGTTAAGTTTATACAGTATGCCTGAAAGAAAAAATAAGAATATTTGAGTAAAGAAATATTAACCTAGTGCTCAAATACCAGAATATATGTATTGGGAGAGGGGGGCAGGAGCAAGGGGTAAAGGCAGAATTTACAAAAAAGTTAGAAACAAAACCTTGCTTTTTGAGATCTGTCTTGCCATAAGCCTGAATGCTTCATGCTCCCAAAGAATCCAATTATGGGAACAAATTACCTCATACTCAATTTTGCTTTAAAATACAATGAACAGGTTATATTCTCAAGTTTTATTAAGTTGCTTATACAAACTTAAAGTCATGAGCATGACTTCAGGATCTGCACTTTTTATGTCAAGTGCTTTAACTAAGCAGTTTAATGCCTCCTGTATTTTTCCACACTCTTTCAGTTCTTTTCCACGCATTACCAGAGTCTCATAGTCGTTTGCCACCTCCACTGCCTTATCATGGGGAGAATCAACCAACTGTCCATCAGACAAAGGCTCAGGGTCACCAGGAGAGGTCTCTTGAGCTAGAACACAGGGCTTAGGTGTAGTTAACCAGCTGGAATTATTTTCTAAAGATAGTGTTTCTCCAGAAGGATCCTCTTCTGTACACTCTGGGGCTTCGCCACTGCTTTCCTCTGCTCCTTCCTCCAGATAATCTTCAGCAACCTTTGCTTCACTGCTGTTGTCAAGTCTTTCCTCCATATCCTCCACATGGTCTAAAACCACATTAATAAGAGACCTCCTAGAAGCCAGGGATCTTCTAGAGTTTATAGACTTATTTACACTATCAGGTATTTTAGGTGAAAAGAACTTTCCAGGTGGACTGATGTCATTTTTGGGAGTTGAAGCATCAAATTGTTTTACAGATAAGAACTGAAAGGGAGATACATTGAATGGATTTGTGATTGAAGTATCTTTTGAAGTATCATGTTCATCTTCACCATCTGAAACAATCCTTCTAGCTTTACTTCTGACTTTCACATTAACTACTACTTCTTCTGGCTCATCATCTTTCTCAGAAAGATCCATACTGAGACATGCTTTGCTAGGCACCAACTCTGCTCTAGAATTAGCTGCAGAGCCACACAAGCTATTTTCTTTCTCAACATGCTCCAAAGAGTGACTGGAAAGATTTTTTCCATTGTCTGCAGAGTCTTCCAAGAAAAGGTTGAAGTCACACGCATACTGTGGTGAAGACACTAAAGGTTCCTCTTCCAACTTGGCCTCAGTTGCTTGAGCATCCTGCAGTGCACTGTGGGATGCTGACAAGTCATCATCAGGTATTGTAATAACAGATACATTAAATTCTGTATTTTGATTTTCAGTTGTTATGGGATTGATGGGCCAGGGATTGCAGTGACGTAAAATCTCATCATCATTTAGTTGATCTAGATTTGGCCCAAGATCAGCTCTGATTGATTTGCTAAATAAATAATTAAAACTTCCCAGAGGGTTATCATGCAGTGCCTCCTGCGTAGGCCCCTCTTGCGATGCCTCTTTTTGTAGAGCCATTCCCGATAAAGAGTCGGTCCAAATTTCTTCTACACTTCCACACCCCTTGGGTGAAGTAGCTACCAAGTCAGCATCAAATGTACTTTCACGCGTTTTACCATCTTGCAGGATGGTAACGTTCATCTTTTTACTGGAGAGATCTTGTTTCTCACTCTCTTCAGGCAGATCATCAATGATTATACTTGTCATTTGAGACCTGATTTCTTCTTCCTGGATATGATTAGTAGTTAGAAGAGGTGAAGGCTGAGGCTGTGGTTTATTCAATTCAGGGCATTTCTTCTTTATTTGAGAAGGAAATACAGGTTCTCTCAGCCAGACCCCTTCATTTCCAGTTCTTTGTCTTTCCATTAAGAGCTCTATATTTTGAGACTCTAATTCAACAAGGAATTGAGCTTTCTGAACCCTTTGTTGAATATAGTGAGATTCTTCTATCATGTCAAGCTCTTCTTTAACAGACAGATCACGTGTGTATATCAAATCATGGTCTGAGATTCCAGCTATCCCCAAAGAGTGCAGGTAGGCAATGTGTTCATCTAGTTTCTTATCAGATCTCCTCTGAGCAGCATGCAAAGCCTGAAGCTGCAGCTGGGTTGCAGAGTTCTGAAAATCCTCGATTGTAAAGAGCTCTCTTAATTCTTGTTTACTAAAATATCGAAAAGGGTTCTTCTTATCACCAGTAGTTTGTCTTATTAAAGAGTCCTTGAAAACCTGTCTTCTGTATATTTTTTCCTCTACAGTCCCACAAGTGATTAGCCTATAAACCACAACATTTTCTTTTTGTCCAATTCGGTAAACTCTATCCACAGCTTGAGCATCAGTAGCAGGATTCCAGCTAGGGTCAAAAATGACCACTCTAGTTGCTGCAGTTAATGTTAATCCAACACCACCTACTTGAGTGGTAAGCAGAAAAACAGAGTAATCTTTACTTTGCTGGAATAAGTTAATTCTTTTTTCTCGTTCCACAAGATGAGTAATTGTTCCATCAATTCGCAATATCTTAAAGTGCCTATTCTTTAAGAGACGTTCGATGATGTTTAGAATTTGTCTTGATTGGGAAAACACCAGAGTTTGATGCCCTTCGTCTCGCAGTCTCTTAAGCAGGTCCATTAGAAATATCATTTTTCCAGATTCTTCCATCAGTGTATCATCAGTTATTTGATCAATATGGTCCACATCTGAGGAATCTTCCCCTTCATTTTCATCTTGAACAGAGAATTTGACAGCTCCTCGATTCAGCAAATGACAAGCCCGTGCAGACAGCAGCCTAGGATGATCACACAGCTTCTTTAAGACACCTAGCTCAGCCAAAGGTGAGCGTGTCTCCATTAACAACTCCTTGATATGATCTAGAGACACGAATTTCCTGTATATTTCTTCTTGTAAAGGTACAAGACGTAGCCAAATAATTAAATCATTTTTCCTGGAAAGGGAAGGCATTTCACAAATGGCATCAACATCTGGATTCTTTTCATTAAGTCTGACCTCTGGGTTGCTTGACTTTTTCTTCTGTACTTCTTCTTTAGTCCTCCTGAGAAAATAGGGTTTTATGATTGCCATTAAGTTTTCAGATATTTTAAATCCCAAGGCTTTTTCCCCTGGGGTAGCATCCTTCTCTCTTGCTCTAGTAATAGGATTTTCATACTCCATTTTAAAAGTTTTTAATGTTCCTAGCAGGGACCCTTGACAAGCAAAATCAAACAGGGACCACAGTTCTTGTAAATTATTCTGGATTGGAGTTCCTGTGAGGAGGATGCGATTACTGGCAGGGATAGCACGAGCACATATTGCTGACTTAGTAGATGAGGTTTTTATTTTATGTGCTTCATCAAGGATGACATAGTCCCACACAAACTGCTGGCCGTTCAAGCTTGAAAGCTGCTGCCAATTATTGATTAACATTTGGTATGTAGTGATAATGACACCATTCCTTTGCTGAACCCGATTGAGGTTTCTGGTACGTTCATCCTTGCTAGGACCATGAAAGGTTTTGACTCTCATTCCTGGAGTCCACTTGACAAATTCTTTTACCCACGTGTTAATAAGATTGGTTGGCATGATCAGCAGCACATGATTCACAAGTGAAGCATCAAACATACCAGAAAGGAAAGCGATGATTTGAACGGTCTTCCCTAATCCCATATCATCTGCCAAGATACCACCTTTTCTTCCATCTCTATATAGGCTATAAAGGAAAGCTACACCTTCCTTCTGGTATTCAAATAGTTGGTTGTGCAGTTCTCGATAAAGCAGCAGGCCAGAGTTGCAAACATCTGTGAATTCATCATCTCCATGTTCTGCCAACTCCTCCAAGGCTTCCTGTATTTTTTGGATTCTGCTCATCACCTTTTCATTGGGAAAAATGTCCTTTGCCAAATTGAAAAGTTTAAATGCTTCTTCCAGATCTCCATTCTTAGTTGCTTCTTTGGCCTCTTTCACATATCTGTAAAAAAAAAAAGGTAAAAAAAAAAAAAAAGATAGATATATAGAAGATTAGAAAGAAAGCAAACAGATGGAACATTCAGTCTAAGAACACTTTAGAGTCCATTTTGGAATCCAAACTACAGTTGGGCTTTTAATATCCTCAATTCAGAATGGGAAAGGTTAGCACAGAAGATGCCAAAGAAAGCTGGCATCACTTAAGACACAAATCTCCAGACACTGTCAGCAACACCTTCAGGCACTAGTTGTGGGAAATGCATGTGCAAAGGTTATTGGTTCCACAATATTAAAATAAAAAATTGCCACCCATAAGAAGTATGGAGTGATATTTTTTGTAAAACAACCAACCTATATTGTGGGAGCATGGAAACAGGAAAGACACATGGGTACTTCTCAGGCCTTATTTTTCTAGACCTCTGTGATGTATTTCACACATTGATCACTCTGTCCTTAAAATTCCCTCCTTCCACCAGATTCCTATAGATTCCTCCTGATTTCCTCTCCCATCACTGGCCATTTCTTCTCTGTCCTTCTTGGGCTCCTATTCTTCCTCCCAGGGCCCTCTTCTCACTCCTTTTACTCTCTCCTTGGGCTCTCCCTGAGCTTCCATTCCCACCTATATGCTCATGACTCCCAACCACTCTCTCCAACCCAAGGCTTGCCCCAAACTCTGGTCTAGACCCACATTCCAACTGCCCCAGACATCTCCACTTGAAAGTCTCACAGGCACCTCAAATTCAATTAATCCCAAATTAAACTCATTATTTCCTCTCTAAAAAAGTGCTTCTCCATTTGTGTGGTAGCAAATGACACTATCATCCACTTAGCCATACAAGCTAGAAATCTGAAGATCATCCTTGACTCCAACCCAAATATGAGTCATCCTTGACCTCTCCCCTCTTTTTACCCTCCTCCCAGCCACACAGTCCCCAAGTCCTACTAACTTTATTTCCCAAGTATAACCTATGTCTTACTCTCCATCTCCACTACCACTACTGTGGTCCAAGTCACCATCATCTCTGGCCTGGATAACTGCAACTTCCTACTCACCAGTCTCCCTACATCCACTTTTGGCCCCTTCCAATACATTCTCTATGTAGCAGCCAGTGATATTGTCTTAAAACATAAAAGAAATCATGTCACTTCTCTGCTTAAAATTCTTCAGTGGTTTACAGTCAATTGATTTCGAAAGGATACCAAAACAATTCACTGAGGTAAGAATAGTCTTTTCAACTGGATATCCATGTGCGAAAGAACAAAATTGGTCCCCTACCTCACCTACCATACACAAAAATTAATTCAAAATGGATCAAAGGGGCCGGCCCCATGGCTTAGTGGTTAAGTGCGCGCGCTCCGCTGCTGGCAGCCTGGGTTCAGATCCCAGGCGTGCACCAACGCACTACTTCTCCAGCCATGCTGGGGCCACGTCCCACATAAAAGCAACTAGAAGGATGTGCAGCTATGACATACAACAATCTACTGGGGCTTTGGGGGAAAAATAAATAAATAAAATTATAAAAAAAAAAATTAAAAAAAAAAAAAAGGATCAAAGACCTAAATATAAGAGCTAAAACTACAAAAATCTTAGAAGAAAATATAGGCATAAATCTTCATGACCTTGGATTTGGCAATGGTTTCTTAGATATGATGCCAAACACACAAGCAACCAAAGGAAAAAATAAATTGGGCTTCATCAAAATTAAAAACTTTTGTGCTTCAAAGAATACCATCCAAAAAGTGAAGACAGCCCAAGGAATGGGAGAAAATATTTGCAAATCATGTATCTGATAAAGGATTTGTACCTAGAATACATAAAGAACTCCTACAATTCAATAATAAAAAGACAAACAACCCAGTTAAAAAATGGGCAAAGGATCTGAATAGACATTTCTCTAAAGAAGATATACAAATGGCCAATCAGCATATGAAAAGATGCTCAACATCATTAGTCATCAGGGAAATGCAAATCAAAACCACAATAAGATACCACTTCATACCCATTAGGATGGCTAGAATCAAAAAGCAAGAAAATACCAAGTGTTGGCAATGATGTAGAAAAGTTGGGACTCTCATAACACTGTTGGTGAGAATATAAAATAGTGCAGCTGCTTTGGAAATCAGTTTGTCAGTTCCTCAAAAAGTTACATATAGAGTTACCATGTGACCCAGCAATTCTACTCCCAGGTACATACCCAAGAGAAATGAAAACATTTGTCCACAGAAAATCTTGCACATGAAATTCATAGCAGTATTATTTGTAAAGCCAAAAGCGGAAATAACACAAATGTCCATCAACTGATGAATGGATAAAAAATGTGGTATATCCATACAATGGAATATCATGCAGCTATAAAAAGGAATGAAATACTGATTCATACTACAACATGAACCTTAAAAACATTTTGCTACATGAAATAATAAGCCAGTCACAAAAGGCCACACATTTTATGACTCCATTTATATGAAATATCCAGAATAGGCAAATTCATAGAGAAAGAAAGTAGATTAGTGGCTGCCAAGGGCTGGGTGGCTGGGGGATTCAGGGATGGTGAGGGGTGGCTGGTGATAGCTAAAGGGTAAGGAATTTCTTTTTGGAGTGATGAAAATGTTCTAAAACTAACTGTGGTGATAGGTGCAGAACTCTGTGAATATACTAAAAATTATTAAATTGTACACTTTAAATGGGTGAAATGTATGGTATGTGAATTGTACTTAAATAAAGCTATTAACAAAAATAAATTCTTCAGTGGCTTCCCGTGGCCTACAGAACGAAATTTAAGCTCCTTAGCCTGGCATTCCAAGCCCTCCCTGATACAGCCGGGAACTGCTGACCTCTCTGCCTTAACTCCTGCCACTTCCTGCCTCAAACATTTTATTTTAACCCCTTATGCCCATCTTGCTACTTTGTGTCCTTTAAGCTTAGGCTCATACCACCCTCCTCTTCCTGGAATGCACTCCTCTCTTTTCACCAAGTTAACCTCACTGAATGCATTTTCTAACACAGTGATTCTCAATGTTCTGCAATATCTCCTGGAGGGCTTGTTAAAACACAGACTGCTAGACCCCAACACCAGATTTTCTGATTCAGTAGTGAGGCCCAAGAATTTGTATTTCTATAAAGTCCCCAAGTGAAGCTAATGCTTGTGGTCCAGAGACCACCCTTTAAGAGCTGCTAAAAGATATAGATCAGGCCTCACCTGTGGTTCCTCTAGGACGCCTTCCATCCCTACACCCTATCCTCCAGCTGGATCAGTTGTTCCACCTCAGTACTCCCCTATGTGTTCATCTCTATCAGTGCATTTAACACTCTGTATTAAAATCATTACAAAACAATCTAGCTGTGTTACAAATGCATGAAACAACTTCACTGTGGTGGAGGGAAAAGGTGCTGGTCTAAGTAATCTAAGAAATGAGTGACGTCTGTAAGACTAAAAACAAAAGAAATGACAGAAGCGCTGTACTCTAGTGGATAAAGTTGGTTCCCATGGGGGTATAGCTAATGATTCTGATACTGCAATGCATGTATACTAGAATTGAAGAATCAAGTAAATGGATGGTGGGTAGTGGGAGCCAGGTTTCTCACTGTTGGAGTGGGAATTTACAGATAAGCAAGAGCAGAAGGTTAGAATGATTCATGTGGTCATGGATCAGAGTTGGAGACATCAGTACAAATTCACGTTTAACATAGACACAGATGGTTACATATAGAAATATTTACAGACGTGTATACACATGGGTTAGCATACACACATACTTCTTTGCTCTGTCAGCTGAGAGAGCCTAGAAACAAGGAAACCCCAGTAGCAATGAACACACCTAGAACCTAGATCTCGTGTTCTAATACCATTCTCCAATAAAAGGAGCCAGGGCTCCTTGGAAAATGGCTGATTCTAGGACTGCGGCAGGAAATCTATAAGATGAGCCTGGAGCATCTTGTAGCGTCAGAAAGCAAGGAAGTGCTCAAAAAAAAACCCCAACGCCCCACAATCATGGGAGTTTGTCAAAGAGACAGAGGAGCCAAATGAAAGATCTCCCAATGGTCAAACCTGGAACAATTTGAGCAATAAAATGAAGTAGTATTAGGTTAAAACCCAAAGTATAAAATAAATATCTATGAATCCATACTGATATAAATGAGTGAATAAATAAATAAAGAAGAGACAAATCTCCCATGTGGAAGAATTTCAAACAATTCATGCAGCTACTCCGCCCTTAAGGAAATGGAGCATAACTCCTACTCCTTAAACGTGGAGTGCACATCGTAACATCCTTCCAAAGAGGAGAGACTGGAAAGGCGCGGTGGGGGGACAGAGTAATTTTAAAGTGGAGAAAACTGGCAAACAGTACGTCAGGCAGGTGATTACAGTCTACATCCACAGTGATAAATCATGTTGATAGTATGTACCCTTGATATGATTTGATGAGAAGGGTACTTTACCTCTGTAGTCTTACCCCTAAAAAACCAAAAACCCCAATCTAATCATGAGGAAATACATTGACAAATCCCAATTGAGGGAACATTCTACAAAACACCTGACCAATACTCCTTGAAACTGTCAAGGTCATCAAAAACAAGGAAAGTCCAAGAAACTGTCACAGGCAAGAACAACCTAAAGACACAGATGACTAAATGGAATGTGGTGTCCTAGATAGGATGCTGGGGAAAAAGGACATTAGATAAAAACTAAGGAAATCCAAATAAAGTATGGATTTAGTTAATAATATATCACTGTTGGTTCATTAACTGTAATTAATGTGCCATACAATGTAAGATGTTAACAATAGGGGAAAATAGGTGTGGGGTATATGGGAACTCTGTACTATCTTTGCAATATTTCTGTAAAACTAAAACTACTCTAAAATTAAAAGTTTATTTAAAAAGAAAAAATCATCTGCTTGTGTATCTGCCTGCTTGTGTATCTGCCTGTGAACTCCTTGAGAACAGGGACAGGGATCAGGTCTTAGAGCAGACACTCAGTAAAAGTCGACTGAATGAAAAGATGAAAAGGAGGAGGAAAAGAGGAAGAAAAGAGACTGCTGGCTGCAAAACTCTGCTATTCCTACCCAGGCAGATCAGCTGCCCACCTCCCCTACTCTAGTGGGCTTTAGAATTAAGTTACATTCCCTGTTACTCTGATCTCACATGAGGCCATAGTGGTGACCACTGGATTCCTCCACCTAAGTGCCAGACCCCGAACCCATTCTCCACTCTCCCTTTCCTCCTGGCCCTTCCCACCCCAAGGGTGCCTTCACCTGGATAACTGGTCTTCTATCTTGGTCTATGTTCTAGAGCTTGAAGGAGAAAATATGTCATTTTTTTATTACTATTAGATTGTTTCCAAGTTCCTGAACTGGTAACCTACCCAGGATCCTGAACCCCTATGAAGCTTGGGCTTCTAACTCCAGCCAGGCCTCCTTCCCAGAGAGTAAAGTGAACCCTAGCTCTGGGCCAGAGTCCCCATAATCATACACCAACCTTTTAAATGGCAACTGTCTTCCTAGACATCTTACCACCAGCTTAAGATTCATATTGCTGGGTTCTACCCATCCTCTGGAACTCGTACACTTGTCAACCTTCTGCCTGAACTACAACTGGAGTTTACAGTATTCCTTGGACACCCCACTTTCTGGCTAGGTTGAACCCCTGCTGTCAGCCAAGCTGCGTTCCCAGTCCCTGCTCCGCCCAGTTAGCAGGTCTAATACTATATCTCAGCTCTTCCCCTCTACCCCATCTGCCCCACCAACGAAGTTGGACCTAGGATGGTATTCTTTCCCTATAATGGAATCAGGGAAAAAATGAAATCTGCTTTTTATAGAACTGCTCTGGATAACGGGTTATTTACAAGACTATAGAGCTTTCTATAAAGCAGTTTGATTTAGCCACTTAACCTCTAATCACTTCCATTTTCCAGGGGTTGGAAGGAAAACATCAATTTTATTACTAATGCACTCATGTGTCCATCTATAACACATAGGATCCCTAATGATCTGGAGAACTTAGCTAACACTTCATGGGCTCAAATATTTTTTCCAAAATTGCTCCCCTATTCTCCTTGGGCATGGCTGCGGAGAAGCCAGGCCTGCTTGGGAGTCAAGAGGGCAAGGGAAGAGTAACCAGTTCAGGAGAAAGAACCTCCTCTCAAGCAGGAGAACAAGGAGAAAAACAGTGCTAGGGTATGGGGGGAGAACGTCAGTTTTTAATTTCATTTACCAATTTAATTTAATAATTTTTTAAAAGGCGCTTATATGTCAGGCTCTAATATGTTAGAACTATTTAGATGCAAAACTATCAACCCAGAAGAGATTTTAATTCCATAGCAAGGGACAATGAAACAAAAATCTTTACATTTTAATGATTATACCTGAAATTACATACCTAGAACATGGTTCCCTATAAGGATCATTTTAAAGGACATTTAGAAAGATTATATACAAACAACTCCTGTTGGAAGAAGACACAACCATTATTATTATTATTATTTTTTATGAGGAAGATGAGCCCTGGGCTAACATCTGATGCCAATCCTCCTCTTTTTGCTGAGGAAGACTGGCCCTGGGCTAACACCCGTGCCCATCTTCCTCCATTTTATATGGGATGCTGCCACAGCATGGCCTGATGAGCGGTGCGTCGGTGCGCGCCCAGGATCCGAACCCCGGGCCGCCAGCAGCGGAGCGTGTGCACTTAACCGCTACGCCACGGGGCCGGCCCCGACACGACCATTAAACATGGGCTACAAGTCCCATATCCGTAAAGCTGTCCTTTCATTGGCAGAACTGCCCAGTTGCTAACTCCCTGGGCCCAACCCCACCTAAAGATCTTCGCCATAAGAAACCCTGCCCAAGTGGCCATTTAAAACCATCTCGGTCCAAAAGTTCTTTCTGTTTCCACCGATGCAAACTTCTTCCTTAACTGTAGCCAACTAACATCTCAACAATCTCATTCCATCTACCACCCTTCGGAGCTGGCTGATACCTTGAGAAGCCTTCCCTCTCCACAGAGGGACTGCCAGGTTTACATGCTGAAAATTTTTCCTACCCGGAAAAACCAATTATCCATACTATATCTATGTCTCAAAGAGTTAAGCCCAGCTAACCAAAGTAGTGTTCACAAACCAGCAGCTGAAAAGACATAAGCTTAAATTGCAGAGACAATCACTAGGTTTTCCTTAATCTGGAGGGCCCTTTGGAACATTCCCTATGATGTTCTTCTGGAATGTGACAGGATAGGGAACTAAATGCAAAGACCTTGACCCAATAAACTTTATTTGCTTCACATGCAAAGCAACCAGAAGTTGCTCTTTGTCTTCTAACCTGGCCACCAGGCACTGGGCCTCTGGTAGAAGTGCAGGGGCCTGGATCTGCTCATCTCAGTGCATGTGAACAGTTACCGCTATTCACTGTTCTTCCCACAAGAACTCAGTTCCCCTATCCTGATCCAGTTCCCTAATGAGGAGCTCCCTGACATATCTCATTGTATCCAGTCTCCTTGTCAAGTTGCATGTGGATACATCAGACACAATTAGTAGTCTTTTGATTCTCAGAATCAATAAAACCTGTATGGCTGACATAGAAATTGCAGGTGACCTGAATGCCAGTATTGGAAACCGATCCATCAAAGTCTGGGTCATGGAACAACTAGCCTGGGAAGATGGCTGCCTTTTGGCCTCACTTCCAGGGATGATCATTTTAATCAAAGTGGAAAACAATTTATCACATTCACTTATAAATACACAAAGTTATTAAATAGCAACTTCTGGGATAAATTAGAGAATATGATTAACAGTTCAAACAGCAAGTATTACTGATTACTTAATAATTAGCTTTCCCGTGCTTAGCCCCATTTGTGAGGTGGACATCTAAGAATAAAAAAACACACACACACACACAAAAACTACATTGCTTTACTCTAATAGCCAAAAACTGGAAACAATCCAAGAGTCCAGCTTGGATTAACAATCTGTGGTATATTCATCCAATGGAATACTACTCAATAATAGAAAAGAATGAACTACTATATGTATGAATGCATGCATGAAGTCATACATGTATGAATTTCAAAAACATTATGCTGAGCCAAAGAAGCGAGGCATAAAAGTAGAAGCAGTGTGATTTTACTTATATGAAGTTCCAGAATAGGCAAACTAATCTGTGGTGGAAAACATCAGAGCAGTGGTTGCCTCTGGAGGTGGAAGGTGGGAGTGGGGATTTCCTGGGAAGGGGCATAAGGGAACTTTCTGGGGAGATGATAATGTTCTATACCTTGGCAGGGGTTTGGGTTAGACAGGTGTATGCATTTGTCAAAACTCACCAAATGTACACTTAAGATTTGTGCGTTTCTATATAAATTTTACTTCAAAAGAAAAAAACCAAAATTGAAATTTAGTTAATGGCATGTATGCTGAAGTAGGAGGAAGTATCCTGATGTGTGCAATTTACTTTGAAATGCATCCAAAAAATAAGACGGATTGGTAGAATAGATATGTGATAAAACAAGTATAGTGAAATGTTAGTAATAGAATCTGGTGGCAGGTCAAACAAAAAAAAAAAAAGGAAGACTGCTTTGCCCATAGATTGCAGCTTCTCAGTTTGAAGGCACACATAGCTAGGTGTCATAACTCAACACGCTGCAATTGGCTTCTTACCCAAGCACTCGAACGCAACTGTTTTCACCAAGGGCACCAATGACCTCCATAATGCCAAATCCAATGGCCACTTAGTCTTTACCTTTCTTGACATTTCTGCTGAATTTAAAACCACCGACCACTACCTCCTTTGTGAAGTTTTCCCTCCTCCTCGGGTACAGTGGCACACAACACTCTCTCCTGGATTTCTTCCTACCTCTCTACCCATTCCTTCTCAGTCTGCATCTTGAATTCCCCTCCTTCTGCCTGTCCCCAAATAAATGGTGTTTCTGAGGATCTTTTTGTTGTCATTGCCCTTCTGACTCTATGTACTTTACCCCAGATTTTTAACCACGGCAGTGGTTAGTATTGGGTTGAATAGCATCCCCCAAAATCTCATGTTGACCTGGAACCTGTGAATGTGACCTTATTTGGAAATGGGGTCTTTGCAGATGTAATCAAGTTAAGATGAGGTCATACTGGATTAGGGTGGGCCCTAATCCAGCATGACAGATGTCCTTATAACAGGTAAATTGGACACAGAGAGACATAGAGACAGAGTGGAAAAGGCCATGTGAATACAGAGGCAGAGATTGGAGTGATGCATCTATAAGCCAAGGAACTCCAAGGATTGCTGGCACCATCAGAAGCTAGGAGAGGCATGAACAGATTCTCTCTCACAGCCTCCAAAAAGAAACTAACCTTGCTGCCACATTGATTTCAGACTTCTGGCCTCTAGAACTATGAGAGAAAAAATTTCTGGGGATTTTTTTATTGTGGTGAAATCTATATAAGATAAAATTTGCCATTTTAACCATTTTTAATTGTACTTCAATGGCATTAATTACATTCATAATGTTGTACAACCATCACCACTTATCTATTTCTAAAACTTTTTCATCACTCCAAACAGATAATCTGTACCCACTCAGCAGTAACTCCCCAATCCCCACTGCCTCCAGCCCCTGGTAACCTCTACTGTTCTTTCTGTCTCTACGTGAATTTGCCTGTTCTAAGTATCTCATACAAGTGGAATCATACAATATTTGTCCTTTTGTGTCTGGCTTATTTCATTTAGCATAATGTTTTCAAGGTTCATCCATATGGTAGCATGTGTCACAATTTCACTTTTTTTTTTTTAAACAAATCATTTTATTTTTTTTTAAACAGTTTTATTTATTTATTTATTTATTTTGTGAGGAAGATCAGCCCTGAGCTAACATCCATGCTAATCCTCCTCTTTTTGCTGAGGAATACCTGCTCTGAGCTAACATCTATTGCCAACCCTCCTCCTTTTTTTTTCCCCCAAAGCCCCAGTAGATAGTTGTATGCCATAGTTGCACAGCCTTCTAGTTGCCATATGTGGGACGCGGCCTCAGCATGGCCAGAGAAGCGGTGCGTCGGTGCGCGCCCGGGATCCGAACCTGGGCAGCCAGTAGCGGAGCACGCGCACTTAACCACTAAGCCATGGGACCGGCCCGCTTTCACTCCTTTTTAAGTCTGAATAATATGCCATTGCATGTAAACATCACATTTTGTTTATCCATTCATCTGTTTTTTTTTTTAATTTTTATTTTATTTATTTTTCCCCCAAAGCCCCAGTAGATAGTTGTATGTCATAGCTGCACATCCTTCTAGTTGCTGTATGTGGGACGCGCCTCAGCATGGCCTGAGAAGCGGTGCGTTGGTGCGCGCCCGGGATCCAAACCCGGGCCGCCAGTAGCGGAGCCCACGCACTTAACCGCTAAGCCACAGGGCCGGCCCTATCCATTCATCTGTTGATGGACACCTGGGTCATTTCCACCTTTTGGCTCCTGTAAATAATGCTGCAATGAACACTGGTGTACATGTATCCTTTGGGGTATATACCTAAGAGTGGAATTGCTGGGTCCTATGGTAATTCTATGTTTAACATTTTGAGGAACTGCCATTTGTTTAAGGGGACTGAGGGAATGAATATGGGTAGGTGGGAAACAGAGCAATCTGGAAGAGACACAATAATTTGGTTAAGAGAAGGGACAGAATAAATGACCTAGGCCCAGTTATCCCCATTTCATATATAAGGAAACTGAGACTCAGCATGGTCAAATGAATTGTCTGAAGTCTCATAGCTAGCAGAGCAAGTGGCAGAGCTAGAATTTCAACTGAAGCCTGAAAAATCCAAAGCCACTTCTCTATCTACCATTCCATCTTGTCTCCATATTATATTTTCCCCAGGCCTAGCATCAAGGTCCAAAGAGCTGCTTTCACTCCTCTCATCTTCACCATGTTCCAGCAATACTAAGCTCCTACAGTGTTCTGAAGGGGCCATGCTTCCTCTTGCTCCTGAACCTTGACACATAAAACTCTGCCTAGTATGTGACGTGCATCAACTTCTTCCCTACTACTCAGCTAATTTTACCACTCATCCTTTAAAAATCAGTAAAGGTACTATTTTTTTCCCAGAAGCCTTCTCTGACAAATCCCCACTTCACACCCCCCCCAAAACCCAGGGTTCTGGATTAGGGACATATCCTCTGTATTTACATCAATCATATGAAATTTTTCATTTGTCTTTCTTCCCCACTAGACTATAAAGACGTGTCTTTTTCACCACTGCATCCTCAGCAACCAGCAGTGTGGGCTGGTCCACAGTAGGTATTTGGTAAATGTTTGCTGAAGGCATGGAACGGTGAGATCAGGATACTCAGAAAGTTAAAAGAACACATCTTTTAGATACAATGGGCAATCTTTTGTCTTTCCAGGAGTTTGCAACTCTCCATCGAAGCTACCTTAAAAGTTCTTCCACTAGGGGCCAGCCCAGTGGTGTAGTGGTTAAGTTTGCATGCTCCACTTCAGAAGCCCGGGAGTCACAGGTTCGGATCCCAGGCACGGACCTAGGCACTGCTCATCAAGCCATGCTGCGGCAGTGTCCCATATATAAAGTGGAGGAGGATGGGCACAGATGTTAGCTTAGGGCCAATCTCCCTCACACACACACAAAAAAAGTTCTTCCACTAAACCATATACTAGCAGACCACAATCTGCCTGACCACCTAAGACCTGGCATGTGGTTTGAAAAACACTTCCTTCAAGACAGTACATTAAGCAGAATTCAGAGAAAGTCACTTCAACATTAATACAATTTAAGTGATTTTATAAGCCGTCTTGTTTAAACCAAATCCAAAACATCAGGCTACTAGAGATCTCAATGGGAGAACTTGAGCTTGGCTATAAGGCCCAGCAGAAGCTTAGATCCTGAGACATGACTGCTCCTGAATTAGCTCTAATCAGAGGCAGCATGGAGGCACCAATCCCCAGTGATACCCCAGTGAGCACTCTCTCTCAACATTCTCCTGTGATAATCACCCAATGTTTATAGGTCCTCTGTTGGTGAAATTGTAACTGCTGTGGTTGGAGGACATTTGACTAACGAAAGCAAGCTAAGAGACATTCAGTTGTTCATCAAATACGTATTAAGCACTGACCACGTGTCAAGCATTGTGCTAAACACTGAAGATATAGCCAGGAGCAAAACAGGTCTCTGCCTTTGTGCAACTTATAGTACAGGGGACTGACACTTATCAAAGAATCACATAATAAGTAGTTACAAACTGTAATAATGGCTATGAAGGAAAAGTATAGAGGGCTACGAGAGCATACAACAAGGGAACCTAGGGAGGAAGGAGCAGTGGACCTCCAACGCCACAGAATTCTATTTGAACTCTTCAGGTTTGGTCCTTGCCGAATATACCCAAAGTAGAGCGGTCACAAAGCAAAGACCTATAGGACAAGGCAAGTAACAGAGACAAGCGAAGCTGCCAGATGAAAAGGGACACTGGGGCGCATATGCCCCATGTGAAGGGGGCAAGCTACTGTTCATCTCCACAGGGTAACTGCAACACAGGAGTTAAGAGCCCAGGATTGCCACGATCTTCGATGGTTGAAAAAAAGTTGGAAATTCTGATTTTTATGTGAATTCTCCTATTTTCAAATGGTAACTAATACATACGTTTTAAAAACACTGGGCAGGACAAACAAAACTTATCTGTGAACATGGCTCATGGGCTGCCAGTTCATGACCTCTGGTTTATCTCAGCTAAAAAAAGTACCATCGACTTTGGCAGGATCTCCTCTCAAATGTTTTCTCTTAAAAACATGGTAGGCCTAGGGCTCTCAGGATGGGAGCCTACACAAGGTTTGGTTTGGGGCTTACCACTGTCCATCTACGTACTCTGTTTCACTTACAAGACCAATGACTTAAAATAGTGTAAGACTTTCTGTAGTATTTATTATCTATGTCACTGGTTTTGGATTCCACAGACAAGAACTATCTGGACCAACCCCTATGGCCCCAAAGAGATCCAAGGTTCTTAGTGCTCTTTCAGGTCCTTTATACCCCGTCACAAAGAGAATACAAGCAGGCAGGAAGAGCAAGGCCTAATTCAAAGGGGTTAAGGCAGGCAGGGATCTAGTCCTCCTCCTTTGTATCTAAGACCTGAAAAATTTGGTTGAACTGGGCAAACACTCTTCTGCCAGAATAAACAGGAAGATAGCATCCTTTTACATGTCTACAACATGCCCTCAGAAAGCAGCTGAACCTGCTGGCTAATTACTCCAGAAAAAAAACAGCTAACTAATAATTATGCCAAAACCAAAATTATCTTTTTTTCTGGCACAGCAGATGTGCTTTGGCATCCAGATGGACCAAAGCAGCCAATGCTCCTCAGCAGAAAAAAGTTTTATTATTTGGAGGGGCATGTGGTGGCTAACATCCTGACTGGCCCTTTGAAACAAAGTCTAACTAAAAATGAAAAATTCTCCAGGAACAATATTAAGTTCTTTTACCATAGGTATAGACCTATAGCACCTCCAGCCCCCAATCTTCCAGCCCAAGGTTATCTGTTTAACCACCGCCCTAGAGTGCAAAGCTCTTGGGCTTCAAGCAAGCACTGATTCTAGAATTTGAACAAACCTAGGGTTGTTTGAAAAGAAGAAGTCCTGAACCCTCAAGTTTGCCTTCAGTTCACCTTCAGGCCACTTCAGTGGGGAGACAGACATGACCTTCCATTAAAACAAGAATATAAATGTAAAAACAAACCATGACCTAGGAATTTAACTCACTAAATTGAATATTTATGTTTCATATATTTTCCTATATACATCTTATATTTCAGAACACAAGTTTTAAAGAGTGTTACTTGCCCACCCTAGTGGCCAGAGGATAAGATCTATCACCAGAAGAAGGTGGATGTGAAAGCTTGCTGAGCAGACAAAAAAAACACAAAAACAACAAAAGACAACAGCAACCATAATTCCCTACACCTAGCAATCGCCTGAAGTATGAGTGTTTTATTATGTTGTTCCAAGAAAGGAGAGTCTAGGCTCTCAATTCTATTCCATTGATCTCTACGTCTATATTATGCAATTACCACACTGTCTTGACTACTATAGCTTTGTAGTAGGTTTTGAAATCAGGAACTGTGAGTCCTCCAACTTTGTTCTTTTTCAAAATTGTTTTGGATATTCTGGGTCCTCTGCATTTCCATAAAGCTTTTATAATAGCTTGTTAATTTCTGCAAAAAAAAACGAACAAACAACTGGGATTTTGTTAGATATTGCATTGGAATCTGTATATCACTTCAGGGAGTAGAGTCAGCTCTCCGTATCCGCAGATATGCAGGGCCAACTGAGGGACTCGAGCATCCATGGATCTGTGGGAGGGTCCTGAAACCAATTGTTTTCTTAATTTCATTCACTGCTACGTATAGAAATACAACTGAGTTTTGAATATTGATCTTGTATCTTGCAACTTTGCTGAACTTGTTTATTAGATCTTATAGTTTTTTTGTGGATTCATTAGGGTTTTCTTTTTTCTGTTTTTTGTGACGAAGATCAGCCCTGAGCTAACATCCGTGCTAATCCTCCTCTTTTTGCTGAGTAAGACCGGCTCTGAGCTAACATCTATTGCCAATCCTCCTCCTTTTTTTCCCCCCAAAGCCCCAGTAGATAGTTGTATGTCATAGTTGCACATCCTTCTAGTTGCCGTATGTGGAACGCGGCCTCAGCATGGCCGGAGAAGCGGGGCGTTGGTGCGCGCCTGGGTTCAGAACCTGGGCCACCAGTAGCGGAGCATGCGCACTTAACCGCTAAGCCACAGGGCCAGCCCATCATTAGGGTTTTCTATATAAAAGATCATGTTGTCTGCAAATACAGATAGTTTTACTTTTTTCTTTCCAATCTGCATGTCTTTTATTTTTTTTTTCTTGCCTAATTGCTCTGGCTAGAACCTCTATTATAATGTTGAATAGAAGTGGAGAGAGCAGACATCCTTGTCTTGTTCCTGATATAAGGGGGGAAAGCTTTCAGTCTTTCACCATTAAGTATGATGTTAGCTGTGGGTTTTTGAAGATACCCTTGATCCAGTTCAGGAGGTTATCTTGTATTCTTAGCTTGCTGAGTGTTTTTATCATTAAAGGGTGCTAGATTTTGTTGAATGCTTTTTGTGCACCTATGGAGATGAACATGTGGTTTTTGTCCTTTGTATTGGGACAAGTTAAGTTTGATATGTCTATTATCAAGTAGACATGTCAAGTAAGCAGTTGGATACAAGAGTCGGGTTCAGAAGAGGTCAAGACTAAAGACAAAAAAGTTAAAATTCTCAGTATAAAGACGGGATTTAAAACCAAGAACCTGGATAAGATCACCAAAGAAAGGAATTTGGAAAAAAAAAAAGACATGGCACTCCAACATTCCAACATTAAGAACATTTACAGAAGAATTCCAGCTAATGAATACAGAAAGAATGGTGAAACTAGAAAATCAACACTTTGTAATCCCTAATGAAATAACTGATTTGGGCAATGATTTTCCATGGATGCAAGGTTTATGGGGAACTGGGTATTTAAGGGATGCTAAAGTATCTCTGACATATTAGTTATTCATCATAAGAGGGAAAATGCAAATTTGCAAAGGAATGATCAGCCTGTGACTACCTGAACCCTCTGATTAATCTTAATATTACTACAAGTAGGAAAATCAGACATTAAATGCTTCCTGAAATGATGCAACATGAAGTACGTGGCTTCACCTATGAAGTATTCGTGCCAAAAATATTGAACCTTAATTTTTTTTCTTGCTCTAGAATAGCTTTTTTAAATTTTTTATTGAGATATAATTGACATACAACATTATATTAGTTCAGACGTACCACATAATGATTTGATATTTGTATATATTGCAAAATGATCACAATAAGTCTAGTTAACATCCATCACCACACAGTTACTTTTTTTCTTGTGGTGAGAACTTTTAAGATTTACTCTCTTAGCAACTTTCAAATATGCAATATACTATTATTAACTATAGTCGCCATGCTGTACATTACACACCCATGACTTATTTATTTTATAACTCAAAGTTTGTACCTTTTGACATCCTTCACCAATTTTACCCACCCTCCCACCCCCTGCCTTTGGCAACCACCAATCTGTTCTCTGTATCTATGAGCTTGTTTTTTTTTTTTTTTTTAGATTCCACATATGTGAGATCATATGATATTCATCTTTCTCTGTCTGACTTATTTCACTTAGCATAATGCCCTCAAGGTCCATCCACATTGTTGCAAATGGCAAGATTTCATTCTTTTTTTATGGCTGAATAATACTCCATTATATATATATATATATATCACATTTTCTTTATCCACTCATTTATCAAGCCTTTAAATTGAAGTTACAGGAGATAGGAGAACAAACTAATGACACTACAAGGAAGCATCAGACTAATCTAAATCATTGGCATAGAAATAAAAGTGGAGGGCAGGGAAGGAGGGATTGTTCTTGATTAAAAGAGGCTTAAGAAATATAACCAAATACAGTGTGTGGACCTTGTTTGGATCCTGATTCAAACAAGAACCAATTATAAAAAGACTTAAGACCATTTTAAAAATTTGAATACGGACTGTGTATTAGCTGATATCAAAGAATTTGTTTATTTTGTTAGGTGTGATATAGTATGACGGTTTTGAAAGAAAAATGTTCTTTTTTTAGAGATGCATACTAAAGCATTTAAGGATGAAATGCCATGAAGTCTGAGAATTTACTTTAAAATACGTTAGAAGAAAAAGCAATTAAGGATATGAGGAGGAATCAACAGAATCTGAGACTCAGCAACCAGTGAGGCAGGAAGAAAATCAGGAGGGTGAGGGGTCCTGGAAACCAAATGAATCAAGTGTTTCATGGAGAAGTGACCAACTCTGTCAAATACTGCTGGTAGGCAAGGAAGATGAGGATTATGAATTGACCATTAGATTCAGTTACACGAAAGTCATTGCTGACCTTGACAAAAGCAGTTTGAGTGGAGTGATAGGAGAAAGCAGGTGACATAGATAAAGAGAGAAGATGAGTGACAGCGAGAGAGTGGACAACATAGAGTACAAGCAAGTGGGTGACAGAGAGAGAGGGTGACACAGTGAGTGACAGAGAGAAAAAGTGAGCAACACAGCAGAGAGGGTTGGTGACTCTTCCAGGCATCATTTATTGCCCCTCAGTTCCAAATACCCCCCTCAATACCTGTTCTGTGATAATGGACAGAATTCCTTCAGGCCTCTCTCCTTTACAGCGAGCACGATGTTAAGCTTTTTCAGAGGGCACCTGATGGACACTGCAGGAGGAAGGGGCTCTCCTGAAATTGCCGGCTGCTGCTGCACAGTGGGTCAGCAGAGTGGCCCACAGCCACACACCCAGAACACGCAGTCCCTCAATGACCCTGAAGCCTCTACCTGGCCTGGTGATAACCTTCTTGCAGCCCTCTCTACGTGGAAACCAGCTCCCCCAGCGGCTCGCCTGTGCCCCGGGCCCCCACCCCTTCTGCATGCCTTCACCATGGGTTGCTGATAGCCTGCTCCCCACCTGCACTCCAGAAGGGTGCTTCCTGCTGGCCCAGGGAATGCAGACCAGCTCCGGCCTGGGCAAGCCAGCACACTTCTCTGCTATCCAGTGGGCTGAACTACACCTTCTCCAAGGAGGTGTGAAGCTCAGCCTTGGGGAGAGGACCCCCTTCCAAGTTTGTTCTTCCTTGGGTACTCTCCCTTAGCCCTAGGGTACCATATGGAATTTCCTCATTTCTTACAGTCACTCATTTATCAGTTTAATAATTCTTTATATTGAAATTCCTGTTTTAATACACTGTATGGTTTCTACCTCCTGATGGGACCCAGAATGATACAGTGAGAGAGAAAAAGAGGGTAGATGACAGAATAAGAGAGTGGTGACAGAGAAGGAAAGTGGGTGACAGGGAAAGGGTAGGTAACAGAAAAAGAATGGGTAATAGAGAGACAGAGGTAGAGAGTGGGTGATAGAGATGGGGGTGACACAGAAAGAGGGGAAGGGGCGACAGAGGTACAGAGTGGGGAAGATGTCAGAGAGACAGAAAGAGGGTGGGATGGCAGAAAGAGTAAGTGGGTGAGAGAAGGGATGACAGTGTGAGCAGGTAGATGAGTGTGTGCACAGGTGGGCAACAAAGAGAAAGAGAGGTAGGCAACAGAGAGAAGGGGGTAGTGGGTGACAGAGACAGACAATGGGAGAGAGTAAGAGAGAAAGAATATGAGTGCCAGAGAGGAAGAGCGGGTGACACAGAGGGAGAGATAATGGGCAACAGAAAGAGAAAGAGACAGAAAGGAGGAGAGAGGGAGAGAGACAGAATATGCCAGAAAAAGAGGGGGTAACAGGGATGGGGACGTAACAGGGGTGGGGGGGCAACAGAGAGTGGAAGCAAGCAGAGGATACAGAGAGCACAAGAGGGCGGTGGGGGTCAGAGTAAAAGGGTGGGCAAGAGAGGAGCTGGTGGGTGGGCATCACTAAGGGAGAGCATAACTGACACAGAGTGTGCCACAGAGAATGTGTGACAGACAGTCACTGTATGTGACAGAAGATGAAGTTATGTGAAAAAGAAAACACATGTGCAGAGTGTGTGACAGCAAGTTTCAAAGTTTTCTTTCATCTCTTAGGCAGGAGAGGCAGCGAAACAGGAATGGAGAGGGACAGAAAGGGGAGAGAGGTGTGAGGGAGGGAGAAAGACAGAGAAATTGTTTGAGAGTAGGATTGTGCCAAGGAGCAGAATTATGAGCAAACGAGCAATAGAGAATGTAAAGAAGATGATGCTTTGTGCAAGGGGGTTTCCATGGGGGGAGATTTGGAAGAGGACGAGAGAGACTGAGAAAGATTAGGAGAAATAAATGAGGAATTTTGAGAGTTGAGAGGTCATGAGAGATGGGATGTCATGAGAGACAGAGAAACTGTGAGAAAGGTGGGGACTGTGAGAAAAGGGGGTGATTGTTGAGGGGAGTGGGAGCTAGTTTGAGAATGTTCAGGAGAGAGCATGTGGGAGTGAGTGAGGGACAGGTGCCAATGTGAGAGGCAGGGTTGAAGACTCAGTGCAAGCTGAGAGACCCACTTGCTTGCTCAAGGAAAGGAGGGGAGGGGACTAAAGGTCTTAAGCCTTACTATCCCCATTTTCCAGATGAGAAAATTCAGGCTCAGAATAGCAAGTGACTTGCTTGAGGTCTCCCAGCTGGCAAGTGGCAGAGCCATAATTTAAACCCCAAATGGCCCAACTCTAAAGCCAGTACTCTACCATACCACATCTCCTCCTTCTGTTTTCCCTAAGTCTTCCTTAAGGAAGTCACGTAACTTAGTCCAAAGATGTGCTTTTACTGCTCTGTAAGGTGACCTTTTGGCGCGCTTTTTTTTTTTTTTTTTTTTTGCTGAAGAAGATTGGCCCTGGGCTAACATCCATGCCCATCTTCCTCTACTTTATATGGGACACCACCACACCACGGCTTGAGAAGCGGTGCGTCGGTGCGCACCCAGGATCCGAACCTGTGAACCCCGGGCCACCAAAGCAGAGCGCACGAACTTAGCCGCTACACCACGGGGTCGGGTCCACCTTTTGGCTTTTAACAGCCTTAAAACATTATCTTTTTGAAAAGGGAGACAGAATTATTCCACTGTCCCAATTTATTTCTTTGTACTACATCAAAATTTAAAACTTCTGGGCATCAAAGGACACAATCAACAGAGTGAAAAGGCAACCTACAGAATGGAAGAAAATATCCGCAAATCATATACCTGACAAAGGGTTGATATCCAGAATATATAAAGAACTACAACTCAACAACAACAAAAAACCCCGACTAAAAAATGGGCAAAGGACTTCAGTAGACATTTCTCCAAAGAAGATATACAAATGGCCAATAAGCACAGGAAAAGATGCTCAACATCACTAATCATTAGAGAAATGCAAATCAAAACCACAATGAGATAACACTTCACTATCATTAGGATGGCCAGTAACAACAACGACAAAAAAAACCCAGCAAAAATTAGTGTTGGCGAGGATGTGGAGAAATTAGAACCCTTGTGCACTGTTGGTGGGAATGTAAAACGGTGCAGCTGCTATAGAAGACAGTTCCTCAAGAAATTGAAAATAGAATTACCATATGATCCAGCAATCCCACTTCTGCATATATATCCAAAAGAATTGAAAGCAGCAGATATTTGCACACCCAAAGAGATACTGCAAACTCGAAGAGATACTTGCACACCCATGTTCACAGTAGCACTATTCACAACAGTCAAGAGATGGAAGCAATCCAAGTGTCCATCAACAGATAAATGGATAAACAAAATGTGATATATGCATACAATGGAATATATATGCATACAAAGGAAGGAAATCCTGTCACATGACACAACATGGATGAACCTTGAGGACATTATGCTAAGTGAAATAAACAAATCACAAAAAGACAAATACTGTAAGATTCCACTTACATGAGGTCCCTAGAGGAGTCAATTTCAGAGACAGAAAGTAGAATGGTGGTTGCCAGAGGCTGGGGTAGGGGGAATGAGGAGTTGTTTAATAGGTACAGAGTTTTAGTTTTGCAAGATGAAAAGAGTTCTGGAGATGGATGGTGGTGATAGTTGAACAATGTTAATGTATTTAATACCACTGAAGTGTGCACTTAAGAATTGTTAAGATGGTAAATTTTATGTTGTACTTTATCACAATTAAAAAAATTTTTTAAATGCTCTTTCCATCACCATGCCCCCCACCCTTGGCCGTCTGGTGACTGCTTACTCATTTTTCAACACAAATGTCTCCTCCCCTTTGCTCACCGACCCTTGTAGTTGGCCATTTCCTCCTTTATGCCCATACCGTGCCTTACACATTATACCTCTTACAGCACCTGTCAAACCTCATAGCGATTATTGGTTTACCTATCCCTTTCCACTACTAGATTATAAGCAATTTGGGGACAGGGACAGTGCTTTACTCATCTCTGTAGTTTCTAGGCCTGGGGCTTGATAGGCTGTAAAGAATCAAGAAAGGCTTGACTAATTGAAGTTCTGGCTCTTAAGGAGTTCATGCTGGAGAGTTATTTGACCAAAAACGGGGGCATCAGGGAGCTCCCCAGGCTTTAGAAATCTAAACAGAGTCCCACGCCCTACTCCGAGAATGTGGGCGAGCGTCTCACAACGCTCCGTCTGAGCAGTTTGGGCCCCTGGGAGGGTCCGAGGGCCCCCCACTCCCGGCCAGGGCCTGCGGCCTAGACCAGCCCAGCGGCCCAGACATACCTCAGGTAATGGGCAGCCTGCTCTGGGCTTAAGGCCTCGGCTTCCGCAACCCCTCGGGACGCCTCCATGACCCTCACTCTGGGTTTCTGTATCTCGGCCGGAGATTGAATTTCGCTCGCTCCCGCCCCGCGCACGCGACGTGCGCACGTACGCTGGGCAGGGCCAACCGTCGGCCTCGCAGCTGGCCAATCCGCAGCCCCGCACTCCGGCGCCATCGCCTGAGCCCCGCCCACGAAGGTCGCGCGCATGCGTCTACGCGCGCTGGCGCTAAGAGGCAGTCGCGGCTCCCGTGGTTAGGGGTGTTGCGTCATTTTGTTTTCTGTTGCGTTTTCATTCCGATCCAAACTCTGCTACTGCAAATTCGTGTGTGTGCTGTCCTCGTGCGTGGAGTAGACTGCTTGATATGATCTCATTTTAGTGGCCCTTAGAGACCTCCTCCAGAGGCTGCGCCCCAAATATCTTCCTTTCCCTGCTCGCCAATGCCTGAGCATGCTTTGAATTCAAACATGGGAGGCATAGTCCCTGTGACTTAAACTCACACTGAAGAAGGGTCTTCAAGAACCAAGCCAAAGCTCTCATTTAAGAAATAAATAGTGCTGCGGTGCATGGTCACCAGTTCAGAAGCTCCAACCGAGCTGCAGTCATATTTTCAAAGGCAGACCTCAGGGCTTCAGGAAACGAGGTGATGGAGTTTAAGTGGCTTGCTTGGGTGATGCTAAATAGGAGGTTGTGGGCCAACAAAAATTGTCCTTGTTCATATACTAGTAAGAACAGGGACATTATGCTTCCTCAAGGCACTAATTAACATTCAGCATTTGAAAACTCACCTATTGGCCCAGTCATATGCTACCGTACATCCAGAGCACTTTAAGCTTTTTGTAAATTTCATAGACCGTTAGGAGTTAAAAAGGGATCTTGGAGAAGATGGGCTATTTTCCTGGTTTATATCACTTTAAATCATGTGTTCACATGGCTTTAGGCTCTCTGTTAAAAGGGCTTTTGGTATATTACCATTATTCCTATTTTTCAGACGTCAAAACTGAGGCTCAGAGAAAGAAAGTGACTTTGCCTAAGGGAAATGTCAGAGCCAGAATTCAATAACAGGTCTATATGGACACAAATCCGTACTTGTTCACTGTGTCACACCGTCTGTTGCTGGAAAGAAGAGGGAAGTGGTGGGAAATGAGATTGATGAGGTAATTGGAGGCCAGTTTGTGAAGGAGCTTGTTAACATGCTGAAGTGTTTACATCACTTCTTTTCCTGGAGGCAAGTTTGGCGTGGGGTGGGTCGAATGTGCAGGTGCCCTGGATACCCGAAGGATGAATGTGGTGAGAAGAAGGGCTGGTGGGGAGAATTCCATAGAAAGGTAAAAAGAGATGGGAGCAGAAAAATCTTTGGAGTGTGGGGAAGACCATCTCTAGTTGTGCTTTGGCTCAGTGGCCACCATTATCACTCAGATCCTTGGAACTATTGAGAACTCAAGATGAAGCAAAGCAGAACACTTATTGCTGTCTTAGGCAGCTGCCCCTCTGTGGGCTGTGGAGAAGAGCTGAAAGGAACTCCCTCATGAGCCAGGCTACCACCGCCCTGCTTCCCAGCTGGCAGTGATCCCCAAAGGCCCTGGTCACTGGGAAGAAAGGACCACCCCTCCCACCTGCCTGCCCTTAGGCTACTGGATTTTTCTCAGTGCCATTTTCACACAGTCACGGACTCCCCCTTTTTTTTTTTTGTGAGGAAGATCAGTCCTGAGCTAACATCCATGCTAATCCTCCTCTTTTTGCTGAGGAATACCGGCTCTGAGCTAACATCTATTGCCAACCCTCCTCCTTTTTTTTCCCCCAAAGCCGCAGCAGATAGTTGTATGTCATAGTTGCACATCCTTCTAGTTGCTGTATGTGGGACGCGGCCTCAGCATGGCCGGAGAAGCGGTGCGTCGGTGCATGCCCCGGATCCGAACCCGTGCCGCCAGCAGCCGAGCGCGCGCACTTAACCACTAAGCCACGGGCCGGCCCCCCGCTTCTTTAAACCCATCAAGTCCTCCAGCTCTCCTTCTCTCCCCCTCAGTCCTGCAGTTGCTGCTTCCTTTGGGCCCTTCTTGTGCTTCTAGAGTCCGAGCTCCCACCCCAGGTTGCCAATGACCCAGGAAACTCTCCACCCCAGGCTCCTCGACTGCCTTTGGTTACACATATTCACAGACCGGAAATGAGAGGTTGAGGAGACTTTAGAGTGGATAAATGGAGAGAATGAAAGAGAATCGAAATAATAGTTACTACTTTATCCCATTCATGTGTCAGGCCCCATTCAAAGCACTTTACTTATATTAAGTCTCTTGGCTGTTCCTCATTTCACATCGACCTCGAAGCGAGGGCTCCCATTCCCAGCTTCTTTCAAGGGGATGGGGTTTAAAAAACCTTTCCTAATTATTGTTAATTTTTTAAGTGTGGTAATGGTATTGTTGTATTTTTTTTAAGTCCTTATCTGCTAGAGATACATAATGGAGTATTTCCAGATAAAGTGATATGACATCTGGGATTTATATTAGAATACTCCAGTAAGGAGAAAAATGAAAGAGCGCGAGATGAACATAGATTGGCAAAATGTTGATCATTGTTGAAGCTTGTTACAGAGGTTCATTATCCTCTTCTCTCTACTTCTCTGCATGTTTGAAATTTTCCATAATAAAAATTACAAAAAAAAACTTTGCTATCTAGTCTGCAAATTACACTGAGTCACCTGGACTCACAGACCGGAAATAAGACAATGAGGCCTAGTGGGAGAGTTTAGAATGGGTAAATGGAGAGATGGATGGGGCAGAATAAGAACAATAGCTGTTACTAATATAGCACTTGAGTGCCAGGCCTTGTTCTACACACTTTACATATAATGAGTCTTTTAATCCTTACAACAACCTTGTTGGGTAGTGTACACTGTTATTATCCTCCCTTTATAGATAAGGAAACTGAGGCACAGAAAGATTTAATAAGTTACACACATTTACACAGCTTGTGAGTGGTGAAGCTGGGTTCCAAACCCAGGCAGTCTGACTTTTGACTTTTTGCTCTTGAACACTGTGCTAGATAGACGTAGAAAGTAGTTGATAGGTGAAGAGAAGGATTCATTCACCCATTTACTTATTCATTTATTTAATAAATATGTGCTGAGCCTTTACAAGATGTCCAGGCAAGGAGCTGGGTGCTGGGGTACGGTGGTGAGCAAAACAGACAGACAGGTCCTTGCTATCAAGGAGTTTACACTTTGATGGGGTGGGTAGACTTGAAACAATAGTCATGCAAGCATGTGGAAAATTACAAACCATGATGAGGGCACAGAAGGAAAACTCCAGGGAGTTCTGAGAGCGTATGATGAGGTACCTGACCCAGTCTGCAGGGGCTGGGAAAGGTTTCTCTGAGGAAGTAGCATTTGAGCTGAGAGCTGAAGGATAAGGAGGAGTTAACTAAACAAACAGGGAAGGGAAGGGAAGAGCATTTTAGGCAGAAGGAAGAGCATGACCAAAGGCCCTGAGGCAGGAGAGAGTTTGATGCATGTGAAGAACTGAAAAGGCTAAGTTGGTTGGAGCAAAGCCTAGAAGGCTCGAGTTGGAATGGTTTTTTGGAGTCCACTCCAATGTCACAGGTGAGGGAACTGCCACTGGGAAAGAAGGAAGTGACTGGTCCAAGGTTACACCCTGAAATCAGTGGCAGAAACAGAAGTCAAACCTAGGTTCCTTGACTCCCAGCCCAGTGCTCTTTCCAGTACAGACCGTGGCTTCCCTGCATATGAGGAGAAGGGAGACCAACTGGGTGTCAGCAAAATGCTGCTCTTGGGGACTGAGAATGGGAGAGGGTGTTTTTGGTGATAGGTGTAAATAACCAAATGAAGTCTTCATGGGCAAGGAGATAGAGAGTGGGTTTGGGGCAGAAAAAAGAAGAAAGTGGTTTGGAAACAGGAAGAATTTAATTTGTGATTCCAAAGTGGGTGGGGTTTTTTGGGAGGTGGAGAAGTGGACTGGGACTGAGGTGTTAATCCCCTCTTCTGGAGTGAGAGGAGTCTGTCCCAGGGAAAGCAGGCAGGAGCGTGCCCTCCAGCTCTGTGGCCCAGCCATGAGTCATCTCCAGCTCTGCCAGCAGGGGGAGCTGGAAACTGAATTTCCTAAGAATGGCAGCCACTGGCCTGGTCTCAGGGCTAGATAAATTCTTATTGGAACCTAGTCAAGTCAGCCCAAGATGCTGTGGAAATGACAGCAACTGAGGGGAAAGAGGGAGCCAAGAGTTAGGATTATCCACAGGGTCTTTGCACTAAATTGCAAAGTCTTCAAGGAGTGAAGACTAAACCTGTCTCCCAGGGTTTGCGCTGAAGCAGGCAGCAAAGGGTAAGGAATCCTTTGACAGGACAGTGCTGCTGCACAAAACATGGCATCCTCCACTCCCTTCAGGCTGCTTCATCCACTCCCAAGACCTCACAATTCTGTCTCTAGCCTCATCCTCTCTCCTGAGTTTCACACCTAGATGGCCAACTGGCTACAAGACATGTCTTCCTGGAAGCTCAAAGTCAACATAGCACTGAACTCATCTCCCACCCTCCTCTACACTTGTTCCCCCAATATTCCCCATCTCCATGAACAGCACTACCGATCCCCCAATTGTTCAAGTCAGAAACTGGGAAGCATCTTTCCAATCCACCAGTAAGTCCTGTTGGCTCTACCTCCAAAATATATCTCAAACCCAAACAAACACTTCTTGCCATCTCCACTGCCACCACTCTGGTCTATGCCACCATCATCTCTCACCTGGCTCACTGCAATAGCCTCCTGACTTTCTTCCTGCTTTTATTTATGCCTGCTCCCCACTGTCTCTGCACCCAGAAACCAGAGTGATCTTTCAAAAACACCAATCTGATCATGTCATGGCCTGTCTAAACCCTTTAAAGCCTCCTCTTTGCCCTCAAAATCAAGTCTCACCTCCTCACTGTGGCTTATATGGTCTTCCTGATCTGGCCTCTGACTGTTTCTCCCACCTTATGTCTCACTTCTTCCTGGTCCCTACCCATACACACACACACACACACACACACACACACACCACTCTTCTCAAACTGAACCACTTCCACTTACTCAAATCTTGCCTCTAGGCCCTCTCATAGGCTGTTTCCTCTGCCTGGACTTGCTTCCTGTCCTTTTTGTCTCACTATCTCCTGTTCACGCCTTGGTTCTCAGCTCAGGTCTCCCTTCTTCCAGGGACCTTCCATGATCCTTGCCAACAGTTGTCTTCTGTGACACAATGTGACACACCTTGTCTTTATTATTGGATTTAGTCCATGGAATGTGGCTACCTGGTTACCTCTCTGGCTCCCCCACGATCATGTGAGCTCTGTGAAGGGTGGATCTTTTTCACAAGTACAGCTTCACTGAGCTTAGCACAGTACCTACACATAGTAGCTGATAAGTAAATATTTGTTGGATGGATGAATTTGTCAATTTACTAATCCTAAAGGGGAGCAATGGGCACCATGTTGGTGAGCTAGAATGAGGCCATGGGTGGGATTGATAAATCCAAAGCAAAAATGAGAACCAGGAACCAGGGAAGGGGGTAGGTCCAAGCATGCCCATTCCAGCCATTCTTCTTGCTAGCATTGCCCCTGTCTCCCTCTTGAACCTGCCTCAAGACGGACCTGGAAATAATGCAGAGGAATCTGAGTTACACCCAGGAATGGGACATTCCTTTTCTATTCCTTTCCCAAATCTTGTGCTGGGACAAAGCCACCCATGCTTGGCTGTGAGATGGATGGGCTCCAGCCAGTGCCTAGTATTAGTGGACTCTCCAGATGCCCTGTACCTACTTGTTTCCCAGGTCAAGGGCATTTCTAGGAGCTCCCTGTGAGTTCCTCCTCAGCTTCCTCACCCTCCTCCTGCAGCAGCAGAGAAACCCTCCCTATGCAGTGTGGGCACCTCTCCCAAAAGCTGAAGTCAAGACTCCTCCCTGGTGCCAGCCCAAGAAGGGACTCCTAGGTGGCACCTAATCTTAACCTTTGTGGTCCTTTTCCTTTCCTCTTTGGCACTAAAAGAGACAGAGAGTAAAAACTACAAGCTCTTGAGGGAGAGATGAGGGTTACAATTTTATGCAGCCCTTTGAAGGCCTTGGCCCCCTGCCCAGATCTGAGTCAGGAACTGTATGTCCCAGAGAATTGGCTTCCCAGCCATCTGCTCTGAGCTTAAAGAGCCTAAGGGCCCTTGTGGGATGCTCTCTTCAAATTAGCCAAGAAGGGCAGAGCGAGGACGACACAGCAGGAGGGACCTTGGGCAGTCTAGGCCTTTGAAGGTGTGGAGAGAAGGGGCAGATACATGACACCAGGGCACATTGAGGGCATGGCAAGTCCCCAAGCAGAGAGCTCCTCTCACAGCCCAGCTGCACTGCTCTCAGAGCCAAGGCTTCCCAGCTCCCCTTTCAAGGGAACTAATGGCTTTGTGAATACCTACTTTATGCCGGGCACTTTCCCCACAACAAGCGAGAAGTTACGGCTCTCCTTTACTGGTCGCAGGAACCAAGGCTCAGAGAGGTTAACTGCCTTATGCAAGGTCATGCAGTAAGTACACAGCAGATTCAAAGAGACCAGGACCAGGCCATCAACTCCTCGTTCCTTGGTGAATGGTTGCCAAGGCTGCCAGAAAATGATTCTCCCTTTCAGTGAGCAGGTAGGCAGCCTGAGGACAATGGCTGGGACGGAATATAGAAAATCATACTCCTTCTATGCCTAGGACATAGCTTGCTCCATCCAGGAGAAAACATGTCTTTGTCCCTTCGACACCTACCATCTCCAGGTGGTAGGAATCAGTCAGGCAATAAGGTCAGTTTCACACACGGAAAATTTTAGGGTGGAGACAAGAAAAGACTCAGCTAAGGTCTCACATCAGAAGATAAGGGAGCAGTTCAGATGAATGGGCCTGTCCAAGAAGCAGATAGACCCACAGGAGGAAGATTGACAAGACACCCCTCACTCCTAAAATCCCCACAGCCATGGATGTTTACATGGATTGAAGAACCAATCCTCAGCCATAGTTGACAGGGGCAGATTTGGGGACCTGTAAAATTAGGGAGGCTCTGGAGCTGATCTTTAGTGTACCAGGGTTGTCAACCCTGGATTCATGTTAGAATCATTGGAATCTTTTAAACAATAATAATATTTACAATACATGTATCTGACAAAGCACTAGTATCCAGAATATATAAAGAGCCCCTAAAAATCAATAATAAAATGACAACCCAAAAATATAGGCAAAAGACTGGAAGAGACATCTCACGAGAGAGGATCCATGAATCATTGATAAGCACCTGAAAAGACGATCAATGTAACTAGTCATTAGGAAAATGCAATTTAAAACCATGATAAGATACCACTATGTACCCACGAGAATGGCTATAATTAAAAAAACAAACAATACTAAGTGTTGGCAAGGATGTGGAGCAACTGTAACTCTCATTTTGCTAGTGGGAGTGTAAATTGGTACAAGAATTTTGGAAAACTGGCAGTTTCAAATAAGTTCAACATAAATCTAGTAATTCCACTCCAAGAGAAATGACTGCATGTGCCCACAGAAAGACTTATACATGATAGTGCTGGCCCCGTGGCATAGTGGTTAAGTGTGCACGCTTTGCTGCTGGCGGCCCCGGTTCAGATCCCGGGCGTGCACTGATGCACCACTTGTAGGCCATGCTGTGGCGGCATCCCATATAAAGTGGAGGAGGATGGGCATGGATGTTAGCCCAGGGCCAGTCTTCCTCAGCAAAAAAAAAAAGAAAAAAAAGAGGAGGATTGGCATGAATGTTAGCTCAGGGCTGATCTTCCTCACAAAAAAAAAAAAACAACAAATGTCCCTGGATATGTGAATGGATAAACAAATTTTGGTGTATCCATACAAGGGAATACCACTCAGTAATGAAAAGGAATGAACTACTGATCAGTGCGACAATTTGGATGAATCTCAAAGGCATTATGCTAAGTGAAAGAAGCCAATCTCAAAACATTACGTACTGCTTGATTCACTTATATGCAGTCCAAGAACAATCAAAATGAATCTATAATAGAAATCAGAATGGTGGTTGCCTCTGGCAAGGGTGGGATATTGACTGGGGAGGTGGAAACGTTCTATGTTTTTATTGGGGCGGTGGTTACACGGGTGCCCACAATTATCCCAATTCATTGAACTATATGCTTAAGACCTATGCATTTTACTGTGTGTAAATTATACCTCAATTTAAAAAATCATGCCCAGGCCCCATCCCTGGCTAATTAAATCAAAGTCTCTAGAGGCGGGGCCTAGGCAAGGGCATTTTTTAAATCTCCTCAGGTGATGCTAATGTGCAGCTGGACTGAGAACCACTGATTAATATTACCACCACTTCTCGCTATCAACAGACCCTCTTAGCTTCCTGTGTCATGGAGACTTTTCAAAGGTGCCCATCAGAAAAAGTCCCTCTCACTATCACTAGCAGAGTAGACAGGTGAGGACAGAAGGTGAGTGAGGGTAGGCACTTACTAATATATCTTGAATGTTGTTTCATATCAAAACATAAAGACATTGACTTTTACACTTTAAAATGGTTAGAATAGTGAATTTAATATCATGTGAATTTCATCTCAATTGAAAAAAATATCAAGAGCTTCCTTAGTTTTAATGGCTGCATATATTCCATTGTAAGCCTACTTACATTTATTTGACCAGTACCCTATTGATGGATATTTTTTCCAGTCTTTTTTTTTTTTTTAAAGATTTTATTTATTTTTTTATTTTTTCCCCCCAAAGCCCCAGTGGATAGTTGTATGTCGTAGCTGCACATCCTTCCAGTTGCTGTATGTGGGACTCGGCCTCAGGATAAACGGAGAAGTGGTGCCTCGACGCGCACCCGGGATCCGAACCCGGGCCACCAGCATCGCAGCGCGCGCACTTAACCACCAAGCCACAGGGCCGGCCCTCCAGTCTTTTGCTATTACAAACATTGCGGTAATAAATATTCTGGTACATGCATTTTTGTGAATGTGTGTGAGTATATCTGTAGGATAATTTCCTAAAAGTGGAATTGTTGGGTCAAAGTGTGTCTTTCTCATTTTGATAGAAACTGCTGAATTGCCCTCCATAAGGGATGGGCACACTTACATGACCATCAACAATATATGAGGGTGCCTGTTTCCCCACACCTTTGCTAACAGTGTTTTCCAACCTTTTGATCTTCACCCTTCTGGTAATTAAGAAGTCATACTTAGTTTTATTTTGCATTTCCCCTGAAAGTAAGTCTTCACTGAGATGGGTCAAGGGCATTCAAGTGGAGGGCAAGGGTGTTGGTTTGGAGGCAGGGAGGGAGGCAGTTATCTCCCCATGTTTCTGTTCCAGCCTAGGGTTGGCTTTGAACAAGTCACCAAGATTCCTGAGAACTCTTAACTGAATATTAAGAATTCCCAAATGTCTTTCTTAGGTCCAAACCTCTCACTTGAGCCCCAGACTCCTATATCAAGGGCTCCCTGACATCTCACACTGAAAACATCCAGAAGACAGTTATTGATTCCCAACCCACCCTCAAACCTGATCTGTTCCAGTCTTCCCCATCTCTATAAATGGCACCATCATCCACCCAGTTGCTCAAGCCCCAAACCTAGAAACTACAAATGTTGTCTCCTCTCTGTCCCTCATCAAACCCGTCACCAAGCCCTGTGGGCTCTAATCTCCAAAATACATCCTGAATCTCTCCACCTCTCCCTGCTCAACTGTAAGCACCCAGGCCTAAGCTACTTGGTATTTACCAATGGCTTCCTCACTGGCCTCCCTATTCCCATTCTTGTCTCCCAGTCCATTTTCCTTATTAGGAAAATTTAATCCATTCTTCAAACAGTAGCCAATAATCTTTTTTAAAAATATAAACCGGATCACATCACTCCCTTGCTTAAGACCTTTCAATGAGTCCACAATGCCCTGAAAATACATTCCATATTCCTTACTGTGGCCTGCAAGTCTCTAGTGACCCGGCCGGTCCAAATATCATCCTGTTTGTTCATTTCACCTCAACCACATTGGCTTTCTTTCTCTTCTTTGAACAACCAAGCCCATTTCCACCACAAGGTCTTTGCATTAGCTATTCCCTGCCAGGAACACTTTCTCCTAAAATCTTAGCATGACTGCTCTTTCTTATCCTTCAGATCTCAGCCATCTCCCCTATGAGACCTTTCCTGACCCTCTTCTCTAAAGTAGCTACCCTACCTCCCGTCTCCTGTTTATATCCTTTACAGCCCTATTACTATTTAAAAGCATCTCCTTTCTCCATTTACTTCTATACTGTCTGTTCCTCCTCCAGAACGTTAGCTCCATGTTTGTATCTCCAATACCCACGCTAGTTCTGGCACATAGTAGGCGCTTAAAAAATATTTGGAACAAATGAATAATTCAATAGTACTTTGTTTTCAAAGCCTGGTCCTGGTAAGGATCTCAGATTTAGAGAGGGAGGAGGGGACTGAAGAAGGAAGGGTTCAACTCCTTGAAGGGAACAAAACTGATTTTAAGGATTTGAGGTCTGCGTCTATCCAAATAATTAACAAAAAAGTCTTATCTATTCACTAACTAAAGCTCTCCTTGGAAACGCTCAGGAAGCCTCCTTTGAATTATCGCGTGACATTGTAGGCAATAAAACGGCCTTTCTTTGTCAATATTCTCTGCCTCAAATTTGTCCCTAATTCCAGCTGGCCTCATCCCAGCCAATCTGAATGACCGAAAGGCGGGGTGAATACAATTTAATCAGTGGCTCGGCCTCCGCGGGATGAGCTGGCCGTGTCTCTGCGGGCCTCATCAATAAAAGGTGTTCCAGGGGCCGTGATTTTTGCACCGAATAAAGGAGGGCCAGCAGGAAGCCTGCTCCTGTGGCGGGGAATCTGGCAGGCACTGGCTCAGGGCGGGGACGAGGCGGGCAGGGGGGAGCCGCAGAAAGGCGGAGAGAAGTGGGAAAGAAGACAATACCACGAAAAAGAATAGTCATTGTACTAATAGCCAGCCCTTCATTTACAGTTTTACACACTGTTCAAGCCATTATCTCATTTCTGCCCCAAAACAGCCTGCGTGCGGGTTATTATTCCCGTGTTACCAACGGGGAAACCAAGGCCCAGAGAGGCGGCGGCGGCGAAGGCAGCGGCTCCCCGCTGCGCGGTGCCCTCGCCCCTGCCCGCCCTCTCGATGCCGGCAGCGTGCACCGCTCCCTTGCCTTATCTCCTGCCGTCAGTGAGCCCGGCAGCGCCGGGGCCGTTGCTATGGCATTTCTGGAGTGTAACAAGTGCCCAGGAAGCATACAAATCGACCTGCGTGAAACACAGCTCTGTGCAAAACAACTTCCAATTTACTTGCAATAATTACCACCCCCAGATAATCGCCTGTACCCAGGCGGGCGAGGAAGGCTTGGGTGGGGGAAGGGAGGAGAGAGGCGAGGAAGGGAGGGAGGCTGGGCACACCAGGCAGACAGGGGCCATGCCAAGGCTGGGGTTTCAGGGAGGGGTGGGGGCAAAGCAGAGAGGTGGTCTTCCTGAACTAGGTACTGAGGAGGGCTCTGTCCTGTTTGGTTCTGGAAGCTCGAATGTTCTTCTGGATGGATCATATGAAGGCATTTCATTCGCCGCGTACTGGGCACCTTTGGTGATGAGCACTTTGCCTGGCATTGGGGATGCAAAGGCCAGTTCCTGTGGTGGAGTGGCTCACAGACTCCTGGGAAAAAAAAACAAGACAGGCAAACAAGGTACAATTACAAGGGCCATCATTCATTCACCATATAGAAGCTGGAAGCTACTATATGCCAGGCATTGTGCTGAGGATACAGCAGTGAATGAAACAGACAAAAATCCCTGCCCTCAGGAAGTTTACATTGGAGTGGAGGGAGGCAACACATTTTTTAAAAATAACAAAAGTATACTGTTAGTTTGGTGTATTTGTCTGGGTTCTCCAGAGAAACAGAACCAAGAGGATGTATATATATATATAAAGAGATTTACTATAAGGAATTGGCTCATGCAATTTTGGAGGCTGAGAAGTCCAAGATGTGCAGTGTGCCGGCAAGCTGGAGACCTGGGAGAGCTGATGGCATAGCTCTTGTCAGAGCCTGAAGGCAGGAGGAGACTGATGTCCCAGCTCCAGACAGTCAGGCAGAGAGGAAGAATTCTTTGTTACTCAACCTTTTATTGTATTCAGGCCTTCAATGGATTGGGTGAGGCCCACCCACACTGGGGAGGGCAATCTGCTTTTCTCAGTCAACCAATTCAAATGTTAATCTCATCCAGAAATAACCTTACAGACACACCCAGAATAATGTTTAACTGAATATCTGGGCACCCCGTGGCCCAGTCAAGTTGACACATAAAGTGAACCATCACAGTTGGTGATAAGTACAAGCAAGGGAGAAAAATAAAACAGAACAGTAGGAACAGGAAGTGCTGATGGGGTAGGGGTTGCCAATTTAAACAGGGTGATGGCGAATGTCTCACTGAGAAGGCATCATTTGAATGAAGACTTGAAAGAAGTGAGGCAGCAAGCCATGCAGATTTCCAAGAATACTCGAGGCAGAAGAAACAGTCAGTACAAAGGCCCTGAGGCAAGAGCATGTCTGGTGTGTTGGAAGAACAGCAGTGAGTCCAGTATAGCCAGAGCAGAGTGAGCAAGGGACACAGGGCTAGGAAAGAGGCGGAGACAGACCCTGCAGCCATGTGGGCCAACATAAGGACGCACACTACAAGTGAAACAAGGGCCATTGCAGCATTTTGAGGTGAAGACACGACATGATTTGACTTGTGTGTTAATAGGACCCCTCTGGCTTCTGTGTTATGAATGGACTGTGTGTGTATTGGGGGTGGGGCAAGGGTGAAGCAGTTAGGAGCACTGTGAGGGGAAAGGAGCAGTTAGGGTACTATCGCAGCGATCCAAGTGAAAGATGATGGGTGCTTAGACCAGGGGCATCTGTGGAGATGGTGAGAAGTGCTGGATTCTGGATATATTGCGGAGGTAGAACGAATAGGATTTGCTGATGGACTGGACATTGGTAGGAAGAAAAAAAGGAGTCGAAGGCGATCAAGGGGGAATGTGTTTGGGGACAGGCAGCTTGGTGTGAACTGGAGAAAGTTCAAGTTCATAGGGACTTGGGCATTAAATTGAGCCACACCCCTGCCTTTCTCAGCTGTGTGACATCGAGCAAGTTGCTTTCCATCTCTGAACCCGGGTTCCCTCACCTGTAGAATCTCACAGGGCTGTTGCAAAGATTTAATGAGGTGAGGTATGTAAAACCCCCAGTTCCACAACTGGCACAGAGTAGATGCTCCCTGAGCACTTGTCTCCATGTCCTTCCCTTTCTGGGGAAGCTGGAGAAGTTTCACAGCAGAGCTGAGACTGGAGGGGACTGTAAAGGATAAGGATAACCCTTTTGTTAGGTGGAAAAGAAGGGCAAAGGGGCTCACCCTTTGCGACAGGCGGGGGAAATGAAGGCAATGACCAGCCAGGCCTTAGTGGAAGTCGTGGGGTGGGGAAGGCTGCCGGACGACAAGGAGCACCTGGGTGTGGGGAGAGCGTAAGGAAAAGAAAGTCATGTGCAAGGAAAGGGGCCCCAACAAGGAGGTGTGAGGGAATGGGAGGCCAACCTCCTGCCTCCCTGGCTCTGCCTGGGGCCCGCCTCGGCCCAGAGGACCTTTGAAACTTTCTGAGTTATGGGATGAAGCTGGTCCCATAACTGTAGCACACAAA
This sequence comes from Diceros bicornis minor, assembly GCF_020826845.1. Taxonomy (NCBI): domain Eukaryota; kingdom Metazoa; phylum Chordata; class Mammalia; order Perissodactyla; family Rhinocerotidae; genus Diceros; species Diceros bicornis. The sequence goes on from NC_080781.1 coordinate 65,259,352, forward strand.
TTCCCAGCACGGCAAGGGGTCACTGAGCTCTGTGTTGTGTGGAGTCACACAACAAACATCTGGCTTGGCCACTGGCCAGGACAGCCCCCACCTGCCCCCCCACCATACACACACTGATTGTGAACATATGTCCCCCAAGGAGGAAGCTTTCCAAAAAGCCCCGAGAGCCATCTTTGCCTTCTGGCCCGAATCACCCCGGCCCGGGGCTAACACCAGGGCCCCCTTACTCCCCTACTCCTTGCACAAAGGCATGAATTCCCCTCACATGAGACCAATAGACCCATGCCAAGGAGCCCCGCTCCAGAAAGATGAACACCAACCTCCCACCTCATCGGAGGCTCTGACAGCAGACTGCCTGTGTTCCCATCCAGCCCCATCCCTCTTAGCTATGTGAACTTGGGCCAGGTTTTTGACCTCTCTGAGCCTTATTTTCCACTTCTACAGTGAAGGATATAAATGACCCCTCCTTCACAGGCTTGATGAGACTCTCAAATGGGATTATCTGAGACTATGACTCAGAGGCTCTAAGTACTGAAAACATGTGACTTCTACCTCCACTTTCCCCCACTCCACACTCAGTACTACCATTGTCGTTAGGTGATTCAGGGTAAAAATTATACCAAACTGTAAAAAGGGGGAGAGAGTCCAACCAAAGTCTGATTTTTTTCTGTGATGGCTACTCTGATGGAGTCCTTTGCAATATCAACTATCATATTCTTTTCCCAAACACTTTTGTTGTTGTTCCTGCTTTATGAATTCCCTAAGCATTTTTTTTTTTTTTGGTGAGGAAGATTAGCCCTGAGCTAACATCTGTTGCCAATCCTTCCCTTTTACTGAGGAAGATTGGCCCTGGGCTAACATCTGTGCCTATCTTCCTCTACTTTATATGGGACACCACCACAGCATGGCTTGATAAGCAGTGTGTAGGTCCGTGCCCACAATCCAAACACGCGAACCCCAGGCCGCCGAAGCAGAGCGTGTGAACTTAACCACTACGCCACCGGGCTGGCCCCAACCCTAAGCATTTTTTAAAATTATTTTATTGAGGTCATATTGGCTTATAACATTGTGTAAATTTCAAGTGTAAATTATTATATATGTTTCTGTATAGACTGCATCGTGTTCAGCACCAAAAATCTAGTTTCCATCTGTCACCATACCTATGTGCCCCTTTACCCCTTTCGCCCTCCTCCCATCCTCTTCCCCTCAGATAACCACCAATCTGTTCTCCTTGTCTATGTGTTTGTTTGTCTATCTTCCCTAAACATTTTTATTGAGCAATCAGGCCCTTGGAGATTATGGATTTGGAAACTGTAATGGGTCAGACACATTCGTGTTGGCCAGGATCAGCTAACACTCAGCAGTGTTTACTAACTGCCAGGGAATGTTCTAGTTCATTTTATCCTCACCACAATCCCTGTGAGCTTGGTACAGTTATTATCTCCCTTTTACAGAAGGGGAAGCTGAGACTCAGGGGCGTAAATTGACTTGCCCAACGTCAAACAGCTCGTGAAAGTTGGTGGAGGTCTTGAACACAGGCAGTCTTGCTTCAAAGGCCATATGCTTAAGCAGTATGCTATACTGTCTCTTCAAACGGTTGGATCAAACCCTTGTCATACATGTGAGAGCCTTGTATCCCAAGGGGGACTGGGATGGGTTGAGAGAGTGAGATTGGTGCTTGGTAATCCTCCCCACAGCTGGAACCCAGTCCCAAGCCCACATCCTCGCTGGAAAATACATGGGTGCTAAAATTGGCAACAGTGCTGCCCAGTGTCCTTCTTTGGCGGAGGCATCTCTAAGTGAGAGGTTTGAACTAAACGCCTTCCAAAGGTCCTTTCACTTCAAAGAGTTGAAGTCTCAACTCTGTCTCAGGCCTGCCAGCTGTCTCCTCCTGGAGGAGCAAGCAAACCCTTTGCAGTTCCCTGCATACCTTGTTCACTTGGTCCTCCCTCAGAGGGCGGTGTGCATCCACCCTTGCCTTTATCACTCAGCACGCCCAGGAGACTTCATCTCTCCGCTGCTGGAATCACCTTCTTTATCCTGTTGCCTGGTCCAGACCTCTTCTCTGAGCTCTAGAATCATCTCTCCAGCTGCCTCCCAGACCTCACCTCCTTAGTGTCTCTCATAGACCTTGCACTTCATCTGCAGTGTGAACTTCGTGGGTGTCTTCTTACCTCAGAACCTCTTCCTCCTTCCGTGTGCCTCTTCTGGAGGAATGGCTCCGCCATTTATCCATTTGTTTAAGCCAGAACCCAAGAGTCAATGTTACCTCCTCCATATCCACGAATCCACTGCCTTCTCTCCATTCCCACCGCTATCTCCCTAGTCCAAGCCACCACCACCTGAGAGATGAAGTAAAAGGCAACAGCCTTCCCCTGCCCTCTCTCCCCTCTTTTCCCCTTTCCAATCCATTCTCCACCCTGTAGCCAGGGTGAGCTTTTTAAAAACAAAATCTGGGCGTCTCCTCCCTGCCCAAAACTCTTTGATGACTTTATTTTTCTTAGGATTAAGTCCCAATTCCTGTACACGTCTGATGAGGTACTGTGCTATTAGGCAAGCTGTTTTCCAGGATGGGTTCTGGAGTCCATATTATGATGCCACACCAGCCACCTAATACCCAATGTAACTTTCTTAACCTCTCTAACCTGCAAATTTCTCATTTTTAATGTAGGACAATAACAGTACCTACCTGGTAGGGTTGTTGTGAGAGTGAGAGGAGATAGTGCATGTAATGCACTGAGCTCTATGCCCCGCACCAACATGCTTTAATCGTTCACTGCAAGTTAGATCTTATGATTATAAAGTTAGCAGTATCGGTCATATAAATTATTATTGATTTAATCAACTAATGATTAATAATGACAATAACATTATGGACCTTGTTCTATTGTAGTATACATTATTATTATGAGATTATTATTATATTAATTTGGATTTTATGATTATGTCTCTAGCCTCACCTCTCATAACCCCCTCCCCACCTCTCTTCCCTTGCCTTTCATTGTCACACACTCTCACCCCCCAGCTTTCTCACTCTCTCTTCCTGGAAAGTTTTTCTCTCCCCATCCTCTGACTACTCCAGCCCCTTTTTGTATTGCCAAGTCCCTTCTGGTATCAGCTCAGACATCGATTCCTCTGGGAAGCTTTCCCAGACCCTCTCCCAGACCCCTGTAAATGGCTCTTCCTTGGGCTCCCAGGGCACCCTGTGCTTCCCTTCTCAGAGCCTCTATGGCACCATATTTGTAATTATTTACTTGTCAGACTCTCGGAGGAATTAGGCCATCAGCTTGGCGAGGAGCTCTGTGTTTTATTCACCAGTATATCCCAAGCTCCTAGGACTGCTGAGCACATAGTAGTTGTCCAATAAATGTTTGCTGAATAAACAAGAGACCGGCCCGGGAGCAATCCTCCCCTGCCCCGCCTACCTTCAGGGGGTCCAAGGCCTGAGATAAACCTCTTCAAAGCCAAAAGCTGCAACCTGAGCACAGAATCAGACTGAACTAAAGCGGGTGGGTTGACTACCTGTCACCGCAAGAACTTTCTGTCTCTACCCTAGAGGTGTTTCTGTCCTTGGGTTCATAACCCTCTCATTCCCTGTGGGCTTAGTGAAGGTATGGGTGTTGGGGGGAGGGGGGATTTGGGGCAAGTTGATTCACCTCCCTGAACTTTATTTTTGTCATCTATAAAATGATGAATAAGGCCCACTTGGCGGCCTCATCATGGAGATTCACTCAGGTAACACATGGAGGTTCTTTGTAAACTGCAAAGGACTGCATGTAGCACTTGATGATGATCAAACACAGAAAATGTGTTGCTCTTTGTCTCAATTCTTTTCAAGATCCCATGTAGACAAGGGCCCTCCTGCTTACAGCATTATCTCTAGCAATCAGGTTACAATTGATTGACATTATCACTTTCTTTATATTTGGCAGATTCCCAGCCTGTCGAAACATGCTGGTCACCATAGAGACCTGAGAAGCACCCTTGTCTCACTGGTACCACATTTACAAACCAACCCGTAAACTGGATTATTTTGCAGATGGTTGATCTCATCAATTCAATGTTGATTCTATTAGTTCCGATTTCAGAAGGTGACATTTTCCGACCTTGTCCCCTTAAGCACAAGCAAAAACTATGGCTTTTTTGGGAAGTGAAAAAGTACAAGGTGTGCTTGGGGAACAGTGAGGAAACAAGACAGGTGGAGGGGAGGGTTTGTAGGTGAACCACAGGATATACCTCTCATTCACTCATTCGTTCAGCACCTACAATGTGGCAGTAACTGGGCTAGATACTGGGGATACGGCGGTGAGCAAGATTAGCCTTACGGACCTCACAGTCTCCTGGGGTAGACAAACAATTAATAGATAATTGTAGTACAGTGTGGTGAATTCTATGGTGGGAAGAACAGGGAAATGGTGTGCTGTGGGCCCCTAACCTTCCCAGAGGAAGCAACATCTCAGCTGAGACCTGAAGGATGGGTGAGAGTCAGCCAGAAAAAAAGTTAGGGGAGAGAGCAACCAGTGGGGTGGAGTGGAAAAAAATGTTCCTGGAAGAAGAAAGTGTCCAAAGAATATGAAGAGAGATGGGAACAGGGTAAATTTGAGGGCTTAAAAGAAAATCTGGGACTATAGGAATAGAAGCACTGTGGGGGTGGGAGGGAGAGGAAAAGGGTGAGCTCTACTTGGGACATGCTGAGTTTGAGATGTCTGGGGACCATCCAAGAGGAGATGTCCAGGTGGCAGGTGACTATGTGGGTCTGATGTACAACAAAGAAGTCGTGGTGAATAGAGACCTGGGAGTTGGGAGCTACTGGGTTGTCCTTCTATTGAGAAAATAGCTTAAGACCACACTGGGGAGGGCTTGCAAGGGTAGCCTGAGGAATTTGGACCTGATTCTACAGGCATGTGTTTGAACACGAAGTTTTGAAGAGCAAGTGACACAATTTAAGCTGAGCTCTAGGGATAGGGCCACAGTATGTGGAGGAGAGACTTGGGTGGGAGCAGAGGAAGTCGCCCATGGCAGAGGTGGCCGAGGGGATGGAGAAGGAGGGCACATGTGAGGGGTGCTGAGGAGGCACAAGCAACAGAACCAGACAGCCAGCTGAGTCTCATAGCATGACACAGTGGTGTGCTGGAACCGGCTCATAGCCGCTCACGAGAGGCAACTGTTAAATTTTCAGGAAATTGCTGAGCACCTGTTAAAAACAGCCATTATTAAAAAGGTAAAAAATATATAAATATTAAAAATGTTTTAGAATGTTAATATATAAATTTACAATTAAATTATATTAAATAAAAAGCTAATAAATAAATACTAAAAACTCATTACTTCCTAATTGTTTTACTACATTCTACTATTATCTATGCCCTTGAGGTCATTTACGTCGATTTATCTGGTGGAAATGCTATATAATGGCGTGCTACTGCTCATCTCTTCTCAGCTCCCTGTTCAGTGACATCATGGTAGTAGCTTGAAATTGGCCACGGAAATAGATAAACACTACAAATCAGGACTTGTTTTGTTGATTGTCTAGGGTTAAGGAAGTGATGAAGAAAATGCTAAAATGCAGATTAAACTTAGAAGTGTGTTGTGTCTTGTAGCCATTACATTGTGAATAGTACAAAAAATTAAGGAAATATTTTTTCAGTATTTGAAAACTATTATACAATTCAGCAGTTGTTCATATCATTGACAAATGAGTGAAGTTCTAATATATGTCTTTGTTGTTTCACTTTTGTCTTATTTGTTAATGCAAACAAAAACATCAACCAACACTCTTGTCAGAACTGCATTTCTTTGTTGACTGCAATCATAACCATAGGTTGATATGGATACAAGAGTTTGGCAAAATCAATGAAAGCATTCTGTGAGAATCAACTGGCTATATGGAATTCACAATAAAGACTAATTGCCTGTTTTATTATTACTTGTAAATTGTGTTATACATCCTTTATATCAGTAAAATTTATAATAAACCTATGTACATATATATATATATATATACACACACACACACACTTTTTTCCCAGAGCTGGTTGTTAAACATTTACCAGCACACCACTGATTATGCATGTTCACCATTGCTAGAAAAGCTAAGAAAAATGCATGAGCGTAACCCCAGGAAAGCCCCGGAAATAAACTGAAAAGCTGTTGGCTCTTGGGAATTTTATTGTTGTTGTTGTTGTTATCATTATTATTATTAAAGGCTGTTTGTTGTCTCTTGGGAACATTATTTGTTATTATTTATTGTCCAAACAGTACAACATTCTCAGAAGTCAAAATGGTAGAAAAAATTGACCCACAAACTCCTGTCTGAGCAAATCAAACCTTTCATTTTTCATTCTCTTTGGGCTTTAGGATTGATCTTTGGGTTTGGGGAATTTTCCAGGCCCAACAACCTGGGACAGATGAGTGGATTCCCCTGGTTTAGGATGGAAAAGTCCTACCTGAAAAGATATCATCTCTCTTGCGTATCTAGTTTATACCCAAGCTAACATGGAAATTAACTCCTTGGGTGGAGCCCCTGACAGCCAGCACTTGCCATCTCTTGGCATCAGGAACCCAAGGTCAAGATGTCTGCAACTCACTTTCAAAGGGTTCAGAAAAAGAGGGGTGTGTGTGTGTTTGTGTACATGTCTACGTAGAGAAATAAAACAAATACGGCAAAATGTTTTAACAATTATTGAATCTAGCTGGTGTCTATGTAAGTGATCATTGTACTACTCTTTTGGCTTTTCTGTATTATTTGAAAATGTTCATAATATAAACTACATACATAAAAAAAATGAGTCAGTGCAAGGTGCTAAGACAGGAGAGTACCTCGCATGTTCAAGAAACAGTAGACCAGTGTGGCTGGAACAGATTGAGCCAGCGGAAGTAGATGAGCTCAGAGGCCAGATTGTGGGGGTCTCTTAGGGCCTCCTGATGACTGTGGCTTTGTCTGAGTGACATGGGAGCCATTCAGGGGTCCTAAGCAGAGGAGTGATCTGATCTGACTTACACTTTAAAACAGGGTCTCTCTGGCTGCTGGGTTCTGTAGAGGGCAAGGATGGAAGCCAGGAGACTAGTCAGGGGCTAATGCTGTAAATCTATAATGTAGGCAAGTTGGTGGTGGCTCAGACCAGGGTGGTAGCAATGCAGGTGATGAGAAGGGGTCCGACATTATTTGGGGGGGAGGCCAGATACCGTACTGTCCATCTATTTGTTCCTTTATAAGTTTATTACAAAAAATGTCAAACATATACAGAAATAGAGCAACAAGTGTAATGAATCCCATGTACCCATCACCCAGCTTCAACATTATCAGTACATGGTCAATCTTATTTCATTGAGCTTCCTTACCCACTAGATTATTTCAAAGCAAATTTCAGATTGCTTGTCATTTCTTCTACAAGTCCTTCAGTACGTATCTCTGATAGGATTCTTTACCATTATCACACAAAAAATTAACAATAATTTCTGAATATCACCAAATAGGGATTCTGGATGTATTTTGAGGGTAGAGCCAACAGGATTTTCTAATAAAAAATGTGAGAAAAGGAGACGAATCAAGGACATGTCCAAAGTGTTTGGCCTGAGTAACTGGTGAGATGGAATCTGCCATGACGTGAGATGGGGAAGACTATGGATAGAACTGATTGGTGCGGGTCAGGGGTCAGCGGGGTGGATATCACTCTTTCTGTAACATCTGGTTTAGCAACAAGAACACAAGATTTGGATATCAAAAAATCAAGATGGCTCTTGTAAACTATAAAGTACTAACAAGTCCTGTTTGTATTCTTGTGCTCATTCAAAGCTGTGCCGTGCTGCCCTCTGACTGACCATGAGGTCTTGTCCACGAAAGGCACAAGAGAAGTAAACCAAACCCAATCAAGTTCTGCTTGCTTGTCAGTTTCATTTCAGGACTGCTTGTCTGCTTCCCTGCTGAGGTGATCTCTAAGGTTCCCTACTGCTCTAAGATTTTATGAATCAAGTCGGAAGCCTTAAAAAGCCCTATAAAGACACAAGCCATTATCTGGAAACTTATAGCTCATCCCGATGATACAGGCCACTTTGGCTAAATCCACTGATACAACCTGGTGTTAGGATGGAAATATTCCCATGTTGGTGCTAGTTGCTAATAAAAAAAACATTCCTGTGTTAGTTTAATAAATAAATAAAAAAATATAAAATGTTACAAAAAATTCTGGTGATGTGAGGAGACTGTAGCCAAACACGCCAATTCCCCAGTTGTACAGATGGCCGGCCAATTAGCATCCAGGAAACCACTGTGCTTGTGGAAAGAACCAACTTGGAGGCCTCTCACTCTCCATATTCACTTTGGTTCCTTAGCTAAAACTCAAATCGTTTCCATCATCTGCTGAGCTGAGACTTAGAACAAACCTAGAAGGAAAAGTACGGCCACAGGGGCAGCAAGCAGGGTGGCAGCAAGAGAATCCATCTGCATTCATGGACCCCCAATCTCCAGCCTTTCAGTCTCACCTGTTTCTTAAGCGGCACCATAAGATGACTTCTGACCCAGCCCCTCATCAGAACTGCGTATCTTCACTCTTCGCAAGAGAACCACGGTGAAACGTGTCTGGCAAACCCACTTGCATACCCTTCTCCCACCTGATTTGGCAGGATGAAGCGGCTGCAGAAATGCCCTTTCTCCTGCTTAAGCAGAGGACTTGAGGCCCCAGCCAGTCGTGCTTTGGAGTCTGCAGTATGGAAGGGAGAGAAGCCCTTTGGGGCCAAATCTGGGCTTGGGAGACCCCTGGGCATGCCTTCTTCACCTGATTAGTTTGGATGTTGCTCAGTTCTTTGGCAAGACCACTATTCCGTGGCTCCTAACTCCAAGCCCAGGACCCAGCCAGGGGTGGAGATGCTACCCCAAGCCACAGCTCCTCAGCAGGCCTCCTCCTCCACTGGACCACAGGCCTGGGCACCAAGGACGACCATTAGACATGCCCAGTCAAATATGCAAAATGACTTTACACAGGGCCGCCCTGTGGCTTAGCGGTTAAGTGCGCGCGCTCCGCTGCTGGCGGCCCGGGGTTCGGATCCCGGGTGCGCACCAACGCATCGCTTCTCCGGCCATGCTGAGGCCGCGTCCCACATACAGCAACTAGAAGGATGTGCAGCTATGACATGCAGCTATTTACTGGGGCTTTGGGGGAAAAAACAAATAAATGAAATTAAAAAAAAAAAAAAGGCGGCAAAGGTAGTTTTGGTTTTTAGCAGGAAGACACACTTCAAAGGTATAACAGGAACAAGAGAGCTGGTTGAGAAGGTTGATGTCACAAGGCAGGGTAACTGATATTCCTGGAAGAGACCCAGGGCTTGAAATGAGGAACAGGTGTAAGAGCTGGCCCCTAGCAGCAGGGGTCCCTCTTTCTTGAGATTGGCAGGCAAGCCTGACACCACCCTTCACATTCAGGGAAGCAGGAACAAGTTGATTTTCCACATGAAGGTTGTTTTGCAGAGTCCTATGAGGAATGGGGTTGAGGACTACAATGGCAGCCAGAGAATGATAGAGGACTAAGTCCAAGTTAGTGCACTGCTTTGCAACATCAAGAGCCCGTACATTTATAATGACCTGTATCCACAGCTGGAGATTTTCACCCCGCATTTGGGGGCACACAGGAGTGGGAAAAACAGATGTGCCAGGCTTGTGGATGGGCTAGTGCAATAAAGACAAAAGAAAGGAGGGCACGTATTTTAAAAAGCCAAGAGGACCTAACAGGGTAGATGAGTTCTCGGCTAAGTCAAGGGGGTGACATTCTGGGCTTCCCTGGCTCTCACCACTCCTGGGTTAGTTGCTGCTCCTTCTTTACCAAGTTGGTATGCTCTCCCTCCCACCACCACCCAAGCCAACCTATAAGAGACACAGGAAAATCCACACTACAGAATGCCTAAACCTATCTGAAAATTCAATGGACTTTTCATGTAATATAGTAAAATAGTGGGAAACTATAAATTAAAACAAACAAAAAAAACCAAAGCACAACAAATGCCAAAGAGGTCGTTAATCACATTGTATTGACTTTCATTAAGTACAAAGACTCTTCCAATCAGGTCACCTAGAGATCATTTCACCCACTGCTTTGTTTGGCTGCCAGTCTCTTGTCTCTCTCTTCAGCAATGGTGAGGCGGATGCCCTTTCCACGGGGAAGAGAAATCCATGGTTTGTTGCCCTGGAGGAGAAAACAAGGAGAATCAAAACCTGCTGCACACTGGGCCCGCCCCGTGGCTTAGCGGTTAAGTGCGCGCGCTCCGCTCCTGGTGGCCCGGGTTCGGATCCCGGGCGCGCACCGACACACTGCTTCTCCGGCCATGCTGAGGCCGCGTCCCACATACAGCAACTAGAAGGATGTGAAGCTATGACATACAACTATCTACTGGGGCTTTGGGGGAGAAAAATAAATAAAAAAACAAGCAAACAAAAAACAAAAACAAACAAAAAAACCCTGCTACACACCAACTCCATTAGCAACTTGGCACATGCGACATTTGTCATGTCATTGAAAGGAACAAGCCCGTTTGTGAAAGTACTCAGCAGCAGCGGCTGCCTGAAGATACTCGGATGCTGGTTTATCAAGAAATACCCACTGCTTGGGCTGTTGGGGCCATTCTAGTAAACTTGCTGCTTACATATGTAGATGTGAACCACAACACCCTTCAAAATTAATGTCTTAGAGGTACTGAAGTAGTGTCCAAGGTTGCTTATTAGTTTAAAAAACAAACAAAAACCAAAACACCACAGGCACAAATTGAAGAACCTAACTACAAGGTATATTCATTTCATCACTCTGGCACATTTCACCAACCAAGGTTATCAGGTCCCCTGCTGATTCTGTGATACTGAAAAAGCACAGGTTTGCCCCAGCCTCGCTGTGTGAGCCCTATCCCAGAAGAGGCTTTATGCTAGGTTCAGTAGGGCCAGCCAGGAGCCAGGTGCTGCAATCCCAGCAGTACCTGAATTTACAGGTTTCCCCGACTAGAGGGAAGGAAAACCCAGACTTACTTTGCCAATAACGAAAATGTTGGAGAGCCGCGTGGCAAAGCTGTTGCCATTGGCATCTTTCACATGAACTACATCAAAAGAACCAGGGTGTCTCTCTCTGTTGGTGATCACACCAATTCTCCCCAGGTTAGCACCTCCGGTCACCATACACAGGTTACCTAGGCAGGAAGGAAGAAATAATGTGCTCAGAGCCAGGCACTGTGCAAACTCATAACCCAACGTAAAGAATGACAGAGACAGATCTAAAATGAAGTTTACTAATCCCTTTTCCCATTCGAATTTACCTTTATGGACCTGTTACCCGAGCTAGGACGGAGGGTCCTCTTAAGATCTGCCCCATCCCTCACGCAGACCTAACAAATGTAAACTCCATTGCACCCACCTTGCCAGGTCCTCACCATGTCTTGCCTATAGGATTGCTGTTCCTCCAAGGCACATTTCTCTGCTGCTGTTACTGACAGACTTTGGGGATGACAGCACTACAAAGGCTGTATCACAATTAAGCTTGTTTGCTTTCTGGTCTCTTTCCTGTCCAGCCCTCAAGCCATTTCCACAGATAGGGGAGCTTTTGAGACGTCTAGAGCAGGCTTGAGAATGTGTCTTTCATACCAGAACTCATCTCAGCCACCCAGAATATTCTGAGCATTTGGGCCTCTGGAAGCAAAAATACTATATACCTGGGCGTTGGAGCAGATACATTCCCTCACCTAGAGGGTCCAAACAAAACCCTGTACCCAGGCCCTGTGCAAGCCATAATACTTGCTTAAATTTTGATGAGAGAGACAGTGACAGAGAGGGGGGGCGGGTGGAGGGAGGGAGGGAGGGAGAGAGGGAGGGAAGCAAAGAAGAGCTCTTACAACCAGACTTTAAAGAGAACGCCCAGGTAGCAGAGGCCACTTACCAGTGTCAAACTTGATAAAATCGGTAATCTTGCCAGTCTCCAAATCAATCTGAATGGTGTCATTCACCTTGATGAGAGGATCAGGGTAGCGGATGGTGCGAGCGTCATGGGTCACCAGATGAGGGATTCCTTTTGTGCCCACAAAGATCTTTCTCACTTTGCACAATTTGTACTAGAAACATACAAGCGTTAGCCACCTTTAATCTAGCTCACATGCACTATGTTCCACAGTGGATGAAACAGTTCTTTCAAAGCCAGAAGTCACTGGCTTAAAAATGCAGTTAGCAGCTAAAGGCAACAGCCCTACACAAGAACCGTGAGTTTTCCGGACTGCAGCAGAATGGCGTCCCTGACTTTTCTTCCCACCCTCCATAAATTTATCTTGCACACTGACCACCCCTCTCTAGGCTAGGCTGGTCTTCCTATTATGTATTTTCCTTGTAGCACTGCATCACCTCCTTGTTAACGTCCAAGGCATTGAAGGCCCCACAACTTCATACCCCTGGATCACCCTCCTTTTCCCAGGCTGTTTGTTTAAGCCTCATGAGCCCTCTGAATTCTTCCCTCTGACTCCTCCTGATCACTCCCAACAAGTGCCTCTTAACGGCTCCTTAACTGCTCCCTCTACATCACAATTGAGTTTTGTCTCACAAACTGCAATTGTGTTACCAGTCCACCTTGATGCTACTGGACATGCCCACCAGCCTACTGATAACAAGGCAGCTAAGAAAATTAGGAGCTGAATCACTCAATTGAATTAACCCTCATTTACAGCCAATAATTCAAAAAGCCTTAAACTTTTGTGTAAAATCGTGACAACAAACTGGATTAAATAATCAATGTCTGTAATTTTTTGAGCTCTCTCAAATTAGCGCCCCAAGGATTATCAATCTCCTCCATTAACACTTTTCCCCTCCCCAGAGTAAAGCTAGACCCACAAATAGAGACATGACAAAGGGCCAATTGGATTGGACTGGATATTGGTTTTCTGGTCCCTTATCCTTAAAGGACCCATACTTCAGGAACACGTAAATGTTCCTACAAATCACTCTCTTTGCCTCTAAAATAGACAACCAGGAAGTCTCTGTTCATTTCTGCCATAAAAAAGAAAACAATCTGTTGAGGATGTTAGCTTCAAATGGGCTTCAATTATTAGATAACCAATAACAGATTGCTACATAGCTACTAGCAGCAAGACTTTCAACAACGTGATACAAAATTGCACATACAATACAATCTCGCCAAATTGTTAACTGGCTATTATTTCCAGGTATACAGTTACAAATAATCTTAAATCTACCTACCTCAACGCATTGGCATTGGACCAGCCAACGTACTTAATCCAGGCTCTAACTTATAACACCAAGTAATTTTACTGAATGAAGACCCAGCCTGCTCGCAACACTCACCTTGGCCTCCTCAGGTGTAATACGATGAACAGCAAAGCGACCCTTGGTGTCATAGATCAGCCGGAAATTCTCTCCGGTCTTGTCAATGCTGATGACATCTGATATCAAACAGTAACTACGGTTACTACAGTGACCCCCCCCTACCCTATGCTGAGTAAAACCACAGCACTATAAGAAAGAAAGAAAGAAAAAAAAAAAAACGCATATGCTTCCTATCTCAAATACTAACAAGGATTCTTAAGATTAATGATAATGACTAGCTAATCTTTAATGTTTCAAAACCCTGTTTTCACGACATGCAAAATTTAAAGTGAATTGAAATTTGGGTTTGAGAAATGAGTCATGATTATCTGCAGCCCTACAGTATGTAAGTAAAAAACTCAGAGGGAAGGTCATGCTTTATTTCTGAGAGACTGATAAAAGCCCACCACTATTCGATACGACTGCCATTTTGGAGAGGGAGATAAAACAGTCAATAGGAGCCACCACCAAGTGCCCACCACTAACCACTTACCCATAAAACCAGCAGGGTAGGTTATATCAGTTCGGACCTTGCCATCAATCTTAATGAACCGCTGCATGCAAATCTTCTTTACTTCATCTCCTGTTAGGGCATACTTAAGTCTGTTCCTTAGGAAAATGATGAGGGGGAGACATTCTCTCAGCTTATGGGGACCGGTAGATGGACGAGGAGCCTGTAAAATGATAAAAACTATTGTTGGGATTCACTCAAACCCACTTCCCAAGTCTTGAGATCCATTAACTAGACACCAGACTGTCCATCACCCCCAAATTTGGGTAAATGAGGTGTTCAAAGCTTACAAAACTATTTCAGACTTTAAAGTTCTACCTCATTTTCCCCCTTCAGAGGACCAGGCCCATTAAAAACTAAATCTGAGTCCTAAGTCCATTTAAGTGTACTATGTGGTATGTGGAATAAGACACAGAAATATCAAGAGGTAGGGTGCAGCTAGATAGCACAGGGCCTTCAAGAACACTCTTCCCCTAGCTCTGCCCCAAAATGATTTATGGGAGGCACTTCAAGAAACATTATGGATATAGTAATCAGGGATGCCTGACACACAAAGGAGCTGTATAAAATATATCCCTTAAATGTCAATTATATCTCAATAAAACTGGAAAAAAGAAAACATGTCCCTTAAGATATTTACAATATATAAAACATGCTTACAATATAACAATACTTACAAACACTCCTGTCAATTTATCCAGCATCCAATGCTTTGGAGCTGCTACACGCTTCAGATGTTTCTTGGGACCACGAGCCTGAAGGACAGTTTTAGATTTTAATGCTGTTAGATGGTTTTAGGTTTTCTCAACAGATTACAAAATCTAGTAACTTCTTGAAAGCACAGGGCCATGATAAAAGGCAGAGAAGCAAACGTATACAGTGTATCTAGCAAATACTATAGGCTCCGTAAACTGCAACCGGCCTTCTCATTGTACAGAGAACACTAATTGATTATTAGTATCTTTGAGAACTAAGTATTTTCATGTTACTGCTTAAAAGCGTGTCTGCTTCTAGACACTGTTTTTTCTAGGACACTATGCTGGTGAAATATCCAGGGGTTGGACCTCATGGTAAACAGCCAGCCAGCAAGAGAAATGGACTAGAACCCAATCTGTGCTTCTACTTGATAATTAAATAGAAAAGTTTTCGCAATATAGAACCGTCTGGTTTTGAAGTGTCTGGTGCGAGATTAATCTGATCTCAGAACAACCACGTGCCAACAGCTGCTCCCTCGTACTCTAAAGCCAAAAGCTGAGACCAGCCTTCACTTTAAAGTCCGGAAGGAAGCCTTTTTAATGCTGTGTACAGATGCTTACCCGCCACACTACGTAAAGTCAGGCAGTGCCAAAAAGACAACAACGAAGCAAATGATTCTCCGCTGGCCGTACCCGGCGCTCACCCGCCCCAGGCCCGCCGTCTGCCCTCCGGGCCCACATGCGGCTCCGGCCTGGGAATCAAGTCGCTCCTCCCAGGGTCGCAGGATGCGTGGCCGGGCGTGGCCGGGCCAGAGAGCGAGGCCTTCCCGCCAGCAGCGCCGATTCCCCAACCTCCGGGGCCAGCATTCGCCCTCCAGCCCGCCTGGGCCAACGTGGCAGGCCGAATTCCCTTCGCCTCCGCCCGTCCAACCCCTGCGAGAGCCCCGAAGCCCCAGGCGGCCCCGGCCCCGGGAGGATGGAGGCTGATCGTCCCCAGAGCTCCCGAAAGAGCAACCTTACCATGGCTGCGCTAGGCACGAAAAGAGGACCGCTTTCTTCCGGTGCGCGGAGAAAAGAAGGTCGGAGGCTGCGCGCGCCGGCGCCTCGGAAGCTCCGCCCAGTTCCGCCCTTTTCTGGCGCTCCGGGATTCTATCTTGCCACCTGCTGGTGGGAGGTCGTAGGTTCGGAGCTTGGGAACCCCCGCCGAAAAAGGGGCGTCTGCAAGGGACAATTTCCCCCCTACCTTTTCCCGCTCTCGCTCCTCCAGTATTTGCTGAGCGCTTCTGGTGCGCCTGGTTTTGTTAGGTGCTGGAAATACAAAGATGAGCTAGACAAGTTCCCTGCCTTCGAGGAGAGTGCGAAGTGAGGTTACTTTAAGTCCCACATACACATGATTATATAATACATTTTAATAAATATTTGCTATTATTTCTTAAACATATTTTGTCTGTCCCTTCTTCCAAGTTCCCTCGAGCCAGCCAACCTGCCTATACTATAAGTTGGGAAGAAGCAACATTTGTTTTCCTCTCTCTCTCTTTTTTTTTTTTGTGAGGCGATCAGCCCTATGCTAACATCTGCCAATCCTCCTCTTTTTTGGTGAGGAAGATTGGCCCTGGGCTAACATCCGTGCCCATCTTCCTGCACTTTATATGGGACGCCGCCACAGCATGGCTTGCCAAGCAGTGCGTCAGTGCGCGCCCGGGATCTGGGATCCGAACCAGAGAACCCCAGGGCGCCGCAGCGGAGCCCGCGCACTTAAGTGCTTGCACCAACGGGCCGGCCCATTTTTTCCTCTCTTGCTTCTCTGCAGATTGCCAAGGGGGTGGGGTGTCGGGGGCTGGGAGGGTAGGATCCCTGCTTGAACCTTGGCGCCCTGCCCCTTGCCTCCTGTACAATGCATTTGGCACTTATTATAAAGTCTCAGGGAAGGAGGGGACATTAGAGACCATCAGTTATCTAACTAAAACTTAGATCTGATCATGCTATTTCCCTACTTTGAAACTGCCCTTGGCCCTCCTGCCTGGCCCCTCAGGTCCCTCTGCCTGTCACCTGCTGCCTCCTGCACCTGGACACCCATTTCCCTTCCCCCATCCCAAACCTCAAAGCTTAAGCCACTACAAGCTATTACTGCTCTGAGAAAGCTGCCTCTTTCAAGCCTCCTGCCTGTGGACCCGATGATTCCTCAGCTTGGAACTCCCATGGACAGCCCAACCCCTTTCCTGGGCACCTAATCCCACTCCTAAACCTTGGAGATACATACAGCTCAAGTCCCTCTGGCTCTGTGAGCCCACGGTCCCAACAGGAAGGGTCAATGCCCCATTCTTTTTCCCCTGAGCCCTCCGTTCAAACTCGATGACAGCACTTAGCACATTGAGTTGGTTTCCTTGACTGGTTTCCTTGTTTGTCCTGCACCAGACTGTAAGCATCTCCGTGACAGAGCCTGCCCTAATTCATCTGAGCAGGTCCTTTGCCACCTAACAGACAGCTTGGCACTATGTCCAGCACTTGGTAAATACTTGTTGAATGAATAAACTGAGTCAACATCCCACCCATTGTGCCAAGTCTGAAGACTATCCCTGAGAGCATCCAGCCTGTACTCGAACTCTTCCCACCGTGGGGTCAAGTTCCTGGCTCAGGAGGTTCCATTTTGTATGTCTCTGTCTCTACCCCCCCTTACCCCTCAGCAGTCTGCAGAGGAGCAAGAGAGAAAAAAATCGTTGGCTCTTCTCAACCAGACAGTATTAACTAGGAGGGCAGGAACTCCTCTTTGTCTAAAATGAGGTCCATAGTAAAGCATGCTATAAGTGATTACTGGAAAGAAGGGGCAGCTGATTGGAGGTGTTAGGTCTGGAAATACGAAGATGAGCTAGGCAAGTTCCCTGCCTTTTAGGAGAGCACAAAGCGAGGTTACTTTAAGTCCCACATACACATGATTATATAATACGTTTTAATAAATAATATTATTTCTTAAACATATTTTGATGAGAGAGAAAGGGAAGGTGATGAGACAATGGAAGGTGGATTTCGAGTTTTTCAGTCTGAGGGCACTGGGAAGATGGTGGTGCAGCTAACAGAAATGAAGGGAGTTGATTTGGAAGTGAGGAATAACCACGGGCCTTCCAGCTACAGAGGATAGCAGAAATGGCTAGAGCTGCAGATCTTACTTAATCAAGATCACACAGTCAGTTAGGGGTAGGGGTGGGGTGGGGTGGGGTGAGGGGGCTAGTCTCTTGCTTCCCAGGTCAGTGGTTGGTTTGTTTTTGTACCATAGCTTGTCAAAGGACTTGAGGGAATCAAAGCACCTTTTTTAGGATTTTTTTCCATGTCAATTTGTATTTATGCACAAATGACATTCTAACAACAATAAAGGGAATTTGGAAAGAGCTAAGAAAATCATAAACAGTACCTCCCCAAGCACCCTAAACACATCATCTGTATTCATTTGTTCCTGTTCCTGTTCTCATTCGGATCAGTTTGTGTGCATGCATACTTTTACATAATTTTAGTCCTAGCGTACATACCATTTTGTATTCTGCTTTTATTATATTATAAACACTTTCTGAGTTGCTACATAATCTTCATAATTATTATTTTAACAGCTACATCATATTTCATTAAATGGATGTCCCATAATTAATAAAAGTTCTCTATTGTGGAACATTTAGTTTTTTGCACTGTCTTTATTATGAACGTTGCCACAGTGAACAGTTTCCTTCATATGGCTTTTTCCTTCAGTCAAATGATTTCCTCAGAATAAATCCATTCCTTCACCCAACATTTATTGAGTGTCTACTCTGTGTCAAGTTCTGTATTATGAACCGGGAATGCAGAGATGATTAAGATCTAGTTCCTGCTCTCAAGGAATTCACATTACAATGGAGAGGCAGGCTGGCAGGAGGGAATGCAGAGCCAGGAGTAGCTCATCAGAGAAAAGATGGTGGTGAGGCAATTTGGAGCACAGAGGGCTGCTAAATCTTGAGAATCTTGGACTTTAGCCTCTAGGTAGACAATGGGAATCGTTGAAAGATTTTAAGGAGGACAAGATCAGCTTTGTGCTTTAGAAAGATAACTCTGGGGCCGGCCCCGTGGCTTAGCGGTTAAGTGCGCGCGCTCCGCTACTGGTGGTCCGGGTTCGGATCCTGGGCGGGCACCCAGGCGCCGCTTCTCCGGCCATGCTGAGGCCATGTCCCACATACAGCAACTAGAAGGACGTGCAACTATGACGTACAACTATCTACTGGGTCTTTGGGGGGGGGGAAGGAGGAGGATTGGCAATAGATGTTAGCTCAGAGCCGGTCTTCCTCAGCAAAAAGAGGAGGATTAGCATGGATGTTATCTCAGGGCTGATCTTCCTCACAAAAAAAAAAGAAAGATAACTCTGACTGCTCCCTACAAGTACGATGGTTTGAAGGAAGTGTGAGTAGCTTGGAGGAGATGGGTCAGGGCTATTTCAACAATACAAGCAAGAAACAGAAGGATGAGGCCCAGGTTTGTGACTGTGGGACGGAGGAGTGGGGGCCAGATTCAAAAGACATTGCAGATAGCGTATTGGCAGGATGTGACTGGGAAATGACGAATGTGCAGGGGTAAGGGACAAGGAGGTAATTAGGTTGACTCCCAGGTTTCTGGCTTGGTGACTCAGTGGCACATTCACTGGGAACAAGGAAGAGGCATGCTTGGTGTGACACGTGGGTCTGAGGAGAGGGGACATCAGACTGGAGTTGTCTTATAGACACAGGTCTGAGCTCAGGCACATGGTCTAGGCTGGAGTCGTGCATTTGGGAGAACTGGTCCATCTGTGCTCAGTCCCTGGGAGTGGCTGACAGTAACTGTTGGAAAGGGGAGCACTACGTTAAGAGTCTGAACACTTTGATAGTAACATCCGTGTGTTGCCAAAAACCTTTCTCAGAGGATCCTCAAAATTTTACTATACTAGTGCCAACCTGGTAATTACTTATTTTTAACTTTTACTAATGTACTTGTTTAAATTTGCACTTAAAAATATCACTAGTGAGATTGAACATTTTGTCATATGCTTGTTTACTCATTCCATTTCCTCTGGTGTGAAGTAGCTCTGCCCATTTATCTTTGGTGGACATGTTTTTCTGATGGATTTGCATGAGTGCTTTATAGAATATAGAAGTTCATCTTTTGTCATAATTGAGGCAGATATTTTTATCAATTGGTTATTTTCCTCTTGGTTATATTTTTCTATGTACAAAGCTTCAAAATTTTATATAGCCAAATCTGTTTTTATTTTGGTGAGGAAGATTGGCCCTGAGCTAACATCCATTGCCAATCTTCCTCTTTTTGCTTGAGGAAGATTACCCCTGTGCTAACATCTGTGCCAATCTTCCTCTGTTATGCATATGGGACGCCACCGCAGCATGGCTTGATGATCGGTGTGTAGGTCTGCACCCGGGATCTGAACCCGCGAATCCTGGGCCACCAAAGTGGAGCACACAAACTTAACCACTACACCACCGGGCCAGCCCCTCAATTCTTTTTAATAACATATTTAATTCTTTATCAACTTGTGGTTGATAAAGATAAATAGAATAAACAGAAAAAAGTTCTATTTTTTCCCCAAATGGCTAACCAATTTTCGCACTGCATTATATTGAATGATCTTTCTCTTCTCTGTTGTTTTTTAAGAACTGCTTTAGCACATAATAAATGAAATCATATGGTACTGTACATGCTTCTATTTCTGTAAGTGTGGGCGTGGGAGATGGAGTCTCTGGTGAGTAGAGAACTGAGACATATGTCCCCAGCATCCTGTTCCAGATTACCAGAGGGAAGGGACGTGTATGAGTGGTTCATGGTTCTAAGTCATGCCATGAGTGGAGCAGTCCAAGCCTCTCACTCTCCCTCTTAAAGAGTAGCCCTTCATGCCTCATATTCCCTCATCAACTTATTGTCAACAATCAATGAAGCAACACAGCCTACTCCTCCATTTCTCACATTGCTGGGAAGACAGTAAGGCAGAGTGGAAAGAGAACAATTTGAATTTGTCTCTGTGTGCCCTTCAGCAAGTGGCTTCATCTCTCGGAAACACAGGTTCCCTATCTGGAAAATAGGCATAGCAATACTTACTCCTGAGTTTATTGTAAGGATCATACATAACGTATCAAATGCATAGAACATAGTAGTGGCTCAATCAATGAAGTGGTGCTCCAATTCCCTCCTGGCCTTTTCTGGCTACTCCATTGTTTTTTTTGTGTGTGTGAGGAAGATCAGCCCTAAGCTAACATCCATGCCAATCCTCCTCTTTTTGCTGAGGAAGACCAGCTCTGAGCTAACATCTATTGCCAATCCTCCTCCTTTTTTTTCCCCAAAGCCCCAGTAGATAGTTGTATGTCATAGTTGCACATCCTTCTAGTTGCTGTATGTGGGACGCGGCCTCAGCACGGCCAGAGAAGTGGTGCGTCAGTGCGTGCCAGGGATCCGAAGCCGGGCTGCCAGTAGGGGAGCACCCGCACTTAACTGCTAAGCCACAGGGCCCCAATCCCCCTTGCCCCCAGCCCGTGGTAACTTCTATTCTACTTTCTGTCTCTACGTGAATTTGCCTATTCTAGGTATCTTATACAAGTGGAATCATACAGTATTTGTCCTTTTGTGTCTGGCTTATTTCACTTAGCATAATGTTTTGAAGATTCATCCATATTTCACAATTTAATTCCTTTTTAAGTCTGAGTAATATACCATTGCATGTAAACATCACATTTTATTTATCCATTCATCTGTTGATGGACATTTGGGTCGTTTCCACCTTTGGCTATTGTGAATACTGCTGCGATGAATATTGGTGTACAAGTATCTGTTTGAGTTCCTTCTTTCATTTCTTTTGGGTCTATACCTACAAATGGAATTGCTGGATCATATGGTAATTCTATGCTTAACTTTTTGAGAAACTGCCTAATTGTTCTCCACAGTGGCTGCACCATTTTACACTCTCATCAGGAATGCGCGAGGGTTCCAAATTTCTTCATGTCTTCACCAACACTTGTTATTTTCCATTTTTAAATAAATAGTAGCTATTCTAATGGATGTAGAGTGGTATCTCGTGGTTTTGATTTGAGTTTCCCTAATGATTTGTGATGTTGAGCATCTTTTCATGTGCTTATTGGCCGTTTGTATATCATCTTTGGAGAAACACCTATTCAAGTCCTTTGCCTTTTATTGAATTGGGTTTTTTGTTGTTGTTGAGTTGTAGGAGTGCTTTATATATTCTGGATACTAATCCTGTATCATATATATGATTTAAAAATATTTTCTCCCACTCTATGTGTTGTCTTTTCACTGTCTTAAGTCCTTTGATGCACAAATATTTTTAATTTTGATGAAGTACAATTTATCTATTTTTTCTTTTGTTGCCTGTGAAGGCCAGTCTTTTATTTTATTTTTGCTGCAGAAGATCAGCCCTGAGCTAACATCTGATGCAAATCTTGCTCTTTTTTCTGAGGAAGACTGGCCCTGAGCTAACATCCATGCCCATCTTCCTCTACTTTACGTGGGACGCCACCACAGCGTGGCTGGACAAGCAGTGCGTCAGTGTGCTCCCCAGATCTGAACCGGCGAACTCCGGGCTGCCGCAGCCGCATTTAACCGCTTGCGCCACCAGGCTGGCCCCGAGTCTTTTAAATTTTCGCCATTCTGATAGATGTGTAGTGGTATATTATTGTGGTTTTATTTTGTGTTTCCCTCATAACTAATGATGCTCAATGTCTTTTCATGTGCTTTTTTGCCATCCATATATCTTCTTTGGTGAAATATCTGTTCAGATGTTTTTTATTTATTTATTTATTTATTTATTTATTTATTTATTTATTTATTTGCTGAGGAAGATTTGTCCTGAGCTAACATTTGTTGCCAATCTTCCTCTTTTTGGTATGTGAGTCACTGCCACAGAATGGCCACTGACAGACGACTGGTGTAGGTCCGTGCCTGGGAGCTGAATCCAGCCCGCCTAAGCGGAGCACACTGAACTTAACCACTAGGCCACCGGGGCTGGCCCACTGTTCAAATGTTTTGCCCATTTTTCAAAATTGGGCTGTTTATTTTCTTATTATCACATTTAGGAGTTCTTTTAATATTCTGGATGCACATCCTTTATCAGACATGTGATTTGCAAATATTTTCTCCAAGTTTGTGGTTTGTCTTTTCATTTTTTTTAACAGTGTCTTTCAAAAAGCAGAAGTACTTAATTATGATGAAGACCAATTTATCAGTTTTTCTCCTTGTGTGGATTATGCTTTGAGTATTGTATCTAAGAAATCTTTGTCTAACCTAAGGTCACACAGATTTTATCCTATGATTTCTTCTAGAAATTTATTAGTTTTAGATTTTACATTTAGGTCCATGATCCATTTCATTTTAAGTTTTGTATATGAGACAAGATATAGATAGAGTTTCATTTTACTGCTTATGGATATCCAATTGTTCCAGAACCATTTGCGGAAAAGATAATTCCCTTTGGCCACCTCTGGCTACTTCCTCATTAAGCTTTTAAAAAAATTATTTTTAATCACATAAGTCACAGATGGATATATTTTCTTTGTAAAATATAAAATCACTTTTGATCACTTTTACACCTGATCTTGCTTCCTCCCACACTCCCCACCAGGTAACAACTCTAACATCATCAATTTGAGGTGTATCCTTTCAGATATTTTTCTACACATGGGTATCCATCCATCCATCCATCTATCTATCTATCTATCTATCTATCCATCCATATATATGTATATGTAATATTGTATGTTTTGTTTTGTTTAAATAGGATCACCCCATGTGTATCATTCTGAATTTAGCTTTTTGGTGTATAACAACGCCTCTCAGAGATCTTTCCATGTCAGACCATAGAGATTTACTTCATTTTCTTTAGCTGTTTCATAATATCACTATACCTTATTTCATTTCACCATCGCCTTATTGATGAATATTTAGGTAATTTCTATTTTTTTCTACTGCTATAAACAATGCTGTAGATGACCATTCCTGAACCTGCTTTGGGTGCACCTGTACATTTCTCTAGGTAGATACTGAGAAGTGGAATTTATGCAACAAATGTATGTATAACACTTATTATATGCTAAGTGCTGTTCTACATGTTTTACATGTATGGATTTATTTAATCCTCACAACAACCCCATTTTTTTATCCTTGTTTTACAGATGAGGAAACCAAGGCACAGAGAGGTTAAACAATTTACCGAAGGTCACACAGCTAGTCAATAGCAGGGCCAGGATTTAAACTCAGATAGTTTGGATCTAGAGTTCAGTTTGCTGGGTCGTAGGACATGGACATTTTCTATTTTAAAAGACCTGCCAGGGGCTGGCCTGGTGGTGTAGTGGTTAAGTTCCCATGCTCCACTTGGGCAGCCTGGGATTCTCAGGTTCAGATCTTGGGTGTGGACCTACACTACTCATCAAGCCATGCTGTGGTGGTGTCCCACGTGCAAAATAGAGGAAGATGGGCACAGACGTTAGCTCAGGGCTAATCTTCCTCATGAAAAAAAATAAAATAAAATAAAAGACCTGTTTTTTTTTTTTTAAAAAAAGACCTACCAAATTGACCTCCAAAGAGGCTATATGAATTGCACTCCCATCAGCAGTGTATGAGAGTATTCATTTCCCTTTATCCTTACTAACACTTAAATCTTTAATAATAGCATTTTTTTCTGATTATTGATAACAATGTGTAACAATGACTGATGTTTTTTGAACATTTAACACGTTCTAGTGCTGTACTAAACACTATACACTTTCTTTTCTTTCACTCACCTTGCTTTACTTTTCCTCATAGTACAGTCTCTGCTGATATATGTTAATTAGTGTGTTTATTTACTGTCTCTCTCCCCCTGCTAGAATATCAGCTTACTGAGAGCAAAGATTTAGTCTGTCTTGTTCACTGCTATCCTCAACACCTGGAACTAAATGTTTGTTGACTGACTGACTGACTAAACAAGTGAAAACCATTTTATGCATGAGGAAATCAAAGCTCAGAGAGATTAGGCAACTCACCCGAACTGCTGCTAGCGCCTGGTGGAGCTGAGTTAGAAGCCAGTCTAATTCCAGGGCTGTTCTGTGCCTTTAACAGTATAGCCTCCCATGACCTGTTTTTCATTTCTATAATTATGTTATTTCACGGATGTTATATACATGGATTCATGCAGCATGTATCCTTTAGAGATTGGCTGTTTTTCACTCAGCATAATTTCCTTGTTGTTCATTCCTTCTTATTGCTGAATAGTATTCCATGGTATGGATATGCCTCCCTTTGTTTAACCCATGGAAGCACATCTGGGTGGTTTCCAGTTTGGAACTCTTAGAAATAAAGCTGCTAGGAACATTTGTGTACAGGTTTTTGTGTGGACACAAGTTTTCATTTCTCTGAGGCAAATGCCCAAGAGTGCAGTCGCTGGGTTGTATGGTAAGTGCATCTTCACTTTGATGAAAACTGCCATATTCTATGCCACAGTGGCTGTACCATTTTACATTCCCAGCAATGTGTGAGGGATCCAGTTTCTCTACATCCTTGTCAGCATCTGGTGTTGTCACTATTTTTTATTTTAGCCATTCTGATAGGTGTGTAGTGATATCTCTTTGTAGTTTTAATTTGCATTTCCCTAACAACTAGTGATGTTGACCACCTTTTCATGTGCTTATTTGCCATCTGTATATCCTCTTCAGTGAAATGTCTGTGCATGTCTTTTGCCCATTTTCTAATTGGATTCTTTGGTTTTTTACTGTTGAGTCTGGAGAATTCTTTACATAGGCTGGGTTTGAGAGTGCTTTATGTATTCTAGATACTAGTCCTTTGTCCGATATGTGCTTTGAAAGTATGTTTTTCCAGTCTATAGTTTGTCTTTTCATCCTCTTCACATAGGCGTTCATAGAGCAAAAGTTTTTAATTTTGGCAAGGTTGAATTTATCAATTTTTCCTTTTATGGATTGTGCTTTTGGTGTCCAGTCTAAGAATTCTTCACATAGCCCTCAAAATCTTGTGGATTTTCTTCTATCTTTTTCTAAAAGTTTTGTAGTTTGTTTTAAAATTAAATCAATTATCATTTTGAGTTAATTTTAGTACATTTTGTGAGGTTTAGGTTGTGGTTCCTTTTTTTTTTTGGCCTAGGGATGTCCAATTGCTCCAGCAGCATTCTTTGAGAAAGGCTATCCCTCCTTCTTTAAATTGCTTTTGCACCTTTGTTAAAAATCCTTTGGTTGTATTTGTTTGAGTCTATTTCTGGGTTGTCTATTCTGTTCCTCTGATCTATGTGTCTCTTCTTCCACCAGTATCACACTGTCTTAATTACTGTAGCTGTATAGTAAGACTTAACATTGATTAGAGTGATTCTTCCCACTTGATTCTTCTTTAACAAACTGTTTTAGCCAATCTAGTTCCTTTTCCTTTCCATATAAATTTTGGAATAAGCATGACTATGTCTACAAAAAAACCTTGCTGAGATTTTGATAGAAATTGCAAAATTTATAGATCATTAGATCTATAGATCATTTTAGGTGTTCTTTGATTTTTTTCATCAGCATTTTGTATTTTCAGCATACAGATCCTGACCAGGTTTTATACATAAGTATATATATATATTTAGTGATTGTAAATGATATCATGTTTTAAATTTCAGTTTCCATGTGTTCATCGCTAGCACATAAAAATGTGATTGCTTTTTGTGTGTTGATCTTGTATCCTTTGATCATGCTGAACTTACTTATTAGTTCTAGGAGTGCTTTTCTAGATTGCTTGGGATTTTCTATGTAGACAACCATGCCATCTGCAAATAAGGAAAGTTTTCTTTCTTTCTGATTTGTATGCTTTTTATTTCTTTTTCTTGCCTTACTGTAGCGGCTAGGACTTGCAGTGCTGTGTTGAATAAGAATGATGAATGTATAACCTTGTCTTGTTCCCCATCTTACTTTCTCCACTAAGTATGATGATAGCTGTAGGTTTTTTTTGAGATGCTCTTTATGAGGTTGAGAAAATTCCCCTCTATTCCTAGTGTACTCAGAGTTTTTTTTTTTTTTTAATCATGATTTGGTATTGGATATTGTCAAATACTTTTTCTGCATTAACTGATATGATGATATGTTTTTTCATACGTTTTTTCTTCTTTAGTCTGTTGATATGGTAAATTATGTTGATGGAGTTTTGAATGTTGAACCAACCCTGCATACCTGGAATAAATCCCAGTTGGTCATGGTGTATTATCCTCTTTATGTATTATTGGATTGGATTTGCTAAATTTTTGTTCAGAATTTTTGCATCTAAGTTCAGGAGAGATATTGGTCTGTAGTTTTCTTCTCTTGTGTGTTGTCTTTGTCTGGTTTCAGTATCAGGGTAATACTTAGGAAATGTTTCCTCCCCTTATTCCGTGGAAGACATTGTATAAAATCGGTGTTATTTCTTCTTTGAATATTTCATAAAATTCTCCAGTGAAAAAAAATCTGATCCTGGAGATTTCTTTTCTGGGAGCTCTTTAATGATACAAACGCAATTTATTTAATGGTTATAAGCCTATTCAAATTATCTATTTCATCTTGGTAGGGTTCTGGTTGTTTGTGGGTTTTGAGGAATTGGTTCATTTCTAAGTTGACTTTATGAGTGTAAAGTTGTTTCTGGTATTTTCTTATTGTCCCTTTAATAGCTGCAGAATCACTAGTATTTCCCCTGTTTTATTTCTGATATTGGTAATTTGTGTTTTCTCTCTTTTTATTTGTGTCATTCTTGCTAGAGGTTTGTCAATTTTATTGAATTTTTTCCTGAAGAACCAGCTTTCTGTTTCATTGATTTTATCCATTGTTTTCTTGTTTTCAATTTTATTGATTTCTACTCCTATCTTTATTACTTCCTTCTTTCTGCTTGGTTTGGGTTTATTTTGCTCTTCTTTTTCTTGGTCCTTGAGGTAGGAATTTAGATAATTGGTTTGAGACCTTTCTTCTTTTTCTAATGTAAGCATTTAGTGCTATCAATTTCCCTGCTTTAGCTGCATCTCACAAATTTTGATATGTCTTATTTTCATTTTCATTCAGTTCTATATATATATATATATATATATATATATATATATATATATATATATATAGTGAGGAAGATCGGCCCTGAGCTAACATCCATGCTAATCCTCCTCTTTTTGCTGAGGAAGACCGGCTCTGAGTTAACATCTATTACCAATCCTCCTCCTTTTTTTTTTTTCCCCAAAGCCCCAGTGGATAGTTGTATGTCATAGTTGCACATCCTTCTAGTTGCTGTATGTGGGACGCGGCCTCAGCATGGCCGGAGAAGCGGTACGTCGGTGCACGCCCGGGATCCGAACCCAGGCCGGCCAGTAGCGGAGTGCGTGCACTTAACTGCTAAGCCACAGGGCGAGCCCAGTTCAATATATTTTTAAAAAATTTCCTTTGAGACTTCCTTTTTGACCCATGGATTATTTAGAAGTATGTTGTTTACTTTCCAGGTGTTTGGAGATTTCCCTGTTATCTTTATGTTATTGATTTCTGGTTTGATTCCATTATAGCCAGAGAACATACTCTGTCTGATTTCAGTTCTTTTACATTTATTAAGGTTTGTTTTATGACCCAAGATATGGCCTATCTTAGTCAATGTTCCATGAGTACTTGAAAAGAATATGTATTCTTCTGTTGTTGGGTGAAGTGTTCTATAAATGTCAATTAGATCCTTTTGGTTGATGGTGTTGTGAGTTCTTCTACATCCTTGCTGAATTTGTCTACTTGTTCTATCAATTGCTGGGAGAGGGTCTCGAACTCTGTCTATTTTGCCTTTCAGCTTTCTCAGTTTTTGTGTCACGTATTTTGATGCTCTGTTGTTGGTGCATCCACATTTAGGACTACGACGTCTTCCTGATACTTTTAACAGTATGTAATGTCCCTCTTTGTCCCTAGTAATTTTCTTTGCTCTGAAACCTACTTTATCTGATATTAATACAGCCCCTTTTGCTTTTTTAATATTAATGTTTACATGCTATATCTTTTTTCCATCCTTTACTTTTAACCTCTTATGCTGCTATGTTTAAAGTGAGTTTCTTGGGGCCGGCCCTGTGGCGTAGTGGTTAAGTGCGTGCGCTCTGCACTGACGCACCGCTTGTCAGGCCATGCCGTGGCAGCGTCCCACATAAAGTGGAGGAGGATGGGCACGGATGTTAGCTCAGGGCCAGTCTTCCTCAGCAAAAAGAGGAGGATTGGCATGGATGTTAGCTCAGGGCTGATCTTCCTCACACACACACACAAAAAACAAACAAAATAAAGTGAGTTTCTTGGAGACAACATATAGTTGGGTTGTGTTTTTCTAATCTACTCTGCTTATTTCTTTTTTAAATTGGTATATTTAGTACATTTACATTTAAGGTAAATATTGATATGTCAGGGCTTAAGTCTGCCATTTTATTATTTGTTTTCTGTTTCTCATTCTTTTGTTTATTTTTGCTTCCATTCCTGTGAGTTACTTGATCATATTTTAGAGTTCCATTTGAATTTATTTATAATGATTCTGAGTATTGTTTGCTTTGTATAGCCTTCTTGATGCTTTCTCTAGGTGGTATCATATGCATACATAGTGTATCACAGTTTACTGGTGTTCAAGTGAGTTCAGATTCACTAAATTCTATTGGCCTCTTCAAGTTCACTGTTTCTATCCTCTGGACTCTATTAATGAGTCCATCCAATGAGGTTTTTATTTCAGTTATTTTTCTTTCATTCTATAATTTAAATTCAGTTCTTTTTTATAACTTCTATTTCCTTGCTGAGATTTTCAATTTTTTATTTATTTCAAGTGAATTTGTTGTTGAACTTCTATGATGACTGCTTTAAAACCCTTGTCAGGTATTCCAACATCTGATTCATCTTGGTATTGGTGTCAATTGATTGTCTTTTCTCATTCAAATTGTGCTTTTCCTGGCTTTTGTCACGATGAGTGATTTTTGATTGTATCCTGGACATTTTGATTATGATGTTAGGAGACTCTTAATCCCATTTCAATCCTCTATTTTAGCAGGCAGTCACTCTGTTTAGGTTTAGCATGTGCGTTCTGGTCTACTTCTGTGGGTTATAGTTCCAATGACAGTTTAGTTTTCCAAGCCCTTGCAATGCTATTTTGGTTTCTTCATTCTTCTCTTGTCCCTGGGGCTCCTGTTCAGTCCTTTCTGGTGCTGTCTGCAGGGGCAGAAGGCACTTCCCTGAGCTGCTGGTTTTTGCTGGGCCATCTTCTGGAGGAGGAAGTTGCTGAAGCCACTGTGCATGGGTTTACTTACACCACTGTGTGGACAGCAGGGAGATATGGGGCTTTGCTACTGCTACCACTGCAAGCAAATCAGGCTGCCTGCTGGTGTCCCAGTTCTGGAGTGGGGACGGAGACAGCCCAGGGCTTTGCTGCTGCAAGCAGATTGGACCGTGTGTGTGTGTGTGTGTGTGTGTGTGTGTGTGTGTGTGTTTATGACCATTGGTGGTTTGAGGTTGCAGGCCTCTTTGGCACCCAGTCTAGGGGTGTACGAGAGATAAAAAGAAAACTGAGGAAACTCACCGCATTGTCATTCCTCAAGTCCTGAAGGTCCTAGCCAGTCCACCTTCTTCTTTCCTGCTTTCAGAGTCCTTTCATCGTCTGTTGAATAATTTCTAGGGTATATAGTTGTATTTGTAGGAAAGGAGCAGGGAAAAATGAGTCTACATTACCTTGTGCTGGAACCAGAAGTCCCCTAGTATAGTGTTAAAACCATTTTAATTTCTTTTTCTATGTTTCATTTTGATATTATTTGTTGATATTATTTGCCCATTTTTATACTGGGCTGATGGTCTTTGATGTATTGATTTGGAAGCGTTGTTTTCATATTCACTATGAGTTGCACATATTTTCCCCAGCTTATTGTTTACTTTTTGATTTTGACTTTTTTATGGTATTCTTTTTGCCATGCAGTTTTTTTTATGGAGTTAAATATATCGATCTCTTCCACAGCTTCTGAGTTTTGTGTCATTCTTGGAAAGGCCTCCTTATTTCAAGATTTTCTTTTGAAATCCCCTCATATTTTCTTCTAGTACTTTTATGGTTTCATTTTTTATTTTTACATCTTTGGTCCATCTGGAATTCATTTTGGTGTAAAGTGTGAGGTAGTGTATCCAGTTGTCCCAAAGCATTTATGGAATTATCCGTCATTTCCTCTCTGCTTTGAAATGCTAATTTCTTTTTTATTTTTTTGTGAGGAAGATCAACCCTGAGCTAACATCCATGCCAATCCTCCTCTTTTTGCTGAGGAAGACTGGCCCTGGGCTAACACCCCTGCCCATCTTCCTCCACTTTATATGGGACGCTGCCACAGCATGGCCTGACAAGCGGTGCATCGGTGTGCGCCTGGGATCCGAACCCGAGCTGCCAGAAGCAGAGTGCGCGCACTTAACCACTACGCCACGGGGCCAGCCCCTGAAATGCTAATTTTTAAAGAAATTGTGGTAAAAATCACGTAACATAAAAATATTATCTTGAAGGCCGGCCCCGTGGCTTAGCGGTTAAGTGTGTGTGCTCCACTGCTGGCGACCCGGGTTTGGATCCCGGGCGCGCACCGACGCACCGCTTCTCCGGCCATGCTGAGGCCGTGTCCCACATACAGCAACTAGAAAGATGTGCAGCTATGACATACAACTATCTACTGGGGCTTTGGGGGGAAAAATAAATAAAATTATAAAAAAATAATACTATCTTGATCATTTTTAAGTGTACATTTCAGTAGTGTTAAGTTATTCCCATTGTTGTGCAACAGATTTCTAGGACTTATCTTGCAAAAGTGAAACACTATACTCATCAAATGACAACTCTCCATTGAAATGTTACCTTTTCATCATAGACTAATTTCTTGTCTTAGTTACTTCTTGCCTGGACCACTATAACAGCTTTCTAGCATCACCATAGTTCCAATCTTTCATGCACCCTATAGCCTGACTCATTTTCCTCATGTAAGCTCTGCCCACAATACTCCTTTATTCAAAACCTTCAGAAGCCCTCCCTGATATTGCAACTGAAATTAAGCCCCCATTACAGTCTTTCACAGCAGCTGCACCTTTTCTTCCTGTCACTTCTTATGATTTGTAATTTTAATTATCTGCGTGATTATTTGACTATTGTCTATCTCCTTGCTAAACTTCAAGCTTCATGAGAGCAAGGGCAACATGCTCACTGCATACTCCCAGTGCTTACAGTGCCCCTGGTACAGAGTAGACTCTCAGTCCATGTTTGTGGAATGATAGGTTCCCCTTTGCCTGTGGAATAAAGTAGAAACAACAGCAAGATCTGATTTGACCTTATCTTTTCTCAGCCCTCAGCCCTTCAAGGAAGTCAAGCTGCTTGACTTTCTGCCCTTCCCTGGAAAAGCCACAGGCTTTCTGACACTTGGCTCTGGTTTATACCATGCTCTGATTTTATCTTTTTATTTGTGCTAGAATTGCTCCCTGTGCCTGAAGGCCATGCCCTCCTCTCAGTCCCCTGCCAGTATTGCTTCCTTACGGAAATCCAATTCATCCTTCAAGACTATGGCTGTCTCTGCCACTGGACTGTGAGTTCCTCGAGAGCAGGAACAGAGCCCCCATAATTTGTCACTAGAGAGCAGAACAGCTCCTGGTTTCTAGGAGGCACTCTTGGTTACACATTTCCATCTGCTCCCAGGCTGCAAACTCCTTGTGGATAGGCAGTGTTCCTTACCTATGTGCTTCTGGGAACCATGCTTCCTAGCCCCCAGGACCTATCCCAGGGCGAGACTTAGAGTTGGTTGCAGGAATCTTCTGGTAACCTAATAAATGTGTCTGGTTGTATTGTGAGAGGCCTGAACATGAAATGGTGGGGCAGGGGCAGAGGCTTCCCTGCCTTGCCCCCATTGTGCCCAGTGACCTTCCCTCACTCCTGCCCTTTGACAATTAGAGCCCCCCCCCCCCCAAGCAGAGCCCTGGCTCTCCCTGGAGGATGCTCTCTGCCTCCCTCTCCTTCCAAGCCCTCTGGAGAGGAGGCTACTTCGTTTGCCACACTTCTGGCACCCTGCACCAGGAGGCGGGATTGCCATGCCCAAGTTCCTGTTCTCACTCCTCATTCAGAAGCACCTTCTCTACGGATGCCCAGGCCATTCCCTGCCACCACCTGCTTCCCAGCTGCACCCCTGTCACCTCCATGATTCCAAGAGAGCCCCTCCCCCTCACAGAGGCACTGGTCCCTGGCTTGGGCTTCCCCCTACCCCAAGGCTGCTGGCATCCTGGGGGCTCCAGAGCTTGCAGAGGTCAGGAGTGGCAAGCTGGGGACCAGGTGCCAAATCCAGCCAGGTACCAAAACCTGTTTTGTTTGGCCAGAATTGTGTTTTGTGAAGGTCCCAGTAGGGGAAGGACCCCAAACCCTCCAGCCTTTTAGGGTCTAGGCTTCTTCCACATCCTGCCATTCTGCTTTAGACTCCACTCCTGGGCCTACCCCGGCTCTGTGTCGCTAGGGCTGTCCAGACTCTGAAATCCACCTGCCAAGCACAGCTTCGCTCCTTCCCCTTCCTGCCTCCACAATCCTGTTCTGTTCTTCTCCGTACACAGACCTCCAGGACTTCGAGCCCTCCCTGTTCTCCTCACCTCTCCCAGGCTTCTGTTCTTCCCTCTTTGTTTTCCTACCCCTGCCTCACCAGCCCCCTCAGAAACCCATGTCTCCCTGTTTGCAGTGTTAGATGAATCTAACCATCCACCTTCCATGGGATATTCCTAAAAATCAAAGTTAGTTAATTCTTTGCTTCCCTACAAATTTTCAGACGTTCTTCACAAGCCACAGGGCTGGTAGTACTAAGGATAAAGGCATGCTCCCCACCTGGCCTTGAAGGCCCTGTGTGCTCTGCCTCTTGCAAACTTCTTCCATGTTATCTCCTTCCATACTGCTGCACGCCAAGACGTCTGTTCTTTAGCCACCTGAGCCCCTTTCATGAACCTGCATCTGTGTACCAGCTTTTCCATCTCACTCATTCTTTCCTTGGCCGACTCTAGTCTTATTTTAAAACCCAATTGTTTCTATGGGTAGACATGTCTTTGTGTAAAGGCATAGAGCAAGGCCAGCAAGGATACACCGCAAATGGATAAACAGTTGCTACCTCTGTGGAGAGCGAGAGGTGATCAGGATTGAGGGAGAGAGTTGGTCAAAGGGTACTTTAGTCTTTTATCTATAAAGTCTGTACTTTTCACAAGGAGAGTGTGTCATGTATTTATTACTTGTGAGATATAAAAACAAACAAATGAGCCAGTTTAATACCAGGAAGCCTTCCTGACTTCCCAGGCAGATGGAGCTGTTTCTTTTACTGGGATCAAATAGCACCTTCCCCCTGTGTCATAGGAAATACCGTGTTTTATTGTAATTTGTTGGTGCCTTTCTCCTTCTGGATGGGGAACTCCCTCACAGGTACAAACTTTATCTAATTCGTGTTCCCAGTGCCTAGCAGAGTGCCTGGCCCAGAGCAGGTGTACAGGGAGTGCTGAATCCAATGCATTGCCTCTGCCAGGGGCTCCTTCCAAAGCGCTTGCTATGGGCCAGGCCTGATGCTAGGCCTGAGAAGCTGATTACTTTTCACAACGTCCAAGGAAGAATGTCTCTAGGAGTCTGAAATGTGGGTAGAGGAGTCTCCAGGCCCTTGGGTTGTGTCAACATGAGGATGAGGCTGGATTGGGGGCCCTCTCAAGGCCAAGAGCCAGTTCAGTGCTACTGTCTTGTCACTCAGCATGCTTCTGAAGCTACTGCCTCCTCAGCAGTTAATCTAAGGGCAAAGGCTATATCCCTAAATGTTGAACTTGTCAAGCCCAGCCCTGATCTGCATCTCTAAGGTGGAGAGGCCAGCCCACAGAACAGGCTGTCCCCCATACAGGGTGGGCCAGGGAGGACAGAGTTAGGGGACACAGACCAACTCAGAGCTTCTCAGGCTTGGAGGAAGGGGTTGAGTAATTGTCTGAGGGACTTGAAGAAGGCACCTAGAATCTCAGTTCAATGGTGGTAGTCTGTAGCTTTTGCAATTTTTCAGAGAAATCTGAGCTCCCAGGTCACAGGACCCTTGTTAGGTCCTTTCTATTACCCATAGGCAAAAGGGCAAAGGCATGGCCTTAATGAGTCAATTGGATTGGGGCTACAGAGTGGGTGGGGGTGGCTTTTAGCACGGGTGAAGTGTGTGCCACATGGCCAGGGCAACCCTTTAGACTTAGAAGTGCATGTGGCGAGGAGGCTGCAGAAGAGTCTGGATCAGTCTTTCTTCTGGGAATGCCCCCAACCAGCCTGTGTTCGACCTGGAATAGGACAGTGTTCCTGGGGTCTTAAGACAATGTGGCTAGGAACTTGGGCTTCTGAAGAGATAACAGCAGTGGCAGTGGTAGCAGGAATTTGGTGAGCAGCCCCTTCCAGCCCCCCACTTCCTCCCACCACATCCAGCTCCCTCTCAGCTATCCACCCACAACCCCACCATGGGCCTCAGAACTGCTAAAAGGATGTCAGACCATGCTATACATCTTCAGACGTCAATGAAGAACATCTGCAGTCAGCCCATCTCTGTAAGTAACTTTTATTTTTATTTACAACAGAATTGGTGGCTTTATTCCTCCATCTTTAGGGACTGTTGGCATCAGCAGCCAGATGGAAAGTCCGCAGTGAAGTCAAACTCATTCTGCCCCAGCCACAGCTCCGGAAGCTCATTCGCTCGGTCCAGTCCCAGTTCTACCACCAGCGACATCAGCACCTCTTCATCCACTGGGTCCGAAT
This sequence comes from Diceros bicornis minor, assembly GCF_020826845.1. Classification (NCBI taxonomy): domain Eukaryota; kingdom Metazoa; phylum Chordata; class Mammalia; order Perissodactyla; family Rhinocerotidae; genus Diceros; species Diceros bicornis. Next base: position 65,294,657 of record NC_080781.1, read on the forward strand.
CAATGATAGCAGGGCTCTGGGCACCGGTAGAAGGAGAGAGTGACCCCGCCCCTCCCACCTGAGCCCCAAAGCCCCAGTTTTGCAGGGGCCCTGCCTCCCCGGGTTGGCCCGGAGTGGCGGCGGACATCCCATGATACTGGCTATTAAGTTTCTGCAGCTGCATACTGGCCAGCAGGTGAGGGGCAGGGTGCAGGTTGAAGGGTGGGGGTTTAGTGGGAGGGGTGGCGGTAGGAGAGCCTATTGGAGATGGAGATCCCGAGGAACTAGTGGGAGCCCCACTGGCCTTGGTTCCATTCGAGGCTACCCCGGGGTAGTGCAGAATGGCCACTGCTTTGCGATCTTTCATCCCCAGGTTAGAGTAGGCCAGGGAGCTCATCTCTTGGTTGGCATCCTAGAAGACAGAGAAAGGCACAGCATAGTACCCCTGCTCTTAGCTTGTCCCTCCCATTCATCAGACCCAGAAAGCTCTTACATGCTCTTCATTTGGGGCTAATGGTGGGGAAGTAATAAAAAGGCCCCTGGAAACTTAGTCTCCCAGCTCGAGTATCTTTTGCTGCCATGGCTCTGAACCCTGAGCTCAGACCTGCCATCCTAAGTGGGCTCACTGCTTTCACCTCCCTCCCCCTGATCCTCCCTTCTCCTCACCATCCTAAAAAGGGCATCTCCTTGTCCCTCTTCTCAGCCTTACTTTAATCTTTTCAATGGAGTGGTCTTGTTCCAAGTCTGCTTCTCGTCCCCTTCCCTGCCATCTTTCAACATCCCTAGTGGGTTCGATTTGACCACATTTAGGCAGAAGCTATTCTCATTCTCCCCAGAGAAAGCCCTGCTGTCTCCTCTCTGCTAAAGGACACCAGATACCACCCAGAGGAATGCCTGCCACATGGCCCCAGACCAGTTTGTCTATCCATGCTTTAGTGTCTCCATCTGTAAAATGGCAAAAGTTACCTCCTTCACAGGTGAGGTGCCACCTTTGACATCAAGTGCAGGTCTCGACATAGTTGGCATTTCAGAGCCTTGGCAGAAGTTGGATAAATTGGTGGGAGGTGATGCTGGCAGCTGGAGCTGTTGTGCTGTATGTGAGGGAGAAGAGGTAATAAGGCAAAGGCTTCATTGACCAAGAAAGCCCTAGCGAAGCCCGAAGCAGGGCAACTCGAAAGCTATAAGGCAAGGACCATGAGAGGGTTAGACTCAAGACCAGACACCACCTGAGCAGAGGGAGGAGCTCAAGCTGGAACTTTTGCCAGAGGCAAGAAAGGTGCTTGATTTAGCCAGGTGCTGCCCAGGCAGCCAGCTACCCACATCACCAGGAGGGGACACACGTGACTGCTTCCTCATGCAAGTGATTTCAGAGCCCAAGTGGAAGGGGGTGGCACTGTTCCTGATTCTGAGAGCAGGTATGTCCCTGAATAAGTAACACACTGTCTCAATGGACCACTGGCATCTGGGCTGGAGAACGGGGGCTCCACTGGGACTGGTAGAAAGCGGGAAGGAGTCAGGGCAAGGAAGACCTAGAAAGCTAGAGGCTGCAGCCCAGCGAAGGAATAAGTCCCCAAAGCAAGTGTCATGGGGCTCTAAAGCCCCGCCTTGGGCGTGAGTGTGAGAGAAGCTGATCAGGGTGGTCTGGGGGCTCTGAGGCAGCCAGAGAGCAGCTAGGAATGTCTCAATTTCCTCCATGCCTCAAGCCCCCTCCAAGACAGCCCTGGCAGTACTGGGCTTTCCCAGGACACCTGCTGAACCCAGCCACACCCATTTGTAGAGACAGGTGGGAATAATTCTTCCTGGAGGGAAATTGAGACACAGAAATCCAATGGCTTTCCCATCGGGTAGCAGTGGTTCTGGGAGCAGGATCCAGCACTCCTATGCCCACACGCCCCACCTGACCACTGGCCAAGTCATCATACCTGGAATGATTCAAATGGCTCCCGAAGAAACGATTCCCCAGCTCAAGTGCCAAAGGATAAGGGGAAGAGGGGAAAAGAATCCCTCCAAACCAGAAAATAAGAAATCTCTGAAAACTCTCAAGTTATTTTCCTAGAAGCTTGTTTTTGTTTTTTAAAAGTCCTATATAGTCTAGCCTTCATGATGAATAAGAGATGTAGAATTTCATATTTAAAAATGTCTCTTGGCCCAAAGAATCTTCAGGACCTTAAAAAGAGTCTCTAATCTTTCCAACAAGGCTAGAATTCTCCCCAACACCTCCCTCCCCCCCGGGTGGTCTTTAAGAATCTGCCCAGACACTTCTAGAAAGTGGCCACTTACTACCTATCTTTATTATCTTTGCACTACTTACTTGTAGGGGAAGGAGGCAAGAAAAATAGAGAAAGGAATAATGGGGGTAAAAAAAGAAAACATGAGAAAAAAAATCAATTGCTGGGTTCGCCACGACAGCTTGATTGGAGCCCTGTTTCTTCTCTGAGAATATTTCAAGCCAGTGATCACAAGACAAGGAGTCTAATCCAAGTCGTCTTCAAGAACCTAGCACCTTCAGTATCAAGCAATTTTCGTCTCCTAAGAAAAATTCCTGGGGGTCCCTGCCTATCTTTTCCTGTTCCTTATCCAGCCTTTCCTCTTTATGCGGCAAGGCACCCTACTGTACAAAAGAAAAAACAGCAGCAGCGACCACAATAACAAAAAGAAACAGAAAGAAGAGGGAAAAAAGAAATCGAGAAAACGAGGAAAAAGTATCTCTGTTCTGATATCAGTTCTTGAGGAAGACCATTTTATCATGTCTCCCCCTTCAGGCTGGGAGCTCCCCTAGGCGGGACCCTGTTTCCATTCAGACTTGTCGCCTCCCATCAGCGCCACTCCCCACCCGCCCTGACCCCTGGCCTGGGTCTGTGCTCCGTAGGCGCTCAGTAAGTGCTGTTAAATCTGTCTGAAGAGGCAATCGCATTTCGATCGGAATCCTTGCCCCTGCTTCCCCGATTTTCTGTCCCCACTCCGCCACCCAGCCCATTCAAAGGCAAAACTTGGCGGCGCAGAAATGTCCCAGCCTGCTCTCCAAGCCGCGAGCTGACCACTGCGAAACGGCTGCGAGAGGCGGCTGGGCAACCTAGAGCAACAAGTGCCTCCTCGGCCGCTGGTGTCTCGCGGGCCCTGGCAATCAGTTCCCGGTCCCGCCACCCGGCCTTCACTTCAGACCTTCCCGTGGGCCGGCAGCCCCCTCCCGCCTAGATGGGGGTGGGGAGGGGAGAGGAAGAAGAGAGAAGGGAGAGGCAGGTGGGGGCCGCGTCTTTGACCTGTTGGGGGACCAAAAGTTAAAATGGCACCAACCGGATGGCTCCATCTCGATTGCTATTTTCTCACTCAGAAGGAGAAATTTAAAAATCCAAAGAGTACTGCGGCTTGGTTTGGACGCGCTCTAACCAGACCAGTCAGTTTCGCCACCTGAAAACTAAAGGCCCGTTGTTTGTGGACAGCTAGACTGCCCTCCTCGCCGCATCCCAGGTGGAGCCGCCGGAGCTGGGGGCGGCCGGGAGCATCCCTGCACGGTGGGCGCGAGCACCCAGACCACCGGGGCCCCGAGCGTCCGTTCCCGCAAGTGCTGCATCAAGAACCGATCGTAGAGACGGGATGAGCAGGCGGGGAGGGGCACGGGGTCTCGGCCTCCGCCGCGAGTTTGGGGCCCAGCGGTGTTTCCGCGCGCGAGGGCGCACTCCGGCGCCGGCGGCGGCCACTCCCGCGCCTCACCAACACTTACTGAGCGCCCGCTGAGCACACGACGGGGCCGCAGGCTGAGCCTACCCCCAGCCAAGCCGCCTGTGGTCAGTGCTATAACCCCGCCAAGAGAAGAGAGAGGCTCGGAGAGGTTCCGTAACTTGCCCAAGATCACAGCGCTAGAAAGTGGCGGAGCCGGGATTCGCAGCCAGGTCTGTCTGACTCCAAGTCCAGCGCTCCGCGAGGCAGGGACTCCGCGCGCTGCCCTGCCCCGCCGCCCTTGTTTATAGGGAGAGGAGTGTGTGCGTGGGTGTGCGTGGGCGTGTAGGCTTGCGAGTGCGGGAGAGCAAAGGTCGACTGGGTAGTAGAGACAAGTTGCCCAAATTCGCTAACTTCCATCCCGCAATTCCGCTGAACTCGGCCCGAAAAACCTGTCGCCTCCAGCCCCCGAAGGAAACCTGAGCTTTGTGCAGCCCCGGAGCCGGAGCGTCCAGATGCGGTCCGGGCGATTAGCAAAGTCGGTGGAAGCCAAGCTGGAGAAAGCGCGGGCGCGGGGAGAAAAGGTGCTGCCGTCTCCCCGGGAGAAGCGGGCGCCTGGCCCAGCTGGCCAGCAGGCGGGCGCGCTGGCGAGCGAACCGGCTCGCTGGCGGGCGGGCGGGCGGCGGCCCCGCTGCCCCTAGCAGAGCAGCTTCCAAACAGAAAACAAGTCCCCTAGGGGCCCCCGGCCCGCCTGGCCGCCGCCCGCTCCCCACGCCCGCTCTACTGGAGTCCCCGGCCCCGCCGCCCAGCCCAGCACCCTGCTCGGCGGCCCGGCTTACCTCCGCGAAGCCGCCTGCCCTGGAGAGAGGGAAGCGCGGAGCCCGGTGAGCCGCGGGTGAAGCGGCGGAGCCCCCAGCCCCTGGCACGCACGCCGCCACCGCCGCCGCGAGCCGGTCGCGCTCAGTGCCACCCGACCCCGGGGCGCCTGGGAAAAGCCCGCACCGCCGCGCCGCGCCGCCGCCGCACCGCGCCGTGCCGCGCCAAGCAGCCTCGGCCCGCGCCCGTGCCCGCCCGTCCGCAGCTTCGGCGCTTGACTCCGGGGCGGTGGCGGGCACCGCGCTCCCTTCCCGGCGCGGTGGACCCGGCTCTCAAGCCCCCATTGCTGCCCGGAGAGCCTTGACGCACACGCACACGGCAGCAGGCTGGCCTCGGCTAGGAATCCCAGGAAGGACAGACCCTTTTCCCCCTTTTTCTCTCTCCCCCGATTTTCCACGTCTTTATAACCGGCTTAGGGCATTATTAGCACATGTCCTGGCTCGTGGGCGAGTTGGTGGCAAAATCTGAACTGGATACTCACTGAGGGCCAGAGCGGGTGCTGTGCCTTCCTCAGCCCTCTTGCTCCTCGCCAGGGACGACCCCTAGGCGGCGGGCTGCGGGCGGGCAGCCGGGCGGAGCGAGCCTCCTCTCGGCAGCTCAGCGGTGCCCCTTCTGCAGCTGTGCCGCCGGGAACATTTTATAGCGGCGGCTGGCGTGTGTGGCCCTTTAAAGGCGCTCGAGCTGGTGCAGTCACCGCGGATCGTGTGAAAGCGAAGGGCCGGCTGGGGAACGGAGTCCGAGCGGCCCCGCGGGTCCGGCAGCGCCGGGGACCAGCCACGGCTCCCGGGGTGGGGCTGGCGGGCCCAGGCCGTGGGCTCCCCGAGCCCTGACCCCCGGCCGACGCCTGGCGCTTCTAAAGCTGGCGGGGGCCGGGGCCCAGGACACGGTCTCTCCCTATCACCCTGCATGGACTTGCCCAATAAATTCCACTTAGTAATTGCGCTGAGGCGAGGGAGAGCTGTTAGTGTCTGTTTTCTGACCTAAATCTAGCGGGTGGCCAGAGCGGGCTTCAGGGGGTTGTGGGGAGAGCTATGGGCTCAGGGAATGACCCGGAGGAGGAGGACGCACACGGGACGGGGCCCGCGGGGCAGGATTTGGGTTTTCTGCCGGGCTTTCTCTGAGCCTGTCTGCCCGCTTTGGGCTGCACCATCTCCCTTGTTGAAAGGCCGAGACTGGGGGTTCATTTCCCCTTAAAGTCGCCGGATTCGGGGCAGAGCCTCATGGAGGGCCTATCCGTCAGCGGTGGCTTCCCTCGAGGGCCTGAGCCGGGGTTGGGTTCGAGGGATTCTCTTTGGTGGTCATCCAGGGCGGAAGGAGGCTGGCGGGTTGCGACGCTGCGATATGCTGCCCTCCCGGACCGTGGGGCCAGGTGCAGCTCACGAGGCACGCCGAAAAGCCAAGAACAGGCAGCATGGTACGAAGAGCTTGCTCCGGGGCTCACGGGGATTCCTCCTGCCTTCCCACGATGCCAGGTTATTTTATTGTGATTATATAATCATTCCCATCTAGCAAGAACAACATTTTGCATCTGGAGCACATCTTTCTCGGGTTGGCATATTATCGTACAAATCTTTATGGGAAAGAGGTCCATTTCTTCTCCTTCATCTCAGTTCCTGTTCCTTGTGGCCAAGAAGCTCCCATCTCACCTCTTACAGAAAGGCCACCAGGATTACCCCTCTACCAAACTCCCTTTTTTGGCCCCTTTCAGCAAGAACTACTCAGTTTACACTGTTTATAAAACATGCTCTTAAAAAAACAGTCCTGATGTTAAGGAAAAATGGGGGAGGGAATGTCATGAAGTCATTTTCACTATGTATGTGTTCTGTCTTCCTAATTGGATTTGAAGACATAAAAGTCTTTTTTTCCTCTCTCTTTCTTTCTTTCTCTCTTTCTTTCTTTCTCTTTCTTTCTCTTTCTCTCTCTCTCCCTCCCTCTCTCTCTCTCTCTCCCCCTCTCTCCCTCCCTCCCTCCCTCCCTTCCTCTCTCTCTCTCTCTCTCTTTCTTTCGTATCTCTAAGTACCCTCCATTTGCTCTTTGAACAAAGTTCTGTTTGTTGATGGGCTGACCTGCTTACTGACATAAAGATGGGGAGCAAACGGAGGGATGGATCAAGGCCCTTCCTGGACACCTGGAGGAAGCTGTGGCGAATGCTCTGGACGCCAGGTAAACCCATTCCCCAGCCCCAAAAGCTGCCTTGAGCATCTCCGTTCCTTCCCCTCACCCTACCCCAACACAAACCCCAGGAACAACCACACCGCACACACCATCGCTGCACTTTCTCACTTTGCCCAAAGCTCGTGAGTCGTGCCCTGTTTCCCTCTGATAAAAGGCAGGATCTGTCGGGACCCTAAAACCCCACAGAGTTTGCATGTGAAATACACCCTCGAGCCATTTTGGTGTTTGCGGGAGGTGAGCGACCCTAGGCTTTCAAACTGTGTGCTGCTAATTTGGACCTCCGACCTTCCCTCCCTTTCAGCACCCTCCCAGGAGCCCGTCTGGAAACGGCAGCAACGTCTCCGCTGCAAGCTCCGGATCCAGGAGGTGGCGGATCCGCCTTCCATCTATTGGATGGCTCCCAGGCCAATTGTTAGAAAGAGGCATATGTTCATCTCGGCTTCTGGAGTGTCTCCGGAGCAGTTGCTCCACAGCCAGCCCCCTCCCCCAGTCGGACCACTGAAGGGCAGAAAAAGGAGCGCCCTCCGCCACATTTCTCTGTGCCCACATAGCAGAAAGGGTCTCCTTACTAGGGACTTCCTGTCATCTCCGCTGTCCACCTTCTGGGGAGCAGGAAAAAGAGGGGCTTCAAGCACTCAGTTTTGGAGCACAAAAGCCACCCCTTTCCTGTTGGGGGAGATGAGAGAGGAGGTTAGTTGCAGAGGCAGAGAGAGAGCAAAGGAGACATTTGCATTTCTCTGCAAATATGCCCTGGATCACTGACTTCCCAGTTGGCTCCAGTCGAGCTCAGAGCTCTCCACTGAACTCTTATCTCCAACTTGGTAACTAGACCAGGACCTTGTGAAGCAAGAAGGGAACAGGGGTGGGCACCCAGCAAGAACCTTCTGTGCGCCAGCATTGGGCCTGGCATGTTCCAATCCATCATCTCATTTAATTCCCACGACAGCCCTGTGAGGTAGGGTTTATCAAAGGTGAAACGGAGTCCCGGAGATTTGCCCAAGTTCACACAGCCAGAAGGCCTGGTGTTTGAATCTGGGTCAGGCTGACTGCAGTCCTTACTCTTACCCCTACACCTCCCTGCCTGGGAGGGTAAGGAGGCCGTCTACACAGATGGTCAAGAATCCGGGTTCAGGGGTCAGTCCACCTGTATTTAAATCCCTACTTTGCCATTTACTAGCTGTATGATCTTAGGCCAAGTGGCTTCACTCTTTGGGCCTCAGTTTTCCCATCTGTTAAATGGGGATAATAATGGTAGCAACTCTGTGGGGTTGTTGCAAGGATGGAAGGAAAAGCTTAGCCTGGTTGGTACCTGCTGTGTAGTAAGTGGTCAGCAAACGCTGTGATTGTGCCTTCTGGTTCTTTTCTTTTTGCCTCCTAGCCCTGCCCCCAGCTCGCACACTTCAGGTTCAATAATACTTGCTGACTGATTAATTTAAAAACCGGGCTGAGAGAGGATGAAGGAGATTTATAAACTCAGGAAGGGGAGGGAGAGGAAAATGCACATTTGTTCTCAAAACCTCACCCTCCGGAACCAAGGGCTGTCTGAGCCATGTGACAGGAGTAAATTAGGGACCAATAAAAGATGATCACTTTTTAGAGGAGATCCCATAAACATGCTGAGTGGTCTCCAGAAACATACTCAATATGTGTGTAGAAAAGTTAAAAAGCACAAGTCTTTGTTCAAGAATGTTTGGAGCAGAATTGTTTATAATAGTGAAAAATGGAAAGCAATCTATGTGTCCAGGGTAAGGGAGTGTCCCTTGGTACCTTGACACTAAAAAAAAAAAAAAAAAAAAAAAAAAAATCCTGATTTCAAAACCTCTTTTATTCATGGGGAAATGTTTGCAACAAAATATTAAATAAAAAAATGCTAGGTACAAAGTTGCATAAATATGATGCCAAGTTGCAAAGGGCACAAAGAGTAGAAAATTAAATACTCACTATGTTTCCAGCCCTGTATGAATATGGGTAATGAAGCAATGGTCAGGAAAACACCAAATCAACAACAGTGTCAGTAGAGTGGCAGGATTAGGAGTGGTTTTTTTCTCTTTTCTCCATGTTATGCAATATGATTATATTATTGTTATCATTAAATATAAGTTTGTAGTTAATGAACTGCATAAACAGTATGCTCCCACTTTTGTTAAAATTATATGTGCATAAAAAAATATTGGAAGTAAATACACCAAAATTGTTAACAGTGATTACAATTGAGTAGTGGGATTATGGGCGATATTTTTCTTTTCCTTTATTTTTCTGCAATATGATTATATTCTTACAATTAAAACAGATTCATAATTTGAAAAATGCATAATCAGTACGTTCCCACTTGTGTTAAAAGTATGTATGTAAATTGAAAAAAATGGGAAGAAAATATATTAAAATATTAACAGTTTTTATATTCAGTGGTAAAGGATTATGGGTAATTTCCCCTCTTTTCTTGATTTTTCTGTAATATGGTTTTTATTACTTTTATAATTAAAATAAAATGATACCTAAAAATGGCATATATAGCAGGATCCCACTTTTGTTAAAAATGTATATATATGTGCATAGAATAAATAATAGACTACTCCAAAATGTGGTTGTCTCTGGGTGGTGGGGTTATTTTTATTTTCTCCTTTATACATGATCTCTTCAGTTTCCAAATTTTTTAGTTATCGTGTATTATTTTTTAATCGTGAAAAATGTAAAAAGCAGTTCACTACTGAAGCATTTATGAAAAAAAAGGGCATGTCTGGGATATGCTTTAAAATATTCCAGTAGGGGGCCGGCCCCGTGGTGTAGTGGTTAAGTGGGTGCGCTCCGCTGCTGGCAGCCCGGGTTTCGGATCCCGGGCGCGCACTGATGCACCGCTTGTCAGGCCATGCCGTAGCGGCGTCCCATGTAAAGTGGAGGAAGATGGGCACAGATGTTAGGCGAGGGCCAGTCTTCCTCAGCAAAAAGAGGAGGATTGGCCTGGATGTTAGCTCAGGGCTGATCTTCCTCACACACACACACACACACACACACAAATATTCCAGTGGGGATGGGAGTAAAGTGGGTGGGGATATAGATGAAATAAAATGATAACTGTTGAAGATGGGTACATGGGCCTTCATTATAATGTGTACTTGTGTATATGTTTGAAAAGTTCCATAAATATATTTTAAAAAGCATTTTCACATACATTATCTTTTTAAATCTATGCTAACCCTGTGGGGCCGGGTATCTCCATTTTATAGAAACCTGGGCTTCAAAGAGGTGAAGTCAGTCGCCCCGGATCACACAGCTGGGAAGCGAGAGAGCAGGCTGACCTGGGCTCCTCACTCCACACCCAGGGCTCGTCACCACGTCCCAATTGCTTCTTCTTTTTCATAATTAAAAATAATTAGGGCCGGCCTCATGGCTGTGCGCTCCGCTACTGGCAGCCCGGGTTCCGACCCCGGGCGCGCACCGATGCACTGCTTCTCCGGCCATGCTGAGGCAGCGTCCCACATACAGCAACTAGAAGGATGTGCAACTATGACATACAGCTATCTACTGGGGCTTTGGGGGGAAAAAATAAATAAATAAAATTAAAAAAATAATAATAATTAATTAACATTTTGTCTGGTTATGTATGTCATAATTGTTCCCTGCACAGAATCTGAAAATAGCAGAAAAGCACCAGGAGAGAAACGTAATAACCCAACCGCATCATAGTTAACCCTTTGGTGTCTGGCCATGCAGACTTTATCTCGGCTGCCTCTCACTCCAGAGGCAATGGATGGGGCACACATCTCAGCAAGAGTGGTGAGTCATTCCTAATGGGCTAGTGAGTGATGCTGCAGCTGTTTGGGGGCCCGTTCATGTGTGGGGGCTCAGGAGATGGTGGGTCCTAGCCATCCTCCTCCCATTCTTCCTTGCTGCCCCCTTCAGATACTGCAGTCTGGACCACAGTTCTTTCCTAGATCCTTCCTTCCCCCTTACCATCGAAAGGAATAGAAGTCCATTTGGGGAATTCCGGATGGCCCTTCTCCTCCTACTCCATCTGGAGACCCTGCTCAGAAGCCACCTTGGGATCCTGTGAGTCTGCAACCACACTAAGTGTGGCTGTGCCTCCATTTCCCCATCTGGAAGATGCTAGTGAGAATAGCAGACTGGTCGGCCTCTGCCAGGGAGTGATGAGCTAACGTCTGTAGTGCTTTCCAGCCCCTCGGAGCAAGGTGCCGGAGCCTCCCCAGCTCCTTGCCTACCCCTGCCAGCCTGAGTGAGCGCCTGGGCCTGGCTGCCCCACAGAGGGAGTGGCCACATTCCTCTGCCCCAGGCCAGCGGGCTTGGACAGGCACTCGCTTCTGCTCCTGTGTTAAAAAAAAGGAGGAGGAGGATTGAAAAGAAGAGAAGACGAAGAAGAAGAGAGGGAACAAGAAACAGGGAGAACTTTGAGAAACAGAAACAGAAAACTGAGAAGAGAGCAGAGAGATAACAGGGCATCCTCGGGCACTCCAATCAGCTTTGTAGATTGTAGCCTTGGTTTCCTGTTTACACAAGGGGGTGGGGGAAGTTTTGGAAAGGGCTGAGAATTGGGTCCAGTTGAATTGATTCCCTACTTGATTTCCTGTTATTTATACATAACGGGAAAACCGCAGATATACAAACAGCTCTGGTCACCCAGCCTCTTGCACTCTTGGGGACTGTCTTCATGGCTCTGCCCACTCCAGCCTTTGGGGATGTCATTCTAGCGTATGCCCCTTCTCTGTGCTGCCTTCTAGAATTCAACTTCACAAGAACCCTAGGAAGTCAACACTATCATCCCCATCTTAGAGAGAAAGGCACTGAGGCACAGAGAGGTGCAATAACAAGCCCAAGATCACACAGCTAGTCAGCGGCAGAGCTGGGATTCACAGCCAGGTCTGACTCACTCCTAAGGCCAAACTCTCCCTACTAGGGTACCTGCTCCTCTGTTATCTGTGTCTATGCTTTTCTTTCTTCCAAAATGGATGCTCCACCACACCCATTGCAGTAAATGGCCAATGCATGCGGCCAGAATGTATCCGTGGCCCAGACTGAGGGAGAGACCTTGACGGGGAAGCGCGGTTTACAGGGGCTGTGGCAGGAATCTCCAGGGTGGAGGTGCAGGGTGGGAGAGGGCTGCAGCCTGGGAGTGGCAAAGATGACTCTGAAAAATATTACCCAAGGAAGGGCACAGTGTTCAAGGCAGGGAGGGAAAGAGGTGTTGGTGTAGGAGAGAAAGAGAAGCAGCCAGGCCGGCCAGGCCCTGCGCTGTTCGGGTGTCAGCAGTGAAGCTGGAGGCCTTGGGAAGGTGTGAGGCTTTGTGGGGGAAGAGAAACTCTGCTTTAAGCATGTTTAGTTTAAGCTGTTGGCAGAACATCCAAGTGGAAATAGCTTGCACACAGCCAGGAATATAGGACTGGAAAGAAAATGTGAGGTTGTGTCAAAAAGAGCAATGGGCAGGATGACTTTTGGCCAAACTGTGAGGAATGTTCTCCTGCCTCTCTTTGTCGGCACAGAGAGGGGCTTTCTCCTCAGGGCCCCGATGCTGGTTTTTCACCACAGCTCTCCTTTCCTCTCCCCACTTCGGCCCCTTCAGCCCAGCACAATCATGGACACACGCTTCAAATCCCTAAAGGGCAGTGTGAGGGGATCTCAGTCCATACATTTCCCTGTGCCAGGGAATGACAAGGGACTCATCTCACTTTGCTAAATACATTTTGGCTAGGCCTCAAGCATGCCAGGCCTTCCCTAGTTTCACCTGAGCTTCTAGAACATAAACCTTTGGGGTCTTGTTTGATTTCCCTTTTCTGCCACCCCTCGCTTAGGCCAGTGCAGTGTGTCTCGGCTTACTTCATCCTTAAAAAGGTGAGCCCATTTTAGTCTAGCCCTGTTCCTTGCAGCATCAGGCTGAAACTACTCACCTTACCTGAGCCCTGAGGTGATGTGGCAGCCACTTGGTCCCCAATCTCATCTCCATGCCGGGAGCATTTCCCCGCGCTCACCTCTCTTGGGCTCTGGGGCTCTGCCCTCCCAGCCTCCCTAGCCCATCACATCTGAGGCCTCAAGCTTCCACTGATCATCCATCCATGGACCCCAGTTTTCCTCCAATCAGAGCCCCCGCTGGCATGGAGAAGCCTCCCAGCTTGGACCAGTAGCCCCTATTGCCTCTCTTGGCCCTTCACTCTGGGTCTGGGGCCTGCTCAGACACACATGGCTGTGTGAATGTGGTTAGGATTCATTTCACACGTATGGCTTGGGAGACTGGAAATATTTCCCCTGATCCCCACAGCCACAGACACTTGTCCCTCTGGGGATTAGCGAACCAAGCTAGAGATGGATCGAGGATCTACAGTATCTCAGGGGTCAAGGTGCAGACTCTACTGCCAGCCACGAAGAGAGGCCCACAGGCCCTGTTACCCAAGACCTCTCTCCTGCGTTGACACAGGGGTAGTGTCCTTCAGCTAGTGTTTACAGTCTCCTTGGGCTAATCACAAAAAGGCACTTCTTCTGGGAGGACTGAGTAGAAACAGGTGCTGCTCCCTGTGGGCCTTACACAACCCTCACCCCAGGGCGCATGGCTTTGCAAGAGGAACCAAGCTGAGTTGCAGGTGTCCCTGTGTGGGGTGCACACTTGGAGGCCCTGCAGAGACATGAATCTACATCCCCACTCAACTTAGGCTCCTGTGGTGGCCCAGCACCCGAAGAACACCCTCTCAGGGGAGTTCTAGTCCTATGAGCTCTGATTAAAAATATCAATGGTAACGTTTTCTGAGCACTTATTAGATGACAGGCCCTCACTGTTCTTAGAGCTCCATAGTTATTCTCTCATCTAATCCCCACAACAACACGAGGTGTTAGGCTAGTACTGTGAGTACCTCATCTCTATCTGGCTGATAGGGAAATTGAGGCACAGAGATGTCAGGCAGCTAGCCAATGTTCTACACCCTATATGTTTTGGGCTGAGGATTTGAACCAGGCAGACTGGCCCCAGAGCCTCTGCTCATGACCACTGGCCCTCACTACCTCCTAAGTAATGCCCGCTGAGACCTGCCCCATATATATAAGGGCCTTTCCCATCCATGAGCAAGGTTGATTCTCATACCCCTTCCTCCCTCTATGTGAGGTTGTCACTATTATTATTAATCCCATTTTACAGACGAAAGAAGGAGGCTCAGAGATGTGAGGCAACCCTGCCGAGGTCACGCAGCTAGCAAGTGAGGATGCTGGGATTTGGATCCAGTTGTGTCTAGTTCTGTCTCCCTTTCCCGATCTCTAGCCCCGCCACCCCAGGTTCTTGCTTTTCCTCAAAACTGAATGTCAGAGCAGGTGGGGACTGGAGAGACGACCTCATTCGAACCTCTCCCTGTTACAGAAGAGGAAGCTAGCTAGCACTGTGTTGACACCTGGTTAGTGTCGGGGAAAAAGAGACAGACTGAGCAGAAAGAAATGTATTCAATGGAGAGAGAAAGAAAGAATGAATGAGAGCAAGAGAGAGAGCAGAAGAGCAAGAGAGTGAGTGCCTGGGAAGAAAACAAGGCAAGGAAAAGAAATTAAATGGGAAAGAAAAAGGCCCAAAGTGGGGTGAAGGCATAAGTGACCGGCCATCTGGAAGCAGCGCTGAGCTCGGCGGAGGCGTGTGTTTGTGAAGCAGGGGAGCTAGACTGACAGGTGCGAGAGCCCAGCTGCTGCCAGCCAAGAACTGTCCAGGCCCAGCGCCCAAGCGGAAAGAAGGCATGGCCTCTGCACGAGACTTCTCCAGGGAGCTTTCTGCTGGGGGATTTTGAGGGGAGATGTCCTCTCCTGGGCAGGGCAGACCTTCAGCAGGCCCAGTGGGCCTTGCCTCTGAAGAGCTCCTGAGGAGAGGAAGGTTCCTCTCTTTGCACAGCCTGTCTTTGCACTTCATGGATTTTCTTCAAATCTCTTTCTAGTGTCACCTTTGGAGTCTCGAATATGGATGATTCCCTGCCATGTTTGAATCCCGGGCTGCATGGCCCCGGCCTTGCCTGCTCTGAAGGGATGAGTAAATGCCAATTCATGCTACCATCAGCTGGAACACAGTCAGGATAGGTAGGGAGGGGAAAATGGCTGCCCAGACCCGACTGGTCACCTTCCTAGCCATCTCGAGGCATGGCTTAGTCTGATATGGAGAGCATGGGGCTCTGCCATCAGATTGACCTTGGTTCAAGTCCTGAGGCTGCCACTTCCTAGCTGTGCAACCTTGGGTAAGTGACTTTAGCTCATTGGACCTCAGTTTCCTTAGATGTAGAGTGGCGAAAATAAGAATACCTACCTTCTGAGGCTGTGCCAGGGTTGAGTGAGATAATGTCTGTGGCTATAAACTCTCAAGTGCTGTACACATGTGAGTAATTACTCTTCCCTGACTCCTGTTCCCTGCCGCTTGGGGGATGGAGTCAGCCTTCCAATCCGAGTCCAGTTCCAAGCCTGACTTCACCTCCTTGGCCCTGTTTTCCTCATTGTCACATATGACTGTGTGGGAAGTCGGGCCTCCCGACCCACCGCGGTGGGCTCAGGGCTGGCTGTTATTCCTATGCTGTTGTTCCTTCAGGCCGCAAACTTGAGCTGAGCCCAGGCTCCGCCCTGCTTCGGTCACCAAGGCCTCAGAGAGGGCCAAGATGCCACTTTGGCCTTCAAGGAGTTCCCCAAACAGTGGGGGAGATCAAAAAGCAGACATGAATAAAATCAAGCAGGAGATAGGAGGAGGTGACGTCTGAGCTGAAGGCCAGCATTCACCAGGTGGTGGAGACAGCACGTGCAAAGGCATTGATAGGAACTGGAACAGCACAGGATGGGGCTGGTGAGGTCACGGGAGCTTGGATGCCACTTTAAGAAATTCAGCCTTGATACTGTGCTCACTGAAGGTGACGCGGGCAGATATACGTGGAGCTCAGTACAGTTTGTTACTCAGTAAAGCATGCTCGTTGCCTCCACCTTCTCCATCCACCCTCCACCCCCACCAGCAAGCAATCGAAGCAAGCCCTAAGCTTCCAAGAGAGATCCCAGTCGTTTCTCCTGAACTCGGCCAAATAAGGCACTTGATTCCCTGTCCCCTGTACCCTCCTCCACCACCCCAGCTTCCCAAGCTCAGTAAACGGCACCTCTGTTCACCCAGTTTCTCAGACCAAAGACCTTGCCTTTCTCTTTCTCTCTCACCCTATGTCCAGCTGATCAGCAAATTCTGTCAGCTCTCTCTTTAAAATACATCCAGGATCCAAACCACTGCTCACCACTTCCACAGCCACTACTCCGGTCCAAGCCACTGTCATCTCTTACCTAGATCACTGCTGCAGCCTGCTGAGGGGTCTCTGCTCCCCCCGTGCCCTGTCCCCTACAGCCTCTTCTCCGCACAGCAGCCAGAGGGATCCTGTCCTTTTCTGCTTAGGAGCCTCCAATGGCTCTCCATCCCACCCACGGCAACAGTCAAAGTCCTTACAGTGGCTGCTATGACCTGGTCCCTCCTACTTTGCCACACGCTTTTCCTCCCCCCTCCCCCTCATTCCCTCAGCTTCAGGCATTCTGGCGTTGCTGTTTTTCAGACTTGACAAGGTGGTTCCTGTCTCAGGCTGTTTGCATTCGCTGTTCCCTCTGCCTGGAACAATCTTGCTGGAATAGTCACATGGCTTGCCACCTCACTGCATTCAAGTCTTTGCTGAATGTCACCTCCTCAAATGGGCCTTCCCTGGGTACTCCATCCAAAATAGCAACCCCATCACTCTCAACTCTTAGTTTGCTTTATTTTTCTCCATAGCACTGATCACCACTTGCCATATGATGTTTATTATCTGTCTCTTCAGCTAGAATTCACACTCCATGAGTGGAGGGATTTTTGTGTTTTGTTCACTTCTGTACCCCCAATGACTAGAACACTCCCTGGCCCAAAGCAGGCCATCAATAAATATCCGTTGAATGAAGGAATGGCTGCACTGGAGAGTCTGGCTTCTGGATGTGGAAGAGAGAAATTGCAAGAGAGTCAGAGGGGAGATGGGGCAGAGTTTAGCTAAATGGGCTCAGGAATGGGATATGAAACAGATTCCTCAGGATATTCCTCAAATGAGAAAAAGATATGAGTGAAAGCCAGATGGAGGGTGGTAGAGGAGAGCCCAGTAACTCATGGACAGAGAGGGTAGGGTTGGAAGGATGGTGGTTTTTCCCTCCCTCCAGCCTTCCAGGCTGGTAACCGCAGGATCATGCCCCAGAGCCGACAGGCACCTTTGGAGGAGGCAGCCCTGTCTGGCAGGAAAGCTGCAAGACAGTGAGTGGTGCCACCAGCCTGGCAGAGGAGTGTGCGAGAGAGGACTGAAGTAGGCCTTGAGAAATGGTAGTTGTCTCTGCCCGCCCCTCCCCCCAGCACACAGCTGTGACGTTGGTAGTTTCTTTTCTGCTTGTCTCTGTTCACATGCACATGGAAACATTCTTCCCACTCCCCAGTTCAACCTTCCTTCTCACCCTCATTCTACCATCATCTCCTTTTCCAACTGGTGCAAACCCATGCCCTCCATGCCACTCAGCGTGATTCCCAACAGCACGTTTCAAAAGGCATTTAGGTGACTTTTGGGAGAAGATATGCTAGAATTGCACTGGCCGTGTGGAGCTAGCCTGGGCCCCAGGGAACCAGGAGGAGCTTACAGTCACTGCTTTCCCTTTAACTCCTTACAACATTGACTGAGGTCCGACTATGTGCCAGGCAGGAATGCTGACATGGAGAGGTGGGAAAGGTCTCGAGTGTAATGGGAAAGACAGAGTTAAATAATAACTTATGATTAAGCATATAAAAACCTCACTATAAAATGAGAGAAATGAAAATTCAAGCAATGAGCTATTTTGACCTCTTAGATGGGCAAAGATGAAGTTCTAGGGAACAGTCACATTCATACAAGTGTTGGTAGGACTGTGAATTGGGACAATACTTCTGGGGATCAAAGTCTGTCATCTGTTTTTTTTTCTTTCTTTCTTTTTTTTTTTGGTGAGGAAGATTGCCCCTGAGCTAACATCTGTGCCAATCTTCCTCTATTTTGTATGTGGGACGCTGCCACAGCATGGCTTGATGAGTGGTGTGTAGGTCTGCACCCGGGATCCAAACCCACAAACCCTGGGCTGCCGAAGTGGAGTGCTCGAACTTAACCACTATACCACTGGGCAGGCCTCTGTTTTATTTGCTTTTAATGTACATGCCCTTTGATCCAGCAGTTCCACTTCAACAAATTTATTATAACGTAATAATACAACAAACGTGCAAGGGTGTAAGCAAGAAGATCTTCATTGTAATGAAGGCAAAATTCACATAATATAAAATTAACCATTTTAAAGTCAATAATTCAGTGGCGTTTGGTACATTCATAATGTTGAGCAACCACCACCTCTACCTAGTTTTAAAACATTTTCATTATCTCAAAATAAAATCCATACCCATCACACAGTTATTCCCCACTTTCCCCTCTGCCTAGGCCTAGCAACAACCGATCTGTTTTCTGTCTTTACAGTTTTGCTTATTCTGGATGTTTCATATAAATGGAATCATACACTATGTGACTTTTGGTGTCTGGTTTCTTTCACTTAGCATGATGTTTTCAAGTACTGTAACCTATCAGTACTTCATTCCTTTTTATGGCTTAATAATGTTCCAGTGTATGCATATACCACAATTTGTTTATCCATTCATCGTTGTTGGACATTTGAGTTGTTTCCACCTTTTGGCTATTGTGAACAGTGCTGCTATGAACATTCACGTACAAGTATTTGAACATCTGTTTTCAATTCTTTTGGAGTGTATACCTAGGACTGGAATTGGTGGGTCATATGTTTAACTTGTTAAAGAACTGCCAAACTGTTTTCCACAGCAGCCACACCATTTTACATTCCCACAGTAACGTAGGAGGGTTCCAATTTCTCCATATGCTTGTAGACTCTTGTCATTTTCTGTTTTTTTTTTTATTATAGCCATCCAAATGGGATTAAACTGGCAACTCACTGTGATTTTGATTTAAATTTTCCTAATGACTGATGATGTTGAGCATCTTTTCATGTGTTTGTTGTCCACTTGCGTATCTTCTTTGGAGAAATGTTTAATCAAGTTCTTTGCCCAGTTTTAAACTGGGTTGTGTGTCTTTTGAATTCTTTGTATATTCTGGATACTAGATCCTTATCAGGTATATGATTTGCAAATATTTTCTGGCATTCTATAGGCTGTCTTTTCACTTTCTTGATAGTATCTTTTGCAGCACAAAAGTTTTTAATTTTGATTAGAAGTCCAATTTATCTATTTTTCTTTTAGTTGCTTCTGCATTTGGTATCATATCTAAGAATCCACTGCCAAACCCAAGGTCATTAAGATTTACCCCAATGTTTTCTTCTAAGAATTTTATGGTTTTAGCTCTTACATTTAGGTCTATGATCCATTTTGAGTTGATTTTTGTATATGGTGTGAAGTAGGGGTCCAACTTTATTCTTTTGCATGTGGAAATCCAGTTGTCTCAGTACCTTTGTTGAAAAGACTGTTCTTTGCCCATTGAATGGCCAATCAATTGGCCATAGATATATGGGTTTATTTCTCTATTCTCAGTTCTGTTCCATTGATCTATACGTCTATACTTATGCCAGTAACACACTATTTTGATTACTATAGCTTTGTAGTAGGAAGTGTGATACCCCCAACTTTGTTCTTTTTCAAGATTGTTTTGGTTATTCAGGGTTCTTTGAGATTCTATATGAATTTCAGGATAGATTTTTCTATTTCTGCAAAAAAGTCATTGGAATTGCATTGAATCTGTGGATCACTCTGGGTAGTATCAACACCATAGCAAAATCGTCTTCCAGTCCACGAACACAAATGTTTTTCCACTTATGTCGTCTTTAATTTCTTTCAGTAACATTTTATGGTTTTCACTATACAAGTCTTTCACCTCCTTGGTTAAGTTTATTCCTAAGTATTTTATTCTTTTGGATGCCACTGTAAATATAATTATTTTCTTAATTTCCTTTTCAGATTGTTCATTGATATGGAAACACAACTGATTTTTGTTTGTTAGCTTTATACCATGCAACTTTGCTGAATTTGTTTATTAGATCTAGTAGTGTTTTTGGTGTGCAGTATTTTTATTTGTAAGGAAAAATGAGAAAATTCTGAATGTTCAGCATTGGGGGACAGGTTAAACAAATTTTGGAGCATCCACATAATGTGACCACTTTAAGGGATCAGGCGAGCTATACTTTTGTATGTCTGAAATATGTCATAATAAAAGATGAATAAGGTAGTTCTTTGTGGATTGATATGGAAAGCTGTCCATGGCATATAACGAAATGAGAAAAATCAGGTTACCAAACAGTATGATTTTATTTATGTAAAGTCAAATGGTCTTATATGCATAATGCCAGCTCCATGGGGAGAGGGATTGTTGTCTGTTTTGTCCACAGATGTAACCACAGTGCCTGGCACATTGCATGGTACATAGTAGGTGCTCAATAAATATTTATGGAATAAATTTTAAAAAGTCTGGAAAGATAAACACCAAATTGTTAATAGTGGTTATTGCTGAAGTGTAGGGTTATGAGGGAACGATTATCTGCATTGTTTGAATGTTTTTACTTCAAGCATATATTGCAAAAAAAATAAAAGTATTTCCGTTACATATACACACACACACCCACACTCACACCCACACACATTCTCTCTCTCACTAAGTGGTAAGAAGAAAGGCACTGGAGGCAGAGGGAGGAATGTGCTAGGACTCTGTCTGAGGTAAACAGAGGCTTCTCACAGGCAGCAACTTTGGCACCAAGCCTCAGCAGGCTCATTTCTGTTGTCTCAGCAGCTAGAGCCATCTTTTTAAGATGTAAATCTGATCAGGTCACTCTTGCTTAAAACTCTTTGATAGCCCCCTTACCTGTAGGATCAAGTCTAGCCTCCTCTACCTGGCACAGGAGGCCTTTTATGATCTGGCTCCTGCTATTTTACTTCCTGTCACTCACTAATATGTATCTCAACTTTTTATTATGGAAATTTAAAAACACACAAAGGCAGAGAGAGTAGTATATTCAACCTGCATGTGTCCATCAAACCAACTTCAACAATGATCGACATTTTTCAAATTTTGTTTCATTTATCTCCACCCACCACCCGCTGCCACACACACATACAATTTTCCCCTTCCAGAGAATTTTAAAATAAACTCCAGACATATTATTTCACCTGTAAATACTTCACATTGTGTCTCTAACAGATGAGTACTTAAATAAATATATAACTACCATGCTGCTATCGTACTTAACAAAATTATCAATAATTTTTAACATCACCTAATCCATGTCCAAATTTCCCCTATTGTCTTAAAAATCTCTTTTTACAGTTGGTTTGCTTGAACACTGCCTAATATTCCGTGTTCTGGCAACACTGAACTGCTTGTTGCTTCCCTAAATTTCATGTGCCTTTGCCCGGAATGCCTGCCTCTGACACCCAGCCCAGGATCAGCTTGAGTGCCATTGCCTGCTTGTAGCCTTCATGATCCCTCCAGCCTAGATTGCCTGTCTGCCCCTCCTCTGTGTCCCATAATACCCAGAATATAAGGCACTGCTCTGTCTTAGTACACGGTTCCGCCATTACATAGGTATGTATTGAGGATTACAGGTGCCAGGTACCATGCCAGGCACTGGGGATACAGCAATGAAACTGCCAAAGTTCCCACCCTCCTAGAGTGTGTGTGTGTGTGTGTGTGTGTGTGTGTGTGTGTGTGTGTAGTAATAAATAAAAAATGATTAAGATAATGATAAATGGTATAAAAATAAATGGTATTTTGAAATAGAGAGGGCAGGGAGGCTACTTTAGATGGGGTGGCCAGGGTATTTTACTGAAGTAGTGACGATGTGGCTGAGAATGAATGAGAAGGATCCAGTTTGGGGAGGATCTGGGCATTCCAGGCAGAAGGACTAGCATGTGCAGAGACCCTGAGGTGAGGGGCCTCAGTCTTAGAAGCCTCTATTTATGTCTGTCTTTACCTCTACATCTGTAGATCTCATCCTTTTGGGGATCATAAAAAACCCTTTGAGTGTTGAGAATTTGATAATAGCTATTGCTCCTTGCCCCAGAAGAATGTACAAATGCACAGTCACACGAATTTGCATACTACTTCCCTAACTCCTGAAGCCAGGGACCCTCAGGAAGATTCATTGCCCAGACTGGGTTCCCATTTAGGATAGGAATAGTGTCTAATACTGCTTTCTAGTATGTACTCCACTATGTGCTTCCCTTCATTATCTCTTTGATACTTTGACAGCACCCCCCCCCCCGCCACCATGAGGTAGGTACAGATATTATCCCCATTTGATAGATGAGGAGACTAAGGCTAAGAGAGAGTGAGTTCCTTGGCCAATGTCACATAGCTAGTGAGTGACAGGGAGGGGACGTAAACCTAGGCAGTCTGAGGCCCAGGTGCATACGTTGCACACATGCTAAGGCACTGCTGGGCAGCTTGGGGCCCAGCACTGAGCAGGAGGTCTGGGGACCTGTCTTTGGCAAAGGCAGGGGAGCAGGAGCTGCTGGAGCTTTCTGTGTAGGGGCTTAGAGATGTGAAGACCTGCTCTTTCTAGATGGCTGTTTGCTTTCCTTCTTTCTCTTCCTCCTCCTTGTCCTCTTCTTCTTCCTTTTTTGTTGAATGACAATATTTGATTTTCTTATAAAATCTTTCTGCCTTAGATAGAGTCTTTTAAATATAGAATTGGAAATATACTGCTCTGTCTGTGACAGCTCACAATGAATGCAGCAGAGGCAGATCCACCTCCCCAAAGGTGGGATTTTTTCAAAAAAATTTATTTATTTACTTTTTTTGGACCAGGTAAGACATTCACATGGTTCAAAAATCAAAAGGTACAGAAAAGAACATAGTCCCCCTCACTCCCCTGCCACCTGCCACCTGGTTCCCCTGGCTGGAGGCAACTGAGGTGCCCCAGTTTCTCGTATATCTTTCCAAAGATGTTTTATGCAAATATAGGCATATCCAATATATACATATTATTTTTTTAAATGGTTATTTTCTTAACCCTTGAGTTGCAGACACAGCCTAAACTTCTCTCTGGCCCCTGTGCGTGCCTCAGAGATAGTGGAGGCCAGCGGATCTCCTGGGAGCACTGTTTCCCTCAGATGTTGGCCTTTCCAGGCCTCGTTTTCATGGCAGGCCCTCTTGTACACAATGCTTTAGACTCTTTTCGAAGTCCTTCCATCTGTGATAATTGAAGCACTCACAATAGCCCAAGAAGTGCAAGAATTAGTCACCCCACTTTACACTAAGGAAACAGACTCAGAAAGGTCGAGTAACTTGCCGAAAAGCACACAACTAATTAATGTTGTCGTTGTATGGTCAGGGCCCAGGAGCAGCGTGGCTTGGTCCAGCTTGGACTTTGAAAGCAATAAGTTGTTTACTCCACAGTCATAGTTTAAAAATATTTTAGTGGTGCTAGGTGTGGGGCGGTGGAAAAAGTAAGGGAACTTGCAGTTCCAGCTGGGCTTGCCTCCTGGCTCTGCCACTTACAACTGGGCAACTTATTTCACAGTTCGTAGCCTCGCTTTCCTAATCTATGAAGTGGGGATGACAATACCTGCCCAGCAGGGTGGATAGTGACATGCTATAAATGAAAGCAATTTGTAAAATGGGGCATATTCCAGTGCTTGCTTTGCATCATTATTATGGTTATTATGGCTAGTCCTTGCAGGTACAAAGGCAGCCGTTTCCTGAAGGGAAGGCAGGCTCACACTGGGTACAAAGTTGCCCCACCCTAAAGCCACCTTAGCTAAAAAGACCCTCTCCAACCCAATGAATTGTTAATCAGGAGCCCTCAGCCTGACCGGTCTTCCTTGCCAGCTCAGAACCTCCTGCGTGGTTAGAACAGCCCGAGGGCCTGAGGACAAACTCTTCCTCAGTGGGTGTCTTGAATTTACTTTGATCTGTAACTTCCCTGCAGACCAATTCTTTTTTTTTTTAAGTTTATTTATTTTTCATATTATAAAACTAGAACATGCGTACTACACAAAATCTGGAAAATACTGGAAAGTAGGAAGAACAAAAATAAATTAAACCATCCTTATCTCTTCCTCCTTCACAGAAGCCCACCTCAGTTAATATTTGGATATATCTCTTTCAGTCTTTTTTTCCCCTAGGGGCTTATGATAATTCTTAGCAGAGCAATTTTTTTTCTACAGCTTTATTGAGGTATAATTAATTGATATACTAAGAGCTGCACATACCTAATGTGTACAAGTTGATGAGTTTACACTGAGCAGATCAACTCTTAATCTGTCTTGCTTGTTTTGTGAATGCCATGCCTAATAGTTTTTAAAATTATTCCTAGTTCTATCTGTCTAATGTTTTCAACAAGAATTAAATGAAAAGAAATCCTGAAGGCCATTGAGGTGCTGCCCTCTCTCAGGAACAGGCCTGGCCTCTGGGAGGCCCAGCAGTGGGTCAGCTCCCCAGCCTGCTCTGGGGCTCAGACGGCAGTGCCAGCCGTGGTGAGGAGAAGGTGGCACGGGCTGCCCAGTGGGAAAAGGCTCCTTCTCACTCAGGTCCATTCCCCTTGAATGGAAAATGGGGCACTAGTATTCACCACTTTACCACTTGCTTGCCTCTTGGGGCTGAGGCCCTCACAGGAATTTGGTGATGACTTTATGGGTGGGTCCCCTAGAAAGGACTGGGATAGGGGAGCCGAAACCAGACTGAGCAAGCTTTTGAGATGACAAACATTGGCGGGTGGTCTCTTGCAGGCTGGGGATTCAGAGTTCCCATTTGCCTTCTTTGGCCTCCTCCTGCCCACAACTGCCTCATTTCAGTGCCTCCCCCCTCTTCTATTTTTTATTATCCCCCTTTTTTTTGGTATAAGTAAGACTGCCCTTAAGCCGAGAGTGTATAATTAGAATAGTGGGCATTTGAAGTGACTGATATTCCTAGCCAACCAGGCGCCCTGCTGCTGTTTAATAAAAGCTTGGCTATTACCATCTCGGGACACGTTCAAGGCTTTTTCCACTCCCTTCTGCGGAATGCCCACCCCCCCCACCCCCCAGGCCTGGGAAAATACAACTCACCCAGAAGGCCCAGCTCAAATATCACCCCCTTTGAAATGTTGTGCGATGCCGCCCACCTGGGGCGAGTTGCTCTCTCCTCAGTGCTCCCGCAGCTCTGGATTCATGTGGGTAACCGAGGGCGAAACATGTTGGAATCTGGTTCTTTCCCTCCTCCTTTGCTTTGTCTGGAAGTTCCTAGACAGCCAGGATGGGGCCGGGTCTGTGTCTCCCATCCCAGTCCCAGTAGTTGAAGAAGCGTCATAAATATTTGGTGAATCAAATTACAAAATCATGATGTTTGGCTGTCCCTTCTGCTTCCTCATCTCTCGTTACCCCAATCCCCATTTTATGGCAAGAGAAGGCCATCTTGCCTTCTCCTCCGAGGTTACAGTAACACCAATGCATCACAACTGTATCCCATTTTCATCAAGTGTGCTGTCTACACTGGACATGGAAGTATCCTCGCTATCCATCAAAATGCCCCTCTTAGATCTGACATGCCACCTGCCCTTTCCATCCCTGAGCCGCTCCCCAGGCAAGGATAGTTCCTCCCTAGTGCCAGCAAGACCCACTCCACGGTTGCAGCATCTGTATTCCCGTAAGCCCAGGACAGGCCCCAGCACAGAACAGAGCTTGGCCTTCTGTTCCCAGGACTCAGTGGGGACATAATAGTTCCTCAGTGGGGTCCAGCACTCAGAGTCAGCCTCCAAGGCTGGGCCAGAGCGGAACATGGAAGCAGCAGGGTTATTCTTTTTTTTTTTTTTTTAATAATTTTATTTTATTTTATTTTTTCCCCCAAAGCCCCAGTAGATAGTTATATGTCATAGCTGCACATCCTTCTAGTTGCTGTACGTGGGACGCGGCCTCAGCATGGCCGGAGAAGCAGTGCGTCGGTGCGCGCCCGGGATCCGAACCCGGGCCGTCAGCAGTGGAGCACGTGCACTTAACCGCTAAGCCACGGGGCCGGCCCTAGCAGGGTTATTCTTGATACTTCAATGAGAGGAAATGTGTCAGAACTGTGTGTGTTGTCAGTGGCACGTTACAAT
The DNA here is from genome assembly GCF_020826845.1 of Diceros bicornis minor. Classification (NCBI taxonomy): domain Eukaryota; kingdom Metazoa; phylum Chordata; class Mammalia; order Perissodactyla; family Rhinocerotidae; genus Diceros; species Diceros bicornis. The sequence goes on from NC_080781.1 coordinate 65,320,427, forward strand.
GACAATGGGACAAAGAGGTAGGTTTTCAAAGATTTTACTAAAAAACAAAATAGATCCATAATCCTAAAAACAACACCGGTGGACTTCTCCCCACCTCCCAGTCTGCTGACCAGGCCCCCTCCCCCAAGGCTGTCCCTGGATGGTAGTGAGGCCCAAACCCTGCCTCTCAGATCCCCCTGCCCCACAAACTGGTGACCAAAGCTCCATGCTTTCCTCCGGCTTCTGTCTACCTCCTTTAAGAAAATAAAAATCCCCCCTCCCCAACTCACTTAAAAATAATTTTCATAGATTAAAAACGGCATTTGTATGTTTTTTAAAAATAAACACTTTAAATGTTGGCAATCTCCCTCTTCCCCTAGGCCTAGCTGAGGCCTCTGGGGTGCCTGCCTGCCTCACCCCAGGAGGCCAGCTGCCACTTGGTGCCCCTTGGAAATTTTCAGGAAGTAATTTCTTCCAAATTTCCCCTGCAGTCACAAATTCCACACACTGCTCGCATAAACACGCTGTCTTCATTACAGGCACTGCTCCTCGGCTCTGGAAACCTGATCTCTTTTTGTCAACTAGACCACATGCTTCAGATTCCCTGCAAACAGGAGAGAAAACAAAATTCAAATTCAGGTAACATATGTGAATTATACTTCAAGAAAGCTGTTAAAAAAAAAGCACTTGCAGGGCCGGCCTGGTGGCGCAAGTGGTTAGGTGCGCGTGCTCTGCTGTGGTGGCCTGGATCCCGGGCGTGCACCGAGGCACCACTTGTCGAGCCATGCTGTGGTGGTGTCCCATATAAAGTGGAGGAAGATGGGCGTGGATTTAGCCCAAGGCCAGTCTTCCTCAGCAAAAAAAAAAAAGAAAGAAAGAAAGAGGAGGATTGGCAGATGTTAGCTCAGGGCTGATCTTCCTCACACACACACACAAAAAGCACTTTGCATTTTGGGGCTTGTTGTCTTGCTGCTCTTGGGAACCCTGAGACCCCAACATATGAACAAGCCCAGGCCAGCCTGCTGGATGGTGAGAAAACATGTCCCCGTTACCCCAGCAACCACCAGTCACTCACCAGGCATGCGAGTGGGGCCTTTGACAGCCAGCTGACTGCAGTGCTGGGTGAACCAGCCAAAACCAGCAGAAGAACTGCCCAGCTGAGCCTAGCCCAACTGCCGATCCACCAGTCATGAGTTAAACAAATGGTTGTTTTAAGTCACAAACACACACACACACTCTCACACACACAAATTCAGGCAACACTTTTCAGAGTTCACACTTCACTAACTGCATTAAATCTTCCCCCACCCTCAACCTTTCTTTCCCCATTAGCAGGGTACCGCCTTCCTAAGCATTTTCTCTTGTGAGTACCTACCTGTGAAATATGAATTGAGGGCTTTCCCCTGCCCTCAGGCCTAAGAGTCTTTGAGGGAAAAGCAGTCACTTGAACTACAGCAGTGGGCTCTAGGAATGAAAGTTTGCTCACTTGGTCCCTCCGCAGCCTTCTCCTGCCCCACTTCCCCAAGCAGAAACACTGGGCTCCAAACCCTACTGACTACCTCCCCCTTGAAACAGGAAGAATGCTTCATGAGGCAGGGACCTGAGCTGTCTTACTTTTGGTTGATCTCCAAAGACTAGCACAGTGCCTCACACACAGTAGGTGCTCAATAAATGGCTGAATGGATGAATGGAGAAAGGAAAGAAGGAAAGAAAAAACAAATCAGCACCCACTTGCCTATCTAGTTTTATTTTTAATTTTTAAATTAACATACAATAAACTCGACTTTTTTTGTATGTGCAGTTCTATGCTTTTTAACACATGTATAGATTTCTGACACAGAACAGTCCCATTACCCTCCCAAATCCCCTGTGCTATCCTTTTGCAGTCACATCCTCCCCTCCCCCTCTTACCACCTGGCAACCACCGACCTCCATCACTATAAGTGTTGCCTTTTTGAGAATGTCATATAAATGGAATCAAACAGTATATAACCTTTTAAGACTGGCTTCTTTCATACAGCATAATGCCTTTGAGTTACATGCAAATTTTAGCTGTATCAATAGTTCATTCCTTGTTTTTTTTCCTGAGGAAGATTCGTCCTGAGCTAACATCCGTGCCAATCTCCCTCTATTTTGTACGTGGGTCACCACCACAGCATGGCCACCACCGAGTGGTGTAAATCCGCGCCTGGGAACTGAACCCGGGCCGCCGAAGCGGAGCGTGCCGAACTTAACCACTAGGCCACAGGGCCGGCCGGCCATGGTTACTTAGCTTTTTAATTTTAAAATTATTATAGATTTATAGAAAGTTGCAAAAAAACAAAAACAAAAACAAAACAAGAAGTACTGAGAAATATCCTTAACAAGTTTCTCCAAGTGGCATCATCTTACATAATTATTGTTCAATACCAAAACCACAAAATCGACATTGGTACAATTCACAGACCATCTTCAGATTTCACCAGTTTTACATGCATTCATTTGTGTGTGTAAGTGTATTGTTCTATGCAATTTTATCACGTGTAGATTCATGTAACCCCCACCATAAGAAGATACAGAACTATTCCATCACCACCCCTCATGCTACCTTGTTACAGTAACTCTCCTCCCCATCCCTAAGCCCTGACAACCATTAATCTGGTCTCCAGCACCACAATTTTGTCATTTTGAGAATGTGATATAAATGGACTCATACAGTATATAACTTCTTGAGATTGAGTTTTTTCACTCCATACTGCCCTAAGATCCATCCAAGTTGTAGCGTGCATTAAGTTTTTTCCTGTTTATTGCAGAGTAGTGTTCCTTGGTATGGACATAGCACAGTTTGTTTAACCATTCACCTGTTGAAGGACATCTGGGTTGCTGCCAGTTTTTGGCTATTACACATAAAGCTGCTATGAACATTCATGTACAAGTTTTTATGTGCACATAGTTTTCATTTCTCTGGGATAAATGTCCGAGATCGCAATTGCTGGGTCATATGGTAGTTGCATGTTTAGTTTTAGATGAAACTGCCAAACTGTTTTCCAGAGTGGCCATACCATTTTGTATTCCCACCAGCAATGCATGAGGGATCCAGTTTCTCAGCATTCTTATCAGCATTTGATGGTGTCACTAGCTTTTTATTTTGGCCATTCTAATGAGTGTGTAGGGATCCCTCCTTGTGGTCTCAATTTGCATTTTCCTAATGGCTAATGATGTTGAACATCTTTTCATGTGCTTATTTGCTGTCTGTATATCCTCTTCATGTCTTTTGCTAATTAGATTTCTTTTTACTGTTGAGTTCGGAGAGTTCTTTATATATTCTAGATACAAATCTGTTGTTGGATATATGATTTGCAAATATTTTATCTCAGTATGTAACTTGTCTTTTCATTCTCTTAACTCTTGCAAAGCAAAAGTTAATTTTTTGGATCATGCTTTTGGTGTTTTAAGCCCCTAAGCTCACAATCTCTGGATAATCTTTGATTCTTCATCTCTTAGTTCAAGTCCCTTCCACATCTTATGAGTTGCCAATCCTGACCTCAAGACGTCTTTCAAATCTGTCCTTTCCTTTCTGTTCCACTGCCTCCACCTTAGTCACATCTCCTCTCATCACTCAGGTCACTGCAATAGCCTCTTAACTGGTGCTTCCACTTCTGGAGCTGTCCCCCACACAATTGCTAGCTGTGATCACACGCCTCCCCTGCTCCAAAAAAAACTTGAGCAGCTCCTGACTACCTATGAATGAAGTCCGGCACCTTAGCTTAAACATGCCCATCCACACTTTGCTATCTCCAGGCGGGCCTTTGCTAGTGTTGTCATCTCTGCTGAGGAAAACCAACAGGGGATCCTGGTGTGAAGCTAGAGTCTTTCCATCTGTAAGTATAGCCTGAGCTTAATGAATGAGTCAATGAATGGGCGAACAAAATCCCATGTCCAAGTGTTCCCACGACACACGTTCACAGAAAGGAAAGGTGGGTACTGTATTCTCTGCTGCTCTGTCTCACTCTCCAGTTACATTTGGAGGCAATTAAGAAAAACAACAGAAATAATTCCCACCAAAAGTTGGTGATGAGCAATGTTGAGTTTGGGTAACAATAAAAATGTAAGCTTAAATAATGCCCATTGTTTGCCCCTCACATCTAACTTTTTTAGCAGTGGGCGGCAGCCTGAGAAAATTCTAAAGGCCAGCATGGTCTGGGGCCTGGGAGACAGAGTACAGACCAGAGGGGGCAAACTCAAATGCCTATAAAGGCCAAGAATGTATTGTATGTGAGTCAAGCAGACTGGGGGTTGGGGGTGGGGGGTAGGAGAGGCAAGACATATGGAGCCCTCTTGATTCTTTTTTCTTTTCCTACTTTGAATCATGACATGAGTATAAGAAATAGTTTCCTTTTTTCTTAACTCTATTACAAAAGAAAACAAAACCAAAACACTGTGATATGATAAATGGCAAGTCACACTTGGCCTCGAGTAGAAGGTACAACAGGGAATGGTGAACAAACAGGAAGGTACATGCTCACAAACGTGTCAGCGGCTACTCAGCTCCAGCCATTCACTACTGTACGGGAATGCGGGCCTGGTGTGACTAGATCTTTCCATTTTCCAAGAGAAGTCAGAAATTCACATTTTTATACAAAGTTTCCACACTGTTAAACACAGACAACTGATTTAAATTTTTAAAAAATATTGTGTGGGACATTGATATGTGAGGCTAAACAAAACAATTTTGGAGGCAAGATGTGGCTCACGGGTTCCCAGTTTGTGATCTCTGCGTTATCTCTGAGACAGTTCTAACTTACACCTCATGGCACCCCATTTCACTCTCAAAATCCTGGTTTGGACAACAAATTATATCATCACCCTACCTCTAATGTACAAGGAGGACTGAATTGGGACTCAGGAGGCCTGGGTTCTATTGATTCACTGACTGACTCATCTGTTCATCCACTTATTCAATAAACATTTATGGAGTGTCTGTTCTTTGCCAGGTACTAGGTGCTGGTGAGCACTCTCTTTAGTCTTTCTTTTTTTCATCAATAGATTTTATTTTAGAGCAATTTTAGGTTTAAAGAAAAACTGAGCAGAAAGTACAGAGAGCTCTCGTACCCCCCAACCCCCCACTTCCACCTCAGCAGGCAGTTTCCCCTATTATTAATATCTTGCATTGGTGTGGTACATTTGTTACAGCTGATGCACGAATACTGATACTTTATTATTAAGTAAAGTCCATAGTTTACATGAGGGTTCACTCTTGGTGCTGCACATTCTATGGGTTTTGACAAGTGTATAGTGTTATGTGTCCACCATTACAGTATCATACAGAATAGTTTCACTGCCTTAAAAATCCTGTGCTCCACCTATTCATCCCTCCCTTCCTTCCCCGAAAGCCCTGGCAACCACTGATCCTTTCACTGTCTCAATAGTTTTGCCTTTTCCAGAATGTCATATGGTTGGAATCATACAGTATGGAGCCTTTTCAGACTGGCTTACTTACTTAGCAATACCCATTCAAGTTTCCTCCACATCTTTTTGGAGCTTGATAGCTCATTTCTTTTTAGCACTTAAAAATATTCCACTGTCTGGATGTACCATAGTTTATTTATCCATTCACCCACTGAAGGACATCTTGGTTGCTTCTAAATTTTGGCAATTATGAACAAAGCTGCTATAAACATTCATGTGTACGCTTTTGTATGGACATGAGTTTTCAACTTATTTGAGTAAATAGCAAGGAGCACAATTGCTGGATCGTATGTTAAAACTATGTTTAGCTTTGGAAGAAACTGCCAAACTGTCTTCCAAAGTGGCTGTACCATTTTGCATTCCCTCCAGCAATGAACAAGAGTTCCTGTTGCTCCATATCCTGACTAACTTTTGGTGTTGTCAGTGTTTTGGTTTTAGCTATTCTAATAGGTATGCAGTGGTAACTCATTGTTTTAATTGGCAATTCCTTAGTGACATGACAGTGAGTATATTTTCATACACTTACTTGCCATCTGTATATCTTCTTTGGTAAGGTGTCTGTTAAGGTCTTTGGCCCGTTTTTTAATTGGCTTGTTTGTTTTCTTATCGTTGAGTTTTAAGAGTTTTTTGTATATTTTGGATATCAGTCCTTTATTGGATATGTGTTTTGCAAATATTTTTCCCAGTCTGTGGCTTGTCTTTTTATTCTTGTAATCTTTAGTCTTTCTAATGTAGAGCAGCATTGTCCAGTAGAACTTTCTGGGATGATGGAGATGTTCTATATCTATGTTACCCAATAGGGTAGGCACTAATTACATGTGGCTATTGAGTACTTGAAATGCGCCTAGGGTAAGTGAGGAACTGAATTTTAAATTTTATTTAATTTTAATTAACTTAAATGTAAATGGCCACATGTGGCTAGCGGTGACTGTCCTGGACAGTGCAGATATAGAACAGTTCCCTTGTGCTTTTTTTTCCTTCATGACATTGACTAGGGGTCATCCGAATTTCCTCCTTCATTTACAACCTCCCTTTCAATCCATTAGTAAGTCTTATCAATTCTACTCCCACAATATATTCCAAATCCACCCACTGCCCTCCATCCATCATTGCTATAACTTTACTGCAAACCACTGTCACCCCTTGCATGGATGACGCTAATAGCCTCAAAATTGGTCTCCTTGCTTCCATCCTCGTCCCCTACAACCTATTCTCTATATAATAGCCAGAGTATTTTGTTAAAACTTAGGTCAGACCACATCACTCCTATGCTCAAAACCCTCTATGTCTTCCAGTCACACCTAGAATAAAATACAAACTACTTAGCTACGAAGCCCTGCAGGGTCTGGCCCTTGTCTCCTGTCTCCTAACACTACCCTCCTTGTTCACTCTGTTTTAGCCACATGGGGCTTCTTTGTTTTGCTGGAACACACAAGTCATTTTTCCCTCTTCGGGCTTCCACCTTCTTCGTACTTGCTATTACTTCCACCTGGAATGCTCTGTCCCTGGATATTCCCATGACTCTTCTCATCATTAAGGTCTCAATTCAAAAGTCACCTCTGAGAGGGCTTATGACCACCCAATCTAAGTGGCCACCCCCCAGTCACTCATTTTCCACCACACCCTCCTGTTTTATTTTCCTCCGTGCACTGAGCACACTGAGAACATCGTGTGTGTCTATTTGTTTGTTGTCCATCTCCCCTCACAAGCTCTGTGAGGCAGGGACCTGGTCTGTCTTGGTCATCACTCTATTGTTAGCACTCTCCACAAGGCCTGGCACATAATAGGTCCTCAATAAATATTCATGGGAGGCATGAACATCTGTGGAACTACAGGGCAGCTGATAAAGCATTTTCCCATTCAGTTCACAGAGGCTTAGAGCACGGTCATTGATCTTAAGGCCCTTATAGACGTGGTTGAGGTGCCAACATACACTTACAAAAGGTGCATCCCTGCCACCAGGCTAGGTGGCAAATGAGTTCTGAAGACAGCATCATAGCAGTTTGGAGGAATGCTGGGGTTGACCCCAGAACGCTTGGAGGCTGAGAGGCACCACAGAGGAACAGAAAAGTGAATTTAGGACTGTTGAAAATGGTTTCCAAAATTTCCATCATATGAGTACTCTTTTAAGGAATGTTGTCATATCTACTTAACATCTGTATTAATAGTAACAATACTTTTTTTTATATCAAATCACTTTATGTCTTTGTGTCACTTCAAATTGTCTCTCATACATAGGTACATGAAGCACATTTTGGGAAAAGTCATAGTAGGGATTGCTCTTGGGCAGCTGGTGTCCGGGCTGCTCTGCTGCCACCAGCCTCTGGTATCTGAGAATCTTGGATGTTGCACACTCTCTCTCCCACCATCCAGCTCCCTCAGCCCAATCTGGTCCGCGTCTCTGTCCATTCATTTCACAAGCCTTTCCTGAAGTTGACAATGGGGTAGGCCCTGTGCTGGGTGCTGGGATCACAGAGGAGAACAAGACACAGTTCTTGCCTTCAAGGATCTCTCAATCTGATGAGGAAGGCATATATGGAGACAAACACATCACAGTTCATAGCAACAAGGCAATAAATACCAGTCTGTACAGACTGCTGAGAGCATACAAAGAGAGGGCATGGAAGGCTTCACAGGAGGTGGCATCTTGAAGGGCAAAGGGGGAGAGAATGTTCCAGGCAGCCGGAACAGAGTAGGATGTATAACGTCAACTGCAAAGTTTTTGTGGCCAGAGTACAGGATGAGGGTCAGAGAGGTGGGGCAAAGAGGCTGGAGGGATGGCCAGAGGCCAGATCATCAAGGGCCTAAAACCACGGTCTTATCCTAGAGGCTATAGGAGCCTCTGAATGACTTTAAGATGGGGAGGAGGCCCATCTAGTGTGATTTAAGGCTAGAGTAAGTTTCCCAGGTGCTGCCCCATCAAGACCAGGCTTGAGGGTCTTTCTACCTGGGAACAATGGCAGAACAAAGAATTTCTATGAAGCCTTGGACATGTGCTGATATGGATGGCTGATTTAACTTTTAGCTCTTAATTGTCAACTGTATTGCTTACCTTGGAATGTAGATCCCTCCTGTCATCAGGAAGCCTTTCAATGACAATTAAGTATAACCACCAATTACCACTTATCTGCCTCTGACCTGAATTAGAACCTGAGGCTGTGGTTTAATCCCACCAGGCTTCTGCATTTACAGGATATCAGCATTTAAAGGCTGTTACCCTGATGGTTAGGGTGCTCTGGTCTTAGTTTGCAAGAGACTACTGCAGTCTCAAATGGAATCGAAGCAATTTCTAAAATAGCCTATGATTCATTTTTTCTCCCCTCCTGTGCCTAAATCTGCTGGCTCCATGTGGAGGGATAGGCACAAGTAACTGTAGAGGTGACATCACAGGAGTGGGCTGCTTGCCTGCCAGCCAGCCAGCCAGTCTGCGGAGCTCGGCCTGGAGTGGTCTATCCGCTGGGCTGGGCCACGTCTCCCAGCCGTTTTGGAGTCACCAGGTTCTTTGGTCCATACGATTTCTCCACATTTCTTTTTCAGACAAAAATTCTGGGCTGGGAAATCCAGGATAATGGGAATAGCAGCAGTAGGAAGAATAATACAGCCTTACATCTGTATAATGCTTTAGAGTTGTGAAAGCCATTTCCTCCATTTTGCTCCACCCAAACACTAGTGGGAAATGGAAGCTGGGATTTTAGGCCTGACCTGGAGACAAACTCTTGCTCTCTTGCACAAAGGAGCTAAATGCTAACATTCCCTATTCACCTCAAGGTACATCATGATTAGGCCTTGGATGCCACCAGAAGGTCAGAGAGACTCCTTTCAGCTTCTATGTGCTTCCTGGAAGATAAATTCTCCAATTACCTGGCAGGCACAATCTATTAACCATGCCATCCTGATTGAGCCAGCAAGTGGTGCCCGTCTCAGCACTGCCAACTCCTCCTGCACACCCTGGTTTGTAGTCCCAATGGCCCCAAAGACCTCTACTAGAGCCAAAGGCATGGCCTCTAACTGTGGAGCCCTGAAGGTAGGGTGTGTCATGAACATCTGGAAGTGTCAACAGCTGCCAGAGTAGCTCAAGGGCCTGTGAAAGGAAAAACCGCAATTGGAGTCCCATCACTGCGGATGCTGAAGTGAAGGGCCACGGAGCCCAGCAGTGAACAGCTGAGGAGCGGGGTGGAGGGATTCTTTCCTTGGAAGAGCCATAAAAATAGTTCTGCAGTGGTCTCATTTTGCTCTGTGATCTTCCAGCACCTGGTCCCAGCATAGCTCGATGTCCCCAGTGCGCTACTGCTACACTCAGCATGAGGAGTCTCCCAGCCTCGCTCCCCTCCCCTGATCCTCCCCAGCATCATGACCACTAGGCTGGAAGCCAAAGGGGTAGCATACTCTTGCTTGGCCCTCTTGGTTTTAGATTAGATTTCAGTGTCACTTGTGTGTGTGCATGTGTGTGGCAGGGGTGGGGGATGATGATAGAAGCAGTGAGCCACAGATGCTCAGCAGTATTGCAAGAGGGGCAGGTGCTCCTTCTGTTGCTGCTGCCGTAGCTGCCACTGCCACCACCACATGAATTCAGAATGACCCAGTGTGAGACCATAGGTGCTGGTCAGTGCCATGAAAACATCATCTTTGTAAACCAAGACGCTGCACTCAGGCAATTCTATGTGTTGGAAACCTTGGCGGGGTATAAAAGCGACCCTTTTGAAAGTTGAATCTGTAAACCTATATGTGGAAAGTGACTGGCAGAAGAGAACTTCATCACCTCCAAAGCAGAGAGGCCTCCCAGCACTTGTTTTCCAGTTCACGGGGGATATGTGTGCCTAAGAAAATAGATTAAGGATCACTGCCTCAGCCTGTGTTAGAGATGTGAATAAAAATCTCGGCTTGGGACTGCCTCCTCTCTGGTTGACTGATTTTTCAATTGATTTGTATTTATTAGCTAATGAAATTAAAGTTGTAAAAATGATAACAGAAACACAATAAATCTCTCCCACAACTGGCTGTTTCTATGTCACTATGGTGCATTCCTCACTTTGATTACTTCAAAGTCTATTATTTTGTTCTCAATTATTCTGTTTTTCTGGCACTGGAGAAAATCAATTTGTTTTATTTTCTCTTATTCATGCACTCAATTATGCTCTTCGGGCACATTTAATCACTTTGATGTTTTCATTTTATGGCCCGTCTCTAGGCACTTCAGCTGCATTGCTGCCAACGGGCAAGCAGGGCTAATTTGCATGTCACAATAGACTTGAAATTCTAACTCAATTTAGAAATCTTTATGAAATCTCCCTCCAAAATATGCTTGGAACTGCAAGGAGGCAGAAGGATGTAGGTAAACCAGGAGCCTATAAAGAAGCTTTCCTTTCTCAAAACACTGAGAGCCCTTTGGTGGCCTGACTATGGCTTGGGGATGTCCCTGTCCAGGTACAGCAAAGGAGTCCATGGGATGGGATGTCTGCAGATCTTCCTCTGGAATTTTGTGGTGAGAATCCTGCAAAGGCTGCCCCTCGGTGGCAAGGCCAGGGAGGCTGGACCTGCTTACTCTGGCATAAAACACCCCTCAGCACTGCTGGATTTGGCGGCTGTGCTAAAGACAGCACCTGAATCTCAGTTGGTTAAAGGGCCTCTGGGTCGACTGACAGAATTGTCAACAGTTAGGCATTCCAGAACCCTGAGTGGTTTACCTTATTTTTTCTAATAAGTTCCAACCTCCCTTTTGGCCCTTGATTATTTTAGAGCTCAAGGCTGGAGGGGAATAAGCGATATAATTGCTTTAGGCATGTAGTACTTTGGGCAAACAGAAAAAAAAATGCTTAATTAAACACATTAGAGGCCTCCAACTGTTCTTCAAAAGTTCTTGGTTTGTTGTATGCAACAACCAGCAGCTCCACCAGGCAGAAGGAAAATTCCGTACTTCCTCTTCTAAACTGTGGGTATGATATTCAGTTTCTCACGTGGAATCCCAGCTCCCTCACTTGTTTGCTGTGTGATCTTTTATTTTTTCGTTTATTGCGGTAACACTGGTTTATAACATTGTATAAATTTCAGGTGTACATCATTATACTTCTATTTCCGCATGGATTACATCATGTTCTCATGTTCACCACCCAAATACTAATTACAATCCATCACAACATACATGTGCCTAATCATCCCTTTCGCCCTCCTCCCTCCCCCCTTCCCCTCTGGTAACCACCAGTCCAATCTCTGTCTCTATGTGTTTGTTGTTGTCATTATCTATTACTTAAAGAGTGACATCATACGGTATATGACCTTCTCCCTCTGACTTATTTCACTTTGCATAATACCCTCAATGACCATCCATGTTGTCACAAATGGCTGGATTTCATCATTTCTTATGGCTGAGTAGTATTCCTTTGTGTATGTATACCACATCTTCTTTATCCATTCATCCCTTGATGGGCACTTAGGTTGCTTCCAAGTCTTGGCTATTGTGAATAATGCTGCAATGAACACAGGGGTGCATGCATCTTTATACATTGGTATTTCCACATTCTTTGCATAAATACCCAGCAGTGGAATAGCTGGATCGTATGGTAGTTCTATCCTTAATTTTTTGAGGAATCTCCATACTGTTTTCCATAGTGGCTGCACCAGTTTGCACTCCCACCAGCAGTGTATGAGAGTTCCCTTCCCTCCACATCCTCTCCAACACTTGTTGTTTCCTGTCTTGTTAATTATAGCCATTCTGACAGGTGTGAGGTGATATCTCATTGTAGTTTTGATTTGCGTTTCCCTGATAGTTAATGATGTTGAACATCTTTTCATGTGCCTGTTGGCCATCTGTATATCTTCTTTGGAGAAATGTCTGTTCAGGTCTTTTGCCCATTTTTTAATTAGGTTGTTAGATTTTTTGTTGTTGAGATGCATGAGTTCTTTATATAGTTTGGAGATTAACCCCTTATCAGATGTATGGTTTGCAAATATCTTCTTCCAATTGTAAAGTTGTCTTTTCGTTTTGTTGATGGTTTCCTTTGCTGTGCAAAAGCTTTTTAGTTTGATGTAGTCCCATTTGTTTATTTTTTCTATTGTTTCTCTTGCCTAGTCATACATGGTGCTTGCTGTGTGATCTTGTACAAGCTAATCAATCTCCCTAAGCCTCAGTTCTCTCATCTGTTAAATGAGGCTAATAACATTATCTACCTCAGAGACAGATTTGCTTCCCAAACTTCAGTACTGTCTAGATTTTCACCATATTCACATACCACTTATGTGGAAACCTCTCTTACACAGACTCTTTTTTTCCTTAACTTAACCTCATGCTAAGCAATGATATCTATGAAATCAAAGAGTTTGATGTGATAGTTATAATTTTTTCTAATACACATTAAAACATATACATTAAACACCCCAAATCCATTTTTGTCTCGGGGTCTTTGATTCTGCTCTTCCCTTCTTCTAGAATGTTCTTCACCCCAATTTTTGCAAAACTCCTTCCCTTACTTCATTAAGCTCTATTTCCAAATGTCACTTCCTTAGGGAGGCCTTTACTGACCATCCTATCTAAAACAGCACCCCCACCGAATTTATCAGTAACTAACATTAAATATTTATTTATTTGCTTATTGTCTATCTTCCCCACTAGAATGTAAGCTCTATGATGGGCAAGGCCTTTACCTGTCCTATTTACATCTCTATCGCCAGTGCCTAGAATAGTGCCTGGCACATATTAACACCAAATACATGCTTGCTGAATCAATGAAACATGAAAATAAAAATTTAGCCCAGCAGTAACCAGGACCCCCTTCCACCCCACCAAGGTAGCATCAGAGAAGGCAGAGTAGGAAGCTAGGACTTTCATCCCTGCTCAATGGTAAGGAGGCCCACCCACCACTGTGTTGGAAGAGGCCACATGGGGAGCAGTAACAAGGTGCCACTCCTGTTCCTGGCCAGGGTGGTATCAGTGAAGGTCTAGTAGGGAACCTGAATTTCCATGCCTGCCCAGCAGTAATGAGGTTCCCCTCTTCCACACAGGCTGTCAATGGCAGCTGAGTGGGGAATGTAGACTTTTACCTTCACCTGGAGGTAATGGGGTGGTGTCCCCCTCCCTTGCCAGCATAGTGTCAGAGGAAGCCTACTAAAGCAGAAGATTTAAATAAGATGCAGCGTTTCATAACAGTATCTAAAGTGTTCAGGATACAATAGAAAATCACTCATACCAAGCACAGGAAACTCGCAACTTGAATAAGAAAAAGACAATCAACAGATGCCAACTAGAGATGACACAGATGTTGGAAATATCTGGCAAGGGGTTTAAAGTAGTCATCATAAAAATACTTTAATGAGAAATTGTGAAAATGCTTGAAACAAATGAAAAAATAAAGTCTCAGTAAAGAAACAGAAGAAATCAGGGAGGAAAAATAAAGAGGAAGATTGGCAACAGATGTTAGCCCAGGGCGAATCTTCCCTTGCAAAAAAAAAAAAGAAACAGAAGAAATAAAGAAAAACTAAATGGAAATTTTAGAACTGAAAAATACAGTAAGTGAAATAAAAAACTCAACAGATGGGCTCAACAGTAGAATGGAGGGGGCAGAGGAAGAGTCAGTAAACTGGAATACAGAACAATAGAAATTACCCAATTTAAACAAAAAAAAATTAGTCTGAAAAAATGAGCAGAACCTCAGGGACCACATGGGACTATGATAAAAGATCTAACATTCATGTCACCAAAGTCCCAGAGGGAGAGGAGAAAGGGGGTGGGACTGAAAAAGTATTTGAAGAAATAATGGCTAAAAATTTCTCAAATTTGGCAAAAGACATAAACCTACAGATTCAAGAAGGTGTCTGAACTCTAAACCAGATAAACCTGAAGAAATCCACACCAAGCCTCATCATCATCAAATTTCTGAAAACTAAAGAAAAAGAAAATCTGGAAAGCAGCAAAACAGAAACAAAGCCTTACCTATAAGGGAAAGATGATTCAAATGACAGTGGTTTTCTCATCAAACACCATGGAGGCCAGAAGGAGGTGGTACAACATTTTTCAGGTGCTGAAAGAAAATAACTGCCAATCCAGAATTCTGTATCAAGTGAAAATATCCTTCAGGAATGAAGGAGAAATAAAGATATTCTCAGAGGAAGGAAAACAGAATTTGTTGCCACCAGACCTACCCTAGAAGAATAGCTAAAGGAAGTTTTTTAAATGGAAAAGAAAGGATAGAAGAAGGAATATTGGAACATAGGAAGGAAGAAAGAACAATGAAAAGAGTAAAAATATGAATAGAATAGATTTTTATTCTCTGGAGTTTTCTAAATTATGTTTGATTATTGAAGCAAAAATTATAACACTGTCTGATGTAGTTCTAAATATATGTAGAGGAAATATTTAAGACAATTATAAATGGTGGAGTGGAAAGGGACTTAAAAGTAGGTAAGATTTCTACACTTCACTCAAACTGATAAAATGTTGACACCAGTAGACTGTGATATGTATAATATAATATATATCCAGAGCAACCACTAAAAAGCCTATACAAAGAGATACAATCAAAACCACTACAGATGAATCAAAAGGGAATTTGAACAAAGGTATAAGTCACCGGCAGTAAAGGAGGAAGAAGAAAACAGAGAAACAAAGAACAGAAGGAAAAAAGAGAAAACAACAAATAAAATGGCAGATTTAATCTCTACCATATCAAAATTATATTGAATGTAAATGATCTAAATACACCAATTAAAAGACAAAGATTGGCAGAGTGGCTAAAAAAATGACCCAACTATATGCTGTCTATAAGAAACTCACTTCAAATATGATGTAAGTAGGTTGCAAGTAAAAGGATAGAATAATATATGCCATGCAAATATTAATCAAAAGAAAGTAGGAGTGGCTATTATGATATCAGATAAAGTAGATTTCAGAGCAAAGAAAATTACCAGGGACAGAGAGGGATGTCACATAATCCTAAAAGGGCCAATCTACTAAGAAGTTATAGCAATCCTAAATGTGTATGCACCAAACAACAGAGCTTTAGAATACATGAAGCAAAAACTGATAGAGCTACAAGGAGAAATTGATAGATCCACAATTAGAATTGGAGACTTCAACATCCCTCTCTCAGCAATTGGTAATAGAACAACCAGACAGAAAATGAGCAAGGATATAGTACTCAATAATGTTATCAATCAATAGGATCTAATTGATGTCAATAGAACACTCCATCAAATAACAGCAAGTACTCACAGAACATACACTAAGATAGACCATATACTAGACCATAAAACAAAGCTCAACAAATTGAGAAGAATTGAAATTATACAGAGCATGTTTTCTGACCACAATGGTATCAAAGTAGAAATGAAAAAAATCTCCTGAAAAAGACATCTCCAGGCCCAGATGGTCTTACTGGAGAATTCTACTAAGAAGGAGAATTAACACCAATTCTACACTATCTCTTGCAGAAAACAGAAGAGGAGGGAACACTTCTGAACTCATTTTACAAGGCCAGTCCTTGTCCTGATACTGAAAGCAGATGATGACAGTACAAAAAATGAAACTACAGACTAATATCCCTCATGAATATAGATGCAAAATCCTCAACAAAATATTAGCAAATAGAATTCAGCAATATATATAAAAATTATACACCATGACCAAGTGGGGTTTATTCCAGGTATATAAAGGTGGTTCAATATTTGAAAATCAATCAATGTAACCTACCATACTAAAAGGCTAAAGAAAAACTACATATATATCAGTATTAGTATCAACTGATGCAGAAACAGCATTTAACAAAATTCAACACCCATTTATGAAAAAAACTCTCAGAAAACTAGGAATATGGAGAGGTACTGCCTCAATTTGATAAGGAAAATCTATAAAAACCTATAGCTAACATCATACTTAATGGTGAAAGACTGAATGTTTTCCCTCTGTTTTGGAACGAGGCAAGGATGTCTGCTCTCACCACTCTTATTTAACATAATACTGGAAGTCTAAGCCAGTGCAATGAGGCAAGAAAAGGAAACAAAAAAACATACAGATTGGAAAGAAATAAAACTGTCTCTATTTGCAGATGAATGGTGATTTATGGAGGAGATCCTAAGGAATCTACAAGAAAACACCTAGAACTAATAAACTAGTTCAGCAAGGTCACAGGATATAAGCGCAATATATAACAATTGTATTTCTATATACTAGCAATGAACACATGGAAACTAAAATGAAAAATACAATAACTCAAAAAAAGAAAAACTTAGGTATGAAACCTGTTCAGGATCTGCATGCTGAAAATTATAAAATGTTGATGAAGGAAATAAAAGAATATCTAAATAAATGGAAAGGCATACCATGTTCATGGATTAGAAGACTCAGCATAATAAAGATGTCAGTTCTCCTCAAATTGATATACAGGTTTAACACAATTCCTAACAAAATCACATCGAGATTTTTTGTAGATATAGACAAGACTATTCTAAAGCTTATATGTAAATGCAAAGAAACTAGCATAGCAAATCAATTTTGAAAAAGAAGAAAGTAAGAGGAATCACTTTCTCTGACTTTAAGGTTTATTATATAGCTACAGTAATCAAGACTGTGAGGAAGAACATATACACAGATTAATGGAGCAGAAGAGAAAACCCAGAAAGACTGAGACTGAGACAGTTGCCTTGGATGGAGGGAATGAGAATTTTGGAAAGGGAGGTGGTCATAGGGAGGACCTTTCTGCCCTTCTACTAGACAGGAGAGGCTTTACATCGTTAGTCAGGGGAGGATCTGCTTTTCAAGACAAATGGAAGCACTCTAGAGTTACTAGAGCACCTAAGAAAGGAAACAGTACCTGAGACATTTAAAATACTCACTCTTCAGTCCCTTATTTTTCCAGCTGTGTGCAGGTGCAGTGACCAGATTCCATAAACCAAAAATCTGGACATAAGGTCTGATATAAGATTATTGTCTTCTTAAAAAAAACCCAAACATGTATTACTTTTTTCTGGCTATAAAAGCAATACACATTCATGGTAGAAATGTTGAAAAATATAGAAAAAGAATAAAGAAGAAATAAAAAATTACCCATAATTCCAATCCTACCACCAAAGATAACTATTGTTAGCATTTTTGGTGTATTTCCTTCTAGTGTTTTTCTGTGCATACCCACACACACACATATATTTACACACACGTATATTTACAAAATTGAGATTATATGGTATTAAATAATTTTGTATCTTGTTTTTATCACTTAACATTGTTATCATGAGCATATTCTCACGTCATCAAATTATCTTTAAAAATTTCTTTTTAATTGACTGCAACAAATTCTTCCATGTAGATGTACTGAGATATCATATCATACCTCAAATTCAACATATGAAAACAGAACACATAAAGTATATGTTTCTATAAAACTGTTCCCACCCCCCCCCCAATGGCTCCCCATCCCGGTTGGTATCCAGGCTGGAAACCTCAGGGTCATCTTTACTTCTTCCTCTCTCCTTGATCCTCTATAAATGACCTACGTCCAAGTGCTGTTGATACTCTCTTCCTAACAGCTCTCAGCCTTCAGGAGGAATAGGAGAGGGAGTATCCTACCACCACTGCTCTAGTCCAGGCCCTTGCAGGCTCACTCTTGCAATAACACCATGATCCATCCAAATATCACTGCATCATATCATGTTCTAATTCCAGAACCTAGAATGACTCCCACTATATTGTATCCGATATGGACTACTCAGCCTGAAATTCAAGGGAACCTGCAATCTGCCCCTGGCCCCTCTCCCATCTGAGTTGCCCTTGCTTATGAGCACTTCTCCATTCCTACTTATTCAAATCCTCTCAGCCTTCTGAAAGCAGTCACCCTAAAGTCTTATTCTCCTGCTTCTTCTGCATAGCATCAGCCCTTATTATATCCTGACGTGTCTAAGGGGGTTAGTTTTGTCTCCTCACCTAGACTTCTCAGCTGTTTATCAGAAGCAGGGACCACATCTTAAACTTCTCTTATATCTCCCATGGCACCAAGCACATGGGAGGTTCCAAAAAATTGATTGACTTAGCTGGGCTTTCAAGTGGAGACACAATAATACTTCTTAAAATTAACCTGGTTGAGAATCTCACTTTGGGAGATATTGCAGGGTGGGAAGGGTTTACTAGGGGCAATTGGAAAAAGCAGACAGGGGATGATGAGTAGACTTGACTGAGCAATACTGTTAAGGAGAGGAGGGGCACCAGGCCTGGATTCAAACCCTGAGGTCACCACTTACTTGTTACATGACTACAGGCTGTTACACTAACTCTTCGGGCACCAGTTTCCTACCTCATATAGTAATTGTGAGGATTAAATGAGATCATGTATGTAAGGAATCCAGCACATGGTGTTGCATAGTAGGTTTTCAATAATGGTAGTTCCCACCTCTCAGATTTAGGTAGATATTTCAAGTCTTCATAAGTCATCTGCCAAGTGGTTTGTTAAAACCACTGCCTAAGTTACTGTAACTTTGGGGAGCAGCCTCCATTTTTATTTTAGAATTTATAAAATTTTTAGCATGATATCTTTATAACTTACCTTTTTCTGTTTAACAACAACAACAACCACCTTTCCAATTCTTACACTCTTCAGTGAAGTAAGAAAGAGAGGCTCCAAAGTCCTCCCAAGAAGCCCTAAAGCAAATGGTCAATCTGTCTTGGGACCAACCCTGCCTTTCAATTTATCCTTATGGCTTCTCAGGAAGCAAGAGAAGGTGTGGAGGTAAGCTGAGTTTCCATGGTGCAGAGTCCCACCCAGGCAGGAGCACCGCTTCAAGCTTGGGGCTCCAGCAGGCCTTGGACATGCCCAGACCTGACACCCCAATTGCTAGTCCCTAGAAGAATGTCAATCCCAGACTTCAGGCTGCCAGAGGAGGTGATGCTTGCACCCAACACCAGGGTTCTCCTGAGAATATTACCAGTAGATGTGCAAATGGTCTCAGCTTGGGGCTGTGGAGCTGTAAATAGCAGACTGGGGCTGGTGATCACAGAACACTTCAGGCAGCAGGAGCTGAGTGAGTTGGCTTCTTCCACCTTCTGTCCTCCTTTTTCACTTCTCAGCTCAGAATGGAGCTAGAAGCTTTAATCACAGCATGGTGGGGTGATAAGGGTGTGGCAGGGGTGGGGATTAAGGAGAACTAAAAGGCCTAGGTCAGGGGCCAGAATTTCAAGTATCGCCCATGGCTGTCTTCCTCCCATTTCCCAGGAAACATCGGATTTCAGGTGCTTTGGATCAGCCACACAGAAGAGCTGGGTGTGCAGTGCAGGGTGGGAAGGGTTTACTAGGGGCAATTGGAAAAAGCAGATGGAGGATGATGAATAGACTTGACAGGGCAACACTGCAAAGAGAGGAAGGGCACCGGAAAGGCCAAACAGCCTGACTCGAAAGCCCCAGTTCAGACAGACCTGGGTTTAAACGTCAACTCCACCACCTATTAGCACAGTGTGTGGCACACAGTAGGTGCTTAGTAATTACTTGCTGAATGAATGAATAAAGGTGACCTTGGCCAAGTCACTTATCCTCTCTGAGCCTCATCTGTAAAATAAATAGTAGCTATTATTCTTATTAATTCACCTGTGTGGTCTCTCCCCACACCCACATCAGTTTACTGGCCCATCTCCTCAACCCTGCACTGCAGAGGCTGCCATACTAAGCCTCCTTCATTAAGGGTCAGAAAGTGTAGATGTGCACAAGGCCTTCTCTTGCCTCTTGTGTCCTCCACCCCTCCTCCTCCTTCTCTTTACCTCCTGGCCCCATTCATTTTCTTTTCTATCCCAGACAAATTTGGGTTACAGTCTGGGAACTCAGAGCAGGTGCAGAAACCTCCAGTTACAACTCCAACACATACTCACATATGCACAACTCACCCCCACCCACAGAAGCTTGGGCCTGGGCTGCGGGTCCCCTAGGGACCTTTACTTAATTCCAATGGCATCAGTACCAGGGACTAGAAAACCTCTACCCCTGTTTCTCCATGCAGAGCTAGCCAGGCTTGGGGAGCTAGCTGCCTCTGGGGAATGATCACATCAGCACTGTTCCAGCTCTAGAAGGTTCACTTTGAGCCAACTCCCCTGGAATATGTCAACCAGAGGAAAGGCAAACAAATTTGAGGACATGAAGATGGTGCGAGGATGATTTTACAGTAGTGGTCGTGAACTAGGCTCAGTGATCCACTCTCTAAGTCACACTTCCTCGTGAACAATGACACATATCTTCAAGATTCATTGGCATGAGAAGAGCAACTTGTGGGAGCAAAACATAGCTTTTCTCTGTATAAAGCTAATAGCTTGAGTTGACTCTCCATGGTTTTATTGTTGTCTTTTTTCCCTCTTGGAAAGACTAATGGGCAGTAAAGATGGGATAAGGTAAGGTCTAAATTTGCCTGTCCCTCCAGTCATCCTGTGGCATGAGAAATGCATCTCTGTAAGGTGAAGTTCCTCAGGTTTGATCTCCAATAGGTTACAAATCCCATCTTTTGTGCTTCTAAGGGATGTGGCAAGAAAGAAAAAAACCCGCAAGCTCAAAGGCTGAATGTGCTGCCTAAACTCCCTCCCACAGACTGGAGCTTAACCCATCCACTCTCTCACTGCCACCACACCTCCCCAAATCAATTTGTGCCCCCCTACTCTGTTTTGAATTGGGGTGGGGTGGGGGATGCAGCCACAGCGAGAATTGGCCAGCTTCACGGAGGTTTTACATGCAAGAACAAATGGCAGTCTTGTAGGCAGGTTCAGGAAAATCTTTCAGAATGCAGAAAATTCAGCAGCCTTTCCACACTGACCATTGTCATGGCAACGCAGTATCTGATGGCAGCATGCGTCACCAGGCTGGAGGGGCACAAGTCTCAGTATAGCAGGTTAGCCTGGCCATTTTTAGCAACATTCGGACTTCTTTCTACCCTCGCTTCTTCTAGGGTTGGCTGAATTTCTTTTTGGTTCTGGACTTGTGTGCTCTGCTCATTTGCATGGCTAGAACACAAGACTTTGTCAATATGAAAGGAATGGCTAAATGGAAAATCTGAGCATTCCTAGTATTCTATAGCCACTCTACTTGCTGTGCACCCTCTCTGGCTCCTCCCCACCCACTGTCAGCCACTTAGTTTCTTTTCTTCTCCTCAATTCCTTCCCATACACAGCATTACCTCCCCCCACCATCCGACAACTGTGACTCATCTACCATGCCCTGCACTCTCATCATATTCTTTTTCTTGTTTCTCTATTTTCTCAGTTTAATGTACAGCATCCTAGAATCTTAGAGTTGGAAGGAACCTTAACAATAATTTAGTACAATCACCCTCTTCCAATGCAGAAGCTCCTCTACGATATGACAGCTAAGTGACTGTCTAGCCTCTACTTTTATGTCTCCAGTGACAGAGACCTCATTCCCTTCTGGGCAGCCTATTCCACTTTGGACAGCTCTAATTGTTAGAAAATTCTTCCTTCTGTTGAATGAAAATCTACCTTTTTATAATATCGACCCATGGGTCATAGCTCTGTGCCCTGTGATCACATAGACTCTGTCTACATCCTCAGCTCTGTGACAGACTCTCAGAGACATGAAGTAGAGACTACATTCCCCTGGGTCTTCTTTTTTCCAAAAGTCCCAGCTCCTCCAACCAGACCTCTTGGAGCCTGGGCTCCAGTCCTCTCCCCCTCCCGACTGCCCTTCTGGAGCACGCTCTTATTTATCTAGAGCCCTTTTAAAGTGAGATCGATACTGCATCACCCTCTCTGGAGGCTACCTTGCCCTGGTGACTCACACTGAGCTCCATGTTCACTCAAATCCCTAACTCTCTTTCAGGCAGAATGCTGCTAAGCCATGTCTTCCCATCTTGTATGCGCCCAATCGCTTTTGAGGACCCAATTCCTGGTCCATACATTTTCTTCCAGTTTAATTTCATTGTGTTACAATCAGAATATGGCTTTAATCTGTTAGGATATTTGAAAAATCTTGACTTCCATGTAACTTACATGTCCTCTAAGATTTTCTATTATTTTTTCACCAACCCTCAAACTAGTCTTTTATCTCAAGTCTTTTTAAAATTTATTCCTCTTTTGGGTTTCTTACCTAGTTCTCTTCCCTTTGAATTACTTTCCTTATGTCTTCTCTCGCTTGTCATTTCCATTTCCTCAAAAGCAAGATGTCACCACTCTCTGGAGATATGTGTCTGGGCACGTGTGCAGGAAAGCATGAGGGCATATAGGTATTTGCACATGCGTAGGTGTGAAGAAATAGCTGCAGAGGCTTGTTTAGTTTCTCTGTTTCTATTGCTTTGCCTGTGCTCTACCAGGATTTAGAGCCTGGATGGGGGGAAAATGGCAAGGGTGAAGGGAGAGGGGTAAGGGAAGTTGGTCCAGGATCAGTCCCAAAGAAAACAGGAAATGTGTCTTGGGTCTGAGAGGGGCAGGAGGAGACTAGGGTGGGAGTGCTCGTGCTAATCAGGGCTGTAGCACAATGAGAAGGACTGGAGAAGGGCCAGGAATGGAAGGATTTTAAAGGCCTTAAAGGTTGGACAAGGGAGGAGGATTTGGTTAGGAAGTGAGGACTTGTAGGATCTTAGACATTGAGAGGCCAGGGGGAGACGGCTTGAAACAATAGGGTCAGGCTGAAACAATAGGGAAGGCTGAGGGCTATAGGACACCTTAGAAGGGCAATAAGCATTGCTGTGAGAATAACCTTATGGGTGTATGACTTACAAGCTTAGAAAATTTTCTCTGGTCAAAGGAGCCTGGGATGTGGAGTCTTTGCCCATGGACTTGGCTGTTGTCATAGAGTGGGCTCTATGAGAGGATAGGGCCTTAATATAACCCTCGGCAAAGACCCCCAGGACACAGTGAGTTCCCTCAGAGTAACTCTAGCACAGAACAGGCCTCCCTTTCATGCTGGATTCTATTCCAATGAAAGAGTCAAAGGAGGAGAACTGGTGTGATCTTGGTCATTATATGAATAAACACAGGGATTTCATTCTCCAGGATGGGCAATATGATAATACCCTTGGCCTCTTAACTCTACAAATAATTAGGACCCCGCACAAATATGCACATATACATACAAATTCAGTTAAACAGGAAAATGGATGCCAAAACTACTTTAAAAAAATGGTTGATAAAGTGAGTTGAGTTGTCAAGCAGCTGCTGGGGTTGGGGGGGGGGGTCTACTGGAAAGCTGAGGGCAAGGTCCCCAAACAGCTAGTGGACATTGTGATCAAGAGGGCAATAACCTGATGACTGCCATTTTCCCTCTGTCCAAAGACCAGAATAATTGTAGGCTAGCCTTTGGAAAGGAAAGGATAGGGCAGCAGCCCCATCTCCAGTGCTCTGGGTGAGACTGAGGAACCTACTCCCAGGTCATCAGAATCCCTGACTATTCATTGTAGGCCTACATCTCTCAAGGCTCTACTGGCCCAAGGAATCACACGGAAACAGAATGTCTGCGAGCCCCTCCCCCACATTGCCAAGTCTGAATTGACTTGAACTTCCCTCATCTTAAAGAGGGTTTTACTGTTGTCCTTTTAAAAGAAAAGGGGTTCCCGGGCATACTTTAGAACTGGTTTTCCGCTGGAGGTGCCTAAAACTGAAACTTTTGTCCCCAACAGGTGACATTAGCTGGCCAAATGACAATCCCAAGTAGAGTGGCCAGTGTGGAATTCCAACTATAAGCTATCAGGCCAAAAAGAAGTTTTCCTTCCAAGCCAGTGAAACGATTAGCCATGAAAAGACAAACGGTCTCTGGGGAAGCCCCCGGGGATGGGCCACCACAAGCTGGGTGGAATGAGGAGGGCAGGACTCGAGGGGTGGTGCTCACCTTTGATGTAGTTGAGGATTTGCTGGACTCGGTGGGGCTCATTGCGGTCTGGCCGGCAGCTTGGCGTGATTTCCAGCACATAATCAGGACCATATGCTGTGAAAAACTGTAAGGAAAAGGGAAAGGCCAAAAAACAAACTAAACCACAGAAAACCTCCAAACCAAACCACATACAAACAGAACAATCAAAAGGAAGCCACCAGTACTGGCAAGGCGAGGGAGGCCCAGGTGGGCAGGGCAGGATGATGCAGCAGGAAGCCTGGTCCTGGTAGTGCCATTCCTCTTGGTCAAAACCCCCAGTGACAGTCCATTGCTAAATTCTTTAGTTTGTTCAAGGTCCTCTCTGCTCAGTGCGCAACTTTTCTCTCCAGCCCTAGCTCTTCCTGCGCCCTGTTCTCTAGCCATGCTGGTCTGCTCTGGGCTATCCCAAATCATACCACGCTTTGTCCCCCTCAGGATCTTTGCCATTGCTCTTTCCTGAGGCCTACAAAGGCCCTCCCCCAATGCCTGCTGCCTATGAAAAACCTCCTCATCCTTCCAGGTGCAGCTCAAATGTCACCTCCTTCACAAAGCTGTCCCTCATTCTCCATCAACCCTCAGAGCATTCTGTTGGTACCTCTCTTATGGCCCTTGTTCAACAAGTAGACAGTATTTGCCTGCGTATCACATGCAGGTCACTGTCTTGGCTGCTGTGGGGATAATGAAGATGGACAAGACCTCCTCTGGGGTCCTCTAGGTATTCTTGAGCACATTCTGCATTGGGTAGAGAATTTTCAACAGTGACCTGATCTCCCCACACTGCATTATCAGCAACCTGAGAGCAGGCAGCACCTGTCTTCTTTACCTCCTTGGTCCTCACAGACCATGGCAGCTGCCTGTTTTGGTTGCCTTGAATTCCCTGACCCGGGAATGTCAAACAAACTCAGTTTCTCTAGCTTTTCTTTCTCTGTAGTAGAGTTTGGTTTTAAATTCAGGGATTCAAAATAAAAGTTTTTGGATTCTATTTCTAGCTCACTAGATGACTCCTTGTGACCTTTGGTAAGTCACAATATCTGATTCAGCTTCTCTATTAGGGCCCGCTTGGGGGAAAACACTCCATGACAAAGGAAATCATTCAATTGGGATAAGTCTTTGAATGGGAAATATGCAAAGCTACTATTTCTGTTTAGTTTTTAGCAGAAATAGTATTTGTGCACACTCTCTGGAGAGAGAGCATATGGTCCTTAACATTATGTGCTTTCAATAGTGATATTGTTAGGTGGTAAGTAAGCCAGGGAAATTCAAATTTCACAGAAAAAAATGGTACAGAGGGCATGAAAAAAGGGATCTCGATATGTCATGAATTTGACGTCATTCAAAGAGCCTCTAAAACATAATCCAGGGTTATTACCATTGCCACCAAATTATCCTCATTGAGAGTCTGGAGGTACATCTGGTACCATGGGAGAGGTTGTGGAACAATCTCCAGGGATTCTAACAGCGTCTTTGTGGAATCCATGGGAGTAATTTAATGGGGAGATGGCTTTTGCACATCCATGACAGAAAACTCTACACATTTAATTAAAAGAAAAATGCCCAAGACTGTGCCAATGCTTATAATGCCTTTTTTGTGTGTGTGTGTGGACTGACCTAAAAAGGAGAGAGGGACCTAGTTCCTTCCTGCGGGAGTTATTACTCTCTGATGCCTGAAGCCTCAAGTTCTGGAGAAGGAAGAGGCCTTGAGTAAAGATTATCTTTACCAAACCCATATGTGGAACAGACAAGAGGGCTCACCTGGGGAACACATCCAGAAACTAACCCCAGCCCCCATTATGATCAAAGAAACTTGAGAGGTTTGTATTTTTAGCCAAGGAAGGCCCCTCGGTCCAAGCCCGAGGGCCTTGTGGGCTTGGCTCTGAAAGAGAAGGCTTCAAACAGGTGTGGCCCTCTCTCCTTAGGTGGCCTTTTCTGCTCCAGAGGGTGTCAAGTAGTACACTCATTTCATGGGTATGGAAAGACGGGTTTAGAGAGAGCAATACAAGAAAGGCAGCTGCGATGAAGCAGCCACTCAGGGCTGGCATCAAACCCCTGGCATCAAAGTGCCATAAAAATCAGAGCAGAGTGCCTTGCTGAGGTATAGGCGGAGAGAATGTTCTGCCTCCATCTACGAAGATAACACTGCTGATCCTGTCAGCAAGACATGTCATGAGCTATCTGTTCAGGGCTGAGTGTTTGGAACAGCACGTTCTCCATGTGAATGCCAACTGCATGGTCACCCCCACTCTCCTACTTTAGTCCCCTCTTGGACTAAGAGCACATGGTTGCAAGATGGTCAGCTGGGACAGAACTGAATGCTACGTTAACAGAACTCAGCTCGACTGGGATTGAACCTCTTGTCCTGGCTGCATTAGCACCTGGCTTTAACTAACCCATAAATAACCATTCTTTGCTGAAGCAGGCTGGCTGCAGGTAATAGCCAAGTCTAGGTTCCTAAACATCTCCCCACCTTTGCCAATCAAATATTATTCCCAGGTCCTGCTTATTGGCACTATTCTTAGGGTAGGGGACACAGATGATTTAAGAAAGTCCCTGTTTTGTGATCTAGTTCCACACGGCAGCTGGCTGGTCCTGGCCTTGGGAGGCTTTGCTTGGGGCTGAGGGAAGCGACAGGCACCGGGAAGGCAGAGGCTGTATCTAAGGCAAAAGTGGTGCCCTCTTCCCCTCGCTGGCTCTCTCGTGGCATTTCTGTTTCTGTATTATACTATGCTTTTATTTTTGCACTCATTAACCCTTTTCTACTGGACTATGAACTCTGCAAAGGCAGAAACTTCTGTTACATTCTTTTTGTATAGCCTGTAGAGGTGAACTCAGTCATCAAAGGTTCTCCTCAAACCATTATTTGAAAATTATGTTGAAAGAAATTAATTCGCAAAAGGTTTAGCTGGCTGTTCAGTTAATTCTGTGGAATAATGCAAAGAGCCAACTCATAGCATTAACGGCTTTTCTAGACTCTTGAGGCAGCATGATGAGGTGGAAAGAGCACTGGCTTTAGAGTAAGGCAGAGCTGGCTTTTCACATCAGATTTAGCTGTGTGCCTCAGGCGAGTTTCTTAATCTCTGCTTCGTCATTGCTACCAGAGGGATGATAAACGCTGATCTGGCTGGGTTGTTAGGAGCCACTGATAATATATACAAAAGGGCCCAGCACATAGTAGGACCGCAGTAAATGTGATTGCCCTCCTCCGGGGGCAAGAGGCCCTTGCCTAACTGTTGCCTCACCCATACCCTGGAGGCTGTTGGGCCTAGCACTTGGGGCTGCGATGCAGAAAGAAGAGCCTGTTCCTCCTGCCAGACAAAGCCTAGTAGCCCCAGTGTCCTCTCCATTTGCTTAAGCCATTAGCTCCGCCTAGGGCCTGTGGAGACACTGACTTCTCTCACAGTTTCCTGCCCGGCGCTCCCACCGCTTGTTACTTACTGGAGAGGTGGAGAGGAAATCTGATCACATAAGGCAAAAGAGATGTTGGGGTGGAGGGATTTGGCCAGCACTAGAAATAGCTTGAGGCCCCACCCTGAAACTGCCCTCCAGCCCTGAAGAGGAAAGGAAACGGGCAAGCAGCAATCCCATTCCCAGACAGGTGGAGCAGGGGATGAAAGAGGCCAGCCGACCTTCAAGTGAAAACCCTGGCTTTGATCTCAGCAAAGGAAGGAGGGAGGTGCCAACCCTTCTCCACCCCTTCCCCTCTTCCCCCAGCACTGCTTTTGCTTTCTGGGTTTCAGTTGATACATTTTTTAGGGGAACAAGGTAGGAAGGGGGCAAATGGAAAGTATGAGGTGGGACTGAGGGATGGGAGTTGAGGGTAATGGCTACTTTAGGGAAGGCGGTCCCTTCTCGACCTGGGAGTCAACGAAGAAAGAAAGGAAAATAGCTCAGCTCTCCTTCAGTTCAGCCCCACTCAACGCACCTTTCTTGCTCACTACTTTCCAGCTCCTGCTCATGCAATGCAAACAGCGTCCACTTAGATATTTGGTCAAAAAGATATTCAGAAGAGGCCTTAGGGTTGCTGTTACTCCTTCATAATCCTATTTGGTCATAGGAAACCGAGACACAAACCTGGAGCAGCCAATCCTTTTATCCTTCCTTCAACATTTATAAGTGCCTACTATGTGCCTGACTAAGTTAGTCACTGGGGTACAAAGACAGTAAGACATATTTAGTAGGAGGGGTTATCATAGAACAGAGCGATGTGAGGTATAATAATAATACTAAAGATAAAAGTAATAGCAGTCAACATTTATTAAAGGCTTATGATGTGTCAGGCACCTAAAGTGTCTCGGCACTTTTTATCCATTGACTAACTTAATTCTCACAACCAACTCATACGGAGGGACTATAATTATTTCCATTTTAAGATGAGGATCTGAAGCACAGAACAGTCAGATAACTTGACAGAGGTCACACAGCTAGCATGTGTGGAGCTGAGATTTGAACCCAGGTCATTCTGGAGATCAGCACTACCTATAGGAGACTCTAAACTACCCCAGAGGTAGTGATTGTGTAGGGGAGTCTGCAAAGGAGCTATGGTGGGTGGGAGGGAGGCATTCTCAAGAGAGCCTGGGCAAAGGCAGGGAGTGTGGAATAGAGCAGCACATTTTAGGCACCAAAATTAATTTGATACGGCTTGAGGGTAGGGCATAAGGAGAATCAGGACACGAGATCGGGGAGGCAGGCATGAACCTCACGGTAGGAGCTACCTGCTCCCCACACTAAGACATTTGGCCTTATCCTAGACTAGAAGGTCCATGAGGGCAGAACACTGTTGTGCTCCCTGCTGTACTGCCAGTTCCCAAAACAGTGCTTGCACCTGGTAAGTGATAAATAACTATGTGCGGGATAAGTGAATGGAAACCTGGGGGAGCTTGTAAATGAGGGAATCAACAGGTCAGGTGTGCACTTCAGAGGACTCACTGGTTACAGTGTGGAGAATAGAATGGCATTTGAGGGAAGGAATGTAAGTAGGGAGACCAGTGAGAAGGCTGATGCTATAGCCATGATGATGGTAACAGGGCCTGAACTAGAACAGTTGTGGGAGGAATGGAGAGACTGGAAAACTTAGAAGATAGCATCAATAGGACTAAACAACGAATTGGATGTGGGAAGTAAGGAAGAAGAGAGTTAAGGATTTCTGACTGTGCAGGAGGTGCATTAATGGGATGAGGAACACAGGCGGAGGACAAGGGTTCATGGTAGGGTGTACGTGTGTGTGTGGGTTCAGTGGGGAGCATGTTGAGGGTCAGGATCCTGACGATATAGTGGTCTGGAATTTAGGAGAGAGGCTGGCCCTAAGATACAAAATATGTGTTATAGATTTGGGAGTTATCAATGACATAAAGGAATTGGATGAGAATTGCCAAGGAATTGCCTTGGCTGGCAGAGAAGGCTTACTACAGAGTGAGAAGAAAAGAGGGGCAAGGAAAGAATCATGGGGAATAGCCAACATTTCAGAGATGGACAGAGTGAGTGGAAACAGTTCTGGAGATGGTTTGAGATATTGCAGAGAGGTTAAATAAAAGGAGGGAGGTCTTCCGATTGTCCAGGGGAAGGAGACTTTTGCTGTAGCAAAGCCAGCGGAACATGTGGACAAGGCCTGACCGGAGTGGGCTGAAGAGTTGGATGGGAGGAAGTGGAAATGAGAATGATGGTAAGAATACACTCTTTTTTTAAGGAGTTTGATACAGGGGTAGGGCTGGGGTAGGGTGGGTGTTTTAAGATGAGAGGGTCTTAAGTATATTTATAGGCTGAGGGGAAGAGCTCATAGGATGGGAGTCAGAGGCAGCCTATAGGGATTTAGAGTTAGTTATGTCTGTCCTTCTGGCCCCTTAGCCAGAGCTCCACAAGGGAAGAATACTGTTTTATTCATATTTATATTATTTACAGCTCCTAGCATAGGGCTTGGAAAATAATAGGTGCTCAATTTATGTTTGTTGAATGAATGAAAGAAAATGTGTTTGGGATTCTGAGGACGTTCACATCCAGTAGGGAGAGTTAGGGTCTTGAAGGACGGGGTGATTGCAAACAGGCAGGGATGGGGTGGGGTGGGGAGTAGTCAGTGGAGGCAAGAGAAGGCAGGACAAGTCTGGGGACCAGCAAGTACTGTAAGTAGGCTAAAGCTGGAAAAGGAAAGCACAGGAAGCCTTGAATCCCAGGTTGAGGAGACAGGACTTGATGTGACAGGCACTGGGGCAGCGTCAGGACTGGAGATGTGCCTTAGGAAACCTGGGAGCAGCATACAAAGGCTGGGTGACCAGTGTGGAGGCTACTGCAATAGTTCAAGGGGGAGATAACAAGGGCTTGAACAAGGGTGATTGCTGTGGGGATGGAGAGAATGGGAAAGAGACATCGAAGGTAGGCTCACTAGGACTTTGGTAATTGGTTGGCTGTGGAGGAAAAGAGAGACGAGAGAAGTCAAAGTGAACTCCCAGATTTTGAGTCTGGGTAATGGGGAGAATCGCAGTGCCACTGACAGAGCTGGGGTAAACTAGCAGGAAGAGCTAGTCTGGCTAAGAGAAGGTGATGGGCTTGGGTTTAGTTGGGTTTGAGATGACAGTAGGGCATCTGGGTCACCATGTTTAGCAGGCAGCTGGAGATGTGATGATGGTGTGTGGAAGTGAGGTCATGGCCAAGGACTAAGGTAGTAGAAGGATAAACAGATCCAGTGAATAGGCACAAAAAGAGCAACCAGAGAGGAAGAAAGAGAACAGTAAAGTGAAATCTCATGGAGCCTTAGGGATGAGATTCAGCAGGAGGAAAATGCTTCAAGGGATACATTTACCACACTGGCAATATGCTGCTGTGGCTAAACTAGCTTCTTTCTCTCCTAGTTCGTAGGGGGTACAATGAGACTGCCCTTTTTATAATACTCCAAGTAGCTCTCAAATTTTTTATTGTTAACTCAAAGTTTACCTTTTCCTAAAAATTCGACTAGATTCTATCAGGGTAAGTCCAAGGTCAGTGCCAATTCCTCTTACAGCCCCTGGAGGCTTTGCTCTGTCTTCAGCTGGGGAGGCTGTGCTAGTGACTGAGATGTGGGCCCTAGCAGGAAGAGCATTTCTTGTCCTGAATCACTCTGTGAACAGAACTCATCACAACCAGAGGAACATAGCACCAGCGCTTTGAACCATAACATGGTCTTATACGATGCTTTCCTTTATCACCAATTACTCCATCAAAAAACCTGGGCCCAATCATGATGGAAACAAAAAAGCCCTCTTTTTCCAAGAAAACATTTCTGTTTACAGGAAATTCAGTTATTATATATATCATTTATTGTACATTTTAAGGACATAAAATTGCAGTGGTATTATCGGGAGTAAATTTTATTGCCGTGGCTTTACAACACAAACATACATAGATAATAATAATCCCATTAGTTGTTGGACTGAACTGGCAGGCAGCAGCACAACAGAGGCGATTGCTTGTAGGCAGGGGAATGGGGAATGAGGAGTGTCCAGAGCATGACCAAGAGGCCAGGGAGATATGGGCTATTGGAGATAAGACGTTATATGTGGAGATGGACATGAGGATGGAGACCTGGTGTCCTGTCTAGACTACATCTGTATCCCACCTGCGGGACTCATCTCACCCCTTGAACAGAGTCAGTACTTAAGAACAGCTTCATGGTGAGGCTCATATACCAGTGCCAAGAACTGTTTGAATGAATGAATGAATGAATGGAGAATGGAAATAGTTTTATTATTCAGAAGTTTCAGTGGTATTTTAACTATTGGTATAGAAAGAAGTTTATTAAGCAAAATAATCAGGTAAATGTTAGCTTATTTGAGCACCAATTATATTTAAGCAAATAATACGTCCAATATTAACTAATCTTATTTCATTAGCTAAAGTACTTAGAGGATTCATGAATACATATATATAGCCCTTCAGTGTATTGTGTATTCACTAAGGTTCCTATGTTAGTCAATCCACAGTAATTCATATATGTGTATTATGTGTGTGTGTGTGTGTGTGTGTGTGCGTGTGCACACACACATATGTTCCATTAGGTGCTGAGTGTTATTCTAGGCCCTGGGGGGAAGCTGAGTACAAAAAAACAATAAAGTCTGGTGACTGCTCTTAAGAAGATGAAAATCTAAACAGGGAGAGAAAGATATAATTATAGGAAGGGCAGAGGAACAAATCTAAGCTTAACTGTGTGACATTGGCTAGAGTGCAACAGAATGCCCTCCCCTGTGTGAGGCACTGGACAAGTGAGGTGACTTGTCCAAGATCATGGTGCTAAAGTCACAGATGTGAACTTTAACCCATGGCTTCGGACTTTCAGCCCAATGGGCTTTCCATGACACCATGAAGCGAAAAGCATAGTAGTTAAAAACTGAGATTTCTGGAGTCAAATGGGATGAGCCCTACATTTTTGTTCCACCATTTACTAGATGTGTGACCTTAGGTAAGCCTTGGTTTTCTTGTTTGTAAAATGGGGATAATAACACAACATACCTTATAGAGTTGCTGTGACAATAAGTGAGTAAATTCATGTAAAGCACTTAGAACATTGCCTGGAGCACAGTAAACACTCAGTAAATATTATTATTAAATGCTAGATATTATTATTATCATTGTGCTTTATCAACTGTACAAAGAAACAGGAGTTCTGCATGCCATGGACAGTAGTAAAACCAGACTTCTTTACAAATGCCCTTCAGACTGAATGAAGGTGAATTCCAAAGAGCTTACCCTGTATCCAAAAAGCCTGAAGCCAGAAAGATCAAGAAGAGAAGGATCCAAATGAAAGGGACTAAGAAAAATGGAAGAGAGGAGGCAGGAATAAGAAATTGGAAGTGGTGGGAAAGGGAGGTAGGGGGACAGAGGTGACAGAAAGGAGAGAAGATAAAAATGGGGGGGGTAAACTGGCAAGGGAAGGAAGGAGGCACAGAGGAGGTGGCAGAAGAGACAAGGGCAGAGTGGCTGCTACTTCACCAGGGGTCTCCCTGCAGGCCAAGATTTTCCTTCAGGGTATGGTTTCAGGGGTTTGGGGGAAGGGCCTTGGCCAAGACTAATACCTTTCCCACATCACTGCTGATCCTCAAATTTCCACTATTAGAGAGAATTCCTCCTTCATAAATATGTGCAGGGCCAGCTCTGGTTATACCATATGTCTCTGTTAATCAAATGAATATTTTGGAAACAAGCCTACATATGAAACGTTTTTACATCAATTTTTCCTTAAGCCAAGGGGAGAGATGGAAGAAGGGAGAGTATAGGGATATTGCTTTACCTGGCTTGCTGCTGGACAAGTACTATGATGACCTCGAAAATGGATTCTTCTAGAGGATTAGTAACTGCTGCCTTGGCTTGATCCTTATACTGCTCCAAGCAACTGCCCTCTCTCTATTCCTTCACTGCTAAACTTCTTAAGATGTCTCTTTCCTTCACCACCTTGACCTCTTCATTTCCCAGACACTTCAACCTACTGTTGTCTGGCTTCTTCCCCACACCTCCATTGAACTGTTTTCTAGAAGGAAGATGGCAAAGAGATTTCAACTTGTTGGCAACTCTGATTGATTGGTAGTAGCTGCTTGGGGCACTATGTTGAGAAAGATTCTGAGGTTGTGTCTAGGTTCAGCAGGAAAATGTGCCATGATCATTTTGTCATGTAACCCATGGAGTACATGGTGGGCAGCGTGAGGCCTGGGAGGATGTAGTCATATGTGCCCTACATTTGCTATTCCTGCTTTAGGAGAACAAGAATGATCTTCCTAATGATGTCTTCTTTTCAGTTTTCACTCGTCCTATTTGATCTCTCTTCAGCACATGTCATCAGTTACCCCCTCATTTTTGGCACTATCTTCTCTCTCATCATCACTCATCTCCCTGTTCCTTCTCAATCTCCTTCCCAGGATCCTCTTCCTACCTGTTTCTTAAATGTACGTGCCCCCAGGTTGTACTCTCAGCTCTTTTCTCTCTCTCTGCAAGACTTTACACTTTCTGCTATTGTTTAATCACTTCTATGCAGAGATCCTACATCTCTGGGTCCAGTGTTTACCTGCAGCCTCTGACTTGCATTTATAGTTGTCTGCTGGACATTTCTATGTGGAAAACTTGAATTCTTGGTACTTGATGCTTAATGTGTTCCAAGGAGAGCTAATTCAGTATAAGTCCCTCGAAAGAGAATGTTCATCTTCTCTTTTTGTTCACTCAGCACCGTAGGTGAGTCCCATCATACAGTAAGCTCCTCAGCAAAGATTTGAACTTATGACCCTGAATGGGTCAGTGTGCTTATGCTTTGTTTAGAGGCACTGGATTTTGTGCTTTCAAAATACCTGAAATGGTATGGGATTAGGGGATAGAGATTAAGGGATCTCTGTCTCTGTGAGATATTCCCATTGTTTGATGAGCAATGATTTTTTTTTTTCCTGCCATTTGTCAGATGAAGAAAAACATACCTAACCACGTGCAAGAAGATAGAGAGAGGTACAGGGTACTCCCAAGACTAGCATTATCTTTCAGGGGAGAGCCAGACAGCAAGCAATATGCTGTGGGTACTATTTGAAAACACTCACTTGTTATCTGCTGGGGCAGGATGCAGGGTGGGAGGTGCTGGGGAGACAATGATAAAGTAGACAATCCCTGGTCTTGAGGAGCTTACAGTCTAGTAGAGAAAGGAGATAGGTACAGGAATAACTACGATGAGATGAATGCTAGAGGTGAATCATTTCTCTAGAGCTATGGGAACTCATGTGGGAATTCTTAATTCTGAGTGTGGGGGCTGGTAATGGATAAAGCTTCATGGAGGAGATGGGAAGCAAATGAGCTGGCCTTGAAGGATGAGTAAGATTTAAATAGGAAGGGAGAGAAGGTAAGAAAGGCAGAAGGAGCAGAATGAGGACAGTGAAGATATATTCTAAATAAGTTATCAAAAATTAATTTATGAGAAAGAACAGAGTACTGGGTCAAAACCAGTACCAGCGCAGCTCTGTAAGCAACTCTCTTGTCTTCTCTGAGTAGTGCGTTCTTCCTTCGTGGTGGACAATGATAGATTGGTGCTCTTGGCAGAGGCAAGGGAAAAGTCACGGAGGGACTAGCTACTCCATCAGAGTAGGATTTATCTCTGATATATCCATCAGAGTGGTTACTTGGGGGCAAATCGGAGTTGTACTTGCTTAGAACCTATTGATTCATTTGTTGCCTAATTCACTTGATACCAACGTCTCTTGGGCACTCTGGTGTGCCAGGCTCTGGGTACGAAGAGATGAGTGAGACTCAGCCCCTGCCCTCAAGGAGCGGATGGGGAGACAGCTGTGCAAACACTAATTCTAATGCTCTGTGGTAAGGGCCATAATAGATATGCAGGCAGGGAGCCCCTGGAGCCCAGAGGGAAGACAAAGCAAAGCCATGCTCTCTGAGTTAGCCTCTGATTTCCCTGTCTCCCTTCCCTCCCTGAGTTTTCCGTCAGAAATTCAGAACTGATCATGTCATTGCCTCTGCTTAAAAACCATGGTTGGCTCCCCACTGACTGCAGGACCAAGTTCAAACTCTAAAGCAGGACAGACAAAGGCCTTCAGTCTGATCCAACTGGCTTCTTCAGTCTTATCTTACACCATGGTCTGGGCTATGGCCCTTAAACTGTAGCCTCACTGAACTGTAGTGTCTCTCCCCGCTCCTCTTTATCTGGACAACTCTTGTGCTTCCTTTGTGGCCCTGCTAAATGTTGCTTCTCTGCTGCACCAGCCCCAACTCCCCGAGATGGAGTAAGTTCCTCCTCTGCATTCCCACAGCTCGCTGTCCAACTCTCTATTCCAGCACTTATCGTATTATAGTGTAATTGTTCACGTGCCCGTCTCCCCTGCTAGGCAGTGTTCTCCTCAAGGCTGGAAACTGGGCCTTATTCTTTTCTTTATCATAGAGATTTGGTATGGGCCTGGCACACAGTAGGCACTTCACATATCTCTACTGAGTGAATGAATGACTCTGACATGTGGCCATTGGGGCCCCGTCGTTGTCACCAGCTGGCGTTACTTAACATGAGAGATGCATAAAAAATGAAGGGCAGCCATAGTAGCTGAAAAACAGGCGGCTCTAGTGACATCATGAAAACACAAAATAAAACTGGAGAAGGCTGAGACAAGGCTCCCACTCAGGCTTTAACAAATGAGTCTCCCTTCGGAGCAGCCTCTTTTTGTCTGCTCTCCCATTCACTTTCGAAAACCCAGTCATTGAAATGATTCTAATTATTCATGGTCAGTGGCATATCCAGGAAACACTTAGTTTACAAGCAATTAAAATACACTAAAATAGATTTATGCAGGTTGAACCTGATCCTGCTGGTAAGAAGGGAGTAAATGACTTACATCTTGGAGGGGTATTTGCTTCCCGAGGTCGCTCTTTATCACTCTTTATCTCCTGCACTGGTTGGTGCTAACATGGCAAACATCCGGAGGTCCTTCTTAAGGTGAGTGTGCTGTGAACAGTGCGAGGAGCCTGTAGACTGCATGCTTAACCGCAGCCAGCTGTCCTGTAAACGTGTGATCCCTGCCTCTGCCCACACCCACCCACCATGGGGAAAAGGCTGGCTCAGCAGCAGGCAGCTTGGGGCAGTAGGAAAGCTCCCAGCACTGTGATTGGAGGCTTGGTTTCCAGTAACATTGGAACCACTTGGAATCACTTAACCCCTCAAGGCTCAGTCTCCACATTGGTAAAATGGGGGCACAAATTTCCACCCTGCCAACTTTAAAGGGTTGTTTATGAGGATCAATGGAAGAAACTTTATAGAAAGCTCTAGAGGCTAGACAAACAGAGGGGGTTTCACTTTCATTACAAAAACTCTAACTTGTGGCTGTTGGATCTCTTCAATGCTCTAGATGTGGCTAATGCTCATCGGCAGATTAGTAAAGGTATACTTAGGCTCATCCCCTAAGAGTTTATTTAGGAGTTCACACAAGGACCATACATTACCTCGCAACAGTCAAAACAACAGTGTTTTAATGTCCCACTAATGAAGACAGCAGTCAGCAGCTAAACAAACAGGCCATTTGGTTGAGAACAGACACGGGGCAGCAAAGGCCTAGCACATGGAGTCCAGGTGTCCTCAGAGATTTTGCACCACCCCTCCCTTTACAGCAGGCTCTGCTTCTTTGGGTTTGACTCTAGGGGAAAAAAGGCCTCCTTTCACAGCTCTAAGAAGCGTAGAACATATAGCTAAGCCATTCAGTGGGTCAATGTGATTGGTGCAAAATTTAGAATGAACTCTTTGAAATGGCATATTTCAGCATCAGCTTTTGAGCTAAGTGCAGAGGAACTGCAGAAATGCCAAAAGGCTGGCACAAAAGCAGGGTAGGGAAGCAGAGGTCATGGGAAATCAGTAAACTGGAGTGATGCTCCACCTGGAAGTCTGAGCTTAAATTATTAAGGCCTTGAGATACGTTAATGAAGCTGTTTACCCTACATCTGCAAAAGGATCTTGGGTTCCTGTCACACCTCCCTGTCTTTCTGCTCACCTTTCCCTTTTTGCAGAGAATGCCCAGCCCTCCCTTCTCAGCCTAGACCATTCCTACTCATCATTCAAGACCCAGCTCGAATGTAACCTCTTTGAAGTCTTTGCTGACTCCCCAAAGGTGGAGTTCCTTGTTCCCTCCTCTGTCCCTCCGCAAGGCCTTTTACAGCCCTCTGGCACACTCTGGCATATTTGTTTACACACACGTCTTCCCCATTAGGCCATGAGTGCAGCTCTCAGGAGCAAGAACCACATGGTCCTTCACTTAGCACAGAGCAGGGCACAAAGATGTCCCTCCGTCAAGGCTGGCTGAAGGAAGGAGCATTTGCGCATCCACGTGCCAAACTCATTTATTGGATCTGCATAGGACCCAAAGGGAAGGCTCATTAGGCCGTGATTTGACATGGTATACATGCTTCTTCCACACTGGTTTACCTGATTAGCAACTGTGTTGGTGCTTGCAAGCAGCAAGAAACCTGCTGGAAGAGGTAGCCTGACAATGTACCAACGAGGCAAGGCCTGGGTGGCCTCCTGGTTCAGGCTATTGGCTTGGTTCCCACAACTTGCAAACGTGAGCTGAAAAAGTGCTGCTCTCCACCCCCACCCTTCAACTCCCATGTGCTTGCTTCTCAGGAAGTTGCCCAGCAGCACAGACAACATCATTTAGTATGTTTGAAAATTGAAAATGCATCCATTACCAGAGAGGAATGCCTAACGGATGGAGGCTGACCTGGCCTCGGCTCCCACAGAAGCTGTGGTTCAGTGGCCACAGCCTCTGGTTCTGCTAATGATGAACTCGATGACTTTGGACACATGGGCTCATCTCACATTCCCCATCCTCAAAATGGGGAGAATAATGAAGATGTTGCATGGATTGAGTCAATAAGAAGCTTGACTGAGATCCTGGTGGATGGGGGAAGCAGCAGTTGATGCTGGCAGAGCCTGTAGGGTTTTGTTGTTTTGGTTGTTTCTGTTTGTAGGTGTGAATCATTCTGCCTCAAGCCCAGATGTGCAGCCCGTGGAGAGGAAGAGAGGAAGGGCAGGCGGGTGGGCACCTCTGGCCTGGGGTGCAGCAGAGCCAGTGCACACGGAAGTGGACAGGACAGGACGGGACGGGATGGGAGGGGACAGGACAGGACAGGATGGGATACTCAGCTGCTGGCTTGCCGACAGCTGGTCTCCTGCTCCCTGGTAGGGACCAGGAGCAACAAGCTCTGAAGGCTGTGCGTACTGGAGTACTTTTGCATTGAAATCAAATAAAACTCATGATGAAGTCAATCTGACACATCTTTAATGATACACATAATGATTATTGTGCTGTGCTGTAATTAGGCATAATGGTAATCAGCTCCCAGGAAGGACTGCAATTATGATTACTTTTACACAGTGAACCTGATATTTCTGAGGGCAACCAGGATGGGGGTGGGGGGTGGGGGTGTCTGGACAGGAGGCAGAGCAGAATGCTAGCTGTAAGGCATTTCTCCGGTTCTCCTTCCTTTCCCCTCCCCATCCCACCCGGAGGTGATAATCCCTCCACTCCTTATTGGGGAACAGAAAAAAGATCTGATGAGGGGCTTGGATGGCTAGTCCTTTCTCCAGCCAGGGAGAGGCCACCCTGAAGCTCCTAGGATTGGGGAATCTGGGATTTTCAGAGAGGATGTGGGCTGATTAGGCCCCTCTTGTCCATGAGGCCTGGAATTCCACGAAGTGGCCTTAAACCTAAAAAGTATATGCCTAGGTGTGGACCACCTTTGGATCCTGATTTGAACAAATCCATGCAGAAAAATATTTTTGAGACAATTAGGTAAAACTTAACCATGACTGGTATTAGATGGTATTAAGGAACTATTAATTTTGTTAAGTTTGATAATGGTATTGTGGTTATGTTAAGAAAAGGTCCTTATCTGTTGGAAATATACTGAAATATTTCTAGGCCAGCAACTGCGGAATGGTATGGTACCTGGGATGTGGTTTATTTTAAGAGAAGAATGGGGAATAGAAGAAATAAGAATGGCAGAATGTTGATACTTGTTGAGCTGGTGATGGGTATATGGGGATTCACTATACTCTTCTTTTTGCTGTGTATATGTTTGAAAGTTTCCATAATAAAAAGTTGAAAAAAATCATATACCCTAGACTGTTCTGGCAGTGATTCATACATTAGTGAAAATTAGTTTGATCATGCTAACCACACCTAGCAGATGCAGGCAGCTATGACCAATGAGATTTTGCATGGGCAGAGCCAGGAGGGTGGGCAGGTATATGCTGGAGCATGGGCCACTGTCGGGGACTGTGACGTCCTGGATGGGGTGGAAAATGTATGTGAGGGAATTGGGAATTTAAATGCTTAGAGGACAGTCTGCAAGTTCTGGGAGGGAAGGCAGGAAGTGAAAGAGCAGAGGAGACAGAGTGCTATAGGTGCTCAGGTCCACGTGTTAGAGTCCCCACTAGCCTGTAAGCTCCCAGGGGTTGGGCCTGTATCTTAATGCTCTCTTTCTTCCCTAGAGCTCCCAGGACATTGGTTTATTCATTTTATTTCACTCATTCACTTATTTAAGAATATTTGTTGAGGCCTACTATTGCCAGGCAATACAAACGCATGCATGTGGTGGACAAAGGAGATAGAGCAGTAAAGAAACCAAAGTCCCTACCCTCAGGGAGCTCACACTCTAGTGGGAGAAGACAGATGGTAAATAAACAGCAAGGATATATGTCAGATGGTAGTAAGTGCTGCAAAGAAAAATAACCTAGGGTAAGGTGGAGAGGGAATGCTGGGTAGTTGCTCAGGACCAAACTTGCATGGCACTTAGGCCCTCATGAGCTTTGCCAGGTCCCCTTGCAGCCTGACTTTCAGTCACGTTGGACACTGTGCCTGGGTTTCACCAAGGGCTCCTGGACCTCTTGGCCTATGTATATACTTAAACCTCATTCTTGACTTAATTGACCCTTCCTATACCTGATTAATCCACATTTCTCTCTAGGTACCACTTCCTCCAGGAAGCTTTCACAGGCCCTTCCTTCTTCCCACCTCCACACTACTCCCTGGGTCTTCTCTGCTACCATAGCACCCTGGCATGAATCTCTACTACAGCACTTACCATCTGGATTATAATTCTCTTCCCAACTAGACTTTGAACTCTTTGAGGATAGAGAGGTCTTTTTATATCTACATAGCACAGGGCCTAGAACACAGTAGGGATACTATACGTGTTTAACGAATACATCAATGAATGGATGGATGAAAGAATGAATATGCTCTATAGTGAACACTGGAGACTTGGGAAGCATCCTCACCCTAAATCAAATGCTGGGGATGTAGGGGTGCTAGTGTGTGCTCAGATATCGAAGGGAGAAGTGGGATCCAGTATACTTGGACATGTATCAAACTCTATGATGATGATGATAAGAATAATCATATTTGCACTCAACATTTATTGCATGGACTCTGGAGCCAGACAACTTGGGTTTTCATTTTGGCTCTACCATTTGCTAGCTGTGTGATTTGGGCAGGTTACATATACTACCTGTGCCTCAGTTTTCTCATCTGGAAAATGAGGATGATAACACCCTATTAAAATGAGATAAAGTTCTGCAAAGCACTTAGAATAGTATCTGGCAAACAGTAAATGGTATATAAGGGGTTGCTATTAGTACTTAATACAGTGAGCCAGCGACTGTGCTAAATGTTTTATTTATTCATGTACGTTGAGTGCAAGCCAGTTCTAGGCCCTGGGGAAAGAGTGCTTTCATGGAGCTTATATTTGACCTAAGTTTATCCTCACACAATACAAGGGAGGTATTGTACATATCCCCATTATTTAAAGAAGAGTGAGGCTTAAAGCTGTTGAATAACTTGTCCAAGGTCACAGAGCTCATAAATTGAAAATTAGAATTCTATCTCTGGTCTGTGTGACTCCAAAGATCATTGCTCTACAACAGGGATCATCAAACTAGGGCCCACGGGCCAAAACAGTCCCTCTGTCTATCTTTTTCCCTTGAGGATATAATTTACCCTTTTAGAGTACACAATTCAGATATTCACAAGTAGTATATTTACAAGGTTGTGCAACCATCACCACTAATTCCAGAACATTTTCATCACTCCAGAAATAAACCCCATACCCATTAAACATTTATTTCCCCTCCCCCCAGCCCCTAGTAACCACTAATCTACTTTCTGTCTCTATGGATTCACCTATTCTGGACATTTAACATAAATGGCATCATATAATATGTATGATTTTTGTGTCTGGCTTCTTTCACTTAGCATAATGTTTTCAAGGTTCATCCATGTTGCAGCATGGATCTGTACTTTATTCCTTTTTATTGCTGAACAATATTCCATTGTATAGATATACCACATTTTGTTTACCCACTCATCAGTTGATGAACATTTGGGTTGTTTCCACTTTTTGGCTATTATGAATAATACTGCTATGAAATTTTGTGTACAAGGTTTTGTGTGAACATATGTGGATATATACCTAGGAGTGGAATTTCTGGGTCATTTTAACTCTATGTTTAACTTTTTGAAGAACTGCCAGATTGTTTTCCAAAGCAGCTGTACCATTTTACATTACCACCAGTAATGTATGAGGGTTCTAATTTCTCCACATCCTTGCCAACACTTGCTATCGTCTATCTTTTTGATTATAGTCATCCTAGCAAGAGTGAAGTGGTATCTCATAGTGGTTCTGATTTGCATTTCTCTAATGATTAGTGATGCTGAACATTTCCTCATTTGTTTATTGTCAATCTGTGTATCTTCTTTGGAGAAATGTCAATTCACATCCTTTCACCCATTTTTAAATTGGGTTATTTTGCTTTTTATTATTCAGTTGTAAGAGTTTTTTAAATGTATTCTAGATATAAGTCCCTTATCAGATATATGATTTGCAAATATTTTCTCCCATTCTGTTGGTTGTCTTCACTTTGATAGTGATCTTTGAAGCACAAAGGTATTTAATTTTGATGAAGTCCAATTTATCTATTTTTTCTTATTGTGGTAAGAGCATACTATCTGTTTTTCCCTTGGTAGCTTGGGTATTTGGTGTCATATCAAAGAAACTAATCCAAGGTTATGAAGATTTACACCTACATTTCTTCTAAGAGTATCATAGTTTTAGCTCTTACCTTTAGGTCTTTGATCCACTTTGAGTTAATTTTTATATATGGTATGAGGCAAATGTCCAACTTTATTCTTTTGCATGTGGATATCGAGTTGTCCTATCAGCATTTGTTGAAAAGATTATTCTTTTCCCATTGAACGGTTTTGGCACTCACGTGAAAAATCAACTGGCCACAGACGTATGGCTTTATTTCTCGACTCTTATTGCTATTCCATTGATCTATATGTCTCTTTATATGCTAGTATCACTGTCTTGACTATTGTAGCTCTATAGTAAGTTTTGAAATCAGGAAGTGTTAGTCTTCCAACTTTGTTCTTCTTTTTCAAGATTATTTGGGATATTCTGGGTCCCTTGCATTTTCATATGAATTTTAGGCTCAGTTTGTTGATTTCTTTAAAAAGAACTAGGTGGGATTTTTTTTGTCTTCCTGAGGAAGATTAGCCCTGAGCTAACATTTGTTGCCAATCTTCCTCATTTTTTGCTTGAGGAAGATCAGTCCTGAACTAACATGTGTGCCAATCTTCCTCTACTTATATGTGGGTCACTGCCACAGCATCACTGACAAGTGGTGTAGATCCATGCCCAGTATCTGAACCTGCAAGCCCAGGCTGCTGAAGCGGAACACACTGAACTTAACCACTACGCCATGGGGCCAGCCCCATAGCTGGGATTTTGATACAGATCATGTTGAATTGGCAGGTCAATTTTGGGAGCATTGACATCTTAAGAATACTAAGTCTCCCAATCCATGAACACAAGATGTCTTTCCATACACATAGGTTTTCTTTAATTTCTGTCAACAATGT
This sequence comes from Diceros bicornis minor, assembly GCF_020826845.1. NCBI lineage: Eukaryota > Metazoa > Chordata > Mammalia > Perissodactyla > Rhinocerotidae > Diceros > Diceros bicornis. Next base: position 65,364,057 of record NC_080781.1, read on the forward strand.
CCTGTAGTTTTCAGTGTGCAAGTCTTGCAATCCTTCTGTTAAATTTATTTATAAATATTTCATTCTTTTTGATGTGACTATAATAGAAATTGTCTTAATTACATTTTGGATTGTTCATTGCTAATGTATGAAAATACAATTGATTTTTATATATTAATTTTGCATCCAGCAAACTTGCTGAACTCATTTTTTTTTGTTTTTTTAATTTTTAATTTTATTGATGTTTTAATAGTTTATAACATTGTGAAATTTTGGGTTGTATATTTTTGTTGGTCCATCACCATATATATGTCTCCCTTCACCCCTTGTGACCACCCCCTACCCCCATTGCCCCTGGTAACCACAAGACAGTTTTCTCTGTCCATGTGTTGGTTTATAGTCCACATATGAGTGAGATCATACAGTGTTTGTCTTGCTCTTTCTGGCTTATTTCACTTAACATATACCCTCCAGGCCCATCCATGTTGTTGCAAATGGGACGATTTTGTCTTTTTTTAATAGCTGAGTAGTATTCCATTGTATATATATACGACAACTTCTTGATCCAATCGTCAGTCGAGGGACACTTAGGTTGCTTCCACTTCTTGGCTATAGTGAATAACGCTGCAATGAACATAGGGGTGCATAAGCTTCTTTGGATTGTTGATTTCAGGTACGTTGGATAGATTCCCAGTAGTGGGAGAGCTGGATCATACGGTATTTCTATTTTTGATTCTTTGAGGAATCTCCCTACCATTTTCCATAGAGGCTGCACCAGTTTGCATTCCCACCAGCTGTGTATGAGGGTTCCTGTTTCTCCACATCCTCTCCAACACTTGTTTTTTGTCTTGGTGATTATAGCCATTCTAACGGGTGTGAGGTGATAGCTTAGTGTTGTTTTGATTTGCATTTCCCTGATGATTAATGATGTTGAACATCTTTTCATGTGCCTATTGGCTATCTGTATATCTTCTTTGGAGAAGTGTCTGTTCATTTCCTCTGCCCATTTTTTGATCAGGTTGTTTGTTCTTTTGTTGTTCAGTTGTGTGAGTTCTTTATATATTATGGAGATCAACCCCCTGTCAGATGTATGTTTTGCAAATATTCTCTCCCAGCTGGTGTGTTGTCTGTTCATCTTGATTCTGGTTTCGTTTGTCTTGTAGAAGCTCTTTAATCTGATAAAGTCCCACTTGTTTATTTTTTCTTTAGTTTCCCTAGTCTGGGTAGGCATGTCATCTGAAAAGATTCCTTTATGACCAATGTCAAATAGTGTGTTGCTTATATTTTCTTCTATGAGTTTTATAGTTTCAGGTCTCACCTTCAAGTCTTTGATCCATTTTGAGTTAATTGTCGTGAATGGCGATAGCAGATAGTCCACTTTCATTCTTTTGCATGTGGCTGTCCAGTTTTCCCAACACCATTTATTGAAGACACTTTCCTTTCTCCATTGTATGTTCTTAGCACCTATGTCGAAAATTAGCTGTCTGTATACGTGTGGTTTTATTTCTGGGCTTTCAATTCTGTTCCATTGATCTGTGTGTCTGTTTTTGTACCAGTACCATGCTGTTTTGATTACTATTGCTTTGTAGTATGTTTTGAAGTCAGGGATTGTGATGCCTCCTGCTTTGTTCTTTTTTCTTAGGATTGCTTTAGCTATTCGGGGTCTTTTGTTGCCCCATAAAAATTTTAGTATTCTTTTTTTCTATTTCTGTGAAGAATGTCATTGGGATTCTGATTGGGATTGCATTGAATCTGTAGATTGCTTTAGGTAATATAGACATTTTAACTATGTTTATTCTTCCAATCCATGTGCATGGGATGTCTTTCCATTTCTTTGTCATCATGGATTTCTTTCAATAATGTCTTGTAGTTCTCATTGCACAGGTCCTTCAGCTCCTTGGTAAGATTTATTCCCAGGTATTTTATTATTTTGATGCAATTGTAAATGGTATTATCTTTTTGAGCTCTCTTTCTGTTAGTTCATTATTAGCATACAGAAATGCAACTGATTTTTGTAGATTGATTTTGTACCCTGCAACGTTGCTGTAGTTGTTGATTATTTCTAATAGTTTTCCAATGGATTCTTTGGGGTTTTCTATATATAAAATCATGTCATCTGCAAATAGTGGGGGTTTCACTTCTTTGTTACCTATTTGGATTCCTTTTATTCCTTTTTCTTGCCTAATTGCTCTGGCCAAAACCTCCAGGACTATGTTGAACAGGAGTGGTGAGAGTGGGCAGCCCTGCCTCATTCCTGTTCTCAGAGGAATGGCTTTCAGTCTTTCCCCGTTGAGTATGATGTTGGCTGTGGGTTTGTCATAAATAGCCTTTATTATGTTGAGGTACTTTCCTTCTATTACCATTTTGTTGATAGTTTTTATCATAAATCAATGTTGTATCTTGTCAAATGCCTTCTCTGCGTCTATTGAGATGACCATGTGGTTTTTATTCATTGTTTTGTTGATGTGGTGCATCATGTTGATTCATTTGCGGATGTTGAACCATCCCTGCATCCCTTGTATAAATCCCACTTGATCATGGTGTATGATCTTTTTAATGTATTGCTGTATTTGGTTTGCCAATATTTTGTCGAGGATTGTTGCATGTATGTTCATCAGTGATACTGGCCTGTAATGTTCCTTCTTTGTATTGCCTTTGTCTGGCTTTGGTATCAGGGTGATGTTGGGATCACAGAATGAGTTAGGAAGTGTTCCATCTTCCTCTATTTTTTGGAATACTTTGAGAAGGATGGGTATTAAATCTTCTTTGAATGTTTGGTAAAATTCACCGGAGAAGCCATCTGGTCCTGGACTTTTATTTTTTGGGAGGTTTTTGATTACTATTTCAATCTCTTTACTTGTGATTGGTCTATTCAGATTCTCCATTTCTTCTTGGTTCAGTTTGGGAGGTTGTATGAGTCTTAGAATTTATCCATTTCTTCTCGATTGTCCAATTTGTTGGCATATAATTTCTCATAGTATTCTCTTATAATCCTTTGTCTTTCCATGGTATCCATTGTAATTTCTCCTCTTTCATTTCTAATTTTATTTACTTGAGCCTTTTCTCTTTTTTTCTCAGTAAGTCTGGCTAAGTGTTTGTCAATTTTCTTTATCTGCTCAAAGAACCAACTCTTTGTTTCATTACTCCTTTCTACTGTTTTTTTGGTCTCAATTTCATTTATTTCTGCTCAGATTTTTATTATTTTTCTCCTTCTGCTGACTTTGGGCTTTGTTTATTCTTCTTTTTCTAGTTCTGTTAGGTGTGATTTAAGGTCGCTTATTTGGGCTTTTTCTTGTTTGTTAAGGTGGGCTTGTATCGCTATGAGTTTCCCTCTCAGGACCACTTTTGCTGCATCCCACATGATTTGGTATGGCATATTTTCATTTTCGTTTGTTTCCAGATATTTTTTTGGTTTCTCCTTTAATTTCATCAAGGATCCATTAGTTGTTCAGTAGCATGTTGTTTAATCTCCACGTTTTTGTCACTTTCCCAATTTTTTTTCGTGGTTGATTTCCAGTTTCACAGCATTATGATCTGAAAAGATGCTTGTTATGATTTCAATCTTCTTAAATTTATTGAGGCTTGCTTTGTTTCCCAACATATGGTCTATCGTTGAGAATGTTCCACGTGCACTCGAGAAGAATGTGTAGTCAGCTGTTTTTGGATGGAGTGCTCTGTGTATGTCTACTAGGTACATCTTGTCCAGTTTTTCATTTAAGTCCACTGTTTCTTTATTGACTTTTTGTCTGGATGATCTATCCATTGATGTAAGTGGGGTATTAAGATCCCCTACTATTATTGTGTTGTTGTTAATGTCTCCTTTTAGGTTTGTTAATAGTTGCTTTATGTACTTTGGTGCTCCCATGTTGGGTGCATATATATTTATAATTGATATGTCATCTTGGTGGAGTGTCCCTTTTATCATTATATATTTCCCTTCTCTGTCTCTCTTAACCTGTTTTATCTGGAAGTTTACTTTGTCTGATATGAGTATGGCAACACCTGCTTTCTTTTGTTTGCCATTAGCTTGGAGTATTGTCTTCCATCCTTTCACTCTGAGCCTGTGCTTGTCTTTAGAGCTGAGATGTGTTTCCTGGAGGCAGCATATTGTTGGGTCTTGCTTTTTAATCCATCCCGCCACTCTGTATCTTTTGATTGGAGAGTTCAATCCATTTACATTTAGGGTAATTATTGATATATGAGGGCTTAATGTTGCTGTTTTGTCATTTATTTTCCGGTTCTTTTGCATTTCCTTTGTTTCTTGTCCCATTTGTTTCGGACTGCCACTTTAGTTTGGTTGTTCTGTCTTATGACTCTTCTAGTTTTCTCTTTGTTTATCATATGTGATTTTGTTTTGATTATTTGTTTAGTGGTTACCTTGAGGTTTGTATAAAAAATCTTGTGTATGAGATAGTCCATTATCTGGTGGCCTCTTATTTCCGTATACTAAGGCAATTCAACCTCTTTCCCCTTCCCCTTCTAAGTCGTTCTTATTATACCTTATTCTACCTTGTGTTGTGGGTGTGTGTTTACAGTGATGAGGTTATATTTATTTTTGGTGAATTCCTTCCTTTGATCTTTGATTTTGGTATTTAAGTGGTTGCTAACCTATTCCCATAAAGATCTATTATTTTTCTGATTTTGTCTACCTATTTTTCTCCTTGCTCCAAGCTTTGTATTCCCTTTCTCTTCTTTTTTTCAGGGCTGAGGGCCTTTTTTTTTGTGAGATCAGCCCTGTGCTAACATCTGCCAATTGTCCTCTTCTTTTTGCTGAGGAAGACTGGCCCTGGGCTAACATCCGTGCCCATCTTCATCCACTTTATATAGGACACTGTCACAGCATGGCTTGCCAAGCAGTGCGTCGGTGCGCGCCCGGGATCTGAACCAGCAAACCCCGCGCCGCCACAGCGGAGCGCGCGCACTTAAACGCTTGCGCCACCGGGCCAGCCCCCCTGAGGGTCTTCTTCAGTATTTCTTGTAGTGGGAGTCTCGTGGCCATGAACTCCCTTAGCTTTGGTTTATCTCAGAAAGTTACTATTTCTCCATCATATTTGAAGGATATTTTTGCTGGATAGAGTATTCTTGGCTGAAAGCTTTTGTCTTTCAGTATTTTGAATATATCATTCCAGTCTCTCCTAGCCTGTAAAGTTTCTGTTGAGAAATCTGCTGAGAGCCTGATGGGAGTTCTTTTGTACGTTATTTTTTGTTTTTGTCTAGCTGCCCTCAATATTGTTCCTTTGTCTATTGATTTTAGCCAGCCTTACCACTATACGTCGTGGAGTGGGGCTTTGCCTGTTGACGTATTTAGGCGACCTATTGGCTTCACTTACTGGTATTCCCTGCTCCTTCTCCAGATTTGGGAAGTTCTCAGCTATTATTTCCTTGAATAGGCTCTCTGTTCCTCTTTCCTTCTCTTCTCCCTCAGGAATACCTATAATTCTTATGTTACATTTCCTAATAGAGTCAGATATTTCTCAGAGACTTTCTTCATTTCTTTTTACTCTTAGTTCTCTCTCCTCTTCCATCTGGAGCATATCTGTGTTCCTATCCTCTATAATGCTAATTCTTTCCTCCATATTGTCAGCTCTGTTCTTTAAACATTCCAGATTCTCCTTTATCTCCTCCATTGTGTTCTTCATCTCCATCAGTACTGACTGGTTTTTCTTTATGATTTCAATCTCTTTTGTGAAGAAACTCCTAATCTCATTGAATTGTTTGTGTATCTCGTATTTTGTTGAGTTTTTTTATGATAGCTATTTTGAAATCTCTGTCATTTAGGTTATGGCTTTCTGTGTCTTCGGGGTTGGTTTCTGGGTGCTTGTCATTTTCCTTCTGGTCTGGTGATTTCCTGTACCTTTGCATTGTGGTTCCTGTATTCGCTTTGCTTTTCCTCATCCTGGAAATATCTGGTTGCAATTTCCACCCACCACCACCGTGTGGGGGTTAAGGGCTGTGTAATCTGAGCCCCCTGTGCTCTACCCTGGCTGCTCGCTGTGATCACCCAGCCGCTTGGTCTGGTCTGGTCCACTGAGCTGCAGTGTCTGGCATGCGGGGATGGGGGGGCTCTCTCTTTTGCCATTGGGTCCCTGGCGTGGGGGGCTTCTTGCTCGCCCCTCATTATCCGCTCTCCTGGGGTGCTCAGATGTTCATGGTACCCCTGTAGCAATTCTGAGTCCTCTGTGTGGGAGTTTCCCACTGGTTGAGAGAGCCCAAAGAGCTACGGTTTCCCCACAGAGGGCCGCCCCTCCCCCCTCTCTGGGAGCCCTGCAACCGGGATCGCTGATCTGATGCAGAAGGAGAGGAGTTTTCCTTACCTCTCCCCACTTCCTCCGGCGGCCCCAGCATGGTCCACTCTCAGATGTGCGGCAGTGTGGATCTTTCCGATCTTCCTTTTCACTGTCTAGGAGTCCGTTATTGGTCTGTGACTGTTCCTTTTGTTGTATCTTATCGGGAGAAGAGTTTACGGGAAAGCTCACTCTGCGATCACGCTGATGTCACTGCTCCCTGAACTCATTTTTTAAAAAGACAATTTAAAAAAAAATTTTTTTATTGTTAAATTTTTGTTGTACATTATTGTTTGTCAGTCACTATATAAGTGCATCCCTCCACCACTTGTGCCCATCCCCACCCCCCTAGCCCCTGGTAACCACCTAGCAGTTCTATCTGTCCGTGTGTTGGTTTATCTTCCACATATGAGTGAAATCATGCACTGTTTGTCTTTCTCTTTCTGGCTTATTTCACTTAATACCCTCCAGGTCCATCCATGTTGCAAATGGGACGATTTTGTCTTAAAACGATGATTTTTTTAAGAGCAGTTTTACGTCCATAGCAAAACTGAGAGGAAGGTTCAGAGATTTCCCATATAATCCCATGCCTCCACACATACATAGCTTCCCCCTTTATCATCATCCCCTGCCAGAGTGGTACATTGGTTACAACTGATGAACCTCCACTGACACATCATAATCACCCAATGTCCATAGTTTATCGTAGGGTTCACTCTTGGTGCACATTCTATAGGCTTGCACAAATGTATAATGACATATATTCATTATTTTATTATCATAGAGAGTATTTTCACTGCCTTACAAATCCTCTGTGCTCTGCCTATTCATCTCCCCTCCCATCCTCAAGCCCTGATCTTTTTTTTTGCAGGGGAAGATGTGTGCTACGCTAACATCTGCTGCCAATCTTCCTCCTTTTTCTTCCTCCCCCCTCAAAGCCCCAGCACATAGTTGTGAATAGTTGTAAGTTCTTCCAGTTCTTCTATGTGGGCCGCTGCCACAGCATGGCTACTGATAGACAAGTGGTGTGGTTCTGTGCCCAGGAACTGAACCTGGGCTGCTGAAGCAGTGCACACTGAACTTTAACCACTAGGCCATCAGGGCTGGCTTGTGTCCCTGATCTTTTTACTGTCTCCATAGTTTTTCCTTTTTCAGAATGTCATATAGTTCGAATCATATAGTATGTAGCCTTTTCAGACTGCTTTTTTCACTTAGTCATATGCATTTACAGTTCCTCCAAGTCTTCTCATGGTCTAACAGCTCATTTTTTTCTTAGTGCCAAATAATATTCCATTGTCTGGATGTACCACAGATTGTTTATCCATTCACCTAGTGAAGGATATCTCGGTTGCTTCCAAGTTTTGGCAATTATGAACAAAGTCGCTCTAAATATCTGTGTGCAGGTTTCTATGTGGACATAAGTTTTCAACTACTTTGGGTAAATACCAAGAAGTGCGACCACTGGATCATATGGTAAGAATACGTTTAATTTTGTAAGAAACCACCAAACTGTCTTCCCAAGTGGCTGTATCATTTTGCATTCCCACCAGCTATGAGTGAGAGTTCCTGTTTGCTCCACCTCCTTGCCAGCATTTAGTGTTGTCAGTGTTTTGGATTTTGGCCATATGAACTCATTTTTTTAGCTCTAATAATTTTTTTGTGGATACCTTAGGATTTTCTATATGCAAAATCATGTCATCTGCAAATAGCGGCAGCTTTACTTTTTCCCTTCCCATCTGGATGCCTTTTATTTCTTTTTTTCTAATTGCTCTGGCTACAATCTCCAGCACAATGTTGAATAGAAATGGCAAGGGTGGACATCCTTCTTCCTGATCTTAGGAGGAAAGCTTTCAGTCTTTCACTATTAAGAATGATATTAGATGTAGATTTTTTATAGATGCACTTTATCAGGTTGAAGAGGTTCCACTCTATTCGTAATTTGTTGAGTGTTTTCATAATGAAAAGGTGTGGGATTTTGTCAAATGATTTTTCTGTGTCTATTGAGATGATCATGTTTTTGTTTTTTATTCTATTGATATGGTGTATTTTATTAATTGATTTTCAGATGTTACAACAACTTTGCACTCCTGGGATAAATCCTACTTGGTCATAGTGTATGGTCCTTTTTCAGGTTGCTGGATTTGGTTTGCTAGTCTTTTGTTGAGAAGTTTTGTCTCCATATTCTTAAGAGATACTGGTCTGTAGTTTTCTTTACTTGTGATATTTTTGTCCAGTTTTGGTATTAGGGTAACACCAGCCTCATAGAATGCACTGGGAAGTCTGACCTCCTCTTCCATTTTTTTTTAAAATGAAGGCTTGGTGTTAAGTGTTTAAATTTTGGTAGAATTAACCAGTAAAACCATATGTGCCTGGGGTTTTCTTTGTGGGATTTTTAAAAATTATTAATTCAATCTCTTTTACTTGTTATAGGTCTATTCAGATTTTCTATTTTTTCTTGAGTTAGTTTCTGTACTGTTTTCCTAGAAATATGTCCATTACATCTAGGTTATATAATTTGTTGACATACAGTTGTTCATAGTAATCCCTTATACTCCTTTTTATTTCTGTAAGGTTGGTAGTAATGTTCCAACTCTCATTTCTGATTTTAATAATTTGAGTCTTTCTTTTTTCTTTTTTTTCCTTGGTCAGTCTATCTAAAACTTTGCCAATTTTGTTGATCTTTTCAAAGAATCAATTTTTGGTTTCATCAATTATCTCTCATTTTTCTATTCTCTTTCTTACTTATTTTTGCTCTAATTTTTAAAAATTTCCTTTCCTCTGCTTACTTTGAGTTTAGTTTGCTCTTCTTTTCCTAGTTTCTAAAGGTGGAAGATTAGGTTATTGATTTGTGATCTTTCCTCTTTTTTAATATAGGCATTTACAGCTACAAATTTCCCTCTAAGCACTGCTTTCATTGCATTCAATAAGTTTTGGCATGTTTTGTTTGGTTTTCATACATCTCAAAGTCTTTTCTAACTTTCTTTGTGATATCTTCTTTAACCCATTGGTCATTTAGGACTGTGCTATTTAATTTTCGCATATTTGTGAATTTCCCAAATTTCCTTCTAATAAAAGATTTCAAATTTCATTCCTTTCCATCTAATTTCAATCCCTTTTTTTTTCGTGAGGAAGATTAGCCCTGAGCTAACATCTGTTGCCAATCCTCCTCTTTTTGCTGAGGAAGATTGGCCCTGGGCTAACATCTGTGCCCATCTTCCTCTACTTTATATGGGACGCCACCACAGTATGGCTTAACAAGTGGTGCGTCGGTGCATGCCCGGGATCCGAACCTGTGAACCCTGGCCCACCGAAGCAGAGTGTGTGAACTTAATCGCTATGCCACCGCGCCGGCCCCTCAATCCTTTTAAATTTATTGAGACTTGTTTTGTGGTCTAACATGTTCTATCCTGGAAAATATTCCATGCGCACTCGAAAAGAACATGTATTCTCCTGTTGTTGGGTAGTATCTTCTATATACGTCTGTTAGGGCTAGTTGGTTTACAGTGTTGTTCAAGTCTTCGATTTCCTTTTTGGTCTTCTGTCTAGTTGTTTCATCCATTATTGGATGTGAGGTATTGATGTCTCCAACTATTATTGTTGAATTGTTTATTTCTCTCTTCAATTCTTCAGTTTTTACTTCATGTATTCTGGGACCCTGTTTTTAGGTGCATATATAGATTTATAATTGTTATATTTTCCTGATGCCTGACACTTTTATCATCATAAAAATGTCCTTCATTGTCTATAGTAACAATTTTTGTTTATTTTGTCTAATATTAGTATGGCTACTCAGCTGTCTTTTGGTTACTGTGTGCATGATATACCTTTTGCCCTCTTTTTACTCTCAACCTATGTGTGACTTGGAATTTAAAATATTTCTCTTATGGACAACATATAGTTGGATCATGTTTTATTAATCCATTTTGCCAATCTCTGACTTAAATTGGAGTGTTTAATTCATTTACATTTAATGTAATTACTGACAGGGTATGTTTATGTATGCCACATTGCTATTTGTCTTGTATATCTTATACTTTTTTGTTCCTCTCTTCTTTCATTATGGCTTTCTTTTTTTATTAAACAGATATCTTCTAATGTACCATTTTAATTCCCTTGTTGTTATTTTAAATATATTTAAATGTATTATGTATAAATATATATGTATATATGTGTGTGTGTGTATTTTTTCCTAGTGGTGGACATGGCGATTATAATTAACATCTTAAATTTTAACAATCTAGTTTGGATTAACGCCAACTAAACTTCAATATTATACAAATACTTTGGTACTACACCACTCCCTTCTTATACTCCTTCTTTATCCTGTTATTATAAAACAAATTACATCTTTATGCATTGTGCTCTTATCAAAGCAGATTTACAATTATTGCCTTATGCAGTTGTCTTTTAAATCATATAGGAGAAAAAAAAGTTACAAAGACAAATACATTTGTACTTTTATATTTACTTACGTAGTGACTCTTACTGGTAGTCTTTATTTCTTCATATAGATTCAAATTACTGTCTAGTGTCCTTTCATTACAGCATTAAGGATTCTCTTTAGTATTTCTTGTAAGGCAGGTTTAGTATTTCTTGTAGCATTAAATTCTTTCAGTGTTTATCTGTGAATATCTTAACTTCCCCTTAATTTTTGATGAGGAGTTTTGCCAGATATAGAATTCTTGGTTGACAGGTTTTTTTTTTTCTTTCAGCACTTTGAATCTCTGGCCTCCATGGTTTCTGATCAGAAGTCAGCTGTTAATCTTATTGAGGATTCCTTGTATATGATCAGTTTTTCTCTTGCTGCTTTCAAGTTCTCTCTTTGTCTTTTGGCAATTTATGATGTATCTTAGTATTAATCTCTTTGAATTTATCCCACTTCAAGTTTGCTGGGCTTCTTGGATATATAGCTCAATGTCTTTCATCAAATTTGACAAGTTTTGGGTGATTATTTCTTCAAATATTCTTTTTGTCCCTTTCTCTCTCTCCTCTCCTTCTGGGACTCCCATTATGTGTATGTTGATACAGTTGATAGTGTCACACAGGTCTCTGTAGCTCTGTTCATTTTTCTTCATTATTTTTATTTTCTGCTCCTCAGACTGGATGATATCAGTTGACCTGTTTTCACGTTTGCTGATTCTTTCTTCTGCCTGCTCAAATCTGCTGTTGACCTCCTCTCATGAATTTTTTATTTCAATTATTATATTTTTTGACTCCAGAATTTGTATTTTTTTTATTTTGTTCTATAATTTTTGTCTCTTTATTGATACTCTTTATTTGATGATAAATTGTTCTCATATTTTCATTTAATTCTCTGTACATATTAAAATAGCTGATTTAAAGTCCTTGTCTAGTAAGTCCAATGTCTAGACATCCTCAGGGACAGTTTATGTTGATTAATGTTTTCCAGTGTATTGACGATACTTTCTTATTTCTTCACGTCTTGTAATTTTTGTTAAAAAGTGGACATTTTAAATTATATAATGTAATAACTCTGGAAATCAGATTCTCCCCCTCCCCAGGGTTTGTTGTTGTTGCTGGTGGTGTTTATTTGTTTAGTGACTTTTCCAAATTCATTCTGTAAAGCCTGTATTCTTTGTCCTGTGTGGCCACTGAGGTCTCTACTTGGTTAGCTTAGTGGTCAGTTAATGGTTGGAGAAGATTTCCTAAAAAGCCTGGAACCAGTAAGTCTCCCAGTCTTTGCCAAGAGGTTCTGTGTGCATGTTGGGGGCACACATTCAACGTTCAGCAAGGCAGTTGATAACTCTGACTTAGCACTTTACTTGTGCAAAGTTTGACGGTCAGCCAGAGGTGAGAGCTTAGGCTTTTCTCAGGTCTTTTTTGAGCATGCACATAGCTCTGGTCATGCGCACCCTGTGCATGCAGGTCCCCTTCTAGATTCCCAGGAATATGTTGGAGCTTTTCAAAGCCCTGTGGACATCTCATTCCCTATATTTTCCTTTTAAGCTTTACGGTTAGCCTAATGTTTGCCCCAACTGTTACCTACTGTCTCAGGCAGCTATGAAGTTAATCATTTGCCTCTAACTGTTTTTGACAAATGCCCCAGGGAAAAAGTTTTTCACAATGAATGAGCTCTTGAGTCAGATCTAATAAAGAAAGCCTTGCAAATGGAGTCCTCCAGGGAAGCACCAGACAGGTTAATAATAATTCTCTGGGAACGAGGCTTTGAAGGTGCTCCAAAACTGTTTGGTCCCCTCTGATGACTGCTAGGCCACTGGTTTTCACCATGATTGTGAGCTGTTGATTTTCAAGGCTACCACTTCTATCTGTTTTGATAAATAAAGTTTTATTGGAACCCAACCATGCTCATTCATTTATGTACTGTCTATGGCTGCTTTTGTGCTTACAACAATAGAGTTGAACAGTGGGACAGAGACCACATGACCTGAAAAGCCTAAAATATTTACTATCTGGCCCTTTACTGAAGTTTTCTGATCCTTGTTCTAGACTAGTGCTGGTTAGTAGAAATATAACGTGAGCCACATATGTAATTAAAAATTATATTCAAAATATTGTCATTTCAGCACACAATCAACATAAAATTATTAATGAGATATTTTACATTTTTTTCTTACTAAGTCTTTGAAATCTGATGTGTATTTTACACTTATAGCATATTTCAATTTGGACTAGCCACATTCCAAGTGCTAGTGGCTACCATATTGAACAACATACCTCTAGTCCCTTGCTACTCAAGTGTGGTCCCAGGGCCAGGAGCACTGTATCACCTGGGAGCTTGCAAGAAAGGCACAATCTCAGGCTCCACCCTGTACTTACTGAATCAGAACTTGCATTTAACAAGCCTTAGGCATTCACATGCATATTGAAGTTTGAGAAGTAAAGCTCTATGCCACTTCGATATACTACCTCTCTTTGGGATAAAGGCCCAAAAGTATTATTCTAACATAATATAAATGTAATATAATCTAATATAAAATGTAACCCCCTGGTTAAGTTGTCATTCCTTTCACTAGAATTGTCTGAAAATCAGTCAAGTAAGGTGACTGTGTGACAGATGCTGTACTAGGCACTGTGGGATTTGCTGAGCTGAAGAAGACATGGTGCCTGCTTTCAGGGAACTTACAACTGCCAAAAGATGCCTGGAGAATAATACTCTGCACAAGAAGTCCAGTCTTTTTCCCCACTAAATCTTCTAAATAACTTCTCCATCTCAAATGTAAATGTGGCAACCAGGCACTGGATTGCTCAAGCAGGCATTCAACTCAAGAGGTTCATGGGACAGAAACAAAACAGTTTCACTCCATTTGAAATTGACTCATGGCAACGGTCCGAAGCAAACACTCAGGCTTTAGGACATGAACTCAATGGGTTCTTCTGAAAGGGTAGCAACCCTGTGTTTGTATAACAGGAAAGTTATAACATTCATCATGCTCAGATTCAGGAACTGTGCACTCAAGTCAAGAGAAACCTGACAGGGCCGGCCCCGTGGCTTAGCGGTTAAGTGTGTGAGCTCCACTGCTGGCAGCCCGGGTTCGGATCCCGGGTGTGCACCGACACACCGCTTCTCCGGCCATGCTAAGGCCGCTTCCCACATACAGCAACTAGAAGGATGTGCAGCTGTGACATACAACTATCTACTGGGGCTTTGGGGGGAAAATAAATAAATAAAATCTTTAAAAAAAAAAAAAAGAGAAACCTGACAGTCTGATTTCCAGGTTCCAGTGACTTAGAATAGGAATTCCTATTTAAAGCAAAGAAAATAAGAAATGAGGAAGTGCCAGTCCTTGTTTCTCTGTGTAGGTGTTGACAAGCTATTAAATCATTAGGCTGTCCCTTGCCAGAAGCAGCAGAATAAATCTTGGAAGTTGACAAATGGTCAGCAGCTCTGTGTGTGCCTGCACACTCAGAGGCACACACAAAGGGCACACTGTTTCCCTTGGTTTATCTCCTGGCTGTGTAAATATTTCATCTGACATTTGGATTGGATTCTGAGCTAGTTTCCCACCAAGCTGATGGTTTTTTAATCTGCTTTCATCGGCCTACAATAAACTGTCTAACCTGTCTGCACAGTGCAGTGTACTCTGCCCACTGGCAAATAGAACAAATGGAACTAGGAGATCCCTGACATACTTTTCTCAGATGTCTGAAGACGAGGAATTGTACCCAAGCTCTGCCCAAGCCAGAAACACAAGCTATGAGGCACTTGCCTCATCCCGTTATACCAGCACTCATGAGCCCTTCCCAGACTAGACCAGTGCCAGCAGGAGGTCACAACACATAACTTGGGCCTGCCATCCTATTAAGACAGATCTTTGGCTCAGCATAATTGTGTCACTGACAAAGATGAGGATGGCCATAATCTCATTCATTCTGGGTTGTATTCATGCTGGCTTCTCTTCAGTTTCAGATGAATTCCTTTAGTTGTCCAAAACGTAGGAAATACTGTGATAACCTAAACCACAAATTACTGGCTCAGAAAGCTCCTATATGGTAATGAAAAGAAAGGAAGTACGGGTATATGCTGCAATGTGATGACCCTTGAAAACATACTAAGTGACAGAAGCCAGTGATAAAAGACCACAGATTGTAGAATTCCGTTCATATGAAATGTCCAGAACAGGTAAATCTATAGAGACAGAAAGTAGATTAGTTGTTGCTAGGGTTGCGGGAAGAGGAATGGAGATTGACTGTTAGTGGGTATGGGATTTCTTTTAGGGGGGAAGAAAATGTTCTGGAATTGGATAGTGGTAATGATTGCACAACTTTGTGAATATACTAAATACCACTGAGTTGCACACTTTAAGTGGGTGAATTTTATGGTATGAAAATTATACCTTGATAAAGCTGTTTCAAAAACATTAAGGGTCATTAAATGATTTCTTCCCTCTTCTCCTCAAAATGTTCCTATAGATCAATTTTCTCAGCCTTCCTACTCTGTATTCTACTTATAGGAAAAAGAAGCAAAAGAAAGGCATGCAAGCGGGTACTAGGAAAGCTATAGGATCAGAAGAATCTATGCAGTCTACTGCTACAGTTCTCTACCATTCATTCATCCGTCCATCCATCCATTCATTCATTGAAAGTCTGCTGTGTACTAGGCACTGAGGATAGACACAGTAGGAATAAACCTGCTCTTTCTATTCGGAGCTTATGATAATGATGTTCTTAACTCTGACCCTGAGATACCTTAGATTCATGAATTGCCTTTTGAATGATCAAAGATCAAAATATGTTAATTACAAGGTTAGTGTTATTCATATTCCAATTTTCTTTTGGAAATCGGGAATTCATGGATGATATCTTTCTTTAAAAGTTTCAATACCTGAAGTATAAACTACACTGGGTAATTTATATTAATAGTAAAGCAAAATATTTAAAGAACAAGAAAGGATGCAAACTTCCTGTTTCCCCAAGATGTTGTAAGCAAGAGCACTTAATGAAAATCGCCAAACCAGAAAGGTAACAGCATGTATTTAGAAATTTCCTTCTTTAAAAGGAATTGCTGGGCCGGCCCCGTGCCTTAGCGGTTAAGTGCTCGTGCTCCGCTGCTGGCGGCCCGGGTTCGGATCCCGGGCGCGCACCGACACACCACTTCTCCGGCTATGCTGAGGCCGCGTCCCACATACAGCAACTAGAAGGATGTGCAGCTGTGACATACAACTATCTACTGGGGCTTTGGGGGGAAAAATAAATAAATAAAATCTTTAAAAAAAAAAAAAAAAAGGAATTGCTTTTGGGGCAGGCCCAGTGGCGCAGTGGTTAAGTTCGTGCGCTCTGCTTCGGTGGCCTGGGGTTTGTGGGTTCAGATCCCAGGTGCAGACATACGCACCGCTCAGCAAGCCATGCTGTGGCAGTGTCCTATATAGAAAATGGAGGAAGATGGGCACAGATGTTAGCTCAGAGCTAATCTTCCTCAGCAAAAAAGAGGAAGATTGGCAATGGATGTTAGCTCAGAGCCAGTCTTCCTTACCAAAAAACAAACAAACAAACAAAAGGAATCGCTTTTGTGAATCTATAGGATTTATTAAGAGGTGGCCTTTTTCTTTTTGTCTCAACGTAAATGAAGACATATATCTTCTGGTAATACTTTTGGTGTTAGTGTGGGGGAATGCTGGTACAAAGGCACTCAATTGTTCATTTCTTCAGGCAGTGTCTTGTAAGGAGAAATAACATTTGATCTTTGGAGTCAGGCAGGCCTGGGTTCAAATCCTAGCTCATACTTTTAATTTAAGCCTGCATCGTCTCTTAACAGCTTCTGAGCTGCTCTTCCTATATCTCAAAGTCATCCTTTGTACAGCACACCACATAAACTCCCAAAAATATGAATTGAATCTTGTCATTCCCTTACTGTAAATCCTTTAGTGTCACCACATTTTTAATAGGAAGGTCTAAGCTCCTTAGCACGACTCATAAAACGTTGGCCCCACAGCCTGGCCCCAACACACCTCTCTAGCTATAGCTCTTACCATTCTCCATATTACATTTTTCACATAATTGTTTGTAGTTGCACACAGACAGACACACACATGCACCCACTCCCCTACTCAGGCTGTTATGCTCTCCTAGAACCACTTTCCACCCTTCCGTGCCTGGTTAACTTCAAATCATTTTTGCATTGGGAGTGGGGCAGCAGCACAGCTGGTGTGAGTACAGATTCTCGAGCCAGATGCCGGGGCCTTATCTAGCCTTTTTCCCCTAACTTGGGAAGCCAGATTAAGGGCAGTTGAGGAGATACTGACAATAACTCCAAAAAGCCCATTAAATTCTAACATAAGCTACTTTAAAAGTGTTTTATTTAAAAAATCTGAGTAAGCAATAGATGCATACAATACAAAATCCCAAAAGCAGAAAAGAATATTTAGTAAAAGAATAAATCTCTGCCATGCCCCGGACACCCAGTTCCCTTACCAGCGTTTTAGTGACTCTTTCAAGAGATAAAGTGCATATGTAAGCATAAAAATATAATTTTAACACAATATGGTAACATACTCCACACAGCGCCCTGTACTTGTCCTTTTTATTTAACCATATTATCTTGGGGATCCTTTCACAATGTACTCTGTTGAACCAATCTTCTACCGGTAAGCATTTAGATTGTTTCTAAACTCTTATAAAGCTACTTCTTAAGACCTCTTCTACTACTCTTGCAGTGCCCCTGCTCACCAGAAGAGAAATCCTTTTCTTTTTTTTTTAAATCTCAATTCTTTTATATTCCTTTTCATTAAAAATTGCATTTAATGTGATTTCGTTTTCTAGTTACAAAGGTAGTACATTTCATTTGTAGAAAACGTGGAAGATATAAAAAAGCACAAACAAAAAAGATCACTCATATTTCTAACACCAGTTAACATTTTGATGAATGTCCTTCTAGTATTTTTTCTATTCACATATCTATACTTTACAAAAGGTCTACTCTCATATTTGAGGGGAAATACGTGATAAAATATAGTGAAAAATAATAATAGCTTACCATGTTTTAGTCACTAAAGCATCTTAAATGCCTTATCCCATTTAATGCACACAACAACCCTATGAGGTATGTATTGTTCTCCTCATTTTACAGATAGGGAACCTGAGGCACAGAGAATCACTCAGAGTCACACAGCTTAGGAAGTAATAGAGCTGGTATTTGAGCCTAGATCTATTGAAGAGCCCAGGTCATGCTCTTACTCACTGTGCTCTACTGCCTCTGCCAGTCTGTAGTGTCTAGAAAAATTGAAAATGGATAGACCCTACGACTCAGCAATTTCATTTGCAGCTCTGTGCTCTACAGAAACTTGCACATGTGCCCAAGGAGACAAGTACAAGAATGCTCACTGCAATTGACTGAATTCAGTGGCAAAAAAATCAGGACTGATCCAAATGTTCATACAGATATGAATGGAAAAATAAAACATAGAATATCCATACAAAGAGATACTACAGAGCAGTTAAATGGACTGAATTAGATCTATATGGATAGATCTCAAAAACAACATTGAATGAAAAAAGTAGGTTGCAAAATGATATGTACATTATGGTACCATTTATGTAAATAAAAAAAAAAACAAACCACTCAGCCCTCCATACCAAATCTTGTTTCTGATTCCTATGAAAATGGACTGGAAAGATACACATCAAATTCATGATGATGGATGCCTTTGGGGAGTTGGGAGCAGAATAGGATGGGATGAGGGTCACAGAATTTTCAACTTATCTATAATAATTTATTTTTAAGAAAAGACATAAAGCTAAGATAAAATGTTAACCAATTTCAATTCTGAATGGTGGAATTACTGCATTTGTTATATTCTTCTCTGCTACTATACTGTACTTCAAAAATAATATCAGCTAATGTTTACTGAGCACTTACTATGTACCACGTATAGTTCTGAGTGTTTCACATGGGTTGACTCATTAAATCCTTATAAGCACCCTATGAAGTAAGTACCATATTAGCTTCATTTTACAGATGAGGAAATTGAGGCACAGAGAGTTAAATAACTTCCCTGGGTCAGACAGTAAACATGTGGTGGATGTATCTGGCTCCAGGAACCAGGCTTTTACCCCATATCACCTTTACCCTTCTAAAATTTCTCAAAATCTAAACAAAACAGCACAAAACCAAGGCCCTAAATACTGAGGGAATGCAAAGTGGGGGAATGAACACAACTGTGCAGTTGTTCCCCCGCCTGGGGGTGGTGAAGGCTCTGCTCTGGAGCTGCGCTAATGCTAGCTCAGAGTAGAACAACAGGGACCTCTCTCTCCTGAGGGCATTGAAACCAAAACTCTATTCCCCCTCAAAAACAAAACTAAACAAAACAAAATATCAGGCAGAGCAAAATGAGATAGGCCCAGTTTGGAGGAGTACAGGGCACACACTCAGTTTGAGCCTGTGTGTGAACTGGAGTTTGCAGCAATTAGCTAAGCCTAGTTCCTAGATTACAAAAGCTTGGGTAGGGAAGAGCTGGCAGCCAAGTAGGGTAGAAAAATGAGACTGGGAGGAAAGAGGGAAAGCCTTTGGCTTCTTCCTAAGGCAGAAGGAAGCAGGTATTGGGTGCTTGAGGAGTGGGGTAGTAAGAGAAAAGAGAAGGATGGAGGGGGCAAGCATTGTTTCTGTAGCTCTCTTCATGCTGTAGCCTCTGGTTTTAGTAGAATAATCCCCCTACTCCCTGGTGTCATCATCAAAGCAGCTCCCAGGCTTCAACAGTGGGGATGGGAAGAGATGAAACAGTGGGGATGGGAAGAGATGAAGACTGCCCTGCTGGAAAGAGAGTCTGAAGAGCAACAGCCAATCATTTGAGCAAACAAACAAACAAACAAACAACACTGGGAGGTTGCGCAGTACAGTGGCAAAGAGCTAAGACTCCAGAGCCAGCCTCCTGGGTCTGAATCCTGGCTCTGCCACTTATTCGTTCTGCCAACTCCGGCAAGCCATCTGGGAAATGGGGGTAATAATAGAATTGTTGAGGATACAGATGAGTAAATGCATCTAAAGCACTTAGAACAGTGCTGGGCACATAGTAATCACTCTCTTGAGTGTTTGCTATTATTATTGTCATTATATCTGAGTACGTACTTGTTTCTAGGTGCTGTGGTAGGAACTGGGGATGGAGAGAAGTATCAGACACAGTCTTTGCCCTAGCATTTTGTTTAGTTGCGGAAACAGATAAGTAAATGAATTACAATGCAATATGATAAGGTCTCAGATAACTATGTGTCAGGTACTATGTAGGATCTCAGAAAAGAAGTGATTACCTATGGAGGGGAGGGTTGGCCAGGGAGGACTTCACAGACAGATGACAAGGGAGTTGGAGCTTGAAGGAAGAGTAGGATTTCATCAGGCAGCCTTGTGGGAGGAAGGACACTCCTGGTAGGAGGAATATCTTGGTCAAAGGCATGGCTAGAATCATGGTTCAGGGCAAGAGTAGGGTGAGTGTAGTGAGAAAAATAGATTAGGGTCCAATCTAGAAGGATCCTGTGTACTTTGCTAAGAATTTCGAACCTGGAAGTTGTGTGTGTATTTGTGTGTGTGTGTGTGTGTGTGTGTGTTTGAAGCAGGGGGATAACATGATTAAAGTTGCATTGCTCAAAAATAACTGATATGAAGGTTGGATTATGGATGGAAAAATTGGAGGGAGGGAGACCAGTTGAGCTACACTGATGTCTCCATCCCCAACACACACCTCCTCCTCCTCCTCCAGTGTTCCCTGTGTTAATCAACCATTCACCCAGTTGCCCAAGAAAGAACCTTGAGGTCCTCCATGACATTTCCCTCTCTTTCACCCCTACACCTAATCCATGAACAAGCCTTGTTGGTTCTACCTCAAAAATGCTTTTGGAATCTAGACTACAATTGACTCTTGACAGGAATCTCTCGTTTCACTAGTGCACCTCTCTTTATTATCTACACAAATGTCAGAGTGATTAAACACATACACATACACACACACTGCTATAGACTGAATTGTGTCCCCCTCAAATTCATATGTTGAATCCCTAACCCCTAATGTGACTGTATTTAGAATAAGGAAGTAATTAAGGTTAACTGAGGTCATAAGGGTGGGGCCCTGATCCCATAGGATTAGTGTCCTTATAAGAACAGACATCAGAACTCGCTCACAGGCATGCGCTCGCGCTCTGTCTCTCTCTCTCCTGCTCACTTTCTCCCCTGTGCACATGTACTGAGGAAAGGCCATGTGAGGACACAGCAAGAAAGTGGCTGTCTTCAAGCCAAGAAGAGAGCTCTTACCAGGAACTGATGCTGCTGGACCTTGATCTGGGACAACTAGCCTCCAGAACCGTGAGAAAATAAATTCCTGTTGTTTAAGCTACCCTGCTTGTGGCATTTTGTTATGGCAGCCAGAGCAGACTAATACACACACACACACACACACACACACACACGCCCCTACCTGATCTTGGTTTTCCCTTGCTTAAAACCCTTCACTAGCTGCCCATTAGTTGGTGCTCAGAATTCTAAGTCCTTGTCATAGCCTACAAGGTCCTGTAATAACTGGCCTCATGAACCTCTCCAACCTTACCTCCTAGCCCTGGATTTCCCAGCTCCAGCCTTACTGTTCTCCTTCAGTTCTTCAAAGCAGCACTGCTCTATTCTCGCCTGGGGCCTTCACACAGGGTGCTTCCTCTGCTAGGGAAGCTCTTCTTCCAGGCTCTCTGCCTAGTTGCCTCCACTTGGCCTCAGAGCTCAGTTTTAATCTCACAGCAGTCTCCCTGATGCTTCCCCAGATGAGGGCACCTTTCCATGTCGTATGTCCTCAAATCCTACTTCTACTTGGTAGCACTCATCTCAGTTGGATTTAAATAATTAATTTGGTAATTGAGTTGTTTAGTATTGTCCCTCTGGGTAAAATGTAAGTACTTAAGGGTAGGATTCATGCCAACGTTCTTAACCACTGGATTCCAGAGTGTGGGGCACAGAGTAAGCACATACTACTTGTTCAATGAATGAATGAGTGAATGAATGAAACTATTGCAATGGTCCTGACAAGAGCTGATGTGGGTATAAACCATAGCAGTGACATTATGGTGACTAGAATACAATTTACGACTTGTTTGAAAAAAAAAATCCTGAATGACTACACTGTGTGTTAGAATTTTAAAATGTTAGTGGTGACAGTAAAAAATTTTAATCAAGCAAAGAGAAGTCATTCCCTCATGGTCATAACACTTACTCAGTGCTATGGACTGCATTGTGTACCCCCAAAATCCATATGTTGAAGCTCTCACCCCTAGTGTACCTGTATTTGGAGATGGGGTCTGGCAGATAATTAGGTTTACTTGAGGTCATGAAGTTGGGGCCTTCATGATGAGATTAATGCCCTTATAAGAAGAGACACCAGAGAGCTTGCTCTCTCTCTCTCTCCCTCTCACGTGAGGACACAGAGAGAAGGCAGCCATCTACAAACTAGGAAGAGAGCCCTTACCAGAAACTGACCATGCTGGCACCTTGATCTCGGACTTCGAGCCTCCAGAACTGTGAGAAAATAAATGTCTGTTGTTTAAGCCCCTCAGCCTATGGTATTTTGTTATGGCAGCCCGAGCTAACTAATACACTTAGGTTTGGCTACAGTATTGGTCCTTGTTTAAGCACAGTCTTGTGTAATTTTTCTCTAGTTGTTTGTCGGGTAGAGCTTCTGCCTCCCCACTAGGCTATAAGTTTCTAGAAGTCATGAATCACGTCTTTTAAATCACCAGAAGCACCTACAACCAACTTGGGCACACACACTGGTAGTCAATAAATGCTTATAGAAGGAATGGATGTAACTGCACAGGGAGACATGCTGATCATTCATAGCTAGAAAAGGATACTGAGACTCTGGAGTTGGTGTCAGCTTTGTCACAGATGTCCTAAGTGTCTCTAAACAAATTAGCGTATTTCTCTCTTTCTATCCATTTGTTTCTTCAGCTGTGGTGTTTCTTCCCTCCCTTATGGAGTTTTTGGTGAGACTTAAATATAATCCAGCATTTTCAGAGCCTTTGTGAGGAAGCAGAGAGACTAGGTTTTTGATTCAGAAAGACCTCAGTTCACAATCCAGCTTTGTCACTTCCTCATGCTAATTGGAGCACTGACGTTGTGCGAGGTGCCTCATACACACTGACTCATTCAATTTTCACAGCCACTCTGCAAAGTGCATATAAAGATCATTGTTTTAGGGATGAGGAAACTGAGCTTCAGAGAGACTGGATAAATTACCCAAGGTCCCACTGCTAGTCAGAAGATCAGAATCCCAAACTGTTTGGCTCAAAAGCCTATGGTCTTTCTACCATGCTACAGGTTCCAAAAGAGCATAAAGGTTAATGTCTAGAAAGAATAACTTCCTACACTGGGTTTCACAAGACTCCATTCATTAGGGACATAAGTCCTTGCCTTTATTTGGGGAAACAGGAAGCTGCCACTCTAATATTTAAGTAGTGTAAGGCCAGTCGGAATCAGATTTTCAAAAGAGACCGTGACCCAAAACATATTATGAGCCATTTCACTAGGCTGAAGGTGCCATGGGGGCAGGGATGTAGTTGTCTTATTTACTTCTATATTCTTAGAGCCTAGCACTGTGCCTGGCTCTAGGAGGCACTCAGTAATTATTTGTGGAAAGAATTTACCCAGTGCAGTGCAGGGGCTAAAAGATAGTACATTCTGTGACCTGGTATTATGGTCTCTAGAAAGGTGTAGCTATAGAGATTAGGCCTGAAAGAGCCAGTCACGCAGCTCCTAAGGTTTGGAACTGAAGAAATAGATTTCTGAAACATTTTAGATTCACAATGAAACAAGATTCCCTGGTGGGAATTTTCCCAAAGACTGGATCCAGACATCCAATAAAAGGGTTACAAGTGTACTTGCATATAATTTGCAAATGGTTTATGTCTAACTACATTCTCTGTCATCTATTCCCTGATGATTTTCAAGGCAAAAATTTATTACTACCCTAAAGGTTATTGCATAATTTATAAAAATAATAAAAATCTATCTTCTCTTTCTTAACAAAAAAAGAATAGGCAATACCACGTTACGCTACCAAGGCTATTCAGTGCAGACAACTCATATCTTTATTATTGCCATATCAAGTGTTTGAACAATCGTGTTTAGGTTCTACTATAAAATTTAAAATGTGAGGTGTACCTATCCATATTAGCCAGTATCACTAAAGTTCCTGGGATACCAACACCTATGTCATTAACACGAGGACTGTCCCGTTCAAATGGCACTTTTTTGGATTTCAATGTTAGAGAGGACCTCCAAGTAGAAATCTGTGTTACTGAGGATTCAAAGCAAGGGTAGTTTTCCCTGCTTCTCATAAACACAATTAAGGTCCAGTGGCAGAGACATACTTCTCAGGAGTAGAAGAGGCTGGGGTGGCAGAGAGCAGAACTGTGAGCATCCATTCCTAAGTCACGAGCAGAAGTTTTCCTTTGTAAGCTGATCCTTGATAGAGTAGTAATTTATAAATGGAAAGAGATATGGGACTCATCATTCAGCAAGCATTTATTGAGGGCCTTCTATGTGCAAGACATTAGATAAGCATCACAGCTTAATAAGGAGAACTTTCAAATCTATCAGGCCTTTTCTTGTCATTGCATTAAAATATCATGTCCTATATTTAAAAATGGCAATGTAATCATGAGAAAAAAATCCAAACTCAACATTAGTGCAACTTATATTTGCCCTCTCAAGTGATGGTAAAAAGAACTCTCCAGCATGCTTTAACGAGCTTTTGCACATGCTGTTCCCTCTGCTTAGAATTCTCTTTCCCCCTCTCCTGTCTGCCTGGTGAAATCCTACCCATCCTTTAGGATATAGCTCAAATATTTTCTCTTTTGTGAGCCCTTCCGATGCCCTCCTGAGAGGATTAATCATTCCTTTCTGTACACTCACAAGGCTCTTTGTAAGGAACCTTTACTCTCACACTCCATTGTAATTTTTTCTCTCTCACACTGTACTCTGAACTCCATAAGACAGGAAACACCTCTGATTCATCTTGGTATTTCCAGCACAGTGCCTGTATATAGCAGTAGTCAGTAAACGATTGATGAAATTCCCTGACCACTTTGAAAAATAAATCTATTAACACAATACAGAGAACGTTATAGAAACCGAACAAGGCTTTGCACATAGTATGTGCTTAATGAAGGTTTGCTGACTTTGAATGTAGTAAAACTGGTACTTCTCTTAGGTCAAGGCTATAGATAGCAATTCTTGCTAGCCCCTTCATGGCACCACACAGCAGGCACCAGCCCTACACAGACAGACAGCTTTGTGATGTTCCAGGCCCTGAATGGTACACGTGCCCCAAACCGTCCCCCCCACTGGCTTGCCAGAGGGCATGAAATGTCCCATTATTAGTCACTTCTTGGGGTTAAGGCATTCGCTACAGAAGTTCCCTGTTGGATTGCTTTCAGACAAAGAAAAAATACATCAGAAGCCACCTGAAAGACTTTGCACCTTTCAGAGGACCTGTAGATCATTCACGCCCCTCCCCTTCTAACTACAATCTGTAGTCCAGAGAGAATTCAGAGCACAGGAAAAGATCCTAAGAGTCAAGATCAAGCACAATTCAAATTGTATCTTATAATCACAGTCGACAATCCCTGTCAGTTCAGAGTTACAAATTTTGCTGTTTGCAAAGTGCTGTGAGGCAAAAATCTAAAGAAGGTAAAAGATGGAATAAACATTATTAACATTTTTTATATCAAAGCACTAAAAAAATCTAAACTTTGGCTTTTAATCATAGCCATTTGCAAAATCCTACTATCTTTCTCTGGTCGTGGGGGAGAAAAACCCCTTTTCTGTTCTGATTAGGGATGTGTAGAAGGAAACTCTTTTTGTAGTTTGAAAGTTCTACTATCATGGGAAATACACCTATCTTGTAGACCTTCAGTACATAATCACCAATTCCGTTTTTTGTCGGCCAACACAGGCACAAAATGGTCAATTACTCCTTCGTTAGCTAGAAACTAGTTAGGCAGATACCAGATTCCCTGAGCATTCTGGTTAAAAATAACTGATGATTTTCCCCTAATTTTCAAAAATCAGGATGTTTGGTGGCTTACTGGTTACTTAGGGAGTTCTTATTCAGTGTTCATAGTTTAACAAATTAGGTAGAAGGACAAAGCTAGAATCTGTTGAATTTAGCTGGAACAAAGACTAGTCTTGCTTTCGAATCATTGTTAGTGCTTTTGAACAGTAAAATAACCAAGAGCCCAGAGATAAGCAAAGTGTCTCACCATAATCCTCTTCTACCTCTGAGCTTGTGGAGGGATGGGGGAGAGGACAATGCCAACACAAATGGAAGTGTAGAGTGAAGAAAGAAAAGGAAGGCCAGCACAGTGGGTGAAAAGTTAACTTACTTCACTTCGACCACCATATTAAAACCAGATGTGTCGAAAATGTTGGATGAGAAAAACTGGTGTTACTGATAGCGTGAACAAACCCTTTGTGCTTTTCTCCCAATACAGTATCATTACAGGGTGCCAGAGGTGTCATTTTATTTCATTTCACATGTAGCACATTCTCAACAAGTTAAACCGTTTCTAATCTTGTGTAATTAGATAGGTCTCACTACATCCCTCAGTTGAAGGATTTTATGAGCTGCCTTGTTCTGTCTCCCTTTTGTGACAGCTTCTTTGGGGCTGGAAACTACCATTTGCTAACATTTCTTCCCTTCTGGCACCTGTCAGCTGGATGGGCTCTGGGAAAAGGAGGATGGGGAGGGAAGGAATGTAAGGTTCCTTCCCTCCATGCCCTGGTATTAGAGCCATCTTTGTCTCTACGTAGGGATTACTCTGTTCTGGAAAGTGCTGTTAAGTACACATTCAAAATAAACAATGGGTGGATGGGTGAATGGAATGATGAAGTTCTTGTGTTTTTATTTAATCTGATCACAAATTTCAAGTTCCTTTGTTTACTAAATGTAGAGCCTAGGCGAGTGCTAGTCAGAGATGGAAGTCTTTTGACACAGCCCAAGGATGCCCCAGCCTGCAAAGTGGATGGGGCTTGGCTCTGGGATCTTGCTGTCCAGTCACTCTGGGCAGAGCCCACCACTGGATACATGGTCTATGGTACAACTGTCTTCTCACTTCAGAGCAGAGTTGTGAGGAGTCATCAGATATTTGACATCGGAATCAAAGGCTACATAAACACCAGGGCTTTTACTTCAATGCAGAAGTAATAATAGCATGTTGAAATTGAGAGTTTTTCCTTCAGAAGGCTTTAAAGCTATCCCCCCACCCAAAGCTTTCTTAGGGTCATTTTTTGACCATTCTTTGACGTCTTTGTGAGGTTGCCGACTGGCAAATGCTCTCCATGTGTAGACATGGAAATCCAGAATTAAGGCCTATTTATGCTTCTATGCCTTGGGACTCGTGCATGATTGATTATATGCAGGGCCTGACCTCTCACCACAAAATTTTGTGGTTTTTGTCTAACAATGAGAAAAGACAACTGAAGGAGTACAGTATACAACTGAAATGGGTGAGTGACAGGGCCACCTGACGTCCCCCAGTACTTTACAGTTTATAAATTGCTTTCAGAGTGGTCCTTTCATGGATAGGCAGTGTACACTCCTATTTCACCAAAGCAACTGGACTGCAGAAATAAGAGCCAGAGTGCTGGCACAGTCATGGAAGCCCTGGATTTCTCACGTGGGGGTGGGGCAGCGTGTGGGTAAGCACTTCGCCTTCCAGGAATAGTACTGCCTTGAGACTCTTCTGTAGACTGACTGAAACGGAGATTAAGCCCAGGGTTCTCTTTGCATTCCATTTAGCAGTTTGCTCATGCTTTCACTACAGATCAGGCTCAAGAATTCCTCTGCCAGCTGACAATCTGAATGTTGCTTTGGCTGTAAGACAGTATCTTATTTATTCACATAAATCCCTCCTACTCTTGTCCCTGATTATTTTCACTATAAAATGGAAAGGGGGGCAAATTATGTGAGCATTTGGGTACTGGACTGCAGTCACCCTGGCAATCTTTGAGATTCTCACCAGCATTGACTGAAGAACAGTGACTCGCCCAGAGTAACACAGAGTTTCTCTTTCCTTTAGAAAAGCAGTTCCTCAAAGGTGCTGCTAAGCAAAACAAAACAAAACAAAACAAAACAAAACAAAAAAACTATAGTCCAAGGGAAAGAAAAAGTGCAAAGAGCAAAAGATTGCTCTAAACAAGCCTAGAAGATTTCAAAGAATGAGAGGGTGATTATCGGCAAGTGATGACAGAGTGGCTTGTACGTTTGAGATTTCCTTTCCAGTTCCAAGTGTGAGACTTAAACATCTTTCGTCCAGGGGAAGTTATGACAGGAGGAAGCTAGGTTATCTCAGCCCCAGCTCACTACTTGAAACTTCCCAGGAGCTCGGAGAAGTTTGCAGCTCAGCACCCCTGGCCAGAGGGGTGGAAGGGAGACAAACAGTGCAAAGGAATAAAAGTGAGAAGCAGCTGGCACAAATGCTGCCGAACCTTCCCCTCATTCTAGCCAGTTGTATAGACAGCTGTCTCTTTAATTTAACCCTTAGTCCATCCGTGAAATGACAAAGCTCAGTTTGCTCATACAAGTCTCTTCTGGTAGAGATAATGGTTGTTATAAAGCAGAGGAAAAATGTAGAGGTAAGGGAGGTTATGTGGGGAAAATTTGACAAAGACAGTTTTTTCCCCTCAAAACGTGCACATGAGGAAGAACGCCTAAGGAAGGCTACCTATGAAGAGATAGAAACCTCTGTAATCAAAGGCAGTCTGGAGGAGAGAGGACAGGCTGCATAGGCTTGGGGACAGTTTTGCTTCTACTTCTATGTATAGTCTCAAGGCTAATTGTGTAAATGGGAGTTTCTTACTCAAGAATGGCCATTTGCAGATGCACATGGGTTTGTTTTTCCATACAACCGGAGAGCTAACTCAGCAATACTTTCGACAGCACTGATCAATAGAGGAGCTTAATTATTCACCAACCTGGAGACTAGGAGTGCAAATATGCAAACTGTTTTCTCCTCAACTGGACTTAGAATCCTTGGGTGTCCAAGCTTGAAGTGACTTTAAAGTGTGTTCTAGTTAAACCCTGAAGAGGACTGGGGAGGAATTTGAGCCTGGAGAAGGAAAGGGAACTGCCCAAGGTCACATGAGCTAGTGAAGATGCCCTTAGAAAGCGACCCGGTCTCTCTTCTACTAGCCCAGTATTTTCTGTCTACGCTCTCATCCCCTACCTTCAGAGACCCCCCAGATGTACCCAGCATGGCAAAGTCTGTATGTTTCTCTCCTGGCTATTTCAATTGCTATCCCATGACAATATTGGCAGGCCCAGTGACCGAGCACACCCTTGATCATGAGAGGGAGTGCTTATTCCTAAACTCCTGACCTAGCTGGGGAAGAGCCATACTGCCATTTGCAGCCTGCCTTTGGCTCCATGGCCCACAGGAGGAGACCAGAGAGAACTGTGCTTCCAAGAGCAACCCTGCTGCTGTGAACAGAGGCAGCTGCTTAAAAAGAGAGTCTTTTTCTCTTCTGCAGGTTCTAGCCTGAAAGTTTCAGGAGAGAATTCTTCATTCTTCGTTTAAAGAAATGATGCAATTGATATATACAAAATGCTTAATACACGTAAATCATATTTGTATGTAATTTCCACATAAAAATAATATGTAAGTTATGAAGCATAATAATAGAATAAACACCTGTGAGCCCACCATCCACCCTAACAGAACATTACCAGGGCCATTGCAGCTCCCTGCATGCTCCTCTCCAACCCAGCACCCTGCCTTTCTCCCAGAGGCACCCACCATCATGAACTTTTAAATGTCACTCCTTTGCATTTCTGTATAGTCTTCCTACATATACAAGTCTCCCTAAACAATATATTCTTTAGTTTTGCTTGGTTTTGAACTGTAAACATCGGTATCATACTAAAATTTTTCTGCAATTTGTTTTTACTCAAAATTGTGTCTGGGAACGTTTCACATTGTTATCTGCAGTAGTGTTTCATTTATTCTCATTGTTGCCTGGTATTTCATGGTGTAAGTCTACAATAGAGACACATTGCTGTGGATGAACATCTGTTGTTTCTAGTTTTTTTGCTATTCTGAATAATGTTGTTATAAACTTTCTTTACAGTACACTTGCCCAAGTTTGTCTAAGGTCTGTTTCTAGGAGTGGAATCAATGAATTGTAAAGTATACACATGTTCAAATTTGTTAGATAATGCCAAATTGGCTGTCCAATATACACTTCTGCCGTTAGTCTAAGTGTTCCACATCCTCACTAAGAATTATTTAATTTATATTATTTTTTCAATCTGGTGGATTAAAATGGATTTTGTGGTTTTTTTTTTTTGTCATTCCCTGTGATTTTAATTTGCATTTCTTTGATTACTAATGAGGTTGAGCATCTTGTCACGTCCCTTGGCATTCAGATTTCCTCTTCTGTGAAAAGCTTGTTCATTATCTTTTGCCCATTTTTCTTCTGGGTTTTCTATTTTATGTATTGGTATATGAAGTTTGCATATTTCAAATACTAGCATATTGTCAGTTATAGGAGTGCTAAATATGTTCTTCCACTTTGTGGCTTGTCTTTTCACTTTATGGTGTTTTTTGGTGAACAGAGACATTTCATTTTAATGTAATCGAATCTCTTACTCTTTTCCTTTATGGTTAGTGTTTTTCATATTTCTTTAAAGAAATTCTCCCCTATCCCAAGATCACAGAGAAAGTCCCGTATAGCAGTGTTTCTTTGTGAGTGGGGAGGTTACCAGCCTTCAGGGCAGGACAATTATCCTTTATGTAGGTCTGGCTCTCACACTGCAGGACACTAAGCATTCCTGGACCCTGGGTAGCAAATGCTTTTCTTAGACGCACTGTTCCTATCATTATAACAAACCAAAACACTCCTGTACATTTTCAAATGTTCCCTGGGTGGTGATAATGCCAGTTGAGAACCTCTTAACTATATTTTCTTCTAAAAGTTTAAAGTATTTAAGATAACCAGAATTGATTTGTGTTTGATGTGAGATGAATCTAATTTTATTATTTCTTTATCGATAACCAATTTCCCCAACATCAGTTATTAAAGGGTTAATCCTTTCCCCCACTGATCTGCAACGCTACCTGTCACACATCAAATTTCCAAATAGGTATAGGTCTATTTTTGAGTTTTCTATTCTGTTCCATTGGCCTATTTATTAAACCCCTGTGTCAATATTACACTCTTTTAAGTACTATAACAGTATGAGAAATCTTAACATCTGATAGATTAAGATTTTTCTACCTTGTCGCTCTTCAAGGATGGGTTGGCTTTTCTCTGTACTTCCATATACATTTTAGAACTGGCTTGTCAAATTCCATGAAAATTCCTGTTGGGATTTTGATTGGAATTACACTGACTATGATTGATTCAGGGAGAAAGGATATCTTTACAATATCGAGTAGCCCTACCTGTGAACAGGACATAGCTCTCCATTTCAATAAAGTCTTATAATTTCCTCTATAAAAGATCTCTGGCACATCTTTTGTTAGATTTTCTTCATAGATACCTTATATTTTTATTGCTACAGTATCTTTTTAAAAATTGCATTTTTGATTCTTGTTGCTGGTGTGTAGAAATGAGATTTATCTCCTTACATTCTCCTGTAATGTACTCCAATCAGACTTTTCCACTTAGATTCATCAGAATTGCTCTTGGCAAGTTCACCCGTGACTGCACATTGCTAAGTCCAATGGTCAAATCTCAGCCCTCATCTCGCTTGATTTCTCAGCAGCATATGACACAGTTGGTCACTCCCTTCTCATCAAAACACTTTCTTTACTTGGCTTCCAGGACAGCACACACTTTTGATTTTCCCCTTACTTCACTGGTTATTCTCTCTCAGTCTTCTTTGCTGGTTCTTCCTTATTTCCCCAACATTTTGATGTTGGACTGTCCCAGGGGCCAGTCCTTAGACCTCTTCTCTTCTCTAGCTATCCACACTTGCTTGGTGATCTCATCCATTCTCATGGTTTTAAATTCTCTCCATATGTTGACACTCAATTTTGCAATGCTAGTTCAATTCACTGTCTGGAATTATCATTATATATCATTTGTGTGTGTGTATGTGTATGTATGTATATGTGTGTATACGCACACACACGAATGATATTCCTTCAACCTACTTGATGTCTCCAACTCAACATGTCCAAACTGAATTCTTTAACTTATTACCTGAAACGGCACATCCCACAGTCTTCTCTATCTCAGTTGCTCACTCCATCATTCCAACTGCTCAGAGCAAAATCTCTGAGTCCTTGCTTTCTCTCACACCACTCATAATATGTCAGAAAATCCTCCTCATTCTACCCTCAAAAGACATACAGATTTATATCACTTCTCACAATCTACATTGATACCACACTAGTTCAAGCCACCATTATCTTTTAAAAAAACAGCTTTATTGAGATATAATCTACATATCATACAATTCACTCGTTCATACTGTACAATTCAATATCTTTTAGTATATTCACAGGGTTGTGTGACCATCACCACAATCCAATTTTATAATACTTTTGTTCCTCTTAAGAGAAAACAGTATTCATTAGCAGTCACTTTCCATTCCCTCACCTCATGTTGCCCTAGGCAACCACTAATCTAATCTTTCTGTTTCTATAGATTTGCCTATGTTGGACATTTCATAAGAATGGAATCATACAATACATGGTCTTTACTTCAGGTACTTCATTCCTCTTTATTGTCAAATAATATTCCATTGTATGGCTATACCATATTTTATTTATTTATTGATCGGTTGATGGACATTTGGTTTGTCTCTACTTTTTGGCTAATATGAATAATTATGTATCAACACTTGCATACAAGTTTTTGTGTGGACATATGTTTTCACTGGGTATATACCTAGGAGTAGAATTGCTGAGTCTTAAGGTAACTCTATGTTAACTTTTTGAGGAACTACTAGCCGATTTTCCAAAGCAGCTGCACCATTTTACATTTGCACTGGTAGTGTATGAGGGTTCCATTTCTTCACATCTTTGACACCACTTGTTATTATCTGTCATTTTGACCATAGCCATCCTAGAGGGTATGAAGTGGTATCTCATTGAGATTTTGATTTGCATTTCTGTAAGGATTAACATTGTTAAACATCTTTCCATGTCCTTTGGTCATTTGTATATCTTCTTTGGAGAAATGTTTATTTAGATCCTCTGCTTATTTTTAAATTGAGCTATTTATCTTTTATTATTGAGTTGTAAGAGTTCTCTATATATTCCAGATACAAGTTCCATATCAGATATATGATTTGCAAATATTTTCTCCCATTCTATGAGTTGTCGTTCCACTTACTTGAAGATATCACTTGCAGCAGAAAAATATTTAATTTTGATGAAGTCCATTTTATCTATTTTTTCTTTTGTTGCTTATGTTTTTGGTGTTGTACCTAAGAAACCATTGCCTAATACAAGGTCATGAAGATTTACACTAATGTTTTCTTTCAAGAGTTTCATAGTTTCAGCACTTACATTTAGGTCTTTGATGGATTTTAAGTTAATTTTTATATAGGATGTGAAGTAGAGGTCCAACTTCATTCTTTGCATGTGGATAACCAGTTGTCTCAGCACCATTTCTGAAAAGACTATTCTTTCCCCCACTGAATTGTCTTGGCACCCTTGTCAAAAATCAATTGACCATAAATATGAGGGCTTATTTCTGTACTCTCAATTCTTCCATTGGTCTATATGTCTATCCTTATGCCAGTACCACACTGTTTTGATTCCTTTAGCTTAGTAGTATGTTTTGAAATCTGAAGTAATAATAACCTCATAGAATTGTTAGAAAGTATTCCCTTCTTTTCTATTTTTTGGACGAGTTTGGAAAGACTGCATTTGATTCTTCTTTAAACATTTGGTAGAATTCACCAATGAAGCCATCTGGTCCTGGACCTTTCTTTGGTGGGAGGTTTTTGATTATGAATCCAATCCATTTAATTGTTATAGGTCTATGAAGATGGTCTATTTATTCTTAAGTCTTGAGTTTTGGGACTTTGTGCCTTTCTAGGAATTTTCCCATTTCACCTAGATTATGTAATTTGTTGGCATACAATTATTCATAGCATTCTCTTATAATCCTTTTTTTAACATAGTTATAAAATTCTTTTTTTCTTATGATGAGGACTTTTAAGATCTACTCTCTTAGCAACTTTCAAATATGCAATACAGTATTATTAACTATATTCACCATGCTGTACATTATATTCCTATGACTTATTTATAACTGGAAATTTGTACCTTTTGATCCCCTCTCTGTATCTAGGAGCTTGCTTTTTTGGTTTTTTTTTTTAGATTCCACATATAACTGAGATCATACGGTATTTGTCTTTCTCCGTCTAACTTATCTTACTTAGCTTAATGCCCTCAAGGTCCATTCATGTTGTTGCAAATGGCATGATTTCATTCTTTTTTATGTCTGAATAGTATTCCACTGTATACACATACTACATCTTCTTTATCCATTCATCTGTCGATGGACACTTAGATTGTTTCCATATCTTGGCTATTGTAAATAATGCTGCAATGAACATGGGGTGCACATATCTTTTCAAATTAGTGTTTTTGTTTTCTTTGAATAAATACCCAGAAGTGGAATTCGTGGATCATATGGTAGTTCTATTTTTAATTTCTTGAGGAACCTCCATACTGTTTTCCATAGTGGCTGCACCAATTTACATTCTCATCAAGAGTGCACAAGGGTACCCTTTATTCCGCATCCTCTCCAACACTTGTTATTTCTTGTCTTTTTGATAATAGCCATTCTAACAGGTGTGAGGTATTATCTCATTGTGGCTTTGATTTGCATTTCTGGATGATTAGTGATGTTGAGCACCTTTTCATGTACCTGTTGGTTATGTGTATGTCTTTGAAAAAATGTCTATTTAGATCTTCTGCCCATTTTTTAATAGAAGTGTTTTTTTGCTATTGAGTTGTTATATAATCATTTTTACTTCTGTAAAATTGGTAATGATGTCTCCACTTTCATTTCTGATTTTAGTAATTTGAGTCTTATCTCTTTTTTTCCTAGTCAATCTAGCTACAAGTTTGTCAATTTTGCTGATATTTTCAAAGAACAACTTTTTGTTTCACTGGTTTTGTCTACTATTTTTCTATTCTCTATTTCATTTATTCCTTCTCTAATCTTTGTTATTTCCTTCCTTCTGCTTGCTTTGGGTTCAGTTTGCTTTTCTTTTTCAGGTTTTGTAAGGTGGAAGGTTAGGTTATTGATTTGAGTTCTTTATTTTTAACATAGGCGTTTTATAGCTACAAATTTCCCTCTGAGCACTGCTTTAGCTTCACCCTGTAAGTTTTGGTATGTTGTTTCTTAATTTTCATTCATCTTACAGTATTTTCTAATTTCCCTTGTGACTTTTTTCTTTGACCCATTGGTTATTTGGGAGCGTGTTGTTTAATTTCCACATATTTGTGAATTTCCCAAATTTCCTTTTGTTACTGATTTCTACTTTCATTTCATTGTGGTCAGAAAACATGCTTTGTATGATTTTATTCCTTCTATGCTTTATGGCCTAGTCTATGGCTAACTGGAGATTGTTCCATGTGCACTTGGGAATAATGTGTATTCTGGTGTTTTTCAGTGGAGTGTTCCATAGATGTATGTCAGGTCTAGTTTAGTGTTGTTCAAGTTGTTTATTCCCTTGATCTTCTGCCAGCTGTTCTATCCATTACTGAAAGTAGGTATTGAATTCTCAAATTATTTTTATGTAATTGTCTATTTCTCCCTTCCACTGTATCCATTCTGTCAGTTATTGCTTCCTGTATTTTGGGGCTCTATTGTTAGGTGCATATGTGCTTATAATTGTATCTTCCTGACAGATTGACCTTTTTATCATTATAAAATGTCTCTCTCTTTATCTCTAGTAATGTTTTTTGTTATAAAGTCTATTTTTAGATATTAGTTTAGCCACTCCAGCTTTTTTATGGTTGTTGTTTGCATGGTATACCATTTTACATCCTTTTGCTTTCAACCTATTTATGTCTTTGAATAAAAAGGGTGCCTCCTGTAGAGAGCATATTGTTGGATTTTGTCTTTTTTTAAGAATCTAGTCTGATAATATCTATCTTTTGATTGGATTGTTTAGTTTATTCACATTTAATGTTATTATTGATATGTTTGGATTTACATTGCCATTTTGCTTTTTGTTTTCTATATATCACATGACTTGTTTGTTTTTTGTTACCTACCTTTGTATTAGGTGGATATTTTCTTATGTAACATTTAAATTCCTTTCATGATTTTTTAATTATTTATTTTTTAGTTCTTTTCTTAGTGGTTTCTCTAGGGCTTATAATATACAGCTTATTAGAATCTACTTCAGATATATACTGACTTAGTTCCAGTAAAATATAGACATTTTATATGGCTTTATTGCCTCCCTCTCTTTTTGATATTATTGTTATACATACATATACATCTATATATGTTACAAATCCAACAATACATCGTTGTAATTATTATTTTATATAATTTTATGTCTTTTACAAAGGCTGAGAGAAGAAAGGAGATCAAATATATACTTACAGGGTTTATTAATATTCTTATTTACTCCTCTGGTTCTTTTCATTTCTTCCTGTGAATTTGAGTTCCAATCTAATGTCATTTCCTTATCCAATACAACTTTGTTCCCATCTACCTCCTTTGTGCTGTTATTGTCAAACATATTGTATTTCTATATATTATAGTCACAACTATACAATCATATTCATATTATTTTATGAATTTGCTTTTTAAATCAGTCAAGAGAGGAAAGAGGAAGAAATATGTAATTATACTGTCTTTTCTAATTACCCACATAATTACCTTCACCAGCATTCTTTGTTTTCCATGTGCATTCAAGTTACTGTCTGACATCACTTGCTTCTAACCTGAAGAACTTCACTTAGTATTTCTTTTAAGAAAGGTACCCTAGCTATGAATTCTCTCATTTTTTTTTCAGTTTGGTAATGTCTATTTCATCTTCATTTTTGCTAGATATGTGATTTTTGGTGCTTTTTTAAACTTTCAGTAGTTTGACTACATCATCCTACTGCCTTCTTGCCTCCCTAGTTTCTAATGGGAAGTCAGCTGTCAATCTTAACAGGGTTCTCTTGTATGTAATGAGTCTTTTTTTCTCTTCTTGCTTTCAAGATTTTCTCTTTGTCTTTCAACATTTTACTATGATGGCTCTGGGTATGATCTCTTTGTGTTTACTTTACTTAGACTTAATTGAGTTTCTTGGGTGTGTAGATTAATGTTTTTCATCACATTAGAGAGGTTTTCAGCAATTATTGCTTTGAATATCTTTTTGTCCTTTTCATGCTCTCCTCTTTCTAGTACTCCCATTACGCATATGTTGACACACTTAGGTATGTCCCACATTTCTCTGAGGCTCTGTTCATCTTTCTTTATTTTATCTCTCTGTTCTTCAGATTGCATAATCTCTATCGATATATCGTCATGTTGACTGATTCTTTCTTCTACTAACTCAAATCTATTGTAGAGCCCCCTCCAGCAAATTTTTTGTTATTGTGCTGTTTAACACCAGAATATCCATTTGGTTCTTTTTTATAATTTCCATCTCTTTATTGATAATCTATATTTGTGGAGACATTGCCATCATACCCGCCTTTACTTCTTTAAGCATGGTTACCTTTAGTTCTTTGAGCATACTTATAACAACTGCTTTGCAATCTTTGTCTGCTAAGTCTGCCATCTGAGCCTCTTCAAAGACAGTTTTTATTATTTGTCTTTTTTTGTTTTGTTTTGTTTTGTTTCTGTGTATGGGTCACACTTCCTGTTTTTTGGTATGTCTCATAATTTTTTGTTGAAACCTGGACATTTTAGATAATATATGGTATGAACTTAGAGAAACTGATTTCCCACCCCACCCCAGGGGTAGTGGTTGTTAATTGCTTGGTTATTTGTTTAATAACTTGAATAAACTTTGTGATGTTTATCCTCCCTGCAATATGAAGCTTCTGATGTCCCTGCTGAAATTTTTCCCCTTGTTTTTATCTTTTAGCCTGACTACCTAGGCATTACCCATGTGTTGGCACAAGCCACTTATTGTCAAGGTAGTGGTTAAGCCTCCTAAGCCAGTTAGATTTTCAACCTTTATCATTGGATATGTTTGTAGTTTGAAGGTTGCTATCACAGTTCAGAGAGTTCATATTTTTTGCCCCCTGTTCAACAAGGGACTAGAAATTTGGAGGTTTCCTCTCTGATAGCTCCTGAGAGGTCACAGCTTTGGGCATGAGCACAGTCTTCCAGACTATCAGGGATGAGTGTGATGTTATTTTTAAGCCTGGCTTCCTAGGAGTCACCCCTGGGTCAGAGTAGCTTATTGTGCAGTCAATGTTTAGTCAGAAGTTATATTTTTAAGTTGCTTGTGCCAGTGAAGTTTTGCCCTGTATTGATTGGTCTGTGTGCAGCTCAGGGAATGCTTTTGAGTCTGCCCCATGACCTACTTTGATCATTCCTGAATGGGAACAGCCTAGCACATGTGCACAACTTCTCAACTTTCAGAGTTGACTGTGATACCAAGAGGCCTCTTCTTTGCTGTCTCTTTCCCTGGTTGTCTGCATTAAACTTCTGGCTGCTCTGTTGTTTTATTTGTATTATGGAGCTATCAGTCTCCTTTTAATTGTTCTCCACACAAATTTCCATTATTTTGTTTTGTTAACAATGCCCTTAGGCATAGAATTCTCCACTCTCTGTTCAAAATAAAGTTAGTCCCTTTAGGCAGAGCTGGGAGTTCTTCATCCTTATGGCTGACCTTTCTCCCCTGGGCAGAACCCCTCTGTCATTGCTCTGGAGTTGGAGACAACAACTTGCTTTTTCATGAGTGACACCCTGCCTTAGCAAGCACTGGAGGGTGGTAAAAACCCCTAGTTTTCTCAGATTGCCCTTCCTAGTGTGGAACTTCTGTCCTATGAGTGAGCTGGGTTGGGTGCAGTCAGGGCCTCAGAATTCTCAGTTTGTTGGGCCTAGGGTAAAGCTTCTGCCCTATGAGTGGGAGTTGGGTGGAGGAAAAGAGACCCGGTCCTCTGGCCATGCCTGCTTGGAATTGAGCTTCTGCAACATGGAGCTGGTTGAGATAAGAAATTCCAGCAGCCTGCTCCTCCCTGGGTGAAATCATAACTCAGACTGGGAACTGTGGGGAGAAGGATCCTCCATCTTCTTGGCTGCATCTGCTCAGAGTAGTGAGTTTGGGGTAGGGATTCTGTAAAGTAGAGTTGGGGGGTGGGGAGTTGTGGTAAGAGAGTGAGTCATGGCTCAAATGCCAGACTCTTGCTGTTGTTTCTGAGATTTAGTAGATTTTCTTGAATGAGCATTTCTCCGTTTGCTGTATGCCCTAAGAAAACATCCAGGGACTTTAAATAATTGTTTTTTAAAAATAATTATCACCCGTTACACTGTTATTTTGCTGTGGAGTGGCTCTGCAGAGCTTCTTACTCCACCATTCTGGAAGTCTTTAATCCACTTTCATCTTTTACATGGATTTTTGAAACAGCCTCCACTGGTTTCCGAGCTTCCACTTTTGCCTTTCTAAAGACTATTCTAACATGGCAGTTAGAGGGATCACATTAAATATAAGTCAGATGATGTCTCCACTCTGTTCCAAACTCTAATGGCTTCCATTTTTTCTCAGAGTAAAAACTAAAGTTCTTAAAAGTAGTCTACATGGCCCTACACATCTGGTTCCCAGTTAAATCTCTGACCTCATCATCTACTACTCTTCCTCTCATTCACTCAGCTTCAGACACACTGTTCTTGCTGTCCATCCAACAAGTCAGGTTCACTCCCAATACTGTCCCTGGTGTGGTTTTGGCATTAAGGTTTTACTAGTCCCATAGAATGAGCTTGGAAATATTCCCTTTTTTCTGCTCTTTGGAAGAATTTTCTTAATATTGAAATTAATTCTTCTTTGAATAGTTGATAAAACTATCTAGACTTAGTATTTTCCTTGTGGGAATATTTTAGTGACTGAATTTCTTTAATGGTTATATAACTACTCATGTTTTCTATTCCTTCTTGAATCAGTTTCAGCAGTTACCTTTTTCTAGTAATTTGTTCATTTGCTCAACAGTTTTTAATTTATTGACATGAAGTGGTTGAAAGTGTTCTCTTACCAAAATTTTACTACATCTATAGGAATGTCCTCTTTTTCTAATAATGTTTATTTGGACCTATTTCTTTTTTTCTTGATCAATATTTCTTGACGTTTGTCAATTTATTTATCATTTCAAATAAATAATTCTTGGCTTTGATAATCTTCTCTACTTATCTTTGTTTTCTATTTTAATAATTTTTGCTTTTGTGTCTATTATTTTCTCCCTTCTGCTTTCTTTGGATTTATTCTATTTATTATCTAACTTCTTAAGTTGAGTGCTTAGCTCATTTACTTTCAACCTTTCTTGCTTTGTAATATATGCATTTAAGACTATAAACATCTCTCTAACCACCACTTTAGGTGCAATGTACAAGATTATTTTTAAATATTTTCTAATTTCAATTAAGATTTCTTCTTTGACCCAAAGGGTTATTTAAAAATGTGTTTTTAAATTTCCAAAAGTGCATTTTAAGGAAAAAACTCTATATTTGGATTTATTTATATTGTCTTACTTTGTACTATGAGTTCCATTTTTAAGTGTGTTTTTTTCCCTTTTGAATTAATTAAGGTTTATTTTTCTTCATTCCATTTTTCCATTTCTATTAGTTTGGAATATACTCATTCTTTTCCTGTTCTTTTAGTGGCTACCCTTGAAATTCTAAGATGCTAACTTAATTCAATAAAATCTAGAGTTAACTAATACATTTACCCTCTTCTCAAATGGACCTTTAGAATGCTTTGACTCTAATCCTCAACATGATTTGCGATCGTGAAGCCTTTAAATTCTGTGTTGTCTTCTTTTAATCCCACAAATGATAAATTACTAATATTACCCACGTTTAACTTTTTTTTTCTACTTAAAATTCTTTCTTACATCTCAGAAATTCATTTTTTGATAATATTCCTTATTTAGTGACAACTGTTCAGGGAAAATTTGTTCAAAAATTTTTAATATTAAAATGCTTTTATGTTGCCTTTATCTTACAAATATAGTTTCATAGAATATGTAATTCTAAGATGAATATTATTTTCTCTAAGGACTTTCAACATTATATTCTAATCTGGGTTCCAATGTTGCTGTTGAGAAGTCAGCTATGAGTCTGCTGTTCTTTTGTATGTGATTGGTCTTTTCCTTCTAGCTCATTTTAAGATTTTATCTTTGTCTCTGGTGTTCTGCAGTTTGACTATGATGTACGTAGACATTAATTTCGATTTCTTTATCTTGCCTAGAATTGCTTAAGCTTCTGGAACATGCAGATTGTTGTTTTTTGGAAATTCAGAAAATTTTTGAGCAGTGATTTATCTGAAAGTTTCTCCCCCTTTTCTATCATTTCTTTCTAGAATTCTAAAGAGATTAATGTTGGACCTTCTGCTCTATGCTCCATATCTTTTTTTTTTCCAATTCCCTTTTTGTTACATTGATGTTTTAATAGTTTATAACATTGTGAAACTTTGGGTTGTATATTTTTGTTATATATTTTGTCCATCACCATATATATGTCTCCCTTCACCCCTTGTGCCCAGCCCCTAACCCCATTGCCCCTGGTAACCACAATACAGTTTTCTCTGTCCATGTGTTGGTTTATATTCCACATATGAGTGAGATCATACAGTGTTTGTCTTGCTCTTTCTGGCTTATTTCACTTAACATAATACCCTCCAGGCCCATCCATGTTGTTGCAAATGGGACGATTTTGTCTTTTTTTAATGGCTGAGTAGTATTCCATTGTATATATATACCACATCTTCTTGATCCAATCATCAGTCGAAGGACACTTAGGTTGCTTCCACTTGTTGGCTATAGTGAATAATGCTGCAATGAACATAGGGGTGCATAAGCTTCTTTGGATTGTTGATTTCAGGTTCGTTGGATAGATTCCCAGTAGTGGGATAGCTGGACCATACGGTATTTCTATTTTTAATTCTTGGAGGAATCTCCATACAGTTTTCCATAGAGGCTACACCAGTTTGCATTTCCACCAGCTGTGTATGAGGGTTCCTATTTCTGCACATCCTCTCCAACACTTGTTGTTTTTTGTCTTGGTGATTATAGCCATACTAATGGGCATGAGGTGATACCTTAGTGTTGTTTTGATTTGCATTTCCCTGATTAGTGATGTTGAATATCTTTTCCTGTGCCTATTGGCTATCTGTATATCTTCTTTGGAGAAGTGTCTGTTCATTTCCTCTATCCATTATTTGAATGGGTTATTTATTTGTTGTTCAGTTGTGTGAGTTTTTTATATATTATGGAGATTAACCCCTTGTCTGATATATGTTTTGCAAATATTCTCTCCCAGCTGGTGGGTTGTCTGTTCATCTTGATTCTGGTTTCATTTGTCTTGTAGAAGCTCTTTAATCTGATAAAGTCCCACTTGTTTATTTTTTCTTAGTTAACCTAGTCTGGGTAGGCATGTCATCTGAAAAGATTCCTGTATGACCAGTGTCAAATAGTGTGTTGCCTATATTTTCTTCTATGAGTTTTATAGTTTCAGGTCTCACCTTCAGGTCTTTGATCCATTTTGAGTTAATTGTTGTGAATGGCGATAGCAGATGGTCCACTTTCATTCTTTTGCATGTGGCTGTCCAGTTTTCCCAACATCATTTATTGAAGACACTTTCCTTTCTCCATTGTATGTTCTTAGCTCCTTTGTCGAAAATTAGCTGTCCGTACATGTGTGGTTTTATTTCTGGGCTTTCAATTCTGTTCCATTGATCTGTGTGTCTGTTTTTGTACCAGTACCGTGATGTTTTGATTACTATTGCTTTGTAGTATGTTTTTAAGTCAGGGATTGTGATGCCTCCAGCTTTGTTCTTTTTTCTTAGGATTGCTTTAGGTATTCGGGGTCTTTTGTCGCCCCATATGAATTTTAGCATTCATTTTTCTATTTCCGTGAAGAACGTCATTGGGATTCTGATTGGGATTGCATTGAATCTGTAGACTGCTTCAGGTAATATACACATTTTAACTGTTTATTCTTCCAATCCACGTGCATGGGGTGTCTTTCCATTTCTTTATGTCATCATCGATTTCTTTCAATAATGTCTTGTAGTTTTCATTGTATAGGTCTTTCACCTCCTTGGTAAGATTTATTCCTAGATATTTTATACTGTTTGATGCAATTGTAAATGG
The DNA here is from genome assembly GCF_020826845.1 of Diceros bicornis minor. Classification (NCBI taxonomy): domain Eukaryota; kingdom Metazoa; phylum Chordata; class Mammalia; order Perissodactyla; family Rhinocerotidae; genus Diceros; species Diceros bicornis. The sequence continues at coordinate 65,407,052 of NC_080781.1, forward strand.
TATTATCTTTTTGAGCTCTCTTTCTGTTAGTTCGTTATTAGTATACAGAAATGCAACTGATTTTTGTAGATTGATTTTGTACCCTGTAACGTTGCTGTAGTTGTTGATTATTTCTAATAGTTTTCCAATGGATTCTTTAGGGTTTTCTATATATAAAATCATGTCACCTGCAAATAGTGAGAGTTTCACTTCTTTGTTACCTATTTGGATTCCTTTTATTCCTTTTTCTTGCCTAATTGCTCTGGCCAAAACCTCCAGGACTATGTTGAACAGGAGTGGTGAGAGTGGGCAGCCCTTCCTCATTCCTGTTCTCAGAGGAATGGCTTTCAGTCTTTCCCCGTTGAGTATGATGTTGGCTGTGGGTTTGTCATAAATAGCCTTTATTATGTTGAGGTACCTTCCTTCTATATCCATTTTGTTGAGAGTTTTTATCATAAATGTACATTGTATCTTGTCAGTTTCCTTCTCTGCTTGTATTGAGATGACCAGGTGTTTTTTATTCTTTGCTTTGTTGATGTGGCGCATCACGTTGATTCATTTGCGGATGTTGAACCATCCCTGTGTCCCTGGTATAAATCCCACTTGATCATGGTGTATGATCTTTTTAATGTATTGCTGTATTTGGTTTGCCAATATTTTGTCGAGGATTGTTGCATCTATGTTCATCAGTGATACTGGCCTGTAATGTTCCTTCTTTTATTGTCTTTGTCTCGCTTTCGTATCAGGGTGATGTTGGGATCACACAATGAGTTAGGAAGTGTTCCATCTTCCTCTGTTTTTTGGAATAGTTTGAGAAGGATGGGTATTACATCTTCTTTGAATGTTTGGTAAAATTCACCTGAGAAGCCATCTGGTGCTGGACTTTTATTTTTTGGGAGGTTTTTGATTACTATTTCAATCTCTTTACTTGTGATTGGTCTATTCAGATTCTCCATTTCTTCTTGGTTCAGTTTGGGAGGTTGTATGAGTCTTAGAATTTATCCATTTCTTCTCGATTGTCCAATTTGTTGGCATATAATTTCTCATAGTATTCTCTTATAATCCTTTGTATTTCCGTGGTATCCGTTGTAATTTCTCCCCTTTCATTTCTAATTTTATTTACTTGAGCCTTTTCTCTTTTTTTTCTCAGTAAGTCTGGCTAAGGGTTTGTCAATTTTGTTTATCTTCTCAAAGAACCAACTCTTTGTTTCATTAATCCTTTCTACTGTTTTTTTTTTAGTCTCAATTTCATTTATTTCTGCTCTGATTTTTATTACTTTTCTCCTTTTGCTTACTTTGGGCTTTGTTTATTCTTCTTTTTCTCGTTCTTTTAGGTGTGATTTAAGGTCGCTTATTTGGGCTTTTTCTTGTTTGTTAAGGTGGGCTTGTATCGCTATGAGTTTCCCTCTCAGGACCACTTTTGCTGCATCCCACATGATTTGGTATGGCATATTTTCATTTTCGTTTGTTTCCAGATATTTTTTTGGTTTCTCCTTTAATTTCATCAACAATCCATTGGTTGTTCAGTAGCATGCTGTTTAATCTCCACGTTTTTGTCACTTTCCCAGTTTTTTTTTCCGTGGTTGATTTCCAGTTTCATAGCATTAAGGTGTGAAAAGATGCTTGTTATGATTTTAATCTTCTTAAATTTATTGAGGCTTGCTTTGTTTCCCAACTTATGGTCTATCGTTGAGAATGTTCCATTCACGCTTGAGAAGAATGTGTAGTCAGCTGTTTTTGGGTGGACTGCTCTGTGTATGTCTGCTAGGTCCATCTTGTCCAGTTTTTCATTTAAGTCCACTGTTTCTTTATTGACTTTTTGTCTGGATGATCTATCCATTGATGTAAGTGGGGTATTAAGATCCCCTACTATTATTGTGTTGTTGTTAATGTCTCCTTTTAGGTTTGTTAATAGTTGCTTTATGTACTTTGGTGCTCCCATGTTGGGTGCATATATATTTATAATTGATATGTCGTCTTGGTGGAGTGTCCCTTTTATCATTATATATTTCCCTTCTCTGTCTCTCTTAACCTATTTTATCTTGAAGTCTACTTTGTCTGATATGAGTATGGCAACACCTGCTTTCTTTTGTTTGCCATTAGCTTGGAGTATTGTCTTCCATCCTTTCACTCTGAGCCTGTGCTTGTCTTTAGAGCTGAGATGTGTTTCCTGGAGCCAGCATATTGTTGGGTCTTGCTTTTTAATCCATCCTGCCACTCTCTATCTTTTGAAAGGAGAGTTCAATCCATTTACATTTAGAGTAATTATTGATATATCAGGGCTTAACGTTGCTGTTTTGTCATTTATTTTCCGGTTCTTTTGCATTTCCTTTGTTTCTTGTCCCATTTGTTTCAGACTGCCACTTCAGTTTGGTTGTTCTGTCTTATGACTCTTCTAGTTTTCTCTTTGTTTATCATATGTGATTTTGTTTTGATTATTTGTTTAGTGGTTATCTTGTGGTTTGTATAAAGAATATTGTGTAAGAGATAGTCCATTATCTGATGGTCTCTTATTTCCTTATACTAAGGCAATTCAATCTCTTTCCTCTTCCCCTTCTAAGTCATTCTTGTTATACCTTATTCTATCTTGTGTTGTGGGTGTGTGTTTACAGTGATGAGGTTATATTTATTTCTGGTGAATTCCTTCCTTTGATCTTTGATTTTGGTATTTAAGTGGTTGCTAACCTATTCCCACAAAGATCTACTAGTTTTCTGATTTTGTCTACCTATTTTTCTCCTTGCTCCAAGCTTTGTATTCTCTTTCTCTTCTTTTTTTCAGGCCTGAGGCCCTTCTTCAGTATTTCTTGTAGTGAGGGTCTCATGGCCATGAACTCCCTTAGCTTTCATTTATCTGAGAAAGTTACTATTTCTCCATCATATTTGAAGGATATTTTTGCTGGATAGAGTATTCTTGGCTGAAAGCTTTTGTCTTTCAGTATTTTGAATATATCATTCCAGTCTCTCCTAGCCTGTAAAGTTTCTGTTGAGAAATCCGCTGAGAGGCTGATGGGAGTTCCTTTGTATGTTATTTTTTATTTTTGTCTAGCTGCCCTTAATATTGCTCCTTTGTCTATTGACTTTAGCCAGCCTTATCACTATATGTCGTGGAGTGGGACTTTGCCCGTTGACGTATTTAGGCGACCTATTGGCTTCACTTTCTGGTATTCCCTGCTCCTTCCCCAGATTTGGGAAGTTCTCAGCTATTATTTCCTTGAATAGGCTCTCTGTTCCTCTTTCCTTCTCTTCTCCCTCAGGAATACCTATAATTCTTATGTTACATTTCCTAATAGAGTCAGATATTTCTCAGAGACTTTCTTCATTTCTTTTTACTCTTAGTTCTCTCTCCTCTTCCATCTGGAGCATATCTGTGTTCCTATCCTCTATAATGCTAATTCTTTCCTCCATATTGTCAGCTCTGTTCTTTAAACATTCCAGATTCTCCTTTATCTCCTCCATTGTGTTCTTCATCTCCATCAGTACTGACTGGTTTTTCTTTATGATTTCAATCTCTTTTGTGAAGAAACTCCTAATCTCATTGAATTGTTTGTCTGTGTTGTCTCGTATTTTGTTGAGATTTTTTATGATAGCTATTTTGAAATCTCTGTCATTTAGATTATGCATTTCTGTGTCTTCAGGGTTGGTTTCTGGGTGCTTGTCATTTTCCTTCTGGTCTGGTGATTTCCTGTACCTTTGCATTGTGGTTCCTGTATTCGCTTTGTTTTTCCTCATCCTGGAAATATCTGGTTGCAATTTCCACCCGACGCCACCGTGTGGGGGTTAAGGGCTGTGTAATCTGAGCCCCCTGTGCTCTGCCCTGGCTGCTCGTGGCGATCGGCCGTCCGCTTGGTTTGGTCTGGTCTGCTGAGCTGCAGTGTCTGGCATGCGGGGGTGGGAGGCCTCTCTCTTTTGCTGCTGGGTCCCTGGGGTGGGGGGCCTCTTGCTCTCCCCTCATTATCCGCTCTCTTGGGGTGCTCAGATGTTGATGGTACCCCTGTGGCTCTTCTGAGTCCTCTGTGTGGGAGTTTCCCACTGGCTGAGTGAGCCCAAAGAGCTACGGTTTCCCCGCAGAGGGCCACCCCTCCCCCCTCTCTGGGAGCCGTGCAACCAGGATCGCTGATCTGATGGGAAGGGAGAGGAGTTCTCCTTACCTCTCCCCACTTCCTCCGGGGGCCCCAGCATGGTGCACTCTCAGATGTGCGGCAGTGTGGATCTCTCTGATCTTCCTTTTCACTAGGAGTCTGTTGTTGGTCTGTGACTCTTCCTTTTGTTGTATCTTATCGGGCAAAGTGTTTATGGGAAAGCTCACTCTGCCATGATGCTGATGTCACTCCTATCCTCCATATCTTTTAACCACTCATATTTTACATCTCTTTGTACCTCTGTGATGTATTGTGTGATTTTTTTCAGATCTATTTTCCAGTTTCTTACTTTTTCTTCAACTGATGCATAAACCTATATTGAGGTTTTTAATGTCAATTATTATATTTTTTATTTCTATGCATTCTATTTAGTTTTTTTTGAAACTTAGAAGGTCATTTTTGATAGTCTCTTGCTCTTTGCTCTGTATTTTTATTTCTTTAAACATTTAACATATCTATTTTGTATTCTGTATATGATAATTTTAATACCTAAAATCTTTGTGGGTCTGGTTATGTTCTATATATTTTTTCCTGTTTTTTTTTTTTCTCTTATGGTAGTTGGTTTTCTTGTGTAAGTTGTAACTTTTGAGTGTGAAGTAATGTTTGTCAGAACTCTCTGTGGGATTTCCATGAAGCCTGGGAGTGAGGGTGCATTCTCCAATGAAAGGTTTCCATTTCATTTTCCCTGGTGCTTGAGGCATCACAGACCTAAGTCCACTTTAAATTAAAATTATCAGCTTGTGGCTTTTTGGAGCATTCCATATAATATATATTCAGGCTCCAAATTCAGGTGCCACAAAATCTCAGAGAGGTATTTTTTTGTTTATTTATAATTCCACCCAAAGCTAAGACCAACAGAAAAAATTTTCCTTATTGACTGCCTCTTTCCCTCAGCTCTAGGCCTATGCTGTCCAATACAGTAACCACTAGCCACATGTGCCTTGAAATTTAATTAAAATAAAATAAAAAAAATTCAGTTCTTCTGTCTCACTAGCCACATTTCAAGTGCTCAATAGCTACATGTAGCTAGTGGCTACTGTCTTGGACAGCACAGATACAGAACATTTCCTTCATCACAGAAAATTTTATTGGATAGTGCTGCTCTAGAACATTTGAATCTACATAGCCAGGGTGTGTGGTGGCTTCAGAGCTAGGTTACATCCTTGATCAAACTCTTGTCAATCTGTGTCTTTAGTCTGTATGCTCCCTGAAGATGTTCAAGTCCTAATCCCCAGAACCCATGAATATGCTACCTTACATGGTAAAAGGGACTCTGCAGACAGAAGTTAAGGATCTTGACAGAGGAAGATTACCCTGGATTAAATGGATGGGCTCAATGTATCACAAGGGTTCTCATAAGGGAAATAGGAAAGCAGGAAAGACATAGTCAGAGAGGTGATGTGGTGACAGAAGCAGAGGTTGGAGTGATATACTTTGAAGATGGAGGAAGGAGCCATGAGCCAAGCAATACAGGAAGCCTCTAGAAGCAGGAAAAGGTAAGGAAACAGATTCTTCTCCATAATCTCCAGAAGGAATATAGTCCTGTAACCCACTTTAGACTTCTGGCCTCTAGAACTGTAGGAGAATAAATTTGTGTTGCTTTAAGAAACTAAGTTTGTGGTAATTTCTTACAGTAGCAATAAGAAACTAATACAAACTATGAAAGGGTCCAGTTAAGAAAGGCTTTGTTTTAATATACCAGGAACGTGTGGTTGCCCAATGGCACTAAGTTATCGTCCTTATATCTCCTCATTTTCCCTTCTTACATTTCTATTTGGCTCTAACGTACAAGACCCATGGCAAACAGAAATTTTAGGAGGGAAAATGATGCAGGAACCTACACTTTCATTCATTTACTTGATAAATATAAACATACACTAAGTGTTTATCATGCTCTAAGCACTGTTTTAGGTGCTTGACATATATTAGTGAATAAGAGAAAAATCCCTGCCCTCAAGAAACTTACATTCTAGAGCAGGGACAGAGCTGATAAACAATAAACATAATAAATAAGTAAATTACACAGTATGTTAGCAGATGATTAGTGCCATGGGTGAAAAAAATAGAAAAAGTGTGATTGTGAGTGGCCAGGGAGGAGGGACAGGCAGCTGTAGTATTACATATAGTGGTCAGGGAAAGTCTCATTGAAAAAGTGGCAACTGAGTAAAGACTTGAAGGAGGTGAGGGAGTTAGTCATGTGAACATCCATGGGGAAAAGCATTCTAAGCAGAGGGAACATCCAGTGCAAAAAATTAAAGTGGGAGTGTGCCTTGTTCCTCCAAGAACAGCACGTAGGCCAGAGTGGTGGAGGACAGAGTGGTAGGAAATGAGGTCACAGAAGTGATAGAGTCCAGATCCTGTAGGGCTTTGTAGGCCACTGCAAGGACTTAAGCTTGATATTGAGGAGGACTCCTGATTGTTAGGGTAGACAAGAGTACAATTAGCATAACATTCAGAATACATAGGAAGAGATACGGCTATTAGAGAATGGACAAATTTCTAGATATTGTGAGTGGCTAGCTGACTTTCTTCTGAGCACCACACTTTTACATCCATTTGCTTCCTGGACTTTTCTACTTGTATACTGGGGACTCAAACTCAAATTGCCCAAAAATAAACTCATGATCTTCTGTCCTAAACCTTTTCCTCCTCTTCTGTTCCCTGCCCCAGTTAATGGCATCCCATTAGAAATCTTGGAGTCATCTCCAGATTCTGCTTTCTCCCACTCCGCTATGTCTAACTAGACTTCCAATCCTGTCGGTTTTACTTTAGATATGTCCTCTTCTCTATTCCCTCTGCCTTCACCTTGGTTCATGCTCTCATCTCTCACGGGACCACTGTAATCACCTCCATGATTCTATAACCTATCTACCAACGTCACTGTAGCTGCCACAGTGCCAAAACTGATCATGTCACTCCCTCTTTTAAAGATCTCTACTGGCTCCTACTGCTTGTAGAATCCTGTCCCAACCTCTCCTTCTAGTCTCATTTTTCCATTATGCTTCTCTACGTGCTCCATTCTCCAGCCACACTGAACCTCTCACTGTAATCCAAGCATATTCTACCCTATCACAAGCGCACATATACCTGAAAAACCAATACAAGCTAGCTATCATTGTCATCACATAACAACAGGTTCCTTCTTCCAGGAATGCCCTTACTCTTTTACTTCACCTGGAGAAATACTTATACACCCTTCCAGTCAATTCAAATGATACTTCCTCTGTGAAGACTTTCTTGTTTCCCTCAACAGGGTTTTTTGCTACTTCCTATATTATACCTCCAGCATTGTTATCTACAGCCCCTGTACCATTTCATACAATGCATTGTGATTATTTGATTACAGATCTGTCTCTCTCATCAAACTGTAAGCTCCTTGAGGGAAGGGACCATCTCCTACGGATTTTTTCATTTCCAGTAGCTAGCAGTGTGCAGCCCAAAGGAAGTACTCAATTATTATTCGGTGAAATAAAGAATAAATGACAGAAATGATTCAGGAAAAATATCTGACTGTGCTAGTCAAGAAGAAAGAACAGAAGGGACAGAATTTCATACACAAAGCAGCTGGCCTAAAAGCTCAGAAGTGGGAGGGTTAGCCATAAAAAGGCTAAAATTGGAGGTGTGGGCTGGGTTATAGTGGGAGACAAGAGCAAACAGGAAGGGTTGGGTGGAGCTAGCTGGAGAAGTGCTGTGAAGCCACTGCCCAAAGTTTGGATTTTCATTTGAATGAGTAGGGAGTTGCTGGAGAGCTATTAGAGACACAGTTGAAGTGAAGCCATGAAAAATGACCTGCACTGCAAGACTGGAAGGAGGCAGGGAGGCCAGCCAGAAGGCAGTCACAATAACCCAGAGCAGCCTGGGCATGGCAAGTGTAGGCGGGAAGTTTAGGGAGGTACAGAAAAGGAGAGGGCTGGATATCGTGAATGATTCCATATGGGAGAAGACACAAAGGTAGTGAGAATTGCTGAAGATTATGAAAAGCCGAGTAGGTACAAAGAACATGAGACCAGGGGTTAGGAAATCAGGGGTCGGTTAGAGTATAAAAATTATTCCCTATGAACTTGGCCTCTCTGTGCCTTAACTTCCTAAACAGTAAAACAAAGAGGTTCCACATTCAAATTATCAGCAGATCATGTCAATTCTACCTCAAAAATATCTCTTGAATCACTTTCTCCATCTTCATTGCCACCACCCTAGTCCAGGCCCCAGCAGTGCTCACCTGGACCACAGTATTAGCCCTGACAGTGGTCTCTCTGTCCTCTCTCTTGTCCCCACACTATCTGGTCTCCACACAACAGTCAGCATCATCTTTTACAAATGTCAGTCAGATTAAATTACTACTGTGCTTAAAAGCTCTTTGGCTCCCACTGCAATTAGTCAGATCATGCTCCTTACCCGGGCCTACAAGGCTCCCACATGGCGTGGCTCCTGCCTGCCTCTCTGACCTCATCCCACTCTGCTCTCCTCTCACTCAATACACCCCAGTCACATGACCTTTTTGCTTTTCCTTGAGCACGTCCAGCTCTTTCCTACCTTTTCACATGCTGTTCCCTGGAATGCAGCTCTTTGGCAGGGTTCTTCCCATCTTTGGTACTTCAGACCTAGATTTGATCCCCTCAGAGAGGTCAGTCCTGATCTCTGTATCTGTTTATTTTCTTCTTACCACTTATCACAACCTGTAATTATTATATTATTTGTTGACTGCTGATCTCCCAGGAGATGACAAGTTCTAAAAGGTAGGGCCTTTTTGTCTACTTTACTATTGTATCTCCAGTGTCTAGCACATAGTGAGAGGTCAATGAACATTTGTGAATGAATGAATGAATGAAAGGGGCGATGGAAGCAGAGTTCACCAAAAATGGGGCAGTGGTGAAAAAGGGAGGAAAAAAGTTCTATTGAATTTTGAGAATAGCATATCTAGTTTCACCCAGCATGTAGTATAAACTATTAAAAGGAACTGGAGACAGGAGAGAGAGGGCTCAGGCACCAAATAATCGGGAATCACAGAAGCTGGGGCCATGGAATTCAGTTCATCTGAAATTTGTTGAGCACTTACTATGTGCCAGGCTCTATGCTGGGCACTCACTGTGGGGGACATAAAGATGAGTAAGTGGACACTTCAAGAGTTTATATTCAAGAAATCAGAAAAAGGAGATAAGGAAGGGCAAATGATGATAAAAGGCAGAATTTAATCAAAGGGCCCTGGGGGCTCAGAAAGGGCTCAGGGAAAGCTTCAAGGAAAGTTACTCTGACATTGAAGTCAACAAGTTCCAGTCCCAATGAAATAAGAGTACAGACGCTCCCTTCTGCTCTTCCCTACAAAATACTTCTTTTTTTTTAAATTTTTTGTTTATTGCAGTAACATTGGTTTATAACATTGTATAAATTTCAGGTGTACATCATTATACTTCTTTCTTTTTTTTAATTTTATTTATTTATTTTTCCCCCAAAGCCCCAGTAGATAGTTGTATGTCATAGCTGCAAATCCTTCTAGTTGCTGTATGTGGGACGTGGCCTCAACATGGCCAGACAAGCGGTGCGTCGGTGCGCACCCAGGATCCGAACCCGGGCCGCCAGTAGCGGAGAGTGAGCACTTAACCGCTAAGCCACGGGGCCGGCCCCATCATTATACTTCTATTTCTGCATAGATTACATCATGTTCACCACCCAAATACTAATTACAACCCATCACCACACACATGTGCCGAATTATCCCTTTCGCCCTTCTCCCTCCCCCCTTCTCCTCTGGTAACCACCAATCCAATCTCTGTCTCTATGTGTTTGTTTATTGTTGTTATTATCTACTACCTAATGAGTGAGATCATATGGTATTTGACCTTCTCCCTCTGACTTATTTCACTTTGCATAATACCCTCAATGTCCATCCATGTTGTCACAAATGGCTGGATTTCATCGTTTCTTATGGCTGAGTAGTATTCCATTGTGTATATATACCACATACAAAATATTCTTAAAAGTAGGATGGAAAGCAAAATATTTTTAAAGACGACTTTTGAGGCACTGTGTTAGAGAGGAAACAACTAGGTGCATGAGTTTTCGCCCTGCCACTCACTATTTGGGAGATCTTGGACACTTTCTGATTCTCTTTTTCACTCTTAAAACTGGTAATTTAATTGTATGCAAATTACATATTGATAAAATAATTTAAAAAGAAAAAGAAATACTAAAGGGAATTCTTTAGACAGGGTCAAATGATCCCAGAGGAAAACATGGAACTATGAAAAGAAATGAAGAACACTAGACAGGATAAATCTGTGGGTAAATCTAAATGAATATTGATTGTACAAAACAATAATTTTAATGTCTCCCAGAGTTTAAAATATAAGTAGAATTAAAAAATTAAAATACATGTCAAAAAATAGAACAGAAAGTTCAAGAGTTAATGTGTTCAAAGTCCTTGTATTTTTATGGAAATGGGGAAAGTAGTAACTTACATTCTTTCTGATTTCTTTTTACAAAGTATTCTTGAGGACCTATTATGTGTCAGGCCCTGTGTGAGGAACTTTCACATATACTATTTTATTGAATCATTTACCTTTTCTAAGCTTCAGTTTCTCAACTCTCTTTGAACGTGAGCAGCCTAGATTTTTGGTTCCCAAACAATTGGTGCTGGGTACAGACCTGCAGGGACTTCTTTTTGCCTTCAGGTAGCACCCACACTTTTGCACTAAAGCAACAGGCTGGCTTTTGGTAATATCCTAAAGGCACTAGAGTGCAATTTGGCTGTCTATGAGGTGGGGAAAATGGATGAATAAGTTTAAGAAATGAAGCTTAAGTTTCTTTGTGTGCTGGTGAGCAAATTTTGAAGCGGTGAACAATGGGACCTGCCTGCCATGGTAACCCATTGTATATTGGGAAATGGAGATATTAAAGTGTCAAGAAATGACTACCCTACAATATTACTAATGTTAAGATAAACTGTAACGTGGGAAATTGTAACCTGACTGTCTTGAGGTAAGGTAACACTTTAAGTGACTGGCAAAGTGAGATGGGTGGAGAAGAGAAAAATCTGTCAGGGCGTCTCCAGAAATGACGTGGAGAGGGCTGTCTATTTCTGGACAATGGCTTCTTTGTTTCTGTAGGCAGAATGATTCCTAGTATGGAGGAGGGCAATTTCTCAGGTACCTAGATTTGATTTAAAAAAAAAAAGTGTGGATAATATCCGTTTTCTTTTGTTCTAATTATGTGTTCAGCAAGTAGCTTTTTGGTCTATCACTAGTCTCTTGACTGGGACTACCCACCAGCCAGAAGCACCTTATGCAAATGCTGAAAGCCTTGTCTTGCCTAAAACATTGCTCATTATAAATGACCGCCTTGAGGTCTGCTTTATAAATCAATCTCTGTGGCTTTGGCAGCATAGATTTACTCCCCAGAGACTCATCACCTCATAGTAGGACTGAAAATGGGAGAGAAATGTGAAGTGGCAAAACTACAGAGAAGATTGGCCAGAGTATCAAGTGCAGCTCTCCCATGAGGTATGGCCTGAAGCAGCCACTGGCTTTACTTATTAAATTACAGCAACAATAATCTCTTACATTTGTTCAGTGCTTTTAACTTTCAAAGCAGTTTCATATATATTATCTAATTTATCATTTTATCTATTATATTTTCTTTAGCTCATACTGCTTGTAAAAAGACATTTGTAGAGCAGTGGCAAAGACAGCAAAAGAAGCATTATTGTCAATACCTTAAAAAAAACCTGTCTATGATGGGGCCTTGGCAAAATAAATCAAACTAAAGAAATAAATGTAGTCAGAGTCTAGGCTGCAGTAAGGCGACCCGGGAATTTGGAGATAGGCTGAGAATGACTCTGAGAGTGAAATAAAACAAAGACATAGTTGTAGATGTGCTGCTGACGGAGACTTGGGAAATATCCAAGTGTACTCAAGGTGATCAGGACACATCTGCAGGACCGGAATGTACTCGAAGAAAGTTGCAATCTAATCAGCTTTCCATAAACTGTCTGAAGAATAATGTGTTACAGAAAGGTGGTGTACGAGTTATTTGAAAAAGAGGAATTAGATAGTAAAGATATGTGACTGCCCAGCACCCCCATCCCTCCTCGTCCTTCTGCACAGTGAGCAGAGGGGTGAGGAGGGATGGGGGAGTGAAGTGTGAGTATTTGTGCAGTGGCTGGAGAGCAGAGGGAGCTGGGTAGACACAATATATGACAGACACACATATTGTGGTCCCTAAGGATGTATACTCAGCTAGGAAAGTCTTCTGTATGCATGGCCTTTACCATTCCACTTCTTTCATGCTGATTCCATGCTCATCAAGTGACCTTCTAACTTACTAATTCAGTTTCCTAGGTCCCTTCATCCTCAGAAAGAAATGCCCTTAGAGTAGATAAGACTATTATGGTTACCTGACACATATATCTTCCACTGTAAATTAATATAATTGTAATATATTTTATATGTCTCTTCCTAATTTTTTTATTTTGAAAACTTTCAAATCTACAGAAAAGTTGTAAAAACAGTACAATAAATTTCTACTTCTTCTTAAACTAAATTTACCAATTTGCTGATGGATGTCCAACTGCTCCAGCACTATTTATTGAAAAGGCTGTCTTTCCTCCATTGAATTGCTTTTGGACCTTAGTAAAAAATCAGTTGGCCATATTTGAGTGGGTCTATTTCTGGGATCTCTATTCTGTTCTTTTGACGTGTCTATTCCTTTGCCAATACCACATAGTCTTGATTACTGTGGCTATATATTAAATCTTAAAATTGGTAGAGTGATTTCTTCCACTTTATCCTTCTTTTACAAAATTGTTTTAGCTATTCTAGTTCCTTTGTTTTTTCATATAAATTTTGTAATAATCTTATTTATATCTTCAAAAAACATGCTGGAATTGTGATAGCAATTGTATTAAACCTGTACATAAATTTGGAGAGAACCGACATCTTCACATGTCCAGTCTTCTAACACGTGAACGTGCTATATCTCTGCATGTATTTAGATCTCTGATTTCCTCCATCAGTGTTTTTCAGTTTCAGATACAAGTCTGGTATATATTTTGTTAGATTTACATGTAAGTATTTCATTTTTTTTACTGACTGTAAACAGCATTGTATTTTTTTATAAAGATTTTATTTATTTATTTTTTCCCCCCAAAGCCCCAGTAGATAGTTGTATGTCATAGCTGCACATCCTTCTAGTTGCTGTATGTGGGACGCGGCCTCAGCATGGCTGGAGAAGCGGTGCGCGCCCGGGATCCGAACCCGGGCCGCCAGCAGTGGAGCACGCGCACTTAACCGCTAAGCCACAGGGCCGGCCCGACAGCATTGTATTTTTAATTTTGGTTTCCACGTGCTTATGGATAGTATATAGAAATACAATTGATTTTTGCACTTCAATCTTGTATCCTGGGACCTTGTTGAACTCATTTATTAGTTCTAGGAGGTTTTTGTAGATTTCTTGGGATTTTCTTTCTAGACAGTCATGTCATTTGCAACTAGGGACAGTTTAATTTTTTCCTTTCTGCTTTGTATGCTCCTGAGGTGCTGCCTGCTATGTCCTTCAGCTGTAGGAAGCACAGAGCAGAGATACTCGTCTGTAGTTTTCTTTTTTTGTACTGTCTTTGTCTCATTTTAGTATCAGGATAATACTGGTTTAATGAAACGAGTTGGGAAGTGTTTTCTCCTCTTCTATTTCCTGGAAAGACTGTATAGATTTGGTGTGAATTCTTCTTCAAATGTTTGATAGAATTCTTCCGTGAAACCATCTGGGACTGGAGGGTTCTTTTTTGGGAGTTTTTAAACTACAAATTTGATTTCCTGAATAGTTATAGGCTATTCAAATAATGTCATATTTGGTGAGTTGCAATAGTTTGTGGTTTTTGAGGAAGGACTTCATTTCATTTAAGTTGTCAAGTTTATGTGTGTAGAGTTGTTAGATGTGTTTTGTTATTCTTTTGATATCTGCAGGGTCTGTGCTGATAACCTGTTTCATTCCTCATATGGGTACTTTATGTCTTCTGTTTTTTTCTTTGTGTCTTGTTAGACATTTGTCAATTTTATTGATATTTTCAGAGAACGACCTTTTCGTTTCATTGAGTTTCTATATTATTATTCAGTTGTCAATTTCATTTATTTCTGTTCTTTATTATTTCCTTCCTTCTACTTGCTTTGGGTTTATTTTGCTTTTATTTTTCTAGTTTGTTAAGGTGGCAACTTAAATTATTGATCTGAGACAACCTCTTTTTATTTATTTATTTATTTTTTAAATTTTTTAAAAATTTTTTGTTTATTGCAGTAACACCGGTTTATAACATTGTATAAATTTCAGGTATACATCATTATACTTCTATTTCTGCATAGATTACATCATGTGCACCACCCAAATACTAATTACAACACATCACCACATACATGTGCCGAATTATCCCTTTAGCTCTCCTCCCTCCCCCCTTCCCCTCTGGTAACCACCAATCCAACCTCTGTCTCTATGTGTTTGTTTATTGTTGTTATTATCTACTACTTAATGAAGGGAATCATACGGTAATTGACCTTCTCCCTCTGACTTATTTCACTTTGCATTATACCCTCAATGTCCATCCATGTTGTCACAAATGGCTGGATTTCATCGTTTCTTATGGCTGAGTAGTATTCCATTGTGTATATATACCACAGCTTCTTTATCCATTCATCCCTTGATGGGCACTTAGGTTGCTTCCAAGTCTTGGCTATTGTGAATAATGCTGCAATGAACACAGGGGTGCATGTATCTTTATGCATTGGGGTTTTCAAGTTCCTTGGATAAATACCCAGCAGTGGAATAGCTGGATCATATGGTGGTTCTATCCTTGATTTTTTGAGGAAACTCCATACTGTTTTCCATAGTGGCTGCACCAGTTTGCACTCCCACCAGCAGTGTATGAGAATTCCCTTCTCTCCACATCCTCTGCAACACATGTTGTTTCCTGTCTTGTTAAATATAGCCATTCTGACGGGAGTGAGGTGATATCTCATTGTAGTTTTGATTTGCATTTCCCTGATAGTTAATGATTTTGAACACCTTTTCATGTGTCTGTTGGCCATCTGTATATCTTCTTTGGAGAAATGTCTGTTCAGGTCCTTTGCCCATTTTTTAATTGGGTTGTTAGTTTTTTTGTTGTTGAGATGCATGAGTTCTTTGTATATTTTGGAGATTAAGCCCTTATCAGATGTATGGTTTGCAAATATCTTCTCCCAATTGTTAGGTTGTCTTTTCGTTTTGTTGATGGTTTCCTTTGCTGTGCAGAAGCTTTTTAGTTTGATGTAGTCTCATTTGTTTATTTTTTCTATTGTTTCTCTTGCCCGGTCAGACATGGTGCTTGCAAATATGTTGCTAAGACCGATGTTGAAGAGCGTACTGCCTATGTTTTCTTGTAGAAGTTTCACAGTTTCAGGTCTTACATTCAAGTCTTTAATCCATCTTGAGTTAATTTTTGTGTATGTTGTAAGGTAAGGGTCTACTTTCATTTTTTTGCATATGGCTATCCAGTTTTGCCAACACCATTTGTTGAAGAGACTTTCTTTTCTCCATTGTATGTTCTTGGCTCCTTTGTCAAAGATTAGCTGTCCATAGATGTGTGGGGTTATTTCTGGGCTTTCGATTCTATTCCATTCATCTGTGTGTCTGTTTTTGTGCCAGTACCATGCTGTTTTGGTTACTATAGCTTTGTAGTATATTTTGAAATCAGGGAGTGTGATACCTCCAGCTTTGTTCTTTTTTCTCATGATTCCTTTACCTATTCGGGGTCTTTTGTTGTTCCATATAAATTTTAGGATTTTTTGTTCTATTTCTGTGAAAAATGTCGTTGGAACTTTGATAGGGATTGCATTGAATCTATAGATGGCTTTAGGAAGTATGGACATCTTAACTATGTTAATTCTTTCATTCCAAGAGCACGGAATATCTTTCCAATTCTTTGTGTCTTCTTCAATTTCTTTCAGCAATGTTTTATAGTTTTCCATGTACAGATCTTTCACCTCTTTGGTTAAGTTTACTCCTAGGTATTTTATTCTTTTTGTTGCAATTGTAAATGGGATGGTATTCTTAATTTCTCTTTCTGCTACTTCGTTGTTAGTGTATAGAAATGCAACTGATTTTTGTATGTTGATTTTGTATGCTGCAACTTTACGATATTCGTTTATTACTTCTAAAAGTTTTCTGGTGGATTTTTTAGGGTTTTCTATATATAAAATCATGTCATCTGCAAATAGTGACAGTTTCACTTCTTCCTTTCCAATTTGGATCCCTTTTATTTCTTTCTCTTGCCTGATTGCTCTGGCTAGGACTTCCAGTACTATGTTAAATGGGAGTGGTGACAGTGGGCATCCTTGTGTGGTTCCTGTTCTTAGAGGGATAGCTTTCAGTTTTTCACCATTGAGGATGATATTAGCTGTGGGTTTCTCATATATGGTCTTTATTATGTTGAGATACTTTCCTTCTATCCCAATTTTATTCGGAGTTTTTATCATAAATGGATGCTGTATCTTGTCAAATGCTTTCTCTGCATCTATTGAGATGATCATCTGAATTTTATTCTTCATTTTATTAATGTGGTGTATCACGTTGATTGATTTGCGAATGTTAAACCATCCCTGCATACCTGGAATAAATCCCACTTGATCATGGTGTATAATCTTTTTAACGTATTGTTGTATGCGATTTGCTAGTATTTTGTTGAGGATTTTCGCATCGATGTTCATCAGTGATATTGGCCTGTAATTTTCTTTTTTTTCTGTGTTGTCCTTGTCTGGTTTTGGTATCAGGGTAATGTCGGCTTCATAGAATGAGTTAGGGAGCTTCCCCTCTCCTCAATTTTTTGGAAGAGTTTGAGAAGGATAGGTATTAAGTCTTCTTTGAATGTTTGGTAGAATTCACCAGGGAAGCCGTCTGGTCCTGGACTTTTATTTTTGGGGAGGTTTTTGATTACTGTTTCGATCTCCTTACTGGTGATTGGTCTATTCAAATTCTCTACTTCTTCTTGATCCAGTTTTGGAAGGTTGTATGATTCTAAGAATTTATCCATTTCTTCCAGATTGTCGAACTGGTTGGCATACAGCTTTCCATAGTATTCTCTTATAATCTTTTGTATTTCTGAGGTGTCTGTTGTAATTTCTCCTCTTTCATTTCTGGCTTTACTTATTTGTGCCTTCTCTCTGTTTTTCTTGGTGAGTCTAGCTAAAGCTTTGTCAATTTTGTTTATCTTTTCAAAGAACCAGCTCTTGGTTTTATTAATTTTTTCTCTTGCTTTTTGGGCCTTTGTTTCATTTATTTCTGCTCTGATTTTTATTATTTCCCTTCTTCTACTGATTTTGGGCTTTGTTTGTTCTTCTGTTTCCAGGTCCTTTAGGTGCATTGTTAGATTGTTTATTTGAGATTTTTCTTATTTGTTGAGATAGGCCTGTATTGCTATAAACTTCCCTCTTAGAACCGTTTTTGCTGTATCCTGTAAATTCTGGCGTGTCGTATTTTCATTTTCATTTGTGTCCAGGTATTTTTTGATTTCTTCTTTGATTTCTTCATTGACCCAGTCATGGTTCAGTAGCAGTTTGTTTAATCTCCATGTATTTGTGGCTTTTCTGATTTTCTTCCTATAGTTGATTTCTAGTTTCATACCGTTGTGGTCAGAAAAGATGCTTGGTATTATTTCAGTCTTCTTAAATTTATGGAGACTTGTTTTGTGGCCTAATATGTGATCAATCCTGGAGAATGTTCCATGTGCATTTGAAAAGAACACGTATTCTTCGGTTTTTGGATGGAATGCTCTGTATATATCTACTAGGTTCATTTGTTCTAGTGTGTCATTTAAGGCCAATGTTTCCTTATTGATCTTCTGTTTGGATGATCTATCCGTTGGTGTCAGTGGAGTGTTAAAGTCCCCTACTATTATTGTGTTACTGTCTATTTCTGTTTTTATGTCTGTTAATAATTGCTTTATATATTTAGGTGCACCTACATTGGGTGCGTAGATATTTACAAGTGTTATATCCTCTGGTTGGATTGTTCCCTTGATCATTATGTAATGCCCTTCTTTGTCTCTTTTTACAGTTTTTGTTGTAAAGTCTATTTTGTCTGATAGGAGTACTGATAGCCCAGCTTTCTTTTCATTGCCATTTGCATGGAGTATCTTTTTCCATCCCTTCACTTTCAGTTTGCGAGTGTTTTAGATCTGAAGTGTGTCTCTTGTATGCAGCATATATATGGGTCTTGTTTTTTTATCCAATCAGCCACCCTATGCCTTTTAATTGGAGCATTTAGTCCACTGTCGTTTAAAGTAGTTATTGATAAGTATGTACTTACTGCCACTTTTAAATTTTGTTTTCTCAGTGTTTTAGTAGTCCTTCTCTGTTCCTTTCTTCTTCTATACAGAATTGATGGTCTCTTTAGTTTGACCTCTGTCTGAAAGCTCTACTCTTTAAATCCCCTCCTCCCTCCTTTTATGTTTTTGATATATCTAACCTCTTTTTTGTGCATTTGTATCCATTACCCTCTTATCATGGAAATAGATAATTTTTCCTATTTGTGGTCTTCTCTTTTCCCCTTAAATCAGTCCCTTTAACATTTCTTGTAGCACAGGTTTCTTGGTGACAAACTCCTTTAATTTTTGCTTGTCTGGGAAATTTTTGATCTCTCCTTCCATTCTGAATGATAATCTTGCTGGGTAGAGTATTCTTGGCTGTAAGTTTTTTCCTTTTAGCATTTAAATATATCGTGCCACTCTCTTCTAGCCTGTAAGGTTTCTGCTGAGAAGTCAGCTGATAGCCTTATGGGATTTCCTTTGTATGTAACTTGTCTTTCTCTGGCGGCTTTTAGGATTCTCTCTTTATCTTTAATTCTGGACATTTTGATTATGATGTGTCTTGGTGTGGGCCTCTCTGGGTTTATCTTGTTTGGGGCTCTCTGTGCTTCCTGTACCTGGATGTCTGTTTCCTTCCTTAGGTTAGGGAAGTTTTCATCTATTATTTCTTGAAATAGATTCTCTGCCCCTTTGTCTCGCTCTTCTCCCTCCGGGACACCTATAACATGGATGTTAGTGTGCTTGATGTTGTCCCAGAGGTCCCTTAGACTGTTCTCACTCTTTTCAATTCTTTTCTCTTTTACCTTTTCAGCTTGGGTAATTTCTTCTAGTCTTTCGTCCAGCTCACAGATCCGTTCTTCTGTATCCTCTACTCTGCTTTTGAGTCCCTCTAGTGAATTTTTCATTTCCATTATTGTATTCTTCATTTCTGGTTGGTTTTTTTCTACATCTTCCATTTCTTTGTTGACATTCTCACTGAGTTCATCTATTCTTCTCTCCACATCAGTGAGCATCCTTAACACTCTTTGTTTGAACTCTCTGTCAGGTAGGTTGCTCATTTCTGTTTCACTTAGTTCCTTTTCTGGGGTTTTGTCCTGTTTCCTTACTTGGAATGTATTCCTTTGCCTCCTCATTTTGCCTCTTTCCCTGTGCTTGTGTCTACGTATTAGGTAGGTCAGCTACGTTTCCTGCTCTTGGATAGGTGACTTTATGTAAGTGATGCCTTAGGAGGCCTGCAGTGTGCTTCCCTCAGTTCTCAATGTTCCAGGGGTGACCCCTATGTTGGCTATGTGTGTCCTTCTGTTGTGGCCTGTTTGCTCTCCCTGTAGGTGCCCAGGGCAGCCGAGTTATGCTCCTGGCCAGGTGGTTGCAATGCTTAGCTGCTTGTAGTTGTTGTGGGCCCTTCAGTCTCTTTATCTGGTTTGGGGAGACCCAGCACAGTTGGCTGCAATTTCTAATACCACATTTATGTTGCAGTGTTTCTTTTAAGTGAGTATGCCCCCATCATGGCATGTTGTTAGGCTCAGGGCCTTACAATTGCTATAGGCCTCCAGCCTTTAGGTCTCTTGTGAGCTCTCTGAGGATTGTAGCTGGGCGAGGCTGGCCTCAGGCACAGGAGCACCCAACTGTTTCAGGCTTTGCAAGGTGTGGCAAACCCCCTATGTGGGTCTTTGAGAAGCACAAGTCTTCTACAGCTGACAAGCCCTGCCGCCCACAGGTCCACACACACAGTCAACTCAGTCCTGCCCTCTGTGCGCGCCCCAACCTCCCGAAGTGGACCCAGTCTCTGCACGGCGGGAGCCCCACACACTCCACCGCCACCCCACACTCTCCACCTGCTCCTTGTGCATGTGCTGTCCCACTGAATTCGGCTCAGTTGCCAGGCTGCAGAGAATCCAGTCACCAATCTATGCAGGCCCACAAGTTGCCTGAAGGCTTGTTGTTGGGTGGGGCCAGTCTCTAGAGTGGGCTGCCTGTCCTGGCTGTGCTGGATTAAATCGGTGCTCTAGCAGGTGGGGCAGACCCTGGGCTAGCAGGCTTCAGGGAGAACTCTAATGGTGTCTGTCAGCACACCCTACCAGGCCACAACAATGGCCGCCACCAATGTCCCAGTCCCTGGAGAGGTCTCACCTCTCACCGAGAAGCACTCAGGGCCTATTAGGTGAGTCTCTTTTCACCAAAGCACTGTGCACCTTTCTTTCTGGTGATTTTAGGTTGCTTTCTGAAACGGGTGAGTTTGCACGTGGGCCATTTAAGAGTCGGTTTTAATTTCTTTGAGAACCAGCTTTTCTAGGGGTACTCCCCAATGTTTTAGTAGCAGGCAAAGTCAGATATTATGCCACTCGTCTCGATTGTGCTGGGTCCACAAAATGCCCCCAGCAGGAGCGCTCCTGGCTCAGGGCCCCGCTCCTCCAGGGAGGCTCTGGACCTGTGGGTTTCTCCCGGGCGGCCGTGAGGCACTGCGGATTGTGAAGGCAGTGTTTTTCCTCTCCAGAAGGGAGTTTCTGCCTCTTTGACCTCAATTAGGATTGTCCATTGTTGCAGGAGTTCCTCTTATTCTGTTTTCCGTTCTCTCTCAGGGGTGATTTTTCCACGAGTAGTTGTAAATTGGCTGTGTCGATGGGAGGAGGTGAGTTCAGAGTCTGCCTACGCCGCCATCTTGACTTCCTCCTCCCAGAATACCTCTTTTTTAAATTAAAGATTTAGTGCTGTAAATTTCCCTCTCAGCACTGATTTAGCTATGTCCCACAAATTTTGATATGTTATATTTTCATTTTAATTCAGTTCAATGCAATTTTTGATTTTCCTTGAGACTTCCTCTTTGACACATGGATTACTCAGAAGTGTGTTCTTTAGTTTCCAAGTGTTTGGAGATTATCCTATTATCTTTCTTTTATTGATTTCTGTTTGATTCCATTTTGGTCAGAGAATACACCCTGTATGATTTCCTTCTTTTAAATTTGCTGAAGTTTCTTTTATGGTCCATGATGTGGTCCATCTTTATTTTTAAATTTTTTACATCACTGTGACAAAATATATAGAAGATACAATATGTCATTGCAATCATTTTTGTGTAAAATTCAGTGGCATTAAGTGCATTCACAATGTTGTGCAACCATTACCACTATCTGTTTCCAATTAAACAATAACTCCCCATTCTTCCCACCCCCTGGTAACCTCTAATCTACTTTCCGTCTCTATGAATTTGCCTATTGTAGATATTTTGTGTAAGTAGAATCATACAATGCTTGCTATTTTGTGTCCAGCTTATTTCACTTAGCGTGTTTTTTTTTTACTTATGTTTTAATAGTTTTTAACATTGTGAAATTTTGGGTTGTACATTTTTGTTTGTCCATCACCATATATATATGTCTCCCTTCACCCGTTGTGCCCACCTCCCACCCCCATTGCACCTGGCAAGCACAATACAGTTTTCTCTGTCCATGTGTTGGTTTATATTCCACATATGAGTGAGATCATACAGTGTTTGTCTTGCTCTTTCTGGCTTACTTCACTTAACATAATACCCTCCAGGCCCATCCATGTTGTTGCAAATGGGACGATTTTGTCTTTTTTTATGGCTCAGTAGTATTCCATTATATATATATGCCACATCTTCTTGATCCAATCATCAGTCGAGGGACACTTAGGTTGCTTCCACTCCTTGGCTATAGTGAATAATGCTTCAATGAACATGGGGGTGCATAAGCCTCTTTGGATTGTTGATTTCAGGTTTGTTGGATAGATTCCCAGTAGTGGGATGGCTGGATCATAGGGTATGTCTATTTTTAATTCTTTGAGGACTCTCCATACAGTTTTCCATAGAGGCTGCACCAGTTTGCATTCCCACCAGCTGTGTATGAGGGTTCCTGTTTCTCCACATCCTCTCCAACACTTGTTGTTTTTTGTCTTGGTGATTATAGCCATTCTAACGGGTGTGAGGTGATATCTTAGTGTTGTTTTCATTTGCATTTCCCTGATGATTAGTGATGAACATCTTTTCATGTGCCTATTGGCCATCTGTATATCTTCATTGGAGATGTGTCTGTTCATTTCCTCTGCCCATTTTATGATCAGGTTGTTTGCTTTTTTGTTGTTCAGTTGGGTGAGTTCTTTATATATTATGGAGTTCAACTCCTTGTCAGATGTATGTTTTGCAAATATTCTCTCCCAGCTGGTGTGTTGTCTGTTCATCTTGATTCTGGTTTCGTTTGTCTTGTAGAAGCTCTTTAATCTGATAAAGTCCCACTTGTTTATTTTTTCCTTAGTTTCCCTATTCTGGGTAGGCACGTCATCCGAAAAGATTCCTTGATGACCAATGTCAAATAGTGTGTTGCCTATATTTTCTTCTATGAGTTTTATAGTTTCAGGTCTCACCTTCAGGTCTTTGATCCATTTTGAGTTAATTGTCGTGAATGGCGATAGCAGATGGTCCACTTTCATTCTTTTGCATGTGGCTGTCCAGTTTTCCCAACACTATGTATTGAAGAGACTTTCCTTTCTCCATTGTATGTTCTTAGCTCCTTTGTTGAAAATTAGCTGTCCGTATATGTGTGGTTTTATTTCTGGGCTTTCAATTCTGTTCCATTGATCTGTGTGTCTATTTTCTTACCAGTACCATGCTGTTTTGATTACTATTGCTTTGTAGTATGTTTTGAAGTCAGGGATTGTGATGCCTCCTGCTTTGTTCTTTTTTCTTAGGATTGCTTTAGCTATTCAGGGTCTTTTGTTGCCCTATATGAATTTTAGTATTCTTTTTTCTATTTCCGTGAAGAATGTCATTGGGATTCTGATTGGGATTACATTGAATCTGTAGACTGCTTTAGGTAATATAGACATTTTAACTATGTTTATTCTTCCAATCCATGTGCATGGGGTGTCTTTCCATTTCTTTATGTCATCATCGATTTCTTTCAATAATCTCTTGTAGTTTTCATTGTATAGGTCTTTCACCTCCTTGGTAAAATTTATTCCTAGATATTTTATTCTTTTTGATGCAATTGTAAATGGTATTATCTTTTTGAGCTCTCTTTCTGTTAGTTTGTTATTAGCATACAGAAATGCAACTGAGGGCCGGCCCCGTGGCTTACCGATTAAGTGAGAGCGCTCTGCTGCTGGTGGCCTGGGTTCGGATCCCGGGCGCGCACCGACGCACTGCTTCTCCGGCCATGCTGAGGCCGCGTCCCACATACAGCAACTAGAAGGATGTGCATCTATGACATACAACTATCTACTGGGGCTTTGGGGGAAAAAATAAAAATAAATAAAAAAATAAAAAAAGAAATGCAACTGATTTTTGTAGATTGATTTTGTACTCTGCGACTTTGCTGTAGTTGTTGATTATTTCTAATAGTTTTCCAATGGATTCTTTACAGTTTTCTATATATAAAATCATGTCATTTGCAAATAGTGAGAGTCTCATTTCTTCGTTACCTATTTGGATTCCTTTTATTCCTTTTTATTTCCTAACTGCTCTGGCCAAAACCTCCAGTACTATGTTGACTAGGAGTGGTGAGACTGGGCAGCCCTGCCTCGTTCCTGTTCTCAGAGGAATGGCTTTCAGTCTTTCCCCGTTGAGTATTATGTTGGCTGTGGGTTTGTCATAAATAGCCTTTATTATGTTGAGATACTTTCCTTCTATTCCCATTTTGTTGATAGTTTTTATAATAAATCGATGTTGTATCTTGTCAAATGCCTTCTCTGTGTCTATTGAGATGACCATGTGGTTTTTATTCTTTGTTTTGTTGATGTGGTGTATCACGTTGATTGATTTGCGGATGTGGAACCATCCCTGTGTCCCTGGTATAAATCCCACTTGATCATGGTGTATGATCTTTTTAATGTATTGCTGTATTTGGTTTGCCAATATTTTGTCGAGGATTGTTGCATCTATGTTCATCAGCGATATTGGCCTGTAACGTTCCTTCTTTGTATTGTTTTTGTCTGGCTTTGGCATCAGGGTGATTTTGGCCTTGCAGAACGAGTTAGGAAGTGTTCTATCTTCCTCTATTTTCTGGAATAGTTTGAGAAGGATGGGTATTACATCTTCTTTGAACGTTTGGTAAAATTCACCGGAGAAGCCATCAGGTTCTGGACTTTTATTTTTTGGGAAGTTTTTGATTACTATTTCAATCTCTTTACTTGTGATTGGTCTATTCAGATTCTCCATTTCTTCTTGGTTCAGTTTTGGGAGGTTGTATGAGTCTTAGAATTTATCCATTTCTTCTAGGTTGTCCAATTTGTTGGCATATAATTTCTCATAGTATTCTCTTATAATCCTCTGTATTTCCGTGGTATCCGTTGTAATTTCTCCTGTTTCATTTCTAATTTTATTCACTTGAGCCTTTTCTCTTTTTTTCTTAGTAAGCCTGGCTAAGGGTTTGTCGATTTTGTTTATCTTCTCAAAGAACCAACTCTTTGTTTCATTAATCCTTTCTACTGTTTTTTTGGTCTCAATTTCATTTATTTCTGCTCTGATTTTTATTATTTCCTTCTGCTGACTTTGGGCTTTGTTTGTTCTTTTTCTACTTCTGTTAGATGTAATTTAATGTCACTTATTTGGGCTTTTTCTTGTTTGTTAAGGTGGGATTGTATCGCTATGAGTTTCCCTCTCAGGACCGCTTTTGCTGCATCCCATATGGTTTGGTATGGCATATTTTCATTTTCATTTGTTTCCAGATAGTTTTTGATTTCTCCTTTAATTTCATCAATGATCCATTGGTTGTTCAGTAGCATGTTGTTTAATCTCCACATTTTTGTCACTTTCCCAGTTTTTTTTCCATGGTTGATTTCCAGTTTCATAGCATTATGGTCTGAAAAGATGCTTGTTATAATTTCAGTCTTCTTAAATTTATTGAGGCTTGCTTTGTTTCCCAACATATGGTCTATCCTTGAGAATGTTCCATGCGTGCTTGGGAAGAATGTGTAGTCAGCTGTCTTTGGATGGAGTTCACTTAGCATGTTTTTAAGGTTCATCCACATTGTAGTATGTATTAGAATTTCATTCCTTTTTAACGCTGAATAATATTCCATTATGCATATACCATATTTTGTTTATCCATTCATCTTTTTTTGTGTGTGTGAGGAAGATGAGACCTGTGCTAACATCTACCAATCCTCCTCTTTTTTCCCTCAGGAAGACTGGCCCTGGGCCAACATCCATGCCCATCTTCCTCCACTTTATATGGGACACCACTGCGGCATGGCTTGCCACGCGGTGCGTCGGTGCGCGCCCACAATCTGAACCGGCGAACCCCAGGCCGCCGCAGTGGAGCACGCACACTTAACCACTTGTGCCACCAGGCCGACCCCCTATCCATTCATCTTTTGATATATATTAAGGTTGTTTCTACCCTTTGGCTTTTTTGAATAATGCTATAATAACATTGATATACAAGTATCTGCTTTCAATTGTTTTGGGGTTATACCTAGAAGTGGAATTGCTGGATCATATGGTAATTCTATGTTTAACTTTTTGGGGGAACTGTCAAGCTGTTTTGGACAACAGCTGCACAATTTTACATTCCCACTAGCAATGCACAAGAGTTCTCATTTCTCCACATCCTCAGCAATACTTGTTATTTTACATTTTTTAATAATAGCCATCTTAATTGGCATGAAGAGGTAAGTCACTGTGGTTTCTTACCACTTTTAAGTTGACTTTTCTTTGATTTGGCATTTGCTTGGTTGTTGTAAACCTTTGACTGCTTTCCAGAGTTTTGACAGTTGTTTCTGACTATCTCTCTTTGTTTTTCTGTTTCTGCAGGGTGGTAGGAGCTTGGCATTGCTTGCTCTATCATTTTCGATACGATCTATCTTGATATATGTTCCATGGGCACTTGAAAAGAATGTGTATTCTGCTGTTATTGGGTGGAGTGTTCTATAAATGTCAATTAAATCCTCTTGGTTGACATGGTATTGAGTTCTTCTTCATCTTTCCTGATTTTCTGTCTAGTTGTTCTATCACACCCATAATAGGAACAGATAAAACTAACTTCTTTCTCCCAATGAGGGTCAGAGACGTTAAGGTAGCTTAGGGAAGGATGTAAGCAGGGATTTCCATGAATTTCCAAGAGTCTGACGTCTCTCAGTTATAGGTCTGCCTCTGCTGCTTCATTTCCCATCATTCCCTCAAATGCCCTACAGACATAGAAAACTATGTATAATTCCCCAAGACCCTGTGTTCTTTTACTCCTCTGTGGCTTTGTACATACAATTGCTTTTCCTGAAATCTCCTTCCCCTTGAGTACCTTTAAAGATTCAGCTCAAATATTACCTCCCTTGTGAAGCTTTTGCTGACCACCTAAAGCATCTTGAATATATCTTTCTTTGGAGGCTAATTTACCATGAAGCTAATCATAAATCTTCAGAGCCCCTAGCTTGGACAGACCCTTTCTAAGGTCTTGGGAGGGGCCCTAACATTATTTTTACCAGGCTATACGTTTTTTCTAATTTGCAAAGTAAGATATTCAACCACATTTGGTTAAGACTGTTTTTTCCAGTCTGACTCTTCCTCCTTCAGACTTCCCCCTTGTGTTGGGTGGCACTGGAGTGGCTAAGAGGAAGTTGAGTTGTGAAGAGAGTTAGTTTGTGTTTATGCGGTTTGCAGTAACTTAACGTGTATAGCTGATTTATTGCTATGGTGTAGTAATGGCTTCAGGAATGCTCCCATAAACGTCCTGACTCACCCAGAATCTTTACACGAAAAAGACAGAGCCAGTAGTACCGTGATGTGAATGTATCCGATAGAACATGGTCTTAGACATTTTGGGTAGAAGAGGAGAAACAAAATTTGAAATGAACAAAGTCCAAAGTTAGTCTGTGGGAAATTCTTCTAATCATCACATTAAGATTTTAAGTGGAGGATCTGTTTTTTAACAATACGTAGTCAAAATGAAAGTTTTCTCCTTTCAAAAATATAGTCAATAGCATATACAAGTATAAATGAACAATGATATTTTTTGTTTTTTTATGGGAATTGTGCAAAATAGAATTTATCATAATTCCTGTTTTTGAAGGACCCAAATTTCCTAGAAGTATTATAAACAGTGAATAAGGCTGTGTGTACAGTCACATGTTTTATGCATCCCATCTGCTATGGACTGAATTGTGCCTCCCCCCAACCGCCGCCCCCAATGCATATGCTGAACCCCTAACCCCCAATGTTGCTGTATTTGGGTTAAATGAGGTCATTAGGGTGAGGCTCTAATCCGATTGGATTGGTAGCCTTATAAGAAGCAGAAGAGAGATCTCTCTCTCTCTCTACCCCCACGGGACCTCAGAAGAAAGGCCATGAAAGGCTCTCACCAGAAACCCAACCCTCCTGGACCTTAACCTGGGACTTCCAGCTTCCAGAACCGTGGGAAATAAATTTCTGTTGTTTAACCCACCCATTCTGCGGTATTTTGTGTTTCTTTTTTTTTTTGGTGAGGAGGACTAGCCCTGAGCTAACATCCAATGCCAATCTTCCACTTTTTTTTCTTGAGGAAGACTGGCCCTGGGCTAACATCCATGCCCATCTTCCTCTACTTTATATGGGACACCACCACAGCATGGCTTAACAAGCAGTGCATCCGTGCGCGCCCGGGAACCGAACCTGCGATCTCCGGGATGCCGCAGCAGAGCGTGCGCACTTAACCGCTGTGCCACTGGGCCAGCCCCTGCAATATTTTGTTATAATAGCCTGAGCATATTAATACACCATCTATCAATAATAAAGAACAAATTTTGATCAAATATGCTAGAGGAAATGATGGAATTATCTTTCTATTTTTTTTTCTATTTTAAATGACATTACAGAAGCATATGCAGTCAAAACTGTAGGAAAAAGTAATATAGATGTATCACACATTTAATTAATAAAACATGTTGGAATGGTTTTGGATTTTGTGATGTTTGTAGTATCTTTCAGCTTTTTAAAATTTGTAAATTGCTGCAGTTTCTTTTATCATTGTAAATATTCACTTGTACCTGATTTTATATTTATAATTTTATGTTCTTTTTCTTAAACAGCCCTGCCCCCCTCCCCCCTCAAATATCTTGTATAAGCTTCAGGCCTACAAAACCTGGATCCGCCATTGACCTCTATAATAGGATTTAAACCAATGTTTCCATGTCTGTGGCCCCCTTTAGACTGTGAATCTGTCCAGAGCAGGAACTGGGTCTTTACCTTTGCTTTTCCAGCCCCTGGAAGAATGCTGACACCTAGTATTCATTTAATAAATGATTGTTGGTTGAACTAAAGAACCAACAAATGAGCAGAAAGAGTAGAGGATGTATGTTAATTAGTTGAGGAAGTGAGTAGTCTGGAAGATTAGCTTGGAGGATCTGAGAGAATGAACATGGAGGCAACAGGGAAGTAGTCAAAGTGACCAAAGAATGCTAGCTCCTTTTTAAAAATAATGATTAACCTTCCAGTCTAAGGTCACTCCAGGAATAGAAAAGCGCTGCCTATTGATACAATGAGTCTGAAAAGAAACCAATTCTCTAGTTTCAAAATGGGGGTAACAGGGATCTACTTTCTTGCCCAAGTATCTTTGCGGATCTTCCCTTACTCCCCTCTACTACGCACTCGCCAGCTGTGTGACCTTGGGCTAACCAGCTAACCTCTTTGAAACACAGTTTTCTCTTTTATAAATGTAGGTAAACACCTCACAAGGTTGTTGTGAGGGTTAAATGAAGTTAGGCCTGTGAAAGCATCTAGCACAGTACCTGGCATATAACAGGTGCTCAATAAGTGTGAGTTTCCTTTCTTTTTTGCTTCTTTTCAGTGACGTCTGCCAATTCCCTTTAAAGAAGCAGACTCTCTTCACCTTCCAGGGCCCTTGTCCTTCTGGTGTACTCCTCTAAGAAGAAACTGTTTTCTTTGTCATCTTGGAAGAAACTCTATCTCCTTACAGGGATACTCTTCCTCCCTTGGAATTTCTTCCTGGTTATAAAAACAGTTCTAAAGTTTACAAGGCCAATGTGTGATCTAGCAGGAAATGTAGACATTTTTCACGTTAATAGTAAAAGGACAAGGAGTCAGTTCCAACTCGTACACACATTTTGTTACCTTGGCATGTGCTTAGAGCAGAAGCAAGAAAGTGGCAATATGCTGAAGGTCTCTACAAAGCAGTTTTAATGAATTCCTCAGACTTTATTGAACGATGCAATGTGAAGAGTTACCAGGCATAAAGTGTCTGGTAAATTCCCAGTGCCTGGGTCCATCCCCTATGAGGTTCCTAGTGGGGCCAGGCAGAGATGCTAGCTCCATATCACGGCCAGCAAGCCTCATTTCAGGTCTACTTCCTGGAGGTGCACACTAGTGAGAAGTCACTGTGGGATGTTATCCCAGAAAGGGGGAGTTGCTGGCCGCAAAGGTCAGGAGAGTGCACGATGCAGCCAAATGCTTTTGCGTCCATTAAGTCAGCACAGCTGCCGCAGGGGCTGCCAATTCTATTCAGAAGCGGGCAAAATTCAGGTTGGAAAATTGCTTCATGTGGTGTGTGTGTGTGTGGATTGGAGGAAAAGATTAGACTGGGCAATAGGGCCTCATGTAGTGACCAGTTAGGAACTGAAGGTGAAAGCAAGTGAGAGGAGGTGCTGCTCCTTGTCCCAGGCCTCTCCTGCTGCCACAGCACCCCTTTCTCCAGGGGCAAAGGCGAGGCCTTGGAGGCTCTTTATTTCTGTTTCCTCCATTTCACCAACAGTTGGCAGCTCCATCAGCTGCAGGAATTAGCTCCTAAAATTTGTTGTGAACATTTTAAGGAAATAGTCTTGGTTTATAAAAACCAAGAAAAACTGCATACAAATAGAATGAAATTTCCAGAAATTGACTTTTCCCTCTTTTTAGATGTAAATTATGTGCGTCTATTTTTATCTTTTGTTCTTTCCCCTCATTTTAGAGAAAGGTTTATTTTGTATCCTGTCTAGGAGTAAACCCCTAACTTGGGGTCCAGATTTTACCTCCTCCGGAACCTTGAACTCTTGATTATTTTTTTTCCTCTCACTCACCTTAAATGTCTCTCACTTCATTACATACTTCTACTCAGTTAACAGATCTGCACAGGTCATTTTCCTTCAACAAACACCTTCTCTTGAACCTGTTACCCCTTGGAATGCTATCTAGGAAAATAAAAGCAAAAGCTTCTTTGCTGTTCCCCCTTAAAGTGTCATCTCCCCATTTCCTACTTCTTTCTTTCCAGCAACATTAGAACTAAAAATTGGGTTGTGAATAGCTTTGCAGGGAAGCCTTCCCTCTCTCCATCAGGAACTATTAGTCACACTTTCACTGAGTTCCCAAATCACCGTGTTCGTACTGCTATTACTGCACTTAGCAACTAGAACTGTAATTTATCTGTTTACACTGTATTGTTATTTACCTCTTTGTATTTGTGTCACTTCTGCTAAACCATGAATCCCTAAAAGGAAGTGAAGTGACCTTTATCTTGGTGTCTCCAGAAAAGAATGTTTCATAATCGGTGCCCCATAAATGTTGAGTGGGAGAGAAGAGGGCTAACAGCTATTGAACCATGACCATGTGCCAGTTTTTCTGTGAAATAGGTATCATTCTGCTTACAGAGTTCAAGGAGCTTGCCTAAAGTCATATAACTACTACTTAATATCAGAGCTATAATTCAAATTCTAATCTGACTGTCTCTGGTCCTACCAATTCTCTTGTGCCTTCATCCCACTATCTGCTTTCTGACCTCACAGAGACACACTGGTGCCCTGATCCCTATTTTCTCCTGGCTTGTCTGCCCCCTTTTGGCCTCACAGCCATCCTAGACCACATGATTATACATGTGAACCCTCTTTCACCATCACCTTCAACCTCTGTCTTTTTGCCCCATCTGCCTGGAATAACTGCCACTCCAGATCAACTCCCACAGTTTGCCTTCCCTGTTCTGTCACCATTGAAGAAAACTGCACCACTGGACAGACTGTTACCACCAATTCACCGTTTCTAACTTCAGATGCACTTTCCAGGCTTCCTCATTATCCTTTCACTTGTCTCTGGTCAGCTCCTTCTCCCATTCTCCTTAATTACTGTTCCAATATTTACCACTTTCCCCAACCCCACTACTGATATCTCATTCCCTAACTCTTGGACATTTAGGACAATTCCATGTTTTTGCTATCATAAAAAAAGCTAAAGGGAGCATCCTTATATATATTCCTTTTTTCACTTGAAATTTTTTCTTAAACAGCAAGCTTCTTGAAAGAGTTAGCCTTACCTGTTGCTGTCATTTTCTTGACCTTCTATTCACCACTCAGCCTACTATTGACTGGCCTCTGCCCCTTACACTGTATTGACATTCCTCTCATTAAGGTCACCGATAGCCTCTATTTTGCCAAATCTAATTCTCACTTCTAAGTCCTTAGCTTATTGGACCTCTCAAACTGCATCTGACATATCTCAGAATTCTCTCCATCTTTTTTATTTTTTATTTTATTTATTTATTTTTTTTAAAGATTTTATTTATTTATTTTTTCCCCCCAAAGCCCCAGTAGATAGTTGTATGTCATAGCTGCACATCCTTCTAGTTGCTGTATGTGGGACTCGGCCTCAGGATGGACGGAGAAGTGGTGCCTCGGTGCGCGCCCGGGATCCGAACCCGGGCCACCAGCATCGGAGCGCGCGCACTTAACCACCAAGCCACGGGGCCGGCCCATCTCTCCATCTTTTTAAAACTTTAGCTTCTAGTTTCTGTGACTCTACTCTGGTTTTCTTCCTACAAGTATCAGCTAATACTTACTGTGTGTTTATCAGGCACTATTCCAAGGGCTTTACATCTATTACATGTACATTTAATCCTCAAATAATCGAGGCTTAGAGAGAAGTAACTTGGAGAAAGTCACACAGTTGGTAAGTGGCAGAACCTGGAGGATATAAAATCACACAGACTGGGTTTGGAGTCCATGATTTTAAACACTGTGCTATACTGCGTATCCTTAACATACTTTTTCAGTCTCCTTTGTGAGCTCATTTTTGCTGGTCCCTTAAACACTGAAATTCTCCAACATTCCCTTTTTGGCCTTATGGTCTCCTTCTTACACACTCTCCATGGGTAACCTCATTTACTCTCATGGTTTTAACCACATGCTCTTAATACTCGGATCTATGTCCAGTCATGACTTATCCCCTGAACTCAGGCTCTAATATCCAGCTGCATCTTGGTCGGATCCACTTGGGCGTTCCATTGGCACCTAGTAGTCAATGTAAAAAATGGTTCACTTGTAGTGCTCCCTCCTTCTGTATTCGTCATAGAGTAACATCATCCAGTCATCCAAACCAGAAAACATGGTGACATCCTAGATTTCTCCTTCTTCTTTACCCTCAGAATCCAATTAACCAAGTCATGCTAATTCTGTCTCCCTCAAATTTCTTAAATCTTTCCCTTGTGTCCATCCCTACTTCAAACTCTCTTCATCACTTGCCTGATGTATTGCAACAATCTCCAGCCTGGCCTCTCTTAAATCTGTCCTGAGTCATCTCATCAAAACACAGGTCTGACCATTCACTGCCCTTCCATGACTCAGTACTGCCAACAGGTACATTCTCAGTTCTTTAGCATGACACTTACAACTTTCTATAGTTAAAAGCATGGGCCCTGGAGTTAAATTGCCTGGTTTGAATCTCAGCTCTAACAATGTACAATTTTTGGCAATGTACCTAATCTCCTTCTGTCTCAGTTTCCATATTTGTGTTATAATTGTGAGAATTACATGAGATATCCATGTAAGGCACTTAGAACACCACCTGAAGTATAAGTGTGCAATAATTGTTAGCTAATGTCAATATTACGTATCTAGTCTCATCTCCTCCCATTCCCTGCCTTCAAGTTTATGTTCTAGCAATATTGTATCATTTATAATTCCCTAAAGGTGTCATGCTGTTTCATGGCTGTGTGCCTTTCTATTGCTGTTTCCTTAACCTCCTGTGCTTTCATACACTTATATGCCTGGCTAATACTCAGCTCAGTCCTTAGCTCAGACTTCACCTTCAGGATACCTTCAATAACCCCCATGCCCCTGCCCCAGTCAGACTAATTGGCTCTCTTCTGTAACTTTATAGATTCTGTGTATGCCTTTAACTTAGCACTTAACACAGCCAATTGAAGTTATCTGTTTATACATCTGTCTCCCCTGCTGGGCTGTAAGCTCTCTGAGAAAAGGGACATGTCTTTTACTTTTGTGTACCCTCAGCACTTAGCATTGTGCCCAGAATAGAGCAGATGCTTAATAAATCGTTGTTGAACTGAATTGCTTCCCTTTTCACTGAATAACTAGTTAGGTATCCACATTTGTGGCTCACTTGATGAGGAAAAGAATGTCTCTCTTTCTCTTTTATCAAGCTGGTCTTTCCCATTTCAATAAATCCCACCACTGTCCACCTAAATGTTCGAGTCAGAAACCTTGATTCCTCCATTTCCCTCACCTTCTACATCTAATTCATTAGCATATTATGTCAATTCTATTTCCAAAATATATCATTCTTTCTATCTCTACTGCCGCCACCATCATCTCTCAAGGGGCATCGGCCTTCTAACTGGTCTCTATACTTCCATTCTGGCTACCCAGCCCCCACTCCACACAACAGCCAGGGTAGTTTCAAAACATATATCAAATCAGTGCCTCTCCTGGTTAAAAGCCTTCAGTGGCTTTCCACTCTATTAAGAATGAGATTGAACTCCTCGCCACAGCCTACAGGACCCTGCGGCATCTGGTCCCTGACTATTCCATCTCATTCCCCCTGCCCCTTAATCACTAGCACTAGTCACAGTTGCGTCCCTTCAATACCCAGAACACACCAAGCTCTTTCTCGCCTCAGGGTCTTTGCACATTGTTGCCTACTCTGTCTGCCTGGAACACCTGCCCTCTAGTTGTTTTTTTTTAACCTGGCTGGCTTTTTGTCACCTTTCAAGTTCTAGCCTTAAATCTCACATCTTCAGAGGGGCCTTTCCTAGTGACCCTATCTAAATCCCTTTGTGAGTCTCTACCACTACAATCTGTGTGCTTCCATCACGGCACTTATCCCAGTTTATAACTATTTTCACTAATTTTTACTTGTTCTGTAGTCTGTCTTCCTCACTGGATTGCACATTCCATGATGCAGGGGCCACAACTACACTGTTCATTATTGTAGCCCCAGCACTTGGCACAGTGTCTGGCACATTGTTAGCATTCAATATATATTTCTTGAATGACTAAATGACTTGATTAAGTCACTCATTCAATCAATAAAGCAGGGGGGCTATATGAACTTTCTTTTTGGTCTCTAAGGTAAAAAAAGCTTTACAACTTCAGCTAGCAGTTTAATTGGTGAGATGAATCATCTTGCTCAGCCCAGTTGAGAAGTATTGTAGGAGACCTTAATCAAGCAAGAAAAGGATATACTTTTAAAAAGTCTAGTTCTTAGGCCCTTTATGCTTGTGAGTGACTCAGGAGTGACAACAGTAATTATTACAAACCAGTGGTTCTCAACGGGGGGCAATTTTTCCTCCTCCCAGGGGACATTTGGCAACGTCTGGGTACATTCTTGGTTGTCAAAACTGGAGGAGGCTCAGGGAGTATACTACTGGCATCTAGTGAGGAGAGGGCAGGGATGCTGCTCAGCATCCTGTGACACACAGCATAGTCCTCCCATAACAAAGAATTATATGACCGGAAAAGTCAATAGTGCCAAGGCTGAAAAACTAAAAGAGAAACAGGAAAACAGGACTACCATCTACTTTGTAAAACATAATAGAACAGCAAAATATAGGTTAGTGTTCTAGAGGATTTGTAAAACTCAATAATTGAAGCATTAATAAGCTCTCGTGTTTCCTAAGATTTATTTCTGCTCTTTAGAGCAGGTTTCTGTCTGTTTGTTTTAAACAAAGAGTCCATTGATGGGCTTATGAAATTGCTGAATGCTCTGAAATTGTATCCAAAATTGTGTAATTGTAAGCATTTATCTGGGAGGACGGGCCATCAGATTCTCAAAGGGGTACATGACCACCCAAAAGATTAAAAAGCCACCAGTATGAAGAGACCTTTGTCTTGTCTGCTGTACTTTAAAAAGTAGTGTTTTGTGGAATGCATGTTCTGCAAAATGCTTAGAAATATGTGTTCTGGATGGGTGTCCTTTAGAGCTGCCTTAGAAGGTAGGTAAGTGTGGTAGAAGGTCAGCTCGGTTTCTTCCTAGTTGTGGGGACGATACAGGTTTCACTGGGTTGTTAGGAGACCATGTAAGGTAATTTGTTTAAGCCCTACTGAAGTGTTAGACACACAGCAGGTGCTAAACAAACGTTAGTTTTCTTTTTTTTCACAGGGCTGTGAGGATTGAATAAAATGCTTTGAGAACTAAATGAAATATGCATGTGGCACATTGTCTGGCCAGCAGTAGATGTTAAATAAATGTTTATTTTTCTCACATATATTCTTTTTTCTTTTGTGAGGAAGATCAGCCTTGCGCTAACATCTGCCAATCCTCCTCCTTTTCGTTTTTTTTTGCTGAGGAAGACTGGCCCTGGGCTAGCATCTGTGCCCATCTTCCTCCACTTTATACGGGACGCCACCACAGCATGGCTTGCCAAGTAGTGCGTCGGTGTGCGCCCGGGATATGAACCGGCAAACCCCCGGCCACTGCAATGGAGCGTGTGCACCCAACCGCTTGCGCCACCAGGCCGGCCCCCATATATTCTTTATACTAAAACCCTGGGTCTTATCACTGAAAGCAGGGAAAAGAGGATAAGCCCAGAAATCTGAAAAATTTGAGGTTCAATCTTGGCTCTCTTATTTCACCAGCTGATCCTGCCCAAGTTACTTTCTTTCTTTTTTTTTTTTTTTGTGAGGAAGATCAGCCCTGAGCTAACATCCGTGCTAATCCTCCACTTTTTGCTGAGGAAGACCGGCTATGAACTAACATCTATTGCCAATCTGGCTCATTTTTTTCCCAAAGCTCCAGTAGATAGTTGTTTGTCATAGTTGCACATCCCTCTAGTTGCTGTATGTGGGATGCAGCCTCAGCATGGCCAGAGAAGCGGTGCATTGGTGTGCACGTGGGATCCGAACCCGGGCCGCCAGTAGCAGAGTGCGTGCACTTAACCGCTAAGCCATGGGGCCGGCCCGCCAAGTTACTTTCTGAGTCTTACATTTTTCATAGGTAAATGGGGGATAATGCCTACCTCCCAGGGTTGCTAAGAGACATAAATGAGAGAATATATATAAAGGACCTAGTATATGGATATACTTACATGGGACATAATTGGTACTTAGTGAATGTTAAGTTCTTTTCTCATTTAAACAGTTCCTAAATCCTACCTCTATGAAGCCTTTCTGCAATAGGAGGATAGTTTGCTGAATGCCTGGTACTATGACCTTATCTAAAGATAAAACTCAAATATAAAATTTCTAGTATTTGTCTTCACTCATATTCACATTTATTCATATAAGATGATAATATTTAATTTGGAGATGTTTTCAGTATTTTGTTCCATGAGCTCTCAGTGTCAGCAAGGGTTGTTAAGCTAAATCCACATAGTATCCAATAAAGCAGCACCATGTTCAGTATTTTTTATTTATTAGGCACTTACTGGGTATCAAATTCTCAGTAATGAGGGACTAAGAAGAAACAGGTCCCTGGCTGTGAGGAGTTTTACCAATATTTCCAACATTATCAATAATAATATCTAAAATTTAATTTATATTTATATTATCTATACATTATATATTAGTACTATATTTATATGTATTATTTATATATGCAAGCCATATATAAAATGTTCTAAGCATTTTACCTAGACCAATATATTTAATTCTCAGAATAATCCCCATTTTTGGCACAGACTGGTTAAATAATTTGTCCAACTTGTCTAGTATATATTGTTACTATGATCTCCTCTTGGCGCTGGTCAATGAAAGTAAGTCTGTCTG
Organism: Diceros bicornis minor; assembly: GCF_020826845.1. Lineage (NCBI taxonomy): Eukaryota > Metazoa > Chordata > Mammalia > Perissodactyla > Rhinocerotidae > Diceros > Diceros bicornis. The sequence goes on from NC_080781.1 coordinate 65,444,387, forward strand.
ACAAATATATTTATTTGATTTTTACATTTTAATTTCAATGATTTATTTAGATTTTTAAAGAAGTCATTCATACATGGCAAAAACTTCAAAAGGTACTAAAAGGTATACAATGAAAAATAAGTCCTGACTTCTGGATTCTGGTAAGAATAGAGTAGCTTCTATTAGACTAATCATCATGATAAATTGAAGGTACTAAAGAGCATCCTCAAGCAGGCAGAAACTAGAGGGAATTCAACCATTGAAAGAAGGAAACTACACTGGGTAAGAGTCATAGTTATAGGTATTTTCTGTGGTGTGTGGTAGAGCTCAAGCAGAAAGCTGCAGGTTTATTAACCTGAGGATTCAGAGCACAGAGTTCAGAGTTGCCAAAGTCTCATATATAAAATCCAAAATCTCCAGGTTCATATAAAAATTCACTCATCATACCAAGAATCAGGAAAATCTCAACTTGAATAAGAAAAGATAATCAACAGATGTTAACACCAAAATGACACATATGTTAGAATTACCTCACAAGGATTTTAAGGCAGCCATCATAAAAAATGTTTCAAAAACCAATTACAAGCATGGTAGAAACAAAATGAAAAAATAGAAAGTATCAACAAAGAAATAGAACACACAAAGAATGGAAATTTTAGAACTGAAAAATACAATAACCAAAATAAAAAAATTACTGGAAGGGCTTAATAGAAGAATAGAGATGACAGAGAAAAGAATCAGTGAATTTGAAAGTAGAACAATGGAAATTATCACATCTGAATAACAGAGAGAAAATAGACTGAAAAATAATGAACAGAGATTTAGGGTCCTGTGGGACACGAACAAAAGATCAAACATTTGTGTCATCAGAATCCCAGAAAGAGAAGATAAAGAAGGTGGCATTTAAAAAATATTCAAAGAAATAATGGCTGAAACTTCCCCAAATTTGGTGAAAGACTACTCCTACAGATTCAAGAAGCTTAATGAATCCTAAACAGGATAAACTCAAAGAAATCCACTCCAAGTCACATCATACTCAAATATCTGAAAAATAAAGACAAAAAACAAAAACAGAATGCGTGAAAGTAGGTAGAGAGAAATGATGCATCATTTTACATTCCCAGCGATATGAGAACAATGATTCAAATGACAGTGGATTTCTCATCAGAGATCACAGAAGGCTAGAAGGAAAAGGCACATATTTAAGTGCTGAAAGAAAAGACCTGCCAACCCAGAATTCTATAGCTAGTGAAAATATCCTTCAGGAATAAAAGAGAAATCAAGACATTCTCAGATGAAGGAAAACAGAAAATTTGTCTTCATCAGACCTACCCTAAAACAATGGCCAAAGGAAGTTCTCCAAACAGAAAGGAAATGATAAAAGAAAAAATCTTAGAGTATCAGGAAGGAAGAAAGGACAACAGAAAGAGTAAAAACATGGGTAAATACAGCAGACTTTCTTTCTCCTCTTGAATTTTAAAAATTATGTTTGATGGTTGAAACAAAAACTATAACACTGTGTGATGTAGTTCTCAATGTACATAGAGGAAAAATTTAAGATATTATATTAGAGAGGAAAGTAATGGGACATAAAGGCAGGTGAGGTTTTTATAGTTCACTCAAAGTGGCAAAATGTTGACACCAATAGACTATGATAAGTTACATATATATAATCTAACACCTAAAGCAACCACTGAAAAATCTATACAAAGTGATACACTCAAAAACACTATAGTTAAATAAAAACAGAATTCTTAAAAAAGATGTCCAAGTAATCCACAGGAAGGTAGGAGGAAAAAACAGTTAACAAACAGAAAAAAATAAAATAAAATGGCAGACTTAGGCCTTAACACATCAATAACAACATTAAAGGCAAATAGTCTAAACATACCAATTAAAAGACAGAGACTGGCGGAATACATAAAAAACCATGACCCAACTATGTTTTGTCTACACCAAATGTAATGATATAGAGAAAATAAAATAAAAATGATGGAGAGAGAAGTCAAGATGGCGGCGTAGGTAGACTCTGAACTCACTTCCTCCCGCGGACACAGGCAATTTACAACTACTCGTGGAAAAATTAGCCCTGAGACAGAACTGAAAACTGGATAAGAGGAACTTCTACAACAACGGACAATCCTAACTGAGGTAGAAGAGGCAGAAACTCCCTGCTGGAGAGGAAAAACGCCGCCTTCACAATCCGCAGCGCCTCATGGCTGCCCGGGAGCAGTCCACAGGTACGCAGCCCTCCCTGGAGGCGCGGGGCCCTGAGCCAGGGAGCGCCCCCACTGTGGGCATTTTGTGGACCCAGCACAATTGAGACAAGTGGCATAATATCTGACTTTGCCTGCTACTAAAACATTGGGGAGTACCCCCAGAAAAGCTGGTTCACAAAGACATTAAAACCGGCTGTTAAAGGGCCCACGTGCAAACTCACCCGTTTCAGAAAGCAACCTAAAATCACCAGAAAGAAAGGTGAACAGTGCTTTGGTGAAAAGAGACTCACCTAATAGGCCCTGTGTGCATCTCGGTGAGAGGTGAGACCCCTCCAGGGACTGGGACATCGGCGGTGGCCATTGTTGTGGCCTGGTGTGGGCATGCTGACACAGACGCCATTGCAGTTTTCCCTGGGGCCTGCCAGCCCAGGGTCTGCCCCACCTGCTAGAGCACTGATTTAATCCAGCTCAGCCAGGGAAGGCAGCCCACCCTAGAGACTGGCCCCACCCAACAACAAGCCCTCAGGCAACATGTGGGCCTGTATAGATTGGTGACTGGATTCTCTGCAGCCTGGCAACTGAGCCGAATTCAGTGGGACAGCACATGCACAAGGAGCGGGTGGAGAGTGTGGGGTGGCGGTGGAGTGTGTGGGGCTCCCGTCGTGCAGAGACTGGGTCCACTTCGGGAGGTTGGGGCGCGCACAGAGGGCAGGACTGTGTTGACTGTGTGTGTGAACCTGTGGGCGGCAGGGCTTGTAAGCTGCAGAAGACATGTGCTTCTCAAAGACCCACATAGGGGGTTTGCCACACCTTCCAAAGCCTGAAACAATTGGGTGCTGCTGTGACTGAGGACAGCCCCACCCAGCTGCAATTCTGAGAGAGCAAACAGGCCACAACAGAAGGACACACGTAGCCCACATAGGGGTCACCCCTGGAACACTGAGAACTGAGAGAAGCACACAGCAGGCCTCCTAAGCCATCATTTACATAAGGTCACCTATCCAAGAGCAGGAGACGTAGCTGACCTACCTAATACGTAGACACAAGCACAGGCAAAGAGGCAAAATGAGGAGACAACGGAATATATTCCAAGTAAGGGAACAGGACAAAACCTCAGAAAAGGAACTAAGTGAAACAGAAATGAGCAACCTACCCGACAGAAAGTTCAAACAAAGAGTGTTAAGGATGCTCACTGATGTGGAGAGAAGAATAGATGAACTCAGTGAGAATGTCAACAAAGAAATGGAAGATATAAAAAAGAACCAATCAGAAATGAAGAATACAATACTGGAAATGAAAAATTCACTAGAGGGACTCAAAAGCAGAGTAGAGGATACAGAAGAACGGATCTGTGAGCTGGAAGAAAGACTAGAAGAAATTACCCAAGCTGAAAAGGTAAAAGAGAAAAGAATTCAAAAGAGTGAGGACAGTCTAAGGGACCTCTGGGACAACATGAAGCGCACTAACATCCGTGTTATAGGTGTCCCGGAAGGAGAAGAGCGAGACAAAGGGGCAGAGAATCTATTTCAAGAAATAATAGATGAAAACTTCCCTAACCTAAGGAAGGAAACAGACATCCAGGTACAGGAAGCACAGAGAGCCCCAAACAAGATAAACCCAGAGAGGCCCACACCAAGACACATCATAATCAAAATGTCCAGAATTAAAGATAAAGAGAGAATCCTAAAAGCCGCCAGAGAAAGACAAGTTACATACAAAGGAAATCCCATAAGGCTATCAGCTGACTTCTCAGCAGAAACCTTACAGGCTAGAAGAGAGTGGCACGATATATTTAAATGCTAAAAGGAAAAAACTTACAGCCAAGAATACTCTACCCAGCAAGATTATCATTCAGAATGGAAGGAGAGATCAAAAATTTCCCAGACAAGCAAAAATTAAAGGAGTTTGTCACCAAGAAACCTGTGCTACAAGAAATGTTAAAGGGACTGATTTAAGGGGAAAAGAGAAGACCACAAATAGGAAAAATTATCTATTTCCATGATAAGAGGGTAATGGATACAAATGCACAAAAAAGAGGTTAGATATGATATCAAAAACATAAAAGGAGGGAGGAGGGGAGTTAAAGAGTAGAGCTTTCAGACAGAGGTCAAACTAAAGAGACCGTCAATTCTGTATAGAAGAAGGAAGGAACAGAGGAGGACTACAAAACACTGAGAAAAAAAAATTGAAAAATGGCAGTAAGTACATACTTATCAATAGCTACTTTAAACGTCAATGGACTAAATGCCCCAATTAAAAGGCATAGGGTGGCTGATTGGATAAAAAAACAAGACCCATATATATGCTGCATACAAGAGACACACTTCATACCTAAAGACACTCACAAACTGAAAGTGAAGGGATGGAAAAAGATACTCCATGCAAATGGCAATGAAAAGAAAGCTGGGGTACCAGTACTCATATCAGACAAAATAGACTTTAAAACAAAAACTGTAAAAAGAGACAAAGAAGTGTATTACATAATGATCAGGGGAACAATCCAACCAGAGGATATAACACATGTAAATATCTATGCACCCAATGTAGGTGCACCTAAATATATAAAGCAATTATTAACAGACATAAAAACAGAAATAGACAGTAACACAATAATAGTAGGGGACTTTAACACTCCACTGACACCAACGGATAGATCATCCAAACAGAAGATCAATAAGGAAACATTGGCCTTAAATGATCCACTAGAACAGATAGACCTAGTAGATATATACAGAGCATTCCATCCAAAAACTGAACAATACACGTTCTTTTCAAATGCACATGGAACATTCTCCAGGATTAATCACATATTAGGCCACAAAACAAGTCTCCATAAATTTAAGAAGACTGAAATAATACCAAGCATCTTTTCTGACCACAACGGTATGAAACTAGAAATGAACTATAGGAAGAAAATCAGAAAAGCCACAAATACGTGGAGATTAAACAAAATGCTACTGAACAACAACTTGGTCAACGAAGAAATCAAAGAAGAAATCAAAAAATACCTGGACACAAACGAAAATGAAAATAGGACATGTCAGAATTTATGGGATACAGCAAAAGCGGTTCTAAGAGGGAGGTTTATAGCGATACAGGTCTATCTCAACAAACAAGAAAAATCTCAAGTAAACAATCTAACAATGCACCTAAAGGACCTGGAAAAAGAAGAACAAACAAAGCCCAAAATCAGTAGAAGAAGGGAAATAATAAAAATCAGAGCAGAAATAAATGAAACAGAGACCAAAAAAACAATATAAAAAATTAATAAAACCAAGAGCTGGTTCTTTGAAAAGATAAACAAAATTGACAAAGCTTTAGCTAGACTCACCAAGAAAAACAGAGAGAAGGCACAAATAAGTAAAACCAGAAATGCAAGAGGAGAAATTACAACAGACACCTCAGGAATACAAAAGATTATAAGAGAATACTATGGAAAGCTATATGCCAACCAATTCGACAATCTGGAAGAAATGGATAAATTCTTAGAATCATACAACCTTTCAAAACTGGATCAAGAAGAAGTAGAGAATTTGAATAGACCAATCACCAGTAAGGAGATCGAAACAGTAATCAAAAACCTCCCCAAAAATAAAAGTCCAGGACCAGACGGCTTCCCTGGTGAATTCTACCAAACATTCAAAGAAGACTTAATACCTATCCTTCTCAAACTCTTCCAAAAAATTGAGGAGAGGGGAAGCTCCCTAACTCATTCTATGAAGCCGACATTACCCTGATACCAAAACCAGACAAGGACAACACAGAAAAAAAAGAAAATTACAGGCCAATATCACTGATGAACATCGATGCGAAAATCCTCAACAAAATACTAGCAAATCGCATACAACAATACGTTAAAAAGATTATACACCATGATCAAGTGGGATTTATTCCAGGTATGCAGGGATGGTTTAACATTCGCAAATCAATCAACGTGATACACCACATTAATAAAATGAAGAATAAAATTCAGATGATCATCTCAATAGATGCAGAGAAAGCATTTGACAAGATACAGCATCCATTTATGATAAAAACTCCGAATAAAATTGGGATAGAAGGAAAGTATCTCAACATAATAAAGACCATATATGAGAAACCCACAGCTAATATCATCCTCAATGGTGAAAAACTGAAAGCTATCCCTCTAAGAACAGGAACCACACAAGGATGCCCACTGTCACCACTCCCATTTAACATAGTACTGGAAGTCCTAGCCAGAGCAATCAGGCAAGAGAAAGAAATAAAAGGGATCCAAATTGGAAAGGAAGAAGTGAAACTGTCACTATTTGCAGATGACATGATTTTATATATAGAAAACCCTAAAAAATCCACCAGAAAACTTTTAGAAGTAATAAACGAATATCGTAAAGTTGCAGCATACAAAATCAACATACAAAAATCAGTTGCATTTCTATACACTAACAACGAAGTAGCAGAAAGAGAAATTAAGAATACCATCCCATTTACAATTGCAACAAAAAGAATAAAATACCTAGGAATAAACTTAACCAAAGAGGTGAAAGATCTGTACACGGAAAACTATAAAACATTGCTGAAAGAAATTGAAGAAGACACAAAGAAATGGAAAGATATTCCGTGCTCTTGGATTGGAAGAATTAACATAGTTAAGATGTCCATACTTCCTAACGCCATCTATAGATTCAATGCAATCCCTATCAAAGTTCCAACAACATTTTTCACAGAAATACAACAAAGAATCCTACAGTTTATTTGGAACAACTAAAGACCCCAAATAAGTAAAGGAATCATGAGAAAAAAGAACAAGGCTGGAGGTATCAGACTCCCTGATTTCAAAATATACTACAAAGCTATAGTAACCAAAACAGCATGGTACTGGCACAAAAACAGATACACAGATGAATGGAATAGAATCGAAAGCCCAGAAATAACCCCACACATCTATGGACAGCTAATCTTTGACAAAGGAGCCAAGAACATACAATGGAGAAAAGAAAGTCTCTTCAACAAATGGTGTTGGGAAAACTGGATAGCTTTATGCAAAAAAATGAAAGTAGACCCTTACCTTACACCATACACAAAAATTAACTCCAAATGGATGAAAGACTTGAATGTTAGACCTGAAACTATGAAACTTCTACAAGAAAACATAGGCAGTACGCTCTTCAACATCGGTATTAGCAACATATTTGCAAGCACCATGTCTGACCAGGCAAGAGAAACAATAGAAAAAAATAAACAAATGGGACTACATCAAACTAAAAAGCTTCTGCACAGCAAAGGAAACCATCAACAAAACGAAAAGACAACCTAACAATTGGGAGAAGATATTTGCAAACCATACATCTGATAAGGGCTTAATCTCCAAAATATACAAAGAACTCATGCATCTCAACAACAAAAAAACTAACAACCCAATTAAAAAATGGGCAAAAGACCTGAACAGACATTTCTCCAAAGAAGATATACAGATGGCCAACAGGCACATGAAAAGATGTTCAAAATCATTAACTATCAGGGAAATGCAAATCAAAACTACAATGAGATATCACCTCACTCCCGTCAGAATGGCTATAATTAACAAGACAGGAAACAACATGTGTTGCAGAGGATGTGGAGAGAAGGGAATTCTCATACACTGCTGGTGGGAGTGCAAACTGGTGCAGCCACTATGGAAAACAGTATGGAGTTTCCTCAAAAAATCAAGGATAGAACCACCATATGATCCAGCTATTCCACTGCTGGGTATTTATCCAAAGAACTTGAAAACATCAATGCATAAAGATACATGCACCCCGTGTTCATTGCAGCGTTATTCGCAATAGCCAAGTCTTGGAAGCAACTTAAGTGCCCATCAAGGGACGAATGGATAAAGAAGCTGTGGTATATATACACAATGGAATACTACTCAGCCATAAGAAACGATGAAATCCAGCCATTTGTGACAACATGGATGGACATTGAGGGTATTATGCAAAGTGAAATAAGTCAGAGGGAGAAGGTCAAATAACGTATGATTTCCTTCATTAAGTAGTAGATAACAACAACAATAAACAAACACATAGAGACAGAGGTTGGATTGGTGGTTACTAGAGGGGAAGGGGGGAGGGAAGAGGGTGAAATGGATAATTCGGCACATGTGTGTGGTGATGGGTTGTAATTAGTATATGGGTGGTGCACATGATGTAATCTATGCAGAAATAGAAGTATAATGATGTACACCTGAAATTTATACAATGTTATAAACCAATGTTACTGCAATAAACAAAAAATTTAAAAAAATAAAAAAATAAATAAAAATGATGGCAAAAGACACACTATATAAACAGTGATAAAAAGAAAGCATAAGTGGCAGTTTCTTAAACAAGTAAACCTATACTTACACTATATATTCCAGCAATTGCATTCCTGGGTATCAATCCCAGAAATATGAAAACCTACATCCACAGAAAAACTGTACATGAATGTTTAATTTTAATAGCCAACAACTGGAAACAACCCAAATGTTCTTCAGTGGATGAATGGTTAAACAAACTATAGTACACCTATACCACGGAATACTATTCAGCAATAATAAGGAATGAACTACTGATGCATGGAACAACTTGTATAGATCTCAAGGGAATTATGCTGAGTGAAAAAAACCAATCTCAAAAGGTCACATACTGCACGATTCCATTTATATAACATTCTCTAAATAAAAAAACTACAGACATGAAGAACAGTTTAGTGGCTTCCAGGGATTAGAGATGGGGTGGGAGAGAGAAGAAGGCTGCTGTGGTTATAAAAGAGCAGCACAAGGGAGATCTTTGTGGTGATAGAACAGTTCCGTATCCTCAATCTATACAAGTGATAAAATTGCATAGGACTAAATACACACACACACACACAAATGAGTTCATGTAAAACTGGTGAAATCTGAGTAATGTCTGTGGATTGTACCAATGTCAATTTCCTGGTTTTGATATTGTACTATAGTTACATAAGATGTTACCATTGGGAGAAACTGAGTGAAGGATACATGGGACCTCTTTGTACTATTTTTGCAATTGTCTGTGCATCTAAAACCATTTCAAAATGAAGAAGTTTAAAAAATCATTGGATGGGATGGGGTAAAAAAATTCATTGGACATGGCTGGTCCGATGGTGTAGCAGTTAAGTTTGTGTACTCTGCTGCGGTGGCCTGGGGTTCGCAGGTTCGGATCCTGGGCACGGACCAAGGTACCGCTTGTCAAGCCATGCTGTGGCAGTGTCCCATATAAAGTAGAGGAAGATGGGCATGGATGTTAGCCCAGGGCCAATCTTCCTCAGCAAAAAGCGGATTGGCAACAGAATTTATCTCAGGGCTAATTTTCCTCACATACACACACACAAAAATTCATTGGATGAGATTAATAGCAGATTGAGTATTAAAGAAGAAAGAATTAGTAAACTTGAAGATAGATCAATGGAAATCAAGCAAACTGAAGCAGAGAAAAACTATTGGAAAAAAAATGACAAGAGCTTCAGGGACTTGCAGGACAGTATCAATAAATCTAACACATGTGTAATTGGAGTCCCAGAAAGACAGGAAAGAGAAAATAGGGCAAAAAGAACAAATACTGGCTGATAATTTTCCAAATTATATCCAAAAGTGCAAACCACAGATCCAGGAACTCAGGGAATCCCAAGCAGAATAAATACAAATAAAAGTATACTGAGGCACATCATGGTCAAAGTTCTGAAAACCAAAGATAAATTTATAAAGGCAGCCAGAGGAAAAAAACATATTATATACAGGGAAATAATGATAAGAACAAGACTGACTTTCCATCAGAAACAATGGAGGACAGAAGAAACTAAAAAACTGTCAATCTAAAATTTTATATTCAGAAAAAAATACCTTCAAAAATGAAGGCAGAAAAAAATAGAAAGCAGATAAGTAAAGGGCTTCTGCTTCTGGTTCTGAGGCAAAAGAGAATGTGGAATTATTTTCTGTTTAGAAGCAACTGGAAAATTGGCAAAATATAGGAAACATTTATTTTCAGACATTGGACAATATGCAACACAAGGTAGTGATCTGAGAGAAAAGGGATACAAATGAGGTGAGCCTTACCATCACCCCAGCTTTCTGCCTGGAGGTAAACCCTGGACTGTGGTGTGGGGGTGGGGGGAATCCAAACAGAGCCTGGCAATCTCTGAATAGAGGAGACAGAGATTGCAGTTCAGAAAGGCCAAGGTGGTTAGAAATTGTGGGGATGGAGCTAAGCCAAAAAAAAAGAGTACTAGAAATATGCATAGAGGTTCCCTTGAATCTTTTGATGAATACCAATCTGAACATGTATTGGATAAAACTCTACAAAGATAGTCTAGAAAAACTTCCAGAGAAACAATTACTGAGGAGCTGTAAGATGAACACTTCATAGAGTTCTCACAGGGCCAAAGTGGAGAGACCTCACTAAATACGTGGGGCATCAGTAGAAACTTCAGAGGGGCAGTGCCTTCAAAATGGGCTAAATTAGCCCTAGAGTAAAGGCTACTCAAAACCTACTCTAAATGAGCTTAAAAACAAACCTCAAAAAAAGAAAAAAATCAACTGATCCACAATAACTTGTCTATCAAAAAAAAGTACAATCCTCTCTAAATCAATATGAAAAAACTCTAGCACTCAACAATGGAAAATTCATGATGTTGGATAGCTAATTAAAAAAATTACTAAACATACAAGGAAGCAGGAAAATGTGATTTATAACCTGGAGAACAATCAGTCAACAGAAACAGACTCAGAAATGATGGAGATAATGAAATTAGTAGAAAGGACCTTAAAATAGCTATAGCTATTATAAATATCTTCCATATGTTCAAGAATATACAGAAAATATGAATACAATGAGGAGAAAAGTGGAAGATTTTTTTCCTGTTTATTGTTTTTTTTTAAAGATTCTATTTTTTGGAAGATATTTTTTAAAATAGAAATTCTAGAGATGAAAAATACAATGTTTGAAAGGAAAATTTCATTGGATGAGATTAATAGCAGATATATACTGCAGAAGAAAAGATCAATGCACTTGAAGGCAAAGCAAGAGAAACTCTCCAAAATGAATCACAGAGAGAAATAAAAGACTGAAAAAAAATTAAAAGGGTCACAGTGACCTATAGGACAATAAAACTGGTGTAACATAGGTTTACTTAGAGTCCCAGAAGTAGAGGAGAGAAAGAGATGACAGGAAAGAAATAATGGCTGAAATATTTCCTAATTTGTTGAAAACTATAAATCCTCAGATCCTAGAAGTTCAATGACTCCCAAACAGGCTAAACACAAAGTAAACCACACCTGAGCAAACTGTAATCAAGCTGCTGAAAACTAGTCACAAAGAGAAAAGTTAAAAAGCAGCCAGAGAAAAAAGGGCATGTATTATACAAAGGAACAAAGGACGATTACAGAGTTCTCATGAGGAAATATGCAGGCAAGAAGACAATGGAATGATGTCTTTAAAGTTCTGCAAGAAAAAAATTATCAATCTAGAACTCTATATACAGGGAAAATATCTTCCAAAAATTAAGACAAAATAAAGACCTTTCAAACAAAAGCTGAGAAAATTTGTTGCTAGCAGACCTACATTATAAGAAAAATTAACTGAAGTTCTATAGGCAGAATGTAACTTTTACCAGATGTAAACCTGGATCTACACAAAGGATTGAAAAATGCTAAAAAGGGTAAACATATTGGCAAATATAAAAGATATTTTCTTACTCATCTTTTAATTTATTTAAATAGTTTAGGGCCATGTTGGGAGCAGCAGGTCCAGTGGTGGCTGCATATGTGCTGACTGCAAAGGAATACCACCAAAGGCAGTGGAGGAGTGAGGCAGGCTGTCAGCCTGGTGGCAGGGTAAGTGGAGCACACAGTCCAGCCAAAAGGTGGCACAGCCCAGCTGAGCATTGCATCCCTTGGCTGGTATGAGTAGCTGTCTAGCCTCCCTGCACTCCCTGCTGGGGCCCATACAGCAGGTGCTCCTAGTACGAGATCTCTTGCCTGGTTGGGCTCTGGGTCTTCTCTTCCATCCCTTCCTTTAAGCTTCTCAGTTCTCTCCTCTGAAGTACTGGCACCATAACCAGTGCCTGGACTTCCTAACCACAAGAGGGACAGGAAAAGGTATCCTTAGTTATACCTGCTATAATCTCTGTAAGTTTATTATTGTTTAGTAAATCATTATTTTGAAATCTCAGAATTTTACTTCCACCTAGATAGAAATATAACAAGAAAATGGATTGTTGGCTTAATAAAAGGAGATTAGAAGACTTGCTTTCTCAAACCAGAGCTGCAACATCTATGTTTAAAGAAGCTGAAAAAGATGAAACTGAGGTATCAGTGAGGGCTCTGACTCATGGAAGGAAGACATTTACTTCAAAGACATGGGTGGAATTGTAAGTAAGAAATGAAAATACGATTAAAATTATCTTTATATATGTCATTAATTTACCTTATAGTGTCTCATGCATAGAACATTTTCATAAAGTTTCAAAATAATTTGCTATTTAAGTTGTGGCATTATTTTCAGACTATTCATTCATAGTTAAAGGGAAAGAAATTGAGTGTTTTAAGTGTAGACATGATGAGCTTATTAAAAACCAAAAATTGTTTGTTAGAGCTTTTCAAACTAGAAATGAAAAAGTTACTGAATCATCTTATGTGTAAGTTATTTCACTGCATGGATTGGAGAAATGCATATAATGGCTTAGAGACCAATAAAGCCTTGGACAGTTGACACTGCTCAATGCCTATTGGATGAAAAGTTAGTAAAATCACTCATAGCACTGCCTCTTTTCAATGGCACAGTAACTTGTTTATTTAAACATTTAGCTCTAAACATAAAGACTTAGTTACTATCTCATTTGCAGAATTGTACTTTTACCTTACAAACAGACAAGTCTACAAATGTGGGTAGACTTGCTGTTTTGCTTGTGGTCATGTGGTATCAGCACTAACTAATCTTTGAAGAAGATCTTTTTTATGTGAATGGTTGGCAACAAACACAAGTGGTACTAAAATATTGAAAGTGCTGAATAACCTTGTTTGAATCTCATGGTTTATCCTGGAGCAACTTTGCTTATATGTGCACAAAGGTGCAAAAGCAATGGCGGGTAAAACTGCTGGCATCATGGTATAAATTAAGGCAGCAGCACCAAAGTATATCAGCAGTTATTGTATTCTTTACTGCCATGTACTCGCAGTAAAAAAAAAAAAATCCAATTTCACTTAAGAATGTCCTTGGTGAAGCACTAAAAATTATTAAATCTTGATCTTGGATTTAATATTCTGTGTGACAAAACAGGAGGTATGCAGAAGGTGCTTCTGATATAAACTATAACTATATTATGGTGGTTGTCTTGAGGAAAAGCACATCTGTGATTAAGTTGTAGCTTAACTAGCCACTTTTCATGGAATACCATTTTTGCTTGAAAGAGGGAAAAACTACAACTAAATACTTGGGTAACTAGTAGATATTTTCTCAAAAATGAAGTGAGCCTATCACTTTACGGTAATCAACTGATGTTATTTGTTGACAATGATAATATTCACATTTTTGAGTGAAAATTAGAATTTTGAAAAACTTCATTCTGCCACTGTAAGCTTAACAGCTTCCCAAAACTTAAACTTTGTTCCAATGCGATCAGTGGTGATATCAATTAATGTGATTTTTTGATATTGCATAAAATTTTTCAACATTTGTAATATTTGCATAACTTAGTGAACCAATATTTTCCAAATAAGTGATATGTATAATATGGGTCAAATATGCATTGAAAGTACAAGATGACCAATGAATTTTAATGTAACACTATATAAAAAGTTCATTGACATAGTTTCATATTCCACACAGCATTAACCTTTAAGAAACTATCATTTGTAGAGTTTTTGTATAGTATCAAAGAAGAATATCCACAATTATCAGTAAAGGTTATTAAAATACTCCTCCTTTTTCCAACTACATATCTATGTGAAGATGGATTTTCTTCATATACTTTAATAAAAACAACATCAAAACACATTGAATGTAGAAGCAGGTATGAGAAATCAGCCATCATTTACTAAGCCAGATGTTATAGAGATGTGCAAAAATTTATAGCAATGCCATTCTTCTCATGAAATTTCCTTATGTCTTGTAAAATATAGTTTTTTTAATCACAACATGTTATTTGTGCTAACATGTACTGGATTTATTATTCTTATTTTAAATGAATTAATAAATACTTTAAAAATGAAAGAAAATAATTGCTTAAATCAAGACAATAACAATGTATCATGGAGTTTATAATATATACAAAAGTAAAATATATGACTACAATAGCACAAAAGAAGGAAAAGAGAAAAATGGTAGAACACTACCATAAGTGTGCTATATTATACATGAAGTAGTGTAATACCACTTGAAGGTAGACTATGATAAGTTAAAAATGTATACTGTAAACCCCAGAGCAACCACAAAAAAACAAAACAAAGAGTTATAGCTAATAAACAAATAAAGGAGATAAATGGAATCCTAAAAAAAATTCATTTAATTCAAAAGAAGGCAGCAAAGTAGAAAGAAAGGAACAAAGAACAGATGGGACAAATAGAAAACAAATTGGAAGATGGACTTAAACCTAAACATATAAATAATTTATTTAAACATAAGTGGTCTAGGCATCCCAATTAAAAGGCAGGGACTGTCAGACTGGATTAAAAAAATCATGATCCAACTATATGCTGTTCATAATAAATACAATTTAAATACGAAGACAAAATAGGCTAAAAGGACAGAAAAAGATATACCACACAAATAATAATAATAACGAAGCAGGAGTGACAATATAAAAATCAGACATAGACTTCAGAACAAGGAATATTACCAGAGACAAAGAAGAATATTCCATAATAATAAAGGGGTCAATTCATCAAGAAGATATAACAACTCTAAATGTGTACACATCTAATAACAAAGCTTCAAAGATACATGAAGCCCAAACCAACACATCTGAAAGGAAAAATAGCCAAATCTAAAACCATGGTGGGAGATTTCAACTCTCTCAGTAGTTGACAGAACAAGCAGACAGAAAATCAGTAGGGATATAGAAGACAAACAACACTCAGCCAACCCGAACCAATTGATAATGATAGAAAATGCTACCCAATAACACCAAAATACATATTCTTTGCAAACTGTACATGAAACATTCACCAAGATAGATCATATGCTGGGCCATAAAACCAATTCTAATAAATATAAAAGGACTGAAATCATGCAAAGTATGTTCTCTGAGCACAACAAAGTTAAAATGAATATAAATAGACAAATATCTGGAAAGTTCTCAAAAACTTGGAAATCGATTTTTAAAAATCCACACTTCTAAATAACCCATCAGTCAAATAAGAAAATTAGAAAATATTTTGAACTAAATGAAAATGAAAACAACATATCAAAATTTGTGGAATGCAGCTCAAGCAGTGCTTAGATGAAAATTTATAGCATAAAATGCTTATATGAGAAAAAAGAAAGGTTTAAAATCAATGAAATAAGTTTCTATCATAAGAAACTAGAAAAAGAACTAAAAATCAATACAAAGTAGAAGGAAGGAAATAACAAAGATTTGAGCAGAAATAATGAAAGAGAAAAGAGAAAAATAAAATCAATAAAACTAAAAGTGGGTTCTTTGAAAAAAAAATACAGTTCCATAAAATTGATAAACCACAAGCTAAAATGATCAAGAAAAAGGAAAGTGAGTAATACTAGGAATGAAAGAGGGGATATCACTACAGCTCCTACAGACATTAAAACAATAAGAAGGGAATACTATGAGTGAACGGGCAAATTCCTTGAAGACAAATTATCAACATGGAAGCAAGAAGAAATAGAAAATTCAAATAGCTATATAACTATTAAAGAAATAGAATTCATAATTAAAAACCTTCCTACTAAGAAAACTCTAGGCTCAAATGTTTTCACTGGTGAATTCTATCAAACATTTAAGTAAGACATAGTATCCATTTTACATAAACTCTTTCAGCAAACAGAAAAGGCAGGATACTTCCCAAGTCATTTTATAAGATCAGCATTGCCCTGATATCAAAACCAGACAAAGACATTACAAGAAAAGAAAACAACAGGTCAACATCCCTTATCAACATAGACACAAAAACCCTCGACAAAATTTCAGCAAACTGAATCCAGCAATATATAAAAAGGATAATATACCATGACCAAGTAGGGTTTATCCCAGGAATGCAAGGTTAGTTTAACATTTAAGAAAAGCAACAATTAATGCAATTTACTGTATTAACAGAATAAGAGAACACCATATGATCATTTCAATGGATGAAGAAAAAGTATTTGATATAATTCAACACTCATTTGTGAAAAACATTTGCAGTAAATTAGGAATAGAAGGGAACTTCCTCAACCTAAAAAAGGACATTTACGAAAAAACCCACAGCTAACATCACACTTTATAGTGAAAGATTAAGTGTTTTCCCCCTATGATCGAGAACAAGACAAAGATGTTCACTCTCACCACTTCTATTCAACATTGCACTGGAGGTCCCAACCAGTGTAATAAGGCAAGAAAAAGAAATAAAAGGCATGAAGATTGTAAAGGAATAAGTAAAACTCTCTTTATTCACAGATGACATGTTTGTATACATGGAACATGCAAAGGAATCTACAAAAAAGCTACTAGAGCTAATGAGCTTAGCAATGTTACATTATTCATGATAAATATTAAAAATCAATTGTATTTCTATATTCTAGCAACAGACAATTGGAAATTGAAATTTAAAAACACTGTTGATAATAACATCAAAATCTTGAAATACTTAGGGATAAATTTAACAAAATTTGTGTAAGACCTGTTCACTGAAAAGTACAAATTAAAGTTTGAAATTAAAGACTTAAGTAAATGGAAAGATATAGCAAATTCATGGATTAAACATTGTTAAGATGTTATTCTCCCCAAATCAATCTATAGATTCAGTGCAATCTACAGATTGCCCTGCAAGACTGTTTTACATTAGTAACATACTCTTGTATATAAATCAACTTAATTCTTTTCAACGGCTACATATAGTCCCTCATATGAATGAGGCATAGTTTATCCAACTAGTCTATCAAAAGTGGTTTGGTTAAGTAAATATTTTTTGTTCACTAAATTTTGTTAATAAACCTACCTGATGATTCAGGTATATACATATATCTGATATATCTGTATATATGTATACATATACATATATATGAATACATGATATAATATAACTGCCTTACTCTCTCCTAGATTAGAGGATCCAAATAGTATTACTGGATTACAGAACATTTGTATATATAGTCCATAAACCTTATTACACAGAGTGGGTGATTTGCTAAATTAGCCACGTGGTAGTCTTTTTATGGGACCCCATGTCACCTTTGAACTTTCCCTATGGTAGAGATACCTGGACCAGTCATATGGGCAGGCTCTATTTCTCTCAGCTTTCCCAGCTGGGCCTAACTCTTCTTCCAGCTGGGATTGCCTCCTTATTCCATGCCTTGCTGGCCAACCTGGCTCCCCAATTCCTGGGCTGGGACTAACTCTCTGATCACTGGCTTTATGGCATCACTGATTTTGTATCTCTTGAGGGCTATGATTGAAATCTCACGAGTAATCACTTCTAATATTAATACTGGGCTTGCCTTACCAACTCCCTTCCCTTCATTGGCAATCTAGTGTTTTCCAATGGATACATCTATTTCCTACAGCTAGGATACCTGGTACTTCTTGTAAAGGATAGGTAGTTGCTACTGGGGTTAAACTATTTCTAGAAAAAGGCTAGATTATGCTTCCAATTCTTCCATCTTAGAAATAGAAGTTTTTAATGTATGGTGATGGATAAAAAATAGACTAGTGGGGGCCGGCCCCATGGCTGAGTGGTTCAAGTTCCAAGCGCTCCGCTTTGGCAGCCCGCGTTCGCATGTTCAGATCCTGGGCACAGACCTACACTGCACTCACTAGCCACGCTGTGGTGGTGTCTCACATACAAAATAGAGGAAGATTGGCACAGATGTTAGCTCAGGGTTAATCTTCTCAAGCAAAAAAAGAGGAGGATTGGCAATGGATGTTAGCTTAGGGTGAATCTTCCTCAGGAAAACACAAAAGAACAAAAAAAATAAAATAGACTATTGGTGGTGAACACCAGTCTATACAGAAGCTGAAATAAAACCAACACGACCTCAATAAAATAATTTAAAAAATAGAAGTTTCCCAATGTGAATGTTGAGATAAATTATTTAAACACTCATTTATTCAGTTATTCATTCAATGAATGAACACCAGTTAGGTGGGTAGGTCACACTCTGCTAAGCACTGAGGGGGAATGCAGACAACAAAAACCCAGATGACCAAATGAATGGTACAGATTATAAGTGTTATAGGAGTGTACTCAAATCTCTTAACAGGTTTGCCTTTCTAAAATCTCTCCCTTTTGCAATCTATCTTCCATAGTCTACCAAGTGAGCTTTCTAAAAACCAAAACTCATTGGTTCTCACAGAAAAAAAGTATAAACTCTTGAGTTCAGCATTCAAAGCTCTTCATAATCTTGCTCCAATTTCCATTCAAGCCTTAATCCTTCCCACTCTCTCTCATGAACTCTACATTCTACTACTGTATCAAACTTCTCACTGGTTCCATGAGGCATCATGTCCTTTCCATTCTCTGTTCCCTCTGCCTAGAATGGCTCTCCCTCTTCTTCATCTGGCAAACTCCCAATCAACCTCCAAGATTCACTTCAAAGTCTTAGTGAAACATTTCCGCTATGCTCCTCACGTATCCTGGATTTGAGCACATTGTTCTGTCACCTTTATTAGATGATGATATTTTTGAGGGCACTGGGTTTATCTTGTTAGTCTTTGTATCTCTGAATCCAGGTCTGAATAGGGCCTGGCAAGTAGTAGGGGCCCAGTGAATATTTGCTAAATAAATGAAGGAACAAATGAATGTGAAAGAAGAGCTCAAAGGGCCTTGGTATATTTAGGTAAGGGATTTTTAAAGGCATAGGGCTTGAAGCTCGACATAGGAAAATAGTAGAGAGGTGGGGAAAGGGTACTTGGAGGAGGAGGACTATTATCCTAGGAGACAGAAGAACAAAAGCCCAAGTCTGAGAGTGAAGACAATGAGGGGATCAGCCAGACTTCGGCTGATTGACGCACTGCCTTGACCTTTTCATCGACTAGATTTCTCAATTATATTTTCAGCTTCTGGGGGGCAGGGTATTTTGTATACTCCTTTGTATCCCTTTATATTTGATGCACATCTCCATAGCCATTGTTCCTACTGTCTTGTGCTTCTTACTCTGCTCTGTAATATAATTATTTATATATCTACATATCTCCCCAGCACTTATACCACCCTCCCTCCCAGGCTGCTTGAGGTAGGGGATAAGGTCTTAGTGTCTTTGCATCTTCCAAGATACCTAGCATAGTGCCTGGCACACAATGGGTGCTCTGTAAATATTTTTTCATTTACCATTTGTTGATCTGATTACAGAGGACCACAAGGATATTTGTGTGCAACTGCGTATTGTGGCACAAAACTTACATATGCCTTCACACTGTGTAGTCTATTTTTGGCAATTTTCATTAAAATGTTATCTTATTGTACCTGGAAGACTGTCATTTCAATTTTCTTCTTTGATCCTTTTGGACGACTCACATCTCTTATACCAGAAGGATATGATAGAAGGGATTCAAAAAGGGTTTGGACAAATTTATGAATGACAAAGTCATAAATGTCTGGGTATAAGAAGTTGTTAGGAGCATGCGAAGGGGAAGGAGAAAACCTGCATTTCAAAAGTTCCTTTTATGTGCCAAGAACTATGTGTTAGGCACTTGACATACATTATATCTCATTTAATCTCACAGACTATATCAGTATAAAGATAGGACATGTCTAGCTATACAAGCCCCCATGCATTCAGGCACACAGCTTCTCCAGGTACCAGAGGCAGTATTCATCTTTATTAAAATTTTAATAATTAATTTAATTAAATCAACCCTTTAAGATAGATAGATCTATGGATTTGCATTGTTTCATGGGAACAAAACACTCATTCTCAATTCAGGCTTCTACAGCTTAAAACTACTTTTTGACATAACTTGATCAGTTTTTAAAGTCTCAGTGCTTTAAATTACAATGCAATCTGAGATATTCCCACAGCAATAACAGCAATTACATTTGTTCACAAATGTAATTTGTTCGCTTACCTTTATATTTCATAAAGCTTCCAAATACTGAACAAAGGTAAGTCAAGTCAAGAAAAGAGACTTCTATTAACCCTGACACCAGCAAATTGTCTCAAATTACAGTGTGCCTTTTATTTGTATTCTAGACACATTGAGTGGTTTTTCTGAGATACATATTGTAACTCATCTATGGTTGGAAGGAAATTAGTTTGTTTCTAATTTTTAAAAAATAATAGTAACTTTAAAAAGCATAATGCTCCCCAGTGTACAGCTTCTGCCTCTGGCAGAAATCAAAATGTTATAACCAAAGTACCATTTCTACTCCTTGGGAAATGGCTTGAGAAGGTGGGGCTGCAGGTACTGGTTCATTATTACGTTACACAGTCTAAGGCCCCCAGCTACACATCCTGATCTGTGATAACATGCTTCCTGCCGGGTGTTGGGGGGGCGGTTGGGGAGAGAAGGGATACACCTTCGGATAAGGGATTATCAGCACACTCACAGGTCTCAGACAGCTTTCTATTAACCTGTTTTGGGAAAACTAGAACAGATATCTTTGCTTTGAAAAACGTGAAGCCTATCTCATATGACTAAAGAAAATGGCAAGTGTTCAAACAACACGTTTCACATTTTGGATCGTCCCGCCCCAGCCTCTGTGTGCCACTAATCGCTGGAAAAACACCAGACCTGTCTTTGTGGTGATTATGTGTTTCTTAAACTTTACATTAGTCAAAGAAAATTGAGAGACCAGGACTACCACCAAAGAATACAGGTGTGACATACTGCCTATGTGACTTTTTAAAGATAGATGAGAACCCAGCTTATATATTTTAAAAATTGCCCCTTCTTTTTTGAGGCTAGGGGATGAAAATATGTATATAATCCAAAGAGTTCTTTGTGTGAACAGGTGACCCCTTCCCACAGTCTCTGTAATTAATTGAGAAATTAAAGTTGGTTGGCCTTTGAGATCTCTTGTAAAAGAAAGGCAGAAGGTCCTGGATATTTTGGAACAAGAGTCCACTATTCTGCCAAGACAGTGTGTTATTGTTATTGGAGTGCCTCTCAACAAAACGGTATTGAGTGGTGAGGACGTGATTTTGATTAGGTGGAATGACTCAGCTCTTCCCCTTAAAGAAGAGAGGACTTGTCACAGCCTTACTTACCTCATGATCTGGGATCTCAGAGGATAGTGTTTTCCCTAGGATGACCCCGGTCAAGTATGTCCAGCATCGAGCCGTGTTGGCAAGGTTATAGCCTCCTGTCTCCATCAAGAATTGTGAAGTTAGGAAAGAACAGTCACAAAACAGCAGGAGAGGGAAGGGGGGTAAGGAAGGAGAGAAAAATGTTTTAATAAAAGGGCTAAAAACACAACTCCAACTTGCAGAATTTCACCCAAACATCCCTTTATGATATTTTTGAACCTGGCAGGCAGATGTTAATGGACCAGTCAGAGCATGAACAGTGTAGAACCGGGAAGTCCAAGGCCTACAAAGATTAAATAGGCCCTTATCTCTGAACAAATATGCACCTGAGGACTCCAAGCTCCTCAAGTCCATCAAGAGTCATCAGCAAGACTGAGATCCCTGGAACCCAGATCTCTTGAGGTGACCTACCCAACGTGAAGGTTTCTGTGATGAATTTTGCAACAATTCTATAAAATGACTCCTGAATGTGATTTGTATGTTAAAACTATTGGCAGATACAACCCTAGAAACATCCAGGAAAGAGTAAAGGAAAATGCTGACAGAAACAGACTTCCTTCTTTTAATATCAGCATTCCCTTTCTTCACAGAACACAGGCCTAGTGGCAGAGATCAAAGAGAATGAGAAGAGGAAGGGGCTGTTGATTGACACTCTGACCCATCTCGTCAGGTCCTGTCACAGTCACCCAGCAGCCATATTATACTGGCAAGTAATCAGCATATTTTTGTGCTGAATAGATGTGTTCTGCCACGCAAGCATTAGAACATTGGCCTTTAGCTAAATTCCAAGAGTGTAAGGATAAAATGGAATGATTTCCTAACCTCAGTGCAGCCTGAGGGAAATAGAATCTGATCTATTTTAGGTAGAGTGATCATATAATTTATTGTCCAAAATGGTATACTTTTAAGAAAAGGGGACACTACTAATAATTACACTGGGATAACATATAAATTTGGATATATGGTGACTCTTTTCTTATGCCTTTCTACTCCTTGAAAGATCAGGGATGCTGGTGCTTCTGGAATGTGGCTTTTAGACCTCAATGGGGTCCACTGCAGCTTGGGGTGTGGCCCCATCTCCATTAACTGTCTATATGTTATTGGGGGTTGAGAATTTAAGTGAAATTGTACAGGTATTACTTTGTTATTATTTTTTAAAATAATTTTATTTATTTATTTTTCCCCCAAAGCCCCAGTAGATAGTTGTATGTCATATTTGCACATCCTTCTAGTTGCTGTATGTGGGACGCAGCCTCAGCATGGCTGGAGAAGCGGTGCCTGGGTGCGCGCCCGGGATCTGAACCTGGGCTGCCAGCAGCGGAGCGTGCGCACTTAACCGCTAAGCCACGGGGCCGGCCCCAGTACAGGTATTACTTTAAACATTCCTGACATGGAAAATCTGAATTTGGAAGACGGACTTATTGGGCATGATTATTTGATTTCAAAAAAGAGTCACTATAGGTTTTAAATAGTAAGCTCTCTCTGGTGCACATACAATACAATTTGATTTGCAAAAATTCCATTTATGCACAGGCATTTTCAGGAATACACATATTGCACAAGAAGAGTTATATATTCAAAAGCCAAAACTTGGGGCTGAGAAAGCAAAGAGGCTTTGAAAATGCTAAGTAAAGGCTGCAGCCTCAAACAAAAGTTGAATGCACACAGATGTATGTTGTGGAAAGGGCTTTTTTTCTTTCCCCTAGCTGTACCTGTATCATCATCACCATCCTTAGTGCCATCAAGGAAAGTAATACGTCACACAGTACTTATCAATTTTATCTCTTCCCTGAGTTGAAGTTAATACGTTTCTTGTCAGCTTTTCATAAAAGGTTGTCTCTTGTAAGCACTTTTAATTTTGATCCCTCTAGGGTTGGAGGCTGCCAAAGGACCAGGCTTGTGTATTTGTGTTGAATGCTTACTCATTTTTATAAGGCCTTCCCATGATCTCCTCTATTTCGGTTTTTACAACAGGTTGACAAAAGCAACAAACTATTAGCTGCTCCATAATGCATACATTTTAAGCTCAATCTGCTTGACCATGTTATTTTAACACACCAATTCATTCATCCAATGAAATAAAGATTGTGCCAGATAGATAGACAGAAGATTCTAGGCAAGGCATCTTCAAGGTAGTTGAGATTGTGAAAGGTCCCTTTCACAAATGTGTAAATGCTTCTATTAAACAGACCCAGCTTTCTGCTGGTTAAGTACTGCAAAACATCAGTACATACTGACGGCAAGAATGCCCAAGAGACTCTTCAGATCTCTCATTTTTGCTTTATTGTAACAAATCTATGCGTTTTAAGGGGGAAGAACTTGTTTTTGAATTCAGCTTAGATATTTAATTAATTCATGTGTTAGAATTTTAGTAGTATGTTTCCAAAAGATGATTATTAGAACTGAGAATCAAAGACTATACTGAGAGAAGATGGATCAAAGTCCACTGAGATTAACATTCTTCTATTCTTAATAAGACCTGTTGTCACCTTTAACCTAAGGACCTTTGCTTCAGGAATTAAAACTCAGACTTCAGAGTGCCAAGGAGTCAATGCACATTCCAAGCTGATGAGAAGTGTGTCAGAGTACTTCCTTACGCTGAACTGTAAAGGTGGCAGAGTTCACTGACTCAGGCTTCTGGACCACAGGCAGGTTGGTATTACCCAATCTAAGAAAGCCAAGTTTTCCTCACTGTCAATGGACAAAATGCGGAGGAAGGTCAACAAATTCTCCTGGTGACCTTTCTTTGTACTCACCTCCTCCCAAAATGAGTGTTGCCAACTGCCACTGAAGGATGTACTTAAGACACTTGCCAATTCCCACTGGAGTCATGTTAAAGGAACACATGGGATCCCCAGCTATTGTATCAGCTCCCAGCTGTAAGACGACTGCTTTGGGATTAAAGGCTATGTATACCTCCTTTAGTACACTGTAGAAAAGAGAAAGGATACAAAATGTCAGAAAAAGATAGGTCGGTTTGGTCTAGGGGTGGTAGTGGTGGGGCCAGTTGGAGGTATAGTTGAATCAGCAAATAGTGAAGGAAAAAAACCCAACTTGTCAAACTCATCAAACTTTCCATCTAAAAAGGGTGAATCAGACTGAATATAAATTATACCTCGATAAACCTGACTTACAAAAAAATTCCTCCCACCCCCACCCTCCCCAAGGACTGAATTTGCCCTTCTGTTTTAGAACTCAGACTTCCTTTAAATATTCATATTAAGTTAACTTCAACAGCCATAGGACATGTGTACACATTTACTCCATTTCACAATCTGGGAAAACAAGACATATACATTGAATAGCTATTAAGGATTATTTCTGATAACTTAAGATTGTCAACATACTTGGAGTTTATCACTTAGTTATTAGTGGGGGCTGGTGAAGAGAATTATATGCTTTGAAAGCATAGATGTTATCAGCTTACTTTTTATTACGCTAAAGGACTTCTGGGTTATGAAATGCAGCCCTCCGCAATTTGTACAGAGCGTTATAGGGAAGGGAATCGTAACAACTGATTCAAAGCTATAAATCTGAAAGCCAAATTATACTAGGTTATAATGAGCATGATTTCAGGTAGACTCATTCAATGCTATCAAATCAATCTAACAGCATTTTCGACAGTTAGAAGCCTTATAGATGAAAAGGAAGTTGTCAATGTGACAGACGACCTTAGTCAGGCTTCCAGTATTATCATTAATTGAACACTGACAATGTCCAGAATGCATTCCTAGGAGTTATAAGGTCCTTACTCTCAAGGGGCTTACAATCTAGTTCCCAGACAAAACATATACCAGTCCTCAAGGGCCTGAGTATCTCTTACAGAGACATATAAACAAGTGCAAATTAACATACTTCAGAATCGAGAAAATGCAGAGTCAAAAAGTGATCAAAAATGTTAGGGTTAATGACTCCTTCATAATCAACATGTCAAATTATACCAGTGCAGAAAAAACAGAAAAATTCCAGATCCTTCTGAAACTGCAAATAGAATTCAGCAATATAAACGCGGTCCTCCCAAATTCATATGTAACCAGGGTATTGAAACTATTGAAAAGTACTCAGTTGCAGAGGCATTCTTTGACTCAAAAGACTGTTTTGTTTTGATTTCTCATCTACACAGACAAATACTGAGTGATTGTAGAGATTATAAGAATATTATGGGGCCAGCCCCGTGGCTTAGCGGTTGGGTGCGCGTGCTCCACTTCCGGCGGCCCGGGTTTGGATCCCGGGCGCGCACCAACCCACTGCTTGTCGGGCCATGCTGGGGCGACGTCCCACATACAGCAACTGGCAGGATGTGCAACTATGACATACAGATATCTGCTGGGGCTTTGGGGAGAAAAAGGGAAAAAAATAAAGGAGGAGGGTTGGCATTAGATGTTAGCTCAGGGTCGGTCTTCCTCAGCAAAAAGAGGAGGATTGGCATGGATGTTAGCTCAGGGCTGATCTTCCTCACACACACAAAAAAAGAATATTATAAAACTTATGACATATGATCTTTAATACAGGAATACTTGGGCCTGTTCTCTCTTTCATGTGCTTATCTCCTGGGTGCAGGAGGAAGATAAGCCACCTGAATAGTTAGCCAACATTTATTGAGCATCTACACGTACAGAGCACCCTACTAGGTGCTGCCAGGAGACACAGAGGAAGGCATGATTTCTGTTCTAAAAAGCTTAATGGGGGGCTGGCCGGTGGTGTAGTGGTTAAGTTTGCGCACTCCACATTGGCAGCCCAGGGTTCGCAGGTTCAGATCCCAGGCGCGGACTTATGCACCGCTTCTCAAGCCATGCCCTGGCAGGTGCCTCACATATAAAGTAGAGAAAGGTGGGCATGGATGTTAGCCCAGGGCCAATCTTCCTCAGCAAAAAGAGGAGGATTGGCAACAGATGTTAGCTCAGGGCTAATCTTCCTCACACACACACAAAAAAAGGTTAATGGGGAGGAAGAGGTGACAAGCAAGACTAACGTTTCTTCATTCATTCTTTCCTTCACTTTGCACACATTTACTGAGTGCCCTCTGTGTGTCCAGCATGTAACTGTACCAGATGCTGCAGGAACAAAGATGAATATGGCACAGCTCTTATCTTCATGTAGCTCAGAACAGAGGGGAAGACTCAGACTATGTCAATAAGTAATAAAAATACAATGATAAATGAAGTATCAGAGACGGCGCAGAGGAAGGAGTAACCCTGACTCAGGTCTTAAAAGATGAGAAGTACAATGAGCTACCTATCAAAATGGCTAAAATGAAAAATAGTGATAATATTAATGGCTAGTAAGGATGTGGAGAAACTAGATCACACATACCTTGTGGGTGGGAATGTAAAATGGTATAGTCACTCTGAAAAACAGTTTGGTAGTTCCTGTCAAAACTAAAAATAGACTTACCATGTGATCTAGCAATTGCACTCTTGAGCATTTATTCCGGAGAAATTAAGACTTATTTTCATATAGGAACTTGTACATGAATGTTCATAGCAGCTTTACTTGTAACAACGCAAACTGGAAACAACTCAGATGTACTTCAACAAGTGAAAGGGTAAACAAACTGTGGTACATCCATACAATTGGCATATTGCTCATCAATAAAAATAAACTATTAATACATGCAAAAAACTTGGATGGATCTCAAGCGAATTATGCTGGGTGAATAAGGCCAATCCCCAAATCTCTACTGCATAATTTCACCTGTATACCATCTGTGAAACAACAATTAGAGGGATAGAGAACAGATTAGTGGTCACCAGGAGTTAGGGAGGGCTGTGGCTCTAAAAGGGTAGCACGAGAGAGCCTTGTGGTGATGGTACAGTTCTGTATCTCGATTGTGGCGGTGGTTGTGGTTACAGAAAGCTACACATGTGATAAAATCCCATAGAGCTACACACACACACACGAATGCATGTATAACTGGTGAAAACTGAATAAGCTGTATGGATTGTACCAATGTCAGCCTCTTGATTTCGATGTTGTACTATAATTGTGTAAGATCTCAACATTGGAGGAGGCTGGAGGAAGGGTGCACAGGATTTCCCTGTACATTTCTTTGCAACCTCCTGTGAATCTATGATTATCTTGAAATTTTTAAAAAGTGAAAGAAAAAAAAGATTAGGAAAAGTTTACAAGCACGTAGGGTGAAGGTAGGGGAGTTGGAAGCAGGGATGGTTGTGGGGGTTATTGGTAGGGGACTAGGTTCAGAGAAGGAACTGCACACACAAGAACATGAAGGCTTAAAACAGGGAGTGGTGGGAGTGAGGCTAGTGAAGTAAACAGGGATTAGGGCACAAAGGGCCAGAAATGCCAGGCAGGCTAATGAGTTTGGACTTAAGGGTATGAAACGTCTCAAACATTGTGGGTATGTACATGTGTGTGTATGTGTTGGGGGCACACTTAGATTTACATTTTGAAAAGATCTTCTGACTATAGTGTAGGATATACTGAGGGTTATCAGGAGGCTTTTGCAACCATCTGGGCCAGTGGCAGCAAGGTTAGGGAGGAAGAAGTGGATTTGGGAGATATTTCTGTGGTAGAATTGATAGGGCAACACATAGTGACACACAAGAAAGCATATACTTATAACATTCATGAGAGTTTGGTACTAGGAGAGAGGAAAGGATAAAGGAAGGTAAGTATTTCTGGAATAGTTCTTTTAATGATAGTCAGGAAGGGAAAACGAGTCCTCAGGGAGTTCTGATGAAGAGCACTCTGAATGGATAGGGAAAAGGGTAATTGGAAGCTTTGCAACAGGTAGGGTATTTTGTACACAGTGTAAACATTAAAGCAACTGGAAGTGAGGACAGCTTACAGACGGCTACACTGTGGACATGTTTAATTCAAGACTGGAAGTTTTCATTTGGTTTGATGGTCGAATGGGAGCCACGGGAGAAATAAGAGAAAAGTACTGATGTTGATGAAAAATAACGCTTAGGAACTTTGATTTTTGCTGTTGCATATAGGGCCAAAGAAAGTCTGAAGGCAGAGGAGTCGGCAAAAATGGTATTGATGCACTCTAGGCACAAGAGCAATAGGAAGCAAGATAAGGTAAATTTGGAAAAAAAAGAGAGTTAAGTGATAGATTGGGTTGCGGGGGAGGGGGGGCGTCAAAGGAGAAAAGACACTGTGCCCATCCCTCCAGAATTCACAGGAGGGGGAAAGAGAAATTGGAAAATTCCTTTTCCTGTTACTACTTCTAAATCCAGTATTATTCCCTCTCATCAATCTCTCCTCTTTTGAGGTCAATGTCATTTGCTTATACTACTCAAATACTATCAAAGTTCTTATCTATAGACCTACAATGTACTCTTTCACTGCCCTTGAGGATTTTAACCCCTGGTTCACAATTTTTCTGTCTCTCCCTTTCCTTGTTATTATTCTCTGCAGGTCAATATTCATTCACTCACTCAAGTCTTGAGTCAAGCACCCACTATTCCCTACGCCAGGCACTAGAGATATAGAAATGAGGTAAGCCTCAAGGAGCTTATGATCCAGTAGGGGAAGAAGACAAAAACAAATAAATATGATGTGCTATATTATTCATTCATTCATTCAGCAAATATTAGCTGAATGCCTACTATATACCAGGCACTAGGTTGGGCAATGGGCTTACTGTATTGAATGAGAGACCTGCTCCTTTCCCCTGTGACCCTTCTAATTCTCTGACATCACAGTTTCTTCATCTTTTGAACAATAGTGATGACCATCTGCACTCCACTTTAGTTACCCTTAGGCATAGCCAAGCTTTGGGGCCTGATAAGGAAGCACTTGGAATTGCTACACTTCTAAGACCCTGAATTGTGAACTACTTTTTCTGTGTACAATTTTATATCCTTCCATGTTTCCTCCATTGAACTTGCTCTTCATTCTCATTATAACTCTTGTTTCCTAGTCTTTCTCTTATTTTCAAAGTCTGCTGGCCTATCTTTTGACCTCATTTGCTTCACCACTCATTTTGGAGAATATGGTTAGTCATTTCAAAAACTCTTACTAGCATACTTAATTCCCTCATACCATTGTCATTTTTGCCTTGTCAATCCTTAAAGCCCTTGGATAAACCACACTGTCACAATTTTCTGTCCTGTTCTGCTGGAGAAAGCTGAGAAGTCAAACCAATTGCTTCCTCTTCAGTTTATGCTTATAACTCCAACTCAACAAATTCCATAAACATTTATTTAGTGATTAGCATGTGCCATTCCCTCTGCGCAGCTTGGCAATCCTTCACTTCACCTCCAATTGGTAAACAATTACATTTCTTGCAGCATCTAGTCTAATTTTTAAAAAATACAAATATAATGAAAGTACATTCTTGATAGTAGAAAAATTAAATATAAAAGTCTATCAAATAAAAGTGAAAAATCTCTCTCGAGGTAACTACTGATTTATTATACATAGCTTCAACCAGCTCAGTCAAGTATGAGGCAGAAAAGGTTGGATGTGTATCTTTCTAGATCAAACTTATTTTGCCTCATACTTGACTGAGCTGGTTGAAGCTATGTGTAATAAATGCCTTCCTCTACGTCTTTTCTTTACTTGAAAATGTCTTCTCTCATATTCCTCCTCTTCCTTGAGGCTAATTTTGCCATCTGGGCACTGGATCCTCTTTGCCGTTGCTCTAAGGGCCATGTATTACCAATGAGCTCTTTCTTACATCTTTAGTCTCTGCCTTCCTACTGATTTCATTCCTTTAGATTACAAGCTGACCATTTCTTCCTCCTCTCCTCAACACTGCCAAATTTATTCACTTACTGGCCACCTATACATACTTTTGCAATCCAGTTTCTGATCTTACTACTCTCCTGAAACTGCTCTCTTGAAGAGAAAGAGACCTCTGGGTCATGATATCCAAAAGCCTTTTCTCTGTATTCTTTTTCAGCTTCTCAGAAGCAACTGACAGTTGATACTACTCAAAAATCTGCAGTTGGTCATCAATGGCTACAGCTCCATGAAAAAAATATTTTTAATCTTTTTTTTAAACAACTTTATTGATATTCACATACCATATAATTCCCCCATTTAAAGTGTATAATTCAACAGCTTTTAGTATATTCACAGAGTTGTGCAACCATCACCACAATGAATTTTAGAACATTTTCATCATTCCAAAAAGAAACCCTGTACCCATTAGCAGTTACTACCCATTCCCACCACTCTTCAACCTCCAGTCCCTGGCAGTCACTAATCTACTTTCTATTTCTATGGATTTGTTTAAGCTGACCTTTCTTATAAATGGAATTATATAATATGTGGTCTTTTGTGACTGGTTTCTTTCATTTAACGTAATGTTTTCAAGGTTCATCCACGTTGTAGCAGGTATCAGTACTTCATTCCTTTCTATGGCTAAATGATATTCCATTGTTTGTATATACCACATTTTCTTTATCCATTTATCAGCTGATAGACATTTGAGTTATTTCTACTTTTTGGCTAATATGAAAAATGCTGCTATGAACCTTCATGTACAAGCTTTTATGTGGACACGTTTTCATTTCTCTTGGGTATATGCCTACAATTAGAATTGCTGGGTCATACAGTAACTCTACATTTAACCTTACGTCTAACCTTTTGAGGAACTGCCAGACTGTTTTCCACAGTGGCTGTATCATTTTACAATCCCACCAGCAACGTATAATGTATGAGGGTTCCAATTCTTCCACATCTTCACCAACACTTGTTATTTTGTTTTCTTTTAAAATTATAGCCATCCAAGTAGGTGTAAAGTGGTATCTCATTGTGGTTTTGATTTGCATTTCACTGATGACTAATGATGTTGAATATCTTTTCATGTGCTTTTTGGCCATTTGTATATCTTCTTTTTTTTTTTTTGTGAGGAGATCAGCCCTGTGCTAACATCTGCCAATCCTACTCTTTTTTTGCTGAGGAAGACTGGCCCTGGGCTAACATCCGTACCCATCTTCCTCCACTTTATATGGGATGCCGCCACAGCATGGCTTGCCAAGCAGTGCGTCAGTGCGTGCCCGGGATCCGAACCGGCGAACCCCGGGCCGCCACAGCAGAGTGTGCGCACTTAACCGCTCGCGCCACCGGGCCAGCCCCTGTATATCTTCTTTAGAGCAATGTCTATGCAAGTCCTTTGCCCATTTTTAAATTGAGTCACTTGTCTTTTTAATATTGAGTTGTAAGTGTTTACAACTCAATATTAAATACAAGTCCCTTATCAGATACATGATTTGCAAAAATCTTCTCCCATTCTATGGATTATCTTTCACTTTCTTGAAAGTGTCCTTTGAAGCACAAAAGTTTTTAATTTTGATGAAATCCAATTTATCTATTTTTTTCTTTTGTTGCTTGTGCTTTTGGCATCATATCTAAGAGAGGATTACCTAATTCAAGGTCATGAACATTTGTATCTGTTTTCTTCTAAGAGTTTTATAGTTTTAGTTCTTACATTTAGACTATTCAGACTTAATTTTTGTATATGGTGTGAGGTAAGGGTCCAAATTCATTGTTTTGCATGTTGATATCCAGTTGTGCCAGCACCATTTGTTGAAAAGACTATTCTTTCTCTGTTTAATTGTCTTGGCACCCTTTATGTAAAATCAATTGACTATACATATTTCTGGACTCTGAACTCTATTCCATTGCTCTATATGTCTATCCACAGCACCACACTGTCTTGATTACAGTAGTTTTGTAGTAAGTTTTGAAGTTGGGAAGTGTGCCTTCCAACCTTGTTCTTCCTTTTCAAGATTGTTTTGGCTATCCTGGGTTGAATTTCCACATAAATTTTAGGATCAGCTTGTCAATTTCTAAAAGTCAGTTGTGGGGCCGGCCCCGTGGCTTAGCGGTTAAGTGCGTGTGCTCCGCTGCTGGCGGCCGGGGTTCGGATCCCGGGCGCGCACCGACGCACCACTTCTCCGGCCATGCTGAGGCCGCGTCCCACATACAGCAACTAGAAGGATGTGCAGCTATGACATGCAACTATCTACTGGGGCTTTGGGGGGAAAAATAAATAAATAAAATCTTTAAAAAAAAAAATAAAAGTCAGCTGTGATTTACAGCTCCATTTTGACCATGCTGAACCTGTCATCTTACCTCCTCCTCTATTCCCTGTCTCTACTAAGGTTACCCCATCCTTTCAGTCACCCATGTTCAAAACTGAGGTTCTCTGTGATTCCTCCCTTTCCCTGCTCCTCCTCAGTTACCTGTCTTGCACCAATCTCTCTCCCATTTCCTCCTCTCCACTCCCACTCTAATCTAGTACTCTAATCTAATACTCTAACCTGGCCCTTATGACCTCTTTTGTGGATTATACCAATAACTTCCTAATTAATTTCCCTGCCTCAAGTTTCTTACCTCTCCAATCCATCACACACACACTACCATCAGATTAATTTTCCTTGGAGGTGGTTTTGATCAAGTCACTTCCTTACTCAAAAACTTTCAATGTCCTTCCATTATCTTTAGATAATGCTTAAAATTCTTAGCCTATGATTCAAAGTCCTTCATGGTCTGACTCTAGCCTACCTTTTTACCTTATTTTCCAATAACCCCTTAACCCATATTATTCTGTAGGCAAACTGAACTGTCCTTGGTTCACCTCACTCACCTTGCACTTTCTTACAAGTATGCTTTTTGTCATGCACTTCCTTATGCCTGAAAGTCACCTTTCTACATGTCTACGTCATATCCTTTAAAGGCTAGCTCAACATTTATTGAGCACTTTATTCAAAACAGGGCACTGTTCTATGTACTTTATATGTATTAGTTCATTTGACTCAAAACAATTTATAAGATAGGCATTATTATTAATCCTATTTTATAGATGGAGAAACAGCAGCACAGAGAGGTTAAGAAATCTGTACAAGATCACACAGCTATTAAATGGCAGAGCTGGTTTTTGAACCCAGGTAGCCTGGCACCAGAGTCCATGCTCTAAACTACTACAATATAACTGCTTCCATGACTTACTGAGCTATTACGCATCAGGCGCTTGTGCCAGCCACTTTGTACACATTATTTTGTATAACAGCAGTAGCAGCCACAACATTATTATTTTTTGAGTGTTAATCTTCCCGAGCAAGCTCTGATCATGTTATTCCCTCATTCTAAAACCTTCAGCGGCTCCCCAAATGCCTACAGAATGTGGTACAAGTTTTCATAGCTAAGAATTCCAGCTCCTGCATAATGTGATTCCCACCCACTTTTCCAATCTTCTTTGCAACTTGTCCCTCTCATGTACTTTACAATCCAGCCAAATTAAACCACTGCTGTTCTTTGTACATAGTTCAGCCTCTCCTGACTTTGATCTTGCTGTACCCTCCGTGTAGAACATCCTTCCCTATAATCTCTGTGTATTTAAACTTGACCCAGATTTCATAAACACATACACATTCACACGCTTTGTAAAGATACAGTAATTAGCTACCTTATAGAATCCAGATCAAATGTTACCTCCTCAATTAAGCCTTTTTCTGAAGTATTTTCTCTGAGTGCCCATAGCATTTTATCTTTTATGGTTCTTATATTTTTCTACATTTTATTTTATTCAAATGTGTGTGAATATGAATATATATGTATACCTCTTTATGTATCTATTATTTTTAAATTTCCACTAACTTCCTTGAGGGTAGAATCAATACTTTATACATAGTAGGCGTTCAATAAATAGTCATTAAATGAATAAATGAATCAACTATCACTCCAGATTGCTTTTAGGAAAGTTTCCCTAACCACTGTAACAGTACTGTTTGCTACACTGCAAATCATTAATTTTAGGTTTTGGAAAAGTATAAAATCTCTTACCCAGAAAGGAGGAGGGGGACAGGCATCTCATTACACTACATTAGTAACTTCCCTATAAACACACAAGATAGTCATTTGAAATGCAGTTTTCTTGATGAGAAACCTGACCCCTTAGTATCCAGCAGTCTGGTTCTCAGACAAGGCTATGCAAATAAGGAAGAGAGGCAGTGGTATCTGTTTCTACAGGCCTGGATTTGGGGAAGGCTGTTGGTGCCTGAGGAGGATAAAAGCCAGGGGTGATGACATTAATGATGCTTTTAGATAAAAGGAAAAGCCCAAGAACCAAATTGTATGGTTACCCCCCTTTTCTTTTATTCCATCAGGGTGGACTACAGCTTCTCTGGTGTGCCCTTGAGATCACTCACTGGTGCCACTTTACCACTAATGCCAGGAGTAGAACCTAGTTTTCTTTTGTTTGTTTTAAATACTTAAAGTCCTAAAAGATTCACCTCAGGGCAACAGGATGCCAGAGAGATGGTGTTACAGTTACCTTTAATCAATGCTGGTGGTAGGCTCTGGTAACCCAAATTTGTCCCTCTAGCCAGACCTCTGATCGGTGCAAGCTCCCAGCAGGTTCAGTCTCCTGACTTTCTAGCTTGCAAACCAGCCTAGACCAGCTTTATCATCTTTATGTTTTCCAGCAAGCACTCTCAGCACCCTCTAGAGACTCCCTCAACAGAGATTAAAGAAACGAGGAATTCAAAGTTGAAAAACCAAGAAGAGTAGGATGCAGAGGGAGAGAAGAGAGAAATACTTGTTACTAATGCTGTGAGCTCCCAACATCCGCCTGAGAAAAGTTATTGCCAGCAGCAAAGCCCTTTCAACGATATAAATTTGAAACCTATTGCACTGGATGGGATTCAGAGGAGGATTGTGTTAAGGACCCAAAGTATCACTAATCAGTCCCAAATGAAAGCTCTTCAACTTTTCACAGGTATGTTTTTTCTAAATTCCCTCAATCCTATCTCAACTCAGGTACTGCTGACTCGTTCTGCAAAAACACAACCTGCCAGGAGATGCAGCATATGGTAAATACCTCAGTGATCTCTGAATATCTATTACAAATGGTTTGGGGATGCAGGGAATTGGGGAGGGGAGGCTCCCTCTGCGAGGATGATGTGTCATTTTGTTTGGGGCCGTGGGTGCCTCTTGGACATATCCAGAAGACATTTAATTTCGTATAAGTTTCTCTTTCTGCTTTTAGTATCAGACAAGCTATACTGTTGCCATTAACATCTTTAGTACAAAACACAAAACACCCAAAGCCACAAAATAAAAAAAAAAACCCTCAAACCCCTAAAACCCCAACCCTGCCCCCCAAACAAACAATCCTTATATCGCTTTTGCTGTTTTAATTTTCAAGATGTAGTTTCTTAACATTTTACAGGTGCACCTTTTTTCTCATTGCTGAGTCCATTATATAGAAACATGGATTCTGATTGGCATCTCTATCTAACACTCCGTGTAGTAAGTAACTCTACTCTTCAATTATATATCACCTTGGCAACAAAAAGGGCTGTGCACTATTTTTAGTTTATTATTACTTATCTTTTTACCACTTTGAAGTAAAACATTCTCATTCACACAGGGGAAAATGAGTCATCCAGAATCAAATGGCCTTACCAGTGGCTTAGAATGAATCGTCAGTGCTAGAATTAGAACACTAATTCTAATTCTAATTTGGATCCAGTGCTCTTTTCACTAAACCCCAGTGGTCTTTGGCTCTCCTCATTCTGAAAGGCCAAAGGCCCCAGAAAGCAGAGTGTATATTTTCTGGGCAGGAGGTGGGGTGGGTGGAGAGGCAGGCTGGTTTGGAGAGCTAAGCTGAAAAAAAAAAATGGAAGACTTAAAGAATACAAATCCTAAAGTTAGCTATACTAATGACTTTATTTGATCTGGGGTAAGTCATTTCACTGCTCTGTAAGCACCAGGACCATTCACATAGCACAGATTGCATTCTGCTCTGTGTCACATTATGTGGGTATACGTCCCATCCATCCATTTTGCAGCCTCAACAGCATGGAGTTCAGCGGGAACACTGTACTTGGGGTCAAAGTTGGATACAGTGCTTGCATAGCAACTTGGACAAATTGCTTCACTTCTATGAACCTCGGTTTCCTTCTCTGTAAAACAAGATGAATATTCTCTCCTTCACAGGGTTATTGTGAGGATTAAATGATATAACATTTGCAAAAGTCTTCTTCCAGCACCAGGCACATAGTAAGCAGCCCCTAATATTGAATGAATAAATGAATGGCCTTAAGTCAGGCCCTTCGAGTGCTATGTTAATTCTTCTAGCCCACTAGCATACTGTTGAGTTCAGCACAGCACACCAGAGCAGTGACTTCCTGAATAGTACTCAAATGCTCCCTAAAGGCAGAGAGAAATTTCATAGTGTCACTGCCCGGTTATACCTGTTCTGGGAATATAGTAATTCCTTTTCCAGTGCTGCCAGTCTATTACCTTTCACCAAACACAAAATTCACTTTAAGAAGGGGCAGAAACACAAGTGCCTTTCTGTTAGATAGAGGTTGGGAGAATATATTATTAAAATTGAAACTGACTTCTCTGATTTCTTGGGCAAAAAATCAGATTGGAAGCCAAACAGCTATTTGGCCTTTGCAGACCTTGGATAGTGATGCCCTTGGGGAAAAGGGGAGAGCTGGAGCCATTCCAAACTGTAGTTACAACATTTGTGTGTATATTTACTGCTTTGTGCTTATGCTCTCTGCACTTAATTTTTACTCTCTAAGCCTTGAAGAATTCACAATTTACCAAGAGCACAGTTTAATACAGACGAGTAGAAATATAGGCTTCTATCTCTGTTTCTCATTTCCTAATCATATTTTCTACACTCCCTATATACTGATACCTCTTCTTTTTCAATTCAATTGCTCTTATTTTTGAACGTAGGTAGACAATAATGATTTGTTAACAATAAACATGCCCCTAGCCCTTCCCTCCCCCTTCTTTACCTAGGAGGGCCTCCCTAAGATTCAAAGCCGGAATTCTGCCGTATAGTTAGCACCTGGGCAGCTCATCAAAATATAATCTCCTTTCCCAGACGATTGGAAGTCTCGGCAATGCCGTCACCCAATGAGGTGCGCAAAAAAGAGTTTGGGGATTGATTTTCATCATTAACTTGATATTGCATGGTTTTTGTGGAACTTAAAAAGAAATACATTTTATTACTTTTAAGTACTGCACATAGAGTAAGTCCAACTCATCATATTTTAACAGTTCTTTTTCTGGGGCAGGATGTATTTTAAACATGCCTATGTTAGAGTGTCTGGTGGATCATTTAGGATCAGTGTCCTGTTGTTTGATGAAATCCAGATCACTTCAATGAAATCCAGATGGGGAAACTGGGTCTCTGGCAACAGCTGCCAGATCTTCTCCATATGAAATCTCTTCAGTCTGTATGCAAATTCAAAACTCCATATCCTGGAAATCCCAAACCAATCAAGTGGCGCTCCGCTTCTTAGTTACTGGACTAAACACAGGGAAGCGATTCATTCTTCCCTGAGGAAATAAGCATTTCTTACATACATCTATCTTGGCACAAAAAGGGCTGGCTAAGCAAATTAATAGTGTAAACAGGATTGCACTGGGGAATGTTTGTCCTACTTAAGAGAATAAACTTTTTAGGCACTTTGTGCACATCCACTTACATACAAATAATTGATATGCTAATTACAAATGATTCCTAAAGCCCCTTCCCTGAGGTGTTGTATGATGCTGTTAGTCTAGTTTGAATTACTAGCGTGTCCAGTGCTTGAAAGTAATAAAAATGCATTTAAAAATATTCCATGATTCAGACTGGCTTTCCTCTAATTAAGCTGGGTTAGTGAGGCTTGCCTATATTTAAATAGGACAGAAATTTTTCTACTTTCATCCCTAGTATATTGAAGATGGTGCCCCCCTCATCCCTCACCTTCCTCTTCAGGATTCTCCCCCCTGAAGGGGGTGCATACAAACCCCTTCACCTCCAGCTTACTCTTCTGTGGCACTTGCATGGTCTCTAGGCAAAGGCACTGCCTTTAGTGCCTGGCACACATACATATCCTTTCACTTGTTAACTTGTTAGCTGGTTATTTGATATGGCTCTTTTTGAGGAGTCTTTTCTTTGGTCCTTCTTTAAGTACCAGCGACTATGGCTCTTTCCTGATAGCACAGTGGATAACAGTGCACAGAGAGCAAAGCCCAGCCAAACTTAGCATCGGGCTTTTCCATCAGGTGGGGGACACCGGATTTAACTTGATCTCCATACAGCCCACGTCAACAAAACACAACGAGGCAGCTCATCAGTGCTGGCAGCTGCTGGGCGAAAGGCAGCGTCAGGCAGTCATTCGAAGCTGTAACATGTGAGAGCAGAGCTTAAAGAGTAGTTTTTTTAGGCTAGACTGAAGGGACAGAGCAGCGATGAAAGAACATGGGAAGGGGGAGAATTAGGGTGGTGGTAGGGGGTACATGGTGGAGAGCAGCTGAGAGAAGTAATATGAATTTTGATGTTAGAACATTCTATCAAGCACAGATGTAGTCAAGTTTAGGATTGTTTTCAGAGCAGCCCTAGGTTAAAGGGTGTAATTCTCAAGATTTCCATTTATGAGCAAGGTCTTCCTGTCTCTGGATAGTTTCAGAGCATGTTCTAGCACCGGAACCTTTTAAACTGCTGTAGAAGAATCAGGTCACTTTCTCCAGGGGGCAGGGATCATTCAGCACTAAGAAGAGATCAGAGAACGTGCACATCAGAGTGACAGAACAAACCCACAGAATTCTAGGAGATTGTCCTCCTTGACTTAAATGAAAAAATATCACCTATGAAGAGGGTAGGGGGCTTTCATGGTGTCAGGGCTACTTGGTGCAGGAGTTTAGGAACTGGTCATGAAAGACATTGGGTGAGAGGGAATGGAGACGGAACATAAGAACTGTCCCTCTAACCACCTAGATTTAAAGCCAAAAGGATCAGGTGAAGGAAAAAACCCGTTTTCCACTGCAACCCTAACCTGGGGACAGGCAGGGTGAGCTCACAGACAGAGGGCTCAGGACAACTCAGATCATTGAACACAGTATCCTCCCTCCAAATTATCTTATATTCTTAGGCACTTAACGTCTTTTGAATTTAATATTTTAAAAGACACATCACACTAGGAACAATAAATGAACGGCCCACTTTGGCCTCATTTCCACCTGTGGCTAACATTTACAGTGAATTTCATCAGCGTCTGAGTCATCTATTTTCCAGAAACAATAGGCAATTTTACATCTGCCATACCACGTGGAGGCAGGATAGAAGTTTATCAAATAGAACAAAAGCATTTAACACAAGTATCTTACTTATAGATGGCTGAGTTCAAAGTGCAAGGCTTATAAAACGAATTAGCAGCTTCCATTATCTTTATCACCAGGCCAAAGTGAGGTAGTGATGATCAAAGTGGTGCAGCTGTGACCCAGCAGAAGGGTGGGAGAATAATTTCGTAAAGAATTGTCACCAGCTCTCAGATTGTGAGGAAAATGGGGATGAAGATGGAAGTAAGGCTATATAATTATTTGTTCTCAAATGTAAATTTCTAGAGTTCTTCCCTTCTCATCAAATGAAAGAGAATTTCAAAAAATTTGTATTGCTTAAAATGTTTATGTATGATATGTGTTTATGTGTTGCTTTTGCCATGTCACCAAGCCCAAAGGAGTAAGCTATCATTGTTGGGTCCTCTTGCACTGAGGATCTATCTACTTACTTCTAAAATTGGATGATAAGGAGTCTGGAGTCCCAAGTGGAAGATAAATTCTAGATGGCTTATAATGAAAGAAAAACCTATCGTCATTAAAACATCTCTTCTTTAAAAATATAGACATTAAAAGTCAATAGTGAGAGAAAACATTTCACTTAAATGTCTTTTAGTGAAGTCTCTTCATTCTCACTTTATTCCATTTGGATTGGATAAACAGCTTATAGCACGGATGGAGAATCTCAGGACCAAGAGATGATATAAATTATGCTTATAGTTGCAAAAATGCATAATGTTAAAAATTTTTAGCAATACTAGTCTTAAAAAAACCACATGAAAAGGATGTAATTCCATGAGAAGACCTCTATAAAATGACAAGTGACACTATTCACTTTCCATTGAAAATGGAAGAAAAAGCAGATTTACAGAATCTCCATGTTTCCAAATTTTAATTAGGAATCTAAAACCTAAGAAGTAAAATCTGGCAATATTTATTCTTGTTTTAAACCCATAAAATTACAAATTAAATCCTTAGGATTAAGAGATTCTCTTTTTTTTCTTTTTTGGCAAAATTCTAAGTTGCACTTTCATAAACATAAACACAATGGATTGTGTATACTACAGATAACGTGATTCATTTGTATAAACTTAAATGATTTCTTTTTTTAGGGGTTTTCTGCAATCCCCTGAGATAAAATTTTCCAAGAAGTCTTGGGGATGGTATTTTCCCTTATGAAAAAATTTCATACTTTCATGTGACACTTTGGGGGACAATATAGCTGATGGTTAAGAGGCAGACAGATGTGGATTCAAATTCTGGCTTCACCACTTACTACCTGTGTGATCTTAAGCAAATCAATCTTTCTAAGCTCCAGTTTTCTCATTTGTAAGATGGGAATAAGAAT
Source organism: Diceros bicornis minor (assembly GCF_020826845.1). NCBI lineage: Eukaryota > Metazoa > Chordata > Mammalia > Perissodactyla > Rhinocerotidae > Diceros > Diceros bicornis. The sequence continues at coordinate 65,485,393 of NC_080781.1, forward strand.
ACCCACTTTTGTAGGTATTGTAGATTGTACACTACTATAAGGATCAAATGAAAAGGATCAAATAAATGTTTACTGCAATTCCTGGCACGGGCAAGTGTTCCCTAGAAGCTAAGCTCCAGGGTGCAGGAGCCTCCTGTGTCTCGTTTACCACCACTAGTGCCTAGTACAGTACCCAGCAGAGAGCAGACACTCAATATGTACTTGCCAAATGAATGAATAAAATAGTGTCACTATACTCAAAGATATGCAAATCCCCTATGTTGCGTGGTAGCTCCCCCCCTTTATTCCTGTTAATTGATGTTTTAAAAATCCTATAAGGTGACTTAAGGTGCTTGATTCCTTTGTAGGAAGGTCAGAGTGGCTTTTGAGAGGCGAATTTTGGCCCCAGACCCACAGGAATAGATCCTGTGCTTAAAACACCACTTATTAGTATTTCAGAGGCCATGTCAAGGTCTAAGGAAAATTCTCGCACAATAAACATATACTACAGAGACACTATATTAAGCATTAGTGATACTTTTTTTCTCTTCTTTGTTGGATAGCAGTGGAGCTTAGTATAGATGGACAAAAGAATTCCTCACAGGAACAAAAACTTAGGCTTAAATGAGCTATTCCTTTAACGAGCTTGTTCTTGTCCCTGAGAACACGTTCTTTCTGGGTAGGCTACTCTGGTTAGCCCAAGCACAGTAGAATTAGAGTTTGAAAAAAGTAGTTGAAGAGCTATAAAAAATTATTAAAAATAGAAAAGTATAATATTTCTCTCATAAAAGAAAGGAGGCAAAAATATTAAGTTTTTTTTTTTTTTTACTTCTGGGATCTCTGAATTTTTCTTTAGGTCAGTGGTCTTCAATGGGGAAAAAAGGTTTCTTTCAATTTTGAGTCCAAGAATATAAGCCATAGGACTCAAGGTAAACAAGCCAAGGACCAAATACAGGTAGATTCTTATTTTAATAACTACCATTATGAACCCTAGTTCACTAGAATAAGATTATTTGTTGGGTTGGGTTGATAGCTTTTACTAGCGAAGTTTTGCATATGTGGATATAAAGACTGCTATTGAACGAGAAGTCCTGTTTAATAGAGCCTTTCATAAGTCCTATTCATTGAGAAGTCTGTTTAACAACGTGTTTTCCTTTCAGTAAAATATTTATGCAGTGTCTGTACTTAATTATCTTACAAAGTTGAATACTTGAATATTCTTAATTCAACTTTTTTCAATTTAATTTTTTTTTCAAAATGTTGAACTGTCAACTTCGGTATATTTTGTATCCATACACATTATAAGCACCATATATATAGCTTTCCTATGAGATATATACTAATAATTGGACATTTAGTAAAGAATGCTTTCTGGCTGTTAGGGTTGTTAAATGGTAGGTAGGAAACAAACTAAGAAGTTTAAGCCAACTCTGAATTTCTTTCTTTCTTTCTTTTTTTTTTTTTTTGTGAGGAAGATCAGCCCTGGGCTAACATCCGTGCCCATCTTCCTCCACTTTATATGGGACGCTGCTACAACATGGCTTGACAAGTGGTGTGTCAGTGCGTGCCTGGGATCCGCACCCTGGGCCGCTGCAGTGGAGAGCGTGCACTTAACCGCTACGCCACCGGGCCGGCCCCTGAATTTCTTTTTCAAACTATGCATACATCGTGACAGTTCACAGTAGGCAAGTAGTTTGGTCATCCTGCAAGATTTGAGGTTTCAGAGTGGTACCCTACTGTTTATCAAAACCTCTCTTGAACCATCAGCAAGGAAGTACTTGTTATTGTCCTTTGCTCCCACAGTCCTTAACTATAAATGCTCCCAAAGTCATCAATACATGTTTTTAGGTAATAGCTTAAACATTATTAAGACTATTGTGGGGGATCAGAATTGGCCACCCCAAAATGTGTCTCTTTGTCTTATTTTTAAAAACAAAAGACTCTGAAAAAAGCTTTGGCCTTCCACCTAACTGCCTAAAAGAATTTAAGATAGAAGGCCTGTTCCAGGAAGGAGCTACTATCAGGAGGTGACTACAGTTACCAGGTGCCAGGTGAAATCCTGGCACCCTTGGAATCAGGAGCAATGTAAAATAGGTGTGATAAGAAAGACACTAAGAGGCCAGCCCCGTGGCGTAGTGGTTAAGTGCGCGTGCTCTGCTTTGAACCACGGTTTGCAGGTTCGGATCCCAGGTGCGTACCGACGCATCACTTGTCAAGCCATGCTGTGGCAGCGTCCCATATAAAGTAGAGGAAGATGGGCACGGATGTTAGCCCAGGGCTGATCTTCCTTAGCAAAAAGAGGAGGATTGGCATCAGATATTAGCTCAGGGCTAATCTTCCTCACAAAAAAAATTAAATAAAAAAAATAAGAAAGACACCAACAAACCCAGCTTATTGAAATTCTGTCTCTCAGGCCACATTCTCAAACATTTGTTTTTCCATTTCTACGTGAATTGCCTTCCTCCCCTCTCAAATCCCAACCCCCCACCCCCAACATCCTCCTTTGTCTTTACCTGAAGATAGTATTTAAGATGAGAACCTCTGCCATTTTGGTGAGTTACCCAGTTTTTCCTGGGTCTCTCCCACGTATACATGTTATTAAACTTGGTTTTATTTTCTCCTGCTAAGCTGCCATTTTAATTATTTGGCCAGCCATAGAACCTTAAGGGAAAGGGCAAGGGGGTATTCTCCCTTCTGGCCCAACACTATCTCACGTTGCGTTCAAATACAATTAGAGAAGCAAACAGGTTAAACATAGGCAGAGCAGTATTTCCTCTTTCAGATGACATAGCTTGGGAACTAGCTAACCCTCCCTTTGGCAAAACATCCTTCCTCCCCCATCAAACTTTGCGTGTATGTGTGCATGTGGCTGAGGGGGGGGGTGGGCCTTTATGTAAATCAAGAATATAATATACCTCTATCACCTCTATACTAGGTCCATAGCTTCTATTTGAAGGAGGAGATATGCTTATAAGAACAATGATGATTTTCCTTTATGCTAGTTGAAATAGGGCTTTACTTATAATACCAACTCTAGTAGCTCCCATGAAAATTACAGGAAGCTTTTGGGATTCAGTGACCCTTGCCCTTTTAAATTAGTATTGAATGACCTAGGGAGCTCTCACTGTGAACTTGTCTTTTACATAAAATGGAACCCAAGGTCTTTTGGTGTTGAAAACATTCATGTAATGATTCCATATCTGGTCTACTAAAAAAAGAAACCCTCAGCCAATTTTTTTTTTTTAATAAAGAGGGTATGTTCAATCTTAAGATGAAACCTTTAAGTTCCTGCCTGACTAGTTGGCAAAGTCAAAACAGCTATAGCAGAGGAAAAAGAGGAAAGAAGGAAGGAAGGTAGGAAGGAAGGAAGGAAAGAAGGAAGGAAGGTAGGAAGGAAAGAAGGAAGGAAAAGAAAAAGAACTCATGAACCCCACAGGGAGAGGCAGTTCAGGAGCAAACTAGAAATTGAGAGCCAAATGAAAATTAGAGCATCTTGTAAGTGAACCAGCAATAAGAGGTCCTTTATTTATCACAGGTAAGGAGTGAGCCAGAAAACCAGTGGGCTCATGGAACCAAAATGATAAAAAGGAGATAGCAGATACACTGAATGACTTTTTTACATGAGTAAGCCATTCCATACATATCTTTTGGGGTAGGCAGATGGGTCAGAGGACATAATGGCAAATGTGCAAGAGATTGGTTCCACGCAACAAACTAGAAGTAGTCAAAAGCATAATGACTGGGACTAAGTGATATGGTTACCAGGGCTGACCCTCTTCAAAATTATTTAGTTTGCAAAGATTTTTTTTTTTGAGGAAGATTCGCCCTGAGCTAACATCTGTTGCCAATCTTCCTCTTTTTTTTTGCTTGAGGAAGATTAGCCCTGAGCTAACATCTGTGCCAGTCTTCCTCTATTTTGTATGTGGGTCACCACCACAGCATGGCTGCCATCGAGTGGTGTAGGTCCACACCTGGGAACTGAACCCTGGGCCACCGAAGAGGAGCATGCCGAGCTTAACCACTAGGCCACAGGGCCAGTGCCAAGATTGTTTTGTTTTTTGTACCCCTCTCCCTCTACTGCTCCACTACCCAATTCCTGCTCCTCTGAATACTCAGGGTGCTCACGTTCTAACCCTTTCAAAATCTGCTGTCAAGAAAAGCTCTGTGAAACCATATATCTATGGCAGAGTGAGGGTGAGGAGGAGAGGTTGTGCCAAAATTCCATTTTAAGGCCTATGTCTAATTGTAGAATAAAAGTACTTTTCCTGTGAAAGGAATTTCAGATATTAGTCCAACAGATGGGAGAGATGTTTGAGTCAGGAAACCTTCCTGGTACCCTTAGAATCAGAGGTGCCTTCATGTAATGCCCTGATCAGACTTGACTTCTGAAAGAAATCAAAGGGAAAAATTATTGTACCTCTAATGAAAACCTGGAACCTGTTATTCTGGATGATCACTGTGTGGATTGCTGGCGTGGCTCCACCAGCAAAAGAGGACCTGGGAACTGTAAACTGATGAGGGTCTGGTACTTTAGCAGGCAAGCTGGAAGAATCTTTAATAAATGCTGGTCTCCTATACACTGGGGTGGGGGTGGCAATATGGTTTCTGTAATGGGAAATCATGTGTGATCTTCCATGGATCTTTTCTTGGGGCTAACCTCACTTTAAAAATGCTTCTAATTATGTTTGATACCAAGGCTATTTTTAAACATGAATTACCATGGGATTTAAAATATTTTTTTATCATATAGTAGGAACTGGTTTAGAGAGAGAGAACAAAAGAAAATAGAGGGGACAAACAGATGTTTATCTGACTCAAGAAGGGTAAGTTGTAGACTTCCTTGGGGGTAGGCACTGGGAAATCCTCAAGTCTGCAGATGATACCCAGCTGTTCCAGGCTGTGAAATGCCAAGTTGATGAGGGATAAAGGAAGATCTCAGGAGGTTTTATGATTGGCAGATGAGCTTTACTAGGGGCATGTGTAAGGTAATCCATTTAGAGAGGGCCAGATATTACAAACTACACTTGCAGGATGATGGGTGCTGACCTTTCAATTAAGACCCAGGAAAGAGCTCTAGGAAACCCTGTGGACAGAGCACTGGAGAGAACAACCTAGTTTCCTGCTATGGCAAAAAAAGGGCAACAAAATGTTGGGCACTGTCAAGAAGGGGATTAAAAGAAAAACAAAATAATTCTCCTTTTACACAGAACCACAGGACATCTTCATTGGTAAAGTTACATAAGCAGCTCTGATCTGCACATCTCAAGAAGGATAGAATAGAGCCTAAAGGGAACAAAGAAGGGCAATTAAAACCATCAATGGCAGGCTCCAGAAAAAAAGGCCTTTTCAGTCTGACAATACAGAGGTAGCCAGGGGACATGATCAAAATCATGAGGCTAGCTGCTGCATGATGACTTGGCTTGCCAAATCTCTTGAGCTAAGAGGCACCTTTGAAGCATAAAGTTTTTATTTTTTAACACTTCTACTTTGTTTATACAACTGCCAGTGATGACGGCCAGTGCAGGCTCCTTTGGGAAGTCCCTGTTTCCACCAGAGGTTGGGAGAAATCTGAGCTGAGTAGGGGAGGGATCAAAAGCACCTCCATCCCCATTACTTACCATAAGAATGTTGACTTGCTGACTTCTAGTCAGACTCACTTTCTCTACTGCCAATGTCAGCAGTGAATTTGTACCCGACCGATCTCAATTTTTACAAATATGAGTTTAGCGCCCCCCTTCTGTAGGGCTTTTCAGCCCCAGTGGTCTACACATTGGCACCAAACTGTCTGCCTACAAGTAGCCATAATTTAATCCTTAACCATAGTGTAAAAAGAACAGATTTCTGACTCCAATTTTAACACAACAGATAGAACTCAAAAACTTGTAATAAAGAACTCTCTAATATTCACATCGTGAATGGAAGCAGATCTCCTTAATGGAAAACCAAAATGGACCCTCCGAGGCTAATGAAACCACACACGTACAGATTTTAGCTAAAGAAGTAGCAGACAAGGGATTCCCCAGGACAGCCTAGAAGCTCTGCTCTTGGGATAGCCTTAATCATATGGGGTAGCAGGTAAGATCAAACTGAGAGTGTGGCTCTGGTCCAAGCACGCGGCTCTCCCAAATAGGAGATGGTTACCTGATCAAATAAAGCATAATGAGCTGTGTATAAAAGCTACGTGGGTATACAGTAGATCTTTTTTTCTTCAAATTTTTCCTTGAAAACAAGAATTCTGTGAGATTGGGGGCCACTTCATCCTATAGAAATGTGATCCACTTGTTACTGGCTCAGCATTACTGCCATACCTTTCACAGATGTGGTAATACTTCTCATCCTGTATGCCATCCTGAATGGGCACATTTACACTGTAGTACCGTCCCTTCCCTAGGCCAACATCAGACACATCACCTGTTCCTGTAAAAGAGAGGAAGACTATAAACAGTCTTAAGAACATGAGAATTAAAAAAGTTGAAGGATTCTCTGATAGGAATTCAGAAGACCAAAAGGTCAATTAGGAGAACAATCTTGAATTAGTGATGGTTTCTAAGGGAATTAAATTAAGAAAAATAATACGGAGAAGTAACTGCTGTAAACAATGTTGGGGAAGCAGGAAAACCATAAGAAAATGGAAAAATCTTAGTTTCCATTTTGCTGGATCAAAAGAAAAAAGAAGAGATTAACTCCTTTGCTTGGCTTTTCATACGTCTTAGATTGACATAATAGTAATCTATCAGTGCAATTATCAGGATGTTAGGAGTTACACAGGGTATCTGACAGTACAGTAAGTGTAAGTGAGCTGTTATGTTGACAGTCCATAAAAATCATCTGGAAAAAAACCACTATTACATTCTTCTTATCATTGTCCCCTGAAATGACCTGTGTTAAAATTTTGCATAGAGTAGCACCAATAAGGTATTAACAGCATGGAACTATCCAAATATAAGATATAAGAAATGTCTAGAAGAACTGCAATATTTATTTCTCAAATGTAATACTGAGCATACAGATCACTTGCCTGGAAAAAATCCCGGGGAGAATTTGTGCAGAGACACTGTCATGACTTTGGAGGTGAAACTGAAGGCATCTTCTACACCTACCAGAGAAAGAAACAGCAGAAGAATCACTTCATATATGCAACTCTTGTTTTCAACAACTGAAACTCTAGAAAGCAGCTGCGGGAAGGAAGAGAGATGAGAAGGTAGCAATAATAAAGCTAACAAGCCGAGGAATAAAAGTAACAGAACCCTCTGGTCTTTGTTCTCTGTGATTATAGGTTGAAGTAGAACTTTGGCCCCAAGTGAAGTTTTGGGGTTCCTTTTCAAATTCATGGCAAATTATAACTGGGTTTCCCCTTTCCAAGCAATAGGATGTCTAGGCTCTCTTTGACAACCTGTTCTAAAAGGCGGGGAAGGGCTCATTCTCAGAATTAAGGCATTATCAACAGAGCTGAATAGAGGAAACTGGCACCATCCTGGAAGTTGTATGTTCTGTTTTGTTTCAGTGGTTCTAGTTAAACTCTTGGGATTTTTTTTCAAAGAAGTATAATGTGGCAACCCTTTGAAAAACATGGCCAATACAAACATTAGGCATTATATACTGAAAATCTAATTATAAACTGCTTCTCTATGATATAGATTTGGTTATAAATGTAGTTCACCCAAAGTCCCGTGTGTAGTAAGTAGCTTATAGTACATCTTTCTGGCTAAAACACGGAAGGTTGAAAGTAGCCCTGGCCTTGTCCCTTAATAGCAGCTTTATAAGAGTTTTAAAGCCTGGAGACAGATGGGGGAAAAACTTTTCTAGAAAGGAGTCTCCTTTCCATTTAAACAGAGTCAGAAAATGAATAGAGGCCTGGGAGATAGAAGATGTAACACTTATCAGCTGCTTACGTACATAACACTTATTCAGAAAAACACAGTGCCCACTTCCACACCTTTCCTCCCAGAATCACACATTGTCATACTACACTCAGATGACCCATCTATAAAATGGAAGGACTACTAGCAAAATCATGTACTATCCTCTTTCATACTTCAAATAAAAAAGCTGTCTCTGTTTACTTAATGCTTTCAGTCTTCATTAGAGGCCAACAGAGACCTTAAAAAAATCTTAACTCTATTTGTATATCACAGGTATGTCTGAATTTCCCAAGCCTTATGTTTTGCCCTAGGGAGGCAGTTAAAACCAGTTAAAGGCTTCAGGCACAAAGCACTAAGTAAACAAAATAAAATAAAACAAAATAAATAAAAAGAGCATTTTAACTTAGAAACTGAAGTATAAACAAGGATAATTCATGAAAATCCTGATTATTTATCCATCCAGAAAGGTGCTACCAATTTACACTTCTATAAATGGTGTATGAGACTTCCCAGTTTCTCATACCCTGACTAGCATGGATTATTATTGTATTTAACCTTAGGCAGAGAGAATGCTCTTGTTCTAATTTGCATTTCTCTGAATATTAGGGTATTGAGCACCTTTTCATATGTCTAGTAGTCATTTGTATCTCCTCTCATTGGAAATTCCATTAGGCATTGTTAGAAAATCGTACTTTAAAAAAGGACATAGTTAGGGCCGGCCCCGTGGCTTAGCGGTTAAGTGTGCGCGCTCCACTGCTGGCGGCCCGGGTTCGGATCCCAGGCGCGCACCGACGCACTGCTTCTCCGGCCATGCTGAGGCCGCGTCCCACATACAGCAACTAGCAGGATGTGCAACTATGACATACAACTATCTACTGGGGCTTTGGGGGGAAAAAAGGAGGAGGATTGGCAACAGATGTTAGCTCAGAGCTGGTCTTCCTCAGCAAAAAGAGGAGGATTAGCATGGATGTTAGCTCAGGGCTGATCTTCCTCACAAAAAAGAAAAAAAAAGGACATAGTTAGATAGGTGGAGGGTATAGGGCTTGGTGTGAAAGAGAAGTGTGGTTAGGTAGACGCAAGAAGGTGAGGATAGGGTAGGAACGCTAGTGAAGCCACCACAGGATACTAGTTATGGAAGCATGGGAGATTTAAAATAAACCAAACGTGTAAGAGTTTGGAGGTGGGGCAAGGGTCACTGGAAGGGAGGTGCTGAAGAGGGGAAATAAACTGAAATGAAACACACCATAAAAGTTGCCTAAAACAGGAAACTCTAAATGGTATAGAAATAACATTGCAAATGGAAAGAATGGTTTCAGGTGACAGTCTTATTTCATTCTTATGTGGTTCAACAGAGTTGATTCTATTCTTGCACTCTGATACTAATAGTTTGAATTTCATAATCATTCATTCATTCAACAAATATTTTACTGAACCACTACTATATGCATAGTTCCGTTTGTTCAAGCCATTGTGCAGGACAGAAAGAAGTAAACAACTTGATCTCTGCTCTGGAAGAACTGAAATGTTGTATGGGAGAGGAAGACATAGGCACATTAAAGAAGTTACTAACAATACAAGACAATATATACTTAAATATCAAAGTCAGTGATGTAAATAATACAGGACTTGAGCAGAGAGAGAGAACACTTGGGCTGGAGTGGTCAGGGCAAATCTGCTACTGTTTGAACATAAACTCCTGGGTAGAACTTGGAGAAGCAAAAGGTGAGGAGAAAGCAAAACTAAGTTAGGGAAAAGTGAGGCAAAGTCGGGGAGGTGGGAACAGTGAGACATGTCTGGGGATCACTGAGTAGAGTAGCCTGGACAGCAAGTAGTGAGAGAGATGGCTGGAGAGAGGTGAGGCCTCTGAAGTAAACCTCAAAAGACAGGGTAGAGTGTGGACTTTACCTTGAAGACCACTGTTTTTCAAAGTGTGGCCTATGCAACAACCGGGGTGTTGTTAACACGTAGATTACCAGGTTCCACACCAGACCTACTAAATCTGAATATCTGGTGGATGTGGCTCAGGAATCTGCATTTTAAAACAAGCTTCCCCAGGTTATCATGATACATATATAAGTTTGAGAACCATTGCTATAGGCCAAGGGTTAGCAAACCAAGTGGCTACATAGTAAATATTTTAGGCTTTGCAAACTACATGGTCTCTATTGCATTTTTTTTCTTTACAACCTTGTAAAAATGTAAAAATCTTTCTTAGTTCACTGGCCATACCAAAATAAGCTGTGGGCCAAATGTTACCCTTGTTATAGGCAATAAGGAACCTATGAAGGTTTTTGAGCAAGGTGGTGTTTTGCATTGGCTAAGTATTCTGATATTCAGTGGACATGGTTCTCAAAGTAGTATGTTGGTTGTTTTAACCCTTTTCTATTCTCTCTACTACCTTTAATTTTCTGTCACCATTCCATGGTAGCATCCATGTAGGTGAACTCCCTGGGGAGGTTTCCCCCACAACTTCTTCCTTCTTTTTCTGTTTTGGCAGCAGAGCTGACCCTAGCCTCTATCATATACTATTCTTTTCCCCTCTTATGCCTTGATTATGTTAGTCAGTCTCCAAAAATCCCTGGAAACAGGGAAGCAGCAATCGCTGATGTGGGGGAGGGGAGGGAATATCCTCAACTAATTTTACTCGATAAGTGTTCCTAGATTAATGGAAATATGTGTCACATACAGGATTTAGTAAGAAACAATGTGCGTACTGTCACTGAAGCTCTACGTTCTAGATGGAAAGTACATAGGAGGGCCGAATACATCCTTTCAGTGAAGTCTTCTAAGAGGGGATTAACGGGGTTAAGGCAAATTGTTAAAGATTCTGCTGCTATTAAAAGTCAGAGAAGATGTCCTGGATTTGTGCAGGACTAAATATTTTAGTAATATAAAAGAAGTGGCACAGATTCTGATTGCTACATGAGTTGGTATCCCTATTGGTGAAAAATTCAGAATGTTAGTCCATCATGCACCCATTCTATCTTGAGAGAAGCATCCAAACTGCCAGCTCTAATTGCAGATTTCACTTAGAACCTATGGAAGTGGCCTGAGGGAGGTTACTGAGCACTGGAGTAAACACTAGGTAAAATTTCTACTTTTTAAGATTCTCTAACTGGAGAGCTCTACTACTGGAGGAGAGGGGAGGAGAAATTATAGGAACTTGATATATATATATATATATATTTTTTTTTTTGGTAAGGAAGATTGTCACTGAGCTAACATTTGTGCCAATCTTCCTCTATTTTGTATGTGGGATGCCACCACAGCATGGCTTGATGAGCAGTGTGTAGGTCCGTGCCTGAGATCCGGGTGAACCCCGGGCTGCCGAAGTGGATCACACAAACTTAACCACTACGCCACTGGGCCAGCCCCCAGAACCTGGCATTTTAAAATGGCTTGGTCAGCAAAGGAGGAATTGCATCAATTAGAAGAATCTCTACTCTACCTACTTTAGGATTCTCAATTAGGAAAATTTCAATGGCAACAGGCATTTCTCCTCTTACCAGTTGCCTAGAAGCAGCTTTAGTGATAAAAATCTGCTGTCCTAGCAGCGAAGCACCTTTGAAAATGAAGGGCTTACCATCTCCATGGTGCAGATCCAAATCCACATAGAGGATACGGTCAAATTTCCGTCGCAATTGTAATATTCCCAGGACAGCATCATTGAGATAACAAAAACCAGATGCTTCATCTCTGCAAAAAAAAAAAGTTGCTACAGCCAACAGCCAAAAGCAATCCAAGGGAGTCTTTACAGCCAAGGATCTAACCCTTGAGATCTCTTCTCTTACAATTCCCTCTTCTTTTAAGAAAAACAAAAATCTACCTACAAAGATTATATAGTAAATGGCCCAGAAGGATCAGGGAATGAAGTGTTTTGGTCAAGTAAATATTCAAGTTGATTGGTAACATTTTCCATTCAGGATCCCAGATTTTCAAAGAATTAGAATATTATAACTATACTGAACAAAACTGAACCTTTCTCTAATGATTCAGGAAACATTTAAAAAAATTTGTAGGACCCCGGGGTCATCATGATGAACACTGATTATCACTTACAGGACTTTAAGTAAGCTAGAATCTAGAAGGGGCCTTAAAGACAATCTTGCTTAGCCAGATGTAGAAGATGTTAGAGCTTGGATTCTCTGTACTGACCCTATGACATAACTTAGAAGATTTTTTTGTTTTTTTTTTTTGAGTAAGTCTTGGCACTTGTTGCTCATAAAAGCTGCGTGTAGAAAGTACAAACGCATAACCTCCTGGGCAGCATAATGTGGTTGCATTTCTGTAAATGTAATTATTACAATGGAGATTGAAGTAGCCTCTTCTGAAGTTATTTTGTTTCCTTCACTAAAATTGTCTTCATTGACTTCACTAATGTCCTTTAACTTTTTTGCTATTGATGATAACTGTGTCACTTTAACCTCTTGCCAACATTAACCTACTCTTTTACTATGTTTCCAATAAGCCGTGTTGAGCAGATCTAAAAGAACATCCTTTATCATCAAAAGTGTATTGTAATTTATTTTAAAGGCCTCATCCTAAATGCTTCAGTTTCTTTTGCTTACACAGACACTTCAAATATCCAGCCCATTTTTTTTCTAAGTTCTCCCTGATATTTTACTTGAAACAGAATTCTGGCATTGCATGAGCATCATTTAAAATAGCATCTTTGCTACCATAAGATTGTAAGACCTTTCTAGTGCCTACACAAGGCATAAACTTCTTCATGAAATATCTTCCATAATCACGTTTTATATTCTGAACAATGCCCTGGTTCACAGGCTGAATCAATGAGACAGGTACACTGGCGAGCAGGAAGTTGGTAAAAATATCACTAGACATTGACTTTGCTTATGAAGGTGCTAGCAAAAGAATAGCTTGGTCTTAGGTATGCCACCAGGAAAAAAACAACTACAGAAAAAGATTTGTCCATCCATGAATTCTCTGTAAATAAGAGTTAAATATGGGAATTTGAAAGCTCTTGGATGCTATTTTACAATTATGAAAAGCTTACATTTTATAAGTCTACTGTCTTAGCACAAGAAAAAAGAGATAATCTGTGTTTATACTGAATATCAATAACTTTTGGGTAGGTGGGATGGAACATTAAGTGTTAGCCAAAAAGAGGACGAAGATGGGGAGGAGGAGAAATACAAAGCACTACAAGATGTACTTCCTTCCCTGGGAGAGCCTACAATTAAGTTAGGGATACAAGTCATATGCACAGAAAAACAAAACCAAAAAACAAACCAAAAAGGCAAGCAGAAATAATATGGCATATAAAGGAGAATACAGAGAAATTCTATAGACAAAATTGACAAAGCAGAGTCATCTCATTGATGATTAAACTTTATCTGAGCCCCATGCTTCTAGAAATCAGCGATGGTTAAGAAACCCCCTGTCCTTTTGTGTTCCAAGAAATGGTTAACCACAAAGGACAACACTGCCCTGGCATATTCCAAGGAAAGAACCATCTTCATGCTTCCTCATGACTCCCTTAAGATTTGCAGATGACTTCCTTGTTTACCTGCCTCTATAAAACTCCTGGCCAGTGCTCGCTTCAGCAGCACATATACTAAAATTGAAATTCCTGGCCACCCTTCCTTTTCTTTGAGATGTTTCTCATTAATGGACATTCTCCCTATGGTAATAGCCTGAATAATAATAATAGTAATAATAATAATAATAGTAATAATAATAATAATAATAATGTCTGTAATTCAGAAAGGCCTTTGTGACTATGTAATATTTTCCTAAATTAAAGGAGCTCTCTTCTCATTGGTTCATAGAAATAAATAAGTGCTTAGATAAATAGAATATTCCTAAAATTCCCAGAAAATTGAACTTTCAAGACTTGTAATGTGCTAAAAAAGTATTCCTATAAAAACAAACTCAAATGTTTTAAGAATTCAAGTCTGCATAACTTAGGTAAATCTTTGGCAAACAAGACTAATTTAATAAATTTTGTTTATTAGAAACAACTATGTCTTTTCTATTTTATCAGTTTTAAGTATAACATACATCTAGATTTTTATTCTATTTAGGTATATTCTTCCTAAATTTATACAGGTTTACTGATTGAATGAGCTAACATTACTTCTACCAAATGTTTGAGATTATGACAAATGTAAATTTGTTTAACCAAACTGAGCCATCATTTTGACAAACTTTATTTCAACAGTAATTATGTTTTGTATGTCAGTTTGAAGATAATTTACAAGATCTTTAGGTAACTGAAAACTTTAGGCTAATACTAAATTGAATTAATTAATGGATATTCATTAGATACCTAGATCATTTCTAAGTTAGAGAATGCATTCATTACTAAGCATAATTTTGGGTTTATATGTTTTTGCTTATTTTTACATGCTACAGAGAGGCCAATGTATTTGGGTCTGTTAATGAACATGTTCTTTTTTGCCACTTAGAGAAGTTGTACTATAAGGGATGTGTATGGATATAGAAAGTGGTAGAAGGTTCACAGAAAAGGAATTTTATTTGTTGAGGTCAAAGTTGGCTAAGGTTTGATGGGCTTATTTGTAAGATTTCCAAAAAGAACTCTTGTATCAAATATTATACTGATGTAAAACTAGAATTTTGCTCTCTGTTAAAATGACAAGTTTTTTTGATTATTGGTCTTCTCTTAATAACAAGTTGTAAAGGTTTTGCTTTACCATTTAAATAATCTTTCTCGATAACAAAGATTCTGTGTTTTACCAGAATAACCTTCTGTGGTTTATGTTGACTTTATTATGTCTTCGATTATTTAACAAAGCAAAGTTTTCTCACTTAGGAAAGAGATGAGATTCTTTACAGTCATATTACCTCCTATGTTTACTTTTAAAATCTTTTATTGTCATTTTGGTGAAATAGAGAACCAAGTATTGTTTTTCAGTAATCCACCATCCTATTTTAATCGAGTCCCAGATGGCCCCTGGAAAATCACGAAGCATTTGTTCTTTCACCTTATAAAAAGAGAGGTGCTAGAAATAATTAGGTTTAATTGATATATTACTACTGCTGAGGTGCATGGGAAGACTTGCCAAATCAGAAGAGGTGCTCAGCCTCCTCTAGGTTAAATTGGTATAGGCAAAACGTTAATATAAATATTTCAGAAATTGCATGCTGTATACGAAGTTCCTAGAGATTCATCAATGCCATGCTGGCCATGATATGTTTCTGTTTGTGAGTCCTGGTGCTGCTTTGCCAGATATTAGACAGCCACAGCACAGTGTTTTCAGTCATAACTTTTAAATTTTTAAAATGTTAACTTGGTCTCAACTTTGCTTCTTTATTTTGAATCTAGCATCTGCTAAGTCATTAGTTTTCAACTGGGGATTCACATCACTTACCTATGGAATTTTATTAACATATAGATGTTTGCGACCTACTCCAGTTTACTGTATCTCTTTACTAGATATTCTTGATATCTTCTGGGTATATTCTAAATATATGCTTGGTATACTCATAGTATATTATATAAAGATTATTAGGCTATTTTTGAGGATTTTGGTCTCTATAAAGATTATGTTCATCTATTTTAATAAATTAGATATAATACCCTCTCTTCTTTGAAAATAGGGTTAATCATTATGTTTATGGATATTTTGTCTAAAAACTTTCTTTGGATTGATTTTTATCTTGTTTTGCATGCCATAGAAATAACCACATGTCTTTGTCAGCTGAATTATTATGCTCATAATAAACTCTCATCAGATCTTTCTTTTGAAAATAATCAGTAGCAAGTTAACCACAGCTATTGTAAGTCTTTTACCATCTACAGATAGTTTTTATTGTTTTAATCTGATGTGTCCCTGAAAGCACTTGCAATCAAGAACAAGCTAGAGTTCTTCATCTTGAACAAAGAAAGACTCTTTCAGAGCCCCATGGAAAAGGATTACGCCAAGTACTGTGGGGTACAGGCTTCTGATGGTATAGTTTAAACAACTTTGAGACCACACCACTGAACTGAGTCAGGATTAAGAACTGTAGTCGAGAAGCAGATGGGTTAATGAGACTGCTAATGCAAGGCTGAGTGGGACAAGAACTAATTACATAGACCTGAATGAACTGATGAGGGATGATTGTGGGTTTTGTTTAGAATATTGCTGATGTTTTAATGTTCTATTTTCTGGATATATATCTATAACTCATAATAATTTAGTAAACCATGCCTTTGTAAACAGAAATAAAACATTCATAAATGATATCTTATTCCCCCTGCCTGAGCTCTATAGGATTCAGAAACTCTTATGAAGTATTCTTATTTCATAGCAATATAATTATCTGCATAGGTTCAATAAGAATCTGTCTGTTCTACTTGTTATCAGGAAGTGATTAGAAACATTGGTTATGTAATCAAGGCCTTGCCTGGAATGTCATATTTGTGATGATGCTCATTGAATCAGATACGATTAGACACTTGTAAGGAAATAAGGTTGACTTTATTGAGCCAATGCATACAAAGCGCTCTTGGGAAAACTGGCCAGGTACCTGGCTTACATGGTTCCCAGCCTTACAAGTGAGTAAGGAAGGTTACTTCCCGGCAGGCCCTGGAACTTGAGGATATTTTGTGGACCCCAAGAAGAGAATTCTCCCAAATTTATACGTACTGCAGGTAAAATCTTCTTATCTTGGCTTCCTAGCCTTAATAGGCTTTTAAAATTTCAAAGTGAGATTTCATATGAAAACTTCCAGCAAAGCAAGCTTAAGAATGTCTGTATGGTAAATTACCATTCTTGCTGCACCTATGTAAATAATCAGGCTAAATCTAATGAGACGTAACTTTTATTTTTAATTTTTTTATTGAGGTAAAATTCATATAATATCAAAATAACCATTTTAAGGCACATAATTCAGTAGCATTTAATACATTCATAATATTATGCAACCTCCACCTTAATCTAGTTCCAAAACATTTTCACAGCTCAAAAGAAAACCCTGCACTAATTAAGCAGTCATTCCCCATTCCTCCCTTCTCCTAGCCACTGACAACTACCAATCTGCATTCTGTCTATGGATTTACCTATTCTGGATATTTCATATAAGTGGCATCATACAATATGCGATCTTTTGTGTCTGGCTTCTTTCACTTAGCATAATGTTTTCAAGGTTCATCCATGTTGTAGCATGTATCAGTACTTAATTTCTTTTTATAGCTGAATAATATTTCACTGTATATATATACCACATTTATACAATCATCCATTGATGGACATTTGGGTTGTTTCCACCTTTTTGCTATTGTGAATAGTGCTGTTATGAGTACTTGTGTACAAGTACAGCCATGCATTGCTTACGACGGGGACGCATTCTGAGAAATGTGTCATTAGGTGATTTTGTCATTGTGCGAGCATCACAGAGTGTACTTACACAAACCTAGATGGTACAGCCTACTACACACCTAGGCTATATGGTACTAATCTTATGGGACCACTGTCATATAGGCAGTCTGTTATTGACTGAAATGTCCTTATGTGGTGCATGACTGTATTTGTTTGAGTGCCTGTTTTCAATTCTTTTGGATATATACTTAGGATGGAATTGCTAGGACATATGGTAATTCAATGTTTAACTTTTGAGGAACCACCAGGCAGTTTTTTACAGTGGCTGCACCATTTTACATTCCTACCAGCAATGAGTTCCAATTTCTCCACTTCCTCACCAACATTTGTCATTTTCTGTTTTTTTTTTTTTTTTTTAATTCTAGCCATTCTAATGGGTGTGAAGTGGTGTCTCATTGAGGATTTAATTTGCATTTCCCTGATGACTAATGATTTCAAACATCATTTTCTGTGCTTGTTAGCCATTTGTATATCTTCTTTGGAGAAATATCTATTCAAGTCCTTTGCCCACTTTTAAATTGGGTTGTTTGTCTTTTTGTTGTGAGTTGTATGAGTTCTTTATATATTCTGAATACCAGATCCTTATCAGATATATGATTTGCAAATATTTTCTTCCATTCTGTAGGTTGTCTTTTCACTTTATTGATAATTTCCTTTGATATACAAAAGTTTTTAATTTTGATGATCTCCAATTTATTTAATTATTTTTTGTTGCTTATGAGACCAACCTTATTTTGAGTTCAAGAATAATCTTTCTTTGAGATTATTTTTGATCAAAAGAGGGGGTGACTGTATAGAGAAATTTTGTGTTTCAAAGGAAAACTCTGCCTCATCTATAGCACACTATTCCAGGTTATCAGAATCTAGTTATTGTCTTTGAGCTATTTTGCACCTCTTTATAAATTGCAGGTTACTGATGAGTATGCAAACTTTGTCTTGTGTGGTAGAGATATAACTGACTTCCTCCCTCACATGGAAAAACCAGTTTTGGTACCTATTTGGGAATCACACGGGATCCTGTTACGTTACTCAAATTGTTGATCCTTACCAAATTCTCAATTCTCCTAGTTTTCTTCATTATCTGGGTAATATACTCTAAACTAACTTTTCCAATTTTTCTTCCTCTCGCCTGACTTGGAGTCACCAAGAACCAAAACCTGACTGTCCAAATCCCTATTGGGACCCTATGTTGCCTTACAGCTTGCTCTCTTCTCTGGAACATGAAGCAGTTCTGCAAGCTAAAGTTCAATGACATGACATAAACCTGGAAGAACTCATCACCACAGCAGACCATGCATAACTGGAATTCTTCTTGAACAAGCTGCTGCCTAGACAACTAAGGAAGTCTGGAGAAATGCTTGCGTCATGCACATCTTTACATGAGAGATAACCTAGACTACGGACAATGTCACCAAGAGCACTGATATTCTGGAAGATGGAAAGATTTCCTCCACTAATGTCTTAGAATCCACTTGACTGGTTACCTTCAGGGTTCAATTCTTGGCTCTTTTCTATAATATAACCTTTCATTTTAATATTTGTTTTTTTTCATTTTAGTCTTCCCTCTCTTAAGATGCCTGATCTCCAAGACCCTAAAAACAACTTACTTTTGCCACCACCTCTCAACAGATGGTTCAACTGGTTTTACAGGAACAACACCAAGAGTCTTCAAGAGACTATTTCTTCGACCCTGCTTCACCCTACTCAGGAGGTTTATGATCATCTTTGAGTTGCTCAGCGATGAATGATGTTTGTCTTGAACAAAAGGGGAAAATAACGTTGAAGTTTATCTGAGCCTGTGCTCTCCAAAAAGCAGTGATGGTTAAGAAATCCCTCCCTTTTGTTTTTCAGGAAAAGGCTAACTGCAAGGGACTATCTTACCCTGGCATATTATTCTGAGATAAGACCCATCTCCATTTTTCCTAATGACTCCCATAAGACTCATGGATGACTTCCTTGTTTATCTGCCTTTGTAAAGCCCCAGGACCCCTTCCTTCTCTTTGAGATATTCCTCATCAATAAATGTTCTCCCTATTTCAATAGCTGAATAAAATAATTTCCTCAATTGCCCAGTGCATTTTGTCTTTCACATCATCAACACAAATGTATTCAGAGGATAGACCTGGTTCAACAAACACATTTCTGACAACTTTGAGAAATGCATCTACAGCTTTGTGGTTAGGCAATTTTTTTTCTTTACCAGAAACATCTAGCTTCTTAAATGCCCTGGTGAACTATAAACCACAAAGTCAATCTTGAAGAAAAAGCACAGGGCTCAGTTGACTGCATTTGCTCATATGCATTTGCTGTTTTTATGTCCATCAGGCCAGAGACCAGAGATTCTTGGCTCAAGACATCAAGACATTTATGTAAAACATCAGGTGGCTAACTCATGCAGGCAGAGCCAGATACCTGCACAGTTCAACAGCTTAATTGTTACTGGCAAAGATTTTGCAACAATCATCTTACTTTTTTTTCAGTCCTGGTATCAAAAGTCAGCATTATAGATTTCCAGTGTTTTCTTATTTGGATCTGCCTAAGACTTGATCAGATATCTATGTTCTTTTAGTGTTAGCATAACTCATAATTCTTTACTTTCCTTATAGCTATTTTGGAACCAGCTAATAGTATAGTTGGGCTTTTCTCTGTTTTGGGCATATAATAAAAATAATAGCCAACATTTATTGAGTGATTACCCTGTGCCAGGAACTATACTAGATGCTTTCAATATGTTAATCAATTTTCACAACAAACCTGTGAGGTAGGTACTATTATTATTTCCATTTTACAAATGAGAAAACTAAAACATAGGGAGATTAAGTAACTTGTCTAAGGTCACACTGTTAGGAAGTAGCTGATCTTGACTTTGAGTTTAAGCAGTCTGGCTCCTCAGCCCACAAGATAAATCACTTTGCTAAACAGTTCTGATGTCATTCTATCAACATCTATTGCTTTTTCTCTTCCTCGTAATTTCCTCCACTTCTCCTTCATGTCTATGCCCCTTTCACCATTTTAATTTTGTAATGTTGGTGAAATTAGTCTATTTTGTCAGTTTTCTCTCACCTCTTCACTTGCCTTTCTCCATTTACCACTTTACTACTTTTTCTGTTTGCCTCTATCCCCTTTGCTATTTTCTGATTTGGATTTAAGAGCTTTTTGGTTAAAAAATGAACCACCACAGACCCTTCTAGTAGCAACTTTTCTCTCCAGATTTCTCCTACAATAACCCACCAAACTTTAATCATTTCAACTTTTAGGTTCTTTGGACTTGGGATAAATGGGTTTTTAAAATCCCCTCAAAAGGCAAGTAAATGACCAAGGGCCATATTTGCACAAATTGACTTTGCAGCGGTCCTTTCTTCCACAAACCCAATTTAGCTACTGACCTAGCACCTTTGGATTTAGAATTTATACAGGAATATGTGTGAAAAAGGATTAGGTCAAGAAGGCCCTACTTGCTAACAGAAACAAATCCATTAACTGTGTGACAAAACTGAAAATGTTATTCAGGAAATAAAATAAATGTGACAGCAACATAATTCTACATAGTTCTCACTCTCTCCACACCATTTGGCATGATAAGCAGTCACTATTGAAGCAAAATGAAAGCTTGGGAGAGTAGGAATAAGGTAATATTTGCCTGAAAATGAATCAAGAAAACTGACTATGAATTCATTATGGTGAAAAGTGCCGGAAGGCCACTTTTAGAATCCACGGACCATATTTACCTTTGGATAATTATATCATCCAAAGTAAACTAATGGAAAAAGTGTAAAGCAGTTCTATTTACCACCAAGAATCCTAGATAGGTTATAAACAGAACCTAACATTTGCACTACGGAAGAGTCAAAGTGGTGAGTGAGTCTCTGAAAATTGCTGTAATATTCATTTGGCTAGGGAATCAATTGAATAGACAGGTCACGATAAACTAAATTCACTTGTTTCCTTTCAATGTGCAAGGTCTCATTTTTCTGGATCTAAGCTTCTTTAGCACATTTTTCTCAGATGACATAGGTAGAATTTTCCTGCTTTAACATACGTTTTTATTCAGTCAAGTATAGATTAGCAAATCAGAGTCTTCACTTGGATAGTAAATTTTTCTTTTATATACTCTGCTTTTAGGGAAGGAAGTAAATGAGAAGAAACCAAACAAGTTTCCAAAAGCAATTTCCCAGCGTGTACCCCAGGTTCAGCCCAGATTTAGTCAATATCCACTGTCTCCAATGATCTTATCCAATTAGAATCTAGAGTGCAGAAACACTGTGTAACTCTAAGTGATAGCAGCAAGATTCAATCAGGTCCAGTCTACTGTACTTACTAAGGCAGAAATATATAGATACATTTTTTAAAAGAGGTTGAAGAATATGTATAAAACACACAAAAAAAGTCTGTCTGGTGTAACTGTCCTCTAAACCAGAAAATTCAGTTAACCAGAATATTCCATCCCTGAGCATTCTGGTTAATCAAAATATCACTTTTTAGTTTCAGCTCTCATTTCATGAACTTAAAAGCCTCAATGGTTTAGACATCAATATTGGGTTGAGGAATTAAATGTACTCTCTTCCTCCATAAGAAAAATAACATTTTAGGTATAATTAATGGAAATTGTGCCTGTTAACCTTTCTAGTTAAATAGAAAAAAACACAGAAGCACTGGCAAAGCAACTGCCCCAGGCTTAATATATATGTATTTTTATTTCTGCACCTGGTCCTGGCACACAAGATGAGTGTCTTAAGAGCCAAAGACTTTATGTGCCTGCATCCCCAACCTACCTAATAGACCTCATTACATTGGCTGGAGTTTATATTAGGTGTGGATAGGAGGAAGCCATTGTGTTCACTGATCACAACCTCTGCCAAATCAGGAGAGAGAGAAGAGTGCTTGGTTTAAATATGCAGAGAATGTTTTCAGACTTTCTGGCTTCTACTGATGCAAATCTAGGGTAATTTTTGACATACAAGAAAAACATACAGATGCTCCTCAAATATCCTTTTGGCCATAGGATTAAGTCCTTCTATAAAGTTTGACCACATAGTACCGAAATTGTTCAAAACTTGGATTCAAAACACCTACAGTGCTGTCATATCTACATTAATTAAAATACCAGAAAGACAGAATATAAAATTTTGAGCATTCTTTTTACACCTTTTCTGCAAATGACTAGCTAAATTCTAAAATATTATTCACAATTATAATATGCATACATTCTAACTCAACATCTTTCACCTGTAGATTGTGACTTCCTAGCAAAATTGTAATCATTTCTATTTTATACGAAGGGAACTTCCATGATTTACCTCTTATATTTACAAGGGGGTGTCATGCCCAGGAAATAAAGGGGCATTGCTGGCACTCATAGGTCTGGTTGAACAAGGCTTGGAATCTTTTTGGCTACCCCTAGAGAATGAGCCCTGAAATATAACATTACTAACTAGTCCTCAGTAGTACTGTGGCCTTCCTCTGATGCCTCAGTCTCAGGCAGTTTACCTAAGAGGGACACTGTATGCAATCAACCTGCAGGTAGGTGCTGAGGACTCATTCTGTGCTCTGTTTCTGTAGTAGGGGTTGTGGACAACACAAGATGTCCTTGACCCTGCCTGATTGAGTTGAATTGAGCTGTAAGAAAAGACTAATACATATTTTAAAAAATACATAAGATGTGCAAGAGTAAGAGTTAAATTACACGGTGCTATGCTTGTCTCAACTTCCAATCACCTAGCCCTAACCTGGAAGCTTTCTTCTAAGAGGCTCAGAGGACACATGATCTCATTTACTCTCATTAGCTCCACGTGAAGTAGGGGAAGAAATGGCTATTCATTTTTTAAAGTTGAGAAACAAAAATGATTTATATCCCAGGGTACTTGAAGAATTGGCTGCGTACCGCAGAGCCTCTAGCGGTCCTGTATTCCTCCCACTATTCCCTCCTCTAGCGCACATTTTACACTGCTCATTATAACTTTCTAAAGCACAATTCTGACAATATCACTACTCTGCTTAAAAACCCCTCAATGAGTCCCCATGCAGACCAGAAAAAATATCCTTTCTTTAGCATAGTACACAAGGCCCTTCATAATTTTGTCCCTGCCTATTTCTCAGGCCTCTTATCTCACCATTCCCCTCAAGTACCCACAACCTAACCACATCAAACTTTTCTCCCTATCCCAAACATAATATAGTCTTCAAGTCTCTGGGGCTTTGCCCATATGTAGTCTTGATGTAGAATGACTTCCATCTCCTCTGTCTGACAACCTCCTACCCATCCTTTAGGATCTAGCTGTGAAGATGTTTCTGAAGTTTCACCTTCCCTTCCCAGGCACAGAAAGTTGATTCCTTTTTTGTGCTCCAGTAGTTTATTCAGACCTCTACCACAGTACTCATCAAACTGGCTTGCAATGATTACTTCCTGTACCTGCCTCCTCCACTAGACTATGAACTCTTTGAGAGCAAGGACTATATTTAATTCATCTTTATACCACAGTGCTTGGCACTTGGTAGGCTATTTAAAAAATTTTTTATTTTAAAGAACTTATAGGAATGAGTAAATGTCTAGAGAATGGAGAAAAGGATTCATATTATTTACCTTGAATAAAAGAGAAAAATAACATTCAGATTATACATTTACAAATTCAAATGTGATAAACTGGAAAAACATTGGAACAGATCACTAAAAAATGGACTGGTCAGTACCCAAACCAGAAAACTTTAAGGGCCCATGACTCATTGCCCAATCTCCCCCACCCTCCTAGAACAAACAAACAGAGAAACAAAGCATGGATTTATGTAGAGGCTGGTCCTGGATCTAGGGACATGCCATTAGCTTTTTTTTTTTTTAATGTGTGATAGAATAGGGAGCTTTGCATTAAATATGTCCAAAAATAAAGTTAGATGTGGCAGTGCTGTTTGGTAGACCCACTTAAAATTGAAGTGACTTGAATCAACTGGCAAAGTGGGCAGATATGACTAGGGTGAAATTTAATATTGAAACAAAGAAGGGAATTCACTGATGTGAAACAAATAAGGAGGGTGGAAGATATGTGGTAAGGTCAGATTTGAAGTGGTTCTGAGTACTGTAGCATAGCTATAGACTCCTGGGAGACCTCACAGACTATCTTGATGTATAGCATCAAGATGAATCTATGAAATACACAGCTTCTTCAACTCATGGCTACTGTCTCAAACCAATGGACAGGCTTTAAATGTAGAAGGAAATATTTCGTGGTACATTTGTCTTTGCAGTGACAAGCATATGCATAAATGGTGACTGCTATCAGTAGTGTCATCTTTATTGAAAACCAAGACGTAAAAACAGCATGAAGGAATATCAAGATAGTGAATTCCTAGTCACTGAGCATGTCAGGCATAGGTCAGATCAGTAGTTTTTAAACTTTTCTTAAGGAGTAGAATTTTTTTCAAATGAAATTTTATGTGGAATCCCAATATATAAAACAAACAAAATCAGCACTGCTCTGGTTAAAGCGTGAGTAGGGGGTGGACACTTGGGGGTCCAGAACCCTGTGTATTTAGCCTCACCTTTACTTCCTGTAGTTGCCATTGAGGCACCTCTAAGGAATTCCTGGGATAGATGCTGTGGGAAAGGTTTCTATATGGAAATAGAGGTTAGAATAAATGACTTCTAGTTCTTTCTGACTCTGCAAGTCCATAATGTGATAATCCTCTCTCGAATATTCAAGGTCAGGAAATCAGGATTTGATTACACTTACAGAAGAGTCCAGTAGAGGGCAATACAAATGACTAAGCGTTTGAGAAATAATCTGAATGAGGCATTACTTATTAGGTACAGGTAACAAAAGTGGCTTCTCCCTTCCTTCCTTTCTCAACATACAAATTTGTATTGAGCACTCACGCTGTTCTATACTCTGGGAACAGTGATGAACAGATAAGACAGATAATAGCCTATTCCCAAGGATCTTACAGTGGAGGGGGGCGAGGGTGTGTGGAAGCAGATCAAAAATACAAAACCAAAGAAACAAGAAAACAGCTTATTGTAACAAGCGATACTATAAAAATAACACAGTAATGTGAAAGAGAGTAATGGAGTGAGGGAGGCTACTTCAGATAGGTTGGTCAGGAAAGCTTCTTTGAATAGGTGATCTTTAGAGACCTGGAAATTGAAAGAAACTCACCCATACTGAGATGGAGAAGTCTTCCAGGCAGAGAGAACAGCACTGTAAAAGCTCTGAGGCAGGAAAGAACCTCCTTGGCCTATCTGAGAAGCTGAAAAGCCTGTGTGGCTGGAACACAGTTAATGAAGGAGAGTGGTACAAGATGAGTGCTGATGGGACCAAATCACAGGGGCCCACAAGGAATTTGGACTTTATTTTCAATGAGCTGGGAAGCCATTGGAAGGTTTTGAAGAGAGGAGGGATAGGATCTGACTTAAACTACCTTTTATTCTATGAAGGAATATTGCATTAAGTGATCATTAGCACAAGGCAGAATGGGCTAAATTGCATCAGGAGAAATTTGGTAACACAGAGGAAATTTGGGAGAATTGTTGCCAAGAAAGGTTGAAGAGTTTTATTTAATGGTATAAAGCTCATTTCTTGGTATGGTTTAACAAGTAGCCAGAAAGATGATTTCTTTAGCCTTCTTGCAGCTGTCAGCTTTGACAATTTCCCCTTGGTGTCACAGTCACTGGGAGAGCTGAGGCTCATATTTAAGTCTCCTGACTCTCAATGTTCTTTTCACTAAATTAATTGCTTCTAATTGCTTACAGCAAAGCAGTGAAAGATGGCAAAGGGCAGAAATACAGCACTTCTTTTCTTAAGGGCTCCTGAAAATTTGATTTTTCTCTGTAAGAACCTACTTGAGTACTTACTTATGAGTTAGTTTACTATAGTGCACTACCTTAGCCAGTTTCCTCCTAGCATCTGAAACTCAAATCTCAACCTTAAATCAGTCTGACCACCCATTTTTTCTGCTCCCAAAGCTAGGATGGCCAAGTGCTGTTGGAACAAACTGTAAAACTGCTAATATACACCACTACGTATTTAGGGTTCCCAGTCGCAGGTGGGCCTTCAAGGCTGCTCAGTATTTGTTGACTTTTCTCTCTTTCTCACGCCTTATAATGGATACTACAAACTCACTAAGACCCAAGACCCCTTGCTCAAAATTCCATCATATTCACAATAAAATCCAAAGTCCTACCATGGGCCATAAGGCCTTGCATGATGTAGCCCCTGTCAACTTCTCTGTCCTTCCCTGCCACTGTCCCCATTACTCACTTTGCTCCAGCCACATTGGCCTTCTTCCTGTTCCTAAGAAACATCAAATGGATAACAGTGTGAGTCTGCAGTCATATGGTTTAGGGACCTGCCAAACTGTTTTCCAAAGTGGCTGCACCATTTTACATTCCTACCAGCAAGGTACGAGGGTTCTAATTTTTCCCTGTTCTCACCTGCATTTGTTATTATCTGTCTTTTTGATTCTAGCCATCCTAGTGGGTGTGAAGTGGTATCTCACTGTGGTTTTGGTTTGCATTTCCCTAATGACCAATGACATTGAACAACTTTTTTTTTTCTTTTTGGTGAGGAAGATTAGCCCTGGGCTAACATCCATGCCCATCTTCCTCTACTTTATATGTGGGAGGCCAGCCACAGCACAGCTTGATAAGTGGTGTGTGGGTCTGCACACAGGATCCGAACCTGTGAACCCCGGGCCGCCGAAGCAGAGTGCAGAAACTTAACCACTATGCCACCGGGCTAGCCCCTGATGTTGAATATCTTTTCATGTACTTATTGGCCATCTGCATATCTTCTTTGAATAAACATCTATTCAAATCCTTTGCCCATATTTTAATTGGGTTATTTGTCTTTATTACTGAGTTGTAATAGTTCTTCAAATATTCTTGACACAAACCTCTGATCAGATATATGATTTGCAAATGGTTTCTCCTATTCTGTTCTTTTTGTTTTCTTGATAGTGTTCTTTGAAGCCCAAAAGAATTTAATTTTGATGAAGTCCAATTTAGCTATTTTTTTCTTTTGTTGCTTGTGCTTCTGGTGATATATCTAAGAAGGCTTTGCCTAACCCAAAGTTATGAAGATTTACTCCTACACTTTCTTCTAAGAGTTTTATAGCTTACCTCTCACATTTAGGTATCTGATCCATTTTGAGTTAATTTTTATGCACGGTATGAAGGAGAGGTCCAAATGCCTTCTTTTGCATGTGGATCCAGTTGTCCCAACACCATTTGTTGAAAAGTCTATTCTTTTCCTATTGAACTGTCCTAGTACCTTTGTCAAAAATCAATTAACCATAAATGTGAAGGTTTATTTCTGGACTCTCAATTCTATTCCATTGATCTATATGTCTATCCTTATGCCAGTACCACACTATTTTGATTACAGTGTGAGTCTTCCAACTTTGTTATTTTTTCAAGATTGTTTTTGCTGTCATAGGTCCCTTGCATTTCCATATGAATATCAGGATCAGCTTGTCAATTTCTACAAAAAGCCAGTTGGGATTTTGGTAAGGATTGTGTCAAATCTGTAGATCAACTTGGGATTATTACCATCTTAATAATATTAAGTTTTCTGATCAATGAATATGGGATCTCACTACACATTATATATATGATTCACAGTTATAAGGAACTAATGTATAACAGACAATTTTTAAACATGAGATCAAATAATTTTTTTTATAACTTTGAGGTATAACTTAGATACCATAAAATTCACCCATATTAAGTATACAATTCAACGATTTTTAATAAGTTTACTGAGTTGGACAACCATCACCATAATCCAGTTTTAGAACATTTTCATCCCTCCAACAAGATTCCCAAGCCCCTGGCAATCACTAATCTTTTTACTTGTACTTTTTACTGGAAAAGTTTTGACTTTTCCAGAATATCATATGGTTGGAATCATACAGTATGTAGTCTTCTCAGATTGTCTTCTTTCACTTAGCAATATGTATTTAAATTTTCTCCATGTCTTTTTGTGGCTTGACAGCTTGTTTTTTAAAATTTCAGCTTTATTGAGGTATAATTGGCAAGTAAAATTGTAAGAAATTTAAAGTGTACATCATGGTGATTTGATATATGTACACATTGTGAAAGAATGGGCTCCATCTAATTAGTGAACACATCCATCACCTCATATGTTTATCTTTTTCTTTTCCTTTGGTGAAAATATTTAAATTCTACTGTCTTAGCTAATTTCACTTATACAATACAGGATATGTCATTTATTTATAGCTGAATATTATTCCATTGTATGGATGTAACACAGTGTGCTTATCCACGTACCTATTGATGGACATCTTGGTTGCTTCTAGATTTTCGCAATTATGAATACAGCTGCTATAAACACTTGTGTGCAGGTTTTTGTATGGACATAAGTTTTCAACTCAATTGGGTAAATACCTATGAGTATGACTGCTGAGCATGTTTTTGAGGTTCATTCATGTTGCAGCATGTATCAGTATTTCATTCCTTTTTTAATCCCTGAATGGTATCCCATTATATGGATATACCACATTTTGCTTATCCATGTGCTAGTTGATGGACATTTGGGTTGTTCTCACTTTTTGGTTATTATGAATAACCATATAGAATAGAACAGAATAGAGCTGCTATGAACATTCACATGTAAGTCGTTGTGTAGACATGTCTTTATTTCTATTGGGAGTAGAATTGCAGGGATGTATGATAAATTTATGTTTAGCTTCTTAAGAAACCGTTAAACTGTTCTCCCAAGTGTCTGTACCACTCTACATTCCCACCAGCAACGTATGAGGGTTCCTGTTTCTCAACATCCTTGCCAACCTTTACTGTCTGTCGTTTTTTTTTTTTTTTATAATTTTTATTTATTTTCCCCCAAAGCCCCAGTAGGTAGTTGTACACCATAGTTTCACATCCTTCTAGTTGCTGCATGTGGGACGCGGCCCCAGCATGGCCGGAGAAGCAGTGCGTCGGTGCGCGCCCGGGATCCGAACCCGGGCCGCCAGCAGCGGAGTGCGCGCACTTAACCGCTAAGCCACGGGGCCGGCCCTGTCTGTCGTTTTTATTACAGCCATTCTAGTGGGTGTGTAGTAGTATCTCATCGTGGTTCTAATTTGCATTTCCCTAATGATTAATGATATTGAGCATCTTCTCACGTGTTTATTAACTATTCATATATTTTCTTTGGTGAAATGTCTATTCAAATCTTTTGCCCG
This sequence comes from Diceros bicornis minor, assembly GCF_020826845.1. Classification (NCBI taxonomy): domain Eukaryota; kingdom Metazoa; phylum Chordata; class Mammalia; order Perissodactyla; family Rhinocerotidae; genus Diceros; species Diceros bicornis. Next base: position 65,514,767 of record NC_080781.1, read on the forward strand.
TTTTTAAATTAATCGTCTGTCTTATTATTATTGAATAGTAAGAGTTCTTTGTATGTTCTGGATGCAAGACCTTTATTGGATATGTAATTTGCAAATATTTTCTCCCAATTTATGACTTGTCTTTTCATTTTCATAATGGCCTTTTGAAGTACAAGTTTTTAATTTTGATGAAGTCCTGGGCCGGCCCCATGGCTTAGCAGTTAAGTGCACGCACTCCGCTACTGGCGGCCCAGGTTCGGATCCTGGGTGCACACCGACGCACCGCTTCTCCGGCCATGCTGAGGCTGCGTCCCACATGCGGCAACTAGAAGGATGTGCAGCTGTGACATACAACTATCTACTGGGGCTTTGGGGGAAAAAATAAATAAATAAAATTATAATTTTGATGAAGTCCAGTTTATCAATTTTTTCTTTTATGCTTTTATTGTTTCATCCAAGAAATTGTTGCCTTACCAAGGTATCAAAGATTTTCTCCTACATTTTCTTCTATAAGTTTTATAGTTTTAGCTCTTACCTTTAGGTCTCGTATACATTTTGAGATAATTTTTGTGTATGGTCTGAAGTAAGGGTCTAATTTCATCTTTTTGCATGTGTATATCCAACTGTCCCAGTACCACTTGTTGAATCCCACCATACACTTTCAAAGGCTTTAAAAAGAAGTGTTTTTCTAACTCTTTATTTTGAAAACTTTCAAAGCTACAAAAGAATTGAAAGAATAGTACAACAAGCAGTCACATATCTTTTACCTAGATTCACAAATTGTTACTAATTTCCCACATTTGTTCTCTCATTCGCCAAACACACACACACACACACACACACACACACACACACACTTACTTTTTGCTGAGCCATTTGAAAGTAAGCTATAAATATGAGGACATCTCACTCCTAAATACTCCAGCATGCATCTCCTAAGACAAAAGAAGTCTTCCATATTATCACACCTAAGAAAATCAACATTAATTCAATAATATCAGCTAATATATAGTCCATATTCAAATTCACTAAATTATTCCAAAAATGTCTCTCCCAGATGTTTATGGTTTCCCCCCAATTCAGAATCCATTCAAGGTTGAAGTATTGCATTTGATTGGTAGAGCACATTGTTCTCTTTCAATCTAGAACAATTCCTCTACCTTCTTTTGTTTTTCATATAATGACTTTTTGAAGAGTCCAGGCTAGTTAACTTGTTGGATGGTCCACACTCTAGGTTTGTCTAATTGTTTCTTTTTTTTTTTTTTTGGTGAGGAAGACTGGCCCTGAGCTAACATCCATGCCCATCTTCCTCTATTTTGTATATGGGACGCCACCACAGCATGGCTTGATGAGCAGTGCATAGGTCCGCACCTGGGATCTGAACGCGCAAAACCTGGGCCACCAAAGCAGAGTGTGTGAACTTAACCACTAAGCCACCGGGCCGGCCCTAATTGTTTCTTTATATTTAGATTTGGGTTAAACATTTTTGGCAAGGATATTTCATACATGATGCTCTGTACTTCTTATTACATCACGTTAGGAAGCACAATGTCAGGTTGTCCTGGTATTGACGATGCTGGGTTTAATCATTTGTTTAACCTAGTGACTGCCAGATTTTCCCATTGTAAATATATTTCCCCCTTTGTAATTAACAAAGAATCTATGGAGTGATAAGTTGAGACTGTGTGAATATCCTGTTCCCCAAGAACTTTTTACTTAATGGTTTTAGCATCCATTTGATGATCTTTGCCAAAATCAATTATTATACTGGGGTCTGCAAAATAGTTATTTTCTATTCTATCTTCCTTCTACATTTATTAGTCAGTATTCTGCTACAAAGAAGATCTTTCTCCCCTTTTTCCCCTCTCTCTCTTCAGAATATCGCTATGGACTAATGTATTATTATTATTATTTTACTGCTATAATTCATTTCTATTAATATTTTCACAGTTCCTAACAAATATATATTTCCTAGCTCAGTCTACAGAAAAGGCCTAAAAGCAATGCACATTAGTAGCAACGAGCATACCTAGTGCCTAGATTGTGATACTGAAATACCATTTCCCACTAACAAGGACCAGAGCTCCTGAAAGAAATGGCTGATTCCAGGGCTGGAGCAGGGAAAGTTCAATGGGAACTGGGGAAACCTTGCTCACCAGAAAGCAAAGATCCATTAAAGAACTGACAGGGTCATGTGAAAAACACATAGGAGCTGACTTGAAGGGGCTCTCACTGGCCCCTTTGGGATAATTTGAGCATTAAAAAAAAAGTGCTTTTGAAATTATCCCTATTTTACTAGGCCTCATTTGTAACTCCCCTTCTCTCTCTATCAATCTCTCTCTCTCTGAATCTCTCTCTGTCTCTCTCAATCTCTCTCTCTCTCTCCTGCCTTTATTTTCTCATCCTTCATTTGCTCCTCAGTCTGCTGTTTTTACAGCACTGAAAATATACCAGTAATCATTTGATTGCCAAATCCAACAGACCCTTCTCAGTCCTCAACATACTCAACTTCATTGTCACTAATAACCACTTGCCCTCCCATGCTAGGCTTTCTTCTCGTCTCATCCCAAGCAGGGACAAACAACGCACATCCAGGTTCATGGCTTACCATGGCCTGCCCAGGACAAGCAGAAAAAGAACCTAAAACCATGGGAGAGGAAGACTTAGATTGGAGAAGGGTCATGGTATATGCGTTAGTGGCCATGTTTTATCCATCTTGGTATTTTTCAGGGCTTACCCAGTGGGTGGAGCCCAACAGGCCACACAAATGTGGCTCACTCTCTGTGATACCTGGGGCAAGCCACTTCATCTTTCTGAGCCTCAGGTTCCCCATATATACAATGGGAATGATAATAATACCAATCCTAAGGGTTGTTTCAAGAACATTCATGTGCCTGCACATTGTGAACCCTAAAGATTATTCAAAAGTAAGAACTGAAAAAGTTTATAGTGTTATCTCTGGTATTTCTTCTCAGCCCCCCTAAATTAAATTTTCCTTGACTCTGTACCTCCCTCAAGCAACTGTCCATTTCTTTCCTTCCATTTTCTAAAAAATTGCTTGCTTTCTCCACTTCGTTCTTTCCCATTCACTCTTCAACTGTCTGTTCCACTGAAGCTCCTTTTACCAGGTTCACCAATGACAAATAATTTTTAATATTCATCTTACTTGATCAGCATTTGACACTGGTACACATACCCTGATTCTTTCTTTTGTTTTAAATAGAGTTATTGCCAGTGGTGTGTCAAAGCCAGCTAGTGAGAGCTGATTATTAAATATTCAGGAATTTTGCAAGCCCTGAGGAATATTTATATCATCAAAATTAGCAAATGCTACAAATTTAGGGCTTTATTTCTTCAGAGTTTTGGCTTACCAATACACTACTTGTTACTATTTCTATAAAATGACACATGCTCAGTAAAATATATTGAACTGCTCAAACTTTAACAAAAAATGCAATGACCTGAAATCTCACTACCAAAAATAAAATAAAAACTCTATTTGCTAGGAAACCGAGTTTTATTTAATGGAGAAAATGTTACACTGCTGCTTTATAACCTTCTACAATATGTCACAGACATCTTTCCATATCAATAAGTATAGAGCTATGTCATAATTTTTAATGGCCATATAGTATTCCACTGTGTGTATGTGCCATAAGAGTTCTCTGACTGTTGAATATTTGAGGTTGTTTTTGCTATTGTGATGCTGGAATCAACATTATGATGTGTATTTTTAAAATGCATTTGTACAATTTTCTATCTCCTTTGGGGTAAATTCCCAGAAGTAAGATTGATGTTTCATACAATACACTTATTTTTCATTTTGATACATATTGCTAAACTGTCCTCTGGAAAGTCCAAAAAAATTTACATTCTCACCAGTCAGTACACAAGAGTGCCTGTTTCCCCACAGCCCTGGTAACACCGTGTCAATCTTTTAAATCTTTGCCAATCTCATAGACAAACAACAAAAACACATGATTTTATTTTCATGTCTTCATAAGTGAAAATGAATATCTTTTTATATGTTTATTGTCTATCTGTATGTCTTTTGATAACTGCCTTTTCATGTCCTTGCCCATTTTCCTAATGTGGAAGACCTTTGCCTCTCACCCTTTTCTTAAAACAGTTTCCTTCCTTAGATTCATACACACTACTTCTTTCTGGGTCCCCTCCTACAATGTTGCCAGTTCCTTCTCTGGTGTCTTCCCCTCTGTTTGCCTCTTAAATGTTGATGCTCTCTTCTCTTCTGCTCAACTCACTTTTCCTCAGTGATCTTATCTACTCTTATGATCTTAATAAAAATCTCTAACAACATGAACAATCCCAATAGTAATGGCGATATTAGTAACTGCAAACAATTATTGAGCATTTACTGTGTGGCAGGTACCATACTTACTGCTTATATGGAACAGCTCAGTTATTCCTCACAGGAAGCATGTAAGGCAGGTACTAGCAGCATGAATCTCCATTTTACAGAGGGGGAAACAGAGTCAGAAAAGTTTAACTGACTTGTCTACAGTTGCAAAGTTAGTACGTACAGAGCTGGGACTGAAATTCAAGTTTTGTCTGGTGCCAACTATACTATATTATATCCCATGACTGTACGCTATATACCATCTATGTTAGGGGTTGCCAAACTATGGACCATAGGCCAAATCCAGCCCGATGTGTTTTTGTTAACAAAGATTTACTGGAACATAGCTATACCCATTTATTTAAATATTGTCTATGGCAGCTCTGAAGCTATAACAGCAAAGTTGAATGGGTATGACAGAGACCTTATGGCAGGCAAAGTCTAAAATATTTACTATCTGGACCATTACAGAAAAAGTTCATCTACTTCTGATCTCAACACAGATAACTCCAAAAATCTACGTCTTCGTCACTGACCTATCTTCTCAGCTCTCTATCTACTCATCAACTGGACACCTCCAGCCCATAAGTACTTCAATATTAACATTCTCAAAACTGGACCCTAAGGCACCAGTTCCTGCCATACCTGACCTCACATCCTGTGCTCTAGCCCAGGGATGTGACATGCATACTACCATTCCTCACTTTTACACCCATGGCGGACATTGCTAATTAATCACATTACTCTTTCCCATTAAGCCCAGCTGGGGCCTCTGATTCTTTAACATAGCCCATTATGAAGCCCTGACCTGAGATTGGCAGTGGGAGGTACAAAGCAGGGGTTGGAGTCAAGAACTATTTAGGAGGTAGAATCAGCAGGATGTGGAGATAATGGAGGCCTGTGTTTCTAGCTTTTGTTTGGGTAGAGGGTGATACTTTTGATTGTTAGCTACTGCCAATCAAATGGAGTTAGCACATGAGATGAAACCTATTTGCTATCCCTGTAGCAGAGCAACTCCCAGCTTCTCACTAGTCCTGGAACCTGACCAAGCCCTTTCACAATTCCACATGCCTGCACATGATTCTTCACCCCAGAATGTCATACTCTCCCTGCTCTATCTGGACACATTTTTTTTCCAGGTCTGACAATCAGTTCAACTGTTACTACCATGAACCCTTTCCCCATGTGGATTAGCTGTTTCTACATGGTGCCCCCACCGGTTCAGAACTCTGTCATAGAACTAACACATACATTATACCATATCTACCTATTCATAGGTTGGTCTGTCTACCCCACGAAACTGAGAGCTTCCTAAGAACAGGGCACATATCTTAATTATCTTTGCATCCCTGGCATCTAGCAGTATCCAGGACACAGCAGACTGTCAGTACGTTATACTGAAAGGAGGATAAAATCATTGCAGGTATCACCATCTACTCAGACCAAAGCTTGGTACATAGTTCTTGATTCCAGCTTCTTCTTTGCACCTCCCACTGCCAATCTCAGGCCAGGCTTTCATCATTTACACTCTGGATTATTGTCACAACCTCCCTGCCTTTAGTCTTGACCCCTTATATTGATCCCCTATGTTAATTCCCTCATTCAACAAATATCTATTGAGTGTCTACTAGGTGGTCTTGTTCTAGGCACTGAGACAAAAATCCTTGTCCTCACGGAGCCTATATTCTAGCAGAGGGAAACACAACCATCAGAGTGATCCACATGCATGCAGTTCTGACCATGTCATTCTCCTAATAACCTTCACTGGCTGCCCAGTGTTTACAGTCCAAGCTACCTGAACACGGCATACAAGGCTTTCCATGACTCACTCAGCCCTTATGTACTCTTGTTTCATCTCTTGTACTTTGTACTCCAGCGATGCTGAAATGCATTCGCCATGTTTTTTCCTGCCTCCCTGACTTTGCTTTTGCTGTCCCCTTTGCCTAGAACACCCTTCCCTCTCTTTTTTACATGGTTAACTCCTATTTCTTCTTCAAGATTCGGCTGAGACAGTACTTAATCTAGGCGGCCTTCCCTCTTCCCCTCAGGTTAGGTGCTTCTTGTCAATGTCCCTATAATAACATCCTGTGCAGATCTCTATCGCTGTGTTTCCACATCTGTTTTCCCTATGAGGCGGGGCTCCTGGAGGGCCGAGACTGTCTTATTCATCTTTGTAACCCCAGGAACATCAGGAACCTCCTCCAGTGTATAACACACATAGGCACTCAATAAACGTTTGTTGAATTAAGGACTGTTACTTCCATGTCATTCTCGTTCTTGCCCAGACCACTCTGCTATACTCCAGACTCTTATAATCAACTGCTTACCAGACTTCTTTCTACCTCTCAGGTACCTCAAAGACACCATGATCAACAATGAACTCATCATCACCCCTGAAGCCTACTCTTTCTTCTGTATTCCTACCATCATTTTTCAAACTGGCAACCTTAGTGCTGGTTTTGATTATTCGGTCTTCCTCTCCCTGATAATTCTACTTCATAAATCCTCCCTCTGGCCCCTCCTTCCTGTTTCCTCTGCCACTGCCCTCATTATCACCCTCCTGGCTCACTGCACCAGCCTTCTAACCAGTCTTCCTGCCTTTAGTCTCACCCCCTGGATTTAATCCTCCACACTGTGGCCAGAGTTATTTTTGTCAAAGAAAAATCTGATTGTGTCACTTCCCTGCTTAATGATCTTTTCTGGCTCCCCACTGCCTTCAGGATAAAGTCCAAACACTTTAGTACAGTATACAAGGTCCTTAAGGATCTGGCCTCATCTAAATTTCCAACCTCATCTCCTGCCACTGGCCCATACAAACTTTCTGCCTCAGCCATACTGAACTCTTGACAACTCTTGCCACAAATCTTATTCTCTCATGCCTTCCTACCTTTGCATACTCAGTTCCCCTTTCCTTATCCTTCTGTCCTGCATCTCCATGGCATATACTTTCTTGCCCCTGAAGACTCAGCTCAAGCATCACAACAGCCTTAATGCTTCAAAAAAGCCTGCTCTGGACACAGTACCTCCCCACCCTCCCGCTGAGCTTAGCAGCTTTATTTATGTGCTCCCCAGTACCCTGTGCCTATTATAACCACGAATCAATCACATTATGCCAGAATGCTAGTTTACTTGTCAGTATCTCCCAGTTGACCACAAGCTTCTTGAAGTCAGGGACAGTGTCAGTGTGGTTTATCTCTGTATCTCCAGTGCCTAGGATCTTTGCCTGGAATACAGTAAAAACTCAACAACCAAAGCAAATGTTTTTTTGTGTGTGTGTGTGAGGAAGATCAGCCCTGAGCTAACATCCATGCTAATCCTCCTATTTTTTTGCTGAGGAAGACTGGCCCTGGGCTAACATCTGTGCCCATCTTCCTCCATTTTATATGGGACGCCGCCACAGCATGGCCCGACAAGCAGTGCATCGGTGTGCGCCCAGATCTGAACCAAGGCCGTCAGCAGTGGAGCGCGTGCACTTAACCACTATGCCACAGGGCCGGCACCCAAAGCAAATGTTTAAATAATTAAATGCCTTCTTGACTTTGCAAATGCTAATCCCGTTGCCTGGCATACTCTGCCTGGTAAATTCCTAGGTCACTCTTGTATCGCTAGCACTTAGCAGAGTGCCTGACATACAGTAGGTACTCAATAAATACTGAATGAATGAATGAGACCAAGCTCAAATATCACCTTCCTGACCTCTTAACAGCCCTAGGTATAGCTGGTTGTTGTCCTTCCCCAGTTCCCACAGCATGTTGTATCTCCTTCTCCTAGCACACTTGCCATGTTGCACTATTCACATGGCTGCCTCCCTGCTAAATTGGAGCTCCTTGAAGACAGAATTTTGTCCTACTCATCTCTGTATCTCCAGTCCCTAGCACAGTTACAGGCATACAAGAGACGTTCAGAAAGTGTTTGTTGAATGAATAAATGGATGAATAAGAAGATAAGACTTAGGGAAGCCTCTATAAATATCTGAATGGCTGTCCTGGACTGAGAAAGTAGACTGTTCTGTGTGACTACAGGAGGCAGAAGAGCTTGGAAGACCAGTAGCATTACTTTAGCTCAATGGAAGAAAGAATTTTGTTAACTTTTAGAGTGGCCTGAGGATCAAATGGGCTGCTGCTGGGGAAAGTAAGCTCCCCACAAGGTGTGATAAGGGCTGTGCAGTCAGAAGCTGGAGAATGCTAGGCAGTGATATTGGAGAGGGAATTTCAACAGCACATAGGGAGGTGAAGGTGGGGTGATGGTTGGGGATGATGGTGGTGGTGGTGCTAGCTGTTCCTCGGCGTTCCTTCTGGATGGGGCATCCATTAACCTGCACCCCTCAGAGGTGCCTGTTGATTGGGAAATGGCTTCTCCACCAACCAGACCTTTCTTAGCCAGCCTGGGCACACTTAGCTGCTCACTATTTCTCTTCAGAGGTGGGGCCACCTTACTCCTGTGCTTATCTTTAATAATCGGCAAGGTGTCTGGAACATAGTAGGAACTCAACAACTGTTTGCTGGATTGTATCTGACTATCCAGATATCAAAGACCCTTCCCCTCTCTGACTCAATAAATATTTTTGAATGAAGTTAATTTAAATTCTACTATGTGACAGGGTGTGGCTCATATCATTCATCAATTATTTACTGAGTATCTATTATATACTACAAGCAAGGCCACATGCTGCTAAGCATTGTGAGAGAGAAAGTAATGTGGACTCTCTCTTCCAGGAGTTTACAGTGTAGGAGGAGAAAGAAGCTCTGAATACAGTAGGTGTAGCAGAGGTATAAAGTGCCTAGCACAGTGCCTGCTATGCAGTAGGCACTTGTGGAAGGCTGAATAGTGGCCCCCAAAGATGTCTATGTCTTAATCCCCAGAATCTGTCAATGTTACATTATATGGCAAAAGAGACTTGGCAAATGTGATTAAGTTAAGGACCTTGAGATGGGGAGATTATCCTGGCTTATCTGGGCGTGCCCTTAATGTAATCATGAGTGGCCTTTTAAGGAGGAAGCAGAGGGAGATTTGACACAGCAGAGAAGGCCACATAATGGAAGAAGAGTCAGACAGACAGAAGCTATGTTGCTGGCTCTGAAGATGGAGGAAGGGGCCATGAGCAAGGAATATAGCTCCACACACTGGAAAAGGCAAGGAAAGAGATTTCCCTTAGAGCCTCTGGAGCAAGTGTGGCCCTGCTGACACCTTGATTTTAGCCTTATAAGACTCATTTCAGACTTCTGGTCTTCAGAACTGTAAGACAGTAAATTCCTGTTGTTTTAAGCCACTAAATTTGTGGTAATGTTACAGCAGCAATAGGAAACTAATACAGCACTCAATAAATATTTGTGAATAAGAGGATTTTTTTAAAAATTCCATAAAAGAGGTAAAGATACCAGGATTCCCTACTGAGTGGAAGAGAGTCTCAAAACTTTAAAAGTGCTCCAAGGAGCCAGGACTCACTTTTCCCTTGACTAGGCTGGCTTGGGGATTATTTGTGCAGTTTACTGCTTGCCCACCCTGGTGCTGGTAGCTGTTAGCCTTCTGTTGCCACTTTGGAAATCTACTTGGGAAAGGGGCACTTAAGGGGCCCTCAGTTGCCTGAAATGCTGTGCCATGTAGCCCTAACATCTGAGAGTAGGAACAAGATATAGTTTCCTTTTTACTCAACTCTAATAGCAATTATAATCTGCTTTAAATCATTGAACACTCTATTATATGGTATTTTATGTTGTTTTCTAGTTACATCATACATCTGAGTCTTATCTCTTCAATACATAAGATCCTTAAGGGCAGGGACCATGATTTATATATATATTTTTGAATCTTCCATGATATTAGACATTCCAGAGGGACTCAGGAAATAGTACTTACTTATTGCTGATAATCAAGAAGCTGGATAGGGAGAGGAGTGTTATCTTATGCTTCCTTTTCCAGACCACAACTAGCAAGCTGACTCAGTTTATCTATCTGTCTGTTTGTCTGTCCATCCATCCACATATCCATCTATCAATCAAACATTGATTGTTATCTTATCATGGGACAGGCATATACTTGGTACATTCAGTAGATACGGAAGCAAACACTTGGTTTCTGTTATTGAAGGCTTGACTGACAAAGACTGCTAAACTAACACATTATAATATAACATGATATGCTAGAGGCAAAACCAAATACTATTAAAACAGAGGCAAGAGCAATTAATTCTGTCTATGGGAGTCAGGAAGAACTCCAGGAAGGTGACAATTAAGCTGTGTCTTGAAGGAGAAGTAGTTTTCCAGGAAGAGAATAGGTGTGTAGGGCATTCTAGACAGAAGGAGCACATGGGAAGGCACAGAGGAGCTGTGAAAAGGAAAATTGGCTAGAGCAGGGAATGGTAGGTGAGAAGGCTAGAAAGGTAGACTTAGGTGAGAAGGCTAGAAAGGTAGGCTAAGGCCAGATTTTTGAAGCCATCCTGGGGAGTGTCTGGACTTATATTTTATATATGAAGGATAACCAATGGATCTGATTTCTACTTCCTATGAAAAACACTCCTAATAGAAAATTAGCCCTGCAAATAGAATGTTTTAACTGTGGAATTACTATATAAAATCTATATTATTTAAAGAAGGAAAACAATAATCAGAATCAGTTTTCCAAAAAATGTAACTTTGGAGGGATCCCTAAGTTTATTCCACGGTTTCTCTATCCTTTTCTTCCACTGAACAGAAAAACAGAATGTTGATTATTCAGAAAAAAATTTCTTTTCTGGTCACCAAAATGCATAACAAGTCTACTATAAGACCCAGAAGTTCTGATTCTTCCTCTTCTTTAAAAAAAAATAAATAAATAAGGGGCCGGCCCAGTGGCGCAAGCGGTTAAGTGAGCGTGCTCTGCTGCAGCGGCCTGGGGTTCGCCGGTTCGGTTTCCGGGCGCGCACTGACGCACCGCTTGTCAAGCCATGCTGTGGCGGCGTCCCATATAAAGTAGAGGAAGATGGGCATAGATGTTAGCCCAGGGCCAGTCTTCCTCATCAAAAAGAGGAGGATTGGCAGATGTTAGCTCAGGGCCGATCTTCCCCACAAAAAACAAAAAAAACTTTAGGGAACTATAAATCACATACCATACAATTCACCCATTTAAAGAGTACAATTCAATGGCTTTTAGTATGTTCACAGAGTTGTGTATCCATCACCATAATCAATTTTAGAACATTTTTATCACCCTAAAAAGAAACCCTCTACTCATTAGCAGTCACTACTCCTCATTCTTCCTGCAAACTCCCGGGCCCCGGCAACCACTAATCTACGTTCTGCCTCTACAGATGTACCTACTCAGGATATTTCATATAAATGGAATATACAATATGTGGTCTTTTGTGACTACCTTCTTTAACTTAGTGTAATGTTTTTGAGGTTTATCCACATTGTAGCCTACATCAGTACTTCCTTCCTTTTTATTATCAAACAATATTGCGCTGTATTATATACCACATTTTGCATTAATCAATTAACGGACATTTGTATTTTCCCTACCTTTTGGCTATAGTGAACAATGCTGCAACGAGCATTAGCATACAATTTTTTGTGTGGACATATATTTTCAATATTCTCTTGGGTATATACCTAGGAGTAGAAGTTCTGGGTCATATGGTTTAACTCTATGTTTAACTACAAGGAACTCCCAAATTGCTTTCCAACGTGGCTATACCATTTTAGATTCCCATCAGCAATGTATGAGGGTTCCAATTTCTCCATATCCCCTTGAATACTTGCTACTGTCCACCTTTTTGATGACAGCCATCCTAGTGGGTATGAAGTGGTATCTCACTGCAGATTTGATTTGCATTTCCCTAATGACTAATGATGTTGAACATCTTTCAATGTCTCTATTGGCCATTTGTATATCTTCTTTCAAGAAGTGTCTATTCAATCTTTTGTACATTTTTCAATTGGCTTATTGTTCTTTTATTTATTTATTTTTTTGTGAGGAAGATCAGCCCTGAGCTAACATCCATACCAATCCTCCTCTTTTTGCTGAGAAAGACTGGCCCTGGGCTAACATCTGTGCCCACCTTCCTCCACTTTATATGGGATGCCGCCACAGCATGGCCCGACAAGCGGGGCCTTGGTGCGCGCCCGGGATCCGAACCCAGGCCGCCAGTAGCGGAGCACGCGCACTTAACCGCTACGCCACAGGGCCGGCCCTTGGGTTATTGCTCTTTTAATTGTTAAGTTGTAAGAGTTTTAGGGCCGGCCCTGTGGCATAGCGGTTAAGTGCGCGTGCTCCGCTACTGGCGGCCTGGGTTCGGATCCCGGGCGCGCACCAACGCACCGCTTGTCTGGCCATGCTGAGGCCGCGTCCCACATACAGCAACTAGAAGGATGTGCAACTATGACATACAACTATCTACTGGGGCTTTGGGGAGAAAAAAAGGAGGAGGACTGGCAATAGATGTTAGCTCAGTGCCGGTCTTCCTCAGCAAAAAGGGAGGATTAGCATGGATATTAGCTCAGGGCTGATCTTCCTCACACACACACAAAAAAGTTGTAAGAGTTTTATATATATTCTGGATACAAGATCCTTATCAGATATATGATTTGTAAATATTTTCTCACATTCTATGGGATTGTCTTTATACTTACTTGAAGATATCATTTGCAGCACAAATGTTTTTAATTTTGATGAAGTCCAATTCATTTTTTCTTTTGTTACTTGTGCTTTTGGTGTTGTAGCTAAGAAATCACTGCCTAAGCAAAGGTCACAAGGACTTACTCCTAAGTTTTCTTTAATGAGTTTTATATCTTACATGCAGGTCTTTGATCTATTTTGGTTAATTTTTATATATGGTGTGAGGTAAAGGTCCAGATTCATTCTTTTGCATGTGGTTATGCAGTTATCCCAGAACCATTTGTTGAAGAGACTATTCTTTCCCCATTGAATGGTCTTGGTATCCTTGTTGAAAATCAATTGACCATGGATGTATGGGTTTACTTCTCAACTCTTATTTCTATCCCATTGATCTATATTTCTTTTCTTATGCCAGTAACAAACTGTCTTGATTACTATTGCTCTGTAGTAAGTTTTGAAATTGGGAAGTGTGAGTCCTCCAACTTGGTTGTTTTTCAGGATTGTTTTGGCTATTCTGGATCCCTTGCATTTCCATATGAATTTTAGGATCATCATGCCAATTTCTGCAAAAAAGCCCACCCAGATGGTTTCACTGGTGAATTCTACCAAACATTAAAGGAATAAATAATACCAATTATCTATAATGTCTTCCAGAAAATGGAAGCAGAGGGAATACTTTCCAACTCATTTTATGAGGCTAGGATGACATTATCCTGTATTAATCCTGAGGATTCTACTGAAAAACTATTAGACAAGTATAAACAAGTTTAGCAAGATTGCAGGATACAAGATGGAAATACAAAAATCAATTATATTTTTATATCATAGCAATGAACAATCCAAAAATAAAATAAAGAAAATCTACTTATATGTTACAGCATCAAAAAGAATAAATACCCAGGAATAAATTTAACAAAAGAAGTGTAAGAGTTGTATACTGAAAACTAAAAATCATTGCTGAGAGAAATTAAAGAAGATCTAAAGAAATGGAAAGAAGTTATGATTCTTGAAATGCACATTTTCAAGAAGCCTGTTCTAATAGAGCTAGGGATGGTAGTTCCAGAACTTGATATATGTTGATAATAACACGAAATGATGAAGAAAACACCTGATGCATTTTCTGATATGAGAAGATGCCCTTTAGAAATTTATTTACTTTATATATTTGGGGTGTTTAACTCCAATTAGCCAGAAGTTCTGAAATGTGTTTTTATAATTGTGTCCACCATTTTTTACAGAGCTGTAGTTGGAACTTCTGTAAATTTCCATGGTTGTTGGCAGTCCAGGACAAGGGCAGTTTTTCTAGCTGTAACTGTGGCATTTAAGAGCACCCCCATCCAAGCCTATAGCCTTTATGATCCAGGGTTGTGCTTAACAAGTTACATTCTTACTTTCAAATAAGGTACTTTTTCCCTTATTTTTAGGACTAGCTGATCAAACCTCTTAACCATTCCAGGAATGTGTTATTGGTGCTTCTCTTGTTGTTGCTTTATTAAATGCTATTTGTACCCTTATGGATAATTTCTATGTTTAAGAGCTGGAATGGTTACAGGAGATCAGCAGGAGACAAAAATTCAACTAATTGGTCAGAGGTGAGAAGTACGCCAGAGAGGGAAAGCAAGATGGCTTTCCCAGAAATTGGAAATGGCCAAAATCTTCAGTGTTCTTTTCCTTTTTATATCACTTGCCCATCTAATTCCAATCTTCTCTTAGTACCATTATGTCTCTCCTTCTCTCTAGACAGCACTCATGATCGTGTTTTTATGCTTAGGCCTACATGTAAATCTACATAGGTCATATGGTGCTATAAAAAATCAGGAAAATAAAATTCTTTGAAATCTGCTTTTTACTTTATATTGGTACATAGACAATGTATTGTAAAATATATATATTTTACAAATAGTAATACTAAGGTAAACCTTGTAGCAGACACATTCCTAAAAAGTTATGTGATAACTGACACTTTGCAAATCAAATCTTGAATTCACCAGAGAAATTGATTTAAGGAACTCAATAGGTGAATCTTGTCATAGTGAAGCCTCCTTCTATAACATGAATTCTCCATGTAACCCTTGCATCTATCCATTTGGCAATGTGCATTTTTTTATTTCCTGAGCTTTCTTAAATTGGAGCACACTTGTACTTGATCTTTAAGACAGTACTGAAATCACTATTAGAACACATTAGCTTTCTTTTCCTCTCTGCTGGGTATAATGATCTAGGGAAGGATAAATGAGCTAACAAATCCTAGCTTGTGTCGTTATAGCTTATGACTGGTTAACATATTATATAATCAGTTGTTTCGCACACCTAGTGTCCAAACCACGTCATGATAATCTTCTGTGGGCTCCCTTTCCTAACACCCTGTTCACTACTCCTGAGGCCAGTTCATGTTGCTATCTCTTGTGAGAACTGATTCAATGACTTTTACAGATCAAGAGTTTCTGTATTTATTTATAACACCATTGTTTCCTCTATCAAAGAGGGAGACTGAAAAACCAGAAATCCTTCTGTAATTTGATTTCATAGTTACGTCCAGCAAGTTCTCTTAAAGGCTTACATGTTCCAATGATAGAAACTGGGGTAGGATCCAGGAGACCTAGGTCTCTCTGTTTCAGTTTTTCAACTCATCAAAAAGTTCCTACCTTCCCTACCTCCTTCATGGGAATGTTATCACGATAAATTTAAATAAAGACATTTATAAAAAATTCAAAGTCCTAACTATCCTAATTATGCAAGTCACAATTTTTCTCTTATTTAGACCCAATTCTAATTTAATACAGCTAAATAAACCAGCTTTGTGCACACCTGCTTCTCTCCACATAAAACATGCATACAAAATACATGTACCTGAGTGTGGGAAACCAGAAATTAGTCCCACATAATGGATTTTCTTTTAACCACCCACTCTACACTTATAGTCCACTTTAAGGGCTCTGTGCCTAGAGCTGGCAGCTCTAAGAACAGTGAGATCAGTTTGTCTACAGTTGTTCCCAACCTTTTTTGGCTCTGGTACACCTACACTTGCTTCCAAAAATATACCCCACAGTCTGGTGCTCAATGGAATGAAAATCTTTCCTGAGCTAATAGAATATAAAACAGAGAAGGCAATGGACATAGTTCTACATTTTAGGGTACTCACAACAATGTGGTAAGGCAAACCAGCGGAAATGATGCAATTGACCCTGCACTGAGAGAAAGGGAGCTTTGGGCTGTTTTTTCAAAGGTGGGAAAGATTTACACTTATCAATCTGCATCCTCCAGCTTGGCCTCCTTTGTGACTGAGAATATGCTTTTGAAGAGATGGTCGGCCCAGGTAAATGGTGCAGCCAATGGCATTAGAATCAGTGAAAACTAACTGGTTTGTACAAGGACAAAAATCATGGTCTTGGCCTTATTAGCACTATATTCTAACAGCCTGAGCTAACTGGCCACTAATATTGCCTTCAAGAAAACCAACCTTCATCAGAAACAAAAATGCACTTGAGTACCAACACAGATAAATCGTTCAGTGTCCATGACTTGCATTCAACATCAAGCCTTTTCCAAAGTTGCCATCTAATAAGGTGGAAAGACACTTATTTACCTGAACAGTTTTAAAAGTTCCATAATTTGTACCATTACTCCCAGTAGTTAATTTTATTTCATGTGAATGGCTTGAATTCCAGCTATTTACACCACATTTCCCACAATCAGCATGCATTTCTGAGAAGTTTTTAGTAAACACTGATATTGTTTATATGAAAAAAGCCTTGAAGGGCAGAAGTCTCTAAAGTTAACTGGGGTATCTTCTTTATGGATGTATACCTCTCCTATAGGAAACTCACAGATAGGGATTTCTGGTTAAGGCATTAATAAGAGCTTGACAACCTTCAAGATACCTCCTAAGAAAAGCTGTAATAATCTCAGAGAGGTTTTGTTAGTTGTCTGGAATAAAGTCCATAATTACTACTTGACTCAATCCACCTTGTACAAGTTATTATTACTGTTGTGTTAAAGTACATCAGGCACGATTATTGATTTTAATTCTTCTCAATTTACACCTTACCTTGATTTGCCCCCAGTCTCTAGAAGAGTTTAAAGAGCCATGTTTACTGAATTCCAAAGACAGTACATAAAAGGCATGGAAAATAAAGATTCTCAGAAGAAAAATCCACTGAATTCTAGCAGAGACCAGCTAAGAAGCGAATGTAGCTTACTAGCATTCCAACTAAATTGAGTGGTATCAATTGTATAAGAATCTGTGTGGCTAGTCAGATTAAATATTTGAAAATATGCTGAAAAAAAAAAAGAAAGCTGAGTTTTATGTTGGTGATGATATAGTTTATATTAAAGACATGTTGGGGTAGAAAATTAAATTAAGGTAAAGCTTTAGAACATGTGGCTCTAACTCTCATTTCTTCTACTTTTCCTCCACAGAGCTCTTGGTTCTTACATTTAAACAATAAAACTGAAAATGAAGACTCTCAGTAGAGTTCAGACATTAGAAAAACTAGAAAGTAAGACCAATTAATTCTAGATACATACATTGTACATTCAATTCCCATTTAAGTTTCCTGAGAAAAGATGATACCAGCATGGGTTTGGTGACTATGTACAATAAATAGAAAGGTTTAGTCTGAATGCACACTGAATTAGAAAAATTCACCAGTGCTATAGACACTTGTCCTCCTTTAGCAAGGACCAACTTCAGGAATTGCTCAGATTTATTATAAAAATAGGTACTGGGAAGAGCAATAAAGATGGGTTGTATTTCTCAGGGTATTTGAAATGATTCCATTAAATAGACTGAAAAACACATTAAAATACATAAAATAGACTAAAAAGTACATAATACTGAGTATTATGACTAGTACTTCTCAAAATTGTGAAGGTCATCAAAAACAATGAAAGTCTGAGAAATTGTCACAGCCCAGAGGAGCCTAAGGAGACACAACAACTAAAAGTAATGTGGTATCCTGGATGGGATCCTGAGATAGAAAAAGGACATTAGGTAAAGACTAAGGAAATCTGAGTAAACTATAAACTGTAGTTAATAGTAACATATCAATATTGGTTCATTAATTGTAACAAATGTATCATATTCATGTAAGATGTTAATAATAAGGGAAACCAGGTGTGGGGTACATGGGAACTCTCTGTACTATTTGCTCAGTTTTTCTGTAAATATAGAACTATTCTAAAAAATAAAGTTTATTAAAAATGGGTTATATTTCTCAGTCTATTTGAAATGATTCCATTAGTGAAAAATAGCTAATACTGGGGGCCCAGCTCATGGGCCTGGATCAAGGGTACTCAGAGATTTCAGCCATCAGATGACAACAGGACAAGGACCCCACACCCCCATAGTAATCCAGCTCAGAAAGCTGCAAATCCAGGCATCCAAAATCCCTTCAGAGAATTTCAGTGGGAACAATTGATAATTAAGACAATAAGCAAAGCCTGTTTAACTTTCTTCATACCAAACAATCCTATAGCTCTAAACAACATTGTGGACAGAAGGTTTCAAAAGCACTGAAATCTCCATTTGCAGAAGTCAAGCTAACAATTCTTGGCAGGGGTTGGGGGAGCAAGCCAGTTCAGGTGACCTGCATCCTTCATCAGCTGCCAGCCCCTCCTGAGGGAAAGAGGAGCTGGTGCAGGAGCTGAGGCCGCCTAGGCCTTTAGCGACTCATAGCTCAGGCACTACAATGTGTGCTGTTGTCTGACACTATCATTTACAGAAATAAAACACAAACTCCAAGTCAGACTGTTGCCTTCCTCTTGCCTAAGGATTCTCTAAGCACCAAGAACCATGGGTGCTATATTTATCAGCCAGGTTATGAACTCTGAAGGATAGTTTCTTAATGGAAATACTGACCAGAGTTAATTAGTAAAACAAAATTTCAAGGTGAAAAATCTCTTGATTCTAAATATTCATTCTTGGGGGCCGGCCTGGTGGCATAGCGATTAAGTGCACGCGCTCCGCTGCTGGCGGCCCGGGTTTGGATCCCAGGCGCGCACCGACGCACCGCTTGTCAGGCCATGCTGTGGCAGTGTTCCACATAAAGTGGAGGAAGATGCGCAGGGATGTTAGCTCAACGCCAGTCTTCCTCAGCAAAAAGAGGAGGATTGGCATGGATGTTAGCTCAGGGCTGATCTTCCTCACTAAATAAATAAATTAAATGAATAAATGAATGAATGAATAAATAAATAAATATTCATTCTTTCATTCAAATTATAAATATTTATTGAAGACCTATTATGAACCAGATACTGGGCTGATGAAATAAATTAGCTCAGGAGAACACTCTGAACTGATGAAACATTTTAGATGAACATCACATCAATCAATAGAAATGTGGATGACGTTAATAGAATCTCATCAAGCAGAGGAGCAGTCTTGGTTTAACCTTGTACGCCCTCTAGTGTCTCTTGGTTAAAAATGCAAAGCTTATATAACAGCCTACAGTTTGGTCATGTTCAATATGCTGGAACATACTGACTGTTTACTTGACTTTGTGAGCACCCAAACCTCTGACTGCTGTTGAAATCACCTCTTTCTCTCTCTCTCCCTTCCTTGTTCTGATAATTTCATAACATCTGTTAATATATTACTATAGACTTATTCAACAAATATTTATTGAGGGCCTACCTTGAGAAGGCATTAACTCATCTTTCCAATTTAATAACTTTATTATTTATTTTCCAAACATTTTGACACTAAGTAAGTCAACTGATAGCACCATGAGGGACTCCCCCAAAGGGATGGGAATCAGTGTTTCCCACTCCTCTCTCTCCTGTCCATACATTCCAACTTTCACACTCGATCATTTACCCAACAAAATTTTATTGAGGGTTTACTATGTGCCAGGTAGAGTTTGAGGCAGTGGAGCTATGAACAAAACAGATGAAAATCCCTACCTCCATGAGTTTATATATTCTAGTGTGGGGGGGTAAGGCATAAAATAAATAATCAACAAGTATATCAAATAATTTTTTAGATGGTCAATAGTATAGAGGACAATAAAACAGGGAAAGGGCAATGGGAGGCTTTGCTGCAGTGAAAATTTAAAAACTTGGTGAGGGAAGGCCTTACTGAGAAAGTGATATTTGAACAAAGACTTGGAGGAGGTGAAGGGGCATTATCTGGGGGAAGAGTATTTCAGGCAGTGGGAACAGCAAAAGCAAAGGCCTAGATGTGGGAACATGCCTGGTATGTTCAAGGGACACAAGGAGTCCAGTGGCCAGAGAACAGCAAGGAAAGGAAGAAAACAGTAGTTCTACAGGGGGAAGGGAGAAAAGGGAGGACTGTGCAGGCTTTGTAGGCTATAGCAGGGACTTGGGCTTTTACTCTGAGTAAAACAGGGAGCCAATACAGTGTTCTGAGCAGAGGAGTGATGGATCTGACTTCTGTTTTAACAGGATCACTTGCTGTGTGGAGAACAGACCAAAGAGGAGCAAGGCCAGAAGCAGAACACTACTTGAGAGGCGGTCGCAATAATCCAAGAGAGAGATGATGGCAGCTTGGACTAGGGTTGTAATGCTAGAGGTAGTGAGAAGTGGTCAGATTCTGGATATATTTTGAAGACGGAGTTGATGGGGTTTTTTACAGATTGAACGTGGGTCGTGAAAGAAAAGAGTCAAAGATGATTCCAACATGTTTAGCTTGAACAACTGGAAGAATAGGGCTGCCACATGGGCGGGAAGATTAGGAGTTAGGTTTTGGACATATTAAGTTTGAGATGTCAACCAGACACCCACCAACAATCTACTCTCTACCATCTTCTCCTACCTACCCATTTACCCACTCAGATTTCTCTATGTCACAAACCCCTTGATATCTTTGCAAGTTTTTTGGTGTGCCGTTTCCAATCTTAGTAACAATACTGCTACCTACTTAGACAAGAAACTGGTTATTTTTGACATTTCCCTTCTCCTTACCCCCAACAGCCAATTGATCACCAAGATCAGTCAATATGCCTCTAAAATCACTCTCAAGTGCTCTCCTTCCTTTTCACATCACCTGTCACTACGTTTGTTCAGACTTTCATGATCTCTTCCCTGGTCTCTGGGCATAATGGTCTGATCATTTCCTTTATTAGTGAGACTGGATAGAGGGATCCAGTTGATCTGGAGTCAGGAAGCAGAGGTGGAGGCAAGGGGCAGGGTTTAAGTCAGAGTGTAATTTACTTCCAGTTCTGGTACCTGTACCTGAAAGTGAATAGCAAAATTACATTTAAGAGAGAATGCTGAGGTTAAGCGGGGGAAGCATACCTATAATAGAATTATGAGATCAAGGTCCCCTTGGGTGGTCCCCCAAACTATTTCCTGATCAACAACCTTCCAGTGAATCAGGCAGTGGGCCAACCAAGATGTTGTCGGAAAGCTAGCACCTCTTTCACAATGAAACTGGTCTCTCAGCCCTAGGTTGCTGGGGCTAATTGCAGGGTACAAGGTAGACAATACACCAGGAAGTACTGAAAGACTAGATGAGCGATCACGGAGTAGGAAGAGCATGAAGTTCTAAGAGCTGCTGAAGTAGGAGGTCTATGGGCGGATGACTGAATTTCACTTCAAAGATTTCTAGGTAAGAGTTCTTCAATTTTGGCATGGGCAGATGGGGTTGTGCCAAAAGGAAATCTAACTGGTATCTCACACCTGAATGATCCAGTTAGTGTCATTCACTAACTGAATTAATGATAATGATCCAGTTAATGTTGAGCAGTATAACTCAACAGCAAACACTTTTTGGTGCTTAGTATGTGCGAGGCATTATTCTATGTACTTGACACACAGTTCATGTAATGCGATCGCTTTGTGAGGTAAGTACTATTATTATCTCCATTTTATAGGTGAGGAAATTGAGGAACAGAGAGTTTAAGTAAGTTGTTGGTCACACAGAAAGTGGCAGTGCTGGGATTCAAATTCAGGAAGTATGACTTCAGAGTCCCTGCTCTTACTCCCTATGCCATGTTGTATGGTGAAGGTTAATTGAATGTGCCCTTGGGTAGTCCACACTTGAGTGGCCAGCGTACTGACCAGACTCAGGGATGTCAATGGTTCCAGCAACTGGCCAGGGCGATAGTGGGCTGGAAACAATTAATGCCATGAAGGGAAGAGGTCTGGATGGAGGGGTGTGGTGAGTTAGAAATGAGTTCTGAGAAGGCTGGGGCGAAGGATCAATTTTATCATGTGTTGAAGGTGTAGCAGAAGTGCTGCTCCCCCAGGACCTGGTTAATCCGTATGACCTGGCAGGTTGTTTGCTGGCAGTGGTATGGTGGAGAGGTAAATGTGGAGGAGGAGGATTTTTTTTGTTTTTGTTTTTGTTTTTTTATAATTTTATTTATTTTATTTTTTTCCCCCAAAGCCCCAGTAGATAGTTGTATGTCATAGTTGCACATCCTTCTAGTTGCTGTATGTGGGACTCGGCCTCAGCATGGCCGAGAAGCGGTGCGTTGGTGCACGCCCGGGATCCGAACCCGGGCCGCCAGCAGCTGAGCGCGCGCACTTAACCGCTAAGCCACGGGGCCGGCCCAGGAGGAGGATTTTGAATGGCATTCTCCAAAACTAGTGTATGAACTGGGGGCTGTGGTTGGAGAGCACATGGCCATGGAACCCTGTGAAAGTGGAAGACTTTTCAGACGCATGGGCAGCAATGGCTGGTGTGAACTGGGATAATAGGGAAAGAGGGATCCACCACCAGTAAGAAGATGTTACAGATGTGGGAGGAGGGAAAATCTGCACTGGAGTTCGTTGGGACAATGTCCCAAGGGCCTGAAGGTTACCTTGTCTGTCTTTGCCTCAACTGTAGAAATCATAGAGGCATACTAGAGGTTAGGTCAGATACAGGACAACTAGAAGAACCCTTAGACCAGGAGTTCTCAAAGTGTGCTGTGCATCAGAATCACCTGGGGAGGCACTGGTAAAAAATGAATATTCCTGGGCTCCACTCCTAGAGGGTATGATTCAGGGATCTTCATTTTAGGATTAAGATGCAGGTGGTCTGCAGACCACAGTATGAAACATACTCCATGAGACTATATGCAAAGTTTGCATAGGCTGTGTTGGCCTTCTGGTGTGGTGCCCATGGGCACAGGTAACCCCAATCCTAATAGAATGGGGCATCTTGGAGCAACATAAACCTCTGGGCTGCCCCAGGATGAACCTGGATCTTTAGGTTCTACACATGTATCTGCCTGCTTCCTACGCTGTGGCTGGGGTAAATAGCTGTGACATTCTCAGGCTGGAACCTATTTCCACTGCCCGTTGATATTCTGAATTCTAAAACAGGATGGGTGCTTTTGGAAGGGTCTACTTCGCCTGGTATAGGCTGAGTTTACAAATCTGCCCCAACTCTTCTGGGCTATAATGGTTTGAGCTCATGATCACGAACTGCCTGTCTCTCTTAAAGGAAGTGTCTCCCTATCTTGAAAGTGGCCTTGATCACTAAGAGCTCTCATTCTCACTTGGCGTAGTCAACCTTGGTTAGGGCCAACTTCCTGGAGATGTGGGTATAGGGGCAGAGATGAAAGTACCTAGGTCCTCCTGGAACAGAATAACAACTCCCACCTGTCACCCCCCCATATCTGGATGTTGAAGGCATTAGTCAACAGCATAGGCCAGGGCTGGGGTAGAAGGCCTTCAGCTACCGGAAGGTCATTTTCGTGTTTGGGGACCAAATTCCTTTCCCTTAAGGAGAAAGGATATTGGGGTAGTGAAGATGCAGAGGTAGTAGACGAACTGCTGGTGGTATCAAGGAACTGCTGACGTCGTCAATTATCCTAGGGGACTTCATTTCAGAAAGGCTTATATCTTATCCACCACTATGTAAACTCTGTCTAGAAACACCACTTTCACACTTTGGGACTTGGCCTGGAGGTAGTGCTACTGTAATGACTCCATTACCCTGCAGCTCAGAGATTCTGTGAAGTCACATTAAGTGAATTTATCAAAATATTGCCCAGGTAAAATAATTATTCTAGGAGGTAGTGCGTGATCTCATTTGCTGGAAGAAGGCAGCAGCAACACTTGGGAATTTTCTACTCTTTACCTTTCTTGACTAGATGAAGTTGTAGGTGTCCCTAAGGTATAGATAGCTCTGTGAAGGCCACAGCCTTATGGAATTGAGCTAGGAGGTTCCAGGTAACAGAAAGGATTTTGAATAGTGATTACACTGCAGATGGAATAATCTTGACAAGAACTCCCTGCTTTTTATTTTCAGAGTCTCAAGGCTAATGTGGAAGAGATGGAAGATCTGATGAAACCTGCTGCAAGCTGCTGTCCAAAGTCTTTCTTTTATAGAAGGCCTTGATTTTAGACTCAGAGAACATCTGCTCCTTTGGTAGTAAGGAAAGTCCCTGGTATTGGCGCTACTGGCACTACCGCACAGTCACTCTTGCCAGTTAGGGGTGGTCCCTCTGTCTTTTGGCAGGGAGTATATTCATTTACCTTATGGGTATGGATTGCACCTAGCAGTGTGAGGGGTGGGTCACACAGGGAAGTCTATGTGATGTTTGGGAGGGATAGGGGTGTAAGGAATGCTGGCAGCGAAACTCTGACAAAGCAAAGGACATGAGTCTTGAGGGCAAGAGTGAATAGTCAACTCTCAGCCAGGAGCAGTTTATGGGCAAAGGGGAAGTGTAAGTGTAGTGGATGACAAACAGTACCAGGGTTGACTTCAGTTGGATAGGCAGTGGGACCTGCTGGACCAGGGACTTGTCTGAGAGGCTACCTAAAGACCCTGAGTGTAATCCAGTCTAGACGTAATAAATGACTTTTATATAAATAACACTTACTATGTGCCAGGCTCTTTTCTAAGCTCTTTAACGCAATTATCAGGTTTAATCCTAATAACCCTATAAGGTAGGTACTATTATTATCTCCAATTTACAGATGAGGACACTGAGGCACAGAGAGGTCTTATAGCTAGTAAATGTTGGAGCTGGGATTCCCTGTGCGACACTGAAACACTGTGATATACCGTCTGCCCCAGTTCTATAGGAACTATAGGAAGATATCTCATCCCTTAGAGGTTGGAGGCGGGGATGCCATAGGGACAAAGCGTTATCTTAGCTGGTTCCTACTTTCTTGGCCAGCTAGGTAGTTTTCTGATGAAAGGGCTGGTGCCTTATGGGTTAGACATGTATTGACAGAATGATCTAGGCTACTATGGTAAAGGCCTATTTTGCCTGATGATGTGCCTGTTCTGCAGGTGCCAGCACGGAACAAGTATGAATAGGAAGTGATATGGACAAGCCCTCCGTGGTTGAAGGAGGTGCCTTGGTGGTGAGGTAATGTGACTGACAGTGAATCCAGGCCTCCGTTTTCATGCAGTTATCTATTTGTTTGTAAAGGCTGGAGGAGGGGTGGTGCAGGTAGAGGAGGTAGAGGAAGAAGTCTGGCTGCTTGGTTAACAAGTTATACTGTGCATAGAGCCCTTTGGGGAACTGGAACTATAATGAAATTCACTGTCATTTATTCTGTCTATGCATAAGGAACTGGAGCTCTTGAGAATACAGCTCTAGTAGCTTTGATCTTAAGTGGTAACTAAGAGCTGGAGGTCTAGTTCTACATTCTTCTTGTAAAGCTTGCCAAGACACAAGGCAGAGTTTCATGGTTCTACCGTTCACTGCCCCCAGGTGGAAGTATTAGAGACCAACAGTATTCTAGGACAATAATCGCACTCTCTCCTAGCAGGGAAGCAGGACAGAGAGGGCCCAGGTGGCATAGACCCCATGTTGTCAGGTGGAAGGCTGAAATGTCATGGGACAAGAGGGCAAATAACAGAATTGTGGAAGGAAGAAAGGCATGGTTGAGCTAGTGATGTAGGTCTTATATGGATGATCAGAATGAGACCAAGGAAAATATTGGAAGCTGAGATCAGTCAAACAGGGTAAGAGACACCAGAAGAGGCAAGGATGAGGAATAGCTAAAGTGGACAAACAAGATGCGATCTTGACAAATTCTGGAGGTTAGGAGTCACTGTCTGGTGTTGGTTTTTTTTTTTTTTTTTGTGAGGAAGATCAGCCCTGAGCTAACATCCATGCCAATCCTCCTCTTTCTGCTGAGGAAGACCGGCTCTGAGTTAACATCTATTGCCAATCCTCCTCCTTTTGTTTTTTTTTCCCCCAAAGCCACAGTAGATAGTCGTATGCCACAGTTGCACATCCTTCTAGTTGCTGTACGTGGGACATGGCTTCAGCATGGCCGGAGAAGCGGTGCGTTGGTGCGCACCCAGGATCCGAACCTGGGCCGCCAGTAGTGGAATGCGTGCACTTAACCGCTAAGCCACGGGGCCGGCCCCTTGTGTTGGTTTTTAATATGTCCTACCACATGTTTACATGGATAGGGTGAGTCCCATTTAAGGGAATCTGGATGGGTCAAGATGACTTCCTAAGAGACTGACTACAAAAAGCAGAATCAAAGGATTCAAAGAGGCCTGTGAGCAAGTGACAGAAGAGGGCAAGAGTCATTTCACAAAGTAGAGGCCATCGGGCAGGCACTCCCTAAGTTCATTAGTAGGCAACCCACACACTTCTGTTATACCCTCATTGACTTCTTTTGCTCTAGCTTCAGAAGTGGTTCTTCTTCCAAAGCTACTCACCCTATCCTATCCTGCCTCCTCTGAGACTTTGCTGCATTTCTTATCCTTCTCATATTTCCAATATTTCCCTTTCAGCCTATAAATGTTCTTAAATCTCTTAAAACAGAACAAACCCAACAAGCTACCCATCAACCCTTACTTTCCTTTGGCTACTGCCCTTCTCTTCCTTTCTTTCTCATTCAAACTTTTGGACAGATTAATGTTCCTTTCCTGCCTATTTCCTTAGTTCCTACTCACTTCTCAACAGTTTGTATGCCTATCACTCTCCAGAAAGTTCTCTTTCCAAGGTCATTAATGACTACGTTAATTGCCAAATATGACTGACACTTTAGTACCTCTCTGGATTGACCCCTCTACAGCACATGACACTGTTGAGAGCTCTTTTCTTCTTTAAACTCTTCTGCTCCCTTGGGATTCAATGGTCCCTTTCTATTTTGATTATCTGGCTAGTCCTGATGCTTTTCAGCTGAATTCAGTGAGGCCTCTTCTTATACTCGCCCATTACAAGTTGGTGTGGCCTGGGGTTCTAGGCTCTACTTTCTTGTTCTCCTCATTCACTGCCCTTTCCCTAAGTAATCCTGTCCATTTTCATGGTTTGCACCACCACTTTATATATACTGGCAACACATCTCTGTTCCTAGTTCCAGCTTCCACCTCCATCTCTAAATCTGGATAACCAATTTCCCTGGGTATTACCTCTGCTGCACACCTCCACCTACTCCCGTTTATTGAGGTAGAATAGTATAACACAGGGGTACATGGGTTGAAGAATCAGATTGCCTGAGTTTGAATCTCAATGCAGCCACTTACCAAGCTTGAGCAAGTTGTTTAACCTCTCTGTACACTTATGTGTAAAAGAGAGATAATAACAATATTCACTTCGTTTTTTTTTAAGATTTTATTTATTTATTTATTTTCCCCCCAAAGCCACAGTAGATAGTTGTATGTCATAGCTGCACATCCTTCTAGTTGCTGTATGTGGGACACGGCCTCAGCATGGCCGGAGAACCAGTGCGTCAGTGCGCGCCCGGAATCCAAACCCGGGCCGCCAGCAGCGGAGTGCACGCACTTAACCACTAAGTCACAGGGCCGGCCCCAGTATTCACTTCTTAACGTGAGAAAATATGAGAATAGATGAGAAAAATGCATGTAAGGTAGTATCTAGCACATAGCTCTACATATGTTGGCTCTTGTTATTAATTCTTATCTTGTTTGGGACTCTGCTCAAGTAATCCAGGAACTTGAGCCATCTTCCTCATCTTTCATCTCTTCCCATATCCACTTAATCATTAATACTTGATTTTATCTCTTAAAGCTATCTCAAATCAGTCTTCACCATTCTCTATCCTCCAATATCATTGCTCAGCCTTAGTTCTGGTCCTCATCACTTGTCAGTGGGACTGCTGATACCCTATTCAGTCTCCCTATCTCCAGTCTATGTCTCCTTCAATCCATCCTCTATAACTGCAGTCAGAGTTATTTTCCTAAAACACAAATCTAACTATGTTACTTCCTAACATAATTTTTCAGTGGCCCCCACTTCCTACTGCAGAGTTTCGCAAAGTGTGCGTATCAGAATCACTCGCAGAGCTAGAAAGTACAGGTTCCGATGCACCACTCCAAACCTCCCTGATTCAGATCCCTGAGACCTAGAAATCTGCATTTTTCAACTGGGTCATCCCAATATACACGAAGCTCTTGATGACCCATTTCCTACTTTTCCACCTCATCTTCTGCCATTATCCACTTTGTACCTTAACCCTCCAGCAATACTGGACTATATGTAGTTCCCCAAATCCGCCAAGCTATTTTACATTGCTCTGCTTTTGCAAAGGTGGTTGTGGCCTTCTGAAATGTTCTTCACCTCCTTGTCTCCCTGGCACACTCCTTTTCATCCTTTGAAGTCTCCTTCACCATAATAACCTCCTTACTCATAAATCTTACTTTACTTCTCTACAGCAGTTTCTCAACCATTTTTTCATTTTTGCTCTCCCATCCAAGAAGCCTTTTTAGACACCTTTTCTTAATTGATTTCACCTTCGGTTCACCTTCGGTTTTGTGATAAATTTTTTCAGATTTTCTTTCTCTCTCTCTGACCATTCCTTCTCAAGACTCCTTTGTAGGCCTTTCTTCTTCCACACGCCCTGTAAACACTGGCATTCCACAAGGCTCAGTATTTGTTTTGTTTTGTTTTGGTATTATTCTATACATGCTCTCCAGGTGATTTTATCTATTTCCTTAGTTTTGTTTTTTTTTTTGTGAGGAAGATCAGCCCTGAGCTAACATCCGTGCTAATCCTCCTCTTTTTGCTGAGGAAGACCGGCTCTGAGCTAACATCCATTGCCAATCCTCCTTTTTTTCCCCCAAAGCCCCCCAGTAGATAGTTGTACATCACAGTTGCTCATCCTTCTAGTTGCTGTATGTGGGACACAGCCTCAGCATGGCCGGAGAAGCAGTGCGTCGGTGCGTTCGGGATCCGAACCCCGGGCCGCCAGTAGCGGAGTGCGCGCACTTAACTGCCAAGCCACGGGGCCGGCCCTATTTCCTTAGTTTTAATTACCACCTATCATGCTGTTGACTCCCAAATCTGTATATTCGGTGAAGATTATTCTCCTGAGCTCTGGCCTCTTGCTAGCCCAAGTGTGGTCCACAGACTGGCAGCATTTAGTATCACCTGGGAGTTTGTCAGAAATGTAGATTCTCAGGTTCCACACTAGACCTCCTGAACCAAAACCTGCATTTTAACAAGATCCCCAGGTATTTCATAGGTACATTAAAGTTCGAGAAGCCCTGGGCTGGACTCTATTACTGGCTCTCTAATAGACATCTTTAATTAGATGTTCCATAAGCACATCGGTTCTTATCCCCTACTCTTCTTGGTTAATGGTAACATAATTTACTCAGTCATCTACACAAGAAATCTAGATCACTCCTTCCTTATCATTTATATCAAATTGGTTACCATTTCTATCTATTCTAGCTACTAAATGGCTCTTGAATTTACTCCCTCTTCTATGCTCATCACCACTGCTTTCACCTCCTCTTGGGTAGATTATTGCAGTAAGGTCCTAACAGATTTCTCTATCAACATTCCCATCCCCCACCAATTTATCTGCCGACTCTTGCTAGAATCATATTCCTAAAATGCAAATCTGATCATGTTACCTCCTCCTGGATAAAAATTCCTTCAGTGATTCCTCACTGTCTAAAGCCACCGTTATTAACCAGGGACCTATACATGGGCTTTAGGAGATTCTTATACCTTCTGAAACCATAAGGAACAATTGGTGTATGTACAGTTTCCTAGGGACAGTGCATATAGATTTCATCAGATTTTCTGAGGGGTCCATGACCAAAATACGTCAAGAACCACTGACCTGAAGGATCAAGTCCAAGCTACTAGCTTGGCATACAACGACCCTTCATAGCTCTCCCACCTTACCTCCAGCCACTATAGGAGCCCTTGGTTTCAGCTTTAATTACAGACTTGGAAGTTCCCTCAGCTTTCACGCCTCTGCCTCTGCACATGCTGTTCCTGGAATAATCCCAAGGTTACATACACGACCAGTAAGTGGTGGAGCCTGGATTTGCACCTAGTTCTTACTTCAAAGTTCACAGTCATTCCACTCCACAGTGGCTTGACATCTTACATTGTGACCTAGTACACACAAATACATATACCAAAACAAGTTTCGTGAAATCCACCTTGATATCAAAAAATGCTGGTTGCAGCCCACCAAATTGACATAATGTTCCATTAATGAGTTGCAACCCTCAGTTTGAAAAACACTGCACTAGACCTTTGCTGATACAGGGAGTTCTCATTACTGAGAATTTATCCTCTTAGCCGAAGCAGTACAAGGGTTTTGAGGTTTCCTTAGGGAAACAAAAGCTGTTATAACATGAAAGCATTAACTAATGAATTGACTACTTGTATCAGTCCCCATTCAAACAACCTACTCCTTTAAACACTAGCACCTATCCCTATCCATCTGTTTAATCATTTTGTCTCTCATGGATTGTCTGATACGTCAGTGAGCAGCAATTCAATGCTAATCTACCACAAAGTGAAATTACAAATCCCATTAAAAGATGCAGGATATCATGAAGTCAACACACAAAACTGACAACAAGGATCTGGCAGACCAGTTTACAACTGAAGAGGAGAAAAATAAATAAGGATAATGATTTTAAAAGTGGCTCAAAAGAGAGTGATTTGAATACCAGATGATTAAGGAGAAGTCCTCAGGAAAACTGATGAAGCCCTTGAATATTTTGGCAAAATCAACCCTCTTAATGATCATGCTGCAAAAATCTTGCAGGAAGTGAAACATATCATCTTGAAACATCATACAATTTTGTTAGAAAAAGTAGGCCCAAAACAACAGTAATCAATCAATCCCTGACACATTCTTTGTTTGTTGTAAGAATGACTTAGCATTCAATTTTATTAAAAGAGACAAAATAAACATATTTTAATAGTTTTTAGTTATTCAATCTAGCAAATAAACCCTGCCTCTTCTACTATTACTCTAAAATTTTAGTCTCCCTTTTAAATGGGTTCACTAAGTAGCCGTTTGTCTGGTACCAAATGCCCTCAAATCATAAGAAACGCTTGTATACCTCTTTGTTTCCTCATCACCTGGCATATAGCAGGAGCTTAATAAATGTTTGTTAAATGAATAAATTGCAACAGCCTTCTTCTCTGCCTCTAGTGTCAGTTCCCTCTGATCCAATCAGCACATTGCCACACTCTCTAAAATTTTTCAGTAAATCCCCAACGGCCCCAGAAAAAAAGTCCAACTACTCGGCATGGCTTACAAAACCTTTATAATCTGGTCTTGTTCGATTTGCTTTCACATTCTGGCCACATTTAACTACTTGCAGTTCTCCAAATGCCTAATACTTTCCCACTGCCATGCTTTTATTATTCTCTCTGCTTGGAATTCTCCATCCCCACTAATGGGAAGACAAACTCCTTCTGTACACCTCACTACCTTGTACATAACTCTAACATACACCGACCATATTGTGCCTGCATTGTATCTGCTTCTCACCTTGTTCCAAGCGGTTTTTATTATGAAAAGCTTTATTGATAAAAGTAATATAATCACATTAGAGAAAACATAAGAAAATATAGAAAACAGAAAAAAAGTGCATGTATATGTATGTGTACACTATATACACATATATCTCTCTCACAATATCATCCTCCTCACAAAGTCACTGGTATTATTTTGTTGTATTTCCTTGTAAGATTTTTTTCATATGCCTATATTTCTTACATGACTCTAATCAGAGTGAATGTATGATGTTGTAGCTACCTGCCCTTTAAAAACAAAGCCAACATTATACAATATGCTTTTGTTCTTGTTATGTAGTTGTCCTAACCACCATTTATAATGGTTATGTAATAGCCCATCAAGTGGATATGTTGCAGTATACTACCTATTCCACTGTTGTTGACTATTTAGGTCTCCCTCCCTCCCTTTTTTTAACTACTATAAGAAAGAGAGAGGGCCAGCCCCGTGGCTTAGCGGTTAGGTGCGCGCGCTCTGCTGCTGGCGGCCCGGGTTCGGATCCCGAGCGCGCACTGACACACTGCTTCTCCAGCCATGCTGAGGCCGTGTCCCACATACAGCAACTAGAAGGGTATGCAGCTATGACATACAACTATCTACTGGGGCATTGGGGGAAAAAAATAAATAAATCAAAAAAATTAAAAAAAAAAAGAAAGAGAGAAATTACCATCTTCATATACACAGCTTTTCCATATTTTGGATTGGTTTATTTCCTTAGAATAGATTATCAAAAGTAATAGATGTTATGAGTCAAAGATCTTTCTTCCTTCGGCTCAAATTTGGGAGATGGAAAACATAGACATATATATACAATCTTTCAATTTCTCTTCCTCTATTATTAGCAATGCTAAATATTTTTCATGCTTGTTAACTATTTGTTTCCTCTTTTGTGAATTGTCTTTCCATGTCTTTTGCCTACTTATCTGAATATTAGTGTTTTAAAAAATCATTTACAATAAAGATTTTAACCCTTTGTTATATTTGCTGTAACTATTTTTCTTTTGCCACTTTTTATTTTGGTAAAACTTTAGCTGCAAAAGCAATAAAATCTCATTACAGAAATTTTGAAAACTAGAGAAACACATTTTTAAAAATCATCAATAATTCTGCCACGCTAACATAACCACTATTATCATTTCCACTAGTTTTTTTTTCATATGTGTGTGTGTTACAAAGCTGTTATTGAAGTGTGAGTGCAATTTTAAAACCTGCTTTTTTGTTGACACATAAGTATTTTTCTGAAATGCCCTATAGTCTTCACAATCATCATTTAAAATAATAGC
Source organism: Diceros bicornis minor (assembly GCF_020826845.1). Classification (NCBI taxonomy): domain Eukaryota; kingdom Metazoa; phylum Chordata; class Mammalia; order Perissodactyla; family Rhinocerotidae; genus Diceros; species Diceros bicornis. Next base: position 65,547,644 of record NC_080781.1, read on the forward strand.
ATATATTCCATAGAGTGGATTCACTATTTCCTTATTGCTAGACATTCACATTATTTCTAATTTTTTTGTTTTATAAATAACACTGATAAACACCTTCATGCAAATAGTTTTTTCCATATTTTGAATTATTTTCTTAGGAAACATTCTCAGGAGTAGGATTACTAGATAAAAGGGCATTAATACAGGTTGGCTAACAAACTGCTTTCTTAAGGGGTTGAACCAAACCACACTATTACTAGCAAACTGAGTACTATCTTTTTCAATTCTATTAAAAACAGGTTAAAAAGAGGCTACCTAGTTGTTTTAATTTGAATTTCTTTGATTAGTAGTGATGAACACTGTCCCATGTTTTCCAGTTGTACTTAAATTCCTTTGTAAATTATCTCTTCATGTTCTTTGCCCATATTTCTTCTTATACATCATACTGTATGGATTGGCTTAGAAAATACAAACCTAACACACTTTGTCATATTTATGTCAAATATGCCTTTTCAGTCTGTTTAGATTTTAGCTTTAAAATGGTCATAAAACTTTTGAAAGTTATTTTGGTTTTAAAATTTTATACAGTCAAATTTGTTGATCTTATCCTTTGTGAGTTTTTTCTACTACTTCCTAAGCTTAGAAAACCATTCCTCTTTAGAATTCTAGTTTTTTTTAATTTGCTTTTTTATATTGAACTCTTCAATCCAGCTGCCGCTTATTTTAGTTTATTACAAGAGATGAGGGTATAAATGCTACAAGCTGTCACAACATAATTTACTGAACAATCCTCTCCACTCCCATTCACTTGCAACGCATCCTTCATAATAGACTGAATTCTCAGATATAACAGTCTCTTTGGAGAGTGTATTAAAACATCATCTGTCTAATTTTATACCAGCGGTACCAGTGTTTTCATTATTCTAGTTTGGATGTTTAATATCTAATAGCATTAGTCCCTCATTATTTTTCGTTTGCAGAATTTTCTTTGAAAATCACTCTTCTTTAGCTTTCAAATACAATTATTTGCTCTTTTACCTCTAAGATATGAATTTCTTGAGGGCAGAATGGGTTTATTTCCTTAGCATAGATTGCTAAGAATATTACCGGGTCAACAGGTATGAATGTTTTCCCCACTATTTAACACTTATTTCCAAAGTTTTCAAAAAGAATGTGCCAATTTCACTGTAATCATGCCAGCACCTAGATATTTTGAAGTAAAGATTTTTTTTTCACAATTGGTAGGGGAAAAAATATGCCATGCTTCAATTTCTATATCTCTGTTTATTAGTGATAATAAGCATATGCTTGGCATGCAGTAGGTGCTTAATCAATGCATGTTAAATGAATAAATGGCATGTATGAATCTGTACATAAATTTGGGGATGGGGAGGTTTAAACAAATATTGTGGTTATAATAGATAAATGCTGGCTAGATGTAAGTTGGTGGGCTAAATGCCGGTAGTCCATCTGCAGAAAGGTTCTAAAGATGCCAAGAACCCCCTGGAATTTGGACCTGAATTGGGGCAATCTCTAGAGATTCTCTGTTAATTTATATTCACCACAGGCGTGTCTGTTTCCAGGTAGGATCAGCTGAAAGCTGTCTGAAACAGTTAAGATAACGGTGTGTGGGTATGCCCACATCTACACACAGTCCAGGAACAGCCATGATTGGGCTCAAGATAGAGTGTGCTTCCTTTGGCAGCAAAACAGTGATAAGAAGTGGCAGGTATCTGGGTATTCTACTGGAAACTGACCCAGGCCCTTCCAGGCCTTAAGCAGTGAATTTAAATAAATAAGATCCTCCAGTACCACATGTAGAAACTAGATCTGACTTGTAGAACTAGGCATTTTCCATGAAACCACCTACTTTTCTTCTCAACTCGCTAAGCCCAAGAGGGCATACAAATCCTTGGTTCAGAGAAGCTTGTTTTTTCCCCTTTCATCTGTAGCTTGAAGGAGAAAGGGTCATTTTTTTCTCCTAGGGATCACTGTTTTTATTTTGAATTTTTTTAGTAGAGAAAAAGCCAACAAAAGGCAGGTTGTTTCTCTTTGTTTTTAAGGCCATGTAAAACTCATTACTAAACACTGGTTCTCTTTGCTCCATTGCCTCAGTAGTAAATTCTAGTAGTAAACTTTCTCAAGGACTTTCTTGGTCATGAACTCTGTAGATTTGATGAAAAAAATTCCAAGTGATTACCTTAACCTGCATATGCTGAAATTGTGCTCAAGGTTTTATTGTGAAAAATAAAGTGCCATTTTCTTTAGACTCAAGAGCACCAAAGGGTATCAAGGTCATGGCCGATAGGTACAAGCAGCTGGTGAATGATGCATCAGCAGGTACTGCCACTGTTGCTTCATTTCATTTGCACAACACATTGATAAATTCAGAGTTTTAAAAATCCTTCTTCTCCAACATGTATTAAGCATTACAGACATATCAAGCAAGATGCCAAGTGCTGAATAAGGCCCAGCAGTCCTTGTCAGACACAGAGCACAGCTGTTTGAAATACTAACATGAAACTCTGAAAGGACTTTTCCTCTAACACCAAGTAGTACCTAAGAACAGCTATTTCACAAGCCCTTTCTCCTTATGTCACTCTAAGGAGAAGTGACCCTTTGTTGCTACTTTCCTTAGAGATGGCAGCATAAGCCTCCTTCTTTTTGTTTTAAATCTATTCTCATCAATTTTCCACCTATTCAAAAATCTGTTTGCCACTTCTTTCAAGAATTAGCTCTAAAATTCACTTCTTCCAAGACTTCCATGATTAATTTCTCTCTATTGCTAAATCTCTTCAGCTCATACATATATTCAACTAGTACCAAAATTGATGTTGCTCCCTAATTATTCTAGTTTTGTTAATGTTTCTAGAGTACATAAGTCCCTTGAAGACAGAGGAATTTCCAGAAAGCTCAAAAGGGATTTAGAGATTGTTTAATTAGATCCTTTGCCCTGCCCGTTTTCCTGAAGAAGAAACTGAGGCCTAGAGAGGTTAATCTGCCCAAGTCAGTTAGCCAAGTTTGCAGAAAAACCAGGCGTAGAGCTCAGGTGCCCTGACTTTCAATAGTGCGCTTCCACTATATTATGTCATCTTCTTCTATTTCACTTGTATCTCTTCAGAATATATATACACATATATACATACATACATATATATATACACATATATATATACACATATATACATACATACATATATATATACACACATACACACATACACACACACACATACATACACACACACACACACACACACACACAGGTCTCTCAATAAATGCCAGTACAATAAGCATAAAACTTTACATAACTGAGAAACTGACTCAAGGAAAGAGGCAGAAAGCAGAAAGGTCATTTTCTTACTTCTTTGCATGATGCCACCCGCCGGACCAGTTAATTGCTACTTTGCACATTCCATCAATCAGGCATTGGGCAGCTGTGATTGTAGCCCCTCCTACAGCTGCTGCGTAGTCAAATATCCCTTCTGTGGCTGGGCAGTCATAACCTTCAGGTAAACATCAGAAGAGCTTGTTAAAAGATGAATTGGAGAAAGAGATGTGATATTGTGATTTATAATAAAAAATATATATTTGGTCTTTGTCCTGTTTCTGGCACAGAGCTCCCAAAACTCTTCGAATTTCATAAGTGATGAGAGCTATAAAGGTGTCTTTTTTATGTTAATGAGGTGACTTGTGGACCCCACCTAAGGTGGGGGTGGGGTGGGGGGGTGGTTGCCAGTGGAGTCAATCATGTGATTAGAGTTGGAACTTTCAGTCCTACCCCCTGACCTCCTGTGAAGGTAGAGGAGCTGGAGATTGAGTTCAATCACCAATGGCCAATGATTTAATCAACCATGCCTATGTAATGAAGCCTCCGTAAAAACTCAGAAGGACAGGGTCCTGAGAGCTTCTGAGAAGGCAAACACGCGGAGATTTGGGGAGAGTGGCACGCCTGGAGAGGGCATGGAAGATCCGCGTCCCTTTCCATATACCTTGCCTTATGTATCTCTTCCATCTGGCTGTTCCTGAATTAGATCCTTTTACAATTAACTGGTAATCTACTGAGTAAATGGATTTCCTGAGTTCTGTGACCCTCTCTAGCAAATTAATTGAACCCAAGAAGGGGGTCGTGGGAACTTCTGATTTACAGCCAGTTGGGTCAGGAGTACAGGTAACAACCTGGGCTTGCAAATGGTGTCTGAAGTCGAGAGGGGTCTTGTGGGACTGAGCCCCCTACCTGTGGAATCTGATGCTATCTCCAGGAAGTTAGTGTTAGAATTGAGTTGAATTGTAGGACACTCAGCTGTTGTCCTGAGCATTGCTTGGTGGTATGGGGGGAAACCCCCACCACACATTGGAATTGGGTCCAGAACTCTTAGGAGGAATAGGTTGAGGTGTGACAACAACATATCCTACCAAAAAGCTACAGTGCTAACATCAGCTCCAAACGAGAGATAAACATCCCCAATGTTGGGGAAAGAATTTTTTAATGTGTTAGAGGTAGAAAGGCTAAACCTTCAAGATTAACTAGTCACATCTTACAGATGGACAAACCGAGGCCTGAGAGGCTACATGTTTTATCTATGGTTACACAGAGCCAGGCCTGGGACCCAGGTCTCTTGACTGCCTCCCCAGTCCCGTGTTCTACTAAACCATGCTATTTCTCTAGACTATCCTATTGGCTACTTACAGTTTTTAAAAATGCAGCTGTTTAATGAAAAATAAGGTAGAAAACTTAGCCAGAACATAAATCCATACTCAAGTTAAAATATAAGGTCACTGGACAGTTAAATCAGCACACATACAGCCAGACCTGACCTGGGCACTGCTATTAGGGCCTAAGCAACTGAAAGGTTTTCCTTCATATGATCTATCACTCAGTTTTGCTCAACTCATATGGTTTGCTTGTTAAGTGAGATATATACAGCTAAACTAAGAGATTAAGATTGTGCTTAATGCATTAGTTCTTAATTAAAAAGTATTAAAGACCATCATGGAAGTTATAAAAGATTAAGTAGTTACGATCTATGGATGGAGTTTATCTCCCATCATTGCCTGGTAATGACTTTACCTAGCCCATATTCTATGGAGTCCGGATGATCATCATCTCCTTCTTGGCTGACTTTCTGGAGATGCTGCAGATAGGCATCGGTGTGGAAGGTGGCCATTTCCTCCATGGAGGCCACTTTGGGCTTAACTATCCTAATAATAACAGAGAACAACGAGAGGATAGTGAGTCAGACCCAGAGTATGCAAGAAGCTGGAAGCAGGAGCCAGCAGTCTGAACAAAAAATACAACTCCAGCTTCTGGTTCCAGAGGGCTGAAGTAACATGTTCTGTTCCTCTACTGCACTATATAGTTTTCACTTCCTCACATTTATGTAATGACTCCATTAATAAGGGGTGAGAGGATAGATTTTTCCCTTGAGTGTATAGGTAGGTAAAAAAAAGTGAGTAATCATATTTAAGTTAAATAATCAGGTATTGGACAAACTACTCTGCAACTTACAACTTTCATGAAAAAACAGTAGGCAGACATTTTCATGTAAATCAGTTCCTAATTGGGCCATATAATCTTTTCAGCTATATTTTTACTTTAATAGGCAGTTGTATTGTCATGAATTTTGAATTTGGAGTAAGAAAACTGGGTTCCTGTCCTAACTCTGTACTTACCAGCTCTATAACCTCAGCTAAGTTGACTGTTCTGTAGTTCAGTTTCCTCATCTGTAAAGTGGGAAGATCTTATGGGACTTAAGTGAAGATTAAATGATAACATATATGAAAGTGCTTTATGGATAACTATCATTATTATTAATATTAAAGGATAAAAAAATAGGAAACCCAAAACATAAAAGTTTCTATATTTGGTCCCTCACATCTGGCTCTGAGAGGAAGTAGAGAAGGGGCAAACAGGTTGGAATTGGGCTTCATTCAGAAGTTCTCAACCAACTCCTCACAAGAAATGACAAATAGGAGTGACTGAGAGAATACAGGGTGCTAAGACAACAAAAGGACTCGCCACCTCTAACCTCTAGCTGCCTATTCCCCATTTCCTCTTCCTGACTCCGCCACTGCCACTACTGCTCTTGAGCCCTCGCCATTCAAAGGGTGGTCTATGGACCAGCAGCAGCATCACCTGGGAGCTTGTTAGAAAGGCAGAACTTCAGACTCACCTCAGACCTACAGAATCAGAATTTGTATCTTAACAAGGTGATTCATATGCACATTCAAGTTTGGAGAGCAATGACCTAGGACACAGGGAGGCAGTAGTTTTTGTTATGTTTGCTGAATGGGAACAGAACCATGAGTTTCTTGTGAATTAATATGACGATAGAGGCTACTACTATCACCTAGCAGGCCAGAAGAATCCTGTGGCTCAGCCTCAAAAATTAAATACATATAGCCAAAATCCAAGGATTCTTGCTTCTTCTTCAAGAAAACATGTCTACACTCTCAGAGGTGACAAATCTGCCCATTAAAATACAAATTTTAGGGGCTGGCCCCGTGGCTTAGCAGTTAAGTGCACGCGCTCTGCTGCTGGCGGGCCAGGTTCGTATCCCGGGCGCGCACTGATGCACCGCTTCTCTGGCCATGCTAAGGCTGCGTCCCACATACAGCAACTAGAAGGATGTGCAGCTATGACATACAACTATCTACTGGGGTTTTGGGGGGGGGAATAAATTAATTAAAAAAAAGAAACAAACAAAAACAAAACAAAAAAATACAAATTTTACAGTTTCCTGGGCCATGTTTCCCAGCCCCAATAGCTCCCTCCTCTAGCACCCTTTCTCTGATTTAACAAACACTTAGGAAAGCCTCCCTACTTAATAGCAAAGAAATCAGACGGTTTTGCTTTGCTTTGATTTCTTGTTTGTCTTAATTTTTGAAATGTTAAATAACTTTAATGGAAAGCATGTTGTTTTTATGCTTACCAAACATATGAGTTAAAAAATGGTTGAAAAGCATTCCTAAAGAAGATATTCAATAAATAATTTTGTTAATAATAAGGATAAAATTTGAATGCCTATTACAGTACCTTCTGGGAGATAAATGAAGCGTACCACACTAGCCGGCATACACTTATTTGGCCAGAAAACATCATAAATAGTCCTACAAGTGGCAGATTATAATATTTACTCTTATAATGACAAACAGCAAGTTCATTTTTTTTTTTTAAAGAAGCACATAGCTCTGTGCTGTGTTTTGGCCTGGTTGCAGGAGTTTGCTTTGGTCTTGACTTGTCTCTAGGCTCACTCACTAAAGTTTGGTGGTGGTGATGGAGTGTCTAAAAGTCTTAAGTTGAACCCACACTCTCAGATCTGGTTTAGGAAAAAAAACCCAAAAGCCAGAACACTTCCCAGCTGAACACCTTTTTTTCCTATTAGATAAGTTTTAGTACCCAAATGTACTCACCTCAAAATCTCCACAAAGCACCTATCCTTAGGATACTTTCCCTCCCAGCAATAAAGTCCTATTTCTAATGGATCTTAACAGCTTCATGCACCTTTTTCAAATTTTCTTAATTCTTCAAGAGCTTTCACTAGGTTACAGGCAGATTACAAACACTGTGAATCCAAAAAGCTTTAAAAAAAGGACCATTCTCTCCCTAATTAACTCCACTGTAAAGGATATTAAGGCTATGAACACCTAGGTTCAGGGCTCTGTTCACAAAAGATAGCTTACCTCATTTGCTTATGCAGTGCATATGCTTCAATCAAAGAATGTACCATACTGGCCTAAAAACGTCAGCAAAGAAGAAGAAAAAAAAAAGGCAGAAAATAGTCTCTTAAACGTTTAATTCAGAGAAATCTCGTCGACTTCATCTTCCTGAACAAAGGAACTAACTTTTAGCTCCCCTCCCTTCTTTTTACTTAACAGTTACAATGCACTTTAGACAATACAAAGTATCTAAATCACTAAGGCGAACGCTACCGGGCCTTACCCAGGTGATGGAACACTTTTCTCCTTCAGCTTTTTCTCCACGACTTCAGAGCTCTCTTGCAGTAGAGACACCAGCCCTTCAGTGCCATCCCCTCCCCCGCACCCCACCCTGACCTGTCCGTTGGACACTCCGCTGAAAAATGCTGCGCTCTCAGAAACTACAAGGGAACACTTCCTCCATCACCTGGTACAGCTGCCCAAATTTCTGCTGAAGATTTCCCCCAGCCCAGTATCCTCTCCGCTTCCTAATGCCCTTTGGTCCGCCGGCCCCCACCCCCACCCAAAGCCCACGGTTTTTCATCCCAACCTCTCTTACCCGTTTGGGGACTTTGGCCAGGGAGTCGCACATGCTGACATACTCGGGACTGTAGATGTAAACCGGGGGCAGCGACTGCCCACTGTCCGCCGGTTCCTCCGACTCCTCCATCTTCCACTTCCAGCCGTTCCAGAGCCACCGTCCGGATCCGGCTTTTCTCGGACTCAGCCCGAGCTCCGGTTCCTGCTCCTCTGATCGGCCGCAGCGGTGCTCCCTGGTCAACATTCCCTCCTATTTTCGAGATCGCCAGAGACACTGTCCCCACTCTGCATCCAACTGAAGGAATGCATGGGCCTTCCCAGGTCAGAACCCCTTCATTTAGTGCCCACAGTTCAAAAACGCGAGATAGGCAAATATAAAAGCCCAAACAGCTGCCAATTAGGATCGATATTTTACGGCACAAATAAGCACGGTCAAAACTAACCATCCTTGTTGCCCTACGGGGCCATTTGAGATGAGGTCAGACCAGCTTCAGAGCATGCTGGGAGATGTAGTTTCAAGGGGTTTCCGTAGCGGAAGAGCCGGGGCTAATTACTAAAATAGCCGCGAATTTGAGTTGTAGCGCTAGGGAAAAACAAACAAACAAACAAACAAACAAACAAACAAAAAAAGGCAGCCTCAACTCTTTATCAATTGTTTCAATCTGAAAATACACCCACATAACTATTTAAAGACAGATACAATGTAGCCAACAGGAGCCCAGCACTACTTAGCTACATCAGATGGGCTTTTTTGGTGGAGGACTAATTAACGGTACAAACGAGTGAAAGGTTTACAGAGTAAATTCTGTACCGCAACTTTAGATAATTGCTTTTCATCATTAACTATCCGTGTCCAAATAAGAATTAACAATCTCAATAATTTACTCTGGCAAAGCTGATAGCACTATCCCAAGAGCCTGGCTGGTACTCTGGAAATTGCTTGGTAGATTCCAATCAAGCAACGATGTCAAATCACTCCTTGAAAATTCATGTGGTGTAAGGGTGTAAGCAGATACTTTCAGCGATGTTTGGAAACTGCAGCTCCTCTTCCCTCCCTCCTTTTGCTTCTGCAGCTATACAAGGGTTAGGGAAATATTTTAGATTTAGTGTCAGGGTACACACTAAAGAATATCCTGAAGCAGTTTTAGAATTACCATCAATATTTCCAGGCTCCTCCAGCCTTTATGATCTGATGCAAGCTGGCCAATGCCCAAGCCCCCAACTCTCATGTCAACTTGAACTGACCTACTAACAGCCCTCAGACAATACAATATCTTTCTTTCTTTAAAATCTCGCGTGCTTTTTACTCTGTAAACATTTCTTGAGCAGTGTGATATGCACTTGGACATATTATCTCATTTCATCCTTGCAACAGTCCTATGAAGGAGGTTGTAATATATCCATTTTACAGATGCAGTTTAGAGAGAGAAAATAACTGTTAAAGTTACACACTTAACAAGCAGAAAAGCAGGAACTCAAGACCAGTTCTGCCTGACACTAAAGCCTTTGACTATTCCCTTTACTATATAAACCTGATTCCTCCAGGATGACTTTGTGTTAAATCTAACTTTGTTCAACCTTCCATTTAGTATTCCCTCAACACTTAGTATTCTGGAAGGTTTTTTTTTTTTTTTTTTTCTGTGATGTGGTCTTTAACTAGAATGTAAGCTCTTATGCTTCTTTTATATCTTCCCATAGCAACTAGTTCAAAGCTCTGCAATCATTCCAGTCATTTATCAAACATTTATCCGACATTAACTAAGTGTACAGTACAGCTGAGGATTCAATCGTCAAGATGAATTACAATCTGATCTCTGCTCTTAGGGAATTTGCATTCTTGTAGAGATGAAACTAATACACAAGAAACCATATGCAATGCAGAGTCAGATAACGAATGCAGGATGCTTAGATTACTTAATAAATAAGCATTAAGTACTTAATAACTGGTACTTAATAAATGGCAACTAGGATTCTTATTTGGTGGCATTTGAGAGGGTCTTAGTGGATGGACAGGATTTTACTTGGTGAAGATGGGAGCCAGGGGAGGGCATGCTGACTAGAAACAATATAAGCAAAAACAAAAAGGAGAACATTTCTAGTCTAGTTTAGCTAAAGGGGCTGGATCATGAAGAGTTTTGAATGCCAGGCTACTTCCTTTGGGAAATGGGGAGAGAAACAGAAATCTTAAAAAAAAGATTTCTACAGCAGTGATGTGTAGAAAAGATTACCTATTGACAGGCTAGAGGCAGTGAGGGTGCTACAATGGGCCAGATAAGAAGCAATGATGATTTAAAGTAGGGCATGGACAGTGAGAACAGAGAGGGAGAAACACTGCACAGGGTCGGTTCCATAGGACTCCCTTACTACTTGAATATTGGTGAGAGAGAGAAAGATGTACAAAAGTCACTGAAAACTCTTAAATTTAAAATCTGGGTGAAGAGAAGGCTAGTAGTATCACTATAAGGAAGAGGGAAATGAGGAGGAAGAACTCATAGGGTAAAGCAGAATGGACATGAGTCTGATTTAAAAAGTGTTAAAAGTGTTGTTTCATAAATCTATGGGTTAAGCAGGTGCTTAACCCATTTTCTTCCCCCACAGAAAGAAGAGATAGCTAAAGTCATAAGAGTGGCTGAGATAGCCAAGGGAACGTGGCTTTCTTCACTGGGATGTCTAATAGTCATATCTAATTTAACATTTTCAAACCAAACCCCTGATTTCCCCATCCAAGTCTTTTCTGCCCCTTCCCCATCTTTCATAGCTCAGTAAAGATACCAACATCTATCCAGGTACCTAAGCCAGAAACTTGGAGTTATTTGTATTCCCTCCTTTTCCCTCACCTCCAAATCAATCCATCAGCAATTTCCACGAGTTCTGCCTATTTAAGGCATGTCTTAAATACATCCACTTCTCTCCCTCTGCACCGCCACTCCTCCAGTCCTGGCCCCGTTATCTCTCACCTGGACTTTCTGCAATATCTAACTGGTCTCTACTTCCACTTTTGCTGACCTGCAATCCATTCTTTTTGCAGCTGCCAGAATGAGCCTCTAAAAAAACATAAATCAGATCATGCCACTTTTCAAAACCTGCTCCATACCATGGTGAGAATTTTTGAGCTAGGAAAAAGAGTGCAATTTTTTGGAATGCCTGTCTGTGGGGTTTAGGAGGAGAAAAAGATGCCAGAAAGGAGACAAAAAAGGAATAGTTGAGTGAGAACAAGTATAGTACAGTTTCACAGAAATCGAGGGATGAGAGGGTTACAAGAAGAGAGAGGTAGTAACAATGTTATGTATTGCAGAAGAGTTGAAGAACTTCCTGGTGCTCTATGAAAAAAATGTGAGGTAGAGAAAGAAGCCAGATTGCAAGGGGCTAAGGAGTGAAGCCAGCAGTGTCAAGCGTAGCTTCCTCTTGGAAGAAATTTGATTGTGACAGAAAGGAGTCAGTATATCAACCTGGGGGGATGTCAGAGCCCAGGAACGTTTTTTAGGATAGGAGAGAAATGCACATGTTTATAGACAGAGGGAAAGGAGTCTATGGGCCTGTAGGAATTGACTGACAGGCAAGATCATGACAGGATGGCAACATAAGGAGGTAATGGGACTTGTCCTGGGCTTTCATGGATAGGCAGTGGAAGGAAGACAGCAGGATACAGACTGGCCAGCTGACACCTTAAAATCTGGTCTCCAATTAGATGACCTGAAAATGGATTGTTCTATGTGTTCTTTTAGATCTAGCAACAGGTAGCTGAACACTTCAACACATGAGCATTGCTTCTAAACTGGAAACAGTGCCCTCATTTGGCACACAATGTGGCAAGATGATTCAACTATGGAGAAAGATAAATTGTTGCAAGAGGCTATGAAATTGGCAGCATATTCCTGAAGCAAATCTCACAGGGAGGCTGGACCCTTGTTCATGATTAACATGACTTGTTACATGTGACAAACTATGTCACTAATCTCAATTTTCCACATGCTTAATATCTACTTAAGTTGGGAAGAAACCCTTCCCAAAGCACTGGATTTGCCGTCAGAGTACTTGAAGTCAGAGGAGGTAGGTTGAATCTTGGCTCCAAAGTTTACTGATATGGTGACTCTGGGCGAGTTCCTTGACTCACTTTCCTCAACCATTATTGCTAAAAGTAGTTTTTGAACCAGCAAGGTCAGGTTGGGCTGTGCCACTTGTTTTGGCCATCTCCCCTATCTTCACATGCTGGCAGAAGCAGGCAGGAGGGAAAGCAAATACATTAAAAAGGCACTACCCTTGGGGCCGGCCCGGTGGCACAAGCCGTTAAGTGCACGCGGCCTGGGGTTTGCCGGTTCGGATCCCGGGTGTGCAGCTACGCACCGCTTGGCAAGCTATGCTGTGGCGGCGTCCCATATAAAGTGGAGGAAGATGGGCATGGATGTTAGCTCAGGGCAAGTCTTCCTCAGCAAAAAAAAAAAAAAAAAAGGAGGCTTGGCAAATGTTAGCACAGGGCTGATCTTCCTCACACACACACAAAAAAGGCACTACCCTTTTGGCTACCTTCTTTGTGCATTTCACAACCCGCCCACTGATGCCTTACCTGTACTGAATAGACTGATCCTTATTTTCACACCACTTCCTAATGTCTTTTCCTTGGAGAATGTTCTTGTTGAGAATGTGAACTCTAGAGTCAGACTGCTTGGTCTCAAATCCCAGCTCTACCACTTACCAGCTGTGATCCTGAACAATTTGCTTAAATGGTTAGTGCCTCAGTTCCCTCATCTGTAAGATGGGGATGACAACAGTATCTATCTCACATGGTGATTGTAAAGATAGAATAAGATGGTCCATGGCAAGTGCCTGTACAACAACGTCTGGCATTTAGTAAGCACTCAAATATTGGTTATTTGTTTTAAGAGCTATTATGCCAAATATTCCTTAATTTGGGGGAAAGTCTCCCCCAACTGTTATCCTCACCCCCATATCACTATTGCAAGAGTGCTGCTAGTAGCTTGAGGACAGATCCTTGGCTTTCAGACCTAGCCTTAAAAGAAATCAGACTTCTACTAAATATAGGGCAACTATATCATCCAAACTGGGACACTTTTCAGAGTGATAGAGAGTGCTATTAATAATTATGCCAGGACAACAGGCAGAAATGGGGACTGTCCTGGGCAAATGAAGACCTAAGGTCACTCAATTTAATAGGAAATGAAGACTAAATGTGAAAAACGTTGTATTTATCTCTACTGCATTAGTACAGGTACTAGGTATTTGGTAAGTACAAAAAGGGACAGTAGAGGTTTTGTGAGCTGTGGCTGAGAACAACAACTTTTGCCCCACCAGCTGCATAAAATTCCCAGAATGCAGTAAAACCTAATTAAACAGGATGGGACTGTCGAGACTGTTCATCCTTGCTGGATAAACCCTTTCTTGTTACACAAAAGGCTAATAAGTAGTATAAACAGGACTCTGCCAAATATTTATAATACTTAGGAGAACAAACTGTTTTTAACTACCCTCCAGTAGTGCAGAAACACCATTTGCACACAATTGTAATGCTGAGTAAAAATCAGTCTTATTCATTCATGAGAACAGGTTCCTTACGGACGTCAACAAGCCCGTTTGAATTTAGTGAGCCTAGTTTGAGCGGGTATGTATTTGAAATGATAAAACTGCATTTCTTTACATACATTATATAATATTATATAATGTATAATACATGATTTATGTATTAATATCGTTCTACTTTGACCCAATTAATGAGCTTTGACTGTACTGTATAATTAAATAGAGTAGGTAAAATAGAGCCATGAAACAAACTCCAATCACAAAAACACATATAAAGTTTTACTCATTGGCACCAGACATGATTTAATTGGAAATTCAAATTTTTTATTCTATTTTCAAAACATAAGTGCTTTTAAAAAAAGTCCAACGTGTCTTTTAGTATCACATGCTTAAAAAGAACAAAATATGAATCAAGTTTTCTAAAAAGTTGCTTTAAAAGTGAAATAGCATTGTTTGGGAAGCATAGTGATTGACAACTTAGTAAACCCAGAGAAATGCAGCCGTTAGTGTCAGTTTATGCAAATTAGCATGGAAGGGAGTGGTGGCTTTCACCTGTGCCACTCCAGATGTACTACCTGTGGTTGGGGTACACTTGCACTCAGTGAAAAGACAAACAGTTTCAGAACACGTTGTAAATTATCTTTATAAGTGACCAGAAGATCAGAAAGCTACTTACTGTGTGTTTCTATTTGCCATAAGAGAGATATTGAAAAGGTTGGCCATCCTCTCTTTGTTTCCACTATCTGTTTTCTATCATCCTACTATGCTCACTTATTCACATGTACTCATAAGATTGTCACTGGTTCTGTAAGAATTGTTTACGGAGTCCACCATCCCCATCCCCATCCTTGGAGAAAAATCTGAGGGAAAGGAGGGGATTGAAGTAGGAAGTTGTCTGAGTGCAAACAGGGAAATTAATAGAGTCTTGACACACAAATCAGGAGAAGAAAAGCGCTATGGACTGAATGTTTGTGTCCCTCCAAAATTCATATCTTGAAGCCTTAATCCCTAATGTGATGGTATGTGGAGGTGGGGGCCTTTGGGAGGTAATCAGAATTAGATGAAGTCACGAGGGTGGAGTCCCCAGGACAGGATTAGTGCCCTTATAAGAAGAGGAAGAGACCAGAGGTCTTGTTCTCTGCACCATGTGAGGACACAGCAAGAAGGCGGCCATCTGCAAACCAGGAAGAGGCTCTCACCAGCCACTGAACCTGCTGGTACCTTGATCTTGGACCTCCCAGCCTCCAGAAATCTGAGAAATAAATGTGTGTTGTTTAAGCCACCCAGTCTATGGTATTTTGTTATAGCAGCCTGAACTGACCAAGAAAGTTAGAAGAAACATTCCTCAAACAAGGAACCTAAACATGAGACCAGGGAAGAGGTCTTAAGGATTCCTCCACTACCCTTTGTGTGTCAGCCTGAGGTCACAGTCACACCCCACCCCTCAACACACACATACGCAACGCTTATATTTACCTACTTAGTCTGTCAAATGTAGATACAGATAGATATACAGACACACCAAAATTACTTACATTCAGAAAAATTCCCATGTATGCTTAGACATACACACAAATGCAAGTATTTATAAGAAACAGATATATGCCCACAGATACACAGATATGAACACTATAATCAGGAAGTGGAAATGTAAGTGAAAGAGTTTAAGAACAGATGAGAGGGCAGGGAGTTGGGGGGGGGGGGGTTGGATGCTGTAGAAAGTGACTAGGTGACTGAGACAATGACCAGGTGAGCACAAGGAAGGAGTGCTCAGTAAAGTAACTATAGACCAGACTGCTGGATTCCTGTCTGACAAAGATGGAGGCTTCAATTATTCTCTGTATTGTGTGTCGGCCCACTCTTCAGAGGCAAGGATTAGGTGCATAGAGCTCTCTTCAGGGCACTAACCCACCTGATTCCCTCTCTGCTGCCTAGGTGTAAGACACTACCCAGGCATCTTCTCTTCTTTCCCCTTCTTCTTTGGAATTGGGCTCCTGGCACCATTTCTCTGGATTATTCTGTATTTTCTGATACAAATACATCTCTGAGTACTAGCAATCTTCATAAAATGTGATTTCAAGTGTTAATACAGAAAGACTTAAATATACACATTGCATTTGCATTTTTTGATATTTCACCAAAGGGAGAATAGGAATTATATGTGCAGATACAGAGAAGGCAAAAGCAGAGACAATAATTTTACACAGAAAGGAGTTCATCACTCAGTGTGAGGCAACATGTGAGTAAAGAAGGGAACCATGATCTGGTACTCTCTTTTCCCAAGAAAAGGCACTTAGAATAAATATTTCCAATTTATAGCAGCATAAAATCCAACAATTTAGGGTTTACTCACTTAAAATAATGTCCTAAAGCACCCACCACTCAGTCACACAATGAAACCACACATAAGAAAAACCAAACTTTAGGAATAAGTTATTATTAATACCTGCTCCCCAAACAGGAGTTAGAAAACTAAGTTGGTAACAGACCTAGAGAATAAAAACACATGCAAACTTTTATGAACCATGAGAGAATTAAGGCCCACAATGAAGTCCCTGCGTGAGCACACGCCTCCAGGCAAGGGTTCACTTCTTCTAAAGCAGTTAGTTTATCAGAAAAGTTCGCTCTTCTTGGGAGGGATGGGATAGAAAGGGGCAGGGTGGGAGTGATCAGGTCATCACATTTCAGTTCCATGCAGGATCAATCAAGGCAGGAACCAGGTGTCAAAAGGCTCCCAGCAGCGAGGGTCCAAAGGCCTCATTGCATGGCACAGATGCTGTGGGGCAGGAACTCCTGCACGTAGGTGGCAGCTGCCTTGGAGAGGTAGGTCATGGTGCCAAACCTGCCACTGGGTGCACTGTCATACAGAAGAGTACAGATGCCAGACGCAGGATCCTTTGCCAACATGATATCATCTGCACCGAGGGTTTTCTGTTTGGTATTCAAGGGTGGGAGAACACAAGTGAAAGGAAAAATTACTAATCCTACTAATTAAAGTCCTAATTAGGATAACTCAGAGCTTTCTCCCCATCACCAACTAGTTGGATCTTAGGCTATTTAGCTAGGAAGGAATCAGAGTTATGCACAAAACAGTGAATATGAGTTTCTTTCTTTCTTTTTTTTTTTAAAGTTACCATGACTTTTATTTATTCATTTTTTTTGTAATTTTTTTTTTTTGGTGAGGAAGATCAGCCCTGAGCTAACATCCATGCTAATCCTCCTCTTTTTGTTGAGGAAGACCGACTCTGAGCTAACATCCACTGCCAATCCTCCTCCTTTTTTTCCCCAAAGCCCCAGTAGATAGTTGTATGTCATAGTTGCACATCCTTCTAGTTGCTGTATGTGGGATGTGGCCACACCATGGCCGGAGAAGCGGTGCATCAGTGCGCGCCCGGGATCCAAAGCCGTGCCGCCAGTAGCAGAGCACCCGCACTTAACCACTAAGCCACGGGGCCGGCCCTGAGTTTCCATACATGCATTTTTCACTAGATCCCCAAATCATATGAAATTATTTTTAAAGTATTAATTGTTTAGAATTTTTGAAAGTTAAATATACTAGTTAATTAAACGAGTTGTGCCTGTTAAGAGTCAAATGTTAATACTTACAAATCACCCTAGAGGGACTTTGGTCTGAATCTTTCTAATACTACTGATTTCAGCATGTATTATTTTATTTTGTATTTGATCACTATTTCTTTCTAAGTTGACTTAATTCAAACAGACCATAAGCTTCCCAAGTTAGAGTCTATGCCTAAAAGGGATCACATTTTCTGATATGTGGACTAACAGCAATCCTACAAATTTAAAATTAGGACTGTCCTAGAAAATCCTGGATACTTTTAATTTCTTTTGCATTCCCCCACAATGCCTAATAGAATGAAACACCTATTACATGTTTTGGAGACTTTCCTATTGACAATGGTGCATGTCCTTCACCTTATGTGTTCCTACTCTTAATCTAGGAAACATTCACAAAGCTTTCAATAAATAGTTTGCATTTTTAAATGTGGTTAATTTCCTGGGAGAAGATTTATTATGAAAATAAGAAAAATGTGGAATTAAAAGTTTCAATTTAATATTTTCCTATAGGTAAGCAACAAAAGTAAAAACAAAATAAACCAAACCAAAATCAGATCTTCTCTTTTCCTTAATAGTACAGAAAGGATATGCTACCCAATAGTGTCTTATTAAGTTTTTATTGCTACAAAAAGTAGTGTGATAAGAAGTTTGAAATATGATGAAAAGCATAAAATCCCCCTGAGTTCTAGGCAACTTTACCATCTAACACATCCACAATATACATGGTGAAAGACAGAGGTCGTCCTACAGCCTACTTCTTTTGCAAACACAGCTCAGAGCCACTACAAAGGGGGCCCAGAAAACAGCTATGAGGAAGAGGGCACAAGAAAGTGACCTTGGCTTCATGAAGAGCTCTGACTGCAGTCAGGTTAGTGTCAGACATCCCCTTTGAGAAAATAACAGGTTTTCCTACCTGTTCTTGAAGGAACAAGTCATTGGCAATATGCACTATTTTTTCCACAGCAATGATGCTTCCAATACTATGAATTTCAATATCTGCCATCATGGTGAGTACAAGGATGGCTTCAACCAGAAGCTGGCGGTACTCTGGCTGAGGTACACGATTCAGGACAGACTCCACATGAACAGAGAATTTAATCTCGCCTGGAGTCATCTGTGATAGAGAAAAAGAAAATCATATCCTAAGAGCCCATCATCCAAGAGGCATCAATCACCTATTCTGAAAGGCAGAAAAACACTGCAGCCAAGAGTGTTGCTTTGGTCTCCTTTAAAGTAACTGAGTGAGTAAATTGGTTCAGTCTTTTTGGAAGGCAATCTGGCAATGTAT
Organism: Diceros bicornis minor; assembly: GCF_020826845.1. Taxonomy (NCBI): domain Eukaryota; kingdom Metazoa; phylum Chordata; class Mammalia; order Perissodactyla; family Rhinocerotidae; genus Diceros; species Diceros bicornis. Next base: position 65,566,263 of record NC_080781.1, read on the forward strand.
AACAAGAGTCATAAAAGTGTCAATGCCTTCTAACCCATAATCCTATTGCTGGGAGTTCATCCTAAGGAAATAATTCAAGAGAGGAAAAAAGCCCTATGTGCAAGAGTGTTTATAGTAGCATTAGTCACAAGCGTAAAAGTAGAAGTAACCTAGACATGGGAATGGTTGTATAAATAATGGCATATCATGGTATAGCAACTTCATGAGTTTTTATAGAGTCACTTAAAAGAATAAATATGATGACTGTGGATAAAGGAAAGATCTAAGTAGAACTTGAAATTATATATACATGATAATTAGAATTATGTAAAACATTTATATACTGTTAGATTAAAATGGGCATGAAAAAATATAAAGTTATTTTAGGGTGAAGGGGATTGAGGAATAATTTTTGGTAAAATTGTATTGAGTATATACTTTAGGGCAGCAACGTAGATTTGGAGTCCAAAGACCTGGGTTCAAGTCCTGTCTTTGTCAGTTACTAGTTCTATGGCCTTGGACAATTCATCTCTCTAAATTTGTTTCCTCATCTGTAAATCAGGAACTACAATCCCTTCCTTAGCTATTTCACATAGTTATGCTGAAGATCAAATTAAAGAATGTGTGAAGGTGCTTTGAAGACTCTTACAGGTGCCATTCAGGTATATATTATTATTAATTCTATAACATTTCAATCTTGCTTACAGGCAGAGAAAAGACAAACAGAGGACACAATGTTCTTTATTAGAGAAAAGGCCTTTAGGCAAGATGAAGGCCTGAAGCATAGCATTAGCTTTCTGTACCCTCTCCTCCAACCATTACCTGCAACAACTCCAGTGTTTTTGAGAATTTTCTACTATCCAAGCTTACTATTCCTAGCTTGCTACTTCTAGCTTCTTTGTTGATTTTGTATAAAAGCTATTTCTTTATAATTTCTGTGTGACTGGGCAAAAAGCGAAATATAAAAGCACTTGATAATAATCTATGCCTGTGGTTCATGGCGATGTTTTTCAATCATGGTTATATATCAGAATCATTCTAAGGATTTTTTTTTAAAGTACAGATGCTCAGGCCCCATCCCTGGAGATTCTAATCCACTAAATTGCAGAGGTTACTCTAACATATAGTTAGGGCTAAGGACCACTGGCTTATGATCTAATAGTCTACAAGCATCCTACCAAAGAAAGGTAGGGATGAGAAGGATAGGGACATGAAAAGTCATTCATTCTTAGATTTCTGTCTCATCTGCCCTCTCCAACTCTGACAACACTCACATAAACCAGGCTAACTTAATCAACCATTAAAAGAAGCTATCTCTATATAATTAATGTAATACATAATTATTCTCTAATATTCCCATTCTATTTTTTTAAAAACATTCTCTCCTTTCTTCAAATGCATTTCATGTTCAGTTGATTTATAAAAGTATAGAGTTGTTATTTTGAAAAGTGATCACTGAAATACTTTAGCCAGACAAGCTATCAATCACATAAATGTGAAAGACACAGAATCTTACCTCTCTAGTGGTTGAAGAAGGAAGAACAAAACCTTCCACAGAAAGTCCATGACACTGCAAAACAGAAAAAACACGTTGTCACCAAGGATATGCTGACAACTGGGAAGGTGTCAGGAGACACTTAGCATTTCTAGGTGTGCTTCACAGGGTAGATGCTGAGTAATCACAGGCCAGTGAAAGGCCCTGCAGCCCAAGTGTCCTTGCCAAGGGGTTGCTATTACTATGTGGCAAGACGGAGGGTGGGACTACAGGAGGCCCAAGGTTCATTCTCTACTTAGGGGAGTGGAAGGGATAGGGAAGGTCTACTTCTTGGGGTAGACTAGCCCCAAAGATTTAGATACCATGCTAAGTCATAGCGCCACCACAAATACAGTCATGCACCACATAATGATGTTTTGGTCAACAATGGACCACATATACAACCGTGGTCCCATAAGATTAGAACCATATAGCCTAGGTGTGCAGTAGGCTATACCATCTAGGTTTGTGTAAGTATACTCTATGATGTTTACACAATGACAAAATCACCTAATTACGCATTTCTCAGAATGTATCCGTGTCGTTAAGTGACACATGTCTGTAGGCTTTCAGAAAGATTTTTAGGCTGAAGAAAAATAAGATATGCATTTATCAGACATGCATAGTTACTACATTTTCTAGTTAAGCATCCCCTATCAGCACTCCTGATTCCCTCACCCTGCTCCATTTTTTCTACAGTACTTGTCATCTTTTAATATTCTATATAATTTACTTACTTATTATGTTTATTATTTATTGATTGTCTCTCTCTAGTAGAATGTAAGTTCCATAAGGACAGAGATTATTGTCTGCTTTGTTCTTTGCTGTATTGCTATTAACACCTAAGATATTGCCTAGTGCACAGCATCTGCTGTGCTATAGAAATAGCATATGAATGAATGATATTGTATCTTCCCTCTCACCATCAACTCAATTATTAAAATACAATGGGAATTAATAACTTAGATTTTAAATAAATCCAAACATTATACATTAAACCACAGATAAAGATTCCAATCCAACAGGTTTATCGACTCTACCAGACCGTTCCATTCCATGTTTCATACACCAAATACCAGTCTTTGTATAGAGAATTACCAGCCTTCAAACATATGTGTAAAGTGATTATGTTACATTCATACTCTGAACGGAATGGAATTAAAAAACAGAGGGCATTTGTTTTTCCTCTTACATTAGGATTCGAAGTCCAGGTTTTGATTTTGCCACAAGATACCCAATCTTCCCAGTCAGATTTAAATTTTCCTTCTCAGGCCGGCCCCGTAGCTTAGCGGTTAAGTGCATGCGCTCCGCTACTAGCGGCCCGGGTTCGGATCCTGGGTGTGCACCGACGCACTGCTTGTCCGGCCATGCTGAGGTGGCGTCCCACATACAGCAACTAGAAGGATGTGCAACTATGACATACAACTATCTACTGGGGCTTTGGGAGAAAAAGGGAAAAAAAGGAGGAGGATTGGCAATAGATGTTAGCTCAGGGCCAGTCTTCCTCAGCAAAATAAAGAGGAGGATTGGCATGGATGTTAGCTCAGGGCTGATATTCCTCACAAAAAAAAAATGTTCCTTCTCTTATATTCTCACAGCCTTGTGGTTTTGTACCTTTATCATAACACGTTTTGGCCTTGCATTATAGCTGCTATTTAAGAAGATAACTATGGATTAAATTCCTTAATGACAGAACAGATACCTTCTATGGTATCTGGGGTACAACAGCACCTACTATGTGTCTGTGAAATTGAACTGCCATAACCCAGGCATAACTGGAGAGATAAAGTACATACTTGTCACCACTGTGCTATACAAGTTAGACGGAAGGAAAGCAAGTTTTTGGTATTCTTGGAAAGAACGATCACCAGAGCTGACAGTCTGAGAAATCAACTTTCACCTTTCCAAAAGACCACCTGATTCCGTCCCTGGAAGAATAACAGTGTACTAAAGGGAGAAATATAACTAAAGGTTTTGAAGTCCTGGATGAAGCATTCTTCAGGTCCTTGCCAAGGGCAATAAAGAAAAAAGCGGCACCTAAGAGACTATGAATGAGACCTATGAATGAGTACGATGGTCTTCTTGGTCCTTTAAATCTGTTACAATCATAATGTGTGATGTCCCCTTAAATGTCTTTGGCAAACTAGGCCTTTGAAGGAAAAACAAAAATTGGTCATACCAACGGAGTGTTTGGACTATTAGCATCATTATGACTTTGTATTCATTTAGTACTTTTTATCCAAGAAAAATATAGGTAAGAGCTTCTTACAAACTTCCCAGATGCCACAGATGTTTTACTATAGTGACATTTTGTTATTAAGAGTACATTGCTACAAATAGCATTTCCACTCTACAATAGCTACAAAGAAAGTGAGCCCTTTATCACCAAATTCATTTCACTAGCAGCAAATGTATTGCAATGTCCCACAATGTCCAACTATGGCCAAAAGCAGAGAAGTGACAATTTTTGAAATCTAATTTATAAACACCATAGCAACAATAACAGAAAGAGACTAAATTGTCAAGAATGTCAAAACAACAAATCAACTGTTATATTTTTATGTTTCCTTAGGTTTTGTCCATATGAGCATATGACTTTTACATAATTGCAGTGATGTTACAGTCATGTCATATCTCAGCCAATAAGATTGAAGATTTCAAGGGGGAAAATAAGGAGACATCTACAATGTGTTATACTCACCTTCTGCAAAACTTTCCATACTTTTTGATAAAATCCAATTGGGACTCTGTTCAGTGCTCCATCCAGCCTTCTTCGGCGTTGCCATTGACCTTGACGACTATCTTTAGATGCCTGTTGACCATATGTACTAGGAAAAGACCCACTCCTTGGAGTCAAAGAGGTTCCAGGTGACTTGGGAGAAAAGGAGAAGAAAGAACGCACATCAAAAGTTATCTCGAGGAGATGTCATCATCATGGCAGCGTGAGAAGATCCTTTTGTCTGTCCTCTTCAATACACAGTGCGTAATACATCCAAAACCCAACAAAGGCTACAATGCCCAAAATACAAGGACACGGGAGAGATCCACACATTGGTACATACGAAGGTGGGTGGAATAGAGCACAGAGAGGAGACGAAATAGGGGAACAACAGAAGTGGGGCCTAAGACCCTGGACCACCGGCTGCAGCAGACGGGCCAGTCACCCCCAGACCCAGAGAACCCAGTGGGCAGCAGTGAAGGCACTCATATGACTCCAGCCAGTCATCTGCAGTGGTATCTGTGGTGACAGGGAGCACAGCAGCAGCAGAGGTGAAGTCTCATCATCCCAGGCCCCTGGGAGCTCAGACCCTGATAGCAGCAGCAGAGGCATGCACATGACACTGATACCCAACTACAGCAGCGCATATGGTACAAGGTTACAGGCAACAGCAAAGGTGGTGCCCTATGAACCCTGCTCCCTCCCTACCCTCCTCCTCTTGCCACCACAGGCAGAACTTCCAACCCAGGTGATTTCAGACGCAGCAGAGGTGTCAGCCATCCCTGTGCCCCCTGGCAGTGAAGCCAGCGACTGCAACACCAGCAACAGCAAGGCATCAGTAACCTCCAGAGGCACAGGCGGCAATGATGAGAGTACTGGTGACACTCCAAATAGAGGAGGTGGAGGGTGGATTGTGCAGATCCTCAAATATAGCCAGAGGCAGTTCAGGTAAGAGAAATAAAAAACTAGCACTATAGCGCTACCTACTGAGAAACTAAAGAAAGGCCTCTAATCTCTAATTGGTTGAAAAGATTGAATCAAAACAAACAAAGCTATTCTTAATAAGAAAAGCGTTTGCTATAACAAATGAGTCAGCAGAGGAATAACTCAGCTAGCACGACAAAAAGCCACCGTAACATGGCATCACAAAAAGAAAATAATAATTCTCCAGAAACCAAACATAAAGTCACGGAAGACTATGATCTAACTGATAAGGAATTAAAAATAGCTGTCATGAAGAAACTCAATGAGCTACAAGAAAACTCAGAAAGGCAGTTCAATGAACTCAGGAATAAAATCAATGACCAGAAGGAATACTTTAGTAAAGAGATCAAAACTCTAAAAAAGAACCAAACAGAAATTCTGGAGCTGAAGAACTCAATGAATGAGAGGAAGAATACATTAGAAAGCATTGGAAATAGAGCAGATCATATGGAAGAGAGAATTAGCAAGCTTGAAGCTAGAAACCTAAAAATCATGCATGTAGAAGAGGAGAGAGAACTAAGATTTTTAAAAAATGTAGGAATTCTATGAGCATTATCCAACTCCATTAGAAAGGGCAACTTAAGGATAATGGGTATTCCAGAGGAGAAGAAACAGAGAGGAGAGCAGACAGCTTATTTAAAGAAACAATAGCTGAGAACCTCCCAAACCTGGGGAAGGAACTGGATATACAAACCCATGAAACTCATAGAACATACAATTATCTCAATGCAAAAAGACTTTCTTCAAGACAACTGATAATAAAACTGTCAAAAGTCAATGACAAAGAAAAAATATCAAAGGCAGATAGGGGAAAAAAATAACTTAGAAAGGAACCTTCATTAGTCTATCAGCAGATTTTTAAGCAGAAACTCTACAGGCCAGGAGAGAGTGAAAAGATATATTCAAAATATTGAAAGACAAAAACTATCAGCCAGGAATACTCTATAAAGCAAAGTTATCTTTCAGACATGAAGGAGAAATAAAGTCTTTCCCAGACAAACAAAAGCTGAGGGAGTTCATTGCTACTAGACCTGTCTTACAAGAAATGTTGAAAGGAGCTCTCCTACCTGAAATGAAAAGGCAAAGGTATACAAAGCTTTGAGCAAGGTGATAAATAGAAAGAATCAGAAAGTTGCAACTCTATATTAGAATAGGTTAGTAAACATTTAATTATAACATAAAAGTTAAAGAGAAAGAAAGCATTAAATATATCTATAACCACTTCAATTTGGTAACAAACTCACAATACAAAAAAGGATAATCTGTCACAGCCAAAACATAGAAGAGGAAGAGGAAAAGGATAGAACCTGCATAGACAAATGAAGAGAAGATGCTATCAGCAGAAAAAGTACTATCTATCTTATCTATGAGACCTTTTATACAAACCTTATGGTAACCACAAAACAAAAATTCAGAGCAGAGTCACAAAACATAAAAAAAGAGGAAACTCAGAAAAGTATCATAGAAAACCACCAAACGGAAATCACAGATAGAAACACAAGGAAAAAGAAACCATGGAAGTAGAAAGATATAATGGCAGTATTAAGCCCTCATATATCAATAATTAAATATAAATGGGTTAAATTCACCAATCAAAAGACACAGAGCAGATGGATGGATTAAAAAACAAGACCCAACAATATGCTGCCTCCAGGAGACCCATCTCAGCTCTAAAGACAAACATAGGCTCAAAGTGAAGTGATGGACGATGATACTCCAAGCAAATGGCAACCAAAAGAAAGTGGATATAGCCAAACTCATATCAGACAAAATGGACTTCAGGCCAAAGAAAGTAACAAGAGACAAAGATGGACATTATATAATGATAAAGAAGACATAACATTTATTAATATATATGCACCTAACATAAAGAACACCAAAGTATAAAAAGCAATTGTTAACAGACCTAAAGGGAGAAATTAACAGCAACACAATACTAGTAGGGGAGTTTAATATTCCCCTTACATCAGTGGATAGGTCATCCAGACAGAAAGTCAACAAGAAAACATCAGTCTTAAATCAAACAACAGACCATATGGACTTAATAGACACAAATAGAACATTCTATCCCAAAGCAGCAGAATACACATTCTTCTCAAATGCACATGGAACATTCTCAAAGACAGATCATATGTTGGGAAACAAAACAAGTCTCAATAAATTTAAGAAGACTGAAATCATACTAAGCATCTGTTCCAACCACAGTGGTATGAAACTAGAAGTCAACTACAAAAAGAAAGCTGGAAAAGTCACAAACATGTAGAGACTAAACAACATGCTACTGAGCAACAATTAGATTAACAAAAAAATCAAAGGAGAAACCAAAAACTACCTGGAGACAAATGAAAATTTAAACACAACATACCAAAATCTATGGGATTACAACAAGAGTGGTACTAAGAGGGAAGTTTATAGCAATATTCTTCCCTGAAAAAACAAGAAAAACCTCAAATAAACAATCTAATACTATACATAAATGAACTAGAAAAAGAAGAACGAATGAAACCCAAAGTTAGTAGGAGGGAAATAATAAAAATCAGAGTGGAAATAAATGAAATAGAGACTAAAAAGACAGTAAAAAAGATCAATAAAACTAAAAGCTGGTTCTCTGAAAAGAAAAAGAAAATTGACAAAATTTATCTAGAATCACTAAGAAAAAAAGAGAGAAGACTCAAATAAATAAAATCAGAAATGAAAGGGCAGAAATTACAATGGATACTACAGAAATACAAAAGATTATAAGGATACTATGAAAAGCTATATGGCAAAAAAATGGGACACCTACAGGAAATGGATAAATTCTTAGAATCATAAAACCTCCCAAAACTGAATCAAGAAGAAATAGAGAATCTGAATACACCAATCATAAGTAAGGAGATTGAAACAGTAATCAAAAACCTCCCCCAAAACAAAAGTCCAGGACCAGATGACTTCTCTGGTGAATTCTACCAAACATTCAAAGAAGATTTAATACCTATTGTTCTCAAACTCTTCCAAAAAATTGAAGAGGAGGGCACATTTCCTAACTCATTTTACAAGGCCAACATTACCCTGATACCAAAACCAGACAAGGACAACACAAAAACAGAAAATTACAGGCCAATATCGCTGATGAACATAGATGCAAAAATCATCAACAAAAAATTAGCAAAACGAATACAACAATACATTAAAAGGATCATACAACATGATCAAGCAGGATTTATTCCAGGGATGCCAGGATGGTTCAAAATCTGAAAATCAACCAACAAGATACACTACTTTAACAAAATGAAGAATAAAAATCATATGATCAAACAAGTCTCCATAAATTTAAGAAGACTGAAATAATACCAAGCATCTTTTCTGACCACAACGCTATGAAACTGGAAATCAACTATAGGAAGAAAATCAGAAAAGCCACAAATACGTGGAGATTAAAACAAAATGCTACTGAACAACGACTGGGTCAACGAAGAAATCAAAAAATACCTGGAGACAAATGAAAATGAAAATACGACATGCCAGAATTTATGGGATACAGCGAAAGCGGTTCTGAGAGGGAAGTTTATAGCAATACAGGCCTATCTCAACAAACAAGAAAAATCTCAAATAAACAATCTAACAATGCACCTAAAGGAACTGGAAAAAGAAGAACAAACAAAGCCCCAAATCAGTAGAAGAAGGGAAATAATAAAAATCAGAGCAGAAATAAATGAAATAGAGACTAAAAAAATAATAGAAAAAATTAATAAAACCAAGAGCTGGTTCTTTGAAAAGATAAACAAAATTGACAAACCTTTAGCTAGACTCACCAAGAAAAAAAGAGAGAAGGCACAAATAAGTAAAATCAGAAATGAAAGAGGAGAAGTTACAACAGACACCTCAGAAATACAAAGATTATAAGAGAATACTATGAAAAGCTATATGCCAACCAATACGACAATCTGGAAGAAATGGATAAATTCTTAGAATCATACAACCTTCCAAAACTGGATCAAGAAGAAGTAGAGAAGTTGAATAGACCAATCACCAGTAAGAGATTCGAAACAGTAATCAAACACCTCCCCAAAAATAAAAGTCCAGGACCAGATGGCTTCCCTGGTGAATTCTACCAAAGATTCAAAGAAGACTTAATACCTATCCTTCTCAAACTCTTCCAAAAAATTGAGGAAGGGGGGAAGCTCCCTAACTCATTCTATGAAGCCGACATTACCCTGATACCAAAACCAGACAAGGATAACACACAAAAAAAGAAAATTACAGGCCAATATCACTGATGAACATCGATGCAAAAATCCTCAACAAAATACTAGCAAATCGCATACAACAATATGTTAAAACGATTATACACCACGATCAAGTGGGATTTATTCCAGGTATGCAGGGATGGTTCAACATTCGCAAATCAATCAACGTAATACACCACATTAATAAAATGAAGAATAAAAATCACATGATCATCTCAATAGATGCAGAGAAAGCATTTGACAAGATACAGCATCCATTTATGATAAAAACTCTGAATAAAATGGGTATAGAAGGAAAGTACCTCAAGATAATAAAGGCCATATATGACAAACCCACAGCTAACATCATCCTCACTGGTGAAAAACTGAAACCCATCCCTCTAAGAACAGGAACCAGACAAGGATGCCCACTGTCACCACTCCTATTTAACATAGTACTGGAAGTCCTAGCCAGAGCAATCAGGCAAGAGAAAGAAATAAAAGGGATCCAAATTGGAAAGGAAGAAGTGAAACTGTCACTATTTGCAGATGATATGATTTTATATATAGAAAACCCTAAAGAATCATCCAAAAAACTTTTAGAAGTAATAAACGAATACAGTAAAGTTGCAGGATACAAAAGCAACATACAAAAATCAGTTGCATTTCTATACACTAACAACCAAGTAGTAGAAAGAGAAATTAAGAATACAACCCCATTTACAATTGCAACAAAAAGAATAAAATACCTAGGAATAAACTTAACCAAAGAGGTGAAAGATCTGTACACGGAAAACTATAAAACATTGCTGAAAGAAATTGAAGAAGAGACAAAGAAATGGAAAGATATTCCGTGCTCTTGGATTGGAAGAATTAACATAGTTAAGATGTCCATACTTCCTAAAGCAATCTATAGATTCAAAGCAATCCCTATCAAAGTTCCAACAACACTTTTCACAGAAATAGAACAAAGAATCCTAAAATTTATATAGAACAACAAAAGACCCCGAATAGGTAAAGGAATCCTGAGAAAAAAGAACAAAGCTGGAAGTATCACACTCCTTGATTTCAAAATATACTACAAAGCTAGAGTAACCAAAACAGCATGGTACTGGCACAAAAACAGACACACAGGTCAATGGAATAGAATCGAAAGCCCAGAAATAAACCCACACATCTATGGACAGCTAATCTTTGACAAAGGAGCCAAGAACATACAATGGAGAAAAGAAAGTCTCTTCAACAAATGGTGTTTGGAAAACTGGATAGCCACGTGCAAAAAAATTAAAGTAGACCTTTACCTTACACCATACACAAAAATTAACTCAAAATAGATTAAAGACTTGAATGTAAGACCTGAAACTATGAAACTTCTAGAAGAAAACATAGGCAGTACGCTCTTCGACATCGGTCTTAGCAACATATTTTCAAGCACCATGTCTGACCAGTCAAGAGAAACAATAGAAAAAATAAACAAATGGGACTACATCAAACTAAAAAGCTTCTGCACAGCAAAGGAAACCATCAACAAAACGAAAAGACAACCTAACAATTGGGAGAAGATATTTGCAAACTATACATCTGATAAGGGCTTAATCTCCAAAACATATAAAGAACTCATGCATCTCAACAACAAAAAAACTAACAACCCAATTAAAAAATGGGCAAAAGACCTGAACAGACATTTCTCCAAAGAAGATATACAGATGACCAACAGACACATGAAAAGATGTTCAAAATCATTAACTGTCAGGGAAATGCAAATCAAAACTACGATGAGATATCACCTCACGCCCGTCAGAATGGCTGTAATTAACAAGACAGGAAACAACATGTGTTGGAGAGGATGTGGAGAGAAGGGAACTCTCATACACTGCTGGTGGGAGTGCAAACTGGTGCAGCAACTATGGAAAACAGTATGGAGAGTCCTCAAAAAATCAAGGATAGAACTAGCTTATGATCCAGTTATCCCACTGCTGGGTATCGATCCAAAGAACTTGAAAACACCAATGTGTAAACATACATGCACCCCTGTGTTCATTGCAGTGTTATTCACAACAGCCAAGACTTGGAAGCAACACAAGTGTCCATCAAGGGATGAATGGATAAAGAAGATGTGGTATATATACACAATGGAATACTACTCAGCCATAATAAACGATGAAATCCAGCCATTTGTGACAACATGGATGGACATTGAGGGTATTATGTAAAGTGAAATAAGTCAGAGGGAGAAGGTCAAATACCGTATGATTTCCTTCATTAAGTAGTAGATAATAACAATAATAAACAAACACATAGAGACTGAGATTGGATTGGTGGTTACCAGAGGGCCGAGGGGAGGGAGGAGGGCAAAAGGGATAATTCGGCACGTGTGTGGTGATGGGTTGTAATTGGTATTTGAGTGGTGAACATGATGTAATCTATGCAGAAATAGAAGTATAACGATGTACACCTTAAATTTATACAATGTTATAAAGCAATGTTACTGCAATAAACAAAAATTAAAAAAAATCATATGATCATCTCAATAGATTCAGAAAAAGCATTTGACAAGATTCAGCATCCATTTATGACAAAAATTCTGAATAACATGGGTATAGAAGGACATTACCTCAACATAATAAAGGCCATATATGACAAACCCACAGCTAATATTATACCTAACAGTGACAAACTGAAAGGTATCCCTCTACGAACAGGAACAAGACAAGGATGCCTACTCTTGCCACTCCTATGCAACAAAGTATTCAAAGTCCTAGCCAGAGTAATCAGGCAAGAAAAAGAAATAAAAGGGATCCAAATTGGAAAAGAAGAAGTAAAACTCACTATTTGTGGATGACATGATTTTATACATAGAAAATCCTAAAGAATCCACCAAAAAACTATTAGGAACAACAAACAAATACAGTAAAGTTGCAAGATACAAAATCAATATACAGAAAGCTCTGGCATTTCTATACACTAATAATGAACTATCAGAAAGAGAAATTAAGAAAACAATTCCATTTACAATTTCATCAAAAAGAATAAAATATCTAGGAAAAATTTAACCAAGGAGGTGAAAGACCCGTACAGTGAAAACTCTAAGACATTGTTGAAAGAAATCGAAGACAGAAAGAAATGGAAAGATAATCTATGCTCATGGATTGGAAGAATTAACATAGTTAAAATGTCCATATTGCCTACAGCAATCTACAGATTCAATGCAATCTCTATCAAAATCTCAATGACAGTTTTCATGGAAATAGAACAAAGAATCCTAAAATTTACGTGGAACAACAAAAGACCCCAAATAGCCAAAGTAATCCTGAGAAAAAAGAACAAAGCCGAAGGTGTCACACTCCTCGATTTCAAACTATACTGCAAAGCAATAGTAATCAAAACAGCATGGTACTGGCAGAAAAACAGACACACAGATCAGTGGAACAGAATTGAGAGCCCAAAAATAAACCCACCCATCTATGAACAGCTAATTTTTGACAAAGGAGCCAAGAACATACAATGGAGAAAGGAAAGTCTCTTCAAGAAATTGTGCTGGGAAAACTCAACAGCCACATGCAAAAGAGTGTGACTAGACCACTATCTTACACCATACACAAAAATTAACTCAAAATGGGTTAAAGACTTGAATGTAAGACCTGAAACCATGAAACTCCTGGAAGAAAACATAAGCAGTATGCTCTTTGACATCGATCTTAGCAATATCTTTTTGGATATGTCTACTCTGGCAAGGGAAACAAAAGCAAAACTAAACCAATGGGACTAAATCAAACTAAAATGCTTTTGCACAGCAAAGAAAACCATCAACAAAATTAAAAGACAACCTACTGACTGGGAGAAGATATTTGCAAATAATATATCCAATAAGAGGTTAATATGCAAAATACATAAAGAACTCATATAACTCAACAACAGTAAAACAAACAACCTGATTAAAAAATGGATGAAGGATCTGAATAGACATTTGTCCAAAGAAGATATACAGATGGCCAACAGGCACATGAAAAGATGTTCAACATCACTAATTATTAGGGAAATGCAAATCAAAATCACAATGAGATATCACTTCACACCACTCAGAATGGCTATAATTAACAAGATAAGAAGTAACAAGTGTTTGGAGAGGATTTGGAGAAAAGGGAACCCTTGTATACTACTGGTGGGAATGTAAATTGGTGCAGCCACTATGGAAAACAGTATGGGGATACCTCCAAAAATTAAAAATAGAACTGCCATATGATCCAGCTATATATCCAAAGAACACAAAAGCACTAATTTGAAAAGATATATGCACCTCTACATTCACTGCAGCATTATTTACAATAGCCAAGACTTGAAAACAACCTAACTGCCCATCAACAGATGAATGGATAAAGAAGATATGGTGTGTATATATATATAAAATGGAATATTGCTGAGTCATAAAAGAGATGAAATCTTGCCATATGCAACAACATGGATGGACCTCGAGGGTATCATGCTAAGCAAAATAAGTCAGATGGAGAAAGACAAATACCATATGATTTCACTCAGATGTGGAAGATAAAAAAAACAATGACAACAAACACAGATACAGAGAACGGACTGGTGGTTAGCAGTGGGGAGGGTAAAACGGTAAAAGGGACATTTGTATGGTGATGGATGGAAACTAGACTTTTGGTGGTGAACATGATGTGGTGTACACAGAAATCGAAATATAATGATGTACACCTGAAATTTATATAATGTTATAAACCAATGTTACCTCAATAAAAAAAAGAGGAAGAGAGACCAGAGTTTGCTTGCTCACCCATGCATACACACTCTTTCTCCTTCTCCACTGTGTGAGGCTACAGAGAGAAGGCAGCTGTCTGCAATCCAAGAAAAGCAACCTCACCAGAAACCAAACCTTCAGACCTTGATCTTGGACTTCCCTGCCTTCAGAACTACAAGGAATAAATTTCTGTTGTTTAAGTCAAAAAAGGAATTATCTCTGTTCCTCTGTAAAGTATTATATAGCACAGTGAATAATAAACATACTCTGCAGAATTATAAACCACAAATTAAGTGTAACACCCAAGAGGTTACAATGAAGCTAGCAGACTTATGAGTAGCTAGCAGCAATGTAAACTGGTAAAATCTTTTTAGAAAGCAGTAGTGATACATAAGAAGAGCCATAAAAATACTGATGACCTGGGAGGTCTTACCTCTTTCCCTGGTTATCTCTGTTAAACTCCTAGCTGTCTATGGCTTAGTTTGTTGCTCTCATGGACTATAACATAAGCCTCAATCAATTTAAAAGAATTGAAATCACATAAAGTGTGTTCTCTGACTATAATGAAATTAAATTAGAAATCAATAACAGAAGGAAATTTGGGAAATTTACAAATATGTAGAAACTAGACAACACACCCCTAAATAACCAGTGGGTTAAGGAAGAAATCACAAGGAAAATTAGAAAACACTCTGAGATGAATGAAAATGAAAACACAACATACCAAAACTTAGGGGATGCAGCTAAAACAGTGCTTAAAGATAAATTTAATGCTTGTATTACAAAAGAAAAAAGATTGGGCCAGCCCCGGTGGCCTAGTGGTTAAGTTTCACACTCTCTGCTTTGGAGGCCCAGATTCAAATCCTGGGCGTGGACACCACTCGTCTGTCAGTGGCCATGCTGTGGCGGTGGCTCACATACAAAAAAAAAAGAGGAAGATTGGCAGTGCATGTTAGCTCAGGGAAAATCTTCCTCAGCAAATAAAAAGAAAAAGAAAAAAGATCTCAAATCAATAACCAAACCTTCCACCTTAAGACAATGAAAAAAAGAAGAGCAAACTAAACGGAAAAGAAGAAGGAAGAAAATAATAAAGATTAGAGGAGACAGAAATAAAATAGAGAATAGGAAAGCAATAGAGAAAACCAATGAAACCAAAATTTGTTTCTCTGACAATAAATATCAACAAAACTGAGAAATATTTAGCTAGACGGACCAAAGAAAAAAACAACAAAAACAAAGAGGAAAGACTCAGTGTATTAAAATCTGGATAGAAAGAGGGGACATCACTTCTGACCTTAAAGAAATAAAAAGGATTATAAGGTTATACCATCGGCAGCCATATGACAACAAATTACTTATCTTAGATGAAATGGACAAATTCCTAGAAAGACACAAATTACTCAAACTGACTCAAGAAGAAACACAAAATCCGAATAGACCTATAACAAAGATATCAAATTAGTAATTACAAAACTTCCCACAAAGAAAAGGTCAGGCACAGATGGCTTTACTGGTTAATTCTACCAAACATTTAAAGAAGAATTAGAATCAGTTCTTCACAAACTCTTCCAAAAAAGAAGAGGAAGGAACTTCCCAACTCATTCTTTGAGGCCAGTATTACTCTTATACCAAAATCAGACAAAGACGTCACAAGAAAATTACAGATCAATATCCCTTATGAACACAGGTACAAAACTCCTCAACAAAGTACTAGCAAACCAAATTCAGTAACACATAAAAACGATTATGCATCATGATGAAGTTAGGATTTATTACAGGAATTCAAGGTTGTTTTAATATTTGGAAATCAATTAACATAATACACCATTATCAATAGAATAAAGGATAAAAACCACATCATCCTAATAGATGCAGAAAAACATTTAATAAAATCTAACATCCTTTCATGATAAAAATACTTAACAAACTAAGAACAGAGGGGAACTTCCTCAATCTAATAAAGGGTACCTACAAAAAACCCACAGTTGACATCACAATGAATGGTTGAAGACTGAATGTTTTTCCTCCTAAGATCAGAACAAGACAGAGACGTTTACTCTTGCTACTTCTATTCAGCATCGTACTGGAGGTTCTACTTAGGGCTATTAAACAAGAAAAGAATTAAAAGTCATCCAGAGTGGAAAGGAAGAAATAAAATTATCTCTATTTTCAGATCACATAATCTTGTACATAAGGAATTCACTAAAAAACAATTAGAACAAATGAGTTCAGTAAAGTTGCATGATATAAGATCAATATACAAAAATCAATTGTATTTCTAAACAGTAGCACTCAAAAATTTGACAATGAAATTAAGAAAACAATTCCATTTAAAGCATCAAACAAACAAGCAAACACATAGATACAGAGAACAGATTGGTGGTTACCAGCGGGGAAGGGAGTGGGGGGAGGGCCAAAGGGGTAAAGGGGCACATGTGTATGGTGACGGATGGCAACTAGACTTTTGGTGGTGAAGACGATGCAGTCTATACGGAAGTCGAAATATAATGATGTACACCTGAAATTTATACAATGTTATAAATCAATGTTATCTCAATAAAAAATAGCATCAAAAAGAATAAAATACTTAAGAATAAATTTAATGAAATAAGTGTAAAACATATACTTTGAAAACTACAAAACATGTTGAAAGAAATTAAAGACCTAAATAAATTGAAAGAAATGCTATGTTCACAGATCAGAAGGCTTAACATTGTTAAGATGGCAATACTCTCAAAACTGATCTACAGATTGAACACAGTCTTCATCAAAATCCCAACTGGAGTCTCTGCAGAAACTGACAAGCTTATCCTAACATTCATATGGAAATTCAAGGGACCCATGATAGCTAATGCAATCTTTAAAAAGAAGACCAAAGTTGGCAGAACTCACAATTCTCAATTTCAAAACTTATTACAAAGCTACAATAGTCAAGACCGTCTCATATAGGCATAGGCTAGGTATGTAGATCAGTGAAATAGAATTGGGAGTTTAGAAATAAAACATTACATTTTTGTCAATTCATTTTCAACAATGGTGCCAAGAAAACTAAATGGGGGAAAGATAGTCTTTTCAAGAAATGATGCTGGGACAACTGGATATTTACCTGCAAAAGAATGAAGTTGGACCCCTCCTTACCTCAAATACACAAAAATTAAGTTCACATGGGTTGTTGTGAAGAAAAGAATTAACACAACAGGCCAGAAGTAATATTCTTGGAAAGGCCTGCTTACAAGATTAGCCCTTGGCTGGCATTTGGAAACCTGGATTTTGGGAGGGTTCCCACCATTCCTAGAATTGATAACAGTGGCTTGCTGTGTCTAAACTGTTTGTGCAAACACTATGGTTTATGTTGAACACTTGCTTTCCCTCTAGGAGTCTGGAGTTTTGGTACATGCCAGACAGAGGCTGTTTATGTGACCAGCCCCCACTAAAAACCCTGGGTGCTGAGTCTTTAATGAACTTCCCTGGTTGGCAATATTTCATACATGTTATCACTCATGTCACCAAATGACTCATTGCAGGGGGAATTAAGTGCATCCTGTGTGCTTCCACTGGGAGAGAACTCTGGTGCCTGTTTTCCCTAGACTTTGTCTAATGTACCTTTTCCCTTTGCTGATTTTGCTTTGTATTATTTTGCTATAATAAATTATAGCTGTGAGTCCTCCTAGTGAGTCATCAAATCTGGGGGTGGTATTAGGGACCTCCAAACATAATCATAGACCTAATTATAAGAGCTAAAACTATAAAACTCTGAAAACAAAAAATAGGGATAAACCCTTGTGACATTGGGTTAGGCAAAGTCTTCTTAGGTGTGACACTAAAAGGAAAAAATAGATAAATTGGACTTCATCAAAATTAAAACTTCTGTTCTTCAAATGATACTATCAAGAAAGTAAATTCTGTGCTTGATGGTCTCTAGAAGGAAAAAAAAAAAGAAAGTGAAAAGACAACCCATAGTGGTCTGAAAATATTTGCCAATCACATACCTGAGAAGGGACTTGTATCCAGAATATATAAAAAACCTTTACAACTCAACAAAAAGACAACCCAATTAACAAATTGGCAAAGGATCTGAATGGACATTTCTCCAAAGAAGATAAACAAATAGCCAATAGACACATGAAAAGATGCTCAATATCATAAGCCATTAGGGAAATGCAAATCAAAATTACAATGAGATACCACGTCACATCCGCTAAAATGGCTAGAATCAAAAAGATGGACAATAGCAAGGGTTGACGAGGATATGAAGAAATTGAAAATCTCATACATTGCTAGTGGGAATGCAAAATGGTGCAGCCCCTTTGGAAAACAGTTTGGCAGTTCCTCAGAATGCTAAACATAGTTACCAAATGACCCAGCACTTCCACTCCTAGATATATATCTAAGAGAAATGAAAACATATGTCCACACAAAAACTTGTACCTGAAGGTTCATAGCAGCATTATTCATAATAGCCAAAAACCAGAAACAATCCAGATGTCCATTAACCGATGAACGGATAAATAAAATGTGCTATCAATACAATAAGATATTATTCAGCAATACAAAGGAATGAAGTAATGATACATGCTACAACATAATGATCTTTGAAAAACTGATCTAAGTGAAAGATGAAATACAGTGGGGAAAGTGGTTCTTTGACAGTTTAGATTCAGAAATAAACATAACTAGAAAGAATAGAAATATTTTCTGAGAAAAGAACTTCTCACATTTTAATTTGGGCCAAATGCCTATTATCACCAACCATTGCTATGTAAAAGAGAAAAGTATCCCAAGACATTTCTATTGACCAGTGACTATCACACTGATGTACCAAGTAGATGAACTGCCATTTGATTTATCTTCATTGTCTTTGTCTCCACCATCAAGATGGTAGCCTGCTGATAGTGGGGTCAAACCACAAAGGGTATTCAGATGATTTTCCAAAACTAAATATCAATAGTTTTGAGTTTTTAGATGAATGTCTCTAAGCCTCTGTCCTCCTTTATTAATGTGGATATGACAGAGTTGGCCAAGTCTTACTATACTAATTCATTACGGGGTATTTGGTTAAGGTCAAAAGAAATAACAATATTGTTTCCAATAGTTTTCTATTTTTTGTTTGGTTGTCATCTGGCCTTAATCTCTTCAGCCTAAGAGATCTGAAATCATAGGCCATTATGAATCATTGATTCAAACCAAGGAAATTTAATCAGAGATCAGTTTTCCTAAACTGTAAGCTTCATGAGGGCAAGGACCACACCTGTTTTGTTCACTATTGTATTTCCAGTGCCTGGCATAAAATTGGCACTCAATTAATATTTACTAAATGGATTAATAATCAGAAGAATACGTAACCCAGTGGTTTTCAAACTTAAAAGTGTGTCAGAATCACCTAGAAAGCTTATTAAAACACAGATTGCTGGGCCTCACCCCAGCCTTTCTGATTCAGTAGGCCTAGGGTGGGGACCACGAATTTACATTTCTAAGAAATTCCCAGGGGATGCTGATGCTGTCTAGTAGAGCGCCTGGCGCATAGCTGGTATGCAATTAATTATATTAATTGAAAGAATAAACAGATACTTAACAAATACTTATTAAATTGAATTTTGTTTTCTGAAATGGAAAAGAGGTTGGAGTTGAAGCCCCTTCTCTGCCTTTTTGGGAAAGTAATGAAAAGATTTCACTCCCACACATGAAACTGATTTATACTTATTTTAGTTTTTGATTCATTGTGTTTTTCTTTTCAGTCAATCAGTATATGTCATGATTTAAATAACAGCATATTCAAAGCACTTGTGAATGGTATACAATACAAGATGACAGCAGTTACCAGAAAAGACAGTGACATCAAACCTACACCCAGGAGATGACCACCATTGGAGTATGAAAAAATATTGAGAAAATAAAATCTTAAAAGGGATGAGGCAAGGCAACCATTATTTGTGTTTTTAAAAGTTATTAGTAGAGTAAAATTACAGTCTGCTCAAGTAAATAGCCAGCATGTTATCATTAAAAAAGCTGATGAAATAGCCTTACTCTAGAAGTCATGGTAAAGGGTAAAATAAATAAAGCTATCTTTAAAAATATTTTTTCCATAATCAGAAAAGAGGGCGTTGGTGAGTGGTACAGAAAAGGGCTTAGAACAACAACAACAAAATACCAGACAGGCAGGTGAGGATGGAAATAAAATTTAGGGCTCTCAATCTTCTAAATTACAGTCCTAATGATTTTGGCTTTCTTGAAGTCCTATAGATAGTAGATGTGTAAAAAAAAGAATTAAATGATATAGCTGGGCAGAACAAGTCCTTAATATCATATTAATCTAGCTGGGAACATGGACTTCAAGTTCTAAATATATAACTTGTAAGTAATACTGTGTGACTATAAACAACTATAAAATATTTAGCCAGTCACTCTCAACCAAAACAAGGACTGTCTACCAACAACATCAGTTTAAGTCTTCACAGTATGAAATGTAGTTCTTTCACCTTTCAGATAGGAAAATGTTCAGATTACCCAAATTATCTGGGAAAAAATCTGTAAAGTGAACATTTTCCTATCACAAGGCCCTTTCTTATTCCATTCTGTTCTTGCCCTTGCAAGGGTATCTGATAAATATACTCAAATTAAGTTTACTTCAAATTAATCTTCAAGCATTGGCTCATTTTTTCCCAAATGGTTTCTGACTCCTAAAAAACAAAATAAAACAAAACAAAAACAAAATTTCCATTTCACCTCTCCTTTTCTGGATGTACTTTAATACTGTAAGCTAGCATAAATCTATTTTGAAAGTAGGAGGAGTAGCTTTAATAAAAAATTTTCATAAAAAGCACTACTAGGAGAGACCAAATCAGTACCTTCTCAACTTGGACACTTTGAAATCACATGATTTCCCAGAGTTTTGAAAGAAGCTATGGAAGTTTATGCTAACTATTTCTTTGTATAACACAATAACTCATCTATTCTCATTTGCAGGGAAAAATGAGTAAGAGGCTACCATATGATGTTTGGTGACTTCCAACAACTCTCAGACTGATTTAGATGTTTTTCTTCTATGTGTCCACAATATCTTTCATATACCTCTATCATGACAATGATAAAAATCTAATTTCAAGACAATACCTGAAAATAGATTTAAAAAAAAAAAAAGGCCCTCACCTAATCTGGTGTTCTCTCTACTACCTGTTCTTAAAAGTAAGAAACCTAAGTCTAGTTTCATAACGAAAATTAATTCCCAAATTACATGTTAATCCTAACAAGAGGAACTCAGGGTTTCAATCTCTTGCTATCAGAAACAAATTACTTTCCTCCTAAAATTAGCAAAATAGTTTCGTCCAGAAAAAAGGAAAGATATCTACAAAATGATTGCTATAAAGAAGAATCAAACAAGCCACTCCGTGGCTTGTTATATCATTTGTAAAAAGGCCATGAGCTCATGCATGTTATATAGAACTAAAGGCAGGTTAAAACTGTGTTAAAGGATCCAGAGTTGTTTCACCTGACTCTCAGTTGTGATAGACAGTCTACGAAATTCCACCTGAAAAATAAAGCTCAAATTAAACTCAGGATATGAAACAAAATACATGACCCTAACAAAGTCTGATTCCAAAAGAATGCTCTTAAACATGACAATATCTCAGCTAATCTCCCAAGTAGTGTCTTACCTGCTTTATCTCACTTTTTAACTGCATGATCCCAGTTCGTTCCGTTTTGGTTGCTCCCACAGCACCAATCTCGTGGATAGAAATAGCAGGGCTGACATTTGAATCAGTGGGACGAACTATATAGCATGGCAGATTAAAGAGAAAGAGAGAAGATAATCAGGTTCAAATTTTTTTCTCCACCATGTTTAAAAGACTTAGATATATGTTCTCCTTTTATGTTGAAAACAAAAACAAAAAACAAAAAAACAAAAAACCAACTATAGCCTTGCTATTCAAAGTGTGGTCCATAGACCAGCAATGTCAGCATCACCTAGGAGCTTGTTAGCAGAATCTTAGGCCCCCACTCCAGACCTACTGAATCAGAGCCTGCATTTTAGCAAGATCCCCAGGTGATTCTTACGCACAGTAAGGCTTGAGGAGCACGGCTTTATAACTTTTTACCACTCTAAGGTCTGGTATCCATCCATCTGACATTATATATTTATTTATCCTAAGCTTAAAAGTTGAGCATGAGAGATAATCCTTTTCATTTGCTCTGATATTTTAGGTACTCGATACCAAATATCACTGCCAAACTATAAATGCAGGTGGAAGATTAAGTTGGATAGACCCCTAGATGTATTTGAATTTAAAGGTGAAAGGACACATCAGATGTACTGTAGCAGCTACACACACACACATACACACACACACACACACACACACACACACACCCCACTATAAGTGCTACTGAATTATTGCCAATTGGAATAGAAGCAAGTTTCAGATGATATGAGTGGTTAGTTGTCCTAAAGTAGAGACTTATGATAATGTAAGGGAATAGATAAAATACTTAAAAACGAAACATGATAGTAATCCATTTAGTTGATATATCATTGAAGGAAAAAAAAGAGACATACAGTGGTTTCCAAATCTTATTCCAGAAGACAGCTTTACTTTTAACTGTTTCATATATTGGGGTTCTATTTATTTGGGGGAAAAGGTTCCTCTGATAAAATAAAGACATTTTAAAATCAATGAGACACTTAAACACTCTGAAATGGAAATGCAGTTATTCAACCTTACCGCTTCGTTCCACTCCAAACTCCTTGCCACTGAGAATGTGATGCAGGAGGTTCTTCATGGCTGAAGGACTGAGATTCATCAGACCATCTGTTGCTTCTTCAGCTAGTCAGCAGAAATGTTAGGACAGAGGGATTTCTAAATGGTCTGCCATATTTGCCCTATTTTTTCTCTATTTCTGTTCGCATTTAAAATTTCTGAGTCACTTGATTGGAAGAACAAAATTACAAAATAAATTTCTAGCACCATACTGCCTAGGTATTATACTGCAATAGATTCTTAATAATATAAGGACTGACTATCCAGTTTATTGATTAACCAGGTCCTTGATTTCTTCTTTACTCCCCTTCCACGTCATTAGGGTACTCAGTAGAATCTTTATTTGAAGGTGGGAAGAATGAAAGGAGAACAATGGAACTGGAAGCCAGTCAGAGAAAGGCAATGAATATATATATGCAGATGAACTAAAATAATCAAAACTTCTCAGTTTGGACATACAGAGACTTAAAAGAGAACAGATATGAATTCAAGAAATTATGAAGAATATTGAGAAGATAACTTGAACTTGTTCATCAACATCAGACACTGAAGAGTTTACTACACGTAGGTCATGATTTTAAGCAATGTTAGTACAAACAGGTATGACATGGTACTTGACCTTGAGGGGCTGATCAACTATTTGGGAGAGACTGGACATGTAAACAAGATAAACAACAATAAAACATGGCTATACTAAGTGCTAAATGAGAGGTACAGACAATAAATGCTTTGGAAATCAGAGGAGACATCAATCTTCAAGGATGGGGATTGATAAAATTAATGGGAAGTATTGTTGAAATAGGAAGTAGAGGCCAGACTGTTGAGGGTCTTGAATTTCAGACCCAGGGATCTTGACTTTATCCTATAAGAAATAAAGAGCCATCGTTTTGATGAATCCACAGAAAAAAAAAACAAGATCCATAACAGGCAATTAAGGAAAAGTGAAGAATGTTTGGGGGTTTATCCCTCTTTGAGGTTTATTATTGAATAATCAGACCCTCATAAAACATCCCTTGATACCATAGATAGAGAATATATATATATATATATTCTATAATCTATAACATTGTGCTGAACTGGAAATCATTTGGAATCAGGAAGACTTGGGCTCAAATTCTACTATTTATTAGCTATGTAACTTTGGGCAAGTTATAAAACCTCTCTAAGTTTCAGTTTCCTTATCGGTAAAAATACCTTCGGGTATCGGGACAAAAATACCTTCTCCACAGAGTTGTTATAAGTATTAAATAAGATAACGTATGTAAATATAAAGCAAAAAGCACAGTGTCTGGCATATGGTAGGTATAAAATAATCATTAGCTTTCTCCTTTTAAGGGTTATTTAAATATAAATTATTTCATGTAATTTAGGTGAGACTCAAACCAATAAATTTAGCTACTTGTTAACAGCTCAATTTAAAGCCTTTTGGGGAAATTTAACTGGAACAATGGCTAAAATTGAGTTTTGCAACTGTGATTTTATCTTTGTATGCAATCTCTATCTGTATAATTTTGCCATTCTTGTTGAAATCAAACAATACCAACGGAAAAAATAGTCATGGCACGGGGGTCCCTTCCCCCGCAACACATACTTTATATAATTCTCCGCTACAGCTTCCACAGGCCCCAGCTATTCTTCTAACTAAAACTGTTATCTTGCCAAATATACCTATAGTTAATTTCAAAGAGTTCTGTCAGATAAATATTAATAGAAATATTGTCAGGCCGGCCCAGCGGCTTAGCGGTTAAGTGCGCACGCTCCACTACCGGCGGCTGGGGTTTGGATCCCGGGCGTGCACCGATGCACCGCTTCTCCAGCCATGCTGAGGCCACGTCCCACATACAGCAACTAGAAGGATGTGCAGCTATGACATACAACTATCTACTGGGGCTTTGGGGAAGGAAAAAAAAGGAGGAGGATTGGCAATAGATGTTAGCTCAGAGCTGGTCTTCCTCAGCAAAAAGAGGAGGATTAGCATGGATGTTAGCTCAGGGCTGATCTCCCTCACAAAAAAAAAAAAAATAGAAATATTGTCTTCCTTTCCTTGATCCTGATGTTGACGAGACAGAATACTGACACTATAATTAAACTGACATGGTGACTCAATCTGGTGTCCAGAAGCTGCACTGCCTGAATCAGAATCAAACCCAGTCTGTCACACTCAAGTTCAATGCATGCTCTGGATCACTCTAGGAGTTAGAAGGAATGTAATTTGGAGTACAGAGCCCCCAAGAGGTGGAATTTTGAAGCTGCACAACTAATATATAATGTGTCATAATATCAGTCCTTTGACTTGTATAAATAGAGATTGACTAACATGGGAACAAGACTGTTATATGCAGCTTCTAAGCTACTGATAAAAATGTTTTAGCTTTCTTTCCTTTCTAATTCAAAACTCAATAGACCTATATTCAAAGTGAATTCTGCCTAAAATAGTTACTAAGTTGAATACCTGAGCATCGAAGGGAGTGGGCCAGTTCTGTCGCCATAACTTGTATGATGAGACCAATTCGAAGTCGAAACATTTCAGCAAAGAGGCCAGGCTGAGTTCGCATATACATGGCTAGATATACCATTATTTCCTGTGCATGGAATGGTTATAGAAAAAAATTATGGCCTAGGTCTCACAAGGCCTATTTTGTGGTCTTCAGAAATTGCCAGATCAATTGAAAACAAACTTTAACATATCAATCACCAGATTAGGCTTTATAATTCTGCTCACCTGTGTAAGGATTGAAATGCTCATGTCCCCCTCACTGGCTTCATCTATCAGCTGAGTTAGTACTTCATAAGGCAGAGGTCTGAGGAAGAAGACAGTGAAGAAAGACAAAATTCTGCAACTACTTAAACCTAAACATATTGACAAACTAAAAAAGGTCCTCCCAAGTCCAAGTCACTGCCTCAGAATCTCATCATACTGGTAGCATTCTGGTTCTTTCAGTCTTCAAAGTTTCAGCTTCCCCAAACCACTCTGGTCCATATCAACTCAGGAGAGCTCTGCTCTCTCCTCTCTAAACCTGGATTGCCCTTCTCCTTCAAAATTTTATTTTAAACTCACCCCATGATGTTCTTCCAGACTAGTCTTTCATGGTTAATTCTTAATATTTGACAAGTAACTATTATGGCTAGAAAGTAATAAACTAAATTTAAGCTGTGCCTTTTGGAAGCCATTTTATTACTTTACAATCACACGTTATTTATTGCTTTTCTTGTTTCATCAGTTGACACACACACACACACACACACACACACACACATACACACACACAAACACAGGTATGCACACCTCCTCCCACACTTCTGACTGTCCTGTTGATACTAAGCACTCTGGGGGCATGTGGTATGGACCATGCCATTTTCTTCTTTTGGATTGCCCACAGTAGTCACAAAATTGATCTGATTTGTTATGAAAGGTCATGTTAGCCAGGAGCAAGGTATTATGGGTTGAACTGTGTCCCCTCAAAGTTTATATGTCAAAATCCTAACCTCTAGCACCTCAGAGTGTGACTTTATTTGAAGAAGATGGGGTGTTTACAGAGGTAATTAAGTTAAAGTGATATCAGGTGGGCCCTAATCCAACCTGACTGGTGTCCTTATATAAATGGGAAATTTGGATACAGAGACACACACAGAGGGCAGAAATGTGAAGAGATACAGGGAGAAAACAGCTATCTACAAGCCATGGAGAAAGGCCTGCAACAAAGTCCAGAGTACAGCTGATTTTTTTGTGGGTGCTATTTCCAGTTCCCCAATTTGTTTTGTTTGTTTTTGAACGAGAGGTTTGGGAAAGCCAAAAAGTAAAAAAAAAAAACAACCCAAAATAAAACCCCAAGAAAGCAAAATATATTTGAATACTACTCCCTGTGAGTTTTCTCTTTCATTTACCCCTGCCTTGTCCTTATCAACATTCTCACACTGAGTATCTATGACAGAAGCTCACACACATAGGTCATTATCATTCATTGACAGATTAGGGCAAGAGAACTGCAGTCAGTCCATATTGCTCCTTAAAGACTCAGAGAAACTTGATTAAATCCAACCAAAAACTGTACTCACGCAGAGATGGTCTTCTCTCGAGGTTCTGGAGGGAGCCCCACTGTCAAATGTTTCTGGTGGGAGAGAAGGTCTGTGCAGGCCTAAGAACAGATAGCATAACAGCATTATCCTTCCCATAACACCTCAGATTTCCACGAAAATTTCTCTTCTCAGCCTAGAAACCTTTGCTCCTCCGTTAACTTAATGATAAACTCTTTCTCAGGAAATACCATGAAGCTCAGAAAAGAGGGATTTATAGGAAGGAATAATGAGGTATTTTTATCTCCTAAGAGGTAGGACTTTTTAGCCTAGTGTAAATTCATTCTTAAGATTTAGAATTCTTATAGTTTATAACACCTCTATAAGTCTACAGTTTATATGCTTCAGTACTGTATATTTGATATTCACAAACAAAAGGCTAATTGAATATCAGAAACTTTATGTGGGAAAGACAACATCTCAAATAATTAGAGGCTGTGGTTGCCTCAAAAAATAATTATGTAAACCAATTTTTAAAACACATCTCCATTTAGATTTGGTATAAATTCAAGAAGAATTTACAGTACCTCATCGAGTGCTTCCACCTTCTTCCTTAAGATTCCAGAGATGTATCGGATCAGGCCCCAGTGACGAATTTCTCCAACTTTGCCATATAGTTCAGTAAGCAGCTCTCTGACTGTCGCACTCCCTTCATGATACAATCCAGTGTCCCAGTCAGGTCCTCTGGAATGTTAAAGACAGGCCTACATTAATTTTAAGTAAAGCCACTGACAACAATCTTTTGTTTCAGTGTTATAATGGATATGCCTGTTTTTGATAGGTCTTTCTCATTAGGAAATGAATGTTATTTACTAAGAACCCTTGTAAAAATATGAATAATAGCCCTGAAAGCCAAACACCTAGACAAGAATAAGTCTTAGTTTCAGGTGTGTTTTGACAAAATGCATTCTTTTACCCTCTTCATGGGCTTCAATATAGCTGAAAATAAAGTCAAAGATTTAATATAACTATTGAAAGTTCTGCAAGTATGCTACACTTAGGGAACTAATGAAGAAATAAGAAGGATGTGTGCTTATTTTTAAAGGGACACATATACATTATTGCTGTAAAAATTACTACAACACAAGTCAACCGTGAAGTACTATAAAAGATATATAAAGTACTATGAAATTGATAATTTAATATATGATAAAGGTAGATTATTTATTAAATGATGTTAGGACAATTAAGTAGCCATCTGAAAAAAAAGTTGGATCTATGCCTCACACTGTACACCAAAATTGCCATTGTATCAAAGATTTAAATGTAAAGGTACTAGAAAAAATATGGGAGAACTATTTTATAACTTTGGAGGCAAGAGGACCTTTTAACTATGAACTATATATTAGAAGCGATAAAAGAAAAGATTAATACATTTATATACATAAAAACAATAAAATTCGTATTGCAAAAACCACTGTAAGCAAAGTCATAGGACAAATTACAAAATGAGAAAAATACTTGCAATTCATAAGCCAATGTCCCTAATATATAAACAATTCTAACAGATAAGAAAATAAAAAACAACAAAAGAAAACGTGGCAATATAAATACCGATGGATTTTAAACATAGGAAAAGGCGTTCGATTTCACTCATAATAAGAAAAATTAAAATTAACACTACACCAAGATAACATTTTTTAATCTATCGTGTAGTCAAAAATCCTCAAATTTTATAACACTGCATTGGTGAGGCTTTGGGAAAATAGGCACTCTCAATATGTTGCTGGTGGGAGTGAAAATTGGGACAATCCCTCTGGAGGGCTATTTGGAAATATATATTAATATTAAAAATGCCTATATTCTTTGATCTAGCAATTCCACTTCTGGTATATCTGTAGAATAAATTCCACACACAAGAAATGATATATGTTATCAGGTACAGCATTGTTTGTAATAGCGTATGTCTGGAAATAATCCAAATGTCCATCAATAGGAGACTGGTTAAACAAATTATGGTATATTCAAACAATGGAATGCTATCCAACTATTAAGAAAATATGATGTATATCTAGATTGTAGCAGAATGTATGTTTCAAAATTGCTAAAACAATGTTCCATCTAACTCGCTCTCCTTACAATGTGAGTTCCACAGTTTTCCCATCAAGAGGCAGGGTCTGTGTCCTCTCCCCTTCAACCCAGGCATGCTTGTGACTAAGGTGAAAGTGATGCTGTATGATTTCTGAGGCTAGGTCATAAAAAGCAATGCAGCTTCCACTTGGTCTTTCTTGGGACACATACTCTTGGAAACTAGACATCATGCTATGAGGAAGTGGAGCGTCTGTAGATGTTCTAGGTGACAGCCCCAGCTGAGGTTCCAGCCAATAGCCAGTATCAACCCCCAGAAGTATGAGTGGACAAGCCTCATGATGTCTTCAGCCCCAGACACTGTCAGACCACAACTGAATGAGACCCCAAGTGAGAACCGCCTAGCTGAGCCCAGGCAAGCCCCAGAACTGTGACAGATAATTTAAACACTTTTTGTTTTTCTTATTTTAAACCACTGAGTTTTGGGGTGATTTGTTATGCACTAATAGATAACTGGAAATCATATGCAATGATCTTCAAGATATATAGTTTTAATGAAAAAAAGCAAGGTACAGAGCAGTTGTATATACTATGCTACCATTTGGGTAAACAGGTGTAAAAGTATACACATATACATCTGTATTTACCTACATATGCATAAAATGTCCCTGGATGGACACACAAAAAACCAATAGCATTGATTGCCCGTGAGGAGGAGAACCAGGTATCTGGGGAATAAAAGTGGGAAAAAAACTTTTTACCCTTTCACTGTATCCTTTTGTACTTTAAAAAGTTTGAATCATGATAATGTATTATCCATTTAATATATTAAATTATATTAAATGTATATTATACGTATTTAATACAATAAATATATTAAATATATTTTTTAAAAAATGAAATAAAAAGTGCTATAGGAAGAGTTACCATGGATTAAAAAACCAGTGAATGAAAGTTTGAAGAGTAACAGGATATTTACAGTCTCAAAGTACATCTCCACAAGATACTTTTTAATTACAAAGTGTAACATAGGAACTTTATAGTGGAGGAACATGGAAGATACTACCTTAACCAAGTGATTAAAGTTACCAGCAATAGGACTCATCAACACTATGTGCCTCCTGATATGACACACTGAGAAGAACTCAGCATCACTTCAGCAGTATTCCTGCCCCAAATGCAGAACCTGAATTTAATTATGAGGAAGCATCAGATAAACGAAAATTTAGGGACATTCTGCAAAATAACTGGTCTGTACTCTTCAAAAGCATCAATAACACGAAAAATAAAGGCTCAGGAACTGTTCTAGATTAAAGGAGACTAGGGACGCATGAGAACTGAATGAAATGCATAATTTAGATTTTCCTTTGCTATAAATACATTATTGGGACAACCGACAAATCTCAATAAGGTCTGTAGATTAGAAAAAAGTATTGTCTTAACATTAGTGTTCGGATTGTGGCAATTTTGCTGTGCTTATGTAAAAGAATTTCTAGACTTTAGGAAATACACACTGAAGTATTTAGGGATAGAAGGGGATCATGTCTATCACTTACTCTCAAATGGTTCAGAAAAATATATGTGTGTGATGATGATGATGATGTGAGAGACAGAGAGAGAGAGAGATTAAAGCCCAGTGTAAACATCTGAGGGATTTGGGTGAAGGATATCCAGAATTTTTTTTTCTACTATCCTTATAACTTTTCTCTAAGTTTGAAACAGTCAAAATAAAAATAAATAAATATATAATATGAAAAGAAGTGCTATAAGATCTCACAATCAGGGAAGAGCCTTTTTATTCCTAGAGATCAGAGAAAAGTTCATGGAGGTGACAAATGAAGTAGGCCTTGATGGATAGCTAGAATTCCAGTGAGGAGAGATGCAGTGTGGTAAAGGAGAGTAGTCCAGAAAGAGGAAAAAATATGAGCCAAGGTATTAAAGTTGTCATGTATAGGCTGTGTTTTGGATATGATAAATGGTAGGCTGTTTTGGTGGCAGTATTCACATTGCGAGGGAGGAGCAATGGTAGATAAATGTTGAAAGTCACATCATAGAGGATATAGATTTGGCCACTGATTCCCAATGGTAGTGGAGATGTTGTAGGGAAAGGCAGGGGATGAGACTGAAGATGATGACACAACTTCAAGTCTGGGTGACTGAAAAAATGATGATACCATGAACAGGGTCAGGAAGTAGTAGGTTTCTGATAAAGACAGTGAATTTGATTTTAGATATGTTGAGTAAGAAGACATACATAAAAATAAATTCCAAATAGATTAAAGACCTAAATATTTTTAAAAAAATATTAAGGGTATTTAAAATATTTTTAAATTCTGGGAGGGGAGAAGGTTCTCCCATACATGACAAGAAACACAGAAGCCAAAAAAGAAAAGATCAATAGATTTGACTATATAAAATATAAACTTTTGCATAAAGAAAGGTATATAAACAAAGTCAAAAAGCAAATTCTTTCGACAAAATACCTGCAACAAACAAACAAAATAGTAATATCTAATATCAATAAGAAAAATATAAATAACCCAATAGAGAACAAAGGGTATAAACAGACAATTTACAGAAAGAATACTTTGTCAATAGATATAGGAAACCTCACCTCTCAATTTCTACTTTTAAATCCATGAGGGATATTGGGCAGAATTCCAAGTGTGTTAAAACCCATGCAGCAAATCATACACAATCTACTCAAGTGGTTTGATATTACCCGGAATACTAGTTTTAGGGAGACTGCAGGGTTCAATCAGACATTATGGTGAAGTTAGTACATATAGGATTAGATTAAGAAGACTCATGTCTTAGGAGAAGAGTTGGCAGTCAACCATGGGTCATCTGAATCGGTGGGAAAGTATGAGCTTTTCATGTACAACTCCTTTTGTTTGCCCATCTCAACTACCCTGCTGAATCTTCAGTTTTCATTCAAACTATAGTCATTCTGTCCTTATCCCTTATCTCTTTTCACCTTCTCTGTCTTTTCATTACTCTGCATCTAGCCTGGCGTGTAAGTACTCAACAATACTTGTTGAATAAAGTGCCCTACCCTAAAAGAAAAAAGAAAGAAACAAAAGTATCAAAATAATAAGACCCATGTGTTTTTTTTTTTGGCAGTAGCACATAACAACCTTTACCGGGTGGCACTTGGACAGGGTTGTATGAGAGGGGAAGTCCCTCACAGCATGAGACCATCCAGAGGTTTATATAAGGTACAGTTCTACCATCCAGAAGGGGAGGAGGGCAAGGGAATTCCCAGGGAACTAGGGAGGAGGGGGTTAAATGTCTAGGTGATGTCCCTCAGTCGCACTGTGGGGAGTCTCTAGGTTAGAGAGCTCTGAATGGCAGCAGTGGTTTGGGTTATTAATGGCTCATGGCTTATCTCCTCCTAGCAGATGCAGAGTGGGTTTCAAGGCATATGCAAAGCAGGCTGGCCCTAAATGGCTAAAAATATGTTTGGGCAATTTTTAATACAATTGGATGTGTAAAAATTTGAGTTTGGTGCCGGTGGGCTTTTCAGCTTTTGTTTTCACTTACTCATTAAAAATCATAATCTGATGGAAACAGCATGGGCTTTGGAGTCAGGGAGACCAAGGGACTTCATTACTACCTAGAGGGAATGAAAGTCCCAGACCTTTACTTGGCCTTCTCTAACACTACCTTGGCAGTGGGGAAGGTGGAGCAGTGTCTGCCCAGTTACAGCTGGGTGAGAGTGGAAGTCTGGGCTTCCCACTCAGCCTTTGTTGACAGGGGTGGGGCCACAGATTTTTCTGTGGTGGAGTGGTTATTGTCTAAAAGTTGTCTGTCTTGCTAGGCTGCCCTTTTCCTAGTCCTTTGTCTAGAAAGAACAGGTTTTTCTTAGTGCTTTTGTTGTCTGTGCCCATTGGTGTTTTCAGGTTGCTGGCTTCTCCAGCTCCTAATGCAGGCAACAAAGAAAACCTGGGGACCTCATCACACTGTCATTTCTCAGATCTTGAGGTCCTTAGCCAGTCTGCCTTCCTTTCTCCATCTTTCAACATCTTGTTATGTTTGTTTTATAAATAACATCCTCCTGTACTTAACAGGAGGAAAGACAGAAATGCATCTATTCTATCTTGTCTGGAACCAGAAGCCCCATTGTGATTATGTTTAAGAGATTCCTTGATTTTTAGAAATAATAGTGAAATATTTAGCAATAAAATGATAAAACATCTGGTATCTTCTTCAAAATAATTCAGGGGGAAGAGAGAGTGAGAACATAGACGTGACAAGATTAACCATGTGTTTATAATTTTGCAGGCTGGGTGACGGGTCCAAATGTGTTCATTATACTATTCTCTCTACTTTTATATAAATTTGAACATTTCTATTCTAAAAAGTAAAAAAGAAAAGTTACTCTTCCTCCTCTGTGGAGGAGGGGCTTGAGGAGAACAAGAAAGAAATAGGAAGACTTGTTAGGACGCTCTAGCAGTAGTCTTGGTGAGAGACAAAGGCCTAAATGAAGGCATCAATACTAGAGATACAGAATATAAAAACTGAGAGAGAAAACTGCAGACTTGGTGATTAACTGGATATGGGGAGAAGCTTGATTACCTATTTTAAGGTAGGTGTTGGTTCCAACAATGGAGATGGAGAATTTCATACAGTCTGACTTCATTTTTGATGTCTGAATGCTGACCGCTTTCAAGTCCTACCACTCCCCTTTCCCTTGCAGCCTACATCTTGGCAAGGTGATAAGAAAGTCTGAGTGTTCCTTCCTTTGGTGCCAGTGAGAACACTCACCCCAGCCTCACCTCTTAATCATAATAAAATCCTAAATCCAGCCTCCTGCCTCTGCTTACTCAAGCTTCTTTTGGACAAACTTAGGAGCCTGTTCCTCTCTCTCCAGAAGGTCTCATTATGTGAGTAATAAACATCTAACACCTTTTGGTACATGTGTGGCATTATCAGTCTCAATGTCCAAATCAAATTTAGCGGGGGGGGGCAAGTCCATCCTGACTCTTCAGGGTAATGACAACATGAATAAATGAGGAAGAACGGGTTATTTTGTGGGGGGATGTGGGGGATAGGAGAGAGGAGTTCAATTTGGGCATACTGAGTTTGAGGTACTTAGATATATTATACCTAGCAGGGTGCCTCACACATAGCAAACGCTCAAAAATGCTAGTTTCTTTTTCCTGTAAGCCCCCATATTCTTACTTCTTTTGAATTAAGAATTTATTTAACTGTAGATTTTACCAAATAATGGATGGTAAAAATGACCATAATAATGATAATAACAGTTATCAGTTATTGGTCACCTACTATGTACCAAGCATTATATTAGAGACTTTGCAGATAATATATCTTGTTTAATCTTTTTTTTTTTGGTGAGGAAGATCAGCCCTGTGCTAACATCTGCCAATCCTCCTCTCTCTCTCTTTTTTTTTTTTTTGCCGAGGAAGACTGGCCCTGGGCTAACATCCATGCTCATCTTCCTCTACTTTATATGGGACACCACGACAGCATGGCTTGCCAAGCGGTGCGTTGGTGCGCCTGGGATCTGAACTGGCGAACCCTGGGCCTCTGCAGCTGAGCACACACACTTAACCACTTGCGCCACCGGGCCGGCCCCTCTTGTTTAATCTATGAGGTAGGTATAATCCAAATTTTATAAATGAGAACAATTGAGGCTTTGGAGTTACACAGTGGGTAGGTTGCAAAACTGTATTTAAATCCAGATCAGTGAGACTCCAAAGCTGGGCTATATTTACTATGTTATACTTTCTCTCTAAATGAACATTAAAGTAGATTGATAATATACGACACTTACTTCATAGTATACAGCATGTAGAGGATATCAGCTTGCTCCTGTAAGCTGGAGGTCTCCTTCAACTGTAAAACCAATGCTTTGAAATCCACCTCCCCAGACTGTTCTCTAGGAAGATGAATTTCTACACGAACAGAGGGAACCTTTAGTTTGAGAAAGGATGAAAAAAATTAAGTCCACAAGTGCTCAACTTAAATAATGCCCTAGAGTGTTGATCTTTTCACCTCTAGACCTTTTCCATAAGAAGTCCCTAAGTTTTGACAAAAAGTAAAGCAAAAATAATGAAACCTTCAAGATGTATGATACAGCAATCTAGTTTTCTTAAAGGCTGGCTAGAAAACCTTGCCCATTTTAAAAGTGAATTAAAAAGGACATATATCTTCACCAGGGTAGCATTTTGCCTCCCACCAGTTACTAGCAAAAACCATAATGGCTAGTTCTATTATTTTCCATAAGGTTGGTAGTTTTGCATAAGCTAACAGAAATACCTCATGTGCAAATTTACCTGGTCCTCTCGTGGGGGATGAGGTGAGTCAAGTAAGTTGAATGAAGGCCGGGAAGCCTGAAATATCTTTGTAGGAAGATACATGTGAACATCTGCAAGAGGGTGACATTTATGGGAAAGGTGAGATAGTTAGGAGACTAATAAAAATGCACAGTTGACCTCAACAATGAAGTTATATATGGGTCAGTTCTTTACAGAACAAGAATGAGAAATTTATCTTTTCTTGGTAATATCAAAGTGAAGAAATATGAATATCAGATAAAGAATTTTTGATCAATCAATAAACATATTTTGAATACATTGTCTAGAACTGTAGCATCAGCTAGACATGTAAGATATGAAATTCTACGAATGTAATCAATACCACAATGGTGCTATCACTGATACTTTGATAGAATACCACATATAACAGAAAGAATCCAGCTATATTTTATATTTTCTGGACTTTCCTAGGAGAATATCTGCCTGCTAGCAGTTGAATTTCCTTGAGAATAGATAAATGGATGATCATATCTAGGGAATCTAAAAATGTAGTGGCTAACCAACTTTGGGATATTCCTAAGATTTTTACTTACAGTTCATTGTTGAAATACTTACCATAACCTCTAAGAAGAGATTCTTTTGTCATTTTCACCATTTTACAGATACAGCAAGAGAGATACAGAGCTCAAATAACTGTTCAAGCAAGTAAGTAGCAGAGCCGGGAATTAAGCTCAAGTTTCCTGATTCACAATCTAGAAGTATAACTTAATAAAGTTGATCTCTTGACACAGGCCCTTTGTCAAGGAAGCATACTCAATGGGTGTGCTAAGCTTTTCCCTATTCTAAATGTTAAATGATTCCCCAATGTTCATGTTGAATATCTTTGGTTAGTAATTGTCAATAAAGTTTTAGACAGCAAGAGCATGCATCTCAGTCATTCTCATCATCTGTAAAATGTTAACATTTAGGTCTTCTAGGTGTGGCCAAGGAGCCCTTCTGTCCTTTCAAATGCAGCTACCATAGAGGCATTGAACACTCTTAGGAACCATGACTAATCCTGGCAATGTGTAGTAGAAGATATCCTCCACTCCAAATACAGCTGAAGGAGGGTGGTGGTCATGAGGAGGAGAATGACAAAGTTGTTGAAGAATGAGTACTGTAGTTGACAACACAGTTCTACATTGCTGGGACAACTGACTGTAAGTTATAGCTGGCCTAAGGGAACCAGGTGTAGTTTACTTAAGGGAGAATATCTCCCTCTCTGTTGCAAGGCTATCTTATAACAGTTTTCAATGCTTTCTCTTTAAACAAAATTACTTCCAAAGGAATAATTTTTCCAAGGAAAAAACTCTTTCCGCCATTTTAATACTTTGATGTTAAAACTGAATATGCTCCATATCTCCTGTTCTGCCTCTTCTCACTATGTAACTGGTTAAACCAGATTACATAGCACTATCTACAGCAAAACTATACCAAAGTCGTTAATTTTACAAATATTTGAGTGTCTAATATGTTCTAGGTGTTGTCCAAGATGCTGGGGATAAAGCAGCGAACACAACAAAGTTCCTGCTTACACTGTGATAAACGCCCCGCCCCCATCCTGGGCTTTGCATCATCCTGTGCCTGACTCAAGTGAGTCATGGCATTACTCACTCTGTACATGCAGCTCCTTGGCCTTGGTCACCAAGGACATTAAGTCGAAGGTTGTTTGCACAGCAGCTCGGAACCGATTTAGCCCTCCCTTCTGTGAGGTAGGGGCTAGTTTAGGATGGGGAGCAGTGTGCGCCAAAAGGTGATCTAAATAACGAGCAACTTCATCACCACAGTGAGCTGCAAGGTTAGTGAGGGGAGGGGGAAGAGAAAAAAATGAACATTTTAGTTACTTCACAATCTACCCCACCAAACAGAATGACTGGCTCCTGTGCCCACAACACAGCACCAGAAGTAGGTTGTTTTAGTTCATGGGGAAAAAAAGTTTGTGATCATTATACAATCTTATAGCTTTACCATTCAGAAACTATGGCCATTTACCAGGACCCACCTGTTCTTCAACTTTACTGAGACAATATTAGGGCCTCTGAAAGCAGCATGAGCTTATTATAGGACAGGTAGAGCAAGCATTTCATAATCTGTGTATATGCGTGTGATGGTAGTGGTGGTGGTAGCAGTGGTGGAGGAGGAGCAGAACAGGGCCCCTTGAGTCTCACTGGTATAAGGAGACTTTTGCGGGGAAGGGCAAAAATCTTCTGGTAACTGTTGAGCCTAACTGAAAACAGACAGATTCCACAAATGGCAGCTACAATTGCTAACAAAAAAACAATCTCCATGTGGCATTGGTGTCAAAAGGACTACTGGTCAAACACTGGTCTTTTTAGTCACCTCATTCATTTGCTCACCAAATAGTTATTGCCTACTATGTACCAGGTGGTGTACCAGGTGCTGAGGTTTAAGTGGTGAAGAAGACAGATATGGTCCCTATCCTCTTGGGCTCCTCCTCCCCCATATACCTTCTATGACATTATCTCTGTCTATAGATAATAGAAATAAAAAATATACATATACCCTGTGGATGCTTAACATTTCAGACTTGATGAATATTCAGAACATTTATAGTTGGAAAAGCAGAGTGTGTGGATCAATACCAAAGTCTGCCAGGTCAGTCATGCCTCATCTGGTTTTTGATCATCTTTGGTGATCTCTCCAGATGTCTTTCTGTGCTCTGATATGACTAACGGGAACTAGCAAAGCTGTAAGAATGGAACTCATACTCAGTGACATCCTAATGACAAATATTATAACCTTGAATACAATCTAGATACTTGAGTGGAGGATTATGAAGGATATGGAGAGAAGTGCTCTCCCCATGAAAGGGATGGCAAGCAATAAACATGTCCATTGTGAGACCACCCATGAGTAAACCCAGAGAGGAGAAAGTGACTCAGAATGCGTAATATCAAATTTAGTAATACATGTCATTAAAAAGATATAGAGAATGAGTGCTACAGAGGAAAATCACTACTATTCATGGAATAGCAAACAAACTCAATATATTATCATTCTTGTCTGGGTTTCCAAATATTTCAGCTTATGCCAAGACAAATATCATGACTTTGCTATTATTGGTAACAGGAAACAACCTTATATTTAATGTTCTTTTCCAACAAAGAAATGAACACTATTTTAGATCTCACAAAAACAAATACAGAATGAATTAAATGGTACTTAGGTGGGTAAATGCTGAGCCCAAACAAGAAAATAGTCCTTCTGATTGCTAATGTGTGTTGGTCTATTGTAGATAAGATTATGCTTGCTACCTCACTGAGGAAAGCTAATTTTTTTCTTTTCTCCAACACCCCACTCTTAAGATAAAGAAACTGGCTGCCTCAAGATATAGGCTAATAGTCAAATAGACAACGAAAGCAGGCAAACCACGTTTTAGATAGCTAGAAGAATAATTCACTCCTACTGGCCCTTCTCTCTTTCAGATTCAAACAATGTAATGCTTGCCCTGCTTATGTCAGTATTTTAACCCTTTAGGGTGTTTCTCAGCCATGTTTAATATATGCCCCCACGATGCTTTCTCACTATATCATCTTCATATTCCTAGCAGCCAACTAGATTTTTTTGTGCTTTTTTGGTCTAGTTTGTAATATGAAAGCAGTAGGCATACCGAATAGGCTTTTTCAAACTATGCAGACCTCCCCAGAGATTCTGATGTGCCCCTGTAATATTATATACAAAAAGCACTCTAATTGAATTTCATATTTTTATGATTTTTAATGTGAAAAAGCAGTACTGTATATGTATAGCTTTCCTACTATGTACTTGATTAAATATCTCTCACTCACCACTGCTTCCTCCCATTTTGAAATCACCAGCTATTTTATATGCCCAGGAGAGAAATCTTCCCTAACTTTAGTAAGGGATAGTCCAACTCCATATTCCACACTCACTACAGGGATATTAGACCAGAAACCAAAGGTAAGTAGAAAGATGAAAAGTGAAGCCAAACAAAAGTAGAAATCTAGGTGTATTAAATAGAAGTGAGAGTGCTGCCAGTGAGAAATATTAACGAGGATGCTCAACAATACTTTGTATTTTTGTCCAGCGAGTCCAGTGCCTTTATGAAGCCTCCTTACCATTACTGGTTGAACCATAGCCATCCATCCAGTCCCCAGATTCCAGCTCGTTATAGTTGTCATCGTAATCCTCACTGTACAGCTTACCCTCAGGTCCAGAGTCCATGAAGCTTAAATGTGTGCGGCAAGATGTTGTCAAAAACTGTGACAATTTACCTGTTTGAACCCTGACAGTTAAAGGGTAAACAGAAAACAGAAAATCAGAGGAAATCCTTTTTAACACAACACAATTTAGTGAAAAAAGGATACCTAGAATGTTTCATTGGGGGATTACTAATGTTTATACATTAGTATAAATTTTGTAAAAGTGAAATTTTACAGCACTCCTAGGCATAGTGTAGTGTAGGTTAGAGTACCATGTTAATAAAGACTACAATTATGGGTTCACAATCTACCAGCAGATCAGTTTTGCTCTCTTTCACTGCCATGTACTCTGCTAACTATGCCAAATATCCAGCAAAAATTTCAGTTGGCTACAAGAGAAGCTAGAACAGAATGAAGGTAAATCACCATGAATCCATCACACCACTTAAAAAAATAAAAAGACCATTTTGAAAATAAAAGATGGTATTTTAAAATTTTATGAATCATAGTAGATTGTAAGCCATATCCCATCCTACTTATAAAGCCAATTGCAAAACCCAAAAGGAAAGTCAGTAGTATTGATTTTCTAAAGAAGCAAGCTTGAACAGGCTCCCAATGGCCAGATCTGAGATAATTTGAACTTTGAAATAATGACAGAAATGGAGCATGACATATTGAATAAGATAAGAATCCATGAATCTATGCTGACACTAAAACTACAAAATAAAAGAGGGTCAGGGAAAGCTCTTTTTCTTTTATTTTTTTGCAGAAGGATTCTAACTAATAGATATATACAGAATGACAGAAATGCAGAATCATCATTTTACAATCCCATTAGTAATAACTGATTCATCAATGGAAGCTAAGACCATTTGGTCAAAGACTATTGGAGAAAGGATATGGAGAAACCTGGCAGATACCACTTTAACCAAACCGAGAGACATTCTGCAAAATAACTGACCTTCCTTCTTCAAAACTGTAAAGAAAACTGTCATGAAAGATTAACAAAAGGCTGGGGAATTGTTCTAGATTAAAAGACTTCAAAGAGATATACTAACTAAATGCCAATCTGTGATCTTTGATTGGATCCTGGAGTGGGGAAAAAAAAGCTATGGGAAAACATTATCGGGACAATTGGGTAATTTTGAATATGGATTCTATATTAGATAATAGTGTTGTATCAATATTAAATTTCCTGAGTATGATGATTATATTGTAGTTATGTATGAGAATGCTCTTGTTCTTAGAAGACAGAAACTGAAATATTTAGGGTTGGAGTCATGATGTCTCTGGCTAACTCGCACATAGTTCAGCAAAAAAAGTCTGTGTGTGTGTCTGTATGTGCACACATATGTATGTGTGAGAGAGGGAGGAAGGCAGAGAAGAAGAGGGGAAGGGAGGAAGGAGAGGAAGGGAGGGAGGGAAGGGGAGAGAGAGAGAATGTACAAGTGGGACAGATATTAACAACAGGTTGAATCCTGAGGAAGGGTATATGGTGTTCAATATGATTCTTACACATTTCCATAAGCTTGAAATTTTTCAAAATAAGAACTTAGGGAAAAAAAGAAAAGAAAATCAGCCAGAAGTGAATAGTCCAGTAACCTTTTTTTTTTGAAAGAATAAGTTTTCTGGTCCACTGAATTTATGAGGTCTAGGCAAAGAATAGGGTGGGTAAAAATTCTAACCCTTCTCTATAACATTAAATTCTTTGACTCAATCTATCAAATGAGAGCTCCTCTGAATAGAATGAGATTATATTGTTAAATATATAGAGAAAGGCATCACAAGTCTACCATTACTATACCTAGCTTCCAAATTTCATTTCATTTCACTAAAGAGTGTGTAGAGCTCACTTACCTTGCCCCACCAAAATAGCCATCTTGCATTTTTCGGAGTGCTGCCAGAATACTTGAATTCAAACTGGTTCCATCTTCATCTTGAAATGAAGAGAATTTTAAAACAATCTTTGTGGTTTTAACTTTGAAATAAGGGGAATCTTGCAATGATTTCAAACCAACATTCTGGTGGTGATGGTACAAATGAGACACTCCTCATTGACCACCCTGTATTTCAACAATTCATCTGAGAGCCAACAGTACTGTAGAATGGGCAAATGGTAACGGATGATGACCACCAAAGTTCCTCAAAGACAGTATCTTATTTATCATAAGTACTTAGCACAGTGCCCGACGGCAGAACACTTAGTGTTTACTAAATGCTGACAATAATAACAACAGCAACCATTTGTTGAATGTTACATGCCAAGCAATGTGCTAATCATTTTACATATTATCTCATCTAGTGAGCTTTGGTTTATGTGCATAGGCATAAAAAATACTTAGATAGCTAACAATTATCTGACTTTATGTGAAGGGGATTATACTACACATACTCTTTTGTGGTCCACATTTTCTAACTTATCCTTTGTAAAAGTTAAAAATGATTCCATAGCAGACATTTAGACTATTTTTGTATAATAAGCAACACTGTGATGAAGATCATTGTAGCTACATCTTTATATACTTATTCTATTATTTCCCTAGGATAGATTCTGACAAGTAGAACCGTTAGGACAAAGGGAACACTTACTAAAAATTTTATAGAGACTGCCAAATTGCCCACCAAAAAAGTTGTGCCAATTATATTTCCACCATCAGTATAGAAAGTGACTGTTGCCCCACACCTTTAACAATGGGGATTAATAATCTTTTGAATCTGTTTATCTGACACATTAAAAAAATACCTTGTTTTAATTTTATTACTAGTAAGATTGAGCATGTTTTCATGTATATACTGACCATTTGTATTTCTTTTATGAATTGCTTGCTCATGTCCTTTTCTCATGTTTCTATTAAGTAGTTTATCTTTTTTTCAGTTGACTTTCAAGGGCTCTTTATGTTTTGTGAATATTACCCTTTTCTCTATCATATGTATGACAAATACTTTATCTACTTTATTATTTGTCTCACAACCTCAACCACAGTTCATTTTTGTATAAAAGATTTATTTAAATTTTCATGTTTTTAAATTTGTCAATTTTCCCTTTTTGTGTCTTGCAAAGGACAGCTTTCTTTAGCCCAAGATCACAAAAACATTCTCCCATATTTCCTTCTAATACTTTTATAGGTTTATTATTTTTCTTTTGCTTAGCTTTTTAATCTATTCATAATTTAATTTTGCATAAAATATAAAGTAGTAGGCCTAAATTAATGATTTTCCCAAATGTATTTATTTACAT
The DNA here is from genome assembly GCF_020826845.1 of Diceros bicornis minor. NCBI lineage: Eukaryota > Metazoa > Chordata > Mammalia > Perissodactyla > Rhinocerotidae > Diceros > Diceros bicornis. The sequence goes on from NC_080781.1 coordinate 65,609,040, forward strand.
TCTTTTGGCTCTATTTGGATTGCTATCTTTATTATTATTTTAATTACAATGGATCTGTCTTTTCTCATTGTTTTTAGTTGTTAAAAAATCTGGTTATTCTTATACATTTTCTCTTCCATAAGAAATTTAGATTCAAGTTGTTTATAAAAATTTGTGTTTTTATTTTGATTTGGAATTGCACTGAATTTATAAATTTAATGAGAATGGACATCCTTTCAACATTAACTGTTTCCATCTAGCAACATGATATGTCTCTCTAGTAATTAAAATTTTCTTTTATGTTCTTCATCAGTTTTATAATTTTTCTCATATAGTTTTATGCATATTTCTTATTAAGCTTATTCTTATTTACTTTTCTAGAAAATTTGTCAATTTTATCTAAATTTAAAAAATTATGCTTGGTATTCTTTTATAATTTTTATTATAAAATTTCTCATTCCTCATTCCCTTTCTCATTCCTAATGTTGTTTTTATTATCTTTTTCCTCTTTGCTCTGAAGTCTACTTTACCAGATATTAATGTAGCCACTTCTGATTTTTTAAAATCAGTTTTACATGGTATACCTTTTTCCATTCTTTTCATTTCACTCTACCTATACTGTTATATATGAAGCGAATTTCATGGAGACAGCATATATGTGGGTCATTTTTTTTATCTACTCTGCCAATCTCAGTCTTTTAATTGGTATATTTAGGCTATTTACAGTTAATATAATTATTGATATGTTAGAGTTATGCCTGTCATTTTACTTATTGTTTTCTGTTTGTTCTTCTGCTCTTCATTTCTCTATTTCTTCCTCCTGCCTTCTAAAACATATACAAGAATTCCATTTTGATTTATCTATAGTGTTTTTGACTGTATCTCCTTGTATAGATTTCTTAATGATTACTCTAGGTATTACATTATACATACAAACATGCATTATATACACATCACTGTCTACTAGTGTCAACGTTTTGCCAGTTAAAGTAATGTGTAGAAACCTTACCTCCTTTTCAGTCCCTTACCTTCTCCCATTTATAATATAATTGCCTTAAAGATTTCCTCTACATACTTTGAGAACCACATCAGACAGTGCTATGATTTTTGCTTCAACTATCAAACATAATTTAGAAAACTGAAGTGGAGAAAGTCTATTATATTTAACCATATTCTTACTCTTTTCACTGTTCTTTTTTCTTTCTTGATGTTCCAACATTCCATCTTGTATTATTTCCTTTCCATTTAAAAAATTTCCTTTAAGCCATTCTTTTAGGGCAGATCTCCTGCAGCCAAATTCATTTAGCTTTCTTTCAGCTGAGAATGTCTTTTCCCCCTTTATCCTTGAAGTACATTTTTGCTGGATACAGAATTCTTAGTTTGTAATTCTTTTCTTTCTGCACTTGAAAAATGTTGTGCCACTTCCCTCTGTTCTCCAGGGTTTTTGATGAGAAATCTGCTGTCATTCTGATTGCCTTTCCCATATAGGCAAGGCATCATTTCTATCTTACTGCTTTTGAGATTTTTTCTTTTTCTTTAATTTTCAGGAGTTTGATTATTATGTGTTTTGGCATGGATTTCTTTGGGTTTATCTGGTTTGGGGCTTTCTCAGCTTTCTGAATCTGCAGGTTTATGCCTTTTGCCAATTTTTCAGCCATTATTAGTTGGAATACTTTTTCAGCCCCATACTCTTTTTCCTCTCCTTCTGGGACTCTTATAATATGAATGTTAGATCTTTTGTTATTAGTCCCACAGGTCCCTGAGACTCTGTTAATATTTCTTCAGTCTATTTTTACTCTTGTTCAGAATGGGTCATTTCTATAGTTCTATCTTCAAGTTCACTCTATCACCTCCATTCTGCAATTGAGCCTATCTAGTGAGTTTTTCATTTCAGTTATTGTAGTTTTCAGTTTTAAAGCTTTCATTTGGTTATTTGTATCTTCAATTTCTTTGCTGAGAATTTCTATTTCTTTGCTGAGACTTCCTACTTTCAAGTGTGGCTGTAATTGCTCATTAAAGTATTTTTATGATGACTGCCTTAAAATCTTTGTCATAATTCCAACATTTTGTCATCTTGATACTAGTGTCTGTTGATCAGCTTTTCTCTTGAAGTTGAGATTTTCCTGGACATTGGTATGAGTGATTTTCTAACGTATTCTGGAAATATGAGGTATTATTTTATGAGACTCTGGATCTTACTGAATCTTCTGATTCAGCAGATCTCCTCTGATACTGTGTGGCAGGAAAGGGAGCACTGCTTTGCTACTGCTAGGTGGATGTGGAAGGGGTTCCTCTACTGGTGGGCAAGGATGAAAGTCTAAGCTCCCCAATAACGCTGTTCAGACACTACTCCTAAGGAGGGGGAGGAGTGCCTCTTCACAGCTGTGTGAAGGTAGAAGTCTAGGGTCTCCACTCAGCCTCTGCTGATAGGGGTGGGAGCAGGGCTGCAGTTTTTTTCTGTGGTGTTTGGCTAGAGTAGAATAGTTACTGTTTAAAAGTTTTCTGTCTGGCTAGGCTGCCCCTTTCCTGTTCCTTTGGCTAGAGGGAGAAGGTTTTTCTTGGGCCTTTTTTTTTTATCTGTACCCGTTTGTGTTTCGGGGCTATAACAGCTTCTCCAGCACCCAGTCCGGGATCTACGAGGCAGAAGGAAAACCCAGGAAATTCACTGCTGTGTCATTTCTCAGGCGCAAAGTCCCTAGTCAGTCTCCCTTCTCTGTTCCAACTTTTAGAGACTTCTTATGCTCGTTTTATAGATAATGTCCAAAGTTTTTAGCTGTACTTAGCAAGATAAATAGGGAGAAGTGAGTCTACTCCATTTTGTCTGGAAATCAGAACTCTTTTCTTTTTTTCAAAGTAAAAGTATTTAAGAATACGAAAATTTCTAAATATAACTTTGGGCAAATCTCTTAGGTTTTGATAATCAGTAGTATCATTTTTCATTTTAAAACACTGTATATTTCAATTTGATTTCCTTGTTAATCTAAGAATTATTTGGAAAAAAATTTAATTCCTTTATGGTCAGATTTTATTTTTACTATTCTTTTTTTTTTTTTTTGTGAGGAAGATCAGCCCTGAGCTAACATCCATGCCAATTCCCCTCTTTTTGCTGAGGAAAACTGGCCCTGATCTAACATCTATTGCCAATCCTCCTCCTTTTTTTTCCCCCTTTTTCTCCCCAAAGCCCCGGTAGATAGCTGTATGTTATAGTTGCACATCCTGCTAGTTGCTGTGTGTGGGACGCCGCCTCAGCATGGCCTGACAAGCAGGGGTCAGTGCATGCCCAGGATCCGAACCCTGGCCACCAGTAGCAGAGCACGCACACTTAACCGCAAAGCCACGGGGCCGGCCCCTTTTACTATTCTTGTGATATTTAGTTTTATGTTATATGTCTGGCAATATTGTCTATATGATTTCTACTTTTTAAAAATAAACATTCTTTGGGGCTGGCCCAGTGGTGTAGTGGTTAAGTTTGCGTGCTCTGCTTTGGCAGCCGAGGGTCTGTGGGTTTGGATCTTGGGCATAGACGTACACACTGCTCATCAAGTCATGCTGTGGCGGTGTCCCACAAACAAAATAGAGGAAAACTGCCACAGATGTTAGCTCAGGGACAATCTTCCTTAAGCAAAAAATAGGAAGATTGGCAACAGATGTTAGATCAGGGCCAATCTTCCTCACCAAAAAAAATAAAAATAAAAATAAATAAATAAAAATAAACATTCTTTGCGTATTCTGTCTTTCTGGGTATAGTTTTATAGACACCCAGAAATACAAAAATTTGGTTTGTCAATCTTCTATATGTTTAATTATTTTTTATAATTGATCTGTGACATTCTGATAGAGGTATGTTATAGTTTCCCACTATGACTGTACAATGGTTTTATTATATTGTCAAGTTTTCCTAAATATCTGCTTTATACATTTCAATGATATTATTCAGTAGATAAAAGTTTATAAATGTTATATCATCTTGGTGGACTGTAACTCTCATCAATATAAAATACCCTTCTTGTCCCATTTACTGATTTGTACCTTGAATTCTATTTACTATTTTTGATATTAATATTGCCACCATTGCTTTCTTTTTGTTAGCAATTACACGATATATCTTTACACATTCCTTTATTTTTCATTTTTCCATATAATTTTATTTTAGGGATATCTTTTGTAAGTAGCATCTAGCTGGATTTTGCTCTTTTATGTATTCTTGGAATCTTTGTCTTTAATATAAGTATTAAACAAATTCACATTTTAATGTGATCACTAATATGTTCACTTTCATTTCACCAGCACAAAATTTTCTCTGACAAAAACACACAGCTCTTGGTAATGTAGGCTTTGGAGACTGACAGACTTGGTGTGAGGCCTAACTCTGTCTCTTACTAGCTTTGTGACTCTGGACAATGAGTCACCTTCCTCATCTATAAAATGGGGCTATTAATAGTACCTACCTGAATAGGGTTGTTGTAGAGATTTCAAAATAATGCATTGTGCTCAGTGCCTGGCACAGAGAAAGTATTCAATAAACATTGCAGTTATTATTGCTATTGTTCCTGCTGTTTTTGTTGTGTGACCATGTACCAAGTATCAAAACTTTGTAATTTAAATCTAGATCTTTAGTTTTATTCTTTTTCCCAAGGTATGGTTGGGTATCTCATCCCAACTATTAGGTATTTCAATTTTGAAATCTCTTTGTCACCATGAACTCAACATGTCCCTTTACAACTGGCATCTTCCTATACAATTTCACTGCTTCTATCAATGACAGCATTATTTACCTAGTCTCTAAATTTTTGCATTATCTTGATTCATATCTCATATCTAGTTAGCCAACACCTGACTTGCAGGTATTGTTTAAAATTACTCTTGTATCCTTCTTTCCCATTCTATTTTTACTACCACTAATCCAGTGTATCTTCTCATCACCTCATACCTGGATTAGTTTCCTTGATATCAGATTCTCCCCATTACAATGTATACTGTCACCAAATCAATATTCCCTAAACATCACTTTCACCATGTCACTCCCTGCTCAAAAACTTTTGATAGTTTAAGACTTCTGAGAAAATCTGTTTTAAATATCTCTACTTATTTTCAAGGTCTTCATAATCTGGCCCCACCTTACTTATCCAATTTTGTTGATAATTATGCTCCAACATGCAAGGCCCACTCTACTTTCTTCACTGTCTACTCACAAGTCAAGCGCATCCCTGCCTTCAGGCCTCACTCAGGGTATTTTTTGCCTCACCTAAAGTACTTTTCCTTTTTTCCTCCTCCCATATGAACACTACCCATCCCAAAAAGCCTGGATAAGTCCTACCTCGGTCAAGAAATTTTCTTTGACAACTTGATCACTTTCACTGTAAAATACTAATCTAATGGTTTAGTATTTCTTTATATACTGTCTTGAATTATTTTCTATTATTATTATTATTATTATTTTACAATTTTATTTATTTATTTATTTTCCCCCAAAGCCCCAGTAGATAGTTGTATGTCATAGCTGCACATCCTTCTAGTTGCTGTATGTCGGACACGGCCTCAGCACAGCCGGAGAAGCGATGTGTTGGTGCGCGCCCAGGATCTGAACCCAGGCCGCCAGCAGTGGAGCGCGTGCACTTAACCGCTAAGCCACAGGGCCAGCCCATATTTTCTATTATTTTTGTGTATTAGCTTTGCCTCTCCAATTAGACTTTAGACTCTCTGAAGGTAATTCCAGGAATACAGTAGTTATTAAATGGGTACTTGTTAATTGTCTTAAATGAAGAATAAAGACAAAAGGAAGAAAGACTATCCTACTTCCTCAACTCCTGTGCTTTTGAAGCACTTTAGAGATGTGACCAAAATCCCTAACCATCTGTCTAGACTTTGAATAAGTTATGACAAAGGATTCTTCTCTAATGAAAAGGAATTCTATGTACTTTGGCAGTACAAACAGGCTTTTGGAAGCAACAGCAGAGACACAGAAAGGAAGCAGTGCTTCAGTATTGGCTCTACTCCTCCAGGAACTAAGACAACAATAAAGCCTTTCACCCAGTTTCAAGTAAGCAATTTCAGGAAGTCCAGCCAATAAAGGAAAGATAAACTGAAAGCCTTTTCACTTTCGCCTGCTAGATTTTACTGCTTCAGTTAGACAAGCCTTGGAAGGAGAAGTCTGGGAACTAATCTATAAAATCTTGATGCTCCACTGGAGTAAGACAGATGCAGAATGTAGTATTACTGTCTTTAAATGAATTGTATTAATAACGTTTCTGCAAGTTGACCTAGAAACCAATTATCTGAAGTAGGCCCCCACCAAGTTATTCTATTACATTTTGGAATTATAGCTCTCAACCCACCTGAAATATTCTTGTGTATTGGTTTATTTGTTACGTATTTATTCTAAAACATAAGCTCCAGAAGAGTAGAAACCTCATCTGCCTTATGCATCCCATGTATCCCCAGTGCTTAGAAAAGTGCCTGGCACAAAAATAGGAGCTAATAATAACTGCTGAAAGAATAAATGGTCAGAAGTAGCTCTCCAGTGACTCTAAGATTTTGAAGGGCTAACCACATGACTTATTCCAAAAATACATTCATTCCTTGCCTCATGCAACCTTACCAAGCATGGTGTGTGAGATGGGGAAGGTGATAGTGGGCTGGCCTGTCATCCTCCAGCGGCTACAGAGGTAGGAGAGGTCTGTTCTAAGCATTTCCACTATCATCTTGTTGTCTAGAGCCAGGTAGAACTGTTGCTGGTCTATAAACTGAGAAAAAGAAAGATAACAGCTCAGAATAATTTACTCTCACAACCATCAAATAATATTTTAAAGTATTCACATATTCACAAGGGTATATAAGATGTCATAGAGACAACAATACCCCCAAATTTAATGCCTAATTCTTCCCAAAGTATCTGGTGGTCCATTGGTACATATAATTTTTGACATTTTTCTGTGTGCTATAGTTTACAAAGTGTTTTCTACTACATAATTTTATTTAATTCAATAACAACTCAGTGAGGGCTTTTCTTTTTTTAATAAGACAAATAATGCCAAGAGACATTAAGTGGATTAGAAAAGTCATATGGCTAGTGAATGACAAAGTCAGAAAAAGAATCTATGGTCCATTACTCTTTCGTCTATACCTTAGCTGCACGATTTCAGATATAAGATGACAAATGGGAAGCTTAAGTTTTCTTTCCATAAAATAGTTTCTCCTCCCATACACACATATAATTGGGCTTGCTATTGTAAGGTGGCTAAAAAACATCGGGCTAACAATGTATATAATCATGGCTAAAACAGTACTGACGTTTTTGTTTAGAAGAGGACATCAAAGATTTCCAGGTATGTAAAAAGGGCCCCTCCCCAAGACAAGGAGAACACGTAATTCAGTAGATGAACTTAAAAAACTATATTTTGTTTATAAAGGAGAAATACAGTCTTTATTTTTAACTTTTAAAAGTAAAGAGTACTTTTTTAAGTACTCCAACATTTGTAAAATCCCTATTACTGTTTCTGCAACACCCAGGACTACTCTTGGTAGCCACAATCACTTGGCATAGCTCTGTGCTGCAAGTTCAATTCAGTCCAACTTAACAAATATTTACTGAGCAACTTAATATGTGCAAGGCCTCACGGAACTCTGATACTTGTCCCAACTCCAGTAAATGCTTTATTTCTGTAGTATTTCTCTTTTATTTCCATTCATCTCTATGCACGTTAAAGCTCATTCCACCCACCTGTGGAGTGAAGGTAAAGATAGTTTTCCGAATGTCATACAGTTTTGAAGTTCCAAGGACTCCCATGTGTCTGTAGGGTCGTCCACTGAGTTTCATTCTACTGTTGCATCCTGAGATAGAATTGAGAGATGGTCAAGATATTTTTGGTGCACAAATTCAATCAGCAAACATTTTATTATATTAGTTTACACTTATTGATTGAACAAACTAAGTTTTGTGTCTCAAAGTTCATGTCCATGTCATGTACAGGGCCATACTAAGCATTATGGGGCTTTCCAAGAGAAAGAACAGGCAATTATCAGTCCTTCAAGAAACTTTATGCTCTTATAAAGAAGCCACATTATCTACATAGGAAAGAAAAGAATGTACATAAAAATTAACAGTTCTATGAATGATAGAATTCTATTACCAATGCACATACACTGAATTTCCTTAAAGCTCAATAAAAGTGCAAAAGCTATACTGATTATCAAACTTAATTTAAACTATGCATCAACAAAGCTGAACAAAAATCTCAACAGCTTAAAGATGGCCTACTAAACTGAAAAACTGAAATAAAAGTGTATCTTGATCTCCTTCAATAGCATAACACTGACACATTTTATTCAATGGGACAACACATTTTATCCAAATAAGTCAAAATATTTTGATATTCTTGTATCTGATAGAAAATTTTGTGGAACTTTATACACAGAGTAAAATTCACTTGGCAGAAGAACATTTTTAAAAACTTGAAAAAGGGGGAAGACAAACTATCAGACAGCTACAAAAGTAAGGCATAATTTTAATGAAAATGTAAATAATTCTACTTACATTCTATATACATCATGTGTCTAAATATCATGTATGTGTATAGATGTATGTATACACATGTGTGCACATTCACACACACACATCCACCTTATTTCCTTGAGTACAAGATGTCTTCTTTTTACAGTTTAGCATTCTGAAATTGGAATCGATCTGATAATTGATGTCTATGTTAAATGCAGTTGAATTTCTTTTTGTCTTTCAAAAGGCAATTATTACATCAATACTTCTTACAATGAGGAAATAATTCATTTATCCACACACATATTTTTCCTTTTATAACATAGGATAACACTATACACATTGTTCTCAAACTCTTTTTTTCCCCAAGATATATATTGAATATCCTTTCATGTCAGTAGTGACAGAAATAGTACTACTGTTTATTTCTTTTGGCTGGAACACATTTTCCTTGGGGATTTTATTTTTGCCCCTGCCTCACCCTAAGTGTGACACGTATCGAGTATGCCACATTTTTAGTGTTGCTTCACTCTTGGGGACAGAACCTGAGAGCTGTCAATGCCTTGATCATATTCCAGGGTCCACTCTGTAAAGCACACATTTTACCTGAGATCAATATCACAATATCACAGATTTATCCACTGCTCCTTCCATTTTGTTTCCTTTTTTACTATGGTAAAATATATATAATACAAAATTTACCATTTTAACCATTTTTAATTGTTCCGTAGCATTAAGCACATTCACAATGTTTACAACTACCACCACAACCCATCTCCAGAACTTTTCCATCTTCCCAAACTGAAACTGTACCCATTATACAACAACTCCCCATGCTCCCCTCCCCCTAGTCCCTGGCAATCACCATTCTTTTTCTCTATGAATTAGCTTACTCTAGGGACCTCGTATATGTGAAATCATATATGTGGAACCATTTGTGACTAGCTTATTCCACTCAGCATAATGTCTTCAAGGCTCATCTATTTTGTAGTATGTGTCAAAATTTTATTCTTTTTTAAGGCTGAGTAATATTCCATTGTATCTCTATACCACATTTTGTTTATCTTTTCACCCATCAATGGACACTAGGGTCTTTTTTCTGTAAAGTATAACATACACGAAGTTAAGTACATGAATTTTAAATGTAAAAACTGATGAATTTTTACATAGTAAACACACAACCCAAATCAAGATATAGAACATTACCAGCACTGCAGAAGCCTCTCTTGTGCCCCTTCCCAGTTATTAATGTCCTCTAGCTCCCAAAGTTAACCACCATTCAAACTTCAATCACCATAAATAAGTAGTTGTCCATTTTTTAGCTTTATATTAATAGAATCATACAATACGTACTTTTTTTTATATCTGGTTTCTTTCACACAACGTTATGTCTATGAGATTCATCCATATTGTACATAGAATTAGTTCACTCATTTTCATTGCTGTATAATATTCCAGCATATGAATGTATTATTATTTATCCATTCACTTGTTGATGAACATTTGAGTTTCCCCCTCCAGTTTTTGGTTATAAATAAAGCTCCTATGAACATTCTTGTTGTGTTGGGGGTCACAAAGATCACCTCCAGTCTGTGAATCGTGGGTGATTCCCCACGATTCACAGGACTTGGCATACAGCTGTACTAATGGCTAAGGTTTATTACCACAAAAGGATACAAAGCAAAATCAGCAAAGAATAATGGTACATGGTGTCAAGTCCAGAGGAAACCAAGCACAAGCTTCCAAGAGTCCTCTCCCAGTGGAGTAACAGAGCACATGCTTAATTCTTCCAATATCAAATCATGACAACACACGTGAAATGTTGTATACCAAGGAAGCGCATTAGAGACTCAGTGCCTAATGTTTTTATTAGGGACTGGTCACATAGGCACCCTCTGCCTGACATGTACCCAAACTCCAAACTCTCACAAAGAAAGCAGGTGTTCAGCATAAGCCATACTGTTTGCACAGTTTAGATACAGTAAACCACCCTTATCATTAAGAGAATGGCAGAACCCTCCCAAAATCCAAGTCCCCAGTTGCCAGCCAAGGGCCAACCTTGCAAGTAGGCCTTTCTAAGGACAGTATTCTCAGGCCTGCCATGTGAACTCTTTTCTGCACGGTCCATCCCCTTGGCTCTTGGCCAAGATGTCTTTGCCAGTAGGACCACATGCAGCAGAGTGAGACCAACGTGCAGTATTGTCCTCAGTTATACCCTCAGGGGTCTTAGATGCATCCATTACGATAAGCATGTATCTTAAAAAGCCAGGTGGCCTCCTCTTTAAGTTTCTGTATTAACTTTTTTTTACCTGGCTGGAGGCATCACTCTAGGTGCAGCACAAGCCTGGCCAGTAAATTGAAGCTGACCTGAATGCCTTTCAGGGCTGAAGTAGTGCCAGGATAGTCAGGGCTCACAGACAAGTACAATTCCAGAAGGCACACACAGTACCCTTGGACCAAAAGAGTTTACAATTATTAGGGCATCTCAAGCAGGACATACATTAATCAGGCAGTTTAGGTTAACAGGACCCCTAAAGTGGCCTCCCGCATGGGGACTCCTGCCTTAAAGTTTCCAGTCCAGTCCAAAAAATTCACTTCACTCCTTGGTTTCAATGGGAATATCTCCTGAAGGCAGCTGGATCCAAACATTTTTGTTTGTTCATGGCACCAGTTCATCTGCTTTGTGAGTGTGGGTGACATCTGGAGGTGCTCTGAGTGGAAGGTGCAGGAGCCGGGGCCAACCCCTGCTGTCTCATAGTCAGCTCTGTCAAATCTGACCTTAGGCTCAATAGTCAGAATTCAAAGCACTCTCAGCAGCAGGGAAGACAATATGTGCTTTTATTAGGGAGGAGGGGAAAGCTTCCAGGAGCAGTCCTAAAAATCAAAGATCATTAATGCCCTCTCCCTTCACCCAGGCATCCCCAGGTGTCAGGATTTTGTTTTTTCTCCACTGTTACAAAATCTGTGCGTCCCACTTAGCAATCATAGTACAATCATTCCCTCCTCTCATCCAGACCTTTTGTCTGGAAGAGTTATATGCAAGAAGTTTAAAAGTATTTTCATAGGCAAACATTTCTATACAACTTAACCACAAAGACATATCATGTCCCGTTATTGGTCAAGATGAAATCCTAAATTTTCAAATATTTTAAGAATGGGTTTTCATACCTCCCACCCTCTTCATCCTGATCATTTATTCAGTGAGAAACCTAGAAAAGATCACTCTGGGGCCCGGCCCGGTGGCGCAAGCGGTTAAGTGCGCACTCCGCTGCGGCGGCCCGGGGTTCGCCGGTTTGGATCCCAGGCGCACACTGACGCACCGCTTGGCAAGCCATGCTGTGGTGGTGTCCCATATAAAGTGGAGGAAGATGGACATGGATGTTAGCCCACGGCCAGTCTTCCTCAGCAAAAAGAGGAGGATTGGCAGATCTTAGCTCAGGGCCGATCTTCCTCACAAAAAAAAAAAAAAAACCAAGATCACTCCCTTTCTGAGGACAACTGCATTTAATAAGCAAATTACCTTACTAAGGTTTACATATCAGGAGAAAGGTGAGGTAAGTAGAGTCAGGCTATCAATCCATTGTAAACTGCAACTAATCTGGAAAGTCAAACATAACCATCAGCAGCAGTGACACAACCCCCAGAAGGGGTCAAGAGTTTGATCTATCAGGAGTGAGGAAGGAGTCACATTCCCTGTGATGTGCCCTCCCCCAATCTGCAGCTTTTGCAGAAATCACAAGTTAGGAATGCAAGTGACCCAAATGGTCCAGTCAGCACCCAGGATGGTTTCACAGTTTATAGCCCCACAAGAGGGATGAGCCGAATCTGCAAGGATCTGAGTCTGAGTTCATTTAAAGTTCATGTAGTTCATTTAGAGTTCATTTAGCCTGTGCTTGATTTCAGTTCAGCACATCTGGTGCTGAGGTGGGAACAGCCTATAGCAGACCATATCAGGTTTCAGCTGACAGTCAGGTCCAGGAAATTAGAATCTGTGAATTTAGAATGCCAAAAAAGTTAAGATGCTACAGGGCCAGTCAGCCGTGGTCTAAGTCCAAGTCCAAGTGACAAGCAAGACTTGCCTAAGCTCTTTTTATTGTGTCTTACAGTTCAAATTGACCGCCTCAAAAATACACACAACAGGATGAAAAATCATCAGCCTTTAAGAGTTAGACATTTGGTTTCACAAATGCTTTTTCACAAAACTGCTTTTTGAACTCAAAAAGTGTATTTTCATCTAGACATTGCCTCTCTTTTCATGCTATCTTCCTTTTTCCAGAAGATCCAACAGGGAAAAAAAATGATAGCAAAAATCATTAGTTATGGAGACTAGTTCTGTTTCCAATACTTAAAGAGTTTGAATTCTAGTCTGTCCACCGGCTGCAAAATGCAAGGTAGTTGTGTCCCACTAACAAACTTTTTTTTTTGCAACTTTCACAGATCAGGATGATCCCTCTAAGCTTTATGAGATTATAAGAACATAACATTTCACATCAATTTTTATCATACATCCAAATGCAATAGCCACAAAATATAAAACCATTTAAAAAAGTTCTCCCTTCCACTCTCACCACTCTTATTCAACATAGTACTGGAGGTTTTGGCCAGAGCAATTAGGCAAGAAAAAGGAATAAAAGGAATCCACATAGGCAACAAAAAAGTTAAACTCTCACTATTTGCAGATGACATGATTTTATATATAGAAAACCCTAAAGAATCCATTGGAAAACTATTAGAAATAATCAACAACTATAGCAACGTTGCAGGGTACAAAATCAATCTACAAAAATCAGTTGCATTTCTGTATACTAATAACGAACTAACAGAAAGAGAGCTCAAAAAAATAATACCATTTACAATTGCATCAAAAAGAGTAAAATATCTAGGAATAAATCTTACCAAGGAGGTGAAGACCTATACAACGAAAACTACAAGACATTATTGAAAGAAATCGATGATGACATAAAGAAATGGAAAGACATCCCATGCACATGGATTGGAAGAATAAACATAGTTAAAATGTTTATATTACCTAAAGCAATCCACAGATTCAATGCAATCCCAATCAGAATCCCAATGATATTCTTCACGGAAATAGAAAAAAGAATACTAAAATTCATATGGGACAACAAAAGACCCCGAATAGCTAAAGCAATCCTAAGAAAAAAGAACAAAGCTGGAGGCCTCACAAGCCCTGACTTCAAAACATACTACAAAGCAATAGTAATCAAAACAGCATGGTACTGGTACAAAAACAGACACACAGATCAATGGAACAGAATTGAAAGCCCAGAAATAAAACCACACATATACAGACAGCTAATTTTTGACAAAGGAGCTAAGAACATACAATGGAGAAAGGAAAGTCTCTTCAATAAATGGTGTTGGGAAAACTGGACAGCCACATGCAAAAGAATGAAAGTGAACCATGTGCTATCGCCATTCACAAAAATTAACTCAAAATGGATCAAAGACCTGAAGGTGAGACGTGAAACTGTAAAACTCATAGAAGAAAATATAGGCAACACACTATTTGACATTGGTCATCAAGGAATCTTTTCGGATGCCATGCCTACTCAGACTAGGGAAACTAAAGAAAAAATAAGCAAGTGGGACTTTATCAGATTAAAGAGCTTCTCCAAGACAAATGAAACCAGGATCAAAATGAACAGACAACCCACCAGCTGGGAGAAAATATTTGCAAAACATGTATCTGACAAGGGGTTAATCTACATAATATATAAAGAACTCACACAACTGAACAACAAAAAAACAAACAACCCGATCAAAAAATGGGCAGAGGAAATGAACAGACACTTCTCCAAAGAAGATATACAGATGGCCAATAAGCAAATGAAAAGATGTTCAACATCACTAATCATCAGGGAAATGCAAATCAAAACAACACTAAGATATCATCTCACGCCTGTTAGAATGGCTGTAATCACCAAGACAAAAAACAACAAATGTTGGAGAGGATGTGGAGAAACAGGAACCCTCATATACCACTGGTGGGAATGAAAATTGGTGCAGCCTCTATGGAAAACGGTATGGAGATTCCTCAAAGAATTAAAAATAGAAATACCCTATGATCCAGCTATCCCACTACTGGGAATCTATCCAACGAACCTGAAATCAACAATCCAAAGAGGCTTATGCACCCCTATGTTCATTGCAGCATTATTCACTATAGCCAAGAAGTGGAAGCAACCCACATGTCCCCCAACTGATGATTGGATCAAGAAGATGTGGTATATATATATATACAATGGAATACTACTCAGCCATAAAGACAAAATCGTCCCATTTGCAACAACATGGGTGGACCTGGAGGGTATTATGCTAGGTGAAATAAGCCAGAAAGAGAAAGACAAACACCATATGATCTCGCCCATATGTGGAATATAAACCAACACATGGACAGAGAATACTGTATTATGGTTACCAGGGGCACTGGGGGTAGGGGATGGGCACAAGGGGTGAAGGAAGACATGTATATGGTGATCGGCAAACAAAAATGTACAACCAAAATTTCACAATGTTATAAACTATTAAGACATCAATAAAAAAATTCTCCCTTTTCCCTCCTCATTGAAAGTTTACTCAAACCTCTAACAGAAAATTCAGCATTTACAGCCTTAATGTTATAGTAGGGAGATCCCAGCTGTAATATAGGAGTAGGAGTAGGAGGCTGTTGCAGCAGTGGCTAGAGTGTTTTCCCTTTGATTTATAAAACTTTGCTCCAGTCCTGGGAAGTGATTTAACCTTTTTTTCCTCCCACTTGCATGAAAGAAACACAAAATTTTAAACATTTTGGCCAATCCAAAGCTCACCTTTGGGAATGTCTGCGCACTTTCTCCTCCACGTTGGAGGAGAAAAGAAAAACGAAAGGTATCACCCAGGCTACAATTTTCCCTCCTCGCTTTAGCCATAATGGCCAAAAGTAGGCAGAGGATCTATTTAATCACCTCTCCTGGAGTCAGATCTACCATTTTCAAATTCCATAGGTAACTTTTACCTCTCACAACAGACAGCAGCTCACCTTCTGTTTCATACGATGGGTAACTCCTTAGCCAGGTACCACAAGGTTGTCATCCTCTACCTTCCTTTTCTCAAACAATGCTTTTGCCATACTTAAGTGAGTCAGGGTCACTCTCACTTAAATTTAGAAAATTAAGTTAAAATTAAAATTAGAAAATCCCACCACTGTCACCACTGTGTTGGGAGTCCTGAAGACCACCCCAGGTTTGGTGATGCACTAAGGAGGACTCATAGGACTCAGCATATAGTCATACTTCTGGCTAAGATTTATTACAGTGAAAAGATGTAAAGCAAAATCAGCAAAGGAAAAAGGTGCATGGGGCAAAATCTGCAGGAAACCAGGCACAAACTTCCAAGAGTCCTCTTGCAGTGGAGTCACACAGCACATGTTTAATTCCTCCAACATCAAATTGTGACAACATGTGTGAAGTGCTGCCTACCAGCTCAGTAGAGACTCAGTATCCAATGTTTTTATTAGGGGTCAGTCACATAGGCACTCTCTGCCTGGCATGTAACAAAACTCCAGACTCTCACAAGGAAAGCAGGTGTTCAGCACAAGACATATTGCTTGCACAGTTTAGAGACAGTAAACTATCCTTATCAGAAGATAGTGGAAACCTTCCCCAAATCCACATCTTCAGTTGCCAGCCAAGGGCCAACCTTGCAAGCAGGCCTTTCTAAAGATAGCATTCTCAGGCCTATCATGCGAACTCTTTTCTGCACAACGTGCACGCCTTTTCGAGCATATATGTATGCATTTCTCTTGAGTATATACCCAGCAGTGGGAATGACAGGTCACAGGGTATGTGTACATCCAGCTTTAGCAGATACTGTCTAATCGTTTTCCAAAGTAGTTGTACCAATTTACATTCCCACCAGGAGTGTATACAATTTCCATTTGTTGCACATCTTTGCTAACAGTTAGCATGATCAGTCTTTAATTTTAGCCACTTCAAGAGGTGTGTAGTGGTATTTCATTGGGGCTTTAACTTGTACTTTCTTGATGAAATAATGAGGTTGAGCAGCTCTTCATGTTTCGTGGCCATCCTCTTTTGTGAAATAGCTTTTCATTCTTCTATTGTGTTACCTTCCCTTTTCTTATTGATTTGTAGGAGTTCTTTATAAATTCTGGATTTGAGTCTTTTGTCAGATATATGGATTGCAAATATGTTCTCCTACTCTGTGGCTGGCTTTTTCATTCTTGGAGTTTCTTTTGATAAACAGAAGTTCTTAATTTTGTCAATATTTTGCTTTAAGTTTAGTGCCTTCCATATCCCGATTAAGAAACCCTTGCCGGGCCGGCCCCGTGGCTTAGCGGTTAAGTGCGCGCGCTCCACTACCTGCAGCCCGGGTTCGGATCCCGGGTGCGCACCGACGCACCGCTTCTCCGGCCATGCTGACGCCGCGTCCCACATACAGCAACTAGAAGGATGTGCAGCTATGACATACAACTATCTACTGGGGCTTTGGGGGAAAAATAAATAAATAAAGTTAAAAAAAAAAAAGAAACCCTTGCCTATCCCCAAGGTCACCAAAATGTTTTCCTACTCTATCCGCTATAAGCTTTGTTGTTTTACCTTTGATATTTGGGCCTATAATCCATATAGTATGAGGTAGGGTCATGGTCCTTTTATTTTTTTTCACAGATGGATATACAATGGTTCCAGTGTCACTTATCAAAAAGTTCCCCACCGCACTGATATGGCAGCATGCCATAAATCGGGTGGGTCTAGTTTTGGACTCTATTCTGTCCCACTGATCTAGTTGTCTATATTTGTGCCATGTTAATTGTAGCACTATACTAAATCTTGAAAACATGTTGTATAAGTCTTGCAATTTGGTTCTTGTTCTTCAAGATTTTATTGGTTCTTTTTAGTCCTTTGCATTTCCCTACACATTTGAAAATTACCCACCATCTTACACGCACACACATGCATGCACACACACACACACAGCTTGCTGGGAATTTAAATAGGATTATTGCAACTATAAAAGCTGACATCTTTAAAAGATTGATTTTTCCAATCCAGGGGTTGGAAAACTTTTTCTGTAAAGGGACAGATAGCAAATATTTTAGGCTTTGTGGCCCACATGCCATCATTATTGCATATTTTGCTTTGTTTTGTTTTTACAACCCTTTAAAAGTATAAAAATCATTCTTAGCTCATAAGCTATACAAAAATACACCATAAGCCAAAGTTGGCCCACAGGCCATAGTTTGCCAACTCTTGTTCTAATCCATGAAAAAGGTATATCTCTCCATTTATTCAGGTTTATTTTCTCTCTGGAATGTTTTAGTTTTCAATGTAGAGGTATTACACATTTTCCATCAAGATTTATTCCTAGATATTTGATGTTTGTAGATGCTGTTGTAAATGATATCATTAAAAGTCATTTTCTAATTGAATGTTGCTAATATATAGAAATATAATTAATTTTTTGTGAATTGCTCTTGCATCTAGCAAACTTATTAATCACTAATAAATTCTAATAGCTTACCTGTATATTACTTTGGGTTTTCTACTTATATAATCATGTCATCTGTAATGACAGTTTTGCTTCTTCCTTTCCAATCCTAATACCTTTTATTTCATTTTCATGCCTTGCTGCACTGGCTACAAGCACCAGTACAATACCAAAAGGAGGTGGCAGTAGGCATCTCAGGCATCTCATTCCTGATCTGAGAGGGGTGAGGTGGGGAGACTTTTAAAATTTTACCACTAAATATGATAAGTTTTAAGAAGATATCCTTTAACACATTTGAGGAAGTTTCCTACAACTCTTACTAAAGTTTTTATACGAATGGGTATTAAAATTTACCAAATTTTTTCTATCTGTTGAAATGCTTATATGGTTTTTCTCCGTTATTCTCTTTGTGGTGGAATATATTGATTGATTTCTAAATGTTAAACCACCCATGCATTAGTTGGAAATGTTCTCTAAATTCCATTCTTCTGATTTATTCTTTGACCCATGGGTTATTTAGAAGTACACTGCTTTATTTGCAAACCACTGGGGATTTTCTAGTTATCTTTTTGTTATTTATTTCTAGCTTAATTCCAATGTGGTCAGAGACATACACTATATGATTTAAATTCTTTGAAATTTGTTGAAACTTGCATTGTGGCACAGTATATGGTCTATTTTGGTAAATATTCAATTTGCCCTTGAAAAAAATGTGTATCGTGTAGTTGTTGGGTATAGTGTTCATTATTAATCAATTAGGTGAAGTCTGTTACTTTTATTGATGTTTTTGTCTACTTCTATCAGTTACTGACAGGAATGTGTTAAAATCTCTATGATTTACATTTGTCTATTTTCCTTTTAGTTTTGCTCTTTTTTTTTGGCTTTGCATATTTTGAGGCTGTTATTAGGTAAATAAAAATTAAAGATTGTTATAGCTGCCTGTTAAATTGACACCTTACCACCATAAAATGTTGTTCATTATTTCTATGAATATTTCTTGCCTGTAGTGTACTTTGTCTGATATTAGCATAGTTACCACAGTTTCAATTTATTTACTATTTGCATGGCATATTGTTTTCCACCCTTTTATTTTCAACCTGTGTCCTTATATTTCAGGTGAATCTCTTGGGTTGAGTTTTGCTTTATTATCCAATCTGACAATCTGTCTTTTTTTTTTTTTTTTTTTTTTTTTTTTTTTTTTTGTGAGGAGATCAGCCCTGAGCTAACATCCGCCAATCCTCCTCCTTTTTTGCTGAGGAAGACGGCCCTGGGCTAACATCGGTGCCCATCTTCCTCCACTTTATATGGGACGCCGCCACAGCATGGCTTACCAAGCAGTGCGTCGGTGCGCGCCCGGGATCCGAACCAGCGAACCCCGGGCCGCCGCAGCGGAGCGCGCGCACTTAACCGCTTGCGCCACCGGGCCGGCCCCGACAATCTGTCTTTTAATCAAAGTATTTAGTCAATTTATATTTAATAAAATTACTGAATGTTTGGGTTTAAATCTCATGTATTACTACTTGATTTCCATTTGTCCCTTTTATTCCTTTTTTTCTCCTTTCTTGCCTTCTTTCAGATTAATAAAGTATTTTATTATATCATTTCCGCTCCATCAGCATGTTAAATATTCTTTTATTATTCTTTTCATGGTTAGTCCAGAGCAGCTCTTTTCAACTGGATTCCACCAGAGAATTATGCTCTAATTTTCTGGACATCCATTGTCTATATTAACTTATTTTCTTTGTATTTAAAATGGAACCAGTATGTGCCACCCTTGGGAAAACTGAAAAACCCCATTTTCTATAGGGCTTAATTCTGTCATGAAACCCTGCTTGAGAGAAGTTGCCCCAAAGATTAAAACATGCATCCTTGACTGATTAGAGTCTATCTTAAATGAACACTTTTACTACTTTCTGAATAACTCAAGAACCTTATAACACTTTAACTCCATTCACATCCTGCCTTTTTTCATAGTTACATTAATTCTTTAACGCAAAACTGAAGAATGAAATGGGTTTAAATAACAAAACTGTAAAATGTGCCACAAAACTGAATAAAATTTTTTTAGTTGAGGTAATATTGGTTTATAACATTATATAAATTTCAGGTATACATCACTGTATTTCGACTTCTGCATAAACTACAATGTGTTCACCACCAAAAGTCTAGTTACCATCTGTCACCAAACACATGTGCCCCTTTACCCCTTTCAGCCTTCCCCCACTCCCTTTCCCCTTTGGTAACCACCAATCTGTTCTCTGTATCTATGTGTTTTTTTATTTTCCACATATAAATGAAATCATATGGTAATTGTTTTTCTCTGTCTTACTTATTTCACTTAGCATAATACCCTCAAGGTCCATCAATGTTGTTGCAAATGGCATGATTTCATCTTTTTTTATGGCTGAGTAGTATTCCATTGTGTATATATACCACACCTTTTTTATCCATTCATCCATTGATGGGCACCTTGGTTGCTTCCAAGTCTTGGCTATTTTGTATAATGCTGCAATGAACACAGGGGTGCATATATCTTTTTGAATTAGTGTTTTCGTGTGCTTCGGATAAATACTCAGAAGTGGAATAGCTAGATCATATGGTAGTTCTATTTTTAATTTTTTGAGGAATAGCCATACTGTTTTCCATAGTGGCTGCACTGATTTACATTTCCACAATAAAATATGCAGATGGCCAAGAGGCACATGAAAAAATGTTCAACGTCACTAATTACTAGGGAAATGCAAATCAAACCATTTACAGTGAGATATCACCTCACTCTCATCAGAACGGCTATTATTAAAAAGACAAGAAATAACAAGTGTTGGAGAGGATGTGGAGAAAAGGGAACCCTTGTATATTCCTGCCTGCCTTTTTTGCAATTTTTGTCATTTATTTCACTTCTACTTTTATTATTTTTTCCACAAGGTGTTGTTATTGGTGTTGCTTTAAACAATAAATAGTCTTTTACATTTATACTTTCCATTTCTCTTTATTCCTTCCTACCTTCCTACATTCCTGTCTGGGATCATTTTTCTTCCGCCTAAAGAACTCCCTTCAGTATTTCTTTTAGTGTGAGTCTGCTAGTGATACATTCTCAGTTTTTACTTATCTGAGCATGCCTTTATATCACCTTTATTTCTGAATGATATTTTAACTGAATATAGAATTCTAGTCTGGCAGTTATTTTCTCCCAGTAATTTATAGGTGTTGTTCAGTTGTCCCATGGAGTTCATTGGTTTTGTTGACATGTCAGCTGTAAGTTTGATCGTTGTTTCTTTGAAAGCAATGTATTCTTTTCTTAACTCTGGCTATTTTTAATATTTTCTCTTCGTCTTGATTTGAATTTTGATTATTAAATGCTTAGGTTTGGTTTTCTTTGTATTTATCTTGCTCACAGATTTTTAGCTTTTTTGAATGTGTGACTTGATATCTTTAGTCAGTTCTGAAAAAATTTTGGTCATTATCTCTTCAATCACAGTTTCTGTTCCATTTTTTCCTCTTGTTCTTAGACTCCAGACCTTTTCACTATATCTGTCTCTTAATGTTCTTTCAATCTTCCATCATTTTTTCTCTGTGCTTTAATTGGGATATTTTCTACTGACTTACTTTTCAGTTCATTAATCCTCTCTTCTGCTGTGTCTCATATGGTGTAATTCCCATCTACTGCATTCTTAATTTCAGTTATTGTATTTTTTAGTTTTGAAATTCTATTTGATCCTTTTTTATACATTCCAGTTTTCTAGTGTAATTCATCTTCTAAATCTTTTTTTGAACATATTAATATAGTTCACAAAAGTCCTGTCTGATAACTCCAAAAATATGAATTATCTGTTTTTTAAAATAATACATCAAAATTTTAAATATTTTTTATTGTACTAAAATATGTATAACATAAAATTTATAATTTTAAACATACAGTTTAGTGGCATTAAGTACATTCACATTGTTCTGCAACCATCACCACCATCCATCTTCAGAACTTTGTCATCATCCCAAACAGAAACTTCATACCGATTAACTCCCCATTACTCTCTCTCTCTGGGAACTACCCTTTAATCCTTTAATGGCAACCACCATTCTATATTCTGTCTCTATAAGTTTGACTACTTTAAGTATCTCATATAGGCGGAATCATACCATATTTATCCTTTTGTATCTGGCTTGTTTCACTTAGCATGATGTCTTCAAGTTTCATTCACCTTGTAGCATGTGTCAGAATTTCCATCCTTTTTAAAGCTGAATAATATTCCATTTTATATATACATACAATTTGGTTATCCATTCATCTGTCAATGGACATTTGGGTTATTTCCACCTCTTGGCTTTTGTGACTAATGCTACTTTGAAAATTGGTGAACAAATATCTGTTTGAGTTCCTGCTTTCCCTTCCTTTGGGTATATACACAGAAGTGGAATTGCTGGTTAAACTCTATGCTTAATTTTTATGAGGAACCACCATACTGTTCTCCATAGTGACTGCACCATTTTATATTCCCAGGGTTCTAATTTCTCCACATCCTCACAACACTTGTTATTTTCTGGTTTATTTATTTACTTTTATAATAGCCATATTAATGAGTGTGAAGTGATATATCATTGGGGTTTTGATTTGCATTTCCCTAATTATTAGTGTTGTTGAGCCTCTTTTCACGTGGTTATTAACCATTTGTATATCTTCTTTGGGGAAATCTCTACTCAAGTCCTTTGCCCTTTATAATTGGATTTGGGGTTTTGCAATTAAAATTTTTTTCCAGTTTTATTGAGATATAATGGACATATAACATTGTGTAAGTTTAATGTGTACAATGTGATGATTTGATACACATGTATATTGTGAAATGTTTACCACAATAAGGTTAGTTAACACATCCTTCACCTCACATAATTGCCATTTTGCTGTTGTTATGGTAAGAACATTAAGCTCTACTCTCATAGCAACTTTCAAGTATACAATATGGTATTGTTAACTATAGTCACCATGCTGTACATTAGATTCCTGGAACTTATTCATCTTATAATTGAAAGTTAGTACCCTTTGACCAACATTTTCCCATTTCCTCCACCCCTCAGCCCCGGGCAACCACCATTCTACTACTCGGCTTCTATGAGTTTGATGTTTTTAGATTCTACATATGAGATCATATAGTATTTGTCTTTCTCTGTCTGACTTATTTCATTTAGCAAAATGCTCTCAGGGTTATGCATGCTAGTGCAAATGGCATGATTTCCTTTTTTCTCATGGCTGAATAATATTCCATTGTTATATACATATTCTTTACCCATTCATCTGTTGATATACACTTAGGTTGCTTTCATGTTTTGGCTATTGTGAGTAATGCTGCAATAAATACGAGAGTGCAAATATCTCTTTGAGATAGTGATTTCATTTCCTTCTGATATATACTCAGATGTGGGATTGCTGAATCATATGGTAGGTCTATGTTTAATTTTTGGAGGTACCTCCATACTGTTTTCCATAGTGGCTATACTAATTTACATTCCCATCAACAATGTACAAGAGTTCTCTTTTCTGCACATCCTTGCCAGCATTTGTTATCTCTTGTTTTTTGATAATAGCCATTCTAACAGGTGTGAGGTGATATCACATTGTGGTTTTGATTTGCATTTCCCTTAGTGATGTTATGCATCTTTTCATGTACTTGGCCATTTGGATGTCTTCTTTGGAAAAATATCTATTCAAGTCCTCTGCCCATTTTTTAATCCGATTGTTTGCTCTTTTTGCTATTGAGTTGTACTAGTTCCTTATATATTTTGGATATTAACCCCTTATCAGATATACAGTTTGAAAATATTTTCTCCCATTCCATAGACCGCCTTTTCATTTTTTTGACTGTTTCTTTTGCTGTGCAGAAGATTTTTAGTTTGATTTGGTCCCACTTATTTATTTTTGCTTTTGGTGCTTGTACTTTTGGTGTCATATCCAAAAAAATCATTACTAAGACCGATGTCAAGGAGCTTTTTCCTTATGTTTTCTTCTAGGAGTTTTACAGTTTCAGGTCTTTCATTTAAGTCCTTAATGCATTTTGAGTTAATTTTTGTGAATGGTATAAGATAAGGGTCCAATTTCATTCTTTTGCATGTGGATATGCAGTTTTCCCAGCATCATTTGTCAGACTATCCTTTCCCCATCGAGTGTTCTTGGCTCCCTTGTCACATATTAGTTATCTGTATATGTGCGGGTTTATTTCTGGGCTCTTGATTCTGTTCCATTTGTCTATGTGTCTATTTTTATGTCAGTACCATACTGTTTTGATTATTATAGCTTTGTAATATAGTTTGGAACCAGGAAGTGTGATGTCTCCCGCTTTGTTCATCTTTCTCAGGATTGGCTGTCTAGGATTTTATGGTTTTATTATAAATTTTAGGATTATTTCTTCTATTTCTGTGAAAAATGCTACTGGAATTTTGATCGAGATTACATTGAATCTATAGATGGCTTTGGGGGGTTGTTGGGCTTTTTGTGGTTGAATTGTAGGAGTTCTCTATATATTCTGGATATTAATCCTTTATCAAATATATGATTTGCAAATATTTTCTCATTCTGTGGGATGCCTTTTCACTCTATTGGATGATGTCCTTTGATGCACATAACCTTCTAATTTTGATGAAGTCCAATTTATCTAACTTTTCTTTTGTTCCCTGTGTTTTTGGTGTTATATCCAAGAAATCACTGCCAAATCCAATGCTATGAAGCTTTCTTCCTCTACTCTCTTCTAAGAGTTTTATAATTTTAGCTCTTAGTTTTAGGTCTTTGATCTATTTTGAGTCAATCTTTATATATGGTGTAAAGTAAGGGTCCAACTTCATTCTTTTGCACGTGGATATCCAGTTTTCCCAGCACCATGTCTTGAGAAGACTGTCCTTTCCCCATTGAATGGACTGGGCACCTTTGTCAAAAATCATTTGACCATATCTGCAAGGGTTTATTTCTAGGATTTCTATTCTATTCCATTTCTCTACATATCTGTTTTTATGCCAATACCACACTCTTTTGATTACTGTATCTTTGTAGTTAAGTTATGAAATCAGGAAATGTGAATTTTCCAGCTTTATTTTTCTTTCTCAAGATTGTTTTGGGGTCCCTTGAGATTCCATATGCATTTCAGGATGAATTTTTCTATTTTTTTCTAAAAATGTCATTGGGCTTTTAATAGAGATTACATTGAATCTGTCAACCATTGTGGATAGTATTGACATCTTAACAATATTAAGTCTTCTAATCCATGAATAGGGATGTTTTTCCATTTATTTAGGTCTTCTTTAACTTCTTACATCATTTTGTAATTTTCAGTGTACGTATCTTTCACTTCCTTGGTTAAGTTTATTCCAAAGTATTTTACTCTTTTTGACGCAATTGTAAATTGAATTGTTTTCTTAATTTCCTTTTGGATTGTTTATTGTTAGTGTATAGAAATGCAACTGATTTTTGCATGTTGATTTTGTATCCCACAACTTTGCTGAATTTGTTTATTAGTTCTGTTTTTTCAGTCGAATCTTTAGGGTTTTCTACATGTAAAATCATGTCATCTGCAAACAATTTTACTTCTTCCTTTCTGATTTGGATGCCTTTTATTTATTTTTCTTGCCCAAATGCTCTGGCTAGAACTTTTAATACTATGTTGAATAGAGATATGTGTGTCTGTTTTGATTGTATTTTTTCTTTTGGCTTTTGTTTATTCGATTTCCCAGCATGTCTTATTATATATTTTCAATGCAGAACACATTGTATAAAGAATTGTAGAGGCTCTTTATGATATTATTTTCTTCCAGAGGCGATTTAGTTTATTTTGGCAGGCAGATACACTATAAGCAGAACACCTTAGACCAATCAGGGATTGAGAAGATTATGTTTTAGGCTTTGTGTTTCAGACTTTCTAAGAATTTGGTCTATTTCTGATTTGCCTTTACTTTTAGGGTGTAGCCCATCCTTCAGGGGTTCACCTGAAAGCCTGAGGTGTTTATCACAGCCCCTTCCACATAGAAAGGTCCTGAAATGGAACTGTTGTCTTCCTAGCAGTGAGACTTTATACTTGATTTCTTGATCCCTCACCCCATGCAAGTACAGCTTAAGAATTAGCAAATGCCTCAAAGGGAAACTGTACAGAGAATGCTGAGCTTACTTCTCTGAGGTCCTCTTCTCTCCAGGGCTTTGGCTTCTCAAGTCCTGGCTCTCATAATTACTTTCTGATGCCTTCATTCACCTTTATTTTAAAAATCTAGCCATTGTAGTTGTTCTTGGTATGAAGTTTAGTCTGATACAATCTATTTCATCACAGCTGGAAGCTGAAAGTCTACCTTATTATTCTTTTTAACGGTGGCACAATATATCATAATTCACTCATTCTTGTTCATACACATAGATTGCTTGTAATTGGTGTTTTGTCATTAAAAATTATAATGAACATCTCTGTACATATATCCTTGTGCACTTGTATGGGTGTTATATAGGACAGATTCCTAGAAGTAAGGTTGTGGGTCAAAGGTATGTGCATTAAAATTTTTTATAGATAATGCCAAATTGCCTGATTTACACTACTACCAGGATTTCCGTGAGTGTCCACTTCTCCTCATAGTCACCAGCACTGGATATTATCAATCTTAGCTTTTCTAAAACTGATAGGCAAAAACTTATATTTCATTGTGTTTTATCTTACATTTCCCCAATCACTGGTGAGGCTGAAGTTATAACTTAAAAAGTGTAGTACTAGGAAAGGAGAAACTGTGATCAACAGCACCAAAAAGTGATACCAGAAACATATACACACATACATGTGTAAGTCAATGCATGTACAGTAAATGATAAAGATGGTATTTCAAAACACTGTTAAATGCATTAGTCAATCAATAGTGCAGGAAAGACTGGCTATTTCGCAAACAAGTTACAATTCTTACCTCATAAGATAAACTAAAATTAAAATTCTAGACTAAGAGTTAAATGAAAAATTGTAACCATAAAGAACTAAGAGAGGGGCCGGCCCGGTGGTGCAAGCGGTTAAGTGCATGCACTCCGCTGCGGCGGCCCGGGGTTCGCCAGTTTGGATCCCGGGCGTGCACTGACTCACTGCTTGGCAAGCCATGCTATGGTGGCGGCCCATATAAAGTGGAGGAAGATGGGCATGGATGTTAGCCCAGGGCCAGTCTTCCTCAGCAAAAAAAGAGGAGGATTGGCAGATGTTAGCACAGGGCTGATCTCCTCACAAAAAAAAAAAAAAAAAAAAAAAAAAAAAGAACTAAGAGAAAATGCAGTTTAAATGTGTCTGACCTAGGGATGGGTCTATCTTTCTAAGCATAATGGCAAAGAAAGAAACCAAAAAGGAAGAAATTCTACTATGTAAAAATGTAAAACTTCTATATATCAAAATCAAATGCAAAATTAAAAGGAAAATAATAAAATAGCAAAATATTGCAGTAATATGTGGAAGACAAAGTGTTAGCATCTCTACTATATAAAAAATCTTGTACAAGCCAATAAGAAACTGACAATTTTCCAGTAGAAAAATGGTAAAAGAATATAAGTAGATAATTTGCAAACTAAATAGAAAAAAAGGCTAATTTATGAAAACAAGGTTATCATTCATACGTCCAAAAAACTGAAGAAATTATGCTAACACAGATATTAAAATAGTGTTGTAGGAGGTTAAGAAAATGTAACAGGGTTCTTCATAGATTATTATGTTGCAAAAAACAGATTGCAAACACTGTTCTTTCTGACACCATTTTTCTAAAAACAAGTGTGTATTTATTGTATAAAAAATAATTGGAAGCAAATACTCCAAAACAAAAACAGTGGCTTCCTATGAGCAGTAGAATTATAGGAGATTTTTATCTTTTTCTTTTCTGCTTTTCTCTATTTTCCAGTTCCCTGCAGTCAACATGTAGATATCAATTTATAATCAGATAACTTACTACTTATGAAAACTGGAGAGAAGGAGAATAGCACATCTATTCAAATGAAACTAGGAGATAAATTCACAATTCCTGAAGAAATGAAAGATATATCTGATAAAATGGACGTAATGTGATGTTTAAAAATTTACACAAAGGCAAGAAAATAATTATCTAAAAGAAAATTATAGAATAGGAAATATATACATTATAAACCTCATTGATAAAAGCTTACCATAAAATATACTTAAAGAATTGCTAAATATATATGAAAATGTGCAGATCCTGCTAGATATGCAAGCAATAGAAAACACAACTTCAAAAAAAAAAGTAAATCAAAAACAAAGGTATACCCTCACTCGGAATTAAAGAAAGGAAATTAAAATAACTTATGTGTATTAAAACTATTAATCTAACAAAAACAAATGATAAAAATCCAATGCTGGTGGGTTAGCAAAAATAAAAAAAAGATATATTTTATATTTATTGATGTCACTAAAAATTGGTTGGTCTTTCTAAATAATAATCAGGCAACATGTAACAATAGCTACAAAGTTGTTTATACTCTTTTATCCAGAATCCCTTTTCTGAGAATATACTCCAACAGGAGTATATGTATGAATGTCTAGACAAAGGCATTCATAGAAGGATAAAAATTTTGGAAACAATTCAAGTACCCAATAATAAGGGAACAATTACTTTAACTTGATGGAATAATATGTAGCTCTTTCATTACGTGGAAATACTTACATGAAAGAATAAGTGAAAAAAACAGAACATATGTTAATATGTACACACTAAATATAACTATGAAAATGTATCTATGTGTACTAACAGATTAGAAAGGATAGGCCGGCCTGGCGGCGTAGCAGTTAAGTTCGCCCGCTCCGCTTCAGTGGCCTGGGGTTCGCTGGTTCGGATCCTGGGCGTGGACCTATGCACCACTCATCAAGCCATGCTGAGGTGGCGTCCCACATAGAGCAACTAGAAGGATGTACAGCTATGACATACAACTATCTACTGGGGCTTTGGGGAGAAAAAAGGAGGAAGATTGGCAACAGATGTTAGCTCGGGGCCAATCTTCCTCAAAAAAAAAAAAAAGAAAGAAAAGAATTACCATTATATAAAGATTTGAGTTTAATATTTATAAAGTTCTTATGTTCCCAAAGTTGATTAACCTCATGATTTAAAAAAATTTAAAAAGATATTATGGATCTTAAATACATGAAATTATTGAGTGTTTGAGGTGAGGCAGAGAATACCATTTAGTTAACATACATAAATGAACACACCTGGTAAAGAAACATCCTTTTTTCCTTGGTGGAATTACAG
The DNA here is from genome assembly GCF_020826845.1 of Diceros bicornis minor. NCBI lineage: Eukaryota > Metazoa > Chordata > Mammalia > Perissodactyla > Rhinocerotidae > Diceros > Diceros bicornis. The sequence continues at coordinate 65,638,252 of NC_080781.1, forward strand.
CTGTCATTCAATGTATGCTTAAAAGCAATTTTGTTATTGTGAAATTGTTGCGATAATAGAATTCTGAAGAGTCACTCACTTGATAAGTCAGCAAATCATGCCTTTCTTGACTTTCCCAGGCAAATCTGTCCTCTTTCTCCTGTACTTTGTACAGAATACCACTGTTATAGCATTTATAAGATTGCACTATAACTATTTGGTTATATGTCTATGTCTCCCACAGCATCTAGCCCAGTGCCTAGTACATAATAAGTGAACAACAGATCCTTATGAAAGAATGAATGAATGAAGTGAATGTAGGAGCATATTTGGAAGGAAAATAAATGTAGTTTGTTACTTGAGTCCCCGAAATGTTTGATCATTCATTAAACTCAAGACCCATCAGTCCTTATTTCCTTTGGCTAGGAAATAATAACTTAGTAGGAGGCCCAAGACAGAGCGTAGGCTTTGAAAAAGTAACCAGTAAGGAGTTTGCTTCTGTTTGTTGGACAGATCTGATGTGATGTAGGTAGATTCCAGGAATTATCACCCAGAGCTTGGAAGTTACCTAAATCCTAGTAAGATTATGCTGAGTTTAGAACAATGGATGTGAAGAAGCAAAGGGCAAAATTAACCTATCAACTTCTGAGTGACAGCCAGAGAAAATCAGGTCAAAGGCACCAATAGGACTTGCATGAACCCCAACCATAGAGACTTCTAAGAGGGGCAAAGAAGGTGACTACAAGATCAACTAATACTCAAGGAGTAAGATTTGGGCTAGATAGAGAAATATCTTCCTTTTGTCAAGGGATTTAGTGCTAGTGGACTGGTATCTGGAGATCAGGAGCACATTATAGTCAGAGGCTAGAGGGAACGGCCCAGGAGATAAAAAACAGGAAGCAGGTTCTGGGAAGGACTGAGGTACCCATCCCACCTAGTAAAGCATCAACCCAATCAATCTCAGAAGTTTCAGAGTCTTGACTTGGCATTTATCTCAGATAGGGTTGAGCAAGGGGAGGGAGCCAGAGGCTCAGTATTTTGTAATATTCAAGCTAATTCATGGCTATATTTTAGAAATTAGTTAGGATCTGAGACCTATATTCAACAAACTTGATTTATTTCTATGTGTTTATATTTTAGTTTTCCATTTTTTCAGTAAAGTTTCTTTAGAAAATTCCAATCTTAGACTTGAATTAAGAAGAAAAGATATTTTCTACATTATAGCTAAGATGGAAGAGAGGGGGGAGATCCGTATATTCCTAAAGCCAGATGTAATGTTAATGGCTCTGGGAGTTCAGGCCTTGCTGGCATAAAATATGGGTGCTTAGCAGAGAGAGAGAAAAATCAGCTCTGACTGTTGGTCCTTTCCTCTTTGGTTGATTCCCTCTCAATTTAGGCCTACATAACTGCCATAGAAATTGAGTGTCTGGAGTTGGTGTTAGTAAAAAGGAAAGGAGGTTGGTTTTGAGCTGGACAAGATTTGGCTTGGCTGTAATTACTGACAGACCATTCCTGGTGAAGAAAAAAAGTACACACACACACACACACACACACACACACACACAAAGTAGGCTTTGGGTTTGTAAGTGGCAATCCACTCTCTAAGATACAATCTTTATTTATAAATTTATCCCTTTGTGGCTTGATTTAAGATTGTATTAATTCCCCATTGGCGCTATAACAAATTACCACAAACTTAGTGGCTTAAAACAACACATATTTATACTTTTACAGTTCTGGAGGTCAGAAGTGCAAAATGAGCCTTATGGCTACTATGAGGTAAAATCAAAATCAAGGTGTCAGCAGGGCTGGTTCCTTCTGGAGGCTCCAGGGGAGAATCCGTTCCTTGCCTCTTCCAACTTCTAGAGGATAAGGCTAGTAGCCTTATTACTTCAATCTCTTGCGTCTGTCATCGCATCTCCTACTTTTATAGGCAGATCTCCCTCTGGCTCCCTCTTATAAGGATACCTGTGATTACATTTAGGGCCCACCTGGATAATTAAAAATAATCCTCCCCATCTCAATCTCCTTAATTTAATCACATCTGCAAAGTCCCTTTTGCTATATAAGGTAACATTCACAGGTTCCAGGGATTAGGGCCTGGATATTCAGCCTTCTACAGTCCACCCTCTGGCCCCTAAAGATTCACATCCCTCCCATATGCAAAGTGCATTCACCCCATCCCAACATCCTCCAAACTCTCAACACAGTACCACATCAATTCAAGTCCAAAATCTCTTCTAAATATCATTAGCCCAAAAGTCCCATTATCTAAATCAGGTATGGGTGAGAATCTGAGTATGATCCATCCTAAGGCAAAATTCCTCTCCATCTGTGCACCTTTGAAACTAGAAAACAAGTTATCTGCTCTCAAAATACAGACACAGAATACAAGTTACAGACATTCTCATTCCAAAAGGGATAAAATGGAAGGAAGAAAGGAGTCAGCGGCCCCAAGCAATTTTGAAATCCAAGCAAACTCCATTAGGTTTCAAGGCATGGTAGTAATCCTCTATGGCTTTAGGCTACGCCCTCTGAGCCCAAGGCACCTCCCTCTGGGCCCAAGGCCCCACCTTTGAAGTCATCCTTCTTTTTTCTTGAAGGGTAGCACTTATTTGTAGCTGAGTAGTTTTTTTTTGTGTGTGTGAGGAAGATCAGCCCTGTGCTAACATCTGCCAATCCTCCTGTTTTTTTTGCCGAGGAAGACTGGCCCTGCGCTAACATCTGTGCCCATCTTCCTCCACTTTATATGGGACGCCGCCACAGCATGGCTTGCCAAGCGGTGCGTCGGTGCACGCCCGGGATCCGAACCGGCGAACGCCGGGCTGCTGCAGCGGAGTGCGTGCACTTAACCGCTTGCGCCACCGGGCCAGCCCCTGTAGCTGAGTAGTTTTATCAGCCTGCTTCTTGACTGGAATTTTGGAAGTCTAACACCCTTCTTTCATTTTGTCCTCTTTCTGTCCCTTTCAGTCCAAGTTGGCAGTGTTTCTGCATTCTCAAAAATCTTGTGGGTCTTGCATATACGTCATGGGGGTTCACATCATTAGACAAGAGGGTCCTCCCCAAGATCTTTCCTGGATAATCTCAACTCTATTCCTAAATTCTGCTGAGATCGTTGAAGAGATCCATGAGTCACATGCCTAATCTCTTCAAAGACCCCTGTGTGAATGAATACTCTGATCTTTTGATCTTTCCAAAGCACTAGCAAAAGGTTGTCCAGCCACATCCTTGATCTTTTTTTCCAGAACATGCTTTCCTGGCAGCAAATCTCCTAATTTTATCATCTTTTCCAATCTGGATAAGTTGGAATTTTATCAAGTCCTGGTTCCTTTTTGCTTAACTGTTCTTCCCTCAATTTATCTCTTTCCTCTCACATTTTACTATAAGCAGCAAGAAAAAAGCAGGTCATGATTTTAACACTTTGCTTGAAAATCTCCTCAGCTAAATATCCAAGTTCATCATTTATAGTTCTGTTTTCCACATAACTATAGGAAACAATTCAGCTAAGCTTTCCGTCACTATATAACAAGGATCCTTTTCCTCCAGTTTCCAATAACATGTTCCTCATTTCCTTCTGAGCTCTCACCAGCAATGCCTTTAGCATCCATATTTCTACCAATAGTTTGTTTAAGGCAATCTAGACTTTTTCTATCATGTGACTCAAAATTCTTCCAGCCTCTATCTATTACCTGATTCCAAAGCCACTTCCATATTTTTAGATATTTGTGATAGCATCACTCTACTTCCCAGTACCAAAATCTGTATTACTTTCCTATTTCTTCTGTAACAAATTACCACAAACTTAGTGGCTTAAAACAACACATATCAATTCTCTTATAGTTCTGGAGGTCAGAAGTCCAAAATGATTCTTATAGGACTAAAAACAAAATCAAGGTGGCAGCAGGGCTGGTTGCTTCTGGAAGCTACAGGGGAGAATCCAATTCCTTGCTAATTCCAATCTCTAGAGGCTGTGGGCATTCCTTGGAAACCTTTGGCTCATAGCTGCATCACTCTAATCTCTTGTTTCTGTCATCACATCTACTTCTATACTCTGATATCCTCCTGCTTTCCTTTTATAAGGACACTTGTGATTACATTTAGGGTCCACCTGGATAATCCAGGCTAATCCTCCTCATCTCAAATTCCTTAATTTAATCATACTTGCAAAGTCTCTTTTGTCATCTAAGGTAATGCTCACAGGTTCCAGGAATTAGGACCTGGATATCTTGGGGACCATTATTCAGCCTTACACAGGGTAGTTTAGAAATTTTGCATACCCTTTTTTTTTTTAGTGAACAATGTAGGAATTTGTTTAACGTGAAATTTGTAATAACTTGTGTAAATTTGTAATTTGTAGTAATTTTTTTAATGTGCCCATCCCTAAGTTTAATATATAAATCGAATAAAAAATAAGTACTAATTAAAAGTAAGTATTAGACTAAGAAGTGGAATTTTTTATATTGTCAACCAATTTATTACATGGCAAAGTATAAAAGACCTAAAAACAAGTTCCTTGGCTATTACTTTACATAAAATTAGCATGTATTCAAAATGGAAATATAGGTCCCAAGGGGAGAACATGTTAGTTAAGCACACACTTGGAATGAGGATAAAATATTGCCTGGTAACAGCCATGCCCTAGGTACCAAAGAGTGCATAAAACACACCTAAAATTATCAAGCCTGCTCAGGATATATAGGGTTATAAATTTATATTTCAGAGACTCTAAATTTCTTCTCAGATCCAGTTTAATAAAGCAATATAAGATTAAGAAAAAACAAAAAGGAAAGAAACCAGCCTGTATCAAATAATGCTTTCATTCTAGCACGCTGCCCAATCTCCTTACCTAGGCTGGAATAAATGTGGCTGAGAATACGAGCTGGTTGTACTCTGATGGGATACACCTCGGCAATGGTCTCCACATCAATTCCCTTGTCCTTCAAAATGGCCTTGATTTCTTCTGTCTCGGCTAGAATGGAAACTACAGGAAAGAAAGAAAATGAGGTCAACAGAAAATTTTATTTCAATAGGAACCTAGTAATCTCTCAAGCCACATAATTCCTTTTGAAGGAAAGATACAGGAAAGGGGAGGAAATTAACAGTTATTGAGGAACCTTGATGACAATTATCATGCTAGGTACATAACAATATCTAAATGGAAAAGGCAAAAAGATCTCATGACCAGAGTATTAGATTCTGCTTTCTGGCTAAGTACCTATGTGCTCCTAGAGAATGCCATACTCTCTTTATATCTGGGATTCCATGTTTAAATAGGGAAAAAAAAGCCAACATGAGGTGTGTTACAGCTTTTATAAGTTGATTCCCCAAGGCTCTTTTATATCTGTACCCTTAAGACCAGGGCCAGGATTATGAGGGCAATAAAGAACACCCTAATGATAAGAATTGCTCTATAGCTAGAGAATGGTAGAAGGCAAGGTAAATTGGGGATAAAGAATTGAGGTACCACAGTTGAAATTGTGTGTGGTTGTTTTGGGGGGTAGGAAGATGGGGATAACAGTTCTCTAGATTCAGGGCTGCCAAGCCTGGACAGCTCTCTTTTCTTCCTCTTACACTCATGTCTCTGAAGTGATAATCAAACTCATAAGGGAGGAGGCCAGGCCAATTCCCTGACTCTTCCATCTACTCACCCTCTATGGGACAGATACCTGGCTGGGGCCAATAATCTGAGTACGGCCTCAGCTAGCTTGACACTAAGCACTAGGGGCAAACATGTGCCCTATTCTTGCTCCTCTAGTGCTGGCAGATGTGCTGAATTGGGTTTACAGGAAAATGAAGGTATCACTTGGTTCATTCCAGCTTACCAGCATTCTCTATGTTGAGTTTTTGGGGCAAAAGTGTAGTTAACATAGTGCTACTTTGCTTCCCTTTGCCATTATCTTTTGTGTACTTTTCTATCTTAGGAACCTCGTAGTGTTGTGTTGCTGTGGTCTGCAGCATAGGATATGCAGGATATGGTGATTACAAGTCCCCTGGACATAACATCATCTTGATTACTTCTAACTGAAAACATTAAAATGACAAAGATTCTCCAGAGAAAATGCACAGAGGAAGAATGATAGTGAGCTAAGAAAAGTCCAAGGAAACACATGTGGTCATCTATTCATTCATTAATAAACATTTACTAAGCACCTAAATAGATAAGGCACTATGCTAGGCACTAGGAATATAGAGACGAATAAGTTAGTCTCTTCCTCAAGGAGGGAGAAGATAAGATGACCTAAAATATAACCTTGAGAAATTTCCACATATAAGAAATGGGCAGATGAAGAAAAGCCTGGAGGTGGGAGTGAGGATTCTTGTCTCATGGCTTATATTTTCTCTATGGTATAGGAGGTGAGGTCATCTTCTGAGAGGGAAGAAGCAAGGAGTTAGGAAAAGGGAAAAGGTTTGTAATAGGAGGCTGAGAGACAAGATCAAATATTCCGAGTAAGAAGAGCAGTGGACTATGGAGAGAACTCCCAGGAACACCAACAGTTAAGGGGCAAAGAGAACAAGAGGAAGCCCAGAATGAGACAGAAAAGTGCAAAAGGTTGAAGGAGATTCAATAGAGTATGGCATCACAGAAAACATCATAGTTAAGAGTTTCCAGAAAGATGAACAATAAATGAAACAGAAAGATCCCCTAAGATATGGATTGAAAAATATCTATTGAGTTGGCAATGACTTAAACTAAAGCATTTTCAGAGCAATAATAACCTAGACTGTAAAGGACTGCAGAATGAGTGGAATATAAAGAAGTGGAAGTTTGGATGAGAAAGCAAGGATAGGATAACTAGAGGGAGATGAACATGTCAATGGACTACAAAACAGAACCAAGAGAGAGGAAGACTTTGAAGATTACAGGGAAGAGTAGGTTTCTAGGAAGGCTGGGGAAAAGGATGGGATCAATCATCAGGAGGAGGAGTTGGCCTTGAAGAGGAGAAGAAACAGTCTTTCCTGAGACTGGAACAAGTCTTCTCCTTGAAGAGGAGAAGTCTCCAGTCTTTCCTGAGACTGGAGAAAAGGAGGCAGGGATGGGTGAAGATATAAATAAGACTGTGGTTGGGGGTTGGGAAACTGAAAAAGATCAGAATATTAAGATTATCCAGCATGAAGTAGCAGGCCAAAAATGAGGCGGAAACAAGGGATGGGGTTGAAAACAGAGAGGGTTTGGAATAGTGGCTGAGAAGAATGAAAATGCTGACTAACGATAAGAACAAGGACTAACAGGAGGCACTGTGGGCCTAGCTGAGTTGGACACCGTGGATTTACAGTGCGACCACTCTGCTTATTTGTGTTTTTTCCAAGTAGATTGTAGCAGGCCAGGTACAAGATCAGAAAATGCAGACAGTAAGATTGATCTGGGGCGATGATTTTTCTAGTGGGTGTAGTAGAAGTATGGTACACTAGTGATTAAGATTATTTAGATGATCGACCAAAAGAGGTAGGGAAGGGCAGCCTAGGAGAAAACAGAGACAAGTGTAATGGGGGGGAAAAGAAAACTGCAATAATATGTAACTATGACCAGAGATTGGGATTTTTTGGAATGGAAGATATCTGAGGCGGAATAGTTCTAAAGTTTGGTCCTCAAGGTGAGTGGCTAAAGTAGAGGTGGAGGGAAAGGTCATTAGGGTATGGATATCCAAGAATTTTGAGGCTAAAATTTTAGATGGCACTTACTCCAATGCTGAAATCTAGCACTATGGCAGGAGTTGGGGAAGAAGAGGAAGGCTGTGAGCCAAGCCTCAAAGTCTTCAATGAATGAATTAGAGCAACCAGGAGATCAATATAGCCAGATGGCATAAGCCTCAAAGGAGAACAAGCTTTCTCATGGAAGGTGAAGAGTAATGGCCTTTTATATAATGTTTGCCATATACATTGATAAGCAAAGACTATCTGTATGACGACATAGGATGCCAACTATAAGTAGGTTTAGAAAACACATAGGATTATTTTCCATATAGAACCAACCTCAAAGTCAAGTGACTGGAGACATTTCTGAGGAGCGTCACAGAAGGACTTAGTACCATATTGAACAGTGCTGTTGGATAGTCAAAAATCACCTTGAGCTTTCTACCCTAGAAGACTAGGATAATAGTGATGTCATTGAGAGAGACAAGGAAGGTGGAAAGATCTGCTTTTCTTGGGAGAGGTAAAAGGATGGGATAGAGACAAAAGAGGTCAATTTTGCATTTGAAGTATAAGTGTTTTATAGGTATTGGGACTAGAAATCTTAATGTGTTTATAGAGCTTAGCCCAGGGTTTTGCATAGAGTAGATACTTCAAAATTTAAGTTGATTGTTAGGAACAAAAAATAAAGGTTTCGAGTACTCTCCAAAGAGGTAATAGTTGGAGCCACGGAAGCAAATTTATTACGAAGGAAGCAGCCCTAGCAAACTAATACAGGGTGTAAATACAGAAAAACAAGGGTATAAGATTAAGTACACAACTATTATGATGATATGATAAAACAGGAGTACTAGCAGAAAAAGCTCAGAAGGAAAGCAGAGATAATCAGGAGGCTACAATACCATGATGATGAAAAGAAAAGAGTTTCTAGAAGTAAAGAGTGGTTAAGAGTGTCAAATATCACATTTATTAAGCATTTGCTCATGATTAATAGCAGTGTTGAAACCAATCAGAATCAAGTTCAATCTACATTGTTTTTTTCTGTGTGTGTGAGGAAGATCAGCCCTGAGATAACATCCATGCCAACTCTCCTCTTTTTTTTGCTGAGGAAGACTGGCCCTGGGCTAACATCTGTGCCTATCTTCCTCCACTTTATATGGGACACCACCACAGCATGGCCTGACAAGCGGTGCCTCGGTGCGCGGCCGGGGTTCTGAACCCGGGCTGCCAGCAGCGGAGCACGCACACTTAACCGTTACGCCACGGGGCTGGCCCCATTCTATACTTTTTGAAGCCTAACAAAATGCATGATAAAGAATAAAGTCATCATTTACTGGCCCAAACCGGATCTTGAAAGTTTCTGCTGCTGAGAATAAGAATACATACCTTGAACCACAACATCTGGCTTTGGTACAGTAGAAAATCTACGATTCAGGGGATCAATTTCTCCAGGAGCTAAAAATCCCTAAAGAAAAACCATAAAAAGACAAATTACAAATGATTAGATCTCACAAAAAAAAGAAGCTAATGTTTGAGGAGAAACAACATATCAGTACCATAATCTGCACCATAACACGTGAGAAGCAGGTATGGAAACAAATACCTTCACTGCATGAAAATGTTTGAACTCCTGAATTCACATACAAATTAATTTTATCTGGAGATAATTTCTAGTGGCTGCCACAAATCCTTTTTTGGAAATAAATGATAACCAGAAAGTTTTTCATTACATCTCCACCTTCTCTGGATGTATGTGATTAGACCACAATGCTTATTATCAATAATTTAGGTTATTAGTCCTATTGCTTTCTCATTTATTCACGTTCGTCTGCTATGCTTTCTGCTCAGCAGATACCTTTTGACTTGACTTGAGTTTCTGTCCTTGATGAAATGGGATGAACTCATCCATTTTGCCCTTAAAAATACCATTCATTTCCTCTTTTTTTCATAGCATTTGATTTACTCTAATTGGATGAGAAAGTCACTCGGTATGGATTACTTTAAACAAATCATTCTGCCCATTACTGCTACATTCATAATAATGTCTACTAAAGATAATCAAACCTTTATGCTGTACACCTGAAACTCATAGTGATAGATGTCAATTATATCTCAATAAAACTGGGGGGAAAAAACAAAACAGAACAAACAAAACAGCTGCAGAAAATAAATAGTCATACATGAACAGGTCAAAGAGTCTGGCTCAGAAAGGATAGCTAAGTCCCACTCTAGATCCTCGAGGAGCCTGGGTTATAGCTTACCATAATAATCTAAAATGGGGAAATAGATTTGTCAGTAAATCTGGAAAACTATGAGAAAGGGAACCCTTCTTATAGGCTCAAAATGTCACAAATAAGCTAGACATAAAGGGAGAAATTCCCAGGTGCCTCGTTAAGAGCTGTCTCAACAGAATTTAATATAAGGAACATTTAAAGAGCGCCTTATGAAAAAACAAAAAACTATGATGTTCCCAACCACTTGTCATGGTGCCTAAAATTATCTTATCAATTTATTCAATTAAAGAATAAAACATTATGTTGCTTGGAAAAGTTAGCACTTAAATCCATTATCAGTCATTACTATCTAAGCACAATTGCATTCATGAGTCACCAGGCAAGGCACTAGGGGGCGTTCTGAAAGGGAAAGATCTAGGGCCTGATCCCAGAGCAGCTCCAAGTATACTGCCAAGGTAGGAAGCCCTGGGCAGCATAGGGGACATGGTTGCCGGGGGAAAGATTTTTGTCAAGGATTGGCCATGCTCCCACTCTAAGGACTTGGAGGAAAATCTATAATTAAGGCAGAATACATATCCTTTAGATTTAATGAGCTACTCACAAATCTGATTATGGTGACTACAGCAGAAAAACCGTGAAAGAACCTTGAAATTTCCCCTTACCTCTGCCATCAAGCTTCCTAAGATGTATAGAGACTGACCCCACATATGAGGCAACTTGCCCATGGGGACTCGGTCCACAGTGTGAGGATTTTGATATTCTTCATCAACCTAAAAGAAAAGATAAAGAGGCTACGTGAAGGGTAACGGAAGGTTTAAGATACCAGTCAACAAAAAGGCTGAGTCTGGATTGTGATTCATACCCTATAAAACAGTCATATATGCAATACACTGAAAAGTCAAGCGCTATGACTACAGTCTAGAGCAGTGCTCCTCTAACTGTATGCGGATACAAATCACTTGAGGATCTTATCCATATCTACTGACTGAGTAGGTGTGGGGGAAGGCCTGAAATCTGCATTTCTAACAAGCTCTCAGGTGATGCCCCTGATGTTGCTAGGAGCTTAATCCACCCTTCCCCACCAGAATGGAAGACTGCATCTCTCCCATGGCTAATGCTCTTACTGGCTAATTACTCCCAACTGGCATTTTGGGAAAATGGAGACATACTTCATTTTCCAAGCCTGATCTACTCAAATAATCCCAGATTACTGGCCTCAAAGCAGAGAATACCAAATTCTAAGAGTTCATACAGAACATCACTCTAATTCTAACTGCTGATCTCCCTATCATTCTCAACCTTAAGGTGGGTCTTTTTTTTTTTTTTTTTTTTTACTCAATCTCTGAACAGTTTACTTTAGTTTTTTAAATTGAAGTTCAGTTGACATACAAAAAGGCCATATATATTTAATGTATGTATCTTGATGAGTTTGAGGATAAGTATACACCCTTGAAACTACCACCATAAGGTTTGGTCTTGCCCTTGTCTGGCTATGCAATAGTGCCATAACTGAGACTGCTTTAAAAATTTATTTTCAAAGGAATAAAATCATATTTTTATTGTCCTATACATAAAGACAAACTTTTAGGACATTAAAATCAGAAGATTAAAAATTATTTGACTCAAATGAGGCAGTCCTATCGAGGTACTGATCCTCTTCTCCCAGCTCCATGTTACCAGACTGTCCAGCTCACCTTGTCAGGAGGAACACTGTACAGCTCTGGCAGAAGTGGGACTCCATTTTTGCCCTTGATGAGGACTGCTTCGAGAGCCTCTCTATATTCTTGAACCTGTAGATAAAAGAAAAGGAGAAAAAAATTTATAGAGTTCCCTTTGTGGACCTAGGGGAGGGTTGTAGCCAAAGAAGGTCCTATTGCAAAGGAGCGTATTCACCTAGTAAACAGGAGAAGAAAGGGATGTAGCATTTACTAAATGCTTACTGTAGGCCAGATATATGCTAGGAGTTTTGCATACTTTAACGTATTTAATTTTAATAACTATCCTACAAGGTATGTTTAAAGCCTTTTTACAGGGAAATTAAGGTTCAAAGAGGTTGTGAACTTGTGGAAGATCACACAGCAAGTGCAAGGATGAGCCCAAATTTGAGCCCAAGTCAGCCTGCCTCCACAGGCCTGTTTTTACCCACTATGTACCACCCTAAGAATAGCTTCTTGACTTTACACGTACTGGCTTTTAAAATTGTATTTTACCTGCCAAATTAAGTTTCTATTGCGGTCAAGTTTACATTTTTTTCTTAACAATTTGCTGTAGATTAATAATAGATAAAAAGTAAAAAAAAAAACCCCAAAATATTATAATTTATGGTGGAAAAAATATAGTCAGTTCTGCTGTAACAGTTGTTTTGAAAACACAAATATGTTCCAACGCATCTGCTATATTAGGGAACGATTTGAGCGTAACATGAATTTCACATTTGCTTATGCACAATTTCGAACTGAGAACGCACTCAGCTGACTGAGCCATGTAAGAATACACAAAATACACACATGTACACACCTTAGGAGGACAATGAACCACACCCATCCATATGTGGTGTTACAACTGTGGGAGATCAAGATTTGGCCACCCTGAAATCTATCTCTTTACCTTGGTTGTTTTCTCTGAGGACATTTGACCTCCCCCACTAACTGCCTAAAGAATTTGACATGGTAGCTCCTTCCTGGAATAGATCTATCATGATGGCTGTAAAGATAACATAGGGTAAATGTTACAATAGGAAAGGCACCAACAAGCCCCTCTTATCAGAAGTTCTGTCTCTCTGGCCACATTCTCTGGATGACCCTGCGAGACAATCATTTACATTTATAAGGGAAATCTCCATTTGTAAAGGTATCTCCCTCTCTGTTTGGAGAAGAGAGGGGGATGAGCTCATTTTTAGTGACATATCAATGTGGAAGGTGAGGCCTTGGGCTGCATAATAAACCTTACTCTTGTTTACTGTGCTTTAGTGGTAATCTCCTGTAACTGACTCCCCCCACCCCCAAAATCCTCCTTTGTCATTGGCTGAAAATGGTATTTAAGACGAGAATTTCTGCTATTGTGTTGAGAAATGCAGTGTCCTTGCTTTCTCCCATGTATACATGTTATTAAACTTGGTATTATTTTCTCCTGCTAACCTGTCTTGTTGATTATTTGGCCAGCCAGAAGAACCTTAAGGGAAAGGGCAGAGGGAGATTCTCCCTCTTCCCCCGACAGTTTTGGCGTAGTCGCCAGGAGCCACACTGGCTGGCAAGTTGCCTTCTCTGGCTGAAAGACCTGCCTTCTCCCTGGACTACTGCAGATGATGAGATACGGGAACGCCTGACGAAAGCCGGCAAAAGGTAAGACTTCTTATCATGTCAGCCTCCCGGAATCTCTATCTGCGGAGTCTGGCGGAAGGAAATGGTGAGAATTTTTTCTCTTTCTAAATTTAGATTGGCAGGAGAAAATATTTGGGAAACTAGTTTCTTGGGCTTTTAGTGACTCTTGGTTTAAATTTGGTAGAGTACTCTTGGTTTTGATCTTGATCTCTTTTCCTCCCAGAGTAGTCTCTGTCTTGTTCTGTGTCCTGAGAAAACTTGGCTTTGTGACCAGTGAGAATATTCTCCTTGGTCTCCACCATACGGAAGGTGCATTTACCGGGGTGCACCTTGGTGGCCAGTCGAGTAGACTGGGGTTCCGAACTGTCTCTTTGTCCGGCTGTGCCAAGCTCTCAGGGGAGTTTGTCATAAAAGGCCCAGTCGATAAGGGCTTTTGTCGTCTTAACCATCGTTGCTTGTTAGTGCTGGAAAAATCCCATTCCAGTATCGCCTGCCCGGTGTCACAGATTAGCGGGTCTGTGACTGGAGGCGTCCCACACTATTGTGGGAGACCGGAGACATCATCCTTACCGCCTGTGCAACGAAGGTCTTTACTTTCTCTGAATATCTTTGGGAGTGAATTCTGTGGATCACGGGGGCTACATCATCTGTGCCCTCACCAGGGACGCCTCTTTGCGTCCATGGTAGATTTATTCTAAGCGTGGAAAGTTACCTCCGGGTCTTTCCTTAAAAAGGCTTATTGGTTCGAATCACTATTGGAATAAATATACAAATGAAGATCCTACTCGTCAATGGCCAGACGACGGATCCTTTGAATTGGGAAACTTCTAAATTGGGGGAAAAAAAATGTTTTGAGAGCTCTCACATAATTGTTTAATTGGTACCTAAGAAAAGGCCAGAAAAAGGAAGGGAAAAATTTAAATAGCCTTAAGACCTTGACTAAGGTTACAATTGAATTGAGAACATGTTAAGTGTTGATAAGATTATAAAGGTTGGAATGTTTGAGCTAATTTTATATAAAGAGGTTACATCAACTTTGCCTGAGTATGTTTTAAAATGTCTAACTGGGAATGCTTCCCTTGTCCAAAATTATAAGACCAAGACCTATTGATAAAAATCTTAATGATAACTATGTTTAAAGGTATAAGAGGTGATGAAATTTACATGAAATTTTGTAGGAAAAAAACTGATGTTATTTCTATTACAGAACTGGTTAACAAAAATAGTAATTTAAATGATGGCTAATTTTATCTAATGTCTTATGAAGTCTTATAGGCAATCTAAATAGTTATTGGGAATAAGTAACTAAATAGTTGTGAAAAAGATAAATGTTGGATGAACTTTAAACAATAATTATGTATTATGGTGGTTACAGCTTCCAAACTCTTTTTGGTGACTTTTAGAGTTTTGCTAAATTTTATGAAAAAAAATTCTCTGAGTATCATCATTTCCAAATAAGATAAGATATTAGACATTGATTGCTAAATGTACATTTGTCTACTTTTGGCTTTTCATTACAGGAAAACTAAAAGGTGTTTTGGGTCTATTGGTAAACATGTGTTTTATTAAAAGATTGTACTATAAAGTAACATGTTTCTAGAAGTTATGAAGTGTTCATAAATTTTCCAAGCCACAAGATACTAATGTAAAAGAAAGTTTATAATTGTTTAGTTTTTACTTACAAATTAAGGTTTCTAAGGGTTAAAATTTCTAATTAACATATGTGATTGAAGCTACCAAAAAATTAAGAAAAATATGTCTGTGTACAAGGAAAGTAAGATGTATAAAGGTACAAAGAATGGAAATGTTTTGTTTGGTTGATTAAGAAAGATAAATTTGTCCTCAAGTACTAGAAGGGAAAAGAAAGACATGGGACAAATTCTGAATGTAAAAAGAAAGTTATAGAAGGTTTGTGGAAGAGGAATTCTGGAAAAGGAGTTTTTGTATGGTCAAGTTGGCTAAGATTGAAATGAATTTAATTAAGTAAATGAGTTTTAATAGCAGAAGTAAGCTGGTGCAAAATTGAAATTTCTCGTAAAAGGATAATTTGCTTAAACTTGATAAAGAGGTTATAAAAGATTTTTCTTTACCTTTGAGTAAGTCTACCTAAAAAAAAAAAAAAAAAAAAAAAAACTGTTAAAATAATTTCCTGTGTTCAAAAGACTGAGGTCTCTCTATTAAGGCTTTTTGGACTGTTAATGCTCTGTTTGCTTTGACTTTTTACATTTTTGACAAGCTCCCCAAAATTCGTATCTTAAATAAAGTCTTTATTTTTACTTCTTTTCTTTGAGAATTTTCAAAGGGCCCTGGAACTTCTCAAAGAAATTGGCTCTCTTCCTCTCAGGGGAAAGATACTAAACTTATTAGGCTTATTCAGTATGTTAAATTACATAAAAAACATTGTCAGACAAGTGATGATAAGCCTGCTTAGGTGCTATTATGTGGGCAAATGTTATTGACATAGGTGTTTTAAAATTGGATAACATTACTAAAATTCTGATCTGTCCTGGTTATCAGTCATAATTCTGGTTATTATTATTTTAAAGTGTTGTATGTCACAAAATTAACCAAATTTTTTTGTCAATTGCCATTTTGAGGTCTTGTTGTTTACAGACTTATTTCTTTGCTCTAATGCTTTTACAAAATGTTTCAACTTAAAAAAATTCATAAAAAGGACTCTGATATTTACACTAGAATACAGGTTTCTCACAAACTTTCTGATCATAAAACTAAACTTGGTAAGAAATTACAGAAATCTGATGGAGAAACTGACTTCATGAAGCTGCTAACAAAAAGACTGGGATCGAGAATGGATTACACAGGACTGAATGAACTGATAAGGATGATTACAATTTTTATGATTTTTCATTTGAAGTACTGCTGAATTTTTAATGTTTTGTTTTTTCAGATTTAAGAAAAACTTTTTCTCTTTTCTCCTGAGCTAGCTATGATTTATAGCAATTTGGTAAATGATACTTTTGTAAGCAAAATTGAAAAATTCATCTTTTTCTCTCTATCTGATCCCTCGAATTTAAAAACTCTTAGTAAGTGAATATTGTTGTTTTCATGGCAATATAGTTATTTGCATAAGTTCAATAAGAATCTGTTCTCCTTATAACAGGACACAATTGGAAACACTGGTTCTATTACCAAGGTTGTGACTGGAACATCATATTTGCAATATAACCATACAGCTTTTGAGGAATGAAGATTGGACTTTATGGAATAAAGCCACGTGGAACTACTGGCCTGGTACCTTATGTTCCAAGCAGCACTTACCAGGATAAGTAAAGAATGTCACTTATCTGGCAGGTACAAGGAACCTCGAAATATTTTGGGGAAACCTCGGAAGAAGGAATTCACCCAAATCTATAGGTATTGCAGGCAAAGTCTGACGACAAAATCCCTGGCTTGGCTTTCCTGGCCTGGAGAGGCCTTTAAAGTTAAATCTGAGATTCCTTATAAAAGTTCCAGCAAAGCAGATTTAAAAGAGCCTATGTGATCAATTGTTATTCTTGCTGTACTTATGTAAATAATTGGGCCAACTCTATTGGAACTAGACTTATTTTGCAAACTAGTTAGTTTTAATTTGGCTATCTTAATAAAAATGAGGGTGATTTTAGAGAGAAAAATTATATTTCAGTAAAAACTATAGTATACATTTGTGGATATTAGATCCTAGTTTTGTTGTCTTTTGAGGTTTTTGTTTTATATCTGTTGACTAGACTGGATCCTGATTTCTTCTAGTCTCCTGAAATATCTGGCTACAGATATCCAAACTAACGTTTTTGATTTTTTCCATCATTTTCATTTAAAATCACTGAGAACTGAACCTGCCCTTTTTCCTGAAGCCTTACAAACTGAAGCTGATGGACTTGATAAAAACTTAAGAGATTACTTAATGACATCATCAGAGACATTTTAAACTGCAAAAGATGCTTTGACGCTGACATCTAAAATTCTTCTTCACTGGCTGTCCTCTGAACTCAAAAACTGCTTTACAACTTACTCTAACCATTAACCTTGTTTTTCTTTTGTTTACATAGAAATGCTTCTATTAAATACTTGATTGCTTGCTTCCATAATATAGGCATAACCTTGAGAGCCCACCTGCATCACCACCTTCCAAAATGAACTTAATTGAACTGATCTATTATCAGGACTAAGAAATGGGTTCAGTGAGATGAAACAATCTACCAACTCAGCTTCTAGACTATGAAACTTCTTTAAGTTTCAAAAGGACTGTGAAACTTTTAGTTTCAAAGGCGGGACTGTGGGAGATCAAGATTTGGCCACCCTGAAATCTATCTCTTTACCTTGGTTGTTTTCTCTGAGGATATTTGACCTCCCCCACTAACTGCCTAAAGAATTTGACATGGTAGCTCCTTCCTGGAATAGATCTATCATGATGGCTGTAAAGATAACGTAGGGTAAATGTTACAATAGGAAAGGCACCAACAATCCCCTCTTATCAGAAGTTCTGTCTCTCAGGCCACATTCTCTGGATGACCCTGCGAAGAGATGCCAGACAATCATTTACATTTATAAGGGAAATCTCCATTTGTAAAGGTATCTCCCTCTCTGTTTGGAGAAGAGAGGGGGATGAGCTCATTTTTAGTGACATATCAATGTGGAAGGTGAGGCCTTGGGCTGCATAATAAACCTTACTCTTGTTTACTGTGCTTTAGTGGTAATCTCCTGTAACTGACTCCCCCCACCCCCAAAATCCTCCTTTGTCATTGGCTGAAAATGGTATTTAAGACGAGAATTTCTGCTATTGTGTTGAGAAATGCAGTGTCCCTGCTTTCTCCCATGTATACATGTTATTAAACTTGGTATTATTTTCTCCTGCTAACCTGTCTTGTTGATTATTTGGCCAGCCAGAAGAACCTTAAGGGAAAGGGCAGAGGGAGATTCTCCCTCTTCCCCCGACACAACTTTCCGTCCAATTTCAGGTAATCCTCCTTCCACCTCTTCATAATAACTCCCGAGCCGCTCCCTTCTCATGGCAACCCTGACTGCATGGCTCTGTGCCTTCCCTTCTCTTTAATTTCCCCCTCTTTCTTCTCAGACTATCTTTTATTCTTCCTTTCTGTTTTATGTTCTTTTTCTCTTTTCTCTCACCCTTTTGCTATCTCTCTTTTGTTCTCTTCCTCTGGCACACAGGGTGGCGAGCACAGGAGCCCGGCAGGTGAGCTGGCAGGAACATGAGCGCACACATCCATAAGCAAACTTCTGGCCTTTTTCAAGGTACAAGTACCACATCTATTATGGTATTTATGTGTTTCTTTCTTTTCTTTTTTTTTTTTTGGTGAGGGAGATTGTTCCTGAGCTAACATCTGCTGCCAGTCTTCCTCTTTTTGCTTGAAGAAGATTGTCCCTGAGCTAACACCTGTGCCAATCTTCCTCTGTTTTGTATATGGCATGCTGCCACAGCATGGCTTATGAGTGGTGGTGGCTGGGATCCAAACTCACGAACCTCAGGCCGCCAAAGCGGAGTGTGTGAACTTAACCACTATGCCACCAGGCCGGCCCCTTTATGTGTTTCTTAACCATTTAATATGTATAAAGCTGTGATACTGTTTTTATTAGGTTCCTATCATTTTGTATGTATTCCTGACAAACTTTTTAAGTGTTGTGCTCCAATGCCATTTTCCTATAAGCCCTATAGTTTTTACTTCTCGAATATGCAGAGCATGGTGATATTTTAGGAACATATGTCTCATTATAGCCAAACTGACTGTACCTTGCGCTTATGACATGTCTTTATCTGTGAAATTCAAAGAAGTTTAGGGATATCTTCTTCTTCAATAAAGAAAGAAAAACTATTCTCATCGTATGTACAGAGAAACCAAAGAAGTCAATGATAATACTTGGGCTACCCAATAATGGTCAGTAGTGAAGCCAGAAAAAAAAAGAATAAAAAGAATCCAGGTCTTCCAACTCTTCTTCCCTGCCCCAGAGTTCAAAAGAACCTGAATGTGCTTTGTACTTAGTAGGCACATTTGATAAATAAATATTTCTCTGAGAAGCAAAGTTTTCGAGAAACAATTCTGTGAAATTTGAGGACTGAGAAAAATGGCAGAATCAAAACAGAGTAGTCAAAATAGGGCAGGTTATTTCTACTATTGTTTATCTTATTTGCTTGCTCAAAAAAGGATACTCTATAATTTATTAAAATTTAGAGTAAAATACCATTTTGTGGCCCCTGAAACTTTAGTGTAACCCAATTATTTAAATTCATATTGGCAGTTACAGATTAAGATTGGCCAAAGCATTCAAATAACACAAAATTATATTTTATGTAGCCAAGTATAAGAGACTTCCAAATGCACTAGATTTATGTACAAGTTTAGACCACAGCCAATTTGTAAAATGCCTGACACTAAACTTACTTGATTAAATTTCCCAGTCTCACTGTTTTCCAAGATGGTTTCTAAACTACTTTATTCATGTAGCTCAAAAAGCAATGATGACCGTGTTTTTCGGGTAAGTACAGGGTAGGAATGGGTTGTTGTTGTTGTTTGGGGTTATTTTTGGCTAAAGTCAGAACATCATTTCCAAGATTTATTAAAAAAAAAGACATACGAAGTCGGGAGGTAAATTCAAGTATCTCTAATGACTGAGGCAAGTTGACAGGGCTTGCTATTTTGCTTTCTATATTTGTTAAAAGCCAAGTCTGAGTGATGGCAATATCCAGGTCTTCTAACTGTTAACCTAGTGCTCTCAAATACTAGTCTCTAGAAGACAACCCCGTCTCCTCCCTATTAGGGAAGACTTCCATTTGGACATAGGGTCGGCACTGCCATTAACTGAAAGAGAAAGACATAAGAACATTCTGCTGAAAAGCTCTTTCCCCAGTGCATTACCTGTTCTGCATTGCCACTGAAGACCCCATCAAGGATAAAGTACGTCCAGAACAATGGCCATTCACATTCAATGTTTTCAAATAACTTCAGCTCAGCTGGTTCATAGTACAGACGTTTGGGATCCTGGTAAAAATACAATAAGCAAAGTCTGTCTTATCACTTCAAGGTCAGATGCACATCTTTAGCTCAGGGGTATTACAATATAGCCTTTCACTACTGATAGTTTGTTTCAGAGAAGGCAGAGCATGTGCATACTCCCCTCCCTAAGCAAGTACTTTGTGATATGACTTCTAACTAGAACTGAGATAATAATAACACTATAGGCAAGCGTATGAAGAAATGAGATTAATTTGTAACAAAGTTGAGTTCGGTTTTATACTTGAGGTAGCAGCGGAATACACAAATAGAAAAGTTTACGAGGACAGCAAGAGATGAGGGTTTGGGAATTATCCTCATAGAGGTGACACATGAAGCACAACTTATAAATGTACTACCTACATATAATGAACAAATGGCCCAAGAATAGAATCGTGGTAAACCCTCAAAGTTTGGTGAGGGAAGGACAGAAAGAGAAGAATTAGGATGGTGTAGTGTTGTGGAAATTAAAATAGGAAAAGAATTTCAAGAAAACGTAGGGGTAAGTAACAGTGACGTACTACAGAAAAGTCAACGAGAATAAAGATTGAGAAAAGGCTATTGGATTTGTCACTTAGGTGATTATGATGATGTTTCAGAGCATAATTTTAATAGATTGGTAGGGGAAGAAGTCAACAGGGATAAAGAATAAAGTGGAAGAGAGGAAGTAGACCAGAAGAGTCTGAGCTCAATGATTCAAAAAAAAAATTATAATGGCTCTTGACCAGCAAACCTAAGCCTTAAACGAGATGTTTACATTGCCAATGAAAGTGCTTCTTATTGATCATTCATTCCCTTTAGTAATACTTAATTTTCTCCACTGATATTTCCAAGGAAAATTTTTGACAAGTGGAACAAAATAAAGTTAACTTTTGAAGATCAAGTACTGTTTAGAACTAATCAACTGCAAAAGGTGGAAGGGGGCCAGAAAGATCTACTGATGGAAAGATTTTTTCCCTTTGTAATTATATGCTATTTCCACTTAAACTTTCATCCACTGATTTAAGCATCCAACAGTAGCTCTTTCCTGAAACTAACCAACTGCAAGAGGTGGAAGGACTACACTTTCCTGTATTTTATTTAATCCTGAAAGGCTCACAAACAGAACTTGGCAACTAAGCCCAACAAAGGTAGCAAACATCAGCTATTGTTACCCTATTTAGTGACTATTTTAAGTATCATCAGTGAGGTAAGTATTTTCTCTGAATGAGGCTGCAGAGAGTAGTGACCATTCTACCTTGGACTCATTTTGGAGAAAAGAAACCTACCTCTTTAGGGGTTTTATATCCATCTCGTAGAAAGCGACAGCAACCATAACGACCCTGGGAATGAAGAAAAAACGGTTAGAAGCATGTACATTGGTACAGCCATATAATCAATCAGAAATACATCCTTTGCAACAGCTACATGCCCCAACTTATCACCGATACAGATACGATACTTAAAAAAATAATTTAAAAAACCCCTGATATCAGCCCAGCAGCAGAAACTGATTTCAGCAATGTGATTTCAAGTGAGGGCTAAGTTACAGGCTCTTCTCTAAAGCAAAGTTCCTAATATTATCCCCTCCATGGCCTTCCATCATAGAGTAAGCCTGTGACAGCCCAATTACTAATCTACGTGGTCCTGCTCACACAGCTCATAAGAGACCATAGGCTTTAAAAAAAAAAAAAGAAAGAAAACATTTTAAAAATTGAGATATTTTGAGACTTGCGACTTACAGAACAGTTGCAAAAACAGTACAGCAAGTCTATATACATACCCTTCAACCACTGACCCCTTATGTTAACGTCTTATATAACAATAGAACATTTAGCAAAACTAAAAAATTAACCTTGGTACAACACTATTAACCAAAGTACAGAACTTATTTGGATTTCACCAGTTTTTCCACTAATGGCTTTTTTCTGTTCCACTATCCAATTCAGGTTCCCATTGCATTTAGTTGTCATGTCTCCTTAGTCTCTTCCAGTCTGTAACGGTTCCTCAGTCTTTCCTTGTTTTTCATCACCTTGACACTTTTAAAGATTGTTCATCAGTTATTTTGTAGAATATCCCTCAATTTCGTTTTATCTGATATTTTCCCATGATTAGACTGAGGTTATGCATTATTGGGAAGGATACCACAGAGGTGCTGTGCACTTCTCAGCACCCTGTATCAGGAGGCACATGATGTCAATGTCTTATAAATGGTGATGTTAACCCTGATCACTTGGTTAAATCACTGACACAGGTCATACTCAAGGCCCCAAAAGTTACTAATTTCCCCTTGAAGTCAGAGCCCTAAAGAAAAGAAAGGCACATATAGACCGTACCTGAAGCTTGGTGATGATTTCCTGTTTTGTTAGCTCCACCAACTGGTTATCCTCTACTGCAAAGGCTGGGAAGGAAATAACTGAAAGTAGACTAGCATCAACCTCTTTGGATGTTGAAGCCCGGGGGAGTATCGAATTAAGGATAGACTAAGAGAAAGGAAGTCAAATGTGGCACATTAGTAAATAACTCTAACAGCTTTAGTTTCAAAAGATTTATGTGGAAGAGGCTCATTCAGAATAAAATCTAAACATTATTCAACAGTAAGAGCTTAGAAAACTAGATATTTCTGTAAGTCATCCCTTATCTTAATCCTGCTCTCAATGCTTCCCAATCCTGATTCTTAAGCAGCTACTAGTGGATAAAGACTACTCTAACATCATGATCCCACCCACAATCCTGTCGCTCCATTAGCAACTATTTAAGCATAAAGAGAAGAGAAAATGTAGCTCAGCTCCTATAACCCTGACATTTATCTTTCCCATGGAAAATTTTGTTTTTAAAATTAAAAGGTGAGTTTATATTCAATAGAACACTATAGGTGTCTAATTGTGGTTTGAAGAAGAGGAGAAAAGTCATCCCGACAATGAGAAGAACCTTCATCTTTCAATACAGAAAGTAATCCTAAACAAAACTGAAGATACACATTTACCACTTAAACAGTCTAATCTCCAAATGTCTAACCCTAGAGCCAACTGAGGACCACAGAATGTTTCAGAGCCACTATCAAGAAGAACACTAAAAACCAATCACCTATTGTTCTCTTGGTATATTTAGAAAAGGAGATACTCAGGAGCAGAGCCCACAGACCTTGATATGACAATAGTGGAGAACTCCACATACTACGGTGGGATCCCTTTATACTCCTGGGTGAGAGAACAGGACTATGATCTATGTTATAGCTCATGCTATATTAGGGCTATCTCATTCAGATCTCATTATTCTAAAGCCCATGGTAAGTCTGAGTCTGGGTA
This sequence comes from Diceros bicornis minor, assembly GCF_020826845.1. Classification (NCBI taxonomy): domain Eukaryota; kingdom Metazoa; phylum Chordata; class Mammalia; order Perissodactyla; family Rhinocerotidae; genus Diceros; species Diceros bicornis. Next base: position 65,661,705 of record NC_080781.1, read on the forward strand.
AGAATAAATTTTCTTTTGTCTTTTCTTTTGAGGAAGATTGGCCCTGCGCTAACATCTGTTGCCAATCTTCCTCCCCAAAGCCCCAGTACATAGTTGTGTATCATAGTCGTAGAGTTGTAGCTCTTCTATATGGGACACCGCCACACCCAGGAACCAAACTGGCAAACCCCAGGCTGCTGAAGCTGAACGAGCAAACTTAACCACTACGTCACTGGGATGGCCCCTAGAATAAATTTTCTATAACATGGTCCATTATTCTCTTACCTGGCAGTGTTGCACTTCATCAGCCAGGACATGGATAACTGATTGGGGCCCACCTTTCACACCAAATAGGTCCAGTTCATCTAATGCTTCCAGGGCTGCCTGTGAGGAGCAAAGAAGGAAAGGACAACTTCGGCATTAGAAAGATATATATTTCTTTTCCCTGTACCCCAGTATATCAATGCACATGATGTCATTTTGAATATGTTCAGCAGAACAGAAAACACAATAACATTCTTTATTTCCAAGGACCTCTGAGTTTTTCCTTGTCTCCCATATTGTCCTAGAGACAGTTAAGATAGAGGTTGTAGCCATCCTTTCATGATAAAAACTCTCAAATTCAGTACAGAAGGAACATACCTCAACATAATAAAGACCATATACGACAAACCCACAGCTAACATTATACTTAATGGGGAAAAATTGAAAGCTCTTCCTCTAAGATCAGGAGCAACACAAGGGTGCCCACTCTCACCACTCTTATTCAACATAGTACTGGAAGTGCTAGCCAGAGCACTTAGGCAAAAAAAAAAAAAAAAAAAAAAAAAAAAGGAAATAAAAGACATTCAAATCGGAAAGGAAGAAGTAAAATTGTCATTATTTGCAGAAGATGTGATCTTACATATGAAAAACACTAAAGACTCAACCAAAAAACTGTTGGAACTAATCAACAAATTCAGTAAAGTTGCAGGACATAAAATCAACATACAGAAATCAGTGGTGTTTCTGTACACTAGCAACAAAACATCTGAATAAGAAATAAAAGAAAACTATCCCATTCACAATAGCATCAAAAGCAATAAAATACTTAAGAATAAATTTAACCAAGGAGGTGAAAGATCTGTACACTGAAAACTACAAGACTCTAATGAAGGAAATTGAAGAAGACACAAATGGAAAGATATCCATGTTCATGGATCAGAAGAATTAACATTGTTAACGTGCCCATACTACCCAAAGCCATCTATAGATCCAACACAATCCCTATCAAAATTCCAATGGCATTTTTAACAGAAATAGCAAAAACAATCCTAAAATTTGTATGGAACCCCAAATAGCCAAAGCGATCATGAGAAAGAAGAACAAAGAGAGAGGAATCATACTTCCTGATTTCAAACGATACTGTGAAGATTTATTAATTAAAATAGTATGGTATGAGCATAAAAATAGACACATAGACCAATGGAACAGAATAGAGAGCCCAGAAATAAAACCCTATTTTACAGTCCATTAATATTTGACAAGGGAGTCAGGAATACTCAATGGGGAAATGACAGTCTCTTCAACAAATGGTGCTGGGAAAACTGGATAACCACATGCAGAAGAATGAAATTGGACCCCTATCTTACACCACTCTCAAAAATTAACTTGAAATGGATTAAACATAAGACCCGATACTGTAAAACTCCTAAAACAAAACATGGAGAAGAAGCTCCTTTATGTTGGTCTTGGCAATGATTTTTTAGATATGACACCAAAAGCACAAGCAACAAAAGCAAAAATCAACAAGTGGGAGTACATCAAACTAAAAAGGCTCTGCACAGCAAAAAAAGCAATCAAAAAAATGAAAAGGCAACCTACGGAATGGGCGAAAGTATTTGCAAACCACATATCTGATAAGAGGTTAATATCCAAAATATATGAGGAACTTATATGACTCGGTAACAAAAAACCAAATAATTTGATTAACAAATGGGCACAATAATTGAATAGACATTTTTTCAAAAGAAGACATACAAATGGCCAACAGGTACATGAAAAGATGCTCAACGTCACTAATCAACAGGGGAATGCAAATCAAAAACCACAATGAGGTATCACCTCACACCTGTCAGAATGGCTATTATCCAAAAGACAAGTGATAACAAGTGCTGGCAAGGATGTAGAGAAAAGGGAATCCTTGTACACTTGGTGGTAATGTAAATTGGTTGAGCCACTATGGAAAACAGTATGGAGGTTCTTCAAAAAATTAAAAATATAACCACCATATGATCCAGCAATCCCACTCTTGGGTATATATCTAAAGGAAATGAAAACAGGATATCAGAGATATATGCACTCCCATGTTTATTGCAGCGTTATTCACAACTGCCAAGATATGGAAACAATCTAAGTGTCCGTCAACAGATGAATGGATAAAGAAGATGTGGTATGTATATATCTACAATGGAATATTATTCGGCCATGAGAAAGAAGGAAACCCTGTCATTTGCGACAACATGGATAGGCCCCCTTGCATGAATTATGCTAAGTGACATAAATCAGACAGAGAAAGACAAATATTGTATTATATCACTTATATGTGAAACTTAAAAAAACTGAACTCGTACAAACAGAGTAGAATAGTAGTTACCAGGGGCTGGGGGCTGGAGGGTGGGGGAATTGGGGAGATGTTGTTTAAGGGTACAAACTTGCAACCCGTAGATAAATGAGTCCTGAAGATCTAATGCACAGCACAGTGATTACAGACAACAATACTGTACTATAAACTTCTAAGCCACTGAGAGACTAAATATTAATTGCTCCCACCACAAAAAACAAATGATAATCATATGATGTGATAGAGGTGTTAGCCAATGCCTCAGTGGTAATCATATTGCAATGAATAAATGTACCAAATCAACACGTTATACACCTCAAACTTACACAATGTTATATGTCAATTATATCTCAATAAAAATAAATTTTTTAGAAAGAGGGAGATTATAGCATTATCAAGTCAAGCATCACACAAAACATAATTTGAACATGGCACAGATGAATTTATAGTAAACCATTCTTTTGGCAGGGGGGCTGCAAGTATGATACCAGCACATAGGAAATGCTGGAAGTTGTGCAGATATAAGAAATTAAAAGACAACAACCATTAGGTATTGCCATACAGCTGAGTTTCCATAGAGAAGTGAATGCCCTAGGAAGATACAATGTTTGACTTAAAGATGAAAATTATTCGTCACCAAGGCAAAAGATGAGTTTCCAAGTTTTTTAAAAAATAGAATTTACTTATTAATTTCTTGCTTTTCTGATTATAAAAGTATAATACTCCTTACAGAATATTTTGAAAACATAGAAAAGTATAAAGAGGGCAAAAAAAATCACCCAAAATAATTGCTGTTAACATTTTTGACATGTTTCCTATTATTTTTTTTCTATGCATACGTCTATAGTTGAGATCACATTTGATAGAAAATTTGGTTAGGATACTATAGCATAAGTGCTTCTCCATGTTATGAAAACTCTTTATTTCAACATAATATTCCCTCATATGGCTGTAATAAAGTTTATTTAATCATTTACCAACTGTTGGAAATTTAGGTTGCCTTTAATTGTGTGCTATTAGAAACAGAGCTTTGATAATATCTCTTGCTAAAATTATAAATTCCTCAAAGTCAGGGACTGTGTTTTCACGAATGCCTAGCACACAGCATGGCACATAGTAGGCTCTTAAATGTTGTTGATTAACAGAATAATTATTTGTTTTCATTTTGAGTTATTTTCTAAGCATTAATTCCTTGAAGCAGAATCACTGGGTCAAAAGGTATGAACAATTTTTAAAACATAATGTGAAATTGCTTTTCATGTAAATCGTACCAATATAACTATCTCCAGCAGTGTATGACAGTACCTTCTTTAATGCAAAGTACTATCTTAAAATTTTTTTCCCTAATTTGATAGAAAAAAATGGTGCCTGTTGCATTAATTTGCTAACAAGGTTGAATATTCTTTCAAGTTTTTATTGGTTATTTGTAGTTCCTCAATTATGAGACAGAACTGACTTAGTCTTTGAGATAGTGGGCAGCTCTGGAAAGTTTCTCTGGAGAAATGACATCTAAACTGAGACCTAAAGAGTAAACAGAAATTGGCCAGGCACAAAACACTTATTAATTACAAGGGGAAAAACAGCAAACTTACAGCAGAGAAATGTGGCAGATACTGCGTTAATGAAGTCATCAAACTTAACATCAACAGTAATGGGACAAATCTACATCATGTACTTCCTGATGATATACTGAGGACACAGCATCATCTCTGTGGTATTCTTGCAATAAATGCATAATTTGAATCAAATCATGAGGACATATCACACAAAATAAGTCTCAGGGACATTCTATAAAATAACTGGCCTGTACTCTTAAAAAAAAACCAAGGTCATAAAAGGCAAGTAAAGTCTGAAGTATTATTTCAGACTAAAGGAGGCTAAAGAGGCATTACAACTAAATGTAATATGTTATCTTGGATTGGATCCTGGATCACAAGATGGGGTGTTTTCCCCCCATAAATGATATTGGGACAATTAAAGAAATTTGAATGGGTCTGTGGATTAGGTGGTAGTATAATGCCAGTGCTCATTTCCTGATTTTGATGACTGTGCCACAGTTATGGAAGAGTCTTGAGGAAATTCACACTGAAGTATTTAGGAGAAATGGGGCACCATGTCTGCAATTTACTCTCAACTGGTTCAGAAAAAATAACGTGTGTGTGTGTATGTATGTGTGTAAATAGAGAGAAAGATAAGGCAAACGTTAACAAGTGGGGGACGTGGATAAGAGTATATGGGAATTCTTTGCACAACTCTTGCAATTTTCCTCTGAGCCTGAAATGATTTCAAAATAAAAAGTAAAAAGAAGTTTCAGTAGTTAAAAGTTTTTTTAATTGATGTTTTAATAGTTTTTAACATTGTAAAATTTTGGGTTGTACATTTTTGTTTGCCCATTACCATATATATGTCTCCCTTCACCCCTTGTGCCCACCCCCTACCCCCATTGCCCCTGGTAACCACAATACAGTTTTCTCTGTCCATGTGTTGGTTTATATTCCACATATGAGTGAGATCATACAGTGTTTGTCTTTCTCTTTCTGGCTTACTTCACTTAACATAATACCCTCCAGGCCCATCCATGTTGTTGCAAATGGGACAATTTTGTCATTTTTTATGGCTGAGTAGTATTCCATTGTATATATATACCACATCTTCTTGATCCAATCGTCAGTCGAGGGACACTTAGGTTGCTTCCACTTCTTGGCTATAGTGAATAATGCTGCAATGAACATAGGGGTGCATAAGCCTCTTTGGATTGTTGATTTCAGGTTCGTTGGATAGATTCCCAGTAGTGGGATGGCTGGATCATAGGGCATCTCTATTTTTAATTCTCTGAGGAATCTCCATACCGTTTTCCATAGAGGCTGCACCAGTTTGCATTCCCACCAGCTGTGTACGAGGGTTCCTGTTTCTCCACACCCTCTCCAATATTTGTTGTTTTTAGTCTTGGTGATTATAGCCATTCTAATGGGCGTGAGGTGATAGCTTAGTGTTGTTTTGATTTGCATTTCCCTGATGATTAATGATGCTGAACATCTTTTCATGTGCCTGTTGGCCATCTGTATATCTTCTTTGGAGAAGTGTCTGTTCATTTCCTCTGCCCATTTTTTGATTGGGATTTTTGTTTTTTGGTTGTTCAGTTGTGTGAGTTCTTTACATATTATGGATGTATGTCTTGCAAATATTCTCTCCCAGCTGGTGGGTTGTCTGTTCATCTTGATTCTGGTTTCGTTTGTCGTGTAGAAGCTCTTTAATCTGATAAAGTCCCACTTGCTTATTTTTTCTTTAGTTTCCCTAGTCTGGGTAGGCATGTCATCCGAAAAGATTCCTTTATGACCAATGTCAAATAGTGTGTTGCCTATATTTTCTTCTATGAGTTTTACAGTTTCAGGTCTCACCTTCAGGTCTTTGATCCATTTTGAGTTAATTTTTGTGAATGGCGATAGCAGATGGTCCACTTTCATTCTTTTGCATGTGGCTGTCCAGTTTTCCCAACACCATTTATTGAAGAGACTTTCCTTTCTCCATTGTATGTTCTTAGCTCCTTTGTCGAAAATTAGCTGTCCGTATATGTGTGGTTTTATTTCTGGGCTTTCAATTCTGTTCCATTGATCTGTGTGTCTGTTTTTGTACCAGTACCATGCTGTTTTGATTACTATTGCTTTGTAGTATGTTTTGAAGTCAGGGATTGTGATGCCTCCTGCTTTGTTCTTTTTTCTTAGGATTGCTTTAGCTATTCAGGGTCTTTTGTTGCCCCATATGAATTTTAGTATTCTTTTTTCTATTTCCATGAAGAATGTCATTGGGATTCTGATTGGGATTGCATTGAATCTGTATATTGCTTTAGGTAATATAGACATTTTAACTTGTTCCCATCCACGTGCATGGGATATCTTTCCATTTCTTTATGTCATCATCGATTTCTTTCAGTAATGTCTTGTAGTTTTCATTGTATAGGTCTTTCACCTCCTTGGTAAGATTTATTCCTAGGTATTTTATTCTTTTTGATGCAATTGTAAATGGTATTATCTTTTTGAGCTGTCTTTCTGTTAGTTCGTTATTAGTATACAGAAATGCAACTGATTTTTGTAGATTGATTTTGTACCCTGCAACTTTGCTGTAGTTGTTGATTACTTCTAATAGTTTTCCAATGGATTCTTTAGGGTTTTCTGTATATAAAATCATGTCATCTGCAAACAGTGAGAGTTTCACTTCTTCGTTACCTATTTGGATTCCTTTTATTCAAAAGTATTGATAATATGCAGAGTTAGTGAGGGTTTGAGGAAAATGGCACATATAGCACATAATGGCATATATTCATCATATGTGGATGGCGAAAATGTAAACTGGTGGAAATTATTTTGGAGGGCAATTTTCAAGTGAATATCCCTTAACCCAATGGTTGCACTTTTAGGGATCTGTTCTACAAAAATATTTGTGCAAGTTCACCAGGATATATGTACAAGGATCCTCATTAAAGCATTATTTGGAATAGTAAAAAATGGAGGCAATTCCATCCATAGAAGAATTATTAAATACTGTACAGTAACTGAAAAGAATGAACTAGATTATCTATATGAAATGACATGGAAGGATGTTTGGTTACGCTGTTCAGTAAAATATGAGATTCTTGAATTAAAAAAAATCAGGTTATACAGAAGTAAGTATAGTAGGATTTATTTTTTAAAATGAACTCAATATCTGTACCACTTTGGTAATTAAAAAATACATTAAGTTGGAAAGGATGTGGGGAAAAGGGAACCCTCATACACTGCTGATGGGAATGCAAACTGATGCAGCCACTATGGAAAACAGTATGGAGATTTCACAAAAAATTAAAAATAAAAATGCCATATGACCCAGCTATCCTACTACTGGGTATTTATCCAAAGAACTTGAAATCAACAATTCAAAGAAATTTATGCACCCCTATGTTCATTACAGCATTATTCACAACAGCCAAGATGTAGAAGTAACCCAAGTGCCCACCAAATGATGAAGGGATAAAGAAGATGTGGTATACATAGACACAATGGAATACTACTGAGCCATAAAAAAAGACAAAATTGTCCCATTTGCAACAACATGGATGGACCTTGAGAGTATTATGTTAAGTGAAAAAAGCCGGACAGAGAAAGACAAGCACCACATGATTTCACTCATATGTGAAAGATAAACAAACACATGGACAAAGAGAACAGATTAGTGGTTACCAGAAGGGAAAGGGGTTGGGGGGTGGGCATAAGGGATAAAGGGGCACATATATATGGTGACTGACAGACAATAATGTATACCTGAAATTTCACAATGTTATAAACTATTATGACCTCAATAAAATAATAAAAAAAAACATTAAAAAGTTTACCCAGGGGATAAATAGTTTGTAGGTACAAAGTTCCATATATATTGACTAATTCAACCACATTAATTATATAGTTTAAATTTTCTATGATCTTAGTTTTGGTTTATTTCCTTCATCTTAGCATTGCAATGATTTTTGTTAAATTATTCCCTTATAACTGTTCCTATTTTGCCTTGTATTTTTAATATATTTTGCTGGGTATTAATTGAAACTACATTCCAGGCCAGACTTTCTCATTATAGGTTGTGCCTTTTAAAATTCTATCTTCACCCTCTTTGTCCTCTTTGTTCCATGTAATACTTTTTGCTTTGAATTCTACTTCATCTGACATTCACGTAGTCACTCATGCTCTTTTTTGTTTACATTGTCCAGACTTCGCCCATCCTTCTGTTTTTAATCTTTCTGTATCAATTTGTTATATTAGAGCTCTTATAGGTGGTATAGATTGGATTTCCTTTTTTCTTTTTTTAAATCAATCTGTATCTTTGCCTTTTGGTAGGGGAAATTTAAATTGTCATACGTATTTATCATTATAATAGATATGTCTGATCCTATTCCTGCTATCCTATTTTACGCCTTCTTGATGTTTCCGAAGCTAAGAGCTGGAATTAAAGCAGTAGCAGTGGAAAGGAAAAGCAGAGCCAAGTAGAAAGGTAATAATGATGGTGATGATAATGATATGGGGGATGCAGGAGAGTGAGGGGGGTGGAGGACTGAGAGATGGTTCCATGATACCAAGCTTTGTCAACCAGTGTATGGAAGGAGCAAAAGTTCCTTTTGTTTGTTTCTGTAATGGTAGAGATGAAGAATTTAGTTTAAGACAGGTTCTCTGAGGTCCTTGTGGGATATCTAAGTAGAGATATGCTACAAAAGCAGTTGGATATACAAATCTGGAGCTTATGAAAGAAGTCTTCACCTACACGTCCATAGTTCTATGGGAGAATCTGAATTTTGCCTGTGGTTTAAAATAACAATTAATTTGATGATGGTCCACATTCCGGTTAAGTCTTTGTCTATGGCAAAGATGTACCAGACTTCCTTACCCCAAACATAGTACAAACAAAGCAAGGAAAATTACCTTTGCCATTCCAACTGAACTGGCATTCAATTCTGAGATCCCTTGGTTCGTCTTGTCTCCACGTTCCCATATCCCGAAGTCCTGGCATAAAATAATCAACATACCATTAGCAAGCCATCACTATTAAATGATTACTAGATGCACAACACTTGGATAAAAGGCACACGTAGTAGCTAATTTGCCATACATATGTGTACCCCCAATGCTTATTAAGGAGATACCAATGAGTTGGGTTGCCCCCATAGCTATTTTCCAGTAGCTTTAAAATCTATTGGGGCCTCCAAGAAGTTGGAAGACTCCTCGACAGCTGATCAGGACTAAGAACTCTAACTCAGTCCGTCTAAAGAGGTGCTTCTCAAAACTTTTCATCAAAGTAGATATCCAGGGGGTCTAGAAGATGGAGCTTAAACAGTACCCCAGTATTTTATCTTAAACATTCATTCTGATTACACCCTCTTTTGGTACTGACAATGTACCATACACTAACCTATGCACTTTATAGTATTATCTTCCTTAATCCTTACATTTTATAGATGATGAAACTGAGGTACAAAGAGGGGTTAAGTGACTCACCCAAGGTCACACAGCTAATAAGTGACAGAGCTAGGATTAGAGTCCAAGTACTCTCACTCCAAAGCCTACATTTTCAACCATAGCTCTATACAGCCCCTTGATATTATAAAGATAACATTTAAAATTACTTTTTAAAAACTCTATATTTTGAAATAACCTTAGACTTACAGAGAAGTTGCAAAAACAGTACAGTGAGTTCCCCATATACCTTTCACTCAGCTTCGCCTAACGTTAACATCTATCATAACCATAGCATAATCGTCAAAGCTAAGAAATAAACATCAGTATAATACTAGTAACCAAATTATGGACTTTATTAGGATTTCACTAGTTTTTCCACTACTAGTGTTTTTATATTCCAGGATCCAATCCAAAATACCATGCTGCATTTGTCATGCCTCCTTAATCTCTTCCAATCAGTTATAGTTTCTCAAATCTTGTCTTTCGTGACCTTGATACTTCCTGAAGATTAGTGGTCAGATATTTTATACATTTCTCTATAGTTTGTTTTTCTGATGTCTTCTCTTGATTAGATTGAGGTTATGCATTTTTGGCAAGAATACTACAAACATTATGCTATGTCCTCAGTGCATCCTATCAGGGGGTACATGATGTTGATATGTCTTATTACTGGTGATGTTAACCATCATCACTTGGTTAAGGTGGCGTCTGCAGGGTTTTTCCATTCTACTGTTACTATTTTTCCCTTTGTCATTAATAAATATTTTGAGAGAGATAGTTTACAACTATGCAAATATCCTGTTTCTCCTCAAACATTTACTCACTAATTTAGCATCCATCAGTGAATCTTGCCTGCAACAATTATTACAGTGGTGTTTCAATGGTGATTTTCTAGTTCCTTCATTACCTCTACAGTCATTAATAGCAATTCTTCTCTAAGGAAGAGCTGTCCTTTCTCCCCATTTATTTACTCAGCTATTTACTTATATCAATATGAACTTATGGATATTTAGGTTATTCTCTGGGTTATAATAAAATGTTATCATTATTTATTTTGTTGCTCAAATTGTTCCAGCTCTGGCCCTTGGGAGTTCTTCCATGTTGGCTCCTGTGCCCTTTTGACATGGCCCATTCTTTTTTAAACACTTCCTCACTTTTTGTCACTACAAGATGATTCAGTCTCATCTTGTATTCTCCCTGTCCCAGCCCTGGAATCCTCCAGTTCTACAAGGAATCCTGGTTTCTTTTATTAGAGAATGATAGTCAAAATCCAATACCTGGGCACTGGTGCTCATTGTGACCGTGGTGTCATTGCTTCTAGGCCCTCTCATTGAAAACAACTTGGAAATACCCATGTGCATATGTGTGTGCGTGCACATACATGCGGCACACACACACCCCACACACCTATATTTATTTCTGTATCCACCTTAAATTACTTTTCATGTAAAATTTCTGAGTTAAAGTGAAGCTTCAGGAAGGTAAGCCACATTTATCCCATGGCTAGCCTTGCCTGGCCCCTAACCCAGCTCTACCCTGGTCTGTTCAGCAAAGATTAGAGTATGAGAAGACATAAATATCATTAATTCTACTGCTGCAACCCTTGGCCACAATGGAGAGGCCAGAGAACCCTGGCTTGTACCCTGGACCATAGCAGGCCTATAGTATTAGAAGGCAAAGCGATCAGTCAACAGATAATGTCTGCTTGCATCAAATATATCTATGTTAGACTTATCCTTCTGGCAAATACGGAGTCACAGGTTCCAGATTTACCCTCCCACCTAAAACAACTAAAAAACAACTAAAAAAAATGGACTATTTATGATACAGCCATTTTCAATACAATGATCATCATGCAATGAAGAACAGCAATCCTTGAGAAGATGTTAAATATATCAGGATTTAACATAAACCTACCTCATACGGTAGTTGTAAGAAAAACTAAGTATTTTTGTATAGTAAGCACTGAATCAATGTCTGTAATATTAAACACATGATTAAATTTTATTTATAAGTAGCTAACTGACCCATAATACTCCCTAGCCATCTTGCTCCTGTTTAACACCATAAACCATTAAAGTAAGACCACAATTTAGCCCTAGATTGCCAAATACCTACCATGAGATATTATAGAGTTTGAAAGGAATGAAAGCATAGCATCTTGACCCTCTTGCCTCTGTAACTCCCTTGGGGAGAAGGCAAACAGATGATGACAGCACTTAGTAAAGAAAGAGGCTGAAGGCAATTTCTGCCAGAAGTCTTATAGATTGGTTCACTATGAGGTACAGCATTAAGAGAAGGAATGGGTTGTCCAGTATTTTAAAAACATCATATTGCAGATGATATGATAATATATATAGAAAACCCTAACGACTCCACTAAAAAACTATTAGAACTAATAAATGAATTCAGTAAAGTTGCAGGATACAAAATTAATATACAGAAACCGGTTGCATTTCTATACACTAATAACAAGCTATCAGAAAGAGAAATTAAGAAAATAATGCACTTACAATTGCATCAAAAAGGATAAAATACTTAGGAATAAATTTAACCAAAGAAGTGAAAGACCTGCACTCTGAAAACTCTAAGACACTGATTAAGGAAATTGAAGATGACACAAATAAATGGAAAGATATACCACGCTCATGGATTGGAATAATTAATATTGTTAAAATGTCCATACTACCCAAAGCAATCTACAGTTTCAATGCAATCCCCATCAAAATACTAATGGCATTTTTCACAGAACTAGAACAAAGAATTCTAAAATTTATATGGAACTACAAAAGACCCCAAATAGCCAAAGCAATCTTGAGAAAGAACAAAGCTGGAGGTATCATGCTCCCTGATTTCAAACTATACTACAAAGCTATAGTAATCAAAACAGTATGGTACTGGCATGAAAACAGACACAAAGATCAATGGAATAGAATGGAGAGCCCAGAAATAAACTCATGCATATATGGTCAATTAATCTATGACAAAGGAGGCAAGAATATACAATGAAGAAAAGACAGTCTCTTCAATAAATGGTGTTGGGAAAACTGGACTGCTACATGCAAAAGAATAAAACTGAACCACTGTCTTACACCATATGCAAAAATAAATTCAAAATGAATTAAAGACTTGAATGTGAGACCTGAAACCATAAGACTCCTAGAAGAAAACATAGGCAATCAGGTCTCTGATATCAGTCTTAGCAATATTTTCTTGGACCAGTCGCCTCAAGCAAGGCCAACAAAAGCAAAAATAAACAAATGGGATTACATCAAACTAAAAAGCTTTTGCACAGCAAAGAAAACCATCAACAAAACAAAAAGGAAACCTACTGAATGGGAGAAGATATTTGCAAATCATACATCCAATAAGAGGTTACTATACAAAATATATAAAGAAGTTATACAATTTAATATTAAAAAAAACAACCTGATTAAAAAATGGGCAGAGGACTTGAATAGACATTTTTCTGTTTTTTTTTTTTTTGAGGAAGGTTGGCCCTGCACTAACATCTGTTGCCAATCTTCCTCTTTTTTTCCCTTCCCAAAGCCCCAGTACATAGTTGTATATCACAGTTGTAGAGTTGTAGCTCTTTTATGTGGGACGCCGCCTCAGCACGGCTTGATGAGCGGTGCGTAGGTCCACGCCCAGGATTGGAACCGGCGAACCCTGGGCTACTGAAGCAGAACATGGGAACTTAACTGCTATGCCACTGGGCTGGCCCCGAATAGACATTTTTCCAAAGAAAATATACAGATGGCCAACAGGCACATGAAAAGATGCTCAAGATACTAATCATCAGGGAAATGCAAATCAAAACTACAATGAGATACCACCTCATATCTGTCAGAATGGCTACTATTAAAAAGACAAAAAATAACAAGTGTTGGCAAGGATGTGGAGAAAAGGGAACCCTCATATACTGCTGGTGGGAATGTAAGCTGGTGCAGCCACTATGGGAAATAGTATGGAGGTTCCTCAAAAAATTAAAAATACAACTACCATATGATCCAGCAATCCAACTCTTGGTTATTTATCCAAAGAAAATGAAAACACTAATTCGAAGAGATATATGCATACCTAGTTTCATTGCAGCTTTATTTACAATAGCCAAGATATGGAAGCAACCTAAGTGTCCATTGATAGATGAATGGGTAAAGAAGATGTGCTACATATATACAATGGAGTATTATTCAGTCATAAAAAAGAATGAAATCCTGCCATTTACAACAACATGGATGGACCTAGAGGGTATTACGCTAAGTGAAATAAGTCAGAAAGGGAAAGAAAAATACCATATGATTTCATTTATATGTGGAATCTAAAAAACAAAACAAATGAACAAACAAAACAGAAACAGACTCATAGATACAGGAAACAAACTGGTGGTTACCAGAGGAGGGAGGGGTTGAGGGGGCAAGTGAAACAGATGAAGAGAATTAAGAGGTACAAACTTCCAGCTATAAAGTGAATGACTTATGGGGATGTAATGTACAGAATAGGGAATATAGTCAATAATGTAATAACTTTGTATGGTGAGAGATGGTAACTGGACTTACCATGGTGATCATTTTGTAATGTATATAGCTATCAAATCACTATGATGTACACCTGAAACTAATAGGATATTGTATGTCCATTATACTTCAATTAAAAAAATTAAAAAAAACATTTAAAATCCATTCCAAAATGAGTACTTACAGCAGTTTTATATGCAGATTCAATGTAAAATACAAGGTTCTGTATGAAATTGACTTCATCTAGGCTGTGGATGATATGAAGTCCTGAGGAAAAAAAAGAACAAATATATAGAGCTGGTCAATTATCACTATAGGCTTTATAGGCAGCCATAGTGACTAACTGATCCCACTACTCCCAAGTAATCCTACTCCTGCTTAGGAATAATGGGAGGCACTTTGATTCTTAAACCCTAAAAACAAGACCACAAATGAGTCCCAGGCTAGTCTTCAACTAAGTGAGATACCAACATAGTTTAACATGGAAGAATTTTAACTGTTATTTGTAGGTTTTAATAGAAAGTTTCAGACTCATAATTCTATAAGTAACTAATTTATAAGGTGCTTAAACGTACAAACCTAGGCATCTGGAAAAAGAATGATAAATATTTCAAAAAAGAGTTGGAGGAAGTTTAAATACTAAGCAAGAAGTAGATAAAAATTATGATTTTAAGGAGAATTTAAAACCATGTTTTTTGCAGTAAAAATAATTATTCTAAATGTAAGCTATACAAAGATAGTTATAGCTTACAAATGGAGTGTTTTGCATGAATTATCCATATGATTTTTACAACAACCCTAAGAGGTGAGTACCTCTATGTTTTCCATGAGGCTTAGGTTAAATACCTGTCTAAGATCATGTAACTAATAAATAGTAGAACTAGGACTCAATTGACTATCAACTTCTGTTTCACTTCGGAGACTGAGTTCCTAACCAAGATGCTATACTGCTTCCCAATACATACAATATAATCCAGTTTTGTTTAAAAACTAACTCCTCTCTCCTCCCCCATCCCCCCAACTCTCTATGGAGAGAAATACCAACAGGTATACAGTGAAAGTCTTCCTCCCACCAGGAATCACATCACTCTCACCCTGCCAAATCTCCTCTCTGGAAGAAACCAGAAACTATGGGTTAGCTTATTGCTCTTATTGAGCTATCAGCCTCCTCTTCACTTCATGGCACCTAATTTCTTGGAACTTAATTTCTTAAAACCAAAACCTCCATTGTTTTTGAGAGTGCCCTTAGGCTTGATTCTGTTCCAAATAAAGTCAGTTCTCTTGGGAAGAGCTATGGAGCTTTCTGTTCTTATGGCCTGCCTCTCCCTCCATGCTACTAGCAAGGTGGGTCAGGCCTAGTATTCTCTGCCTGCTCTGCCTGGGGTTAAGCTTCGATTCCATGAGTGGAATGGGGGGCAGGTAGGAAGGGAGTTCCAGATTTCTTAGTTATTGGCTAGACTAGAGCTTCTGCAACACAGAGCTGGGGAGGATGAGAAATGCTGGCAACCTACCTCTCTCAGGGAGATATCATAGCCCTAGACTGGGAGCTGGGAGGAGAGGGAGACTTGTATTCTTGGCTGCATCAACCTTGAGAGTAGTACTTCTGTCATGGTGAGCCTGGGGTGGAGGAGGGAGTAGGTTGTGGCCCAAATACCACACTCTCTCACTGCTCTTACTAAGATTTAGATTTCCTTGAATAAATGTTTCTCCACTTGCTGTATGCCCTTAGGACAATTTCCAGTGACTTTAAATGGTTGGTTTTTTAAAATTAATTTTCACTATTTATGGTTATTTTGCTGGGGAAAAGGTCTGTGGAGCTCTTTAGGCCACCATCCTGTAAGTTGCAGTCAGCTTCTGTCTAAGCTTCTCTTTTAACCAAGGTTGAAATTTTTAAGAATTCAAAAATATGCAGAAAATTGCTAAATTTTCCATGAAGATCTTTCATATTCCACCTACTGATTATCTCTCTCATCTTTTTCATCCTCAAGGCAACTGCCTTACATAAGTTCTGCATCATTTCTTGCCTAAAGTATTTCACTAACCTCCTAACTAGTCTTCTATCTTAATTTTCTCCCCTATCCAATCTAGCCTCCTGAATCTGAATCATCTGAAATTTTCTTGATTATTTACCTTCAGTGGCCCTCTACTGACTACAGACTAAACTCCAAACTACTTAGCATGATACACAGGCCCTTAAACAGCTAGTCCCAACTTTCTAGCTTCATCTTTTGCCATTTTTCCAGATCTATCTTATACTCTAACCATAGAAGATACCTAGCTTTACCTTGGTGGCCAGTACTTTTCAAACTTATGTGTGGTAGTCATGCTATTCCCTTCCTTTCTCTGATGTGTGAATTTCTACTTATTCCTACTTATTCCCTAAAGGCCTGATCAAATAATATCCACCTTATCCTAAGCACCTATCAAAGTTAGCTCATTGAATTAAATGGTAAGTCAGGAATCAACAAACTGATGAATGAATGAATATGTCTCTTATAAGCCTCTTTAGTATAATATTTCTGCTTCTGTTCTGGGCTCAAAATGAAAAACCACAAGGGATATTTAGACACTGTTTGCTTTGTAGAAAAACATTCCAGAGTTGGTATTAAAGGAATATTATAAACGGAGTTACAGCTGCTGTTTAAATAAATAAAGCCTAAAAATACATTTATTCAGGGAGGAACCTCTGCTCCAAAAGAAGGGAGTACGTGGGTAGCCATATTATAATTTTAAGAAAAGGTTATTCAGCTTCCGGGCTTGTGTTCTAGAGGTAAAAAAAAAAAAAAGGAAGCCTTTATCACCAAATAGTTATTTATACAAGAAAAGGAGAAGACTATTGTGGGGTAATTCTCACCTTGAATGCCCTTTGTACCAAGGAGCCTTGTAACCAAATAGGAAGATAAAGAAATCGAAACATCAAAAATATGGTATCGTGAGAAGTACATTTACTTACTCAGGAAGATCTAACAAAGGTTCCTGTTTAATTTACAAACTGAGGGTAATCAGATTCGTTGTCCTCCCCAATTAGGAGAAATAAAAGGGGATTATGTTGGTTCTTACACTTTTCTTTTTCAGTTAAAGCTTCTAAAGCTAATAACAAAACAATCTGAAAAGGTGTATTATTCAACAATAAAAAATACACATTTTAATTCTGATTCCTAAGTTAATTCCCTTAATATAATTTAGATGCCTATAGACAGATGCCTTGTTTATAATACATTCATAAAGAGTAGTACAAAGTAAGTGATTCAATTTATGTTAATACTAACTATAGGCCTGTCGGTGTCTAGTATGAGAACAATCAATAAACCCTAGCCTTTCTTTCCCATCTCATGGTATTTGAAGATTAATAAAAGATAAAAATACCATCTAAAGAAAATCTGTCCCAGATTTCCTGGTTCTCAATTAAAAAATTAATTAGTACACCAGACTTGTTTCTCAATGTAAAAGAACACAAACTAGAGCTCAAAGAGTTGTTTCTCCATATAAAATGTGCAAAATACTATGTTTCCAATGTGCATCTTTAAGCAATGTAAATAGCTATGTTGTTTTTTGGCCAACACCTTTGGCGAAGCCACGTGTGCCAGAGCAAGTGCTCCACATTGCAGTGGCCCCCAGTACTTCTATCCTTGTACTGACCTGAGGCAGTCATTTGTGCTAAGAAGAGCAGGTACACAGAGGTAGCATCCAACTGCAGGTGTCCCCACTGGTCATCACCCACTACAGTGGCACACGTTTTGGTGTTATACTTGGCATGGAGGCTATCCTTGGTACTCTGACTATACTTGAAGGATTCTACTTTATCCACCTGAAGAAAACAAAAACAGTAAAAGAAGGCTATGCAGAAAAATCAACCCATATGCCATACTTCTGCAGTACTCTAACACATGTGGCTGCATTCGGTCTTCAGGCAATTGTGAATATTTAAAATGTATTGTTATCTTTTTTCCCTACACTAATACAACTAGGAAAGTCTACTGTTGCTGTTTTTTAATTTAAGCAATTTAATTAGAAAATAATACCAGTCAAAACTAGCTATTTCCTATTCATTACCTCTCTTTCATTCTTCAGATGGTTGTTTTGCCACATTGTAGATATAAACTGAGATGCAGAGTGGCTGAGGGAGAACAGCTTAGTAAGAGATAACTGAGTTGTAAAAAAGACACATTTGTTCCTGAAACAGAGGTAGGAATTTTGAGGGAAATTAGAACAAGAGGATATATTTTGAAGGACTAATGAAAAGAGCTGGGGAGAGATACACGGAGTTACAGAGAAGATATGAAAGAAAGCTGAAACCAGAGGTCAGAAAGAAAACATTGTGCAAGGGACAACTGAAAAACTTAGTTCCTGAAACTTAGATCTGAGTATGTGTGCATCTGATATATGATAGTAACTCTTATACCTTTAAATATGGTTCATGAAATTAGTGACTTTAAACCTATTTGGTAGGGTAGAAAATGCAAATCTCTAAAATAGAAAAAAAAATAGTAGCAAAGAAGGAAAAAAAAAAAGAAATAATGGCCATGAGATAGCCGAGTAGAGAGAGCACTGATAAAGAAGTTCAGAAGTCTAGAGTTGATTTCTTTTTACTTCAGACTTGTTGTGTGTACCTGTGGATGGTCACTTTATTAATCTGGACCTCCATTTCTTCTTCTAATAAAATGTAATCTTGGTCTCAAGAAAATCAGTTCAGATTCAATGTGTGCAACATGTGTAAAGATCTCCTAGGATACAAGTAAAATACTTTTTTTTTGTTTTTGGTGAGGAAGATTGGCCCTAAGCTAACACCTGTTGCCAATCTTCCTCTTTTTGCTTGAGGAAGACTGTCCCTGAGCTAACACCTGTGCCACTTCTCCTCTATTTTGTATGTGGGACGCCATCATAGCATGGCTTGGTGAGCTGTGTGTAGGTCCACACCTGAGATATGAACCTGCAAACCCTGGGCTGCTGGAGGAGTGCACTGGAACTTAACCACTATGCCACTGGGCCAACCCCAGTAAAACACTTTTGAATGGAAAAAATATCATATATAAACCCAAAAGATAAACCACAGACTGCTAAAAAATATTTGCAGTATATGGGACACGGGATTAAAATCCATAATGTACAGGAACTCTTCAAATAGGCAAGAAAGAGACAGTCCAAAAGAAAAATAGGCAAAGAACCCAATAGCAATTAACAGAAGAGGAAATGCAAATTTTCAATCTACACATGAAAGCATGCTCAACTTCACTGAAGACCAGAAAAATACAAATTAATGCAAGGAGATATAAGTCCTCGGCCCCTTATCTCCAATCATAAAATCTAAAACACTTTCAAAAGGTTTGTTCCCCTAAGCATAGCACCAAAATTCATTTCGTGGCAATATATGATTCAAATTGACATGGGGCTATTTGTAGTTTTTATTTATTCCACTTAGTGTGAAATGCATGTTTCCCTACAGAGAGATTGTTTTTGATGATAGAATGCTATTCTGGACCTACTGAGGGCATAAGATAATATATGGTACATGCACTGTACTACCTTTTAAAATCTGAAAAATTCTGAATTCTAAAAGTTATCCGGTCCCAAGGGTTTCAGGTGAGGGCTTATAGACCTGTATCATCTTTTACTCAATATACATCATTGTATGCACAGTAATGAAGTATATTAAAAAATCATTTGTAGAGGGGGGAAAAAAAGACTAGAGGAAAACATTCCGGTGGTAACTGGGTGGTGAGATCATGGGTGACATTTTCCCCTTCAATTCTATAAATTTTCTAAAATTAGTGTGCACTATTTGTGCAATTGAAAAAATATAAACTATAAACATTCCCTAAGGGGTGGAGATTCTATTACAATGTGCTTTTATTAGAGAGAGAGGTGTTACCAACACCATACCTGTCTGATCATGCAGTGCAGCAGTCCTCTCATCAGCTTCACTACACTCTGCAGAAATAAATGGAAACAAGACTGTTATAAACATCGCTAGATGCAGGAACACTTACTCAGCAACTGCAGTTGGTACATGACCTTTTGAGAAGAAGTAACCCTATCCTGGGTTCATATTTACATGGCATTTACTTTATAGGTACACAGAAGAGCAGACTGCAGCTAAAAGTGGAATCAAAAGCTGCAGTTGGCGATTCCTTCAAGTCAAAAAAAAATCCAAGCTCTAACCGGTTTATGTAAAACAAAGCCAACCATCCTATTAGAGAACATTCCACCTAGTCAAAATGGGTAAGTCAGCTCAAAAATCATAAAGCTGTGAAGATATTCAAAAATACATCCTATGGCCTAGAAAAGCCAACAACATCACTTTTGTTTTTTCTAAACTAGCCAAGACTTATCTTCAAGAGTCCACAGAAATATTTATCTAGACATTTTCCCTAAAGAATAAATAAACTTCAATTCAGAATAAGTGTAAAGGGCAATTGTTAATGCAACTCAATCCCTTTTCCATGAAAAAAAAAGCCACAAACTTCTTAAGTCTCAAGTCATCACTGTTTCTTTTACTAGGGCTTGGCAATTTCTAAAGTAGTTAGTTTTCCAGTCATAACACTCCAAAATTCTGATTACCAACTACATACTATACTGGTTGGTATAATGTAACATAGCAATAATAATTATATTTAATTATAACATAGTATAATAATACTAGTTATACTATACTACTTAGTATAATATAATAATAAGTATATTTAATTATAATATGCTATAGTAATACTATATTATACTAGTATAGTATAGTTATACTACATGACACTAGAAGGGCTCATCAACAGTGGCATGGGAGGAAATATGTTTTGGAAGAATGTAGCACCAAACAGCTTCTCCATTTCTCTAAGCTTCCTGTTTCACACTCCAGAAGAAATACAACAAGGTTACTCCAGGGAATGCTGGCTCAGAGGTGGCTTCAGGACACCTCTGAAAACTAATCCACTTGGGAGCTGCATCATTCTGTTATTCCTTCAAAACATTCAAGTGGACTACTAGCCACCAGCATGATAAGGATAAGTACCTGTTAAATTATGCCCCAACTCTTTATGACATCTTTTACTGAAGGAAAAATAAAAAGTGTTTCCTTGGGAGAGCTCCCTTTCTTAAGTAATTTCTGTCTATAAATGGTCCCCTCCCCTTACAGATCAAGGGAAGTAATTAAAAAAGAGAGAGAGGGGCTGGCCTGGTGGCGCAAGCGGTTAAGTGCACGCGCTCCGCTGCGGCAGCCGGGGGCGGCCGGGGGTTCCCCAGTTTGGATCCTGGGTGCGCACCGACGCACCGCTTGTTAAGCCATGCTGTGGCGGCGTCCCATATAAAGTAGAGGAAGCTGGGCACGGATGTTAGCCCAGGGCCAGTCTTCCTCAGCAAAAAAGAGGAGGATTGGCATCAGATGTTAGCTCAGGGCTGGTCTTCCTCACAAAAAAAAAAAAAAAGAGAGAGAGAGAGAACAGGCAGTGCATGATCTTGTCATCTTTTAAAGCATGAAGCATTTGTTATAAAGTAATGAAACTGACTGCAACCTCTACAAGCAAATCTCTATCATTACTGTGACCCTAATAAAAGAGACCATCCTTTAATATACCCTGTTACAGAAAGCATTTAACACAGCCTCGTCACTCCGTGGGGAGACTATTCAATTCTGAATTATCTTCTAGGTGTCACCACATACTCACAGGTTTCTATCACATTCTTTCAACTCTCTTTACCATCCAGCCCTGCTATTCCCATCTATATTTTCTTTAACTTAAACAGCAAACCTGGGGAATCATGGACCCAGTGGAGGATTCCTGATTGCCATCCACTTTTGTCTTCCTGGAATGGCCACTGTCAGCCATTTCTGTCCTCAAGTTCCAACTTCCAAGTCAGGATAAATTTAACAGGAAGCATGGGAGGTAGGAATGAGGGGAGGTATCTGTACTTTGTATTCCCCCAAACTGGCTGTTTTCTGATTCAGGTGCACTAGTTGGCATTAATTATACATGTTTATTCATACACCAGGGCTTCCAGCCCCACCTAGTAACACCCTCCTCTCACCTACTCTTTTTGAGGCTATGGATCTATGTATTTGTGAATTGACTATATAAAGATATATAACTATATACAACTATATCTACGTAAGTATTAATCTCTCTCTCTCTCCAGGTATACCTATAATCAGACATTTATTGAGCATCTAAAATATGCAAAGCACTATACCAGGTTTTGTGTAACATAAAGGGGAAACAAGATAGGTACATTAAAAAAAATACACTACAAACATGTCTACCTAACAATTCCTAGTTATCCTTTAAAACCCCACTCCTCTGTGCATCCTTCCTTGCCTTGTTCAAGGGAAATTAGACATTCTCACCTCTGTGTGTTCCACAGAACTTTGTACTTATCTCCTATATATATAGTACCTACAGTGTCTGTCCTAATATATTGTAACTGTTTATATATCTGTCTCCCCCATCAGACTATGAACTCCTTAATAAAAAGGGGCAGAGACCAGGTTCAGAAATAGACCTTTAAGTCAATGGATTAAGTAGGTTACAGTTTAATAAATATGTATTCCATGTCTGCAAGTAACTCTCAAATGGCTTATCAAAAAAATCATGTGTGTGCACATGTGCATTTAGAGAGAGGGAGGAGGCAAATATGATAAAATGTTAACAACTAGTGAATCTAGATAAAGAGTATATGCAAATATCTCCATTTTACTATTCCTTTTTGGTGAGGAAGATTAGCCCTAAGCTAACTTCCATTGCCAATCCTCCTCTTTTTGTTTGAGGAAGAGTGGCCCTGAGGATATGCAGATGCAACTGATCCGAAGACAAATAAAAATCAGGGTTTGAAATTGAAGTGAGGTCAGAGTTAAAGATGAAGCTTTGGAAGTCACTCTCATAAAGGTAATAGTTCAACTCATGAGAAAAGATGAGAGACTATACACAGAGAACAAAACTGAGGAAGATGTAGAACTGCAGGCAGCCAAAGAGCTCTCTCTATTTGTCTGCCTATTTATTTTTATGGGTGTAAGCCTATATCTATGCGACTAAGAGAAAAGACCATTTGTAAAGACATATATGGTCACAATACTATTCTCAATCAAGGATAGAATAGTCACCTAAACCCTTGTCCCCTTTTCATCCAGGATTCTCTTTAGTTCTCTGACATTATTTCTTAGAGAGAAACCAAGGTGAGATTTGGAAGGGTAGAAATGATTAACAATCAAAAGTTTAGGAACTGCATCCACCTGGGTTCCCTTGTCCCTGGGCGCTTCTGTTGGGGTGTTGTCAATGAGGGGCACTGGAAGCGGGCTAAGAAAAAAAATTGAATGAAATATTTTTATTTCAATAAAGATGGAGCCATTTTTGCCCTATCTGCTCCAAAAAAAAAAAAGTTTGGGAAAATCCACACAGTAATGGAAAGTTGACAGTAGGTGGGAATTTCATCTATGGATTTATTGGATTTAATCTATGCTCATTTATTGGCCATAGATCAGGGGTTATTATCCCTGGATACACTTTAGAATCATCTGGGTAGTTTTTTTTTTTTTTGTGAGGAAGATCAGCCCTGAGCTAACATCCATGTTAATCCTCCTCTTTTTGCTGAGGAAGACCGGCTCTGAGCTAACATCTATTGCCAATCCTCCTCCTTTTTTTTTCCCCCCAAAGCCCCAGTAGATAGCTGTATGTCATAGTTGCACATGCTTCTAGTTGCTGTATGTGGGACGTGGCCTCAGCATGGCCGGAGAAGGGGTGCGTTGGTGTGTACCCGGGATCCGAACCCAGGCCACCGGTAGCGGAGCATGCGCACTTAACCGCCAAGCCACGGGGCCGGCCCTCATCAGGGTGGTTTTTAAAAATATTAATGCCCCTGGGGCTCCACTTACAGAGATTCATCTAAATTGTTCTAGGGTGGGGTCCAGTAAGGGTATTTCTTAAGCTTCCCTAGTGATCCCAATGTACAGCCAGAGTTTAGAACCACTCCTGTAGATTAGAGACAAAGCCAACTCACCACCTGTCTCTAGAAATAAGGCTTATTGGAAAACAACCATGCTCATTCATTTATGTATTGTCTCTGGCTGCTTTTGCGCAATAACGGAAGAGTTGAGTAGTTGGGCAGAGACCACACATGACCCACAATGCCAAAAATATTTACTATCTGGCCCTTTAGAGAGACAGTTTTCTGATCCCCAGTCTGAATTAACTGAGTAAGTTCTGAGAAAGAAATTAATGAGACTTAATAATAAAATCTGCTTTAATTCACAATGAAAGTTCACAGAAATTTTAGAATTCCTGGAGAAATGTTTCTTTTTTGAAGATGTTTCTTCTTACCATAATGTTTTTGAGACATTCTAAAGTTATTATTGAGGTGGTATGAAAATTATTTTTGGGATATGTGAAAAATTATTTGATGGAACATTAAAATTTTAGAACAAATAATTCTGTGTTTCCCTAATTTTTTTCCCCTTCCTCTGTTAAATGCTTTCTATCTGGGCCACATAAGGAAAAATGTCGACTTTGCAGAATGATTGGTCAACAAGGAGACAACAGATTTCTTCTAATAGTATTGAAAAAAAAATTGGTCACATTGGTCAAATGGGTATGGAATCGTGGGTAGTGTTCCACTGATATTAATTTCTAGCAAAGCAAACAAAATACTGTGATCAAAATAGCAAAACATTAGAGTATGATGGAGGATTTGGAGGGAGAGGGTAAGATTACAGGTGATTTTTTAACACTTCTCTATATTTTCCAAATTCTTAAAATGGTTATGTATTATTTCTGTAAGTCATAAAAATATTGATCTGTACTTCCTGGGCTAGAGCAAAAACTCCAACAATTTTTTTCTGGTGGAGCTAAGTACCTCTCAATAGTGGTCTGAAGGAATAACAAATGCCTGTTGTTGCAGAGGACAACACAGTGAAACCTCCCATGGCCAAAGACTGCAACTCGGCAATATGTTGGTGCCCTTAAAAATAACCAAATCTCATATTCTGATTTATGTATGGCAACTGGAGCTCAGATTGCCTAAGTCTGAGGGAGACCATTTGAGAAAATGGCTGGTGTAGAATCTTTTCCACCAATGGAAAAGAATTCACATACACCTTACAACTCACAGTAGAGTATCTCAACATTAAGAGTCCCTTGTGGCCCAGAATATTGTTTTCTTCATTCAAGAGGACACAGCACCCTGTGTCTAAACAGCTCTATAAAGGATGTTTCTTTACTGAGGGAAAGGGTCTTAAAAGTTGGCTTCTTTACTGAGGGAAGGATCTTAAAAGTTGGCTTAAAATTTGGCTTAAAAGAAGGCCTTTATGTCATCTGCTGACTCTGACCTTATTTTGCTCAGGGAAAAAAAGAAGCACAACAGGCTCTGAAACAGCAGCCATTGGTATAAAAATCAATAAACGGTCTTTACTTGTGTCTAGTTGGGAAGGTCTGCTAATTTGTGTCAGTTACCCTCATACAAACACCACTTATCATTTTCAAAAACAAAGTAAAATGGTAGATACCTGCCCCCAAACATTCTTCTCAATGAGAACATGCTGGAGATTGGAAAATACATTTACTTAGAAAGAGGATTATAAATTTTAGCAAAGATCCCAGGATAGGATTTTCCACTATAACAGAACAGACTGTGCCCTCTCCCCCCGAATCAACAAGTTTCAAGTTTCCACTGCAAAAAAATTTCAGTACAATACAGGGAAGGTTTTCGGAATGTAATTTCATGAAGGTGAAGAAAGAGGGAGAAAGGCAAAATACAGTTCTCTTAGCTCCTGTGGGCTACATTTCCTTCAATCCCTGCTCTCCTCCCCCCACTCCCCACAGCTCCAGATCTCTTTGTATTTTTATTCTGAGTACCTGCTCTAGTTCATAGGCCTTTGCCTTATCCTCATCCCGGTCTGCATTCTTCCGATAGGCCAGGCCCAAAGCCCACACAGCCAAGATGCTGTACACATTATCACGGACCCAGGCATCTTTCTGATCATAGCTGGCTGGAAGCAAGCCAGTCACAGGATTCTGCAAGGCCAAGAAAAAGAAAAGCAGGTAACCATAAGGTGTTTACATGAGGAAACAGAATCTATCAAATGGGTTATTTAGGGACTTTGGTCTTCTACTTCCCCACTCCTGAGTTTTGTAACCTCCTCTTCTTCTGACAAAGTGCAAGCAAATGCTATTTTGAATAAGGGGCAAGAGCTGGCTGAAGCCTTACAAGTGTGAAATGTGGGTATTATTAAAAGAAAGGCAGTGTTTTAACTTTCCAGTTAGAAAGAATGAACAACCAACAAAGAACCAACATTAAAGGAGTGGAAAAAATGGGGCTGGCCTGGTGATGTAGTGGTTAGGTTCACGGGTTCAGATCCCTGGTGTGGACATACACACGACTCTCAAGCCATGCTGTGGAAGCGTCCCACATACAAAATAGAGGAAGACCAGCATGGATGTTAGCTCAGCGACCATCTTTCTCAAGCAAAAAGGGGAGAATTGGCAGCAGATGTTAGCTCAGGGCCAATCTTCCTCACACACACAAAAAATAGAGTAGAAAAAATAACTAACAGCATATATAAAGTACCTCAGGTCTTCACAATCATCTAGTCTTAAGATGGCTAAATGTTCCCCTACTTCTTTTCTATGGCATAAGGGGAAGGAGATGACTCCCAAACCTCGGGCGGGGTGTGTGTGTGAATAAACAAGCTTCAACACATCTTTCAACTCTGCCTCCCTGGAGCCCAGCTGTGGCTTGGGGGGCGGGGGACTCAGAAGCCATGACTCAGGGCTGGTGGCTAACGGTGCCTGACTCGGGTTCTGCTACTGGCCCAACACCTCTCTTTTCTTCAGGGTTCTTTACGGCCTCCCCAGCTAGGGGGCGGGAGAACCCGCTACAGACACACGGGGGTTCACCCAGGGTCTCCGGCCAGGCTATCATACTGCACATGCTCGGTGGTTACAGGCGACACCCCTTCACTTACCTGATGGCACAGGATGGTCTGATGAACCAGCCTAGCGTAGCCGTCCAGCCGGACGCCCGAGTTACTCCGGCTCCTCATGGCGCCACGTTTTCAACCCCCTCAGAGAAACGGCCCGGGTGCCGCAGGGGCCCTCGGTCCTCCAAGGAGACTCCAACACAGCTCCACCCACGCTGTGGGAAGCCCGAGCGCCAGGCCCCGGCAGAGCGCTTTCACCGCGCAGGCCTGCGGCCGGCTGTCCGGACAACGGTGGCCTCTGGAGCCCACCACAGGCCAGCGCGCCCGAGCCTCCCGTGGTCTAGCGCCCCGGCGCCGCTCTCCGCCACCCTTAGGCCCGTCCGGCCTCCGCGTGTGGCTCCTGCATCCTCCGCTCAACTCCCGGAGGCCGCCACGGCCCAGAGCCTCCCGTGCGGCTGGCGGCAGCGAGTCACCGGCCGCGGCACCGCCTCCACCTTGCGGGAGCCGCGAGCCGGAGGCGGGGCGGGCGCCGCGGGTCCCCGCAGCTGCGCGCTGCGCCCGCCCCGCCCGCGCGCGCCCCGCGGCCGAGAATGTGTCACCGTTGGCAATGTGCTTTCAGAGGTTTATTTTCGAAATGCCTCAAATGACTGTTTCAGTTTTCCACCCTTGCCGTGCACCCAGGACGTTGAGGAGGATGTTTCCTCTGGTTTCTTCTGCTGGACTAGTTTTAGGAACATACGGTAACTTCAGTCCTAAAAAGAAGGACGCACGTTTGCGTTTAAGGTCTAAAGAATTGGAATTTCCGGGTCTTTACTGTATTTTATATGTTTGACTAAAAGCTCTGGTTAAACTCCTTACTCCGACCCAAACCAAACAAGAAGGAACTTCCTAAGGTACTTGATATTCCTCAGAAACTGGCGAATCGGCGGGCTTGGGAAGGACGGGGCAGTGGTGCGCTGTGTGGAAGCGAGTGCCCCAGGAAGGGAACTGGGCTAGGAGGGAGCAGTGTCTCAGGACGGCCTTGGCCGGAGAGGAGCTGGAGATTGTGTAACTGCTTTGGAAAGCTCCCTCATGCGCACGTAGGTCACAAAGCTGAGGCAACAAAGCCTCATCTGAAAATAAAGGGGAGAAAGGGAGGCTAGAAAAGAAGCCTGTAGGTAACGCTGGTCACTGGCCGCGGGAAATCGGTCCGCACTCCAGCGGTGTCCCGGCCCCAGGGCCTTTGCTCCCTGCCTTTACTGCCCCCAACCCCCACCTCTTGATCTCCGCTTATCTAAACCCTGCACGTCTTTCAAGGCTCGGCTTAAGAACCACCTGCCCTCTGAATCGCAGGGTAACAGAATTAGACCAACTGACTTTTCAAGTCTGACTCCAAGAATCGGCGATTCTAAGCCGTCCCTAGCTACCCTACTCAGGCCACAGTGATTTTGCATTTTCGTTTATCTTTTTATTTTTCTAAATTTAGTCTCTCCTCATAAGATCCCTCTGTTCCAACCCCCACCCTCACCCACTCCCAAATTAGCATAAAGCCAGGCACCTAGGAGGTGACTAGCAAATATTTGATAATATTGACGATGAAGGAGGAGGGAATGCTCCGGATCTCAGATCTGGGACTTTCAGGTTCAACGGCCAGTCAGTGATACAGTTAGAGAGTGATACACTTAGAATTCTCAAGCAAATAGTTTCCATTGCAGTCACCAGCTACACAAATGCCGTGACTGGCAAGTAACAAGACACTGCAAGACCCAAGTGCACAGGGGAAGAAAAAGTATTTCCAGGCAAAGCTACTTCATTTCTGTCCCTGCTCTGCCCCTGACTCCCTGACAACTTCCCCTCAACCTGTCGCCTCAAAAGCCCTTTCTCTGCCCTTGTCCCCTTCAAACTACTGCCTTCTCTTTTTCTTCACCTCACCATCATTTAAAAATGTTTAAAAAATATTAAAGTAATATATGCTCACTAAAGAAAACTTGGAAAGTATAGAAAAGTAAAAAAGTAAAGCAAATTACCCATAATTCCATCACACACAACCACCTGTTAATATTTTAGTTTATTTTTTCTAGTCCTTTTATTCTTTCTGCACAGACCCCCAAGTTATTTAGAAGTATGAATAGATTAGGAATGCCAAAGGTAGCGTGTCACCAATAAAGGTAACTGGCTGGCTACCAAGAGGCCTTGTAGGATGGCATTACCTTGGTGCTTTCAACATCAGTCCAGGCTGGGCGTTCAGTCCTGCAGTCTCAGAAACTTGATCTTCTCAGTGTCCCAGACCTGGTCAGACTCAGGAGACTGACTCATGCTTATTACCTCATGAGAGACTGATATATAAAAACCAGGATGCTGCTTGATAATGAGAAATAGACTGTGACAGTTTATATTGCCACCACATTCCCTCCCTTTAATAATGTATAAGCCTCACTCCTTACTAAGAGCTATTTTGTTTTATACAATAACCCTATGAAGTAAATACTATTATTAACCCCATTTTAGAGATGGAGAAACTAAGGCACACAAAGATTAAATAACTGACAAGTCTTCTCTGGCCATGTTGGCTTCACTGACTCTCCTTATCTATGCTTCCATGGCTCACTGATACATTCCTTCTTTAACTATGTCAAAATTATCAATCAAGTTATAGTCAAGTCTTATCAATCTGGAAGCTATTATGTTTCTTAAAGGTGATTTTTCCATTTGATTCATTGTACATTAATTTTATAGTTTAACTCTCGAATCAAATTTTATTTCCAAGTTCCTGGGACTATTTTATTGTTGCTCCCTTATATTACCTGGAAGTTTTAATCATACTAATTTTCAAAAATCCAAAATTTTTAGAACTTCACATTTTATAAATATTTTCCATGGTTTTACATTTTATGTTAGTCTGCAATAATCTTCCCTCTAGTAGATGTCCCACAGTTTGCTTAGCTATTCTCTTATTATTAATTAATAATAAATCTTTTATTATTACATTTCTTGAAAAAAATAGTCCATACAATATTTCCTTTCCATTATTTCCCATTCACTCTCTTTAAAAATTGTTTTAAATTATGTGAGTAATATATGAACACATTTTTCACGAAAAAAGTTAAAATATTACAGACAAGGTTAAAGTTCTCTATGTCTATTATCCACAATCACAGTCTCCTTTATCTCCCTTCCCAAAGGTAATCACTGTTATAGGATTGGTTTGTATCCTTCCAGATTTTTTCCTGTGGATTTACAAATATATGTAGAAATGCATACAAAATATTGCTGTTTTCTGTGTATTCTTTTAATATAAACAATATTATACTGTACCTATTGTTGTGCAGATTGCCTTATTCATCCAAACTTACGTCATGGAGATCTAGTCATGTTATTCCATAGAGATCTACCTCATACACCATGGTTTGTGTAGGCATTCCTCTACTGATGAGCGTTTAGTTTGTTTTCAGGTTAGAACTCTTGAAAACAGTGCTTCAGCGAACATAGATATATGTCTTCTTGTGAGTGCATACAGGTATTTTGGAAAGAGGCATTTAAATTTTCATATAACCGAAAGCCATTTAAATTATCTGCACCAACCAGAGTGTATGAAAGTCTCCATTCCCCCATCCTTATCAGTACTTGATATTATTAAACTTTAATTTTGAGCGATCTGATT
Source organism: Diceros bicornis minor (assembly GCF_020826845.1). Lineage (NCBI taxonomy): Eukaryota > Metazoa > Chordata > Mammalia > Perissodactyla > Rhinocerotidae > Diceros > Diceros bicornis. The sequence continues at coordinate 65,692,306 of NC_080781.1, forward strand.
GATGCAAGATGGTATCTTACTTTGTTTCATTTACCTGAATACAAATGTCTTTGAGCATCTTTTTATGTTTATTTTATTTAAATTTTTTATATTATGTTTGTTTATTTAATTTTATTTCTTCTGGTTAATAATGGTTTATATACTTAATCATTTCGCTATTGGGTAGTTTTTCTTATTGATTTATAGGAATTTTTAAAAATTATATAATCTGGATTTTAACTTTTTTGAAAAAGAAATCTAAAAGGGATATTGCACATGTTTTCTTATAAGTGATTTGTCTATTAACATTATGGTGTCTTTTTTTCATATAGCTTTTATTTTATTTTATTTTTTTCTTTGAGGAGATCAGCCCTGTGCTAACATCTGCCAATCCTCCTCCTTTTTTGCTGAGGAAGACTGGCCCTGGGCTGACATCCGTGCCCATCTTCCTCCACTTTATATGGGACGCCCTCACAGCATGGCCCGCCAAGCAGTGCATCGGTGCACGCCCGGGATCCGAACCGGGCAAGCCCGGGCCGCCACAGCAGAGCACGTGCACTTAACTGCTTGTGCCTCTGGGCCGGCCCCAGCTTTTATTTTTAATGAAGTCAAATTTATGAGTCTTTTCCTTTTTTCTTATTTTAGAAGGCTTTTATAGTAGGATGAATGGTGGCCTCCCAAAATATATGTCCACCTGGGACTTGTGAATGAGACCTTATTTGAAAAAAGGACTTTTGCAGATGTAATTAAGTAAAGGATCTGGAGATGAGATCATGCTGGATTTTCCTACTACGCCCTAAATCAATGACAAATGTCCTTATAAGAAAAGGAGAGGACACATAGGGAGGAGAAGGTGATGTGAAGACAGAGGCAGAGATGGAAGTAATGCATTTATAAGCCAAGGAATGCCAAGGATTGCCAGCAGCCACAAGAAGCTAGGAGAGAAGCGTGGAACAGATTCTTCCTCAGAGCCTTCAGAAGGAACCAACCCTGCTGACACCTTGATATCGGACTTCTGGCTTTCAGACTGTGAGAGAATAAATTTCTATTGTTTTAAACCACCTAGTTTGTGGTAATTTGTTATGGCAGCCCTAAGAAGCTAATAAAGCCTTCCTGCCCCCAAGATCATCAACACATTATCATTTTTTCTAATACTTTTATTGTTTTGCTTTTTATCCATAGCTTTTTAAATTCCTCGATGATTTATCTTTATAAATGGGTTTAGATAGAAATTTAACTTAGTATTTTCCTAAGTGGTTAGCCAGTTGTACTAACACCACCTAATGAGTTATTCTTTTCCTATTGATTTGAAATGCTATTTTGATTGTACCCATGGGTCTGTTTCTGGATCACTAGTCTGTTCCATTAATCTGTTTTTCTATTCCTTCATCAATATTGCACTGCCTTTGGGCCAGCCTGGTGGCGTAGCGGTTAAGTTTGCTCGTTCAGCTTCCATGGCCCCGGGGTTGGCTGGTTCGGATCCTGGGAGTGGACCTACTCACTGCTCATCAAGCCATGCTGAGGCGGTGTCCCATATAGAAGAGCTACAACTCTACAAGTATGATACACGACTATATACTGGGGCTTTGGGGAAAAAAAAAGAAAAAACAAAAGGGGGAAGATTTGCAACAGATGTTAGCACAGAGCCAATCTTCCTCAAAAAAAAAATATTGCACTGCTTTGGCTATTCTTGAGCTTTAATCTTTCATATGAACTTTAGAGATATCTGGTCAGGTTCTAAGGAAAATCCTGATTTTTATTGTGATTGCACTGAATTTATAGATTTGTCTGGGGATGTCGGCTGAAAGAGAGTCTAGGTGATATTTGTGAAGGAGTTTATTCAATAATCAGTGTGAGGACCAGGATTGTTAATTATTCCCTGAATCTCTAAGAAATGCAGCTGGGAAATGTGAGAGGGAGGTGCCCCTTTATCTTTTCCTGTTGTGGATCTGTCCAGCTGGCATCTGCAGTCATGAGATGCGGGGTTGCAAGGTCATTTTGACACAGGCTGAAGATGGCCTGCGTGGCTGCTTCACAGTACAGCATGGATTTTTATTGTACTGACTTAAAGCCTATATAGTTTGCTTGCTAGATTTGCCTGTTAGACCAGAGAGAGGGGTCCCAAAAAAATCTGTCAACAGAGAGAACGGACCTATTGACACTATTTAGCTTTCCTGTCTACAAACAATGTATATTTACTTATTCAGGCCTTCTTTTATTTCTTTCAATAAACTTTATAGTTTTATCCATGAAAGCCTTGCACTTTTTGTGTTAGGTTTATTTCTTGGTACTTTATAGTTTTTGTTGCTATTAAAAATAAGATTTTTTTCCTATTATATTTTAATTGGTTATTATTGTGTATAGGAAAAAAAATTTTGTATGTTTATCTTATATCCACTCTCTATGTTAGCTAACTAGATGTAATGGTTTAAAGGTGATGTTTTTGGGTTTTCTAGATATACAGTCGTATCATTTGCAAATAGTAACAGTTGGGTCTTTACCTTTCAAATCTTTATAACTCTTATAGTGGGGATAGTGGTTATCCTGTCTTGTTTCTGACTTTAATGGACTGGTTCTAATGTTTCACCATTAAATGTGTCTGCATTAGGTTTCCAGAAGATACCATTTATCACTTTAAAATAATTTCTTTCTCTCCTTGGTTTCTTAAAACTTTATCATTAATATTATTATGAATGAATTTTGAGTTTTATGGATGTTTTTGCTGCGTGTATTGAAAAAATCATATAGTTTATTCCTTTACTTGGTTAACGTGTGAATTATATCGAATTGATAGGTTTCCTTATGGTGAACCATATTTTTATTCCTCGGATAAATCACACTTGGTCATGATGCACTATTCTTTTAATATGCACTAGATTCAATTTACTAATATTTTATTTAGGATTTTTGCATCTTTGTTTTTAAATTATATTGGCCTATAATTTTCTATTTTTATGGTATCCTTTTTTGGTTTCAGTATCAAGGTTATGCTTGCTTGTGAAATGAGTTTGGTAGTTTCCCATCTTTTTCTGTTCTCTAAAAGTGTTTATATGAAATGAAAATGATATTTTCCTTGAAGTTTTGGTAGAACTCGCCTGGTAGAACTCACTCACCTAGTGTCTTTTGGGAACAGGTGGATTTGTGAAAATTATTTCAATTTCTTTTCTGGTTATTGCATTATACAGATTTTCAATTTCTTCTAGGGTCAATGTTGGTAATTAATATTTTCCTAGAAGCCTGCCAATTTAATCCAGGTCAGGGTTTCTCAATCTTGGCACTATCGACATTTTGTGCTAGATGATTCTTGGTTGCGGGGGCTGTCCTGTGCATTGTAGAATATTTAGCAGCATTCCTGGTCTCGACCAACTAGATCTCAGTAGCACCCCTGCCTACTAGGTTGTGACAACCAATATCTAGATCTTCCAAATATCCTTTGGGGGGCAAAATTTATTAGTATAAAGTTATGCAAAACTTTGCTTATAACTTTTAAGTCTCCTCTGAATCTGAATCATGTCCCCCTTTTTGCTCCTGACCTACTTTATTTGTGCCTTCTCTCTTTTTTATATGATGAACCTCCCAGAAGTTTGTCTACTTTATTAATCTTTGCCCAGAGCCAGTTCCTAGCTTTATTGATTGATTATATCTTTATTTTTGTATTCCATGTGACCTAATGAATGGAAAAATTTTTAAATATTTTGTGACAAAAATAGAATGTATAATACAATGAACTCATCACCTAGCTTCAACAATTATCAACTAATAGCTAATCTTGTTTCTGTCATTTATACTCTCACCTTCTCTTACCCCCATATTATTTTGAAGCAAATCTCAGACTTCATATCCTTTCATCCATAAATATTGTATACCTATAAAAGATAAGAAAGCTTTATTAAATATAACCACACTACCATTATTACACCTAAAAATACAATTCCTTAATGTCATCAAGTAGCCTTTCTTTGTTCAAATTTCCCAAATGTTTCATAAATGCTTGTGTGTGTGTGTGTGTGTGTGTATGTGTGTGAGAGAGAGAGAGAGAAAAAGAGAAAGAGAATCAGGATCCAGATAAAGTCCATGCATTGCATTTGATTGATATGTCTCATAAGTGTTTTAAGTCTCTTTTAAGCGATAGGTTTCTCCTCTCATTGCTCCTTTTTTCCTTGCAATTTGTTTAATAAATACAGTTGTTTGTCCTGTAGGGTTTCCCCAGTTGGACTTTGCTGATTCTATTCCCACGGTACTGTTTAACATATTCTCCCTCTTCTGTATTTCCTACAAATTGGTGCTTCACTTTAAAGGTTTAATCAAATTCAGTTCAATTTTCTTGGCTAGACTGCTCATATGGAGTTCTCCCATCAGGAGGCACGTATATAATGTCTAGTTGTCCCTCAATGGCTAGATTCATTAATTCATTAAGAGTTACGAAATAGTGATATTCTATGAGTCCATATTCATTTATGAGCTGAAATTCTTTTATAAAGAGAAACTCCCCCTCATCTACTATTTGGTACCTACTGGTACAGTTTGCATAGGAATGGCAGGATAAATGCTTGATTCTTTCCCTTTATTTACTGGTTTTCAAAATAATGAGTTGCTTCCCTATCATCTTTCAAATGTGACCTTTTTTAAAGTATTATCATAAACATATGGATTTAAACATTTGATGTATTTCAGTACATTACAGTTATTCTCCTTACTGATGCTCAAATTGTCCCATCTTTGGCATCTACACACTGGCCCCTGTGTCCTTTAGATACAACCCTAGTAGTCTGTGATAGCCTCCTTCCTTTCTGAGAATGCAAGATATTGGAGGCTCTACTTGTACATTTCCTGCCCCAGACTAGAAATCAGCCATTTCTCGCAGGAGTCCTGGTTCCTTTTAGTGTGAAATGGTATTTGGAAATCAAAATCTGGGTCCTGGGCATCATGATCCTTCCAATTAAAATTCAAGACCTAGGGGCTGGCCCTGTAGCCTAGTGGTTAAGTTTGACACACTCCAATTCAGCGGCCTGGGTTTGGTTCCTGGGTGTGGACCTACACCACTCATCAGCAGCCATGATGTGGAGGTGACCCACATACAAAATAGAGGAAGATTGGCATAGATGTTAGCTCAGGGTGAATCTTCTTCAAGCGAAAAGAGGAAGATTAACAAGAGATGTTAGCTCAGGACAAATCTTCCTCAACAAAAACAAATATAAATAAATAAATAAATAAATAAATAAATAAATAAATAAATAAATAAATAAATAACAGTATGTCCCCTTCCTGGTTTCAGTTCATTGCTTGTTCATAAAATAAAATAAAATAAAATAAAATTCAGGACCTATAATCTGATTTTTACTTAACCTCAACAATGTATATCTCCTTTCTCCCACAATAAAAATCCTGATTCTCAAAACAACAACATAATCACTCACTTGTTTTATCCCACAATATACAGACAACAATTTCAGGATAACAATACCAGTACAGCACCACCAAAAACATGATTACTACAAAGAGTCTAAGATTCTTTTGCAGATATTTTTGTCCTTACCTTAAGATGTATCCTTTTAGTGATATATATTAATGTTGCTGTGTTTTAAAGTCACTTTCTGTGTTATTATGTCACCATCTGGATACACAGTTTCATTTTACTTTTGATTTTTAAGGATTGCTTTTTTTAAAAAAAATGATTTCACAATTGTGTAATATATTTACATGGTTCCAAACTCAAATCTACAGAACAAAGTATACTCAAAGAAATCTAGTTTTTATCCCTGCCTTTTTATGCTATTCCTTCCCACTCCCTATAGGTAACCATTTTTTCTTTATTTTATGTTTTATCTTTCCCTTTTATATAAACAAATATATATAGATGCATTTCTATCTCTTCCCTTCTTATGTAGGTGGTATCATATTGTGCACGCTTTTCTCCTCCTTTTTTTTTAAATGAACAATATGTCCCAGAGATCACTCCATCAGAGTATATAGAGATATTCTTCGTTCCTTTTTAAAGCTGCATAGTACTTCATTTTGTGGATCTACCAGACCTCTGCTGATGGCACATTTGGGTTGTTTCTAGTCTTCTGCTATTATGAATAATGCTGCAGCAAATAGCCTTGTGCATGTCTCCTATTCATTCTTAAAATCTGCCTTTTAATTTATGAATTCCATCTGTTTAAATGTATTTTGATTGCCATATTTGGAGAGTTGATTCTACCACTTTGTTTTGTGTTTTCTTTTTACTACATTTTTTGACCTTTTTTTCCTTCTCTTGAATTGATAAAGCTTTCTATAGTCCCTTTTGTTTCCCTTGTTGGCTTAGAAACTGTAGTTTGCATTTGTATTCTTTTAGTGGTTGCCCTTAATTTTTAATATATAGACTTAAGAATAAAAGGTTTCAACATATCTAAAATAATTTAGTATTTCTATTCTTTCAAACACAACAAGGTTTGTAGCAAGTTTTACTGACTCATTGAACAACCCCTCTTTCCTCATCTTGATATTATTGCCTAGAATCTTAGATTTATCTTTAATTTTATTTACCTTTTCTTAAATAGGTAATACATTCATATGGTTCAAAACCCAAACAACAATAAAAGGTATATAGTGAAAAGTCTTGCTCCTATTCCTCTCCCATCTTTCCCATTCACCTTATCCACCCAGTTAATCCCAATAAATGCATGTTTTCCAGAGTTTCTTTATGTAACTATGAATATATTCTCTGATTTTATCTCCTTCTTACATAGTATAGCATACTATACACTCTGTTTGGCACCTTGATTTTTTTTTTTTCGCTTAGCAATACATCTTGGTGATCTTTCTGTATCAGTACAAATAGAACTTCCTCATTCTTTTATATGTCATAGTATTCCATTTTATGGCTGATCCTTAATTTATCTAATCAGTATCCTGTTAATAGATACTTGGATTGTTTCCAATCTTTTGCTATTATAAAAATTTGAAATTAATAACCTTGTACATATTTTATTTTATATGTGTTCAGGTATATTGGTAGAGTAAATGCCCAGAAGTTGGATTGTTGGTTCAATGGAAAATGTATTTTTTATTTCAACAAATATTGCCAAATTACCCTTTATCAGGGCAGTATTAGTTTGCATTCCCACTGGGAATATATGAGAGTGTCTAATTTCCCACAGCCTTGCTAATAAAGTTTGTTATCCATTTTGGGGGTGATTGCAAGTCTTAGTAGTTACGTTTTGCATTTTTATTATTGTGAGGGGAGACAAGAATCTTTGAGGGCCATTTACATTTTCTTTTCTGTTATTTGTCTGTTTATGAGTTTTGCCTATTTTTTTTTTTTTTTTTTTTTTTTTTTTTTTTTTTTGTGAGGAGATCAGCCCTGAGCTAACATCCGCCAATCCTCCTCTTTTTTTTTGCTGAGGAAGACGGCCCTGGGCTAACATCGGTGCCCATCTTCCTCCACTTTATATGGGACGCCGCCACAGCATGGCTTACCAAGCAGTGCGTCGGTGCGCGCCCGGGATCCGAACCAGCGAACCCCGGGCCGCCGCAGCGGAGCGCGCGCACTTAACCGCTTGCGCCACCGGGCCGGCCCCGAGTTTTGCCTATTTTTTTAATTGAGTTGTTGGTGTTTTATCAAATACTAGGGCATCTTCTATGGCATCTGGATCTTGAATCATAGAAAGGCTTTCCCTGAAACTCCAAGTTTATCAAGGAATTCTCCCATGTTTTCTTCTAGTGCTCTGTTATTACTTCATTTTTTACATTCAAATCATTGATTCATTTGCAGTTTATGCTGGTGTACAGTGTGAGGTCTGGATCTATTTTACGTTTTCAGATGGCTACCTTGTTGTCCCAACTATTTATTGAATAGTCCATCTTTTCTCCACCAATTTAAGATGCCGTTTTCATCATTTCCTAAATTTCAATATGTATTTGTTTCTACTTATGAACTTTCTATTCTGTTTAATTGGTCTACATGTCTATTTATATGCCAGTAACTTTTGTTTTTAATGATTGAAGCTTCAAAATATTTTGATATCTGATAGGGCTACCCGCCACTATTCTTTTCTCCAGGATTTCCTGGTTATTTTTGCTTATTTATTTTTCTATATGAACTTATAATCAGCTTATCTAATTTTATTTTATTTTAATCTTAAAAAATAGATGATATTTTTATTAGGGTGATGTTAAATTAACAAATTACTACTTTGTACAGGGTAGCAATAAAATTCAGAAACATAGACAACTACACATAATAATTACATTATAATGCATGATATGTTTAATGTTTAGTTTAATTCATAGTTCAATGCACTGTGCAGAATTGCTATGAACACAGTGCATTAATGCAGCATATCCAGCAATCCTTGCACAATGCATCTTTGGTGCATTGCCTCAGATATTTTGTGTCTCTGCTTTTCACTGAATAAACTTGTGCCTTTAGCATATCCTGGCAAAGGTAATGAAGGGGGTTCAATCTGTAAAATATACATATATGTAATATGCTGTATATATTATATGTAATATTTTAAAAATTCTATGTTTCCAGAAAAAACTAGGAAAGACCGAGAAACTGCCACAGATCAGAGGAGGCTAAGGGGCCATGACAACTAAGTGTAATAGGGAACACTGGATTGGATCCTAGAACACAAAAAGGATATTAATGGAAAAACTGGTGAAATCCAAATAAAGTTTGGGGTTTAGTTAATAGTAATGTAACAATGTTGGTTTCTCAGTTTTGATACATGTACTACTGTGATGTAAGATTATAACATCAGGAGAAACTGAAACTGGGTGAAGGGAATACAAGAGTTCTCTGTACTACCTTTGCAATTCTTCTGTGAGTCTGAAAATATTCCAAAATAGTTTATTTTTTTAAAAATCTGTGTTTCTAGGGGTGGCCCCGTGGCTTAGCAGTTAAGTGCGCGCGCTTCGCTGCTGGCGGCCCAGGTTCGGATCCCGGGCGTGCACCGACGCACTGCTTCTCCGGCCATGCTGAGGCCGCGTCCCACGTACAGCAATTAGAAGGAAGTGCAGCTATGACATACAACTATCTACTGGGGCTTTGGGGGAAAAATAAAATTATAAAGAAAAATCTATGTTTCTAGAGTTTATGGTTACCCTGTATCATAATTATGTATTTATCTCCCTCACTAGACGGTGAGAATTTCCAGAGCATGGACCATTCAGCACTATTCCTGTGCTCATCGATAGTGATTAGGGACAACTGGAGGATGATTAAGCCAAGAAGACAGTAAGAGGTTCTGGAAAAAGTATCAAGTTGTTGTTTTCCCTACTTTACATAGCATACCGTTCAATTTAATAAACCAAATGTGTTGCCAATAAACATTTTTATTGTCTCTGTCTTCCATCCAGGCAGACTTAAAGAAAAAGATATTTGGGAAACCTGCCCTAAAAAGCTGAGAGCCCCCTTTTTTCTGCACTTGCTCATCTTCACTCACTTTTTTAAAGTGCTCTTCCTCCTTGCCTCAAAGGTTTTGGCACAGTAGTTTTGAAGAAGTGGAATGAACAGTGGCCTTGGGTTCTAGTCTGGACTCTCACTTCCTGGCTGTGTAACCTTGGGTAAATTACTTAATCTCTATGAGCTTGTTTTTCATCTCCCTAATAGGATTAAATGAGAAAGTATATGTGATATATGGTATAAGTCTGAGATACTAGGCAGCTTTCTACACTTCTTTGTGAGTGTACAATTTTTTTCCTGCCAAACTTTCTCTTTCTCCAGTGTTCCCTCTGTAAATAGCACCATTCCCTACCCACTTGCCCAAAACAGAGCCCAAGTCATCCTTGACTCCTTCCTCTCTCTAATACCTCCTTCTTGCATTTCAAAATTGTCACCAAGTTCTATAGATTCTAATTCCTAAATATCTGATCCATCCTCTCATTTTGATCCCCACCGTCACTGCCTTAGTTTCTCCCTGGACTATAGTAGCAGCCTCTTGTCTCCCTGCCTTCACATTTGTTTCCCATTTTTCATACTGCTTTCAAATTGATCTTTTAAATACAAATTTGGCTTTGTTACTCAACTTAAAATTCTCCCATGGATTCGGATAGCCTTTAGGATAAATCCAAAATCTTTAGCATGACATTGTGATCTAGGCTGTGTGTCCATCCAGCTGCATTTCTCTCCAGTCTGCTATATCCCTCGGCTGTAGCTAACTTGAATTATTTGCAGTTGCCTGAAATCACTGTGCATTCTCTTACAATTATGCTACTCCCTCTGTCTGGAAGACTTGCGTTCACCCATTTTTAAAAATTTGCTAAATCTTGTGGTCAGTTCTTTGTCCTCATCTTACTTGACCTATCAGCAGCATTTGACACACTTGATCACTCCCTCTTTGATTAATTTTCTTCACCCAGCTTTTAGAATAGCATACACTTCCAATTTTTCTCATATTACACAGCAGTCGTTCTTTCTTATTTTCCCTTGCTGCTTCTTCCTCTTCTCCTCAACCTATTAATATTGCAATGCTTCAGGGCTCACTCCTTGAATCCTTCTTTTCTTCTTTAACTAAAACAATCATTTGCTTGGTGGTCTCATCCAGTTTCAAGCTTTAGATACCGTTTATATGTCATGACTCCCACATTTATAACTCCAGCTCAGAACTGTCTCTTGAACTCCAGATTCATATATCCAACTACCTACTTGTGTTCTCCACTTGAATGTTAAATAGACATCTCAAATTTAGTATGTTCAAAATTGAACTCCTTATCTATCTTCCCCAAACCTGCTCTATACACAGTTTTCCCATCTCAGTTGATGGCAACTCCATTCTTCCAGTTACTCAAGCCAAAATCCTTGGAGTCATTCTTAATACCTCTCTTTCTCCCTGACCTATGTCCAAACTTTTAGGAAATCCAGTTGATTCTACCTTCAAAATATATCCAGAAGCCTACCATTTTTCACCACCTCAACTGATATCACCCTGGTTTGAACCAACATCATCTCTCACTTGGATTACTGCAAAAACTTCTTAACTGGTATTCCTGCTTCAACTCTTGCCTCTTTCCCCAAGCCTATTTTCAACACAGTAGTCAGTGATAAAACATTGAATCATATCATATTAAAACATTAAATAACACATTCCTCTTCTCAAAATTTTGCAATGACACCCCATCCTATGTCATTCAGAGTAAAACCCAAAGTTATCATAATTTTTTTATGAGATACCACCTAATTGGCTTCCCTATCCTCTCAGCTCTCTAGCCTCCCTCGTTCTATTCTCTCTCTCATTCACTGGGCTCCAGCAGTAGTGACCTTGCTGTTTCTCCAACCACCTTCCATGTTAGGGCCTTTCTATAATTCTTCCCTCCACCTGGAGCACTATTTCCCCAGATATTCACTTGGCTAATTTCCTCAGCTACTTCAAGTTTTTACTCAACTTGCACCTCCTCAGTGAGGTCAGCCATGATTATCCTATTTAATACTGCAACCTGACTACCTTTCCTCACACACTCCCTATCTCTGCTAGACTTTTTATTTTTTCTTCCATAGCACTTATTGCCTTATAACATACGATATATGTTTTACTTATTTATTTTTTATTGCAAGTCTCCCCCTGATAAAATATAAGCGCTTACTAAGGCAGGGATCTTGGTCTGTTACGTTCAGTGATTTATCCCAAGTGCCTAGAACAGCACCTGGCACATGGTAAGCATTCAGTAAATAATTATTGAATAAAAATTTTCAGTTTGGTGTGATCCTTCCAGATGTTTTCCTATGAATTTATGTACATATATACAGACCCAGAGAAATAATAATAATAGCAATAGTGTATGTTTTTATATCTCATATGTGAACTTCAAGACAACTCAGGTGTCACCTCCTACCAGCCTAGGTTAAGTACCTGTTGTTACAATTCCCTCAATCATAACACTTAGTGCACTATATTGTAATTATCTAATTACTTGTCTGTCTTCCTCATTAGACTGTCTGTGAGCTCCTTGAGGATAGGAACCATGGTTTATTCATCTCTGTATCCCCAGAGGATGACTCATGGCAGGCACATAATATATGTTGAACGGGTACATGTACGAATAAATGACTCTTTGTCTGGAAGAAGGGTAACTTCACTTTCTCAGTACTGTAGTCCTCTATTATAGAGCTGTGTCTTACTCTTAGCAAGCTCAATAAATAAAATATATGAAAATTCAGCTTTACTCAAAAGATGTAACAGTTTGCTTTAAAAGTAGTTAATTTATAAAATTATCCTCAAGAGAATTTTTCTAAACAGCAAGTGCCTTGCGTGTAGAAGAACAGAAGATTTGCCATAATAAGGCAAACCTACCCTCTCCTCAGCTCAGGATTGGTACTTGGCAGAGGCATGAATATTAGTGTGTCTGAAGGTAAGGTTATACCACTGATGTCATTCTCAAAATGTTAGAAGTACAGGCCACCCACCCCAGCATCCAAGCTTCTCAATAGCATGTTACAGAGAAAGAGAAGGTAACTAAAGTTTACTTAGATCCTATTATGTACTAGGTACATTCCACATGTCAATCTTATTTAATCATAAAAAAAAAAAACTCTAGGAGGAAGATGCTGTTGTCCCGTCTTACAGATGAGAATGTTGAGCTTAGATTAGTACCTTGCCTATGATCACACATGGAGCCAGGATAAAGGTAAAATATAGGCTTAATATTAACTGTCTTTGCCTGAGTCAATTACCATATTCCAGACTGACTATTCAAACAGTCTTGTCAAGCTGGAGGTATGACCTAGAGTAGGACAGTGTTAAGAGTCCTGTTCTAGACCATAGATTGATCAGTAAGATAGGGGAATAAATATAGGCAGGGGATTTTCACAGGGGCAGGCAGACTGGGAGGAAGTTATTGGTGAGAAACGTTCAGTGTGCTGGCAGAGTGTGAAAGAGTTGCTAGGCTAAAATTGTAACCGAAGGAGTAGAGGAGGGGGAGAGGAAAGGTAGCAGCTGCCTCAGAGGCAGCTGTTATGATGGTACTGAAAGAAGTTTGCTGCCAAGGGTTGTTTATGAATTGTGGCTTAGGGTTTCCAAGTACTCTCCTGTGTTTAGTTTGAATGTTCTTAAATACGGGGGTTAGGGAGATGTGGTGCAGAGGCTGTGCCTCCTGTAGTCCTAGATTTCTTTCTTTTTATTCTTGAGAATTTTTTTATTGTGGTAAAATATATGTAACATAGAATTTGCCATTTTAACCATTCTTAAGTGTATAATTCAGTGGCATTAATTATATTTACATTGTTGTACGACAATTACCACTATCTATTTCCAAAACTTTTTCACCACGCCAGACAGAAACTCTGTACTCATTAGGCAATAACTCCCCATTTCCCCTCTCCCACAGCCCCTGGTAACCTCTAATCTACTCTATGTCTCTATGAATTTGCCTATTAAAGATATTTCATATAAGTGGAATCATACAATATTTGTCCTTTTGTGTCTGACTGATTTCACTTAGCGTAATGTTTTCCAGGTTCATCCATATTGTAGCATATGTCAGAACTTCTTTCTTTTCTACAGCTGAACAATATTCCATTGCATGTATATACCACATTTTGTTTATTCATTCATCTATTGATGGACCCTTGGGTTGTTTCCACCTTTTGTCTATTGTGAATAATGCTGTAATGAACATTGGCATATAAGTATCTGTTTCAGATTCTATTTCCAATTCTTTTGGGTATATACCTAGGAGAGAAATTGCTAGGTCATATGGTAATTCTATGTTTAACTTTTTGAGGAACTGCAAACTGTTTTTCACAGTGGCCGCACCATTTTACATTCTCACCAGCAAGGTACAAGGGTTCCAATTTCTCCACATCCTTGCCAACACTTATTTTTCTTTTTTAAGAAATTATAGATGTGAAGTGGTATGGGTGGTATCTAATTGTGGTTTTCATTTGCATTTCCCTAACGACTAATGATGTTGGGCTTATTGGCCATTTGTATATCTTCTTTGGAGAAATGTCTCTTCAAGTCCTTTGCCCATTTTTAAAATTAATTGCATTGTTGTTCTTCTTCTTGTTGAGTTGTAGGAGTCCCTTATATATTCTATATATTAAACTTTATCAGATATGTGATTTGCAAATATTTTCTACCATTCTGTAGGTTGTCCTTTCACTTTTTTGATACTGTTCTTTATACACAGAAGTGTTTTAATTTTGATGAAGTCCCATTTATCTATTTTTTCTTTTGGTGTCATATTTAAGAATCCATTGCCAAATTCAAAGTTATGAAGATTTATCCCTATGTTTTCTTCAGAGAGTTTTCGGATATTGGTTCTTATATTTAGGTCGTTGATCCATTTTGAGTTAATTTTTGTATATGTGTGAGGTGGGCTAAAATTCATTCTTTTGCATGTGGAAATCAGTTGTCCCAGTAATATTTGTTGAAGAGACTGTTCTTTCCCCCTTGAATGGACTTGGCACACTTGTCAAAAATCAATTTGTCATAGATGTGTGGGTTTATTTCTGGACACTCAGTTTTATTACATTGGTCTACATTTCTATCCTTTGCTGGTACCATACTATTTTGATTACTGTAGCTAGCTTAGTAGTAAGTTTTAAAGTTGGGAAGTGTCAGTCCTCTGACTTTGTTCTTTTTCAAGACTGTTTTGGCTATTTGAGGCCCCTTGAAATTCCAATGAATTTGAGGATTGGCTTTTCCATTTCTGCAAAAAAGGCTGTTGGAATTTTGATAGCGATTGTGTTGAATCTGTAGATTGCTTTGGATAGTAATACCATCTTAACAATTTTAAGTTTTTCAATCCATGAACACAGAATATCTTTCCGTTTATTTAGGCTTTCTTTAATTTCTTTCAGCAATGTTTTGTAGTTTTCAATTTGCGAGTTTTTCACCTCCTTGATTAAATTTATTCCCCAGGTATTTTACTCTTTTAGGTGCTACTGTAAGTGGAATTGGACTTTCTTAATGTCTTTTTTATTGAGATATAATTGACATATAACATCATATTAGTTTCAAGTGTACAACATAATGATTCAATATTTGTATATATTGCAAAATGATCATCACAATAAGTCTAGTTAACAGCCATCACCAACTTAGTTACAAATGTTTTTCTTGTGATAAGAACTTTTAAGATTTACTCTACTAGCAAATTTCAAATATGCAATATAGTATTGTTAACTATAGTCATCTTGCTATATATTACATTCCTAGGACTTATTTATTTTATAACTGGAAGTTTATACCTTTTGAGCACTTTTACTCATTTTTGCCCACCTCCAACCCCCTGCCTCTGGCAACCACCAATCTGTTCTCTATATCTATGAATTCAGTTTTTTTTTAAGATTCCACATGTAAGTGAGATCATACGGTATTTGTCTTTATCTGTCTGACATCTCACTTAGCATAGTGCCCTCAAGATCCATTCATGTTGTCGGAGATGGCAGGATTTCCTTCTTTTTAATGGCTGAAAATATTTGATTGTATACATATATCACATTTTCTTTATACATTCATCCACTGATGTACTTAGGTTATTTCTATATCCTGGCTATTATAAATAATGCTGCAATGAACATGGGGGTGCATATATTTTTTTGAATTAGTGTTTTTGGCTTTTGTGGATAAATACCCAGAAGTGGAATTGCTGGATCTTATGGTAGTTCTATTTTTTGTGTGTGTGAGGAAGATTAGCCCTGAGCTAATATCTGTTTCCAATCCTTCTATTCTTGCTGAGGAAGATTGGCCTTGGGCTAACATCCATGCCCATCTTCCTCTACTTTATATGGGATGCTGCCACAGCATGCTTAGTTAATAAGCAGTGCGTAGGTCCGTGCCCAGGATCCGAAACTGTGGACCCTGGGCCACCGAAGTGGAGCACGCGAACTTAACCACTACACCACCAGGCCGGCCCCTGGTAGTTCTATTTTCAGTTTTTTGAAGAACCTTTACATTGTTTTCCATAATGGCTGCACAAATTTACATTCCCTCCAACAGTGCACAAGGGTTCCCTTTTCTCCACATCCTGGGCAACACTTGTTATCTCTTCTCTTTTTGATAATAGCCATTCTAACAGGTGTGAGTTGATACCTCATTGTGGTTTTGATTTGCATTTCCCTGATGATTAGTGATGTCGAGCACCTTTTCATGTACCTGTTGGCTATGTATATGTCTTCTTTGGAAAAATATCTATTCAGATCCTCTGCCCATTTTTAAATTGGATTGTTTGTTTTTCTGCTACTGAGTTGTATGAGTTCTTTATATATTTTAAATATTAACCCCTTATTAGATATATGAGTTGCAAATATTTTCTACCATTTTGTAGGTTATTCTTTCATTTTGTTGATGGTTTTCTTTGCTGTGCAGAAGCTTTTTAGTTTGATGAAGTCTCACTTGTCTATTTTTGCTTTTGTTGTTAAATCCAAAAAATCATCACCAAGACTGACGTCAAAGAGCTAACTGCCTGTTTTTTTCTAAGAGTTTTATGGTTTCAGGTCTTACATTCAAAGCTTTAATCCATTTTGAGTTAATTTTTGTATATGGTGTAATATAGTGGTCCAGTTTAATTCTTTTGCACGTAGCTGTTCCCAAGCCCACTTATTGAAGAGACTGTCGTTTCCTCCTTGTATATTCTGGGCACCTTTGTCATAAATTAATTGACCATAAATGCATGGGTTTATTTCTGGGTTCTCTATTCTGTTCCATTGATTTATGTCTGCTTTTATGCCAACACCATAATGTTTTTGACTACTCTAGCTTTATAATACAGTTGAAATCAGGAAGCATGATACCTTCTGCTTTGTTCTTCTTTCTCAAGATTGCTTTGGCTATTGCATTGGTCTTTTGTGGTTCCATACAAATTTTAGGATTGTTTGTTCTATTTCTGTGAAAAATACCATTGGAATTTTATATGGATTGCATCAAATCTGTAGATTGTTTTGGATAGTGTCAACACAAAATAACCAATAACCATTCTATAGGTAAGAGAAATAAGGTGAGTTTTACTTGAGCCAGAGTGAGGATTATAACCTGGGAAGGCCTTAAAAAGCATTCTGGAGAAGCATGGTTTTCAGTACAGTTTTATATCTTTTTAGAACAAAGAACATCCATTAAACACACTCAGGATACATTTTCATCAAAGTTTCAAAGAGGTATTTAGCTGCAAATTAGCAGGTCAACAGGACCCTGATGTCAGAAAAGGCACTAATCCAGGTGTTACCAATAGGGCTTTACCAATAGGGCGTAGGAGGGGAAGTATGTATTCTCATCTTAAGAGAGTGCATGTTTTACTATAATGGTTAAGTAGATGTACAATGTATGTTTGATAGGCCATAGTCAGGCTTTTCAGTTCAAGCCAAATCAGTCTTGAACTGAATAGTTACCCCGTATACCTCAATATGTGAAAATCTCTTGTCATTTTCCCCTTTCGATCAATAATCTTTTCATAGAAAGCATTTCTGATCAAAATATTGTCCCTCGGTGCCAGAGTGGTTGCTGCCTGCCCTGGGCCCATCATGTCCCTCAGTGCTAGGCTTTTATTTCATCAATTTGCCCAGTTATCCACATTGGGGAGAAATAGTCAGATATAATGGACAAGAATAGAGATATATAGTAACAAGGGAAGCATTTCATAGGTTATGTAATTTATCAT
This sequence comes from Diceros bicornis minor, assembly GCF_020826845.1. Classification (NCBI taxonomy): domain Eukaryota; kingdom Metazoa; phylum Chordata; class Mammalia; order Perissodactyla; family Rhinocerotidae; genus Diceros; species Diceros bicornis. Next base: position 65,709,865 of record NC_080781.1, read on the forward strand.
ATTTTTAGATTTATTGCATGAACAAGCATTGTGAATGTGCTTTTACATGACTTCCTATAGTTACATTGTTTATAACAATTATAGAACAGGTAATCCAGTACTTGAAATGATTAGCTTAAAAATGAATTCTTAGGCATAGCCTTAATAAGAAAAAGAAATTCATCCAGGGTTGTAAGATCGATCCACCATCTCAAGTCGCTGAGCAGTCATTACTCTAGTTTGCATGCCAGTCTTACAACACTGAATAAAGAAAACAGTAATTAGTTTGAATATTATGACTAATACAAAGAATTCCAAGGAGTAATAGAAATAGGGATTACAATCCTGGTCGGAAATGGAAGCCAATATTGGAAGGGAGCCAACTAAACAAATCAAGACTAGGTGTAGTGTCGCTTAGGGCATTCACCTACTTTTTCACGTGCTTTAGCAGAGATGACACATTGGAAGATTCATCAGGTATAAAATCACAGCATTCAGTTTGAATGATTGCACATGTACCACCTCAGGATGCGGTTAAAATATCTAAAGCCATTCTATTTTAAAGGGCAGACTTTCTCGTTAAAGACGTTTCAGTATTTAATAAGACTATTCCTGCTTGATGATCATCAAGGGCTCTTTGAGTAAATTTAGTCAGGGCTTATATATATATGATATATGACATCTTATAGCCTCAAAGAGGAGTAAATATAGCCACTAGGTGGCCATAAGTGGAACACTGAACGAGCCCATCTGGCCTTAAGGAGAGGAAGATTGGCAACACTTATTAATTCAGGGCGAATCCTTCCCTGCATCCAAGGGAAACTCAGGGTGTAGTGTCCTAGCCATCTGGGCAGTAGCCCAGGCCAGAAGTTTGTTCTACATAACCATTGAGTTCCACTAGGAGCCACCCAATAAATGCCTGGCCTTCAAGACCAGTCTGTTTCAAACCCATCTCTTTAATTAAGCATGATATTATTATGAAAACCTTAAATGGAACGATTATAAAATGAGTATATGGTTTCAGAATTACAAGGGTTTAAATGAGGAGGTATAAGGTAGGGAACACAGGCCTGGTCCAGAGTCTTGAGACAGCTCTCTACAACAGATGCCATCTTCTTCTCATCCTGGGTTGGAGGTATTCATCTTGGTCAGTCAAAGTCAGGTGTCAGAAATAGGAGTTGAAATCCACTTAGACAGAGGAGCTCTTTTTTAGCGAGAAATGTGAATCCATGAGTCTATGCCTTTTAGTTTTGCAGTGCATGGATTGATTAAAAGTACCTGTTATGGTTCTCTCCAACGGGGTTGAAGAGAGCCTTTTATTTGATGCCTCTTCCAATAAATGACTTCTCCAGGTTATAGTCCCTGATCCTTAAGGTCTTTGTCTCCCAGGAGCTCTCTGTGAAAGGAATCAGTTACCAACATTTCATTTCTTTTAAACACCTCAGTGAGACCCTGGCAACAGTGTAATATATCTCCCTTAAGCAAAGTTGGTTCATACATTTCCTCATCTAATTGCATAAGTCGTCCTGTTATTATTTTGAAAGGAGACAGCCAATGTTTACCGAAAGGTATAGATCTAAGATTAAGAAGTACTAACAGAAGAGCTTTTAGCCATGAGAGATTAAATGCTTCTGAAAGCTTTACCAATTGAGTTTTGATTGTACTGTTAGTTAAAATGTTGTATTATTGGCCAAATGTTACAAATATATCTAATTATTTGTCCAGTGGGATGAGCTGCCTGTTCACTGAAAAACTCGGTACGAGATAATTCCCTAAACTGGAATTATCCTTTCTAATAATTTACCTACTACTAAAGCTGTTTCTCTTCCAAAAGGAAAGGCCTCAACCCAATGTGAGAAAATACAGATCATTACTAAGATATTTATATCCTTGAGATGGTGGCATTTGAACAAAGTTCAATTGCTATACCTCAAATGGTCCCTTAGGAAGAGAATAGTGACCTTGAGACCCAAGCAGTGTTTTCCCAGGATTATATTTAGGATGTATATTATAATGAGCATATGCTTCAAGCCACTGTGGGAGAAAGTTTCCAAAAAATAATATCTTCCTCACAAAATGATCTTTTTCAGATGCCCAGTGGGTAACTGATGCATATGCTGAAGCACTGGCAATTGTGCTCCAATAAGCACTGTGGTTTGTTGTCAGGCGGGAACCACATCTGCATGGTGGTGTCAAAAATTCCCTCTTCTTGTTGCCACCTTTCTTTCTCTTCTTCCGTGGTGATATCCCAGGAGGAAATCTTTTGCTGGGTTAGCAGAGTTAATAGAAAGTAGTGGGCATTCTCGAGGCTGAACAGCATATCTAGCTTGATAATGTACTTGCTTATTCTTTAAGTAAGACCCATCTGTAAACCAAATTAGATAATTGAATGCAGTTGTGGTCATTTTCCTCTTCTGGTGCTGGAAGCAAGGTAGAAGGGTTAAGATAGTGAATAATATTTGCCTATGTAATATAACCTAAGAAGGTTTATTGTCATTTACTTGACAATGCTTCCCATGCAATTTAGCATACCAAACAAGTCTAATTAGTTCAGTGTCTCCCTCTTTACAGAAAGAACAAATTTCTTTGAGAAGTCTCAGGAGCCCTCCAAAAATTCTCAAAGAAAAAAATTTTTTTTCAGGTCAAAAGAAAGCCTTGATTTAGCATCTGAATTTTGGGGGAAGTTTGTCAAAAATATCAAAAGGTTTTAAAACACTTGGTCAAACAAGATCAGGTGTTTGCTGATCTTGTGTTGCTCTGAAACACTGGTCACTGTGAAATAATGCTTAGTTATCGATTTAACCAAAGTAACAACAGATGTTAAAGACAAACAGTTAAAAAAAACCCTTAGTTCTTTTAATAGAGAGATTTCAGCCTTTTAGAACATAGGAAATTATTTTGACAAAACATGAAATTTCTGTCTTTTAGGTAGACTTACTCAAAGGTAAAGAACAACTTTTCATAATCTCATTATCAGGAGCAGACTAAAAGTCAGGGAAAATTGTCCTTTTAATAAAGAGAAAACCAAATTCTAATTTTGCACCAGCTTACTTTTGATATTAAAACTCATTTACTTAATTAAATTTATTCCAATCTTAGCCATGCATAAAACTCTTTTCTCAAGGTTCCTTTTTTACAAATCTTCTATAAATAAATAAATGTATAAATCCTTTTTACATTTAGAATTTGTCCCATGCCTTCCTTTTTTTCCCTAGTACTTTAGGACAAATTTATCTTTCTTAACAAAACAAACAAAAATATTTCCTTTACGTATGCCTTCTTTACTGAAAACATACATCTTACTTTCCTTGAATACAAAGATATTTTCCTTATCAATTTTTAGTAGCTTTAATCACATATATTAATTAGAATTCTTAACCCTTACAGACATTTTCAGTGAATTTTTAGTGAAAACCAAGAAGTAGGCAATTAGAAACTGTCTTTTGCATTAGCATTCCGTGGCTTGTTAAATTTATAAATACTTTTTTTTTAATTTCTAGAAACATGCTACTTCATAGTTCGATCTTTTAATAAAATACAAGACATGTTTATTAATAGACCCAAACATCTTTTAGTTTCTCTGTAATAAGAAGCTAAAAGTAGATAAACCTGTATTTAGTAATTAATATCTAATATTTTATTTCATGTGGAAATGACCTAGATACTCAATGAATTTCTATCATTTAACTTAGTTTAACAAAACTCTAAGGTTTCAAATTGCCAAAAGGTTTTGAAAATATTTTAGGTACATACGCCATAACATATAATTATTGTTAAAAATTCACCCCAAAACTTTTATCTTTTCACGTCTATTTAGTTTACTTGTTTCCAATAATTATGTTTAGATTGCCTACAAAAACTTCATGAGATATTAGACAAAAGCAGCTATCATTCTTTGCTATTTTGCTGATAAATTTTGTAACAGAGATACATAAGCTTATTTGACTAATAAACCAAAACTGCCTGTCTGCATCATATCCAATGCTGATAACTCTGAGGACATGCCTATTCCAATCAAACCAACAAACTTAAACAAGCTTTCATTTACTGAATATTATTATGATTATTTTTTTAAGATTTTATTTATTTATTTATTTTCCCCCCAAAGCCCCAGTAGATAGTTGTATGTCATAGCTGCACATCCTTCTAGTTGCTGTATGTGGGACGCGGCCTCAGCATGGCTGGAGAAGCGGTGCGTGCACGGGATCTGAACCTGGGCTGCCAGCAGCGGAGTGCGCGCACTTAACCGCTAAGCCACGGGGCCAGCCAGTACTGAATATTATTTCATATCATGTTAACTTGAAAGAAATTTGGGTTAGTTTCTATTACTTTTAGAAATAATTTATGTAAACACTTACTTTAAGCCAATTAAATAGAGCTCCTTTAGAAATTATACCATCTGGAGGTAGAAAGATATCATATTTATAACAAATATGTAGACACACCCAAACACATAGGCAGATGCAACAAAGATTTTATAGCCTCTGTTTTAAAATTTTTCTTTACATTTTTTGGCAAGGGTGTTTTCATAGCAGTCTGCTTCTTCAAAAATTTCTTCCTCCCCCACCCCCTCCTTTTTTTTGAGACTTAGGAATCTGGGATGGTCTAGATAATAGCTCCCAGAGAGGTCACAAGTTTTCTTTGCGATAAACGGGGAAGTTAGTTACTTATCAAAGGACTGACACACCCACTCAATTACATTTTCCTTAATTTGCTTCTTTCCCTCTGGGTACTTAGTTTTATCTTAATTTAGGGAAGAAGGCCTAAAAAATTCCTATGAGGCTTTGAATATCAGCTTCTAATTTGGCTGAATTTCTGATTATAAGTGACTAAATCCTTTCAAATATCTTGTCAGATTTCAGCAAGGACAAACAGTCACTATTCCTGGCAGCATTAAACAACTCCATTAATTTTTAATTTTAGTTTCCCCTTGACTGTTTAAGGGTAGCAGTTTCCCAGAAAATTTCTCAGAGTCTTGTTAACCCTGGGAGGGTCTCATATTGAGTCCTCCTTTGAAGATAGATTATGGAGGAGTTCATAAAGCCGTGACTTAATAAGTGCACTTCTTAAAAGATCTTATCTAATTGGAACATTCCTTCTAATGGCCAATGTACAGGTTTTGGAGGCTCAAAGGAGCCCCAAAGTGGCCACCATAATTTTAAATTATCCCAGGTTATCTTGATCCAAAGATCCAACCATTTATGGTTAACCCCATTTTGTTAAGCACTTGCAAGTATCTGCGCCACTGTACATATTGTACATAAAGCCAGCCAGAGTTCCAGGGGTGGGCTGCCCGTTTGGGAATTGGTTGACTTTTAGAAACATGGTTTCCTGTTTCTTTTAGTTTCATTTTACTATAAGTCTGAACAATTTCTAGTGAGTCAAAAGTGTGCTGCTTATGCATGTCACTCCCTAAAAAATGTAGTGAGAACTCTGTTACCTGTCTCAGTTTCTCCCACCACCACTAAAACTACTGTGGGGGCTCGGATCACATGAGGAACAACTTGTTCAGACTTTACAGACACAATTCTTTCCAATTTAAAGCCAAATTAAATAGTTCAGCCTGCCCAGTTCACTCCAAATTTCCCTTTAGGCTCTCCTGGTCTGGGAAATTCTTCCTAGGTTCCTCTCACCTAGGAAATGTACTGGTACCCTCTTAAGACACCTAGTCTTAAGACTTGAAACAGCTCAGGTAAAAGTCAGGAACGATGACTTAAAAAAGAAGGTCTGTGTTTCAGGAGAACTCACCGGGGGCACCTGAAGAGTGCCGTGAAGCCTGAGGGGCTCAATGGCCTTGCATGGTACAAAGCATTGGTTCAAAGTAGATTCCAGGTGGTCTCTGGTGGGTCTCTCTGAATTCCTGCCACACTATGCCAAGAAACGTCAATGCAAAGTAACCAATAACCATTCTATAGGTAAGAGAAATAAGGTGAAAATATCCTGTCAACTGAAACCCTGAAATCTTTTTTGAAGTTTCTCTTCCTGCTTTGTGACATGATGGTGTTTATTTTATTGAGGTCATAAAGGTTTATAACATTGTGTAATTTCAGGTGTACATTATTATTTATCAGTTTCTGTATAGACTGCATCATGTTCACCACCAATAGTCTAATTTTTATCTGTCACCATATATATGAGCCCCTTTACTCCTTTTGCCCACCCCCAACCCCCTTCCCCTCTGGTAACCACTAATCTGTTCTTTTAATCCATGTGTTTGTTTATCTTCCACGTATGATTGAAACCATGTGGTTGTTGTCTTTGTCTGGCTTGTTTCATTTAACATATTACCCTCGAGGTCCATCCATGTTGTTACAAATGGGACGATTCCATCTTTTCTTATGGCTGAGTAGTATTCCATTGTATATATATACCACATCTTATTTATCCATTCATCAGCTGATGGGCACTTGTGTTGCTTATACATCTTGGCTATTGTGAATAATGCTGCAATGAACATAAAGGAGCATTAGTCTCTTTGAATTGTTGATTTCAAGTACTCTAGATAAATACCCAGTAGTGGGATAGCTGGATGGTATGGTATATCTATTTTTAATTTTTGAGAAATCTCCATACTGTTTTCCAAAGTGGCTGCACCAGTTTGCATCCCCACCAGCAGTGTATGAGGGTTCCCTTTTCTCCACATCCTCTCTGACATTTCTTATTTTTTGTCTTGGTAATTATAGCCATTCTGACAAGTGTAAGGTGATATCTCGTAGTTTTGATTTGCATTTCCCTAATAATTAGTGACGTTGAACATCTTTTCATGTGTCTATTGGTCATCTGTATATTTTCGTTGGAAAACTGTCTTTTCAGATCCTCTGCCCATTTTTTGATCAGGTTGGTTGTTTTTTTGTTGTTGAGTTGTATTAGTTCTTTACACATTTTGGAAGTTAACCCCTTGTCAGATATATGATTTGCAAATATTTTCTCCACATTGTGGGTTGTCTTTTCATTTTGTTCATGGTTTCATTTGTCTTGCAGAAGGTCTTTAGTCTGATGTAGTCCCATTTGTTTATTTTTTCTTTTGTTTCCTATGCCTGAGTAGACATGGTATTTAAAAAGATGCTGCTAAGACCAATATAAAAGAATGTACTGCCTATATTTTCTTCCAGCAGTTTTATGGTTTCAGGTCTTACATTCAGGTCTTTAATCCATTTTGAGTAAATTTTCATGTATGGTGCAATATAATGGTCTGCTTTCATTCTTTTGCATGTGGCTGTCCAGTTTTCCCAATACCATTTGTTGAAGAGACTTTCCTTTCTCCATTGTATGTTCTTGGCTCCTTTGTCAAAGATTAGCTGTCCATAGATGTGTGGTTTTATTTCTGGGCTCTCAATTCTGTTCCCTTGGTCTGTGTGTCTGTTACTATGCCAGTACCATGCTGTTTTGATTACTATAGCTTTGTCATATTTTTTGAAGTCAAGGAGTGTAATGCCTCCAGCTTTGTTGTTTTTTCTCAGGATTGCTTTAGCTATTTGGGGTCTTTTGTTGTTCCATATAAATTTTAGGATTCTTTGTTCTATTTGTGTGAAGAATGTCATTGGGATTCTGATTGAGAATGCATTGAATCTGTAGATTACTTTAGGTAATATTGACATTTTAACTATGTTTATTCTTCCAATCCGCGTGCATGGAATAACTTTCCATTCCTTTATGTCATCTTCAATTTCATTCCGTAATGTCTTATAGTTTTCATTGTATAGGTCTTTCACTTCGTTGGTTAAATTTATTCCAAGATATTTCCTTCTTCTTTGTTGCGATTGCAAATGGGATTGTCTCCTTGATTTCTCTTTCTGCTAGTTCATTATTAGTGTATAGAAATGCAGCTGAGTTTTGTAAATTGATTTTGTACCCAGCAACTTTGCTGGGGTTGTTGATTATTTCCAATAGTTTTCTGATAGATTCTCTAGGTTTTCTATATACAGGATCATGTTATCTGCAAACAGCCAGAGTTTCACTTCTTCCTTTCCAATTTGGATCCCTTTTATTCCTTTTTCTTGCCTAATTGCTCTGGCCAAAACCTCCAGTACTATGTTGAATAGGAGTGGTGAGAGTGGGCACCGTGGTCTTGTTCCTATTGTCAGAGGGATGGCTTTCAGTTATTCACCACTGAGTGTGAAGGTGGCTGTGGGTTTGTCATACATGGCCTTTATTATGTTGAGGTACTTTCCTTCTATACAGATTTTTAAAAGATTTTTTTTATCATAAATGGATGTTGGGTCTTCTTAAATGCTTTCACTTCATCTATTGAGATGATCATGGATTTTTATTCCTCATTTTGTTAATGTGGTGTATCATATTGATTGATTTGCAGATGTTGAACCATCCCTGAGTTCCTGGTATAAATCCAACTTGATTATGGTGTATGATCCTTTTAACATATTGCTGTATTTGGTTTGCCAATATTTTGTTGAGGATTTGTGTAGCTATGTTCATCAGCAATATTGTCCCATAATTTTCCTTTTTTTGTGTTGTCCTTGTCTGGTTTTGATATCAGGGTGATGTTGGCCTCATAGATTGAGTTAGGATGCATTCCTTTTCCCTTGATTTTTTGGAATAGTTTCAGAAGGATAGGTATTAAGTCTTCTTTTAATATTTTGTAGCATTCTCTAGGGAAGCCATGTGGTCCTGGACCTTTGTTCTTTGGGAGGTTTTTGATTACTGTTTCAATATCTTTACTTGATATTGGCCTATTCAGATTCTCTATCTCTTCTTGATTCAGTTTTGGGAGGTTGTATGAGTCTAAGAATTTTTCTGTTTCTTCTAGGTCATCCATTTTTTTACATATAGTTTTTCATAGTATTTTCTTATAATCCTTTGTATTTCTGTGGTGTTCATTGTAGTTTCTCCTCTTTCACTTCTAATTTTATTTAAGCATCATCTTTTTTTTCTTAGTGAGTCTGGCAAAGGGTTTGTCAATTTTGTTTATCTTCTCAAAGAACTAGCTCTTAGTTTCATTGATACTTTCTACTGTTTTTTGGGGATCTAATTCTTTTATTTCTAGTCTTATTTTTATTATTTTCCTCCTTCTGCTGACTTAGGTAGGCATTGTTTGTTCTTTTTCTAGTTCCCTTAGGTGTAGTTTGAGATTACTTATTTGAGATTTTTCTTGTTTGTTAAGGAGGGCCCGTATCACTATGAATTTCCCTCTTAGAACTGCTTTTGCTGCATCCCATGAGAGTTGGCATGATGTATTTTCATTTTCATTTGTCTCCAGGTATTTTTTGATTTCTCCTTTGATTTCCTTATTGATCCAATGGGTTTTCTTTATTCATGTTATTTATTCTCCACATATTTGTGACCTTCCCAGGTTTTTTCTTGTAGTTGATTTCTAGTTTCATAGCATTGTGGTCAGAAAAGATGCTTGACATGATTTCAATCTTCTTAAATTTATTGAGGCTTGCCTTGTTTCCCAAGATATGGTCTATCTTTGAGTATGTTCCATGTGCACATGAGAGGAATGTGTATTCTGCTGTTTTTGCATTGAATTTTACATATATATATATGTATATACGTATGTATATATACATACATATAAAGTCCATCTGGGCCAGATTTCATTTAAGTGCACTATTTCCTTGTTGACATTCTGTTTGGATGATCTATTCTTTGATGTAAACGAGGTCTTGAGGTCCCCTACTATTATTGTGTTGCTTTCAATTTCTCCCTTTAGGTCTGTTAATAGTTGCTTTATATACTTTGGTGCTCTTTTGTTAGGTGCATATATATTCATGTGTTATGTCGTCTTGGTGGAATGTCCCTTTTATCATTATATAGTGCCGCTCTTTGTCTCTCACTGCCTTTTTTATGTTGAAGTCTGCTTTGTCTGATATAAGTATGGCAACCTCTGCTTTCTTTTGCTTGCCATTTACTTGGAGTATTGTCTTCCATCCCTTCACTTGGAGCCTGTGTTTGTCTTTAGAGCTGAGATATGTTTCCTGTAGGCAGCACATTGTTGGGTCTTGGTTTTCAATCCATCCAGCCACTCTGTATCTTTTATTTTTTTGGAGAATTCAATCCATTTACATTTAGAGTGATTATTGATATATGAGGGCTTAATACTGCCATTTTATCACTTGTTTTCTGGTTGTTCTGTATTTCCCTTCTTTCTCTTCCCTTATATTTCTGACTGCCATTTCAGTTTGGCAATTTTCTGTGATGATTTTCTCAGTTTTCTCTTTATTTATGATTTGTGTCTATGCTCTGATTTTTTGTTTAGTGGTTACCATGAGGTTTGTATACAAGATCTCATAGATGAGATAGTGCATTTTCTGATAGCCTCTTATCTCCCTTAGCCTAAGCAGGTTCCATCACTTTCCTCGTCCCCACCTAAGTTATTGTTGTCACAAATTATTCTCTTTTGTGTTGTGAATTTGTGATTAAAATAAAGTGTTTATAGTTATTTTTGATGCTTTTCTTCTCTTTATCTTTTATGTTATAAATAGGTGTTTGCTAACCTGTTCTAATAGGGAGCTGCAATATTCTGATTTTGTCTGTCTATTTGTCTCCTTGCTCAAGGCTTTGTAAACAATCGACTTTTTGTAAACGATCTCCCACTAGGGAGATCTAGTGGCAATGAACTCCCTCAGCTTTTGTTTATCTGGAAAAGTTTTTATTTCTCCATCATATCTGAAGGATAGTTTCACTGGATAGAGTATTCTTGGCTGAAAGTTTTTGTCTTTCAGAATTTTGAATATATCATTCCGTTCTCTCTTAGCCTGTAAGGTTTCTGCTGAGAAATTCACTGAAAGCCTTATAGGGGTTCCTTTGTAGATGACTTTCTTCTGCCTTGCTGCCCTTAATATTTTTTCTTTGTCATTGACTTTTGCCAGTTTTACTATTATATGCCTTGGAGAAGGTCTTTTTGCATTGATGTAATTAGGAGTTCTATTGACTTCATATACTTGTAAGTCCAGTTCCTTCCCCAAGTTTGGGAAGTTCTCAGCTATTATTTCTTTGAACAAGCTTTCTGCTCTTTTCTCCCCTCTTCTCCCTCTGGAATACCTATAATCTTTATGTTGCATTTCTTAATTGAGTCAGATATTTCTCAAAGAATTCCTTTATTTTTTTCAAGTCTTAGTTTTCTCTCCTTCTCCACCTGAAGCATTTCTATATTTCTGTCCTCTAAATTACTAATTCTGTCCTCTGTAATGCCAGCTCTGTTTTTTAAGGTTTCTAGATTGTTTTTTATCTCCTTCATTGTGTTTTTCATCTCCAGAATTTCTGTTTGGTTTTTCTTAGAGTTTCAATCTCTTTTGTGAAGAATTCCTTCTGCTCATTAATTTTATTCCTGAGTTCATTGAACTGTCTTTCTGAGTTTTCTTCTAACTCATTAAGTTTCTCTATGACAACTATTTTGAATTCTCTGTCATTTAGATTGTAAATTTCTGTGACTTCAGTTATGGTTTCCAGACATTTGTCATTTTCTTTATGCTCTAGAGTGTTAATGTAGTTTTTCATGGTGTTTGATGAAGTGATCCATCACAGGTGCATAGTGGTATTATCAAATCACAGATTCCATCTGCCACCAATGTGTGGGGGGGCAGGACCTATGTTTTCTGAACCTGCTGCATCTGTTGGAAATTATGCCAATAAGGCTTATCTGCATTTGCCAACTGTCTGCAGCACTTTTGTGGGTCACACACACATGCACAAGTGCTCTGGTACATATCTGCTGCCTTGGCTATGGACTGGCCGAGGTAGTCTGCTAGGTGGGGGGCACTTTCTTTCATGCATGGGCCCACTCTGTGCAGACGGGCAGTTTGCCTGGACTGCTGTGCTTGGTGGAGGCACCCACGTAGTGGCTGAGCTGTGCCACTTGATGTGGAGCATTCCATCAGGTCAGACTGCAACTCTGAATGTGAAAGCATTCATGTGCAGGCCTGCCTGCTCCCCTGCCTCCTCTTACAGTCACAAGCTGGCTGCTGCGTGAGGACCCACAACCTAGATTGCTGCCACTGGAGAGGGGGGATCTACTCATATCCTTCCACTGCTACCCTGGGATCCAGTACCCTGACTTTCATATGTATGGCTGCATGGATGTCTCAGATGTCCTATTGTGCTTTGTAGGGAATCCTCTGTAGGTTAATGAATTTCCATTTGGTTGTAACTTAGCAGGGAGAGACAAAGAGAACAGCTCATTCTGCCATAATGCTGATGTCACTATCTGTTTGTGATGAATTTTATGTTCTTAAATCACATCCTGAGAAGAATTTGCCAGCTGAATAGGTTAAGGGGAAAGTTTCTAGGAATCAAAGATACTAGAATGTATGAAAAGATTATGATAATTCAAACATCAGTAATAAACACACGAAAAGAGCACATCTGCATGGTCCAATTCTGAGCAAAGATGAAGTGATCATTTTTGCTGATTATCTTTGAATATTAGAAAAATCATTGATGGTCAGTAAGACTGCAATATTCCAGATTAATTATTCCAAGGTATGTCAACAGATGTCAAGAATTTCCTGGTGATTTTCTGAATTATTCATCTGTAATTGTGCCAGTTCTTGTTGCCTTTTTCTTCTTGGGTGAGCCTTGTTAGTTTGCGACTTTAAAGCAATTGGTCCATTTCATTTAGTTTATTGAATGTATTGACATAAAGTTGTTCAAATTTTTCCTTTTTAATATCCACATAATCTGCGGGGATATCATCTTTCTTTTTCCTTGAATTGGTAATTTGTGGCTTCTCTTTTCTTGATCGGTCTGGATAGAGATTTATCAATTATTTTGCTCTTCTGAAAGAGCCACATTTTGTCTTCATTGACTTTCTTTATTGTTTTTCTGCTTTGCATTATGCTGATTTCTTTCTGATCTTTACCATTTCCTTTCTTCTGTTTACTTTGTGTGTAATTTCCTTTTCTTTTTCTCATTTATCATTTGATTGCTGAGGTCATAGATTTGAGAACTTTCTCCTTTTTTCACAGAGGTGCTGAATGTTATAAAATTTCCTGTGTGTATTTCTTTATTAGCATCTCACAAAGTTTAATGTATTGTGTTTTTATTTTCAGTCAGTTTAAAATACTTTCTAATCTCCTTTATGATTTCTTCTTTAAGTCACAAGTTAATTGGAAGTGTATTATTTAGTTCCAAATATTTGGAGATTTTTCTGAATATATTTCTGTTAATTTATAATTTAATTTTATTGTAGTCAGAGAACAAACTTTGTATTACTAAAATGCTTTAAAATTTGTTGAAATGTTTTATGGCACAAAATATTGTCTATCTTGGTAAATGTTTTATATGTACTTAAAAAATACATATTCTTCTGTTGTAGTGTACATCAAATTGGTTAATAGTTTTACTCAGGTCTTCTATATTGTCATTGATTTTCTGTCTAATCATTCTATTAATTATATAAAGAAGGGTATTGAAATATTTGCCTATAATTGTTGATGTGTATATTTCTCCGTATAGTTCTATTGGTTTTTGCTTCATGTATTTTGAAGCTATGTTCTTCAGTGCACAAACGTTTAGGATTGTTATATCCTGGTAGTAAATTGACTCCACTGTGATTATGAAATCAATGATATTACCATATCAGTGTTAATATTCTTTGCTTTGAAATATACTTTGTTTGATATAAATAATAACTCTATCTTTATTTTGATTAGTGTTAGCCTGATATACTATTTCCCATTTCTTCACATTTAACCTATTTGTGTCTCTATATTTAAAGTGGGTTTCTCATGGCAACATACAGTTGGGCATTGCATTTTTATCCAGTCTGATAGTTTTTGCCTCTTATTTTTTTTTTGAGGAAGATTAGTCATGAGCTAACATCCATTGCCAATCCTCCTCTTTTATGCTGAGGAAGATGGCCCTGGGCTAACATCTGTGCCCATCTTCCTCTACTTTATATGGGATGCTGCCACAGCATGGCTTGATAAGTGATGTGTAGGTCCACACCTGGGATAAGAAGCTGTGAACCCCGGGCCACTGAAGTGGAGTATGCGAATTTAACCACTATGTCACCGGGCCAGACCCAGTCTTTTTTATTGATACCATAATAGTTTATAACATTGTGAACTTTAATTGTACGTTATTTTTTGTCAGTCACCGTATAAATATGTCCTTTCACTCCTTTTGCCAACCCCCCAACCCCCTTCCCCCTGGTAACCACCAAAATGTTCTCTCTGTCCATGTGTTAGTTTATCTTCCACATATGAGTGAAATCATGTGGTGTTTGTCTTTCTCTGTCTGGCTTATTTCACTTAACATAATACCCACCAGGTCCACCCATGTTGTTGCAAATGGGATGATTTTGTCTTTTTTTATGGCTGAGTAGTATTCCATTGTATATATATACACCACATCTTCTTTATCCAATCATCAGTCAAGGGACATTTAGGTTGCTTCCACTTCTTGGCTATAGTGAACCATGCTGAAATGAACATAGGGGTGCATAAGCCTCTCTGGATTGTTGATTTCAGGTTCTTTGGATACACACCCAGTAGTGGGATAGCTGGATCATAACATATTTCTATTTTAATTTTTTGAGGAATCTCCATACTGTTTTCCATAAAGGCTGCACCAGTTTGCATTACCACCAGCAGTGAGTGAAGGTTCCCTTTTCTCCACAACCTCTCCAATATTTTTTTTATTTTTTGTCTTGGTGATTATAGCCATTCTAACAAGTATAAGGTGATATCTTAATGTTGTTTAGATTTGCATTTCCCAGATGATCAGTGATGTCGAACATCTTTTCATGTGCCTATTGGCCATCTGTATATTTTCCTTGGAAAAATGTCTGTTTGTATCCTCTTCCCACTTTGTGATAGGGTTGTTTGCTTTTTGTTGTTCAGTTGTGTGAGTTCTTTATATATCACGGAGGTTAACCCCTTGTAGGATATACGCTTTGCAAATACTTTCTCCCAGCTGGTGGGTTGTCTATTCATTTTGATTCTGGTTTCACTTGCCTTGTAGAAGCTCTTTAGTCTGAAGAAGTACCACCAGTTTATTTTCTCTTTTGTTTCAGTTGTCCGTGTAGACTTGGAATTCAAAAAGATCCCTCTATGACCAATGTCAAAGAGTGTACTGCCTGTATTTTCTTCCAGGCGGTTTTTAGTTTCAGATCTTACCTTCAAGTCTTTGATCTAGTTTGAGTTAGTTTTCGTGTATGATGAGTGAAGATGGCCTACTTTCATTCTTTTGCATGTGGCTGTCCAGTTTTCCCAGCACCATTTATTGAAGAGGCTTTCCTTTCTCCATTGTATGTTCTTAGCTCTTTTGTCAAAGATTAGCTGTCCGTAGATGTGTGGTTTTATTTCTGGGCTTTCAATTCTGTTCCATTGATCTGTGTGTCTGTTTTTGTACAAGTACCATGCTGTTTTAATTATTACAGCTTTGTAGTATGTTTTGAAGTCAGGGACTGTGAGGCCTCCAGCTTTGTTCTTTTTTCTCAGGATTGCTTTGGCTATTCAGGGGTCTTTTGTTGCTTCATATGAATTTTAGGTATTCTTTGTTCTATTTCCATGAAGAATGTCATCGGGATTTTGATTGGGATTGCATTGAATCAGTAGATTGCTTTAGGTAATATGGACATTTTAACTATGTTTATTTTTCCGATCCATGTGCATGGAATGTCTTTCCATTTCTTTATGTCATCATTGATTTCTTTCTATGCCTTATAGTTTTCATTGTATAGGTATTTCACTTCCTTGGTTAAATATATTCCTAGATAATTTATTCTTTTTGTTGCGATTGTAAATGGTATTGTCTTCTTGAGTTCTCTTTCTGTTAGTTTATTATTAGAGTATAGTAATGCAACTGATTTTTGGAAGTTGATTTTGTGACCTACAACTTTCCTGTAGTTGTTGATTATTTCTAATAGTTTTCTGATGGATTCTTTACGGTTTTTTATATATAAAATCATGTCATCTGCAAACATCTAGAGTTTCACTTCTTCATTGCCTATTTGGATTCCTTTTATTCCTTTTTCTTGCCTAATTGTTCTGGCCAAAACATCCAGTACTATATTGAATAAGAGAAGTGAGAGTGGGAACTCTTGTCTTCTTCCTGTTCTCAGAGGAATGGCTTTCAGTTTTTCCCAGTTGAGTATGATGTTGGCTGTGGGTTTGTCATATATGGCCTTTATAATGTTGAGGTACTTTCCTTCTATACCCATTTTATTGAGAATTTTTACCATAAATAGATGTTGTATCTTGTCAAATGCCTTCTTTGCATCTATTGAGATGATCACGTGGTTTTTATTCCTCGTTTTGTTAATGTGGTGTATCACATTGATTGATTTGCAGATGTTGAACCATCCCTGTGTCCCTGGTATAGATCCCACTTGATCATGGTGTATGATCTTTTTGATGTATTGGTGTATTCATTTTGCCAATATTTTTTTGAGGATTTTTGCAGCTATGTTCATCAGCGATATTGGCCTATAGTTTGTGTTGTCTTCTTCTTTGTGTTGTCCTTGTCTGGCTTTGATATTAGGGTAATGTTGGCCTTGTAGAATGTGTTAGGTAGTATTACATTTTCCTCTCTTTTTTGGAATAGTTTGAGAAGGATAGGTATTAAATCTTCTTTGACTGTTTTGTAAAATTCTCCAGAGAAGCCATCTGGTCCTGGTCTTTTATTTTTTGGGAGGTTTTAGATTACTGTTTCAATCTCTTTACTTGTGATTGGTCTGTTAAGATTCTATATTTCTTCTTGATTCAGTTTTGGGAGGTTGTATGAGTCTAAGAATTTATCCGTTTCTTCTAGATTGTCCAATTTGTTGGCATATAGTTTTTCATAGTATTCTCTTATAATCCTTTGTATTTCTGTGGTGTCCACTGTAATTTCTTGTCTTTCATTTCTGATTTTATTTATTTGAGCCTTCTCTCTTTTTTTCTTAGCGAGTCTGGCTAAGGATTTGTCAATTTTATTTATCTTCTCAAAGAACCGGCTCTTAGTTTCATTGAACCTTTCTACTGTTTTTTTGTTTGTTTGTTTGTTTGTTTCAATTTCATTTATTTCTGCTCTAGCTTTTATTTCCCTCCTTCTGCTGACTTTGGGCTTTGTTCTTATTTTTCTAATTCTGTTAGGTTTAGTTTAAGGTTGGTTATTTTGATTTTTCTTGTTTGATAAGATGGGCCTGTATTTTTATTTTTCCCTCTCAGGACCACTTTAGCTACATCCAATATGTGTTGGTATGGTGTATTTTCATTTTCATTTGTCTCCAGAGATTTTTTGATTTCTCCTTTAACTTCTTCAATGATCCATTGGTTGCTCAGTAGCATGTTGTTTGGTCTCCAGATCTTTGTCACTTTCCCAGTTTTTTTTTCTTGTATTTGATTTCCAGTTTCATAGCATTATGGTCAGAAAAGATGCTTGTTATGATTTCAGTCTTCTTAAACTTATAGAAGCTTGCCTGGCTTCCAAGCATATGATCTATCCTTGAGAATGTTCCATGTATGCCTGAAAAGAATGTGTAATCTGCTGTGTTTGGATGGAGTGCTCTGTATATATCTATTAAGTCAATCTCATCTAGTTTTTCATTTAAGTCCACTATTTCCTTATTGACTTTCTGTCTGGATGATCTAACCATTGATGTAAATAGGGTTTTAATATCCCCTACTATTATTGTGTTGATGTTAATATCTCCTTTTAGTTTTGTTAATAGTTGCTTTATGTACTTTGGTGGTCCTGTGTTGGGTGCATATATATTTATAATTGATATGTCTTCTTGGTGGAATGTCCCTTTTATCATTATATATTTACACTCTTTGTCTCTCATTACCTGTTTTATCTTGAAGTCTACTTTGTCTGATATAAGTATGGCAACACCTACTTTCTTTTTTTTGCCATTAGCTTGGAGTATTGTCTTCCATCCTTTCATTCTGAGCCTATGTTTGTCTTTAGAGCTGAGATGTGTTTCCTGGAGGCAGCATATTGTTGGATCTTGGTTTTTAATCCATCCAGCCACTCTGTGTCTTTTGATTGGGGAATTCAATCCATTTACATTTAGAGTGATTATTCATATATATGGGGGCTTAATATTGCTATTTTATTGCTCATTTTCCAGTTCTTTTGCATTTGCTTTGTTTCTTGCCCCGTGCATTTTGGACTACCAATTTAGTTTGGTAGTTCTGTATGATGGTTTTCTTAGCTTTCTCTTTATTTATCATATGTATCTCTGTTCTGTTTATTTGTTTAGTGGTTACCATGAAGTTTGTATAAAAAATGTCACAGATGAGATAGTCCATTTTCTTAGACTAAGTCGATTCCATCTCTTTCCTCTTCCCATTCTAAGTTATTATTGTCACAATTTTTTCCATCTTGTGTTGTGAGTTTGTGTTTAAAGTGATGAGGCTATATTTAGTTTTTTTGTTTTCCTTCCTTTAATCTTTGATGTTATAATTAAGTGTTTGCTAACCTATCCTGATAGAAAGCTACAATTTTTCTGATTTTTTCTACCTATTTTTCTCCTTGGTCAAAGCTTTGTATCCCCTTTCTCTCTTTTTTCTTTTCATGCATGAGTTCCTTCGTGAGCATTTCTTGTAGTGGGTGTCTTACGACAATGAACTCCCTCAGGTTTTGTTTATCTGGGATAGTCATTATTTCTCCATCATATCTGAAGGATATTTTCACTGGATAGAGTATTCTTGGCTGAAAGTTTTTGTATTTCCGAATTTTGAATATCTCATTCAACTCTCTCCTAGCCTGTAGAGTTTCTTCTGAGAAATCAGCTGAGAGCCTGATTGGGATTACTTTGTATGTCATTTTGTTTTTTTTTATCTTGCTGCCCTTAATATCTTTTCTTTGTCATGGACTTTTGCCAGCTTTACTACTATATGCCTTGGAGAGGTTCTTTTTATGTTTATATGTTTAGGATATCTATTGACTTCATTAACTTGTATTTCTAGCTCCTTCCCCTTGTTTGGGAATTTCTCAGCTATTCTTTCTTTGAACAAGCTCTATGCTCCTTTTTCCCTTTCTTCTCCCTCTGGAAGGGAGAACATATAATCCT
Organism: Diceros bicornis minor; assembly: GCF_020826845.1. Taxonomy (NCBI): domain Eukaryota; kingdom Metazoa; phylum Chordata; class Mammalia; order Perissodactyla; family Rhinocerotidae; genus Diceros; species Diceros bicornis. The sequence continues at coordinate 65,728,808 of NC_080781.1, forward strand.
ATGTTGCATTTCCTAATTGAGTCAGATATTTCTAGGAGAATTTCTTCATTTCTTTTTAGTCTTAGTTCTCTCTCCTCTTCCATCTGGAGCATTTCTGCATTCCTATCCTCAATAATGCTAATTCTTTCCTCCATATTGTCAGCTCTGTTTTTTAAAGAGTCCAGATTTTTCTTTATCTCTTTCATTGTGTTTTTCATCTCCAATGTTTCTGATTGGTTTTTCTTTATAGTTTCAATCTCTTTTGTGAAGAACTTCCTGATTTCATTGAATTGTCTATCTGTGTTTTCTTGTAATTCATTGAGCGTTTTTTATGATAGCTATTTTGAATTCTCTGTCATTTAGGTTATAAATTTCTGTGCCTTCAGGATTTATTTCTGGGTGCTTGTCATTTTCCTTCTGGTCTGGAGATTTAATATATTTTTACATACTGCTTTAGGGCGTGGGCTTATTTTTTCTCATGCTGAAAATATCTGGTCACGGCTTCCACATGTCACCACTAGATGGGGGTCAAGAGCTGTGTATTCTGAGCCTGCTGCGATCCGTGGGTGCTGTGTGTGTGGGAGGGGCTCTTTCTTTCACCTGCCCCATCCCAGGGGCTTCTTGCACTTCCTTTGCTCTCTGCTTTCCTGGGGTGCTAGTGTGATGAAGGCACTCCTGCAACATTTCAGTCCCCTCTGTATGGGAATTTCCTACATGCTGTGAGAGAGCTTGGAGAATGACGGTTTTCCCACAGAGGGCTGCCCCTCCCCCCTCTCTCTCTGAAATCTGTGTGGTCTTGGAGGGGAGGGGCTTTTTCTTTTGCCTGCCCAATCCTGGGGACTTCTCATGCTTCCCTTGCTATCTGCCCCCCCTGGAGTGCTAGCTTGATGAAGGCACCCCTGCAACAGTTCAGTCCCCACAGTATGGGACTTTCCCACAGACTGTGAGAGAACTTGGAGAGCCATGGTTTTCCCACAGAGGGAGGCCCCTCCCCCATCTCTCTGAGAGCTGTGCGGACCCAGTCCCAGGGTTGCTGTTGTTTGAGAAGGAGAAGAGTTCTCCTTACCTCCTTCCACTTCCTCCAGGGGTTCCAGCACCTCCACCTTCAGACGTATGGCTGTGTGGGTCTCTCAGACATCTTTTGTCTTGTGTGAATATCCTCTGTTGCTATATGAATGTCCCTTTTGTTGTATCTTGGGGGGAGAGTTTATGGGGAAAGCTCACTGCCATGATGCTGACGTCACTCCCTACTTTTGTTTTCCAGCCTCAGTTTCTGCCTCTTAATTGGCATGCTTATACTATTTATATTTAATGTGATTATTGATATGCTTAGATTTCAGTTTATAACCTTGTTTTTGTTTCTTATTTGCCTCCTCTGTTCTTTATTCCCTTTTCCCTCTTTTTGATCTTCATTTTTAAAATATATTTTCACTGAGTATAGCATTTTAGGTTGGAAATATTTTTATTTCGGTATTTTAAAATTGTTGTTCCGCTGTCTTATCACTTTTGTTTTTTTCTGATGAGAAATCTGGTATATGAGAATATATAAATCTGGTAAATGAGAATAAGTTAAATCCTCTTTACCTTAGTTCCTCTGCATGTAATGTGTGTCCTATCCTTCTCCCTTGATTTCTTTTAAGATTTTCTCTTTTTCATGGGTTTTGTGAAATTTGATTATAGTGTGCCTTCATCTAGCTTTTTAATGTTTCTTGTGGTTGGTGTTTGTTGATCTTCTTGGATCTGTGGGCTTAAAAAGTTTATCAGCTGTGGAAAGTTTTCAGCCACTTTTCTTTTCTTCAAATATTTTCTTCTGTCCCACTCCCCCTTTATTTTCTCTCCTTCAGGGACACAAATTGCACATATATTTGGCTGCCTGACATTGTCCTATTGTTCCCTGTTGTTCTATACATTTTTCTTGATTTCTTTCTCCCTATGTTTCATATTGGATAGCTTATGTTGCTATATCTTCAAGTTCACTAATCTTTTCTTCTGCAATGTCTAACCTACTGTTAATCCCATCCAGTATGTTTTCCATCTTAGATATAGTAGTGCTCATCTCCATAAGTTTGATTTGCATCTTTTGTGTATCTTTCATGTGTTGACTTAACTTTCGAACATTTAGAATATAGTTACAATAACTGTTAATGTTCTCTTCTAAGTCAAACATCTGTGTCAGTTCCAGGTCACTTTCAATTGATTGATTTTCCTCCTCATTATGTGTTGTTTTCCTGCTTCTTTATATGTCTGCTAAGTTTTGATTGGATGCCAGACATTTGAATTTTAGTTTGTTGGATGCTGGATATTTTTATAGTCTTACAATTTTTCTTGAGCTTTGTTCTGGGATGCAGTCAAGTTATTTGAAAACAGTTTGATCCTTTGGGGTTTTGCTTTTAAGATTTGTTAGGTGAGACCAGAGCTGTGTTTAGTCTAGGGCTTATTATTTTTCACTAGTTAGGCAAGACTCTTTTCAGTACTTTATACACAGCCCAGAGAATTATGAGATTTTCCAGTCTTGGCTGGTGGGAATAGACATTATTCCTGGCCATTTGTGAACACCAGGTACTGTTCCCTCTAATGCTTTTGAGCAGTTCTTTCTCATCTGAGGTAGTTTCCTTACACACATGTGCCAATCAGTACTATGGAGGGCTTTGAACAACAATGTATCAGGTGTTTATTTCTCTAGACCATCATTATCATCATCATGTTAGCTGACTTTTATTGAGCACTTTCTGTACACCAGAGCTGTGTAAGTAAGCTAATTTATTTAATATAACAGCCCTATGAAGAGAGTGCTATTATTATTATTCTCATTTTACAGATGAAGAAACTGAGGTAAGGAGAGTTTAAGTAACTTGCTCAAGGACACACACAGATAGTAAATGGTAAAACTGGAATATGAACCCAGACAGCTTGACTCCAGAGATTAAATTCAAAATGTAAATCATCATGTGCTAGAATACTTGGAAATACAATCAGGATGCAAGCTTATGATAAGCCTTCAATTCCATATTTCATCTTCATTAACAAATCAGCCTCTAATACACACTTCTTCCAGTCTAAGGGCAAGGAAGTAGGGGTAGCAGATGGAAGGAAGGAAGAAGAAGATATGTATGATCCTTGTGTTCTAACCAATTGCCATTTTCCTCTCTGCCCCTTGGAGGCTTTTGGTCTCCTAATTTTTTTTTGCTGGCAAACACTCACTCTGAGCTAACATCTGTTGCCAACCTTCCTCTTTTTTTCCTCCCCAAAGCCCCAGTGCATAGTTGTATATTCTAATTGTAGGTCCTCCTAGTTCTTCTATGTGATCCACAGCCACAGCATGGCAATTGACAGATGAGTGGTGAGGCTCTGCAACTGGAAATCAAACCCAGGCCACCAAAGTGGTGAGAGCACCCAACTTTAACCATAGGCCATTAGGGCTGGCTTGGTCTCCCATGTTTTTGAGGTGGTATCCAATTTTTCTTAATCAATATGAGAACTTAGTGCCAATGCCATTGCCTTGCCAGTACTGGTGCCACCAAGGCCTTTTCTCCCCAGAAATTTCTTGTGCAAGAAGCAAAGACCTCCAAGAGACATAAACAACTTTGTCTGGGGCCACCAGGCCTGGCCTTAGGCCTTTGAGGAAGAAGATTGGGGGCTACTTTTTCTTGTTTCCAAGTGCCTCATTGAATGAGAGAGTGCTTTCTTTTCCATCTCTGTTTCTGAGTACTGCAATGGAAAAAAGCTCCTTTTGTCAGCAATTCTATGTCCCAGAAAATATGCTCACATTCAGCTCCTTCTCCTCACATCCAGTCAACCACCTTCCCTCAGAAGTCAGTAATTTGATTTGTTCTCTCATAAGTATTCTATACCCTCTCCCCAACTATGTAAAAGAATCTTTATAATTCCTATGAGGTTACATCCTCCCTCTTCCCTTGTTCGAATAACAGATTGGCTCTTGCAAGCATTTTAAATGGAGCTTTATGATAAATTATCTGGTTTTTATTCCCAGGGACACCCCAAATAGGAATGCTGTATGTATATGGTACCTTCCTAAGTCATGTCGGGAACAGTATATCAGTCATATCAGGAACAATGGGAATACAAGCTAGAGTTTGTGCTCTTACTTTTGTGCAATATTACCCTATGACCTGGCTGTCCCTTTGAGAGAGGGCACTATCATAATTTTTCACTGAAGCTTACTTTTGAATCCTGAGCCATGGCATCTGCTGTCACCATCCATCTTCATTTATCAGGCTGCCATCATCTTCCAGAACATTGCTGCACCAGCACAGACCAATTTTAACCAGAGTTTCCTCTGCTTGGTAACTTGAAGCCAGCAGATGCCACCAAGCCTCATGTCTCTGTCATTTTCAGACACTGCCCCAAATGCAGGAATTTCTGGTCATTTTTTCTCTTTTCCTCTCCATATCTGACTCTACTTAACTCTTTCTTGAATGCACTCTGGCTTTTTTGTTTTATGGTTAAAAATGACTCCCTTATCCTCTACTTTTTTCAGTGTTCACTGTAGCTCCTTGTCTTAATTGTAACAATAGAATGCTATGACAAAGATAACTAGGTATCATTTCCTGTTTTGTCCTAGTTCAACTAAAGACACCATTGCCCTGCAGCATTTTCCATTAGAGAATTCTCTTGTTGTCATACCTCACATACTATATAAATCTGGGGGCAGAAACATCATTCTCTTAGTTTCCCCAAAATAATATAACACGGTAGTTAAGAACTCCAACTCTATAGTAACAGATTTTCATTCAAATCCTTATATTTCCACTTACTAGCTGTGTGACCTTGAGCAAGTGAATTCACCTCTCTAAGCCTGTTTCCTTCTTTTTAAATAAGGATCATAAACCTGTTCTCCTAAGATTGTTGATTCTAAGATTGAGGATCAAGCTTATGTGAGATAACATATAAAATGCCTAACATTGATCCTTCCAGATAGGCACCTTCCACAAGTATTATGATTATTATTGTTACTTTCAGATTATGACTCTTCCACCCTCCTACAAAAGCTTCTCCTCCTCTGAGGTCCATGACTTGTGACGGCTACCAAGAGCCTGAGTGGAACATAACCAAGGACCTGTAGTAAGATGCAGAAAACAAAAGTGGGAATGTGACTAGAGCATCCAGAACTTTATTAGAAAAAGAATGCCCAAGGTTCCCTCTTCTTGAGTGCCACCATGTGGTACAACTAGAAATGTAGGATTGCAGCTTGGGGATGAGGCTGAGACTGGAGGAAGAGAAATGGAGGGCTTCTGCTGAAAAGTAGTTAGAGAAGCCATGAGCGTGAATAAGAGGAACAAGGGAGGAAGAGTAGAAAGAAAAATGAGCGAGGATAGCAAATTGGAGTAATAGAAGTCAAGATTACCTTCAAAATAAAACATCATAGTGACTACGGATCCCGTAGGAAATAAGACAGCATGTAAAGATAAGCAAGTATGTGCTTGGGCCAAGGAATAGAGCAGGAAAATCTAATTTGCTTCTCCTTCTCTCTCTCCCTTTTTCCCTCCTTCTTTTCCCCTTCCCTCTTTCCCTTTGTCCTTCCTTTCTCTCTCTTACACTTATCTATCCATTCATCCTTCCAATCATTTAGCCGTTCATCATATGTCCATCCAGCGCTGGTACTGGGGAATAAAAGATAAAGAAGCTACAGACACTGTCCTAAAGAATTTCACAGTCTGGGGGATGGGGGAGTATAGGAGGCAAGTAAACAGGTGTTTTTAATATGTCAATACCTATCAGCCAATAATGACCAGGAACACAGCTCTAGTTGAAAAAAGTTGGATTTATTGCTTATTTTTTATTTTATTTTATTGAGGTCACAATTTGTTTATAATATTACATAAATTTCAGGTGTACATCATTATACTTTGGCTTCTGTATAGACTGCATCGTGTTCACCACTAAAAGTCTACTTTCCAGCAGTCACCATACATATGTGCCCCTTTACCCCTGTTGCCCTACCCCACACCCCTTCCACTCTAGTAAACAATAACCTGTTTTCTGTATCTATGTGTTTGTTTGTTTATCTTCCACATATGAGTAAAATCATACAGTATCTGTCTATCTGTGACATATTTCGCTTAGTATAATAGCCTCAAGTTCCACCCATGTTGTCACAAACGGCACAATTTCATCTTTTTTATGGCTGATTAGTATTCTATTATAGACATACCACATCTTCTTTATCCTTTCATCTGTTCATGGGCACTTGAGTTGCTTCCAAGTCTTGGCTACTGTGAATAACGTTGCAATGAATATAGTGGTGCATATATCTTTTCGAATAGGTGTTTTTGTGTTCTTTGTATAAATACCCAAAAGTGGAATAGTTTCATCATATGGTATTTCTATTTTAATGTTTTGAGAAATTTCCATACTGTTTGCCATAGTGGCTGCACCAGTTTGCATTCCCATTGGCAATGTATAAGGGTTCCCCTTTCTCCATATCCTCTCCAACACTTGTTATTTCTTGTTTTTAATAATAGCCCTTCTGACGGGTGTGAGGTGATATCTCATTATAGTTTTGATTTGCATTTCCCTAATACTTAGTGATGTTGAAGATCTTTTCATGTGCCTGTTGGGCATCTGTATATCTTCTTTGGAAAAATGTCTGTTCAGATTCTCTGCCCATTTTTTGATTGGGTTGTTCATTTATTTGTTCTTGAGTTGTATGTGTTCTTTAGATATTTTGGAAATTAACCCCTTATTTTATATATGATTTGCAAATATTTTCTCCCAATTGATGGGTTTTCTTTTCATTTTGTTGATGGTTTCCTTTGTCGTGCAGAAGCTTTTTAGTTTTACGTAGTCCCATTTCTTTATTTTTTCTTTTGTTTCTCTAGCCTAAGGAGATATGGTATTCAAAAAGATACTGCTAAGACTAACATCAAAGAGTGTACTGCCTATGTTTTCTTCTAGGAGTTTTTTGGTTTCAGGTCTTACATTCAAGTATTTAATCCATTTTGAGTTAATTTTTGTGTATGGTGTAAGATAATGGCCTACAATAGTTCTTTTGCGCACGGCTGTCCAGTTTTCTCAACACCATTTATTGAAGAGACACTCCCTTCTCCGTTGTATTTTTTTGGCACCTTTGTCAAAAATTAGTGGTCCATAGATGTGTGGGTTTATTTCTGGGCTCTCAATTCTGTTCCAATGATCTGTGTGTCTGTTTTTCTTCCAGTACCATGCTGTTTTGATTACTATAGCTTTGTAGTATATTTTGAAATCAGGGAGTGTGATACCTCCAGCTTTGTTCTTTTTTCTCAGGAAAACTTTGACTATTTGGGGTCTCGTGTTGTTCCATATAAATTTTAGAATTCTTTGTTCTAGCTCCATGAAAAATTTCATTGAGATTCTGATTGGGATTGTGTTGAATCTGTAGATTGCTTTAGGTAATATGGACATTTTAACTATGTTTATTTTTCCAATCCATAAGCATAGAATATCTTTCCATTTCGTTATGTCTTCAATTTCTTTCAATATTGTCTTATAGTTTTCAGTGTATAGGTCTCTCAACTCCTTGGTTAAATTTTCTCCTAGGCATTTTATTTTTTTTTGTTGTGATTTATTTTTGTGAGGAAAATCGGCCCTGAGGTAACATCCATGCCAATCCTCTTTTTGCTGAGGAAGACTGGCCCTGTGCTAATATCTGTGTCCATCTTCATCCACTTTATGTGGGACACCGCCACAACATGGCCGGACAAACGGTGCATTGGTGCCTGCCTGGGATCTGTACCTGGGCCTCCAGCAGTGGAGTGTGCACACTTAACTGCTACACTGCGGGACTGGCCCCTGTTGTGATTTTAAATGGGATTGTATTCTTAATTTCTCTTTCTGCTATTTTGTTATTAGTGTATAGAAATGCAGCTGATTTTTGTATGTTGATTTTGTACCTTGACACATTACTGTATTCGTTAATTATTTCTAATAGTTTTTTCGTGGATTCTTTAGGGTTTTCTATATATAGGATCATGTCATCTGCAAATAGTAGCAGTTTTACTTTCTTCTTTCCAATTTGGATACATTTTATTTCTTTTTCTTGCCTAATTGCTCTGGCTGTGACTTCCAATACTATGGTGAAAAAGAGTGGTGAGAGTGAGCATCCTTGTCTTATTCATCTTCCCACAGAAATAGCTTTCAGTTTTTCACTGTTGAGTGTGATATTGGCTGTGGATTTGTCATATATATCTTTTATTATGATGAGTTATTTCCTACTATACCAATTTCATTGAGTATTTATCATAAATGGATGTTGAATCTTGTCAAGTTCTTTCTCTGCATCTATTGAGATGATCAAGTAATTTTTATTCTTCATTTTGTTAATGTGGTATATCACACTGATTGATTTGTTGATATTGAACCATCCCTGCATCCCTGGAATAAATCCCACTGGATCATGGTGCATGATTCTTTTAATGTATTGTTGCATTCAATTTGCTAATATTTTGTTGAGGATTTTTGAATCTACGTTTATCAGTGATATTGGCCTATAATTTTCCTTCTTTGTGTTGTCCTTGTCTGGTTTTTGTATCAGGGTAATGTTGGCCTTGTAAAATGAGTTAGGAAGCATTCTATGCTCTCAATTTTTTGAAAAGTTTGAGAAGGATGTGTACTAAATCTTCTTTGAATGTTTGATAGAATACACCAGAGACGCTATCTTGTCCTAGACTTTTGTTTTTTGGGAGGTGTTTTTTTACTGTTTCAATCTCTTTACTTGTGATGGGTCTATTCAGATTCTCTATTTCTTCTTGATTCAGTTTTGGGAAGTTGTATGAGTCTAAGAATTTATCCATTTCTTCTAGGTTATCCAATTTTTTGGCATATAGCTTTTCATAGTATTTTCTTATAATCCTTTGTATTTCTGTGGTATTCATTATAACTTCTTGTCTTTCATTTCTGATTTTATTTATTTGAGCCTTCTCTCTTTTTTACTTAGTGAGCCTAGCTAAGGGTTTGTCAATTTTGTTTATCTTTTCAAAGAACCAGCTCTTAGTTTCATTGATATTTTCTATTGTCTTTTTAGTCTCTATTTCATTTATTTCTGTTCTGATTTTTATTATTTTCTTCATTCTACTGACTTTGGGCTTTGTTCTTTTTCTCATTCTTTTATATATAGTGTTAGATTATTTATTTGAGATTTTTTCTTGTTTCTTGAGGAAGGCCTGTATTGATATAGACCTCCCTCTTAGTATCACTTTTGCTACATCCCATATGTTTTAGTATGTTGTGTTTTCATTTTCATTTATCTCTAGGTTTTTTTTTTTTTGGTGAGGAAGATTAGCCCTGAGATAACATCTGTTGCCAATCCTCCACTTTTCTCTGAGGAATATTGGCCCTGGGCTAACATCTTCTTCTACTTTATATGTGGGATGCCTGCCACAGCATGGCTTGATAAGTAGTGCATAGGTCTGTGCCTAGGATCCAAACCTCCGAACCCTGGGCCACTGAAGTGGAGCACGTGAACTTAAGCACTATGCCATCAGGCTGCCCCATGTCTCCAGGTATTTTTTATTTTCTCCTTTGATATCCTCATTGATCAATAGCTGTTCAGTGGCATGTTGTTTAGTCTCCACATATTTGTGACTTTTTCAGCTTTCTTCTTGTAGTTGATTTATAATTTCATAACATTGTGGTCATAAAAGATGCTTGATATTATTTCAATCTTCTTAAATTTATTAAGGCTTGCTTTGTTTCCCAGCATATGGTCTATCTTTGAGAATGTTCCATATGCACTTGAGAAGACTATGTATTCCGTTGCTTTTGGATGGAATGTTATATATATATATCTATTAAGTCCATCTGGTCTAGTGTTTCATTTAAAGCCAATGTTTCTTTATTGACTTTCTGTCTGGATGGTCTATCCATTGATGTAAGGGGTGTTATAGTGCCCAACTATTATTGTGTTGCTGTCAATTTTTCCCTTTAGGTCTGTTAATAGTTGATCTGTATACTTTGGTGCTCCTATGTGAGGTGCATATATACTAATAAATGTTATGTCTTCTTGGTGGAATGTCCTTTTTATCATTATACAATGCCCATCTTTGTCTCTTGTTATCTTTTTTGGGCTTGAAGGCTATTTTTTTAATATAAGTATGGCTACACCCACTTTGTTTTGGTTAACATTTGTGTGGAGTATCATTTTCCATCCCTTCACTCTGTCCCTGTGTTTGTCTTTAGAGCTGAGATTGGTCTCCTGGAGGCAGCATAGCATCCATCCAGCCACTCCATTTCTTTTGATTAGTGAATTCAATTCATTTACATTTGGAGTGACTATTGATATATGAAGGTTTAAGACTTCCATTTTATCTTTTGTTTTCTGGTTGTTCTATATTTCCATTGTTTCTTTTTCCTTTTATTTCTGTCTGCCATTTCCACTTGGTTGTTTTCTGTGACGTGTTTCTAAGTTTCCTCTTTATTTATGATTTGTGACTCTGCTCTGATTTCTTGTTTTGTGGTTACCACAAGGTTTCTATAAAAGATCTCACAGATGAGATGATAGTCCTTTTTCTGCTGATAGCATCTTATCTCTGTTAGCAGAAGCAGGTTCCATCTTTCTCTTCCTCCCCCCTGTGTTTTTGTTGTCACAAATTATCCTTTTTTGTGTGTTGTGAGTCTGTTACAAAGTTGAAGTTGCTATAGTTATTTTTGATGTTTTCATTTCCTGTAGTCTTTATGTTTTAATTAAGTATTTAGTAACCTATTCTGACATAGAGCTGCAATTTTCTGATTCTGTCTGTCTATTTATCACCTTGCTCAGAGATTTGTAAACCTTTGCCTTTTTGTTTTAGGTAAGGAGGGGTCCTATGAACATTTCTTGTAAGGCGGCCTAGTGGCAATGAATTCCCTCAGCTTTTGTTTGTCTGGGGAAGCCTTTATTTCTCCTTCATATCTGAAGCATAACTTTGCTGGATTGAGTATTCTTGGATGATTTTTGTCTCTTAATATTTTGAATATATTATTCCACTCTCACCTAGCCTGTAGAGTTTCTGCTAAGAAATCTGCTGATAGCCTGATGAGGTTCCTTTGTATGTTATTTTCTTCTCTTCTCTCTGGCTGCCCTTAATATTCTTTCTTTGTCATTGACTTTTGAGTTATAATATAATGTGCCTTGGAGGTCTTTTTGTGTTGAGATAATTAGGAGTTCTAGTAGGTTCATGTACTTGTATATTCAGTTCCTTCCTCAGGTTTGGGAATTTTTCAGCTATTGTTTCTTTAAATAAGCTCTCTGCTCTCTTCTCTGTCTATTTTCCTTCTGGGATACCTACTATCCTTATGTTGCTTTTACTAGTTGAGTCAGATGTTTGTCATAGAATTTCTTCATTTTTTAAAAATCTTAGTTCTCTCTCCTCTTCCATCTGAATCATTTCTAGATTTCTATCTTTGAGCTCACGAATTCTCTCTTCCATATGGTCTACTCTATTTCCAATGCTTTCTACTTTATTTTTCATCTGATTAATTGTGTTCTTCTCCTCCAGAATTTCTGGTTTATTTTATCCTTTAAATTTCTTTAGTAAAGTACTCCTGTTCATTAATTTTATTCCTGAGCTCACTGAACTGTCTTTCTGAGTTTTCTTGTAACTCGAGTTTCTTCATGACAGCTATTTTGAATTCTCTGTCAGATTGTAATCTTCTGTGACTTCAAGTTTGATCTCTGGATATTTGTCATTTTCTTTCTGTTCTGCCATGTTACTGTAGTTCTTCATGGTACTCGATGAGTTTGTTGTGGTAGTAACCACCTTTCTTATTTGGGTAAGGGTTTGGTTTCTTTGATTCTGAGCTGCTTCTGGTTGTATTTGAGAGTCTGCACTTTCCACCCTCCACTGCCTCTGCCAGAGGTGTTTTCAGTGCCCTCCTTGTGCTGCTTGTGCCTTTGAGGTTGGTGGTGCCTTGCTGCTTATGATGTCACTGCAATCTCAGGTGTTGCCTCCAGGGTCACCAGGCTGTGAGCACTTCTGCTACTTCTTGGGTCGCCTGGGTCTTGTGTTCCCCGACTCTCTCTGCAGGCTCTTCAAGGGCTCAGGTGCGGCTGCCCTGTGAAATACCTGTGCTGCTGCTCCCGGGTTATTTCAGGGTGCTGGCAGCAATGATCCCAGGGGCACTGCATTCATGGGTGGTGCTGTCATTGCCAGGGGCCCAGGGTCTTGTATGCAGCCTACACTGCTGGGAGAGCCGGTGTCGAGGTTGCTGCCACTGGTGGCTGGGTCATGGGTTCTGCTGTGGCTCCTGAAACCTCAGGTCACAGATGCCATTTGCCACTGCAGGTGCTAAGCTGTGAGTGCCATTGCTGCTCATGCAGCCTCTGGTTGCTGGCAGGTGCTGGTGTGCTTTTTGAAACCTCAGGTCAGGACATCACTGTCCTTGCTGGTGGTATCTGCAGTTTGGATGCAGTCCACTCTGTTGCAAAGATTGGCACCACTGCTGGGGCAGGGAGAGGGGCTGGGTCACCAGCATTGCTGGGTGTCCTGAAGCCTCAGGTCATGTGTGCCACGTGTCACTGCTGGGGGTTCAGGTGCTAAGCCATGAATGCTATGTCTGCTCCTGTAGCCTCTGGCTGCCAGTGCACACCAGAGTGTTCCTTTAAACCTCAGGTCAGGGCACTACTGCCACTGCTAAGAGCATCTGTGTTTTGGATCACCACTGCTGGGGTAGCAGTAGGGGGCTGCTCCTCTTGCCACACTGCCTCCCAGAGCTCCATTCCACCCACTTTCAAATGTATAGATGCATGGGTCTCTCAGGTGTTCTGATGCGCTGTGCAGAGAATCTTTTGTTGGTCTATGGATGTTCTACTGGTTGTAATTTAGAGGGGTGCTACAAAGGAAACAACTCACTCTGCCATGATGCTGATGTTACCCTCAATTTATTGCTTATTCTAACAAGAGAGAATGCATGAAAGCATACCATGGGGAACCATGGAGCACCTCAGTAAGAGGGTATTAGAAAGGATTTATAGGATTTGGGCAATATAGGACTTTGCTTTGTATTGGATGCTGTTAGGGAGCAGAGGCAATCCTCTGATTAGGTACCTTAATAAATCTTATCTAAAAGAAGGGAAGAATTACCTTAGCCTAGAACTGTAAGTGGTAAAGAAGCAGTAGTCACTACTATTGGCTGGGAGAGGGGGATGTTTTGTATTTTGGTGCTTTAGTGCAGTGACCTTAAGAAGTAGTCTTTTCCACAGTGACCTTAGGAATTGGTCTTGTTTCTTATGTCTCACTTTACTACAGTCATAGATGTTAGTGTTGCCTGATGTTAGCATTCTGTGAGGTTGTTTAGCTTTAATAGGAAAATGTCATGACCTAGCTACAAATGTCAGGCCAGCTCCTAATATCACTAAGGCCTGGCTGTAAGTGTCAGGTCAGTTCCCGGATGTTAGGGGCTGCTTTTCTCTTTCTCAGTCCCCCCCATTTGGCAAGCAAAGAAAAAGTTAGGCTTCAGGAAATTAATCCATGATATCCATGGATTAATATCATCATTGCTGGGATTTTGCTAATCAAAATCAGGAAGGTGTTCAGACAACTTAGTCTGTAGTTAGACTAGGGTTAATCCTTCCTGTTCCTTTTGTTAAGACAAGCTGTTGGATCATTTGATGTGATGATGGCTGCACAGTAGCATTTTAGATTTTATATAGGATACATTGGACAACTGCAACACAGATAATTAACAGAAACAAAATGATCCTTAGTCCTTGTAACAGGTCTCAAAGCCAGGAGGCCTAGATTATAAAACGTAGGCAATGAAAACATGTCCCAGAATCCAGCTGGGTGTGTTTTGGTGGTCCAGGTCTTTTTTTTTTCTTTTAGCCTAGTCACAGACTGTTATATTTGACTGTAATATTTACATAGATGCAGCAATAAGTATTTACTATAACACAAACTCTCCTTTGGATGGCTAAGGGGAAATCACGGGCCATGCAATTGTCCATGATGACTCATTAATGAATTTAGAGTAGTTTTTGGGCTTCCAGAGCAGAAGTTCTGTCATTTATGACTTCTGCTAGGGTCAGAGAAAAGTTTTGGACTACTTTTTCCAGTTGTATTATTTATGCTGTGGGATTTGTTGCTTGTACAATATGCCAAAAGAGGAAGTCAGTTACTGGGAGTTCTCCTAAGTAGCTTGTGCTCACCTCATTTTGGAAGTTTCTGGATTTTTTTCCCTAGGAAAACATAAAGAGGTAGTAGTTGCAAACATCTCAAAGTCTCTATCAATTATCCTGAATATACAGGCTAAGCTAGTGGCAGATAAGGGTAAGCCTGATAGCCACATAAGTAGTATCCTAGTTGGCTACAGGCTGTATTGGGAGTATAAGTACCACTTGGCACAACAGGAGTGAGTCAATTTTTTGTTATTTGATGTGGTCAAATTCCTTGAGTGGAGTTAAATAGTTCCTGCAAAGCAGCTGCAGTGTCTCTAAATAGAACATAAATTTATTCCCATTCCTGAGGATCTAGGCTTTGCTGATAATGTTGTAATGACCTCAGCAGAAGCATTTTGTTGATAAGAAGTTAAGGTCATTTTTTTTTACAAGACTGAAGGTTAGGGAGGAAAACTTAAATACAAGAAGGGGCCTGTAAAAGAAAATCTACCTTCTGAACTGTTTAAAGTGACAGCTATTAAATTTTGGCCATTAGGGCAATCAGCTAACTTCAGTGAAATAGCTATAGTCTGGGAAAAAGGTACAACAGAGTTTTGTATTTGTTTTTAAGTGGCAGAAGGAGACCATAGGAGACAAAAAAAAAAAAAAAAGATAAGGGAGATCATATTAGTGTTCTAGAGGCTGACGAAATCTAATAGGCAAGAGTTAGCAGTAGAGCAAAGGGACAGAAAATGGTGCTGAAAGATCAAATAATTAATCTTGTTCCATAGTTTTGGGCAGAACCTGTCCACTTCTGAAACAGGTGGCTTGTTCTGTCCTCTTGGGTAGAATCTGTGTATTTCTGAAGTCAGCTTCTTCTGAAGAATTCCTAAGAATCTTCAGTTTGAGGTATCCCAATGGAATTGACATCCAACAGTCAGGACAAAATGATGTTTGTCTACTATTGTCAGAATGTTTATATCCCCCCAAATTCAGATGTTGAAATCTTGACCCCCCAAAATCATGGTATTAGGAGGTGGGGCCTTTGAGAGGAGCTTAGGTCATGATGGTGGAGCCCTTATGAATGAGATTAGTGTTTTATGAGACCCCACAGAGATTCTTCACCCCTTCCACCATGTGAGGACACAGTGAGAAGGTGCTGATTATGAACCAGGAAAAGGGCTCCAACTTGACCAAGCTGGTGCCTTGATCTTGGACTTCTCAGTCTCTAGAATTTTGAGAAATAAATTTCTGTTATTTATAAGCCACCCAATCTGTGGTATTTTGTAGATTGAATGAACTATAACAATGTCTTTCTTATTGGAAAGTATGATTCCAAGGATGGACACCCTCATTATTTTATTGTTGTGCTAGTTATTAGGAGTACTTTATAAGACCTTTTTCATTGAGACTCAAGGGCAGTTTTTCTCTTATGTTATTTGCATAAGACTAAATCTCCAGGTTGCAGATCATACAGAAGCTGTCTAGGTGGAATTTTGGAAATGAAGCTTGTACTTGTTGGTGATACATCTGGAAGGATCATACAATCTCTTGTATTCAGACACATTAGCCTTTAGTATGGAAGAATCTAGGATGGGAGGAAATTCCAAATGCATGAGGCAGCCTATTATTAACTCAGGAGGAGATAACTTGTGGGTCCTAAAGGAGATTGATCTTATTGTCATCAAGGCCAATGACAATAGTTTGGTTATTAGAAGTTTGAAGGTTTCTGAAAGCTTTGATAATTAGAGTTTGAGAATTTCATTAGCTGTCTTTACTTTTCCTGAAGTTTGTGGATGATAAGGACAGTGGTGTTCTGAGTGAAAGGCTTTAAATTGTTGTTTAATAATAGTGCCAGTGAAATATGTGTCCCTATTGCTGTAAAGATAAGTTAGGATTCTCCAATTTTCGAATAGAAAATCAAATTTAAAAAATTATTATAACCATAGCTCTCCATCTAAGAGGGTATACCTACTCTAAGAATTACGAACAATAACTAGAATATATTTATTGGTCATTCCTGGGAGTATTTGTGTAAAATCCATATGGATGTATTCAAAGGGGCTTGAGGCTTTGGTTCCTGCCCATGTCCTACCTTTATACTCTTGTCAGGACTGTGTCATTGGCAGATAGGATATAATTGGAAAACTTCTTGGCAATATCTTTAACATTACCCAACCAATGTTGGTTCAATAACATGGCCAATTTATCTCTGCTATTGTGAGTGCTATCATGAGACATTTTTGTTAAACTCCACTATTATTATGGCTGTCTCCTTAGGTAAAAGCATCTCAAGGCTTTTAAATTTTATGTCGATCTTATAGGGGTTCCCGTAAGGAGAGAAAAAAATGTTTAGATGTAGAGAAATGGATTTTGATAAACATATATACTAAAGAGAGTGACAGTATATCTGGTTTACACAACTCGAGCCATTGACAATGTTGTCAAGCCACATGAATAAATAGCCAGCACTAACAGAGACCTCACCAAAGAAGATATACAAATGGCAAATAAGCACATGAAAGGATGCTCCACATCATATGTCATCAGGGAAACGCAAATTAAAACAACAAGATACCACCACACACCTTGTAGAATGGCCAAAATCCAAAACACCAACAATACCAAATGCCGATGAGGATGTGGAGCAACAGGAACTCTCATTCACTGCTGGTGGAAATGCAAAATGGTACAGCCACTTTGGGTGACAGTTTAGGGGTTTCCTACAAAACTAAAAATACTCTTACCATATGGTCCAGAAATCACGTTCCTTGGTATTTACCTAAAGAAGTTGAAAACTTATGTCCACACAAAAACCTGCACACAGATGTTTATAGTAGTTTTATTCATAATTGCCAAAATTTGGAAGCAACCAAGATGTCCTTCAGTAAATAAATGAATAAACACACTGTGGTACTTCCAGACAATGGAACATTATTCAACACTAAAAAGAAATGAGCTATGAAGCCATGAAAAGGCACAGAGGAAATTTAAATGCATATTACAAAGTGAAAGAAGCCAATCTGAAAAGACTATATACTGTTTAATTCCAACTATGTGACATTCTGGAAAAGGCAAAACTATGGATACAGAAAAAAGATTAGTGGTTGCCAGGGGATTAAGATGGGGAAGAATGAAGTGATAAATAGGTGTAGTACAGAAGCTTTTTAGGGCAGTGAAAATACTGTGTATGATCGCATAATAATGGATACATGTCATTATACATTTGTCCAAGCCCATAGAATGTACAACACCAAAAGTGAACCCTAATGTAAACTATGGACTTTGGGTGATAATGACGTGTCAATGTAGGTTCATCAGTTGTAACACATGTACCACATTGGTGGTGGCTGTTGATGATGGAGGAGGCTATGCATGTGTGGGAGCAGAGGGCATGTGGGAAATCTTTATACCTTCCTCTTGATTTTATTGTCAACCTAAAACTGCTCTAAAGAATAAAGTCTTTAATTAAAAAAGCCAGCACTTATTCATCCCTCAAGAGATGGAAATGAATAAGGAAATGCATCCTATATTAAACAAAATGATCTCTCTTTTAGACAAGCAGGAAAAGCTATCTCCTTATAAGGATTTCTTCACTTCTTGTTTTAAGGTGTCTCTCAAATGAAAAATCTGTTTCATGTCAAAAGGTCCCTCAAAAGGCCACAGCAATTTAAAATTATCCCTAGTGAAATTGTGCCAGTTAAGAGACAAGTATACAAATTAGCATTACAACGCAAAAACATAAAGGAAACAGGTATTTGGCTATGATGAAATGCAGTTTTAGATGAACATGATTCCATGAGAACAACAACAATCTATAAGGATGGTGCTTGTTTAACTTGGTGTCTCTAGAATTTGGTGAAAGGCCAGTTGTCACCAATCAGGGGCCAGACAATACCTCCTTGATTCTGGGCAGATGAAGCTAAACAAAGCAGTTTTTGGGGACACAAAAACAAGACTGAGGAAGAAGTCCTTATAACACTTTGCTATGGGACTTGAGGCAACATATGTCTAAAGGACATGGATTTGAGGAGACCTCCTGAGCTCCTCAACCCCAGGGACTGGATTGAGGACAGACTTATTTGGTTTATTCCCATAAACTTTCCCTATTGACTTTTCATCTTATAGACAAATGACACTTAAGACACTACAGGTGCAAACAGACCATAAGAACAGCTGTTAGAAGGCCAGAAAACAATTTTACCAGGGAGCAACACAAATCTGATCAGAAAAATCAAATAGATCCCAAGAGACCTTATACCTAGGAAAATAGAATAAACCCAATGATGAAGGAATTCAACAAAAGATCAGAGCTTCATTCAGCATGAACTTTCTACCAGCCATGGGTAGGATGGCAGGTAGAAACATAAGGAGTCTCAGATGTGCACAGTATTATTGAGTCAAGAATCCTGGTCCAGTGCAGTGAGGACTTCAAGTGAATCATGGTGGAAACTCCATTTGTGCAAATACCTTCTAGGCAAAGATCAGCAAGAGGACACCTATAGTTTTGAACAAAGATGGTTTATTGCTGGTTGCAGCAAAGGAGAACGTCCACCATGGGAAACTGTGGGGCATCCCATTAAGAGATTGTTTCCAGTTTTTGTCTACTATGAATAAAGCAGCTATGAACATTCATGTATAAATCATTATATGGATATATGCTTTCATTTTGCTAGGAGTAGAATGGCTGGATCATATGGTAGGTGTATGTTTAACTTTTGAAGAAGCTGACAAACTGTTTTCTAAAGTGATTGTACTATTTTATATTCGCATCAACAGTATATGAGAGTTCCAGTTCCTCCTCATTCTGGTATCTCATTGTTGCTTTAATTATCATTTCCTTAATGAGCACTTTTTCATGTGCTTACCTGACATCCATATATCTTCTTTTATGAAGTGTCTGTTCGCATAGTTTGCCCGTTTTTAAATTTGGTTGTTTGTTTTCTTACTATTGTTTTTTAAGAGTTCTTTGTATATTCTGGATACAAATCCTTTATCAAATATATGCTTTACAAATATTTTCTCCCAGTCTGTGGCTTGTCTTTTCATTCTCTTAGCAGGGTCTTTCAAAGAGCAAAAGTTTTTAATTTGGATGAAGTCCAATTTACCAATTATTTCTTTTAGGGATCATGCTTTTGGTGTCATATGTAAGACTTTTTGCCTAACCCAATGTCACAAAGATTGTCTTATATATTTTCTTCTATGAGATTTATACTTTTAGATTTTACCTTTAGTTCTATGATCCACTTTGAATTAATTTTTGTACAACATGTGCAGTATAGGGTGAGGTTCATTTTTTTTTTTGCATATGGATGTCCAATTGTTGAAACACAATTGTTGAAAAGACTATTCTTTCTTCATTGAATTGCTTTAGCATCTTTGTCAAAAATCGATTGGCCATATTTGTGTGGATCTATTTCTGGACTCTTTACTCTTTCCATGGATCTATATGTCAATCCTTTTGCTAATACCACATTCCTTGCTTACTGTAGCTTTATAGTAATTCTTAAAATCAAGTAGTGTGATTACTCTGTTTATTATTCTTCTTCAAAACTGTTTTAATTATTTTATTTATTTTGCATTTTCATATAACTTTTAGAATCAGCTTGTCTATGTCTACAAAAACTCTGACATTACATCTATAGATAAATTTAGGGAAAATTGACTTCTTAACTATATTTAATCTTCAATACACAAACATGGTATGTTTCTCCATTTATTTAGGTTTTTCAGCATACAAATCCTATACATGTTTTCTTAGATGTGTAAGTATTTCATTTTTTGGAGCTATTATAAATGGTATTGTTTTTAATTCTTCTGTTTCTGATTATTCATTTTTAGTACATAGAAATACAATTTTTTTGTGTGTGTTGACCTTGTACCCTGTGACCTTCTAAACTCATTTATTAGTTCTAACAGTTTTATGTGGATTTCTTGAGATTCTATATATAGACAATTACATGGTCTACAAATAGCAACAGTTTTGTTTCTTTCTTTCCAATCTGTAATACTTTTATTTCTGTTTCTTGATTAATTACACTGTCTAGGACATCCAGTATGATGTTGAATAAGAGTGGTGAGAGCAGACTTCTTTTTCTTTTTCCCAACTTTAGGGGAAGAGCATTCAGTCTTTCATCATGAAACATGATGTTTGCTGTGGGATTTTTGTAGATGACCTCTATCAGGTTGAGAAAGTTCCCTTATATTCCTAGGTTGCTGAGAGTTTTTATTCGTAATAGATGTTGAATTTTGTCAAATGCTTTTACTGCATCAACTGATATGATCATTTGGTTTTTCTTCTTCAGTTTGTTAATTTGATGAATTACATTGATTGATTAATACCATAATCACCCACAAAATGACACACAAGGGCAAGAAATGGAAATTCAAAATGAAATCCAAGATCTTGCCCAATTGGAAATTCAAATTTTAATTAAGGATTACATGCAGGGAGAGAAGTCAAGATGGCGGCATAGGCAGAATCTGAACTCACCTCCTCCCACGGACACAGCAAATTTACAACTACTCTTGGAAAAATTACCCCTGAGAGAGAGATGAAAAGTGGATAAGTGGAACCCCTGCAACAAACGACAATCTTAATTGAGGTGGAAGAGGCAGAAATTCCCTTCTGGAGAGAAAAAACGCCACCTTCACAAGCTGCAATGCTTCATGGCCGCCTGGGAGCAACCCAAAGGTAAGCAGCCATCCCTGGAGGAGTGGGGGCCCTGAGCCGGGGAGCGTTCCCACTATAGGCATTTTTTTGGACCCAGACCAGTGGGTCCAAACCGAGATGAGTGGCCTAATATCTGACTTTGCTTGCTACTAACAACATTGGGGAACACCCGCAGAAAAGCTGGTTCACAAAGAAATTAAAGCCAGCTCTTAAAGGGCCCATGCACAAATTCACCCATTTCAGAAAGCAACCTAAAACCACCAGAAAGAAAAGTGCACAGTCCTTTGGTGAAAAGAGACTGACCTGATAGGCTCTGAGTGCATCTCGGTGAGAGGTGAGACCTCTCCAGGGACTGGGATATTGGCAGTGGCCATTGTTGCTACCTAGTGTGGATGTGCTGACATGGATGCTGGCAGGTGCCATTGGAGTTCTTCCCCTGGCCTGCTAGCCCAGGGCCTGCCCCACCCACTAGAGCACCAATTTAATCCAGCTCATCCAGTGCAGGCAGCCTACACTAGGGACTGGACCCACCCAACAGCAAGCCCTCGGGCAACTTGTGGGCCTGCTAAGTGAACTGCCTGGATTCTCTGCAGCCTGGTGAGTGGGTCCACCTCTGTGTGGCAGGGTGTGCATGAGGAGCAGGTGGAGAGTGTGTGGTGGTGGTGGAGTGTGTGGGAATCCCGCCTTGGAGAGACTGGGTCCACTTTAGGAGGTTGGGGTGCACCCACAGGGCAGGACTGTGTTGACTGTGTGTGTGGACCTGTGGGCAATGGGGTTTGTCAGCTACGGAAGAATTGTGCTTCTCAAAGACCCACATAGGGGATTGGCCCCACTTTCCAAAGCCTGAAACAATTAGGTGCTCCCATGTCTGAGGCCAGACCCACACAGCTGCAATCCTTAGAGAGCTGACAAGAGACTTAAAGGCTGGAGGCTTACAGCAATTGTAAGCCCCTGAGCCTAACAACCAGCCACACTGGAGGCCTACTCACTTAATAGAAATACTGCAACAGGAATGTGCTATTAGACCTTGCAGCCAGCTGTGCTGGGGCTCCCCACACCTGATAAAGAGACTGAAGGGCCCACAACGACTACAAGCAGCTAAGCATTGCAACCAGCTGGCCAGGGGGACAGCTCAGCCTCCCTGGGCACCTACTGGAAGAGCAACCCAGCCACAGCAGAAGGACATACGTAGCCCACATAGGGATCACTCCTGGAACATTTGGAACTGGGGGAAGCACACTGCTGGGCCTCATAAGGCATCACTTACACAAGATCACCTCTCCAAGAGCAGGAGGTGTAGCTGACCTACCTAATACATCGACACAAGCACAGGGAAAGAGGCAAAATGAGGAGGGAAAGGAATACATTCCAAGTAACAGAACAGGACAAAACCCCAGAAAAGGAACTAAATGAAACAGAAATGAGCAACGTACCAGACAGAGAGTTCAAACAAAGAGTGTTAAAGATCCTCACTGATCTTGGGAGAAGAATGGATGAACTCAGTGAGAACATCAACAAAGAAATGGAAGATATAAAAAAGAACCAATCAGAAATGAAGAATACAATACTGGAAATGAAAAATTCACTAGAGGGACTCAAAAGCAGAGTAGAGGATACAGAAGAACAGATCTGCGAGCTGGATGAAAGACTAGAAGAAATCACCCAAGCTGAACAGGTAAAAGAGAAAAGAATTAAAAAGAGTTAGTACAGTGTAAGGGACCTCTGGGACAACATCAAGTGCACTAACATCTGTGTTATAGGTATCCCAGAAGGAGAAGAGCGAGAAAAAGGGGCAGAGAATCTATTTCAAGAAATAATAACTGAAAACTTCCCTAGCCTAAAGAAGGAAACAGACATCCAGGTACAGGAAGTACAGAGAGTACCAAACAAGATAAACCTAAAGACGCCTACACCAAGACACAGCATAATTAAAATGTCCAGAATTAAAGATAAAGAGAGAATCCTAAAAGCCACAAGAGAAAGATAAGTTACATACAAAGGAAACCCCATAAGGCTATCAGCTGACTTCTCAGCAGAAACCTTACAGGCTAAAAGAGAGTGACAATATATTTAAAGTGCTAAAAGGAAAAAACTGACAGCCCAGAATACTCTACCTGGCAAGGTTATCATTCAAAATGGAAGGAGAGATAAAAAGTTTCCCAGACAAGCAAAAATTAAAGGAGTTTGTCACCAAGAAACCAGTGCTACAAGAAATGCTAAAGGGACTTATTTAAGGGGAAAAGAGAAGACCGCAAATAGGAAAAATTATCTATTTCCATGATAAGAGGGTAATGGATACAAACACACAAAAAAGAGGTTAGATATGATATCAAAAACATAAAATGTGGGAGGAGGGGAGTTAAAGAGAAGAGCTTTCAGATAGAGGTCAAAGTAAACAGACCATCAACTTAATGTAGATTTCTATATACGTAGGTTACTATATATAAACCCCATGGTAATCACAAACCAGAAACCTATAATAAATACACAAAAAACTAAGAGAAAGGAACCAAACATAAACTAAAGAAACCATCAAACCAAAAGAGAAGAGAGCAAGAGACAAAGAAAGGAGCAGAGAAGAACTACTAAAACACTGAGAAAAAAAAAGTTAAAAAATGACAACATGAATGGACATTGAGGGTATTACGCAAAGTGAAATAAGTCAGAGGGAGAAGGTCAAATACCGTATGATTTCCTTCATTAAGTAGTAGATAATAACAACAATA
This sequence comes from Diceros bicornis minor, assembly GCF_020826845.1. Lineage (NCBI taxonomy): Eukaryota > Metazoa > Chordata > Mammalia > Perissodactyla > Rhinocerotidae > Diceros > Diceros bicornis. Next base: position 65,752,254 of record NC_080781.1, read on the forward strand.
GACAAACACATAGAGACAGAGATTGGATTGGTGGTTACCAGAGGGGAAAGGGGGAGGGAGGAGGGTGAAAGTGATAATTCGGCATATGTGTGTGGTGATGGGTTGTAATTAGAATTTGGGTGGTGAACATGATGTAAGCTATGCAGAAATAGAAGTATAATGATGTACACCTGAAATTTATACAATGTTATAAACTAATGTTACTGCAATAAACAAAAAAATTTAAATTTAAATTAAAAAAAATGGCAGTAAGTACATACTTAGCAATAGCTACTTTAAATGTCAATGAACTAAATGCTCCAATTAAAAGGCATAGGGTGGCTGACTGGATGAAAAAACAAGATCCATATATATGCTGCATACAAGGGGCACACTTCAGACCTAAAGACACTCACAAACTGAAAGTGAAGGGATGGAAAAAGATACTCCACGCAAATGGCAATGAAAAGAAAGCTGGGGTAGCAATACTCATATCAGACAAAATAGACTTTACAATAAAAACTGTAATAAGAGACAAAGAAGGGCAGTACATAATGATCAAGGGAACAATCCAAGAAGAGGATATAACACTTGTAAATTTCTATGCACCCAATATAGGAGCACCTAAATATATAAAGCAATTATTAACAGACATAAAAGGAGAACTAGATAGTAACACAATAATAGTAGGGGACTTGAACACTCCACTTACACCAACGGATAGATTATCCAAACAGAAGATCGATAAGGAAATATTTGCCTTAAAGGACACACTAGAGCAGATGGACCTGGTAGATATATACAGAACATTCCACCCAAAAATCCAAGAGTACACATTCTTTTCAAATGTACATGGAACATTCTCCAGGATTGATCACATATTAGGCCACAAAACAAGTCTCCATAAATTTAAGAAGACTGAAATAACACTAAGCATCTTTTCTGACCACAACGGTACGAAACTAGAAATCAACTGTAGGAAGAAAATCAGAAAAGCCACAAATATGTGGAGATTAAACAAAATGCTACTGAACAACAATTGGGTCAATGAAGAAATCAAAGGAGAAATCAAAAAATACCTGGAGACAAATGAAAATTTAAATATGACATGCCAGATTTTATGGGATACAACAAAAGCAGTTCTAAGACGGAAGTTTATAGCAATACAGGCCTATCTCAACAAACAAGAAAAATCTCAAATAAGCAATCTAACAATGCACCTAATGGAACTGGAAGAAGAACAAACAAAGCCAAAAATTAGTAGAAGGGAAATAATAAAAATCAGAGCAGTAATAAATGAAATAGAAACTAAAAAATAAATAGAAGAAATTAATAAAACCAAGAGTTGGTTCTTTGAAAAGATAAACAAAATTGACAAACCTTTAGCTAGACTCATCAAGCAAAGAAGAGAGAAGGCTCAAATAGGTAAAATCAGAAATGAAAGAGGAGAAATTACAACAGCACCTCCGAAATACAAAGATCATAAGAGAATACTATGAAAATCTATATGCCAACAAACTGGACAATCTGGAAGAAATGGATAAATTCTTAGAATCATACAACCTTCCAAAAGTGAATCAAGAAGAAATAGAGAATTTGAATAGACCAATCACTAGTAAGGATATTGAAACAGTAATCAAAAACCTCCCCAAATATAAAAGTCTAGGACCAGACGGCTTCCCTGGTGAATTCTACCAAACATTCAAAGAAGAATGAATGCTTATCCTTCTCAAACTCTTCCAAAAATTGAAGAGGAAGGGAAGCTCTCTAACTCATTCTACGAAGCCAACATTACCCTCATACCAAAACCAGACAAAGACAACACAAAAAGAGAAAATTACAGGCCAATATTACTGATGAACATCAATGCAAAAATCCTCAACAAAATATTAGCAAATCACATACAACAATATATTAAAAAGATTATACACCATGATCAGGTGGGATTTATTCCAGGGATGCAGGGGTGGTTCAACATTCACAAATCAATCAACGTGATACACCACATTAATAAAATGAAGAATAAAAATCACGTGATCATCTCAATAGATGCAGAGAAAGCAGTTGACAAGATACAGCATCTATTTATGATAAAAACTCTGAATAAAATGTGTATAGAAGGAAAGTATCTCAACATAATAAAGACCATATATGACAAACCCACAGCTAATATCATTCTCAATGGTGAAAAACTGAAAGCTATCCCTCTAAGAACAGGAACCAGACAAGGATGTCCACTCTCACCACTCCAATTTAACATAGTATTGGAAGTTCTAGCCAGAGCAATCAGGCAAGAAAAAGAAATAAGAGGGATCCAAATTGGAAAGGAAGAAGTGAAACTGTCACTATTTGCAGATGATATGATTTTATATATATATAGAAAATCTTAAAGGATCCACCAAAAAACTTTTAGAAGTAATAAATGAATAGGGTAAAGTTGCAGGATACAAAAGCAACATACAAAAATCAGTTGCATTTCTATACACTAACAACAAAGTAGCAAAAAGAAAAATTAAGAATACAATCCCATTTACAATTGCAACAAAAAGAATAAAATACCTAAGTCTAAACTTAACCAAAGAGGTGAAAGAGCTGTACACTGAAAACTGTGAAACATTGTTGAAAGAAATTGAAGAAGACACAAAGAAATGGAAAGATATTCTATGCTCTTGGATTGGAAGAATTAACATAGTTAAGATGTCCATGCTTCCTAAAGCAATCTATAGATTTGATGCAATCTCTATCAAAGTTCCAACAACATTTTTCACAGAAATAGAACAAAGAATCCTAAAATTTGTATGGAACAACAAAAGACCCCAAATAGTCAAAGGAATCCTGAGTTTTAAAAAAGAACAAAGCTGGAGGTATCACACTCCCTGATTTCAAAATATACTACAAAGCTATAGGAACCAAAACAGCATGGTGCTGGCACAGAAACAAACACACAGATCAATGGAATAGAATTGAAAGCCCAGAAATAAACCCACACATCTATGGACAGGTAATCTTCGACAAAGGAGCCAAGAACATGCAATGGAGAAAGGAAAGTCTCTTCAACAAATGATGCTGAGAAAACTGGACAGCCACATGCAAATAAATGAAAGTAGACCCTTACCTTACACCATACACAAAAATTAACTCAAAATAGATTAAAGACTTGAATGTAAGACCTTAAACCATGAAATTTCTAGAAGAAAACATAGGCAGTATGCTCTTTGACATTGGTCTCAGCAGTATATTTTCAAGTACCATGTCTGATTGGGCAAGAGAAACAATAGAAAAAGTAAGCAAATGGGACTACATCAAACTAAAAAGCTTCTGTACAGCAAAGGAAACCACCAAAAAAATGAAAAGAAAACCTAACAATTGGGAGAGGATATATGCAAACCATATTTCTGATAAGCGGTTAATCTCCAAAATAATAAAGAACCCATACATCTCAACAACAACAAAACTAACAACCTGATTAAAAAATGGGCAAAAGACCTGAACAGACATTTCTCCAAAGAAGATATACAGATGGCCAACAGGCACATGAAAAGATGTTCAATATCATTAACTATCAGGGAAATGCAAATCAAAACTACAATGAGATATCACCTCACTCCTGACAGAATGGCTATATTTAACAAGACAGGAAACAACAAGTGTAGGAGAGGATGTAGAGAGAAGGGAACTCTCATACACAGCTATTGGGGGTGCAAACTGGTGCAGCCACTATGGAAAACAGTATTGAGATTCCTCAAAAAATTAAGGATAGAACTACCATACAATCCAGCTATTCCACTGCTGGGTATTTATCCAAAGAACTTGAGAACACCAATGCATAAAGATACATGCACCCCTGTGTTCATTGCAGCGTTATTCACAATAGCCAAGACTTGGAAGCAACCTAAGTGCCCATCAAGGGACAAATGGATGAAGAAGATATGGTATATATACACAATGGAATACTACTCAGCCATAAGAAACGATGAAATCCAGCCATTTGTGACAACATGGATGGACATTGAGGGTCTTATGCAAAGTGACATAAGTCAGAGGGAGAAGGTCAAATACCGTGTGATCTCACTCATTAAGTAGTAGATAAAAACAACAACAAACAAACACATAGAGACAGAGATTGGACTGGTGGTTACCAGAGTGGAAGGGAGGAGGGAGGAGGGCGAAAGGGATAATTAGGCACATGCGTGTGGTGATGGATTGTAATTAGTATTTGGGTGGTGAGCATGAGAACCTGATGCAATCTATGTAGAAATAGAAGTATAATGATGCACACCCGAAATTTATACAATGTTATAAACCAATGTTACCACAATAAAAAAAAAGGTCAAAAAAAAAAAAAAAGGATTACATGCAGTCAGAGGATCAAAGGGGACTGTTTGGCTATTATGCCTCTTCAACACTAACTCTGAACTAAATTTGTCCCATTCCAAGATCCACCAATTTGTATTTTGTGTGCCCCTTGCTTAACAACTTATTGAGAGTCCCAACTGATCTCTCAAAAGGGCTCGCCAAGAATACAATATTCCCCAAAGAAGGACCCTATATTTCTCCCTCCTACAGTGAGTTTTTATGGCCTTGAGGATTGTCCACCCTATCATTGTGGTACTTAATGTTAGAGCCCTTAGCAGTGGGCCTAATTAGAGGAAGGCAGATAGCTGTTGTCCAAAATCGTTATAGTCTAATGGGTCTACTACTTCAGTGAACGTCTGGAGGGAATAATGAATCCCTTCCTAGCTCCAGACATTACCCTTAGATGTAGATACTAAGCAGCTATTTCTTAGGGCCATTCCCCCAGATTATAGGCCATCTCTAATGTCTCTATTTGGACAAACAGCCACTGTAAAAGAGGCCCAGAGTTACTGGCCAGCCATGAGGCCATCCTGGATGCCACTTGGCCATTCAAATAGCCCATTCTGGGGCAAACCATGGGTCATTATTTCCCAGTGGCTCTCCCACTAAATGGCCTCTCCAGCTTCCCCAACCTTTGTCAATGGCAACCTCTGGCTCCATATAATAAATAGAGACTTGGTAGTCCTTTGGTACCCCTGCCACCTCTGGGGTCACATGGCCATATATAACCCTGATGGTCCATAGGTTCCCTCATAATACTCAACACTTTCTGGTCTTAACTGATAAAAGTTCTCAGGTCATTTCGATTTGTGAGGATCTTTCCAAATCCAAACAGAGGATCTTTTCTCACTAAGAGGGATTATAGGTCATAAGACCAAGTGCATACAAAACCTTTTAGTCTTCACCATTGGAACAATCATTCTGATTTCACCATGGCCACAGCCTCCATTAAATTGGCCACGCTGTCCCCCAGATATTAAAGGAACTTGAATGATTAGAAGCCCTGGAGGTAAACTGGTTCACATGTGCGACTCTCCTAGCTAACTCGCACCTGATGTCCTACCTCAGGACATCACTCACTCTTAGCAACTCACTCTTAAACTCACTCTTAACAACCTCACTTACACATTGCTAACCCTGCTCTTCCTCCTCCACCACCCCACTCCTTCCATGGGCTGCCAGAAATTAGTCTGCCTCTGGCACTATTCAAAAGTCCCACTGGAGGCTCCTATCCCACTTACTCTCTCCTTCCTCCCTCATACCTCCCGCCTTCCCTCAGGGACTCCCCTCACTTTGCATATGCTTGCATGCATAATAAACATTTGAATTGCTTGAGATCATTGCTGGCTCTGGTGTGATGTGTTTTGACATTGATACCTTCAAAGGGAAGGGAGCAGCAGATCTGGCAGCTGGCCAGGTCAGACTGTGACACCTTTGATAGGAGAGTAGACAAACTGTTATGTATTTATACAATAGAATACCTTTCAGAAATAAAAAGCACTACTGATACACACAACAACATAGAGGAATCTCAAAAACATCATGTTGAGCAAAAGGAGCCAGAAAAAAAAGAGCACATACTGTGACTCAATTTGTATAAAGTTCCAGAATAGACAAAACTAATCTATGGTGATAGAAATCAGAAAATGATTGCCTGGAGTGGGGGGTGATGGTGACTTCATCACGGGGAGAACAGAGAATGATTTTGAACAAATTCTACAATTGTTTAGGAGGGTGATGTTTCAGGGAACAAAGTTCTCCTCCAACTCACAGCATAAAACCTCCACATGGCCAACAGTTTGGGTTTAGTGGGCAATGAAGAGAGGATTATATGGTACTTGGAGTATCTTAACGAGAGTCTGCAGCCAAAGATTTAGCAATGACAGTTTTAAAGAAATTTATATTATTCCCTAAACTTGCAATGATTTCTAATGCATATCTCTTTGTTCATGTTTTCTGCACTTTTCTTAGGCTTCTTTACAATTAGAAAGCCATTGTGGGAGAAAAACAATGTGAATAACTTCATGGATGATGAAAAGCCATCTGATGAAATTTAAAATGCATTTCCAAATTGAAAAAATACTCTAGAAAGTTTGGTTTAGAGGAAAACATCTCTAGGTTGATAATTGGTATATCAGTCAGGGTCCAATCAAGAGGCAGAGAGCACGGACAGAGAACCATTTGCAGAGAGAACTTTTAACAGAAAGAATTGCTAAGTAGTAGAAGGTGGTTAACTACTAAAAGGAGAAAAAGAAGACTTTAAGGGGTTCAGAAGTAGCAGGTGAAAAAGAGCAGCCACTTCCTCTAGGATGAGGAAGAACAGACAATAAATGAATAGGAGAGGCCACTTTCCTTCTCATATTGAGAATTGGACCCCTTCAAAGAGGGCATGGCTACCAAAAAACATCCTGCATGGAGGCTGGCCCAGTGGTGTAGTGGTTAAGTTCGTGTTTTCCTCTTCGGTGGCCTGGAGTTCACCGGTTCGGATCCTGGGCATAGACCTACTCACTGCTCATCAAACCGTGCTGAGGCAACATTCCACATAGAAAAACTATCAGGATGTACAACTAGGATATACAACTATGTACTGGGGCTTTGGGGAGAAAAAAGCAAAAGAAGAAGATTGGCAACAGATGTTAGCTCAGGGCCAATCTTCCTCAAAAAAAAAAAAAATCCTGCCTGCTAGTGGTGAAGAAACTTGCCAGAGAGTGTAGGCCTTGGCTGGCCTGTAGAAGAGACCACAATTGCAGGATGGTGGTGGATGATTGTGGTGCATAGGGAGGCTGGAGCTGTTCAGAGGCAGCCAAGTGTAGGGAGGGCATAGCCTGAGGGTGCAGCTAGAGCTTGTCTGTGCTCACCACTGAACTCCTTCAGTGAATAATATAAAATGGAAGACTGCAGCTACAAGGGAAGTATTTTCCTCCTGGCATTTGTAGGATCACTCTGATACCGGGCCAGGTGGGACGGGGGTCCCAGGTCAGACCCAGGCCTTATGTGGGTTCTTGACATCATGCAGGAAAGAATTCAAGAGCGGGTCAGCAGAGATTATACAAGTTTATTGAAAGACAAAGGCTAAGCTGATTAGAAATAAAGTAGACTAATCTACCCAAGGAAGGAAAGCAGGCCGGGATGATCGGGTGGAAGCTGACCAACCAGCCTTGGGTGGGGTCTGGGGTGCTGATGTATAGTGGTTGAAGCGGGCAGCTGGGGATTGGTTAGTCTCTGGGCCAGGCAGTCATCTTCTGCAGGCCAGGCACCAAGCTCACGATCAGGCCACTGGTTGGCTACCTGGAGTGGTCAGGCATCTGTTGCTACTTGGGAGACAGCTTTTGGTTCTGCCTTTTCCCTGTCTCATTCCCCATTGAGATTTCCATTCCCTTATTCTTAAGGGATGTTGAGGGTTGAGGGTCTATCTTCTGGAGCTGCTTCAGGCTGAGATGGGGTGTTGTCCCTGCCTATTGAAGAGAACAGAAATCTCCAGAAACTTGGTCTAGGGGCCCCAAAGGCAGAATGTCTCTCCCTTCACAGTCAGCAGCTGGGATGGGCTGGAATTCTCTCATGGCCATCAGTTTGACATGGAATTCTTCCAATCTGGAGGACATGAATTGACTAGAAGGTTAAACAAACAAGGACCAAAAATCAATAGCAGCAGGATAGCCATAAGAGGCCCAGGAAAGGCAGAAACCTTGTTACTGAGGGCAGATATTTCTTGATAGACTGCCAAACCTGACTGATGATCTCTGGATCCACCTGCGTTGTTTTTAGCCACCTAGCCTGCTATAGTAACTGTTGGGCACTTTCCTCAATTTGTCCTGTAACATTTATGTAAAAACAGTAGGAGGTGTTAGCCAAGGTGCAAACACCACCTTGTTCAGCTAGTAGGTAATCTAGAGATAATCTGTTGTCTAAGACCACTTTTGCCAGGGACTCTAGGGACATCTGCAGGAGTCGGCTCCAGTTTCCTGTGCCACTTTGGTCAGTGTTGGTTAAGTTGTGGGCAAGATGGCATTGTAGGTGATTCCTCCTGCTAGACCCATGAGGGACCCGATCAGAGCCGTTAACTCCTGCTATTGAGTCCAACCCCTCGTTTTGAACAGTAGGACTGTACACCCAGTTGGGGTTCACAGGTGGCATTGAAGAACTGGAGCTGTGACTCAGGGGGTGTTGAATACCCTATTGCCCAGTAACCCCACATAATGGTTGGATCCAAGCACTTGACCGTGATAGTTTGGTTTTGGGGTCCAATGTAGCCCAGGCAGACTCCACTGGATTCAAGGCAAAGTATTCCCATGGAATTCGAGGTGGTGTTGGGATGGAGATGGAGGTTTTTTGTTGGAGTGCCATTTATGTGGGGCCGATAAAGCCATTCCTCTAATTCATCAGAAAAGTTACAACCAGGGTACTGGCTGATGAAGTGTCGGCCCCAGGCTGACGACCAGATGGGGAATTTTTTTACCATTGTTTGTGGATGCGGCTATATGTGGAGCAGTTTAGGCGCGTGAAGAAAGAGACCATTACCTAGGAGGTTTCATTGCATCCATGGGAAGTGAGGTTTAATGGGGTGCCGTTACAGGTCCTGATGCTGTCTAGGGTTTTGTCTTGGCCCTCAATGGTATACTTAGCTCCCACGGGACAGGCTGTGGTACATGAGCTTCCCTTTCCTCCGTCTTCTTCCCATTCATCCCAGCAATTGAGCAAGCGGGACTTATTGAAAAACGGTGACCAAATGTTGGTGTACCAGAATTGTTCAGCCCGGACACAGGTGTAGTTAGGATGGGCTGTCCTCCACACCATGGAGGACATTCCCTGAACTTGGAAAGTGGGGTTAGGTTCCGTAAGATTCCTTCATGTGAGGGTTAGGGTTAACAAGTGATTATAGGTCATGGGCCAGCCCTTAATAGTGGTGTTGGGAGTAAATGCCAGTTGCTCGAAACAGGCCCAGCAGTCCATTAGGTTGTGTATTTCTGCCACCGCTTGTACCCATTGCCATATAGAGTTATGTTTCCAAGATAGCGGTTTGTTGTGGGCTAGAGGGACGTAAGGAGTGAGTGCAATGATAGACAGGAGAAGGAGGGGGCACATGTGGACAGGATCTGACTTAGGGCAGGAGTGGCTTAGATTCCCCATCGTCTGTGGGGATCCGAGGAAGTTTGAAAGTTCCCAACAGTTTAACGGAAAGTCTGGTTTCCAAAACAAGTAGAGATAGGCGTGCCAGGAGGGGCGCAGGTGAGGGTAAGAATCAGGGCTAATGAAATAAGGAGGGCAAAAGTGATGACCAACACCTCCACCAGGGGGGGATGACAGCAGGTCATCTGGTTTTATTTATATCCTCTGGGTGAGGAGTCTTTTCTCTTGAATAGGTATCTCAAGCCCTCAGGGGGCTCACAGGTATATTGCAGAGCTGGATCCAGGCAGGGGTCCTGTGGGGTTTCAAAGGAGACACGTTTTATCCTAGACAGATGTACCCAACTGGAGGTCCCTTGCAGCTTAACTGCCGTGGGGGTGCGCAAAAGCTCCTGGTATGGTCCTTTCCACTTGGGTTGCAGTTGGTCTTCTGGAGATCCATCCTTCCAGGTCTTTAGGAGGACTGAGTCTCCAGGTTGGACAGGAGGGGTGACTGGCTCTGCAGAGGGGGCTGGCAGAACTCTATTACCATATTCCTGGAGAGCCTTTTGGATTGCCCCCAGGTTGGTAATATACGCCAGGGTGTGGTTAGTTTCCTCATCCACCCATATATCTGAGGTCAGGAATAGTCTCCCCTAGGAGAGTTCAAAAGGGCTGAGTTTATGTTTCCCTCTAGGGGCTGCCCTAATCCTCATCAGGGCGATTGGGAGGAGTTTAATCCAAGGTTCTTGGGTCCCCTGGCACAGTTTGGCCAGGGTCTTCTTTAAATTATGGTTCATTTTTTCTACCTTCCCTGACAATTGTGGTCTCCATGAGGAGTGGAGCAGGTATTTAATTCCTAGGGAGGAGGAGACGTGTTGAGTAACTTGAGCTGTACAGGCTGGCCCATTGTCACTCTGAATACTGCATGGAAGACCAAAACGGGGGATGATCTCTTTTATCAAGAACTTTGATACCTCTATGGCCTTTTCAGTTCTGGTAGGGAAAGCTTCTACTCATCTGGTAAAAGTGTCTATGAAGACCAGGAGATACGGAAGGCCTCCAGAGGGTGGCATTTGGGTGAAATCTATTTGCCAATCTTTTCCCGGGAAAGTTCCCTTGTGTTGTACTGGTTTAGCTAGGGATGGAGCGATAAGGTGGGAACCTGGGTCATTCCGGGTGCATATTTCGCAGGCTCAAGTTACTTCTCAGACTACCTGGGTTATTTTGCTTCCAGCAAACACCTGAGACACCAATTCATTAAGTCCTCGCACCCTAGGTAAGTAGAGGAGTGGAGGTGTCTGATTATTTTCCATTGATCTGCCTCGGGGAGAAACAGTTTTCCCTCTAGTGGATACCACCCTAGAGGGTTCCTTTCAAATCCTCTTTGTGTGGCCCATAGAATGAGGAGCTGTTGGTCTTTCTGCTGGGTCGGGGATTAGGGCCACAGCCTGCAAAGGGGTTTTTCCTCTGGCCACAGTCTTGGCTGCCTTGTCGGCCAGTTGGTTCCCTCAGCTGATGGGGGAGTCATCCTTTTGATGTCCACAGCGACTTCCTTAGGGAGCAGGACGGCCTTGAGCAGAGTTAAAATTTCAGAATGATATTTGACGGGGAGATCTTAGCTGTCAGTAATCCCCGTTCTTTCCAGACAGCAGCATGGGCGTGTAGCACCATGAAGCCGTACTTTGAGTCTGTGTAAATGTTAACCCGTAGTCCCTTTCCCAATTGTAATGCTCTTGTCAATGCTATCAGTTCGGCCTTCTGGGCTGAGGTGTGAGGGGCTAGGGCCTTGGCTTCCACAGTCTCCAGGAGGCTGATGACAGCATAACAGGCCTTTGGGACCCCATCTTGTACAAAGCTACTGCCGTTAATAAACCATTCTGTATCTGTAGTGGGCAGAGGTTCATCCCTTAGATCAGGTCTACCGGAGTAGACTTGTTCAATAGTCTCTATGCACTGGTGAGTGAGTGGGGAGTCCTCATCTATGGTTGGCAGTAGAGTGGCAGGGTTTAGGGTTTGGCACACCTTCAGGGTGAGATCTGGGGTTTCTAACAGCAGAGCTTGGTACCTAAGCAATCGGGTCCCTGTAAGCCATTAGTGGCCCTTAGCTCCTAAAATGATTTGAACCTGATGTGGAGTTAAGACTTTCAACCGTTGGCCTACAAAGAGTTTGTTAGCCTCACTTACAAGCAGGGCATTGGCTGCTACTGCCCAGATGCACCCAGACCATCCAGAGGCCACCCCATCCAACTGCTTGGAGAAATAGACCACAGGGCTGGTAATGGTCACCAACTTTTGGGTCAGGACACCTAAAGCTATGCCTTGCTTTTCGGCCACATACAGGGCGAAGGGCTTCTCCAGCTTAGGAACACCCAACACTGGTGTACGATTAAGCTTTTCTTTTAGCTCTTGGAAAGACCGGTGGCATTCCAGTTCCCAGCTTAGTAGTTCCTTGTTTCTCCCTTCTAAGGCCTCATATAAGCCTTTGGCTTATATGGCTATGAGGCTGAAGCCTGGGATCCAGATTCTGTAGAAGCTGGCCATTCCTAGGAATGCCCTTAGCTCCTTCTTGGTATGGGGCGTCTCAAAGGTGAGGAGGGCCCTCTTTCCGCCTACGGCTAGGGCTCTAGCTCCTGGGGTTAGGACATGACCCAAGTATTAGACCTGCTGGGAAGAAATTTGGGATTTAGCTGGGGAGACCTGGTAACCCTGTTCTGCCAGGAAGTTCAGAACTTGGACAGAATTATTATCAGAGTTCTCTTTGCTGTAGCTGGATATTAATAGATTGTCCACGTACTGGAGAAGTGACTCACTGGCCAATTGGAACTCTCATAAATCCTTAGCCAGTGGATTTCCAAAGAGGTGGGGGCTATCCTGAAACCCTTGGGGAAGCACTGCCCAGGTATAGTGAGTGGTGGTTCTGGTGTCAGAGTCTGTCCACTCAAAGGCAAAGAGGTACTGGGAGTCTGGGTGTACTGGGATGCAGAAGGCATTCTTAAGATCCAATATAATAAACTAGCAAGCATCTCCTGGAATCTCGGTCAAGAGGGTATAGGGGTTAGGGACAATGGGGTGGATTGGGACCACGGCCTCATTTACTGCCCTTAAATCTTGTAGAAACTGATAGTCCCTGTTCGGATTTTGTACTGGGAGGATTGGGGTATTACAAGGAGACTGGCATGGTCTTAACAGGCCAAACTTCAGGAATTTTGTTATCGGGGGTTGTATTCCCTTTTGGGCTTCAGGCTGTAAAGGGTATTGTCTTCTCTAGGGGTAGGGGATATCGGACTTTAAGGATATCTTCACTGGAGTAACGTTAATGGCCCTTCCTGGGGTCTCAGTGTCCCAAATGGAGGGGTCAACTCTGGAGGCTATGTACTCAGGAATTGAGATTGATATCTCTGTGGCACTTGGGTGACTGGTAAGGACCAGGAGTAGTGAGTTAGTCCCCTGGCATGGACACATCATGATGTTGATTCCCAGCTTGGATAGGAAGTCCTTCCTTAATAAGGGGATGGGACACTCAGGGAGGAAGAGAAACCTGTGGGTCACCACACATGAGCCTATGAGGCAAGTGAGGGGCTGAGTAAATCTCCTGAGTTTTGTGTGCCCATCTATCCCAGTTATGGGACAGGAGTCGAAGAACAATGGCCCTGGAGCTTGGGTCAGGACAGAGTAGGCTGCTCCCGTATCTAATCAGAAAGTAAGCGTCACCTGCCACATCAAAGGTTACCCGATGCTCCTGTGGTATGATGGCGAGTTGTCCAGCAGGAGCTGCAAGGGGCCTTGGGCCCTGTCAATCATCCTCGTGAGATAACAGGATTCAGGTTGTCCCTGGCCCTTGAGAGGGCCAGGGGCAGCCCTTTTACCAATGGCCCATGTGTCCACAAAATGGGCAAGGTGTGGTGGGCCTGGACTTGGTTTGAGGACATTCCTGCTTCCAATGTCCCTCCTGTCCGCAGAGGTGACACTTCCCTCTCTTAAAGCTCTGGTGATGCAGTGGCTCTGGCCAAGCCTTCCCTGGCCCTGACCTCAGTTAGGGCCGCTCACTGGGTAATCCTGAGGTGGCGTAGTAGCTAGCACAGCGGCCAGCATTTAGATTTTGTGCTTGGTCCTCTGGGCCTTTTCTGCCTCTTCTGCCTGGTCCCTATTATTAAATACCCCAAAGGCCATATCCACCAACTGATTAATGGGCATTTGGGGTCCGGGGCAGCCTTTTGTAATTTTCTCCTCATGTCTGGGCTGACTGGGCTATGAAATGCATCCCTAATAGGGCTCTCCCTTCAGGTGACTCAGGGTCAGTATTAGTATATTTCTTTAAGCTTTCTACCTGTCTTTCATGAAACAAGGCAGGATTTTTGTCCTTCCCCTTGGGCTGTTTCCAGGATCCTGTCATAATTGACTGGTTTGACTATGCACTTTTTCATCCCCTCCAACAAACAAATGACCAAATGGTTTCTCCTGTCAATATCTCTGCTTCCTTCCTGATAATTCCAATGGGGGTCTTATTCTGGGAAAGATTTGCTTCCAATCCAGTGGACAAAATGTCCTAGAACCCGGGCCACAATAGTGTCAGCATATTGTTGGGCTGACACTATGATCCTTTGTTTTTCTTCCACTGTGCAGCAAGTGGACAGTATAATGTGAATATCAGCTCAGGTCAGGTCAAAGGAGAGGGTTAAACTTTCAAATTCCTTAATGAATTGGGAAGGGTCCTCAGAGAACCTTCTGAGCTTGTCTCGGCAGGAGGCTAGGTCGGCCATTGAAAATGGCACGTGAACCCGCATTATTTCTCCCTTGGGCTTTGGAACCTCATGTAGGGGAAAAAGCTTGCCTTCCCCTGGCTGGTAAGTAGCCCCACTTTGGGTGGTTCCTGCAGAGTTGCTTGCAGAGCTGGCAAAGCTGTTGGGGCTAGAGGTCCAACTAATAGGCAAGGGAGAGTAGAGAGTTGGCCCGTTAGGGTAAGGTAGAGGCAAGCTTTTGCTCCCCGGGGTGGAACCTGGGGTAGACAGTAGCAAGGAACCCCCCTCAGAGTTAGATGGCTGAGTTGATTTGGGAGAGGCAGTATGTCTCCCTTTTGGAGGAGTTGTGATGAGGGGGTGATCTAGGATATCGCTTCCATTGGCTGAGGTTGTTAGTGCCACACAAACCTTATAGGAGGACCTTAGCTTTGAGTCCTGGTAGAGGGCCATGAAGGCCTGTATATATGGGACTTCTCCCCATTTTCTCTCTCTTTTACAGAGGAGGTCTAGTTGTAAGATGGTGTTATAGTTTAGGGAGCCATTTAGGGGCCAGGTTTCCCCATTCCCCAGTTTGTGTTGAGGACAGGCTGTGTTACAGAAGAATATGAGCCTCTTTTTCTTTAAGCCATTCAACTTGAATTGGCTCCAATGGCCCAGAAGGCACCCTAATGTGGGGTCCTTCGGGATACTCTTGGCTGCCCCCATATCTCATTTGGGTGTTGGGAGGACACAGGAGTCCTGCAGGCCCTTGCTTGTGTGTATCCTTCCTGAAGGGTAAACTGCCAGTCTCCCTTTTCACTTAAGTGGTGCAGGAGGGAAAGAGAGGAGCAGTCTTGGAGATTGGAAGGTTTCCTTAGTTTAAGCCTGAGGCAGATTTTGAGGATAAGGTGGTCTTGGCCAGACCCATGATAGGATCTGGTGTCGCTGTATTGGACACGGTAGAAGAAGTGTTTCAGCAAGCAGGAGAATTTTACAGGAGCGTTCCGAAGGTTGCTAGGTCAGTAGCACCGTAAACAGAGACAGCAATGAGGGCTCTTATGACAGCAGAAGTCTGAATTGTCTAGGTATCGAAGGAGAGGTTTGGGATTTGTGTGAGAGAGGGTCAGGGTCAAAGATCGAGAAAAGAAAGAGCCAGACTTCCAGGCAAGGTCTGCCTCGAGGAGGGAAGGGAGAGAGCATCCTCCCAAGTGAATGAGGCGAATTAAAGTTGCGATGCGCCGGAAGGACCAGATATAGATACTCAGGTTGATGGTACTGTGTGTGCGCCAGGAGGCCAGGAAGTTGTAAAAGTAGCTTGAGAACAAGTTTTCTAGACCCCTGTTCTTCCAGTGCCCATTAAGGCAGTGGTGGAGTAGACAACTCAGAGGCCAATACTTGTCAGGCTGATCTGGGTATCAGTAGGTATAAACTTCAGGGCAAGGGAGCTCTGGCTGGCGATAGTCAGTGGTGAAACAAAGACAACAATGTTATTGTCAACAGACAAAATTGTGCAACTATGACATATTGTCCATAAGGGGGTTCTAGAGAGAGGACAGTGGAGAGGAACCCACGAGGGTGGGCCGCCTGGAGGAGCCTGCTTACATCCAGGGTGGCCTGGAGGAGAGTGGGGGAGGGAAGAAGAGGCATTTTGTTCCACAACGATGGCCTCTTAGAGTAGAAAGAGAGCAGTGGACAAGGCCAGAGATTTAAGCCCAGGATGAGCTGCCATTGCCCATTGCCTCTCTGGTTGTGAGTCCCGAAAGAAAAGGGAATAGTAAAATGGGAAATCGCAAACAAAAAGGTCAGGGAGATCACCACATCAATCAGAAGCATCGGCCTCAGTCTCCCGGTGCCTGGGAGACCCAGTCAGCAACGGAGTGAGACCTGAGAGGACTTTGGCAGTATGTGAACTCCCCTGGAAAGGAGAAGGAAGTTACAGAGAGGACGGGCACAAGAGAGGTACCAGGAACCTAGTAGTGGCCATGAACTCAGAGCATCAAAGGGCAGCCTTTTCCTTTCCTCTCTGGGGCACCGCCCAGAGTAGGATTGATTTCCCGGGGGGACATCACCCGGAACTAGGGGCCAGAGGGAGCCCTCTCTAGCTGAGATCAGAAAATTTATTTTCTCATGGGGATTCACTCCTGACCAGGAGCTAGGGGGAGAGTCCTCTAGCCGGTAGCAGAGACCAAAGAGTGGAGGTTAGACAGTGTGAAGGGGGGGTGGGGCAGAAAAGAGGAAGCACTGAGCAGGGACGCCAGAGGTTCACTCACCTGCAGCTGAATTTTAAGTATGCTGAATTGTGCCACGCAGACTTTGGAGAATTCTTTTGAGGAGGTGGCTAATCACTCTGGAGTCCCATCTGGGTCACCAGAAAGAAATGATACAGGGCAGGTGGGACTGGGGTCCTGGGTCAGACCCGGCCATTGGTGTGTGTTCTTGACCCCCCACGGGAAAGAATTCAAGAACGGTTCAAGAGAAATTATACAAGTTTATTGAGAGACAAAGGCTAAGCTGATTAGAAAGAAAGTAGACTAATCTACCTGAGGAAGGAAAGCAGGTAGAATGATGATCAGGGATGATCAGGTGGAAACTGATCAACCAGCCCCAGGTGGGATCTGGGGTGCTGATTTGTAGTGGTTGAAGTGGGCAGCTGGAGATTGGTTAGTTTGAAGCGGGAAGTCTGGTTGGCAGCTGGGGATTGGTTAGTCTCTGGGCCAGACAGTCATTTTCTACAGGCCAGGTGCCAAGCTCATGATCAGGCCACTGGTTGGCTACCTGGAGTGGTCAAGCATCTGTTGCTGATTGAGAGACAGCTTTTGGTTCTGTCTTTTCCCTGCCTCAACTCCAGTGCTTTCTATTGGAAAAACCTAACATTCTGTTAGTTGGCATAGGAGGAATGTTAACAGAGACCTGCTGTAGTATCACGAAACAGGGCAAAGAAGGATTAATTTAGACCTGCAAGACAATAAGTTTATAACTGGCGCAATTGGTATCCAAAACCAATATATTTAATCAAAAATCAATACATTAAAAGCAGGAACAAAAAAGGAAGTTTCATATCACTGCTATTAATTAACATGGTACCACAGTCCTAGCCAATATGATTAAGAAAAAGAAAAACGAGCACTATAATTACAATGTGCAGACAATGTAATTGTCTACCTAGAAAGTGCAAGAGAATCTACTAAAAAGTACTATAATTAAGAAAGTACCATAATTAAGGAGACTTGTTATTAAAATGGTCATACACCAGATAAAATATACAAAACCACTAGGTTTCCTATAGATCAAAAATACATAATTAGAAGATGTATTCGGAAAACATTTAATTTGTAGCAGCAACGAAACTAAAAAAACTGCCATGGACAAACTTAAGAAACCTGTAGGAGCTATATAAGGCAAATTATAAAAGTAATTGGATTACTTTGATAAAAACTAGAATCTATGGAAGGACATACTATATTTTTTTGGATGAGAAGCTTCAATATTTTAAAGATGTTAATTATTCTCATATTAAACTATACATCCTAAACAGCTCTAGTTAAAATCCAAGCCAAGGATTTTTTTTGAACTGGAAAATTTTATCCTGAAGTTCTTAAAGAGGACTACATTTTTCAAAGTATTTGAAGAATTTTTGAAAAAGAATACTGACGGGGGATTTCTTTCTATCTAGATAATAAAAACAATTTCTGAATCTATATAGAATTAGCAGCAATGGAATTTAGACCAATGGAAAAAATTTTAAAGCACTGAAGCAGAAGCATGGAAATTATATGGAAATTTAGTAAATGTTACAGTGAGATATAAAAAAAATTGCCAAAGAAAAATAGACAATTTTGTTGGACTCAAGAATTCTCCACTGGTTACTGTCTAGAAGGGTGAGATTGAACAAAAAGGTGTACTAAATTGTACCACATGATACAATAAAAGGATATGCTCACTGGGGTGGAGAAACCTTGTTATTTATGGGCTTCCTTAGGGGCTGGCCTGAGAGGAAGAATTTATTTAAAGCTTCTGAATCTCAGATGAGAGAGGAAATGCCAGCAAGAGAGAAAGCACTTTGTAGAGGAAGAATGAGCCCCAGCAACATGGGAGTAAGAGAAGTAACAAGAAAATGTCACTCAGAACGGTGATTTGGAAAGTTAGACTACCATTAACAGTAATTCTGGACTGTCTAGTAGAGAAACAATACACAAGATTACTGACGTTTTGCTCTCCAGATCCACTGATCATAAAGAAAATACATCTCCAGTTCTCCATGGAGATCACTAATTCCTCGATATCTAGGTGGCCACAGGGCACGAGCAATGTAGATATGATATATAATATAACAATAAAACTAACACAAAGTAACATTCACTAAGTGCTTACTCTGTGCCAGGCACTGAGCAAAGCAACTTTAGGCAAATTGTATGAAGAGGATAGTGGCAGGGGCTGCTGCTGGATTAATGTTTACAGTCAGGAACAGAGGCATTTCCTAGGATGGCTTATCCACAAGGGAAAGAACGAGAGAAAGATAATCCAGAATGATCTAATTCTTAACAATAATAGTCAATAGTTATTAAGCATTTACTCTGGGCCAGGCATTGTGCTAAGTCCCGCACGCTTATCAGAAGAGGCACTATAAGGCAGCACCCATCCGTCTGACAGCTCCAGGTATACCCGGATGGCAGAGCCTAGCCCCCCCGATTCCCCATTTCCTCCTCTTCCAGGTCTGAGCATGGCAGCCTCTGATTCAAGAACCTGGGCCTCTGAGTCTTCTCAGCAGTGGTTGCAGCACCTGGAGCAATGTGGGTGTCCTCTGCAGGCTCTACACACAATGCTCCCTTCACTGACTACCTGTGAATGGGCGTCTCTTTCCAGAGTTCCCGCTTCCTGGGCCAGCCATCCATGCCAGGCCAAAGCAGCAGGTGAGATGAAACTCTAGGCCTGTGAGTCTCAGTGTCTCCGAGGCCTCCTTTTCTCTCCTCCATGTTCAAGAAACCCCAAGAGAGTGCCTGCTGTGGGGACACTAAGAGCTCCTCAGAACCCTAGGAGCGCTTCTTCTGAGGCATAGAACACGTACTCAGGTGCTTCTTGTTGACTTTAAACAAATAGATAGCCAATTATTTGTCCAACAAAAATAGGTTTATTCAGGAGTAGCAAAGAATTACAATTTGGAGTCTGCAACCATGACAAGCCACCTGCAAGTCTGAGCAAAAGGGGAGGAGAAACTTTTATAGAGGGGAAGAGGATGTTGGGAGGGCTATTGTAAACAAAAAGTCCTTTGGAGGAATTGAGAGTTCAGAAGAGTAGTGGCTTTTCATTGGCTGAGTTGTGACAGTCTGTCATTGGCTGAGCTGTTGCTGGGCCAGAAGAGGAAGTCATTCTTCTTCCTGTTGGGCTCTGCATTCCTCATAGGGCATGAGATGAGGTTTCTGTTTATTAATTTTCACATTTCCCCCTTTTGATGGAGATCTTTCTCTGACAGCATTGCTGATCAAGTCAGGTTTCTCCATTTTCATTGGCCTTTTGCCAGGAAGGACCTTTCCTGGGTGTCATGTCCCACTTTGGAGAGGAAAGAGCACAGACTGGAAACCTATTGAGGTCACGTTCAAATAACAAGGAGGAGTAAGAGGGAAAACTCTCAGGCATTTTTTTTTCCTAAAGTCCATATGTTATCAAGAGCATAGGAATTGGGGGTCATCTGAAGCATTAGGTCATCATCAAAGGTTCGGCAGACAAACTTCCAACAGGTCTGGTCTGGACATCTTGGGAAAGCTGTCTCATCAGATGTCATCTGTTTCAATTCCAGGAAATCTTTACTTTTAAGTCACCAGATGATGTGCAGGTCCAGTTAGCGTTTGGTGTTTTCTTTAGGTGTGTCATATGAATCCAAGTGTCTATGCTCTGGAGTTTTTTGGCACAAAGTTAAGTTAATAGTACCTGATGGGGTCTTTCCAGTGAGGTTAGAGAGAGTCCTACTGGAGATGTCTTTTCCAATAGAAGAAATCTCCAGGTTGCAAGGTGTGATGCCTAAGGTTTTCATCTCCCTGGAGCACACTGTGAAAAGATTGCTTTACCAAAGCATGGTTATTTTTAATAGAAACAATTATGCCCTTACAATATTGGAGTATATCTCCTTTTATCAGCTGTTGGTCAAAAGAGACAGGAGCCAAGTGCATTGAGCATCCTGTGACTATCTCAAAGGGTGAGAGTTCATGAGTTCCAAAGGGAGTAGGTCTGAGATTTAGATGATCCCGTGGCAGTGTTTTTTGCCAAGGTATTTGGAGAGTCGCTGCAAATTTTGCCAATTGAGTCTTAATAATGCCATTAGTGCATCTGACTAAACCAGAGGATTGAGGGTGGCAAGCACAGTGAAAGTGTTCTAAAACTGGCCAAACAGCACAGATGATTGAAGCACCTGACCAGTAAAATGGGTTCCTCGATCACTATGAAGTTTGAGATGAGTTCCCTAGGTAGGGATAATCTTTTCCAAAAGTACTTTAGCCACAAAAGAGGCAGCAGACTGTCTGCAAGGAAAGGTTTCAGTTCAGTGAGAAAACATACAGATCATGACTAGAACATATTTATATCCACGAGATAAGGAAGTTGTATGAAATCCTTTTGCCAAACTTCGAATGGTCCATTAGGCAGTTTACAACATCAGGGAGCAGGGACCGGCCCCGTGGCATAGCGGTTAAGTGCGCACATTCTGTTGATGGTGGCCTGGGATTCGCAGGTTTGGATCCTTGGCGTGCACCAATGCACCGCTTGTCAGGCCATGCTGTGGTGGTGTCCCACATAAAGTGGAGGAAGATGGGCATGGATGTTAGCCCAGGGCCAGTCTTCCTCAGCAAAAAAAAAAAAAGAGGAGGATTGGCATTGATCTTAGCTCAGGGCTGATCTTCATCACACACACACACAAAAATGTCATGGAGCAGTATGAACAGGCTTTCCTGAATTGTATTTTGGACAAGGGGGGCAAATGAGGTAGGCACTTTTTGTGGCCTTGTTAAGATTTCCCCACCCATATAGATTCATGAATGCTATCACTTTTTCTTGTCTTTTTGTCAAGGAAGATTGGCCCTGTGCTAACATCTGTTGCCAATCTTCCTCTTTTTTCTTTTTTCTCCCAAAAGCCCCAGTACATAGTTGTGTATCATAGCTGTAGAGTTGTAGCTCTTCTACATGGGATGCTGCCTCGGCATGGCTTGATGAGTGGTGAGTAAGTCCACGCCCAGGATCCGAACCGGTGAACCCCAGGCCACCAAAGCGGAATGTGCGAACTTAATCACTTCACCACCAGGCCAGCCTCTACTATCATTTTTTCAATAGGCCATTGGTTAAATGCATGTACAGTGGCTAGGAGTGAGAATTTTGGAGTCTCTGGTAGGACTGAGTTATTATTTTGTCTGAACCAGAGCTTTCTCTTTTTATCAAACCAACAATTATTGAATTTCCACTCCTGTTTTTCCTTTTCTGAAGTCAATTGTTGGGCTTCTCTAGTCACTTTTTCTAAGTTATTTGGGGAAATATCCCTTTGGACCATGACAGAGGCTTGGCTGCTGTTGGTTCCTTTAAGGGCTGCATTCCCTGCAGAATTATCAGCTAGATGATTTCCTTTAGCTTCCAGAGAGTCAAGTTTAGCTTGGCCCAGGATCTTAATAATAGCTAAAGCTGCAGGTAAAAGCATAGCATCTAATAATTCCTGAACATAGGGGCCATTTTAAATTTTATTTCCACTGGAAGTAAAAAAGCCATGTTGCTTCCACTACATTCCAAAATCATGAGCTACTCTGAAAATGTATCTATTATCACTATAAATGAGAGCAATTTTGCCCTTGGCTAAAGTACAAGCCAGTGTAAGAGCATACAATTTAGCCTGTTGTTCTGAAGTAGCCATAGGTAAAGGCGCTGCCTCAACAATATCAAAAGGAGTTGCAATAGCACACCCAGCACAATATCTGTCTGCCATTGTCATCTTTTAAATAAGAACCATCAATGAACCATGAGAAGTCTGCATTACCCAAAGGAGTTTCCTGCAGATCATCACAAGGAGTCAGGAGGTGATCCATCAGTGTTAAGCAGTCATGAGGGGCTTCACTGGTAATAGAGGGGAGAAGAGTAGCAGGGTTAAGGTTATTACAGCATAAAAGAGTTATATGAGGAGGAGTTAAAAGGATTTTGTGGGAGGTAAGGCGGCTGGCTGAAGTCTGTTGAGTGTGATGAGAATTCAGGAGGGCTTCTACTGCATGAGGTACAAAAATGGTTAAAGGAGATCCCACAATGATTTTCTCAGTGGACTTAACCAAAAGGGCAGAGGCAGTAATGGCTCTAAGGCAAGGGGGGTATCCCTGTGCCACAGGGTCCAGTTGCTGGCTATAATACCCTATGGGTTAATGATGGTCCAAGTGTTTTTGGGTGAGTACCTCAAGGTCATTCCCTTCCTTTTCATACATAAAAACGAAAAAGGGAATCTCATAATTGAGATATCCAAGGGCAGGTGAGTTCATCAAACTTTCCCTTAAGACTTTAAAGGCTATGTTGTTCAGTTCTTCCCATAAAATTGGGTCAGGGTTGTTGTTCTTTAGTAAAACATACAGAGGTTTGGCCATAAGAAAGAAATTTGGAATCCACTTTTGGCAGTATGCAACTAGCTTGAAAAGCCTTGCAGTTAGTGCTTAGTTTTGGGTTTGGGGAAACTTAGGACACCGTGAAGCCTGTCTGGATCTAGGTGTAGCCCTTGTTCTAATATAAGGTGCCCTAAATATCAAATCTGGGTTTGGGGAAACTGCAATTTCTCCTTGGTGACCTTATGTTCCTTTAATGCTAAAAGCTTTAGCAAGTGGATGCCGTCTTCTTGTGAGGAGACTTGGGAGGGAGAGCAAAGAAGCAAATTGTCCACATATTGCAACAAAGTAGAACTCTTAGGGAACTTTATATCATCTAGATAAACCTTCAGGATTTGTGAGAAATAAGGGCTCTCAGTAAAACCCTGAGGCATTACTATCCAGGTGAATTGTTTTCCTTCCCAAGTGCAGGCAAAACGTATTGGCTAGCTTCGTCAAGTGGAATACTAAAGAATGCACTGCATAAATCAGTTACCGTAAAGAATTTACTCCCTGTGGGAATGGATATTAGTAGCAAATGAAGGTTAGGAACACAGGGTGTTGAGGAATAACAATGTTGTTTATTGCTTGGAGATCTTGGACAAATCTCTACTCTCGGCCCTTGGGTTTTCTCACAGGTAAAATAGGAGTATTACAGGGACAAGTACAAGGCATAATGAGGACTTGAGTCTTGCAATCTTCTATTATGGGCTTTGTACCTTGAAGGGCTTCTTTACTTACAGAGTATTGATTAATTCTGGGGAGAGGTTTTGAGGGATCTATTTGAATCTCGATGGGAGATGCACTGTGAATTTTACCAATATCAATCGGAGATTTTGCCCATAAGGAGGATGGTAGCTGATTCAATAGGGACAAATGATTAGTATTTCTAGAATCAGCTCCAGTAGCATCATAGATGGAGCAAATAAAAGATGCCAAAGTATCATTTAATTCAACTGGTTGCCTGTTTTGATGACCACTGTCAAATTCTAAAATTATTTCCCCCTTTTGGGAGAAAGAAATTCTGGCATGATACTTTTCCAAGAAGTTTCAGACTAGTAAATGAATAGGGGCAGAAAAACTGAGGAGAAAAGGGTGTGCATTTCTCAAAGGGCCTAAACAAAAAGGAATAGGTTCAGAGACAGGAACCTGTTGAGGTTTATTAGAAATCTCCACTATTTGAGCTGTTTTAGTACTCTGAGGCAGGGACTGCTTTGTAGTAGTGGGGTTGAGCCACCCCTGTGGGCCCAGTCTCCAGGCCTGCCCTCATGAACCCAGGATCCAGGCCTACTCCAGTGGACCCCAGCATGAGGCCAGCCCCTACAGAGTCAGGCTTCAGGCTGGCTCTCACAGACCCAGACTCCAGGACCACCCCCATGAACCCAGGCTCCAGAACTGCTCCTACAGACCATGCACTAGCTCGGCTCTCTCAGAGGGATCCAAGCTCACCTCAGTAGATCCCGGTTCCAGGCTGGTACCTGTGGGCTCAGGCTCCAGGCTATCCCAAGAGACAGGCTGGTCCCCAAAGACACAGGCTCTAGCCCTGCCCTGTGGACCCAAGCGTCAGGCCTGCCTCTATGAACTTGTGTTGTATCTAGGTGGTCTGGCTGGCACAGCAGGTAGCTGAGAGTACACCAATCATCTAAACCATGGGATCATAAATGTGTGAGACGAACAGGATTGGGAGATCACATAGCAAAATATTTCATTTTATAGATAGGGAAATGGAAGCTCAGAAAGGTATAGGAACTTACTCAAGGTAACACAGAGAGAAATTGCATCACTATGGTAGGACAGTCAAGTGAGGACACTGTTACTAGAACTGACAGATGAAATGTGTCTTCCCCTGGAGCTTAAAATGTCTAGAAAGAAAGACCCTGGGCAAAGAGGGATGTGAATGGGTCCAAATGGGTCATCAAGGTAAGGAGGGCCTGAGGTGGGTCAGGGAAGCCAGGATACAAATCAAGAGCAGTAGTGTTCTGTGAGGGTGTAGTATGTGATGCTGTGTATGTGTGTAAGTCAGCCACTGGTGGGTAGTGAATAGGGGGTTGTGGGCCTGGGCTGTGTACATGTGTGTGGAGAGTGGTGAGGAACACAGATGAAGTCTCCTTATCACCAAGTCCTGCTCCACTAAATCCCACCATTGCCACTTGAGTTACTAGTGCTGTTTGCCAAGTTATGCCCCCTGTTTACTCACCAGATTGGTTGGAGAGTGGCGCCATCACAGTGCCATTGAAGCAGTGCTGCCAGTACCCCAGACAACCCAGGAGCAGCAGCACAGGTGATGCACAGGACAGCAGCATCCAAGCCTTTGGGGATCCTGCAGAAAGCCAGTAGGGGAACATGAGATGCAGGTGACCCCAGAAGCAGAAGAAGTGATTGCAACCTGGTGACTCCAGTGGTGGCACCTCAGACTGCAGTGAAATCATAAGCAGCAAGGCACCAGCAACCTCAGAGGCAAAAGCAGCACAAGGAGGGCAATGATGATGCCTCTGGCAGAGGCAGTGGAGTGTGAAATGTGCGGGCTCTCAAATACAACGAGAAGCAGCTCAGAACCAAAGTAACCAAAACCTTACCAATAAGAAATGTGGTTACTACCACAAATGTGCTGACAGGTGATCAAGTCATCAAGTACCACGAAGAACTACAGTAACATGGCAACAAAAAAGAAAATAACAACTCTCCAGAAATCAGACTTGAAGTCACAGAATATTACAATCTAACTGACAGAGAACTGAAAATAGCTGGCATGGAGAAATTCAACAAGTTACAAGAAAACTCAGAAAGATAGTTCAATGAGCTCAGGAATAAAACTAATGAACAGAAGGAGTACTTCACCAAAGAGATTGAAACACTAAAGAAAAAAACCCAAACAGAAATTCTGGAGATGAAGAAAACAATGATATGAAAAATAAAGTAGAAAGCATTAAAAATAGAGCAGACCATACGAAAGACAGAATTAATGAGTTTGTAGATAGAAATCTAGAAAAGATTCGAGTGGAAGAGGAGAGAAAACTAAGAGTTTTCAAAAATGAGGAAATTCTATGAGAAATATCGGACTCAATTAGGAAAAGCAATATAAGGATAATAGGCATCCCAGAAGAAGAAGAGAGAGAAAAAGGAGCACAGAGCTTATTCCAAGAAATAATAGCTGAGAACTTCCCAAACCTGGGGAAGGGATGGGATATACAAACACATGAAGCTAAGAGAACTCCTAATTATCTCAAGGCAAAAAGACCTTCTCCAGGCATATAATATAAAAACTGTCTAAAGACAGTGACAAAGAAAGCATGTTAAGGGCAGCAAGAGAGAAGAAAATAACTTACAAAAGAACCTCCATCAGGCTTTTAGTGGATTTCTCAGCAGAACCCTACAGGCTAGGAGAGAGTGGAATGATATATTCAAAAATATTGAAAGACAAAAATCATCAGTGAAGAATACTCAATCCAGCAAAGTTATCCTTCAGATATGAAAGAGAAATAAAAGCTTCTCCAAACAAATAAAAGCTAGGAAGTTCATCACCACTAGACCTGCCTTACAAGAAATATTGAAAGGAGCCATCCTGCCTGAAACAAAAAGGTAAAGGTTTACAAAGCTTTGATCAAGGTGATAAATAGACAGAATCAGAAAATTTCGACCCTATATCAGAATAGGTTAGTAAACACTTAATTACAACACAAAGGCTAAAAGGAAAGAAAGCATCAAAAATAACTATAGCCACTTCAGTTTGGTAACAAGATTACAACAAAAAAAGGGATAATTTGTGACGACAAAAACACTGAAGAGGAAGAGGACATGGATAGAACCTGCTTAGGCTAGTGGAGATGAGATGTTATCAGCATAAAAAGTACTATCTCATCTATGAGATCTTCTGTACAAACTTCATGATAACCACAAAACAAAAAATCAGAGCAGAGTCACAAAACATAAAAAAGAGGAAACTGAGAAACACATCACAGAAAACCACCAATCTGAAATCACAGGCAGAAACACAAGGAAAAAGAAACAATGGAAATATAGAATGACCAGTAAACAAAAGATAAAATGGTAGTATTAAGCCATCGTATATCAATAACCATCCTAATTGAATTGAATTCCCCAATCAAAAAACCCAGAGTGACTGGATAGGTTAAAAGACAAGGCCCAACACTATGCTGTCTCCAAGAGTCCCATCTCAGCTCCAAAGACAAAAATAGGCCGAGAGTGAAAGGATGGAAGACGATACTCCAAGCAAATTGGAACCAAAAGGAAGTGAGTGTAGCCATACGTAAATCTGACAAAACAGACTTCAAGACAAAAAAGATGACAGGAGACAAAGATGGGCATTACATAATGATAAAAATGACATTCCACCAAGAAGATATAGCACTTATTATTATATATGCACCTAACACAGGAGCACCAAAGTATATAAAGCAACTATTAACAGATTTAAAGGGAGAAATTAACAGGAACACAGTAATAGTAGGGTACTTTAACACTCCACTTACATCAATGAATAGATCATCTAGACAGAAAATCAACAAGGAAACAGTGGCCTTACGTGAAACACTAACCAGAAGGATTTGATAGATATATATAGAACATTTCATCCAAAAGCAGTGCAATACCCGTTCTCCTCAAGTGAACATGGAATATTCTCAAATATAGACCATCTTTTGATGAAAAAAAAAGAAGCCTCAATAAATTTAAGAAGACTGAAATCATATCAAACAACTTTTCTGACCATAATAATATGAAACTAGAAATAAACTATGAAAAGAAAGCTGGAAAAATCAGAAATATGTGGAGACTAAACAACCTGTTACTGAACAACTATTGGATAAATTAAGAAATGAAAAGAGAAGTCAAAAAATACCTAGAGACTAATGAAAATGAAAACACAGCATACCAAAACTTATGGGATGCAGCAAAAGTGGTACTAAAAGGGAAGTATATGGAAATACAGGTTTACCAGAAGAAACAAGAAAAACCTCAAATAGTCTAAGACTGTAACTAAAAGAACTAGAAAAAGAAGAACAAACAAAGCCCAAAGTTAGTTAAAGGAAGGAAATAATAAAAATTAGAGCAGGAATAAAAGAAATAGAGACTAAAATAACAAAAGAAAGGATCAATGAAACTAAGAACTGGTTCTTTGAAGAGAGAAACAAAATTGACAAACCTCTAGCCAGACTCAGCAAGAAAAAAAGAGAGAAGCCTCAAATAAATAAAATCACATATGAATGAGTAGAAATTACAACAGACAGCACAGAGATGCAAAGTGTTATAAGCAAATACTATGAAAAGATATACACAAGCAAATTAGATAACCTAGAGTAAATGGATAAATTCTTAGAATCATACAACCTCTCAAAACTGAATCAAGATGATATATAGAATCTGAATAGACCAATCACAAGTAAAGAGATTGAAACAGTAATCAAAAATCTCCCAAAAATCAGAAGTCCGGAATCAGATGGCTTCTCTGGTGAATTCTACTAAACACTCAAAAAAGATTTAATACTTATCCTTCTCAAACTCTTTGAAAGAATTGAAGAGAAAGGGATGCTTCCTAACTCATTTTATGAGGCCAACATTACCCTGATACCAAAACCAGACAAGGACAACACAAAAAAGGGAAATTACAGGCCAATATTCCTGACGAATATAGATGTAAAAATCCTCAACAGAATATTTACAAATCGAATACAACAATACATTAAAAAGATCATACACAACAATCAAGTGGAATTTATTCCAGGGATGCAGGGATGGTTCAACAACCACAAACCAATAAATGTGATACACAACATTAACAAAATGAGGAATAAAAATCACAAGACAATAGATGCATAGAAACCATTTGAAAAGACACAACATCCTTTTATGATAAGAACTCTCAGTAAAATAGGTATGGAAGGAAAGTATCTCAACATAATAAAGCCCATATATGACGAACCCACAGCCAACATCGTATTTAATGGTGAAAAACTGAAAGCTATTCCTCTAAGAACAGGAATAAAACAAGGATGCCCACTCTAGCCACTCTTATATAACATAGTATTGGAAGTTTTAGCCAGAGCAATTAGGCAAGAAAAAGAAGTACAAGGCATCCAAATTGGAAAGGAAGAAGTAAAATTGGCAATATTTGTGAAGGACATGATTCTACATATAGAAAACGCTAAAGAATCCACCAGAAAACTATTAGAAATAATGAACAAATACAGTCAAGTTGCAGGGTACAAAATCAACATATCGAAACTGGTTGTATTTCTATACACCAACAACAAACTAGCAGAGAGAAATCGAGAATACAATCCCATTTACAATCTCAACAAAAAGAGTAAAACATCTAGGAATAAATTTAACCAAGGAGGTGAAACTTCTGTAAACTGAGAACTATAAGACATTATTGACAGAAATTGAAAGACATAAAGAAATGGAAAGATATTCTGTGCCTATGGATTGGAAGAATAAACATAGTTAAAATGTCCATATTACTTAAAGAAATATACAGATTCAATGCAATCCCAATCAGGATCCAAATGACATTTTTCATGGAAATAGAACAAAAAATCCTAAAATTTACATAGAACAATGAAAGGCCCCAAATAGCCAAAGCAATCCTGAGAAAAAAGAACAAAGCCGGAGGCATCACATTCCCTGACTTCAAAATATACGACAAAGCTGTAGTAATCCAAACAGCATGGTACTGGCACGGTAACAGACACACAGATCAATGGAACAGAATTGAGAGCCCAGAAATAAACCCACACATCCATGGACAGGTAATCTTCGACAAAGGAGCCAAGAACGTACAATGGAGAAAGGAATGTCTCTTCAATAAATGGTGTTGGGAAAACTGGACAGCCCCGTGGAAAAGAATGAAAGTATACTATTATCTTACACCATACACAAAATTAACTCAAAGTGAATTAAAGACTTGAATATAAGACCTGAAACCATGAAACTCATAGAAGAAAATATAGGCAGTATGCTCTTTGACATTGGTCTTAGCAGTACCTTTTTGAATACCATGTCTCCTCAGGCAATGGAAACAAAGAAAAATAAACAAATGGGACTATATCAAGCTAAAAAGCTTCTGCATGGCAAAGGAAACTATTAATAAAACAAAGAAACAACCCACCAAGCAGGAGAAAATATTTGCAAATCATATATCCAGCAAGGGGTTAATTTCCAAAATATATAAAGAAATCATACAACTCAACAACAACAAAAACAACTTGATCAAAAAATGGGCAGAGGATCTGAACAGACATTTTTCCAAAGAAGATATACAGATGGCCATCAGGCACATGAAAAGATGTTGAACACCACTAATTGTTGGAGGAATGCAAATTAAAACTACAATGAGGTATTACCTCATGACCATCAGAATGGCTATTATTAAAAAGACAAGAAATAAGTGTTTGAGAGGATGTGGAGAAAAGGAAACCCTCACACACTGCTAGTGGGAATGCAAACTGGTGCAGCCAGTATGGAAAACAGTATGGAGATTTCACAAAAAATTAAAAATAGCAATACCATATGATCCAGCTATTCCACTTCTGGGTATTTATACAAAGAACATGAAAACACGAAGTTGAAAAGATATATGCTCCCCTACATTCATTGCAGCATTATTCACAATAGCCAAGACTTGAAAGCAACCCAAGTGCCCATCAATGGGTGAGTGGATAAAGAAGATGTGGTATATCTATACAATGGAATACTACTCAGCCACAAAAAAGGCAAAATCCTGCAATTTGTGACAACATGGATGGACATGAGGGTATAATGCTGAGCGAATTAGGTTAGACAGAGAAAGACAAATACTATATGCTTTCATTGATACGTGGAAGATAAACAAACATATAGATAAGGAGGACAAATTGTTGGTTACTAGCGGGAAGCGGGCAGAGGGAGGGTGAAAAGGGTAAAGGGGCACATATGTATGGTGATGGATGGAAACTAGACTTTTGGTATTGAACACAATGCAGTCTATACAGAAGTCGAAATATAATGATGTACACTTGAAATTCATACAACGTTATAAACCCATGTGACCTCACTAAAATAATTTTTAAAAAAAGAAAGGAAGAAGTAAAATTGTCTTTGTTTGTAGATGATATGATCTTATATATAAAAAATCCTAGAGTCCACCAAAATACTATTAGAACTAATCAACTAACTTAATAAAGTTGCAGAACACAAAATCAACATACAGAAATCAGTTGTGTTTCTATACACTAACAATGGATTATCCAAAGAAGAAATGAAGAAAACAATCCCGTTTACAAAAGCATCAAGAACACTAAAATACTTGGAAATAAATTTAACCAATGAGGTGAAAGATCTGTGCACTGAAAACTACAAGACTCTGACGAAAGAAATTGAAGATGCAAATGGAAAGATATCCATATTCATGGATCGAGAGAATAAATATTGCTAAATGTCCATACTACACAAAGCCATCTATAGATTCAATGCGATCCTTGTCAAAATTCCTATGACATTTTTCACAGAAATGGAAAAAACAATCCTAAATTTTGTATGGAACTACAAAAGTCCCTGAAGAACCAAAGCATTCCTGAGAAAGAAGAACAAAGCTGGATGCATCATACTTCCTGATTTCAAACTATACGACAAAGCTATAGTAATCAAAACAGTAGTAGTGGCATAAAAATAGACACATAGACCAATGGAACAGAAGTGAGAGCCCAGAAATAAACTCTTTCATATAAGGTCAACTAATACTTGACAAGGGAGCCAAAAATACTCCGTGGGGAAAGGAACTGGATAACCACATGCAGAAGAATGAAATTGGACCCCTGTCTTACACCACTAACAAAAACTTACTTGAAATGGATTAAAGACTTAACATAAGACCTGAAACCAAAAATCTCCTAGAACAAAACGTAGAGAAAAAGCTTCTTGGCATTGGTCTTGACCACGATTTTTTGGATATGACAGCAAAAGCACAAGCAACAGAAGCAAAAATTAATAAGTGGGACTACATCAAACTAAAAAGTTTCTGCAACAGCAAAAGAAACAGTCAACAAATGAAAAGGCAACTTGCAGGATGGGAGAAAATATCGCAAATAATATACAGTCGTGCACCACATAATGACATTTTGGTCAATGACGGACCGCATATATGATGGTGATCCAATAAGATGATAATGGAGCTGAAAAATTCCTATCACCTAGTGACATCATAGCCGTCATAATGTCATAGTGCAATGCATTACTCGCGTATTTGTGGTGATGTTGGTGTAAACAAACCTACTGCGCTGCCAGTCATATAAAGGTACAGCACATACAATTATGTAAAGTACATAATACTTGATAATAACAATAAATGACTATGTTATTGGTTTATTTATTTACCATAGTAAACTTTTTATCGTTATTTTGGAGTGTACTGTTTCTACTTATAAAAAAAGGTTACTGTAAAGCAGTGTGCCATGTTACTCTGGCAGCAGCCTCATACATCTCACGTTTACTGTGTCTCTTGATTGCATCATTTTCTCTTGTGCTTGATTTAATCTCATGTTGTTTTGTTCATCATGACCCCTAAGCATACAAAATCCACCGGTAACGTTGCCAGTAAGAGGCCACATTGAGTGATTAACCTGGAAAGAAAATTAAAAGTGATTAAAGACTACGAAGGTGGAAAGTCAATGATTGCTATTGCTTGTCTGTCAGGCATGTCCCGTTCTACCATAGCCACAATCTTAAAGAACAAAGTGGTGGAAGCTGTTAAAGGATCTGTTTCAGTGAAGTCAATGAGACAAACAAAAATTTGAGAAGGGCCTTTATCAGGCATAGAGAAACTTGTAACGAGTGAATTGAAGACCAGACACAGAAGTGTGTTCCCTCACAGCACCATGACTCCCACAGCCAAAGCAATAAGTTTGTTCGTGATGTTGAAAGAAAAGGCTGGACCCAACTACGATGCTGAATTTACTGCTAGCTCTGAGTGGTTTAAACAATTCAAGCATTGTTATTCATTACATAATGTGAAAGTGAATTATAAGTCTGCCAGTGCTGATGTAAAGGCAGCTGAAGAATTTTTGGAAATTCTAGATAAGCTGATTGTGGAGGAAAACTATTTGCCAGAGCAAATATTCAATATGGATGAAACCTCCCTATTCCAGAAACAGATGCCTGAAAGGACTTTCATCCTTAAGGAGGCCAACTCAATGCCAGGTTTCAAGACTTTTAAGCACAGGATAACAGTCTTGCTTGGGGGCAACGTTGCAGGCTACAAACTGAAACCCTTTGTGATCTGGCACAGTGAGAACCCCAGGGCCCTCAAGCATATCAATAAGCACACACTACCATTGTACTACAGGAGCAATAAGAAGTCATAGATGACCCAGCTCCTCTTCCAAGATGCCTTCCTGAATTGCTGTGCCAGAAAAATGGAGAAGTACTCTCTGGAGAATAATATACCCTTCAAGATTTTGCTTATTGTTGATAATGCTCCCAGACATCCTCCTTTTATTCATAATCTTCATCCTGATATCGAAGTGGTGTTTCTTCCTCCAAGCACCATCTTTTTAGTTCAACCAATGGATCAGAGTTATAGCAGCTTTTAAGGCCTACTACCTGAGGAGGACCTTTGCCCAGGCTATTGCTGCAACTGAGGAAGACACTGAGAAGACACTGATGCAATTCTGGAAGGATTACAACATCTATGACTGCAGCAATAACCTTGCTTGAGCTTGGAGTGATGTCACCAAGGAGTGTATGAATGGCATCTGGAAGAAGACACTCAAGAAGTTTATCCATGACTTCAAAGGATGTGCCAAAGATGAGGAGGTTGCAAAAATCAACAAGGCTGTGGTTGATGTGGCAAACAACTTTAACCTGGGTGTAGATGAGGGTGATATTCAGGACCTCCTAGGAGTTGTTCCTGAGGAATTGACTAATGAGGAGTTGTTGGAACTGGAATAGCAATGCACAGCTGAAGAAGAGGCAGGAGAAAAGGAAATTGCAGGAGAAGAAAAAGAAAAAGAACCCCCAAGAAAATTCACAGTGAAGACTTTACCACAAACTTTTGCAGAGCTCATCAAGCTCCTTAAAAACTTTGAAAATATGGACCCCAATACCGAATGGCTTTCATTAATAGAGAGGAATATTCATGGTGCGTTGCCTGCTTACAAGCAAATTTATGATAAAAAAAAAAAAAAACCAAACCAAGAAAACCACCGGGGACATATTTCTGAATAGAGGGATATCTCCTCATGAAAAGCCTCAGGCAAGTCCTTCAAGAGATATTCCAGAAGAAGGCATTGTTATCATAGAAGATGAGAGCTCCATGCGTGTTATCGCCCCCGAAGACCTTCCAGTGGGACAAGATGTGGAGGTGGAAGATGGTGATATTGATGATCCTGACCCTGTGTAGGCCTAGGCTAATGTGTGTCTTTGTGTCTTAGTTTTTAACAAAAAAGTTTAAAAAGTAAAAAAAAAAAAAAATAAATAGAAAAAAGCTTATGTGAGGATATAAAGAAAGAAAATATATTTTTTAAATTTTTTTTATTGATGTTTTAATGGTTTCTAACATTGTGAAATCTTGGGTTGTACATTTTTGTTTGTCCATCACCATATATATGATTCCCTTCACCCCTTGTGCCCACCCCCCAACCCCACTGCCCCTGGTAACCACAGTCCAGTTTTCTCTGTCCATGTGTTGGTTTATATTCCACATATGAGTGAGATCATACAGTGTTTGTCTTTCTCTTTCTGGCTTATTTCACTTAACATAATTCGCTCCAGGCCCATCCATGTTGTTGCAAATGGGACTATTTTGCAAACTTTTTCTTTTTCTTTTTTTTTTTTTGTGAGGAAGATTGGCCCTGAGCTAACATCTGCCAATCCTCCTCTTTTTGCTGAGGAAGACTGGCCCTGGGCTAACATCCATGCTCATCTTCCTCTACTTTATATGTGACGCCTGCCACAGCATGGCCTGACAAGCGGTGCGTTGGTGCGTGCCTGGGATCTGAACCGGCGAACCCTGGGCCGCTGCAGTGGAGTGTGCACACTTAACCGCTTGTGCCACTGGGCCGGCCCCAAGAAAGAAAACATTTTTGTACTGCTGTACAATGTGTTTGTGTTTTAAGCTAAGTGTTATTACAAAAGAGTCCAAAAGTTAAAAATAATTAAAAAGTTTATAAAGTAAAAAAGTTACAGTAAACTACGGCTAATTTATTATTAAAGAAAAAATTTCTTTGTAAACTTAGTGTAGCTTAAGTGTACAGTGTTTATGAAGTCTAACATAGTGTACAGTATTGTGCTAGGCCTTCACTTTCACTCACCACTCACTCACTGACTCCTCCAAAGCAGCTTCCAGTTGCTCCATTCATGGTAAGTGCCCTATAGAGATGTACCATTTTTTATCTTTTATACCGTATTTTTACTGCACCTTTTCTATGTTCAGATACACAAATATTTACCGTTATGCTACAATTGCCTACAGTATTCAGTACAGTAACATGCTATACAGGTTTGTAACCTAGGAGCAGTAGGCTACACCATATAGCCTAGGTGTGTAGTAGGCTATACCATCTAGGTTTGTGTAAGCACACTCTACGATGTTTGTACAACAATGAAATCGCCTAACAACACATTTCTCAAAACGTATCCCCAATGCTAAGCAACACATGGCTGTGTCTGATAGGGGGTTAATATCCAAAATATATGCAGAACTCATACAACTCAATAGCAAAGGAACCAAACAACTCGATTAAAAAATGGGCAGAGGACTTGAATAGACATTTTTCCAAAGAAGACATACAAATGGCCAACAGGTACATGAAAAGATGCTCAACATCATTAATCATCAAGGTAATGCAAATCAAAACCACAATGTGATATCACCTCACACTTGTTAGAGTGGCTACCATCAAAAAGACAAAAGATATGTGTTGGCGAGGCTGTGGAGAAGAGGGAACCCTTGTAGACAATGCTGGTGGGAATGTAAATTGGTGCAGCCACTATGGAAAACAGTATGGAAGTTCCTCCAAAAGTTAGAAATAGAACTACCATATGATCCAGCTATCTATCCCACTTCTGGGTATATATCCAAGGGAATGAAATCATGATCTCAAAGAGATGTGTGCACTCTCATGTTCATTGCAGCATTATTCACAATAGGCAAGATATGAAAACAACCTAAGTGTCTGTCAATGGATGAATGGATAAAGAAGATGTGTTATATATACACAATGGCATATTATTCTGCCATGAGAAAGAGGGAAACCCTGCTGTTTGCAACAACATGGATGGACCTTGAGGACATTATGTTAAGTCAAATAAGTCAGACAGAGAAAGGTAAAAGCTGTGTAATATCATTTACATGTGGAATCTAAAAAAGCCACACTCACAGAAACAGTGAGTAAAATGGTGTTTACCAGGGGCTGGGGGGTGGGGGACATGGGGAGATATTGGTCAAAGCGTACAAACTTTCAGTTATAAGTTGAATAAGTTTTGGAGATCTAATGTACAGCGTGATGATTATAGTTAACAATACTGTATTTATAAACTTGAGATTTGCTAAGAGAGTAGATCTTAAGTGTTCTCGCCACAAAAAAGAAATGATAATAATGTGAGGGATGGAGGTGTAAGCGAACACTATGGTGATAATCATTTCTCAATATATAAAAGTATCAAATCAACCCATTGTACACCTTAAACTTAAACAATGTTATATCTCCATTATAAAAGTAAAAATTAAAAATAAATAAAAAGGTTGGCTAATCTAGCATTCAAGAGTTGAATGTGTGTCTCTGAATACACAAATTTTGGCATGGAGGCAAAACATAAGTAATCTGTAGTGGATGCTTTCTTTCTCTTTTTTTCTTTTTGATTTGTAATTCAATGTACATTATGTGTGATATGGAAACAAATAAAGCTAGAAAAAATGCTAAAAGAAAATATAAGGACAAAGGCCTGAATAGAGATTTCTCCAAAGACAATATTCCAATGGCCAATGAGTACATGAAAAGATGCTTAGTCATTAGGGAAATAAAAATCAAAACTACAATGGGATGCCATTTCACACCCAACAAGATGGGCTATAGTAAAAAGACAGCTGATAACGAGAGCTGGAGAGCAAGTGGAGAAATTGGAACTCTCCTACATTGCTGGTGGGAATGTTATGTGTGCAATCCCTGTGGGAAACAGTATGGCAATTCTCCAAATGGTTAAACATAAACCTTATGACCCAGTAATCACACTCCTAGGTATATACCCAAAGG
This sequence comes from Diceros bicornis minor, assembly GCF_020826845.1. Classification (NCBI taxonomy): domain Eukaryota; kingdom Metazoa; phylum Chordata; class Mammalia; order Perissodactyla; family Rhinocerotidae; genus Diceros; species Diceros bicornis. The sequence goes on from NC_080781.1 coordinate 65,789,247, forward strand.
AAGTGAAAACATAGGTCCACACAAAAACTTTTCTAAGATTGCTCATAGTAGCAGTATCTATAATAACCGAAAGGTGGGAACCACCGAAATGTCCATCACCTGATTAACATACAAACATAAGTGGTATATCCACACGATGGAATATTATTCAGCCAAAAAATGGAGTGAAGTACTGATACATGCTACAATGTGAGTGAACCTCGTAAACGTTATGTTAAGTAAAATAAGCCATCACAAAGACCACATATTGTATGATTCCGTTTACATGAAATGTCCAGAATAGCTAAATCCATAAGACAGAAAGTAGACTAAGGGTTTCCTAGGGCTGGGGGTTGGGGGCAATTGAGAATGACTGCTAATGGATGCGGAACCGGTTTGTTTTGGGGATGATGAAATTGTTCTAAAATTGACTGGCGATGGCTTCGCAAGTCTGTGAATATACGAAAAGCTCAATATGTTTTGATAATGATAAGCATTGATAAATGAGTCTCCAAAAAGACAGAACTAATTCACACTCCTAGGCATAGTACAGAGTGGCATCCATTTTTCTTCACCCTCCACATTTGACGTTATCAACATTTTAAAATTCTGCAAAGTTGATTGTTGGAATATGGGGAGGTGTTGGTGAAAGCCTCCCTTACATAAACTGAGGGTACATGGCTGGTCTTCCCTTGGATCCTTTCACAAGTCAGGCCCTGGGGATACAGAGATGAATGAAACTCAGCTACTGCCTCAGATCACGGAGGACGGGGCACAAGGAACGGGACAATTACAACAGAGAGGGATGGAAAGAAACTTTGGGGCTCTGAGAGAGCTCAGCTGGATACTCAGTATTAAGTGATGGACTGGGGGTCCGTGAAGGTTTCCCAGTAGAGGGAAATCCTTAAATGAGTAAGGAAAGAAGTTAGTCAGGATAGATATCCCAAGAAGTCCAATACAATAAGGTGGGTTTATGCAGATGCAGGTAACCAGACCCAGGTTTCTCTTCTGTGCATTAGTGGAAATCAAGGTCAGCCGCAGGAGGGAGAACAGGATTAGAAAATTGTGACCCAGCATGACCCAGAGCACACTAACTCAGTTATCAAAAATCGCAATGTTCATTCAGAGGCCAGACTGAATCCTGGGTAACCCACCCAAGTTCTGGCCCTCTAGGATGCACCAGGATATATCCAGGGCATTATCTAGAACTTCTGAAACATTTCAGTGTGGCTTAGGGCAGTGAAACCTGCCTTCGCCTCCAGGGACCTGGGCTAGGAAATGCCATTGACCCCACAGCTCTGGGCTGTGAATTTGGAAGCTTTAGGTAGGATGAGGAGCGTGAGGTGTCAGTGTCTTAGGGAAAAGAGCCAATGGGGAGCCACATGGAAAACAGTCCCTCGGTGCAACAGTGCCCACAGGGTCCCTATAGCAAGTCTTTCTGGCTGGCACAGAAGGCAGCTGCGAGTGTACCAATCCCCTAAATGGCATACCATCACAGGCTGTGAGAGCCAAACTGTTCAAGACGTCATGTTACACATGGGGAAACTGAGGCTAGAATAGAAGAAGGAAGGGACTTGTCTAAGCTTGAACAGAGAATTGATGGCTCCCCCAGGCTGAGAGAAAGAGAACATGAGTATTTGTGAACAGATGTAAGTGAGGGCAGTGTGATTGGTACTGATAGATGAAACATGTCTTCCCCTGGAGCTGAGAAGGTCCAGAAACAAAGCACTTGGGCAAAGAGGGAGGCAAATGGGTCCAAATGGGTCATCGTGGTGTGGAGGGCCTGAGGTGGGTCAGGACAGCCAGGACCCAAATCAACAGCAGTGGTCTTCCTGTAAGGGTGTAATGGGTGATGCTGTATGTGTGTGTATACGGCAGACTCTGGTGGGTGGTGAATAGGGCGTTGTGGGCCTGGGCTGTGTACATGTGTGTGTGGGGGGGGGTGGCAAGGAATACAGATGAAGTCTCCTTATCACCAAGTCCTGCTCCACTAAATCCCACCATTGCCACTTGAATTTCTAGTGCTGTTTGCCAAGTTACGCCCCCTGTTTACCCACCGGATCGGTTGGAGAGTGGGGCCATCACAGCCAAGGGTCGCCCCTCCAAGCACTGTCCTGAAGTGAAACAGGGAGTGAGGTGGCCTCAGAACCTTGTCTCTTGGGCCTGAGACCTGTCAGCAGTGGCAGCAGCTATGGCCAGCTACATATCCCACGGGGTCTCACACCCTTCGCCTTACCTACATTTGGCCAGACCAGATTCATTTCGGAAATGCAGAACAGTCTTTGGCACCACCAGGAAGACTGCTCTCAGCCCAGACTTTGGAAACATCCAGCTCTTGCTGGACAGGAGGCTCTGGACTCCACACTGGAGGAAATGAAAAGGATACCGCTCACCGCTGTCCCAGATCAGAGAGTATAGGCACAATAAAGTCTTAATGAAAACATGTTCAGTCACCCGTTTTTTCAATAAACATTCATTGGGTCCCTGCTGTATGTGAAAGCCCTGTGTCAGGTACTGGTTGCTCCAGGAAGAACAAGGCACAGCTCTTGCCCCAAAGATGAGAGTCTGGGTGGGACAGTCATGCAAATTAACCCACCAGAGGTGAGAGTTCAGTGTGTGAAATGCTGTGATGGGGAAAAGTACCCAGTATGTTTGTGGGCACAGCAGAGAGGGGACAGGTGGCCAAGGGCTGTGGTGATCTGGGAGCAAGGAAAGGTTCCTTAAGGGGGTAGAAACATCAGAGACCAGAAGGACAAGTGGAAGGCCGAACAGGGAAATGGTGGTTTCTGAGGAGAGCTGTAAGTGCAAAGGCCCTGAGGCAGGGAAGAATTGAAAGTTCTTTTTTGGGACTGAAGGCAAATTTTAGATGTGCTGTAGAGAGAAGTGAGGCTGTAGGAGAGGCCCAGAGTCTAGACGTTCAGGTAGAAGGTCTGAGGGATGAGAGACAAAATCCTGGATGGAAAGTGGTTCTTACAGAATCATCTCACTTTGGATCTGGGTGATCCAGAAAGAAGTAGTCTCCATTCCTGGTCTGGAATGTGTCCTGGGCTCCTGTCCCTGTGCAGATTTCTATACTGTATAAACTGGACCTTCTAAATGCACCACCTCTAGGGAATAACAGGGAGGTGGGGGTGATGCCCACCTGAGCTGTTCCCTGGAAGCCAGCGACCAGGGACTATCCTCGGTGTCCTGGGGGAGCCAGAGAGCAGTGCATAATGAGAACTTGATATGGGTTTATCTAGAATAAAACAAGGAAGACATAAGGAAGTGCTGGGTGTTTACTAGGCGTGAAATGAGTGAAAAGAGACAGACTTGTGGGGATAGGATCTTGGAAACAGGCAACTGAGAGAGAGGAAGGGAAGGAGGGTGGGAGGAAGGGAGGGAGACAGAGAGGGAAGCAGCAATGGAGGGAAGGAGGAAGGAGGCAGGGAGAAATGCGAGTATTTGTTCCTTTGTATAAAGGATATGGCCTCTGAGCTGCATCCAGCTGGGCCTGCCTCCCTCACACCAGAAGTTTTTAGAAAAGTATCCGCTCTGATACGCCTCCCTTCCTGGAGAACAAATGCTTTTGTGCTACTTGATAGGGAGATATTTTTGCCTGGGTTGGCTTTTTGAGCTCTGGAACCCTGCTGGATCACTGGGGAGCTCCTGCAAGGCAAATGCAGGGTCCCAGATCAGCTATATTAATACTCATGGCTGCCATTTACTGAGGGCCTAGTATGTACCAGACATTCTGTCATGTGAGTTACAAATGAATTGACAGTTATCCTTTCAACAGTCCTGCCAGTTGAGTATCAGTCAAATGTTACAGAAGAGCAAACTGAGCCAGAGACTTTAAGTGATTTGCCCAAGGTGACACAGATGATTAGGGACAAAGCTGAGACTAGACCCCAGGTCAGACTAAGATGTGGGCACACCCTGCACCTGAGAAACCTTCCCAGCCTGAGTCAGGCCTCTGTCTCCTGCCCCCAGCCTCCAGAGATTCCTGCTGCCTTCATTATTACTGACTGCTACATAACAAATTACCCCAAAACATGGCAGCTTAAAATGATACACACTTATTATCTCAGGGGTTTGTGGATCCGGGACCCAGGCATGACTTCACTGAATCCTCTACTTCCCATCCCTCACAAGGCTACAATCAAGGTGTCAGCCCAGAGACTGTGGTCTCATCTGAAGGCTCGACTTGGGGAGGATCCACTTCTAAGCTCGCTCACATGGCTGTTGGCAGGATCCTGTTCCTCATGGGTTATTGGACTGAGGGCCTCAATTCCTCTCTGGCTGTTGGTCAGAAACTGCCGTTGGCTCCTTGCCACGTGGCCCTCTCCATCAGAGCAAGAACATAAGAAGAGCCAGAGAGACAGAATGAATGCCAGCAAGATGGAAGTCACAGTCTTGGTATAGCCTAACCTCAGAAATGACATGCCATCACTTTTGCCAAATTCTGTTGGTTAGAAGCAAGTTATTAGGTCTAGCCCACGCTCAAGGGGAAGGGATTATACAGGGGCATGAGTGCCAGGATTCAGGGATCTGTAGAAGCCATTTTATAAGTCTGCCTAGCACACTTTCTCTCTGTACCCACCTCAGTATAGTGAGCCCCTACAGGTATCAGCCCCGCCTTGATGGGACTAATGGTTGATGGGTCACCTTGGACAGGGCTGCGTGGTCTGGTGATCCCAGCCAGCTTCCAGTAGGCCCACTGAATGGGTCTCACCAGGACTCGGGTCTGCCTGGTCCTGCCTTCTTCCCCATCCCCACCAGCCATGCCTGGTCATTGAGCCCATGGGATGTGACAGCAGTTGGCAAGGGACTAGCCCCTGTGTGAATGGAATACTCCTCTCATTTGAGCGGGGTTAGGACCCAGGATGGTGCTCCTGGCCTCTCTCAGTAAAACAGAAGAAGAGCTCAGCTCCCCCACTGAGACAGGGCCACCTCAAGGGAACAAGTTTATAGATGGGAGAGGGCTGGGTCCTGGGTTATCTGTAAAAGCTGCTGAGGTGTTCTTGCTTTTGCCCTCTGGGTTGGGATTCAGGGTTGTAGAATCCCCCATGTTTTCCAGGAGGCATCAGAGGACCATTTCTAAGGCAATGTGGGGTCACCCATGCAGGAGGGGAAACTGCCCTGAAGCTGCATGGAGACCTAGCATTATTCAGACACCAGGGAGGGGGGCCTACTTTAGGATGGAGATGAGTGAGTATGAATTGGGGATGCTTTATATGTGTCCATGATATTTAATTCAAAAGTAGAGAGGGATCTGAAGCACTTATGGCAAAGTGTTATTAAATAGGGGTGGTGGCTGCTGTATTATTCTCTCTGTTTTTCTGCAGGTTTGAAACATTATAGTAGAAAATACTCTAAAAATGGAAAACAGAAGAGGAGGGACTCTCAGAGCCCCTGCACTCCACATTTCTTCGGTGCAGCTCAGAGCCAGATGCAGCAAGGCGAGGGGGCTGGTGGGCTCAGGAGTTTCCGAGGAAGCAGACGGTTCCGTTAGCCATGGGGGTATGGACTGCAGGGGGCTGGCCTCTCCTAGCAGAGCCTTAGCTAGGAGCAGAACAGTCCCAGAAAAGCCTAGGCTTTTCCCAGTTCTGGGAAGCACTCACCAGACCCAGCTCTTCCCCTGCTGCTATTTTACTGCAATACATACCAAGAGCAGCTTACCAAGGGACATGGTGTCATAATATGAGATAAACGACCCCAGGTAATGGATGAGGTCACGTGCTGGAGGGACTCTTTCCAAGGGTGGGGTGGGTGTCATCGTGGTCAGATTATAACTTAGTGGCTCTGATGCCTCTAAAAGCCTTGGGTTCTGTGACATCTTCTCTCCTTCTGACCCAAACTTCCTGTCCCTCCACTCGCTACCATTGTCTCTCGCCCGAATGGCTATCACTCAGTCACTGCCCCAACAGGCACCCTTTTTGAAATGTTTGAAGCCAGTAGAACGATTACTCTCCATCAACCACTGTCCTATCCCAACAGTGACTGAGAAACAAGCAGTACTGCTCCAAGGAACAGGAATGCTGACTCATATGGCTAAGTAATGTGGTAACTCCCTCTCCCCAACACCCCCTTCCCCCAATGCCCCTACCAATAGAGGCAAACCATAAACCCCAGGAGGTTGATGTTGGTGTGGAAAGGGACAATAAATATCACGAAACCAAAAGAATCAAGCGTGCCACATTTATTTTTAAGCCCAGTGACAGAGAAAATGGGGACATAGGGTCATGTGGCAGCAGAGGGGGCTTGACCACTGTTCATGCGCCTGTGTCTGTGGGTCCCGTGGTATCAGTTTTTGAGTGTCTGGTATCGTTCCCTACAAAGGCAAAGCAGAGTGACAACTGGACCTTGGGAACCTGGGGGAAGTCAGGCATGGCCTGGAGGCTCTCTGGGTCCAGCAAGAAGGGGAGGTGCATTGGCTTGGTTGTGAGCAGTGAGAGAGGGCAGAGGCTTGCTCTGAACTCTCACCCGAAGGACTTGGTGAAACATGCCAGGACTCTCTGGAACCGGCTCCTTCAAGACCCTTGGGGACCCGCAGGCTCCCTGGGCAAAGCTGTGCCATTGGAATGGTTCTCCGTGGTGTTGACAAAATACATGAAGGGCACTGTGTCTTCAGATGAGCCAGTCCTGTTCTGGAAAATAGAGAAAAATCATCCTGGCCAGGACTGACATTCATTCCTTCTTTTATCAAGTGTTTGTTGAGGGCCTACTATGTGCGTACCAGGCTCAGTTCTAGGCACTGGGGATACAACAGTGAACTCCAGAGACCCAGATCCCAGCCCTCCTGGAGCTGATGATCCATGACACTGGAAGGAAATCAGACTCACCAGGTCAATACTCAGCATAGCAGCATAGCAAGGATGCCAGTGAAGTTCATGTTTTCTGTGAGGTGTGATGGGCATGTCACGTCTGCAAGGACTTATTGTCAGAGGCCGGCAGAGCTCTTCATTCTGCTGGGTGTAACGAGGCTGAGGGCCTGTCCCCTCCTTGAAACTCCATCTCCACCTCCCTGGCCCAGATTTCCACCATCCCATCCTGTAGATGAGTACACTGTGTTTAAGCAATTGATACATTCTCTGACACTCCTTCAAGTACCGAGATGCCTCATTGACTAACATCATTGTTTCCCTTCCCTGCCTCCCACTCTCCCTTAAACTCACTCTAATCAGGTTTCCAGCCCCACAGGTTTCCACTCCACTTTAACACAGATGGTTAAATGACAAATTGAAAGTGATGGCTCTCAATTTTTACATTACTCTATTTATGAATATATAAGCCTAAAGACTTAAGGAAAGACGGATGTGTGCATTGTTTAAGCTCTAATGAAACTGAAACCCAGGTAACTGTCGAGTGTACTTTCTCCTCACCAGCCCCCTCCTCATATCCAGAAACTCAGTTCGTAGACAGGAAGGCTCTGCCAAATCCTTGAAACCGCCCCTGAATTTGCAATGAGCAGAGCCCCAGCTTTGCTGGGGATGCATAATCAAACTCCAGGTTTCTCTTCTGTGCGTTAGCAGAAGCCAAGGTAGGGCAATCGAGGGAAACGCAGATCTAGAAACTTGTGTCTCACAGAGACCCCGAGACCTTTGGCTGTAATTCTTGAGAGTCAGGCTGCTCACTCAAGGCTCAGGCTCAGCCCTGGGGATGCCTCCCAAGGTCCTGACCTTGAGGATACCCACGAGTGTGTCCAGGGCTTGAAATAGCTTTTCTAGAACACTGTGATGGGCCTTAAGGCCATGACATCTGAGCTCCCAGGGCCCTGGTCTAGGAAGCATCAGTTGTCCCAGACTGCTTCTAGTTTTGGTCTGTGGCAGGAGGAAGGAGGAGCATTTGGAGATGCACAGTAGAGTAAATATATTCAAGTTGATTAATCCCTGCTAAATGGCTCTCCAAAGAATCTGCACCAATTCACACTCACAACATCGGTGTATGATACCCACTTGCTATCATGAATTTTTTAAATGTTTGTTAATATGCAGTTTGAAAAATGTAACCTTGTTGTTATTTTATTTCCATTATTGCTTGTGGCGTTGAGCTCCTGTTCCTTTTGTATTGGCCATTTGTACTTCTGTAAACGGCCTGTTAAAATTCTTTGCTACCTTTTCGATTGTTGTTTGTTTGTGGGTGTGTGTCTGCTGAGTTGTTTCATCAGAGTTCTCTGCACGTTGTAAGTATGATTCTTTAGTCTTTTATGATTGAAGAACGTGTTTGCTCCCAGCCTCTCACTTCTCTTTTCATTTTATCTCCTGTGTCTCCTCATATGGCGGCTTTTCATTTGGGGTGTACATACTGGCTGCTTTATTTAGTCCTCACCACAACCATGTGAGGTGGGTAATGCTTACCCCAATGTTCAAACACGGAAAAACTTCTCAAGACTTTGAGAAGGTGCAGTGATTTGCCCCCAGATGCAGATCCTGAGATCCTAACCTATGTGTGTGCAAGAATCAAAAACTGTGTAACGTGTTGGGCCCATGGTAGGCTGTCAGCCAACACGAAGGCCCCTTCACACCTGCCTCCTCCCAGGCATAGAGGGAAGAAATTACACAGTGAAACCAGCCCCCTTTTACCCACAGAGGAACATGCCTACTTTAAACCCTCACGACAAGGTATTGCAGAAGAACGGGACACGTTAATGGGCCTGATGGACAGAAGAACACTGTAATGAGGGTCGGAAGATCTAGGGGCCAGGACCAGACCCATCACTGACTGTGACTTTGGCTAAGTAACTGTCTCTCCGCTGGCCACTTCTCTAAAACCAAAATAACAGTTCCGACCCTCACTTCACGAGTTGGGGTGAGGGGAATTCTTTGACCCCAGCTGGGTTAGAGGGGAAGGAGAAGTGATATACCTCCAGCAATCGTTTTGGCAGCCCGTAGTCCTCCTCGTTGCAAGCTCTCGGCTATTGCCAGTGTCTTCATGACTTTTATGCAAATGGTTGCTGGCACAGATCCGGAGGACAAATGAGATCCAAAGCCTACCCCAAAGGGCCTGACCTCAAGGAAACTGCTGTGTGTCGGCTCTGGGCCCGGTTCAACGCCTGCTTCTCTGTGGAAGGGGCATCCCACCTGATCCTCACAGCCCTTCTGTGAGGCAGAAGCTATTATTCCTGTAAGTCCCTGGACTCATCCCCCCAAAAGGGTAACAACATCCGTCTTTCTCAACCCCTCAGGAATGCAGTGGAGATTAACGAGGTAAATACGACAGCACTGGAAGATATTAGAAAGCATGGAGTGTGAAACAAGCCCAACTGATTACTCCTTCAGTCAACTGCAGAAAAAAACAGAGCTGCTTCTAGCCCATATGAGATAAATGGTAACTGTTATTACTATTCATTATTAAATGCCCCCTGGTGATAATATGCCTGGTAGAGTTACAAACGCCACCCAAGAAATCATGGCTCCTGCCCTCTAGGGAAATATGGCAAGGCAACGTTACTGGGGGCCAGGTTTTGCCTGGCACTCCTCTACATGTTTTATCCCATTTAGTTCTCACAGCAAGTAGAAAACATAAGGATTATGATTTCTAAGTCTAGCTCCTGCCTCTGGGAGGAGACGGTTCACATTCCCCTCACCACTCCCAGGGCACATCGATGAGTAAGTAACCCAAGGCCTAAGCTTCCCAAGCCATGCTCCATGGTGTGTGCCACGAATGGTTTACGGGTGTCCCTGAAATATAGGTCTTGTCAGCTCTCCAGTGGCCAATCAGGGCCTGAGACAGCCTCCTCTGTTCACATGTTTCATGCAAATATTACTCCAAATGGTTAAGAACCACCAATTTCGAACCCCACCTTCACACCATACGCCAAAACATAACACGCTTATCATGTATGTAAAAACATAAATAAAGAAAACGGAATTTGTATCCACTCCCTGAGTAGGGTAGACTTTTGTTGATTTCCTTTGTCATTTGGAGCATATTTGAGGTAGCTTCTCACCAGCCCATCGGCTCTACGAATTTTAGCAGAGTCCAAGTCCAGACCTGATGTCTTCAGCCTCCCACTGAATCCTGCTTCTCCACCTCTGATCCCTATCTTGGTGAATGGTAACCCCAGGTCACAGGTCACCCAAGCTGGAAACCTGGGTGTCATCCTTGGCCCCTCTTTGCCCCTCCCCCCACACCCACCTCCAACCTAAGACAGCATCGTCCTATCTATCCTATGTAAAACATCTCTCAAGCCATGCCACTTTCCCCCATCCCCTCTTCCACTACTTTTGAGCACACATTTTAAAACCCACAAGTGAGTGGGTGTTCTGTGCGTGCAATTTCTCCGTCTGCCTGTCTTTTGTCTGTGATTGAAACCAGGAGTGTCTGAAGATGGCCAGTGATGAACAAAATTGACCAGCAGGGTCATGGATACAGGCAAAGCCCACGTTGGCCCCCACTGGTGAGATCTCAGTACATTTCCTCACACTGGAGTCACAGAAAAACCGAGTCCTTCTTTATAATTGGTATGGAGAGGATGGGTCAGCCTTTTTCTGGGAAGGCTGAAAGATTGAGCCGCCCGCCCTGGGAAGCTGAGGACCCCATGCTGGGGGTCTCAGTGAGACGCAGCTTTCCCTATACAGTCAGACCACAGAAGATTAATGTGATTTGATGGGGACCCCAATGAGGTCCGCTCACTCGTTATTCTGTGCCTGAAATGCCCACCATTAGACTCCATCTTTTGCGTGAGACCAGTGGGTTTCAGACCGTGCTCAGGAGCACCCCGGAGGTCTGTAGAGTTGCCTCAGGGGACCACAGGGAGCAATGGGTGAAGATGTAGTTCTTTTTCCCATTGGGTTACCACCATCATTTTATTAGTAGAAATAATTCCCCAGTGGGGTGTGGTATGGGATGAGATTGGACAGTGAGGGGTGGCAACTGTTTCCAGGCAACACTGTCACCTAGGAACCCTGACCCCCTTAATATTTTAGCTTTGTTGGTTGTGGGACTGCAAGTACAGAATCCCCGTCTGTAAGAGGACGAGCTGTGACATACAGTAGATCAGGACCCCACAGCTCCTAGTTGGAGACAGTGGCGCTTAGGCCGTATGGCTATAACGGAAGGGCCCTTGCCTCAGATTGACCGGCGACCGGATCCTCGCTCTGTCACTTGCTGGTGATGTGAGCTCAGAATGGAGCTCACACCACTCACTTTGTTTTGGATGATTGAAGAATAAAACAAACACGTGTGAAGCCCCTGTAGCACAGCAAGCTGTGGAATGTTTGGCAGAGCTGAGGACAAATGTTGCCACCTTCCTAATGTTGCCAAGGATTCACTGGGATGTAGCACCAGAGAGAATGAGGGTGGACGGGGCAAACGAAACATGCTTAAGCTCTTGCTCACTCGCACACTGCAATGGTCATCTGTTCACCATAAGAGCCGGGAGATCCTGCTGACCCCCCATGCTCTCCTCAGGAATCATCCACTTTCCTCACTTCCTGAGTCATCCCCTTGGGTGCAGGGATTGTGACATGATGCAGTTGGGGGGGGTAGGGGTGTAAGCAAAGGAGGAGAGCTCAGAACTTGCGCTCAGTCATATTTCAGAAGCAAAGATGGAAAACTGATGACCCATGCCTTTCCCTACTGTTGACCTGTCTGTCCACTTCCTCCACATAATTGACCTGTGTGCTCTGGCTGTTCAAGGGGTAATGGGACCCCTCTTGAGATGCACAAGTTCACTCGTTCCTAGTCATGGCTGACAGTAAAGGGAGGCACATTTGATGCTTTTTGGCTGATTCTGAGTTCTCCACAGCCAGAGAAGGATCAGAAGGCTTAAGGACGCGCACAGCTAGTAGAACATGACTTGCTGAAAACCCAGGCAATCACTTCTGAAAGAGCTGAGCACAAAGAGGGGGAAGGACTTGCCCAAGATCAGCCAGAGAGATCATGGTTGCCCCAGGCAGGGAGAACAGGGATGTTAATGGGGAGGCATAGGGGGAATACTCTGTGAGTCTGGGGCTGGCAGAGGAAAGTATCTTCTGCTGTGAGGCTGCAGAATCCAAAGGCCTGTACAAAGTTGGGGGCGGTGAGGCCACGTGGTGCATCAAAGCCAAGACAGCCCAAGCTGGGTGATGGCAGCCTGCAGTCAAATCAACAACAGAGGTGTTCCTTTCAGGAGATGGTATGTAATGTTGTGTCTGAGTGTCACTCAGTGTCTGGCGGGTAGTGGGCAGATGGCTCCAGGCCTAGGGTACTTTTGAAAATGTTAGGATCAGATTTGAGAACCCTGGATAGGGTGGGGTTGTGCCGAGGGTGAGGCACAGAGATGAGGGCTCCTCATTGCCAAGTCCTGCTACATTAAATCCCATCTCTGCTGTTTGGGTTTCAAGTGAGGCTGCTGGGTTGTGCCCCATTTTTATCCACCAGATTTTACCATATCATTTCTTGTTTCAACAAATGTTCACATCATAAACACACACACACACACATACACATGCATGGACAGACTCTACCTGACACCCCCAATCATGTCCGGTGGCCTATGTGACAGCAGCTGTGAAGGAGTGAATGCCCAACGGGCTCCCCAGCCCCTGGGAATTGGAGCTCCTCTCTTCTCTTGGACAGGCATGAAACCCAGAGTGTGAGATCCCAGCCCCTCTTGAAGAAGCAGCGACATGGAGCTGAGCATCCCTCCCCACTGAGTTGGGGCCCAGCTTAGGAGAACAGAGGCATCGTGGGGAGAGGGGTGGTTCCTAGGCCCTCGGGAATAGCTGCTGAGGCATCAGATCTAAAGCAAACCAGTCACACTAATATTAACAGCTTCCTCTGCTCTGTACCTATGGGTCCTACCTTGGCTGCCCTCCAAAGATGTGGGAAAAGGGCTATGGGGCTCCCAAATGTTATTTCCTACCTGAACCCTACCCCACCTGGGCTTCAAGAGTGCTTAAAGACACTGGCCGTCCGGACAACTCGAGGGCAATTAATTCACACAGCAGGCCCCGTCCAAGTACTTTTTCCTCTCCTGGCCTTGTATAGGGGACTATGTGAGTTAGGGGAAAAGAACATTTTGGTGTTCTTGCATGCTAGTTAGCCTCACTGATGTTAAAGAGCACATCCTATCTTTGTCCATTGGCCTTGTGATTCTTGGTGTTGCAATATCTTAGCAGGGCCTCCACGTGCTGTTGGGTTAAAGGGACAAATACGCTCCAACCCTCCGGATAGACTTCTCCCGCTGATATTATGTTGCAGTACATATCAAGGTCACCTTAGGAGGGGAGGAAAAAAAGCCCTCATCATACGAAAATGAACAGTTGCCTGTTGGAGGGGCTCTGTCTTGATGTGGAGTGGGGGTGCTTGGGAGCTGACTATACGTATATGGGTCTAAGAGCTTTTCTTAGGATCCAGAGAGTCTTTATCCACGTGTCTCTCCTCCCTTCCCCTCCATGTAAACATTGCCCAGTTGTCCTCAGATATGAAGACTGTGTGTGCTGCTGGGGGAAGAGAGACATTATTCTTTTCTCATTCCCGCAGTCATTTCCCCCATCGGGGTCAGAGCTGTCCACTGTGGAAAATTCACTCTTCGTTGGCTGAAGTCTATTGCAACCACTGGCACTGCCCCAAGAAGGCGGGTGTACAGCCTTATAGGGCTAAGTAAGATGCTAGCTCCCTTCCTCCACCACGCCACCACCACCACAACTGACAACCCCCAGTTCACCTGAGGCTGGTATAAGTGTTGAAAGTTACATTGTTGAAAAGCAGAAGCAAAAACAGTCAAGCGTGCCAGCATTTATTTCAGGCCCAGCGACCGAGAAACGGGAAAGCAGGGGCATGTGGCAGCGGAGGGGGCTTGATCGTCGTTCATGGGTCTGTGTCTGTGGGTCCCGTGGTCTCAGTATCCAAGTGTCTGGTATCCTCCCCTACAAAGGCAAAGCAGAGTGACAACTGGACCCTTGGGAACGCTGGGGGAAGTCAGGCATGGCCTGGGGGCTCTCTGGGTCCGGCAAGAAGGGGAGGCGCATTGGCTTGGCTGTGAGCAGTGAGAGAGGCAGAGGCTGGTTCCAAGCACTCACCTGAAGGACTTGGTGAAACATGCCAAGGCTCTCTGGAACCAGCTTCTCCAAGACCCTTGGGGACCAGCAGGCTCCCTGTGCAAGGCTGTGCCATTGGATGGGTTCTCCATGGTGTCAGACGAAACAACAAATTCCTCAGTGTCTTTAATCTGGCCTTTTACATTCTGCAAAAAAAAAAAAAAAATGGATAGCCTCATCCTAATGGTCCCTGCCTTCCTTGACATTCATTACCTCATTCAACAAGTATTATGTGCATCCCCGGCCCTCTTCCAGGTGCTAGGGATACAGCAGTGACCTCTACAGACCAAACCCCAGCCCCCTGGGGCTGACATTCCATGACAAGGGAGGGAAATTAGACTCACCAGGTCAGGAGGTGGAAGGAAGGGAGTGAAGATCATGCTTCCAGGAGAGTGTGATGTGCGGGTAGTGACCAACAGGACTTCCTTGAAGAAACCAGCTAAGCTCCTCACTCTCCTGGGTACAAAGAGGCTGAGGGCCTGGCCCCTCCATACCCCTCTGCAACCAGCCCCTCTGGCCCCGCCCTGTCTTTCCTCCCTCCTACAGCCCAGTGCATTGTGCTCAAGTAGTGGATACATTTCTGGTATGTGATATCCCCTCCATTCCTGTGTCTCTTACTCTCACCCCTCCAGTCTCTCTCTCTCTCTCTCTCTCTCTCTCTCTCTTTTTATTCTTTCTTTATTTTCTTTTCTGTCCTCTGAACTTTCCAGCAGGCTCACGCCAGGTTTCTGCTTGCTGAACAAAAAAAGCAGAGGTGTTCAGGCAGATGGTGAGTTGTCATTTGGTGGGGATCCCATAGACAGGAGTGTTCATGTGGGCCCTCCCCACATTTAGATTCATAGGATTATGTACATCAAAGCCCTGGGGAGGTGTATGGGTCCAAATGGATTATTAAAGCAAGGAGAGTGAGCTGGGTGATGGCACATCCACAGCAGAGGTTTTCCTCTCAGAGGGTTATGCGAGATGCCGTGTCTGTGAGACAGTCAGCATCCGACGGGTAGTGGACAGGTGGTTTGGGGCCTGGAGGGCTTGGAAAATGTGAGGGGCAGAGGGGAAGGGCCTGGGCTGGGCTAAGTTGAAAGCAGAACAACAAGAGGCGAGAGCTCCTTGTTGCCTGGTCCTGCTCTGTGAAATTCCATCTTCGACACTTGGTTTCAAGCAAAGCTACCTAGGTATGCCCCCTACTTACCACCCAGAACTATATGAGGGTCTGTGCCACTGACTTCAAGGCAGTGCCCTGCAAACAGTACCCAGAAGGGAAAGAGGAAGTGGGTGGCCTCAGAGTCTTTTATTTGGGTTTTGAAATAATAGTGTTGCTTAGGAAAGCATCTCTTATATAACTGTGAGGGTATGCGGCTGATCTTTTCTGAGAGGCTATCATGGGCCGTGGCCTGGGGTTATAGAAATGAATGAGACTCAGTGGCTGCTTCAAGCCATTCTGTGGGAGGGAAGCCAAGAAAAGGATAAATACCCCAATAGAGCGAGGTGGAAGGAAATTTACGTGAGTATGGGAGGACTGAGGAGGGGCAGACACCCGGCCTCCGGAGTTGGAATAGAATCTTGGAGATTTCCCAGAGGAGGCATGCCTGAAATGAGTAAGAAGTTGGCCAGGAAATCGAGAAAGGGGAAGTGAGTTTTTGCAACTGAAAATAGGTAGATCCAGGTTTCTGTTCTAGGGGTTAAGTAGAAGTCAATGTCAGTCACGAGATTCCAGTACAGGAGTAGAAAACGGTGCCACACAGAGATACCAAACCCTGGTTTTTGAGAAGCCAAAGTTTTTGTTTGTTGGTTCTTTTTTTTTTTTTAACTTTGGTAACAGTCCATCAATTATTTTTTCTTTATGACTCATACTTTTTGAATGAATGTCCTAAGATGTCTTTGCCTAACCTCATGACGCAAACGTTTGCTCCTATGTTTTCTTGTTGGTTTTCAATCTTACAATTTACACTTAGATCTATGATTTATTTTAAGTTAATTTTTGCATATAGTGTGAGGTACTGGAGTTTGTTTGTGGTTTCTTTTTCCATATGGAGATCCACTTTTCCAGCACCATTAGTCAATTATTAGTTAATTTAACTATCTTAGCACCTTTGTCACAAATCAACTTACCATATATGTGTAGATCTATTTCTGGGCTTTCTATCTTATCCATTGATCCCTATGTCTACTTTTATGGTAATACCACACTCTCATGATTATCATACCTTTATACTAAGTCAGGAAATTTGGTAGTGTAAGCCCTCTATCTTTGTTCTTTTCCAAATGGCTTTGGCTATTCTATGTCCTTTGCATTTCTGTGTAAGTTTCAGAAATAGCCTATAATTTTAATTATGATTATGGTGAATCTATAAATGAATTACTAGAGAATTGACATCTTGAAACTTTTTGAGTCTTCTGACCCACGAACATAGTATACCTCCATTTATTTAGGGCTTCTTTCGTTTCTCTCAGCAATATTTTATACTTATCTGCATACAAGTCTTGCACGTATTACGTTAAAATTCTCAATAGGTATTTCATTTATTTTACTGCTATTGTAAGTGACATTAAAAAAAAATTCCATCTCCAATTAGTTGTTCCTAGTATATTGAAATAGAAAGGCCTTTTCTATATTGACTTTCTGTCCTGCGACCTTGTTAAATAAGGTGATCTGGGAGGTGATTTTTTGTTTTTTTCTAGATTATTAAGTATTTTCCAGGTAGACTATCATGTCTTTTGAAAATAAAGACAGTCTTTGACTTCTTCCTTTTCTATCTGTATGCCTTTTATTTCATTTTCTTGTCGTATCTCATCAACTAGGACCACAAATATAATGTTAACTAGACATGGTGAGAGTGGACAGTCTGCCATATTCCTAATCTCATGGGAGAAGCATTCAGTTTTTCACCATTAGGTGTGACATCAGCAGCAGGGTTTTGGTAGAAGCACTTTGTAAGGTTGAGGATGTTTTCCTTGTGTTCTTAAGTTATCAGATGTTTTTATCATGAATGGATGTTTTATATTATCAAATGACTTTTCTGTCATATATTGTGATAATCACTGTTTTTCTTTCATTCCCTTAATATAGCAACATACGTTGTTGCATTTTCTTTAATGTTAAAATGACTTTGCTTTGCTAGGATAAACTCTGCTAGGTCATGGATTATACTTTTCATATACCATTGGATTCAAATTTCTAAAATTTTATTAGGGAGTTTTACATCTATGTTCATCAGGGGTATTTGTCTCTAGTGGTTTTTTCCCCCTTGTATTCTGTTTTTCTATCTCTTGTGTAAAAGTAATGTTGCCCTCATAAAATGAATTGGCAAGAGTTCCTCCTGTATTTTCTGGAAATGTTTCTGTAGGACTGCTACTATTTTTTTTTTTAAATGTGTGATACTGTTGTAGTGGGGGAAAACTTTTCCCTTCATCCCTTCTAGGTTCTTTGACTGACCTAATAATTAAATTTCCACAAGACAGGTTAACAGGAGAAAAACAAATTTAATTTCATACGTATGGGAACCCCGAAAATAGGATGCTTCCCGACAGTCAGGCAATGGAGGTTTATATGCCATTCTGAGCTAAGGAGAAGGGGGTAGGAGTCTGGGACTTCAAAGGAGAGGAAGACAATTCACAGGAAGATGGGAGGAGCAAATAGTATGGTAAGCAAATGTTTGCCATGCCATGCAGTTAAGTCTTTCTGATGCAAAAAAAGTAATCTTTGGTAATAGCTCTCTTCCTGGTACAGGCTCCCTATCTAAATACTTTTAGGCAGTTAAGGAGGAGGTAAAAAGCTCTTCTTGAGTCTGTTGGGCCTTGATTGTCTTCAGCTCAAAATAACCCACATGCTAAAGTGGCACATTCTGGGGTGGCCTGCCCTGAACCCCATCGGTTTGCCCCTCTGAAACTTCCCTGGAAGTTTCACATATTAGAAGCTGAGCTGGTAGATTGCGCCATTATTTCATTGAATTAATCTCTTAGTCTTGAAAATAGGTCAGTTCTGTTAAACAGTTGTGTCTCATTTTAGGAGAGGGGGATGCAGCTGGGCTCCCAGTGTTAGGCCTATATTGTGTGAGAAATCAGGTATTTAATGAGGCATTCCTGTGGAAATAAGAGAAAAACAATGATTAACCCTTGGAGCAAATTATAAACCCAGTGTCCGAGTCCTGAGAGCTGCCAGTCGAGGAGATTTCTAGATCAGGTTCGAAGCATCTTCAGATGGAGTGAGAGCAGGCAGTGGCAATCTGACATATTTTCCTGGTTTGCAGTTTGAAGGTCTCTGATGATGTCATTGAGTAAACTTTCTGCGTGGCCCATACAGCAACAGGCACAAAGAAGACTGTCTAAACATGAGCTATTGTGACGATTTCTCTGAAGATTATATCACGTCATCAAGCTTCAGTTTGCAGGGCTTCAGGAAAAAGGACAGTTTTAGTTCTCAATGATTCCAAGTCAAAAGTATGGGAGAAAATTGGAAACATTAGTTTGGAGATTTGTAGTCAGATATTTGAGGAAACTAGAATTCAGGACCCAGTCCAGCTTACAGGTAAATAACAAAACCTCAAAGACAATTAACAGAACTAGAATCTGATATCCACGTATGTATTACAGTTTCTACTGAAAGATAATTTTTCTCTCTGCAATCACCCCCATGTCTACCAAAGATAACTGCAGTGAAACTAATTTGTTTGCAAAATAAGTCTAGTCTTATTAAATTTGGCCTGGTTATTTACATAAGTGCAGCAAGAATAGCGATCTACCGTGTAGACTCCTTTAAGTCTGCTTTGCTGGAACTTTTCATATGGAATCTCAGATTAAACTTTTAAAAGCCTCTTGAGTCTAAGAAGCCAAGCCAAGGACTTGACATCAGACTTCACCTGAAATACCTATAGACTTAGGTGAATTCCTCTTTTTTCGGGGTCCCCCAAGTAGCCTGGGGTTCCTGGGCCTGCCAGGAAGTGACCTTCTTTACTTACCTGGTAAGGCTGCTGGAAAACCTGTAAGCAAGGTACCAGGCTGATTTTCCAAGGGGGTTTATTGACTCCATAAAGTCAACCTTAGTTTGTTAAAGTGGTCTGGTCATATCTGAGTCTATGTATGTCTCTCTCAAAGAAGACGTTCCAGTCAAAGCCTTGGTAACATAACCAACGTTTCCAATTGTGTCTTATTACAAGGAAAACAGATTCTTATTGAACTTATGCAAATAACTATACTGCCACGAAAATAAGAACACTCACTAAGAGTTTCTGAGTTCTGGAGAGATCAGGTAGGGAGAAAAAGTCATCGTTTCATCTTTGTTCACAAAGATATACTTTACCAAATTGTTGTAAGTCATAGGTAGCTTAAGAAAAGGTTTCTTTAAATCTGAAAAAAAAAGCCAAAGCATTAAAGAACCAACAATGTTCCCAGAAAAGTCATAAAAATTATAATCATCATTAGTTCATTCAGTCCCATGTGATTAGTTCTTGTTGATCTTGATATTTTGTCAACAGTTTTATGAACCCAGTTTTTCCATTAGTGTTCTGTAAATTCTCATCCAGTTCAATGGTATGATATTAAAGTTATCAGAAACCTGTAATCAGAGTTCTTTCCGTTAAGTCTCACTGAAGATGAAGCACTGTTGCAAAAGCATCAGAGTAAAGCAATAACTGTAAATGACAAAAGACTTAAAATGGTGATGGTTAAGGATCTGATGAGAGTTCATTAAAATACAGTTGACAAGGAAATCGGGTTATTTCTGTGACATACAACATTTTAAGATAACAACTAGAATTATGACTGATAACACTATACCAAGATGTATCAGATTTCTAGGAATTTCATACAATTTCTGGAACGCTTACATTAATAACATATATCCACACAAATGTAATCTAAGAAAGTTTAGCATCACTTATTGGACAGTGCTTCCCATGTAATTTAACGTACCAAATAAGCGTAATTAGTGTAACATGTCTCTTTTCATAAGGAGAGAGAACAAGTCTTTTGAGATGTTTCAGGGGCCCTCTGGAAAAATCCCAAAGTTAGTTTGAGGTAAAAAAGACTCCATTTAGAATTTGATTTGAGGAAGTTTGTCAAAAATATCAAAAGATTTGGACATTTGACTAAACGGGATCACAGATTATTATGAAGCGATACTTAATTATCTCTTTAACCAAGGTGACAATGAAAGATTTCAAGGAGAATTACAGAAGGTTACATAGTTGTGAGCAAAACTTAGCTCTTTTCACATTAAGAAGACTCAGTTTTCCTAAGTAATCAAAGACCTGACAATAAAGATAATGCGGAGCACAGGAAATTATTTTGGTGAAACACAGAATTTTACTTTCTAGGCAGATTACATAAAAGGTAAAGAACCTTTCACAATCTCTTATCAGGAGCAGACCAACAGTCCAAGAAAACTTTGTCCTTTTGTCAGATGAAAGAAAATTAAGTTTTAGTTTTACATAAATACACTACTGATTTTAAACCTTAATTTTGTAGCTCTTTTAACAGTCATTCAATTTTAGCCAATGTTACCACACAAGGTAAGATGCTCTCTCTCTCACCCTTTCCAACTTTCTATTTGATTTGTCCTTTATTTTCCTCTTTCCCATTTTGAAATAACAAGCTTTTACTTTGGGACAAATTTACTTTCCTTTCCCTTAGAAGAGATGCGTCCTCATAGCTCGTATCTTTTCATACCCCAAAACACATCCTACCTTCCTTGCATACAGAGTTATTTCCCTGATTATTTTTGGTAGTTTTGATTACATATATTAACTAACATTCTTAGACCTTAGAAACCTTAATTTCTGGTGAAAACTAAGAAGTAAACAATCATGAACTGTCTGTTACACTAGTATTCTTTAGATTGGCACATTTGTGAATACATTTCATAATTTCTGGAAGCACATGCTTCTTCATAGTACAATCTTTTAACATGGCACAAGACATGTTTACGAAGAGACCCAAATTTATCTTTAGTTTCTCTGCAAAAGAAAGCCAAAAGCAGATAAACCCATAATCAGTAATTAATGTTTCACTATTTTATATTATTTGGAAATGATCTAGATATTCAATAAATTTCCTTTATTTAACTTAACTTGGCAAAACTCTAAAGCTTCAAGTTACGGAAAAGACTTTGGAAGCTATTTTTAAGTATACGTACTGTAAAACATAATTATTGCACCTAAAATCTCATCCCACTTACGTCTATCTAACTCACTTGTTTTTAATAATTATGTTTAGACTACCCATGAAAATTTTATGAGACATTAGACAAAGTCAACCATCATCCAAATTTATTTTTCTTACTGACGAATTTTGCAACAGAGATAACGTGAACTTATTTGACTAATAAACGCAGGTAGAATAGAAGTTGTCTGTCTGCATCAATTTTTTTTATTGAGGTCATAATAATTTATAACATCGTAAAATTTCAGTTGTACGTTATTTGTCTGTCATGATATATGTGTGCCCCTTTACCCCTTATGCACACCCCCAACCCCCTTCTCCTCTGGTAACCACTAATCTGTTCTCCTTGTCCTTGTGTTTATCTTCCACGTATGAGTGAAATCATATGGTGTTTGTCTTTCTCTGTCTGGCTTATCTCGCTTAACATAATACCCTCAAGTTCCATCTATGCAAATGGGATGATTTTGTCTTTTTTTTTATGGCTGATTAGTATTCCATTGTATATATATATACCACATCTTCTTTAACCATTCATCAGTGGATGGGCACCTGGGTTGCTTCCACGTCTTCACTATTGTGAATAATGCTGCAATGAACATAGGGGTGTGTAAGTCTCTTTGAATTTCTGATTTCAAGTTCTTTGGATAAATACCCAGCAGTGGAATAGCTGGGTCGTATGGCATTTCTATTTTTAATTTTTTGAGAAATCTCCATACTGTTTTCCATAGTGGCTGCACAAGTTCGCATTCCCACAAGCAGTGTATGAGGGTTCCCTTTTCTCCACATTCTCTCCAACATTTGTTATTTTTTGTCGTGGTGATTATAGGCATTCTAATAGGTGTAAGGTAATATCTCAATGTGGTTTTGATTTGCATTTGCCTGATTATTAGTGCTGTTGAACATCTTTTCATGTGTCTGTTGGCCATCTGTATATCTTCTTTGGAAAAATGTCTCTTTATATCCTCTGCCCATTTTGTGATCAGGTTGTTTGTTTTTCTGTTGTTCAGTTGTGTGAGTTCTTTATATATTTTGGAGATTAACCCCGTTGTTGGATATGTGATTTGCAAATATTTTCTCCCAGTTGGTGGTTTGTCTTTTTGTTTTGTTCTTGGTTTCCTTTGCCTTGCAGGAGGTCTTTAGTCGGACAAAGTCCCATTTGTTTATTTTTTCTTTTGTTTCCCTTGCCCGAGTAGACATGGTATTCAAAAATATCCTTCTAAGACAAATGTCAAAGAGTATACTGCCTATATTTTCGTCTGGAGCTTTATGGTTTCACATCTTACCTTCAAGTCTTTAATCCATTTTGAGTTAATTTTTGTGTATGGCTAAAGATAATAGTCTACTTTCATTCTTTTGCATGTGGATTTCCAGTTTGCCCAACACCACTTGGTGAAGAGACTTTCCTGTCTCCATTGTATGTTCTTGGCTCCTTTGTCGAAGATTTAGCTGTCCATAGATGTGTGGTTCTATTTCTGGGCTTTCAATTCTGTTCCACTGATCTGTGTGTCTGTTTTTGTACCAGTACCATGCTGTTTTGATTACTGTAGCTCTGTAGTATGTTTTGAAGTCAGGGATTGTGATGCCTCCAGCTTTGTTCTTTTTTCTCAAGATTGCTTTAGCTATTCAGGTTCTTTTGTTGTCCCATATGAATTTCAGGATTCTTTGTTCTATTTCTGTGAAGAATGTCATTGGGATTCTGACTGGGATTGCATTGAAACTGTAGATTACTTTAGGTACTATGGACATTTTAACTATGTTTATTCTTCCCATCCATGAGCATGAAATATCTTTCCATTTCTTTATGTCATCATCAATTTCTTTCAATAATGTCTTATAGTTTTCATTATATAGGTCTTTCACCTCCCTGGTTAAATTTATTCCTAGATATCTTATTCTTTTTGTTGTGGTTGTAAGTGGGATTTTATTCTTGAGTTCTCCATCTGCTAGTTTGTTATTCGAGTCTAGAAATGCAACTGATTTTTGTAAGTTAATTTTGTACCCTGCAATTTTGCTGTAGTTGTTGATTATTTCTAATAGTTTTTCTGATGGATTCTTTAGGGTTTTCTCTATACAAAATCATGTCATCTGCAAATAGCGAGAGTTTCACTTCTTCCTTGCCAATTTGGATAGCTTTTCTTTCTTTTTCTTGCCTAATTGTGCTGGCCAAAATCTCCAGTTGTACGATGTTTAATAAGAGTGGTGAGAGTGGGCACTCGTTTTTTCCTGTTCTCAGAGGGATGGCTTTCAGTTTTTCCCCATTGAGTTTGATGTTGGCTGTGGGTTTGTCATATATGGCCTTTATGATGTTGAGGTACTTCCCTTCTATACCCATTTTATTGAGTGTTTTTATCATAAATGGTTGTTGGATCTTGTCAAATACTTTCTCTGCATCGATTGAGATGATCATGTGGTTTTTATTCCTCATTTTGTTAATGTGGTGTATCACCTTGATTGATTTGCAGACGTTGAACCATCCCTGCATTCCTGGTATAAATCCCACTTGATCATTGTGTATGATCCTTTTGATGTATTGCTGTATTCAGTTTCCCAACATTTTGTTGAGGAATTTTGCATCTATGTTCATCAGCGATATTGGCCTATGGTTTTCCTTCTTTGTGTTGTCCTTGTCTGGCTTTGGGGTCAGGGTGATGTTGGCCTCGTAAAATGTGTTAGGAAGTGTTCTGTCTTCTTCAGTTTTTTCAAATAGTTTGAGAAGGATAGGATAGGTACTAAATCTTTGAATGTTTGGTAGAATTCTCGAGAGAGGCCATCTGGTCCTGGACTTTTATTTTCTGGGGGGTTTTTGACTACTGTTTCAATCTCTTTACTTGTGATTGGTCTATTGAGATTCCCTATTTCTTCTTGATTCAGTTTTGTTTGTTCTTCTTTTTCTAGTTCTTTTAGGTGTAGTTTAAGTTCGCTTATTTGAGATTTTTCTTGTTTGTTAAGGTGGGCCTGTATTGCTATGAATTTCCCTCTTAGAAACGCTTTTGCTGCACCCCATATGAATTGGTATGGTGTTTTCTCATTTTCATCTGTCTTCAGGCATTCTTTGATTTCTCCTTTAATTTCTTCAGTGATGCATTTCTTGTTCAATAGCATGCTGTTTAGTCTCCACGTTTGTTGTTTTCCCTGCTTTTTTTCGTGCAGTTGATTTCTAGTTTCATAGCATTATGGTTGGAAAAGATGCTTGATATGATTTCAATCTTCTTAAATTTATTGAGGCTTGCCTTGTTTCCCAACATATGGTCTATTTTTTAGAATGTTCCATGTGCACTTGAGAAGAATGTGTATTCTGATGATTTTGGATGGAGTGTTCTATACGTATCTATTAAGTCCATTTGGTCTAGTTTCTCATTTAGTTCCACTATTTCCTTGTTGACTTTCTGTCTGGTTGATCTATCCATTGATGAAAGTGGAGTGTTAAGGTCTCCTACTATTATTGTGTTGCTTTTAATGTCTCCTTTTAGGTCAATTAATAGTTGCTTTATGTACTTTGGTACTCCTGTGCTAGGTGCATATATATTTATAAGCGTTATGTCCTCTTGGTGGAGCGTCCCTTTTATCATTATATACTGCCCCTCTCTGTCTCTCATTGTCTTTTTTATCTCGAAGTCTGCTTTGTCTGGTATAAGTATGGCAACATCTGCTTTCTTTTGTTTGCCATTAGCTTGGGGTATCATCTTCCATCCCTTCACTCTGAGCCTGTGTTTGTCTTTAGAGCTGAGATGTGTTTCCTGAAGGCAGCATAATGTTGAGTCTTGTTTTTTAATCCATCCAGCTGCTCTGTGTCTTTTGATTGGGGAATTCAGTTGATTTACATTTAGAGTGATTATTGATATATGAGGGCTTAACGCTGCCATTTTATCGCTTGTTTTCCAGTTGTTCTCTACGTCCCTTGTTTCTCATCCCATGTATTTTGGGCTCCAAATTCAGTGTGGTGGCTCTCTTTGATGGTTTTCTCCATTTTCTCTTTATTTATCATAGGTGTCTCTCTTCTGGATTTTTGTTTAGTGGTTACCGTGATGTTTGTATGAAATATCTCATAGATGAGATAGCCTATTTTCTGACATCCTCTTATCTCCATTAGCCTAGGCAGGTTCCATCTCTTTCCCCTTCCCCTTCTAAGTTGTTATCGTCACAGCTTATTCCATGTTGTGTTGTGAGTTTGTGGTTAAAATGAAGTGATTTTATTTATTTTTTATGTTTTCCTTCCCTTTATCTTGAGAGTTGTAGTTAAGTGTTTGATAATATGTTTTGATAGAGAGTTGTAATTTTATGATCTTGCCTGCCTATTTATCTCCTTGCCCCACTCTTTGTAACCCCTTTCTTCTTTTTTTTACAGGTATGAGGACCTTCATGATCGTATCTTGTAGTGGGGGTCTTGTGGCAATGAACTCCCTCAGCTTTTGTTTATCTGGGAAAGTTTTTATTTCTCCATCGTATCTGAAGGATATTTTCACTGGATAGAGTATTTTTGGCTGAAAGATTTTGTCTTTCAGAATTTTGAACGTACCATTTGACTCTCTCCTAGCCTGTAAATTTTCTGCTGAGAAATCTGCTGAAAGCCTCACCGGGCTTCCTTTGTAGGTTATTTTCTTCTGCCTTGCTGCCCTTAATAGTTTTTCTTTGTCATTGGCTTTTGCCAGTTTTACTAATACATGCCTTGGAGAAGATCTTTTTACGTTGATGTAATAAGAAGTTCTATGGGCTTCATTTGCATGTAATTCCAGCTCCTTCTCCAGGTTTGGGAAGTTCTCAGCTATTATTTCTTTGAACAAGCTCTCTGCTCCTTTCTCCCTCTCTTCTCCCTCTGGAATACCTGTAATCCTTATGTTGCACTTCCTAATTGAGTCAGATATATCTCTGAGAATTTCCTCATTTCTTTTTAGTCTTAGTTCTCTCTCCTCCTTCATCTGAAGCATTTCTGTGTTCCTATTCTCTAGATTGCTAATTCTATCCTGCATAATGTCAGCTCTGCTATTTAAGGATTCCATATTTTTCTTTATTTCATCCATTGTGCTTTTCATCTCCAACATTTCTCATTGGTTTTTCATTATACTTTCAATCTCTTTTGTGAAGAATTCCCTCTGTTCATTAATTTTGTTCCTGATTTCATTGAACTGTCTTTCTGAGTTCTCTTGTGATTCATTGAGTTTCTTTATGATAGCTATTTTGAATTCTCTGTCATTTAGATTGTAGATTTCTGTGCCTTCAGGATTAATTTCTGGGTGTTTGTCTTTTTCCTTCTGGTCTAGAGTGTTAATGTATTTCCTCATACTACTTGACGGAGTGGATTTGTGCCATTGCATAGTGATAGTATCTGGTCACAGCTTCCACCAGCCACCACTGAGGTGGGGGCAGGAGCCATGTATTCTGAGCCCACCACAATCCCAGTAAGCTGTGCCTGTCCAAGCCTAGGCCTCTCCTTGGGACCATAGCAACCCTTTGGGCTCTCCCACCAAATGGGAATGTAATCACACGGGGGCTCAGGCTGCTGCCGCCTGCTTGCACAATCCCACTGAGACGTGCTCCCCCATTCAGGGCCACAGTGGTACTACGGGTGCTCACAGCAGCTGGAAGCTCATTCGCCCTGGTGAGCAGATCCACCACCGTCTCCTCCTAGGTGGCACCAGGTTTTGTGCTTTGTGGGCGGGGCCTCCCCACTGGGTCTGAGCCAGAGACACTCCCTGGGACAGTGATGGGACTGTGGGCTCTCCCACTAGTCCAGAGAGTGATCACGCAGGGGCTCAGGGCTGCTGCCGCCTGCTCCCGCAGTCCCACCGAGACGCACTTCCCCATTCGGGGGCACAGCTGTACTATCGGCATTTGTGGCAGCTGGGAGCTCATTCACCAGGGCGTGCATGTCTGCTGCCATCTGCTCCTATGTCGCACCAGCTGTTCTGCTTGATGAGTTGGGCCTCCCCACTGGATCTGAGCCTCAGCCACTCCCTGTAGACCATGCAGCACTGTGGGCTCTCCCACTGGATGCGGAAGCGGTCACACAGGGGCTCAGGGCTGCCATCACCTATTCCCACAGTCATGCCAAGTCACGCTACCACCCTCAGGGCCACAGTGGTGTTATGAGTGCTCCAGTTGGGAGAGCAGTTGCACATGTGTACTGGGCTGCCTGGAGGCCAGAGAGTGCTCACCTATCTCCAGCACCTCTCTGGGGGGTAGTACATCCACCTTCAGATATATAGCTGCACGGGTGCTGTGTGGGTATCCTCCGCTGATCAATGAATGTCCATTTAGTTGTAGTTTGAAGGGGGAGATGCAAAGAGAACAGCTCACTCTGCTATGTTGCTGACATCACCTCCGTCTGCATTAATTTTGATGCTGATAACTCTAAAGACATGTCTATTTTAATTAAACCAACATACGTAAACTGGCTTTAATGCCAAACATTTTTCCAGATCACGTGAACCTGAAAAAGCATTTGGGTTAGTTTCTGTTACATTTCTGAGAATTTTAGGAATACTTAATCTATAAGCAATTAATTTTATGCCAGTTAAATGGAGCCCTTTTACAAGTTAATTTTGGCAATACCATCTGAAGGTAGGAAACACCATACTTTTACAACACATATACACAGACACACGTAAACATATAGACAGATGCAAACAGAGACCTTATAGCTTTCATTTTAAAATTTTAGTCATGAGACAGGTATGATAATGCAAAACTCACTAGTTCATAAAAAAACAGTTGGAATACATTAAGTTTAATCTACTCAGATGGCTAAAGCTCATTCTATTAATATTTGTGGAGAGGACATTTAATATTATTATTATTCCAAATACCTCCTTTTCTGACGAGAAACATCTCCCTAAAGTTTGCATTTCAAAGAATGGCTCTTAGGACCTAGAGAAGATGGGGATGGAAAATCTACACCACAAATGCACTGAGAAAGGGAGAAAATATTCGAGTTTTCTCCAGATGACGTTTTGGGGGCATATTTGCCTGTTATCAGAATTACAGAGTAATTACTATTAAATTTTTTTTCTTTTCTTAAGTGCAGGACAGTTCTGTTTCCAACATCCTGATCTTTTACACTATCTGCAAGCATTTTGAGAGGAATAGGTGAGGTTTGGGATTTGGTAGAGCTAGATGGGATTTGAATTGCTTCTAGAGTCACATTTCTGGTCTTGTAGAGAGTTGCAACACAAAGGCAGCTGTTTCCAATTCCTCAAAGAACTGAGTGGTAGCCTGAATATCAAGAGACTGACCTGCCTATCCAACTAAGCTTTCTTTTTTATATCAGGGAGATTTCTAACTAAGATGTAAATCAAAAGATTTCTATGCTTTAGAACTTCAGGGTTTGATTCAGTGTGCCTTTAAAAAAATCTGTATAAAGCGTTCAACAAAGGCTTTCTTTCCGAGTGCACAATTTAACCTCAGACCAATTCACTTGAAGGGAGAAAACCTCTACTATTGCACTTAATATCCCTCTGAATATCAGCCTCCAGCTGAACCATTTCATGGTCATTTGTAAGAGGGCCTTGGAGAGGTTCTGGCCACCTGTTTCCCCTGTGAGTGAGGTTTTCTCCAGGGGGCCACATGGCTTGTCTGATAATCATAGTATAATCATGGGTGGGAAGAGCATCCTTTAACAGCCAGTCTAAGTCCCTGTGAGTGGGGTTGTGAATGACCACTAGTCTTTCTAACACCCCTGTAAATTTGGTAGGATCTTCTGAAAGTGGAGGTAAAAGGGCTTTATAATTTAAAAGAACTTCTGCTGTCCAGAGGACACGAATTCTTTGGGTGGAAGTCTAGAATATATCTGCAAAGCACATTGCATAGGAAGGGCTATAGCTGGCGGAGCCTGATTATAGAGCCCTGCAAAGCGAGTCTTCCTGTCTGTCTTAGGTGCTTCTGCTAAATTTGCTTCCTGGCTTTCAGCAGTTACATGAGTAACCTGTGTACTCTGGGTGTAGAGATTAACTGGAGTGCGCTCTGTAAATCTTATAGGGAAAGGGGAGCAAAAACAGGCAGCTGGGTGTTTAAGGAATTTTCTGGAGAGGTTGGAGGCGTTTTCGGATCTAAGTGAATTTGCTGAGGCGATGGGGCCGGATTTTGAGAGGGGGCTTTAGACTAGGGGCCCAGAGATCCAAAAGATCTTCTGGAGGGTCAGGGACAGAGAGTTAGGGATAAAGGGGTGTATAAGAAACTGGAGAAGGGGAATTTACGTTAGATATAAATTTAAATTTTTGTTCTAAGTCTAATTTCTGTTCTTCCATCTTATTAAGGGAGTCCCTAAGGCTTGCCGTTATACTCCTTTGTCTTTACTTTTCAATTTGGTCTTTCCATAGGTACCAATAGGACAGTTGTTTAGGATGAGAGCTCTCTAAAATAATTTTCTTTCAAATGTAGCCAATTCAAAGGATCCATCATCTGGCCATTGATGAGTAGGATCTTATATTAATCTCAATAGTGACTCAAGCCAATAAGCCTTTTTATGGCTTAACCATGGACACAAGAGGTGTCCCAAAAGAGGTTGTAAAAGATGTGGACCTTACAAGATCCAGAAATTTCACTCCCAGAGTTAGCCTAAGAAAGCAAAGACCTTCGTTGCTACAGGCAGTAAGAATTGTGTAGACAAAACAGTATCTCCAGTTTCTCATGGGAATGCGAGACACCTCCAGACACAAACCTGATAATCTGTGACACTGGGAAGGCACTACTGGAATGAGACTTTTCTGGCACTAACAAAGCAACAAGGATTGAGACGACAAAGGCCCCTTATGGACTGGGATCCCTTATGACAAACTCCCCTAGAGCTGGCATGGCCAGACAAAAAAGAATGCTGATTGTGACTTCAGGTCTCAGAATCCCAGTCTATTCGACTGGCCACCAGATGCATACTGGTATATGCACCTTCTGGAAGGGGAAGACCAGAGGGAATATTCTCACTGGTCACAAATTCAAGCTCTCAGGGCATAGAATAAGATAAAAGGAAAACCTCATCAGACCTATGGTTCTCCTCCTTATGACAAATGACACAAAAGATAGAGACAAAAGAAAACAGTGACCATCTCTGGGAGGAAGAGGATCAATAGAAAACAAGAGGAATCATAACAAATTTTTTACCAAAGTCGCTATACGCAAGAAACTTGTTCACACAAATATTTTCTACCACTAATCTAAATTTAGAAAAAGAAAAGGACTCTCACCACACTCACTTCCATCAGACCCCGCAGAGATCTGGGAGACTGACATGGTAAGAAATTTTACCTTCTGCTGGCTTGTTTCAGAGGTCCCAGGATCTCTCAGCTGCAGCAGCCATAGAGCAAGCAGTGTCCAGCCAGTGAAGAGCCCCACATTGGGTGCCAAAACTGTGGAGCAGGAAAACTTTTTTCTTCTTCCCTTCTAGGTTCTTTGACTGGCCTAATAACTAAATTGGCATAAACAAATTAACAGGAGTAAAACAAATTTAACTTCATATGTACAGGAACCCCAAAGATATGAGGCTCCCTGGAAGTCATGCAATTGAGGTTAGTATGCCATCCTAAGCTAAGGAGAAGTGGGGAGGAGTCTGGGACTTCAAAGGGAAGGAAGACAATTCACAGGAAGATGGGAAGAGCAAATGTTTGGTAAATAAATGTTTGCCATGCCATGTGGTTAAGTCTTTCTGATGCAAAAAATGTTATCATTGGTAACAGCTCTCTTCCTGGTACAGGCTCCCTATCTACATTCTTTTAGGCAGTTAAGGGGGAGGTAAAAAGCTCTTTTTGGGCATACTGGGCCTTGATCATCTTCACCTCGAAATAATCTGCATGCCAAAGTGGCAGATTCTGGGGTGGCTTGTCCTGAAACTCAACACTATTCACCAGTGAAGCCATCTAGACCTGAATTTTTCTTTATGGGAAAATTTTAAATTACAAATTCAATTTAAAAATCTTATAATAAATCACCATGGTGGCGTGAGACGCTCCCTTTGTCTCTCCCCTTCAATCTACCACGAGTAAAATACCCATGACTCAAGAAAGGCTACATTGCTCAGCACACAAGGATGCCAGAGAGAGCCACACATTGGTACATATGAAGGTGGGTGGATTGGAGCACATAGAGGAGGCGAACCAGGGGAATAGCAACAAAGGTGCCCAGGATCCTGGTCCCCCACCGCTGTGGTGGCTAAGCCAGCCACCTGCAGCCCCAGAGAACCCAGCAGCAGCATCAGAGGCATGCACATGACCCTGGCCTCATGGCCACAGTATCACCTGTGGCCACAGGGAACATAGTAACGGTGGAGGTGGAGCCCTATACTGTTAGCCTGAAACTCCGGCCATGGCTCAGAGCCTAGTAGCAGCAGCATAGGTATGTGCAGAACTCCGGGTTCCCAACTGCAGTGGGGCCTGTGGCCACAGGGAACCAAACAACAGCAGAAGTGGAATCCCACCATGCTGACCCTCCAGCCACAGCCCCAAACCTGGTAGCATCAGCAGAGACATGCACACGTCTCTGGCCTCCCAAACGCAATGTGGCCTGCATCCCCAAGGAATCAGGCAATAGCAGAGGCAGTGCCCCATGAACCCAGCTTCCTCCCCACCTTCCCCACTGCCATGACAGCGGTGCTTGCGACTCAGGTGATGCTAGACATGGTGGAGGCATCCCCCCTTCCCTGTGTCCCCAACAGTGAGGCCAGTGACAACAGTGAGGCCAGTGACTACAGTGACACTAACCACAGCAAGGCATCAGTGACCCCTGGAGATGCAGGTAGCAATGACAAGGGTACCAGGGACACCACTAATAAAGGCAGTGGAGGGTGGAACATGCCAATCCTCAAATATAGGCAGAGGGAGTTCAGAAAAAAGAAACCAAAAACTGGTGCCATAGTACCACGTGCTGAAAAACAAAAGAAAGGCCTCTAATCATCAACTTGTTGAATAGTCAGATTCAAAGCAAACAAAGGTATACCTAAAGAAGAAAAGTGTTTGCTGTGACAAATGTGCCAGCAGAGGGATAACACATCAAGCACCATGAAAAGCCATGGGAACACAGCATCACAAAAAGAAAATGACAATTCTCCAGAAACCAAGCATAAAGTCATGGAAGATGGTGATCTAACTGATAAAGAATTCAAAATAGCTGTCATGAAGAAACTCAATGAGCTACAAGAAAACTCAGAAAGCCAGTCCAATGAGCTCAGGAATAAAATCAATGAACAGAAGAAATACTTTACCAAAGAGATTGAAACTCTAAAAAAGAACCAAACAGAAATTATGGAGCTGAATAAATCAATAAATGAGATGAAAAATGCATTAGAAAGCTTTGGAGATAGAGCAGATCATACGGAAGAGAGAATTAGGAAGAAATTGATGCTAGAAACCTAAAAATCATGCAGGTAGAAGGGGAGAGAGAATAAAGATTTTTTTAAAAATGAAGAAATTCTATGAAAATTATCCAGCTCCATTAGAACAGGCAACATAGGGATAACGGGTATCCCAGAAGGAGAATTGACAGAGAAGGGAACAAAGCGCTTATTTAAGGAAACAATAGCTGACAACTTCCCAAACGTGGGGAAGGAACTGGATATACAAATCCATGAGACTAATAGAACACCCAGTTATTTCAAGACCGGGGACCTTCTCTAAGACACATGATAGCAAACCTGTCAAAAATCAACGACATAGAAAGAATATTAAAGGCAGCCAGGGGGGAAAAATCCCCAGTACCCTACAAGGGAACCCCCATTAGGCTATCGGCAGATTTCTCAGCAGGAACTCTGCAGGCCAAGAGAGAGTGGAATGATATATTCAAAGTATTAAAAGGTAAAAACTGTCAGCCAATAATACTCTATCTGGCAAAGTTATCCTTCAAGTATGAAGGAGAAATAAAGGTTTTCCCAGACAAATGAAAGCTGAGGGTGTTCGTCACCACTAGATCTGCCCTACGAGAAGTGTTTAAAGGAACTCTCCTACCTGAAATGAAAACACAAAGGTGCACAAAAGTTTGAGCAAGGTGATGAATAGAATCAGAAAATTGCAACTCTGTTTCAGAATAGGTTGTTAAACACTCATTTATAACATAAAAGGTGAAAGGGAAAGGAAGCATTAACAATAACTATAACCACTTCAAATAGGTAACGAACTCACAACATAAAAAGGGATAAATCATGACAACCAAAACAGAGGGGGGAAAGGGGAAAAGGACGGAACTCATATATGCAAATGAAGATAAGATGCTATCAGCAGAAAAAGGACTATCTCATCTATGAGACCTTTTATACAAACCTCATGGGAACCACAAAACAAACATTTAGAGCTGAGACACGATACATAAAAAAAGAGGAAACTGAGAAACATATCACAGGAAACCACCAAACTGAAATGGCAGGCAGAAACACAAGAAAAAAGAAACAATGGAAATATAGAACAACCAGAAAACAAAAGACAAAATGTCAGTACTAAGTTCTCCTACATCAATAATAACCCTAAATGTAAATGGACTGAATTTATCAATCAAAAGACACAGTTTGTGGGGCCAGCCCCATGGCATAGTGGTTAAGTTCAGCATGCTCTGCTTCGGCAGCCCAGGTTCGAGGGTTCGGATCCTGGGCACGGACCTACACCACTCATCAGCCATGCTGTGGCAGTGACCTACATATAAAGTGGAGGAAGACTGGTGCAGATGTTAGCTGAGGGCTAATCTTCCTCAAGCAAAAGAAGAGGAAGATTGGCAACAGGTGTTAGCTCAGGGCTAATCTTCCTCAGCAAAAAAAAACCCAAAAAAACAAAAAAGAAGGACACAGTTTGGCAAGATGGATTAAAAAAGAAGACCCAACAATATGCTGCCTCTGGGAGACCTATCTCAGCTCTAAAGACAAACATAGGCTCAGAATGAAGGGATGGAAGATGATACTCCCAGCAAATGGGAACCAAAAGAAAGCCAATGTCGCTATACTTGTATCAGATGAAATAGGCTTCATGCCAAAAAAGAGGAGAACAGACAAAGATGGTCATTATATAATGATAAAAGGTACTTTCCACCAAGAAGGCATAACATTTGTTAATATATATGCACCTAGCATAGGAGCCCCAAAGCATAAAAAGCAACTATTAACAGACCTAAAGGAAGAAATTGACAGCAACACAATAATACTAGGGGACTTTAACACCCCACTTACATCAATGGACAGATCATCCAGGCAGGAAGTCAACAAGGAAACATCGGCCTTAAATGAAACATTAGACCACGTGGACTTAATAGATATATATTGAACATTCCATCCAAAAGCAGCAGAATACACATTCTCCTCTAGTGCACATGGAACATCCTCAAGGATAGATTATATGTTGGGAAGCTAAACAAGTCTCAATAAATTTAAGAAGATTGAAATCACTTCAAGCAACTTTTCTGACCTCAACGGTATGAAACTAGAAATCAACTATGAGAAGACAGCTGGAAAAGTCACAAATACGTGGAGACTAGACAACATGCAACTGAGCAACTATTGGACCAATGGAGAAATCAAAGCAGAAACCAAAAAATTCCTGGAGACAAATGACAATGAAAATATGACATACCAACATCTGTGGGATGCAGCAAAAGTGGTACTAAGAGGGAAGCTTGTAGCAATACAGGCCTACCTCAAGAAACAAGAAAAATCTCAATAAGTAAGCTAACATTACACCTAAAGGAACTAGAAAAAGAAGAAGAAATGAATCCCAAAGTCAGTAGAGGGAAGAAAACAATAAAAATTAGAGCAGAAATAAGTAAAATAAAGACTAAAAAGTCAACAGAAGAGATCAATAAAACTAAGAGCTGGTTCTTTGAGAAGAAAAACAAAATTGTCAATCCTTTAGCCAGACTCACTAAGAGAAAAAAAGTGAATGCTCAAATTAAAAAAAATAGGAAAAAAAGAGGAGAAATTACAACAGAAACCACAGAAATACACAGGTTTTTAAGAGACTACTATGACAAGCTAATGCCAACAAATTGGATAACCTAGAAGAAATGGATAAATACTTAGAACCATACAACTTTCCAAAACTGAATCACGAAGAAGTAGAGAATCTGAGTAGACCGATTACTAGTAAGGAGGTTGAAACAGTAATCAAAAACCTCCACCTACCCCCCAAGGAAAAGTTTAGGACCAGATGGCTTCTCTGGTGAATTCTCCCAAACATTCAAAGAAGATTTAGTTCATATCCTTCTAAAACTCTTCCAAAAAGTGAAAGAGAAGGAGACACTTCTCAACTCATTTTGCAAGGCCAGCATTACCCTGATACCAAAACCAGACAAGGATGACATGAAAAAAGAGAATTACAGGCCAATATAGCTGATGAACATAGATGCAAAAGTCCTGAACAAAATATTAGCAAACTGAATGCAACAATACATTGAAAGGATCATACACCACAATCAAGTGGGATATTCCAGGGATGCAAGGGTGGTTCAACATCTGCGAATCACTCAATGTGATACACCACGTTAACAAAATGAAGAATAAAGATTATATGATCATCTCAATAGATGCAGAGAAAGCATTTGAGATGATTCAACAGTCCTTTCTGATAAAAACTCTCAATAAAATGGGTATAGAAGGAAAGTAGCTCATCATAATAAAGGCCATATGAGACAAACCCACAGCTAACATCATACGCAATGGTGAAAAACTGACAGCTATCCCGCTAAGAACAGGAACAAGACAAGGATGCCCCCTCTCACCACTCCTATTCAACATAGTACTGGAAGTCCTAGCCAGAGCAATAAGGCAAACATAAATACATAAATAAAAGGCATCCAAATTAGAAAGGAAAAAGTAAAGCTGTCCCTATGTGCAGATGACATGATGTTATATATAGGAAACCATACAGAATTCATTGAAAAACTATTAAAAATAATAAACAAATACAGTACAGTTGCAAGGTACAAAATCAATATGCAAAAATCAGTTGTGCTTCCATACACTAACAACGAACCAGCAGAAAGAGAAATCAAGAAAACAATCCCATTTACAATCACAACAAAAAGAATAAAACATCTAGGAATACATTTAACCAAGGAAGTGAAAGACCTGTACACTGAAATCTCAAAGACATTGTTGAAAGAAATTGAAGACAGAAAGAAATGGAAAGATATTCCGTGCTCATGGATTGGAAGAATAAATATAGTTAAAATATCCATATTACCTAAAGCAATCTACAGATTCAAAGCAATCCCTATCAGAATCCCAATGACATGTTTCAAGAAAATAGAACACAGAATTCTAAAATTTACGTGGAACCACTGAAGACCCCAAATAGCCAAAGGAATCCTGAGAAAAAAGAACAAAGCTGAAAGTATCACACTCCCTGATTTCAAACTCTAATATAAAGCCATAGTAACCCAAACAGCATGGTATTGGCGTTAGAACAGACACACACATCAATGGAACAGAATAGAGAGCCCAGAAATAAACCTAAACATCTATGGACCAATAACTTTTTGGCAAAAGAGCCAAGAACATACAATGGAGAAAAGAAAGTCTCTTCAATAAATGGTGTTGGGAAAACTGGAAAGCCACATGCAAAGAAATGAAAATAGACCACTATCTTACACCATATGCAGAAATTAACTCAAAATGGATTAAAGACTTGACTATAACACCTGAAATCATAAAACTCCTAGAATAAAACATAAACAGCATGCTCTTTCGTATCGGTCTTAGCAGTATCTTTTTGAATATCATGTCTCCTCAGGCAAGGGAAACAAGAGAAAAAATAAAGAAATGGGACTACATCAAACTAAAACCTTCTGCACAGCAAAGGAAACCATCAGCAATACTAAAAGGCAACCTACTGATTGGGAGAAGACATTTGCAAATCGTATATCTGATAGGAGGTTGATATCCAAAATATATAAAGAACTCATACAACTCAACCAAAAAACAACAAACAACCCAACTTAAAAATGGGCAGAGGATCTGAACAGACATTTTTTCCAAAGAAGGTATACAGATGGCCGACAGGCACTTGAAAAGATGCTCAACATCACTAAGTATTAGGGAAGTGCAAATCAAAACCACCGTGAGACATCACCTCATGCCTGTCAGAATAGCTATTATTAAAAAGACAAGAAATAAGTGTTGCAGAGGATGTGGAGAAAAAAGAACCCTCGTACACTGCTGGTGGGAAAGTAAATAGGTGCAGCCACTATGGAAAACAGTATGGAGATTCCTCAAAAAGTTAAGAATAGAACTACCATATGATCCAGCTGTGCTATTGTTGGGTATTTGTCCAAAGAATACAAAAACAGTAATTCAAAAAGTTATATGCACCCCTATGTTTATTGCAGCATTATTTACAATAGCCAAGACATGGAAACATCCTAAGTGCCCATTGACAGATGAATGGTAAAAAGATGTGGTATGTGTACACAATGGAATACTACTCAGCCATAAAAAACATGAAATCTTGCCATTTGTGACAACATGGATGGACCTTGAGAGTATTATGCTAAGTGAAATGTCAGATGGAGAAAGACAGATACTGTGTGATATCACTCATATGTAGAAGTTTGAAAAAATGAATAAGCAAACACATAGATACGGAGACAGATTGGTGGTTATCAGGGGGAAGGGGGGTGGGGGGAGGGCAAATGGGTAAAGGGGGTCATTTGTGTGATGGCGGATGGAAACTAGACTTTTGGTGGTGAAAACCATGTACTATATACAGGAGTCGAATTATAATGATGTACACCTGAAATCTATATAATGTTATAAACCAGTGTTACCTCAATAAAAAAATCTTATAATAACCTTTTTAACAAGGTCTTTAGAGGTGACCAGCAATTAAGTATATGTAGTTATTAGAATATTATACAATCCTAAGCAGACACTATCATTGGTAAATCCCTGACTATACTCCTAATGAAAATTTTGCCTTTGATACAAGTTTCTTGGCAGGGTAAGGTAGTTTTTTTTGTGACACTGAGTCTTTCTTTCTTTCTTTTTATTGTGGTAAAATATACATAACATAAAATTTACCACTTTAACCATGCTAGGTCTAAAATGCGATGACGTTAAGTACCTTCTGCATTGTTGTGCAATCATCCCCAACATCCATGTCCAGAACTTTTTCATCATCCCAACCTGAAACCCCATACCCATTAAACAATAACTCTCCTTGACTCTCCCCCCAGACCCTGGCAGTCACCGTTCTATTTTCTGTCTCCATGAATTTGACTACTCTAAGTACTTCATATAAGTGGAGTCATACAATAATTGCCACTTTCTATCTGGCTGATTTCATTTAGCATAATGTCTTCAAGATTCATCCATGTTGTGGCATATATCAAAATTTCTTTCCTTTTTAAGCCTGAATAATATTATGTTGTATGTATATACCACATTTTATTTATCCTTTCATCATCCAATGCACACCTGGGTTGCTTCTACCTTATCTTTTTGAGTCCCTATTTTCTTTTTTTTTGGTTATATGCCTGGAAGTGGAATTGCCAGATCATATGGTAATTCCATATCTAATTTCGGGGGGAACCACCATACGGTCTTCCACAGTGGCTGCACCATTTTACATTCCTACCAATAATGCACAATGGTTCCCATTTTCCACATCTTTGCCAGCACTTGTTATTTTTTGTTTCCTTTTTTTTTCTTAAATAATAGCCATCTAGATGGGTGTGAAGTCGTATCTCGTTGTCGTTTTGATTTGCAGTTCCCTAACGACTAGTGATGTTGAGCATATTTTCATGTGCTTATTAGCCATTTGTATACCTTCTTTGGAGAAATGGCTATTAAAGCCCCTTGCTGGTTTTTGAATTAGGTTGTTTCTTTTTTTGTTTTTGAGTTGTAGGAGTGCTTTATGTATTCTGGATATTAATCATCTAAAACATACATGATTTGCAAATATTTTCTTCCACTCTGTGGGTTGCCTTTCCACTCTCTTGAGAGTGTCATTTAGTGCACAAAAATTTTTAATTTTGATGAAGTCTAATTTATCTATTTTTTTCTCTAGTTGCCTGTACTTTTGATGTCATATCCAAGAAATCATTGCCAAATCCAATGTCATGAAGCTTTTGCCCTCTGTTCTCTTCTGAGTTTTATAATTTTAGCACTCAGGTCTAGGTCTTTGATCTATTTTGAGTTAATGCTTATATACGGTGTAAGGAAAGTCTTTAACTTCATTCTTTTGCATAGGGGTATCGAGTTTTCTCAGCACCATTTGTTGAAAAGACAGTCCTTTCTACATTGAATGGCATTTTTTAACCCTCTCAAAAGTCATCTGACCAAATATGCAAGGGTTTATTTTCTGGGCTCTCTATTCCATTCCACTCATCTGTATGCTTGTCTTTATGTCAATACTACAGTCTTTTGATTATTGGAGTACACTTTGAAATCTGGAAGTGTGAGTCCTACAGTCCTGTCCTTCTTTTTCAAGATTGTTTGGGCTGTTTGGGGTACCTTGAGATTCCCTGTGAATGTTAGGATTTTCTTTCCTCTTTCTGCAAAAATAAATGTCAAGGGGATTTTGATAGGGATTGTGTTGAATCTTTAGATCGCTCAGGGTAGTGTCGGCATGTTAATAATATGAAGTCTTCTAATCCATGAACACGGGATGTCTTTCCTTATTTATGTCTCCTTTAATTTCTTTCAGCAATGTCTTGCAGTTTTCATTGTACAAGTCTTTCACTTCTTTGGTTAAGTTTATTCCTAAAGACTTTATTCTTTTTGTTGTAAATGGAATGATCTAAAAATTTCTGTAATGGATGGTTCATTGTCAGTATATAGAAGTGCGGGTGATTATTGTCCATCGATTCGTTAGTTCTAAGAGTTTTATTTTTTGAATCTTGAGGGTTTTCTCTATATAAGATCGTGTCACCTGTGACCAGAGAGAATTTTACTTCTTCCTTTGCAATTTGAATGCCTTTCATTCCTTTTTCTTTCCTAATTGCTCTGGTTAAGGCTACCAGTACGATGTTGAATAGAAATGGTAAAAGTAGCCATCCTTGGGGCCGGCCCGGTGGCGCAAGCGGTTAAGTGCGCGCGCTCCGCTGCGGCGGCCCGGGGTTCGCTGGTTCGGATCCCGGGCGCGCACCGACGCACTGCTTGGTAAGCCATGCTGTGGCGGCGTCCCATATAAAGTGGAGGAAGATAGGCACCGATGTTAGCCCAGGGCCGTCTTCCTCAGCAAAAAAAGAGGAGGATTGGCGGATGTTAGCTCAGGGCTGATCTCCTCACAAAAAAAAAAAAAAAAAAAAAAAAAAAAAATGTAGCCATCCTTATCTTACTCCTGATCCGTGAGGAAAAGTTTTCAGCATTCCACCATTGAGTATGGCATTAGATGTGCATTTTTTGCATATGGCTTTTATTATGTTGAGGAAGTTTCTTTACAGTCCTACTTTGTTGATGGTTTTTATCATGAGTGGGTATGAATTTTGTCAATTGCTTTTTCAGCATCAATTGAGATGATGTGTTTTTTTTCTCCTTCATCTGTTAATGTGGTATGTTACATTGATTGGTTTCTTATGTTGAACTATCCTTGCATTCCAAAAGCAAATCCCACTTAGTTATAGAGTATAAACTTTTTAAAATGGCACTGAATTTTGTTTGATAGTAATTTATTTTTTATTTTAATTTTTAAAATTTATTTTATTAGGGTCACATTGGTTTATAACATTGTATAAATTTCAGGTGTATATCATTTTGACTTCTGTATAGACTGCATGGTGTTCACCACCAAAAGTCTAGTTGCCATCCATCACCATACACATGTGCCACCCTACCCCTTTCACCCTCCCACTACCCCCTTCCCCTCTGCTAACCACCAATCTGTTCTCTGTATCTGTGTGTTTGTTTGATAATCTTCCACATATGAGTGAAGGCATACAGTAATTATCTTTGCCTGACTGATTTCACTTAGCATAATACCCTCAAGGTCCATCCATGTGGTCACAAATGGCACAATTTCATTTTTTTTCATGACTGAGTAGTATTCCATTACGTATACACCGTATCTTCTTTATCCATTTATCCATTGATGGGCATTTGGGTCGCTGGTGTCTTGCTGCTTACAGTGTCACTAGAGTCACAGATGTTGCCACTGGGGTCACCAGGCTGCAAGCATCTCT
Organism: Diceros bicornis minor; assembly: GCF_020826845.1. Lineage (NCBI taxonomy): Eukaryota > Metazoa > Chordata > Mammalia > Perissodactyla > Rhinocerotidae > Diceros > Diceros bicornis. The sequence continues at coordinate 65,830,457 of NC_080781.1, forward strand.
GCTGCTTCTGGGGTTGCCTGGGTCTCGTGTCTCCTCATGAGAGAGCCCTCCTCAGAGCCCTCTCTGCGGGCTCTCCACAGGCTCAGGTGCTGCTTCCATGTGTGCCACCTGTGCTGCTGTTCCCCTGGGTTACCTGGGGGTGCTGGCAGCACCACTGCCAGGGGTGCTGGGTTCATGGTGTCACTGCCACCATCAGTGGCCTGGGGTCTTGTATGCAGCCCATGCTGCTGGTAGGGCCAGGGCCGAGGGTGCCACCACTAAGGGCTGGGTCACAGGTACTACTGTGGCTCCTGAAGCCTCAGGTTCTTGGTGCCATCTTCCACTTCTGGGGGAGGGGGAGGGGCTGACCCATGAGTGCCATTGCTGCTCCTGCAGCCTCTGGTCTCTGGTGCTGGTGTGCTTTTTGAAACCTCAGGTCGGGGCACGCCTGCCACTGCCAGGGTATCCACGTTTTGTATTCAGCCTCTGGTGCTGGAAGGACCAGCCTCAGAGTCGTGCTTCTGGGGGAGGGGGAGGAGGCCGGATCATAGCACCGCTCTTTCCTAAAGCTTCGGAGTCGCCACTGCTGGGAGGAGGGGTAGGTGGCTGCCCCTCTAGTTTCACTGCTTCCCAGAAATCCAGTCCACCCACCTTCAGATGTGTAGCTGTATGGTTCTCTCAGGCATTCTGGTTTACTGTTCAGGGAGTCCTTTGTTGGTCAATGAGTGTCCTACTGGTTGTAACACAGAGGGGAGAGACAAAGGGAACAACTCACCCTGCCGTGATGCTGATGTCCTATTCCCTGATAGTAATATATTGAGGGGTTTTGCATCAATATTCGTAAAGCATATTGGCTGTAGGTTTCTTCTTTTGTAGTGTCTTTGTCTGGCTTTGATATCAGGGTAATAATGGCCCCCTAGATCAGTTGGGAAGTGATAGTTTTGGAGGAGTTTGAGAAGAATTGCCATTAATTCTTCTTTAATTTTTGTTGGAATTCGCCAGTAAAGCCACCTGGCCCTGGACTTTTCTTTTGGGGAGGTTTTTGATTGCTTTTCTGCTTACTAGCTACAGTTCTATTTATATTGTATACTTACAGTTTTATTCAGATACTCTCATTCTTCAGGATTCATTCTTTTTAGGTCATGTGTTTCTAGGAATTTGTCCATTTCATGTCCGTTATCCAATCAGTTGGTCAAAAATTGTTTATAGTACTCTTTTTAACCCTTTTTATTTTTGTAAAATTGGTAGTAATATCCCCCTTATCATTTCTGGTTTCAGGTTCCCCCCTCTATAAAAAAGTGAATCTAGCTAAAAGTTTTGCCAATTCTGCAACTCTTTTCAAAGAACCAACACTTGATTTCATTGATTTTCTCTGCTCTACTTTATTTGTGTCTGCATGATCATTATTTTTCCTCCCTCGTGATAGCTTTGGGTTTGGTTCATGCTTTCCGTTCTAGTTCCTTGTGGTATAAAGTTAGGTTGTTGATTTCACACCTTGATTCACTTTTAATGTAAGTGTTTACAGCTATAAATCTCCCTCTTAAGACTGCTTTTACTGCATCCCTTATGTTTTGGTATGTTGTGTTTTCATTTTCATCTTATCAAGATATTTTCTGGTTTCCCATGTGATTTCTTCTTTGACCCATTGCTTGTTTAAGTGTATGTTGTTTAATTTCCATATATTTGTGTATTTTCCCATTTTCCTTCTGTTATTGATTTCTAGTTTCACTCCACCGTGATTGGAAAATATACTTTTGCATGATTTCCATCTCTTCAAATTTATTAAGACTTGTTTTGTGAACTAACATGTGGCTTATCCTGGAGAATGTTCCTGGTTCACTAGAGAAAAGGTGTGTTCTTTTTGGGGATGTGGAGTGCCCTGTATATGTTTGTTAGGTTCAATTGTTCTATAGGGTTGCTCAAGCCCTGTATTTACTTACTGAACTTCTGTCTGGTTATTCTACCCATTACTGAAAGTGGAGTATTGAGGTCTCCTAGTATTGTAGAGCTGACTATGTCTCCCTTCAATTCTGTCAATATTTTCTTCACGTATTTTGGAGCTCTGAAGTTTGGTGCAAATATGTTCATAATTATTATATCTTCCTGGTTCACTGATGCTTTTATGATTATATGTTGTCCTTCTTTGTCTCTTTTAACAGTTTTTACTTAAATTCTATTTTGTGTGATATTAGTATAGCCCTCTCTTTTAGTTAGCATTTTCCTGGAAAATCCTTTCCCATCCTTTCACTTTCATCCTCCGTATGTCCTTAGATCTTAAGTGAGCCTCTAGTAGATAGCATACAGTTGGGGTCATTAAAAAAAAAAAATTCATTCTGCCAATCTGTGTCTTTTAATTGGGGAGTTTAATGCGTTTACATTTAAAGTAATTACTGGTAGGGAAACACTTACTTTTTCCATTTTATTATTTGTTTTCTGTATTCCTTATAGTTTCTTTCTCCCTCATTTCCTCCATTACTGCCTTCCTTGTGTTTAGTTGTTTCTTGTAGTTGTGCATTTAGATTCCATTCTTGTTTTTCTGTGTGTATACTTGATAGATAATTTATTTGCGGTTACCATGGACATAGCATATAACATCCCAAAGTATGACCATCTATCTTAAATTGATACCAACTTAAATCCAATTGCACACAAAAACTCTAGTCCTTTACAGTTCTGCCTCCCTTTTTATGTTGTTGATTTCACAAATTATATATTTATATATTGTGTACCCATTAATATAGATTTATGATCATATTCTATGCATTTGCCCTTTATATCCTATAGAAAATAAAAATAGAGTTCTGAACAAAAATTACACTAATATAGGTTTTTATTTGTCCATATATTTACCTGTACTAGAGAACTTTATATTGTCATATGGCTTGGAATTACTTTCTAGGATCCTTATTTTCAACTCGAAGGACTCCCTTTGACATACCTTGGATGGCGGGCCTAGTGGTAAGGAACTCCACAGCTTTTGTTTGTCTCAGAGTGTCTTTATTTCTCTGTCATTTTGAAAGACAGTATTGCTGGATATAGTGTTCTCGGTTGACAGTACTTTTCTTTCAGTGCTTAAATACATCACCTCACTACCTTCTGGACTGCAAGGTTTCTGCTGAGGAATTTGCTAATAGTCTTCTTAGGGATCCCTTATACATGATGAATTTTCAAGATTCTCTTTTTGTCCTTGGCTTTTGACAGGTTGATTACAATGTGTCTTGTGGTGAGTCTCTCTGCGTTTATCTTACTCGGACTTCTTCAGGTTCTTGCATTTGTATATTTACGTCTTTCTTCAAATTTGGGAAGTTTTCAGCCAATATCTCTTCAAACAGTCCCTCTGCACCACCCCCTTTACCCTTCTAGGACTCCCGTAATGTGTATATTGTATCACTTGATGACATCCGAAAAGTCCCTTAGTCTCTCTTCACTTTTCTTCATTCTTTTCCCCTTTTGCTCCTCAGATTCAATAATTTCAAATGATCTCTGTTCAAGTTTGCTGACTGTTTCTTTTGCCTGTTCGAGTCTGCTGTTGAACCCCTCTAGTGAATTTCTCGTTTCAGTTGTTGTATTTTTCAGCTCTGGAATTTTTGTTCGGTACTTTAAAAAAGAATTTATCTTTGCTGATATTCTCCTTTTATTCATATATCATCTTCATGATTTCCTTTAGTTCTTTGTCTGTGTTTTCCTTTAGCTCTTTGAACAATATTTAAGAGAGTTCTTTTAAAGTCTTGATCTAGTAATTCTGATGCAAGTATTTCTTCAGGGACAGTTTCTGGAGATATATGTTTTCCTTTGAGTGGGTCTTGTTTCCCTTGTATTTACCTTGCTCTTCTTCTTTATTATATTTTTTAGCTCTTTAAAGTGGAACCTTACATCATTGATTTGAGGTCTTTGTTGTTTTATAATATAAGCATTTACAGCAATAAATTTTCCTCTAAGCACTGCTTTAGCTGCAACCCTAAAATTTTATTATGTTCTGCTTTCATTTTCATTCAGTTAAAAAATATTTTGGGGCCCGGCCCAGAGGCGTAGTGGTTAGGTGTGTGCACTCCGCTCCGGCAACCCGGGGTTTGCAGCTTCGGATCCCGGGCACACACCGACGCACTGCTTGTCAAGCCACGCTGTGGCAGCATCCCATATAAAGTAGAGGAAGATGGGCATGGATGTCAGCCCAGGGCCTATCTTCCTCAGCAAAAAGAGGAGGATTGACATCGGATGTTAGCTCAGGGCTAATCTTCCTCACAAAAAAAGAAAAGAAAGTTATTTAAAAATATATATTTTCTAATTTCTTTTGTGGTTTCTTCTTTGATCTATGGGTTACTAAAATTTTTCCTGTGTGATTTCCAAGTAATTTCGGATTTTTCTGATATGTTTATGTTATTGGTTTATCATTTAATGCTATCACGGTCAGAAAACATGCTCTGTGTGATTTCAGTCCTTTTAAATTTCTTGAGACTTGTTTTAAGACCCAACACAGGGTCTGTCTTCATGAAATATCCAACTTTGCCTCTGGTTATATTCTTTGCTGTGAAGTGTCTGATAGTCATATACCCACTCAGCTATCTGTTGATTAGTATTTGCATGGTATATCTTTTTCCATCTATTTATTTTTAACCTATTTATATCTTCGTATATAAAGTAAGTTTATGTAGAGAACATATAGTGTGGTCTGCAATTTCTTCCAAAATGGCAATCTTTGCCTTGCTCTTTGAATGTTTAGGTCCTTTAAGTTTAATGTAATTATCAATACATTTTGTTTAAAGCCACAAACTTGATAATAGTTTTCTATTTGTCCCATTTGTTCTTTGTTCTTTGTTCCTCTCATCCTATCTTATTTTGGTTGGGTGTTTTTAGGACTCCATTTTATCTCCACTACTGTAATATTAGCTATATCTGTGTCATTTTATTTTAGTGGTTACTGTTGGGCTCACAATATGCATCTTTAACTTATCACACTCTATCTTCAAGTAATATGACCCCATATCACATATAATGAATAAACCTTAGTAGAGTATATCTTAATTTCCTCCTCTGGCACTTTGGAATATTCTTGGCATATATTTTACTTCTACATATGTAATAAACACCGTTACCCTTTCATAATAATTTGTTATAAAGAGTCACTTATCTTTTATAATTTTTTAAAAAATGAGTAAAAGATATCTTTTATATGTATGTATATATATGTGTTTCATTCATTCATTCCTCTTGGAAAATCCAAGTTTCCATGTGGTATCATTTTACTTCTGATTGCAGAATTTCATTTAACCTTTCTTTTAGTGAAGAGCTGCTGGTGATGATTCACTCAATATTCTTTGGTCTTAAATAGCTCAATCCACCTTTTTTAGAACAGTTTATCAAGATGTAATTCATATACCATTCAATTAATTCACTTACATTTTACAAGGAAATTTATTTTAACATATTCAAAGAGTCGTGGAGCCATCACTATAATAAACTTTAGAATATTTTCATGTTTTAAATGCTCTATGTCCATTACCTGTCGCTTCCCATTTCCCCACAGCCACCTCACCTGAGCCCTCAACAACTATTAATCTGCTTTCTGAATCTACAGGTTTGCCTCTTCTGGACATTTCCTGTAATTAGAATCATACCGTATGTGGTCTTTTGTGAGTAGTTTCTTTTTACTTAGAATAATGTTTTCAAGGTTCATCCATGCTGTATCATGTATCAGTACTTCCTTCTTTTTTTTTTATAGCCAAATAACATTCCATTGTGTGGATATATCATATTTTATGCATCCATTCATCCGTTGATGGACATTTGGGTTGTTTCCACTTTGGGGACATTATGAATAATCCTGCTGATGAACATGTGTATGCAAGATTTTGTGTGGACAGATATTTTCATTTCTCTTGAGTATATGACAAGGTGTGGAACTGTTTGGTTACATGGTAACTCTGTGTTTAATATTTGATTGAATGGCAGACTGTTTTCCAAAGAGTCTGCACCATTTTACATTCCAAAGAGCAATGTACGAGAGTTCAAATTTCTCCACATCCTCAACAACACTTATCATTCTCTGTGTTTTTGATTTTAGCTATTCTAGTGGGTATGAAGTAGTCTCTCATTGTGGTTTAGATTTGCATTTCCCTAAGAACTAATGACACCGAGCCACTCTTCCTGTGTTTCTTGGCTGTTTGTATATCTATTGGGGAGAAATGCCTATTCACATCTTTTGACCATTTCTCAACGAGGTTATATATTTTATTATTGGTTTGTAAAACTAATTTATATCACCTGGATACAAATCCCTTATAAGTTATATGATTTGCAAATTCTTTCTCCCATTCTGAGGGTTCTCTTTTCACTTTCTTGATGGTATTATTTGCAGCAAATAAAGTTTTTACATTTGATGAAGTCCAACATATCTGTTTTTCTTTAGTTCCTTGGGCTCTTGGTGTTGTATTTAAGAGACCATTGCCTAACCTAATGTCAAGAAGATTTACTGCTATGCTTTCTTCTAAGGGCTCTGTTCTTTTAACTCTTATATTTAGGTCTGTGATCCATTTTGAATTAATTTTTGTATATAGAGTAAAATAAGGATTGGGTCCAATTTCATTCTTTTGCATGTGGATATCCAGTTGTCCCAGCATCGTGTGTTGAAAACGCTCTTCTTTACCCCATATAATTATCTTGCCACCCTGTTTTGGAAATCAATTGACTGTAAATGTGCAAGTTTATTGATGGTCTTCATTAATCTATATAACTATCCTTATGCCAAACCCACACTGTCTTGTTTGCTGGAGCTTTGCAGTAAGATTTGAAATAGGGAAGTGTGAGTCCTCCAACTTTAATCTTCTTTTTCAAGATTGCTTTGGCTCTTCTGGGACCCTTGAATTTCCATGTGAATTTTGGGATTGGCTCATTTATTTCAGCAAAGAAGTCAGCTGGGATTTTGTTTGAGATTGCACTGAATCTGTAGATCAGTTTGGGGTGTATTGCCATATTAACAATATTAAGTTTCCCAATCAATGAGCAGGGGACGTCTTTCCTATGTTTTCCCTTTTATAAATTGTGATAAAATATACATAACATAAAATTTAACATTTAATCGTTTTTAGGTGTACAGTTCTGCATCATTAAGTACATTTATATCATTGTTCAACCATCACCATGTTCATCTCCAGAACTTTTTCATTTTCCCCAAATGAAACTCTGTACCCATTAAACACTAACTCTCTGTTCCCCCCTCTCTCCCTAGCCCTTGGCAACCACCATTCTGCTTTCCATCTGTATGACCTTCTCCCAATATCTGCTTTACCTGTTAGTGCCCATTCTGTTTACATTTAATGAAATTACTGATTTGGTAGGATTTATGTCTCCCATTTCTGTTTTTTCCTCGTGGCTTTATGTTCCTCTCTCTCACGCTTGAGGTATCATTGTTAGATATTTTCTCGCATACCATTTTCATTCACTTATTGTTTACTGTATTTTTAAATTATTTTCTTGGTGGTTGCCCCACAGATTACAATTAAGATCTTGACTTAAAAGAATCTCATTCAGATTAATATCAACTTAATTTCAGTATGATACAAAAACTTTGATCCCGTATAGCTCTGGACCCCCCAGCTGCTTTGTAGTCTTATTGTCATAAAAATTGCATCTTTATATCTTTTAAGCCCATCCAGATAGTTTTATAATTATTGCTTTATGCACTTGCCTTTTAAATCAGATAAAGGCAGAAAAGAGTTACCAACAACAATACATTTATGCTGTCTTTTATAAATGCCAGCCTAGTTACCTTTAGTGATGTTCTTTATTTCTTCATGTGGATTTGAGCTATTCTCTAGTGTCTTCTTGGGATTTTCCCGTATTATTTCTTGTAGGGCAGTTCTGCTAGCAATAAATTTTCTCAGTTTTTCTTTATCCGAGAATGGCTTTATTTCACCTTCATTTTTGAAGGATAGTTATGCTAGATAGAGAATTATTGGTTGACAGTCTGTTTCTTCCAGCACTTTGAATATGACTTCCCACTATCTTCTGTTCCCCACGGTGTCTGATGAGAAGTCAGCTGTTAACCTTACTGGGGATCCCTTGTAGGTGATGAGTTGCTTTTGTCTCCCATTCTCTCATTGTCTTTCATTTTCAGCAGTTTGACTAAGCTGTTTCTAGGTGTAGATCTCCTTGAGTTTATCCTCCATGGAGTTTCAGAGCTTTCTGTTTGAGTAGATTAAACATTTTAATCAAATATGGGGAGTTTGGGGCCATTTTGTTCCCCAATATTCTTTCTTCCCCTTTCTCTCCTCTCCTCTCCTTCAGGGACTCTCATTATGCATAAGTTGGTGTGCTTACTCATGTTCTACAAGGTCTCTGAGGCTCTATTCAGTTTTCTTCATTCTTTTTTCTATCTTTTCCTCAGGGTGTACAATCTCAATTGGCTTTAACTTGCAAATTGGATTATTCTTTCTCATGCCAGTTCCAATTTCTGTTGAGGCTCTGTAGTAAATTTTCCATTGCAGTTATTATACTTTTCTACTCCAGAATTTCTACTTGGTATTTAAAAACGATTTCTATGTCTTTGATGATACTCTCTATTTCATGAGTCATTGTTCTCATACTTCCCTTTAATTCATAAGACATGGCTTCCATTAGATGTTTGAACATGTTTACAATAGCTGATTTAAGGTCCCCGTCTAGTAAGTCCAAGGTCCGGGCATCCCTGTTTGTATGTCCCACACTTTCTTGTTCTTTGCATGTCTGATAAGTTTTGGTTGAAAGCCGGGCATTTTAAATAACAGAGTGTGGCAACTCGTTTTTTTTTTTTTTTATTGTGGTAACATTGGTTTATAACATTATATAAATTTCAGGTGTACATCATTATATTTCGATTTCTGAGTAGATTACATCATGTTCACCACCCAAAGACTATTTACAATCCATCACCATACATATGTGCCTAATCACCCCTTTTGCTCTCTTCTCTCCTCCCTTCCCCTCGGGTAGCCACCAATCCAACCTCTGTCTCTATGTGATTGTTTGTTGCTGTTTTCATCTTCTATTTGTGAGTGAGATCATGCAGTATTTGACTTTCTCCCTCTGACTTATTTCGCTTAGCATAATACCCTCAAGGTCCATCCATGTTGTCCCAAATGGCCAGATTTCATCCTTATTTATGGCTGTGTAGTATTCCATTGTGTACACATACCACATCTTCTTTTTCCATTCATTCCTTGATGGGCATCTACGTTGCTTCCAAGTATTGGCTACTGTGAATAATGCTGAAGTGAACATAGGGGTGCATGTATCTTTATGCATTCATGTTTTCATGTTCTTTGGATAAACACCCAGTAGTGGAATAGCTGGATCATATGGTAGTTCCATTCTTAATTTTTTGAGGAATCTCCATACTGTTTTCCATAGTGGCTGCACCAGTTTGCACTCCCACCAGCAGTGTATGAGTGTTCCCTTTTCTACACATCCTCTCCAACACTTGTCATTTTCTGTCTGGTTAATTACAGCCATTCTGACGGGAGTGGGGTGGTATCTCATTGCAGTTTTGATTTGCATTTCCCTGAGAGTTAGTGATGTTGAACATCTTTTTATGTGCCCGTTGGTCATCTATATATCTTCTTTGGAGAAATGTCTGTTCTGATCTTTTGCCCATTTTTTAACTGTGTTGTTAGTTTTTGTTGTTGTTGTTGAAATGTATGAGTTCTTTATATATTTTGGACATTAACCCCTTATCAGATATAGATTTTGCAAATATCTTCTCCCAATTGTTAAATTGTCTTTTTGTTTTATTGATGATTTCTTTTGCTGTGCAGAAGCTTTTTAGTTTGATGCAGTCTCACTTGTTTATTTTTTCTACTGTTTCCCTTGCCCGGTCAGACATGGTACTTGAAAATATGCTGCTAAGACTTATATCAAAGAGCCTACTGCTTATGTTTTCTTCTAGAAGTGTCATGGTTTCAGGTCTTACATTCAGGTCTTTGATTCATTTTGAGTTAATTTTTGTGTATGATGTAAGATAATGGTCTACTTTCATTCTTTTGCATGTGGCTGTCCAGTTTTCCCCACACCATTTATTGAAGAGACTTTCCTTTCTCTATTGTATGTTCTTGGCTCCCTTACTGAAAATTAGCTGTCCATAGATGTGTGGGTTTATTTCTGGGCTCTCGATTCTGTTCCATTGGTCTGTGTGTCTGTTTTTGTGCCAGTACTATGCTGTTTTGGTTACTATAGCTTTGTAGTATATTTTGAAATCAAGGAGTGTGATGCCTCCAGCTTTGTTCTTTTTTCTCAGGATTCCTTTGGCTATTCAGGAATTTCAACTCTTGAATTCAGATTCTGCCCCTTTTCCGGGTTTTGTTGTTGCTGTTTGTTATGAGTATTCTTGCTGTCATTTGTTTGTTTAGTGACTTTTCTGAACTACTTCTGTAAAGTCTGTATCCTCTGTTGTGTGTGGCCACTGAATTCATTGCTTGGTTAGCTTAGTGGTTGCCTAATGATTGGGCAGAGACATCTTTAAATGCCTGTAACTGTTAAATCTCCCAGTCTTTGCCCAGTCTGTGTGTGTGTTGGGCATGCCTTCAACAGTCAGCCAAGTAGTTGTCTTATCCTTCATTTCTGCCTGCACAGAGCCCCAAAGTAAACCAGAGTTGAGATCCTACAGCCTTTTCAGGTCTTTCCAGAGCATGCTATAGTCCTGGGAATGTGCCTGGCCTTCTAGATTCCTAGGGATATGTCATAGCTTTTCAAAGTCCCTATGGACATCCCATTACCCAGTTTTTCCTTTTAAGGTTTTGGTTTGCCTGCTGTCTGCCCCCAGTGTTATCCACTGCCTGAGGCAGCTGCAATGTTAAACAACTGCCTCTAGATGTTTTTGACAAGCACCTCCAGGGAAAAGGCATTTCAAACTGGGCAAGCTCTGAGTCAGTCCAAATACAGACGGCCATGCAAGTGGGGTCTTCCGGGGAACTACCAGACAGATCAAATAATGGCATTTCTCTGGGAATGAGGCTATGCAGGAGGCCCATCCCCTTTATGCTTCCTCTGGTGGCTGCCAGGCTGCTGGTTTTCACTGTGATTACAGGCTGTTAGTATTCAAGGCTACCACAGAGTTGGATAGAGTGGCATGGGAATAGGGCTAGTTGAAATGCCACATAGCTCACTCTCCCTCTTGAGATTCAGCTGTTTCTCTAGAATAAACATACCTGAGGTTGTTGCACACTTTTGGTGAATTTCCAGAGTTCTGAAAACATTGATTCTGAACATTTCTGCCAGTTTTCTCATTGCTTTTAGGGAGGAGAGAATTGTCAGAGGCCCTTATTCTGCCATTATGGCTGACTTCCTGCGCAGTCTTTCACTGTGCTTGTCTATCAGGGTGTTTATTGCCATGCAGTACACTGTGCTTGGTACTTACATGTCTCTCAAGAGAAAACTTTGCTGGTCACTGACCATGTGAGAGAGACCACAACAGGACCTCTGGAAGTGAAGACATAGAAGATATCATCTTTGATCTCAAAGTCGTCACTCTCAAATAGATTCAATTTAACTGGAACATTTGAAGCATAATGATTGCCAAGTCTGCATCTGGTCACCAAATTATATCTTAATTCAGTTCAATGGGGGTTATTTTTGGCCACCATGTCTGAAATATAACCAGGTATTCACCTGGATATTTGGCAGCAAGACTGACTAATATCTCTGGTCACAACTAATTTTACCCCTGATCATTTCAGGAAGCTGAGTGCCTCAAGTGAGGAAGAGTGTGGATGAAGGACTGCAGAGATCTCCCATATGAAGAGTTAGAAACAGAGATTCATTTGAACAACCAATCATAGTTTTCATAATTCCACAGCACAAAGTCAGTATTTCCCACTGAAATGGCTTGTTTTTATATTGATGCAGCCCACTCTGCTGGTTACTGCTAGACCTTTTGGGTAAAAAGTAGAAGGGACCCAAGAGACCACTCTTCACACCACAGTACAAAAATATAGTGCCATTCTTCTCCTTTCGAATCAATCTCTGCATATTCAACAAATATCACTTGGTCATTGATCAAAGGTTCCCAATGGTAGCCTAAAACCTGAGTTTACATACAATATTTATATCTCTGAAACCCTTTGAACTGCAGGAGATGCCTGCTAGCTTACTCACAACCAGTTTGTTCGGGGCTTGGTATTCTGGTGCCTTGGCTAAATATGTCTGTAAAGTTGTCGAGAGCCCCCAAATGACAATATAATATTTAAGAGAGGCAATTGTTAATTTGAAACTTGGCTCTACCACTTCTTAGCTGTGTGACTTTGGGCAAATTGTTAGTCTCTCTCAGCCTCAGATTCCCAATTTGCAAAACTGGGGATAGTAATGGGGGGGTTGTAGGGATTAAATGTGAGAATTTGTTTGTACAAGTTGTTTGTAAAGCAATTCATGCACTATCTGGCAAATAGCTGAGGCCCCCCAAATATCAGCTTTAATTACTATTGATTAACCTCTGAAATGCCATAAGTATGCAAAATCTATTATAGTGACCCAAATTAAGAGATTCAGAATCCATTTGCCTCATTTGGCCAACGATGAGCTTCTCTCCATGAGCTTGCACAGATGGACAGCGACCAGGAGAGCGAGAACCCCTTTGTTCAGTTATGCTTTGTGATGCTGAGAAACAACAAAATCAACTCTCCTAAAATTAATGAATTTACCAAATGACCGATTTGCCACATTTACTGAATTTCCTGATCGTCATTTTAACAGCCTTTACAGGAATACTCATTTTTGGTTATTGACGATGAAGTATGTATTTCTGAATATTAACTCAATGAAGTGTATATATCTTAGAAGTTGGGAAAAACATCCGAAATTGGGGACTGAAAAATTTCCCCATGAAACTATTATTCCAACCTAAAATTTGGGTTCTGCCTATGACGGAATTGTTTTAATTACTCCTGATTTATCTGGAGTAATTTATCTCTTTTCAAGCCGCGTGCTTTTTCTTTTGCATATTTTACAAATGGCTTATCAGATAGAAGTGCTTATTACTCGCAATTATAATTTCTAATCAAAGACAAATATATTAAATTCAAAAGCTGTATTTAATTTTAATTTTCACATAAAATCCAATTATTTTAACTTGGATTAAAATTGAATTTAAAATTAATTTTCAATTCAGACACATGCTAAAAATCAGAACTTATAATTAAATTTATGTAGAGCCTTCTGCTTCTGGGAAGATAGAGTAGGTGTACATTTCCGTATTCTTCCCACTAAGTACAACTTAAAACCCTGGGCACCATGTATAAAATAAACATAAGTCTCTGCAAAGTGGAGAGGGGAAGGCAGAACAACTAAGGATCTCAGAACAGGAGGAAGGACACGGTGGTGAGTTCCCTGGGTCTTCCTCTCTGCATCACACATCCCAGACTTGGAGCTGAAGAAGCCTCCTATGGGGAAATGCCAAAAGGCACAGGCGAGACAGCAAACAGCTGCAACAAAAGCCTGCTGTCTCTAGCATAAGCATCAGAAAAGGGGTAGCCTAGCAAGACAGAAAACATTTTGACAATAACTGCTCTACTCCAGCCAGACACCACAGAAGGAACTATGGCCCTGTCCCCACTCAAGCCAGCAAAGTTCTAGTGGGGAGCCTAGAATTCCACATTCAACTGGCGGAAATGGGGGCCACCCTGCTCCTCCCATATCAGTGGAAATCAATCACGTGGAGATTCTGGAATTATACCTCCACCAGGCAGTAAGGAGGCAACCTTTCCCATCCCTGCTGGCATGATTTCAAGACTTTCACCACCACCCAGTGGTAAGGAGGCTACTCAACTCATGGGCTAAAGAGAAAGTTTTCCAGTACATCAAGAAATGAATTGAACTGAATGGAGATGATTATAAAACATATCGAAATTAGTGGGGTGAAGCTAAGGCATTGCTGAAAGGGAAATTTACATAATTAAGGACTTACATTAAGCAAAGGGAAAAGTATCAAATCAATAATCTAAGTTCTCACCTCAGGAAACTAGACGAAGAGGAGCAAAATAAACCCAAAGCAGGCAGAAGGAAGGGGATACTAAAGACAAGCCCAGTAATCAATGAAATTGAAAACAGAAAAACAATAGAGAATATCCATGGAACAAAAATCTGGTTCTTCGAAAAGATCCATAAAACTTGCAAACCTCTAACGAGACTGACAAAATAAACCTACAATGATTCACTGCATTTGCACGTATTTACTGAATGACTCTAATAACTCGATTTGTGATACTTTTCATATAGTCTACTTTGGAAACCTAAGTACCTATGTTCTCAATATGTATCACAGAGAGGAAAGAAGAATAAGAGAAACATCGGACCCTTGATTTAAAATAACAATGAAATTTCATTTCCGACATGACAGCTAGATCGTTGTCCTTCATGACAGAAACTATCTTTTATCATATTTTTCGTAATTAGCTCAAATTCTTTTGTAAGTGATAGAAATGATTCCACAATATCAGTGCCACAAGTTCAGTTTTTGAGGCTACAATCATGTTTTTGCAGATTGGAAAGTCCTTGGAGACAAAATGTACCTGAAGTATTAATTGGCCAGGGTCTCATGTCTCATGACTCATGTAATGGTAAAAATAATGTATTTGAAATTTTTCAGATTTTGAATCAATTACTCTCTCATATTGTTGGAAAGGTCTTGTATAATATGGACTTAGTTGAAGATCTTCTGCTTTTTGTAAAATGTTACATATGGTCTCACAATTCTCTAACGTACATTCTGTAACTGAAATAACAGTGTTTTTATTATTATTACTTTTTTTTTACCATGTCTCCATCTCTAATGTTTGTGTGTGCGTGTGTGTGTGTCTGTGTGTGTGTGTGTGAGTGAGAGAGAGAGAGAGAGAGAGAGAGAGAGAGAGTGCACACAAGATCCAAGCCATTTTATAGCTGGCCAAAATTATAACCTCAGGTCCTCTTAATAATTGTTAAAAACGTGTTTGTTGTTTAACAGTTAACCCTAATTTCAGGCAACAGATTTTGCCATTGTGTTTGGACTGTTAGAGGAAATTCTTATCAAATTCACCTTATGTTTGCTTACATTTCTCTTAATATTGTCCACTCTGTTCTCTTTATATTTCTTTGAACACAGCAAATAAACAGCTTTTCATCTTTCTTTGCTGCTGCAAACACAACAGCAGCAGCAGCAAGAACAACAAGGTGGGGGGCGGGGGGCTGGGATGCTCGTCTTTACGGCAAAATGCCCGCCAATAAAAGTAGAAAGGAATGATAGAAATTAGAAAACCACCGTTTTTCAACTACCAAAGTAATGATCAAATCAGAGAAGAACCCTGAACGAAAACTAAGGCCAAGAGATGAAATTTTTTTGGAGGACAGAATACCCATATGGTGTCAAAATATCATGGCACAGACTGCTTAGAAGTCACAGAGGGACAAAGGCACCTTTACAATGGAGTGATCTGTCCAACAGATCACTTTAAATAAGTGACCAACTGAGTAATACCAGTAGCAGCACCTACAGCTAGACAAACTGACCTTAGGAGCCTCCAGATGTGATGTAATGTGAACTACTCATCACCGATTTAATATTCTTGCCAAAAACGTTAAACGTAAATCTAAACAAGAGGAAAATATCAGGCAAACCCGTATTGCGGACACTTGACAAGAAAACAGGCCTAGGCTCTTGGACAATGTCATTGTCATGGGAGATTTAAGTTAAGGGACTGTTTGGGACTAGAGGATACTAAAGAAACATGACAACTGAATGCAATGTATGATACTTGATTGAATTGTTGATCCTCAAAAGGATATTATTAGGACAACCGGGGAAATTTGAATACGGACTGTCTATGGGCTTAGATAATATCATGCCGTCGTTAAATTTCTCCAACGTGATGATAGTATTGTGGTTAGATAGGAGCATATCCAGGTTCTCAGGAGATACATTCTGAAGCAATTGGATGAAGTGTTTGGAACTCTTAAGTGGTGAAGTGGAAAGAAAAAGGAGCGATAAAGCAATGGGATAACACGAATCTAGGTAAAAGAATGTGCGCTCTTCAACCTTGTGCGTTTTCAAAATGAAAAGTTGAGGAAAATGGGTTGCTTATATTTTAGAGATATGCACTGAAATATTTACCAATAAAATAAGATGATTTCTGGTATTTTCTTGAAAATAATCTGGAAGAGGGGGAGGAGGGAAGATATATATGAAATGAGATTGGCTATGAGTTGTTAACGGTTGCAGTTGGGTGATGGATAATTGGAGTTTCCTTCACTATTCTCTCTTGTACAGTGGTTCTCAAAGTGTGGTCCCCCACCAGCAGCATCTGCACCACCAGGGAACTTGTCAGAAAAGCAAACTCTAGGTTCCACCCTGGATTTTTTAATCTGAGGCTATAGATGGGGAGCTCAGCAATCCGTGTTTTAGCAAGCGCTGCGGGTGATTCTGATGCAAGCTAATGTTCCAGGACCACTGCTCTACTGTAATGAACCTGGAGATTGTTTGTAAGTTTGTATAAAAACTCTATTTGTACATGTTTGAAATTATCCACAGTACAATCTATTGTTGAAAATAAAGAAAACAGGCACCCCGGCTATTTAGTGGCCAAGTTTTAATGAAGTCTCAAGACAGATAATCCTAATCTTACACAAACAATTCCAGAGGATAGAAAAGAGGGACTATTCCCCAACTCGGTCTATAAGACTGGAAAACCTTGACCCTGGAACCAGCAAAGATAGTATGAGGAAGAGAAACATCAAGGCAATCTCGCTCATGAACAGAAGACACAAAAATCCTAAGCAAAACTTCGGCAAACTGAACCCATCAGCATACACAAAAGATGGCACACCATAACTAAGTTACATTTATCCTAGGAGAGCAAAGCTGGCTTAACATTAGAAAAACTATAGATGGAAGGGGGCATGAGAGAGGTTTGTGTGTTGCTGATGTGTTCTGTTGCTTGCCCTAGGTGCTAACTGAATGTGTATGTTGAATTTTTGAAAACTCATTAAGATAGATACACACATGATTTTTGTCCTTTTTTGATGATAAGACAAACTTCACTGAAGATTTTGAAAAAAATCTTTAAATAACACTCACTGTATGTTAAGAAATTAAATGAATAGAGTCTTGATCATTTCAATAGAGGCAAAAAAAGTAGAATTCAATATCTACCCATGATTTTTGTGTGTGTGTGAGGAAGATCATCCCTGAGCTAACATCCGATGCCAATCTTCCTCTTTTTTTTGCCAAGGAAGATTGGCCCTGGCCTAACATCCGTGCCCATCTTCCTCTACTTTATATGCGACGCCGCCACAGCATGGCTTGACAAGCGGTGCGTCGGTGTGCGCCCAGGATCCGAACCTACAGACCCCGCGGGGTGCGCACACTTAACCACTGCGACACCAGGCCGGCCCCCATTCATGATTTTTAAGACAAATTAAACTAGGAATATAAGGGAAGTTCCTTAATCTGACAAAGGGAAAGAAAGAAAAAAAGAGAGAGAAAGGAAGAAAGAAGAAAAGAAAGAGAGAAAGGAAGAAGAAAAGAAAGAAAGAAAGAAGAGACAAAGAAAGAGAAAGAAAGAAGGACGGAAAGAAAACAATGAAACACAGCAAACCCATTTTAATACGGAAGTGTTGGCGGTATTCTATTAATATTAGGAACAACCCAAAGACGCCCAATTTTGCCATCTCTAGTCGACCTTGTAGTGGATGTCCTAGCCAGCACAGTAAGAAACCTGTAAGTTGATTATCGTACTTCTGTTACTCACAGATTCACAGAAAACTGCAGAATGCCTATAGACAAATTACTAGATATCACAGAGTTTAGCATGGTGGCTGACTTTAAGATCAATATACTTTTTAAAAAGTCAACTGGATTTCCATAAGTTAGATATAAATAGAAAATGTCATTTTAAACAGATACCAAGTATAAGAGCAACAACACTCTAGAGTATCTTGAGATAAATACCATAAAAGATGTACAAGACCTGAATGCACAAAAGATAAAGCTAACTACTAAACTGAAAGATTAAAACGTTAAAGGAGACCCACATAAATGGAGAGGCATCCCATGTTGGTGACCAGGAAGGCTGGATATCCTAAAGATAGTAAATTCTCCCCTAACTGATCCACAGATTCAACAAAAATGCAACCCATGTCTGTTGCAAACAAGTTTTCAGGGAACATGACATGCTGATCCTAACATTTATATGGAAGGGCAAAAGGCAAAGAATAGCAAAAATATGCCTGGAGATGATGAATAAGATGTAGGGACTTGCCCTACCAGAGATCAAGATGTCTTATCAAGAGATAAAAATTAAGACAGTGTAGTATTGGCACAGGAATGGACAAATTTATCTGTGAAACAGAACAGGAAGCTCAGAAACAGAGACACACAAATATGGACCAAAATGACTCTAAACACTGCCAAATGTTCCCGGGGGGCAGCGCGGGGTGTGCGTGTGTGTGCAAAATCGCCCCGGACTGAGAATCCCTGACATAGGAATATGGACCAATCTTAAAAACACATGCTGAATTTTGTAAAAGTAAATTTCAGATTACCAAGGACGTTGAAGATGCATGGACATATAATATTTCACGTCCAAAGAGAGAATAGTCTGGGAAACAAGGCTTGGGGAGCACAAAGCTCCACGTCACTTCACCAGTTACTGGCTGGCCTAGTAAAGCGAGCATGAGGAGAAGTGGGAGGGAGGCGAGGGGGGCGGGACTTTGTTGAGTGAGCTTCGGTGGAACTCGAGGCTCATTGGTCGCCCGCCACAGCGGTGAGAGGCGGGAAGGCAGCGCTGGAAGTTCATTGGCCTTTGTGGGAAGAGCGGGAAAGGGAGCGAGAGCTTGTTCTTCCCTCAGGCCTCTTGTCCGCAGACAATTGATTCCGACCTGCTGAAGGCTGGGGTAACCACAGGCTTGCGTCAGAAATATGACCCTCGTTCTCCACACCTCTTCTTTCCGCCTTTCCTTCTGCTCTGGATCCCCAGCCCCTTTTCCTCTCCTCAACCTCGGCGGGGAACCTCCACCTGCTCCTGCTCCCGATATCCCGCTCCGCCCCTCCCCCCCACCTAAGTGGAACCCCTGTGGGAGGACGCCTTGCCCCAACCCCCTGACCCCTGGCCTCTGGCCCCTGGGGCAGGGCCAATGCCCCTGCCTTTGATTCTGAGATGGCGGCAGCAGCGAATGATTGGGCTGCCCGAGAGGAGGTGGTGCAGTCCAGGTGTGGGGGTGGTGGAAGGTGTGCTCAAGTGTAATTGTTGAAGCGTGGAGAGGAGCATGGAAGATTGTTGAGAGGCTGTGGAGGGAATGCATGGTTTTGCATAAAAGCAGAGGGGATGTGCTGGTCCAAGAAAACAATTACTGCAGTGAGGAGTTGGCTGTTGACCAGACCAGAGTCTGTCATTCGATAGGGGGCTCACCAAACATCTATTCAATGAATAATCGAGGGGATGAATGAAAATAATTATTGAAAGAGGGGCTTGGAATCCAGCAGAATAATATGATTTCATGGGGTGCAAAGGGGTGTCAGGTTAAAGGGGGACCAAGAGAATAATTAAGATTACAGTAGGGTGCAAGAAAAAAATCAGAATGGAGTATGAGAGGAAAATTAAATGTAGGGCATACACGAGACTAACAATAGAATTGAGTGCAGGGGGCATAGAAGCATGAGTAGGGAGTGAATGAATGTAGGAGGTTAGGAAGACAATTGTGGAAGTAGATGCCAGGAATAATAGTTGGGTATAGCAGAGTACAGGATGATACATGAGAAGGGGGAATAGTAATTGTTGAAGGGGGCACGAGAGTGCATGTGTATGCCTGAAAATGGGGTCTATGTGGAGTGAAGGCAGGCAAGGAGACTAATAATTGGATTGAAAGCATACAGGACCCATGCCAAGAGTTTCTTGGAATGAGGCTATGTGCGAGTGGGGCTTCCTAGGAAGGAGGCTACAGGAGCAAGAAGGGAGGTGCAAACTGATTTCAGTGGTGAGCTGGATGGAGAGGAATCCAGCCACCTCAGGTGGGGTTTTCCGAGGGCAGAGGAAATACCTACGTTGAGGGTAGGGGATCATGTGGCCATCCTGACCTCTGCTCCTGACCCTAGAACCATGGATCCCAATGAAATGCCTGCTATGCCCTGCTGCCCCTCCGACTCCACCAAAGGGCTTGAGACTGGAGCCACATGGGGGATTGAACTTGGCCCCAGAAGAGCTATAAGTCGCTGTGCCCGCTGCCACAACCATGGCATCACTGACCAAGTCAAGGACCACGAGCACTTCTGCCTCTTCCGGGCCTGCGAGTGTCACAAGTGTGTCCTCTTCTCGTGAGTGTGGTGTCTGATAAGGGGAGCAGGGGCGGGCCTCCTCTAAATGCGACTGACTTTAGACCTGCAATCCCCCAATTTAGGGAACACTGCACGATCTTGCCTGCTGAGAGTGCCTTGGAGAGGGAGCAGAGGGCACACCTAAAGAGGCACCTGGCTCAAGGACTGATAAGGAGTGCGGCCGCCCCTTCCAAAGCTCACAGCCATGCCAAGAAGTTGGCCATCCAAGGAGGAGTCCTCAGTGAGTGTCTGGCCAGAGAGAGAGCCTGGGTTTGGGTGTACGGAGCATGAGTAGTTCTGTCACCAGTTCTACCATCCAGTTTCGATGAAACCTTGGGAAAGTTACTCCTTGGGCCTTAGCTTCCCCAACTATACGACGTCATCAATATTATCTACCAAGTGTTGGTGGGAAGGAGAGATCTGGGGGGTCAAAAAGGTCCGCGGTGAGATGAGACCTCAGATTGGGGGTGAGGTAGAGTAGGGTGGGGTCAGGAGGAAAGGCTCACCTAAGCTGTCCCCAGTCTCTCAGAGCTGGGAAAGAGAACGTCATACCCTAGCTTGAGGCCTACCCCTGTGCAACCTTCGGGGAGGCAAGGAGAGTCTGGGGCCAGTGGGGGAGGCTCCCACCTCAGCCCACTACCCAGACCCCTTCCTCTGTGTCCTGAAGACCTGAGTTCCATCGCTAACACTAGTGCAACTTGCCACATGACCTTGGGGAAGAAATACTTCATCTCTCTGTGCCTCAATTTCCCCAGTTGCAAAACGAAAAGTAGGACTGGCTGGTCTTCAAGGTCTTCTCAGCTCTGACATTCTGAGCTCCTATCTTTGTTCCAAAACATGCCCACATCTCTTCATGGCCAGCCTGGTACTTGGCTCCAACCTGTGCTCTCTGCTCCTGCAGGCAAGCTCCCAAGGGACTCTGCTGATTGGTCAGGCCCCAGAATTTTTGTGTCTGCCCTAGACTCCAGCACCCTTGAAGAAGCAACTAACAATTTCACTTTCCAGGGAGCCCCACAGGCCCCCTATCCTGCCCAGCACGTGAGTAGAGTGAGATGGGCCATGCAGCTAGTTATATATTGTGTGATTGGGTGCCCAACCTTGTGCTTGATGCCATGGGAGATAGAAGGAAGAAGTGGAGGCGGCCGCCGCGGTGGTGCGGCGTGGGTGGTGGTGGCGGCAGGTGCGGTGGCGGCAGTGGAGGAGGAGGAGGAGAAGAAGCGCGGGGAGGAGGAGGAGAGGAACAGGAGGAAAAGCAGGAGGAGGAGACGGAACTGGAGGAGGAGGGGAGGAGAAGGCGGCATCTCAGAATAATGGGCAAGGACGGGGCTCTCCCAGCTTTGCCATTTCTTATTTTTGAGACTTTGGACAAGTGACTTGATGTTTCTGAGCCTCCATTTCCCTATCAGTGTACTGAGAGGGGACAATATTCTACTCCTATAGCATTGACAAGAGGACTAGCACAAGGCCTTCAACAAATGGAGGCTGTTATTCCACATGAAACATATTGATGGGATAGAAGGTCCTGCTGAAGAGGGGGGCCGGGATGGCGAGGGCCACAGAGGCCCAGGCGAGAGTCCAGAGGCCATCAGAGCAAGCTTCCTGGAGATGAACCAAGCTGGTCCTTCAAGTCCCGTGGGGATTGGGGAATATGGAGGCGAGAACCGGTCCCTGGATAGGGACAGTAATCACATCTCTCCGGGTGCTTTCCAGGTTAAAACACAGACACCTGTGATTTCCCATAAACTTCACTGTTGCCCCAGGAGTTTTGAAAAAGCTGGCAGGAACTAGTGTCTCAGGAAAGATATAGAGAAAAAGATATAAAATGATATAGAAAAGAAAACAGGCCAAGCAGGGGAAGGGACTTGCCTAAGCCACAATGACTAATGGCCAGCAGGCATTCAGACTCCCACAGCCAGATATCGCAAAATCCTGCCTCTCTCTGTCTACTGGTAGTATGTGTCTACCAGAGGGCTTGATCCCCAGGCCTCTCCTTTCTTTGTTTCTAGACGCTCAACTCTGATCCTCCAGCCCTGTGCCACCCTTGACCCTCTTCTACTGCAGTCGCAGATCCTGGGAAAACAGTGGGGTCCAGAACCCGGTCAGGGGCTGAGCTTAGTGAATGGGAAGAGCAGAAGGCCTCGGGGTGGGTGGGGACTTCACTGGAACTGGAGACTGAAGGGGCACTTGTTGCATGAGCATGGGAGGTGTGGGTTCCCAACTCTCATTCTCTCACACCTTTTCCTTTTCAGGCACCCAAAGCTTCTGACCAGGCCTTGGGTTCTACCTCCTCAGAGTGGCGGCGGAAGCTGGAGGCGGCTGAGGCTCTGCTGACTCTGAGATACTCTTCGCAGGCCCCTTCTGGCTCCATCTCCCTGCTGCAGCCCTGTGCTGTGTCAGGTAGCCTGGTTCTTGCAAGGAGAACATGGAGTGGGTATAGTTGGGAAATGGGAGGGCATTGTGGTAAGCATGGCCTAACTGGGAAGTCAGAGTTGGTGGGTTGAACCTCCTTGGGCCCAGGCACCTAAGCTCCTCAGTCTGACGCCTGTGATGGCAGTTGATAGTTGTTCAGTGAATCATCAGTTTATCGAGCTTTGTGCTCAACAGCAAATGTTCAGTGCCCTGATGTCAAGAAAGAAGGAACCTGAGGCCCTGAGAGTGGCAGGGACTTGCCCTAGGGCATGCAGCATATCAAGTGGAAGAACCAGGTCTCCTGACTCCCAGCCCAGAGCTTTCTACCCAGACCCCTGCAGTCTGCTGCAGTCTGGGGAGGACATACATAGGTGCTAAGAACCAAGTCTGGAAGGAGACCTGGTCTCTACCTTCAGGGAGCTTCCAGTCTAGATGTGGAGCCTGGATGCCTTCACAGGTTGTAATTTGCGGCTAAATCTCAACGATGAGCCTGGAGAGGAAGGACTGGAAGAGGTCTGAGAAGAGATAGACACCTGGGGAGGCTGAGCGGGAAGGCTAGGTGCTCCCAGACCAAAATGGTGGGTGGGGTATGGTTTGTGAGAGAAGCAGCAACCCTGGAGGAACTGCCATAACAGAAAGGGATGAGGCTGGAGAGGCTACCAATCACGGAGATCTGGCATGCCAGGCTTAGGAGGCTAGACCAGCAACTGTGGGTGGTGGGGAGCCAGGGAATGTCTGAGCTAGGGAGGAGCACATTCAAAGACCCTGGACTTGACAAAAAGAAATGTGGTGTCTGTGGTGGAGGGATTGGAGGAGGCAAGACTTGAGATGGGCAAATCAGAGAGGAAGAGTTCTGTGCAATAGTCCAGGCGACAAAGCCTCGATTGGGTGGAACGAAAAAGAGGGGTGAGCCGGGAGGGGAAATGGATGTGACCTGGCCCTGACCCCTTCCTTTCTGTCTACAGCTCCTGCTGGAGATAGAGGACTCCAGCCTCCTAGCCCCTCTCTCCGACCCAGGCCGGCCAGCTCCATTTCTCTGCCTATTGGACATCTGGGGTGCATCTCCCTCTTGAACTAGAAGCCCAGAGGAGGAGGCCTCACTAGAGCACTGCCTATTTATGCATTTGCAAAATGTTTAATGTCCAAAGTGCTTAACATCTTTTCTTTAAGCCTTCAGGTGCTTCTATAAGCTTTCAGACCCTTTTTATTATATGGAGCAATTCCTTGGCTGAGGGTGGATGTCCTTGTACTTCCATCCCTCACTCCCTTGGATCCTGGGGCCTTTTTGTGTCTCTTGTAAAAACAAGGTTGTGCAATCTAAGCTGGTCAGTCTCGAAATAGGGTTCTGTGTGAGTTCATATGTTCATATGCGAGAGCTTTTGTTTGACTCACGGTTGCGAACATACCGGTGCGCTCATGTATGTACCCATGCATGTGAAACTATGAGGATGTTTTCATTTTGTGTCTAGGTTTTTGTGTGTGAGCAAATAATAAACCCTTGTTATTGTAAGGCACTGAGATACAGGGGTTGTTTGTAACCACAGTATAACCTAGACTGTCCTGACTCTAACAGACTTGTTCAATTCACTTTTCAAAGTGAGACTCACCTTGCTCAGTAACTGGGATTCCTTAACATGGCTAGATAAGAAAATGGTAGAGAAAAAAGGGAAGGAGATTTATTCACCCGGTAAGTAAGTGCCTACCCTCTGCCTGGCATAGACTGTTTCCAGTTGTCCAGAGGGCCACAAATTGAAATATCTGCAGGATCAAGCAGATCATAAAAATGAGTAGAGCAGACCAGATGGGCTCTGGCCAACTGACAGTGCATGCTCTACCTAAGGGGGCAGCTGCCACTTGGCTCCAGCCGATTGTTGCCATGCAGGAATGTGGACTCATTGTTGCCACATCTCCTGATTTTTCAAGAGAAGATGGAATTCTAGATTTCTATGTAAAATATCTCAATTTTAAAATGTTGACTCTGGTTTCCTCTTTAAGCCCGATACGTGGGCCAAGCAAAACATCCATGCAGGCCAACTTTGGCCAATGGAATGCCAGTTTGATTCTAGTCCAGTGTGTATTTTACAGTGGGGGAAACTGAAGCCAATCAGGACAAGAGGAATCAAAGAGGGGAGATGAATTAGACCCAGAGCCTGCTTTTGAAGAACCCACGAAATATAAGGAAGAATCATTATCATTTACTCATTCTGTGCCCACCGTATGCTAAGCATGTATAGCCTCACAGCAGCTCTGTAAGCTAAGCATTATTATCACCCTTTTGCCTATGAGGAAACAGTGCTCAAAGAGTGAAAGTAACTTGCGCAAGTGTTTCAGGGGAGATTTTTAGCCAAAGATGGGGGGAGGCTCCCTTCTCTTTGCCAGGCCCTAAATTAGCTAGTAATTTGCTTTTTTATAAAGTGTTGAGTGAAAGGTTCAAAACTCGAAGCGGCAGACATCCAGTCAGAGGGGTCTTTCAAAAATGGTCCCTTTATTTCATACTCAAGGTAACGATATGTAGTAATCTATCAGGTCTTACCTGCACTTGTTTCTCAGTCCTCTGCTGATGTTCCAAACAAACGAAGAACTGGAGAGCCCACCAGGAAGACAGAAAACTCAATTAGACATGCCCGATCACTGACTCTTTCCCATCATGTTTCCTCCCATCCATCTCATGCCTTCCTTCCTTCTCTGATTTGTTATTTAAATCAGTGATCCCTCAACCCCTCTCCCAGTATCAGATGACCAAGTCCACATATTCATGGAGGAAGGAAGCAGTGTTATCTGGAAAAGGACTAAAACCCTGCTACGCAATTGTGTCCTAGGGACACCACGGCCCCACAGCTGAGATGGTAAAAGAGAAAGTATATTTTGGGTTAAAGGATGTGGCATGAGAAGAGAGGGGAGAAGAGAAATAAAGTGATGGAGATTGGAAGAGGGTGTGAGCCTCTTTTCCCTGTGCCCTTTCATTTTTTGAGTCCCACCTGCCATTCCGTACAGGCCTTTTTAGAGCTGATACTGCTGCCCACCCCCCCAACAAACACACACACGCGCGCGCGCGCACACACACACACGTGCATGCACGTTGCACTATACCTTTCTAAAAAGTCTCTTAATGGCATATTATGGGCATCTCAGGACACCGTCATAAATGTTAAATATCAAATCTTTTTTGTGAGCTATCCTTTGTCATGTACTACTCCAGTTCACAGATTTAAAACATTTAAAACATCACTTTATAGAACAGTGTGAGTTAGGTCTTGGCTCTCCTGTGTTATGTAACAACATTGGTTGGACCTGAGGATATCTACCACATCAGAGCACCTGCAGAGTGGATCAATTTTAACCAGGGGAGGGTAGGGGGAAATGCCCTGTGTTGTAGCATTTGCTGGTTTCAAGCCACCAATATGATGTCAATTAATGCAGAGTTGGGAAGAGATGCATTTCCACCATTCAGATACAATAAATGTACATAACCTCAAGAGCATTGATAATAGTAAAATGTAGAGATTGATGAGTTTTGAGTATGTATTATGTTTGTTTTCAATATAATGTGTGTAATGTAATTGTTACTTTATGGAATTTAGTTTTTAATAACAGCTGTGTTTAAGAGCTGGCTCACAAAAATTCCTGAAAATTTAACCGTCAGCTCTTATGTTCCAGTGAGAGTCCCCTCCAGCACTCCTCTGCTTTCAACTCTTGCCCAGAAAGGCACCTCTTCCAAAGCAGTTCACACTAACACTGCCGTGCCATAATGGGCTACTACCACTGATTTCTGACCAAGAACAGCCTAAAGTGTGGGGAAAGTATTTATTAATAAAGAAATGGAATGATCTGGGGCAAATATTGAGCAGAATAAATTGTCAGAAGTCTTTATGGGTGAATGTGCGTGCTTGGAGACGGCCAACGTTGGGTAAAGGTGAGAAGTGGGGACACCAGAATAAGCAAATAACCTCAGAATAAGCAAAATAACCTCATGCAGGGGTCTAGTCAACAGATTTCTTCAAGGCTAAAGGAATAGGGCAACTGGTGCTACCTGGCCATCGGATCTGTATCTCTCATCAGAGAGACATTCATTATGCTCCCTCCCCCTGCTTAGATAAATGCTGCCTAATCTACAGAAACTTCTCCACCTTGCCTTTTTTTCACTTAAAAATATGCCCTTCATTGTTAAGTATAGGCACTATGTTATACAACAGATCTCTAGAACATACTCATCTTGTATAACTGTAACTTTATGCCCGTTAAACGACAACACCCCATATCCCTCTTCCCCCATCCTCTGGCAACCACCATTCTATTGGCTGCTTCTGCAAGTTTGACTATTTTAGATGCTTTGTATAAGAGGTATCGTGCACTTAAAAATTTGTTAAGAGGGTAAATCTCGTGTTGGGTTTTCTTATCACAAGCAAGCAGAAGCAAAAAAAAATAACAAAGGGACACCAGGAAACTTTTGAGGGCGATGGATATGTTTATTACCTTGATTGTGGAGGTGGTAACACAGATGTATGCATATGTCCAAACTCATCAAATTGTATACATTAATACATGGAGTTTTCTTGTATACAAATTATACCTCAATAAAGCTGAAAAAACGGTATCTTTGAGATCACTCCCTATTGCTGTATAGAGACATCTCTCACTCCTTTCAACCGCTATAGAGTACGCCATTGTGTGGACGTCCCATAATGTCATCAAGTAATCTTCTATTTTTCTTTGAATTTTTTTTCAGTTATTTTATTGAGATCATAATGGTTGTAACATTGTATAATTTCAGGTGTACATTATTATTTATCAATTTCTGTATAGACTGCATCATGCTCACCACCAGTAGTCTAATTTTTATCCGTCACCATACGTATGTGACCCTTTACTCCTTTTGCCCACCCCCCTCTGGTAACCACTAATCTGTTCTCTTCATCCATGTGTTTGTTTATCTTCCACATACGAGTGAACTCATGCAGTATTTGTCTTTCTCTGTCTGGCTTATTTCGCTTAATATCATACCCTCAAGGTCCATCCATGTTGTTGCAAGTGGGATGATTTCGTCTTTTTTATGGCTGAGTAGTATTCCGTTGTGTGTGTGTGTGTGTGTGTGTGTGTGTGTGTGTATGTACCACATCTTCTTTATCTATTCATTCATAGAAGGGCACTTGGGTTGCTTCCGCGTCTTGGTTGTTGTTAATAATGCTGCAATGAACATAGGTGTGCATAAATCTTTTTGGATTGTTGATTTCAAGTTCTTTGGATAAATACCCGGTAGTGGGATAGCTGGATCGTATGGTATTTCTATTTTTTGTTTTTTGAGAAATCTCCATACTGTTTTCCATAGTGGCTACACCAGTTCGCCTTCCAACCAGCAGTGTATGAGGGTTCCCTTTTCTCCACATCCTCTCCAACATTTGCTATTTTTTGTCTTGGTAATTATAGCCATTCTGACAGGTGTAAGGTGATATCTCATTGTAGTTTTGATTTGCGTTTCCCTAATACTTAGTGATGTTGAACATCTTTTCATGTGTCTGTTGGCCATTTGTACATCTTCTTTGGAAAAATGTTTGTTCATATCCTCTGCCCATTTTTTGATCCAGTTGTTTGTTTTTTTGTTGTTGAGTTGTATGGGTTCCTTACGTATCCCTTGTCGGATATATGATTTGCAAATATTTTCTCCCAGTTGGTGGGTTGTCTTTTAGTTTTCTTCATGGTTTCCTTGGCCTTGCAGAAGCTTTTTAGCCTGATGTAGTCCCATTTATTAATTTTTTTCTTTTCTGTCTCTTGCCAGCGTAGACATGGTATTCGAAAACATGCTGCTAAGACCGATGTCAGAGAGTGTACTGACTATATTTTCTTCCAGGAGTTTCATGGTTTCAGGTCTTACATTCAAGGCTTTAATCCATTTTGAGTTAATTTTTGTGTATGGTGCAAGATAATGGTCTGCTTTCATTCTTTTGCAAGTGGCTGTCCAGTTTTTCCAACACCATGTACTGAAGAGACTTTCCTTTCTCCATTGTACGTTCTTGGCTCCTTTGTCGAAGATTAACTGTCCGTAGATATGTGGCTTTATTTCTTGGCTTTCAATTCTGTTCCACTGATCTGTGTGTCTGTTTTTGTGTCAGTACCATGCTGCTTTGGTTAGTACAGCTTTGTAGTATATTTTGAAGTCAGGGATTGTGATGCCTCCAGCTTTGTTCATTTTTCTCAGGATCGCTTTGGCTACTCGAGGTCTTTTGTTGTTCCATGTAAATTTTGGGGTTCTTTAGTCTATTTCCGTGAAGAATGTCATTGGGATTCTGATTGGGATTGCATTGAATCTGTAGATTGCTTTAGGTAATATGGGCATTTTGACTATGTTTATTCTTCCAATCCATGAGCATGGAATATCTTTCCATTTCTTTATATCTTCTTCAATTTCTTTGAATAATGTCTTATAGTTTTCAGCGTATAGGTCTTTCACCTCTTCGGTTAAATTTATTCCTAGATGTTTTATTCTTTTTGTTGCGATTGTAAATGGGACTGCATTCTTGACTTCTCATTCTGCTAGTTTGTTATTTGTGTATAGAAATGCAACAGAATTTTCTAAGTTGATTTTGGACCCTGCAACTTTGCTGTAGTTGCTGATTATTTCTAACAGTTTTCGGATGGATTCTTTAGGTTATCTATATATAGGATCATGTTGTCCGCAAACAGCAAGAGTTTCACTTCCTCCTTTCCAGTTTGGATTCCTTTTATTTCTTTTACTTGCCTAATTCTTCTTGATTCAGTTTTGGGAGGCTGTATGAGTCTAAGAATTTATCCATTTCTTCTAGGTCATCCAATTTGTGGGCATATAGTTTTTTGTAGTAATCTCTTTGTATTTCTGCCATATCCGTTGTAATTTCTCCTCTTTCATTTCTAATTTTGTTTGGTTGAGCTTTCTCTTTTTTTTTCTTAGTGAGTCTGGCTAAGGGTTTGTCAATTTTGTTTATCTTCTCAAAGAACCAACTCTTAGTTTCATTGATCCTTTCTACCCTTTTTTTTTTAGTCTCTATTTCATTTGTTTCTGCTCCAATTTTTATTATTTACCTCCTTCTGCTGACTTTGGGCTTTGTTTGTTCTTCTTTTTCTAGTTCTGTTAGGTGTAGTTTAAGATTACTTATTTGAGATTGTTCTTGTTTGTTGAGGTGGGCCTGTATTGCTACGAATTTCCCTCTTATAACTACTTTTGCTGCATCCCATACCAGTTGGTATGTTGTATCTTCGTTTTCATTTGCCTCTAGGTATTTTTTAATTTCTCCTTTGATTTCTTCATTGATTCGATGGTTGCTCAGTAGTATGTTGTTTAGTCTCCACATATCTGTGACTTTCCCAGTTTTCTTCTTGTAGTTCATTTCTGGTTTCATAGCATCGTGGTCCGAAAGGATGCTTGATATGATTTCAAGCTTGTTAAGTTTAATGAAGCTTGCCTTGTTTCCCAACATATGGTCTATCTTTGACAATGTTCCATGTGCACTTGAGAAGAATGTGTTTTCTGCTGTTTTTGGATGGAATGCTCTCTGTATATCTATTAAGATATGTCCATCTGATCGAATGTTTCATTCAAATCCACTATTTCCTTGTTGACTTCCTTTCTGGATGATCTAGCCATTGATGTAAGCGGGGTGCTGAGGTCCCCTACTATTATTGTGCTGCTGTTAATTTCTCCCTTTAGGTCTGTTAACAGTTGCTTTGTATAATTTGGTGCTCCTGTGTTAGGTGCATATATGTTCATAAGTGTTATGTTCTCTTGGTGGAGAGTCCCTTTTATCATTATTTACTGCCCCTCTTTGTCTCTCATTGTCTTTTTTATCTTGAAGTTCGCTTTGCGTGATATAAGTATTAAGTATGGTAACACCTGCTTTCTTTTGTTTGCCATTAGCTTGGAGTATCATCTTTCATCCCTTCACTCTGAGCCTATGTTTGTCTTTAGACCTGAGATATATTTCCTGGAGGCAGCATATTGCTGGGTCTCGTTTTGTAATCCATCCGGCTACTCTGTGTCTTTTGATTGAAGAATTCAATCCATTTACATTTAGAGTGATTGTTGATGTATGAGGGCTTAATACTGCCATTTTATCTCTTGTTTCCCGGTTGTTCTATATTTCCATTGTTTTTCTTCCTTTGTATTTCTGACTGCCATTTCATTTTGGTGGTTTTCTGTGGTGGTTTTCTCAATTTTCTCTTTTTTATGAATTGTGGCTCTGCTCTGATCTTTTGTTTAGTGGTTACCATGAGGTTTGTATAAAAGATCTTGCAGAGGAGATCGTCCGTTTTCTGATAGTCTCTTATCTCCATTAGCCTAGGCAGGTTCTATCCCTTTCCTCTTCCTCTCCTGAGTTATTGTTGTCACAAATTATTCTGTTTTGTGTTGTGAGTTTGTGACTAAGTTGAAGTGTTTATAGTTACTTTTGATGCTTTCCTTCCCTTTATCTTTTAAGTTATAATTAAGTATTTGCTACCCGGTTCTGAAAGAGTGCTGCAGTTTTCTGATTTTGTCTACCTCTTTGTCTCCTTGCTCAAAGCTTTGTAGACCTTTGCCTTTTTGTTTCAGGTATGAGGGCATCCTTGATCATTTCTTGTAGGGGAGGTCTAGTGGCGGTGAACTCCCTCAGCTTTTGTTTATCTGGGAAAGTTTTTATTTCTCCATTGTATCTGAAGGATAGTTTCGCTGCAGAGTATTCTTGGCTGAACGATTTTGTCTTTCAGTATTTTGAATACATCATTCCGTTCTCTCCTAGCCTGTAAGGTTTCTGCCGAGAAATCCACTGAAAACCTGATAGGGGTTCCTTTGCGGGTTATTTTCGTCTGCCTTGCTGCCCTTAATATTTTTTCTTTGTCATTGACTTTTGCCAGTTTTACTATTATATACCTTGGAGAAGGTCCTTTAGCATTGATGTAATTAGGAATTCTATTGGCTTCATGTATTTGTAAGTCCGGTTCTTTCCCCAGATTTGGGAAGTTCTCAGCTATTATTTCTTTCAACAAGCTCTCTGGTCCTTTCTCCCTCTCTTCTCCCTCTGGAATACCTATACTCCTTATGCTGCTTTTCCTGATTGAGTCGGATATTTCTCAAAGAATTCCTTCATTTTTTAAAATCTTAGTTCTCTCTCCTCTTCCACCTGAAGCATTTCTATATTTATATCCTCTAAATCACTAACTCTTTCCTCCATAACGTCAGCTCTATGTTTTAAGGATTCTAGATTATGTTTATCTTGTTAGTTGTGTTCTTCATATCCAGAATTTCTGCCTTTTTTTTATGTATATACTTTCAATCTCTTTGGTGAAGTATTCCTTCTTCTCATTAATTTTATTCCTGAGCTCCTTGAACTGTCTTTCTGAGTTTTCTTGTAACTTGGTGAGGTTCTTTATGACAGTTGTTTTGAATTCTCTGTCATTTGGATTGTAGATTTCTGTGACTTCAGGGTCGGATTCTGGAGACTTGTCATTTTCCCTCTGCTCTGAATTGTTGCTGTAGTCTCTCATGGTGTGTGATGAACTAATCCTTTGCCGGCACATTTGTGGTAGCATCAGGTCGCAGATTCCACCTGCTACTGCTGGGTAGAAGCAGGAGCTGTGTTTCTCGTCCCACCATGTCTGCTGGAAGTTGTAGGGGTATGGTGGGTGCTCCCACCGGCCTGGAAACCATTCGCACATGTGCATAGATCTGCCACTGCCTCTTTTCACAGTCACGCCAGCTGCTGTGCTCGGTGTGTGGGGCTTCTTTGTGGGGTCCGAGCCTGGGCCACTCATTGGGACTGCAGCAGCATGGTGGGCTCTCCCGCCGGCCGGGAAAGTGTTGGTGTGCGGGCTCGGGGGCTGCCGCTGCTTCTTCTTATGGTTGCGCCGAGGCACGTTCCCAGTTGCCGAACTGCAGCAGCAGTATGGGCGCTCCCGGCTGGGAAAGCGTTTGCGTGCATGCACATGGCTGCCGGGGAAGGGTCAGGGAGTGCTCACCTATCCCCACTACTTCCCGGGGGCCCAGTCCATCCACAGTCATATGTATAGCTGTGTGGTTCTCTCAGACATCCTGTTGTGCTGTGTGGGTATGCTTTGTTGGTCAATGAATGTCCATTTAGTTGTAGTTCAAAGTGGGAGAGATAAAGGGAACAACTCACTCTGCCATGTTGCTGACGTCACTCCAACTAATCTTCTGTTGATGGACCCTTTGGTTGTTTCTATTCTTTCTGTTGCAAATACAGTTGCAATGAATGGACTTGTGACATAATCTTTAGCAATTTTTATCACTATTTCTTTGGGATTGATCCCTAGATATACTATGGCTGAATAGAGGGTGAAAACACATGTCATCTTGCTCATTACTGTCAAATTCCCCTTCATAAAGGTTGTACCTATTGCCTTTTCTCAATGTCTGAGGGTGCAGGTTTTCCCAGAGTTTCACCAGTAGTGCTGCCAGACTTTTGAATTTTGCCAATCTGAATGGTGACAAATAGTATATCAGTGTCTTGTCCATGAACAGCTGTTAGTTGTTCTTTTTGTGAGGGGGAGCAAAATCAGGAACAACCTATGTGGCCATCTTGTTGATGTCACTCTTTGCCGTCTTTGTTCTTAATGGCTCCCAGAAGCTGAGGGTATGTTAAGACCAGTCAGGGTCCCAAAAGGGAGCATCCCAGTCAGTACCTAGATGCAGACTGATTGGAAACTGGACCTTCAGGCAACAGCTTGTAAAGTATGCAGCCAAACCCCTCCCAAAGATAGACTGGGAGATGGGCATTTTTGCCTGCTCCCTCTGTGCTGAGCCCTGGGCAGATAGCTGTGTACTCACACGCCTGTTAACAATTGCCTCTTTGTTTTCTGTAGGCCTTCAGGGCTTTTGAATGCTAGCCCCATTGGCTTTCAGAGGTAGGTGATTTGGGGGCCTGTCCTTCAGATGGCAGCCTTAAATGTTGGGCTGCTAGATGTATGGTCCACACCCTTGACTCCTCATGGAGAAGCTGAGAGTTGGGTATTCCCTCCTGATTGTAAGGAGCTGTGCTGGGGGTGGAGTTTATGGCAAGAGCATGTCTCAGTCTTTCCTGCCCGTTTCAATGTGGGTATTTTCTCAGTCACTCGCTGTGTAGGAGTCACTCAACAGGTTTCTGGATTTCTTTCAGAGGGAATATTCCATGTGTAGCTTTATATTTGGTGTGTCCATGGGTGGAGGGAAATTTAGGAGCTCTCTATGTAGTCATCTTGGAGTCCTGTTATGTGTTATTTAATCATGATAAAAAAAAAAAAAAGACCAAAAAATGTGCACCATTTCCTCACTGATTTGAGATGTCACCTTTTGTCATATATTAAATTTGCTTATGCACTTGGGTGTATATCTGGATTTTCTCTTCTGTTGAGTAATGCACCAATACCAAACTATTTAAAACTAGAGACTTCCAATTTTGGTGCGACAGTTATCTTGTGACCTCAGTCCTCTGATAGTTTCAAGAAAAGTTATTGATTTTTAGTTTGTCTGGCTTTTTCTTGTCCTAAGGATGGGTCTAACAGCACTCATACCCTTTACATATCAGAGCTCTAATTTAAGTTTTTAAATCACTTTTCAAGGAGAAATTACTTTATTTCACTGTCAGTTATGATTTTTAAATAAACGTTTTTATTGTAGAATAGTTATAGATTTATGGAATAGTTGAAGGACTGACTCCCCATATACCCCATACCTTATTGTTAACATCTTGTATTATTATGGCACAGATGTCACAGTCACTGAAGCAATATTGATATAATCAGTTACGATTTTTAATCACTCTGCTAGATACCCTGGATTTCTTTCAAACTGAGAAAAACGCCTACAAATTGTTTCCAAAGGTAAGGACTTCTTAAAATGATAATTTGAATAGTTAATGAAAGCAAGGAGTAAGAAACAGAATGCAGTGTGTAGCACAACACTCTGTTGATTAAAAATACACACATTTCAAACAACAATGCACATTTTACAAGAACACATACAAAGAAAACAGTAGACGGGAAACTCCTGCGACTGTTACACGTCTGTCAGAGGAAAATAACAATGTGAATAGAAGGGAATCAATGAATGAATAAATTAAAGGAGAGACCTTGTGAAGATCAAAGGCAATAATGTGCTACTAACCAAGGAGTTTGTTTAATTCAATCCTCAGCTTTTGGAGGTGGGGAATCAAACAAACAAAACAAAATAAAAATACTGAATTGGACTTCTCCCTTCAGCAGTGGTGGATTAAGTAATTCAGATCATCCTTTCCACTGAGACAATCTAGCAAATCGATACACACAATGACACCAAAGTGGCTCAGATGGCTAGCCAGGTAGTGAAAAATGATCAGGCCAAGATCCTGGAGAATGTCTAAAGAGACAGCTATGAGCCTGATATTAGTGAGATGCTTCACAAATTGGGAATAGAAAGCTGAGTGCTGAACAGTGCTTCTTACAGCCTCATGAGGCTAGGATGACGAAATGAGAGTCCAGAGCTTGCCAAGGATGATGGTTTTGGTGAGGGACACCAACAAAGGCTGTACTCTAGATGTAACAGTGACCAGGAAATAACATATTGCATTCAAAGACTGTGGACCAGCATTGGGGAATCTCAGTAGCCCATAACATCTTAATCTCTGATATCATATTCAGGTAATTGCAGAATGCTAATGTCCAAAGTTCTAGGAAGTAGCAACAGAAAACCTCTGGAAGGATATAAAATCAATCACAATTTGAAATAATATTTATGAATGATTTTTCAAATAAAATATCCAACATACACTCAAAGAGATATATGAAAAGATGAAAAATGAATGAGAATGAGAAAAGAATGACAGACCCAAAATCCACAAACGCTCTTGATGTTGGAATTCTTGGATGCACACCTAAAGCACACACACGTGGGTACACACATAGATACACACAGACACAGACACATGGATGCGTGCGCGTGCAGGCACGCACACACACACACACACACACACACGGTTATTCTATGTCCAAGAATATAAAAGGAAAGAATGACAATATTGACAGAAAATGAGTCTATAAAAATTACACAGAAAATTTGAGAAAGAACTAGTTATACATTTTTGAACTAGAAAAACGGAATAACTGATACTAATTCTGAGGTGTTTTACAACACCAACAACCAGTTCTCTGATTCTCCATATACCAACTGGGTGTTCAAGAATTAAATTCAGTTCTGATGCTAACTACCTAGAGTTAGCACAGACTTCACAGATTAAGGGCTCAGTCCCACAAGACTGCTCCCCACTTCAGATGCCAGTCACAAGTCTCAGGCCTCCTGTACTTCTCACCAACTGGTTATAAATTGGAGGTTCCCACGACTCCTTCCTCAGGTTTGGTAATTTTCTAGAATGGCTCACAAACTCAGAAATACACTTTACTTACGTTTACTGATTTATTATGAAGGATATTATAAAAGATACAAATGAACAGCCAGGTGAAGAGGTACATAGGGCAAGGTCTGGAAGGGTCCCAAGTGCAGGAGCTTCTTTCCCCATGGAGTTGGGGTGTGCCACCCTCCAGGCACGAAACTCAGAATCTTCTTGCACTCCACCTCAATCTCCAGCCCTTTTCCCCTCCCCAGAGGTTGTGGGGGTGGGGATGAAAGTCGTGGGCTTCTTATCAAAGTTTGGTCTTTCTGGCAACCAGCTTCTATCCTGAAGCTATCTAGGGGCCTGCCAAAAGTTGTCACATTAAAACAAAAGATGCTCCTATCACCCAGGAAATTCCATGGGATTTAGGAGCTCTGTGTCAGGAACTAGGAGCAAAGACCAAATATATATGTCTTATTATGTCACATAATAAATCAAAAGGTAGGTTGAATAGCAGATTAAAATGTACAAAAGAGAGAATAACATGTACTGTACACTAGAAATACAAACAGTGAAATTAACAATAGGTAAAATACAATATCTGGAATGAAGCTTGGAGACACAAAGGATGTAATATAGAGAAGAGAGGGTAGAAGATTCAAGTATAAGGTCAGACTTATATTTAGTTCTGTCTCATAAGGAGAGAGAGAGAAGCAGTATTTGAAATAATGGAGGAGAATTTTTCACTACTTACCGAAGACATCAAGCCATGAATTTAAGAAGCTTTGGTAACCTCAGTAGGGTAAGAAAGCCATGCTTAGGCGCATCATAATTGGACTACATAAAATCAGAGACAAAGAGAAATCTTAAAAGTAGTCAAAGAAAAAGGGCACATCCCCTTCAAAGAAGCAACAATTAGACCTATAGCTAACCTCTCATTAGGAAATATGGAAACCAAAGAAAATGGAAGAATATTGTCCAGAGGCTGAAAGGACCTGCTAGTCTAAAGCTCTATATCTATGAAAATATCCCGAAAAATTAAACTGAAATAAAAATATGTTCACTTTTGTGCATCAAAGGACACTATCAATAGAATGAAAAGGCAACCCACAGAGTGGGAGAAAATGTTTGCAAATCATGTATGTGATAAGGGATTGATGTCCAGAATACGTAAAGAACACCTACAGCTCAACAACCAAAAACTAAACAACCTAATTCAAAAATGGGCAAAAGACTTGAATAGACATTTTTCTAAGGAGGATACACAGATGCCCAATAAGCACATGAAAAGATGCACGGCATCACTAGTCATTAGGGAATTGCAAATGAAAACCACAATGATATACCACTTCACACCCATTAGAATGGCTATTACATAAAAAAGAAGAAAATAGCAAGTGTTGGAGAGGATGTAGAGAAATTGGAACCTTTGTGCGTTGTTGGTGGGAATGTAAAATGGTGCAACCACCGGGGAAAACAGTATGGCAGTCCCTGAGAAAAGTTAAACATAGAATTATCATATGATCCAGCAATTCTACTCCTGGGTATATACCTAAAAGAATTTAAAGCAGAGACTCAAACAGATATTTGTATAGCCATGCTCAAAGAAGCGTTTATTCATAATAGTGAAAAGGTGGAAACAACTCAAATGTCCAATGACTAATGAATGCATAAACAAGATGTGGTATATACATACAATTGAATGTTATTCAGCCTTAAAAAAGAAATGAAATTCTGACACATACTGCAATATGGATGAATCTTGAAGATACTGTATTAAGTAAAATAAGCCAGTCACAAAAGGACAAATACTCTATGAATCTACTCATATGAGTTACCTAGAGTCAAATTCGTAGAGACAGAAAGTAGAATGGTGAATGCCGGCTGATCGAGCAAGGGAGGAATGGGGAATTATTGTTTAATGAGTACAGAACTGTACACTTAAAAACTGTTTAAAAGGTAAATTTTATGTTATACGTATTTTACCACAATAAAAATATATTTTCCGACATAAAAAAATGGAGAGAACTCACAGCCAGCAGATCCCCAGTATTAAATATACAAAGGGAGATCTGTCAGAATGACAATAATTCCAGATGGAAACACGGAAATTCGGGAAGGACTGGAGAGCACTTATCACATTTTCTACAGCTATAAATTATTTTTCTCCTTTGGAAATTATAAGGAGAACATTTATTTGTTAAACCTTGTAAAGCTGTGCTCACAGTGACAAAAATAATTCTACCCCATAAGTCCAAGCTTCTCTTTCCGCATAAATCCCACACATAGGAATTACTGGACCATAAACTGCACTGATGGCAATGATGAGAGATGACATCAAAAATGTGGGTTTGGGACACATTTTGAAGGTACCTGAAGCCAGGATAATGATCTAGACCTCTATCTTGTAGGCAATAGGGTTCAATTAAGATGAAAGACATGATCTGTTCTTCAGTAGAAAAATACTTGGCTTTCTTTTTCAGACCAAAAAGGTACACATTCATGTTGAAAATATTTGAAATATTACACAAATGTGTAGCTTTGTGAAAACGCCCTGTAATGTACTCTTTCTTTCTGCTTGCAAGCAAGGTGTGTATTCTTTCTAAGATATCTTCTGTGCATACCCTAGAGCTTGTGATGGTGGTTAATTTTCTGTGTCAACTCGATTGGGTCATGGGGTGCCCAGATATTTGGTCAAACATTATTCTGGGTGTTTCTGTGAGAGTGATTTTGGATGAGATTCACATTTAAATTGGTAGACTGAGTAAAGTAGATTGCCCTTCCTAATGTGGGTGGGTCTTATCCAATCAGTTGAAGGCCTGCATAGAGCAAAATGACTGACCCTCCTCTGTGTAACATTGGCTTTTTCCTGCTTTTGGACTCAAACTAAGACAGCGGCACTTCCTACATCTGGAGCCTGCTGGCCTTTGCACGGTAACTACACTATCAACTCGCCTGGTCTTCAGTTTGCTGACTCACTAGGCAGATTTGGGGATTTGTCAGCCTCCATAATTGTGTGAGCCAATTACTTATAATAAATTAATCTCTTTATTTCTCTCTGTCTCTCTCACTTTCTCTGTCTCTCTCCCTCTCTCTATGTATGTATGTATGTATGTATACAAATTTTGAACCATTTGAGAGTAAGTTGCAGACTGAATGCCCATTGCCCACTAAATAGCTCAGAGTCTGTATTTGCTAAGAAGGACATTCTCTTACATAATCCAAAAAATTAGGAATTGACACTGATACAATGTTATAATCTAATTTATAAACCTTATTCGATTTTTAAATGTTATCCCAATAATGTCCTTTATACCAAAAAGTTTTTTTCTCCTGATCCATGATCAAATTCAGGGTCACATGGTGCATTTGGTTGTCACATTTCTTTAATCTGACACAGTCTTTCTTTGCGTTTCGTGACTGTGATATTGACTTCTATTACTTGGTTAAGTTGGTGTCTGTCAAGTTTCTCCACGGTAAAACTTCTATTTTCCCTTCCTAATTAGTGACTACGTTATGGAGATATGCTTTGAGATTTAAACATAACTTTTTCTTTCTTTTCAAATTGATGTATAACTCACGCATGGTAAAATCTACCCTTTTTAGTGTTCAGTGCTGGAAGTTTGACAAATGCATTATGTCATATAGCTCCTGCCAACATCAAGATACAGAACAGTTCAATTATTCCCCCAAATTTCCTTAGGCTACTTTGTAGACGATTCTTTACCCTCACCCCCTCCCCAACCCCCAACAACCACTGATCTATTTCATGTCCCCATGGTTTTGCCTTTTCCAGAGTGTCATTCATATTATTTTTATTGGCTGAATAGTATTTCACTATACAGTTGGTCAAAACATTACTTCAGTCCTCCGTGGATTATGATTGACATGTGGCTAGTTTCCAATTTTTCCTTACTGCGATAACTGCTTCAGGGAAATTCTCGTGCAATCATCCTTGCACACACAGGAGTATTCCTCCTTTGGGAAGTGTAATGCACATTTAAAATATTGAAAGATATGGAGAATTATCCTTTAAAAAAGGTTGTGCCAATCCTATTACAATTGACGATCTACGTTTTGGGGGGATTTTTTCAAAAACTTTAATTTTGGCCAAAGTGGTTCACTTGTAAAAATCTGGCTTTTCTTTTAATTTGTATTTCTGAAATAATTAGTGAAACTAGGCTTGTGTGTGATACACTCATTTTACTGTGGGGTGAAT
This sequence comes from Diceros bicornis minor, assembly GCF_020826845.1. NCBI lineage: Eukaryota > Metazoa > Chordata > Mammalia > Perissodactyla > Rhinocerotidae > Diceros > Diceros bicornis. The sequence continues at coordinate 65,870,670 of NC_080781.1, forward strand.
GAAATCGGATGTCAGGTAATGAAAGGAAAGTGAATTGAACCCAAGAAGGCTTCCAAAAGAAGCGGGATTAATCTCTTGCTTTAGAGAATTTCCTGAATTCAGAGAGAACATTTTTCTGCAAAGAAATAAGAGAACTTCCTGGCTCCCGCTCCTTAGTCTCAGTCAGGCCAGGATCCACCTTCTACAAGAACCCAAATGGACAAATATTCATTCATCCTACAAAAGTGTCCAGTGCTGAGATAGGGACTGGGGTACAAAGTCTGATAGGAGATGGTCCATGTACTTAAGGAACTTCCTGGTTTAAGGGGATGTAGTTGAAGAATAAAAGCACAGTATTGTGTGAGTCACAGTCAGAGATGAAAAAACTTTGGGTTTTCGTGGAGAGGTAGATGCTGAAGGCTCAAGTACACATTTGAAATTTTAACAGTACCTCCCAGAACACACACACACACACACACACACACACACACACACACACACACACACACACTTCCCTCTCATCTCTCCCTCCATGCCCCAAAATCCAGATGGATTAAAGAGTTAAATGTGAAAGATAAAACTATAAAAATATTTAGAAGAAAATATAGGAGTTCATCTTTCTAACTTGGGGCTAGGGAAGGGTTTCTGAAACAAGACAATACAAATCATACAGGAAAAGATGAATGGATTAGAGTACATTAAAACTAAGAGTGTTCTTTCATTAGAAGAGACTAAACAGTGAAAAGACAAGCCACAAACCAGGAGAGAATATTTGTCATACATATATCCATAGCTGCCATTTAGTGAGGGCCTAATGTGTACAGGTCAGATACTGTGCCTGACGCTTTACATAAATTGTCTCTTCTCTTTCCAGCAGGGGGAGGGAGAGGGGGCAGCAGTTATCAGTCCCATTTTGCATAAGAGGATACTCAGGCTCACAGAACTTAAGTGGTTTGCCCATGGTCATAGAGCCATTTGTTGACACACCGGGACTGGGCGTCATGCCTGACTGAGGCAGGGGCACACAGTGTCCTATGCTGTTCCTAGGACTCCTCCCAGTCTGAGTCACACCTCTCTCTTTACTCGGGGCTCTCTGCACAGCACCTCTGTGTCTCTCCAAAGAGAAAAAGAAATGACTCTGTGGCCAAGAGATGCAGGCCCAGTAAAGGAAGGAAAAGTGAAGATGAAATGTATATTGGGGATTGCTGGTGGAATTCACTTTTCTATAGGGTTTCTGGGGACACCTGAAAGAGGGGATGGCCTATGGGACAGGGCGTTAGGAGAGCATTTCAAAGGGGAATTTGGAGAAAACGGGCAGAACAAGGAACTTCTCTGAAGCTGTATGGTCGGCTGTTCAGGATGTCAGCCAGTCAGGGAGAGGGAACTCGATGATCTGAACATACTAGGAAAGAGCCACCAGGAATTACAGGTTTTGGGGATTTGTATGGTGCATGAGAGATGGGTCCTAGTGTAACACCTTTCCTGACCTGTGTTCCAGAACTTGTGAAGACGTGCACCACGTTTTCCTTCGGTATTGTGGCAGGACACTACTGGGAGCTCCCCAAACCGTGTTGAATTTTTCTCCTGGACACACAGCTAAATGGCATTTTCCAGGTTCCCCTGCTGCGAGCTGGGACCTTGTGACTATGGTCTGGCCATGTAACGTGGGGAAGTGATGGACGGCAATTCAAGGTCTGCCCTGAAGCTTCTGGTGCAATTGTCCATGCTAGCTCTCTTTCACTGCCTGCCTTCAGGAAGCAAAGGGTTCACTGGAAGACCTAGGGGTCCAGAAGACAATGGAGCCACTAGATGGGTGCAGCCAGCCTGGTTATCTGAACTAGTGGGTGGAGCAGCGACCTCTCTCATCACTGTCCCACATTAGACTATGATTAAGTAAGTAACAAACTTTTATTATGCTAAGCTACCCAAGTTTGGGGTGGTTATTTGTTTACTTATTTTGGTGAGGAAGAGTGGCCCTGAGCTAACATCTGTTGCCAATCTTCCTCTTTTAGGTCGAGGAAGATTGTCTCTGAGCTGACATCTGTGCCAATCTTCCTCTATTTTCTATGTGGGATGCCGCCACAGCCTGGCTTGACGAGCGATGTGTAGGTCCGCGCCCAGGATCCAAACCCGCGAACCCTGGGCCACCAAAGCGGAGCACGCGGACTTAACCACTATGCCACCGAGCCAGCCCCCTGGGGTGGTATTTTTTATTATAGCTGTTAGCCTGTCCTTGGTATTAAGAATTTGTGTGAGTCACTGTGGTTCCGGTTAGTAATCCTATTCCTAATTAGCGATCCTATTTCAAATTATGGACTATTTATTACACATAATACAGCTATGAACATTTTTGTACATTTAAAAAATTGTACACGTGCATGCACTTCTGTTGGGCATATACCCAGGAGTAGAATTGCTGGTTCACATGGTATACATTTCTTCAAGTTTGGCTGGAATGCCAAACAGTTTTCCAAACTTGTTGCACCATTATACACTGCCACTGATGTGTAGCAGAGCTCCTTTTGCTCCACATCTTTGGCAACACTTGCTCTTGTCAGTCTGTGTCATTGTGATTTTAATTAGCCTTTATTTCCTCGATTACTAATGAAAAGGTGTACCTTGGCTTATGTTCATGGTTCTAATATGATCCCTTGCCCTATAACATATATTGCAAATGTTTTCACCCCATCTCTCAATTTTCCTTTTTTAATAAATGGTGGGTCATTTAATTTGGATGTGTGTTCTTGGTGTTTTCTTTAATTCATTCTCACAAGAGTTTTGTGAGATTGGAAATACTAATACAGCTATACAGTTTAGGTAACTGAGGCTCAGAGAGGTGATTTGCCCCAGAATTCTAACGTGGGATCCTAGCCCAGATGTGTCAGACTCTAACGGCTTTCCCCTCTGCCTCTCTGCAGGCAGGAGGACGCTGCTCCCTGGGGAGTGTAGAAAGAGGAGAGTATTGGGGAGTGAGAACACATAGGGGTATCTCTAGAACTGCCTTGGGGAGACTGTGGACTGTGACCTCTCTGAGGGCAGGGTCAGGCTCTGTTCTTGCCCATCACAGTGTATCCCCCAGAACCTAGAGCAGAGCCTGGCAGAGTGAGTATGTGCTCAGTGAGGCCTTGCTGAAGAGCCTGTGAAGTTCTCCTCCTGATGACCAAATCCCTAGGGGGAGTCCTTGCTCCCAAGCATTCTTGGATAAAGGGAAGGGGACCCCTGGAGTCTGATCCTCCCACTGGAGTCACAAGGAAGCTGAGTCCCCAGTGAAACTGATGTAGGGAGGATGGGTCAACCTCTTGCGGGAATGAGTCCTCAAGAGTCTGCTCACCCCTGGACACATTGAGACATTAGAGCCACCCACTCTGCAAAGCCAAGGGCCCCACTTGGGAGATGCAAACTCCCCCGCCTGCCCAATGCTATAAAAAATACAGTTGTACTGTGATTTGTTGGCAGTCCCCACGAAGACCCCTCAGCCATCATTCTGGGTCTGAAACCCACCATTAGATCCACTCCTTTGGGTCAGACCAATGATCTGTCCTTCCCCTTCACAACCCCCGCTATCATTTAGTAGGCATGAAGGACCTGCCAAACCCTCAAAGTGCCTCTACACTATCAGTGAGAAAAGCCCGTTTGCTGCATATCTCTGATCAAACACCATGTCTCTTTTCTGTGCTTTAGTCCAAGTAAAGAACAGCCACACCATGTACCTCCCAGAATTAGAACAGTTTTGCCTCACAGAAACCTTGAGTCCTTTTGCTTCAGGTCAGCATACCCAGGGACCATCCCTGGGGTCCTGCCCTGTTGGCGGCCCAAGTGTGTGTCATGGCCTGGTTCAGGTTGCTCTACTCCGTGTTTGGTACTTAAGAGAATGTCCTGAGCACTGCTCCCCCAGCCCCTGCCAGGTTCCTGGGCTGGGAGATTCCAACTGCTTAGAACACATCCCTTCGTTTTATGTAAGAAGAAACTGAGTCCCAGAAAAGGGAGGGAACTCAGCCAAGCCTCTTTCTCAGAGTCGGAGAACACGGATATTAATGAGGAAATAGTCATGCCTTCCCTCTCAGGGTCCTGCACTCTAGGATGATCCAGGGTGTATCTGGGCTTGGTAAGGGTTTCTGACGTCTGTGATGGAGCATAAAGCTATTGAAAATTTCCTCCCTCTCCTCCCCCTGGGGCTCTGTGCTAGAAAATTCTGACAATTTGGAGCCAAACCATTTCATTTTACCTAAGGGGCAACTGAAGCCTGGAAAAGGGCCTCATTGGCTAAAGACACACAAAGATATAATATCTATCCTAGGCCGAGGGAGGAGGAATGTTTGTGGTGAGACAATCAGTGAGGACTGGGACTGGCAACAAGAACCACGTCTTGCCCCTAGTTGGGAGGACGCTGAAACCAAGGCTGGTGTGCTAGGAGGCAGACGGGTACAAACTGATGCTCAAAGCAAGAAGGGCCTGAGATGGGTGATGGTTGCCAGCGTCCAAATCAACAGCAGAGGTATTCCTCTCAGGGGATTATGTGCGCGTGTATGTGTGTGTGTGTGTGTGTGTGTGTGTATGTGTGTGTGTGTGTGTATGAGAGAGTCAGTGTCTGGGGGGTGGTGAACAGGTGGTTCTAGGCCTGGAGGGCTTAGACAATGTGAGGGGCAGAGGTAAAAATCCTGGTCAGGGGATAATGTAAGGGGCAGAGTCAAGAGCCCTAGTCAGGCCTGGGCTGTGGCCGGGGATGAGGAATAGGGGTGAGGGTTCCGTGTTGGCAAGCCCCGCTATATTAATGCAGTGCAGTTACTAAGTATTTACTATGTGCCAGGCCCTGCACTCAGGCGTGAGATGCTCTGATGAAGCCCCTAATTTCCCCAAGTTTGCACTACTGGAGCACTCCCTCCAGCACTGGGACACTTGTGCCTGAGGCCAGACAGAGTTCCTGGAGCATCACAGAGAAAGTACTGAATACTCACCAGGTGGCTCAGAGCCCCTCCTTTACAATACTTATCAACTACTCACCTGCCCACAGTAACCTCAAAAAGGAACCCCACAGCTCCAGGGGTGGCTCAGCACTTCCCAGGCCTCACTTTGCCTGGAGTGCACCCCACTGGACTCTTCGAACAAGAAGGCAGCTGAGTTGATACCTCTCCTCTTGGTTAAGGACCAAATGAAGGTGCCGATCAAAAAGGCACGCAGGCCTAGGTATGTACTCAAACTCTCAAAGACCTGCTCCCTGAGATCCTCAGTGGTGCTGTGAGAACTTGGGGAATGTCTTGGAACGCCATGTGAGGGATGGGACCCTGTGCAGCACTCCTCCATCCTGAACAACTAACTAGATGCCTTGCTCAATGGGGAAATGAGACCAGGGTAAGACATGGACACTGCTGCTGGTGACTATCCTGAGAGTGACCTTCATGAAGACTACACATATTCCTGAGGAGAATGTCTTGGAGGTGCTGCAGATGTTGTAGGTCCATCCTGGGAAGCAGCACTTCACCTTTGCAGAGCTGGAGGTCCTCATCAATAAAGATTTTGTGAAGCAGAAGTACCTGGAGTACTAGAGTTTTTATCCAGAGTAAAGCTAGTTAAACTGTAAGCAAAGGCTGAAAATATAGGTGCCCACAAAATGAATGAAAACACTTATGTTTCATGAGGATGTTTGAGGGAGCCTGAGGAGCCAATGCTGGTGCTGGAGACACGCCCTATGTAAGAAAAAGTGCCAGCAAAAGCATCAATAGCAGTGCCATGGCCAGGCACTGGCCAGTACCAGGACCTCTACTAAAAATGTGTGAAGAAGATATGTCAGTTTATGTTTGTAGTGGGCTGTTAAAAGAGACCAGAACAAATGGGCATGGGGATGCTGACTTACAAGAAGTAGAGGGGTGGAGTGAGGGGGAACATGTTGCCTGCTGTATTTTTGTCCAGTTCTATAATTGTTACTTGGTGATTTAGCTTTCCACCTAACTACCTTAGATGCTATTACCTTAGATGCTATAACAATGTTTTGTAGCATTTTAATAGGCTGTTGGGTTACGTTTGCAATGTAGGTTAACGAAGGGAATCAATCCAACAAATTTTAATTGCTGCCTCTGTAATATTAAGGGTTAGGAGATTTGCTGGGTTTTAAAAGATATTGAGAAACTACGTACTTATTGATGATTGATAACTTCCTGCGTAGGATTGGAATTGACTGTCCCTTGAAAGCTTCCTGAGAATAAAAGGAAAAGATAAGAAAAGAAAAACTTGTGGGCTTAGTTTTGTATTTAAGTCTATCTGTCATTTACCTGGATTCACCCGTATGCCTAAGTATGTAGGGGAAAATAAAAGCCTGTGGAATACCGCGGAATGCTTGTTAATTTGTTTACTCCACATATATTAAATTACATTAATTGTCCTGGTGCTGGAGACAGGAGGATGAACAAGACACACAGACTCTGTTCAAGAGATGAGAGTGGGCAGGGCGGATTGGAGAAAGTCATGGACGTTAACCGATCAGCAGTAACAGTTCAGTGTGTTGTGAGAGACACCTAACAAGCATGGGGTGAAGGTGGTTGGGGAAAAGAGAGAGGGGTTCTTTGTGGTGAGATGTCATTGGAGACCTGGAGGACACGTGTAAAGGAGAGTGGGGATGTAGTCTGCCCAAAGGATAGAAATAAGTGCAAGGACCCTGAGGCAGGACAGCTTGGGTGTGTCTGGCACTGCACTTTCTTCCGTGAGAATGAAAGTTAAAATTGAGGGGAGAATGTGGTAAAATATGAAGGTGTGGGAGGGGAGAGCAGGGACCAGGTCTTCAAGCTATAGGTCTTGGAGCTGAGAGCATAAAATCTGGAATAGAAAAAAGCTCTAAGGGATTCAGCTTATCCCCAGAAGTTATTTCTAGAAACAAGGTCAGGGGAAGGGGCTGCGAGTGAGGTTAACCAGATCCCCACAGTAAGGATGGGATAAATATGAAGAAACCCTTCCCATCTGTCTGGCCAGTACACAACTTCATGAGGCAGTGAGTTAGCCACACCACAGGTGTGTATGCAAGCAGAGGGATGCTGCAGTGAGGTGGGTACGACTTGTCCCCCCATCCATGAGAGTCACAGGGCTTTTGTGCAAATTGGATGTGATTGTGTACACGAAGGCCCTTGGGACAGAGTAGGCGCTCAATAAACCTCTGGTGAACGCCAGAATGGACAAGTTTCGCCGAATTCTCAGAAAATCCTCCAAGAAGGAGAGGGTGTGTGTGTGTTGGGGGCCCTTGCCATTTTGGGGGCCCCAATAATGTAACTTAACTCCTATTTTTGTTTTCTCATTTGCTTTCAAAGTTGTCATACTCACGCAAATATTCCCTGTGTGCGTTCTCACTGGAAATTATTCAAAAAATATACATCGAGTAATAGCCCTCCATTGACCGCCCACTGCATCCCCAGCCCTCTAGATGGGGGTAAGCATAATTACCAGTTTGGTATGTTTCTTTCAAGAGTTTTGTCAACGTATTCTAATACATATATTCACACCTACAAAAACACATAACTTTTCGGTTTAAGTGTCTTGTTATATACGTAAGAGGGATGATGCTGCATACACCATGCGGAAATTTGATTTTTTATTTTAACCATGAGTGTTGGGGACTTTGCTATGTCAATACAGAGGTAGCTATCTCAATTTTTAGCTTCCTATTTTGAAATAAGTTTACATTTATAGAAAAGATTCAAAGATAGTACAGAGAGTTTCTATATACCTTTCACCTAGCTTCCCCTGATGTTCACTCTTATATAACCATGATGTATTTAGCAAAACTAAGAAATTAACATTGGTACATGACTATCAACTGAACTATAGACTTTATTTGGATGTCTTCAGTTTTTCTGCTAGTCCCATTTCTGTTCCAAGATTCAGTCCAGGACACCAAGTTGCATTCAATTTTCATGTTTCCTTGGTCTGGGACAGTTTCTCAGTCTCTCCTTCTTTTTCATGTATCTCACATTTTTAACAGCTACACAGTATTCTATAGTTTCTATAAGCCATAATTCGTTAAACTCTTGCCCTACTGATGGATACTAAGGTTGGTTGTAATTATTTTTAATTTTACCAACAGCAATGTAATCATCATCCGTGGGCCTGTCGTTTTCTTCATAGTGCATGCATTGCTGTAGAACAGATACTTGGATAAGGAAACCGGAGTAGCAGTGTATGTACATGTAACTTCCAATGATGCTGTCACACAGCTGTCAATAATGGTCGCACCAATTCACACTCCCACACACAGGTTATGAAATTTTCCATTTACTCTACTCTCACCAACATTTGTTGTTATTACTCTTTATAGTGTTGGCTGATTTGATGTGTGATTAATATTATGTCTTTGTTATTTTAATTTTGTCAAGGTTCCTCATCGAGGTTGAGCATGTTTTCATTTCTTCATTGGCCAGTTATATTTTTATAAACCCCCCACTCATGATCTTTGCTGATTTTTCCTTTTTAACCTTTGGTACTGTAAATTAGAGCACACATACAGAATAGATTCTCAAACAAGAATGTTTAGCTCAAACTATTTTCTACAAATTACATTCTAGTTTAACCACCATCTGTGCTTAAGCCTGCCACTCTAATCACACCGGAAGCTCCCCCTCAAGCTCCATCTCCATCCCTACACCTATCTTACTATCATTGTTAACTACTATTCCGACATTTTTGGTAATTGTTTCCTTTCTCTTTTTTTCTAGTTTTACCCTCTAAGTATGAATCCCTAATCATTATAGTTTACTTATAAGTCCCTCCCCTGCCTTTTTTTGGACTTTATATAAATCAGTTCCTTCAGTATGTGCTCTTTTCTATCTGGCTTCTTTACATAAACAGTTTGTTTGTGAGATTCATCCATGCTGTTGCGTGTAACTATAATTAGTACATGTGCATTACTGGATAACATTGTTTTGTGTGGACATGCCACATTTTTATCCATTCTACTCCTGATATACATTTGAGTTGTTTCTGTTTAGGGGGTATACAAATAATGCTACTGTGAATATACTTGTATGTGTCTCTTTGTGCTCTTGCACACATATTTCTGTCGGTTATATACCTAGGAGTGGAATTGCCAAGTAATATGGTGTACTTTCACTTGCAATAGCTCATTGCAAATTGTTTTCCATACATTCCCACCAGCAGCGTATGGGGGTTCCCCTTGGTCCACATTCCCACCGGCACTTCTCAGTCTGTTTAATTTTAGCTATTCTGATATTTGTGCAGTGGTGTCTTGTGGTGATTTTAAGTTGACTTCCTTTCCTTGATTACTAATGAGGTTGAGCAATTTTTCATATGTTCTTGGATCCTTTGGACATCCTTTTTGTGGAGTACTTGCTCATGTCTTTCGTCATTTTTTAAAAGAGGAGTGTTTGTCTCCCATGCATTGATACACATAGGTTCCTATGTTGGAAAATGAGAAGCTCTTCTTAGCACTAAGATGAATCTGTGCCGGGGCTGGCCCGGTGGTGTAGCGGTTAAGTTCACCCACTCTGCTTTGGCGGCCTGGGGTTCGCCGGTTCGGATCCTGGGTGCGGACCTACGCACCGCTCATCAAGCCATGCTGAGGTGGCGTCCCACATAGAGCAACTAGAAGGATCTACAACTATGACATACAACTATTTACTGGGGCTTTGGGGAAAAAAAAGGAAAAAAGGAGGAAGATTGGCAACAGATGTCAGCTCAGGGCCAATCTTCCTCAAAAAAAAAAAATAGATGGAGAACCATCTTTGTCAAAAAAAAAAAAAAAAAAAAAAAAAAAAGGATGAATCTGTGCCTTAGAGGATTTGCTGAATTCAGGGACAACTTTTCCTGTAGGGACATCAAAGCACTTTCTGACTCCCAATCCTTAGTCTCACTTGTGCCAGGATCCACATTCTAGAAGAATCCTTTCAGTAAACACCCCTTCAACAGACAGTTCTTGAACATTTGTTATAAGGCCTGGAATGCAAAGCCTGATAGGAAATTATTCCCGTACTCAAGGGCCTTCCTGGTTTACGGCAAAGAGAGAAAAGAGCAGAGAACATCGCAAGATTGTATGAGCCAGAGAGAGAGAAAGATGAAGACACTGTGGGTTTAGACAGTTTGGGCTCTTTATGTAAATTTGCCTTGGCCTGGTGTGGGTGACAGACTTTCCAAGAGTCGTATGTGTCCTTGATAGATAATTTAGGTTCTGTGGTTCAGGCCTCCTGTTGTGCTGAGAATTCTCATACTGAAAAATCCTTGTCCAGTCTCCGTTTAAATAACAATCATGACTCACTCTCTTGTAGGCAATCAGTTTTCCTTTCATGTATATCTGTGCTTTTATGTGGTGTTTATATGTGTGTGACTGTGTGTGCATGTACACGTATGTTGCATTGAGTTCACGAGTGCCTGTAAGAGATGGTAAACACAAAGATACGCACGCACACAGTGGGAATCAGACAACTAACAGCTTTATTTTCTTTTACAAGGATCAGCCGAATAAGATGTTATGGAGTCTGTTTTAGACATTAGAACTTGGATAATGTCTTGGTTCATTTTACAAAGTTAGCAAAATACTTATTCCAAAAAGCACCAGAAGCAGCACACAAAATATGATTAATCAAAGTCTTTCATAAAGCTACATTCTGAAGCTCGCTCAAGCATGCTGAAAAGGAACGAAACCCTTGCAAGACAGAAAACTTGAGCTAAGCCATCAGATAACACACGGGGAAATCCTTCCGGGCAATATGAAATTCCTCATCCCACCTCCTTCCGCAACTCATCACTGAAGTGGTCTGTTTGATGCCCACCCCCAAAGGCAAGGAGAAGGGCCCCCCTCAGACTGCCTATAGGGGCCAGAGGAAGAGCCACTAGCACCAGCAGAGGCGTTGGCTCTGGCTCTCACCTCCTCAAACTGCATGGTCTCATCATACTGAAAAGGGAAAGCTGTGGGATCTTACCTGTGAATTTTGTTCACAAACTTCAGGACTTTCATTATGACAGTTTCTAGGAATGCTTGGAGACACCACAGGAAGTCATACTCTTTGGAGTTGCTGTGGGACACTCGCCTATACTCTGAGTACTGCCGCTCCACAAAGTCTCTAGTGATGAGTTTCTAGGGTTTTCCAAAGAGAAAGAGCTCCCTGTTGGGCTTCACGGAAAGTCCCAACTTGCACAGAAAGCCCCAGACCTCTCGCTCCCTGATGCAATTGCCCTGCATGGGGAGTAAGCCTAGGATGATTGTACAAAGTGCCACCGTGTCTGCGTCTGGGTCCTGGTCTCCTGTGAACTCTGCGTCACTTCACCAGGCTTCAGGGTGTTGACAAGGATGTATGAGCACTCCTTGGGCTCAAGTGCCATGACTTGGTACCCAACGATGTACAGCAGGTGCTCGCTGGTTTGAAGGAAGATCTTGGGAAAGGAGTGGCGATCTTGCTCTTTGATGGTGTACTGGAACATCTCAACTTTGGTGACGAGCAGCTTCTACTGATCCCGAATCAGCATGAATAGCGCCAGCTAGGCCACCTTTATATCCATAGGGATCATGAGCTTCCTGCCCTGAGTGGCCAAGCCCACCAAGGGGCCTGGCTTTTCCCTGGGGCTGCTGGGGCACTCCTGGGATTGCTCTTGGCCTGGGAAGTAGTGGAGGAGACACTGAAGGTCTCAGGAGAGGCACTGCAAGCCTTCCGGGCATTGCCGGGGATCTCCCCTAGGTTGCTCCCAGGAGTGGCCGCGGTGATGAGGATAATACTCAGGGTCATGGAAGTGATGCTCTTGAAGTCAGAAAAGACACTCAAGGTGTCAAGGCCTCCTTTCCAGCCTTGGAGGCTATGCTTAGCCACTCAAAACGGGGACAGGAAGGGAGGTGACAGGAGAGGCCTACGACAGGCAGGAGGGCAGGTCCTTTGGCTCACCCTCCACCCCTGCATGACCACCTGTCTGTTACACTGGCATAGTGGTTGGGATGCAAAGTCTCACAACAAATGATCACTTTGTTTGAGGACTTTGCAGTGTAACGGGGGAAAGAGGGGAGAATGAATGATGCCACAGTACTGTGTGAGCCAGAGTGAGTGATTAAGAAACCGCAGGTTTGGGCAGAGAAGTGGAAGCAGCAGACTCAAGGACAAATACTTCTTCTGAAGCCAGTCACCCACACCAGGTCAAGGCAAATTTAGGACAGGAACCAGAATATCAGGGTTGAAGATGCAGGATCTTTTCCCTGTCCTTGGAATCTGGGATTCCAGAGTCCTGAAGGAGCTGTGAGGACAGAATCATCCCGGAGCCATCATTCCAGTGGCCCTATCCAAGCTTTCCCTTCTGTCCTGCTGGTGTGCTGGCTGAGGGTGGGGCATGGTAAGGAGGGTGCTCTGACCAAAGCCAGCAGTTCCAATACAAGAGCGTGGAGGTGGAGTGTGGCTTTCAGATCCTACAGGATAGGGGAGTGGAAGGAACTAGCTTGTTTTGACACTGACCATAATTAAAAGCAAATCTGTGACCCAGAGCCTGACAAGCATTTTCTTTCTATTTGTGTATCTATTTATTATTACATTAATTATAAATGTACACGACAGAATCGCTGCGAGGGGAGTGACGTCAGCATCATGGTGGACTGAGCTCTTCCCTTTGTCTCTCCCCTCTAAGTTACAACTAAACGGACATCCAATGACCAACAGAGGATTCCCTACACGACCCAACAGGATGCCTGAGAGATCCACACGGCTACACATCTGAAGGTGGGTGGACTGGACCCCGGGGAATCAGTAGAACTAGGGGAGTCGCTCCCCTCCCCCACCCGGCAGCAGCGAGCCAGGTCGTGGATCCTCACACAGCAGCCAGCAGCCAGCATGACTGTGAGTGGAGGCAGGGGCAGCCCGGCCCTCCCGCGAATGCTTGCGGAGCGGAGGTAGCCAGCCTGCGCGAGTGCCCACCGTGCCATGGTGGCCCTGCCCATGCAAATGCTCCCCACCAAGTGGCGGCAGCTCAGCCCGCGTGAAGACACCCCACCAAGCGGCTGCAGCCTGGCCCGCCCAATCACAGAGTGGGCCGACAGGCATAACTAGGAGCAGACGGGGTGGGAACAGAAAAAACAGCCCCTGCCCCTCCTCTCCCAGCAGTGCCAGGTGGCATCTGTGACCAGAAGCAACAGGAACCACAACAGAACCTGTGACCCAGCCCCCAGTGGCAGCAACCGCGACACCAGCTCCACCAGCAGCAAGGGCTGTATACAAATCCCAGGGTCCCCAGGCCCCCACCAGTGACAATGACACCCACGAACCCAGCACCCCTGGCAGCAGTGTAACCAGCACCCCAAGACAACCCAGGAACAGCAGCACAGGTGGTGCATAAGACAGCAGCATCTGAGCCCGTGGAGAGCCAGTGGAGGAACAGGAGACCCAGGTGACCAGAACCAAAGTAACCAAAGCTGTACCCAAGTAAGAATAGGTGATTACTACCACCAATGCACCAGCAGAGGATCAATTCATCAAACACCACGAAGAACTACAGTAACACTGCAGAACAGAAGGAAAATGACAACTCCAGAAACCAAACTTGAAGTCACAGAAGATTACAATCTAAATGACAGAGAATTCAAAGTAGCTGCCATAAGGAAACCCAGTGAGTTACAAGAAAACTCAGAAAGACAGTTTAATGAGCTCAGGAGTAAAATTAATGAACAGAAAGAATACTTCACCAAAGAGATCGAAGCTCCAAAAAAAAAAAAAAAGCCAAACAGAAATTCTGGATATGAAGAACACAATTAATGAGATAAAAAATAATGTATGACAGAAACTCTGGGAAATAGAGGAAACAAGAAAAAAATAACAAAATCTTACTATCATTAAGTCTCATTGTGTTTTGATGTACGTTCTTTACTTTTTCCAAGTGTATTTCCCTATTATTTTTCCCGTGCTTTTTCTCATTATTAGTAAAGATTGCTGTCAGCGTTTTCTAGTTCACATTTTGTCATTGTTGCTTCTCTGTAGTATTATGTAGCTTTCATCCTTTTATGGGGAAAAAACTTTTATGGGGAAAAAAAGTTCATTGGTTTGTGAGTTCATGCTTTGCTTTCACTAAGGTGAAAAATGAACCGTCTTCCACCATTCATTTAAAGGGTCACAATTTTTGAAAAGAATAAAATTTCTTGGCATCAGGACTCACTTTCAACATTTGAAGTAGTGGATCCCCAGTTATGAAAAGGATAAAATAACCAGGGGTCAGTACTGGCCCTCTGACTACAAATTTGTTCATAAGTGATGCCATGTCTACTTCCCAAAATGATTAGAAGTAAGATCAGGAGAGCTAGGTGCCCAGCCCAAGGTCACAGGATAGTGAAGGGTTAAAGCCACGATTTAAAACCTGATCAGTTGACCCCTTTTCCAACGAACTTTGTCTTGGTGAGCTTACCAGTATAGGACATCTCTGCTGGGATCAGAACTTTATTTGCTGAATCTGGGGAGGGGTCAGTACTTGGAAGTCAAAGGCTCCATTTTCCTGTTGTAAAAAGTCAACGGAGCAAATAAGGACTAAGGATTATTTGGAGGTCTCCCTAAGGAGGGGGCAGTGTTAGGAGGGGTTGGGAAGCTGAAGCCTGAGAAGCCTTTCTTCAAGAGTCCTCTGGTGATGTCAAGGACCTCCTAGTGGAAGGACCTTTTGTCCTGAGTGCCCTCTACCCTTCAGGTCTGAAAGGAAGTCGTCCACAAGGATTGCTATTGTCTCTCTTAAGCCCCTTAGTTCACAGGGTTTTCCATGCTCCAAACAAGTCTCTGATAGCTTTATCATTCAGGAAACTGGAATTACCTTAGCAGCAGCTGGATGGAAGGATAGGGTCTCAGAGAGCCGGAATTTCAAATTCTTTGTTTCCAGGTGCAGAAACTGAGGCCTGGAAGGGAAGAGACTTGCCCAAGTTAACAAATAACGAGAGAAAACATTTCCCCTAGTGTGGGGGAACAAGAGTAATTATGGTGACACAACCAAGGAGGACACTGTGGGACCAGGGCTGGCAAGAGGGAGCACATCTTCCTCTAAGCTGTAAGGATGCAGAAACCAAAAGCATGTGAAAAGGGGAGGGGAGGATGGGTCCAAACAGTTCATCACAGCAAGGAGGGCCTGAGGTAGGTGATGGCAGCCAGAATCCAATGCAAAAGGCCTAGAAACAATGACCAGTCTGGTAGCAATGAGCACAGCTACTGCCCAGATTGTGATATCCCAACATCATTTCCCATCAAAAGTAGCCAAGGAAACTTGGGAAAATGACTGATTCCAGGTCTGGGAGAAGAAAAGCACAAGATGAGCCTGGAACACTTTGTCATACCGGTAGGAATTAAGCCATCACAACTACCAGGACTATATCAAAAGGACATATTCCAGTAACCAAAGACGAGATAGTGTATCAATAAGGATAATAACTCTAAAATGGCCTGAAACACATCTAATAGATATACTATTACAAAAATAATTGGACACCAACGGGGAATGCTAGGGAATAAAACCATAATTTTGATAACTGATAAATAACGTTAGAAAAGTGGGCATTTGCCCTATCAAACCGTCTTTCAGGGTGATCAAAAGACAGAATGATAGTAGAATATGAGAAATATACAACTTCTAATGAATTTCATGGATCTAGTCAACGATCACCAACAACTGCTAGTATCATGAAAAGGTTGACAACCACACATTATGGGTCTCTGATGGGCGAAGTCAACACCATCCAATTATAGCAACTGGAAGGAGGCATACAGGTTCAGTCGTCCTAGCGACAGAGTTGTTTATCCAGGAAACTGAGTCAGCAGGCTCTGCTTCATCTACAAATTGCTTCCCTCTTTTGTTGAGGGCCCTGATAGGCCAGGAGCACAGAGGTAGAGAACCCACGAGGCAACTGGCTGCCTTCTTCACTTGTCCCAACAGCTGTCTGGTTCCACCATGCTGCCCTCACCAGGCTCCCTCGTCACCGTGCTTTCCGTGTTATACCTCCATCTAAACCGCCTCATCTTTATCACGTGGCTGCATCACCACCGTTCAAAACCCAGGGTCCAATGACCACCTGTCAACTTTCTTATCCCAGACCCACAGATCCCTAGAGCTATACTTGTACAACTCAACCGAATCTGGAGGAAAAAGAACACAGTCTGGTTCCACAGCTATCCCGATATTCCCTGCTGACTCTTAAATTTACTTTTTCACACTCCAATGTTCCTCAGTTTTGGTATCCAGTAATTTACAGAAGCAATTCACAGACGGAACCACTAAAAAATAGAGTGTTCATAATGACAGACAAATAGACAGGAAAAGTGAAATGTCAAAACAAAACAGAACAATAATCAATCCAAAAGAAAGCAAGGATAGGATGGGAAAAAACAAGAAGAGGTGAAACAAATGGAAAGTAGAAAAATGAGACAGTAAATACGTTAAATTTAAAAAAAAATTTAAAAAGACTAGACAAGAAAAGGGAAATCAAATTATGTGCTCTTCATAGGAGACACACTTTGCAACATAAGTATACACAGAAAGTTTTAAATTTAAAGGATAATGTCTGTTGTAAAACAACAGACATACCATGTTGGTTTAGCTCTATTGATATCAAGCAAAAAGGACTTTAATCCAAAATGCGTTATTATAGAAAAAAGAGAGTTCAAAATGACCTAATTTACCAGGAAGTTATGAAATTGAAATTGGTATACAATGAATAACATGGCAAAAATTGCATAATGTACAAATTGACAGAACTTCAATGAGAAATCCACAAATCCACAATCATTGTGGTCGATTTTTAGACACCTCTCTCAGTAATTGATAAAAGAAGCTGACAAAAAAAAAAAATCAATGAGGGTATAGAGGATTTGAACAACATGATTAACAAAGAGGAAATAATGGACCTTTATAAATGGGCTTTATTCAGCATTCTAAACCTCCTTGTCAAATATTAGTTGATCATATATGCATAGGTTTACATCTGGGCTCTTGATTCTGTCCCATTGGTCTATGTGTCTGTTTTTATTCCAGTACCACACTCTTTTGATTACTATAGCTTTGTAATATATTTTTAAATGAGGAAGTGTGATGTCTCCTGCTTTCTTCTTCTTATTCAGTACTGCTTTGGCTATTTGCAGTCTTTCATGGTTTCATATGAATTTTAGAAATGTTTTTTCTATGAGAAATGCTACTGAAATTTTGATAGGGATTGCATTGAATTTATAGAAGGCTTTAGGTAGTATGGACTTTTTCACAGCATTAATTCTTCTGATTAATATTGTTAAAATATCTATGCTATTCAAAGCAATCTACAGTTTCACTGCAAACCCTATCAAAATTTCAATGGCATTTTTCACGGAAATAGAACAAACAATCCCTAAATTTCTTTGTTAGGACCCTTACCTTACTCTACCTACAAAAATTAACTCTAAATGGAATAAAAACTTGAATGCAAGACCTGAAACCATAAAACTCCTAGAGGAAAACATAGGGGAAAATCTCCTCGATATTGGTCTTGGCCATGATTTTATGGATATGACACTCAAAGCACAAACAAGAAAAGCAAAAATAAATGAGTTGGACCACATGAAACTAAAAAGCTTCTTCTCACAAACAAAACTTGAGTGAAAGAAGCCAAAGGAAGAACAATATATACTCTATAATTCCATTCATAAATTTTAAAAGTTGGCCAAGTCAATATATGGTGAGACGAGTTAGAATAATGGCTCCTCAGGCAAGGGAGTATACAAAGTTTTGCTTCTAAATCAGATTGTGGATACATGGGTGTGTCATTTTGTGAATTCAGGTACACACTTCTAGTTGTGTAGTTTGTGTATGTACGTTATCCTTTAATAAAATGTACTTAAAATTCAGGAAAGAAACACATTGAAAGTGTTAAGTTAAAAAACAATAGCAAAGGAATAATGGACAGTTTAGGGTATATGATATGAATCATTTGGTGTTTCAATAGACAGAATATCATTGTTTTCTAATTGTTTCATACCCCATAAATACACTAAAAATTCCGTGAGCACAAAAACTGTACCTCATTCATTTTTACGTTCCCTGAATGCTTATAACAGTCTAACTCAGAGAGTAGTTATCCAGAAAATATATATTTAATAAAATTTTTTGAATGATTTATAGCAAAATTCTCTACAAAAAATATAATGAATGAATAAATAAATTTCTACAATGAAAAAAGAATAAAAAAAAAGCTTCTGCACAGCAAAATTAATGATCAACAAAATCAAAAGGCAACCTACGGAATATGAGAAAATATTTGCACAACCACATATCTGATAAGGGGTTAATATAAAAAATATAAGGAACTTGTACAACTCAATAGTAAAAAAACAAATAATCCAATTAACAAATGAACAAAGGATCTGAATAGACATTTTTCATTATTTACTCTTAACTGTAATTCTTTTGTGGTCAGAGAACATCCTATGTATGATTCAACTCCTATGAAATTTGTGGGGATTTGCCCTGTGGCCCCATATCTGATCAATTTTTCTGTATAAGTGTGTGCATGAAATGCGTGTGCATTCCGCAGTTGGTGGGTGTGGTGTTTTATAAAGGCCCATTATTTCCTCTTTGTTAATCATGTTGTTCAAATCCTCTATACCCTCATTGATTTTTTTTTTTTTGTCAGCTTCTTTTATCAATTACTGAGAGAGGTGTCTAAAAATCGACCACAATGATTGTGGATTTGTGGATTTCTCATTGAAGTTCTGTCAATTTGTACATTATGCAATTTTTGCCATGTTATTCATTGTATACCAATTTCAATTTCATAACTTCCTGGTAAATTAGGTCATTTTGAACTCTCTTTTTTCTATAATAACGCATTTTGGATTAAAGTCCTTTTTGCTTGATATCAATAGAGCTAAACCAACATGGTATGTCTGTTGTTTTACAACAGACATTATCCTTTAAATTTAAAACTTTCTGTGTATACTTATGTTGCAAAGTGTGTCTCCTATGAAGAGCACATAATTTGATTTCCCTTTTCTTGTCTAGTCTTTTTAAATTTTTTTTTAAATTTAACGTATTTACTGTCTCATTTTTCTACTTTCCATTTGTTTCACCTCTTCTTGTTTTTTCCCATCCTATCCTTGCTTTCTTTTGGATTGATTATTGTTCTGTTTTGTTTTGACATTTCACTTTTCCTGTCTATTTGTCTGTCATTATGAACACTCTATTTTTTAGTGGTTACCCTAAAAATTACAACATGCATCCTCAACTTATGAAAGTCTCAACTTAATTAGTACTTTTACCATCCTCTAGGACAATGCAAGATCTTAGAACATTTTATTTCTTTCTTTCCCTAATTTCATGGCATCTTATAGTGTACTTTAAATTAATATTTAAAACCCAAAATATATGATTATTATAGTTTTATACAGTCATATCTATTTAGAATTATCGTAATTTTTCTTTGCCCTTCTTTCTTTCTTGCATCTCAGAAATTCCATTTGGTTTCGTTTTCCTTCTACCCTTTCAAATTTTCTGTAGTGTGAAGATGGTTTCTTGCTGTTTTGTTTGGTGTTTCCCTGATTACCAGTTGGGTCGACTGTATTTTCATACTTTTTGGATGTTTGTGTTGCCTCATCTGCGAATTTCCGTCTGTGAATTGCTTCTGTAAATTACTGGATACCAAAACTGAGGAACATTGGAGTGTGAAAAAGTAAATTTAAGAGTCAGCAGGGAATATCGGGATAGCTGTGGAACCAGACTGTGTTCTTTTTCCTCCAGATTCGGTTGAGTTGTACAAGTATAGCTCTAGGGATCTGTGGGTCTGGGATAAGAAAGTTGACAGGTGGTCATTGGACCCTGGGTTTTGAACGGTGGTGATGCAGCCACGTGATAAAGATGAGGCGGTTTAGATGGAGGTATAACACGGAAAGCACGGTGACGAGGGAGCCTGGTGAGGGCAGCATGGTGGAACCAGACAGCTGTTGGGACAAGTGAAGAAGGCAGCCAGTTGCCTCGTGGGTTCTCTACCTCTGTGCTCCTGGCCTATCAGGGCCCTCAACAAAAGAGGGAAGCAATTTGTAGATGAAGCAGAGCCTGCTGACTCAGTTTCCTGGATAAACAACTCTGTCGCTAGGACGACTGAACCTGTATGCCTCCTTCCAGTTGCTATAATTGGATGGTGTTGACTTCGCCCATCAGAGACCCATAATGTGTGGTTGTCAACCTTTTCATGATACTAGCAGTTGTTGGTGATCGTTGACTAGATCCATGAAATTCATTAGAAGTTGTATATTTCTCATATTCTACTATCATTCTGTCTTTTGATCACCCTGAAAGACGGTTTGATAGGGCAAATGCCCACTTTTCTAACGTTATTTATCAGTTATCAAAATTATGGTTTTATTCCCTAGCATTCCCCGTTGGTGTCCAATTATTTTTGTAATAGTATATCTATTAGATGTGTTTCAGGCCATTTTAGAGTTATTATCCTTATTGATACACTATCTCGTCTTTGGTTACTGGAATATGTCCTTTTGATATAGTCCTGGTAGTTGTGATGGCTTAATTCCTACCGGTATGACAAAGTGTTCCAGGCTCATCTTGTGCTTTTCTTCTCCCAGACCTGGAATCAGTCATTTTCCCAAGTTTCCTTGGCTACTTTTGATGGGAAATGATGTTGGGATATCACAATCTGGGCAGTAGCTGTGCTCATTGCTACCAGACTGGTCATTGTTTCTAGGCCTTTTGCATTGGATTCTGGCTGCCATCACCTACCTCAGGCCCTCCTTGCTGTGATGAACTGTTTGGACCCATCCTCCCCTCCCCTTTTCACATGCTTTTGGTTTCTGCATCCTTACAGCTTAGAGGAAGATGTGCTCCCTCTTGCCAGCCCTGGTCCCACAGTGTCCTCCTTGGTTGTGTCACCATAATTACTCTTGTTCCCCCACACTAGGGGAAATGTTTTCTCTCGTTATTTGTTAACTTGGGCAAGTCTCTTCCCTTCCAGGCCTCAGTTTCTGCACCTGGAAACAAAGAATTTGAAATTCCGGCTCTCTGAGACCCTATCCTTCCATCCAGCTGCTGCTAAGGTAATTCCAGTTTCCTGAATGATAAAGCTATCAGAGACTTGTTTGGAGCATGGAAAACCCTGTGAACTAAGGGGCTTAAGAGAGACAATAGCAATCCTTGTGGACGACTTCCTTTCAGACCTGAAGGGTAGAGGGCACTCAGGACAAAAGGTCCTTCCACTAGGAGGTCCTTGACATCACCAGAGGACTCTTGAAGAAAGGCTTCTCAGGCTTCAGCTTCCCAACCCCTCCTAACACTGCCCCCTCCTTAGGGAGACCTCCAAATAATCCTTAGTCCTTATTTGCTCCGTTGACTTTTTACAACAGGAAAATGG
Organism: Diceros bicornis minor; assembly: GCF_020826845.1. Classification (NCBI taxonomy): domain Eukaryota; kingdom Metazoa; phylum Chordata; class Mammalia; order Perissodactyla; family Rhinocerotidae; genus Diceros; species Diceros bicornis. The sequence continues at coordinate 65,891,959 of NC_080781.1, forward strand.
AGCCTTTGACTTCCAAGTACTGACCCCTCCCCAGATTCAGCAAATAAAGTTCTGATCCCAGCAGAGATGTCCTATACTGGTAAGCTCACCAAGACAAAGTTCGTTGGAAAAGGGGTCAACTGATCAGGTTTTAAATCGTGGCTTTAACCCTTCACTATCCTGTGACCTTGGGCTGGGCACCTAGCTCTCCTGATCTTACTTCTAATCATTTTGGGAAGTAGACATGGCATCACTTATGAACAAATTTGTAGTCAGAGGGCCAGTACTGACCCCTGGTTATTTTATCCTTTTCATAACTGGGGATCCACTACTTCAAATGTTGAAAGTGAGTCCTGATGCCAAGAAATTTTATTCTTTTCAAAAATTGTGACCCTTTAAATGAATGGTGGAAGACGGTTCATTTTTCACCTTAGTGAAAGCAAAGCATGAACTCACAAACCAATGAACTTTTTTTCCCCATAAAAGTTTTTTCCCCATAAAAGGATGAAAGCTACATAATACTACAGAGAAGCAACAATGACAAAATGTGAACTAGAAAACGCTGACAGCAATCTTTACTAATAATGAGAAAAAGCACGGGAAAAATAATAGGGAAATACACTTGGAAAAAGTAAAGAACGTACATCAAAACACAATGAGACTTAATGATAGTAAGATTTTGTTATTTTTTTCTTGTTTCCTCTATTTCCCAGAGTTTCTGTCATACATTATTTTTTATCTCATTAATTGTGTTCTTCATATCCAGAATTTCTGTTTGGCTTTTTTTTTTTTTTTGGAGCTTCGATCTCTTTGGTGAAGTATTCTTTCTGTTCATTAATTTTACTCCTGAGCTCATTAAACTGTCTTTCTGAGTTTTCTTGTAACTCACTGGGTTTCCTTATGGCAGCTACTTTGAATTCTCTGTCATTTAGATTGTAATCTTCTGTGACTTCAAGTTTGGTTTCTGGAGTTGTCATTTTCCTTCTGTTCTGCAGTGTTACTGTAGTTCTTCGTGGTGTTTGATGAATTGATCCTCTGCTGGTGCATTGGTGGTAGTAATCACCTATTCTTACTTGGGTACAGCTTTGGTTACTTTGGTTCTGGTCACCTGGGTCTCCTGTTCCTCCACTGGCTCTCCACGGGCTCAGATGCTGCTGTCTTATGCAACACCTGTGCTGCTGTTCCTGGGTTGTCTTGGGGTGCTGGTTACACTGCTGCCAGGGGTGCTGGGTTCGTGGGTGTCATTGTCACTGGTGGGGGCCTGGGGACCCTGGGATTTGTATACAGCCCTTGCTGCTGGTGGAGCTGGTGTCGCGGTTGCTGCCACTGGGGGCTGGGTCACAGGTTCTGTTGTGGTTCCTGTTGCTTCTGGTCACAGATGCCACCTGGCACTGCTGGGAGAGGAGGGGCAGGGGCTGTTTTTTCTGTTCCCACCCCGTCTGCTCCTAGTTATGCCTGTCGGCCCACTCTGTGATTGGGCGGGCCAGGCTGCAGCCGCTTGGTGGGGTGTCTTCACGCGGGCTGAGCTGCCGCCACTTGGTGGGGAGCATTTGCATGGGCAGGGCCACCATGGCACGGTGGGCACTCGCGCAGGCTGGCTACCTCCGCTCCGCAAGCATTCGCGGGAGGGCCGGGCTGCCCCTGCCTCCACTCACAGTCATGCTGGCTGCTGGCTGCTGTGTGAGGATCCACGACCTGGCTCGCTGCTGCCGGGTGGGGGAGGGGAGCGACTCCCCTAGTTCTACTGATTCCCCGGGGTCCAGTCCACCCACCTTCAGATGTGTAGCCGTGTGGATCTCTCAGGCATCCTGTTGGGTCGTGTAGGGAATCCTCTGTTGGTCATTGGATGTCCGTTTAGTTGTAACTTAGAGGGGAGAGACAAAGGGAAGAGCTCAGTCCACCATGATGCTGACGTCACTCCCCTCGCAGCGATTCTGTCGTGTACATTTATAATTAATGTAATAATAAATAGATACACAAATAGAAAGAAAATGCTTGTCAGGCTCTGGGTCACAGATTTGCTTTTAATTATGGTCAGTGTCAAAACAAGCTAGTTCCTTCCACTCCCCTATCCTGTAGGATCTGAAAGCCACACTCCACCTCCACGCTCTTGTATTGGAACTGCTGGCTTTGGTCAGAGCACCCTCCTTACCATGCCCCACCCTCAGCCAGCACACCAGCAGGACAGAAGGGAAAGCTTGGATAGGGCCACTGGAATGATGGCTCCGGGATGATTCTGTCCTCACAGCTCCTTCAGGACTCTGGAATCCCAGATTCCAAGGACAGGGAAAAGATCCTGCATCTTCAACCCTGATATTCTGGTTCCTGTCCTAAATTTGCCTTGACCTGGTGTGGGTGACTGGCTTCAGAAGAAGTATTTGTCCTTGAGTCTGCTGCTTCCACTTCTCTGCCCAAACCTGCGGTTTCTTAATCACTCACTCTGGCTCACACAGTACTGTGGCATCATTCATTCTCCCCTCTTTCCCCCGTTACACTGCAAAGTCCTCAAACAAAGTGATCATTTGTTGTGAGACTTTGCATCCCAACCACTATGCCAGTGTAACAGACAGGTGGTCATGCAGGGGTGGAGGGTGAGCCAAAGGACCTGCCCTCCTGCCTGTCGTAGGCCTCTCCTGTCACCTCCCTTCCTGTCCCCGTTTTGAGTGGCTAAGCATAGCCTCCAAGGCTGGAAAGGAGGCCTTGACACCTTGAGTGTCTTTTCTGACTTCAAGAGCATCACTTCCATGACCCTGAGTATTATCCTCATCACCGCGGCCACTCCTGGGAGCAACCTAGGGGAGATCCCCGGCAATGCCCGGAAGGCTTGCAGTGCCTCTCCTGAGACCTTCAGTGTCTCCTCCACTACTTCCCAGGCCAAGAGCAATCCCAGGAGTGCCCCAGCAGCCCCAGGGAAAAGCCAGGCCCCTTGGTGGGCTTGGCCACTCAGGGCAGGAAGCTCATGATCCCTATGGATATAAAGGTGGCCTAGCTGGCGCTATTCATGCTGATTCGGGATCAGTAGAAGCTGCTCGTCACCAAAGTTGAGATGTTCCAGTACACCATCAAAGAGCAAGATCGCCACTCCTTTCCCAAGATCTTCCTTCAAACCAGCGAGCACCTGCTGTACATCGTTGGGTACCAAGTCATGGCACTTGAGCCCAAGGAGTGCTCATACATCCTTGTCAACACCCTGAAGCCTGGTGAAGTGACGCAGAGTTCACAGGAGACCAGGACCCAGACGCAGACACGGTGGCACTTTGTACAATCATCCTAGGCTTACTCCCCATGCAGGGCAATTGCATCAGGGAGCGAGAGGTCTGGGGCTTTCTGTGCAAGTTGGGACTTTCCGTGAAGCCCAACAGGGAGCTCTTTCTCTTTGGAAAACCCTAGAAACTCATCACTAGAGACTTTGTGGAGCGGCAGTACTCAGAGTATAGGCGAGTGTCCCACAGCAACTCCAAAGAGTATGACTTCCTGTGGTGTCTCCAAGCATTCCTAGAAACTGTCATAATGAAAGTCCTGAAGTTTGTGAACAAAATTCACAGGTAAGATCCCACAGCTTTCCCTTTTCAGTATGATGAGACCATGCAGTTTGAGGAGGTGAGAGCCAGAGCCAACGCCTCTGCTGGTGCTAGTGGCTCTTCCTCTGGCCCCTATAGGCAGTCTGAGGGGGGCCCTTCTCCTTGCCTTTGGGGGTGGGCATCAAACAGACCACTTCAGTGATGAGTTGCGGAAGGAGGTGGGATGAGGAATTTCATATTGCCCGGAAGGATTTCCCCGTGTGTTATCTGATGGCTTAGCTCAAGTTTTCTGTCTTGCAAGGGTTTCGTTCCTTTTCAGCATGCTTGAGCGAGCTTCAGAATGTAGCTTTATGAAAGACTTTGATTAATCATATTTTGTGTGCTGCTTCTGGTGCTTTTTGGAATAAGTATTTTGCTAACTTTGTAAAATGAACCAAGACATTATCCAAGTTCTAATGTCTAAAACAGACTCCATAACATCTTATTCGGCTGATCCTTGTAAAAGAAAATAAAGCTGTTAGTTGTCTGATTCCCACTGTGTGCGTGCGTATCTTTGTGTTTACCATCTCTTACAGGCACTCGTGAACTCAATGCAACATACGTGTACATGCACACACAGTCACACACATATAAACACCACATAAAAGCACAGATATACATGAAAGGAAAACTGATTGCCTACAAGAGAGTGAGTCATGATTGTTATTTAAACGGAGACTGGACAAGGATTTTTCAGTATGAGAATTCTCAGCACAACAGGAGGCCTGAACCACAGAACCTAAATTATCTATCAAGGACACATACGACTCTTGGAAAGTCTGTCACCCACACCAGGCCAAGGCAAATTTACATAAAGAGCCCAAACTGTCTAAACCCACAGTGTCTTCATCTTTCTCTCTCTCTGGCTCATACAATCTTGCGATGTTCTCTGCTCTTTTCTCTCTTTGCCGTAAACCAGGAAGGCCCTTGAGTACGGGAATAATTTCCTATCAGGCTTTGCATTCCAGGCCTTATAACAAATGTTCAAGAACTGTCTGTTGAAGGGGTGTTTACTGAAAGGATTCTTCTAGAATGTGGATCCTGGCACAAGTGAGACTAAGGATTGGGAGTCAGAAAGTGCTTTGATGTCCCTACAGGAAAAGTTGTCCCTGAATTCAGCAAATCCTCTAAGGCACAGATTCATCCTTTTTTTTTTTTTTTTTTTTTTTTTTTTGACAAAGATGGTTCTCCATCTATTTTTTTTTTTTGAGGAAGATTGGCCCTGAGCTGACATCTGTTGCCAATCTTCCTCCTTTTTTCCTTTTTTTTCCCCAAAGCCCCAGTAAATAGTTGTATGTCATAGTTGTAGATCCTTCTAGTTGCTCTATGTGGGACGCCACCTCAGCATGGCTTGATGAGCGGTGCGTAGGTCCGCACCCAGGATCCGAACCGGCGAACCCCAGGCCGCCAAAGCAGAGTGGGTGAACTTAACCGCTACACCACCGGGCCAGCCCCGGCACAGATTCATCTTAGTGCTAAGAAGAGCTTCTCATTTTCCAACATAGGAACCTATGTGTATCAATGCATGGGAGACAAACACTCCTCTTTTAAAAAATGACGAAAGACATGAGCAAGTACTCCACAAAAAGGATGTCCAAAGGATCCAAGAACATATGAAAAATTGCTCAACCTCATTAGTAATCAAGGAAAGGAAGTCAACTTAAAATCACCACAAGACACCACTGCACAAATATCAGAATAGCTAAAATTAAACAGACTGAGAAGTGCCGGTGGGAATGTGGACCAAGGGGAACCCCCATACGCTGCTGGTGGGAATGTATGGAAAACAATTTGCAATGAGCTATTGCAAGTGAAAGTACACCATATTACTTGGCAATTCCACTCCTAGGTATATAACCGACAGAAATATGTGTGCAAGAGCACAAAGAGACACATACAAGTATATTCACAGTAGCATTATTTGTATACCCCCTAAACAGAAACAACTCAAATGTATATCAGGAGTAGAATGGATAAAAATGTGGCATGTCCACACAAAACAATGTTATCCAGTAATGCACATGTACTAATTATAGTTACACGCAACAGCATGGATGAATCTCACAAACAAACTGTTTATGTAAAGAAGCCAGATAGAAAAGAGCACATACTGAAGGAACTGATTTATATAAAGTCCAAAAAAAGGCAGGGGAGGGACTTATAAGTAAACTATAATGATTAGGGATTCATACTTAGAGGGTAAAACTAGAAAAAAAGAGAAAGGAAACAATTACCAAAAATGTCGGAATAGTAGTTAACAATGATAGTAAGATAGGTGTAGGGATGGAGATGGAGCTTGAGGGGGAGCTTCCGGTGTGATTAGAGTGGCAGGCTTAAGCACAGATGGTGGTTAAACTAGAATGTAATTTGTAGAAAATAGTTTGAGCTAAACATTCTTGTTTGAGAATCTATTCTGTATGTGTGCTCTAATTTACAGTACCAAAGGTTAAAAAGGAAAAATCAGCAAAGATCATGAGTGGGGGGTTTATAAAAATATAACTGGCCAATGAAGAAATGAAAACATGCTCAACCTCGATGAGGAACCTTGACAAAATTAAAATAACAAAGACATAATATTAATCACACATCAAATCAGCCAACACTATAAAGAGTAATAACAACAAATGTTGGTGAGAGTAGAGTAAATGGAAAATTTCATAACCTGTGTGTGGGAGTGTGAATTGGTGCGACCATTATTGACAGCTGTGTGACAGCATCATTGGAAGTTACATGTACATACACTGCTACTCCGGTTTCCTTATCCAAGTATCTGTTCTACAGCAATGCATGCACTATGAAGAAAACGACAGGCCCACGGATGATGATTACATTGCTGTTGGTAAAATTAAAAATAATTACAACCAACCTTAGTATCCATCAGTAGGGCAAGAGTTTAACGAATTATGGCTTATAGAAACTATAGAATACTGTGTAGCTGTTAAAAATGTGAGATACATGAAAAAGAAGGAGAGACTGAGAAACTGTCCCAGACCAAGGAAACATGAAAATTGAATGCAACTTGGTGTCCTGGACTGAATCTTGGAACAGAAATGGGACTAGCAGAAAAACTGAAGACATCCAAATAAAGTCTATAGTTCAGTTGATAGTCATGTACCAATGTTAATTTCTTAGTTTTGCTAAATACATCATGGTTATATAAGAGTGAACATCAGGGGAAGCTAGGTGAAAGGTATATAGAAACTCTCTGTACTATCTTTGAATCTTTTCTATAAATGTAAACTTATTTCAAAATAGGAAGCTAAAAATTGAGATAGCTACCTCTGTATTGACATAGCAAAGTCCCCAACACTCATGGTTAAAATAAAAAATCAAATTTCCGCATGGTGTATGCAGCATCATCCCTCTTACGTATATAACAAGACACTTAAACCGAAAAGTTATGTGTTTTTGTAGGTGTGAATATATGTATTAGAATACGTTGACAAAACTCTTGAAAGAAACATACCAAACTGGTAATTATGCTTACCCCCATCTAGAGGGCTGGGGATGCAGTGGGCGGTCAATGGAGGGCTATTACTCGATGTATATTTTTTGAATAATTTCCAGTGAGAACGCACACAGGGAATATTTGCGTGAGTATGACAACTTTGAAAGCAAATGAGAAAACAAAAATAGGAGTTAAGTTACATTATTGGGGCCCCCAAAATGGCAAGGGCCCCCAACACACACACACCCTCTCCTTCTTGGAGGATTTTCTGAGAATTCGGCGAAACTTGTCCATTCTGGCGTTCACCAGAGGTTTATTGAGCGCCTACTCTGTCCCAAGGGCCTTCGTGTACACAATCACATCCAATTTGCACAAAAGCCCTGTGACTCTCATGGATGGGGGGACAAGTCGTACCCACCTCACTGCAGCATCCCTCTGCTTGCATACACACCTGTGGTGTGGCTAACTCACTGCCTCATGAAGTTGTGTACTGGCCAGACAGATGGGAAGGGTTTCTTCATATTTATCCCATCCTTACTGTGGGGATCTGGTTAACCTCACTCGCAGCCCCTTCCCCTGACCTTGTTTCTAGAAATAACTTCTGGGGATAAGCTGAATCCCTTAGAGCTTTTTTCTATTCCAGATTTTATGCTCTCAGCTCCAAGACCTATAGCTTGAAGACCTGGTCCCTGCTCTCCCCTCCCACACCTTCATATTTTACCACATTCTCCCCTCAATTTTAACTTTCATTCTCACGGAAGAAAGTGCAGTGCCAGACACACCCAAGCTGTCCTGCCTCAGGGTCCTTGCACTTATTTCTATCCTTTGGGCAGACTACATCCCCACTCTCCTTTACACGTGTCCTCCAGGTCTCCAATGACATCTCACCACAAAGAACCCCTCTCTCTTTTCCCCAACCACCTTCACCCCATGCTTGTTAGGTGTCTCTCACAACACACTGAACTGTTACTGCTGATCGGTTAACGTCCATGACTTTCTCCAATCCGCCCTGCCCACTCTCATCTCTTGAACAGAGTCTGTGTGTCTTGTTCATCCTCCTGTCTCCAGCACCAGGACAATTAATGTAATTTAATATATGTGGAGTAAACAAATTAACAAGCATTCCGCGGTATTCCACAGGCTTTTATTTTCCCCTACATACTTAGGCATACGGGTGAATCCAGGTAAATGACAGATAGACTTAAATACAAAACTAAGCCCACAAGTTTTTCTTTTCTTATCTTTTCCTTTTATTCTCAGGAAGCTTTCAAGGGACAGTCAATTCCAATCCTACGCAGGAAGTTATCAATCATCAATAAGTACGTAGTTTCTCAATATCTTTTAAAACCCAGCAAATCTCCTAACCCTTAATATTACAGAGGCAGCAATTAAAATTTGTTGGATTGATTCCCTTCGTTAACCTACATTGCAAACGTAACCCAACAGCCTATTAAAATGCTACAAAACATTGTTATAGCATCTAAGGTAATAGCATCTAAGGTAGTTAGGTGGAAAGCTAAATCACCAAGTAACAATTATAGAACTGGACAAAAATACAGCAGGCAACATGTTCCCCCTCACTCCACCCCTCTACTTCTTGTAAGTCAGCATCCCCATGCCCATTTGTTCTGGTCTCTTTTAACAGCCCACTACAAACATAAACTGACATATCTTCTTCACACATTTTTAGTAGAGGTCCTGGTACTGGCCAGTGCCTGGCCATGGCACTGCTATTGATGCTTTTGCTGGCACTTTTTCTTACATAGGGCGTGTCTCCAGCACCAGCATTGGCTCCTCAGGCTCCCTCAAACATCCTCATGAAACATAAGTGTTTTCATTCATTTTGTGGGCACCTATATTTTCAGCCTTTGCTTACAGTTTAACTAGCTTTACTCTGGATAAAAACTCTAGTACTCCAGGTACTTCTGCTTCACAAAATCTTTATTGATGAGGACCTCCAGCTCTGCAAAGGTGAAGTGCTGCTTCCCAGGATGGACCTACAACATCTGCAGCACCTCCAAGACATTCTCCTCAGGAATATGTGTAGTCTTCATGAAGGTCACTCTCAGGATAGTCACCAGCAGCAGTGTCCATGTCTTACCCTGGTCTCATTTCCCCATTGAGCAAGGCATCTAGTTAGTTGTTCAGGATGGAGGAGTGCTGCACAGGGTCCCATCCCTCACATGGCGTTCCAAGACATTCCCCAAGTTCTCACAGCACCACTGAGGATCTCAGGGAGCAGGTCTTTGAGAGTTTGAGTACATACCTAGGCCTGCGTGCCTTTTTGATCGGCACCTTCATTTGGTCCTTAACCAAGAGGAGAGGTATCAACTCAGCTGCCTTCTTGTTCGAAGAGTCCAGTGGGGTGCACTCCAGGCAAAGTGAGGCCTGGGAAGTGCTGAGCCACCCCTGGAGCTGTGGGGTTCCTTTTTGAGGTTACTGTGGGCAGGTGAGTAGTTGATAAGTATTGTAAAGGAGGGGCTCTGAGCCACCTGGTGAGTATTCAGTACTTTCTCTGTGATGCTCCAGGAACTCTGTCTGGCCTCAGGCACAAGTGTCCCAGTGCTGGAGGGAGTGCTCCAGTAGTGCAAACTTGGGGAAATTAGGGGCTTCATCAGAGCATCTCACGCCTGAGTGCAGGGCCTGGCACATAGTAAATACTTAGTAACTGCACTGCATTAATATAGCGGGGCTTGCCAACACGGAACCCTCACCCCTATTCCTCATCCCCGGCCACAGCCCAGGCCTGACTAGGGCTCTTGACTCTGCCCCTTACATTATCCCCTGACCAGGATTTTTACCTCTGCCCCTCACATTGTCTAAGCCCTCCAGGCCTAGAACCACCTGTTCACCACCCCCCAGACACTGACTCTCTCATACACACACACACACACATACACACACACACACACACACACACACACATACACGCGCACATAATCCCCTGAGAGGAATACCTCTGCTGTTGATTTGGACGCTGGCAACCATCACCCATCTCAGGCCCTTCTTGCTTTGAGCATCAGTTTGTACCCGTCTGCCTCCTAGCACACCAGCCTTGGTTTCAGCGTCCTCCCAACTAGGGGCAAGACGTGGTTCTTGTTGCCAGTCCCAGTCCTCACTGATTGTCTCACCACAAACATTCCTCCTCCCTCGGCCTAGGATAGATATTATATCTTTGTGTGTCTTTAGCCAATGAGGCCCTTTTCCAGGCTTCAGTTGCCCCTTAGGTAAAATGAAATGGTTTGGCTCCAAATTGTCAGAATTTTCTAGCACAGAGCCCCAGGGGGAGGAGAGGGAGGAAATTTTCAATAGCTTTATGCTCCATCACAGACGTCAGAAACCCTTACCAAGCCCAGATACACCCTGGATCATCCTAGAGTGCAGGACCCTGAGAGGGAAGGCATGACTATTTCCTCATTAATATCCGTGTTCTCCGACTCTGAGAAAGAGGCTTGGCTGAGTTCCCTCCCTTTTCTGGGACTCAGTTTCTTCTTACATAAAACGAAGGGATGTGTTCTAAGCAGTTGGAATCTCCCAGCCCAGGAACCTGGCAGGGGCTGGGGGAGCAGTGCTCAGGACATTCTCTTAAGTACCAAACACGGAGTAGAGCAACCTGAACCAGGCCATGACACACACTTGGGCCGCCAACAGGGCAGGACCCCAGGGATGGTCCCTGGGTATGCTGACCTGAAGCAAAAGGACTCAAGGTTTCTGTGAGGCAAAACTGTTCTAATTCTGGGAGGTACATGGTGTGGCTGTTCTTTACTTGGACTAAAGCACAGAAAAGAGACATGGTGTTTGATCAGAGATATGCAGCAAACGGGCTTTTCTCACTGATAGTGTAGAGGCACTTTGAGGGTTTGGCAGGTCCTTCATGCCTACTAAATGATAGCGGGGGTTGTGAAGGGGAAGGACAGATCATTGGTCTGACCCAAAGGAGTGGATCTAATGGTGGGTTTCAGACCCAGAATGATGGCTGAGGGGTCTTCGTGGGGACTGCCAACAAATCACAGTACAACTGTATTTTTTATAGCATTGGGCAGGCGGGGGAGTTTGCATCTCCCAAGTGGGGCCCTTGGCTTTGCAGAGTGGGTGGCTCTAATGTCTCAATGTGTCCAGGGGTGAGCAGACTCTTGAGGACTCACTCCCGCAAGAGGTTGACCCATCCTCCCTACATCAGTTTCACTGGGGACTCAGCTTCCTTGTGACTCCAGTGGGAGGATCAGACTCCAGGGGTCCCCTTCCCTTTATCCAAGAATGCTTGGGAGCAAGGACTCCCCCTAGGGATTTGGTCATCAGGAGGAGAACTTCACAGGCTCTTCAGCAAGGCCTCACTGAGCACATACTCACTCTGCCAGGCTCTGCTCTAGGTTCTGGGGGATACACTGTGATGGGCAAGAACAGAGCCTGACCCTGCCCTCAGAGAGGTCACAGTCCACAGTCTCCCCAAGGCAGTTCTAGAGATACCCCTATGTGTTCTCACTCCCCAATACTCTCCTCTTTCTACACTCCCCAGGGAGCAGCGTCCTCCTGCCTGCAGAGAGGCAGAGGGGAAAGCCGTTAGAGTCTGACACATCTGGGCTAGGATCCCACGTTAGAATTCTGGGGCAAATCACCTCTCTGAGCCTCAGTTACCTAAACTGTATAGCTGTATTAGTATTTCCAATCTCACAAAACTCTTGTGAGAATGAATTAAAGAAAACACCAAGAACACACATCCAAATTAAATGACCCACCATTTATTAAAAAAGGAAAATTGAGAGATGGGGTGAAAACATTTGCAATATATGTTATAGGGCAAGGGATCATATTAGAACCATGAACATAAGCCAAGGTACACCTTTTCATTAGTAATCGAGGAAATAAAGGCTAATTAAAATCACAATGACACAGACTGACAAGAGCAAGTGTTGCCAAAGATGTGGAGCAAAAGGAGCTCTGCTACACATCAGTGGCAGTGTATAATGGTGCAACAAGTTTGGAAAACTGTTTGGCATTCCAGCCAAACTTGAAGAAATGTATACCATGTGAACCAGCAATTCTACTCCTGGGTATATGCCCAACAGAAGTGCATGCACGTGTACAATTTTTTAAATGTACAAAAATGTTCATAGCTGTATTATGTGTAATAAATAGTCCATAATTTGAAATAGGATCGCTAATTAGGAATAGGATTACTAACCGGAACCACAGTGACTCACACAAATTCTTAATACCAAGGACAGGCTAACAGCTATAATAAAAAATACCACCCCAGGGGGCTGGCTCGGTGGCATAGTGGTTAAGTCCGCGTGCTCCGCTTTGGTGGCCCAGGGTTCGCGGGTTTGGATCCTGGGCGCGGACCTACACATCGCTCGTCAAGCCAGGCTGTGGCGGCATCCCACATAGAAAATAGAGGAAGATTGGCACAGATGTCAGCTCAGAGACAATCTTCCTCGACCTAAAAGAGGAAGATTGGCAACAGATGTTAGCTCAGGGCCACTCTTCCTCACCAAAATAAGTAAACAAATAACCACCCCAAACTTGGGTAGCTTAGCATAATAAAAGTTTGTTACTTACTTAATCATAGTCTAATGTGGGACAGTGATGAGAGAGGTCGCTGCTCCACCCACTAGTTCAGATAACCAGGCTGGCTGCACCCATCTAGTGGCTCCATTGTCTTCTGGACCCCTAGGTCTTCCAGTGAACCCTTTGCTTCCTGAAGGCAGGCAGTGAAAGAGAGCTAGCATGGACAATTGCACCAGAAGCTTCAGGGCAGACCTTGAATTGCCGTCCATCACTTCCCCACGTTACATGGCCAGACCATAGTCACAAGGTCCCAGCTCGCAGCAGGGGAACCTGGAAAATGCCATTTAGCTGTGTGTCCAGGAGAAAAATTCAACACGGTTTGGGGAGCTCCCAGTAGTGTCCTGCCACAATACCGAAGGAAAACGTGGTGCACGTCTTCACAAGTTCTGGAACACAGGTCAGGAAAGGTGTTACACTAGGACCCATCTCTCATGCACCATACAAATCCCCAAAACCTGTAATTCCTGGTGGCTCTTTCCTAGTATGTTCAGATCATCGAGTTCCCTCTCCCTGACTGGCTGACATCCTGAACAGCCGACCATACAGCTTCAGAGAAGTTCCTTGTTCTGCCCGTTTTCTCCAAATTCCCCTTTGAAATGCTCTCCTAACGCCCTGTCCCATAGGCCATCCCCTCTTTCAGGTGTCCCCAGAAACCCTATAGAAAAGTGAATTCCACCAGCAATCCCCAATATACATTTCATCTTCACTTTTCCTTCCTTTACTGGGCCTGCATCTCTTGGCCACAGAGTCATTTCTTTTTCTCTTTGGAGAGACACAGAGGTGCTGTGCAGAGAGCCCCGAGTAAAGAGAGAGGTGTGACTCAGACTGGGAGGAGTCCTAGGAACAGCATAGGACACTGTGTGCCCCTGCCTCAGTCAGGCATGACGCCCAGTCCCGGTGTGTCAACAAATGGCTCTATGACCATGGGCAAACCACTTAAGTTCTGTGAGCCTGAGTATCCTCTTATGCAAAATGGGACTGATAACTGCTGCCCCCTCTCCCTCCCCCTGCTGGAAAGAGAAGAGACAATTTATGTAAAGCGTCAGGCACAGTATCTGACCTGTACACATTAGGCCCTCACTAAATGGCAGCTATGGATATATGTATGACAAATATTCTCTCCTGGTTTGTGGCTTGTCTTTTCACTGTTTAGTCTCTTCTAATGAAAGAACACTCTTAGTTTTAATGTACTCTAATCCATTCATCTTTTCCTGTATGATTTGTATTGTCTTGTTTCAGAAACCCTTCCCTAGCCCCAAGTTAGAAAGATGAACTCCTATATTTTCTTCTAAATATTTTTATAGTTTTATCTTTCACATTTAACTCTTTAATCCATCTGGATTTTGGGGCATGGAGGGAGAGATGAGAGGGAAGTGTGTGTGTGTGTGTGTGTGTGTGTGTGTGTGTGTGTGTGTGTGTGTGTGTTCTGGGAGGTACTGTTAAAATTTCAAATGTGTACTTGAGCCTTCAGCATCTACCTCTCCACGAAAACCCAAAGTTTTTTCATCTCTGACTGTGACTCACACAATACTGTGCTTTTATTCTTCAACTACATCCCCTTAAACCAGGAAGTTCCTTAAGTACATGGACCATCTCCTATCAGACTTTGTACCCCAGTCCCTATCTCAGCACTGGACACTTTTGTAGGATGAATGAATATTTGTCCATTTGGGTTCTTGTAGAAGGTGGATCCTGGCCTGACTGAGACTAAGGAGCGGGAGCCAGGAAGTTCTCTTATTTCTTTGCAGAAAAATGTTCTCTCTGAATTCAGGAAATTCTCTAAAGCAAGAGATTAATCCCGCTTCTTTTGGAAGCCTTCTTGGGTTCAATTCACTTTCCTTTCATTACCTGACATCCGATTTCATTCACCCCACAGTAAAATGAGTGTATCACACACAAGCCTAGTTTCACTAATTATTTCAGAAATACAAATTAAAAGAAAAGCCAGATTTTTACAAGTGAACCACTTTGGCCAAAATTAAAGTTTTTGAAAAAATCCCCCCAAAACGTAGATCGTCAATTGTAATAGGATTGGCACAACCTTTTTTAAAGGATAATTCTCCATATCTTTCAATATTTTAAATGTGCATTACACTTCCCAAAGGAGGAATACTCCTGTGTGTGCAAGGATGATTGCACGAGAATTTCCCTGAAGCAGTTATCGCAGTAAGGAAAAATTGGAAACTAGCCACATGTCAATCATAATCCACGGAGGACTGAAGTAATGTTTTGACCAACTGTATAGTGAAATACTATTCAGCCAATAAAAATAATATGAATGACACTCTGGAAAAGGCAAAACCATGGGGACATGAAATAGATCAGTGGTTGTTGGGGGTTGGGGAGGGGGTGAGGGTAAAGAATCGTCTACAAAGTAGCCTAAGGAAATTTGGGGGAATAATTGAACTGTTCTGTATCTTGATGTTGGCAGGAGCTATATGACATAATGCATTTGTCAAACTTCCAGCACTGAACACTAAAAAGGGTAGATTTTACCATGCGTGAGTTATACATCAATTTGAAAAGAAAGAAAAAGTTATGTTTAAATCTCAAAGCATATCTCCATAACGTAGTCACTAATTAGGAAGGGAAAATAGAAGTTTTACCGTGGAGAAACTTGACAGACACCAACTTAACCAAGTAATAGAAGTCAATATCACAGTCACGAAACGCAAAGAAAGACTGTGTCAGATTAAAGAAATGTGACAACCAAATGCACCATGTGACCCTGAATTTGATCATGGATCAGGAGAAAAAAACTTTTTGGTATAAAGGACATTATTGGGATAACATTTAAAAATCGAATAAGGTTTATAAATTAGATTATAACATTGTATCAGTGTCAATTCCTAATTTTTTGGATTATGTAAGAGAATGTCCTTCTTAGCAAATACAGACTCTGAGCTATTTAGTGGGCAATGGGCATTCAGTCTGCAACTTACTCTCAAATGGTTCAAAATTTGTATACATACATACATACATACATAGAGAGAGGGAGAGAGACAGAGAAAGTGAGAGAGACAGAGAGAAATAAAGAGATTAATTTATTATAAGTAATTGGCTCACACAATTATGGAGGCTGACAAATCCCCAAATCTGCCTAGTGAGTCAGCAAACTGAAGACCAGGCGAGTTGATAGTGTAGTTACCGTGCAAAGGCCAGCAGGCTCCAGATGTAGGAAGTGCCGCTGTCTTAGTTTGAGTCCAAAAGCGGGAAAAAGCCAATGTTACACAGAGGAGGGTCAGTCATTTTGCTCTATGCAGGCCTTCAACTGATTGGATAAGACCCACCCACATTAGGAAGGGCAATCTACTTTACTCAGTCTACCAATTTAAATGTGAATCTCATCCAAAATCACTCTCACAGAAACACCCAGAATAATGTTTGACCAAATATCTGGGCACCCCATGACCCAATCGAGTTGACACAGAAAATTAACCACCATCACAAGCTCTAGGGTATGCACAGAAGATATCTTAGAAAGAATACACACCTTGCTTGCAAGCAGAAAGAAAGAGTACATTACAGGGCGTTTTCACAAAGCTACACATTTGTGTAATATTTCAAATATTTTCAACATGAATGTGTACCTTTTTGGTCTGAAAAAGAAAGCCAAGTATTTTTCTACTGAAGAACAGATCATGTCTTTCATCTTAATTGAACCCTATTGCCTACAAGATAGAGGTCTAGATCATTATCCTGGCTTCAGGTACCTTCAAAATGTGTCCCAAACCCACATTTTTGATGTCATCTCTCATCATTGCCATCAGTGCAGTTTATGGTCCAGTAATTCCTATGTGTGGGATTTATGCGGAAAGAGAAGCTTGGACTTATGGGGTAGAATTATTTTTGTCACTGTGAGCACAGCTTTACAAGGTTTAACAAATAAATGTTCTCCTTATAATTTCCAAAGGAGAAAAATAATTTATAGCTGTAGAAAATGTGATAAGTGCTCTCCAGTCCTTCCCGAATTTCCGTGTTTCCATCTGGAATTATTGTCATTCTGACAGATCTCCCTTTGTATATTTAATACTGGGGATCTGCTGGCTGTGAGTTCTCTCCATTTTTTTATGTCGGAAAATATATTTTTATTGTGGTAAAATACGTATAACATAAAATTTACCTTTTAAACAGTTTTTAAGTGTACAGTTCTGTACTCATTAAACAATAATTCCCCATTCCTCCCTTGCTCGATCAGCCGGCATTCACCATTCTACTTTCTGTCTCTACGAATTTGACTCTAGGTAACTCATATGAGTAGATTCATAGAGTATTTGTCCTTTTGTGACTGGCTTATTTTACTTAATACAGTATCTTCAAGATTCATCCATATTGCAGTATGTGTCAGAATTTCATTTCTTTTTTAAGGCTGAATAACATTCAATTGTATGTATATACCACATCTTGTTTATGCATTCATTAGTCATTGGACATTTGAGTTGTTTCCACCTTTTCACTATTATGAATAAACGCTTCTTTGAGCATGGCTATACAAATATCTGTTTGAGTCTCTGCTTTAAATTCTTTTAGGTATATACCCAGGAGTAGAATTGCTGGATCATATGATAATTCTATGTTTAACTTTTCTCAGGGACTGCCATACTGTTTTCCCCGGTGGTTGCACCATTTTACATTCCCACCAACAACGCACAAAGGTTCCAATTTCTCTACATCCTCTCCAACACTTGCTATTTTCTTCTTTTTTATGTAATAGCCATTCTAATGGGTGTGAAGTGGTATATCATTGTGGTTTTCATTTGCAATTCCCTAATGACTAGTGATGCCGTGCATCTTTTCATGTGCTTATTGGGCATCTGTGTATCCTCCTTAGAAAAATGTCTATTCAAGTCTTTTGCCCATTTTTGAATTAGGTTGTTTAGTTTTTGGTTGTTGAGCTGTAGGTGTTCTTTACGTATTCTGGACATCAATCCCTTATCACATACATGATTTGCAAACATTTTCTCCCACTCTGTGGGTTGCCTTTTCATTCTATTGATAGTGTCCTTTGATGCACAAAAGTGAACATATTTTTATTTCAGTTTAATTTTTCGGGATATTTTCATAGATATAGAGCTTTAGACTAGCAGGTCCTTTCAGCCTCTGGACAATATTCTTCCATTTTCTTTGGTTTCCATATTTCCTAATGAGAGGTTAGCTATAGGTCTAATTGTTGCTTCTTTGAAGGGGATGTGCCCTTTTTCTTTGACTACTTTTAAGATTTCTCTTTGTCTCTGATTTTATGTAGTCCAATTATGATGCGCCTAAGCATGGCTTTCTTACCCTACTGAGGTTACCAAAGCTTCTTAAATTCATGGCTTGATGTCTTCGGTAAGTAGTGAAAAATTCTCCTCCATTATTTCAAATACTGCTTCTCTCTCTCTCCTTATGAGACAGAACTAAATATAAGTCTGACCTTATACTTGAATCTTCTACCCTCTCTTCTCTATATTACATCCTTTGTGTCTCCAAGCTTCATTCCAGATATTGTATTTTACCTATTGTTAATTTCACTGTTTGTATTTCTAGTGTACAGTACATGTTATTCTCTCTTTTGTACATTTTAATCTGCTATTCAACCTACCTTTTGATTTATTATGTGACATAATAAGACATATATATTTGGTCTTTGCTCCTAGTTCCTGACACAGAGCTCCTAAATCCCATGGAATTTCCTGGGTGATAGGAGCATCTTTTGTTTTAATGTGACAACTTTTGGCAGGCCCCTAGATAGCTTCAGGATAGAAGCTGGTTGCCAGAAAGACCAAACTTTGATAAGAAGCCCACGACTTTCATCCCCACCCCCACAACCTCTGGGGAGGGGAAAAGGGCTGGAGATTGAGGTGGAGTGCAAGAAGATTCTGAGTTTCGTGCCTGGAGGGTGGCACACCCCAACTCCATGGGGAAAGAAGCTCCTGCACTTGGGACCCTTCCAGACCTTGCCCTATGTACCTCTTCACCTGGCTGTTCATTTGTATCTTTTATAATATCCTTCATAATAAATCAGTAAACGTAAGTAAAGTGTATTTCTGAGTTTGTGAGCCATTCTAGAAAATTACCAAACCTGAGGAAGGAGTCGTGGGAACCTCCAATTTATAACCAGTTGGTGAGAAGTACAGGAGGCCTGAGACTTGTGACTGGCATCTGAAGTGGGGAGCAGTCTTGTGGGACTGAGCCCTTAATCTGTGAAGTCTGTGCTAACTCTAGGTAGTTAGCATCAGAACTGAATTTAATTCTTGAACACCCAGTTGGTATATGGAGAATCAGAGAACTGGTTGTTGGTGTTGTAAAACACCTCAGAATTAGTATCAGTTATTCCGTTTTTCTAGTTCAAAAATGTATAACTAGTTCTTTCTCAAATTTTCTGTGTAATTTTTATAGACTCATTTTCTGTCAATATTGTCATTCTTTCCTTTTATATTCTTGGACATAGAATAACCGTGTGTGTGTGTGTGTGTGTGTGTGCGTGCCTGCACGCGCACGCATCCATGTGTCTGTGTCTGTGTGTATCTATGTGTGTACCCACGTGTGTGTGCTTTAGGTGTGCATCCAAGAATTCCAACATCAAGAGCGTTTGTGGATTTTGGGTCTGTCATTCTTTTCTCATTCTCATTCATTTTTCATCTTTTCATATATCTCTTTGAGTGTATGTTGGATATTTTATTTGAAAAATCATTCATAAATATTATTTCAAATTGTGATTGATTTTATATCCTTCCAGAGGTTTTCTGTTGCTACTTCCTAGAACTTTGGACATTAGCATTCTGCAATTACCTGAATATGATATCAGAGATTAAGATGTTATGGGCTACTGAGATTCCCCAATGCTGGTCCACAGTCTTTGAATGCAATATGTTATTTCCTGGTCACTGTTACATCTAGAGTACAGCCTTTGTTGGTGTCCCTCACCAAAACCATCATCCTTGGCAAGCTCTGGACTCTCATTTCGTCATCCTAGCCTCATGAGGCTGTAAGAAGCACTGTTCAGCACTCAGCTTTCTATTCCCAATTTGTGAAGCATCTCACTAATATCAGGCTCATAGCTGTCTCTTTAGACATTCTCCAGGATCTTGGCCTGATCATTTTTCACTACCTGGCTAGCCATCTGAGCCACTTTGGTGTCATTGTGTGTATCGATTTGCTAGATTGTCTCAGTGGAAAGGATGATCTGAATTACTTAATCCACCACTGCTGAAGGGAGAAGTCCAATTCAGTATTTTTATTTTGTTTTGTTTGTTTGATTCCCCACCTCCAAAAGCTGAGGATTGAATTAAACAAACTCCTTGGTTAGTAGCACATTATTGCCTTTGATCTTCACAAGGTCTCTCCTTTAATTTATTCATTCATTGATTCCCTTCTATTCACATTGTTATTTTCCTCTGACAGACGTGTAACAGTCGCAGGAGTTTCCCGTCTACTGTTTTCTTTGTATGTGTTCTTGTAAAATGTGCATTGTTGTTTGAAATGTGTGTATTTTTAATCAACAGAGTGTTGTGCTACACACTGCATTCTGTTTCTTACTCCTTGCTTTCATTAACTATTCAAATTATCATTTTAAGAAGTCCTTACCTTTGGAAACAATTTGTAGGCGTTTTTCTCAGTTTGAAAGAAATCCAGGGTATCTAGCAGAGTGATTAAAAATCGTAACTGATTATATCAATATTGCTTCAGTGACTGTGACATCTGTGCCATAATAATACAAGATGTTAACAATAAGGTATGGGGTATATGGGGAGTCAGTCCTTCAACTATTCCATAAATCTATAACTATTCTACAATAAAAACGTTTATTTAAAAATCATAACTGACAGTGAAATAAAGTAATTTCTCCTTGAAAAGTGATTTAAAAACTTAAATTAGAGCTCTGATATGTAAAGGGTATGAGTGCTGTTAGACCCATCCTTAGGACAAGAAAAAGCCAGACAAACTAAAAATCAATAACTTTTCTTGAAACTATCAGAGGACTGAGGTCACAAGATAACTGTCGCACCAAAATTGGAAGTCTCTAGTTTTAAATAGTTTGGTATTGGTGCATTACTCAACAGAAGAGAAAATCCAGATATACACCCAAGTGCATAAGCAAATTTAATATATGACAAAAGGTGACATCTCAAATCAGTGAGGAAATGGTGCACATTTTTTGGTCTTTTTTTTTTTTTTATCATGATTAAATAACACATAACAGGACTCCAAGATGACTACATAGAGAGCTCCTAAATTTCCCTCCACCCATGGACACACCAAATATAAAGCTACACATGGAATATTCCCTCTGAAAGAAATCCAGAAACCTGTTGAGTGACTCCTACACAGCGAGTGACTGAGAAAATACCCACATTGAAACGGGCAGGAAAGACTGAGACATGCTCTTGCCATAAACTCCACCCCCAGCACAGCTCCTTACAATCAGGAGGGAATACCCAACTCTCAGCTTCTCCATGAGGAGTCAAGGGTGTGGACCATACATCTAGCAGCCCAACATTTAAGGCTGCCATCTGAAGGACAGGCCCCCAAATCACCTACCTCTGAAAGCCAATGGGGCTAGCATTCAAAAGCCCTGAAGGCCTACAGAAAACAAAGAGGCAATTGTTAACAGGCGTGTGAGTACACAGCTATCTGCCCAGGGCTCAGCACAGAGGGAGCAGGCAAAAATGCCCATCTCCCAGTCTATCTTTGGGAGGGGTTTGGCTGCATACTTTACAAGCTGTTGCCTGAAGGTCCAGTTTCCAATCAGTCTGCATCTAGGTACTGACTGGGATGCTCCCTTTTGGGACCCTGACTGGTCTTAACATACCCTCAGCTTCTGGGAGCCATTAAGAACAAAGACGGCAAAGAGTGACATCAACAAGATGGCCACATAGGTTGTTCCTGATTTTGCTCCCCCTCACAAAAAGAACAACTAACAGCTGTTCATGGACAAGACACTGATATACTATTTGTCACCATTCAGATTGGCAAAATTCAAAAGTCTGGCAGCACTACTGGTGAAACTCTGGGAAAACCTGCACCCTCAGACATTGAGAAAAGGCAATAGGTACAACCTTTATGAAGGGGAATTTGACAGTAATGAGCAAGATGACATGTGTTTTCACCCTCTATTCAGCCATAGTATATCTAGGGATCAATCCCAAAGAAATAGTGATAAAAATTGCTAAAGATTATGTCACAAGTCCATTCATTGCAACTGTATTTGCAACAGAAAGAATAGAAACAACCAAAGGGTCCATCAACAGAAGATTAGTTGGAGTGACGTCAGCAACATGGCAGAGTGAGTTGTTCCCTTTATCTCTCCCACTTTGAACTACAACTAAATGGACATTCATTGACCAACAAAGCATACCCACACAGCACAACAGGATGTCTGAGAGAACCACACAGCTATACATATGACTGTGGATGGACTGGGCCCCCGGGAAGTAGTGGGGATAGGTGAGCACTCCCTGACCCTTCCCCGGCAGCCATGTGCATGCACGCAAACGCTTTCCCAGCCGGGAGCGCCCATACTGCTGCTGCAGTTCGGCAACTGGGAACGTGCCTCGGCGCAACCATAAGAAGAAGCAGCGGCAGCCCCCGAGCCCGCACACCAACACTTTCCCGGCCGGCGGGAGAGCCCACCATGCTGCTGCAGTCCCAATGAGTGGCCCAGGCTCGGACCCCACAAAGAAGCCCCACACACCGAGCACAGCAGCTGGCGTGACTGTGAAAAGAGGCAGTGGCAGATCTATGCACATGTGCGAATGGTTTCCAGGCCGGTGGGAGCACCCACCATACCCCTACAACTTCCAGCAGACATGGTGGGACGAGAAACACAGCTCCTGCTTCTACCCAGCAGTAGCAGGTGGAATCTGCGACCTGATGCTACCACAAATGTGCCGGCAAAGGATTAGTTCATCACACACCATGAGAGACTACAGCAACAATTCAGAGCAGAGGGAAAATGACAAGTCTCCAGAATCCGACCCTGAAGTCACAGAAATCTACAATCCAAATGACAGAGAATTCAAAACAACTGTCATAAAGAACCTCACCAAGTTACAAGAAAACTCAGAAAGACAGTTCAAGGAGCTCAGGAATAAAATTAATGAGAAGAAGGAATACTTCACCAAAGAGATTGAAAGTATATACATAAAAAAAAGGCAGAAATTCTGGATATGAAGAACACAACTAACAAGATAAACATAATCTAGAATCCTTAAAACATAGAGCTGACGTTATGGAGGAAAGAGTTAGTGATTTAGAGGATATAAATATAGAAATGCTTCAGGTGGAAGAGGAGAGAGAACTAAGATTTTAAAAAATGAAGGAATTCTTTGAGAAATATCCGACTCAATCAGGAAAAGCAGCATAAGGAGTATAGGTATTCCAGAGGGAGAAGAGAGGGAGAAAGGACCAGAGAGCTTGTTGAAAGAAATAATAGCTGAGAACTTCCCAAATCTGGGGAAAGAACCGGACTTACAAATACATGAAGCCAATAGAATTCCTAATTACATCAATGCTAAAGGACCTTCTCCAAGGTATATAATAGTAAAACTGGCAAAAGTCAATGACAAAGAAAAAATATTAAGGGCAGCAAGGCAGACGAAAATAACCCGCAAAGGAACCCCTATCAGGTTTTCAGTGGATTTCTCGGCAGAAACCTTACAGGCTAGGAGAGAACGGAATGATGTATTCAAAATACTGAAAGACAAAATCGTTCAGCCAAGAATACTCTGCAGCGAAACTATCCTTCAGATACAATGGAGAAATAAAAACTTTCCCAGATAAACAAAAGCTGAGGGAGTTCACCGCCACTAGACCTCCCCTACAAGAAATGATCAAGGATGCCCTCATACCTGAAACAAAAAGGCAAAGGTCTACAAAGCTTTGAGCAAGGAGACAAAGAGGTAGACAAAATCAGAAAACTGCAGCACTCTTTCAGAACCGGGTAGCAAATACTTAATTATAACTTAAAAGATAAAGGGAAGGAAAGCATCAAAAGTAACTATAAACACTTCAACTTAGTCACAAACTCACAACACAAAACAGAATAATTTGTGACAACAATAACTCAGGAGAGGAAGAGGAAAGGGATAGAACCTGCCTAGGCTAATGGAGATAAGAGACTATCAGAAAACGGACGATCTCCTCTGCAAGATCTTTTATACAAACCTCATGGTAACCACTAAACAAAAGATCAGAGCAGAGCCACAATTCATAAAAAAGAGAAAATTGAGAAAACCACCACAGAAAACCACCAAAATGAAATGGCAGTCAGAAATACAAAGGAAGAAAAACAATGGAAATATAGAACAACCGGGAAACAAGAGATAAAATGGCAGTATTAAGCCCTCATACATCAACAATCACTCTAAATGTAAATGGATTGAATTCTTCAATCAAAAGACACAGAGTAGCCGGATGGATTACAAAACGAGACCCAGCAATATGCTGCCTCCAGGAAATATATCTCAGGTCTAAAGACAAACATAGGCTCAGAGTGAAGGGATGAAAGATGATACTCCAAGCTAATGGCAAACAAAAGAAAGCAGGTGTTACCATACTTAATACTTATATCACGCAAAGCGAACTTCAAGATAAAAAAGACAATGAGAGACAAAGAGGGGCAGTAAATAATGATAAAAGGGACTCTCCACCAAGAGAACATAACACTTATGAACATATATGCACCTAACACAGGAGCACCAAATTATACAAAGCAACTGTTAACAGACCTAAAGGGAGAAATTAACAGCAGCACAATAATAGTAGGGGACCTCAGCACCCCGCTTACATCAATGGCTAGATCATCCAGAAAGGAAGTCAACAAGGAAATAGTGGATTTGAATGAAACATTCGATCAGATGGACATATCTTAATAGATATACAGAGAGCATTCCATCCAAAAACAGCAGAAAACACATTCTTCTCAAGTGCACATGGAACATTGTCAAAGATAGACCATATGTTGGGAAACAAGGCAAGCTTCATTAAACTTAACAAGCTTGAAATCATATCAAGCATCCTTTCGGACCACGATGCTATGAAACCAGAAATGAACTACAAGAAGAAAACTGGGAAAGTCACAGATATGTGGAGACTAAACAACATACTACTGAGCAACCATCGAATCAATGAAGAAATCAAAGGAGAAATTAAAAAATACCTAGAGGCAAATGAAAACGAAGATACAACATACCAACTGGTATGGGATGCAGCAAAAGTAGTTATAAGAGGGAAATTCGTAGCAATACAGGCCCACCTCAACAAACAAGAACAATCTCAAATAAGTAATCTTAAACTACACCTAACAGAACTAGAAAAAGAAGAACAAACAAAGCCCAAAGTCAGCAGAAGGAGGTAAATAATAAAAATTGGAGCAGAAACAAATGAAATAGAGACTAAAAAAAAAAGGGTAGAAAGGATCAATGAAACTAAGAGTTGGTTCTTTGAGAAGATAAACAAAATTGACAAACCCTTAGCCAGACTCACTAAGAAAAAAAAAGAGAAAGCTCAACCAAACAAAATTAGAAATGAAAGAGGAGAAATTACAACGGATATGGCAGAAATACAAAGAGATTACTACAAAAAACTATATGCCCACAAATTGGATGACCTAGAAGAAATGGATAAATTCTTAGACTCATACAGCCTCCCAAAACTGAATCAAGAAGAATTAGGCAAGTAAAAGAAATAAAAGGAATCCAAACTGGAAAGGAGGAAGTGAAACTCTTGCTGTTTGCGGACAACATGATCCTATATATAGATAACCTAAAGAATCCATCCGAAAACTGTTAGAAATAATCAGCAACTACAGCAAAGTTGCAGGGTCCAAAATCAACTTAGAAAATTCTGTTGCATTTCTATACACAAATAACAAACTAGCAGAATGAGAAGTCAAGAATGCAGTCCCATTTACAATCGCAACAAAAAGAATAAAACATCTAGGAATAAATTTAACCGAAGAGGTGAAAGACCTATACGCTGAAAACTATAAGACATTATTCAAAGAAATTGAAGAAGATATAAAGAAATGGAAAGATATTCCATGCTCATGGATTGGAAGAATAAACATAGTCAAAATGCCCATATTACCTAAAGCAATCTACAGATTCAATGCAATCCCAATCAGAATCCCAATGACATTCTTCACGGAAATAGACTAAAGAACCCCAAAATTTACATGGAACAACAAAAGACCTCGAGTAGCCAAAGCGATCCTGAGAAAAATGAACAAAGCTGGAGGCATCACAATCCCTGACTTCAAAATATACTACAAAGCTGTACTAACCAAAGCAGCATGGTACTGACACAAAAACAGACACACAGATCAGTGGAACAGAATTGAAAGCCAAGAAATAAAGCCACATATCTACGGACAGTTAATCTTCGACAAAGGAGCCAAGAACGTACAATGGAGAAAGGAAAGTCTCTTCAGTACATGGTGTTGGAAAAACTGGACAGCCACTTGCAAAAGAATGAAAGCAGACCATTATCTTGCACCATACACAAAAATTAACTCAAAATGGATTAAAGCCTTGAATGTAAGACCTGAAACCATGAAACTCCTGGAAGAAAATATAGTCAGTACACTCTCTGACATCGGTCTTAGCAGCATGTTTTCGAATACCATGTCTACGCTGGCAAGAGACAGAAAAGAAAAAAATTAATAAATGGGACTACATCAGGCTAAAAAGCTTCTGCAAGGCCAAGGAAACCATGAAGAAAACTAAAAGACAACCCACCAACTGGGAGAAAATATTTGCAAATCATATATCCGACAAGGGATACGTAAGGAACCCATACAACTCAACAACAAAAAAACAAACAACTGGATCAAAAAATGGGCAGAGGATATGAACAAACATTTTTCCAAAGAAGATGTACAAATGGCCAACAGACACATGAAAAGATGTTCAACATCACTAAGTATTAGGGAAACGCAAATCAAAACTACAATGAGATATCACCTTACACCTGTCAGAATGGCTATAATTACCAAGACAAAAAATAGCAAATGTTGGAGAGGATGTGGAGAAAAGGGAACCCTCATACACTGCTGGTTGGAAGGCGAACTGGTGTAGCCACTATGGAAAACAGTATGGAGATTTCTCAAAAAACAAAAAATAGAAATACCATACGATCCAGCTATCCCACTACCGGGTATTTATCCAAAGAACTTGAAATCAACAATCCAAAAAGATTTATGCACACCTATGTTCATTGCAGCATTATTAACAACAACCAAGACGCGGAAGCAACCCAAGTGCCCTTCTATGAATGAATAGATAAAGAAGATGTGGTACATACACACACACACACACACACACACACACACACACACACGGAATACTACTCAGCCATAAAAAAGACGAAATCATCCCACTTGCAACAACATGGATGGACCTTGAGGGTATGATATTAAGCGAAATAAGCCAGACAGAGAAAGACAAATACTGCATGAGTTCACTCGTATGTGGAAGATAAACAAACACATGGATGAAGAGAACAGATTAGTGGTTACCAGAGGGGGGTGGGCAAAAGGAGTAAAGGGTCACATACGTATGGTGACGGATAAAAATTAGACTACTGGTGGTGAGCATGATGCAGTCTATACAGAAATTGATAAATAATAATGTACACCTGAAATTATACAATGTTACAACCATTATGATCTCAATAAAATAACTGAAAAAAAATTCAAAGAAAAATAGAAGATTACTTGATGACATTATGGGACGTCCACACAATGGCGTACTCTATAGCGGTTGAAAGGAGTGAGAGATGTCTCTATACAGCAATAGGGAGTGATCTCAAAGATACCGTTTTTTCAGCTTTATTGAGGTATAATTTGTATACAAGAAAACTCCATGTATTAATGTATACAATTTGATGAGTTTGGACATATGCATACATCTGTGTTACCACCTCCACAATCAAGGTAATAAACATATCCATCGCCCTCAAAAGTTTCCTGGTGTCCCTTTGTTATTTTTTTTTGCTTCTGCTTGCTTGTGATAAGAAAACCCAACACGAGATTTACCCTCTTAACAAATTTTTAAGTGCACGATACCTCTTATACAAAGCATCTAAAATAGTCAAACTTGCAGAAGCAGCCAATAGAATGGTGGTTGCCAGAGGATGGGGGAAGAGGGATATGGGGTGTTGTCGTTTAACGGGCATAAAGTTACAGTTATACAAGATGAGTATGTTCTAGAGATCTGTTGTATAACATAGTGCCTATACTTAACAATGAAGGGCATATTTTTAAGTGAAAAAAAGGCAAGGTGGAGAAGTTTCTGTAGATTAGGCAGCATTTATCTAAGCAGGGGGAGGGAGCATAATGAATGTCTCTCTGATGAGAGATACAGATCCGATGGCCAGGTAGCACCAGTTGCCCTATTCCTTTAGCCTTGAAGAAATCTGTTGACTAGACCCCTGCATGAGGTTATTTTGCTTATTCTGAGGTTATTTGCTTATTCTGGTGTCCCCACTTCTCACCTTTACCCAACGTTGGCCGTCTCCAAGCACGCACATTCACCCATAAAGACTTCTGACAATTTATTCTGCTCAATATTTGCCCCAGATCATTCCATTTCTTTATTAATAAATACTTTCCCCACACTTTAGGCTGTTCTTGGTCAGAAATCAGTGGTAGTAGCCCATTATGGCACGGCAGTGTTAGTGTGAACTGCTTTGGAAGAGGTGCCTTTCTGGGCAAGAGTTGAAAGCAGAGGAGTGCTGGAGGGGACTCTCACTGGAACATAAGAGCTGACGGTTAAATTTTCAGGAATTTTTGTGAGCCAGCTCTTAAACACAGCTGTTATTAAAAACTAAATTCCATAAAGTAACAATTACATTACACACATTATATTGAAAACAAACATAATACATACTCAAAACTCATCAATCTCTACATTTTACTATTATCAATGCTCTTGAGGTTATGTACATTTATTGTATCTGAATGGTGGAAATGCATCTCTTCCCAACTCTGCATTAATTGACATCATATTGGTGGCTTGAAACCAGCAAATGCTACAACACAGGGCATTTCCCCCTACCCTCCCCTGGTTAAAATTGATCCACTCTGCAGGTGCTCTGATGTGGTAGATATCCTCAGGTCCAACCAATGTTGTTACATAACACAGGAGAGCCAAGACCTAACTCACACTGTTCTATAAAGTGATGTTTTAAATGTTTTAAATCTGTGAACTGGAGTAGTACATGACAAAGGATAGCTCACAAAAAAGATTTGATATTTAACATTTATGACG
Source organism: Diceros bicornis minor (assembly GCF_020826845.1). NCBI lineage: Eukaryota > Metazoa > Chordata > Mammalia > Perissodactyla > Rhinocerotidae > Diceros > Diceros bicornis. The sequence goes on from NC_080781.1 coordinate 65,920,764, forward strand.
GTGTCCTGAGATGCCCATAATATGCCATTAAGAGACTTTTTAGAAAGGTATAGTGCAACGTGCATGCACGTGTGTGTGTGTGCGCGCGCGCGCGTGTGTGTGTTTGTTGGGGGGGTGGGCAGCAGTATCAGCTCTAAAAAGGCCTGTACGGAATGGCAGGTGGGACTCAAAAAATGAAAGGGCACAGGGAAAAGAGGCTCACACCCTCTTCCAATCTCCATCACTTTATTTCTCTTCTCCCCTCTCTTCTCATGCCACATCCTTTAACCCAAAATATACTTTCTCTTTTACCATCTCAGCTGTGGGGCCGTGGTGTCCCTAGGACACAATTGCGTAGCAGGGTTTTAGTCCTTTTCCAGATAACACTGCTTCCTTCCTCCATGAATATGTGGACTTGGTCATCTGATACTGGGAGAGGGGTTGAGGGATCACTGATTTAAATAACAAATCAGAGAAGGAAGGAAGGCATGAGATGGATGGGAGGAAACATGATGGGAAAGAGTCAGTGATCGGGCATGTCTAATTGAGTTTTCTGTCTTCCTGGCGGGCTCTCCAGTTCTTCGTTTGTTTGGAACATCAGCAGAGGACTGAGAAACAAGTGCAGGTAAGACCTGATAGATTACTACATATCGTTACCTTGAGTATGAAATAAAGGGACCATTTTTGAAAGACCCCTCTGACTGGATGTCTGCCGCTTCGAGTTTTGAACCTTTCACTCAACACTTTATAAAAAAGCAAATTACTAGCTAATTTAGGGCCTGGCAAAGAGAAGGGAGCCTCCCCCCATCTTTGGCTAAAAATCTCCCCTGAAACACTTGCGCAAGTTACTTTCACTCTTTGAGCACTGTTTCCTCATAGGCAAAAGGGTGATAATAATGCTTAGCTTACAGAGCTGCTGTGAGGCTATACATGCTTAGCATACGGTGGGCACAGAATGAGTAAATGATAATGATTCTTCCTTATATTTCGTGGGTTCTTCAAAAGCAGGCTCTGGGTCTAATTCATCTCCCCTCTTTGATTCCTCTTGTCCTGATTGGCTTCAGTTTCCCCCACTGTAAAATACACACTGGACTAGAATCAAACTGGCATTCCATTGGCCAAAGTTGGCCTGCATGGATGTTTTGCTTGGCCCACGTATCGGGCTTAAAGAGGAAACCAGAGTCAACATTTTAAAATTGAGATATTTTACATAGAAATCTAGAATTCCATCTTCTCTTGAAAAATCAGGAGATGTGGCAACAATGAGTCCACATTCCTGCATGGCAACAATCGGCTGGAGCCAAGTGGCAGCTGCCCCCTTAGGTAGAGCATGCACTGTCAGTTGGCCAGAGCCCATCTGGTCTGCTCTACTCATTTTTATGATCTGCTTGATCCTGCAGATATTTCAATTTGTGGCCCTCTGGACAACTGGAAACAGTCTATGCCAGGCAGAGGGTAGGCACTTACTTACCGGGTGAATAAATCTCCTTCCCTTTTTTCTCTACCATTTTCTTATCTAGCCATGTTAAGGAATCCCAGTTACTGAGCAAGGTGAGTCTCACTTTGAAAAGTGAATTGAACAAGTCTGTTAGAGTCAGGACAGTCTAGGTTATACTGTGGTTACAAACAACCCCTGTATCTCAGTGCCTTACAATAACAAGGGTTTATTATTTGCTCACACACAAAAACCTAGACACAAAATGAAAACATCCTCATAGTTTCACATGCATGGGTACATACATGAGCGCACCGGTATGTTCGCAACCGTGAGTCAAACAAAAGCTCTCGCATATGAACATATGAACTCACACAGAACCCTATTTCGAGACTGACCAGCTTAGATTGCACAACCTTGTTTTTACAAGAGACACAAAAAGGCCCCAGGATCCAAGGGAGTGAGGGATGGAAGTACAAGGACATCCACCCTCAGCCAAGGAATTGCTCCATATAATAAAAAGGGTCTAAAAGCTTATAGAAGCACCTGAAGGCTTAAAGAAAAGATGTTAAGCACTTTGGACATTAAACATTTTGCAAATGCATAAATAGGCAGTGCTCTAGTGAGGCCTCCTCCTCTGGGCTTCTAGTTCAAGAGGGAGATGCACCCCAGATGTCCAATAGGCAGAGAAATGGAGCTGGCCGGCCTGGGTCGGAGAGAGGGGCTAGGAGGCTGGAGTCCTCTATCTCCAGCAGGAGCTGTAGACAGAAAGGAAGGGGTCAGGGCCAGGTCACATCCATTTCCCCTCCCGGCTCACCCCTCTTTTTCGTTCCACCCAATCGAGGCTTTGTCGCCTGGACTATTGCACAGAACTCTTCCTCTCTGATTTGCCCATCTCAAGTCTTGCCTCCTCCAATCCCTCCACCACAGACACCACATTTCTTTTTGTCAAGTCCAGGGTCTTTGAATGTGCTCCTCCCTAGCTCAGACATTCCCTGGCTCCCCACCACCCACAGTTGCTGGTCTAGCCTCCTAAGCCTGGCATGCCAGATCTCCGTGATTGGTAGCCTCTCCAGCCTCATCCCTTTCTGTTATGGCAGTTCCTCCAGGGTTGCTGCTTCTCTCACAAACCATACCCCACCCACCATTTTGGTCTGGGAGCACCTAGCCTTCCCGCTCAGCCTCCCCAGGTGTCTATCTCTTCTCAGACCTCTTCCAGTCCTTCCTCTCCAGGCTCATCGTTGAGATTTAGCCGCAAATTACAACCTGTGAAGGCATCCAGGCTCCACATCTAGACTGGAAGCTCCCTGAAGGTAGAGACCAGGTCTCCTTCCAGACTTGGTTCTTAGCACCTATGTATGTCCTCCCCAGACTGCAGCAGACTGCAGGGGTCTGGGTAGAAAGCTCTGGGCTGGGAGTCAGGAGACCTGGTTCTTCCACTTGATATGCTGCATGCCCTAGGGCAAGTCCCTGCCACTCTCAGGGCCTCAGGTTCCTTCTTTCTTGACATCAGGGCACTGAACATTTGCTGTTGAGCACAAAGCTCGATAAACTGATGATTCACTGAACAACTATCAACTGCCATCACAGGCGTCAGACTGAGGAGCTTAGGTGCCTGGGCCCAAGGAGGTTCAACCCACCAACTCTGACTTCCCAGTTAGGCCATGCTTACCACAATGCCCTCCCATTTCCCAACTATACCCACTCCATGTTCTCCTTGCAAGAACCAGGCTACCTGACACAGCACAGGGCTGCAGCAGGGAGATGGAGCCAGAAGGGGCCTGCGAAGAGTATCTCAGAGTCAGCAGAGCCTCAGCCGCCTCCAGCTTCCGCCGCCACTCTGAGGAGGTAGAACCCAAGGCCTGGTCAGAAGCTTTGGGTGCCTGAAAAGGAAAAGGTGTGAGAGAATGAGAGTTGGGAACCCACACCTCCCATGCTCATGCAACAAGTGCCCCTTCAGTCTCCAGTTCCAGTGAAGTCCCCACCCACCCCGAGGCCTTCTGCTCTTCCCATTCACTAAGCTCAGCCCCTGACCGGGTTCTGGACCCCACTGTTTTCCCAGGATCTGCGACTGCAGTAGAAGAGGGTCAAGGGTGGCACAGGGCTGGAGGATCAGAGTTGAGCGTCTAGAAACAAAGAAAGGAGAGGCCTGGGGATCAAGCCCTCTGGTAGACACATACTACCAGTAGACAGAGAGAGGCAGGATTTTGCGATATCTGGCTGTGGGAGTCTGAATGCCTGCTGGCCATTAGTCATTGTGGCTTAGGCAAGTCCCTTCCCCTGCTTGGCCTGTTTTCTTTTCTATATCATTTTATATCTTTTTCTCTATATCTTTCCTGAGACACTAGTTCCTGCCAGCTTTTTCAAAACTCCTGCGGCAACAGTGAAGTTTATGGGAAATCACAGGTGTCTGTGTTTTAACCTGGAAAGCACCCGGAGAGATGTGATTACTGTCCCTATCCAGGGACCGGTTCTCGCCTCCATATTCCCCAATCCCCACGGGACTTGAAGGACCAGCTTGGTTCATCTCCAGGAAGCTTGCTCTGATGGCCTCTGGACTCTCGCCTGGGCCTCTGTGGCCCTCGCCATCCCGGCCCCCCTCTTCAGCAGGACCTTCTATCCCATCAATATGTTTCATGTGGAATAACAGCCTCCATTTGTTGAAGGCCTTGTGCTAGTCCTCTTGTCAATGCTATAGGAGTAGAATATTGTCCCCTCTCAGTACACTGATAGGGAAATGGAGGCTCAGAAACATCAAGTCACTTGTCCAAAGTCTCAAAAATAAGAAATGGCAAAGCTGGGAGAGCCCCGTCCTTGCCCATTATTCTGAGATGCCGCCTTCTCCTCCCCTCCTCCTCCAGTTCCGTCTCCTCCTCCTGCTTTTCCTCCTGTTCCTCTCCTCCTCCTCCCCGCGCTTCTTCTCCTCCTCCTCCTCCACTGCCGCCACCGCACCTGCCGCCACCACCACCCACGCCGCACCACCGCGGCGGCCGCCTCCACTTCTTCCTTCTATCTCCCATGGCATCAAGCACAAGGTTGGGCACCCAATCACACAATATATAACTAGCTGCATGGCCCATCTCACTCTACTCACGTGCTGGGCAGGATAGGGGGCCTGTGGGGCTCCCTGGAAAGTGAAATTGTTAGTTGCTTCTTCAAGGGTGCTGGAGTCTAGGGCAGACACAAAAATTCTGGGGCCTGACCAATCAGCAGAGTCCCTTGGGAGCTTGCCTGCAGGAGCAGAGAGCACAGGTTGGAGCCAAGTACCAGGCTGGCCATGAAGAGATGTGGGCATGTTTTGGAACAAAGATAGGAGCTCAGAATGTCAGAGCTGAGAAGACCTTGAAGACCAGCCAGTCCTACTTTTCGTTTTGCAACTGGGGAAATTGAGGCACAGAGAGATGAAGTATTTCTTCCCCAAGGTCATGTGGCAAGTTGCACTAGTGTTAGCGATGGAACTCAGGTCTTCAGGACACAGAGGAAGGGGTCTGGGTAGTGGGCTGAGGTGGGAGCCTCCCCCACTGGCCCCAGACTCTCCTTGCCTCCCCGAAGGTTGCACAGGGGTAGGCCTCAAGCTAGGGTATGACGTTCTCTTTCCCAGCTCTGAGAGACTGGGGACAGCTTAGGTGAGCCTTTCCTCCTGACCCCACCCTACTCTACCTCACCCCCAATCTGAGGTCTCATCTCACCGCGGACCTTTTTGACCCCCCAGATCTCTCCTTCCCACCAACACTTGGTAGATAATATTGATGACGTCGTATAGTTGGGGAAGCTAAGGCCCAAGGAGTAACTTTCCCAAGGTTTCATCGAAACTGGATGGTAGAACTGGTGACAGAACTACTCATGCTCCGTACACCCAAACCCAGGCTCTCTCTCTGGCCAGACACTCACTGAGGACTCCTCCTTGGATGGCCAACTTCTTGGCATGGCTGTGAGCTTTGGAAGGGGCGGCCGCACTCCTTATCAGTCCTTGAGCCAGGTGCCTCTTTAGGTGTGCCCTCTGCTCCCTCTCCAAGGCACTCTCAGCAGGCAAGATCGTGCAGTGTTCCCTAAATTGGGGGATTGCAGGTCTAAAGTCAGTCGCATTTAGAGGAGGCCCGCCCCTGCTCCCCTTATCAGACACCACACTCACGAGAAGAGGACACACTTGTGACACTCGCAGGCCCGGAAGAGGCAGAAGTGCTCGTGGTCCTTGACTTGGTCAGTGATGCCATGGTTGTGGCAGCGGGCACAGCGACTTATAGCTCTTCTGGGGCCAAGTTCAATCCCCCATGTGGCTCCAGTCTCAAGCCCTTTGGTGGAGTCGGAGGGGCAGCAGGGCATAGCAGGCATTTCATTGGGATCCATGGTTCTAGGGTCAGGAGCAGAGGTCAGGATGGCCACATGATCCCCTACCCTCAACGTAGGTATTTCCTCTGCCCTCGGAAAACCCCACCTGAGGTGGCTGGATTCCTCTCCATCCAGCTCACCACTGAAATCAGTTTGCACCTCCCTTCTTGCTCCTGTAGCCTCCTTCCTAGGAAGCCCCACTCGCACATAGCCTCATTCCAAGAAACTCTTGGCATGGGTCCTGTATGCTTTCAATCCAATTATTAGTCTCCTTGCCTGCCTTCACTCCACATAGACCCCATTTTCAGGCATACACATGCACTCTCGTGCCCCCTTCAACAATTACTATTCCCCCTTCTCATGTATCATCCTGTACTCTGCTATACCCAACTATTATTCCTGGCATCTACTTCCACAATTGTCTTCCTAACCTCCTACATTCATTCACTCCCTACTCATGCTTCTATGCCCCCTGCACTCAATTCTATTGTTAGTCTCGTGTATGCCCTACATTTAATTTTCCTCTCATACTCCATTCTGATTTTTTTCTTGCACCCTACTGTAATCTTAATTATTCTCTTGGTCCCCCTTTAACCTGACACCCCTTTGCACCCCATGAAATCATATTATTCTGCTGGATTCCAAGCCCCTCTTTCAATAATTATTTTCATTCATCCCCTCGATTATTCATTGAATAGATGTTTGGTGAGCCCCCTATCGAATGACAGACTCTGGTCTGGTCAACAGCCAACTCCTCACTGCAGTAATTGTTTTCTTGGACCAGCACATCCCCTCTGCTTTTATGCAAAACCATGCATTCCCTCCACAGCCTCTCAACAATCTTCCATGCTCCTCTCCACGCTTCAACAATTACACTTGAGCACACCTTCCACCACCCCCACACCTGGACTGCACCACCTCCTCTCGGGCAGCCCAATCATTCGCTGCTGCCGCCATCTCAGAATCAAAGGCAGGGGCATTGGCCCTGCCCCAGGGGCCAGAGGCCAGGGGTCAGGGGGTTGGGGCAAGGCGTCCTCCCACAGGGGTTCCACTTAGGTGGGGGGGAGGGGCGGAGCGGGATATCGGGAGCAGGAGCAGGTGGAGGTTCCCCGCCGAGGTTGAGGAGAGGAAAAGGGGCTGGGGATCCAGAGCAGAAGGAAAGGCGGAAAGAAGAGGTGTGGAGAACGAGGGTCATATTTCTGACGCAAGCCTGTGGTTACCCCAGCCTTCAGCAGGTCGGAATCAATTGTCTGCGGACAAGAGGCCTGAGGGAAGAACAAGCTCTCGCTCCCTTTCCCGCTCTTCCCACAAAGGCCAATGAACTTCCAGCGCTGCCTTCCCGCCTCTCACCGCTGTGGCGGGCGACCAATGAGCCTCGAGTTCCACCGAAGCTCACTCAACAAAGTCCCGCCCCCCTCGCCTCCCTCCCACTTCTCCTCATGCTCGCTTTACTAGGCCAGCCAGTAACTGGTGAAGTGACGTGGAGCTTTGTGCTCCCCAAGCCTTGTTTCCCAGACTATTCTCTCTTTGGACGTGAAATATTATATGTCCATGCATCTTCAACGTCCTTGGTAATCTGAAATTTACTTTTACAAAATTCAGCATGTGTTTTTAAGATTGGTCCATATTCCTATGTCAGGGATTCTCAGTCCGGGGCGATTTTGCACACACACGCACACCCCGCGCTGCCCCCCGGGAACATTTGGCAGTGTTTAGAGTCATTTTGGTCCATATTTGTGTGTCTCTGTTTCTGAGCTTCCTGTTCTGTTTCACAGATAAATTTGTCCATTCCTGTGCCAATACTACACTGTCTTAATTTTTATCTCTTGATAAGACATCTTGATCTCTGGTAGGGCAAGTCCCTACATCTTATTCATCATCTCCAGGCATATTTTTGCTATTCTTTGCCTTTTGCCCTTCCATATAAATGTTAGGATCAGCATGTCATGTTCCCTGAAAACTTGTTTGCAACAGACATGGGTTGCATTTTTGTTGAATCTGTGGATCAGTTAGGGGAGAATTTACTATCTTTAGGATATCCAGCCTTCCTGGTCACCAACATGGGATGCCTCTCCATTTATGTGGGTCTCCTTTAACGTTTTAATCTTTCAGTTTAGTAGTTAGCTTTATCTTTTGTGCATTCAGGTCTTGTACATCTTTTATGGTATTTATCTCAAGATACTCTAGAGTGTTGTTGCTCTTATACTTGGTATCTGTTTAAAATGACATTTTCTATTTATATCTAACTTATGGAAATCCAGTTGACTTTTTAAAAAGTATATTGATCTTAAAGTCAGCCACCATGCTAAACTCTGTGATATCTAGTAATTTGTCTATAGGCATTCTGCAGTTTTCTGTGAATCTGTGAGTAACAGAAGTACGATAATCAACTTACAGGTTTCTTACTGTGCTGGCTAGGACATCCACTACAAGGTCGACTAGAGATGGCAAAATTGGGCGTCTTTGGGTTGTTCCTAATATTAATAGAATACCGCCAACACTTCCGTATTAAAATGGGTTTGCTGTGTTTCATTGTTTTCTTTCCGTCCTTCTTTCTTTCTCTTTCTTTGTCTCTTCTTTCTTTCTTTCTTTTCTTCTTCCTTTCTCTCTTTCTTTTCTTCTTTCTTCCTTTCTCTCTCTTTTTTTCTTTCTTTCCCTTTGTCAGATTAAGGAACTTCCCTTATATTCCTAGTTTAATTTGTCTTAAAAATCATGAATGGGGGCCGGCCTGGTGTCGCAGTGGTTAAGTGTGCGCACCCCGCGGGGTCTGTAGGTTCGGATCCTGGGCGCACACCGACGCACCGCTTGTCAAGCCATGCTGTGGCGGCGTCGCATATAAAGTAGAGGAAGATGGGCACGGATGTTAGGCCAGGGCCAATCTTCCTTGGCAAAAAAAAGAGGAAGATTGGCATCGGATGTTAGCTCAGGGATGATCTTCCTCACACACACACAAAAATCATGGGTAGATATTGAATTCTACTTTTTTTGCCTCTATTGAAATGATCAAGACTCTATTCATTTAATTTCTTAACATACAGTGAGTGTTATTTAAAGATTTTTTTCAAAATCTTCAGTGAAGTTTGTCTTATCATCAAAAAAGGACAAAAATCATGTGTGTATCTATCTTAATGAGTTTTCAAAAATTCAACATACACATTCAGTTAGCACCTAGGGCAAGCAACAGAACACATCAGCAACACACAAACCTCTCTCATGCCCCCTTCCATCTATAGTTTTTCTAATGTTAAGCCAGCTTTGCTCTCCTAGGATAAATGTAACTTAGTTATGGTGTGCCATCTTTTGTGTATGCTGATGGGTTCAGTTTGCCGAAGTTTTGCTTAGGATTTTTGTGTCTTCTGTTCATGAGCGAGATTGCCTTGATGTTTCTCTTCCTCATACTATCTTTGCTGGTTCCAGGGTCAAGGTTTTCCAGTCTTATAGACCGAGTTGGGGAATAGTCCCTCTTTTCTATCCTCTGGAATTGTTTGTGTAAGATTAGGATTATCTGTCTTGAGACTTCATTAAAACTTGGCCACTAAATAGCCGGGGTGCCTGTTTTCTTTATTTTCAACAATAGATTGTACTGTGGATAATTTCAAACATGTACAAATAGAGTTTTTATACAAACTTACAAACAATCTCCAGGTTCATTACAGTAGAGCAGTGGTCCTGGAACATTAGCTTGCATCAGAATCACCCGCAGCGCTTGCTAAAACACGGATTGCTGAGCTCCCCATCTATAGCCTCAGATTAAAAAATCCAGGGTGGAACCTAGAGTTTGCTTTTCTGACAAGTTCCCTGGTGGTGCAGATGCTGCTGGTGGGGGACCACACTTTGAGAACCACTGTACAAGAGAGAATAGTGAAGGAAACTCCAATTATCCATCACCCAACTGCAACCGTTAACAACTCATAGCCAATCTCATTTCATATATATCTTCCCTCCTCCCCCTCTTCCAGATTATTTTCAAGAAAATACCAGAAATCATCTTATTTTATTGGTAAATATTTCAGTGCATATCTCTAAAATATAAGCAACCCATTTTCCTCAACTTTTCATTTTGAAAACGCACAAGGTTGAAGAGCGCACATTCTTTTACCTAGATTCGTGTTATCCCATTGCTTTATCGCTCCTTTTTCTTTCCACTTCACCACTTAAGAGTTCCAAACACTTCATCCAATTGCTTCAGAATGTATCTCCTGAGAACCTGGATATGCTCCTATCTAACCACAATACTATCATCACGTTGGAGAAATTTAACGACGGCATGATATTATCTAAGCCCATAGACAGTCCGTATTCAAATTTCCCCGGTTGTCCTAATAATATCCTTTTGAGGATCAACAATTCAATCAAGTATCATACATTGCATTCAGTTGTCATGTTTCTTTAGTATCCTCTAGTCCCAAACAGTCCCTTAACTTAAATCTCCCATGACAATGACATTGTCCAAGAGCCTAGGCCTGTTTTCTTGTCAAGTGTCCGCAATACGGGTTTGCCTGATATTTTCCTCTTGTTTAGATTTACGTTTAACGTTTTTGGCAAGAATATTAAATCGGTGATGAGTAGTTCACATTACATCACATCTGGAGGCTCCTAAGGTCAGTTTGTCTAGCTGTAGGTGCTGCTACTGGTATTACTCAGTTGGTCACTTATTTAAAGTGATCTGTTGGACAGATCACTCCATTGTAAAGGTGCCTTTGTCCCTCTGTGACTTCTAAGCAGTCTGTGCCATGATATTTTGACACCATATGGGTATTCTGTCCTCCAAAAAAATTTCATCTCTTGGCCTTAGTTTTCGTTCAGGGTTCTTCTCTGATTTGATCATTACTTTGGTAGTTGAAAAACGGTGGTTTTCTAATTTCTATCATTCCTTTCTACTTTTATTGGCGGGCATTTTGCCGTAAAGACGAGCATCCCAGCCCCCCGCCCCCCACCTTGTTGTTCTTGCTGCTGCTGCTGTTGTGTTTGCAGCAGCAAAGAAAGATGAAAAGCTGTTTATTTGCTGTGTTCAAAGAAATATAAAGAGAACAGAGTGGACAATATTAAGAGAAATGTAAGCAAACATAAGGTGAATTTGATAAGAATTTCCTCTAACAGTCCAAACACAATGGCAAAATCTGTTGCCTGAAATTAGGGTTAACTGTTAAACAACAAACACGTTTTTAACAATTATTAAGAGGACCTGAGGTTATAATTTTGGCCAGCTATAAAATGGCTTGGATCTTGTGTGCACTCTCTCTCTCTCTCTCTCTCTCTCTCTCTCTCACTCACACACACACACACAGACACACACACACGCACACACAAACATTAGAGATGGAGACATGGTAAAAAAAAAGTAATAATAATAAAAACACTGTTATTTCAGTTACAGAATGTACGTTAGAGAATTGTGAGACCATATGTAACATTTTACAAAAAGCAGAAGATCTTCAACTAAGTCCATATTATACAAGACCTTTCCAACAATATGAGAGAGTAATTGATTCAAAATCTGAAAAATTTCAAATACATTATTTTTACCATTACATGAGTCATGAGACATGAGACCCTGGCCAATTAATACTTCAGGTACATTTTGTCTCCAAGGACTTTCCAATCTGCAAAAACATGATTGTAGCCTCAAAAACTGAACTTGTGGCACTGATATTGTGGAATCATTTCTATCACTTACAAAAGAATTTGAGCTAATTACGAAAAATATGATAAAAGATAGTTTCTGTCATGAAGGACAACGATCTAGCTGTCATGTCGGAAATGAAATTTCATTGTTATTTTAAATCAAGGGTCCGATGTTTCTCTTATTCTTCTTTCCTCTCTGTGATACATATTGAGAACATAGGTACTTAGGTTTCCAAAGTAGACTATATGAAAAGTATCACAAATCGAGTTATTAGAGTCATTCAGTAAATACGTGCAAATGCAGTGAATCATTGTAGGTTTATTTTGTCAGTCTCGTTAGAGGTTTGCAAGTTTTATGGATCTTTTCGAAGAACCAGATTTTTGTTCCATGGATATTCTCTATTGTTTTTCTGTTTTCAATTTCATTGATTACTGGGCTTGTCTTTAGTATCCCCTTCCTTCTGCCTGCTTTGGGTTTATTTTGCTCCTCTTCGTCTAGTTTCCTGAGGTGAGAACTTAGATTATTGATTTGATACTTTTCCCTTTGCTTAATGTAAGTCCTTAATTATGTAAATTTCCCTTTCAGCAATGCCTTAGCTTCACCCCACTAATTTCGATATGTTTTATAATCATCTCCATTCAGTTCAATTCATTTCTTGATGTACTGGAAAACTTTCTCTTTAGCCCATGAGTTGAGTAGCCTCCTTACCACTGGGTGGTGGTGAAAGTCTTGAAATCATGCCAGCAGGGATGGGAAAGGTTGCCTCCTTACTGCCTGGTGGAGGTATAATTCCAGAATCTCCACGTGATTGATTTCCACTGATATGGGAGGAGCAGGGTGGCCCCCATTTCCGCCAGTTGAATGTGGAATTCTAGGCTCCCCACTAGAACTTTGCTGGCTTGAGTGGGGACAGGGCCATAGTTCCTTCTGTGGTGTCTGGCTGGAGTAGAGCAGTTATTGTCAAAATGTTTTCTGTCTTGCTAGGCTACCCCTTTTCTGATGCTTATGCTAGAGACAGCAGGCTTTTGTTGCAGCTGTTTGCTGTCTCGCCTGTGCCTTTTGGCATTTCCCCATAGGAGGCTTCTTCAGCTCCAAGTCTGGGATGTGTGATGCAGAGAGGAAGACCCAGGGAACTCACCACCGTGTCCTTCCTCCTGTTCTGAGATCCTTAGTTGTTCTGCCTTCCCCTCTCCACTTTGCAGAGACTTATGTTTATTTTATACATGGTGCCCAGGGTTTTAAGTTGTACTTAGTGGGAAGAATACGGAAATGTACACCTACTCTATCTTCCCAGAAGCAGAAGGCTCTACATAAATTTAATTATAAGTTCTGATTTTTAGCATGTGTCTGAATTGAAAATTAATTTTAAATTCAATTTTAATCCAAGTTAAAATAATTGGATTTTATGTGAAAATTAAAATTAAATACAGCTTTTGAATTTAATATATTTGTCTTTGATTAGAAATTATAATTGCGAGTAATAAGCACTTCTATCTGATAAGCCATTTGTAAAATATGCAAAAGAAAAAGCACGCGGCTTGAAAAGAGATAAATTACTCCAGATAAATCAGGAGTAATTAAAACAATTCCGTCATAGGCAGAACCCAAATTTTAGGTTGGAATAATAGTTTCATGGGGAAATTTTTCAGTCCCCAATTTCGGATGTTTTTCCCAACTTCTAAGATATATACACTTCATTGAGTTAATATTCAGAAATACATACTTCATCGTCAATAACCAAAAATGAGTATTCCTGTAAAGGCTGTTAAAATGACGATCAGGAAATTCAGTAAATGTGGCAAATCGGTCATTTGGTAAATTCATTAATTTTAGGAGAGTTGATTTTGTTGTTTCTCAGCATCACAAAGCATAACTGAACAAAGGGGTTCTCGCTCTCCTGGTCGCTGTCCATCTGTGCAAGCTCATGGAGAGAAGCTCATCGTTGGCCAAATGAGGCAAATGGATTCTGAATCTCTTAATTTGGGTCACTATAATAGATTTTGCATACTTATGGCATTTCAGAGGTTAATCAATAGTAATTAAAGCTGATATTTGGGGGGCCTCAGCTATTTGCCAGATAGTGCATGAATTGCTTTACAAACAACTTGTACAAACAAATTCTCACATTTAATCCCTACAACCCCCCCATTACTATCCCCAGTTTTGCAAATTGGGAATCTGAGGCTGAGAGAGACTAACAATTTGCCCAAAGTCACACAGCTAAGAAGTGGTAGAGCCAAGTTTCAAATTAACAATTGCCTCTCTTAAATATTATATTGTCATTTGGGGGCTCTCGACAACTTTACAGACATATTTAGCCAAGGCACCAGAATACCAAGCCCCGAACAAACTGGTTGTGAGTAAGCTAGCAGGCATCTCCTGCAGTTCAAAGGGTTTCAGAGATATAAATATTGTATGTAAACTCAGGTTTTAGGCTACCATTGGGAACCTTTGATCAATGACCAAGTGATATTTGTTGAATATGCAGAGATTGATTCGAAAGGAGAAGAATGGCACTATATTTTTGTACTGTGGTGTGAAGAGTGGTCTCTTGGGTCCCTTCTACTTTTTACCCAAAAGGTCTAGCAGTAACCAGCAGAGTGGGCTGCATCAATATAAAAACAAGCCATTTCAGTGGGAAATACTGACTTTGTGCTGTGGAATTATGAAAACTATGATTGGTTGTTCAAATGAATCTCTGTTTCTAACTCTTCATATGGGAGATCTCTGCAGTCCTTCATCCACACTCTTCCTCACTTGAGGCACTCAGCTTCCTGAAATGATCAGGGGTAAAATTAGTTGTGACCAGAGATATTAGTCAGTCTTGCTGCCAAATATCCAGGTGAATACCTGGTTATATTTCAGACATGGTGGCCAAAAATAACCCCCATTGAACTGAATTAAGATATAATTTGGTGACCAGATGCAGACTTGGCAATCATTATGCTTCAAATGTTCCAGTTAAATTGAATCTATTTGAGAGTGACGACTTTGAGATCAAAGATGATATCTTCTATGTCTTCACTTCCAGAGGTCCTGTTGTGGTCTCTCTCACATGGTCAGTGACCAGCAAAGTTTTCTCTTGAGAGACATGTAAGTACCAAGCACAGTGTACTGCATGGCAATAAACACCCTGATAGACAAGCACAGTGAAAGACTGCGCAGGAAGTCAGCCATAATGGCAGAATAAGGGCCTCTGACAATTCTCTCCTCCCTAAAAGCAATGAGAAAACTGGCAGAAATGTTCAGAATCAATGTTTTCAGAACTCTGGAAATTCACCAAAAGTGTGCAACAACCTCAGGTATGTTTATTCTAGAGAAACAGCTGAATCTCAAGAGGGAGAGTGAGCTATGTGGCATTTCAACTAGCCCTATTCCCATGCCACTCTATCCAACTCTGTGGTAGCCTTGAATACTAACAGCCTGTAATCACAGTGAAAACCAGCAGCCTGGCAGCCACCAGAGGAAGCATAAAGGGGATGGGCCTCCTGCATAGCCTCATTCCCAGAGAAATGCCATTATTTGATCTGTCTGGTAGTTCCCCGGAAGACCCCACTTGCATGGCCGTCTGTATTTGGACTGACTCAGAGCTTGCCCAGTTTGAAATGCCTTTTCCCTGGAGGTGCTTGTCAAAAACATCTAGAGGCAGTTGTTTAACATTGCAGCTGCCTCAGGCAGTGGATAACACTGGGGGCAGACAGCAGGCAAACCAAAACCTTAAAAGGAAAAACTGGGTAATGGGATGTCCATAGGGACTTTGAAAAGCTATGACATATCCCTAGGAATCTAGAAGGCCAGGCACATTCCCAGGACTATAGCATGCTCTGGAAAGACCTGAAAAGGCTGTAGGATCTCAACTCTGGTTTACTTTGGGGCTCTGTGCAGGCAGAAATGAAGGATAAGACAACTACTTGGCTGACTGTTGAAGGCATGCCCAACACACACACAGACTGGGCAAAGACTGGGAGATTTAACAGTTACAGGCATTTAAAGATGTCTCTGCCCAATCATTAGGCAACCACTAAGCTAACCAAGCAATGAATTCAGTGGCCACACACAACAGAGGATACAGACTTTACAGAAGTAGTTCAGAAAAGTCACTAAACAAACAAATGACAGCAAGAATACTCATAACAAACAGCAACAACAAAACCCGGAAAAGGGGCAGAATCTGAATTCAAGAGTTGAAATTCCTGAATAGCCAAAGGAATCCTGAGAAAAAAGAACAAAGCTGGAGGCATCACACTCCTTGATTTCAAAATATACTACAAAGCTATAGTAACCAAAACAGCATAGTACTGGCACAAAAACAGACACACAGACCAATGGAACAGAATCGAGAGCCCAGAAATAAACCCACACATCTATGGACAGCTAATTTTCAGTAAGGGAGCCAAGAACATACAATAGAGAAAGGAAAGTCTCTTCAATAAATGGTGTGGGGAAAACTGGACAGCCACATGCAAAAGAATGAAAGTAGACCATTATCTTACATCATACACAAAAATTAACTCAAAATGAATCAAAGACCTGAATGTAAGACCTGAAACCATGACACTTCTAGAAGAAAACATAAGCAGTAGGCTCTTTGATATAAGTCTTAGCAGCATATTTTCAAGTACCATGTCTGACCGGGCAAGGGAAACAGTAGAAAAAATAAACAAGTGAGACTGCATCAAACTAAAAAGCTTCTGCACAGCAAAAGAAATCATCAATAAAACAAAAAGACAATTTAACAATTGGGAGAAGATATTTGCAAAATCTATATCTGATAAGGGGTTAATGTCCAAAATATATAAAGAACTCATACATTTCAACAACAACAACAAAAACTAACAACACAGTTAAAAAATGGGCAAAAGATCAGAACAGACATTTCTCCAAAGAAGATATATAGATGACCAACGGGCACATAAAAAGATGTTCAACATCACTAACTCTCAGGGAAATGCAAATCAAAACTGCAATGAGATACCACCCCACTCCCGTCAGAATGGCTGTAATTAACCAGACAGAAAATGACAAGTGTTGGAGAGGATGTGTAGAAAAGGGAACACTCATACACTGCTGGTGGGAGTGCAAACTGGTGCAGCCACTATGGAAAACAGTATGGAGATTCCTCAAAAAATTAAGAATGGAACTACCATATGATCCAGCTATTCCACTACTGGGTGTTTATCCAAAGAACATGAAAACATGAATGCATAAAGATACATGCACCCCTATGTTCACTTCAGCATTATTCACAGTAGCCAATACTTGGAAGCAACGTAGATGCCCATCAAGGAATGAATGGAAAAAGAAGATGTGGTATGTGTACACAATGGAATACTACACAGCCATAAATAAGGATGAAATCTGGCCATTTGGGACAACATGGATGGACCTTGAGGGTATTATGCTAAGCGAAATAAGTCAGAGGGAGAAAGTCAAATACTGCATGATCTCACTCACAAATAGAAGATGAAAACAGCAACAAACAATCACATAGAGACAGAGGTTGGATTGGTGGCTACCCGAGGGGAAGGGAGGAGAGAAGAGAGCAAAAGGGGTGATTAGGCACATATGTATGGTGATGGATTGTAAATAGTCTTTGGGTGGTGAACATGATGTAATCTACTCAGAAATCGAAATATAATGATGTACACCTGAAATTTATATAATGTTATAAACCAATGTTACCACAATAAAAAAAAAAAAAAACGAGTTGCCACACTCTGTTATTTAAAATGCCCGGCTTTCAACCAAAACTTATCAGACATGCAAAGAACAAGAAAGTGTGGGACATACAAACAGGGATGCCCGGACCTTGGACTTACTAGACGGGGACCTTAAATCAGCTATTGTAAACATGTTCAAACATCTAATGGAAGCCATGTCTTATGAATTAAAGGGAAGTATGAGAACAATGACTCATGAAATAGAGAGTATCATCAAAGACATAGAAATCGTTTTTAAATACCAAGTAGAAATTCTGGAGTAGAAAAGTATAATAACTGCAATGGAAAATTTACTACAGAGCCTCAACAGAAATTGGAACTGGCATGAGAAAGAATAATCCAATTTGCAAGTTAAAGCCAATTGAGATTGTACACCCTGAGGAAAAGATAGAAAAAAGAATGAAGAAAACTGAATAGAGCCTCAGAGACCTTGTAGAACATGAGTAAGCACACCAACTTATGCATAATGAGAGTCCCTGAAGGAGAGGAGAGGAGAGAAAGGGGAAGAAAGAATATTGGGGAACAAAATGGCCCCAAACTCCCCATATTTGATTAAAATGTTTAATCTACTCAAACAGAAAGCTCTGAAACTCCATGGAGGATAAACTCAAGGAGATCTACACCTAGAAACAGCTTAGTCAAACTGCTGAAAATGAAAGACAATGAGAGAATGGGAGACAAAAGCAACTCATCACCTACAAGGGATCCCCAGTAAGGTTAACAGCTGACTTCTCATCAGACACCGTGGGGAACAGAAGATAGTGGGAAGTCATATTCAAAGTGCTGGAAGAAACAGACTGTCAACCAATAATTCTCTATCTAGCATAACTATCCTTCAAAAATGAAGGTGAAATAAAGCCATTCTCGGATAAAGAAAAACTGAGAAAATTTATTGCTAGCAGAACTGCCCTACAAGAAATAATACGGGAAAATCCCAAGAAGACACTAGAGAATAGCTCAAATCCACATGAAGAAATAAAGAACATCACTAAAGGTAACTAGGCTGGCATTTATAAAAGACAGCATAAATGTATTGTTGTTGGTAACTCTTTTCTGCCTTTATCTGATTTAAAAGGCAAGTGCATAAAGCAATAATTATAAAACTATCTGGATGGGCTTAAAAGATATAAAGATGCAATTTTTATGACAATAAGACTACAAAGCAGCTGGGGGGTCCAGAGCTATACGGGATCAAAGTTTTTGTATCATACTGAAATTAAGTTGATATTAATCTGAATGAGATTCTTTTAAGTCAAGATCTTAATTGTAATCTGTGGGGCAACCACCAAGAAAATAATTTAAAAATACAGTAAACAATAAGTGAATGAAAATGGTATGCGAGAAAATATCTAACAATGATACCTCAAGCGTGAGAGAGAGGAACATAAAGCCACGAGGAAAAAACAGAAATGGGAGACATAAATCCTACCAAATCAGTAATTTCATTAAATGTAAACAGAATGGGCACTAACAGGTAAAGCAGATATTGGGAGAAGGTCATACAGATGGAAAGCAGAATGGTGGTTGCCAAGGGCTAGGGAGAGAGGGGGGAACAGAGAGTTAGTGTTTAATGGGTACAGAGTTTCATTTGGGGAAAATGAAAAAGTTCTGGAGATGAACATGGTGATGGTTGAACAATGATATAAATGTACTTAATGATGCAGAACTGTACACCTAAAAACGATTAAATGTTAAATTTTATGTTATGTATATTTTATCACAATTTATAAAAGGGAAAACATAGGAAAGACGTCCCCTGCTCATTGATTGGGAAACTTAATATTGTTAATATGGCAATACACCCCAAACTGATCTACAGATTCAGTGCAATCTCAAACAAAATCCCAGCTGACTTCTTTGCTGAAATAAATGAGCCAATCCCAAAATTCACATGGAAATTCAAGGGTCCCAGAAGAGCCAAAGCAATCTTGAAAAAGAAGATTAAAGTTGGAGGACTCACACTTCCCTATTTCAAATCTTACTGCAAAGCTCCAGCAAACAAGACAGTGTGGGTTTGGCATAAGGATAGTTATATAGATTAATGAAGACCATCAATAAACTTGCACATTTACAGTCAATTGATTTCCAAAACAGGGTGGCAAGATAATTATATGGGGTAAAGAAGAGCGTTTTCAACACACGATGCTGGGACAACTGGATATCCACATGCAAAAGAATGAAATTGGACCCAATCCTTATTTTACTCTATATACAAAAATTAATTCAAAATGGATCACAGACCTAAATATAAGAGTTAAAAGAACAGAGCCCTTAGAAGAAAGCATAGCAGTAAATCTTCTTGACATTAGGTTAGGCAATGGTCTCTTAAATACAACACCAAGAGCCCAAGGAACTAAAGAAAAACAGATATGTTGGACTTCATCAAATGTAAAAACTTTATTTGCTGCAAATAATACCATCAAGAAAGTGAAAAGAGAACCCTCAGAATGGGAGAAAGAATTTGCAAATCATATAACTTATAAGGGATTTGTATCCAGGTGATATAAATTAGTTTTACAAACCAATAATAAAATATATAACCTCGTTGAGAAATGGTCAAAAGATGTGAATAGGCATTTCTCCCCAATAGATATACAAACAGCCAAGAAACACAGGAAGAGTGGCTCGGTGTCATTAGTTCTTAGGGAAATGCAAATCTAAACCACAATGAGAGACTACTTCATACCCACTAGAATAGCTAAAATCAAAAACACAGAGAATGATAAGTGTTGTTGAGGATGTGGAGAAATTTGAACTCTCGTACATTGCTCTTTGGAATGTAAAATGGTGCAGACTCTTTGGAAAACAGTCTGCCATTCAATCAAATATTAAACACAGAGTTACCATGTAACCAAACAGTTCCACACCTTGTCATATACTCAAGAGAAATGAAAATATCTGTCCACACAAAATCTTGCATACACATGTTCATCAGCAGGATTATTCATAATGTCCCCAAAGTGGAAACAACCCAAATGTCCATCAACGGATGAATGGATGCATAAAATATGATATATCCACACAATGGAATGTTATTTGGCTATAAAAAAAAAAGAAGGAAGTACTGATACATGATACAGCATGGATGAACCTTGAAAACATTATTCTAAGTAAAAAGAAACTACTCACAAAAGACCACATACGGTATGATTCTAATTACAGGAAATGTCCAGAAGAGGCAAACCTGTAGATTCAGAAAGCAGATTAATAGTTGTTGAGGGCTCAGGTGAGGTGGCTGTGGGGAAATGGGAAGCGACAGGTAATGGACATAGAGCATTTAAAACATGAAAATATTCTAAAGTTTATTATAGTGATGGCTCCACGACTCTTTGAATATGTTAAAATAAATTTCCTTGTAAAATGTAAGTGAATTAATTGAATGGTATATGAATTACATCTTGATAAACTGTTCTAAAAAAGGTGGATTGAGCTATTTAAGACCAAAGAATATTGAGTGAATCATCACCAGCAGCTCTTCACTAAAAGAAAGGTTAAATGAAATTCTGCAATCAGAAGTAAAATGATACCACATGGAAACTTGGATTTTCCAAGAGGAATGAATGAATGAAACACATATATATACATACATATAAAAGATATCTTTTACTCATTTTTTAAAAAATTATAAAAGATAAGTGACTCTTTATAACAAATTATTATGAAAGGGTAACGGTGTTTATTACATATGTAGAAGTAAAATATATGCCAAGAATATTCCAAAGTGCCAGAGGAGGAAATTAAGATATACTCTACTAAGGTTTATTCATTATATGTGATATGGGGTCATATTACTTGAAGATAGAGTGTGATAAGTTAAAGATGCATATTGTGAGCCCAACAGTAACCACTAAAATAAAATGACACAGATATAGCTAATATTACAGTAGTGGAGATAAAATGGAGTCCTAAAAACACCCAACCAAAATAAGATAGGATGAGAGGAACAAAGAACAAAGAACAAATGGGACAAATAGAAAACTATTATCAAGTTTGTGGCTTTAAACAAAATGTATTGATAATTACATTAAACTTAAAGGACCTAAACATTCAAAGAGCAAGGCAAAGATTGCCATTTTGGAAGAAATTGCAGACCACACTATATGTTCTCTACATAAACTTACTTTATATACGAAGATATAAATAGGTTAAAAATAAATAGATGGAAAAAGATATACCATGCAAATACTAATCAACAGATAGCTGAGTGGGTATATGACTATCAGACACTTCACAGCAAAGAATATAACCAGAGGCAAAGTTGGATATTTCATGAAGACAGACCCTGTGTTGGGTCTTAAAACAAGTCTCAAGAAATTTAAAAGGACTGAAATCACACAGAGCATGTTTTCTGACCGTGATAGCATTAAATGATAAACCAATAACATAAACATATCAGAAAAATCCGAAATTACTTGGAAATCACACAGGAAAAATTTTAGTAACCCATAGATCAAAGAAGAAACCACAAAAGAAATTAGAAAATATATATTTTTAAATAACTTTCTTTTCTTTTTTTGTGAGGAAGATTAGCCCTGAGCTAACATCCGATGTCAATCCTCCTCTTTTTGCTGAGGAAGATAGGCCCTGGGCTGACATCCATGCCCATCTTCCTCTACTTTATATGGGATGCTGCCACAGCGTGGCTTGACAAGCAGTGCGTCGGTGTGTGCCCGGGATCCGAAGCTGCAAACCCCGGGTTGCCGGAGCGGAGTGCACACACCTAACCACTACGCCTCTGGGCCGGGCCCCAAAATATTTTTTAACTGAATGAAAATGAAAGCAGAACATAATAAAATTTTAGGGTTGCAGCTAAAGCAGTGCTTAGAGGAAAATTTATTGCTGTAAATGCTTATATTATAAAACAACAAAGACCTCAAATCAATGATGTAAGGTTCCACTTTAAAGAGCTAAAAAATATAATAAAGAAGAAGAGCAAGGTAAATACAAGGGAAACAAGACCCACTCAAAGGAAAACATATATCTCCAGAAACTGTCCCTGAAGAAATACTTGCATCAGAATTACTAGATCAAGACTTTAAAAGAACTCTCTTAAATATTGTTCAAAGAGCTAAAGGAAAACACAGACAAAGAACTAAAGGAAATCATGAAGATGATATATGAATAAAAGGAGAATATCAGCAAAGATAAATTCTTTTTTAAAGTACCGAACAAAAATTCCAGAGCTGAAAAATACAACAACTGAAACGAGAAATTCACTAGAGGGGTTCAACAGCAGACTCGAACAGGCAAAAGAAACAGTCAGCAAACTTGAACAGAGATCATTTGAAATTATTGAATCTGAGGAGCAAAAGGGGAAAAGAATGAAGAAAAGTGAAGAGAGACTAAGGGACTTTTCGGATGTCATCAAGTGATACAATATACACATTACGGGAGTCCTAGAAGGGTAAAGGGGGTGGTGCAGAGGGACTGTTTGAAGAGATATTGGCTGAAAACT
Organism: Diceros bicornis minor; assembly: GCF_020826845.1. Taxonomy (NCBI): domain Eukaryota; kingdom Metazoa; phylum Chordata; class Mammalia; order Perissodactyla; family Rhinocerotidae; genus Diceros; species Diceros bicornis. The sequence continues at coordinate 65,943,308 of NC_080781.1, forward strand.
TCCCAAATTTGAAGAAAGACGTAAATATACAAATGCAAGAACCTGAAGAAGTCCGAGTAAGATAAACGCAGAGAGACTCACCACAAGACACATTGTAATCAACCTGTCAAAAGCCAAGGACAAAAAGAGAATCTTGAAAATTCATCATGTATAAGGGATCCCTAAGAAGACTATTAGCAAATTCCTCAGCAGAAACCTTGCAGTCCAGAAGGTAGTGAGGTGATGTATTTAAGCACTGAAAGAAAAGTACTGTCAACCGAGAACACTATATCCAGCAATACTGTCTTTCAAAATGACAGAGAAATAAAGACACTCTGAGACAAACAAAAGCTGTGGAGTTCCTTACCACTAGGCCCGCCATCCAAGGTATGTCAAAGGGAGTCCTTCGAGTTGAAAATAAGGATCCTAGAAAGTAATTCCAAGCCATATGACAATATAAAGTTCTCTAGTACAGGTAAATATATGGACAAATAAAAACCTATATTAGTGTAATTTTTGTTCAGAACTCTATTTTTATTTTCTATAGGATATAAAGGGCAAATGCATAGAATATGATCATAAATCTATATTAATGGGTACACAATATATAAATATATAATTTGTGAAATCAACAACATAAAAAGGGAGGCAGAACTGTAAAGGACTAGAGTTTTTGTGTGCAATTGGATTTAAGTTGGTATCAATTTAAGATAGATGGTCATACTTTGGGATGTTATATGCTATGTCCATGGTAACCGCAAATAAATTATCTATCAAGTATACACACAGAAAAACAAGAATGGAATCTAAATGCACAACTACAAGAAACAACTAAACACAAGGAAGGCAGTAATGGAGGAAATGAGGGAGAAAGAAACTATAAGGAATACAGAAAACAAATAATAAAATGGAAAAAGTAAGTGTTTCCCTACCAGTAATTACTTTAAATGTAAACGCATTAAACTCCCCAATTAAAAGACACAGATTGGCAGAATGAATTTTTTTTTTTTAATGACCCCAACTGTATGCTATCTACTAGAGGCTCACTTAAGATCTAAGGACATACGGAGGATGAAAGTGAAAGGATGGGAAAGGATTTTCCAGGAAAATGCTAACTAAAAGAGAGGGCTATACTAATATCACACAAAATAGAATTTAAGTAAAAACTGTTAAAAGAGACAAAGAAGGACAACATATAATCATAAAAGCATCAGTGAACCAGGAAGATATAATAATTATGAACATATTTGCACCAAACTTCAGAGCTCCAAAATACGTGAAGAAAATATTGACAGAATTGAAGGGAGACATAGTCAGCTCTACAATACTAGGAGACCTCAATACTCCACTTTCAGTAATGGGTAGAATAACCAGACAGAAGTTCAGTAAGTAAATACAGGGCTTGAGCAACCCTATAGAACAATTGAACCTAACAAACATATACAGGGCACTCCACATCACCAAAAAGAACACACCTTTTCTCTAGTGAACCAGGAACATTCTCCAGGATAAGCCACATGTTAGTTCACAAAACAAGTCTTAATAAATTTGAAGAGATGGAAATCATGCAAAAGTATATTTTCCAATCACGGTGGAGTGAAACTAGAAATCAATAACAGAAGGAAAATGGGAAAATACACAAATATATGGAAATTAAACAACATACACTTAAACAAGCAATGGGTCAAAGAAGAAATCACATGGGAAACCAGAAAATATCTTGATAAGATGAAAATGAAAACACAACATACCAAAACATAAGGGATGCAGTAAAAGCAGTCTTAAGAGGGAGATTTATAGCTGTAAACACTTACATTAAAAGTGAATCAAGGTGTGAAATCAACAACCTAACTTTATACCACAAGGAACTAGAACGGAAAGCATGAACCAAACCCAAAGCTATCACGAGGGAGGAAAAATAATGATCATGCAGACACAAATAAAGTAGAGCAGAGAAAATCAATGAAATCAAGTGTTGGTTCTTTGAAAAGAGTTGCAGAATTGGCAAAACTTTTAGCTAGATTCACTTTTTTATAGAGGGGGGAACCTGAAACCAGAAATGATAAGGGGGATATTACTACCAATTTTACAAAAATAAAAAGGGTTAAAAAGAGTACTATAAACAATTTTTGACCAACTGATTGGATAACGGACATGAAATGGACAAATTCCTAGAAACACATGACCTAAAAAGAATGAATCCTGAAGAATGAGAGTATCTGAATAAAACTGTAAGTATACAATATAAATAGAACTGTAGCTAGTAAGCAGAAAAGCAATCAAAAACCTCCCCAAAAGAAAAGTCCAGGGCCAGGTGGCTTTACTGGCGAATTCCAACAAAAATTAAAGAAGAATTAATGGCAATTCTTCTCAAACTCCTCCAAAACTATCACTTCCCAACTGATCTAGGGGGCCATTATTACCCTGATATCAAAGCCAGACAAAGACACTACAAAAGAAGAAACCTACAGCCAATATGCTTTACGAATATTGATGCAAAACCCCTCAATATATTACTATCAGGGAATAGGACATCAGCATCACGGCAGGGTGAGTTGTTCCCTTTGTCTCTCCCCTCTGTGTTACAACCAGTAGGACACTCATTGACCAACAAAGGACTCCCTGAACAGTAAACCAGAATGCCTGAGAGAACCATACAGCTACACATCTGAAGGTGGGTGGACTGGATTTCTGGGAAGCAGTGAAACTAGAGGGGCAGCCACCTACCCCTCCTCCCAGCAGTGGCGACTCCGAAGCTTTAGGAAAGAGCGGTGCTATGATCCGGCCTCCTCCCCCTCCCCCAGAAGCACGACTCTGAGGCTGGTCCTTCCAGCACCAGAGGCTGAATACAAAACGTGGATACCCTGGCAGTGGCAGGCGTGCCCCGACCTGAGGTTTCAAAAAGCACACCAGCACCAGAGACCAGAGGCTGCAGGAGCAGCAATGGCACTCATGGGTCAGCCCCTCCCCCTCCCCCAGAAGTGGAAGATGGCACCAAGAACCTGAGGCTTCAGGAGCCACAGTAGTACCTGTGACCCAGCCCTTAGTGGTGGCACCCTCGGCCCTGGCCCTACCAGCAGCATGGGCTGCATACAAGACCCCAGGCCACTGATGGTGGCAGTGACACCATGAACCCAGCACCCCTGGCAGTGGTGCTGCCAGCACCCCCAGGTAACCCAGGGGAACAGCAGCACAGGTGGCACACATGGAAGCAGCACCTGAGCCTGTGGAGAGCCCGCAGAGAGGGCTCTGAGGAGGGCTCTCTCATGAGGAGACACGAGACCCAGGCAACCCCAGAAGCAGCAGAGATGCTTGCAGCCTGGTGACCCCAGTGGCAACATCTGTGACTCTAGTGACACTGTAAGCAGCAAGACACCAGCGACCCAAATGCCCATCAATGGATAAATGGATAAAGAAGATACGGTGTATACGTAATGGAATACTACTCAGTCATGAAAAAAAATGAAATTGTGCCATTTGTGACCACATGGATGGACCTTGAGGGTATTATGCTAAGTGAAATCAGTCAGGCAAAGATAATTACTGTATGCCTTCACTCATATGTGGAAGATTATCAAACAAACACACAGATACAGAGAACAGATTGGTGGTTAGCAGAGGGGAAGGGGGTAGTGGGAGGGTGAAAGGGGTAGGGTGGCACATGTGTATGGTGATGGATGGCAACTAGACTTTTGGTGGTGAACACCATGCAGTCTATACAGAAGTCAAAATGATATACACCTGAAATTTATACAATGTTATAAACCAATGTGACCCTAATAAAATAAATTTTAAAAATTAAAATAAAAAATAAATTACTATCAAACAAAATTCAGTGCCATTTTAAAAAGTTTATACTCTATAACTAAGTGGGATTTGCTTTTGGAATGCAAGGATAGTTCAACATAAGAAACCAATCAATGTAACATACCACATTAACAGATGAAGGAGAAAAAAAACACATCATCTCAATTGATGCTGAAAAAGCAATTGACAAAATTCATACCCACTCATGATAAAAACCATCAACAAAGTAGGACTGTAAAGAAACTTCCTCAACATAATAAAAGCCATATGCAAAAAATGCACATCTAATGCCATACTCAATGGTGGAATGCTGAAAACTTTTCCTCACGGATCAGGAGTAAGATAAGGATGGCTACATTTTTTTTTTTTTTTTTTTTTTTTTTTTTTTTTTTTTTTGTGAGGAGATCAGCCCTGAGCTAACATCCGCCAATCCTCCTCTTTTTTTGCTGAGGAAGACGGCCCTGGGCTAACATCGGTGCCTATCTTCCTCCACTTTATATGGGACGCCGCCACAGCATGGCTTACCAAGCAGTGCGTCGGTGCGCGCCCGGGATCCGAACCAGCGAACCCCGGGCCGCCGCAGCGGAGCGCGCGCACTTAACCGCTTGCGCCACCGGGCCGGCCCCAAGGATGGCTACTTTTACCATTTCTATTCAACATCGTACTGGTAGCCTTAACCAGAGCAATTAGGAAAGAAAAAGGAATGAAAGGCATTCAAATTGCAAAGGAAGAAGTAAAATTCTCTCTGGTCACAGGTGACACGATCTTATATAGAGAAAACCCTCAAGATTCAAAAAATAAAACTCTTAGAACTAACGAATCGATGGACAATAATCACCCGCACTTCTATATACTGACAATGAACCATCCATTACAGAAATTTTTAGATCATTCCATTTACAACAAAAAGAATAAAGTCTTTAGGAATAAACTTAACCAAAGAAGTGAAAGACTTGTACAATGAAAACTGCAAGACATTGCTGAAAGAAATTAAAGGAGACATAAATAAGGAAAGACATCCCGTGTTCATGGATTAGAAGACTTCATATTATTAACATGCCGACACTACCCTGAGCGATCTAAAGATTCAACACAATCCCTATCAAAATCCCCTTGACATTTATTTTTGCAGAAAGAGGAAAGAAAATCCTAACATTCACAGGGAATCTCAAGGTACCCCAAACAGCCCAAACAATCTTGAAAAAGAAGGACAGGACTGTAGGACTCACACTTCCAGATTTCAAAGTGTACTCCAATAATCAAAAGACTGTAGTATTGACATAAAGACAAGCATACAGATGAGTGGAATGGAATAGAGAGCCCAGAAAATAAACCCTTGCATATTTGGTCAGATGACTTTTGAGAGGGTTAAAAAATGCCATTCAATGTAGAAAGGACTGTCTTTTCAACAAATGGTGCTGAGAAAACTCGATACCCCTATGCAAAAGAATGAAGTTAAAGACTTTCCTTACACCGTATATAAGCATTAACTCAAAATAGATCAAAGACCTAGACCTGAGTGCTAAAATTATAAAACTCAGAAGAGAACAGAGGGCAAAAGCTTCATGACATTGGATTTGGCAATGATTTCTTGGATATGACATCAAAAGTACAGGCAACTAGAGAAAAAAATAGATAAATTAGACTTCATCAAAATTAAAAATTTTTGTGCACTAAATGACACTCTCAAGAGAGTGGAAAGGCAACCCACAGAGTGGAAGAAAATATTTGCAAATCATGTATGTTTTAGATGATTAATATCCAGAATACATAAAGCACTCCTACAACTCAAAAACAAAAAAAGAAACAACCTAATTCAAAAACCAGCAAGGGGCTTCAATAGCCATTTCTCCAAAGAAGGTATACAAATGGCTAATAAGCACATGAAAATATGCTCAACATCACTAGTCGTTAGGGAACTGCAAATCAAAACGACAACGAGATACGACTTCACACCCATCTAGATGGCTATTATTTAAGAAAAAAAAAGGAAACAAAAAATAACAAGTGCTGGCAAAGATGTGGAAAATGGGAACCATTGTGCATTATTGGTAGGAATGTAAAATGGTGCAGCCACTGTGGAAGACCGTATGGTGGTTCCCCCCGAAATTAGATATGGAATTACCATATGATCTGGCAATTCCACTTCCAGGCATATAACCAAAAAAAAAGAAAATAGGGACTCAAAAAGATAAGGTAGAAGCAACCCAGGTGTGCATTGGATGATGAAAGGATAAATAAAATGTGGTATATACATACAACATAATATTATTCAGGCTTAAAAAGGAAAGAAATTTTGATATATGCCACAACATGGATGAATCTTGAAGACATTATGCTAAATGAAATCAGCCAGATAGAAAGTGGCAATTATTGTATGACTCCACTTATATGAAGTACTTAGAGTAGTCAAATTCATGGAGACAGAAAATAGAACGGTGACTGCCAGGGTCTGGGGGGAGAGTCAAGGAGAGTTATTGTTTAATGGGTATGGGGTTTCAGGTTGGGATGATGAAAAAGTTCTGGACATGGATGTTGGGGATGATTGCACAACAATGCAGAAGGTACTTAACGTCATCGCATTTTAGACCTAGCATGGTTAAAGTGGTAAATTTTATGTTATGTATATTTTACCACAATAAAAAGAAAGAAAGAAAGACTCAGTGTCACAAAAAAAACTACCTTACCCTGCCAAGAAACTTGTATCAAAGGCAAAATTTTCATTAGGAGTATAGTCAGGGATTTACCAATGATAGTGTCTGCTTAGGATTGTATAATATTCTAATAACTACATATACTTAATTGCTGGTCACCTCTAAAGACCTTGTTAAAAAGGTTATTATAAGATTTTTTTATTGAGGTAACACTGGTTTATAACATTATATAGATTTCAGGTGTACATCATTATAATTCGACTCCTGTATATAGTACACGGTTTTCACCACCAAAAGTCTAGTTTCCATCCGCCATCACACAAATGACCCCCTTTACCCATTTGCCCTCCCCCCACCCCCCTTCCCCCTGATAACCACCAATCTGTCTCCGTATCTATGTGTTTGCTTATTCATTTTTTCAAACTTCTACATATGAGTGATATCACACAGTATCTGTCTTTCTCCATCTGACATTTCACTTAGCATAATACTCTCAAGGTCCATCCATGTTGTCACAAATGGCAAGATTTCATGTTTTTTATGGCTGAGTAGTATTCCATTGTGTACACATACCACATCTTTTTACCATTCATCTGTCAATGGGCACTTAGGATGTTTCCATGTCTTGGCTATTGTAAATAATGCTGCAATAAACATAGGGGTGCATATAACTTTTTGAATTACTGTTTTTGTATTCTTTGGACAAATACCCAACAATAGCACAGCTGGATCATATGGTAGTTCTATTCTTAACTTTTTGAGGAATCTCCATACTGTTTTCCATAGTGGCTGCACCTATTTACTTTCCCACCAGCAGTGTACGAGGGTTCTTTTTTCTCCACATCCTCTGCAACACTTATTTCTTGTCTTTTTAATAATAGCTATTCTGACAGGCATGAGGTGATGTCTCACGGTGGTTTTGATTTGCACTTCCCTAATACTTAGTGATGTTGAGCATCTTTTCAAGTGCCTGTCGGCCATCTGTATACCTTCTTTGGAAAAAATGTCTGTTCAGATCCTCTGCCCATTTTTAAGTTGGGTTGTTTGTTGTTTTTTGGTTGAGTTGTATGAGTTCTTTATATATTTTGGATATCAACCTCCTATCAGATATACGATTTGCAAATGTCTTCTCCCAATCAGTAGGTTGCCTTTTAGTATTGCTGATGGTTTCCTTTGCTGTGCAGAAGGTTTTAGTTTGATGTAGTCCCATTTCTTTATTTTTTCTCTTGTTTCCCTTGCCTGAGGAGACATGATATTCAAAAAGATACTGCTAAGACCGATACGAAAGAGCATGCTGTTTATGTTTTATTCTAGGAGTTTTATGATTTCAGGTGTTATAGTCAAGTCTTTAATCCATTTTGAGTTAATTTCTGCATATGGTGTAAGATAGTGGTCTATTTTCATTTCTTTGCATGTGGCTTTCCAGTTTTCCCAACACCATTTATTGAAGAGACTTTCTTTTCTCCATTGTATGTTCTTGGCTCTTTTGCCAAAAAGTTATTGGTCCATAGATGTTTAGGTTTATTTCTGGGCTCTCTATTCTGTTCCATTGATGTGTGTGTCTGTTCTAACGCCAATACCATGCTGTTTGGGTTACTATGGCTTTATATTAGAGTTTGAAATCAGGGAGTGTGATACTTTCAGCTTTGTTCTTTTTTCTCAGGATTCCTTTGGCTATTTGGGGTCTTCAGTTGTTCCACGTAAATTTTAGAATTCTGTGTTCTATTTTCTTGAAACATGTCATTGGGATTCTGATAGGGATTGCTTTGAATCTGTAGATTGCTTTAGGTAATATGGATATTTTAACTATATTTATTCTTCCAATCCATGAGCACGGAATATCTTTCCATTTCTTTCTGTCTTCAATTTCTTTCAACAATGTCTTTGAGATTTCAGTGTACAGGTCTTTCACTTCCTTGGTTAAATGTATTCCTAGATGTTTTATTCTTTTTGTTGTGATTGTAAATGGGATTGTTTTCTTGATTTCTCTTTCTACTGGTTCGTTGTTAGTGTATGGAAGCACAACTGATTTTTGCATATTGATTTTGTACCTTGCAACTGTACTGTATTTGTTTATTATTTTTAATAGTTTTTCAATGAATTCTGTATGGTTTCCTATATATAACATCATGTCATCTGCACATAGGGACAGCTTTACGTTTTCCTTTCCAATTTGGATGCCTTTTATTTATGTATTTATTTTTGCCTTATTGCTCTGGCTAGGACTTCCAGTACTATGTTGAATAGGAGTGGTGAGAGGGGGCATCCTTGTCTTGTTCCTGTTCTTAGCGGGATAGCTGTCAGTTTTTCACCATTGCGTATGATGTTAGCTGTGGGTTTGTCTCATATGGCCTTTATTATGATGAGCTACTTTCCTTCTATACCCATTTTATTGAGAGTTTTTATCAGAAAGGACTGTTGAATCATCTCAAATGCTTTCTCTGCATCTATTGAGATGATCATATAATCTTTATTCTTCATTTTGTTAACGTGGTGTATCACATTGAGTGATTCGCAGATGTTGAACCACCCTTGCATCCCTGGAATATCCCACTTGATTGTGGTGTATGATCCTTTCAATGTATTGTTGCATTCAGTTTGCTAATATTTTGTTCAGGACTTTTGCATCTATGTTCATCAGCTATATTGGCCTGTAATTCTCTTTTTTCATGTCATCCTTGTCTGGTTTTGGTATCAGGGTAATGCTGGCCTTGCAAAATGAGTTGAGAAGTGTCTCCTTCTCTTTCACTTTTTGGAAGAGTTTTAGAAGGATATGAACTAAATCTTCTTTGAATGTTTGGGAGAATTCACCAGAGAAGCCATCTGGTCCTAAACTTTTCCTTGGGGGGTAGGTGGAGGTTTTTGATTACTGTTTCAACCTCCTTACTAGTAATCGGTCTACTCAGATTCTCTACTTCTTCGTGATTCAGTTTTGGAAAGTTGTATGGTTCTAAGTATTTATCCATTTCTTCTAGGTTATCCAATTTGTTGGCATTAGCTTGTCATAGTAGTCTCTTAAAAACCTGTGTATTTCTGTGGTTTCTGTTGTAATTTCTCCTCTTTTTTTCCTATTTTTTTTAATTTGAGCATTCACTTTTTTTCTCTTAGTGAGTCTGGCTAAAGGATTGACAATTTTGTTTTTCTTCTCAAAGAACCAGCTCTTAGTTTTATTGATCTCTTCTGTTGACTTTTTAGTCTTTATTTTACTTATTTCTGCTCTAATTTTTATTGTTTTCTTCCCTCTACTGACTTTGGGATTCATTTCTTCTTCTTTTTCTAGTTCCTTTAGGTGTAATGTTAGCTTACTTATTGAGATTTTTCTTGTTTCTTGAGGTAGGCCTGTATTGCTACAAGCTTCCCTCTTAGTACCACTTTTGCTGCATCCCACAGATGTTGGTATGTCATATTTTCATTGTCATTTGTCTCCAGGAATTTTTTGGTTTCTGCTTTGATTTCTCCATTGGTCCAATAGTTGCTCAGTTGCATGTTGTCTAGTCTCCACGTATTTGTGACTTTTCCAGCTGTCTTCTCATAGTTGATTTCTAGTTTCATACCGTTGAGGTCAGAAAAGTTGCTTGAAGTGATTTCAATCTTCTTAAATTTATTGAGACTTGTTTAGCTTCCCAACATATAATCTATCCTTGAGGATGTTCCATGTGCACTAGAGGAGAATGTGTATTCTGCTGCTTTTGGATGGAATGTTCAATATATATCTATTAAGTCCACGTGGTCTAATGTTTCATTTAAGGCCGATGTTTCCTTGTTGACTTCCTGCCTGGATGATCTGTCCATTGATGTAAGTGGGGTGTTAAAGTCCCCTAGTATTATTGTGTTGCTGTCAATTTCTTCCTTTAGGTCTGTTAATAGTTGCTTTTTATGCTTTGGGGCTCCTATGCTAGGTGCATATATATTAACAAATGTTATGCCTTCTTGGTGGAAAGTACCTTTTATCATTATATAATGACCATCTTTGTCTGTTCTCCTCTTTTTTGGCATGAAGCCTATTTCATCTGATACAAGTATAGCGACATTGGCTTTCTTTTGGTTCCCATTTGCTGGGAGTATCATCTTCCATCCCTTCATTCTGAGCCTATGTTTGTCTTTAGAGCTGAGATAGGTCTCCCAGAGGCAGCATATTGTTGGGTCTTCTTTTTTAATCCATCTTGCCAAACTGTGTCCTTCTTTTTTGTTTTTTTGGGTTTTTTTTTGCTGAGGAAGATTAGCCCTGAGCTAACACCTGTTGCCAATCTTCCTCTTCTTTTGCTTGAGGAAGATTAGCCCTCAGCTAACATCTGCACCAGTCTTCCTCCACTTTATATGTAGGTCACTGCCACAGCATGGCTGATGAGTGGTGTAGGTCCGTGCCCAGGATCCGAACCCTCGAACCTGGGCTGCCGAAGCAGAGCATGCTGAACTTAACCACTATGCCATGGGGCTGGCCCCACAAACTGTGTCTTTTGATTGATAAATTCAGTCCATTTACATTTAGGGTTATTATTGATGTAGGAGAACTTAGTACTGACATTTTGTCTTTTGTTTTCTGGTTGTTCTATATTTCCATTGTTTCTTTTTTCTTGTGTTTCTGCCTGCCATTTCAGTTTGGTGGTTTCCTGTGATATGTTTCTCAGTTTCCTCTTTTTTTATGTATCGTGTCTCAGCTCTAAATGTTTGTTTTGTGGTTCCCATGAGGTTTGTATAAAAGGTCTCATAGATGAGATAGTCCTTTTTCTGCTGATAGCATCTTATCTTCATTTGCATATATGAGTTCCGTCCTTTTCCCCTTTCCCCCCTCTGTTTTGGTTGTCATGATTTATCCCTTTTTATGTTGTGAGTTCGTTACCTATTTGAAGTGGTTATAGTTATTGTTAATGCTTCCTTTCCCTTTCACCTTTTATGTTATAAATGAGTGTTTAACAACCTATTCTGAAACAGAGTTGCAATTTTCTGATTCTATTCATCACCTTGCTCAAACTTTTGTGCACCTTTGTGTTTTCATTTCAGGTAGGAGAGTTCCTTTAAACACTTCTCGTAGGGCAGATCTAGTGGTGACGAACACCCTCAGCTTTCATTTGTCTGGGAAAACCTTTATTTCTCCTTCATACTTGAAGGATAACTTTGCCAGATAGAGTATTATTGGCTGACAGTTTTTACCTTTTAATACTTTGAATATATCATTCCACTCTCTCTTGGCCTGCAGAGTTCCTGCTGAGAAATCTGCCGATAGCCTAATGGGGGTTCCCTTGTAGGGTACTGGGGATTTTTCCCCCCTGGCTGCCTTTAATATTCTTTCTATGTCGTTGATTTTTGACAGGTTTGCTATCATGTGTCTTAGAGAAGGTCCCCGGTCTTGAAATAACTGGGTGTTCTATTAGTCTCATGGATTTGTATATCCAGTTCCTTCCCCACGTTTGGGAAGTTGTCAGCTATTGTTTCCTTAAATAAGCGCTTTGTTCCCTTCTCTGTCAATTCTCCTTCTGGGATACCCGTTATCCCTATGTTGCCTGTTCTAATGGAGCTGGATAATTTTCATAGAATTTCTTCATTTTTAAAAAAATCTTTATTCTCTCTCCCCTTCTACCTGCATGATTTTTAGGTTTCTAGCATCAATTTCTTCCTAATTCTCTCTTCCGTATGATCTGCTCTATCTCCAAAGCTTTCTAATGCATTTTTCATCTCATTTATTGATTTATTCAGCTCCATAATTTCTGTTTGGTTCTTTTTTAGAGTTTCAATCTCTTTGGTAAAGTATTTCTTCTGTTCATTGATTTTATTCCTGAGCTCATTGGACTGGCTTTCTGAGTTTTCTTGTAGCTCATTGAGTTTCTTCATGACAGCTATTTTGAATTCTTTATCAGTTAGATCACCATCTTCCATGACTTTATGCTTGGTTTCTGGAGAATTGTCATTTTCTTTTTGTGATGCTGTGTTCCCATGGCTTTTCATGGTGCTTGATGTGTTATCCCTCTGCTGGCACATTTGTCACAGCAAACACTTTTCTTCTTTAGGTATACCTTTGTTTGCTTTGAATCTGACTATTCAACAAGTTGATGATTAGAGGCCTTTCTTTTGTTTTTCAGCACGTGGTACTATGGCACCAGTTTTTGGTTTCTTTTTTCTGAACTCCCTCTGCCTATATTTGAGGATTGGCATGTTCCACCCTCCACTGCCTTTATTAGTGGTGTCCCTGGTACCCTTGTCATTGCTACCTGCATCTCCAGGGGTCACTGATGCCTTGCTGTGGTTAGTGTCACTGTAGTCACTGGCCTCACTGTTGTCACTGGCCTCACTGTTGGGGACACAGGGAAGGGGGGATGCCTCCACCATGTCTAGCATCACCTGAGTCGCAAGCACCGCTGTCATGGCAGTGGGGAAGGTGGGGAGGAAGCTGGGTTCATGGGGCACTGCCTCTGCTATTGCCTGATTCCTTGGGGATGCAGGCCACATTGCGTTTGGGAGGCCAGAGACGTGTGCATGTCTCTGCTGATGCTACCAGGTTTGGGGCTGTGGCTGGAGGGTCAGCATGGTGGGATTCCACTTCTGCTGTTGTTTGGTTCCCTGTGGCCACAGGCCCCACTGCAGTTGGGAACCCGGAGTTCTGCACATACCTATGCTGCTGCTACTAGGCTCTGAGCCATGGCCGGAGTTTCAGGCTAACAGTATAGGGCTCCACCTCCACCGTTACTATGTTCCCTGTGGCCACAGGTGATACTGTGGCCATGAGGCCAGGGTCATGTGCATGCCTCTGATGCTGCTGCTGGGTTCTCTGGGGCTGCAGGTGGCTGGCTTAGCCACCACAGCGGTGGGGGACCAGGATCCTGGGCACCTTTGTTGCTATTCCCCTGGTTCGCCTCCTCTATGTGCTCCAATCCACCCACCTTCATATGTACCAATGTGTGGCTCTCTCTGGCATCCTTGTGTGCTGAGCAATGTAGCCTTTCTTGAGTCATGGGTATTTTACTCGTGGTAGATTGAAGGGGAGAGACAAAGGGAGCGTCTCACGCCACCATGGTGATTTATTATAAGATTTTTAAATTGAATTTGTAATTTAAAATTTTCCCATAAAGAAAAATTCAGGTCTAGATGGCTTCACTGGTGAATAGTGTTGAGTTTCAGGACAAGCCACCCCAGAATCTGCCACTTTGGCATGCAGATTATTTCGAGGTGAAGATGATCAAGGCCCAGTATGCCCAAAAAGAGCTTTTTACCTCCCCCTTAACTGCCTAAAAGAATGTAGATAGGGAGCCTGTACCAGGAAGAGAGCTGTTACCAATGATAACATTTTTTGCATCAGAAAGACTTAACCACATGGCATGGCAAACATTTATTTACCAAACATTTGCTCTTCCCATCTTCCTGTGAATTGTCTTCCTTCCCTTTGAAGTCCCAGACTCCTCCCCACTTCTCCTTAGCTTAGGATGGCATACTAACCTCAATTGCATGACTTCCAGGGAGCCTCATATCTTTGGGGTTGCTGTACATATGAAGTTAAATTTGTTTTACTCCTGTTAATTTGTTTATGCCAATTTAGTTATTAGGCCAGTCAAAGAACCTAGAAGGGAAGAAGAAAAAAGTTTTCCTGCTCCACAGTTTTGGCACCCAATGTGGGGCTCTTCACTGGCTGGACACTGCTTGCTCTATGGCTGCTGCAACTGAGAGATCCTGGGACCTCTGAAACAAGCCAGCAGAAGGTAAAATTTCTTACCATGTCAGTCTCCCAGATCTCTGCGGGGTCTGATGGAAGTGAGTGTGGTGAGAGTCCTTTTCTTTTTCTAAATTTAGATTAGTGGTAGAAAATATTTGTGTGAACAAGTTTCTTGCGTATAGCGACTTTGGTAAAAAATTTGTTATGATTCCTCTTGTTTTCTATTGATCCTCTTCCTCCCAGAGATGGTCACTGTTTTCTTTTGTCTCTATCTTTTGTGTCATTTGTCATAAGGAGGAGAACCATAGGTCTGATGAGGTTTTCCTTTTATCTTATTCTATGCCCTGAGAGCTTGAATTTGTGACCAGTGAGAATATTCCCTCTGGTCTTCCCCTTCCAGAAGGTGCATATACCAGTATGCATCTGGTGGCCAGTCGAATAGACTGGGATTCTGAGACCTGAAGTCACAATCAGCATTCTTTTTTGTCTGGCCATGCCAGCTCTAGGGGAGTTTGTCATAAGGGATCCCAGTCCATAAGGGGCCTTTGTCGTCTCAATCCTTGTTGCTTTGTTAGTGCCAGAAAAGTCTCATTCCAGTAGTGCCTTCCCAGTGTCACAGATTATCAGGTTTGTGTCTGGAGGTGTCTCGCATTCCCATGAGAAACTGGAGATACTGTTTTGTCTACACAATTCTTACTGCCTGTAGCAACGAAGGTCTTTGCTTTCTTAGGCTAACTCTGGGAGTGAAATTTCTGGATCTTGTAAGGTCCACATCTTTTACAACCTCTTTTGGGACACCTCTTGTGTCCATGGTTAAGCCATAAAAAGGCTTATTGGCTTGAGTCACTATTGAGATTAATATAAGATCCTACTCATCAATGGCCAGATGATGGATCCTTTGAATTGGCTACATTTGAAAGAAAATTATTTTAGAGAGCTCTCATCCTAAACAACTGTCCTATTGGTACCTATGGAAAGACCAAATTGAAAAGTAAAGACAAAGGAGTATAACGGCAAGCCTTAGGGACTCCCTTAATAAGATGGAAGAACAGAAATTAGACTTAGAACAAAAATTTAAATTTATATCTAACGTAAATTCCCCTTCTCCAGTTTCTTATACACCCCTTTATCCCTAACTCTCTGTCCCTGACCCTCCAGAAGATCTTTTGGATCTCTGGGCCCCTAGTCTAAAGCCCCCTCTCAAAATCCGGCCCCATCGCCTCAGCAAATTCACTTAGATCCGAAAACGCCTCCAACCTCTCCAGAAAATTCCTTAAACACCCAGCTGCCTGTTTTTGCTCCCCTTTCCCTATAAGATTTACAGAGCGCACTCCAGTTAATCTCTACACCCAGAGTACACAGGTTACTCATGTAACTGCTGAAAGCCAGGAAGCAAATTTAGCAGAAGCACCTAAGACAGACAGGAAGACTCGCTTTGCAGGGCTCTATAATCAGGCTCCGCCAGCTATAGCCCTTCCTATGCAATGTGCTTTGCAGATATATTCTAGACTTCCACCCAAAGAATTCGTGTCCTCTGGACAGCAGAAGTTCTTTTAAATTATAAAGCCCTTTTACCTCCACTTTCAGAAGATCCTACCAAATTTACAGGGGTGTTAGAAAGACTAGTGATCATTCACAACCCCACTCACAGGGACTTAGACTGGCTGTTAAAGGATGCTCTTCCCACCCATGATTATACTATGATTATCAGACAAGCCATGTGGCCCCCTGGAGAAAACCTCACTCACAGGGGAAACAGGTGGCCAGAACCTCTCCAAGGCCCTCTTACAAATGACCATGAAATGGTTCAGCTGGAGGCTGATATTCAGAGGGATATTAAGTGCAATAGTAGAGGTTTTCTCCCTTCAAGTGAATTGGTCTGAGGTTAAATTGTGCACTCGGAAAGAAAGCCTTTGTTGAACGCTTTATACAGATTTTTTTAAAGGCACACTGAATCAAACCCTGAAGTTCTAAAGCATAGAAATCTTTTGATTTACATCTTAGTTAGAAATCTCCCTGATATAAAAAAGAAAGCTTAGTTGGATAGGCAGGTCAGTCTCTTGATATTCAGGCTACCACTCAGTTCTTTGAGGAATTGGAAACAGCTGCCTTTGTGTTGCAACTCTCTACAAGACCAGAAATGTGACTCTAGAAGCAATTCAAATCCCATCTAGCTCTACCAAATCCCAAACCTCACCTATTCCTCTCAAAATGCTTGCAGATAGTGTAAAAGATCAGGATGTTGGAAACAGAACTGTCCTGCACTTAAGAAAAGAAAAAAAATTTAATAGTAATTACTCTGTAATTCTGATAACAGGCAAATATGCCCCCAAAACGTCATCTGGAGAAAACTCGAATATTTTCTCCCTTTCTCAGTGCATTTGTGGTGTAGATTTTCCATCCCCATCTTCTCTAGGTCCTAAGAGCCATTCTTTGAAATGCAAACTTTAGGGAGATGTTTCTCGTCAGAAAAGGAGGTATTTGGAATAATAATAATATTAAATGTCCTCTCCACAAATATTAATAGAATGAGCTTTAGCCATCTGAGTAGATTAAACTTAATGTATTCCAACTGTTTTTTTATGAACTAGTGAGTTTTGCATTATCATACCTGTCTCATGACTAAAATTTTAAAATGAAAGCTATAAGGTCTCTGTTTGCATCTGTCTATATGTTTACGTGTGTCTGTGTATATGTGTTGTAAAAGTATGGTGTTTCCTACCTTCAGATGGTATTGCCAAAATTAACTTGTAAAAGGGCTCCATTTAACTGGCATAAAATTAATTGCTTATAGATTAAGTATTCCTAAAATTCTCAGAAATGTAACAGAAACTAACCCAAATGCTTTTTCAGGTTCACGTGATCTGGAAAAATGTTTGGCATTAAAGCCAGTTTACGTATGTTGGTTTAATTAAAATAGACATGTCTTTAGAGTTATCAGCATCAAAATTAATGCAGACGGAGGTGATGTCAGCAACATAGCAGAGTGAGCTGTTCTCTTTGCATCTCCCCCTTCAAACTACAACTAAATGGACATTCATTGATCAGCGGAGGATACCCACACAGCACCCGTGCAGCTATATATCTGAAGGTGGATGTACTACCCCCCAGAGAGGTGCTGGAGATAGGTGAGCACTCTCTGGCCTCCAGGCAGCCCAGTACACATGTGCAACTGCTCTCCCAACTGGAGCACTCATAACACCACTGTGGCCCTGAGGGTGGTAGCGTGACTTGGCATGACTGTGGGAATAGGTGATGGCAGCCCTGAGCCCCTGTGTGACCGCTTCCGCATCCAGTGGGAGAGCCCACAGTGCTGCATGGTCTACAGGGAGTGGCTGAGGCTCAGATCCAGTGGGGAGGCCCAACTCATCAAGCAGAACAGCTGGTGCGACATAGGAGCAGATGGCAGCAGACATGCACGCCCTGGTGAATGAGCTCCCAGCTGCCACAAATGCCGATAGTACAGCTGTGCCCCCGAATGGGGAAGTGCGTCTCGGTGGGACTGCGGGAGCAGGCGGCAGCAGCCCTGAGCCCCTGCGTGATCACTCTCTGGACTAGTGGGAGAGCCCACAGTCCCATCACTGTCCCAGGGAGTGTCTCTGGCTCAGACCCAGTGGGGAGGCCCCGCCCACAAAGCACAAAACCTGGTGCCACCTAGGAGGAGACGGTGGTGGATCTGCTCACCAGGGCGAATGAGCTTCCAGCTGCTGTGAGCACCCGTAGTACCACTGTGGCCCTGAATGGGGGAGCACGTCTCAGTGGGATTGTGCAAGCAGGCGGCAGCAGCCTGAGCCCCCGTGTGATTACATTCCCATTTGGTGGGAGAGCCCAAAGGGTTGCTATGGTCCCAAGGAGAGGCCTAGGCTTGGACAGGCACAGCTTACTGGGATTGTGGTGGGCTCAGAATACATGGCTCCTGCCCCCACCTCAGTGGTGGCTGGTGGAAGCTGTGACCAGATACTATCACTATGCAATGGCACAAATCCACTCCGTCAAGTAGTATGAGGAAATACATTAACACTCTAGACCAGAAGGAAAAAGACAAACACCCAGAAATTAATCCTGAAGGCACAGAAATCTACAATCTAAATGACAGAGAATTCAAAATAGCTATCATAAAGAAACTCAATGAATCACAAGAGAACTCAGAAAGACAGTTCAATGAAATCAGGAACAAAATTAATGAACAGAGGGAATTCTTCACAAAAGAGATTGAAAGTATAATGAAAAACCAATGAGAAATGTTGGAGATGAAAAGCACAATGGATGAAATAAAGAAAAATATGGAATCCTTAAATAGCAGAGCTGACATTATGCAGGATAGAATTAGCAATCTAGAGAATAGGAACACAGAAATGCTTCAGATGAAGGAGGAGAGAGAACTAAGACTAAAAAGAAATGAGGAAATTCTCAGAGATATATCTGACTCAATTAGGAAGTGCAACATAAGGATTACAGGTATTCCAGAGGGAGAAGAGAGGGAGAAAGGAGCAGAGAGCTTGTTCAAAGAAATAATAGCTGAGAACTTCCCAAACCTGGAGAAGGAGCTGGAATTACATGCAAATGAAGCCCATAGAACTTCTTATTACATCAACGTAAAAAGATCTTCTCCAAGGCATGTATTAGTAAAACTGGCAAAAGCCAATGACAAAGAAAAACTATTAAGGGCAGCAAGGCAGAAGAAAATAACCTACAAAGGAAGCCCGGTGAGGCTTTCAGCAGATTTCTCAGCAGAAAATTTACAGGCTAGGAGAGAGTCAAATGGTACGTTCAAAATTCTGAAAGACAAAATCTTTCAGCCAAAAATACTCTATCCAGTGAAAATATCCTTCAGATACGATGGAGAAATAAAAACTTTCCCAGATAAACAAAAGCTGAGGGAGTTCATTGCCACAAGACCCCCACTACAAGATACGATCATGAAGGTCCTCATACCTGTAAAAAAAAGAAGAAAGGGGTTACAAAGAGTGGAGCAAGGAGATAAATAGGCAGGCAAGATCATAAAATTACAACTCTCTATCAAAACATATTATCAAACACTTAACTACAACTCTCAAGATAAAGGGAAGGAAAACATAAAAAATAAATAAAATCACTTCATTTTAACCACAAACTCACAACACAACATGGAATAAGCTGTGACGATAACAACTTAGAAGGGGAAGGGGAAAGGGATGGAACCTGCCTAGGCTAATGGAGATAAGAGGATGTCAGAAAATAGGCTATCTCATCTATGAGATATTTCATACAAACATCACGGTAACCACTAAACAAAAATCCAGAAGAGAGACACCTATGATAAATAAAGAGAAAATGGAGAAAACCATCAAAGAGAGCCACCACACTGAATTTGGAGCCCAAAATACATGGGATGAGAAACAAGGGACGTAGAGAACAACTGGAAAACAAGCGATAAAATGGCAGCGTTAAGCCCTCATATATCAATAATCACTCTAAATGTAAATCAACTGAATTCCCCAATCAAAAGACACAGAGCAGCTGGATGGATTAAAAAACAAGACTCAACATTATGCTGCCTTCAGGAAACACATCTCAGCTCTAAAGACAAACACAGGCTCAGAGTGAAGGGATGGAAGATGATACCCCAAGCTAATGGCAAACAAAAGAAAGCAGATGTTGCCATACTTATACCAGACAAAGCAGACTTTGAGATAAAAAAGACAATGAGAGACAGAGAGGGGCAGTATATAATGATAAAAGGGACGCTCCACCAAGAGGACATAACGCTTATAAATATATATGCACCTAGCACAGGAGTACCAAAGTACATAAAGCAACTATTAATTGACCTAAAAGGAGACATTAAAAGCAACACAATAATAGTAGGAGACCTTAACACTCCACTTTCATCAATGGATAGATCAACCAGACAGAAAGTCAACAAGGAAATAGTGGAACTAAATGAGAAACTAGACCAAATGGACTTAATAGATACGTATAGAACACTCCATCCAAAATCATCAGAATACACATTCTTCTCAAGTGCACATGGAACATTCTAAAAAATAGACCATATGTTGGGAAACAAGGCAAGCCTCAATAAATTTAAGAAGATTGAAATCATATCAAGCATCTTTTCCAACCATAATGCTATGAAACTAGAAATCAACTGCACGAAAAAAAGCAGGGAAAACAACAAACGTGGAGACTAAACAGCATGCTATTGAACAAGAAATGCATCACTGAAGAAATTAAAGGAGAAATCAAAGAATGCCTGAAGACAGATGAAAATGAGAAAACACCATACCAATTCATATGGGGTGCAGCAAAAGCGTTTCTAAGAGGGAAATTCATAGCAATACAGGCCCACCTTAACAAACAAGAAAAATCTCAAATAAGCGAACTTAAACTACACCTAAAAGAACTAGAAAAAGAAGAACAAACAAAACTGAATCAAGAAGAAATAGGGAATCTCAATAGACCAATCACAAGTAAAGAGATTGAAACAGTAGTCAAAAACCCCCCAGAAAATAAAAGTCCAGGACCAGATGGCCTCTCTCGAGAATTCTACCAAACATTCAAAGATTTAGTACCTATCCTATCCTTCTCAAACTATTTGAAAAAACTGAAGAAGACAGAACACTTCCTAACACATTTTACGAGGCCAACATCACCCTGACCCCAAAGCCAGACAAGGACAACACAAAGAAGGAAAACCATAGGCCAATATCGCTGATGAACATAGATGCAAAATTCCTCAACAAAATGTTGGGAAACTGAATACAGCAATACATCAAAAGGATCATACACAATGATCAAGTGGGATTTATACCAGGAATGCAGGGATGGTTCAACGTCTGCAAATCAATCAAGGTGATACACCACATTAACAAAATGAGGAATAAAAACCACATGATCATCTCAATCGATGCAGAGAAAGTATTTGACAAGATCCAACAACCATTTATGATAAAAACACTCAATAAAATGGGTATAGAAGGGAAGTACCTCAACATCATAAAGGCCATATATGACAAACCCACAGCCAACATCAAACTCAATGGGGAAAAACTGAAAGCCATCCCTCTGAGAACAGGAAAAAACGAGTGCCCACTCTCACCACTCTTATTAAACATCGTACAACTGGAGATTTTGGCCAGCACAATTAGGCAAGAAAAAGAAAGAAAAGCTATCCAAATTGGCAAGGAAGAAGTGAAACTCTCGCTATTTGCAGATGACATGATTTTGTATAGAGAAAACCCTAAAGAATCCATCAGAAAAACTATTAGAAATAATCAACAACTACAGCAAAATTGCAGGGTACAAAATTAACTTACAAAAATCAGTTGCATTTCTAGACTCGAATAACAAACTAGCAGATGGAGAACTCAAGAATAAAATCCCACTTACAACCACAACAAAAAGAATAAGATATCTAGGAATAAATTTAACCAGGGAGGTGAAAGACCTATATAATGAAAACTATAAGACATTATTGAAAGAAATTGATGATGACATAAAGAAATGGAAAGATATTTCATGCTCATGGATGGGAAGAATAAACATAGTTAAAATGTCCATAGTACCTAAAGTAATCTACAGTTTCAATGCAATCCCAGTCAGAATCCCAATGACATTCTTCACAGAAATAGAACAAAGAATCCTGAAATTCATATGGGACAACAAAAGAACCTGAATAGCTAAAGCAATCTTGAGAAAAAAGAACAAAGCTGGAGGCATCACAATCCCTGACTTCAAAACATACTACAGAGCTACAGTAATCAAAACAGCATGGTACTGGTACAAAAACAGACACACAGATCAGTGGAACAGAATTGAAAGCCCAGAAATAGAACCACACATCTATGGACAGCTAAATCTTCGACAAAGGAGCCAAGAACATACAATGGAGACAGGAAAGTCTCTTCACCAAGTGGTGTTGGGCAAACTGGAAATCCACATGCAAAAGAATGAAAGTAGACTATTATCTTTAGCCATACACAAAAATTAACTCAAAATGGATTAAAGACTTGAAGGTAAGATGTGAAACCATAAAGCTCCAGACGAAAATATAGGCAGTATACTCTTTGACATTTGTCTTAGAAGGATATTTTTGAATACCATGTCTACTCGGGCAAGGGAAACAAAAGAAAAAATAAACAAATGGGACTTTGTCCGACTAAAGACCTCCTGCAAGGCAAAGGAAACCAAGAACAAAACAAAAAGACAAACCACCAACTGGGAGAAAATATTTGCAAATCACATATCCAACAACGGGGTTAATCTCCAAAATATATAAAGAACTCACACAACTGAACAACAGAAAAACAAACAACCTGATCACAAAATGGGCAGAGGATATAAAGAGACATTTTTCCAAAGAAGATATACAGATGGCCAACAGACACATGAAAAGATGTTCAACAGCACTAATAATCAGGCAAATGCAAATCAAAACCACATTGAGATATTACCTTACACCTATTAGAATGCCTATAATCACCACGACAAAAAATAACAAATGTTGGAGAGAATGTGGAGAAAAGGGAACCCTCATACACTGCTTGTGGGAATGCGAACTTGTGCAGCCACTATGGAAAACAGTATGGAGATTTCTCAAAAAATTAAAAATAGAAATGCCATACGACCCAGCTATTCCACTGCTGGGTATTTATCCAAAGAACTTGAAATCAGAAATTCAAAGAGACTTACACACCCCTATGTTCATTGCAGCATTATTCACAATAGTGAAGACGTGGAAGCAACCCAGGTGCCCATCCACTGATGAATGGTTAAAGAAGATGTGGTATATATATATACAATGGAATACTAATCAGCCATAAAAAAAAAGACAAAATCATCCCATTTGCATAGATGGAACTTGAGGGTATTATGTTAAGCGAGATAAGCCAGACAGAGAAAGACAAACACCATATGATTTCACTCATACGTGGAAGATAAACACAAGGACAAGGAGAACAGATTAGTGGTTACCAGAGGAGAAGGGGGTTGGGGGTGTGCATAAGGGGTAAAGGGGCACACATATATCATGACAGACAAATAACGTACAACTGAAATTTTACGATGTTATAAATTATTATGACCTCAATAAAAAAAATTGATGCAGACAGACAACTTCTATTCTACCTGCGTTTATTAGTCAAATAAGTTCACGTTATCTCTGTTGCAAAATTCGTCAGTAAGAAAAATAAATTTGGATGATGGTTGACTTTGTCTAATGTCTCATAAAATTTTCATGGGTAGTCTAAACATAATTATTAAAAACAAGTGAGTTAGATAGACGTAAGTGGGATGAGATTTTAGGTGCAATAATTATGTTTTACAGTACGTATACTTAAAAATAGCTTCCAAAGTCTTTTCCGTAACTTGAAGCTTTAGAGTTTTGCCAAGTTAAGTTAAATAAAGGAAATTTATTGAATATCTAGATCATTTCCAAATAATATAAAATAGTGAAACATTAATTACTGATTATGGGTTTATCTGCTTTTGGCTTTCTTTTGCAGAGAAACTAAAGATAAATTTGGGTCTCTTCGTAAACATGTCTTGTGCCATGTTAAAAGATTGTACTATGAAGAAGCATGTGCTTCCAGAAATTATGAAATGTATTCACAAATGTGCCAATCTAAAGAATACTAGTGTAACAGACAGTTCATGATTGTTTACTTCTTAGTTTTCACCAGAAATTAAGGTTTCTAAGGTCTAAGAATGTTAGTTAATATATGTAATCAAAACTACCAAAAATAATCAGGGAAATAACTCTGTATGCAAGGAAGGTAGGATGTGTTTTGGGGTATGAAAAGATACGAGCTATGAGGACGCATCTCTTCTAAGGGAAAGGAAAGTAAATTTGTCCCAAAGTAAAAGCTTGTTATTTCAAAATGGGAAAGAGGAAAATAAAGGACAAATCAAATAGAAAGTTGGAAAGGGTGAGAGAGAGAGCATCTTACCTTGTGTGGTAACATTGGCTAAAATTGAATGACTGTTAAAAGAGCTACAAAATTAAGGTTTAAAATCAGTAGTGTATTTATGTAAAACTAAAACTTAATTTTCTTTCATCTGACAAAAGGACAAAGTTTTCTTGGACTGTTGGTCTGCTCCTGATAAGAGATTGTGAAAGGTTCTTTACCTTTTATGTAATCTGCCTAGAAAGTAAAATTCTGTGTTTCACCAAAATAATTTCCTGTGCTCCGCATTATCTTTATTGTCAGGTCTTTGATTACTTAGGAAAACTGAGTCTTCTTAATGTGAAAAGAGCTAAGTTTTGCTCACAACTATGTAACCTTCTGTAATTCTCCTTGAAATCTTTCATTGTCACCTTGGTTAAAGAGATAATTAAGTATCGCTTCATAATAATCTGTGATCCCGTTTAGTCAAATGTCCAAATCTTTTGATATTTTTGACAAACTTCCTCAAATCAAATTCTAAATGGAGTCTTTTTTACCTCAAACTAACTTTGGGATTTTTCCAGAGGGCCCCTGAAACATCTCAAAAGACTTGTTCTCTCTCCTTATGAAAAGAGACATGTTACACTAATTACGCTTATTTGGTACGTTAAATTACATGGGAAGCACTGTCCAATAAGTGATGCTAAACTTTCTTAGATTACATTTGTGTGGATATATGTTATTAATGTAAGCGTTCCAGAAATTGTATGAAATTCCTAGAAATCTGATACATCTTGGTATAGTGTTATCAGTCATAATTCTAGTTGTTATCT
Source organism: Diceros bicornis minor (assembly GCF_020826845.1). Taxonomy (NCBI): domain Eukaryota; kingdom Metazoa; phylum Chordata; class Mammalia; order Perissodactyla; family Rhinocerotidae; genus Diceros; species Diceros bicornis. The sequence goes on from NC_080781.1 coordinate 65,968,089, forward strand.
TAAAATGTTGTATGTCACAGAAATAACCCGATTTCCTTGTCAACTGTATTTTAATGAACTCTCATCAGATCCTTAACCATCACCATTTTAAGTCTTTTGTCATTTACAGTTATTGCTTTACTCTGATGCTTTTGCAACAGTGCTTCATCTTCAGTGAGACTTAACGGAAAGAACTCTGATTACAGGTTTCTGATAACTTTAATATCATACCATTGAACTGGATGAGAATTTACAGAACACTAATGGAAAAACTGGGTTCATAAAACTGTTGACAAAATATCAAGATCAACAAGAACTAATCACATGGGACTGAATGAACTAATGATGATTATAATTTTTATGACTTTTCTGGGAACATTGTTGGTTCTTTAATGCTTTGGCTTTTTTTTTCAGATTTAAAGAAACCTTTTCTTAAGCTACCTATGACTTACAACAATTTGGTAAAGTATATCTTTGTGAACAAAGATGAAACGATGACTTTTTCTCCCTACCTGATCTCTCCAGAACTCAGAAACTCTTAGTGAGTGTTCTTATTTTCGTGGCAGTATAGTTATTTGCATAAGTTCAATAAGAATCTGTTTTCCTTGTAATAAGACACAATTGGAAACGTTGGTTATGTTACCAAGGCTTTGACTGGAACGTCTTCTTTGAGAGAGACATACATAGACTCAGATATGACCAGACCACTTTAACAAACTAAGGTTGACTTTATGGAGTCAATAAACCCCCTTGGAAAATCAGCCTGGTACCTTGCTTACAGGTTTTCCAGCAGCCTTACCAGGTAAGTAAAGAAGGTCACTTCCTGGCAGGCCCAGGAACCCCAGGCTACTTGGGGGACCCCGAAAAAAGAGGAATTCACCTAAGTCTATAGGTATTTCAGGTGAAGTCTGATGTCAAGTCCTTGGCTTGGCTTCTTAGACTCAAGAGGCTTTTAAAAGTTTAATCTGAGATTCCATATGAAAAGTTCCAGCAAAGCAGACTTAAAGGAGTCTACACGGTAGATCGCTATTCTTGCTGCACTTATGTAAATAACCAGGCCAAATTTAATAAGACTAGACTTATTTTGCAAACAAATTAGTTTCACTGCAGTTATCTTTGGTAGACATGGGGGTGATTGCAGAGAGAAAAATTATCTTTCAGTAGAAACTGTAATACATACGTGGATATCAGATTCTAGTTCTGTTAATTGTCTTTGAGGTTTTGTTATTTACCTGTAAGCTGGACTGGGTCCTGAATTCTAGTTTCCTCAAATATCTGACTACAAATCTCCAAACTAATGTTTCCAATTTTCTCCCATACTTTTGACTTGGAATCATTGAGAACTAAAACTGTCCTTTTTCCTGAAGCCCTGCAAACTGAAGCTTGATGACGTGATATAATCTTCAGAGAAATCGTCACAATAGCTCATGTTTAGACAGTCTTCTTTGTGCCTGTTGCTGTATGGGCCACGCAGAAAGTTTACTCAATGACATCATCAGAGACCTTCAAACTGCAAACCAGGAAAATATGTCAGATTGCCACTGCCTGCTCTCACTCCATCTGAAGATGCTTCGAACCTGATCTAGAAATCTCCTCGACTGGCAGCTCTCAGGACTCGGACACTGGGTTTATAATTTGCTCCAAGGGTTAATCATTGTTTTTCTCTTATTTCCACAGGAATGCCTCATTAAATACCTGATTTCTCACACAATATAGGCCTAACACTGGGAGCCCAGCTGCATCCCCCTCTCCTAAAATGAGACACAACTGTTTAACAGAACTGACCTATTTTCAAGACTAAGAGATTAATTCAATGAAATAATGGCGCAATCTACCAGCTCAGCTTCTAATATGTGAAACTTCCAGGGAAGTTTCAGAGGGGCAAACCGATGGGGTTCAGGGCAGGCCACCCCAGAATGTGCCACTTTAGCATGTGGGTTATTTTGAGCTGAAGACAATCAAGGCCCAACAGACTCAAGAAGAGCTTTTTACCTCCTCCTTAACTGCCTAAAAGTATTTAGATAGGGAGCCTGTACCAGGAAGAGAGCTATTACCAAAGATTACTTTTTTTGCATCAGAAAGACTTAACTGCATGGCATGGCAAACATTTGCTTACCATACTATTTGCTCCTCCCATCTTCCTGTGAATTGTCTTCCTCTCCTTTGAAGTCCCAGACTCCTACCCCCTTCTCCTTAGCTCAGAATGGCATATAAACCTCCATTGCCTGACTGTCGGGAAGCATCCTATTTTCGGGGTTCCCATACGTATGAAATTAAATTTGTTTTTCTCCTGTTAACCTGTCTTGTGGAAATTTAATTATTAGGTCAGTCAAAGAACCTAGAAGGGATGAAGGGAAAAGTTTTCCCCCACTACAACAGTATCACACATTTAAAAAAAAAAATAGTAGCAGTCCTACAGAAACATTTCCAGAAAATACAGGAGGAACTCTTGCCAATTCATTTTATGAGGGCAACATTACTTTTACACAAGAGATAGAAAAACAGAATACAAGGGGGAAAAAACCACTAGAGACAAATACCCCTGATGAACATAGATGTAAAACTCCCTAATAAAATTTTAGAAATTTGAATCCAATGGTATATGAAAAGTATAATCCATGACCTAGCAGAGTTTATCCTAGCAAAGCAAAGTCATTTTAACATTAAAGAAAATGCAACAACGTATGTTGCTATATTAAGGGAATGAAAGAAAAACAGTGATTATCACAATATATGACAGAAAAGTCATTTGATAATATAAAACATCCATTCATGATAAAAACATCTGATAACTTAAGAACACAAGGAAAACATCCTCAACCTTACAAAGTGCTTCTACCAAAACCCTGCTGCTGATGTCACACCTAATGGTGAAAAACTGAATGCTTCTCCCATGAGATTAGGAATATGGCAGACTGTCCACTCTCACCATGTCTAGTTAACATTATATTTGTGGTCCTAGTTGATGAGATACGACAAGAAAATGAAATAAAAGGCATACAGATAGAAAAGGAAGAAGTCAAAGACTGTCTTTATTTTCAAAAGACATGATAGTCTACCTGGAAAATACTTAATAATCTAGAAAAAAACAAAAAATCACCTCCCAGATCACCTTATTTAACAAGGTCGCAGGACAGAAAGTCAATATAGAAAAGGCCTTTCTATTTCAATATACTAGGAACAACTAATTGGAGATGGAATTTTTTTTTAATGTCACTTACAATAGCAGTAAAATAAATGAAATACCTATTGAGAATTTTAACGTAATACGTGCAAGACTTGTATGCAGATAAGTATAAAATATTGCTGAGAGAAACGAAAGAAGCCCTAAATAAATGGAGGTATACTATGTTCGTGGGTCAGAAGACTCAAAAAGTTTCAAGATGTCAATTCTCTAGTAATTCATTTATAGATTCACCATAATCATAATTAAAATTATAGGCTATTTCTGAAACTTACACAGAAATGCAAAGGACATAGAATAGCCAAAGCCATTTGGAAAAGAACAAAGATAGAGGGCTTACACTACCAAATTTCCTGACTTAGTATAAAGGTATGATAATCATGAGAGTGTGGTATTACCATAAAAGTAGACATAGGGATCAATGGATAAGATAGAAAGCCCAGAAATAGATCTACACATATATGGTAAGTTGATTTGTGACAAAGGTGCTAAGATAGTTAAATTAACTAATAATTGACTAATGGTGCTGGAAAAGTGGATCTCCATATGGAAAAAGAAACCACAAACAAACTCCAGTACCTCACACTATATGCAAAAATTAACTTAAAATAAATCATAGATCTAAGTGTAAATTGTAAGATTGAAAACCAACAAGAAAACATAGGAGCAAACGTTTGCGTCATGAGGTTAGGCAAAGACATCTTAGGACATTCATTCAAAAAGTATGAGTCATAAAGAAAAAATAATTGATGGACTGTTACCAAAGTTAAAAAAAAAAAAAGAACCAACAAACAAAAACTTTGGCTTCTCAAAAACCAGGGTTTGGTATCTCTGTGTGGCACCGTTTTCTACTCCTGTACTGGAATCTCGTGACTGACATTGACTTCTACTTAACCCCTAGAACAGAAACCTGGATCTACCTATTTTCAGTTGCAAAAACTCACTTCCCCTTTCTCGATTTCCTGGCCAACTTCTTACTCATTTCAGGCATGCCTCCTCTGGGAAATCTCCAAGATTCTATTCCAACTCCGGAGGCCGGGTGTCTGCCCCTCCTCAGTCCTCCCATACTCACGTAAATTTCCTTCCACCTCGCTCTATTGGGGTATTTATCCTTTTCTTGGCTTCCCTCCCACAGAATGGCTTGAAGCAGCCACTGAGTCTCATTCATTTCTATAACCCCAGGCCACGGCCCATGATAGCCTCTCAGAAAAGATCAGCCGCATACCCTCACAGTTATATAAGAGATGCTTTCCTAAGCAACACTATTATTTCAAAACCCAAATAAAAGACTCTGAGGCCACCCACTTCCTCTTTCCCTTCTGGGTACTGTTTGCAGGGCACTGCCTTGAAGTCAGTGGCACAGACCCTCATATAGTTCTGGGTGGTAAGTAGGGGGCATACCTAGGTAGCTTTGCTTGAAACCAAGTGTCGAAGATGGAATTTCACAGAGCAGGACCAGGCAACAAGGAGCTCTCGCCTCTTGTTGTTCTGCTTTCAACTTAGCCCAGCCCAGGCCCTTCCCCTCTGCCCCTCACATTTTCCAAGCCCTCCAGGCCCCAAACCACCTGTCCACTACCCGTCGGATGCTGACTGTCTCACAGACACGGCATCTCGCATAACCCTCTGAGAGGAAAACCTCTGCTGTGGATGTGCCATCACCCAGCTCACTCTCCTTGCTTTAATAATCCATTTGGACCCATACACCTCCCCAGGGCTTTGATGTACATAATCCTATGAATCTAAATGTGGGGAGGGCCCACATGAACACTCCTGTCTATGGGATCCCCACCAAATGACAACTCACCATCTGCCTGAACACCTCTGCTTTTTTTGTTCAGCAAGCAGAAACCTGGCGTGAGCCTGCTGGAAAGTTCAGAGGACAGAAAAGAAAATAAAGAAAGAATAAAAAGAGAGAGAGAGAGAGAGAGAGAGAGAGAGAGACTGGAGGGGTGAGAGTAAGAGACACAGGAATGGAGGGGATATCACATACCAGAAATGTATCCACTACTTGAGCACAATGCACTGGGCTGTAGGAGGGAGGAAAGACAGGGCGGGGCCAGAGGGGCTGGTTGCAGAGGGGTATGGAGGGGCCAGGCCCTCAGCCTCTTTGTACCCAGGAGAGTGAGGAGCTTAGCTGGTTTCTTCAAGGAAGTCCTGTTGGTCACTACCCGCACATCACACTCTCCTGGAAGCATGATCTTCACTCCCTTCCTTCCACCTCCTGACCTGGTGAGTCTAATTTCCCTCCCTTGTCATGGAATGTCAGCCCCAGGGGGCTGGGGTTTGGTCTGTAGAGGTCACTGCTGTATCCCTAGCACCTGGAAGAGGGCCGGGGATGCACATAATACTTGTTGAATGAGGTAATGAATGTCAAGGAAGGCAGGGACCATTAGGATGAGGCTATCCATTTTTTTTTTTTTTTTGCAGAATGTAAAAGGCCAGATTAAAGACACTGAGGAATTTGTTGTTTCGTCTGACACCATGGAGAACCCATCCAATGGCACAGCCTTGCACAGGGAGCCTGCTGGTCCCCAAGGGTCTTGGAGAAGCTGGTTCCAGAGAGCCTTGGCATGTTTCACCAAGTCCTTCAGGTGAGTGCTTGGAACCAGCCTCTGCCTCTCTCACTGCTCACAGCCAAGCCAATGCGCCTCCCCTTCTTGCCGGACCCAGAGAGCCCCCAGGCCATGCCTGACTTCCCCCAGCGTTCCCAAGGGTCCAGTTGTCACTCTGCTTTGCCTTTGTAGGGGAGGATACCAGACACTTGGATACTGAGACCACGGGACCCACAGACACAGACCCATGAACGACGATCAAGCCCCCTCCGCTGCCACATGCCCCTGCTTTCCCGTTTCTCGGTCGCTGGGCCTGAAATAAATGCTGGCACGCTTGACTGTTTTTGCTTCTGCTTTTCAACAATGTAACTTTCAACACTTATACCAGCCTCAGGTGAACTGGGGGTTGTCAGTTGTGGTGGTGGTGGCGTGGTGGAGGAAGGGAGCTAGCATCTTACTTAGCCCTATAAGGCTGTACACCCGCCTTCTTGGGGCAGTGCCAGTGGTTGCAATAGACTTCAGCCAACGAAGAGTGAATTTTCCACAGTGGACAGCTCTGACCCCGATGGGGGAAATGACTGCGGGAATGAGAAAAGAATAATGTCTCTCTTCCCCCAGCAGCACACACAGTCTTCATATCTGAGGACAACTGGGCAATGTTTACATGGAGGGGAAGGGAGGAGAGACACGTGGATAAAGACTCTCTGGATCCTAAGAAAAGCTCTTAGACCCATATACGTATAGTCAGCTCCCAAGCACCCCCACTCCACATCAAGACAGAGCCCCTCCAACAGGCAACTGTTCATTTTCGTATGATGAGGGCTTTTTTTCCTCCCCTCCTAAGGTGACCTTGATATGTACTGCAACATAATATCAGCGGGAGAAGTCTATCCGGAGGGTTGGAGCGTATTTGTCCCTTTAACCCAACAGCACGTGGAGGCCCTGCTAAGATATTGCAACACCAAGAATCACAAGGCCAATGGACAAAGATAGGATGTGCTCTTTAACATCAGTGAGGCTAACTAGCATGCAAGAACACCAAAATGTTCTTTTCCCCTAACTCACATAGTCCCCTATACAAGGCCAGGAGAGGAAAAAGTACTTGGACGGGGCCTGCTGTGTGAATTAATTGCCCTCGAGTTGTCCGGACGGCCAGTGTCTTTAAGCACTCTTGAAGCCCAGGTGGGGTAGGGTTCAGGTAGGAAATAACATTTGGGAGCCCCATAGCCCTTTTCCCACATCTTTGGAGGGCAGCCAAGGTAGGACCCATAGGTACAGAGCAGAGGAAGCTGTTAATATTAGTGTGACTGGTTTGCTTTAGATCTGATGCCTCAGCAGCTATTCCCGAGGGCCTAGGAACCACCCCTCTCCCCACGATGCCTCTGTTCTCCTAAGCTGGGCCCCAACTCAGTGGGGAGGGATGCTCAGCTCCATGTCGCTGCTTCTTCAAGAGGGGCTGGGATCTCACACTCTGGGTTTCATGCCTGTCCAAGAGAAGAGAGGAGCTCCAATTCCCAGGGGCTGGGGAGCCCGTTGGGCATTCACTCCTTCACAGCTGCTGTCACATAGGCCACCGGACATGATTGGGGGTGTCAGGTAGAGTCTGTCCATGCATGTGTATGTGTGTGTGTGTGTGTTTATGATGTGAACATTTGTTGAAACAAGAAATGATATGGTAAAATCTGGTGGATAAAAATGGGGCACAACCCAGCAGCCTCACTTGAAACCCAAACAGCAGAGATGGGATTTAATGTAGCAGGACTTGGCAATGAGGAGCCCTCATCTCTGTGCCTCACCCTCGGCACAACCCCACCCTATCCAGGGTTCTCAAATCTGATCCTAACATTTTCAAAAGTACCCTAGGCCTGGAGCCATCTGCCCACTACCCGCCAGACACTGAGTGACACTCAGACACAACATTACATACCATCTCCTGAAAGGAACACCTCTGTTGTTGATTTGACTGCAGGCTGCCATCACCCAGCTTGGGCTGTCTTGGCTTTGATGCACCACGTGGCCTCACCGCCCCCAACTTTGTACAGGCCTTTGGATTCTGCAGCCTCACAGCAGAAGATACTTTCCTCTGCCAGCCCCAGACTCACAGAGTATTCCCCCTATGCCTCCCCATTAACATCCCTGTTCTCCCTGCCTGGGGCAACCATGATCTCTCTGGCTGATCTTGGGCAAGTCCTTCCCCCTCTTTGTGCTCAGCTCTTTCAGAAGTGATTGCCTGGGTTTTCAGCAAGTCATGTTCTACTAGCTGTGCGCGTCCTTAAGCCTTCTGATCCTTCTCTGGCTGTGGAGAACTCAGAATCAGCCAAAAAGCATCAAATGTGCCTCCCTTTACTGTCAGCCATGACTAGGAACGAGTGAACTTGTGCATCTCAAGAGGGGTCCCATTACCCCTTGAACAGCCAGAGCACACAGGTCAATTATGTGGAGGAAGTGGACAGACAGGTCAACAGTAGGGAAAGGCATGGGTCATCAGTTTTCCATCTTTGCTTCTGAAATATGACTGAGCGCAAGTTCTGAGCTCTCCTCCTTTGCTTACACCCCTACCCCCCCCAACTGCATCATGTCACAATCCCTGCACCCAAGGGGATGACTCAGGAAGTGAGGAAAGTGGATGATTCCTGAGGAGAGCATGGGGGGTCAGCAGGATCTCCCGGCTCTTATGGTGAACAGATGACCATTGCAGTGTGCGAGTGAGCAAGAGCTTAAGCATGTTTCGTTTGCCCCGTCCACCCTCATTCTCTCTGGTGCTACATCCCAGTGAATCCTTGGCAACATTAGGAAGGTGGCAACATTTGTCCTCAGCTCTGCCAAACATTCCACAGCTTGCTGTGCTACAGGGGCTTCACACGTGTTTGTTTTATTCTTCAATCATCCAAAACAAAGTGAGTGGTGTGAGCTCCATTCTGAGCTCACATCACCAGCAAGTGACAGAGCGAGGATCCGGTCGCCGGTCAATCTGAGGCAAGGGCCCTTCCGTTATAGCCATACGGCCTAAGCGCCACTGTCTCCAACTAGGAGCTGTGGGGTCCTGATCTACTGTATGTCACAGCTCGTCCTCTTACAGACGGGGATTCTGTACTTGCAGTCCCACAACCAACAAAGCTAAAATATTAAGGGGGTCAGGGTTCCTAGGTGACAGTGTTGCCTGGAAACAGTTGCCACCCCTCACTGTCCAATCTCATCCCATACCACACCCCACTGGGGAATTATTTCTACTAATAAAATGATGGTGGTAACCCAATGGGAAAAAGAACTACATCTTCACCCATTGCTCCCTGTGGTCCCCTGAGGCAACTCTACAGACCTCCGGGGTGCTCCTGAGCACGGTCTGAAACCCACTGGTCTCACGCAAAAGATGGAGTCTAATGGTGGGCATTTCAGGCACAGAATAACGAGTGAGCGGACCTCATTGGGGTCCCCATCAAATCACATTAATCTTCTGTGGTCTGACTGTATAGGGAAAGCTGCGTCTCACTGAGACCCCCAGCATGGGGCCCTCAGCTTCCCAGGGCGGGCGGCTCAATCTTTCAGCCTTCCCAGAAAAAGGCTGACCCATCCTCTCCATACCAATTATAAAGAAGGACTCGGTTTTTCTGTGACTCCAGTGTGAGGAAATGTACTGAGATCTCACCAGTGGGGGCCAACGTGGGCTTTGCCTGTATCCATGACCCTGCTGGTCAATTTTGTTCATCACTGGCCATCTTCAGACACTCCTGGTTTCAATCACAGACAAAAGACAGGCAGACGGAGAAATTGCACGCACAGAACACCCACTCACTTGTGGGTTTTAAAATGTGTGCTCAAAAGTAGTGGAAGAGGGGATGGGGGAAAGTGGCATGGCTTGAGAGATGTTTTACATAGGATAGATAGGACGATGCTGTCTTAGGTTGGAGGTGGGTGTGGGGGGAGGGGCAAAGAGGGGCCAAGGATGACACCCAGGTTTCCAGCTTGGGTGACCTGTGACCTGGGGTTACCATTCACCAAGATAGGGATCAGAGGTGGAGAAGCAGGATTCAGTGGGAGGCTGAAGACATCAGGTCTGGACTTGGACTCTGCTAAAATTCGTAGAGCCGATGGGCTGGTGAGAAGCTACCTCAAATATGCTCCAAATGACAAAGGAAATCAACAAAAGTCTACCCTACTCAGGGAGTGGATACAAATTCCGTTTTCTTTATTTATGTTTTTACATACATGATAAGCGTGTTATGTTTTGGCGTATGGTGTGAAGGTGGGGTTCGAAATTGGTGGTTCTTAACCATTTGGGGTAATATTTGCATGAAACATGTGAACAGAGGAGGCTGTCTCAGGCCCTGATTGGCCACTGGAGAGCTGACAAGACCTATATTTCAGGGACACCCGTAAACCATTCGTGGCACACACCATGGAGCATGGCTTGGGAAGCTTAGGCCTTGGGTTACTTACTCATCGATGTGCCCTGGGAGTGGTGAGGGGAATGTGAACCGTCTCCTCCCAGAGGCAGGAGCTAGACTTAGAAATCATAATCCTTATGTTTTCTACTTGCTGTGAGAACTAAATGGGATAAAACATGTAGAGGAGTGCCAGGCAAAACCTGGCCCCCAGTAACGTTGCCTTGCCATATTTCCCTAGAGGGCAGGAGCCATGATTTCTTGGGTGGCGTTTGTAACTCTACCAGGCATATTATCACCAGGGGGCATTTAATAATGAATAGTAATAACAGTTACCATTTATCTCATATGGGCTAGAAGCAGCTCTGTTTTTTTCTGCAGTTGACTGAAGGAGTAATCAGTTGGGCTTGTTTCACACTCCATGCTTTCTAATATCTTCCAGTGCTGTCGTATTTACCTCGTTAATCTCCACTGCATTCCTGAGGGGTTGAGAAAGACGGATGTTGTTACCCTTTTGGAGGGATGAGTCCAGGGACTTACAGGAATAATAGCTTCTGCCTCACAGAAGGGCTGTGAGGATCAGGTGGGATGCCCCTTCCACAGAGAAGCAGGCGTTGAACCGGGCCCAGAGCCGACACACAGCAGTTTCCTTGAGGTCAGGCCCTTTGGGGTAGGCTTTGGATCTCATTTGTCCTCCGGATCTGTGCCAGCAACCATTTGCATAAAAGTCATGAAGACACTGGCAATAGCCGAGAGCTTGCAACGAGGAGGACTACGGGCTGCCAAAACGATTGCTGGAGGTATATCACTTCTCCTTCCCCTCTAACCCAGCTGGGGTCAAAGAATTCCCCTCACCCCAACTCGTGAAGTGAGGGTCGGAACTGTTATTTTGGTTTTAGAGAAGTGGCCAGCGGAGAGACAGTTACTTAGCCAAAGTCACAGTCAGTGATGGGTCTGGTCCTGGCCCCTAGATCTTCCGACCCTCATTACAGTGTTCTTCTGTCCATCAGGCCCATTAACGTGTCCCGTTCTTCTGCAATACCTTGTCGTGAGGGTTTAAAGTAGGCATGTTCCTCTGTGGGTAAAAGGGGGCTGGTTTCACTGTGTAATTTCTTCCCTCTATGCCTGGGAGGAGGCAGGTGTGAAGGGGCCTTCGTGTTGGCTGACAGCCTACCATGGGCCCAACACGTTACACAGTTTTTGATTCTTGCACACACATAGGTTAGGATCTCAGGATCTGCATCTGGGGGCAAATCACTGCACCTTCTCAAAGTCTTGAGAAGTTTTTCCGTGTTTGAACATTGGGGTAAGCATTACCCACCTCACATGGTTGTGGTGAGGACTAAATAAAGCAGCCAGTATGTACACCCCAAATGAAAAGCCGCCATATGAGGAGACACAGGAGATAAAATGAAAAGAGAAGTGAGAGGCTGGGAGCAAACACGTTCTTCAATCATAAAAGACTAAAGAATCATACTTACAACGTGCAGAGAACTCTGATGAAACAACTCAGCAGACACACACCCACAAACAAACAACAATCGAAAAGGTAGCAAAGAATTTTAACAGGCCGTTTACAGAAGTACAAATGGCCAATACAAAAGGAACAGGAGCTCAACGCCACAAGCAATAATGGAAATAAAATAACAACAAGGTTACATTTTTCAAACTGCATATTAACAAACATTTAAAAAATTCATGATAGCAAGTGGGTATCATACACCGATGTTGTGAGTGTGAATTGGTGCAGATTCTTTGGAGAGCCATTTAGCAGGGATTAATCAACTTGAATATATTTACTCTACTGTGCATCTCCAAATGCTCCTCCTTCCTCCTGCCACAGACCAAAACTAGAAGCAGTCTGGGACAACTGATGCTTCCTAGACCAGGGCCCTGGGAGCTCAGATGTCATGGCCTTAAGGCCCATCACAGTGTTCTAGAAAAGCTATTTCAAGCCCTGGACACACTCGTGGGTATCCTCAAGGTCAGGACCTTGGGAGGCATCCCCAGGGCTGAGCCTGAGCCTTGAGTGAGCAGCCTGACTCTCAAGAATTACAGCCAAAGGTCTCGGGGTCTCTGTGAGACACAAGTTTCTAGATCTGCGTTTCCCTCGATTGCCCTACCTTGGCTTCTGCTAACGCACAGAAGAGAAACCTGGAGTTTGATTATGCATCCCCAGCAAAGCTGGGGCTCTGCTCATTGCAAATTCAGGGGCGGTTTCAAGGATTTGGCAGAGCCTTCCTGTCTACGAACTGAGTTTCTGGATATGAGGAGGGGGCTGGTGAGGAGAAAGTACACTCGACAGTTACCTGGGTTTCAGTTTCATTAGAGCTTAAACAATGCACACATCCGTCTTTCCTTAAGTCTTTAGGCTTATATATTCATAAATAGAGTAATGTAAAAATTGAGAGCCATCACTTTCAATTTGTCATTTAACCATCTGTGTTAAAGTGGAGTGGAAACCTGTGGGGCTGGAAACCTGATTAGAGTGAGTTTAAGGGAGAGTGGGAGGCAGGGAAGGGAAACAATGATGTTAGTCAATGAGGCATCTCGGTACTTGAAGGAGTGTCAGAGAATGTATCAATTGCTTAAACACAGTGTACTCATCTACAGGATGGGATGGTGGAAATCTGGGCCAGGGAGGTGGAGATGGAGTTTCAAGGAGGGGACAGGCCCTCAGCCTCGTTACACCCAGCAGAATGAAGAGCTCTGCCGGCCTCTGACAATAAGTCCTTGCAGACGTGACATGCCCATCACACCTCACAGAAAACATGAACTTCACTGGCATCCTTGCTATGCTGCTATGCTGAGTATTGACCTGGTGAGTCTGATTTCCTTCCAGTGTCATGGATCATCAGCTCCAGGAGGGCTGGGATCTGGGTCTCTGGAGTTCACTGTTGTATCCCCAGTGCCTAGAACTGAGCCTGGTACGCACATAGTAGGCCCTCAACAAACACTTGATAAAAGAAGGAATGAATGTCAGTCCTGGCCAGGATGATTTTTCTCTATTTTCCAGAACAGGACTGGCTCATCTGAAGACACAGTGCCCTTCATGTATTTTGTCAACACCACGGAGAACCATTCCAATGGCACAGCTTTGCCCAGGGAGCCTGCGGGTCCCCAAGGGTCTTGAAGGAGCCGGTTCCAGAGAGTCCTGGCATGTTTCACCAAGTCCTTCGGGTGAGAGTTCAGAGCAAGCCTCTGCCCTCTCTCACTGCTCACAACCAAGCCAATGCACCTCCCCTTCTTGCTGGACCCAGAGAGCCTCCAGGCCATGCCTGACTTCCCCCAGGTTCCCAAGGTCCAGTTGTCACTCTGCTTTGCCTTTGTAGGGAACGATACCAGACACTCAAAAACTGATACCACGGGACCCACAGACACAGGCGCATGAACAGTGGTCAAGCCCCCTCTGCTGCCACATGACCCTATGTCCCCATTTTCTCTGTCACTGGGCTTAAAAATAAATGTGGCACGCTTGATTCTTTTGGTTTCGTGATATTTATTGTCCCTTTCCACACCAACATCAACCTCCTGGGGTTTATGGTTTGCCTCTATTGGTAGGGGCATTGGGGGAAGGGGGTGTTGGGGAGAGGGAGTTACCACATTACTTAGCCATATGAGTCAGCATTCCTGTTCCTTGGAGCAGTACTGCTTGTTTCTCAGTCACTGTTGGGATAGGACAGTGGTTGATGGAGAGTAATCGTTCTACTGGCTTCAAACATTTCAAAAAGGGTGCCTGTTGGGGCAGTGACTGAGTGATAGCCATTCGGGCGAGAGACAATGGTAGCGAGTGGAGGGACAGGAAGTTTGGGTCAGAAGGAGAGAAGATGTCACAGAACCCAAGGCTTTTAGAGGCATCAGAGCCACTAAGTTATAATCTGACCACGATGACACCCACCCCACCCTTGGAAAGAGTCCCTCCAGCACGTGACCTCATCCATTACCTGGGGTCGTTTATCTCATATTATGACACCATGTCCCTTGGTAAGCTGCTCTTGGTATGTATTGCAGTAAAATAGCAGCAGGGGAAGAGCTGGGTCTGGTGAGTGCTTCCCAGAACTGGGAAAAGCCTAGGCTTTTCTGGGACTGTTCTGCTCCTAGCTAAGGCTCTGCTAGGAGAGGCCAGCCCCCTGCAGTCCATACCCCCATGGCTAACGGAACCGTCTGCTTCCTCGGAAACTCCTGAGCCCACCAGCCCCCTCGCCTTGCTGCATCTGGCTCTGAGCTGCACCGAAGAAATGTGGAGTGCAGGGGCTCTGAGAGTCCCTCCTCTTCTGTTTTCCATTTTTAGAGTATTTTCTACTATAATGTTTCAAACCTGCAGAAAAACAGAGAGAATAATACAGCAGCCACCACCCCTATTTAATAACACTTTGCCATAAGTGCTTCAGATCCCTCTCTACTTTTGAATTAAATATCATGGACACATATAAAGCATCCCCAATTCATACTCACTCATCTCCATCCTAAAGTAGGCCCCCCTCCCTGGTGTCTGAATAATGCTAGGTCTCCATGCAGCTTCAGGGCAGTTTCCCCTCCTGCATGGGTGACCCCACATTGCCTTAGAAATGGTCCTCTGATGCCTCCTGGAAAACATGGGGGATTCTACAACCCTGAATCCCAACCCAGAGGGCAAAAGCAAGAACACCTCAGCAGCTTTTACAGATAACCCAGGACCCAGCCCTCTCCCATCTATAAACTTGTTCCCTTGAGGTGGCCCTGTCTCAGTGGGGGAGCTGAGCTCTTCTTCTGTTTTACTGAGAGAGGCCAGGAGCACCATCCTGGGTCCTAACCCCGCTCAAATGAGAGGAGTATTCCATTCACACAGGGGCTAGTCCCTTGCCAACTGCTGTCACATCCCATGGGCTCAATGACCAGGCATGGCTGGTGGGGATGGGGAAGAAGGCAGGACCAGGCAGACCCGAGTCCTGGTGAGACCCATTCAGTGGGCCTACTGGAAGCTGGCTGGGATCACCAGACCACGCAGCCCTGTCCAAGGTGACCCATCAACCATTAGTCCCATCAAGGCGGGGCTGATACCTGTAGGGGCTCACTATACTGAGGTGGGTACAGAGAGAAAGTGTGCTAGGCAGACTTATAAAATGGCTTCTACAGATCCCTGAATCCTGGCACTCATGCCCCTGTATAATCCCTTCCCCTTGAGCGTGGGCTAGACCTAATAACTTGCTTCTAACCAACAGAATTTGGCAAAAGTGATGGCATGTCATTTCTGAGGTTAGGCTATACCAAGACTGTGACTTCCATCTTGCTGGCATTCATTCTGTCTCTCTGGCTCTTCTTATGTTCTTGCTCTGATGGAGAGGGCCACGTGGCAAGGAGCCAACGGCAGTTTCTGACCAACAGCCAGAGAGGAATTGAGGCCCTCAGTCCAATAACCCATGAGGAACAGGATCCTGCCAACAGCCATGTGAGCGAGCTTAGAAGTGGATCCTCCCCAAGTCGAGCCTTCAGATGAGACCACAGTCTCTGGGCTGACACCTTGATTGTAGCCTTGTGAGGGATGGGAAGTAGAGGATTCAGTGAAGTCATGCCTGGGTCCCGGATCCACAAACCCCTGAGATAATAAGTGTGTATCATTTTAAGCTGCCATGTTTTGGGGTAATTTGTTATGTAGCAGTCAGTAATAATGAAGGCAGCAGGAATCTCTGGAGGCTGGGGGCAGGAGACAGAGGCCTGACTCAGGCTGGGAAGGTTTCTCAGGTGCAGGGTGTGCCCACATCTTAGTCTGACCTGGGGTCTAGTCTCAGCTTTGTCCCTAATCATCTGTGTCACCTTGGGCAAATCACTTAAAGTCTCTGGCTCAGTTTGCTCTTCTGTAACATTTGACTGATACTCAACTGGCAGGACTGTTGAAAGGATAACTGTCAATTCATTTGTAACTCACATGACAGAATGTCTGGTACATACTAGGCCCTCAGTAAATGGCAGCCATGAGTATTAATATAGCTGATCTGGGACCCTGCATTTGCCTTGCAGGAGCTCCCCAGTGATCCAGCAGGGTTCCAGAGCTCAAAAAGCCAACCCAGGCAAAAATATCTCCCTATCAAGTAGCACAAAAGCATTTGTTCTCCAGGAAGGGAGGCGTATCAGAGCGGATACTTTTCTAAAAACTTCTGGTGTGAGGGAGGCAGGCCCAGCTGGATGCAGCTCAGAGGCCATATCCTTTATACAAAGGAACAAATACTCGCATTTCTCCCTGCCTCCTTCCTCCTTCCCTCCATTGCTGCTTCCCTCTCTGTCTCCCTCCCTTCCTCCCACCCTCCTTCCCTTCCTCTCTCTCAGTTGCCTGTTTCCAAGATCCTATCCCCACAAGTCTGTCTCTTTTCACTCATTTCACGCCTAGTAAACACCCAGCACTTCCTTATGTCTTCCTTGTTTTATTCTAGATAAACCCATATCAAGTTCTCATTATGCACTGCTCTCTGGCTCCCCCAGGACACCGAGGATAGTCCCTGGTCGCTGGCTTCCAGGGAACAGCTCAGGTGGGCATCACCCCCACCTCCCTGTTATTCCCTAGAGGTGGTGCATTTAGAAGGTCCAGTTTATACAGTATAGAAATCTGCACAGGGACAGGAGCCCAGGACACATTCCAGACCAGGAATGGAGACTACTTCTTTCTGGATCACCCAGATCCAAAGTGAGATGATTCTGTAAGAACCACTTTCCATCCAGGATTTTGTCTCTCATCCCTCAGACCTTCTACCTGAACGTCTAGACTCTGGGCCTCTCCTACAGCCTCACTTCTCTCTACAGCACATCTAAAATTTGCCTTCAGTCCCAAAAAAGAACTTTCAATTCTTCCCTGCCTCAGGGCCTTTGCACTTACAGCTCTCCTCAGAAACCACCATTTCCCTGTTCGGCCTTCCACTTGTCCTTCTGGTCTCTGATGTTTCTACCCCCTTAAGGAACCTTTCCTTGCTCCCAGATCACCACAGCCCTTGGCCACCTGTCCCCTCTCTGCTGTGCCCACAAACATACTGGGTACTTTTCCCCATCACAGCATTTCACACACTGAACTCTCACCTCTGGTGGGTTAATTTGCATGACTGTCCCACCCAGACTCTCATCTTTGGGGCAAGAGCTGTGCCTTGTTCTTCCTGGAGCAACCAGTACCTGACACAGGGCTTTCACATACAGCAGGGACCCAATGAATGTTTATTGAAAAAACGGGTGACTGAACATGTTTTCATTAAGACTTTATTGTGCCTATACTCTCTGATCTGGGACAGCGGTGAGCGGTATCCTTTTCATTTCCTCCAGTGTGGAGTCCAGAGCCTCCTGTCCAGCAAGAGCTGGATGTTTCCAAAGTCTGGGCTGAGAGCAGTCTTCCTGGTGGTGCCAAAGACTGTTCTGCATTTCCGAAATGAATCTGGTCTGGCCAAATGTAGGTAAGGCGAAGGGTGTGAGACCCCGTGGGATATGTAGCTGGCCATAGCTGCTGCCACTGCTGACAGGTCTCAGGCCCAAGAGACAAGGTTCTGAGGCCACCTCACTCCCTGTTTCACTTCAGGACAGTGCTTGGAGGGGCGACCCTTGGCTGTGATGGCCCCACTCTCCAACCGATCCGGTGGGTAAACAGGGGGCGTAACTTGGCAAACAGCACTAGAAATTCAAGTGGCAATGGTGGGATTTAGTGGAGCAGGACTTGGTGATAAGGAGACTTCATCTGTATTCCTTGCCACCCCCCCCCACACACACATGTACACAGCCCAGGCCCACAACGCCCTATTCACCACCCACCAGAGTCTGCCGTATACACACACATACAGCATCACCCATTACACCCTTACAGGAAGACCACTGCTGTTGATTTGGGTCCTGGCTGTCCTGACCCACCTCAGGCCCTCCACACCACGATGACCCATTTGGACCCATTTGCCTCCCTCTTTGCCCAAGTGCTTTGTTTCTGGACCTTCTCAGCTCCAGGGGAAGACATGTTTCATCTATCAGTACCAATCACACTGCCCTCACTTACATCTGTCCACAAATACTCATGTTCTCTTTCTCTCAGCCTGGGGGAGCCATCAATTCTCTGTTCAAGCTTAGACAAGTCCCTTCCTTCTTCTATTCTAGCCTCAGTTTCCCCATGTGTAACATGACGTCTTGAACAGTTTGGCTCTCACAGCCTGTGATGGTATGCCATTTAGGGGATTGGTACACTCGCAGCTGCCTTCTGTGCCAGCCAGAAAGACTTGCTATAGGGACCCTGTGGGCACTGTTGCACCGAGGGACTGTTTTCCATGTGGCTCCCCATTGGCTCTTTTCCCTAAGACACTGACACCTCACGCTCCTCATCCTACCTAAAGCTTCCAAATTCACAGCCCAGAGCTGTGGGGTCAATGGCATTTCCTAGCCCAGGTCCCTGGAGGCGAAGGCAGGTTTCACTGCCCTAAGCCACACTGAAATGTTTCAGAAGTTCTAGATAATGCCCTGGATATATCCTGGTGCATCCTAGAGGGCCAGAACTTGGGTGGGTTACCCAGGATTCAGTCTGGCCTCTGAATGAACATTGCGATTTTTGATAACTGAGTTAGTGTGCTCTGGGTCATGCTGGGTCACAATTTTCTAATCCTGTTCTCCCTCCTGCGGCTGACCTTGATTTCCACTAATGCACAGAAGAGAAACCTGGGTCTGGTTACCTGCATCTGCATAAACCCACCTTATTGTATTGGACTTCTTGGGATATCTATCCTGACTAACTTCTTTCCTTACTCATTTAAGGATTTCCCTCTACTGGGAAACCTTCACGGACCCCCAGTCCATCACTTAATACTGAGTATCCAGCTGAGCTCTCTCAGAGCCCCAAAGTTTCTTTCCATCCCTCTCTGTTGTAATTGTCCCGTTCCTTGTGCCCCGTCCTCCGTGATCTGAGGCAGTAGCTGAGTTTCATTCATCTCTGTATCCCCAGGGCCTGACTTGTGAAAGGATCCAAGGGAAGACCAGCCATGTACCCTCAGTTTATGTAAGGGAGGCTTTCACCAACACCTCCCCATATTCCAACAATCAACTTTGCAGAATTTTAAAATGTTGATAACGTCAAATGTGGAGGGTGAAGAAAAATGGATGCCACTCTGTACTATGCCTAGGAGTGTGAATTAGTTCTGTCTTTTTGGAGACTCATTTATCAATGCTTATCATTATCAAAACATATTGAGCTTTTCGTATATTCACAGACTTGCGAAGCCATCGCCAGTCAATTTTAGAACAATTTCATCATCCCCAAAACAAACCGGTTCCGCATCCATTAGCAGTCATTCTCAATTGCCCCCAACCCCCAGCCCTAGGAAACCCTTAGTCTACTTTCTGTCTTATGGATTTAGCTATTCTGGACATTTCATGTAAACGGAATCATACAATATGTGGTCTTTGTGATGGCTTATTTTACTTAACATAACGTTTACGAGGTTCACTCACATTGTAGCATGTATCAGTACTTCACTCCATTTTTTGGCTGAATAATATTCCATCGTGTGGATATACCACTTATGTTTGTATGTTAATCAGGTGATGGACATTTCGGTGGTTCCCACCTTTCGGTTATTATAGATACTGCTACTATGAGCAATCTTAGAAAAGTTTTTGTGTGGACCTATGTTTTCACTTCCTTTGGGTATATACCTAGGAGTGTGATTACTGGGTCATAAGGTTTATGTTTAACCATTTGGAGAATTGCCATACTGTTTCCCACAGGGATTGCACACATAACATTCCCACCAGCAATGTAGGAGAGTTCCAATTTCTCCACTTGCTCTCCAGCTCTCGTTATCAGCTGTCTTTTTACTATAGCCCATCTTGTTGGGTGTGAAATGGCATCCCATTGTAGTTTTGATTTTTATTTCCCTAATGACTAAGCATCTTTTCATGTACTCATTGGCCATTGGAATATTGTCTTTGGAGAAATCTCTATTCAGGCCTTTGTCCTTATATTTTCTTTTAGCATTTTTTCTAGCTTTATTTGTTTCCATATCACACATAATGTACATTGAATTACAAATCAAAAAGAAAAAAAGAGAAAGAAAGCATCCACTACAGATTACTTATGTTTTGCCTCCATGCCAAAATTTGTGTATTCAGAGACACACATTCAACTCTTGAATGCTAGATTAGCCAACCTTTTTATTTATTTTTAATTTTTACTTTTATAATGGAGATATAACATTGTTTAAGTTTAAGGTGTACAATGGGTTGATTTGATACTTTTATATATTGAGAAATGATTATCACCATAGTGTTCGCTTACACCTCCATCCCTCACATTATTATCATTTCTTTTTTGTGGCGAGAACACTTAAGATCTACTCTCTTAGCAAATCTCAAGTTTATAAATACAGTATTGTTAACTATAATCATCACGCTGTACATTAGATCTCCAAAACTTATTCAACTTATAACTGAAAGTTTGTACGCTTTGACCAATATCTCCCCATGTCCCCCACCCCCCAGCCCCTGGTAAACACCATTTTACTCACTGTTTCTGTGAGTGTGGCTTTTTTAGATTCCACATGTAAATGATATTACACAGCTTTTACCTTTCTCTGTCTGACTTATTTGACTTAACATAATGTCCTCAAGGTCCATCCATGTTGTTGCAAACAGCAGGGTTTCCCTCTTTCTCATGGCAGAATAATATGCCATTGTGTATATATAACACATCTTCTTTATCCATTCATCCATTGACAGACACTTAGGTTGTTTTCATATCTTGCCTATTGTGAATAATGCTGCAATGAACATGAGAGTGCACACATCTCTTTGAGATCATGATTTCATTCCCTTGGATATATACCCAGAAGTGGGATAGATAGCTGGATCATATGGTAGTTCTATTTCTAACTTTTGGAGGAACTTCCATACTGTTTTCCATAGTGGCTGCACCAATTTACATTCCCACCAGCATTGTCTACAAGGGTTCCCTCTTCTCCACAGCCTCGCCAACACATATCTTTTGTCTTTTTGATGGTAGCCACTCTAACAAGTGTGAGGTGATATCACATTGTGGTTTTGATTTGCATTACCTTGATGATTAATGATGTTGAGCATCTTTTCATGTACCTGTTGGCCATTTGTATGTCTTCTTTGGAAAAATGTCTATTCAAGT
This sequence comes from Diceros bicornis minor, assembly GCF_020826845.1. Classification (NCBI taxonomy): domain Eukaryota; kingdom Metazoa; phylum Chordata; class Mammalia; order Perissodactyla; family Rhinocerotidae; genus Diceros; species Diceros bicornis. The sequence continues at coordinate 65,989,305 of NC_080781.1, forward strand.
CCTCTGCCCATTTTTTAATCGAGTTGTTTGGTTCCTTTGCTATTGAGTTGTATGAGTTCTGCATATATTTTGGATATTAACCCCCTATCAGACACAGCCATGTGTTGCTTAGCATTGGGGATACGTTTTGAGAAATGTGTTGTTAGGCGATTTCATTGTTGTACAAACATCGTAGAGTGTGCTTACACAAACCTAGATGGTATAGCCTACTACACACCTAGGCTATATGGTGTAGCCTACTGCTCCTAGGTTACAAACCTGTATAGCATGTTACTGTACTGAATACTGTAGGCAATTGTAGCATAACGGTAAATATTTGTGTATCTGAACATAGAAAAGGTGCAGTAAAAATACGGTATAAAAGATAAAAAATGGTACATCTCTATAGGGCACTTACCATGAATGGAGCAACTGGAAGCTGCTTTGGAGGAGTCAGTGAGTGAGTGGTGAGTGAAAGTGAAGGCCTAGCACAATACTGTACACTATGTTAGACTTCATAAACACTGTACACTTAAGCTACACTAAGTTTACAAAGAAATTTTTTCTTTAATAATAAATTAGCCGTAGTTTACTGTAACTTTTTTACTTTATAAACTTTTTAATTATTTTTAACTTTTGGACTCTTTTGTAATAACACTTAGCTTAAAACACAAACACATTGTACAGCAGTACAAAAATGTTTTCTTTCTTGGGGCCGGCCCAGTGGCACAAGCGGTTAAGTGTGCACACTCCACTGCAGCGGCCCAGGGTTCGCCGGTTCAGATCCCAGGCACGCACCAACGCACCGCTTGTCAGGCCATGCTGTGGCAGGCGTCACATATAAAGTAGAGGAAGATGAGCATGGATGTTAGCCCAGGGCCAGTCTTCCTCAGCAAAAAGAGGAGGATTGGCAGATGTTAGCTCAGGGCCAATCTTCCTCACAAAAAAAAAAAGAAAAAGAAAAAGTTTGCAAAATAGTCCCATTTGCAACAACATGGATGGGCCTGGAGCGAATTATGTTAAGTGAAATAAGCCAGAAAGAGAAAGACAAACACTGTATGATCTCACTCATATGTGGAATATAAACCAACACATGGACAGAGAAAACTGGACTGTGGTTACCAGGGGCAGTGGGGTTGGGGGGTGGGCACAAGGGGTGAAGGGAATCATATATATGGTGATGGACAAACAAAAATGTACAACCCAAGATTTCACAATGTTAGAAACCATTAAAACATCAATAAAAAAAATTTAAAAAATATATTTTCTTTCTTTATATCCTCACATAAGCTTTTTTCTATTTATTTTTTTTTTTTTTTACTTTTTAAACTTTTTTGTTAAAAACTAAGACACAAAGACACACATTAGCCTAGGCCTACACAGGGTCAGGATCATCAATATCACCATCTTCCACCTCCACATCTTGTCCCACTGGAAGGTCTTCGGGGGCGATAACACGCATGGAGCTCTCATCTTCTATGATAACAATGCCTTCTTCTGGAATATCTCTTGAAGGACTTGCCTGAGGCTTTTCATGAGGAGATATCCCTCTATTCAGAAATATGTCCCCGGTGGTTTTCTTGGTTTGGTTTTTTTTTTTTTTTATCATAAATTTGCTTGTAAGCAGGCAACGCACCATGAATATTCCTCTCTATTAATGAAAGCCATTCGGTATTGGGGTCCATATTTTCAAAGTTTTTAAGGAGCTTGATGAGCTCTGCAAAAGTTTGTGGTAAAGTCTTCACTGTGAATTTTCTTGGGGGTTCTTTTTCTTTTTCTTCTCCTGCAATTTCCTTTTCTCCTGCCTCTTCTTCAGCTGTGCATTGCTATTCCAGTTCCAACAACTCCTCATTAGTCAATTCCTCAGGAACAACTCCTAGGAGGTCCTGAATATCACCCTCATCTACACCCAGGTTAAAGTTGTTTGCCACATCAACCACAGCCTTGTTGATTTTTGCAACCTCCTCATCTTTGGCACATCCTTTGAAGTCATGGATAAACTTCTTGAGTGTCTTCTTCCAGATGCCATTCATACACTCCTTGGTGACATCACTCCAAGCTCAAGCAAGGTTATTGCTGCAGTCATAGATGTTGTAATCCTTCCAGAATTGCATCAGTGTCTTCTCAGTGTCTTCCTCAGTTGCAGCAATAGCCTGGGCAAAGGTCCTCCTCAGGTAGTAGGCCTTAAAAGCTGCTATAACTCTGATCCATTGGTTGAACTAAAAAGATGGTGCTTGGAGGAAGAAACACCACTTCGATATCAGGATGAAGATTATGAATAAAAGGAGGATGTCTGGGAGCATTATCAACAATAAGCAAAATCTTGAAGGGTATATTATTCTCCAGAGAGTACTTCTCCATTTTTCTGGCACAGCAATTCAGGAAGGCATCTTGGAAGAGGAGCTGGGTCATCTATGACTTCTTATTGCTCCTGTAGTACAATGGTAGTGTGTGCTTATTGATATGCTTGAGGGCCCTGGGGTTCTCACTGTGCCAGATCACAAAGGGTTTCAGTTTGTAGCCTGCAACGTTGCCCCCAAGCAAGACTGTTATCCTGTGCTTAAAAGTCTTGAAACCTGGCATTGAGTTGGCCTCCTTAAGGATGAAAGTCCTTTCAGGCATCTGTTTCTGGAATAGGGAGGTTTCATCCATATTGAATATTTGCTCTGGCAAATAGTTTTCCTCCACAATCAGCTTATCTAGAATTTCCAAAAATTCTTCAGCTGCCTTTACATCAGCACTGGCAGACTTATAATTCACTTTCACATTATGTAATGAATAACAATGCTTGAATTGTTTAAACCACTCAGAGCTAGCAGTAAATTCAGCATCGTAGTTGGGTCCAGCCTTTTCTTTCAACATCACGAACAAACTTATTGCTTTGGCTGTGGGAGTCATGGTGCTGTGAGGGAACACACTTCTGTGTCTGGTCTTCAATTCACTCGTTACAAGTTTCTCTATGCCTGATAAAGGCCCTTCTCAAATTTTTGTTTGTCTCATTGACTTCACTGAAACAGATCCTTTAACAGCTTCCACCACTTTGTTCTTTAAGATTGTGGCTATGGTAGAACGGGACATGCCTGACAGACAAGCAATAGCAATCATTGACTTTCCACCTTTGTAGTCTTTAATCACTTTTAATTTTCTTTCCAGGTTAATCACTCAATGTGGCCTCTTACTGGCAACGTTACCGGTGGATTTTGTATGCTTAGGGGTCATGATGAACAAAACAACATGAGATTAAATCAAGCACAAGAGAAAATGATGCAATCAAGAGACACAGTAAACGTGAGATGTATGAGGCTGCTGCCAGAGTAACATGGCACACTGCTTTACAGTAACCTTTTTTTATAAGTAGAAACAGTACACTCCAAAATAACGATAAAAAGTTTACTATGGTAAATAAATAAACCAATAACATAGTCATTTATTGTTATTATCAAGTATTATGTACTTTACATAATTGTATGTGCTGTACCTTTATATGACTGGCAGCGCAGTAGGTTTGTTTACACCAACATCACCACAAATACGCGAGTAATGCATTGCACTATGACATTATGACGGCTATGATGTCACTAGGTGATAGGAATTTTTCAGCTCCATTATCATCTTATTGGATCACCATCATATATGCGGTCCGTCATTGACCAAAATGTCATTATGTGGTGCACGACTGTATATTATTTGCGATATTTTCTCCCATCCTGCAAGTTGCCTTTTCATTTGTTGACTGTTTCTTTTGCTGTTGCAGAAACTTTTTAGTTTGATGTAGTCCCACTTATTAATTTTTGCTTCTGTTGCTTGTGCTTTTGCTGTCATATCCAAAAAATCGTGGTCAAGACCAATGCCAAGAAGCTTTTTCTCTACGTTTTGTTCTAGGAGATTTTTGGTTTCAGGTCTTATGTTAAGTCTTTAATCCATTTCAAGTAAGTTTTTGTTAGTGGTGTAAGACAGGGGTCCAATTTCATTCTTCTGCATGTGGTTATCCAGTTCCTTTCCCCACGGAGTATTTTTGGCTCCCTTGTCAAGTATTAGTTGACCTTATATGAAAGAGTTTATTTCTGGGCTCTCACTTCTGTTCCATTGGTCTATGTGTCTATTTTTATGCCACTACTACTGTTTTGATTACTATAGCTTTGTCGTATAGTTTGAAATCAGGAAGTATGATGCATCCAGCTTTGTTCTTCTTTCTCAGGAATGCTTTGGTTCTTCAGGGACTTTTGTAGTTCCATACAAAATTTAGGATTGTTTTTTCCATTTCTGTGAAAAATGTCATAGGAATTTTGACAAGGATCGCATTGAATCTATAGATGGCTTTGTGTAGTATGGACATTTAGCAATATTTATTCTCTCGATCCATGAATATGGATATCTTTCCATTTGCATCTTCAATTTCTTTCGTCAGAGTCTTGTAGTTTTCAGTGCACAGATCTTTCACCTCATTGGTTAAATTTATTTCCAAGTATTTTAGTGTTCTTGATGCTTTTGTAAACGGGATTGTTTTCTTCATTTCTTCTTTGGATAATCCATTGTTAGTGTATAGAAACACAACTGATTTCTGTATGTTGATTTTGTGTTCTGCAACTTTATTAAGTTAGTTGATTAGTTCTAATAGTATTTTGGTGGACTCTAGGATTTTTTATATATAAGATCATATCATCTACAAACAAAGACAATTTTACTTCTTCCTTTCTTTTTTTAAAAATTATTTTAGTGAGGTCACATGGGTTTATAACGTTGTATGAATTTCAAGTGTACATCATTATATTTCGACTTCTGTATAGACTGCATTGTGTTCAATACCAAAAGTCTAGTTTCCATCCATCACCATACATATGTGCCCCTTTACCCTTTTCACCCTCCCTCTGCCCGCTTCCCGCTAGTAACCAACAATTTGTCCTCCTTATCTATATGTTTGTTTATCTTCCACGTATCAATGAAAGCATATAGTATTTGTCTTTCTCTGTCTAACCTAATTCGCTCAGCATTATACCCTCATGTCCATCCATGTTGTCACAAATTGCAGGATTTTGCCTTTTTTGTGGCTGAGTAGTATTCCATTGTATAGATATACCACATCTTCTTTATCCACTCACCCATTGATGGGCACTTGGGTTGCTTTCAAGTCTTGGCTATTGTGAATAATGCTGCAATGAATGTAGGGGAGCATATATCTTTTCAACTTCGTGTTTTCATGTTCTTTGTATAAATACCCAGAAGTGGAATAGCTGGATCATATGGTATTGCTATTTTTAATTTTTTGGGAAATCTCCATACTGTTTTCCATACTGGCTGCACCAGTTTGCATTCCCACTAGCAGTGTGTGAGGGTTTCCTTTTCTCCACATCCTCTCAAACACTTATTTCTTGTCTTTTTAATAATAGCCATTCTGATGGTCATGAGGTAATACCTCATTGTAGTTTTAATTTGCATTCCTCCAACAATTAGTGGTGTTCAACATCTTTTCATGTGCCTGATGGCCATCTGTATATCTTCTTTGGAAAAATGTCTGTTCAGATCCTCTGCCCATTTTTTGATCAAGTTGTTTTTGTTGTTGTTGAGTTGTATGATTTCTTTATATATTTTGGAAATTAACCCCTTGCTGGATATATGATTTGCAAATATTTTCTCCTGCTTGGTGGGTTGTTTCTTTGTTTTATTAATAGTTTCCTTTGCCATGCAGAAGCTTTTTAGCTTGATATAGTCCCATTTGTTTATTTTTCTTTGTTTCCATTGCCTGAGGAGACATGGTATTCAAAAAGGTACTGCTAAGACCAATGTCAAAGAGCATACTGCCTATATTTTCTTCTATGAGTTTCATGGTTTCAGGTCTTATATTCAAGTCTTTAATTCACTTTGAGTTAATTTTGTGTATGGTGTAAGATAATAGTATACTTTCATTCTTTTCCACGGGGCTGTCCAGTTTTCCCAACACCATTTATTGAAGAGACATTCCTTTCTCCATTGTACGTTCTTGGCTCCTTTGTCGAAGATTACCTGTCCATGGATGTGTGGGTTTATTTCTGGGCTCTCAATTCTGTTCCATTGATCTGTGTGTCTGTTACCGTGCCAGTACCATGCTGTTTGGATTACTACAGCTTTGTCGTATATTTTGAAGTCAGGGAATGTGATGCCTCCGGCTTTGTTCTTTTTTCTCAGGATTGCTTTGGCTATTTGGGGCCTTTCATTGTTCTATGTAAATTTTAGGATTTTTTGTTCTATTTCCATGAAAAATGTCATTTGGATCCTGATTGGGATTGCATTGAATCTGTATATTTCTTTAAGTAATATGGACATTTTAACTATGTTTATTCTTCCAATCCATAGGCACAGAATATCTTTCCATTTCTTTATGTCTTTCAATTTCTGTCAATAATGTCTTATAGTTCTCAGTTTACAGAAGTTTCACCTCCTTGGTTAAATTTATTCCTAGATGTTTTACTCTTTTTGTTGAGATTGTAAATGGGATTGTATTCTCGATTTCTCTCTGCTAGTTTGTTGTTGGTGTATAGAAATACAACCAGTTTCGATATGTTGATTTTGTACCCTGCAACTTGACTGTATTTGTTCATTATTTCTAATAGTTTTCTGGTGGATTCTTTAGCGTTTTCTATATGTAGAATCATGTCCTTCACAAATATTGCCAATTTTACTTCTTCCTTTCCAATTTGGATGCCTTGTACTTCTTTTTCTTGCCTAATTGCTCTGGCTAAAACTTCCAATACTATGTTATATAAGAGTGGCTAGAGTGGGCATCCTTGTTTTATTCCTGTTCTTAGAGGAATAGCTTTCAGTTTTTCACCATTAAATACGATGTTGGCTGTGGGTTCGTCATATATGGGCTTTATTATGTTGAGATACTTTCCTTCCATACCTATTTTACTGAGAGTTCTTATCATAAAAGGATGTTGTGTCTTTTCAAATGGTTTCTATGCATCTATTGTCTTGTGATTTTTATTCCTCATTTTGTTAATGTTGTGTATCACATTTATTGGTTTGTGGTTGTTGAACCATCCCTGCATCCCTGGAATAAATTCCACTTGATTGTTGTGTATGATCTTTTTAATGTATTGTTGTATTCGATTTGTAAATATTCTGTTGAGGATTTTTACATCTATATTCGTCAGGAATATTGGCCTGTAATTTCCCTTTTTTGTGTTGTCCTTGTCTGGTTTTGGTATCAGGGTAATGTTGGCCTCATAAAATGAGTTAAGAAGCATCCCTTTCTCTTCAATTCTTTCAAAGAGTTTGAGAAGGATAAGTATTAAATCTTTTTTGAGTGTTTAGTAGAATTCACCAGAGAAGCCATCTGATTCCGGACTTCTGATTTTTGGGAGATTTTTGATTACTGTTTCAATCTCTTTACTTGTGATTGGTCTATTCAGATTCTATATATCATCTTGATTCAGTTTTGAGAGGTTGTATGATTCTAAGAATTTATCCATTTACTCTAGGTTATCTAATTTGCTTGTGTATATCTTTTCATAGTATTTGCTTATAACACTTTGCATCTCTGTGCTGTCTGTTGTAATTTCTACTCATTCATATGTGATTTTATTTATTTGAGGCTTCTCTCTTTTTTTCTTGCTGAGTCTGGCTAGAGGTTTGTCAATTTTGTTTCTCTCTTCAAAGAACCAGTTCTTAGTTTCATTGATCCTTTCTTTTGTTATTTTAGTCTCTATTTCTTTTATTCCTGCTCTAATTTTTATTATTTCCTTCCTTTAACTAACTTTGGGCTTTGTTTGTTCTTCTTTTTCTAGTTCTTTTAGTTACAGTCTTAGACTATTTGAGGTTTTTCTTGTTTCTTCTGGTAAACCTGTATTTCCATATACTTCCCTTTTAGTACCACTTTTGCTGCATCCCATAAGTTTTGGTATGCTGTGTTTTCATTTTCATTAGTCTCTAGGTATTTTTTGACTTCTCTTTTCATTTCTTAATTTATCCAATAGTTGTTCAGTAACAGGTTGTTTAGTCTCCACATATTTCTGATTTTTCCAGCTTTCTTTTCATAGTTTATTTCTAGTTTCATATTATTATGGTCAGAAAAGTTGTTTGATATGATTTCAGTCTTCTTAAATTTATTGAGGCTTCTTTTTTTTTCATCAAAAGATGGTCTATATTTGAGAATATTCCATGTTCACTTGAGGAGAACGGGTATTGCACTGCTTTTGGATGAAATGTTCTATATATATCTATCAAATCCTTCTGGTTAGTGTTTCACGTAAGGCCACTGTTTCCTTGTTGATTTTCTGTCTAGATGATCTATTCATTGATGTAAGTGGAGTGTTAAAGTACCCTACTATTACTGTGTTCCTGTTAATTTCTCCCTTTAAATCTGTTAATAGTTGCTTTATATACTTTGGTGCTCCTGTGTTAGGTGCATATATAATAATAAGTGCTATATCTTCTTGGTGGAATGTCATTTTTATCATTATGTAATGCCCATCTTTGTCTCCTGTCATCTTTTTTGTCTTGAAGTCTGTTTTGTCAGATTTACGTATGGCTACACTCACTTCCTTTTGGTTCCAATTTGCTTGGAGTATCGTCTTCCATCCTTTCACTCTCGGCCTATTTTTGTCTTTGGAGCTGAGATGGGACTCTTGGAGACAGCATAGTGTTGGGCCTTGTCTTTTAACCTATCCAGTCACTCTGGGTTTTTTGATTGGGGAATTCAATTCAATTAGGATGGTTATTGATATACGATGGCTTAATACTACCATTTTATCTTTTGTTTACTGGTCATTCTATATTTCCATTGTTTCTTTTTCCTTGTGTTTCTGCCTGTGATTTCAGATTGGTGGTTTTCTGTGATGTGTTTCTCAGTTTCCTCTTTTTTATGTTTTGTGACTCTGCTCTGATTTTTTGTTTTGTGGTTATCATGAAGTTTGTACAGAAGATCTCATAGATGAGATAGTACTTTTTATGCTGATAACATCTCATCTCCACTAGCCTAAGCAGGTTCTATCCATGTCCTCTTCCTCTTCAGTGTTTTTGTCGTCACAAATTATCCCTTTTTTGTTGTAATCTTGTTACGAAACTGAAGTGGCTATAGTTATTTTTGATGCTTTCTTTCCTTTTAGCCTTTGTGTTGTAATTAAGTGTTTACTAACCTATTCTGATATAGGGTCGAAATTTTCTGATTCTGTCTATTTATCACCTTGCTCAAAGCTTTGTAAACCTTTACCTTTTTGTTTCAGGCAGGATGGCTCCTTTCAATATTTCTTGTAAGGCAGGTCTAGTGGTGATGAACTTCCTAGCTTTTATTTGTTTGGAGAAGCTTTTATTTCTCTTTCATATCTGAAGGATAACTTTGCTGGATTGAGTATTCTTCGCTGATGATTTTTGTCTTTCAATATTTTGAATTTATCATTCTACTCTCTCCTAGCCTGTAGGATTCTACTGAGAAATCCACTAAAAGCCTGATGGAGGTTCTTTTGTAAGCTATTTTCTTCGCTCTCTTAATATTCATTCTTTGTCATTGTCTTTAGACAGTTTTTATATTATATGCCTGGAGAAGGTCTTTTTGCATTGAGATAATTAGGAGTTCTATTAGCTTATCGTACTTGTATATCCCATTCCTCCCCCAGGTTTGGGAAGTTCTCAGCTATTATTTCTTTGAATAAGCTCTCTGCTCCTTTTTCTCTCTCTTCTCCTTCTGGGATGCCTATTATCCTTATATTACTTTTCCTAATTGAGTCAGATATTTCTCATAGAATTTCTTTGTTTTTTAAAAATCTTAGTTCTCTCTCCTCTTCCATCTGAGTGTTTTCTAGATTTCTATCTACAAACTCACTAATTCTGTTTTTCATATGGTCTGCTCTATTTTTAAAACTTTCTACATTATTTTTCATCTCATTAATTGTGTTCTTTATCTCTAGAATTTCTGTTTTTTTTTTTTTTAGAGTTTCAATCTCTTTGGTGAAGTAATCCTTCTGTTCATTAATTTTATTCCTGAGCTCATTGAAATTTCTGAGTTTTCCTGTAACTATTGAATTTCTTCATGACAGCTATTTTGAATTCTCTGTCATTTAGATTATAATTTTCTGTGACTTCAAGTTTGGTTTCTGGAAGTTGTCATTTTCTGTACTGCCATGTTACTGTAGTTCTTCATGGTTCTTGGTGAGTTGATCCTCTGCCAGCACATTTGTGATAGTAACCGCCTTTCTTATTTGGGTAAGGCTTTGATTACTTTGGTTCTGAGCTGCTTCATGTTGTATTTGAAAGCCTGCCCTTTCCACCCTCCACTGCTTCTGTTTGAGGCATTGTCAGTTCCATCCTTATGCTGCTTGTGCCTCTGAGGTTGCTGTTGCCTTGCTGCTTAGGATTTCACTGCAGTCTGAGGTGTTGCCACTGGGGTCACCAGCCTTCAAGTGCTTCTGCTGCTTCTGAGGTCGCCTGAGTCTTGTGTTCCTCTACTGGCTTTCTGTGAGATCTCCACAGGCTCAGATGCTGCTGCCCTGTGCTGCTGTTCCTTGGTTGTCTGGGGTACTGGCAGCATTGCTTCCAGGATCATTGAGTTCACAGGTCACTGTCACTGTCACTGCTGGGGGCCCAGGGACCTGGGGACTTTTATGCAGCCCCCACTTCTAGTAGAGGTGATGTCGGGGTTACCACCATTGGAGGCTCGGTCATGGGTTCTACTGTGGTTCCTGAAGCCTCAGGTCACAGGTTCCACCTGCCACTGCTGGGAGGGGGTAGGGGCTAAGCAGGGAGTGAGAGTCACTGCTGCTCCCTCATGCAGCCTCTTGTTGCTGGCACATGATCTGGTGTGTTTTGAAAACTCAAGTAGGGGCATCCCACCCCAGCTGGGAAAATCCACATTTTGGATACTGTCCTCATTGTTGGAAATACTGGGCCACTGCTGGTGGATGGGAGACTTGGTAGCCAGCTCCACTCTGAGTACTGAATCGTCTGGACATGTGTGCCACCCACCACCACTGGGCAGAAGGCAGAAGCTAAGCTGCTAGTGCTGTGTCTGCCTCTGCACCCTCTGTTTGCAGGCATGCACACCAGGTTCACGTTTTGGATTGCTGCTGCTGGAGAAGGGGGCTGGGTGACTGGCTCCACTCTGTGCCCTGAATTCTCAGTGTGTGTGCACCACTCGCCTCCACTGTGGGGGCAAGGGCTAAGCCATGAGTGCCATGTCTGCCCTTCAATTCTCAGTTCACAGGCACATGCACCAATGTGCGGATCCACATTTTGGATTGTCGTTGCTGGGGGAGGGGGATGGGCCATTCCCCTAGTTCCACTGCCTCCTGGAGTTTCAGTCTACCCGCCTTCAGATGTATAGATGCATGGATCTCTTAGGCGTTCTGTTGTGCTATGTACAGAGTCTTTTTTTTTGGTCAATGGATATCTGATTTGTTGTAACTTTCAGGGGAGTGACAAAGGGAATAAGTCACTCTGCCATGATGCTGACGTCATTCCTACTTAATCCTTTCTGATTTGGGTGCCATTTATTTCTTTTCTTGCCTGATTGCTCTGGCTTAGACTTCCAGTACTATGTTACATAGGAATGGTGAGAGTGAGTATCCGTGTCTTGTTCCTGATTTTAGAGGAAAATATTTCAATCTTTCACTGTTGAGTATGATGCTAGCTGTGGGCTTGTCATACATGGCCTTTATTACTTTGAAGTATATCCTATTTGTTGAGAGTTTTTATAATGAAATGATGTATTTTGTCAAATGCTTTTCCTGAATCTATTCGGATGATAATATGATTTTTAGTTTCATTTTATCAATGTAATGTATCTCATTTATTGATTTACATATGTTAAACCATCCTTGCATCTCAGGGATGAATCTCACTTGATTATGGTGTATTATCTTTTTAGTATTTGATTGAATTTAGTTTGCCAATATTTTGTTGAGAATTTTTGCATCTATAATCATCAGGAATATTGGCATATAGTTTTCTTTTCTTATAGTGTACTTGTCTGGCTTTGGTATCAGGGTAATGATGGCTATGTAAAATGAATTTGGAGGTATTTCCTCCTCTTCAATTATTTGGAAGAGTTTGAGAAGCATTGGAGTTAATTCTTCTTTAAATATTTGATATAATTCACCAGTGAAACCATCTGATCTTGGGCTTTTCTTTGTTGGGAAGTTTTTGATTACTTATTCAATCTCCTTACTAGTAATTGGTCTGATCAAATTTTCTATTTATTCATGATTCACTCTTAGTAGGTTGTATGCTTCTAGGAATTTATCCAACTCTTTGAGGTTACCCAATTTGTTGGCATATAATTGTTCATAGTAGTCTCTTATGATTCTTTGCATTTCTGTCGTTTCAGTTGTAACATCTTCTCTTTCATTTCTGAGTTTATTTAATTGAGTCTTCTCTCTTTTTTCGTAGTTGGTCTTGCTAAAGTTTTGTCAATTTTGTGTATCTTTTCAAAACACCAGCTCTTATTTTTGTTGATCTTCCTATTGTTTTTTCTGATCTCTATTTCATTTATATCTGCTCTGTTCATTGTTATATACTTCCTTCCAATAACTTTGGGCTTAGTTTGTTCTTCTTTTTCTAGTTTAAGGTATAAAATTAGGTTGTTTATTTTTGATCATTCTTTTTTCTAAGATAGGTGTTTATTACTATAAATTTCCCTCTTAGAACTACTTTTCTTACATCCCATAGGTTTTGGTATGTTGTGTTTCCATTATCATTTCTTTCAAGATATTTTCTTTATTTCCTTTTTATTCATCTTTGATTCCTTGGTTGTTCAGGAGAATTTTGCTTACTTTCCATTTACTTGTAAAATTTCCAGCTTTCCTCCAGTTATTGATTTCTAGTTTCATACCATTGTGTTCAGGAAAGATATTTGGTATGATTTGAATCTTCTTAAATTTTCTAAGACTTGTTTTGTGACCTATCATGTGGAAATCTCTGTTTATGATTGAGAAAAATGTGTATTCTGCTACTGTTGGGTTGTATGTTCCTTATATGTGTATTAGGTCCTTTGGTCTAAAGTATTGTTCAAATCTAAGGTTTTCATATTTATTTTTTCTCTGAGTGATATATCCATTGTTGAAAGTGAGGTTTTCAATTCTCCTACTATTATGTTACTATTATCTATTTCTTCCTTCAGATCTGTTAGCATTTGCTTAATATATTTAGGTGCTCCAATGTTGGGTGCTTGTATATTTACAATTGTTATATCTTCTTAATGAATTGAACCTTTGATCATTATATAATGACTTTTTTTTGTCTCTCTTTACCATTTTTTGCTTAATGTGCACTTTGTCTTATATAAATATAGTTACTCTTGTTCTATTTTGGTTTGCACTTGCATAGAATACCTTTTTCCACCCTTTCACTTTGAGTCTATTTTTGTTCTTATGGCTTAAGTGAGTCTTTTTGTTTTTTCCCCCAAAGCCCCAGTAGATAGTTGTATGTCATAGCTGCACATCCTTCTAGTTGCTGTATGTGGGATGTGGCCATGAGGCCGGAGAAGCGGTGCTTCGGTGCACACCCGGGATCCAAACCCGGGTTGCCAGCAGTGGAGCACACGCACTTAACCGCTAAGCCACGGGGCCGGCCCTTAAGTGAGTCTTCTAGGTAGTCTTGCCTACTGTTATAGGCAGCATATAATTGAGTCTTATGGGTTTTTTAAAATTCATCCAGCCTTATGTTTGGAAAATTTAATCCATTTACATTTAGAGTAATTATTGATAGGTAAGGACTTACAAATGTCATCTAATTGTTTTCTGGCTGTTTTCTAATTTCTTTGTTCCTTTCTTCCTTTCTTGCTGCCTTCCTGATGATGTTCTGTAGTGGTATGCTTTGATTCCTTTCTCCTTATCTTTTGTGAATCTACTATAGATTTTTGCTTTCTGGGTACCATGAGACTTACATAAAACCTCTTATAGATATAATAATCTATTTTATGCTGATAACTTAATTTCAATTGCATACAAAATCTCCTCCCTTTACTCTCTCCTTTTATGTTTTTGATGTTACATATTACCTCTTTCTGTATTGTATATTCATTAACAAATTATTGTAGCTATAGTTATTTTTAGCACTCTTGTCTTTTAACCTTTACACTAGGGTTAAATGGTTAACATACTCCCACATTACAGTTTTAGAGTATTCTGAATTTGACTATATACTTACTTCACCTGTGTTTTGTATGTTTTCATATTACCAGTTAGCATCCTTTCAATTCACCTTGAAGAACTCCTTTCACCATTTCTTGTAAGGCAAGTCTAGTGCTGATGAATTCCCTCAGCTTTTGTTTGCCTGAGAAAGTCTATCGCTCTTTCATTTCTGAAGGACAACTTTGCTGAACTGAATATTCTTGGTTTGCAGGTTTTTTTCTCTCAGCACTTTGAATATGTAATTTCACTCTCTCCTGGCCTGTAAGGTTTCTGCTGACACATCTGCTGATAGCCTTATTGGTGTTCCCTTGTAAGTTACAAGCTTCCTTTCTCTTACTGCTTTTAAAATCTCTCTTTCTTTGTCTTTGATTTTTGACAGTTTCATTGTAATGTCTCTTGGAGAGAACCTGTTTAAGTTGAGTTTGTTGGGCTATGAGCTTCCTTAATATGGATATGCGAATCTCTCCCCAGATTTGGGATGTTCTCAGGCGTTATTTCTTTAAATAACTTTTCTGCTGCCTGAACCCTTTCTTCACTTTATGGAACTTCAATAATTCCCAAATTGATTATTTTGATGGTACCCCATAGATCATGTAGGCTTTATCCATTCTTTTTCATTCTTTTTTCTCCGTTGACTGGATGATTTCAAAGTTCTTGTCTTCTATCTCACAGACTCTTTCTTTTGCTTCATCTATTTGCTCTTGATGCTGCCTATTGCAATTTTCAGTTCACTTATTGCATTCTTCAGCTTGAAATTTTCTTTTGGTTCTTGTTTTGTGATTTTTATCTCTTTGTTAAACTTTTCATTTTGTTCATATATTGTTTTCCAGATTTTGTTGTATTATCTTTCTGTGTTTTCTTGTATCTCATTGAATCTCCTTCAAAGAGATAGTTTGAATTCTTCATCAGGTAAATTGCCAATCTTCATGTCTTTGTGTTGGTTACTGGAAGATTATGGTCATCCTCTTGTGGTGTCATATTTCCTTGATTTTTCGTATTTCTTGAAGTTTTACATTGTTATCTTCACATTTGAAGTGGCAGTCACCTCCTTCAGTCTTTACTAACTGTCTTCCTGAGTGAAATACCTCCCATCAGCCCTATGAATGATTTTGAAGCTTTCTCAGACCTATGGATACACCTGCTCCACATTTCTTACTCTCTGTTGTGGCAGAATTCTTAAGCTTGTATGCCTTCTCTTGGTCTTCCAACATGCCAGGCCAGATGCTGTTAGTCTCCCTTTTCCTTTCCACAAGGTAGCACTAAAGCTCAAGTTTGTGATCTCTCTTTGACTGGTAGATTTGGGCCAATTTTCTGTGCATGCTCCCTAGCCATCTTCCAAAGATGGCTCTCACTGCCACCATCAGAAGCATGCATGGGGATCCTGCCACAGGGTGGGGGTGTATGTGGATGAAATGGACTGAACACTGAGGATGCTTGTGTGCCAGTTCGGGGGGTACCATGAGTGAGACATTCCTAATGACTCATAGTGATCTTCTTGGAGTCTGCAATGCAGTTAGTAGGATCCAAGTTCCTTTAATGCCCTCTGATAGTCTTATCTGCTACTCTCCCAGTCTCTTCTTGACCTCCCCCCACAGTCACGCAGTTCATGATTCAGTAGTTCTCTCCAATGCATCCAAATTTCCATTTTTGTGGGTTTTTTTTTTTTTGCTGCAACAATGTGCTGCAACTTCTGCTCTGGAAACCTTGACTTCCACAAAGGATCTCTTGTCTGTGGGTGGTTGACTAAAACAGGTGAGGGAGCTTGTGACATAGGGTAAAGGACAAAGAAGGTTTAAAAACATCTGCATTGTTGGGCCGGCCCCATGGCATAGCAGTTAAGTGCACGTGCTCCGCTGCTGGCGGCCTGGGTTCGGATCCCAGGTGCACACTGACGCATGCTTGTCAGGCCATGTGTCCCATATAAAGTAGAGGAAGATAGGCACAGGTGTTAGCTCAGGGCCAGTCTTCCTCAGCAAAAAGAGGAGGATTGGCATGGATGCTAGCTTAGGGCTGATCTTCCTCACACGCACACACAAAATTATGCACTGTTTGACTAGTTTTCACTGAGAATGCATGGCATTAGAGATATTTCTGTAAATAAGACAACACAACAGTTGAAACAGCTCAAAAGTAATTCACCCAAATAATGCAGATTTTCTGTTCACAATGTGAAAAGATAAATGATCTTGGAGATATGATCATTGCATTTGCAACCAGGGTTTCAATGTTGATGACATTCCCATATCGTTTCCATGGGTCTCTTTCTGAACTGCATTCTCTTACATTGGTCTTTTTGTCAGCTCTTGCACCTGTATCATACTGTTAACCATTGCAAATTTAGAGCATGCTTTGATATATGGTAGTGCAACCAAACTTATGTTACTATCTTCTCAAAATCTTTTTGGCTATTTTGTTATTCCATATGAACTTGAGAATCAAATACCTCATGTTACCACTAAAGATCTGATCAGACATATAATTCTAGTTGTATGAGATGTAGAGATAGATACAGGGAGGATATAGTATATTTACACTACCAAAGCCTCTCTCATTTGAAAATTGATATAGTTCTGTTAATTTAGGGATTTCTTTTGCATCCCTCATATAAAGTTTAAAGCTTTTTGTTATATGGCTTTGACTTATTTTTGTGTAAGTCTAATAGTAGATGCTATTGCAAATGTCTTCCTTATTTTCAATTGAGATATAATTTACATAACATTGTCTTAGTTTTAGGTGTACAACATAATGATTCATGTTATGTTATATATAACATGTTATACATACATACATGATGTATGTATGTACTGCGATATGATTACTACAATAAGTTTTGTTAACATCCATCATGACACATAGTTACAAATTTATTTTTTCTTGTGATTAAAAATTTTGAGATCTACTCTCTTAGCAACTTTCAAATACACAACACAGCATTGTTAACTACTGTTACTATGCTGTACTTTATATCCCCAGGACTTATCTTATAACTGGAAGTTTGTACTTTTTCAATACCTTCATCAATTTCACCCATCCTTCAACCCCCTGCCTCTGTCAATCACCAATGTTTTCTCCATATCTATGAGTTCAGTTTTTTTTTTTAGATTTTACATATAAGTGAGATCATACAGTGTTTGTCTTTCTTTGTCTCATTTATTTCACTTAGTATAATGTCCTCAAGATCCATTCAAGTTGTCTAAAATGGCAGGATAGCCTTTTTTTATATGGCTGAATTATATATATCATATATATATCACATTTTCTTTATCCATTCATCTGTTAATGAATACTTAGGTTGTTTCCGTGTCTTGTCTATTGTAAATAATGCTGCAATGAACATGGGAGTGAGGATATCTTTTGGAGATAGTGATTTTGTTTTCTTCAGATAAATACTCAGAGGGCCGACCCCGTGGCTTAGCTGTTAAGTGCACATGTTCCACCACTGGTGGCCCAGGTTTGGGTCCCGGGCGCGCACCGACTCACTGCTGCTCTGGCCATGCTGAGGCCGCATCCCACATACAGCAACTAGCAGGATGTGCAACTATGACATACAACTATCTACTGGGGCTTTGGGGAAAGAAAAGGAGGAGGATTGGCAATAGATGTTAGCTCAGAGCCGGTCTTCTTCAGCAAAAAGAGGAGGATTAGCATGGATGTTAGCTCAGGGCTGATCTTCCTCACAAAAATACTCAGAGATGGAATTGCTAGATCAAGTGGTAGTTCTATTTTTAATATTTTGAGGAACATTCATACTGTTTTCCATAGGGGTAGCAACAATTTACATTCCCACCAAGTACAGGGGTTCTCTTTTCTCCAAATCCTTGACAGCACTTATTTCTTGTCATATTATAATAACCATTCTAACAGACATGAGATGATATCTCATTGTGGTTTTGATTTGCATTTACCTGATGACTAGTGAAGTTGAGATTCTTTTCATGTACCTGTTTTGCATTCGTGTGTCTTCTTTGGAAAGATCTCTATTTAGTTCTTCTGCCCATTTTTTAATCTGATTGGTTTTCTTTTCTATTGAAATATAAATTCTTTATATATTTTGTATATTAACCTCTCATCAGATATAAGATTTGCAAATATTTTCTCCCATTAGTAAGCAGTCTTTTCATTTTGTTGATGGTTTCCTTTACTATACAGAAGATTTAGTTTGATGTGGTGTCACTTGTTTACTTTTGCTTTTGTTGCTTATGTTTTGGGTGTCAAATCCAAAATATCATTTCCAAGACAAGTGTCAAGTAGCTTACCCCCAAAGTTTTCTTCTAGGAGTTTTATGGTTTCAGGTCTTACGTTCAAATTTTTAATCCATTTTGGGTTGATTTTTGTGTTTGATGTAAGATAGTGGTCCAGATTCATTATTTTGCATGTGGCTGTCCAGTTTTCTCAACACCATTCATTTAAGAGACTATTCTTTCCCCATTGTACATTCTTTGTACATAAATTAATTGATTATATATGCATGGGTTGTTTCTGGGCTCTCTATTCTGTTCCATTGTTCTCTGTGTCTGTTTTTATGCCAATACCATACTGTTTTGACTACTATAGCTTTGTAATATAGTTTTAAATCAGGATGTGTGATGCCCCCAGCCTTGTTCTTCTTTCTCAAGATTGCTTTGGCTATTTGGGGTCCTTTGTGGTTCCATATAAATTTTAGAATTATTTGTTCTATTTCTATGAAAAATACATTGAAATTTTAATAGTGATTTTTATGAATCTGTAGATTGCTTTGAGTAGTATGGACATTTTAACAATATTATTTACTCCAGTCCTTGAGCATGGATTATCATTCCATTTATTTGTTTCTTCTTCAATTTCTTTCATCAATGTCTTATAGTTTTTAGTGTACAAGTCTTTCATCTCTTCAGTTAAATTTATTCTTAGGTACATTATTCTTTTTGGTGCAATTGTAAATAGGATTGTTTCCTCCATTTCTCTTTCTGATAATTCATTATTAGTGTATGGAAATGCAATGGATTTTTGTATATTGATTGTGTATCCTGCAACTTTACTGAATTTGTTTATTCTAACAGTTTTTATTGGCGGAGTGTTTAGGGTTTTCTATAGATAATATCATGTCATCTGCAAATAGAGACATTTTTACTTCTTTTCTAATTCGAGTGTCTTTTATTTCTTTTTCTTGGCTAATTGCTATGGCTAGGACTTCCATTACTATGCTGAATAAAACTGGCGAGGTTGGGCATCCTTGTCTTGTTTCTGGTCTTAGAGGAATAGCTTTCAGATTTTCACCATTGAATATGATGTTAGCTGTGTTCTTGTTATATATGGCCTTTATTATCTTAAGGTATAGTCTCTTCATAGTCAGTTGTTGAGAGTTTTTATCATGAATGGGTGTCAAATTTTGTCAACTGCTTTTTTTACGGCTCCCAGGATGATTATGTGATTTTATTTTTTCTGGGAAAGATTCACCCTGAGCTAACATCTGTTGCCAATCTTCCTCTTTTCTTTTTCTTCCCCAAAGCCCCAGTACATAGTTGTATATTCTAGTTGTAGGTCCTTCTAGTTCTTCTATGTAAGCCACCACCACAGCATGGCTACTGACAGACAAGTGATGTGGTTCCACTCCCAGGAAGTGAACCTGGGTTGCTGAAGCAGAGAATGCTGAACTTTAACCACTAGGCCATCAGGGCTGGCTTGATTATGTGATTTTTATACTTCATTTTGTTAATGTGGGTTATCATATTGATTGATTTGTGAATGTTAAACCACCCTTGCATTCCCAGAATAAATTCCTCTTGTTCATGATGTATCATCTTTTTAATATATATTTGAATTTGGTTTTCTAATATTTTGTTAAGGATTTTTGCAAATATATTTATCAGGGATATTGGCTTGTAATTTTCTTTTCTGTTGTTGTCCTTGTCTGATTTTGGTATCAGAATAATGTTGGCCTCATAAAATGAGTTTGCAAGGGTTCCCTCCTCCTCTGTTTTTTGGGAGAGTTTGAGAAGGATTGGTATTAATTCTTCTTTAAATGTTTGGTAGAATTCACCAGTGAAACCACCTGGTCCTGGACTTTGTTGATAGGCTTTTTGTTTTTTTATTACTGATTCAATTTCCTTACTAGTAATTGTTCTATTCACATTTTCTATTTCTTCATGACTCAGTCTTGGTAGGTTGTATGCTTCTAGGAATTTATCCATTTCTTCTAGGTTATCCAATTTGTTGATATGTAATTGTTCATAGTGGTGTCTTGTGATCCTTTGTATTTGTGTGGTAACATTTATAATGTCTTCTTCTTCATTCATAATTTAATTTATTTGAGCCCTTTCTCATTTTTTCTTGGTGATTCTAGCTAAAGGTTTATCTGTTTTGTTTATCTTTTCAAAAAACCAGCCCTTAGTTTTATTGATCTTCTCTGCTGTCTTTTTAGTCTCTATTTCATTTATATCCACTCTGATCTTTGATGCTTCCTCACCTCTATTAACTTTGGGATTAGTTTGTTCTTCTTTTTCTAGTTCCTTGGGGTTTAAAGTTTGGCTGCTTTTTTGAGATTTTTTTCCTTAATGTAGGTGTTTATCACTATAAGCTTACCTCTTAAAACTGCTTTTGCTGCATATCATAACTTTTGGTATGTTGTATTTCCATTTTCAATTGTCTCAAGATATTTTTTGATTTCTCTTTTGATTCCATCTTTGATCCATTTGTTCTTCACTAGCATGTTGTTAAATCTTCACATATTTGTGAATTTTCTAGTTTTCTTCTTGTAATTGTTTTCTAGTTTCATATCATTGTGTTCCGAAAAGTTGTTTGATATGATTTCAATATTCTTAAATTTATTAACACTTTATTTTTGTCCTAATATATGATCTATCCTACAGTTCCATGTGTGCTTGATAAAAATGTGCATTCTGCTGCTGCTGCATGGAATGTTCCATAAAAGTCTAAGTCCATCTGTTCTAACGTATAATTTAAGTCCACTGTTTCTTCATTGATTTTCTGTCTGGATGTTCTATCCATTGTTGAAAGTGGGATATTGAAATCCCCTACTATTATCATATTTCCTTCTATTTTCCCTTCAGGGCTGTTAATATTTGCTTTACGTATTTAGGTGTTTTGTATGTGGGGTGCATAAATATTTACACGTTATGTTTTCTTATAGTATTGACCCCTTTATCATATAATGACCTTATTTTTCTCTTGTTACGGTCTTTGGCTTAAAGTCTAATTTGGCTTAAAGTCTAATTTGTCTGATATAAATATAGCTATCGCTGCTTTTTATTTTTTTTGGTCTCCACTTACCTGGAATATTTTTTTTCCATCCTTTTCCTTTAGTGTGTATGTGTCCTTAAAGCTGAAGTAGTATCTTATAGGCAGTATATAGTTGGGTCATGTTTTTTTATTCATTCAGCCACTTTGTCTTTTAATTGAAGAATTTAGTTCATTTACATTTAAAGTAATTTTTGATAGGCATGGACTTACTATTGACATTTTGTTCATTCTTTCCTGGCTGTTTTTAATTGTTTTGCTCATTTCTTCTTCTCTTGCTCTCTTCTTTTTTGACTTGATGATTTTCTGTAGTGGTATGCTTTTATTTTTTTCTCTTTATCTTTTGTGTATCTACTATATGTTTTTGCTTTGTGCTTACCTTGAGGATTACATCAAGCATATTATAACAGTCAATTTTAAGCTGATATCAACTTAACTTCAAAGACATACTAAAGTTCTATCTTTCTCCTCTCACTCCTCAACACGTTTTATGTTTTTGATGATGCAATTTACATCTTTATACTAGAAATGTTTTCTCACTTTCTCTTTCTTATTATTCATTATTAATGTAAAGAAATGTAACTAATTTTTGTGTGTTGATTTTGTATTCTGCATATGTGGTTAGTTTGTTTATGAGTTCTAATATTTTTTGTGGAATATTTAGGGTTTTCTACATGTATGTTCCTGTTATGTGCAAACCGAAATAATTTTACATCTTCCTTTCCCATATGTATGCCTTTTATTTCTTTTTCTTGCCTAATTTTTCTGGCTAGGACTTCCAAAACTTTGTTGAATGGAAGTAGTGAAAACAGCATCCTTGTCTTATTCCTGATAAAAAGCCATTGAGTAAGATGTTAGCCATGAGTTTTTCATACATGGCTTTTATCATGTTGAGGTAGTTTCTTTCTATTCATAGTTTGTTGAGTGTTTTTATCATAAGAAAGTGTTGAATTTTATCAAATATTTTCTCTGCATCAATTTACATGATCATTTTTTCCCCTTCCTTCTGTTTATTTGGTATGGTACATTGATTCTCCAAGGTTGAACAAGACTTGCATTCCAGTAATAAATCCCACTTGGTCATGGTGTATCATCCTTTTAATGTGTTGTTGAATTATGTTTGGTATTATTTTGTTGAAGATTTTTGCAACAAAATTCAGAAGGGATATTGTTCTGCTGTTGGGTGGAGTATACTATGTATGAATGTAAGGTCCAATTGGTATATAGTGTTGTTTCAATCCTCTATTTTCCTATTATCTTCTGTCTGGTTATTCTACCCACAATTGAAAATGGAGTATTTAAGTTTCCCACTGTTATTGTATTGCTGCCTAGTTCTCCTTTCAATTCTGTTAATGATTGCTTAATATATTTGAAAGCTCTGATATTAGGTGTGTACACAGTTATAATTTTTATATATTTCTGGTGAATTTACTCTATTATTTTATAAAGTTCTTCTTTGTCTCTTGTGACAATTTTTGACTTAAATTTATTGTGACTTTTACTGTTATAGCCACCTCTGGTCTCTTTTGGTTATTATTCACACTGAGTATCTTTTCTCCTCCTTTTGCATTCAATCTATATGTGTCTTTAGATCTAAAGTGAATCTCTTGTAGAGAGCTTATAGTAGGATCTAGCTTTTTTTAATCTCTTCTGCCAATCTTTGTCTTTTGTTTGGGGATATTAATTCATTTACATTTCAAACAATTGATTGAGAAGCACTTAGTTTTGACATTTTGTTATTTTTCTGTATGTGTTAAGGCTATTTTGTTCCTTATTTCTTCCTTTATTGTCTTCCTTTGTGTTTAGTTGATTTTTTGGAGTGAAACATTTTAATTTCCTCCTCATTTCCTTTTGTGTATATTCTATAGTTAGACATATATATTTCATACATATATACATATATATATTCTATAGATACACATATATAAATAGAATATTTGTGGTTACCATGGGGATTTATATAACACCCTAAAGTTATAATAGCCTATTTTGAATTGATAACAATTTAACTTCAATTGCATACAAAAACTGTACATCTTTACAGCTCCACATCCCTTTTATGTTGCTAATGTTTCAAATTATATATTTTTTGGTAAAAGTTTCAAGTTTGTTGCATATTTCCACATTTGTATGCACTACAAAATGATCACCACAACAAGTATAGTTACCATCCATCACAATACAGTTGACCCCCTTCACCCATCTTACCAACCCTCAATCCCCTACCCCTCTGGTAACCACTTGGCTGTTCTCTGTATCTACGAGTTTGTTTTTATTTTATTTTGTTTATTCATTTTTTTTGTTTTTTTAGATACCACATATGAGTGAAATCATATGGTATTTGACTTTCTCCATCTGACTTACTTCACTCAGCATAATACCCTCAAGTTTCATTCATGTTGTTGCAAATGGCAAGACTTCATTCTTCTTCTACAGTTAAGTAGTATTCCATTGTGTGTGTGTGTGTATACATACCACATCTTATTTACCCATTCATCCCTCAATGAACACTTAGGTTGTTTCCATATCTTGGCTATTGTAATAACACTGCAATGAACATAGGTGTGCATATATCTTTTTGAGTTAATATTTTCATGTTCTTTCAATATATACCCAGAAGTGTAATTGCTGCATCACATGGTAGTTCTATTTTTAACTTTTTGAGGAACCTCTATACTGTTTTCCATGGTTGTTGAATCAATTTACATTCCTATCAACAGTGCATGAGGGTTCCCTTTTCTCCACATACTTGCCAACACTTGTTATTTCTTGTCTTTTTAATAATAGCCATTCTGGCAGGTGTGAGGTGATACCTCATTGTGGTTTTGACTTGCATTTCCTTGATGACTAGTGATGTTGAGCATCTTTTCATTTGCCTGTTGGTCATCTGTATGTCTTTGGAAAAAATGTCTATCCAAGTCCCCTGCCCATTTTTTAATTGGATTGTTCACTTTTTTGATACTGAATTATATGAGTTCTTTATATACTGTGGATATTTACACCATACTGGATATATAATTTGTAAATATTTTCTCCCATTCAGTAGGTTTCCTTTGCTGTGCAGAAGCTTTTTAGTTTGGTGGCGTCCCATTTGTTTATTTTGTTGAGGATTTTTGTATCTATGTTCATCAAGGATATTGGCCTGTAATTTTCTTTTTATTGTGGTGTTTTATCTGGTGTTTGTATCACAGTAATGTTGGATTTGTAAAATGTGTTTGGAAGATTTCTCTCCTTTTCAATTTTTTGGAAGAATTTTAGAAGGATAGGTATTAAATCTTGTTTGAGTGCTTTGTAGAATTTTCCAGGGAAGCTGTTTGGTCCGGGATTTTTGTCTATTGGTAGGTTTTTGATTACCATTTCAATCTCCTTACTATAGTGATAGTCTATTTAGATTTGCTATTTATAGTGATTGGTCTAATAGCGATTGGTCTAATAGCGCTTGGTTTATTCAGATTTGCTATTTCTTCATGATTCAGTCTTGGGATATTGTATGTTTCTAGGAATTTATCCATTTCTTCTGGGTTGTTCAGTCTGTTGGCACATAATTGTTCATAGTTGTCTCTTATAATCCTTTGTATTTCTATATTATCTGTTGTAACATCTCCCTTTCATTTCTGATTTTATTTATTTGAGCCCTCTCTCTTTTTTTCTTCGTTAGTCTAGCTAAAGGTCTGTCAATTTTCTATCCTTTCAAAGAACCAGATCTTAGTTTCATTGATCTTTTCTACTGTTTTCTTAGTCTTTATTTCACTTATCTCCACTGTGATCTTTATTATTTCCTTCCTTCTACTAATTTTAGGCTTTGTTTGTTCTTATTTTCTAGTTCCTTTAGGTGTAAAGTTAGGTTTTTCAGCTGAGATTTTTCTTGTTTCTTGAGGTGGGCCTGTATTGCTATGAACTTCCCTCTTATAACCACTTTTGCTGCATCTCATAGATTTTGGTATGTCATGTTTTTGTTTTCATTTTTCTGTAGGTATTTTTTGATTTCTCCTTTGATTTCCTTGATGACTCATTGGTTGTTCAGTAGCATGTTGTTCAGTCTCCACATTTTTGTGGTTTTATCCATGTTTTCTTATAAATTAACTTCTAGTTTCATGCCATTGTGGTCATAAAAGATGCTTGATGTGATTTCCCTCTTCTTGAATTTATTGAGACTTGTTTTGTGGCCTAGTGTGTGATTTATGCTGGAGAATGCTCCGTGTACACTTGAGAAGAATGTGTATTCTACTGCTTTTGGATGGAATGTTCTCAATCTATCTATTAAGTCCATCTGGTCTAATATGTCATTTAAAGCTAATATTTACTTATTAATTTTTTGTCTGAATGATCTATTGATGTCAGTGGGGTGTTAAATTCCCCTACTATTAATATATTACTTTCAATTTCTCCCTTTAGGTCTGTTAATATTTTCTCTCTTTATTTTGGTGTTCCTATGTTGGTTGCATATATATTTACAAATGTTATATTTTCCTGGTGGATTGGCCTTTATAAATATATAGTACCCTTTGCTTTTTTATTAAAGTCTTTCTTTTAAAGTCTATTTTGTCTGATATGAGTATTGCTGCTCTATCTTTCTTTTCATTTCCATTTGCATGGAATATCTTTTTCCATCCCTTCGCTTTCAGTCTGTGTGTGTGTTTATGTCTGAAGTGAGTCTCTTGTAGGCAACACATGGATGGGTCTTGTTTTTTTAATCCATTCAGCAGCTCTGTTTTTTGACTGTCAAATTTAGTCCATGTACATTTAAAGTAATTATTGATAGGTATGTACTTACTACCATTTTGTTCATTGTTTTCTGGCTGTTTTTGTAGTTCCTTTCTGTTTCTTTCTTCTTCTCTTTCTCTCTTTTTAAATGATACCTTTATATATTGTGTACTCATTAACAGATATATATAATTATTTTTTATGATTTGTCTTTTAAACATTAAAAATAATTAAAAATGGAGTTAAGAACCAAAGTTACAAGATATTGGTTTTATATTTGTTCATATATTTACCTGTACTGGAGAATTTTATATTTTCATATGGCTTTGAGTCTAGTGTCCTTTCATTTCACATTGAAGGACTCCCTTTAGCATTTCTTATAGGACAGGTCTAGTGATAATGAACTCTGTCGGCTTTTGTTTATCTTTGAATGTCTTAATTTATTCCTCATTTTTGAAGAATAGGTTTTCCAGATATAGAATTCTCAGTTGAAAATTTTTTCTTTCATCACTTAAAAAATATTATTCTTGGGCCTGCCTGGTGGTGCAAGCAGTTAAATGCGCACAGTCCACTGTGGCAGCCCGGGTTCGCCAGTTGGGATCCCGGGCGCGCACCAACTCACTGATTGGCAAGCCGTGCTGCAGCGGTGTCCCATATAAAGTGGAGGAAGATGGGCGTGGATGTTAGCCCAGGGCCAGTCTTCCTCAGCAAAAAAAGAGGAGGATTGGTAGATGTTAGCACAGGGCTGATCTCCTCAAAAAAAAAATATATATATATTATTCCACTGTCTTCCAGCATGCAAGATATTTGCTGAGAAATTTTATGATAATATTATTAAAGATCCCTTGTATGTGACAAGTCACTTTTCTCTTGCCATTTTCAAGATTCTCTCCTTGTCTTTTACTTTTGAAAGTTTTATTATAATATGTCTCAGTGTGGGTCTCATTGGGTTTATCCTACTTGTGGTTTGTTGAGTTTCCTTTATTTGTACATCCATGTATTTCCTCAAATGTGGGAAGTTTTGGCTATTAGTTCTTCAAATAAGCTCTCTGCTTCTTTATCTCTCTCTTCTCCTTCTGGGACTCCCATAATGTGTATATTGGTCTGCTTGATAGAGCCCTGTAAGTCTTTTAGGCTCTATTCACTTTTCTTTATTCTTTTTCCTTTTCACTCCTTGGACTTGATAATTTCAAATGACCTGTCTTCAAGTTTACTATTTCTTTCATCTTCCTGTCTGAATCTGCTGTTAAATGCCTCTACTAATTTTTCAATTCAGTTATTGTACTTTTCAGCTCCAGAATTTGCTTGGTTCTTTTTAAAAATAATTTCTATCTCTTTATTTATATTCTCATTTTGTTCATATATCATTTTCCTGAATTCTTTTATCTGACTGTCTGTGCTGTCCTTTAGCTCATTGAATATTTTTAAGACAGTTTTTTTAAAAAGTCTTTGTCATATAAGACTTAGGCCTGTGTTCCTTTAGGGTCAGTTTATGGAGATTTATTTTGTTCCTTTGAAGGGGCCATGTGTCCTTGTTTCTTCATATGACTTGTGATATTTTTATCAGAATTTTAGAGGCTCCCTTCTGATGACATTGCACTGTGCTCAGGAAGGGGTTGGACAAAGGTGAGAAAAAATGCCATGGAATTTCCTATCATCTTGAGTGGGACTTTTTCTTAGCTGGGGGTTCACTTTGTTGCAACTCTTTAACTAGTTTCTAGCATTCCCACAAAGATACTTTGGTCTGTTTATTGTTGTTTACTTAGTATTTCCATATGGGAGCAAGGGCCTGGGGTTTTCTAGTCTGTCCTCTTGCTGACACCACTCTCCCAGGAACGTCTCATTTTGTGACCTCTGTTTAAGTCCATTTATTTCTTCTGAAGATAGTTAAGAAGAGATAAGTTGTTTCATGAGGTTTATACTTACTTCTTGGAAATGATCTAGTGATCTTTTCTGGTGGGTCAACAAATAGTTGAGAAACCACTCAAAGGACACTGTCTTTACAAAATGCAAAGCATAGGCCTTAACAGATGTGTAATAGCCATGTACACTTTTCACATTTATGATTATCTTCATTGCCTCATCATACTGCTGCCTTAAACTCTCCAGCTGAAGCATACACTCTGTGACCAGACTGGCAAGGATAACAAGGGCTTTATGAAGATACAATTTTTTACATCTGGAGAACTAAATGTTTTCTCCATAGCACTTATTATCTTCTAATATCCTCTTTAACTTAATGATTTATTTTGTTTATGGCTTCTCTCTCACTCCACTAGAATGTAAGATTTATGAAGGCAGTGATTTGTGTTTGTTTTGTTCCATGCTCTACCTCAAGTTCTTAGAAGAATGCCTAAAACATAAAATACCTTAAAAATTGTCTGTTGTATTGAATGAGATTGAGATCCTGAGTCTTGATGCTATCCTCAATAAAAGACTCACAACCGTCCCTTCCCCTGAATCCTCTACTTTTAGAGGATGCCAGTGTTCAAGAATGTCAACTTTTTGTTTAATATTTTATACTCAGGAAATATTGTATCTCTCTATATATATCTATATCTATACATATCTATTTTTTATGTATTTACTATTTTATCACCAGGATCACCAGCTGGATCATATTAGTGCACAATAAATATTGTCAAATCAATAAATGAAAGAGTATCTGGAAATCATGCAAGGTAATTGACTTGATGAACAAATAAAAGGGGAAAAACCATACACATTTGTCAATAGATAATGTAAATGCATTCAATAATAAGAGGGCCTAACTTTTTTTATAGCACTCTACTAAGCACTCTATGTATATTTATTGATGTCATCGCCACAGAAATCTTATGATGTAGGTAGTACTATTATCCTTATTTTGGAGATCAAGAAACAGAAGAGTGGAGAAATAAGTAACTTGCAAAGCCACACACCTGATAAGTGTCAGAGTTGGAGATTCCAGCACAGACATCCCAGCTCTAGCATTTATGCATTCGAACTTCCTCTCTGGAAAACTATAAGCAGCCAATCCTAAAGAAACCTTCAAGTAGTTAAGTAGGTTATCCGGATGGAGACACCAGAATCCATGAGTTAACATCCTTCTGAATGACAAAATACTGAATCTATTTCTGTTAAAAATTTTTAAATGAGAAGGATACTCTGTATTATCACTCTTTTCAAATTTGTTTTAGGTATCTTGACAATATGAAAAGTTAAGAAAAAATGAAAAAACTGGCACTTTCCCTGAATCTATATCCCCGAGGTCTACTGGCAGTCCCAAAGCATGTCACCTTTCCTCGGACCACAGTGGGTCGTGCATACATGTGTGACTCCCACTCAACATCATCTCTTGCTGGTGGTGATGATGGAGACTCCATATGTCTCCTTGGACTGAGAAGTCTTATCTGGTTACAATATGGACTCATACATCCTTCAGGCAGAATATTATAGGAAAAAAGCATAGAATGTGCAGGAAGAAAATCCGTTAGATAATTCCTGGCTCAGGTATGTTTTTGGCTTTTGGTGTCTTTGAGCAAACTGCTTCATAGATGTGAACCTCAGCTTCCTCATTAGGAGAATAAGGATACTAACACCCACTAGACTGGGTTATTGTGAGGAGCAGATGAAGTCATGCAGGAAAAGGAGATCACACACTGCCTGACACATGGCAGGAACCCACTGCAGAACCACTAGTTTGAAATAATGTCAGAGTAGATGGAATCTATTTCCTCCACTCAATACCATGTAATATGTTTTACTCCTTATATTCCTGTTTATGCAATATATAATAAAGGAAACTAAAGTTCTGAGACCTGCTCCTAATTTGACATATAAAATAGTTTCACATTTCACATAGGCGTATTCACATCTAAAGTTGAGTCTTCATTTTAAGGAAAAGTTAAGACAGCTGCCTGAGACTGAGCTGCCTTCTATCTAGGAGACAATGAAATAATATTCCATGTACTCATTCTGCCTGTCGTGTAATACAGTAGGAAATCACTTCTCTGCCTTTCGAGGAGCGCTGGGACAGAAGGCAGCAATTGGGAATACTCATAAAGCTGTGGATTTCTCTAAAGCAGGTCTGTCTTGGGCTTCACTCCTAGTGCCTGCCAGAGGGACAGGTATAATGTTAACGCTTGTTTATTTCACTTCTTAGGTTTATATTTTCAAATGCTTTCTTGCTAACTCTGGTATTTAGTTCAGACAAAAGTTATATCTTTTATGGGAGGTACAAGACAGGACTGGAAGAGAACACTATTTCTTGAAGGCTTATTCTGTGCCATACACTTTACACAATAATACATCTAAAGAAAGGAAACAGGGATTATATCCAGGAAGTCAATTATAGGGAGATTGTCACTCTGTCCTCTTTGACTATTGGTATGGTTCTGAATTTTTGTAAGGAATGAGAAGATATGAGTCTGTGTAAGATTGATTTTTCCAGGGAGAAAATACAGATATTCCTAACCCAGAGTCATATACCAGGGAACATTCAATGGCTATTAGGTATAGGAATATTTGATTCTTACAGTCACAATAGGATAAGAATGGACATGGCTATGCATGTGTTAAACTAAACAGAAGCTATATTTTTGAGGTGTTGGTTCCAAAAATCTATCATCTATAGAGAAAATTATCATTAAAAATCCATATCACCATTGAATTTATTTCCACTTGGCAAAATGCTGTGGGACAGTTAATATGAATAAAAGGTCTATAGGTGTATTTAACAGTTCATTTGTGAAAGTCAGGAATTGTGGTCTATATTAGTCAGGGATCTCCAGAGAAATAGAATCAATAGTTTTTCTCCCTTCTTTCCTTCCTTCCTTCCTCCCTTCCTTCCTTCCTTCCTTCTTTCCTTCCTTCCTTCTTTCCATCTATCATCTATCTATCTAGACATATACATATATCTAGAGAGAGATGTATATCTCTATAGATAAATATATCTATATCTATCTATCCACCTATATATAGAGATATATGTGTATCTATAAATATGTAGAGAGAGATTGATAAAAATTATTGATTAATTGAAATATATATATATATATATATATGCAGAGAGAGAGAGAGAGAGACATTGAGATTGATTGGTTTTAAATTCCTTAAATTTGAGGAATGTAAGGAACTCTTCCCTGTGAGGCCAGGGAAGAGTTGCAGTTTAAGTTCAAATGCAGTCTGGTGGCAGAATTCCTTCTTCCCTAGGGGAAGTCAGTCTTTTTTTTTTCTATTAAGGCCTTCAATTGATTGGATGAGGCTGACTCACATTTTGGAAGGTGATCTACTTTACTCAAAGTCTACTTATTTAAATGTTAATCTCATCTAAAAAATACCTTCGCAAAAACATCTACAATACTGTTTGACCAAATATCTGGGTACCATGCCTAACCAAGTTGACATATTAAATTAACCATCATATGATCCTATGTACTTTATCACAGCCTATGGAAATTTTCTTTATATTAACAATTGTTAAGGTTACATGTACATGCTAGGTTAAAATAGAGAGACATTAGGAAGAGGTAGGTGTGCTCCATGAATGTCCCACAGTTGGGAGGAAAACACTGCCAGTAAACTGGTGCATAAGGCAAGAACAAAAGGGGCAGTGATGTCATATAGCAATCCTATGGTATAGACATCTGTCTCAACCCAACAGTGGATTATTTTAAATATGAAGAGTAAGCACTGTGATCAATCGATATGCCTAAGTCTCTGTTTTTGTGTGTCACTTATTGCTAATGGTGACTGCATTTGACTTTCATTCCCTTCTATAAACACAGAGGGCTTTCACAGATGCGATCTCCTTATATCTCACAACATTTCTTGGTGGGTTGCAGGGTTAGGTATTATTCTGTTTCACAGAAGAGGCCAGGACAGAGGGAAAAACTAAATCAAGACCCTAATGATACTGGCACAGGGACCCGTATCTCCTGACAGTTACTCCTGTGTCCTTTTCAGCAGATCAATTATGCAATTTTCTTCCACAGCCAATGAGGAGGAAGCAGACTGGAACCAGAGTACCTCAGCAATGCTGAGGAAGTGGAGGCACTGGGCATCTTTGAGGACAGGGGTGTGGGGTAAGTACGAAAATCATAGAATTGTTTCAAAATTTATTAAAGGGATATTTAGAACTGCAGTTCATTTCTATGACCCACTCAGCCATAAAACTGCTCCTCTCTGAACCCAGAAGAAAATGAGAGGTTTACCTTCTGAAAAAATTTATTTAGAGAAGTTGTAGACGTAGGTACACCAGGCATAGAGGATGGTAGGGGTGAAACATGACCAAAGGGAATTAGCTGAAATTTGGAACCCTGAATGTTGGCCAGACCAGCCACACAGTCTTCTCAGCTGCCAGAGAACTCACAAGTAATAACACCCCAGGCAGGGATATCTGTTTTGCTGATGCAGTCTTATCAGTCTATGAACCTTGTCTGATCTTCTAGAAAGCCTTGGGGTCAGCCACAAATTGTCCAAGCTGCATGTCACCCAATCTAGTTTAAACTGAAGGTGATCCAGAAGCATTTTCAGGCCTTGGCAGAACTGACCCAGAGCGATACAACCGGCATAGTCAGTAGCCTACACTTCTGCAATGGTCCCTTTAATACCCAAACCTTGTCGGGGAGCAAAAAGACTCTTGCAGTGTCGTGGATACACCTCTAGGGAAAAAACAGGTTTGGATTACAAGAGCATTGATTTAATAAATTCTGACCTTCCTTTCCAGTTTCTGTCAGACCACACAAGAGATCAGAAAAAAGCTATCTGGATGTGTCTACCAATCATTACAACTAAAAACAGTGAATACATTGGTATAGAATCAAGGGACCCTAGGCTCCAGATATTAGATAGGATACCCCAGGGAAGTTCCCACCCCAACAATCAGGGTTGTCATTGTTACCAAGTTGTTAACAGGTATCACTTGAGGAGAAGGCCATTGGATGGGAATTGGAAAGTCTAGTTATGCTGACGTCTTTATATATTCTCTCATGATTTCTAATACTTTTGCTTTTCTTCCTATGCCCAGAATATATGGCTCAAGGATCTGGTGGCAGGGGCAAGGAGGGGATAGATGTTTCTATCCACAGACTTCAACCTTGGACTAGGCCCTGCATACACATTGGGACGTCACTTAAGAAAGGATCCTGAGAATCTTCCCCAGGGCGAGGTGAAGAGACAAAGGAAGGGCTGATAGGGACTGCTAGAGTGAGGATATTTTCTTTCTTTCTGCAGGCTGTCAGTGACCCAGATGCAGAACCCATGGCTTTCGTTGTTTTGAGTGATATTATGCAGAACCAATATGAAGACAGCAGCTTGCCAAGTCAATCTGCTGCTCCCTATGAGTCTTGGAAGATTCCATTAAGGAGAACTCTGGAGTGTTTCACAAGATGCTTTGGGTGAGAACTACACTACGAATTCTAACTCTCTAATTTCTCCCCTCCAAACTGTCTCCCCTTTCTGACAAACCAGGAGAATCCCCAGATCTTCTGACTTTAAGGTTCTCCCAGGACGGGGCTGACGCTCTGTTTTCTTTTGCAGGAAGAGATATAATACACATAGAAATTCTATGGCCTGAGGCCATGGATGCTGCAAACATAGACTCATGAATGGATATAAATACACCTCTACTGACACATTCCTCTCTTTTCTTTTGTTCTTCTATTGGTTGTTTTATAATAAATGCTGGCATGCTTGCTTATTTTTGCTTTACCGTATTTGTAGTGCCTGTTCATACAGAGAGCACCCTCAGATGGGATGGGGGTTGTCAGGGTTGGTGGGGGTAGGGAATTCACCATAGAGAGCTACTACTTTACTCAGCCCTGTGAGGCTATACCTCGATCATCTAGGGTCGGTACTGCTTGTTCCCAAGTCATTGGTGGAATAGAACTATGACCCGTGGACAGTAAACAGTGTTTTATTTTTTTTCCACAGTTGTCAGTTCTTATCCTGAGCAGGACAATTTCATGTAGGAATTAGGAAGAAATAACATCTCTCTCCCCAACCCTCAGGTCTGTAGATATACCAACACCCTATATAGTATGCAGATGAGCAGTGATTTGAAGGGAGCATTAGCAGACAACTTGTCTCAGGATCCTGGAGAAAGGTCTTCAACTTTATTATTATAATCAGCTCACAACCATCACCACTCCACCCTCAGGCAGAACCCCAGTAACACAACACACCACCCCCAACATCAGGTTGTGCTTTCTCATATTAGGATGATTTTTCCCTTCCTCAGCTGCCCTTCATAGGTATTGAAACATAATATTTTTCCAGGAAAAAGGAAAGGTTTTGGAACATGACTGACCCTAACTCCCACATATCTGGAGGATGCTTCCAGAGAATTTGTTTTAGGAATTTTCAAAACATCCCAGAGTGAACATATATTATTACTTAATAGATAAACCTATCAAAAGGCACTTAACGACACTTAATTGTAAGTCTAGGTAAACATCACCACTGATAAAAAGCTCCTTTATCAAAGCCTATTTCTCTCACTACCCCACAAGGTAACCAAGACAAAAACATGTGCCACAACCAGCCACTTATACATATAAATCCGTAAATGAGTAGTAGTTCTTCACAATTTGGAGAACAAAGAAAAAACTCTTTGAAAAAGTCTGACAAAAACCACGAACACTCTCTACTGAACAATTCTTAGGTAGCCCATGATATTTTGCATGGAATTTCACTGGTGAATTCAATAAATATATAGCAAAAATTAATACCAAACATACACAAACTTTATGAGAAAACAGAGGAAGGAACACATCCTAATTTATTTTATGGGGCCAGCATTACCCTGATACCAAAATTAACAAATACATTAAAAAATACAGATTAATATCACTCATTAGCATAAATACAAAAATCCTTAACAAATTATAATCAAATTGAATCCAACATTACATAAAAAGAATAATACACCATGAACAAGTGAAGTTCAATCCAGAATGCAAGATTGGCTTATCATTCACAAATCAATCAAAATAGAAAACTTCAGCTCTGTAAAGGACTCTGTGATGAGGTTGAAAAAAAAAAACCTACACGCTGGGAGGAAAGATTTGCAAAGCATATATCTGACAAAAGACTAGTATCTAGAATATATATTTTAAAAGCCTCAAAATCAACAGCAAAAAAACCCTCCAATTAGGAAATGGGCAAAAGACGTGAACAGACATTTCACTGAAGAGGATATACAGATGGCAAATAAACACGTGACAAGATGTTCAACTTCATTAACCATTAGGGAAGTGAAAACTAAAACCACAACAAGATATCACTACACTTCTTTCTGAATGGCTAAAATAAAAAAATAGTGACAACAACAAACACTAACAAGGAAGCAGAGAAGATGAATTACTCATATATTGCTGGTGGAAATGTAAAATGGTAAAGTTACTCTTGAAAACAGTTTGGCAGTTTCTTAAAAAAAATGACTGAATATGCAGCTACCGTATGACCCAGCAAATCCACTTCTGGGCATTTATCCCAGATAAATGGAAATTCATGCTCACACAAAAATCTGAACATAATATTATTTATAGTAGCTTCATTTGTAAGAGCCAAAAATTGGGAACTACCAAAACGTCCTACAAGAGGTAAATACCATAGGAAACAAACTGTGGTATATCTGTACCATGGCATACTAGTCAGCAATAAAAAGGAATGAACTATTTATATATACAGCCATTTGGATTTATCTAAGGGCTTTAGGCTCAATGAAAACAAAAAGCCTGTCTCAAAAGGCCATACACTGCATGACTTCATTTATACAATTTTCTTGAAGTTATGAAAGTTGAAATCACAAAGTTATAGAAATGGAGAACAGATTAGTGGTTACCAGGGGTTATGGGTGGGATAAGGGGGTGGGGAGGGAGACAAAGAAATGGGTGTGACTATAAAAGGGCACCATTTTGTATCCTTGTGGTAATAGAAATACTCTGTATCTTGACTGCGGTGGTGGACACATGAACTTACAAAATCGAAACTGAATGTGACAAAATCAAAAAGAACCGTCTACACAGACACACATGAGTAAAGATAAAACTGGGAAAATCTGTACAAGATTAGTGGATTGTATCAATGCCAATATCCTGGTTGTGATTTATACTATAGTTGCGCAAGATGTTACCATTGAGAGAAACTGGGCAAAGGGCATACAGGAGCTTTCTGTATTCTTTCTCACAACCACATCTACATTTATCTCAAAATAAAAAGATTAATTAAAAAATATGACTATTGAAAGCTGGCCTTCATCCCCTGCTGGATGTTAAATATTGCTCTTATTACTGCTATCAGTTACTTTGCAAGCCAGGTGGACATGGTGGAGAGCAGAGGAGAAAGATTTCAGGAACCTTGACCTCCATGATTTCACTGAACCACTGGAGCAACCAAATCTGAAACCTTCCCAACCTCTGGACTTCCTATTATTCAAGATAATACTCTTGTCATGGTTTAAGCCAATTTGAGTGAATTGTTTGTTACTTGCTGCCTGAAATATCCTAAATGATATTTATATAATCTATGGCTGCTATTTTCAGTTGATTTGTCATAGGGTTACATGTGAGGATTTTTCTAGATGTGTCTAATGTGTCCAAGAGTGGATCTTCATTGATTTTTTTCCCTAGAATGTACTTAGTTCTCTTGATCTGCATGCTCACAACTTTTTCTGACTTAGATGTTCTTCACTGAAACTTTTGAGTATTGCTTCAGTTGCAACTAGTGTGGATCCTCCTCAGAAACACCCACCAATCTAGGGCCCTTTCCCTGTTCTCCCTTATGATCATTGTTCTTGTCATTCTTTTCACCAATCTACTTTTTGCAACAGATTGTTTAATTTCTTTCATACCACTAATATATACTTTTCCTTTTCCTACACTATAAATTTTTTTTCTGCTGCTTCAAATGTGGATTTTAAATCTGCTACTACATTTTAATTTACCTGCCATTTTACTGATGAGCAAACTCTGGTTGGAAGATCAAAGGGCATTTCACAAGGGCACACAGCTGAAAGATAGCCAAAGAGGGATTCAAACTCAGAGGTGTCTGACTCTAAAGCTGGTGCTTTGAACCACAGTACTCTTCTGAGTTGCTGGTTGATAAACAAGGAGGTAAGTCAGTGTCTGTGTCACTTTATAGTTAAAACTTTCAAGTAGAAATTAGAGATGAAGTTATTTTAAAATCTGACAGGCTCATGACTATGGTAAAGTGAACAAATAGCCTATTGTATGAAGACTAATGCTGGCAGGTTAGGCAATTTTTCATTCTCTCCCTCTTAAAATGAAGGAGGAAGAAATTTATTACTGTTGCCCTTGCTGCAACAATGCCCTGACCCCCATAAATATGGGCCTCCCACCATGCAGGGGATGGAGAGGATCCTAAATTGTGAATCACAAAATGATTGACCATATGGATAGAATTAGATAGCTCATTGGACAGCCCTATTTTCCTTCTCCCTGTTGTCATCACTGATACTCACTGATACCCACTGCATTTCACCCTGTCTCTGGTTCCTTCCTCTTGTTCAGTTCTCTGTCTCATTCTAGGTACTGAGGCATTGCTGTGTACTGAATGTTTGTGTCCTCCCCAAATTCACACAATAAAACAATAATCTGTATTATGATGGTATTTGGAGGTGGGGACTTTGGGAGATAATGATGTTTAGATGAGGTCATGAGGATGGAGCCCTCATGATATTATCAGTGCCCTTATGAGAAGAGGAAGAAAGAAGAGATCTCTCCCTTTCTCTCCATACACACAAACTGAGGAAAGGCCATGTGAGCACACATCAAGAAGGTGGCTGTCCACAAGTCAGGAAGTAGGTCCTCACCGAGAACTGAAAGAAATGAAAGAAGGATCCCAGAGGCACTTCAGAGATCACCAGGGCTGCCACTCCCACTACAGGCCCAGAGTGCACAGGCCTGGAGCACAAAGCTTCCTCCACCTCTGTTTCAAAGGGTAAGACCATTACAGAGAGCTGTGGCAGGGGCAGGGCCTTCACAGGGAGACATGTGGGCAGTGCCCTGCCTAGCCAAAGGGATGGGGCTGCCCCACTGAGTTGTAGGGGAGATGTTGCCATTCCAGTGGGCCTGAAGGGCAGAGCATAGATCCAAAGAGGATTATTCTCATGCCTTAAGATTTAATGGGATTTGCCTTGCTAGGTTTTGGACTTGCTTGAGACCTAGCACCTCTTCCTTCTTACCTATTTCTCCATTTTGGAATGGAATTGTCTATCCTATTCCATGACACCATTGTGTTTTGGAAGTATATAACTTGTCTTGTTTCACAGGTTCACAGCTGGAGAAAAATCCCCAATCCTCAATATGATAGTATTTAGACATGGGGCCTTTGGAAGATAATTAAGTTTAGATGAGGTCTTCAGGGTGGGGCCCTCATGATAGGATTACTTCCCTTATAAGAAGAAGAAGAGAAAAGAGATCTCTCCCTCTCTCTCCACATGCATTCACCAAGGAAAGGCTATGTGAGCATATATTAAGAAGGCAGCTGTCTACAAGCCAGGAAGTGGGCTCTCATCAGGAACTGAATCTGCCAGCACCTGATCCTGGACTTCCTAATCTCCAGAGCTGTGAGAAATAAATGTCTGTTGTTTAAGCCACCTACACTATGGTATTTTATTATAGCAGCCCAAACCAACTAAGACAAGTATCTTTGTACACTTATCTTAACGTGGGTCTTCTCAGTCCTTCCTTTGTTGTACACAGGCCAAAGAAGCCTCTTTGCTCAGATGTCTTTATTATTCCTCTTTTGTTCAAAGTTGAGTAACTCCTACCTTTCCAGGTTGGCACTTCTTTTCTATTTTCCTTGTTTGAACCCTGATGAAAGCTTTTCACAGATACTAAATACTCGTGTAATCCTGAGCACAGAGGTGGATAGTACTGGAGTGGGTGGTGGGTGTAGGGGTGATTCTGTGAATTCCATTTTTATTCCAAATTCTGGGGCCTCTCCAGAAGGCCAAAGACTCCACAATTTTATTTGAATGAAATAATTTCACCCTTTGTGAATGACTCATTTAGCTGTAACTACTTGTTAATGTGTCAATTCAAGTACAGCAAGTTAGAGAGACTCATCATAATCAAGGTGTGCAGGGATTAATTTACATTTTTTTTACTGGAATGTCAAGCTTTACACATACATGCACAAACTCACATACACACACAAACACACATATACATTATCATAGATTTTATACAGTAGAATTAGCTCCTGTTACTACCTACCTTGGGGAGTATGTAGCCCAAGCAAACAACTACCAACAGGTCATATGCCAATACAATAAAGCTGATCTCAAATACATCAGACTTCCAAAGGTTAAGATGTAAATGTAATATGCTTACTTTAGTAAATAGTCTGGGGCCGGCCCCGTGGCTTAGCGGTTAAGTGCACACACTCCGCTACTGGTGGCCCAGGTTCCGATCCCGGGCGCACACTGACACACCGCTTCTCCAGCCATGCTGAGGCCGCGTCCCACATACAGCAACTAGAAGGATGTACAACTATGACATACAATTATCTACTGGGGCTTTGGGGAACAAAAAGGAGGAGAATTGGCAATAGACGTTAGCTCAGAGCCAGTCTTCCTCAGCAAAAAGAGGAGGATTAGCATGGATGTTAGCTCAGGGCTAATCTTCCCCACAAAAAAAGAAAAAAATAATAAAATAAATAGTCTGACTTCGTTGCTGATGTTTGACTGTTGACAGCCTTCAAGTTCCACCCCTACCTCTTCCTCTCTTGCCCCACATCTGGGCAAGGTGATAAGAAAGCCTAGGAGCTCCATCTTTTTGTTTCAGTGGGAAGTTTAAACCCTGAAAGTGGCCGTCACTCTAGTCTCACCCCTTTACCACACTACAAGCCAAAGCCAATCTCTTATCTTTGCTCCCTCAAGCCATTTTCAGACTTCCATGGGAGCCTTCCCTATTCTCCCATGAAAGCTCATTGTTTGAGTAAAAAAAAAATCTCTTCATATCCTCTTGGTGCACTTGTGGCACCATCCAAACCAATTTTGGGTGGGATGGGTCCATCCTGCTTCTTCAGGATGACCACCACAATTGACACTGTGAGAAGGGTGTCTACGAGGCAACCACCACCTCTAGGTATTTCTTCTCTTACTTTGGCTTCCTAAGTGGCTCTGTTGTCTGCTGGCTCTCATGCTTTTTGAGTTGTTTGCTACCTTCTGGCAAGCTTGTGCTTTGAGCTGTGCAGGGTCTTCAACGAGCGAAGTTCATTATACAGAACCTATTTAGAGAAGAGTTCATTATTTTGACTGTTTCTCCATTTAACAGCCCAATTTGGCTGTTCTTAAACCTGGAAAATACAAGTGGTATCTCTTGATGAATTACCACAACTTACCCATTAAGGCCTCGACACCAATATTATTCAAATTACTGACTCTATCCAACCAGAAACTAGTAAATGCTTTGTAGTTATAGATTTGGCTAATATATTCTGTTTAGTGCTTATTTCAACAGCATTTTAGCTGCATTTTGCCTTCACCTTCAAAGGGACACAATACAAATTTACCTGGCTGTCCTTAGGGCATCTCAACAGCCACACCATCACACACAATCATTGCAGGGTGTATTATTTCCTATTACTGCTGTAACAAATTATCATAAACTTAGTGACTTAAAACAACACAGACTTTATTATCTTATGGTTATGAAGGTCAGACTTCCAAAATACATTTCACAGGGATAAAATCAAGGTGCAAGCAGGGCTGCGTTCTTTCTAGGAGAGAATCTGTTTTCTTGTTTTTTCCAGTTTCTAGAGGCAGCCCACATTCCTTGGCTCATGGCCACCCTTCCATCTTCAAAGCCAGAAATAGCATCACTCCAATTACTGCTTCTGTTATCACAACTTCTCTGACTCTGACTCTCCTACCTCCCTCTTTTACTTAAAGTAAAAGTAAAAATCACCCTTGTGATTACATTGGGCCTACCTGGATGGATAACCTCCTCATCTCAATATCTATAACTTGGATTACATCTGTAAAGTCCCTTTTGCCATGTAAGATAACATTCACAGGTTCCAGAGATTAGAGAATGAACATTTTGAGGGGAGTCATTATTCTGCCTGCCACAGCAGGCAAGATATTAACTACTTCTGACTTTCTCCAAGAGCACAGGCATGACACTACATTGATGACATCCTCCTCCAAGGATATCATTTGACACACTTATTCAGGATATAAATCATTCATAAAAGAGGACAAAGAAAAGGGGATGGGTCATATCCCACACATAGTAGAAGGCCCTATTACCTCAGTTAAATTCTTGAAAATTATCTGGTAAGCTGAGGGCCATTCTATCCCTGACATTGTCAAGAAACAGCTATTGACACTCAGTACTCACAATGTTAAAACAAACACAACATATTTTAGGCCTCTTTGGGTTCTGGAAGCAATAGATTTCTCATTTACAAATTTTACTTAATCCTATTTATTCTCTTATTTGCAAATAAGCTCATTTCTTATGGAACCTCCTATGACAAAAATCTCTAGATTCTGTACAAATTGCAATACAACAAGTATACACACTAGTGCCTGCAGAAACTCCTTCACTGTAGACGCTTGAGTAACTTCCATTCATTCCTTCTGGAGTCTCTGGCCATGATGGCCATAAGTTGCCCACACACTTCTGGTGCAAAATCTGCTCTCCTCCATCTCACACTACACGACATTAATGCAACCACTGCTGGCCACATACTGAGCCCTTCTGGAAATAGAGGGCATCACAGGCCTGCACTTGTGACTTTCTGCATCTAGCTGCCCAATATGCCTTGATTCATGGCCTGATATGGCCACAGAAGCCCACTTATTGAAATGAGATATCTAAACCTGGGGCTTCTGGCATATCACACCTGCAGGAGGAAGTAATTTTCTTCTTCTTGGTCCCTTGACACATCCAATGGTGCCAGAAGGGGTCCACCTTTCTTAGAACCCATTTGCCACCTGGGGAGCCCCTTGGGAGCAACCACATAATTAGAAATGGGAGACCATGTGGTTCATGATGGTATTGCTACCATTGCACATGATGGTGCCTGCTGGAGAGCTAATGCTGTCCATCCCATAACTGAGACATCATTGATCAAGGATGAGAACTAAAGGTCAGAACAATCGACCAAACTTCAGGCAGTCATTTTAGCACTAGAGGATACCCTGGCCAAAAATAGGCCCTATCTGCTCATTATTAAGAAACTCTTCCACCATTGCGAATTTTCTGGCTATCTGGTCTGAGCAATGGCAACAACAATTCCTTGTCCAATGTTGTCCCCTTTGGGACAAAGAACTCTGCAAATTTCTTGCCTTAAAGATACATGTACCCAAAATATAAATCAAGGTTTCACATTTCTATGTACATAGTACAGCCACAATACAAGACTACACTAAAACTCTTCAAATTTCTGTCAGAGTTCTGGACATCACTGACAATGATCAAGGCACTCATTTAATTTCTCAGAATATACAACATTGAGTTCTTGAATAAGACATTCAATAGAACTTTCACTTCCCTTACTGGCCTCAGGCCACAAGTCCTATAGAGTGCCATAATGCTTACTTAAACAGATTTGAATTCAATTAAGTACAAAGTGGCACATTTCAGTCATGAGTAAAATATCAGAGGTGAATTGTAATAAAGAATCTGATTCCATTTTTGATGTTTGATTGCTCAGAGTTTTTAGGCCTTACACCTCTTCTTTTCCCTCTTGCCCTGCATCTGAGCAAACAGATAAGAATGTCTGAGTGCTCTGTGCCTTGGTGGCTGTAGAAATATTCAAACTAGGTACACCCCCAGCCCATGTGTGGAAACCTTTATCTTGCCCCACCCCCTAAACACAATAAAAACCAAGATCACTTGCTCCTCGTTTCACCGAAGCCTTTCTAAACCAGCTTGTGTGCCTACCTTACTGTCTTCAGAAAGTTCCAGTGTGTGAGTAGTAAACCTATTAATTTTCACTTTGTGTGTCTGTGGTATCCTTGCTTTCCACATTAGATACAATTTTGGGTAAATAAGAGTTGATCCCAATCTCCAGGAGACACCACAAAATAGTAAAAAACTTGGATCTACATGAATAATAAATTAGCATTGGTGAAGGGATAAATTAAGGTAAAATAAAATGTTTAACTTTTCTTATTCTTAATTGATCTAGAAGATAAATGATTTAAAAAAGTAATAGTAGAGATAATGTGTTTGGTGATAATAGTATATGGATAAGTAAAACAAATGATAGCAATATCACAAGGGACAGTAGAGAGGAATTGGGACTAGATTGTTACAAGGGAACTTCATTAATTGTGAAGTGGTATAATGTTATTTGAAGGTTTACTTAGGTTATTAAAAATATTTATTGTAAATCCCAATGCAATCATGAAATATGTTTAAAAAGAAGTATAAATGATGCATATAGAGAGAAATTAAGTGGAATAATATAAAATGCTGTTATAACCAGAGAGGCAGAAAAAGGAGAGAAAAAAAGAAATGAACAAATGCAATGAATAAAAAACAAATACAAGACAGTTGATTTTAATCCAACTATTTTGGTAATCACTTTGAATTTGAATGGCTTAAACAAACTATTTAAAAGACAGAGATTGTCAGATTGAACAAAAAAGAATAAGACCCAAGTACAAGCTGTCTCAAAGAAATCCATTTTAAATGTAAAGATTCAGGTGGCTAAAGGTAAATGGATGGAGAAAGATACTTCATGCTATCACTAAACAAAAGAAAGCTTGAGTATCTATAGTAATTTCAGACAAATCAAACTTTAGAACAAGATAGATTTATCAAGGAGAAAGAAGAATACTGCATAGTGATAAAGAGGTCAATTTACCAAGAAGAGCTGACAATACCAAACATGTATGCATTTAACAAGGGATCATCAAAATGCATGAAGGAAAAATTGAAAGGATAATTAGACAAATCCACTATTATAATTGGATACTTCAACACCTCTCTGTCAATAATTGGTAAGTCAAGAAGGTACAAAATCAATAAGGATATACGTGACCTGAACAGCTCTATGAATCAACTTGACCTACTTAACATGTATATAATACTACAGCCAACAAAAGGAGAATACACATTCTCAATGCACAGGGAGCATTCACCAAAACAGACCACATTCTGTGCCATAAAGCACACTTTAAGAAATTTAAAAGAAGAGAAATCATGCAAAGTATGTCCTCAGACAATGAGACTAAACTAGAAATCAATAACAGAAACATAGCTAAAAAGCATCCAGATTTGGGAGTTAAACAAGACACTTCTACATAACACATGGGTCAAAGAAGA
This sequence comes from Diceros bicornis minor, assembly GCF_020826845.1. NCBI lineage: Eukaryota > Metazoa > Chordata > Mammalia > Perissodactyla > Rhinocerotidae > Diceros > Diceros bicornis. Next base: position 66,033,616 of record NC_080781.1, read on the forward strand.
ATCTCAAGTTCAATTTAAAAGTATTTTGCACTAAATGAAAATATAACTTACCAATATTTGTGGAATGCATCTAAATAGTATTTAGAGGGGAATTTCTAGCATTAAATAATATATTAGGAAACAATAAAGATCTAAAATGAATAATCTAAGCTTTCTTTTTTGGAAACTAAAGAAATAAGAGCTAATGAAACATAAATGAGCAGAAGAAGGAAATATTTTTAAAATGGAACAGAAATCCACGAAATTAAATACAGGAAATAATAGAAAAAATCAACAAAACCAAAAGCTAATTCTTTGAAAAGATTGATAAAACTTATGAACTTCTAAAAAGGCAAATTTTGAAAATAAGAGAGGACACATCATATCTATATCAAGAATGAAAGAAGAGTTATCACTACTGATTCCATGGACATTAAGAGGATGACAAGAGGATGCTATGAACAATACTATGCCCAGAAATTTGATATCTTAGATAAAATGTACCAATTCCTTGAAAGACACAAACTGAAAATTTGTTCAAGGAGATTTAGATAACCTGATTAGCCCTATATCTGTTAAAGAAATTAAGTAATTAAAAACCTTCCAAAAAAGAAAATGACTTGCCCAGATGTTAATTTTACCAATATTTAAGGAGGAAATAATACCAATTCTAGAAAAAGCTCTTCCAGAAAACATTTATTGTTTGGACATCATATCAAATATCAAAATTTTCATCTGTATTGGTAGTAAAAACAAGGAGGCGCTACAAGTCTCATCACGTGGAGAGGGACTATCAACTACTTCCACAAGCAAATGATATGGAGATAATCTCTGACACATTCCTTTTTTAAGGCACATTTAACATTTTCATAGGTATTACTATACTATTCTACAAAAAATTTCTACCAACTTACACTCTGCATCAATGGTGTATGACATAGAGAGCTCATGGTGTAAGTTCGATGCAGAGCCCTAAGGTCTGAAATCCAGGAAAGCTGATGGTGTTAAGTCTCAGTTTGAGGGCAGGAGAAGACCAATGTTCCAGCTCAAGTAGTCAGGCAGAGAGAGATTGAGAATTCTCCCTTCCTCTATCTTTTTGTTCTATTCAGGCCCTCAGTGGATTGGATGATGCCCACCCACATTGGGGAAGGCAATCTGCTTTACTCAGTCTACCTATTCAAATACTAATTTCATCCAGAAATACTCTCACAGACACACCCAGAAATAATATTTAACCAAGTATCTAGGCACTCTGTGGCCCAGTCAAGGTGACACATAAAATTAACCATCACAATAGGTGAAATATTATCTTTAACTGGTAAGTCTTTTAGGTAATTTACTTTTCACAAATACTTACATAAATGAATAAAATCATTTCCATTTAAAGAGATAATAAAATCAATAGTATATCCAAAGGAAATGAAATCAGTATGTCGAAGAGATATCTGCATTCCCATGTTCATTGCAGCATTATCGGCAATAGTCAAGATACGGAGACAACCTAACGGTTGAATGGATAAATGGATGGATTTATCCATCAATGGATGAATGGATAAAGAAAATGTGGTATAAAAATATTATGGAATAGTAATCATCCTTAAAAAAGAAGGAAATCTTGCCACAACATGGGTGAACCTGGAGGACATTATGCTAAGTGAAATAAGCCAGACACAGAAAGAGAAATAATGTATAATCTCACTTATATGTGAAATCTAAAAGAGTTGAATTCATAGAAGGAGAGAGTAGAATGGTAGTTACCTGGGTTTGGGGGGTGGGAAAAATGGGGAAACGGTCAAAGGGTACAAAGTTTAAGTTATGCAGGATGAATAAATTATGGAGATCTAGTGTACAGCATGGCGACTATAATTAATAACACTATACGATACTTGAAGTTTACTAAGACAGTGGATCTTTATTATTCTCACCAAAAAAGGTAACTATGTGAAGTGATGGATATGTTAATTAGTTTGATTTTGGTGATTATTTCACAATGTATATGTATATCAACACATCATCTTGTACACCTTGAATATATACAATTTTTATTTGTCAACTTCAATAAAGTTGGAAAAAATAAATAAAACTTAAAAAATCCATAGTAGAGAAGTTTTGAGGGAAGACTAGAGGGGGAAGGATATTAAATAAGGTAATTAATTTTTAAAATAATAAATTTTGAAATACATTTATGTAAAAACTTCCTTTCAGAAGTTGAAAAATCAAGTGAAGAAACTATGATTTCAAATTTTTTACTAATGGTTAATATATAACCTTATGGTAGCTATGTTGCTATTTTAATATTATATGCCAGTAGTAGCTAGTACAATAAAACCATTTAGGTATATAACAGAATTAAGCTAATTAACTGGATAATTAAACAAAGGGTAGCATCCCCTGTTATAAAATGAGAGAAGGGAATATATGTACAGCTCTCTTACTTATAACTAACATTTTATTTCACTACCTAGACATTTTTCTCAAATCATTTCCTTAGGAATTTTTTATAATATAGAATATTTAGAAATGATCAAAATTTTTAAGAATGGAGGACTGAATTGATTTTTTTTTTTTGTATTTTTAAATTGTGGTAAGATATACATAGCAAAATTTACCATTTTATTCATTTTAAGTGTGTAATTCAGTGACAATTACACACTATGTTGTGCAACTATTACCACTATTTACAAAACTTTTGTTGTTGTTGTTGAGGAAGATTTGCCCTGAGATAACGTCTGTGCCAATCTTCCTCTTTTTGCTTGAGGAAGATTCGCCCTAAGCTAACCTCTGTGCCAGTCTTCCTCTATTTTGTATGTGGGTTGCTACCACAGCATGGCTGACGAGTGGTGTAGTTCCACACCCAGGATCCGAACCCAAGAACCCAGGCTGCAGAAGCGGAGTGCCCGGAACTTAACCACTATGCCACAGGTCCAGCCCCCTACAAAACTTTTTCATGATGCCAAACAGAAACCTTGTAACTATTAAGGAATAACTTCCATTCCCCTTCCTGCCAGTTCCTGGTAACATCTAGTCTATGCATTATCTCTACAAATTTGCCTCTTCTTGTCACCTTATATAAGTGGAATCATAAAATATTTATCCTTTTGTGTCTGGCTTGTTTCACTTAGCATAATATGTCCAAGGTTCATCCATGTTGAACATCTATCAGAATTTCATTCCTTTTTACAGCTGAATAATATTATATTTCATGGATATACCATATCTTCTCTGTATAGTGATCTGTTGATAGACACTTGGGTTGTTTTCACTTTTTGGCTAATGTGAATAACCCTGAAATAAATACTGGTTTACAAGTATTTGAGTCCCTGCTTCCAAAATTCCTTTGGGTATATAATTAGGAGAATTGCTGAGTCATATGGAAATTTTATATGTAGCTTTTGAAGAACTGCCAAACTCTTTTCCATAGCAGTCATACCATCTTACATTCCCACCAGCAATGCACAAGAGTTTCAATTTTACGTCTTTGTCAGCACTTGGCATTTTCTGATTTTTTGATAATAGGCATTCTAATGGGTATGAGTGATATCTCATTGTAGTTTTGAGACAATTTGTTTGCTTATTGGCCACTTGCATATCTTCTTTGGATAAATGTCTATTTAAGTCCTTTGCTCATTTTTGAATTGAGTGTTTGGGTTTTTTCTGCTTTCGAGTTGTGTAAGTTCTTTATATATTATGGATATTAATCCATTATCTGGTATATGATTTGCAAATATTTGCTCACATTCTGTGGGTTGTCTTTACACTCTCTTGAGAATGTCCTTTGATGCACAAAAATTTTTAATTTTGATGATTTTTAATTATCTATTTTTTTGTTTTGTTGCTATGCTTTTGGTGTCATATCCAAGACATCATTGCCAAATCCAATATCATGAAGCTTTCTCCCTGTAAGAGCTAAAACATGTTTTAGCTCTTACATATAGGTCATTGATCCATTTTGAGTTAATTTTTGTAAATGGTATAAAGTAAGGGTCCAATTTTATTTTATTTTTTTGCATGTGGATATCCAGTTTTCCAAGCACTATTTATGGAAAACACTGTCCTTTTCCCCTTCCCCTTGCACTTCTGTCTAAATCAATTGACCATATATGTGAGGGTTTATTTCTGGGCTCTCTATTACATTCCATTTGTCTATATGTTTGCCCTTATGCCAGTACCACACTTCAGATTACTGTAGCTTTGTACTATGTTTGACATCAGGAGGTATGAGTTTGTCAACTTTGTTCTTTTTTCAAGACTGCTTTGGCTATTCAGTGTCCCTTGATTCCATATGAATTTTACAATAAGTTTTTCTATATCTTAAAAAAATGCTGCTGGAATTTTAATAGGGATTACATTGAATTTGTAGATCACTTTGGGTAGTATTAACATCTGAACAATATTAAGTTTTCCAAACCATGACCACAGGATGTCTTTGCATTTATTTGTGTCTTCTTTAATTTCTTTGGGCAAAGTTTTGCATATTTCAGTGTACAAGCCTTTCATCACATTAGTTAAGCTTATTCTTAAGTATTTTATTTCTTAGGATGCTTTTGTAAATGGAATTATTTCCTTAATTTCATTTTTAGGTTGTTCAATTGTAGTGTATAGAAGCACAACTGATTATCATGTATTTAAAAGAAAACTAGTAAAAACAATAATTATAATTCTGTGTTGTTGAGTATGTAATGTATAAGGATAAAATTTGTATGACAATAATAGCATAAAACAGGAGGGAGGAAAAAGCTATATGGGAGAAAAGCTTTTTTAAGTACTACTTAAATTAAGTTGGTATTATTCCAAGCTAGATTGTTTTAAGTCAACATGTTAATGGTAATCACAGGGTAGCCACTAAAGAAATAATTCAAAAAATATAGTAAGAGAAATGATGAGGGATTTAAAATAGTCCACTAAAAATGTCTATTAAAAAAAGAAGGCAATTATAAAGAAATAGAAGGAGAAAATACAAGACATATAGAAACTAAATAGAAAAATGTTAGATGTAAATCCCAATTTAACAGTAATTGTGTTATATGTAAATGGACTAAACACTTCAATTGAAAGGCAGATATTGGTGGAACATATAAAAACAAGTGATCTATCTAAATGCACCCTACAAGAAAAACACTTTACAATGAAAGACACAAAGTGGTTAAAAGTAAAAGGATGGAAAAGGTATACCAGGCAAACAATATCCAAAAGACACTGAGAGTGGTGGTGATAGTGTCAGACGAAACAGACATTGAGATAAAAAATTTTACTAGAGAGCAAGATACATTTTATAATGACATAAATTGGCAACCCATCACAAAGACCTAAAAATTCTAAACATATATGTATCTATCAAAAAAGCTGCAAAATACACAAAGTATGACAGATTTGAAAAGAAAATAAACAATTCAACAAAACAGTTGGAGACTTTAATACCTACTTTTGAAAATGGATAAAATAACTAGGCAAAAGATCAACAAAGTAATAAAAGACTTGAAAATCATTATACACAAACTAGACTCAACAGTATCTACAGAATTCTCCACCCCAAAACAGCAGAATACACATTTATCTCAAGTTCACATGTAATATTCACCTTGATAGATCATGAGTTACGTCATGAAACAATTCTCAATGTATTTTAAATGATTGAAATTATACGAATTAGTATTTTTCTATACTGTCTTCATCTTTTTGCTTATATAGTTTCTCATGAGAAGTCTGTTGTCATTTTTATCTTTTTTCCTGTTCATAATGTGTCTTTTTTCTTTGGATGCTTTTATTTTATTGAGGTAAATTAATATAATATATCATTACTGATTTTAAGTGTATATTTCACTGACGTTTAGTTCATTCGCAATGCTGTGCAATCATATGAATATCATGATCAGCTTTTCATTTCTGAAAAAAAGGTCATTGTGATTTTGATAGGGATTGTATTAAATCTGTAGATTGCTTTGAGAGTATTGCTATCTTAACAATAAGTCTTTAATCCATAAATACAAGATGCTTTTCATTTTTTTAGTTCTTTTAAAATTTCTTTCAGCAAAGTTTTGCAGTTTTCCGTGTACAAGTCTTGTACTTCCTTGGTTAAGTTTATTGCTAAATATTTTATTTTTTATTGTATGGTAAATAAAATTGTTTTCTTAATTTCATTTTCATATTGTTCATTACTAGTATATAGATGTACACATGATTTTCATGTGTTGCTCTTGTACCCTGTGATTTTCTGAATTTGTATATTAGCTCTAACATTTTTCGTGGATTCTTTAGGATTTTCTACATGTAGGATATCATCAGTGAATAGAGATAATTTTACTTCTTCTGTTTCAGTTTGAGTACCTTTTATTACTTTTTCTTGGCTCATTGCTTTGGCTAGAACTTCTAGTACAATGTTGAATAGAAGTGGTGAGTGAGAGCATCCTTGTATTTTTCCTGATATTAGGGAAGAACCTATCACTATTTTACCATTGAGTATAATATTAGCTGAGGGTTTTCTCATAAATGCCCTTTATCATGTTGAGGAATGTACTTTCTATTCCTAGTTTTCTAAGTGTTTTTATCATGGAAGGTATTAGATTCAGTCAAACAAAATTCATTTTCTGCATGTATTGAGACGACCCATGGCTTTTCTCCTTCATTCTGTTAATGAGGTGTATTATATTGATTGGTTTTCATCGTTTAACCACCCTTAAATTCCTAGGATAAATCCCATTTGGTCATGGTGTATATACTTTTTCATATATGGTTGCATTTAGTTTGCTAGTATTTTATTTGGAAGTTTTGCATTTATATTTATAAGGTGTTGGTCTGTACTTTTTCTTTGGTTGGGATTTTGACTAGATTTCAGTATCTGGGAAATGCTTGACTCATATAATGAGTTAGAAAGTGTTCCCTCCTCTTCAATCTTTGGAAGAGTTTGAGAATTGATGTTATTCTTTACCTGTTAGGTAGAAATCATCAGAGATGCCATCTGGTCCTGGGCTTTTATATATTGGGAGGTTTTTGATTACAAATTCAATTTCTTTAATTATTATAGGCTTGTTCCGATGTTTTTTATTTCTTTTTGTCTCATTTTTGGTAATTGGGTGTTTTTAGGAATTTATGCATTGCATCTAAGTTATCTAATTTATTTGCATACAATGCTCTTAGTATTTTCTCACATCCTTTTATTTTTGTACAGTCCCTTGCATTTTCTGCACTTTCATTACTGATTTTATTAATTTGCATCTTCTCTTTTATTTCCAGATTTATTGAGGTATAATTGACAAATAAAAACTGTATAAAAATTATATATATTTAAGCTGTACAACTTGATGTTTTTATATATGTATACATTGTAAAATAATCACCATAATCAAGCTATGTAATGTATCCATCACCTCACATAGTGTGTGTGTCTTTTTGTGTTTGTCACGAGAACACAATATTTATCATTTTAGCAAATTTAAAGTGTACAATACAATATTGTTAGCTATAATCACATGGCTATACATTAGCTCTTCAAAGATTATTCATCTTGCATAACTGAAACTTTGTACCATTTGACCAACATCTCTCCATTCCCCACCCCAGCCCCTAGCAACCACCTTTCTACTCTCTGCTTCTACAAGTTCAACTTTTTTTAGGTTCCACGTATAAGTGAGATCATGTATTATTTGTCTTTCTCTGTTGGGCTTATTTCACTTAGCATAATGTCCTCCAGGTTCATCCATGTTACCAAAAATGGTAAAATTTCCTTCTTTTAAGGCTGAATAATATTCCATTTCATATATGTGTGTGTATATATGGGCCCCATCTTCAAATACCATCAAATTGAGGATTAGATTTCCACATACGAATTTTGAGAGGACACAGTCATTATATAACATTCCATTCCTGACCAACAAAATTCACATCCTTCGCCCATGCAAAATACATTTGTTCAATCCCAACAGCCCCAAAAGTCTTAAATCTTTTCAGCATCAACTCAGAAGTCGAAAGTTCAAAGTCTCATCTAAATATTATCTAAATCATATGTGGATGAGACTCAAGGTACAATTCTATTAAGGCAAATTCCTCTCCAGCTATGAACTTGTGAAACCAACGTGTTATATGCTTCCAAAATAAAATGGTGGCACAGGCATAGGATAGACATTCCCAATCTAAAAGGTAGAAATAGAAAAGGAGAATGAGTAACAGGTCCTAAGTCAAAAGTACAAGGCAAACTCTGTGACATTTTAAGATTTGAGGATAATCCTCTTTGGCTGGATGTTCTGCCCTCCAGGCTTACTGAGGCAGAGGTCCCACCTTCTGGAACCTCTGCGGTGGCAGTCCTGGTCACACAGCCATGCTGTGCAGGAGTTGGGTCCCTAAAGTCCAGGCAGCCCTGCACCCACAGCTTTGGGTTGCCCCACCCCCATGGATTTTTCTAGCATGCACCTCAAAACTCTTCCAGCTTCTACCCTTTACCCAATTCCAAAGCTGCAGCCACATTTTTACATGTTTGTTACAGCAGCACTCCACTTCTGGCATCAAATTCTTAGTCCATTCGAGCTGTTATAACAAAATACTATATACTGATTGGCTTATAAACAACAAACATGTATTTTTTACAGTTCTGAAGGCTGGGATATCCAAGGTCAGGGTGCTGGCAGATTCAGCGTCTGGTGAGAGCCCGCTTCCTGGTTCATGGTCTTTTCTCTGTGTTCTCACATAGTGGAAGTGGCTAGGGAGCTTTCTATGGCCACTTTTATAAGAACATTAATTCCATTCACGAGGGCTCCACTCTCATAACCTAATCACTTCTCAAACACCCCACCTCCAAGTACCATCGCATTGGGGATTAGGTTTCAGTATATGAATTTTGGGGGGACACAAATATTCAGTATATAGCGAGGTCCTTTGTCTACTTTATCATCAGGGATTTTTTTGTTTTTTTGCTATTGATTTCTATGAATTATGTATGTATTTTGAATATTAACCACTTATATATATGATTTGCAAATATTTTCTCCCATTCTGGAGGCTGCTTTTTCACTCTGTTGATTTTTTCCTTAGCTATACAGAAGCTTTTTAGTTTGATGCAATCTTACCTGTCTATTTTTGCTTTTGTTTCCTGTGTTTGGGGATCATATCCAAAATATCATTGTCCAGACCAGTGTCAAGATGTTTTTCCCTATGTTTTCTTCTAATAATTTTATGGTTTTGGGTCTTACGTTTAAGTCTTTAACTCCTTTTGAGTTTTTTTTTTTAAATGGTGTAAGATATGGGTCAAATTTCATTCTTCTGCAAGTGAATATCCAGTTTTTCCAACATCATTTATTGAAGAGACTATTTTTTACCCATTGTGCGTTCTTGGCACCTTTGTTGAAAGTGAGTTGACCATAGATGGAGGGATTTATTTCTGGGCCCTATATATTCTTATCTTGGTCTATGTGTCTGTTTTTATGTCAGTACCATACTGTTTTGATTACTAAAGTTTTGTAATATATTTTGAAATCAGGAAGTGTGATGCCTCTGGCTTTGTTCTTCTTGCCCAAGATTGCTTTGATTATTCAGGGTCTTTTGTTGTTCCATTTGAATTTTAGGATTGTTTTTTCTATTTCTGTAAATAACACAACTTGGATTTTGATACGGATTGAATCTGAATCTATAGATGACTTTAGGTAGTATGGACATTTTCACAATATTAATTTTTCCAATCCATGAATATGGAGCATATTTTCCTTTACCTGTGTCTTCTTTAATTTTCTTCATCAATGTTTTATAATTTTTAGTGTACAAGTCTTTCAGCTCTTTGATTAAGTTAATTCCTAAGTGTTTTATTCTTTTTGTTGCTATTATGAATTGGATTGTTTTATTAATTTCCTTTTGAATAGTTTGTACATAAAAAAGATTAATTTTTTTGTATGGGGATTTTGTATCCTGCAACTTTACTGAATTGGTTTATTAGTTCTAAAAGTTTCTTTTTAATTGAGTCTTTAGAGTTTTCTACACATATAAAACCTTCCATCTGCAAAGAGAGATAATCTTACTTTCTGATGTGGATGCCTTTTATTTTAACTTTTTTTTTTTTTTTTGCCTACTTGCTTTGTCCAAGACTTCTAACACTATATTGAATAGAAGTGGCAAGAGTTGTCATCCTTGTCTAGTACCATAGATTAGAAAAAAAGTTTTCAGGTTTTCCCCATTGATTATTATGTTTCCTGTGGGATTTTCATATATGGCTTTTATTGTGTTGAGGTAAGTTCCTTCTATACCTATTTTGTTGAGAGTTTTCAATGATCAAAGGGTGTTGAATTTTGTCAAATACTTTTTCTGCATCTATTAAATGATGTGGGGGGCCAGCCTCGTGGCTCAGTGGTTAAGAGCACGTGCTCCGCTACTGGTGGCCCGAGTTCGGATCCTGGGTGTGCACAGACACACCACTTGTCCAGCCATGCTGAGGCGGCGTCCCACATACAGCAACTAGAAGGATGTGCAACTGTGACATACAACTATCTACTGGGGCTTTGGGGAGAAAAAGGGGAAAAAAAGGAGGAGGATTGGCAATAGATGTTAGCTCAGGGCCGGTCTTCCTCAGCAAAAAGAGGAGGATTGGCATGGATGTTAGCTCAGGGCTGATCTTCCTCACACACACAAAAAATGATGTGGTTTCTTTTTAGTGATTCTGTTAATGTGGTGTATCACATTTATCGGTTTGCATATGTGGAACCATCCTTTTTTTAGCTTTACTGAGGTATGATTGACAAATAAATATTGTATATGTGTAAGTTGTATAACGTGATGTTTTTAAGGTGCACAACATGATGATTTAATATACATATACATTGTGAAATGATTACTAGAACCATGTTAATTAACATCCATCATCTAAGATAATTACAATCTTTTTTTGTGGTGAGAACACTTAAGAACTATTCTCTTAGAAAATTTCAAGTATACAATACAGTATTATTAACTATGGTCACCATGCTATATATTAGATCTCCAGAACTTATTCGTATTTTAACTGAAAGTTTGTATCCCGTGGCCAACATTTCCTCATTTTCCCCATCTTTGGGGAACCATCATTATACTCTCTGCTTCTGAGTTCAACTTTTTAATATTTTGCATATATGTAAGATCATATAGTATTTGTATTTCTGCTTCTGGCCTTTTCACTTAGATCAAGGAAACAGAATAGAGAGCCCAGAAATACACCCACATATATACAATCAACTAATTTTTGACAAGGGTTCCAAGAATCCTCAATGGGAAAAGGATAGTCTCTTCAATAACTGGTGCTGGAAAAATTGGATAACCACATGCAGAAAAATGATATTGGGCATCTATCTTACACCACACACAAAAATGCACTCAAACTGGATTAAAGATTTAAATTTAAGACCTGAAACCATAAAACTACTTGGAGAAAACATAGTGGAAAAGCTCCTAGACGTTGGTCTTGACATTGATTTCCTGTATATTATAGCAAAAACACAAGCAACAAAAGCAAAAATAAATAAGTGGGACTACATCAAATTGAAAAGCTTCTGCACAGCAAGAGAAACAATCAACAGAATGAAAAGGCAACCTACATAAAGGGAGAAAATACTTGCAAATCATATAACTGATAAGGGGTTAATATCCAAAATATATAAAGAACTCATACAACTCAATAGCAAAAGAACTAACAACCAAATTAAAAAATGGGCAGAGGACCTGAACACACCTCCAAAGAAGACATAAAAATTGCCAACAGGTACATGAAAAGGTGCCCAACATCACTAATCATAAGGGATAGGCAAATCAAAACCACTATGAGGGAGTTCCAGTTCAAGTAGTGATATAGGAATATCCTGAACTAACCTCCTCCCATGGACACACCAAATCTGGAGGTACATATGGAACAACTTCCTCTGATAAAAACCTAAAAACTGGTGGAGTGACTCCTATGCATCAGGTGAACAAGAGAAGGCCCATATTGAAGTGAGTAGGAGAGACGGGGACACAATATCACCATAAACCCCATCCCTAGTGCAGCAATCCATAATTGGGAGGGAACTCAAAATCTGGAGCTTTGCCCTGAGGAGCAAAGGGATGGAACCCCACATATAGCACTCCAACGTCTAAGATCTGCACCTGAATGACAAGCCCCAAAATGTCTCGCTTTGACAACCAACAGGGCTTGCATCCACATGACCCACAATGCTACAATGAACTGAGAATCAGCTGTTAAAGGGCTCACACACAGACTCATTTGCTCCAGGGCTCAGCACAAAGATAGCTGATTGAGTCGTGCCCAGACTGTTGGAATGAATCTCATTTCTAATCTTAAAGCATTGGCTTGAGTGGCAGGCATCTAATTTGCACACATCTAGGAGCCTGCTGGCTGACACGCACCATTTTCATGCTCCTCCTCTGCCTTGCTCTAGCCAGCAGATGCCATCTGTTTTTTAAACTCTAGGCTCTTATTTTTTTTTCTTTTCTTTCTTTTTCCTGGCTGGTGCCATCTATATGCTCTCCCTCTGCTTCATTCCAGCTGGCAAGCACCATCTTCATGCTCTCCCTCTGCTAGGCTCCAGATTGCCAGAATCTTCCAAATTAGAGCTTTCACAAATGTCTAGTGCCCTGGTTTTTATGTCTGGTGCCACAGTTTTTGTGGCTGCTGCCACAAAAGGGGATGGTCATTGATCACTGGACTCCGGTGGCCAGGGGTCTTACACTTGCAGTCCCACAAGACTATATATATTTGCATACTTTAAAAGCTGCTGCCTGAGTTTCTGGCTTCCAATCAGCCTGAATCTAGGTGCAGAATGAGCGGGTCTGGGCACACCCTCAGCTACTGGGAGCCATTAAAAATAAAATAAGCTGCTTTGAAAATCAAAAGGTTTGAAAGATAACCAAAGGCTAGGCCAGGGTTAAATAATAAGGTTCATTTTCTGCACAAAGCCACTCCATGGGAGTGGTGGCTGTTTTATCTAATGCATAGACACCCACACTGAGAGTCAAGCAAAATGAAGATATAAAATATTTTGTATTTTGTTCCATATGAAACAAGGTAAAACCTTAGGAAAAAAACCTTAATGATGTAGAGATAAGTAATTTACCTAGTAAAGAGTTCAATGTAACAGTCATAAAGATGCTCACCAAACTCAGGAGAAGAGTGGATGAACACAGTGAGAACTTCAACAAAGAGATAGAAAATACAAGAAAGTACCAAATAGAAGTCACAGAGCTGAAGAATACAATAATTGAACTGAAAAATAGACTAGAGGGGTTCAATAGCAGACTAGATGAAGTAGAAGAAAGGATCAGTGAACTAGAAATGGGGCAGTGGAATTCACTCAGTTGGAGAAGCAAAAAGAAAAAAGAATGAAATAAAGAAAGATAGCTTAAGGAATATTTGGGACAACATTAAGGAGACTAACATTTGCATTATAGTTGTCCCAGAAGGAGAGGAGAAAGAGATAGGGACAGGAAACTTACGTGAAGAACAATGGCTGAAAACATCTCTAACTTGGGGAAGGAAACGCACATCTAGAAACAGGAAGCCCAGAGATTTCTAAATAAGATGAATCCAAAGTGACTCACACCAAGACACAGTATAATTAAAACGTCAAACGTTAAAGAAAAGGAGAGAATCTTAAAAGTAGCAAGAGAAAAAATCTTGTTATGTACAAGACTATAAGCAGATATTTTAGCAGAAATTTTTCAGGCCAAAAGTGCACAATATATTCAAAGTGGTAAAAGAAAAAAACTTCCAACCAAGAATACTCTACCTGGAAAAGTTAGCATTCAGAATTGAAGGAGAGATAGAGTTTTCCAGACAAGCAAAATATAAAAGTGTTCATCACCACTAAACCAGAGTTACAAGAAATATTAAGGGGATTTATTTAAGCTGAAAAGAAAGGGCAGTAATCAGTAACAAGAAAACATATGAAAGTATAAATCTTACTGATAAAAGTAAATATATAACAAAGGTAGTGGATTTTCACTTATAAAGCTAGTATGAAGATAAAAAGACAAAAGTAGTAAAAGTAACTATAACTACAATAATTAGTTAAGAGATACATGAGACAAAAAGATGTAAAATGTGACATCAAAAACATAAAAGGTGGGGGGAGAGTAAAAATGTAGAGCTTTGGAATGTGTTCAAAGTTAAGTCATTATCAACTTAAGAGAGACTGTTACAAATTTAAGTTGTTATAGGTATGCCTCATTCTAACGAAAAAGCAAAAATAACAAAAATCTATAGTAGATACACAAAACATAAAGAGAAAGGAATCTAAGCATACCGCTAAAGAAAGTAATCAAGCCACAAAGTAAGAAAGCAAGAGAGGAAGAAAGGAACAGAAAACAGCCAGAAAAGAGTTAACAAAATGTCAATAAGTACACATCTGTCAATAATTTATTTAAATGTAAATGGACTAAATTCTCTGACCCAAAGAAAAGTGGATGAATGGATTAAAAAGACCTATTTGGGGGAGTGATGTCAGCATCATGGTGGAGTGAGCTTCCCACATTGAACTCTCCCCCTCTAAGACACAACAAAAAGGACATTCATATTCCAACAGAAGCTATTCACACAACACAGGAGATGTCTGAGGCATCCAGGCAGCCATACACCTGAGGACAGAGGTGCTTGAATCACCAGAGGAAGTGGAAGGAGGTAAGAGGAGCTCCTTTCCCTTCCCAAGGACTGTGATCCAGAGACTGAGACCACACGGCTCTCAGAGGAGGGGGGGCCAGCTCGCCGTGTGAAAACCAGTGCTTTCCAAGACCCCTCACAGCCTGAGGGGAACCCCTATGGAGGGAGTGGAAGTGTTGCGAGGGTGGTTTCAACAAGCTAGCCTCTCAGGAGAGCAGAGAGCAACAGCAAGGCGAGAAACCTCTGAGATCGGGGAGGTGAAAGTAAGCACCCCTCCCCCACCTGGCCCGCCTGACTGGCATCTCAGCACAGTGGCACTTCAGCTCAGCCCCACCCCCACAGGCAGTGGCCCCCAGGTGCCCGGGCCCAATCAGCAGCAAGGCGAGCCTGTGCCCCCATGCCAGAGGCAGCGGTAGCTCAAGCCCCACCATGCCCCAGCCCCAGTTGCTCTGGCTGGACCAAGCCATGGTCCCAGCTGTCCCGTGCCACAGCCCCAGCTCCTTCGGCTGGACTGTGCCCCACCCCCAGCTCCTTCCGGTGGACTGTGCCCCACCCCCAGCTCCTTTGGCTTGACCGCCTGCCCCACCCCTGGCTCCAGCGGCTTTGGCTTGGCCTGTGCTCAGGCTCCAGCTGACTTAGTGCCAGGAACTTTGGCCCACTGCACTCCAGTTCCAGCTTCTTTGGCCCAGTGGTGCTGAAGCTCTTCCTTCTTTGGCTCAGCGCACTCTGGTTCCACCTTCTTTGGCCCAGTGCACTCCAGTTCCAGCTTCTTTGGCCCAGCGGCACTCCAGCTCCTGCTTCTTTGGCACAGCAGCACTTCAGCTGCAGCTGCTTCAACCCACCTGTGCCCAACCCACAGCTGCTTTGGCCTAGCTGCACTCCAGGCTCAGCTGTTCCCACGCTCCAGCTCCAGCTGTTCCCACGCTTCCCCTCCAGCAGCCTCCACTCAGGCACACCTCAGATCAGCCAGGGGCTGATGAGAGTGCCCGCAGATTGAGGTGGGCCAGAATACACAGCCCTTGACCCCCACCCAGCAGCAGCAAGAGGAAACTGCGACCATATATTTCCATGATGAGGAAAAGTAAGCCAACACAGACAGGCACCATGCAAAAACATATTAAATCTCCAGACCAAAAGGAAAATGACAAGCACCCAGAAGTCAACCCAGAAAGCACAGAAATGTATAACCTTAATGACAGAGAATTCAAAATAGCCATCATAAAAAAGCTTAATGTAATACAAGAAAACACAGACAGACAATTCAATTAAATGAGGAGTTTCTTCACAAAAGAGATTCAAACTATAAAAAAAAACCAATCAGAAATCTTAGAGATGAAAGACACAATAGAGGAGATAAAGACAAATCTGGAAGCCTTAAGCATTAGAGCTGACAATATGGAGGAAAGAATTAGCAATATTGAGTACAACAATGCAGAAATGCTCCAGATGGAGGAGGAAAGAGAACTAAGACTAAAAAGAAATGAAGACACTTTTTGAGAAATATCTGACTCAATTAGGAAATCCAACATAAGGATTATAGGTATTCCAGAGGGAGAAGAGAGGGAAAAAGGAGCAGAGAACTTGTTCAAAGAAATAATATTGGAGAACTTCCTAAACCTGGGGAAGGAGCTCGAACCAGTGAATGAAATAAATAGATCTCCTAAATATATCAACATGAAAAGACCCTCTCCAAGGCATATAGTAGTAAAGCTGGCAAAAGCCAATGACAAAGAAAAAATATTAAGAGCAGTTAGAAAAAAAAAAAAAACAACAACATACAAAGTATTTCCTATCAGGCTCTCAGCCGATTTCTTGACAGAAACTTTACAGGCTAGGAAAGAGTGGAATGATATATTCAAAATTCTGAAGGACAAAAACTTTCAGCACAGAATACTCTATCTAGCAAAAGTATCCTTCAGGCATGATGGAGAAATAATAACTATCCCAGATAAATAAAAGCTAATGGAGTTCATTGCCACAAGACCCCCACTACAAGAACTGCTCAAGAAGGCCCTCATCCCTGAGGAAAAAAAGAGAACGGGGATTCGAAGTTTTGAACAAGGAGGAAAGAGGTCAACAAAACCAGAAAAATCACAATCCTCTATCAAAATAGATTAGTAAACAGTTAAATATAAAACCAAAGATCAAAGGAAGGTAAGCACCAAGCATAAATATAACCTCATCATGTTAAACATGAACTCAGAACACAAGAAGGAATAAGATGTGATAACAGTAACTTAGAAGGGGAAGAGGAAAGGGATCAAATCGACTTAGTCTAAGGGAATAAGAGGCCATCAAAAAATGGACTATCACATCCATGATATTTTTATACAAACCTCATGGTAACCACTAACCAAATAATCAGAACAGAATCACACACGATAAAGAAAAAGAAAACTAAGAGAACCTCATACAGAACTACCAAACTAAATTGGTAGTCTGAAACACACAGGACAAGAAACAAAAGAAATGTGAAAGTACTGGAAAAAGATTGATAAAATAACAACAGCAAGCCCCCATATATCAATAATTACCCTAAATGTAAATGGACTGAACTCTCCAATCAAAAGACACAGAGTGGTGGGATGGATTAAAAAACAAGACTCACCAATATGCTGCCTCCAGGAAACACATCTCAGCTCTAAAGACAAACACAGGCTCAGAGTGAAAGGATGGAAGGCAATACTCCAAGCTAATGGCAAACAAAAGAAAGCAGGTGTTGCCATACTTATATCAGACAAAGTTGACTTCAAGATAAAACAGGTAATGAGAGACAAAGAGGGGCAATATATAATGATAAAAGGGGCACTCCACCAAGAAGACATATCATTTTTAAATATATATGCACCCAATACAGTAGCACCAAGGTACATAAAGCAACTATTAACAAACCTAAAAGGAGATATTAACAACAACACAATAGTAGTAGGGGATCTTAACACCCCACTCTCATCAATGGACAGACCATCCAGATGGAAAATAAATATGGAAATAATGGACCTAAACGGAAATCTAGATGAGATGGACTTAATAGACATATACAGATCACTCCATCCAAACAGAGCAGATTACACATTCTTCTCAAGCGTGCATGGAACATTATCAAGAATAGACCATATGTTGGGAAAAAAGGCATGCTTATATTAATTTAAGAAGATTGAAATCATAACAAACATCTTTTCAGACCATAATGCCATGAAGTTAGAAATCAACTACAGGGAGAAAACCAGGAAAGTGAGAAAGCTGTGGAGACTCAACAGCATGCTACTAAACAACCAATGGATCATTGATGAAATTAAAGGAGAAATCAAAGCATATCTGGAGACAAATGAAAATGAAAATACACTGTACCAACTCATATGGGATGCAGCAAAAGCGGTCCTGAGAGGGAAACTCATAGCAATAAAGGCCCTCCTTAACAAACAAGAAAAAGCCCAAATAAGCAACCTCAAACTATGCCTAACAGAATTAGAAAAGGAAGAAAAAACAAAGCCTAAAGTCATCAGAAGGAGAGAAACAATAAAAATAAGAGCAGAAATAAATGAAACTGAAATCAAGAAAACAGTAGAAAGGATTAATGAAACAAAGAGCTGGTTCTTTGAGAAGTTAAACAAAATTGACAAACTGTTAGCCAGAATCACCAAGAAAAAAGAGAGAAGCCTAAAATAAATAAAATTAGACACAAAAAAGGAAAAATTACAACAGGTACGACAGAAATACAAAAGATTATAAGAGAATACTATGAAAAACTATATGCCAACAAATTGGACAATCTAGAAGAAACGGATAAATTCCGAGGCTCATACAACCTTCCAAAACTGAATCAAGAAGAAATAGAGAACCTGAATAGACCCATCATAAGTCAAGAGATTGAAGCAGTAATCAAAAACCTCCCAAAGAATAAAAGTCCAGGACCAGATGGCTTCTCTGGAGAATTTTACCAAACATTCAAAGAAGACTTAATACTTGTCCTTCTCAAATTATTCCAAAAAATAGAAGAAGATGGAACACTTCCTAACACATTCTACGAGGCCAACATCACCCTGATACCAAAGCCAGGCAGACAATACTAAGAGGGAAAACTACAGACCAATATCCCTGATGAACAGAGATGCAAAAATCCTCAACAAAATATTGGCAAACTGAATACAGCAATACATTAAAAAGATCATACACCACCATCAAGTGGGATTTATACCAGGGACACAGGGACAGTTCAACATCTGCAAATCAATCAATATGATACACCACATTAACAAAATGAGGAATAAAAACCATATGATTATCTCAACAGATGCAGAGAAGGCTTTTGACAAGATCCAACATCCATTTATGATAAAAACTCTCAACAAAATGGGTATAGAAGGAAAGTACCTTAACACAATAAAGGCCATATGTGACAAACGCACAGCAAACATCATACTCAATGTGGAAAAACTGAAAGCCATCCCTCTTAAAACAGGGAGAAGACAAGGGTGTCCACTCCCGCCACTCTTATTCAACACAGCACTTGAGGTGCTGGCCAGAGAAATTAGGCAAAAAAAAAAAAAAAAGGAATAAAAGGAATCCAAATAGGCAATGAAGAAGTGAAACTCACTGTTTGCAGATGACATGATCTTATATATAGAAAACCCTAAAGAATCCATTGGAAAACTATTAGAAATAAGCAACAACTACAGCCAAGTTGCAGGGTACAAAATCAAGTTACAGAAATCAGTTGCATTTCTATATACCAGCAATGAACTAACAGAAAGAGAACTCAAGAAGACAATCCCATTTACAATTGCAACAAAAAGAATAACATATCTAGCAGTAAATTTAACCAAGGAAGTGAAAGACCTATACACTGAAAACTATAAGACATTATTGAAAGAAATTGAAGAAGACACAAATAAATGGAAAAATATCCCATGCTCGTGATGTTTAACATCATTAACTATCAGGGAAATGCAAATGAAAACTACAATGAGATATCACCTCACGCCCATCAGAATGGCTATAATTAACAAGACAGGAAACAACAAGTGTTGGAGAGGATGTGGAGAGAAGGGAACTCTCATACACTGCTGGTAGGAGTACAAACTGGTGCAGCCACTATGGAAAACAGTATGGCGATTCCTCAAAAAATTAAGACTAGAACTACCATGCGATCCAGCTATTCCACTACTGAGTATTTATCTAAAGAACATGAAAACATGAATGTGTAAAGATACATGCACCCTTGTGTTCATTGCAGCATTATTCACAATAGCCAAGACTTGAAAGCAACCTAAGTGCCCATCAAGGGATGAATGGATAAAGAAGATGTGGTATATATGTACAATGGAATACTACTCAGCCATAAGAAATGGTGAAATCCAGCCATTTGTGACAACATGGATGGACATTGAGGATATTATGCTAAGCAAAATAAGTCAAGGGAGAAGGTCAAGTACTGTATGATCCCACTCATTAACTAGTAGATAATAACAACAACAAGCAAACACATAGAGACAGAGACTGGATTGGTGGTTACCAGAGGGGAAGAGGGAGGGAGGAGGGTGAAAGGGATTAGGCACATGTCAGTGGTGATGGATTGTAATTATTGTTTGGGTGGTGAACATGATGTAATCTACGCAGAAATAGAAGTATAATGATGTATACCCAAAATTTATACAATGGTATAAACCAATGTTACCACCAAAAAAACACACAAAAAACACAACGCCCCCCCAACCCCAGTAAAAGCAGAATCCCAGGTCCACGCACTCTCTCTACCCTTGACCTTGCTCCATGACCCCAGGTGTTCTATGTTATGTCCAGGTCTTGTAAGTAATAAATCTTTATTTTTTCAAATTTTCCTGATGGTTATTGCTGAAGAATGCCTTGCAATTATAATAAGGACCATAAGGGATGGTCCATCCACAACATTGGTTATGGATAGGCTGACATTGGCACAAAATAATTGTAACATTAGTTGTAATGTTTGCTTTTTCATTTATGATTTTATTTATTTCAGTCTTTTCTCTTTTTTTCTAATTAATCAAACTAAATGTTTGTCAATTTTGTTTATCTTTTCAAAAAACCAACTGTTAGTTTTATTGATCTTTTGTATTGTTTTTCTGGTCTGTGTTTCATCTTTTTCCATTCTGATCTTTTTATTTTCTTCCTGCTAACTTTGGCCTTAGTTTGTTCTTCTTGCTCTTGTTCCGTGAGGTGTAGTGCTAGGTTTTATTTAATATCTTTCTTTTTTTCATAATTTAGGTGTTTATCACTATAAACTTTCCTCTCAGAACTGTTTTTGCAGCATCCCATACATCTTGGTATGTTGTGTATCCATTCTCTTTTGTTTATTTTGTTTTGCCTTTTGATTTCTTCTTTGACCCATTGGTTTTTCAGGAGTGTGTTGTTTAATTTCCACATATTTGTGACCTTTCCAGCTTTCATCCTGTTATTGATTTCTAGTTTCATACCATTGTGGTCAGAAAAGATACTTGGTATGATTTCAGTCCTCTTAAATTTACTAAGACTTGCTCTGTGTCTGATCTCATGATCTATTCTGGGGAATGTTCTGTATGCACTAGAGAGGAATATGTATTCTGCTACTGTTAAATGGAATGTTCCGTATACGTCTATTGGTATAAAGTATAGTTCAAGGTGATGTTTCCTTGTTGATTTTCTCTCTAGAAAACCTATCCATTGTTGAAAGTGGAGTGGTGAATTTCCCCTACTGTTATTGTATTGCCTATTTATGACTTCAGATCTGTTAGTATTTGCTTATTATATATAGGTCCTCCAATATTGGGTGCATATATATTTATGATTGTTATATCTTCTTGATGAATTGACCCCTTCATCACTATATGATTACTTCTTCATCTCTTGTTGCATTTATTTGCTTAATGTCTATTTTTGGATATAAATATAGCTACCCTGCTCTCTTTTGGTTTCCACTTGCACTTAGAATATCTTTCCATCCCTTCACTTTAAGCCTATATGTCTTCTTAAGGCTGAAATGTGTCTCTTGTAGGCAGCATAACTGGGTTCTTGTTTTTTTTTTTTTTTTTTTAATCCATGTATCTACTCTATGCTTTTTGAGTGGAGAACTTAATCCATTTGCATTTTGAGTGATTATTTATAAGTAAATACTTCCTAACTCCAGCTTACTGTTTTCTGGCTATTTTGTAGTTCCCTTGTTCCTTGCTTCCTCTCTTGCTGTCTTCTTTCGTGAATTGATGATTATCCATAGTGGTATGCTTTCATTCTCTTCCCTTTATCTTTTGTGAATCTATTGTAAGTTTTTGCCTTTTGTTTACTATGAGGCTTACATAAACCATCTTATAGATATGTCTATTTTTCACTGATAACATTTGACTTGGATTGCATATTCCCCCCTCTTTTTTTTTAATTTTATTTATTTATTTTTTCCCCCAAAGCCCCAGTAGATAGTTGTATGTCATAGCTGCACATCCTTCTAGTTGCTGCATGTGGGATGTGGCCTCAGCATGGCCGAAGCAGCCGTGCGTCCGTGTGCGCCCGGGATCTGAACCCAGGCCGCCAGCAGCGGAGCCCACGCACTTAACTGCTAAGCCACGGGGCCGGCCCTCTTTTTTGTTTTTGATGCCACAATTTACCCTTTTTGATATTGTGTATTCATTAACAAATTATCATAGCTAGAGTTATTTTTAATGCTTTTTTCTTCTAACCATTATACTAGAGTTAAGTGGTTAACACACCACCATATTACAGTATTAGAGTATTCTGAATTTGACTACACTTACCTTTACCAGTGTGTTGTATGTTTTTATATGTTTTCATGTTACTAATAACAATCCTTTCATTTCAGCTTGAAGAACTCATTTCAGCATTTCTTATAAGACAGGTCTAATGGTGATGAACTTCTTCAGCTTTTGTTTGCCTGGGAAAGTCTTTATCTCGCATTAATTTCTGAAGGATAACCTGGCCAGATAGAGTATCCTTGGTTGGTAATTTTTTATTTTCTTTCAGCACTTTGACTATATCACTCAGATGTAATAACAAGACTGTTAACTTCAATTTTGGAGGAGTGAGGTCAGTGGTGCACTGACAAATGTTTAAAAATCATTTCCCCAGGAAAAAAAAATGTATGTATATCTATATCTACATACATATATATATGTTTATTATAAACTTTAATGAAGTAAAGAATATGTAGCATATAATTTATAAATAATAATAAAATATAAAATACCCTATCCTCAAAAAATAATAGTAGTTCCTAATGATGGTGAGAATATGACATAAATGTATCCCTCATGTATTGTTTCTGGGTATTTAAAATGGTAAAGCCCCTCTGGAAACCAACTTGACAATTTCTTACAAAACTTATGCACTTACCATATGACCCAGAAATTGCACTCTGGGTATATATCCCAGAGAAATGAAAACTTACTTTACTCAAAACTTATACATGGAGGGCCATCCTGGTGGCGTAGCGATTAGGTGCGTCTGCTCTGCTTCGGCGGCCCACAGTTCGCAGGTTCGGATCCCGGGCACACACCAATGCACCGCTTGTCAAGCCATGCTGTGGCAGCATCCCATATAAAGTAGAGGAAGATGGGCACGGATGTTATCCCAGGGCCAATCTTCCTCAGCAAAAAGAGGAGGATTGGCATTGGATGTTAGCTCAGGGCTAATATTCCTCACACACACACACACAAAAACTTATACATGAATATTTGTAGCCATTTCACTCACAATAGCCAAACACCAGAGACAACACAAATGTCCTTAAATGGGTGGATGGATAACAGACTGGTACATCTATACTGCAGAATACTATTCAGCCATAAAATGGATAAACTATTGATACACACAACAACTTGGCAGGACTTCAGGGATATTTGTATGAGTGGGGGCGGCAGCAAATATCAAAAAGTCATCTACTGTATGATTCCATTTATATATCATTCTCAAATTGACAAAATTATAGAGATGAAGAATAGATTAGTGGTTACCATGATGTATGGGAAATTGGGTGATGGGTACAAGGGACCTCTCTGTACTGTTTTTGCAACTTCAAGTCTATAATTATTTCAAAATAGACCTTAAGAAACACATTATGTGTATCCATCTAAGGGAGTAGTATGTAGCTGTTAAAAAATAAAGTGAATAATTGTTGGCTGTGGTAATTAGTGCTATGCACCAAATATTAGTGGACTTCCCCATCACTATTGACCTTATATACAAGTGGTAAGTGTGCCCTTTTGAGGTTAAATGTGGCTATGTGGCTTGCTTTGGACAATTAAATGTTAGTAAGTACAGGATCAGAATTTTAACAACTGGTGCACAAACCACCATGTTCCTTTCTTCTAGCTGTGCTGATAGGTGATGTTTTACATGGTGGATAGGTCATCAGCCTGTGCTCTGGAATGGAGACTTGGAGCAGAGACCCTAACCAACTGTGGATAGATATAAAGTGGGATGGAGAAATAAAATTTGCTTTTGGAAGCCACTAAGATTTAAGCTTGGTTGCTACCATGTCATAGCTTGGCTTATCCTGACACAATATTAATTGACATTAAGAGTGTTATATGGGGCATAGATTTACTTGGTAAGGAGAAAGCAATTCTATATTAACACAGATAACGTATTAGTTTCCTACTGTTGCTATAACAATATACTACAAATTTAGTGGCTTAAAACAACACAAATTTATTCTCTTACAGTTTTGAAGATCACAAGTCTGAAATCAGTTTCAATCGGCTAAAGTCAAGGTGTCACCAGTACTAGTTTCTTCTGGAGATTCTTTTTTAGCTTCTAGTGTTTGCCTGTATTCCTTGGCTTGTGGTCCCTTCAAAGCACATTACTCCTATCTGTTTTCATCATCACATCACCTTTTCCCCTGCCTGACCTTCCTTCATCTCTCTTGTTAGGACTCTTGTGATTACCTTGGGCACATTCAGATAATGCAGGATAATCTCCCCATCACAAGATATTTAACAATCACATCTGAAAGGTCCCTTTTGCCACATAAGGTAACATTAACAGGTTCTGGGGTTTAGGACATGGATGTCTTTGTGGGAGCTATTATTTAGCCTACCACAGATAGTTTATTACTTGCACGAATAGCAAAAGGAAGATGAGCATGGTGTCAACTCCCTGAAATCGTTGTTCTCAGAATGATACTAAATCAATGGGAGCAGTGGGTCACTCTGTTGTTGAGGAACCAACTCCAGATAGTATCTAAGCTGTTTTAGAGTTTATAGCTGTACTTTAAGTGGGAGTGAGGTGGAAAGTCCCATGACTCACTGGAACCATGGAGACAGCTGGGAATCTATCTCATGGCAGCCTCTTACAGAGTAGGGAACCTTTTGCAAGATAGGGAGGTGGATTAGAAACAGCCTTTTGACAACTTATCACAAGACTGCCTATCTTTCCATGTTCCAGGAAAATCACAGGACATTCTGCAAAGCCTTAAATTGGATTGCAGTTTTGCCTTGCCTTTCTGGCCTATGAGAATACATGCAAGGTCACTGGGGCACCAGCACAAAGCTCTTCCCCTACAAAGAGATGTCTGAAATATGTTAAGTGAAAAAAATGTTTTGCAAGAGTAGATATATTAATATCTTGTGTTCATTAGTTGGTGGCGGTGGGGTGAACTTGCCTGAGAGGAGGACGCACTGGAACAGGCCAGAACAATAACAAGTATTTGTTAACCACCTTTTTTCTATTGAGTGCTGTTCTAGCTAAGCATTATTTCATTTGATTATCCCACAACCGCTAAGAGAAGCAGTACACATGACACAGTGGTTAAGAGTGTAGACCTTGGCACAAGACAGACATGGGTTGAATTCCCAGATCCACCACTCCTTTTAGGGAGTTAACCCCTCTAAGCACCAATTTCTAATATATAATATGGATGATATTATAATATACCTCATTGGGTACTTGTGGAGATCATGCCCATACAGTGTCTGTCACAACTACTGACACGTGGTAGGTGTTTGTAGGTGTTAGTGGTTTCTATTATGAAGAAAGTAGTATATTGTTATCCTCATTTTTGAATAAGGATACCTACATTAAGGAAGGTTATGTCACTGGCTTGAGGTCACCTGACCAGTAGGAGTAGAGAAAGGTTTCAGCATATGCCATTTCTATCTAATCATGCCAACTTGTTTCCTCTTCCACTGCCAGCCACTGTTGTTTGTGACCATGTGTTCTCTCCTTTGTACACAGGGTAGCAGAAATCAATCACTGCTGCAGCTGTAAACCTCCCTAAGGATTTTGTCTGGATTATTAAAAGGAGCCTTGGATTTGAGCTGATTCTAGAGTCTGGACCTTCTTACAGAGAATAGAGACAAGCTTATAAAGAAAAGAGGGCTAGAAAACACAAGGTGAAGTGCATTTCAATCAATAGTTATGTCATAAAGTCAGGGCACAAAGCAAAGTCATGGATACAAAAATGAGCCTTAAGTAAAGTTTCTTGAATTACTCTTAGCATACAGTATTTGATATTTTGTGTGTACAATCCTGTGGTAAGGAAGCAGAAGTTTCACAAACTCTTATAGTCACTATGGGACAAACAATTAGGGAGGAGACTGGCAGGCAGTTATGCTTTATTTATTTAAATTTTCAACTCTGTCTCTCTTTCTTTCTCTCTCTCCCTTTCTCTCGCAACAAAGGAAATTAAAGAAGGTAAGCTAAAGGTGTTAATGGTGTGACTCCATTGTACTTCCCATTAGTTAACAAATACCCAAGAAGAGCATGCTAGGAATGAGATTTATAGTCATCAACTATGTATGCTAGAAAGGCCCTTATATTGTATCACTTAGTCCAAACATTTAATTTTAGAGACAGGGAAACTAGCTGAGAGAGAAAATAATAAAGTCTTAATCTTTCAGTCAAATCCCCAAGTAGTGATGGGGAAACATAGAGGAGGAGGAGAGACAAGGAAGTTGCAGGGGAGGCAGGGAAGCCCTGAGACACTGCTATAGCAAAAGCACTGCTAGACTTGATCAGGGTATAGGGAGCCATGAGGACTCCTTTGGCTCACATTGAACAGGACTAAGTGAAGGACATTCCACTCGGCCTTGTTCTGATTGTTCCAAGGCTTTCAAGGGGGTTTGGAGGAGGGGTGGAGGAGAAGAGAGTGCCTCTTCTGATGTTGGAAGAGACCATGAGCTCTGAGCCTCAACCTCAAACTTACCCATGGTCTCAGAGAAGGATGGCCTTGAAAGCATTGAATCTTCTAGGTTTGTTCATATCCTTACTAGTGAGACTGATTCCACGCCTAGAAAATGGAACCAATTAGTGTCATTGACCTTGTGTAGCACTCCTCTTCCGTTGGATGGAGTAAAATTAAATATCCTAGCCCCTCTTTGAGGGAATAAATCAAATCAGGGAGGAAGAAAGTATTTGCGGCTTCCTTTCACTGGAGGACAACAGTCACCTATGAAACCCTCCAAGGTACTCTCTTCACCTCCAGGATGAAGGCAGAACACTGTGCAATGCCACACTAAGCCCTCTGATCTCAGGACACTGACTATCTCTCCAAAATCTCCCATTGGGTCTTGCTCTTCAGCCACATGAAACTGACTGGACGTAGCATGCTGTGGTTCAAGGTACTTAGAAGAGCTTCCTCCCTCTCCTTCCTAAACTAACTCCAACTTATTCTGGAAAACCCTAAATCAGCAGTCCCTTCTCCAAGGAATTCTTTGTTGAACCTCAAGAGGGAGAGAGATTATGTCTTTTTCTGCCCTCCTAAATTATCAAAAGTACATAAGACTACCAAAGGCCCCAATGACAGCGGTGTGTGTGTGTGTATGTGTTTGTGCATGTGCATGCACATGCACACAAATATATAATGGTAGAAAGTATGTTAGAACTGCCAAAAGTTCATTAATCAGCTACATAAGTTACATTAAAAAAGAATAACTTTGTTTTAGTATATTTTTAGATTTGCAGAAAAGTCACAATGATAGTACAGAGAATTCCGATTTACCCTGCACCCAGTTTTCCCTATTATTAACATCTATGGTACATTCGACACAGCTAATGAACCAATATTGGTATACAAACTAAAGTCCATACTTTATCGGGATTTCCTCAGGTTTTACCTAATGTCCTTTTTTGTTGTTGTTGTACCAGAATCCCATCTAGGACACCACATTACATTTTAGCCTTCATGTTTCCTTAGGCTCTTCTTGGCTGTGATAGTTTCTGCACTTGTTTTTCTCATCTCCTTCTGGGACACCTATAATACAGATGTTAGTATGCTTGATGTTGTCCCAGAGGTCCCTCAGACTGTCCTGTTCTTTTTAATTCTTTTTTCTTTTTAGCTTGGGTGATTTCCTCTACTCTTTCGTCCAACCTGCTGATCCGTTCTTCTGTGTCATCTAGTCTGCTGTTGATTCCCTCTAGTGAATTTTTCATTTCTGTTATTGTATTCTACAATTCTATTGGTTCTTTTTTATATTTTCCAATTCTTTGTTGAAGTTCTCACTGTGTTCATCTATTCTTCTCCCCAGATCAGTGAGCATCCTTATGACTATTAGTGTGTACTCTTTATCAGGTAGCTTGTTTATCTCTGTTTCATTTAGTTCTTTTTCTGAGGATTTGTCCTGTTCCCTTATTTAGAACATATTCTTTTGTCTCCTCATTTTGCCTACTTCTCTGTGCTTATATCTATGGATTAGGTAGGTTAGCTGTGTCTCCTGCTCTTGGAGATGTGGCCTTACATAAGAGATGCCTTATGGGACCCAGCAATGTGCTTCTCTCTCATCAGTAGTTCCAAATGCTTCAGGAGTGTCCCCTGTGTGGGCTACATGTGCTGTTCTGTTGTGATGGGGTTACTCTTGCTACAGGCACATGGTAAGCTAGGCTGTCCCCTGGGCTGGCTGGTTGTAAGGCTCAGCTGTGTGCAGCTGCTATGGTCACTTTAGTTACTTTACTGGGTGGGGCAAGCCCCAGCATGGCTGGCTAAGGTCTAATAGCACACACCTGCTGCTGTTTTGCTGTTGAGTCTGGCCCCCAGTGTGGCTGGTTGCTAGGCTCAGGGGCTCATAATTGCTGTAGGCCTCTGGCCTACAAGGCTGTTGTCAACTCTCTCAGGAGTATAGCTGGGTGGGGCCAGCCCCAGGTGTGGCAGCACACAGTCATTTCAGGTGTTGGAAGGTGGGGCAGATCCCCTGTGTGGCTGTTTGAGATGGCCAGCAGCACCAGTCTACTATAGCTGACACACCCCACTGCCCGTGGGCTCACATACCCTGCCAACACAGTCCCACCCCTTGAGCATGCCCCACCCCATTGAGGCCAACTCACTTGCCCTGCAGCAGAGGTCCCACACACCCCACCTATGCAGGCCCACAAGTTTCCTGTAGGCTTGCTGCTGGGTGGGGCCAGCCTCTAGGATAGGCTGCCTACCCTGTGTAAGCTGGATTAAATTGGTGCTCTAGTGGCCAAGGCAAACCCCTGTGCTAACAGGCCAGAGGAAGTAATCCAATGGCAGCTGCCAGTGTGTGTGTCAGCACACCTGTACCTGGTCACAATAATGGCTGCCACCAGTGTCTCAGTCCCTGGGGAGGTGGGCCCAGCCACCTCCTTCCTCTCTGAGATGCACTCAGAGCTTTTCAAGTGAATCTCTTTTACCAAAGGACCACACACTTTTCTTTCTGGTGATTTTGTGTTGCTTCCTGAAATGGGCAAATTTGTGAGTGGGCCCTTTAAGAGCAGGCCTTTCTTTCTCTTATGTCTAATAGCTTTTCTGGGGGTATTACCCATTAGCTTTAATAGCTAACAAAGCAAGGTATTATGGCACTTGTCTTGGTTGTGCTGAATTCAAAGGCTGCTTATTGTGGAGTAGCTCTCCCATTCAGATCCCCCACTCCTCCAGGAAAAGCTTTGTCCATTAATATTGCTCCTGGGCTGTGAATTGCCATGGCTAGAATGTGTTTTTTTCCTCAGCAGAGGGGTATTTCTGCCTCTTCCACCTCTGTCAGTGATGTCCCTTGTTGTGGGGGTTCTTTTTATCCAGTTTCCAGTTCTCTCTCAGAGGTAATTGTTTCACAGGTTGTTGTAGATTTGTTGTGTCCATGGCAGTGGGTGATCTGTGTCCTCCTATGGAACCATCTTCCCAGTAATCTCACATTTGTTTTTAACAAACTTGACAGTTTTTTTTTTTTGGTGAGGAAGATCAGCCCTGAGCTAACCTCCGATGCCAATCCTCCTCTTTTTTTTTTTTCTTTTGTCAGGGAAGATTGGCCCTGGGCTAACATCCATGCCCATCCTCCTCTACTTTATATGGGACACCGCCACAGCATGGCTTGACAAGTGGTGCATTGGTGCACACCCGGGATCCAAACCTGTGAACCCTGGGCCACTGAAGCAGAGTGTGCACACTTAACCACTACACCACCGGGCCGGCCCCTGAACTTGACACTTTTGACGAGTACTGGTCAGATATTTTCTAGATCATCCTTCAGTTGGGATTTGTCTGATGCTTTTCTCACAATTAGACTAGGGTTATCAGTTTTGGAGAGTAAGACCACAAAGATAAAGTACCATTCTCATCACATCATAACAAGGATACGTGTTATCAACTAAACCTATCATTGATGGTATTATCCTTCATCACCTGTCTGAATGTTTGTTAGGTTTCTCCATTTTAAAGCTACTCACCCCATCCTTTTCATATCTGTATTCTTAGGAAGGATGTCACTATGAGCAGTCCACACATAAGAGATGGGGAATTATAGTCCACTTTCTTGAGGGGGGAATATCTACATACATTATTTGGAATTTTTCTGTGTGGTAGATTTGTCTATTTTCCCTATTTATTTATTTACATAAGTATAGACTCATGGATAATTTTACTTTGGACTATAATCCAAAACTACATTGTTTGTTTTCTGGCTCATATTATTCCAGCTTTGGCCATCGGAACGCATTCAATTGGATTCTGTCTCCCATCGATACACCATCCTCATTTTGTTTTTGAGCACTTCCTTTCTTTCTGGCACTACTAAATGCTCCATTGCTAATCTTGTATGTTCTCTGCCCCATCCCTGGAATCAGCCAATTTTCCAGAAATTCTGTTTCTTTTTATTGGAAAATGATATTAGAAACCAAGATCTGGGTGCTAGGTTTGCTTGTTGCAACTGTGGTATTTTTTATTCTAGGTCCTGTCAGTAGACGAAGGTAAAAAACATATGTGTGTAAACTAAACTGTGTATACACACATGTATCTATCTATCATCTATCTATCTATCTATCTATCTATCTATCTATCTATCTATCTATCATCTATCTATCTATCTTTGTTTGGATCTTTTGCCTATTTTTAAATTGGATTACTTATTTCCTTATTGTTGAGTTTTAAGAGTCTTTTGTACGTTCTGGATACATGTCCTTTATCAGATACATGATTTGCAAATATTTTCTCCAGTATGTAGCTTGTCTTTTCACTCTCTAAATAGTGTCTTTCATATAGCAAACATTTTTAATTTTAATAAAGTCCACCTCATCAGCTTTTTCTTTCATGGACCTTGCTATTGGTGTCGTATCTAAAACCCCATAATAAAACCCAAAGTCATGTAGGTTTTCTCCTATGTTTTCTTCCTGTAAGTCTTATAGTTTTGCATTTTACATTTAAGTCTATAATCTATTTTGAGTCATTATGTTGTGTAACTTGTGAGGTCTATTTCTAGGCAACATCCCTTAGCTACAATAAAACCAAAGTCTCTTGTCTCTCTCTCTTTACTCAAACCATTCTGTATCAGCTATGCATCTACCCTCCTCTCCCTAGAAAGTCTCAATATATTAGTAATAAATGTCCTCATACCCCCTTGGTGCATGTCTGCCTTCATCAGGCACACATGCACCAACACTGAAACCAATTTTAGATGAGTGGGTGTTGGTCTCACCCTCTGTGCAGTAACCACAACAAAATTGGGGCCATGAGTAGGATTGTCTACGTGATGACCACCATCACATGGGGTTATTTCTTTTCTTACTTTGGCTTGCTAACTGACTGTCTTGCCTGCTAGTAAGCAAGCACTTTGAGTTATGCTTCACTGTGTTTCATTTGCTAAATTGTAACATGACTCTGTTATAGATTTAAACTACCTAAGTCAGAAGTTTCGATAATTCATGTTTAGGGGCAGGAGTATGGGATTTAGGTCATCCTTAAAGTGGTTCTGGATTCTGTGGCTTAGAACAGACCTATCTATGTGTCTTGGATTGAATTATGTCTCAAATCCAGCATAAACCATGATTGACACTGGTTTCAGGGGAATAACTTTTATCCAGGGAATAACTTTTATCCTGTGACTATTGGTTGTGTTTCTCAACCAGGTATTGATCCTCATTTATAGAGCACTCAGAGGAAAGGATGATACCTGTGAAAGATACTGGCCCATTGGGTGATTGCACATGTGAGGAAGAGTAGTCATCATGTGGAGTGCTGAGGCCCACACTCCTAAAAGCAAACAGCTCACTAAGACCCTAAAATGCCTTAAATTCTGCTACTACTGCTATCCATGTCCTTTCACATCAAAAATTCTGATCCTCAGGATTACAGGGGAAAAACACCCATAGCGCCCTGTGACCAGACCCTATGATAGTGGATATAAATGTTTTATCCCTGCCCCTCTTAAAGGGAAAAGGGGCACCATCACCCTGTTGGACAGCTGTAAAATAAACTAACAGAGATACTTGTTTCTATTGTGTACCATGACTTATCATCATGGCAAAGGGTTAATTCAAATCCTGAAACTTAAACCTGAAGTTTTAAAACCCAATAAAACAACATTTGCCATGGGGAGGCCCCTAACCCTGATGGTACTGAATTGAGAATCTCTGGAGAAAGAAGTATATAAATATGATCAAGGAAGAGAGGACTCCCCTTAAAGTGTATCTAGTAAAGGTTTAAAAAAAAAACAAAAACAACTTTGTTTAAGGGGGAAGAAACACAAACTAAAAAAAAAGTCTGTGATTTGATCCAATTGGCTATCCAAAATTTCCTAAAAGAATGTATGCAATAGATAGATAAAAAGGGTACTGATTGCCTTCTGTGCCTCTAGAACATAGGTTTTAAATTAACTTTAACATATAATGAGATGAACCAACTGGCAAATTTTCATGGCCTTAATGAATACTGGAATTTAAGTTACAGTTATACATGGGGAACCCATTAAATTTAAACAGGGCACCACCTATACTCTTAGAACAGATTGTCTTGAAATACAAGACAAACAAGTATGCCTCATTTTGACAACTGAAACTATTACCTTGCTTAAAGTTCCTATAGTCATAGCACCCATTGACCTAAGACGTCCCATAGCGGGCGTTGATGCTCTGACTCAAGTAGTCATAAAAATATATTAAGTCTTTGCCACACAGAATAAGTTTGAGCAAATGGGATCCCATGTCTCTTCCCTCTGGGTTAAAATAGTTAATATGTCCCAACATAGATTAAGACAAAGCATATAGGAATTAAGAACCATTATATGACTTACTTTTTAAAAATTATTTTATTGAGGTCACATTGGTTTATAATATTGTGTAAATTTCAGGTGTACAACGTTATATTTTAGCTTCTGTATAGACTGAATTGCGTTCACCACTAAAAGTCTAAAAAAACAAAAAAAGACTTACTTAAAGAAGAGGCTATTATTCCTGCTATCTATCTTCCCCTTTAATATCCCAATTTAGCTAACTCCCAAAATCGGTGGAAAAAAAAGAAAAAAGAATGGCGCTAAACAGTAGATTACCACAACCTTAATGCTATGGTACTCCTGATTAAAGCCCCTCCTACCCAATAGTATTATTAAAATTACTGACTTCTTGGGGCCGGCCTCATGGCTTAGCGGTTAAGTGCGCGGCGCTCCGCTACTGGCGGCCTGGGCTCGGATCCCGGGCGCACACTGACACACCGCTTGTCCAGCCATGCTGAGGCGGTGTCCCACATACAACAACTAGAAGGATGTGCAACTATGACATACATCTATCCACTGGGGCTTTGGGGAGAAAAAGGGAAAAAAAAGGAGGAGGATTGGCAATAGATGTTAGCTCAGGGCTGGTCTTCCTCAGCAAAAAAAACCAGGATGATTGGCATGGATGTTAGCTCAGGGCTGATCTTCTTCACACACGCAAAAAAGTTACTGACTTCTTCAAATCAAAAACTGGAAAACATCTTGCTTTTGTAGATTTGATTAATATGTTCTATTCAGTGCTTATTTCAATAACGTCTTAGTCACAGTCTGCCTTCACCTTTAAAAAGACACAATATACACTTACTCAAGTATCCATGAAGAATCCCAAGAGCACTGCCATCCCACACAATATTTTCAGGCAAGATATTAACCTTCTCCAAATTTCTCCAGGAGCACAGATATGATAGATGATTGATGACATCTTTCTCTGAGAAAATTCATTTGACACACATATTCAAAACATACCAACATTCATAAAGGAGCCCAGAGAAAAGGGTGAGCCACTGCCCCACATAAAATATAAGGCCTCACCACTTCAGTAAAATTTCTTTGCAATATTTAGATAGTTGAGGGCTGCTCCAACCCTGAAACTATCAAGAAGCCACTATTGACACCCAGTGTTAAAACAAGTCCAAAATATTTGGGGCCTTCTTGGTTTCTGGAGGCAACAGATTCCTTATGTAAAAATTTTGCTTAAGCCCATTTATGCTGTTACTCACAGATCAGCCGACCTTGAAGGATGGAGCTCCCTACAACAAAAGGCACTATAGTCTGCCCAAATTGTAATACAACAAGGACTCCCATTAGTGCCTGCAAAGACTCCTTCACTGTAGAGGCTTTAGCAATGTCCTGTCATGCCTCTCGGAGTCTCTGGACCACTTTTGATGGCCACAATTTGCCCATGAGCTTCCGGTACAAAAAACTTGATATCTTTGTCCTTGTACTACACACTATTAGCATAATAACTGCTGGCTTCATACTGAGCCCTTCTGGAAAATTTGGCTCTCAGAGGTCTGCACCTGTGACTCTCTGTACTTAGTTGCCCATTATACCTTGATTCATGGAGATAAGATTTGTGGCTTGGCACAACCACAGAGCCCCCTTTGATGAAGTAAAGTGATACTTAAATGAAAGAGCCAAACCTAGATCCTCTAATATATCCCACCTACAGGAGGAAGTAGTTTCCCCTATCGTCAGTCCTTTGCCAAAGGCAATGGTTTTAGAGGAGGTCATTCCTCTCTCAGACCCATTGGCTACCTGGGACCCCTTTGGGAAAAATTTAGTGATTAGAAAAGGGGATCTGTAGGATTTACAGATGGCATCACTACCATCACATGTGATGGTACCTGCTAGATAGCTGCTACTATTCATCCCATTAGTGGGACATCACTGATCAAGGACAGGAACCAAGGGTCAGCACAACTGGCTGAACTTCAGGCAATCATCTTAGCACTAGTGGATGCCCTGGCTAACAATAGACCCTACCTGTCTTTGTAGGAGACTCTTCAGCCATTGCCAATTGTTGGGCTATCTGGTTTGAGCAATGACAACAAAAAAATATTTTTGTCCAAACTTTCCCACTTTGGGGTAAAGAGCTCTGCAAATTTCTTGCCTCACAGATACCAAAAATATAATTCAGGGTCACATGTTTCTCTGCATACATGTATTAGTCTTCCCATATTTTCATAACAAAATATCAAGACTGGATGGCTTAAACAACAGAAATTTATTTTTATAGTGGAGGCTTCAAATCCAAGATCAAGGTGCCATCATGGTTGGTTTCTGAGCACGACTCTCTCCTTGGTTTGCAAATGCTACCTTCCTACTGTGTCATCACATGGTATTTTTTTTTAACATATCTATCACCTCATATAGTTCCTTTTTTGTGTGTGTGGTGAGTGAGAACAGTAGCCAAGATGTAGAAACAACTCAAGTGTGGTGACAGATGAATGGATAAAGAAAATGTCATATATATGTACAATTGATTATTATTGGACCTTAAAAAATAAGAAGATAACATGGCCTTTCTTCAGTATGTGCATACTCCTGGTGTGTTTTCCTCTTCTTATAAGGACACCAGACCTATGAGATTAGGGCCCCACCTGTATGACCTCTTTTAACTTTAAATATAATATCCTTAAACGCCCTATCTCCAAATACAGTCACATTGCTGATTAGACTTCAACATACAAATTTTAGAGAGACATAATTCAGTCCCTAACAATACACTAAAGCCACTATACAAGGTTACACCAAAAATCTTCTTATCCTTCGTGAAGTTCCAGACATTATTGATAAAGACCAAGATACTCATTTCACTTCTCAAAATACACGCCAGGTTCTTAAACAAGGCATCCAAAAGAACTTCCATCTTCCTTATTCGCTTCAGGCCATAACTCATGTAGAATGCCATGAACAAACTCAAATTCAATTAAATAGAACATGACACATTTCAGTCATCAGTAAAGGGTCAAAGATGAATTGTAATAAGAAATGCAACTACATTTTTGATTTTTGACTGCTGAGAACTTTCAGGCTCACACCTCCCCGTTCACCTCTTGCTTCACATCTAGACAAGCAGATAAGAAAGCCTGATTGCTCTGTGCCTTGGTGCCTATGGGGAAGTTCAAACCATGAAAACTCCTGTCTCCTGTGTGGAAACCCTCATTTGGCCCCACTCCCTGAACACAATAAAAACAATAATTGTCTCTCCCTTTACTGAAGCCATTCTGGACCAGACTGTGTACCTGACCTGCTCTCCTCAGAAAGGCCCATTGTATGAGTAATAAACCTATTTATACCTGCATGGCGTGTTGATTATGTTATCACTGTTGGCATTCAAACCAATTTTACGTTGCTAGAGGTTGATCTTGCTCTCTGGGGGCAACCACAAAACACACAGTAACTTGGATCTACATAAATAAAAAATGAACACCAGTGAAGGAATAAATGAAGGAAAAATAAAATCTTTAATTTTTCTCATTTCTAATCTAAAAGAAAACTTTTCTTTAAAAAAGTCATAATAGAAACAAAGTATTAGGTTATAGTATGTAGATAAATAAAATTAATGACAACAATATCATAAGGGAAAATAGAGAGAACTGGGAATACTCTGTGATAAGGGTACTGCATTACATGTGAAGAGGTATATATAGTGTTATTTGAAGGTGGACTTAAGTTATTCAAAATATTTATTATAAACCCTGATGCAGCCACTAAATTTTTTTAAAGAAGTGTAAATGACACACCAAGAGGAGATAAAATGGAATCACATAAAATGTTCAATTAAAAGCAGATAAGGCAGAGAAAAAAATAAACAAAGAACAAATACAATGAATAAAAGACGGATACAACATGGTAGATTTTATCCCAACAAAGTCAATAATCATTTTAAATTTGAATGGTCTAAAAAACCTATTTAAAAGACAGAGATTGTTAACTTGAACACAAAAGAATAAGACTCAACTATATCCTCTTTCAAAGAAATCCATTTTCAATACAAGGACTCAAGTAGGTTAAAAGTAAAGGGATGGAATAAAAGGCATCCAAATTGGAAAGGAAGAAGTAAAATTATTTCTGTCTGCAGATGATATGATTTTATATGTAGAAAACCCTAAAGATTCAAAGAAAAAACTTGTTAGTACCAATAAATGAAATCAGCCAAATAGTAGAATACAAAGTCAACACACAAAAATCAGTTACGTTTCTACAACAATGAACAATCTGAAAAGGAAATTATGAAAACAATTCCATGTACAATAGCATCAAAACGAAAAAAATACTTAGTAATTAACCAAGGAGATGAAAGACCTGTACAACGACAAATACAAAACATTCCTGAAAGAAATTAAAGAAGACATAAATAAATGGAAGGACATTCTATGTTCATGTATTAGAAGACAATATTGTTAAGATGTCAATACTACCCAAGGGGATCTACAGAGTAAATGCAATCTCTAACAAAATCCCAATGATGTTTTTCTCAGAAATAGAAAATCTATCATGAAATTCATATGCAATCTTGTGGGACCCTGAATAGCCAAAACAAACAAACAAAAAAAGTCTTGCAAAAGAACAAAGCTTCCAAATCTTGACTATTGTGAATAAGGCTGCAATGAAAATAGGGGTGCATTTATCTTTTCCAATTAGTGTTTTCATGTTCTTTGGATAAATACCCAGAAGCAGAACAGCTAGATCATATTGTATTTCTATTTTTAATTTTTTGAGAAATCTCTGTACTGTTTCCATAGTGGCTGCACCAGTTTGCATTCCCATCAGCAGTGTATGAGGGTTCCCTTTTCTCC
The DNA here is from genome assembly GCF_020826845.1 of Diceros bicornis minor. Classification (NCBI taxonomy): domain Eukaryota; kingdom Metazoa; phylum Chordata; class Mammalia; order Perissodactyla; family Rhinocerotidae; genus Diceros; species Diceros bicornis. The sequence goes on from NC_080781.1 coordinate 66,071,445, forward strand.
ACATCCTCTCCAACACTTGTTATTTCTTGTCTTGTTAATTATAGCCATTCTGACAGGTGTGAGGTGATATCTCATTGTAGTTTTTATTTGCATTTCCGTAATAATTAGTGATGTTGAACATCTTTTCATGTGTCTGCTGACCATCTGTATATCTTCTTTGAAAAAATGTCTGTTCATGTCCTCTGTCCATTTTGTGATCGGGTTGTTCATTTTTTTGTTGTTGAGTTGTACGAGTTCTTTGTATATTTTGGAAATTAATCTCTTATCAGATACATGATTTGTAAATATTTTCTCCCATTTGGTGAGTTGTCTTTTTGTTTTGCAAGTGCCCATCAATGATGAATGGATAAAGAAGATATGGTGCGTATATATATATATATACACACACACAATAGAAAGTATTCTATACTTTCTCAGCTATAAAAAAAGACAAAATCATACCATTTATGACAACATGGATGGGCCTTAAAAATATTATGCTAAGCAAAGTAAGTCAGATGGAGAAAGACAAATACTGTATGATTTCACTCATATGTGGAAGATAAACAAACAAACACATAGATACAGAGAACAGATTGGTGGTTACAGAGAGGCAGGGAAGTGGGAGAGGGCAAAAGGGATAAGGGGCACAGGTGTATGGTGATGGATGGCAACTAGACTTTTAGTGGTGAACACAATGTAGTGTGTACAAAAGTTGGAATATAATGTACACCTGAAATTTATATAATGTTATCAACTAATGTTACTTCAATAAAAAAAAAACACAGAAAAATAAAAGAAGAACAAATCTAGAGGATTCACACTTCCTGATTTCAAAACTTACTACAAAGCTACAGTAATCAAAACACTGTGTTATACTGCTATAAAGACAGATATATAGACCAATGGAATAGGATAAAGAGCCCAGAGATAAACCCTTACATATATGGTCAGATGAGTTTTGACAAGGATATGAAGACTATTCAATGAGGAAAAGGACAGTCTTCAACAAATGGTGCTGGGAAAACTGGATTTCCACATGCAAAAGAATTTTATTGGACCCTTACCTAACACCATATACAAAAATTAACTCAAAATGGATCAAAAACCTAAATGTAAGACCTAAAACTATAAAACTCTTAGAAGAAAACACAGGACAAAACTTTACAACATTGGATTTGGCAATGATTCTTGGATATGACACCAAAGGCACAGGCAACAAAAGAAAAAATAGACAAATTGAACTTCATGATTTTTTTTTGAAAAATTGTGCATCAAAAGACAATAGCAACAGAATAAAAAGACAATTTACAGAATGGGAGAATGTGTTTGCAAATCATATATCTTATAAGGGAGTAATATCCAGAATATATGGAGAGCTCCTAAAACTAAACAACTAGAAAAACCCTAAAAACCTGATTCAAAAATGGGCAGGGGCCAGCCCTGTGGTGTAGCAGTTAAGTGCGCGTGCTCTGCTGCTGGTGACCCGGGTTCGGATCCCGGGCGTGCACAGATGCACTGCTTGTCAGGCCATGCTGTGGCAGCATCCCACATAAAGTGGAGGAAGATGAGCACGGATGTTAGCTCAGGGCCAGTCTTCCTCAGCAAAAAGAGGAGGATGGGCAACGGATGTTAGCTCAGGGTTGATTTTCCTCACAAAAAAATAACTAAATAAAAAATTATGAGCAAAAGACTTGAATAGACATTTTTTCCAAAGAAGATATATGAATAGCCAATACGCACATGAAAAGATACTTAACATCACTTATCATGAGGGAAATGGAAATCAAAATTACAATGAGATACCACCACACACCCATTAGAATGGCTACTATTTTTAAAAAGCAGCAGAAAACAACAAGTGTTGGTGAGGATACAGAGAAATTGAAACCCTCGTACACTGTTGGTGGGAATGTAAAATGGTATAGCCACTGTGGAAAACAGTATGGCAGTTCCTCAAAAAATTAAAAATAGAATTACCATATGATCCAGAAATTCCACTCCTGAGTGTATACCCCCAAAGACTGAAAGCAAGCTCTTGAATAGATATTTATACACATATGTTCATAGCAACATTATTCACAATAGCTAAAAAGTGGAAGCAACCTAAATGTCCATTGGTGGATCAATGGATAAGCAAAATATAGTATACACATACAATGAAAGTTTATTTTAAAGAAGGAGATTCTGACATACGCTACAGCATGGAGGAAGCTTGAAAACATTATGCTAAGTGAAATAAGCCTGCCACAAAAAGACAATTGCTGTATGATTACACTTATATGAGGTACTTAGTCAATATTATAGAGATAAAAGTAAAAAGAATGGTGGTTTCCAGGGGCAGGGGGAAGAGATAATGGGGAATTATTGTTTAATGGTTATAGAGTTTCAGTTTTCTAAGATGAAAATAGTTGTGGAGATGGATGGTGGTGATGGTTGCACAACATTATGAATGTATTTAATACCACTAAACTGTACACTTAAAAATAGATAAGATGGTAAGTTAACTATGTTATGTGTATTTTACCACAATAAAAAAATCGGAAAAAAATAAAGGGATGGCAAAAGGTAGTCCATGCTATCACTATTCCAAAGGAAGCTGTAATAGTTATATTAATTTCAAAAAAAGCAAAGTTCAGAACAAGGAAGATTACCAGGGAGAAAGAGCAACATTGCATAATGATATAGGAGTAATTCTCCCGGAAGACATGAAAATCCTAAATGTGTTCATCTAACAAGGGAGCATCAAAAAACATGAGGTAAAAACTCATAGGACTGAAAAAAGAATTCAACAAACATACTATTGTAGACAGAGACTTCAGCATCTCTCTGTTTGTTAGTAATTGATAAGTCAAGGAAGTAGAAAAATCAAGAAGGATATTGGTGATCTGAAGAGCACTATAAATCAACTTGACCTATTTTACTAACATGTATAGAATACTTTATCTAGCAACAGCAGGATACACATTCTTTTTCCACGCACATGGAACACTCACCAAGATAGATCACATTCTTGGCCACCAAACGCACTTTCAGAAATTTTAAAGGATAGAAATTATACAATGTATATTCTCGAACAGCAACAGAATTAAACTAGAAATCAATAACAGAAAGATAGCTGGAAAAGCCCAAATATCAGATATTAAATAAGATACTTATAAATGACCCATAGGTCAAAGACACACCTCAAGAGAAATTTTTAAATATTTTGAACTAAAGGAAAATGAAAATGCATCTGATCAAAATTTACGAAGTGCATAATAACAGTGGTTAGAGGGCAATTTATAACATTAAATATATTAGAAGAGAAGAAAGATCTAAAATGAATAACCTAAGCTTCCCTCTTAATAAACTAGAAAATAAGAGCTAATTAAACCTAAAACAAACAGAAGAAAATAAATAAATTAAAAATTATACAGAAATCAATGAAATTAACTACAGGAAATAATAGAAACAATCAACAAAACCGAAAGCTGGTTCTTTGAAACAATCAATAAAATTGATAAACTTCTAGCCAGGCTAACCATGAAAAAAAGAGAGGACATAAACTACCCATGTCAGGAATAAAAGAGGGGTCATTACTGCTGATTCTATAGACATTAAAATGGTAACAAGGGACATTAAAATGATAACAAGGATGCTATGAACAACTCTATGCCCACAAATTTGATATTTTATAGAAAAATGGAGCAATTCTCTGAAAGACCCTACTATGAAAATTCACTCAAGGAGATATAGATGACCTGATTAGTCCTATATCTATGAAATGAATTGAATAAATAATTTAGGACTTTTTTAAAAAGAAGAAGAAAATATCTGGCCTAGATGGTTCTACTAGAAATTCTAACAAATATTTAAGGATGAAATAACACTAATTCTACACAATTTCTTCCAGAAAATATTTACTATTTTGATGTGGTATCAAACATCAAATTTTTCATCAGCATAGTTAGTAAAAAATGAAGAGGAGCTACAAGTCTCACCACACGGAGAGACCTACCAACCACTTGCACATCCAAGTGATCTGGAACTCTCTCAGACATATTCTTATGCCAGACATATGCTTTGTTTGTATCTGTTGCATTGTTTTTACTACACTGTGTTAACTTATCTGGTTCTGTATCTGCCTCAGCAAGATTCTTGAAAGCAGAGTCCCTTGTCTCATGTGTCTTTGTCTCACAGCATTTCACACAGTATATAATTCTGGGTATACACTTGATATTTAAAAAACTGTTGTGGAATGCACAAGTAGGTAGTGTGCTGTAGATGATTTAAAGTATTGGATGATCTGGATTATGTGCAAGTAATTCTGCTCTCCCACCCTCACCAAATAAATAGAAGACAAAATGTTGGAAAGCAACAGTACAAGAGGGGTAGTGGAATATGTCATCTTTATCTCCCAAAACTGATGGACTTAAGGAAAGCTTAATAAAGTCTTTATATGAGATTGTGAAGAGTGATGGAAGTGTTCCAAGGAAATATGATGACAGCCAAGCTCACAGTAGAGGGTGCCTGGTAAGATTGTCCCAGTGTCATTCTGACACCCTGCCACCAGAGGGCAAAATGCAAAAACAATAAGTGCACTAAAGGCAGATAGAGGTGAAAAGACATGAGATATTCCTGAGAATATAAAAATTTCTTAAACAATGGGACTCATTCAGATGAAGTGGTGATGAAAAACCAGAATCCTACTAGAGTTAACCAAATCTAAAAAGTTAAGTGGCACAGTCATTCATTTATACTTTCCTTCAACAAATGTTTACTGGGTGCCTCCTCTGTGCCAATTACCGAATAATTATATCTAAGATGCAAATTTAACTGAATTGGCTCTAGGGCATATTAGACACTGCAGGAAAAAAAAATAAATAGTGAATTTGAGGACATAGAAATAGAAAAATCCAAAGTGCAGTAACCTTACTCTGTCTTTGAAAAAAAATCCAGAATATTTGTAGGAATAAAAAATATCCAGCATCTGACAAGATAAAATTCACAATGTATGACATCCAATCAAAACAGGCATGCAAACATACAAGAAAATACTCCCCTAAAATGAGGAGGGAAATCAGTCAACTGAAAGTGAACCCAAACTGAAAAAGACATTAAAATTAGTAAATAAGGACACAAACTTTTATTACAACTGTATTCCATGTATTCAAAATTTTAATTTAATCATGGAAGCCATAGAAAAAGACCAAAATTTGACTTCGAGATATGAAAACTACAACATGTGAGATGAAAAATAAAATGGACGGAATGAACAGATTAGACCTTGTAGAAGAAAAGAATAGTGAGCTCAAAGATATAGCAATATAAACTATGTAAAATAAAACACAGAGAGAAATGAGAAGTAAAAAAATATGAACAGATTATCTGGAAGCTGCAGGTCAACTTCAAGTTTCCTAATATATGTGTAATTAGGACACGTAAGGGAGGGGGCATAAAAATAACTGAAAAAATAATGGCCAAAAAATGCCCCAAACTTGTTGAAAATTATTTACTCACAAACACAGGAGTCTCAACAGACTCCAGTTACAGAAACACGAAGAAAACTACATCAATGCCCGTCAAAATCAAATTGCTCAAGAGCATCTATAGAGATAAACCTTAAAAGCAGTCAGAGGAAAAAAGTCATATTACATTAAGAGAAACACAGATAAGGATGGCAGCAGATTACTTGTCAAACAATACAAATGAAAACAGAGAAGCAACCTTTTAAAGCAAAGAAAAAAACGTTCATATTTGAAATCTATCCTGAGCAATAAGAGCTTTCAATAAGGAAGGCAAAATAAGGACTTTTCCAATATTCAAAATCTCAAAGAATTCATCACCAGAAGACTACAAGAAATATTAAAGTAAGTCCTTCAGGCAAAGCAAAATGTTACCAGATGGAAAAGTGGATCTATACAAAGGAATAAAGAGCACAGGAAATGATAAATGCATGGATATATATATATCTATATATATAAGATTTTTTCTGATTATTTAAATCTCTTTCAAATATTATTGACTGTTTAAAAAATAATAATGCCTGGTGGAGTTTATAACATATGTATAAGTAAAATGTATGGCAACAATAGCATGAAAGGTCAGGAGCGGAGAAATGAAGTATACTACTCTAAAGCTGTTATAATATATGTGAAGTTTATAATGTCACTTGAAGGTAGATAGTAATAAGATAAAAATGTATACTATAAACCCTAAAACAACCAGCAAAATTATAAAACAATGGAGGAGACATTTGATAGGGCGTATGGTGAGGGCTTGAAGTTATGGAAGATCCCACCTGGGATGAGTCCAACAGTTGACAGAGGTCAACATGGTGAATGAGTCTATTTGCAAGGCTGAGATCATCATCAGGAATGATTCCAGCTTGGTTCTGGTGTCACCATCAGGGATGAGTCCAGCTGCTGGGCTGGATCATCAGGCCATAACAGAATTGATTGAGAGTGAGACCACAGACCTCAATGTGTTTGTAATAAATTTTGGGTGGAATTTAGGATCTTGAGACATGATCCTTTGTTGGTCATGAAGTCATAGAAATGTATGACTGTAACTGGATAAAGAGGGACACAATGAGCAAAAAAAAAAAAAGAGGCTGCTATTTTATCATCACATTGGGGAGATAATAATCCCCACAAGATGCTTTCCATTGCCCTTTCAATAATGGTCTGATGTACTTTGATAGGCAAGATCTGGGCATTGGGGCATTAATTCAAGAGGTTTAACAGTGTGGCATGCCACAATTATATGTGCTGCCTCCTGTGCAGTGTGACTCTTTTGTGAATTTAGAATAGCCAATAGGGACTACTTTAAACACTAGAAAATGTTGCCAATGAGGTGGGAATGAAATTATGGTTTCATCTAGTGGTTGGCTACAGCAGAGTTGTTGAAGAGGCCAAGTAAATATGGGTGGCAACATGGCCAAAATATAGTCTGGTACCTGTCCTATTTCCAGGTGGGATCCTCTCAATAGCCTGCAGTATCCTAGCCCCAAGTTATTACCCAAAGTAGGCATAGCTAGGCTATAAGCCAGAAAGTCAAACAAAAACATGCACGCTATGTGGGTACTAGAACCTGATGCACTGGGAAGCCACTGACTAAATGAGCATAGTGTGGACTGATTGTTGTCCCCATTCCAGGTCTATGTGCATAGGCAGATCCTGCTTTACTTAGTGGAGGAAGCTCCTGGACAAAACCAATTTTAATCATTCTTGGCCCGTTCTGCTATCCGCACTGTTGTGTATGTGTGTCCTGGAGCTATGATCTCTACTTGGTGAGTGAGCTCATCATTGACATTAAATAAACATCCTTAGTAGCCAGAAAATTGTGGCAAACCTTGTGACTTAGGCATATCATCATCACCATCATCATCATGGTGCCAGAATAGCTCTAAAAGATAGCCAGAAAGTCATTTAATAGTGAGTGGATCACAACTAACAATTCATCATTGCTCTAGTTTGCATCTCCGTTGGGATGGGGCAAGAACAAAAAAGAGACAGAGGAAAGGGGAGAAGAGTCAAGGCAGAATACCCAGTTTAATGTGATCTTCATAAATCCTGATATGCCAAGTGTCACCACAGAGGGCAAGGAAAGACAATTGAGGGGTTTTCAGTGCATTTTGATATGGAGTAGGCAGCCCCAAAGCCAGGAATGTAGTATAATGAGGGTCAATGGAAATAGAAAGACTCATTTAGAACATCATATTTTTTTCTTATTTCAGTAAGATCTGTTTAAGCAATCCATTGTGACAGTCTAAGACTGGCTGCCTTGGGCCAACATAGAAAGTGAAATTTCCATTGAATGCCTTGTTCAAGGACCCAGTGTTGTATATTTTGAAAATTAAAGTTAGTGTATTCGACACTGTCAATAATGTCTGCAACTCCAAAGAGAATGAGGAGTGTTTTAGTGAGACCCTGTTAGCTTCAGCAGTAGAATGTTTAGTGGGGTGGGTGAGTAAGATGCCAGCATGTATTCATCATGACCAAGATATTATGAGTGGCACCAGTAAGGGGGCAGTGGCTCAATAAAATCTATTTGTCAGCAACTATTAGCAGAAGGATTCCTACAAGGTGGCACACCAGTAATTACACTGCTACTGTCAGGTCTTCCCACAGAGAGTGAATTAGCTTGTCACCATGGGGGCCAAGGCAGAGGAAAGGGGTAACCCTCTGCATTCAGCCTGAGTTTCAAAGGTAGAGGATCCTCTATGACCTGTTTAAGGGGCCCATTGGGTTAAAAGTAAGAGAATGGGATCTGCAGTGTCATCTGAGGAAGTTTGTCGCTAGTGTCTAAAATCTGTGCTAACCTACCAGCTTGGACATTAGATTGGGCATCAGTAGAAGAACCCTTGGTGTGGGCAGAGATATCCATCACTTTAATATGTATCTTTTATATCTGAAAGGCAGGGAATTTTCAATATTCTTTACCTCAAAGTGGGTAGCCTTGAATGAGAAATTATTGTTGTTGCCAGTGGCCAGACAAAATGGCTAGACCATTGGCAATGATCCAGGAGTCTGTAAACATGTGTAAGTGGGATCAGTTGTTGGTCAGGTTATCCTTCAAAACTATATAGCTTCCTGGAGTTTGGTCAATTGCATTGATTGTGGGTGCCATCCTCTGCCAGGGATATCCTGGTTAAGAGATAAAAAGCAGTATACTTTCAACAAGCTCTGTCATATTTGTTGATGGCACTGACATCACAAAATATATGAACTTTTTTTACTGTTCACTTAGTTGATCGCAAGGGGGTCCTCCGGTAACCAAGGGGTCTGAAAGAAAGGTGACCTCCTCCAGCACTGTGGCATCTGGCAAGGGTTTAAGGACAGGGGAGACCACCTCCTCCTGCAAGTGAGACAGGCTAGAGGGCCAGGTTTGGCTCTATCCTGTATGTACTATTTCCATTTCAGCAAGGAGGCCTGGGTTCCAATGCAAAGCTTAGGGGTGCTACTTCTGTGAGCCAGGGTATAATGGGCAGCTGGGTGCAGAGGGTTATAAGTTCAGGTCCTGTGAGAGCCTCCATTTCCAGGAGGGCTCAGTATGCAAGCAGAAGTTGCTCTAATGATACGTAATTCAGGGCCAAGATGGGCAGTCTATTGCACCAGAAGCCCACGGTGGCCATCCTTGGTGGTTCATAGACTCTAAGAAGCATAAGAGGTGGTTGCCAGAGCTTCCACCATAAAGGAGTCTCCAGAAAGCACTAAATGAAGGGCCTGTCAGAAAGTCCTTTGGACTGATTCTAGAGCCTTCTGTTTTAAAGGGCCCCATTCAAAGTGGGCCAACTTGTGGGAGATTGCATAAATAGGCTGTAGTAGTGTTTGCAGATGGGGAATATCTTGCCTCCAGGAGCCAGAGAGACCAATAGATGTTGGGATTTCTTGAGAGTGGTTAAAAATAACAAAGTTAGGAGTTGCTTTTTAACTACATCAGGAATGGAGCAGCCCTCAGCAGTCTAGATGACACCTAAGAATTTAACTGAGATGTCTCCTCTCAGTAAATGCAATGGTGAGTGTTTCTATGTCCTGTATAAGAGTCTCTAGCTATCCTCCTTGCAGGAAGATGGCATCATTGTAGTTCCAAACCCGGGTATCTGGGGACAATTAGATCAGGTTAAGATATTTCCCAGAGAGGTTATATGCTATGGCGTGGCATTGAGGTACCCCATGGACAACTGAATAAAGGTGTATTGTGTCATATCAAAGGTGAATGCGAACTAAGGCTTAGAAGCTATTAAAATAGGCATTGAGAGGCCAGCCCAGTGGCATAATGGTTAAGTTTACATGCTCCGCTTCAGCCCGGGGTTCACCAGCTCAGATACTGGGTGTGGACCTACGCACCGCTCGCTCGTCAAACCATGCTGAGGTGGCATCCCACATAGAGCAACTAGAAGGACGTACAACTATGACATACAGCTATCTACTGGGGCTTTGGGGAGATAAAAGGAAAAAAGGAGGAAGATTGGCCACAGATGTTAGTTAGCTCAGGGCAAATCTTCCTCCAAAAAATAAAAATAGTCTTTGAAGAAAAAATAGGCATTGAAATCTATAACAGCAAATATCTGCTGGTGGAAGATTGAATGGTCTCAGTCATATGAATTGTGTTAGGTATAGGGACCTTAATCACTGAGATAGTGGCATTCAGTTTGCAGTAATCTACTGTGAGGCACTATTAATTCTTTTCTGGCTTATGAACGGGCAAAATTAGCCTATGAAACAGAAACAGTGGGGATGATTACCCCTTCACTTCATAGATCTTGTATAATGGGTCCCAATCCTTGAAGGCCCTATTTCAATTTATATTGGGACATATTAACAATTGTAAGGAGTTGGGGTAGATCTACAGGGTCTCATTTGGTAAGGCTAACAGTACAGCCTTAAGTTTTAATATTATTCCAGTAGGCCACTGAACTGGTTAGACAATCCATCCCATTAAGGGGAAATCCAAGGGGGGGGGGGGGTGGGAGCTGTGACCACTGAAAAATTAGTCAAATTATTGTGCAAATGGTTGATGTAAGGCACACTTGTTTGCTTTCCATATTAAGTCTGGTAATGCCCTAGAGAACATAGAAAGTTCTTCCTTTAAATTTAGTAGGGCTTCTGGGGATCACTGTAATTTGGGAATCAGTATCAATCAAGGCCATAAAAGATATTGTGTGACAACCAATGAACTAGTGCAGGAGATTATCCTCAGGAAGTCACTGGAGGCCTGGGGGCATGCCTCATGTCAGGGGATGAGGCAGTTGGCCCTGCACCTTGGGGATGGATTTAAGGGAGAAGGAGATGGTATACTTTTTGTATACCATGTCATAGAAGAGCTGGAGCTCCTCAAGGATATTACCCCAAATCAGATAGGTGGGGAAGCCAAGGTCACAGAATCACCGATACCAGGTCTTTCAGTGAGGGCTCTGCAGTTGTGGGAGGTGGCCCTGGAAACTCTGAAATTGAGGCTTACCTCAGTAGTAGTGTTACCTTGGGAAGTGAAGACCTAGGTCTCAGGGCCCTCTTCATGAGCAGTCAATTGATTCTAGGCCATCTAGGGCCACTTATTTATCCACCTCAATAATCAAAGGTAGTGAAGAAGTCCTATAATTTGAGAGTGCTCCCATGAGAAATAACTGTCAGGTGTCAGTTTCAAAAGGAGCCTGCTCAGAACTGGCTTTGGTTTCCCGCCCATTGGAGTGCTCAGAATAGTGATATACTGATTGAAGTATATCAATTTTCTTTAATAATTGCCCCTACAAAATTACTCCAATTCATGAAGGCATGCTCATTTTTTAAATTTAAACAGTACAATGGGCTACTTTACATGCTATGAATACACACAGGAGCAAGGAAAACGCCACTAGCTGTGCCAATGAATGTTCAGGTGAGTGGACATTGTGTACCTATTTCTATAAGTCTAGTGGATACCATAATAAATTATTAACTTGAGGAACACAAAATTTGTCAGCCAATTGGCTCATTTTGGCAGGAGTTAAAATTAATTCAAAGACAGCATTATGCAGGCACGGGATTCAATCAGCACCCTTTTCGTCTGCTAGTTGCTTAAATCTTTTAATAAATTTTGAATTACCAATTGAATTGAACCTAGACCACTGTTTCAGTTTTCTCTCCCTTATATTTTTTATTTTTGAGTGGTTATAACATATTCTTCAGGGGGATATTCTCTACTCAGCTCATGTTGGTAAGCTTCTATGTTAGTTACTTGAGACTGCTGTAACAAATTACTACAAACTTAGTAGTAAGTTTAACACAACAGAAATTTATTTTCTCACAGTTCTGGAGGCGAGAAATCTGAAATCAGTTTCACTGGGATGAAATCAAAGTGTCTGCAGGTTTGTGCTCCTTCTAGAGGTTCTAGAAGACCATCTCTTCTTGTTTATTCCAGCTTCTGGTGGCTATTGACATTCCTTGGCTTGTGGCCACATCACTCCAATCTCTGCTTCTGTGATCACATTGCCTTCTCTTCTTCTGTCTGAAATCTCCCTAGGCTCCCTGTTATAAGGTCTCTTGTGATTGTGTCAAGGGTCCACTCAGGTAATCCAGTACAGTATCCAAATCTCAAGATCCTTAACTTAACTGCGTCAGTGAAGTCTTTGCCATATAAGGTAACATTCAAAGGTTTAGCAATAGGATGCCTACATCTTGGGAGGCCATAATTCAGCCTACCACAGCTTCCTCCTCCAAGGAGTCCCAATCAATATCATCAGGTATAGGAGAATCCTCTGTGATTGCTACCTTATTAGCTTTAGAGGCATTGGGCCTAAGCTGACAGCACAGTGCAGAGTAGCCCTTTGGCTTGTTGATATGCTTCAGCACTTAAGAAGACCCACATTCCCTGTCTGTTTGACAATTAACCAGTAGGATCATTGTGTCCTCTTGCCTATTAGAAGGTTTTAAGATAAGGCATTCAGGGCCACTTTTCATAAACATTTGTGCCACAGGTTACCATGGGTTTTCTCCTACAGCCTACAACCCTGAGGATCAAGATGTGTGTGAAAAAAGCATGGGCAGCAGCATCATCAGAAGGAATTAAGGGTTCTAGTGAGCTGTCTGCTCTTACAAATGTAAAGCTCAGCATAGCTGCTTTTTTTTTCACTCTTTCCTGTCTTTTTTTAATGTCTTTTTTTTCCTCTAATGACTGCTTTTTTCATGAGAAATCACCTGATGGGCCTGTATATTGCACAGGGTATAAGTCTTTCCCCTGAACTCTCTATAGAACAGAAGCCAAGGCCTTGTTAGAGACATACAACCAATTGATCACAGGGTTAGAGTCTTTCCCCTGAGCCTAGCATCAGTCACAGCTTACGCATTCAAAGACACACACAGGGAATTTGAAACAACTATGATGAATATATTAAGAGATCTAATGGAAAAAATAAACAACATGAAAGAACAGATGGGTATTGTAAGCAGAAAGATGAGAAACAATAAAAGTAAGTGCTGAAAATTAAAAATGCTAGCAGATATGAAGAATACCTTTGATGTATACTGGACACAACTGATAAAATAATCAGTGAGCTTGAAGACATGTTCATAAAAATTTTCCAAACTAAAATACAAAGAGAAAAATAGGAAAAAAGTAACATACCATCAAAATATTGTAGGATAAGTTCAAAAGGGGCAACACAAGCATAATTGGAACACCAGAAGGAGAAGAAAGAGAAAACAAAGCAGCAGAAATATTTGATGTAATAATAGCTGAGCATATTCCAGAATTAATGACAGACAACAAAACATGGATCCAAGAAGCTCAGAGAACACCAAGCAGGAAATACCAAAAAATCTAGACTATCACGGGGTGATGTCAGCAACATGGTGGAGTGAGCTGTTCCCTTTGTCTCTCCCCCTTTTGAACTACAACTAAATGGACATTCATTGACCAACAGAGAAAGCCTACACAGCACAACAGGATGCCAGAGAGACACATTCAGCTATACATCTGAGGGTGGATTGACTGACACTCTGGGAAGTGTTGGAGATAGGTGAGCACTCTCTACCCTCCCCCGACAACCCTGCACACACACAAAATTGCTTTCCATCCTGGCACGAGCACCCCAAAAGTGGGAACGTGCCCCAAGATGACTGTAGGAAGAGGCAGCGGCAGCCCTTAGCCTTCTGGTGATTGCTTTCCTAGCAGGGAGGAGTCCACCATGCCCCTGTGGCCCCAAGGAGTGGCCCTGGCTGGGTCCCCACAAGAAGTCCTGCCCACCAAGCATAGCCCACACAAGCGCCTGAATGCTCTCCAGGCCAGTGCAAGCACCCACAGTACCCACACAACTTCCAGCAGACAGAGTGGGACCAGAAACTCTACTCCTGCTCCCCCTAGTGGTAGAAGGTGGAATCTGTGACCTAATACTACCACAAATGTCCCGACAAAAGATTAGTTCATCAAACACCATGAGAAACTGCAGCAACAATTCAGGCCAGAAGGAAAATGACAATTCTCTATAAACCAACCTGGAAGGCACAGAAACTTACAACATTAATGGCAGAGAATTCAAAATAGCTGTCATAAAGGAACTCAATGAGTTACAAGAGAACACAGAAAAAACAGTTCAGTGAGCCCAGGAATAAAATGAACCTCTTCACTCAAGAGATTGAAACTATTAAAAAAAAATCAAGCAGAAATTCTGAAATTTCTGCTGAAAAACATAATCAATGAAATAAAAAAATAATCTAGAATCCTTAAAGAAGGGAGTTGATGTTATGGAGGAAAGAATTAGTGATTTAGAGGATAAAAATATAGAAATGCAACAGGTGGAGGAGGAGACAGAAATAAGATTTTTAAAAAATGAAGGAAATCTTTGAGAAATATCTGACTCAATTAGGAAAAGCAACATAAGGATTATAGGTATTTCAGAGGAAGAAGAGAGGGAGAAAGGAGCAGAGAGCTTGTTCAAAGAAATAATAGCTGAGAACTTCCCAAGCCTGGGGAAGGAACTGGGTTTACAAATACATGAAGCTAATAGAATACCTAATTACATCAGTGCTAAGAGACCTTCCCCAAGGCATATAATGGTAAAACTGGCAAGAGTCAATGACAAAGAAAAAGTATTAAGGGCAGCTAGACAAAAGAAAGTAACATACAAAGGAACCCCTATCATGCTTTCAGGGGACTTCTAAGCAGAAACTCTACAAGATGGGAGAGAATGGAATGATATATTCAAATACTGAAAGACAAAAACATTCAGCCAAGAATACTCTATCCAGCAAAACTTTCCTTCAGATATGATGGAGAAATAAAAGCTTTCCCAGATAAACAAAAGCTGAGGCAGTTCACTGCCTCTAGACCTCCCCTACAAGAAATAATTAAAGATGCACTCACACTGCAAACAAAAAGGAAAAAGCCTACAAAGCTTTGAGCAAGGAGATAATTAGACAGACAAAATCAGAAAACTGCAGCTCTCTGTCAGAACAAGGAGGCAAATACTCAGTTATAAACTAAAGACAAAGGGAAGGAAAACATCAAAAGTAACTATAAACACTTCAACTTAGTCACAAACTCACAGCATTAAAAACAGAATAATTTGTAACAATAACTCAGAAGGGGAAGAGGAAAGAGATGAAACCTGCTTAGGTTAATGGAGATAAGAGGCTATGAGAAAATGGACTATTTCATCTATGAGATCTTTTATACAAACCTCACAGTAACCACTAAAGAAAAAATCAGAGCAGAGCCACAATTCACAAAAGGTGAGAAAACCTCCTCAGAAAACCACCAAAATGAAATGGCAGTCAGAAATACAAAGGAAGAGGAATAATGGAAGCATAAATCAACCAGAAAACAAGAGATAAAATGGCAGTATTAAGCCCTCATACATCAATAATCACTCTAAATGTAAATGGATTGAATTCTCCAATCAAAAGACACCGAGTAGCTGGATGGATTAAAAAACGAGACCCAACAGTATGCTGCCACCAGGAAATATATCTCAGGTCTAAAGACAAACATAGGCTCAGAGTGAAGGGATGGAAGATGATACTCCAAGATAATGGCAAACAAAACAAAGCAGGTATTGCCATACTTATATCAGACAAAGCAGACTTCAAGTTAAAGAAGACAAAGAGAGACAAAGAGGGACCGTATATAATAATAAAAGAGACATTCCACCAAGAGGACATAACACTTGTTCATATATATGCACCTAACACAGGGGCACCAAAGTACATAAAGCAACTATTAACAGACCTAAAGGGAGAAATTAACAGCAACACAATAATAGTAGGAGACTTCAACACACCACTTACATCAATGGACATATCATCTATAAAAACAATTCAACAAGGAAATAGTATATTTAAATGAATCACTTGATCAGGTGGACTTAATAGATGTATACAGAGCATTCCATCCAAAAACAACAGAATACACATTCTTCTCAAGTGCACATAGATCATTCTCAAAGATAGGCTATATATTGGGAAATGAGGCAAGCCTCAATAAATTTAAGAAGATTGAAATCATCCCAAGCATCTTTTCTGACCCACAGTGCTATGAAACTAGAAATGAACTCCAAGAAAAAAACTGGGAAAGTCAGAAATATGTGGACATCAAACAACATGCTACTGAACAACCATTGGATCAATGAAGAAATCAAAGGAGACATTAAAAAATACCTGGAGACAAACAAAAATGAAAGTAAAACATACCAACTCCTATGGGATGCAGCAAAAGCAGTCAAAAGAGGGAAATCCATAGCAATACAGGCCCACTTTAGCAAACAAGAAAAATCTCACATAAGTAACCTTAAACTGCACCTAACAGAACTAGAAAAAGAAGAACAAACAAAGCCCAAAGTCAGCAGAAGGGGGGAAATAATAAAAATCAGAGTGGAAATAAATGAAATAGAGATAAAAAAAAAAACAGTAGAAAGGATCAATGAAACTAAGAGCTGGTTCTTTCAGAAGATAAACAAAATTGACAAACCCTTAGCCAGACTCACCAGGAAAAAAAGAGAGAAGGATCAAATAAATAAAATTGGAACTGAAAGAGAAGAAATTACAACAGCTTCTGCAGAAATGCAAAGGATTATAAGAGAATACTATGAAAAACTATATGCCAACAAATTGGATAACCTAGAAGAAATGGATAAATTCTGAAACTCATACAACCTCCCAAAACTGAATAAAGAAGAAATATAGAATCGGAATAGACAAATCACAAGTAAATAGATTGAAACAGTAATCAAATACTTCCAAGAAAACAAGAGTCCAGGACCAGATGGTTTCTCTGGAGAGTTTTACCAAACATTCAAAGAAGATTTAATATCTATCCTTCTCAAACTATTCCAAAACTTGAAGAAGACAGAATACTTCTTAACTCATTCTATGAGGCCAACATTACTCTGATACAAAAACCAGGAAAGGACAACAGAAAGAAGGAAAATTAGAGGCCAATATTGCTAATGAACATAGATGCAAAAATCCTCAACAAAATATGGCAAATCGAATATAGGAATTCATTAAAAGGATCATACACCATGATCAAGTGGGATTTATTCCAGGCACGCAGGGATGGTTCAACATCAGCAAATCAATCAATGTGATACACCACATTAACAAAATGAGGAATAAGAACGACAGGATCATCTTGATAGATGCAAGGAAAGCATTTGACAAGATCTAACATCCATTTATGATAAAAACTCTCAATAAAATGGGTATAGAGGGGAAGTACCTCAACATAACAAAGGCCATATATGACAAACCCACTGCCAACATCATACTTAATGGTGAAAACTGAAAGCCATCCCTTTGAGAACAGGAACAAGACATGGGTGCCCACTCCTGCCACTCCTATTCAACGTAGTACTGGAGGATTTCACCAGAGCAATTAGGCAGGAAAAAGAAATAAAAGGAATCCAAATTGGAAAGGAAGAAGTGAAACTCTTGCTGTTTGCAGATGATGTGATCCTATATATAGAAAACGCTAAAGAATACAAAAGAAAACTATTAGAAATAATCAACAACTGCAGCAAAGATGCAGGGTACAAAATCAACTTACAAAAATCGGTTGCAGTTCTATACACTAACAATTAGCTAGCAGAAAGAGAAATCAAGAGCACAATCCCGTTTATAATCGCAACAGAAAGAATAAAGTATCTAGGAGTAAACTTAACCAAAGAGGTGAAAGACCTATACACTGAAAACTATAAGACAGTATTGAAAGAAATTGAAGAAGACAGAAATAAATGGAAAAATATTCCATGCCCGTGGCTCGGAAGAATCAACGTAGTTAAAATGTCCATACTACCTAAAGCAATCTACAGATTCAACACAATCCCAACTACAATCCCAATGACATTCTTCATGGAAATTGAACAAAGTATCCTAAAATTTATATGGAACAACAAAAGACCCAGAATAGCCAAAGCAATCCTGATAAAAAAGAACAAAGTTGGAGGCATCACAATCCCTGACTTCAAGACATACTACAAAGCTATAGTAATCAAAACAGCATGGTACTGGTACAAAAACAGACACACAGATCAATGGAACAGAATTGAAAGCCCAGAAATAAAACCTCACATCTACGGGCAGCTAATCTTCGACAAAGGAGCTAAGAACATACAATGGAGAAAGGAAAGTCTCTTCAATAAATGGTGCTGGGAAAACTGGACAGCAACTTGCAAAAGAATGAAAGTATACCATCTTCTCTTGCCATACACAAAAATTAACTCAAAATGGATCAAAGACCTGAAGGTGAGACTTGACACTATAAAACTCCTGAAAGAAAATATAGGCAGTACACACTATTCGTCATCAGTCATAAAGGGATCTTTTTGAATTCCATGTCTACTTGGACAAGGGAAATAAAAGATAAACAAGTGGGACTTCATCAGACTAAAGAGCTTCTACAAGGTGAGTGAAACCAGGATCAAAATGAATAGGCAACCCACCAGCTTGGAAAAAATATTTGCAAACCATATATCCGACAAGGGAGTAATCTCCATAATATATAAGGAACTCACACAACTGAACAACAAAAAAACAAACCACCCAATCAAAAAATGGGCAGAGGAAATGAACAGACACTTCTCCAAAGAAGAAATATAGATGGCCAATAGGCACATGAAAAGATGTTCAACATCACTAATCATCAGGGAAATGCAAATCGAAACAACACTAAGATGTCATTTTACACCTATCAGAATGGCTATAACACCAAGACAAAAAACAACAAATGTTGGAGAGGCTGTGGAGAAACGAGAACCCTAATTCACTGCTGGTGGAAACGCAAATTGGCACAGCCTCTATGGAAATCAGTATGGAGATTCCTCAAAAAATTAAAAATAGAAATACCTTATGATCCAGCTATCCCACTACTGGGTATCTACCCAACAAACCTGAAATCAACAATCAAAGAGGCTTATGCATTCCTATGTTCGTTGCAGCATTATTCACTATAGCCAAGACGTGGAAGCAACCCAAGTGTCCCTCAACTGATGAGTGGATAAAGAAGATGTGGTATATATATACAGTGGAATACCACTCAGCCATAAAAAAGGACAAAATCGTCCCATTTGTGACAACATGGATGGAGCTGGAGGGTATTATGTTAAGCGAAATAAGCCAGAAAGAGAAAGACAAACACAACATGATTTCACTCATAAGTGGCAGACAAACCTACACACGGGCAGAGAGAACTGTTTGGTGGTTACCAGGGGTAAGGGGGGTGGGGGGTGGGCACAAGCGGTGAAGGGATGCATTTATATGGTGACTGACAAACAATGATTTACAACAAAAATTTCACAATAAAGAAAAGAATACAAAAAAGCATAATTTGTATGCTAAAGGAGGAGATAAAATGGAATCACATAGAATGCTCAATTGAACCCAGAGAAAGCTAAAAAAAATGGGGAAGAAAAAACAAAACACAAGTGTAATGAATAGAAAACAGTTACAAATGTAGTAGATATTAATTCAACTGTGTCAATAACCACTGTAAATGTGAATGTTCTAAATGCACCGATTCAAAGACAAACTGTCAGAGTGGATAAAAAACACAAGGCCCAAATATATGTTGTCTACAAGAAACACATCTTATATATAAAGAAAAGTCTCAAATCAATGACCTCAGATTCCATTTTAAGAAAGGAGGGAAGATTCAAGCCAGAGTAAATAAGAAAGGAAATAGTAAAGATCAGAGGAGAAATCCGTAAAACAGAAAACAGGAAAACAATAGAGAAAATCATTGAAACAAAAGCTATTTCCTTTAAGGAGATCAATGAACCTGATAAGCCTTTAGGTTAACTGTTCAGGGGAAAGAGAGAAGGCACAAATTACCAATATCACAGTGAGGCAGGTGACATCATGACAGAGCATGTAGATATTAAAATGATAATAAGGAAATATTGTGAACAACTCTATGCCAATAAATTCAACAACTTAGATGAAACGGACAAATTTCTTAAAATATACGAACTGCCAAAGTTCATTCAATCAGAAATAGATAACCTGAAGAGTATTATATCTACTAAGGAAATTGAATTTATAAATAAAAATATTCCCACGAAGAAAATTCTATATAGTTCCACTGGTGAAATGTACCAAATGATCAAGGAAGAAATAATACCAATTTAACATAAACTCTTTCAGATAACTTCATTTTAATTTTAATTTAATTTTTATACTCATTCCATGATGCCAGCATCACTCTGACACCAAAACAAGGAAAAGAAATTACAAGAAAGGAAAAGTATAGACCAACATCACTCATGAGCAAGATGGACAATTACTAAACGATATTTTAGCAAATCAAATCCAACAATATATTAAAAACTTCGTACATCATGACCAAATGTGGTTTATCCCAAGAATGTAAAGTTCACCTGACTTTCAAAAATCAGACAATGCAATTCACCATGTTAACAAACTAGAACCAGAAAAACCATATGATCATCTCAACAAAGCATTTACAAAATCCAACACCATTTCATGAAAAAAGCTCTCACCAAACTGGGAAGAGAAGGGAACTTACTCAACCAGATAATGGGCACTTATGAATATCCAACAACTAACTTCATACTTAATGGTGAAAGACTGAAGGATTCCCCCCTGAGATCAGGCACAGGACATGGATGTCCACACTCACCACTTCTGTGAAGGTTCTACCAGGGCTAAAAGGCAAGAAAAAGAAATAAAAGCACTCAGATTGGAAAGGAAGAAGTAAAATGATCTCTCTTTGAAGATTCCATGGTCTTATACATAGAAAATCTTAAGGAATCCACAAAAAAAGCAACTAGACTAATAAGTCAGTTTAGCCAGGTTGCAGGATACAATACAAAATCAAAATACAAAACTCAGTTGTATTTGTATATACTTGTAATAAGCAGTGAGAAATTGAAAAACTTACAACTGCATCAGAAAATATGAAATACTTAAGGATAATACTTTCAAGATATATACCTTGAAACTGCTGTTGAGAGAAATTAAAGGAGACTTAAATAAATGAAGAGATATTCCATGCTCATTGGTCAGAAGATGCAATATAGTTAAACACCTCAGTTTTCCCCTAATTGGCCTATAGAATCAACACAATCTCATTCAAAATTCCAGAAGAGATTTTTGTAGAAATTGACAAGAAAATTCTAAATTTCATTTGGGATTACAAAGGACCTAGAACAGCCAATATAACCTTAAAAAAAAAAAAAAAAGAGGAACAACTTGGAAGACTTAACACTATCTTATTTCAAGTCTCACTATAAAGCAGCAGTCATTAAGACACTGTGATATTGGCATAAAGATAGACAAATGGACCATTAGAACAGAATAGATAATGCAGAAATAAACCCACCCATATAAGGACAAGTAATTTTTGCATAGACACAAAGGCAATTCAGTCTAGAAAGGATAGTCTTTTCAAGAAGTGGTACAAGCACATGGAATATTCCCATCCCCCCAATATGAGCATTGATCAATACCTCTTACTGTACATAGGCAAAAATTGACTCAAAATGGGTAATAGACCTAAATGTAAGGTAAAAATTGTCGCAGAAAGCATATGGAAACCTGTTCTGACCTTGTGTTAGGCCAAGTTTTCTTAGATACAACACACATCTGATCTAGGGCTGTTATCCAGAATACATACAGTAGAGAGAACTTTCAAAACTCAATATTAAGAATGCAAACAACCAAGTTGAAAGTGGACAAAAGATTACAACAGATACTTCACCAAAGAAGATATGTGGATGAGAAATAAGCATGTGAACACGTGTTCAACACCCCTGGTCATTTGGGAAATGAAACTAAAAACCACAATTTGATACCACTTCACACCTATTAGAACGGCTAAAATTAAAAAAGACTTTCCATAACAAGTGTGGGCTAGGATTTGAAGGAACTGGAACTGTCATATACCACTGATGGGAATGTAAAATGTACAGCCACTTTGGAAAACTGTTTTTGCAGTTTATTAAAAAGTTAAATACACACCTACCATATGACACAGCCTTTCCGTTCCTAGGTATTTACCCAAGTCAAATGAAAGCATAATCCACACAAAACTTGTACAGGGATGTTCACAGAAGCTTTATTTTTAATGACCAAAAATTAGAAACATCCCAAATGTCCATGAGCAGGTGAAGGGATAAATAAACTGTTGTATATCTACACAACGAAATACTAGTCTGCAATAAATAATAATGAATTATTGATGCATGCTACAGCATGGATGAATCTCAAAATAATCATTCTGATTGAAAGAAGCTAGACCAAAAAAAGTTGATATCATGATGTGTGTGTGTGCATGTGTGTGACAATCATCAGCTGTGCACAATTCTAGAAAATGCAAAGCAATCTGATAGTGACAGAAGGTAGATCAATGTTTGTTCCCAGTGATGGGGAGGAAAGTGGCAGGGAGAATTGAGGGGAAGGGTTGCAAGGGACATGAGGAAATGTTTCTTATCTTAATTGTGGAGATAATTTCATGGGTCATACATCAAAACATATCAAATTGTCTACTCTAAATATGTGCATTTTGTTGTATGTCAGTTATACCTCAATAAAGTTTTTAAAAAATCAAATAAACAAAAAAGTCTCATTCACCTGTGGGACAATATCAAGTCACCAAACCTACATGTAATCAGTGTCCCTGAAGGAAAAAAAGGAAGGGAGAGTCAGAAAAATATTTGAGGATACAATGGTAGAAAATGTTCCAAATATGAGGCAAAACCATGAACTCACAGCTCCGAGAACGTATATGAATGTCAAGCAGGAAAGGGAATGAAATGCTCACCAAAGACCACCATAAACTAATTGCTTTAAAAACAAAAATAAAGAGAAATTCTTAAAAGCAGACTGAGGAAAAAAAGACACATTACAGAAAAGGGAGCAAAGGTAAGAATGACATCTGTCTTTTGTATGCAAAAGCAAAAAATAAAACATCTGAAACATTCAGGGCATTGTTGCATAAATTCCAGTTTGTCCCTAATGCAGATTTTAATAAAACAGAATTAATTTGATCTGCATGTGTTAACCTGTTCTGTGAATGTAGAAAGTTGTAGAAAAATGTAAAGTGTATGATGCCATTTTTGATAAAAAAAAAAAAAAAAAAACTAGTCAGGAAAATGTCAATCTGTTTTTATAGATTTGCCTGAACTTGAGAAAAGTGTAAAAAAAGAAAAAACAGGTAATATTGTTCTCTGTAACCTTCAGAGTCTGGGATTGGTGGGGGTTGTGTGATAATAAGGAGATTGATTGTCAACCATTATTCGTACATCTGTGCACTGTTCCACCTGTTTTAACAGCATGGGCTAATTTGGTAATATTTATAGATTCTGATAAACCAAAAGGGAGAAGCTTAGTGTAGAATAAGATAGTGGTCACCCGGACCAACTCTGGAACAAGATTGCCTTTCTTTGAATCAAATTCCAGGCTCTGCCACTTACAATGTGTGAGACCTTGGCAGGTTATTCAAATACTTGATACCAAAGTTTTCCTAGGTGTAAAATGGAGATTAAAATAGCACCCATTTCATAAGTTGTTATAGGATTAAATGGCTTAATGATCAATTGCCTGGCAATCATTTAAGTGTGTGTGTGTGTGAGAGAGAGAGAGAAAGAGAGACAGAGAGAGAGACAGAGAGAGAGAGAGAGAGAGAGAGGGAGAGAAAGTGAGTTTGATGCATGAATCAAATATAAATAAAACTCAAATGCAACAGACATTTCAAAGTTAAGGGAACAAAGAAAAAGAGAGGAATTGAACTTTTGATATCAGGATTAATCTCCTTCTAGAGGCCCAGCCTACACTCAGTGAAGAAATGTGGCCCTGTGGTCAACATTATTAGAGATTCATTAAAAGGTAAAAGGCTTGTATTGCTTTTCAAAGCAGAAATGATTTGATGAGGTTTCTAGACGTGGATGGAAGTGATTATGAATCTGGTTAGAAGAGGATGTAGAAAGGAAGAAGAGAAGTTGAGGGAAGAGAAGGATGGGCATGGTAATATCCTCATTTTATAAGAAATCAAGGTAATCTGACTAAGGTATATGCAAGAGACTGAGGGTTAAGTATATTATTTAAAGTTACTAGAGTCACCAATAGAGGAACTGAAAATCAAAAGAAGGTATGAAAACCGAGAGAAAGAAAGTGAGGGCAGATTGAAGTGAAGACACTGTGAATGAGTTAAATTCTCCTCTCTAAGCAGAATGCGGTCACTTGATGATGCCTGAAGTTGATGAAATACTGAAATAGCAGATTAAGCACTTCATTTAGATGCAGGAAGGTAACTGCCAGAATAAGGCAAACAGGAATTATTAAAATGGTGTACCCTGGGGAGCACAACTGGGGAGTGGGAAGTGATGGGGTCTTGGACCTTTGCTTTTTATCATAAGCTCCTTTGTACTTTCT
Source organism: Diceros bicornis minor (assembly GCF_020826845.1). Classification (NCBI taxonomy): domain Eukaryota; kingdom Metazoa; phylum Chordata; class Mammalia; order Perissodactyla; family Rhinocerotidae; genus Diceros; species Diceros bicornis. Next base: position 66,095,768 of record NC_080781.1, read on the forward strand.
GGTCATCACTATTTTACTTACCATGTGCATGACTTCCCTTCAGTAAGAACAATTTTTTTTTTTTTTTGAGAATGGTTTTTAAAAGATGGTGTGTATGGGAGGAGGTCCCAAGGTTCATCACCATGACTTTAGCATAACTTTACCATACGGAAGGAGATTTTATTTTACATCTACTATACAGAGTGAAAACTTAAATTTCTCAGCAACTCATAGTACAGAAGATCAGCCACTCACACATCAATAACCCATGGATGGGTCACAGCACAATCATGAATGTTGATAGTAGTGTTCCGGAGACATCAAAATGCACTCAGTATCCTACAGCAAAGAAGTTGAAGGAGTGTATTACCTTACAGTAATTTATCTCCAAAATGGCCCCAAAAAGGGTGCTCGAAGTGATGAATAGCAGTTGCGGGAAAATTCGCTCCCGACTCCAGACCTAATTTCGTTGAGATACTCTTATCAAATCTTCTCGAGTACAGAAAATGGCATGCTTTCATGTGTCGACTTGCAAGATCTTCGGACCTCAGGGGAAATAAATAAATGGATTGTGAAAAGGTCCTAGGGGTGGGAGAACTAAGAAAAGCCTGTATGAGAGCGTAAGCTAAGTGAATTCAGGACGGAGAATCAGGCAGTTGCCTAGAGTAAGATCCAGCCATTACCTGGGACGTAACCCAGAGGATCAGACTCCCCCTGAACCGATACTTTGCTCCTGGTTGGAGAGAAAATGCCGGGCTTCCTTGGGCACCAGAAAGGAAAGACACTGGGCCTTCAAAAACCAGCTGAACAAGGATATACTCAGGACAGAGGGAAATGATATTAATAAAGAGTCTCTTGTGTTGGGCATTGAACGAATGCCAGGCACGGTGAAAAACATTTACCATACATTATCACTTCTTTTCATCCTTACAAATATCCCTTTGTACAGGTAAGGATTCCAAAGCTAAAGAAACAAAACAGGTAAAGCAATTTGACCAAGGTAAGCACAGCTAGTAAGTCATGGCCTGGGACATATCCGTAGGTATATTTTTATAAGATCACATCTGTAAGTTGCCTAAGATTATGACAAGGAAGGGTGTTAGTTAAAATTTTAAGCACACATTGGAAGGAGAATTGGTTCCCAGAGAGAAAAATATCTGAAATGCTGTGTAAAAACCATCAGTCAAGACAGCCCTTTGTTCTTGGTTCCTAAGCCAGGGTTGGGGCAAAACTGCTTGTTATAAAGGAAATTCCTAAGCACCTTAATTAGGGTTTCTGAAATTCAAACTCAAGGCACATACTGAGGCTCAGACAGGTTAAATATTTTGCTCTGGAATTCTGCCTACAAGTCCATTTGACTCCAAGGCTCATCTTCTTTGAGGAATTTAGGCCCAGGAATTTGGGAATATACAAGAACGGCTAGGAGTATAGGCTTCTTCGTTTCTCACGACCATCCTGAGCCCAAATATCATCAATTATGTTCCCTTTTGTAGACCTCGTCTGCTTCTGAGAGACAGAGAGCAAAGGGCCAAAGAAATTCTCAACCTCAAGGAAGAGGTAAGAGGAAAAAGACAGAGAGAGAAAGAGAAATTAGAGAGAGAAATCGAGAACTTGCTTGTCTCCTGCCTTTAATCACACCCAAAAGTGATCTAGCTATGTGCCTTCCTGGGGGTGGGGGAGGGGGGCGAAAAGAGGGTAATGGGATTGGGGAGGGCTCCAAAGGGGATGGTAGCTGTATTTTGTGTTGTTTTATTGCCCTTAAAATCTAAACATCTGAAACAAAAATAGGATAAATGTTATTTTTTGTTGTTGTTCTGAGTGATGTGTACTTGGGTGCGTGTTTGGTGACGTGCTGTAATTTTCTGTATGTTTAAAAACCTGTCCATGATTTTAAAAGGGTGGAGAAAGATGGTTTCAGGTAGGGGGAGGCCCTCAGGAAGGATAGAGCTTGGATCCTGGAGTAGTCAGAGTATTCTAAGAAGGCCCACAATGACCAGGATATAAAAAGGTGAGAATGAGGAGGTTGGCAAGGGCCAGGTCATGCAGCTCATTATATTTAAGCCATGTTGAGGAGTTTGCACTTTCGTGAAAGTGAAATGCGGAGCCCTTCTGGGGTTTTGAGTAGGGGAGGCAAAAGGTGCCATTCATTTTTCAGAAAGATCAGTCTGCCTACTGGATGGAGAAGGGAGTTTGGTGGAAGCGGGCAGCCAGTTAGGAGGCTATGGCAGGAACCCGTGAGAAACATAACGGTGGACTCCAGTAGAGTTAGAGAGGTTCAAGTGGTGTTTGGAAGGTAGAGGTGAGAGGAATTGCTGAAGGATGAGATAGTGGCCAGAGGAAGATGTGGAAGTGGAAGAGGAAGGAAATAAGGGTGCCCCTCAATTGTTATTTCACTTGAATACCCAGATGGATGATGGTGCTATTCATCTATTCATTGAGAAGGGGAAGACTTCCGTGGGAGGAGCAAAGTTAGGAAGAGTAGGGGGCAGGAGGTGAAAGAAGCTCAGGAGTTCCATTTTTGCCAGTTAAGGATGAAATGCCTGTGAGACATCCAGGTGGAGATGTCAAATAGGCAGACAAATAAGTATGAGATCACAACCTCATATCTCCCCCCCACACAAAAATGAGACCATATACTGTTTCCTTCTCTGCAATCTGCTTTTCTCACTTAATAATAGCATATTTTGGAGGTCCCTCTAAATCACCCCATATACATGTAACTCATGCTTGTTAATGGTTGCATAATAATCCAAGGAATGGCTGCACCACTTTCGCTTCAGTCATTCCCCAACTGATGAGGGCTTGCTTTGTGTCCTAGTTTGCTCAATATGAATCCTTCTGTGATAAAAATGATCGTGCGTATGTCCTGACGTCCTGTGGCTCTTATTTCTATAGGCCCGATTCCCCTTCCTTCCCTGCCCCACATATCTGTCTCCCCTAACACTCTTCACTCCATAAGGATCCAAAGGACCATTTGCTAAATGTGTTGTATTCATTCAAGACAATTTCATAATCACTGTTATTTGTTAAATAACAGGTGCACATCCAAACACTTTCCAATTCTTCCTAAATAAAAGCGAAGGCTGCCTTTTTGCTGGCCTGTATCTCATTATTTTCATTTGGGGAAATTTGGGGGGCAGTGTGAATTGACAAAAACAACTTCCCTACAGTTCCTAAATACAGTTATGCTTTCATTCTCTAGTCTGAGCATCCTTCCTACAGCTATGTCAACGAGAAATTCATGGGAAGGGACTTCTTTATGTAGATCTCTGTTTTCAGTGTTTTGATTCGTTTTTACATAAAGAGTTGATCCGTTCCTCTCCCCACTGGTACCTCACTCCCCCCCTGCATCATCCCCACCCTTCTTCCATTCTTTTCTACTCTTTCCCTCTGCTCTCTGAACTGCATCTCCATTCCTTTCTATTTTTCCCTCCTGATAGGAAGAAGGAGGTGGGCCATATGAAATGGAAGAGCAATGCCAGCTCTACTCTTTGAATGTCTCCGTATCTGAACCCATCTCTTTTCAAAGCTCCACTGAGAAATGAACAGAAAGAGAAGTCTAAACCCTAGCACACAAAGTCTTTGTCGTCCCCTTTTAAATGAAGTCCAAAGCCCATGCAGCCAGGAACACTGAAAGCAGGACCTGAGTGAGGACATTGAGGCTGGACCACGCAAGGCCTTGGAGAGGAGTCAGGTTTGGGGCTGGCCCGCTCACTGCTCAGTCCTTCTCAGTCTCTTCTGCTGGCTTGTCATCCTCACTCCAACTTCTAAGTGTTGGTATGTCTCAGGAAATAGCCCTGCACCATCTTCTCCCGACTATACTCTCTCGAGGTAATCCCGCCCAGTCTCATGGCTTTAAATACTATCCATGTCCTGTTGTCTCAATAATTCTGTTTCTCCAGCCTACACGGATGACAAATAGATTTCAGGCACTTAACATGTGAAAATAGGAGCTCTTGACACGCACCCCCAGGTGTCTTTCTCTCTTCTCCAAATCTACCACACTCACTCCCCGTATTGCCTATGACCATACATAACACCTCCATGATCAAGACTTGCAAGAAAATACTCTCATAGTAATCATTCATTTCTTAAGTTTGTTCACCAACTGCCTTCAATCTGTCAGCAAGTGATGTCTCTTCTCTTTCCAAAATATCATGTGACCCCATGCACTATTCTCCAAATTCACGCTGCCAGTCTGGGCAAAGCCACTGCCATCTCTCAACTGGACTACTGCAAGAGGGTCTGAATTGGTCTCCCAACTTTTCTTTGTGCCCTGCCCACTTGTAGTATTTTCTGCAGAGAGCAGCCAGACAGAAATTATTGGATATAATTAGATCATGGCACTCCCTTGATTCAGTCCTCTCTCTGACTCCCAAGAGCACTTTGAGTAAAAACCAAACTCTTCATCATGGCTCCTTCTCATCGCAGCACCTTCCTCTGTTCCCTCCATCTCCTCTCTCAGTGGGCTCCAGCCCTCCGGTGCCCTTCTTTTCTGCCACAAGGCCAAGGGAATTGCAATTCTCCCTGCTGGGCAGGTTTTCCCCCTGGCTCGTAGCAAGACTGGCCACTTTGCGTGGTCCTCAGAAAGGCCGTCCTTGGATTCTAGGTAATATGTACCAACTCATCTTGTTTATTTCCCTGAGGGCATTTGTAGCAACCTTTAAGGGTGTTGATATTTTCTGACGTGTTTATTGTCTGTCTTCCCCACTAGAAAATAAGCTCCCAGAGTGCAGGATCCCCCTGCCTAGAAGAATGCCTGGTACATGGTAAGCTCTCCATAAATGTTTGCGGAATCACTGAGTGAATGAAATGAGTAACAATTCCTCCCACAAGAAAGAGACCTCTCCTCCCCTCCACTGACACTCCACAAGGCTCTTCATTTTTGCCTCTGTCACAGCGCCTAGTAGTCAGAACACTTTTGATTGCAGATGGCAGAAACTGGCCAGGAACTGGCTAAAGAAAGGAGGGGGGACCCTATGGAGGCCTCTATGAGAAAGAACTTGAGGTGCATTCCCCAACTGCTCTCCTTGTCACTTTAGTAGCCCTGTTCGTGTTGCTGGAGGTTCAGAGGCCTTGGGATTGTCTCAGGTTTGACAGGCTTGGGGATTTGCTGGCCACAGCATGACTTCCTTGAACCTCTTTCTCCTGCTGCTTCACTGATGTCTGTTGGCTCTATGGGCTGGAAGTCAATGCCAGAGAAAGAGATCTTAAGTCTTGGTCCTTTAATTAGGCCCCCTTGTCATTTCTGTCTCCTAACAATGGACTGAGAAGTTCTTCTCATCATCCCCACATCCCCTATCCCCCAGAAATCATGGCCTCCTCCTTGGCCTGTCTCCTCGGGTCCCTCTTGGATGGCCACCCGGAATGATGAGGCACAGCTCATCTGCCTCCGGCCTGCAAGCAACCTAGACCCCCAGGAGATGGCTCTAACAGCGGTGACAGTGACCACCTTGGTCAGGCACCAGCTGTATAGCAGGCTTTTCCTGTGTCTGTTCTTTTCCTTTGCTGACACTAGCCCTGTCTAGGGGCAGAGGGCTGGACTTGGCAAGCTGGTGAGGTACATGTCTGCGTGTCTGCTTCTCAGCGGTCTTGGGATGCTTTCCAGTCAGCGAATGGAAGGTTCTCACTGCATGGCACCCCATGGCGACTCGGTGAGTTCCGCAGGTTCAGGGTTGTTCCATCACGTGCAAACTGTCCAGGTCCAGCCAACACTGCCACCACAGAAGACAGCTTTATTTACCTAAAGGTGGTGGATGGGCAGGAGTGAGGAGGAGAAGAGAATATGTACTGGGCAGATGAAATTCCATGGCCACCATAGTCCAATCACACAGCACCTAAAGCTCTCTGCTGGCATATCTGTTATTTGTATGGGCAGCTTGAGCTTGAGTGGAGTGAGACGTCCTGAGGGAAGGCACTATGGTTTGACCATTTTTTATATCTGACCCCACAGCCCACAGTTCAATGCCCGGTTCACGGTAAGGGTGAAACCCCTATGGATGGAAGGAAAGGAGGGATGGAGGGAAGGGTTGTTCTAACTCTTTTGGAACTGGTCACATCTGACTGTCTTCTTTTTGCTCTACCAGCTCTGTCTCAGTTGTGTGCATGGGGGGGGACGCAGGTGCATTTATATGCATATTGATGTTTTTTTCCCCAGTTTTATTAAGATATAATTGACATACAACCTTGTATAAGTTTAAGGTGTACAACATAATGATTTGATATATGTATATAGTGTGAAATGACTACCACAATAAGTTTAGTTAACATCCATCACCTCTCACAGTTACATGTTTTTTTCCCCTTGTGATGAGAACTTTTAAGATCTCTCTCAGCTACTTTCTGTATTGATATTTAATTTGTACTCTTTCTAAAGATCTGATCCATACCGATTCCCTCCTTGAAAGTGCTGAGTGGTGCCAGTGAGCTTGGGTATAGAGTCCAAGCACCTTAGCTTGCTTTTCAGGGCCCCACACCTTCCAGCCCCATCTCCTGTCATATGCTCTTGGAGACCATGAACTCTGTCCATGCCAGATTATTAGGCATGACCAGAAGTGACCGTGCGTCAAGGCCTTGGACACAGACTGATCCGTCTGTCTGGATTGCCTTTTCCCCTGCTTCAACAAGGTGGACTGCTAACTCATCTTTCAGAGCTCACCTTGGGGGTTTCATCTTCTGTGCAGCCTCACTTGATTCCTACCAGGAAGAGTTAGTGGCTGCGTCCTCCTTTCTGGGGGAGGTGGGACTCTAGCCTCTGTTACACTCTACTCTAATGGTTGCTCACTTGTCTATCCCCTCAGCATTTGGCCCTGTGTGGCCTCTCTGCTCCCACCACACACACTGCTCACCTTTTCTCACCTCGCCCCACACCTCCAATACATCAACACTCACTGCTCACTTATCACATTGTCTGTCCCTTAGCCCCCAGTGCCAAGTACTTAATAAGGCTTCCATAAATATTAGCTGGTGAATTGGGACTAGGCACCTCATTCTACAGAGATTTCAGGTTTTTGTTCTGTTTTGAACGTGGATGTGCATTTCTTGGTTCATGTTGGGAACCTCAGCACCTTGAGGGCAGAGCCAAGAACAAACAAGTGGCTGGCTCTGGACCAAGCCCTGTCCCCAGCCCTTGGCTGGCCTTTCCTCATGGTATCATTGAGGACAGCAGTAAGGACAGGGCGCTCTTGATTCTGCCACTTCCAAGCTGCATATATTGAGGCTGGATGGGAGGGAGGAGTTGGGGTGCTGAAGAACTCCAGGTCCCTCGTTCTCCCATAGTCTGGAGTAGGGGCAGGGTTTCCAGCCCAGACTCTCTGTTCCCAAGGATAAACTCAAAACCAGTCTATGTCCTCCCGCCTCCCAGACCCCGCTGTCCCTAGGGACCGGCACCAGCTCCATAAATATTTGTGGCATGGCGTGATGAATGAACGAATACGTGTTCTTTATTCCCTCTTTTGCAAGTGTTGCAGAGGAGGGAAAGAGCTGGAAAAATGGGAGAGATCTCTGAGAAAACGGGTCAGCAGGCTGCAGAGGGAGCTTGCCCCGCTCGCTTGTCCCAGCTCCCGCTCAGGAGTTGCTTCCTTGGTGGCGGTGATGTTGGAGAGTGTGTGCGCGCGTTGAGGTAGGGAGAATCCCTGAATGTGAGAAAACAAATCCCTCGGCTTTGTTTAGGCCAGGCAAGTGTATTCTCAATGCCACTCACCGTCTCTTGCAAGGTACCTGATTTCATCATTTTAATGTTCTATGGGGAGAGGAGGAGTAAAACAAAACTCCCTAAATCTAACCCAGATTCCCTCAGTCCACAGTGGAGCCCTTTCCTTGGCTGCTTCTTCACAAATATCTAGGCGACCCGAGAGGCTGAGGACTCACACTCCCCCCTCTCCTCTTTAGTCTCCCGCTCCCGTCTCCTCCCACCGCCCGCGGGCCCGCAGCCCCACAGCCCCGCAGCAGCCGCAGGGGGAACCAAAGAGACAGAAGCCTTCCCAGCTGCCCGGACCACAGACGCCAACACCCCCCGCCCCCCACCACACGCCGCCTGCCTGCCCGCCCGCCCGCGCCCCGCACGCTAGCCCACGACCGAGCGGCGGCGGCGGCGGCGGCGGCGGCGGCAGGCGGCGGCGACTCGCATCAGCGCGCTCCTGGCAGCGCTCGCCATCCCAGGTGACTTGGACTCGCCAGATCGGCTGACTCCGGGTCTCCGGCCCCAGCTCCGGCTCGCGCCCCCGGCCCCGGGTCCGGTGCCCACCCGCCTTCCTGCCCTCTCCCGCCTTTCTGCCCCTTCTCCCCCACCCCCGCCCCCAGCTCGCGGGAAGGGAGGTTGCGGCAGCGGCCCGGCGGCACCGGCGACTGTAGCGACAGTGGCGACGGCGGCGACAGTGGCGGCGGTGGCGGCGGCGGCGGCGGCGGCGGCGGCGGCAGAGGCTGCGGCGGCGACCGTGGCAGAGGCGGTGGCGGAGGCCTCCGTGGCGGAGGCGGAAGCAGAGGTGGAGGCTGAGGCCTCAGGAGAGGAGGCAGTGGCGGAGGCCACCCTGGGGGAGGCAGCGACCGCCCTGGCGGGAGAGAAGGCGGAGGCCGCCCTGGCGGCAGCGGCCGCGTCGGTGGCGGAGGCCAGCGCGGCCGAAGCCGCCGCAGAGGCTGCAGCGCGCCCCTTGGGAGACGCGGACGCGGAGGTGGCGGCGGCGGTAGCAGCAGCGGCAGCGGCGGCGGCGGCGGCTGCCGCCGCGGATGCAGATGCGGAGACAGGGGGGGGTTCCGGGGCGAACCCAGACTTTCCTATGGCCTCGCTGTACGTGGGTGACCTGCACCCTGAGGTGACAGAGGCAATGCTGTACGAGAAGTTCAGCCCGGCCGGGCCCATCCTCTCCATTCGCATTTGCAGGGACAAGATTACCCGCCGTTCCTTGGGCTACGCGTATGTCAACTACCAGCAACCAGTGGACGCCAAGCGGGCCCTGGACACCCTGAACTTTGATGTCATCAAGGGCAGGCCAGTGCGCATCATGTGGTCCCAGCGGGACCCCTCGCTCCGGAAGAGCGGGGTGGGCAACGTCTTCATCAAGAACCTGGGCAAGACCATCGACAACAAGGCGCTGTACAACATCTTCTCGGCGTTTGGCAACATCCTCTCCTGCAAAGTGGCCTGCGACGAAAAGGGGCCCAAGGGCTACGGGTTCGTGCACTTCCAGAAGCAGGAGTCCGCGGAGCGGGCCATCGATGCGATGAATGGCATGTTCCTGAACTACCGCAAAATTTTCGTTGGGAGATTCAAGTCGCATAAAGAACGAGAGGCCGAAAGGGGAGCGTGGGCCAGGCAGTCCACCAGTGCTGACGTCAAGGATTTCGAGGAAGACACTGATGAGGAGGCCACCTTGCGATGAAGACATCCCAGGAGCGAGCCAGCCAGCAGAGCCAAACCTTGGCTCCCACCCGGTTTACAACCTCCCCTTTGCCCCCCAACCCACCAGCAGTGTATTGTATTGGGAGTGCAGGTCTCTCTCTCTCTCTCTGTCTCCTTCCTCGTCCCTCCCCCTTGCTCCTTCTTCCTCCTCTTCTCCTCTCCTCTCCTCTCCTCTCTTTCCTTCCTTCCCTCTCCCCCACACCCCCCAAGGGTGTTGTGAATAATCTTGCTAATCTGTGCCACTTGATAGGTTGAAGGCTGCCTCTTCTCCTTGTGGTTTGGTTTAAAAAGCACTTTCTCGCTTTGTTTACTGCACAGGTGATACAGTTTCATGGTAGAAACATCAGAAAGGAGAAGGAAATCGGATGAGGGAAAACCAAGAAAGAGAGTAATTGCTCCCCATGATCCTACTACCCAGAGACAACCATTTTTACCTTTTTGGTGTGCTGTTTTTCCAGGCTCTCTCTCTCTTTCTCTCTCTTTCTCTCTCATTCTCTCTCTCTCCCTCTCTCCCTCTCTCCCTCTCTCCCTCTCTCCTCTCTCTCTCTCTCTCTCTCTCTCTCTCTCTCTCTCTCTCCTCCTCCTCCTCCTCCTCCTCCTCCTCCTCCCTCCCTCCCCACCCACCTTCCCTTTTAACACACTTATAGAATGGTTCATGTATGTGGTGTTTCTTAACCTGCTTTTTCAGAAACTAAAACCAAACAAAAATCAACCCATCAAACTTCTTTCCATGTTATTCAACAGGCTTCCGAAACGTCATCTTCAGTGCCTGCGGAGTGTAACTATGGACCTTAACATTTCTGTAATTATCCCTGCGTTGTTGTTGGCACATTCAGGTGGTGCCTAGTTCTTTCCCTGTGTGTAAACCCAACACTGTGTACTCTGATGAGTGAATCCTTCCATGTCAAGCCAAATCTTCGCTAGCATACCAGATGGTCTTCTTAATTGTGGGCTTGCAGGATCCACATATGGACATTTTAAAGACTTTTCCTGTGTGTTGCCAAATGGCCCCTTCCTAAACATTGTACCCATTTGCATTCATGCCAGCCAGCGCAGCTAGTAAAAAGAGTAAGCCCATTTCCCCTGCATAGTCTCCTGGTCACTGTAGTTGGTGTGGGGTGTGTGTGTGTGTGAGAGTGTGAGTGTGATGTGTGTTTGTGTGTGTCTTGGCCACCTTGATGGGCTGCAAGTGGTATTTCGCTGTCCTTGGTGTTATTTTGCTGGATTTTAATATCGTTTATCGCCTGTCTCCCCTGTGCCCACTTCCTGCCCTTTTCCTCATTGTCAGAAAAATAATTCAGCTTCATTGCAGGAAAAAATCACAAAGGAGACAAGTTAACAGAAGAAAATTAATGTCACCAGTAATCAGTCCTAATGACCACTGATATCTCCCTACCTGTCTAATATTTTCCAAGAACTACCTGAACCATTTTTGGCTGTACCTCTCTAGTATTTTTCTTATGCTTATGTCATATATGTATATAATTATGTACATACTGTTTTTATATCTGCTTTTTCACACATAAATGTGTGTGTGTATATATATATTTATATACACACATGCTCTTGATCTTCATTTCATGTCATTAAAGATACTTTTAAAATATTTTCTCTGGCTGTTAATATTCCATTGAACTGGTGATTCAATAGTCAGATAAATAGATATATGTACATATGTATCCATGTCTATATGTCTGTGTTTGTATATTTTAGCTCTTTCCTCATTGTTGAACATCTAGGTTGTTGCTATTTTTCTTTATCCAAACAAAGCTGCCAAGTGCATCATAGTGCAGAAATCTTGCTGGCCTTCAAGATCATTTCCTGAGCAAACATTGCTTAAAGAAAAGTTGAAGGGTCAAAGGATACGGGCAGTTTGGCGGGCGACTGCATTATTAAATGACAATCTATAAAGACAGTATAAGTTTACCTTCATAAGTTGCACCAGTGTTGTAAGAGGACCCGGATACCTGTCTTATTTTCTGTGCTTGATATTGCAATCATTTCTGAATTTTCCCAATATTTTATCAGGGAAACAGAAGCTTTTTTGTTTTTATTTACTTTAAACATATTTTGTATAAATTGCACATGTATATAATAGAAAATATTTTTTATAAATTGTTACTGTAACAAAAGAAAGTCAAAATCCTAATACCACTGTTTGACAAAATACTTTTTAAATAAATAGATATCTACATAACTTTATATTTGTTTCATTGGAGGGTCTTTTCACTATAACAGTTCTCTGGGACCATATTTATAAAACATGAATATTCTCCTTTAATTCTGTTACATAATATTCTGTCACAGGGATGAGCTGTAATTTTTACACCAAGCTGTCTTGGGGTATGTTTAAAATGATTCTGATTTTTTACTTGTAAGATTAATTTCATGATGAACACCTTTGTACCTGAATGTCTTGGAATATTTTATTGCTTTCTATTCCTTACTATTGGAGTTGTGGAGTAATAGATATGCACATATCAAATATTTTTTTGTTCTGTTGCCAAATGTTTCTCCCTTAAAGTTTATATCAAATTGTAGTGTAGAAGAATGGACATATCCCTGCCCAGTTTCTTAAATTGGTCAAAATATTTTTTTGTTTAGTGAAATTGAAATTGTACATTTTTCTTTTATTACTTTATTTTACAAGTGCATTTTTAAAAAATGAGATCGAACACATTAAAATATAGATAAGAACCACTTCAGACACATTGTTTTCTATACCTTTACAAGCTGTCACTATCCATCCATAAGCATTTTAAAACAATTATAGAATCATACTGAATATATTTTATGCCATAATTTGCTTTTCAATGTATTGTGAACATACCTAAAATATCTGTGGCTATTCAGTTTTCTTCTACAACTCACCATCATTGTATAGGACTGGAATCTTTTCAAGGGTGTCCTCATTTTGGATATTAAAGTAGTTCCTACGTTTTCCCCTTAAACCCAACTCTAGGGTGAATAATTTTGCAGTTGAATTTTTTTCCCAAGGGAAAAGCATTTAATATTCCTTTGCTTAGCATGAGCTGTGAGTTAAGACTTAAAAATCAAGACAAGGGTCAGAAATGTTGATTTTAAAAGAAAAAGGAGCATCTTTAAGGAACCATTTAGAATTAAGACATTTTTACAAATTCAATAAAGGTAAGAAAACAAAGTCTCTGCCTTGGTAGAAGAAACAAGTTTATTTATGTTGTTTAAGACTGTTGTACATACTCTTCTTTTAGGTCAAGATAGCTTTGATAATTTGGCAAAGACTAAAGGACAACAAAACCCTTGTTTTCAGGATTTATGCTTGTAGGGTATGGATTGCTGTAATTTATTCATAGAAATTGTATTTTTAAATTTGTTTTTATATTTGTGTATCCCATTATATAAGGGGTTCATAAATAACACCCTATGCACCAGGGTGGATAGATATTGGTAGTCCATGTTCAGCACAAAGAGGGATCTGGCCTCAGCTTTGATCTAATCAGGATAAAATCCATCTCATCGCTACTAGAAAAATAAGCTGAATGTAATGGGATGTGGGAGAGAGGAGAAACAGAGAGATAGAGAGACCTATCAGGGCTAAATAAATAGAAGGAGAAACCATTACCAGAGTAGTAATGTAATACCTTGAAAAAGTCATTTAACAGCTATCACTGTAGGAATCCAACTAACTATAAATACGGTGAAGATTCTCTTGAGAATATGTAATAGGAGCAATTTCAGATTAAGAGGAAAAAAATGTTATATTATTAACAGAAATATTACCCCTGTAATTAAGGACAGAGTGTATAAAACATGATATAAACAGAATTAAAATAACATTTTTTGAGCACTGACATGTAAAAAAGTTATATAATTTTTTTAATCCTTGCAGAAGTAGGTATTATTTTCTCTCAATCCTCACATCTAGTTAAGTACAAAATCTTATTGATTTTGTCCCCATAATATTGCTAGAATATGCCCCCTTCTCTCTATTCCCACTGCGTGTTTCTAGTTCAGGCCTCCATCATATCTAACTCAGAATATTATATTATCTTCTACCTGGACTCTGTCTCCAGTCTTGATCATTCCTAATTCATCCTCTAGATTGCAGCTGGAAAAGCCATCTAAAACTTTGTATCTTTTCATGAAATAATCATGCTTAAAATTTGTCAATGGTATTCTTTTACCTTCAGTATGAAGTAGACAATCTGGTATGGAATCCAGAAACTTTCATTATTGAGTACTTGATTACCTTTGCAGCCTTGTTTCCAACCCCCTAGTCCATCCCAGACCCACTGTTCCACATGCCATCTATGCCAAGTCACCTGCAGTTCTCTCGAAGCCCTAAGCTCTTTCTCCTCTGAACCCTTGCCTAATTTTAACCTCTACATTTTGCCTGGTTAATTCCTGCTTATCATTTTGAACAAAACGGGTTTCTCCTCCTCTAGGAAGCCTTATATAAGTGGTTTGTAGTTTGGATTTGTTGTTTCCTCTAGAGAGTCTTGTAATTCTATCCTGTTCAATTTCTTATAACACTTATTATAATACATGTCATTGAGGCCATGGACATAACTGAGTGATTAGGAATGAGGGGGGTGCTGAGCCCCCAAGATGTATTAAAAGTATACCCAAAGAGAATTTTCCAGATGAAGGCAATCTGCCTTAATTAACTCTCTATAACAACTTTTGTTTTTTTTAATTTTTGGGTATAATGCAAAGTGAAATAAGTCAGAGAGAGAAGGTCAAATGCCGTATGATTTCCTTCATTAAGTAGTAGATAATAACAACAATAAACAAACACATACAGATAGAGATTGGATTGGTGGTTACCAGAGGGGAAGGGGGGAGGGAGGAGGGTGAAAGGGATAATTCGGTACATGTGTGTGGTGATGGGTTGTAATTAGTATTTTGGTGGTGAACATGATGTAATCTATGCAGAAATAGAAGTATAATGATCTATAACAACTTTTAAAAATATAATTTGAATACCATACGATTCATCCATTTAAAGTGTACAATTAAATGTTTTTTTATTATATTTACAGAGTTGTGCAATCATCCCCACAATCAATTTTAGAACATTTTCATCGCCCGGTAAAGAAACCCCATTCCCATTAGCAGTCACTCTTCATTTCTCCCCGACCCACTCAGCCCTACACAGCCACTAGTCTATTTTCAATCTCTATAGATTTTCCAGTGATGAACATTTATATGAAGGGACTCATAAAATAGGTAGTCTTTTGTTACTGGCTTTTTAAACCTCACATATTTTCAAGATCCATCTGTGTTGTAGCATTATCACTACTTCATTACTTTTTATTGTCAAATAATATCCCATTGTGTGGATATAGCACATTGTGTTTATCAATTGATGGACATTTGGTTTGTTTCCACTTTCTGGCTGTTATCAAAAATGCTGTTATAAACAAGTTTCTGTGTTTTCAATTCTCTTGGGTGTATACTGAGGAGTGAAATTCCTGGTCATATGGAAACTATGTTTAACCTTTTGTGGAATTGCAAGAGTGTTTCCTACAGTGGCTGTGCCATTATGTAGTCTGCCTGGTAGTGTATAAGGATTCCAAGTCCTTCGTGTCCTTGCCAAGACTTGTTATTACCTCTTTTTAATTATAGCCATCTTTGAAGGTGTAAAGTGGTATTTGATTGTGATGTTTATATTCACTTCCCTGATGACTAATGAAGTTGAACATCTTGTTATGTGCTTAATTGGCCATTTTTCTATCTTTAGAGAAATGTCTATTCACATCCTTTCTGAGTTTCTCCAAAATTGGATTATTTGTCTTATTATCTTGTTGATATCTTGTTGAGAGTGTTCTGTATACGTTCTAGATACAAGTCCCTCATCAAATATATGATTTACAAATATTTTCTCCAATTCTGTGGATTGTCGTTATACTTTCTTGGTGGTATCTTTTGAAGCACAATGTTTTCCCTATCAACAAAGTTCAACTTATTTATTTTTCTTTTGTCCCTTGTGCTTTCAGTGTTCAATCTAAGAAGACTTTAACTCAAGTTCACATTTGTTCCTGTAATTTCTTCTATGATTTTAATAGCTTTAGTTCTTACATTTAGGTTTGTGATCCATTTTGAGTTAATTTTTGCATATGGTGTGAGAAAAGGGTCCACCTTCATTACTTTGCACATAGACATACAGTTGTCCCTGTACCAACTGTTGAAAAACTACTATTTTCCCATTGAATTGGAACCCTTGCCAAAAATTGTTTGACCAAAAATGTAAGGGTGTATTTCTTGACTTTTAATTCTATTCTATTGATTAATATAGTAGTCCTTACGCCAGTACTACACTGTCTTGATTATTGTAGCTTTATGGTAAGTTTTGTAAACAGGAAGTGTGAGTCCTCCATCTTTGTTCTTCATTTCAACGTTGTTTAGGCTATTCTGGGTCCTTTGTACTTCTCTAAGAATTTTAGAATCAATTTGTCAATTTCTACAAAGAAGCCAGCTGGGGCTTTAATAGGGATTATGTAAAATATATAGATCAATTTGTGTATTATTGCTATCTTAATATTAAGTTTTTCAATTCATGGACATGTGATATCTTTCCATTTCTGTAGATTTTCTTTAATTTCTTTCAACAATGTTTTGTAATTTCCAGAGTAGCAGTTGGCACTTATTGTGTTAAATTTCTTTTTATGTGTTTAACTCTTTTAATGCTACTGTAATTAGAATTGTTTTCTTTCATTTTTGGTTTGCTCATTGCTATGTATGGAAATACAATAGATTTCTGTATATTGATCTTGTATTCTGCAACTCTGCTGAATTCATTTATTTGTTCTAATATATTTTAGTAGATTCCTTAGGATTTTCTATATAAAAGATTATGTCATCTATGATAGAGATAGTTTTAATCTTCATTTCCAATCTGGATGCCTTTAATTTTGTTTTATTACCAATATCTTGGCTGGAACCTCCAAATACAACGTTAAATGGAAGTGGCAAGAGTGGAACCCATGTCTTATTCCTGATGTTGGGGGGAAAGCATTCACTCTTTCACTATTAAATATAATGCTAGCTGTGAGTTTTTGTAGATGCCCTTTTCAGATTGAGGAAGTTAGTCCAATCTATTCCTAATTTGTTGAGTGTTTTTACCATGAAAGGGTGTTGAATTTATCAAATGCTTTTTCTGGGTCTTTTGAGATGATCTTATCTTTTTCATCCTTCATTGTATTGATCTAGTGTATTACATTCAGTAATTCTCATATATGAAATCGATTTTGCATTTCTTGAATAAATCTCACTTGGATATTGTATAATCCTCTTTATATGTTATTGAATTCAGTTTGCTAGTATTTTTTCCTCAACAAATGTTGAGAATATAAATATATCTACATTCATAAAGCATATTGTTTTGTAGTTTTCTTTTCTTGTGATGTCCTGTTTGGTTTTGTTGTCAGGATAATACTGGCCTAATAAAATGAGTTGGAAAGTGTTTTTTCCTTTTCTGTTTTCTGGAAGATATTTTGATGAAATGGTATTCAGTTTTCTTTAAATGTTTTGTATAATTCACCAGTGAAACCATTTATACCCAGACTTATCTTTGTAGAACTTTTAAAAGATGTTCTAATTCAATCTCTTTAGTTACTATTGGTCCATTCAGATTTTCTGTATCTTTTTGAGTCAGTCTCAGTAGTGTCTTTCTAGAAATTTTTCCATTTCATGTATGTGATTTAATTTGTTGGCATAAAATTTTTCATAGATTTCCCTTATAATCCTTTTTATTTCTAAGTTGGTAGCGATATCCATTTCTTCATCTCTGATTTTATTATTTTGACTCTTCTCCGTTTTTTCTTGGTCAGTCTAGCTAAATGTTTGTCACTGTTGTTGATTTTTTCAAAGAACCAGCTTTAGGTTTTGTTGATATTCTCTATTGTTTTCCCTCTCTCTATTTCATTAATTTCTCTTCTAATCTTTAGTATTTCCTTCCTTATGCAGCTTTTATTATTAGTTTGATCGTCTTTTTCTAGTTTCTTAAAGTGGAAGTTTAGGTTATTAAATTGAGATCTTTCCTCTTACTTAAATATAGGCATTTACAGCCTATATTTCCATTTCCGTTCCCATTTCCCTCTAAACACTGCTTTAGCTGCATCCCATAAGTTTTGGTATGTTGTGTTTTCATTTTTCTTCATTTCAAAGTATTTTATAGTTTTCCTTGTGATTTATACTTTCACTCACAATTATCTAGAAGTGTGGTGTTTAATTTCCACTTGTTTGTGTAAATCCCAAATTTCCTTCTGCTACTGATTTCTAGTTTCATTTCATAGTGTTTGGGGAACATCATTGTATGATTTCAATTATTTTAAGTTTATTTTGGCTTGTTTAATACTCTAAAATATGGTCTATCCCAAAGGATGCTTCACATGCAGTTAAGAAAAATGTTTATTCTACTGTTGTTTGGTGGAGTATTCTCTAGATGTCTGTTAGGTCTAGTTGGTTTATAATGTTCAAGTTTTCTATTTCAATGTTCATCTCTGCCTAGTAGTTCTATCCATTACTGAAAATGACTCATTGAAGTCTCTCACTATTATTGTTGAATTGTATATTACTTTCTTTATTTATGTTAGTTTTTGCTTAATTTATTTTGGAGCTCTCTTTTTAGGTACATATATGCTTATAATTTTTATTTCTTCCTGAGGGATTGAAACTTTTATCATTATAAAATATCCTGCTTTATCTCTAATGATATTTCTTACTTTAAAATCAATTTTGTATGATATTAGTGTAGCCACTTCACCCTTCTTTTGCTTTCTTTACATGTATTTGTATCTTTGAATCTAGTGTGATTCCTGTAGACAACATTTACTTGCATCTTGCTTTTTTATCTACTCTGACTATCTGGCTTTTGATTAGATTGTTCAATCCATTCACATTTCATGTTATTATTGAGAGAGTTGGATTTACGTCAGCCATTTTAATTTTTGTTTTCAATATATTTTAAGTCTTTTTTATCTTTGATTCAAGTCTTTTTTTATCTTTTATTCCTCCTTTAGTGCTGTCTTTTGTATTATGTGAATATTTTCTAGTGTAACATTTTAATTCATTTAATGATTTTTTTCACTGTATTTTTGAGTAATTTTCTTACTGTTTGCTCTGGGACTTACCATATACATCTTAAGCTCTCAGAAACTTCTTCAGATTTATACTAACTTAATGCCTGTTAGATATAGAAATGTTACTCCCATATAGCTTTATTCTCTCTTCCTCCTTTTGGTGCTATTATTCTTATATATATTACATCTATATATGTTAAATGCCCAAAAAATACATAATTATAATTATTATTTTATGTAATTCTATGTCTTTCGAAGAAGCTGAGAGAAGAAAGGAGAGCAAGTATATATTTATAGAGTTTTTTATATTAACTTTCTTTTCTAGCATTTTCGGTTCTCTTCATTTCTTTCTGTGGACTTCTTGAGTTACCATCTGGTGTCATTTACTTACTCCAATACAGCTTTGTTTTCATCTGTCTTCTTTGTGTTGTTATTGTCAAATATATTACATTTCTATGTTATAGATCCAACAATACAATTATATGCATATTGTATTGTATTATAATTTTTTAAAAAGTGAATTAAGACAGAAGATAAGACATGCATTTACAATGCATTTTTTTATTGATGTTTTAATAGTTTTTAACATTGTGAAGTTTTGGGTTGTACATTTTTGTTTGTCCATCACCATATAGATGTCTCCCTTCACCCCTTGTGCCCACCCTCCACCCCCATTGCCCCTGGTAACCACAATACAGTTTTCTCTGTCCATATGTGGGTTTATATTCCACATATGAGTGAGATCATACAGTGTTTGTCTTTCTCTTTCTGGCTTACTTCACTTAACATAATACCCTCCAGGCCCATCCATGTTGTTGCAAATGGGACAATTTTGTCTTTTTTATGGCTGAGTAGTATTCCATTGTATATATATACTCCACATTTTCTTGATCCAATCGTCAGTCAAGGGACACTTAGGTTGCTTCCAGTTCTTGACTATAGTGAATAATGCTGCAATGAACATAGGGGTGTATAAGCCTCTTTGGAATGTTGATTTCAGGTTCAATGGATAGATTCCCAGTAGTAGGATGGCTGGATCATAGGGCATCTCTATTTTTAATTCTTTGAGGAATCTCCATACCGTTTTCCATAAAGGCTGCACCAGTTTGCATTACCACCAGCTGTGTATGAGGGTTCCTGTTTCTCCACATCCTCTCCAACATTTGTTGTTTTTTATCCTGGTGATTATAGCCATTCTAACAGGTGTGAGGTGATATCTTAGGTGATATCTCATGGTATTCTCTTATAATCCTTTGTATATCCGTGGTATCCATTTTAATTTCTCCTCTTTCATTTCTAATTTTATTTACTTGAGCCTTTTCTCTTTTTTTCTTAGTAAGCCTAGCTAAGGGTTTGTCGATTTTGTTTATTTTCTCAAAGAACCAACTCTTTGTTTCATTAATCCTTTCTACTGTTCTTTTGGTCTCAATTTCATTTATTTCTGCTCAGATTTTTATTATTTCTCTCCTTCTGCTGACTTTGGGGTTTGTTTCTTCTTCTTTTTCTAGTTCTGTTAGGTGTAATTTAAGGTTACTTATTTGGGCTTTTTCTTGTTTGTTAAGGTGGGCTTGTGTTGTTATGATTTTCTCTCTCAGGACAGCTTTTGCTGCATCCCATATGGTTTGGTATAGCATATTTTCATTTTCGTATGTTTCCAGTTAGTTTTTAATTTCTCCTTTAATTTCATCAATGACACATTGGTTGTTCAGTAACATGTTGTTTAATCTCCACATTTTTGTCACTTTCCCACTTTTTTTTTTTGGTGGTTCATTTCCAGTTTGATAGCATTATTGTCTGAAAAAATGCTTGTTATGATTTCAATCTTCTTAAATTTATGGAGGCTTGCTTTGTTTCCCAACATATGGTCTATCCTTGAGAATGTTCCGCTTGCTTGAGAAGAATGTGTAGTCAGATATTTTTGGATGGAGTGCTCTGTATATGTCTACTAGGTCCATCTCGTCCAGTTTTTCATTTAAGTCTACTATTTCTTTATTGACTTTTTGTCTGGATGATCTATCCATTGACGTAAGTGGGGTATTAAGGTCCCCTACTATTATTGTGTTGTTGTTAATGTCTCCTTTTAGGTTTGTTAATAATTGCTTTATGTACTTTGGTGCTCCTATGTTGGGTGCATATATATTTATAAGTGATATGGCTTCTTGGTGGAGTGTCCCTTCTATCATTATATATTTCCTTTCTTTGTCTCTCTTAACCTGTTTTATCTTGAAGTCTATTTTGTCTGATATGAGTATGGCAACACCTGCTTTCTTTTGTTTGCCATTAGCTTGGAGTATTGTCTTCCATCCTTTCACTCTGAGCCTGTGCTTGTCTTTAGAGCTGAGATGTGTTTCCTGGGGCCAGCATATTGTTGGGTCTTGCTTTTTAATCCATCCTGCCACTCTGTATCTTTTGATTGGAGAGTTCAATCCATTTACATTTAGGGTAATTATTGATATATGAGGGCTTAATGTTGCTGTTTTGTCATTTATTTTCCGGTTCTTTTGCATTTCCTTTGTTTCTTGTCCCATTTGTTTCGGACTGCCACTTTAGTTTGGTTGTTCTGTCTTATGACTCTTCTAGTTTTCTCTTTGTTTATCATATGTGATTTCGTTTTGATTATTTGTTTAGTGGTTACCTTGAGGTTTGTGTAAAAAATCTTGTTTATGAGATAGTCCATTATCTGATGGCCTCCTATTTCCTCATACTAAGTCAATTCAATCACTTTCCTCTTCCCCTTCTAAGTCGTTCTTGTTATACCTTATTCTATCTTGTGTTTACAGTGTGTGTGGGTGGGTGTTTACAGTGATGTGGTTAAATTTATTTTTAGTGGATTCCTTCCTTTGATCTTTGTTTTGGTATTTAAGTAGTTGCTAACCTATTCCGGTAAAGATCTACTACTTTTCTGAGTTTGTCTACCTATTTTTCTCCTTGCTCCAAGCTTTGTATTCCCTTTCTCTTCTTTTTTTCAGGCCTGAGGGCCTTCTTGAGTATTTCTTGTAGTGGGGGTCTCGTGGCCATGAACTCCCTTAGCCTTTGTTTATCTGGGAAAGTTACTATTTCTCCATCATATTTGAAGAATATTTTTGCTGGATAGAGTATTCTTGGCTGAAAGTTTTTGTCTTTCAGTATTTTGAATATATCATTCCAGTCTCTCCTAGCCTGTAAATTTTCTGTTGAGAAATCTGCTGAGTGCCTGGTGGGAGTTCCTTTGTACATATTTTTTGTTTTTGTCTAGCTGCCCTTAATATTGTTTCTTTGTCATTGACTTTGGCTAGCCTTACCACTAGATGTCGTGGAGTGGGCTTTTGCCTGTTGACGTATTTAGGTGATCTGTTGGCTTCGCTTACTGTTATTTCCTGCTCCTTCCCCAGATTTGGGAAATTCTCAGGTCTTATTTCCTTGAATAGGCTCTCTTTTCCTCTTTCCCTCTCTTCTCCCTCAGGAATACCTATAATTCTTATGTTATATTTCCTAATAGAGTCAGATATTTCTAGGAGACTTTCTTCATTTCTTTTTAGTCTTAGTTATCTCTCCTCTTCCATCTGGAGCATATCTGTATTCCTATCCTCTATAATGCTAATTCTTTCCTCCATATTGTCAGCTCTGTTCTTTAAAGATTCCAGATTCTCCTTTGTCTCCTCCATTGTGTTCTTCATCTCCATCAGTACTGATTGGTTTTTCTTTATGATTTCAATCTCTTTTGTGAAGAAACTCCTAATCTCATTGAATTGTTTGTCTGTGTTGTCTCGTATTTCATTGAGTGTTTTTATGATAGCTATTTTGAAATCTCTGTCGTTTAGGTTATGGATTTCTGTCTTCAGGGTTGGTTTCTGGGTGCTTGTCATTTTCCTTCTGGTCTGGTAATTTCATGTACCTTTCCATTGTAGTTCCTGTATTGGCTTTGTTTTTTCTCATCCTGGAAACATCTGGTTGTAATTTCCACCTGCCACCACTGTGTGGGGGTAAAGGGCTGTGTAATCTGAGCCCCCTGCGCTCTGCCGCGGCTGTTCACTGTGATCTGCCATTCGCTTGTTCTGGTCTGGTCAGCTGAGCTGCAGGGTCTGGTTTGCCGGTGGGGCGGCTCTCTCTTTTGCCTGCTGGGTCCCTGGCATGGGGGACTTCTCATTCACCCCTTGTTATCCACTCTCTGTGGTGCTCAGATATTGATGGTACCCTGTAGCAGTTATGAGTCCTCTGTGTGGGAGTTTCCCACTGGCTGAGAGAGCCTGAAGAGCTATGGTTTCCCTGCAGAGGCCTGGCCCTCCCCCCACTCTGGGAGCCACCTGGACCAGGATTGCTGATCTGATGGGGAGGAAGAGGAGTTCTCCTTACCTCTCCCCACTTCCTCTGGGGGCCCAGCACATTCCACTCTCAGATGTGGGGCAGTGTGGATCTTTCCGATCTTGCTTTTCACTGTCTATGATTCCATTGTTGGTCTGTGACTGTTCCTTTTGTTGTATCTTATCGGGGGAAGAGTTTACGGTAAAGCTCACTCTGCCATGATGCTGACGTCACTCCATATGCTGCATTTGATAATTAAATAATTACCTTTATTTCTACTTTTGTTTTTCATATGTATTTGAATTGTTGTCTGGAGTCACTTTTTTCCAGCCTGAAAAACTTCATTATTTCTTGTATGGATTGTTTTCTAACAATAAATTCTGTTTTTGTTTACCTTGGAATGTCTGTATTTTACCTACATTTTCTTTTTCCAGTTTTATTGAGAAATAATTGGCATACATCACTGTATAAGTTTAAGGCATAGAGTATGATGGTTTGATTTACATATATTGTGAAATTATTACCACAATAGGTTCAGCTAACATCCATCTTCTCATATAGATACAATAAAAAGAAAAGAAAAAAGGAAAAAATTTTCTCCTTATGATGAGAAGTCTTAGGTTTTGCTCTCTTAACAACTTTAGTATACATTATACAGCAGTATTAGCTATGTTCATCACATTGTACATCACATCCCTGGTACTTGTTTATCTTACAACTGGAAGTTTGTACCTTTTGACCATCTTCCTCCAATTCCCCCTCCCCTTACCCTCTGCCTAGAAACCACAAGTATTATTTCTTTTTCTATGAATTTTTCTTTTAGATTTCACCTATAAGTGAGACCATACAGTACTTGTCTTTCCCTGTCTGACTTATTTCACTTAGCATAATGCTTTCAAGGTCCATCCATGTTGTCACAAATCATAGGATTTCCTGATTTTTTATGGCTGAAGAATATACCATTATTTATATACACCACAACTTCTTTATCCATTCATCTATCAATGGACACGTTGGTTGTTTCCATGTCTTGGTTATTGTAAATAATGCTGCCATGAACATGAGGGTGCAGATATCTTTTCAAGTTAGTGTTTTCAGTTCCTTTGGATATATTCCTAGAAGAGGAATTGCTGGATCATATGATAGTTCAATTTTTAATTTTTTGAGGTTCCTTTGTACTGTTTTCTATAGTGACTGCAACAATTTACAATCCCACCAACAATGCACGAGGTTTCCCTTTTCTCCACGTTGTCACCCACACTTGTTTTCTAGTCTTTTTGACGATGGCCATTCTAACAGGTGTGAGATGGTGTCTCATTGTGGTTTTAATTTGCATTTCCCTAATAACTAGTAACGTTGAGCATCTTTTCATGTACCTGTTGGCCTTTCCTATGTCTTCTTTGGAAAAATGTCTATTCAGCTCCTTTGTCCATTTTTAAATTGGATTATATGTTATTTTGCTATTGAGTTGTATGAGTTGTTTATATTTTGGATATTAACTCCTTATCAGATATATGGTTTGCAAATATTTTTCCCATTCTGTAGGTTGTATTTTCACTTTGTTGATGACTTTTTTGCTCTGCAGAAGCTTTTTAGTTTGATGTAGTCTTACTTTTTTATTTTTTATTTTCTTGCTTGTGCTTTAGGTGTCATATCCAAAAATCATTACCAAGACCCATGTCAAGGAGTTTTATTCCTATGTTTTTTCAAGGAGTTTCATGGTTTCTGGTTGTACATTTGTCTTTAATCCACTTCAAGTTAATTTTTGTGAGTCTTGTAAGATATGGGTCCAGTTTCATTCTTTTACATGTGAATATACAATTATCTCAGCACCATTTATTGAAGAGACTGTCTTTTCTCCATTGAGTATGCTTAGCTCTCTTGTCAAATAGTAGTTGACTGTATATACTTGGGTTTATTTCTGGGCTCTTGATTCTTTTTCACTGTGCTATTTGTCTGTTTTTATGCCAGTACCATACTGTTTGATGACTATAGCTTTATAATATAGCTTGAAATCAGGAAGTGTGATGTTTCCTGTTTGTTCTTCAATCTCAGGATTTCTTTGACTATTTGATTTCTTTTGTGGTTTCATATAAATTTTAGGGATGTTTTTCTACTTCTGTAAAAATTTCCATTGGTCTCTTGATGGGGATTGCATTAAATCTAGAGATGGCTTTTTGTAGTATTGACATTTTAACAATATTAATTCTTCTAACCCATGAACATGGGATATCTTTCCATTTATTTGTGTCTTCTTTGATTTATTTTATCAATGTCTTGTAGTTTTCAGAGTAGATATCTTTCACCTCCTTAATTAAATTTATTTCTGAGTATTTTATTGTTATGCTATTCTTAATGGGATCAATTTTTATTTCTTTTTCAGGAAATTTGTTGTTAGTGTATAGAAATGCTACTAATTTTTGTAGGTTAATTTTCTATCCTGCCACTTTACTGAATTTATTGACTAGATCTAACAGTTTTTTGGTTGAGTATAGGAGTTTCTACATATAAAGTCATGTCATCTGCAAATACAGAAAATTTTATTCTTCCTTTCCAATTCTGATACCGTTTATTTCTTTATCTTGCCTCACTGCCCTAGATAGGACTTCCAGGACTATGTTAAATAGGAGTGATGAGAGTGGGCATCCTTTTCTTGTTCCTAATCTTAGAGAAAAAGCTCTCAACTTTTCACCATTGAGTATGGTGTTAGCTGTGGGCTTGTCATATATGGCCTTTATTATGTTGAGATATGTTCCTTGTATGCCTATTTTGTTAAGAGTTTTTATGATGAATCAGTGTTAAATTTTGTTAAATACTTTTTTGTGTCTATTGAGATAATCACATGAGTCTTTTCTTTCAGTCTATTAATGTGATGTATCACATTGATTGATTTGTGGATGTTGAATCATCCTTGCAACCCAGGGACAAATCCCACTTGATCATGGTGAACAATCCTTTTAATATGCTGCTGGGAGAGAGTTTGGAAGATGGCAGCATGGGAGGACTCTGAACTCACCTCCTTCCATGGACACAACGATCCTACAACTACCTGTGTAAAAATTTTCTCTGAGAGAGATCTGAATATTGGATAAATAGAAACCCCACAACAAAGGACAATGCTGATGGGGTGGGGGAGGCAGAAATACAGCTTCACTGAGGAAAAATCCATCCCTTACCATGGCACTTCATGGCCAGGAGTGATCTCAAAGGTATGGAGATTTTCCTAGAAGAGCAGGGAATCTGAGCTCCACAATGGGCATCCCAGCCCTTGGATTCAGCATGACTCAGGTGAGATCCCATATACCTGCTTTCCCGACTTTGAAAACCAATGGGGAATACACCCAGAAAAGTTATAGAAATTCAGAGAAAGAAAAAAACCTTCTCTTAAAGGGCTCACACACAGATTCACCCAATTCAGAAACCAGCACTGAAACACCAGATAGAGAAGAGCATAGTCCATTGGTAAAAGAGACTCACTTACGAAGCTTGGAGCACATCTCAGAGAGGCAGAAGGTGGCTGGGCCCACCCTCCCAAGGATTGAGACACTAGCTGAAGCCATTATTGTGACCTAGTACAGGTGTGCTGAAACAGACACTGGTAGACACCATTGGATTTCTTCCTCTAGACTGCACAGGGGTCTGCCTTGCCCACTAGAGCACCCAAGATAAACAAGGGCAGCCACAGCAGGCAGCCCACCCCAGGGACTGACCCTCCCCACCGGGAAGCCTGCAGCAAACTTGTGTGCCCATGTATGTGGGACATGTGGGAACTCTGCAGCAGGGAATGTGGGAGCTCTGTGGCAGGGCTAGTGGGTCCATGTCAGCAAAGTGTACATGCAGGTCTGTTTGGGTGGGACATGTGGGCCTGCAGAAGACTTGTGCTGCTGGCCATCACAAATAGCCACACAGGGGATCTTTCCCACCTTCCAACTCTTGAAACAATTGTGTGCTGCCAGTGCCTTGGGCCACCTCCACCCCTCTGCATGCCTGAGGCAGCTGTTTACTTCAAGGCAGCAAAGCCAGACCTGACAAGAGGCCTGGCCTGCCCAAAAGAGAGCTGACAACAGCCAAGTGCTTCAGGAAGCCACACCAGAAGCCTGCAGCAATTTCAAGCCCCTGAGCCTAGCAACCACCCACATTGGGGACCTGACTCTTCTAACAGCAAAACAGCAGCAGTTGTGTGCTATTAGACCTTGCAGTCAGCTGTGTCAAGGCTTGCCCCACCCAATAAAGTGACTAACATGACAGTAGCAGCCACACATGGCTGAGCCAGCCTGGAGGCCAACCTAGCCTACCTGTGTGCCTGTATCAATGGCAACCCTGCTGCAACAGATGGGCACTCACAGCCCACATAGGAGACACTCCTGGAACACGTGGAATTGGTGATGAGAAGGGAGCATGTTGCTGGGCCCCATAGGCATCTCTCACACAAGACCACATTTCCAAGATTGGGAAATGTAGCTGATTTCCCAAGTAGGCAAAATGAGGGGACAAAAGAATATGTTCCAAATAAGGGAACAGGACAAGTCCTCAGAAAAAGAATTGAATGAAACAGAGAAAAACAATCTACCTAATAAAGAGTACAAACTAGTAGTCATAAGTGTTCTCACTGAACTTGGGAGAAGAGTAGGTGAACAGAATGAGAACTTCAACAGAGAATTGGAAAATATAAAACAGAACAAATCAGAACTGAAGAATACAATAATGGAAATGAAAAATTCACTACAGGAAATCAACAGCAAAGTAGATGACCCAGAAGAATGGATCAGTGATCTGGATGAAAGAGTAGAGGAAATCACACAAGCTGAACAGAAAAAAGAAAAAAGAATTAAAAAAATGAGGACAATCTAAGGGACCTTGGGCGCAACATCAAGCATACTAACATCCATATTATATGTGTCCCAGAAGCAGAAGAGGTAAACAAAGGTGGAGAGGACTTATTTGAAGAAATAAAATGTGAAAACTTCCCTAACCCAGGGAAGGAAACAGATATCTAGGAAGTGCTAGGAGCACCAAACAAGGTGAGCCCAAAGAGACCTACACCAAGACACATTATAATTAAAATGTCAAGAATTAAAGATAAAGAGAGAATCTTAAAAGCTGCAAGACAAAACCAAAAAGTTACATATAAAGCAAACCCCATCAGGCTATCAGCTTACTTTTCGGCAGAAACCTTGCAGGCTATAAGGGTGTGGCATGATACTCAAAGTGCTGAAAGGAAAAAACCTACAGCCAAGAATACTCTAGTGGCAAGGTTGTCATTCAAAAGGGAAGAAGAAATAGATCTTTCCAGTCATGAAAAAACTAAAGGAGTTTATCACCACTAAACTGATCTTAGAAGAAATGTTAAAGGGACTTATTTAAGTGGAAAATAAAAGACCACAAATAGGAATAAGAATATTGTCAAAGAAAAAATATCACTGGTAAAGGCAAACATACAGTAAAGGTAGTGGATCAACCACCTATAAAGCTATTATGAAAGTCAAAAGACAAATGTGATAAAATTATTTATTTCCATGACAAGAGGTTAATGGGTGCACAAAAATAAAACAGGTAAAATATCATATGAAAAACATAAAATGAGGGGAGGGGAGTAAAAGTTTAGGACCCTTAGTAAGAGATCAAGCTTAAGATACCATCAACTTAATATAGTTATTTACATGGGTTATTATTCATGAACCTGATGGTAATCACAAACCAAAAACCTACAATCAATATACAAAAAATAAAAATAAAGGAAACCAAACATAACACTAAAGAAAGCCATCAAATCACAAGAGAAAAGAGCAAAAGAAGAAGAAAGGAACAAGGAAGAACTACGAAAACATCTAGGACAAAAGTAACAAAATGGCAATAAGTACAGACTTATCAATTGTTACTTTAAATGTCAATGGACTAAATGCCCCAATCAAAAGACATAGGGTGGCTGAATGGGTAATAAACAAGACCCATATGTATACTGCATAGAAGAGACATGCTTCAGACCTGAAGACACTCACAAACTGAAAGTGAGGTGATGGAAAAAGATACTCCATGCAAATGACAATGAAAATAATGCTAGGGTAGCAATACTTACATCAGACAAAATAGGCTTTAAAACAAAGACTGCAACAAGAGACAAAGAAGGGCGTTACATAATGATAAAGGGAACAATCAAACAAGAGGACATAACACTTGTATATATATATGCATCCAACATAGGAGCACCTAAATACATAAAGCAGTTATTAACAGACATAAAAGGAGAAATTAACACTAAAAGAACAATAGTAGGGGACTTTAACACTCCACTTACATCAATGGATGGATCATCCAAACAGAAGATCAATAAGGAAATATTGGACTTAAATGACACATTAGACCAAATGGACTTAGTTGATATATACTGAACGTTCCATCCAAAAGCTACAGAATACACATTCTTGTTGAAATCACATGGAACATTCTCCAGGATAGATCACATATTAGGCAGCAAAACAAGTCTGAATAAATTTAATAAGATTGAGATAATACCAAGCATCATTTCTGACCAAAATGGTATGAAACTAGAAATCAACTACAAGAAGAAAACTGGAAACCCCACAAATATGTGAAGATTAAACAAATTGCTACTGAACAACTATTGGGTCAATAGACAAATCAAAAATTACCTGGAGACAAATGAAAATATGACATACAAAAATTTATGGAATACAGTGAAAGCAATATTAAAAGAGAAGTTAAACAAATACAGGCCTATTTCAAGAAACAAGAAAAAACAGAAATAATCTAACAATAGAGGAGTGATGTCAGCATCATAGCAGAGTGAGTTGTTCCCTTTGTCTCTCCCCTCTATATTACAAGCTGTTGGACATCTATTGACCAAAAGAGGATTCCCTACACAGCACAACAGGATGCCTAAGAGACCCAAGCATCTATACATCAGAAGGTGGGTGTCCTGGAACCCTGGGAAGCAGTGGAACTAGGGGTGCTATCCCCTCCTCGTCCCCTGGCAGCAGCAATCCAAGGTGTAGATCCTCGTGATGTGGCTCTAACTACTGTGAATGGAGCAGAAACAGCAGGTGCCGTGGCTCATGCAACTGCAAATGGAGCAGAGGCAGCAGGCACCGTGGCTCACAGGACTGCCAGCAGACCATAGGCAGTGGATGCTGCAGCTTGTGTGACGATGAGCAGATGCAGAAGGAGCAAAAAGAAGATGCAGCTTACTTCCTGCCCTTCTCCCAGCAGATCCATCCTGCACGCATGTAAGTGTTTACTGTGGGGGCAAAAAAACAGGTGAAGCTTTTTCCCTGCCCAACTCCCATTGGATCTAGTGTGTGCACCACCTCCCCCACCCCTGAGAGTGGCCCAGTTTCTCCAACAGTGGAGATAGTATACAAAACTCGGATGTTCCTGGCTGGGGTGGGGCTACTTGACCTGAGTTTTGAAAATGCACCAGCTAGTGCAAGACATCAGAAGCTGCATAAGTGAGAAACAACAACATCTCCCTGCTTTGCCACTGCTCCCCGGTAGTGGTGGCCAGTGGAACCTGCAATCAGAGGCTTCAGGAACCAGAGCAGAACTGGTGATCCAGCCTCCAGTGGCAGCACCCCTGATACCAGCTGCACCAGCTGTTGGGGCTGCATACAAGTCCCCAGGTCCCTGAGGCCCTGGAAGTGACAGCAACACCTTTGGAACCAGTGTTCTTGGCAGCAGTGCAGCTAGCACCCCCAAGACAATCCAGGGCAGCAGCACAGGTGGTGAATGGTTCTCCATGGGCTCAGCAGCATCTGAGCCCATGGAGAGCCCATGGAGAGCCAGTGGAGGAACCCAAGACCTAGGTGACCCAAGAAACAGCAGAAGTGCTTGGGGCTTGGTGACCCCAGTGGTGACACCTGAGACTGCAGTGACATCATATGCAGCAAGGCATTGGCAACCTCAGAGGCAAAAGTGGCACAAGGAGGGCACTGACGTTGCCTCTAGCAGAGGCAGTGGAGGGTGGAAAGTGCAGGCTCTCAAATGCAACCAGAAGCAGCTCAGAACCAAAGTAACCAGAGCCTAACCCAAATAAGAAAGGTGGTTATTCCCACAAATGCACTGGCAGAGGATCAATTCATCAAACATCATGAATAACTATAGTAACACTGAAGAACAGAAAGAGAATGACAGTTCCCCAGAAATGAAACTTGAAGTCACAGAAGATTACAAACTAACTAACAGAGAATTCAAAATAGCTGCCATAAAGAAACTTAACGAGTTAAAAGAAGACTCAGAAAAAAAGATTTCAATGAGCTCAGGAATAAAGTTAATGAGCAAAAGGAGTACTTCACAAAAGAGATTGAAACTCTAAAACAAACAGACAGAAATTCTGGAGATGAAGAACACAGTTAATGAGATGAATAAAAAAATAAAGCAGAAAGCATTAAAAATAGAGTAGATCATATGGAGGAGAGAATTAGTGAGTTTGAAGATGGAAACCTAGAAATGATTCAGGTGGTGGAGGAGAGAGAACTATTTTTTTTTAAAAAACGAAATTCTTTGAGAAATATCCAAGTCAATTAGGAAAACTAATATAAGGATTATAGGTATCCTAGAAAGAAAAGAGATGGAGAAAGAAGCAGAGAACTTATTTAAAGAAATAATAGCTGAAAACTTCCCAAACATGGGGAAGGAAATGGACATGCAAGTACATGAAGATAATAGAACTTCTAATTACCTCAATGCAAAAAGAGATTCTCCAAGGCATATGATATTAAAACTGTCAAAAGTCAATGACAAAGAAAAATGATTAAGGCCAGCAAGAGAGAAGAAAATAACCTACAAAAGAACCTCCATCAGGCTTTCAGCAGATTTCTCAACAGAAATCCTACAGACTAGGAGAGGGTGTAATGTTATATTCAAAATATTGAAAGACAAAAACTATCAGCCAAGAATACTCGATCCAGCAAAATTATCCTTCAGATATGACAGAGAAATAAAAGCTTTCCTAGACAAACAAAACCTGAGGGAGTTCATTACCACTAGACCTGCCTTACAAGAAATGTTGAAAGGAGCCCTCCTACCTAAAACAAAAAGGTAAAGGTTAAAAAAGCTTTGAGCAAGGAGATAAATAGTCAACAAAATCAGAAAATTGCAGCTCTATATCAGAATAGGTTAGCAAACACTTATTTATAACATAAAGGATAAATGGAAAGAAAGCATCAAAAATAGCTATAACTACTTCAATTTGGTAAGAAACTCAATACAAAAAAGAATAGTTTGTGACAATAAAAACATAGAAGGGGAAGAGTAAAGGGATGGAACGTTCAGGGCTAATGGAGATAAGAGGCTATCAGAAAAAGGACTATCTCCTCTATGAGATCTTTTATACAAACCTCATGGTAACCACAGAACAAAAAATCAGAGTCACAAATCATAAAGAGAAAGTTGAGAAAAACATCACAGAAAACCAGCAAAGTAAAGGGGAGACAGAAATACAGGAAAAAAGAAACAATGAAAATGTAGAACAACCAGAAAACAAAAGATAAAATGGCAGTATTAGGCCCTCGTATATCAATAATCACTCTAAATGTAAAAAGATTGAATTTACCAATCAAAAGACACAGAGTGGTTGGATGGATTAAAAAACAAGACCTAACAATATGCTACCTCCAGGAAACACATCTCAGCTCTAAAAACTAACATAGGCTCAGAGTGAAGGGATGGAAGATGATACTCTAAGCAAGTGGCAAGCAAAAGAAAGCAGGTATAGCCATACTTATATCAGAAAAAAGAGACTTCAAGGCAAAAAAGATAACAAGAGACAAAGATGGACATTATATAATGATAAAAGGGACATTCCACCAAGAAGATATAACACTTATTAATATATACGGACCTAACACAGGAGCACCAAAGTATATAAAGCCACTATTAACAGAACTAAATGGAGAAATTGACAGCAACACAACAATAGTAGGGGATCTTAACACCCCACTTATGTCAATGGATAGAACATCCAGACAGAAAGTCAACAAGGAAACAGTGCACTTAAATGAAACACTAGGCTATATTGATTTACTATATACATTTATATATAACATTTCATCCAAAAACAGCAGAATACACATTCTTCTCAAGTATACATGGAATATTCTCAAAAATAGAACATATGTTGATAAACAAAGCAAGCTTCAATAAATTTAAGAAAATTGAAATCGTCAACCATCTTTCCAACCACAATGGTATGAAACTAGAAATCAACTAGAAGAAAAAACTGGAAAAGTCACAAATAGGTGGAGACTAAACAACATACTACCAAACAACTATTAGATCAATGCAGAAATCAAAAAATACCTGGAGACAAATGAAAATGAAAACATAACATACCAAAACTTACGGGATGCAGCAAAAGCATTACTAAGAGTGAAGAACATAGCAATACAGGCCTACCTCACGAAATAAGAAAAATCTCAAACAATCTCAAAAATCTCAAACAATCTTACAGTTTACCTGAAAGAATTAGAAAAAGAAGAACAAACAAAACCCAAAATCAGTAGAAGGAATGAAGTAATAAAAACTAGAGCAGAAATAAATGAAATAGAGACTAAAAGAAAAATAGAAAGGATCAATGAAACTAAGAGCTGGTTCTCTGAGAAGATAAATAAAATTGCGAAACACTTAGCCAGACTCAATAAGAAAAAAAGAGAGAAGACTCAAATAAATAAAATCACAAATGAAACAGGAGAAATTATAACAGACACCACAGAAATAGAAAGGGTTGTAAGAGAACACTATGAAAAGCTATACACCAACAAATTGGGTAACCAAGATTAAACGGATAAATTCTTAGAATCATACAACCTCCCAAAAGTGAATCAAGAAGAACTAGAGAATCTGAATAGACCAATCACAAGTAAAGAAATTGAAATAGTAATCAAAAACTTCCCCCCAAACAAAATCCAGAACCAGATGACTTCCCTGGTGAATTCCACCAAACATTCAAGATAAATGTAATACCTATCCTTCTCAAACTCTTCGAGAAAATTAAAGAGGATGGGACTCTCCTTAACTCATTTTACAAGGCCAATATTACCCTGATACCAAAACCAGATGAGGACAACAAAAGAAAAAGAAAATTACAGGCCAATATCACTGAGGAACATCAATACAAAAATCCTTGACAAAATATTGGGAAATTGTATACAATAATAAATACATTAAAAGGATCATACACCATGATCAAGTGGGATTTATTCCAGAGATGCAAGGACCATTCAAAATCTGCAAATCAATCAATGTAGTATACCACATTAACAAAATGAATAATAAAAGTCACATGATCATCTCAAAAGATGCAGAGAAAACATTTGACAAGACCCAACATCCATTTATGATAAAAAATTTTCAACAAAAATGAGTATAAATGAGAGTACTTCAACATGGTAAAGGACATATATGACAAATGCAGAAACAACATGATACTCAATGATGAAAAACTGAAAGCTATTCTTGTGAGAACAGGAACAATACAAGGAGTCCACTCTTGCCACTCTTATTCAACATAGTACTGGAAGTTTTAGTGAGAGCAATGAGGCAACAAAAAGAAATAAAAGGGATCCAAAATGTAAAGTAAGAAGTAAAACTTTCACTATTTGAAAATGGCAAGATTGTATTTGTAGAAAACCCTAAAGAATCCACCAAAAAAATATTAGAAATAATAAACAAATACAGTAAAGTTTCAGGGTACAAAATCAGTATTCAAAAATAAGTTTCGTTTATATACACTATTAACAAACCAGCAGAAAGAGTAATCAAGAATACATTCCCATTTACAATCACAACAAAAAGAATAAAATACCTAGGAATAAATTTAACCAAGGAGGTGAAAGACCTATACTCAGAAAACTATAAGACATTCTTGAAAGAAATCAAAGAATATATAAAGAAATGGAAAGATATTCCATGCTCATGGATTAGAAGAATAAACATAGTTAAAATGTCCATATTACCTAAAGTAGTCTACAGATTGAATGCAATCCCAATCAGAATCCTCATGACATTCTTCACGGAAATAGAACAAAGAATCCTAAAATTTAGATGGAAAAACAAAAGACCCTGAATACCAAAGCAATTCTGAGAAAAAAGAACAAAGCTGGAGGTATCACACTCCCTTACTTCAAAATATACTATAGGGGCTGGCCCCATGGCTTAGAGGTTAAGTGCACATGCTCCGCTGCTAGCGGCCCAGATTCCGATCCTGGGAGTGCCCCGATGTACAGCTTCTCCGGCCATGCTGAGGCAGCGTCCCACATACAGCAACTAGAAGGATGTGCAACTATGACATGCAACTATCTACTGGGGCTTTGGGGGAAAAAAGGAGGAGGATTGGCAATAGATGTTAGCTCAGAGTTGGTCTTCCTCAGCAAAAAGAGGAGGATTGGCATGGATGTTAGCTCAGGACTGATCTTCTGCACACACACACACACACACACACAAAAATACTACAAAGCTATAGTAATCAAAACAGCATGATACTGGTAGAAAAACAGATGCACAGATCAATGGAACAGAATTGTGAGATCAGAAATTAAACCACACATCTATGGATAGCTAATCTTCAACAAAAGAGAGAAGAACATACAATGGAGAAAGGAAAGTCTCTCCAAAAAACGGTGTTGGGACAGCTGGACTGCCACGTGCAAAAGAATGAATGAAGACCATTATCTTACATAATATACAAAAATTAACTCAAAGTGGATTAAAGACTTGAATGTAAGATTTCACACCATAAAACTCCTAGAAGAAAATATAGGCAGTACACTCTTTGACATCAGTCTTGGCAGTATCTTTTTGAATACCATATCTTCTCAGGCAAGGGAAACAAAAGAAAAAATAAACAAATGGGACTTCATTAGACTAAAAAGCTTCTGAACAGCAAAGGAAACCATCAACAAAATGAAAAGGCAACCCACCAACTGGGAGAAAATATTTGCAAATCATATATCCAAAATATATAGGGAACTCATACAACTCAACAACAAAATATGAACAACCTGAGCACAAAATGTACAGAGGATATGAACAGAATTTTTTTCAAAGAAGATATACAAATGGCCATAGGCACATGAAAAGATGTTCAGCTTCATTAATTATTAGAGAAATGCAAATCAAAACTACAATGAGATATCACCTTACACCCATTCAGAATGGCTATAATTACCAAGACAAGAAACAACAAGTGTTGGAGAGGATGTGGAGAAAACAGAACCCTCATGTACCTTAGTGGGAATGCAAACTAGTGTAGCCAGTACAGAAAACAGCATGGAGATTTCTCAAAAAATTAAAAGTAGAAATACCACATGGTGCAGCTATTCCACTACTGGGTATTTATCCAAAGAACATGAAATAAATAATTCAAAAGGATTTATGCATCCCTATGTTCATCTCAGCATTATTCACAACACCCAAGACACGGAAGCAATGGAAGTGCCCATAAAAAGATGACTGGATAAGGAAAATGTGGTGTACATATATATACAATGGAATGCTATTCGGCCATATAAAAGAGAAAATTGTTCCATTTGTGACATCATGGATGGATCTCGAGGATATTATGTTAAGCAAAATCAGTCAGAGAAAGAAAGACAAATACTGTATGATTTCACTCACATGTGGAAGATATACAAACACACACATAGATAAGGAGAACAGATTAACAGTTACCAGTGGGGAAGGGGGTTGGGAGTGGGCAAAAATGGTAAAGGGGCACATATGTATGGTGATGAGGAAAAACTAGACTATTTGTGGTCAACATGGTGCTATCTATACATAAATTGAAATATATTAATGTACACCTGAAATTTACACAATGTTATAAGCCAATATGACCTCAATTAAATAATTTTTAAAAAAGAATCTAACAATACACCTAAAGGAACTAGAAAAAAAAGAACAAATGAAGCCCCAGATCAGTAGAAAAAAGGAAATAATGAAAATCAGGGTGGAAATAAATAAAATAGAGGCTAAAAAAACAATAGAAAAAAACCAATGAAACTAAGAACTGGTTCTTTGAAAAGAAAAACAAAACTGACAAACCTATAGGTAGACTCACCAAGGAAAAAAAAGAGAAGATGCAAATAAATAAGATCAGAAATGAAAGAGAAGAAATTATTGCAGACACCACAGAAATAAGAGAATACTATGAAAGTCTATATGCCAACAAATTGGATAATCTAGAAGAAATGGATAAATTCTTAGACTCATACAACTTCCCAAAACTGAATCAAGAAGACACAGAGAATCTGAGTAGACTGATCACCAGTAAGGAGAACCAAACAATAATCAAAAATCTCCCAGAAAATAAAATCCAGGACCAGATGGCTTCCCTGGTGAATTCTACGAAACATTCAAAGAAAATTTAATACCTATCCTTCTCAAACTCTTCCACAAAATTGAAGAGGACGGGACATTTCTTAATTCATTATACAAGGCCAACATTACCCTGACATCAAAATCAGAGAAGCACAATACAAAAAAAGAAAATTACAGGCCAATATCACTGATGAACATCAATGCAAAAATCCTCAACAAAATGGTAGCAAATTGAATACAACAATACATCAAAAGTATCATACATCATGATCAAGTGG
The DNA here is from genome assembly GCF_020826845.1 of Diceros bicornis minor. Lineage (NCBI taxonomy): Eukaryota > Metazoa > Chordata > Mammalia > Perissodactyla > Rhinocerotidae > Diceros > Diceros bicornis. The sequence goes on from NC_080781.1 coordinate 66,133,096, forward strand.
GATTTATTCCAGGGATGCAAGGATGGTTCAATATCTACAAATCAAACAATGTGAGACACCACATTAACAAAATGAAGGATAAAAATCACATGATCATCTCAATTGATGCAGAGAAAGCATTTGACATAATATAGCATCCATTTATAATAAAAACTCTGAATAAGATGGGTATAGAAGGAATGTACCTTAACATAATAAAGGCCATATATGACAAGAACACAGCCAACATCATACTCAATACTGAAAAACTGAAAGCTATCCCTCTAAGAACAGGAACAGGACAAGAATGCCCACTTTCACCACTCTTATTTAACATAGTATTGGAAGTCCTAGCCAGAGAAATCTGGGAAGAGAAAAAAATAAAAGTTACCCAAATTGAAAAGGTAGACGTAAAACTGTCACTATTTGCAGATGACATGATTTTATACATAGAAAACTCTAAAAAATCCACCAAAGTATTAGAAATAATAAACAAATACAGTAAATCACAGGGTACAAAATCAACATATAAAAGTTGGTTGCATTTCTTACACTAATAATGAAATAGGAGAAAGAGAAATTAAGAATACAATCACATTTACAATTGCAACGAAAAGAATAAAATACCTAGGAATACATTTAACCAGAGGTGAAAAACTTGTACACTGAAAACTATAAAAAAATATTGAAAGAGATCCAAAAAGAGACAAAGAAATGGAAAGATATTCTGTGCTCATGGATAGGAAGAATTAACATAGTTAAAATGTCCATGTTTCCTAAAGCAATCTACAGATTCAATGCAATCCTTATCAAAGTCCCAATGGCATTTTTCATGGAAATAGAACAAAGAATCCTAAAATTTATATGCAGCAACAAAAGACCTGGAATAGCCAAAGCAACTCTAAGTAAAAAGAACAAAGCTGGAGATATCACATTCCCTGATTTCAAAATATACTACAAAGCTATAGTAATCAAAACAGTATGGTACTGGCAGAAAAACAGACACACAGATCAATGGAACAGAATCAAGATTCCAGAAATAAAGCCATAGATCTATGGTCAGCTAATTTTTCACAAAGGAGTGAAAAACATACGATGGAGAAAGGACAGTCTCTTCAATAAATGGTGCCAGGAGAACTGGACAGCCACATGCAAAGAATGAATGTAGACCATTATCTTATACCACAGACAAAAATTAACTCAAAGTGAATTAAAGACTTGAATGTAAGCCCTGATACCATAAAATTCCTAGAAGCAAACATAGGCAGTACTCTCTTTGACATCAGTCTTAGCAGTATATTTTGAATACCTTGTCTCTCCAGGCAAGGGAAATAAAAAATAAATAAGTGGGGCTACATCAAACTAAAAACTTCTGCACAGCAAAGGAATCCTTCAACAAAACAAAAAGACAACCCACCAACTGGGAGACAATATTTACAATTCATAAATCTGATAAGGCGTTAATATTCAAAATACACAAAGAACACATACAACAGAAAAGCAAACAACCAGATGAAAAAATGGGCAGAGGATATGAGCAGACTTTTTTCCAAAGAAGCTATACAGGTGGCCAACAGGCACATGAAAAGATGTTCAACATCACTAATTATTAGGGAAATGCAAATCAAAACTACAATGTGTTATCACCTCAAGCCTGTCAGAATGCCTATAATTAACAAGACAAAAAGTGACAAGTGTTGGAGAGGATGTAGAGAAAAGGGAACCCTATTACACTGCTCATGGGAATGCAAAGTGTTGCAGACATTATGGAAAACAGTAAGAAATATGATGGAATTAACTTGTTGCTCCTAACTGTACTGGAGAAAGTGGAGAAAGAAAAGGATAAACCAGGGCTTCAAATTCCCAACTCAAACTCTGCATAAATGACCTAAAAGCTTTTGTGTCTACCCTGACAAAAACTCATCTCGTGTAGCCACAGGGCCAAAATTTCTGAAAACCAAACCCAGAGTCTAATTCCGGTAGTGACTGAACTATAAAAGTTGAAATCACAATGTTTCATGGTGTCTTCTATTAAATGAGGCATTGATTGGGAAAGAAAGGGATCCTGAAGATTGGAACAGTCCCATATGGTCACTTCTTGGTGAAGCTGGAGACATCAAACCCTTACATTCTGCTCACCTTTTTTTGCCAGTAGAAGCAGCCTTTCCACCTCTGCCTAAGGAAGTTGGCTTTCCTTTACTTGAATAATCTGTAATGGCTTCTTCCTAGGTAGTTACCTTGCAAAGTACAGCTTTTTCTCCTCACTACTTTCCCCTGCCTCTCCTCTTTGCTTCTAGACCTATAACTAGTCTCAAGTCTCAGCAGGCTTCAAAGAGTGAGTTACAAAGTGTGACCTATGAAGGCTTGCATTACATACCAAAAGAACTATGGGATTTTCCCAATTTGTACAGACAGAAGCCTGTGAAATAAGAGTTGGAATGGATCTTAAGGTTTTGGGATTATAGTGGAAGGAATACAAAGTTAAATAAGGAAACATTTATTGATATGATCCCATGAAGCAGAGATTCTGAATTAAATGTTTTATCTTAAAATGTTAGAAAGGTCTCTAATAGTTTGGCTGGTAGGCTGAAACATGGTTCCAAAGGTGCCTACACTAAATGAACATGAAATGCCAGAACTGCCTTGGTATACTGTAGAGGAAGGTATCCAAATGCTTAGGAGGATTGGAATGTTAGAGTGGATTAATCATATAACACTTGCTCACCCACCCTTGAAGGGTCCAGATATGGAGGGTCCTTTACACCATGACTGAAAAATAAACTTGTGAGGGGAATCCCAGTATCCTTAATGATCTCTGTGGTCATTTTTCTCTGCAGGTCAGAAATTGCATTTGAAACAGCCATCATTGAATTAGAATCCCTAAATGCAATGAGGATAAATGGGATAGCAGAATAGCAGGGCCAAGGGGTGGCACTTAGTTGCTAAATACAAGGTGAGCATAGTTAGTATGAAGGACATTGGACCCAAAACAGTAATCAGAATATCATGGTGCACAAAGACCTGTGGCATTGGCTAGTTGATGATGGTGTCCACAGAAGAGAAATAGATTGGCAGTCTACTAATTTTTTTACTTAATTTGCATAAATGGAAGAGTTCTAGACCAAGTTAACAGAAGTCTAACATGAATCACCAAAACAAGAGTCATGGCTCCTCTATCAATTCCCAGACTTGAGTCAGTTTACAGATTCAGAATCTCTTGAATGAAGGGGAAGACAGGCCCTTGAGGAAGGACCCAGCTACACTGCCTAAAATTTATACTGTTAATCTTTCTCCAACCCTTCCCCAAAAGGACCTATGGCCTTTTACCATGGTGACTGTGCATTGTGGAAAAATAATCAGATTTTCTAATTATTACTGGACAGACTCTAATTCTAGGAGACCCAAAATAACACTGTGTTCCACAAGTCAGAGTAGGGGCTTATGGAGGTCAGGTGATCAATGAAGCTTTAGCTTAAATCCCTTACACAATAGGTCTAGTGAGTGTCCAAACCCATCCTGTGGTTATTTCCTCAGTTCTGGAATGCATAAGTAGAATAGACATACTCAGGAACTGGCAGAATCCCCATATTGGTCCCCTTGTCTGTGGAGTGAAGACTTCTATGACAAGAAAAGGCCAAATGGAAGCCACTACAACTGCTTCTACCTAGGAAAATAGTAAACTAATAGCAATATCACATTGCTGGAAGGATTTTAGAGAATAATACCACAACCAAGTATTTGAAAAATTCAGGGGCAGTGATTCCCACCATATCCCTATTCAACTTGACTATTTGGCTTGTGCAGAAAAGAGATCTTAGAAAATGACAGTGGATTATCATAAACTTAACCAGGTGGTGACTCCAATTGCAGCTGCTGTTCCAGATGTGGTTTCATTGCTTGAGTAAATGAGCTAGAACAAGGGGAAATCTTTCCCTTTTCTGGTAAATAAACCAGCATTTCTTTTTTGAGGTACAAATATGGGTAACGAAGGTGTGGATCTGGAATTGAATTTTATTTTTTTTCTTGTGGTAACATTGGCTTATAACATATAAATTTCAGGTGTACCTCATTATATTTCATTTCTGTGTAGGTTACGTTATGTTCACTATGCAAAACTAATTACGATCTATCACAATACACATATACCTAATCACCCCTTCCATCATCCCCCCTCCACTTCCCCTCTGGTAACCACCAATCCAATCTCTGTCTCTATGTGTTTGCTTGTGGTTGTTTTCATCTTCTTTTTATGAGTGAGATCATATGGTATTTGACTTTCTCCATCTGACATATTTTGCTTAGCCTAATACACTTAAGGTCCATTCATGTTGTCACAAATGGCCAGATTTCATCCTTTTTGATGGTTGAGTAGTATTCCATTGTGTATATATACCACATCTTTATCTATTCTTTCCTTGATGGGCACCTAGGTTGCCTGCAAGTCTTGGCTATTGTGAATAATGCTGCAATGAACATAGGGGTGCATGTATCTTTATGCATTCATATTTTCATGTTCTTTGGGTAAATACCCAGCAGTGGAATAGCAGGATCGAGTGGGAGTTCTATTCTTAATTTTTGAGGAATCTACACACTGTTTTCCATAGTGGCTGCAACAGTTTGAACTGCCACCAGCAGTGTATGCGAGTTCCCTTCTCTCTCCATCCTCTTCAACACTTGTTGTTTCCAGTCTTGTTAATTATAGCCATTCTGACAGGCGTGAGTTGATATCTCATGGTAGTTTTGATTTGAATTTCCCTGATAATTGGTGAAGTTGAAGATCTTTTCATGTGCTTGTTGGCGATCTGTATATCTTCTTTGAATAAATGTCTGTTCCAGTCTTTTGCCTATTTTTTTATGTGGGTTGTTAGTGTTTTTTGGTTGTTGAGATGTATGAGTTATTTATATATTTTGGATATTAACCCCTTATCACATATATGATTTGCAAATATCTTCTCCCAATTGTTAGGTTAACTTTTCGTTTTGTTGATGGTTTTCTTTGCTATGCAGAAACTTTTTAGTTTGTTGTAGTCCCACTTGTTTATTTTTTCTATTGTTTTCCTTGCCTGGTCAGACATGGTACTTGAAAATATGTTGCTAAGACCAATGTCAACGAGCGTACTATGTTTTCTTCTAGAAGTTTTATGGTTTCAGGTTTTACATTCAAGTCTTTAATCCATTTTGAGTTAATTTTTGTGTATGGTATAAGATAATGGTCTACTTTCATTCTTTTGCATATGCCTGTACAGTTTTCCCAACACCATTTGTTGAAGAGACTTTTCTTTCTCCATTGTATGTTCTTGGCTCCCTTGTTGAAAGCTAGCTGTCCACTGATGTGTGGGTTTATTTCTGGGTCTCGATTCAGTTTCATTGATCTGTGTGTCTGCTTTTGTGCCAGTACCATGCTGTTTTGATTACTATAGCTTTGTAGTATATTTTGAAGTCAGGGAGTATGATACCTCCAGCTTTGTTCTTTTTTTTCAGGATTCCTTTGGCTTTTCTTGTCTTTTGTTGTTCCATATAAATTTTAGGATTCTTTGTTCTATTTCTGTGAAAAACATCACTGGAACTTTGATAGGCATTGCACTAAATCTGTACAGTTCTTTAGGGAGTATTGACACTTAACTATGTTAATTCTTCCAATCCAAAACACGGAATTTCTTTCCCTGTCTTTGTGTAGTCTTCTATTTCTTTTGACAATGTTTTATAGTTTTCAGTGTACAGATTTTTCACCTCTTTGGTTAAGTTTATTCCCAGGCATTTTACTCTTTTTGTTGCAATTGTAAATGGTGGTGTATTCTTGATTTTTCTTTCTGCTGCTTCATTGTTAGTGTATATAAACACCACTGATTTTTGTGTGTTAATTTTGTATCCTGCAATTTTACCATATTCATCAGTTATTTCCAAAAGTTTTTTGGTAGATTCTTTAGAGTTTCTACATACAAAATCATGTCATCTTCAAATAGTGACAGTTTCATTTCTTCCTTTCCAATTTTGATTCCTTTTATTGCTTTTTCTTGCCTGCTGGCTCTGGCTAGGACTTCCAGTACTATGTTAAATATGAGTGGTGAAAGCGGGCACCCTTGTCTGGTTCTTGTCATTAGAACGATAGCTTTGAGTTTTTCTCCATTGAAAATGACATTAGCTGTGGGTTTGTCATATATGGCCTTTATTATGTTGAGATACTTTCCTTCTACACCCATTTTATTCAGGGTTTTTATAATAAATGGATGCTGTATCTTGTCAAATTCTTTCTCTGCATCTATTGAGATGATCATGTGATTTTTATTCTTCATTTTGTTAATGTGGTGTATCACATTGATTGATTTGTAGATGTTGAACCACCTCTGCATCCCTGGAAGAAATCCTACTTGATCATGGTGTATGATCTTTTTAATGTACTGTTGTATTTGATTCGCTAATATTTTGCTGAGGATTTTTGCATCAATGTTTATCAGTGATTTTGGCTTATAATTTTCTTTTTTTGTATTGTCCTCATCTGGTTTTGCTATCAGGGTGACGTTGGCTTCATAGAATGAGTTCAGATGTTTTGCCTCCTCTTCAATCTTTTGGAAGAGTTTGAGAAGGATAAGTATTAGGTCTTCTTTGAATCTTTGGTAGAATTCACCAGGGAAACCGTCTAGTCCTGGGCTTTTATTTTTGAGGAGGCTTTTGATTACTGTTTTGATCTCCTTACTGGTGATCACTCTATGTAAATTCTCTATTTCTTCTTGATTAAGTTTTCGAAGGTTCTATAATTCTAAAAATTTATCCATTTCTTCTAGGTTATCCAATTTGTTGGTGTATAGCTTTTTGTAGTATTCTCTTTTAATCTTTTGTATTTCTGAGATGTCCATTGTAATTTCTCTTCTTTCATTTCTCATTTTATTTATTTGAGCCTTCTCTCTTTTGTTCATGGTGAGTCTAGCTAAAGGTTTGTCAATTTTGTTTATGTTTTCAAAGAACCAGCTCTTAGTTTCATTGATTTTTTCTGTTTTTTTTTTTTTTTTGGTCTCTAGTGCATTTATTTCTGTTCTGATTTTTATTATTTCCTTCTTTCTACTGATATTAGGCTTTGTTTGCTCTTATTTTTCCAGTTCCTTGAGGTGCACTGTTACATTGTTTATTTGAGATTGTTCTTGTTTGTTGAGGTAGACTTGTATTGGTATAAACTTCCTTCTTAGAACTGCTTTTCCTGTATTCCATAAATTTTGGCATGTCATAATTTCATTTTCATTTTCATTTGTCTCCAGGCACTTTTTGATTTCTCCTTTGATTTCTCCATTGACCCAATCGTTGTTCAGTAGCATTTTGTTTAATCTCCACATATTTGTGGTTTTTTCAATTTTCTTCCTGTAGTTGATTTCTAGTTTCACACCATTGTGGTCAGAAAGATGCGTGGTATTATTTCAGTCTTCTTAAAGTTATTGAGACTTGTTTTGTGGCCTAATATGTGATTTATCCTAGAGAATGTTCCATGTGCATTTGAAAAGAATGCATATTCTGCAGTTTTTGGGTGGAATATTCTGTACATATCTACTAAGTCCATCTGCTCCAAGTGTCATTTAAGACCAATGTTTCCTTATTGATCTTCTGTTTGGATGATTTATCCGTTGTTGTAAGTGAAGAGTTAAAGTCTCTTACTATTATTGTGTTGCTGTCTATTTTTCCTTTTATATATGTTAATAATTACTTTGTATATTTAGGTATTCTTATGTTGGGTGCATAGTTATTTACAAGTGTTATACCCTCTTGTTGTATTGTTCCCTTTATCATTATGCAGTGCCTTTATTTCTCTCTCGTTACAGTTTTTATTTTAAAATCTATTTTGTCTGATATAAGTATTGCTACCCTGGCTTTCTTTTCATTGCCACTTGCACGGAGTATCTTTTTCCATCCCTTCACTTTCAGTTTGTGAGTGTCTTTAAGTCTGAAGTGTGTCTCTTCTATGCAGCATGTGTATGGGTCTTGTTTATTTATCCAATCAGCCACCTTATGCCTTTTTGTTTTTTTGCTGAGGAAGATTAGCCCTGAGCTAACATCCATTGCCAATCCTCCTCTTTGTGCTGAGGAAGATTGGCCCTGGACTGACATATATGCCCATCTTCCTCTACTTTATATTGGATACCGCCACAGCATGGCTTGACAAGTCATGCATCAGTCTGTGCCCAGGATCTGAACCTGTGAACCCCAGGCCACTAAGCAGAGTGCATGAACTTAACTGCTGTGCCATCGGGCCGGCCCCCACTCTATGCCTTTTGATTGGAGCATTTAGTCCATTGACATTTAAAGTAAGTATTGATAAGTATGTACTTATTGCCATTTTGTTACTTTTTTTCTGGGTGTCTTAGTAGTTCTTCTCTGTTTCTTTCTTCTTCCCTTGCTCTCTTCCCTTGTGGGTTGATGGCTATATTTAGTAGTATGTTTGGGTTTCTTTCTTTAAATTTTTGTTAATGTTTCATTATAAGTTTCTAGTTTGTGATTACCATGAGGTTCATATATAATAACCTATGTATATAGCAATCTATATTAAGTTGATTGTCTCTGTAGTTTGACCTCTTGCTAAAAGCGCTACTCTTTTTCTACCCTCCTCACACATTTTATGTTTTTGATAGCGTATCTAACCTCCTTTGTTGTGTGTGTGCATCTGTTGCCCTGTTATCATGGAAATAAACAATTTTAACACTTTGTCTTTTGACCATCATATTATCTTCAGAAGTGGTTATCTGCTACCTTTGTGTATGTTTGCCTTTACCAATGATTTTATTTCTTTTTTTGATGAATTTCTTATTCTTTTTTGTGGTCTTTTATTTTCCACTTAAATAAGTCCCTTTAGCATTCCTTGTAAAGCTAGTTTCTTGATGATAAACTCCTTTAGTTTTTGCTTCTCTGGGAAACTCTTTATCTCTCCATCCATTCTTGAATGATAACATCACTGGGTAGAGTATTTTTGGCTGTAGGTGTATCCTTTCAGCACTTTAAATATATCATTCCACTCCCTTCTAGCCTGTAAGGTTTCTGCTGAGAAGTCATCTCATAGCCATATGGGGTTTCCATTGTATGTAACTTGTTGCCTGTCTCTTGTAGCTTTTAGGAGTCTCTCTTTATCCTTAATTCTTGACATTTTATTTATAATGTGTCTTGGTGTGGGCCTCTTTGTGTTTATCTTGTTTGGTGCTCTCTGTGCTTCTTGTACCTGGATGTCTGTTTCCTTCCTTATGTTAGGAAAGTTTTCAGCTAATATTTCTTCAAATATATTATCTGCCCCTTTGTCTCTTTCTTCTCCTTCTGGGACACCTATAACATGAATGTTAGTGCACTTGATGTTGTCCCAGAGGTCCCTTAGACTGTTCTCATTCTTTTTATTTTATTTTATGTTGGGGGGGGTGAAGAAGACCAGCCCTGAGCTAACATCCAATGCTAATCCTCCTCTTTCTGCTGAGAAAGATTGGCCCTGGGCTAACATCCGTGCCCATCTTCCTCTACTTTATATGGGATGCTGCCACAGTATGGCTTGACACGCAGTGCGTCGGATCCAAACCTGTGAACCCCAGGCCACTGAAGCAGAGTGCACGCACTTAACCGCTGTGCCATTGGGTCAGCCTGTGTTCTCATTATTTTAATTCTTTTTTCTTTTATCTGTTCAGCTTGGGTGATTTCCCCTAGTCTTTTGTCCAGCTCGCTGATCCATTCTGTATCATCTACTCTGCTATTGAGTCCCTGTAGTGAATTTTTCAGTTCCAGTATTGTATTCTTCATTTTGATTGGTTCTTTTTTATATTTTCCAATTCTTTGTTGAAGTTCTCACTGAGTTCATCCAGTCTTCTCCAAAGATCAGTGAGCATCATTATGACTTTTTGTTTGAACTCTTTGTCAGGTAGATTGTTTATTTCTGCTTCGTTTAGTTCTTTTTCTAGAGTTTTGTCCTGTTCCCTTACTTGGAATGCATTATTTTGTCTCCTCATTTTGCCTCTTTCTCTGTGCTTATATCTATGTATTAGGTAGGTCAGCTACATCTCCTGATCTTGGAGAGGTGGCCTCATGTTAGTGATGCCTTATGAGGCCCGACAGTGTGCTTCCCTCTTGTGACCAGTTCCAAATGTTCTAAGAGTGTCCCCTGTGTGGGCTATGTGTGTCCTTCTGCTATGGCTGGGTTTCTCTTGCTGCAGATGCCTGGGGAGGCAAGATCATCCCCTTGGCTGGCTGGTTGTAATGCTCAGCTGTGTGTGGCTGGTATGGTCCTTTCAGTCACTTTATCGGGCACGCGGAGCCCCAGCACAGTTGGCTGCAAGGTCTAATAGCACATTCCTCTTGCAGTTTTTCTGTTAAGTGAGTAGGCCCCCAGCATGGCTGGTTGCTAGTCTCAGGGGCTTAAAGTTACTGTAGGCCTTCAGCCTGCAGCACTGTTGTCAGCTCTCTCAGGGTTGCTGTTGAGTGGGGCCAGCCCCAGGCATGGGAGCACCCAATTGTTTCAGGCTTTGGAGGGTGGGGCTGATCTACTATGTGGCTGTTTGTGAAGCATAAGTCTGCTACAGCTCTCAGGTTCCACTGCCTGCAGGGCCACACACTCCATCAACACAGACCTGCCCCATGCGTTGCCCCAACCCACTGAAATGGATCCAGTCACCCCATTGCAGAGGCCCTACACTCTCCACCAATGCAGGCCTTCCCCTCATGCACACCCTGCCCCTCCAAGGTGGACCCACTCACCCAGTTGCAGAGGTTCCAGGAACCCCACCTAGGTGGGCTCACAAGGTGCCTGAAGGCTTGCTATTGGGTGGAGTAAGTCCCTACGTGGGCTGCCTGCCCTTGCTGAGCTGGATTAAATCAGTGCTCTAATGGGTGTGGCAGCCCCCTGGGTAACAAGCCAGGGGAAGAACTCCAATGGTGTTTGCCAGTGTCTGTGTCAGCATGCCTGTACTAGGTCACAATAATACCTGTTGCCAATGTCTTAGTCCCTGGAGAGGTCTCAACCTCTCACTGAGATGCACCAAGAGTCTATCAGGTGATTCTCTTTTCACCAAAGGATTGAGCACCATTATTTCTGGTGATTTTATGTTGCTTTCTGAAATGGGTGAATTTGTGTGGGGGCCCTTTAAGAGCAGGCTTTTTTTTCCCTTTTGTCTGATAGCTTTTCTGGGGGTATTCCCCATTGTAGTTAATAGCCAGTAAAGCCAGATATTATGACACTTGTCTCAATTGTGCTGGGTCAAAAAGCTGCTTGTTGTGTAACACTCCCCCATTCACATCCCCCACTCCTCCAGGGAAGGCTTCGTACCTTAAGGTTGCTCCCAGCCGACTGTGAAGCATCACGGCTCCAAGGTGGATTTTTTTCTCTCCAGAAATGAATTTCTGCTTCTACCATCTCAGTCAGCACTGTCTCTTGTTGTCAAGGTCTTTTTATCCAGTTTTCATTTCTCTCTTAAGGGTAATTGTTCCAAGAGTAATTGTAAATTCATTGTGTCTGTAGGAGGAAGTGAATTCGGAGCCTGCCTATACTGCCATCTTGACACCATCTCTCTGAATTTTAAATAGTGTTTCTATTTGATAGTTCACTTGATACTCTTTGGTTTCCAAGGCCATGATTCCTACATATATTGTTGATAGAAAGGAAAAGAAGCTTTTAAAAGCATTTTTTCTCCTTTTTACCACACCATGTGTTCAAATGCATAGAATTACATTAATTTAGCCAAACTTCTCAGTCTATATGCATCACCTTCTCTTTTATCCCTAAGTCTGTTATCCCCATTACCAATTTCCAGCCTAACATACTTTTGCCGTGTATTCCTGCATGTCACTTTCTATGCCTTTCTTTCATCTCTTATGTCCGTGTGCAATATTAATATTCATATATGCTAAAACATTTAGTATATGGTAACAGATTGTACAATTCACTATAAAAGTTATTTTTTCATTTAATATTCTATTTTTGAGATCTATTGATAATCAATTATATCAAATTCATTTACTGAAATTCTTTGTAATGTTTACTTGTATAACTATACTGTATTTCTTTTAGTCATTCCTTCATTATTGGGCATCTTAGGTTGTTTCCAACTTTTTCCTATTAATATGACACAGCAATGAACACTGTTACATGTATTTCCTTGGAAGAGTGTCTAGGATTGGAATATCTGTATCTTTGAATTTGTTTTCAAATTTACTATATGTATTGTCATAATACTATTTTAAATTGCTGTACCAATTTACATTTTCACCAGATGGTCATGAGAGTTTCTCCTTCTCCCAGCCTCACCTACATTATATAGGTGTAATATACAAGTATATTATTTTATACCTACATATTCTTTATCCCTATATATAAATTATAAAACATTTATATTATTTTAATTTATAATCTTGATAATCAGATAGATAAAGTGGTATCTTTTTTTCAGATCTAAATGTTGTCAAGATCCTATCCTTCCTTTAATTTTTACTCAGTAACAAATTTTACCATGCCCAATTTAAGACATTGTTAGTTTTAGTCCATGGAGATTATTTGTACCAGTAATGTTTAATCCAAATATTATTTTTACTTCTTGGTTAATCCATGTGAAAAATTGTAAGCAATTTAATAGACAGAAGGAAAGGGGAAGAGTTTAAAGAAGGGAGAGAGAATGGGTGAATGGAAGAGAAATAATAGGTGAATAGAGAAAGCAAGAGAGAATGAGGAAAAACGATACAAAAAAATACAAAGAAAGATTGAGACAGTTCAAAAATATGTATAGTCAAAACAGTAGGATTGAAATGGTGAGGTGGGATAGTATTAAATATAACCATCATGCTATCTCTTCAAACTTAACCATGATAAGTTCCTGAAAGTCCTCCAGAACATTCCTGCATTTCTTACTTTTGATCTCCCTACATATTGATCTGCATCATAGAAACAATGAATTCACCACATCAATAAAGGATCTGTCTACACGATCATATAACAACCAGTTAAAATATGTAACATTGAGTATTGTTTGCACTACATGATAAACAGTTAGCCTGAGATTGTGACTGGAGTTGGTAGATAGATAGATATGGATATAGATATAAATAAATATAGATATAGATATATAAACATTTACGTTCTAATCTCTTAGCAAATTTCAATTATACAATACAATGTTAGCAACTATAGTCTATAGTCAACATATCATACACTACATCCTCTGACCTTATTCATGTTACAGCTGAAAGTTTGTACCTTTTTACCAACTTCTCCCTATTTCCTCCACCCCCAAACCCTGGCAAGCAATTTTCTACTCTTTTTCTATGAATTTCACTTTCTTTTTTAAGATTCCATAGATAAGTGATTCCAAGCAGTATTTGTCATTCTCTGTCTGGTTTCACTCAGCATAATGCCCTCAAAGTCCAACCATGTTATCACAAATGGCAGAATTTCCTTCTTTCTCATTGCTGAATAATATTCCATTGTGTGTGTGTGTGTGTGTGTGTATATATATATATATACACACACACAGACACAAATATATATGATATTTTCTTTATCCATTTATCCATTGACAGACACTTAGGTTGTTTCCATATATGGCTATTGTGGATAGTGCAGCAATGAACATGGGAGTGCAGGTATTTCTTAGAGATTTTGATTTCATTTCTTTGGATATATATCTAGAAGTGGACTAGCAGGATCATATTGTAGTTCTATTTTTAATTTTTTGAGTAATGTCAATACTGTTTTCCATATTGGCTGTACCAATTTACATTCTCACCAATAATATACACGGGTTCCCTTTTCTCCACATCTTCACCAACACTTACCTCTTCTCTTTTTGATGATAGCCATTCTAACTTGTGTGAGGTGATATCTCATTGTTATTTTGATTTGTATTTCCTGATGACATGTCGTGTTGAGTATCTTTTCATATACGTGTTGTTCATTTGTATGTCTTCTTTGAAAAAATATCTAATCAGTTCTCTGTCCATTTTTTAATTGGATTGTTTGGTTTATTGCTATCAAGTTGTGTGAGTTCTTTATATATTTTGGATATTAGTCCCTTATCATATAATATGATTTGCAAATATTTTCTCCCATTCTGTAGATTGCCTTTTCATGTTCCTGATGGTTTCCTTTGCTGTGCAGAAGCTTTTTAGTTTGATGTAGTCCAAGTTGTTTATTTTTATTTTGTTGCTTGGGTTTATGGAATCGAATCCAAAAGATCATTGCCATGACTGATGTAAAGGAGCTTACAATCTATGTTATCTTCTAGAAGTTTTATAGTTTCGGGTCTTAAGTTTGTTTTTAATGCCTAAGAAGTTAATTTTGGGGAATAGTGTAAGATAGTGATCCAGTTTTATTCTTTTACAGGAGGCTATTTAATTTTCCCAATACTATTTGTTGAAAAAAAACTATCCCTTCCACATTGTATATTCTTGGCTCCTTTGTCATAAATTAATTGAGCATATATGCATAGGTTTATTTATGGGCTTACTATTCTGTTGCACTGATCTGTGTGTCTGTTGTATGCCAATACCATACTATTTTGGTTACTATAGCTTTGTAATTAAGTTTGAAATCAGGAAGTGTGATGCTTCCAGCTTTGTTCATTTTTCTCAAGATTGCTTTGTCTATTCAGGTTCTTTTATGATTGCATACAAATTTTAGGATAGTTTTTTCTATTGCTGTTAAAAATGCCATTGGAATTTTGATAGGGATAACATTTAATCTGTAAATTTGAGTAGAGTGGACATTTTAACAATATTAATTCTTCCAATCCATGAGCAAGGAATATCTTTCCTTTTATTTGTGTCTTCTTCAATTTCTTTCATCAGTGTCTTATAGTTTTCATTGTACAGATATTTCACTGCCTTGGTTAAATTTATTTTTAAGTACTTTATTCTTTTTAATGAAATTTTAAATGGAATTGGTTTCTTAATTTCTCTTTCTGATCATTCATTATTAGTGTATAGAAATGCAAGAGATTTTTGTATATTTATTTTGCATTTTGCAACTTTACTAAATTCATTGATTGATTAGTTCTAATAGATTTTTGGTGGAATCTTTAGGGTTTTCTATATATAATGTCATGTCATCAGCAAATAGAGACAATTTTACTTCTTCCTTTCTGGTTTAGATGACTTTTATTTCTTTTTATTAACTAACTGCTTTGGCTATGACTTCCAGTGCTATGTTGAATAAAAATGGCAAGTGTGGAGATCCTTGTCTTGCTCCTGATCTTAGAGTAAAAGCTTTTAGCTGGTTCTGGTCCAAGATGGCAACATAGGAGCCTCCTGAACTCACCTGTGGAACAAATCCACAGCTACTCATGTAGCAATTCTCTCTGAAAGAAATCCAGAAACTAGCTGAGCAGTTCCTACACATCAGGCCAACAAGATATTGCTCACATCAACCACATCAAAATGAGAAGGAAAGGCTGACACACACTGTTATCATAAATCCCACCCCCACCATAGTGCCATACTATTGGGAAGAAACTCTCACCTCCAAGTTGCTCCCTGAGGAGCAAAAGTTTGGGCCCCACATCTAGCACCCCAACCTTTAATATTCCCAGCTGAGGGACAGGTCCCCAAAACATCTAGCTCTGAAAGACAGTCAAGCTTGTGTCCTCAAGATCCACAAGACTATAGGAAACAAACAGCTCTTAAGGGGTTTGTGAGGACTACCTGTGGCTATCTCACCAGGTTTCAGCACAGAGGGATCAGGCAAAAAATGCCCATATCCAAGTCTTTCCCTGAAACATGCTTATTTGTGCACTTTAAAAGCTGCTGCCTGAGAGCCAGCCTTCTAATTTAACATGCATCTAATTTAGATGCTAACTGCAATCCTCCCCATAGACTGGGGAAGCCAGCAGACACTACCTCTGCCTTCTCACTTGAGCCACCCTCAAATCACCAATATCTCCCTGGAAGGATTTTGTACACACATCTAGCACCACAGATTTTGAGGCTGCTGTCAAGTTATGGACCCCTAGATTGCCTTGCTCTGATGACCAACAGAGCTTGCGTTCATAATTATCACAGGATAGTAAACAAAGAAACAAATCTTAGAACTAACAGAGAAACAAACAAAGAAACTATCCCCCCAGGGCTCAGCACAGAGGAAACAAACAGAAATGCCCATCTGAGTCTTTCCCTGAAAGACACCTATTTATATACTTTAAAAGCTGCTACCTGAGGGTCAGGCTTATAATTTAGTATGCATCTGGGGGCAGACATTCATTCTGGGGGCCAGGGAAGCATGTGGACAACTTTCCTTCCCTCTACCTCTAGCATGCTCCAAATTACCACTATTTCCCTGGAAGGAGCTTGTACACACATCTGACTCCCCAGATTTTGAGGCTGCCAGACAAAGGATGGACCCCTGGATCTCTTGGCTCTGATAGCCAAGGGGCTTGCATTCATGAGTGACACAGTACTGTAGCAAACAAAGAAGCAATATAGCTGGGCCCAATGCAGAGGAGGCAGGCAAAAAAAGCCCATCTCCCAGTTTCTCCCTGTAAGGTCACTAACTACATACTATCCCAGCTACTGCCTGAGGGTTGAACTTCCAATCAACCTGCATCTAGGTGCTAACTGCAATTATCCCCTTTGGGACACTGACTGTTCTTGGCTCACCCTCAACTACTAGGAGTCACTAAGAACAAAGGAGGCAGCCTGAACAATCAAAAAGGTTTGAGAGACAACCAAGAGCTCAGGCTGGGCTGGTCAATAAGGTTCATGTCCTACATGAAACCACTCTGTCAAGAATGGGAGAGATTATTGTTTTGTCTAATGCACAGACACCAATGCAGAGATTCAAGGAGAATGAAGAAACAAAAAATAATATGTTCTAAGCCAAAAAACAAGATAAAATTCCAGAAACAGACCTTAATGAAATAAAGATAAGTGATTTACCCAATAAAGAATTCAAAATAAGGATCATAAAGATGCTCACCAAGGTCAGGAGAACAATGCATGAAGAATGTGAGAATTTCAACAAAGAGATAGAAAATATGAGAAAGTACCAAACAGAAATCACAGAGCTAAGGAATACAAGAAATGAATTTAAATATTCAATAGAGGAGTCCAACAGT
The DNA here is from genome assembly GCF_020826845.1 of Diceros bicornis minor. Lineage (NCBI taxonomy): Eukaryota > Metazoa > Chordata > Mammalia > Perissodactyla > Rhinocerotidae > Diceros > Diceros bicornis. The sequence goes on from NC_080781.1 coordinate 66,150,120, forward strand.
AGACTAGATCAAGTGGAAGAAAGGATCAGTGAACTCGAAGACAGGGCAGTGGCATTCATCCAATAAGAGGAAGGAAAAAGAAAAAAAGAATAAAAAATAGTGAAGATAGCTTAAGAAACTTATGGAAAACCATCAATAGAATCAATATATGCGTTATAGGAGTCCCAGAAGGAGAAGAGAGAGAGAAAGGGGCAGAAAGCTTAATCAAAGAAATAATGGCTGAAAACTTCCCTACCCTGGGGAAAGAAACAGACATCCAGATCAAGGAAGCCCACAGAGTTTCAAACAAGAGAATCCAGAGACACACACTAAGACACAATATAATTAAATTGTCAAAAGATAAAGACAAGGATAGTATCTTAAAAGCAGAAAGAGAAAAACAATTTGTTATGTACAAGGGAATCCCCACAAGTCTACCAGCAGATTTTTCATCATGCATACCACTCACATATTTATATTTTAAAAATCATGAATTCACACTAAAACCTCCAATTACAAATCTATCCTCTTTCTTGCCTTTGTTTTCTTCTCCTATTTTGTATTTGGCTATCCTTTCTTCCACAGTGAGAAACGTGGCTCCCTACAGCATTAACATATCATATTTACTAATTTGTCCAATCCTATATTACACCTAAAATATTTTCAGATAGTTCAATTATACCATTATGATTAAAAAATACTTAAAAGTGTTCAGAATTTATTTGCACTTTTATACTAAACCTCCACTCCATAGACCTTCTTACTGCTTCCTTCCTTCCCTCCTTCCTTCCTTCCTTCCTTCATTCGTTCGTTCGTTCCTTCCTTCCTTCTTTCTCTCCTTCTTTCCCACTTTTTTTTTTTAGTTCAGTGTGGTTATAGAATTCATTTGAAATACAATTAGATTCATTATTGTTTGTTTTCAGTTTTATGTTTTTCCCTTCCCATTATTATTGATTTAATTATATTTTTTGAATATATAGTATATTAACATGCTTCCAAAAGTAAAACTATACAAAAGGTTATGGTCTGAGAAGTGTCACTCTCTCTCCTATCCCTTCCATCCTATACCTTCTCTCTCTCAACACACACTTTGTAGATAACCAACATCATTGTTTTCAGATTTATCATTCTTATTTTTTGTAGAGATAAATATATATATAAATATATGCTTTCTTACTTTTACTTTTTTATTACACAATTGTAATATACTATATATGCTCTTTTGATTTTTGCTTTTTCACTTAATATTTCCTATAAATCGTTCTATATTAGTTCATTAAAAATTTTCTCATTCTTTTGTATATCTTCATAGTACTACCTTCTGTACTACATGCACACCTCTATTGTGTGTGTGCGTGTGTGTGTGTGTATGTGCACCATAATTTATTCAACCAATCTCCTCTAGTTAAATAAATTAGGTAATTCCAAGTATTATTAAATCACAAATAATGCTCCATGTATTTTTATATTGTTGGAGGGAATCTTCAAGGTAAATTCCTAGAAGTGAGATCGCTGGGTGTTATGGACTGAATTGTGTCTCCCTTCCGCACAAATTCATATGTTGAAGCCCTAACCCCCACTGTGATTGTGTTTGGACTCAGGGTCATTAAAGAAATGAATATTAAATGAGGTCATAAAGGTGAGCCTCTAATCTAACTTGTGTCCTTATAGAAAGAGGAAGAGACACCAGGGCTTGCTCTCTGGGACACCAAAAAGGCACAAGCCACAAGAAGAGGAAAGAAGTTTCACCAGAAACCAACCTTACTGCCATCTTGATCTTGGACTTCTAGCCTCTAGAAGTATGAGAAAATAAATTTATGTTGTTTAAACCACCTGATCTGTAGTATTTTGCTATGGTAGCCCAAACAGACTACTACACTCGGTCAATGGGTAAATGAATACGTCATTTTGTTTGCTATTGTTAAATTCCCCTCAAAAGAGGTTGAAGTATTTGCATTCTCACAATGGTTGAGGGTACCTGATTCTCCACATCTTCACCAAGTAAGCATGTTGTCAAAGTTTTGGATTTTTGCCAATCTGTTGGGTGAGAAATGATATCTGAATGTAGTTGTAATTTGCACTTCTCTTATCATGTGAGAAATTAAACATCTTTTTATATCCTAAAGGCCATGTTTATATCCCTTTTTGTGAATTGTCTGTTCTTGTCTTTTCCTATTTTTTATGTAAGATTTTAGTCTTTTTCTCTCTATAATTTGAAAGTCCTTCATAAATTTTGGATATTAGCCCTTTATCTGCTACAATATTTGTTTCAATATTTGTTCCCAGGTTCCCATTTGTATTTTGATTTTACTTGTGGTGATTATTACCATAAAAAAGTATTTTTTCTAGATTTTATGTAATCTCTGGATTTTGAGTCGTAGTGAGAAAGTCTAAAGCCATTCCTTATATCCATGTTATAAAAGAATTCAACCATGTATTCTCATAGTACTTGTATATTAATGTTTACTTTTACATTTAGGTCTCTGATCTATTTGAAGTTTATCCTTATGTGGGATAAGAATCTAATTTTATATTTTTCCAAGTGGTTATCCAATTGTTCCAACACCATTTACTAAAAGACTATAATTTTCCCAGTGATTTGAGATGCACCTTAACCATATAAAATATTTTATATGTCGTTGGGTCTATTCCTGAACTTTATCTTGTATTCAACTGATTTATCTATTCATAGGTCACTACTACAGTGCATTAATTACAGCAGCTTTATATTAAATTTAATATCTGGTGGTGCATATCCCCCTTTGGATATCTACCTTTCATTTTTCCTAACTAGTCTAGTATATTTATTTTTCTACATTAACTTTAGAATCAACTTCTTTTTTTGTTGTTTATTGTGGTAACATTGGTTTATAACATTCTATAAATCTCAGGTATACATCAATATACTTCTATTTCTGCATGGAATACATCATGTTCTCATGTTCAACACCCAAATGCTAATTATAATCCATCACCACACACATGTGCCTAATTATCCTCTTCACCCTCCTCCATCCCCCCTTGCCCAACTTCTTTATGCCCATAAAAACACATTTGGATTTTTATTGGGATCACATTAAATTTATGTGTTATTTTATGGCAAATGTATATCTTACTGACATTGAGATGCCCTAACCCCAAACAATGGATGCTTATTCATTTGCTCAAGACTGATTCTGTGCCTTTTAGGAGTGTGTTATAGTTTTCTTCATAGAGGTTTTGAATATGTCTTTGTAAGTTTATTACTAAATATTGTATCTTTTTTGTTGCTATTACAAATGGAATTATCTCATTTTTTATATCTTCTAAGTGGTTATTATTTGTGTATATTAATATTATTAATTTTTAATGTTAATTGTATACCGTACCTATTTGTTGACTCCTTTAATGTTTCATTTAATTATATCATTCATTCTCTAAAGTTTCTCAGGAATACTTCTATGTTATATACAAATTGAGAAAACAATATTTCTTCTTTTCCTATTTTTTTGCGTCTAATTTTACTCTTTAGCTTAATTGCATTGGATGGAACTTCCAAATGGTAAACACTAGTAGAGATAATGGGCATTGTTTCCTTATTTCTGACTTTAGTGAGGATTCGTCCATGGTTTCCCCATTATATAAGTTGTTGATGTTAGGATTATGTGAGGAAATATTTGTCTATTATTATTTCTTCAAGAGTTTCTCTTAGAAACGTGTATTGAACTTTGTCAAAGACTTTGTCAGCATCTATAGAGATGATTTTATGGTGTTGATACTTAAACCTATTAATATTGTGAATAATATTCATAAAATTTCTGATTCTTGCATTTCTGGTATAAACTCCATTTAGTCATAATGAATTATTTTCATAGTGAAGTATTGTAGTCTGTTTGCTAGGATTCTATTCAAGATTTTTGCAATATTATTTCTATTCTACATTCATGTCTAGTGCTATCTGTATTAGATTAGGTATCAATATTATACTTGCTTCATAAAAAGAATTTGGAAACTTTCTTTCATTTTCTACACTCTGAAAGAATTTATGTAGCATTGTCTCTAAAAATTTGGTAGGAAATTTCCCTGTGAAACTATTTGGGACTGGTACTTTTTTAATGATATATTTCCTTGACAACTTTGTCAATTTATTCTAAAGAAATTGGTGTGTTTATGCTTTCTGTCTCTATTGTAGGTCAGTTTTGTTAAATTGGTTTGTTTGTGAAATTATCAATTTCATTTAGATTTTCAGAGTTATTTGAATAGAGTTGTGCAAAGTAATACCTTATGATGTTTTTGATAAAAAAATGTCCTCTGAATCAATAGTCATTTCTCCCTTATCATTTATCTTGAATATTTTTGCCTTTTCACTTATTTTGTCATCAAAATGTCTAGAGGTTTGCTTATTTTCAAAAATATTTTTAAAGAACCAGTATTTTTAATTATTTTGATATTTTTGTGTTTTTTCTATTGCTTATTAATTTCTGGTTTTAACTTCATTATTTCTTGAGCTTTGTTTTGGTTTGTTTTAGTGTTATTTTTATTAAATATTTGAGTTGGGAATTTAAGTCTTTATTTTCATTGATGTAGGTGTTTATGGCTATGAACTTCCACCTGATCACTTCTTCATATATATTCTACTGATTATGCAATGTAGTATTTTCATTATCATTATTATTGAGAAATTCTGTAATTTCCCCTTGAACCAAAAAGTTGTTTAATATAAAATTCTTTAAATTCCAAATAGACAGGCTGTTTTGCTTCTTGGTTTTGTTTTGTTTTAAGTTTATTTTGTATTTTGAGGTGTAATTTACGTACAGTGAAATCTATCCTCTTTATGTATACTGTTCTGTAAACTTTGACATATATTGTGCAATCACCAAAGCAATTGCAAAAGAAAATACTTGCAGCATTGCAAAATGTTTTCTCTTGCCCTTTGTAGTGAATACCCTACCCCACCAAGAGCTCTTTGCAACCACTGATCTGATTTTTGTCTCTATAGTTTTGTCATTTTTAGAGTGTCATGAAAATGGAACAATAATGCAGTGTGTAGCTTTTTCAGTCAGGATTATTTCAATTGATATAATGTTTTGAAGCATTACTGCATTGTACAAACTGTACCACAATTTGTTTATTCACTCACTGGCTGATAGGCATTTGAATGGTTTCCAGATTTTTGTAAATATGAACAGAGATGCTATAAATATTCTTGTTAAGGTTTTTCTGTGGACGTATGCCTTCATTTTACTTCTGTAAATGACTTGGTGTGAGATTGCTGTAGGTTGTATGGTAAGTATATGTTTAATTCTATTTAAAAAATCCTGCAAAAAAATTTCCAAAGCTACCACATTATTATACATTCCAACCAGCAATCTATGAGAGTTCCATTGCTGTGCAATCTCACCAGCATTTACTACTGTCAGTTTTATTTTGTTTTTAAATTTAAGCCATTCTAACAGGTGCACAGTAATATCACCTTGTCATTTTAATTTGCATTTCCTTAATGAATAATGATACTGACCATCTTTTCATGCATGTTCTTTTTGTTGGAGTGTCTGTTCACATATTTTGCCCATTATAATTTGGTTTATCTTCTTATAATTAAGGTTTAAGAGTACATGCTTTCTAGTTAATGTTGTTTTATTAGATACATGTTTTACAAATATTTTCTCTCATTATGTAGCTTGTTTTGTCAACATTGTCTTTATTTATTTTTTTGAGGCAACATTGATTTATAACGTTGTACAAATTTCACGTGTACATCATTATATTTGGTCTTCTCTGTAGACTACATCATGTTCACCACCAAAAGTGTAGTTTTCATCTGTCACTGTACACAGGTGCCCCTTTATCCCTTTTGCACTCTCCCCAACTCCCCTTCCCTCCTGGTAACCACCAATCTGATCTCTATATCTATGTGGCTTTTTTGTTTATCTTCCAGATGAGTGAAATCATATAGTGTTTGTCTTTCTCCATCTGACTTATTTCGCTTAGCATAATACCCTCAAGATTCATCCATGTTGTTGCAAATAGTAAGATTTTATCATTTTTATGGCTGAGTAGTGTTTCATGTTACTTATATACCACATCTTCTTTATCTATTCTTCTGTTGATGTGCACTTAGATTGTTTCCATATCTTCGCTGTTGTGAATAATGCTACAATGAACATAGGGGTTCATATGTCTTTCGGACTAGTGTTTTCACATTCTTTGGATAAATACCCAGAAGTAGAATAGCTGAATCATATGAAAGTTCCATTCTTAATTTTGGGGGGAATCTCCATACTGTTTTAAATAGTAGCTGCACCAATTTATATTCCCACCAGAAACATATGAGGGTTCCTTTTTCTCTGTATCCCCTCCAACACTTGTTATTTCTTGTCTTTTTAATAATAGCCATTCTGACAGGCATGAAGTGACATCTTGTTGTGGTTTTGATTTGCATTTCCCTAATAATTAGTAATATTCAACCACTTTTTATGTGTCTATTGGCCATCTGTATATCTTCTTTGGAAAAATGTCTTTTCAGATTCTCTGCCCATTTTTTAATTGGGTTGTTAGTTTTTTTGTTGTTGAGATATAAGAGTTCTTTATATATTTTGGATATTAACTCTTTATCAGGTATATTATTTGAAAATATCTTCTCCCAATTGGTAAATTGTCTTTTTGTTTTGTACATGGTTTCCTTTGTTGTGCAGAAAATTTTTTGCTTGATGTAGTCCTGTTTATTTTTCTTTTGTTTCCCCTGCCTGAGGAGACATATTCAAAAAGATACCACTAAGACCAATGTCAAAGGACATACTACCTGTTTTCTCCTATGAAATTTATGGTTTCAGGTCTTTCATTCAAGTCTTTAATCCATATTGAGTTAATTTTTGTGTATGGTGTAAGGTAATCGTCTACTTTCATTCTCTTGCATGTGACTGTCCAGTTTTCCCAGCACCATTTTTTAAAGAGAATTTTCTTTCTTCATTGTAGGTTCTTGGCTCCTTAGTTGAAAATTAACTATTCATAAATATGAGGGTTTATTTCAGAGCTATGAATTCTGTTCCATTGATCTTTGTGCCTGTTTTTGTGCCAGTACCCTTATGTTTTTATTACTATAGCTTTGTAGTATATTTTGAAATCAGAGAGTGTGATACATCCAACTTTGTTCTTTTTTCTCAGGGCTGCTTTGGCTATTTGGGGTCTTTTGTTGTTCCATATAAATTCTCAGATTCTTTGTTCTATTTCTGTGAGAAATGTTGTTTGGATTTTAATAGGGATTGCATTGAATCTGTTGATTGTTTTAGATAAAATGGACATTTTAACAATGTTAATTCTTCCAATCCATGAACATCGAATATCTTTCCATTTCTTTATGTCTTTTTCAATTTCTTACAACAATTTCTTATAGTTTTCAGTGTACAGGATCTTCACGACCTTGGCTAAGTTTATTCCTAGGTTTTTAAATTCTTTTTGTTGTGATTATAAATGGGATTGTTTTCTTGATTTCTCTTTCTGCTAGTTCATTATTAGTGTTTATATGTACAACTGATTTATTTGTTGATTTTGTACACTGCAACTTTTATTGTATTCATTGATTATTTCTAATAGTTATTCGGTGGATTCTTTAGGGTTTTCTATATATAAAGTCATGTAATCCCCAAATAGTGATAGTTTTTACTTTTTCCTTTCCAATTTGCATCATTTTTATTTCTTTTTCTTGCCTAATTGCTCTGGCTATTACTTCCAAAAGTATGTTGAAATAAGAGCCATGAGAGTGGGCATCCTTGCCTTCTTCCTATTCTTAGGGGGATAATTTTTCCACCATTGAGAATGATGTTAGCAGTGGCTTTGTCATGTGTGGCCTTTATTATTTTAAGATCTTTCCTTCTATACCCATTTTATTGACTTTTTATCATAAATGGGTGTCGGATCTTGTCAAATACTTTCTCTACATCCATTGAGATGATCACGTGATTTTTATTCTTTATTTGGTTAACGTGATGTATCATGCTGATTGATTTGCAGATGTTGAGCCATCCTTGCATACCTGGAATAAATCCCACTTGATCATGGTATGTGATCCTTTTAATGTATTACTTTATTCAATTTGCTAGTATTTTGTTGAGGATTTTTGCATCTATGTTCATCAGCGATATTGGCCTATAATTTTCTTCTTTATGTTGTCCTTGTTTGGTTTTAGTATCAGGGTAACATTGGCCTCATAAAAGGAGTTAGGAAACATCCTCTCCTTTTCTATTTTTAGGAAAAATTTGAGAGAGATATGTATTAAATCTTCTTTGAATATTTGATAGAATTCACCATAGAAGCTGTCTGGTTCTGGACTTTTGTTTTTTGGAAGGTTTTTGATTACTGTTTCAATCTCCTTGCAAGTGAAGGGTCTATTCAGATTCTCTATTTCATATTGATTCAGTTTTTGGAAGGTTGTATGATTCTAGGAATTTATCTATTTCTTTTAGGTTATCCAATTTGTTGGTGTATAGCTGTTCATAGTATTCTCTTATAATCCTTTGTATTTCTGTGGGATCCATTGTTATTTATCCACTTTCATTTTAGATTTAATTATTTGAACCTTCTTTCTTTTTTCATTAGTGAATCTATCTAAAGGTTTGTCAATTTTGTTTATCTTTTCAAAGAAGCAGCTCTTGGTTTCATTAATCCTTTGTATTGTCTTTTTAGTCTCTAGTTCATTTATTTCTGCTCTAATTGTTTTATTTCCTTCCTTCTACTAATTTGAGGATTTGTTTGTTCTTCTTTTTTCAGTTCCTTTAGGTGTAATGTTAGATTGCTTATTTAAATATTTTTCTTGTTTTCTGAGATAGGCCTGTATTACTTTAAAATTCCCTCTTAGTATCACTTTTGCTGCATCCCATAGATTTTAGTATATTGTATTTTCATTTTCATTTGTCTGCAAGTATTTTTGGATTTCTCCTTTGATTTCTTCATTGATCCAATAGTTGTTGAGTGGCATGTTGTTTACTCTCCACATATCTGTGACTTTTCCAGCTTTCTGTTTTTATTGATTTCTAGTTTTTATTGATTTCTAGTTTTACAATTATGATTGGAAAAGATGCTTGATATATTTCAATCATCTTAAATTTATTGAGACTTCTTTTGTTTCACAACTTATAGTCTATCTTTGAGAATGTTCCATATGCACTTGAGAAGAATGTGTATTTTTCTACTTTGGATGGAATGTTCTATGTATGTCTGTTAAGTTCATTTGGTCTAATATTTCATTTAAGGCTGATGCTTCCTTGTTGACTTTCTGTCTGGATGATCTATCTATTGATGTAAGTGGAGTATTAAAGTCCTCTACTGTTATTGTGTTACTATCTCTCCTTTTAGGTCTGTTAATAATTTCTTTATATAATTTGGTACTCATATATTAGGTCCATATTTATTAGTAAATATTATGTCTTCTTGATGGATTTTCCCTTTTATTATTATATAGTATCCATCTGTGTCTCTTGTTATCTTTTCTGGTTTGAGGTATATTTTGTCTAAGTATGGCTACACCTGCTTTCTTTTGCTTGACATTTGGTTGGAGAATCATCTTCCATCCCTTCACTCTGAGACTATGTTTGTCTTTAGAGCTGAGATGAGTCTCCTGGAGGCAGCATATTTTTGGGTCTTGTTTTTTTGTTCCATCCAGCCACTCTATCTCTTTTGATTGGTGAATTCAACTCATTTACATTTAGAGTGATTATTCACATATGAAGACTTAATACTTCCATTTTATCTTTTGTTTTCTGGTTGCTCTATATTTTTGTTGTTTGTTTCTCCCTGTGTTTCTTTCTGTGATTTCAGTTTGGCAGCTTTCTGTGTTGTGTTTCTTAGTTTCCTTTTTTTTTAATATTTTGTGACTCTGCTCTGAATTTTTGTGCTGTGGTTACCATGTGGTTTGTACAAAAGATCTCATAGACAAGATAGTCCTTTTTCTGCTGATAGCCTCTTATCTTCATTTGCCTGTGCAAGTTCTGTCCTTTTTCTCTTACCCTTATATGTTTTTGTTGTCACAAATTATCTCTTTTTGTATTGTGAGTTCATTACCAAATCGAAGTGGTTATAGTTTTTAATGCTACCTTTCCCTTTAAGCTTCATATTATAATTAAATGTATACTATCTTATTCTGATAGAGATTTGCAATTTTCTAAATCTGTCTATCTATTTATAACCTTGCTTTGTAAACCTTTGCCTTTTTGTTTCAAGTAGGAGGGCTCCTTTCAACATTTCTTGTAAGACAGGTTAGTGGCAGTGAACTCCCTCAGTTTCTGTTTGTCTGGGAAAGCCTTTATTTCTCCTTCATATCTGAAAGATAACTTTGCTGGATAGAGTAATTTTGGCTGACAGTTTTTACCTTTCAATATTTTGAATATATATTTCCACTCTCTTCTGACCAAAGTGTTTCTGCTGAGAAATATGCTGATAGCGTAATGGGAATTCCTTTTTAGGTTGATTTATTTATTTTTTTTCCTTTCTGGCTTCTTTTAATATTCTTTATTTGTCATTGACTTTTGACAGTTTTATTATTATATGTCTTGGAGAAGGCCTTTTTGCATTGATGAAAATGTAAAGAGATAACTGGGTGTTCTATTAGCTTCACAGATTTGTATCTCCAGTTCCTTCCCCTGGTTTGGGAAAATCTCAGCTATTATTTCTTTAAATAAGCTCTCTGCTCATTTCTCTGTCTCTTCTCTTTCTGGCATGCCCGTTACCCTTATTTTGACCTTTCTAATAGAGTCATATAATTCTCATAGAATTTTTACATTTTTAAAAAAGTCTTAGTTCTCTCTCCTCTTCTACCTGCATCATTTCTAGATTTCTACATTTGAGCTCACAAATTCTCTCTTCCATATGATCTACTATATTTCTAATGTTTTCTAATCTAGTCTTCATCTTATTTATTTTCTTCAATTCCAGAATTTCTGTTTGATTCTTTTTTAAAGTTTCAATCTCTTTGATAAAATATTTTTTCTGTTCATTTATTTTATTCCTGGGCTCGTTGAATTGCCTTTCTGAGCTTTCTTGTAACTCATTGAGTTTCTTCGTGACAGCTATTTTGAATTCTTTATCAGTTAGATCACAATCTTCCATGACTTTATATTTGTTTTCTGGAGAATTGCTTTCTTTTTGTAATGCCATAGTACCATGGATTTTTGTGGTGCTTGCTGATTTATTCCTCTGCGGGTGCATCTGCTATAGCAAACAGATTTTTTTAATTTAGGTATTCCTTTGTGTTGATTCAAACTTTTCAATTGCTTGGAGATTAGAAGACTTTCTTTTGTTTTTCAGTAGGTGGTGCTATAGCGCTAGTTTTGGGTTTCTTTTACCTGAGGTGCCTCTGGCTACATCATTGTAGCCACCTGCCATTCTGGGGGCCACTGATGCCTTGCTGTTCCTGGCTTTGTTTATGGGGCACAGGGATGGCTGATGCTTCAGCTGCATCTGGGATTACCTGGGTCAGAAGCTCACTGCAATGGTGGTGGGAGGAGGAGGGTGGGGAGGCAGCCTAGTATGTGGTGCACTGTTTCAGCTTCTGCCTGTTACCTTGTGGTCTCAGGTGCCACTGTGGTTAGGATGTAGGAGTCCTGTGAGCACCTCCACCACTGCTATCAGGTTCCAAGCCAAGGTCAGTGGCTCAGGATCATGTGGCTCTGCCTCCACTGCTGCTCCACTTCTGGTGGCCACCATTGCCACCACAGCTGTTATACAATATCCACCCACCCCAACATTCTTAGGCTTGACTCTCAAAACTCCATCTCCTCTATTGGATGTTCATGGCATGGAAGATAGTCCACCCTACTGCCCCATTAATCAGTACATGTATTTTCACTAATCAAAATGCCCTCAATAAGGAACACCAATTATTGAAAAAAAAAATGTCATGGTTCAATGGGTACATTATTTCACCAGACACCCAAACAGGTGAGAAACCCTTACTAGGCCCGAACAAGATCCTTGTAATACTGATGCTAGACAGTTTTCCTCAGGGCTGCACCCTCCCCTCAATTATAGAGCTACTCTGATCCTACTCATTAGTTAAGCAGCCACTATCAAAGAAACCTTAGATGACTTTGAATTATAGGCTGCCCATAATGAATGACTCAAGGCCCAATATTTTCCTAAGAATAAAATAAACCATCCTATAAAGGTAAGCCCCTATCTCAGAATTTCCAGGTTCCATAATAAAAGAACCCTAACCAAAAAATCTGGTATTGCAGGCTACACAACCTAGTATTCTATAATATCTGATTTTGGGTAACACTCCCTAGGACCTAAAAGCCCCCCTTCAGCATGTCCATCCAGAGCATCCAAAATCCCATTCTTCCCCGTCAGAATCCAACCTTCTGTATATAGACTAACTATAGTTCCTTTCCCTGATCTGAGACAATGGCAGCCACCTTAACCCTGATAATGACTCAGCATGACCTCTGATTCCCAAACAGCACCTGAGGACAATTGCACCTATATTTCCTTGTTAGTACATTGCTTCCCCGCCTCCCATACAAAAAGACTTTTGTGGCCGTAATAACACATGCACCCAAATAACCATCCTTCCTAGGGACCCCACCACATTTAAAAGGAGGACTCTTTACAGGGAATGACAGACATGAAAAGAAGACAAACAAATTAGTCTCACTCTGACTATTGGAATCACCTTGCCCAGCTTCCCAGTGATCATAGTCCCATGCCTTCAAATTTCCCATCATTGCAGTGAATGCTCTCATGCAACAAACTACCCATTGGAATAAACCCAAATCTCTTAACCTTATTTTGGATTAGCTAGGTATAACCCTGTGGACCTACCTCCTCCTATTGAGACTATGAATATGGCTCAATATAAAATAAAACAGGGCCTCCAGGAGCTAAGATTCATTATACAGGACTGATTAAAAAGAGGAGTAATAACCCACACATTTTCTCCCTTCAATAGCCATATATGGCCTATTTGGTTCAAATCCAGGAGAAATAAATGTTGATAAACTGGACTACAGCAAACTCGATGTGATCATATCACCCATTAAGTCCCCTAAACTTTATATCATTGAAATGACTGAGGATATGCCATCATCTACTAATCTATTCAGGGACTATTTTACAGCTTCACAAATGAAATTTGCTTTTGTATTCAAGAGTGCACAATACACTTTTACCCAGCTACCCGTGGAGTATCTCAACAACTCTTCCATTGCACACATTCTGCCAACAATACTTTAATTGAATCCAATAGTCCCTGGACATTCAAGTATGTCATTAATTGGTGACATCTTACTCTGTGTAGATTCAATTGATGACTCTCCAGGATATGCAGACATTCACAAAAAAGCTCACAAAGAGGTCATGAGCCATTGCCCCACACAAAGCATAAGACTGCCATCTTAGTTAAATTCCTGGGGATCATTTTGTCATCTAGGGCCACTCTATCCCTGACACTGTCAAGAAACAGTTATTGACCCTATTAGAATTCAAAAAAATTAAATCCCAACATCTCTTAGTTTTTGGAGGGTTATTGAGACAACATATTCCCTACTTACAAGTTCTACTTAGGACAATTTATGCTATTAGTCACCAATTGGCCTATTTTGAATGGGGCCCCTTACAACAATATGTCCAAATTTCAATACAAAAGGCATGCCCACTAGTGCCCCCCAGAAAATCCTTTACCATGAGGCTTTAGTAATCTTTACTCATGCCTCCTGGAATCTCTGAACCACCCATGATGGCCAAAAGTTGCCCATGGGTGTCTGGTGAAAGAAAATATCTTCCTTGGCCCCACATGAGATACGATTAGTGTGACAATAGTTGGCCAAATATGGAGCCCTTCTGAAAATGGAGGCTTTCATAGGCCCTGTGCCTGTGACTCTCACGCCCAACTGCATGTTATGCTCTGATTCATGGAGGCAGCACCTTGCAGTCTCAGCATAGCCATAGAGCAAGCCTTCCTTATTGAAGTGAAAATGATACCTGCAGGATAGAACCAAACCTGGTCCCTCTGCATAGCCTACCTACTAGATGCAATGGCTCTGGAGGACGTCGCCCCTCTCCTGAACCCATTGGCCACCTGATGAAGAAAGGGAATCCACATACTTTATGGATAGTAGTGCCACCATCACATGTGGTGAAGACTGCTGGAGAGCTGCTACTCTTCGTTTCCTAAACAAGACATCCCTGACCAAGTACGTGACCCAAGGGTCAGCATAATTCACTTACCTTCAAGCAGTCATCTTAGCATTAAGGGATGCCCTGAACAACACCCACTCTCATCCGCATCTTTTTACAGATTCTTGGGCCAATGACAATTGTCTGGTCATCTAGTTTGGCCAATGACAATGATTTCTTTACTCAAGTTGCCCTCTTCGAGTTAAAAAAACTCTGGGAATTTCTTGCCTCACAGATCCTCAAAACATGAATCAAGATGACATATGTCTCTGCACATACTAAAACTCAAAACTTGATCAGCTAATTTCCATGTGCAGCAAATAAATTGACTCAAATTACTTTCTTTTTTCATTGAGGTAAAATTGGTTTATAACATTATATAGACTTTATTTGTACATCATTATAATTCAACTTCTGTATACAGTACATCATGTTCACCACCAAAAGTTTAGTTTCCATCTGTCACCGCACAAATGATCACCTTTACCCATTTTGCCCTCCCCCACACTCCTGCCCCTCTGGTAACCACCACTCTTTTCTCTGTATCTATGTGTTTGTTTCTTTTTATCTTCCACATGTGAGTGAAATCATACAGAATTTTTCTTTCTCTGTCTGAATTATTTCACTTAGCATAATACCTTCAAAGTCCACCATGTTGTTGCAAATGGCACAATTGCATCCTTTTTAGTGGCTGAATAGTATTCTATTGTGTGTGTGTGTGTGTGTGTGTGTGTGTGTACACAGAATATCTTCTTTATCCCTTCATCTGCCAGTGGGAACTTAGGTTGTTTATAAGTCTTGGCTATTGTGAATAATGCGGCAATGAATACAGGGGCGCATGTATCTTGATGCATTTGTGTTTTCATGTTCTTTGGATAAATACCCAGCAGTGGAATAGCTGGATCGTATGGTAGTTCTAGCCTTAATTTTTTGAGGAATCTCCACACTGTTTTCCATAGTGGCTGCACCAGTTTGCACTCCCACCAGGAGTGTATGAGAGTTCATTTCTCTCCACATCCTTTCCAACACTTGTTTCCTGTCTTGTTAATTATAGCCATTCTGATGGGTGTGAGGTGATATCTCATTGTAGTTTTGATTTGCATTTCCGAGAGTTAATGATGTTGAACATATTTTCATGTAACTGTTGGCCATCTGTATATCTTCTTTGGGGAAATGTCTGTAGAGATCTTTAGCTCATTTTTTAAATGGGGTGTTAGTTTTTTTGTTGTTGAAATGTATGAGTTATTTATATATTTTGGATATTAGCCCTTTATCAGATATATGGTTTGCAAATATCTTCTCCCAATTGTTAGGATGTCTTTTCATTTTGTTGGTGGTATCCTTTGCTGTTCAGAAGCTTTTTAGTTTGATATAGTCCCATTTGTTTATTTTTTCTATCGTTTCCCTTGCCTAGTCAGACATGGTACTTGAAAACATGCTGCTGAGACTAATGTCAGAGTACTGCTTATGTTTTCTTCTAGAAGTTTCATGGTTTCAGGTCTTCCATTCAAATCTTTAATCTACTTTGAGTTAATTTTTGTATATTGTGTAAGATAATGGTCTACTTTCATTCTTTTGCATGTGGCTGTCCAGCTTTCTCAATACCATTTATTTCTCATCTCCATTGTATGTTCTTGGATCCCTTGCTGAAAATTAACTGTCCATTGATGTGTGGGCTTATTTCTGGGCTCTCATTTATGTTCTATTGATCTGTGTGTCTGTTTTTGTGCCAGTACCATGCTGTTTTGGTTACTATAGCTTTGTAGGATATTTTGAAATCAGGGAATGTGATACCTCAAGTTTTGTTCTTTTTTCTCTGGATTTCTTTGGCTATCAGGGGTCTTTTGCTGTTCCATATAAACTTTAGGATTCTTTCTTCTATTTCTGTGAAAAATGTCATTGGAACTTTGATAGACATTACATTGAATCTGTAAATTGCTTTAGGAAGTATGGACATTTTAACTACATTACTTCTTCCTTTCCAAGAGCATGAAATATATTTCCATTTCTTGTGGCTTCTATTTCTTTCAGCAATGTTTTATAGTTTTCAGTGTACAGATCTTTTACCTCTTTGGTTAAGTTTACTCCTAGGTATTTTATCCTTTTTGTTGCAGTTGAAAGTGAGATTGTATTCTTAATTTCTCTTTCTGCTAATTTGTTGTTAGTGTATATAAATGCAGCTGATTTTTGCATGTTGATTTTCTATCCGGCAACTTTACCATATTCATTTATTATTTCTAAAACTTTTTTGTGGATTCTTTAGGGTTTTCTATATATAAAATCATGTCATCTGCAAATAGTGACAGTTTCACTTCTTCTTTTCCAATTTGGATCCCTTTTATTTCCTTTTCTTGCCTCATTGTTCTGGCTAGGACTTCCAATATTATGTTAATTAACAGTGGTGGAAGTGGGCATCCTTCTCTGGTTCCTGTTCTTAGAGGGAAAGCTCTTAGATTTTCTCCATTGAGTATGATATTAGGCGCGGGTTTGTCAGACATGGCTTTTATTATATTGAGGTATTTTCCTTTTATACGAATTTTATTCAGAGTTTTTATCATAAATGTATGCTGTATCTTGTCAAATACTTTCTCTGCATCTGTTGAGATGATCATGTGATTTTTATTCTTAATTTTGTTAATGTGATGTATCACATTGATTGATTTGCAGATGTTGAACCATCCCTGCATCCCTGGAAGAAATCCCACTTGATCATAGTGTATTATTTTTTTAATGTATTGTTGTATTCAAATGCTAATATTTTGTTGAGGATTTTTGCATCAAGTTCATCATGATATTGGCCTGTAATTTTCTTTTTTTTGTGTTTCCCTTTTGTGGTTTTGGTATCAGGGTAGTATTTGCTTTGTAGAATGTGTTAGGAAGCTTCCCCTCCTCTTCAATTATTTGGAAGAATTTGAGAAGGATAGATGTTAAATCTTCTTTGAATGTTTGGTAGAATTTACAAGGGAAGCCATCTGGTCCTGGACTTTTATTTTTGGGGAGATGTTTTACTACTGTTTTGATCTCCTTACTGGTGATTGCTCTATTCAAATTCTCTATTTCATCTTGATTCAGTTTTAAAAGGTTGTATGATTCTAAGAATTTATCCATTCCTTCTAGATTATCCAATTTGTTGGTGTATAGCTTTTTGTTGTATTCTCTTTTAATCTTTTGTTCTGATGTGGCCATTGTAATTTCTCCTTTTTCATTTCTGATTTTATTTATTTGAGCTTTCTCTCTTTTCCTTGGTGAGTCTACCTAAGGTTTTTCAATTTTGTTTATCTTTTCAAAGAACCATCTCTAAGTTTCATTGATCTTTTCTGTTGTTTTCTTTAGTCTCTATTTCATTTATTTCTGCCCTGATTTTTATTATTTCCTTCTTTCTACTGATATTAGGCTTTGTTTGTTCTTCTTTTTCCAGTTCCTTGAGGTGCACTGTTACATTGTTTATTTGAGATTGTTCTTGTTTCTTGAGGTAGGCCTGTATTAGTAAAAACTTCCCTCTTAGAACTGCTTTTCCTGTATTCCATGAATTTTGGTATGTCGTATTTTTATTTTCATTTGTCTCCAGGTATTTTTGATTTCTCCTTTGATTTCTTCATTGACCCAATCGTTCTTCAGTCGCATTTTGTTTAATCTCCACATATTTGGGGCTTTTCTGATTTTCTTCCTATAGTTAATTTCTAGTTTCATATCATTGTGGTCAGAAAAGATGCTTGGTATTATTTCAGTCTTAAATTTATTGAGACTTGTGGCCTAACATGTGATCAATCCTGGAAAATGTTCCATGCACATTTGAAAATAATGTGTATTCTTCAGTTTTTGGGTGGAATGTTCTGTACATATCTACTAAGTCCATCTGGTCTAATGTGTCATTTAAGGCCAGTGTTTCCTTTTTGATCTTCTGTTTGGATGATTTATCCATTGGTGTAAGTGGAGTGTTAAAGTCCCCTACTAGTATTGTGTTACTGTCTATTTCTCCCTTTATGTCTGTTAATAATTGCTTTATATACTTAGGTGCCCCTATGTTGGGTGCATCGACATTTACAAGTGTTATATCCTTTTTGTTAGATTGTTCCCTTTGTGATTATGTAGTGCCCTTCTTTGTCCCTTGTTACAGTTTTTGTTTTAATGTCTATATTTTCTGATATAAGTATTGCTACTCCAGTTTCCTTTTCATTGCCATTTGCATGGAGTATTTTTTTCCATCCCTTCACTTTCACTTTGTGAGTGTCTTTAGGTCTGAAGTGTGTCTTTTCTATGCAAAATATATATGGATCTTGTATTTTTATCCAGTCAGCCACCCTATGCCTTTTGATTGGAGCATTTATTCCAGTGACATTTAAGGTAGCTATTGATAATTGTGTACTTCATACCATTTTGTTACTTTTTTCTGGGTGTTTTAGTAGTTCTCTGTTCCTTTCTTCTTCTCTTGCTCTCTTCCCTTGTGGTTTGATGGCTTTATTTAGTATTAAGTTTGGGTTCCTTTATCTTAATTTTTGTGTATTTTTATAAGTTTCTGGATTGTGATTAGCATGAGGTTGATATACAATAACCTATGTATATAGCCATCTCTATTAAGTTGATAGTCTGTTTAGTTTGACCTCTTGCTAAAAGCTCTACTCTTTTACTCATCTTCTCCTACATTTTATGTTTTTGATACGATATCTAACCTCTTTCTTTTTTTGGTGTGTGTATCATTTACCCTCTTATCACGGAAATAGATAATTTTAGTACTTTTGACTTTTGACCTTCGTATTATCTTCGTAGGTGGTTGATCTGCTCCCTTTACTGTATTTTTGCCTTTACCAATGAATTTACTGTTTTTTTTAAATAATTTTCTTATTCCTATTTGTGATCTTCTCTTTCCCATTTAAGTCCCTTTAACATTTCTTGTAAGACTGGTTTCTTGGTGATAAACTCCTTTACTTTTTGCTCCTCTAGGAAACTCTATCTCTCCTTCCATTCTGGATGATAACCTTGCTGGGTAGAGTATTCTTGGCTGTAGGTTGCTTTCTTTCAGCACTTTAAATATATCATGCCACTCCCTTCTAGCCTGTAAGGTTTCTGCTGATAAGTCATCTCATAGCCTTATGGGGTTTCCTTTGTATGTAACTTGTTGCTTTTCTCATGCAGCTTTTAGGATTCTCTCTTTATCTTTAATTCTTGACATTTTAATTATAATGTTTCTTAGTGTGGGCCTCTTTGTGTTTATCTTGTTTCATGCCCTCTGTGCTTCCTGTACCTGGATGTCTGTTTCCTTGCTTCGGCTAGGAGAGTTTTCAGCTAATATTTCTTCAAATAGATTTTCTGCCCCGTTGTCTCTCTCTTCTCCTTCTGGAATACCTATAACATGGATGTTAGTGCGCTTGATGTTTTCCCAGAGTTCCCTTAGACTGTTCTCATTCTTTTTAATTCTTTTTCTTTTATGTGTTCAACTTGGGTGATTTCCTCTAGTTCATCCAGTTCCCCAATCCATTCTTCTGTATCATCTATTGTGCTATTGAGTCCCTCTAGTGAATTTTTCATTTCCAGTGTAGTATTCTTCATTTCTGATGGGGTTTTTTTTGTGTGTGTGTGTGAAGAAGATTAGGCCCGAGCTAACCTCCTATCCAATCCTCCTCTTTTTTTTTTTTTTGGAGCGAGATTGGCCCTGGACTAACATCCATGCCCATCTTCCTCTATTTTATATGGGACGCCGCCACAGCATGGCTTGACAGGTGGTACATCAGTGTGGGCCTGGGATCCTAACCTGTGAACCCCAGGCCACTGAATTGGAGCACATGTACTTAACCGCTATGCCACCGCGCCGGCCCCTGATTGGTTCTATTTTATATTTTCCAATTCTTTGTTGAAGTTCTCACTGAGTTCATCCATTCTTCTCTCAAGATCTGTGAGCATCTTTATGAAATTTGTTTGAACTCTTTGTCAGGTAGATTGTTTATTTCTGTTTTGTTTAGTTCTTTTTCTAGGGTTTTGTCCCATTCCCTTCCTGGGAATGTATTCCTTTGCCTCCTTATTTTGCCTCTTTCTCTGTGCTTATATCTATGTATTAGGTAGGTCAGCTATGTCTCCTGATCGTGAAGAGGTGGTCTTATGTAAACGATGCCTTATGAGGCCCAGCAGTGTGCTTCCCTCTCATCATCAGTTCCATTTGTGGCAGGAGCCACCCCCATGTGGCCTAAGTGTGTCCTTCTGTTGTGGCAGGGTTGCTCTTGCTGCAGGTGCCCAGGGAGGCTAGGATGTCCCCCTGGCTGGCTGGTTGTAATACTCAGCCTCGTGTGGCTGCTATGGACGCTTCAGTCACTTTATTATCAAGCATGGAGAGCCCCAGCACAGTTGCCTGCAAGGTCTAATAGCACATTCCTGTTGCTGTTTTTCTGTTAAGTGAGTAAGCCCCCAGCATGGCTGGTTGCTGGGCTCAGAGGCTTACAATTGCAGTAGGCCTCCAGCCTGCAAGGCTGTTGTCATCTCTCTCAAGATTGCAGCTGAGTGAGGCTGGCCACAGGCATGGGAGGACCCAATTGTTTTGGGTTTTGGAAGGTGGAGCCAATCCACTATGTGGCCTTTTGAGAAATACAAGTCTTCTACTGCTGACAAGCCCCATCACCCACAGGACTACACACACTCTCAACACAATCCTCGCCCATGCATGTGCCCCACGCACATGAACCACCTCCCTGAAGTGGACCCAGTTGCCCCACTGCAGAGGCCCCACACACTCCACCAATGCCCCACACACTCCACCTGCTCCTTGTGCATGCCCTGCCCTGCAAAAGCAGACCCACTTGCCTGGCTGCAGAGGGTCCAGGCACCCTATCTATGCAGGCCCACAAGTTGCCTGAGGGCTTGCTGTTGGGTGGGACTAATCCCTAGGGCAGGCTGCTTGCCCTGGCTGAGCTGGATTAAATTGGTGCTCCAGTGGGTGGGGCAGACCCTGGGCTAACAGGCCAGGGGATGAACTCCAACGGCATATGCCAACATCTGTACTAGGTCACAATAATGGCTGCTGCCAATGTCTCAATCCCTGGAGAGGTCTCACCTCTCACTGAGATGCACCCAGAGCCTATCAGCTGAGTCTGTCTTCACGAAAGGACTGTGTACCTTTTTTTCTGGTGATTTTAGGTTTCTTTCTGAAATGGATGAATTTGTGCATGGGCCCTTTAAGAGCAGGCTTTTTTCCCCCTTTATGTCTGATAGCTTTTGTGGGGGTATTCCCCATTGTAGTTAATAACCAGTAAAGCTAGGTGTTATGACACTTGTCTCGGTTGTGCTGAGTCCAAAAGCTGCTTATAGTGGTAATGCTCCCTTGCTCAGATCCCCCACTCCTCCACGGAAGGCTGCATATCTTAGGATTGCTCCTGGCTGGATATGAAGTGCCACAGCTTGCAAAGGTGGATTTTTTTTCTCTCCAGAAAGGAATTTCTGCCCCTTCCACCACTGTCAGCACTGTCCCTTGTTGCAAGAGTTCTTTTTATCCAGTTTTCAGTTCTCTCTCAGGGGTAATTGTTCCAAAATAGTTGTAAATTTGTTGTGTCCATTGAAGGAGGTGAGTTCAGAGTCTGCCTATGCTGCCATCTTGACACCAATCTCTCCCAGCTTTTAAGGCCCACTATTCCTTACCAAAATGCACTTGAGATACCACAACTGCCTTTACTTGCCCTTAAAGTTATCAAGTTCTATGAGAATTACATTGAGCTAGACATATCACTCTCCACCTCCTCATCTTTTGATTACTCCCATCCCTATCAGGATGGAAGCCAGGCCCAGAGATGATCACATATTATGAACTCTTCACTATTGAATGCTATTAGGTTGCTCACTAGAGATTTTCTGTCACCCTGATGATGACCGTCACCCTAAATCACAAACTTTACTAAAGTTTTTGGCTATAAAGACCATTTAATTAAGAATGCTAATTATGGAGGCCAGCCCAGTGGCGTGGCAGTTAAGTGCACATGCTCCACTTTGGCGGCTTGGGGTACACAGGTTTGGATCCTGGGCACACACTGATGCACCACTTGTCAAGCCATACTGTGGCAGCATCCCATATAAAGTAGAGGAAGATGAGCACAGATGTTAGCCCAGGGCCAATATTCCTCAGCACAAAGAGGAGGATTGGCATTGGATGTTAGTTCAGGGCTAATCTTCCTCACACACACAAAAAAAGAATGCTAATTATGATGTTACAGAGGAAGGAGAGGTCATCATCTCGCATCCATACCCAGAATAGTATATACAGCAGAGAGAAGCCAGACCTTGCTTACCTTACCTTATGGCTTGTACACATAAATGGAAGCTTGCCTCTGATCTGTCTCCAAGGCACAGAAGAAGGTGACACTTTCTCTTTAGCTGTCTGCCTAGAAGTAATACCACGCAGCCTTGACATGTAAATCTCATATCCACCAGATAACTGATCACAATGACCATGTTAAATGAAACTAGGAGAAATTCCAATGTTTAAAACATAGTTTCTCCAGCATAGACAACCTGAGGCTTAGGCCTGTGATCATTCACTATTTGGCTACGTGCTTTAAAGAGCTGCCTAATAAGTACTTGGATCTATGTTCCCTAACTAGGGTACCTACAGCATATTCAACATTACAGGTCTAGATCAATGCCAGGCACATTAAATTTCAGCAGTCTTCAGACTCTCCAGCTCTAGACTTTATTACTTGGCAACCAGGATTCTAACCTATGTCCAGAAAGTCCCACAGTGAGATAAATAAACCATTTTATACCCTCTTTTGCATGTGGCATCATCAGTGCTGACATCCAATAAAATTGGGATGGTGTCCATTCTGCACTCTGAATGGTGACCGTAAAACAAGTTGGGTTTTCTTTAATGAGCCAATTTGGAAAAAAAAAATGAAATACGTATGTTAATTTCACTTATCTTTATTGTTATGACTCCTATGTTTAATATCAATCCTATTATATTATCTTTTTATAAATTGAGATATAATTCGTATATCATAAAATTCTACCTTTAAAAATATACAGTGGCTTTTAGTATATTTGCCAAATTATGTTCACTACTATTTAATTCCAAAATATTT
The DNA here is from genome assembly GCF_020826845.1 of Diceros bicornis minor. Taxonomy (NCBI): domain Eukaryota; kingdom Metazoa; phylum Chordata; class Mammalia; order Perissodactyla; family Rhinocerotidae; genus Diceros; species Diceros bicornis. The sequence goes on from NC_080781.1 coordinate 66,173,300, forward strand.
TCATCACTCTAAGTAAAAACCGCATACCCATTAGCAGCCACTCCCCATTCCCCACAAAAACCCTCCTCCCAAGCCGTAGGCAAACACTAATATATTTTCCTATTATATTTATTATTTTCTCTATTATTATTATGTCTCTATTATTTTCTTCACGTTATTTTTGATTATTTATTGGTAACATATAGAAATATAATTGCTTTTTGTATATTGGTTTTGCATCCTGTAAATTTGCTGAACTTGTTTGATAGTTCTAATAGTTTTTTAGTGGAGTCTTTAGGACTTTTTGTGCATAATTGTGTCATCTGTACATAGAAAATATTCTACTTCTTCTTTTCCAATCTGGATGCATTTTATTTATTTTTCTTGCCTCAAGGACATGGGTAGAACCTCCAGCACAATGCTGAATTGAAGCGGAAAGCATGAGCATCCTTGTAATGTTCCTGATTTTAAGGGGAAGGTATTCAGCACTTCACCCATTTGGTATGATGTTTGCTATGTGTTTTTCATAGATGCGTTTTATCTGGCTGAGAAAATTTCCTTCTATTCCTAGTTGGTTGAGAGTTTTTTATCATGAAAGGTCACAGAAAAGGATGCTTTTTTGTGTCTATTGAGATGATCATGTTGTTTTGTCCTGTATTTTATTAATAAAATTTATTACATTATTTGATTTTCATATGATAAATTTTATATCCCTGGGATAAATTCCACTTGGTCATGATGTATAATTCTTTTTATATATTGTTCAATGTGATTTCCTTATTTATTGCTGAGGATTTTTGCTTAGATATATTCATAAAAATATATCTGTAGTTTTTTTGTATTGTGATATCTTTGTAAGGTTCTGGTATCTGAGTAATACTGACCTCATAGAATGTGTTGGAAAGTGTTCCCTCCTCTTTTATTTTTTGAAAGTTTTGTGAAATATTGGTATTAATTTTTCTTCAAATATCTTGTGGAATTCACCAGTGAAGACTTCTGGTCCTGGGCTTTCCTATTTGATAAGTTTTTAAAATTAATTTAGTCTCTTTAATTATTATATATATTTTATTTCTTCTTCAGTCAGTTTTGGTAGTTCGTATCTTTCTAGGAATTTGTCCGTTTCATTTGTTATTGTTTGCTGTCTTGCAGTTTTTTATGTTGTTTTCTTATAATATTTTTAATATCTGTAAGACAATTAGAAATGTCTCCTCTTATTTGTATTACTTTGTTACTGTTATTATTTTATTACTCCTCTTTTATTACTTATTTTATATCTTTTTTCTTTTGTTACTCTAGTTAAAGGTTTATTGGCCAGCCCCGTGGCTTAGCGGTTAAGTGCACGCGCTCCTCTACTGGTGGCCGGGGTTCGGATCCTGGGCGTGCACCAATGCACCACTTCTCCAGCCATGCTGAGGCCACATCACACATACAGCAACTAGAAGAATGTGCAACTATGACATACAACTATCTACTGGGGCTTTGGGGGGAAAAAAAAGGAGGAAGATTGGCAATAGATGTTAGCTCAGAGCAGGTCTTCCTCAGCAAAAAAAAAAGAGGAGGATTAGCATGGATAGTAGCTCAGGGCTGATCTTCCTCACAAAACACAAAACAAAACAAAACAAAAAAGTTTTATTAATTTTTTGAGATCTTCAAAAGAGTCACAATTTAGTGTCATTGATTTGACTTATTGTTTTCACTTTCTTTCATTAATATCTTTTCTAATCTTTATTATTTTCTTCCTTATGCTTGATTTGGGTTAGGTTTATCTTCTTTTTCTAGTTTCTAAAGGTTGAAGTTTAGATTATTGATTTGAGATCTTCCTCTTTTAATATAGGTGTTTATATCTATCAATTTCTCTCTAAGCATTGTTTAGTAAAATCCTGTAAGTTGGTTTGTTGTGTTTTGATTTTAATTCATCTGAATATATTTTCTAATTTTTCTTCTGATTTATTCTTTAACTTATTGGCTATTTGGGAGTGGGTTGTTTAATTTCTACATGCTTGTGAATTTTTCAAATTTCATTCTGTTATTGATTCCTAATTTAATTCTATAGTAGTAAGACAACTTTTTTATTATTTTAATCCTTTTAAATTACAAGGGCTTGTTTCATTGCTTACCATATGATCTATCCTGGAAAATGTCCCATGTGCACTTGAGAAAATTGGTATTCTACAGTTGTTGGGTAGAGCTTCCTATAGATGTCTGTTAGGTCTATTTTGATATCAGAAGATATAAAAAATGTAAATATATATGCACCCAACATTGAAGCAAAATGTATGTATTAAGGAACTACTAATAGATCTAAAGGGAGAAATATAAAACAATACGTTAATAGTTGATGACTTCAATACCCCAGTTTCAACAATGGATCAATCATCCAGACAGAAAATCAACAAGGAAACATTGGACTTGAAACATGCTTTAGACCAAATGAACCTAACAGATATATACAGGGCATTCATCCAGCACCAGCAGAATACAAATTCTCCTAAATAGCACATAGAATATACTCCAGGATAGATCATATGATAGGTCACAAAAAATTCTTAGCAAATTTAAGAAGATCGAAATCATACCAAGTATCTTTTCTGACCACAATTATATGAAATTAGATCAATAAAAGGAAAAAAGGTGGAAAATTAACAAATATGTGGAAATTTGACACAAACTCCTGAATCAATAGGTCAAAGAAGAAATCAAAAGAGGAATGAAAAAAATACCTTGAAACAAATGGAAGTGGAAGTACAGCATAACAAAACATATGGAATGCTGCAAGAGCACTGTGAAGACGGAATGTTGTAGCAATAAATACCTACATTACGAAAAAAGAATTATCTCAAATAAACATCCAAACTTTACACCTCATGGAACAAGTGAAAGAATGACTAAGCCCAAAGTTAGCAGAAGGAAGGAATTAACAAAGATCAGAGCAGATATAAATGAAATAGAGACTAGAAAAATAATAAAAAAGATTAACAAAACTAAGGGCTGGGTTTTTGAGAAGATAAACAAAATGACAAACCTTTGGCTAGACCAAGAAAAAAGAGAGAGGAATCAAATAAATAAAACAGAAATAAAAGAGGAGACATTACAAATGATACCACAGAAATACAAAGGATCATAAGAGACTACTATGAACAATTATACTCAAATAAATTGGACTACCTAGACAAAATGAATAAATTCTTAGAAATATACAATATACCAAGACTACATAAGGAAGAAATAGAAAATATGAACAGAGAAATAATGAGTAAGGAGATTGAATCAGTAATAAAAAACCTCCCAACACAGAGAAATCCAGGACCAGATAGTTTCACTGGTGAATTCTCCCTTTGGAGAGGGAACAATCCAAATTCATTTTAAGAGGTCAGCATTACCCCGATAACAAAGCCAGATAAGGACACTACAAGACAAGAAAACTCCAGATCAATATCTCTGATGACTACAGATGCAAAAATTCTGAACAAAATACTAGCAAAAGGAATTCAACAACACATTAAAATGATCACACCATAATCAAGTGAAATTCATCCCTGGGAAGCGAAGATGGTTCAACACACATAAAACAATAAATGTGATACACAACATTAATAAAATGAAAGACAAAAATCACGATTAACTCAATAGATGCAGAAAAAGCATTTGACAAAATACAACACCCTTCCACAGTAAAAATGCTCAACAAATTGGGTACAGAAGTAACATACCTCAACACAATAAAAGTCATATATGACAAACTGACAGCTAAGACACCCAACAGTGAAAGGCTGAAACATTTTCCTCTAACACCAGGATCAAGACAAGTGTGCCCTTTCTCACTACTCATATTCAGCATAGCACTGGAAGTTCTACTCAAAGCAATACGGCAGGAAAAAAGTGAAAAAAAAGCTTAATTGGAAAGGAAGATGTAAAATCGTCTTTGCTTGTAGATGGTATGCAGATGATATGATGATACAAAATCAACATAAAAAATCTGTTGTATTTCTATATACCAACAACAAACCATCAGAAAGATAAATTAAGAAAACAACCCTATTTACAATAGTATCAAAAAGAATATAACACTTGGGAATAAATTTAACCAAGGAGGGGAAAGACCTGTACACTGAAAACTATAAGATTTTGATGAAAGAAATTAAAGAAGACACAAATGAATGGGAAGAGATCAGAAGAATTAATATTGTTAAAATATCCATACTACCTAAAGCCATCTATAGATTCAATGTAATCCCTATCAAAATCCCAATGGCATTTTTCACATAAATAGAAAAAAACTATTATAAAATTGGTATGGAACCACAAAGACCCCAAACAGCCAAAGCAATCCTTATAAAGAAGAACATAGCTAGAGGCATCACATCTTCTGATTTCAAGCTGTAGTACAAACCTATAGTGTCAAAAGAGTATGGTACTTGCATAAAAATAGACATATAGACCAATGGACCAGCACTGAGAGCCCAAAAATAAACCTTTGCATAAACAGTCAACTAATATTTGACACAGGAGCCAAGATTACTCAATGGGGAAAGGATAGTTTCTTCAATAAATGATGTTGGGGAAATTGGATAACCACATGCAGTAGAAATGAAATTGGACCCCTATCTTGCACCACTCACAAAAAGTAACTTGAAATGGATTAAAGACTTAAAAAATGTGAAGCTGTAAAACTTTTAAAAGAAAACATAGGGAAAGAGCTCCTTGACATTGGTCTTGGTAACATTTTTTTTTATATTACACTTAAAACACAAGCAACCAAAGCAAAAATAAAAAAGCGGGACTACATCAAACTAAAAAGCTTCTGCACAGCAAGAGAAACAATGAGCAAAATGAAAAGGCAACCTACAGAATGGGATAAAATATTTGCAAATTGCATAACTGATAAGAGTTTAATATGCAAAGTATATAAAGAACTCATACAACTCAATAACAAAAAAGATTCAGTTAAAAAAAGGACAAAAGAACTGAATAGACATTTTGAAAAGAATACATGCAAATGGCCAACAGGTACATGAAAAGATACTCAACATCCCTAATCATCAGGGAAATGCAAATCAAAACCACGAGATATCACCTCACACCTATTAGAATGGCTATCATCAAAAGCTCAAGAGATAAAAAGTGTGGGTGAGAATTGTGAAGAAAAGAGAAAATCGTGCACTGTTAGTGGGAATGTGAATTGGAACATCCACTATGGAAAATAGTATGGAGGTTCCTCAAAAAATTAAAAATAGAACTACCGCATGATCCAGCAATCCCACTTCTGGATATATATACAAAGGAATGAAAACACGATCTCAAAGAGATATCTGCACTCTCAAGTTCATTGCAGCATTAATTACAATAGCCAAGATGTGGAAACAATCTAAGTGTTTCTCAATGGATAAATGGATAAAGAAGATATGATTTTACATAAATATATAGTTATATCATAACATTTTACATATAATATATAAATAAATGTATGTAATTTTATAAATAATAAATATATAACATTTATAAAATATAATAAATGTAAATATATATATAATTATATAAATAATAGAGTATTTTTTCAGCCAGGAGAAAGAAAGAAATCCTGTCATTTGGGACAACTTAGATGAGTCTTGAGGGCATTATAAATAAGTCAGACAGAGAAGGACAAATATTGTATAATATCACTTATATGTGGAACCTAAAAATCCAAACTCATAGAAATAGAGAGTAGAATGGTGATTATCAGGGGCTGAGGGGGATGAGGGAAATGGGGAGATGTTGGTCAAGGGGTACAAACTTCCAGTTATAAGATGACTAACTTCTGTGAGTCTATTGCACAGCATGGTGATTATAGCTAATAATATTGCATTATGTTCTTGAAAGATTCTAAGTGATAGATTAAATGTTCTCATCACAAAAAGAAATAGTAATTATGTGACATGATGGAGGTGTTAGCTAAAGTTGTGGTGATAATCATTTTGCAATATATAATTGAATCAAATCAACATGTGCACCTTAAATATACAGAATGTTATATGTCAATCATATCTTAATAAAGGTGGAATAAATAAATATGCTCACATTGTTGTGCAACTACCACCATCCATTCTCATAATTCTTCTCATTTCATAGAACTGAAACTCTATACCTGTTAAATAATAACTCCCCAATCTCTCCTCCCCCTAGGTCCTGGAAACCACTATTATGCTTTCTGTCTATATGGTTTTGAATACTCTAAGTTCCTCTTAAAAATGGAATCATACAGTATTTGTCTTTTTGTGACTGGCTTACTTCACTTAGCATAATGTCCTCAAGGTTCATCCATGTTATAACATACCACAGAATTTCCTTCCTGTTTAGGGCCGAATAATGTTCGATTGCATGCATATATCACATTTTGCTTATCCATTAATTTGTCATCAAACACTTGGGTTCTTACGTATTTTGGCTACTGTGAATAATGCTGTTATGAATATAGATGTACAAATATCTCTTTGAGACCCCGTTTTTAATTCTATTTTTAATTTTTTGAGGCACAGCCATACTGTTTTCCACAATGGTTGTATCATTTTACATTCCCACCAACAGTGAACAAAGTTTCCAATTTCTCCACATCCTCACCAACACTTATGTTTTTTATTTTGATAATAGCCATCTTGACTGGGTGGAGGCAGTGCCTCACTGTAGTTTTGATTTGCTTGTCTGTAATGATTAGTGATGTTGAGCATCTTTTCATGTGCTTATTGTCCATTCATGTATCTCCTTTGGAGAAATGTCTTTTCAAGTCCTCTGCCCATTTTTGAATCAAGTTGCTTGGTTTTTAATTGCTTAGTTTTAGTTCTCTATATATTCTGCATGTTAATCCCTTATAAGATGTATGATTTGCAAATATATTCTTCCATTCTGTGGGTTGCGTTTTTACTCTATTGATGTGTCTTTGATGCTCAAAATATTTTAATTTTCATGAAGTCCAATTTGTCTATTTCTTTCTTTTGTTGCCTTTGCCTTTTGAGTCATATCCAAGAAATCATTTCCAAGTCCAACTTTATGAAGTTTTTGTCCTATGTTTTTATTTTATTTTTTTATTTATTAATTTTTAATTTTTTTTCATTTTTGTGAGGAAGATCGGCCCTGAGCTAACATCCGTTGCCAATCTTCCTCTTTTTGCTGAGGAAGATTAGCCCTGCGCTAACATCTGTGACCATCTTCCTCTATGTTTTTGTATAGGGGATGCTACCACGGTATGGCTTGATGAGCAGTGCATATGTCCATGCCTGTGATCCGAACTCGTGAACCTCAGGCCGCTGAAACGGAGCATGTGAACTTAACCACTATGCCACTGGGCCGCTCCCTCCTATGTTTATTTTTAAGTCTGTAATTGCTTTGGTCCTTACATTTAGGTCCTTGATCTATTTAGAGTTAATTTTTGTATATGGTGTTAGGTAATAATTCAACTTCATTCTTTTTCACGTGGATATCCAGTTTTCCCAACACTATTTTGTTGAAGACTTTCCTTTCCCCATTAATGGTCTTGGCACCCTTGTAAAAAATCATTTGACAATATATGCAAGGATTTATTTTTATGCTCTTCATTTTATTCCGTTGGCTTATATAGCTGTGTTTATGTCATAACCTCACTGTTTTGATTACTGTAGTATTGTAGTAAGATTTTAAATCAAGAAGTGTGAATCTTTCAATTTTGTTCTTCTTTTTTCAAGATTGTTTTGGCTATTAAGGGTCTCTCGAGACTCCAAATGAATTTTAGGATGGATTTTTCTCTTTCTCCAAAAAACGTTGTTGGGATTTTGATAGGGATTGCATTGAATCTGCAGATCGCTTTGGGTAGTTTTGTTATTTTATAAATATTAAGTCTTCAAGCCGTGAACATGGGATGTGGTTCCATTTACTTGTGTCTTCTTTAATTTCGTTCAGCAATGTTTTGTAGTTTTCATGTACAAGTTTTTCACATCCTTGGCTAAGTTATTTCCTAGATATTTTTTATTATTTTTGATGCTATTGTAATGGAATTGTTTTTGTAATTTCCTTTTCATATTGTTAATTGTGCATGTATAGAGATGCAACTAATTTGCATTTGTTGACATGGTATCCTGCTACTATACTAAATTAGTTTATTAGTGCTAATAGTTTTTTTTGTGGAATCTCTAGTGTTTTCTACATATACAATCACATCTTCTGTAAACAGATAATTTTTATTTCTTCCTTTCCAATTTGTGTGCCTTTTATTTCTTTTTCTTGCCTAATTGCTCTGGCTATAACTTCCAGTACTATGTTGAATAGAAGCAGTGCCAACAGATATTTTTCCCTTGTTGCTGATAAAAGAGGATAAGCTCCCAGTCTTTCACCATTGATTATAACGTTTACTGTGGGTTTTTTATACATGGCTTTGGTTATGTTGAGGCAGTTTCCTTCTATTCCTATTTTGTTGAGTGTTTTTATCATGAAATGGTGTTGAATTTTGTCAACTGCTTTTTCTGCATCAATTGAGATGATCATGTGTTTTTTCTCCTTTATTCTGTTGATATGGTGTATTACATTGATCAATTTTCTTATGGTGAATCATACTTGCATTCAAGGGCTAAATCCCATTCAATCATGTTGTGTAATCCTTTAAATATGCTGCTAAATTCTGTTTGCTAGTATTTTGTGTACAATTTTTGCATCAATGTTCATAAGGAATATTGGTCTGTAGTTCTTAGTATCTTTTTCTGGCTTTGTTATCAGTGTGATGCTGGTCTTATAAAATGAGTTAAGTTGTTTTTCCTCTCCTTCAACTATTTGGAAAAGTTGAGAAGGATTGATATTGTTTCTTCTTTAAATATTTTATAAAATTCACCAGTGCAACTATTAGGTACACAGCTTTTCTTTGTTGGGAGATTTTTTTGTGTGTGTGAGGAAGATCAGCCCTGAGCTAACATCCTTGCCAATCCTCCTCTTTTTGCCACAGAAGACTGGCCCTAAGCTAACATCCGTGCCCATCTTCCTCCACTTTATGTGGGACGCAGCCACAGCATGGCCTGACAAGTAGTGCATCGGTGCGGGCCTGGGATCTGAACCTGGGCTGCCAGCAGCAGAGCGCGTGCACTTAACTGCTACGCCAAGGGGCCGGCCCTGTGTTGGGAGATTTTTGATTCACTCTCCTTACTAATTATGTCTATTCAGTTTTCTAATTTTTTATCTTAGCAGATTTTGTGTTTCTAGGAATTTGTCCGTTTCATCCAGATTATCCAATTTGTTGGCTTACAATTGTTCACAGTACATTCTTATGATCCTTTTTATTCCTGTATAAATTGGTAGTAATGTCCCCAATTTTATTTATGATTTTAGTAATTTTAATATTCTCTCTTTTTTCTTAGTCCATTTAGCTAAATGTTTGTCAATTTTGTTGAACATTTTGTAGAACCAACTTTTATTTCATTGATTTTTTTTACTTTTTTCTATTCTCTATTTCATTCATTACTGCTCTATTCTTTATTATTTTCTTACTTTGCTAGCAGATATATGGTTTTGTTTGCAAACCATATATCTGATAAAAGGTTAATATCCAAAATATGTAAAGAATTCATACAACTCATTAACAAAAATAATTCAACTAAAAATAGGGCAGAGGAACGGAATAGACATTTTTCCAAAGAAGACATAAAAATGGCCAATAGGTACATTAAAAGGTGCTCAAAATTACTAATCATCAAGGAAATGCAACAACACAAAAATTAGATATTAACTCATATCTGTTAGAGTGACGATCATCAAAAAGACAAGAGATTAGAAGTATTGGGGAGCATGTAATCAAAAGGGAATGTTGGTGGGTGTGTAAATTGGTACATAAACTTGGAAATCAGTATGGATTTTTCTCAAAAAAAGTAAAAATAAGACTACCATATGATCCAGCAATCCCACTTATGGGTATATAGCCAAAGGAAATGAAAACAGGATATCAAGGAGATATCTGGACTCCCATTTTTATTGCAGAATTATTCACAATAACCAAGATATGGAAACCAAATATCCATCAATGGATGAATGGATAAAGAAAATGTATGTGTGAGTGTATATATATATATATATATATATATATATATATATATATACACAATAGAATATTATTCAGCTGTAAGAAAGAAGGAAATTCCACCATTTATGACAACATGGATGGACCTTGAAGGAATTCTGTTAAGTGAAATAAGTCAGATAGAGAATGACAAATACTGTATGATCTCACTTATATGTGAAATATTAAAAAAAAAAAACTCATATAAAAATAGAGTGGAATAGTGGCTACCAGGGGCTGGGGGGTGGAAGAAATGGGGAGATATTGGTCAAAGGGTACAAACTTCCAGTTAGGAGATGAATAAGTTCTGGGGAATCTAGCACACAGCATGGTAATTATAGTTAACAATATTGTGTTATATACTTAAAAGTTGCTAAGATAGTAGATTTTAAATGTTCTCACCACAAAAAAGAAAAAGAAATGGTAATTAAGTGATGTTATGGAAGTGTTATCTATTGCTACTTTGGTAATCATATTGCAATATATATAGGTGTATCAGATCAATACATTGTATGTCTTAAATGTACACAAGGTTATATTTCAATTATATTGCAATAAAATTGGGAAAAAGAATACCAGAAGGAGAAGAAAGAGAAAACAAAATAGAATAAATATTGAAGTAATAAATGGAGAAAACTTTCCAAAATTAATGATAGAAACTAAACTACAGGTCAGGACACTTGAGGGAAAAATCCTTACCTAGGTAGGAACTACAATAAGAATTACAGTGGACTTCTCATCAGAAACCATGCAAATAAGAATGAAGTGGAATGAAATATTTGGTTTGAAAACATCAACAATTTAGAATTTTTTGTTCAAGTAAATTATCCTCCAAATGTAAAAGAAAAATAAATATTTTCTCAGATACTGAGAAAACCCATTGCCAGCATACCTATTCAGCAACAAATTCCAAAATAAGTTCTTGAGTATGAAGAAAAATTAAACTTGTATTTACACAAATCTAGAGAGTGAGAATAGGAATAAATGAAAGTGAATGTAAATCTTTTATTTTTACTGTTTTGTTTTATCTAAGATACAACTATTTAAAGAAATAATGTTAAGATGCATTGAGTGACTATAGCATATGAAAAAATTAAATTAATAATAGCATTGTCAAAAGGGAGAGGAGAAAAGACACAACCAGGGGAAATTTTAACGAAGAAATAACTGCTGACTTTCAGTAATAGAGCCTTGTGGCAATATAACACACACTGTTATTGTCCCACACTCCCCAGCTCAGCAGCAGCCTTGAAGATGGCAGACCACATTCCTGGTGCTGGTCGCTGATACCAGAGGGATCAATATGGATTTTATTCCCAAAGAATTGTGATTGTGTTTTCACCTGTCTGATGGCTCCCTGAAGGATCAGTTCAAGGGCTTATCTTTGTTTTACATGCTTTAGAGCTTCTCCGTGGCTGAGGTGGCTTCCTGGACAGTGTTCATAAAAATCATTCTAAGACGTCTATATTAGCTGCTACCACCTAGGGCAAGAGATAACAGTTGAGATTATCATAGACAAAACAAACAGCCTGCGAAGGAAGAAGCTGGGGGAAAAGATGCTTGGAAGAAGTAAGGGGTTTGAAAATATACCATGTATTTTGAGGAATTTAAAAGGCAATTCTAAACATGCCTTGGGATGGATACAGTCTCAGAAAAGATAGAATAAGATTCACACTTCTCACCTCTGACTCACCTTTATGGTCCACACAAGGAGGAAGTAAAGGTTAAGACAGAATTGTAAGCTAACTGGCTAACCATTCAAAGCGTGCCCCAACACGGAGCCAATATGCAAAGACTGGAAGAGTTTTTATTATTTTTTCCTTTTTTTTTTTTTGTTTCCAAGTATGTAAAGAAATCTCTGTCAACTCACTCTCTGATCACTGAGCTAATGGAACAGGAACTACAGTGGCCATATACAGCAAAGAATACAGATAATATGAGATCAGTTTAGAAAAATTAATAAGCAAACAAACAACAACTGAAACAACCAATACAAAAAAGCCCAGGAAGGGAGTTTGTCACTAGTATACATGCCCTTCAAAAAACGATAAAGGGAGACTTTCAGGCTTAAATGAAAAAACTCTAGACAGCAACTTGAAGCCATAAAGATGTAAGAAGTCAATGGTAAAGGTAACTGCATAGGTAAATATTAAAGTGAGTGTTATTGTAATTTTGGTTTGTAACTCTGCTCTTTGTGTCCCATGTGATTTAAAAGATAGATGCATAAAATAATAAAGTCTATGTTAATGGGGACACAGTGAAAAGATGTAATTTGCAACAATAACAGCATAAAGGGGGAATATGGAGCAATATAGAAGATTTTGTATACAATGGAAACTAAATTGGTATTAATTCACTCTAGGTTGTTATGAATTAAGATGAAATTGTAATCTCCAAGGTAATCACTCAGAAAATAACCAAAAACTATACTCCTAAAGAAACAAGAAGGGAATCAAAATGGTGAACTTAAAAAAAAAATCAATTAAACCCCAAATAAGGCATAATGTTGAAAATGAAAAACAAGAAGATAAAAGATATATAGAAAAAAATAGCAAAATGGCAGAAGTAAATCCTTCCTAACTAGTAAATACATTAAACATAAATGGGCTACAGTCTTCAATTCAAAGGTAGTGTATAAATTTCTCAGGGCTGCTGCAACAAAGTACCAGAACCTGAGTAGCTTAAAATAACAGAAATTTATTCTTATACAGTCTGGACACTAGAATTCTGAAATCACTGTGTCAGCAGGGTCATGGTCCCTCTGAGACTCTAGGTAGAACCCTTCCTTGCCTCTTGATAGCTTCTGGTGGTGGGCATCGATCCTTGCCTTGCAGCTGGATCACTCCATTGTCTGTCTCTGATGTCACATGGCAGCTTCCTCATGTGTCTGTGTCTCTTCTCTTTTTATATGGACAACATTCATATTAGATTAGGACACACTCTACTCCGGTATGACCTCTGTCATATAAGCAACAAACATGTCTGTAACAAAGTATCACAAAAGGTGGTTTAAAACAGGAGAAATTTATTCTTTCACAATTCTAGAGTCTAGAAGTCCCAAATCAAGGGATCATCAGGCTGTTATATAAATGGGTTATATATGGTTCCCGTATTTAGACCTTATTTTCTTTACTTATTCAGAGAAGGCCTGGACTATTAGCTCAAATGCTCACCAGCACCAAACACAATTTTTTACTCATCCAATTGTTTTAAATATAACCCCCAAAAGCAGATTTGTAGCCATTTAGAGCCTTCCTGATTTGCATATTCCATGAAAGTTCACCCCAGCATCTGTTATCCATAGATAAGACAAATCCTGAAACTATAAAGTGCCCCAAGCCACTTCTGTCCTTTGGAATTCTCTGACTTAGAGACACCCAACCATGCAGCTGAGTAACATCACCTAGACTTGTAAGCCTCTCTCCAATTCCCCTCTTCCCCAGGACATCCCTTGCCTTCTTTGACTTTTGGATTGTCATCTCATGTCATTGTCTCTGGAAGGTCTCATGTTGTGAGGAACTTCCTCTTCCATGAAATATTTTCAAAGCACTGCTGAAATAAAGCCTATTGTATGCTACTGCCGCCTCATGATTATAGCTTTTTCCTCAATCAGCTCCAAAATCTCTTAACTCAGTGCACAGGTACATGCTCCCATTGAGACTCTGTATAGAATCCCCCCTTGCCTCTTCCTAGTTTCTGGTGGTGACCATTAATCTTTGGTGTTCCTGAGCTTGCAGCTGTTCACTCGAATATGTGCCTCTGTCATTATTTGGCATTCTGTGTGTCTGTCTGTACTCTTCTCCTCTTCTTATCAGGACACCAGTATATTTTCAGTAGCACCTACCCTAGACCATTATGACCTCACCCTAACTAATTACATATGCAATGACCATATTTCCAGCTAACTTAACAATCTGAGATACTAGGGGTTGAGACATTGACATATCATTTTGAGAGACACCATTCAACCCATAAGAAGAGATTGGCAGAATGCATTCAAAACAATATTCTACTATATGCAGTCTACAAGAGACTATTTAGATACAAGGCTACATATAGATTGAAAGTGAAAGGATGGAAAATTATTTCTGTGTGAACAGTAACCAAAAGAGAGTTGGAGTAGCTATAATAAGATTGTATGAAATAGACATTAAGTCAAAAAGTGTTACAAGAGATAAAGTTCAATTTATAATGACCAAAGAATAAATCCATCAAGAAGGTATAATAATGTTAAACATATATGCACCTAACAACAAAGTACCAAAATGCATGGGCCAAAATTTGCCAGAAATGCAGCGAGAAATAGAAAATGCAACACTAGTAATCCTAGACGTTAATACTCCATTTTGATTAGAAAAATTAGGCAGAAGACCCAGTATGAAAATAGAAGAATTGAACAACAATATAAACTTACTAGACTTAACAGAAATCTATAGTACACTCAACCCATCCAGCGGAATGCATTCTTATCAAGTGCTCATGAAACAGTGTCCAAGATACACCATGTTAGGCCAGAAAACTTAGCATTTTAAATAAAATATCAATAATATTTTAAATAAAATAATGCAAAGTCTCTTATTTGTCTACAATGGAAAAACATTAGAAATCAATAACAGATGGATACCTGAAAAATTCACAATTATATGAAAATGAAATACTGACTCTTAAATAACCAATAAGTAAAATAAGAAATTACAAAGAAAATTAGAAAATACTTGGATACAATGAAAACAAAACTACAACATACCAAAACTAATGGGTTAGAACAAAAGAAAAATTCAGATGGAAATGTATAGTTTTAAATGCCTATATTAAACAGAAAGGTCTCAAATCAACAACCTAACTGTACAACTTAAGGACCTAGCAAAAGAAGACCAAAATAAACAGTAGAAGCTAGTAGAAGAATGGAAATAATAAAGATTAAAACAGAGATAAATAAAATAGAGAATAGAAAACAATAGCAAGAATCAACAAACACAAAAGTTAGTTCTTTTAAAAGATCAACAAAGTTGACAAACCTTTAGTTAGACTGACCAATAAAAAAAGGTAGAAGACTAAACTTACTAAACTCTAAAATGAAATTAGCAACATTAGTAACAATCATACAGATATAAAAAGAATTACAAGAGAAAACTATGAACAACAGTAGAGCAACAAATTAGATAACCTAGATGGAATGGACAAATGTCTAGAAACACCCAAACTACCAAAACCGACTCAAGAAGAAAAATAAAATTTTATCACACCTATAAAAATTAAAGAGGGTGAATCAGTAAATAAAACCTCCCCAGCACATAAAAGCCCAAGATAAAATGGCTTCTCTAGGAAATTATACAAAAAAATTAAAGAAGAATTAACACCAATCCTTTTCAAACTCTTCTAAAAATAGGAAAAAGGAAACGCTTCTTAACCTATTCTATTAGGTCAGAATATCCTTGATACCAAAGATAGGCAGAGACATCACAGGAAAAGAAAACTACAGATAAATATCCCTTATAAATAGAGACGTAAAATTTCCCAACATAAAACTAACAAACAGACTCAAGAAGCACATAAACAATATTTTACATCATTACCAATGGGTTTTATCCCAGGAATACAAGGGTAGTTCAACATAAAAAAATCGGTCAATGCAATACACCAAATTAATAGAATGAAGGGGGGAAAAACCCATTATTTCTCTGCCTGACTTATTTTGCTTGGCATAATACCCTCAGGGTCCATGCATGTTGTTGCAAATGGCATGATTGTGTCTTTTTTATGGCTGAGTAGTATTCCATTGTATATAAAACCATAGGATTTCAATCATATGTGGAAGATAAACACATAGATAAGGAGAACAGATTGGTGGTTACCAGAGGGGAATGGAGTTGGGGGAGGGCAAAAGGGGTAAAGGGGCACATATGTATGGTGATGGATAAAATCTAGACTATTGGTGGTGAACACAATGCAGTCAATACAGAAACTGAAATATAACAATGTACACCTGACATTTACACGATGTCATAAGCCAATATGACCTCAATAAAATAATTTTTAAGAACACACATTATTATCACAATTGATGGAGGAAAAGTATGTTACAAAATCCAACACATTTTCATATTTTAAAAAAAAACAAGAAACTAGGAATAGAAGGGAACTTCATAAATTTGAGAAGGATATTTATTTAAAAAATCCACAAAACATTGTAATTAATGGTGAAAGCCTGATAAACTTTCCCCCAAATATCAGAAACAAGACAAGGATGCATGCTTTCAACACAGCTAGTCAATGATGTACTGAAATTCCTAGCAAGTGTAATTAGAAAAGGGAATGAAATAAAAGGCATCCAAATTGGAAAGGAAGAGAAAAATATCTCTAATTGCAGATGACATAATCTTATATATAGAATATAATTTAAAAATCCACAAAAAAACTATATAATAAATTAAGCAAATAAAAAAGCTAATAAATTAAGCAAAGTTGTAAGATACAAGATTATCATGCAAAAATTAAATGTATATCTACACACTAGTAATGAAAAATACAAAAAATAAATTAAGAAAAAAATCAATTTACAATAGTATCAAAGAAACAAAATACTAACAGACTGATTACTACAAAGGAAATTGAATCAGTAATCAAAAACATCCCAACAACTAAACTCCAGGACCAGACAGCTTCACTGGTGAATTCTACCAAACATTTAAAGAATACTAATCCTTCTCAAATTCTTCCAAAAAATAGAAGAGGAGAGAATACTGTCGAACGCATTTTATGAGGCCAATATTACCCTAATACCAAAACCAGAAAAAGATGTCATAAGAAAAGAAAATTAAAGGCCAATATTGCAAAAATCCTCAACAAAACATTAGCAAACTGAATTCAACAATACATTAAAGGGATCATAAAACATGAGCAAGTGGGATTTCTGCGAGGGATGCAATGATGTTTCAACATCCATAAATCAATCAGTGTGATAGACCACATCAATAAAATGAAGGATAAAAAATCAGATGATCATCTATAGATGCAGAAAAGGCATTTGACAAAATTCAACATCCATTTATCATAAAATCTCTCAACAAAGTGGGTATAGAGGGAATGTGCCTCAAATAATAAAGGTCGTATATGACAAGCCCACAGCTAACAGCATAATCAATGGTGAAAAGCTGAAAAGAGATTTTCTCCTAAGATCAGGAAAGAGACAAGGATGCCCACTCATGTCACTTTTATTCAACATAGTATTGGAAGTCGCAGGCACAACAATTAGGCAAAAATAAATAAATAAATAAATAGATAAATAAATAAATAAATAAATAAAAGGCATCCAAATCAGAAAAGAAGTAAAACTGTCACTATTTGCATATGACATGATATTATATATAGAAAACCCTAAAGAATCTACCAAAAAATTGTTAGAACTAATAAACAAATTCACTAAAGTTTCAGGACACATATCAATATACAAAAATCTGTTGTGTTTCTATACACTAATAATGAACTACCATAAAGAGAAATTAAGAAAATAGTCCCATTTACTATTGTATCAAAAAGAATAAAATACCTAGGAATAAATTTAACCAAGGAGGTGAAAGACCTATACCCTGAAGACTATAAGACGTTGAGGAAAGAAATTGTAAAAAGACACAAGTAAATGGAATGATATTCCATGCTCATGGATTGGAAGATGTAATATTGCTAAAATGTCCATACTACCCAAAACAATCTACAGAGTCAATGTAATCCTTATCAAAATTCCAATGGTATTTTTCATAGAAATAGAGCAATCCTAAAATTTGTATGAAAACACAAGATTTGAAATAGACCAAGCAATCTGGAGAAAGAAGAACAAAGCTGGAAGCATCACACTTTGTAATTTAAAACTATATTACAAAACTATAGTAATCAAAATGGTATGGTATTGGCATAAAAACAGACACATAGATCAATGTAACAGAATTGAGAGCCCAGAAATAAACCCACACATATATGGTCAATTAATTTATGACAAAAAAGCCAAGAATATACAATCAGGAAAGGATAGTCTCTTCAATAAATGGTTTTGGGAAATCTAGACAGCCAAATGCATAAGAATGAAATGACCAATATCCTACACCATACATAAAAATTAACTCAAAATGGATTAAAGAATTGAATGTAAGACCTGAAACCATAAAACTCCTAGAAAAAACATAGGTAGTATGCTCCTTGACATCAATCATCAATCTTGGGAATGATTTTTTTTGGATTTGACCCTCAAAAGCAAGGCAACAAAAGCAGAAATAAACAAGTGAGACTACATCAAACTAAAAAGTTTCTGCACAGCAAAGGAACAATCAACAAAATGAAAAGACAACCTGCAGAATGAGAGACAATATGTGAAATCATATCTCTAATAGATGGTTAATATCCAAAATATATAAAGAACTCATCCAACTCAATAGCAGAAAAACAATCCAATTAAAAATAGGCAGAGAATTTGAATAGATATTTTTCCAAAGAAGACATATAGATGGTCATCAGGTACATGAAAATGTACTCAACATCACTAATCATCAGGGAAATGAAAATCAAAATCACGAGATATCACTTCACACATTAGAATGGCTATCATCAAAAAAAAACAAGAAGTAACAGGTATTGGCAAAGATGTGAAGATAAAGGAACACTTGTGCACTGTTTTGGGGGATGTAAATTGGTGCAGCCACCATGAAAAACAATATAGAGGTTTCTCAGAAATTTAAAAATAATACTATCATATAATCCAGCAATTCCACTTTTGAGTATTTATCCAAGGAAGCAAAAATAGTACCTCAAAAAGATATATGAACCTACATATTCATTGCAGCATTATTAACAATAGCTAAGATGTGGAAGGAATCTGTGTCCATCGATGGATGAAAGGATAAAGAAAATGTGGTACATAAATATATAGACAATATAATACTACTCAGCCATAAAAAGAAGGAAATTTTGCTATTTGCAACAACATGGATGGACTTTGAGGGCATTGTCTTAAGTGAAATAAGTCAGACAGAGAACGACAAATACCATATGATCTCACTTACACATGAAATTTGAAAAACAAAAACAAAAACAATCTCATAGATACAAAGAACAGATTGGTAGTTGCCAGAGGTGGAGGTGGGTAGTGGGAAAAATGAGTGAAGGTAGTGAAAACGCACAAACTTCCAGTTATAAAATAAGTCATGAGGATATAATGTACAGCATGGTGACCATAGTTAATAACACTGTATTGTACATTTGGAAGTTGCTAAGAGAGTAAATCTTAAAAGTTCTCATCACAAGAAAAAAAATTTGTAACTATGTATTGTGATGGATGTTAACTAAACTTATTGTGGTAATCATTTTGCAATATTTACAAATATTGAATCATTATGTTGTATACCTGAAACAAATATAATGTTATATGTCAATTATATTTCAATAAAAAAATAAACTAAAATATTGTGCTAAGGTTGGGAATTTCAGGTTTGATAAAGGAACAGTCAGGACAAGAGACAAATACACACAAGATTAGTTTGGGCTTCCCTTGGACAGGATTACATGAAGGAGGAAGTTCCTCTCAGCAAGAGAGTTTTTAGAGACAGTAGCGTGAGACCATCACCATTTGAAGAAATAATGGCTGAAATTTTCCCAAATATGATGAAAGACATGAATCTACACATACAAGAATCTCAATGAAATCCTAGTATGATAAACTCAAAGAGATAGACACCAGGACACACTATTATCAAATTGTCAAAAGCCAAAGACAAAAAGAGAACTTTAAAAGCAGTAGCAGGGAAGTGACTCATCAAGTACAGTGGATGCTCACAAAGATTAACATCCAATTTCTCATGAGAAACCATGGACACAAGAAGCAGTGGGATTATATATTTTGTGTTAAAATAAAAAAAACTGTCAACTAAAAATCTATATTCAGAAAAAATAATCTTCATAAATGAAGGAGAAATTAAAACATTCCAAGATAATCAAAAGATGAGGGAGTTTGTCACTAATAGGACCAAGATGAAATACTAAAGGGCTCAAATGAAAGGACACTAGATAGTAACTCAAAGCCATACAAAGAAATAAAAAAACACTGGTAATGGTAGCTAACTATATAGAGAAATAAAAAACTACCGTTAGTATATTTTTGGTTTGTAACTAATCTTTTTCTATATGATTTAAAACACTAAGATATAAAGCAATAATTTTATATCTATGTTAATAGGCATACAATGTGTAAAGATGTAAGTTGTGACAATAGCAACATAATAATGGGGGCATATCTGTTTAGGAACAGAGTTTTCTATTATATTAAAGCTAAGTTGGTATCAATTCAAACTAGGCTGTTATAAGTTTACAATGTTAATTATAATTTTTAGGGTACCACTAATAAAATACATAAAGTACAGGAAAGGAAATGAGAAGGGAATCAAAATGTTTCACTGAAAAAAATCACACACAAAAGAAGGCAGTAATGGAGAGACTGAGAACCAAAATGACTCAACATATAGAAAAGAAATAGCAAAATAGAAAAAGCCCTTCCTTATCAGTAAACACTTTAAATGTAAATGGTTTTAAACTTGCCAAATAAAAGGCAGAAATTTTCAGAGTGGGTAAAAAAACAAAAAAAAAATCCTAGCCCACCAGTGTGTTGTCTGCAAGACTCACTTTAGATCCAAAGATACTAACCGGCTGAAGCGAAAGAACTGAAAAAGTTTTACTGTGCAAAAGTAACCAAAAGAGAACTGAGATAAAATAGTAATACCAGACAAAATAGACTTTAAATAAAAAATCATTATAAGAGACGTAACATATTGACAAAAGGGTCACTTCATCAAGAAGATATAACAATTATAAACACATACACACTGAAGAACAGATACCCAAATTTTATCAGGCAAAAACTGACAAAATTGAATAAAAATATTTAATGTCTTGGCAAATAAATATTTCTATTGAATGCTAATAACGGTTGAAGATTTCAATATCCTGCTATCGGTAAAGGATTGAAAATCTAGACAGATCAATAAGAAAATGGAGGATTTGAACAACGATATAAACCAACTAGACCTAAAAGATATAAAACATTTCACCCAATAAGAGCAGAATACATATTTTTTAAGTGCACATAGGATATTCTCCATTATAGACCATATGTTGGTCATAAAACAACTATCAATAAGTAAAAAATAATTTAAATTATACAATACATCTTTTCTGACCACAATAGAATGAAACTAGATATAAATTTCACAAGGAAAACTGGAAAATTCACAAATAATGGAAATTAAAGAACACATTCTTAATCAACCAATGGGTCAAAGAAAATCACAAGGGAGATTAGAAATCACTTGGAGATAAATGAAAATAAAAACACAGCACACCAAAACTAATGGGATGCAGCAAAAGCAGTGCTCAAGAAGAAATACATAGCTGTAAATGCCTATATTAAAAAATAAGAAAGATCCAAATCAACAAAGTAATTTTAAACCTTATGGATCTAGGATTGGAAGAGCCAATCCTACTAGCTTTGGTGAACCCAAAGCTAGTAGAAAGAGGAAATAATAAAGATTAAGAGTGAAGATAAATGAAATAGAAAATCAAAAAACAAAAGAGAGACAGTGATCTCAGTAAAATGGTGGATAGAGTGACTCAAACCCTCCTTCCCCCATAGTGACACTGAAATAACAACAATATATGGACCAGAATGCCTCTGTGAAAACTCTAGAGACCATTTTAGAAGCTACAGCATTCAGGTAACTGCAAAATCAAGAAGGAATTCCAGCAAAATGGTTAGGAAAAATTGCAGCATTTAGCACATCAATCCATGCTCCTCCTTCTATGCAGCACAGCATGGGGCAACCAGGAGGAAATCCTCCACACCAAGGCTTCTACCTCAGGTTGGAAACAAGAGTAGACCATGAGTCCAATGTTTTAGCTTATCTGGAAGCTGCCCAAGGAACAACTTTCTACCTTGCCCGACTCAGGGTGCTAACAGAACCAGTGCCAGAGTTCGGAAATTGCTGAAATCAGAGACTAGGATGCAGCACACTAGAGCTGCAGTTCTTCAGGAAGATATCAGGGAGAGACAGAGTTTAGAAAAGTTTTGAAAAGACCTAAAACCTCCAGCCAGGCTGGAGGCTGGTATGGAAAGACTTCAAGAGTTGATTTTTAAAAAAATTTATTGGGGAGGTGGTTGTTTTTTCAAAGCCCAAACCCCAATTAAGGACTACAAACATACAAAGAAACAGGGAAATATGACTTAAGGGAACAAAATAAAACTCTAGAAACATATCCTAAAGAAATGTAGATCCATGAGCTGCCTGACAAAGAATTTAAAATAACTGTCGTAAAGATGCTCAGTGACCTAAAAGAAAACAAAAACAGACAACTAAACAAAATCAGAAAAACAATGCATTAATATAATGAAAATATCAACAAAGAGAAAGAAATTATAAAAAAGAACCAAAGAGAAATTCTGGAGCTAAAAATATTTAATATCTGAACTGAAATTTTCATTAGAGGGGTTCAACAGCAGACTCAATCAGGCAGAAGAAAAAATAAGCAAACTTGAATACAGGTCATTTGAAATCAGTTACTCAGAGGAGCAGAAAGAAAAGAATGAACATAAGTGAAGAGAGCATGGAAGACTTATAAGTCACCATGAAACAGTCCAATATATGCATTACGGGAATCCCAGAAGGAGAAAAGAGAGAGAAAGAGACAGAGAGCTTATCTGAAGAAATAATGGCTGAAAACTTCCCAAATCTGAGGAGAGAAATAACATACATATTCAAGAAGTTCAAAATCACCAACTATGAAAAATCCAAAGAGAACCACATCAAGACACAATATAACCAAAGTGTCTAAAATCAACGACAAAGAAAGAATCTTGAAAGCAGCAAGAAAAATATAGCGATTCATCACATACAATGGATTTTCCATAAAATAGTCAGAGGATTTCTCAACAGAAAGTTTGTAGTCCACAAGGGAGTAGAATAATATATTCAAAGTACTGAAAGATAAAAATTGTCAACCAAGAGTACTGTATCCAGCAAAATTGTATTTCAAAAGTAAATGAGAAAGTAAGACATTCTCAGTTAAACAAAAGCTGAGGGACTAAATTACCACTAGACATACTCTACAAGATATGCTGAAGTGAGTCCTTCAAATTGAAAAAAAAAGATGGCAGACAACAACACAAAGCTGTGTGAAATATAAGGTCCTTTTTTAAAGGTAAGTACATGAGAAAATATAGTAACCTGTACTATTGTAACTTTGGCACACAGAATTTAAGTGACGAAATCACAAAAAAATAAATCTATGTTAATAGGTATACAATATATAAAAATGTAATTTCTGACATCAATAACACAAATACCTGGGATGGAGCTGTAAAGGAGTAGAGTTTTCATATCTTACAGAAGTTAAGTTGTAATCAGTTTAAAGTAGAATACTATAACTTTAAGATGTTTTATATAGTCTTAGTGGTAACCACAAAGAAAATATCTGTAGAGTATACAAAAAAGGAACTGAGAAGGGATCAAAAGTATATCACTACCAAAAACTCATCAAAACACAAAGGAAGGTAGTAAGAGCAGAATGGAGGGAAAAATGCTATAACATACAAAAAACAATTAGAACGGCAATACTAAGTCCTTTCCTATCAGTAATAACTTTAAATAAAAAATGGATTAAAATCCCCAGTCAAAAGCAAAGATCGGCTGAAAGCATTTGAAAAACAGGATCTAGCTATATGCTGTCCGGAGGAGACCCACTTTAGATCTAAGGACACACATGGGCCGAAAGTGAAAGAATAGAAAAAAGATATTCCATGCAAAGGCTAAGCAAAAGAGCACAGTGATAGCTATACTAATATCACATAAAATAGAGTTTAAATAAAAAATTGTTAGGAGAAATAAAGACATTAGAAAATAATAAAAATGTCAATTCTCCAAGAATATAAATATTCTTATGCAACAAACCTCATAGCTCCTAAATATATGTAGCAAACTTTGACATAATTGAAGAGGGGGAGTAGACAGCAACACAATAATAGTATGACACTTGAATATTCCCACTTTAAATAATTCACAGGACCACCTTACAGAATATCCATAAGAAAATTGAGGATGTGAACAACACTATACACCAATTGGACCTAACAGATATACAAAACATTCTATGTAAAGATGACAGAATATAAATTCTTCTCATGTGCACATAGAACACTCTCCAGGACATGACAGCTTAGGCCAAAAAACAAGTCTTAACAAGTTCAAGAAGATTCAAATCATACAAAGCAACTTTTATGATCACAATGGAATGAAACTATAAATCAATAACAGAAGGAGACCTGAAAAATTTACAAATATGTAGAAATTAAACAACACACTACTAAAGCAGGAATGGGAAAAAGATATAACAAGGGAAATTATAAAATATCTGGAGACAAATGAAAATGAAAACAGCATATGAAAAATTATGGGACCAGTATAAGAGAAAAATGTCATCAAAATGGCAGTGTAGGAGACCCCAGCCTCTGTCCCCCTGCAAAGATAAAAAAATTAGACAGCTATCCACGAACAAAAACAACTCTTATAGCGCTTTGAAGTCTGCTTAAGAAACCTCAGCAACACAGTGGAATGAAAAAAAAAACAAGAATAACTGCACAAAAAGTGATGACAGGATGGCTTCATTTTATCTGCACCATCTCATGACTCAAGCCAGTATAACTCAGTGCCAAGAGAGAACTCCCCAGTTAGAAGAGTACCATTTGCTGAGAAAAGAGGATCAAGTTGGAAACCAGGTTCCCTAGCTTTTGGGGGCACCACATAAATAACCCACTTGAGTTTCATCCTACCTAGATACTGGCAAAGGTGAGACATATAGAGATGGCCAGGAAAGGGAAGTAAAGCAGGGGCTATACCAGTATTAGCCATGCAGCAGGAGTAACCACAGTTAGTGACCTTCTATGCAGATGACCCCAGCAGCTTTTACTGTGGAAGAAAACAACACCCAGCACAACTGCCACAGACCCTCTGCAGATTTCACTGGGTATTGCCCCACAGGTGTTCACATTTGTTGATGCCAGCCACCAGAGTCCCTCCTAGCTCCCTCCTCCAATCCTGTGCTAGATGACAAGACCTGCACCAACAGCTAAACCAGAACTTTGCAGCTGTGCAAGTGCAAGATGCCATCCTAGACCCCTGCAACTGAACCCCACCACTGTGCATGTTCTCAGGACTAGCGACTCCACCTGTGCACTTGCATGCCACTGGCCTGATGCTCATCAAAGCCTTCATTGCAATGTGTGCATCTGTGGCAAAAACTTGCAGACATGGAAGTACACACTGACAGTAAAGGCCCCCACAGCTGCTTGTGGCCTCAGATTTGGTCCTATCTCCTGTCACTGGGCTCACTTGCATCTATACCCACAAGCTGTACACCTGCATGCCCCTAGTCTGTCTGATCCCTGCCATTGGCCTATACTGCTGTGTGCCAGTGATGTGTATGCCGTGTGCCCACAGCTACTTGTAGGCCCAGATTTGGCCCTATCTCCTGTCACTGGCCTGCATCACTGGGCTCATCTACAGTTAGCCCAACTAGCTGTGCACCACCATGTCCCTGACCTGACTACTGACACATTCATCCATTGCCATGCACCCATGGAGAGAACCAACAGCCACAGTAGAACTCTCTGACAGCCAGGGCCCCTGCAGCTACCAGTGCACCTTCAGTTGGCCCTAGCCCTTGCTGGTTGCCCTAGTCCTGGCCACTGTGTGTGTGTCTGCAACCAGTCCCTGCCTCTACCCAGACTTCTGCAGCTTGCCCCCACAGCTGAGTGTGGGCACACCACAAGCTCTGGCCACCAATTCTGCCTGCCCTGGTCCATAGCTGCTAGACCTGGAGGTGCCACTGAGGATCTCAACTGCTTTTTCAGTCTCTGTAGACCCACTACAGTGCTCACCAAGGACCACACAGTTGTCAATGCTGTGGAACCCAGTGGCCACATGTGCATGTACTTGGTACCCTACACCACTAGATCCAGGGTCACAACATGCTCCAATGTGCCTCCACTTAAGGGTAAATGTATTTCCTTATTGAAGTCAGTACATAAAGTCTGGAAGAGATTTCTGCTTCTTCAAATGCACAGAAGACTATGTAAGGCTACAGTGTTCATGAAGAATCAGGGAAACACGACACCACAAAAGGGATAGAGAAAATTTCCAGTAACTGATCCCAAAGAAATGGCTATACATAAGTTACCAGACAAAAAATTCAAAATAGTTGCTCTACAGATGCTCAGAGAGCTACAAAAGTACATAGATAAACAATTTAACTAAATCAAGGAAACAATACAAGAAAAAAATGAGAAGTTCAACAAAGAGATAGAAAACAAAAAGTAACCAAACAGAAAATTTGGAGCTCAAGAATAAAATAACTAAATATAATAATAAGTAAAACAGAATAACTAAACTGAAGACTAGACAGCTTCAAGAGCTGACTGGACCAACCAGAAGAATCAGTGAGCTCAAAAATATATCATTTGAAATTCCCAGTCAGAGGATCAAAACGAAAAAAAAGAACAAAAAAGAATGAACAATGCCTATGATAATTATGGGATACCATTAAGAAAACAACTATGCATCACTGGAGTCCTAGAAGAAGAAGTGAAGAATAAAGGAGTGGACAGCTTATTTAAAGAAATAATGGCTTAGAACATCCCCAAACTGCGGAGAGATAAAGACACCCAAGTTCATGAAGCTAATAGGTCACCCCAAAATTTAAACTCCAAACTATCTTTTCCAAGACACATTATAATAGAACTGCCTAAAATCAAAGACAAAGAGAGAATTTTAAAAGCAGCAAGAGAAAAAATATTTCTCTCATACAAGGATAACTCCATAAGTCTATCAGCAGATTTCTCATCAGAAAACATGCAGGCTAGGAGAGAATGGGATGATAGACTCAAAGTGCTGAAAGAAAAAAACTGCCAACCAAGAATACTTTACCTAGCAAAGTTGTCCTTCAGAAAAGAAGGTAAAATAAGACTTTCCCAAAGAAACATAAAGCTGAGGGAGTTCATCACCTCTAGATCTGCCTTA
This sequence comes from Diceros bicornis minor, assembly GCF_020826845.1. Classification (NCBI taxonomy): domain Eukaryota; kingdom Metazoa; phylum Chordata; class Mammalia; order Perissodactyla; family Rhinocerotidae; genus Diceros; species Diceros bicornis. The sequence continues at coordinate 66,200,429 of NC_080781.1, forward strand.
CAAGAAATGCTGAAAGGAGTTCTTCAACAGGAAATAAACAGAAGCTGATTAATAGTATGAAAACATATGAAAATATACATATATTGGTAAAGGTAAGTCTATAGTTAGATTCGGAATCTGTACTATGTTAGTATGTTAACCACCTAACTATAGTATAAATGTATAAGAATGAATGTATTAAAACTATCCATAGCTACTCTAACTTGTTAATTAACACATAGGACAAAAAGAATTAAATTGTGACTTCAAAAATATAAAATGTGAAGGGGGGAGTAAAAGTGTAGAGCTTCTGTATGCACTTAAAACTAAGTTGTTATCAGCTTAAAATAGACTGTTATAATGTGTTTCAAGTAAGCCTCAGGATAACCACAAAACAAAAACCTTTAGGAGACACACACAACATAAAGAGAAGGGAATTAAAGTATAATGCTATGGTAAATCATTAATTCACAAATGAAGGTAGCAAGAGAGGAAGAAAGGAGAAAAGAAAATAAAACAACCAGAAAACAATTAAGAATTTGGAAATAGTAAGTTCATACCTATCAATAACTACTATAAATGAAAATGGATTAAATTATCAAATCAAAGGCAAAGAGTGGCTGAATGGATAAAAACCAAAATGCAACCTAATACTGCCTCCAAAAGACTCTCTTTAACACATAGGCTTAAAGTGAGGGAATGAAAAAGATATTCCATGTCAATGAAAAAATTGAGAGCAGGGGTAGCTATATTTATATAGGACAAAATAGACCTAAAGTCAAAAACTTTACCAAAAGACAAAGAAGGTCATTATATAATGGTAAAGGGGCGAATTTATCAAGGAGATACAACAATTGTAAATAAATATGCACCCAATTTAGGAGCACATAAAGATAGTAAGCAAATACAAACAGATTTGAAGGGAGAAATAGAAAACAGACAATAACAGTAGCAGAATTCAATACTCTACTTTCAACAATGTATAGATTATCTGGACAGAAAATCAATAAGGAAACACTAAACCTGAACTATACTTTAAAACAAATGGACCTGACAGACATATACAGAACATTCCACCCAATAGCAACAGAATGCAAATTATCCTCAAGTGCACAAGGAATGTTCTCCAGGATAGATCATATGTTGGCTCACAAAACAAGTCTTAGCAAATTTAAGAAGTTTGAAATCATACCAAGTATCTTTTCAGACCACAACGGTATGAAATTAAAAATCAACAATAGGAGGAAAACTGAAAAATTTACATACATGTGAAAATTAAACAACACACTCCTGAACAACAAATAGGTCAAAGATAAAGTGAAAAAATATCTCAAAGTAAATAAAACTGGAAAAACAACATCCTAAAATTTATGAGATGCAACAAAGGCAGTGCTGAGAGGGAAGTTTATAGTGATAAATGCCCACATTAAGAAAAAAAGAAAAATCTCAAATAAAAAACCTAACTTTACATCTCAAGGGACTAGAAAAATAATAAGAAACTAAGGCCAAAGTTAGCAGAAGGAAGGAAATAACAAAGATCAGAGCATAAACAAATAAAATAGAGAGTAGAAAAACAATAGCAAAGATCAATGAAACTGAGTTGGTTTTTTGAAAATATAAAAGAAATTGACAAACCTTTAGCTAGACTTACCATAAAAAGGAGAGAGAGTTCAATAAATAAAATTATAAATGAAAGAGGATACTTTATAACTGATACCACAGAAATACAAAGGATCATAAGAGGCTACTATGAAAAATTATATGCCAACAAATTTGACAACCTAGAAGAACTGGATAAATTCCTAGAAACATACAACCTACTAAGTCTGAAAAATGAATGAATAGAAAATCTGAACAGACCAAAAACAAATAAGGAGACTGAAATTAGTAATCCTAAACCACTCAACAAAAGAAAGCCCAAGATCAGATGGCTCATGGGAAAACCCCACCAAATATTTTAAAAAAGAAGAAATGCAAAATTTTCTCAAACAATTTCAAAAACTGAAGAAGAGAGAATACACCCAGACCTGTTTTATGAGGCCAGCATTACTCTGATACCAATCTCTGGTACCATTACTCTGCTACCTTGTCTGACACCAGATAAAAACGTTACAAGAAAAAAAATCCCAAACTACAGACCAATACCCCTGATGAATAGAGATGTAAAAATTCTCAACAAAATACCAGCAAATCAAATTCAACAGCACATTAAAAGGATCCTACACCATGACCAAGTGGAATTTTTTCTTGGGTTGCAAGTATGGGTCACATATGCAAACAAATAAATGTGATACACTACATTAGTAGAATTTAAAAAATCATATGATCTCCTTGGACACAGAAAAAGCATTTGAAAAATTCAACATCCTTTCACGATAAAAACTCTCAACAAATTAGGCACAGTAGGAACATACCTCAGCATTATAAAGGCAATATATGACAAATCCATAACCATCATCATAATCAACAGTGAAAGGTTTAAAGTTTTCCCTCTAAGATCAGGAACAAGACAAATGTGTCCACTCTCACCACTGCTACTCAACCTAGTACTTGAAGTACTAGCCAAGTACTAGTACTACTACTTGCCAAGTACTAGGCAAGAAAAAAAAACAAAAGGCATTCAAATAAGAAAGAAAGAAGTAAAATTGTCTCTCCTTGCTGATTACATAATCTTGTATATAGAAAATCCTAAAGATTCCAGCAAAATATTTAGACCTACAAAATAAATTCAGTAAATTTTCAGGATACAAAATCAATAAACATAAATCAGTTGCATTTCTATAAATTGACAATGAACATTCTGAAAAAGAACAAAACAAAGCCATAAAATAAAAAGGCAACATATGTTATAGGAGAAAATATTTGCAAATGATATATATAATAAAGGGTTAATATCCAAAATATATAAGGAAGGAACTAATACAACTCAATAGCAAAAAAACAAACAATCTGATCTCCGAGTTTGAGAAAAATGGGCAGAGGAATTGAATAGACATTATTCCAAAGAAGATATACAAATGGCCAACAAGTACATGACAAGATGCTCAATGTCACTAATTATCAGGGAAATGCAAATCAAAATCGCAATGAGATATCACTTCACACCTGTTAGAATGGCTATTATCAAAAAGATAAGAGATAAAAAATGCTAGTGAGGTTGTAAAGAAAAGGAAATCCTAGTGCACTATTGGTGGAAATGTAAATTTGTACATCCACTATGGAAAACAGTATGGAGGTTCCTCAAAAAATTAAAAATAGAACTGCCATATATTGAGAAATCCCATTTCTTAGTATATATCTGAAAAAGATGAAATTACTATCTTGAAGAAGTGTCTTCACTCTCATGTTCATTGTAGCATTATTTACAATAGCCAAGACATGGAAGCAACTGTCAATTAATAAATGACATGACCTACAAGAGAAGCAATAGGTTTATTTGGGGTCCTAGGAATTGCAATTTGGGAGGCACAGATTCAAGTAGAAACTCAAACGTACTCCAAAGTGGTCAAAGGAGGCAGAGGTTTATAAAGGCAAAACCACCAGCCTACATGAGTTGTTTTGAACACTTAATGATTAGTTCTGGCAAGGAGCGAGCTGACATGCCAATAGGTAGTGGATTCTTAAGTTGTTCCTAGATAGTTTGTCCATTTCTGGAAGAGAATGTGGTTTCTGTGGTCAGGTGAATTTCAAAAGTTCAGTCCACACCTGGCTGTAGACATGCATAAGTTCATGTCCTTAATGAGCTCCCATCTCCATTTTAGAAGTGTTGACATACGTTACTCCACTTGGGTATCCTCATCTACACAATATAACTGCCCATCAATGAATGAATGGATAAAGATAATGTTTTATATATATATATATATATATATATATATATATATATATATATATATATATATAATTGAATATTATTCAGCCATAAAAAGAAGGATATCCTACCATTTGCAACAACACGGATGAATCTTGAGGGCATTATGCTAAGTGCGATAAATCAGACTGTATGATCTTATGTGTGGAACCTAAAAAATCCAAACTCATAGAAGTAGAGCATAGAATGGTGGTTGCCAGGGGCTAGAAGTGGGGGAAATGTGGAGATGTTGATCAAAGGGCACAACATTCAGTTATAAGATGATAAGTTCTGGAGCTGTAATGTACAACGTGGTGACTATAGTTAAAAATATTGTATTGTATACTTGAAAGTTGGCATGAGAGTAGAGCTTTAATGTTCTCACCATAATAACAACAAAAACAAAATAGCAATTATGTGAGGTGAAGAATGTATTAAATAATCTTATTGTGGTAAATATTTAGCAATATATATGTATCAAAACATCACCTTGTCCACCTTAAACTTACACAATGTTATATGTCATATATATCTCAATAAAGCTAGGTAAAAAAAAATCAAAAGCACAATGAGATACTACCTCATACCTACTAGTATGGATATTAAAATAAAAAAAAAAACAGAAAATAACAAATTTTGGTGAGAATGTGGAAAGATTGGAACCCTTGTGTATTGCTGCTGGGAAAGTCAAATGGTGCAGCCACTGTGGAAAACTGGTGGTTCTTCAAAAAATTAAACTTAAAATTAAACTTAGAGTTACTGTATGAACCAAAGCAATTTAAATTAGGAACTAGAAAGATATTTGTACACGACTGTTCGTAGCAGCATTATTCACAAAAGTCAAAAGGTAGGCACAACCCAAATGACCATCAATAGATGAATAAATAAACAAAATATGATGTATCCATATAATGGAATATTATTCAGCCTTTAAAAAGAATGAAATTCTGATACATGTTACAAAACAGAAAAACGTTGAAAACATTATGCAAAATGAAAGAATCCAGATATAAAAGAACAAATATTGTGATTTCATTTATATAAGGTACCTAGAGTCAAATTCATAAAGATATAAAGTAGAATCGTGGTTAGCCAGGGGCTGGGGGGAAGGGGGAATAGGGAGTTATTGTTTTACTGGGTACAGAGTTTCTGTTTGGGATGATAAACAAGATCTGGAGATAGATGGTGGTGATAATTGCACAACATTGTGAATGTTCTTAATGTCAGTGAATCGTATATTTAAGAATGGTTAAAATGGTAAATTTTATGTTATGTAATTTTACCACAATTAAAAAAAAAGAACATGAAAAAAGTTATGGTATGCAGCAAAAGCAGTGCTTAGGGGGAAGTTTATAGCTGTAAATATATATTAAAAAAGAAGAAAGACCACAAACCAACAGCCTGACTTATACTTTAAGAAACTAGAAAAATAAGAAAAAAATGAAACCCAAAGCCAGTATAAGGAAGGAGATAAAAAAGATTAGAACAGAGATAGGGACTAGAAAAACAATAGAAAAAATCAACAAAATTGAAAAATTCTTAGCTGGATTAACTAAGCAAAAAGGGAAGAATAGTCAAATAACTAATGTCAAAGATTAAAGATGGGTCATTATAAACAATGTCAAATAAATAAAAAGAAATATAAGAGAATATTTTGAGCAATTGTACAAGAACAAATTAGATAACTAGAAGAAATAGATAAGTTGCTATAAACACAACCTACCAAGACTGAATTATGAAGAAATGGAAAATCTGAACAAATAGGGACTGGGAGATTTGAATCACTAATCAAAAACCTCCCAACAAAGAAAAGCCCAGGACCAGATGGCTTCACTGGAGAATTATATGAAACATTTAAAGAAGAATTAACAACAATTTTCTTCAAAGTCTTCCCAAAAATTGAACAGGGGGGAATACATCCAAGGTCGTTCTATGTCTCAAGCATTACCCTGATATTCAAGACAGACAAAGAGACAAAGAAAAGAAAACTGAAGATCAATATCCCTGAGGAATATTGACACAAAAATTCTCAAAAAATACCAGCAAACTGAATTCAACAGCATATTAAAAGGATTACACAACATAACTGAGTGGCAGTTATTCTTGGAATACTACAATGGCACAACATATAGAAATCAATCAACGTATTAAACCACATTAGCAGAATGAAGGAGAAAAACCATATGACCATCTCAATTGATGGATAAAAATCATCTGATTTCCTTCCTAAAAATTTTCATTTACAACTGATGTTGTTTGCACTTTAGGTGATACCAGTATGTATTCTATCACACAAGTTTAATAAAGGTCAGTTATTAAAAACATTAGCTACTCAGAACAAAGTAATATTTATTTAATGTTTGTTTTTTTTTCCAATTTCATCTTGTTTTTTTAATTTTTGTTCATTGCAGTAACATTGGTTTATAACATTGTATAAGTTTCAGGTGTACATAATTATACTTCTATTTCTGCATAGATTACATCATGTTCACCACCCAAATACTAGTTACAACCCATCACCACACACATGTGCGGAATTATCCCTTTCGCCCTCCTCCCTCCCCCCTTCCCCTCTGGTAACCACCAATCCAATCTCTGTCTCTATGTGTTTGGTTGTTGTTGTTATTATCTACTACTTAATGAGGGAGATCAAACGGTATTTGACCTCCTCCCTCTGACTTATTTCTTTGTCAAGAACCAAAGAACAACCCAGCGGTAAACAGAGAATTGAGGGAGAATACATTAATACTGTATTTTGGAAAACAGTTGTTCAAAATACGTGCATTCATCTTTGTCATCTTAACTAAATAAATTACTTAGCCAAAACAATCAAAAAAATCATTTGACATGATTCAGCTCACTTTTATGACATGAAACACTCACAAACTAGGAATAGAAAAAGATTACTTCAAAAATAACAAAGACTATTTATGAAAAGCCCACAGCTAACATCATACTCAATAGTGCAAGACTGCAAACTTTTCCTCTAAGATCAGGAACAAAGCAAGGATGCATGCTCTCATCACTTCTATTCAACACAATATTGGAAATGGTAGCCTGTGCTATTAGGCAATAAAAATAAATAAAAGACACCAAAATTGGTATGAAAGTAGTAAAATTTTCACTGTTCACAGATGACATGATCTTATATGAAGAAAATCCTAAAGATTCCACAAAAAAACTGTTAGAACTAATATATAGATTCAGCAAAGTTTCAGAATGCAAAATAACACTTAAAAATCAGTTGCATTTCCATATGCTAACACTGATCAATCCAAAAGGAAATGAAGAAAACAATTCCATTTACAATAGTATCAAAAAGAATAAAATACTTAGGAATAAAGCTAACCAAGGAAGTAAAAGACTTGTACACTGAAAACTATAAAACACTGATAAAAGAAATTGAAGAAGACAAAAATAATTGGAAAGACATAACATGTTCATAGATTGGAAGACAATATTGTTAAAATGTCCATTTTACCCAAAGTAATTTACAAACTCAACAAAATCCCTATTAAAATCTCAATGGCGGTGACGTCAGCATCATGGCGGAGTGAGCTTTCCCCGTGAACTCTTCCCCCAACAAGATACAACAAAAGGAACAGTCACAGACCAACAATGGAATCCCAGACAGTGAAAAGCTAGAGCGGAAAGATCAACACTGCCGCACATCTGAGAGCGGAACGTGCTGGGACCCCGGAGGAAGTGGGGAGAGGTAAGGAGAACTCCTCTTCCTCCCCATCAGATCAGCGATCCCGGTCCACGCGGCTCCCAGAGAGGGGGGAGGGGCGGCCCTCGGCAGGGAAACCGTAGCTCTTCGGACTCTCTCAGGCAGTGGGAAACTCCCACACAGAGGACTCAGAAGAGCCACAGGGCTACCATCAACATCTGAGCACCCCAGAGAGTGGATAAAGAGGGGCAAACGAGAAGCCTCCCATGTCAGGGACCCAGAGGGCAAAAGAGAGAGCTCCCCACTCCCCGCAAACTGGACCCTGCAGCTCAACCGACCAGACCAGACCTAGCAATCCATGGCAGACCAGACCAAGAGATCCGCGACAGACCAGACCAAGCGATCCGCGGCAGACCTGATCAAACGACGGCACCCGTGGATCGCAGCAGGAAAAAAAAAAAAAAAAACTGCTGATCACAGCAGAAAAACCGGGGCAGAGCGCAGGGTGCTTAGAGCACAGCCCTTTACCACCAGACAGTGGTGGCAGGTGGAAATTGCAACCAGAGATTTCAAGGATGAGGAAAAACAAAACCAACACAGGAACCACAATGCAAAAATATATGAAATCACCAGACCAGAAACAAAATGACAAGCACCCAGAATCAACCCTGAAGACACAGAAATCCATAATCTAAATGACAGAGATTTCAAAATAGCTATCATAAAAACACTCAATGAAATACGAGACAACACAGAGAAACAATTCAATGAGATTAGGAGTTTCTTCACAAAAGAGATGGAAATCATAAAGAAAAAACAATCAGTGCTGATGAAGATGAAGAACACAATGGAGGAGATAAAGTAGAATCTGGAATCTTTAAAGAACAGAGCTGACAATATGGAGGAAAGAATTAGCACTTTAGAGGATAGGAATACAGATATACTCCAGATGGAAGAGGAGAGAGAACTAAGACTAAAAAGAGATGAAGAAAGACTCCAAGAAATATCTGACTCTATTAGAAAATGTAACATAAGAATTATAGGTATTCCTGAGGGAAAAGAGAGGGAAAGAGGAACAGAGAGCCTATTCAAGGAAATAATAACTGAGAATTTCCCAAATCTGGGGAAGGAGCAGGAAATACCAGTAAGCGAAGCCAACAGGACACCTATATATATTAACAGACAAAGGCCTTCACCATGACACCTAGTGGTAAGGCTGGCCAGGGTCAATGACAAAGAAACAATATTAAGGGCAACTAGACAAAAAACAAAAAATAACATACAAAGGAACTCCCATCAGGCTCTCAGCGGATTTCTCAACAGAAATTTTACAAGCTAGAAGAGACTGGAATGATATATTCAAAATACAGAAAGACAAAAACTTTCAAGGAAGAATACTCTATCCAGCAAAAATATCCTTCAAATATGATGGAGAAATAGTAACTCTCCCAGATAAACAAAAGCTAAGGGAGTTCATGGCAACGAGACCCCCACTGAAAGAAATACTCAAGAAGGCCCTCAGGCCTGAAAAAAAGAAGAGAAAGGGAACACAAAGCTTGGAGCAAGGAGAAAAATAGGTAGACAAACTCAGAAAAATAGTAGATCTTTACCGGAATAGGTTAGCAACCACTTAAATACTAAATTCAAAGATCAAAGGAAGAAACTCACTCAAAATAAATTTAACCTCATCACTGTAAACACACAGCCACAACACAAGAAAGAATAAGGTATAACAAGAACGACTTAGAAGAGGAAGAGGAAAGTGATTGAATTGACTTAGTATAAGGAAATAGGAGGCCATCAGACAATGGACTATCTCATAAACAAGATTTTTTGCCCAAACCTCAAGGTAACCACTAAACAAATAATCAAAACAAAACCACATATGATAAACAAAGAGAAAACTAGAAGAGTCATAAGACAGAACAACCAAACTGAATTGGCAGTCCGAAACAAATGGGACAAGAAACAAAGGAAATGCAAAAGAGCCATAAAATAAATGACAAAACAGCAACATTAAGCCCTCATATATCAATAATTACCCTAAATGTAAATGGATTGAACTCTCTAATCAAAAGATACAGAGTGGCAGGATGGATTAAAAAGCAAGACCCAACAATATGCTGCCTTCAGGAAACACATCTTAGCACTAAAGACAAGCACAGGCTCAGAGTGAAAGGATGGAAGACAATACTCCAAGCTAATGGCAAACCAAAGAAAGCAGGTGTTGCCATACTCATATCAGACAAAGTAGATTTCAAGATAAAACAGGTTAAGAAAGACAAAGAAGGGAAATATATAATGATAAAAGGGACACTCCATCAAGAAGACATATCACTTATAAATATATATGCACCCAACATAGGAGCACCACTGTACATAAAGCAACTATTAACAAACCTAAAAGGAGACATCAACAACAACACAATAATAGTAGGGGATCTTAACACCTCACTTACAACAATGGATAGATCATCCAGACAAAAAGTCAATAAAGAAATAGTAGACCTAAATGAAAAACTGGACGAGATGGCCCTAGTAGACATATACAGAGCACTCCATCCAAAAACAGCTGACTACACATTCTTCTCAAGCGCGCATGGAACATTCTCTAGGATAGACCATATGTTGGGAAACAAAGCAAGCCTCAATAAATTTAAGAAGATTGAAATCATAACAAGCATCTTTTCAGACCATAAGGCTATGAAACTGGAAATGAACCATGAAAAAAAGAAGTGGGAAAGTGACAAAAATGTGGAGATTAAACAACATGCTACTGAACAACCAATGGATCATTGATGAAATTAAAGGAGAAATCAAAAACTATCTGGAAACAAATGAAAATGATAATATGCCATATCAAACCATATGGGATACAGCAAAAGCGGTCCTGAGAGGGAAACTCATAGTGATACAAGCCCACCTTAACAAACAAGAAAAAGCCGAAATAGGCAACCTTAAACTACACCTAACAGAAGTAGAAAAAGAACAAACAAAGCCCAAAGATAGCAGAAGAAGAGAAATAATCAAAATCAGAGCAGAAATAAATGAAATTGAGAGCAAAAAAACAGTAGAAAGGATTAATGAAACAAATAGTTGGTTCTTTGAGAAGATAAACAAAATTGCCAAACCCTTAGCCAGGCTTACTAAGAAAAAAAGAGAAAAGGCTCAAGTAAATATAATTAGAAATGAAAGAGGAGAAATTACAACGGATACCACGGAAATACAGAGGATTATAAGAGAATACCTTGAGAAATTATATGCCAACAAATTGGACAATCTAGAAGAAATGGATAAGTTCTTAGACTTATACAACCTCCCAAAATTGAACCAAGAAGAAATGGAGAATCTGAATAGACCAATAACAAGTAAAGAGATTGAAATAGTAATCAAAAACCTCCCAAAAAATAAAAGTCCAGGACCAGATGGCTTCTCCAGTGAATTTTACCAAACATTCAAAGAAGATTTAATACCCATCCTTCTCAAACTATTCCAAAAAATAGAGGAAGATGGAACACTTCCTAAATCATTCTATGAGGCCAACATCACCTTGATACCAAAACCAGACAAAGACAATACAAAGAAAGAATATTACAGGCCAATATCGCTGATGAACATTGATGCAAAAATCCGCAACAAAATATTGGCAAACCGAATACAACAATACATTAAAAAGATCATACACCATGATCAAGTGGGATTTATACCAGGGATGCAGGGATGGTTCAACATCCGCAAATCAATCAACGTGATACATCACATCAACAAAACAAAGAATAAAAACCACATGATCATCTCAATAGATGCAGAGAAGGCATTTGACAAGATACAACATCCATTTATGATAAAAACTCTCAATAAAATGGGAATAGAAGGAAAGTACCTCAACATAATAAAGGCCATATATGACAAACCCACAGCCAACATCATACTCAACGGGGAAAGACTGAAAGCCATTGCTCTGAGAACAGGAACGAGGCAGGGCTGCCCACTCTCACCATTCCTGTTCAACATAGTACTGGAGGTTTTGGCCAGAGCAATTAGGCAAGAAAAAGGAATAAAAGGAATCCAAATAGGTAACGAAGAAGTGAAACTCTCACTATTTGCAGATGACATGATTGTATATATAGAAAACCCTAAAGAATCTGTTGGAAAACTGTTAGAAACAATCAACAACTACAGCAAAGTTGCAGGGTACAAAATCAATCTACAAAAATCAGTTGCATTTCTATATGCTAATAATGAACTAACAGAAAGAGAGCTCAAAAAGATAATACCATTTACAATTGCATCAAAAAGAAGAAAATACCTAGGAATAAATCTTACCAAAGAGGTGAAGGACCTATACAATGAGAACTACAAGACATTATTGAAAGAAATCCATGATGACATAAAGAAATGGAAACATATTCCATGCACGTGGATTGGAAGAATAAACATAGTTAAAATGTCTATATTACCTAAAGCAATCTACAGATTCAATGCAATCTCAATCAGAATCCCAATAACATTCTTCACAGAAATAGATAAAAGAATACTAAAATTTATATGGGGCAACAAGAGACCCCGAATAGCTAAAGAAATCCTAAAAAAAAAAGAACAAAGCAGTAGGCATCACAATCCCTGACTTCAAAACATACTACAAAGCAATAGTAATCAAAACAGCATGGTACTGGTACAAAAACAGACACACAGATCAATGGAACAGAATTGAAAGCCCAGAAATAAAACCACACATATACCGACAGCTAATTTTCGACAAAGGTGCTAAGAACATGCAATGGAGAAAGGAAAGTCTCTTCAATAAATGGTGTTGGGAAAACTGGACAGCCACATGCAAAAGAATGAAAGTAGACCATGTGCTATCGCCATTCACAAAAATTAACTCAAAATGGATCAATGACCTGAAGGTGAGACCTGAAACTATAAAACTCATAGAATAAAATATAGGCAACACACTACTTGACATTGGTTTTAAAGGAATCTTTTCTGATGACATGCCTACCCAGACTAGGGAAACTAAAGAAAAAATAAACAAGTGGGACTTTATCAGATTAAAGAGCTTTTATAAGACAAATGAAACCAGAATCAAAATGAACAGACTACCAACCAGCTGGGAGAGAATATTTGCAAAACATACATCTGACAAGGGGTTGATCTCCATAATATATAAAGAACTCACAAAATTGAACAACAAAAAAAAAATAACCCGATCAAAAAATGGGCAGAGGAAATGAACAGACACTTCTCCAAGGAAGATATACAGATGGCCAATAGGCACATGAAAAGATGCTCAACATCACTATTCATCAGGGAAATGCAAATCAAAACAACACTAAGATACCACCTCACGCCTGTTAGAATGGCTATAATCACCAAGACAAAAAACAACAAATGTTGGATAGGATGTGGAGAAACAGGAACCCTCATACACAGCTGGTGGGAATGCAAATTGGTGCAGCCTCTATGGAAAACGGTATGGAGATTCCTCAAAGAATTAAAAATAGAGATGCCCTATGATCCAGCCATCCCACTACTGGGAATCTATCCAACACACCTGAAATCAACAATCCAAAGAGGCTTATGCACCCCTATGTTCATTGCAGCATTATTCACCATAGCCAAGAAGTGGAAGCAACCTAAGTGTCCCTCGACTGACGATTGGATTAAGAAAATGTGGTATATATATATACAATGAAATACTACTCAGCCATAAAAAAAGACAAAATCGTCCCATTTGCAACAACATGGATGGGCCTGGAGCGTATTATGTTAAGTGAAATAAGCCAGAAAGAGAAAGACAAACACTGTATGATCTCACTCATATGTGGAATATAAACCAACACATGGACAGAGAAAACTGGACTGTGGTTACTAGGGGCAGTGGGGGTGGGGGGTGGGCACAAGTGTTGAAGGGAGTCATATATATGGTGATGGACAAACAAAAATGTACAACCCAAGATTTGACAATGTTAGAAACCATTAAAACATCAATAAAAAAATATATCCTATTAACAGAAAATCTCAATGGCATTTTTTGCAGAAATGGAAAAATTTGTCTTAAAATTCATGTGGAATCTCAAGAGTTTTCAACTAGGAAAAACAATTTTGCCAAAGAAGAGGATATTAGAGGAGTCAGATTTCTTGATTTCAAAACATTACAAAGCCATAGTAAGCAAAACAGTGTAGTACTGGAACAAAGATAGACAAATAGACTAATGAAAAAGAACAGAGATCTGAGAAACAAACTCTAGCTTATATGGTTAAATGATCTTTGACAAGGTTGCCAATGTAACTCAATGGGGAAAGGACAGTATCTTCAACAAATATTGTTAGGGAAACTGGATTTCTACATGCAAAATAATGAAGTTGGTCTCATACCTTATACTATATATGAAAATTAAATCATAATGCATTAAAGACATAAATGCAAGACCCAAAACTATAAAATTCCTAGAAGAAAACATAGAAGAAAAGCTTTATGACATTTGACTTGCCGATGATTTCTTGGATATGACATCAAAAGCACAGGAAACAAAAGGAAAAATTGACAAATCAAACTACATAAAACTTAAAAGCTTGTGTGTATCTAAGGACACAATCAACAGAATGAAAAGTCAACCTACAGAACAGGAGAAAATATTTGAAAATCTTGTATCTGATAAGGGGCTAATATCCAGAATATATCAAAAAACTCCTACAACTCAACAACAACAACAAAATATCAAATAATGTGATTTAAAAATGGGCAAAGGACTTAGACATTTATCTAATGACATACAAATGAGCAACAAGTATGTGAAAGATGCTCCACATCACTAGTCATCAGAGAAATTCAAAGCAGAATCACAATAAGATATCACCTTATACCCATTAGGACATCTGCTGTCAAAAGAATCCAAAATGACAACTGTTGGTGAGGATGTGGAGAAATTGAAACCATTGTGCACTGCCAATGGGATTGTAGAATGGTGCAACCACTAAGGAAAACAGTATGGAGTTTCCTCAAAAATTCAAAATAGAGCCACCATATGATCCAGCAGTTCTACTTTTAGGTATATATCCAAAAGAATTGAAAGTGGAGTCTTGAAGGGATATTTGCACACCCATGTTCATAGCAGCACTATTCACAATAGTCAAGAGATGGAAACAGCCCAAATGTACATTGAAAGATGAATGGATAAACAAAATGTGGTATATATGTAAAATGGAATATTATTCAGCTTTATAAAGAAGGCAAATTCTGTCACATGTTACAACATGGATCAACGGTGAAGACATCATTCTAAGTGAAAAAAGCAAGTCTCAAAAAGGTAAATATTGTATGACTCCAGTTTTATAAGGCATCTAAAGTAGTTAAATTCATAGAGACAGTAAATAGAATGGTTGTTACTAGGGGTTATGGGAGAATAAAACAGAGGGAGTTTTTTGATGGATATAGAGTTTCAGCTTTGCAAGATGAAAAATATCTGGAGATGTGTTTCACAACAATATGAATATAAATACTATTGAACTATGCGCTTAAAAGTAGTTAGGATGGTAAATTTTATGTTATGTGTTTTTACCACAAGAAAAACAATAGAATCAAAGAAACAAAAGTTGGTTATTTTAAAAGAGCAATAAAATTGACAGGCTGAAGTTATACTAAGAAAAAAAGAAAGAAGCTGCAAATAAATAAAATCAGAATTGAGACTATGGAAAATATAATGGACAGTTTAGAAATAAAAAAACATAAGAAAATACTATGAACAATATTATAGCAATAAATTCGATAAATTGGATGCAATTTATTCAATTTGAGGATAAACTCCTCAAAACATCCAAATTTACCAAAATTTACTCAAGAGAAAGAAAATCTGAACAAGCCTATAACAATGACAAAAGTTAGATCAGTAATCCCATACCTCCCAACAGAGAAAAGCCTAAGACCAGATAGTATCATTGGTGAATTCTACCAAACATTTAAAGAATAATTAAAACCAATTCTTTCAAACTTTTCCAAAATGTTAAAGAGGAAGGAACACTTCCTAACTTATTATATCAGGCAAGCATTACCCAGACATCTAAGGTAGGAAAAGAACACACCAGAAAAAAATAAAACTACAGACAATTACACCTTATGAATGTAGATCAAAAATCTTTTTAAAAAATGCTGGGGAACAAATGCAACACATATTAAAAGGATTATGTGCCACAATCAAGTGAGATTTATCCCAGGAATGCAAGAGTGGCTCAACACATGAAAATCAATCAATGTGATACATCTCATTAATAGAATGAAGGAAAAAAGCCACAAGGGCATCTCAGTACATGTGAAAAAGCATTTTATTTGACAAAATCTAACACTCTTTCATGATAAAAAACACTCAGCAACCTAGGAATAAAAGGAAAATTTCTCATTATGATGAAGGACATTTACAAAAAACTATTAGCTAATATTATACCCAATGGTGAAAAACTGAAAGCTTTTCCCTTAAGATCAGGGAGAAACCATGGGTGCTCATTCTCACAACTTCTATTCAACATTGTACTGGAAGTTGTAGCCGGAACAATTAGCCAAGAAAAAAGTCAACAGTGCCTAAATTGGAACAGAAGAAGTAAAATTATCTCTATTTGCTAATGAGGTTATCCTACATATAGAAAATTTTAAATAATCCACAAAAATTATTAGAGCTAATATACAAAGTCAAAAAATTGCAGGACGCAACATCAACAAAGAAAAATTGTTTGTATTTCTATACACCAGTGGTGAATAATATGAGAATGAAATTAGGAAAACAACTGCATTTACAACAGAATCGAAACATAAAATATTTAGCAATAAAGTTAACCAAGAAAGTTCAAGAGTTGTATACTGAAAACTGTAAGACATTGCTGAAAGAAATTTTAGGACTTAAAATAAGTCCTAAATAAATGAAAAGCATCCTGTGTTTACGAATTTGAAGACTTGTTAAGATGACAATACTCCCAAAGAGATGTACAGATTCAGTAAAATCCTTATCAAAATCCCATTGGACATTTTTTCAGAAATAGAAAAACCGATCATAATATCCATATGGTTGTACAACCTTGTGAATGAACTAAATGCCACTGAATTTTCCACTTTAAAGTGGTTAATGATGTCGTATGTGAATTTTACCTTAATAAAATAAAAGCATCCAGAGAAAAAAGACACATGAACTTAGGAAAAAAGATCAAAATGACAGCAGATTTTTCATCAGATATCATGTGAATAAGAAGCTGAAGACAGTATAGAAACACCTTAATTTGTAAGATTTCAAACTTTATATATATTGGGTGGGGTGTTATATAAATGTTGTAGGTTTATTTTGTGTACAGTTTTGTTCAAGTCTTTTAGCACTTTTTGATCTTCTGTCTAGTTATTCTATCATTATTGAAAGTGGGGTATTGAAGTCTCCAACTGTTTTGCTAGTTATTCTTTTTCCCTTCAATTATGTCAGACTTTGCTGTGTGTATTTTGCCATTCTGCTGGTAGGTGCATACATGTTTGGAATTGTTATGTCTTTGTGGTGGATTTCCCTTTTTCTCCTTATAAAATGTGTGTCTTTCTCTCTAGTAAAATTTTTTGTCTTTGTGTCTGTTTTGTCTGATATTATTGTCAGTACTCATAGTCTTTTTTTGATACTGTTTGCATGGTATCTTTGCAAACAGGTATATCTTTTCCATCCTTTTACTTTTAACGAATTTGTGTCTATCATTGTAAAGTATTTCTCTTGTAGAGTATTTAGATGGATCATTTGTTTCTATCCATTCTGCCAATATCTGACTTTCAATTGAAGCATTTAATCTATTTAGTTATAATAAAATTACAGTTAAATTAGGATTTAAATCTGACTTTTTGGTTTTAATTTTCTATTTGGTTTCTATATGTCTTCTGTATTTTATCCCTCTATTCCTTTATTACAGCCTTCCTTTTTTAATAGATATTATTTAGTGTACTATTTTAAATCCCTTGTCATTTGTCTTACTAAATTTTTTTAGCTATTTCTTTAGTGGCTACCCGGTGACTACAGTTAAAATGTTAATTTAAAACAAACTAGCTTGGCCAGAGAAAGACAAGATACATACAAAGGAAACCCCGTAAGGCTATCAGCTGACTTCTCAGGAGAAACCTTACAGGCTAGAAGAGAGTGGCATGATATATTTAAAGTGATAAAAGGAAAAAACTTATAGCCAAGAATACTCTACCCAGCAAGATTATCATTCAAAATGGAGGGGAGATCAAAAATTTCCCAGACAAGCAAAAATTAAAGGAGTTTGTCACCAAGAAACCAGTGCTACAAGAAATGTTAAATGGACTGATTTAAGGGGAAAAGAGAAGACCACAAATAGGAAAAATTATCTATTTCCATGATAAGAGGGTAAAAAGAGGTTAGATATGATATCAAAAACATAAAAGGAGGGAGGAGGGGAGTTAAAGAGTAGAGCTTTCAGACAGAGGTCAAACTAAAGAAACCATCAATTCTGTATAGAAGAAGAAAGGAACAGAAAAGGACTACTAAAACACTAAGAAAAAAGTTAAAAAATGGCAGTAAGTACATACTTATCAATAGCTACTTTAAATGTCAATGGACTAAATGTTCCAATTAAAAGGCATAGGGTGGCTGACTGGATAAAAAAACAAGACCCATATATATGCTGCATACAAGAGACACACTTCATACCTAAAGACACTCACAAACTAAAAGCGAAGGGTTGGAAAAAGATACTCCATGCAAATGGCAATGAAAAGAAAGCTGGGGTAGCAGTACTTATATCAGACAAAATAGACTTTAAAACAAAAACTGTAAAAAGAGACAAAGAAGGGCATTACATAATGATCAAGGGAACCATCCAACAAGAGGATATAACACTTGTAAATGTCTAGGCACTCAACGTAGGTGCACCTAAATATATAAGGCAATTATTAACAGACATAAAAACATAAATAGACAGTAACACAATAATAGTAGGGGAGTTTAACACTCCACTTACACCAACGGAAAGATCGTGCAAACAGAAGATCAATAAAGAAACATTGGCCTTAAATGATACACTAGAACAGATGGACCTAGTAGATATATACAGAGCATTCCATCCAAAAACCGAAGAATACACGTTCTTTTCAAATGCACATGGAACATTCTCCAGGATTGATCACAAATTAGGCCACAAAACAAGTCTCCATAAATTTAAGAAGATTGAAATAATACCAAGCATCTTTTCTGACCACAACGGTATGAAACTAGAAATCAACTATAGGAAGAAAATCAGAAAAGCCACAAATATGTGGAGATTAAACAAAATACTACTGAACAACGACTGGGTCAACGAAGAAATCAAAGAAGAAATAAAAAAATACCTAGAGACAAATGAAAATGAAAATACGACATGCCAGAATTTATGGGATACAGCAAAAGCGGTTCTAAGAGGGAAGTTTATAGCAATACAGGCCTATATCAACAAACGAGAAAAATCTCAAATAAACAATCTAACAATGCACCTAAAGGAACTGGAAAAAGAAGAACAAAGGAAGCGCGAAATAATAAAAATCAGATCAGAAATAAATGAAATAGAGACTAAGAAAACAATAGAAAAAATTAATAAAACCAAGAGCTTGTTCTTTGAAAAGATCAACAAAATTGACAAAGCTTTAGCTAGACTCACCAAGAAAAAAAGAGAGAAGGCACAAATAAGTAAAATCAGAAATGAAAGAGGAGAAATTACAACAGACACCTCAGAAATACAAAAGATTATAAGAGAATACTATGAAAAGCTATATGCCAACCAATTCGACAATCTGGAAGAAATGGATAAATTCTTAGAATGATACAACCTTCCAAAACTGGATCAAGAAGAAGTAGAGAATTTGAATAGACCCATCACCAGTAAGGAGATTGAAACAGTAATCAAAAATCTCCCCCCCCAAAAAAAGTCCAGCACCAGATGGCTTCCGTGGTGAATTCTTCCAAACATTCAAAGAAGACTTAATACCTATCATTCTCAAACTCTTCCAAAATATTGAGGAGGGTGGGAAGCTCCCTAACTCATTCTAGGAAGCAGACATTACCCTGATACCAAAACAAGACAAAGACAACACAAAAAAAGAAAATTACAGGCCAATATCACTGATGAACATCGATGCAAAAATCCTCAATAAAATACTAGCAAATCGCATACAACAATACGTTAAAAAGATTATATACCATGATCAAGTGGGATTTATTCCAGGTATGCAGGGATGGTTTAACATTTGCAAATCAATCAACGTGATACACCACATCAATAAAATGAAGAATAAAAATCACATGATCATCTCAATAGATGCAGAGAAAGCATTTGACAAGATACAGCATCCATTGATGATAAAAACTCTGAATTACATGGGTATAGAAGGAAAGTACCTCAACATAATAAAGACCATATATGAGAAACCCACAGCTAATATCATCCTCAATGGTGAAAAACTGAAAGCTATCCCTCTAAGAACAGGAACCAGACAAGGATGCCCACTCTCACCACTCCTATTTAACATAATACTGGAAGTCCTAGCCAGAGCAATCAGGCAAGAGAAAGAAATAAAAGGGATCCAAATTGGAAAGGAAGAAGTGAAACTGTCACTATTTGCAGATGACATGATTTTATATATAGAAAACTCTAAAGAATCCACCAGAAAACTTTTAGAAGTAATAAACGAATATGGTAAAGTTGCAGGATACAAAATCAACATACAAAAATCAGTTGCATTTCTATACACTAACAACGAGGTAGCGGAAAGAGAAATTAACAATACCATCCCATTTACAATTGCAACAAAAAGAATAAAATACCTAGGAATAAACTTAACCAAAGAGGTGAAAGAGCTGTACACAGAAAACTATAAAACATTGCTGACAGAAATTGAAGAAGACACAAAGAAATGGAAAGATATTCCGTGCTCTTGGATTGGAAGAATTAACATAGTTAAGATGTCCATACTTCCTAAAGCCATCTATAGATTCACTGCAATCCCTATCAAAGTTCCAACAACATTTTTCACAGAAATAGAACAAAGAATCCTAAAGTTTATTTGAAACAAAAAAAGACCCCAAATAAGTAAAGGAATCCTGAGAAAAAAGAACAAAGCTGGAGGTATCACACTCCCTGATTTCAAAATATACTACAAAGCTAGAGTAACCAAAACAGCATGGTACTGGCACAAAAACAGACACACAGATCAATGGAATAGAATCGAAAGCCCAGAAATAAACCCACACATCTATGGACAGCTAATCTTTGACAATGGAGTCAAGAACATACAATGGAGAAAAGAAAGTCTCTTCAACAAATGGTGTTGGGAAAACTGGATAGCCATATGCAAAAAAATGAAAGTAGACCCTTACCTTACACCATACACAAAAATTAACTCAAAATGGATTAAAAACTTGAATGTAAGACCTGAAACTATGAAACTTCTAGAAGAAAACATAGGCAGTACGCTCTTCGACATTGGTCTTAGCAACATATTTTCAAGCACCATGTCAGATCGGGCAAGAGAAACAATAGAAAAAGTAAACAAATGGGACTACATCAAACTAAAAAGCTTCTGCACAGCAAAGGAAACCATCAACAAAAAGAAAAGACAACCTAACAATTGGGAGAAGATATTTGCAAACCATACATCTGATAAGGGCTTAATCTCCAAAATATATAAAGAACTCATGCATCTCAACAACAAAAAATCTAACAACCCAATTAAAAAATGGGCAAAAGAACTGAGCAGACATTTCTCCAAAGAAGATATACAGATGGCTAACAGGCACATGAAAAGATGTTTAAAATCATTAACTATCAGGGAAATGCAAATCAAAACTACAATGAGATATCACCTCACGCCCGTCAGAATGGCTATAATTAACAAGACAGGAAACAACACGTGTTTGAGAGGATGTGGAGAGAAGGGAACTCTCATACACTGCTGGTGGAAGTGCAAACTGGTGCCGCCACTATGGAAAACAGTATGGAGTTTCCTCAAAAAATCAAGGATAGAACTACCATATGATCCAGCTATTCCACTGCTGAGTATTTATCCAAAGAACTTGAAAACACCAATGCATAAAGATACATGCACCCCTGTGTTCATTGCAGCGTTACTCACAATAGCCAAGACTTAGAAGCAACCAAAGTGCCCATCAAGGGATGAATGGATAAAGAAGATGTGGTATATATACACAATGGAATACTACTCAGCCATAAGAAACGATGAAATCCAGCCATTTGTGACAACATGGATGGACATTGAGGGCATTATGCAAAGCGAAATAAGTCAGAGGGAGAAGGTCACATACCGTATGCATTCCTTCATTAAGTAGTAGATAATAACAGCAGTAAACAAACACATAGAGACAGAGATTGGATTGGTGGTTACCAGAGGGGAAGGGGGGAGGGAGGAGGGCGGAAGGGATAATTCGGCACATGTGTGTGGTGACGGGTTGTAGTTAGTATTTGGGTGGTGAACATGATGTAATCTATGCAGAAATAGAAGTATAATGATGTACACCTGAAACTTATACACTGTTATAAACCAATGTTACTACAATAAACAAAAAATTAAAAAAAAAAATGATGGCCTATAGAAACTATATTACGTAACTACATGGTAGTTGCACAAACAGTATTGCGTAATATTAATTGACTTGAATGTTTGTTTATGAGGCATTTTAGTGAAAAAAGAAGTATTGAATTAGTATTTATGAATATGTACATATAGGTGTAGTATGTAAGCCTATGTCTATGTAAAAGTGTAATGAGTTATGCAACCAAATTTTACATGTGGTTTTTACCCAGCGGTAGCATTATGGTTATGTCCCATGTTATTCACTCTGTTTAACAACACATTATGATTTTTCTAGGATTTGTTTCCCTAGAAAATAGAAATAAAAAGAAAAATTGTTATTATAGCAAGTAAAATTTAAAAATATGAATTCTATTTCATCCACTGAAAACACAGCAAAGTTTAATATAAATTCTAATCCACAGTTCAGAGCCCTGTGCAAAGAACTGGGTACACATTTAGACTGCAAATAACAGAATAATAGTGTAAGCTGACACTACTTTATAAATGGTAATTTGACTAAAATATATAGCATAGTCTGAAAAATGCTCTATAATTTTTTTCTCCTGTAGAAGTGTTTGCCACAGAAACAATTATGGATGTGACTGTAAATTTAGGTAAAAGGTAGTGAACATAGTGGTCTGAAATTAAAAGAGAATTGAGAACAAAGAAAACATTTAACAATGTAGGAATTCAGAAATGAATTGATCCATATATACAAGAGATGTTCAAAGACCATTTTAAATGATTTGAAAAAATAAACAAGAATATATATCCAAGGTTTATTTATTACTGAATAAAGATTCTGAAACAATGTAAAGATGCAAAGTATGATTTGATATCTTATATATAAAAATATGAATTATAATATGTAATTATGTATATATTATACAATGCAATATTATATATGCATATATGTATATGTAAAGATTAAATTTTTTTTCTTTATATTATCAATGTTACATTTATTTTATTTTGCCTATCAATGTTATGTGATTTTTTAAAATGAATTTATATTCCTTGAATAACAAGTGAAATATTCTTTAAAAATTGAAAAAGGGAAATGAAAAATGAACTATGTCTTTTATAGCATTGTATTGGCAAAAAATAAAGTTTATAATACCCATGGAGGAACTTGTGGAGGAAAATGGGTATTTTTCCAACATATCAGTGGAAGTGTAAATTCGTATATCCAGGCCACTTGATGATACAGTTAAAAATTTTTAAAAGGCCTCTACTTTTCAATTCCACTTCTATGTACTTATGTAAGCACAATAATTCTGCAGCAAAATTATTCACCATAGATTTGAGTTTAATGGGGAAAACTTAGAAACCACTTTAAAGTCCAAAATAAGGAAACGCTTTAAAAAAAAATTCTGATCCACCTATACAAGGATAGTAAGTTGCGGGAGAATATTGAATAGCCAAAGATGTTCTAGATGTATTTACAATATATTGAAAAGGAAATTTTGACAGAATACATTCAGTACGAGTCTATATTTGTTTTAAATTTTATGGACAACTACATAAAGCTTGCAAGGCAAAAACTAGTCACTTTAAAAAGCGTTTGTTTACATTTAATACATACGTCCTCTTTCTGAAGCAATGCACTTGTAAAAGGAAATAATGGAAGAAAAAAATCCGCAAGGGTAACCAATTTCTCATAACTTAAAAAATACTATATTAAGAGGATGAGCAGGGAAATATACATTCTCTTACACTGTTGATGGGCATAAACCCTATGGAAGAAGCATTTGGCAACAGACGGGCAAGGTATATAAGGCAATTAAATATCTCCATACGTCAGCAAACATTCAGCTACAAATGTGTTCCTCGTAGAATTACTATTACTTGGGAAAAACCAGAACAATTTAAACATACATCAAGGGGCTGAGTTTTAGAAATTACAGCTTATCCATGAGATGGAACATGAAATAAAAACAAAATTAAAGAATATTTAATAATTTGGAAAGATGATAAAGATCAATTATAGTAAAATATCCCACAAACAATACATATTACATTTTTGAAGGTATTATGTATTTATGTACATGTTTCCTGTGTTTCAGTTCTTTTTGTCAATTGGTAGAATTAGGAGTGATTTTGACTTTTTTCCTTATCAATTAAAAAAACACTTCTGATACTGTATTATTTGCATAAAAATAAAAGTTTAAAATAAATAAAAACAAAAAAGCTACAGTACCCTTGATTAAATATTGGGAGAGTGCAGAAATGATTGCAATAGCAAGTCTAGAAAATTGTCCAGTTTCCAGGTCCTCTCACAATATTTGTGCACTTGATGAGGATAAATTGATACTATCTATGTGGATAGTCATTTAATAATGAACCAGAAACAAAAGATTTTAAACCTTCCCTATCCTTTGACTTTTCAATTCTTTTAGCAATCTTTGTTCAGGAAATTATCTTGAATGTAAGGAAGGTTTGTGCACTATGATATTATTAGCAGCTTAGGCTTGAATAAGAAAAAAAAAACAGAAACCACTCAGTTGTTCACCAATCAGAAAGTAGTAAAAGCAAATATCTCCATTTACATATCTAAATATGGATATAGATGAGTACATATATCTATATATTCCTCTACCTAGCCCATAAACTGGAACACTAAACAGCCATGGAAACTATTTTAGAAGAATATTTAATGAGATGAAAGGAAGTTCAAGAATATCTATCTATACATGTATATCTATCTACATTATATATTTATGTGTGAAAAAGCAGATACTGAAACAGTAAATACATTAAAATTCACATATATATCACATGAAAAACACTGGGCAGGTGCAGAAGAAAATGATTCAGGTAGGTATGGGTAGTCATTAGGACTGATTACTGGTGACATTAATTTTCTTCTGTTAACTTGTCTCCTTTGTGATTTTTTCCTGCAATGAAGCTGAATTATTTTTCTGACAATGAGGAAAAGGGCAGGAAGTGGGCACAGGGGAGACAGGCGATAAACGATATTAAAATCCAGCAAAATAACACCAAGGACAGCGAAATACCACTTGCAGCCCATCAAGGTGGCCAAGACACACACAAACACACATCACACTCACACTCTCACACACACACACACCCCACACCAACTACAGTGACCAGGAGACTATGCAGGGGAAATGGGCTTACTCTTTTTACTAGCTGCGCTGGCTGGCATGAATGCAAATGGGTACAATGTTTAGGAAGGGGCCATTTGGCAACACACAGGAAAAGTCTTTAAAATGTCCATATGTGGATCCTGCAAGCCCACAATTAAGAAGACCATCTGGTATGCTAGCGAAGATTTGGCTTGACATGGAAGGATTCACTCATCAGAGTACACAGTGTTGGGTTTACACACAGGGAAAGAACTAGGCACCACCTGAATGTGCCAACAACAACGCAGGGATAATTACAGAAATGTTAAGGTCCATAGTTACACTCCGCAGGCACTGAAGATGACGTTTCGGAAGCCTGTTGAATAACATGGAAAGAAGTTTGATGGGTTGATTTTTGTTTGGTTTTAGTTTCTGAAAAAGCAGGTTAAGAAACACCACATACATGAACCATTCTATAAGTGTGTTAAAAGGGAAGGTGGGTGGGGAGGGAGGGAGGAGGAGGAGGAGGAGGAGGAGGAGAAAGAGAGAGAGAGAGAGAGAGAGAGAGGGAGAGAGGGAGAGAGGGAGAGAGGGAGAGAGAGAGAATGAGAGAGAAAGAGAGAGAAAGAGAGAGAGAGCCTGGAAAAACAGCACACCAAAAAGGTAAAAATGGTTGTCTCTGGGTAGTAGGATCATGGGGAGCAATTACTCTCTTTCTTGGTTTTCCCTCATCCGATTTCCTTCTCCTTTCTGATGTTTCTACCATGAAACTGTATCACCTGTGCAGTAAACAAAGCGAGAAAGTGCTTTTTAAACCAAACCACAAGGAGAAGAGGCAGCCTTCAACCTATCAAGTGGCACAGATTAGCAAGATTATTCACAACACCCTTGGGGGGTGTGGGGGAGAGGGAAGGAAGGAAAGAGAGGAGAGGAGAGGAGAGGAGAAGAGGAGGAAGAAGGAGCAAGGGGGAGGGACGAGGAAGGAGACAGAGAGAGAGAGAGAGACCTGCACTCCCAATACAATACACTGCTGGTGGGTTGGGGGGCAAAGGGGAGGTTGTAAACCGGGTGGGAGCCAAGGTTTGGCTCTGCTGGCTGGCTCGCTCCTGGGATGTCTTCATCGCAAGGTGGCCTCCTCATCAGTGTCTTCCTCGAAATCCTTGACGTCAGCACTGGTGGACTGCCTGGCCCACGCTCCCCTTTCGGCCTCTCGTTCTTTATGCGACTTGAATCTCCCAACGAAAATTTTGCGGTAGTTCAGGAACATGCCATTCATCGCATCGATGGCCCGCTCCGCGGACTCCTGCTTCTGGAAGTGCACGAACCCGTAGCCCTTGGGCCCCTTTTCGTCGCAGGCCACTTTGCAGGAGAGGATGTTGCCAAACGCCGAGAAGATGTTGTACAGCGCCTTGTTGTCGATGGTCTTGCCCAGGTTCTTGATGAAGACGTTGCCCACCCCGCTCTTCCGGAGCGAGGGGTCCCGCTGGGACCACATGATGCGCACTGGCCTGCCCTTGATGACATCAAAGTTCAGGGTGTCCAGGGCCCGCTTGGCGTCCACTGGTTGCTGGTAGTTGACATACGCGTAGCCCAAGGAACGGCGGGTAATCTTGTCCCTGCAAATGCGAATGGAGAGGATGGGCCCGGCCGGGCTGAACTTCTCGTACAGCATTGCCTCTGTCACCTCAGGGTGCAGGTCACCCACGTACAGCGAGGCCATAGGAAAGTCTGGGTTCGCCCCGGAACCCCCCCCTGTCTCCGCATCTGCATCCGCGGCGGCAGCCGCCGCCGCCGCCGCTGCCGCTGCTGCTACCGCCGCCGCCACCTCCGCGTCCGCGTCTCCCAAGGGGCGCGCTGCAGCCTCTGCGGCGGCTTCGGCCGCGCTGGCCTCCGCCACCGACGCGGCCGCTGCCGCCAGGGCGGCCTCCGCCTTCTCTCCCGCCAGGGCGGTCGCTGCCTCCCCCAGGGTGGCCTCCGCCACTGCCTCCTCTCCTGAGGCCTCAGCCTCCACCTCTGCTTCCGCCTCCGCCACGGAGGCCTCCGCCACCGCCTCTGCCACGGTCGCCGCCGCAGCCTCTGCCGCCGCCGCCGCCGCCGCCGCCGCCGCCACCGCCGCCACTGTCGCCGCCGTCGCCACTGTCGCTACAGTCGCCGGTGCCGCCGGGCCGCTGCCGCAACCTCCCTTCCCGCGAGCTGGGGGCGGGGGTGGGGGAGAAGGGGCAGAAAGGCGGGAGAGGGCAGGAAGGCGGGTGGGCACCGGACCCGGGGCCGGGGGCGCGAGCCGGAGCTGGGGCCGGAGACCCGGAGTCAGCCGATCTGGCGAGTCCAAGTCACCTGGGATGGCGAGCGCTGCCAGGAGCGCGCTGATGCGAGTCGCCGCCGCCTGCCGCCGCCGCCGCCGCCGCCGCCGCCGCTCGGTCGTGGGCTAGCGTGCGGGGCGCGGGCGGGCGGGCAGGCAGGCGGCGTGTGGTGGGGGGCGGGGGGTGTTGGCGTCTGTGGTCCGGGCAGCTGGGAAGGCTTCTGTCTCTTTGGTTCCCCCTGCGGCTGCTGCGGGGCTGTGGGGCTGCGGGCCCGCGGGCGGTGGGAGGAGACGGGAGCGGGAGACTAAAGAGGAGAGGGGGGAGTGTGAGTCCTCAGCCTCTCGGGTCGCCTAGATATTTGTGAAGAAGCAGCCAAGGAAAGGGCTCCACTGTGGACTGAGGGAATCTGGGTTAGATTTAGGGAGTTTTGTTTTACTCCTCCTCTCCCCATAGAACATTAAAATGATGAAATCAGGTACCTTGCAAGAGACGGTGAGTGGCATTGAGAATACACTTGCCTGGCCTAAACAAAGCCGAGGGATTTGTTTTCTCACATTCAGGGATTCTCCCTACCTCAACGCGCGCACACACTCTCCAACATCACCGCCACCAAGGAAGCAACTCCTGAGCGGGAGCTGGGACAAGCGAGCGGGGCAAGCTCCCTCTGCAGCCTGCTGACCCGTTTTCTCAGAGATCTCTCCCATTTTTCCAGCTCTTTCCCTCCTCTGCAACACTTGCAAAAGAGGGAATAAAGAACACGTATTCGTTCATTCATCACGCCATGCCACAAATATTTATGGAGCTGGTGCCGGTCCCTAGGGACAGCGGGGTCTGGGAGGCGGGAGGACATAGACTGGTTTTGAGTTTATCCTTGGGAACAGAGAGTCTGGGCTGGAAACCCTGCCCCTACTCCAGACTATGGGAGAACGAGGGACCTGGAGTTCTTCAGCACCCCAACTCCTCCCTCCCATCCAGCCTCAATATATGCAGCTTGGAAGTGGCAGAATCAAGAGCGCCCTGTCCTTACTGCTGTCCTCAATGATACCATGAGGAAAGGCCAGCCAAGGGCTGGGGACAGGGCTTGGTCCAGAGCCAGCCACTTGTTTGTTCTTGGCTCTGCCCTCAAGGTGCTGAGGTTCCCAACATGAACCAAGAAATGCACATCCACGTTCAAAACAGAACAAAAACCTGAAATCTCTGTAGAATGAGGTGCCTAGTCCCAATTCACCAGCTAATATTTATGGAAGCCTTATTAAGTACTTGGCACTGGGGGCTAAGGGACAGACAATGTGATAAGTGAGCAGTGAGTGTTGATGTATTGGAGGTGTGGGGCGAGGTGAGAAAAGGTGAGCAGTGTGTGTGGTGGGAGCAGAGAGGCCACACAGGGCCAAATGCTGAGGGGATAGACAAGTGAGCAACCATTAGAGTAGAGTGTAACAGAGGCTAGAGTCCCACCTCCCCCAGAAAGGAGGACGCAGCCACTAACTCTTCCTGGTAGGAATCAAGTGAGGCTGCACAGAAGATGAAACCCCCAAGGTGAGCTCTGAAAGATGAGTTAGCAGTCCACCTTGTTGAAGCAGGGGAAAAGGCAATCCAGACAGACGGATCAGTCTGTGTCCAAGGCCTTGACGCACGGTCACTTCTGGTCATGCCTAATAATCTGGCATGGACAGAGTTCATGGTCTCCAAGAGCATATGACAGGAGATGGGGCTGGAAGGTGTGGGGCCCTGAAAAGCAAGCTAAGGTGCTTGGACTCTATACCCAAGCTCACTGGCACCACTCAGCACTTTCAAGGAGGGAATCGGTATGGATCAGATCTTTAGAAAGAGTACAAATTAAATATCAATACAGAAAGTAGCTGAGAGAGATCTTAAAAGTTCTCATCACAAGGGGAAAAAAACATGTAACTGTGAGAGGTGATGGATGTTAACTAAACTTATTGTGGTAGTCATTTCACACTATATACATATATCAAATCATTATGTTGTACACCTTAAACTTATACAAGGTTGTATGTCAATTATATCTTAATAAAACTGGGGAAAAAAACATCAATATGCATATAAATGCACCTGCGTCCCCCCCCATGCACACAACTGAGACAGAGCTGGTAGAGCAAAAAGAAGACAGTCAGATGTGACCAGTTCCAAAAGAGTTAGAACAACCCTTCCCTCCATCCCTCCTTTCCTTCCATCCATAGGGGTTTCACCCTTACCGTGAACCGGGCATTGAACTGTGGGCTGTGGGGTCAGATATAAAAAATGGTCAAACCATAGTGCCTTCCCTCAGGACGTCTCACTCCACTCAAGCTCAAGCTGCCCATACAAATAACAGATATGCCAGCAGAGAGCTTTAGGTGCTGTGTGATTGGACTATGGTGGCCATGGAATTTCATCTGCCCAGTACATATTCTCTTCTCCTCCTCACTCCTGCCCATCCACCACCTTTAGGTAAATAAAGCTGTCTTCTGTGGTGGCAGTGTTGGCTGGACCTGGACAGTTTGCACGTGATGGAACAACCCTGAACCTGCGGAACTCACCGAGTCGCCATGGGGTGCCATGCAGTGAGAACCTTCCATTCGCTGACTGGAAAGCATCCCAAGACCGCTGAGAAGCAGACACGCAGACATGTACCTCACCAGCTTGCCAAGTCCAGCCCTCTGCCCCTAGACAGGGCTAGTGTCAGCAAAGGAAAAGAACAGACACAGGAAAAGCCTGCTATACAGCTGGTGCCTGACCAAGGTGGTCACTGTCACCGCTGTTAGAGCCATCTCCTGGGGGTCTAGGTTGCTTGCAGGCCGGAGGCAGATGAGCTGTGCCTCATCATTCCGGGTGGCCATCCAAGAGGGACCCGAGGAGACAGGCCAAGGAGGAGGCCATGATTTCTGGGGGATAGGGGATGTGGGGATGATGAGAAGAACTTCTCAGTCCATTGTTAGGAGACAGAAATGACAAGGGGGCCTAATTAAAGGACCAAGACTTAAGATCTCTTTCTCTGGCATTGACTTCCAGCCCATAGAGCCAACAGACATCAGTGAAGCAGCAGGAGAAAGAGGTTCAAGGAAGTCATGCTGTGGCCAGCAAATCCCCAAGCCTGTCAAACCTGAGACAATCCCAAGGCCTCTGAACCTCCAGCAACACGAACAGGGCTACTAAAGTGACAAGGAGAGCAGTTGGGGAATGCACCTCAAGTTCTTTCTCATAGAGGCCTCCATAGGGTCCCCCCTCCTTTCTTTAGCCAGTTCCTGGCCAGTTTCTGCCATCTGCAATCAAAAGTGTTCTGACTACTAGGCGCTGTGACAGAGGCAAAAATGAAGAGCCTTGTGGAGTGTCAGTGGAGGGGAGGAGAGGTCTCTTTCTTGTGGGAGGAATTGTTACTCATTTCATTCACTCAGTGATTCCGCAAACATTTATGGAGAGCTTACCATGTACCAGGCATTCTTCTAGGCAGGGGGATCCTGCACTCTGGGAGCTTATTTTCTAGTGGGGAAGACAGACAATAAACACGTCAGAAAATATCAACACCCTTAAAGGTTGCTACAAATGCCCTCAGGGAAATAAACAAGATGAGTTGGTACATATTACCTAGAATCCAAGGACGGCCTTTCTGAGGACCACGCAAAGTGGCCAGTCTTGCTACGAGCCAGGGGGAAAACCTGCCCAGCAGGGAGAATTGCAATTCCCTTGGCCTTGTGGCAGAAAAGAAGGGCACCGGAGGGCTGGAGCCCACTGAGAGAGGAGATGGAGGGAACAGAGGAAGGTGCTGCGATGAGAAGGAGCCATGATGAAGAGTTTGGTTTTTACTCAAAGTGCTCTTGGGAGTCAGAGAGAGGACTGAATCAAGGGAGTGCCATGATCTAATTATATCCAATAATTTCTGTCTGGCTGCTCTCTGCAGAAAATACTACAAGTGGGCAGGGCACAAAGAAAAGTTGGGAGACCAATTCAGACCCTCTTGCAGTAGTCCAGTTGAGAGATGGCAGTGGCTTTGCCCAGACTGGCAGCGTGAATTTGGAGAATAGTGCATGGGGTCACATGATATTTTGGAAAGAGAAGAGACATCACTTGCTGACAGATTGAAGGCAGTTGGTGAACAAACTTAAGAAATGAATGATTACTATGAGAGTATTTTCTTGCAAGTCTTGATCATGGAGGTGTTATGTATGGTCATAGGCAATACGGGGAGTGAGTGTGGTAGATTTGGAGAAGAGAGAAAGACACCTGGGGGTGCGTGTCAAGAGCTCCTATTTTCACATGTTAAGTGCCTGAAATCTATTTGTCATCCGTGTAGGCTGGAGAAACAGAATTATTGAGACAACAGGACATGGATAGTATTTAAAGCCATGAGACTGGGCGGGATTACCTCGAGAGAGTATAGTCGGGAGAAGATGGTGCAGGGCTATTTCCTGAGACATACCAACACTTAGAAGTTGGAGTGAGGATGACAAGCCAGCAGAAGAGACTGAGAAGGACTGAGCAGTGAGCGGGCCAGCCCCAAACCTGACTCCTCTCCAAGGCCTTGCGTGGTCCAGCCTCAATGTCCTCACTCAGGTCCTGCTTTCAGTGTTCCTGGCTGCATGGGCTTTGGACTTCATTTAAAAGGGGACGACAAAGACTTTGTGTGCTAGGGTTTAGACTTCTCTTTCTGTTCATTTCTCAGTGGAGCTTTGAAAAGAGATGGGTTCAGATACGGAGACATTCAAAGAGTAGAGCTGGCATTGCTCTTCCATTTCATATGGCCCACCTCCTTCTTCCTATCAGGAGGGAAAAATAGAAAGGAATGGAGATGCAGTTCAGAGAGCAGAGGGAAAGAGTAGAAAAGAATGGAAGAAGGGTGGGGATGATGCAGGGGGGGAGTGAGGTACCAGTGGGGAGAGGAACGGATCAACTCTTTATGTAAAAACGAATCAAAACACTGAAAACAGAGATCTACATAAAGAAGTCCCTTCCCATGAATTTCTCGTTGACATAGCTGTAGGAAGGATGCTCAGACTAGAGAATGAAAGCATAACTGTATTTAGGAACTGTAGGGAAGTTGTTTTTGTCAATTCACACTGCCCCCCAAATTTCCCCAAATGAAAATAATGAGATACAGGCCAGCAAAAAGGCAGCCTTCGCTTTTATTTAGGAAGAATTGGAAAGTGTTTGGATGTGCACCTGTTATTTAACAAATAACAG
Organism: Diceros bicornis minor; assembly: GCF_020826845.1. NCBI lineage: Eukaryota > Metazoa > Chordata > Mammalia > Perissodactyla > Rhinocerotidae > Diceros > Diceros bicornis. The sequence continues at coordinate 66,233,091 of NC_080781.1, forward strand.
TGATTATGAAATTGTCTTGAATGAATACAACACATTTAGCAAATGGTCCTTTGGATCCTTATGGAGTGAAGAGTGTTAGGGGAGACAGATATGTGGGGCAGGGAAGGAAGGGGAATCGGGCCTATAGAAATAAGAGCCACAGGACGTCAGGACATACGCACGATCATTTTTATCACAGAAGGATTCATATTGAGCAAACTAGGACACAAAGCAAGCCCTCATCAGTTGGGGAATGACTGAAGCGAAAGTGGTGCAGCCATTCCTTGGATTATTATGCAACCATTAACAAGCATGAGTTACATGTATATGGGGTGATTTAGAGGGACCTCCAAAATATGCTATTATTAAGTGAGAAAAGCAGATTGCAGAGAAGGAAACAGTATATGGTCTCATTTTTGTGTGGGGGGGAGATATGAGGTTGTGATCTCATACTTATTTGTCTGCCTATTTGACATCTCCACCTGGATGTCTCACAGGCATTTCATCCTTAACTGGCAAAAATGGAACTCCTGAGCTTCTTTCACCTCCTGCCCCCTACTCTTCCTAACTTTGCTCCTCCCACGGAAGTCTTCCCCTTCTCAATGAATAGATGAATAGCACCATCATCCATCTGGGTATTCAAGTGAAATAACAATTGAGGGGCACCCTTATTTCCTTCCTCTTCCACTTCCACATCTTCCTCTGGCCACTATCTCATCCTTCAGCAATTCCTCTCACCTCTACCTTCCAAACACCACTTGAACCTCTCTAACTCTACTGGAGTCCACCGTTATGTTTCTCACGGGTTCCTGCCATAGCCTCCTAACTGGCTGCCCGCTTCCACCAAACTCCCTTCTCCATCCAGTAGGCAGACTGATCTTTCTGAAAAATGAATGGCACCTTTTGCCTCCCCTACTCAAAACCCCAGAAGGGCTCCGCATTTCACTTTCACGAAAGTGCAAACTCCTCAACATGGCTTAAATATAATGAGCTGCATGACCTGGCCCTTGCCAACCTCCTCATTCTCACCTTTTTATATCCTGGTCATTGTGGGCCTTCTTAGAATACTCTGACTACTCCAGGATCCAAGCTCTATCCTTCCTGAGGGCCTCCCCCTACCTGAAACCATCTTTCTCCACCCTTTTAAAATCATGGACAGGTTTTTAAACATACAGAAAATTACAGCACGTCACCAAACACGCACCCAAGTACACATCACTCAGAACAACAACAAAAAATAACATTTATCCTATTTTTGTTTCAGATGTTTAGATTTTAAGGGCAATAAAACAACACAAAATACAGCTACCATCCCCTTTGGAGCCCTCCCCAATCCCATTACCCTCTTTTCGCCCCCCTCCCCCACCCCCAGGAAGGCACATAGCTAGATCACTTTTGGGTGTGATTAAAGGCAGGAGACAAGCAAGTTCTCGATTTCTCTCTCTAATTTCTCTTTCTCTCTCTGTCTTTTTCCTCTTACCTCTTCCTTGAGGTTGAGAATTTCTTTGGCCCTTTGCTCTCTGTCTCTCAGAAGCAGACGAGGTCTACAAAAGGGAACATAATTGATGATATTTGGGCTCAGGATGGTCGTGAGAAACGAAGAAGCCTATACTCCTAGCCGTTCTTGTATATTCCCAAATTCCTGGGCCTAAATTCCTCAAAGAAGATGAGCCTTGGAGTCAAATGGACTTGTAGGCAGAATTCCAGAGCAAAATATTTAACCTGTCTGAGCCTCAGTATGTGCCTTGAGTTTGAATTTCAGAAACCCTAATTAAGGTGCTTAGGAATTTCCTTTATAACAAGCAGTTTTGCCCCAACCCTGGCTTAGGAACCAAGAACAAAGGGCTGTCTTGACTGATGGTTTTTACACAGCATTTCAGATATTTTTCTCTCTGGGAACCAATTCTCCTTCCAATGTGTGCTTAAAATTTTAACTAACACCCTTCCTTGTCATAATCTTAGGCAACTTACAGATGTGATCTTATAAAAATATACCTACGGATATGTCCCAGGCCATGACTTACTAGCTGTGCTTACCTTGGTCAAATTGCTTTACCTGTTTTGTTTCTTTAGCTTTGGAATCCTTACCTGTACAAAGGGATATTTGTAAGGATGAAAAGAAGTGATAATGTATGGTAAATGTTTTTCACCGTGCCTGGCATTCGTTCAATGCCCAACACAAGAGACTCTTTATTAATATCATTTCCCTCTGTCCTGAGTATATCCTTGTTCAGCTGGTTTTTGAAGGCCCAGTGTCTTTCCTTTCTGGTGCCCAAGGAAGCCCGGCATTTTCTCTCCAACCAGGAGCAAAGTATCGGTTCAGGGGGAGTCTGATCCTCTGGGTTACGTCCCAGGTAATGGCTGGATCTTACTCTAGGCAACTGCCTGATTCTCCGTCCTGAATTCACTTAGCTTACGCTCTCATACAGGCTTTTCTTAGTTCTCCCACCCCTAGGACCTTTTCACAATCCATTTATTTATTTCCCCTGAGGTCCGAAGATCTTGCAAGTCGACACATGAAAGCATGCCATTTTCTGTACTCGAGAAGATTTGATAAGAGTATCTCAACGAAATTAGGTCTGGAGTCGGGAGCGAATTTTCCCGCAACTGCTATTCATCACTTCGAGCACCCTTTTTGGGGCCATTTTGGAGATAAATTACTGTAAGGTAATACACTCCTTCAACTTCTTTGCTGTAGGATACTGAGTGCATTTTGATGTCTCCGGAACACTACTATCAACATTCATGATTGTGCTGTGACCCATCCATGGGTTATTGATGTGTGAGTGGCTGATCTTCTGTACTATGAGTTGCTGAGAAATTTAAGTTTTCACTCTGTATAGTAGATGTAAAATAAAATCTCCTTCCGTATGGTAAAGTTATGCTAAAGTCATGGTGATGAACCTTGGGACCTCCTCCCATACACACCATCTTTTAAAAACCATTCTCAAAAAAAAAAAAAAATTGTTCTTACTGAAGGGAAGTCATGCACATGGTAAGTAAAATAGTGATGACCAGAAAGTACAAAGGAGCTTATGATAAAAAGCAAAGGTCCAAGACCCCATCACTTCCCACTCCCCAGTTGTGCTCCCCAGGGTACACCATTTTAATAATTCCTGTTTGCCTTATTCTGGCAGTTACCTTCCTGCATCTAAATGAAGTGCTTAATCTGCTATTTCAGTATTTCATCAACTTCAGGCATCATCAAGTGACCGCATTCTGCTTAGAGAGGAGAATTTAACTCATTCACAGTGTCTTCACTTCAATCTGCCCTCACTTTCTTTCTCTCGGTTTTCATACCTTCTTTTGATTTTCAGTTCCTCTATTGGTGACTCTAGTAACTTTAAATAATATACTTAACCCTCAGTCTCTTGCATATACCTTAGTCAGATTACCTTGATTTCTTATAAAATGAGGATATTACCATGCCCATCCTTCTCTTCCCTCAACTTCTCTTCTTCCTTTCTACATCCTCTTCTAACCAGATTCATAATCACTTCCATCCACGTCTAGAAACCTCATCAAATCATTTCTGCTTTGAAAAGCAATACAAGCCTTTTACCTTTTAATGAATCTCTAATAATGTTGACCACAGGGCCACATTTCTTCACTGAGTGTAGGCTGGGCCTCTAGAAGGAGATTAATCCTGATATCAAAAGTTCAATTCCTCTCTTTTTCTTTGTTCCCTTAACTTTGAAATGTCTGTTGCATTTGAGTTTTATTTATATTTGATTCATGCATCAAACTCACTTTCTCTCCCTCTCTCTCTCTCTCTCTCTCTCTGTCTCTCTCTCTGTCTCTCTTTCTCTCTCTCTCTCACACACACACACACTTAAATGATTGCCAGGCAATTGATCATTAAGCCATTTAATCCTATAACAACTTATGAAATGGGTGCTATTTTAATCTCCATTTTACACCTAGGAAAACTTTGGTATCAAGTATTTGAATAACCTGCCAAGGTCTCACACATTGTAAGTGGCAGAGCCTGGAATTTGATTCAAAGAAAGGCAATCTTGTTCCAGAGTTGGTCCGGGTGACCACTATCTTATTCTACACTAAGCTTCTCCCTTTTGGTTTATCAGAATCTATAAATATTACCAAATTAGCCCATGCTGTTAAAACAGGTGGAACAGTGCACAGATGTACGAATAATGGTTGACAATCAATCTCCTTATTATCACACAACCCCCACCAATCCCAGACTCTGAAGGTTACAGAGAACAATATTACCTGTTTTTTCTTTTTTTACACTTTTCTCAAGTTCAGGCAAATCTATAAAAACAGATTGACATTTTCCTGACTAGTTTTTTTTTTTTTTTTTTTATCAAAAATGGCATCATACACTTTACATTTTTCTACAACTTTCTACATTCACAGAACAGGTTAACACATGCAGATCAAATTAATTCTGTTTTATTAAAATCTGCATTAGGGACAAACTGGAATTTATGCAACAATGCCCTGAATGTTTCAGATGTTTTATTTTTTGCTTTTGCATACAAAAGACAGATGTCATTCTTACCTTTGCTCCCTTTTCTGTAATGTGTCTTTTTTTCCTCAGTCTGCTTTTAAGAATTTCTCTTTATTTTTGTTTTTAAAGCAATTAGTTTATGGTGGTCTTTGGTGAGCATTTCATTCCCTTTCCTGCTTGACATTCATATACGTTCTCGGAGCTGTGAGTTCATGGTTTTGCCTCATATTTGGAACATTTTCTACCATTGTATCCTCAAATATTTTTCTGACTCTCCCTTCCTTTTTTTCCTTCAGGGACACTGATTACATGTAGGTTTGGTGACTTGATATTGTCCCACAGGTGAATGAGACTTTTTTGTTTATTTGATTTTTTAAAAACTTTATTGAGGTATAACTGACATACAACAAAATGCACATATTTAGAGTAGACAATTTGATATGTTTTGATGTATGACCCATGAAATTATCTCCACAATTAAGATAAGAAACATTTCCTCATGTCCCTTGCAACCCTTCCCCTCAATTCTCCCTGCCACTTTCCTCCCCATCACTGGGAACAAACATTGATCTACCTTCTGTCACTATCAGATTGCTTTGCATTTTCTAGAATTGTGCACAGCTGATGATTGTCACACACATGCACACACACACATCATGATATCAACTTTTTTTGGTCTAGCTTCTTTCAATCAGAATGATTATTTTGAGATTCATCCATGCTGTAGCATGCATCAATAATTCATTATTATTTATTGCAGACTAGTATTTCGTTGTGTAGATATACAACAGTTTATTTATCCCTTCACCTGCTCATGGACATTTGGGATGTTTCTAATTTTTGGTCATTAAAAATAAAGCTTCTGTGAACATCCCTGTACAAGTTTTGTGTGGATTATGCTTTCATTTGACTTGGGTAAATACCTAGGAACGGAAAGGCTGTGTCATATGGTAGGTGTGTATTTAACTTTTTAATAAACTGCAAAAACAGTTTTCCAAAGTGGCTGTACATTTTACATTCCCATCAGTGGTATATGACAGTTCCAGTTCCTTCAAATCCTAGCCCACACTTGTTATGGAAAGTCTTTTTTAATTTTAGCCGTTCTAATAGGTGTGAAGTGGTATCAAATTGTGGTTTTTAGTTTCATTTCCCAAATGACCAGGGGTGTTGAACACGTGTTCACATGCTTATTTCTCATCCACATATCTTCTTTGGTGAAGTATCTGTTGTAATCTTTTGTCCACTTTCAACTTGGTTGTTTGCATTCTTAATATTGAGTTTTGAAAGTTCTCTCTACTGTATGTATTCTGGATAACAGCCCTAGATCAGATGTGTGTTGTATCTAAGAAAACTTGGCCTAACACAAGGTCAGAACAGGTTTCCATATGCTTTCTGCGACAATTTTTACCTTACATTTAGGTCTATTACCCATTTTGAGTCAATTTTTGCCTATGTACAGTAAGAGGTATTGATCAATGCTCATATTGGGGGGATGGGAATATTCCATGTGCTTGTACCACTTCTTGAAAAGACTATCCTTTCTAGACTGAATTGCCTTTGTGTCTATGCAAAAATTACTTGTCCTTATATGGGTGGGTTTATTTCTGCATTATCTATTCTGTTCTAATGGTCCATTTGTCTATCTTTATGCCAATATCACAGTGTCTTAATGACTGCTGCTTTATAGTGAGACTTGAAATAAGATAGTGTTAAGTCTTCCAAGTTGTTCCTCTTTTTTTTTTTTTTTTAAGGTTATATTGGCTGTTCTAGGTCCTTTGTAATCCCAAATGAAATTTAGAATTTTCTTGTCAATTTCTACAAAAATCTCTTCTGGAATTTTGAATGAGATTGTGTTGATTCTATAGGCCAATTAGGGGAAAACTGAGGTGTTTAACTATATTGCATCTTCTGACCAATGAGCATGGAATATCTCTTCATTTATTTAAGTCTCCTTTAATTTCTCTCAACAGCAGTTTCAAGGTATATATCTTGAAAGTATTATCCTTAAGTATTTCATATTTTCTGATGCAGTTGTAAGTTTTTCAATTTCTCACTGCTTATTACAAGTATATACAAATACAACTGAGTTTTGTATTTTGATTTTGTATTGTATCCTGCAACCTGGCTAAACTGACTTATTAGTCTAGTTGCTTTTTTTGTGGATTCCTTAAGATTTTCTATGTATAAGACCATGGAATCTTCAAAGAGAGATCATTTTACTTCTTCCTTTCCAATCTGAGTGCTTTTATTTCTTTTTCTTGCCTTTTAGCCCTGGTAGAACCTTCACAGAAGTGGTGAGTGTGGACATCCATGTCCTGTGCCTGATCTCAGGGGGGAATCCTTCAGTCTTTCACCATTAAGTATGAAGTTAGTTGTTGGATATTCATAAGTGCCCATTATCTGGTTGAGTAAGTTCCCTTCTCTTCCCAGTTTGGTGAGAGCTTTTTTCATGAAATGGTGTTGGATTTTGTAAATGCTTTGTTGAGATGATCATATGGTTTTTCTGGTTCTAGTTTGTTAACATGGTGAATTGCATTGTCTGATTTTTGAAAGTCAGGTGAACTTTACATTCTTGGGATAAACCACATTTGGTCATGATGTACGAAGTTTTTAATATATTGTTGGATTTGATTTGCTAAAATATCGTTTAGTAATTGTCCATCTTGCTCATGAGTGATGTTGGTCTATACTTTTCCTTTCTTGTAATTTCTTTTCCTTGTTTTGGTGTCAGAGTGATGCTGGCATCATGGAATGAGTATAAAAATTAAATTAAAATTAAAATGAAGTTATCTGAAAGAGTTTATGTTAAATTGGTATTATTTCTTCCTTGATCATTTGGTACATTTCACCAGTGGAACTATATAGAATTTTCTTCGTGGGAATATTTTTATTTATAAATTCAATTTCCTTAGTAGATATAATACTCTTCAGGTTATCTATTTCTGATTGAATGAACTTTGGCAGTTCGTATATTTTAAGAAATTTGTCCGTTTCATCTAAGTTGTTGAATTTATTGGCATAGAGTTGTTCACAATATTTCCTTATTATCATTTTAATATCTACATGCTCTGTCATGATGTCACCTGCCTCACTGTGATATTGGTAATTTGTGCCTTCTCTCTTTCCCCTGAACAGTTAACCTAAAGGCTTATCAGGTTCATTGATCTCCTTAAAGGAAATAGCTTTTGTTTCAATGATTTTCTCTATTGTTTTCCTGTTTTCTGTTTTACGGATTTCTCCTCTGATCTTTACTATTTCCTTTCTTATTTACTCTGGCTTGAATCTTCCCTCCTTTCTTAAAATGGAATCTGAGGTCATTGATTTGAGACTTTTCTTTATATATAAGATGTGTTTCTTGTAGACAACATATATTTGGGCCTTGTGTTTTTTATCCACTCTGACAGTTTGTCTTTGAATCGGTGCATTTAGAACATTCACATTTACAGTGGTTATTGACACAGTTGAATTAATATCTACTACATTTGTAACTGTTTTCTATTCATTACACTTGTGTTTTGTTTTTTCTTCCCCATTTTTTTTAGCTTTCTCTGGGTTCAATTGAGCATTCTATGTGATTCCATTTTATCTCCTCCTTTAGCATACAAATTATGCTTTTTTGTATTCTTTTCTTTATTGTGAAATTTTTGTTGTAAATCATTGTTTGTCAGTCACCATATAAATGCATCCCTTCACCGCTTGTGCCCACCCCCCACCCCCCTTACCCCTGGTAACCACCAAACAGTTCTCTCTGCCCGTGTGTAGGTTTGTCTGCCACTTATGAGTGAAATCATGTTGTGTTTGTCTTTCTCTTTCTGGCTTATTTCGCTTAACATAATACCCTCCAGCTCCATCCATGTTGTCACAAATGGGACGATTTTGTCCTTTTTTATGGCTGAGTGGTATTCCACTGTATATATATACCACATCTTCTTTATCCACTCATCAGTTGAGGGACACTTGGGTTGCTTCCACGTCTTGGCTATAGTGAATAATGCTGCAACGAACATAGGAATGCATAAGCCTCTTTGATTGTTGATTTCAGGTTTGTTGGGTAGATACCCAGTAGTGGGATAGCTGGATCATAAGGTATTTCTATTTTTAATTTTTTGAGGAATCTCCATACTGATTTCCATAGAGGCTGTGCCAATTTGCGTTTCCACCAGCAGTGAATTAGGGTTCTCGTTTCTCCACAGCCTCTCCAACATTTGTTGTTTTTTGTCTTGGTGTTATAGCCATTCTGATAGGTGTAAAATGACATCTTAGTGTTGTTTCGATTTGCATTTCCCTGATGATTAGTGATGTTGAACATCTTTTCATGTGCCTATTGGCCATCTATATTTCTTCTTTGGAGAAGTGTCTGTTCATTTCCTCTGCCCATTTTTTGATTGGGTGGTTTGTTTTTTTGTTGTTCAGTTGTGTGAGTTCCTTATATATTATGGAGATTACTCCCTTGTCGGATATATGGTTTGCAAATATTTTTTCCAAGCTGGTGGGTTGCCTATTCATTTTGATCCTGGTTTCACTCACCTTGTAGAAGCTCTTTAGTCTGATGAAGTCCCACTTGTTTATCTTTTATTTCCCTTGTCCAAGTAGACATGGAATTCAAAAAGATCCCTTTATGACTGATGACGAATAGTGTGTACTGCCTATATTTTCTTTCAGGAGTTTTATAGTGTCAAGTCTCACCTTCAGGTCTTTGATCCATTTTGAGTTAATTTTTGTGTATGGCAAGAGAAGATGGTATACTTTCATTCTTTTGCAAGTTGCTGTCCAGTTTTCCCAGCACCATTTATTGAAGAGACTTTCCTTTCTCCATTGTATGTTCTTAGCTCCTTTGTCGAAGATTAGCTGCCCGTAGATGTGAGGTTTTATTTCTGGGCTTTCAATTCTGTTCCATTGATCTGTGTGTCTGTTTTTGTACCAGTACCATGCTGTTTTGATTACTATAGCTTTGTAGTATGTCTTGAAGTCAGGGATTGTGATGCCTCCAACTTTGTTCTTTTTTATCAGGATTGCTTTGGCTATTCTGGGTCTTTTGTTGTTCCATATAAATTTTAGGATACTTTGTTCAATTTCCATGAAGAATGTCATTGGGATTGTAGTTGGGATTGTGTTGAATCTGTAGATTGCTTTAGGTAGTATGGACATTTTAACTACGTTGATTCTTCCGAGCCACGGGCATGGAATATTTTTCCATTTATTTCTGTCTTCTTCAATTTCTTTCAATACTGTCTTATAGTTTTCAGTGTATAGGTCTTTCACCTCTTTGGTTAAGTTTACTCCTAGATACTTTATTCTTTCTGTTGCGATTATAAACGGGATTGTGCTCTTGATTTCTCTTTCTGCTAGCTAATTGTTAGTGTATAGAACTGCAACCGATTTTTGTAAGTTGATTTTGTACCCTGCATCTTTGCTGCAGTTGTTGATTATTTCTAATAGTTTTCTTTTGTATTCTTTAGCGTTTTCTATATATAGGATCACATCATCTGCAAACAGCAAGAGTTTCACTTCTTCCTTTCCAATTTGGATTCCTTTTATTTCTTTTTCCTGCCTAATTGCTCTGGTGAAATCCTCCAGTACTACGTTGAATAGGAGTGGCAGGAGTGGGCACCCATGTCTTGTTCCTGTTCTCAAAGGGATGGCTTTCAGTTTTCACCATTAAGTATGATGTTGGCAGTGGGTTTGTCATATATGGCCTTTGTTATGTTGAGGTACTTCCCCTCTATACCCATTTTATTGAGAGTTTTTATCATAAATGGATGTTAGATCTTGTCAAATGCTTTCCTTGCATCTATCAAGATGATCCTGTCGTTCTTATTCCTCATTTTGTTAATGTGGTGTATCACATTGATTGATTTGCTGATGTTGAACCATCCCTGCGTGCCTGGAATAAATCCCACTTGATCATGGTGTATGATCCTTTTAATGAATTCCTATATTCGATTTGCCATATTTTGTTGAGGATTTTTGCATCTATGTTCATTAGCAATATTGGCCTCTAATTTTCCTTCTTTCTGTTGTCCTTTCCTGGTTTTTGTATCAGAGTAATGTTGGCCTCATAGAATGAGTTAAGAAGTATTCTGTCTTCTTCAAGTTTTGGAATAGTTTGAGAAGGATAGATATTAAATCTTCTTTGAATGTTTGGTAAAACTCTCCAGAGAAACCATCTGGTCCTGGACTCTTGTTTTCTTGGAAGTATTTGATTACTGTTTCAATCTATTTACTTGTGATTTGTCTATTCCGATTCTATATTTCTTCTTTATTCAGTTTTGGGAGGTTGTATGAGTTTCAGAATTTATCCATTTCTTCTAGGTTATCCAATTTGTTGGCATATAGTTTTTCATAGTATTCTCTTATAATCCTTTGCATTTCTGCAGAAGCTGTTGTAATTTCTTCTCTTTCAGTTCCAATTTTATTTATTTGATCCTTCTCTCTTTTTTTCCTGGTGAGTCTGGCTAAGGGTTTGTCAATTTTGTTTATCTTCTGAAAGAACCAGCTCTTAGTTTCATTGATCCTTTCTACTGTTTTTTTTTTTATCTCTATTTCATTTATTTCCACTCTGATTTTTATTATTTCCCCCCTTCTGCTGACTTTGGGCTTTGTTTGTTCTTCTTTTTCTAGTTCTGTTAGGTGCAGTTTAAGGTTACTTATGTGAGATTTTTCTTGTTTGCTAAAGTGGGCCTGTATTGCTATGGATTTCCCTCTTTTGACTGCTTTTGCTGCATCCCATAGGAGTTGGTATGTTTTACTTTCATTTTTGTTTGTCTCCAGGTATTTTTTAATGTCTCCTTTGATTTCTTCATTGATCCAATGGTTGTTCAGTAGCATGTTGTTTGATGTCCACATATTTCTGACTTTCCCAGTTTTTTTCATGGAGTTCATTTCTAGTTTCATAGCACTGTGGGTCAGAAAAGATGCTTGGGATGATTTCAATCTTCTTAAATTTATTGAGGCTTGCCTCATTTCCCAATATATAGCCTATCTTTGAGAATGATCTATGTGCACTTGAGAAGAATGTGTATTCTGTTGTTTTTGGATGGAATGCTCTGTATACATCTATTAAGTCCACCTGATCAAGTGATTCATTTAAATATACTATTTCCTTGTTGAATTGTTTTTATAGATGATATGTCCATTGATGTAAGTGGTGTGTTGAAGTCTCCTACTATTATTGTGTTGCTGTTAATTTCTCCCTTTAGGTCTGTTAATAGTTGCTTTATGTACTTTGGTGCCCCTGTGTTAGGTGCATATATATGAACAAGTGTTATGTCCTCTTGGTGGAATGTCTCTTTTATTATTATATACGGTCCCTCTTTGTCTCTCTTTGTCTTCTTTAACTTGAAGTCTGCTTTGTCTGATATAAGTATGGCAATACCTGCTTTGTTTTGTTTGCCATTATCTTGGAGTATCATCTTCCATCCCTTCACTCTGAGCCTATGTTTGTCTTTAGACCTGAGATATATTTCCTGGTGGCAGCATACTGTTGGGTCTCGTTTTTTAATCCATCCAGCTACTCGGTGTCTTTTGATTGGAGAATTCAATCCATTTACATTTAGAGTGATTATTGATGTATGAGGGCTTAATACTGCCATTTTATCTCTTGTTTTCTGGTTGATTTATGCTTCCATTATTCCTCTTCCTTTGTATTTCTGACTGCCATTTCATTTTGGTGGTTTTCTGAGGAGGTTTTCTCACCTTTTGTGAATTGTGGCTCTGCTCTGATTTTTTCTTTAGTGGTTACTGTGAGGTTTGTATAAAAGATCTCATAGATGAAATAGTCCATTTTCTCATAGCCTCTTATCTCCATTAACCTAAGCAGGTTTCATCTCTTTCCTCTTCCCCTTCTGAGTTATTGTTACAAATTATTCTGTTTTTAATGCTGTGAGTTTGTGACTAAGTTGAAGTGTTTATAGTTACTTTTGATGTTTTCCTTCCCTTTGTCTTTAGTTTATAACTGAGTATTTGCCTCCTTGTTCTGACAGAGAGCTGCAGTTTTCTGATTTTGTCTGTCTAATTATCTCCTTGCTCAAAGCTTTGTAGGCTTTTTCCTTTTTGTTTGCAGTGTGAGTGCATCTTTAATTATTTCTTGTAGGGGAGGTCTAGAGGCAGTGAACTGCCTCAGCTTTTGTTTATCTGGGAAAGCTTTTATTTCTCCATCATATCTGAAGGAAAGTTTTGCTGGATAGAGTATTCTTGGCTGAATGTTTTTGTCTTTCAGTATTTGAATATATCATTCCATTCTCTCCCATCTTGTAGAGTTTCTGCTTAGAAGTCCCCTGAAAGCATGATAGGGGTTCCTTTGTATGTTACTTTCTTTTGTCTAGCTGCCCTTAATACTTTTTCTTTGTCATTGACTCTTGCCAGTTTTACCATTATATGCCTTGGGGAAGGTCTCTTAGCACTGATGTAATTAGGTATTCTATTAGCTTCATGTATTTGTAAACCCAGTTCCTTCCCCAGGCTTGGGAAGTTCTCAGCTATTATTTCTTTGAACAAGCTCTCTGCTCCTTTCTCCCTCTCTTCTTCCTCTGAAATACCTATAATCCTTATGTTGCTTTTCCTAATTGAGTCAGATATTTCTCAAAGATTTCCTTCATTTTTTAAAAATCTTATTTCTGTCTCCTCCTCCACCTGTTGCATTTCTATATTTTTATCCTCTAAATCACTAATTCTTTCCTCCATAACATCAACTCCCTTCTTTAAGGATTCTAGATTATTTTTTTATTTCATTGATTATGTTTTTCAGCAGAAATTTCAGAATTTCTGCTTGATTTTTTTTTAATAGTTTCAATCTCTTGAGTGAAGAGGTTCATTTTATTCCTGGGCTCACTGAACTGTTTTTTCTGTGTTCTCTTGTAACTCATTGAGTTCCTTTATGACAGCTATTTTGAATTCTCTGCCATTAATGTTGTAAGTTTCTGTGCCTTCCAGGTTGGTTTATAGAGAATTGTCATTTTCCTTCTGGCCTGAATTGTTGCTGCAGTTTCTCATGGTGTTTGATGAACTAATCTTTTGTCGGGACATTTGTGGTAGTATTAGGTCACAGATTCCACCTTCTACCACTAGGGGGAGCAGGAGTAGAGTTTCTGGTCCCACTCTGTCTGCTGGAAGTTGTGTGGGTACTGTGGGTGCTTGCACTGGCCTGGAGAGCATTCAGGCGCTTGTGTGGGCTATGCTTGGTGGGCAGGACTTCTTGTGGGGACCCAGCCAGGGCCACTCCTTGGGGCCACAGGGGCATGGTGGACTCCTCCCTGCTAGGAAAGCAATCACCAGAAGGCTAAGGGCTGCCGCTGCCTCTTCCTACAGTCATCTTGGGGCACGTTCCCACTTTTGGGGTGCTCGTGCCAGGATGGAAAGCAATTTTGTGTGTGTGCAGGGTTGTCGGGGGAGGGTAGAGAGTGCTCACCTATCTCCAACACTTCCCAGAGTGTCAGTCAATCCACCCTCAGATGTATAGCTGAATGTGTCTCTCTGGCATCCTGTTGTGCTGTGTAGGCTTTCTCTGTTGGTCAATGAATGTCCATTTAGTTGTAGTTCAAAAGGGGGAGAGACAAAGGGAACAGCTCACTCCACCATGTTGCTGACATCACCCCGTGATAGTCTAGATTTTTTGGTATTTCCTGCTTGGTGTTCTCTGAGCTTCTTGGATCCATGTTTTGTTGTCTGTCATTAATTCTGGAATATGCTCAGCTATTATTACATCAAATATTTCTGCTGCTTTGTTTTCTCTTTCTTCTCCTTCTGGTGTTCCAATTATGCTTGTGTTGCCCCTTTTGAACTTATCCTACAATATTTTGATGGTATGTTACTTTTTTCCTATTTTTCTCTTTGTATTTTAGTTTGGAAAATTTTTATGAACATGTCTTCAAGCTCACTGATTATTTTATCAGTTGTGTCCAGTATACATCAAAGGTATTCTTCATATCTGCTAGCATTTTTAATTTTCAGCACTTACTTTTATTGTTTCTCATCTTTCTGCTTACAATACCCATCTGTTCTTTCATGTTGTTTATTTTTTCCATTAGATCTCTTAATATATTCATCATAGTTGTTTCAAATTCCCTGTGTGTGTCTTTGAATGCGTAAGCTGTGACTGATGCTAGGCTCAGGGGAAAGACTCTAACCCTGTGATCAATTGGTTGTATGTCTCTAACAAGGCCTTGGCTTCTGTTCTATAGAGAGTTCAGGGGAAAGACTTATACCCTGTGCAATATACAGGCCCATCAGGTGATTTCTCATGAAAAAAGCAGTCATTAGAGGAAAAAAAAGACATTAAAAAAAGACAGGAAAGAGTGAAAAAAAAAGCAGCTATGCTGAGCTTTACATTTGTAAGAGCAGACAGCTCACTAGAACCCTTAATTCCTTCTGATGATGCTGCTGCCCATGCTTTTTTCACACACATCTTGATCCTCAGGGTTGTAGGCTGTAGGAGAAAACCCATGGTAACCTGTGGCACAAATGTTTATGAAAAGTGGCCCTGAATGCCTTATCTTAAAACCTTCTAATAGGCAAGAGGACACAATGATCCTACTGGTTAATTGTCAAACAGACAGGGAATGTGGGTCTTCTTAAGTGCTGAAGCATATCAACAAGCCAAAGGGCTACTCTGCACTGTGCTGTCAGCTTAGGCCCAATGCCTCTAAAGCTAATAAGGTAGCAATCACAGAGGATTCTCCTATACCTGATGATATTGATTGGGACTCCTTGGAGGAGGAAGCTGTGGTAGGCTGAATTATGGCCTCCCAAGATGTAGGCATCCTATTGCTAAACCTTTGAATGTTACCTTATATGGCAAAGACTTCACTGACGCAGTTAAGTTAAGGATCTTGAGATTTGGATACTGTACTGGATTACCTGAGTGGACCCTTGACACAATCACAAGAGACCTTATAACAGGGAGCCTAGGGAGATTTCAGACAGAAGAAGAGAAGGCAATGTGATCACAGAAGCAGAGATTGGAGTGATGTGGCCACAAGCCAAGGAATGTCAATAGCCACCAGAAGCTGGAATAAACAAGAAGAGATGGTCTTCTAGAACCTCTAGAAGGAGCACAAACCTGCAGACACTTTGATTTCATCCCAGTGAAACTGATTTCAGATTTCTCGCCTCCAGAACTGTGAGAAAATAAATTTCTGTTGTGTTAAACTTACTACTAAGTTTGTAGTAATTTGTTACAGCAGTCTCAAGTAACTAACATAGAAGCTTACCAACATGAGCTGAGTAGAGAATATCCCCCTGAAGAATATGTTATAACCACTCAAAAATAAAAAATATAAGGGAGAGAAAACTGAAACAGTGGTCTAGGTTCAATTCAATTGGTAATTCAAAATTTATTAAAAGATTTAAGCAACTAGCAGACGAAAAGGGTGCTGATTGAATCCCGTGCCTGCATAATGCTGTCTTTGAATTAATTTTAACTCCTGCCAAAATGAGCCAATTGGCTGACAAATTTTGTGTTCCTCAAGTTAATAATTTATTATGGTATCCACTAGACTTATAGAAATAGGTACACAATGTCCACTCACCTGAACATTCATTGGCACAGCTAGTGGCGTTTTCCTTGCTCCTGTGTGTATTCATAGCATGTAAAGTAGCCCATTGTACTGTTTAAATTTAAAAAATGAGCATGCCTTCATGAATTGGAGTAATTTTGTAGGGGCAATTATTAAAGAAAATTGATATACTTCAATCAGTATATCACTATTCTGAGCACTCCAATGGGCGGGAAACCAAAGCCAGTTCTGAGCAGGCTCCTTTTGAAACTGACACCTGACAGTTATTTCTCATGGGAGCACTCTCAAATTATAGGACTTCTTCACTACCTTTGATTATTGAGGTGGATAAATAAGTGGCCCTAGATGGCCTAGAATCAATTGACTGCTCATGAAGAGGGCCCTGAGACCTAGGTCTTCACTTCCCAAGGTAACACTACTACTGAGGTAAGCCTCAATTTCAGAGTTTCCAGGGCCACCTCCCACAACTGCAGAGCCCTCACTGAAAGACCTGGTATCGGTGATTCTGTGACCTTGGCTTCCCCACCTATCTGATTTGGGGTAATATCCTTGAGGAGCTCCAGCTCTTCTATGACATGGTATACAAAAAGTATACCATCTCCTTCTCCCTTAAATCCATCCCCAAGGTGCAGGGCCAACTGCCTCATCCCCTGACATGAGGCATGCCCCCAGGCCTCCAGTGACTTCCTGAGGATAATCTCCTGCACTAGTTCATTGGTTGTCACACAATATCTTTTATGGCCTTGATTGATACTGATTCCCAAATTACAGTGATCCCCAGAAGCCCTACTAAATTTAAAGGAAGAACTTTCTATGTTCTCTAGGGCATTACCAGACATAATATGGAAAGCAAACAAGTGTGCCTTACATCAACCATTTGCACAATAATTTGACTAATTTTTCAGTGGTCACAGCTCCCACCCCCCCCCCCTTGGATTTCCCCTTAATGGGATGGATTGTCTAACCAGTTCAGTGGCCTACTGGAATAATATTAAAACTTAAGGCTGTACTGTTAGCCTTACCAAATGAGACCCTGTAGATCTACCCCAACTCCTTACAATTGTTAATATGTCCCAATATAAATTGAAATAGGGCCTTCAAGGATTGGGACCCATTATACAAGATCTATGAAGTGAAGGGGTAATCATCCCCACTGTTTCTGTTTCATAGGCTAATTTTGCCCGTTCATAAGCCAGAAAAGAATTAATAGTGCCTCACAGTAGATTACTGCAAACTGAATGCCACTATCTCAGTGATTAAGGTCCCTATACCTAACACAATTCATATGACTGAGACCATTCAATCTTCCACCAGCAGATATTTGCTGTTATAGATTTCAATGCCTATTTTTTCTTCAAAGACTATTTTTATTTTTTGGAGGAAGATTTGCCCTGAGCTAACTAACATCTGTGGCCAATCTTCCTCCTTTTTTCCTTTTATCTCCCCAAAGCCCCAGTAGATAGCTGTATGTCATAGTTGTACGTCCTTCTAGTTGCTCTATGTGGGATGCCACCTCAGCATGGTTTGACGAGCGAGCGGTGCGTAGGTCCACACCCAGTATCTGAGCTGGTGAACCCCGGGCTGAAGCGGAGCATGTAAACTTAACCATTATGCCACTGGGCTGGCCTCTCAATGCCTATTTTAATAGCTTCTAAGCCTTAGTTCGCATTCACCTTTGATATGACACAATACACCTTTATTCAGTTGTCCATGGGGTACCTCAATGCCACGCCATAGCATATAACCTCTCTGGGAAATATCTTAACCTGATCTAATTGTCCCCAGATACCCGGGTTTGGAACTACAATGATGCCATCTTCCTGCAAGGAGGATAGCTAGAGACTCTTATACAGGACATAGAAACACTCACCATTGCATTTACTGAGAGGAGACATCTCAGTTAAATTCTTAGGTGTCATCTAGACTGCTGAGGGCTGCTCCATTCCTGATGTAGTTAAAAAGCAACTCCTAACTTTGTTATTTTTAACCACTCTCAAGAAATCCCAACATCTATTGGTCTCTCTGGCTCCTGGAGGCAAGATATTCCCCATCTGCAAACACTACTACAGCCTATTTATGCAATCTCCCACAAGTTGGCCCACTTTGAATGGGGCCCTTTAAAACAGAAGGCTCTAGAATCAGTCCAAAGGACTTTCTGACAGGCCCTTCATTTAGTGCTTTCTGGAGACTCCTTTATGGTGGAAGCTCTGGCAACCACCTCTTATGCTTCTTAGAGTCTATGAACCACCAAGGATGGCCACCGTGGGCTTCTGGTGCAATAGACTGCCCATCTTGGCCCTGAATTACGTATCATTAGAGCAACTTCTGCTTGCATACTGAGCCCTCCTGGAAATGGAGGCTCTCACAGGACCTGAACTTATAACCCTCTGCACCCAGCTGCCCATTATACCCTGGCTCACAGAAGTAGCACCCCTAAGCTTTGCATTGGAACCCAGGCCTCCTTGCTGAAATGGAAATAGTACATACAGGATAGAGCCAAACCTGGCCCTCTAGCCTGTCTCACTTGCAGGAGGAGGTGGTCTCCCCTGTCCTTAAACCCTTGCCAGATGCCACAGTGCTGGAGGAGGTCACCTTTCTTTCAGACCCCTTGGTTACCGGAGGACCCCCTTGCGATCAACTAAGTGAACAGTAAAAAAAGTTCATATATTTTGTGATGTCAGTGCCATCAACAAATATGACAGAGCTTGTTGAAAGTATACTGCTTTTTATCTCTTAACCAGGATATCCCTGGCAGAGGATGGCACCCACAATCAATGCAATTGACCAAACTCCAGGAAGCTATATAGTTTTGAAGGATAACCTGACCAACAACTGATCCCACTTACACATGTTTACAGACTCCTGGATCATTGCCAATGGTCTAGCCATTTTGTCTGGCCACTGGCAACAACAATAATTTCTCATTCAAGGCTACCCACTTTGAGGTAAAGAATATTGAAAATTCCCTGCCTTTCAGATATAAAAGATACATATTAAAGTGATGGATATCTCTGCCCACACCAAGGGTTCTTCTACTGATGCCCAATCTAATGTCCAAGCTGGTAGGTTAGCACAGATTTTAGACACTAGCGACAAACTTCCTCAGATGACACTGCAGATCCCATTCTCTTACTTTTAACCCAATGGGCCCCTTAAACAGGTCATAGAGGATCCTCTACCTTTGAAACTCAGGCTGAATGCAGAGGGTTACCCCTTTCCTCTGCCTTGGCCCCCATGGTGACAAGCTAATTCACTCTCTGTGGGAAGACCTGACAGTAGCAGTGTAATTACTGGTGTGCCACCTTGTAGGAATCCTTCTGCTAATAGTTGCTGACAAATAGATTTTATTGAGCCACTGCCCCCTTACTGGTGCCACTCATAATATCTTGGTCATGATGAATACATGCTGGCATCTTACTCACCCACCCCACTAAACATTCTACTGCTGAAGCTAACAGGGTCTCACTAAAACACTCCTCATTCTCTTTGGAGTTGCAGACATTATTGACAGTGTCGAATACACTAACTTTAATTTTCAAAATATACAACACTGGGTCCTTGAACAAGGCATTCAATGGAAATTTCACTTTCTATGTTGGCCCAAGGCAGCCAGTCTTAGACTGTCACAATGGATTGCTTAAACAGATCTTACTGAAATAAGAAAAAAATATGATGTTCTAAATGAGTCTTTCTATTTCCATTAACCCTCATTATACTACATTCCTGGCTTTGGGGCTGCCTACTCCATATCAAAATGCACTGAAAACCCCTCAATTGTCTTTCCTTGCCCTCTGTGGTGACACTTGGCATATCAGGATTTATGAAGATCACATTAAACTGGGTATTCTGCCTTGACTCTTCTCCCCTTTCCTCTGTCTCTTTTTTGTTCTTGCCCCATCCCAACGGAGATGCAAACTAGAGCAATGATGAATTGTTAGTTGTGATCCACTCACTATTAAATGACTTTCTGGCTATCTTTTAGAGCTATTCTGGCACCATGATGATGATGGTGATGATGATATGCCTAAGTCACAAGGTTTGCCACAATTTTCTGGCTACTAAGGATGTTTATTTAATGTCAATGATGAGCTCACTCACCAAGTAGAGATCATAGCTCCAGGACACACATACACAACAGTGCGGATAGCAGAACGGGCCAAGAATGATTAAAATTGGTTTTGTCCAGGAGCTTCCTCCACTAAGTAAAGCAGGATCTGCCTATGCACATAGACCTGGAATGGGGACAACAATCAGTCCACACTATGCTCATTTAGTCAGTGGCTTCCCAGTGCATCAGGTTCTAGTACCCACATAGCGTGCATGTTTTTGTTTGACTTTCTGGCTTATAGCCTAGCTATGCCTACTTTGGGTAATAACTTGGGGCTAGGATACTGCAGGCTATTGAGAGGATCCCACCTGGAAATAGGACAGGTACCAGACTATATTTTGGCCATGTTGCCACCCATATTTACTTGGCCTCTTCAACAACTCTGCTGTAGCCAACCACTAGATGAAACCATAATTTCATTCCCACCTCATTGGCAACATTTTCTAGTGTTTAAAGTAGTCCCTATTGGCTATTCTAAATTCACAAAAGAGTCACACTGCACAGGAGGCAGCACATATAATTGTGGCATGCCACACTGTTAAACCTCTTGAATTAATGCCCCAATGCCCAGATCTTGCCTATCAAAGTACATCAGACCATTATTGAAAGGGCAATGGAAAGCATCTTGTGGGGATTATTATCTCCCCAATGTGATGATAAAATAGCAGCCTCTTTTTTTTTTTTTGCTCATTGTGTCCCTCTTTATCCAGTTACAGTCATACATTTCTATGACTTCATGACCAACAAAGGATCATGTCTCAAGATCCTAAATTCCACCCAAAATTTATGACAAACACATTGAGGTCTGTGGTCTCACTCTCAATCAATTCTGTTATGGCCTGATGATCCAGCCCAGCAGCTGGACTCATCCCTGATGGTGACACCAGAACCAAGCTGGACTCATTCCTGATGATGATCTCAGCCTTGCAAATAGACTCATTCACCATGTTGACCTCTGTCAACTGTTGGACTCATCCCAGGTGGGATCTTCCATAACTTCAAGCCCTCACCATACCCCCTATCAAATGTCTCCTCCATTGTTTTATAATTTTGCTGGTTGTTTTAGGGTTTATAGTATACATTTTTATCTTATTACTATCTACCTTCAAGTGACATTATAAACTTCACATATATTATAACAGCTTTAGAGTAGTATACTTCATTTCTCCGCTCCTGACCTTTCATGCTATTGTTGCCATACATTTTACTTATACATATGTTATAAACTCCACCAGGCATTATTATTTTTTAAACAGTCAATAATATTTGAAAGAGATTTAAATAATCAGAAAAAATCTTATATATATAGATATATATATATCCATGCATTTATCATTTCCTGTGCTCTTTATTCCCTTGTATAGATCCACTTTTCCATCTGGTAACATTTTGCTTTGCCTGAAGGACTTACTTTAATATTTCTTGTAGTCTTCTGGTGATGAATTCTTTGAGATTTTGAATATTGGAAAAGTCCTTATTTTGCCTTCCTTATTGAAAGCTCTTATTACTCAGGATAGATTTCAAATATGAACGTTTTTTTCTTTGCTTTAAAAGGTTGCTTCTCTGTTTTCATTTGTATTGTTTGACAAGTAATCTGCTGCCATCCTTATCTGTGTTTCTCTTAATGTAATATGACTTTTTTCCTCTGACTGCTTTTAAGGTTTATCTCTATAGATGCTCTTGAGCAATTTGATTTTGACGGGCATTGATGTAGTTTTCTTCGTGTTTCTGTAACTGGAGTCTGTTGAGACTCCTGTGTTTGTGAGTAAATAATTTTCAACAAGTTTGGGGCATTTTTTGGCCATTATTTTTTCAGTTATTTTTATGCCCCCTCCCTTACGTGTCCTAATTACACATATATTAGGAAACTTGAAGTTGACCTGCAGCTTCCAGATAATCTGTTCATATTTTTTTTACTTCTCATTTCTCTCTGTGTTTTATTTTACATAGTTTATATTGCTATATCTTTGAGCTCACTATTCTTTTCTTCTACAAGGTCTAATCTGTTCATTCCGTCCATTTTATTTTTCATCTCACATGTTGTAGTTTTCATATCTCGAAGTCAAATTTTGGTCTTTTTCTATGGCTTCCATGATTAAATTAAAATTTTGAATACATGGAATACAGTTGTAATAAAAGTTTGTGTCCTTATTTACTAATTTTAATGTCTTTTTCAGTTTGGGTCCACTTTCAGTTGACTGATTTCCCTCCTCATTTTAGGGGAGTATTTTCTTGTATGTTTGCATGCCTGTTTTGATTGGATGTCATACATTGTGAATTTTATCTTGTCAGATGCTGGATATTTTTTATTCCTACAAATATTCTGGATTTTTTTTCAAAGACAGAGTAAGGTTACTGCACTTTGGATTTTTCTATTTCTATGTCCTCAAATTCACTATTTATTTTTTTTTCCTGCAGTGTCTAATATGCCCTAGAGCCAATTCAGTTAAATTTGCATCTTAGATATAATTATTCGGTAATTGGCACAGAGGAGGCACCCAGTAAACATTTGTTGAAGGAAAGTATAAATGAATGACTGTGCCACTTAACTTTTTAGATTTGGTTAACTCTAGTAGGATTCTGGTTTTTCATCACCACTTCATCTGAATGAGTCCCATTGTTTAAGAAATTTTTATATTCTCAGGAATATCTCATGTCTTTTCACCTCTATCTGCCTTTAGTGCACTTATTGTTTTTGCATTTTGCCCTCTGGTGGCAGGGTGTCAGAATGACACTGGGACAATCTTACCAGGCACCCTCTACTGTGAGCTTGGCTGTCATCATATTTCCTTGGAACACTTCCATCACTCTTCACAATCTCATATAAAGACTTTATTAAGCTTTCCTTAAGTCCATCAGTTTTGGGAGATAAAGATGACATATTCCACTACCCCTCTTGTACTGTTGCTTTCCAACATTTTGTCTTCTATTTATTTGGTGAGGGTGGGAGAGCAGAATTACTTGCACATAATCCAGATCATCCAATACTTTAAATCATCTACAGCACACTACCTACTTGTGCATTCCACAACAGTTTTTTAAATATCAAGTGTATACCCAGAATTATATACTGTGTGAAATGCTGTGAGACAAAGACACATGAGACAAGGGACTCTGCTTTCAAGAATCTTGCTGAGGCAGATACAGAACCAGATAAGTTAACACAGTGTAGTAAAAACAATGCAACAGATACAAACAAAGCATATGTCTGGCATAAGAATATGTCTGAGAGAGTTCCAGATCACTTGGATGTGCAAGTGGTTGGTAGGTCTCTCCGTGTGGTGAGACTTGTAGCTCCTCTTCATTTTTTACTAACTATGCTGATGAAAAATTTGATGTTTGATACCACATCAAAATAGTAAATATTTTCTGGAAGAAATTGTGTAGAATTAGTGTTATTTCATCCTTAAATATTTGTTAGAATTTCTAGTAGAACCATCTAGGCCAGATATTTTCTTCTTCTTTTTAAAAAAGTCCTAAATTATTTATTCAATTCATTTCATAGATATAGGACTAATCAGGTCATCTATATCTCCTTGAGTGAATTTTCATAGTAGGGTCTTTCAGAGAATTGCTCCATTTTTCTATAAAATATCAAATTTGTGGGCATAGAGTTGTTCATAGCATCCTTGTTATCATTTTAATGTCCCTTGTTACCATTTTAATGTCTATAGAATCAGCAGTAATGACCCCTCTTTTATTCCTGACATGGGTAGTTTATGTCCTCTCTTTTTTTCATGGTTAGCCTGGCTAGAAGTTTATCAATTTTATTGATTGTTTCAAAGAACCAGCTTTCGGTTTTGTTGATTGTTTCTATTATTTCCTGTAGTTAATTTCATTGATTTCTGTATAATTTTTAATTTATTTATTTTCTTCTGTTTGTTTTAGGTTTAATTAGCTCTTATTTTCTAGTTTATTAAGAGGGAAGCTTAGGTTATTCATTTTAGATCTTTCTTCTCTTCTAATATATTTAATGTTATAAATTGCCCTCTAACCACTGTTATTATGCACTTCGTAAATTTTGATCAGATGCATTTTCATTTTCCTTTAGTTCAAAATATTTAAAAATTTCTCTTGAGGTGTGTCTTTGACCTATGGGTCATTTATAAGTATCTTATTTAATATCTGATATTTGGGCTTTTCCAGCTATCTTTCTGTTATTGATTTCTAGTTTAATTCTGTTGCTGTTCGAGAATATACATTGTATAATTTCTATCCTTTAAAATTTCTGAAAGTGCGTTTGGTGGCCAAGAATGTGATCTATCTTGGTGAGTGTTCCATGTGCGTGGAAAAAGAATGTGTATCCTGCTGTTGCTAGATAAAGTATTCTATACATGTTAGTAAAATAGGTCAAGTTGATTTATAGTGCTCTTCAGATCACCAATATCCTTCTTGATTTTTCTACTTCCTTGACTTATCAATTACTAACAAACAGAGAGATGCTGAAGTCTCTGTCTACAATAGTATGTTTGTTGAATTCTTTTTTCAGTCCTATGAGTTTTTACCTCATGTTTTTTGATGCTCCCTTGTTAGATGAACACATTTAGGATTTTCATGTCTTCCGGGAGAATTACTCCTATATCATTATGCAATGTTGCTCTTTCTCCCTGGTAATCTTCCTTGTTCTGAACTTTGCTTTTTTTGAAATTAATATAACTATTACAGCTTCCTTTGGAATAGTGATAGCATGGACTACCTTTTGCCATCCCTTTATTTTTTTCCGATTTTTTTATTGTGGTAAAATACACATAACATAGTTAACTTACCATCTTATCTATTTTTAAGTGTACAGTTTAGTGGTATTAAATACATTCATAATGTTGTGCAACCATCACCACCATCCATCTCCACAACTATTTTCATCTTAGAAAACTGAAACTCTATAACCATTAAACAATAATTCCCCATTATCTCTTCCCCCTGCCCCTGGAAACCACCATTCTTTTTACTTTTATCTCTATAATATTGACTAAGTACCTCATATAAGTGTAATCATACAGCAATTGTCTTTTTGTGGCAGGCTTATTTCACTTAGCATAATGTTTTCAAGCTTCCTCCATGCTGTAGCGTATGTCAGAATCTCCTTCTTTAAAATAAACTTTCATTGTATGTGTATACTATATTTTGCTTATCCATTGATCCACCAATGGACATTTAGGTTGCTTCCACTTTTTAGCTATTGTGAATAATGTTGCTATGAACATATGTGTATAAATATCTATTCAAGAGCTTGCTTTCAGTCTTTGGGGGTATACACTCAGGAGTGGAATTTCTGGATCATATGGTAATTCTATTTTTAATTTTTTGAGGAACTGCCATACTGTTTTCCACAGTGGCTATACCATTTTACATTCCCACCAACAGTGTACGAGGGTTTCAATTTCTCTGTATCCTCACCAACACTTGTTGTTTTCTGCTGCTTTTTAAAAATAGTAGCCATTCTAATGGGTGTGTGGTGGTATCTCATTGTAATTTTGATTTCCATTTCCCTCATGATAAGTGATGTTAAGTATCTTTTCATGTGCGTATTGGCTATTCATATATCTTCTTTGGAAAAAATGTCTATTCAAGTCTTTTGCTCATAATTTTTTATTTAGTTATTTTTTTGTGAGGAAAATCAACCCTGAGCTAACATCCGTTGCCCATCCTCCTCTTTTTGCTGAGGAAGACTGGCCCTGAGCTAACATCCGTGCTCATCTTCCTCCACTTTATGTGGGATGCTGCCACAGCATGGCCTGACAAGCAGTGCATCTGTGCACGCCCGGGATCCGAACCCGGGTCACCAGCAGCAGAGCACGCGCACTTAACTGCTACACCACAGGGCTGGCCCCTGCCCATTTTTGAATCAGGTTTTTAGGGTTTTTCTAGTTGTTTAGTTTTAGGAGCTCTCCATATATTCTGGATATTACTCCCTTATAAGATATATGATTTGCAAACACATTCTCCCATTCTGTAAATTGTCTTTTTATTCTGTTGCTATTGTCTTTTGATGCACAATTTTTCAAAAAAAAATCATGAAGTTCAATTTGTCTATTTTTTCTTTTGTTGCCTGTGCCTTTGGTGTCATATCCAAGAATCATTGCCAAATCCAATGTTGTAAAGTTTTGTCCTGTGTTTTCTTCTAAGAGTTTTATAGTTTTAGGTCTTACATTTAGGTTTTTGATCCATTTTGAGTTAATTTTTGTATATGGTGTTAGGTAAGGGTCCAATAAAATTCTTTTGCATGTGGAAATCCAGTTTTCCCAGCACCATTTGTTGAAGACTGTCCTTTTCCTCATTGAATAGTCTTCATATCCTTGTCAAAACTCATCTGACCATATATGTAAGGGTTTATCTCTGGGCTCTTTATCCTATTCCATTGGTCTATATATCTGTCTTTATAGCAGTATAACACAGTGTTTTGATTACTGTAGCTTTGTAGTAAGTTTTGAAATCAGGAAGTGTGAATCCTCTAGATTTGTTCTTCTTTTATTTTTCTGTGTTTTTTTTTTATTGAAGTAACATTAGTTGATAACATTATATAAATTTCAGGTGTACATTATATTCCAACTTTTGTACACACTACATTGTGTTCACCACTAAAAGTCTAGTTGCCATCCATCACCATACACCTGTGCCCCTTATCCCTTTTGCCCTCTCCCACTTCCCTGCCTCTCTGTAACCACCAATCTGTTCTCTGTATCTATGTGTTTGTTTGTTTATCTTCCACATATGAGTGAAATCATACAGTATTTGTCTTTCTCCATCTGACTTACTTTGCTTAGCATAATATTTTTAAGGCCCATCCATGTTGTCATAAATGGTATGATTTTGTCTTTTTTTATAGCTGAGAAAGTATAGAATACTTTCTATTGTGTGTGTGTATATATATATATATACGCACCATATCTTCTTTATCCATTCATCATTGATGGGCACTTGCAAAACAAAAAGACAACTCACCAAATGGGAGAAAATATTTACAAATCATGTATCTGATAAGAGATTAATTTCCAAAATATACAAAGAACTCGTACAACTCAACAACAAAAAAATGAACAACCCGATCACAAAATGGACAGAGGACATGAACAGACATTTTTTCAAAGAAGATATACAGATGGTCAGCAGACACATGAAAAGATGTTCAACATCACTAATTATTACGGAAATGCAAATAAAAACTACAATGAGATATCACCTCACACCTGTCAGAATGGCTATAATTAACAAGACAAGAAATAACAAGTGTTGGAGAGGATGTGGAGAAAAGGGAACCCTCATACACTGCTGATGGGAATGCAAACTGGTGCAGCCACTATGGAAACAGTACAGAGATTTCTCAAAAAATTAAAAATAGAAATACAATATGATCTAGCTGTTCTGCTTCTGGGTATTTATCCAAAGAACATGAAAACACTAATTGGAAAAGATAAATGCACCCCTATTTTCATTGCAGCCTTATTCACAATAGTCAAGATTTGGAAGCTTTGTTCTTTTGCAAGACTTTTTTTGTTTGTTTGTTTTGGCTATTCAGGGTCCCACAAGATTGCATATGAATTTCATGATAGATTTTCTATTTCTGAGAAAAACATCATTGGGATTTTGTTAGAGATTGCATTTACTCTGTAGATCCCCTTGGGTAGTATTGACATCTTAACAATATTGTCTTCTAATACATGAACATAGAATGTCCTTCCATTTATTTATGTCTTCTTTAATTTCTTTCAGGAATGTTTTGTATTTGTCGTTGTACAGGTCTTTCATCTCCTTGGTTAATTACTAAGTATTTTTTTCGTTTTGATGCTATTGTACATGGAATTGTTTTCATAATTTCCTTTTCAGATTGTTCATTGTTGTAGAAACGTAACTGATTTTTGTGTGTTGACTTTGTATTCTACTATTTGGCTGATTTCATTTATTGGTACTAACAAGTTTTTTCTTTGAATCTTTAGGGTTTTCTACATATAAAATCATATCATCTGCAGACAGAAATAATTTTACTTCTTCCTTTCCAATTTGGATGCCTTTTATTCCATCCCTTTACTTTTAACCTACTTGAGTCCTTGTATTGAAAATGGATTTCTTTGAAAGAGGATATAGTTGAGTCTTATTCTTTTGTGTTCAAGTTAACAATCTCTGTCTTTTAAATAGGTTTTTTAGACCATTCAAATTTAAAATGATTATTGACTTTGTTGGGATAAAATCTACCATGTTGTATCCGTCTTTTATTCATTGTATTTGTTCTTTGTTTATTTTTTTCTCTGCCTTATCTGCTTTTAATTGAACATTTTATGTGATTCCATTTTATCTCCTCTTGGTGTGTCATTTACACTTCTTTAAAAAAATTTAGTGGCTGCATCAGGGTTTATAATAAATATTTTGAATAACTTAAGTCCACCTTCAAATAACACTATATATACCTCTTCACATGTAATGCAGTACCCTTATCACAGAGTATTCCCAGTTCTCTCTATTTTCCCTTATGATATTGTTGTCATTAATTTTATTTATCTACATACTATAACCTAATACTTTGTTTCTATTATGACTTTTTTAAAGAAAAGTTTTCTTTTAGATTAGAAATGAGAAAAATTAAAGATTTTATTTTTCCTTCATTTATTCCTTCACTGGTGTTCATTTTTTATTTATGTAGATCCAAGTTACTGTGTGTTTTGTGGTTGCCCCCAGAGAGCAAGATCAACCTCTAGCAACGTAAAATTGGTTTGAATGCCAACAGTGATAACATAATCAACACGCCATGCAGGTATAAATAGGTTTATTACTCATACAATGGGCCTTTCTGAGGAGAGCAGGTCAGGTACACAGTCTGGTCCAGAATGGCTTCAGTAAAGGGAGAGACAATTATTGTTTTTATTGTGTTCAGGGAGTGGGGCCAAATGAGGGTTTCCACACAGGAGACAGGAGTTTTCATGGTTTGAACTTCCCCATAGGCACCAAGGCACAGAGCAATCAGGCTTTCTTATCTGCTTGTCTAGATGTGAAGCAAGAGGTGAACGGGGAGGTGTGAGCCTGAAAGTTCTCAGCAGTCAAAAATCAAAAATGTAGTTGCATTTCTTATTACAATTCATCTTTGACCCTTTACTGATGACTGAAATGTGTCATGTTCTATTTAATTGAATTTGAGTTTGTTCATGGCATTCTACATGAGTTATGGCCTGAAGCGAATAAGGAAGATGGAAGTTCTTTTGGATGCCTTGTTTAAGAACCTGGCGTGTATTTTGAGAAGTGAAATGAGTATCTTGGTCTTTATCAATAATGTCTGGAACTTCACGAAGGATAAGAAGATTTTTGGTGTAACCTTGTATAGTGGCTTTAGTGTATTGTTAGGGACTGAATTATGTCTCTCTAAAATTTGTATGTTGAAGTCTAATCAGCAATGTGACTGTATTTGGAGATAGGGCGTTTAAGGATATTATATTTAAAGTTAAAAGAGGTCATACAGGTGGGGCCCTAATCTCATAGGTCTGGTGTCCTTATAAGAAGAGGAAAACACACCAGGAGTATGCACATACTGAAGAAAGGCCATGTTATCTTCTTATTTTTTAAGGTCCAATAATAATCAATTGTACATATATATGACATTTTCTTTATCCATTCATCTGTCACCACACTTGAGTTGTTTCTACATCTTGGCTACTGTTCTCACTCACCACACACACAAAAAAGGAACTATATGAGGTGATAGATATGTTAAAAAAAAATACCATGTGATGACACAGTAGGAAGGTAGCATTTGCAAACCAAGGAGAGAGTCGTGCTCAGAAACCAACCATGATGGCACCTTGATCTTGGATTTGAAGCCTCCACTATAAAAATAAATTTCTGTTGTTTAAGCCATCCAGTCTTGATATTTTGTTATGAAAATATGGGAAGACTAATACATATATGCAGAGAAACATGTGACCCTGAATTATATTTTTGGTATCTGTGAGGCAAGAAATTTGCAGAGCTCTTTACCCCAAAGTGGGAAAGTTTGGACAAAAATATTTTTTTGTTGTCATTGCTCAAACCAGATAGCCCAACAATTGGCAATGGCTGAAGAGTCTCCTACAAAGACAGGTAGGGTCTATTGTTAGCCAGGGCATCCACTAGTGCTAAGATGATTGCCTGAAGTTCAGCCAGTTGTGCTGACCCTTGGTTCCTGTCCTTGATCAGTGATGTCCCACTAATGGGATGAATAGTAGCAGCTATCTAGCAGGTACCATCACATGTGATGGTAGTGATGCCATCTGTAAATCCTACAGATCCCCTTTTCTAATCACTAAATTTTTCCCAAAGGGGTCCCAGGTAGCCAATGGGTCTGAGAGAGGAATGACCTCCTCTAAAACCATTGCCTTTGGCAAAGGACTGACGATAGGGGAAACTACTTCCTCCTGTAGGTGGGATATATTAGAGGATCTAGGTTTGGCTCTTTCATTTAAGTATCACTTTACTTCATCAAAGGGGGCTCTGTGGTTGTGCCAAGCCACAAATCTTATCTCCATGAATCAAGGTATAATGGGCAACTAAGTACAGAGAGTCACAGGTGCAGACCTCTGAGAGCCAAATTTTCCAGAAGGGCTCAGTATGAAGCCAGCAGTTATTATGCTAATAGTGTGTAGTACAAGGACAAAGATATCAAGTTTTTTGTACCGGAAGCTCATGGGCAAATTGTGGCCATCAAAAGTGGTCCAGAGACTCCGAGAG
This sequence comes from Diceros bicornis minor, assembly GCF_020826845.1. Lineage (NCBI taxonomy): Eukaryota > Metazoa > Chordata > Mammalia > Perissodactyla > Rhinocerotidae > Diceros > Diceros bicornis. Next base: position 66,263,854 of record NC_080781.1, read on the forward strand.
GCATGACAGGACATTGCTAAAGCCTCTACAGTGAAGGAGTCTTTGCAGGCACTAATGGGAGTCCTTGTTGTATTACAATTTGGGCAGACTATAGTGCCTTTTGTTGTAGGGAGCTCCATCCTTCAAGGTGGGCTGATCTGTGAGTAACAGCATAAATGGGCTTAAGCAAAATTTTTACATAAGGAATCTGTTGCCTCCAGAAACCAAGAAGGCCCCAAATATTTTGGACTTGTTTTAACACTGGGTGTCAATAGTGGCTTCTTGATAGTTTCAGGGTTGGAGCAGCCCTCAACTATCTAAATATTGCAAAGAAATTTTACTGAAGTGGTGAGGCCTTATATTTTATGTGGGGCAGTGGCTCACCCTTTTCTCTGGGCTCCTTTATGAATGTTGGTATGTTTTGAATATGTGTGTCAAATGAATTTTCTCAGAGAAAGATGTCATCAATCATCTATCATATCTGTGCTCCTGGAGAAATTTGGAGAAGGTTAATATCTTGCCTGAAAATATTGTGTGGGATGGCAGTGCTCTTGGGATTCTTCATGGATACTTGAGTAAGTGTATATTGTGTCTTTTTAAAGGTGAAGGCAGACTGTGACTAAGACGTTATTGAAATAAGCACTGAATAGAACATATTAATCAAATCTACAAAAGCAAGATGTTTTCCAGTTTTTGATTTGAAGAAGTCAGTAACTTTTTTGCGTGTGTGAAGAAGATCAGCCCTGAGCTAACATCCATGCCAATCATCCTGGTTTTTTTTGCTGAGGAAGACCAGCCCTGAGCTAACATCTATTGCCAATCCTCCTCCTTTTTTTTCCCTTTTTCTCCCCAAAGCCCCAGTGGATAGATGTATGTCATAGTTGCACATCCTTCTAGTTGTTGTATGTGGGACACCGCCTCAGCATGGCTGGACAAGCGGTGTGTCAGTGTGCGCCCGGGATCCGAGCCCAGGCCGCCAGTAGCGGAGCGCCGCGCACTTAACCGCTAAGCCATGAGGCCGGCCCCAAGAAGTCAGTAATTTTAATAATACTATTGGGTAGGAGGGGCTTTAATCAGGAGTACCATAGCATTAAGGTTGTGGTAATCTACTGTTTAGCGCCATTCTTTTTTCTTTTTTTTCCACCGATTTTGGGAGTTAGCTAAATTGGGATATTAAAGGGGAAGATAGATAGCAGGAATAATAGCCTCTTCTTTAAGTAAGTCTTTTTTTGTTTTTTTAGACTTTTAGTGGTGAACGCAATTCAGTCTATACAGAAGCTAAAATATAACGTTGTACACCTGAAATTTACACAATATTATAAACCAATGTGACCTCAATAAAATAATTTTTAAAAAGTAAGTCATATAATGGTTCTTAATTCCTATATGCTTTGTCTTAATCTATGTTGGGACATATTAACTATTTTAACCCAGAGGGAAGAGACATGGGATCCCATTTGCTCAAACTTATTCTGTGTGGCAAAGACTTAATATATTTTTATGACTACTTGAGTCAGAGCATCAACGCCCGCTATGGGACGTCTTAGGTCAATGGGTGCTATGACTATAGGAACTTTAAGCAAGGTAATAGTTTCAGTTGTCAAAATGAGGCATACTTGTTTGTCTTGTATTTCAAGACAATCTGTTCTAAGAGTATAGGTGGTGCCCTGTTTAAATTTAATGGGTTCCCCATGTATAACTGTAACTTAAATTCCAGTATTCATTAAGGCCATGAAAATTTGCCAGTTGGTTCATCTCATTATATGTTAAAGTTAATTTAAAACCTATGTTCTAGAGGCACAGAAGGCAATCAGTACCCTTTTTATCTATCTATTGCATACATTCTTTTAGGAAATTTTGGATAGCCAATTGGATCAAATCACAGACTTTTTTTTTAGTTTGTGTTTCTTCCCCCTTAAACAAAGTTGTTTTTGTTTTTTTTTTAAACCTTTACTAGATACACTTTAAGGGGAGTCCTCTCTTCCTTGATCATATTTATATACTTCTTTCTCCAGAGATTCTCAATTCAGTACCATCAGGGTTAGGGGCCTCCCCATGGCAAATGTTGTTTTATTGGGTTTTAAAACTTCAGGTTTAAGTTTCAGGATTTGAATTAACCCTTTGCCATGATGATAAGTCATGGTACACAATAGAAACAAGTATCTCTGTTAGTTTATTTTACAGCTGTCCAACAGGGTGATGGTGCCCCTTTTCCCTTTAAGAGGGGCAGGGATAAAACATTTATATCCACTATCATAGGGTCTGGTCACAGGGCGCTATGGGTGTTTTTCCCCTGTAATCCTGAGGATCAGAATTTTTGATGTGAAAGGACATGGATAGCAGTAGTAGCAGAATTTAAGGCATTTTAGGGTCTTAGTGAGCTGTTTGCTTTTAGGAGTGTGGGCCTCAGCACTCCACATGATGACTACTCTTCCTCACATGTGCAATCACCCAATGGGCCAGTATCTTTCACAGGTATCATCCTTTCCTCTGAGTGCTCTATAAATGAGGATCAATACCTGGTTGAGAAACACAACCAATAGTCACAGGATAAAAGTTATTCCCTGGATAAAAGTTATTCCCCTGAAACCAGTGTCAATCATGGTTTATGCTGGATTTGAGACATAATTCAATCCAAGACACATAGATAGGTCTGTTCTAAGCCACAGAATCCAGAACCACTTTAAGGATGACCTAAATCCCATACTCCTGCCCCTAAACATGAATTATCGAAACTTCTGACTTAGGTAGTTTAAATCTATAACAGAGTCATGTTACAATTTAGCAAATGAAACACAGTGAAGCATAACTCAAAGTGCTTGCTTACTAGCAGGCAAGACAGTCAGTTAGCAAGCCAAAGTAAGAAAAGAAATAACCCCATGTGATGGTGGTCATCACGTAGACAATCCTACTCATGGCCCCAATTTTGTTGTGGTTACTGCACAGAGGGTGAGACCAACACCCACTCATCTAAAATTGGTTTCAGTGTTGGTGCATGTGTGCCTGATGAAGGCAGACATGCACCAAGGGGGTATGAGGACATTTATTACTAATATATTGAGACTTTCTAGGGAGAGGAGGGTAGATGCATAGCTGATACAGAATGGTTTGAGTAAAGAGAGAGAGACAAGAGACTTTGGTTTTATTGTAGCTAAGGGATGTTGCCTAGAAATAGACCTCACAAGTTACACAACATAATGACTCAAAATAGATTATAGACTTAAATGTAAAATGCAAAACTATAAGACTTACAGGAAGAAAACATAGGAGAAAACCTACATGACTTTGGGTTTTATTATGGGGTTTTAGATACGACACCAATAGCAAGGTCCATGAAAGAAAAAGCTGATGAGGTGGACTTTATTAAAATTAAAAATGTTTGCTATATGAAAGACACTATTTAGAGAGTGAAAAGACAAGCTACATACTGGAGAAAATATTTGCAAATCATGTATCTGATAAAGGACATGTATCCAGAACGTACAAAAGACTCTTAAAACTCAACAATAAGGAAATAAGTAATCCAATTTAAAAATAGGCAAAAGATCCAAACAAAGATAGATAGATAGATGATAGATAGATAGATAGATAGATAGATAGATGATAGATAGATACATGTGTGTATACACAGTTTAGTTTACACACATATGTTTTTTACCTTCGTCTACTGACAGGACCTAGAATAAAAAATACCACAGTTGCAACAAGCAAACCTAGCACCCAGATCTTGGTTTCTAATATCATTTTCCAATAAAAAGAAACAGAATTTCTGGAAAATTGGCTGATTCCAGGGATGGGGCAGAGAACATACAAGATTAGCAATGGAGCATTTAGTAGTGCCAGAAAGAAAGGAAGTGCTCAAAAACAAAATGAGGATGGTGTATCGATGGGAGACAGAATCCAATTGAATGCGTTCCGATGGCCAAAGCTGGAATAATATGAGCCAGAAAACAAACAACGTAGTTTTGGATTATAGTCCAAAGTAAAATTATCCATGAGTCTATACTTATGTAAATAAATAAATAGGGAAAATAGACAAATCTACCACACAGAAAAATTCCAAATAATGTATGTAGATATTCCCCCCTCAAGAAAGTGGACTATAATTCCCCATCTCTTATGTGTGGACTGCTCATAGTGACATCCTTCCTAAGAATACAGATATGAAAAGGATGGGGTGAGTAGCTTTAAAATGGAGAAACCTAACAAACATTCAGACAGGTGATGAAGGATAATACCATCAATGATAGGTTTAGTTGATAACACGTATCCTTGTTATGATGTGATGAGAATGGTACTTTATCTTTGTGGTCTTACTCTCCAAAACTGATAACCCTAGTCTAATTGTGAGAAAAGCATCAGACAAATCCCAACTGAAGGATGATCTAGAAAATATCTGACCAGTACTCGTCAAAAGTGTCAAGTTCAGGGGCCGGCCCGGTGGTGTAGTGGTTAAGTGTGCACACTCTGCTTCAGTGGCCCAGGGTTCACAGGTTTGGATCCCGGGTGTGCACCAATGCACCACTTGTCAAGCCATGCTGTGGCGGTGTCCCATATAAAGTAGAGGAGGATGGGCACGGATGTTAGCCCAGGGCCAATCTTCCCTGACAAAAGAAAAAAAAAAAGAGGAGGATTGGCATCGGAGGTTAGCTCAGGGCTGATCTTCCTCACCAAAAAAAAAAAACTGTCAAGTTTGTTAAAAACAAATGTGAGATTACTGGGAAGATGGTTCCATAGGAGGACACAGATCACCCACTGCCATGGACACAACAAATCTACAACAACCTGTGAAACAATTACCTCTGAGAGAGAACTGGAAACTGGATAAAAAGAACCCCCACAACAAGGGACATCACTGACAGAGGTGGAAGAGGCAGAAATACCCCTCTGCTGAGGAAAAAAACACATTCTAGCCATGGCAATTCACAGCCCAGGAGCAATATTAATGGACAAAGCTTTTCCTGGAGGAGTGGGGGATCTGAATGGGAGAGCTACTCCACAATAAGCAGCCTTTGAATTCAGCACAACCAAGACAAGTGCCATAATACCTTGCTTTGTTAGCTATTAAAGCTAATGGGTAATACCCCCAGAAAAGCTATTAGACATAAGAGAAAGAAAGGCCTGCTCTTAAAGGGCCCACTCACAAATTTGCCCATTTCAGGAAGCAACACAAAATCACCAGAAAGAAAAGTGTGTGGTCCTTTGGTAAAAGAGATTCACTTGAAAAGCTCTGAGTGCATCTCAGAGAGGAAGGAGGTGGCTGGGCCCACCTCCCTAGGGACTGAGACACTGGTGGCAGCCATTATTGTGACCAGGTACAGGTGTGCTGACACACACACTGGCAGATGCCATTGGATTACTTCCTCTGGCCTGTTAGCACAGGGGTTTGCCTTGGCCACTAGAGCACCAATTTAATCCAGCTTACACAGGGTAGGCAGCCTATCCTAGAGGCTGGCCCCACCCAGCAGCAAGCCTACAGGAAACTTGTGGGCCTGCATAGGTGGGGTGTGTGGGACCTCTGCTGCAGGGCAAGTGAGTTGGCCTCAATGGGGTGGGGCATGCTCAAGGGGTGGGACTGTGTTGGCAGGGTATGTGAGCCCACGGGCAGTGGGGTGTGTCAGCTATAGTAGACTGGTGCTGCTGGCCATCTCAAACAGCCACACAGGGGATCTGCCCCACCTTCCAACACCTGAAATGACTGTGTGCTGCCACACCTGGGGCTGGCCCCACCCAGCTATACTCCTGAGAGAGTTGACAACAGCCTTGTAGGCCAGAGGCCTACAGCAATTATGAGCCCCTGAGCCTAGCAACCAGCCACACTGGGGGCCAGACTCAACAGCAAAACAGCAGCAGGTGTGTGCTATTAGACCTTAGCCAGCCATGCTGGGGCTTGCCCCACCCAGTAAAGTAACTAAAGTGACCATAGCAGCTGCACACAGCTGAGCCTTACAACCAGCCAGCCCAGGGGACAGCCTAGCTTACCATGTGCCTGTAGCAAGAGTAACCCCATCACAACAGAACAGCACATGTAGCCCACACAGGGGACACTCCTGAAGCATTTGGAACTACTGATGAGAGAGAAGCACATTGCTGGGTCCCATAAGGCATCTCTTATGTAAGGCCACATCTCCAAGAGCAGGAGACACAGCTAACCTACCTAATCCATAGATATAAGCACAGAGAAGTAGGCAAAGTGAGGAGACAAAAGAATATGTTCTAAATAAGGGAACAGGACAAATCCTCAGAAAAAGAACTAAATGAAACAGAGATAAACAAGCTACCTGATAAAGAGTACACACTAATAGTCATAAGGATGCTCACTGATCTGGGGAGAAGAATAGATGAACACAGTGAGAACTTCAACAAAGAATTGGAAAATATAAAAAAGAACCAATAGAATTGTAGAATACAATAACAGAAATGAAAAATTCACTAGAGGGAATCAACAGCAGACTAGATGACACAGAAGAACGGATCAGCAGGTTGGACGAAAGAGTAGAGGAAATCACCCAAGCTAAAAAGAAAAAAGAATTAAAAAGAACAGGACAGTCTGAGGGACCTCTGGGACAACATCAAGCATACTAACATCTGTATTATAGGTGTCCCAGAAGGAGATGAGAAAAACAAGTGCAGAAACTATCACAGCCAAGAAGAGCCTAAGGAAACATGAAGGCTAAAATGTAATGTGGTGTCCTAGATGGGATTCTGGTACAACAACAACAAAAAAGGACATTAGGTAAAACCTGAGGAAATCCCGATAAAGTATGGACTTTAGTTTGTATACCAATATTGGTTCATTAGCTGTGTCGAATGTACCATAGATGTTAATAATAGGGAAAACTGGGTGCAGGGTAAATCGGAATTCTCTGTACTATCATTGTGACTTTTCTGCAAATCTAAAAATATACTAAAACAAAGTTATTCTTTTTTAATGTAACTTATGTAGCTGATTAATGAACTTTTGGCAGTTCTAACATACTTTCTACCATTATATATTTGTGTGCATGTGCATGCACATGCACAAACACATACACACACACACACCGCTGTCATTGGGGCCTTTGGTAGTCTTATGTACTTTTGATAATTTAGGAGGGCAGAAAAAGACATAATCTCTCTCCCTCTTGAGGTTCAACAAAGAATTCCTTGGAGAAGGGACTGCTGATTTAGGGTTTTCCAGAATAAGTTGGAGTTAGTTTAGGAAGGAGAGGGAGGAAGCTCTTCTAAGTACCTTGAACCACAGCATGCTACGTCCAGTCAGTTTCATGTGGCTGAAGAGCAAGACCCAATGGGAGATTTTGGAGAGATAGTCAGTGTCCTGAGATCAGAGGGCTTAGTGTGGCATTGCACAGTGTTCTGCCTTCATCCTGGAGGTGAAGAGAGTACCTTGGAGGGTTTCATAGGTGACTGTTGTCCTCCAGTGAAAGGAAGCCGCAAATACTTTCTTCCTCCCTGATTTGATTTATTCCCTCAAAGAGGGGCTAGGATATTTAATTTTACTCCATCCAACGGAAGAGGAGTGCTACACAAGGTCAATGACACTAATTGGTTCCATTTTCTAGGCGTGGAATCAGTCTCACTAGTAAGGATATGAACAAACCTAGAAGATTCAATGCTTTCAAGGCCATCCTTCTCTGAGACCATGGGTAAGTTTGAGGTTGAGGCTCAGAGCTCATGGTCTCTTCCAACATCAGAAGAGGCACTCTCTTCTCCTCCACCCCTCCTCCAAACCCCCTTGAAAGCCTTGGAACAATCAGAACAAGGCCGAGTGGAATGTCCTTCACTTAGTCCTGTTCAATGTGAGCCAAAGGAGTCCTCATGGCTCCCTATACCCTGATCAAGTCTAGCAGTGCTTTTGCTATAGCAGTGTCTCAGGGCTTCCCTGCCTCCCCTGCAACTTCCTTGTCTCTCCTCCTCCTCTATGTTTCCCCATCACTACTTGGGGATTTGACTGAAAGATTAAGACTTTATTATTTTCTCTCTCAGCTAGTTTCCCTGTCTCTAAAATTAAATGTTTGGACTAAGTGATACAATATAAGGGCCTTTCTAGCATACATAGTTGATGACTATAAATCTCATTCCTAGCATGCTCTTCTTGGGTATTTGTTAACTAATGGGAAGTACAATGGAGTCACACCATTAACACCTTTAGCTTACCTTCTTTAATTTCCTTTGTTGCGAGAGAAAGGGAGAGAGAGAAAGAAAGAGAGACAGAGTTGAAAATTTAAATAAATAAAGCATAACTGCCTGCCAGTCTCCTCCCTAATTGTTTGTCCCATAGTGACTATAAGAGTTTGTGAAACTTCTGCTTCCTTACCACAGGATTGTACACACAAAATATCAAATACTGTATGCTAAGAGTAATTCAAGAAACTTTACTTAAGGCTCATTTTTGTATCCATGACTTTGCTTTGTGCCCTGACTTTATGACATAACTATTGATTGAAATGCACTTCACCTTGTGTTTTCTAGCCCTCTTTTCTTTATAAGCTTGTCTCTATTCTCTGTAAGAAGGTCCAGACTCTAGAATCAGCTCAAATCCAAGGCTCCTTTTAATAATCCAGACAAAATCCTTAGGGAGGTTTACAGCTGCAGCAGTGATTGATTTCTGCTACCCTGTGTACAAAGGAGAGAACACATGGTCACAAACAACAGTGGCTGGCAGTGGAAGAGGAAACAAGTTGGCATGATTAGATAGAAATGGCATATGCTGAAACCTTTCTCTACTCCTACTGGTCAGGTGACCTCAAGCCAGTGACATAACCTTCCTTAATGTAGGTATCCTTATTCAAAAATGAGGATAACAATATACTACTTTCTTCATAATAGAAACCACTAACACCTACAAACACCTACCACGTGTCAGTAGTTGTGACAGACACTGTATGGGCATGATCTCCACAAGTACCCAATGAGGTATATTATAATATCATCCATATTATATATTAGAAATTGGTGCTTAGAGGGGTTAACTCCCTAAAAGGAGTGGTGGATCTGGGAATTCAACCCATGTCTGTCTTGTGCCAAGGTCTACACTCTTAACCACTGTGTCATGTGTACTGCTTCTCTTAGCGGTTGTGGGATAATCAAATGAAATAATGCTTAGCTAGAACAGCACTCAATAGAAAAAAGGTGGTTAACAAATACTTGTTATTGTTCTGGCCTGTTCCAGTGCGTCCTCCTCTCAGGCAAGTTCACCCCACCGCCACCAACTAATGAACACAAGATATTAATATATCTACTCTTGCAAAACATTTTTTTCACTTAACATATTTCAGACATCTCTTTGTAGGGGAAGAGCTTTGTGCTGGTGCCCCAGTGACCTTGCATGTATTCTCATAGGCCAGAAAGGCAAGGCAAAACTGCAATCCAATTTAAGGCTTTGCAGAATGTCCTGTGATTTTCCTGGAACATGGAAAGATAGGCAGTCTTGTGATAAGTTGTCAAAAGGCTGTTTCTAATCCACCTCCCTATCTTGCAAAAGGTTCCCTACTCTGTAAGAGGCTGCCATGAGATAGATTCCCAGCTGTCTCCATGGTTCCAGTGAGTCATGGGACTTTCCACCTTACTCCCACTTAAAGTACAGCTATAAACTCTAAAACAGCTTAGATACTATCTGGAGTTGGTTCCTCAACAACAGAGTGACCCACTGCTCCCATTGATTTAGTATCATTCTGAGAACAACGATTTCAGGGAGTTGACACCATGCTCATCTTCCTTTTGCTATTCGTGCAAGTAATAAACTATCTGTGGTAGGCTAAATAATAGCTCCCACAAAGACATCCATGTCCTAAACCCCAGAACCTGTTAATGTTACCTTATGTGGCAAAAGGGACCTTTCAGATGTGATTGTTAAATATCTTGTGATGGGGAGATTATCCTGCATTATCTGAATGTGCCCAAGGTAATCACAAGAGTCCTAACAAGAGAGATGAAGGAAGGTCAGGCAGGGGAAAAGGTGATGTGATGATGAAAACAGATAGGAGTAATGTGCTTTGAAGGGACCACAAGCCAAGGAATACAGGCAAACACTAGAAGCTAAAAAAGAATCTCCAGAAGAAACTAGTACTGGTGACACCTTGACTTTAGCCGATTGAAACTGATTTCAGACTTGTGATCTTCAAAACTGTAAGAGAATAAATTTGTGTTGTTTTAAGCCACTAAATTTGTAGTATATTGTTATAGCAACAGTAGGAAACTAATACGTTATCTGTGTTAATATAGAATTGCTTTCTCCTTACCAAGTAAATCTATGCCCCATATAACACTCTTAATGTCAATTAATATTGTGTCAGGATAAGCCAAGCTATGACATGGTAGCAACCAAGCTTAAATCTTAGTGGCTTCCAAAAGCAAATTTTATTTCTCCATCCCACTTTATATCTATCCACAGTTGGTTAGGGTCTCTGCTCCAAGTCTCCATTCCAGAGCACAGGCTGATGACCTATCCACCATGTAAAACATCACCTATCAGCACAGCTAGAAGAAAGGAACATGGTGGTTTGTGCACCAGTTGTTAAAATTCTGATCCTGTACTTACTAACATTTAATTGTCCAAAGCAAGCCACATAGCCACATTTAACCTCAAAAGGGCACACTTACCACTTGTATATAAGGTCAATAGTGATGGGGAAGTCCACTAATATTTGGTGCATAGCACTAATTACCACAGCCAACAATTATTCACTTTATTTTTTAACAGCTACATACTACTCCCTTAGATGGATACACATAATGTGTTTCTTAAGGTCTACTTTGAAATAATTATAGACTTGAAGTTGCAAAAATAGTACAGAGAGGTCCCTTGTACCCATCACCCAATTTCCCCTACATCATGGTAACCACTAATCTATTCTTCATCTCTATAATTTTGTCAATTTGAGAATGATATATAAATGGAATCATACAGTAGATGACTTTTTGATATTTGCTGCCGCCCCCACTCATACAAATATCCCTGAAGTCCTGCCAAGTTGTTGTGTGTATCAATAGTTTATCCATTTTATGGCTGAATAGTATTCTGCAGTATAGATGTACCAGTTTGTTATCCATCCACCCATTTAAGGACATTTGTGTTGTCTCTGGTGTTTGGCTATTGTGAGTGAAATGGCTACAAATATTCATGTATAAGTTTTTGTGTGTGTGTGTGTGAGGAATATTAGCCCTGAGCTAACATCCAATGCCAATCCTCCTCTTTTTGCTGAGGAAGATTGGCCCTGGGATAACATCCGTGCCCATCTTCCTCTACTTTATATGGGATGCTGCCACAGCATGGCTTGACAAGCGGTGCATTGGTGTGTGCCCGGGATCCGAACCTGCGAACTGTGGGCCGCCGAAGCAGAGCAGACGCACCTAATCGCTACGCCACCAGGATGGCCCTCCATGTATAAGTTTTGAGTAAAGTAAGTTTTCATTTCTCTGGGATATATACCCAGAGTGCAATTTCTGGGTCATATGGTAAGTGCATAAGTTTTGTAAGAAATTGTCAAGTTGGTTTCCAGAGGGGCTTTACCATTTTAAATACCCAGAAACAATACATGAGGGATACATTTATGTCATATTCTCACCATCATTAGGAACTACTATTATTTTTTGAGGATAGGGTATTTTATATTTTATTATTATTTATAAATTATATGCTACATATTCTTTACTTCATTAAAGTTTATAATAAACATATATATATGTATGTAGATATAGATGTACATACATTTTTTTTTTCCTGGGGAAATGATTTTTAAACATTTGTCAGTGCACCACTGACCTCACTCCTCCAAAATTGAAGTTAACAGTCTTGTTATTACATCTGAGTGATATATTCAAAGTGCTGAAAGAAAATAAAAAATTACCAACCAAGGATACTCTATCTGGCCAGGTTATCCTTCAGAAATTAATGCGAGATAAAGACTTTCCCAGGCAAACAAAAGCTGAAGAAGTTCATCACCATTAGACCTGTCTTATAAGAAATGCTGAAATGAGTTCTTCAAGCTGAAATGAAAGGATTATTATTAGTAACATGAAAACATATAAAAACATACAACACACTGGTAAAGGTAAGTGTAGTCAAATTCAGAATACTCTAATACTGTAATATGGTGGTGTGTTAACCACTTAACTCTAGTATAATGGTTAGAAGAAAAAAGCATTAAAAATAACTCTAGCTATGATAATTTGTTAATGAATACACAATATCAAAAAGGGTAAATTGTGGCATCAAAAACAAAAAAGAGGGCCGGCCCCGTGGCTTAGCAGTTAAGTGCGTGGGCTCCGCTGCTGGCGGCCTGGGTTCAGATCCCGGGCGCACACGGACGCACGGCTGCTTCGGCCATGCTGAGGCCACATCCCACATGCAGCAACTAGAAGGATGTGCAGCTATGACATACAACTATCTACTGGGGCTTTGGGGGAAAAAATAAATAAATAAAATTAAAAAAAAAGAGGGGGGAATATGCAATCCAAGTCAAATGTTATCAGTGAAAAATAGACATATCTATAAGATGGTTTATGTAAGCCTCATAGTAAACAAAAGGCAAAAACTTACAATAGATTCACAAAAGATAAAGGGAAGAGAATGAAAGCATACCACTATGGATAATCATCAATTCACGAAAGAAGACAGCAAGAGAGGAAGCAAGGAACAAGGGAACTACAAAATAGCCAGAAAACAGTAAGCTGGAGTTAGGAAGTATTTACTTATAAATAATCACTCAAAATGCAAATGGATTAAGTTCTCCACTCAAAAAGCATAGAGTAGATACATGGATTAAAAAAAAAAAAAAAAAAAAACAAGAACCCAGTTATGCTGCCTACAAGAGACACATTTCAGCCTTAAGAAGACATATAGGCTTAAAGTGAAGGGATGGAAAGATATTCTAAGTGCAAGTGGAAACCAAAAGAGAGCAGGGTAGCTATATTTATATCCAAAAATAGACATTAAGCAAATAAATGCAACAAGAGATGAAGAAGTAATCATATAGTGATGAAGGGGTCAATTCATCAAGAAGATATAACAATCATAAATATATATGCACCCAATATTGGAGGACCTATATATAATAAGCAAATACTAACAGATCTGAAGTCAGAAATAGGCAATACAATAACAGTAGGGGAAATTCACCACTCCACTTTCAACAATGGATAGGTTTTCTAGAGAGAAAATCAACAAGGAAACATCACCTTGAACTATACTTTATACCAATAGACGTATACGGAACATTCCATTTAACAGTAGCAGAATACATATTCCTCTCTAGTGCATACAGAACATTCCCCAGAATAGATCATGAGATCAGACACAGAGCAAGTCTTAGTAAATTTAAGAGGACTGAAATCATACCAAGTATCTTTTCTGACCACAATGGTATGAAACTAGAAATCAATAACAGGATGAAAGCTGGAAAGGTCACAAATATGTGGAAATTAAACAACACACTCCTGAAAAACCAATGGGTCAAAGAAGAAATCAAAAGGCAAAACAAAATAAACAAAAGAGAATGGATACACAACATACCAAGATGTATGGGATGCTGCAAAAACAGTTCTGAGAGGAAAGTTTATAGTGATAAACACCTAAATTATGAAAAAAAGAAAGATATTAAATAAAACCTAGCACTACACCTCACGGAACAAGAGCAAGAAGAACAAACTAAGGCCAAAGTTAGCAGGAAGAAAATAAAAAGATCAGAATGGAAAAAGATGAAACACAGACCAGAAAAACAGTACAAAAGATCAATAAAACTAACAGTTGGTTTTTTGAAAAGATAAACAAAATTGACAAACATTTAGTTTGACTAATTAGAAAAAAAGAGAAAAGACTGAAATAAATAAAATCATAAATGAAAAAGCAAACATTACAACTAATGTTACAATTATTTTGTGCCAATGTCAGCCTATCCATAACCAATGTTGTGGATGGACCATCCCTTATGGTCCTTATTATAATTGCAAGGCATTCTTCAGCAATAACCATCAGGAAAATTTGAAAAAATAAAGATTTATTACTTACAAGACCTGGACATAACATAGAACACCTGGGGTCATGGAGCAAGGTCAAGGGTAGAGAGAGTGCATGGACCTGGGGTTCTGCTTTTACTGGGGTTGGGGGGGCGTTGTGTTTTTTGTGGTTTTTTTTGGTGGTAACATTGGTTTATACCATTGTATAAATTTCAGGGATACATCATTATACTTCTTTTTCTGCGTAGATTACATCATGTTCACCACCCAAACAATAATTACAATCCATCACCACTGACATGTGCCTAATCCCTTTCACCCTCCTCCCTCCCTCTTCCCCTCTGGTAACCACCAATCCAGTCTCTGTCTCTATGTGTTTGCTTGTTGTTGTTATTATCTACTAGTTAATGAGTGAGATCATACAGTACTTGACCTTCTCCCTTTGACTTATTTTGCTTAGCATAATATCCTCAGTGTCCATCCATGTTGTCACAAATGGCTGGATTTCACCATTTCTTATGGCTGAGTAGTATTCCATTGTACATATATACCACATCTTCTTTATCCATTCATCCCTTGATGGGCACTTAGGTTGCTTTCAAGTCTTGGCTATTGTGAATAATGCTGCAATGAACACAAGGGTGCATGTATCTTTACGCATTCATGTTTTCATGTTCTTTAGATAAATACTCAGTAGTGGAATAGCTGGATCGTATGGTAGTTCTAGTCTTAATTTTTTGAGGAGTCACCATACTGTTTTCCATAGTGGCTGCACCAGTTTGTACTCCTACCAGCAGTGTATGAGAGTTCCCTTCTCTCCACATCCTCTCCAACACTTGTTGTTTCCTGTCTTGTTAATTACAGCCATTCTGATGGGCGTGAGGTGATATCTCATTGTAGTTTTCATTTGCATTTCCCTGATAGTCAATGATGTTAAACATCTTTTCATGTGCCTGTTGGCCATCTGTATATCTTCTTTTGAGAAATGTCTGTTCAGGTCTTTTGCCCATTTTTTAATTGGGTTGGTAGTTTTTTGTTGTTGAGATGTATGAGTTATTTATATATTTTGGATATTAACCCCTTATCATTTATATGGTTTCCAAATATCTTCTCCCAATTATTAGGTTGTCTTTTTGTTTTGTTGAAGGTTTCCTTCGCTGTGCAGAAGATTTTAGTTTGATGTAGTCCCATTGGTTTATTTTTTCTATGGTTTCCCTTGCCCAGCCAGACATGGTACTTGAAAATATGTTGCTAAGACTGATGTCGAAGATCATACTTCCTATGTTTTCTTCTAGAAGTTTCATGGTTTCAGGTCTTACATTCAAGTCTTTAATCCACTTTGAGTTAATTTTCACGTATGGTGTAAGATAGTGGTTTACTTTCATTTTGTTGCACGTGGCTGTCCAGTTTTCCCAGCATCATTTGTTTAAGAGACTTTCCTTTCTCCATTGTATGTTCTTGCTCCTTTGTTGAAGATTAGCCGTCCATAGATGTGTGGGTTTATTTCTGGGATCTCAATTCTGTTCCATCGATCTGTGTGTCTGTTTTTGTGCCAGTACCATGGTATTTTGGTTGTTATAGCTGTGTAGTGTATTTTGAAATCAGGGAGTGTGATGCTTCCAGCTTTGTTCTTTTTTTCAGGATTCCTTTGGCTATTCGGGGACATTTGTTGTTCCATATAAATTTTAGGATTCTTTGTTCTATTTCTGTGAAAAATGTTGTTGGAACTCTGATAGGGATTGCATTGCACCTATATATTGCTTTAGGAAGTGTGGACATCTTAACTATGTTAATTCTTCCAATCGAAGAGCATGGAATATCTTTCTATTTCTTTGTGTCTTCTTCAATTTCTTTCAGCAATTTTTTATAGTTTTCAGTTTACAGACCCTTCACCTCTTTGGTTAAAGTTATTCCTAGGTATTTCATTCTTTTTGTTGCAATTGTAAATGGTATTGTATTCTTAATTTCTCTTTCTGCTGCTTCGTTGTTAGTGTATAGAAATGCAACTGATTTTTGTATATTGATTTTGTATCCCGCAACTTTACCATATTCGTTCATCATTTCTAAAAGATATTTGATGGATTCTTTAGGGTTTTCTATATATAAAATCAGGTCATCTGCAAATAGTGACAGTTTCGCTCTTCTTCCAATTTGGATTGGGCCTAGGTTTTTTTGAGCTCACTCTTTCTTGGTGAATTTAATACAATAGAATGGGAATTTAAAGCACAGAAGAGAAAAATGTAGCCCAAATGGTCAGTTATTGAAATCAATCAATATCTCTAAAACAAAGGAGCCTCAGTGGGTGAAGGCAGCGTGGCTCTTTATCTAGTTCTGTGGCTGGCAATGTGTTTATTTGAGACAGTCTTCTTTGAAGTGGATGCCTCTTTGAAATGAATGCCTCAGCAATAAAAACTTAAGTCAAGCACTTGATTACAAAAAAAGAGAAATCCCAACTGTCAGGGTTTCCATTACAGTTACATAAATAAAAAGGTTCATAAGAGACTACAATGAACAATTATATGTAAACAAATTTGATAAACTAGAAGAAATGTATAATATCCTAGAAACATACAACCTACCAAGGCAGAATCATCAAGAAATAGAAAATCTGAACATACTAATAATGAGTAAGCAGAGTGAAGCAGTAATCAAAATTCTCCTGACAAAAAAAGCCCAGGACCACATGGTTTCCCTGGTGAATTCTACCAAGCACTTAAAGAAGAATGAACACCAATCCTTCTCAAATTCTTTCAAAAAATTGAAGAGGAGGGAGGGAACACTCCCAAATACATTTTGTAAGGCCAACATTACCCCGATACTAAAGCCAGATTGACCACTACAAAATAAAACTACAGTAATATTCCTTAATGAATATAGATGCAAAAATTCTCAACATATTATTAGCAAACAAAATTGAACAGTATGTTAAAAAGATTATATACCATGATAAAGCAAGATTTATCCCTCGGATGCAAGGATGGTTCAACATACCCAAATCAAAAAATGCAATACACCACACTAATAGAATGAAAAATAAAAATTATATGATCATCTCAATGGATGCAGAAAAAACATTTGACAAAATAAAACATCATTTCATAATAAAAAAACTCTCAACTAAATGGGTATAGAGGAAATGTATCTCAACATAATAAAGGCCATATGTTACAAGTCCACAGCTAACATCATATCTAATGGTGAAGGATTGAAAATCTTTCCTCTAAGATCAGAAATAAAACAAGCATGCCCACACTCACCAATCCTAGTCAGCAGAGTACTGGAAAGGCATCCAAACTAGAAAGGAAGAAGTAAAATTGTCTTTATTTGCAGTTGACATGATCTTACACATAGAAAATCCTAAAGACTCCACCAAAATCTGTTAGAATAAACAAAGAATTCACTAAAGTAGCAAGATACAAATTCAACATACAGAAATCAGTGGCATTTCTATACACTAACAACGAAATGTCTTTAAAAAAAATAAATAAAACAATCCAATTTACAACAGCATCTAAAACAATAAAGTACTTAGTAGTAAATTTAACTAAGAAGTGAAAAATCTGTACACTGAAAATGGTAAGGCTTTGAGGAAAGAAACTGAAGACACAAATAAATGGAGAGATATCCCATGCTCATGGATTGGAAGAATTAATATTGTTAGAATACCCATACTACCCAAAACCATCTGGAGATACAATGCAATCTTAATCAAAATTACAATGGCACTTTTCACAGAAATGGAAAAAACAATCCTAAAATAGTAAGGAACCACAAACTACCTCCAATACTCAAACCAATCCTGAGAAAGAAGAACAAAGCTGGAGGCATCACACTTTCTAATTTCAAACTTTACTACAAACTATAGTAATCAAAACAGTATGGTTCTAGCATAAATATAGACACATAGACCAATGGAACAGAATCAAGAGCCCAGATATAAATCCTTGCATATATGTTTAACTTATATTTGACAAGGGAGCCAAGAATACTCAATGGGGAAAGGATAGCCTTTTCAATAAACAGTGTTGGGAAAACTGGATAATCACATGCAGAAGAATGAAATTGGACCTATTACACAACTCACAAAAATTAATTTAAAACAGACTAAAGACTTAAATGTAAGACTTGAAACTGTAAAACAAGTGGAAGAAAACATAGGGAAAAAGCTTCTCGACGTTGGTCTTGGCAATGATATTTGAATATAACACCAAAGGCACAAGCAATGAAAGCAAAAAGAAATAATTAGAACTACATCAAACTAAATAGCTTGTGTACAGAAGAATAAACAATCCTCAAATGAAAAAGCAACCTATGGAATGGGAGAAAATATTTGCAAATCATAGTTTTGATAAGGGATTAATAATCAAATATATGAGGAACTCATACAGCTTAATAGAAAAAATCACACAATCTCATTTAAAAATCTACAGAGAACTCAGACATTTCTCCAAAGAAAACATACAAATGGCCAACAGGGGCATGTTTAACATCCCTTATTATCAGGAAATTGCAAATCAAAACCACAATGAGATAGTACCTCACACCTGTTAGAATGGCTATCACCAAAAAAACAAAACAAAAAACAAGAGGTAACAAGTGTTGGCTAGGATGTGGAGAAAAGGGATCCCTTGTGCACTGTTGGTGGGAATATAAATTGGTACAGCCACAATGGAAAACAGATTGAGGTTTCTCAAAAACTTAAAAATAGAGCTACCACATGATCCAGCGATCTCACATCTGGGTACATATCCAAAGGGAATCAAATCAGGACATCAAAGAGATATCTGCACCACCATATTCATTTCAGCATTATTTATAATAGCCAAATATTGAAATAACATGTTTCCATATATGGATGAATGGATAAAGAAGTGGTATACACACACACACACACACACACACACACACACACACACGATGGAATATTATTCAGCCAAGAGAAAGAAAGAAATCCTCCTATTTGCAACAACATGGATGGACCTTGAGGGCATTATGCTAAGTAAAATAAGTCAGACAGAGAAAGGCAAATACTGTAGGATATCACTTATATGTGGAATCCA
This sequence comes from Diceros bicornis minor, assembly GCF_020826845.1. Lineage (NCBI taxonomy): Eukaryota > Metazoa > Chordata > Mammalia > Perissodactyla > Rhinocerotidae > Diceros > Diceros bicornis. The sequence goes on from NC_080781.1 coordinate 66,282,849, forward strand.
AAAAAGTTGAACTCATAGAAACAGAGAGTAGAATGGTAGTTGGCAGGGGCTGGGGTGTGGGGGAAATGGGAAGATGTTGGTCAAAAGGTACAAACTTCCAATTATAAGGTAAATAAGTTCAGTGAAGCTAATGTACGGCATGGTGATTATAGTTAACAAGAATGTATTATATATTTATATATATGCTAAGAGAGTAGATTTTCAATGCTTTCACCACAAAAAAGAAATGGTAATTACATGAGGTGATGGCGGTGTTAATTAATGCTACTGTTTTAATCATTTTGCAATATAAAAGTATATTAAATAAACATATTGTACATCTTAAACTTACACAATGTCATAGTAAATTATATCTCAATAAACCTGGAAAAAATGAAATGTACAATCCAATGGCATTTAATGCATTCATAATGTTGTGCAGCCATCACCTTTATCTAGTTCCAAAACATTTTTCTCACACCCAAAGGAGACAATGTATACATTAAGCAGTCACTCTCCATTTCTTCCTGTCCCCAGTCCCTGACAAACAGAAAGTTGCTTTCTGTCTTTATGGATTTGCATATTATGGATATTTCATACAAATGGAATCATACAATATATGACGTTTTGTGTCTGACTACTTTCATTTAGCATAATGTTTTCCAAATTTATCTACATAGTAGCAAGTGTCAGTACTTCACTCTATTTTTAGCTGAATAATATTCCAGTGTATGGATATAACACATTTTTTATTCATTTATTGGTTAACAGGCATTTGGGTTGTGGCCACTTCTTGGCTATTGTAAATAGTGCTGCTGTGAATGTTCATTTATGTATGGTGATTGAATAACTTTTTGATGCTTTTGTTTATGTAATCAGAAGTGGAAGTGCTTGGTCATATGATAATTTTGTTTAACTTTTGAGGAACTGCCAAACTATTTTCCACAGTGGCTACAGTATATTACATTCTCATCAGTATTTGTGAGAGTTCCAATTTATCGAAATCCATTATAACACGTTTTCATTTTTTTAATTATAGTGATCCTAGTTATGTGAAATAGTATCCCAGTGAGATTTTTAAAATTAATTTTAATTTATTTTAAAAAGTTTTTTCAGGACGCTGGCCCAGTGGTGCAGGTGGTTAAGTAGGCGTGCTCCACTGCGGCAGCCAGGGGTTCGCCGGTTCGGATCCCGGGCGTACACTGACACACCGCTTGGCAAGCCATGCTGTGGCGGCATCACATATAATGTGGAGGAAGATGGGCACAGATGTTAGCCCAGGGCCAGTCTTCCTCAGCAAAAAAAAGAGGAGGATTGGCAGATGTTAGCACAGGGCTAATCTTCCTCACACACACAAAAAAGTTTTTTCAAGCTTGATGAGGTATAATTGAAAATTAAAAATCGTATATATTTAAAATGTACAATATGATTTATTGATATACACACACATTATGAAATGATTATTATGATCAAGCTAATTAATATATCCATCATCTCACATAGTTACCATATTTTTGGGGTGAAAATATTTAAGATCTGCTCTCTTAGCAACTCCAATCATACAATACAGTATTATCAACTATAGTCATCATGCTGTACATTAGATTTCCAGAACTTATTCACCCTGCATAACTGAAACTTTGTACCTATTGACCAACATCTCCTCATTTTTCTCACCTCCAGCCCTGGTAATCACTTTACTCTTTGTTTCTATGAGTTCAACTTTCTTAGATTACACATATAAAATAGGAAAAACAGTCTTTTTCTCCTATTGTAAGGGGAAACCTCAGTTCAGTCTATGTTCTGTGTGTTTCATTTACTACTCACACAAAACACTTCACTTCTGACACTTCTGGTCACCAAAGTGTGGAGGGTTTTCCCCACAACAAGCAAGTCTCCAATACCAACTGGGTGCCCTATAATTTAACTTAATTCTGACACTATCCAGGGATAATGATGGCAGATCCCACAGGTTAAGGGTTCCCACAAGACGGCCCTGCCTCCACACATGCACACACTTCAGATGCCAATTGCAAGCCCAGGTTATCACCTGTGCTTCTGACCAACCAGCTATAGATCAGAGGTTCCAACGACCCCCTTCTTGGGTTTGATCAATCTGCTAGAGTGGCTCACAGCATTCAGGAAAACACTTACTTACATTTACCAGTTTGTTAAAGGATATGATAAAGGATACAGATGAACAGCCAGATGAAGAGAGACATAGGGCGAGGTCTGGGAAGATCCTGAGCACAGGACATTCTGTCCTCATGGAGCTGGAGTGTATCACCCTCTGGTGTGGATGTGTTCACCAACCTGGAAGCTCTCTGAACACAACACTATTGGAATTTTATGGAGGCTTCCACACATAGGCATGATCAATTATTAAGTTCATTGCCAGCCCCTCTCCCCTCTCTGGAGAAGTGGGAGTTGGAGCTGAAAATCCCAAGCTTCTAATCATGGCTTGGTATTTCTGGTGACCAGAGTCACCTCATTAGAACAAAAGACGCACCTAGTGCTCTTATCACTTAGGAATTTACAGGAGTTTTAAGAGCCCTGTGTCAGGGATGGGGGCAGAAGACCAATTTATATATTTTCTATTATCTCACACATATAAGTGAGGTCATGTAGTGTTTGTCTTTCTGTGCCTAGCTTATTTCACTAAGTAAAATGTACTTCACATTCATTCACTTGTTGCAGATGACAGGATTTCCCTCTATTTAGAAGGCTGAATAATATTCCACTGTGTGTGTGTGTGTGTATCACACATATGCATATATACCACATTTTCTCTATCCATTCATTGATTGATGGACACAGGTTGATTCCATACCTTGGCAATTGTGAATAATGCTACAATTAACATGGGAGTGTAAATATCTGAGTTACTGATTTCATTTTCCTTGGATATACACTCGGAAGTGGGATTGCTCAATCATAAGGAAGTTCTATTTTTAATTTTTTGAGGAACCTTCATACTGTTTTCCATAGTAGCTGCACCAATTTACATTCCCACCAACAGTGCACAAGTGTTCCTTTTTCTCCACATCTTCGACAACACTTGTCATCCTTTTTCTTTTTCATAATAGCCATTCTGACAGGTGTGAGGTGATATTTCATTGTGGTTTTATTTGCATTTCCCTCATGATTAGTGATGCTGTGCATCTTTTCATATACCTGTTGACCATTTGTATTTCTTCTTTTAAGAAATGTCTTTTCACATCCTTTGCCCATTTTTTAATTAGGTTATTTGTTTTCTTGCTATTGAGTTGAGTTCCTTATATATTTTGGATATGAACCTCTTAACAGATGTATGGTTTGCAAATATTTTCAAGTATTCCATTGGGTGTCTCTTCATTCCGTTGACTGTTTATTTTGGAGTGCAGAAGCTTTTTAGTTTGATGAAATACCATGTCTGTTTTTGCTTTTGTGGCCTGTGCTTTCAGTGTCATATCCAAAAATTGATTGTCAAAACCAATGTCTTGAGTTGAATTTAGTATATGGTGTGAGATAAGGGTCTAATTTCATTCTCCTGCATGTGGATATCCAGTTTTCCCAACACCATTTATTGAAGAGGCTATTCTTTCCCCATTGTGTGGTCTTGACAACTTCATTGGAGATCAATTGAATGTAAATGAATTTCTGGATCTCTATTCTATTTCATTGTTCTATATGTCTGTTTTTAGGCCAATACCATCTGTTTTGATTACTATAGATTTATAGTATATTTTGAAATCTGGTAGTGTGATGCCTCCAGCTTTATACTTCTTGCTCAAGATTGCTTTGGCTATCAGAGTATTTTGTGTTTCCATGTAAACTTTAGGATTGTTTTCTCTACTTTTGTAAAAAATGCCATTTGAAATTTGATAGGGATTGCATTGAATATATAGATCACTTTGGGTACTACGGACATTTTAACAATATTATCACTTACATTTCATTAACACGCAGTACCTTTCCATTTGTTTATGTCTTCTTCAATTTCTCTCATCAGTGTCTTATAGTTTTCAGTGTACAGATCTTTCACCCCCTTGGTTAAATTTATTTCTAAGCATTTTATTCTTTTGATGCTATTGTAAATTAAATTATTTTCTTAATTTATATTTCAGAGAGTTTGCTGTGAGTATATAGAAACACAAAAAATTTTTGTATGTTGATGTTATAGCCTGCAACTTTTCTGAAATCGTTTATTATTTATAACGTTTTTTGAGTAGTCTTCAGGATTTTCTAATTTAAGATCTGTTATCCACATACAAATAGAGACAATTTGTTTCTTCCTTTCTGACTTGGATGACTTTTACATCATTTTCTTGCTTAATTGTTCTGGGTAGGACTTCTAGCACTATATTGAAAAGAAGTGGTTAAAATAATCTACAGATGCAATGCAATTCCTATCAAAGTCCCAACAACACTTTTCACAGACATAAGACAAAGAATTCTAAAATTTATGTGGAACAACAAAAGTCTCTGAATAGCCTAAGCAATCCTGAGAAAAAAGAACAAAGCCGGACGTAGCACAGTCCCTAATTTCAAAACATAGTATAAGGTGTAGTGATCAAAACATCATGGTAGTGGCACAAAAATGACAAAAAGATCAGTTGAACAGAATTGAAAGCCCAGAAATAAATCCACACATCTATGGATAGCTAATTTTTGACAAAGCAGCTAAGAACATACAGTGGAGAAAGGAAACTCTCTTCAATAAATGGTGTTGGGAAAACTGGACAGCCACATGCAAAAGAATGAAAGTAGAAAGATTGCTGGTGGCATAGGAGGACTTGTGTCCTCCCACAGACATAAATTTACAACTACTCTTGGAACAATTACCCCTGAGAGAGAACAGGAAACTGGATTTAACAAAAGCTCAAAACATGGGACACTCCTGACTGAGGTGGAAGAGGCAGAAATACCATTCTGCAGAGGAAAAAAAGCCACATTCTAGCCACAGCACTTCATGGCTGGGAGCAATCTCAAGGTACGAAGCTTTGCCTGGAGGAGTAGGGGATCTGAGCAGGAGAGCTTTGCTACAATAAGCAGCTTTTGAACTCAGCACAACCGAGATGAGTGTCATAATATCTGGCTTTACTGGCCATTAACAACAACCAGGAATGCCCCCAGAAAAGCTATTGAACATAAGTGAATGAAAAGGCTGTTCTTAAAGGGGCCATGCACAAAGTCACCCATTTCAGAAAGCAACACAAAATCACCAGAAAGAAAGGTGCTTAGTCCTTTGCTGAAAAGAGACTCACTTTATAGGCTCTGGATGCACCTCAGGGAGGCAGGAGATGGCTGATACCACTTCCCCAGGGAATGAGGTACTGGTGGCAGCCATTATTGTGTCCTAGTACAGGCTGCTGACACAGATGTTGGCAGAGGCCATTGGAGTTCTGCCCTTTGCCTCTTAGAGCAGGTGTTTGCCCTGCCCAGTAGAGCACTGATTTAATCCAGCTCAGCCAGGGCAGGCAGACCACTCTAGGGATGGGCCCAGCCACCAGCAAGCCCTCAGGCAACTTGTGGGCCTGCATAGGTGGGGTGTGTGAGACCTCTGCAGCAGGGCGAGTGGGTCTGCCTTTGTGCATGAGGGGCAGGCCAGCATTGGCAGAGTGTGTGGAGCCTCTGCAAGAGGGTGAGTGGGACTGCTTCAGTGGGGTGGGGGGTGTGCATGGGGAAAAACTGCTTGGATGGGGTGTGTGGGCCTGTAGGTGATAGGGCTTGTCAGCTGCAACAGACTTGTGCTTCTCAAACAATCACATAGGGGATCTGCCCCACCTTCCAATGCCTGAAACAATTTTGTGCTGCCATGGCTGGGGCCAGCCCCACCCAGTTGCACTACTGAGAGAGCTGACAACAGCCTTGCAGGCCAGAGGCTGACAGCAGTTGTGAGGCCTTGAGCCTAGCAATCAGCCATGATGGGGTTCTACACACTTAACAGAAAAACTGAAGCTAGAATGTGCTATTTGACCTTGCAGCCGACTGCACTGGGGATCCCCTCACCCAATAAAGTGATTAACGTGACCACAGCAGCCACATGAAGGTGAGCCTTATAACCAGCTGCCCAGGGGGACAGCCTAGCCTTCCCATACTTCTGCAGTAAGAGAAATCCTGCCACAGCAGGAGGACACATGTAGCCCACACAGTGGAACTCCTGGAACATTTGGAACTGGTGATGAGGGAGATGATGATGAGGGTGATGGGCCTCATAAAGCATCTCTTACATAAGGCCACTTCTCCAAGATTGGGAGATGTAACTGACCTGCATAAAACATAGGTACAACCACAGAGAAACAGACAAAATGAAGAGACAAAGGAATATGTTCCAAATAAAGGAACAGGACAAATCCTCAGAAAAAGAACTAATTGAAATAAAGATAAACAAGCTACCTGAAAAAGAGTACAAACTAATAGTCATAAGGATGCTCACTGATCTTGGGAGAAGAATAGATGAACACAGTGAGAACTTCAACAAAGAATTGGAAAATATAAAAAAGAACCAATCAGAACTGAAGAATACAATAATGGGAATGAAAAATTCACTAGAGGGAATCAAGAGCAGAATAGATGATACAGAAGAACAGATCAGTGAGCTGGATGAAAGACTAGAGAAAATCATCCAAGCTGAACAGAAAAAAGAACAAAGAATTAAAAAGAATGAGAACAGCCTAAAGAACCTCTGGGACAACATCAAGCATACTAACATTCATATTATAAATATCCCAGAAGGAGAAGATAGAGATACAGGGGAAGAGACTCAATTTGAAGACATAATAGCTGAAAACTTTCTTAACCTAGAGAAGGAAACAGATATCCAGGTACAGGAAAGACAGAGAGCACCAAACAAGATGAACCCAAAGAGGCCCACACCAAGACACATTATAATTAAAATGTCAAAAATTAAAGATAAAGAGAGAATCCTAAAAGCTACAAGAGAAAGGCAACAAGTTACATACAAAAAAAACCCCATAAGGTTATCAGCTGACTTCTCAGCAGAAACCTTACAGGCTGGAAGGCAGTGGCACGATATATTTAAAGTAATGTATGTAAGGAAAAAAGCTACATCCAACAATACTCTACTTGGCAAAGTTATCACTCAGAATGGAAGGAGAGATAAAAAGTTTTCCAGAAAGCAAAAACTAAAGGAGTGTATCACCAAGAAACTAGTCTTACAAGAACTGCTAAAGGAACTTATTTAAGTGAAAAAGAAAAGACTACAAATAAGAATAAGAAAATTATCAATAATAATAATTACTATAATAATAAAATCACTGGTAAAGGCACATATACAGTAAAGGTAGCAGATCACCCACCTTTGAAGGTAATATGATTGTCAAAAGGCAAAAGTACCACAACTATCTATTTCCAAGATAAGAAGTTAACGGATACACAGATACAAAAAGTAGGTTAAATATGATATCAAAAACATGAAATGTGGGAGGAGGGGAATAAAAGAGTAGAGCTTTTAGCAAGAGGTGAACTAAAGGGACTATCAACTTAATATAGATTGCTGTATATGTAGGTTATTATATATGAACTTCACAGAAATCACAAATCGGAAACTTAAAATAAATACATAGAAAATTAAGAGAAAAGAACCCAAATATAATACTAAAGAAAGCCATCAAACCACAAGTGAAGAGAGCAAGAAAAAAAGAAAGGAACAGAGAAGAACTACTAAAACACCCAGAAAAAAAGTAACAAAGTAGCTATAAGTACATACTTACCAACAGCTATTTTGAATGACAATGGAGTAAACGCTGCAATCAAAAGGCATAGGGTAGGTGACTGGATAAAAAAGTAACACCCATATATATGCTGCATGCAAGAGACACACTTCAGACCTAAACACACTCACAAACTGAAAGTGAAGGGATGGAAAAAGATACTCCAAGCAAATGGCAATGAAAAGAAAGCTGGGGAAGCAATACTTATATCAGGCAACATATTCTTTAAAACAAAAACTATAACAAGAGACAAAGAAGGGCATTACCTAATGATCAAGGGAACAATCCAACAAGAAGATATAACACTTGTAAATATCTATGCACCCAACATAGGAGCACCTAAATATATAAAGCAATTATTAACAGACATAAAAGGAGTGAGAGATAGTGATACAAAAATAGTAGGGGACTTTAACGCTCCACATACACCAACGGATAGATCATCCAAACAGAAGATCAATATGGAAACATTGGCCATAAATGTCACATTAGACCAGATGGGCTTAGTAGATATATACAGAACATTCCATCCCAAAACCCCAGAACACACATTGTTTTTGAATTCACATGGAACATTCTACAGGATAGATCACATATTAGGCCATATAACAAGTCTCAATAAATTTAAGGAGACTGAAATTATACCAAGCATTTTTTCTGACCACAACAGTATGAAACTAGATACCAACTACAGGAAGAAAATAAGAAAAGTCGCAAATATGTGGAGGTTAAACAAAATGCTACTGAACAATGATTGAGTCAATGAGGAAATCAAAGACAATAAAAAATACCTGGAGACAAATGAAAATAGGACATGTCAAAATTTATGGGACACAGCAAAAGCAGTACTAAGAGGGACGTTTATGGCAATAAGGACCTACCTCAAAAAACAAGAAAAATCTCAAATAAACAATGTAACAGTGCACCTAAAGGAACTAGAAAAAGAAGAACAAGCAAAGCCCCAAATCAGTAGAAGGAAGGAAATAATAAAAATCAGAGTGGAAATAAATGAAATAGAGACTAAAAACATAACAGAAAATATTAATGAAATTGAGAGCTGGTTCTTTGAAAAGATATACAAAATTGACAAACTTTTAGCTAGATTTAGCAAGAAAAAAAGAGAGAAGGCTCAGACAAATAATATCAGAAACAAACGAGGAGAAATTACAACTGAAAACTCAGAAATACAAAAGATTATAAGAGAATACTGTGAAAAGCTATACGCCAACAAATTGGATAATCTAGAAGAAAAGGATAAATTCTTAGAAATTATACAACGTTCCAAAAAAGAATTAAGAATAAATAGAGAATTTGAATAGATCAATCATCAGTAAGGAGATTGAAAGTGTTATCAAAAACCTCCCAAAAAATAAAAGTCCAGAACAAGATGGCTCCCCTGGTGAATTCTAACAAAGATCAAAGAAGAGTTAATACCTATCCTTCTCAAACTCTTCCAAAAAATTGAAGAGGAGGGGAAGGTTCCTAACTCATTCTACGAGACCAACATCACCCTGATAACTAAACCAGACAAGGACAACACAAAAAAGGAAAATTACAGGCCAATGTTCCTGATTGACATCGATGCAAAAATCCTCAACAAAATACTAGCACATGAACTACAACAATATATTAAAAAGATCATACACCATGATCAAGTGGGGTTTACTTCAGGGAAGCAGAGATGGTTCAACATCCACGAATCAATCAACGTGATACATTGACAAAATGAAGAATAAATATCACGTGATCATCTCAATAGATGCAGAGAAAGCATTTGACAAGATACAGCATTCATTTATAATAAAAACTCTGAATACAATGGGTATCGAAGGAAAGTACCTCAACATAATAAAGGTCGTATATTACAAACCCACCTCTGTTATCATACTCAATGGAGAAAAACAGAAAGCTATCCCTCTAAGAACAGGAACCAGACAAGGATGCCCACTTTCACCACTCCTATTTAACATAGTATTGGAAGTCCTAGCCAGAGCAATCAGGCAAGAAAAAGACACAAAAGGGATCCAAATTGGAAAGGAAGGAGTGAAACTGTCACTATTTGCAGATGACATAATTTTATATATAGAAAACCCTAAAGAATCCACAAAGAAACTTTTAGAAATAACAAGTGAATAACGTTACTGGATACAAAATTAACATACAAAAATCAGTTGCATTTGTCAACACTAACAATGAAGTAGCAGAAAGACAAATTAAGAATATAATCCCATTTACGACTGCAACAAAAAGAATAAAATGTGTAGGAATAAATTTACTCAAACAGGTGAAAAACCTATACACTGAAAACTAAAACATTGTTGAAAGAATTTGAAGAAGACACAAAGAAATGGAAAAATATTCTGTGGCCTTGGATTGGAAAAATTAACATATTTAAAATGTCCATCCTTCCTAAAGCCATCTACAGATTCAATGCAATCCCTCCCAAAGTTCCAACGATGTTTTTCACAGAAATAGAACAAAGAATCCTAAAATTTATATGCAACAACAAAAGACCCAGCATAGCCAAAGAAACCTTGAGAAAAAAGAACAAAGCTGGAGCTATCACACTCCCTGGTTTCAAAATATACTACAAAGCTATAACAATCAAAACACCATGGTACTAGCATAAAAACAGACACAGAGATCAATGGAACTGAACTGAGAGCTCAGAAATAAACTCACACATCTATGGACAGCTAATTTTTGACAAGGGAGCCAAGAACATATAATGGAGAAAGGAAAGTCTCTTCAATAAACGGTGTTGGGAAAACTGGACAGCCACATGGAAAAGAATGAAAGTAGACCATTATCTTAAACGATACAGAAAAACTAACTCAAAATGAATTAAAGACTTGAATGTAAGACTTGAAACCATAAAACTTCAAGAAGAAAATATAGGCAGTATGTTCTTTGACATTGGTCTTAGCAGCATATTTTCAAGCACTCTGTCTGCCCAGGCAAGGGAAATAATAGAAAAAAATAAACAAATGGGACTACATCAAACTAAAAAGCTTCTGCACAACAAAGGAAACCATTAACAAAACAAAAAGACAACTTAACAATTTGGAGAAGATATTTGGAAACCATATACCTGATAAGGGGTTAATATCCAAAATATATAAAGAACTCATACGTCTCAACAACAACAACAACAAAAAATTTAAAAAGGGGCAAAATATCTGAACAGATATTTTGTCAAGGAAGATATACAGATGACCAACAGGAACATGAAATGATGTTCAAAATCATTAATTATTAGGGAAATGCAAATCAAAGGTACAATGAGATATCACCTCACATCCATCAAAACGGGTAAAACTACCAAGACAAGAAATAGCAGGTGTTGGAGAGGATGTGGAGAAAAGAGAACTCTCATACACTGCTGGTGGGAATGTAAATTGATGCAGCCACTGTGGAAAACAGTGTGGAGAGTCCTCAAAAAATTAAGACTAGAACTACCATATGATCTAGCTATTCCACTGCTTGGTATTTATCCAAAAAAAAAAGTGAAGGCACAAATGCGTAAAGATATATGAACCGCTATGTTCATTGCAGCATTATTCACAATAGCGAAGACTTGGAAACAACCTAAGTGCCCATCAAAGGAAGAATGGATAAAGAAGATGTGGTATTTATACACAATGGCATACTACACAGCTATTAAAAAAAGATGAAATCTTGCCACTTGTGACCACACGGATGGACCTTGAGGGTGTCATGCTAAGCGAAATAAGTCAGAGGGAGAAAGTCAAATATCATATGATCTCACTCATAAATAGAAGATAAAAACAACAATAACAACAACAAAGAAACACATAGATACAGAGATTAGATTGGTGGTTACCAGAGGTGAAGGGGAGAGCTGGGAGGGCAAAAGCAGTGACTGGGCACATGTGTATAGTGATGGATGGTAATTAGTGTTTAGGTGGTGAACATGATGTAGTCTACACAGAAATTGAAATATAATGATGTACACCTGAAATTTATATAATGTTATAAACCAATGTTACCTCAATAAAAAAAATAAATTAAAAAAAAGAGTGATGGGCCGGCCCCATGACGTAGTGGTTAAGTGCGCGTGCTCTGCTGCTGGCAGCCTGGGTTTGGATCCCGGGCGCTCACCGATGCAGGCCATGCTGTGGCGGCATCCCATATAAAGTGGAGGAAGATGGGCACAGATGTCTGCCCAGGGCCAATCTTCCTTAGCAAAGAGAGGAGGATCGGCATGGATGTTAGCTCAGGGCTGATCTTCCTCACAAAAAAAAGAAAAAGAAAAAAAAAAGAGTGAAAGTAGACCATTATCTTACGCCATACACAAAAATTAACTCAAAATGGGTTAAAGATTTGAAGATAAGACCTGAAACCGTAAAACTTCTAGAAGAAAACATAGGCAATGCACTCTTTGACATCAACCTCAGCAGTATCTTTTTGAATATCATGTCTCTTAGGACAAGAGAAACAAAAGAAAAAATAAACAAATGGCACTACATCAAACTAAAAATCTTCTGCATTTCAAAAGAAACCATCAACAAAACAAAAAGACAATCTACCAATTGGGAGAAGATATTTGTAAATCATACGTCTGATAAGGGATTAATATCCAAAATATATAAAGAACTCATACAACAACAAAATAACAAACAACCAGATTAAAAAATGGGCAGAGGATCTGAAGAGACATTTTTCAAAAGAAGATATACAGATGGCCAACAGGCACATGAAAAGATGTTCAACATCACTAATTATTAAGGAAATTCAAATCAAAACCACAATGAGATATCACCTCACTCCCATCAGAATGGCTATTATTGAAAAAATAAGAAATAACAAGTGTTGGAGAGGATGTGGACAAAAGGGAATCCTTGTACACTGCTGGCGGGAATCTAAATTGGTGCATCCACTACGGAGATTCCCCCCAAAATTAAAAATATAACTACCATATTATCTAGCTATTCCACTGCTGGGTATTTATCCAAAGAACACAAAAACACTAATTCAAAAAGATATATGAACTCCCATGTTCACTGCAGCATTATTCACAATAGCCAAGACTTGGAAACAACCTAAGTTCCCATTGATGGATGAATGGAAAGAAGATGTGGTATATATGTGTATGTGTGTGTATATATATACACACACACACATACACAATGGAATACTAATCAGCCATAAAAAAAATGAAATCTTGCCATTTGCAACAACATGGATGGAACTTAAGGGTATTATACTAAGTGAAATAAGTCAGATGGAGAAAGCCAAATAACATATCATTTCATTCATATATGGAAGATAAAACAACAACAAACAGATGCATGGATACAGATATTAGATTGGTGGTTACCAAAGGGGAAGGGGGGTGGGGTATGGTGAAAGAGGTAAAGAGACACATTTGTACAGTGACAGATTGCAACTAGACTTTTGGTAGTGAACACAATTTAGTCTATACAGAAGCCAAAATATAATGATGTACACCTGAAAAAAAAAAAAAAAGAAAAGAAGTGGCAAGAATGCACATCTTTGTATTGTTCCTGATCTCAGCAGAAAAGGTTTCAGCTTTTCACCAGAGTATAATGTCAGCTGTGGTCTTGTCATGTATGGACTTTATTAGGTTTAGGTATACATTCGTTCTATACCTAATTTGTTGAGAGTTTTTTTTTTTTTTACATGAACTAATGTTTAATTTTTTCAAGGGTTTTTTCTGTATGTTTGGGGATGATCATGATTTTTAGTTTTCATTCTATTAGCATGGTGTATCACATTTATTGAGTTGCATCAAGGTTGCAAGGTTGAACCATCCTTGCATCCCAGGGGTAAATCCCACATTAACACGGTGTATGAACCTTTTAATGTGCTGTTCAATTTGATTTGCTAATATTGTGTTTAGAATTTTTGCATCTACATTCATCAGGGATATTGCCTGTAGTTTTATTTTCTTGTAGTGTACTTAATCTGGCTTTGGTATCAAAGTAATGCTGGTCTCATAAAATGAGTTTGGGATTGTTCCTCCTTTTCAATTTTTTGAAAGTGTTTGAGAAGGATTTGCATTACCTCTTCTTTAAATATTTGGTAAAATTCACCAGTTAAGCTATCAGCTCCTGGGCTTTTCTTAGTTAGGAGGTTTTTGATTACTACTTCAATCTCCTTACTTGTTACAGGTCTATTCAGACTTTCTGTTTCTTCGTGATTCAGTCTTGGTAGGTTTATCCATTTCTCCTAGGTCATCCAATTTGTTGGTGTATCATTTGTACACAGAAGTCTCTAATGATCCTTTGTATTTCTGTGGCATCAGTAGTAATGTCTTCTCTTTCATTTCTGATTTTATTTATTTGAATCTTCCTTTTTTTTCTTAGTCCAGGTAAAGGTTTGTCAAATTTGTTGTTCTTTTCAAAAACCAGCGTTCACTTTCACTGATTTTTTTCTATCATTTCCTGGTGTCTATTTCATTAATTTCTGCTCTGTTCTTTGTTATTTCCTTCCTTCTGCTAACTTTGGACCTAGTTTTTTCTTCTTTTTCTAGTTCTTGAGGTCTAAAGTTAGCTTGTTTATTTGAAATCTTTTTTCCTTAATGCAGGCACTTCTTGCTATAAACTTTCCCCTTAGAATTGCTTTTAGTGCATCCCATATGTCTTGGTATGTTATGCTTCCATTTTCACTTGTTTCATGATATAGTTTTATTTTTCTTTGAATTTATCCTTTGACCCATTGGTTGTTCAAGGGCACGTTGCTTAATTTCTATATATTTATGAATTTTCCAGCTTTCCTCCTGTTATTGATTTCTAGTTTCATACCATTTTAATTGGAAAAGATACTTGGTATGATTTCAATTTTCTTAAATTTATTAGAGCTCGTTTTATGACCTAACATATGATCTATCTTGGAGAACATTCCATTCATACTTGAGAACAATGAGTATTCTGTTGCTGTTGGATGGAATGTTTTGTATATGTCTTTTAGGTCATTTGGTGTAAAGTGTAGTTCAATTCCATGCTTCCTTGTTGATTTTCTCTCTGGATGATCTATTCATTTTGTTGACAGAGGGGTACTAAAGTCCTCTTCTATTATCCTATAGATATATTTCTCCTTTTGGATCTGCTATTTGAATAATATGGTGCTCCAATGTTGGGTACATATATATTTACAATTGTTATATTCTGTTGATGAATTGACTCCTTTATCATTTATAATGATGTTGTCTCTTGTGGCAGTTTTTTACTGATATAGAAGTATAGCCTCCTATGTTCTCTTTTGATTACCATTTTCAAGAATATCTTTTTCCATCCCTTCATTTTCACCCTATTTGTATCACTAAAGCCAAATTGATTCTCTGGTAGGCCAGTACATCATTAGATCTTGTTTTTCATTGTTTAATTCATTCAGTAACTTTATGTCTTTTGATTGAGAATTTAATCCATTTAAGTTTAATTATTGATAGATAAAGACTTACTATAGCCATTTTGTTAATTGTTTTCTGACTCTTTTGTAGTTCCTTTGTTCATCTCTTGGTATTATCCTTTGTGAATGATGATTTTTTTCTTTGCAGTGGTATTTTTTGATTCCTGTTTCTTTATTTTTTTGTAATGGTATTCTGTGATTCCTTTCTCTTCATTTATGTGTGTCTAGCACAGGTATTTTCTTTGTGGTTGCCAGGAGGCTTACATAAAACATTTTACAGTTATAACAGGCTATTTTAAGCTGATAACAACTTAACTTCAACCACAGACAAAATCTCCACACTTTAACTTCTCCTCCCCTCACATTTTATGTTGTGGTTTGTTTAGCCATCAAAAATTACTGTAGATATTATTTTTAATACCTTATATGTATTAACTTTTATACTAGAGTTAAAATTGCTTTACACACCACCATTACAGTATCAAAGTATTCTGAATTTGACTATACTCTCATCTTTACAGTGAGTTTTATACTTTCATATGATTTCAAATTTTTAGTTAGCACCTATTTGTTTCAGCTTGAAGAACTCCCTTTAGCATTTCTTGTAAGGCAGGTCTAGTACTCCTTTAGCTTTTATTTGTCTGGGAAAGTCATTATCTCTCCATTTCTGAAAGACATCTTTACAAGTACAGTATTTTTGGATGACAGTTTTTTTTCTTTCAACACTTTGGATATATCATCTCCGTCTCTCCTGACCTATAAGGTTTATGCTGAGTAACCCCCTAATAGTCTTATGGGGGTCCCCTTGTATGAGAGAAATTTCTCTTCTCTTGTTGCTTTCAAAATTTTCTCTGTCTTTGATTTTTGACAATTTGATTATAACATCTCAGTGACGATCTCTTTATATTTATTCTATTTTGGGTTTAGGAGGTTTCTTGGATCTGGATGTTCATTTTCTCTCCAGATTTGGGGAGTTTTGATGCTCCACATCATATGCTATCAGGAAGATGCAAATTGAAACACCAATCAGATACTGCTATACATCTAATAATATGGCCAATATCTGGAACACTGACAACACCAAATTCTGATGAGGATGTAGTACAATAAGAACTCTCATTCAGTGCTGGTGGGAATATAAAATGGTACAGCCACATTGGAAGACAGTTTGTCAGTGTCTTACAAAACTAAATATACTCTTACCATATGGTCAAGAAATTATACTCCTTGGTATTTACCCAAAGAAGTTGAAAGGTTATGTCCACATAAAATCCTGAACAGTGATGTTTATAGCAGCTTTATTTGTAATTGCCAAAACTTGAAAGCAATCATGATATCCTTCAGTAGTTAAATGGATAAACAGAGGGTAGTGCATCCAAACAATGGCATATTATT
Organism: Diceros bicornis minor; assembly: GCF_020826845.1. Taxonomy (NCBI): domain Eukaryota; kingdom Metazoa; phylum Chordata; class Mammalia; order Perissodactyla; family Rhinocerotidae; genus Diceros; species Diceros bicornis. The sequence goes on from NC_080781.1 coordinate 66,299,330, forward strand.
CAGCATTAAAAACAAATGAACTATGAAGCCATGAAAAGACATAGTGAAACATTAAATGCATATTACTAAGTAAAAGAAGCCCATTTGAGAGGGTTACATACTGTAATATTCCAACTGTATAACATTCCGGAAAAGGTAAAACTATGGAGACAGTAAAAAAATCAGTGGTTGCTAGGGATTGGGAGTGGGGGGGATGAATAAGTGGAGAGCAGTGGCTTTTTAGGACAATGAAAATACTCTGTGTGATACTATAATGATGGATACAAATCATTATACATTTGTCCAAATCCATAGAATACACAACACCAAAAGTGGACCCTATGGTAAACTATGGACTTTGGGTGATTATAATGTGTCAGTGTAGGTCCATCAATTATAACAAATGTACCATTCTAGTGGGGGATGTTGATAATGGAGAAGGCTTTGCATGTGTGGGGGCAGGGTGTATATGGGAAATTTTTGTACCTTCTTCTCAATTTGCTGTGAACCTAAAACTACTCTAAAATGCTGTCTTAAAAAATTTAATAAAGTAGAAATAGAAGGAAACTCCCTCAGCATGATAAGGCCATATATGAAAAACTCACAGCTAACATCATTCTCAATGTTGAAGTCCTGAAAGAAGTTCCCCTAAGATCAGAAACAAGACAAGGATGCCTGTGTTTGCCACTTCTATTCAACATACTAATAGATGTTCTAGTCAGACATATTCAGCAAGAAAAATAAATGAAAGTCACCCAAATTAGAAAGAAAGAAGTAAAATTATCATGCTCACATATAAAATGATACTATGTGTAGAAAATTCTAGACACTCCCCAAAAGAACTGTTAGAGCTAATAAATGGATTCAGAAATAATGGAGGATACAAAACCAACAACAAAATCAGTTGTGTTTCTTTCCTCTAAAAATGAACAGTCACCAAAGCAAATCAAGAAAACAATTCCATTTATAATAGCATCAAATGAGTAAAATACTTAGGAGTAAATTTAATTAAGGTGACAAAAACATGCCATACACTGAAACTTAGAAAACATTGCTTAAAGAAATTTAAAAAGACATAAATAAATGGAAATACATCTCTTGTTCATGGGTTGGAAGTCTTAAAATTCTTAAAATCACAATACTATCCAAAGCAAACTACGGATTCAATGCAATTGCTATCAAAATCACTACAGCATTTTTAGTAGAAATAGAAAAAACAATTCTAAAACTCTCAATGGAAACCCAATGTTGAAAAAGAAATACAATCTTGAAAAAAAATAAAGTTGGAGGTCTCATGCTTTCTGATATCAAAACTTACTACAAAGCTACAATAATCAAAACAGTATGGTACTGGTATAAGTACAGACACAGACCAATAGAATAGAACAGAAAGTCCAGAAATAATCTTTTGAATTGATTTTTGACAAGAGTGCCAAGACCATTCAATGTAGAAAGGACGATTTTTTCAACATATGGTGCTGAGAAAACTGAATATCCACAAACAAACAAATGAAGTTGGACCCTTATCTTATGCCATATACAAAAATTTACTGAAAATGGACTAAAGACCTAAACGTTAAGTCCTGAAACTGTAAAACTCTTAGAAGAAAACATAGCAGCAATGCTTTATAGCATTGGATTTTAGGATTATTTCTTAGATATGACACCAAAAGCACAGGCAACAAAAGAAAAACATAGATAAATTGGACTTCATCGAAATTAAAAACTTTTCTTCACCAAAGGGCACTATCAAGAGAGTGAAAAAAACCCTTCAGAATGGGAGAAAACATTTGCACATAATATATCTGATAATGGATTAGTATCCTGAATATACAAAAACTGTTAAACCTCAACAACAACAAAATCAATTAATTTAAAAATGTGCAAAGGATACAAATAGACTTTTGTCCAAAGAAGATATACAAATGGCCAAGAAGCATGTGAAAAGATGTTCAACATCACTAGTCACACTAGGGAAATGGAAAATCAAAGCTTCTATGAGATACTACTTCCCACCTGTTAGGATGGCTATTACTAAAAAATAGAAAATAAGTTTTGGTGAAGATGTGGAAAAATTGGAACTCTGGTGCATTGCTGATGAGAATGTAACATGGTGCAGTCATTGTGGAAAACATCATGGCAGTTCCTTAAACAATTAAACATAGAATTACACATCTAGGTATATACCCAATAGAACTGATGGTATGCACTCAGATACTTGCACACCAATGTTCTTAGCAGCGTTGTTCACAATACTCAAAAGGTGGAAACAACTCAAGTGTCCATCAACAGATGAATGGATAAAAATATGTAGTATAAACACACAAAGGAAAATTATTCAGTCTTAAAAATGAATTAAATTCTGATATATTCCACAACATGGATGAACCTTGAAAACATTAAGTGAATTAAGCCAGACACAAAAAGAGAAATATTGTATGAGTCCACTTATATGAGGCACCTAGAATAGGCAAATTCACAAAGACAGGGGTTTCCAAGGGCTGGGGTGGGGGGGACGGGTAGTGGGGAGTTGTTTAATGGATATAGAGTTTATGTTTGGAATGATGTAAATGTCCTGAAAATAGATAGTGGTAAAGGTTGCACAATGTTGTGAATGTACTTAATATCACTGAATTCTACACTTAAAATTGTTAAAATGATAAATTTTATATCATGTATGTTTTATGACAACAAAAAAAACAATCCAATTATAAAATGTGCAAAAAACATGAATAGACTTTTTACTGTAGAGTAAGTCCAGATTCAGAGAAAGGGTTTAGAATTCCATACTACTGAGGTATCAATAATGTGTGAGGAAAATAGATATTTTCAAATAAGTAAGGACTCAGAAACTTTAATATACACAGAACCTCTCTGAAAAAAATATTGACAGATGTCCTTTAGTATTATGTAATATTTTATATAACTTGTTATATAGAGTTATCCGAACACATTGCTATTACAGGGTGGAAAGTTATTGCAGAAACTATAAATGCAAAATGTATCATATAGTCAACAGAATTCAAAGGTAAAATGGGAGGAAGTAGAGAAACCTTATGTCTTACAAAGTGGGAAATCAAGAAATACTGCCTAAAGTTATTATTTAAGAAATAAAGTTCTAAGTACATGTAAAGTTATAAATGTAACTAACATGAGCATTAAAAATTTAAAAGAGCATCATGGCAGAGTGAGCTTTCCTGTAAAATCTTCCCCTGATAAGATATAACAAAAGGAACAGTCACAGACCAACAACAGACTCCTAGACAGCAAAAAGCAAGATTGGAAAGATCCACACGGCCACACGTCTGAGAGTGGAACGTCCTGGGCCACCAGAGGAAGTGGGGAGAGGTAAGGAGAACTCCTCTCCCTCCCCATCAGATCAGCAATCCCGGTCCGCGTGGCTCCCAGAGAGGGGTGGGGGCGGCCCTCTGCTGGGAAACCGTAGCACTTTGGGCTCTCTCAGCCAGTGGGAAACTCCCACACAGAGGACTCAGAACTGCTACAGGGTACCATCAACATCTGAGCACCCCAGGAGAGCAGATCATGAGAGGTAAGTGAGAAGCCTCCCATGCCAGGGACCCAGCGGGCAAAAGAGAGAGCCCCCCCTCCCCGCATGCCGGACACTGCAGCTCAGCCGACCAGACCAGACCAAGTGGCCGGTGGATCACAGTGAACAACCTGGGCAAAGCACAGGGGGCTCAGAATACACAGCCCTTAACCCCCACACGGTGGCAGCAGGTGGAAGTCACAACCAGATATTTCCAGGATGAGGAAAAATAAAGCCAATACAGGAATCACAATGCAAAAGTACATGCAATCACCAAACCAGAAGGAAAATGACAAGCACCCAGAAACCAACCCTGAAGACACAGAAATCAATAACCTAAACGACAGAGATTTCAAAATAGCTATCATAAAAAAACAACGAAATACGAAACAACACAGACAAACAATTCAATGAGATTAGGAGTTTCTTCACAAAAGAGATTGAAATCATAAAGAAAAACCAATCAGTACTGATGGAGATGAAGAACACAATGGAGGAGACAAAGGAGAATCTGGAATCTTTAAAGAACAGAGCTGACAATATGGAGGAAAGAATTAGTATTATAGAGGCTAGGAATACAGATATGCTCCAGATGGAAGAGGAGAGAGAACTAAGACTAAAAAGAAATGAAGAAAGTCTCCGAGAAATATCTGACTCTATTAGGAAATGTAACATAAGAGTTATAGATATTCCTGAGGGAGAAGAGAGGGAAAGAGGAACAGAGAGCCTATTCAAGGAAATAATACCTGAGAACTTCCCAAATCTGGGGAAGGAGCAGGAAATACCAGTAAGTGAAGCCAACAGGTCACCTAAATACATCAACAGGCAAAGGCCCACTCCATGACATGTAGTGGTAAGGCTGGCCAAAGTCAATGACAAAGAAACAATATTAAGGGCAGCTATACAAAAACAAAAAATAACGTACAAAGGAACTCCTATCAGGCTCTCAGTGGATTTCTCAACAGAAACTTTATAGGCTAGGAGAGACTGGAATGATATATTCAAAATACTGAAAGACAAAAGTTTTCAGCCAAGAATACTCTATCCAGCAAAAATTTCCTTCAAATACGATGGAGAAATAGTAACCTTCCCAGATAAACAAAAGCTAAGGGAGTTCATGGCCACGAGACCCCCACTACAAGAATTACTCAAGAAGGCCCTCAGGCCTGAAAAAAAGAAAAGAAAGGGAATACAAAGCTTGGAAAAAGGAGAAAAATAGGTAGACAAAATCAGAAAAATTGTAGATCTTTACCGGAATAGGTTAGCAACCACTTAAATACCAAAATCAAAGATCAAAGGAAGGAATTCACCAAAAATTAATATAACCTGATCACTGTAAACACACACCCACAACACAAGATAGAATAAGGTATAACAAGAACGACTTAGAAGGGGAAGAGAAAAGTGATTGAATTGACTTAGTATGAGGAAATAGGAGGCCATCAGATAATGGACTATCTCATAGACAAGATTTTTTACACAACCCTCAAGGTAACCACGACACAAATAATCAAAATGAAATCACATATGATAAACAAAGAGAAAACTAGAAGAGTCATAAGACAGAACAACCAAACTGAATCGGCAGTCCAAAACACATGGGGCAAGAAACAAAGACAATGAAAAGAACTGGAAAATAAGTGACAAAACAGCAACATTAAGCCCTCATATATCAATAATTACCCTAAATGTAAATGGATTGAACTCTCCAATCAAAAGATACAGAGTGGCAGGATGGATTAAAAAGCAGGACCCAACAATATGCTGCCTCCAGGAAACACATTTCAGCTCTAAAGACAAGCACAGGCTCAGAGTGAAAGGATGGAAGACAATACTCCAAGCTAATGGCAAACAAAAGAAAGCAGGTGCTGCCATACTCATATCAGACAAAGTAAACTTCAAGATAAAACAGGTTAAGAGAGACAAAGAAAGGAAATATATAATGATAAAAGGGACACTACACCAAGAAGACTTATCACTTATAAATATATATGCACCCAACATAGGAGCACCAAAGTACATAAAGCAACTATTAACAAACCTAAAAGGAGACATTAACAACAACACAATAATAGTAGGGGACCTTAATACCCCACTTACATCAATGGATAGATCATCCAGACAAAAGTCAATAAAGAAATAGTGGACTTAAATGAAAAACTGGACGAGATGGACCTAGTAGACATATACAGAGCACTCCATCCAAAAACATCTGACTACACATTCTTCTCAAGTGCGCATGGAACATTCTCAAGGATAGACCATATGTGGGAAACAAAGCAAGCCTCAATAAATTTAAGAAGATTGAAATTATAACAAGCATCTTTTCAGACCGTAATGCTATGAAACTGGAAATCAACCACCAAAAAAAAAAAAAAAACTGGGAAAGTGACAACAATGTGGAGATCAAACAACATGCTACTGAACAACTAATGGATCATTGATGAAATTAAAGGAGAAATCAAAAACTATCTGGAAACAAATGAAAATGAAAATATGCCATACCAAATCATATGGGATGCAGCAAAAGAGGTCCTGAGAAGGAAACTCATAGCAATACAAGACAACCTTAATAAACAAGAAAAAGCCCAAATGAGCAACCTTAAATTACACATAACAGAACTAGAAAAAGAAGGACAACCAAAGCCCAAAGTTAGCAGAAGGAGAGAAATCATAAAAATCAGAGCAGAAATAAATGAAATTAAGACCAAAATAACAGTAGAAAGGATTAATGAAACAAAGAGTTGGTTCTTTGAGGAGATAAACAAAATTGACAAACCCTTACACAGACTTAATAAGAAAAAAAGAGAAAAGGATCAAATAAATAAAATTAGAAATGAAAGAGGAGAAATTACAATGGATGACACGGAAATACAAAAGATTATAAGAGAATACTATGAGAAATGATATGCCAACAAATTGGACAATCTAGAAGAAATGGATAATGGATTCTTAGACTCATACAACCTCCCAAAACTGAACCAAGAAGAAATGCAGAATCTTAATAGACCAATCACAAGTAAAGAGATTGAAATAGTAATCCAAAACCTCCCGAAAAATAAAATGCAGGACCAGATGGCTTCTCCGGTGAATTTTACCAAACATTCAAAGAAGATTTAGTACCCATCCTTCTCAAACTATTCCAAAAGGTAGAGGTAAATGGAATACTTCCTAACTCATTCTACGAGGCCAACACCACCCTGATACTAAAGCCAGACAAAGACAATACAAAGAAGGAACATTACAGGCCAATATCGCTGATGAACATAGATGCAAAAATCCTCAACAAAATATTGGCAAACCGAATACAGCAATACATTAAAAAGATCATACACCATGATCAAGTGGGATTTATACCAGGGACGCAGGGATGGTTCAACATCTGCAAATCAATAAACGTGACACACCACATCAACAAAACAAAGAATAAAAACCACATGGTCATCTCAATAGACACAGAGAAAGCATTTGACAAGATACAACATCCATTTATGATAAAAACTCTCAACAAAATGGGTATAGAAGGAAAGTACCTCAACATAATAAAGGCTATTTATGACAAACCCACAGCCAACATCATACTCAATGAGGAAAGACTGAAAACCATTCCTCTGAGAACAGGAACAAGGCAGGGCTGCCCACTCTCACCTCTCCTATTCAACATAGTACTGGAGGTTTTGGCCAGAGCAATTAGGCAAGAAAAAGGAATAAAAGGAATCCAAATAGGCAAAGAAGAAGTGAAACTCTCACTATTTGCAGATGACATGATTTTATTTATAGAAAACCCTAAAGAATTCATTGGAAAACTATTAGAAATAATCAACAATTACAGCGAAGTCACAGGGTACAAAATCAATCTACAAAAATCAGTTCCATTTCTGTATGCTAATAATGAACTAACAGAAAGAGAGCTCTAAAAGATAATACCATTTACAATTGCATCAAAAAGAATAAAATATCTAGCAATAAATCTTACCAAGGAAGTGAAAGACCTATACAATGAAAACTACAACACATTATTGAAAGAAATCGATTATGACATAAAGAAATGGAAAGACATCCCATGCACATGGATTGGAAGAATAAACATAGTTAAATGTTTATGTTACCTAAAGCAATCTACAGATTCAATGCAATCCCAATCAGAATCCCAATGACACTCTTCACAGAAATAGAAGAATGAATACTAAAATTCATATGGGGCAACAAAAGACCCCGAATAGCTAAAGCAATCCTCAGAAAAAAGAACAAAGCTGGAAGCATCACAATCCCTGACTTCAAAACATACTACAAAGCAATAGTAATCAAAACAGCATGGTACTGGTACAAAAACAGATACAGAGATCAATGGACCAGAACTGAAATCCCAGAAATAAAAACACACATATACGGACAGCTAATTCTCGACAAAGGACCTAAGAACATACAATGGAGAAAGGAAAGTGTCTTCAATAAATGGTGTTGGGAAAACTGGACAGCCACTTGCAAAAGAATGAAATTGGACCATGTGCTATCGCCATTCACAAAAATTAACTCAAAATGGATCAAAGACCTGAAGGTGAGACCCGAAACTATAAAACTCATAGAATAAAATATAGGCAACACACTATTTGACATTGGTTTTAAAGGAATCTTTTCTGATGACATGCCTACTCAGACTAGGGAAACTAAAGAAAAAATAAGTAAATGGGACTTTTTCAGATTAAAGAGCTTCTACAAGACAAACGAAACCAGAATCAAGATGAACAGACAACCCACCAGCTGGGAGAAAATATTTGCAAAACATATATCTGACCAGGGGTTAATCTCCATAATATACAAAGAACTCACACAATGGAACAACAAAAAAGCAACAACCCATTCAAAAAATGGGCAGAGGAAATGAACAGACACTTCTCCAAAGAAGATATACAGATGGCCAATAGGCACATGAAAAGATGTTCAACATCACTAATCATCAGGGAAATGCAAATCAAAACAACAGTAAGATATCACTTCACGTCCGTTAGAATGGCTATAATCACCAAGACAAAAAACAACAAATGTTGGAGAGGATGTGGAGAAACAGGAACCCTCATACACCACTGGTGGGAATGAAAACTGGTACAGCCTCTATGGAAAAAAGTATGGAGATTTCTCAAAGAATTAAAAATAGAAATACCCTATGATCCAGCTATCCCATTACTGCGAATCTATCCAACGAACCTGAAATCAACAATCCAAAGAGGCTTATGCACCCCTATGTTCATTGCAGCATTATTCACTACAGCCAAGAAGTGGAAGCAACCTAAATGTCCCTCAACTGATGATTGGATCAAGAAGATGTGGTATATATATACAATGGAATACTAGTCAGGCATAAAAAAAGACAAAATTGTCCCCTTTGAAACAACATGGATTGGCCTGGAGGGTATTATGTTAAGCGAAATAAGCCAGAAAGAGTAAGACAAACACTGTATGATCTCACTCATATGTGGAATATAAACCAACACATGGATAGAGAAAACTGTATTGTGGTTACCAGGCGCAATGGGGGTAGGGGGTGGGCACAAAGGGTGAAGGGAGACATGTATATGGTGATGGACAAACAAAAATGTACAACCCAAATTTCACAATGTTATAAACTATTAAAACAGCAATAAAAAAAATTTAAAAGACACTGAGGTTTAGAGATGGGAGAAGGGAACTGGAGCTAAATTCCTCATCTTGCACACTGGAGAGTCAATGGAATAAGCAGAATTGATATTGATAATTCAAGGATTACAGATATAAGTGCATATTTTAAAGTTAACCGGGTAACCACAAAAACGATCAAATATTGACATTACGTAGAGGTAACACTAAAAAGACAGATGAGAACAGTTACTAAGAAAAAAATTGTTGAACCGAAAAATTTTATTCATGGTAGGGCAAAGTATGTTTGATACAATTTTTTAAAATCTCTAATTTATCTTTTATGCACTTCTCCTTAAAATAATTTTAGAAACTTTGTTTTATTGACTATTAATTTTTGCTAATTAGAAATGAAAAAAACTGATTGACAGAAGAAGATATGACACTTTTATATTGCAGTGGATAAGACTTTGCCCAAATATGCCCAAATGTACTTAGCTGATCAAAGTATAAGACATGAATTTTCACAATTCTAAGGTAAGAAACTGTAATCAATTTAATTACAATCTATTGTTAAACTATACATCAAGTAAATATTTTAAGTATATTGTATTTATTTTTTTGTCCACACATGAAATTATCTTTGGAGATAATAATCCCCATTCAATGTATTTATTCTCCCTTGTACCTTAAACCAGAGTTCTTCCTTACCCTCTCCCAAACAAAGACCAACTTGGCTAGTTCAAAATTATCTCCTCCATTCATGTGCAGAGTAATTTAGGTCCTAATTTCTCCAAATGTGCACACTCAATTTTACCAATAAACAAAGGGCCCTCTACTTACCAATTCCACACCTAGAGAGTAGTATAAAATTACAAGTAGCAATAATTATTTCTTTATTCCTGTTACAAGTGCTACAATATCACTGTCTACTATGTGTAGTGCATTAGGATAAGCATTTACCATACTATTTCCTTCAATAATATTTGACACCTCTGTAAGCATAGATGTAATTTAGTGAGGTAGATGTAATTTACCTACCCATAATAGAAAACTAACTCTATGTAGGAAAAGAATATTGAAAAAATACTTACTGAATCAGAGAAAGAGCTGAACAGGTCAATTGTAAACCTCTAGGAAAGCAGAAACCAGGGAAGGAATCTGAACAACTTCAAGTTTCACGAGGATGGAACTGTGGTTAGCTGCATGGCTTGGACTAATTTCATCCTGGCCCTGCCACTTGAAACAACAAGATTGTCTTCCTTAGATACAATTGAATAAATTCTAGAGATGGACTCAGATTGTACTGGCTTGAGTCTAATGACCACTTCTGTGGCCAGTGACACAACCACCACTAGAATCAAAATTCTAGGAGTGGGAAGAGGAGTAGTTTTTCAAAAGAAAGAGATGTTTGGCAAAAGGAAAGAGATGTGCTAGAAAAACAAAATATATGTACCTAAGGATAGGTATTGTTACACCTACTTTACACATGAGAAACTAGAACTTAGTAAGTTAAGCACTTGCCAAAGAAATCACACAACTACTAAATGATGGAGTAAGGTATGAATCAAGCACAGTTTTACCTCAGTATAAAACTCATGGAATTCTGCGAGGGAAAGAAGAGTTAAATAAAGTATATATCAAGTACTGCATTTTAAAGAAATACACACACACACACACACACACTCCAATACTCGGATAGATCAGCTGGAGTACTACATTCTTTGAGAATCAAAGAATCAAACTAGTCCAACCTGTTTTAAAGAGAACCAATTGTGAAGGAAAATGGCCTTTGGCACGTCCATTCCTTTGTGGCTCCTAACTACAGTTTTTGCTGAATAAGTTAGGTTGGTAGACACTCTTACTATCCCAATATCTATACAAGCTATACGGACTTGATTTCCCCCGAGAAGTCAAGGTACTTTGTATATATAACAAAGGTCTTTGTATATATACACACACACATACACATAAGGTCTTTGTATATATAACAGATTTTGACAACGATATGAGATAGGGGGATAAGTGCACATTGCAGTAATAAAAACACTTAAAATTGATTATTAGACATTCCTGTTTTTAAAAGGTCCCTCATACATTTCTTTCACCTCAGGATCAAGTCTCTTTACAGTTTAATGGGCCCTATTTCTTATTTCTCTCTTGGAAGCAAGCAAGCAATTAAGAGTGCAAACAGTAATAACAAAGCAATTAGAGTAGAAACAATCCAATCCTCTTTATTAAGCTCTCTTTCCAAAGCCTGCCCAGAGGCCCAGATTTTTATGCCCAGGAGATCTACATGCATGCAATAAATTCAAAAGGGATAAAAGCATAGATGAAGAGAAAGTCTCCCTCCCACTCCCTCTCACCTTTATCTCCCCATTCCTTTCCACAGAGGCAACCACCATTACCGGTGTCTCATGTATCCTTCCAGAAGAGTACAGATAAATACATGATCAATATGTGATCAGATCCTTTTATATTCTTTTTTTAAATTTTGCAAAAATGATAGCATAACATAGTTTTCAGCATTTTGCTATTTTCACACAACAGTTTACCTTAGAGATTGTTCTTCATCAGTATATATACAGCTGTCTCATAGTGTTTAAAAATATCTGTTGTATAGATGGACTATAATTTATATAAACAGTCTCTTACCAATTGACTTGAAATTTTTCCCATTATTTTGGTATAACAGTGCTACGATAAATATCTTTGTACATGTCACTTGGCAAAAGTATATTTGTAGGATAAATTCCTAGATAAGTTATCCCATTCACATTTACTAAGACAGATATTGATTAATATATTTAACAAATATTTATTGAGCATCTATCCTGGGCCAGGCACCATTACAGGTGCTTGGGATACCTCAGTGAACAAGGATCGAAGATCAGTGAACATCAATAAACAAAGATCCTTGCTCTCACAGAGCTTACATTCTACTGCAAAAGGAGAATCAACACTATGAATAACAAGTAAATCATATAGTGAGTTAGAAGGTGTTATTTTCTATGGGAAAAAGTCAAAGCTGGGTAAAGGGAAATTGTGAGTACATGTGTAAAACACATACAATTTAGAATAAGTGGTCAGGGTAGACCTCATTGAGACAGTGATATTTGCACAAAGATTTGAAAGAGGTGAGAGATACCCATGAGGATATCTAAGGAAGTACTTTACAGACATAGGGAACAGTCAAATGTTGCATGTTATTTCACTAACCGTATCTGTGTTAAGCTTTCTGTTTTTATTTCCTTCCCTCTCCTTATTTATTATACAGTCTTTATTTTCTTAGTTTAGTTTTGAATCTTTCTTTTGATAATTTGGAAAGTTTGTCATTTTTTTCTATTTGTTACATTTATAACCACAATTTTATTTAATGTTTAATTACTGATTTCTTTAAAAAGTATCTACTGGGACCAGCCTTGTGGCATAGTGGTTAAGTGCACGCGCTGCACTGCTGGCAGCCCGGGTTCGATCCCAGGTGCTCACTGACGCACCGCTTGCCAGGCCATGCTGTGGCAGCATCCCATATAAAGTAGAGGAAGATGGGATGTTAGCCCAGGGCCAGTCTTCCTCAGCAAAAAGAGGAGGATTGGCAGATATTAGCTCAGGGCTGATCTTCCTCACAAAAAAAAAAAAGTATCTACTGACTCGTTACCATGAGCAATGATAGGAAAAAAACACTATCCAATTTTTGTTGCTTATATTGTATTTCTTAGGGCATTATATAAATATATACTTATGCATCTATTACTTGCCTTGTCAAATTTTTTGATCCTCAGCTATAAAAGAAGAAATCCCCCTTCCAGTCCTTACTTTTGCTAGTTATGTCTACATTGATACTGTTCATAACATTTAAGTTGTTTTTTGTTTAACCATAATACATATGTTTGTTTTAGTCTTAGTCCTATAGTTGATTTAATGCTCACCATTGGTACTTTTGCACTAGATCATCCACTCATTTTTTTGGTGGCCTAAAGTTTATCGTTCTCCTAAAAAGGCTCAAGAGAACTCTATTTCTCAAGTTCTTGCATGTTCAAAAAATGTGTGAAAAATATGATACATTTTTTGGTGCAGGGAGAAGCAAAGGATTTGTTATGCATGTTGAGTAGGAAAATATCCTCTCCAAAGTTTGTGACTTAATTTGGAAATGATGAAGTTACATTCTAGTCACTATATTTCTCATTGAACACCTGGCTAATCAATGATATGACTCCTGCTTCTGACTTGCCATTTAGCTCTTCATAGAGTTTGCAAAAGCCTTGGAGGTTAAAGTTAAAAAAAGAAACTTGAAAAAAAAGTCTTAATATTAAAAAGCAGAGCATTTGCCTACTTCATTATGTAAATTAGAAACCAATAACCAATATTAAAATAATAGTTAAATTGTGTTCCCATTCATTGGAATATTACACAATCACTAATAATTATGCTTTTAAAATGTAAAGTAAAGTACAGGAAACTCTAATGCTATAATGGTAAGTTTCTTTTTTTTTAAGCAGGATACAAAATTGTATGCTTGTTAGCACTTCAAGTGGGGTTTGGAGGGAAGTATTAGCTGGTATTATAATTAATTTTGCCATGCTACAACCTCCTATCTTGCATTTACTACTTTTATGAAAAGAAGAAAATGACTACTTTCTCCATTATAAAATACATATTACAGAGGTTAATACTTGTAAAGTGCTTAGAACAGTGCCTTGCACATAGAAATAGTACAAGATAAAGTGTTTGTTGAATAAAAAATAATGAATTAATTCATATGTATATGTGTTTTGGTAATGAAAGAACATGATTAAAGGTTACTTACAATAGGCCAATGCTCTTCTAGTTCCTGTTTGGGTCTCTCTTCTTGGACAGGGTACTGATGTTTTTGCAAAATGTATCAAAACCACAAACCTAAACTTCAATAATGTCTAACCAAAGAATGCTTTTCCATCTCTAATAAGCTTCATCCTTTGATCCTCTGCTTCTCTGCTCTCCACACCTCTCACCAACCTCCTCACCTCCCTCTCCCCCTCCTCAATCCTCTCCCCTCCTTTTCCTTCTCCCTTGCCAAGAGCACTCCAACTTCTCCCAGGCCAGGTCCCAGCTGGACTCTAGCCCCACCCCTCCCTCTCCAGCATTCTATTAACCCTCTCCCCTCTGGCCAGTCAGGCCATTCACTGTCTCCTAAAGCCTAGAGGCCCCTACATCCCTCTTTCCCTGATAAACTCGTCTCTGCTTGTCCCTCTCTTTCCTTCCTCCCCTCCTTCTTTTTTTCTCCTTTGTCACATCACCATTCTTCTCAACCACTCCGTGCCCTCTACTCCTTCACCTCTTTCTAATGGTGGTACCCAGGACCTCATTACAATTTTCATGGAATCCAAGACCTTCCTGGGCCCTTTCCTCTGACATTCATATATACACAAATAAATAATATGTTACATCTCTTTCATTATAAAACAAATATAATCCAGGCTGGATTAATTATTATATATATATTATTCTTATTATATTCATTTTTATTCTGATTTTAGGAGAAATTAAAATATTTTTGTGGACTCTTAGAAGCGTAGTGGGCCCTAGGCACTGTGCATACTATTCCCAAAGGATAAGTCTGACCTGCTAATACCTCCCCACTAAATCCTCCACCTGGCACTTGAAGGAGCAAGACCTTGTCCTTAAGTCCAATACCCTTTGAGAAGAAACACAGTGTTTAACATTTGTATTAATTTTATTTTGGAATAAACAAACATGAGGAAAAAAGCTTAACTAATCACGTAACTAATTTCCATAAAAGACAGGGACATTCCAGAAAAGAAAATGCACATTTTAACTCCACTTGGCAGAAGTACATGGTATAATTTATGGCAGGCCTTGGGAAAAATGGTTTTAACTATATCTTACTGATAAGCAATAATGCAACTGTGTTTCTGAGTGTATTACTGTATCACTTAAAATATAGGAGCTTATAAACAAGCTAACAGTTAATAACAATAAATGTGGATTTGCTGCAAATGTTTATTCTTATGCTCGTAGTTTCTCAAATTATAAATCAAGTGTATTTTATTTAGTATAACTTGCTGCATTTCTATAACAAATAGATGAAGGCACAGCTAGTGAAAGCAGGATAAAGCTCATTCATTCATGGAGAGGGCTGGGGAAGGGGGGCAATCATGCTTTGCTTTTTCCAGGAAAAAAAAAATCTCCAAATAGATATATCTCAGTTACCAGTTCCAGTAATGTTCCATGGCTGGAAACTAATAGCAAGCTGACAAAAATCATGGATTCACAACAGCAAGGTACTCACATGCTTAGAGAATCCATTCTACATTTCTTGAAAAACTTTACACCACTGGAGTACTAGGTGGAATGCATTGTTAAATACCTTTGCACATAGTTTTATACTGAGACTACCAGGAAGAGATACACATGTTAAGACTCTAAGTAACTTATGGTTAAGTTTTAGTTATTGTAAACTCAGGCTGTTAACCTGGGGACCCACATACACCAACTACCCTGACTCAGTGATCAATATCTTCTACCTGGGAGTTCAGGCCTTGGCCTTTAGCACCTTCAACAGCAGCCACTCCGTTCTCAAGAATGACTTTGTCATAAACCATGTTATTTGTCATAAACCTGATCATCCCCTTTTGTTCAGTCTCAAGTGCTTCTCCTGTGAAGTTTTAACACAGCTCTTGGTATGATAAAGGTATGCAAAGTGTGAGAAATGAAGACGTCTTCCTCATCCTCATTGGCATCCAGGCCGCACCAGAGAGCACTGAAGAAGTTGAAGAAGGACTCTTGGGGAAATTCCTGGGTCACTGTGTACATCAGTCCCCAAAACCTGTGCCTCTGCTTCTTTAGGACTGCTTGCATCAGTGATGTTCTTTCCCTCCTTCCAGTCTATCTTGCAGCCAGTGCAATGCTCCACCGCAGATCCCCTAAAGGTGTGGGAGTCAGAGTGGAGCTTAGACTTGGGCATGTAACTTTTGGTCAGCACCTCATTTGTGAAGTAGTCATTGGGTTCAAAGTGAAATTCAAGAGTGAAGGTGAGTGGCTCATTGGGTTTTGAAAACTTGACTTTCACGCCTAGCAAGAGCTTCAGAATGGGCTCGTCATATTTCTGAATCAAGGGAGTGACCTCCTTCACGTTCTTTAAAACCGTGAGCCAGAAATCGGGAATTCCTGTAGGCTCTTCTTTCTCCTCATCCATATTATGTCCCTTGGTTCCCCTATACTCCCTAAAGACTTCCTCTTCATCCTTAAAGTCTTCCTCCCAATACGCCTCCAATTCCTCATACTCCGGATTCTCCTCCGGATCCTGCATCTGAGCATCAGAATCACCTTCCATCTCATTATAATAATAGTCCTTGGCCTTAGACCTCACCTCACACTCCTCTTTTGCGGGCTTGTACAGCACACTAATGATCTGGCGTTTCTTTTCCAATAAGGCCCCATAGATGTCGGCAAATTTCCTCTCGATGGAGTGATATTCCCTCGGGTACTTGGTCTCTAGGCCCGCAGATTTTGCCTGAAGCTTTTTTTTTTTTTTAATTTTTTGTTTATTGCAGTAACATTGGTTTATAACATTGTATAAATTTCAGGTGTACATCATTATACTTCTATTTCTGCATAGATTACATCATGTTCACCACCCAAATACTAATTACAACCCATCACCACACACATGTACCGAATTATCCCTTTCGCCCTCCTCCCTCCCCCCTTCCCCTCTGGTAACCACCAATCTAATCTCTGTCTCTATGTGTTTGTTTATTGTTGTTGTTATCTACTACTTAATGAAGGAAACCATACGGTATTTGACCTTCTCCTTCTGACTTATTTCACTTTGCATTATACCCTCAATGTCCATCCACATTGTCACAAATGGCTGGATTTCATCGTTTCTTATGGCTGAGTAGTATTCCATTGTGTATATATACCACAGCTTCTTTATCCATATGATCCAGCTATTCCACTGTTCGGTATTTTTCCAAAGAACTTGAAAACACCAATTTGTAAAGGTACATGCACCCCTGTGTTCATTGCAGCGTTATTCACAATAGCCAAGATTTGGAAGCAACCTAAGTGCCCATCAAGGGACGAATGCCTGAAGCTTTTTTTTTATTTTATTTTTTTATTTTTTTGTTTATTGCAGTAACATTGGTTTATAACATTGTAAAAATTTCAGATGTACATCATTGTACTTCTATTTCTGCATAGATTACATCATGTTCACCACCAAAATACTAACTACAACCCATCACCACACACATGTATCGAATTATCCCTTTCACCCTCCTCCCTCCCCCCTTCCCCTCTGGTAACCACCAATCCAATCTCTGTCCCTATGTGTTTGTTTATTGTTGTTATTATCTACTACTTAATGAAGGAAATCATATGGCATTTGACCTTCTCCCTCTGACTTATTTCACTTTGCATTATACCCTGAAGCTTTTTGACAGCGTACACTCGATACTGAGCTGCCAGAGGCATGCTTTGAATAAAATCCTCAACTAAGGAGTACCCCATCAAAGTCTGTGGAGAGGCTGTGGCTGCCACCGCGCCAATTAATGGGCCCACTTCACTGGCTGCGCCATGTTCCCTAAGCCCTTCCATTATTGCTTTTTGACAGGAAAAGACTCACCGAAGTGGAGGTTAGGGCTGTGGCCTGGGCGGCGGGTACTGGCTGGAGCTAAGATGGAGGCTGAAGCAGAAGTGGAAGCGGCTGCGGCAGCTGCA
Source organism: Diceros bicornis minor (assembly GCF_020826845.1). Taxonomy (NCBI): domain Eukaryota; kingdom Metazoa; phylum Chordata; class Mammalia; order Perissodactyla; family Rhinocerotidae; genus Diceros; species Diceros bicornis. Next base: position 66,317,193 of record NC_080781.1, read on the forward strand.
GAAACAGGCCTGAGGTGGAGGAAGCAGAGGAAGGGCAGGCATGCGCAATACCAGAGTGGGCCTAAGGCTATGGCAGGAGCAGCAGACTAAATGGCTTTTCCTGCTAGCTACCGTGCCAAAAGGAAGAGTGCCGCAAGACAATTGCACAGAATATGTAAACTGTTTTTTTTCTTCAGAGCTCACCTTATTTGTTGAGTAGCTGTTATTGACAAACCCTTGTCCAATGAATGATTAGATCTATCACACCTCCAGTGCCGCCCACCTTCCCTGCGGTAGCAGCTCCAAAATTTCTAGACCAGAGGGGTTTACTGAAGACGATCTAGTCGGGAGGGACAGATTGAAATTACTTTAATGTAGATCTTAAGCAAGACTGAGAAAACTTTAGCCTAGAAGAGCAAAGAATGCAGTCAAGGGGATTTTTTCGAGACCAGAAATGTGACTTTCAGGCCTCACTTATTTGGAAGATTAATAGATCTAATATGGATGACCACTAGTAGAGTATTGTTCAAGAATCTTTTCTATAACATCTACGCTTTCTTTTCATCCGTGTTTAACAATTATTACAGTTTAAAAATTCCCAAAGAGCTCAAGTTTGCAGCTATAGTGTCAGCTGTAATTACAATAAACAAACAAAAAAGAATGCCATTAGCCTAAACACCTTATTATTTTAGCTCTTACAGTAAGGACACAGGAAGAAAAAAAAAGCCTTTTTATATTCAAATACACAAACAAAAGAGAAGAGAGTGATGGTGCTCAGGGCAGGCCACCCCAAGAAGCACCACTCTGGTATGCACATTATTTCGAGCTGAAGACAATAAAGACTCAGAAAACTCAGGAAGAACATTTGAGTTTCCCCTCCCAAACTGCCTAAAGAATTTAAAACAAAAGATCTGTTTCAGGAAGGAGTTATTATCATGATGGCTGTAATAATAATGTAAAATAGATGTTACAATAGGAAAGGCACCAAGCCCCTCTTATCAAAAATTCTGTCTCTCCCTGGCCACATTCTCTATAGGTGGCCCTGAAGAGAGTTGTCAGACAAACATTTGCATTTCTATCTCCATGTGAATTGTTTTCTTCCCCTCTGAAATCCCAAACCACTATCCAGCCCAACACCTTTCTCGCCTTTAGCTACAATACTTAAGCAAGCAGCTTAGACAGAGGGACAAGCTGCTCATTTCTGAGTTTCTCCCATGTATACATGTTATTAAACTTGTTATTATTTTCTCCTGCTAACCTGTCTTGTTAAGTATTTGGCCAGCCATAAGAACCTTAAGGGAAAGGGCAGAGAAGGATTCTCCCTCTTCCCCTACAAGGGTAAAACACTAAAATATTAACAATGAAGATCTTTAGGTGATGTGACTCCCTGGAGATTATTTATTTTCTAGTTTTGGATTTTCAAAATCTCTATGAATCTCTATGAAGAGTGCATTCTTTTAAAATTGGATCAAATCTGATAACATTTCCTGGGGAAGAGTGAGATGAGATGGAATTAGGGTTGGGATAAAGGAGCGCCTATGGTGACCAGTGCCCACAGTTATATGTATGACTAGTTAACGCTTTACACCTGGATTATCAATATCCCAGAGTACTGCTACAGAATTGCAAATTACCCTCTCTCCATGCTGGCTCTTTTGGAGGTAAAACAAAAGGATATTCAAATGTGAAGTATTCTTATGGAAAAGCAAAACATTTGCCCTGAAATTCTGAATAAATTGGAAATATTCAATGACTCAGGGCTAGGGAAAAGGTTAAAGACAAAGCAAATTGCCATGTACCATTAAACATTTCGTAGGGTAGGGAAAATAGCTAGTTTTTTCTTGTCCATATTTCAATACAGATCACATATAACTTAAAGATTTTTATTTTTAAAGAGGGTTTGTTATTATATTCCAGATTTAACAGTTCACTGTTTAGTGTCAGAATCACAGAAATAATCATAGAGTGTTAGTGTATTTCTTTCCAGGTTTTTAGCGGGGTGTGTGTGTGTATGTGTGTGTATTTTAGAAAACTGTAAGCACAGTGTTGTTTCAGTGTTTCTTCTCACTCTACCACACACTCCCCCTTTTAGATAACAGGTTTCTAGGGATGGGTGACTGGTTATTTTATATTTGATGCAGTGCCTATGCTACTTTCTGCATATCCAAATTTCCACTTAACGAACCCTCTTGATGATAATGAAGAAAAGGAAGAGGAGGGGGAGAAAAGAAGAAATGGGAGAAGAAAGAGGAGAAAGAAAGAGAACAGGGATGAAATTCTTCTCATTGGGCTAAAAAACCCTTGTTAGGGAGTCACAAAAATTGGAAGGTCCCAGAGGTTGTCTTACATAGAGGATGGAGCAACGAACTTAAGTAGAATATGAAGAAAAGATGTTGTTTCCCTCCGTGAATATTGTGTGAATATTTAACCACTCCCCTTGTGTCTGTGTGTGTGTGTATGTGCACGTGCCTGTATTTGTTTAAAACATGTCTCATTTAAAATAGACTGAAGGCAGAAGGCTCAAACAATATATGAGGTTTCAGGCTCATGTGTCAGTCCTAAAGTTATGAGTCTTACATTGTTTGCTTTCTTTTTTTTTTTAATTCTATAATTAAAAAATTCCTTTTCTTTTTCTGGGAAATATAATACAAGCTCATTTTAGAAAATTTGGAAAATGAGGGTCTTGTAGTGGATAACAAAACCACTAGCAATCTCACTATTCTGAGAGAACTATTGTGAACATATCGATGTCTTTCCTTCTTTTTATCTTTGGGTGTGAACAACAAATAGAGATTCTAAAGAATTGAGATCATATTTTATTGATTCTTCCATACCTGCCCTTTTTCTCCTTTTAGGTTCTTATCAATAACATCTTCCCATGTCAATAGTCTTCAAAATTATGATTTAAAGTATTATTTATTGATGTTTAGGTGATTTAAATAGTTCAATAATAATAAATAAATAAAAATATAGACTCATTCATGTGACAAGTTTGCAAATTTCTCTTTATAGCCATACAAGCAGTCCTCAAACCAAAAGGGAAATATCTGATTGCATTACACAAAATTAAACATTGCCACAGAGAAGTAAGCCTTATACACTAGGATCCTATTTTTTTTCTAATCTCTTTGTTCTAGATCTCTTTCTACACACACCCACCTAATTTGCATAGACAAAGTGTAAAAGGTGACAAAGACTCTCTCTTTGACCAACTTTAGGCAGGCTCCTCTAAACCCTCTTTTCGATTAGGCCTTTTCAATTTGGGCCTTGTCCTCAATCCTACCTGGTCTAATTTTAGTAAGAATCCTGCTAAGCCTCTCTAAAATGTCCCACCTTTGACATCTGATCACCCTTGTTATCTGATCAAATTCCTCACCCCCCACTCAGATGATATCTGATTACCCTGGCCTGCCTTCATCAAGAATCCTGTTAGATCAATTTAGCAAGAATTCACCCTATCCTTGATGTCTTCTCTTAGTAATTTTCCACCCACCTACTTCTCCAACCTGCTCCTTGGCTATAAGTCCCCACTTGTTCTTCTTATACTCAGAGTTGAGCCAAATCTCTCTCCCCTATAACAACAGTATTTACACCTATTGCAATAATCCTGAATAAAGTCTTTCTTACCATTTTAAAGGTGTCAGAATAATTTTTCTTTAACAAAGGTTTAACACAAAGCCAATAGTTGCTACATCTGGAGTTGTGAAATTTGGGGTAATTTCAATGATTTTTTTCCTCTGTTCGTTTCTCAGTATTTCCTATGTTTTTGCAATTTATACTCAAGAGTTGCATAATTAGAGACATGAATGAATGAATGAAGGGAGAAGAAAGAAGTCCCAGTCTTTCCAATAGTAAACAACTCTGCAGAAGGAGTCCAACTCACCAGAGAGATTCTGGTAGTTTGGTCATGGGAAAAATAACTCTGCTTTCAGTGTCTTCTGTTCACCAACAGGCCCCAGTTGGTTTAGACTTTTTCTTTGATTATGTGGCTTAAGTATCTGGTACCTCAAGAATTTCAAAACACTAGATTCCATCATCTAATTTCTAGAGGACAAGCAGGCTAAAATTTTCAGACGTATATCACCCTAGAAATATGCTACCAATTGGTTTCAGCTTTGAGAAACAAAACTGGTTTTCAGAGGATTAAGAAGGCTAAGACTGACACAAATTTTCACGAAATCCAAATACAAAGACAGAAACACAAATAACACTATTGAGCTACTTCTGTTTAAACTTATGGTTCTAGGTGCAATTACTATATTGTCCTTAAGGAAAATGTGATTTTTGCACATTACAATTATACAAAATAGGTAGAAGAATTTTTTATTTGGCATGCAGTACAATTCAATAACTACTGCTCTTTCCTTGCAAAAGCTTTCTTCCCCTAAATTTCCATAAACACAAATATAAATTACTAATTTCCAAACAGTGCAGGTTGCTTTAGCTTGTCTTTCATTTAACTATGGAAATTGTTGCCTCTATTATAATATCACAGAACTTTAATTAGCTGACAATAAAAGTCCTACATAGCCCTACGATAATTCTAACTTTAAAACAATGGAATAAAATCAGAAAAACAGGTTGACCCTCTAACTTACATTAAATTAGAACAGAGACACAAGTATTGGATGTACACTTTCTGGCATATTATTTTTATCTATCTATCTATTTATCAAGATACATCCTTCAGCAGTGTGTTACATGGAAGCAGACCTTCCAAACACAGGACAACTTAAATCACATGGATTCATTTCAAGATATTAAGTTTAGAGAAATTAATCCATGGGTTTCTAAAAAAAAATCTCCAATGAATTGACTAACTTTTCTTCTGATAACAACATAGCTGATACAAAATTGTCCCCCTTGGAATTTGTATAACAGAATGAAGGAAACAGCAAGTCAATGCAACTCTAGGTTTGACTTCTTTATGCATAGATGTCAAGTGCTTTTATGGGGCTTTTAAATCCCTAGTATACTCATACCACTTCACCACCAAAAACAACAATCCCAGTGACTGACCTCTCAATAACATCCTCTAACAATAAACAAATGGACATTGGTTTCCATAGACAAAGTCACACCGTTCTTATATCTTACATAGATTGTACTTAATGGTTGTTCCTATTAACCACATTGGAATAAATAATGAAAATAAAAATCCTACCTACAACTTTAGCCATTTTTTTCATGTTATAACTTCCCTGTCCTTTACGGCTTTACTATCATTTAAGCGCAAAATGAACTTTTGGAAAATAAAAGACTAAGTGCTTACAGGTAGAAATTACTTATTTTTCCAAAAGCACTTCCAATCTTTTTCAAAATGTCTTTTGTGAATGCCTTTTTGTTTGGAGTTTGAGTGTTTTATTAAGAAATCTTCACAACATACTTTGCCCTTCAGCTTCTCCATCTAGAAAATGACGCCTTGTGTCATATGGTGGATCAGCAGTAATGTTGGAAATAAATCACAGATCTCCTGAGTCTTCCCATGTTCAGTGTAGGCTAATTAAATTTATAAAAATCATCTAGGAAAATTTATCAAAATTCTTCCAACAACAAGAAAAATTGCTACATATCATAATATTAAGAAAAAGAAAAGCAGCTACTGACATCAGGAACTGGCCTAGCACACAGGTAGGCCTTGGTACTCTCCTGTTGAATACAAACAATCTCACAGCACTAACATATGAGAAGGCCACTCTGTGACAGTGATGGACCAAGATAAAAATGACACTACTCTTGAAGCATATCTGAACACAGAAAAATATATGGACATTGTTCAAAGTACAAAAATGACCAAACATGCCCCTATCCAGGTCTGTATGTGTAAATGATGCTAGTTTACCGATCAGTTTTAGCCTTATTTTAATCTTACTTACTTCTATAAAACACAGTATAAAGATACAAAGTCATAGAAGTTCCCCCACCTACTGACATAACCCAATCCAGAGTAAAGCCTGGTTTGCTTAAATCTTCACCCTAATCACCTAATACAGACACAAATCCTATAATAAATCCTTTGAACATCTACTGTGTGGGGGTGCCAAAGACCAGCCCTGAATTCAGAGATTCACTACTGATAACAGGACTCAGCATATAGTCATACCAAAAGCCAAGATCTATTATGGCGAAAGGATACAAAGCAAAATCAGCAAAGGGAAAAGGTCCATGTGTCAAAGCCCAAAGGAAATAAGGTACAAACTTCCAAGAGATGTCTCTGAGAAATGTCACATTGTATGCACTTAATTCTTCCAGCAATGAGTGTGACAACAAAGTGTGACTGCAAAGTGTTGTCTACCTGGAAGCTCATTAGAGACTGAGTGCCAAGGTTTTTACTGGGGGCTGGTCACATAGGCTTTTAATGTGGCCTCCCACCAGGGGACCTTCTGTCCCAGGGTTCCCAGTCTAGTCCAATTATTTCAGTTTAGTCTTTGGAATTTTAGAGAAACTGCCTGAAGGTGACCAGTTCCAAACAGTTTTGCTTGTTCATGACACCAGATCATCTGCTTTGTGAGTGTGAATGACATCTAGAGGTGCTCCATATGGAAAGTGCAGCAAGACATCTCCTGCTGTCTCATAGAATGGTCAGGTGTGATCTTAGGCTCAGTTGTCAGTTTAAATTCAAAGCACTCTCAGTAGCTTGGGAGATAACACTGGTGGTTTTACTGGGGAGGAGAGGAAAGCTTCCGGGAGTAGTTCTGAAAAACAAATGTCTCTAATACCTTACTCCCCACTCTCCTATGCCTCTCCTTGGATGCCTGTTTATTTTTTTATCTTCTGAGTTGTTACAAAATCAGTGTATCTTATTCAGTAATCATAATTTAAATTTTTCCTATTTTTTAGTCTTATCCAGACTATTCATGTGGATGAGTCTTATGAAAGAGAGACCAAAGCATTTTAACAGGAAAACAATTTTACATGACTTAACAAGATCATGTTCTGACCAAACCCTCAATTTTCAAAAAATTTCAGAATGTGTTTATATAAACCTTGCTCCTTTTGTCCTGATCATTTATCCTGTGAGAAGCCACAAAAAGAACAATGCCATTCTGGAGACATCTGTATTGAATAAACAAAGTACCTTACTAAGGTGTGAGTACCAGGAGAAAGGTAAGGGAAGTATAGTCAGGCTATCAGTCTATTATTGCAAAGCACAACTAAGCCAGAGAGCCAAACACAGCAAGTCAACAGCATCCAGCCATCTCCAAAAAGGGGTCAAGTGTCCAATCTGCCATTGAGTAGGTAGAGGAATCACAGTCCTGTGATGTTCCCTCCTCCAATTTTCAGCTTTCAGCTGGAATCCCAAGTTAAGAATGCAATTATTTTTTGTGTATGTGACAAGAATATACCTCAATAAAGTGGTTTCTTTAAAAACATGCAATTAGTCTCTGTATTAGAAATAAAGAGCCATTCAAAAGCTCAATTTTAGAAGGTTCCATTGGAGAATAAGTTCTTTTCCATGGGCATCTGTATGTGAGCCAGATGGTCCAGCCAACATCCAGGATATTTTCACAGTTTATGGTCCCACAGAGGGTTATCCTAAATCTGCAACAGTCTCAGACTCTGTGTTCCGCTTATTGAGTGGAACAGTTTCATCCAGTTTTAGTTCAGCATAGTTAGTACTGAGGCTGAAACAGTTCACAGCAAACAGTATTAGGTTTCAGATTAGAGTCAGGTACAGGCAATTAGCATCTATGAATTCAGAATTCTAACCAAGCAAAAAAAGATAGAAGAGAAGATACGTTCCTTGCAAAGCCACACAGCTGTGTTCCAAGTTCAAGGGATAAGCAAGGTTTTCCTAAGCCCTTTAAAAAAATATTTTGTTGAGGTCACATTGCTTTATAACATTGTGTAAATTTCAGATGTGCATTATATTTCAGCTTCTCTATAGACTGCATCGTGCTCACCACCAATAGTCTAGTTTTTATCCGTCATCATACATATGTGCCCTTTTACCCCTTTCACACTCCCCCCACTCCCTTCCCCTCTGGTAATCACCAATCATTTCTCCTTATCTATGTGTTTATTTGTTTGTTTATCTTCCACATATGAGTGAAATCATACAATGTTTGTCTTTCTGCATCTGACTTATTTTGCTTAGCATAATACCCTCAAGGTCCATCCATGTTGTTGCAAAGCCCTCTTTTTATCTTGCCAGTGTTAGACTCCAAATCGACCTCCTCAAAAATACATACATCAGGGCAAAAATTCAACAGCCTGTAATGGTAAGACATTTGATTTCAACAAGGGCTCATTAACACACTAAAAATTCATTTTTAATACTCCAAAATGTATCTCCATCTGGAAATTCCCTATCTTTTCAAGTTGTCTCCCTTTTTCTAGATGCTCTAATAGGCATTAATCATACCAAAAATTATCAGTAACATAGACTTGTTCTCTTCCTAATACGCCGTGAGTTTAAATTCCAACCTGCCCACTAGCAGCTAAAAACAAGGGAGTTACGCTTAATAACATTTTTTTTCAACTATGATTATATTTATTAAGACTGGTTTAAGACTTCTTATTCATTAAAAAATTTTTAATTTAAATCATGAAACATTTTAAACATACAGACACTTGTAGAATGTGAGGTACCAGGAAGATACACAACAAGAAAGTTAAATAGATGTTAACTTTTTGACATATTTTCTTTAGATTTTTTTTCCAAAAAAGAAATGAAATACAAAGTTAGAGTTTCAGCTAATACCCATCCCTTCCAGCCCCTGTATCTCCAGAGGTAAACACTATCACAAAACTGGTGTGTATCATTCTCATGCTTAGCTATACAGTTGTATTGTATGTGTTTTATATTCCTAAAAAAATACATTTTGGGGGTTTCAAATTTTACATAAAAAATATCATGCAGTACATATAATTTTCTGCTTGCCTTTTTTCATTGTTTTGGTATTTACATATGTTTATTACTTGGATCCATTTCATTCATTTTAAGTGTTATAGAGTATTCTGCTAATTCATTTATATGCTTAAAGAACAGTTAGGTTGCTTTTATAATTTTGCTAAATGAACATCCTTTTGCACAGGTGTGAAATGTTTTCTAGAATAGATACCTAGTAGTGAACCTCCTATGTCTACATCCTCAACTTTACCAGCTACTGTCAAATTGCTCTCCAATCTGTTTGCACCAATATAGAAGACTTCCCATTTCTTCATGTCCTCATCTACTTTTGAAGTGATCAGTTTTGCCAGTGTTATACCATAAACTGGAATCTCACCGTTGTGTTAATTTGCTTAGTAAAGGTAAGCACCTTCTAGATGCTTGTTGAGATTTTTGGTTTCCTGTTGTATGAACTGTCCATTCCTTTCCTTTGTCCCTTTTTTATTAGATTGTTTTTTTCTCTCATGGATTTTTCCCAGTCTAAAGCATATCTTTTCACTTTGCTCTTAGTGTCTTTCATTCAACACAAGTTGTCGATTTATTATCATTCAGTCAACAGTCTTTTCCATTATGGTTTATATTTATTGTATCTTATTTAAGAAATACTCTGCAAGTAGTTTGGAAAGAGGAGGGTATTCCAGACATGGAAGCCACAGAACTAGAAATTAATTAGCATGGTGGAGGAAAGCAAGTAGACTGGCTTGACTTCAAGAAAAGAGACCTCAAGAAGTCATCATGCCCACCATTTTTTTTATACCAGACATAGAAAATGATAATAATGTAGGCAATTTGAGATAAATGGCCTAAGAATGAAAGAGATAGCTTTTGAGTTCAGCTGTTCCAGGCCTATGCAATCACTGCTAAGTCTGAAGGGATCATTATCTTAGCACATCTGTAACCATCTGAGACACTGCAGTGTACAAAGACATGCAAGTTGGGAAGCTCTGATATTTTGCCACCAGAGCGAAACTATCCTTGGCAGACTTTTGCTGAATTTAGATAGTATCAGATGTACATTTTTCACAGCCTCACCATTGTAAAGTCTGACAAACCTCTTTCCAAGAAATGTTTTCTCCTATCTATTCTTATTCTTTTTAGCTTATGCCCGTCATATTTCACAGGCCATTACTTTATGTAATGTAAGGTAAGGCAAGATTTTCCCCCTGGATCACTGCTCTCAGTTTAAAGATCCTGCTAATTTACAGGCCTTCTCAATGGCGTCTTCCAGAAATACATCATTTTTCATATATTTCATTTGTCTACCTGATTTTTTTTATTGAGGCAACCTTGGTTTACAATGTTATATAAATTTCAGGTGTATATCATTACATTTTGGTTTCTGTGAAGACTACATCGTGTTCAACACCCAAAGTCTAATTGTCATCCATCAACATACACATGTGCCTTTTTACCCCCTTTAACCCTCGCCCCTCCCCTCTTCTCCTCTGGAAACCACCAATCTATTCTCTGTGTCTATGTGTTTGTTGTTGCTCGTGTTTTTTATCTTTCACCTATGAGTGAGATCATATGGTATTTGGCTTTCTCCATCTGACTTATTTCTCTTAGCACAATATCCTCAAGGTCCATTCACGTTGTTACAAATGGCAAGATTGCACATTTGTTATGGCTGAATAGTATTCCATTATGTATATATATACACCACATTTTCTTTATCCATTCATCTGTTGATGGGCACTTATGTTGTTTCTAAATTTTGGCTATTGTGAATAATGCTGCAATGAACATAGGGGTGCATATATCTTTTCAAATTAGTTTTGTGTTCTTTGGATAAAAACCCAGAAGTGGTATAGCTTGATCATATGGTAGTTCTATTCTTAATTTTTTGAGGAATCTCCATACTATTTTCCACAGTGGATGCACCAGGTTACATTCCCACCGGCAGTGTATGAGGGTTCCCTTTTCTCCACATTCTCGCCAACACTTGTTATTTCTTGTCTTTTTAATAATTGCCATTCTGATGGGCATGGAATGATATCTCATTGTAGCTTTGATTTGCATTTTCCTAATAAGTACCGAAGTTGAACATCTTTTCATGTGAACATTGGCCATGTGTATATCTTCTTTGGAAAAATGCCTGTTCAGACCCTCTGTCCATTTTTTAATCAGGTTGTTTGCTTTTTTGTTGTTGAGTTGTATGGGTTCTTCATATATTTTAGATATTAACCCTCATCCGATATATGATTGAAAATATCTTCTCCCAATTGGTAGGTTGTCTTTTCATTTTGTTGATGGTTTCTTGTGCTGTGCAGAAGCTTTTTAGTTTGATGTAGTCCTATTTGTTTACTTTTCTTTTGTTTCCCTTGCATGAGGATACATGATATTCACAGAGATACTGTTGAGGCCGATGTCAAAGAGTGTACCACCTAAGTTTTCCTCTAGGAGCTTACATTCAAGTCTTTAATCCATTTGGAGTTAATTTTCATGTATGGTGCAAGATAATGGTCTACTTTCATTCTTTTGCATGTGGCTGTCCAGTTTTCCCAACACCATTTATTGAAGAGGCTTTTCTTGCTCCATTGTATGTTCTTGGTTCCTTTGTCAAAAATTAGCTGTCCATAGATATATGGGTTTATTTCTGGGCTCTCAGTTCTGTTCCATTGATCTGTGTGTCTGTTTTTATGCCAGTACCATGCTGTTTTGATGACTATATTTTTATAGTATACTTTGAAATCAGCAAGTGTGATACCTCCAACTTTGTTCATTTTCTCAAGATTGCTTTGGCTATTCAGGGATATTTGTTGTTCCATATAAATTTTAGAATTCTTTATTGTATTTCCAAGAAAAATGGCATTGGGACTTTCATAAGGATTGCATTGAATCTGTATATTTCTTTAAGTAATGTGGACATTTTGACTATGTTTATTCTTCCAATCCATGAGCATTGAATATCTTTCCATTCCTTGTGTCTTCTTCAATTTCTTTCAAGAATGTTTAAGTAGTTTTCAGTGTACAGGTCTTTCACCTCCTTGGCTAAGCTTATTCCTAGGTTTTTAAATTCTTTTTTTTCCTAATGTAAATGGGATTGTATTCTTGATTTCTCTTTCTGCTATTTTGTTGTTAGTGTATAGAGACACAACTGATTTTTGTATATTGATATTGTATCTTGCAATGTTACTGTGTTCATTTATTATTTCTAATAGTTTTTTATGGATTCTTTAGGGTTTTCTATATATAAGATCATGTCATCTGCAAATAGTGACAGTTTCACTTCTTCCCTTCCAATTTGGATCCATTTTGTTTCTTTTTCTTGCTTGATTGCTCTGGCTAGGACTTCCAATAATATGTTAAATAAGAGTGGCAAGAGTGGACATCCTTGTCTTGTTCCTGTTCTTAGAGGGAGACATTTCAGTTCTCACCATTGAGTATGATGTTAGTACTGGGTTTGTCATATATGGCCTTTATTATGTTAAGGTATTTTCCTTCTATACCCACTTTATTGAGAGTTTTTATGATAAATGGATTTTTGATCTTGTTGAATGCTTTCTCTGTATCTGTTGAGATGATCATGTGATTTATATTCATCATTTTGTTAATGTGGTGTATCACATTGGTTGATTTACAGATGTTGAACCATCCTTGCATCCCTGGAATAAATCTCAGTTGATCATTATGTGTGATCCTTTTAATGTATTGTTGTATTCAATTTCCTAATATTTTGTTGAGAATTTCTGCATCTATGTTCATCAGCAATATTGGCCTGCAATTTTCTTTCCTTGGTTGTCCTTGTCTGGTTTTAATACCAGGGTAGTGTTGGCCTCTTAGAATGTGTTAGGAGGCTTCCCCTCCTCTTCAATTTGTCAGAAGAGTTTGAGAAGAAGGATAGGTATTAACTCTTCTTTGAATGCTTGGTAAAATTCACTGGGGAAGCCATCTGGTCCTGGACTTTTGTTTTCTGGGAGGTTTTTGATTACTGTTTCAATCTCCTTACTAATTATCAGACTATTCAGAGTCTCTATTTCTTCTTGATTTTGTTTTGGGAGGCTGTATGATTCTAAGAATTTATCCATTTCTTCTAGATTATCCAATTTCTGGTGCATAGCTTTTCATAATATTCTCTTATAATCATTTGTATTTCTGTGGCTTCCATTGTAATTTCTCCTTTTTCATTTCTATTTTTTTTTTGTGTGTGAGGAAGATTTGCCCTGAGCTAACATCCATTGCCAATCCTCCTCTTCTCTTGCTTGAGGAAGATAAGCCCTGAGGTAACATCTGTGCCAATCTTCCTCTATTTTGTATGTAGGATGCCTCCAAAGCATGGCTGGTGAGTGGAGTAGGTCCGCGCCCAGGATCCAAACCTGAGAACCTGGGCCGCTGAAGCTGAGCTTACAAAACTTTAACCACTTGCCCACAGGGCTGGCCCCTCTTCTCTTTCATTTCTGACTTTATTTATTTGAGCCTTCTCTCTTTTTCCCTTGGTGAGTCTAGCCAAAGGTTTGTCAATTTTCTTTATCTTTTAAAAGAGCCAGCTCTTAGTTTTATTGATCTTTTCATTGTCTTTTTAGTCTCTATTCCATTTATTTACAGTCTGATTTTTATTATTTCCTTCCTTCTACCAATTTTGGGCTTTGCTTGTTCTCTTTTTCTAGTTCCTTTAGGTGTATTTTTAGATTGTTTGAGATTTTTCTTGTTTTATGAAGTGGGCCTGTATTGCTATAACCTTCCATCTTAGTACCACTTTTGCTGTATCCCATAAATTTTGGCAGGTTGTATTTTCATTTTTGTTTGTCTCTGGGTATTTTTTGATTTCTCCTTTGATTTCTTCATTGACCCAATAATTGTTCAGTAGCATTTTGATTAATCTCCAGGTATTTGTGACTTTTCCAGTAGTCTTCTTGTAGTTTATTTCTAGTTTCATCCCATTGTAGTCAGAAAAGATGCTTGGTATCATCTCAGTCTTCTTAAATTTATTGAGACTTGTTTTGTGGCCTAATTTGTGATCTATCTTGGAGAATATTCCATGTGCAATTGAAAAGAATATGTATTCTGCAGTTTTTGGATGGAATGTTCTTTATATATGTACTAAGTCCATCTGTTCTAATGTGTCATTTAAGGCCAATGTTTCCTTATTGATCTTCTGTTTGGATGATCTATCTATTGATGTAAGTGGAGTGTTAAAGTCCCCTATTATTGTTGTGCTACTGTTGATTTCTCCTTTTATGTCTGTTAATATTTGCTTTATGTATTTAGGTACTCCTATGTTGTGAGCATAGATAATTAGAAGTGTTATGTCATCTTGTTGGATGTTCCCTTTATCATTATGTAACACCCTTGTCTCTTGCTACAGTTTTTGTTTTAAAGTCTATTTTGTCTGATATGAGTGTTGCTATCCCAGCTTTCTTTTAGTTTCCATTTGCATGGAATATCTTTTTCCATCCCTTCACTTTAATTTTGTGAGTGTCTTTAGGTTTGAAATGTGTCTCTTGTATGATGAGTATGTACTCATTGCCATTTTGTTTCCCTTTTTTCTGGATGTTTTTGTAGTTCTTGTCTGTTTCTTCTTCTCTTGCTCTATTCCCTTGTGGTTTGTGGCCTATCTTTAGTGTTATGTTTGGTTACTTTCTCTTTTTCATGTGTGTATTTATTATAAATTTTTGGTTTGTGGTTACTATGACATTTGTATATAATAACCTATGTAAATAGCAATCTTTATTAAGTTTATATCTCTTAAGTTTGACCTGTTACTAAAAGTCTTACACTTTTAATCTCCCCTCCACCTCATTTTGTGTTTTTGATATGTTACCTGTTTTATTTTTGTGTATCCCTTAACCTCTTATCATAGAAATAGATGATTTTAGTACTTTTGTCTTTGACCTTCATATTAGCTTTATAGGTGGTTTATTCACTACCTTACCTGTATATTTGCCTTTACCAGTGATATTTTTTATTTGATAATTTTCTTATTCCTATTTGTGGTCTTTTCTTTTCCACTTAAATAAGTCCCTTTAGCATTTCTTGTAAGGCTGGTTTAGTGGTGATGAACTCCTTTAGTTTTTGTTTGTCTGGGAAACTCTATCTCTCTTTCCATTCTGAACAATAACTTTGCTGTGTAGAGTATTCTTGGCTGTAGGTTTTTTTCCTTTCAGCACTTTGAGTATATCATGCCACTCCCTTCTAGCCTGTAAGGTTTCTGCTGAGGAGTCAGCTGATAGCCTTATGGGGTTTCCTTTGTATGTAACTTCTTGCTTTTCTCATGAAGCTTTTAGGATTTTCTCTTTGTCTTTAATTCTTGACATTTTAATTATAATGTGTCTTAATGTAGGCCTCTTTGGGTTTATCTTGTTTGGTGCTCTCTTTGCTTCCTGTAGCTGTTTGTTTCCTTCCCCAGGTTAGTGAGGTTTTCAGCTATTATTTCTTCAAATAAGTTCTGTGTCCTTTTGTTTCCCTTCTCACCTTCTGTGACATCTATAATGTGGATGTTAGCATGCTTGATGTTGTCCCAGAAATCCTTTAAACTGTCCTTGTTCTTTTTAATTCTTTTTTCTGTTCAGCTTGCGTGATTTCCTCTATGCTTTCATCTAGATTGCTGATTCGTTCTTCTGTGTTATATTCTCTATTCTTGATTCCCTCTAGTGAATTTTTCATTTCCATTATTGTATTTTTCAGTTCTGATTTGTTCTTTTTTATATTTTCCAATTCTTTGTTGAAGTTCTCACTGACTTTTTCCATTCTTTTCCCAAGATCAGCGAACATCCTTATGAGTATTAGTTTGTATTCTTTATCAGGTAGATTGTTGCTCTCTGTTTTGTTTAGTTCTTTTTCTGAAGATTTGTCCTGTTTCTTGATTTTGAACATGTTCCTTTGTCTCCTCATTTTGCCTACTTCTGTATGCTTATTTCTATGTATTTGGTAGATCAAGTACATCTTCCAATCTTGGAAATGTGGCCTTATGTAAGAGATGCCTTATGGTGCCCAGTAGCTTGCTCCCCTATTTTCACCCATGCCAAATGCTCCAGGGGTCTCCCCTGTGTGGGCTACATGTGCCCTTCTGTTGTGGCAGGGTTGCTATTTCTGCAGGCATATGGGTAGTCTAGGCTGGCCCCTGGGCTGGTTAGTTGTGAGCCTTGGCCATGTGCGGCTGCTACAGGCAATTTATTGGGTAGGGAAAGCCCCTAGCATGGCTTGCTATGAGTTCAGTAGCACACAACTATGTAGTTTTACTGGTAAGTTAGTCAGGCTCCCAGTATGGCTGGTTGCTAAGGCCTGGGGCACACAAATGCTGCAGGTCCCTGGTGCAGCTCCCTGCAGTGCTGGGATGTCTCTATTTTGATGGGTGGAGGGTGAGGCAGGCTTCAAGTGAGGAGTGCATGGCTGCTGTCAGCTAGCTTTTGGGTGGGGCATGCCTCTGGCAATAACTGGCTGATGGGTGGGGCAGGTCCCAGGCATAGCAGCATTCAACCATTTCAGGCATTAGAAAGCAGGTGAGATCTCCTGTGTGGCTATTTGCAATGGTTGGCAGCACAAGCCTGCCATGGGCTCACAAGATCACCAAGGGCTTACTGGTGAGTGGTGCTGGTCTCTGGGGCAGGCTGCCTCCTGCCTGCCTTGGGTTCTCTAGTGGCCGGAGCAGACCCCTGTGCTATTAGCTTAGAGGGAGGGTTTCAATGGCCTGTCAGCCTCTGTGCCAGCATGACAGAACTAGGTCACAATAATGGCTGCCTCCAGTGTCTCAGTCCTTGGAGGGTTGGCCCAGCTGCCTCCTGCCTTTCTGAGATGTGTTCCAAGCTTAGTAAGTGAGTCTCTTTTACCAATGGACTACGTACTTTTCTATCTGTCTTTTTGTGTGTGTGTGCTGTTTTTTGGGTCGAGGGAGTCTATGCGTGGGCCCTTTAAGAGCAGGTTTTTCTATCCCTGAAGTTCTATAGTTTTCCTGGACATATTCCCCATTAGTTTTCAAAGCCAGCAGACACAGGTGTTATGGGATCTCATCTCTCTTATGTTGGATCTAAGGGCTAGGGTGCCTAATGTGGAACTCAGAACCCCTGCTCCTCTTGGAAAAGCTCCATACTTTTGAGATTGCTCCTGGCCATGAAGCACAACAGCTAGGGTGTGGTTTTTTCCCTCAGTGTGGCTGTTTCTCTGCCTCTTCCAGCCCTGTCCGTGTTGTCCCTTGTTGTGGGGGTTCTTTTTATCCAGTTTCCAGATCTCTCTCAGATGAAGTTTTTCTACAGGTAGTTATAGTTTTGTTGTGTCCATGGGAGGAGGAAAGTTCAAGATCCTCCTATACCACCATCTTGCAAACTCTCCCAGAATTGTTTCTAATCATCAGATTACTAGAGTAACCGTAAGAGTTTTGTATTCATCTCCAGTCCCTGAGGAAATGTCAACACTTCTCATTTTTTCCTTTCAGCTTATTGAGTGGAGCAATTTCATCTAGTTTCAGTTCAGCATAGTTAGTGCTGAGGCTAAAACAGTTCACAGCAAACAGCATTAGGTTTCAGATCAGAGTCAGGTACAGGCATTTAGCATCCTGATGGGGATTATCCCTCTAGCATTTATGAAATTACAAACATATGAATTTTTCATTAATTTTTATTACATATCCAGATACAATAGCCACAAAATAGAAAACTGTTATTTTTTAATCCCCTCCTCCTTTTTTACTCATTGCAAGTTTACTCAAGTCTTTATCAGTAAATTCAGCACTTACAGGGTAAATAACATGGTTTTTGAGAGATCCTGAGTGGAATGCCAGATGGAGTGTGGTGGGTGGTTTGAGGAGGTTGCATTGGTGGTTGGCTTTCTTTACTTTTTCTTTTTTAGCTAAAGCATTGCTCCAGTCCTGGAAACTGATTTAACCTTCTTCTCTCACACTTGAAGAAGAGAGCAACACACATACTTTAAACATTTTTGGCCCAACCAAAGCTCTCCTTTGAGAATATTTGGGTTCTTTCTCCTCCCTCTTGGAGGAGATAACAAAAATCAAATCTGTCACTCAAGTTGCACTTTTTATTTTCCCACTTTAACCTGCAAGGCCAAAGTAGCCAATAATACAGAGAACCAACTCTGCTGTGGTTGGATATGTCATTTTAGAATTCTATAGGTTAACTTTTAACTCTTACAATGGAGAGCAGCTAAGCTGGTATTTCACACCACAGATTACTCTGTGGCATCCAAGCATAAAATGTTCTCATCCCCTGTCCCTTCATCTTTCCTTTCCCAAACAATGCCTCTTCCATATTTCAATGAATCCTAGTCATTCTGTCGAATCCCACTTCTGAAGCCAATTGTGTTAAGTGTCCCCAAGATCACTGCCAGGATTAGTGATTCACTGGAATGACTCACAGGACTAAACATATAGTCATTTTCAGGGCTTAGATTCATTCATGTGAAAGGATACAACGCAAATCAGCAAAAGGAAAAGGCACAAGGAATGAGGTCTGAAAGAAACCAGGGATAAACTTCCAAGGGTACTCTCCTAGTGGAGTTGCATAAATGCATTTATTTCCTCCAGGAAAGAGTTGTGACAACATCTGCAAAGTGTTGTCTACCAGGTAAGCTCATTAGAGACTAATGCTCAAGGTGTTTTTTTTGGAGGAGGGGCAGGTCCCATAAGCACCATCTGCCTAGTACATACCAAATTCCACACAGCCAGAAGGAAAGCAGGTGTTCAGTATATGGCACACTCTTTCTACAAATAGCCTATGCACAGTGAGCCACACTTATAAGTTAGAGAAAGTTTTCTATCAGTGTAGGAAACTGTATATCAACCAAGTTCCCAAAAGCCAGCCAAGGTCCAACTTCGTAAGCCGGCCTTTCTAAGGATAGGCAGTCTCAGAGTTGTTATGTTAACCCTTTTCTACATACCCATTTACTAAGATGCCTCATGGTACTCCTTGGTTTGTGTTCTCCCTTGCTGCAACAAGTAATAAATGCAGTTTGTTCAATTGCAGGTGTATTCCTGGAGGCTTGGACTGGAGGACATTGACAATCTTTAAAGAACTATATTTTGCCTTCTCTAATGAAGGATGAAGTTCTCTGTAAATACCCTGGCCTAGAAGCAAATCCAGTTTATGGGCATATGGACAAGGAATTAGAATGAATGCTAATGACATTCTTTAATGCAATGGGAAAACTAAAACTTTTTCTTTACTTTCTAAGTTTTGTTAGATTTTACATTATGTTGTTATAATGTCAGAGCTTTAAAAAAAGATATCAAAGGTCATCTTTGTACCATAGATATCACTGATTTGAATACATATCAATGTGGAAAATCACTTTTCAGTCATTTAGAACATGTAGAGCAGTTCTTGAACATTACTTCTGTGTAGAGTCTGCATTCAGAGCATTTCTACCAAGGATGACATTATAACGTGTGGGTAAAGGAGTAGCTTGTTTTATATTCTGTATCATGATTAAGAACTCCTACTTGGAACTTTTAAAGACACAGATACCTTATTTATTTTACAGAAAACCAAAAATATGATCAACCGTCTTCTAAAGTGAAAACATTGAGTACCCTAGTCCAAAGGAATCCTCTTTTTCCTAGGAATGGGGCCATTTCTAAAATAAATTTCCATTTTGGGAAGCCAATATAATAAATGGAGATGATTTGATAAAATAAATACCAAAAAGACACTTTAGTCACCAACACAGGAAGAGCTCTTTTGGGCACTCACGTTAAATTTAATCCACTGCTGCCTTGGGCAGAAGTATAACATTTAAAACATCTGACATGTCCAGAAATGATTAGATCATAGACCAAGAGATCTGAAACTCTACTGTTAGGACACACCTGGGGGATACAACACTCTTATCAGTAACTAAGCCTCACTAAGTTACTGAATAACAGGGGTAGAGACAAGAAGACAACCATTCCTGTTATCTCCCTCAACCCACCCCTTTTGACAATGACACATACTTTGCCTACTAGATAAGACCAAGACCGCTTGTTCTTTTGAAGGTTGGAGAACTGAGGGAATTCTATGTTCCCAGTCAGATATTTCCAAAGCTATATTGTTACCAGTAAACTTAGTATCCTATCACCTATTTATATTTATTCAAAGAAGATACCAAAGGAAAAAAGGGCTTAAAACTCAAATATAACAACTGAAATACTTGTGTGTAAGGTTATCTATAAAACCAAGGTAAACTGAATCTACACAATTAGTTCTTAACCTTTTGTAGATCATGGACTCCAAGAAGATTCTATTTAAATCTTGGACCACCATCTGTCCATCACTAAAAAACCGCACACATACAGTTTTATGTATAATTTCAGGGAATTTGTATGTTCCCTTGAAAGTCCCTTGTGGATCCCAAATCAATGTTAAGAACAGCGCAGACAGAATAGCAGTTTTTAACCAGCTTAGGTAAAACTGTAGGGATTAAAAAATGAATTTATCAATCTGAAATGAGTTTAGTAAAATCATTGAGCCTTTTTAAAGAATAATTTGATTGTATACATTGTAGGTTTGCCCAATCTACCCTGTCACCCCCTAATGAAAACTTACCATTCCTTTCTGTAATGTCTGCTTCAATAACTGTTCCAGGAAATAGATTTTGAGGTCTTTCTCCAGTGAGAAACAAGTTCACTCATTTTTTCACCACAATTGTGGTTTGTGATAGACTTAAAGCTTATGTAGAATGTCACCATATGCTCTCAGTCATATCTCAAAATATCCAGGGTATTGAATCTGTCTAACACAGACTCTTAAACAAGTATCACGTACTTGTATGATAAGCACTGTCTTTACAAAGTTTTGGAGAAACAATATGAACACTTCCTGTCAGGAAAGTCAAACAAAAGAATCAGGAATTGATAGTGGGTAGAGGAGAGGATGGCAGGAACATCTATAAGCAAGCTGTAATGGGTTTTCACCATCAAGGCTTAAAGTCACATTGTTGTGCGTGCTTATGTGCTCTTTCTCTCCATCTTCCCCTCCATTCATCTATACCTTCATACTCATCATGAAAAAATAATATCTCCAGACTGAAATCTTTTGTAGATTGATTCATATTTGAGAAATAACCCTTCTTTGTCCATTTCCTGTCAGGTATTAGGTACTTTGACCCTAATGTCCTTGATAGGCAAGATGATCTGAGTAGATTCCAATTGCGACACACTCTTTTCCTAGATCTTTGGTTCAAAATGCATAGAGGGAGTCAGTAAGCTTCTATTGTAGCATTACATCTTATGATTGTAGAATCTTCAGCAGGAAACATTAACAGGCTTTCCTTACCACTTTTCTGAAGGCTTAGTTACTCTGGTGTTTTTTGCCTAGAATCCTGTGACAGCCTTCAAATGGGTTTTTCTGACTCCAGGCCCCTCTAATGCCTTATAACCACACACTGACACCAGCCAGATATTTTAACCATAAAGCATTTTGTTATATCATCCTCCATCTCAAAAAAACCTCTGGGGCTCCTTCTGCCCTTCAGGATGAATCATTGATTGCTTTACTTGATCCTTAAACTCCCTTATATGAACTTCTGCTCTAAACCCAATTAGTCCAACAACTGTGCCTAGAATATGCCCTCTTGTATTTTTAGGCAACTTCAAAAGAAATTAAAATTTAAAAGTCCATTGTTTTTTCTTTTTCTTCCTAAATTCCAAGGCCTCTTCAGTTATTCTTTCTCTCCTGTCTAGAAAACTTTCTGTAGCCATTATTTAATTATAGATATTCTGGTGACACATTACCTTAGTTTTTCGTCTTCTGACAATGTCTTTATCTACTTCATTCCTGAAAGACTTTTTTGATGGATATAGAATTCAAGATTGACAGTTCTTTTCTTTCAACCCTTAAAAAATGTGACACTTTCTTCTAGATTCTGGTTTTACATGAGGAATGCACTGTCAATTACACTGTTGTACCCTACAGGAAATGTGTAATTTTTCTCTAGCTTTTTTCCAGTTTTTTTCTTTGTCTTTTGTTTTCAAAAGTTTGTGAAATGTCTTCCTGTGGATTTTTTATGGGTTTATCCTGTTTGGAATTCACTAAGATTCTTGAATCACTAGGTTTGTGTTTTTCCAAATATGGTAAAATTTCAGTCATTATTTCTTGGAATTTTTTCAGTCTCACACTCTCCTCTCTTCTAGAATCTAATAATATGAACGTTAGTTCTTTCATAATTGTCTGACATGTCTCTGGGGCTCTGTTTAATTTTTTCAGTCTATTTTTTCTCTGTGGTTTAGATAAGGTAATTTCTATTGATTTTTCTTCTAGTTCACTGATTCTTTCCTCTGTAGTTTCCAAACTACTATTGAGCCAGTTCAGTGAATTGTTTTTCAGTTTTTTTTAAGTTTGGTTACTGTACTCATCAGGTCTATACTTTCCATTTGGTTCTTTTTCATATCTTGTATTGTTTTGGAGAGATTTTCTTTTTTTTCTTATTGAAGTAACATTGGTTTATAACATTACACAAATTTCAAGTGTACATCATTATAATTCAACTTCTGTTTAGATTACATCATGGTCACCAACCAAAGACTAATTACCATCCATCACCATACACATGTGCCTAATCACCCCTTTCACCCTCCTCCCTCTCACCATCCCCTCTGGTAATCACCAATCCAACCTTGTCTCTATGTGTTTCTTTGTTGTTGTTTTTATCTTCTATTTATGAGTGAGATCAAATGGTATTTAACTTTCTCCCTCTGACTTATTTCGCTCAGCATAATACTCTCAAGGTCCATCCATGTTGTCACACATGGCAAGATTTCATCATTTTTTAAGCTGAATAGTATTCCATTGTGTATATATACCACATCTTCTTTATCCATTCGTCCCTTGATGGGCACCAAGTTTGCTTCCAAGTCTTGGCTATTGTGAATAATGCTGCAATGAACATAGAGGTGCATATATCTTTAAGCATACATGTTTTCGTTTTCTTTGGATAGATATCAGGCAATGGAATAGCTGGATTGTATGGTAGTTCTGTTCTTAATTTTTTGTGGAATCTCCATACTGTTTTCCGTACTGCCTGCACCAGTTTGCACCTCTTCCCCCCAAGCAGTGCATGGGGGAGTTCCCTTTTCTCCACATCCTGTCCAACACTTGTTATTTCTTGTCTTGTTAATTATAGCCATGAGGTGATATCTCATGGTAGTTTTGATTTGCATTTCCCTAATAATTAGTGACGTCGAACATCTTTTCATGTGCTAGTTGAACATCTGTATATCTTCCTTGGAAAAATGTTTATTTAGATCTTTTGCCCATTTTTTAATTGGGTTGTTAGTTTTTTTGTTGTTGACATGTATGAGTTCTTTATATATTTTGGATATTAACCCCTTATCAGGTATATGGTTTCCAAATACCTTCTCCAAGTTGTTAGGTTGTCTTTTCATTTTGTTTATGGTTTCTTTTACTGTAAAGAAGCTTTTTAGTTTGATGCAGTCTCATTTCTTTATTTTTTCTATTGTTTCCCTTGCCTGGTCAGACACGGTACTTGAAAATATGCTTCTAAGACCGATATCGAAGAGTGTACTACCTATGTTTACTTCTGGAATTTTTATGGCTTTCTGGTCTTACATTCAAGTCTTTAATTTATTTTGAGTTAATTTTTGTGTATGGCGTAAGATAATGGTCTACTTTCATTCTTTGGCAGGTGGCTGTCCAGTTTTCCCAACACTATTTATTGAAGAGACTTTCCATTCTCCATTATATGGGCTCGGCTCTCTTGTCAAAAATTAGCAGTCAACAGATGTGTGGGCTAAGTTCTGGGTTCTCAATTCTGTTACATTGATCTGTGTGTCTGTTTTATGCCAGTACCATGGCGTTTTGACTACTATAGCTTTGTAGTATATTTTGAAGTCAGGGATTGTGATGCCTCCAGCTTTGTTCTTTTTTCTCAGGATTCCTTTGGCTGTTCGGGGTCTTTTGTTGTTCCATATAAATTTTAGGATTCTTTCTTCTATTTCGGTGAAAAATTTCATTCAACCTTTGATGGGGATTGTATTGAATCTGGAGATTGCTTTAGGAAAAATGGATGTTTTAACTATGTTAATTCTTCCAATCCAAGAGCATGGAATATTTTTCCATTTCTTTGTATCTTCTTCAATTTCTTTCAACAATGTTTTATAGTTTTCAGTGTACAGGTCTTTCACCTCTTTGGTTAAATTTATTCCTAGGTATTTTATTCTTTTTGTTGTGATTGTAAATAGGACTGTATTCTTAATTTGTCTTTCTGCCACTTCGTTGCTAGTGTTTACAAATACAACTGATTTTTGTATGTTGATTTTATATCCTGCAACTTTACTGTATTCATTTATTATTTCTAAAAGGTTTTTGTGGATTCTTTGGGATTTTCAATATACAAAATCATGTCATCCACAATTAGTGACAGTTTCATTTCTTCTTTTCCTATTTGGATCCCTCCCATTTCTTTTTCTTGCCTGATTGCTCCGGCTAGGACTTCCAGGACTATGTTAAATAGGAGTCGTGAAAGTAGGCATCTTTGTCTGGTTCCTGTTCTTAGAGGGATAACTTTTAGTTTTTGTCCATTGAGTATGACGATAGAGGTGGGTTTGTCAGATATGGCCTTTATTATGTTGAGGTACTGTCCTTCTATACTCATTTTATTCAGAGTTTCTATCATGAATGGATGCTGTATCTTGTCAAATGCTTTCTCTGCATCTATTGAGATAATCATGTGATTTTTATTCTCCATTTTGTTAATGTGGCATATCACATTGATTGATTTCTGGATGTTGAACTATCCCTGTATCCCTGCCCTAAATCCCACTTGATCACGGTGTATGATATTTTTAATGTATTGTTGTATTCAATTTGCTAGTATTTTGTTGAGGATATTTGCATGGAATTCATCATTATATTGGCCTATAATTTTCTTTTTTGTGTTGTCCTTGTCTGGTTTTGGCATCAGGGTAATGTTGGCTTTGTAGAATGAGTTAGGAAGTTTCCTCTCCTCTTCAATTTTTTGGAAGAGTTTGAGAAGAATAGGTATTAAATCTTCTTTAAATGTGTTGTAGAATCCACCAGGCAAGCCATCTGGTCCTGGAGTTTTTATTTTGGGGAGGTTTTTATTTACTGTTTCGCTCTCCTTACTGGTGATTTTTCTATTCAAATTCTCTATTTCTTTTTGATTAGTTTTGGAAAGTTGTATCGTTTCTAAGAATTTATCCATGTCTTCTAGATTATCCAATTTGTTGGTGTATAGCTTTTCACAGTATTCCCTTATAATCTTTTGTATATCTGAGGTGTCTGTTGTAATTTCTCCTCTTTCATTTATGATTTTATTTATTTGAGTCTTCTCTCTTTTTTTCTTGGTAAGTCTAGCTAAAGATTTGTCAATTTTGTTCATCTTTTCCAAGAACCAGCTCTTGGTTTCATTGATTTTTTTCTATTGTTTTTTTCATCTCTATTTCGTGTATTTCTGCTCTGATTTTTATTATTTTCTCCTCCTACTGATTTTGGGCTTTGTTCTTTTTCTAGTTCCTTTAGGTGCATTGTTAGATTGTTTATTTGAGATTTTTCTTGTTTGTTCAGGTAAGCCTGTATTGCAATAAACTTCCCTCTTAGAACTGCTTTTGCTGTACGCCATAAATTTTGGCATTCATATATCCATTTTCATTTGTCTCTGAGTATTTTTTGTTTTCTTCTTTGATTTCTTCATTGACCCAATCGTTGTTCAGTAGCATTTTGTTTAATATCCACATATTTGTGGCTTTTCCAATTTCTTCCTATAGTTGATTTCTAGTTTCATACTGTTGTGGTCAGAAAAGATGCTTGGTATAATTTCAGTCTTCTTAAAGTTATTGAGACTTGTTTTGTGGCCTAATATGTGATCTATCCCGGAAAATACTCCATGTGAATTTGAAAAGAATATGTATTCCGGGGTTTCTGGATGGAATGTTCTGTATATAGCTACTAAGTCCATCTGGTCTAATGCGTCATTTAAGGCCAATGTTTCCTTATTGATCTTTTGCTTGTATGATCTATCCATTGTTGTGTGTGGAGTGTTAAAGTCCCCTACTATTACTGTGCTGCTGTCTATTTCTCCTTTTATGTCTGTCAATAGTTGATTTATAAATTTAGGTCTTCATATATTGGATGCATGTATAAAATTTGAAAATATGAACTATTTTAAAAAATATATGCACCCCTATGTTCATTGCAGCATTACTGATAATAGTCAAGACTTGGAGACAATCTAAGTGCCCATCGACGGATGAATGGATAAAGAAGATATGATATATATATATACATATATACCCAATAGAATACTACTCTGCAATAAAATAGGTGAAATTCTGCAATTTGAAAAAACATGGATGGGCCTTGAGGGTATTACGCTAAGCGAAATAAGTCAGATGGAGAAAGATAAATATCATATGCTTTCACTCATATGTGGAAGATAAACAAATGGAAAAACACATAGACAAGGAGAACATATGGTGGTTACCTGGGGAGAAGGAGAGGTAGGGGAAGGGCAAAAGAAATAAAGGAGCATGTTTATACAGTGACAGATGGCAACTAGACTTTTGGTGGGGAACATGATGTAGTATATACAGAAGGCAAAATATAATGATGTACACCTGAAATTTATACAATATTATGAATCACTGTTACCTCAATAAAAATAAAGACAAGAAATAGAAAATAATAGTAAAATAAAATAAAATTTAAATATATAAATAAATAAGTTTAGTCCTTGGTTTTAGAAGGACTACATGAGGCAGTCACTTTCAAATAGTCCTGTGTTGTCCATGGCTTGAACTCATTTGTCCCATCAATCTGGACAACACCTACAGGTCGTCTGCTTGTAAAACGCAAGAGTTGTGGCCATTCTTGGCTGTTTTGTGACCAGAGCTATCAGGGGAGAGAAGCTCAGCTGTCCGTTCGAATTCAAAGTGCCCCCAGCAGGTTGGTAAAGCAATAAGGAACACTTTTATTTGAGAGAAGGGGAAGAAATCTAGTAGTAGTTTTGAAAAACAAAGATCATAAATGTCCCTTCCTCCTGGGATCTAAAGGGTTTATCATCTTGTTTGTTTTGTTTTGTGCTTGATGTATTAACCATGTTTCTAGCTTCTGTAAACTTGCTGCTTAAACATCTACTTTATGTGCATATGCCAAACACATCTTGTTCTGGACAACTTGATGATATTCCTGAGTCACTTTGCTTTGCCTCTTGCCTCCTTCATTGCTCTTTCTCGCCTCTCCTAGGGAGAAGACCTCCTTCCAGAGGTGTGCTTTTCAAATACAAACCAACCAATCCAGAGTCCACATCCTCCACCATCTCCTTTATCAGGATCTCATGTTCTAGGACACAATATACTTTCCCTAATCACTCCAAGGCCAGGTACCAGACAACTAAGGACAGCTTCTATACTCCAGAACCTGCTGAAATTATTCAAACTAGGCAATCTTAACCATGCTTACTTTGACTTGCCCCTTCCTTCGCACAGAAACCACAATAAAGGCTCTTGCCCACAGTTCCTCCCTCTCCCTGTGCCTTGTCACCTACCCCAGTGCTTCCCAGTGTGGCCCCCAATGGCATGGTTTCTCTTGCTTCTTGGAAACTGTAAGTAATAATCTTTTCAATGACAATCATCTTTTGGACCTTTGGCCTTACTATACCTCAAATTTTCTTTTAATATGCTATATTTTAGAACAATTGGTGCAGCAGGCAGGGTACTTTGGCTTCAGACTGGAATGACACACCTCTAGACTACTTTTGGCTTATTAATTGGTTTCATAAGATGGAAGCAACAGCCTGGGAGTGTACTGCTGCTTGCTAAAGAGCTTGTACTCTGACCACAATTACTGTTTGTTGCATTAGTCAAGTGTACTATAGATTATCACCCTGAATTTTGGAACTCAAGAGCCTAGTCCTCCACAAGTTCTGGTCTGAGTTAAATGCCCAGATTCTGGGACAAGACTCTTGGGTCACCCATTTATATTGACTAACTAAGTTTACAAAAAGATCTTCTGAAGGGAGCACAGTGTGACTTCTGTCTAAGTGCCATGGGATAGGCCTGATAGCCAACTGGGAAACACTGACAAGTGGTGGGGCAAATTGAGTTGCTGTTTTCTCCTACATTTTATCCTACCCTGTTGAGTAGAGGGAAAGTGCTCTTTGGAGGTGCTCATGTGTTGTGAGCCACTCATGGGGTCAGTGTGAGGGCATCTACTTACTTTCCCAGGCTGTGTCTACCATCGGGAAAAAAACAATTAATAAGCCAAGAGCAGTCTAGTGGCATGTCATTCCAGTCTGAGGCCAAACTACCCTGCCACGGTACCCCACAAAAGGTGTTGTTGTGGACATAAAGTATTGTGTTGTTGCTTGCTTTGCTGTTGTGGTTTGTCTCCTGACACAGTGGGATATAAGGGATCTCATCCTTGGAGACCTATGGCACAATGTCTAATGAAAAAGGAAGAAGGAAAAGAACATTTTATCTGGCTCCTCCTAGAACCCAGGATGGGGTCATACAATTAATTTAGGAGTGAAAAACACTTGGACAGTGTGCTTGGGCCCTATTGAGTACTCTTACCTATTTACATGTCAAGGGCCTTATGCTCAAGACCTGAAGCCTAAAACATTCTGACAAGGCCACAATAGCTCTCTTAGATGCCAACCCCAATCCCATTGATGTTGATTAGGACCCTTCTAGAGAGGGAGGCTGCTGCCTATGGATAGAGACACTTGGGGCCACTAGGAGTTTATTTTATAAACACCCAAATAGTAAAAATGGTTGGGGACAGACAGGAGACTAAAAAAAATTTACCAGCTTAGAAATAAAAGCCATTCTAAAGGATTTTGTTAATAAAACACAATAAAAAGGGACTGATACCTCAGAGAAGGGAGATAACTTCACTGTCACAAAGACAGGCTGCTATAGCTCTCTAAGTGCAAACCCCAATC
Source organism: Diceros bicornis minor (assembly GCF_020826845.1). Taxonomy (NCBI): domain Eukaryota; kingdom Metazoa; phylum Chordata; class Mammalia; order Perissodactyla; family Rhinocerotidae; genus Diceros; species Diceros bicornis. The sequence goes on from NC_080781.1 coordinate 66,345,910, forward strand.
TCTGGGAGGTGGATGGGAAGCCTTGGAACAAGAAACAGCTGCCTATGAGGCAGGCCAAGGAGCCCCTTCCTGTAACCACTTAGAAGGTCCACACTATTATTTACCAACCAGAAACAGGAACTAAAAAACAAAAAAAAATCTATGGGGCTAGAAGCCTAAGAAAAAAAATGGAGAAGGAAAAACTCCCTAGATACAGGAGAGAAAATAAAATGTAAATAAATAATATATATACACACTATTTTTATATATTTTAATATATAATTTATAATATAAATATAATACATAAATATATAATTTTAAATATAAGTATGTAAATATTTATATATATTTTTATATATAAACAAAGGTCCATAATTTGACCCAATTGGAAATCCACAATTTACTAAAAGCGTTTATATAACAAATCTATAAAAATGAAAATGATGCCGATTGGCTTTTGTGCCTCTATAACATAGTTTCTAAATTAACATCAGCATTTGCTAAAATCCAACAATTGACAAAACTTTATGAACTTAATCAGTATTAAGGTTCAAATTATAGTTATACCTAAGGATCCCACTAAATTTAAGCATTGTACTCCTTATGTTAGAAAAGTAACTGAATATAAAATAGGGGGAAAATAGGCATGCCTCACTTTAACTGGAGCCTTGCCAACATTTCCCATAGCCATAGTACCCATTGCCCTAAAATATCCCATAGTAGGCATAGAAGCTTTAATACAACGAGTAATACATTAAAATTAAATTAAGTCTTTGGCATTTACAAATTGGCTTGATAAAATGGGAACCCACAGATCCCATTAAAATAGTTAATATGGCCTATTGTAAGTTAAAACAGTCTTCAGGGGTTAAAACTTAGTATATAAAACCTAAAGGGATGATTATTCCCACTGCTTTTCCATTTAACAGCCCAATTTTGCCTGTTCTTAAACATGGAAAAAATAAATGGCTCATGGTAGATTACTACAATCAATGGTGGTTCCATCCATTAAGTCCACCACACCATTAATTTTAATATTATTAAAATTACTAACTCAACCAAAGCAACAATCAGTAAATATTTTGCTATTACAGATTTAGCTAATATTTTCTATTCGGTGCCTATTTTTAACAGCCTCTCAACTTCAGTTCGACTTCACCTTCAAAGGGACACAATATACCTTTTCCAGGCTACCCATGGGGTACCCCAACAGCTTTGCCATCACGCAAAATCTTTGCAGTCAAGATCTTAACTGCATCTACCTTTCTCCAGTAGTACAGGTACGACATTACACTGATGACATTCTCCTCCAAGGAGATTCATTTGGCACACTCATTAAGGACATACAAGTCCAACATCTTTTAGTCTTTTTTTTGGTTCTAGTGGCAACATATTCTTCATTTAAAGTTTTACTTAATCTCACTAATGCTGTTACTTTCAAATCAGCCCATCTTAAATGGGGCCCCCTCCAACAAAAGGCTCTAAAATCCTTCCAAACTAAAATCAACAGGCACTCACATTAGTGCCCTTGGAGTTTCCTTTGCTACAGAGGTTTTGGAAACCTCTTCTCATGCCTCCTAGAGTCTCTGGACCACCTATGATGGCTGTAAGTTGCCAAAGGGCTTCTTATGTAAAAACTGCCCCTCTATGCCCTGTGAAACACACTATTAAAACAAAAATTGTTAGCTACATACAGGGCTCTTCTGGAAATAGAAGATCTTACAGACCCTGAGCATGTGACTCTCCATACCCAGGTGCTCATTATGCTTTGGGCCTTGAAAACAACACCCCCCAAGCTCAGCACAGCTACTGAGGCCTCCATAATACAAGATGAAGCCAAACCTGGGCCCTCTGGAGTACTCCACCTTGCAAGAGAGGTGGCATCCCCTGTCCTCAGTCCCTTGCCAGATACCATGGTGCTGGTACCCCTCCCCCAGCACCTCAGCGACCTGGAGAGTCCCTTGGGATAAACTGAGTGAAAAGCAATGGGAGTTTGTATATTGTATGAATGGCACTGCCACCATTATAAATGATGGAGCTCAGTGGAATGTTTCTGCTTTCCTTCCCTTAGCCAGGATGTCTCTTATAAAAGACAGGACCCAAGGGTCAACACAATTGCCCATACTTCAGGCAGTATTCTTAGCACTGGATGCCCTGGTGGAAAAATGGCTCCACTTCACATTTATTACAAATAGTTGGGCCATTGCCTAAGAGTTACCCCCTTCAGGATAAAGAATCCTGGGAATCTCTTGCTTCACAGATACCCAAAATATGAATAACAATCACACAATATACTAAGGCGACAATACAAGGCCTTGCCAGGACACTCCTTATCACCTTTGTAGTCTCAGACAATACTGACAGTAACTGAGGCACACGTCTCAAAATACACACTGCTGGACTCTCAAAAAAGGCATTCAATAAAACTTTCATATCCCTGAGAGGTCCCAGATAGCAGTTCAATTGAGAGACATAATGGTCTCCTCAAACAACTCCTTTTCAAACTCCAGTCCAGTAAATGGACCCCTAAATTGGCTTCTATCTCACTCCAGGCCTTAATTTCTCTTAATTCAAGTCTCCTTGGCTGACTTACATGTCACATCAACTTTTAAAAACTTTCCATCACTCTTTCCTATATTTTTAAAGGGGTATATGTCTCACTTACATGTATATAAAGACTCACTATATATGAGGCCCTTTAAGAATGTCTCCTTCTATCTTTATAAATATTTGATTTTGCCTCCCTTATCCAGGGCACATCCTCTCCTGGGACCCATTAACCATAGACTGTCCATGGGCCAGGCAGCTGTCCATCTAATATGGGACCCATTTGAGCCTAAACTTCAACCACCTAAAATATCTTCCTGAATATTCTAGTTAGAAGGAATGAATAATTAATCTGGGCTCTCCCTCTGATCCTTTCCAGGAAATTAAAATTAGCACTCCAGAGCCATTCCCACAGACAGTGTGGACTACCAAAAAGAGAAATAGAAAACTTTGCTTAGTAATAAAAAACACATTCAGAAATAATAATAAAATCAACACCATATCTCATAATGATGAAACCAGATAACTCCTCCTTGGTAATAATACATGCTGGAGGAAAATCAATAGAAGACAACAAAAGCCTGTCAGGTGCAGCTGCACACAATTCTGTTCACTGTTGGTCTCATTACTATTGTTCTGGGTGCTGTCATTGGTCTGTTATCCAGAGGTCCAATCCTCTTTGTAAGCCATTATTTCAACCAAACATGGCAAATGCTGAGGCCCACATGCCGTTGAGTTTAGCTAATACAAACTCTACAACCCAAAGACCTCACTGACTTGCCTGTCATCAACCAAACCAAGAACTGAGGCAAAGGGCCCAAAGTAATTGGCCAAATTAGAGGGCCTGTCCTACAGGCTAATGATGGAGTTTCAACCACAGCCACAGATATTTTAACTGGCAAATAACCTGACACCCTATTAATCACAATCACCCAAATCAGGCCACATGATTTAAAATATATTTGCAAAAGAACCCCTGTTGTCACCCTTCTGGCCAAAGCCATGGACTGTTGAAAACTTTTAGATTCACCTACCGTAAATGGGAGCTTTAATTGTGCCAGTCAGGTCCTGGTGCTTTGGTCTGTTACAACAGCATCACGGATGCCAACATCACCTTTGCTAGCTGTGTACACACAAGCCCCTTGCTTTAAGAGATATTTGTAAGTCAAGCTCCAGACCCAACTTTGCTTTCAAGTTACACAAGTGGCTCAGCCTTTTTATAATACATAGAGCCACTAAAACTAGATTGACATTAACCTGAGTGTGTATCCACTTGGAAAGGATACCTCAGTCACACAATCTAGACAACATGTCCCAGGCCCTGGAGCTCACCACCAGAGACGACATCACCTCAGACAACATAGTCCAAGTTCACAATCTTGCTGTTGGAGATGACTTTACCTTCTGCAACGGAGACAACTGCACTCCGGACACCAAAACCTCGGCCCCAGTGGTGCCCATTCCTAATGCATTGACCAAATTGGATACAGGACATTTATTGCTTTTTTATCTTTGAAATTAGGGGATTTTATTATGTTTCCTGAGCTCACTATCTGCTTAGCCCATTTTCTGGCATATTTCTTGCTTTTTGCCAAAATGGACACCCCTACACTCCCATGCCAAAAGGAAAATTTGGTAGAGGTTACTCCAAAATTAATGGAGATTATTGCTTTCTCCAGAAGGCAACTATTTCATATCAGTTAACCTATTGACTCCCTGGGGAAAGGATCAACATTCCACAGTGCCTTCTCCTACTCTTCCCTTCCAACTTTCCGCCATGACCACTACAATAACTCTTTCCCCTTAATTACACACAAATATCATTAATCTTTACATAACTTTACTTAAACTATCAGTTCATATCTTCTAACAACACAACTGTCAGGCCTGCCACCTTGACCTGAGAAATACAGCAAAATATTATTGTCAAAATTGTATGGACATATATAGCTCATATTTTAACACACTTTACAACTCCACCAAGATATTGTCGGAGACTGCAGAAATTTCAGAATTATTTTCTTGGCTAATGCCATATAAATGGGAAACTTAGTTACGGGCCAGCCTAGAAGGACTCTTTATACTCTTATTTGTGTTCTTCCATTTTACTCTCATAACAATATGTTTTCTATGCTGTTTAGTATAACTTATGCTATATTCTCTAAAAGTCTGTTCTAACATCACCCCAAAGATTCCTTAATTTGATGTTAAGGAATAACTGGGCCCATATTAACCATATTTATAGCCTTTGTAAACTTGATGTTTTAATATCTGCCCTACATGAATATGCTGAACACATCTTGTTCTGGATAATCTGATAATACGCTTAAGTCATCTTGCCTTGGCCTCCTGCCTCTGTCATTGCGCCCTCTCCCTCACCCTCAGGAAGAGTCCTTCTCCTAGGGACACACTTTCAAATATAAAAGCAACCAATCCAAAGTCAATACCCCCACCCATCTCCTTTATCAGGCCTTCATACTCCTCTAGATCACTATAACCTGTTGAATCACTCCAAGGCCAGGTAACACACAATAAGGGACAACTCCTATGCCTCAAAGCCTGTTGAAAATTTTTAAACTAGCCAATCTTAACCATGTTTACCCTGCCTTGCCTGTTCCTTCCTGCAGAAACCACAATAAAGGCTCTTGCCCACAGTTCCTCCCTCTCCCTCTACCTTGTGACTGACTCCAGTGCTGCCTCGTATGGCCTCCCATGGCATGGCATGTCCTCTTCTCTTGGAATCTGTGAATAACAAATTATCTTTTCAATGGCACTTGTCTCCTGATTTGTTGGCCTTACTATACCTCAAATTTTCTATTAGGCACTGTATTTTAAAACACCTGGGTTTTGCTTTTATTCTCATTGTTACAAAATCAGTATTCCCCATTAAGTAAGCATAACTTTGCATTTTTTCCAATCATCACTTACTCTCATCCAGACCTTCCATCTGAGAGTGCTGTGTCTACAAGAGACAAAAACATTTTCACAGGAAAATATTTTTATAAAACTCAATCATAAATTAATGATCTCTTAGACACTCTTTTGGCTATGTATGTCAGCCTGGGGTTTCTGCTAGGAGAAACTAAAGGCACAATGTCCAGAGGAATGGTCAGGATGAAATAATGAACTTTCAAAATTTAAAAAATAGGCTTACATTACCACCCATCCCTTTTGTCCTGATCGTTTACCCAGTAAGCTGCCTTAAATTACATACTACCCCTTCTGGCAACAGCTGCATTTAACAATTAAACTACCTTATTAAAGTGTGTGTTCTCAGGAGAAAAGTGAGGGAAGTAGTCGAGCTATCAGTCCATTGTTGTAAACAGCAAACAATCCAGGAAGCCAACTACAACAAGTCCACTGTAGTGAGATATCCCCAAGAGGAAGTCTAGAGCCCAATCTGTCAGGAATGGGTAGAGGAGCCAGACTACACTTGATGTGCCCTTTTACACCTTGCATCAATTCATAGAAAGTCAGGAATTTTACCTTTGTATCAGAAATATAGAGCCAATTATCAGGTCAATTTCACATAGTTCCATCAGAGAGCAAGCCCTATCCCCGGGCATCTGCAAGTGAAACAGACAGTTCAGCCAGTATCCAGGAGATTTTCATAGTTTATGGTCCCACAGAGGGGTGTCCTAATCTCAGAGTCTGAGTTAGGTTCACTGAGCCTATGCCTGCTTTCAGTTTGGCACAGCTCATTGTTGAGGTTGAAACAGTCAATAACAGATAGTATCAGGTATAAACTTAGCATCAGACTCAGACAATTAGGATCTGTGAATTCAGCATTCCAAAAAAGCCAGTGGCTTGACAAACGCAATAGGAAAGACAAGATGTTGCAGGGCCAGACAGCTGTGTTCCCAGTTCAACTGACAAAGGCCTTCTTAAATCCTTTCCTCTACTTAGTCTTAAGAGTCCAAATTGAGCCAACCGAAAACTTTCCCATATTAGGATTAAGATTAACCTCTAAAGTTTATATATCTGATTTTTACAAGAGTTCACTAGGAAGCTAAAAATCGCTTTTAACAAAGTAGTATACCAGTAACTTGTCAAAACTCCCAAAGCGTGTCTTCCTCTGGAGATTGCTTCCTTTTTTGTCAGAGGCACCAATAGGCAAAAATCATTAGTCATGAAGACTTGTTTCGTTTCCAATACTTTGTGTTTAAATTTTAGCCCATGCACCAGCAGCAGAAAGGAAGGGAATCGTATCCAACTAACATTTTTCTTTTGTCAACTTTCCCTGATCTAGGTGATCCCTCTAGCTTTTATAACACTAAACACATATAGCATTTTAAATTAATTTTTTATACATCCAGATACACTGCCCACAAAACAATACAAAGCAGATTCTTGTCCCCTTTTCTGATTCCAAATTTACCTAAACCTCTAGCAGTTAAATTCAGCATTTATAGCATTAATAGCACAACTGCTGGGTTACCTGCTGGGGGCTGAGGGGACTGAAGATGGACTAGAGAAATGGCTACAGAGGACTTGTTCCAGCCCTGGAAAGAGATTTAACCCTTTTCCCTTCCACATGGAGGAGAGAACAATTAACAAAATAATTTTTACTGTCTTTGGCTCACCCAAAGACAAAATTCTTAGGCCCTATTTCCTCTAACCTGGAGGAGAGAGCCAAAACCAAAGGCATAACCAGGGCTGCATTTTCTTCCACTTAGCAAGCGCAGCCTATAGAGAATCCAGAGAATCCAATGTGCCAACTTTCCTGGGGTGGACTTACCATTTTAAAATCCCATTGGTACTTTCTACCTCTCATAAGACATTGTAGGTCAGCTACTGTTTCATAACATGGGTAGTAACTTCATAGGCACTCACGCATCAGATTTTGTCATCCTCGACCAGTTCCTCCTTCTTCTTCCCAGTTAACAACGTGGTCATATTTTAGTGAGTTTGAGTCATTACACTGCTTTGGGGGTCCCCAAGGCCACCCACACATTTGGTGATTAATTTAAAGGACTCACAGGGCTCACTATAAAGTTATACTCAGGGCTAAGATTTATCACAGTGACAGAGAAAATATACACAGCCAAATTTGTAATAGAAAAAGACAGGTGGAATCTAGAACAATCCATGTACAGGCTTCCTATGCTGTCCCACTCCCATGAGGGATCACAAAGAACACATTTTCCCACTATAAAAGGAAAAACAGCAAAACATGCATAATATTTCTGTCCAGGGAAGTCATCTTGAGACTTATAGCCTGGAGTTTTTATTGGAGGCTTGTCTCAGTCTATTTGGGCTGTTATAACAAAATATCAAAGACTTGGTGGCTTAGAAACAACAGAAATTTATTTCTCAGAGTTCTGGAAACTAGAAGTCTGAGATAAGGGTGCCAGCATGGTTGGGTGAAGGTCCTCCTCTAGTTCACAGAATTCTCATTGTATCCTCACATAGTGGAAGGGGCTAGGAAGCTCTGTGGGATCTCTTTCATAAGATCACTAATCCCATTCATGAAGTCTCCACCTTCCTGCCCTACTCACTTCCCAAATGCCCCACCTCCTAACACCATCACATTAGGTGTTAGGATTTCAACACGTAAATTTTGAGGGGAACACAAACATTTAGACCTTAACAAGGTTGGTCACATAGGCATTCTCTGCTAGTTACCAATAAAATTCTAAGCTTCTAGAAGGAAATCAGGTGCTCACCATAATCACATTATTTGTACAAACAGCCTAGGAACAATGAAACAACCTTTTCAGTTACAGAACATTTTCAAGGGCAAGTTCCCAGCCACTAAGCAAGGGTCAAATCTGCAAGGTTTGGGGCACTTTTTTACTTGCCTTTGCTCTACACCTTTCCCAGTGCAGTAGTAGTCTTAAAGGGGTGGAGGCCCAGATTTCCAGAGGGGAATCTCGGGCCTTGGCTCCAGAGAGAGTAGAGCCAACCCTATTTACAAATTATTGTGTATGTCTGTTCTAGCTTATTTTGGGGCTACCTGAATGACTGACATGAGGTGGTCATCTCTGTTTTGCATAGCTGAGAACTCAGGTCAGAAAAGCAGCAGACACTTCTCAAAAACACTGCAAGCTGAACTAACAACTTGCAGATGCCTGAGACAAAAGATTATAGTTGAAACACAATAGACCAGCTAAGGCCCAGGAACAAAAGCTGTGGAGAGTTCTTTAAGAAGAATATTGAAAAGAACCCATGTATATGGAGGAATTTAGAAGGCTACACAAATGCCCAAGAGAAGATGCATGGCCAGGGCAAGACACATGCTCAGAAAAGACCTGAGAGGACCCTAAGTTTTCACTGCAGGCTGATCCCTAGAGTCATTGTGAATCTGGCTAAGTGTTGAAGGAGTGCCTTATAAAGATCCAATCTGTGAAGACTTGGAGAGGTTTTATTTATTTATTTATTTATTATTTTTTCAGCTCCTGGCATTCAAGAAACTCTCCTTACCTGGACACAACTTAAGGACCAGAGAGTTCAGTGACTGCAAATGACAACAAATACAGTCTTTGAAAAAATAGGGAAAGTCACTAAATAAGTGGACAGCCTTCAAAAATCCAAAAACAAAAAAGAGAGCAAACCCTGGGGAAGGAGGAGAACTTGATTTCAGAGTTACTACTTTATACTATTCAAATATCTACTTTTATGAACAAAAGATCACAAGGCATACAAAGACACAGAAGAGTATGACCCATTCACAAAAAATAATGACAGACACTTTCCCTAAATAAATATAGACATTGGATTTTCTAGAGAAAGGCTTTAAAAGAAAACTTCCTTAAATATATTTTAAGGAGCAGAAAACATGGACCAAGAACTACAGAAAATCAGGGAAATGATGTATGAACAAAATGAGAATGTTTATAAGAGATACAAATTATAAAAAGGCAACAAAAACAAATTTTGGAGCTTAAAAGTAAAATAACTGAAATAAAGTTCACTAAAAGAGTTTAACAGCAGATCTGAGTGGGTAGAAGGAAGAATCAGTGAAATTGAAGGCAGAAATTATTGAGACAAAGGATCAGAAAGGAAAAAGAAAGAAGAAAAGTGATCACAGCCTAAGGGATTTGTGGGACAACATCAAGCAGACAAATGGTATGCATTATGAGAATTTCAGAAGGAGAAGAGAGAGAAAGGGGCAGAAAAAATATTTGAAGAAATAATGGCAGAAATGTCCCAAATTTGATGAGACATGTATCTACAAATCCAGGAAGTTCAATACACTCCAAATAGAATAAACTTAAAAAGACTCACAACAAAACATATTACAATCAAACTGAGGAAAGCCAGAGCCAAAGAGAGAAACTTGAAAGCAGCAATACAGAAACAACTTGTCATGCAAAAGAGATACTCAATATGATTAATGTCAATTTCTCATCAGGAACCATGGAGGCTAGAAGAGAGTGGAATGGCATATTTAAAGTGCAGAAAGAAAAAAAAATGTCAAACAAAAATTCTATGTCCACCAAAACTGTCCTTCAAAAATGAGGGAGATATGAAGACATTCCCAGATGAACAAAGGCTAAAGAAGATTGATACCACTAGACCTTCCCTATAAAAAGTGCTAAAAGGAGTCCTTTGGATAGAAATGAAAGGACACTAGATAGTAACTCAAAGCCATAGGAAGAAATAATGATCTCTGGTAAAGGTAAATATATTGGCATACATAAAAGCCCATATTATTGTATTTTGGGTTTAGAACTCCACCTTTTATTTCCTACAGGATTTAAAAAACAAATGCAGGAGGACAGAAGTCAAGATGGCGGCATAAGCAGACTCTGAACTCACCTCCTCCAGCGGACACAGATAATTTACAACTACTCGTGGAAAAATTACCCCTGAGACAGAACTGAAAACTGGATAAGAGGAACTCCTGCAACAAAGGACAATCCTAATTGAGGTGGAAGAGGCAGAAATTCCCTTCAGGAGAGAAAAAAATGACACCTTCACAAGCCACCATGCTTCACAGCTGCCCGGGAGCAGGCCAAAGGTACCCAGCCTTCCCTGGAGGAGTGGGGGACCTGAGCCGGGGAGCACTCCTGCTATAGGCATTTTTTGAACCCAGCACAATCGAGACAAGTGGCATAATATCTGACTTTGCCTGCCACCAAAACATTGTGGAGTACCCCCAGAAAAGCTGGTTCACAAAGAAATTAAAACTGGCTCTTAAAGGACCCACATGCACACTTACCCATTTCAGAAAGCAACCTAAAATCACCAGAAAGAAAGGTGCGTACTGCTTTGGTGAAAGGAGACTCACCTGATAGGCACTGAGTGCATCTTGGTGAGAGGTGAGACATCTCCAGGGACTGGGACATTGGCAGCAGCCATTGTTGTGGCCTGGTATGGGTGTGCTGACACAGACGGCATTGGAGTTCTCCCTGGGGCCTGCTAGCCCAGGTCTGCCCCACCCACTGGAGCACCAATTTAATCCAGCTCAGCCAGGGCAGGCAGCCCACCCTAGAGACTGGCCCCACCCAACAACAAGCCCTCAGGCAACTTGTGGGTCTGCATAGATTGGTGACTGGATTCTCTGCAGCCTGGCAACTGAGCCCACTTCAGTGCGGCAGGGCATGCACAAGGAGCGGGTGGAGAGTGTGGGGTGGTCGGAGAGCATGTGGGGCTCCTGCCGTGGAGCGACTGGGTCTACTTCAGGAGGTCGGGGCATGCATATAGGGCAGGACTCTGTTGACTGTGTGTGTGGACCTGTGGGTGGCAGGGCTTGTCAGCTGCAAAAGACTTGTGTTTCTCAAAGACCCACATAGGGGGTTTGCCCCAACTTCCAAAGCCTGAAACAATTGCATGCTCCCGTGCCTGAGGCCAGCCCCATCCAGCTGCAATCCTCAGAGAGCTGACAAGAAACCTAAAGGCTAGAGGCTTATAGCTATTGTAAGGCCCTGAGTCTAACAACCTGCCACGCTGGGGGCCTACTCACTTAAAAGAAATACTGCCACACAGATGTGGTATTAGAACTTGCAGCCAACTGTGCCAGGGCTCCCCAAACCTGATAAAGAGACTGAAGGGCCCACAACAACTACAAAGAGCTGAGCATTACAACAGCTGACTGGGAGCATAAATTGGCCTCCCTGGGTGCATACAGGGATAGCAAACAGGGCACAACAGAAGGACAAACGTAGCCCACATAGGGGTCACTCCTAGAACATTGAGAACTGAGGGAAGCACACTGAAGGCCTCCTAAGGCATCACTTATATAAGGTCACCTATCCAAGAGCAGGAGACGTAGCTGACCTACCTGATACATACACACAAGCACAGGGAAAGAGGCAAAATGAGGAGGCAAAGGAATACATTCCAAATAAGGGAACAGTACAAAACCCCAGAAAAGGAACTAAGTGAAACAAAAATGAGGAACCTGCCCGACAGAGAGTTCAAACAAAGAGTGTTAAGGATGCTCACTGATGTGGGGAGAAAAATAGATGAACTCAGTGAGAATGTCAACAAAGAAATGGAAGATATAAAAAAGAACCAATCACAAATGAAGAATACAATACTGGAAATGAAAAATTCACTAGAGGGACCCAAAAGCAGAGTAGAGGATACAGAAGAACGGATCTGTGAGTTGGACGAAAGAATAGAAGAAATTACCCAAGCAGAACAGGTAAAAGAGAAAAGAATTAAAAAGAGTGAGGACAGTATAAGGGACCTCTGGGACAACATCAAGCACACTAACATCTGTGTTATAGGTGTGCCGGAAGGAGAAGAGCGAGACAAAGGGGCAGAGAATCTATTTCAAGAAATAATAGATGAAAACTTCCCTAATCTAAGGAAGGAAACAGACATCCAGGTACAGGAAACACAGAGAGCCCCAAACAAGATAAACCCAAAGAAGCCCACATCAAGACACACAATAATCAAAATGTCCAGAATGAAAGATAAAGAGAGAATCCTAAAAGCTGCAAGAGAAAGACAAGTTACATACAAAGGAAACCCCATAAGGCTATCAGCTGACTTCTCAGCAGAAACCTTACAGGCTAGAAGAGAGTGGCACAATATATTTAAAGTGCTAAAAGGAAAAAAATTACAGCCAAGAATACTTTACCCAGCAGGGTTATAATTCAAAATGGAAAAAGAAATCAAAAATTTCCCAGACAAGCAAACATTAAAGGAGATTGTCACCAAGAAACCAGTGCTACAAGAAATGTTAAAGGGACTAATATAAGGGGAAAAGAGAAGACCACAAATAGGAAAAATTATCTAGTTCCATGATAAGAGGGTAATGGATACAAATGCACAAAAAGAGGTTAGATATGATATCAAAAACATAAAAGGAGGGAGGAGGGGAGTTAAAGAGTAGAGCTTTCAGACAGAGGTCAAACTAAAGAGACCATCAATTTTGTATAGAAGGAGAAAGGAATAGAGAAGGACTACTAAAACACTGAGAAAAAATTTAAAAATAGCATTAAGTACATACTTATCAATAGCTACTTTAAACATCAATGGACTAAATGCTCCAATTAAAAGTCATAGGGTGGCTGATTGGATAAAACAAAATAATCATATATATGCTGCATACAAGAGACACACTTCAGACCTAAAGACACTTACAAACTGAAAGTGAAGGGATGGAAAAAGATATTCCACACAAATGGCAATGAAAAGAAAGCTGGAGTAGCAGTACTCATATCAGACAAAATAAACCTTAAAACAAAAACTGTAAAAAGAGAGAAAGAAGGGCATTACATAATGATCAAGGGAACAATCCAACAAGAGGATATAATACTTGTAAATATCTACGCACCCAATGTAGGGGCACCTAAATATATAAAGCAATTATTAACAGCCATAAAAACAGAAATAGACAGTAACACAATAATACTAGGGTACTTTAATACTCCACTTACCAATGGATATATCATCCAAACAGAAAATCAATAGGGAAATATTGGCCTTAAATGGCACACTAGAACAGGAGGACCTAGTAGATATATACAGAGCATTCCATCCAAACACCGAAGAATACACGTTCTTTTCAAATGCACATGGAACATTCTCCAGGATTGATCACATATTAGGCCAGAAAAAAAGTCCCCATAAATTTTAGAAGATTGAAATAATACCAAGCATCTTTTCTGACCACAATGGTATGAAACTGGAAGTCAACTATAGGAAGAAAATCAGAAAAGCCACAAATACATGGAGATTAAACAAAATGCTACTGAACAATGACTGGGTCAACCAAGAAATCAAAGAAGAAATCAAAAAATACCTGGAGACAAATGAAAATGAAAATATGACATGCCAGAATTTATGAGATACAGCAAAAGCAGTTTTAAGAGGGAAGTTCATAACAATACAGGCATATCTCAACAAAGAAGAAAAATCTTAAATAAACAATCTAACAATGCACCTAAAGGAACTGGAAAAAGAAGAACAAACAAAGCCCAAAATCTGTAGAAGAAGGGAAAGAATAAAAATCAGAGCAGAAATAAATGAAATAGAGACCAAAAAAACAATGGAAAAAATTAATAAAACCAAGAGCTGGTTGTTTGAAAAGATAAACAAAATTGACAAAGCTTTAGCTAGACTCACCAAGAAAAAAAGAGAGAAGGCACAAATAAGTAAAATCAGAAATGAAAGGGGAGAAATTACAACAGACACCTCAGAAATACAAAATATTATAAGAGAATACTATGAAAAGCTATATGCCAACCAATTTGACAATCTGGAAGAAATGGATAAATTCTTAGAATGATACAATCTTCCAAAACTGGATCAAGAAGAAGTAGAGAATTTGAATAGACCAATCACCAGTAAGGAGATTGAAACAGTAATCAAAAACCTCCCCCAAAACAAAAGTCCAGGACCAGATGGCTTCCCTGGTGAATTCTACCAAACATTCAAAGTCTTAATACCTGTCCTTCTCAAACTCTTCCAAAAATTGAGGAGGGGTGGGGGCTCCATAACTCATTCTACGAAGCTGACATTACCCTGATACCAAAACCACACAAGGACAACACAAAAAAAAAGAAAATTACAGGACAACATCACTGATGAACATCAATGCAAAAATCCTCAACAAAATACTATCAAATCACATACAACAATACGTTAAAAAGATTGTACACCATGATCAAGTGGGATTTATTCCAGGGATGCAGGGATGGTTCAACATTCGCAAATAAGTCAACGTAATACCACATTAATAAAATGAAGACTAAAAATCACATGATCATCTCAATAGATGCAGAGAAGGCATTTGACAAGATACAGCATCCATTTACAATAAAAACTTTGAATAAAATTGGTATAGAAGGAAAGAACCTCAACATAATAAAGGCCATATATGACAAACCCACAGCTAATATCATCCTCAATGGTGAAAAACTGAAACCTAACTCTCTATGAACAGGAAGAAGACAAGGATGCCCACTGTCACCACTCCTATTTAACACAATACTGGAAGTCCTAGCCAGAGCAATCAGGCAAGAAAAAGAAATAAATGGGATCCAAATTGGAAAGAAAGGTGTGAAACTATCACAATTTGCAATGACATGATTTTATGTATAGAAAACCCTTAACAATCCACCAGAAAACTTTTAGAAGTAATAAACAAATATGGTAAAGTTGCAGGATACAAAATCAACATACAAAAATCAGTTGCAATTCTATATACTAACAACGAAGTAGCAGAAAGAGAAATTAAGAATACAATCCCATTTACAATTACAACAAGAAGAATACAATACCTAGGAATAAACTTAACCAAAGAGGTGAAAGATCTGTACACTGAAAACTATAAAACGTTGCTGAAAGAAATTGAAGAAGACACAAAGAAATGGAAAGATATTCCATGCTCTTGGATTGGAAGAATTAACATAGTTAAGATGTCCATAATTCTTAAGGTAATCTATAGATTCAATGCAATCCCTATCAAAGTTTGAACAACATTTTTCACAGAAATAGAACAAAGAATCCTAAAATTTATATGGAACAACAAAAGACCCCGAATAGCTAAAAGAATCCTGAGAAAAAAGAACAAAGCTGGAGGTATCACACTCCTTGATTTCAAAATATACTACAAAGCTATAGTAACCAAAACAGCATGGTACTGGCACAAAAACAGACACACAGATCAATGGAATAGAATCAAAATCCCAGAAATAAACCCACACATCTATGGACAGCTAATCTTTGACAAAGGAGCCAAGAACATACAATGGAGAAAAGAAAGTCTCTTCAACAAATGCTGTTGGGAAAACTGGATGGCCACATGCAAAAAAATGAAAGTCGACCCTTACCTTACACCATACACAAAAATTAACTCCAAGTGGATTAAAGACTTGAATGTAAGACCTGAAACTATGAAACTTCTAGAAGAAAACATAGGCACTACTCTCTTCGACATCGGTCTTAGCAACATATTTTCAAGCACCATGCCTGACAGGGCAAGAGAAACAATAAAAAAATTAAACAAAAAGGACTACATCAAACTAAAAAGCTTTGCACAGCAAAGGAAACCATCAACAAAACAAAAAACAACCTAACAATTGGGAGAAGATATTTGCAAACCATACATCTGATAAGGTTTTGATCTCCAAAATATATAAAGAACTCATGCATCTCAACAACAAAAAAACTAACAACCCAATTAAAAAATGGGCAAAAGACCTCAACAGACATTTCTCCAAAGAAGATATACAGATGGCCAACAGACACATGAAAAGATATTCAAAATCATTAACTATCAGGGAAATGCAAATCAAAGCTACAAAGAGATATCACCTCACACTCATCAGAATGGCTATAATTAACAAGACAGGAAACAACATGTGTTGGAGAGGATGTGGAGAGAAGAGAACTCTCATACACTGCTTGTGGGAGTGCAAACTGGTGCACCCACTATGGAAAACAGTATGGAGATTCCTCAAAAAATCAAGGATAGCACTACCATATGATCCAGCTATTCCACTGCTTGGTATTTATCCAAAGAACTTGAAAATGCCAATGAGTAAAGATACATGTACCCCTGTGTTCATTGCAGCGTTATTCACAATAGCCAAGACTTGGAAGCAACCTATGTGCCCATCAAGGGACGAATGGATAAAGAAGATGTGGTATATATACACAATGGAATACTACTCAGCCATAAGAAATGATGAAATCCAGCCATTTGTGGCAACATGGATGGACATTGAGGGTATTATGCAAAGTGAAATAAGTCAGAGGGAGAAGGTCAAATACCATATGATTTCCTTCATTAAGTAGTAGATAATAACAACAATAAACAAACACATAGAAACAGAGATTGCATTGGTGGTTACTAGAGGGGAAGGGGGAGGGATGAGGGCGAAAGGGATAATTCGGCACATGTGTGTGGTGATGGGTTGTAATTAGTATTTTGGTGGTGAACATGATGTAATTTATGCAGAAATAGAGGTATAATAATGTACACCTGAAATTTATACAATGTTATAAACCAATGTTACTGCAATAAACAAAAAATTAAAAAAAATGCATAAAAGGTCATAATTTTATTTTATTGGGCACAAAATGTTTAAGGATATAATTTTGACAACAACAAAATAAAGGGGATGAGGGACAGAGCTATATAGGAATAGAGTTTTTGTATGCAATTGAAGTTAAGAATGTATCAATTTGAACTAGATTATTACAAACTTAGTATATTAAATGTAATCACATGGCAACTACAGATTAAATATCTAAAATATATCACATAAATATAAATGAGGAGGTAATTAAAATGGTTCACTACAAAAAATTAACTAAATACAAGAAAAGGTAGAAATGAAGGAAATTAAGGGGGAAGCTATAAGGTATGATAGAAAATACATAGTAAAATGGCAGGAGTAAATCCATCTTTATCTATAATTTCTGGAAATTTAAATGAATTTTACTCTCCAATCAAAAGCAGGTAATTATCAAATAGATAAATAAACATAATCCAACTATATGCTGTTTACAAGAGATTCACTTTAGATCAAAAGATATAAATAGGTTGAAAGTGAATAGATGAAAAAGGATATTTCATTTAAATAGTAACCAAAAGAGAGCTGGGGTGGTTAAAGTAATTTCAGGCAAAATAGACTTTAAGCCAAAAATTGTTACAAGAGACATAGAAGGACATTATATATTGATAAAATATACATACCAAGAAGATATAAAAATTATAAACATATAAGCACCAAACATTAGTGTTCCAAAATATATGAAGCAGACATAGACAGAATTGAAGGAAGAAATAGACAGTTCCATAATAATAGTTGGAGAGTTCAATGCCCCACATTCAATTATGACTAGAGCAACCAAACAGAGAATCAAAAATCAAAATAGTGGACTTGAACAACACTATAAAACAACTAGTTCTAAAACACATATACAGAACATTCTACTCAACAACAACAGAAAACAGGTATTTCTTAAGTACAGATGGTACATTTTCCAGGGGAGACCATATGTTAAGCCATAAAACAAGTCTTAATAAATTTATAAAGACTGAAATCATAACAGAGTATCATTTCCAATCACAATGGAATGAAACTAGAAATCAATAACAGAAGAAACCCTGGAAAACTCACATAAACATGGAAATTAAACAAAACACTCTTAAATAACCAATGGATCCAAGAAGAAATCACAAGGGAAATTAGAAAATACTTACAGATGAAATAAAAATAAAACCCCAATATACAAAACCTATGGGATGCAGCAAAGGCAGTGCTCAGCAGAAAATTTAAAGTTGCAGATGTCTATATTAAAAAAGAAAAAAGATCTTGGGGCCGCCCCAGTGGCGCAAGCGGTTAAGTGCGCGCGCTCCGCTGCGGCGGCCCGGGGTTCGCTGGTTCGGATCCCGGGCGCGCACCGACGCACTGCTGGGCAGGCCATGCTGTGGCGGCGTCCCATATAAAGTGGAGGAAGATGGGCACAGATGTTAGCCCAGGGCCGTCTTCCTCAGCAAAAAAAAAAAAAGAGGAGGATTGGTGGATGTTAGCACAGGGCTAATCTCCTCACAAAAAAAAAAAAAAAAGAAAAAAGATCTCAAATCAGTAACCTAACTTTACAACTATCAAAAGAAGAGTCAAGTAAATCCAAAACTAGCAGAAGCAAGGAAATAGTAAAGATTAGAGTGGAGAAAAAACAGATAACAGAAAAACAATAGAATCAACAACACCAAAAGTTGGTTCTTGGAAAAGACTAACAAAATTGACAAACCTTAAGCTAGACTGACCAAGTACAAAAAAGAGAAATAATTAAATGAGAAGCAAAGTGAGGATTTACTACTGAACATACAGAAATATAAAGATTATAAGAAAGCACAATGAATAATTGTACACCATTAAATTAAAAAACTAGATGATATGGACAGATTCCTAGAAACAAATTACCTAACCTGACTCAAAAAGAAATACAAAACTCAACAGACGTCTATCAAAGGGATTGAGTGTGTAATTATACCTCTCTAAACAAAGAAAAGTCTATGACCAGATGGCTTTACTGGGGAATTCTACCAAATATTTTAAGAAAAACTAAAACCAATACTGCAAAAACTCTTAGGAGAAAAATAAAAGCAGAGAGACCACTTCCTAACTCATTCTAAGAGGCCAGCATTACTCCAATAACAAAGGCAAATAAAGAAATCAAAAGAAAAGATATTTGAGACAAATATCCTCCAACGAAATACTAACAAATCAATTGAACAGCATATAAAAAGTTAATACACGATGACCAAGTAGGATTTAACTCAGGAATGCCAAGGGGGTTCACCAAAAGAAAATCAATCAATATAATACAGTACTTTAATGGAAAGAAGGGAAAAAAACACATGACCATCTCAATTGATACAGAAAAGCATTTGACAAAATCCAACACAATTTCATGATAAAAACACTCAGAAAACTAGGGATACAAATATGATAATGGACATTTATGAAAAACTCACAGCTACCATCACACTCCATGGTAAAATACAGAAAGCTTTCCCACTAAGATTAGAAACAAGGCAAGGAAGTCCATTTTTTGACTCCTATTCAACATTGTACTAGAATATTTAGCCAGCGTAAATAGACACAAAATGAAATAAAAGACATCTAAATTGGAAAGGAAGAATAAAACTAGCTCTGTTCACAGAAGATATAATTCTATATATAGGAAATCGTAACGAATCCATAAGAAAGATACTAAAGCTAATAAATGAATTCATTCAAATTGCAGGATACAAGATCAACACACAACAATCGGCTGTATTTCTATACACCTGCAATGAATAATCCAAAAAGGAAATTAAGATAGCAATTCCATTTGCAAACGCTTTTAAACAAATAAACTCCTACGAATAAATTTAACCAAGTATTGAAAGACATTTACACTGAAATCTACAAAACATTGCTGAAAGAAGTTAAATGACATCATAATAAATGGAAAAAAATCCTGTGTTTGTGGGACTAAGATTTAATGTTAGGATGTCAACACTATCCAAAGCAATATAGAGATTAAACACAATACTCATCAAAATTCCAACTGCTTTATTTCCCCAAATAGAGCCAATGTTCAAATTTGTATGGAATTGCAAGGGACCCTGAATAGCAAAAACAATCTTGAAAAAGAATATCGAAGTTAGAGGTTTCATACTTCCTGATTTCAAAACTTAGTGCAAAGGTACAGTAATTAAAACAGTGTGGTACTGGCATAAGAATAGACACATAGACCAAAGGAATAACATTGAGAGTTCACAAATAAACCCATACGTCTATGACCAATTTATTTTTGACAATGGTACCAAGACAATTCAACTTGGAAAGAACAGTCTTTTCAATGAATGGTGCTGGAACAATTGGATTTCCACATGCAAAAGAATAAATCGGGACCCCTATTTTACATCATATGCAAAAAATAACTCAAAATGGATCAACAACTTAAATATAAGAGACAAAAGTCATAAAATCTTAGAATAAAACATGGGGTAAATCTTTATGAATTTGGATTTGGTGATGCGTCCTTAGATATTACATCAAGACCACAAATAATAAAAGAAAAATAGATAAATTGGACTTAATCAAAATAAAGCACTTTTATAAAACACTCTTTTTGCCTCAAAGGACATTATCAAGCAAGTGAAAAGACAACATATAGATTCAGAGAAAATATTTGTAAATCGTGTATCTGAGAAGGGTTTAATACCCAAAATATTTGAAGAACCCTACAATTCAACAACAAAAAGTCAAACAACGCAATTAAAAAATGAGCAAAGGACTTGAATAAACATTTCTCTAAGTAATATATACAAATGGTCAATAAACATATGAAAAGATGCTCAACATCATTAATCATTAGGGAAATGCAAATAAAAACCACAGTAGATGCCACTCATATCTACTGAGAAGGCTTATAAATTTTTTTGATGGAAAATAAGGGTTGGCAACAATGTAGAGAAACTAGAACCCTCTGCACTGCTGGTGCATATATAAAATGGTGCAGTCACTGTGCAAAATAAATTGGTGGTTCTTCAAAAAGCTAAAGTAGAAATACCATTTGACCCAATAATTCTACTTCCAGACATATATCCAAAATAACTCAAAATAGGGAGTCAATTACATAATTCAGCAATCCCGCTTCTGGGTATATAGCCAAAGGAAATGAAATCAGCATGTCAAAGAGATGTCTGCACTCCCATGTTCTTTGCAGCATTATTCACAATAGCCAAGACATGGAAACAGCCTAAGTGGTCGTCAATGAAAGAATGGATAAAGAAAATGTGAGATATATACATATATAACATTCGGTCATAACTAACAAGAAAATCCTGCCATTTAAGGCAACATGGATGAACCTGGAGAATATTATGCTAAGTGAAATAAACCAGACACACAAATATAAATACTGTATGATCTCACTTATATATGGAATCTAAAAGAGTTGGACTCATAGAAGCAGAGAGTAGAATGGTGGTTGCCAGGGACGGGGAGGTGGAAGAAATGGGGAGAAGTTGGTCAAAGGGCACAAACTTTCAGTTATAAGATGAATAAGTTCTAGGATCTAAGTTCTGGCATGGTGACTACGGTTACTAACATTGTATACTTGAAATTTGCGAAAAGAATAGATCTTAAGTGTTCTTACCACAAAAAATAACTATGTAACTATGTGTGAGTTGATGGATGTGTTAATCAACTTGATTATTGTAATCATTTCATAATGTATACATATATAAAATCATCACATTGTATACCTTAAATATATATAATTTTTATTTGTCAATTATACCTCAATAAAGTTAGGGAAAAAAGAAAATAGAGAGTCAAAAAAATACTTGTGGGGCTGGTCCTGTGGTGTAGTGGTTAAGTTTGGCGTGCTCTGCTTTGGTGACCCAGGTTTGTGGGTTCAGATCCCAGGTGTGGGCCTACACCACTCATCAGCCGTGCTGTGGCGGTGACCCACATACAAAATAGAGGAAAATTGGCACAGATGTTAGCTCAGGGCAAATCTTCCTCAGCAAAAAAAAAAAAAAGAAGAAGAAGAAAGAAAGAAAAAGAAAAAAATTACTTGTATGCCAACGTTCATTGCTGCATTATTCACAACAGGCAAAAAATGTAAACAACCCATATGCCCATAAACTGATAATGAGTCAAAAAATTGATATATCCATACAATGAAATATTATTTGGCCATAAAAGTGAATGTAAGGGCTGGGCCAGTAGCACGGAAGTTAAGTTTGCATGCTCTGCTTCAGTGTCCCGGGGTTCACTGGTTTGGATCCTGGGCTCAGACCTACACACTGCTCATCAAGGCATACTGTGGCGGCATCCCACATACAAAACAGAGCAAGATTGGCACAGATGTTAGCTCAGGGACAATCTTCCTCACCAAAAAAAAAAAAAAGTGGATGAAGATCTGATATATGCTACAACATGGATGAACATTGAAAATATTATGCTCAGTGAAATATGCCAGACACAGAAGGGCAAATATTCTGATTCTACTTATATGAAATATCTAGAATAGGCAAATTCATAGAGACAGAAAATAGATTAGAGGTTAACATGGGCTGGGGGGAGGAGTGGAATGGGGAGTTATTGTTTAATGGTCACAGAGTTTCTGTTTAGAGTGATGAAAAGTTTGGAAACATATAGTGGTGATGTTGCACAAATTGTGAAGTAATCAATGCCACCAAGTTATATACTTAGAAATGGCTAATATGACCAATTCTATTATATATATATATATATATAAAAAATATATATATGATAAAATATACGTAATAAATATTATATATAATATATATACAATTTTAAAATTCAAAACAATTTAGATGGCAGAGCAAAGAAAATTACCAGATAGAGTAAGAGAAGTTAGATAATATAAAAAGTGTCAATCTACCAAGAAGATACAGCAGTTCAAAATGTTTATGCACCAAATAACAAAGATTCAAATATATCAAGAAAAAAGTAATAGAAGTGAAAGAAGACACAGACAAATCCACAATTATAGTCAGGGACATCAATGTCCCTTTCTCACCTCATCAATTGATAGATCTACTATAGAGAAAATCAGTAAGGACACAAAAAAACTGAACAATAGCATCACCTAAAAGGTTGGCTTAAGAAATTCTCAACCCAAGGCTGTGGAATCTTCACCAAGACAGACTATGACCTGTGTCACCAAACAAACTTCATCAAATTAAAATAATTAAAGTCATAGGGATTATGTTATTCTGATCATAGTGGAATCAAACTAGAAATAAAAAATGGAAAGATAACAAGAAAACCTCACAAACAACACAATTATAAATAATCCATAGATCAAATAGGAAGTCTCAAAGAAAATAGAAAATATTAAGAAATGAATGAAAATGAAAATACATTATATAAAAAAATTGTGGGATTCAGATAAAGCATGGCTGAGAGGGAAGTTTATACATTAAATACTTATATTAAAAAAGAGCAAAAGAACAAAAATCATAATCTAGGATTCCATTTCAAGAAAGTATAAAAATAAGAACAAAATAAACCAGAAGTAAGAAGAAGACAAGAAATAGCAAACAGCAGAAATCAGTGAATACAATAGAAAAATCAATGAAACAAAAAGCTGGTTCTTTCAAAGATCAATAAAATTGATAAACCTCTATCAAAACTGACAAATTTAAAGAGAAGAAACAAATTACCAATATTGAGAATGAAATAGGGTGTATCACTCTAGATCTTAGAATCACTAACAGAATAATGAGGGAACACTATGACTGACAACTTAGATGAAATAGACTAATTCCTCAAAAACAATAAATTAACAAAATTCAACAGTAGGAATAGTCTTATAACTATTAAAATAAATGAACCCATATGTCAAACGCTTCCACTAAAGTAATCTCCAGGCCCACACGGTTTTATTGGGGAATTCTAACAAATGGTAAATTAAGAATTAATGCAAAATATGCACAATTTCTTTCAGAAAATAGGAGAGACTACTTCCCAACTCATTTATGAGGCCAATATTATGCTAATTCCTGAACCAGACAAAGACAGCACACACATACACACAAAACAAACAACTAAGGACCAATCTCTCTCATTAACTTATTATATGTGAAAATCTTAAATAAAATACTAGCAAATTGAATCTAGAAATTTATAAAAAGAATAATACACCTGAGCAAGTGGCATTTATTTCAGGAACGTAAGGCTAGTTTGAAATTAAAAATCAATCACTAGTTTCCAGACCAACATGTAAAGAGCTTGGAAGTCATCACTCCCATCCTCACAATAAAAAAAAGCTAAACAAAATTAAAATCAAAAACTCTTCTTAGATCCATGACACAATTGAAGTCACAGGGCAAACTACTCCTAAAAGCTAGAGAGACATGTGATTACAGAGAATCATAGCTTACAGGGAGCAGATGCTGCTGCTGGAGCCTGGTAGGAACATTAGAGAACAATTGACTAATTGCTAGACACTGGGAGTGGGCAAGTTTGAGAGATAGAAAATAATGGGAGCCCACCCTTAAATTTGGCTCCACAATTTTGTGAGTTTTACTTCCAGGAGCCCTATCAGGTTCTCAGGGCAAAGATCTGAGAAAAATACTCTCATGCTTCTGGCAGTGAAGGGGAAATAACAATTTTTTAAAAAAGCCCAGAGGGCTCTGTACTCCTTAACAAAGTCCTGCCCTCCAGGGAAACTATTTACCAGAGCCTAACCATTCTGGAGGAATGGAAATATCCATGCCAGGAGACTGTAGCCTTCCTTTCTCACCTAAACGGAGAAAACTGAGAAGCACTTTTAAATGTCACGGGACTGTGACACAGGCTTGCTCAAAAACGGAGACCTAATCATAGGATTATGGAACACATCCTCCCTCCCCACATCTTACCACTGCATCAACAGGGCTCCTGTATAATAACAGAGATTACAGTTAAAAGAATTACAAACCTCAGACCGTTTTTAAGGAGTTTCTAGGGCAATATAAAGATAACAAGAGAGAAAAAAACAAAGACACTAGACAAAATTTTAGTCTCTGAAATGCACACCTAGAGCAAACAGTAAACACAGCTTAATTCCTAGCCAGATAAACATAAAACCTCAATTGAAAGGCATATTTACCTTTGTTCCTTTTATCTGATACATCATGTCCAGCTTAAAAAAAATTACAAGTCATGTTAAAAGACAAAAAACGCGATCTGAAGTGACAAAGCAAGCATCAGAACCAGACTCAGATATTGCAGAGATTTTGTAATTATTGGATTTGAAATATTAAATAACTATGATTAAAATGCTAAGAGTTCCAATGGAAACAGTGGACAACATGCAAGAACAGATAAATAAAGTAAGCAGAGAGAGAAATTCTAAATAAGAATCACAAGGAAATTAAAAATTAAAAAACATGGTAACAGAAATGAAAAGTCTTTGGTGGGATCTTCAGTAGACTGTTCAAGGCCGAGGAAAGAATGAGTGAGCTTGAATATATGTTAATAGAAACTTCCTAAACAGAAAAGCAAAGAGAAAAACTAATGGAAAAAAAAGGAACAGAATATCCAAGAACTGTCAGACAATTACAAAAAATGTTATATCCACATTATGAGAACTCTAGAAGAAGAAGAAAGAGAAAAAGGAAGAGAAGAAATATTTGAATAATGTCAGAGAATTTTCCAGAATTAATGTCAAACACCAAAGCACAGATCTAGGAAGCCCAGAGGACCCCAAGTGGAATAAATTCCAAAAAAATCCACGCCAGGACATATTATATTCAAAATGCAGAAAATTAAAGACAATGAAAAAATCTTGAAAGAAGCCAGAGGAAACAATACCTTCCATATAAAGGAACAAGGATAACAATTACACTGGAACTTCTCTTCAAAAACCACTAAAACCAGAAGGGAGTGGAGTGAAATATTTAAACCATTGAAAGAAAAAAAAACACCAAAACTCCATAAACCTAGAACTTTGTGTATAGCAAAATTAGCATTCAAAAATGAAGGAGAAATAAAGACTTTCTCAGACAAACAAAAATTGAGGGAATTTGTCACCATTAAACCTGCCTTAAAACCTAGAAGATGTTCTCCAGAGAGAATGAAAATGATACAGGTCAGTAACTTATATAAAGAAAGAAAGCATGTTAGAGAAGGAATAAATGAAGGTGAAATAAAACCATTTGTTTTTCTTATTCTTAATTGATTTAACAAACAGTTTGTTTAAAATAATAATAGCAAAAATGGATTGGGTGATTATAGCTTATGGATAAGTGAAATAAACGACAGCAATGTAATAAAGGATGGGAGGGAGGAATTGGAACACTCTATTACACAGTACCTGAACTACCTATGAAACAGTAGTGTTATTTGAAAGTGGATTTAAATTAGTTGTAAATGTATATTGTAAACACTAGAGCAACCACTAACGTTTTCCAAAAAAAGAATTATAATAGTTATGCTGAAAGGAGAGAATATGGAATCACATAAAATGCTCAATTAAGACAAGAGAAGGTGAAAGATGAGTGGAAGACAAGAAAAAAAAAGAACAAGGAGAATGAATAGAAAGCAGTTACACATATAGTACATATTATTCCGACCATATCAATAATCACTTTATGAATTGTTTAAATACAGTGTCTTAGTCATTTGGGGATGCTATGACAAAAGTACCATAAACTGGGTGGCTGATAAACAACATACATTTATTTCTCACAGTTCTGGAGGCTGGAATTCCAAGATCATGGCACCAACAGCTTTGGAGTCTGGTGAGAACCTGCTTCCTGGTTCATAGTGGACATCTTTTCACTGTAAACTCACTTTCCAGAATGGGCAAGGGAGTTTTCTCAGGCCACTTTTATAAGGGCACTAGTTTCACTCATGAGGGCTCTGCAATCCCAATCAAAATCCCAGCAAGTTATCTTGTGGATATTGACAAACTTATTCTAATGTTGATATGGAATGACAAAATAGCCAACACAATGCTGAAAAAGAACAAAATTGGATAACTGATATTGCCCACCTTTAAAATTTAAAGTAAAGCTACAGGTAGCAATTTCTGTAAAAAGAAAATGCCATTAAAATATTAAGGGGGATTATAATGAATCTGTAGATTGCTTTGGGTAGTATGGACATTTTAACAATATTAAGTCTTCTATTCCATTAATGCAGGATGTCTTTCCATTTATTTGCATCTTCTCTCATTTCTTTCAGCAATGTTTTATACATTTCAGTGTACAAATCTTTCTCTTCCTTGGTTAAGTTTATTTCTAAGTATTTTATTTCTTTTTATGCTATTGTTGAAATTGTTTTCTTAATTTCCTTTTTGGAAAATTTATTGTTAGTGTATAGTAACACAACTGGTTTTTGTATGTTGATTTTTTATCTGGAAACTTTGCTGAATTTGTTTATTAGTTTTAACAGGTTTTTTTTGTGGAGTCTTTAGGGTTTTCTACATAAAACATCTGCAAACATATATCATTTTACTTCTTCTTTTCCAATTTGGATACCTTTCCTTTCTTCCTCTTGTCTAAGTGCTGTGGCTAGAATTTCTGGTACTATGTTGAATAGGAGTGGTGAGAAGGGGCAGTCTTTCCTTGTACACAGATCTCAGAAGAAAAACTTTCACTTTTTCCCTGTTGAGTATTATGTTAGCTGTGGGCTTTGTCATTTACGGCCTTCATTACTTTGAGTCACGTTCCCCCCATACTCACTTTGTTGAGAGTTTTTATCATGAATGGATGTTGAATTTTGCAAATGCATTTTCTGCATCTGTTGAGATAATCATGTGATTTTTATCCTTCATTCTGTTAATGTGGTGTATCATGTTAATTGATTTGTGTATGTTGAAAAATGCTGGCATCCCAGGGATAAATCCCACTTGACCATGGTGGGTGATCCTTTTAATGTGCCGTTGAATTTGGTTTGCTAGTATAATGTTGAGGATTTTTGCATCTATGTTCATCAGGGATATTGGTCTGTAGTTTTATTTTCTTGTAATGTCTTTGTCTGGCTTTGGTATCAGAATAGCGCTGGCCTTGTAAAATAAGTCTGTAAGTGTTTCTTCCTTTTCAATTTTTGAAAGTTTTAGAAAGATTGGCATTAATTATGTAAATGTTTATTAGAATTCACCAGTGAAGCCATCTGGTTCTGAGCTTCTCTTTATTGGGAGGTTTTTCATTTGTGATTCATATGGAACCAACAAAAGATCCCAAATAGCCAAGGCAATTTTGAGCAAGAAGAACAAAGCTGGAGGCATCAAACTTCTTGATTTCAAAACATATCACAAAGCTACAATAATCAAAACAGTATGTACTGGAATAAAAACAGACATATACACCAATGCAACAGAATAGAAAGCCCAGAAATAAGCCCACTCATATATAGTCAACTGATCTTTGACAAAGGAACCAAGAATACACAATGGGGAAAGGATAGTCTCTTCAACAAACAGTGCTGGGAAAACTGATATCCACATGGAGAAAAATGATATTGAACCCTTCCATATATGATACACAAAATACAACTCAAAAGGGATTAAAGACTTAAACATAAGACCTGAAACTGTAAAACTTCTAGAAGAAAACACAGGAGAGAGGCTTTTTGACATTGGTCTTGGCAGTGATTTCTTGGCCACAAGATATGACACCACAAGCACAGGCAAAAGCAAAAATCAACAAATGGGATTGCATCAAACTAAAAAACTTCTGCACAGCAAAGGAAACAATCAAGAGAGTGAAAATGCAACCTACTTAATGGAAGAAAATATTTGCAAACCATACATCTGATAAGGGGTTAATAACCAAAATACACAAGGACTTATACAACTAAAAACAAAGTAAAGCAATAAGGGAGAAAATGAGGAACAAAAAATGAGGGACAAGAAACAGCAAAATAGTGAAATCCAAGTTTTCTTATTGTTAATTACTTCATGTCAATGGATTAAACTCTCCAATAAAAGAAGGAAATTTTGGCAGAATGGATTAAAAAAAAACTTGATCCTACTATATGCTGACTGTAAAGACTCTCTTTACATCTAAAGACACACGTTGAGAGTAAAATAATGTAAAAAGATATTCCATGCAAATAGTAGCCAAAAGAGAGCAGACTACTTATAGTAATATCAGATAAAATGCACACTAATTCAAAAAATGTTTCAAGAGACAAAGAAGAATGTTATATATTGATAAAAGGATCAATTCACCAAGAAGATAAAACAATTATATATACATATATTTATATAATATATATATCAAATACCAGAACTCATATATATACAGGCATACCTTGTTTTCTTGCACTTTGCTTTATTGCATTTCACAAATATTGCATTTTTTACAAATTGAAGGTTTGTGGCAACCCTTCATCGAGCAAGTCTATTGGCACTGAAGTCTCAGATGATGGTTAGCATTTTTTAGCAATAAAATATTTTTAATTAAGGTATGTACATTGTTTTCTTAGACATAATGCACACTATTATACATGTAATAGACTACGGTATAGTGTAAACATAACTTTTATATGCACTGGGAAACCAAAAAACTCATGTGACTTGTTTTATTGAAGTATTTGCTATATTGTGGTGGTCTGGAAACAAATTTGCAGTTTCTCTAAGGTATGCCTGTATGTGACATTGACATAATTGAAGAGAGAAATAGACAGCTCTACAATAATAGTAGGAATCTTAATACTCTACTTTCAATAATGGATAGTAACACCAGGCAGAAGATTAATAAAGAAATAGAAGAATTGAACAACACTATAAACAAATTGGATGTAACAGGCATATATAGAATACTTCACCCAACAACAGCAAAACACACTTTTTCTCAAGTGCACATGAAACATTCTCTAGTGTAGACCATATGTAAGAACACAAAACAAGTCTTAGTAAATTTTAAAAGATAGAAATCACACAAACTATCTTTCCTCATCACAATGGGGTGAAACAAAAAATCAATAGTAGAAGGGAAAGGAAAATACACAAATACATGGGTATTAAACAATATACCCTTTAAAAAATGAGTCAAAGAAGAAATCACAAGGGAAATTAGAAAATACCTTGAGAGAAATAAAAATGAAAAGAGAACATTCCAAAAATTATGGGATGAATTAAAGTAGTGCTAAGAGGGAAATTTATTGCTTTAAATGCTTACTTAAAAAAAAAGAAGAAATATCTCAAATCAACAATTTAACATTACACTTAAAGAAACTAGAAAAGGAAGAACTAACTGAAACCAAAACTAGTAGAAGGAAATAATAAAATATTAGAGCAGAGATAAATAAAACACTGAAGATAAAAACAATAGAAAAAGTCATCAAAACCAAATGTTGGACTTCAAAAACATCAACAAAACTGACAAAACTTCAGGTGGACTGAATAAGAAAAAAAGAGACAACAGTCAAATTACCAAAATTAGAAAAAGTGAAGACTTTACTACTAATTTTACAGGAATAAACAAAAGTTCTATGAATAATGGTATGTCAACAAATTGGATAACATAGATGAAATGAACAAATTCCTAGAAGCACACAACCTACCAAAACTGAATCATGAAGTACTACAAAATCTGAATAGACCTATAACTAGAAAGGAGATTGAATCAGTAACCAAAATCTTCCCAATAAAGAAAAGCCCAGGACCAGATGTCTTCACTGGTGAATTCTACCAAACATTTAAAGAAATAATACCAATCCTTCTTAAACTCTTCTAAAAAACTGAAGAGGAGGGAACACTTCCTAACTCATTTTATGAGGACAGCTTTACTCTGATATCAAAGGAAGACAAAGACACTACAAGATAAGAAAACTACAGACCATTACCCCTTATGAATGTTGATGCAAAATTCCTCAGCAAAGTACTAGCAAAATGAATTCAGCAACGTGTTAAAAGGATTATATAGCATGACCCAGTGGTGGGATTTATTCCTCAAATGCAAGGATGGTTCAACATCATACAAAAATCAATCAATGTAATACACCACATTAACAGAATGAGGAAAAAAAAAAAAGACAGACGGTCATCTCAGTTTATGCAAAAATGGCATTTGACAAAATCCAACACACTTTCATGTTAAAAACACTCAACAAACTAGGAATAGAAGGAAATTACTGTAATATATATTAAAAATATAAAGAAAAACCCACAGCAAACATCATACTCAATGGTGGAAGACTGAAAGTTTTTCCTCTACCATCGGGAACAAGATAAGGATGCCCACTTTCACCACTTCAATTAAACATATTATTGGAAGTTTTATCCAGAGCAATTGGGCAAAAAATGAAATAAAAGGCATTCAAATTGGAAAGGAAGAAGTAAAATCATCTCTATTCAGATGGCACAATTTTATATGTGGAAACAAACCCCTAAAGATTGCACAATTTTGTTAGAACTGATAATCAACTTCAGCAAAGTTCCAGGATACAAAATCAAAAGTTACATTTTCATGCACTAGCAATTAATAATTCAAAGAAAATTAAGAAAACCATTCCATAATTCCATTTATAATAGCATCAAAAAGAATAAAATATTTAAGAATAAACTTAACCAAGAGGGTGAGAGATACGTACACTGTAAACTACAAAACATTGCTGAAAGAATTAAAGACAGATAAATAGAAGGGCATCCCATGTTCATGGATTGGAAAAATCAATATTGATAAGATGTCAATACTACCCAAAGCAATCTACAGATTTAATGTAATCGCTATCAAAATCCCAACTATGTTTTTGTAGAAATAGAAAAACCCATCCTAAAATTCATATGTAATCTCAAGAGGCCTTGAATAGCTCAAATAATCTTGAAAAGGAAGAACACTGTTGGAGGATTCATACTTCCTGAGATCAAATCTTACTACAAGGCTACAGCAATCAAAACAGTTTGAAAATGGCATAAAGATAGACATATAGACCAGTGGAATAGAATGGAAAGCTTAGAAATATACCCTCACAAATATGGTCTAATGATTTTTATAAGGTTGCTAAAAATCATTCAATGGGGAAAGGACAGTCTTCAACAAATGGTCCTGGAAAAATTGGATATCCATATGCAAAAGAATGAAGTTAGACTCTTACCTTACACCATATACAAAAATTAACACAAAATAGATCAAATACCTAAATGTAAGAGCTAAACCCATAAAACTCTTAGAAGAAAACAGGGGGAAAGCTCTATGACACTGGCTGTTGCAATGATTTCTTGGCTATGACACCAAAAGCACAGGCAACAAAAGAAAATATAAATAAATTGAATTTCATCAAAATTAAAAAATTTTGTGCATCAAGGATACTATGAACAGAGTTACAACGCAACCTATAGAATGGGAGAAAATATTTGCAAATCATACATCTGATAAGGGACTAATATATAGAATATACAAAGAACTTCTACAATTCAACAACAACAAAAAAAACAAGTCAATTCAAAAATGGGTGAAGGACTTCAATAGACATTTCTCCAAAGAAGATTACAAATGGCCATGAAGCACGTGAAAAGATGCTTAACATCACTAATCATTAGGGAAACTTATATCAAAACCACAATGAAATATCACTTCACATCCATTCTGATGGCTATTATTTAGGGGAAAAAACAAAGAAAATAAGTATTGGTGAGGATATGGAGAAATTGGAACCCTTGTAAAATGGTACAGCCACAGGGAAAACAGTCTAGCAGTTCCTCAAAAAATTAAACATTGAATTATCACATAATCCAGCAATTCCACTTCTGGGTATATACCCAAAGGAATTGAAAGAAGGATCTCAAACACATATTATACACCCATGTTCATAGCAGCATTATTCACAATAGCAAAATGGTGGGGGGAAAAACACAAGTCCACTGATGGTTGAGTGGATAACAAAACGTGGTTTATACATACAATCTAATATTATTCAGCCTTATAAAGGAAGGAAACTCTGACACATGCTACAACATGGATGAACCTTGAAGACATTATGCCAAGTGAAATAATCCAGACACAAAAGGACAAATACCATATGACGCACTTATATGAAGTGCCTAGAGTAGTCAAATTAATGGAGACAGATTGTAAAATGGTGGTTTCCAGAGGCTGGGGGCTGGAGGTATTAAGGAGTTATTATATAATGAATATAGAGTTTCAGTTTGGGAAGATAAAAAGTTCTGGAGATGAAAGGTGGTGATTGTCTCATGATAATCTGAATATACTTAATGCCATTGAAACTGTATGCTTAAAATGGTTAAAATTGTAGATTTTATATTATGTATATTTTACCACAATAAAAAAAACAATGGAGGCAACTGTGTGTGTATGTGGGAGGGGGCTAATATGGGAACTTGCTATACTGTCTGCTCAATTTTAATGTATATCTGAAACTTTTCTAAAAATGAAGTCTATTAATAAAAAAATACATTATAAATTCTGTAAAAATCTCTTTTATTTTTAGACGCCACAAGGACAGTCTTATTACTAAAAAACTATATTCAATGACAGTAGTACTCTCACTGATTCTATTTCCTGTACTGCTTTTTTCACATTTTGGATTTCTTAGTACCTATGAGACTCTTGGGGTATGCACAGTTCTTCATAGGCCAGTCCCTTTAATTCCTTTGTCTATGATTCCGTCATGACAAAAATCAAATCTCATTCCTCTTTATATGACCACACTAAGAACACAGTAGACACATGTTAAGTATGAATGAATGAATTAATAAACTATCTAATAGTAAAATATATAAATGGATTGTGATTTGGAAAAGACAGAAGTACCAGTTTTATAAATATACACTCAAGTTCTGGAAAACCCATGACATAACCCTGGATTGCCCATAGACTGCTCAAATTACACAAATGGATTTTACTGAAATATAATTTTTGAAACTGTACGTACATAAGCAATGTACTATAGTTGGCAAAGTTGTTTCTTTTGGGAGTATGAGTTAACAATTCTGAAACAACTGTGCATGTATAATGGGATTGAGCAAATAAGTAAACGGATAGTGGATGGTGGGAAGCAGAATTTTCACTGTTGGAGTGAGAGATTAGAGAAGCAAGGGGATGGGTCTAGAATGAACCATGCAATAATGGGTCTAGAATGAACCATGTGGCAACAGATTAGGGTCAGAGAAATCAATGTGAAACTATGTTTAATTTAATATAAATACTGATGGAAATACTGATGAAACGACTGGAATAGGAATATACAAAATGAGCCTGTAGCATCTTGTAGTACCAGGCACACATACAAAGATGGGTGTATGCCTAAGGGACATGGGAACCAAATGAAAGAGCTATCAATGGCCAAAGCTGGAACAATTTGTGTAACAAAAGAAATAACATACGATTAGATTATAACCCAAATCATAAAATCATATCCATGAGTACATACATACATGCATACATATATACATAAATGGAAGAAGAGATGAATCTCCTGTAAAGAAGAATTCCAAATAATTTATGTAGATACTCCTCTAGGAGGTGTAGCATAAATCCCCACCCCTTCAGAGTGGACTACATTTAGTTAACTTGCTTCCAAAGAGTAACATTATGGAAAGTAGAAGGGGAGGCAGAATGTAACTTTACAGTGGAGAAACCTGGCAAACACTATCTTAGTCAAGCGATCAAGGTTATCATCAGTTATGCCATGTTGACAGCATTTTCTCTCAATATGACATGATGAGAAAGGCACTTTGCATCTGTAGTCTTCATCCCAAAGCACATAAACCCAGTCTGAGCACGAGAAAAACACCAGACAAATCTGAATTGAGGGACATTCTACAAAGTAGCTGACTGATTCTCCTCAAAACTGTCAAGGTCATCAAAAACAAAAACATCTGCACATTAAACCTAACCAGGGTGACTGCCTGGTTATGCCTAAAACATAAGATTTAACATAAGATGCAGTGTCTCATAATACCAAAAATGTCCAAGATATAATCAAAGATCACTCATCATATCAAGAACCAGAAAATCACAACTTGAATGAGCAAAAACGATCAACAGATGCCAACACCAACATGACTGGAATTATCTGATAAGAAGTTTAAAGCAGCCATCATTAAATGCCTCAACAGGCAATTATGAACACTCTTGAAACAAATGAATAATAGAAATCTCAGCAAAGAAATAGAAGTTATAAAAATGAACCAAATAGAAATTAGAAAATTGAAAAAATAAAATAACCAAAATAAAAAACACACTAGATGGGTTCAATAGCAGAATGCAAATGGCAAGAAAGAATCAGTGAACTTGAACACAGATAAACAGAATTGGCTCAATCCGAACAACAAAGAGAAAATAGACTGAAAAAAAAATGAACAGAACCACGAAAGACAGGAGAGTGCGAAGCTGAAAAATATTCAAGAAAAATAAAAGCTGGACATTTCCAAAATCTGGCAAAAAGCATAAACCTACATAGCTCATATGATACTACGTACTATTTTTGCACCTGCCTGTGAGTCTATAATGATTTCAAATAAAAAGTTAAAAAAAGAGAAAATGACATTTAATCACCTCAAATCCTCTTCTGTTTGTGATCACCTCAGGGATATAAAGCTATAAAAGAGTAGCTGTAACGTCTTAAGTCCCTATTATGTACCGAGCCCATTATATTTTAATATTATCCCCATAGCAATCCTAAGTGAGGAT
The DNA here is from genome assembly GCF_020826845.1 of Diceros bicornis minor. Lineage (NCBI taxonomy): Eukaryota > Metazoa > Chordata > Mammalia > Perissodactyla > Rhinocerotidae > Diceros > Diceros bicornis. Next base: position 66,381,467 of record NC_080781.1, read on the forward strand.
GATGATAATAATAATAATCACCTGTTTTAAGGCTTACTATGTGCCAGGCAATGTGTTAAGTGCTTGGCAGTCATCACAAGAAATCATCTAAAAAGACTTATGACCTAGGTGCTGTATAGATACGGCACCCTACAGATCAGAAAATTGCTGACAAGTGGGATTTATTAGTTTGACCGAGGTCACATAATATACAAGTTTCACAATAGGGACAAGAACCCAGATAAAAAAATTAAGGTTTAAAAAAACAGTAAATTTAAAGTAAATCTATCATTATGTGAGAAAGAATAGGTCATATTAGCAAAGTCTAAATTATAGAATATTTAAGAGAAAATGAGATTTAATTCCTGTAATACTTTTATATTGTTAAGCTGCATTAGGAAGTTTTCTTTAAAAGCTTCAGTCTAGGGGCCAGCTCAGTGGCCTAGTGGTTGGGTTCGCATGCTCTGCTTCAGCGGCCTGGGGTTTGCAGGTTCATATCCTGGGCGTGGACCTACAAACTGCTCATCAAGTCATGCTGTGGTGGTGTCCCAAATACAAAGTAGAGGAAGACTGACACAGATGTCAGCTCAGGGCCAATCTTCCTCACCAAAAAAAAAAAAAAAAAAAGCTTCAGCCTAGCTGTTACCATACATTCTAAGTCAATGAGGCAACAAACCTGACAAAGGAATATAAGTTAATATCTATTCTTGTGCTAGTACGAAGCAGCTTTAATATAAGTAGGGGCATTTTAATATTAAGCAAACTAGCAACATCATTCAGTGTCACTGAAGGCAGCATAGTGTGATGAAAAGACTACAAGCAATGGGATCAGATCTGAATTCTCACTCCAGTAGTTGAATGATACTGGCAAATTATAATGTCTATATCTCAAATTTCTCATCTGAAAAATGGAGATAACCATCCTTATCCAAACTCTAGTGAGGATGTAATGCTGAAATGTTCTACAAATACTATTTAACTTACAGTAAGAGTATGCAGTACTTGACCATGAAATGTAAATGTCTTAAATTGGTTAATATGGGTCTTGGCAAGTAAAAGCACCTTTTCAATTCCTCTAAGCTATAAAATAAAAAGTACCTCAGCATAGTGAGGAAGGAAACTCATCAAAAACCACTCATTCTTCCCCTATCCATAGAATTCCTGGCAAACCCTAGGTAATATTCTGGACAACGAAGATTATTGTCTAATTGGCATATCCTGCATTACAATATGCTCACAACTGCACAGATGTGAGCATGCACATACACACACAATATCAATTTTTATCTCCTTTCACCTCGATAGCTGATGGAGAAATATCAAATTGATAAAGCACTCCATATTGATTCCACCTGTTGTAAATCTCACTTGATCATTAGCTTTCTCTCACTCTGGATCATCCAGTCTTGTGCGCGCACGTGTGTGTGTGTGTATGAGAGTGCCTGAGAACATGTTAAGTGTGAAATAGAAAATTTAATAAAATACAGTCACTTTTTATCATTTCCGTAAATTTGCCTTGTGAAATTTTTATTTCAGCACCAATCTTCTTGGAAAGCTTTTTTCTCATGGCCAGGTGATACATTCGAATGCAGAAACTTTTGTATGAGGTTTAAATTAATACATGGATCCTCTATTTTACAAAGGCAGTGAATTACAACTATATAAGTAACATATATGGAATGATTTCTTCTTCTAAATACATCTACGCGAGTATTGATATGGAAGTGCTCAGTAAGTGTCAGAACCAGTAACACGCCTTTTATATACACACCTTCTTTGTATAGACGTACATACATGAATTTATATATACTTGACTTCCAAATCTGACCTTGGCTCAAGGTGCCACTGTAATTCATCAACCAAGATGATAACTATTCTGCAGGTATTTGAAACTTGAGTCACTCCAAAGCTTAACTCATCCAAAACCTTCCACATTATTGCTTCTGGGACTCTCCTCTCGCCACCCACTTAAGTTTATCTTTCCCCCAGGTGTCTTGAGACCAAAAGCTAACTAGGCCAGGATCCTACCTCTACACTGCCACCTATCCTTATCTTCCCTCTGGGTACCTTCACTTTAGCAGGCAGACAAGCTGACCTTGACCTAAATGTGGGCAAATGCACCTACACTCCCCACCTCCTTCAAAGCTGCTTATGGCACCCGACCCCTGTAGGCATCGGCCAGAATTGCCTTCCTTCTTACGGGCCACACGTACCCTTACACATAGAATATGGTTTCATAAATCACCAGGGCCTGAAAGACGATTCACCCACTCCTTTTGACCAGCGCACACACACGACCCAGGCACGCCCGTGTGCACAATGGCCAAGGAGAAGATTTACACTAGGGTGCCTCCATGACGAATTAACCCTATCTTCCATCTCACTCCTGACACAACATAAGCTCACATACACCCTGGGAGAGAAGGTTTACAAGGGCTGGGGTCCTTTATGATGAGTGACACTCCCCACCCCCGCACACTCCCATTCCACGTGTGAGCTCACGCAAACACACACACACACACACTCAGAGTCACTAGGAGTGTGGAGGTGTGTACATGTGCGGAATAGGGGGTAGTGGTTACCCTCTGGCTGCACAACCTGGAAAGTTTTTATTGTCTTAAAACATTCTGAGAATAGATCAACAAATGGATCATTAGTGTGGTTAAAAAAAAAAAAAGACTGTTTAATTTTGGACATTCCTTTCTCTTTTATTTTGAAAAATTGTATTATTTGGCAAAGAATTCATAGAAAATACATTTCAAAAATGTGTTCCATGTAAAGTTATTCTTTATATTTCTTTTTAAAAGATTCTCTGCTTTAAAATAATCAGCTACATGCTGCACACATCTGTGTGGTAACTGAAAAATTAAATCTGCTATATACCTATGGATGATATATAATTTCATGTGATTTTTATTTTCTGAATTCTATTTTTCTCTGGTTTCCAAATATTTTAATTTAATGATGCATTTATTAGCCAGTTAACAAATGGCCTGTGATGAGTGTTGAGCTTGGTGTACACAGCTGCAAGGCTAATGAATGTACTCAGCAATGAAGAAGTAACACCATAGTCACTATACTTTCCTCTTCATTAACTAGGCTTGTCAGCAACTTAAGTACTGCTGCTAAACGTGCCACTTCGCCCTTCTTAATACTTGCAGAAATCTTGGATATTCTATTATTAAATGCAAAATATGTTTCTTTAACTTTTTGTAAATTAGAAACAAACTAGGGATACAATTATTAATAATTGAATAAGAATTTACTACACCCTTATTTTATACCAGTTTAGAGTATTTTACAGATATAAACTTAATAATAAAAATAATAAATATAGATATACCTTTATAGCACTTACTATGCGCCATGCGTATTTCTAAGCACTTTGTATAAACCAATTCAGTCTTCATAATAATCTATGAGGTAGATGCACAATTATTACCTTATTTTTAGAGATATGAAAACTGAGGCACATAAAGTAACTTTCACAAGGTCACCCAACTTATAAGTTACAGAATTGAGATTTGAATCCAAGCAGCCTGGCTTTTAAGATTTATGCTATAAGTTATTATATACTCAAAAATGAAATTTTACTGTATTTACATATTTCAGTATATGCCTTAGGAACACCAAAATTCTAACAAGGCCCAACAGCCACCTCAACAACCCCTCCAGGACCATATGAATGATATATTTTTTAAGAGCAATTATAAAAAAAATTAACGTAAAATTCTATTTTTAGTTACACTTGGGCCCTAAACCCTAGTACAGGCCTCTCTGGTATGTGGGCTGAAACTGATGGCCTACCCTCAAGACCGAAAAGGGCCTTTACACTATTCTAAATGCAAGTCAAATAAACCCCCACCCTACCACATGCTATGGGAGAGATGACAGCCTCAAACTGCATCTCTAAAAAGGAGTGAAAGAGAAGGAAATATCAAAAACAGACTCTAACATCAGGAAGCTAGCCCGGTACTCACAGCTAGGTCATGCTATTCTCCTATTGGACATAAATCATCTCATAGAATACCAACCTCTGACAAGGTTACTCTTGGACCACAATAAAATGAGACAGAGCAAGGTCACTTAATTTTGTCTAAGCACAGACAAAAATAAGGTCACTATGCCACTCACAAAATACCAAACATCCCTGCCATTCTAGCTAAAATAAATGGCTACAACCTCTTTACCAATTATAGCCTTATCCTTGTTCTAGTCTCTTATCTCTATAGATAAGATGCGAGCTACCAATCATAAAATTGTCCCTATGATATAGAGTAATCTCTCACCTCCTTAGACCCTCCACCAAATCATGCAACTAAAGCCCAAATTCTGCAATGTTTTCTAACATCCACTTACTGATAACATGCCACAGTTCCACATGATGTGTGTTCTCTCTCACTGCAATAATGAATAAACCCAACTTGTTCAAATATGGGTGGTCTTTGGCTGGAGGCCAATGACACGAGAGATACAGCAAAAAGGTCTGGCCTGCTCTTACCCAGAAGCAACTTTATTGCTCTATCTTATGGAAGCAAGAGAAAGGGGACAGAAGGAACTTCAAGATGCCTGATCCTCCTCCGTGAAATAGCAGGAAAGATACATCCATAATCCTAACTTTTTAACACACAGTAACAGTAACCACAATTAAAAGGGGCCCAATCTTTGTGTAGGGGGGAGGAGTTTAGGGGGAATCAGGAATTTAATAGAGGTCAAGATTAACAGTGGTGAAAAGTCTGCATTTACCAAATATACATTGGAAGTTACTTCCTGATTTAGGTTTCCCTATAACAGTAAGTTGTCTTTGTTTCCCTATACCTTGTCAACTATTGCAACCCCAGAGAAAAGCAAGTGAGCATCTACCATTGTCCCTGGAACAAAGATACGATATTAAAGGAAGGTCCTGTCCAGTCGGGAAGAGGAAAGAAAAAGCCCACACTTCCCTCCCCAGTTAATTGTAGAGAGACGAGACAAAGGTAAGTAAAGCAGTCAGTGTTACAAACTTACCTCATTCAGCCAAAATCTGAAGGAGGAGGCATGTTCAATAGTGGAAGAATAAGTCACGAGTAGAGGCGCTTTTGTTCCACTTTCATTTTATAATTCTGTGGGATCACATCACTACCACCTGGGATGGAAGAGTGGATAGGCAGCAATAACGAGACAGAGTTAGCACTTCCTAGCCACTCTCAGCTCTCTCACAGCATGGAAGGGATTAACAAGTTCCCCGTTGTCCCAGAGGGATAGATGTGACCTTCACAGAGTCTGCCACAGGGGGAAGCCAAACCTCCTGATTTCCACACATGAGCAAGACAAAGTCAGCTCTGGGATAAAGCCAGCTCTCTGACCAACCACATCCCATTGTCTCCAGTCAGTGCACTCCACCCCCACAATGTCGTAAAGCAATATAAGCCCCTATACATCCAGGTGACGTTGTGGAAAACCAAGTAAACCTGAAATATAGACTAACACACATAAGACTGTTATTTATACAGAGTGTTTAAATTATTAAATAGCAATGAGTTTACTGGATTGATTAAAATTGAGATTTTTGTTTCTCTGCAATTTTGGGGATGGAGGTGGACTCAGGATTAAAATTAGATAAATTACAAACAATAAAAAACGATACATTTTCTTTCCACATCTAAGTACAGTGTTAGTAAATTTGCATGCATATATAAACACATAGAAAAAGAATAGTAGAAAATAAATCATAACATTAACAGTGCTCATCCTTGGGGAATGGGTATATGGATTTTGGTTTTAATTAATCTATTTTTTTAGTATTTTCCAAATATCCTACAATGAACTTATTACTTTTATAATCAGAAAAAAAGATCAGTTGTAAAACATGAAACACTGAAATTTTTATTCATTTTATTTTTCAGTGAAAGAACATGAAAAATCTTTTCAAAATGGTAAAGTGATCACTTTGAATGATTAAATGTACTATAGGAAAAGAGAAATCATACACTGTAATTACAGTTTACACAATGACACAGAACAGCATGTGGCAATCTTATGAAAATACTGTGATTAACACTTCACTGATAAATGATAACCTCATATGACTAAGTTTCAGCATTTATCATGGTCACATAAAATACAAGAGCCTATGAACAAGCTTTTATTAACAATAAACGTGATTTTGCCTGCAATTCTTAACCATGTGCAGGATTCTTCTTAAGCATTCAAGTTTTAAATTCTACTGCATTTTTACTGCAAAATGAAGCAGGCATAACAAAATTAAACTCACTAGCTAAAGGACTAAGAAAACACAAATACAAGAAACAAACAACAGCAGCAAAAAACCTTGGGTTGGTTCATTAAGATTTTCTTTCCCAATAAACATTGATCTCATTTACCAGTTCTGATAATATTTATAGCCACAGATTAATAGCTACATGACAAAAGGACTTCAGAAGGATTAAACTACACAACACTACATTAATATGTCTTAAATCATTTACTACAGTCTATATTTCTTAAAAGCATTCTATTACTAAAATGCAAGGACAAATGAACTAGTATTGAGACACATGTTTGACGCTACAAGAAAAATTCACACAAGACTGTAATTAACTTCTTGTATCTTGAGTAACTAGATCTAGAGCAGTTAATTTCATGGCCATGTACACTCTGCTTTAGCGATCAATGTCTTCTACTATTGCCTCAAGGTTTTTGCAACAGGATTTAACCTCCTCAATTGCAGCCATCCAATTATCATAAATAATTTTGTCATAAATTGCATCATTAACTTCCCTAACTAGCCCCTCCTGCTGAGATTCTAGTGCATCACCTGAGAAAAACAATACTGATCTTGGGATTATGTAAGTACGTAAATTGTGACCAAGTAAAAAATCATCATTCGCATCCTCTCCATTTGAGCTGAACCCGTGAGGAGTAAAGAAATTGAAGAATGAATCCTTGGGAAAATCTTCAGTCACAGTTCGGATTGTTCCCCAGATCCGGTGTTTCTGCTTCTTCTTGATGGTCTTCAAAGTGACATTCTTTCCTTCATTCCAATCTATCTCACAGCCTGTGCAATACTCAATTGCGGTTCCTCTATAGGGATGGGGATCATAATATGCTAGCCTTGACTTCAGCACATAGGTCTTTGTCAAAAGCTCATTTTTGAAATATTCATTGGGTTTGAAGTGAAATTCTAGAGTGAAACTGAGAGGCTCACCAGGATCTGAAAGCTTTACTTTAATATCTGTCAGGAGCTTCAGAATAGGCTCATCATATTTCTTAATCAAAGGAGTGAGTGTGTCAACATTTTTTAAGACTGTCAGCCAAAAATCAGGAATTCCTTTAGGATCCTCTTCTTTATTCTCTTCTCCAGTAGCCTCGATGTCACCATCATCATCGTCGTCGTCATCCTCCTCCTCCTCAACAGCATAATCATAATAATCTTCCTCGTAACCATCATCCTCATCCATGTAGTCATCATGTACAAGACTTTCCTCATTACCATACATCTCTTCCTCATACATGTCTTCATCGTCATAATTCTCAGAGTCTGATTTATATCCACATTCCTCTTTTGTAGGTTCATAGATTGCATTGATAATCTGACGTCTTTTTTCCAATAAGGGTTGATACATTTCAGCAAACTTTCTTTCAATGCCATGAAATTCCCTTAGGAATTTGGATTCTAGATTGGCCACTCTAGTTTGAAGCTTTTTGAGGGCTAACACACGGTACTTAACTTTCACGGGTAGACTTTCCACAAAGTCTGTGTCTAAAAGATAACCGAAAAGTCCTTTTGGACGGTCTGGGTCTGAGTCTTCATCAGTATCTTCACCTTTTCCCCTGCCTTCCCCGGACCCAACAGCAGCATCTTCACCTTTTTCCCTTTCTTCCCCAGGCCCAGCTGCGGCTTCTTCACTGCACTCCCCATCCTCTCCAGGCCCAGCTGCGGCATCTTCACCGCGCTCTGGCTGTTTCCCGGGTCCCTCCATCATTACCTTATTACCAGCCTCTTCTTGACTGGATTCTAAAAGTTCCTTGTGGTCGGCTGACTCGGCCATTTTTCAAAGAACCGTACAAGCCTAAGGTGGCTACCGCCAAGATCAGGAGACCTGACCTCTGCAGGGAAAGACTCACCGGAAAATCAGAAGCGGCGGTGGCTGGGGCAGAGGTGGAAAGAGCTGTAGCGGCCGAACTGCGGGAGCGACGGTGAAGGCTGATGCCGGGATGAAGGCAGTGCTGAGGCTGTGAGAACCGGACTGCGGCAGCGGTGGCCTGGGCTGGGGTGCAGAGGGCAGTGATGGTCGCCGTGACCGGTCTTGCAGGAAAGGGCCAGAGACTGCAGAAAGCCACAGTGGGCAGACTTCCTCTGCAAGCAGCTGCTGCCAGAAAAAAACGGTGCCGCAGTATGATTACGAAGCTCTCTTGGCTAGATTTTCGTGGTGCAAATTGCTTGCTGCGTCACTCCCTCCCCCACCTACAACTCAGCTCTAATCTCATTTGTTGGGCTGTAGTGACTGACAAACCCTGAGCCAATAAATTATTACATCTATCAAGTTTCCAACTCTGCTCACCTTTCCAGGTTCTCGAATACGGCTGATTCATCCACCTTCCACTCATCCTCCACTCACCGGCACCTCCCACCCGAGTTTTCTTGAAATCCAGATTTTATTAGTTTATTTTTTCAATTTTAAACTGGTACTATACTTTATAATTCCGAAAGAGCTAAGAGAGAACAAGGCATCTACCCATCCTAAATCTGTCCCATTGATTTTAGCCCTGGGATCTGGGAAGGGGAGAGGTGGTTGGTGGAGGAACTTATAAAGATTGGCTAGAAGGGAAAACACTAAAAAATTAGCAATGCTGGTCTCAGGGTTTAACTGGATTTAACTGCCAGTGATTTCAATATTCTATACTCTGTTTTTCTGTATTTTCCACAAGCTATATGATAAGTGAGCAGTAATTTTAGATTGGAAAAGCCTCATAACATTTCTTGGGGGAGAGGGTGGTGGAGAAATGAGGAGGTTAGCTGGGGGTTAGAGTGAAAGAGGGGATGTGATAAAGAACCAAAGTGCTGTATCCAACTGTATGACAAGTGAACATACAAGACAATAAACCAGTTGCCTGGCTTATCAGTAACCCAGTCCTAATATTGATTTGACACCTCCTCTTTGTTGATGCTGGCTTTAAAGTCATTGGGAATTTTAAAAAGAAATGCTGAGGAGGCCGGCCTGGTGGGGCAAGCGGTTAAGTGCCAGCGTTCTCCTGCAGCAGCCCCAGAGTTTGCGGTTAGGATCCCCAGCGTGTGCCCACGCACTGCTTGTTGGGCCATGCTGTGGCGGTGGCCCATATAAGGTAGAGGAAGATGGGCACGGATGTTAGCTCAGGGCCAGTCTTCCTCAGCAAAAAGAGGAGGATTGGCATTGGATGTTAGCTCAGGGCCGATCTTCCTCACAAAAAAAAAAAAAAGAAATGCTCAAATGTAAAGAAATATTTCTTTAAAAAATCGTAACATTTGCTTGACACTTTTGAGTTACTGAAAATAATTTAAATCTCAGCATTAAAAGACATGGTTAAGGGGCCAGCCTGGTGGCTTAGTGGTTAAGTTCCTGCACTCCACTTTGGAGGCGCAGGGTTGGCAGGTTCAAATCCAGGCAAGGACTTACACACCAGTCCTCAAGCCATGCTGTGGTGGTGTCCCACAAATAAAATAGAGGAAGATTGGCACAGATGTTAGCTCAGGGCCAATCTTCCTCACCAAAACAAACAAACAAACAAACAAAAAACAAACAACAAAAAAAGACGTGGTTAAATGTATGATGAAGTATTCACAGGATGGAATACTATGCAGTGCAGTCATTAAAAAATTTCCTTTGGGCAGGAATCAGTGGTGATGTTATTTTTGTCTATATTTCCAATAGTGATCATTTATTAATTGAACAATTTTAAAAATTTTAACTATATATGATTTTCGAGATTTAAACAAGAATTTGTATTGTGTTACTATCGCAGAGATAAACACTGTTTAAATGTTGTATTTCTTTACCGATTCTTTCAGTATGTAGCTAAATTTTTCTTTTTACTTATTTTATTTCTGTGTACTGTATACTATATTACAGTATTTTGAAAATTCAATTTTCAAGCTCATGTATCAATCTGGTAGTTTCATAGTTATGAGTCCCCTACGTTACAAATTTTCTTTTTCTGGTTCTGTAGTTGCAACATTCCTCGTAGGTTTCTGATAATAAATACAATATATGCTCATTTAAAAAAATTTGGAAAATGAGAAAAATTTTTAGAGTTTAACAGAAATCACTAGTAATTTTTCAACCTTGAGAGAGCCAATGTGAACATTTTGGTCTTTTTCTTTCTAACTTGCTTATATGTGTGTTGTGTTTAAGCCGGAGGTTTTTAAAAATAAAAGTGGAAGAGACTCTTTTATAAACTTTTCCTCTCATTAACATATTCCAATGTCCTTAAATAGTTTCCAAAAATGTAATTTTAAAAGAAAATCCATCATTGTTTAAATATATTATGTAGTTAAACTAAACTATTAAAAGATAATGTTCATCTAATTGTAAGATTGAAGAGTCCTTCATAGTTATACATGGAGTCGCAGAAACCACAAAGAGAATGATGTGCTTCATTACATAAAATAAAATATGTGACACCAAAAGCATAGCCAAGAAAAGAAAAAAACAGATAAGTCAGACTTCTTCAAATTAGAAACATTTTTGTATCAAATGATACTATCAACAGAGTTAAAAGGCAACCCACAGAATGGGAGAAAATATTTGCAAATCATGTATCTGATAGAGGATTAATATCCGGAATATGTTAAGGACTCCTACAACTCAACAACAACAACAATAACAAAACCCAAACAAATCAATTTAAAAGTGGGCAAAGGACTTGAATAGACATTTCTACAAGGAAGAGATACAAATAGCGTATGAAAAGATAGTCAACATCACTAATTAGAGAAATGCAAGTCAAAACCACAATGAAATACCACTTCACACCCATTAGGATAGCTATTATTAAAAGAATAAAAATAGAAAATAACAAGTGTTGGTGAGGATGTAGAGAAATTGGAAACTTTGTGCATTGCTGAAGAATGTAAAATGGTGCAGCTGCTGTGGAAAGCAGTATGGTGGAGCATCAAAAAAATAAACATAGAATTACCATATGATCCAGTGATTCTACTTCTGGGTATATAGCTAAATGAATTGAAAGCAGCATCCCAGACATTTTTCCACCCATGTTCATAGAAGCATTTTTCCCAATGGCCAAAAGGTGGAAACAATCCAAATGTCCATTGACAGACAAATGGATATACAAAATGTAGTATATATATACAATGGAATATTAATCAGCTTTAGAAAGGAATGAAATTCTGACGCATACTACAACATGGGTGAACCTTGAAGACATTATGCACATTAAGATATGAGTGAAATAATCCAAACACCAAAAGACAAATATTGTATCATTCCACTTATATGAGGTACCTAGAGTAGTCAAATTCACAGAGACAGAAGGTAGAGTGGTGGTTACCAAGGGTCTGGGGGCAGGTGGGAAAGGAATTTTTTGTTTAAGGGGTAGAGAGTTTCAGTTTGGAAAAATGAAAACATTCTGGATGTTGATGATGGTTGCACAATAATGTGAATGTACTTAATGCCACTGAACTGCACACCTAAAAATGGTTAAATTGGTAAATTTTATGTTACGTATATTTTACCAAAATAAAAAATGTTGGGGAAAAAAACCAACAAACAAAAACATAAACAATATTGTAAGTAAAATGAGTACAAAGGAAAAATAGTTGAAATGTGTATAATACACATGTATATATGCAAAAAAATAAATGATTATTATATAAAGAGAATTGACAATGACTAAAATTAAAAAACTAAGAATTCCAAACTTTGTCAAGGGAGTAGAGAAATTGGAACTCTCAGATATTGCTACCAGGAGTGTAAATTGGTATAAAAACTTCGGAAAACTATTTGGCACTATCTACTAAATCTAAACACATGCCTCTCCTAGGACCCAACAATTCCACATTTAGGAATATTCACAAAAAGGCATGTACAATAGTGTTCATGTCAACATTATTTATTTTTAAAATAACTCTATTGGGTCATATTTTGTGTATCATGTAATGCACGCTTTTCAAATGATTCAATGATTTCTTAAATTAAATTTACCAAGTTGTGCAACCACCGCCATGGATCAGTTTTAGAATATGTTCATCATCCCAATACATTTCCTGAACATTTACTGTTAAGTCCCATTGTACTTCCTACTCCCATCACAGGCAACTGTTAATCTACTTTCTGTCTTTATAGCTTTACCTTTTCTGGATACTTCATATAAATGGAATCATACAGTATGTAATCTTGGCTTCTTTCACTGAGAAGAAAGATTTTGAGATTCATCTATGCTATAGCATGTATCCATTGAGGATTCCTTTTTATTGCTGAATAGCGTTTGTGATATATAAGAAATATATATTTGGTCATTCAGATGGCCAAAATATATTTCTCATATGTATGTGGTCTTCGTCCACAGTTCCCAGCTCACAGCTCCCCAAACCCTTGAAATTTCTTGTTTATGTTATTGAAGGTGAGTTTTGGATCCCACCCAATGGTAGGGGCTGGTTGCCAGGAGAGTAAGCCATTTTGTTAGAGGACTGGAATTTTTAGTTCTACCCCCTATTTCTGAGGAGGGGAGGGGGGCTTAAGGTTGAATCTGTTGCCAATGGTCAATGACTCCGTCAATCATGACTACATAGTGAAGCCTCCGTAAACCCCCCACAGGACAGCTCGTCAGCCCTTTTACAGAGAGCTTCCACGTTGGGGAACCAGAACGATTGCACCTGCCACTGTGCTCTCCTCCAAGCTCCATGAGGACAGAAGCTCCTTTGTTTGGAACCTCACCCTATGGATCTCTTCATCTGGCTGTTGATTTGTATCCTTCAATATCCTTTGTGATAAATCAGTAATCTAGTGAATAAATGGGTTTTCTAAGGTTTTGTGAGCCATCCCAACAAATTAATTGAACCCGAGGAGGGGGTCATGGGAATCTCTGATTTATAGCCAGTTGGTCAGAAGTACAGCTCACAAGTTGGGTTGCAACTGGTGCCTGAAGTGGGGGGTAGTCTTTTGGGACTGAGTCCTTTACCTGTAGAATCTAATTCTATCTTTGGGTAGATAGTGTCAGAATTGAGTTGAATTCTCGGACACACTGCTTGTGTCCAAAAAATGCTTGTTGGTATGGGGAAGACTCCACACACGTGTTGGTATAATTGTTTTAATATGCTGATGAACTTGGATTGCTACTGTTTTGTAGAGATTATTTTTCAATTTTTTTATTGTGGTAAAATACACTTAACATACAATTTACCATCTTAACTATTTTTAAGCATACAATTCAGTTCAGTGGTATTAAGTACATTCATATTGTTGTGCAACCATCATCACCATCCATCTCCAGAATGTTTTCATTTTCCCAAACTGAAACTCTTTACCCATTAAACAATCAGTCTCCATTCCACCCTTTCCCCAGCCCCTGGCAACCACCATTGTATTTTATGTTTCTATGAATTTGACTACTCTTGGTACCTCATGTAGTGGAATCACACAGTGTTTCTCTTTTGGTTACTGACTTATTTCACTTATAATAATGATCTCAAAGTTCCTCCATTTTGTAGCTTGTATCAGAATAATAGTCCTTTTAAGGCTGAATAATACTCCATTGTATATATATTTCACATTTTGCATACCCATTCATCCATCCATGGACATCTGGGTTTCTTCCAATTTCTACCTTTTCTGAATAATGCTGCTATGAACATGGGAGTACAAATATCTCTTCAAGACTCAGCTTTCAATTTTTTGGTTATATATTCAGAAGTTGAATTGCTGGATCATATGGTAATTCTATTTTTTATTTTTCAAGGAACCATAATACTGTTTTCCATAGCAGCTGCACTTTCCTATTCCAACCAACAGTGCACAAATGTTCCAATTTTTCCACATACTCACCAACACTTGTTATTTACAGTTTTTTTATATATTAGCCATCTTAGTGGGTGTGACATTGCACCTCATTATAATTTTGATTTGCATTTCTCTAACGACTAGTGATGTTGATCATCTGTTCATGTGTTATTGGCAATTTGTATATCCTTTTTGAAAAAATGTCCTTTGGAGAAATGTCCTTTGCCCATTTTTGAATTGGTTTGCTTGTTTTTTAGTTGTTGAGATGCTGAAGTTTTTAAATGTATTTTGGATATTAGTCATTTATCAGATATATGATTTACAAATATTTTCTCCTATTCTGTGGGTTGCCTTTTTACTCTGTTGTTAGTGTCTTTTGGTGTACAAAAGTTTTTAATTTTAGTGATGTCCAATTTGCCTATTTTTTCTTTTGTTGTCATATCCAAGATATCATTGTCAATTCCAATCTCATAAAGATTTTGCCCTACATTTTCCTCTAAGAGTTTTATAGTCTTAGCTCCTGCATTTAAGTCTTTGATCCATTTTGAGTAAATTTTGTATGTGGTGTTAGGTAAGGTTTCAAGTTCTTTCTTTGGCATGTGGATATTCAGTTTTCCAAGCACCACTCATTGAAAAGATGGTCTTATCTCCATTGAACAGTCTTGGCACTCTTGTCAAAAATAATTTAATATTTGCAAGGTATATTTCTGGGCTCTCTATTCTATTCCATTGGTATATGTCTGTCTCAGTACCACACTATTTCAATTATTGTAGCTTTGGGGTAGGTTTTGAAATCAGGAAGTATAAGTCCTCCAACTTCGTGTTTTTTCCCCAAGATTGTTTTGGCTGTTTATGGTCCCTTGAGATAGCATATGAATTTTTAAATGTTTTTTCTATTTCTGCAAAAAATCTCATTGGAATTTTGATGGGAATTGCATTGAATCTGTAGATTGCTTTGAGTAGCATTAACATTTTAACTGTATTAAGTCTTCCAGTCCATGTACACAGAATATTATCCCATTTATTTATGTCTTCTTTAATTTCTTTCAGGAACGTTTTGCAGTATTTATTGTACAAGTCTCTTATCTCCTTGGTTAAGTTAATTTTTAAGTATTTTATTCTATTTAATGCTATTGTAAATGGAATTGCCTTTCTTAATTTCCTTTTCAGATTTTTCATTGTTAGTGTATAGAAATGCAACAGATTTTTGCTTGCTGACTTTGTATTTTGTTATGTTGCTGTTTTTGTTCTAACAGTTTTTTGTGGAATCTTTAGTGTTTTCAATATATAAGTATCTGTGAACAGAGGTAATTTTACTTCTTACTTTCTAATTTGGATGTCTTTTATTTGTTTTTCTTTTCTAAGAGCTGTTGATAGAACTTCCGGTACTATATGAATAGAAATAGAAATGGGTGAAAGTGGGCATCCTTGTCTTGTTCCTGATCTTAGAGGAAAACCTTTTAGTCTTTCACCATTGAATACGATGATCACTATAGGTTTTTCATATATGTTTTTGTTATGTTGAGGTAGTTTCCTTCTATTCCTAGTTTGTTGAGTGTTTTTATCATGAAATTGTATTGAATTTTGTCAAATGCTTTTTCTGCATCAATAGAGATGATCATGTGGGTTTTGTCCTTAATTCTGTTAATTTGTTGAATTATATTGATTGATTTTCATGTGTTGAACCATCCTTGCATTCCAGGTATAAATCTACTTGGTCATGGCATGTAATCCTCTTAATGTGTTGCAGAAATCGAGTTTTTTTGGTATTTTGTTAAATATTATTGCATCGTGTTCATAAGAGATATTGGACTGTACTTTTATTGTAGTTTCTTTACTGGATTTGGAATCAGGACAATGCTGGCCTCACAGAATGACTTAGGAACTTTCCTTCCTCTTCAAATTTTTACAAGAGTTTGGGAAGAACTGGTATTAATTCTTCTTTAAATACATTATAGTATTCACCAGTGAAGCCACTATTTCCAGGGCTTTTCTTCATCAGACTTTTTGTTACTGATTCAATCTCCTTCCTAGTTATGGGTCTATTCAGACTTCCTATTTCTTTATGATCCATTCTTGGTATGCTTTGCATTTCTAGGAATTTTTCCATTTCATGTTGGTTATACAATTAGTTGGTGTACAAATATTTACAATATTCTCTAATCATCCTTTTCATTTCTGTAAAATTGGTAGTAGTCCACACTTTCATTTCTGATTTTAGTAGTCAAAGTCTTCAAGCTTTTTAAATAGTCAATGTAGCTAAAGATTTGTCAATTATGTTGATCTTTTTAAAGAACCAACTTTTGGATTTGTTTATGTTTCTCTACTGTTATTCTATTTTCTATTTTATTTATCTCCTTGAATCTTTATTATTTCCTTCCTTCTGATAGCTTTGGGTTATTTTTATGTTCTTTTTCTAGGTACCTAAAGTATAAAGTTAGGTTATTGATTTGAGATCTTTCTTCTTCAGTAATGTATGTGTTCGCAGTTATAAATTTCCCTTTTAACACTGCTTTTGCAGCATCTCATAAGGTTTGACATTTTGTATTTTTGTCTTCATTTATCTCCAGATGATTTCTAATTTATCATTTTTATTGATGTCTTAATAGTTCATAACATTGTGAAATATTTTGGTTGTACATTTTTGTTTGTCAATCACCATATACACGTCTCCCTTCACCCCTTGTGCCCACCCACCACCCCCATTGCCCCTGGGAACCACAATACAGTTTTCTCTGTCCATGTGTTGGTTTATATTCCACATATGAGTGAGATCATATAGTGTTTGTCTTTCTCTTTCTGGCTTATTTCACTTAACATAATACCCTCCAGGCCCATCCATGTTGTTGCAAATGGGATGATTTTGTCTTTTTTATGGCTGAGTAGTATTCCATTGTATGTATATACCATATCTTCTTGATCCAATCATCAGTCAAGGGACACTTGGGTTGCTTCCACTTCTTGGCTATAGTGAATAATGCTG
The DNA here is from genome assembly GCF_020826845.1 of Diceros bicornis minor. Taxonomy (NCBI): domain Eukaryota; kingdom Metazoa; phylum Chordata; class Mammalia; order Perissodactyla; family Rhinocerotidae; genus Diceros; species Diceros bicornis. The sequence goes on from NC_080781.1 coordinate 66,398,402, forward strand.
CAATAAACATAGGGGTGCATAAGCCTCTTTGGATTGTTGATTTCAGGTTTGTTGGATAGATTCCCAGTAATGGGATAGCTGGATCACAGGGTATTTCTATTTTTAATTTTTTTGAGGGATCTCCATACCATTTTCCATAGAGGCTGCACCAGTTTGCATTCCCACCAGCTGTATATTAGGGTTCCCCTTTCTCCACATCATCTCCAACATTTCTTGTTTATAGTCTTGGTGATTATAGCCATTCTAATGGGCGTGAGGTGATATCTTAGTGTTGTTTTGATTTGTATTTCCCTGATGATTAGTGATGTTGAACATCTTTTCATATGCCTATTGGGCATCTATATATCTTCTTTGGAGAAGTGTCTGTTCATTTGCTCTGCCTATTTTTTGATCAGGTTTTTGTTTTGTTGTTGTTCAGTTGTGTGAGTTCTTTATATATTATGGAGATTAACCCCTTGTCAGATATATGTTTTGCAAATATTTTCTCCCAGCTGGTGGGTTGTCTATTCATTTTGATCCTGGTCTCGTTTGTCTTGTAGAAGCTCTTTAATCTGATAAAGTCCCACTTGGTTATTTTTACTTTAGTTTCCCTAGTCCCAGTAGGCATGGCATCTGAAAAGATTCGTTCATGACCAATGTCAAATAGTGTGTTGCCTACATTTTCTTCTATGAGTTTTATAGTTTCAGGTCTCATCTTCAGGTCTTTGATCCAGTTTGAGTAAATTTTTGTGACTGGAGATAGGAGATGATACACTTTCATTCTTTTGCATGTGGCTGTCCAGTTTTCCCAATACCATTTATTGAAGAGAATTTCCTTTCTCCATTGTGTGTTCTTAGCTCCTTTGTCGAAAATTAGCTATCCGTATATGTGTGGTTTTATTTCTGGGCTTTCAATTCTGTTCCATTGATCTGTGTGTCTGTTTTTGTACCAGTACCATGCTGTTTTGATTACTATTGCTTTGTAGTATGTTTTGAAGTCAGGGATTGTGATGCCTCCAGCTCTGTTCTTTATTCTTAAGATTGCTTTAGCTATTTGGGGTCTTTTGTTGCCCCATATGAATTTTAGTATTCTTTTCTCTATTTCCGTGAAGAATGTCATTGTGATTCTGATTGAGATTGCATTGAATCTGTAGATTGCTTTAGGTAATATAGACATTTTAACTATGTTTATTCTTCCAATCCATGTGCATGGGATATCTTTCATTTTCTTTATGTCATCATCAATTTCTTTCAATAATATCTTATAGTTTTCATTGTATAGTTCTTTCACTTCCTTGGTAAGATTTATTCCTAGATATTTTATTCTTTTTGATGCAATTGTAAATGGTATTATCTTTTTGAGCTCTCTTTCTGTTATTTTGTTATTAGCATACAGAAATGCAACTTATTTTTGTAGATTGATTTTGTACCCCGCGACTTTGCTGTAGTTGTTGATTATTTCTAATAGTTTTCCAATGGATTCTTTAGGGTTTTATATAAAATATATATAAAATATATAAAATAAAAGATATAAAATCATGTCATCTGCAAATAGTGAAAGTTTCACTTCTTTGTTGCCTATTTGGATTCCTTTTATTCCTTTTTCTTGCCTAATTGCTCTGGCCTAGACCTCCAGTACTATGTTGAATAAGAGTGGTGAGAGTGGGCAGCCTTGTCTCATTCCTATTCTCAGAGGACTGGCTTTCAGTCTTTCCCCGTTGAGTATAATGTTGGCTATGGGTTTGTCATAAATAGCCTTTATTATGTTGAGATACTTTCCTTCTATTCCCATTTTGTTGAGAGTTTTTATCATAAATGGATGTTGTATCTTGTCAAATGCCTTCTCTGCGTCTATTGAGATGACCACGTGGTTTTTATTTCTCGTTTTGTTGATGTGGTGTACCACGTTGATCAATTCGCAGATGTTGAACCATCCCTGCATCCCTGGTATAAATCCCACTTGATCATGGTGTATGATCTTTTTAATGTATTGCTGTATTTGGTTTGCCAATATTTTGTTGAGGATTTTTGCTCCATGTTCATCAGTGATATTGGCCTGTAATTTTCCTTCTTTGTATTGTCTTTGTCTGGCTTTGCTATTGGTGATTTTTGCCTCGTAGAATGAGTTAGAAAGTGTTCCATTTTCCTCTATTTTTTGAAATAGTTTCAGAAGGATGGGTATTAAATCTTCTCTGAGTGTTTGGTAAAATTCACCGGAGAAGCCATATGGTCATGGACTTTTATTTTTTGGGAGGTTTTTGATTACTATTTCAATCTCTTTACTTGTGATTGGTCTATTCAGATTCTCTATTTCTTCTTGGTTCAGTTTTGGGAGGTTGTATGAGACTAAGAATTTATCCATTTGTTTTAGATTGTCCAATTTCTTGGCATATAGTTTCTCAAAGTATTCTCTTATAATCCTTTGTATTTCCGTGGTATCCATTGTAATCTAATTTATCTTTTGATTTATTCTTGGACTCATTCGTTGTTGATGAGTATGTCACTTAATTCATCATATTTGGGAATTTTCTAGTTTTCCTTCTTCTTTTAATGTCTAGCTTTATTCCATTGGGATTAGAAAAGATACTTTGTATGACTTCAATCTTCTTGAATTTATTAATTCTTTTTTGTGGCCTAATGTATGGTCTATCTAGGAGAATTTTCCATGTGCCCTTGGGAAAAATATGTATTCTGCTGTTAGGTCTAATTGATTTTTCATATTGTTAAGTCTTTCCTTGGAAATGGTTTCTGTTTATTTATTGTGGGCATTTGAATAAGCTTTGATTTCCTATTTCTTTGTATGCCTTGTGATTTTTTTGAAAACTAGACATTTGATTATTATAATGTGGTAACTGTAAACCATATTTTCCCCCTTTGCTATGGTTTGTAATTTTTTTTTATTGGTGAAGGCTACAATAGTACATTTGTTTTGAGCCTTTCCCATCAATTTTTGTGAAAACTATTCCATCTCTTACATGCTTTCTGATATCTCTGTTCTTTTAGCTCATGTTCAGCTAGTGTTTGGACGGAGATTTCCTTGAAATAGACAAACATACAAAAAAAAACCCACTCAAAAAAACAAAAACAAAAAAAAAAGAACTACCACCTCTCCCCATCTTTGCAGATTGGCTTAGAACTGGAACAGTTCTTCACTGATTAGATAGGTTGCTCTGAGCGTAGGGATCAGCCTGAGGTGAAAGCTTAAGATCATTCCAGGAATTTTCTGAGCATGCATCTTGCCTGGTAGGTGCATGACTTTCTAAATTCCCCCTTATAAGTGGCCGCTTTTGAATGTCCTAATTTCCCAAAAATCTCATCCTAGGTTCTCCTCTAGGTCTTATGTGGTCAATTGTATGTCTCCACCAAGAATCTCTTGCCCTGGGCATCTATTGTCCTTTCATTTCTTCTAGGGAAGATCTCATAGTGATAATGTCACTCCGTTTTTATTTATCTGAGAATGTCTTAATTTCTATTTCATGTTTGTCAAATAGTTTTTCTAAATACGGAAGTCTTGGTTGACAGTCTTTTTCTCTCAATATTTTAAATATGTCACCCCACTGCCTTCTGGCCTCAATGGATTTTCATGAGAAGTAAGCTGTTGATGTCATTGAGAATCCCTTTTACATGATAAGTAGTTTTTACTTGTTGCTCTCAAAATTCTCCTCTTTGTCTCTGGCTTTTACAGTTTGACTCTGATCTAAATGTGAATCTTTTGGATCTTCTTGAGTTTGTTCTACTTGGAGTTTGTTGAAGATCTCAGATGTATAGATTTATGTTTCTCATCAAATGTGAGAAGTTTTTGGCCATTATTTCTTCAAATATTTTTCAAATATATTGCTTCTCCACTTTGGAATTTTTATTATGTTGTGTTGGTACATCTTATTGCATCCCATGAGACTCTGAGGCTTTGTTCATTTTTCTTTATAAATTTTTTCTGTTCCTCAGGCTGGATAATCTCAACTGATCTATCTTCAAGTTCACTGATCCTTTTTTCTGCTAGTTCAAATCTGTTCTTGTGTTCCTCTAGTGAATTTTGAATTTTAGTTATTGAAATTTCCAACTCCAGAATTTCTGTTTGGTTCTTTTAAAATATTATCTATATCTTTATTAACATTCTATATTTAGTGACACATAGTTGTCTTTTTTCCTTTAATTATTTAAACATAGTTTTCTTCAGTTCTTTGAACATATTTATATATGTGATTTAAAATCTTTGTCTAAGTCCAACATCTTGACACCCTTAAGGACATTTTCTGTTGGTTGAACACTTTCCTGTATATGTGGTATAATTTCTTGTTTCTTTGCATGTCTCTTAATTTTTTGTTGAAAACTGGACATTTAAAATAATATATTTAACAACTCTGGTATCAGATCCATTCTACTATAGGGTTACTTGTTGCTGTTTTATTTTTAGTCTGGTTGTTATTTTTATCATTGTTCCTGTTGCTGCTTATTTGTTTAGTGATTTTCCTAGAATAATTCTGTAGATTCTGCATTCCTTGCAGTGTGTAGCCTCCAAGTTCTTTGCTATTTTTTTAAGTTATCGGTTTAATTTTAAGCCTAGTTTCCTAGGGGTCACTCCTAGTTCAGTATAATTTAATGGTCAACCAATAATTGGTCAAACCTTTTCCTTAAATTCCTTGGGCTGGATGTCTTCTACCCTTTACCAAAGAGATCTGTATATGAAGGCATGTCTTGAAATTTCAGACAGTTTAAAAGTTACACTTAGCTTTCACTTTCTATTTGCACAAGGCCTCAAGGCCAACCAAGGTCAGTTCTTGGAGCCTTCTCCTTTCCCAGGTCTTTCCTGGGAATTCCTTCAACCGAGTGCATGTGTACAGGCTTCTAAATCCTTAGGATTATGGCAGAACTTTTCTAGAGTCATATACTTCTCCAGATCTTCATTTTTAATTTTTGGCAAGGCTCTTGTTTGTCTCAACAGAAATCACAGCCTTAGGCAGCTGTGATGTTACCAGTAGGTTGCTCTTGTTTTTGGTAATGCCTTGTCTATAAGGTTTTTCATAGGACTGAGTTTGAGTCAGATCAAATAGTGACAGTGTCTGGGGAAAGGAGATTTTCCAGAGAGCTGTTAGTCAGACATAATACTGACCATGCTTTAGGTATGAACTTTTAATGAGCTTGAAATGAGGTCAGTCTCCTGTATTGGCTGCAAGGCTACCTACTTTTTATGGGTGTCATGCCATGAGTTGGGGAGGGATGTGGGATGGGAACAGTCCCCAGGTAAAATTCCACAGACCTCACTTTTTACCAAAGTTCAGTAATTTTTCTTGGATAGACATGTTTTATTTCCTTCTGTGCCTTTGGTTAGTTTCCATATTTCTTAAATGGTTGATTTTTAAATATTATTTTGCTGATATTTTTGTCACATTTTTAGGATAGTGCATTCATTGAGGTCCTCACCATCATACTGTCATCTTCATTTATAATACCTAAAAACTGGAGGCTACTCAAATATCCATAATTCAGAGAATAGATAAATAAATGGTGAGATATTCATATAATGGAATATTACTCAGCCATAAAAAATAAACTATTGATATACAACAGCATGGATGAATCATATTAAATGTAGCCAGGTAAATGAAGTCAGGTAAAAGAGTACTGACTATATGTTTCCATTTATATGATGTTTAAGAAGATTCAAAACCGAAGAATCCAGAAGCAAAAAGGGTTGGCAATATGGGATCCAACATATGATGCCCAGTTAAATTTTAATTTCAGATAAGCAATAAATAATCTTTAATATAGATATATTGCAGAAGACATACTAAAAATAAGTTTATATGAAATTAAAATTTATTTGGACATCCTGTAGTTTCATTTGCTAAATTTGACAATGTTATATGCAATAGAATAAAGACTGTTTGATTTCATTTAAGTTAAAGAATATACAAAACTAATCTGCAGTGATAAAAGTCAGAATAAGGGCTACCTCTGGGGCTGTGGATTTCACTGGAAAGTGGTCCAATGGAAACCTCTGTTCTACTGGAAGTGCTCTATATCTTGATATAAGAGTGGGTCACATAGTGTTTACATATGTAAAATTTCACTAAGATCTATATTTAGTACTAGTTCACTTTAGCACTTTACTGTATGTCATTGTATCTCAATTTAAAAAAGAATGTTTTGTCTATGCAAAAGGACCCAACAATGCCACATCCCTTGTTTTCCCTGAGAACACTGTTTTCGTTATCCCCCTACCTTTCTAGCTGCTCCTTCTAAGTCTTCTTTGTAGACTATCTTTTTCTAGTCTGCCACACAGTGTTGGAGTTCCTCAAAGCACTATCTTACTTCTTCTCATCTTTACTGTTTTCCTGGGAAGTCTAATATTCAAGTATGACTTTAATTACCATCTATGTGCCACTGACTCCCAAATTTATATCTCTAATCCAGACAGCTCCTCTGAGCTACAGACCTGTAAATTTAACTACTTACTCAACATTTCCACTTGGATGCCACAAAGGAACCTCAGTCTAGGCTTTAAACACCAACATGTGAAGAAATGTTTGTTTTGCTCCCCAGTGGAGCCACAGAATCTAGTACATTTCCCAGCATGGTGGGTTCTCAATACTTGTTGAATAAATGAATGAATTACAGGAGAAGTAAAATAGTTTGCCATTTGGAAATATATCAGAAATAGGTAAAATTAACCTACATTTATATTATGTATGAGTTTCAGTGCCATTTCTGTGTAGCAGACTGAGATTCAGAGGAGACATTGGAGTCTTCACAGAATAAAATAATCATCTGATTACTTTTACTTAGTTTAATTTCATTTAACTATTTTATCTTCTATGCTAACAACATAAAAGTATTCAATATGCTTAATCTCAAAAATACAAGCTCTTACACAAAAATCATGCTTAGTAATTGATTTATTGGACAGAACCTTGGAGTAAGAATCACAGAATTGGGACTCAATGTTAACACTTGAGGTCAAATAAGTCTATCTTCTGTTGAAAAATACAAATGAGTAGACAGAAGAAAATAAAAATCACACATGGTCATAACAAACCCTGTATTACCTTTTTTGCTACTTTTTCCTTAAACATAAATGCCAAATAGAAAGCTATATCTATAGCTGTCCAGACTTACAAAGTATGTAAACCTATCGCATTATCCAGATCCTGTATTCCACAAGCAAAACTAGGGGTTTGTGTTTACTTGATGCCATAATAACAAATAATCTTTCCAGAATATTGCACATATAACAGGTAAAAATTGTTCTACATATTTCTCATATTGTAATTTCTTCAAAGCAAATCAAATCCAACTCCAAACTACTTGCCAAAGTCGATGTAAAATCTAGTATCAGACATTTTCACTCTTCTCATCCTTGCTTTGGATAGTACCATGACCTCAGGATTTAGGTCGTTCCAAAAGAATGAGGATGGAGTTTCTTATGAACAGACCAGCTGTGAATCACAGAAATTCTCACTGGTCAAACTATGTAGGCCATTAAAAAGTGTATGGCTTTGCTGGTGGCTTTCATAACCTTCATGACAAGATCAGCCATAAGGACATTCACTATGGCTCTCACTTCCATGGTTATTACCTCACAATGCCCAGACATCTCAAACCACCCATTTCTGAGATCTCATTATCTATAAGATACTGTGTTAGAGAGAGACAAAGTTCCCTGCTTCTTACAATATTCATCACCTGCCATCCTTCCAACATTTTTCAATCTAATTCTCTTTCTTGTTGTGGTCAGGTTATTTATTTCTTCCCTTTAATATACCAGATATTGAACTCTCTCCTTAGGACTATCTGCCTTGATTGTTTTAATCAGCTGAAACTTTCTATAACAGAGCCTTTGTATAAACCAATACAGCCATTCTGAAGAGCAATCTGGCAGTATTTGGAGAAATTAAGAATTTGAATACCTTTTGACTCACTAATCTCACCCCTAGATATTTATTCCAGAGAAATTCACACACAGGTCTATAAAATTATACATATGAGGCTATTTAAGACAAAATCATTTGTTGTAATGGGGATCTGAAAGAATTTGAGTGTCTACCACTAGGGAATCAGTGGATAAATAGAATAATTTGTTAGCAGTTAAAACTGTCAACCAAGAAAACTATAACTGGCAAAACTGTCCTTCAAAAATGAAGGAAGATAAAGACTTTCCCAGACAAACAAAAGCTAAGGGAGTTCATCACCACTAGACCTGCCTAAAATGAGTTCTTCAAGTGAAAAGAAAGGAAGCTAAACAGCAAAACAAAAGCCTATGAAAGTATAAAACACATTGGTAAAGGCAGATATATAGACAAATACAGAATACTGTAATATGATAATGGTGGTGTATAAATCACTCCTAATTCTAGCATGAAGTTAAAAGATGAAGGTATTAATAATAATTATAAAGGTAAAATTTTGTTAATGGGCATAAAGACGTAAATTGTGATATCAATATCATAAAGTGTGTGGCTGGGGTGCGGGAGAAGTAAAAATGTAGACTTCTTGTAGGTGATTGAAAATATGTTGTTATCAGCTTAAAATAGACTTTTATAACTATAAGATGTTCTATGTAAGCTTTATAATAACCACAAAGAAAATACCTACAGAAGATACACAAAAGAAAAAGAGAAAAGAATCAAAACATATCACTACAAAAAATCAAGAAATCACAAAGGAAGATAAGAATAGAGAAAAAGAAGAACAAAAGAAGTATAAGACAGACAGAAACTAATAAACAAAATGGCAATAGTAAGTCCCTACCTATCAATAATTACTTTAAATGTAAGCAGATTAAACTTCCCAATCAAAAGATATAGAGTCGCTGAATGGATTAAAAAAATAAGATCCAACTATATATTGCCTACAAGAGACTCTAGCTTTATGGACACATATAGACTGAAAGTAAAGGGATGGAAGAAGATATTCTAAGATGTACAATATAACCAAAAGAGAACAGGGGTAGCTATACTTATATCAGAAAAAATAGACTTTAAGCAAAAAGCTGTCCTAATAGACTAAGACAGTCATTATAAAATGATAAAAGGATCAATTCATCAGGAAGATATAAAACTTATAATTATATATTCACCCAACATCAGAGCACCTTAATATATAAAACAAATATTGACAGACCTGAAGGAAGAAGTAGACAGCCATATAATAATAGTAGGAGACCTTGATATCCCACTTTCAACATGCAGACAGAAAATCAATGTGGAAACAGCAGACGTGAACACTACAGACCAAATGGACCTAAAAAACATACACAGAACATTTCACTCAACTTTAGCAGAATAAATATTCTTCTGAACAACACATGAAACATTTTCCAGGATAGACACTTCTGGGTGTATATACTAAAAGGAAATGGAAACAGGATATCAAAGAGATACACACACTCCCATGTTTATTACAGCATTATTCACAATAGCCAAGATATAGAAATAACATAAGCACACATAAATGGATGAATGGATAAAGAAGATGTGAGAGAGATATATTATATTATTATGTAATAATTATTATTATACATTATTACATTATATATTTCATATATTATTAAACATCATATTATTTTACTATATATTATTATCATATATAGAGTGGACTATTACTCAGCCATGATAAAGGAGGACATCTTGTCATTTGCAACAACATGGATGTACCTTGAGCGCATTATGCTAAGTGAGATAAGTCAAACAGAGAAAGAAAAGTACTATATGATATCACTTATATGTGGAATCTAAAAAAGCCAAAGTAAAATGGTGGTTACCAGGGGATGGGAGGGTGGGGGGATAAGACAGATGTTGTTTAGGGAACAAAATTACAATGAGCAGTAAATCTAATGAACAGTATAGTCAATGTGAACAATAACATTGTATTATAATCATCACACTTGCTAAGAGCCTAGAACTTAATTATTCCATCCACTAAAAAGAAAAGATAATTATGTAATGTGATAGAAGTGCTAATTATCACTACAATGGCAATCATATTACCATATGTAAATGTATCAAAGTAACGTTGTACACTTTAAATTTACACAATGCTATATGTCAAATATATTCCAATAATTTTTTTTAATTTAAAAAATTAAAACAAAAAATGAAACAAGTTCTTAACAAATTTAAGAAGATCAAAATCATACCAAGTCTCTTTTCTGGCCACAGTTGAATGAAATTAAAAATCAGTAAGAAAAGCAAAATTAGAAAATTCTCATATATGTGAAAATTAAACAAAAAACTCTTTTAAAAAATTGGGTCAAAGAAGAAATAAAAATGTGGAATTTGAAAATATCTCGGGACAAATGAAAATGAAAACACAACATACCAACACTTACCAGATGCAGCAAAAGCAGTACTAAGAGGGAAAGTTATAATGATAAACACCTACATTAAAAAAGAAGAAAGATCTCAAATAAACAACTTAACATTACACCTCAAGGAAGTAGAAAAAGAAGAACAAACTAAGCCCAAAGTTAGCATAAGGAAGGAAATAATAAAGATTAGAGCAAAAATAAATGAAATAGAGAATATAAAAACTATAGAAAAAAATCAATGACACAGAGATTTTTTTTTGAAGAGAGAAACAAATTGAAAAACCTTTAGCTAGACTAACTATGTACAAAGGAGAAAAGACTCAAATAAAATCAGAAATAAAAGAGGAGACATTAGAGCTGGTGCCACAGATAAAAAGGATCATAAGAGACTACTATGAAAAATTGTATACCAACATATTGGATAACCTAGAAGAAATGGATCAATTCCTAGAAAGATACAACCTATCAAGAGTGAATCATGAAGAAATGAAAAATCTGAACAGATCAATAATGAATAAGGTGAGTGAATCTGTAATCAAAAACCTCCCAACAGGGGTTGGCCCAGTGGCATAGTGATTGAGTTCACGTGCTCTGCTTCAGCAGCCTGGGGTTCGTGGGTTCATATCCAGGCAAGGACCTACACACCACTCATCAAGCCATGCTGTGGTGGTGTCCTACGTACAAGGTGGAGGAGGATTGGCACAGATGTTAGCTCAGGGACAGTCTTCCTCACCCAAAAAATTAAAAAAAAAAACCTCCCAACAAAGAAAATCCCAAGACAAGATATTTTCACTAGTGATTTTTACCAAACACTTAAAGAATTAAAACCAATCCTTCTTAAACTCTTCCAAAAAGTTGCAGAAGAGAGAATATTCATTTTATGAGACCAATATTACCTGATAATAAAACTAAACAAAGACACTACAAAAAAACAAAACAGCAGGCCAATATTCTTAATGAGCATAGATGCAAAAATCCTCAACTAAACACAGCAAACTGAATTCAATAACACATTAAAAGGATCATACACCACGAGTGAGTGGGATTTATCGCTGAGATGCAATAATGGTTCCAGATATGCAAATCAATTGGTGTGATACACAACATTAACACAACGAAGGATAAAAACTGTATGATCATCTCAGTAGATGCAGAAAAAGCATTTGACAAAATTCAACACCATTTCAGGATAAAAACTCTCAACAAATTAGATATAGAAGGAATTTATCTCAACATAATAAAGGTCATATATGAAAAGGCAACAGCTAACATCATACTCAATGGTGATAAAATGAAAGCTGTTCCTCTACGATCAGGAGCAAGGCAAAGACACCCGCTCTTGAAGTTTCTATTCAACGTAGTATTGGAAGTCCTAGCCAGAGCAATTAGGCAAGACAAAATAAAGGTATCTGCTATATAGACTGACTGTTTGTGTTCTCCAAAAATTCATATGTTGAAACTTAATCCCCAACGTGATGGTATTTGGAGGTGGGTCCTTTGAGAGGTGATTAGGCCATTAAGTGATCTTAATGAATTGGGTTACTGCCATTATAAAAAGAGAGCTCCCTTGCCTCTTCTACCCTGTAAGGACATAGCGAAAAGACAGTTGTCTATGAACAAGGAAGTGGGTTCTCCCTACCCAACACTGAATATGCCAGTGCCTTGATCTTGGACTTGTCAGCCTCCAGAACTGCAAGAAATAAATTTCTGTTGCTTATAAGCCACTCAGTCTATGTTATTCTGTTATAGCAGCCTGGATGAACTAGGCATCCAAATTAAAAAGGAAGGAGTAAAGCCATCTCCGTTGCAGATGACATGATCTTATACGTAGAAAATCCTAAAGTCTGCACACAAAAAAATTGTTAGAAATTAAAAACAAACTCAGCAAAGTTGCAGGATACAAAATCAACACATGGAAATCAGTTGCATTTCTACAGACTTATAATGAACTAGCTGAAAAGGAAATTAAGAAAACAATCTCATTTACTATAGCATCAAAAAGAATAAAAACCTTAGAAATAAATTTAACCAAAGAGGTGAAAGACACTTAAGACACATAGCAGTGATGAAGAAAATTAAAGAAGACACAAATAAATGGAAAGTCTTGTTCATGGAATGGAAGACAATATTGCTACAATGTCCATACTACCCAAAACTATTTACAGATTAAATCAATCTCCATCAGAATCCCAATGGCAGGGGCCGGCATGGTGGCATACAGGTTAAGTTTGCATGTTCCGCTTTGGCAGCTAGGGTTCACGGATTTGGATCCTGGGTGTGGACCTACTCACCGCTCTTCAAGCCATGCTGAGGTGGCGTCCCACATAGAAGAGCTACAACTCTACAACTGTGATACACAACTATGTACTGGGGCTTTGGGGAGAAAAACGAAAAAGGGGTAGATTGGCAACAGATGTTAGCACAGGGCCAATCTTCCTGGAAAAAAAAAAACTAAAGCATTTGTTACAGAGAAAATGAGAAATTTATTTAAAAAAAAAAGAATCCCAATGGCTTTTTACATAAATAGAAAAATCAATCCTACAATTCATATGGAACAACAAAAGACCTCAAATAGCCCAAGCAATCTTGAGAAATAAGAGCAAAGTTGGAGGCATCACACTTCCTGATTTTGAAATATATTACAAAGCTACAGTAAGCAAAACAGTATGTTACAGGTGTAAAAACAGACATATAGATCAATGGAACAGAATAGAGAGCCTAGAAATAAACCCGTGCTTATACAGTCAACTCATTTTTGACCAAGATGTCAAGAATATACAAAGGAGAAAGGATAGTCTGTTCAACAAATGATGCTGGGAAGCTGGATATCCACATGAAAAAGAATGAAATTGGATCTTATCTTACACCATACACAAAAATAAATTAAAGATTTAAATGTAAGACCTGAAACTGTAAAACTCCTAGAAGAAACAGGGGAAAATCATCATGAGATTGGTCTAGGCAATGATTTCTTGGATATTACATCAAAGGCACAAGGAACAAATGCAATAATAAACAAGTGGGACTACATCAAACTAAAAAGTTTCTGCACAGCAAAGGAAACAATCAACAGAGTGAAAAGATGACTTACAAAATGGGAGATAATATCTGCAAACCATTTATCTGATAAGGGTTTAATATCTAAAATATACAATGAACTCCTACAAATCAATAGCAAAACAAAACAAAAAATCTGTGTATAATCTGATTTTAAAATGGACAAAGGACTTGAATATTTATTTCTTTAAAGAAGATATACAAATGGCCAATAGGTATATCAAAAGATGCTCAACATCACTAATCATTAGAGAAATGTAAATCAAAAGTGCAATGAGATATCACCTCACATCTGTTGGAATGGCTATCATGAAGAAGAGATAACAAGTGTCTAAGAAGATGTGCAGAAAGAGAATCCTTGTACACTGTTGGGAGAAATGTAAATTGGTTCAGCCACTATGGAAAACAGTATGGAGGTTTCTCAAAAAATTAAAAATAGAACTACCTTATGATCCAGCAATCCCACTTACAGGTATATATCCAAAAGAATTGAAATCAGGATCTCTAAGACATATCTGCACGCCCATGTTCATTGCACCATTATTCACAACAGCCAAGATACGGAAGTAACTTAAATTTTTATCAACAGACAAATGAGTAAAGAATATACACATACAATGGGAATAATATTCAGCCCTAAATATTGGAGATCCTGCCATATGTAACAACATGGATGAACCTTGAGAACCTTCTGACCCTTATGATGAGTGAAATAAGTTAGTATCAGAAGGACAAATACTACATGATTTCACTTATATGAAGTATCTAAAATGTTCAAACTCATAGGAACAGAGAGTAGAATGGTGGTTGTCAGGGGCTGGGAGCAGGGAGAAATGGAGAGTTGTTTTTCAATGGGCATAAAATTTCAGTTACATAAGATAAAGAAGTTCTGGAGATCTGCTCTACATCATTGTGCTTAAATTTAACAATATTGTTTTGTGCACTTAAAAATTTGTTAAGAGTGTAGATCTCAGGTTAAGTACTATTACCACACACACACAAAGACTCTGAAGGGAAAAGGAGCAAGTATTGAGGTTTACAAAATGGAGTCCTGTAAACCACAGAACTCATTCCAGAGAAGTTTGCGCACAAAAAGGAAGAGGGCCTACTGTCAGGGAAGTCTAATTGGGGGACCAACAAACAGTCACCATATTTAAGGTGCTCAGTCCTTACCTGTTACCTGCTTTGAATTCACTCAGCCAAAACCTCCCACCATCTGCACCCTCAGGATCTATACCAGGTGATCTAACCATCAGTGCTAGAGAGGACTTCACTCTACCTGCAGGCAGCACCTCCCATATTGGCTGCCCATTGGGATGATGCTGTACATGACAAAACTTCTTTTGGTCTAATTTTACCATATGGTCAGCCCCACAATGCCCTAAAACATTGTTAAAACCAAAGATTCAAGGGCTCTGGAAACCTAGACAAGACTCTACACAGGCACCAGAAGGGGCTTAACTCAACACTTGATCCCCCTAAGCTGGGACATGGCTAGTGTTACCCATATTGAGGTGAAAACTGAGTTGAATATCCTTTAAACTTTTCTTAATGAGTCAGATGACACTTCAGGACCTTCCTGTGTCAGAGATTAATCAACACTTCCACAAATATGTATTACGCACTTAATTTCACTGTAGCACAACAGAAGATGCATATAACACAAAATTCCTCCCTTGAAAGATGAGACACCAAATATACTTGAATAATACAAGTCAGTTTATTACGTCTTAAATGACCAACACATAAATGTGCTATTGAAGTTTGGAGAGCTCTGTGAATTAGAGCACTCAAGATAGGCTTAGGAAAATTATGGAGTCTGAGTTGAGCCTTGACAATTAGATAGTATCTGAGAAGGTAGAGAGATGGAAAGGTTATTATAAGTTAGGAAATGGCAAAAAGTAGGTTGTTTCATTATGAATCTGGAGTGCATACCATGGAAAATGTCCCTAAATAAAGGTTTCAAGTTTTAAGTCAAGTTGTATATCAGGTGACTTCAAATGACTCTCATGAACTAATAATGTATCATAATTGATCGTCTACTATGGGCAGACATCATATAAAGCCCCTACTTTTTGCCAAATACTACGCTTGTCCCTTGGGATATAACTATAAGCAAAAATAAGCATGTTTCCACCCCGGCATAATGAGAGTGAAAGACTTTAATCAAAGATACCCACAGATTCATATGAGACTGAGAAAGATTAATAACCTGTCACATCACTAGTGAACAGAACAAAGAACATATTAATTGAGGACTGGGTGACCCAAAGCTCACGACACAGTAACGTCTCTTGTGGTAGTGGAAAAGTGATTGTACTTAATGTGACAGAAGAGGAAATGATTGGTTCCAAGGGTTTAATTAATAGGGACACAAATTTTAATCCAATGTATTTCTGTAGCAATTACAAATGGCTCAAATTAGACTGGCCTGGTTTTCATATGAAAATTTAAGCAAAGGTTAATTATTGCATGCCTGGAGTATTGTAAGGAGAATTCTTGCACTGGATCACCTTAATCCTTTATTTTCTTCTATAGGTAATATGATTACTGAACTAACAATAAATATCAGTGATTCCCGCACAAACTGATGTGCAATAAAATTATTTCTAAAAACAATAAATAATATGAATCCTACCTAAAAAAAGAACAACCTAAAGTGTTTGTTCAAAAAAATGCAGATTCTTGGTCCAACCCAAGAAATAATTTCTGGGCTAGGGTCTAGGAATCTACATTTTGAACAAGATACAGCTCCCTAACCCCATTGTCCCACACATCACAGTGTGAGGACCACTGTCCAGCTTAGGTACCTGGACTCCATCATTTTATCTCCTAGGGATGCCTCTGTAAAGTTACAAGAATTGGCCCAAGTTAAGAACATTTCATGAGCTGGCTCTGCGGCTTAGCGGTTGAGTGCGCACGCTCTGCTGCTGGCGGCCTGGGTTCGGATCCCGGGCGCGCACCGACGCACCACTTCTCTGGCCATGCTGAGGCTGCGTCCCACATGCAGCAACTGAAGGGATGTGCAGCTATGACATACAGCTATCTACTGGGGCTTTGGGGGGCAAAATAAATAAATAAAATCTTTAAAAAACAAAAAAAAAGAATATTTTAGTATCTCTTCAAGATGATATTAATTATTTAAGCAACGTTCTTTATAGAAAAACACATGCAGTAAAATCCTCCTGAGCATATCATGTTATTGGATCAAAACAATGTTAACTAGCAAATTTTTATGCGTACTTCAGTGGTTTTAGTGTATATGTTTCCATCATTGAAAACATCCTCAAATTCTTTTTGGAAGCAGGCAAGGTATAAATAAAAAATAGTGTTAAAAAATCTTAATCTTCCTTTTCCTTGTATTCATCTGTTGCTTCAATTCTTTGACACAGCATTATAGGATGGGACTTACCTAGTGTCAATGGCCTGCTGAATGATGTTCCACATAATGAGGGCTCCTCTGTGTGCAACACATACAGCACAGACTCCATGATTGATCCCTGTTGTCCTTGAAGTCCACATTAGCTTGTTTAATGAGTCAGCTTTTTTTTCAGAAATTTTATAAGTTTTTTTCAAAAGTCCAAATGTCCTCTGGAGATATTTGATCAAATAAAGTAACTTTGAGAACTGTACTTAAAAAAATTAAAAGGTTATTAGCACGGTTGCATTAATGGAAACTGTAAGGAACCAAATTTCCTACATCTAGCGTTGCCAGACTTGAATCTGACCCAACCTTAGAAACTGCTCAAGTAGTGACCAGGAAGAGTTAAATAAAGTTTTCAAAGGTGAGGAGAGACCCAGAGAAACATTAAGGATTTACATATGGATATGTAAGAAAGTTTATGAATCCCCTGGGGTGAGATATGGCCGATCCTGTAAGACAAAAACAACAATATCAAAACAATCACTGCAACAGTTATACCGTATATAAGGCCTGTTTCAACAAAGAAACAACATTGTTTTAGGGAAGACTCAAAATCCTTATTCCTTCAAAATAAACACAAAATACAAGACCTCTAAGGCATTCAGTGAACATTTTTTAATGGATGGATTGGTGAATGGTCACAGAATAAAAGTAACCTTCAGTATGTCCCTACTTTTCTAAAGAGCAACCTACGGTGTGTCTTCCAGTTCTGGTCCTTGTTAAGCAGCCCTCATCTATGGTTCCTTGCTCCTGGTGCAAGGCTCTGGGCTCTGATTCACTTAAAACAGAATGCATTTAGGTGAAGAGCTGTGGGAAAGGACCACCCCAAGATCACCCCTGTACATCCCTCACCCACCTGCCTCTGCTCCCCAGCTTCACAGGAACCATGCCCAGAGAAATAAAGATGAAAAAGTGCCAGGTTAGGGTCAGCACAGCACAATCCACTGGGGCCCATCTGGACAGGCTCTGCCAGAGGCGACAGGCTTAGGACCAGGTGGCCAGAAGAGCAGCAGAGCACAGGTGAGGGTAGCTTGGCGAGCTTAGCCTGTGTACCTGGAAGTGGCAGGTGGCTTTCTCTTCCTCTAGATCACACACAGGGGCCAGATGCACTTGCAAGGAGACCTTGTGCAAGCCCCATGGGACCTTGCTGTTTGAGAGACCTTGTGTCTGATGCCCAGTGATCTGCAGTGCTGACCACTTCCTCACACTGCTCTCCCAGCAACATGCTGGGCACTCATCCTGAATGATGGGCCAAAATGCAGATCCCAGCTGCACAGGCTTGAGCCTGGACCCTATCTTTATCTTGTGCAAAAGATCCAGTCCGCCTGCATCAGGAAAGGCACGGACAATGGTGATGGGTAATAATAATACCAGTTACCAAGAAGTTCTGTGGTGATTAAAGGACATCATACATATAAAGGACTTTGCACAGGCCTAGCACACAGTAAGCCAACAAGCAAGGTGAGGTAGCATCTACCTTTCTTTCCCTCTAAAGATTTAATTTAGTGATCAAGAGCCTCTTTGAAAAAAATCTAAGACTCTGCTCAGTGATTTCAAATGCCAATTTTAGAGTTAGGAAAACACATATTCTCCAACCTACACTTGCAGAATAAGATCAATCAGTGGCGAAGCAGTAAGATTTCCAAAATCTACCATTGAGTGGGAAAACTGTATTGTAGAAAAATGATCCCATCTTGGCAGGGGGAAATGAAAGCACACAAAACAAAACCACATATGCATATGTATATGTATATCCCTATTTCTCTCAATTTATAAGGACATTTTTTATGGAGGAGGGGTATATACCCAACTGATGAACAGTGGCTAACACTGGGGAAGAGCATATTTGATTAAACTGGGGGCTAAGACTTTCCTTTTGGAAAGATCTATGCAAGAAGACAAAGCTTCTTCTCAATCAAGCCTTTTGGGAAAAGCACAGGGAAAACAAACGGCGCTCTGCAAATTTGCAGTGTGGCTGAAATTTTATTTTATTTTATTTATTTTTTTTAACTTGGAAGATTATGACTTTATTTATTTATTTATTTTGTTTATTGCGGTAACATTGGTTTATAATGTTGTATAAATTTCAGGTGTACATCATTATACTTCTATTTCTGCATGGATTACATCATGTTCTCATGTTCACCACCCATATACAAATTACAATCCATCACCACACACACACGCCTGATTATCCCTTTTGCCCTCCTCCTCTGCCTTCCCCTCTGGTAAACACCAATCCAATCTCTGTCTCTATGTATTTGTTTGTTGTGGTTATTACCTACTACTTAACGAGTGAGATCCTATGGTATTTGACCTTCTCCCTCTGACTTATTTCACTTTGCATAATACCCTCAATGTCCATCCTTGTTGTCACAAATGGCTGGATTTCATCGTTTCTTATGGCTGAGTACTATTCCATTGTGTATATATACCACATCTTCTTTATCCATTCGTCCCTTGATGGGCACTTAGGTTGCTTCCAAGTCTTGTCTATTGTGAATAACGCTGCAGTGAACACAGGGGTGCATGTATCTTTACGCATTGGTGTTTTCACGTTCTTTGGATAAATACCCAGCAGTGGAATAGCTGGATCGTATGGTAGTTCTAGCCTTAATTTTTTGAGGAATCTCCATACTGTTTTCCATAGTGGCTGCACCAGTTTGCACTCCCACCAGCAGTGTATGAGAGTTCCCTTCTCTCCAAACTTGTTGTTTCCCGTCTTGTTAATTATAACCATTCTGATGGGCGTGAGGTGATATCTCATTGTAGTTTTGATTTGCATTTCCCTGATAGTTAATGACATTGAACATCTTTTCATGTGCCTGTTGGCCATCTGTATATCTTCTTTAGAGAAATGTCTGTTCAGGTCTTTTGCCCATTTTATAATTGGGTTGTTAGTTTTTCTGTTGTTGAGATGCATGAGTTCCCTATATATTTTGGAAATTAACCCCTTATCAGATGTGTGGTTTTCAAATAGCTTCTCCCAATTGTTAGGTTGTCTTTTCGTTAGGTGATGGTTTCCTTTGCTGTGCAGAAGCTTTTTAATTTGAGAAAGTCCAATTTGTCTATTTTTTCTATTGTTTCTCTTGCCCGGTCAGGCATGGTGCTTGAAAATATGTTGCTAAGACCAATGTTGAAGAGTGTACTGCCTATGTTTTCTTCTAGAAGTTTCATGGTTTCAGGTCTTACATTCAAGTCTTTAATCTATTTTGAATTAATTTTTGTGTATGGTGTAAGGTCATGGTCTAAATGAAAAACGGTTTCATTTTTTTGCATGTGGCTATCCAGTTTTCCCAACACCATTTGTTGAAGAGACTTTCCTTTCTCCATTGTATGTTCTTGGCTCCTTTGTCAAAGATTAGCTGTCCATAGATGTGTGGATTTATTTCTGGGCTTTTGAATCTATTCCATTGATTTGTGTGTCTGTTTTTGTGCCAGTACCATGCTGTTTTGGTTACTATGGCTTTGTAGCATTTCTATACACTAACAACAAAGTAGCAGAAAGAGAAATTAAGAATACAATCCTATTTACAATTGCAAAAAAAAGAATAAAATACCTTGGAATAAACCTAACCAAAGAGGTGAAAGATATGTACACTGAAAACTATAAAACATTGTTGAAAGAAATTGAAGAAGACACAAAGAAATGGAAAGATATTTCATGCTCTTGGATTGGAAGTATTAACATAGTTAGTTAAGATAGCCATACTTCCTACAGCAATCTATAGATTCAATGCAATCCCTATCAAAGTTCCAACAACACTTTTCATGGAAATAGAAAAAAGAATCCTAAAATTTATATGGAACAACAAAAGACCCCGAATAGCTAAAGGAATCCTGAGAAAAAAGAACAAAGCTAGAGGTGTCACACTCCCTGATTTCACAATACACTGCACCTTTTTTTCTGGTGATTTTAGGTTGCTTTCTGAAACGGGTGAGTTTCTGCATGAGCCCTTTAAGAGCTGGCTTTAATTTCTTTGTGAACCAGCTTTTCTGGGGGTACTCCACAATGTTTTAGTAGCAGGCAAAGTCAGATATTATGCCACTCATCTCGATTGTGCTGGGTTCAAAAAATGCCTATAGCGGGAGTGCTCCCCGGCTCAGGTCCCCCACTCCTCCAGGGAAGGCTGGGTACCTTTGGCCTGCTCCCGGGCAGCTGTGAAGCATGGTGGCTTGTGAAGGTGTCATTTTTTTCTCTCCAGAAGGGAGTTTCTGCCTCTTCCACCTCAATTAGGATTGTCATTTGTTGCAAGAGTTCCTCTTCTCCAGTTTTCAGTTCTTTCTCAGGGGTAATTTTTCCAAGAGTAGTTGTAAATTGGCTGGGTCTGTGGGAGGTAAGTTCAGAGTCTGCCTATGCTGCCATCTTGACTTCTCTCCTCTGAAATTTTATAAGTTGATCAGTCATACCACAGCATTTGGAGAAGAGTTGTGAGTGTTGGTGTATGTGTGTGTGTGTGTTTGTTACAGACTGATTGGCAATGCCAAGATTTCATCAGTGGCTTTCTCTGGGGAAGTTGTGAGATTCTCAGAAGCTTTCACGTTTTTTCTTTAGGATATTATTTTCTAATTTCTGACAGGTATAGGGAGACAGAAAAGTGAGTAGAACTGAGACTGAGGACATGTAATAAAGCTGTAACTCTAGATCTTGTCTAAATCTAAATCTGCTAAATCTGGTCTATCATTTAAATTTTCAAGAGTTTAAATACTGGTAAAAGGAATTTAAGGAATTGAGCTCATGAAGATGAAGAAATGTGTACAGCAGCTTGCCTGCTACCTAAAGGATCTATTTCATCACTGCCAACAATGTCATAGGAAGTTGAAAGACATGAAAGTAAAACATTCAATTTCTTAAAAACACATACTTGCCATTGAAAAGGAAAAGTCATTATGAACATGATCAACTCTCCTAGTGGGAAGCCTTGCATTTATCCTTTTTAGGCCACCTGTCATGTCTGTCTTAGACAGCTGTCATGTCTGTCTTAGACAGCTAGTGAAAAACTGGTCATGGGGCATGAGCAGGGAGATCTTTTTTTTTTTTTGACCTTCCAATATTTTTATTTTTCTTCTATTTTTTTAATTGAGATACAATTGACATATAATATTGTGTAAGTTTAAGGTTTACAACATGTTGATTTGATACATTTATATATTGCAATATGATTACCACCCTAGCATTACCAAATCCCTCTATCATGTCATATAATTATCATTTCTTTTTTTGTAGTGAGAACATTTAAAATCTAGTACCTTAGCAACTGTGAAGTATATAATACAGTATTGGTGACTATGATCCCTATGCTGTGCATCAGATCTCCAGGACTTATTTATCTCCTAATTGCAGGATTATAATCTTAAACAACATCTCCCCAGTACTCCCACTGCCCAGGTTCTGGTAACCACCATTCTATTCTCTGTTTCAACAAGTTTGGCTTTTTTAGATTCTACATATAAATAATATCATACAGTATTTGTTTTTCTCTGTCTGACTTATCTCACTTAGCATAATGCCCTCAAGGTCCATCCACGTTGTCCCAAATGGCAGGATTTTCTCCTTTCTCATAGCTGAATAATATCCCATTTTATATATAACATCTTCTTTATCCATTCATTAATTGACTGACACTTAGGTTGTTTCCATATTTTTTCTACTGTGAATAATGCTGTAATGAACATGGAAGTGCAGATATCTTTTCAATATTCTGTTTTCATCTCATTTTGGATATATACCCGGAAGTGGGATTGCTGGATCATAAGGTGGTTCTATTTTTAATTTTTTGAGGAACTTCCATACTATTTTCCGTAGTGACTGAACAAATTTACATTCCCTTCAACAAGGGTTCCCTTTCTGCACATCTTCACCAACACGTGTTATCTCTTTTCTTCTTGATGATAGCCATTCTGACAGGTGTAAGGTGATATAAGATTGTGGTTTTGATTTGCATTTCCCTGATGATTAGTGATGTTGAGCATCTTTTCATGTACCTGTTGGCCTTTTGGATGTCTTCTTTGGAAAAATGGCTATTCCCCTCCTCTGCCCAATTTTTAATTACATTGTTTTTTGTTAGTGAGTTATATGAGTTCTCTATAAATTTTGGATACTAACCCCTTGTCTGATACATGGTTTGCAAAAATTTTCTCCCATTCAATAGGTTGCATTTTCATTTTGTTGATTATTTACTTTGCAGTGCAGAAGATTTCAAGTTTGAAGTAGGCCCACTTGTTGAATTTTTCTTTTGTTGTTTCTGCTTTTGATGTCATATTCAAAACATCATTGCCAAGACCAACAGCAAGGAGCTTCTTCTCTATTTTTTCTTCTAGATGTTTTGTGGTATCAGGTCTTATGTTCAAGTTTTTAATTTATTTTGAGTTAACTTTTGTGTGTGGTTTAAGATAGTGCACCAGTTTCATTGTTTTGCATGTGGCTGTCCAATTTTCCCAACACCATTCATTGAAGAGACTGTCCTTTACACATTGTATGTTCTTGGCTCCTTTGTTGTAAATTAATTTACCGTATATGCATGAGTTTATTTCTGGGCTTCCTATTCTGTTCCATTGATCTGGGTGTCAGTTTTTATGTCAATACCATACTGTTTTAGTTACTATAGCTTTGTGATATAGTTTGAAATCAGGGAGCATGATGCCTCCAGCTTTGTTCTTCTTTCTCCAGATTTCTTTGGCTATGTGGGGTCTTTTGCAGTTCTATAAAAATTTTAGGATTGTTTGTTCTATTTCTGTGAAAAATACCATTTGGATTTTGATAAACATGAAATTGAATCTGTATATTGCCCTGGGTACTATGGACATTTTAACAATATTAATTCTTCCAATCCCTGAACATTGAATATCTTTCCATTTATTTGTATCTTCAATTTCTTTCATTAATATTTTGTAGTTTTCAATATACAGGTCTTTCACCTCTTTGATTAAATTTATTCCTAGGTATTTTATTCTTTTGATGCAATTGTAAATGGGATTGTTTTCTTAATTTCTCTTTCTGAGAGTTCATTATTAGTGTAAAGGGATACAACAGATTTTTTTGGATTTATTTTGTATCTTGCAATTTTATTGAATTTCTTTATTAGTTCTAACAGTTTTCGCATGGAGTCTTTAATGTTATCTATATATAATATCTTGTCATCTGCAAATAGTGACAGTTTTACTTCTTCCTTTCTGACTTGGATCCTTTTTATTTCTTTTTCTTGCCTAATTGCTCTGGCTAAGACTTCCAATATTATGCTGAATAAAAGTTGCAAGAGTGGGCATCCTTGTATTGTTCCTGGTCTTTGAGGAATAGCTTTCAGATTTTCACCATTGAATATTATGTTAGCTGTGTTCTTGTCACACATGGCCTTTATGTTGAGGTATGTGCTCTTTGTACCTGATTTGTTGAGAGTTTTTAATATAAATAAGTGTTGCATTTTGTCAAATGCTCTTTCTGCATGTATTTAGATGATCACATGATTTTTATCCTTCATTTTGTTAATGTGGTGTATCACATTGACTGATTTGCAAATGTTGAATTATCTTTGCATTCCTGGATAAATCCTACTTGATCATGGTGTTTGATCCTTCTAACGTATTGTTGAATTTGGTTCGCTAATATTTTTTTGAGGATTTTTGCATCTATATTCATCAGTGATATTAACATGTAATTTTCTTTACTTGTGATGTCTTTGTTAGGTTTTGGTATCAGAGTAACTCTGGCCTCATAAAATGAGTTGGAAAGTGTTCCCTCCTCTTCAATTTTGTGGAAGAGTTTGAGAGGGATTGGTATTAATTCTTCTTTGAATGTTTGGTAGAATTCACTAGTGAAGCTGTTTGGTCCTGGACCTTTGTTTGTTTTGATTACTGATTCAGACGCCTTGCCAGTAATTGATCTGTTCAAATTATCTGTTTCATCAAGACTCAATCTTGGTAGGTTTTATGTTTCTAGGAATTTTATGCATTTATTCTAGATTTTCCAATTTCTTGGTATATAATTGCTCATAATAGTCTCTTATGATCCTTTGTATTTCTATGATATCAGTTGTAAAATCTCCTCTTTCATTTCTGATTTTATTTATTTGAGTTCTCTCTCTTTTTTTCTTGGTGAGTCTAGCTAAAGATTTGGCAACTTTGTTCATCTTATAAAGAGCCACCTCTTAGTTTCATTGATCTTTTCTATTGTATTTTTAGTCTCTATTTCACTTATTTCTGCTCTAATATTTGTTATTTCCTCTTTCTACTAGTGTTGGGCTTTGTTCTTGTTTTTCTAGTCCCTTGAGGTGTAAAGTTAATTTGTTTATTTGAGACTTTTCTTGTTTCTTGAGGTAGGCATTTATTGCTATGAACTTTCCTCTTAGAACTGCTTTTGCTGCATCCCAGAAATTTTGGGATGTTACATTTCCATTTGTCTCAAGGTATTTTTTTATTTCTCTTTGAAATTTTGCCAATATTCTTTCTTCTGATCCATGAACATGGGATATCTTTCCATTTGTTTGCACTGTCTTTAATTTCTTTCATCAAAGTTATGTAGTTTTCACTGTACACATTTTTCACTTCCTTGGTTACATTTATTCCTAAGGATTTTATTGCTTTTGATGCTATTGTTAATGACAGTCTAGTCTCATTGTTAGAGTATAGAAACACAATTGATTTTTGTATCCTGCAACTTTACTGAATTTGTTGATTAGTTCCAACAGGTTTTTGGTTGACTCTTTAGGATTTTCTACATATGAGATAATATCATCTGCAAATAATGACCATTTTACCTCTTCTTTTATGATTTGCATTCTTTTATTTCTTTGTCTTATCTATTTGTTCTGGCTAGGACTTTCAGTACTATGTGAAATAAGAGTGGTGACAGTGAGTACCGTTGTCCTGTTTCTGATCTTAGAGGAAACACTTTCAATTTTTAACTGTTAAATATGTTGTTACCAGTGAGTTTGTTATATATGGCCTTTATTATGTTGAGGTATGTTTCTTCTATGCCAAATTTGTTGGTGGGTTTTATCATGAAAGGATATTGTATTATGTCAAATGTTTTTTCTGCATCTATTGAGATGATCATATGATTTTTATCTTTCATTCTAATAATGTGGTGTATCACATTTATTGATTTGTGTATGTTGAACCATCCTTTCATCACTGAGATAAATCCCATTTGGTTATAGTGTATAATCCTTTTAATGTGCTGTTGAAATCAATTTGTGAGTATTTTGTTCAAAATTCTTGCCTCTATATTCTTCAGGGATATTGGTCTATAGATTTCTTTTCTTGTAGTGTCTTTATCTGTTATTAACATAAGGGTAATGCAGGCCTTGCATCATTTCAATCTTCTTAAATTTGCTGAGACTTGTTTTGTGTTCTATCATATGATCTATCCTGGAGAATGTTCCTTGTGCACTTGAGAAGACTGTGTATTCTGCTTATGATAGATGAAATGTTCTATAATGTCTGTTAGGTCCATTTGGTCTAACGTATGGTTCAAGTTCATTGTTTCCTTGTTGATTTTCTGTCTGGATGATCTATCCTTTGCTGAAAGTGGGGCATTGAAGTCCCCTACAATTATTTTATTGTTGTCTATGTCTCCCTTCAGATCTGTTTGTATTTGCTTAATACATTTAGGTGCTGTAATGTTGGATGCATACATACTTATGATTGTTATATCTTCTTGATGAGTTGATCCCTTTATTATTATTAAATGACCTTTGTCTCTTTGTACCATTTTAAATTCTATTTTGTCTGATATAATTATAGTTACCCTTACTTTCTTTTGGTTCCAACTTGCGTGAAACAGCTTTTTCCATCCATTCTCTTTGAGCCTATATGTGTCCATAGAGCTGAAGTGAGTCTCTTGTAGGTGGCATGGAGTTGTATCTTATTTTTTTTAATCCATCCAGCCACTCTGTGCCTTTTTATTGGTGAATTCAATCCATTTACATTTAGAGCAACTATCTATGTGTAAGGACTTACTAATGCCGTCTTATTAATTGCTTTCTGGTTGTTTTGTATTTTCCTTGTTTCTTTTTACCTCTGTTTCTGACTACCTTTGCAAATTGGTGATTTTCTACAGTGTTGTGCTCTGTTTCCCCTTTCTTTATCTTTTGTGAATCTACTCTAGGTTTTTACTTCATGGTTACCATAAGGTTTACATAAAACATCTCATAGATAAAATAGTCCATTGTAAGTTGATAGCAACTTAACTTTGATCACCTCCAAAAGCTTTTTTGATATTACAATATACCTTTTTATATTGTGTATTCATTAGCAAATTATAGAGGCTATAATTATTTTCAAACTCCTTTCCTTTAACCTTTATTTTATAGTTAAGTAGTTAACACACCATCCTACTACAGAATTAGATTTTTCTAAGACTAATGGTTTATTTACCTTTACCAGTGTGTTGCATACTTTCCTATGTTTTCATATCAATGATTAGCATCTTTTCTTTTCACTTTGAAGAACTCTTTTCAAAATTTCTTGCAAGGCAGATCTAGTGGTGATGAACTCCCTCAGCTTTTGTTTGTCTGACAAGGTCTTTATTTCTCTTTCATATCTATAAGATAACTTTGAAAGATAGAGTATTCTTGGCTGGCAATTTTTTTTCTTTTACCACTTTGAATATGTCATTTTACACTTCCCAAACTATAGGATTTCTGCTGAGAAATTCACAGATAGCCTAATGGGGTTCTTCTATGGGTTGCAATCATTTTTTACCTGATGTTTTTAAAATTCTCTCTTTATCTTTGATTTTTGACAATTTATTACAATGTCTCTAGGATAAGGTCTTTTGGCATTGAGATACTAGGGTAATCTATTAGCTTCATGAACTCAGACTTCCAAGTCTTTCCTCACTTTTGGGAAGTTCTCAGCTATTATTTCTTTAAATAAACTTTCTGTCCTTTTTTCTCTCTTTTCTCCTTCTGGCATCTTAATAGTCTAATATTTCTTTTCTGTTGGCATCTCATAGATTATATAGGCTGTCTTCACTCTTTTTCATTTTTTTTTTTTTTTTGGTTTGCTCTCCTCTGACTTGGTAATTTCAAAATCCCTGTCTTCTTCCAGCTTACTTATTTTGTGTTCTATTTGCTCTACTCTGATGCAGATGCTCTCTATTGCATTTTTTTAGCTTCATTTATTGAATTCTTCAGCTCCAGAATTTCAGATTTTTAAATGATTTGTAACTCTTTTTCCAGTTTCTCACTTTGTTCATGTATTTTTTCCTGATTTCATTGAATTATCTTTCTGAATTTTCTTGCAGCTTGTTGAGCTTCTTCAAAACAACTATTTTGAATTCTTTATCAGCTAGATCACAAAATTTGAGCCTTTGTCTTGGATATCAGATAGTTATTATGTTTGCTGATGACACATTTCCTTGACTTTTCATGTTCCTTGTAGTTTTGTGTTGCTACTTTTGCATTTGAAGTAGGAGATACCTTTTTAAATATTTACTAGCTATATTCAGATGAGATATTTTGTTCATTGGTGCTGTTATATCTGAAATTTTCTCTGCTTTTGTATGTACACCTGCTCCACTCTTCTTGCTTCCTCTTGTGGCACAATGCTTAATCTTTTATATCTTTTCTGATTTTACCCCTCATTAGGCTGGCTACTGGAAACTTCTCTTTTGTTTCTCAGAAGTTGGCACTATAACTTAACTTTGAGGTTTCTCTCCTGCCCCAAGATCCTGGCCTGTTTTACTGATTGTATTCCATGTGCTGGACTTGCTGCCACTGCTGCACTCAGGAGCATGCACAAGGAGCCAGATACAGAGTTGGGGGAGGTGTGGGGTTAGCACTTGGGGCATTTGGGGTGGCTGCAGACCTAGTGGGGAGATCCTCATGTGAGATACTCCCAGAGGCTTGCGGTTGGACTTCCTGCTGATGTCCTGAATGCA
Organism: Diceros bicornis minor; assembly: GCF_020826845.1. NCBI lineage: Eukaryota > Metazoa > Chordata > Mammalia > Perissodactyla > Rhinocerotidae > Diceros > Diceros bicornis. The sequence continues at coordinate 66,427,049 of NC_080781.1, forward strand.
GTGAGTCAGAATCACATCTCTTTAACGCCCTTTGATATTCTTATCTGTTTCTTTCCTGATCTCCTCTCTCCCCCTCATCATTGAGGGTCTACCTCAGTACTTTAGGTGCTGCTGAAGAGAAACAGGTGTGGGCCATGTCCCACACAACTGGGGTAGCTGCATATTCACTCACCACTCTCCTTTTCCCCCATGGGTGAGGTCACTGCTACGTGATAGTTCAGCTCCATGTAATGTTGTCTTGGAGGAAAGGGTGGTGTTGGCAAAGTTCCTCTTACCTTTTCCACTGCATCCAAACTCATATTTATTTTTGCTCCAATGGCATGCTGGAATTTCTCCTTGGGAAGACTGGAATTCTGCAAATTCTTTCTTGTCTGTGGGTATCTGTCCAAGTTAGCACTCTCTAGGTTTTTCCCAACCACGGTAGAGAGGTTGGGTCAGGTTTGCCATCTCACATTATTCTGTAGCTTGCACTGAGGTCTGTTTGCCTATACTGGATGCACAGTTGGACAACACCCCTCCCAGGTCCCTTGGTGTATAATGCTGGATCCCACAAATACCACTGAAGCACTTTTGTTCATAGATGTATGTCGAATTTTAGTTGTTAAAGTGAGGGAGAAGGGACATCATACGCAGCCATGATATTACCTTCAGTCCTTGGACAGGAAGACCTTCACAAAAGAATGATGAATGACCAACAAATGACTATGGTTAACCGAGAAAAGCAAGAGAAAGATCACTGCATACAATATGATGCTGTATTTATCGCAATACCTTTGGAGCGATGGATAAGCACACATATGTCTGTATGTTTACATAGAAGTAAAAACAAAAGTATCTGTGAGGACATAAACCAAACAGCTCACAGCTATTAGCTCTGGAGCCCAGGACATCTAAACTTCACTGGCCCAGAGAGCTTCTATCTAAATCTCTTTATATTTATAAATTCTGATTTTCTCAGAGAGGTGAAAAAAGAAAATTGCAAACGTGACCATTTCATGATAACCATGGGTAATCGTTTGGTGTGTTTAACTTTCCAAAGAATTTCTACGCATATATATTATTTTGTTCTTCAACTTTGCACAAGAATAATACATTTGGTTTGTAACATAACATATATTTGTCTATCTTTCTTTATAGTAAACTTTTTAATACATCAGTAAATATATCACTAGTACATGTTATTTTTATAAATTACTTATTACCTTTTGACCTCTAGTTATTTTAAGTGATTTTTCCAATTATGAAATTGGAAACTAAACTTACTAAAAACTGAGACAGTAGAGACAGGTATAAGTTAGATGAGAAAAGTCTATTTAATTTAATCCTCCCCACCAATGTAGCAACTTTAGCAGAGAGATACATATATCTGTCAATATTTTCTTTGTACATTGCTATGTTAAATATATGTTCACATACATATATACCTATATGCTTGTATGTATAAATATATTTTCTTATGCAAAATGGTATAAAATACACTGAAACTTGTTTCCTTTAGTTAGCAGTATATCTTGATTTCCTCCAATGGTATGGTGGATTTCCCTTTTTTCAGGCTTCCTGTGCTTTCACATCCCTGTGTGGTTTGGAAAAGCAGAGGGAGGAGCATCATATCTATAACCAAGCATTAGTGTAATGAGGCCAGAGGCTATGTCTGTTTTGTTCACTACTGAATAAATGACTTAAGTGGAGAGCATTCACTGTGTGTAAGAAGCCCCGTCCTGTTTAGGTCCTTGCTCTGGTGACACTGGACAGGTACTTAGTCTCTCTGGACCTCAGATTTGCCATCTGTGAAATAAAGATGTTGCACAAGATATCTTTAAACTCCTTCCCAGCTCTGATATTCCAAGACAGTCTATGACCTACACATGGGATTCTGGAAACTATGGGAGAGGCACAAAGTTCCTGGTTATAAAATGGCTGCTAGCTCCAACAGAGTGGGTAGAGACTTCTGGCCAAAGCAGTAAATGTTACCATGGAAATTAGGAATTGACCACAAAGCACAGGCAATGTAGACGTATAATCACAAGGTTAGTCAGGCCAATACATCTTTTAAGGTCCTGTTATTTTACCTAGTTCTACCATTTTCATCACCTCAAAATGATACAAATTGATTGATTCTGCTCAAAATGCATTTAAATATCTGGTAATGCAAAATATATTCATTTTCCACCTTCTGGTTGGCTAGAGCATCTGGTGTTTTTTTTGCATTTCTAGATGTGAGGATAGACAAGTGACTTACCCAAAGAACCAGGAAAGGAGGGAAATAGACAGTCTCAGACAGATAGTGCCAGGTACACATGGAAAGTTGTCAAAACAAAGAAGTACTGGAGGCTATTTGTAACTCTCTAAAACATACTTTTCCCCTGTTATTACTATTTTAGCCATTAAGTGCTTGATTGAGTGTGTTTGTGTGAAGAGAGATCTATTTTTACCTTATGCTTCACTTTGGAAACTGATGGACCCAAGCTTGACTTGCTCTAGGAAGAAAACTGAGTATTCTTTTTTTTCAAGTTGCCTTTTATCCCATATTTACCTGATGCCAACAGTAATGATTATCCATTAATCACTAAAATTAACAAAATTAACAAAAATTATTAAAAAATTAATAACTCTCTGGGGGACCTAAAAACCCAATATTAGAAAACGATTCCATCTATTCCCCCTACCCCAACTCCATAGTGATGGTTGCCACTAGTTTGGTCTGATAAGTTAACTAAGCACACATAATTTTGTATAAAATTTCAGATTGTTCTTGGACAGTCCCACTTAGGAAAGCGTAGATTAAAACATGACTCAGTTTTTGTTGCTAACATACCATTGGAAAAAACAACTTTTAAGTCCTTAAAAAGGCAAATCTTCATTCCATATTCATCAAAGAAAACTCTGGATTAGCTTTGCTTGGCTCTGAAGACAGAGTTTGGAGCCTCTACCCATCCTCGGAGCAGATCCTATAGCCATAGGAGTGAGACAGGCCAAGTGACTGAGGCCAGGGTCATGTTCCACCTCTAAGGCATCTAGGAAGCCATGATATGCAGATCATTTGAGGGATAGGTGGGGAAAATCAGAGGATATTTATCAGGACTAGGGTGACTGGATGACCAAGAGTGGGCGGTGGGAGTGAATGAGCAAACCCAATAGGTGTCTGACAATGTTCACTTTCTCTAGTAATGGCTGTGTCTGTCATATGCCATATACTTTTCCCCTATGTAGAGTTCATTTCTGTTACTCTTCCTTTGCTTGTTTGTTAGATAGGGTATGGTTCCTTGTTGTTTTACAATGTTCTTCCTCGTTTTACTTGTTAGGAGAGAACCTTCCATTCGACTGGACTTTTCAACACCCACCTGAAACATAACTGAGAATCTCTATGTAGCTTTTATATAATAATTATGTGTAGAAGCACTTACGAGCCAATAGCCAAATATTAATAACTTCTGTACTTTTTAGGTATTTCATCGGAAACACAAAAGCAATCTAAACTCACCTCTATACACACTTAAACCCACTCTGCTGAGGCAGAATTACTTATGTACTTACTTGATTATCCAGGCACCAGACCCTAAATAGAAAGTAAGGGGCTGTACCCCAACTTGAAGTTAGAATTTGTAATCTGGACTGACCACCATCCAGCAGTCATCAATGCCAACAACCTCAGAACCTCCATTCTTCCAGCCAGTAGTTGAGTCATCTCTAGGAAGAACAGCTTCTTAAGAACCAAAGTAAAACATTCACAAACTACAACAATATAAACTAAGTAGCCATCTGGGCCTAAACTTTGCTTCTTTTCAAATTACAATGAAAAAAATAGGAGCCAAAAATATGACCCAAAGTGCCTTCAGATCAGTACCTGTGAATATACCACCAAAACTGAGTGTCAGGAAATTGAGTCTGCTGGTTCTACTTTTGAAATGAGTAGTATCTGTCATAAGCATGAGTCACTGGGCTCTAAGTTCTCCTTTAAAAAGAATTTGGATGTCCAGAGGAAGTAAAGATTCTTTGCCCTACATTCAAAAGTCAGAGAATAGCAAAGTCTCTATTTTGTGGGTGTATACAAAGTGCTTCTGTGAAATTTTAATACAGTCCCCTGATTCAAATGCTGGTTCATTTATTAACTCACTCTATCAGTCAAAGTTTTGGATAGCACCAAGAAAATAAGAGATGGAGGTTTACATGAAACTCTTTCCTTGAATCTGAGATGAAAACTAAGGAGCATTAAGCAAGAAAAACATAGACATTTTATACAATATATGAATATTTGAAATAAGGCCTGAAGCTGGAGCACTGATAAGGCTAAACTTGGAAGGTTGTTAATATTAGACTTATGAATCTTCTCTGATACTTTAATTCAATCACATTTGAAAAGACAAATATTGTGCATCTTTTATACAATTATCATGACTATTGTATCCCATGAGGGTATTTATGAAGAAATAACATAACCTGTTTCAATGTGACAATTTTAATAAAATCTGACATTGTTTCCCTGAACCCATGAACTTACCAACAAAACAACAGCTTTTAGGAATTGGGAGTCTGCAGGTCCTATTTGCCAAAAAAAAAAGAAAAAAAGGCAGTATCTAAGCCAGGAATGTGGCCCTAAGAGCACTACGGATTGCTAAAGAGATCTCAGATCTTAGCTGAAGTAAAGTAGGTTGGTCTGATAAGCCTCATATTTAGAGATCAGAAAGCAGAAACTTTTTAACTTGATGAGTATTTAATAAGTGTCAGGAGAACTGTTCTATGATGTATGTTGGGTTAGAATTGGGGATATTAGTAAGAACTCAAATATTTCAATACATATGGATAGATAATTAATTGTAGATATACATGTTGTTTTCTTTCTCTCTATATGTATATATGTGTGTATAGATATAGATGGATGGATAGATAGATACAGATGTAGATATAGACATAGATATAGATATATTCCTTAGCTTATGAGCTCTGTCCACTGAGAAGGACTGGGAGTAGCAAGACCTCAATAACAATAAGCATACTTAGTGCTCAGATCTTGGTTTATAAATAGCATTCTTCACTAAAAGGGATTACAACTAATTGGAGAAATGATTGATTCCAGACTGAGGCTTCTTGTTCTAGAAAGCTAGGAGATACTCAAAGAATGGTGGGGATATGTCAGAAGGAAACAGACACCAGCTTAAAGGACCAGATTAATTTAGACCAGTTTGAGCATCAAAATATGTAATAATAGTAATGGAATATAACTAAGTAAATTAAAACAGAAAACTATGAGTCCATATAGGTATAAATAAATGAATAAACTGAAAGTTTGATGAAGAATGGGATATTCATATAGTCTCAAAGTACCACCCTGCAAAGTACTTATTAATTACAAAGGATAACTTTATAGTGGAGGAGCTCAGAACGTTTACCACCTGAACATTGCTATTCTGTTTTCCAGAAAATTCCAGGATAGAGGAAATTAGTTACCCAAAAGGCCAAGTGTTACTCATGACCTGGTACAAAAATCCATTTGTACTACAAAACAAAGAAAAAATAGATAAAAATAGAAGAAATATCAAAGTCACCTAGATTCTACCTCCAGGGAGTTTTTTGAGTCTCACTTTAAAAACATATCACTTACTGCCTTGTTTCTCTCTTAGTAGGAAAATATAGAGTAGTATAAAGAGGAAAGCACAAATCATACACTACTACATCATAAAAAATGTAGTTATTGTTAAGGTTATGCTATGTATCCTTATAGTATTTTTTATATATACCTAAAAATAGATTTTAGATTTTTAACCAATATTCTGAAATATACATATATAGCATGCATCTACATACAAGTAACATATGTTATATATGTATGTGTACATACACATAACAGATACATATAAAAGTTTATATCTTGTTTTTTGTCTACTGATATTGTATCGTATGATGTGAAACTTAGACTCAATGCAATTTTTTTTCCAAATAGTCAACCAATTATTCCAGAATCACATTTCGAATAAGACATTTTATCCCACTAGTATTGAACATTGTATTTACCAATTAATAAACACTTTTGTGCATTTGAATGTTTCTGGAATTCATAGTCCATTAATATGCTGATCTTATGTTGTGCTGAGACAGCATTGCTTTAACTCTGTAGCTTTAGAGTACAATTTAGTATCCCACAGTGCAATTCCATATTCATAATAATACTTCTGGTTAGTTAGGTAGACTAAGTGTTATTATGCTCTTTTATAAATGAGATAAGAACGTTAGAGACTTACCTGTTATGCTGCAATTACCAATGTTTCCGGCACTTGGACCTGGATTTTTTTACTTTCACCAATGTTCTATGGAAAGAGACACAGAGAGGGGTAGTGTTTTCTGCCATAATGTGCTGTCTAGAACTTCTACCAAAATGTAAAGTAGTAAGGGACTGTCGACTTAGAATAAAGAGGCAACTGCAAAACAAAAAGAAAGCATTTATTTGAGGTCTTAGAATTGCAATTAGGGTAACACAGCTCCCAGCAGCAGCAAGAAAAGTGTCCCCTGATGAGTAAAAGTCAGGAGTTTTTATTAGCAACAAGGAGTGCCCAGAACAATCACCTAGGTTGTTTGTTAGGGAGGATAAATTTATGTTACAGTTCATTAGCTTACTCAAGGACATCTTGTTGTTACCAGAAAAAGTACACTTTTGCACAGTCCTTCAGAAAATCCTTTCTTAGCAAATAACTCCCTTTTGGCAAGTGAGTAAGGTCAGCAGTTTCATATTTTTAACAAGATGGAGTCCAGGGTAGAAGACGGAGTCACTGTTGTCAACTCATTTCATAGCACTTGGGATGTATGAGAAAGGAGCTCACATTTGCTGAAGGCATACCATGGGCCAGGGGCTACCCTCTACTTTTAAGAAAATCAGTGAGGGAACCAGTAAATAGCAGAGAGAGGATTCTAACCTGTCTTTTCTCTACTGAATTTAAACCATGTACAAAGACAATTTGTTCCTTTCTGTGCAAAAATCATTTAACATAGCAGACCTGGAGATGCTATTTTTAGAAAGTCCTGTTTGTAAGATTGGCCTTTGGTTGACGTCTTCAAACTTGTCACTTGACCTGCTCTCTAACAGGACAAGTGATAAGAGTGGTTCACTGTGCCTAGACTGTCTGTAGAAATTACGTAATTTATATTGCACACTTGCTTTCCTTCTGGACGTCTGAAATTTTGCTACATGCTAAGCAGAGGGTGCACATATGATCAGCTCCAATTACAATCTTAGATGTTAAGTCTCTAGTGGACTTCCTTGGGTAGAAACACTCCACACATGTTACTGCATTTGTTGTTGCTGGAGAAAGGACCAAGCTCACTGTGCCCCTTCACAGGTGGGCGAGATCATAACGAAGCCTGTGCATGGATTTCTCCTGAGTCTACCTGTGTTGTTTTTTCTCACAGATCCTATCATATGTGCATCCCTTACTCAAAAAAATCTTAGCCATGGATACAACTATATATTGAATCCCATGAGTCCTTTTAATGAATCACACAATATGTGTGTGGTCTTGGGGACCCCTCCAAACAAAGATGGCAGTAGTGGGATGCACTAGTATGACCTCAGCTCACTGAAATATGGCTACAGACTTGGGAAAAAGAAAGAAAGATGAGTGCAGGATAATGAAACTCTGGTGCCTAACCAGCTATGGAGTTACCCATGGTATAAACCTACAGCTGAGATGCCATCTGTTGTGAGAGGTAAAATTTACCCATGGAATTTAAAAATAAGAGATCCAACTTTTGGAAAGTTGCCTCATTGGTCCCCTGGCTGCTTGGCAGTTCTAGCTAATGAGAGGAAAAAAGAGCATCCCGTGAGAAGACTTTGGTTTTTTTTTCCTCCCCCAGGAGGGAAGAGAAAGAGCCCAAAATTTCCCAAAGGTGGTATTTGGGGGACAAAAATGTTAGAAGTTTGTGTTGCTCCCCTTCAAGTGGGAGGAAAATCTTAAATTAAGAGAAAGAAATCAAAGAAACACCTCCTCTTCAAAACCTAGTTGCAGCTGCTGTTGTAAGCTACCTCTTTCCTCAACATTCCATCCAGGATCTCCCAGTAGCTGTGATGTTAATCCTATACCTGCTGAATTTCCTGCTAGAGTTTTAGTTAAATTGTCATCAGGTTAAAAATGGAATTTTTTAAAAGACTTTGTATTTTGTAGCTCTTCCTTCTGGATGCCTGATAAAAATTGATATAAAACAATATACACTTGCAATTTCATAAATACCAGAGGAATAATCACAATCACGGAAAGCTGCAAACAAAAATTGTTAATGGGATGCAACTCCATTATTTTTGGCTGCAGGTGGTCACATTGAAATTTACACTCCTTGAAGATTAAAAACAGAACAAATCTCCTTAAATGACTTTTTTTGCTAAGATTTTTGCTTATTTAAACCTCTGGGAAAAAAAAAGGAAATAATCACTAGATAAAGTTACTAAGTAAGCATTTGTGGTAAACAGCTTATAGTTTGCTAATGAACTTGTTAAAATCAAATTCCTGACCCTTAGAAACTGATGATTTTATAGTCTGATGACCATATTTTCGAGCGAATCAATTTATACTCTAAGACTGACAAAGTATGCCTTGCTTATCACTTAGACTTGGAACACTCTGTTCCTTCAGTGTTACAGGTTTTGCTGCTGCCAAAGAAAACTGCTGGCTTTTTTGAAATCATAATTGTCTGGGCCTGACTCTAAGCTGAAACCTGATACTACCTGCAATGTGCTATTTCAGCCTCAGGGCTAACTGTGTTGACTGAAACCAAATGACATTACTCCTCTTGATAAATACAGAATTAGAACATCCAAAGGGGGCCTATCAACTATGAAAATATCTTGAATGATGGCTGGACCATCTGGGTCACACACAGATGCCCATAAGAAAAGACCTATTCTCTGATGAGACCTTCTAAAATTGAGCTGTTGATTGGCTCTATATTTTTGATGCAGAGACTGGTTGCATTAGTAACTTATTATTTCTGCTGAAAGCTACAAGTTGGGGAATGTGACCCCTATGCCCACTCCTAAGAGATCAGACTCTCATATCCCTCTTAGGGATGTGACACTGCTATTGATTGTTGTGTTTGGATTTCTGGCTTGTTCACCAGACTAAATAACAATAGACTCTATTTCCCTCATCTTTTAGCTATATATACACCTTAGTAAGGCAATATAGTCATAAAATGTAGCTATCTCCAGAAAGGAATTGATCTTTCTAGGTTATTTACTGAAAATGATGATGATGAAATAAGTAGAAGGATACCTATCTTGAAAGTTTAGATAATTCAGGACTTCCTTCTGACCAATGTCAATAAAAACGAGAGCTTGGCAGTAAAAGTGGTAAAAGTATATTTTATTCAGAAAAACTATTGCAATAGGGATAAAGAGACCTTAGTACAGAACTAAGCCCAATTCCAAACACAACAAAGAAAAGTGGGAATTTATAGCCCAGGAGCAGGATGGAGGTCAGTGGATGGAAAATTATTAAAAGGAAACATCAGGGATAAGGGAGGAATTCTAGTTAAACCCATCTAAAAGGATTTCTTCTAAAGGCAGACCAGGGTGATCAGATATCACTTGGGGGTGGTAGAAGATGAGGAACCCAATCAGATATCTAAGACGATCAAATATTGAGGGTGAGGGATTATGACTAAATCAACTTAGCAGAATTCTTGCTAAAATTGGGCAATGCAGGGACAAACACGGAAGTCCAAAAGTTGAGGCCCAGTTAGTACGAAGACTCAGAGGAGCCTGGCTAAAATTTGGTCAAGGAGAGACTCTTTCTCACCAATTCTGGAACATAATATTCCTTTCTGGTTAAGTTGTATGAAAATGTTTTTCTATAAAAATTATTTTGTCTCTCTTGCACATAAACTTGTAGACAAAAGGTGGGGAGAAGACTAAAAAATTATTAGGAAAAAATAAAATGTTATCACTACTAAATGGGACACATTGATTTTGTAACAATGGAGAAGAAATAAAAACCTGACATCTTGAGAGGTGCAGGAAGTGGGTTAGGTATTAGTTATCTTTGTTTTTCTGAACTGGTGCTGAAAGTTTTCTCCCACATCAGAGGAAAAATGTATCATGTTTTTTTCCAAAGCTGCTTTCCAATTTGCTGTGAGCAAGAGCACTTTGCATTCAAATTGATGGCTGAGCCTACTATCCAAGCCTCACAGCTCTGACTACAGGACAGCAGGGGACGGCCCTAGCTCTTGCACTTTCCATGCAGAACACCTCTAGATATTATACACACTCATGAGGTGGATTAACTGATATCATAAACAAACCAGACTGTTTGGAACTGACTGCCTTCAGGTAATCCCTCTGAAACCAAGGGCTAAACTGAATTATTTGGACTGCACTGGAACCCTAGGGCAAGGGGACTCATGGTGGATACAGTATTAGGGGTCTTGTTAATCTGTACTGCTTGACTAATGTAAGTTCTGTTTGGAATGCCCTAACAATGATAAAATCTTTTTCCAGGGGTACCACATGTGCCCTCTAGGACTGTACTTCTTGTGTATGTGCCCTGACTATAATGTCACTGCCTCAGCCCTGGAAGACATTCAGGTCAGCTTCAACTTACTGGCCAGAGTCATGCTGTGCCTGAATTGATGCCTCAGGCCAGGAAAAAAAGGATGATACAAAAACTTAAGTAGGAAGCAATCTGGCTTTCTAAAATAGACCTCTATGGTTAATGGGATTTTTAAAAGCTGGACAAATCTAGGACGCCTAAAGAACATACATTGAGATAGATAGCTCAGGTTTGTTTCACCTTGCAGCATGGGGTCCTGCCGATAATGACGCCTTGTCCCAAGGCCAAGGGAGTGGATTGTCTAGAAAAGAGTTAACACAGCAGGGTTGAGACTGCTATTCTTTAAAAGATCTTTTTTCAAGATAAGTGTGTGTCTGTCACTTGGGAACTTGGATCTCCAAGTGTTTCCAGTCAACAATAAACATGGTTTATTCTGAAAAACTGCATTTCTTTTAGTAGTCTGGAATTTTGGTATGTGTTAGCCAGAGAGTGTCTATGTGACCATCTCTCAATTAAAACCCTGAGCACCAAGTCTCTAATGAGTTTTCCTGGGTGGAACCATCACACAAATGTTGCTGTATTTTTGTTGCTAGAGGAAGGAGTACACTTGGTGTCCCCTTTCACAAGATAGAAAGAGCATATGGAAGCACATGAATGAATTTCTCCAGACTCCATCTGTGTCTTTTTCTCTTGTTGATATTGTGTATTATGTGATATTATGTATTTCACTGTAATAAACCTTAGCCATGAGTACAACTATATGCTGAGTCCTATGAGTACTTATAGTGAATCACCGAATGTGTGGGTAGTCTTGGGGACTCCTGGAATACTTCTATTTCCCCATATTTTTAATTATCATGGGATCCAGGCAAAGATTTTTTTAAACCTACAAAATGCAAGTTGCACTATCCCATCTTTCTCCCAGAAATTTGTCCCTTTTGCTGTGGCACTTGTATGTGCCTGGAACCATCCTAGACAAAAAGAGCCCCGACTATCTATTTTCCATGAATATTCAGCCCCATAGATCCAGACACAGTTATAGAACACCATGCATTCCCATAGGCCTCCCTATCATGGCTCATGCTCTTCCTCCTGGCACTGTTGGGTCATGCACATCTGTGTAAGTGCTCATTTAACACCAGCTAATCTTGATGTCATCATGAGACCCTGTATGTCTCCTTTCGCTGAGAGGGGCTTCATTTCCTTACCACATGAATTTATACATTCTTCATGCACAATTTTATAAAAAGAATATTCTGAATAAATTCCAGCTCAGGCATTTACTAGCTATGTGACCTTGGATAGGTTACTTTGTTGATATAAGACTCAGCTTCCTCCTTTGTAGATGACAAAGATTTTTTGTGATGACTAAATGTGATAACACATGTAACGGACTTTGCACATGCCTAGTACACAGTAAGTCCTTCACAGAGGTGATATTTATTTATTTTTTATAAATACTTAACCAAGTGATCAAAAGCCATCTTGAAAAGAAGCAAGTTTTTTCAGTGATTTTAAATGCTAATTTTAGAGTTAGAAAAATGTATTTCCTTTACCTAGAAATTAAAATCTGTGTTCTCTCACTGGGATTGTCTAACAAAATTGCCAACTCTGTATTTTATTCTTGGTTTCCGATCTGGTAAATAGTTTAGGTTGAATAGACACATTTTCAGACAGATCCTTACTTTAAAAAAGGTTTAGAACAGTCCAACTGATGCAGGAAAATTTTAAAATGGGGAAAGAATGAGAAGATGCTAAGAATCTATTGCACCTCTTTTGTAAAAAATAAAAAGAGAGAGAGAGAAACCGTTCCTCTACCCATAACAGTGATGAGACAGTAGGCAGGGCTTAAAACACATCTTAAGCCTCTAGTTCTTCTCAGGTATGTATACTTGTGGCTTCTGCATTGGTATGTACTGGATGCATCAGACTTGAATGTCAGAGGGCCAAGTTTTACAGGCCTTGGTGAGGAGTGGTGTCTTCTCCATTTCCAGGAGAAGAGTTCTGCTTTTTCTCTTTAGTGGGTAAGATGATGTTGAAGGAAACTTTTGGAGTAAAGGGAAATAAATTCTAAAGTGAATTTCTAATGTGAAATACTGTTTATGAGACTCTGTATCTTAGTTACATTGGGTTCTGGGGCTAAGGTATCACAGAACCAAAGTGGAAGATGTGTCTGACACTTCTCAAAGAACTTGCCGAATTTTCCCACCAAATGGCCAACTTTGTGATAAATTAAATATTTATACTTGGATCTGTTCTTGGCCAAATATTTCATTTAATTAATCCTTTTATTTTGGCATGACACAGTTTTAATTATTTTAGCTCTAAAATTTGTTTTTGTGCCTTAAATACTTAAAACCCATAATCATGCTTGTTCTAGAAATTAGAGCGAGTTAGTGATTATTATGCCACTTTAGAGAAAGGAGTAGGTTAAGTGAACTGATTTACCCAAAGAAACAGAACATCACAGGGAGTGATAGGGCTGGCAATTAGGTCCAGATCTCCCAACTTTCACGCCAATGTTTTGTTTCTGCCCCTAGAGATACCAGCAAACACATTATTCTATCTTTCCTGTAGATTCTTGTCTTCCTAGGGCTCAAAGGACAGTACTGGCATCTCATTCACTTACTTCTCCAATGTGGACCTAGGGAATAAAAGAAAAGAGGAAAAATTTCCAATCCTATGAAAATAGGGTGTTAATGTTCATCCATCAGACAACAGTTATCTTTCAGAACACAAAATGACAATGAATCACAGATATGAAGTAAACATGTTTCTTTCCATTCTTGTTTCTTTCTATTCTTGGTCCTCAATGTGACTCCATGAGGGAAATATGGTTAGTCCAGTTCTTCAGTTAAGAGAAAAGAGGCTTAAGAAAGCTTGATAACCTTTAAAAGTTCATCCATCTTACAAGCAGCAGAGCCCAAGAACCCTACCCAGGTGAGTTTATTTCCAAGTCTGTGCTCTAAGCACTACACCTAGATTCACTTTTACATGACACTCTTAAGCTCAGTGACTGGCTCAGTTAAACTCAGGGAGGATGGGGCCCATAAAGGGTTATTTCAGGGGTTTGCTGATAAATGTCTAACTGGCTTTCTGGAGGAATAAAAATGTGTATGTATACAAATATGTATATATGTGTGTACATATGTATGTATATACCATATATATCTGTATATATGTGTATACATATGCGGGTGTGAATATGTATACATATACATATAAATGTGTATGTGTGTATTATAAGTTTTACTGATATAAAATATTTGTAGATATATCAATTTCCAATTTTGATTCCGAACTCCAATTTATATCAATTTTCAAATAATAAAATATACAATACTCTTTATTGTAAATTCTATATAGTCGCTTGATTCCACAAAATGCTTTCCTTGATTGTGACAAACTTTTGCATCCTTAGCCAAACTAAGATTGTAATTGACAAGGAACATAGTTCAGAAATAAATGTTAGTTAATATTTTCATTTAAATTAAAGAGGAAAACAAAAGTGAAACAAAGAAGACGTATGCCAGAACTTCACTCATTGAAGGAGTTGCTTCCTTGCTGAATTAGATAATAGTTTTCAAATACTGGAACAATAGTTCCTGAATATTTTATGCTATTCACAATGTAAAATGTACAGACATGACAAAATTTGAAGTTTAATCTGCATTATAAACATTCTCCCCATCACTTCCTTAAATCCAGACAATCAACAGAACAATATATCAAGTTCTGATTTGTAGGCAGAGGGGAGAGCAAAGGAATTGTGTGGATGCCTGTTTCACAGGAAAGCCTGCAATAAGCACTTCACATGCACTACCTCATCTGAATCCTACAAGCATACCCATTAGGTAGGATGAGCCCCATTTTACAGATAAGAAGACTAACCCTCCCAGAGTTTTTACAATATTGCTCCCATGGTGCTTGGTTAGTAAATGGTGAATGAAAATCAGACCCAGGCCTATCTGTTTCCAATGTCTGTGCCCTTTCTACTGTACTATATTGCCTCTAGGAAGTTCAACTCATTTTTATGGCTTACATGAATACATTATACCAATTTATGGTTCAAAACCTTTTTCTGAGGAGGATAGAATTTGAAGAACAGTGGAGTAAGGATCTCAAAAAATTCACTCCTACATAAAAGCAATGAGAACACTGGCAAAACTCTCAAAATTCACTTTTGAAGACCTCTAGAAAAATAACAAAAGGCTTTCAAAAACCTAAGGAGAAATTAAAACATAGCCAAGTCTCAGTAATAACAGGAGGGTTTGTGGTGTTTAACTGCCATATTTACATTTATCTGTATGTAGTTCTGGGGTAGATTTGAAAACCAGCAGCCTCACAACCATAGTAGCTGTGAAAACCAGGAGGCTAGCATCCACTAGAGGAAGCAAATAGGATTAGAAGCTCCTTAAAAAGTCTTATCCTCAGAAGTGGTCACTACTTGAAATCTTGGGCAGCTCTCTGGTAAAGCCCAACTAGAAGAGCTTGTAAGTATATGATCTGACTCACACTTTCAGTGGAAAAAGCATTATCCTAGGGAATTTGGTTAAAAAAATTGGCAGCAGTTGTCAACATCACTGCTGACTGAAGAAGTGACATGAGTTAGAGCAAAGAAGCAGGTGGCCGAAAAACATGAAAGAAAGGAAGATTTAAGATTGAGATGTCCATTGGGGATTTGAAAAGCTCTGACATATTCCCAGGGCTCTAAAAGGCCATGCACATGGGAAGGGCCCTGAACATACACATAAAGACTGAAAAGGCCCTGATCTCTCACCAATGGCTGAACTTCAGGCACTGCATAAGTAGGAAGTGAAGGCTAAGGAAGAGTCGTAAATTTACAGAGCACTGAAGCTATATGGAACACACATAGAGAGCACTTTTGCAAAGGGTAGAATGCCTATTGGTTCCAGGCATTTGAAGAAATATCTGTCCAAGCATTAGTTGATGACTGAGCTAACCAAGCAGAGACTTATATGGCCACACATGACAAAGAATGCAGACTTTACAGAATTAGTACTATTTTTCATTTATCAAAAAAAAAAGAGAGTCACTAAACAGCAAAAAGAACAACAACAATAACAGAAACAGCAGCAAAAATAAACCCTGAATATAGAATGAATTTAATTTCCACAATTGCCACATCATATTATTTAAAGTGTACAATTTTGGGGGACTGGCCCCATGGTATAAGGGTTAAGTGTGAGTGCTCCACTGCTGGTGGCTCGGGTTCGATCCTGGGCATGAACCAATGCACTGCTTGTCAGGCCATACTGTGTCGACATCCCACATAAAGTGGAGGAAGATGGGCACTGATGTTAGCTCAGGGCCAGTCTTCCTCAGCAGAAAGAGGAGGATTGGCACGGATGTTAGCTCAGGGCTGATCTTCCTCACAAAAAAAAAAAGTCCAATTTTCAAATAAATTTTGCCAGGAAAAGAAACAGAAAAGTATGGTCAATATATAGAAATAAAAGCAGTCAATAGGAACTGTTTTTGAGGAAGCCTGGATGTTGGATTTACTACACAAAGACATTAAATCCACTATTATAAATGTTAAAGAACTAAAGGAAACTATATCTAAAAAACTAAGGAAAGTATGAGAATGATGCATCACCAAATAGAGAATATCAAGGAGGTGGAAATTATATTTAAAAAGGACTAAATATAAATTCTGGAGATGAAGAATTCAATAACTGGAAGGAAAAAGTCACTAGGACAACAAAACAGCAGATATGAATAGGCAGAAGAAAGAATCAGTGAACTTGAAGATAGGTCAATTAAGATGATAGGTTCTGTGGAACAGAAAGAAGAAATAACAAAGACAAATAAATAATCTCAGAGACCCATGAGATACCATCAAATACTCCAACAAGTGAATAAGAGAATCTATATAAAAAGAGGAGTGAGAGAAAGGAACAGAAAAATATTTGCACAAGTAATGGCTAAAAACTCCCCAAATTTGATGAAAAACATTAATCTACAGATCCAAGAACCTCAATTAATTTCAAGTAGGACAAACTCAAAGTCATCTCCATTTACATGCATTTTAGTCAAACTGTCAAAAGCCAAAAACAGAGAGCAAGAGGAAAACAATTCATTGTGTAAAAGGAAGGTGATAACTCTTAATCAGAAAACTTGGAGGCTAGAAGATAGTAAGATGACATATTCAAAGTGCTAAATAAAACGTCTGTCAACCAAGAGGCTGGCCTGGTGGCATAGCAGTTGAGTTTGCATGCTCCACTTCAGTTGCCTGGGGTTTGCGAGTTTGGATCCCTGGTGTGGACAGGTGCACCACTTATCAAGCCATGCTGTGGTGGCGTTCTACATAAAGTAGAGGAAGATGGGCATGGATGTTAGCCCAGGGCCAGTCTTACTCAGCAAAAAGAGGAAGATTGGCAACAGATGTGAGCTCAGGGCTAATCTTCCTCACACACACACACACACAAAAGTCTGTCAACCGAGAATTCTATATCCACCAAACCTAGTCTTTAAAAAGATAAGGATAGATTAACACATTCTCAGAAAAACAAAAACTGAGAGAATTCATTGCTAGCAGACCTACTCTAAAAGAAATACTAAAGGGAGTCCTTCAGGCTGACATGAAAGGACAATAGATGATAACTCAAATCCACACTTGGAAATAAATAACATCAATAAAGGTAACTGTATAGATAAATATAAAAAAGACAATATAAAAGTATTTTTATGACTCTTTTCTTTATTCAAAAGGAAATGGCATAAACAACAATTGCAAAACTGTATTAATGGGCTTATAATATATAAAGACATAATTTGCATGACAATAATGCCCTGAAGGAGGAGGAAGGGAACAGAGTTATATTGAAGTAAATTTTTGTATATGGTTGAAATTAAGTTGGAATTAATCTGAGCTAGGTTGTTTTAAGATGTTAATTGTAATCCTAGAACAACTACTAAGAGAATACCTCAAAATATAATAAAATAAATAATTAGAGAAATAAAATGATACACTGGGAAATGTTTAACACAAGATAAGGCAGTAATGGAAGAATTGAGAAACATAAAAAGACATATAATAAACAAATAGTAAAATGGTAGATGTAAAGCCTACTTTATAACTGTATTAAATGTAAATAGTTTCAACATTCCAACTAACAGACACATATCAGAAGAATGGATCAAAAAATATGACCTAACTACATGTTTTGTACAAGAGATGCATTTTTGATTCAAAGACACAAGTAGTTTGAAAATGTAAAAAAATATATATATATTGAAATAAATATACCATAAAAACAGTAATCAAGAGATTTGGAGTGGCTAAACTAATACCAGAGTAAACAGAATTTAAGACAAAAATTGTTACTAGAGACAAAAAAGGGTATTTTATAATGATAAAGTGTCAATCCATGAAGAAGTTATAACAATTATAAACATATAAATATCTAACAGCAGATCCCCAAAATACAAGAAGCAAAAATTGGCAAAACTGAAGGGAGAAACAGATGGTTCAACAATAATATTGGAGACTTCAATACTCCACTTTCAATAATGGAAAGCACAGCTAGACATAAGATCAGCAAAGAAATAAAAGACTTGAATAACACCCTAAACTAACTGGATTTAATGGACAACCATAGAGTTCTTTACTCAACAACATCATAATATATTTTTCTCAAGTGCACATGGAACATGTTCAGGATATGTCATCTTTTAGGCCATGAAATGAGCCTTAATAAATTTACAAAGGTTGAAATTATACAAAATATTTTCTCTGATATTAATGGAATAAACTTAGAAATCAACAACAAAAGGAAATTTGCAAAATTCAGAAATGTATGAAAATTAAACTAGACATTCCTAAATAACCAATAGGTAGAGAAGAAATCACAAAAGAAGTAAGAAATACTTTTCTATGAATTAAATTAAAAACACAACATACCAAATCTTATGAGAGGTACCAAAGGCAGTGCTTAGCAGAAAATTTATAGCTATAAACTCCAATAATAAAAAAGAAGAAAGATTTTATTTTTGGATTTCTGATCCAGAAGAGATGGAGTAGACATTTTTCCCTGCTACTCCCCAATAATGACAACTATAAATCCTGGTAATGGCACAAGAGATAAGCAAATGAGAATTCTGAAAATTGGTAAGAAGAGAGCAGGCTAATTTGAGAATCCCAGGACTGAAGGACGAGATGCATATTTGTGGCATCTTGCATTCCCCCTCCCCAAAATGAAAGCCCACCTGGACCCAGCATTTCTGAAACACCAACCGACCAATAAGAGAAGGCAGCCCAGGTAGGATAATTCCTACCCTGTATCTAATGGGAGTCCCTTTGATAAATTAGGCAGACTCAAGACCACTAGTAAGGAATCCAAATAGGAGTCTAGCCAGAAGTAAGCACCCAGGGGAGACACACTCCTTCTATGTTGAGTCTGTCAAGAGAGAGGGAGAATCTCTCTCTGCCCTTTTCCTTAAGGTTCTTATGGCTGGCCAAATAATTAACAAGACAGGTTAGCAGGAGAAAATAATACCAAATTTAATAACATGTATACATGGGAGAAACTCAGAATTGAGCAACTCGTCCCTCTGTCTAAGCTGCTTGCTTAAGTATTGCAGCTAAAGGCGAGGAACGTGTTGGGGGTGGGTAGTGGCCTGGGACTTCAGAGGGCAGGAAGACAATTCTTTTCAGGGTCATCTATAGATAATGTGGTCAGGGAGAGACAGAGTTTTTGATAAAAGAGGCTTGGTGCCTTTCCTATTGTAACTTCTATCCTACATTATCTTTACAGCCATCTTGATAATAACTCTTTCCTGAAATAGATCTTTTGTTTTAAATTCTTTAGGCAGTTTGGGAGGGGAAACTCAAATATTCTTCCTGAGTTCTCTGAGTCCTTATTGTCTTCAGCTCGAAATAATCTGCATACCAGAGTGGTGCCTCCTGGGGTAACTTGCCCTGAGAACCATCAAGTCCAAAACTCCCCTCATTCATCAAGAGATCATAAGCTGAATGGGCAGAAATGGGAAAAGGAACTCATTCACATCAAGTAGCCCTGTCTGGGAAGCCTTTGTCTCTGAAGGCCCAAGACTCAGATCCCTCTTGTAGAATCACCTGGGCGGGTGGGAAGAATCAGCAAAAGTGATGCAATCACAACAAGCAGTCTGGTCTAGGAAATCTCATTTTCCCTGCAGACCTGAGGCTCTCTTCCTCTGCCCAAAGACACCAGAGTAGTCAAGTTAAACAAGAGAAAAGGATCCATTCATAGTAAGTGGCCCAGTCTGGGAAGCCTCTTTGTCCCCACAGGCCAGAGACTCTCCTATCCATTTAATGACATTGAGGCAGATGGGTGTCACTGGTAGAGGAATTTTATTATACCCTTCTCCCACCAAGAGACATCTGATGGCCCTAACTGGGGAAAACACTTTTCCCCATCTGGTAGCATCAATAGGAGCCAGTGAGAACCTCAGGGGCACCAGATACAGCAAGCAGATGAAAGTAACACTGCAAGGCTCTGAAAATTAAACTATCTTTGGAAACCACAACCACAAAAATAGGCATAGACCTGAGTGATAAACCTAAACAGGGTAATTGCTTGCTAAAATAAAATACTTAAATAATATTCAAAGTCTCTCAACATAGTAGGAAAAAAATATCCATGACATAATAAAAAATTATGTATCATCCCAAGAACCAGGAAAATCAATCACAACATGAATGAGAAAAGAAGATCAACTAATGTGAATACTGAGATAAATCAAATATTGAAATTATTTAACAAGGATTTTAAAGTATTCATCCTAAAAATTCTTTAAATAAATGAAAAAATAGGAAATCTCAAAAAAGAGTAGAAGTTATAAAAATGGATAATTTAACAAACCTACACCTAACGTCATACTCAATGGTGAAAAACTGAAAGCTATCACTCTAAGAACAGAAACAAGACAAGGATGTGCACTCTCATTACTATTATTCAACATAGTATTGGAAGTCCTAGCCAGAGCAATCAGGCAAGAAAAAGAAATAAAAAGACCCAAGTTGGAAAGGAAGAAGTGAAACTGTCACTATTTGCAGATGACATAATTTTATATATAGAAAACCCTAAAGAATCCACCAAAAAACTATTAGAAATAATCAACGAATATGACAAAGTTGCAGGGTACAAAATCAACATATAAAACTCAATTGCATTTCTTTACACTAACAACAAACTAGCAGAAAGAGAAATCAAGACTACAATCCCATTTACGATCACACCAAAAAGATAAAATACCTAGGAATAAATTTAAACAAGGAGGTGAAAAACCTGTACATTGAAAACTATAAGATATTGTTGAAGAAAATAGAAGACACAAAAAATGGAAAGATATTTCATGCTCATGAATTGGAAGAATTAACCTAGATAAAATGTCCATATTACCAAAAGCAATCTACAGATTGAATGCAACCTTTATCAAAATGCCAACATCATTTTTTAAGGAAATAGATCAAAGAGTCCTAAAATGTATATGAAACAACAAAAGACCCCGAATAGCCAAAGCAGTCCTGAGTAAAAAGAACAAAGCTGGAGGTATCACATCCCCTGATTTAAAAATACACTACAAAGCTGTAGTAATCAAAACAGCATGGTACTGGCAGACAAACAGACACACAGATTCATGGAACAGAGTTGAGAGCCCAGAAATAAACCTACACATTGATAGACAGGTAATTTTCGACAAAGGAGCCAAGAATATACAGTGGAGAAAAGGAAGCCCCTTCAATAAATGTTGTTGGCAAAACTGGACAGTCACATGCAAAAGTATGAAACTAGACAACTATATTACACCATGCACAAAAATTAGCTCAAAATGGATTAAAGACTTGAATGTAATACCTGAAACTGTAAAACTCCTGGAAGAAAACATAGGCAGTACACTCTTTGACATTGGTTTTTGCAATATCTTTTTGGATATGTTTCCTCAAACAAGACAAACAAAAAATAAACAAATGAGACTACATCAAACTAAAAAGCTTCTGCATAGCAAAGGAAATCATCAACAAAATGAAAAGACAACCTACTGACTAGGAGAAGATATTTGCAAATCATATATCCAATGAGGGGTGAATTTCCAAAATATATAAGGAACTCATACAACCCAGCAACAACAAAAAACAAACAAACCAATCAAAAAATGGGTAAAGGATCTGAACAGACATTTTTCAAAGAAGACACAGAGACAGTCAACAGGTACATGAAAGGATGCTCAACATCACTAATCATCGGGGAAATGCAAATCAAAACCGCAATAAGGTATCACCTCACCTCAGCCTGTTAGAATGGCTATTATCAAAAAGACAAGAAATAACAGTGTTGGAGAAGATGTGGAGAAAAGGGAACCCTTGTACACTGCTGATGGGAATGTAAATTGGTGCAGCCATTATGGAACACAGTATGGAGATTCCTCAAAAATTAAAAATAGAATCACTATATGATCCAGCTATTCCACTTCTGGGTATTTATTTAAAGAACACAAAAACACTAATTGAAAAAGATATATGCACCCCTATGTTTATTGCAGCAATATTTACAATAGCCAAGACATGGAAACAACCTTAGTGCCTATCAATGGGTAAATGGATAATGAAGATGTGGTATATATATACACAATGGAATTCTACTCAGCCACAGAAAAGATGAAATCTTGCCATTTGTGACAATATGTATGGACCTTGAGGGTATTGTGTTAAGCGAAATAAGTCAGGTGGAGAAAGACAAATACCATATGATTTCACTCATATGTGGAAAATAAAACAATAACAACAACAAGACACATAGATACAGAGAACAGATTGGTGGTTAGCAGAGAGGAAGGAGGATAGAGGGAGAGTGAAAGGGGTAGAGGTTGACATTTGTATGTGACAGATAGAAACTAGACTTTTGGTGGTAAACAAAAGTCTACCAAGTGTAACATATATAGAAGCCAAAATACAATGATGTACACCTGAAATTTATATAATGTTATAAACCAATGTTACTTCAATAAAAACATGAAAAATTTAGAACTATAAAATACAATAACAGAAATATAAAACTCACTGCATGGACTCAATAGTAGATGGAGATGACAAAGGACAGAACCAGTGTACTTGAGGACAAAAAAGTAGGATTCACCCAACCTAAACAATAGAGAGAAAATAAATTAAAAAATATATATGCAGATCCTCAGGGACCTGTGGGATAATACTGAAAGAGATAAGACTCATATCATCATTCATAACACTCCATAAAGATAGGGAAAACAAGCATGTAAGAAAGAGTATTTGAAGAAATAATAGTTGAGAATTTCCAAAATTTGGCAAAAGACATAAACATACAAATCCAAGAAGCTGAGCAAAACCAAAACAGGATAAGCTCAAAGAAATCTATATAAAGATACAGCTTAATTAAACTTTTGAAAATTAAGATAAAGAAAAAATCTAGAAGATGACCAGAGGAAAGTTATGCATTATCTGTAGGGGAATATAAATTCACTGACAGACAATTCTTCATGTGAAACCAGGGAGACCAGAACAAAGTGGCACAATATGTTTCAATTACTGAAAGAAAATAACTGTCAACTCTAAATTCTATATGTGATCCTTTCATAATGAAGCAGAAATATAAACATCCTCAAAAGAAGGAAAAGTAAAAGAATTTGTCGCTAGTACACCTACCCCTAAATATTGGCTAAATAAAGTGTTATCAAACAAAATGCAAGTGATGAAGGAATCTTAGGACATTATGAGAGAAGAAGGAACAATGGAGACAATAGAAAATGAGTATATAAAAACAATCACTTTCCTCATGAGTTTCATAAATCATATCTGATGATTGACACAAAAAATATCATATGTTACCCAAGACAATAATATTTTTAAAATGTTGAAGATAGAGGGGGAAGTCAAGATGGAGGCATAGGGAGACTCTGAATTCACGTACTACTGCAGACACAGCCAATTTACAAATACTCATGGAAAAATTGCCCCTGAGACAGAACTGAAAACTGGATAAGAGGAACTCCTGCAACAAGAGACAATCCTGATTGAGGTGGAAGAAGCAGAAGGGAGAGAAAAAACACCGCCTTTCTCTCCCTTCTCTCCAGAAGGGAGAGAAAAAACACCGCCTTCACAAGACGCCAGCTTCGCAGCTGCCCGGGAGCAGGCCAAAGGTACCTAGCCTCCCTGGAGGCGTGGGGCCCTGAGCTGGGGAGCACCCCCGCTGTAGGCATTTTGTGGACCCAGCACAATCGAGACCAGCGGCATAATATCTGACTTTGATTGCTACTAAAACATTGGGGAGTACCCCCAGAAAACCTGGTTCACAAAGAAATTAAAACGGGCTCTTAAAGGGCCCGCACGCAGACTCACCCGTTTCAGAAAGCATCCTAAAATCACCAGAAAGAAAGGTGCATAGTGCTTGGGTGAAAAGAGACTCACCTGATAGGCCCTGAGTGCATCTCGGTGAGAGGTGAGACCTCTCCAGGGACTGGGACATTGGCAGCGGCCATTGTTGTGGCCTGGTATGGGGGTGCTGACACAGACGCCATTGGAGTTCTCCCTGGGGCCTGCTAGACCAGGGTCTGCCCCACCTGCTAGAACACCGATTTAATCCAGCTCAGCCAGGATGGACAGCCAACCCTAGAGACTGGCCCCACCCAACAACGAGCCCTCAGGCAACGTGTGGGCCTGCATAGATTGGTGACTGGATTCTCTGCAGCCTGGCAACTGAGCCGACTTCAGTGAGGCAGGGTGTGCACAAGGAGCAGGTGGAGAGTGTGGGGCTGTGGTGGATTGTGTGGGGCTCCCGCTGTTGAGATGCTGGGTCCACGTCAGGAGGTTGGGGTGCACACACAGGGCAGGACTGTGTTGACTGTGTGTGTGGACCTGTGGGCGGCAGGGCTTGTCAGCTGCAGAAGACTTGTGTTTCTCAAAGACCCACATAGGGGGTTTGCCTCACCTTCCAAAGTCTGAAACCATTGGGTGCTCCTGTGCCTGAGGCCAACCCCACCCAGCTGCAATCCTCAGAGAGCTGACAAGAGACCTAAAGGCTGGAGGCTTATAGCAATTGTAAGGCCCTGAGGCTAACAACCTGCCACGTTGGGGGCCTACTCACTTAAAAGATATACTGCAACACAAATGTGGTATTAGAACTTGCAGCCAACTGTGCTGGGGATCCGGAAACCTGATAAAGAGACTGAAGGGCCCACAACAACTACAAACAGCTGAGCATTACAACAGCTGACCAGGAGCATAACTCGGCCTACCTGGGCACATACAGGGAGAGCAAACAGGCCACAACAGAAGGACACACGTAGCCCACATAGGGGTCACCGCTGGAACATTGAGAACTGGGGGAAGCACACTGCAGGACTCCTAAGGCATCACTTGTATAAGGTGACCTATCCAAGAGTAGGAGATGTAGTTGACCTACCTAATACATAGACACAAGCACAGGGAAAGAGGCAAAATGAGGATGCAAAGGAATACACTCCAAGTAAGGGAACAGGACAAAACTCCAGAAAAGGAACTAAGTGAAACAGAAATGAGCAACCTACCTGACAGAGAGTTCAAACTAAGAGTGTTAAGGGTGTTTACTGATGTGGGGAGAAGAATAGATGAACTCAGTGAGAATGTCAAGAAAGAAATGGAAGATATAAAAAAGAACCAATCAGAAATGAAGAATACGATACCAGAAATGAAAAATTAGCTAGAGGGAGTCAAAAGCAGAGTAAAGGATACAGAACAACGGATCTGCGAGCTGTACGAAACACTAGAAGAAATTACCCAAGCTGAACAAGTAAAAGGGAAAAGAATAAAAGGAGTGAGGACAGTCTAAGGGACCTCTGGGACAACATCAAGCGTGCTAATATCCATGTTTTTGGGGGCCCGGAAGGAGAAGAGTGAGACAAAGGGGCAGAGAATATATTTCAAGAAATAATAGATGCAAACTTCCCTAACCTAAGGAAGGAAGCAGACATCCAGGTACAGGAATCACAGAGAGCCCCAAATAAGATGAACCCAAAGAGGCCCACACCAAGACACATCATAATCAAAATTTCTGAATTAAAGATAAAGAGAGAATCCTAAAAGCTGCCAGAGAAAGACAAGTTACATACAAAGGAAACCCCATAAGGCTATCAGCTGACTTCTCAGCAGAAACCTTACAGGCTAGAAGAGAGTGGCACGATATATTTAAAGTGCTAAAAGGAAAAAACTTACAGCCAAGAATACTCTACCCAGAAAGATTATCATTCAAAATGGAAGGAGAGATCAAATATTTCCCAGACAAGCAAATGTTAAAGGAGTTTGTCACCAAGAAACCAGTGCTACAAGAAATGTTAAAGGGACTGATTTAAGGGGAAAAGAGAAGACCACAAATAGGAAAAATTATCTATTTCCATAATAAGAGGGCAATGGATACAAAAGCACAAAAAAGAGGTTAGATATGGTATCAAAAACATAAATGAGGGAGGAGAGGAATTAAAGAGTAGAGCTTTCAGACAGAAGTCAAAGAAAGAGACCATCAATTCTGTATAGAACGAGAAGGGAACAGAGAAAGACTACTAAAACACTGAGAAAAAAAGTTAAAAAATAGTAGTAACTACACACTTATCAATAGCTACTTTAAACGTCAATGGACTAAATGCTCCAATTAAAAGGTATAGGGTGGCTGATTGGATAAAACACCAAGACCCATATATATGCTGCATACAAGAGACACACTTCAGACCTAAAGACACTCACAAACTGAAAGTGAAGGGATGGTAAAAGATATTCCACGCAAATGGCAATGAAAAGAAAGCTGGGGTAGCAGTACTCATACCAGACAGAATAGACTTTAAAACAGAAACTGTAAAAAGAGAGAAAGAAGGGCATTACATAATGATCAAGGGAACAATCTAACAAGAGGATATAACACTTGTAAATATCTACGCACCCAATGTAGGTGCGCCTAAATATATAATGCAATTATTAACAGACATAAAAAGAGAAATAGACAGTAACACAATAATAGTAGGGGACTTGAACACTCCACTTACACCAATGGATAGATCATCCAAATAGAAGATCAATAGGGAAACATTGGCCTTAAATGGCACAATAGAACAGATGGACCTAGTAGATATATACAGAGTATTCCATCCAAACACCGAAGAATACCTGTTCATTTCAAACGCACATGGAACATTCTCCAGAATTGATCACATATTAAGCTAGAAAACGAGTCTCCATAAATTTAAGAAGATTGAAATAATACCAAGCATCTTTTCTGACCACAACGGTACGAAACTGGAAATCAACTATAGGAAGAAAATCAGAAAAGCCACAAATACATGGAGATTAAACAAAATGCTACTGAACAACGACTGTGTCAACGAAGAAATCAAAGAAGAAATCAAAAAATACCTGGAGACAAATGAAAATGAAAATAAGACATGCCAGAATTTATGGGATACAGCAAAAGCAGTTCTAAGAGGGAAGTTATAGCAGTACAGGCCTATCTCAACAAAGAAGAAAAATCTCAAATAAACAAGCTAACAACGCACCTAAAAACTGGAAAAAGAAGAACAAACAAAGCCCAAAATCAGTAGAAGAAGGGAAATAATATAAATCAGAGTAGAAATAAATGAAATAGAGACTAAAAAGACAATAGAAAAAATTAATAAGACCAAGAGCTGTTTCTTTGAAAAGATAAACCTTTAACTAGACTCACCAAGAAAAAAAGAAAAAAGGCACAAATAAGTAAAATCAGAAATGAAAGAGGAGAAATTACAACAGACACCTCAGAAATACAAAAGACTATAAGAGAATACTATGAAAAGCTATATGCCAACCAATTCGACAATCTGGAAGAAATGGATAAATTCTTAGAATCATACAACCTTCCAAAACTGTATCAAGAAGAAGTAGAGAATTTGAACAGACTAATCATCAGTAAGGATATCGAAACAGTAATCACAAACCTCCCCAAAAATAAAAGTCCAGGACCAGACGACTTCCCTGGTGAATTCTACCAAACATTCAAAGAAGACTTAATACCTATCCTTCTCAACTTTTCCAAAAATTTGAAGAGGGGGGGAAGGTCCCTAACTCATTGTGTGAAGTCGATATTATCCTGATACCAAAACCAGACAAGGACAACACAAAAAAAGAAAATTACAGGCCAATATCACTGATGAACATCGATGCAAATATCCTCAACAAAATACTAGCAAATCCCATACAACAATACCTTAAAAAGATTATACACCATGAACAAGTGGGACTTATTCCAGGTATGCAGGGATGGTTCAACATTCGCAAGTCAATCAACATACTACACCACATTAACAAAATGAAGAATAAAAATCATATGATTATCTCAATAGATGCAGAGAAAGCATTTGACAAGATACAGCATCCATTTATGATAAAAACTCTGAATAAAATGGGGATAGAAGGAAAGTACCTCAACATAATAAAGGCCATATATGACAAACCCACAGCTAATATCATCCTCAATGGTGAGAAACTGAAAGCTATCCCTCTAAGAAGAGGAACCAGACAAGGATGCCCACTGTCACCACTCCTATTTAACATAGTACTACAAGTCCTAGCCAGAGCAATCAGGCAAGAAAAAGAAATAAAAGGGATCCAAATTGGAAAGGAAGAAGTGAAACTCACCATTTGCAGAAGACATGATTTTATATACAGAAAACCCTAAAGAATCCACCAGAAAACGTTTAGAAGTAATAAACGAATACGGTAAAGTTGCAGGAAACACAATCAACATACAAAAATCAATTGCATTTCTATACACTAACAACGAAGTAGCAGAAAGAGAAAATGAGAATACAATCGCATTTACAATTGCAACACAAAGAATAAAATGCCTATGAATAAACTGAACCAAAGAGGTGAAAGATCTGTACACTGAAAACTATAAAACATTGATGAAAGAAATTGAAGAAGACACAAAGAAATGGAAAGATATTCCATGCTCTTGGATTGGAAGAATTAACATAGTTAAGTTGTCCATACTTCCTAAAGCCATCTATAGATTCAATGCAATCCCTATCAAAGTTCCAACAGCATTTTTCACAGAAATAGAACAAAGAATCCTAAAATTTATATGGAACAACAAAAGACCCTGAAGAGCTAAAGGAATCCTGAGAAAAAAGAACAAAGCTGGAGGTATCACACTCCCTGATTTCAAAATATACTACAAAGCTATAGTAACCAAAACAGCATGGTACTGGCACAAAAACAGACACACAGATCAATGGAATAGAATCAAAACCCAGAAATAAACCCACACATCTATGGACATCTAATCTTTGACAAAGGAGCCAAGAACATACAATGGGGAAAAGAAAGTCACTTCAATAAATGGTGTTGGGAAAACCGGATAGCCACATGCAAAAAAATGAAAGTAGACCCTTACCTTACACCATACACAAAAATTAACTCCAAATGGATTAAAGACTTGAATGTAAGACCTGAAACTATGAAACTTCTTGAAGAAAACATAGGCAGTACTGTCTTCGACATCGGTCTTAGCAATATATTTTGAAGCACCACGTCTGACAGGGCAAGAGAAACAATAGAAAAAATAAACAAATGGGACTACATCAAACTAAAAAGCTTCTGCACAGCAAAGGAAACCATCAACAAAACAAAAAGACAACCTAACAATTGGGAGAAAATATTGGTAAACCATACATCTGATAAGGGGTTAATCTCCAAAATATGCAAAGAACTCATGCATCTCAACAACAAAAAAACTAAAAACCTAATTAAAAAATGGGCAAAAGACCTGAACAGACATTTCTCCAAAGAAAATATACAGATGGCCAACAGACACATGAAAAGATGTTCAACATCATTAACTATCAGGGAAATGCAAATCAAAACTACAATCAGCTATCACCTCACGCCCGTCAGAATGGCTATAATTAACAAGACAGGAAACAACATGTGTTGGAGAGGATGTGGAGAGACGAGAACTCTCATACACTGCTGGTGGAAGTGCAAAGTGGTGAAGCAACTATGGAAAACAGTATGGAGATTCATCAAAAAGTCAAGGATAGAACTACCATAATGATCGAGCTATTCCGCTGCTGGGTATTTATCCAAAGAACTTGAAAACACCAATGCGTAAAGATACATGCACCCCTGTGTTCATTGCAGCGTTATTCACAATAGCCAAGACTTGGAAGCAACCTAAGTGCCCATCAAGGGACGAATGGATAAAGAAGATGTGGTATATATACACAATGGAATAGTACTCAGCCATAAGAAACGATGAAATCCAGCCATTTGTGACAACATGAATGGACATCGAGGTTATAATGCAAAGTGAAATAAGTCAGAGGGAGAAGGTCAAATACCGTATGATTTCCTTCATTAAATAGTAGATAATAACAACAATAAACAAACACATAGAGACCGAGATTGGATTGGTGGTTACCAGAAGGGAAGGGGGGAGGGAGGAGGGCGAAAGGGATAATTCGGTACATGTGTGTAGTGATGGGTTGTAATTAGTATTTGGGTGGTGAACATGATGTAATCTATGCAGAAATAGAAGTGTAATGATGTACACCTGAAATTTATACAATGTTATAAACCAATGTTACTGCAATAGACAAAAAATTAAAAAAAAATGTTGAAGATAAAATATTTTATACGGAAGTAAGTTTTCTGTCTTTCAATTGAAGTGGTAAAATGTTAATACCAGTAGGCTTTACTGAGTTATATACTGATAT
Source organism: Diceros bicornis minor (assembly GCF_020826845.1). NCBI lineage: Eukaryota > Metazoa > Chordata > Mammalia > Perissodactyla > Rhinocerotidae > Diceros > Diceros bicornis. Next base: position 66,457,327 of record NC_080781.1, read on the forward strand.
TCAGAGAAACCAGTATGAAAGTTATGCAAAGAGATACACTCAAGAGGAATATAAATAAATCAAAATGGAATCCAAAAAATGGCCAAGTAACCAGTAGGACAGTAATAAAAGAGATAAGTAAGAATGAGAACCAGAGTAAATAAATGTAAAACAGATAATAAAATTGCATACTAAAGCACTAATATGTATTTGGTTTAAATAAACCAGTCAAAAAACAGAGATAGGCAGAGTGGATATAAAACGTGACTCACTTACATGCTGCTAACAAGAAACTCACTTCAAATTGAACAACATAGTTAGATTGAATGTAAAAGGATGGAGAAAGATATACTATGAATATAATTTTAAAAAGCAAGAGTGGCTACATTGCTATCTGGTAAAGTAGACTTGAAAGCAATGAAAATTGCTCAAGACAAAGAAAGTTATTACATAATGATAAAATTATCAATGAGGAAGTCATAACATCCTAAATATGTATGCAGCAAAAAAATCTTTAAAATACATGAAACAAAAAATAATAGAACTGAAAGGAAAAATAGAGCAGTGACAATTATACTTGGATGCTTCAACACCTCCCTCTCAGCAACTAATAGAACTATTAGACAGAAAACTAGCAAAGACACAGAAGATTTGAAAAACTCAATCAACCAACAGGATCTAATTGACATATATAGAACACTCCACCTAACAACAGCAGAATACATATTTTTTCCTAGTGCCCATGGACTGTCTATCAAGATAGAGCATATCCTAACCCAAAAATGATTCTCACCAAGTTTAAAAGAAATTTAAAATTGAAATCATGCAAACTATATTCTTTGACCATAATAGAATCAAACTAGAAGACAGTAACAGCAAGGCAGTAGAAAAATCTCTAAGCACATGGAAATTAAACAACATATTTCTAACAATAATGGGTCAAAAAGGAAATCTCAAAGAATATAAAAAACATAAATCTAAATGAAAATGAAAAACAAAATATAAAATTGAAAACAGGAATATGATAGAGAAAATTAATGAAACAAAACACTGGTTCATAGAAAACATTAAAATTGGTAAACTACTAGCAAGACTGACAAAAATAAAAAGAGAAATACAAATCACCAGTGTAAGGAATAAAATAGGAAATATTACTACAGATCCTCTAGGCATTAAAAAGATAGTAAGGGAATAGCACAGGTGACTCTATACTCATAAATTTCACAACTTAGAAGAAATGAGCCAATTCTTCAAAAACCACAAACTACCAAAATTCAATCAAGATGAAATAGACAATCTGAATAATCCAGTCACCACCAAAGAAATTGAATTTGTAATTTAAAGATATTCCTGAAAATATCTCCAGTTCTAGATGCAAGTGATTATATCATCTTATATTTGTATATACTTGAAGCAGCAAATAAGTCAAATTCCAGCTGAGATATGGAGAGTCGTCACGGAAAAAGTAGGTGGAACTAAGTTCCCACCATTCTCTGGACTTTTGATCAATTCCCTACATTGTTCCATTAAGGGGAGAATATCTGCTTTTAAATGTCCAGTACCATTATAGACCTCATTGCCTCACCATAAGGATATATCACAAGAAATTACATTGTAATCATATACACTCCAACAAGGAGTGAACTCATGATCATCTGAATCATAGAAGAGTATATAGTTACAAACATTCAATGGAAAGTAACCTAAAGTTTTGCCAGTTCCATTAACATTTTTGAAACAAAGGGAAATGTTTTTGATCAGTGTCCAAATCTGAGTAAGGGGTATTCTCTTAGAGCAGGAGGCACCCGGTGAAAAATAGTACCATCGAGGGCTTTTTTCCCAGAGGGAAGCTTGTGGGTGGATTAGAAAACTCCAAAAGAGAAGCCAGCATTTTGTCCAGATAAATTTCTCCATCTTTGTAAGGATAATGAACAAGTCACTAATTTAGGGGTATTGTGAGTATTATTTGCTCTAACACAGATCCAACCATCAGTGAGGTTTGTGGAATTGGAAGGTTTCTACAGAGTATGAACAAAACAGTGTGATAAGGCATGACAATTAGTAATGAAGGTTACATGGAAAAATATAAGTCCAACCTGAGAGCCAAAATTACCAGTAATAACAACTGCCATTGTAAGAAGAACTTGAAAAAATGTGGTTTGATATGTCGACTAAGCAAGAAGTTCATCCAATAAGGCAATAACCAATATAACAGCAGTAAGTTCTTCTGATGTCATAGTTTTATCACAACCTGAGAATTCCTACTGTGTGCATTAGAGCAAAAAGCATTAAGATACTTTTCAGGACAAACTATAGTCCAAATACTTCAATCCAACAATCATTCATGTCCAGCTTCTCAAAGGATCTTCTAGATGCCAAACATAAACCCATTCTTGGAATTCTTCACTTTGTATAAAGAGATCCACAAGAAAGAGCACAAAGATACAAGTTACAAATGGGGTCACATACTTTCTGTACATAGAGGAGTAGATAAGAGCTCTGCCAGTAGGATGATTAAGAGAAATGTGCAAAGGGAATAACAAATTGTTCAGTTGGAAAGGACAAAAATATACAGGCTTGGTCCAGAATCTTGGGAAAGCTGTCTGATCATGCCACCTGCTTCAGTTCTGAGTCAGTGTGAGCTTTAGGCCTATAGTTCGTTCTGACATCCACTTGGGGAAGGACCTCTCTTTAAATGAAAAGCATGAATCCATGAGTAAATGCCCTTGAGTTTAGTGGCACATGGTTTGGTTAGCAATACTTGATACTCTCCTTTCCACCTAGGTTGTAAAGCGTCTTTGTGTAGATGTCTTTTCCAATAAACGAATCTCCTGGTTGCAAATGGTGGTGAACCAGATCTTCATGTCCCAGAAGCACACTGTAGAAAGACTATTCAACTAATTGGTTAATTTTCTCTAAGGCTTAAATTAGCCCTATACAGTAAAATAGCATATCTCCCTTAACAAGAGAGGGGTCATAGGCACCCGAGTGTAACCTCATTGGATGTCCAGTGATAATTTCAATTGGTGAAAGTTTGTATTTGCCAAAGAGTATGGATCTTAAATTCATTAAAACATCTGGCAGCAACTATGGCCAAGGGAGGTTAAAAACTTCTACAAATTTAGCAAGTTGTGTTTTTACAATACCATTAGTCCTCTTAACTAATCCAGAAGACTGAGGGTGATAAGCACAGTGAAAATGTTGTATAATAGGCCAGATATCACAGGCTACTTTAAGAATTTATCTAGTGAAATGAGTTTCTTTATCACTCTGTAATTCAAACGGAATTTCCTAGGTAGGAATTATCCTTTCTAATTAAATTTTGGCCACTGCAAGAGTGGTAGCTCTTGGCAAAGAAATGCTTCCACCCAACGAGAACACATGCAAACCGTCACCAAAACATATTTATAACCTTGAGAAGGAGGTAACTGAATAAAATCTAACTGCCATATTTCAAAGGGTCCTTTACTTAAAGGGAAATGGCCCATCGATGTGTGGATAGGCTTACCTGGATTATGTTTTGGGCAAACAAGACACCTTTGAGAAACCTCAGAAGCAATTTTAGGGGAAAGTTTCCGGAAATATCGTTGTCCCCATTCAAACATTTTATCTGTACTCCAATGTGTCGTTTCATGAGTCAGTTTTAATATTGTTTTTTGTGTGACATCTTGACATCTGATAGGACTGGACGTCCATTTGGCCCATACCATAATTTAATCTCAGGATTGTAAGTGTACTTAGTGTCCTTCCATTTTTGCATTTATTTAGTATGGTATGTTGTTGTCCATCTCTAATTATTTCCTTTAAATCTCTAATGTCATTCATAGTAGTGGAAGTCACGAGTAAACAAGAAGAAATTTGAGGGGAAGAATTTTGGAGAGCAGCTCTTTTAGCTGCCTCATCAGCCAAATGTTTTCCACATCCTTCATTAGTGTCCATTTTTGAATGACCAATCACCTTAATAATTGCTAATTGTTTTGGCAATAAAATGGCGTCTAATAAAGCAGTAACATGTGAGCTATTTTAAATTTTATTTCCACTGACGTTAAAAATATGCATTGTTTCCAAAGCATAACAAAGTCATGAGCAATGCCAAAAGAGTAGTGACTATCAGTAAAAATATTAGCAGTTTTATCTTTAGCTAATGTACAGGCATGAATAAATGTGAGAAGTTCTGCCTGTTGAGCTGAAGAGGCCTGTGGAACAGGCCCTGATTTAATAACATTAAAAGGGGTAGTTTATTGGGCCAGCCCAAGTGGCCTAGTAGTTAAGTTTGGCTCACTTCACTTCAGTGGCCCAGATTCGGTTCCCAGGCACAGACATACACCACTCATCTGTCAGTGGCCATGCTATGGTAATGGCTCACATACAAAAAGAGGAAGATTGGCAATGGATGTTAGCTCAGGTGAATCTTCTTCAGCAAATAAATAAATAAATAAAAGGAGTAGTTATTGCATACCTGGCACTTAATTTGCCTTCATCATTGTACAAATAGGAGCCATCAGTAAACCAAGAAACAGGATTATCAAGAGAAGTCTTCTGTAAGTCAGGTCATGGACTGACTAGAGTGTCAGTAGTCAGTACACAGTCATGTAGGGTGTTGTCTGTTAGCAGAAGAAGAAAAGTTACAGGGGTTAAAGCATTGCAATGAGAAATTGTCACATTGAAAGAGGAGAAAAGCTAAATCTCATGAGTCTAGTAGCAGAAAGATGAGTATGGTGAGAGTTCAGAGGAGTCTCTACTGAATGGGGCACATAGACTCTTAAAGAAGAACTCATAACAATTTCCTCTGTCACTTTAAGTTAAAAGACAGTAGCAGAGACCACTCATAAACAAGGAGAGAGTCCTTTAGTTACAGGATCCAGTTGTTGACTATAGCATCCAACTATTCTACATTGATCCCCATGCTGTTGGACTAGGACACCCTGGGCTTTTCCTTCTCATTCACTAACAAAAAGGGAAAAGGAGGAAGTGTAATTGGAATATCCCAAAGTGGGGGCTTACATTAACTCACGTTTTAAAGACCAAAAGGCAGATTCAGATGTTTCTGGCCAAATGATCTGGTCCCATTCATTTTTTTTCAGAATATCATATAAGAGTTGTGAGCACAAAGAAAAATTTTGAATCCAATTTCTACAATATCCTGCCAATCCCAAAAAACCTCACAGCTGTCTTTTGGTTTTGGGGAGAGGAAACTGAAGAATTTTCTGGATTCTATTAGGGTCCAACATTAATCCCTGAGGTGTTATTAAGTGCCCTAAATATTTAACTTGAGTTGTAACAAATTGGAGCTTCTCCTTAGAGACTTTATGTCCCTTTAGGGTTAACTGAGTTAAGAGGAAATGACTGTCCTGGATGCATTGTTCTTTAGAAGAGGAGCAAAGCAGGAGATCATCAACATACTGTAATAAAGTAGAACCTTGAGGAAAAACACATCCACCAAATCTTGTTTGAGTATTTGGGAAAAATAGGAAGGACTTTCAGTATAGCCTTGATGCATAACAGTCCAGGTGTATTGCCAGGCTTCCCAGGTGAAGGCAAAAAGGCATTGGCTTTCTTGGTTAACAGAGATGCTAAAAAAAGCACTGCATAAATCTATAATAGCAAAAAAGGCACTATCAGTGGGAATGGAGTTAAGGATAGTGTGTGGATTGGGCATGACAGAATGTTGCAGAATAACAACATTGTTAATAGCTCTAAGGTCTTGAACAAATCTCCACCCTCGACATTTTGGTTTATGTACAAGAAGATAGGAGTGTTACAAGGACTAGTATAGGGAATGATTAGGCCTTTGTCAACATATGCCTCTATCACTGCACGAATTTATTCAAGGGCCCCTTCTAAGAGGATACTGTTTAATATTAGGTAAGGGTTTAGAAGTATCCACCTGAATTTTAATCAGTGGAGCTGAATGGATACAACCAATATAATTTGAAGATTGCGACCACAAATTAGGAGGAACAGAGTCCAACAATTTGTTATTTGTTTGATCAGCTGTCATTGCCACCATAACTAGGACTTTTAATTCTAATTGTTGTGCAGGTGAATTGTCAGATGGGTCAAGTATCTCAAGACTAATTTGACCCTTGCGGAAAAAGGAGATACTGGCCTGAAATTTTCCTAAAAGATCCCACCCTATTAAATGTACTGGGGCAGAGGGCACAAAAAGAAATTGATGGAATCCTTGTAAGGGGCCTATGCCAGAGGATAAAGAGACTTGCATACTTTCATAACATGGTTAGAAACCCCCACCATTTTAATTTTTTATTTACTCTGAGGAAGAGGTATTGAGAGGCTGATGGGGTTGAGGACTGATAGAGTTGTCCCAGTATCAATGAGGGCTCTAATAACCTTTTTCCCAATTCTAAGTTCTATTTCACCTAAAGAGTGTAGAGGGAGCATTGGAAAAACCTCTATACATTCCTCAGAGCATCCCTAATATGAAAGTGAAGTGAAAGGGAGGTGTTCTTCAAATCTTCCAGGTAACTCATGAAATGAGTCCAATTGAGGAACCTCAGCCTGCTGATAATATTTTCACTTTAGCTTGGAGCAATTCTTTTTCCAATGGCCCAGTTGTCTGCAACAATGACAAATTCCTTGCAAGGGCTAGATTTGCCCAAGGTAATTTCCTTCTTTCTTTTGGGGCTTCTTAGTTGCAGCAGAGAGCTGCTGAAGCTGCAAATTCATAATCTGAGCAGTTTTGCATTTAGTGGATTTATGAATGATCCACTAAATGCAATCTGAGAAGCTAAAAAGGTCAGTTCATTAGAAAGCTTTGTAGGCCAATCCATGCAATGTCTTTTAACTAAAGTGCTCAATTCTTCATCTAGCTCATTAAGAAATATGGTGTTAAAAATGTAATAAGTCTGTCCATTGATTTCCTTCAAGCCTGAAAATTGCTTAAAGGCAACCTCTAGGCAATTGTAATAATCTAATACTGATTCATCAGGGTTTTGGACAGTTTGTTGGATCCTTCTCCAATCAATAATTTGTGAGAAAGCATCCTTAATTTTCTCAAGTAAGCATCGAGCCACCTTTTGTACATCAGATTTATCACTGACTCTACACTTACCAAAATCATCAGGAGGTTTAATCCAACCTGCCAATCCAATCTAAGTTTTTCCCTGTCTCCTACTAACATGTGAATTAATTGATAAAGATCAGAATAACCTGGTTCGTAAGTTTGAATAACTAGATGAAATTTCCCTGCAAATTTTAAATGATCCCCAGTGACCTTTGGGAAATCCTTGGTAATGGCTCTAAGCTCTGCTTTTGACCAAGGAATATATGAAGTCTGGGAAGTTCCAGAATCATCTAACTTAGTCTGGAAAGGTGCTGTTAGAGCAAGAGTCAGAAGAGAGCATAGTCTCCCATGGATAGAAAGGCAGCTGAGAGAGATCAGCATAGTGAGGAGCTGAGGCTGAAGGTGAAAGCAAAGCAACCTCGAGATGTTTTTCCTGAGAAGACAAGCACTCAGAAAGATTTTTATTAGCTGTAGTCAATGTAGAGACAGTATCTCGTAGAGAAGCAAGTTTAGACTCTAGAATTCTTTTGGAGTCCTCAGCATACCAATTAAAACAAGCTTCTCATTCACTTGCTTAGTTTTGGATCCTTTATTTTCCAACCATGCACACAAATAAACTAATTTAGGTATTTCAAAAAAGCCCCATTGGAGACAAGCACATTTTGTGTGTGTGTGTGAGGAAGATTAGCCCTGAGCTAACATCCAATGCCAATCCTCCTCTTTTTGCTGAGGAAGATTGGCCCTGGGCTAACATCCGTGCCCATCATCATCTACTTTATATGGGATGCCACCACAGCATGGCATGACAAGTGGTGCGTTGATCCCCACCCGGGATCCGTGCCTGTGAACCCCGGGCCACCAAAGCAGAGTGCCAGCTTAACCACTATGCCACCGGGCCAGGACCAAGCAAGTTTTAAATCATCCTCAGGACACCAGTGCCATTTCTCTAAAAATCCATGAAGAAGGACCATAATTCCTAAACATAAATCCAACATGATTCCCAAATGGAGGCTGAGTCCCCATAGCAGTTTTAGACTGCGTACTTCCCATTAAAGTAAGTATACACCAAAATAGAAAATAAATTGTCTAAAACTGGTTCCAAAAGACACCCAGAATAAAAGCCAGAACCTCAACCAAGGTGGGAGGTTTGGAACCAAGAGAAACTCAACACCTGGGCCCGGGGTCATTGTAGAGATGACAGAGCACAAGAAGCTCACTCAGGTACCTTGCTCGAATCCAACAGCAGTGCCAGAAACAGACAGAAAGCTGCTCTGGATCCCACATCTCTGACACCAAAAAGAGGCAACTGCAAAGCAAATGGGAAGCATTTATTTGGGGTCTTAGTGTTGCAATTTGGAAAACACAGGTTTCAGCAGCAGCCAGAAAAGTGTCCCCCTGAGGAGTAAAAGTCAGAGGTTTTTATTTGCGAAAAAGGAGAGATTAGAACAATCACCTCAGGTATTTGTTAAGAATTATGATGGGAGGGAAAATTTATGTTACATTTCATTGGCTTACTCAAGGACATCTTGTTGTTACCAAAAAAAGTACATTTTTGCACAGTCCTTCAGAAAGTCCTTTCCCATCAAATAATTCAGTTTTGGCAAGCCAGCAAGGTCAGCACAGTTTCACATTTTCAACAAGATAGAGTCCAGAATACAATTGTTGAGTTGTATGAGTTCTTTCTATGTTTTGGATAACAACCCCTTATTGGATATATTATTGCAAATATCTTCTCCCAACTGGTAGATTGGCTTTTCATTTTGCTGATGGATTCCTTTGTTGTGCAGAAGCTTTTTAGTTTGAAGTAGTCTTATTTGTTTATTTTTTCTTTTGTTTCCCTTGCCTGAGGAGACATATTTGACAAGATACTGCTAGACTGGTGTCAAAGAGCACGTTGCCTATATTTTCCTCTAGAAGTTTTATGGTTACAGGTCTTACATTCAAGTCTTTAATCCATTTTGAATTAATCTTTAAGTAAGGTGTGAGAAAATGGTCTACTTTCCTTCTTTTGCATTTGGCTGTCCAGTTTACCCAGCACCTTTTATTGAAGAAACTTTCCTTTCTCCATTGTATGTTCTTGGCTCCTTTGTCAAAAATTATCTGTTCATATATGTGATGGTTTATTTCTGGGCTCTCAATTCTGTTCCATTGATCTGTATGTCTGCTTATCTGCGAATATCATGCTGTTATGGTTAATATAGATTTGCAGTATACTTTGAAATCAGGGAGTGTGATACCTCTAGCTTTGTCCTTTTTTCTCAGAATTGCTTTGGCTATTTGGGATCTTTTGTAGTTCCATATAAATTTTAGGATTCTTTGTTCTATTTCTGAGAAAAATGTCATTGAGACTTTGATAGTGATTGCATGGAATCTGTAGATTGCTTTAGGTAATATGGACATTTTAATTGTGTTAATTTTTCCAATTTATGAGCATGGAATATCTTTCCACTTTTTTGTATCTTCTATTTTTCTCGACAATGTCTTATAGTTTTCAATGTACAGGACTTTAACCTCCTCATTTAAATTCATTACTAGGTATTTTATTTTTTTGTTGTGATTGTAAATGAGATTTTATTCTTGGTTTCTCTTTCTGCTAGTTTGTTGTTAGTGTAAAGAAATGCAAGTGAGTTTTGTATGTTAATTCTGTATTTTGAACTTTACCATAGTCAGTGATTATTTCTAATACTTTTTTGGTGGATTCTTTATGATTTTATTTATATAAAATGGTTTCATCTGAGGGCCGGCCCCGTGGCTTAGCGATTAAGTGCGTGTGCTCCGCTACTGACGGCCCGGGTTCGGATCCTGGGCGCGCACTAATGCACCGCTTATCCGGCCATGCTGAGGCCGCAACCCACATACAGCAACTAGAAGGATGTGCAACTACGACATACAACTATTTACTGGGGCTTTGGGGAAAAAAAGGAGGAAGATTGGCAATAGATATTAGCTCAGAGCTGGTCTTCCTCAGCAAAAAGAGGAGGATTAGCATGGATGTTAGCTCAGGGCTGATCTTTCTCACACAAAAAAAAATAGTTTCATCTGCAAATAGTGAGTTTTACTTCTTCCTTTCTGATTTGGATGCCTTTTAATTCTTTTTCTTGCCTAATTGTTCTGGCTAGGACTTCCAGAGCTAAGTTAAATAAGAATGGTGAGAGTGGGCTTGTCTTTCTTGTTCCAGTTCTTAGAGGCTAAGGGATTTCAGTTTTTCATGGTTGAGGATAATGCTAGCTATGGGTTTGCCAGTTGTGGCCTTAATCATGCTGAGGTCTGTTCCTTCTGTACTCATTTTATCGAGAGATTTTATCATAAATGGATGTTGAATATTGTCAAATGCTTTCTCTGCATCTATTGAGATGATTATATGATTTTTATCCTTCATTTTGTTAATGTGGTATATCACATTGATTGGTTTGCGGATGTTGAAACTTCCTTGCATCCCTAGAATAAATCCCACTTGATAGTGGTGTCTGATCCTTTTAATGTATTGTTGTACTTGGTTTGCTAATATTTTGTTGAGGATTTATGTATCTGTCTTCATCAGCAATATTGGCCTGCAATTATTGTGTGTATGTATTGTCTTTGTCTGGTTTTGGTATCAGGGTACCATTGGCCTCATAAAATGAGTTAAGTAGTGCCCCTTCCTCTTCAATTTTTAGGAAGAGTTTGAAAAGAGTAGGTATTAAATCTTCTTTAAATGTTTGGTAAAATTCACCAGAGAATCCATCTGGTCCTGGACTTTTGATTTTCGGAGGTTTTTGATTACTGTTTCAATCACTTCACTAGTGATCAATCTATACAGATTTTCTATATTTTCTTGATTTGGTTTTGGAAAGTTGTATGATTCTAGGAATTTATCCATTTCTTCTGGGTTATCTAATTTATTGTGGTATAGTTTTTCAGAGTATTCTTTTATAATCCTTTGTATTTCTGTGGTATCCACTGTAATTTCGCCTCTTTAGATTTCTGATTTTATTTATTTGAGCCTTCTCTCTTTTTTTCATAGTGAGTCTAGCTAAGGGTATGTCAATTTTGTAGTTTATCTTTTCAAAGAACCAGATCTTAGATTTATTGATCTTTTTATTGTCTTTTATTATATAATTTATTTCCACTATGATTTTTATTATTTCCTTCCTTTAGGAGGAAGTCAAGGTGGCATCATAGGCAGATTCTGAACTCACCATCTCCCCTAGACTCACATCCTCCCACAGGCGATTTACAACTACTCTTGGAAAAATTACCCCTGAGAGGGGAAGGCGCAGCCTTCCCTGGAGTAGTGGGGGACCTGAGCCAGGGAGTGTTGCTGCTACAGGCATTTTTTGGACCCAGCACAACTGAGACAATTGGCATAATATCTGACTTTGTTTGCTACTGATGACATTGGGGAATACTCCCAGAAAAGCTGGTTTACAAAGAAAATAAAGCTGGCTTTTAAAGGGCCCATGCACATATTCACCCATTTCAGAAAGCAACCTAAAATCACCAGAAAGAAAAGTGCACAGTCCTTTGGTGAAAGGAAACTCACTTGAGAGGCTCTGAGCGCATCTCAGTGAGAGGTGAGACCTCTCCAGGGACTGGGACATTGGCGGCAGCCATTGTTGTGACCTTGTGTGGATGTGATGACACAGTCGCTGGCAGATGTCCATTGGACTTCTCCCTGTGGCCTGCTAGCCCAAGGTCTGGCCCACCCTCTAAAGTGCCAATTTAATCCAGGTCAGCCAGGGCAGACAGGCCACCCTAGGGTCTGGTCACACCCAACAACAAGCCCTCAGGCAACTTGTGGACCTGCATAGATTTATGACTGGATTCTCCACAGCCTGGCCAGTGGGTCCAACTCTGTGGGGCAGGGCATGCACAAGGAGTGGGTGGAGAGTGTGGGGCATTGGTGGAGTGTGTGGGGCTCCTGCCTTGGAGAGACTGGGCCCACGTCAGGGGGTCAGGGCATGCGCAAGGGGCAGGACTGTGTTTACTGTTTGTGTGGACATGTGGGCAGCAGAGTTTATCAGATGAAGAAGACTTATGCTTCTCAAAGAGCCTCATAGGAGATTGGACCCACCTTCCAAAGCCAGAAACAATTGGGTGCTCCCATGCCTGAGGCCAGCCCCACCAAGCTGCAATCATCAGAGAGCTAACAGGAGCATTATAGACCAGGGGCTTACAGCAATTGTAAGCCCCTGAGCCTAAGAACCAGCCACACCGAGGGCCTACTCACTTAATAGAAAAACTGCAACAGGAATGTGCTATTAGACCTTGCAGCCAGCTGTGCTGGGCTTCCCCACACCCAGTAAAGAGACTGAAGAGCCCACAACAACTACAGGCAGCTGAGCATTACAACCAGCTGACCAAGGGGACAGGTCAGCCTCCCTGAGCACCTAGGGAAGAGCAGCCCCTCTGCAACAGAAGGACACATGTAGGCCACACAGGGGTCACTCCTGGAACATTTGGAACTGGTGATGAGAGGGAAGCACACTGCTGGGTCTCATAAGGCATCACTTACATAAGGTCATCTCTCCAATATCAGGAGATGTAGCTGACCTACCTAATACATAGACACAAGCACAGGGAAAGATGCAAAATGAGGAGGCAAAAGAATAAGTTCCATGTAAGGGAGCAGGACAAAACCTCAGAAACGGAACTAAATGAAACAAAAATGAACAACCTACCTGACAGAGAGTTCAAACAAAGACTGATAAGGATGCTCACTAATCTTGAGAGAAGAATGGATGAACTCAGTGAGAATGTCAACAAAGAAATGGAAGATATAAAAAAGAACCAATCAGAAATGAAGAATACAATAATGGAAATGAAACATTCACTAGAGGGACTCAAAAGCAGACTAGAGGATAAAGAAGAATGGATCAGTGAGCTGGATGAAAGACTAGAAAAAATCACCCAAGCTGAACAGATAAAATAATTTAAAAGAGTGAAAACAGTCTAAGGGACCTCTGGGACAACATCAGCACACGAACATCCATGTTATAGGTCTCCCAAAGGAGAAGAGAGAGACAAAGGGACAGAGAATCTATTTGAAGAAATAATAGATGAAAACTTCCCTAGCTTAAGGAAGGAAACAGACATCCAGGTGCAGGAAGCAGAGAGAGGACCAATAAAGATAAACCTAAAGAGGCCCACATGAAGACACATCATAATTAAAATGTCCAGATTTAAAGATGAAGAGAATCCTAAAAGCCACAAGAGAAAGACAACAAGTTACATACAAAGGAAGCCCCATAAGGCTATCAGCTGACTTCTCAGCAGAAACCTTACAGACTAGAAGAGAGTGGCACAATATATTTAAAGTGCTAAAAGGAAAAAACCTACAGCCAAGAGTACTCTACATGGCAAGGTTATCATTCAAAATGGAAAGAGAGATAAAAGGTTTCCCAGACAAGCAAAAATTAAAGGAGTTTGTCACCAAGAAAGAAGTACTGAAAGAAATGCTAAAGGGATTTATTTAAGGGGAAAAGAAAAGACCACAAATAGGAAAAATTAACTATCCATGATAAGACGGTAACGGATACAAACAGACCAAAAAGAGATTAGATATGATATCAAAAACATAAAATGTGGGAGGAAGGGAGTTAAAGAGTAGAACTTTCAGATAGAGGTCAAACTAAAGAGACCATCAACAATATAGATTTCGAGATACATAGGTCACTGTATATGAACCCCATGGTAATCACAAACCAGAGACCTATAATAAATACACAAAAAAACTAAGAGAAAGGAAGCCAGACTAAGTATATACTTATCAATAGCTATTCCAAATGTCAATGGACTAAATAGTCCAATTAAAAGCCATAAGGTGGCTGACTGGATAGAAAAACAAGACCCATATATATGCTGCATACATGAGAGACACACTTCAGAGCTAAAGATACTCAAAAACAGAAAGTGAAGGGATGGAAAAACATACTCCATGCAAATGGAAATGGAAATGAAAAGAAAGCTCATACTCATATCAGACAAAATAGACTTTAAAACAAAATCTGTAACAAGACACAAAGAAGGGCATTATGTAATGATCAAGGGAATAACCCAACAAGAAGATATAATACTTGTAAATACATATACACCCAACATATGAGCTCATAATATATTAAGCAATTATTAATGGACATAACGGACATAAGGAGAAATAGACAATAACACAATAATAGTAGGGGACTTTAACACTCTACTAACACCAATGGATAGATCATCCAAAAAGAAGATCAATAAGGAAACATTGGCCTTAAATGACACACTAGAACAGATGGACCTAATAGATATATACAGAACATTCCATTCAAAAACCAGAGAATACAAATTCTTTTCAAATGCACATGGAACATTCTCCAGGATTGATCACATATTAGGCCACAAAACAAGTCTCCATAAATTTAAGAAGACTGAGATAATATCAAGCATCTTTTCTGACCATTACAGTATGAAACTAGAAATCAAGTATAGGAAGAAAATCAAAAAACCCACAAATATGTGGAGATAAACTAAAATGCTACTGAACAACGATTGGGCCAATGAAGAAATAAAAAAATACCTGGAGACAAATGAAAATCAAAATACGACATGCCAGAATTTATGGGATACAGCAAAAGCTGTTCTAAGAGGGAAATTTATAGCAATGCTGGCCTATCTAAACAAACAAGAAAAATCGCACATAAACAATCTCAGAGTACATCTAAAAGAAGTAGAAAAAGAAGAACAAACAATGCCCTGAATCAGTAGAAGAAGGGAAATAATAAACACCAGAGCAGAAATAAATGAAATAGAGATTCAAAACAACAGAAAATTAATGAAACCAAGAGCTGGGTCTTTGAAAAGATAAACAAAATTGACAAACCTATAGCTAGACTCACCAAGAAAAAAAGAGAGAAGGCTCAAATAAGTAAAATCAGAAATGGAAGAGGAAAAATTGCAATGGACACCTCAGAGACACAAAAGATTTTAAGAGAAGACTATAAAGAGCTATATGCTAACACATTGGATAATCAAGAAGAAATGGATAAATTCTTAGAATCATGCAACCTCCCAAAACTGAATCAGTAAGAAATAGAGAATTTGAATAGACCAATCACCAGTAAAGAGATCAAAACAGTAATCAAAAACATCAAAAACCTCCCCCAAAATAAAAGTCCAGGACCAGATGGCTTCCCTGGTGTATTCTACAAAACATTCAAAGAAGACTTAGTACCTATCCTTCTTAAACTCTTCCAAAAACTTGAAGAGGACAGGAAGCTCCCTAACTCCTTCTATGAAGTCAACATTACCCTGATACCAAAATCAGACTAAGACAACACATAAAAAGAAAATTACAGGCCAATATCACTGATGAACATTGATGCAAAAATCCTCAACAAAATATTAGCAAATCACATACAACAATACATTGAAAAGATTATACACCATGATCAAGTGGGATTTATTCCAGGGATGCAGGGCTGGTTCAACATCCACAAATCAATCAACATGATACACCACATTAATAAAATGAAGAATAAAAGTCACATGGTCATCTCAATAGATGCAGAAAAAACATTTGACAAGATACAGCATCCATTTATGATAAAAACTCTGAATATAATGGGTATAGAAGGAGGGTACCTCAACATAATAAAGGCCATATACGACAAACCCATAGCTAATATCATGTTCGATAGTGAAAAACTGAAATGTATCCCTCTAAGAACAGGAAGCAGACAAGGATGACCTCTCTCACCACTCTTATTTAACACAGTATTGGAAGTCCTAGCCAGAGCAATCAGGCAAGAAGAAGAAATAAAAGGGATCTAAATTGGAAAGGAAGAAGTGAAACTGTTGCTATTTACAAATGACATGATTTTATATATAGAAAACTCTAAAGAATCCACCAAAAAATTTTTAGAAGTAATAAATAAATATGGTAAAGTTGCAAGATACAAAATCAACGTACAAATCTCACTTGCCTTTCTATACAATAACAATGAAGCAGCAGAAAGAGAAATTAAGAATACGATCCCATTTACAATTGCGACAAAAAGAATAAAATATCTGGGAATAAACTTAAACAAAGAGGTGAAAGATATGTACACTGAAAACTATAAAACACTGCTGAAATAAATTGAAGAAGACACAAAGAAATGGAAAGATATTCCATGCTCTGGGATTGGAAGAATTAACATAGTTAAGATGCCCATATTTCCTAGAGCAGTCTATAGATTCAATGCAATCCCTATCAAAGTTCCAACAACATTTTTCGCAGAAATAGAACAAAAAATCCTAAAATTTATATGGAACAACAAAAGACCCTGAACAGACAAATAAATCTTGAGAAAAAGGAATAAAGCTGGAGGTATCACACTCCCTTATTTCAAAATATACTACAAAGCTATAGTAACCAAAACAGCATGCTACTAGCACAAAAAGAGACACACACATCAATAGAACAGAATCGAGAGACCAGAAATAAACCCACACTTATGGACAGCTAATTTTTGACAAAGGAGCCAAGAATATATAATGGAGAAAGGAAAGTCTCTTCCACAAATGGTGTTGGGAAAACTGGACAGCCACATACAAGAAAATGAAAGTAAACCATTATCTTACACCATACACAAAAATTAACACAAAATGGATTAAAGACTTTAATGTAAGACCTGAAACCATGAAACTTCTAGAAGAAAACATAGGCAGTACTCTCTTCATCATTTGTCTTAGCAATATATTTTCAAGTACCATGTCTGACTGGGCAAGAGATACAATAGGAAAAATAAACTAATGGGACTATATCAAACTACAAATCTTCTGCACAACAAAGGAAACCATCAACAAAATAAAAAGACAACGTATCAATTTGGAGAAGATATTTGCAAACCATATATTTGATAAGGGGTTAATCTCCAAATCATATAAAGAACTCATACACCTCAACAACAAAAAAACTAACAACTCAATTAAAAAATTGGCAAAAGACCACAGACATTTCTCCAAAGAAGATATGCAGATGACCAATAGGCACATGAAAAGATGTTCAATGTCATTAACTATTAGGGAAATGCAAATCAAAACTACAATGAGATACCACTTCATGCCCATCAGAATGGCTATTATTAACAAGACAGGAAACAACATGTGTTGGAGAGGATGTGGAGAAAAGGGAACTCTCATACACTGCTTGTGGAAGTGCAAACTGGTGCAACCACTATGGAAAACAGTATGGAGGTTCCTCAAAAAATTAAGGATAGGACTACCATATGATCCAGCTATTCCACTGTTGGGTATTTATCCAAAGAACTTGAAAACACCAATGCGTAAAGATACGTGCACCCCTGTGTTCATTGCAGCGTTATTCACAATAGCCAAGACTTGGAAGCAACCTAAGTGCCCATCAAGAGACAAATGGATAAAGATGCTGTGGTATATATACACAATGGAATACTACTCAGCCATAAGAAATGATGAAATCCAGCCATTTGTGACAACATGGATGGACATTGAGGGTATTATGCAAAGCAAAGTAAGTCAGAGGGAGAAGGTCAAATACCGTATTATCTCCCTCATTAAGTAGTAGATAATAACAACAACAAAGAAACACATAGTGACAGAGATTGGATTGGTGGTTACCAGAGGGGAAGAGGGGAGGGAGGAGGATGAAAGGGATGATTAGGCACATGTGTGTGGCGATGGATTGTAATTAGCATTTGGGTGGTGAGCATGATGTAATCTATGCAGAAATAAAAGTATAATGATGTACACCTAAAATTTATACAACATTATAAACCAATGTTACCACAAGAAACAAAATAATATTAGAAAGTAAAACACAATGAGGTATCACCTCGCACCTATATGCATGACAATCATCTAGAAGAAAAGAGATAACAATTGTTGGCATGGACGTGTATAAAAGTGAACCCTTGTGCATTGTTGGTGGGATTGTAAACTGGTTCAGATCCAGCAATCCTACTTCTGGGTATATATCCAAATAATGAAATCAGGTTACTGCAAAGACATATGCACGCCAATGTTTATTGCAGCGTTATTCACAATAGCCAAGATCTGGAAACAACTTAAATGTCTATCAACAGATTAAGAAAATATGGTATATATGTACAACGATATACTATTCAGCCATGAGATAAAAGGAAATTCTGCCGTTTGCAATAACTTAGAAGGACCTTTAGGACATTATGCTAACTGAGATAGGTCAGAGAAAGACAAATGCTGCATGATATCTCTTATATGTAGAATCTAAAAAAAAAACAAAATTGTAGCAGCAGAGAGTAAAATGATGGTTACCAGGGGCTGTGGGAATGGCAGATACATTGTTTAAGAGTACGTGCTTGCAATTAGTAGATAAATAAGTCCTGAAGACCCAATACACGGTACAGTAATTATAGACAACAGAACTGTATTATAAACATTAAACTTGCTATGAGACTAGGTCTTAATTTTTTTCATCACTAGAAGAAATGATAATTATGTGGTGTGATAGAGGTGTCAGCTAATACTACAATGGCAATTATATTGCAATACACATGTATCAAATCAATATGTTGTACATCTTAAACTTATGCAATGTTTTATTTCAAATATATCTTAACAAAAAAAAGTGATTCATAAAATCAAATTTACAAGTAAAACTATAACGCTTTTATAAAAAAAAAAATTTAATTGAAAATCTTTGGGACCTAAGACTTCATTAAGAATTCTTAGTTAGAACACCAAAATCATGACCCATCCAGAAAAAATTGAAAAATCTGATCTCATCAAAATTAAAAATTTTCACTCTGTGAAAACACAGGGGAAGAAGATGAAAAGATAAGCCACAGACTTTAAGAAAATATCTGTAATCCACATATCTGTCAATGGACTAATGTCTCAAATATATAAAAAAACTTTAAAACTCAACAGTGGAAAGAATGCGAACAATCCAGTTAGAAAATAAGCAAAATGCATGAACAGATATCTCACTGAAAAGGATCTATAGATATAAATATGGTAAATATGTACATTAAAAAAGCTTAATATCATTAGCCTTCAATGAAATACATTATTAAAACCAGAAGGAGATATCATGACATATTATTTGTCAGAATTTGTAATGTAAAAATAGTGACATCACCAAATATTAGTGAGTATGCACAGGAACTAGGTGTGTCATACATTGCTTTCAGGAATGTAAAATAGAACAGACACATATGAAAATTCAAGGGACTTTAAATAGCCAAACAATCTTGAAAAAAGGATAAAGTTCAAGGACTCATACTTCCCAATTTCAAAACTTATCACAGGTGAAGTCAACATCAAGGTTGTGTAAGATGTTCCTCCTTTTTGTCCCCTTTTTTGATAACCAATTAAGCATCCATCCATCTACCAACAAAAGTATTTCTATGGGAGTTGTGGGGTACAGCATCATATACCAAGGGACCCAGGAGGAGTCTCGTCCACCTGTGCATCCTGTAATAGGCATACAGAATTCGATATAGACTGTGGAACCATCAGAGTCAGTTAACCTGCCCCAATCCCTCTTGGCCACAATTGGGGAAAACCTGAAAAGTGCTGACCTGGGCAGATGCTCATGGATGAGAGAGAATTTGAAGAAAACCAGCCTTTCTGAGGGAAATTCTAGCACACCATTGGAGCAAAACAAAACAAAAACAAATGAGTTTGAATGCAGTGGAAAGTGTCAGGGGAACTTTTCCAGTGTCACCCCTCCCCCAAGATAAAACAGCACCTATATGAACTATCTGGTGATGACCTCTCCCACAGGGCAAAAAGAGAGGGTTGTGTGAGTATCCGTCTATCCCAGTAGTGTGAGAGGCTGCTGGAGAAATCCATTTCTCTCCAGTGGCACTCAAAGTACTGAGACGAGAACTCCATGACTGGGAAAAGGGAGGAGATTGGGAAAGAGGCAGATAACAATATCAAAGGGCATTAAATAATGCAGTTTCTACAGACTGTGCTCAGAAGTTTAGCATGGTATCTGACCATGAGCCTCTAGGAGAACTTGACTCAAAGATTTCTCCACTGGGACTGCAGACACCATCAACACTCCAGTACTAAAATGATACCTCCCCCACTCTGCAGCTGGCTCCTTGTATGTGCTTCCAAGTGCAGCAGTAAGAGATAATCCAGTAAAAGGAGTGTTATCAGAAAAATAGGCCAGGATCTGTGGGCAATGGAGAAACTTCAAAGTTAAGCTATAAGTACCACTTTCTGGAAAATAAAAGAGAGGTTTCCCCCCGCCAGCCTGATGAATTGTAAGAATCAGAGTGGATATAAAACCTTAAGTATTCTGCCATAAGACAGAGCAAGAAGTGTGGATCAGGTGTAACCATACAGAAGAGGAGGAAACCTCAGATATAAGAGGAACAGTGAACAGTATACCCCATCTGAAGGCAACTAGCAAAAATTCGAGGAGTTATCTGCTACTTCAAATGTGAAAGTGGCAATGCAAAACTACAAAGAACATGAAGAATCAAGGAAACATGTCATCACCAAAAGATAACAAAAATCCTCCAATAACTGAGCCCAAAACCATTTGAAATCTAGCTGATAAATAATTAAAAAGAACTCTTATGAGGAAACTCAAGGAGGTACAAGAAAACACAGAAAGATAAATCAGCAAAATCAGGAAAAGAACATAGACAAAATGAGAAATTTAACAAAGGGATAGAAATCATAAGAAGAATCAAACAGAAATTCTGGAGCTGAAGAATTCAATGAAGGAAATGAAAAGTGCAATAGAGAGTATCTCCAGCAGAGTAGGACAAATAGAAAACAAAATAAGTGAGCTAGAGGACAGGAACTTCGAAATAATCCAAATAGAGGAGAACAATGATAAAAGAATGAAAAAAAGCAAAGACAGCCTACGTGTTCTATGGGATGCCATCGAAAGAACTAATATTGAAATAAGCTTGGTTCCAGAAGGAGAAGACAAGAAGATGGGGGTAGAACATTTCCTTAAAGAAATAATTGCTGAGAACTTCCGAAAAATGGGGAGAGACTTGGACATCCTAGTTCATGAAGCTATTAGATGACCTTATTATCTCATGTAAAAAGACCTCCTCTTAGATACATTATAATGAAACTGTCAAAAATTAAAGATAAAGAGATAATCAGAAAAGCAAGTAGAGTAACTTACAAAGGAACCTCCAGGAGGCTATTGGGGGAATTTCTTAGCAGAAACTTTACAGGACAGGAGAAAGTGGAATGACATATTCAAATTGTTGAAAGAAAAATGTTTGCCAGCCAAGAATACTCTGTCTGGCAAAGTTATCCTTCAAATACAAAGGAAAAAAATAAATAATTAACCAGACAAACAATGCTGAATGAGTTCATCACCACCAGATCTGCCTTGCAAGAAATGCTGATACGATTTCTTCAATCTGAAATGAAAAGCACTACTCAGTGACATGAAAACATATGAAAGTATACAACACACTGGTAAAGGTAAATATACAGTCAGATTTAGAAAAATCTAATTCTGTAGTGGGGTGGTGGGTGTGTTGACCATTGCACTATAGTATAAAGGTTAAAGGAAAAGAATATTAAAAATAACTATAGATACTATAATTTGTTCATGAATACAAAATTTAAAAAGAGGCAAATTGTGAAATCAAAAATATAAAAGAGAGGGATGAAAAGGGTAGAGTTTTTCTAGCAATCAAAGTTAAGTTGCCATCATCTTAAAATGGACTGTTTTATCTATGAGATGTTTTATGTAAGCATTATGATAACCACAAAACAAAAACCTCAAGTAGAGTCACAGAAGATAAAGAAAGGGGAAACAGCACACCACCATGGAAAATTATCAATTTACAAGGGTAGGGAGAAACAGAGGGAAAAGGAAACAAGTGAAACTCAAAACAACCAGAAAACAATTAATAAGATGGCATCAGTAAGTCCTTGCCTATGAAT
Source organism: Diceros bicornis minor (assembly GCF_020826845.1). NCBI lineage: Eukaryota > Metazoa > Chordata > Mammalia > Perissodactyla > Rhinocerotidae > Diceros > Diceros bicornis. The sequence goes on from NC_080781.1 coordinate 66,479,228, forward strand.
AATTACTCTAAATGTAAATGGATTGAATTCACCAATCAAAAGGCACAGAGTGGCTGGATGGATAAAATAAGACTCACCTAAATTCTGCCTACAAGAGACTCACTTCAGCTTTAAGGAAACACTTAGGCTCAAAGTGAAGAGATAAAAAAGATATTCCATGCAAGTAGAAACCATAAGAACATGATTTTAGCCGTACTTATATCAGAAAAAACAGGCATTAAGCCAAAAACGGTAAGAAGAGACAAAGAAAGTCATTATATTATGATAAAGGAGTCAATTCATCAAGTAGATATAACAGTCATAAATATATACACATCCAACATTGGAGCACCTAAATATATTAATCAAATACCAACAGATATGAATGGAGACATAGACAACAATACAATAATAGTAGGGGGCTTCAATACCTCCTTTCAACAATGGATGGATCACTCAGAAGATTAACAAGGAAATGTTGGAATTGAATCATACTTTAGATCAAAGGGACCTAACAGACATATTTAGAACATTCCATCCAACAGTAGCAGACCACATATTCTTCTCAAGTTCACAGGGAACATCATCCAGGGTAGATCATATGATAGGACACAAAACAGGTCTTAGCAAATTTAAGAAAACTGAAATCACACCAAGTATTTTTTCCAACCACAATGGTATGAAACTAGAAATCAATAAAAGGAAAGCTAGAAAATCTACAAATAGTGGAAACTAAACAACACAGCCCTGAACAACTGATGAGTCAAAGAATAAATCAAAAGAGAAACCATAAAATATCTTGAAACAAATGAAAATGAAAACAAAACTTACCAAAAACTATGAGATGCTACAAAATAAGTTCTGAGAGGGAATTTTATAGTGATAAATTCACTTATTAATAAAATAGAATGATCTCAAATAAACAATCTTACTTTACACTGTAAGGAAGTAGAGAAAGAAGAACCAACTAAGCCCAAAATTAGTGGAAGGAAGGAAAAAACAAAGACCAGAGTGGAAATAAATGAAATAGAGAGCAGAAAAACAATAGAAAAAAATCAATGAAACTAAGAATTGTTTTTTCAAAAAGATAAACCAAACTGACAAACCCTTAGCTAGACTAACTAGGAAAGAAAGGGAGAAGACTCAAAATCAGAAATGAAAGAGGAGACCTTAGAAGTGATACTACAGACATACATGGAATCGTAAGAGACTACTGTGAACCATGATAACCTAGAAGAAATGGGTAAAATTCCAGAAACATACAAGATACCCAGACTGAATCAGGAAGAAATAGACATTCTGAACAGACCAATAACAAATAAGGAGATTGAAGTAGTAATCAAAAACCTCCCAACATAGAAAGCCCCAGGACCAGATGGCTTCATGGGCAAATTCTACCAAATATTTAAAGAATAATTAACGCCAATCCTTCTCAAACTCTACCAAAAATTTGAGGAGGAGAGTCACTTCCAAACTCATTTTATGAGGCCTGACACTAAAGCCAGATAAAGACACTATAAGAAAAGAAAACTACAGACCAATATCCTTGATAAATATAGATGCAAAAATTCTCAACAAAATATTAGCCAACTGAATTCAACGACACATTGAAAGGATTACGCACTATGATCAAGTGAGATTTATCCGTGTTATGAAAGGATGGTTCAATATACAGATTATAAATGTGATACACTACATTAATAGAATGAAAGATAAAATCATATGATCATCTCAATAGATGCAGAAAAAGCATTTGACGAAATATAAAATCCTTTCATGATAAAAACCCTTAACAAATCGGGTATAGAAGGAACATGCTCCAACATAATAAAGGTCACTTTTGACAAACCTACAACTAACATCATACACAATGGTGAAAGATAGAAAGCTTTCCCTCTAAGATCAGAAACATGACAAGGGTGCCCACTCTCACCACTCTTATTCCACATAGTACTGGAAGTCCTAGCCAGAGCAATTAGACAAGACAAAGAAATAAAAAAGATGCAAATCAGAAAGAAAGAAGTAAAATTCTTATTATTTGCAGAGGATACAATCTTATATACAGGAAATCCTAAAGACTCAACCAAAAATCTGTGGGAAGTAATCAATGAATTCAGCAAAGTTGCAGGATAAAATCAACAGACAGAAATAAGTGGTGTTTCTATACACTAACAATGAGACATCTGGAAAAAAAATAAACTATCTCATTCACAATAGCATCAGAAATAATGAAATACTTAGGGGTAAACTTAACCAAGGATGTGAAAGATCTATACAGCAAACACTGTAAGACTTTGATGAAAGAAATTTAAGATAGAAACAAATGTAAAGATATTCCTTGTTCATAGATCAGAAGAATTAATATTGTTAAAATGTCCATACTACCCAAACTCATCTATCTGAATTCCAATGGCATTTTTCACAAAAATGAAAAAAAAATCTTAAAATGTATATGGAAGCAAAAAAGACTCCAAATACCCAATGCAATCCTGAAAAAGAAGAACAAAGATGGAGACAACATATTTTTTGATTTCAAACTATACAGTCGCCCCTCAGAATCCACGGAGTATTGGTTCCAATATCCCCCACAGATGCCAAAATCCATGGATGCTCAAGTCCCTTATCTAAAATGGTGTAGTATTTGCATATAACCTACACGCATCCTCCTTTATACTTTAAATCATTTCTAGATTACTTATAATACTTGATACAATGTAAGTGCTATGTAAATAGTTGTATTGTTTAGGGAATAATGACAAGGAACAAAAGTGTACATGTTCAGTACAGATGCAACAATTGTAGGTCTTTTGATTCATGGCACTTGCAAATAAGGAGGACCGACTGTTTTAAAAAGCTGCAGTAATGAAAACAGTATGGTACTGGCATAAAAATAGAAACATACATCAATGGAACAAAATAGAGAACCCAGAAATAAATCACTGCATATATGGTGAACTAATATTTGAAAAGGGAGCCAAAAACACTCAATGGGGAATGGATGATCTTTTCAACAAATTGTGCCAGGAACACTGGATAACTACATGTGGAAAAAGAAATTGGACCCTATCTTACACCAGTCATGAAAATTAACTCGAAATGAACTCAAGACTTGAACATAAGACCAGATACTGTAAAACTCTTAGATGAAAATATAGGGAAAAACTCTTTGACATTGGTCTGGGCAATGATTTTTTGGATATTATACCAAAAGCACTAACAACAAAAGTAGAAATCTATATGTGGGACTACATCAAACTTAAAAGCTTCTGTACAGCAAAAGAAACAATCAACAAAATGAAAAATTAACCTATGGAATGGGAGAAAATATTTGGAACCATATATTAAATAAGGGGTTAATATCCAAAATATATCAAAAACCACACAACTCAATAGCAAAAAAAATCTTTTAAAAAAATGGGCAGAGAAACTAAATAGACATTTTTCCAATGAACACATCAAAATGGCCAACAAGCACATGAAAAGATGCTCAACATTACTAATCATAAGGGAAATGCAAATCAATACCACACGTGTTAGAATGGCTATTATCAAGAAGACAAGTGTTGGTGAGGATGTAGAGAAGAAAAGGAACACTTGTTTAAATTAAAAATAAACTGGGCCAACCCTGTGGCTTAGCGGTTAAGTGCGCGCTACTGGCGGCCCAGGTTCAGATGCTGGGCACGCACCGACGCACCGCTTGTCCGGCCATGCTGAGGCTGCGTCCCACATATAGCAACTAGAAAGATGTGCAACTATGACGTACAACTATCTACTGGGGCTTTGGGGGGGAAAAAAGGAGGAGGATTAGCAATAGATGTTAGCTCAGGGCTGATCTTCCTCAAAAAATAAATAAATAAATAAACTACCATATGATCCAGCAATCCCACTACTGAGTATACCCAAAGGAAGTGAAAACAGGATATCGAAGAGATATCTGCACTCCCGTGTTTATTGCAACATTATTCACAGTAGCCAATAAATGGAAACAACCTTACCATTTGTCAATGGATGAATGGATAAAGAGAATGTAATATACATATACAATGGAACATTATGCAGCCACAAGAAAGGGGAAATCCTGCCATTTGGGACAACATGAATGGACCTTAAGGGCATTATGCTAAGTCAGATAAGCCAGACAGAGAAAGACAAGTACTTATAATGTCACTTATATGTGGAATCCAAAAAAAGACATACTTGTAAAAATGGAGAGTAGAATGATGGTTCCCTGGGGCTGATGGTTCCCCGTCTTCCCATTGGTGAGATGTTGCTTAAGTGTACAAAATTTTGTGTAGTAGATAAGTCATGGCGATCTAATGCACCAAATAGTGATTACAGGCAGCAATACCGTATAGTATACTTCAAACTTCCTAGGAGACTGGATCTTAATTGTTTTCAGCGCAAAATAGAAATGATAATTATGTGATGTGATAGAGATGTTAGCTTATGATATGACGGTAATCATATCGCAATACATAAATGTATCAAATCAACATGTTGTACACCTTAAAGTTACACAATGTTATATGTCAATCATATCTCAATTAAAAAAGTAGAAGGAGCCGGCCCGGTGGCGCAAGCGGTAAAGTGCGCGCGCTCCACTGTGGCAGCCCAGGGCTCACCGGTTCGGATCCCGGGTGCGCACCGATGCACTGCTTGTCAAGCCATGCTGTGGCGGCATCCCATATAAAGTAGAGGAAGATGGGCATGGATGTTAGCCCAGGGCCAGTCTTCCTCAGCAAAAAGAGGAGGATTGGCAGATGTTAGCTCAGGGCCGATCTTCCTCACACACACACAAAAAAAGGTAAAATAAAATAAAATATAGTAGGAGGCTGATTAAATAAATAAATTTATTTCTGCAATAAAAAACTCATTATAAATTTATAATAATCAATACAATGTGATACTGGCATAAGGATAGATGTATAGAATAATGGAATAAAATTGACAGTCTAGAAATAAACTCTTATGTTTATGGTCAATTGATTTTCAACATCAAGAAATTCAATGAGAAAATAATACTCTTTTCAGCGAACAGTGCTAAGAACTGAATATTCACATGCTAAATAATGAAATTACCTGTACCTCACACCATATACAAAAATAACTAGAAATAAATCACAGACCTCATATGAGGGCTAGAGTTATAAAAACCTTTAGAAGAAATCGTAAGGGTCATTTTTTATGAACTTTGATTAGGCAATGTCTTCTTAGTTACAACAAGAGAAACACTAGTGATAAAAGAAAAGTAGGTGAATTAGAATTCATCAAAATTAAAAACTTGTGCTTTCAAGTACACCATCAAGAAAGTGGAAAACCAACACACAAAATAGGAGAAAACATTTGAAAATTATGTATATGATAAGATTCTAGTAAATAGAATAAAGAAATCACAAATCATCAATGAAAAGAACATATAACCCCCTCAAAATGGCAAAGGATTTGAATAGAATCCTTTCTCTAAATAAGATACAGAATGGCAAATAAACACATGAAGAAATGCTCAACTTCATTAGACAAAAGACTAATGTAAATCAAAACCACAATGAGATACCACTTTACACTCACTAGGGTGGCTATAATTAAAAAGAGAGGCAATAAAATTTTTGGTAATAATGTAGAAATATAATCCTCGTACATTGCTGATGGGAATATAAAATGGAGCAGCTACTTTAGAGAGTTTGTCAGTTTCTCAAAATATTAAATTTAGAGCTCCTTTATGACTTGGCAATTTCCCTTCTAGATATATACACAAGAGAATTGAAAACAACCAAATATCTCTCTTCAGTAGATGATATACTCTCTTTAGTAGTGATATACTACATAGTACTTAATAATATACATGTGCATGTATGTGCACCCACAGACACACACAGATATATGTAAACTCTTTGATAATCTTCCATATAACAGACAGGAGCCTAATTCCCTGAGTGCAGGCTAGACTTAGTTACTGGCATCTAACAAATAGAATAAAGCAGAAATGGTGCTGTACAATTTTAGACACTAGGTCATAAAAGGTATTGTGTCATAACCTATCTCTCTTGGATCAATCTCTCCGAGGAAAATTAGCAGCCATGCTTTGAGCATTCCTATGGAAAGTCCCATGTGGAGAGGAATTGAAGCCTTTGGACAACAGCCAACAAGGAACTAAGGCCTTCAGCCAACAGTCTTGTGAGATTTGGAGGTAAATCCTCCAGCCCCACTCAAGCTTTCAGATGACCAGAGTCCCAGCTTACATTTTACTTCCACTCTCATGAGAGACTTTGAGCCAGAACCACCAAGCTGAGCCACTCCTGAATTCCTACCCTCAGAATCTGTGTGAGATGGGAAACATTTGTTATTTTAAGCTGATAATTTTTGGGGTAATATTTTATGGAGTAGTATTTAACTAACACAGGAAAGCCTCCCTTGATTTCCTAGAGGAAAGAAGTCATACTTTTTGTGGGGACTTCGCTCTTCAGATTCTCAAGCCATCCAATAGTACAGCACCAGCTCAAATAATTTTTTGGAAACTCTCAGCTACCTTCAGTCTTTCAAAGGTGTGAGAGTAACTTCTCCCAGGGAATCTCATTCATCTCCAAACATTCTTGGATATTTGGGGGAGCCAGCAGTTATTTCCCTGACTTTAATGCCCTACTTTCTCCTAGATTATTCTTACTAGAAAGTGGGCATCTGGTCAGACTGCCAAGGGTATCTACCCAGTTTGGCTTTTTTATTTCTCTTTATATTTTTATCAACTAGCCTTGTGGCTGTTCTAATTAGTCTGTTCAATTCAGATATGCACGACTATTTGAGAATCCTAATTATGTAGACTTTGATAGGGACTTTTTTTTAGAAATGAAAGCAGATGGTGAGGGTAAAATATAAAAAGCCTAAGGAGAATAAAATGGTCTGCCCCTAACTGCTGTCCCAAGCTGTGGCAAGAACTGACTCTGGAGAAGACAGGATTGCCAGGCAGCAACAGGGCTGAGTCGAGGTGTGAACTTTTCTTCCAATGGTAATCAGAAATTTGTTTCAAGACCTAAAGCAGTACGAGTGTTGGATGCTACCTCGGTGATATTTTTCATGGGTGGTTTGACAGAGTTCAGGAAAACAATAGAATACTGGGGAAAGAGAGTGACTGAAGTGATGGAACAGGGAATCCAAGTAGAATTTATAGATAAGTAAATAGAGGAAAGTAAATTGACTTTCAGAAAGAAGATAGAGGGGCAAAGGACCTGGTGTTTCTCTTGATATCAAAGAACACTTAGTGTCCAGTTTCTCTGCCTTCTCCAATTCTTCATATAGACCAAGGCATCTAAAGCTTTCATGTTCATGTGAATCACCTGGGGATCCAGTTAAAATGAAGATTTTGATTTGGCAGGTCTGAGTTAGGGATTGAAATTTCACAATTTCCAACCAATTTCTATATGATGTCAATGACACTGGTTCTAGGACTACACTAAAATAGCAAAAATGTATACAATAATCTGCAGACAGACAGTGAAATGCATTCTCCCTTTGCCAGGGGTCTTGCTGTCAAATATTCCCACACTAAGAGTAATCTCTTAATTTATCTCTGGTGTAATCCAGAATGACATATATGGAGGGTTGTGGTTGTTCTTGTTTAATTTTGGGCATACCTGTCAATAAATTGGAAAAGGTATAAAAGCATAAAAGAGTCTTGGGGAGGCCTGCAAATGAAACTTAAAAATAAAATTCAAAAGACTCTAGCAATATCTAATTTGTACTGGTAATCCTTCCCTTATATCAATTGTTTGTGTAATCTCTCCCTCAAACGCTTCTCATGTTCATTCCCAAGGCTGGATTTATCCACATTCCCATTTCCAGTCTTCCCCTCTTAAACCCTTCCAACACAGATCTGAAACCTCTGCAAATGACTCTCTGTAAGTGGCTCTCAAACTTTATCATGCATCAAGATCACCTGAAAGGCTTATACAGATTGCTGACTTCACCCTCAGAGATATTGACTCAGCAGATGTGGCCTGGGCCCCCCAAACTTGCATTTCCAATTTCCCAAGCAATACTAACGCTACTGTCAAGGGATCACACTTGGACAACACTTTATCTTGAGCGTGATTAGCAGTCAAGGCTGGTGTTGGAAAGTACTTGCAAAAATAGTGATCATGTAAGCTTTTAAGAATCTCCTCTGTACAGCCTCAATGGATATCATATGCACATGTTCCTAACATCCTAAATTTGAACCATCCTTGAATCACTGGAATTACCCGTATTTGTTGATGATATATTATTATGGTCATTTTCTGTCATTTATTTCTGTCATTATATTTCTTATGAAAATATTCAAACATAAGAAATGTTGAAAGAAGTGTACAGTGTATATATACTGCACTCATGTGCAATTAGATTATACAACAAACTTACATTATATATTATACAATGAACATTTTACTATATTCACATTTATCACATATCTATTCATCCCTCTATCCATCTACCAGTCCACTTCCTTTGTGTTTATGCTTTTATAAGCAAATTATAGACCTTTCATCTGTAAATACCTGAGCATCTAGATCACTATTTAGAGTTCAATATTTGGTTACATTATTTTGGAGGTAAAATTTAATACAAAGAAATGCACAAATTTTAAGGACAGCATTCAATGAATTTTCAAAATAACTCTATTGAAGTGTATTGACATAAAATAAAATGCACATATTTAAAATATACAATTTGCTAAGTTTTGACATACATGCACACCAATAAAACTATGACCACAATCAAGACAGTGACATATCCATCACCACCAAGAGTTTCCTCATCACACTTTGCATTTCCTGTCTGCAGGCCCTCCCACTTTCAAACTCGTGACACAACCACTGATAGCCTTTTTGTTACTAAAAACTAGTTTGCACTTTCTAGACTATGGAAATGGAATCATGCTGTGTGTATTCTTTTTTTGTCTGCATTTCCAATAAGTTCCCCAGTTTTGCTGATGCTGATGCTGCTGTCCAGGGACCACACTTTGAGAACCACTGGTCTTGAACATATTAACATTTCACATAACCATTTGTCAAGATTAAGAACTTAACATTGGTATATTAACATTAACTAAACTTCAGACTTTATTCTGATTTCACCATTTTTTCCACTAATATTCTTTTGCTGTTCCAGGATTCGATCCAAGATACCATCCTGCAAAATTCATCATCATCTCCTCAGTCTCCTCTGGTCTGTGACAGTTTCTGTTTTTTTTTTTTTTCTGTGATTTTGATGACATTGACAGTTTTAAAGAATACTGGTCAGGTACTTTGCATAATGTACAATGCTTGGGTTTTTATGATGTTTTTCTCGTAATCAGACTAGGATTATGTGTTTGGGGAAGAATAGCACAAAAATGAAATGCCCTTCTCATGGCATTATATCAGGGTTTACATAATATCAACATGGCTTATTATTATCACTGGTTATGTTAACCTTGATTACTTGGTTAAGGTAATTTTTGCCATGTTTCTCCACTGTAAGGTTACTCTTCTTCCTTTCTCTATTCTAGTCTTTGGAAGCAAGTCTCTAAATCCAGCCCACACTCATGAGGGAGATGGGATTAAACTCCACCTCTTGGAGGGAGGGATATCAACATACATTATTTGGAATTCTTTTGTAAGGAATACTTGTACCATTTATTCATTTATTTATTCTATCATTTATTTTTTTATCAGTTTGGGCTCATGTGCATTTATTTTATGATTGGGTTATATTACCTAAATTATTCCAACTTTGACCACTGGGAGTTTTCTCAGGTTGGCTTCTGTGTTCCTTGACACATCCTCATCCTTTTTTCTCCGGAGCACTTTCTTACTTTCTGGCACCCCAATATGATCCAGGTTCATCTTTCATATTCCCTTATCCGGCCCCTAGAACCAGACATTTCTCCAAGGAGCCCTAGTTCATTTTATTGAAGAATGGTATTAGAAACCAAGATTTGGGCTTTGGTTATACTTGTTGCTACAAGAGTATCACTGCTTGTAGGCCCTTTCAGGAGACAAAAATAGGAAATATATGTATATATAATAGCCCGTAGTTATTTCTATCTATCCATTTATCCATCCATCATCTCTCTCTCTTTATCTCTTAATTAATTAGTTAATTAAACTAAATTTGAGTTCATACTGATGTCTGTCCTCTGACTCTAATTCAGTACTACATGTTTCATTATAGCCTTCTCCATTTGCTTATAATTTTTATTTATATTTATATAATTTTATAAATATTTGTACATATTATATTTATACTTACTATGCAAATAATTGTAACTTATTTCTCTGACTGTGAGAAACCTGACTCCCATTATCTACTATTTATTTACTTATTTGTTCAACAGTACTATATTTATAAAGTAAATTTGGAATAATTAATCTCTACCCTTCTGAGAAACAAATTTACCAACTAGAAGGCAGTATTCAGGCACAGTTCCTTTTGTCTTTAGCCTTGCAGTTTCCTTACAAAACACTGTTTTCCAAACTTAAGTCAGCTTCTCTCCCTCCAAATCCCCTTTAGTGTAATTGTATGGCATATTTGCAATACAGTTAGATTATATTGTCTCAGTTTTCACTCCATCTAGGAGTCCCTGACTTTGTGGTTGATTTCTTTTAATTTGCATATATTAAGTTCACTCTTTGTAACATACATTTCACAGATTTTAACAAATCCATAGAGTCATGTATTCATACCACACAGAACAATTCCATCACCCTAAAATTTCTTTTGTGTGTCTTCTTGGTAGTTATCCACTCTCCCTCCCCCCAACTCATGGCAACTATTGATCTTTCCTTCCTTTCAGTTTTGTCTTTTCCACAATGTCATGTGGCTGGAACTATACATTATGTAGCATGTTGGCTCTGGCTGCTTTAACTTAGCAAAATGCTCCTAAGAGTCATCTATGTTTTTGCATGAATAAATAACTTTTCTTTTTATCATGAATAGTATTCCATTGTATGGTTGTACAACTGCTTTTTTGTTTGTTTGTTTGTAAGGAAGATTGGCCCTGAGCTAACATCTGTTGCCAATTCTCCTCTTTTTGCTTGAGGAAGATTGTCACTGAGCTAACATCTGTGCCAATCTTCCTCCACTTTATATATGGGACACCACTGCAGCATGGCTTGATGAGCGATGTGTAGGTCCATGCCCGCAACCCAAACCCTCAAACCCCGGGCCACCGGAGCGGAGCAACCAAACATAACCACTACGCCACCAGGTCAGCCCCAAACTGTTTTTTTAATCTATTCATCATTTGAAGGATATATAGGTTGTCCTCTTTTTGGATAATTATTAATAAAGCTGCTCTAAACAATCACATACAGGTTTTTGTGTGAACACAAGACTTTATTTCACTTTATTCCACTCAGGAGTAGAATTGCTGGGTCACACATTAAGTATATGATTACCTTTATAAGAAACTGTCCAACTATTTTGGAAAGTGGCTGTGCCATTTTACAATCCCATCAGGAATATATGAGTGTTCTAATTTCTTTGCATCCTTGTCAACACTTGGAATTTTCAAGATTTTTCTGGTCATTATAATAACTATGTAGTGGTATCTCATTTTGATTTTAGTTTGCATTTCCTTAATGCTAATAATGTGGAGCTGCTTTCACCTGCTTATTTGCAATCTGTATATCTTCTTTGGTGAAGTGTTTCCCTAGATTTCCTATTTTTAAAATTGGGTTGTTTGTTTTCTTACTGTTGAGTTTTCAGTGTTCTTTATATTTTGAATTTATTTATCAGATGTGATTTGCAAATTTGTTCTCCTAGTTTGTGGGTTGTTGTTTCATTATCTTTATGATCAATTTTAAGTTAATTTTTTAATAAATTGTGCACTGTGTGTTGAGTTGAATGTTTTTCACATGGACCTCAAGTTGTCCTAACATCATTGATTGAACTACCACTATCCTTTCTCTATTCAATAGATTTGCAAATTTGTCAAACATCAGTTGATTATATTTATGTGTATCTATTTCTGGACTGTCTATTTTGTCATATTGATCTGTCTGTCTTATCACCAGTATCTTTGTTTAAAGGAAATGAAAACAAGGTATTGAAGAGATATTTGCACTCCCATATTTATTGCAGCATTACTCACAATAGCCAAGATATGGAAACAACCTAAGTGTCTGTCAATGGATGAATGGATAAAGAATATGTGGTGTATATATATATACACACACACAGTGGAATATTATTCAGCCAAGAGAAAGAAGGAAATCCTGTCATTTGTGACAATGTGGATGAATCTAGACAACATTATCCAAAGTGAAATTAGCCAAAGACAAATAGTGCATGGTATCAATTATATTTGGAATCTAAAAAAAATAAAGTCAAGCACATAGAAACAGAGAGTAGAAAAGTGGTTTCCAGAGGCTGGGGGTGTGTGGGAAATAAGGAGAAAAGGTAAAAGGGTACAAACCTTTAGCTTTAAGATGAATATGGTATATCGTTTTTGAGGATATATCATAAAACATAGTGGCTATAGTTAGTAACACTGTATTATATAATTGAAATTTGCTAAGAGAGTAGAAGTTAAATATTCTCAACAAAAATAAAAAAAAAGATTGATATGTGAGGAGATGGATATGTTAATTAACTAGATAATGGGAATCCTTTTACAATGTATATGTATATCAAATCACCATGAAGTACACTTTATTTTTATTTTTTTATTTTTATTTTTTTTAATTTTATTTATTTATTTTTCCCCCAAAGCCCCAGTAGATAGTTGTATGTCATAGCTGCACATCCTTCTAGTTGCTGTATGTGGGACGCGGCCTCAGCATGGCCGGAGAAGCGATGCGTCGGTGCGCGCCCGGGATCCGAACCCGGGTCGCCACCAGCGGAGCGCGAGCACTTACCTGCTAAGCCACGGGGCTGGCCCTGAAGTACACTTTAAATATCTTACAATTTTATTTGTAAATTACACCTCAATAAAACCGAAAAAGATTTGAAAATGAAATAAAATAATTAAATGCTAAGTTAGTACAAAGGAAATTTAATAGGCAAGAAAATTGACCCTTAACATGAAGCAGAGAATTGAATGGGCAGAATAATGAAATGTTCCTAAAAACCTCATTATTGACTTACGTATTTTGAAATGTCTTCATTAGTTTAGAGCATTCATGTACGTTTCAATTAAAATTTTAAAATTGAGAAACCACGTTGGTCTGAAATGCAAGGCACACATGGTTTGGGATGAATAGATGCCCCATGTTGTGAAGTGTTTCTCAAGCATGACCACAATGACATTTCCCTGAAGTGTGAATTTTTGACTCTAGTCATACCACATGCATAGCCCAGAGAACAGAATTCCAAAGCTTCTAAATAAATTGGAAGCTCCAGGAGCAAGAAGCACTATGTTTGTCTTACTGCCTTCTTTCCTTTGACAGCTCTTTCCCTTGTTAATAAACAATTTTTGATTCTTAACCTTGTGACAAGCCTTGCTTCTCAGATCAGTAATTATTACCCCCTCTCTACAGTGACATGCTCAACAAACAACTCCATTTTGGATGTTGAAAAGTTTGTGAAAATCAAACAACACCAGCTTTTCTCACTGACATCATCCCGCTTCTAGTGACAGATCTGAAATGCCTGTGCATGTTTAATTTGGTATTAACAATACTTTAGTTGGTGTTTAAAATGTAAGAAATGCTGTGTAGGGCCCTGACTTCAAGAAGATGTGGTTTCTTGTTTTGACATTTCAGTTTTTTCCTCCTTCCAAAACCTGCAGGGTTTTAAAAACATGGATGATGCTGGAGTAAAAAATTTTTCCTCTTCCCCTTGGATCAATTCCCTTCCTTTAGGCTGCTCTCCTTTTGCTTTATTCTGAGACATACTCTCCCTTTTACCTTCCAAAGACATTATACGACAGGAATTTATTGTTTCAATTTCAATTAATTTTTTTTTTTTTGAGGAGATCAGCCCTGAGCTAACATCCGCCAATCCTCCTCTTTTTCTTCGCTGAGGAAGACGGCCCTGGGCTAACATCGGTGCCCATCTTCCTCCACTTTATATGGGACGCCGCCACAGCATGGCTTACCAAGCAGTGCGTCGGTGCGCGCCCGGGATCCGAACCAGCGAACCCCGGGCCGCCGCAGCGGAGCGCGCGCACCTAACCGCTTGCGCCACCGGGCTGGCCCCTCAATTTCAATTAATTTTGTTTTGACAATCTCTTGGCACTGCTTTAAGGCTGAAGACACCCTGGAGTGTGGCAAAACCAGGATTGAGAATCACTGTTGTCTATGTTCAAAGAAAATGAAGTTGCCCCTTTATGAGAAAGTCCAAATGGAAGACAGTAGCAGGTGATATTTTGAAATGGGAAATCCTCCAAAAAGACCCCATATTGGTTATCAACTCTGCTTTCTTAAGTGGAAAGTCTGGAAGAGAAAATTTTAGCTGATGGGGAATTCTGTAAAGGCCTAGAAAAACTCAAGGGAATTCCTGCTTATTTTTCAATTTTTTAAAAATAGTTTATTTCCTTTTTCATAACAAAAATAAAAGAAAGGAAGAAAGAAAATGTCCAAACTTCTAAATTTTTGGTAGGAGATGGCAGGGGGATGTTCATATCTATAGTCTTGGGGCTGCATGGTGTAGTAAAGTAGTTTTCTTTTTTTTTCTTTTTTTTTGTATTGTCTCTTTTATTTATTTATTTTATTGTGGTAACATTGGTTTATAACATTGTATAAAGATCAAGATCCCTATCTAGATCTCACCACTGAAGATTTTATAGTCTAATAAATGAGCTATGTATATAAAATTAGAATAAGTATAGGAAAAGTGGTTAAATACCAAGAAAGCATCATAGAAAGTTCCTCAAGAGGTCAGAGGAAGTTAAAATTAAATTTCTTTTTGTAGAAAAGGCCATTTTTTTAATCATTCTTATTTATTTTTTATTGCGGTAACTGGTTTATAAAACTATATAAGTTTCAGGTGTACATCATTATACTTCTATTTCTGCATAGATTACATCATGTTCACCACCCAAAGATCAGTTACAACCCATCACCACACACATGTGCCTAATCATCCCTTTCGCCCTACCCCTACCCCCTTCCCCTCTGGTAACCACTAATCTGTTCTCTTTATCTATGTGTTTGCTTGTTTATCTTCCACATATGAGTGAAATCATATGGTATTTGTCTTTCTCTGTCTGACTTATTTCACTTACCATCCATGTTGTCACAAATGGCACAATTTTGTATTTTCTTATGGCTGAGTAGTATTCTATTGTATATATATACCACATATTCTTTATCCATTCATCCATTGATGGACACTTGGGTTGCTTCCACATCTTGGCTATTGTGAATAATGCTGCAATGAACATAGCGGTACATAAATCTTTTTAAATTATTGATTTCATGTTCTTCAGATAAAGACCCAGTACAGGAATAGCTGAATCATATGGTATTTTTATTTTTATTTTTTAAGGAAATCTCCACACTGTTTTCCATAGTGGCTGTACCAGTTTGCATACACACCACCAGTGTATGAAGGTTCCCTTTTCTCCACATCCTCTCCAACACTTGTTATTTCCTGTCTTGTTAATTATAGGCATTCTGACAGGTGTGAGGTGTATCTCATTGTAGTTTTGATTTTCATTTCCCTAGTACTTAGTGACGTTGAATGTCTTTGCATGTGCCTGTTGGCCACCTGTATATCTTCTTTGGAAAAAATGTCTGTTCATATCCTGTGCTGATTTTTTGATCACGTTGGAAGGTTAAGCCAGAACAATTAGGCAAGAAAAAGAAATAAAAGAGATACAAATTGGAAAGACAGAAGTGAAACTGTCACTATATGTGGATGACATGATTCTATATAGAGAAAACCCTTAAGAATCCATGAAAAACTGTTAGAAATAATCAACAAATACAGTAAATTTGCAGGGTACAAAATCATCATACAAAAGTCAGTTGCATTTCTACACACTAATAACAAACTAGCAGAAAGAGAAATCAAGAATACAATCCCATTTACATTCACAACAAAAAGAATAAAATACCTAGAAATAAATTTAACCAAGCAGGTGAAAAATCTATACACTGAAAACTATAAGATATTATTGAAAGAAATCAAAGAAGATATCAAGTGGAAAGACATTCCATGCTCATGGATTAGAAGAATAAACGTAGTTAAAATGGCCATATTACCTAAAGCAATCAACAGATTCAATGCAATCCAAATCAGACCCCAATGCCATTCTTCAAGGAAATAGAACAAAGAATCCTAAAATTTATATGAAGCAACAAAAGACCCCAAATAGCCAAAGCAATCCTGAGAAAAAAGAACCAAGTTGGAGGTATCACACTCCTGAATTCAAAATATACTACAAAGCTATAGCAATCAAAACAGCATGGTACTGGCAGAAAAACAGACACACAGACCAATGGAACAGAATTGAAAGCCCAGAAATAAACCCACACATCTATGGACAGCTAATCTTTGACAAAGGGTCCAGGAACATACAATGGAGTAATGAAAGTCTCTTCAATAAATGATGTTGGGAAAACTGGTCAGCCACATGCAAAAGAATGAAAGCAGACCATTATCTTACACCATACAGAAAAACTAACTCGAAATGGATTAAAGACTTGAATGTAAGACTTGAAACCATAAAACACCTAGCAGAAATTATAGACAGTATGCTCTTTGACATCAGTCTTAGCAGTATATTTTTGAGTACCATGTCTACTGAGGCAAGGGAAACAAAAGGAAAAATAAACAAATGGGACTATATCAGACTAAAAATCTTCTGTACAGAAAAGGAAACCACGAGCAAAACGAAAAGACAATCCAACAACTGGGAGAAAATATTTGCAAATCATATCCAACAAGGGGTTAATTTTCAAAATATATAAAGAACTGATACAACTTAACAACAAAAAAGTGAACAACCTGGTCAAAAAATGGAACATCTTTTCAATTGCTTTTTTGTCATTTGTATATCTTCTTTGATGAGGTGTCTGTTGTGGTCTTTGGACAACTTTTGAATTGGTTTGTTTGTTTCCTTATTGTTGAGTTTTAAGAGTTCTTTGCATATTTTGGATAACAGTCTTTAATCAGAGCTGTCATTTGCAAACATTTATCCCAGTCTGTTGCTTGTCTTTACATTCTCTTGACAGTGTCTTTCAGATAGCAGAAATTTTTAATTTAATGAAGTCTACCTTATCAATTCTTCTTTCATATATCATGCCTTTGTTTTCATATATAAAAATTCATTGACAACCCCACAGTAATTTAGACTTTCTTCTATGTTGTCTTCTAGGGGTTTTATGGTTTTGCATTGTACATTAAGGCCTGTGATTTATTTTGAGGTTATTTTTATGAAGAGTGTATGGTATGTGTCTAGATTTATTTTTTTTGGTGTGGATGTGCAGTTGTTCCACCACCAATTTTTGAAGAGACTGTGTATTCTCCATTGTGCTGCCTTTGCTCCTTTGTCAAAGATTAGTTAACTATATTTATGTGAGTCTATTTCTGGACTCTTTATTCCCTTCCATTGATCTCTATGTCTATTCTTCTTGCGAAATGTCACACAGTCATGATTACTGTAACTTTACAGTAAGTCTTAAAGTCAGGTAGTGTCAGTCCCCCAACTTTGTTGTTCTCCTTCAATATTGTGTTGGCTATTCTGGTCTTTTGCCTGTCCACATAAACTTTAGAAACAGTTTGTTGATAGCTATAAAATAACCTGCTGGGACTTTGATTCTGATTGCATTGAAACTGCAGATGAAGTTGGGAAGAACTAACATCTTGGCGATATTGAGTCTACCCGTGGACATGGAATATCTCTCCATTTATTTGATTCTTCTTTGACTTCTTTGATCAGAGTTGTCCTCATATAGATCTTATACATAATTTGTTATATTTATACCTAAGTATTTCATTTTGGGGGATTCCAGTGTAAATGGTATTATGCTTTAAATTTCCAATTCCATTTGTCCATTGCCAGTATATAGGAAAATGATAGACTTATATATTAACCTTCTATACTGTAACTTTGCAAGAATCACTTATGAATTCCAGGACTTTTTTGATTGATTCTTTTGGAATTTCTGTATGGACAGTAATATCATATGTGAACAAGGACAGCTTTATTTCTGCCTTTCCAATCAGTATGACTTTTCTTTTTCTTGTATTATTGCATTATCTAGGATATCCAGAATGATGCGGAAAAGCAGTGGTGAGAGGTGACATCCTTTTCTTGTTCTTAATCTTAGTGCAATAGCTTCTAGTTTCTCAGCATTAAATATGATGTGAGCTGTAGGTTTTTTATAGATATTCTTTATCAAGTTGAGGAAGTTTCCCTCTATTCCTAGTTTACTGAGAGTTTTCATCATGAATAGGTGTTGTATTTTGTCAAATGCATTTTATACATCTATTGATAGGATCATTTGATAGTGCATTAACCTATTGAAGTAGTGGATTATGTTAACTGATTTTTTTGGGGGGGAAGATTAGCCCTGAGCTAATATCCTTTGTCAACCCTCCTCTTTTTGCTGAGGAAGATTGGCCCTGGGCTAACACCCATGCCCATCTTCCTCTATTTTATGTGGGACTCTGCCACAGCATGGCTTGACAAGCGGTGCAATCGGTCCATGCCCGGGATCTGAACCTGCGAACGCCCTGCCGCCAAAGTGGAGCACATGAATTTAACTGTTACACCACGAGCCAGCCTCCACATTAATTGGTTTTCGAATGGTGAACCTGCGTTGTGGACCTAGTATAGAACCCATTTGGTCATGGTGTGTAATTATTTTTGTACATTGTTGGATGTGATTTGCTAATGTTTTCTTGAGTATTTTTGCATCTTTGTTCAAGATAGATATTGATCTGTAGTTTTCCTTTCTTGTAATGTGTTTGTCTGGTTTTGGTATTAGGGTGACGCTGGCCTCATAGGATGAGTTATTTACTCCCTCTTCTAATTCTGAAGGAGATGGTAGAGAATTGGGGTAATTTCTTTCTTAAATGTTTGGTACAATTCACTAGTGAACCCACCTGGGCCTGGGGCTTTTTGCTTTGGAAGGTTTTTAATTACTGATTCAATTTGTTTAATGAATACAAGCCTATTCAGATTTTCCATTTCTTTTTATGTGGTTTTTGACACTGTTTATTTTAAAGAATTGATCCATTTCATCGAGATTATCAAATTTGCGGACATGGAGTTACTCAGAATATTTCTTTATTATCCTTTTAATGTCCATGGAATCAGGAGTGGTGTCCTTCCTACATTTTATATTAGGTCTTTGTGTATTCTCTCTTTTTCTCCTTACCTAGCTTGGCTATAGCCTTACTGTTTTTATTTGTCTTCCCATAGAACTAGCTTTTATTTTCATTTATTTTCTCTATTGATCTCCTGTTTTCAATTTCATTGATTTCTGCTCTAATTTATTTTGTGTCTTTTTCTTATGATTACTTTGGGTTTAATTTGCTCTTCTTTTTCTCCTTTCTTAAGATGTAAGCATAGATTAATTATTTAGATATTTATTCTTTTTAATTTATGCATTTAATGCTATAAATTTTCCTTTAAGCACTGCTTTCTTGCATTCAACTAAATTTAATAAGGTGTGCTTTCATTTTTATTTACTTCAAAATATTTTAAAATTTCTTAGTATTTCTTTGAATATTGTGTTATTTAGAGGTGTGTTGTTTAATCTCCATGTATTTAGTGATTTTCCAGTTATCTTTTTTTATTGTTTTTTTATTGCAATAACATTGGTTTATAACATTGTGTAAATTTCAGTTGTACATCATTATATTTCAATTTATGAGTAGCTTACATCATGTTCACTACCCAAAGACTAATTACAATTCATCACCACACACATGTGCCTAATCATCCCTTTCACCCCCATCCTTCCCCTCTTCCCCTCTGGTAACCAACAATCCAGTCTCTGTCTCTACGTGATTGCTTGTTGTTGTTTTTATCTTCTACATATGAGTGAGATCACAAGGTATTTGACTTTCTCCCTCTAACTTATTTCGCTTAGCATAATATCCCCAATGTCCATCCACGTTGTCACAAATGGATGGATTTCATCATTTCTTATGGCTGAGTAGTATTCCATTGTGTGTATATACCACATCTTTATCCATTCATCCCTTGATGGGCACCTAGGTTGCTTCCAAGCCTTGGCTATTGTGAATAATGCTGCAATGAATATAGGGGTGCATGTATCTTTATGCATTGGTGTTTTCATGTTCTTTGGATAAATACCCAGCAGTGAAATAGCTGGATTGTATGGTAATTCTCCTTTTAATTTTTTGAGGAATCTCCATACTGTTTTCCATAGTGGCTGAACCAGCTGGCATTCCCACCAACAGTGTATGAGAGTTCCCTTCTCCCCACATCCTCTCCAACACTTGTTGTTTCCTACCTTGTTAAATATAGCCGTTCTGAAGGGAGTCAGGGGATGTCTCATTGTAGTTTGGATTTGCATTTCCCTAATAGTTAATGATGTTGAACATCTTTTCATGTAACTGTTGGGCATCTGTATATCTTCTTTGGTGAAATGTCTCTTGAGAATTTTAGCCCATTCTTTTAATTGAGTTGTTAGTTTTTTTGTTGTTGAGATGCATGAGTTCCTTATATATTTTGGGTATTAACCCCATATCAGATATATGGTTTGCAAATATCTTCTCCCAATTGTTAGGTTGTCTTTTCACTGTGTTGATGGTTTCCTTTGCTGTGCAGAAGCTTTTTAGTTTGAAGTAGTCCCATTTGTTTATTTTTTCTAGTGTTTCTCTTGCCCGGTCAGACATGGTGCTTGAAAATATGCTGCTAAGACCAATGTGGAAGAGCGTACTGCCTATGCTTTCTTCTAGAAGTTTCTTGGTTTTGGGTCATAGTTCAAGTCTTTAATCCATTTTTGAGTTAATTTTAGTGTATGGTGTAAGTTAATGATCTACTTTCATTCTTTTGCATGTGGATGTCCAGTTTTCTCAACACGATTTATTGAAGAGACTTTCCTTTCTCCATTGTATGTTCTTGGCTTCTTTGTCGAAAATTAGTTGCCCATATATGTGTGAGTTTGTTTCTGGGCTCTCAATTCTGTTCCATTGATCTGTGTGTCTGTTTTTGCACCAGTACCATACTGTTTTGGTTACTATAGCTTTGTAGTATATTTTGAAATCAGGGAGTGTGATACCTCCAGCTTTGTTCTTTTTTCTCAGGATTCCTTTCGTTATTCAGGGTCTTTTGTTTTTCCATATAAATTTTAGGATCTTTGTTCTATTTCTGTTAAAAATATTGTTGAGACTTTGACAGGGATTGCAATGAATCTATAGATTGCTTTAGGAAGTATGGACATTTTAACTATGTTAATTCTTTCAATCAAAGAACACAGAATATCTTCCCATTTCTTTGTGTCTTCTTCAATTTCTTTCAACAATGTTTTATAGTTTTCAGTGTACAGATATTTCACCTCTTTGGTTAAGTTTATTCCTAGGTATTTCCTTCTTTTATTGTGATTGTAAATGGGATGGTATTCTTAATTCCTCTTTCTGCTCATTCTTTGTTAGTGTATAGAAATGCAACTGATTTTTGTATGTTGATTTTGTATCCTGCAACTTTACTGTATTCATTTATTATTTATGAAAGTTTTTTTGTGGATTCTTTAAGACTTTCTATATATAAAATCATGTCATATGCAAATAGTGACAGTTTCACTTCTTCCCTTCCAATTTGTATCCATTTTATTTCTTTTTCTTCCCTGATTACTCTGACTAGGACTTCCAATACTATGTTAAATAGGAGTGGTGAAAGTGAGCATCCTTGTCTATTTCCTGTTCTTAGAGGGCTAGCTTTCAATTTTTCTCCAGAGGGAATGATATTATCTGTGGGTTTGTCATATATAGCCTTTTTTATGTTGAGGTACTTTCATTCTACACACATTTTATTTAGAGTTTTGATCATAAATGGATGCTGTATCTTGTCAACTGCTTTCTCTGCATCTATTGATTATTCTTGATTTTATTAACATGGTGTATCACGTTGATTGTTGTGCGCATGTTGAACTATCCCTATATCACTGGGATAAATCCCACTTGATCGTGATGTATGATCTTTTTAATGCATTGTTTTATGCGATTTGCTAGTATGTTGTTGAAGATTTTTGCATTAATGTTCATCAGTGATGTTGGCATGTAATTTTCTTTTTTTTGTTGTCCTTGTCTGGTTTTGGTA
Organism: Diceros bicornis minor; assembly: GCF_020826845.1. NCBI lineage: Eukaryota > Metazoa > Chordata > Mammalia > Perissodactyla > Rhinocerotidae > Diceros > Diceros bicornis. The sequence continues at coordinate 66,501,402 of NC_080781.1, forward strand.
TCAGGGTAATGTTGGATTCGTAGAATGAGTTAGGAAGCTTCCCTAACTCTTCAATTGTTTGCAAGAGTTTGAGAAAGATAGGTATTAAGTCTTCTTTGTATGTTTGGTAGAATTCACTAGGGAAGCCATCTGGTCCCGAACTTTTATTTTTGGGGAGGTTTTTGATTACTGTTTCAATCTCCTTACTGGTGATTGGTCTATTCAAATTCTCATTTGTGCTTGATTCAGTTTTGGAAGGTGGTATGATTCTAAGAATTTATCCATTTCTTCTAGATCACCCAATTCGTTGGCCTACAGCTTTTCATATTATTCTCTTATAGTCTGTTGTATTTCTGAGGTATCCATTGTAATTTCTCCTCTTTCATTTATGGTTTTACTTATCTGAGCCTTCTCTCTTTTTTTCATGGTGAGTTTAGGTAAAGGTTTGCCAATTTTGTTTACTTTTTCAAAGAACCAGCTCTTGGTTTCATTGATGTTTTCTATTGTTTCTTTAGTCTCTATTTCATTTATTTCTGCTCTGATTTTTATTATTTCCATCCTTCTACTAATTTGGGGCTTTGTTTGTTCTTCTTTTTCAGTTCCTTTATGTGCACTGTTAGATTGTTTATTTGAAATTTTTCTTTTTGTTGATATAGGCCTACATTGGTATAAACTTCCCTCTTAGACCCGCTGAAGCTGTATCGCATAAATTCTGGCATGTTGTATTTTCCTTTTCATTTGTCTCCAGGTATTTTTTGGTTTCTCCCTTGATTTTCTCATTGAACCAATCGTTGTTCAGTAGCATTTTGTTTAATCTCCAGATATTTGTGGTTTTTCTGATTTTCTTCCTATAGTTGATTTCTAGTTTCATACCATTGTGGTCAGAAAAGATGCTTGATAGTATTTCAGTCTTCTTAAATTTATTAAGACTTATGCAAAGTGAAATAAGTCAGAGGGAGAAGACCAAATACCATATGATTTCCTTCATTAAGTAATAGATAATAACAACAATAAACAAACACATAGAGACAGAGATTGGATTGGTGGTTACCAGAGGGGAAGGGGGGAGGGAGGAGGGTGAAAGGGACAATTCGGCACATGTGTGTGGTGATGGGTTGTAATTAGTATTTGGGTGGTGAACATGATGTAATCTATGCAGAAATAGAAGTGTAATGATGTACACCTGAAATTTATACAATGTTATAAGCCAATGTTACTGCAATAAACAAAAAATTAAAAACATATATTACTAATAGAGTTCTGTAGATACAAAAATGTTCTTAACTATCAAGAATAAAAATCAAATTTTGATCAACCATGATAGAGGAAAAACTGAACTATCTTCTATAGAAAATAGTACAAGTGTTATAATGAAGAATTTTAATAAAAGAATTATAGAGGTGAAAAAAAAAGACTTGTTTTGTGGCCTAATATGTGATCAATCCCGGAGAATGTTCCATGTGCATTTGAAAAGAGTGTTTTTGGATAGAATGGTTTGTATATGTCTCCTAAGTCCATCTGGTCTAGTGTGTTGTTTAAGGTTAATATTTCCTTATTGCTCTTCTGTTTGGATGATTTATCCATTGGTGTGAATGGAGTGTTAAAGTTCCCTACTATTATTGTATTACTGTCTATTTCTCCTTTTATGTCTGTTAATAATTGCTTTATATGTTCATGTGGTCGTATGCTGGGTGTATAGATATTTACAAGTGTTATATCCTCTTGTTGGATTGTTCCCTGTATCATTATGTACTGCCCTTCTTTGTCTCTTGTTACAGTTTTTGTTTTAAAGTCAATTTTGTCTGATATAAGTATTGCCACTTCAGCTTTCTTATCGTTGCCATTTACATGGAGTATCTTTTTCCATCCCTTCACTTTCAATTTGTGAGTGTTTTTAGGTCTGAAGTGTGTCTCTTGTATGCAGCTTATATATGGGTCCTGTTTTTTAATCCAATCAGCCAATCTATATCTTTTGATTGGAGCATTCAGTCTATTGACATTTAAAGTAGCTATTGATAAGTATGTGCTTATTACATTTTGTGACTTTTTTCTAGGTATTTTAGTAATTCTTCTCTGTTCCTTTCTTCTCTTGCTCTCTCCCCTTGTGGTTTGATGGCTTTCTTTAGTATTATGTTTGGGTTCCTTTCTCTTAGTTTTTTGTTATAGGTTTCTTGTTTGTGATCACCATGAGGTTCACATATAGTAACCTATGAATATAGGAACCTAAATTAAGGTGATGGCTTCTTTAGTTTGACCTCTGTCTGAAAACTCTACTCTTTAACTCCCCTCCTCCCACATTTTATGTTTTTGATATCATATCTAACCTCTTTTTTTGTGTGTGTATCCATTACCCTCTTATCATGGAAATAGATAATTTTTTCCTATTTGTGGTCTTCTCTTTCCCCCTTAAATAAGTCTCTTTAGCATTTCTTGAAGCACTGTTTTCTTGTTGATAAACTCCTTTAATTTTAGCTTGTCTGAGACACTCTTTATCCCTCCTTCCAGTCTGAATGAGAACCTTGCTGGGTAGAGTATTCTTAGTTGTAGGTTTTTTCCTTTCAGCACTTTAAATATATTGTGCCACTCCCTTCTAGCCTGTAAGGTTTCTGCTGAGAAGTCAGCTGATAGCCTTATGGGGTTTTCTTTGTATGTAACTTTTTGCCGTTCTCTTACAGCTTTTAGGATCCTCTCTTTATCTTTAATTCTGGACATTTTGATTACGATGTGTCTTGGTGTGGGCCTCTTTGGGTTTATATTTTTTGGTGCTATCTGTGCTTCCTGTAACTGAATGTCAGTTTCCTTCCTTAGGTTAGGAAATTTTTCAGCCATTCTTTCTTCAAATAGATTCTCTGCCCCTTTGTTGGCTCTTCTCCTTCTGGGACACCTATGACATGAATGTTCGTGTGCTTGATATTGTCTCATAGGTCCCTTAGACTGTCCTCATTCTTTTTAATTTTTTTCTTTTGGCTGTTCCCCTTGGGTGATTTCTTCTAGTCTTTCATGCCGCTCGCTGATCCATTCTTCTGTATCATCTACTCTGGTTTTGAGTCCCTCTAGTGAATTTTTCACTTCCAGTATTGTATTCTTCATTTCTAATTGGTTCTTTTTCATATTTTCCAATTTTTTGCTGACATTCTCACTGAGTTCATCCATTCTTCTCCCAAGATCAGTGAGCATCCTTATGACTTTTTTGAATTATTTTCAGGTAGATTGTTCATTCCTGTTTCATTTAGTTCTTTTTCTGGAGTTTTGTCCTGTTCCCTTACTTGGAAAGTCTTCCTTTGCCTCCTCATTTTGCCTCTTTCTCTGTGCTTATCTCTATGTATTATGTAGGTCAGCTACGTCTCTTGAGCTTGGAGAGGTGGCCTTATGTGAGAGATGCCTCATGAGGCCCAGCACTGTGTTTCCTTCTCATTACCAGTTCCAAATGTTCCATGAGTGACGCCTCTGTGGGCTACCTGTGTCCTTCTGTTATGGCACTGTTGCTCTTGCTGCAGGTTCCCAAAGAGGCTGGGCTGTCTCCCTAGCTAGCTGGTTGTATTGCTTAGCTGCGTGCGGCTGCTATGGATGCTTCAGTCACTTTATCGGTTATGGGATGCCTCAGCACAGTTGGCTGTAAGTTCTAATAGCACATTCCTGTTGCAGTTTTTCTGTTAAGTGAGTAGGCCCCCAGCATGGCTGGTTGTTAAGCTCAGGGGCTTACAATTGCTGTAGGCCTCTGGCCTACAAGGCTCTTGTCAGCTGTTTCTGGATGCAGCTGAGAGGGGCTGGACTGAGGCTTGGGAGCACCCAATTGCTTCAGGCTTTGGAAGGTGGGGCTTACCCCTATGTGGCTGTTTGAGAAGCACAAGTCTTCTGCAGCTGACAAGCCCCACTGCCCACAGGGCCAGACACCATCAACACAGTCCTGCCTGTCCAGGCACCCCAACCTCCCGAAGCAGACCCAATTGCCTGACTGCAGAGGCCCCACACACTCCATTCACTCCTCGTGCCCACCTTGCCCTGCAGAGGTGGACCCACCCACCTGGCTGCAGACGATCCAGGCACCCAGCCTATGCAGGCCTACCAGTTGCCTGAGGGCTTCCTGTTGTTTGGGGCTAGCCCCTAGGACGGACTGCCTGCCCTGGGTGTGCTGGATTAAATCAGTGCTCTAGTGGGTGGGGCAGACTCCTGTGCTAACAGGCCAGGGGGAGTACTCCAATGGTGTCTGCCAGCATCTGTGTTAGCACACATGTACTAGGTCACAATAATGTCTCCTACCAATATCTCAGTCCCCGGAGAGGTCTCACCTCTCACCAAGATGCATCCAGAGCCTATCAAGTGAGTCTCTTTTCACCAAAAGACTGTGCACCTTTCTTTCTGGTGATTTTATGTTGCTTTCTGAAATGAGTGAATTTGTGCATGTGTCCTTTAAGAGCTGGCTTTTCTTTCCTTATGTCCCATAGCTTTTCTGGGGGTATTGCCTGCCACTGTTAATAGCCAGCAAAGCCAGACACTATGACACTCATCTCAGTTGTGCTGGGACCAAAAGATGCTTATAGCAGTAATGGTCCCCGACTCAGGTCCCCCACTCCTCCAGGAAAGGCTGTGTACATTTGTATTGCTCCTGGGTGGCCGTGAAGCACTGGAGCTTGCAAAGGTGGCTTTTTTTTTTCTCTCTAATGAGAAATATCTGCCTCTTCCATCTCATTCAGGACTGTCTCTTGTTGCAGGGGTTCTTTTTGTCCAGTTTTCAGTTCTCTCTCAGGGGTAATTGTTCCAAGAGTAGCTGTAAATTTGTTGTGTCCATGGAAGGAGGTGAGTTCAAAGTCCACCTACACTGCCATCTTAACACCAACTCTCCAGTTATCTTTGTTATTGATTTCTGTTTAATTCTATTGTGGTCTGAGAGCAGATATTGTAAAATTTCTCATCTTTTAAATTTATTAAGGTGTGTTTTATGGCCCAGAATGTGATCTATCTTGGTGAATGTTTTATGTGAGCTTCAGAAGAGTGTGTATTCTGCTGTTGTTGGATGAAGTAGTCTACAGTTATAATTATATACAGTTGATAGATGGTGTTGTTTTGTTCAACTATGTCCTCACTGATTTTCTAACTGCTGTATCTATAAAGGGGTGCTGAAGTCGACAACTATAATAGTGGATTCATCTATTTCTCCTTACAGTTCTATCAGTTTTTCCTTCACATAATCTGATGCTTTCTTGTTAGACACATACGCATTAAGGAAAGTGAGGTCTTCTTTGAGAATTGACCCATTTATCATTATGTAATGCCCTTCTTTATCCTTGATAATTTTCTTTGCTTTGAAGTCTGCTCTGCCTGAAATTAATCTTCCTTTCTTTTGATTAGTGTTAGCATGGTATATATTTCTCCAACCATATATTTTAATCTATAAGTTTGTTTATATTTAAAAAGTGGGTTTCTTGTAGACCACATATATTTGAGTTTTGTTTATTGATCCATTCTGACAATCTCTGTCTTTTATTTGGTGCATTTAGGCCATTCATGTTCAAAGTGATTATCGTCACATTTGAATTAATATCTACCATATTTTTTACTGTTTTCGATTTCTTTCCTTTGTCCTTTGTTTCTGTTTTTGTATTCTACTATTTTTCTGCCTTTTGTGGTTTTAATTAAACATTTTATATGATTCTATTTTCTCTCCTTTCTTAGCATATCCGTCCTGTTACCTTTTTAAACTTTTTTAGTGGTTGCCCTAGAGTTCACAGCATACACATAAAATTAATTCAAGGGCCGGCCCCGTGGCTTAGCGGTTAAGTGCGTGCGCTCTGCTGCTGGCAGCCCTGGTTAGGATCCCAGGCGCACACCGACGCACTGCTTCTCCAGCCATGCTGAGGCCACGTCCCATATAAAGCAACTAGAAGGATGTGCAGCTATGACATACAACGATCTACTGGGGCTTTGGGAGAAAAATAAATAAATAAAATTATAAAAAAATATTAATTCAAGCCCACTTCCAAATAACATTGTAACAATTCATGGATAGTATGAGTACCTCATAATAATAAAATAGTTCTAATTCCTTCCTCTTATTCCTTGTGTCATTGTTTTCATTCATTTCTTATATATAAACATACATAAGGATATATATGTGATATATATTATTGAATACATCGTTGGTATTATTATGTTGAACAAGCTGTTTGATCAATTAAAAATAAGAAAAACAAAGGAATCACTTATCCTCCCTCAATGCTCTTCCTTTCCTTATATAGATTTACATTTCTCACCCATATTACTTTTCTTCTCTCTAAAAAATTTATTTTTAACATTTCTTAAATGGCAGGTCTGCTGGCAACAAGTTCCCTCAATTTTTGTTTGTCTGAGAATGTCTTTATTTCTACCTCACTTTTGTTGGATAATTTTACAGTGTACAAAATTCTAGGTTGATGGGTTTTTTTCTTTGAATACTGTAAATATTTCACTTCGCTTTCTTGTTTGCATGGTTTCTGAGGAGAAGTTGCATATATTTCTTATTTTTTCTCCTCTATAGATAAGTTTTTTTCCCTCTGGATTCTTTTAGAATTTTCTTCTTTATGGATTTTCTTCCTTTTGCAATTGAAAAATAATATACTTAGGTGTAGTTTGGGGGGGCATTTATCCTGCTTAGTATTCTCTGAGATTTTTGATCTGTGGTTTTGTATTTAACATCAATTTAGTGAAAATCTCAGTCATTATAATTTAAAACATTTGTTCTGTTCCTTCTCTCTTCTCCTTCTGGTATTTTCATTAAGTATTTGTTACACCTTTTGAAGTTTCCCACAGTTTTTGGATATTCTGTTCTGTTTTATTCAGTTTTTGATCTATTTGCTTGTCAGCTTTTGAGGTTTCTATTGATATATACTCCAACTCAGATATTCTTTCCTCAGTCATGTTCAGTTTAATAATAAGTCCATCAAAGGCATTCTTCAATTGTGTTACAGTTTTTTGTTTATCTTTAGCATTTCTTTTTGGTCCCTTCTTAGATTATCTATCTGTCTGCTTACATTGCCTATATGTTCTTGTATGCTGTCTACTTTATCCATTAGAATTCTTAGCATGTTAATAATGGTTGTTTTAAATTCCCTGCCTAATAATTCCAACATCTCTGCTGTGTCTGTTTCTGATGCTTTCTCTATCTCTTCACACTGTTTTTTTCTTGTGCCATTTAGTATGCCATGTAATTTTTCCTGCTAGCCATACATGATGTACTGGGTAAAAGGAACTGCTCTAAGTGGGCCTTAACAATATTTTGGTAAGGTTTGTGGGGGAAACTTTCTATAGCCCTATGATTTAGGCCTAAGACTTGTAGGGAGCTTATGCCTCTTTACTGTGAATTTTACATGTTTTTCAATTTATTTCTCCTTTGTTATATGGGACAGGACAGCTAGAGTCGACTGGGGTTGGGTATTTTGCTTCTCTCATGTGGAAGTCTAGAGATGGCTGGAATTGGGTATTTGCCTTCCCTCATGTCAGTAATGCTCTGGCAAAACCACATCAGATTAGGCTTTGCTTAAATATATTCTCATGAGGGCAAATCTTATTAATAAGCGCAGACCAGTCTTGTGTATTTCAAATTGGTTCCTTTTCCCCTCTCCCTGCTGGAAGCACAAGGGGATTTCTCTCTGATATTCACCGTAAGAACCTAGTAGAACTCAAAGAGGTGAAACTCACTAAAGCATGGTGTCTCCCTTATGACTGGGTCCCCCTGGAGTTTTTAACCCCAGTACTTATCCACACCTGAACTCCATTAATTCATCAATTACAGGTCAGGTTTTCCTACCTTGGCACTGGTTCTTATGGAGGTTTTTGTTCTAGTATGTTGTGATTGTCTCTATCTGCCTGTCTGTCTCTCCAATATTTTTGTCCTGTGATTTAACTTCTCCTAAGAATCCTAGAAGAATCCCTGATTTTTCAGTTTGTTCAGATTTTTATTTGTTCTTAGGATGGAGTGATGACTTCTAAGCTTCTTACCTGCAGAACTGGAAACAGCCATAAATTGCTTTTAATTCTAGTATAAAATTGAAAGTTAAAAGTATTAAAAATAGCTAACTAAAATATGTTAAAATATACACAATATGAATACATGTAAATTGTGAGAACAATAACATAAAGTATGAGGGGATGAGTTAAGTGTAGACTTATTATATGCAATTACATTTGCATTATTATCTACTTAAAATAAACTGTTATAACTGTAAAATATTTTATGTAAGCCTCAATATAACCACAAAAAATACCCATAGAATTTACAAAAAATAAAAAGAGAATAAAAACATACTAATTCAAAAAATAAAATACAGAGGAAGATGGCAAGAGAGGAAAATAATGACAAAAGAAATACAAGACAAACAGAAAACAATTAACAAATGGTAATAGGAAAAACTTTCCTAGAAATTATTTTAATGTTAATGGATTAAATTCTCTAATAAAAAGGCATAGATTGGTTTTACGAATTAAAAAAATACACAACTATATGTTGTCTACAAGAAACTCACTTTAGATTCAAGGAAACTAATAGGCTGATATTGAAGTGACAGAAAAAGATATTTCATGCAAATGGAAAACATAAGATAACAGGAGTGGTTATATTTATATCAGACAGAACAGACTTTAAGCTAAAAACTGTCACAAGAGGCCAAGAAGGACACTATATAATGATAAAATAGTCAATCCACCAATAAAATATAATAATTATAAATATGTATGCACCCAACATCAGAGCACCTAAATATATAAAACAAACATTGACAGAACAAAGGGAGAAATAGAGAACAATAAAAATCTAATAGGACACTTCAGCACCCCACATTCAATAATCGATAGTACATCCAGAAAGATATAAAATAAGGAAACAGAGGACTTGAAAAACACTATACACAAAATAGACTTAGACATATATAAAACATTCCACTCAACAGCAGCAGAACACACATTCTTTTCAAGTGCATACAAACTTTTTCCAGGATAGATACATAAGTCACAAAACAACTCAACAAATTTAAGATAGAAAGCATACCAATTATCCTTTGTGGTCACAATGGAATGAAACTAGGAATCAGTAGTTGAAGAAAAATTGGAAAATTGACATATATGTGGAAATTAAAAAATACACTCTTGAACAACTAATGGACCAAAGAAAAAATTGAAAGGAACCTTGAAATAAACAGAAACCAAAACACAACATAACAAAACACGGGGTTCAGAAAAAGTGATAGTAAAAAGGGAAGTTTATTGTGATAAATACCTACATTAAAAAAGAAAAAGATCTCAAATAAACGACCTACTGGAACACCTCACAGAGCTAAAAAATGATGTACAAGGTAAACCCAAAGTTAGCAGAAGGAAAGAAACAACAAACGTTAGAGCAGAAATAAATGAAGTAGAAAATAGAAAACATAGGAAAAATCAACATAACTAAGAGTTGGTTTTTTGAAAACATAAACAAAATTGACAAACTCTTAGCTACACTATAAAAAAGAAATAATATTCAAATAAATAAAATCAAAAATAAAAGGAAAACATTACAACTGATGCAACAGAAATAAAGAAGATCTTAAGAGACTACTATGAATGATTACATGCCAAAGTATTGGAAGACCTAGAATAAATGGATAAATTTCTAGAAACATATAAATTACTAAGGCTGAATCATGAAGAAGTAGAATATATGGACAGGCAATAAACAGTATAAAGATTGAATCAGTAATCAAAACTCCCAACAAAGAAAAACCCAGGACCAGACACCTTCATTAGTGAATTCTACCAAACATTTAAAGAAGTATTCATGCCATTCTTTCTCAAACTCTTCCAAAAATTTGAAAAGGAAGGAGCACTTCCAAACTCATTTTATGAAGTCAGCATTACCCTCATACTAAAGCCAGAAAAAGACACAACAAAGAAAGAAAATTATAAGCCAATATCCCTGATGAATGTAGATGCAGAATTCCTCAACAAAATACTAGCAAACCGAATCCAACAGCACATTAAAAGGATGATACACCATGAACAGGCAGGATTTATCCTTGGGATGCGGTCATCGTTCAATATATGAAAATCAATTAATGTGATACAGCACATTAACAGAATAAAGGATAAAAATCACATTATCTTTTCAATATATGTAGCAAAAGCAGTTGAGAAAACTCAACACCCTTCATGATAAAAGCTCTCAACAAACTAGAAATAGAAAAAAAGTACCTTGACATAATAAAGGCCACATACAAAAGCCCACAGAAAACATCACATTCAATGGTGAAAACTGAAAGCTTTTCCTCTAAGATTAGGAACAAGGTAAGGATGCTTGTTCTCATCATTTATATTCAATATAATACTGGAAGTCCTAGCCTGAGCAATTAGGCAATAAAAAGAAATAAAAGGCATCCAAATCAGAAATGAAGAATTAAAATTGTCCCTGTGTGCAGATGACATAATCTTATAGATAGAAAACCCTAAAGACCATGCCAAAACAAAACCTTTTAGAATGAATAAACAAATTCAATAAAGCTGCAGGATACAAAATTAACATAAAAAATCAGTTGTGTTTTTATACAGTAACAATGAACTATCTGAAAATGAAATTAGGAGAACAATCTCATTTTTAAAAAGACCAAAAACAATAAAATATTTAGGAATAAACTTTACTAAGGAGGTGAAAGACATATATACTGAAAGCTACAAAACACTGTTGAAACAAATTAAAGAACACAAATAATGAAAAAGCATTCTATGTCCTTGGGTTGGAAGACTTAATATTGTCAAAATGTTCATACTATCCAAAACGATCTATAGATTCAATGCAATCCCTATCAAAATCCTAATGGCATGTTTTACATAAATAGAAAAAGTAGTCCTAAAATTCATATTGAACCACAAAAGACTCAGAATAACCATATCAATTTTGAGAAAGAAGAACAAAGCTGGAGGCATCACACTTCCTGATTTTAAAATATCACAAACTATAGTAATCCAAGCAGTTTGGTTCTGACACAGACATATAGACCAATTAAACAGAATAGAGAGTTCAAAAATAAATCCACACATCTATGCACAACTGATGTTGGAAGGGAGTCCAAGAATACAGAATGGGGAAAGAATAATCTCTTCAACAAATGGTGTGAAAACTGGATGTACAAATCCAAAAGAATGAAATTTTACCCTTATCTTACACCATGCACAAAAATCAACTCAAAATGGATTAAAGACAAACGTAAGACCTGAAACCATAAAAATCCTCCAAGAAAATACAGGGAAAATTTCCTTGGCATTGGTATTTGCAATTATGTCTTTAATATGACAACAAAAGTACAAACAACAAAAGCATAGTTAGACAAGTGGAACTGGATTAAGATAAAAAGTTTTTTTACAGCAAAGGAAACAATCAATAGAGGTAAAAGACAATCTATGAAAGGGGAGAAAATATTTGTAAACCATATATCTGATAGGAGATTAATCTTCAAAATATGTAAGGAACCATTATAATTCAATAGCAAAAATCCACAAAAACTATTCACCAATTTAAAACTGGGCAAAGGAACTGAATAGACATTTTTCCAAAGAAGACATCCAAAATGCCAACAAGTTATGAAAAAATGTTCAATGTCACTAATCAACAGGGAAATTAAAATGAAAACCACCATGAGATAACACTTCACACCTGGCAGGACTGCTATTATATAAATAAAAAAAGACAAGTGTTAACAAGGTTGTGGAGAAATTAGAACCCTTACACACTGTTGGTGGAAATGTACAATGGTGCAGACCCTATGGAAAACAGTGTGGCAGTTCTGCAAAAATTTAAAAATATCTACTATATGATCCAGCAATCCCACTTCTAGGTATTTGTCCAAAGAATTGAAATAAGGATCTCAAAGATATATTAGCATTCTCATATTTATTGTAGCCCTATTCACAATAGCTAAGATGTAGAATCAACCTAAAATTCCATTTACAGATGACTAGATAAGAAAATGTGGTATATGCAATAGTCCCCCCTTATCCATGATTTTGCTTTCTGTGGTTTCAGTTACCTATGGTCAACCATGGTCCAAAAATATTAAATGGAGAATTCTACAAATAAACAATTCATAAGTTTTAAATTGCACACCATTCTGAGTAGTGTGGTGAAATCTTATGCTGTCCTGTTCCATCCTGTCCGGGATGTTAGTCATCCCTTTGTCTAGCATATCCACGCTGTATGTGCTACCTGCCTGTTAGTCACTTAGTAGCCGTCTTGGTTATCAGATCAGTTTGTTGAGGTATCACAGTGCTTGTGTTCAAGTAACCCTTATTTTACTTAATAATGGCCCAAAGAACAAGAGTAGTGATGCTGGTAATTCAAATATGCCAAAGAGAAGCCATGAAGTGCTTCCTTTACGTGAAAATTCTTGACTTAATAAGAAAAGAAAAAAAAATCATATGCTGAAGTTGCTAAGATATACAGTAACTTTTATTAAAGTGTATTGTGATAATTGTTCTATTTTATTATTAGTTATTGTTGTTAATCTCTTGTTGTGCCTAATTTATAAATTAAACTTTATCATAGGTATGTGTGTGTAGAAAAAAATCGTATATATAGGGTTCAGTACTATCCACAATTTCAGGCATCCACTGGGGGTCTTAGAATGTATCTACCACAGATAAGGGGGGACTATTGTACGTACAATGGAATACAATTCATCCATTCAAAAGAAGGAAATTCTGCAATATGCGGCAACATGGATGAACTTTGAGGACATTGTGGTAAGTGGGATAAGCCAGTCACAGAAAGACAAACAACTCATGTTTCCACTTACATGAGGTATCTAAAATAGTTAAATTCATGGAACCAAAGGGTGGAATGGTGGTTGTCAGAGGCTGGGGGGAAGGAGAAGTTGGGAGTTACTAATCACCAGGCATAAAAGAAGATGAATATGTTCTAGAGATCTGCTGTACAACATTGTACCTATAGTCATCAATAATGTATTGTACACTTACAAATTTATTAAGAGGGTAGATCTCATGTTAAGTATTCTTACCACAATAAAATAAAGTATTTTTTAGATGGAAGCAATGTATGTCCATCTATTGATGAATGAATAAACAAAATGTGATATATACAATCAACGGAATATTATTCAGTCTTAGGAAGAAAGGTAATTCTGACACATGCTACGTGGATGGACCTTGAGGATATTATGCTAAGTGAAACAATCCAGACATAAAGACAAACATTGTATGATTCCCATTATTTGAGGTACCTGGGGTAATCAAATTCATAGAGAAAGAAAGTAGAATGAAAATGGCCAGGGGCTGGAGATAGAGGGGAATGGGGATTTATTTATTTTATTTTATTTTATTTTATTTATTCTTTTTTGAAGAAGATTAGCCCTGAGCTAACATCCGCTGCCAATCCTCCTCCTTTTTTTTGCTGAGAAATATCGGCCCTGGGCTAAAATCTGTGCCCACCCTCCTCTACTTTATATGGGATGCTGCCACAGCATGGCTTGACAAGCAGTGCATAGGCCCATGCCTGGGATCTGAACCCATGAACCCCTGGCCACTGAAGTGGAGCACGCTAACTTAACTGCTACACAACTGGGCTGGCCCTGGGGATTTATTTTTTAATGGAGGTATATTTTCAGTTTCCAAGGTGTGTTATTGTGTTAACACTACTGAATTGTACACTTTATAATCATTAAAATGGTAAACTTCATGTTATGTATATTTTACCACAATTAAAAATTTAAAAAAATATTAGACCCAAATATATCCTGTCTATATGTGATAACTTTAAATAAAAAGAAAAACATAAGTTTAAAGCAAAAAGATGTTGAAAGATATGCCAAACAAATGTTAATAGAGAAAGCTTAAATGGCTATATTAATTTTAGAAAAATAGACTTCTAATCATAGGGCATTACTAAAGACACATAGAGACTTTTCATAATAATATAATTATCGATGTAATAAAAAGATATAACAATAACAAGTGTATGTGTACCTACTAACAAAACTTCAAAATAAATTGGTCAAAAGGTGACAGAATTAAAGGGATAAATAGAAAATTTCATAGTAATAGTTGGATATTAAAACACACTCTTTCAGTAAATTATAGAACAATTAGGTGACAAATTTGGAAGGATGTAGAAGATCTGAATGATATTATCAACCGCATTGACCTAAGTAGCATTAATGGAACACTACATTCAGTTACTGAAGAGTACACTTTTAGATGAAAATCAAGAATGAACAGTTGCAATAAAAAGCTTAAGACTGGAGTAAAGTACACACTGTGCTGCATGAATAAATAAAATCACTAGAAATATCTCACAAAGATTTGAAAGGAGCTTTGACTCAAAAGGATGATAATATTGATGCTTTGACTAATTGAATTGTACAGGTGAATATTTTATACTGTGTATTTTAATCTGAGGGCAAAAATACAAAAAGAAATGAATGAACCAGTGGAGAACTGGCAGGTGATCACTAAAACAAGATGAAAAATAGTATAACAGATTATGTTTATTTTTTTGACAAACACTGCAAAACTTCAAGTGCAGCTGAACAAGATATGAAACAGTTACAATCTAAGTTGAAGTCCTAATTTCCAATAAACATAACCTGGAAGAAAATACATTTATGATAAAAAAAACTATCAGACAATCAGAAATAGAGTGTAATTCCTTTACCTGACATATGGCATCTACAACGTACCAACAGCTAACATCATCCTTAGTGGTGAAAGACTGAATGTTTTTACTCTAAGATCAGGAACAAAGCAAGAATTCTCACTCTCACTACTCTTATTAAATATAGTATTGAAAGTACTAGGCAGTGCAATAAGGTAAGAAAAATAAATAAAATGCATACAGATTAGAAAGCACATGTGAATCTACCATTATCTCAACATATAAAGTTTATTGAAAAAAAGTTAACCATCAGATCTAGAGATCAGAGCCAACTATATTTGGCACATTCTAATCTGTCTGGGGGCTACCTGAAGGACTGGTCTCCATTTTGCTAAACTCAGAGATCAGATAGAGAGAATCAGGGTAACTCGAATGTCAGGCTATTTGAACAGTAGAGGAAAGAATCAGGAGTTTCCCCTTAAAAGCTCTAGGGAGACTACAGACCCACAGATCCCTAGGGAAAAATATTACAGTTGGAGGCCTACAGTAGGATATCTAAGGCCCTGAAGAGAAACTGGGAAACTGGCACTTAAAGCAGCTGTGTATATGGGGAATAAAAAAAGCCACACACAAACTAAACCATAAAGAAATAGAAAATCTTAATAGACCTATAGCTAGTAAGGGCATTGAATCAGTATTCAAAAATCTAGCAAGAAAAGCCCAGGACCAGATGACTTCACTGGGGAATTCTACAACACATTTAAAGAAGTATTAACATCAATCTGTCTCAAACTATGTCAAAAATTGAAGAGGAGGGATTTCTTCCTAACTCATTCTATGAGGCCAATATTACCTTGAGACCAAAGCCGGACAAAGACACTACAAAACAAACAAAACTTCAGACAGATATTCTTTACTAATACTGATGCAAAAATCCTGAACAATATACTAGCAAACCAAACTCCGCAGCATATTGAAAGGATTATAAACCATGATTAAGGAGGATTTATTCCCTGAATGCAAGGATATTTCAACATACAGAAAACAATGCAATACACCACATTAATAGTAGAAAAGAGAAAAAAACACGTAATCATTTCAATTGATGCAGAAGAAGCATTTGAACAAATTAAAGTATTTCTTGATAACAACACTCAATAAACTAGAAATAGAAGTGTTTTATAAATAAGCATAAAAGTTAGCCTCTGTGTATTGGACCCTAGTTGTTTATTTCTTCACTGGAGGATGAGACCTATTAGATCAAAAGCCCATGGGTGTCAAATTCAAATTTTACACATCCAATTATTTAAAAAGTAGGCCAAACAAGCAGATTTTTAGACATTTAGAGCCTGACTGCTTTACATATTCCTTGAAACCTTACTTCACACCTCCTGGGAATAAATTAAACCCCAGGCCATAAAGACCCCAAGACACTGCTGCCTTTTAGAACTATCTGGTCCAAGGACTTCCTATCATGCTGCTGAGCGGCATTGCCTAGACACATAAACTCCTCTCTAGTTTTCCTCTTTCCCATGAGTTCTCTTGTCCTCCTCCCCATCTCAGTAGTAACCTCCACACCATAGCCTTTGGACATACTCCTACTGTAGTGGACTTTCCCCACTTGCAAACCTATCAAAGTGTTGCCCAATAAAGCCTGCATGGGATACTGCCCAATAAATCCTGTATGGGATACCACATGGTCATATATTTTTCCTTGATATGCCCCCAAACCTCTCTAACCCCTATGAAAAGAAAAAATCCTCAACATGTTAAATGACATGTGAAAAACACACAGTTAACATCATAGACAATGGTAAAAAGCTCAAAGTTTTCCCCTTAAGATCAGAAAAAAGACAAGGATGTTTGTTTTCACCACTTCTATTCAATGTAGTATTAAAATTCACAGCCAGAAGAACTATGTTTACAGATGATGTGATCTTATATGTAGAAAAACCTAAACATTCCACAAAAATATTAGTAGTGTTAATAAACAAATCAAGAAAAGTTAAGTTTCAGTGTATAAAATAAACACAAAAAGTTACATTTCTATACACTATCAATGAAGAACCTAAAAAGAAAATTAGGAAAACAATACCATTTACAATAGCATCAAAAAGAATAAAATACTTGAGAATAAGTTTAACCAAGGAGATTAAAGTTTTTGTACACTAAATACTACAAGACACTACTGAAAGAAATTAGGGAGAAAAATGAATGGAAAGACATACTATCTTCATGAATTGGAAGACCTAATATGGATAACATATCAGTAATATCCTAAGTGATCTAAAGGTTTTATGCAATCCCTATATAAATCCCAATGGCATTTTTACAGAATTAGACAAACCCATCCTAAAATTTATATAAAATTTCAAAATACCCTGAATAGCTAAAATAATCTTGGAAGAGAACAAAGTTGGAGGATTCACTCACACTTCAAGATATCAAAATTTACTACAAAGCTACAGTAACCAAAGCAGTGCAGTACTGGCATAAGGAGAGATGTTTGGAAAAATGGAATGGAATAGAGAGTGCAGAAATAAATCCTCACCTATATGGTCAATTGATTTTTGACAAGGCTGCTCAGACCACTCGATGGTCAGTCTTTTCAGAAAATAGTGTCGGAATAACTGGATATCCACAAGCAAAAGAATAAAAATCAACTCACATGATATACCAAAATTAACTCAAAAATAGATCAAAAATTAAATGTAAGAGCTAAATCTACAAAAGTCTTAAAGGAAAACAGGGAAGAAAATCTTCATGACATTGGATCTGGTGAGAATTTTTGTTGCAGAGGCAACAAAAAATAAATAAATTTGACTTCATAAAAACTGAAGACCTTTGTACATCAAAGCACACTATCAAGATAGTGAAAAGACAACTCACAGAATGGGAGAAAATATTTTTGCAAATCACATCGATTAGAGGTAGATATCCAGAATATATAAAGTATCCCTGCAGCTCAACAACAAAAAACAAACCATTTCAAAATTGGGAAAAGGAATTGACATTCCTCTAAAGAAGGTATACAAATGCCCAGTGAGCACAGCAAAAGACATTAGACATCACTAGTCACTAGAGAAATGCAAATCAAAACCACAATGAGACACCACTTCACATGCATTGGAATGTCTTCTATCAAAAAAATGGAAAATGAGTGTTAGTAAGGATGTGGAGAATTTGGAAGCCTTATGTTTTGTTAGTGAAAATGTAAAATGGCACAGACACAGTATAAAACATTATAGTAGTTTGTCTAAAAGTTAAACATACAGTATTGTCAGAGAAGATGGAAGAATAGGAAATGCCAGGAATCTGTCTCTCCACTTAAGCAACAATTGTACTTGCAGAAACTGTCTGAAGTACTATTTTGGAATGCCTGAGTCTATTTCTTGCAACTTTCAGGGGAAAGCTTGGCTGGTCAATTGCAGTTAATTTCTATCAATTTCAGCCTTCGGCACTGAGGCTGCTGACTTTCCCCCACCACGTATCCATGGCAGGCAGCTGTATCTGTATCCCTGGTGCAGCTTGCTGGAGCTGTGGTGAGAAATAAGGACCTTGTCCTACAAATATTGGAATTCTGTGTTCTGATTGCTTATTGCTGCTTTTGATCTCTGTTGTGTGGGCACAGAGCCTGGCAACTATTGTTTCAACTCCTGCTGTCTGAAGTATATTCCAGGGAATTTAAAGCCACACTTGTTTTTTTCTTTCCCCTCTTTTTCCCCTTTGTGGACTCAGACATTTAAGGATTCAGATATTCAAAAGTAACTGCAAATACAAGTGTGATTGTTAATTTTATGTGTCAATTTGATTGGGACACAGAGTTCCAAGATTAAATATTATTTCTGGGTGTATCTATGAGGGTGTTTCTGAATGAGATTAGCATTTTAATTGATGGACTCAGTAAAGTAAATTACTCTCCCTAATGTGGATGGGCATCATACAAATTGTTGAGGGCCTGAACTGAACAAAAAGCAGAGGAAGGGAGGATTCTTTTCCTTCCTGCCTTTCTGCTTCAGTTGGGGTATCAGTATTCTCCTCTCCTTGGGTTGAGATTTACACTATCTACTCCCATGGTTCTCAGGTTTTCTCACAGACTAAAATTACACCACCAGCTTTCCTGGGTCTCCAGCTTGCAGATGCCAGATTATGGGACTTCTCAGCTTCCATAATCATGTGAGATAACTTCTCATAATAAATCTCCCTATTTATATATGGAGACATAAATATATATAGATATATGTATCCTATACAGTTCTGTTTCTCTGGAGAACACTGACTAATACAATGAGGAACTATAGAAAGATACTGTGCATCCCCAAGGAAAGATGAAGACTCAGAAAAGACCTGAGAGGACCTTAAGCTTTTACCTTAGGCTAATCCTTGACCAAGAGTCAATCTACAACAATTTAAAAGAAAACAAAGCTTGGAGAAGGAGGAGAATCTTATCTCTGGATAAGATTATAAGATACAAAGGTCTAGTTTCAAACAACAACAGCAAAAATTCACAAAGCATACAAAGGACCAGGAATGTATGGCTGAGAAATGGTTCACGAGCAAGCCCAGACACAGGACTTGCTAGACAAAGACATTAAAACAACTGTCTTAAAGATAGATACTCAAAAAGCTAAATGAAGACATGGACCAAAAAAAACAGGAACATGATGTAAAAACAAAATAAGAATATCGGTGAAGAGATATTCATTATAGAAGGGAATAAAAATGAAATTCTGGGAGTGAGGTCAGCATCATGGCGGAGTGAGCTTTCCCGTGAATTCTTCCCCCACAAGATACAACAAAAGTAACAGCCACAGACCAACAACGGAATCCCAGACAGTAAAAAGCTAGAGCGGAGGGATCCACACTGCCGCACATCTGAGAGCGGAACGTGCTGGGCCCCCGGAGGAAGTGGGGAGAGGTAAGGAGAACTCTGCTCCCTCCCCATCAGATCAGCGATCCGGTCCGCGCGGCTCCCAGAAAGGGGGGAGGGGCGGCCCTCGGCGGGAAACTGTAGCTCTTCGGGCTCTCTCAGCCAGTGGGAAACTCCCGCACAGAGGGCTCAGAGGAGCTACAGGGCTACCATCAACATCTGAGCAACCCAGAGAGCGGATAAAGAGGGGCAAACGAGAAGCCTGCCACGTCAGGGACCCAGAGGGCAAAAGAGAGAGCTCCCCCCTCCCCGCAACCCGGAGTCTGCAGCTCGACCAGATCTAGCGGTCCGAGGCAGACCTGAATAAACTGGACTGGACCCGTGGATCGCAGGGGGGAAAAAAACAAAACAAAACAAAACAAAACTGCGGATCGCAGCAGAAAAACTGGAGCAGAGCGCAGGGGGCTTAGACTACACAGCCTTTTACCACCAGACAGTGGCGGCAGGTGGAAATTGCAACCAGAGACTTCCAGGATGAGGAAAATCAAAACCAACACAGGAACCACAATGCAAAAATATATGAAATCACCAGACCAGAAACAAAATGACAAGCACCCAGAAATCAACCCCGAAGACACAGAAATCCATAAACTAAATGACAGAGATTTCAAAATAGCTATCATAAAAACACTCAACGAAATACGAGACAACACAGACAAACAATTCAATGAGATTAGGAGTTTCTTCACAAAAGAGATTGAAATCATAAAGAAAAACCTATCAGTGCTGATGGAGATGAAGAAAACAATGGAGGAGATAAAGGAGAATCTGGAATCTTTAAAGAACAGAGCTGACAATATGGAGGAAAGAATTAGTACTTTAGAGGATAGGAATACAGATATACTCCAGATGGAAGAAGAGAGAGAACTAAGACTAAAAAGAAATGAAGAAAGACTCCGAGAAATATCGGACTCTATTAGAAAATGTAACATAAGAATTATAGGTATTCCTGAGGGAGAGGAGAGGGAAAGAGGAACAGAGAGCCTATTCAAGGAAATAATAGCTGAAAATTTCCCAAATCTGGGGAAGGAGCAGGAAATACCAGTAAGCGAAGGCAACAGGACGCCTATATATATTAACAGACAAAGGCCTTCACCACGACACCTAGTGGTAAGGCTAGCCAGGGTCAACGACAAAGAAACAATATTAAGGGCAGCTAGACAAAAACAAAAAATAACGTACAAAGGAACTCCCATCAGGCTCTCAGCGGATTTCTCAACAGAAACTTTTCAGGCTAGAAGAGACTGGAATGATATATTCAAAATACTAAAAGACAAAAACTTTCAGCCAAGAATACTCTATCCAGCAAAAATATCCTTCAAATATGATGGAGAAATAGTAACTCTCCCAGATAAACAAAAGCTAAGGGAGTTCATGGCCACAAGACCGCCACTACAAGAAATACTCAAGAAGGCCCTCAGGCCTGAAAACAAGAAGAGAAAGGGAACACAAAGCTTGGAGGAAGGAGAAAAGTAGGTAGACAAAATCAGAGAAATAGTAGATCTTTACCGGAATAGGTTAGCAACCACTTAAATACTAAACTCAAAGATCAAAGGAAGAAATTCACCAAAAATAAATTTAACCTCATCACTGTAAACACACAGCCACAACACAAGATAGAATAAGGTATAACAAGAGCAACTTAGAAGGGGAAGAGGAAAGTGACTGAATTGACTTAGTATAAGGAAATAGGAGGCTATCAGATAATGGACTATCTCATACAGAAGATTTTTCGCCCAAACCTCAAGATAACCACTAAACAAATAATCAAATTAAAACCACATATGATAAACAAAGAGAAATCTAGAAGAATCATAAGACAGAACAACCAAACTGAATTGGCAGTCCAAAACAAATGGGACAAGAAACAAAGGAAATGCAAAAGAACCAGAAAATAAGTGACAAAACAGCAACATTCAACCCTCATATTTCAATAATTACCCTAAATGTAAATGGATTGAACTCTCCAATCAAAAGATACAGAGTGGCAGGATGGATTAAAAAGCAAGACCCAACAATATGCTGCCTTCAGGAAACACATCTTAGCACTAAAGACAAGCACAGGCTCAGAGTGAAAGGATGGAAGACAATACTCCAAGCTAATGGCAAACAAAAGAAAGCAGGTGTTGCCATACTCATATCAGACAAAGTAGACTTCAAGATAAAACAGGTTAAGAAAGACAAAGAAAGGAAATATATAATGATAAAAGGGACACTCCATCAAGAAGACATATCACTTATAAATATATATGCACCCAACATAGGAGCACCAATGTACATAAAACAACTATTAACAAACCTAAAAGGAGAAATCAACAACAACACAATAATAGTAGGGGATCTTAACACCCCACTTACAGCAATGGATAGATCATCCAGACAAAAAGTTAATAAAGAAATATTAGACTTAAATGAAAAACTGGACGAGATGGACCTAGTAGACATATACAGAGCACTCCACCCAAAAACAGCTGACTACACATTCTTCTCAAGCGCGCATGGAACATTCTCTAGGATAGACCATATGTTGGGAAACAAAGCAAGCCTCAATAAATTTAAGAAGATTGAAATCATAATAAGCATCTTTTCAGACCATAAGGCTATGAAACTGGAAATGAACCAGGAAAAAAAAACTGGGAAAGTGACAAAAATGTGGAGATTAAACAACATGCTACTGAACAACCAATGGATCATTGATGAAATTAAAGGAGAAATCAAAAACTATCTGGAAACAAACGAAAATCATAACATGCCATATCAAACCATATGGGACGCAGCAAAAGCGGTCCTGAGAGGGAAACTCATAGCGATACAAGCCCACCTTAACAAACAAGAAAAAGCCCTAATAGGCAACCTTAAATTACACCAAACAGAACTAGAAAAAGAAGAACAAACAAAGCCCAAAGCCAGCAGAAGGAGAAAATAATAAAAATCAGAGCAGAAATAAATGATATTGAGACCAAAAAAACAGTAGAAAGGATTAATGAAACAAAGAGTTGGTTCTTCGAGAAGATAAACAAAATAGACAAACCCTTAGCCAGGCTAACTAAGAAGAAAAGAGAAAAGGCTCAAGTAAATAAAATTAGAAATGAAAGAGGAGAAATTACAACGGATACCATGGAAATACAGAGGATTATAAGAGAATACTATGAGAAATTATATGCCAACAAATTGGACAATCTAGAAGAAATGGATAAATTCTTAGACTTATACAACCTCCCAAAATTGAACCAAGAAGAAATGGAGAATCTGAATAGACCAATCACAAGTAAAGAGATTGAAATAGTAATCAAAAACCTCCCAAAAAATAAAAGTCCAGGACCAGATGGCTTCTCCAGTGAATTTTACCAAACATTCAAAGAAGATTTAATACCCATCCTCCTCAAACTATTCCAAAAAATAGAGGAAGATGGAACACTTCCTGAATCATTCTATGAGGCCAACATCACCCTGATACCAAAACCAGACAAAGACAATACAAAGAATAAAATTACAGGCCAATATCGCTGATGAACATTGATGCAAAAATCCTCAACAAAATATTGGCAAACCGAATACAACAATATATTAAAAAGATCATACACCATGATCAAGTGGGATTTATACCAGAGACGCAGGGATGGTTCAACATCCGCAAATCAATCAACGTGATACATCACATCAACAAAACAAAGAATAAAAACCACATGATCGTCTCAATAGACGCAGAGAAGGCATTTGACAAGATACAACATCCATTTATGATAAAAACTCTCAATAAAATGGGAATAGAAGGAAAGTACCTCAACATAATAAAGGCCATATATGACAAACCCACAGCTAACATCATACTCAACGGGGAAAGACTGAAAGCCATTCCTCTGAGAACAGGAACGAGGCAGGGCTGCCCACTCTCACCACTCCTGATCAACATAGTACTGGAGGTTTTGGCCAGAGCAATTAGGCAAGAAAAAGGAATAAAAGGAATCCAAATAGGTAACGAAGAAGTGAAACTCTCACTATTTGCAGATGACATGATTGTATATATAGAAAACCCTAAAGAATCTGTTGGAAAACTGTTAGAAACAATCAACAACTACAGCAAAGTTGCAGGGTACAAAATCAATCTACAAAAATCAGTTGCATTTCTATATGCTAATAATGAACTAACAGAAAGAGAGCTCAAAAAGATAATACCATTTACAGTTGCATCAAAAAGAATAAAATACCTAGGAATAAATCTTACCAAGGAGGTGAAGGACCTATACAATGAGAACTACAAGACATTATTGAGGGAAATCTACGATGACATAAAGAAATGGAAAGATATCCCATGCACGTGGATTGGAAGAATAAACATAGTTAAAATGTCTATATTACCTAAAGCAATCTACAGATTCAATGCAATCCCAATCAGAATCCCAATGACATTCTTCACAGAAATAGATAAAAGAATACTAAAATTTATATGGGGCAACAAAAGACCCCAAATAGCTAAAGAAATCCTAAAGAAAAAGAACAAAGCAGGAGGCATCACAATTCCTGACTTCAAAACATACTACAAAGCAATAGTAATCAAAACAGCATGGTACTGGTACAAAAACAGACACACAGATCAATGGAACAGAATTGAAAGCCCAGAAATAAAACCACACATATACGGACAGCTAATTTTCGACAAAGGTGCTAAGGACATGCAATGGAGAAAGGAAAGTCTCTTCAATAAATGGTGTTGGGAAAACTGGACAGCCACATGCAAAAGAATGAAAGTGGACCATGTGCTATCGCCATTCACAAAAATTAACTCAAAATGGATCAAAGACCTGAAGGTGAGACCTGAAACTATAAAACTCATAGAATAAAATATAGGCAACACACTATTTGACATTGGGTTTAAAGGAATCTTTTCGGATGACATGCCTACCCAGACTAGGGAAACTAAAGAAAAAATAAACAAGTGGGACTTTATCAGATTAAAGAGCTTTTATAAGACAAATGAAACCAGAATCAAGATGAACAAACAACCAACCAGCTGGGAGAGAATATTTGCAAAACATACATCTGACAAGGGGTTGATCTCCATAATATATAAAGAACTCACACAATTGAACAACAAAAAATCAAACAACCCGATCAAAAAATGGGCAGAGGAAATGAACAGACACTTCTCCAAGGAAGATATACAGATGGCCAATAGGCACATGAAAAGATGCTCAACGTCACTAATCATCAGGGAAATGCAAATCAAAACAACACTAAGATACCACCTCACGCCCGTTAGAATGGCTATAATCACCAAGACAAAAAACAACAAATGTTGGAGAGGATGTGGAGAAACAGGAACCCTCATACACAGCTGGTGGGAATGCAAATTGGTGCAGCCTCTATGGAAAACGGTATGGAGATTCCTCAAAGAATTAAAAAAAGAGATGCCCTATGATCCAGCCATCCCACTACTGGGAATCTATCCAACGCACCTGAAATCAACAATCCAAAGAGGCTTATGCACCCCTATGTTCATTGCAGCATTATTCACCATAGCCAAGAAGTGGAAGCAACCTAAGTGTCCCTCGACTGACGATTGGATTAAGAAATTGTGGTATATATATACAATGGAATACTACTCAGCCATAAAAAAAGACAAAATCGTCCCATTTGCAACAACATGGATGGGCCTGGAGCGTATTATGTTAAGTGAAATAAGCCAGAAAGAGAAAGACAAACACTGTATGATCTCACTCATATGTGGAATATAAACCAACACATGGACAGAGAAAACTGGACTGTGGTTACCCGGGAAGTGGGGGTGGGGGGTGGGCACAAGGGGTGAAGGGAGTCATATATGGGGTGATGGACAAATAAAAATGTACAACCCAAAATTTCACAATGTTAGAAACCATTAAAATATCAATAAAAAAAATGAAATTCTGGAGCTGAAGTGGATGATAACTGAAAGAAAAAATTCACTAGAGATTTACAAAATCAGTTTTCAGCCAACATAGAAAGAAAAAAGAATAGAAGAAAGTGAACACAGCCTAAGGGATCTGTAAGACACCATCAGGTGGACCAACATATGCATTGTAGGAGTCCCAGAAGAAGAAGAAAGTCTGAATAAATGAATATTTTAGAACATTCTTTTGGAAGAAAGAATGTTATATAAATAATGGTCAAAATCTTCCCAAATATGAAGAAATACGTAATCTATAAATACAAGTATAACAGACTCCAAGTATGGTACTTTCAAAGAGACCCACAATGAGACACATTATAATCTACTGATGAAAGGGAGAAACAAAGGGAGAATTTTGAGAGCAACAAGGAATAAAGGAGTCTTCACAAACAAGGAATGTTCAACAGGATTATCAACCAATTTCTCATTAAAATCCTTGGAGACCAGAAGAAAGTGGGTTGATATATTCAAAGTACTGAAGGAAAAAAAAACTTGTCAACTGATAATTTTATATCTGGCTAAACTGCTATTCAAAAATGAGAAGAAATTAAGACATTCTCAGATAAAAGCTGAGGGAGTTTGTAACCATTAAATCTGTCTTGAGAAAAAATGCTAGAGTCATTCAGATTGAAATGAATGTATGCTACACCATAACTCAAAGGCATATAAAGAGATACAGATCTCAAATAAAAGTAAATATAGTGGCAATTTAAAAGCTAGTATTGTTGTAATTTTGATTTGTAACTCCACTCTTTATTTTCTACATGATTTAATGACAAATGCAGAATGAAAACTATTAATCTGTATAATTTGACATGCAATGTATAAAGAAATAATTTTGAATTTTGGAATAAATTTAACCAAGAAAGTGAAAGATCTGTACATTGAAAACTGCAATGGTTTCCTGAAAGAAATTGAAGAAGATACAAACAAATGGAAAGACATCCCATGTTCATGGATCAGAAGAATTAATATTGTTAAAATGTTCACATTACTCAAAATCATCTACAGATTCAATGCAATCCCCATCAAAACACCAATGGCATTCTTGTCAGAAATAGAGAAAACAATCCTAAAATTTTTACAAAACTGCAAAAGACCCGTAATAGCCAAAGAAATCCTGAGGAAAAAGAACAAATCTAGAGGTTTCACACTTCCTGATTTCAAACTATACTACAAAGCTATAGTAATAAAAACAGTATGTTACTGGCTTAAAAATAGATGCATAGACCAAAGGAACAGAATAGAGAGCCCAGAGTTAAACCCCTGCTTATACAGTCATGTAATATTCAACAAGGGAGCCAAGGGCACCCAATGGGGAAAAGACAGTCTCTCCAGCAAATGGTGTTGGAAAAACTGGATAAACGCATATAGGTCAATGAAATTTGACCCCTATCTTACACCACACACAAAAATTAGCTAAAAATAGCATGATTTTGACTTTTTTATGGATGAGTAGTATTCCATTGTATATATACACATATGTGTAGCCTACATATATGTGTCTATATGTAGACTACATATATGTGTATATAGTCTATATATGTATATATAGTGCTCTATATATACATATATATAGAGAAAGAGATCACATCTTCTTTATCTGTTCATCCATTGATGGGCACTTGGGTTGCTTCCACATCTTGGCTATTGTGAATAATGCTGCAATGAAAATGGGGGTGCATATATCTTTTTTAATTATTGATTTAATGTTCTTTGGATAAGTACCCAGCAGTGCAACAGCTGGATCATATCAAAATCATGCCATTTGCAACAACATGGATGGACCTTGAGAGTATTATGCTAAGTGAAATAATTCAGACAGAGAAAGACAAATACCATATGACTTCACTCGTATGTGGAAGATAAACAAACACATAGATAAGGAGAACAGATTGGTGGTTACCACAGGGGAAGGCGCTGGGGGAAAGGTGAAAAGGGTAAAGGTGTATGTATGTATGATGATTGATAAAACTAGACTATAGGTGGTGAGCATGATGCAGTCAACACAGAAACTGAAATATCATAATGTACAGCTGAAATTTACACAATGCTATAAGCTAGGATGACTTCAATAAAATAATTTTTTTAAAAATTAGCTCAAAATAAAACAAAGACCTAAACGTAAGATCTGATACTATAAAACTCCCAGAAGAAAAAAGCTCCTCAAAATTGGTCTTGGCAATGATTTTTTTAACATGACACCAAAAACACAAATAACAAAAGCAAAAATCAAAAAATGGAAGTACATCAAATTTAAAAGCTTTTGCACAGCAAAAGAAACAATTAACAAAATTAAAAGGCAACCTACAGGATGAGAGAAAATTTTTGCAAACCATATATTGAATAAGGTATTACTATCCAAAATATACAAAGAACTCATACAACTCAAAAAAAAAAAAAAATAAACTATCCATGTTGTCACATTGAGGGTATTGTGAAAAGTGAAATAAGTCACAGGGAGAAGGTCAAATACTGTATGATATCACTCATTAGGTAGTAGATAATAACAACAACAAGCAAACACATAGAGACAGAGATTGGATTGGTGGTTACCAGAGGGGAAGAGAGGAGGGAGGAGGGTGAAAGGGATAATTAGGCACATGTGTGTAGTGATAGGTTGTAATTAGTATTTGGATGGTGAACATGACATAATCTATTCAGTAATAGAAGTATAATGATGTACACCTGAAATTTATACAATGTTATAAACAATGATACTGCAATAAACAAAAAAATAAAAATAATAAAATTACTTAAAAAAACTATCCAATTAAAAAATGAGCTAAAGAACTAAATAGACATTTTTTGAAAGAAGACAACCAAATGGCCAACAGATACATGAAAAAGATGATCAACATCACTAATTATTAGGGAAATGCAAATCAAAACTACAATAAAATATCACCTCACAGGTGTTAAAATGGCTATTATCAAGAAGATAAGAGATAATAAGTGCTGGAAGGATGTGAAGAAAAGTGAACACTTGTACACTGTTGATGGAAATGGAAATTGGTTCAATCACTATGGAAAACAACATGAAGCATCCTCAAAAAATTAAAAATACAACTTCCACATGATACAGCAATTCCACTTCTGAGTATATACCCAAAGGATATGAAAATAGGATTTTTGATAAATATATGCAATTCCATTTTTATTTCAGCATTATTCGCAATAGCCAAGATATGAAAACAACCTAAGTGCCCATCAATGGGTGAATGGATAAAGAAGATATGGTAAATATATATACAATGGAAAAATTTTGAGTCATGAGAAAAGAAGATGTCCTGCCATTTGTGACAACATGGATGGACCTTGAGTACCTTATGCTAAGTGATATAAGTCAGATAGAGAAAGACAAGTACTGTATGATATTACTTATATGTGGAATCTAAGAAACATAAACTTGTAAAAACAAGGAATAACATGGTGGTTACCAGGGGATGGAGGTAGGGGGGACAGGACAGATGTTGTTTAAGGGTACAAACTCACAGCAAGTAGTCAATAAAGCCTAAAGATATAATGTACAGTATAGTGAATATAGGCAGCAATGCTGTATTATAATCAAATTTTCTAAGAGACTAGATCTTAATTATTCCAACTATTAAAAAGAAAGGATAATTATGTAATGTGATAAAGGTGCTAATTATTGCTACAGTGGCAATCATATCACAATATATATATATCAAATTAACATGTTATACAACTTAAATTTACACAATGTTATATGTCAAGTATATTTCAATATAAAAAGATGTAATTTTGACCATCAGTAACACAAAAGGGGGAAAGGAGTTGTATAGGAGAAGAATTTGTATGTTATTGATGTTAAGTTTGTATAACTTCAAATTAGATTGTTAGCACTTTAGGATATTAAATAACCCCTTTGTCACCACTAAGAAAATATAGAATATACATAAATGGAAATGAGAAGGGAATCAAAATGTTTCACTACCAAAACTGAACTAAACACAAAGGAAGGCAGTAACAGAGAAAATGAGGGACCAAAAAAATATCTATTATAAGGCATATAGAAAGCAAATAGAAAAATACCAGAAGTATGTCCCTCTTTATTGGCAGTTGTTGTAATGTAAATGAATTAAACTTCCCAATCATAAGATGGAGATTGGCAGAATGGATTTAAAAAATCATCCAACTATATGCTGTATAAAAGAAACTCACTTGAGATCCAAAGGCAGGAATAGGTTGAATATCAAAGGAGAGAAAAAGATATTCCAAGCAAATAGTAACCAAAAGAGAGCTAGGGTGTCTATACTAATATCAGACAAAATAGACTTTAAATATAAAAAGTTTAAAAGGGTCAAAAGAATAATATTATGTATTAATAAAAATTTCATTACATCAAGATAATATATTAATAATAAATATTTATGTATCTAAACCAGAATTTCAAAATATATGGAGCAAACATTGAGAGAATTGAATGTAAAATAGACAGTTTTACAATAACAGTTAACGACTTAAATATTTCACTTTCAAACAGAAGATCAGTAAGGAAATAGAGGACTTGAATAAAAAAATAAACCAAAAGGAACTAACAGAAATATGCAGAACATTCCACCCAATAATACAAAAATGCACATTCTTCTCAAGTGCACATGAGTTATAACCCAGGATAGAACATATTTTAGGCCACAAAATAAGTCTCAATAAATTTTTTAAAAAGATATACAAAATACTTTCTATGAACACAATGGGATGAGGTTATAAATAACTAATTGAAGGAAAACTTGAAAATTCAAAAATTTATAGAAATTAAACAACACACTCTTAACCAGTAGGTCACAGGAAAAATCAAAAGGAAACAGAAAATACTTAAGGACATATAAAAAGGAAAATACAACATACCATAACCGATGGGATGTGGAGCAATATCAGCATCATGGTAGAGTGTGCTTTCCCTGTAAACTCTCTCCCCCTAAGATACAACAAAAAGGACATTCATATACCAACAGAGGACATTCACAAAACGTAAAAGATGTCTGAGAGACCCACACGGCCATATGTTTGAAGGTGGAGGTGCTGGAAACCCTGAAGGAAGTGGAAGGAGGTAAGGAGAACTCTTCTTCCAGAATGACAGCAACCCTGGGACAGGGTCTGCAAGGCTCTCAGAGAGAGAGGGGGGATGGGCAGCCTTTCATGGGAAAATTGTTGCTCTCCAAGCTCTCTCACAGCATGTGGGAAATTCCCATACAGAAGGGGTTTAAATGTTGTGGGGGTGCCTTCACTAAGCTAGCACCCCAGGAGAGCAAATAGTGAGGGAAGCATGAGAAGCTCCAATGATAGCGAAGGCAAAAGAAAGAGCCTATCCCCTCACCAGGTGCCCCAGCACAACCAGTTGGCCAGAGTGTCTGTGAATTGCCATGGGCTCAGATTGCACAGGTCTACCTAGTGGCAGCAGGTGGAAGCTGCGACCAGATAGTTTCAGAATGAGGAAAAATAAGCCCACATCTTCAAGCAGTATGTAAGAATATATTAAATCTCCAAACCAGAAGGAAAATGACAAGCACCCAGAAGTTAATCCTGAAGATACAGAAATGTATAACCTAAATGACAGAGAATTCAAAATAGCTATCATAAAAAAGTTTGATGAATTACAAGACAACACAGATAGACAATTCAATGAAATCAGGACCTTCTTCACAAGAGATTGAAACTATAAAGAAAAAACAAAGAAATGTTGGAGATGAAAAACACAATGGAGGAGATAAAGAAAAATCTGGAAACTTTAAAGAACAGAGCTGACAATATGGAGGAAAGAATTAGCATTATTGAGGACAGAAATGCAGAAATGCTCCAGATGGAGGAGGAGAGAGAACTAAGACTAAAAAGAAATGAAGACATTCTCTGAGAAATATTTGACTCAATTAGGAAATGCAACATAAGGATTATAGGTATTCCAGAGGGAGAAGAAAGCGAAAAAGGAGGAGAGAGCTTGTTCAAAGAAATAATAGCTGAGAACTTCACAAACCTGGGCAAGGGGCTGGAAATACAGTGAATGAAGTCAAATATATCTCTTAAATATATCAACATAAAAAGACCCTCTCTAAGGCATATAGTAGTAAAGCTGGCAAAAGTCAATGACAAAGAAAAGATATTAAGGACAGCAAGACAACAAAAACCATACACAAAGGAATCCCAATCAGGCTGTCAACTAATTTCTCAGCAGAAACTCTATAGGATAAGAGAGAGTGGAAGGATATATTCAAAATTCTGAAAGACAATAACTTTCAGCCAAGAATACTCTATCCAGCAAAAATATCCATCAGATGCAATGGATAAATAATAACTATCCCAGATAAACAAAAGCTAAGGGAGTTCATTGCCACAAGACCCCCACTACAAAAAATGCTCAAGAAGGCCTTCATGCCTGAGAAAAAAGAGAAAGGGGATACAAAGCTTTGAGCAAGGAGAAAAATAGGTAGATAAAATCAGAAAAATTGTATCTCTATATAAGAATAGGTTAGCAAACACTTAATTATAACATCAAAGATTAAGAGAATGAAAATACCAAAAATAGATATAACCTCATCATTTTAAACACAATCTCACAACAGAAGATGGAATAAATTGTGACAATAATAACTTAGAAGGGGAAGAGGAAAGGGATGGAATTGACTTAGTCTAAGGAAATAAGAGCTCATCAGAAAATAGACTATCTCATCTATGAGATTTTTTATACAAACCTCATGGTAACCACTAAACAAATAAACAGAACAGAGAAAAATACAACAAATAAAGAGAAAGCTAAGAAAACCGTCATACAGAACTATGAAACTGAATCAATAATCTGAAACACACGGGAAGAGAAACAAAGCAAATGCAAAATAACTGGAAAATGAGCAATAAAATAGCAACATTAAGCTCTCATATATCAATAATTACTCTAAAGGTAAATGGATTGAATTCTCCAATCAAAAGACACAGAGTGGCATGAAGGATTAAAAAACAAGGTCTAACAGTATGTTGCCTCCAGGAAACACATCTCAGCTCTAAAGACAAATACAGGATCAGAATGAAAGGATGGAAGACAATACTCTGTTACTTGCAAACAAAAGGAAGCAGGTGCTGCCATACTTATATCGGACAAAGTAGACTTCAAGATAAAACAGGCAATGAGATACGAAGAGGGGCAACATATAATGATAAAAAGGACACTCCACCAAGAGGACATATCACTTATAAATATATATGCACCCAACACGAGAGCTCCAAAGTACATAAAACAACTATTGACAAACCTAAAAGGAGATATTAACAACATCATGATAATATTAGGGGATTTTAACACCCCACTTACATCAATGGATAGATCATCCAGACGGAAAGTCAATAAGGAAATAGTGGAGTTAAATGAAAAACTACATGAGATGGACCTAATCTATATATAGACAGCACTCCATTCAAACACAGCAGACTACACATTCTTCTCAAGCACACATGGAAAATTCTCAAGAGTAGACCATATGATGGGAAACAAGGCAAGCCTTTATAAATTTAAGAAGATTGAAATCATAATAAGCATCATTTCTGACTATAATGCTATGAAACTGGAAATCCACTACAAGAAAAAAACTGGGTAAGTGACAAAGATTTGGAGACTAAACAACATGCTACTGAACAACCAGTGGATCCTTGAATAAATTTAAGGAGAAATCAAAAAATCTCTGGAGACAAATGAAAATGAAAATACTCCATACCAACTTATATAGCATGCAGCTAAAGTGGTCTTG
Source organism: Diceros bicornis minor (assembly GCF_020826845.1). Classification (NCBI taxonomy): domain Eukaryota; kingdom Metazoa; phylum Chordata; class Mammalia; order Perissodactyla; family Rhinocerotidae; genus Diceros; species Diceros bicornis. The sequence goes on from NC_080781.1 coordinate 66,534,605, forward strand.
AGAGGTAAACTCATAGCAATAAAGGCCAACCTTAACAAACAAGAAAAATCTCAAATAATAAACCTTAAACTACACCTAACAAAATTATAACCATAAAAGCAAACAAAGCCCAAAGTAAGTAAAAGGAGGGAAATTATAAAAATTAGAGCAGAGATAAATGAAATTGAAACTGAAAAAAACAGTAGAAAGGATCAATGAAACAAAGCACTGGTTCTTTGAGAGGATAAAGAAATTCACAAACCCCTGCCCAGACTGACTAAGAACAAAAGAGAGAAGACTCAAATAAATAAAATTAGAAATGAAAGAGGAGAAATCACAATGGATACCACAGAAATAAAAAATATTATAAGAGAATACTATGAAAAACTATATGCCAACAAATTGGACAATCTAGAAGAAATGGATAAACTCTTAGACTCATACAACCTCCCAAAACTGAATCAAGAATAAACAGAGAATCTGAACAGACCAATCACAAGTAAAGAGATTGAAACAGTAATCAAAAACCTCCCAAAAAATAAAAGTCCAGGACCAGATGGGTTCTCTGGAGATTTTTACCAAACACTCAAAGAAGATTTAATACCTATCTTTCTCAAACTATTCCAAAAAATATAGGAAGATGTAACACTTTCTAACACATTATAGGAGGCCAACATCACCTTGATACCAAAGTCAGGCAAGGGCAATAAAAAGAAGGAAAGTTACAGTCCAACATTGTTGATGAACATAGATACAAAAATCCTCAACAAAAGATTGGCAAACCGAATACAGATATATATTAAAAAGATCATACACCATGATCAAGTGGGATTTATACCAGGGACACAGGGATGGTTCAACATCTGCAAATCAATCAATGTGATACACCACATTAACAAAATGAGGAATAAAAACCACATGACCATCTCAATAGATGCATAGAAGGCATTTGACAAGATACAACATCTACTTATGATAAAAACTCTCAACAAAATGAGTATATAAAGAAAGTACCTCAACGTAATAAGGCCATATATGACAAACCTACAACCAATATCGTACTCAATGGGGGAAAACTGAAAGCCATTCCTCTGAGAACAGGAACATGATGAGTGTTCCCACTCTCTCCACTCTTATTCAACATAGTACTGGAGGTTTTGGCCAGAGCAATTTGGCAAGAAAAAGGGATAAAAGGGATCCAAATAGGTAATGAAGAAGTGAAACTCTTGCTGTTTGCAGATGACACAATTTTATATATAGAAAACCCTAAAGAATCCATCAGAAAATTATTAGAAATAATCAACAACTACAGCAAAGTTGCAAGGTACAAAATCAACTTACAAAAATCAGTTGCATTTCTATACTCTAAAAAGGAACTAACAGAAAGAGGACAAGAAGACAATCCCATTTACAATCACGACAAAAAGAATAAAATATCTAGGAATGAATTTAACCAAGGAAGTGAAAGACCTATACAATGAAAACTATAAGACATTATTGTAAGAAATCGATGATGACATAAAGAAATGGAAAGATATCCCATACACATGGATTGGAAGAGTAACTATAGTTAAAATGTCCATACTACCTAAAGTAATCTACAGATTCAATGCAATCCCAATCAGAATCCCAATGACAAAGAATACTAAAATTCACATAGGGCAAGAAAAGACTCTGAATAACAAAAGCAATCTTGAGAAAAATGAACAAAACTAGAGGCATCACAATCCCTGACTTCAAAATATACTACAAAGCGATAGTAATCAAAACGACATGGTACTGGTACAAAAACAGACACACAGATCAATGGAACAGAATTGAAAGCCCAGAAATAAAACCACACATCTATGGACAGCTAATCTTCGACAAAGGAGCTAAGAATATATAATGGAAAAAGGAAAGTCTCTTCAATAAATGGTGCTGTGAAAACTGGACAGCCACAGGCAAAAGAATGAAAGTAGACCATCTTCTTTCACCACACACAAAAATTAACTCAAAAAGGATCAAAGACTTGAAGTTAAGATCAGAAACCATAAAACTCATGGAAGAAAATATAGGCAGTACACTCTTTGACATTGGCCATAGAGGGATCTTTTCGAATTCCATGTCTACATGGACAGGGGAAACAAAAGAAAAAATAAACAAATGGGACTTCCTCAGACTAAAGAGATTCTTCAAGGCAAATGAAACCAGAATCAAAATGAAAAGACAACCCACCAGCTGGGAGAAAGTATTTTCAAAGCATGTATCCAACAAGGGGTTAATCTCCAAAATATATAAAGAACTCACACAGCTGAACAACAAAAATCAAGCAACCCAATAAAAAAATGGGCAGAGTATATGAACAGACATTTTTTCAAGGAAGATAGATATACAGATGGCCAATAGGCTCATGAAAAGATGTTCAACATCACTAATCATTAGGGAAATGCAAATCAAAGCAACACTAAGATATCACCTTACACCCATTAGAATGGCTATAATCACCAAGACAGAAAAATAACAAATGTTTGAAAGGTTGTGGAGAAAAGATAACCCTCGTTCACTTCTGGTGGGAATGCAAACTGGTGCAGCCTCTATGGAAAACAGTATGGAGACTTCTCAAAAAATTAAAAATAGAAATACCTTAAGATCCAGCTATCCCACTACTGGGTACCTATCCAAAGAGCCTTAAATCAACACCCTAAAGAGGCTTATGCACCCCTATGTTAATTGCAGCATCATTCACTATAGCCAAGAGTGGAAGCAACCCAAGTGTTCCTCAACTGATGATTGGATAAAGAAGATGTCATACATATATATATACAGTGGAACACTATTCAGCCATAAAAACGACAAAATCATCACATTTGCAACAGCATGGATGGATCTGGAGGGTATTATGTTCAGCAAAATAAGCCAGACAGAGAAAAACAAACACTGTATGATTTTACTCATATGTAGAAGATAAACTAACATACAGACAGAGACAATAGTTTGGTGGTCACCAGAGGGAAGGGAGTTGGGGTGTGGGCACAAGTGTTGAAGGGACGCATTTATAAGGTGACTATCAGACAAGAATGTACAAGTACGTGTTCACAATGTTATAAACTATTATGACATCAATTAAAAAAAAACTGATGGGATGCAATGAAAACAGTCTCCAGAACTTATAGCTGTAAATGCCTACATTAGATAAGTAGAAATATCCCAAATTAATAACCTGACTTTACAGCTTAAGGAACTAGAAAAAGAAGAACAAATTAAACACAGATCTAGCAGAAGGAAGGTAATAATATAGATTAGAGCAAAAGAAAGATACAGAAGATTAAAAAAATAGAGAAAAGTCAATGAAAGCAAAAGTTGGTTCTCTGAAAAAAGGAACAAAGTTGACTAACTTTTAATGGGATTTGCAATGAAAATAAAGATACAAATAACTGAAATAAAAAATTAGAGAGGACATTAACACACAACTTATAGAGATAAAACTAGTTATAAGAAAATGCTATGAACAGTTATATGCCAAAAAATTAGATAACCTAGAAGAAATAGACAAATTCCTTAAAACACAGAAATTATCTAAAGTGAATAAAGAAGAAATATAAAAATCTGAACAGATCTATAACAAGTAGAGATTGAATCAATAATCAGAAACATCCCAATAGTCCTGAACCAGATAGCTTCACTGCTGAATACTACCAAAACTTAACGAATAATTAACATCAATCCTTCTCTATCTCTTTTGAAAAATTGTAGAGGAGAGAACACTTTTTAACTCATCTTATGAGGCTAGAATCACCCTGATAACAAAACTAGATTAAGACATCAAAAGAAAATAAAAGATCACTTATTAATAGTGATGCAAAAATCATCAATAAAATATTAGCAATAAAATCCAACAGCATATTAAAGGGATTATTCAACATTAAGAAGTGAGATTTTTCCTAGGAATTCAAGAATGGTCAACACAGGAAAATCAATGTAGTACCTCGCATTAATAAAATGAAGGAAATAAACCACATGATCATTTCAATTGATGTAGTTAAGGCATTTGACAAAATCCCAAGTCTTTTCATGATAAAAAACTTTCAGAAAACTAAAAATAGAGAGGTATTCTTCAACTTGATAAAGGGTGTTTGTGAAAAACCTACAGATAACATCACATCAATAGTGAAAGACTGAGAGCTTTCCTATTAAGATCAAGGACGAGACAAGAATGTTCACTTCCCTTGCTGCTATTCAACATTGTAATAAAACTCTAGCCAGAGTTATTAGACAAAGGGAGTAATAAAAAGCCTGAAATGAGAAAGAAAGTGGTAAAAGTATTTCTATCTGCAAATGACATGATCCTACATAGAGAATATTCTAAAGAATCTACCAGAAATCTACTAGAGATAATAAAGGAATTCAGTAAAGTTGCCAAGTACAATATCAACACACAAACATCAGTTTTGTTTCTATAGGACAACAGTGAACAATCAGGAAAGGAAATTGACAAAGAAATTACATTTAATTGCATATAAAAGAATTAAATACTTAAATCTGATCAATGAGGTGAAAGACTTGTACCCTGTAAACTATAAAACATTGCTGAAATAAGTTAAAGAAGACATATAAATACAAAAATATGTCATCTTCATGGATAGGAAGACTTAACATTGTTGAGATGTTAATACTACTCGAAGTGATCTATACACTCAGTGCAATCCCTATTAAATTTCCAGCAACCTTTTACATAACAACTGAAAATTTCAATCTCAAACTCATGTGGGACTGCAAGGGATCTTGAATAGCCAAAACAATCTTGAAAAAGAAGAAAAGAGTTGGAGGATTCACGCTTCTTGACTTCAAAACATGCCACAAAACTTTAGTAAATAAAACAGTATGATACTGGTGTAAGGGCACACATATAGAAAAATGGACTAGAATACAGAGCCCAGAGATAAACTCACACAAATGGTCAGTTTATTTCTGTCAAGGGTTCCAATACCATTTAATATGGTGAAAGGACTACGTTTTAAACAAATGACACTTGGAAAACTGATATCTACATAAAAAGAATAAAGCTAAACCTTCACCTTACACCACATACAAAAATTAACATAAAATAAATCAAAAACTTAAATGTCAGAGATAAAACTACAAACATATTAGAAGAAAACATGGGGGAAAATCTGCATGATATTGAATTTGGTAATGTTTTCTTAGTTATGACACTAAAATCACAGGCAACAAAAGAAAAAATAGATAAATTGTACTTCATCAAAATAAAAGAAACACTTTTTTGCATCAAAGGACATTATCAAGAAAGTGAAAAGAAAACCCACAAATCAGAGAATATATTGACAAAGCATATATCTAATTAGAAGTTGATATTCAGTATATATAAAAACTCCTACAATTTCACAAGATAAAAGCAAACAAAACAAAAATGAGTAAAGTACTTAAATACACATTTCTTCTAAGAAGACAAGAAATGGCGATAAACACATAAAAAGATGCTCTACATCACTAGCTATTAGGAAAATGCAAATAAAAATCACAACAAGGTACCATTTCATACCCATTAGGCTTGCTATTATCAAAAATGGAAAATAACAAGTGTTGGGAAGGATGTGGAGAAAATAGAAAATAGAACCCTTTTGGATTATGGTGGGAATGGAAAATGGTGTTGCTGTGGAAAACACTCTGGTAGTTCCTTGAAATGTTAAATGTAGAATTACCATATGATCCAGAACTAGCATGATTCCACTGCTAGGTATTGACAACAGAGACTCAAACAGATACTTGTACACCAATGTTAATATCAGCATTATTCACAATAGCAAACAGATGTAAACAACCCAAATGTCCATGGATGAATGACTAGAGAAACAAAATGGGGTGTAAACATAAAATGGAATATTATTTAGCATTAAAAAGAATGAAACTCTGACAAATGCTACAACACGGATGCACCTTGAAGACATTGTGCTAAGTGAAATAATCCAAATACAAAAGGACACATATTGTATGATTCCACTTATATAAAGTAACTAGAATAGGCAAATTCATAGAGACATAAAGTAAAACAGAGGTTACCCGGTATTGAAGGTAGGAGGGAATGGGCAATTATTGTTTCGTGAGTACAGAATTTCTATTTAGGATGATGAAAAGTTCTGGAAATGGAGAATAGAGATGGTTGCACAAAATTTTGAATATAATTAACACCAGTGAATTGTATAGCAAAAATGGTTAAAATGCTAAATTTTATTTTATTTATATATATTTTACAACAATATCAAATTTAAAAGCAGCAAGAGGAAAACAACACAGGACATAAATGTGTTTCTCAATAAGTTTAATAGCTGACATCTGACACCATGAAGGCCAGTAGGCAGTGGGATAACATATTCAAAATGCTTAATGCTTTCAATGAAGAATTCTATATCCAGCAAATCATTCATTTAAAAATGAAGGATAGATTGACTTTTTAATGGAAGTGGGAGGAGCTCCATAGAACCCCTCCCCATGAAATAGATAAAAATTATTTTAAAAGCCACCATTGAAATTCTCTAGAAATGGTCCTAAGGGCATACAAAAAATAAACATCTATTCAAGAAAATAAATGATAATTCAGTACGAAAAGTGAGAGTTTGAACCAAGACCACTCTCTATCTACTCTTAGCTCACCCACCTAGAAACTTCATTCCAGACTGAAGCTGCCAAGAACACAGAGCTTACAATCCTCCCAGCTCCCAACTTCAGGGCTATCTTACCAGTAGGAGCAGGATGTCAGCATTTCTCATCCTGACGCCAGCTACCTGTCACTGAGGCCATGATTTCACACCAGGAGATGTAAACCACAAAATTCTCTAAAGCTACTGACTCCCTCTGGGAAGTCCTCAGCTCCCAAAAAGAAGGTGTCACACAAAGAGAAGCATGCAATGTCCCCACCCCCAGTCCAGAGACATGTCTTGGAGATTTTATCTGGGGAAAGAAGCAGTCCATAAAGCAAATATCTCTTAATTTCTTCCCAAAGGAACTGGTTTTATTTGCAACAGAGTGTGGAAAAATTCAAGCCCAACAATGCTTTCAAAAACACTGGAGGTTGTGATAAAAAGCAATTGGTAAGAGATTGGTAGATTCAGTGGACATATAGGGTAAACTGTAGACCAACTAGTTTTTGAGAGAACCAAGGAAACAGAGAGCTGGGAGGCTATTTCTCAAGGTCGGAACAAATATCAAACACTGACTATGGGAAATGTTTGTTTAAAGGAGTTTGGACTTGATTGGATTAGCTTGTAGAGCAGTTATACCTCCAGGCTTTGTTGAAAATAAGAAAGCAATCAGCTGGAAATTAGTGTAGCTTAACAGATTGGTGTAGACAGGGAGAAACATGAAGAGAACCCTAAAAAATCCACTGTCATCCCAGAGTGACAGTGGGCATACCCAAACTGCAACTCTTTGAAGTGAAACATCAGAGGCTTAACAATGTGGGGGGAAGTTTGCTAAAATAATCCATCAGGTCACTGAATAAAAAATAAAATGACAATAATAAGCCCTAGAGAGGGTGGACCAGTTCATAGAGTAGCTACAATATGTTATCCAAAACGTCCAACTTCCAAAAAAAAAAAAATTAGACCTGCAACGAAAGAGGGACATATGACTCATACACCAAAAAAAACAGGCAACAAAAAGTGACTGTGAGACCAAAAAAAAAAAAAAAAAAGTCAGATTTAACAGAAAAAGACTTCAAAATAGCTAATATAAATATGTTCAAAGAAATATAGGTAACCACAATTAAAGAAGTAAAGGAAAACTGGTGACATCAGCAAGATGATGGAATAGGAAGTCCCAAACTTAATCCTCCCCACAGAAATACCAATAAAACAATGGCATATCGATACCGAGCAATGAGTTCACTCTGCTCACCCCTATCTGAGCCAATTAATCATAATGAGGTAGAGATGGAGAAATGAGGTTTAATTAGATTAGCTGGCAGAGACAGAGAAATGAAGTTTAATTAGATTAGCTGGCAAATTGGAAGACAGGTGACTAATGTCTCAAAAACTCATCTTCCAAGATTACAGAATCTTGAGACAGTTACATAGGGAAAATGGGCAGTAAGGAGGGGGTCCAGGGATGTTGGTCTCTAGGTGTGACAGTCTCCAGGCATCACATTGTTCCATTGCTCTTTCAGCTGTGATGGATACCTTGTAGGTGTCTTCCCTACCTGTGGTCAGCCTGTTCCTGGAGAGAAACTCATAGAACAAAGTTTTTAATTTATCAAGCTATTGGGGAGTATATAATTAAACAGAGGCCATAAATCAGGAGAGCATGTGACTTTTTTAGAGCATGTGCAGAGCTGTGAGTAGTCACACAGAGGAGGGGCTGGGGCCATTTAGTGTAACAAGATGGCCTCACTTTTGCTCACTTACAATATTTCAGCCAAAATAACTTTATGAGACCTCCAGAATCCAGTTAAGTAGTTGCAACACTCCAGATAACCACAAAACCAAGAAAAACCACTTTGAAATGAATGAGGACAATTGCACAATGCCCATGTCAGCCCCTCCCACAAGCCAGCAGAATTCAGTGCCAAGAGAGATCCACTTGGCCCACAATTTCTTCCTCAGGGGAAAGAGTGAGTGAAGCACTCACCTAACATCTTCAGCCTTTCAGAGTGATGCTTGAAAAACTTACTTATGTTTTACCTCACTCACAGTTTGGAGGCAAGGAACATAGTTTAGAATGCCTTTGGGCAGTTAAGAACAAAGAAAAAAGGTGAGGGCTCTCAGCAGCCTGCATGGCTTTGTGGGAATCAGAGAAGGTGCACAATCCTGAGACTTCTCTTTCAAGAGGAAGGGAGATAAGTAGAGCTTGTAGCCAGCCTCCCAGCATTCCAGTGCAGTGCCTTAGGAAAGATGTGTGAATGTCTCTCAGCAGCTGTTACAGCTCTGTGTGATAGACAGAAGGCTCTTAAACCAGAGTCTTTCAATCAGGAAGAAGAGAAAGAAGTAAAACTTGCACCCAATGTCCCAACATTTCATTGCACTGCCATATACAAAAAAGGGCAGGAAGTTTTTGGAAGCCTGCATGGCTCTGCATGATTGGAAGATGGAACACAACCTTGAGTCTTCTAGTCTAGGAAGGAGGAACAGGAGTGGAGTGTACATCCAACATCCCAGCCAATCAGTGCACTGTTCTAGGGAAAAGGGAAGGGCAGCTTACAGTGTCCAGCATGGTTCTGAGATTGGGAGAAGGCGTACAACTCTGGAAATGATACTGGCTCAACACAAAGTTAACATAAGGGAAGCCATTTTGTAGAAAAAGAACCACGTTGTAGCTTTGAATGACCTCTGATTAACTAGCCCAGACATGCTCTGTGGATTTTATGGCCCCTCCCAGCTGCAATAAGTCAATAACTTTCTTCTTTTGAGTTCCTTAGGAATGTGATGACCCCTAGGCAGAGCATCTATGCTGATAGTCATCATCAAAGACAACTGAAAGGTCAGGGTATAGGGCATTGCTCCAGCCTCTGAATGAATATCCAGTAAAACAAAAGACTATCAGGAATTAAGACCAGATGTCTGCTTCCACCTGGAGATCAGATGGATGCCCCCACCCTGAGACCAGCTGCCTCCCCCACCTGGAGACCAGCGCCATATAAAATTGACCTGTAGTCTTTGTTTTGTAAGATGGTTCTTTCAGACATTACTCGGCCATCTTCCCTTTTTCTAGCAAGCTGTAATAAAAAGTCCTTTTTCTCCTACTTCCTTGCCTCTTACTAACAGCATGTCTTGTGGTGAGCAGAAGACCTCTCTTGGGCAGTAACAAAACTTCTTCCCCAAGAGGGAGGGAGAAAAGTTGAGCATGCGCATTCATAGAAAATGTTTCAGAGGCACCCAGAATTTCTAACCAGACTGAATGGAGAATGTCTTTCTTTGCTGAAACCAGTACATAGAGATTGGACAAGGTGATTGCTTCTTCTAATGAGCTGACATCAATTCAAAGCTATAAGGAACATGTAGAATTAGGGAAGTATGACACTACCAAGGGAACAGATTTAATCTCTAGTAACCAATCCTAAGTAAATGAAGATTAATGAATTTCCTCACAAAAAAAAATTCAACATAATTGTCTTATGGAAGCTCAGTTACTTAAAAGAAAATACAAATAGACAACTAAACAAAATCAGGACAACAATACAGGCATACCTCATTTTACTGTGCTTCACTTTATTGAGTTTTGCAGATACTGCATTTTTAACAAATTGAAATATGTGGCAATCCAGTGTCAAGCCAGTCTATTGGTGTCATTTTTCAAAAAGCATTTGCTCTCTTGTGTCTCTGTGTCACATTTTAGTAATTCTGACAGTATTTCAAACTGTTTTATTGTTATTATATTTGTTATGTTGATCTGTGATCAGAGATCTTTGGTGTTATTATTGTAATTATTTTGAGACACCATGAACTAAGACCATATAAGACAGTGAACTTAATTGATAAATGTATTTGTTCTGATTGCTCGACCAACTAGTCATTCTTTCATCTCTCTCTCTTTCCTCAGGCCTTTCTATTCCCTGACACACAACAATATTGAAATTAGGCCAATTCATAACCCTACAATGGCCTTTAAGTGTTCAAGTGAAAGGAAGAGTTATATGTCTCTATCTTTAAAATACAAGCTAGAAATGATTAAGGTTACTGAAGGAAGGCATGTCAAAAGCTGAGATAGGCCAAAAGCTAAGCCTTTTGCATCAAATAGTTAACAAAGTTGTGAATGCAAAGGAAAAGTTCTTGAAGGAAAGCAAAACTCCTACTCCAGTGAACACACAAATGATAAGAAAGCAAAACAACCTTATTGCTAATATGGAGAAAGGTTTAGTGGTCTGGGTAGAAGATCAAACCAGTCACAACATTCCATTAAGCCAAAGCCCAATCCAGAGCAAGGCCCTAACTCTCTTCAATTCTGTGCAGGCTGAGAGAAGTGGGGAGGCTACAGAAGAAAGGGTTGAAGCTAGCAGAGGTTTGTTCATGAGGTTTAAGGAAAGAAGCTATATCTATAACATAAAACAACAAGGTGAAGCAGAAAGTGCTCATGTAGAAGCTGCAGCAAGTTATCCAGAAGATTTATCTAAGATAATTAATAAAAGTGGTTACATTAAAAAACAGATTTTCAATGTAGATGAAACAGCCTTTTATCAGAAGAAGATGCCATCTAGGACTTTCGTAGCTAAAGAGGAGAAGCCAATGCCTGGCTTCAAGGCTTCAAAGGACTGGCTTACTCTCTTGTTAGAGGTTAAAGCAGCTTGTGACTTTAAGTTGAAGCCAATGCTCATTTACCATTCTGAAAATCCTAGGGCTCTTATGAATTATGCTAAATCTACTCTGCCTATGCTCCATAAATGGAACAACAAAGCTTGGATGACAGCACATCTGTTTACAACATGGTTTATTGAATATTTTAAGCACACTGTTGAGACCTGCTTCTCAGAAAAAAGATACCTTTCAAAATATTACTGCTCGAGGTGACGTCAGCATCATGGCAGAGTGAGCTTTCCGGCGAACTCTTCCCCCGACAAGATACAACAAAAAGAACAAAAAGAACAGTCACAGACCAACAACGGAATCCCAGACAGTGAAAAGCTAGATCGGAAAGATCCACACACCCGCACATGTGACAGTGGAACGTGCTGGGCACCCGGAGGAAGTGGGGAGAGGTAAGGAGAACTCCTCTCCATCCCCATCAGATCAGCGATCCGGGTCCGCGCATCTCCCAGAGAGGGGGGAGGGGTGGCCCTCGGCGGGGAAACCATAGCTCTTTGGGCTCTCTCAGCCAGTGGGAAACTCCCACACAGAGGACTCAGAAGAGACACAGGGCTACCATCAACATCTGAGCACCCCAGAAAGCAGATAAAGAGGGGCAAACAAGAAGTCTCCCACGTCATGGACCAAGAGGGCAAAAGAGAGAGCTCCCCCCTCTCTGCAAACCGGACCCTGCAGCTCAACTGATCAGACCAGACCAAGCCACACGCGGCAGACCAGACCAAGCAATCCACGACAGACCAGACCAGACCAGACCAAGCGATGCGGGCAGACCAGATCAAACAACCCGATCCATGCGTGGATCACAGTGGAAAAAAAAAATGTAGATTGCAGCAGAAAAACCGAGGAAGAGCGCAAGGGGCTTAGACTACACAGCCCTTTACCACCACACAGTGGCAGTGGGTGGAAATTGCAACCAGAGATTTCCAGGATGAGGGAAAACAAAACCAACACAGGAACAACAATGCAAAGATATATGAAATCACCAGACCAGAAACAAAATGAGAAGCACCCACAAATCAACCCTGAAGACACAGAAATCCATAATCTAAATGACAGAGATTTCAAAATAGCTATCATAAAAACACTCAATGAAATACGAGACAATACAGACAAACAATTCAATGAGATTAGGAGTTTCTTCACAAAAGAGATTGAAATCATAAAGAAAAACCAATCAGTGCTGATGGAGATGAAGAACACAATGGAGGAGATAAAGGAGAATCTGGAATCTTTAAAGAACAGAGCTGATAATATGGAGGAAAGAATTAACACTTTAGAGGATAGGAATACAGATATGCTCCAGATGGAAGAGGAGAGAGAACTAAGACTAAAAAGAAATGAAGAAAGACTCTGAGAAATATCTGACTCTAATAGAAAATGTAACATAAGAATTATAGGTATTCCTGAGGGAGAGGAGCGGGAAAGAGGAACAGAGAGCCTATTCAAGGAAATAATAGCTGAGAATTTCCCAAATCTGGGGAAGGAGGAGGAAATACCAGTAAGCAAAGCCAACAGGTCACCTAAATATATTAAAAGACAAAGGCCCTCTCCACGACACCTAGTGGTAAGGCTAGCCAGGGTCAATGACAAAGAAGCAATATTAAGGGCAGCTAGACAAAAACAAAAAATAATGTAAAAGGGAACTCCCATCAGGCTCTCAGCGGATTTCTCAACAGAAACTTTACAGGCTAGGAGAGACTGGAATGATATATTCAAAATACTGAAAGACAAAAACTTTCAGCCAAGAATACTCTATCCAGCAAAAATATCCTTCAAATATGATGGAGAAATAGTAACTCTCCAAGATAAACAAAAGCTAAGGGAGTTCATGGCCACGAGACGCCCACTATAAGAAATACTCAAGAAGGCCCTCAGGCCTGAAAAAAATAAGAGAAAGGGAATAAAAGCTTGGAGCAAGGAGAAAAATAGGCAGATAAACTCAGAAAAATAGTAGATCTTTACTGGAATAGGTTAGCAACCACTTAAATACTAAATTCAAAAATCAAAGGAAGAAAATCATCAAAAATAAATTTAACCTCATCACTGTAAACACACAGCCACAACACAAGATAGAATAAGGTATAACAAGAACGACTTAGAAGGGGAAGAGGAAAGTGATTGAATTGACTTAGTATAAGGAAATAGGGAGGCCATCAGATAATGGAATATCACATACACAAGATTTTTACCCAAACATCAAGGTAACCACTAAACAAATAATCAAATTAAAACCACATATGATAAACAAAGAGAAAACTAGAAGAGTCATAAGATAGAACAACCAAACTGAATTGGCAGTCCAAAACAAATGGGACAAGAAACAAAGGAAATGCAAAAGAACCAGAAAATAAGTGACAAAACAGCAACATTAAGCCCTCATATATCAATAATTACCCTAAATGTAAATGGACTGAACTCTCCAATCAAAAGATACAGAGTGGCATGATGGATTAAAAAGCAAGACCCAACAATGTGCTGCCTTCAGGAAACACATTTTAACACTAAAGACAAGCACAGACTCAGAGTGAAAGGATGGAAGACAATATTTCAAGCTAATGGCAAACAAAAGAAAGCGGGTGTTGCCATACTCATATTAGAAAAAGTAAACTTCAAGATAAAACAGGTTAAGAAAGACAAAGAAGAGAAATATATAATGATAAAAGGGACACTCCATCAAGAAGACATATCACTTATAAATATATATGCACCCAACATAGAAGCACCAATGTACATAAAGCAACTAGTAACAAACCTAAAAGGAGACATCAACAACAACACAATAATAGTAGGGGATCTTAACACTGCACTTACATCAATGGATAGATCATCCAGACAAAAAGTCAATAAAGAAATAGTAGACTTAAATGAAAAACTGGACGAGATGGACCTAGCAGACACATACAGAGCACTCCACCCAAAAACAACTGACTACACATTCTTCTCAAGCACGCATGGAACATTCTCTAGGATAGACCATATGTTGGGAAACAAAGCAAGCCTCAATAAATTTAAGAAGATTGAAATCATAACAAGCATCTTTTCGGACCATAAGGCTATGAAACTGGAAATGAACCATGAAAAAAAAACTGGAGAAGTGACAAAAATGTGGAGATTAAAGAACAATGCTACTGAAAACCAAGGGATCATTGATGAAATTAAAGGAGAAAGCAAAAACTATCTGGAAACAAACGAAAATGATAATATGCCATATCAAACCACATGGGATACAGCAAAAGCGGTCCTGAGAGGGAAACTCATAGCGATACAAGCCTACCTTAACAAACAAGAAAAAGCCCAAATAGACAACCTTAAATTACACCTAACAGAACAAGAAAAAGAAGAACAAACAAAGCCCAAAGTCAGCAGAAGGAGAGAAAAATAAAAATCAGAGCAGAAATAAATGAATTTAAGACCAAAAAAATCAGTAGAAAGGATTAATGAAACAAAGAGTTGGTTCTTCCAGAAGATAAACAAAATTGACAAACTCCTAGCCAGGCTTACTAGAAAAAAAGAGAAAAGGCTCAAGTAAATAAAATTAGAAATGAAAGAGGAGAAATTACAACGGATACCACGGAAATACAGAGAATTATAAGAGAATACTATGAGAAATTATGTGCCAACAAATTGGACAATCTAGAAGAAATGGATAAATTCTTAGACTTATACAACCTCCCAAAACTGAACCAAGAAGAAATGGAGAATCTGAATAGACCAATAACAAGTAAAGAGATTGAAATAGTAATCAAAAACCTCCCAAAATATAAAAGTCCAGGACCAGATGGCTTCTCCAGTGAATTTTACCAAACATTCAAAGAAGATTTAATATCCATCCTTCTCAAACTATTCCAAAAAATAGAGGAAGATGGAACAATTCCTAAATCATTCTCCGAGGCCAACATCTCCCTGATACCAAAGCCAGACAAAGACAATACAAAGAAAGAAAATTACAGGCCAATATCGCTGACGAACATTGATGCAAAAATCCTCAACAAAATATTGGCAAACCGAATACAATACATTAAAAAGATCATACACCATGATCAAGTGGGATTTATACCAGGGATGCAGGGATGGTTCAACATCTGCAAATCAATCAACGTGATACATCACATCAACAAAACAAAGAATAAAAACCACATGACCATCTCAATAGACGCAGAGAAGGCATTTGACAAGATACAACATCCATTTATGATAAAAAATCTCAATAAAATGGGACTAGAAGGAAAGTACCTCAACATAATAAAGGCTATGTATGACAAACTCACAGGCAACATCATACTCAACGGGGAAAGACTGAAAGCCATTCCTCTGAGAACAGGAACGAGGCAGGCTGCCCACTCTCACCACTCCTGTTCAACATAGTACTGGAGGTTTTGGCCAGAGCAATTAGGCAAGAAAAAGGAATAAAAGGAATCCAAATAGGTAACGAAGAAGTGAAACTCTCACTATTTGCAGATGACATGATTGTATATATAGAAAACCCTAAAGAATCTTTTGGAAAACTATTAGGAACAATCAACAACTACAGCAAAGTTGCTGGGTACAAAATCAATCTACAAAAATCAGTTGCATTTCTGTATGCTAATAATGAACTAACAGAAAGAGAGCTTAAAAAGATAATACCATTTACAATTGCATCAAAAAGAATAAAATACCTAGGAATAAATCTTACCAAGGAGGTGAAGGACCCATACAATGAGAACTACAAGACATTATTGAGGGAAATCTACGATGACATAAAGAAATGGAAAGATATCCCATGCACGTGGATTGGAAGAATAAACATAGTTAAAATGTCTATATTACCTAAAGAAATCTACAGATCCAATGCAATCCCCATCAGAATCCCAATGACATTCTTCACAGAAATAGAAAAAAGAATACTAAAATTTATATGGGGCAACAAAAGACCCCGAATAGCTAAAGAAATCCTAAGAAAAAAGAACAAAGCTGGAGGCATCACAATCCCTGACTTCAAAACACACTACAAAGCAATAGTAATCAAAACAGCATGGTACTGGTACAAAAACCGACACACAGATCAATGGAACAGAATTGAAAGCCCAGAAATAAAACCACACATATACGGACAGCTAATTTTCGACAAAGGTGCTAAGAACATACAATGGAGAAAGGAAAGTCTCTTCAATAAATGGTGTTGGGAAAACTGGACAGCCACATGCAAAAGATTGAAAGTGGACTATGTGCTATCGCCATTCACAAAAATTAACTCAAAATGGATCAAAGACCTGAAGGTGAGACCTGAAACTATAAAACTCATAGAAGAAAATATAGGCAACACACTATTTGACATTGGTTTTAAAGGAATCTTTTTGGATGACATGCCTACCCAGGCTAGGAAAACTAAAGAAAAATTAAACAAGTGGGACTTTATCAGATTAAAGAGCTTTTATAAGAGAAATGAAACCAGAATCAACATGAACAGACAACCAACCAGCTGGGAGAGAATATTTGCAAAACATATATGTGACAAGGGGTTGATCTCCATAATATATAAAGAACTCACACAAATGAACAACAAAAAAACAAACAACCCGATCAAAAAATGGGCAGAGGAATTGAAGAGACACTTCTCCAAGGAAGATATACAGATGGCCAATAGGCACATGAAAAGATGCTCAACATCACTAATCATCAGGGAAATGCAAATCAAAACAACACTAAGATACCACCTCACGCCTGTTAGAATGGCTATAATCACCAAGACAAAAAACAACAAGTGTTGGAGAGGATGTGGAGAAACAGGAACCCTCATACACAGCTGGTGGGAATGCTAACTGGTGCAGCCTCTATGGAAAACGGTATGGAGATTCCTCAAAGAATTAAAAATAGAGATGCCCTATGATCCAGCCATCCCACTACTGGGAATCTATCCAACAAACCTGAAATCAACAATCCAAAGAGGCTTATGCACCCCTATGTTCATTGCAGCATTATTCACCATAGCCAAGAAGTGGAAGCATCCTAAGTGTCCCTCGTCTGATGATTGGTTTAAGAAAATGTAGTATATATATAAAATGGAATACTACTCAGTCATAACAAAAGACAAAATCGTCCCATTTGCAATAACATGGATGGGACTGGAGCGTATTATGTTAAATGAAATAAGCCAGAAAGAGAAAGACAAACACTGTATGATCTCACTCATATGTGGAATATAAACCAACACATGGACAGAAAAAACTGTACTGTGGTTACCAGGGGCAGTGGGGGGTGGGCGCAAGGGGTGAAGGGAGTCATATATATGGTGATGGACAAACAAAAATGCACAACCCAAAATTTCACAATGTTAAAAACCATTAAAACATCAATAAAAAAATATATATATTACTGCTCATCGACAATGTACCTGGTCACCCAAGAGCTCTGATGGAGATGTACGATGAGATTAATGTTTTCATGCCTGCTAACACAGCATCCATTCTGAAGCCCATGGATACAGGAATAATTTCAACTTTTAAGTCTTATTTAAGAAATACATTTTATAAGGCTATAGATGCCACAGATAGTGATTTCTGTGATGGATCTGGGCAAATTAGATTGAAAACCTTCTGGAAAGAATTTATCACTATAGATTCCATTAAGAATATTTGTGATTCATGAAAGAGGTCAAAATATCAAGATTAATAGGAGTTTGGAAGAAGTTGATTCCAACCCTCATGGATGACTTTGAGAGGTTCAAGACTTCAGTGGAGGAAATAACTGCAGATGTGGTGGAAATAGCAAGAGAACTAGAATTAGAAGTAGAGCCTGAAGATGTGACTGAATTGCTACAAACATGATGAAACTTTAATGGATGAGGAGTTGCTTCTTATGGATGAGGAAAGAAAGTGGTTTCTTGAGATAGAATCTATTCCTGGTGAAGATTCTGTGAAGATTTTTGAAATGACAGGAAAGAATTTAGAATATTACATAAACTTAGTTGATAAAGCAGTGGCAGGGTTTGAGAAGATTGACTCCATTTTTTAAAGAAATTCTATTGTGGATAAAATGGTATCAAACAGCATCAAATGCTACAAAGAAATCATTTGTGAAAGGAAGAGTCAATCTATGCAGCAAACTTCACTGTTTTCTTATTTTAAGAAATTGCCACAGCCAACCCAACCTTCAGCAACTGCCATCCTGATCGGTCAGCAGCCATCAATATTGAGATAAGACCCTACACCAGCCAAAAGATTATGACTTGCTGAAGGCTCAGATGATGCTTAGGTATAAATTATTTTTAAATTAAGATATATACATTTTTTTAGACATAATGCTATTGCACACTTATTAGACTATGATATAGTCTAAACATAACTTCTATATGCACTGGAAACAAAAATAATTGTGTGACTCACTTTAATGTACTATTTGCTTTATTGCAGTGGTCTGGAACTAAATCTGCAACATCACCAAGGTATGCCTGTACATGAACAAAGATAAGAATGTCAACAAAGAAACAATAAAAAAGAACCAAACAGAAATTCTAGAGCTACAGAATTTTATAAATGAAACTAAAAATTCAATAGAATGCTTCAACAGCAGACTTGATCAAACAGAAGAAACAATCAGTGAACTCAAAGATAAGTCATTTTAAATCATCCAATCAGACAAGCAAAAAAAAACAAGAGTGAAAAAGAGTGAAGACAGCCTGTAGAACTTCTAGGTTACAATTAAACTAACTAATATATGCTTATCCAGTTTGTTGGTTTATTACTGTTCATAGTAGCTTCTTAGGATCCTTTTTTATTTCTGGAGCACCAGTTCCAATTTCTCTTCTTTCATTTCAGATTTCATAGAGGGACTCATAGTCCCTCTTCATAGTGGGAAGAGAGAGAAAGAATAAAGGACCAAAAATTTTATTTAAAGAAATAATGGCAAAATAAACTTCTCAAATCTGAGAGGAAAATGGACATCCAGAATAATCAAGCCCAAAATGTCCCAAAAAGGAAGAAACCAAAAAATTCTACACCAAAAAAGATTATAGTCAAATAGTCAAAAGAAAAAGAAAAGAGAAAATTTTGAAAGCAGCAAGAAAATAAAGACTAGTTATATACAAGGGTGCCAATACAAGACTTTTAGTAGATTTCCCAGAAAAAACTTTGCATGCCAGGAGAGAGTTAGAAGATATATGCAAAGTACTATAAGAAAAAAAATCCTGCCGACCAAGAATATCATACCTGGAAAAATTCTTCTTCAAAAATGAAGGAGAGGGCCGGCCCCATGGCTTAGCGGCTAAGTGCATGCGCTCCATTACTGGCGGCCCGGGTTTGGATCCCAGGCACTCACTGATGCACCGCTTCTCTGGCCATGCTGAGGCCATGTCCCACATACAGCAACTAGAAGGATGTGCAACTATGACATACAACTATCTACTGGGGCTTTGGGGGAAAAAAAAGGAGGAGGATTGGCAATAAATGTTAGCTCACAGCCGGTCTTCCTCAGCGAAAAGAGGAGGATTGGCATGGATGTTAGCTCAGGGCTGATCTTCCTCACAAAAAAAAAAAATGAAGGGGAGATTAAATACTTTCTCAGACAGACAAAAGCTGAGGGAGTGTATCATGACTAGGTCTGCTTTTTGAGTAATGGTGAAAGGAGTTCTTCAAACTGAAACTAAATGACACTAATTAGTACTAAGAGGGAAGTTTATAGTGATATAAATCTAAACTAGAAAGAAAGATATCAAATAAACAACCCAACTTACACATCATAGAATTAGAAAAAGAATGAACAAAGCACAAAGTTAGCAGAAGAAAGTAAATAGCAAAGATCAGAGCAGAAAGAAATGGAAGTAGAAAAAGAATAGCAAAGGCAAATGAAACTAAGAGTTCTTTTTGCAAAGATAAATAAAATTGACCTACCTTGAGCTAGACTAAGAAAATCATAGAGGAGTCAAATTTAATATAATCTGAAATGAAAGAGGAGACATTGCAATTGGTGCCCCAGAAATAAAAAGGATCATAAGAAACTACTATGAACAATAATATACCAATGAACTGGATAAGCTAGAAGAAATGGATTAATTCTTAGAAACACACAATCTATCAAGAATGAATCAAGAAGAAATAGAAAATCTGAACAGATCAATAATGAATAAAGATATTGAATCAGTAATCAAAAACCTCTCAAAAAAGAAAAGCCATGGAATGGAGAGCTTCGATAGTGAAATTTACCAAATATTTAAAGAAAAATTAATGCCAATCCTTCTCAAACTGTTCCAATAAATTGAAGAGAAGGAAACACTTCCAAAATTACTTTATAAGGCAAGTGTTACCCAGATACCAAAGCCATATGGGGACACTAACAAGAAAATTAAAGGTTCAATACCCCTAATGAACACAGATACAAAAAATCCCCAACATCTAGTAACAATCTGAATTCAACAGCACATTAAAAATATCATACACCATTACACCATGAAATTTATCCATGGGATAAAAGAATGTTTCAATAAATGTGAATTAATAAATGTAATAAGCTACATTAACAGAATAAAGGATAAAATTTACATGATCATCTTAATAGATGCAGAAAAAGGTTTTGAAAAAATTCAACAACTTTTCATGATAAAATCACTCAACAAACATGGTATAGAAGGATGTACATAAACATAATTAAAGCCATAATTGACAAGCCCATAGCTAGCATCATACTTAATGATGACAAACTGAAATATTTTCCTCTATGATCAGAAATAAGACAATGATGTCCACTCTCGACACTTCTATCCAGCATAGCCGTGAAAATACTAGCCTGAGAAATTAGGCAAGAAAAAATAGCAAATGGCACCCAAATCAGAAAGGAAGAAGGAAAATTATCTTCATCTGCTGACATAACCCTATGTACAAAAAATCCTAAAGATTTCACAAAAATACTGTTGAAACTAATAAATGAATTCAGTAAAGGATACAATATCGACAATCAAAAATCCGTTGTGCTTCTATACACTGACAAGAAACAATCCAAACAGGAAATTAAGAAAAAAAAAACCATTTACAATACAAATAAAAAGAATAAAATACTTAGGAATAAACAACACAGATAAAAGATTTGTACACTGAAAATTATGCATCATTGGTGAAAGAAATTAAAGAAGACACAAATAAGTTGAAGTATATCTATGTTCACGGATTGAAAAACAATATTATTAAAATGTCTATATTACCCAAAGTGATCTATAGATTAAATCCTTTCTCCATCAAAAATCCCAATAGCATTTTTTATAGAAATAGAAAAAATAATCATAAAATTCACATGGAACCACAAAATACCCAGGATTGTCAAAGTGATCATGAGAATAAACAGAGCTGTAGGCATCAGACTTCTTGATTTATGAACATATTACAAGGGCATAGGAATTAAACAGTATTATACTGGCATAAAAACAGACATATAGACCAATGGAATAGAACAGATAGTCCAGAAATAAACCCACATATATATGGCAAACCTGTCTTTGATCAAAGTGCCAAGAACACACAATGGGGAAAGGATTCTCTCTTTAGCATCTGGTGTTGGGAAAACTGGATATCCACACACACACAAAAAAAATGATATTGGACCCCTAATTTACACAATACACAAAATAAAACTCAAAATGTATTGAAGCCTTAAACACAAGACCTAAAGCTATAAAACTTCTAGAAGAAAATATAACAGAAAAACTTCTTGAAGTTAGTCTTAGCAATGAGTTCTTGGCTATGATACCAAAAGCATAGGCAACGAAAACAAATATACACAAGTGGGACTACATCAAATGAAAAATCTTCTTCACTGCAGAGAAAACAATCACTAGTGTTAAAAGGCAGCTTATGTAATGAGAGAAAACATTTTCAAACCATATATCTGATAAGGGGTTAATATCCAAAATATATAAAAAAAAACTCCTAAAACTCAATACCAAAAAGCCAAATATACTAATTTAAAAATTGGCAATAGATTTGAAGAGATATTTCTCAAAAGAAGACATACAAATGGCCAACTGGTACATGAAAAGATTACACACATCATTAATTAATAGAGAAGTGTAAATCCAAGCTACAATGAAATATTATCTCATAGCCATCAGGATGGCTTTTATTATAGAACAAATGATATGTTTTAGAGAGGATGTGGAAAAATCGTTGTCATCTACACTTTTGGTGAGAATGTAGATGTTGCAGCTGCTATGAAAAACTGCATGAAAGTTCCTCAAAAAAATAAAAATAAAATTACCATGTGATCCAGAAACCCCACTTTTGGGTGTATATTCAAAAGGATTGAAATCAGGATTTTGAAGTAATATCTGAACTCCCATGTCAATGACAGCGTTAAACACAATAGCCAATATATGGAAACAACTTAAATCTCCATTGACAGATTAATGTACAAAAAAAATATGGTATATACAGATAATAAAATATTAAGTCTTAAAAAATGAAAATCCTGCTATTTAAAACAACATGGAAGAACATGGAGAACATGATACTAATTTAAATAAGCCAGTCACAGAAGGACAAATACTGCATGGTACCACTTATAAGTGGTATCTAATATAACCAAACTCACAGAAGCAGGGAAAAAATAGCGCTTCCAGGGGTTGGGGCATGGGGAAAATGGGGAGTTTTTCTCAGTGAGTATAAGGTTAATTATGCTAGAGATCTGCTGTACAAAATTGTGCCTATGGTTAACAATATGATAGTGTTTACCTCAAAATTTGTTTAAAAAGTACATCTCAGGGGCTGGCCACGTGGTGTAGTGGTTAAGTTCATGTGCTCTGCTTCAGCGGCCCAGGGTTAATGGGTTCAGATTCCAGGCGTGGACTGACACACTGCTAAAATAAGCCATGTTGTGGCAGGCATCCCATGTATAAAGTAGAGGAAGATGGGCATGGATGTTAGCCCAGGGCCAGTCTTCCTCAGCAAAAAGAGGAGGAGTGGCAATAGATGTTAGCTCAGGGCTAATTATTCTCACCAAAAAAAAAAAAAAGTAGATCTCATGTTGTGTTCTTCCTACCAAAAAAAAAAAAACCCACACAGGGACACAAGGAATCTTTGAAGGGTGCTGTATATGTGTATTATCTTAATTGTGGTGATAGTATTATGGTATTTTCATATGTTCAATCCCATCAAATTGTTCACATTAAATATTTACAGTTGTTGGCATATCAATTATTCCTCAAAAATCTATTAAAAAATAGAAAATGAAAATGAAGTAAAGGAAGGTATGTTGATAATGTCACATAAAATAGGGAATATCTATAGAGAGAAATTATGAAAAAGAATGAAATAAAATGTTATAATTGAATAGTACAAAAACTGAAATTAAAAATTTGTTAGAGGGGTCAACAGTATATTTAAATTGGCAAAAGAAAGTATTAGCAAACTTAAATATAGATTGATAGAGATTATCCAATCCAAAGAACAGTAAAAAAAAAGAATAAAGAAAAATGAAGAGAGCCTCAGACAATTGGGACAAAATTATGTGCACCAAAATAAATTAATAGGAGTATCTGAAGAAGAAGAAGAGAGATAAAAGAGCAGAAAGAATATTTAAAGAAATAACAGCTGGAGACTCCCCAGATTTATTAAAAATCAGTAACCTATGTATCTAGGAGCTCAATGAACTTCAAGTAGACTATACATGAAGAGATCCACAAACAAATACATCATAGTAAAATGCAGTTAAGTCAAAGACAAGGAGAAATTCTCATAAACAGCAAGAAACAATGACACATTACTGACAAGGAAAACCCCCCAAAGATTAACAACTGATTTATCAGTAGAAACAATGAAGACCTGAAGGCAGTGGTATGACATAGCAAAGTCCTGAGGAAAAAAACTGTCAACAAAAATTTCTATATCTCCAAAACTATTTTCAAAAATGAAGGTGAAATAAAGAAATTCACAGATAAACAAAAACGAAGAGAATTGTTTTTTTGCAGACCTACATTACAAGAAATTCTAAAGTAAGTTCTTCAGATTGAAAGATAGTAATTCAAATCCATAAAAAAGAACACTGATAAGGGTAATTGTGTAATTATAAAAGATAATACAATGAACATAGAGGTGCATATATCTTTTTGAATTAGTGTTTTCATGTTCTTTGGACAAATACCCAGAAGTGGAATAGCTGTATCACATGGCAGTTGTATTTTTAGTTTTTTGAGAAATCTCCATAATGTTTTCCATAGTGGCTGCACCAACTTACATTCCCACCAGCAGTGTATGAGTGTTTCTTTTTCTCCACATCCTCTCCAACACTTGTTATCTCGCATCTTGTTAATTATAGCCATTCTGACAGGTGTGAGGTGATATCTCATTGTGGTTTTGATTTTCATTTCCCTAATAATTAGTGATGTTGAACATCCTTTCATGTGTCTGTTGTCCATCTGTATATCTTCTTTGGAAAAACATCTGTTCATATCCATATGACTTCACTCATATGTGGAAGATCAATAAACAAACACACGGATATGGAGAACAAATTGGTGGAAAAAATTCCCAGAGGGGAAAGGGGCAGGGGGAGGGCGAAAGGGGTAAAGGGGTACATGTGTATGGTAAGAGATGGCGACTAGACTTTTGGTGGTGAACAAGATGCAGTCTCTTCAGAAGTGGAAATATAATGATGTACACCTGAAATTTATTTATTTATTTATTTTTTAATTTTTTGTTTATTGCAGTAACCTTGGTTTATAACATTGTAAAAATTTCAGGTGTACATCATTGTACTTCTATTTCTGCATGGACTGGCCGAGTGGTCTAAGGCGCCAGACACCTGAAATTTATATGACGTTATAAACCAACCTCAATAAACCAAACCTCAATAAAACAAATAAATTAATTAAAATAAATAAGTAAATGATAATAAAATAAAAAATTAAAAAAGACAGTACAAAATACGTGTTTTCTACTCTCTTTTAACTTATTTAAAATGTAAATGTATAGGGCCGGCCCCGTGGCTTAGCGGTTAAGTGCATGCACTCCACTACTGGCTGCCCGGGTTCGGATACCCGGGCGCGCACCAACTCACTGCTTCTCTGGCCATGCTGAGACTGCGTGCCACATACAGCAACTAGAAGGATGTGCAACTACGATGTACAACTATCTACTGGGGCTTTGGGGAAAAAAAAAAAGGAGGAGGATTGGCAATAGATGTTAGCTCAGAGCCGGTCTTCCTCAGCAAAAAGAGGAGGATTAGCACAGATGTTAGCTCGGGGCTGAGCTTCCTCACACACAAAAAAAGTAAATGTATAAAACAGTATGCATATGTATTGTTGGGTCTATAAAATATAAATATGTAATATATTTGCCAAAAATAGAACAAAGGAGATGAGTGGAAGCAAAGCTTTATTTGACTAAGAAAATGACTCCATATAGTAACATAGGAATAAATGATAAATTAGAAGGTTAATATAAAAACTATGAATATATGCTTGTCTTCCTCTTTTGACTTCTTAAAAGTATATATGTTTATATAAAGAAATGATTCAAAAAATGTATTGCTGGTTTTGGAAAATTAATACATGTTATATGTCTGCCAATAACACTACAAAAAGACAAAAAGGATAGAACTATAACAGTAAAATTTCTGTAAATTGTAAACTACCGATAAAGATTTTATAGTATAAATATGAAACTTATTCTAATAAATTAAATTATATATGGCAATCCCTAGACCAATCACTAAGTAGATAATTCAAAATTATATAGTGAAAATTTTTAAAAATTAAATGCTTTATAAATATATATAGTGAAAATATTTTTAACTAAATTCTTCATTAAAATATATTCATTTAATGCAAAAGAAAGTAGTAAATGGAGAATAGAGGAACAAAAATCATGAGAGAGAAAGAGGACAAAATGTGAAATTTCAGAAGTAAATCAAACTATATCTACAATAACAATGAATATTAATAAATTAAACAATACAATGAAAAACAGAGATTATCAGACTAGATAAAAACAGGATCCAATTATATGTTGTCTGGAAAAGACACACTTTGGATACAAAGATACAAATATACTGGAAGTGAAAGAATGGAAACAGATATATCATGTAAACAACAGGAGTGGCTTTACAAATATCAGAAAAAATAGACTTTATCCATCTGTCAGAAAAATACAATAATTGTAAACACATATACGCCCAATAAAAGAGCACCAAAATATATGAAGCAAAAACCGACAGAAATGAAAAGAGAAATAAACAATTCAAAAACAGTAGTTGGAAAATTCAATTCCTCTCTTAATAACGGATATAACCTTGGTTTGTATAGTATGTAAATGATATCGCAATGCTGTTAAAAAACTAAATGGGAAATAAACATATTCCTAGTTATAAAAAAAAAAAAAACTTAAGTAGTTTGTGGCTAAAATCCTGGCCAGTAACAAAAATGAT
This sequence comes from Diceros bicornis minor, assembly GCF_020826845.1. Taxonomy (NCBI): domain Eukaryota; kingdom Metazoa; phylum Chordata; class Mammalia; order Perissodactyla; family Rhinocerotidae; genus Diceros; species Diceros bicornis. Next base: position 66,561,259 of record NC_080781.1, read on the forward strand.
TTCTATCAGGAAGAAATAAAAGGACACAATACATACTGGAATACACATGAGGAAATAAAGAACACTGGTAAAGTTAATCATACAGGCAAATTTCCAAGGTCTTATGATATATTATAATTTGTAACACTTTTCTTGTAAATTTTCTTTAAAACACAACTGCCACAACTGATAATTACAAAATTTGGTTGACAGGGTTATGAAATATGCAGATGTACTTTGATTTAAATAATTGCACGAAGGAGGAGGAAGATAGTGTTCTTTTGGAACAATAATTTTGTATACAATTGGAATCAAGTTGGTATTAACTCTAACAAAGTGGTTTTAAGTTAAGAAGGTAATTGTAATCACCAAGAAAATAATTTTAAAATATAGTAAAAGGAAATTAAAATGGTACATTCACAAATATATATTTTATACAAAAAACAGTACAGGAGAAAAAGAGTATCAAAAAATACACATAAAGGGAATTGACATCATCAAGATGATTGCATAGGTCATTCACAACTTTGGACATCCTCACAATAAGACAAACTAGCAACTATCCATAGAAAAGACACATTTGTGAAAATCCAGAACCTGGGAGTAAGGCTGAAGTATCCCCCTGGGCCAAATAGACTAAGAAGGACTGCACTAGAAAGTAAGAGAAGGAGTTCCCCACGTTGCCCCTCTCCCAGGCCAGCACAGAAGTGCACTGAGAGGACCCCCTTCAGCCAATGGTTTCTTAAGTAGGATAAAAGCCCAAGGTAGACATCCAGCTCATCCAGCATTACATGACACTTCCTGGGAGGACCACTCATGTTGTGCCTCACAAGTATCACTGGGGGAACCTGTGGGGCTCAGGCACTGGGGATCAGAGAGAGACAGAGAAAGTGGTTTAGATATATACCAACCAGTGCTCAGATCTTGATGGACTGCATTCCTGCTTGCAGTGGGACCTAAGCAGAGATCCCAGCCAGTGGCTCTGCCCATCTTCAGAGCCAAACCAATGGTCCCTTCTGACCAGGGACTTCAGTTGGCAATTCTGCCTGATTTGGGTCCCAAGTCAATGGGCCATAATGGCCATGGAACTTTTTCAATAGCTATGCCCTAGCAGGAAAGCAAATTTACATCCCCACCCAATTGCTGAGCAGTCCTTAGTCCCACCTGACCATCAAGCCTGAACCGAGAAGCCAGCAAGCCACAGACCACAACCTACAGCCCACTCAGGCAGGGAGCCAAGCCAGCAGCTTTGACTAACTGTTGAGCAAACCTTCTGGCCATGCATAACCAGGTGCCAGAACAGTGACCCTGGGAAGCTTCAGAGCCCAGCATACAGTACTGCCCAGCCACAGAGCCAAGCCTATAGTCCCACAAGACATCAGAGCATACTCTTCGACCTTGTGCAATTGCTGAACAGTCTGCAGCCTCACACAGGCTGAGGGTCCAGCCAGTGACTCTGCTTAATTACTGAGCATAGCCTGTGGCTCCACTTGACCAGGAAGGATGGGAGTATGCCCACCCAATCACAAATCAAATTCTCCAGGCCCACTCAACTGTGGGATACAGCTGAAGGACCTGCCTGAGCAAAGAACCTGGCCAGTGACCTTGCCCAACAGCAAAGCACATCTAGCAACCTGTCTGATCATGAAGCCCAGGCTATAGCCCCACCCAACTCAGGGCACAGCGTATGGCCCCACCAGATTGCATAGCATAACACAACCTTAGGCCCCTGTCTAAACAAGAAGCTCTGCCTATTGCCTTTCCTAAACACAAAGCCCAACCAATGGAACCATCTGGTTGGGGGATTACAACCTGAAGCCCCGACTGACCAGGAGAGACTTCAGAGCCTAGCCCACATCTCTGCTCAATCATAGAGTTGAACCAGTATCACCACCCTGACAGAGAACATAGCCTTCAAACTCACCTGGCCAGAGGTAATTGGAGAGCCCAGCTAGTGGACCCACCTGAGAAGAAAGCATAGCCAGAAGCCCTATTCAAACAGACAGTCCACCCAGTGGCATGTCCCTGACCTCATAGCATGGGCACTCTCCTTGCCCTACTAAGACCCTGATAGAAAGTCCCAAATGTCCACCAACACTACTAGATTATCCATCCAGCACCCCAAGCTGAGTTCACAGGTGAAGGTATTTCTCTGTCAAAGCAAATCTAAAGTCTGGAAAAGGAGACCACTTGCTCATATGAGCAGATACCAGCACAAGAATACAATGATCATGAAGAATCAGGTAAACATGAAACCATCAAAGGAAACTGATAATGCTCCGATAACTAACCCTAAAGAAATGGAAATCTATGTACAGTCTCAAAATACCTCAGAATAATCCTCTTAAAGAAGATCAGTGAACTACAAGAATACACAGATAGACAACTAAACAAAATTAGGTAAAAAATGGGAAATTCAACAATGAAATAGAAACCACAAAAAACCTCAGCAATACTACTGAGAAATACAACATCTGAAATAAATAACTGAATACAGAGTTTCAACAGTAGACTCAACCAAACAGAAGAAAGAATCAAAATAAACTCAAAGATAAGTCATTTGAAATTAAGCAGTCAGAGAAGCAAAAAGATAAAAGAAGAAAAAGAGTGAAGAAAGCCTATGGGACTTACAGGGCACAATCAAAAGAAACAATATCTGCATTATGGGAATTACAAAAGGAGAAAAGAAAGAAAAAGAGAGAGAAAGTGTATTTAAAGCAATAATGGCTGAGAATGTCACAAACCTGGGGAGAGAAGTGGACATCCAGATCCATGAGGTGCAAAGGACCCCAAATAGGTTGAACCTGAAGAGGGATACACCAAGACACATTATAATAAAACTGTCAACAGTCAAAGACAAAGAAATAATTTTGAAAGGAACAAGAGAAGAGTCAAGTCCATATAAGGGAACCCCCATAAGGCTATAGGCAGATTTCTCAGCAAAAACTTTGCAGGCCAGGAGAGAGTGGGATGATAAATTCAAAATATTGAAAGAAAAAAAAAAACTGTCAACCAACAATACTACACTAAGCAAAGCTGTCCTTAAGAAATGGAGAGATAAAGACTTTCCAAAAAAAAAAACAAAAGCTGAGGGTGTTTCTCAGTACTAAATCTGCCTTACAAGAAATGCTACAAGCAGATTTTTCAAGCAGAAATGAAAGAATGCAAATTAACATTGTAAAAACATATAAATGTGCAAACTCACCAGAAAAGGTGAATATGTAATCAAAGTTAGATACTACAATATTGTAATGGTAGTGCGTAAATCTCTTACAACTCTAGTTAAAAAGTTAATAACATTATTAAAAATGATTATAAATATAACAGTTTGTTACTGGATACATGATATTTAAATACTTCTCACTTGTAACATCAGTAATCTAGAATGTGGGGGGGAGAAGTAAAAGTATAAAGTTCCTGTGTGCTATCAAATTTAAGTTGTTATCAGCTTAATATAGGATATTATAACTATAAGATATTATATGTAAGCCTCAAGATAACAACAATGGAAACATCTGTATTAGATACACAAAAGATTATGATAAAAGAGTCAAAGCACACCACCACAAAAGGTCATCAAATCACAAAGGAAGACAGTAAGAGAGTAAGAAAGAAACAAAGAATCTACAAAACAGGCAAAATCAATTAACAAAATTGGAACAGTAGGCATTATCTATCAAAAATTACTTTCAAGGTAAATAGATTAAATTCTCCATTCAAAAGACATGGAATGGCTAAATGAATAAAAAAAAACAAGATCCAAAAATATGTTGCCTACAAGATACTCACTTTAGCTTTAAGTACACACATAGATTGAATGTTAAGGGATGGAAAAAGACATTTTTAGCAAATCATAACCAAAAGAAAGCAGGGGTAAATATACTTATATCAGATAAAAGAGGCTTCACTCTAAAAATGCTCACAAGAGACAAGACAAGGTTGTTATGTAATGATAAATGGTTCTATTAATCCAGAAGACTTAACAATTGTAAATATTTTTACATGTAATATCATAGCACCTAAGTATATATAGCAAATACTAACAGAACTATAATGAGAAATTAACAAAAATTCAATAATAGTTGGTTACTTTAGTGGCCCACTCTCACCAATGGATAGAAAATCAAGACAGAAAATCAATAAGGAAACAGAATATTTGAAAAACACCACACTCTAAATGGACCTAACAAATATATACAGAACATTCCATCCAACAGCAATACTATACACATTCTTCTCAAGAGCACACAGAACATTTTGTAGGATAAATCATACATTAGGCCAAAAAAACCAAGTCACAGCAAATTAAACAGAACACTCCTACACACCCAATGTGTCAAAGAAAACATCAAAAATATATTTAGAAATATCTTGGCACAATTGAAAATGGACATATAGCATGCCTGGGATGCAGCAAATGCAGTTCTAAGAGGAAAGATTATAGGTAGAAATGCATCCATTAAGAAAAAAGAAAGGTTTCAATTAAACAACCTAACTTAACATCTCAAGGAACTAGAAACATAAGAACAAACTAGCCCAATATTAACAGAAAGAAGGAAATAATTAAGATCAGAGTAGAAATAAATGAAATAGAGAATAGGAAAAGAATACAGATTAACAAATCTAAGAGTTGGTTCTGTGAAAAGGTAAACAAAATTGACAAACCTTTAGCTATACTAACTATAAAAAAAATAGAGAAGACCCAAATAAATGAAATTATAAATGAAAGAGGAGACATTGTAAATGATACAACAGAAACAAAAAGGATCTTAAGAGACTACTATGAAATAGTATATGCAAACAAATTCGACAATCTAAAAGAGATGGATAAATTCATAGAAACTTAAAACCCACCAAGAATAAATCATGAAGAAATAGAAAATCTGAACAGATCAAGAAAAAATAAGGAGATGAAATTAGTAATCAAAAACTTACCAAGGGATCGAAGTCAAGATGGCAGCACAAGCAGAGTCTGAACTCACCTCATCCCGTGGACACAGCCAATTTACAACTACTCGTGGAAAAATTACCCCTGAGAGAGAACTGAAAACGGAATAAAAGGAACTCCTGCAACAAAGGACCATCCTAACTGAGGTGGAAGAGGCAGAAACTCAACAACAAAATTCAGCTCAGCCAGCCCAGGCAGCCCACCCTAGAGATGGCCCCAACCAACAACAAACCTTCGGGCAACTTGAGGGCCTGCATAGATTGCAGACTGGATTCTCTGCAGCCTGGCAGCTGAGCCCACTTCAGTGGGGCAGGGTGTGTACAAGGAGCGGGTGGAGAGTGTGGGGCAGTGGTGGAGTGTGTGGAGCTCCCACCAAGGAGAGACTGGCTCGACTTCAGGAGGTCGGGGCGCACACACGGGGCAGGACTGTGTTGACTGTGTGTGTGGGCCTGTGGGCAGCAGGGTTTGTCAGTTGCAGAAGACTTGTGGTTCTCAAAGACCCACAGAGCGGGTTTGCCCACCTCCCAAAGCCTGAAAGAATTGAGTGCTCCCATGCCTGAGGCCAGCCCCATTTAACTGCAATCCTCAGAGAGTTGACAAGAGACCTAAAGGCGGGAGGATTATAGCAATTGTAAGCGCCTGAGCCTAACAACCTGCCACGCTGAGGGTCTACTCACTTAAAAGAAATACTGCAACACTAATGTGCTATTAGAACTTGCAGCCAACTATGCTGGGGCTCCTGACACTCGAAAAAGAGACTGAAGGGCCCACAACAACTACAAGCAGCTGAGGATTACAAGAGCTGGCCAGAAGCATAGCTCAGCCTCCCTGGGCACCTACAGGGAGAGCAAACACGCCACAACAGAAGCACACATGTAGCACACGTAGGGGTCACTCCTGGAACATTCAGAACTGAAGGAAGCACACTGTGGGCCTCATAAGGCATCACTTATATAAGGTCACCTATTCAAGAACAGGAGATGTAGCTGGCCTACCTAGTACATAGACACAAGCACAGGGAAAGAGGCAAAATGAGGAGGCAATGGAATACATTCCAAGTAAGGGAAGAGGACAAAACCCCAGAAAAGGAAGTAAGTGAAACAGAAATGAGCAACCTACCTGACAGAGCGTTCAAACAAAGAGTGTTAAGGATGCTCACTGATCTTGGGAGAAGAATGAAGGAACTCAGTGAGAATGTCAACAAACAAATGGAAGATATAAAAAAGAACCAATCAGAAATGAAGAATACAATACTGGAAATGAAAAATTCACTAGAGGGACTCAAAAGCAGAGTAGAGGATACAGAAGAATGCATCTGCGAGCTGGATGAAAGACTAGAAAAAATCACCCAAGCTGAACAGGTAAAAGAAAAAAGAATTAAAAAGTGTGAGGACAGTCTCAAGGACCTCCAGGACAACATCAAGCGCATTAACATCTGTGTTATAGGTGTCCCAGAAGGAGAAGAGAGAGACAAAAAGGCAGAGAATCTATTTGAAGAAATAATAGCTGAAAACTTCCCTAACCTAAGGAAGGAAACAGATATCCAGGTACAGGAAGGACAGAGAGCACCAAACAAGATAAACTCAAAGAGACCCACACCAAGACACATCATAATCAAAATGTCCGAAATTAAAGATAAAGAGAGAATCCTAAAAGCTGCCAGAGAAAGACAACTTACATACAAAGGAAACCCCAATAGGCTATCAGCTGACTTCTCAGCAGAAACTTTACAGCCTAAGAGAGTGGCATGATATATTTAAAGTGATGAAAGGAAAAAAACTTACAGCCGAGAATACTCTACATAGCAAGGTTATCATTCAAAATGGAAGGAAAGATAAAAAGTTCCACAGACAAACAAAAATTAAAGGAGTTTGTAGCCAAGACACCAGTACTACAAGAATTACTAAAGAGACTTATTTAAGAGGAAAAGAGAAGACCACAATTAGAAAAAATTATCTATTTCCATGATAAGAGTGTAATGGATACAAATGCACAAAAAACAGGTGACATATGATATCAAAAACATAAAATGTTGGAGGAGGGGAGTTAAAGAGTAGAGCTTTGAGACAGAGGTCAAACTAAAGAGACTATCAATTCTGTATATGCACCCCATGGTTATCACAAACTGCAAACCTATAATAAATGCACGAAAAACTAAGAGAAAGGAACACAAACATAATACGAAAGAAAGCCATCAAACCACAAGGGAAGAGAGCAAGAGAAGAAGAAAGGAACAGAGAAGGACTACTAAAACACTGAGAAAAAAAGTTAAAAAATGGCAATAAGTACATATCAATAGCTACTTTAAACTTCAATGGACTAAACGCACCAATTAAAAAGCATAGGGTGGCTGATTGAATAAAAAAGCAAGACCCATATATCTGCTGCATACAAGAGACACACTTCAGACCTCAAGACACTCACCAACTGAATGTGAAGGGATAGAAAAAGATATTCCACACAAATGGCAATGAAAAGAAAGCTGGGGTAGCAATGCTCATATCAGACAAAATAAACTTTAAAACAAAAACTGTAAAAAGAGACAAAGAAGGGCATTACATAATGATCAAGGGAACAATCCAACAAGAGGATATAACACTTGTAAATATCTATGTACCCAATATAGGAGCACCTAAATATATAAAGCAACATTCAACAGTCATAAAAAGAGAAATAGACAGTAACATAATAATAGTAGGGGACTTTAACAATCCACTTACACCAACGGATAGATCATCCAATCAGAAGATCAATAAGGAAACATTGGCCTTAAATGACACAGTAGAACACATGGACCTAGTAGATATATACAGAATATTCCATCCAAAAACCGAAGACTGCATGTTCTTTTCAAATGCACATGGAACATTTTCTAGGATTGATCACATATTAGGCCACAAAACAAGTCTCCATAAATTTAAGAAGATTGAAATAATACCAAGCGTCTTTTCTGACGACAAAGATAAGAAACTAGAAAACAACTATAGGAAGAAAATAAGAAAAGCCACAAATATGTGGACATTAAACAAAATGCTGCTGAACAACAATTGGGTCAACGAATAAGTCAAAGGAGAAATCAACAAACAGCTGGAGACAAATGAAAATGAAAATAAGACATGCAAGAATTTATGGGATACAGCAAAAGCAGTTCTAAGAGAGAAGTTTAAAGCAATACAAGCCTATCTCAACAAACAAGAAAAAACTCAAATGAAAAATGTAACAACTCACCTAAAAGAACCAGGAAAAGAAGAACAAACAAAGCCCCAAATCATTAGAAGAAGGGAAATAATAAAAAGCAGAGCAGAAATCAATGAAATAGAGACTAAAAAAACAATAGAAAAAATTAATAAAACCAAGAGTTGGTTCTTTGAAAAGATAAACAATATTGAGAAACCTTTAGCTAGACTCACCAAGAAAAAAAGAGAGAAGGCTCAAATAAGTAAAATCAGAAATGGAAGAGGAGAAATTACAATGGACACCTCAGAAATACAAAGGATTATAAGAGATCATTTGTATGAAAAGCTATATGCCAACAAATTTGACAATCTGGAAGAAATGGATAAATTCTTAGAATCATACAACCTTCCAAAACTGGATCAAGAAGAAGTAGAGAATTTGAATAGACCAATCACCAGTAAGGAGATTTAAACTGTAATCAAAAACCTATCCCAAAATAAAAGTCCAGGACCAGACGGCTTCCCTGGTGAAGTCTACCAAACACTCAAAGAAGACTTAATACCTATCCTTCTCAAACTCTTCTAAAAATTGAGGAGGGGGGAAGAACTCTAACTCATTCTACAAAGCCAACATTACCCTAATACTAAAACCAGGCAAGGACAATACAAAAAAGAAAATTACATGCCAATATCACTGATGAACATCGATGCAAAAATCCTCTACAAAGTTCTAGCAAATTGCATATAACAATACATTAAAAGGATTATACACCATAATCAAGTGGGATTTATTCCAGGTATGCAGGAATGGTTCAACATTCGCAAATCAATCAACGTAATACACCATATTAATAAAAGGAAGAATAAAAATCACATGATATCTCAATAGATGCAGAGAAAGCATTTGACAAGATCATTAAGTAGTAGATAATAACAACAACAAACAAACACATAGAGACAGAGATTGGTTTGGTTGTTACCAGAGGGTAAGGGGGAAGGGAGGAGGGCGAAAGGGATAATTGGCAGTGTGTGGTGATGGGTTGTAGTTAGTATTTGGGTGGTGAACATGATGTAATCTATGCAGAAATAGATGTTTAATGATGTACACTGGAAATTTATACAATGTTATAAACCAATGTTACTGAAATAAACTAAAAATTAAAAAAAATAAGATACAGCATCCATTTATGAGAAACACTCTGAATAAAATCAGTCTAAAAGGAAAGTGCCTGAACATAATAAAGGCCATATATGGCAAACCCACAGCTAATATCATCCTCAATGGTGAAAAACTGAAAGCTATCCCTCTAAGAACAGGACCCAGACAAGGATGTCCACTCTCACCACTCCTATTTAACATATTATTGGAAGTCCCAGCCAGAGCAATCAGGCAAGAAAAAGAAATAAAACGGATCCAAATTGAAAAGCAAGAAGTGAAACTCTCATTACTTGCAGGTGACATGATTTTATACATAGGAAACCCTAAAGAAACCACTAAAATAATTTTACAAGTATATAACGAATACAGCAAAGTTGCAGGATGAAAATCAACATACAAAAATCAGTTTCATTTCAATACACTAACAACGAAGTAGCAGAAAGAGAAATTAAGAATACAATCCCATTTACAATTGCAAGAAAAAGAATAAAATACCTAGGAATAATCTTAACCAAAGAGGTGAAAGATCTGTACACCAAAACCTATAAAACATTGCTGAAAGAAATTGAAGAAGTCACAAAGAAATGGAAAGATATTCTGTGCTCTTGGATTGGAAGAATTAACATAGTTAAGATGTCCATACTTCCTAAGGCAATCTATAGATGCAATGCAATTCCTATCAAAGTTCCAACAACATTTTTCACAGAAATAGAAGAAAGAATCCTAAAATTTATATGGAACAACAAATGACCTTGAATAGCTAAAGGAATCCTGAGAAAAAAGAACAAAGCTGGAGGTATCACACTCCCTGATTTCAAAATGTACTACAAAGCTATAGTAACCAAAACAGCATGGTACTGGCACAAAAACAGACACACAGATCAATGGAATAGAATTGAAAGCGTAGAAATAAACCCACACATCTATGGACAGCTAATCTTAGACAACGGAACCAAGAACATACAGTGGAGAAAAGAAAGTCTATTCAACAAATGATGTTGGGAAACTGGACAGCCACATGCAAAAAAATGAAAGTAGACCCTTACCTTACACCACACACAAAAATTAACTCCAAATGGATTAAAGACTTGAATGTAAGACCTGGAACTGAAACTTCTAGTAGAAAACATAGGCAGTATGCTCTTCGACATTGGTCTTAGCAACATATTTTCAAGCCCCATGCCTGACCGGGCAAGAGAAATAATAGAAAAAATAAACAAATGGGACTACATCTAACTAAAAATCTTCTGCACAGCAAAGGAAACCATCAACAAAACAAAAAGACAACCTAACAATTGGGAGAATATATTTGCAAACCATACATCTGATAAGGGGTTAGTCTCCAAAACATATAAAGAACTGATGCATCCCAACAACAAAAAAACTAACAACCCAATTAAAAAATGGGCAAAAGACCTGAACAGACATTTCTCCAAAGAAGATATACAGATGGCCCACAGGCACATGAAAAGATGTTCAACATCATTAACTATCAGGGAAATGCAAATCAAAACCACAATGAGATATCATCTCACGCTCATCAGAATGGCTATAATTAACAAGACAGGAAACAATAAGTGTGGGAGAGGATTTGGAGAGAAGGAAACTTTCATACACTGCTTGTGGGAGTGCAAGCTGGTGCAGCCACTATGGAAAACAGTGTGGAGATGCCTCAAAAAATTAAGGATAGATCCACTATACGATCCAGGTACTCCACTGCTGAGTATCTATCCAAAGAACTTGAAAGCACCAACGTGTAAAGATATATGCATATGTTCATTACAGCGTTCTTCACAATAGCCAAGACTCGGAAGGAACCTAAGTGCCTGTCAAGCGACAAATGGATAAAGAAGATGTGGTAATATATACACAGTGTTATACTACTCAGCTGTAAGAAATGATGAACTCCAGCCTTTTGTGACAACATGGATGGACATTGAGGCTATTATGCAAAGTGAAATAAGTCAGAGGGAGAAGGTCAAATACCATATGATCTCTCTCGTTAAGTAGTAGATAATAACAAGATCAAACAAACACACAGAGACAGAGATTGGATTGGTGGTTACCAGAGGGGAAGGGGGGAGGGAGGAGGGCGAGAGGTATAATTAGGCACATGTGTGTGGTGATGGATTGTAATTAGTATTTGGGTGGTCAACATGAGAACATGATGTAATCCATGCAGAAATAGAAGTATAATGATGTACACCTGAAATGTATGCAATGTTATAACCCAATGTTACTGCAATCAACAAAAAATTTTTAAAAATTAAAATAGTAAGGGCCCGAAAAGGCACTATGTTCCAAAAAAAAATTATTATTTTGTACACCTGAAACTTATATAATGTTATATGTCAATCTTACTTCAATAAAATTTTTTTTTAATCTACTATAACTTTTTTAGTGAGTGTATCAGTGTCTTAGTATACAAACTCAATGTTCAGAAAAATCTATTGCATTTGTATAAACCAACAAAGAACACAATATATTAAAATTCAAAAATATATTTTACAATAGCATCAAAAATATTAAATACTTGGAGATAAACTTGACAAAATATCCACAAAACTCATACATGGTAATCTAGAAAACATTGCTAAGTGTTTTCTAGAGAAGAATAAATATAAATAAACAAATGAGAGAAATAATAGAAACCCTAAATAAATGGAGAGATATACTGTGTTCATGAATTAGAACACTTAGTATTGTTAATATATCTGCTCTCACCAAATTGATGTATAGATTCAACACAGTTCTAATAAAAATTCCAGCAGGCCTCTGTTGAAATTGAAAAACTGATTCTAAAATTCATGTAAACATGCAAAGGATCTATAATAGCCAAAACATTTTGAAAAAGAACTGCAAACTTGGAGAATTTACATTATCTGATTTCAAGATTTATTTTCTAGCTACAAGTACCAAGACAGTATAATATTAGCATACATATTAGCATATATAATAACATATAACTCGTTAACATATATATATAGAGAGAGAAAGAGTCCAGAAATAGATCCACACATATATTCTCAATTGATATTCACATTAGGTTCCAAAGCAATTTAGTGGGGAATGAATGGTCTTTTCAACAAATGATGCTGGAATATTTGGATTTCCATGTACAAAAAAAATTGAATCTCAACCCTTAGTGCACAGCATTTGCAAAAATAGCCACACAATGGATTTTATACTTAAATGTAAGAGCTAAATAAACTTCTTAGAGGAAAACATAGAAGACATTCCTAGCAACTAGCAACCTTGGGTTTGGCAAAGATTTTGGAAACACAACACAAGAAAGCATAAACTATTAAAGAAAAATTTTTAACAAATGTAGTCTTTACAGAAGTCGAAATAGAATGATGTACACTTGAAATTTATATAACGTTATAAACCAATGTTACCTCAGTAAACAAATAAATGAAGTCCTCAAGAAAACTTTGAATTTAATCAAAATCAAAATATTTTACTCTTTAAGATACTGTTAAGAGAGTGAAAAGTCAAATTAAATACTTACGGAAAATATTTGCACATCATATAACTAATATAGAACTTGTATTCAGAATATATAAAGAAGATATACAGCTCAATGATAAGAAGGTAAACAACCCAATTAAAAAGCTGACAAATGATTTGAATACACCCATTATCAAAGATATACCAATAGCAAATAAGCACAATAAATGATGCTCAACATTATTAGTTATTAGAGAAATGCAAATGAAAACCACAATGAGACATTACTTCACACCCACTAAAAAGGATAGAATTAAAATGACTGAATGCACCAGGTGCTGCCAAGTATTCAGAGCAATAAAAATATATTGCTAGCAGGAATGAAAACTTGCTCAATCACTTTATGGAATAGGTTAATGGTTTATCAGAGACACTTTTGAGTTAAATTGTGCTTATCAAGCAACCTAACAATTTCATTCATAATATTTACCCAAGAGAAATAAAGCATATGTCCCCACTAATACATTTACACAAATATCCAAAGAACTCTAATTTGTAGTAACTAAAAAATGGATACAAGTCAAATATCTATCAACAGGCAAATAGGTAAACAAATAGTGGTATATCCAGACAATAGTATACTACTCAGCACAAACAGGAACAAACTAATAATACATGTGAAAACAGCAATCTCATAATATTTATGAAGGGTAAAATAAGCAAGACAAAAAACCAGTAGATTTTGAATCAGTCCACCTCCAGAAAATGCAAACTTATATATAATGACAGTGAGTAGTTCAGTGATTGACTGAAGATGGGGTGGAGGGAGAGACGGAGTAAAAAAGGAGTGTGAAAAACTTTGGAGGTTTATGAATTTGTTCATTATTTGGCTGTGGTGATAGTTTCAAGAGAGTTTGTGTATGTCAAATGTCATGTACTGTACAATTTAACCGTATCTTTTATTATACATGAATTATCTCTCAATATACCTGTAAAAATACCATTTACAAGGGTATCAAAACCAGCAAATACCTAGTAGTTGTAAATCCTTTATACCGAAAACTATAAATCATTGACAAGATAAATTAAAGAAGACAAATAAATGGAGATATGTATCATGTTCATGGATTCTAGGACTCAATATTATTATGATTTCAGTACTCTCCAAATTGATTTATAGATCCAATACAATCTCAGTTAAAATTTAAACATGACTGCTATTGCTGAAATTAATAAGCTGATTCCAAATTTTACATGACAATACAATTAGCCATGAAAACATTAAAATGAACAATGTTGGAGGAGTTACACTATAAGATACCAAGACTCATTATGATCCTACAGTAATTAAAACAATGTGTTTTTTGTTGGAAGGATAGACCAATTCTATAGACAGAATAGAGACAAATAGACCAATGGAATGAAATAGAGATGAAAAAATAAATCCCACACATACGCAATTAACTTATTTACCCCCAAAGAATCCTCTGGAGTGCAGTAGGAAGGTTTGATCTTTTCAATAAATTGTGTTAGATTATATATCTATTTTAAAAAATGAATCTTGACTCTCACCTTGCACCAAACACAAAAAGTGATTCAAGTTGGTTCATAGACATATGTAAAAGATATAACAATAGATATTCTATAAGAAAAAGGATTAATGTCTTTATGATTTTGGGATAGTATAAGATTTTTAAATAAGACATGAAAAGCACTAAATATAAAAAGAAAGGCTAACAAATTGGACTTCATCAAAATTAAGAAGTTCTGTTTCTTCAAAAGTCACTAAAGACAGTGAAAAAGAATATCATAGGCTGGGAAAAGATAATTACTATACATGTACACACCAAAGGACTTGTATATAAAGTATATCTTAAAAACTCTTACAAATCAATAAGTAAAAGCAACAACCCTATTAAAATGGCAAAAGACTTGAACAGGCACCTCAAAAAGAGAATCTATAAGTGGTCAATAAGCATATGAAAAGATATAAAACATCATTAGTTATTAAAAATGCATAATAAAACCACAATATAACAATACACATACACAAGAATGGATAAAATTAGAGATAGAGTACAAAATGTTGGTAAGTATATAGAACATTACGGACAAGTGTAAATTGGTGCAACATTTTTGGAAATCTGCTTTGGTATCTACTAGATTTCAACATATTCCCTCACAATGACTCAGTAATTCCATTCCTAGGTATATTTCTAAGAGAAATGAATGCATATGTCCACTGAAAGATGTGTACAAGAATTTTTATAATAGCTTTATTTATAATAGCCAAGATCTGGGGGGAAAATATCAAAAGGAGAATGAATACACATATTTTGTATATTCGTACAATGCAATAATACTCATCAATAAAAAAGTAAATTACCTCTATGGTTAACAAGATTGATGTATCTCATAGACACTATATTGACCAAAGTGATCCAGACATAAAGCTTGTTTACTGTATGATTCCATTTATGACACGTAAGAAAAGGCAAACTTTATCTATGGTGATAGAATTCACCTCTGGAGTGGGTATTAATTGAGTAGGAGTGTGAGGAAGCCTTCTGGGGTGACAGAAAATTCTTTATCTTGGTCTGGGTGGTGGTTATATTGGTGCATACCTATATAAATAATTTATTGAGTTGTACACTTAAGATTTGTGGACTTTAAGTTATATCTTGTGTTAAAAACTGACTAGATTTTTTAAAATTTTTTGTTTATTGCAGTAACATTGGTTTATAACATCGTAAAAATTTCAGGTGTACATCATTGTACTTCTATTTCTGCATAGATTACATCATGTTCACCATCAAAATACTAATTACAACCTAGATATTAAGAGAAGGGAAAAGGGTAAAGTAGGAGTTAGGAGTATCCTTACTAAGGAAATATATATTCTCTGCCTTCAAGTCTCCAAGACAAGAAAAGGTGAACAAATGGTGACTGCCTATCTCTCCCCAGGTGAACTGTATCCGGACAACTTATTATCTCAGATACAATACACCATTTGGCCAGCTTTCAAGACATAACCACAATAGCTACAGCTATTTCTGGGACTCTTTCTCCCCAGAAACATATTTCTCAGGATCATTCTTCTAAGGAATCTTATTTTTTGGATCATTCTCTTTTGGAATGTTAATTCTGGGAACATTATCCCTGAGAGCATTGATTCTAAGAGCATTATTCCTACAAGCTGCACCACTAGGTTATTTTTGGGAACAATGCCTTGGTAACATTTGTTCTAGGAGTGTTTTCTTTACGAGTACTGCTGCTTGGATTATTGACCTGAGAGCATAACATTGGGAGCTTGTTTCTAGGATTGTTGCTGCCAGGGTAGAGTTGCCAGATAAAATACAGAACACCTAGTTAAATTTCAATTTTAGATAAATAACATTTCTGGAACCAGACTTTCATCTGTAAAGAAATGGGAGAAGTATTTTCCCCTCAGTCTCTCAGGTCTTACCCTAAGGTACACATAGAAGGAAGACTACAGGGACATAAAGATAGTAAGACGCTGTTTTGGAATTTTAAAAAAGCCAGAGATTCTGATTCACTGAAGCTGAGGTGGGACCCAAGAATTTGTATTTTTATAAAACTCACCCAAATGTACAATTAGGTTTAAGAATCCCTAAACCCTTATTATAAAGCACAGCACATGTAAAATTCCCAGCCAAATGAGACTCTCCTTTTCTTAAATGATTCTAAGAAAGATTTTACACAGTATTTCATGTTTATCCATGCTACTATGGTAACTCTACACATATTTAAAGATTGCTGTTAACTTTCTCCTCCCACATCAGTCCTCTGCTAATTCCCCCATGACAAGTCTTATTAAACTGAGAAAGAAATCTTGTTTTTACTCCACTTGCTTCTCAGTAAGCCAGAGAACAATAACTAGTTCAGCCTTCCCTGGTCAAGTAACATAGTTGTAGATAAATTCTTTCTCCAATTCTAGCCTCCAATATCTTGTGCAGACAGCCTGTTTGGAGAAGTAGGCACATCTGCCTTTCTAACATATCCCATTTTTATTTATCCTACTTTCTGACTTTCTTTACAAATCCTATATCTTAATCAGAATTAAAATTTCAGAGAGTATCTAAACTGGAGCATACCTTGAAGTCTAACTTCCTTGCTTTATAGATGTGAACACTGGGTTATTTAGAAGAAAATGGAATTGCCCAGGTAGCAGAGTTTGGACCAGATCTTTCTCCTTGAGGCACTAGCAGGAAGGTAGGAGGACTGAGCAACATTCCTGACAAAGAAATGAAGGCAAAACAGAGGAAAGAAGAAAAAGAAACAAAATAAAATAAGCAAAGTAATGGGAGACAGGAAAGATAATAGAGAAAGCTAAAAGAAAGGACTGTAATGTTGAAGTACCAACAACTCTGCATTACATCAGGTGACAGTCCTTCTATCACTTTCTTTCCTTTCCTTCATCCCCTTCTCAAGGCATTAATATGTGGGTCCCTTTCAGATTACTAAAGACACAGGGCAAGAAAAGTGCTACATAAGGTTTCAAGTCAACTAGTTGAACTGTCAGGGTTTTTAGGACCCTGGTACTATAAACTGTTTGTTTAGTTACTTGGGGTGCTATAGTGCCTCTTTCAATTCCCTGGACAACAGTTTTGATCTAGGAAACACTTTTTGAATTTGAATTAAAATTCCTGGCCTTTCCCCTGAATCTCTAAAGTTATCTCCCAATTTTTAAATGCTGAATGCATACCATTTAAGTCAGACAAGTAAAGTCAGAAAACTATTCACACAAACTCAGTTGCACAGGTATACTTCAAAAGTTTCAGCCCCTCCCCACCAAAGCTCAGAGGTGGGGATAAGTAATTGTTTTGAAAGTATAGCAGATAACATTGCTATCCATCTCTTTTCTTTATTAATCTGAAGGGCTTCCTCCCAACCAATCCACCCTCTCTCCTCTCTGTGCTCTTCAGATAAAATGGAGGAGAGTCCACTTCTGCAAAAATTATTAGGCCTTTCTAAATTATATATCCACAGGAGGCCAGACTCAAATTGATGAGGGAAAGGAACTGGTAGGGTTTATTCCAGTATAACACTATGGGTCATAAACATTTCCCTTCTAACAGTTTTTTTTTCTGAAAACAGTAAAAACCAGCACAACACTTTTTATTTGCTGTGAAAATCCTCACCTTTTCCTGTAATATAACCAAAGAAAGGGCGAGTCAGGAGGAACCCTGCTGCATATCAAAGCCATGTGAAATGGTAAAAGAGTTTGTTGCTCCAATATGACAGATAAGACCTCAAACTCCCTAGACAAAGTAGCTCAGAGGAAGCGATTTCTTAAACCTCATAATTCTTGGACAAAGAGAGAAACATTAGCGTTCAAAAGAAGCTTACTTTTGGGCTTGCCTCTTAGGGTTCTTTTGGGGGCATGGTTAAGAGTGTCAACTTCAGATTGGATAAATGAGGAAATAAGAGGGGCAGGATAATGAAGTAACATCCCAGTGGGGAATGCACCTTCTTCCCACCAGGGGGCTGCATGGTGATGAGCAGAGACTCCTCACACCAATTCCTGGAAAATTTGACAGAAAACACCCATTTGGCAGCTAAGGAAGCTGAAATCCTAGGGAATAGATGTGACCTGTTGCCAAACAGTAAAAATTAAGATGAGCACCTGGTTATCCTAAATCTAATACTAAACTGAATTGAGCTCTACGACAAGGAGGCCAGCGCTGTGGGTTCAATATTCAAATAGGCTCACTGACTCCATACTAACCCAAAGCCTTTCTTAACTCAGGAGAAAGCGGGACATCATAGAATCTTAGGATTGGGGAAAGTCTTAAAATGCTTCTAACCAATTACCCATGTGCCTAATTTTAAGGACTGAACCCTTAGGTTAGACATTACACTATCCTGCGAGAGCCTCCAATCTCAGAGTTTCTAAAATTTTAATGACCAAGTATTCTTTGCTCCAAACAAGCCCACATCTTACATCACACACACACATATGCATGTGTGCACACACACATGTACACAACCAAATATACACTAAATGCCCTGGCAAAGTCCTACTATTTCTAACATGCCTGAAAAGATAAGAGATTGCAATCAAACACCAGCTCTAACAGTTATACTTGCAATATAGTCATCTGTTTTATAAGCCATTTCATTTTCATAATCGAAGATAAATGATCACCAGTAACATAGGGAAATCCCCTAGGAAAAGCTTTTGACAATTCAAAGAACAAGAATGATGACCAGAATATAAGCATAGTTTCTAAATGCAACCTGTTTGGCAATGACACTGTTTTTCTTGTTTGTGGAATTTTAAAAACACATTTCAATCATCTAAACTGTTCTATCTTTGATCTGCAAAAAAGAGAAAAAAATACCTCCAATCTTTCTTGGTGTTGGCAGAAAGTTACTTCTCTGAGTTCCATTTAGTGTCCAAAAGTACAGTTCAAATTTTAGAGATTAAATTGTATCTCCAAAGAGAGCCAATATATAGCCTGAGAACTGAACAGAAAAGAACTTACTAAACTGATAGTGATAGAGTCAGGAGTTTAAGATGTTGTTTTATAACTTTAAAAAAATCAAAGAAATACCTGTGTCCCCATATGCTAATTCTGATTACTCATCCTCTTCTCACTCCCCACCCCCCATTTTGTTATAATGAAAATTGCTTTAGTATTTGATTACTAATGTTGTCATTAACATTTTTGCTTATTTCTACATATGCCTATACATGGGAAATTTCCAATTTCCATAAGTAATATTTACACAAATAAATCAGGTCAGGTTATCATCATAATACTCTGTGTTTAGATACATTACTTTGACCATTTCACATCCTTTATATTATTTGATTTTACCTAAATACTGGAAATTAAATTATAGATGACTTCTTAACAGAAAATGATTACTCTCTAAAAAACATGCAGGCTTCGGTTTCTTGACAAGCTCTTCATTCCCACGTGGATATTTAGGACTGTTGTGAAGATGTAATGAGGTTATATAGTGTTACTTTGAAAAGAATAAAGTGATATACAAATCTGAGTATTGTTATTATTATTATTGATTGTCATAATAACTTCTATTTTTTATTGACTATAATTTATTATGATTGATTATGATTATGGTAATGTTTTGGTTATAATTAAAAATATGATTATCATTATGATAAAGATTACTCTGGAAAGTGGTATAAGAAATCATCAGGATTTCATTTAAATATTTTCATTGCATTATCAAAAAGAACCCTTTCTGGCAAGCTTTATCCTTAGACTATATTTTTAAATAATCTTATACTTAAAAGATTGATGTTCCTATAAATAAGAAAAGCTTATGCCACTCACCCCTGACCAATAATCTCCTACCTCCATTCACACATAAATGCATACATACATATACTCACACATACAGTAAACTCAATTTTAGGCTGGACATTTCAGGGTTTCATATGTGGAAAATTACCCTTAAGAGAAGTCCCCTCCCAAGCAAGAAGCATATCCAGAGTGGGAAGACAAGCTGCTTTTCAGCCACCAAAAGAAAGGTCTGCTTACCTGCAGCTGAGTTGAGTTTATCACCATCTATTTGAAATATATTTGTTTGTTTCCACTGGCAGACTTTGACTTTTTGGTCTGTTATTCCTCATTAGCCATCTGGCAGGTGGAAAGGAACCAATAGTAGAGATGGAGGGTCTTCTGGAAGAACAGGAGAGCCCCGATTCCTGTGCAGAGAACTTGACTACTGGAAAGGAGACTCCAGGTACCTAGGGAGAAGCCCCATCAGTTTGAGGAGAGAATTGACAATTGGGGCAGAGACCTCCCATCTACCAGAGGGGAGAATTCACTTGTCTTAAACAGGGCAGATTTCCTACCTAAGGAAAGAATCCACTAGCTGTAATAGATAATCACCATCCCTGGGAAGAGAATGCATCAATTGGTACAGGAAACTTGCCTACTGAATGAAAAATCTCGCTTTCCCTGTGGGGAAATCCTCCTGCAGTCTCTGAAAATCTGATTGCTGAAAGAAAATATGTACAGACTGAAAGAGAAACTCCAAAACCTGTGAAAGAAAATAAGGCTAAAAATTTCCCTCACTACTCAAAATTAATTTGCCACCCTGAAAGCCTTCTGCTAAGTCTGATCTACTCTGAATGCTCGAGAGTAAATGTAAATCTTGAAATACATATTGTCTGATCTCAGAGACTCCATCTGCATTGCAATAAAGGAACAGAAGATCTATAATGCCACAACTTAGATTTCTCTTGCTTCGCTTTCCATCCTATTTTTATAAAATTTGTCTTATCTGACATGAAAGGGCTCAAAAGATTGAAAAGATGGAGTCCTTCATCTAGTTAGACCCATCCCAGATAGGGCGAGTTAGAGTCCCATACTTTGGCTGACAGGGTGTCAAGAGGATATTCTCCTCAGATTTGCATGAGTACTTAAGAAAAACCGAGCAGCTAAAAATAGGGCGTGATCAGGATCTTGGGACAATGTAAAAATTGAGAAAAGGAAAACTGCTTATTGTGACTTTACTTTGTTCTGTATTTTCATAGCTAAGGGTATCTTCTGAGATTTAACCTGACTTGAGAGGTCCCATCAGTTGCCAAAAGAAACTGATGTCCAGGGACTCAGACTCAGCAGATTGCTCATACAGGCATACCACAGAGATGTCGCGGGTTTGATTCCAGAAAACTGCAATAAAATGAATATTGCAAAAAAGTGAGTCTTACAAATTTTTGGTTTCCCAGTGCATATAAGAGTTATGTTTTTTTTTTTAATTTTTTGTTTATTGCAGTAACATTGGTTTATAACATTGTATAAATTTCAGGTGTACATCATTATACTTCTATTTCTGCATAGATTACATCATGTTCACCACCCAAATACTAATTACAACCCATCACCACACACATGTGCCAAATTATCCCTTTTGCCCTCCTCCCTCCCCCCTTCGCCTCTGGTAACCACCAATCCAATATCTGTCTCTATGTGTTTGTTTATTGTTGCTATTATCTACTACTTAGTGGAGGAAATCATACGGTATTTGACCTTCTCCCTCTGACTTATTTCACTTTGCATAATACCCTCATTGTCCATCCATGTTGTCACAAATGGCTGGATTTCATCGTTTCTTATGGCTGAGTAGTATTCCACTGTGTATATATACCACATCTTCTTTATCCATTTGTCCCTTGATGGTCACTTAGGTTGCTTCCAAGTCTTGGCTATTGTGAATAATGCTGCAATGAACACAGGGTTATGTTTATACCATACTTTACACTATTAAGTGTGAAATAGCATTTATGTCTAACAAAACAATATACATTCCTTAATTTAAAAACACTTTATTGCTAAAAAATGCTAACCATCATCTGAGCCTTCAGCAAGTCATAATATTTTGGCTGGTGTAGAGTCTCACCTCGATATTGATGGTTGCTGACTGATCAGGGTGGTGGTTGCTGAAGGCTGGGGTGGTTGTGGCAATTTCTTAAAATAAGACAACAGTGAAGTTGACTGCATCGATTGACTCTTCCTTTCATGAATGATTTCTCTGTAGCATGCTATGCTGTTTGATAGCATTTTACCCACAGCAGAATTTCTTTCAAAATTAGAGTCAATCTTCTCAAAACCTGCCACTGCTTTATCAGCTAAGTTTATGTTATATTCTAAATCCTTTGTTGCCATTTCAACAATCTTCATAGAATCTTCACCAGGAGTAGATTCCATCTCAAGAGACCATTTTCTTTGCTCATCCATAGGAAACAACTCCTCATTCATTAAAGTTTTATCATGAGATTGCAGCGATTCGGTCACATCTTCAGGTTCCACTTCTAATTCTAGTTCTGTTGCCTTTTCCACCATATCTACAATTACCTCCTCCACTGAAGTCTTGAACTCCTCAAAGTCATCCATGAGTGTGGGAATCAACTTCTTCCAAACCCCTGTTAAATGTTGATATTTTTAACTCTTACCATGAATCATGAATGTTCTTAATGGTATCTACAATGGCGAATCCTTTCCAGAAGATTTTCAATTTACTTTGCACAGATCCATCAGAGAAATCACTATCTATCTATGGCACCTATAGTCTTACAAAATGTATTTCTTAAATAGTAAGACTTGAAAGTTGAAATTACTCCTGGATCCATGGGCTGCAGAATGGATGCTGTGTTAGCAGGTATGAAAACATTAATCTTATTGTACATCTCCATCAGAGCTCTTGGGTGACCAGGTACATTGTCAGTGAGTAGTAATATTTTGAAAGGCATCTATTTTTCTGAGAAGTAAGTCTCAACAGTGGGCTTAAAATATTCAGTAAGCCATATTATAAATAGATGTGCTGTTATCTAGGCTTTGTTGTTCCATTTATGGAGCATAGGCAGAGTAGATTTAGCATAATTCTTAATGGCCTTAGGATTTTCAGAATGGTAAACAAGCATTGGCTTCAACTTAAAGTTACCAGCTGCATTAACCCCTAACAAGAAAGTCAGCCTGTCCTTTGAAGCTTTGAAGCCAGGCATTGGTTTCTCCTCTTTAGCTATGCAAGTCCTAGATGGCATCATCTTCCAATATAGGTTGTTTTGTCTGTACTGAAAATATGTTGTTTAGTGTAGACACTTTCATCAATTATCTTAGCTAGATCTTCTGGATAACTTGCTGCAGCTTTTACATCAGAACTTGTTGCTTCACCTTGCAGTTTTACACTATCGAGACAGTTTCTTTCCTCAAACCTCATGAACAAACACCTGCTAGCTTCAAGCTTTTCCTCTGTAGCTTCCTCACCTCCCTCAGCCCTCACAGAATTGAAGAAAGTTAGGGCCTTGCTCTGGATTAAGCTTTGGCTTTAGGGAATGTTGTAGCTGGTTTGATCTTCTATCAGGATCACTAAAACTTTCTTCATATCAGTGATAAACCTGTGTCACTTTCTTATTATTTGTGTATTCACTGGAGTGGCACTTTTAATTTCCTTCAAGAACTTTTCCTTTGCATTCACAACTTAGTTGACTGTTTGGCACGAGAAGCCCAGCTTTCAGCCTATCTTGGCTTTTGACATGCCTTCCTCACTAAGCTTAATCATTTCTAGCTTTTGATTTAAAGTGAGAGGTGTGCAACTCTTCCTTTTACTTGAGCACTTAGAGCCCATTGTACAGTTATTTATTGGCCTAATTTCAATATTATTGTGTCTCATGGAATAGGGAGGCCTAAGGAGAGGGAGAGAGACAAGGGAATGGCCTGTTGGTGGAGCAGTCAGAACACACACAACATTTATTGATTAAGTTTGCTGTCTTGTATGGCCACATTTCGTGTCACCTGAGAACAATTACAAGAGTAATATCAAAGATCACTGATCACAGATCACCATAACAAATATAATAATAATAATAAGTTTGAAATATTGCAAGAATTACTAAAATGTGACATATGGAAACAAAGTGAGCAAGTGCTGTTGGAAAAATGACACCAATAGACTTGCTCAATGCAGGGTTGTCACAAACCTTCAATTTGTAAAAAGCACAATATCTGTGAAGTGCAATAAAGTGAAACACAATAAAATGAGGTATGTCTGTAGTGTAAAGGGACTTAATTTTCCTCACTCCTGCCATTAAAGTCAGGCCAATACAGGTAAATGGGGATGAAACAACAAAAATCATATCCCACAAATCGTTTACAGATAAACAGCTGGAGATAATGCATGCATTTAACTTGAAGAACACTGTGCTTCTAATGAAGTGACAGTTGTACACTTATTGATAACTCAACTGATACTACAGGATCTCTGGAATAGCAGTGTCAGGAGCTCACCAGACCCTCTCCTTAGTGAAACAACCATTTAACTGGTGAAAATTTAAAAAATAAACAACCATTTAAAGTCTCTGGAAATTGTCATGAGGGCTTACATCAAATGGTGAAACAATTATTCAAGAAAATCTATTAATCTTGGTAAGAACATTAAGAATCTGTGACATTGGAACCAGAAATCACTCCCAACACTGCTCCCAGCTTCCTGTGATGCAAGCTCTACTCCAGGAGATGTACTTAAGGTGAATGCAGCAAAAATGATAGGGTTTCCCTTGCCCTCCATATCTCAGTCTTGGGCCAATTTCACACTGGAAGGAGAGACCCAGCAGAGTTGCTTATTCCCTCAGCTGCATATTGTGAAAATTTTATTCTGGGTGGACACAGTGAAAAGTAAAGGGTCTCCCTTCCCCCAGCTAACCCCCACTTGGAGGTCTAAATCTTTACCCTAGGCATAGCAAGCCAAGAGTATTGGTGTTTTGTTTGCCTACACTTAGTTTGATCATAAGGTGGAGAATACATACTGGTAAGGAAAATTCAAGAAGACCAAGGGGCCAAGAAAAGCAAGGGCTACAATTTCTACCTAGTGTCCATTTATAGAGCATAAGTGTCACTCAGTGGGAAGTGGGCCACTCTCCCTGCCAACAGATCCAGTGCAGTGGTATAAGCTTTTGCCCAAGGAGAAAGATATGCCTTAATAGAGAGCATTGAGGCTCTGCTTCACCTTATTTGGAACAGAGCAAGGGAATTTAACTAGCAAAGAGATCATAAGCACAACTCTTGAGCAAAAAGTAACTTATGTTGTCCCAGAGGAGGCCCCTAGGTACCAAGACTAAAAGAAAATTACAAGGAAAAATATGAGTATGGGTATAAGAAACTGGAAACTTCAAAAAATAACAGAATACCCCCAGAAAAGCTATCAAACATAAGAGAAAGAAAAGCCTGCTCTTAAAGGACCCAAGCACAAATTCACCCATTCTAGAAAGCAACACAAAATCACCAGAAAGAAAGGTACACAGTTCCTTGGTGAAAGAGACTCACTTGATAGGCTCTGGGCACATCTCAGGGAGTCAGGAGTTGGCTGGGACCACCTCTCCAGGGAAGACACATTAGTGGCAGCCATTATTGTGACCTAGTACAGGTGTGCTGACACAGGCTGGCAGATGCCATTGGAGTTCTTCCCCTGGCTTGTTAGCACAGGGGTTTGCCCCACCCACTAGAGCACCAATTTAATCCAGCTCAGCCAGGGCAGGCAGCCCACCCTAGGGACTGGCCCCACCCACCAGCAAGCCCTCAGGCAACTTGTGGGACCACATAGGCAGGGTGTGTGGGACCTCTTCAGTGGGGAAGGGAAGTGGATCCCCCTCTGTGGGGCAGGGCATGAGTGAGGGGTGGGCCTTAATTGGAAGAGTGTATGGGGCCTCTGCAGTAGGGCAAGTGGGCCCACTTCAGAGGGACAGGGCATGTGCATGGGACAGGACTGCATTGATGGTGTGTGTGGGCCTGCTGGTGGTGGGGTGTGTCAGCTGCAGGAGACTTGTGCTTCTCAAACAGCCACATAGGGATCTGCCCCACCTTCCAATGCCTGAAATAATTGTGTGCTGCCACACCTGGGGCTGGCCTCACCCAGCTTCACTCCTGGGAGAGCTGAAACCAGCCTTCCAGGCCAGAAGCCTACAGCAACTGTGAACCCCTGAGCCTAGCAATCAGCCATGCTGGAGGCCTACTCACTTAACAGCAAAATAGCAGCAGGTGTGTGCTATTAGACCTTGAAGCCAACTGTGCTGGGTCTCCCCCCACCCAATAAAGTGAATAAAGGTACCATAGAAGCCACACAGAGCTGAACCTTACAACCAACCAACCAGAGGGACAGCATAGCCTTCCCGTGCACCTTCATTCAGAGCAACCCTACCACAAGAGGACACATGTAGCCCACAGAGGGGACACGTCTGGAATATTTGGAACTGATGACAAGATGGAAGTACATTGTTGTGTCTCATAAGCCATCTCTTACATAGGGCCACTTCCCCAAGATAGGGAGACGTAGCTGATCTACCTAATACATAAACATAAGCACAGAGAAATAAGAAAACGAGGAGACAAAGAGGTATGTTCCAAATAAAGGAACAGGACAAATCCTCAGAAAAAGAACTAAATGAAACAGAGATCAACAATATACCTGAAAACAGTACAAACTAATAGTCATAGGGATGCTCACGATCTTGGAAGAAGAAGAGATACACACAGTGAGAACCTCAACAAAGAATCATAAAATATAAAAAAGAACCAATCAGAACTGAAGAATACAATGATGGAAATGAAAAATCCACTAGAGGGAATCAATAGCAGAGTAGATGATACAGAAGAATGGATCCACAAGCTGAACAAAAGACGAGAGAAAATCACCCAAGCTGAACAGAAAAAAGAAAAAAGAGCTAAAAAGAATGAGGACAGTTGAAGGAACCTCTGGGACAACATCAAGCATATTAACATCCATATTATAGGTGTCCCAGAAGGAGAAGAGAGAGACAAAGGGGCACAGAATCTATTTGAAGAAATAATAGCAGAAAATTTTCCTAACCTAGGGAAACAGACATCCAGATACCAGAAACACAAAGAGCACCAAACAAGATGAACCCAAAGAGGCCCACACCAAGACACATTATAATTAAAATGTGAAGAATTAAGCATAAAGAGAGAATCCTAAAAGCTGCAAGGGAAAGGAAACAAGTTACATATAAAGGAAACCCCATGAAGTTATCAGCTGACTTCTCAACAGAAACCTTACAGGCTAGAGGGGAGTAACACAATATATTTAAATTGCTGAGAGGTAAAAACCTACAGCCAAGAATACTCTACCTGGTAAGGTTATCATTAGCACTGGAAGGAAGGATAAAGAGTTTCCCTATCAAGCAAAAACTAAAGGAGTTTATTACCAAGAAACCAGCTTTACAAGAAATACTAAAGAGACTTATTTAAGTGGAAAAGAAAAGACCACAAAGAGGAATAAGAAAATTACCAAAAAAAAAATCACTGATAAAGGCAAATCTACGGTAAAGGTAGCATATCGATCATCTATGAACCTAATATGAAGTTGAAAAGGCAAAAGTACTACAATTATCTGTTTTCATGATAAGAGGTTAATGGATACATACACATAAAAAAGGTTATGTATGATACCAAAAACATAAAATGTGGGAGGAGGGGAGTAAAAGAGTAGCACCTTTAGAAAGAGACCAAACTTGATATAGACCATCACAATATAGACCATCAACTTAATATAGATTGCTATGTGCATACTTATTAAATATGAACCTCATGGTAATCACAAACCAGAAACCTATAATAAATACACAGAAAATTAACAGAAAGGAACCCAAACATAATACTCAATATACACATCAAACCACAAGAGAAGAGAGCAAGAGAAGAAGAATAGAGAAGAACTACTGAAACACCCAGAAAAAAGTAACAGAATGGAAGTAAGTACACATATATCGATAGCTACTTTAAATTTCAGTGGACTACATGCTCCAATCAAAAGACACATGGCAGCGGATTTGATAAAAAACAAGACCCATATATATGCTGCATACAAGAGAAACACTTCAGACCTAAAGACACTCATAACCTGAAAATGAAGGGATGGAGAAAGATACTTCAAGCAAATGGCAATAAAAAGAAAACTGGGGTAGCAATACTTATATCAGAAAAAATAGACTTTAAAACAAAAACTGTAACAAGAGACAATGAAGGGCACTAGACAATGATAAAGGGAACAATCCAACAAGAGGATATAACACGTGTAAATATCTATGCACCCAACATAGGAGCACCTAAATATATAAAGCAATTTTTAACAGACATAAAAGTAGAAATAGATGGTAACACAATAATAGTAGAGGACTTTAACACTGCACTTACATCAATGAGTAGATCATCCAAACAAAAAAATCAATAAGTAAACATAGGCCCTAAATGACACGTTAGACCAGATGGACTTAGTAGATATATACAGAACATTCCATCCAAACACCACAGAATACACATTCATTTCAAATACACATGGAACATTCTCCACGATAGATCACATATGAGGCCACAAAAGAAGTCTCAATAAATTTAAGAGGATCGAAATTATACCAAGCATCTTTTCTGACCACAAGAGTATGAAACTAGAACTCATTTACAAGAAGACAACTGGAAAAGCCACAAATATGTGAGATTAAATGAAATGCTACTGAACAATGATTCCATGGATGAAGAAATAAAAAAATACCTGGTGACAAATAAAAATGAAAATACGACATGCCAAAATTTGTAGGACACAACAAAAGCAGTAATAAGAGGCAAGTTTATATTAATGCAAGCCTACCTCAACAAACAAGAAAAATCTCAAATAAACAATCTAACAGTCCACCTAAAGGAAATAGAAAAGGAAGAAAGAACAAAGGGCAAAATCAGAAGAAAGAAGGAAATAATAAAAATCAGAGTGGAAATAAATGAAATAGAGATTAAAAACACATTAGAAAAAAATAATGAAACTAAGAGCTGGTTTTTTGAAAAGATAAAATAAATTGGCAAACCTTGGCTAGACTCACCAAGAAAAAGAAGAGAGAATGCTCAAAAAAATAAAATCAGAAATGAAAGAGGAGAAATTATAATGGACACCTCAGAAATACAAAAGACAATAAGGGAATACTACAAAAAGCTATACACCAACAAATTGGATAATCTAGAAGAAATGGATAAATTCTTAGAGTCATACAATGGTCCAAAACTGAATCAAGAAGAAACAGAGAATTTGAATAGACCAATCGCCAGTAAGGAGACCGAAACAGTAACCAAAAACCTCCCAAAAAAGAAAAGTTCAAGACCAGATGGTTTCCTTGCTGAATTCTACTAATAGTCAAAGAAGACTTAATACCTAGAAGACTTAATACCTTCTCAACCTCTTCCAAAAAGTTGAAGAGGAGGGAAAGCTTCCTAACTCATTCCACAAGGCCCACATTATCCTGATACCAAGACCATATGAGAACAACACGCAAAAAGAAAATTACAGGCCAATATCACTGATGAATATCAGTGCAAAAATCCTGAATAAAATACTAGCAAATCGAATACAATATATTAAAAAGATCATACACCATGGTGAAGTGGGATTTATTCCAGGGCTATAGGGATGTTTCAACGTCTGCAAATCAATCAATGTGATACACCACATTAACAAAATGAAGAAGAAAAATCACATGATCATCTCAATAGATGCAGAGACAACATTTGACAAGATACAGCATACATTTATGATAAACACTCTGAGTAAAATGGGAATAGAAGGAATGTACCTCAACATAATAAAGGCCATGTATGACAAACCCACAGCTAATATACTCAAGAGAGAAAAACTGAAAGCTATCCCTTTAAGAACAGGAACCAGACAAGGATGCCACTTTCATCACTCTTATTTAACATAGTATTGGGTGGCTCTGCCTAGCCAGATCCATGAGGCAAGAAAAAGATATAAAAGGGATCCAAACTAGAAAGGAAGAAGTACCATCGTCAATATTTGCAGAAGACATGATTTTATATAAAGAAAACTCTAAAGAATCCACCAAAAGTCTATTAGAAAAAATAAATAAATACAGTAAATGTGGAGGATAAAAAATAAAGATACTAAAATCAGCTGCATTTCTATACACTAACAATGAAATAGCAGAAAGAGAAATTAAGAATACTATACTACTTACAACTGCAAAAAAGAATAAAATACTTAGGAATAAATTTAACCAAACAGGGGAAAGACCTGTACACTGAAAACTATAAAACATTGTTGAAAGAAATTAAAGAAGACACAAAGAAATGGAAAGGTATTTCATGCTCTTGGATTCAAAGAATTAACGTAGTTAAAATGTCTATACTTTCTAGAGCAATATCCAGATTCAATACAATGCCTATCAAAGATCCAAGGATGTTTTCCACAGAAATAGAACAAAGAATCTTAAAATTTATACAGAACAAGAAAACACCCCGAATAGCCAAAGGAATCCTGAGAAAAAAGAACAAACCTGGAGGTATCACACTCCCTGATTTCAAAATGTACTACATAGCTGTAGTAATCAAAACAGCACTGTACTGGAACAAAAACAGACACACAGATCAATGGAACAGAATCGAGAGCCCAGAAATAAACCAACACATCTATGGGCAGCTAATTTTCAACAAGGGAGCCAAGAACATACAGTGGAGAAAGGAAAGTCTCTTCAATAAATGGTGCTGGGAAAACTGGACAGCTGCATACAAAAGAAGGAAAGTAGATGGTTATCTTAGACCATACACCAAAATTAACTCAAAATGGATTAAAGACTTGAACATAAGACCTGAAATCATAAAACTTCCAGAAGAAAACGTAGTCAGTACGCTCTTTGACAACAGTCTTAGCAGCACATTTTCAAATTCCACATCTGACCATGCAAGGGAAGCAAAATAAAAAATAAACAAATGGGACTACATCAAACTAAAAAGCTTCAGCACAGCAAAGGAAACCATCAACAAATTGAAAAGACAACCTAACAATTGGGAGAAGATATTTGCAAACCATATACCTGATAAGGAGTTAATATCCAAAATATATAAAGAAAACATACATCTCAACAAGAAAGAAACACACAACCCAGTTAAAAAATGGGCAAAACATCTGAACAGACATTTCTACAACGAAGATATACAGATGACCAACAGGCACATGAACAGATATTCACCATTACTAATTATTAGAGAAAAACAAATCAACACTACAATGAGATATCAAGTCACGCCTGTCAGAATGGCTATAATTAACAAGACAAGAAATAACAAGTGTTGGAGAGGATATGAAGAAAGGGGAACTCTCGTACACTGCTGGTGGGAGTGCAAACTGGTGCAGCCACCATGGAAAACAGTATGAAGAGTCCTCAAAAAATTAAGAATAGAACTACCATATGATCCAGGTGTTCCACTGCAGAGTATTTATCCAAAGAACATGAAAACATGGATGTGTAAAGATATATGCACCCCTATGTTCACTGCAGCATTATTCACAATAGCCAAGACTTGGAAACAACCTAAATGCCCATCAAGGGATGAATGGATAAAGAAGATGTGGTATATATACACAATGGAATACCACTCATCTATAAAAAAAGATGAAATCTTGCCATTTGCAATAACATAGGTGGACTTTTTGGGTATCACGCTCAGTGAAATTGTCAGATGGAGAAAGTCAAATACCGTATGATCTCAGTTATAAATAGAAGATCAAAGAACAACAAACAAACACACAGATACAGAGATTAGATTGGTGGTTACCAGAGGGGAAGGTGGGAGGGAGGAGAGTGAAAGGGGTGACTGAGCACATGCGTATGGTGATGGATGGTAATTAGTCTTTGGTAGTATACATGACGTAGTCTACACAGAAATCAAAATATAATGATGTACACCTGAAATTTATATAATGTGATTAACCAATGTTATCTCAATAAAAATAAATACATAAAAAGAAGAAGCTAGGCACTTAAGGAGGAAAATAATTCAGAGATTAAGTTTAGCCAAGTCTCTAAACAAATAGACCAATTAAAACAATAACAATAAGCCATAGAGGAGGAGGTAAATCCGTGTAGTAGTCAGAATTCTCCTGAGACACAGAACAAATTTGATAGATGATAGATAGATAGATAGATGATAGATAGATAGATAGATAGATAGATAGATAGATAGATAGATAGATATAGATAGATAGATAGATAGATTTATGATAGGAATTGGATCACATGTTTATCAAGGCTGAGAAGTCCCATAATCTGCCATCTGCAAGCTAGAGAACCAGGAAAGCTGGTGGCATAATTCAGTCCAAGTCCAAAGGCCTGAGAATTAGGAGGTTGATGATGTAAATCCAGATCTGAGTCTAAAAGCATGAAAACCAGAAGCACTGATGTCTGAGGGCAGGAGAAGATGGATGTCTCAGCTCAAGCAGAGGGAAAATTTTCCCTTCCTCCACTTTTTGTTCTATTCAGGCTCTCAATGGATGAGTGACACCCACTCTCATTGAGGAAGGCCATCTTCTTTATTCAGTTCACCAATTTGAATGCTAATCTCTTCTGGAAACACCATCACAGACACACCCAGAAATAACATTTTATCAGCTATCTGGGCACTCCTTAGCCCAGTCAAGTAAATTATCCATCATTATCACTATTTAGATTAGCTACAATATATTGTCCAAAAAGCCCACTTAGCAAAAAATATTAGAATACATACAAAAAAAAAAACAGAAAAATATGACCCATACACAGGAAAAAGATAAACAATAGAAATTTTATTTGAGCAGGCCCTTATGCTAGACTGAGTGGACAGGACTAAAAAGCAACTATTATAAATATATTCAAAGAGCTACAGGAAATAATGTTGAAAGAATTAAAGGAAGGCACGATGACAATATCTTATAAAATATAGAAAACTAATAAAAAGATAGAAGTGGTAAAAAAGAATCAAATAGAATTTTTGGACTTGAAAAATATAATAACCAGAATAAAACTTTACTAAAGTGACTCAATGGTAGATTTGAGCTGGCAGAAGTAATAATCAGTAAACTCGAAGAGAGAAAAATAGAAATAATGCAATCTTAAGAACAGACAGAAAAAATAATAAAGAAAAATAAAGTCTCAGAGAAATGTAGGATACAATAAAGTACATCAAATATATTAATAGGAGTACCAGAAGGAGAGGAGAGAGGAAAAGGAGCAAAAACAATATTTGAAGAATTAATTGTTAAAAGCTTCCTAAATTTGATTAAAAGCATTAATCAACACACTCAAGAAGGTCAATAAGCTGCAACTAAGATAAACACTAAGAGCTCCACACTCAGACACAACCTAGTGAAAATGTTGAAGGCCAAGGATAAAGAATAAAGCTACTCATCAGGAAGACAGGAATCTAAGTAAGATTAAAATCTGCCTTCTCCTCATAAATAATTGAAGCCTGATAATAATGGATGATATATTCAAAGTGCTGAAAGAAAAAAAATTGTTAACCAAGAACCTTACATCCAGCAAAATTATTTTCCAAAGATGAAGGAAAAACAGATTGATGTCATAAAAAATGGTGGAATAGGGACTTCCAAAACTCCACTTCTCCATGAAAGCAATAATTAGGCTGAAAAAAAATGTCAAAATCAATTTTTTTGGCACTTTGAAATCTAATTAAAAATTTAAAATAACAAAGGAAATGGTTAATGAAAATGAAGCTGCTATATTTCAGTAAGAGAGCATTATAGTATTATAAGAAACCCACCTATCATCTTCATTCCCCAGCTTGGTGGTAGCATTGAGGATGGTGGCTTATGTTTCTTTTCTGACTTTCGGGTGCCAAAGGGGGTAATATGGACCTTGTTGTTAAAGAATTTTGATTGTGTGTTTTACTTCTCTGATGATTTTCCCTGAGAGATTGACTTAGAGGCTTGCCTTTGTTTTTCCCATCTCAGAACTTTCCAGGACTGGAGTGGCCTCCTGAGTGGTATTTTCAAAATCTCTTAAAAGGAGCTGTGCCAGCTTCAGCTACCTGGAGCAAGGTATAACAGATAAGGCAAGCAGCAGGTAAATGGAAAAGGCTAGGAAGAGTGTAGGGAAGGAGATACAGGGGGGAACAAGGATTTAGAAAGTTCCTGCATATACTGGGAAATCTTAAGGTCAGGCCATGCCAAGGGCTGGATTAGTTCTCAAAAAAGATCTTACATGTCCTTAAGTTTTCACCTCTGACTGGCATTTAAGCTCCAAACAAGCAGGATTTTAATGCTAAGGAAGAGTTGTAAATTGCCTGGCTAAGTATAGAAAGACTACCTTAACACAGAGTCAAAATGAAAAGACCAGGGCAGGATATTTTTGTTGACTTCAGTCATTTAAGGAAATCTATGTTAAATCACTAGCTGACCACTAAGCTAACAAAACAGAGACATCAGTGACCATGTACGACAAAGCATACAGTCATAAAAATAGTTCATAATAGTCACTAAACAAACAATAAACTACAACCCATAACAAGCAGTAACAACAAATCCTGGGGAGAGTGATCTCATTTCCAGTTATAACACTAAAATCTTCAAAATGTCCAGTTTTGAAAAAAAAATTATGAGGCATGCAACAAAACAAAGTATGGCCCATTCACAGGAAAAAAACAGAAACTAATAGAAATCATCTCAGATTAAGCCATGGTATTGGATATGCTAGACAAAGACTTTAAATCAACTATCTTAAATATACTCAAAGAGGTAAAGAAACCATGGACAAAGAACTAAATAATCAGGATAATAATCCTTAACCAATACAAAACATTAATCAAAAGATAGAATTATAATAATGAATGAAATAGAAATTCTAAAGCTGAAAAGTATAATAACAAATGAAAATTTCACTGAAGTTAAACAGCAGATTTGAGCAGGCAGGAGAATCAGGAAACTTGAAGATAGATCAATGGAATTTATTTGGTCTGAGGAGGAGAAACAAAGAGAATGAAGAAAAGTGAGAAGTACCTAAGAGACCTGTGGACCATTATCAAGCATACCAACATGCTCATATTTGAAGTTCCAGAAGGAGAAGAGAGAGAGAAAGGGGCAGAAAGAATATTTGATAAAATAACAGGACAACTTCCCAAACTTCATGAAAGACATGAACCTAAACATACAAGAAGCTCAACAAACACCAAGCATGATAAAATCAGAGATCCACACAGAGACACACTATAATCCAACTGTTGAAAGCCCAATAGAAAGAGAGAATCTTGAAAGCAACATGAGAGGAGACTTTTCACAGAAACCATGGAGGGCAGAAAGCAGTGGAATGTCATATTTAAAGTGCTTAAAGAAAAAAATAACATCAACCAAGGTTTTTATATCTTGGAAAAAATATGCTTCAAATATGTAGAGGAAATCAAGACATTTCCAGATAGAGAAGGATGAAGGAAGTTCATCTCTAGTAGAACTTCCTACAAAAAGTGCTAAAATAAGTCTTTCAGGCTGAAAGAAAAGGACACTAGGCAGTAACTCGAAGCCATACAAATAAATAAAAAACACTGGTAAAAGTAAATACATAGATATATATATAAAAACCAGCGTTAATGTACTTTGATTTGTAACTCCATCCTTCAAGAAGATATAACAATTATAAACATATACATACCTAATAAAAGTGCCCCCAAAATATACAAAACAAAAACAAACAGAATTGAAGGGATAAATAAAAAGTTCTACAATAACAGTTTGTGATTTCAACAATGCACATTCAATAATGGATAACAACCAGAGAATAGATCAATAAGGAAATAGAGGACTTGAAAACAACTATAAGCTGAAGAGACCTAACAGACATATACAGAACACTCAACCACAAAACATTGGAATATACATTCTTCTTAAACATACATAGAACAGTCTTCAGTATAGACTACATATTAGGTTGCAAAACAAGTTTCAATAAATTTCAAAAGTTGCAAAGTGTCTTCTTCAAGTACAATGAAATAAAAGTAGAAATTGAGAAAAATGTAAAATTTACAAACATGAAATTAATAAATGCACTCTTACAAACATATGAGTCAAAAAAGAAATCACAACGGTAATTAGCAATTACTTTGAGAAGAATGAAAAGAAAAACACAACATGACAAAATTTATGGGATGCAGGAAAAACAGTGCTCAATGGAAATTTATATATTGAAACGCACACATTAATAAAGAAAAATTACCTCAAATCAGTAACTTAACTTATCTTTAGGTAATAAAAACAGGAAATGCAACGAAACTCAAAGAAAGCAGGGGGAAGAAAATTATTTTTTTAATAAGATCACATCAGATATAATTGAAAGAGAGACTAGAAAAGCAACAGAATTAACAAAACAAAAAGTTGGTTCTTTGAAATATCAAGTTTGGCAAAAGCTTAGCAATATTTATTAAGAAAAAAGAGAGGCCGGCCCCGTGGCTTAGCAGTTGGGTGCGAGCGCTCCGTTACTGGCGGCTCGGGTTCAGATCCCCGGCGTGCAACCACGTGTCACTTGTCCAGCCATGTTGAGGCGGCATCCCACATATAGCAACTAGAAGTATGTGCAACTATGACACACAACTATCTACAGCTTTGGGGAGAAAAAGGGGAAAAGGGGAAAAGGGGAGGAGGATTGGCAGAAGATGTTAGCTCAGGGCT
Source organism: Diceros bicornis minor (assembly GCF_020826845.1). Classification (NCBI taxonomy): domain Eukaryota; kingdom Metazoa; phylum Chordata; class Mammalia; order Perissodactyla; family Rhinocerotidae; genus Diceros; species Diceros bicornis. The sequence goes on from NC_080781.1 coordinate 66,597,968, forward strand.
GGTCTCCCTCAGCAAAAAGAGGAGGATTGGCATGGGTGTTAGCTCAGGGCTGATCTTCCTCACAAAAAGAAGAAAAAGAAAAAAGAAAACTCAAAGTACTAAATTCAGGAATGAAAGTGGGGACATTATAACCACCTTCCAGAAATAAAAATGATTTAAGAGAATTGTATGAATAATTGTACAGTAACAATTAACCTAGATAAAATGGACAAACTCTTAGAATCACACACAATGCATAAACTGGCTCAAGAGAAGCATAAAATCAAAATAGACATAAAATAAGTATAGAGACTGAATCAGTAATCAAACATTTCCCCAAAACAAAACCCCAGGACCAGATGGCTTTACTGATGAATTCTAACCACATGTAAAGAAAAATTAACACCAATTCTATTCAAACCATTCCATAAAAATAGAAAACAAAGGAAAATATTCTAAGACATTCTATGAGGCTAGTATTACCCTATACTGAGGCCAGAGACACCCTTTCCCCACTCAAAAAAACAAAAGAGAACTACAAACCACTCTACCTTATAAAAATATATGCAAAAAATCCTCTAAATAATACAGCATATTAAAAGGAATACATGCCATGACCACGTGGGATTTACCCCTGAAATACAAAGGTATTTCAGCATATGAAAATCAATAAATGTCACACATCACATTAACAAAATAAAGTAAAAAACAAGTCGATCGGTGTAAAAAAACAATTGATAAAATTTAAGACATTTCCATTATAACTACAATCAACAAACGAGGAAAGCAAGGGAGCTTTCTCACCATGATAAAAGGCATTTATAAAACAAACCCAGTTGAAACCATACTCAATGGTGAAAATCTGAAAGCTTTCCATCTACAATAAGGAACAAAACAAGAATATGTACTCTCATCACTTCTATTCAACATTGTATTGGAAATTCTAGCCAGACCAGTTAGGAAAGAAAAAGAAATAAAAGACACTCAAAATGGAAAGCAAGACCTAAAACTATTTCTATTTGTAGATCTTACACATAATCTTATATCTAGAAAATCTTAAAGAATCCACAAAAACTATTAGAGCTGATAAATGAGTTCAACAAAGTTTCAAGATATATCAGCACTCAAAAATAAATTGTATTTCCATACACTAGCAATAAATAATATGAAATGATATTAATAAGACAATTCCATTTAAATTAGCCTCAAAAAGAACTATAGGAATAAATTTAAACAAGAAGGCACAAGACTACGTACACTGAAAACTACAGAATATTGTGGAAAGAAATTGAAGAAGACCTAAATAAATGGAAAGATAAACCATGTTTATGGATTGAAAAATTTAATATTGCTAAAATGGTAATACACCTCAAAGCACCTACACATTAGACTAAATCCTTTAAAAAATTCCATGGCCTTTTTTGCAGAAATGGAAAAGCTAATCCTAAAATTCATATTCAAATGTTCATGGACAGATGAATGGATAAAAAATATGTGGTGTATACATAACACAGAATATTTTTCAGCCTTAAAAGTGTATGAAGTTCTGATACATGTTAGAACACACATGAAACTTAAAAACATTATACTATGTGAAAAAAAACCTTTCACAAAATGGTAAATATTGTATGATTCCATTCATATGCAATATCTAGAATAGGCAAATCCATAAAGTCAGAAAGTAGATTAGAGTTCACCAGGACCTGAAGGGCTGCAAATATGGAGAGTTACTGCTTATTTGGTACAGAGTTTCTGTTTGGTGTGATGAAAATTTTGAAAATGGAAAGTGATGATTGTTGCACAATAATGTGAATGCATTTAATGCCACTGAACTTTACATTTAAAATAATTAAAATGATAAATATTATGTTATGCATATTTTACCACAATAAAAAGGCTACAGTAATCTAAATAGTAATCTAAGAGTGACATCAGCATCATGGTGGCATAAAACATCCTTCCTTTTTGTTCCTCCTTTTAACCAGAATTTATCATCCATTCACAAACAAAAGTGTCTCTGTGGGAGATGTGGGATCAAGCACCATATGTCACGGGACCTTGGAGGAGTCTCACCCACCTGCGTGTTGGGTAATAGGCAGATGGACCTCAGTACAGGCCATGGAGCCAGCAGGAGACTGTGAACCAGTCTCAGCCCCTCGTGGCTGCAGTTGGGTAACACCTAGAGAGCACTCATTTGGGCAGACACAGATGAGAGGGACTATGTAGATGTCCAGGTTTCCTGAGGAGAGACTCCAGCATTCCATTGGAGCAAAAGAAAAAAAAGTGTTGTGATGCATTGGAGAGAGTAAGAGGAACTTTGCCAGCACTGACCCTCCCCCAAGACAGCACAGTGTGGGTCTGAACTAGCTGGTAGCAACCTTTCCCATGGGGGGAATGGAGAGCAGTGAGTGAGTACCCAGCTTCCCCAGCTGTGCAGGATGTTGCTGGAGAAACCCATTTCTGTCCTGTAGCACCCTGAGTTTTGAGGCAGTACCTCCATGACGAGGGGGGAAGGAGGAGATTGGGAGAGAGGCAAATAAGAATATCAGAGGGCATTAAAGGGATGTGGTCCTGTTGACTGTGTTCTGAACTCCAGCAGAAAGCCCACCCATGAGCTGCTGGGAAAACATTACCCAAGGATCTCCCTGGCGTGTGGACACCTCCAATACCACAAATGCCAAACTGACACTTTCTCTCTCTCTGAGACCACCTCCTTGTACATGCTTCTAAGAGCAGCTGTGAGAGTGAACTCCAGTAGACAGGGAGCGCACACCAGAAACAGTCCAGGGTCTCTGGGCAAATGAGAAACTAGAAACTTGAGCTGTGCCACCACAATTGGGAAAACAAAAAAGAGATTTCCAACAGCTGGCTTGGTGACTTCTAAATCAAGAGAATGCATACAAGCTTAAAAACTTAGCCACAAAATGGAGCAAGAAGCATGGAGCAGGTGCATCGATACAAGGCCAGAGAAAGCCCTAGATATAAGCAGGACCAACAAAAAGTATGTCACATCTGAAGGCAGCCTGTAAAGATTTGATGAAGTGACTGCTAATTCATAAAACAGCAACACAAAACTCCAAAAAACATGAGGAAACAAGGAAACATGACATCACCTAAAGTTCATATTAATCCTCCAGTAACCAAAACCAAAGACATGGAGATACACAATTTACCCAATAAAGAATTCAAAATAGTTGTTTTGAGGAAACTCAATATGCTACCAGAAAACACAGAAAGACAATTCAATTCAATTAGAAAAACAATACATCAAAAAAATGAGAAATTTTTAAAAGAGAGAGAAATTATAAAAAAGAAACAGAAAATTTGTAGTGAAGAATTAAATAAATACAATGAAAAATGCAACAGAAAATACCAACAGCAGAATACACCAAACAGAAGAAAAATATGAGTAAGACAGAGTATAGGCACTTTAAAGTCAGAAAAGGGCAAAGAAAAAAGAATGAAAAACAGCAAGGAAAGCCTATGTGATGATGCCTATAAGCACCATCAAAATAATATCAGAAGCATTGGAATTCCAGAAGAAGAGAGGGAGAAGGGGGCAGAAAGTTTATTTAATAATAGCTTACAACTTCCCAAACATGGGGATAGACTTGGATATCCAAGTACGTGAAGCTAGTAGATCATCCATTATCTCAATACAAAAAGAACTTCTCCAAGACACATTATAATGAAATTATCAAACATCAATAAAAGAGAGAGAATGCTAAGAGAAAAAAATTGTGACCCACAAAGTAAGCCCCATTAGACTATTGGTGGATTTCTCAGCAGAAACATGCAGACCAAGTGAAAGTGGAATGATATATACAAAGTGTTGAAAGAAAAATTGCTAGGCAAGAGTATTCTATATGGCAAAGTTATTCTTTGGAATTGAAGGAGAAGTAAAATATTCTCAGACAAAGAAAAGCTGGAGTTCATCACCATTAGACTTGTCTTACAAAAATACTCAAAGGAGCTCTTCAAGCTAAAAGAAGATATTCATTGGTAACAAGAAATCATACAAAAATATACAACACACTAGTAAAGGTAAATATACAGTCTGATTTAGAAACTTTTAATTCTGTAATATAATGGTGTGTTAACCGCTTAACTATAGTATAAAGGTTAAAGGAAAAGAGCATTAAAAATAAATATAACATATAATTTGTTAAGAATACACAATATAAAAAGATAAGTTGTGACGTCAAAAACATAAAAGGGGGAGTAAAAGGGTAAAGCTTTTGTATGTGATTGAAGTTAAGTTGCTATCAGCTTAAAATGGATTCTTTTATCTATAAGATGTTTTCTGTAAGCCTCATGGTAACTGCAAGGGAAAAACCTATAGTAGATTAACAAAAGACAAAGAGAAGGAAATCGGAGTAGACCACCATGGATAATCACCAATTTACAAAAGAAGGCAGAAAAAGAGAAAAAAGGAACAATGGAACTAAAAAACAGCCAGAAAGCAACAAATAAGATGGCATTAGTAATTTCTTACATATCAATAATTACTCTAAATATAAGTAGATTGAATTCTCCAAATTAACCAAAAAAAAAAAAAACACAGAATAGCGGCATGGAAGAAAAAAACAAGACCCAGCTATATGCAGTCTACAAGAGACTCACTTCACCTTTCAGGACGCACATACGCTCAAAGTGAAGGAATGAAAAAAATATTCCATAAAAGTAGGAATCAAAAAAGTAGGGGTAGAGGCCCGGCCCAGTGGTGTAGCAATTAAGTTTGCACACTCCACTTTGGTGGCTTGGGGTTCGTGAGTTCAGATCCCAGGCGCAGACCGATGCATATCTTGTCAAGCAATGCTGTGGCGGCGTCCCATACAAAGTAGAGGAAGATGGACATGGTTGCTAGCACAGGGAGAGTCTTCCTCATGAAAAAGAGGAAGATTGGCAACAGATGTTAGCTCAGGGCTAATCTTCCTCACACATACACACAAAAAGTAGAGGTAGCCGTATTTGTATCAGAAACAATAGATTTTAAGCAAAAATGATAACCAGAGACAAGAAGGTCATCATATAATGATAAAGGAGTCAACCCATCATGAATATATAACAATCATAAATATTTATGCACCCAACATTGAAACACCTAAATATATTAAGCAAATACTAACAGATCTGAAGGAAGAAATAAACAAATATTAAGAGTAGGGGACTTCAATATTCCACTTTCAGCAAGTTCTGTACAATGAAAACTACAAGATTTTGATAAAAAAAAATTGAAGACACAAACATTGAAAGTTATTCCATGTTCATGGATTGGATTTTGTTAAATATTATTCAGATATTAAAACATCCATACTACCCATAGACGTCTATAGATTCAATGCAATTCTTTTCAAAACTATAATAGCATTTTTCACAGAAATAGAAAAAGAAATCCTAAAATTTTTATGACACCACAGAAGACACCAAATAGACAAAGCAATCCGGAGAAACAATAGAGCTTGTGGTATCACACCCCCGGATTTTAAACTATACTAAAAGCTATAGTAATTAAAACAGCATGGTACTGTCATAATAAATAGAAAAATAGTCCAAAGGAGCAGAGTACCCAGAAATAAACTCCCACACATATGGCCAACTAATATTTTACAAGGGAGCCAGGAATACTCAATGGGGACTAGATAGTCTCTTCAATAAATGGTCTTGAGAAAACTAGATTACCACAAGCAGAAAAATGAAATTAGAACCCTATCTTACACCCTATTAGAGATTAGATTAGAATTCTATCTTCACAAAAATTAACACAAAATGGATTAAAAACTTGAACATAAAACCCAAAACTGTAAAATTCCTGGGAGAAAACATAGGGAAGAAGCTCCTTGACATTGGTCTTGGCAATGATTTTTTGGATATAATACCAAAAGCACAGGAAACAAAAGCAAAAATTAGCAAATGGGACTTCATCAAACTAAAAAAGCTTCTACACAGCGAAAGAAACAATCAACAAAATAAAAGGGCAACCTACGGAATGGTAGAAAATATTTTCAACCATATTGGATAAAGGGTTATTATTCAAAATACATAAATAACTCATATAACTCAATAACAACAAAAGAAATCCAATTTAAAAATGAGCAGAGGAACTGAATAGACATTTTTCCAAAGACGACATACAGATGGCCAACAGGTACATGAAAAAGTTTTCAAATCATTAATCCTCAGGAAAATGCAAATCAAAACCACAATGAGATATCACCTCACACCTGTTAGAATGGCTATCATCAAAAAGACAAAAGAGGTGATTCCAGTTCAAGATGGTAGCATAGAAGGATCCTGAACTCACCTCCTCCCATAGACACAACAAATCTACACCTACACATGGAATAATTCCCTCTGAAATGAACCTGAAAACTAACTAAACAGTGCCTCCATAACAAAGGATAGAAGGATCACATTGAGATAGGTAGGAAAGGCTGAGATACAGTCTCATCTGAAACCCCACCCAGGCAGAGCAACCCAAGCACATAATATGGAGCATCCCATAATATAGAGAGATCCCATAATATGGAGCATATCCCTGAGGAGCAAGGGGTTTGTGCCCCACATCAGACACCCTAACCCTTGAGACCTACACCAGACAGACAAGCACCCAAAGCTTCTTGTCTTAAAAATCAATGGGGCTTATGTCTAGGAGAACCATTGGGCTACAGAGAATGGAGAATCATCTCTTAAAGGGCTCATGCAGGGGCCCGGCCCCATGGCTTAGAGGTTAAGTGCGTGCACTCCGCTCCTGTCATCCTGGATTCAGATCCTGGGCGTGCACCGATGCACTGCTCATCTGGCCATACTGAGGCGGCGTCCCACATATGGCAACTAGAAGGATGTGCAACTATGGCATACACCGGTCTACTGGGGCTTTGGGGAGAAAAAGGAGGAGGACTGGCAATAGATGTTAGCTCAGGGCTGGTCTTCCTCAGCAAAAAGAGGAGAATTGTCATGGATGATAGCTCAGGGCAGATCTTCCTCACAAAAAAAAAAAGAGTTCATGTAGAGACTCGCTTTCCCCAAAACCCAGTGCAAAAGCAGCAGTTTGAAAAGCATCTAGACCATAGGCAAAAGAGACTAATTTGCCTGCCAGAGAGGCAGGAATCTATTGAGACTCTCTCTGGGGATGGAGGTGATGGTGAGCACCATGTTTGTGTTCTCCTTCTGCCTTGTTGATGCCAGTGCTGACTGGTGCCATTTTTGCACTCTCCCTCTAGCCTGATAGTTCTGGTGGGAGCACCTCACCTCTGTGGACTGTGGCTGTGGAGGCCTGCCCCACCTCAACTGGGCTGGCCATGCACCTCACCCCAACATGTGGTGGCTGTAGAGGCCCACCCCACCCCAGTTCAGCTAGCAGGATGCCCCACCCCTGTGCACTGCAGCCATAGTGGCCTACTCTGCACCAGCTGAGCCAACCAATAACCCTGCCCCAAGCACCACACCTGCAAAGACCTCCCTTGTTCCACCCAGGCTGAATGAGTGCCCCACCCCCACACACCACAGCCCAGCCCACCCACATGCCACAACTGTATGCTACAGCTGGGCTAGGCAAGAGCCACATGCACACACTCGCTGCAGTCACACACCACAGCAAGGCTGGGCAAGAGCCCCATCCATGTTAATGTTACAGACATGGCACCACCACAGCAAGTGGTGCCTAGCTCTGGTGGCCAGGGGGAGCTATGCTTCTGGGTTCCACATGGCATCTCCCACATAAGGCTGCTCATTCAAAATAGAGAGGTAGTTGATTTGCCTAATACATAGAAACAAAAACAGACTCGGGCAAAATGAGGAGACAAAGGAATATATTCCAAAGAACAAGACAAAACCTCAGGAAAAAACAGTAATGAAATGGAGATAAGCAATCTACCCAATAAAGAGTACAGAGTAAGGTTCATAAAGATGTTCACCAAACTTGGGAGAACAGATGAACACAGTGATATCTTCAACAAAAAGATGGAAAATCCTAAACAAAAGTTGCAGAGCTAAAAATTACAATAACTGAACTGAAAAAAACTAGAGGGCTTCAACGGCTGACTGGATGAAGAAGAAGAACAGATCAGCAAGCTGGAAGAGAAAGTAATGGAACTCATCCAGTCAGAGCAGCAAAAAGAAAAAAAGAATTTAAAAAGTGAGGATACTGGTTTGTAACATTGTATAAATTTCAGGTGTACATCATCAATGTTACTGCAATAAACAAAAAGAAATACCACTGAACTAAAATTGTGAAGAAAATGAAGCTTTATAAATAAAGTCATAATTGTGTTTCAAAAAAATAAATAAATGATTCATAGTAAAAAATAAATAAATAAAAAGTGAGGATAGCCTAAGAGACTTTTGGGAGAACATCAAGTGGAATAGCGTTTGCATTATAGGGGTCCCATACACAGAAGAGAGAGAGAAAGGAGAAGAAAACATATTTAAAGAAATAATGGCTGAAAACTTCCCTAATCTGGGAAAGGAAACAGACATCCAGGTCTAGGAAACCCAGAAAGTTCCACATAAGATGAACCCAAAGAGACCCACACCAAGACACAACATAATTAAAATGGTAAAAATGAAAGATAAAGAGAGAATCTTAAAAGCAACAAAAGAAAAAACCGAGGCCATACCCGGTGGCACAGAGATTAAGTGTGCGCTCCACTTTGGCAGCCCGGGGTTCACAGGTTTGGATCCCGGGTGCCCACTGATGCACTGCTTGTCAAGCCATGTTGTGGTGGCATCCCATATAAAGTAAAGGAAGATGGGCACGAGTGTTAGCCCAAGGCCAATCTTCCTCAGCAAAAAAAGAGGAGGATTGGCATTGAATGTTAGCTCAGGGCTGATCTTCCTCACAAAAAAAAAGAAGAAGAAAAACAACTTATTACATACAAGAGAAACCTCATAAGACTGTCAGCAGATTTTTCAGCAGAAACTTTGCAGGCCAGAAGAGAGTGGCATGACATATTCAAAGTGCTGAAAGGAAAAAACTTCCAACAAAGAATTCTCTACCTGACAAGGTTATCATTCAGAATTGAGGAGAGATGAAGAGTTTTCCAGATAAGCAAAACTAAAGGAGTACATCACCACTAAACCATCTTTACAAGAAATGTTAAAAGGGCTTCTTTAAGCTGAAATGAAATGGCACTGATTAATAACAAGAAAACATACAAAAGTAAAAATCTCACTGGAATAGGTAAATATATAGTAAAGATAGGGGATCAATCACTTATAAAGCAAATATGAAGGTTAAAAGATAAAAGTAATAAAATTAACTAAAACTAAAATAATTAGTTAAGGAATGCATAAAATAAAAAGATGGAAAAGGTGAAATCATGAATATAAAATATGGGAAGAGGGGAGTAAAAATGTAAAGTTTTAGGATGTGTTGAAATTTAAGTTGCTATCAGCATAAAACAGACTGTTATATACATAGGATATTACATCTGAACCTCACAGTAACCACAAAGCAAAAACTTATAGTCAAAACGAGAAAGAAAATAAGAAAAGAATCTAAACATGAGACTAAAGAAAACTATCAAAACACAAGGGGAGAAAGGAAGAGAGAGGAACTATGAAAACAGCCCGAAAATGGTTAACAAAATGGCAATCATCACTATCAATAATTACTTTAAATGTAAGTAGACTAAACTCTCCAATCAAAAGACATGGACTGGCTGAACGGACAGAAAACAAGACCCATCTATACACTGACGGCAAGTGACTCACTTCAGAACTAAGGGCACATACAGATGGAAAGTGAAGAAATGGAAAAATATATTCTGTGCAAATGGAGACAAAAAGAAAGCTGGTGTAGCTATATTCATATCAGACAAAATAGACTTTCAAAGAAAGACTGTAGTAAGAGACAATGAAGAGCATTAGATAATGATAAAATGGCCAAACCAGCAAGAAGATATAACATTTATAAATATATACACACCCAATATAGAAGCACAAAAATACACAAAGCAAATGTTATTGGACCTAAAGGGAAAAATTGATAGCAATACAATAATAGTAAGGAACTTGAACACCCCACTTACATCAATGGATATCTTATGCAGACAAAAATACAGTAGAGAAACATTTACCTTAAATGATACATTAGACAAGATGGACTTAATAGATATAGAAAGAATATTCTATCCAAAATCAGTAGGATACACATTTTTCTCAAGTGCACATGGAACATTTTCCAGGATAGATTACATGCTAGGCCACAAAACAAGTCTCAGTAAATTCAAGAATATTGAAATCATCTCAAGCATCTTTCCTGACCACACTGGTGTGAAACTACAAACCAATTACAAAAAGAAAATTGGAAAAAAACACAAAAATGTGGAGATTAAACAACATGCTACTGAAAAACCAATGGATTATTGAATAAATCAAAAAATATCTAGAGACAAATGAAAACACAAATACAACATATCAAAATCTATGGGATCCAGCAAAAGCGATTCCAAGAGGGAAGCTCATAGCAATATAGGTCTACCTCAAGAAACAAGAAAAATCTCAAATAAACAATCTGACTTTACACCTAAAAGAAATAGAAGAAGGACAATGAAGCTCAACGCTAATAGAAGGAATGAAATATTAATGATCAGAATGGAAATAACTGAAAGGGAGACTAAAAAGACAATAGAAAAGATCAATGAAATTAATAGGTTGTTTTTGAAAAGATAAACAAAATTGACAAACCTTTAGCTAGACTAACAGAAAAAATGAGAGAGGGCTCAAATAGACAAAATCAGAAATGGAAGAGGAAATTTTACAACTGATACCACAGAAATACAAAGGACATAAGAGTCTACTATGAACAATTATACATCAACAAATTAGACAACCTAGAAGAAATGGATAAATTTCCAGAAACATACAATCTCCCAAGACTAACTTATGAAAAAATAAAAAATCTGAATAAACCAGTTACTACTAAGGAGATTCAATAAGTAATCAAAAACCTCCCAACAAACAAATCTCCAGGACCAGACAGCATCACTGGTGAATTCTACTAAAAATTCAAAGATTTAATATTTATCTTTCTCAAACTCTTCCAAAAAAACTGAAGAGGAGAGAAGACTTCCAAACTCATTTCACCAGGCCAGCATTACTCTTATACCAACACCAGACAAGAACACCAGAAAAAAAGAAAATTACAGGCCAGTATCCTTAATAAACATAAATGTAAAAATCCTCAACAAAATATTAGCAAACCAAATTCAGCAATACATTAAAAGGGTCATACACCATAATGAAGAGGGATTTATTACAGGGATGCAAAGATGTTTAAACACCTACAGATCAACCAATGCTATATACCACATTAACGAAACAAAGGATAAGAATCATATGATCCTCTCAATAGATGCATAAAAAGCATTTGACAAAATTCAACGTTCATTTATGATGAAAAATCTCATAAAGGTGGGTATAGAGGGGATGTATATCAACATAATAAAGGGTATATACGACAAACCCACAGCTAACACCATACTTATGGGTGAAAAGCTTAAACCTTTCTCTCTAATATCAGGAATGAGACAAGGATGCCTACTCTCACCACTTTTTTTCTACTTAGTATTGGAAGTCCTATCCAGAGCAATTAGGCAAGAAAAAGAAATAAAAGACATCCAAATCAAAAATGAAGTAGTAAAACTGTCACTATTTGCAGATGACATGATACTGTATATAGAAAACCCTAAAGACTCCCCAAAAAACTGCTAGAACTAATAAACAAATTCAGTAAAGTTGTAGGATACAAAATCAATATACAGAAGACTATGTTGTTTCTATACACTAATAATGAACTATCAGAAAGAGAATTTAAGAAAGCATTCTATTTACAATTTCATCAAAAATCATAAAATAGTTAGGAATAAATTTAACCAAGGAGGTAAAAGATCTGTACACTGAAAAGTATGACACAAATAAAAGAAACTGAAGAAAACATAAATAAATGGAAAGAAATTCCATGCTCAAGGATGGGAGAATTAATATTGTTAAAATATGTGTATTACCCAAAGCAATTTACAGATTCAAGGCAAACCCCACCAAAATTACAATGGCCTTTTTCACAGAACTAGAACAAATAATTCTGAAATTTGTATGGAACTACAAAAGATCCTGAATAGCCAAAGCAATCTTGAGAAAGAAGAACAAAGCTGAAGGTATCACACTCCCTGGTTTCAAACTATACTACAAAACTATAGTAATCAAAACAGGATGGCATAAAAAAGACACAGATCAATAGAACAAAACTTAGAACCCAGAAATAAACCCACACATATATGAACAATTAGTTTATGACAAAGGAGTCCAGAAAATACAACGTAGAAAGGATAGTCTCTTAAATAAATGGTGTTGGGAAAACTAGAGAGTCACATGGAAAAGAATGAAACTAGACCACTATCTTACACTATACACAAGAATTAACTCAAAATGGATTAAAGACTTGAATGTAAAACCTGAAACCAAAAGATTCCTAGATGAAAACATGGGTGGTAAGCTCCTCAACTTTGGTCTTAGCAATGATTTTGTAGATATTACTCCAAAAGCAAGGGAAACAAAAGCAAAAATAACCACATGGGACAACATCAAACTAAAAAGCTTCTGCACAGCAAAGGAAACCATCATCAAAACTAAAAGGCAACCTACTGAATGGGAGAAGATATTTGAAAATCATATATCCAACAAGGGGTTAATATCTAAAATAAATAAAGAAATACAATTCAACAAACAGAAAATAAACAACCTGGTTAAAAAAAATGGGCAGAAGACCTGAATAGACATTTTGCCAAAGAAGACATACAGATGGCCAACAGGCACATAAAAAGATATTCAACATCACTGATTATTAGGGAAATGTTAATTGAAACCACACTGAAAGATCACCTCATACCCAGCAGAATGGCTATTATTAAAAAAGACAAGAAATAACAAGTATTGGAGGGAATGTGGAGAAAAGGGAAGAATTATATACTGTTGATGGGAATGTGAACAGGTTCAGCCTCTATGGAAAACAACATGAAGATTCCTCAAAATATTAAGAACAGGACTACCATATGATCCAGCTATTCCACTTCATATTTATCTGAAGAAAACAAAAACACTAATTGGAAAAGATACATGCACTCCTATGTTCATCATAGCATTATTTACAATAGGTTGTATGGAAAGAACCCGTGTCCATAAATGGATAAATGGATAAAGAAGATGTGGTATATATACAATGGAATACTACTCAGCCATAAAAAAATAAAATCTTGATATTTGTGACAAGGATGGACCTTGAGGCTATTACGCTAAATGAAATAGGTAAGACAGAAGAAGACAAATACTGCATGATATTGCTTATATGTGGAATCTAAAAACACCAAGCTCATAGAAATAAAGGGTAGAATCGTGGTTACCAGGGGCTGGGGGTGGAGGAATTGGAGAGATATTGGTTAAAAGGTATAAATTTGCCATTAGAAGATTAATAAGTTCTGGAGTTCTAATGCACAGTATAGTGATTATTATCAATGGTACTGTATTATATACTACAAATATATTAAGAGACTAGATCTTAAATTTTCTCCCCACAAAAAAAAAAGATAATTGTGATATGATAGAGGTGTTAGCTAACACTACAGTGGTAATCATAACTCAATAGATAATGCGTCCAATGAACATGTTGTACATCTTAAACTTACACATCCTTATATGTTCATTACATAACAAAAAATAAAGAATAATCTAATAGACAACTTTCACAATTGGAGAAAAATATTTGTGAATCATATATCTGATAAGGGTCTAGAGTCCAGAATATATATTAAAAAACTCAAAATCAACAACAAAATAACAAAGAACCCAATTTTTAAATTGGGAAAAGGAGTAGAGTAGATATTTCTCCAAAGAATGTATACAAATTGCGAATGATGCTCAACATCATTCATTATTAGGAAAATACATGTCAAAACCATAATGAACCCTCTGCCAGAAATGGACAGATTTATCACGCAGAAAATCAGTAAGGACATTCAACAGTTGAATTCAACAGCACCATCAATCATCTGGATATAATTGATATGTATAAAATACTTCAACCTGCAACAGCAGAATACATATTCTTCACAAGCTCACTTGGAACCGTCACTAAGACAGACCACATTCTGGGCAGTAAAACACACCTTAACAAATTTCAAATTACAGAAACCATACAATCTATGCTTTCAGCCCACAATAGAATTAAACTAGAAATCAACAACAGAAAGATGGCTGTAAAATCTCAAAACACTTGGAGATTAAACAACACACGTCTAAATAATGTATGTATCGAAGAAGATATCTCAAGAGAAATGATATATACAAATTTAAAAATAGTTTGAACTAAATGAAACTGAAAATAGAACATATCAAAACTTCTGGGATGTAGTCAAAGCAGTGCTTACAGGAAAATTTATAGCATTAAATGCATATATTAGCAAAGAAGAAAGATCAAAATTAAAAAAATCTAAGCTTCCACCTTAGGAAACCAGGAAAATAAGAGTAAATTAAATCCGAAGTATGCAGATGAAAAGAATTAATAAGAATTAGAGCAGGTTTCAATGAAATTGAAAACAGGAAATCAACATATGAAATTGACAAAACAAAAAGCTGAATCTTTGAAAAGAAACAAAAATTGACAAGCCTCTAGCCAGGGTAAGACACAGAAGAAAAAGAACCACAAATTACTAATATTAAAACAAAAAAAGAGGACATCCCTACCAATCCTACAGACATTAAAAGGTTAATGAATAATATTATGAACAACTTTATGCTGACAACTTCAGTAACCTAGATGAAATTGACCAATTTCATGAAATACACACCAGCCAAAACTCACAAGAAGAGACAATCTGAATAGGCCAATATCTATTAAAGAAATTGAACCAATAATTAATATCCTCCACAATAGAAAGAACCAGGCCCAGCTGAGTTCCTGGTGAATTCTACCAAACATTTAAGGAAGAAACTATATTGTATCTCTTCCAGATGATAGAAACAGAAGGGATATTTTCTAATTCTAACATGACCAGCATTCTATGAGGCCAGCGTTACCAAAATACCAAAATCAGAGAAAAACGTTACAAGAAAAGAAAACTAAAGGCCAATATTTCTCATTAACATACACGCAAAAATCCTCAACAAAATATTAGCAAATCAAATCCAATAATATATAAAAAGTATTATCCACCACAACAGTGGGATTTACCTCAGGTGTGCAAAGCTGGTTCAACATTTGAAAGTCAATTAATGTAGTCCATTACATCAACAGGCTAAAGAAGAAACAAATCAGATGATCATATCAGTAGATGCAGACAAAGCATTTGGCCAAATTCAACACCTATTTATGATAAAATCTCTCAGCAAACTAGGAATGCAGAGAAAACTTCCTCAACTTGATAAAGAACATCTACAAAAAAAATCTACAGCTAACATCATACTTTATGATGAGAAACTAGAAGCATTCCCACTAAGATCAGGAAAAAGATAAGATCTAACTTAGTGGGAATGCTTTGTGGGGGATCAGAACTGGCCACTCCAAAATGTGTCTCTTTGGCTTGACTATTTTTAAGGACAAAAGACTGAAGGAAACTTTAACCTTCCCCTAACCACATCAAAGAATTTAAGATGGAAGTCCTGTCCCCAGGACAGGTCATCACCATAGATAATTCTGGGTATGATAGACTGGGAGGATCCTTGCCAAGCCAATTTTTATTAAAGTTCTTTCTTTCAGGTCACATTGTCTGTAGAGGGCCCAGCAAACATTTGTTTATCAAACATTTGCTTTTCCATCTCCATGTGAATTGCCTTCCTCTCCTTTGAAGTCCAAAAGCACTACCCCCAACATCTTCCTTCATCTTTAGCTGAAGATGGTATTTAAGGTGGTGCTTTTGGCCATTTTGGCGAATTATCCAGTTTTCCTGGGTTTTTCCCATGTATACATGTTACTAAACTTTGATTTTCTCCTGTTATTCTGTCTCATGTCAATTTAATTCTTAGACTAGCCAGAAAGACCTAGAGGGTAGAGGAATAGTTCTTCCTCCCCTACAGCTTCTAATATAGAGAGAGATTTTTAGTGAGAGAGATTTTTAGCGTCTAATATATATGTATATGTATATATGTACATATGCATGCATACATATGTACATATGTGTGTATATATATACATATATATATAAAGATTTATTATAACTAATTAGCTCACACTATTAGCAATGCCGACAAGCCCCAATATCTGCTGCATGGGTCAGCAGGGAGGAAACTCAGGTTATCCGATGATATAGTTCCAGTCTTAAAGCTGGCAGGCTCAAGACTCAAAAGAACTGATATTTCTGTTCAAGCCCAAAGGAGGATAAAGCTGATGTTCTATTTTGAAGGTCATCAGGCAAGAAAAATTCCCTCTTACTGGGAGATGGTCAGAAATTTAATTCTTTTCAGACATTCAACTGACTAGATGAGGTCCACTTACCTTGTGGATGACAATTTACTCTAATCTGCCTAGCAATTTAAATGTTAATCTCAACAAAATCACCCTGGCAGAAACAGCCAGAATAATGTTTGACCAAATATCTGGCCAATCCATGGTCCAGCCAAGTTGACACATAAAAATAACTATCAAATCTCCACCCCTTGTCAACTTGGTATCCATATGCATCTCCTTAAACCATACTTAATCTCCAAATAAAGATAATAACAAGGTCATAATTTCTCCTAACATGATACAACACTCCTGCATATAACTGAAAATGCAGTAATCCTTTCCCCAGAAGAGAATATAAAGTTATTGAGTGATGTTTATACTTCTCCTTGATATCCCATAACTTAAATACCATGATGTAAAGTTAAGGATCCTTAAATACTATGATATAAAGTCAATACATCTTATGTTACATGATAGGTGATAAGACAGGGAAGAAAGCAAAGATATTATATATAATATATTGTACAGTCATACAAAATAAGGAGAAATACTCACGGCAATTACAGTCCTCATTTGGTTACTGGTCACATGGTCATAGATTGTATTTATAACTACCTTCTTCCACTACCCATTCTATATTTTCTTGGCCTTCAGCAAGTACCTCAGCTACTTGTGGTTCTTTACTTGGTAAGGTGACCCAAACTTTCATTCCTAAAATGTCTGGGCCATTAGATGTCCTGCTTGGATTGGGTTATTGTTTTCCATTGACCTTAAGCAAAGTCAATGATAATACTAAGAGACAAGCTAAGGAAGCTCCTGTATTCCAGACATACTATTCCTTATCTGTATTATGGAATAGTAGTCAAATTTCCTCTTGGTAGTGAGGATAAATCACCCCAGCCAACACAATAACTCCACTTTTTGTCTGTTGATTCAGAGGCATGAGTAGCCTTAAGTAGCCAGGCAGCAGTCTTAAATTTCAGTTCAATGGAATCATTGTTATTTCTCCTGGTGGAAGAATTCCTCTCTTTGGAACCAAGACCTCTAAGCCAGCAGAGCACAAGGTCACATGAAAAGGACACAAAAATTTTGCTAGTGGATCACTAGGGGTAATAGTGACTGGTGCCATTCCCATTTCCACCCCTTAATTCCTGGACCAATGAATCCTGGCTATTAGAGAAACAGCATAATATATTAGACACAATTTCAGAGCATATACAACCTCCTGGAGAACCTTTCTCTAGACCTGTAAGGCATTGCAACCTAGCTGGTGCTGTAACTGAGTCTTTAAAAGGTCATTCCACCATTCTGTCAGGCCAGCTGCTTCAGAATTGTAGAAACATGGTAAGACCAGTGAATTCCATGAGCATGGACTCATTGCCACACTTCTTTTGCTATAAAGTGAGTTCCTTGATCAGAAGCAATGCTATGTGGAATACCATGACCATGGATAAGTCCACAGATGGTAGTTTTGGAAGAATCATTGTGTGCAATGAAGGCAAATCTATATCCAGAGAAAGTGTCTATTCCAGTAAGAACAAAACACTGCCCCTTCCATGATGGAAGTTGTCCAATGTAATCAACCTGCCACTCAGTATCTGGCTAATCGCCCTGGAGAATGGTGCTCTATCTGGGGCTCAGTGTTCATTTCTGCTGCTAGTATATTGGACACTCAGCAGGGGCTGCAGCCAGTTCAGCCTTGGGGAGTGGAAGTTATGCTGCTGAGCCCATGTATATCCTCTATTCCTGTGACTATGACCACTTGATTTATGAGCCCATGATGACAGAGGTGATGGTAAATGAGGCTGACCGGTATCCACAGAATGGGTCATCCTATCCACTTGATTACTAAAATCCTCCTCTCCTGAGGTCATACATTTGGTGAGTATTCACATGGCCACCAAATATATTCACATTTTTCACCAATTCGGAGAATCTGTCCACACACCTCATCCCCAAATTTCCTTCTCACCAATTTTCCAATCATATTCTTCTACCTCCCTGACATTCCAGCCAAACCACTGACCACAGCCTATGAATCAGTATATAATAGATAACCTACCCATTACTCCTTCCAGGCAAAGAAACCAACCAGACACATGCTCACAGTTCTGTCCACTGGGAAGATTTCCCTTCCCCACTGTCCTTCATGGATGTCCCAGAGCTGGGCTGTAATGCTGCAGTTGTCCACTTCTGTGTGGTGACTGCATGTCACATAGAAACATCTGTGAACTAGGCTCTGGTCTTCTCTTCCTCTGTCAAGTGATTGTAGGGAACCCCCCATGAAGCTATGGCTGCAGGTTGGGAGAGAGAAGACAGTGTAGTAAGAATAGGGATCACGGGCATTTGGGCTACTTCTTTATGTAACTTGCTTGGGCCTTCAGGGCCTGCTCAGAACTGATCTTATATAAACCACTTCCATTTGATGATAGAGTTCTGCTGCGCATGACCAACTTTATGGGTTGGTGGGTCAGACAATATCCAGTTCATGATGGGCAGCTCAGGTCATATGGTAACATGATGGCTCATGGTTAAGTGGTCTGTCTCTACTAAGGTCCAGTAGCAAACCAAGAGCTATTTCTCAAAAAGAGTGGTTATCTACAGAGGATGGCAGGGCCTTGCTCCAAAATCCTAAGGGTATGTGCTGTGATTTACCTATAGGGGCCTTCCAAAGGCTCCAAACATCATCCCTGTTTGCCACTGACACTTCAAGAATCACAGGATCTGCAAGATCATAGGGCCCAAGTGGCAGATCATCTTGCACAGCAGTCTGGACCTGTTGCAGAGCCTTCTCTTGTTCTGGGCCCCACTCAAAATTAGCAAATTTTTGTGTCACTCAGCAAATGGCCTTGAGTAGCACACCCAAATGGGGAATATGTTGCCTCAAAAATGCAGAGCTACACTAGGCATCATGCCTCTTTTTTGGTTTTAGGAAGAGCCAGATGCAACAACTAATCCTTCACCTTTGAAGGGATACCTTGACATGCCCCAGATCACTGGACCCTTAGAAATTTCACTCAAATAGAACACCCATAAACTTTTGTTAGATTTATTTCCTACCCTTTGTCACCCAAATATATTACTAGAATATCTAAATTGTTAATTTTTGAACACTAGGTCCAATAAACTTAATGTCATCAATATTATGGACCAGTGTGATATCTTTTGGAAGGAAAAGGTGATCAAAATCCCTGAAAACTATGACATAGGCTTTGGAGTTTATAAACCCTTGAGATAAGAGAGTGAGGTATATTGCTGGCCTTGTCAGCTGAAAGCAAACTGCTTCTGCTAGTCTTTATTAACAGGGGTAGAGAAAAAAAGAATCTGCTACTCAATAGCTGCATGCCAGGTACCAGGGGAATGTGTTATTTTGTTCAAGCAATGAAACCACATCTAGTACAGAAGCTGCAGCTGGAGTTACCACTGATTAAGTTCATAATCATTCCACTGTCATTTTCCAAGATCCATTTGTCTTCTGTACAGGGCAAATGGATGAGTCAAATGGAATATTATGGAAATCACCATCTTGCCTCTTTCAAGTCCTTGATAGTGGCACTAATCTCTGCAATCCCTCCATAAATATGGTATTCCTTTGATTTACTATTTCCCTAGGTAGAGATAGGTCTAGTGGCTTCCACTTGGCCTTTCCCACCATAATAATCCTCACTCCACAGGTCAGGGAATCAATATGGAGATTCTTACAGATCCTGAGTATGTCTATTCCAATTAGGCATTTTGGAACTGGGGAAATAAATAAACACAGGATGGTTTGGGGATCTATGACACCACCATGAGATGAATTTGAGCTAGAACTCCATTGACTGCCTGACCTTCATAAACCTCTATTCGAACTGGTATACAACAGTGACATTTTGTGTCTCCTGGAATCAATATCAGTTCAGAGCCAATGTCCAGCTGTCCCCAAAACTTCTGATTATTTCCTTTTCCCCAATGTACAGTTTCCCTGATAAAAGACCATAGGTCACTTTGGGGAAGACTGGGAGAAAGATTAATAGTGGAAAATTTTTGGAGTATATTGGGTACCCATCTCCTCTTCATTCAAGGTGTTCTGGGTCTGTAAACTGGCTCAAGTCTGGGAATTGAGTGAGGGGCTGTGATTCTGTTTGTATAATTTAAGTCAGACTTTTGTTCACTTGACCAAGAATTTTCTGCTTGTACAGATCAAGTAAGAATTAAGTAGGCTTCTTTTTTATTTCATTTCTTGGAATACCATGATCAACTAGCTAATGCCATAGTTGCCTACAAGTCAGACTATTTTGATTTGACTCTGATGTTCATTATGGTAACCATGACCACTTTGCCTTTGGCTGTTCAGTACTGCCCCTTTGTCCCTGTCACATCAGAATCCAATTACTCCCATTACAATTAAGTTTCACAGTCCAGTAATCGTAGTTCCACTGTAAGGTCTGGCCTACAGAACAGCAATTACTAGAGCTTTTTAAGGATGCTGGGGCTCCTCTCACAAATTTATTTCTCACAGTTATGGTAAAAGGTGTGTCTTCTGTTTTCTCCCACGGTGAATGAGTAGGTGTTAAGTGATACACCCACTCCAACATTCCAATATCCCTAAGCATTTGAATCACTTTTTCTACATCAAACCAAGGCAGGTCTGGCACTTCTAACTCGCTCACTTTGGGCTATCTTTTGGTCCATGTTTCAGCCAACCAAACAAACTGTTAGAGCCTTTTCTAACTCCCTGAGCTGCAACATTAAATGCATACTCTGCTTAATGGGCCAATATCAATAAATTCTGCTTGATCCAACATTATGTCTCTTTCATATTTATTCCACATCCTTAATATCCATTTCCAAATATGTTCCCCAGATTTCTATCTGCATAAATTAGAAAACACAAGTAATTCTTTTGGAGTTTAGCAGACCTTATCATGGGTGACACTTGGTACCTCATCCTAAGTTGCCTGCTGGGCCTTGAGTCTAATTATGAGTCTAGAAGCAAAGATGGGTGGGGATCTTGAAGATAATCAACATTGTCTTGCAAGGTACCTGCCTTAGGAGAAGGATTACAGTTTCCTCAGGCAATGAAAGGTTAAATACTTCAGACAGGGGTAGGAGCTCACACCCACTGGGGGTGAGGCAGGTTCTTCCACTGGGGATGGAGAGGCTGCTAGAGTGGCAAAGAAGATTTATCAGAATTTAGGGGCTCAACGTCCCCAGCTGCATCAGGGTCTTCCCACATGTTTCCATTCCATCTTTCAGGATTGCAATTCTTCCCATTCAATCTCCTCACTTTAACAACATACACCCTTGAAAGCTTGGAGTTCAACTTGCACTGTAATTCAGCAAATTGCAGGATGAGATTCTGGATTTGGTTTTCAGCAATCTCAGCCCTGTATGTACAAGATATAAGTACTCCTACAGGGCACACTTAGAAGCTTTCAGGTCATTTGTGCAGTTATTGAGCTAAGAATTTGAATCCTTGAACTTTCCTTTCCTTTCTCCCACTTTTTCCAGTGATATTAGGAGCAACCAGCCAACCTCATTATACTTGTCAGTTTGACAAAAATGTTCAAAAGTGTCATATACACAGTCATCCAGTTTCTTTCTTTTTGTAAATATTTGAATAGGAGTATCCAATGACAATATTTTGTGTATCTCAGTTGTCAGATCATGGCATGAGCTATTAGTGTTCTCTTTACTACTGGAAATAGAGTTGTTAGAAACTTTAAATTTAAATAGATTAGAGAGCCAATTCCAGAGACCCCAGAACTAATTTAGAAAATTCATCTATAAAATTCTCTTCCCCTAGAAACAATCTTGGTACCAAAAACTGTATTAGTCAGAGTTCTCCATAGAAACAGAACCCAGAGGATATATATTTATTTATTTTTACAGACACACTATACACAAACAATGAGTGAATTTTATGGTATGTAAATTCTACTTCAACAAAGCCTTTTAAGGAGAAAAGATAACCAATCTGTGAACATGTGTGGCCAGTTATCTATAAGACCTAGTAAAGAGTGAGCATAGCAGCCTACCTAGGGCCTACCAATCCTTGTGCTATGTTCATGGCATTATTTTTGATATGGAGGATACCAATCAGATATGGATACCATACTCTAGGAACTTCTAGTCTTGTAAAGGAGCCAAGCGACATACATAAATTTCAATGAAACCAGTTAGAATGAGCTAACTGCTCTAAGTGAGGTTTAATTAAATTAATTTGAGATATTTAAAGGCAGAGAATATTGACTAGAGCTGCAGAGATTAAAGAACAATTTGTGAAATTGACATCTAATAGTCTTCTTAATGTATAAGTGGCCCTGGACTTACTGAGATGAATGGAAGAGCACTCCAACCCAAAAAAATAAACTAAAACAGTGAAGTGAGAATAGTATTGTGAGGAATCATTAGGGTGATTTATGTTTTATTTTAAGTGAGATATAATCGACAGACAGCATTATGTTTGTTTCAGGAGTACAACATGATGATTTGATATATGTATATATTGTGAAATGATCACAATATGTCTAGTTAACATCCATTACCACACATAGTTACAAATTTTTTTCTTGTAATGAGAAATTTTAAGATCTGCTTTCTTAGCAACTTTCAAATATACAATACAGTATTATTAACTATAGTCCCATGCTGTACATTACATCCTTATGACATTTATTTCATAATGGGAAGTTTGTAGCTTTGACCACGTTTACCCATTTCACTCTCCCCCTACCTCCTGCCTCTGGCAACCACTAATCTGTTCTCTGTATCTATGAGTTTTCTGTTTGTTTGTTTTCTTAGATTCCACATATAAGTGAGATCATATGGTATTCGTCTTTTTATGTCTGACATTTTACTTAGCATAATGCCCTCAAGGTCCATTCACATTATTGCAAATGGCAGGATTTTCTTCTTTTTATTGCTGAATAATATTCCATTATATATATATATACACATACATATATATATATATATATATATATGTATATATATATCCCTCATTATCTTTATCCATCCATCCATTGATGGACACTTAGGTTGTCTCCATTAGTGGCTATTGTAA
Source organism: Diceros bicornis minor (assembly GCF_020826845.1). NCBI lineage: Eukaryota > Metazoa > Chordata > Mammalia > Perissodactyla > Rhinocerotidae > Diceros > Diceros bicornis. The sequence continues at coordinate 66,621,433 of NC_080781.1, forward strand.
ATAATGCTGCAATGAACATGAGTGTGCATATATCTTTTTGAGATAGTGTTTTTGTTTCTTTTGGATAAATACCCAGAAGTAGAATAACCGGATCATATGTTAGTTCTATATATAATTTTTTGAGGAACCTCCATACTGTTTTCCATAGTGACTACACAAATTTACATTCCTACTAACAGTAAACAAGTGTTCCTTTTTCTCCACATCTTCACCAACATTTGTTATCTCTTTTCTTTTTGATAATAGCAATTCTAACACATGTAAGGTGATATCTCATTGTGGTTTTGATTTGCACTTCCTTGATGATTAGCGATCTTGAGCAAACTTTTTCATGTTCCTGTTGGCTATCTGTATGTCTTTTTTGGAAGAATGTCTATTCAGATTCTCTGCCCATTTTTTAATTAAATTATTTGGAGTTTTTTGCTATTGAATTGTATGAGTTCTTTATATATTTTGAATATTAACCGCTTATCAGATATATAATTTGCAAATATTTTTTCCTTAGAATGTCTTTTCATTTCATTGATTATTTTCTTTGCTGTGCAGAAGTATTTTAGTTTCATGTAGTCCCACAAGCTCATTTTTGCTTTCACTTTTGGTGTCAAATCCAAAAAATCATTGCCAAGACTGATGTTAAGAAGATTACTGCCATAAAACTCTAGGAGTTTTGTGGTTTCAGGTCTTGCATTCAAGTCTTTAGTCATTTTGAGTTAATTTTTGTGTATGGAATAAGATAGTGGTCTAGTTTCATTCTTTTGCATGTGACTGTCCAGTTTTCCCAACATCATTCATTGAAGAGACTGTCCCTTTCCCACTGTATATTCTTGACTGCTTTGTCATAAATTAATTGACCATATATGTGTGAGTTTATTTCTGGTCTCTCTATTCTGTTCCATTGGTCCATGTGTCTATTTTTCTGCCAATACCATACTATTTTGGTTACGATAGCTTTGTAATATAGTTTGAAATCAGGAAGTGTGATGCCTCTAACTTTATTATTCTTTCTCAAGATTACTTTGGCTATTTGGGGTCTTTAGTGGTTCATTATGAATTTTAGGATTATTTGATCTACTTTTGTTAAAATATCATTGGAATTTTGATAGAGATCACATTGAATCTGTAGGTTGCTTTGGGTAGTGTGGACTTTTTAACAAAATTAATTCTTTGAATACATGAGCACAGAATATCTTCCCATTTATTTGTTTCTTTTTCAATTTCTTTCATCATTGTCTTATAGTTTTCAGGGTACAGGTCTTTTACCTTCTTGGTTAAATTTATTCCTAGTTATTTTTTTTTTGATGTAATTATAAATGTGATTTTTTTCTTGATTTCTCTTTCTGATAGTTCCTTATTAGTGCATAGAAATTCAACTGATGGGAGTGACATCAGCATCATGGCAGAATGAGTTGCTCCCTTTGTCTCTCCTCTTTAAGTTACAACCATCTATAGACCAGGACATCCTGGTCCAAAAGGACATCCATAGACCAAAAAAGGATCCTCTGCACAGAACATCTAAGAGATCCATATATTTATACATCTGAAGGTGGGTGTACTGGACCTCATGGAGGTGGTGGAAGCAGGAGAACAGCAGCAGTGACTTCCAAGACTGAAAATTCCAGGAACCGTCGCAGTGCCTGTGAACAGAGGCTACAGAAACTGCAGCAACACCCATGATCAAAGGCTCTAGGAGCTGAGGCATCATACATGACCAGAGGCCACCAGAACCAAGGCAGCATACGGGATTAGATGCTACAGAAACTGCCATGGTGCCTGCAACTGGAGGCTCCAAGAAGTGTGGCAGTGCTTGCACTCAGCCTCCACACACTTCCCCAGCAGTGGTGGTGGCACTTGTGACCCTGGCCCTCCCAGTAGTGGAGGTTGCATTCAAGACCCCAGTGCCCCAAGCAGCAGTGGCAGTGCTCATGGCTTGAGGTTCCAGGAACTATGGCAGCACTCATGACCCATTCTTTCCCCTCCCCCAGCAGTGGCAATTGTGCCTGCAACCTGAGACTCCAGGAACCGTGGTGGTGCCCAAGACCAGAGGCTCTAGGAACCATGGTAGCACCTGCTACTGAAAGCACCAGGAACTGTGGCAGTGACCATGACTCAGGTAACCCCCATGATGGGGGCGGTGGCACTTGCAAACCCTCCCCACATCCACCAGTGGTGGTGACAACCACAAACCCAGAAACCCAGCAGCAGCAGTGGTGCCACCATCCTCAGAAAACCCAAGAACAGCAGCAGAGACAGAATATGCAACAGCAGCACCCCAGTGGCAGCAGTGCCCAAAGCTGTGGAGAGTATGGTAGCAGTAATAGTGGAGGATGAAACCTTGGTCTCCCCCAGCTGCAGCAGCACCCACAAGCCCAGACATCCTCAACCATAGCAGTGGCACCTACTAATCCAACAACCCCAGACATAGCAGAGGCAACTGTGACACCAGCTCCCACTCCACTCTCCCTTTTCCCCCACCATGGTGGGGGAAATTACAACCAAGAAGACCCCAGTTGCAGCACAGAGTCTCACTAGCCCAGTGACTCCTGTGGTGATGCCCACTATCACAGCAACACTGGCAGCAGTAAGGCACCAGCAACCTTGGAGACATAAGCACAACAAAAAAGGCACTGATGACACCTCCAGCAGAGGCAGCAGAGGGAGAAAAGTGCTGGCTCTCAAATACAGCCAGAAGCAGCTGAGAATCAAAGTAAACACAGCCTCACCTAAATAAGAAAGATGTTTGCTACAACAAATTCACCAGCAGAGGAACAAATCATCAAGTACCATGAAAAATTATGGGAACATGGTATCAGAAAAAGAAAATGACAATTCTCTAAACCAAAATTGAAGTCACAAAAAAATTGCATTCTAATTGACAGAGAATTCAAATAGCTGTCATGAAGAAATTCAATGAGCTACCAGAAAACTCAGAGAGTTCAATGAGCTCAGGAATAAAATTAATGAATAGAAGGAGTACTTCACTAAAAAAATTAAAAGTCTAAAAAAGAACTGTAGAGAAATTCTGGAACTGAAGAAATCAATAAATGAGATGAAGAATAAAATAGAAAGCATTAGAAATCTTAAAATTTATATGGAACATCAAAAGACCCTGAAGAGCCAAAGCAATCCTGAGAAAAAAGAACCAAGATGGAGGTATCACACTCCCTGGCTTCAAAATATACTACAAAGCTATAGTAACCAAAACATCATGGTATTGGCACAAAAACAGACACACAGATCAATGGAACAGAATTGAAAGCCCAGAAATAAAACCACACATCTATGGACAGCTAATCTTCGACAAAGGAGGCAAGAATATATAATGGAGAAAGGAAAGTCTCTTCAATAAATGGTATTGGGAAAACTGGGCAGCCACATGTGAAAGAATGGAAGTGGACCATTATCTTACACTATACACAAAAATTAACTCAAAATGGATTAAAGACTTGAATGTAAGACCTGAAACCATAAAACTCTTAGAAGAAAATATAGGCAGTACTTTCTTTGATATCAGTTTTAGCAGTATCTTTTCAAATATGATGTCTACTCAGGCAAATGAAACAAAAGAAAAAATAAAGAAATGGGAGTTCATCAGACTAAAAACCCTCTGTGTAGCAAAGGAAACCATCAACAAAACAAAAAGTCAACCCACCAACTGAGAGTAAATATTTGGAAATCATATATCTGACAAAGGGTTAATATCCAAAATATATATAAAAGTCATACAACCCAACAAAAAAAAAAAAGAACAACCCAATCGTAAATATAAAATAGACTTCAAGCCAAAAAAAAAGGTAACAAGAGACAAATATGGACACTATATAATGATAAAGTGACAATCCATAAAGAAGACATAACTTTTATTAATATATATGCACCTAATATAGAAGCACAAAAGTATATATGGCAATTATTAACAGACCTAAAGGGAGAAATTGACAGCAAGACAATAACAGTAGGGGTCTAATACCCCATTTACATCAAAGGAAAAATAATCCAGAAAGAAAGTCAACAAGTAAAGATCAACCTTAAATGAAACATTAGACCAGATAGACTTACTAGATATATATAGATCATTCTATCCAAAAGCAGCAAAATACACATTCTTCTCAAATGCACATGGAAAAATACTCAAAGATAGATCCTATTTGGGGAACCAAAACAAGTTTCAATAAATTTAAGAAGATTGAAATCATATCACACATCTTTTCCAACCGCAGTGGTATGAAACTAGGAATCAACCACAAGAAAAAAGCTGAAAAAGTCACAAATATGTGAAGACTAAACACTACTGAGCAACTATTGGATCAATGAATAAATCAAAAGAGAAATAAAAAAATATCTGGACACAAGTGAAAATGAAAACGCAACATACCAAAATCTATGGGATGCAATAAAAGCGGTAGTAAAAGGAAAGTATATAACAATACAGGCCTACCTCAAGCGACAAGAAAAACTCAAATAAACAATCTAATGCTACACCTAAAAGAACAAGAAGACCAAACAAAGCCAAAGTTAGTAGAAGGAAAGAAACAATAAAAATCAGAGGACAAATAAATGAAATAGAGACTAAAAAGATGTACAAAAGATCAATGAAACTAAGACTTGGTTCTTTGAAAAGACAAATAAAATTGACAAACTTTTAGATACACTCACTAACAAAAAAAGAAAGAAGGCTCGAATAAATAAAGTCAGAAACATAAGAGGAGAAATTACAATGGATACCATAGAAATACAGAGGTTCTCAAAGGAATACTATAAAAAGCTATATTCTAACAAATAGGATAACCTAGTAGAAATGGATAAATTCTTAGAACTATACAACCTTTCAAAACTAAATCAAGAAGAAATAGAGAATCTGAATAGATGAATCACTAGTAAGGATATTGAAATGGTAATTAAATACCTCCCAAAAAACAAAAGTCTACAACCAGATGGCTTCTCTGGTGAATTCTATCAAACATTCAAAGATATAACACCTACTTTTCTCAAAGTCCTCTAAAAAGTTGAAGAGGAGTGGATATATGCTAACTCATTTTACGAGGCCAAAGTTAATCTGATGCCAAAAGCAGACAAGAGCAATAGAAAAATAGAAAACTGCAGGCCAATATCACTAATGAACATAGATGAAAAATCCTCAACAAAATATTAGCAAGCAAATACAACAATAAATTAAAGGATCATACACCATGATCAAGTGGGGGTTTTTCCAGGAATGCAAGGATGGTTCAACATCCACAAATCAATCAATGTGATACACCACATTAACAAAATGAAGAATAAAAATTGCATGATTATCTTAATAGGTGCAGAGAAAGTATTTGACAAGATTCAGGATCCGTTTATAAGAAAAACTCTGAATAAAATGAGTATAGAAGGAAAGTACCTCAACATAATAAAGGCTATATATGAAAAACCCACAGACAAACACATATCATATTCAATGGTGAAAAACTGAAAGCTATCCCTCAAAGAACAAGAAGAAGACAAGGATGCTCAGTCTCACCACTCTTATTCAATATAGTATCGGAAGTCCTAACCAGAGAAATTAGGCAAGATAAAGAAATAAAAGTGATCCAAATTGGGAAAGAAGAAGTAAAACTGTCATTATTTGCAGATGATATGAGTTTATACAGAGAAAACCCTAAAGAATCCACCAAAAAGCTATTAGAAATAATAAGAAAATACAGTGAAGTTTCAGGGTACCAAGTCAACATACAAAAATCAGTTGTGTTTCCATACACTAACAACAATCAAACAGAAAGAGAAATCAGGAATAAATCCCATTTACATTCACAAAAAAAAGAATACCTAGGAAAAAATTTAAATAATGGGGTGAAAGACTTGTACACTGAAAAGTATAAGACAGTGTTGAAAGAAATCAAAGAGGACGCAAAAAATGGAAAGATATTCCATGCTCATGGATCCGAAGAATTAACATAGTTAAAATGTCCATATTACCTAAATCAATCTACAGATTCAATAGAATCCTTATCAAAATCTCAACAACATTTTTCTCAAAAATAGAACAAAGAATCCTAAAATTTATATGGAATAACAAAAGACCCTGAATAGCCAAAGCAATCCTGAGAAAAAAGAACAAAGCAGGAGGTATCACGTTCCCTGATTTCAAACTATACTACAAAGCTATCGTAATCAAAACAGCATGATACTGGTAGATAAATGGAAAGACAGACCAATGGATCAGAATTGAGAGCACAGAAATAAACTTACATATTTATGGACAGAAAATTTTTGACAAAGGATCCAAGAACATACAATGGAGAAGGAGTCTTGTCAGTGAATGGTATTGGAAAAACTGGATAGCCACATGCAACAGAATGAAAGTAGACGACTATGTTATATCATACACAAAAATTAACTCAAAATGGGGCCGGCCCGGTGGCTTAGTGGTTAAGTGCGCACGCTCTGCTGCTGGCGGCCCGGGTTCGGATCCCGGGCATGCACCGACGCACCGCTTCTCCGGCCATGCTGAGGCCACGTCCCACATAGAGCAACTAGAAGGATGTGCAGCTATGACATACAACTATCTACTGGTCTTTGGGGGGAAAATAAATAAATAAATAAATAATCTAAAAAAAAATTAACTCAAAATGGATTAAAGACTTGAATAAGACCTTAAACCATAATAGTTCTAGAAGAAAACATAGGCAGTTTGATCTTTGACATTGGTCTTAGCAATATCTTTTTGGACATGTCTCCAAATCCAAGGCAAGGGAAACAAAAATAAAAATAAATAAATAGAACTACATCAACCTAAAAAGCTTCTGCACAGCAAAGGATATCATCAACAAAATGAAAAGACAACCTACTGATTGGGAGAACATATTTGCAAATCACATAGCCAATAAGGCATTAATATACAAAATATATAAAGAACTCATACAACCTAACAACAACAAAAAAATGATTAAAAAATGGGCAGAGGATCTGAATAGACCTTTTCCAAATAAGATAGACAGATGGCCAACAGGCACATGAAAAGATGTTCAACATCACTAATTATTAGGGAAATGAAAATCAAAACCACAGTGAGATCACCTTATGCCCGTCAAAATGACTATTACTAAAAAGACGAGAAATAACTGTGTCGAAGAGGATGTGGAGAAAAGGGAAGTCTCATATACTGCTGGTGGGAATGTAAATTGGCACATCCACTAGGAAAAAGAGTATGGAGATTCCTCAACAAATTAAAGATAGAACTACTATATGATCCAGCTATTCCACTTCTGAGTATTTATCCAAAGAACACAAAAACACCAATTCAAAAAGATATATGCACCTCTATATTCATTGCAGCATTATTCACAATAGCCAAGATATGGAAACAACCTAAGTGCCCATCAATGAATGAATGGATAAAGAAGATGTGGTATATATACAATGGAATATTACTCAGTCATAAAAAAGATGAGATCTTGCCATTTGTGACCACATGGATGGACCTCGAGAGTATCGTGCTAAGAGAAATAATTCAACAGAGAAAGACAAATATTGTATAATTTCACTCACATGTGGAAGATAAACGCATAGATACAGAGAACAGATTGGTTGTTACCAGAGGGAAGGGGGAGTGGATGGAGGGCAAACGGGTAAAAGAAGACATTTGTATGGTAACCGATGGCAACTAGACTCTTGGTGGTGAATGTGATATAGTCTATACAGAAGTCAAAATATAATGGCATACACCTAAAATTTATGCAGTATTATAAACCAATGTCATCTCAATAACACTTTATTGATGAGATGTTTTACACTATCTTTTTCTTAATCAAATCTTCAAAATCCCATGTGCATTTACAGCACATCTCCATTCCAACGAGATACATTTCAAGGGCTCAATAAGCCATATGTGGCTAGTGACAGCAGGTCCTCAGAAGATCCTGTTTGTTTTTGCAGTGCAGGCAGCAAGGTATGAAAAAAGGATACGGTGGCGTGGGGAAGAGGGGTGGAGCCTAATAAACATTTCTTTAAACCAGGATGAAAAAGTACGATCCTACATACGAAAACATGTTGGCAAATTTATTTCTTTGTTAAAGAAGTAGTATGGGGGGCTGGCCCAGTGGCATAGTGGTTAAGTTCACATGCTCCGCTTTGGCAGCCCAGGGTTCGCAGGTTCAGATCCTGGGTGTGGACCTACGCACCACTTATCAAGCCATGCTGTGGTGGCATCCTATATAAAGTAGAGGAAGATGGGCACAGATATTAGCCCAGCGCCAATCTTCCTCAGCAAAAATAGGAGGATTCGCAAAGGATGTTAGCTCAGGGCCAATCTCCCTCACCAAAAAAAAAAAAAAGAGGTGGTGTGGTGAGCTGGAATGAAAAACGACTTTGGGGTCAAATAGATTTAGGTACAATTTCTGCCTGTTAAGTCAAAGTCATATGATTTTAGGCAAGGTATTTACCTTTCTGAGCCTCATTTTCCTCAACTGTAAAATGGGGAAAATTCATTCTTATCCAACTCTCAGGAGAATTAAATGAGAAAACATGTAAAATCATCCAGTAGAGCACTGATCATGGACTGGTCACTGAAGAAATATGGGCACCCTCTCTGATGCATGTGTGCCTCAGTGCTATGCATACACCAAGTAACCAGTAAATGTTTGTTGAGTTCACTATAAAATTGTGGCATTAATAAAAGCAGCAGCAACAGACCTGATTCTTATTAACAGAAGCTCAAAAGCCTTAAACCATGTTTGTTGAAATCAATCCGAATGCTGTTAATTTTAAAAGAAAGAAATGTAACTGATTTTTGTATAATGATTTTGTATCCTGCAACTTTACTGAATTTATTAGTTCTAACAGTTTTTTGGTGGAGTCTTTAGGATTTTCTATATATAATATCATGTCATCTGCGAATAGTGACAGTTTCACTTCTTTCCTTTCAATTTGGAGCCTTCTATTTCTTTTTCTTGCCTAATTGCCCTGGCTATAACTTCCAAAACTATGTTGAATAAAAGTGGCAAGGGTGGGCATCTTTGTCTTCCTTCTGATCTTAAAGCTTACAGCATTTCACCATTGAGTATGATGTTAGCTTTGGGCTTTTCATATATGGCCTTTATTCTGTTGAAGTACATTCCCTCTATATCAACTTTTTTGAGTTTTTATCGTAAATGGATGTTGAATTTTATCAAATGCTTTTTCTGCATCTATTGAGATGATCATATGATTTTTACACTTCATTGTGTTAATGTTGTGTATCACATTGATTGATTATGGTTTTTGAACTATCCTTGCATCCCTGGGATAAATATCTCTTGGTCATGGTGAATGATCCTTTTAATGTACTGTTGAATTCAGTATATAAATGACTTGCAGGGCAAGTTGACATGGTAAAGATGCAAGAGAGCCAAAGTTGTAGTTCCAGTCTGAGTCTGAAGGCTAGCAAGCCAGAAGACCTAATTATAGTTCCACTTTGAAGGCTGAAAGGCTCAAGACCCAGGAAGAGCAAATGTTTCAGTTTGAGTCCAAAGGCAGGAAAAAGATAATGTCCCAGTTCAAAGGCCATCAGGCAGGAAATATTCTTACTCAGGGGAGGATCAGCCTTTCAGTTATATTCATGCCTTCAGCTAATTGATGAGATTCCTGCCCCATATTATGAAGGGCAATCATCTCTAATCAGTGTACCAATTTAAATGATAATATCATGCAAATACACTTTCACAGAAACACTCTTAAAATGTGTAAATATCTGGACAAATTGTGGCCCAGATAAGTTGACACATAAAATTAACCATCACAAAAAGTATACAGTTTGGGAAGGAAGAAATAAAACTGTCTTTCTTCACAGATGACAAGATTTTCTTCATTGAAAATCCTAAAGAAATGCCAAAAAAATTTTCTGGAACTAATAAGCAATATTATCAAAGTTACAGGATACAAATTAACGTACAAAAATTGATCACTTTTCTATATAATAGCAATGAGCAAATGGAATTTGAAGTTAAAACACATAAGCATTTATCTTAGCACAAACAAAAATTAAATACTTAGGCATTTTTTTTTTTGCTGAGGAAGACTGGCCCTGGGCTAACATTCGTGCCCATCTTCCTCCACTTTATATGGGATGCCGCCACAGCATGGCTTGCCAAGCAGTGCGTCGGTGCACACCCGGGATCCGAACCAGCAAACTCCAGGCCACCACAGCGGAGCACGAGCACTTAACCACTTGTGCCACCAGGCCGGCCCCCCTTAGGCATAAATTCAACAACCTAGGGTCAAGATCTATATTAGGAAAACTACAAAATTCTGATGAAATAAATCAAAGGAGAACTGAATAAAAGGAGATATATTTCATGTTAATGGACAGGAAAACTCAATATTGTTGAGATGCCATTTCTTCACAAACTCATCTATAGAGTCAATACAATCCCTATCAAAATCCCAGCAAATTATCTTGTGGATATAGATAAACTGATCCTAAAATTTACATGGAGAGTAAAAAGACCCTGAATAGGTTACTCAATATTGGATAACAATGTGGGAGGACAAACACTACCTGATTTCAACACTTACTATAAAGCTACAATAATTAGGACAGTGTGGTTTTGGTGAAAGAATAGAGAAATAGCTCAATGGGATAGAATAGACAGTCCCAAAATAGATCCACATAAATATAGTCAACTGATCTCTAACAAAGGAGAAAAGACTATACAATGGAAAAAAGAGTGTTTCAACAAATTGTTTTGCAACTACGGGACATCAACATTAAAAAAATGAACCTAGGGGCCAGCCCCGTGGCTTAGCGGTTAAGTGCGTGCACTCCGCTACTGGCTAACTGGGTTTGGATCCTGGGCACGCACTGATGCACCGCTTGTCCGGCCATGCTGAGGCGGCGTCCCACATACAGCAACTAGAAGGATGTGCAACTATGACATACAACTATCTACTGGGGCTTTGGGGAGAAAAGGGGGGAAAAAATGAGGATGATTGGCAATAGATGTTAGCCCAGGGCCAGTCTTCCTCAGCAAAAAGAGGAGGATTGGCATGGATGTTAGCTCAGGGCTGATCTTCCTCACAAAAAAAAAAAAAGAACCTAGTCACCACCTTTACACACTTCATAAAAATTAACTCAAAATGGATCAGAGGCCTAAACGTAAACTGCAAAACTACAAAACTCCTAGCAAATAACATAGGAGAAAATCTAGATGACCTTGGGTATGGTGATAAATTTTTAGATACAACAAAAAAGGCCCAAATCATGAAAGAAATAATTAATAACCTGGACTTATTAAAATTAAAAACCTGCTCTGCAAAAGACTATCAAGAGAATGAGAAGACAAGCCACAGATTGGAAGAAAATATTGACAAAAGATACATCTGATAAAGGAATTTTTTCCAAAATATACAAATAACTCTTAAAACTCAACAATAAGGAAATAGATTAAAAAATGGGTAAAAGATATGAACAGATACTTCACCAAAGAAGAAATACAAATGTAAAGTAAGCATATGAAAGGATATTAATCATAATATGTCATTACAGAATCACAAATTAAAACAAAAGTGATATACCACTACACACTTATTAGAATGGCCAAAATCCAAAACACTCATGACACCAAAATCTAGTGAGGTTCTGGAGAAACGAGAACTCTCATTCATTACTGGCGGGAATGCAAAATGGTACAGCCACTTTGGAATACATGTTGGTAGTTGCTTACAAAAGCAAACATACTCTTATCATATAATCCAGAAATCACAGTCTTGTTATTTACCCAAAGGAATTTAAAACTGTTAATGTTACAGTTGATACCTACCACATAAATACAGAGGATAAGAAAATACTATAAACAATTATATGCTAACATACTGAATAACCTAGAAGAAATGAATAAAGTCCTAGAAACATACAACCTCCCAAGACTGAATCATGAAGAAATAGAAAATTAAACAGACCAATAACAAGTAAGGAGACTGAATCTGTAATCAAAAACCTCCCAACAAAGAAAAGCCCAAGGCAAGATGGTTTTACTGGTGAATTCTACCAAACATTTAAAGAAGAATTAATGCCAGTTCTTCTCAAACTATTCCAAAAAATTGAACAGGAGGAACACTCCAAAACTCAGTCTACAAGGGAAGCATTACCCTGATACAATGCCAGATAAGGACACTACAAGAAAAGAAAATGACAAGCCAATATCTCTGATGAATATAGATGCAAATTTTTAAAACAAATCACTAACAAATTGAATTCAACAGTATATGAAAAGGATCATACACCATGATTGAGTGGGATTTATCCCTGGGAAGCAAGGGCAGTTCAAAATACATAAATCAATAAATATGATACAGAACACTAATAGAATGAATGATAAAAATCATATGATCATCTCAATAGATAAGAAAAAGTGGGGGCCGGCCCAGTGGCGTAGTGGTTAAGTTCACACACTCCTCTTTGGTGGCCCAGGATTTGCTGGTTTGGATGTGGGTGTGGACCTACACACCACTCATCAAGCCATGCTGAGGTGGCATCCCACATAGAAGCACTACAACTCTACAACTATGATACACAACTATCTACTGGGGCTTTGGGCAGAAAAAAAGAAACAGAGGAAGATTGGCAACAGATGTTAGCACAGGGGCAATCTTCTTCAAAAAAAATGAAAAGGAAAAAGCATTAACAAAATACAACACACTTTGATAAAAACTCTCAACAAATTGGGTCTAAAAAAAATGTACCTCAACATAATAAAGCACATAAATGACAAGCCCACAGCGAACATTATACTCATTGGTGAAAAGCTGAAAGTTTTTCTTTTAAGATCAGGAACAAGGCAAGGATTCCCATTCTCATCACTTTTATTCAACATAGTATTGGAAGTCCTAGCCGGAGTAATTAGGCAAGAGAAAGAAGTAAAAGCCATCCAAATTGGAAAGAAAGAAGTAAAACTGCCACTTTGCAGATGACATGATACTATATGTACAAAATCATAAAGACTCCACCTAAACTGTTAGAACTAATAAAAGAATTCAGGAAACTGGCAGGATACAGGATACAAAATTAATATACAAAAATCTGTTGCATTTCCACGCAATAATAATGAACTATCAGGAAGAGAAATTAAGAAAACAATCCCATTTACAATTGTACCAAAAAGAATAAAATATATAGGAATAAAATTAACCAAGAAGGTGAGACCTGTACACTGAAAACTATAAGACATTAACACAAAAGTTGAAGACACAAGTTAATGGCAAGGTATTCTGTACTCATGGATTGGAAGAATTAATATTGTTAAAATGTTCACAGTATCCAAAACAATCTACAGATTCAATGAAATCCCTATCAAAATTCCAATGGTATTTTTCACAGAAATAGAATAAACAATCCTAAAATGTGTATAGAACCATGAAAAACCTGGAATAGCCAAAGTCTTCTTGAGAAAGAAGAACAAAGCTGGAGGCATCATACTTCCTGATGTCAAACTATATTACAAAGCTGCAGTAATCAAAACAGTATGGTATGGGCATAAAACAGACACATAGATCAATGGAACAGAATAGAGAGACCAGAAATAAACTCATGCATATGTGGTAAATTAATCTACAATGAAGGATCCAAGAATACACAATGTGGAAAGGACAGTCTCTTCAATAAATGTTGTTGGGAAAACTGACCAGCCACATGCAAAAGAATGAAACTGGACCGCTATCTTACACCATTCACAAAAGTCAACACAAAATGGATTAAAGATTTGAACATACAACCTGAAACCATAAAACTCCTAGAAGAAAACATAGGCAGTAAGCTCCTTGACATTGGTCTTCATGACATTTTTTTGAATCTGACACCAAAAATAAAATAAACAAAAGCAAAAATAAACAAGTGGGACTATATCAAACTAAAATGTTTCTGCACAGCAAAGGAAACCATCAACAAAATGAAAAGACAACCTACTGAATGGGAGAAAATATTTGTAAATAATTTATCTGATAAGGGATTAATATCCAAAATATATAAAGTACTCATACAACTCAATAGCAAAAATACAAACAATCTGGTTAAAAACTGTGCAGAAGACTTAAATAAGTATTTTTCCAAAGAAGACATACTGATGACCATCAAGTACATGAAAAGATGCCTAGGGCCGGCTCAGTGGCATAGCAGTTAAGTCTGAGTGTTTCACTTCAGCGGCCCGCTATACACCAGTTCAGATCCTGGGTGTGGACTTACTCACCGCTCATCAAGCCATGCTGAGGTGGCGTCCCATACAGAAAAAAAGCTACAACTTTACAACTATGATACAAAACTATATACTGGGACTTTGGGGAGAAAAAAAGAAAAAAGAGAAAGATTGGCAACAGATGTTAGCACGGGGCCAATCTTCCTCAAAACAAAAAAAAAGATGCTCAACATTGTTAATCACCAGGAAAATTAAAATCAAAACCATGATGAGATATCATCACACCTGACAGAATGGCTATTATCAAAAAGATAAGAAATAGCAAGTGTTAGTGAGAATGTGGAGAAAAGGGAATCCTTGTGCACTGCTGGTGGGAATGTAAATTGGTACAGCCACTACGGAAAACAATATAGAAGTGCCTCAAAAAATTAAAAATAGAACTACCATATGATCCAGAAATTCCACTTCTGGGTATTTATCCAAGAGAAATGAAAACACTGACTCAAAAAGATATATGCACCAGATGTTCATTGCAGCATTTTTTACAATAGCCAAGATATTGAAACACCCTAAGTGTCCATTGATGGATAAATGGATAAAGAAAATATGGGATATATATATATACAGTTGAATATTATTTAACCATAAAAAAGAATGAAATCTTGCCATTTGTGACAACATTGATGGAACTTGAGGGCATTATACTAAGCGAAATAAGTCATACAGAGAAAGACAAATACGGTATGATTTCACTTACATGTGGAATCTAAAAAGATACATAAACAAAAACAAAAACAAAACAGAGCTTATATTACAGAGAACAGATTGGTGATTACCAGAGATGTGGAATAGGGAGGGTAGGAGAAATGTGTGAAGGGTGTAAAAAAGTACAATCTTCCAGTTATAAAATAAATGTCATGGGGATGTAATGTACAGCATGATGACTATAGTTAATAATACTGTATTGCATATTTGATTGTTACTAAGGCAGTAGATCTTAAAAGTACTCATCACAAGAAAACAATTTTTTGTAACTATGTAAGGTGTAGGTTGTTAACTGGATTTCTTTTGGTGATCATTTTGCAATGTATTCAAATATGGAATCATGTTATATACCTGAAAACTAATATATTATGTTATATCAATTTTACCTCAATTTTAAAAAACTGCTAACAAAGAAAAGCCCAGACTTGAGGTTTCACTTGTGACTTCTACCAAATATTTAAGAATTAACACCGATTCTTCCAAAACTCTTCCAAAAATTAGAGAGGAGGGAACACTTTTTAATTCATTCTATGAGACCAGCATTACTTTGATAACAAAGCCAGGCAAAGTCACTACAACAAAAGAAAACAATAGATGAATAACCCTTATAAGTATAACTGCAAAAATCCTCAACAGAATACTAGCAAAACTAATCCAGCAGCATATTAAAAGGATTATACACCAAGACCAAAGGGATTTATGCCCATTATGCAACAGTGCTTCAACATACAAATGTTAATCAATGTAATACACTTCATTTATAGAATGAAGGAAATAAACTTGTGTTCAAGGATTTGGGGACTGAGCAAAGAAAATACAGGAACACAAGATAGCAGTATTGCAAAACAAGCTTTATGGGGCAGAGCTTGGACAAGTTGGTGTGAGATGGAAAGTCCCTCACAGTAGATCTTTCAGTGACAGAGGCATAGGGCCACCACCCCAAAGAGGAAGAGATCAACGAAAATACCCAGGAAGAGAAGAAGAGAGGGGGCTTGCATGTCTAGGAAATGTCACTCAGCTGCAAGGTGGGAAGTCTCTGGGTCAGAGAATTTGAGGAGAAGCAGCAGTTTGGGGACTTTGATAGCCACAGGGTTTGTCTTATCCAGCTAGCATATGATCGGTGCAGTTTTGCAGACAGGCGCAACATAGATAAAAATATGCTTATTTGGGCTATATTTAACAAAACATGTTGTATAAAAATTTGATTTTGACGCAGGAGGATTTTAGATTAATGGCCTTAGTCTGTGGTGAAGAAGTAAATATAAAGGAGCCAATATAAAGGAGCCATCTTTGGTTCCTTTATATAACAAAACAAGTTGGACATCTCATTTGATGCAAATAAAGCTTTGAACAAAATCCAAACCATTTCATGTAAAAATTCTCCATAAAGTAGGAATAAAAGGGAAATTCTTCAACATTATAAAGGTGATAAAGGAAAAACCCAAAGCTAACATCATACTCTAATAAAAGACTGAAAGTTTTTCCCCTAGGATTACGAGCAAGACAAGGATGCCAGCTTTCACCACTTCTATTCAACATAGTACTGGCAGTTCAAGTCAGAGCTTTAGGGAAGAAAAAGATATAAAAGGCATCCAAATGGGAAAGTAAGAAGTAAAACCATATCTATCCACAGATTAAATTGTCTTATAACTAAAAAATCCTAAAAAATAAAAAAAAATACTGTTAGCTAATAAAAGAATTCAGCAAAGTTGCAGGCTACAAATCAACATACAAAAATCAGTTGTATTTCTATACACTAACAATAAGAAAATCTGAAAAGGAAATTAATAAGACATTTCCTTTTATAATACCATCAAAGAGAACAAAATACTTAGAATAAATTAAACTAAAGAGGAGCAAGACTTGTACACTGAAAACTACAAAATATTCCTGATATTAAAGAAGATGTATTAAATTGGAAGACATCCCATGTTCATGGACTGGAAGACTTAATATTGTTAGAAGGACAAAAATACAATTTCTATGCACTCTCTATGAAAATCTCAATACCATTTTTTTGTTGCAGAAATGGAAATAGCCATCCTAAATTTCATATGAAATAATAACGGGTTTAGAATAACCTGAAAAATCTTGAAACAAAAGAGTAAAGTTGAAAGACATACACTTTCTGATTTTAAAACTTACTATAAATTACAGTAATTAAAACATCGTGGTACTGGCATAAGGAGAGATATATCAAACAACACAATAGAATTGAGAGCCAATAAATAAACCCTCTATCTACGATGAATTGATTTTCAAGTGTGTCAAGACCACTCAATAGGGAACTAACAGTCTCTTTAAAAAATTATGCTGGGAAACCTGGATAGCCACATGCAAAAGAATGAGGTTGTACTCTTACCTTACACCATATAAAAAATTTACTCATTGTGGATCAAAGTCATAAATTTAAGAGCTAAAACTATGAAAATCTTAGATGAAAACATAGGGGAAATTCTCCATGACCTTCAGTTTGGCAATGGTTTCTTAAATATGACACCAAAAGCACAAGCGACAAAAGAAAAAAATAGAAAAACTGGATTTCGTTATAATTAGAAAGTTCTGTGCAACAAAGGACACTAAAGAGACTAAAAAGACAACACTGAGAATGGGAAAATATTTGCAAATTATATATCTGAAAAGTATTTAATATCTAGAAAATATAGAGAAACACTAAAACTCCACAACAAAGACAAACAGCTCAATAACAAAACAGGCGAATGACTTGAATAGACAGTTTTACAGAGAACATGTACAAATGGCCAATCATAACACAAAAAGATGCTCAATGTTATTAGTTGCAACAAAATTTTAAATCAAAAACCACAATAAGATATCATTTCACATTTACTATGATAGCTAAAATTTAAAAATGGAAAAGAAGTGTTGGCTGGGATGTGGAGAAATTTGAACCCTTGTACTGCAATGGTGCAGTCATTGTGGAAAACAGTTTCACAGTTCCTCAAAAATTTAAGCATAGAACTATTGATACTGAACCTCTTGATCTCAAGTTCATGTGCCCCATGCACAATAAGCCAATCACTGAGACACCAGTGCTTGGAGATAAAAGATTATTTGAATCGGCCAAAACAAGAAGGCAGGAAGATAGGTTCTCTCAAATCTGCCTTAAGGAAAGAAGAAAGTAGGGGGTGTTTATAGACCTAAGGGGCTTGGGAGGAGGAGTTTTGGAGAAATAAAGGAGAAGTCCACGTTTCTTTCATTCCAGATAAGCCCTTGAGTAATCAGACTTCTGTGTGTGAACAGCTGCTGGGGGATGGTTATCTGATGATTGTAACTTCCTTAAAGGCATTCTTTTTCTTCTGCAAAACAAGCTCGTAATTCCTTGTGATCCTTGAGTCACCCCTCAGGTTAAACAAGAAAACAGCAAATTAACAAGATTAACTTCTTTTCATCTGTGTCTGTTGGGAACAAGGCTTAAGGGTAATGATGTTCTTATTGAATATTTACAGTAGCCCTCAGGTACCTGGCTTCACTATAATATGAACCAGCAATTCCACTTCTAAGTATATACCACAAAGAATTGAAAACAAGGACTCAAACAGATACTTGTCTGCCAATATTGATAGTAATATTATTCACAATAGCCAAAAGGTGGAACTAACACAAGTGCTCATCAACTGATGAATGTATAAACAAAATGTGGCATGTAACATACAATGGAATATTATTCAACCACGAAATGGAATAAAGTTCTGATATGCATTAGAACATTCATGATCCTTTAAAATATTATGGTAAGTGAACTAAACCAGAGACAAAAAGAAAAATAGTGTATGATTCTGCTAATATAAAATACTTAGAATAAGCAAATTCATAAAGATAGAATGTAGACTAGAATTTACCAGGGCCAGAGGGGGATAGGAGAATGAGGAGTTATTGCTTAATGAGTACAGAGTTTCTATTTGGGGTGATGAAAAATTTTGAAAATTGATAGTGGTTGTGGTTGCAGAACATTGTGAATAAAATTAATGCCACTGAATTGTACATTTAAATTTGTCATAATGGCTAATTTTATTTTATTTTATATATATATATATATAACAAGAATAAAACATTAGCAAAACAAAACAAGATACATAAATCACCAATAGCCACATAAAAAGATGCTCCACATCATTAATCATTAGGAAATGCAAATAAAAACAACAATGAGATACTAGTTCACACCCACTAGAAAGTATATAATTTTTTTTAAAAGAAAGAAAGAAAAAGAAAATAATGAGGATGTAGAGAAAATAGAACCCTCATAAATTACTGGTGGAAGTGTAAAATGGTGTAGTCAGTGCTTTGGAAAGCAGTTTGGCTGTTTCTCAAAAAACTAAACATAGAATTACCATATTATCCATCATTTCCACTTCCAGGTATATAATCAAATGAATTAAAAACATATATTCAAACAAATACCTGCACATGAATGTTCACAGCAGCACTATTTACAATACCCAAAAGGTGGAAAGAACACAGATGTCCATCAACTGACAAACAGATAAACAAAATGTGATATACTCATACAATGGAATATTCACCTATAAAAAGGAATAAAGTACTAATACATGCTATAAAGTGGATGAACCCAGAAAACATTACACTAAGTGAAAGAAGACAAAAACAAAAGGTCATAAAGTGTATGATTCCATTTATATGAAACATCCAGAATAGGTAAATTCATAGAGACAGAAAGCCAACTAGTGGTTGCCAGGGCTTGGAGGGATGGCATAATGGGGAGTGATGGCTTAACAAGTAGGGGGTTTCCTTTTGGGGTGATGAATATATTTTAGAACTAGAAGCAGTGATGATTGCACAACATTGTGAATATACTAAATGCCACTAAATTGAACATTTTGAAATGTTAATGGATAATTTTATTACCTTTGTAATTTTGAATATCTCACTTAAAAAAAGAATAAAAATGAAATAAAGTAGTAAAGAGGGAGAAAAAAGCCTTAAACTTTTGGCACAGTCTGAAATTTCTCACTATCATACGCTGAAAGGGAAATATAATAAATTATATAACTCTGAATTTCAGTGGGAAAAAAATCATTAACCAGAAACTATTAACTTTTTTTCTGATATTATCTCCAGTTTCTTTATATAAAAAAATGTTCAGCAAAACAATAAATGTTATCCTGAATAACTCTTCTATAACACTTAGATACATGCTACTTAGAGCTGTTTCTTATATTTGCTCTCGGTAATAGCTGAAGGGATAGGGCTCAATCATAATTCTCTACAATTTCATGGGAGGGTAGGGAATATGATTTACATTTTACAATTTATGTTTTGCCTTAACACTTGAATAAAGTTTTAAGGTTCTCTTTTAAAAATAAGACCATGGTCCATATCAGTAGTGATTAGAGAAGTAAAAAATTAGAAATAACAAAATGTTTTATAATAAAAGCTTGATTAAATAAATTATTACATTTCAATTTTTTAAAAGTCCGTGGTATGTTGTTTAGGATCAGATCCACATATGCACAGTTTGGAAGTGAGACCAGAGGTCCATAAATACATTTAGGTATTGCTTCATTGACCTTTTCCCCATTTATAATCTCCCCAGTACTTTCTAGTTCTCTAGGATTCACTTTTTTAATCCTCCACTCAGAGAATTGGCCCTGTCCACATTGCTGCACACTTCCCATGACAGACATTAAATCACAGATTCGAGAAACTCAGAGAAAACCAAGCAGGATAAATGCCAAAATAAACTGCTTCTAGACATATCATATTCAAATTGCAGGAAATCACTGATAAAGAAAAAATCTCAAAAGAAGCCAGAGGAAAAATACACCTTAACTGTAGAGGAGCAAACATAAGAATTACATTCAACATCTCAGAAGTCATGTAAGCAAAAAGAAAACAGAATGAAATATGCAAAGTGTTGACAGAAAAATAACTACCAGCCTAAAAATCTGTATCTCACAAAATTGCTCTTCAACAGTGAAGGAGAAATAAAGACTTTCTCAAACAGAAATTGAGGGAGTTTATTGTCAGTAGATCTGCCTTACAAGAAATGTTAGAAGAAGTTCTTCAGAAAAAAGGAAAATTATATAGGTCAGAAACTTAGATCTATGTTAAAAAAAGGAAGAGCACCAGAGAAGGAACAAGTGAAGGTAAGATAAAAAGTTTTATTTTTCTTATTCTTAATTGATGTAACAGATAACAGTTTGTTCAAAATAATAATAGCAAGAATGTGTTTGATGATTGTAGCTTATGTATATGTGAAATGAATGAGAGCTATGATACAAGAGAAGGGAAGAAGTAACTATGAATTCTTGGGTATTATAAGGTACTTCAAGTATCCATAAAATGATGCATTATCTGAAAGATATGGATTAGGTTTCAATATATATTGCAAACTCGTACGGTAACCCCTAAAAATGTAGGAACGGATCAAAAACAAGAACCAGTTGTATATCATCTACAAGAAATCCACTTTAAACATAAAGACATGTATACATTAAAATTAAAGGGATGGAGAAAGATATACCATGCTAACACTAATCAAAAGAAAGCTGGAATAGCTATATTAATTCAGACAGAACAGACTTCAGATCAAGAAAAGTTATGAGTGATAAATAGGGGCATTATATAATGGTAAAGGGGTTCATTATTAGCATACAATCCAGCAATTGCACTTCTCAGTATTTACCCAAATGAGTGGAAAACTCATGTCTGTACAAAATCTTATACCTAGGTGTTTACAGTAGCTTTATTCATATTTGCCAAAACTTGGAAGCAACCAAGACGTCCTTTAGTAGGTGAATGGATAAATTAACAGTGGCACATCCATACAATGGAATATTATTCAACAATAAAAAGAAATGAGCTATCAAGCCATGACAAGACATGGAGGAATTTTAAATGAATAATATTAAGTGAAAGAAGTAAATTTGATATGGCTACATACTGTATAATTCTAACTATAGGACATTCTGGAAAAAACAATATTATGGAGACAATAAAAAATCAGTGGTAGCCAGGAGTTTGGAGGAGGGAAGGATGAATAAGTGGAACACAGGAGTAGTTTCATCAATTGTAGCAAATGTCCCATTCTGTTGTGGGATGTTGACAGTGGAGGAGGCCGTGTGTGTGTGAGTGCAGGGGGTATATGGTAGAACCCTGTACTTTCTGTTGAATTTTTCTGTGAACTTAAAACTGCTCTAAAAAATTGTCTACTTTTTAAAGTTTTTTTAAATGCATGCAAATAGAGATGTAGAATATCTTCACCAGGCTCCTTAGTACACTTGACATACTGAGAAAAAAATAAGTTAATTTGAAAATAGGTCAAGAGAAATTAGCCAAACTGATACACGGAAAGAAATTTATAAGTAGTGAACAAAAAAGAACAGAGAGTCAAAGAGCTGAGAAACAATATCAAATGATCTACTATACTTTTAGTTTGAATCTATAAAATAGAAGAGAAAGAGAATGGAATAGAAGAAATACTTGGTGAGATAATGGCTGCATATTTCCTAAATAAAAAAGACTTAAAATCAAGAAGCAACAAGTTTAGAAAACCCCATTAAGGACAAATATAAAATAAAACACCCTATACACATCACATTTATAATATCATAAAAATATGATAGAATATTAAAGGAAGTTAAAAAAAGACATATTACATACAAAGGAACAAAAAGAACTTACAGCAGATTTCTCAGAAAATGGGCAACCAAAATATTCTCAAAAGACATTTTGAAGTGGTAAAAGAAATAATTGTCAACCCAGAATTCTATACTCAGAAAAAATAAATGTAATAATGAAGGAGAACTAAGGATTTTCTCAGACAAAGAAAACTGAAAGACTCATTACCAATGGAACTACACTACAAGAAATATAAATAGAAATGTCTTCAGGAAGAAAGAATCAATAACACACAGAAAATCAAACCTGCACAAAATAATATAGGTATCTGGAAATGCGTAAAATGAAGGTAAATCTAAAAGACCATTTTGCCTTATTTTTATCACTCTGAAAGAGCAAATAGTAGAAAGGATAGTGGGATTTTACATTATGTAAAAATAAAATATATGACAAAAACAGCACAAACATTGAGAAAAAGGAATAGGGAATTTAGTGTTGCAAGGTTCTTAAACTACACATGCATCGGTATAAGATTATTTGAAAGCAGACTGTGATTAATTTCAGATATGCATCATAAACTCTATGTTTCCTGATGTAATATAACCTGGTAAGATGTTTCAAACAAAATTTTTTATCAAATTGCTAAAAGTTAAGCATGGGCTAGCCTCAGAATGTGAAGCTTCAGCATGAAACTATACAGAAACTTCTCCAGGCATTTCCTCCAGGAACCCACAGATATTCACAGTAACAAGGGATGAAATCTGGAGAAAGCTTTCCCCTTTCTTGTTAGCTGGAGGAGAGGAATATCACACATGTCCAATATCCACTTAGGCAATGCCTTTATCACTCCTAAGGACAAACAACCTTAATCTGTAGGGGGAAGGCAAGAAGAACTATAGCTTGAGGGAACTAGTGGAAATCCAATGTATCTGGAGGGAAGAACAAGGGAGAAAAAGAGCTGTACTTATTCAAGCAAGGCAGTGGTACATGTGAAGCCCAGTACTAAATCTGGAGAAGGAACAGGCCAAACAAACAAGTCTGTGTTTCACAGTGCGTGTCTAGACTAAGGATTATTGAGATCAGCAGAAAATACCCCACTCTCTCATCCCCTACCAACATATTGATGTGTCAAATATAAATAAAAGTGGACTACAGTTTGAAGAGTTGCAATGGACACATCCTGTCTGGGGAGCAGTACTCATGGACATCCCAAAACCATGCGGGGACCCAACACAAAATGGAAAATAGATATTGAGAAAAAATACTCTGATAAATTAGCTGACATCCTAAACACAAGATATAGCTATAGGAATTTTCAGTGTCTACTGAATTGTGGTTAACCATAGAAACCAGAAACTTCAAATCTAGGCCAACTCCTGACAAGGTTAACACAAACCCCCATACTAAATGCCTGCCAGAAAGAAAAGCACGCTCACGTCCAGCGTGAAAAATATATAATTCAGAATCTAATATACTATACAACATGTCCTCACTTCAGTAACAACAGAAGTATAAAGCATAATGAAACAATAAAAAATATAATCTGAAGAGACAAAGCAATCATCAGAATCAAAAGTCAAGTATGACACCTGTGTTGGAACTATCAGAAAGGGAATTTTAAATTACTATTATTAATATTTTAAAGGCTCTTTAATAAAGGTTGCCAACATGTAAGATGATATGTAATTACAAGAGAGAAATGAAAACTATGATAAAAATACCAAAACGAAATGCAGGAAATAAGAGAGAAAGAATGCCTTGGATGAATTCATCATCAATTCACTTGATACAAACAAGGGAAAAATCAATGAACTTAAAAACAGGTAAATAGATATAACCCCAAATGAAATGCCAAGCGAAAAAAGAGTAAATTTTTTAAAAAAAATGAACAGGTCACCAAAGAGTTATGAGACAATAGCAAATGTCTAACATACAGATAATTGTAATCCCAACAGGAAAAAATAGAAGAAATGTTTGTAGAAATAATATCTGAGATTTTCCAGAATTAGTGAGAGACATCAGTCCCATATCCAAGAAACTCAGAGAGCAACAGCTAGGATAAACACACACGCACACACACATACACACACATACATACATACACACCTAGGCATATCATAATCAACTGCAGAAAACTAAAAACAAAGAGAGTATCTTAAGAGCAACTAGAGAAAAAAGACACATTAACTAGACTTAGAAAAAGCACAGGATTACAGTGGACTTCTCATCAAAATCATGCAAGTAAGACAATGCAGTGGCACTTTAAAATACTGAAAGAAAAAGCTGTCAACCAACAATTCTATACCTAGTGAAAGTATCCTTCAAAAGTGAAAGATAAACATTTTTTCAGAGAAATAAAAATGGAAGAAGTTATTAACAAAAGGTGTACTCTATAAAAAAAGGTTAAATTAATTTCTTCAAACAGTAGGAATATGTTGTAAGTTAGAAAATTTAACATAGAAAAAGTAATAAAGAACATTGAAAGTAAGATAATTAACCATAAAATAAATCTTTTGTTCTTCTAAAAATTACTCTGAGAGATAACTGACTCATTGAATGAAAAATAGTAACAATGTTTTATTTGTTTATAGTATATGTAAAAGTCAAATATATCATAAGAGTGGCAAGGGATGAGAGGGTAAAATTATATAAGTGGTTTAAATATTATTTGATGGTACAACAATACCATTTGAAAATATATATCGTAGGTGGCATCTGCATCATAGCTACACAAGACATACCATGTACTTGCCCCCTCTCTTCCAACAACAATAAAAAGACATCCATCCATAAACAAATGTGTCTCTATGGGAGATATGGGATCCAGCATCACATGCCAAGGAAACAGAGGAATCTCACTCACCTGTGCATCAAGTAATAGGCAGATAGCCCTTGCTACAAGATGTGGAACTAGTGAGAGCCTATGAGGCCCTCTTGGCTTCAGTCCAGGAACACCTGGTGATCATTGATTTGGGCAGACATTGTAGGATGAGAAATCCTTGGGGAAGTCAAGGTTTTCCAGAAGAGAAGTTCCAGCACTTCATTGGAGCAAAAAAATACTAGTTTAGATGCACTGGAGTGGGTAAGAGGAACAGTGTAACTTTGCCAGAATCATCTCTCCCCCATGGCAGAACATCTGAGGACTAAACTAGCTGGCCA
This sequence comes from Diceros bicornis minor, assembly GCF_020826845.1. NCBI lineage: Eukaryota > Metazoa > Chordata > Mammalia > Perissodactyla > Rhinocerotidae > Diceros > Diceros bicornis. The sequence goes on from NC_080781.1 coordinate 66,647,106, forward strand.
GCTATCTCTCCTGTGGGGGTAAAGGGAGAGAGATGAGTGAGTGCCCAGTTTCCCCAGTTGTGCAGGATAATGCTACAGAAAGGAAAAAAAAAAACTCATTTCACTCCCACATCATATGGAAAATTAAATTGGGAGCTCCATGACTGAAGAGAGGGAAAAGACTGGGGAAAAGGCAGATAAAAATATCAGAGGGCATTAAAGGGATGCACTTTTTGCTGACTGTGTTCTGTAGTCCAGTAGGAAGCCCACCCATAAGTTTCTGGAAAAACCTTCTGCACAAGGATTCCCCCCAACTAGACTGCAGGCTCCCCTAATGCCCCAAGTGCCAAACCCACACCTCTCCCCACTCAGTAGCAGCTCCCTGTGAATGCCCCAAAAGGAGGCGATGAGAGTGAGCTCAGGCAGACAGAGAGTGTGCGCAGAACACAGGCTAGGGTCTGCAGGCAAGGAAGAAACTGCAGACTCGGGCTCTAGCACTACCATCGGGAAAACAAGAGTGGTAATCAGCAGCTGGTCTGGTGTGTTATAGGACCAAGAGAAGACATACAAGCTTAAGAATTCTTCCACAAGAGGGAACAAGAAGCATGGAGCAGGTATATCCACACAAGTTCAGAGAAAGCTCCAGAATGTACAGCAAGAGTGACAGAGGTATCTCTCACCTGAAGGCAGTTAGTAAAGTTTGGAGGAGTGACTGCTACTTCAAATACAAAAATATCAATGCAATACTCAAAGGAAAATAAAAAAAACAAGGAAACATGACGTCATCAAAAAAATCACAATCATCCTCCAGTAACCAAACCCAAAGTAATGGAGACATGAAATTTGCTCAATAAGGAATTCAAAATAGCTGTTTTAAGGAAACTCAAAAAGCTACAAGAAAGCACAGAAAGACACTCAAAGAAATAAGTAAAACAATACACAAACAAAACGAGAAAATTGTCAAAGAGAAATCATAAAAAAGAAGAAATTCTAGAGATGAAGAATTAAATAAATGAAATTTAAAAATTCAATAGAGAGTAGCAACAACAGAATAGACCAAAAGAAAAGAATTACTGTGATAGATGATAGGAGCTTTGAAATAACCTGGACAGAGAAGAACAAAGAAAAAGAATGAAAAAAAGTGAAGAAAGCCTATGTGATCTATGGAATACCATGAGAAAAAAAAAAAAACTCTTATATAAATCATTGTAGTTCCAGAAAGAGAAAAGAGGGATAAGGGGGCAGAAAGTTTATATAAAGAAAAAAATGACTGAAAACTTCCCAAACCAGGCGAGGGATTTGGGCATTCAAGTGCATGAAGTTAATATATCACATCATTTTGTCACTCAAAAATGATTTTTCTCCAAGATACATTATACTAAAATTGTCAAAAATCAAAGAGAAGGAGCCAGCCTGGTGGCACACGAGGTTAAGTGCACACGCTCCTCTACGGCGGCCCAGGGTTCGCAAGTTCGGATCCCGGGCATGCACCGACACACTGCTTGTCAGATCACGCTGTGGCCGCGTCCCATATAAAGTGGAGGAAGATGGGCACGGATATTATCTCAGGGCTAGTCTTCCTCAGCAAAAAGAGGAGGATTGGCAGATGTTAGTTCAGGGCTGATCTTCCTCACACACAAAAAAAATTAAAGACAAAAAGAGAATCCAAAGAGCAGCAAGAGAAAAAAGATTGTAACCTACAAAGGAACCCCCCTTAGGCTATCATTTAATTTCTCAGCAGAAAAATTACAGGCCAGGAGACAGTAGGATGATATTCAAAGTGCTGAGAGAAAAACAATTTCCAGCCAGGAATATTCATTCCAGCAAGTTATTCTTCAGAAACGGAGAAACAAAGAATTTCCCAGACAAACAAAAGCTGAGGGAGTTCATCACCACTAGATCTGCCTTACAAGAAATGATGAAAGGAGTTCTTCAAGTAGAAATGAAAAGATGTTAATTAGTAATAAGAAAACATATGAAAATATATAACACTGGCAAAAGTAAATATATAGACAAATGCAAAAAACACAAATACTGTAATAGGATGATGTGTTAATCACTTAATAATAGCATAAAGTTTAAAGACAGATTTTTTTCTTGTTGCCTTTTTTTTTAGGAACCATTGGTTTATAACAGTATATAGATTTCAGGTGTATAATATTATATTTTGACTTCTGTATACACTACATCATGTTCGCCACCAAGAGTCTAATTTCAATATCCATCCCCTTTAGTCTTCTTCCCTGCTCCACTTACCCTCTGGTAACCACCATTCTGTTCTCTGTATATATGTATTTGCTTGTTTATCTTCCACATATGAGTGAAATTATACAGTATTTGTCTTTCTCTGTCTGACTTATATCGCTTAGCATGATACTCTCAAGGTCCATCCATGTTATCACAAGTGGCAAGATTTCATCATTTTTTATGGCTGAGTAGTATTCCATTATATATATATATATATATATACCACATCTTCTTTACCCATCTTGCCATCGATGGACACTTAGGTTGTTTTCATGTTTTGGCTATTGTAAATAATGCTGCAATGAACATAGATGTGCATATATCTTTTTGAATTAGTGTTTTTGTATTCTTTGGATAAATAGAAGTGGAAGAGTTGGAGCATATGGTAGTTTTACTTTTAAGTTTTTGAGGAATCTACATACTGTTTTCCATAGTGGCTGCACCAATTTACATTCCCAACAGCAGTGTATGAGGGTAACCTTTATTACCCAGCCTCTCCAATACTTCTTATTTCTTGTCTTTTTGATAATAGCCATTCTGATGAGCATGAGGTGATCTCTCATTGTGGTTTTGATTAGCATTTCCCTAATAACCGGAGATGTTGAACATCTTTTCATGTGCCACTTGGCCATCTGTATAGCTTCTTTGGAAAAACATCTGTTCAGATTCTCTGTCTATTTTTTAATCAGGTTGTTTGTTTTTTATTGTTGAGTTGTGTGAGTTCTTTGTATATTTTGGATATTAAACCATTACAGGTGTGTGATTTGCAAATACCTCTCTCAATCAGTAAGTAGCCTTTTCATTTTGTTTATGGCTTCCTTTGTTGTGCAGAAGCCTTTCCGTTTGATGCAGTCCTATTTATTTTTGCTTTTGTTTCCCTTGCCTTAGAAAATAGATTCAAAAAAATATTCACAAGACCAATGTAAAAGAGCATACTGTCTATGTTTTCTTCTAGGAGTTTTATGGTTTCAGGTCTTACATTCAACTCTTTAATTCATTTTGAGTTAATTTTTGTGTATAGTGTAAGATAGTGATCTACTTTCACTCTTTTGCATGTGGCTGTCCAGTTTTCCCAACACCACTTATTGAAAAGACTTTCCTTTCTCCATTGTATGGAGCCAAGAGGATCCTTTGTCAAAAATTAGCTGTCCATCTATGTGTGGGTTTATTTGTGAGCCCTCAATTCTGTTTCATTGACCTTTGTGTGTGTTTTTCTGCCAATACTATGCTGTTTTGATTACTACAGCTTTGTAGTATATTTTGAAATCAGAGAGTGTGATATCTCTAGCTTTGTTCTTTATTCTCAGGATTCCTTTGGCTATTTGAGATCTTTTGTTGTTCCATATAAATTTTAGGATTCTTTGTTCTATTTTTGAGAAAAATGTCATTGGGATTTTCATAGGGATTGCATTGAATCTGTAGATTGCTTTAGGTAATATGGACATTTTAACTATGTTAATTCTTCTAATCCAGGAGCACGGAATATCCTTCCATTTTTTGTGTCTTCTTTGATTTCTTTCAACAATGTTATAGTTTTCAGTGTACAGGTATTTCACCTCCTTGGTTAAATTTATTTCTAGGTATTGTATTCTTTTTATTGTGATTGAAGATGTAATTGTTTTCTTGATTTCCCTTTCTGCGAGCTCATTGTTAGTCCATAGAAACCGAAAATATTTTTTTATGTTGACTTTGTACCCTGCAACTTTACTGTATTCATTTATTATTTCTAATGGTTTCTTGGTGGATTCATTAGGGTTTTCTATATACAAAATTGTATGATCCACCTATAGTGACTGTTTTACTTCTTCTTTCCAACCTGGATACATTTTATTTCTTTTTTTTGCCTAATTGTTCTTGCTAGGACTTCCAATACTATGTTGAATAAGAGTGGCGAGGGTGGGCATACTTGTATTCTTCCTGTTCTTAGAGGGGTAGCTTTCAGATTTTCACCATTGAGTATGATGTTAGCTGTGGGTTAGTCATATATGGCTTTTATTATGCTGAGGTATTTTCTTTATCTACCCATTTCTTGAGAGTTTTTATCATAAATGGATGTTACATCTGGTCAAATTCTTTCTCTGCATCTATTGACATGATCACGTAATTTTTATTCTTCATTTTATTAATGTGGTGTACAAATTTGATTTGCAGATGTTGAACCATCCTTGCATCCCTGGAATAAATCCCACTTGATTATGGTGTATAATTCTTTTAATGTATTATTGTATTTATTTGCTAATATTTTGTTGCAGATTTTTGTGTCAATGTTCATTAGTGATATTACCTATAATTTTCTTTTCTTGTGTTATCCTTGCCTGGTTTTGGTATCACAGTACTTTTGGCCTCATAAAATGAGTTAGGAAGCATCCCTTCTCTGCAATTTTTTGGAAGACTTTGAGAATGATAAGTGTTAAATCTTCATTATTTTGTTTTTCACCATAGGAGTGGGCATTTTTTTTTAATTTTTTGTTTATTGCAGTAACATTGGTTTATAACATTGTATAAATTTCAGGTGTACATCATTATACTTCTATTTCTGCATAGGTTACATCATGTTCACCACCCATATACTAATTACAACCCATCACCACACACATGTGCTGAATTATCCCTTTTGCACACCTCTCTCCCCAATTACCCTCTGGTAATCACCAATCCAATCTCTGTGTCTATGTGTTTGTTTATTGTTGTTGTTATCTACTACTTAATGAAGGAAATCATACGGTATTTGACCTTCTCCCTCTGACTTATTGCACTTTGCATAATACCCTCAATGTCCATCCATGTTGTCACAAATGGCTGGATTTCATCGTTTCTTATGGCTGAGTAGTATTCCATTGTGTATATATACCACATCTTCTTTATCCATTCATCCTTTGTTGGGCACTTAGGTTGCTTCCAAGTCTTGACTATTGTGAATAATGCTGCAATGAATACAGGGGTGCATGTATCTTTATGCATTGATGTTTTCAAGTTCTTTGGATAAATACCTAGCAATGCAATAGCTGGATCATATGGTAGTTCTATCTTTGATTTTTTGAGGAATCTCCGTACTGTTTTCCAAAGTGACCGCAGCAGTTCGCACTCCCACCAGCAGTGTATGAGAGTTCCCTTCTCTCCACATCCTCTCCAACACATGTTGTTTCCTGTCTTGTTAATTATAGCCATTCTGACGGGCGTGAGGTGATATCTCATTGCAGTTTTGATTTGCATTTCCCTGATAGTTAATGACATTGAACATTTTTTCATGTGCCTGTTGGCCATCTGTATATCTTCTTTGGAGAAATGTCTGTTCAGGTCTTTTGCCCATTTTTCAATTGGGTTGTTAGTTTTTTTGTTGTTGAGATGCATCAGTTCTTTGTATATTTTGGAGATTAAGCCATTATTAGAAGTATGGTTTGCAAATATCTTCTCCCAATTGTTAGGTTATCTTTTCGTTTTGTTGATGGTTTCCTTTGCTGTGCAGAAGCTATTTAATTTGATGTAGTCTCATTTGTTTATTTTTTCTATTGTTTCTCTTGCCCTGTCAGAAGTGGTGTTTGAAAAGATGTTGCCAAGACCGATGTCGAAGAGCATACTGCCTATGTTTTCTTCTAGAAGTTTCATAGTTTCAGGTCTTACATTCAAGTCTTTAATCCATTTGGAGTTAATTTTTGTGTATGGTGTAAGGTAAGGGTCTACTTTCATGTTTTTGCATACGGCTATCCAGTTTTCCCAACACCGTTTTTTAAAGAGACTTTCTTTACTCCATTGTATGTTCTTGGCTCCTTTGTCAAAGATTAGCTGTCCATAGATGTGTGGGTTTATTTCTGGGCTTTCAATTCTATTCCATTGATCTGTGTGTCTGTTTTTGTGCCAGTACCATGCTGTTTTGGTTACTGTAGCTTTGTAGTATATTTTGAAATCAGGGAGTGTGATACCTCCAGCTTTGTTCTTTTTTCTCAGGATTCCTTTACTTATTCGGGGTCTTTTGTTTTTCCAAATAAATTTTAGGATTCTTTGTTCTATTTCTGTGAAAAATGTTGTTGGAACTTTGATAGGGATTGTATTGAATCTACAGATTGCTTTAGGAAGTATGGAACATCTTAACTATGTTAATTCTTCCAATCCAAGAGCACAGAATATCTTTCCATTTCTTTGTATCTTCTTCAATTTCTTTCAGCAATGTTTTATCGTTTTCCATGTACGGCTCTTTCACCTCTTTGGTTAAGTTTATTCCTAGATATTTTATTCTATTTGTTTCAATTGTAAACGGGATGGTATTCTTAATTTCTCTTTCTGCTACTTCGTTGTTAGTGTATAGAAATGCAACTGATTTTCGTATGTTGATTTTGTATCCTGCAACTTTACCATATTCGTTTATTACTTCTAAAAGTTTTCTGGTGTACTCATTAGGGTTTTTTATATATAAAATCATGTCATCTGCACATAGTGACAGTTTCACTTCTTCCTTTCCAATTTGGATCCCTTTTATTTCTTTCTCTTGCCTGATTGCTCTGGCTAGGACTTCCAGTACTATGTTAAATAGGAGTGGTGAGAGTGGGCATCCTTGTCTGGTTCCTGTTCTTAGAGGGATAGCTTTCAGTTTTTCACCATTGAGGATGATATTAGCTGTGGGTTTCTCACATATGGTCTTTATTATGTTGAGGTACTTTCGTTCTATACCCATTTTATTCAGAGTTTTTATCATAAATGGATGCTGTATCTTGTCAAATGCTTTCTCTGCATCTATGGAGAAGATCATGTGTTTTTTATTCTTAATTTTATTATTGTGGTGTATCAAATTGATTGATTTGTGAATGTTAAACCATCCCTGCATACCTGGAATAAATCCCACTTGATCATGGTGTATAATCTTTTGACGTATTGTTGTATGCGGTTTGCTAGTATTTTGTTGAGGATTTTTGCATCGATATTCATCAGTGATATTGGCCTGTAATTTTCTTTTTTTGTGTTGTCCTTGTCTGGTTTTGGCATCAGGGTAATGTTGGCTTCATAGAATGAGATAGGGAGCTTCCCCCCTCCTCAATTTTTTGGAAGAGTTTGAGAAGGATAGGTATTACGTCTTCTTTGAATGTTTGGTAGAATTCACTGGGGAAGCCGTCTGGTCCTGGATTTTTATTTTTGGGGAGGTTTTTGATTACTGTTTCAATCTCCTTACTGGTGATTGGTCTATTCAAATTCTCTACTTCTTCTTGATCCAGTTTTGGAAGGTTGTATGATTCTAAGAATTTATCCATTTCTTCCAGATTCTCGAATTTGTTGGCATATAGCTTTTCATAGTATTCTCTTATAATCTTTTGTATTTCTGAGGTGTGGATTGTAATTTCTCCTCTTTCATTCCTGATTTTACTAATTTGAGCCTTCTCTCTTTTTTTCTTGGTGAGTCTAGCTAAAGGTTTGTCAATTTCGTTTATCTTTTCAAAGAACCAGCTCTTGGTTTTATTAATTTTTTCTATTTTTTTTTTTGTTAGTCTCTATTTCATTTATTTCTGTTCTCATTTTTATTATTTCCCTTCTTCTGCTGATTTTGGGTTTGGTTTGTTCTTCTTTTTCAAGTTCCTTTAGGTGCATTGTTAGATTGTTTATTTGAGATTTTTCTTGTTTGTTGAGATAGGCCTGTATTGCTATAAACTTCCCTCTTAGAACCGCTTTTGCTGTATCCCATAAATTCTGGCATGTCGTATTTTCATTTTCATTTGTCTCTAGGTATTTTTTCACTTCTTCTTTGATTTTTTCGTTGACCCAGTCGTTGTTCAGTAGCATTTTGTTTAATCTCCACATATTTGTTGCTTTTCTGATTTTCTTCCTATAGTTGATTTCTAGTTGCATACCATTGTGGTCAGAAAAGATGCTTGGTATTCTTTCAATCTTCTTAAATTTATGGAGACTTGTTTTGTGGCCTAATATGTGAACAATCCTGGAGAATGTTCCACGGGCATTTGAACAGAACGTGTATTCTTTGGTTTTGGGATGGAATTCTCTGTATATATCTACTAGATCCATCTGTTCTAGTGTATCATTTAAGGCCAATGTTTCCTTATTGATCTTCTGTTTGGATGATCTATTCATTGGTGTAAGTGGAGTGTTAAAGTCCCCTAATATTATTGTGTTACTGTCTATTTTTCTTTTTATGTCTGTTAATAATTGCTTTATATATTTAGGTGCAACTACATTGGGTGCGTATATATTGACAAGTGTTATATCCTCTTGTTGGCTTGTTCCCTTGATCATTATGTAGTGCACTTCTTTGTCCCTTTTTACAGTTTTTGTTTTACAGTCTATTTTGTCTGATATGAGTACTGCCATCCCAGCCTTCTTTTCATTGTCATTTGCATGGAGTATCTTTTTCCATCCCTTCACTTTCAGTTTGTGAGTGTCTTTGTGTCTGAAGTGTGTCTCTTGTAGGCAGCATATATATGGGTCTTGTTTTTTTATCCAATCAGCCACCCTATGCCTTTTAATTGGAGCATTTAGTCCATTGATGTTTAAAGTAGCTATTGATAACTATGTACGTACTGCCATTTTTAAATTTTTTTTCTCAGTGTTTTAGTAGTCCTTCTCTGTTCCTCCCTTCTTCTATACAGAATTGATGGTCTCTTTAGTTTGTCCTCTGTCTGAATGCTCTACTCTTTAACTTCCCTCCTCCCTCCTTTATGGTTTTGGTATCATATCTAACCTCTTTTTTGTGCATCTGTATCCATTACCCTCTTATCATGGAAATAGATAATTTTTTCTATTTGTGGTCTTCTCTTTTCCCCTTAAATCAGTCCCTTTAACATTTCTTGTAGCACTGGTTTCTTGGTGACAAACTCCTTTAAATTTTGCTTGTCTGGGAAATTTTTGATCTCTCTTTCCATTTTGAATGATAACCTTGCTGGGTAGGGTATTCTTGGCTGTAAGTTTTTTCCTTTTAGCACTTTATATATATCATGCCACTCTGTTCTAGTCTGTAAGGTTTCTACTGTGAAGTCAGCTGATAGCCTTATGGGGTTTCCTTTGTATGTAACTTGACTTTCCCTTGCAGCTTTTAGGATTCTCTCTTTATCTTTAATTCTGGACATTTTGATTATGATGTGTCTTGGTGTGGGCCTCTTTGGGTTTATCTTGTTTGGGGCTCTCTGTGCTCCTGTGCCTGGATGTCTGTTTCTTTCCTTAGGTTAGGGAAGTTTTCATCTATTATTTCTTGAAATAGATTCTCTGCCACTTTGTCTCGCTCTTTTCCTTCCGGGACACCTAGTACAGGGATGTTAGTGTACTTGATGTTGTCCCAGAGGTCCCTTATACTGTCGTCACTCTTTTTAATTCTTTTCTCTTTTACCTGTTCGGCTTGGGTAATTTCTTCTAGTCTTTCATCCAGCTCACAGATCCATTCTTCTGTATCCTCTACTCTGCTTTTGAGTCCCTCTAGTTAATTTTTCATTTCCAGTATTGTATTCTTCATTTCTGATTGGTTCTTTTTTATATCTTCCATTTCTTTGTTGACATTCTCACTGTGTTTATCTATTCTTTTCCCCACATCAGTGAGCATCCTTAACACTCTTTGTTTGAACTCTCTGTCAGGTAGGTTGCTCATTTCTGTTTCACTTAGTTCCTTTTCTGGGATTTTGTCCTGTTCCCTTACTTGGAATTTATTCCTTTGCCTGCTCATTTTGCCTCTTTGCCTGTGCTTGTGACTACATATTAGGTAGGTCAGCTACATCTCCTCCTCTTGGATAGGTGACCTTATGTAAATGATGGTTTAGGAGGCCTGCCGTGTGCTTCCCTCAATTCTCAATGTTCCAGGCGTGACCCCTATGTGGGCTACGTGTGTCCTTCTGTTGTGGCCTGTTTGCTCTCCCTGTAGGCTCCCAAGGAGGCCGAGTTATGCTCCTGGCCAGTTGTTGTAATGCTCAGCTGTTTGTAGTTGTTGTGGGCCCTTCAGTCTCTTTATCAGGTGTGGGGAGCCCCGGCACATTTGGCTGTAAGTTCTAATACTACATTTGTGTTGCAGTATTTCTTTTAAGTGAGTAGTCCCCCAGCCTGGCAGGTTGTTAGGCTCAGGGCCTTACAATTGCTATAAGCCTCCAGCCTTTAGGTCTCTTGTCAGCTCTCTGAGGATTGCAGCTGGGTGGGGCTTGCCTCAGGCACAGGAGCACCCAATTGTTTCAGGCTTTGGAAGGTGGGGCAAACCCCCTATGTGGGTCTTTGAGAAGCACAAGTCTTCTGCAGCTGACAAGCCCTGCTGCCCACAGGTCCACACACACAGTCAACACTGTCCTGCCCTGTGTGCATGCCCCGACCTCCCGAATCAGACCCAGTCTCTCCACGGCGGGAGCCCCACACACTCTACCAGTGCCCCACACACTCCACCCGCTCCTTGTGCATTCCCTGCCCCACTGAAGTGGGCTCAGTTGCCAGGCTGCAGAGAATCCAGTCACCAATCTATGCAGGCCCACAAGTTGCCTGAGGTCTTGTTATTGAGTGGGATCGGTCTCCAGGGTGCGCTGCCTGCCCTGGCTGAGCTGGATTAAATCGGTGCTCTAGCAGGTGGGGCAGACCCTGGGCTAGCAGGCCCCAGGGAGAACTCCAATGGTGTCTGTGTCAGCACCCCCACACCAGGCCACAACTATGGCCGCCGCCAATGTCCCAGTTCCTGGAGAGGTCTCACCTCTCACCGATATGCACACAGGGCCTATTAGGTGAGTCTCTTTTCACCAAAGCACTGTGCACCTTTCTTTCTGGTGATTTTAGGTTGCTTTCTGAAACGGGTGAGTTTGCACGTGGGCCTTTTAAGAGCCGGTTTTAATGTCTTTGTGAACCAGCTTTTCTGGGGGTACTCCCCAATGTTTTAGTAGCAGGCAAAGTCAGATATTATGCCACTGGTCTCGATTGTGCTGGGTCCACAAAATGCCCACAGCGGGGGCACTCCCCGGCTCAGTTCCCCTCTCCTCCAGGGAGGGCTGAGTACCTGTGGGCTGCTCCCGGGCGGCCATGAGGTGCTGCGTCTTGTGAAGGCAGCATTTTTCCTCTCCAGAAGGGAGTTTCTGCCTCTTCTACCTCAATTAGAGTTGCCCTTTCTTGCAGGAGTTCCTCTTATCCAGTTTTCAGTTCTGTCTCAGGGGTAATTTTTCCACGAGTAGTTGTAAATTGGCTGTGTCCACAGGAGGAGGTGAGTTCAGAGTCTGCCTACCCTGTCACATGACTTCTCTCCCTAAATCTTCTTTAAATGTTTGGTGTAATACACCAGAGAAGCCACCTAGTCCTGAACTTTTGTTTGGGGGGAAGTATTTGTTTAGCATTTCAATTTCCTTTTTAGTGATTAATCTATTCAGATTCTCTACTTATTCTTGATTCAATTTTGGAAGGTTATCTGATCCAAGAATTTATCCATTTCTTCTATGTTGTCCAATTTATTGGCATATAGCTTTTCATACTATTCTCTTATGAACTTTACATTTTGGTGGTGTCTATTGTAATTTTTCATTGTTCATGTTTGATTTTTTTTTTTTTGAGGAAGATCAGCCCTGAGCTAACATCCATGCTAATCTTCGTCTTTTTTGCTGAGGAAGACCGTCGCTGAGCTAACATCTATTGCCAATACTCCTCCTTTTTTTCCCCAAAGCCCCAGTAGATAGTTGTATGTTATAGTTCCACATCCTTCTAATTCCTGCATGTGGGATGCGGCCTCAGCATGGCCGGAGAAGCGGTGCCTTGGTGCGCGCCCGGGATCCGAACCCGGGTAGCCAGTAGCGGAGCGCACGCACTTAACCGCTAAGCCACCAGACCGGCCCTCATGATTGATTTTATTTATTTGAGACTTCTCTCTGTTTTTCTGAGTCTGTCCATAGATCTGTCAATTTTGTTTATCCTTTCAAAGAACCAGCTCTTATTTTTATTGATCTTTTCTATTGTCTTTTTAGTCTATTTTATTTTTTTCCACTGTGATTTTTATTATTTCCATTTGTATACTGACTTTGGGCTTTGTTTATTCTCATTTTTCTAGTTCCTTTAGTTGTGACGTTTGATTGTTTTTTGAGATTTTTCTTGTTCCTTGAGGTAGGCCTGTATTGCTGTGAACTTCCCTCTTAGTACCAGTTTTGCTGCATCTCACAGATTTTAGTATGCTGTGTTTTCATTTTCATTTGTCTCCATTTTTTTATTTCTCCTTTGATTTCTTCATTGATCAAATAGTTGTTCAGTAGCATCTTGTTTAGTCTCCACATATTTTTGACTTTTCCAAATTTCTTCTTTAGTCGATTTCTTGTTTCATACCACTGTGGTCGGAAAAGATGCTTGATATGATTTCAATCTTCTTAAGTTTATTGAGACTTCTTTTGTTTCCCAATATATGGTTTATCTTTGAGATGTTCCATGCGGTTTTGAGAAGAATGTATATTCTGTTGTTTTTGGATGGAATGTCCTATATATATCCATTAAGTCCATCTGGTCTAATGTTTCATTTAAGGTTGATGTTTCCTTGTTGACTTTCTGTCTGGATGATTTTTCCATTGACGTAAGTGGGGTATTAAAAGCCCCTACTGTTAGTGTGTAGGGGCTTTTAATACCCCACTTACACTTACTGTCAATTTCTCCCTGTAGGTCTGTTAATAATTGCTTTATACTTTGGTACTCCTATGTAAGGTTCATATATATTAACAAATGTTATGTCTTCTTGATGGATTGTCCCCTTTTTCATTATATAATGTTTATCTTTGTCTTGTTATCATTTTTGGCTTGAAGTCTATTTTGTCTGATATAATAATGGCTACACCACCTTTCTTTTAGTTTCCATTTGCTTGGAGTATCATCGTCCATCCCTTCACTTTGACCTATGTTTGTATTCAGAGCTGACATTGATCTGTTGGAGGCAGCATATTTTTGGGTCTTGTTTTTTAATCCACCCAGCAACTCTATGTCTTTTGATTGGTGAATTCAATCCTTTTACATTTAGTGTGATTATTAACATATGAGAACTTAGTACTGCTATTTTATATCTTGTTTACTGGTTGCTCTATATTTTCCTTATTTCTTTTTCCTTATGTTTCTGTGTGTCACTTCATTTTGGTGCTTTTCTGTAATCTTTTTCTCAGTTTTCTCTTTTTTTATGTTTTGTGTCTCTGCTCTGAATTTTTGTTTTCTGGTTACCCTGAGGTTTGTATAAAAAGTCTCATAGATAAGACAGTCCTTTTTCTGCTGATAGCATCTTCATTTTCCATGCAGGTTCTGTCCTTTTCCTCTTCTTCTTCTATGCTTTTCTTGTCATAAATTATCCCGTTTTATGTTGTGAGTTTATTACCAAATTGAAGCAGTTATAGTTATTTTTAATGTTTCCTTTACCTTTAACATTTAATTTTTTAACAATTTGATCTTTAATAATTGTTTACTATCCTATTCTGATATAGAGTTTCAATTTTCTGATTCTATTTATTACCTTGCTGAAAGTTTTGTATAACTTTGCCTTTTTGTTTCAAGTAGGGGAGCTCCTTTCAACATCTCTTGTAAGGCAGGTCTATTGGCAATGAACTCCCTCAGCTTTTGATTTTCTGGGAAAGGCTTTATTTCTCCTTCATATCTGAAGGTTAACTTTGCTGGATAGTGTCTTCTTGGCTGAGTTTTTATCTTTCAATATTTTGAATCCATCATTCCACTCTCTCTTTGCCTGTAGAGTTTCTGCTGAGAAGTCTGCTGATAGCTTAATGGGGGTTCCCTTGTAGATTATTGTTTATTTTTCTCCTGGCTGCTTTTAATATTCTTTCTTTGTCATTGACTTTTGACAATTTTATTATAATATGTCTTGGAGAACTTCTTCTTGTGTTGAGATAATTGAGTGTTCTGTTAGCTTCATGGATTTGTATATCCAGTTCCTTCCTCAGGTTGAGGATGTTCCCAGCTATTATTTCTTTGCATAAGCTCTCTGCTCTCTTCTCTGTCTCTCTTCTCCTTCTAGGATATCCGTTATCCTTATGTTGCTCTTTCTAATGGAGTCATATAGTTCTCATAGAATTTCTACATATATTTAAAAAATATTAGTTCTCTCTCCTCTTCTACCTGCATCATTTCTACGTTTCTATCTTCAAGCTTGCTAATTCTCTCTTCCATATGATCTGCTCTATTTCCAATGCTTTCTAATACATTCTTCATCTGATTTGAGTTCCTCAGCTCCAGAATTTCTGTTTGGTTCTTTTTTATAATTTCAATCTCTTTGGTAAAGTATTCCTTCTGTTCATTAATTTTATCCCTGAACTCATTGAATTGCCTGTCTGAGCTTTCCTGCAGCTCATTGAGTTTCTTCATGACAGCTATTTTGAATTCTTTATCAGTTAGATCACAATCTTCCATGACTTTATGTTTGGTTTCTGGAGAATTGTTATTTTCTTGTTGTGATGTTGTGTTACCATGGTTTTCCATAGTGCTTGATGACTTATTCCTCTGCCAGCACATTTGTCATAGCAAACACTTTACTTAATTAGGTTTAGCTTTCTTTTGATTCTACCTATTCAATTGGTTAGAGATTAGAGGCCTATCTTTTGTTTTTCAGTAGGTGGTGCTATATCACTAGTTTTTTATTTCTCTTACTTGAGCTGCCTCTGGCTATATTTGAGGATTGGCGTGTCCACCCTTGATTGCCTCTGTTAGGGGTATCACTAGTATTCTCATTGTCAATTTTTGTGCCTCCAGGAGTGACTGATGCCTTGCTGTTGGTGGTGTCACTGTGGTCACTGGCTTCACCACTGGGGATACAGGGAGGACTGACACTTTTGCCACATCTGAGATCACCTGGATTGGAAGCTCTGCCACTATGGTGGGAGGAGAGAGATGATAGGGGGCAGCCAGGTTTGTGGGGCAATGCCTCCAATATTACTCATTTCCTTGTGGCCACAGGCAGTGCTGCAGTTGAGAGGCCAGTGTCATGTGTTTGCCTCTGTTGCTGCTACCAGATTCTTAGCCACAGCCAGGGGCCCAGGATCAGGCGGCTCCACCTCAGCTGTTTCCTGTTTCCTTGTGGCCACAGGTGCCATTGCAATTGGGAGGTTGAAGTTATGTGTGCAACTCTGCTGCTGCTACCAGGCTCTAAGCCATGGCTGGAGACCCAGCATTATAGGGCCCCACCTCTGCTGTTGCTCTTCTCCCCATAGCCACAGACTGTACTGCCAGGAGGCCAGAGTTGTGCACACTCCTCCTCTGTTACCCACCAGGCTTTCTGGGTCTGAAGACAGCTGGCTCTGCTGTTGAGGCTGAGGGGTCAAGATCTTCTGCTGTTCCCCTGGTTTACCACCTTTATGTGCTCCAATCCACCCATCTTAATATGTAGCAATGTGTGACTCTCTCTGGCATCCTGCTGTGTTGGGCAATGTAGACTTTGTTGAGTTTTGGATGTTTTACTTACTGTAGATTGAAGGAGAGAGACAAAGGGATCCTCTCACACCACCATGATGATGACATCCCAAAGGACAGGAGGATAAAAAATAACTACAGTTACCAGAATTTCTTAACAAACAGATGATAATACAAAAAGAGGTACATTAAACACATAGAAGAAGGAGAGTAAAAGG
Source organism: Diceros bicornis minor (assembly GCF_020826845.1). Classification (NCBI taxonomy): domain Eukaryota; kingdom Metazoa; phylum Chordata; class Mammalia; order Perissodactyla; family Rhinocerotidae; genus Diceros; species Diceros bicornis. Next base: position 66,662,867 of record NC_080781.1, read on the forward strand.
GTAGTGTTTTTGTATGTGTACAATGTTAAGTTGCTATAAAATAGAATTATATCTCTAAAATATTTCATGTAAAATTTATGGAAACCACAAAGGAAAAACCTATGGTATATTCACAAATGATAAACAGAAGGAAATCAGAGCATATCACCACAGAAAATAACCAATTCACAAAGGAAGACAGCAAGAGAGACAAAAGGAGCAAGGGAACTACAAAACAGCCAAAAAGCAGTGAATAAGATGGCATTAGGAAGTGCTTACATATCAATTATTATTCTAAATGTAAATGGGTTGAATTCTTTAATCAAAAAGCATAGAGTGAATAGATAAAAAAGCAAAACCAACTATATATTGCCTACAAGAGATTCACTTCACCTTAAAGGACATATATAGGGTCAAAGTGAAAGGGTGGAAATGATATTCAATGCAAATGGAAAACGAAAGAGAGTGAAAGGAGCTATACTTATATCAGATCAAATAGACTTTAATCCAAAAACAGTAAAAAGAGACAAAGATGGTCATTATATACTAATAAAGTGGTCAATTCATCAAGAAGATATAGCAATTGTAAATATATATGTACCAAACATCAGAACCCCTAAATGTATTAACCAAATACTAACAGATCTGAGGGAAAAAAATCGACAACAATACAATAAGAGTAGGAGACTTCAATATCCCTCTTTTAAGAATGTATAGATCATCCAGACGGAAAATCAACAAGGAAACATTGGTCTTGCGCAATACTTTAGATCAAATGGCTCTAACTGACATATCAGAAAATTCCATCCAATAGCAGCAGGATACAGGTTGAAATCAAGTGGGCATGGAACATTCTCCAAGATAGATCATATGATAGACACAAGTCTTAGTACATTTGAGAAGATTGAAATCATACGAAAATTGAAATCATATCAACCTCAGTGGTATGAAACTAGAAATTGACAATGAGAAGAAAGCTGGAAAATTCACAAATGTGTGAATTTTAACTAACTTTAACTAACTTTACTACTTTAACTAACTTTACACCTCAGGGAACTAGAAATAAACAAACTAAGCTCAAAGTTAGCTTTAGGAAGGCAATAACAAAGATTAGAGCTGAAATAAATGAAATAGAGATTAGAGAAACAAAAGAAAAGATCAACACAAATAAGAGCTGGTTTTCTGAAAAGAAAAATAAAATTGACAAACCTTTAGCTGACTAGAATAAAAGAGAGAAGATTCAATAAATAAAATCAGATATGAATGATGAGACATTACAACTGATACCACAGAAATGCAAAGGATCATAAGACACTACTATGAACAACTATTTAACAAGAACTTATATAACCTAGAAGTAACACATAAGTTCTTAGAAACACACAACTTATCAAGACAATCATGAAGAAATAGAAAAGCTCAACAGACCAACCAATAACAAGTAAGAAGATTGAGTGAAGTAGTAATGAGTGAAGATTGAAAAAGTAATCAAAAATCTCCCAACAAAGAATATCCCATAATCAGATGGTTTTACTGGTGAATGCCACCAAACAGTTAAAGAAGAATCAATGCCAACCTTCTCTAACTCTTCTAAAATATTGAAGAGGAAGGATCACTCCTACTCATTCTACGAGGCCAGCATTCCCTGATACCAAAGCTAGATAATGACACTACAAGAAAACAAACATGCAGACCAATATCTATGATGAACAGAGATGCAAAATTTCTCAATAAAATACAGGAAAAAAATTCAATATCATATTAAAAGAATCATACACCATGATCAAGTGGAATTTGTTCCAGGGATACAAGGATGGTTCAACATATGCAAATCAATAAATGTGAAACACATTAATAGAAAGAAAAATTAAAATCATATGATCATCTCAATACATGCAGAAAAAACATTTGACAAAATACAACGTCCTTTTTATGACAAAAACTTTCAACAAGTTGGTTATGGGAAGAATGTAGCACATCATAATAAAGGCCATATATGACAAACCCACAGCTAGCGTCATACTCAGTGGTGAAATATTTCTGTGTGCTATAAATTTTCCCTAAGTATCTCAGGATCGTTAGCTGTTGGTTTGGTTTTATGAATGAATTTAACAGATATTTTCTGTACCACATACCACGTCCCTTAGCCCCCTTTGGATTTTAGCTGCTGTTCTGGTGGACAAGTCCCTCACACTGCCAATGACCTACTCAATTGCCTACCACTTCTCTCTATAGTTCTGTCCCAGGGGTTTTGAAACTTGCTGAGCTTACCCAGTCCATACCAAGAGAGCATGGATATGTGGGTGAGGTAATATCTCCAGGGGCCATCCCAGTGGAGAAATTTTGAAAGTTTATTCTCTAAGGTTAGGAATAAGACAAGGGTGTCCACTCTCACCACTCTTATTCAACATAGTACTGGAAGTCCTACCTAGAGCACTGTGGCAAGATAAATAAATAAAAAGGCATCCAAATGGTAAAGGTAGAATTAAAATTGTCTTTATTTGCAAATGATACAATCATATATATAGAAAATTCTAATGACTCAACCAAAATACAGTTAGAACTAATAAATGAATTCAGTAAACTTGCAGGATATAAAATCAACATACAGAAATCAATTGTGTTTCTATACTCTAACAATGAAACATCTGAAAAAAAACAAAGAAAACAATCCCATTCATAATAGCATCGAAAGCAATAAGATACTTTGGAATAAATTTAGCCAAGGACATGAAAGATCTGTACAATAAAAACTACTAGACTTTGATGAAATAAATTGAAGAAGACATAAACAAATGGAAATATATCCTGTGTTCCTGGATCAAAAGAATGAACATTGTTAAAGTGTCCATACTACCCAAAATAGTATGTCCATACTACCTAACTAAAGATTTAACACAATCTTTATCAAAATTCTAATGGCATTTTTCACAGAAATAGAAAAACAATCCTAAATTGTCCATACTACCCAAAGTAGTATGTCCATACTACCCAACTAAAGATTTAACAACATCCTTATCAAAATTCCAATGGCATTTTTCACATAAATAGAAAAACAATCCTAAAATTTGTATGGAACCACAAAAGATCACAAATTGGACACACCAATCATGAGAAAGAAGAACAAAGCTGGACATCACGCTTTCTGATTTCAAACTATACTATGAAGCTACAATAATTGAAACAGTATGGTACTGGCATAAAAATAGACACATACACCAATGGAACAGCATAGACATCCCAGAAATAATCCCATGCATATATGGTAAATTAATTTCCATCCAGGAATCAAGAATATACAACGGGAAAGGATAGTTGCTTCAATAAGTAGTGTTGGGAAAACTGGATAGCCACATTCAAAAAAATTAAATTTATCTTACACCTCTCACAAAAATTAACTTAAAATAGATTAAAGATTTATACATAAGACCTGAACCCATAAAAATCCTAGAAGAAAACATAGGAAAGAAGCTCATTGACGTTGACCTTGGCAATAATGTTTTGGATATGATATTGAAAGCACAAGCAACAATGGCAAAAATAAATAAGTGGGACTATATCAAACTAAAAAGCTTCTGCACAGCAAAGGAAAATATCAACAAAATAAAAAGGCAACTTAAAGAATGGGAGAAAATATTAGCTAATGATATATCTGATAAGGGGTTAAAATCCAAAATATATAATGAACTCATACTACTCAATAAGAAAAAAACAAACAATTCAATTTAAAAATGGGCAGAGGAACTGAGTAGACATTTTTCCAAAGAAGACATTTAAATGGCCAACAGGTACATGAAAGGATTACCCACATCACTAATCATCAGGGAAATGCAAATAAAAACCACAATCAGATACAATTGCACACCTGTTAGAATGGCTATCATCAGAAAGACAAGGGATTACAAGTGTTAGCAAGGATGTGGACAATAGGGAACCCTGGTGAACTGTTGGTGGGAATGTCAATTGGTACACCTATTATGGAAAACAATATGGAGGTTCCTCAGAAAATTAAAAATAAAACTACAATATAATCCAGCAATCCCACTTCTGGGTATATATCTAAAGTAAATGAAAACAGGATATCAAAATGATATCTGCACTCCCATGTTTACTGCAGCATTATTCACAATAACCAAGGTCTGGACACAGCCTAGGCATATGTCAATGAACGACTGGATAAAGAAGATATGTTATATATACAAGATGCAATATTATTCAGCCATGAGAAGAAGGAAACCCTGCCACTTGGAACATGGATGAACCTTAAAAGTATTATGCTAAGTGAAATAAGTCAGACAGAGAAAGATAAATACTGTATGATATCACCTATATGTAGAATCTTAAAAAGTCAAATGCACAGAAACAGATATTAGAATGATGTTTACCAGGGGCTGTGGGGTGGAGGAATTCAAGAGATGTTGGTCAAATAGCATAAAATTCCAGTTAGAATATTAGTTCTGGGTGTCTAACACACATCATCATGATTATAGTTAACAGTATTGTATTGTCTATTTGAAAATTGCTAAGAGAATAGATCTTAAATGTTCTCACCACAGAAATGAAATAGTAATTATGTGATGTGATAAAAGTGTTAGTAAATGCTACAGTAGTCATCATATTGCAATATATGAAAGTGTATTAAATCAACACATTGCACACCTTAAACCCACACAATGTTATACATCAATTATATCTCACTAAATCTGAAAAAATATTTTGTAAATGCTGAATAACCAATAAAAAAGTTTTAAAGTAGCATAAATAATGTCAGTAGATAAAAAATGATATAAAAATGCTCAGTTAAGCCCAAAGAAATGAGAAAAAGGAAAAATATGCCAAAAAAAATAGCAAACAGCTAAAATGATGGGTTATTTTAGTCCAACCATATCACTAATCACTTTAAATGTGATTGGCCTAAACATAACATTTAAAAAGACAGAGATTGTCAGTTTGGATTATATAAAATGCCTAAATATACACTGTCCACTAAAAACAACCCGTTTAAATATATAGATATAGATAGAGTGAAAGAATGGAGAAATATAAGCCATGCAAACACTAACCAATAGAAATCTGGAGTATATATAATAATTTCAGACAAAGCAGACTATAGAACAAAAAATATTATCATGAATAAAGAGAGATATTGTATAATGCCAAAGTGGTGAAATCTCAGTGAAGATGTAAAAATACAAAACATAAATGAATCTAAAAATTAAGCTTCAAAATGCATGAGGTAGAAAAACCAATAGATCTGAAGAGAAATAGACGTATTCATGATTATAGTCTAAGACTTCAAAATTCTGCTCTCAGTAATTGATAAAACAAGTATGTAATATCAGTAAGAATATAGATAACCTGACAAACTATCAAAGAATATAACCTAATTTACAATTATACTACACTCCACCCAAAATAGTAGAGTACGTCTTCTCAAGTGTACAGGAGTATTCACCAAGATTCACCATATTCTGTGCCACAAACAAACCTCAACATATTTGAAAGAAAAATATCTTACAAAGTATGTTCTCAGGTAAAAATAGGATTAAACTGAAATCAATAACAGAAAGATAACTGGAACACCCCACACACAAAAAAAGTTTTGGAAATTAAAAAACATACTCCTAATAAACATTCCATGAGTCAAAGAGGAAGTCCTTGAGAAATTTGAAAATAAATATTTTGAACTAAATGAAAATGAAAATACAATATATGAAAATTAGTGAGGTACAACTAAAGAAGTGTTCAGAGGGAAATTTATAGCATCAAATTCTTATATTAAAAAAGAGGAGAGATCTAATATCAGCAACCTGTGTTTCCACCTTAAAAAGAGACAAAAAAGCAAATTAAACCCTGAATAAGCAGAATGAGAGAAATAACAAAAATTAGAGCAAATTTCCTCTTCTAGGCAAGATGGAGTAACAAGGACTGGATTTATCATCCAGTTGTAAAGAACCAAAACAAACAAGACAAAATGCATGCAAAAATGGATTTCAAAACCAGGGATATTAGGGGAAAAATGACAGTGATTTCTGAGAAATAAGAAACAAACAATATGAGCCATAGGATTATCCCAGCTTGTTGCATTTAGAGAATTTAAAAGCCACAGTGCAAGGAAGGAGAACTGAGGAAAAGTCCAGCAGACTCTCCAAGTTGTGAAGATGGAGCTGATAATTCAGTGAGAAAAATGCATCTAGTGTTTATAGGAAAGAGTATCATAAAACTCAGAGCTGTGTGGAGAGAAAAGCTTACAGAAGTGATAAGGGTCCTCCTTGAGTATTCAGAAGAATAATAGGGAAACACGACCAGTTCATTTGGGTGAAGAAACTAACCAAGACACAGTAAGAACTAGAAAAAGTGTTTAGAGAGAATGTTGTCCAGTGCCCACATGGGGCTGGGAGCAATATCTGTTCCCACAAGACAGACTGAAAAAACTTATAAATCACAGAGCTCTAGGTAGAATACTTAGGAAGGTCTTGCCATCATAGTGACAAATAATTAAACCCAGACTGAGCATTGCTTGCGACCCACCTAAAAAATTTGTATATGTAAGACCCAACAAGATCAAATTGTTTCCAAGTAACTTAGCCACATCCCAAAATAAAACTCAAGAATATTTATAAGTCAAAGGAGTGATGTCAGCATCATGGTGGAGTGAGTTGTTCCCTTTGTCTCTGCCCTTTAAGTTACAACCAGTAGGACATCCATTGACTAACAAAGGACTCTCTACACAGCACTCCAGAATGCCTGAAAGAGCCATGCATCTATACATCTGAATGTGGGTGGTCTGGACCACCTGGAGGCAGTGGAACTAGGGAAGCAGCAGTGGCAGCTCCCAAGAGTGGAGGTTCTAGGATCTGTGGCCACACCTGTGAACAGAGGTCCCAAGAACTGAAGTAATGCCCATGAATGGAAGCCCCAGGAATCTAGGAAGCCCACATTCCTGGAGGCCCCAGGAATCACTGTGGGCCCATGACTGGAGACTCCAGAAACTGTGGAATACATGTGACCCAGCCACCTCCCCCTCCCTGAGTGGCAGAGCCTCCAAAATCAGCCTTTCCAGCAGCAGGGGCTGAATTCAAAAGGCAGATACCCCCAACAGCGGTGGTGGTGCCCATGATCTGAGTGCACCAGCACCAGAGGCCAGAGGCTGCAGGAGCAACAGCTGCAATTTCAGCTAAGCCCCTGTCCCTACTCCAGCAGTGGCAGGTGGCACCTGCAACCTGAGGCTTCAGGAAACACAGCAGTGCCAGTGACCCAGCCCCTTCCCCCTCCCCGAACAGCAGTGACTCTGACACTGGCTCTTCCAGCAGCAGGGGCTACATCCAAAACATGGATACTCCAGCAGTGGTGGTGGTGCCTGTGACCTGAGGTTTTGAAAAGCACATTGAAGCTAGAGACCAGGGGCTGCAGGAGCAGCAGTGTGCTCAGGGCTCAGGCCCTCCCCCTCACTCAGCAGTGGCAGATGGCACCCAAAACCTGAGTTTTCAGGAAATGCACTCAAAGATTAGCAGTGGCAGGTGGCACCTGCAACCTGAGGCTTCAAGATCCACAGCAGTACCCATGACCCAGCCTCCAGTTGCAGCACCCTGAACACTAGCCTTACCAGCAGTGGGGCTGCATACAAGACCCTGGGCCCCTGGCAGCAACAGTGACACCTTTGAAACCAGCACCCCCAGCAGCAGAGCTGACAGCACCCCAAGATAACCTAGGAACAGCAGCACAGTTGGTACATGTGGCAGCAGCACCAGAGCCACTGCAAAGAGCCAGTGGTGTAACATGAGACCCAGGTGACCCCAGAAGCAGCAGAGGTGATCACAGCCTAGTGACCTCAGTAGCAACACCTTTGACTACAGCAACATTATAAGCAGCAAGCACCAGCAACCTTGGAGGCACAAGCAGCACAAGGAGGGCACGGATGACACCTCTGGCAGGGGTGAGGGAGGTTCTCAAATACAGACAGAAGTAGCTCAGAATCAAAGTAACCAAAGCCTTACCCAAACAAGAAAGGTGTTTACTACCTCAGATGTGCTGGCAGAGGAACAACTCATCAAGCACCATAAAGAACTACAGTCATACAGTAGCAGAGAAATAAAATGACAACTCTCCAGAAACCAAATGTGAAATCATGAAAGACTGTGATTTAACGGGTAGAGAATTCAAAATAGCTGTCATGAAGAAACTCAACGAGTTATAAGAAAACTCAGAAAGACAGTTCTATGAGCTCTTATAAATTAATGAACAGAAGGACTACAAACAAAAGAGCTTGAAACTCTAAAAAAAAAAACATAAATTCGGGAGCTGAAGATGGCAATTAATGAGATGAAAAATAAAGTAGAAAGCATTGGAAATACAGCAGACCATATGGAAGAGAGAAATAGCAAGCTTGAAGATAGAAATCTAGAAATTATTCAGGTGCAAGCGGAAAGAGAACTAAGATTTCAAAACTATGGAGAAACTCTACAAGAAATATCTAACCCAATTAGGAAAAGTAACATAAGGATAATGGGTATCCCAGAAGGAGAAGAGAGGGGGAAAAGAGTAGAGAGCTTATTTAAAGAAATAATAGCTGACAACTTTCCAAACTTGGGGAAAGAACTGGATATACAAGTACATGAAGCTAATAGAATACCTAATTATCTCAATGCAAAAATATCTTCTTCAAGGCACATTATATTAAAACTGTCAAAAGTTAATGACAGAGAAAGAATATTAAGGGAGGCCAGAGAGAAGAAAATACCTTACAAAGGAACCTGAATTCAGCTATTAGAGGATTTCTCAGCAGCAACTCTACAGGCCAGGAGAAAGTGGAATGATATATTCAAAATATTGAAAGACAAAAAATATCAGCCAAGAATACTCTATCCATCAAAATTATCCTTCAGATTTGAAGAAGAAAGGCTTTTCCAGACAAACAAAAGCTGAGGGAGTTCATTGCCACTAGACCTGCCTTACAAGAAATGATGAAAGAATCCCTCCTACCTAAAACAAAAAGGCAAAGGGACACAAAGCTTTGAGCAAGGTGATAAATAGACAGAATCAAAAAATTGCAACTCTATATCACAATAGGTTAGTAAACAATTATAACATAAAGACTAAAGGGTAAAAAAGTATCAAAAATAACTATAACCACTTCAGTTTAGTAACAAACTCACAATACACAAAAGGAAAATTTGTGACAACAAAAACAGAAGGAGAAGAGGAAAAGGATGGAACCTGCATAGGCAAATGGAGATAAGATGCTATTAGCAGAAAATGGACTATATCTGCTATGAGATCTTTTATACAAACTTCATGGTAAACACAAAACAAAAAATGAGAGCAAAGTCAGAAAACATAAAAAAGAAGAAACTGAGAAACACGTCACAGAAAACCACCAATCTGAAATGGCAGACAGAAAAACAAGGAAAAGGAAACAATGGAAACACAGAACAACCAGAAAACAAAAGATAAAGTGGCAATATTAAGCCCTTATATATCAATAATCATCCTAGTTGAATTGAATTCACCAATCAAGTGACACAGAGTGGCTGGATGGATTAAAAAACAAGACCCAACACTATGCTGCCTATGGGAGACCCATCTCAGCTCTAAAGACAAACATATATACAAAGACAAAAATATATACAATAGAATACTACTCAGCCACAAAAAAAGATGAAATTGTGCCATTTGTGACAACATGAATGGACTTTGAGAGTATTATACTAAGCAAAATAAACCAGATGGAGAAACACAATTACCATAGGACTTCACTCATGTGTGGGGATAAGCAAACAAACATATAGATACAGAAAACAGATTGGTGGTTGCCATAGGGGAAGGGAGGGAGATTCGGGAAAAAGGGGTAAATGTGTACATGTATGGTGATGGATAACAACTAGATTTTTGGTGGTGAACAAGATGTAGTCTATACCAAAGTCAAATATAATGATGTACAACTGAAGTTTATATAATGTCATAAACCAATGCGACCTCAATAAAAAAAAATTAAGAGAATATTTATGTCTACAAAAATATGCATCATCAAAAAAGGTTAAATTCACAATGTCAAAAATTATCAGTCATGCAACATTTTGTACACCTTAAACTTACACAATGTTTTATCTCAATTATATCTCAATAAAGCTGGAAAAAAATTATCAGCCATGCAAAGAGGAAGGTAAATAAAATCCATAATAAGGTGGATAATCCATCAATCTCAATCTACAACTGACACAGATGTTATAATTAGTGGAAAAGAATATTACAGTTATTACAACTGTAATTTGTACATTCCAAAATTTATGTAGAAACATGGAAAATATATGATGATCCATTATAATAAGACCACTTCTGGAAATAAAAACTGCAATGAAAAATACTGGATGGGTTTTGCAGAGTTTGGGAGGATGTCAGCAAGAGAGGAGTTTTCAGTGCTCATCCTCCCACAAAAACATTAATTTTAACAATCACTCACAGATGAGTTGTGGGAGCTCAGGAGTCCAATAGAGAGGTTCCAATACTTTGATGGTGCAAAATATCCAAGAATAGATGCATTGAAGAGGGTAAGAAGACCAGTTTTACTTTGGCCAAGTCACCAGTCTCTCAAGGTGGCACAGCTCAGTAGTTCAGTGGCAAGAGAGACCATCTTGGCCCACAATTTCTCCCACAGAGGAAAGTGAGAGCATGGTAAATGCCCGGCTTCTGCAGCCACGCAGGATGCTGACTAATAGGCCCACTTATTTCTCATCCCACCCAGAATACTGAGGGTATCTGCACTGCTGAGTAGCCTAGGGATAGCTAGGAGAAAGGAAAAGGGGCAGGAGCTCATAGCACCTAGGTATGCAAATCATCAAAGGGCCACAGTTTCTACTAATTGCCTCACTGACTCCAAGATGCTTGCCCACAAACTTCACAGGACACATCACCTAGCCCATCAGACCATCTCAACTAACCTACATATGCCACAGCACTCCTTATGCCCCTGCCCCCTTAGCTGTTGTCACATGTGTATCGCAACAGATGGCACATGCAAGCCTATGCAGATCATGCATGAGCACATGCATACACCAATCCATACATCTGGATTGTTACATAACTTTGAACACTTCAGGGCACTGCCCGAGGGAAAATAAACAGGATGCTTACAGCACCTGGCCTGACTTTGTGGGATCAAGAGAAGGCATAAAATCCTAAGACTATCTCCTCTAAGAGGAAACAAGAAGAGTGGAGTGAGTGCATCCATTGAAAAGGTCTGAGAGACTCCCACAACCCCTATCCAGGCTGACCAATGGAGGTCTTTCTCTCTGAAAACCAGTTAGTAAAAAATGGAGGAGGTGCCTGATTCTTCAAATGCAAAGAAAGCAATACAAGACTTCAAGGAACATGAAAAATCAAGGAAACATGACACTTCCAAAGAACACAATAATTTCCAGTAACCAATCCCAAAGAAATGGAGATCTGTGAATTGACCCCCAAAAATACAAAATAATTGTTTTAAGGGAGTTCAGTGAGCTACAAAAGAACAGAGATAGACTGTGGGTCCAGGGACCCAAAGGGAGAAACTACCGTATGCAACCCTGGAAATCCTAAAAGAGCCATACACTCAGCTCCAGAATCCTCTCAGCTGCAGTCTTCCAACAGTACTGCAGGTTCAAGGAACCAGTCAGAGACACTCCTGTCTGCAACACTGGAGATCCTGAAAGTGCCCTATAATTGGCCCCACCTCCTCATAGAAGCAGTCTGCATGTAGTCCTACCTGCACAAGGACCCGGCAGTAGACATTCCCATCTGCACCCCTGTAGATCCTAAAAGAGCCGTATACTTAGTTCTGGCCTTATGCAGCCACAGTCCACAAGCAGTACTGCTGGTCCAGGGAACTTGTGGGAGACACTTCCATTTGAACCCCAGAAGATGCTGAAAGAGCCCTATACTCAGCTCCAACACCTCCAGTGATTGTCAGGGAACAGTCCAGCCCACACACGGACCTGGCAGGAGACAAGCCCATTTGTGCTTCCAGATCAAGGTCTGCAAACCTCAATCTTGACTGTGGAACCTGAAACATTCCTGGGGCTCAGTTCTAGCCCTTCTGAACCACAGTCCAGGTGAAGCCTTACCCACACAGGAACTCACCCAGTGATAAGGCAGGAGCCCTCCAATGGACCTGGCAAGAGCCACACACATCTCTGCACATGGTAAGAGGTCCACTGGCTGAAGACCCAACTGTGGACCATAAAGTGGACCCATGTCCTAGTGCCACCCTACTGAATAAGGCACTGGAGGTAGTCCCATCCAACTGGGGACCAGACAGGATCCATGCCCCAGTGAGACCCTGGTAACAAGCCCGTCAGTCATGGACCTCACTGCAGAACTAGCAATGCCCTCATAACTGATTCTAATCAAGCATGACTGTGATTCTGGAGGTAATCCCTTAGGGATCAGCTCAGAGAACTGACAGGAGAAGGTGTTTACCTACCAAAATCAATCAGTAAAGACTGGAAAAGGAGTTTCTTCCTTCAAAAGCACAGACACCAGCACAAGGCTAAAAGGATCCTAAAAAATAAAACAAATATGACACCACCAAAGAAAAATAATAAAGTTCCAGTAACTGACCAAAAACGAAATGGAGATCTACAAATTGACCGACAAAGAATTCAAAATAATCACCTAAAATAGATTCAATGAGATGTAAGAGAGCACAGAGAACTAAACAAAATCAGTAAAATAATACATGAACAAAATGAGAAGTTTAATAAAGAGAAACTATAAAAAAGAACCAAACAGAAATCATAGAGCTGAAGAATAAAATGGCATACCTGAAAAACTCAATGGAGAATGTCAGCAACAGACTTGATTGTTCAGAAGAAAGAGTTAGCAAACTTGAAGACACATCAACTGAAATAAAGAGAGAAACAAACAAACAAGAATGAAAAACGGTGAAGAAAGCCTTCTTGAATTATGGGACACCATCAAATGAACAAACATGCACATAATGGAAGTCTCAGAAGTAGAAGGTAGAGAGAAAGGGGCAGAAAGCTGATTTAAAAAAAATAATAGCTGAAAATTTCATAAATATTAGGATAGATATGGACATCCGGGTACAAGAAGCTTAAAGGACCTTAAGCAGATCAACCCAAAGAGGATTACACCAAGACACATTAAAAGCAAAATGTTAAAAATCAAATATGAGAGAATTTTGAAAACAGCAAAGAAAAATAATTCATCACATAAGAGGGAACTCCCATAAGGCTATCAGCAGATTTCTCTGCAGAAATCTTGCAAGCCAGTAGGAAGTGAGATGATATGTTTAAAGTGCTGAAAAAAATAAAAACACCAACAAAGAACACTATATCTAGCAAAACTTCCTTCAGAAATAAGAAGAGATAAAGACACTCATAGACAAACATAAGTTAAGGGAGTTCGTTGCAACTAAACATGCCTTGAAGGAAATGCTAAAGGGAGTTCTTCAAGTTGAAATGAAAAGACGTTTAGTAACAACATGAAAACACATCAAAGTACAAAACTCACTGGTAAATTAAATACATAGTCAAATTTAGAATACCCTAATAAAGTAACAGTGGTGTGCAAATAACCTTTATATCTAGTATAAAAGTTAAAAAACAACAATTTTAAAAATAACTATAGCTACAATATTTTTTTATGAATGCACAACATAAAAAGATGTAAAGTATGACATTGATAACATAAGAAGTGGAGGGAAGAGAAATAAAAGTATAAAGTTTGTTTATGTAATTGAATGTAAGTTGTTATCAACTTGAAATAGACTGCTGTATCTACATGATATTTTATGTAAGTTTCATGGTAACCATAAAGGAAAATCTATAAAAGATACACAAAGATAAAGAGGAAGAAATTAAAGCATAGCACTACAAATAATAAATCACAAAGACAGAGATCAAGAGAATAAAGGAATAAAGGAACTAAAAACACAGAAAACAATTATCAAAATGGGAATAGTAAGCCCTTACCTATCAATAACTACTTAAAACGGAATACAAAAATTCTTCAATCAAAAGATAGTGGGTAAATGGATTAAAAACACAAGATCCAACAATATGCTGCCTATAAGAGGTTCACTTTAGCTTTAAGAACACACAGGCTGACAGTGAACAGATGGAAAAAGATATTTATGAAAATTTTAACCAAAAGAGAACAGGACTGTCCCTACTTATAGCACATAAAATAGACTTTCATTCAAAATCAGTCACAAGTGACAAAGAAGGTCGCTATATAGTCATAAAGGGGTCAATTCATCAAGAAGATAGAACAGTTGTAAATATATGCACCAAACATTGGAGTACCTAAATATTTAGAGCAAATACTAACAGAACTGTAGGGAGAAATAGACAGCAATACAATAATAGTAGGGAACTTCAATACCCCACTTTCAACAATAGATAGATAATCCAGACAAAAAATCATTAGGAAAACATAGAACTTGAAATATACTTTAAGTCAAATGTACTTAATAGACATATACCTAACTTTCCATCCAACATCAGCAAAATAAACATTCTTCTCAAGTACACACAGAATATTATCCAGGATAGATCATATGTTGGGTCACAAAACAAGTCTTAGCAAATTTAAGAAGACTGAAATCATGTCTAATGTCTTCTCTGAACACAATGGTGTGAAAGTAAAAATCAGGAGGAAACAGGAAGAAAAAAGAAAAATTTGCAAATATGTGGAAATTAAACAACACCCTCCTGAACAACTAATGTGTCAAAAGAGAAATCAAAAGGAAAAACAGAAAGTATCTTGCACCAAAAGAAAAGAAAACTCAACATAACAAAACGCATGGGATGCAGCAAAAGCAGTTCTAAGAGGGAAGTTTATAGCAATAAATACCTACACTTAGAAAAACAGAAAGATCACAAATAAACAACCTAACTTTGCACCTTAAGAATTACAAAAAGTAGGCAACATTAAGCCCAAAGTTAGCAGAAGAAAGGATAAAAGATTAAATCAGAAATAAATAAAATAGAGACTGAAAAGACAACAGAATAAATCAATGAAACTAAGCGTTGGTTTTTTGAAAGGATAAACACAATTGACAAACCTTTAGTTAGACTAACTTGGAAAAAAAAGAAAGAGGACTCAAACAAGCTATAAATAAGAGACATTACAACTGACACCACAGAAATACAAAGGAGCATAAGAAGCTACTTTGAAAAATTATACACCAACAAATTGGATATTCTAGAAGAAGTGGATAAATTTAAAGAAATATACAACCTACAAGACTGAATCATGAAAGAATAGAAAATTTGAACAGAGCAATGATGACTAAGGATATTGAAACAGTAATTTAAAAACTTCCAACAAAGGAAAACCCAGATCCAGATGATTCACGGGGATGGATTCTATAAGACAATTGAAAAGGAATTAATACCTATCCTTCTAAATCTCTTCCACAAAATTTAAGAGGCAGGAACACTCTCAAACACATTTTAGGAGGCCAAAAATCTCTGTTACCAAAGCCAGATAAGGACACTACAAGAAAACAAAACTACAGGTCAATATCTATTATGAATATAGATGCAAAATTTCTCAATAAAATACAAGCAAAACAAATTCAATAGCACATTAAAAGAATCATACACCACGATCAAGTGGGATTTATGCCTGGGATACAAGGATGGTTCAACAAATGCAAATCAGTAAATGTGATACACTACATTAATAGAAAGAAACATAAAAATCATTTGATCATCTCAATAGATGGAGAAAAAGTATTTGAGAAAATTCAACGTCTCATGATAAAAGCTCTCAACAAATTGAGTTTATAAAGAATGCACCCCAACATAATAAATGCAATATAAGACAAACATATAGCTAACATCATACTCAATGATGAAAAATTGAAAGCCTTGTCTCTAAGATCAGGAAAAAAATAAGGGTGCCATCTCTCACCAATCCTATTCAACATAGCACTGGAAGTCCTAGCCAGAGCAATTAGGAAAGAAAAAGAAATAAAATGCATCCACATCATAAAGGAAGAAGTAAAATTGTTGCTGTTTGTAGATGACATGATTGTATATATAAAAATGCTTAAAGACTCCACCTAAAAACAGAACTAGTAAACAAATTCAGTAAAGATACAGGATACAACATGAACATAAAAATCAGTTGTATTTCTATACACTAACGATAACATACCTGAAAGAGAAGTAAAGAAAACATCCCCACTTACAACAGCATCAAAAACAACATGACACTTAGGAATAAATGTAACCAAGGAGGTGAAAGATATGTACACTAAAAATTATAATACTTTGATAAAAGAAATTAAAGAAGACACAACATATGGAAACATATACCATGTTCATGGATCAGAAGAATTAATATTGTTTTTTTTTAAGATTTTATTTATTTATTTTTCCCCCCAAAGCCCCAGTAGATAGTTGTATGTCATAGTTGCACATCCTTCTAGTTGCTGTGTGTGGGACACGGCCTCAGCATGGTAGGAGAAGCAGCGCATCAGTGCGTGCCCGGGATCCGAACCCGGGCCACCAGCAGCGGAGCACGTGCACTTAACCGCTAAGCCACGGGGCTGGCCCAGAATTAATATTGTTAAAATGTCCATACTACATAAAATCATCTATAGATTCAATGTAATCTCTATTAAAATTCCAATGATATTTTTCACAGAATTAGAAAACAAAAAACCTTTAAATTTCATATGGAATCACAAAAGACCTCATTATCCAAAACAATCCTGAGAAAGAAGAATAAAGCTGGAGGCATCTCACTTTCTGATTTTAACTATACTACAAAGGTATAGTAATCAAAACAGTATGGTACTGGCATAAAAACAGACACATAGACCAAGGGACCAGAATAAAGAGCTCCATATAAACCCACATGTATGTGGTCAAATTATCTTTTTTGAGGGCACCAAGAATACACAATAGGGAAAAGATAATATTTTCAATATATGGTGCTGGGAAAACTGGATATTCTCGTGCAAAAGGATGAAATTGGACTCCTATTTTACACCACTCATAAAAATTAAATCAAAATGGATTAAAGATTTAAGCATAAGACTTGAAACCGTAAAACTCCAAGAAGAAAACGTGAAGAAGAAGCTCCTTGACATTGTTTTAGCCAATTAACTTTTTGATATGAAACCCAAGTCACAAGCAACAAAATCAAAAATAAACAAGCAGGACTACATGAAACTAAAAGACTTTTACAAAACAAAAGACACAGTTAAGAAGATGAAGGGGTAACTTAGAGAATGGGAGGAAAATAATTACAAAGCATCTATTTGATTAGAAGTTAATATCTAAAATATATAAGTAACTCATACAATTCAGCAGCAAGGAAATGAACAATCCAATTTAAAAATTGGCAGAGGCCCTAAATAGACATTTTTCCAAAGAAGACACACAAATGGCCAACAGGTACATTAGAAGGTTCTCAACATCACTAATCATCAGGGAATTGTAAATTAAAACCACAATGAGATATCACCTTACACCTGTTAGAATGGGTATTACCAAGAAGTCAGGAGACAAGTCTTGGTGAGGATGTGGAGAAAAGGGAACCCGTGTGCACTGTTAGTGGGAATGTAAATTGGCATAGCCACTATGGAAAACAATTGGACGTTCTTCAAAAAATTAAAAATAGAATTACCATTTGATCCAGCAATACCACTTCTGGTATATATCTGAAGAAAATGAAATAAGTATCTCAAAGAGATATCTGTACTCCCATGTTCATTGCAGTATTATTCACAGTACTCAAGATATGGAAACAATCTAAGTATCCATTGATGGATAAATAGATTTAAAAATGTGGTATATATATACAAGGGAATGTTATTCAGCCATAGAAAAGAAGGAAATCCCGCCATTTGTGATAACCTTGAAGGAACTTGAATGCATTATGCTAAGTGAAATAAGTCACAAAGAGAAAGACAAATACCATATGATGTCACTTATATGTGAAATTTAGAAGAAGCCAAACTCATAGGAACAGGGAGTAGATTGGCAGTTGCCAGCAGATGTGGGATGGGGAGAAATGGGCATATGTTAGTAAAAGTGTACAAAAATCCAGTTATAAAGTGAATAAGTTCTGAAAATCTACTATCATCATAGCAAGTATAGTTAACAATACTGTACTGTATACCTGAATATTGCTAACAGAGATCTGAAATGTTCTCATTGCAAAATATTGTAATTATGTGATAGCATGGATGTGTTAATTATCCTTATTTTGGTAATCTTTTTGCTAATATCTATGTTTATCAAATCATCACATTGTACACCTTACATTTACACAATATTTTATGTCTATTATATATCATAAACCTGGGAGGGAAGTTATTATCTAGTCAGAGGATAAAAAAGAATAGAAAAACTGTGAAGAAAGCCTATGGTATTTATGAGAAACTATCAAAACACCAATACACACATTATGAGAGTCCCTGAAGGGAAAGAGAGATAGAGAGAGAGATGGAGAAAGGTTCTTTAAAGAAAATAATGGCTGACAATTTCCCAAACCTTAGAAAAGATATGGACATTCAGATCCATGGAGCCCAGAGATCCCGAATCAGAATCAATCTGGGACAGAAGTCAAGACGGCAGTGTAGGCGGACTCTGAATTCACCTCCTCCCATAGACAGAGCCGATTTACAACTACTCTTGGAAAAATAACCCCTGAGAGAGAACTGAAAACTGGATAAGAGGAACCCCTGAAACAAACAACAATCCTAATTCAGGTGGAAGACGCAGAAATCTCCTTCTGGAGAGAAAAAAATGCCACCTTCACAGGCCACAATGTTTCACAGCCACCAGGGAGCAACCCAAAGGAACACAGCCTTCCCTAGAGGAGTGGGGGACCTGAACCAGGGAGCGTTCCCACTATAGGCATTTTTTGGACCCAGCACAACCAAGATGAGAGGCATAATATCTGACTTTGCTTGCTACTAACAACATTGGGGAATACACCCAGAAAAGGTGGCTCACAAAGAAATTAAAGCTGGCTCTTAAAGGGCCCACACACAAATTCACCCATTTCAGAAAGCAACTTAAATCACCAGAAAGAAAAGTTCACAGTCCTTTGATGAAAAGATACTCACCTGATAGTCTCTGTGTGCATCTTGGTGAGAGGTGAGACCTCTTAAGGGACTGGGACACTGGCAGCGGCCATTGTTGTGACCTGGTGTGGGCATGCTGACACAGATGCTGGCAGACACCATTGGAGTTCTTCCTAGGGCCTGCTAACCCAGGATCTGCCCCACCCACTAGAGCACTGATTTAATCCAGCTCAGCCAAGGAAAGCAGCCCTCCCTAGGGACTGGCCCTAACCAACAACAAGCCCTTGGGCAACCTGTGGGCATGCAAAGCAACCTTCTTGGATTCTCTGCAGCCTGGCAAGTGGGTCCACCTCTTTGGGGCAGGTCATGCACGAGGAGCGGGTGGAGAGTGTTGGGCATTGGTACAGTGTATGGGGCTACTAACTGGAGAGACTGGGTCCACTTCATGGGATCAGGGTACACACACAGGGCAGGACTGTGTTGACTATGTGTGTGGACCTGTGGGCAGTGGGGCTTGTCAGCTGCAGAAGACTTGTGCTTCTCAGTGACCCACATAGAGGATTGGCCCCATGTTCCAAAATGTGAAACAACTGGGTGCTCCCGTGCCTAAGGCCAGCGCCATACAGCTGCAATCCTCAGGAAGCTGACAAGAGCCTTCTTTAATCCAGAGGCTTGTAACAATTGTAAGCCCCTGAGCCTAACAATCAGTCATGCTGGGGGCCTACTCACTTAATAGAAAAACAGCAACAGGAATGTGCTATTAGACCTTGCAGCCAACTGTGCTGGGGCTCCCCACACCCGATAGAGACTGAAGGGCCCACAACAACTACACAAGGCTGAGTACTCCCCTGGCCAGGGGGACAGCTCAGCCTCCCTGGGAACTAACAGCAAGAGCAACCGTGCCACAACAGAAGGACACATGTAGCCCACACAGAGGTCACTCCTAGAACATTTGGAACTGGTGATGAGAGGGAAGCATACTGCAGGACCTCACAAGGCATCGCTTATATAATGTCATCTCCGCAAGATCAGGAGACATAGCTGACATACCTAATACTTAGACACAACCACAGGGAAAGGCACAAAATGAAGAGGCAAGGCAATACGTTCCAAGTAAGGGAACAGGACAATACCCCAGAAAAGGAACTAAATGAAACAAAAATGAGCAACCTACCCGACAGAGAGTCCAAACAAAGATTGTTAAGGATGCTCACTGATCTTGGGAGAAGAATGGATGAACTCAGTGAGAACATCAATAAAGAAATGGCAGATATAAAAAAGAACCAATCAGAAATGAAGAATACAATACTGGAAATGAAAAATTCACTAGAGGGACTCAAACCCAGTGTAGAGGATACAGAAGAATGGATCAGTGAGGTGGAGGAAAGACTAGAGGATATCACCAAAGCTGAACAGATACAAGAAAAAAGAATTAAAAAGAGTGAGGACAGTCTAAGTGACCTCTGGGACAACATCAAGCACACTAAGATCCATGTTATAGGTGTCCCAGAAGGAAAAGAGAGAGAGAAAGGGGCAGAGAATATATTTGAAGAAATAATAGCTGAAAACTTCCCTAACCTAAGGAAGGAAACAGATATCCAGGTACAGGAATCACAGAGAGCACCAAACAAGATAAACTCAAAGAGACCCACACCAAGACACATCATAATTAAAATGTCCAGATTTAAAGATAAAGAGAGAATCCTACAGGCCGCAAGATAAAGACAACACGTTGCATACAAAGGAAACCCCATGAGGCTATCACCTGACTTTTCAACAGAAACCTTACAGGCTAGAAGAGAGTGCTATGATATATGTAAAGTGCTAAAAGGAAAAACCTACAGCCAAGAATACTCTAGCTGGCAAGGTTATCATTCAGAATTGAAGGAGAGATAAAGATTTTCCCAGACAAGTAAAAATTAAAGGAGTTTATCACCAAGAAGGCAGTCCTACAAGAAAATCAAAAGGGACTAATTTCAGAGGGAAAGAGAAGACCACAAACAGGAAAAATTATCTATTTCCATGATAAGAAGGCAATGGATACAAACGCAAAAAAAAAGTTAGATATTATATCAAAAACATAAAACATAGGATGAGGGGAGTAAAAGAGTAGAGCATTCAGATAGAGGTCAAAATAAGAGACCATCAACATAATACAGATTGCTAGATATGTAGGTTACCATATAGGAACCCAATGGTAATCACAAACCAGAAACATATAACAAACACACAAAAAACTAAGAGAAAGGAACCCAGACATAATACTAAAGAAAGCCATCAAACCACAAGGGAAGAAACCAAGAGAAGAAGAAAGGAAGAGAGAAGAACTACTAAAACGCCAAGAAAAAAGTTAAAAATGGGAGTAAATACATACTTATAAATAGCTACGTTAAACATCAAGACTAAATGCTCCAAATAAAAGTCATAGGGTGGCTGATTGGATAAGAAAATAAGACCCATATATATGCTGCATACAAGAGACACAATTCAGACCTAAATACACTCACACCCTGAAAGTGAAGGGATAGAAAAAGATACTCCATGCAAATGGCAATGAAAAGAAAGCTGGGGTAGCAATACTCATATTAGACAAAATTGACTTTAAAGCAAAAACTGTAACAAGAGACAAGGGCACTACATAATGATCAAGGGAACAATCCAAGAAAAGGATATAACACTTGTAAATATCTATGCACCCAATGTAAGAGCACCTAAGCATATAAAGCAAATATTAACAGATGTAAAAGGAGAAAGACACTAACACAATAATAGTAGTGGAATTTAATACTCTGCTTACACCAATAGATACATCATCCAAACAGAAGATCAATAAGGAAACATTGGCGTTAAACGACACACTAGAACAGACGAACTCAATAGATATATACAGAACATTCCATCCAAAAACTGAAGAATACACTTTCTTTTCAAATGCACATGGAACATTCTCCAGGATTGAGCACATATTAGGCCACAAAACAAGTCTCCATAAATTCACGATGATTGAAATAATATCATGCAGGTTTTCTGACCACGACAGTACGAAACTAGAAATCAACTACAGGAAGAAAATGAAAAAAGCCACAAATATGTGGAGATTAAATGAAATGCTACTGAACAATGATTGGGTCAATGAGGAAATCAAAGGAGAAATCAAAAAGTACCTGGAGACAAATGAAAATGAAAATACAACATGCCAGAATTTATGGGATCCAGCTAAAGCAGTCCTAAGAGGCAAGTTTATAGCAATGCAGGCCTATCTCAACAAACAAGAAAAATCTCAAATAAACAATCTAACAGTGCACCTAAAGGAAGTGGAAAAAGAAGAACAAACAATGCCCAGAACCAGTAGATGAAGGGAAATAATAAAAATCAGAGAAGAAATAAATGAAATAGACACTAAAGAAACAATGGAAAAAATTAATGAAACCGAGAGCTGGTTCTTTGCAAAGGGAAACAAAATTGACAAACCTTTAGCTAGACTCAAAACAAAAAAGACAGAAGGCCCAAATAAGTAAAACAAGAAATTAAAGAGGAGAAATTATAACAGACACCTCAGAAATACAAAAGATTATAAGAGAATACTACGAAAAGCTATATGCCAACAAAGTGGATAATTTGGAAGAAATGGATAAACTTTTAGAATCATACAATCTCCCAAAACTGAATCAGGAAGAAATAGAGAATTTTAATAGACCAATCTCCAGTAAGGAGATTGAAGCAGTAATCAAAAACCGCTCCAAAAATCAAACTCCAGGACCAGATAGCTTCCTTGGTTAATTCTACCAAACATTCAAGGAAGACTTAATACCTATCCTTCTCAAATTCTTCCAAAAAATTGAAGAGGAGGGGACGCTTCCTAACTCATTCTATTAATCCAACATTACTCTGATACCAAAACCAGACAAAGACAAACCAAAAAGAGAAAATTACAGGCCAATATCACTCATGAAGATTGATGCAAATATCCTCAACAAAATACTAGCAAATCACATACAACAATACATTGAAAAGATCATACTCCATGATCAAGTGGGATTTATTCCAGGGATGCAGGGATGGCTCAACATCAACGAATCAATGTGATACACCACATTAGAAAAATGAAGGATAACAATCACATGATCATCTCAATAGATAAAGAGAAATCATTTGACAATATACAGAATTTTTATGATAAAAACTTCTGAACAAAACGGGTATAGAAGGAAAACACCTCAACGTAATAAAAGCCATATATGACAAACCCACATCTAATATCCTCCTCAACAATGAAAAACTGAAATCTATCCCTCTAAGAACAGTTACCAGACAAAGATGCTCACTTTCACCACTCCTATTTAACACAGTATTGGAAGTCCTCGTCAGAGCAATCAGGCAAGAAATAGAAATAAAAGGGATCCAAATTGGAAAAGAAGTACAACTGTCACTATTTGCAGATGACATGATTTTATATATAGAAAACCCTAAAGAATCCACCAAAAAACATTTAGAAGTAATAAATGTATAAGGTAAAGCTGCAGGATACAAAATCAACTTACAAAAATCAGTTGTGTTTCTATACAGTAACAACGAAGCAGAAGAGAGAGAAATTAAGAATACAATCCCATTTACAATTGCAACAAAAAGAATAAAATACCTAGGAATAAACTTAACCAAAGAAATGAAAGATCTGTACACTGAAAGCTATAAAACACTGCTGAAACAAATTGAGGAAGACACAAAGAAATGGAAAGATGTTCCATGCTGCTGGATTGGAATAATTAACATGATTAAGATGTCCGTGCTTCGTAAAGCAATATATAGACTCAATGCAATCCCTATCAAACTTCCAACAACATTTCTCATAGAAATAGAACAAAGAACTCTAAAATTTATATGGAACAACAAAAGACCCTAATAGCCAAAGGAATTCTGAGAAAAAAGAACAAAGTTGGAGGTATCACACTCCCTGATTTCAAAATATACAACAAAGGTATAGTAATAAAAACAGCATGGTACTGGCACAAAAACAGACACACAGATCAATGGAACGGGATAGAGAGCCCGGAAATAAACCCACACACCTATGCACAGCTAATTTTTGACTAAGGAGCCAAGAACATATGATGGAGAAAGGAATGTCTCTTCAACTAATGGTGTTGGGAAAACTAGAAAGCCACATGAAAAAAAATGAAAGTAGACCATTATCTTACACCCTACAAAAAAATTAACTCAAAATGGATTAAAGACTTGAAAGTAAGACCTGAAACCTTGAAACTTCTAGAGGAAAATATAGGAAGTATGATCTTCAACATCAGTATTAGCAACATATTTTCAAGTACCATGTCTGACCAGGCAAGAGAAAGAATAGAAAAAATAAACAAATGGGACTATATCAAACTAAGCAGCATCTGTACAGCAAAGGAAACCATGAACAAAATGAAAAGACAACCTAACAATTGGGATAATATATTTGCAAAGCATATATCTGATGAGGGGTTAATCTCCAAAATACATAAAGAACATATAAATCTCAACAACAAAATAACTAACAACACAATTTAAAAATAGGTAAAATACGTGAACAGACATTTCTCCAAAGAAGATATACAGATGGCCAACAGGCACATGAAAAGGTGTTCAAGATCATTAATTATCAGGGAAATGCAAATTAGAACTGCAATCAGATATCACCTCCTGCCTGTCTGAATGGCTATAATTAACAAGACAGGAAACATCAAGTGTTGGAGAGGATGTGGAGAGAAGGGAACTCTCATACACTGCTAGTACGAGTGCAAACTGGATGCAGCCACTTTGTAAAACAGTATGAAGATTCCTCCAAAAATGAAAAATAGAACTACCATGTCATTCAGCTATTCCACTGCTGGGTATTTATCCAAAGAACATGAAAACATGAATATGTAAAGATGCATGCACCCCTGTGTTCATTGCAGCATTATTCACAATAGCCAAGACTTGGAAGCAACATAAGTGCCCATCAAGGGACAAGTGGATAAAGAAGATGTGGTATATATGCACAATGGAATATTCCTCAGCCATAAGAAATGGTGAAATCCAGCCATTTGTGACAACATGGATGGACATTGAGGGTATTATGCAAAGTGAAATAAGTCAGAGAGAGAAGGTCAAATACCATATGATTTCACTCATAAGTAGAAGATAAAAACAACAAACACATAAAGACAGAGATTGGATTGGTGGTTACCAGAGGGGAAGGGTGGAGGGATGAGGGCAAAAGGGATGATTAGGCACATGTATGTGGTGATGGATTGTAATTAGTATTTGGGTGGTAAACATGATGTAATCTATGCATAAATAGAAGTATAATGATGTGCACCTGAAATTTATACAATGTTATAAACCAATTTTACTGCAATAAAATAAAAATTTTTAAAAAAAGAATCAATCCAGAGAAGATTATGCCGAGACACATTATAATCAAATTCCCAAAAGCCAAAGACAAAGAGACAATTTTGTAAGCAGCAAGAGAAAAGCAAATTGTCACATACAAGGGAACACCCATGTGACTATCAGCACATTTCTCAGCAGAAATCTTGCAGTCCAAGGATGATATATTTAAACTATTGAAAGAAAAAATTGTCAACCATGAATACTATATCTAGCAAAACTGTCCTTCAGAAATGAAAGTGAGATAAAGACTTTCCCAGACAAACAAATGGTGAGGGAGTTCATCAACACTAGACCTTCCTTATTGAAATCCTAAAGGAAGTTATTCAAATTGAAATAAAAAGATGCTATATTAACATGAAAACATATGAAATTATAAAACTCATTGGTAATGGTAATTATACAGTCAAATTCAGAATACTCTAAATTGTAATGGTGGTGTATAAATCACTTTATTTATTTATTTATTTATTTATTTTCCCCCCAAAGCCCCAGTAGATAGTTGTATGTCATAGCTGCACATCCTTCTAGTTGCTGTATGTGGGACATGGCCTCAGCATGGCCGGAGAAGCAGTGTGTCGGTGCGCGCCCGGGATCCGAACCCGGGCCACCAGCAGTGGAGGGCGCGCACTTAACCGCTAAGCCACGGGGCCAGCCCGTGTATAAATCACTTTTAACTCTAGTATAAAAGTTATAAGACAAACATATTAAAAATAACTGTAGCTAAGAAATTTTGTTAATGGAGACATAACATAAAATATGTAAATTGTGATGTCAATAACATAAAATGTGTGGAGAAGTAAAAGTCTAGTGTTTTGTGTGCAATTGAAGTCAAGTTGTTCTCAGCTAAAAATAGTCTTATAACTAATTGATGTTTTATGTAAGTCTCATGATAACCACAAAGACAAAACCTCTAGTAGATACACAAAAGATAAAGAGAAAAGAATCAAAGAATACCCCTACAAAAAAAATCAAATCACAAAGGAAAAGGGCAAGAGAGGAGGAAGGGAACAAAGTTACTATGAAATAGTCAGAAAATAATTAACAAAGTAGAAATAGAAAGCACTTACCAATCAATATTTACTTTCATTGTTAATGGATTAAATTCTCTAATTAAAAACATACAGTGACTGAATGTATAATAGAACAAGATCTAACAAAATGCTGCCTAGAAGAGACTCACTTTAGCTTTCAGAAAACACACAGGCTGAAAGTGAAGCAATCGAAAAAGATATTCATTGAAAATGGAAACCAAAAGAGAGCAGGATGGCTATACCTGTGTCAGACAAAATAGACTTTCAGTCAAAAATTGTCACAAGGGACAAAGAAGATCATAATGTAATGATAAAGGGATCAATTCATCAAGAGAATATAACAATTGTAAATATATGTGCACCCAACATCAAAGTGTATTAAACAAATGTTAGAAGAAATGAATGGAGAAATAGTAATACAATAATATTAGAAGAGTTCAATATCCCAATTTCAATGATGTAAAATGTAAGATCATCTAGACAGAAAATCAATAATAAACAGCCAACTTGAATAACTCTATACGCCAAACTAATCTAACAGACATACGTAAGACATTCCATCCAAAGGCAGGAGGACATACATTCTTCTCAAGCAGGCATGTAACCTTCTCCAGGACAGATCATATATTAGGTCACAAAACAAGTCTTAACAAATTTTAAAAGACTGTAATTATATGAAATTTTTTGACAACCACAAGGGTGTGAAACTACAAATTAATAATAGGAGGGAAATTGGAAATTTCACAATTATGTGGAAATTAAACATCACAATCCTGAACAACTAATAATTCACAGAGGAAATGAAAAGAGAAGTTAGAAAATATCTTAAGACAAATGAAAATGAGAACACAACATTACAAAACTTATGTGATGCAGCAGAGTCCGTTCTAATAGCAATAAATGCCTAAGCTAAAAAAGAAGAGCTTAAAAACATCCTAAATTTACACCTGAAGCAGCTAGAAAAAGAACAAACTAAGCCCAAAATTAGCAAAAGAAAGTAAATAGCAAAGATTAGAGTAGAAATAAATGAAATACAAAATAGAAAAGCAATAGAAAAGATCAACAAAACTGAGAGTTGGTTTTTTGAAAAGATAAAAATATTGATAAATCCTTAGCTAGATTAAGAAAAAAGAGAACACTCAAATAAAATCACAAATGAAATGAGACATTACACCAGATGTCACAGAAATAAAAAGGATCATAAGAAAATACTATGATCAGTTTTGTGCCAACAAACTCAGTAACCAAAAAGGAATGGTTAAATTCCTATAAACATACAACTTACCAAGACTGTGTCATGACAAATAGAAAGTGTGAACAGATGTATAACTAGTATGGAGATTGAATCAGGAATCAAAATCCTCCCAACATAGAAAAGCCCAAGACCAGATGGCTTCACAGGTGAATAATATCAAACATTTAAAAAAGAGATAATGCCAATCCTTCTCAAACTTTTCTCAAAAAAATAAGATGAGGGAGCATTTCCTAACTCATTTTATAATGCCAACATTATGCCGATACCAAAGTCAGACAATGACACCACCAGAAAAGAAAACTACAGGTCAATAATTCTTATGAACATAGATGCAAAAATCCTCAACTAAATACTATCAAAATAAATTTAACAGCACATTGAAAATATCATACACCATGATCAAGTGGGATTTATCCCTGGGACACAAGGATGTTTGAACATACACAAATCAACAAATCTGATACACCACATTAACAAAATGAAGGATAAAAAGAAATCATATGATCATCTCAAGAGGTGTGGAAAAATTATTTGACAAAATTCAAAATCAATTCATGATAAAAACTCAAAAAATTAGGTAGAGAAGGAATATACCACAACATAATAAAGGCAATATATATTAAGCCCATAGCTAACATACTCAATGGTGAAAAGCTAAAAGCTTTTTCTCTAAGATCAGGAACAAGACAAGGATGCCCACTCTCACCACTTCTGTTCAAAATAGTACTGGAAGTTCTAGTCAGAGCAATTAGGCAAGAAAAAGAAATAAAAGTCATCCAAATAGAAAAGGAAGAAGTAAAATTATCTCTGTTTGCAGATGACATGGTCTTATACATAGGAAACCCTACAGATTCTCCCCAACTCTGTTAGAACTAATAAATGAATTCAGCAAAGTTACAGGACAAAAACTCAACACACAAATTGATTCAGTTTCTATACACTAATAATAAATTTTTTGAAAAAGAAATTAAGAAATCAATACCAGGGCTGGCCTGATGGTGTAGTGGTTAAGTTTGTGCACTCCACTTCGGCAGCCCGGGGTTCACAGGTTCAGATCCCTGGCATGGACCTATACACCACTGATCAAGCCATGCTGTGGCGGCATCCCACATACAAAGTAGAGGAAGATTGGCACAGATGTTAACTCAGGGACAATCTTCCTCAAGCAACAAGAAGAAGATTGGCAACAGATGTTAGCTCAGGGCTAATCTTCCTCACCAAAAAATATTTAGTTAATTAATTAATACTATTTACAATAGCGTTAAAGAGAATTAAATCTTAAGAATAAATATAACCAAGGATACAAAAGACTTGTACATGGAAAATTACAAAAAGTTGTTGAAATAAATTTTTTAAAAAACATAGATAAATGGAAAAACATCCCTTGTTTATACATTGGACAACCTAATATTGTTAATATTCTGTCTTAGTCAGAGTTTTACAGAGAAACAGAACCAAGAGAAGATATATAGACACATATATCAGTAGAGTTGTTATAAGAATTGGCTCATGCAATTATGGAGGCCAAGAAGTCCTATAATCTTCCATCTTCAAGCTGAAGAACCAGAAAAGCCAGTGGTATAATTCAGTCCAAGTCTGAAGGCCTGAGTACCAGGAGCATTGATGTCTGAGGGCAGAAGAAGATAGGTGTCCCAGCTCAGGCAAAGATCAAATTCATCCTTCCTCTGCCTTTTTGTTCTATTCATTCCCTAAACTGATTGGTTGATGCCCACCTGCATTGGTGAGGACTATCTTCTTTACTCAGTCTACCAATTCAAATGCAAATCTCTTCCAGAATTACCCTTAGACATATCCAGGAATATTGTTTTACCACCTGTCTGGGCATTCATTGGGCCAGTCTAGTTGACACATAAAATTGACAATCACAGATGTCAGTATGACCCACATTGATGTACAAATTCAATGTAATGCCTATCAAAATCCGAACAGTATTTTTTGCAGAAATAGGATAATTCATCCTAATACTCATGCAGAATCTCAAGAGACTCTGAATAGCCAATACAATCTTGAAAAATAAAATGAAAATCAGAGGTCTCACATTCCTAATTACCTAACTTATTACAAAGCCGCAGTAGTCAAAAACAGTGTGGTACTGGCATAAAGACAGACATAATAGACTGATGGAATAGAATAGAGCTCCCAGAATTTAACCATTACATATATTGTAAAATAATTTTTGACAATTATGCCAAGACCATTCAACGGGGAAATGACAGTCTTTTTTTTTTCTTTTTTTTTTTTTTTAGATATTTTGCTTTATTTATTTATTTATTTTTTATTTTTTATTTTTTTTAATTTTTTGTTTATTGCAGTAACATTGGTTTATAACATTGTAAAAGTTTCAGGTGTACATCATTGTACTTCTATTTCTGCATAGATTACATCATGTTCACCACCAAAATACTAATTACAACCCATCACCACACACATGTACCGAATTATCCCTTTCACCCTCCTCCCTCCCCCCTTCCCCTCTGGTAACCACCAATCCAATCTCTGTCCCTATGTGTTTGTTTATTGTTGTTATTATCTACTACTTAATGAAGGAAATCATACGGTATTTGACCTTCTCCCTCTGACTTATTTCACTTTGCATTATACCCTCAATGTCCATCCATGTTGTCACAAATGACTGGATTTCATCGTTTCTTATGGCTGAGTAGTATTCCATTGTGTATATATACCACAGCTTCTTTATCCTATCCTTCTCAAACTCTTCCAAAAAATTGAGGAGGGGGGGAAGCTCCCTAACTCATTCTACGAAGCTGACAGTCTTTTTAACAAATGGCACTGGGAAAACTGGACATCCATATTCAAAATAATGAGGTTGGACCCTTACCTTAAACTATATAAAAAATTAATTTAAAACTGATTAAAGACCTAAATATAAGAGTTAAAACTATAAAACTCTTAGAAGTAAACGAAAGGGAAAAGCTTCATGACATTGAATTTGGCAATTGTTTCTTGGATAGTACACCAAACGTAGAGGCAACAAAAGAAAAACTAGGTAAATTGGACTACTTCAAAATTAAAAACTTCTGTGAATCAAAGGACACAATCCACAGAGTGAAAAGGAAAGCCATGGAAACTTGAGAAAATATTTGTAAATTTTATATCTCATAAGAGGCTAATATCCAGAATATATAAAAAGTCCTATAACTCAACAACAACAACAAAATCTAATGACCCAAATAAAACATGGACAAATGTCTTGAATAGATATTTCTCCAAAAATGATATGCGGTTGGTCCTCCCTATCCACGGGTTCCATATCCACGGATTCAAGCAACCACTGATGAAAAGGCCTACGATGGCTGCATCTGTACTGAACAAGTACAGACTTTCTTCTTGTCATTATTCTCTAAACAATACAGTATAACAACTATTTACATAGCATTTACATTATATTAGCTATTACAAGTGATCTACAAATGATTTAAAGTATACAAGAGGATGTGCATGGGTTATATGCAAATACTATGCCATTTTATATAAAAGTCTTGAGCATCTGTGGATTTTGGTATTTGTGGGGGGTCGTATAGCCAATTACCCGCTGATACTGGGGTATGACTGTATAAATGACCAATAATCACATGAAAAGATGTTCAACATCACTAATCATTTGGAAAATGAATATCAAAACCACAATGAGATATACCTCACACTTATTAGGATGGCTACCATTTAAAAAAAATCAGAAAGTAACAAGTACTGACAAGGATGTGGAGAAATTGGAATCTTGTGCATTGTTGGTGGGGATGTAAAATGGTGCAGATACTCTGGAAAAGAGTATGAATGTTCCTCAAAAATTAAAAATAGAATTACCACATGATTCAACAATTCCACTTCTAGGTATATGCCCCAAATATTGAAACCAGGGTCTTGAAGAGGTATCTATACATCTAGTTCATAATGGCATTATTTGCAGTAGCCAAAAGGTGGAATCAAAACAAATGACCATGAACAGATAAATGGATAAATAAAATGTAGTATATAATAAAGGAATATCATTCAGTCTTTAAAAAAAAAAGAAATTACAACATATGCTACAACATGGATGTAACTCAAGGTTATTATGTGAAATAAACCAGTCACAAAAAGACAAATATTGTATTAGTCCACTTATATGAGGTACCTAGAATAGATAAATTGATAGAAATGGAAATTAGAATTGTAATTGTCAAGAGCTGAGTAAAACGGGGAATTATTGTTTAATGGGTAAAGAACTTGTTTTGCAAGATGTAAAGCATTCTGGAGATTGGTTGCACAACAATATGAATGTACTTAACACTACTGAGCCATACACTTAAAAAATGGTCAAGATGGTAAATTTTACGTTAGGTGTATTTTAACACAATTGAGAATAAAATTTTTAAAAAGAAATTAGAAAAATGAGATGAAATTAACCCAAAGTAAGAAGAAAAATGAAAATAATAAGATTCCAATTAGAAATATTTAAAATAGAAACAGTAAAGCAACAGAGATAAACTATGTAACTAAAAGCTGGTTCTTTGAGAATGACAACAAAATTGATAAACCTCTAGTCAGACTTATCACAAAAAAAGAATGAGGGTACAAATAACAAATATTAGGAATGATACCTTATGTCATGAGTGATCCTACAGATATTAAAAGGATAATTAGAAAATATTATCAAAAATTTATGCCAATAAATTCAACAATTCATATGAAATTGATAAATTCCTTGAAAGACTCATATTGCCAAAAACAAAATTGATAACATGAATCATCCTGTATCTATTAAGCAATTTGAAATTTTAATTAATAACCATTTTACAAAGAGAATTTCACATTCATCCAAATACCTTCATCTCAATAAATACAGAAAAAGCATTAGACAAAATATAATATCCAGTCCTGATTTCTAAAAAAATTCTCAGCAACTAGGAATTGAAGGGAACTTTCTCAACCTGATAAAGAGCATCTGTGAAAAACCTACAGCTGCCATCATACCTGAGTGGTAAAAGACTGAATGATTTCAACTAAGAAAAGGAACAAGAGAGGGAAATGCACTCTCACTTCTATTCAACATTGTACTGAGGATTATAGCCAATGTATTCAGACAAGAAAAAAAAAATAAGAAGCATCTAGATTGAAATGAAAGAAGTAAAACTATCTTAATTTGCAGATGAAATGATCATCTATGTAGAAAATCTGATAAAATCTACATAAGAGCTACTAGAACTAAGAAGTGACTTTAGAACTAATAAATGCAGGATACAAGATCTATATACAAAAACCAATTATATATCTATATACTTACAACAAATTTGCAACTGATATTTTAGAAAATAATTAAAATAGCAAAAATAAATATAAAATACTTAGGGATAAATCTGCAAAAAAGGTAAAATGCCTGTATAGAGAAAACTATAAAATATTACTGAAATAAATTAAAGATCACTCAAGCAAATGGGGAGAAATAACTTGTTTCTGGGTCAAAAGACTCAATATTATATAAATATAAATTCATACCACATTCTCTTAAGGTAATCCCAACCAAATTTGCAGTAGGGTTTATTGTATAAATTTAAAAACAGATTCTAAAATTCAAATGGACATGCAAAGTACATAGAATAGCCAAAACAACATTGTAAAAGAAGAATTAAATTGGTAGACTAACATTACATGTTAGTAAGACATAAAATTACAGTTATCAAAATGGTGTAGTATTGGGGTAAATTCAATGGAATAGAAGAGAAAGTTCAGAAATAAACCATGACATGTATGGAAAGCTAATTTTTTGACTAAGATGTAAGGCAGTGGAATAGAGAATGAATAGTCCTTAGAACAAATTATGCAGTAATAGTTTAATAGACATATGCAAAAAATTGAATTTATATCCATACGTTGCATCATATGCAACAATGAACACATAATGGACACACAGACTTTAAGGTGACTCTTAAAATTATAAAACTTCTAGGATAAATCAAAAGAGGACAGTTTAGTGGCTTTGAATTAGGCAAAGATTTTATACATACAACATCAAAAGCACAATCATAAAAAAACAAATTGAAAAATAGAACTTCAAAAATAAAAATGTCTTCTCTTTGAAAGACATTGTTAAGAAAATGAAAAGAGAAGCCATATACCGGGAGAAAATGTTTTCAAAATACATATCTGATGAAGAACTTGTATACAGAATACATAAAGAACTCTCAAAGCTCAATAATAACTTCTATTTACAGATAAGTTGTAGCAACAGGGGTCAGATTTACCCTGTAACATGAAAAAATCAAAATACAAGGTTCAATAGTGCTTAGGGAAATGCAAACGAAAACCATAAAGAGATACTATTACACATGTATTATAATGAATAAAATAATAAAGGTTGACCATACCAAGTATTGGCAAGGATGAGGAGGGACTGGGACTTTCATACATTGCTGGTAGCAATGTAAAACAGTAAAACCAATTTGGAAAACAGTTTGGCAGTTTAAAAATTAATAAACTTGCATCTAATATAGGATTCAGCCATATTGCACTCCTACATATATACCCAAAAGAAAAGGAAATATATGTCCATAGAAAGAATTGTAGGGAATGTTCACAAAAGATTTATTTGTATTAGCCAAAAACTGGAAAATAAAACAAACGTCCTTCAAGAGAAAAATGGAAAAACAAATTATGTTGTATATATGCAACAAAATATTTACTTTATTACTCAGCAATAAAATAAATGAACTATTGATAAATGCAAGAACATACATGAATTTTAAAGTAATTATGCTAAGCAAAGGAAACCAGGAAAAATAACATATACTGTAGGATTCAATTATACAAAATACTGAAACATGCAAACAGGGAGAAGATCAGTCCTTTGTGGGGAGGGGAAGAGGTGAGAGAAAGTAATTATAAGGGGCACATGAAAACCTTTGGGAATGAAAGAAATGTTCACAATATCTTGATTTGATATTTGTTTCATGAGTGTATAAATATGCCAAAACATCAAACTGTGCACTTTAAATATGTGCAATTTATAATATGTCAATATTACTTCAATAAATTTCTTTATTAAAAGATTAGAATAGAAAATAATCAATGAAATAAAAAGAGCTGATTCTTTGACAAAATGAATAAAATTGATAATTCTCTAGCCAAGTTCAACAAGAGAAAAGGAGAGAAGACACAAATTATGAACACGAGGAATGAAAAAGGGGACATTACCGCTGATCCCACATTATAAGTTTAATAAAAGAACACTATTAACAATACTATGCCAATAAATAGACAACTTAGATAAAATTGATCAAATTTTTGAGAGACACAAACTACCAAAATTGATTCAAGAAGAAGTAAATCAGACAGTGATGTCAGCAAGAAGGCAGAATATGAATTTTCTACCATCTTACCCCCCAAGAACGTAGATTTTGACAATCACCCACGGACAAGGGTGTCTTTATAGGAGCCCAGGAGTCCAGCAGAGAAGTTCCAGCACACTACTGGAGCAAAATATCTGAGATGGAACACGATGAAGAGGGTAAGAGTATCAGGTTCACTTCACCCACATCACCCCTTCCCTAAGGCAGCACAGCTCAGTGCCAAAAGAGAGCCCCTCACACTGTGATTTCTCCCATGGGGGAAAGTGAGAGCTTAGTGAGTGAACAATCAGTTTCCCCAGTTGCGCAGGACACTGCCAAAGAGTCTACTTCTGTCTCACCCCATCCAGAATACTGAGGTGATCTGCGTATTTTGAGGGTGGGGAGAAACTGAGAGTACAGCATCCAGGGCTTGAAATTCATCAAAGACACACAGATTTTACTAACTGATTCACAAACCCCATCAGGAATCATGCCCATGAGCTTCTGAGGATGCTTCACTTTGAGGTACACCACAACTGGCCCACAGGCACCCCTAATGGTGTGCACACCTCAACCAAACACCATGCCGCTGTGACTGGCTCTTTATGTGCACCCCCATGAGCAGTGTGTGTGAGCCTTTGTAGACAGTGTGAGTATGAGCACATGCAGAAAGCCAGCCCAACTCTGCACGATTGGAAGAAAGCATACAAGCTTGAGCATTCATCACAGCCATACAGAAAGCAAACAGGAGACTGTCAGCACCAAGCCAGACTTTGCAGGATCAAGAAAAGGCATACAATCTTAAGAATTCACCCACAAGAAGGAACAAAAAGTGTGCAACAGGCACATCCATAGAAAAGGTCTGAGAAAGCTTCAGAATCCCTAGCAGGGCTGACAGGTGAAGATATTTCTTTTTTTTTTTTTTTTAACATTTGCAGTGTTTTATTTCTTGAGCTGAGGGTGGGTATGTGTGTTATTATTTTCTACATTATCTTTTTTTTTAATTTTTTGTTTATTTCAGTAACATTGGTTTATAACATTGTAAAAATTCCAGGTGTACATCATTGTACTTCTATTTCTGCATAGATTACATCATGTTCACCACCAAAATACTAATTACAACCCATCACCACACACATGTACCGAATTATCCCTTTCACCCTCCTCCCTCCCCCCTTCCCCTCTGGTAACCACCAATCCAATCTCTGTCCCTATGTGTTTGTTTATTGTTGTTATTATCTACTACTTAATGAAGGAAATCATGCGGTATTTGACCTTCTCCCTCTGACTTATTAGGTGAAGTTATTTCTCTCACAAAGATAGTCAATAAAGACTAGAGGAGGCGACTGCTGTTTCAAATGCAAAGACAGTAAAGACTCTGAGGAACACAAAAAATCAAGGAAACATGACACCACCAATGGAACACAATAGTTCTCCAGTAAGTGACCCCCCAAACTGGAGATCTTCTAACTTACCTGACAGAGAATTCAAAATAATTGTTTTCAGGAAACTCAATGAGCTACAAGAAAAGACAGAAAGACAACTCAAAGAAATCAGGAAAATAATACATGAGCAAATGAGAAGTTTAACAGAGAGATTAATCATAAAAAGGAATCAAACAGAAATTCTGGAGCTGGAAAATACAATGAATGAAATGAAAAATGCACTTGAGAGTGACAATAGCAGAATGGATCTAGCAGAAGAAAGACTCTATCTGTGAAGTAGAAGACAGGTCATTTGAAATTATCCATACAGAGGATAACAAAGAAAAAGGAATGAAAAAGAGTGAAGAAAGCCTGCATGACCTTTGGGATACCATCGAGAAAGACAATTTACGCATTATGGAATTTCCAAAGGAGAAGGGAAGGAGAAAGGAGCAGAAAGATTATTTAAAGAAATAATGGCTGCAAATTCCCAAATCTGAGGAGATATATGGACATCCAAACACATGAAGCTCCTAGGTCCCCAAAAAGATTCACCCAAAGAGATATTCTCCAAGAGAAATTATAATAAAACTGTCTAAAATCAAAGACAAAGAGAGAATTCTGAAAAAAAAAATCAAGAGAAAAAGATTATCACATACAAGGAAAACTCCTTAAGGCTATAAGTGGATTTCTCAACAGAAATCTTGCAAACCAGGAGTGGGATAATATATTGAAAGTGCTAAAAGAAAAAAACTGTCAACCAAGAATACTTCACCCCACAAAATTATCCTTCAGAACTGAAGGAGAATTAAAGACTTTCCCAGACAAACAAAAGCTCAGGGAGCTCATTATAACTAGACACATCACACAGGAAATGCTGAAAGGAGTTCTTCCAGCTGAAATGAAAGAACACCAATTAGTAACATTAAAACATATGAAAGTATAAAACACAGTAGTAAAACTAGATAGTCAAATTCAGAATATTGTAATGGTGGTGTGTAAATCACTTACCACTAGTATAAAGGTTAAAAGATGAAAATATTAAAAATAACTGTAGCTACAATAATTTATTGGATACACAATATAAACACATGTAAATTGTGACATCAAAAACATATATCATGGGAAAGTAAAAGGTTAGAGTTTTTCTGTGTAATAAAAGTTATCAGCATAAAATAGACCATTATATTTGTAAGATGTTTTATATAAGCCTCATGGTAACCAAAAAGCAAAACCTACAATAGGTATACAAAACATAAAGACTCAAAGCATACCACTACAGAAAATCATGAATTCACAAAGGAAGACAACCAGAAAGAAGAAAAGGTACAAGGGAACTACAAAATATCCAGAAAGCAATTAACAAGAAAAGATGGCACTAGTAAGTCCTTACATATCAATAATTACTCTACACGTAAATGTATTAAATTCTCCAATCAAAAGGCAAAGAGTAGCTGAATGGATTAAAAAAAACAACAAGACCCAACTATATGCTGCCTACAAGAAGCACACTTTAGCTTTAAGGACACTCATAGGCTCAAAGCAAAGAGCTAGAAAAAGATACTCCATGCAAGTGGCAAACAAGAGAGAGCATGGGTAGCTATACTTACATCAGACAAAATAAACATTAAACCAAAAAGAGTAACAAAAGACAAAGAAGGTCATTATGTAATGGTAAAGGGGTCAAGTCATCAAAAGGATATAACAATTGTAAATATATATACCCTACATCAAAGCACCTAATCATATTAAGCAAATACTAATAGATTTGAAGGGAGAAATAGACAACAATAAAATAATAGTAGGGGAATTCAGTACTCTCTTTCAACAATGGATAGATCATCCAAACAGAAAATCAACAAGGAAAAGTTGAACTTGAAGCATACTTTAGACCAAATGGGCCTAACAGACACATACAGAACATTCCATCCAACAGCAGCAGAACACACATTCTTTTCAGGCACAGTTGGAACATTCTTCAGGATAGATCATTTGATAGGTCACAAAACAAGTCTTAGCAAGATTGAAGTAATGTTAAGTATCTTTTCCAACCACAATGGTATGAAATTAGAAATAAATAGCAGGAGGATAACTGGAAAATTCACAACAACATTATCTGAAAGAGAAATTAAGAAAACAATGCCATTTACAATTGCATCAAAAACAATAAAATATTTAGGAATAAATTTAACTAAGGAAGTGAAAGATCTGTACACTGAAAACTATAAGACTTTGATGAAAGAACTTGAAGAAGAAACAAGTAAATGGAAAGATATCCTGTGCTCGTGGATGGGAAAAATTAATACTGCTCAAATGTCCATACTAGCTAAAGCCATCTAAAAATTCAACAGAATCCCTATCAAAATTCCAATGGCATTTTTCACAGAAATAGAAAAATACATATCCAAAATTTGTATGGAACCACAAAAAAAAAAAAAAAAACTTATAGCCAAAGCAATCCTGAGAAAGAAGAATAAAGCTGGAGGCATTACAGTGCCTGATTTCAAGCTATATTACAAAGCTATAGTAATCAAACAAGTATGGTACTGGGATAAAAATAGACACATCGACCAATAGATGTTACTTACAGCCAGAGTTACTTATTTCCTCCATGTTGCGTTCATAGCACCTTATATACCTCCACTAGACCCTTTCTGCCATTAAATTGTAAATATTTGTTCACTATGCTTGTCTTCCACATTAGATTGTGGCTCTTTGAAAGCAAGGACTGTGTGTCCTTATATTGCTAGATTCTAATGGAGTATCTGGCAAAGAGTAGCCACTCAGTAAGTATTTGGTAAATGAATGATTAAAGGAAGACTTTATAATAAGACTAAGTTTTTTAAAGATACTAATTGCAATTATATAAATAAATATATGTGTAGGTAAAGTTAATTTGGCAGAATGTAAATAGAGTTTTCTGTTAATTCATACTTTTGTTCTATACAAACCTGTTTATCTTCATTTTAAACAATTAATAGACCAGCCAAGTCTCCAAAGAGCAAGAAGACCTATGTACCAGGTATGATAAAGATTATTCTAGCTTGAAGGGAAAAAATGATGGATGGAATATCTAATAGCCAAAGTAGAGTGTCACCTTTAATAGCTACCTACTGAATTTCAGGGAATATTTGTTATATCCAAATAAGAAGGAAAGACAATGACATTCTCTAACATAAAAATCCAAACCACATTTGTAATTAAATACTGGCAATATCAATCTACAAAAATTTTATCTCTTTCAGCTTGAAACATCTCAATCTTTTCCTTTAGAAAAGTCTGAGTGTACTCTCACTTATTCAATATATTATAGCAGAACATTTTCAAATCTTCTTAATATTTGCAAAATATTTATTTTACTTTGGCAGTGAATACATGACTTTATAGAATAAAACCATAGGTATAAACAATCATAATGACTAAGTGGGTTGTACAGAAGATTAAGAAACTGATCGAGGCATTTTGATCCTTGTGACTTGATGAGAACACTTTCTTTATTCATTCAATAATCACTTACTAAGTAGCTGTTGTGTGTCAGACATGTTTAATGAATGCATGAGATTTCAACAAAAGGAAAAAAAAGATACTCTAGATAAAAAACATACCATTTAAATAATACGAGTTTTAAACAAGCATGAAATATTTGGGGAGCTAAGTTTAGGGACTGATGCATAAGTTCCACGTGGCGGATAAGACTAAAAAAGTAATTCTGCACCATTTTGTGAAAGCAATTGAGAAGTTGAAGAAACTTTTGAGAGAAAATAAAGGGTCTTATTTTAAGATCTTTGTTGGATCTGTTCCAGTCTACTAACAGCTTTCTATGCACACCCAAATTCTTCTGGTTTTGTGATGAATGGATGATAAATACACAGAACTAAGTTCAACTGAGTTAATGGAAGATATAACTAAATATTAAGACAGATTTCTCCTACCTTAAAACTGAACCTCTCTTTGTAGACCTGAGTAAATTACCAATGAGAGAAAGTTCACCCTTGAAAAAATTAAGATGCTGCCCCCTGAAGAAGTATAAACATGTCTGGACAATATCTACAGCTCATAAATCCAGCTGCAGGTAGAAATCCAGCTGATTCTTTTCAAAAATACAAACAATGCTAGTCAGTACAGCATCTCTTTGTAAAAAGGGAAACAAGTTAAAAGAGTGATTCAATTTCCAAGAAGCCTGCTATGCTTAGTCCATTAGTTCAGAGAGGGCCACTACCTCAGAAAGCGGGTTCCACAGATGATCCACATGTTATGGAAGCTTTCTTTGGCCACCAGGAATGCTCTCAGTTTCCATTCCAGAAGAAACAGGAATGTGCAAAGATGTAAAGCATCAACACAAGAACTTCTATAATTCCACATGTAAATATTTCTATAAGAATGCTGGAAGCATTAAAAATAGTACCCTTTCCTTAATGTCTAGCTCAAATGTAATCTTTCCACAAAGACTATGCTAATTACTGATGCAGAAGTGATTTCTCCTACCTCAGAACTCCTCTGGTACTAGGATCACATACTGCCTTAAATTGAGATTATTTTTGGACATATATTATATCCTCTGGCATGGTACCCCACACATAATAGGCTCTCAATTATTTCACTAATGATTAAATGAATTACAGCATCATGGAATTGTAGAGTTAAATGGATCTTTAAAAGTCAAAGGCTCAACCTTCTACCACACACAAATGAATTTGCTCTACATTAGTGATCACTCAACAAATATTTATTTACTACCTTCTATGTGCAGGCACTGTGCAAAGGCTGGGAGTATACTACTGAAACAAAAGGTGGCATGTCACCTGGTCTCATAAAACTTATGAGCTGGGAGTTTGTGGTAAATAGAAAACAAACAAGTAAACACAAAGATCATAATAAATTGTGAAAAGTACTACAGAAAAAAAAATAGGATGTTCCACTACATAATAATGGATTGTGGTGGGGATAGATATTTAAAATAGAGTCATTAGAGAAAGTCTTCTCTAAGGAGGCAAAATCTAAAGGATGAGAAGGAGCCAGCTATATAAAGATCTAGGGGAAAAGCATTCTTGACAGAGTGAACAGTAAGTATGAGATATGGTAAGAGCTTGGTTGGTTTGGGCAAAGTTGGCACACAATGAGTAAGGGAGAAAATAATACAAGATTAAGTTGGAAAGGGAGGCAATGACTACTTATAGGGCTTCATAGCTTTTGGTTACGAGTTTGGGTTTTATTCCAAGTGTTACAGGGAGCCGTTGGAAGGTTTTAAGCAGGAAGTAATATGATCTGGTTTATATTTTAAGAAATTCATACTGGTGGCTGTGAGGAGAATGGAATGGAGGAGCAAAAGTGAAAGCAAGAAGACAGTCTCATCAAATTTTTATGCGGCCTCTGTTCAGCTCCAGTGATGGGAAATTTACCACATTTAGAGTAGTCTCTTCTTTTTTCCAAAGCTATGATGGTTTAACTGCCTTTTCAGTTTGAATGAGCTTTTCACATTCTTTCACGGTGACTTCATTTTGATGCGTGTGTTTAGGGCAGTGATTTTCAATTGGGGGGATTTTGCATCCCAAGGGTACATTTGTCAGTGTCTGGAGACATTTTTGGTTGCCACAATTCTGCGTGTGTGTGTGTGTGTGTGGTACTAGTGGTATCTAGTAGGTAGAGGCCTGGAATTCTGCTAAACACCCTACAGTGCACAGGACAGCCCTCCACAACAAAAAATTACCCAGCCCAAAATATCAATAGTGTCCATCTTAGACCATTCAGGCTGCTATAACAAAATACCATAGACTGGATGGCTTATAAACAACAGAAATTTATTTATCACAGTTCTGGAGGCTGGGAAGCCCAAAATCAAGGTGCCAACAGATTCAGTGTTTGTTGAGGGGCCTCTTCCTGGGTCACAGATGGTCGTCTTCGCACTGTGTCTTCATATGGTGGAAAAGGTAAAGGAGTTCTCTGGGCTCTCTTTTATAAGGCATTAATCCCATTTATGAGGTCTTCACCCTCATGATCTATTTACCTCCCAAAGGCCCCACCTCCTAATACTATCATATTGGAGGTTAGGAGTTCAAAATATAAATTTTGGGGGGACACAAACATTCAGTCCATAATAGTGTCACTGTTCAGAAACCATGGTTTAGAGGGATGTGGTGTGGTGGGAAGAGAAAGAAGACATTGAGTACTTGAGGAGAGAGTCTGCCAGGGATAAAAGATTGTAGAAAGGAGAGGATGCATGTGCAAATAATAAGCCATTAGTATTCATGTATCCCAGAATGTCATAACAGAAAAAAATTAAGTTCATGTTGTCCAGTACCCTAGAAAGAAAAATAAACTCCAAAAAGAGGAACTGACTTGCTTTAGGATATATAGTAAATTAGTAGCCAAAACAAGACCAGAATCTTTACCTTACTGATTCCCAGATTCCTTCTCTTCATACTGTCTTCCTTCCTAGTAGGCTACCTATGGCCTTGCTGTGAGACCCTGTCTGGATGTAGGAAATAGGCCAAATGAACTCTAAAACATCCTGTGAATTTTAAGATTCACGGATGGGGTATAATGGGAAGAAAACTGTCCAAACTTGAAGGAGAGTCACCCTGTTATTGCTGGAAGCACTGGCCCAGTTCTGAATACTGTTAAAATATTGTATCTAACACTAACACAGTAGCTTAAACCCACATAATGGGATACAAGCTTGGGTTTTGACATACTGAAGGCTGCTTTAATGGTTATGATTTTGTGCTGAAAACCTGGTCTCCTAATACATATGGAGAATGTCACATTGCTCAAGGATCTCCTAAAAATATGCCAGTGACATTTTACGTGTTTGAGAGGCTCCTAATCATCAATACTGAAGCCTAATTGAAGCACTCTGTGAATCAGCACTGATCTTACGTGTAGATAAAGCAAATGAGTACCTTCATGGTATAAGTTAAGGAATTGGATAGGTCTTCTTACTCAAAACCATTTCTATTATTATGCCTATAATTATACCATCAAAAACTTGGTCATTTGGGTTAAGCATTGCCTTCTTCCCATGGCTTTCATTTTAAAATACAATTCCCTTCAGGTGTGAGCATAAAGGAGAATTGCAGTTTATTATATCTCAGGCACAGTGTAAGGCACTTTGATACATGTCATTAAATTTAATCTTCAACACACTGTGTAGTAGACAATGTCACCATTTGTAAATGAGGAAAGTGAGACTCAGATGAGTAGTAACCTGTCCAAAGTCATATAACTACTAAGAGACACACCATAATTTGAACTCAGGTCTGCGTGATAAAGAAGATTTATATGGTAAACCATGACTGAATTTATTTTAAATTGTATTTAACTTGGAAAATGTAAAAATGAGAAGAAAGAATGAAGAAGAAAAAAGTACAGAAAAAGAGAAGTTTTCACTGATGACAAGTCCATATAATAACTGGGCAACATGTCCTGTGATTTATGGATGCCTAGGTCCTGCCTTTGCAATGCAGATCCCCAAATCAATTTATTCCAAAATATTTCCCCAAATTCTAAGCACAGCACGTCAACCATGACCCAAATCCTTCTACAAGGAAAATAGAAACCACACTATTGCCAAAACTGAACAAATCTCTCACAAGAGTTGGCACGATACATTATTGAATCTGGAAGTGATCTTAGAGTTTTCTTGCTTGATCTTTTACACAGCATCTTGGAAAAAGCACTAAACTCTGGATCAAGAAATCTGGGTTCAAGTGCCAGGTCTGCTACTAGCTCACTTTACAACACTTGCAAATCATTAGCACAGAGTGAGTCAACTTCCTTTTTGAGCTTTCAAAGCCTTGAGTTTGTCCATCTGGCAAGAATGAGGAAGCTATTCTGCTAGTGCTGATCCTTTATGTTCTGGGAAATCCCCTTTTACTCGGTTTTTGCCTCCTCCTTTCAAAACTCCAAGAGTATTTTTGAGTTCATACTTTATATCCAACTACACTTGAAAAAAATAACTGCTTTAGGCCCATGGCTCTGCTCTTCCAAATGTGGTGGCTTATCACAGGTTTCTCTTTCACCTCAGCATTTGTCCTATTATCAAGCTTATTCCTGGGTAATTACTTAAGTCATGTATTTAAAGAGTCTTGTACCCCTCCAGGAATGGTCAGTGGGTTAATATAGCTTTGGAGCATTGACTGGAAAGGACTTGACAACAAGCCCTCCAGATTTTGACCACAACACAAACTAAATGTCCATTTCCCATTTGCCATGATGATAACCATTTTAGAAAGAGTATATGAAAGAGAACTTTGAAAGGATATATTTACCTAAAATAATGACAGAAAAGGAGCAATTGTCAACTCAGTCATACATCAGCAAATATGCATTGAGCATCGATTCTGTGAAAGGTGCTGTGAAAAGCATCTACTGTGTACAATCCACTAGTTGGTGGGTTATCCTTGAGTTTATTGAATTAGTGGACACAGATCCCAGACCCCCTTTTCCAAGTCCTCAGCAAGGCTCTGAGTTGGAAGGTGGG
Organism: Diceros bicornis minor; assembly: GCF_020826845.1. Taxonomy (NCBI): domain Eukaryota; kingdom Metazoa; phylum Chordata; class Mammalia; order Perissodactyla; family Rhinocerotidae; genus Diceros; species Diceros bicornis. Next base: position 66,707,843 of record NC_080781.1, read on the forward strand.
AGAAAAGAACATGGTCTGGATAGCAGAAAGCTACCCATAAACAGTGTAATTTGGATGACAGGAAAGAAAGCCTCTCATCAAAAAATATTTCCCTTAACTGTGCTTGAAAACCCACCTTTAAAGAATCACTATTTCTAAGCTTCTCTTTTTAAGGGCAAATTTACTAGGAGGAAAAAATATTAAGTCCTTAACACCTTAATGAGAATATCCCATTCATAACTCAGAGATAAACACTGGCATGGTGTGAGAATTGGGAGTGGGGATAGAAGGGAATTTGTTTTGGCCCTCACTTTACTAAGACAGCTTTATCAGTGTTTAAGCACATAGACTCCGCAGCTAGACTACCTGGCTTTGAATCTACCACTTACTAACTTAATCACACTGAGCAAGTTATTTCCCTCTCTGTGCCTATGAGACTCTGCTATTAACAATCCTAGAGTTGTTGTGAAGATTAACTGGATTACTACACATAAAATGCTTAGAATAGTACCTTGCCCATAGTAAGTGCTCAATAAATATTAGCTTTTTATTTAGCTTATTACTGGATATATATTCTCAGTTATAAAAAGCTGCAGCTGGCCAGAACACTTTGGGGTGCTGGAGAGAGGTAGACGTACAAATAGGTGGAATTAAGTCAACACTCCTAGCCTTGCTAGGAGAAATGAACCCTGGGAAAGAGAACGGAAAGGGAGGCCACTGACACATTTCAGGAGATCAGGAGTCCAAATTCAGCCACTTTCTGGCTACCCTATCAGATCACCTGAAGCAAGTTTCTTAACTTTCTTGGGCCTCAGATTCCCCATTTATAAAATGAGGGATTTTAAGAAGCTCAATTCTAAGGTTCCTTCCTGAAAACTTCTCTATTCTGGAATTCTAATAAGAAGGAAATGAAGATGATCCAGACAGTCCCTTACCCCAAGAGGTCTGCTATAGACTGAATATTTGTGTCCCCCCAAAATTCGTATGTTAAAATCTATTCCCCCAATGTTTTTTTGGAGGTGGAACATTTGACAGGTGATTAGGTCATGAAAGAGGAGCCCTCATTAATGAGATTAGTACCCTTACAAAAGAGACCCTAGTAAGCTCCCTTGCCCCTTCTACCATGTGAGGACACAGCAAAAGGACAGCCATCTGTGAAGAAGGAAGCAGGCCCTCACCAGACAATGAATCTGCTGGCACCCTGATCTTGGGCTTCCCAGCCTCTGAAACTGTGAGAAAAAAAATTTCTGTTGTTTATAAGACACTCAATCTATAGTATTCTGTCATAGCAGCCCCAACAGACTGAGATAAGGTCATTTCCCTGTTTGTAAAAATATCGATGCCTACTTTTAAGCCCACCTAAACCACTCATGATTTCAACCTTGCATCTTGATCCATTTCCCACTCCCACCTTGGCCCTCGTAAGAGAATCTCCTGGCTCTAGCAAGCTTGTAATGGATCTTTCACTCCCACTATTTATGGATGGACATTTCTCTAACTGAAGAGCCAATCTTAGGAATCAAGATACAAGGCAGGGAGGTATTTCTTGGCAGCATTCTTTCACTCACTTCTCTTCCAAAGACCAACGTGTCTCCACCCCCACCTCCCCACACACAGCTTTACTGACTCAACTACTTTCCCAGCCTAGGTACAAATTAAAAATTCTTGTTCATTTCAACCCCTCCCCCCTCTGCCAACTTCAGTATCTATTAAATTAGAACAGAGATAAGCAAATGTTTTCTGTAAAAGGCCAGAGAGCAAATATTTTAGAATTTGTGGGCCATATGGTCTCTGTTGCAGCTATTCAATTCTGCCATTCTGGCACAAACATAGCCATGAAAAATAGGTAAACAAATGAGCTTCATGGTATTCCAACAGAATATTATTTATGGACATTGAAATTTGAATTTCACATGGTATTCACATATCACAAGATATTACCCTTCCTTTTATTTTTTTCAATTATTAAATATATAACAATCAGACCATTGGGTTTTCAGTCAAGCAAGTAAGGAGCTTAGAAGTTGCCACTTCACCCAAAAACAAGTAAAAAGCTGAAAAAACTTAAAAATCAACAACTCTTCTTAGATCCATAAGACAAGAGAGGTTACTGGGCAGACTAATGCTCCCAAAATTGGAGAGAAAGACAGCATATAAAGAGAATCACAACTTTCCAGAGCAGAAACCCATGATCGGAAACCAGTGCCAGAGTAAGGAAACCTGAAATGTAACTGACAAATTGCTGGAGGCTCAGTGAGGACAAGCCTAAGAGTTAAAAACTTCAGGGGCACCCAGTCATAAAGGTGCTCCCACACGTTTGTGAGTTTTACCTCCAGGAACTCTACCAGGTCCTTAAAGTGAGTATTAGAGAAAAATCTGCTTGTTCTTCCAGCATGGGGAGGGGAACAGAGACCATTTTAAAATATGCAAGAGCATTATGTTATTCTTAACAACACCTGCCCCCAGGAAAAATTATTTTACCACAGCCTAACCTGCTGGGGTTTTATCAAAGACTAACTAGCCTGGGGGAAAGGAAATGCCCAACTCTAGCCCACTCCAGCCATCCTGTTACCATAAGGGGGAATTGATAAAGACTGAAGAAGTTCACAGTCCGGTGGCACAGCATCATTGAAAGACTGAGACCTAATCATAGGACTATAGAATACTCACCCACCCCCCACACCTTATCACCACATCACTAAAGGATTATTTACCACAATTCCTTTCACTCAGTACACTATATCCACCTTTCAACAAAAAATAGAAGACATACTAAAAGGCAAAAAAACATGGTTTGAAGAGGCTAAACAAGCATCAGTACTAGACTCAGATATGGTAAAAAATTATCACACTAGGAATTTTCAAAAGAAACCTTATGATTAATAAACTAAAGTGTTTAATGGAAAAGTAGACAATATGCAAGAACAGGTAGATAACATAAGCAGAGGGATGAAAATTCTAAAGGACAGTCAAAAAGAAATGCTGGAGATCAAAAACACTGCAACAGAAATAAAGACTGCTTTTGATGAGCTAATTAGTAGACTAGACACAGCTGAGGAAAGAATCTCTGCGCTTAAGGACATGAGAATAGAAACTTCCAAAACTGAAAAACAAAGAGAAAAAAGACTGGGAAAAAAAAAAAAAACCAGAACAGAATACCAAAGAACTATGGACAACTACAAAAGGTGTAACATATGCATAATAAAAATATCAAAAGAAGAAGAAAGGAAGTAATAGAAGAAACATTTGAAGTGATAATGACTGAGAATTTCCCAAAATTAATGTCAGACACAAAACCACAGATCCAGGAAGCTCAGAGAACACCAAGCAGGATAGATGGGAAAAAAAAAAAAAAACCCTACACCAAGGCATATCATATTCAAACTGCAAAAAATCAAAGATGAAGACAAAAATATTGAAAAAAGCCAGAGGAAAAATCACCTTACCAGTACCATACTATTTTTATTACTGTGGCTTTGCAGTATAGTTTGAAATCAGGAAAAATGATACCTCTGGCTTTGGTCTTTTTTCTCAGGATGGCTTTGGCTATTTGAGGTCTTTTGTGGTTCCACACAAATTTTAGAACTAAATAGACATTTTTCCCAGAAGAACATCAAAATGGCCAACAGACATATGAAAAGATGCTCAACATCATTTATCATCAGAGAAATCCAAATCAAAACCAGAATGAGATATTACCTCACATCTGTTAGAATGGTTATCATCAAGAAGACAAGAGACAATAGGTGTTGGCAAGGATATGGTGAACAGGGAAGACTTATACACCATTGGTGGGAATGTAGATTGGTCCAATCACTATGGAAAATAACATGGAGGTTTCTCAAAAAATTAAAAATAGATTTACCATGTGATCCAGCAATTCCACTTCTGGGTATATATTCAAAGGAAATGAAAATTGGATTTCAAAAATAAATAAGCACTCCCATATTTATTGTAGCATTATTCACAATAGCCAAGATATGAAAACAACCTAAATGCCCATCAAGAGATAAATAAAAAAAGATGTAGTATATAAACACAATGGAATATTATTCAGCCATGAGAAAGGAGCACATCCTGCCATTTGCGACAACATGGATGAACGTTGAGCACATTATGCTAAGTGAGATAAGTGAGAGAAAGACAAGTACTGTATGATATCACTTATATGTGGAATCTAAAAAAATCAAACTCATAACAGAGTAAAATGGTGGTTACCAAGAGACAGGGGGTGGGGTGATAAGATTGATGTTATTTAAGAGTACAAACTTACAATGAGTAATAAATAATCCATAGAGATCCAATGTACAGTATAATGAACATAGATAATATTGTACTATAATTATGTAATGTGATAAATAACGCTACAACAATCATAATACAATATATAAATGTACCAAAGTGAAACGTTGTACACCTTAAATTTACACAATGTTATATGTCAAATTTAATCAATAAAAAAAGAAAAAGAAAAACACCTTACCAATAGAGGAGTAAAGATAAGAATTATGTCTGAATTATCCTCAGAAACCATGCAAGCAAGAAAAAAGTAGAGTGAAATATTTAAAGAATTGAGAGAAAAAAACCACCAACCTAGAAATCTGTACCCTGTGAAATTACCCTTCAAAAGTAAAGGAGAAATAAAGACTTGGTCAAACAAACAAAAATCAAGGGAAATTGTTGCAGAAGACCTACCTTGCAAGAAATGTTTTAAAAAGTTCATCAGTGAGAAGGAAAATGATATGAATAAGACACTCAGATCCACAAAAATAAGGAAGAGCATCAGAGAAGGAATAGTGAAGGTAAAATAAACTTTTATTTTTCCTATTCTTTTTTTAATAGCTTTATTGAGGTATAATTGATATACCAAAAAAAACTGCACATATTTAATATATACAATTTGATGAGTTTGATCATATGTATACACCCATGAAACCATCACTACAAATAATGTAATAAATATATCCTTCGTCTCTAAGAGTTTCCTTATTCTGTTTTTTCTTTTGCTTTTGTTTTCTTTTTTTTTTTTTGAAGTAAGAACACATAAAATGAGATCAACCCTCTTAACAATTTTTTAAGTGTACAATAGAGTATTGTTAACTATAGGCACAATGTTGTACAACCTATCTCTAGAACTTATAATTGAAAGTTTATACCTATTGAATAGCAGCTCCCCATGTTCCCTTCCCCCAGACCTGGGAAACCACCATTCTACTATCTGCTTCTCCGAGTCTGACTATTTTAGATATGTCAGATAAGTAGAATTATGCAGTATTCGTACTTCTGTGACTTATTTATTTCACTTAGCACAATATCTCCCAGGTTCATCCATGCTGTCACATACATTCCTTTTTTTGAAGGTTGAATAATATTCCCTTGTATATATATGCCATATTTTCTTTACCTATTCTTCTGTTGATGGACATTTAGGTTGTTTCTACATATTGTCTATTGTGAATAATGTTTCAATGCACATGGGAGTACAGATAACACTTTGAGATTCAGACTTCAATTATTTTAGACAAATACCCAAAAGTGGGATTGTAAGATCATAAAGTAATTCCATTTTTAATTTTTGGAGGAAGTTCATAATGTTTGCCATAGTGGTTACAACATTTTACATTCTTACCAATAGTGTATAAGTGTTCTAATTTCTTCATCTCCTCATCAATACTTGTTATATTTTGATTTTTTGATAATAGCTATTCTAACAAGTGTGAGGTGAGATCTCATTGTGGTTTTGATTTGCATTTCTCTGATGATTGCTGATACTGAAGACCTTTTTATATAACTGTTGGCAATTTGCATGTCTTTATTAGAGAAATGTCTATTCAATTCCTTTGGCATTTTTAAATCAGTTTACTTGTTTTTTGGCTATTAACTTGTAGGAGTTTCTTATATATTTTGGATATTAACCCCTTATCAGATATATGGTTTGCAAATATTTTCTTCCATTTTATGGGTTGCCTTTTCATTCTGTTGATTATTTACTTTGCTTTTCAGAAGCTTTTTAGTTTGATATACTTCCACTTTTCCATTTTTATTTTTGTTGCCATGCTTTTGGTGTCATATCCAAGAAAATGCTGCCAAGACCAATGTCAAGAAATGTTTCACCTATGTTTTCTTCTAAATTTCACAGTTTCAGATCTTATATTTAAGTCTTTACACCATGCTGAGGTAATTTTTGTTATGGTGTAAGATAAAGATCCAATTTCTTTATTTTGCATGTGGATATCCAGTTTTTCCAACACCATTTGTTAAAGAGATCGTCATTTCCTCATTATGTATTCTTGGCACCCTTTTTTAAAATAATTTGACCATATATGTTTGGATTCATTTCTGGGCTCTTTATTCTATTTCCTATCTCTCTATATGTCTGTGTTTATGTCAGTACCATAAATTTTAATTACTACAGCTTTGTAATATAGTTTGAAATCAAGATGTGTGATGCCTCCAGCTTTGTTCTTCTTTCTCATAATTGCTGTGGCTATTCAGGGTCTTTTGTGGTTCTATATGAATTTTAGCATTCTTTTTCTATTTCTGTAAAAAATGCCATTGGAATTTTGATGAGGATATTTGTGAATCTGTAGGTAACTTTGGGAGTATGTACATTTTAACAATATCAATTCTTCCAATCTATGAACATGGGATGTCTTTCTGTTTATTTGTGTCTTCACAATTCTTAATTAACGTTTTATAGTTTTATGTGTACAAGTTTTTTATCTCTTTGGTTAAGTTTATTCCTAAGTATTTTGTTTATCCTGATGCTATTGTAAATGGAATTGCTTTCTTAATTTCCTTTTCAGACAGTTTGTTGTTAGTGTATACACAAGCAACTGATTTAAAAAAAATTATTTTGGTAAAATACACTTAACATAAAATTTACCATCTTAACCATTTTTAAGTGCACAATTCAGTGGTATTAAACATATCACTCACACTGTGGTGCAACCATCACCACCATCCATCCCCATAACCCTTTTCATCTTGTAAAACTGGAACTCTGTACCCATTAAACAATAACTCCACATTTCCCCTCCCCCAAGCTCCTGACAGCCACCATTATACATTCTGTCTTTATGATTTTGACTATTGTAAGTACGTCATATAAGTGTAATCATACAGTATTTGTCTTTTTGTGACTGGCTTATTTTACTTAGCATAATTTCCTAAAGGTTTGTCCATGTTGTAGCATATTGCAAAATTTCCTTCATTTTAAGATTGAATAATATTCCACTGTATGTATATACCACATTTTGCTTATCCATTCATTCTTCAATGGACACTTGGGTTGCTTCCATGTTTTAGATATTTTGAACAATGCTCCTATGAACATGAATGTACAAATATCTCTTCAAGACCTTGATTTTAATCCTTTTGGGTATATACCCAGAAGTGATATTCCTGGATCATATGGTAATTGTATTTTTAATTTTTTTAAGGAACTGCCATACTGTTTTCCACAATGGCTGTACCATTTACATTCCCACCAACAGTGCACAAGTGTTCCACTTTTGCCACATCCATGCTAACACTTGTAGTTTTCTGTCTTTTTGATAGTAGCCATCCAAATGAGTCTGAGGTGATATCTGATTGTAGTTTTGATTTTCCTTTCCCTAACAATTAGTGATAGTGAGCATCTTTTCATGTGCTTTTTGGTCATTCATATATCTTCTTTGAAGAAATATCAATTCAAGTCCTTTGCCCATTTTTGAGTTGGGTTGTTTGTTTTTTTTTATTGAGTTTTAGGAGTTCTCTATATATTCTGGATATTAATCCCTTATCAGATATATGATTTGCAAATATTTTCTCCCATTATATATGTTGTCTTTTTACTCTATTGATGGTATCTTTTGATGCACAATATTTTAAAATTTTCATGAAGTTCAATCTGTCTATTTTTTCTTTTGTTACCTGTGCCTTTGGTGTCATATCCAAGACATCATGGCCAAATTCGATTTCATGAAGCTTTTGTCTTATATTTTCTTCTAAGAGTGTTATTGTTTTAAGGCTTACATTTAGATCGTTGATCCATCTTCAGTTAATTTTTGTATACAGTATTAGGCAAGGGTCCAATTGAATCCTTTTGTTTGTAGATATCCAATTTTCCTAGCATCATTTGTTTAAAAGACTGTTTTTTTCCATTGAATAGCCTTGACAACCTTGTCAAAAATCATTTGACCAGATATGTGAGGGTTTATTTCTGGGTTCTCTATTCTATTCCATTGGTCTATATTTCTGTCTTTATGCCAATATCACACTGTTTTGATTACTGTAGCTTTATAGTAAGTTTTGAAATCAGGAAGTGTGAGTAGTCCAGTTTTTTTTTTCTTTTTCAAGATTATTCCGGCTATTCTGGGTCCCTTGAGATTCCATATGAATTTTAGGATGCGTTTTTCTATTATTTCTGCAAAAAAAATCATTAGGGTTTTGATAGGGATTGTATTGTCTGCAGATCACTTTGGGTAGTGCAGACATTTTAATAATATTAAGTCTTCCAATCCATAATCATGGCATGTCTTTCCATTTATTTAGATCTTCTATAATTTCTTTCAGCAATGTTTTGTAGTTTTAACTGTACAAAACTTTCACTTCCTTGGCTAAGGTAATTCCTAAATATTTCAATCTTTGTGGTGCTATTGTGAATGGAATAGTTTTTGTAATTTTCTTTTCAGATTCTTCATTGTTTATGTGTAGAAATGCAACTGATTTTTTTTTGCATTGACTGTATCCTGCTATTTTGCTGAACTCATTTATAGTTCTAACAGATTTTTGTTGAATCTTTAGGGTTTTTTACATATAAGATCATGTTACCTGCAAAGAGAGATATTTTTACTCTTTCCTCTCCAATTTGGCTGCCTTTTATTTCTCTTTCTTGCCTAATTGCTCAGGCTAGAACTAGTACTAAGTTTAATACAAATGGTGAAAGCGAGCATCTGTGCCTTATTCCTAAACTTTGAGGAAATGCTTTCAGTCTTCCACCACTAGGTATAAAGTTCCCTGTGGGTTTTTTATATATGGCTTTCTTATGTTGAGATAGCTTCCTTCTATTCCCATTTTTAAAATGTTTTTATCATGAAAGAGTGTTAGATTTTATCAAGTCCTCTTCCTGCATCTATTAAAATGATGAATATGCAGATCATTCCATCAAACAGCAGCAGAATACACATCTTTCTCAAATGCACACAGAATGCTCTCCAGGATAGATCATATGTTAGATGACAAAACAAGTCTCAACAAATTTGAAAAGATAGAAATTATGCCAGTATCTTTTCCCACATCAATGTTATAAAAATAGAATCAGTAACAGGAGGAAAATTAGAAAATTCATAAATACATGGAAACTAAACAACACACTACTGAATAACCAATGGTTTAAAGAAGAAATCAAAAATATCTTGAAATAAATAAAAACGGAATCACAACATACTAAAACTTATGAGATGCATCCAAAGCAGTTCTAACAGGGAATTTTACTGTGATAAATGTCTACATTAAGAAAGAAGAAAGATCAGAAATAAACAACTTAACTTTACAACTCAAGGAACTAGAAAAAGAAGAACAAATTATTGCCAAAGTTAGCAGAATGAAGGAAATAATAGATTGACGTAGAAATAATTAAAATAAATAATAGGAAAACAATAAAAAGATGAACAAAACTAAGATGTGATTCTTTAAAAAAAACAAAATTGATAATCCATTAGCTGGACTAATCAAGAAAAAAGGGAGAGGACTCAAATAAACAAAATTATAAATTAAAGGAGGGCATTACAACTGAAACCACAGAAATGCAAAAGATAAAAAGAGAATAATATGAGCAATTATACAAGAGAAGATTGCACAGCCTAGAAGAAATGGATAAATTCCTAGAAACCTACAGCTACCAAAATGAAATCATGAAGAAATAGAAAACTTAAACAGATCAGTAACGAGTAAGAAGATCAAATCAGCAAAAAAAAAAAATAAAAAAAATAACTCCCAACAAAGAAAAGCCCAGAACCAGATGATTTAATTGATGAATTATTTCAAATATTTAAAGAAGAATTAACACAAATCCTTCTCAAACTGTTACAAAAAACTGAAGGAGAGGGAATACTTCCTAACTCATTTTATAAGGACAGCATCGGACTGGGCAAGATGGCGGCATAAGCAGACTCTGAACTCACCTCCTCCCGCGGACACAGCCAATTTACAAATACTTGCGGGAAAATTACCCCTGAGACAGAATTGAAAACTGGATAAGAGGAACTCCTGCAACAAAGGACAATCCTAATAGAGGTGGAAGAGGCAGAAACTCCCTTCAGGAGAAAAAAAACACCCCCTTCACAAGCCGCCAGCTTGACGGCTGCCCAGGAGCAGCCCACAGGTACACAGCCCTCCCTGGAGGCGCGGGGCCCTGAGCCGGGAGTGCTCCTGCTGTGGGCATTTTGTGGACACAGCACAATTGAGACAAATGGCATAATATCTGACTTTGCCTACTACTAAAACATTGGGGAGTACACCCCAGAAATCTGGATCACAAAGAAATTAAAACCGGTTCTTAAAGGGCCCATGTGCAAACTGACCTGGTTCAGAAAACAACCTAAAAGCACCAGAAAGAAAGGTGCACAGTGCTTTGGTGAAAAGAGACTCACCTGATAGGCTCTGAGTGCATCGCAGTGAGAGGTGAGAACTCTCCAGGGACTGGGACATTGGTGGCAGCCATTGTTGTGGCCTAGTGTGGGCATGCTGACACAGATGCCATTGGAGTTCTCCCTGGGGCCTGCTAGCCCAGGTCTGCCCCACCCACTAAAGCACCAATTTAATCCAGCTCAGGCAGGGCAGGGAGCCCACCCTAGAGACAGGTCCCACCCAACAACAAGCCCTCAGGCAACTTGTGGGCCTGCATAGACTGGTGACTGGATTCTCGGCAGCCTGGCAACTGAGCCCACTTCAGTGGGACAGGGACTGCACAACGAGCAGGTGGAGAGTGTGGGGCAGTGGTGGAGTGTGTGGGGCTCCCTCCATGGAGAGACTGGGTCCACTTCAGGAGGATGGGGTGCACACATGGGGCTGGACTGTGTTGACTGTGTGTGTTGACCTGTGGGCGGCAGGGTTTGTCAGCTGCAGAAGACTTGTGCTGCTCAAAGACCCACATAGGGGGTTGCCAGACCTTCCAAAGTCTGAAACAATTGGGTGCTCCTGTGCCTGAGGCCAGCCTCACCCAGCTGCAATATTCAGAGAGCTGACAACAGACCTAAAGGCTGGAGGCTTGTAGCAATTGTAAGCCCCTGAGCCTAACAACCTGCCACGCTGGGGGCCGACTCACTTAAAAGAAATACTGCAACACAAATGTTGTACTAGAACTTGCAGCCAACTGTGCTGGGGCTCCTGACACCTGATAAAGAGACTGAAGGGCCCACAACAACTACAAACAGCTGAGCATTACAACAGCTGACCAGGAGCATAACTCAGCCTCCCTTGCCGACTACAGGGATAGCAAACAGGCCACAACAGAAGGACACACGTAGCCCACATAGGGGTCACCCCTGGAACATTGAGAACTGAGGGAAGCACACTGCAGGCCTCCTAAGGCATCACTTATATAAGTTCACCTATCCAAGAGCAGGAGAGGTAGCAGACCTACCAAATATACAGACACGAGCACAGGGAAAGAGGCAAAATGAGGAGGGAAAGGAATACATTCCAAGTAAGGGAACAGGACAAAACCCCAGAAAAGGAACTAAGTGAAACAGAAATGAGCAACCTACCCAACAGAGAGTTCAAACAAAGAGCGTTAAGGATGCTCACTGATGTGGGGAGAAGAATAGATGAACTCAGTGAGAATGTCAACAAAGAAATGGAAGATATAAAAAAGAACCAATCAGAAATGAAGAATACGATACTGGAAATGAAAAAGTCGCTAGAAGGACTCAAAAGCAGAGTAGAGGATACAGAACAACAGATCTGCGACCTGGATGAGAAACTAGAAGAAATTACCCAAGCTGAACAGGTAAAAGAGAAAAGAATTAAAAAGAGTGAGGACAGTCTAAAGGACATCTGGGACAACATCAAGCACACTAACATCCGTGTTATAGGTGTCCTGGAAGGAGAAGAGCAAGACAAAGGGGCAGAGAATCTATTTCAAGAAATAATAGCTGAAAACTCCCCTAACCTAAGGAAGGAAGCAGACATCCAGGTACAGGAAGCACAGAGAGCCCCAAACAAGATAAACCCAAAGAGGCCCACACCAAGACACATCATAATCAAAATGTCTAGAATTAAAGATAAAGAGAGAATCCTAAAAGCTGCCAGAAAAAGACTAGTTACATACACAGGAAACCCCATAAGTCTGTCAGCTGACTTCTCAGCAGAAACCTTACAGGCTAGAAGAGAGTGGCACAATATATTTAAAGTGCTAAAAGGAAAAAACTTACACCCAAGAATACTCTACCCAGCAAGATTATCATTCAAAATGGAAGGAGAGATCAAAAATTTCCCAGACAAGCAAAAATTAAAGGAGTTTGTCACCAAGAAACCAGTGCTACAAGAAATGTTAAAGGGACTGATTTCAGGGGAAAAGAGAAGACCACAAATAGGAAAAATTATCTATTTCCATGATAAGAGGGTAATGGATACAAATGCACAAAAAAGAGGTTAGATATGATATCAAAAACATAAAATGAGGGAGCAGGGGAGTTAAAGAGTAGAGCTTTCAGACAGAGGTCAAACTAAAGAGACCATCAATTCTGTATAGAAGGAGAAAGGAACAGAGAAGGACTACTAAAACACTGAGAAAAAAGTTAAAAAATGTCAGTAAGTACACACTTATCAATAGCTACTTTAAACGTCAATGGACTAAATGCTCCAATTAAAAGGCATAGGGTGGCTGATTGGATAAAAAAACAAGACCCATATATATGCTGCATACAAGAGACACACTTCAGACCTAAAGACATGCACAGACTGAAAGTGAAGTGATGGAAAATGATACTCCACGCAAATGGCAATGAAAAGAAAGCTGGGGTAGCAGTACTCAGACAAAATAGACTTTAAAACAAAAAACTGTAAAAAGAGACAAAGAAGGGCATTACATAATGATCAAGGGAACAATCCAACAAGAGGATATAACACTTGTAAATATCTAGGCACCCAATGTAGGTGCACATAAATATATAAAGCAATCATAAACAGACATAAAAAGAGAAATAGACAGTAACAGAATAATATTAAGGGACTTTAACACTCCACTTACACCAATGGATAGATCATCCAAACGGAAGATAAATAGGGAAACATTGGCCTTAAATGACACCCTAGAACAGATGGACCTAGTAGATATATACAGAGCATTCCATCCAAAAACCGAAGAATACATGTTCTTTTCAAATGCACATGGAACATTCTCCAGTATGGATCACATATTAGGCCACAAAACGAGTCTACATAAATTTAAGAAGATTGAAATAATACCAAGCATCTTTTCTGGCAACAACAGTATGAAACTGGAAATCAACTATAGGAAGAAAATCAGAAAAGCAAGAAATATGTGGAGATTAAACAAAATGCTACTGAACAACGACTGGGTCAGTGAAGAAATCATAAAAGAAATCAAAAAATACCTGGAGACAAATGAAAATGAAAATATGACATGCCAAAATTTATGGGATACAGCAAAAGTGGTTCTAAGAGTGAAGTTTATAGCAATACAGGCCTATCTCAACAAACAAGAAAAGTCTCAAATAAACAGTCTAACAATGCACCTAAAGGAACTGGAAAAAGAAGAACAAACAAAGCCCATATCAGTAGAAGAAGGGAAATAATAAAAATCAGAGGAGAAATAAATGAAATAGAGACTAAAAAAAATAGAAAAAATTAATAAAACCAAGAGCTGGTTCTTTGTAAAGATCAACAAAATTGACAAACCTTTAGCTAGACTCACCAAGAAAAAAAGAGGGAAGGCACAAATCAGTAAAATCGGAAATGAAAGAGGAAAAATTACAACAGACACCTCAGAAATACAAAAGATTATAAGAGAATACTATGAAAAGCTATATGCCAACCAATTCGACAATATGGAAGAAATGGTTAAATTCTTAGAATCATACGATCTTCCAAAACTGGATCAAGAACAAGTAGAGAATTTGAATAGACCAATCACCAGTAAGGAGATCGAAACAGTAATCACAAACCTCCCCAAAAATAAAAGTCCAGGACCAGACGGCTTCCCTGGTGAATTCTACCAAACATTCAAAGAAGACTCAATACCTATCCTTCTCAAACTCTTCCAAAGACTTGAGGAAGGGGGGAAGCTCCTTAACTCATTCTACAAAGGCGACATTACCCTGATACCAAAACCAGGCAAGGACAACACAAAAAAAGAAAATTACAACCCAATATCACCGATGAACCTCGATGCCAAAATCCTCAACAAAATACTAGCAAATCGCATACAACAATAAGTTAAAAAGATTATACACCATGATCAAGTGGGATTTATTCCAGGTATGCAGGCATGGTTTAACATTCGCAAATCAATCAACGTGATACACCACATCAACATACACAAATCAATAAGTGTGATATACCACATAAACGGAATGAAGGATAAAATTCAAATGATCATCTCAATAGATGCAAAATAAGCATTTGACAAAATACAACATCTATCATGATAACAACTCGCAACAAATTGGACATAGAAGGAATCTACCTCAACATAATAAAGGCCATCTATGAAAAGCCCACAGTTAACATTATATGCAAAGATGAATGGTTGAAAGATTTCCCTCTAAGATTGGAAACAAGAAAAGGGTGCCTGCTCTCACCACTCCTATTCTGGAGAGCACTGGAAGGCAGAGCCAGAATAGTAAAGCAAGTAAAAGAATTAAAAGGCATCCAAATCACAAAGGAGGATGTAAAATTGTCTGTTTGCAGATGACATGATCTTATATAGATGTAAAATATATTTCATTTATAGAAAATTATAAAGAAACCAGCAAAAACTGTTAGAACTGATAAAAATTCAGTAAAGTTGCAGGATACAAAATCAACATACAAAACACAGGTGTGCTTCTATAGACTAAAAGCAAACTATCTGAAAAAGAAATAAGGAAAAATACCATTTACAATAGCATAAAAAAACAATAAAATATTTAGGAATAAATTTATCCAAGGCAGTGAAAGATCTGTACAACATAAACTATAAGACAGTGATGAAAGAAATTGAAGACACAAATAAATGGAAAGATAATCCGTGTTCATAGAACAAAAATTAATATTGTTACAATGTCCATACAATCCAATGCCATCTATAGGTTCAACACAATCCCTATCAAAATTCCAACGGCATTTTTCTCAGAAATAGAAAAAGCAAAGCTAAAATTTGTATGGAACCATAAAAGACCTCAAATAGCGAAAGCAATGCTAAGAAGAACAAAGCTGGAAGCATCACACTTTTTGATTTCAAGCCATGTTATAAAGCTATAGTAATCAATATCGTGTAGTCCTGGCATAAAAATAGGTTCAGAGACAATAGATTAGAATTGAGACCCCAGAAATAAACCCATACAGTCAACATTTTGACAAGGGAGCCAATAATATTCATGAAGAAAAGATACTCTCTTCAATAAACGGTGTTGGGAAAACTGGATATTCGTGTGCAAAAGAATGAAATTGTCCTGTATGTTACACCACTCAGAAAAATTAACTCAAAGTGGATTAAAGACCTAAATATAACCATCCCTGTATACCTGGAATAAATCCCACTTGATCATGGTGTATAACCTTTTTAACATATTGTTGTATGCGATTTGCTAGTATTTTGTTGAGGATTTTGGCATCGATGTTCATCAGTGATATTGAGTTGTAATTTTCGTTTTTTGTGTTGTCTTTGTCTGGTTTTGGTATCAAGGTAATGTCGGCTTCGTAGAATGAGTTAGGGACCTTCTCCCCCTCCTCAAATTTTTGGAAGAGTTTGAGAAGGATAGGTATTAAGTCTTCTTTGAATGTTTGGTAGAATTCACCAGGGAAGCCGTCTGGTCCTGGACTTTTATTTTTGGGGAGGTTTGTGATTACTGTTTCGATCTCCTTACTGGTGATTGGTCTATTCAAATTCTCTACTTGTTCTTGATCCAGTTTTGGAAGATCGTATGATTCTAAGAATTTAACCATTTCTTCCATATTGTCGAATTGGTTGGCATATAGCTTTTCATAGTATTCTCTTATAATCTTTTGTATTTCTGAGGTGTCTGTTGTAATTTCTCCTCTTTCATTTCCGATTTTACTGATATGTGCCTTCTCTCTTTTTTTCTTGGTGAGTCTAGCTAAAGGTTTGTCAATTTTGATGATCTTTTCAAAGAACCAGCTCTGAGTTTTATTAATTTTTTCTACTGTTTTTTTAGTCTCTATTTCATTTATTTCTGCTCTGATTTTTATCATTTCCCTTCTTCTACTGATTTTGCGCTTTGTTTATTCTTCTTTTAAAAAGCTTCTGCACAGCAAAGGAAACCATCAACAAAATGAAAAGACAACCTAACAATTGGGAGAAGATATTTGCAAACCATACATCTGATAAGGGCTTAATCTCCAAAATATATAAAGAACTCATGCATCTCAACAACAAAAAAACTAACAACCCAATTAAAAAATGGGCAAAAGACCTGAACAGACATTTCTCCAAAGAAGATATACAGATGGCCAACAGGCACATGAAAAGATTTTCAACATCATTAACTATCAGGGAAATGCAAATCAAAACTACAATCAGATATCACCTCACGCCTGTCAGAATGGCTATAATTAACAAGACAGGAAACAACATGTGTTGGAGAGGATGTGGAGAGAAGGGAACACTCATACACTGCTGGTGGGAGTGCCAACTGGTGCAGCCACTATGGAAAACAGTATGGAGATTCCTCAAAAAATCAAGGATAGAACTACCATATGATCCAGCTATTCCACTGCTGGGTATTTATCCAAAGAACTTGAAAACATCAATGCGTAAAGATACATGCACCCCTGTGTTCACTGCAGCGTTATTCACAATAGCCAAGACTTGGAAGCAACCTAAGTGCCCATCAAGGGACGAATGGATAAAGAAGATGTGGTATATATACACAATGGAATACTACTCAGCCATAAGAAACGATGAAATCCAGACATTCGTGACAACATGGATGGACATTGAGGGTATTATGCAAAGTGAAATAAGTCAGAGGGAGAAGGTCAAATACCATATGATTTCCTTCATTAAGTAGTAGATAATAACAACAATAAACAAACACATAGAGACAGAGATTGAATTGGTCGTTACCAGAGGGGAAGGAGGGAGGGAAGAGGGTAAAAGGGATAATTTGGCACATGTGTGTGGTGATGGGTTGTAATTAGTATTTGGGTGGTGAACATGATGTAATCTATGCAGAAATAGACGTATAATGATGTACACCTGAAATTTATACAATGTTATAAACCAATGTTACTGCAATAAACAAAAAATTAAAAAATAAAGAAAGAAACCAGACACATGGGGTCACATATTGTATGATTACATTTATATGAAATCTCCAGAATAGACAAATCCATAGAGATAGAATGTAGACTAGTGGTTGACAGGAACTGCGGGGAGGTGGGAATGGGGACTAACTAGTGATGAGTGTGGGGTTTCTATTCGTGGTGATGAAAATTTTCTAAAATTGATTGTGTGATGGATGCACAATTCTGTGAATATAATAAAATCATTTAATTGTATACTTTAAAAAAAATAATTGTATCTCTATTGGTTATGGAGACACTTTTCCCACTTAAAGTCAGGGAAGCAGTGTTGAAGAAAAATATAACTTGATAAGTTTCAGATCGTATTTTTGGAGTCAAATGTATCTTGTGATATTTCTGCTGCTTTTAAATATTGTAATACTAATCCAAAAAATGTATGTCATTAATACAATACACAAGTTTGTTCCTTAAAAAAAAAAAAAAGACCTAAATATAAGACCTGAAACCATAAAACTCCTAGAAAAAGTCAAGGAAAAAGCTCCCAGACACTAGGCTTGACAATGACTTATTGGATATGACAACAAAAACACAAGCAACCAAAGGAAAAATCAACAAGTGGGACTACATCAAACAAGAAAGCTTCTGCACAGCCAAAGCAATAATCAACAAGATGAAAAGACAACCCAAGGAATGGTAGAAAATATTTGCAAACCAGGGCCCGGGCCAGTGGCATAGCGGTTAAGTGTGTGCACTCCGCTTCGGCAGCTGGGGTTCACAGGTTCAGATCCTGCACATGCACTGATGCACTGCTTGTCAAGCCATGCTGTGGTGGCATCCCATATAAAGTAGAGGAAGGTGGGCATGGATGCTAGCCCAGGGCCAATATTCCTCAGCAAAAAAAAGTGGAGGATTGGTATCGGATGTGAGCTCAGGGCTAATCTTCCTCACACACAAAAATATATATATATATATTTGTAAACCATATATCAGATAAGGTGTTATATACAAAATATATAAATAACTTATACAACTCAATATGAAAAAAAAAACAGTCTGATTTAAAAATGGGCAGAGGAACTGAATAGGCATTTTTCCAAAGAAGACATACAAGTGGCCATACAAATGGCCAACAGGTACATGAAAAAGTGCTTAACATCATTAATCATCAGGAAATGCAAATCAAAACCACAATGAGATAAGACTACACACCTGTTAGGATGGCTATTATCAGAAAAACAAGACATTAGGGAGAGGATGTAGAGAAGAAGGAATCCTCACACACTGTCATTGGGAATGTAAATTGGTACAGCCATTATTGAAAACAGTATGGTGAATCCTCAGAATATTAAAAATAGAACTACCATATGATCCAGCAATTCCACTTCTGGGTTTATATCCAAAGGAAATGAAATTATGATCTCAAAAATATATCTGCACCCCCATGTTCACTGCAGCATTATTGACAATAGGCAAGACATGGATTCAACCTAATTGTGTCTGTTGACTGATGAATGGATAAAGAAATATGTGGCATATATATAAGAGGGAACATTATTCAGCCATTAAAAAGAAGGAAATACTGCCATTTGTGATAACATGTGTGAATCTGGTGGGTATTATGCTAAGTGAAATAAGCCAGATAGAGAAATACTAATACTGTATGGTATCACTTATGTGTGGAATCTTTTTTTAAAAAGCCAATTTCATAGAAACAGAGAATAGAAAGTGATTGCCAGGGCCTGGAGTAAGAGGAAAATGGACTGATGTACATCAAAGGATACAAATTTTCAGTTGTAAGAAAAATAAGTTCTGAGAATCTAATGTACAGCATTGTGACTATGGTTAATAATACTGTATTGTATACTTGAAAGTTGCTGAGAGTAGATCTTAAGTATTCTCATCACACACAAAATAAAGTTAACCGTGTTAACGATGTGAGGTGATGGATGTGTAATTATCTTGATTTTAGTAATCATCCTACAATGTATATGTATATCAAATCATCACGTTGTACACTTTAAATATATGCAATTATATTTGTTAATCATTCTTCATAAAGTTAATAACAATGATGTAGACAGAAGAAAAGAAATGATAAAAATTAGAGCAGAAATCAAGGAAATTGAAAACAGGAAAACAATGAAGAAAATCAATGAAACCAAAAGCTGGTACATTGAAAAGATCAATAAAATTGATAAGCCTCTAGCCAGGCTAACTAAAAAAAAAAAGAGAGAGAGAACACAAATTACTAATATCAAAAATAAAAGGGGGGACATAACTATAGATCCCATGGACATTAAAGGATAATAAAGGAATATTATGAACAACTCTATGCCCACAAATTTGATAACCTAGAATAAATGAACTAATTCCTTGACAGACGCAATCTGCCAACGCTCACACAAGAAGAAACAGACAATCTGAATAGGCTTATATCTATTTAATAAATGGAATCAATAATTAATAATCTTCCAAAACAGAAAGGACAAGACCCAGATGGGTTCACTGGTGAATTCTACCAAATATTTATGGTTGAAATTATACTGATCTTCTACAATCTCTACCAGAAGATATAAGTAGACGGAATACTTCCTAACTCATTCTTTGAGACCAGCATTACCCTAAAACCAACACCAGACAATGACATTACAAAAAAAGAAATCTACAGACCAGTATCTCTCATGAACATAGATGCAAAGATCTTCAACAAAATATCAGCAAATTGAATCCAACAATGTGTAAAAAGAATTATAAAACATGACCAAGTGGGATTTATTCCAGGTATGCAACGCTAGTTCAATATTGGAAAATCAATTGCTGTAATTCATTAAATCAACAAGCTAATGTCGGAAAATCACATCATCATATCAACAGATGCAGAAAAAGCATTTGACAAAATCTAACACCCATTTATAATAAAAACTCTCAGCAAACTAGGAATAGAGGCAAACATCCTCAAATTGATAAAGATATCTACAGCTAACATCATTCTTATTGGTGAAAAACTAGAAGTTTTCCCACTAAGATCAAGAACAAGACATGGACGTCCCCTTTCACCACAGGTTTTCAACATTGTACTGTAAGTCCTAGCTAATGCAGTAAGACATGAAAAGGAAATAACAGGTATATAAATTGGGAGTGAAGAAATAAAATTTTTTTTGCAGATGAAATAAACTTCTATGCATAAAATCTGAAAGAATAACAATAAAAAAAACCTCCTGGAACTAATAAGCAATTGTAGCAAGATTGCAAGATAAAAGATTAATATACAAAAGTCAATCACTATTGTATATATCTGCAGTAAACAAGTGGAATTTGAAATTAGAAAATGCATTACCGTTTACATTATTATCGAAAAAAATTAAATACTTAGGTATACATCTAACACAATATGTATGAGATCTCTATGAGGACAACTACAAAACTCTGATGAAAGATATCAAAGAAGAACTAAATAAATGGAGATGCATTCCATTTTCATGTATAAGACGACTCAACATTGTCAAGATGTCAGTTCTTCCCAAATTGATCTTTAAATTCAATGCAATCTCAATAAAACTCAGCATGTTATTTTGTGGATATTGACAAACTGATTCTGAAGTTTATATGGAGAGAAAAAGACCCTGAATAGCCAACATGATATTAAAGAAGAAGAACAAAGTTGGAGGACTGACTCTTCTTGACTTCAAAACTTATTATAAAGCAACATAAATTAGGACAATGTGGTTTTGGCAAAAGAATACACAAATAGATCAACGGAAAGAATAGAGCCCAGAACCAGACACACATAAATACAGTTTTCCCCTGCTATCCAAAAGTAGAGTGTTCCTTATGAAAAGTTTCATAACTTTTCATAAGCTGAAATGGCATAAAGCAAAAAAGCAATTACCATAAATGTATATAGGAAAAATTTTTGTGTTCCCAGACCCAAAAAATAACCTACCAAAATAAATCAAGGTAAAGCACAGACGCTCATAGACACAGTTCAAAGCTATGGCAACTTGATGCTGAGATGCTGAATGTAGTTCCTGGAGAAGAAGCTTGGCAGCACCACTCTTGCTGCTTGGGGTGCACACTGCCTCTATAATGGCTTGCTGCAAAACAAATGCTGAACGCTATTTTCATTTTTTGCCTTTTTTCATAAAAGTGAAAATGCTATTCAGATTTCTTTCAGTTAGCAAAAACAGGGCTTTTGTAAAAGCGAAGTGGTGTAAAGTGAACTTTCAGGTAGTGGGGGAAACCTGTGTAGTCAACTGACTTTTTACAAAGGAGCAAAGGCAATACAGTGGTGCAAAGATAGTCTTTTCAAAAAATGATGCTGGAACAACTGGACATCCACGTGCAACAAAATGAAACAGACCTTATACCCTTCTCAAAAATTGACTCAAAATGGATCATAGACCTAAATGTAGAACGCAAAACTCTAAAACTCCTAGAAGATAACGTAGAATACCTATATGACTTTGGGTATGGCAATGAATTTTCAAATACAATACCAACAGCACAATCTATGAAAGAAAAACTTGTGCTTTGCAAAAGACTATGTCAAGAGAATGAGAAGACTAGCCACAGACTGGGAGAAAATATTTGTGAAAGAGATGTTCTATAAGGACTTTTATCCAAAATACAGAAAGAACTCAACAGCAAAAAAATGAACAATCCAATTTAAAAAATGGTCAAAAGATCTTAACAGACTCCTCAACAAAGAAGATATTCAGATGGCAAGTAAGCATATGAAAAGATGTTCAACATCATTCATCGTTAGGGAATTGCAAATTAAAACAAAAATGAGTTGCCACTTATTAGAATACATATTAGAATGCCTAAAATCCAAAACACTGACATCAAATGCTGGCAAGGATGTACAGCAAGAGGAACTCTCATTCATTGCTGCTGGGAATGCAAAATGGTACAGGCAGTTTCTTTTGAAATCATGTTTTTAAACATGCTCTTATCAAATGATACAGCAGTCACACTCCTTGGTAGTTACCCAAAGGAATTGAAAACTTCTATCCACACAAAACCTGCACACAGATGTTTATAGCAGCTTTACTCATAATTGCCAAAACTTGGAAGCAACCAAGATGTCCTTCAGTAGGTGAATGGTATATAAATTGTGCTACATCCAGACAATGGAATATTATTCAGTGCTAAAAAGAAATGAGCTAGCAAGCCACGAAAAGACACAGAAGAACCCTAAATGCATATTAAGGTGAAAGAAGGAAATATAAAAAGGCTACACACTGTATGACTCCAACTATTTGACATTCTGGAAAAGGCAAAACTATGGAGATAGTAGAAACATCAGTGGTTGCCAGGAGTTAGGGGCAGGGAGGGATGAATGGGCAGAGCACAGACGATGTTTAGGGCAGTGAAAGTGTTCTGTATGATACTACAATGGTGGATACATGTCATTATACATTTGTCAAAACCCATAACACCATTATATGGGTCAAAACCCGTAACACCAAGAGTGAATCCTAGTGTAAACTATGGACTAGAGTAACAATGATGCATCAAACTAGGTTCATTAATTGTAATATATGTACTACTATGACAACTAATATATGTTGTCAATAGTAGGGAAACTTGTGGGTATGTGGGGACAGGGAGTATGTGGGAACTCTCTGTACTTTCAATTTTGCTGTGAACCTAAAACTGCTCTAAAAAATAAATTTTACTAACTAGATATATTTATTATTATTATTATAATAATCTCACAGGCATACAAAAATAGTTGCAAGGCTGGATTTGGCCCAATGGCCACAGTTTGTCAGTCTCTAAACTAAAGCCTCAAAGATGTTGTTCTTTGCTGCTGGTTAGGTGGAGGATAATTAAGTTTGGGTGTTTAGGAGAGAATGAAAATGTAGTAGAAAAATTTTCCAGTGAGGAAACAAGCAAAGTAGTAAGATGAGATGATGTGAGAGGCATTTTCAAATGGGAAAGAATAAAGAAACTTGGCTGAAGCAAGGTCAAAATAAAATCAAACCTTTTAAAGTGAAAATGCTCATTATAAAATCAAATGTCAGTCACTAATGTGACTCTGTTCTGGCTTCAAAGCCAAACGGTTCTGAAACGATCCCTCACAGAGTGCCACCTAGACTTCTAAAAAAGGCCACTTCATATTTATTTCATCAACTTGTTCACCCACCCCAGTGCTTCTTGGCTCTCAGAGTGGGCATGTTCTTTTTCAGAACAAATCCAAACCTCTCCCATTATAGTTTGTGCCAATTTTCCCTGTTATCCTGTGTTCAGTGAATATGGGCATAACAACTGGGCTATTATTCTCCAAGTCCTGATCCCCAGGCCCTGAATGAAAGTTGTGGTCAGACTAGATATGATTTGCTGGCTCCCTCTTACTGGCTGTTTGACCTTGGGCCAGTTACTAAACCTCACTGAGCCTCCATTCTCACCTCCATTCCCCTCCCCCTATGCTGTAAAACAGGCCTGATACCATATACCTCATTTAATTGTAGTGATCCTAATGGGAGTTCACACCAGAAAGGAACCAGCATTGGTTCTGGCCTGGAGTATACGCTCTGTGAACTGGGTTTCTGGTTCTCTTTCCCCAAGCAGATAGCCAGGACTTACATTTCTCTTTTTATTTCAGAGAATCAGTCTACCCTAACCTCTCAGACTTAGTCTGAGACTCCCCTAATAGTAGAGTGTTGGGTTTACAGTCTCCTCATTCTTAGTTGGCCTCTCTGTCTTCCTCCCTGCTCTCTCTATCTCTGTAAAACCCCTCCCTGACCCATCCTTCCTAAGTTGGGGATCTTGGCATTAGGCAGTGGCCCCTACTTGCCTTCTTACACATACTTTCTTTCTCCTAGAGTTGAGGATGCCTCTGGATGTCCAAGAAGTCTGTTTCTCCACCATGTTGTCTTTTGGACTCCATTTCTGAGCCCTGGACCTCCCTCATTCTTCTTGGTCTCCTAACCCAGAACCAGGTAGCTAGCCCTGGGGACAGGGTGGGTACAATAGCCCCGGCCCTCCACTACCTCAATGGGTATTTTCCCTAACTACTCACATTCCCATGAAAGAACCTTAATCTTTCTCCAAAACATGCTTTGGTCCTACCCCTACCATGATGCTTTGGGACAGGCCTGGAGCCTAGTGGTGCTCATTCTCCAGAGTGTGTGGCCATGGAAGTACAAAAGTCCATCACAACAATGAAGATGGATGGAAAGGACAAAAGGCTCCTTCCCCCACAAAAGCTGGTGTTGCTAAGACTCCAAGGAGCTCAGGGAGGGAGATGGAGATGAGTGGGTGGAGAAGGACTGTTTTCAGAGCCCAGGGTGCAAAGCTTAAATGGAGAGGCAACAGGCAGGGATGTCCAAACTGCTCTGGGTCTTCTCCCCAATCACTCAGTGCCTTCCATGTACTTTAGTGAGCTAGAGGAGGCATGGTAGGCCCGTGCCCTGTGGAAGTCTCAGCCACTCTGTGGATGACAATAATAATAACCACTTGTTGAGCACACCATTGGTGCACTGAATCCCCCCAACATCCGTATAGAGTGATTTCTATTGTCAGTCCCATTTTTCCTGTTGGAAACTGAGACTGAGATAGGTAGAGTACCTTGTAAAGTTCCTCAGTCAGTTATGCTTGGGTTTAAATCCAAGTGCCATAGATCATTTACTAATGTATGCCTAGGGTAAGTCCCTGCCCTACTCTCAGCCTCAGTTACCATGTCATTAAGAGGGACTTAATCTGCATTCCTCACCTCCCTCACCATAGTAGCAAGGGCCCAATGATTGATGACTGAAGCCAAGCTCCATAGTACAAAGACACTCCTTCTCCTCTCCCTGTCCCCCTGCAGAGGTTGAACCAGGTTGAAATCTGGGCCAGGGAGGTGGAAGAGGATAGAGGGGATGGAGAGTAGCCCTAGCCTACTCTGGTAACCTGAGAGGCCAGATCATTCTTAGAAAATATTTAGCAGGCTGTGAGAGCCTCCCAAGCATTAAGGCTACTAAAGAAAAGGCTTACCAAGATCCCCATAGTCTATCACAGGTGGACTACGCTGTTTACAAAGCAATTTCACATTCTTTATCTCTTGGAAGCCATACAATTAACCTGGTCTATAGCGGTTAGCCCAGAGCTGGGCAGCAGAGAGAGGTCTAACAGAGGCCGCATTTGACTGATGCCTCGCTAAATCTCAGAAAAACTGAGAGATCACTCCCTAGTGGTATTAAATAACCCTTGCATTGCCTGAGCCCTGATCTTTAGTACATGGGATTTGACTCCTGCTGCTGGCCACTCTGCGTCCTGCAGTGAGGCTACCTCTCTGGTTAACCTCCAGGTAAAGAAAGAAATAAAAGTTTCCAGCCAAATAAACTAGACTGAATCTCCCTGCCTGTCTGCCTCCCTCTCCTACCTCCCTATCCACCCCCACCCCACTCCTACACCACTGGAAACAAACAAACAAAAACACAAAACAGAGTAATCCTGAAGCCAGGTTCTGCCAAGCACTGGACAATGTTCTTACTGGCTTCTCTTCCAGATATCCCTGGAGCTGGGTCAAAATAGTAATTTCCAGTCTATAGTTCTGAGGTCATTTATTGATTCAGCACACAAATATTTCCCAAGGCTCTACCATGTGCATGACACTCCACTCTGCTGGGCTCAAACACACCTCCTCACACCCCTTCAAAGTGCTCAAATGCCAGAAGATTCAGATAAGACCCCAAATAACTCTAAGGTAGACAAGAATATTATTAGTCAGTGGGACAGGGGAGTTGGTAATGAGAGTCAGACAAGAGGAAGAGTGCTTTCTGAGTGGAGCATCATCACATAGGAATTTAGGGAGGAGGGGGCATTTGAGCTGAGCCTTGAAGAATAGGGAGAATTTGAACATTTTTTATGGATAAAAACAGTCTAGACAGAGGGAACTGCATAAGCAAAGATAAATTTTTTGGTAGAAAGAATGTCGCTTTAGGAGTCAACAGACCTGAGTTTGAATCTCAGTTCTGTCATTTACTTCCTTAAAGAATACTTTCCCCTCTCAGGTCCTTAGTTTCCTCATAGTAAAATGGCATTATTAGGCTAGCTAACTTTTAAAGGTCCTCTATGTGCTTCCATCCTGACATAGTTTTTCAAATATCAGGTAGACCAGTTTGCCTCAGGATAGAATAGGTGAAAGAGAATAACGTAAGGGTAATTGAGTCTGTGTTATGATGAGTATTGAATGCCAACCTGGGAGCCTGAGCAAAGAAAGAAAATAGAAGTCAAGCCCCAGGGCCAAGCCCTGAGGTCGTACATTTAGCAGGATTCCAATTTAAGAACAGGAACTTTGAAGTCAGGGTGGCCAAAGATGGAAACCTAGCTTTATTACACACCAGTAGTTCATTTAAATAGTCATTAAATAGGCCCAGTGGCGCAAGCGGTTAAGTGCACGCCCTCCGCTGTGGAGGCCTAGGGTTCACGGTTCGGATCCCGGGCACGCACCAATGCACCGCTCAGCAAGCCATGCTGTGGCGGCATCCCATATAAAGTGGAGGAAGATGGGCATGGATGTTAGCCTAGGGCCAGTCTTCCTCAGCAAAAAGAGGATGATTGGCAGATGTTAGCTCAGGGCCGATCTTCCTCACAAAAAAAAAATAATAATAATTAAAAAATAATAATAAATAAATAGTCATGCCACCTCTCTGAGCCTCAGTTTCTTCATCTCTAAAATGGAAATGCTAGTAAATAACTCATGGGGCTGTTGTAAAGATTAAATGAGATCATGTGCAAAAAGTGCATATAGGTATGTTACTTTCCTGCCCCTTAGTCCCTTCTCCCCAGTGCCAGGCTTTAATTAGTCTTTGCTGTTCCTTCTCCTCTTTCTCCTTCTCCAAAGCAGGCTTCAAAGTATATCCAGAATCCAACCACTTCTCTCCATCCCCAATACCATTCACCTGGATTATTGTAATAGCCTTTTAATTAATCAGCCTGATTCTATTTTGCCCACTTACAGTCTATACTTTATTTTTTCCTATTAAATACAACTTTATTGTTTTGGTTGGACTACATTTCCTTTTTTTTTTATTGCGGTAACATTGGTTTACAACATTATGTAAGTTTCAGGTGTACATCATTATCCTTCGATTTCTGCATAGATTACATCATGTTCACCACCCAAAGACTAATTACATTCCATCACCACACATGTGTGCCTAATCATCCCTTTCACGCTCCTCTCTCCTCCCTTCCCCTCTGGTAACCACCAATCCAATCTCTGTCTCTGTGTTTGCTGTTGTTTTTATCTTCTGCTTATGAGGGAGATCATACAGTATTTGACCTTCTCCCTCTGACTTAGTTCACTTAGCATAATACCCACAATGTCCATCCATGTTGTCACAAATAGCTGGATTTCATCGTTTCTTATGGCTGAGTAGTATTCCATTGTGTGTATATACCACATCTTCTTCATCCATTCATCTCTTGATGGGCACTTAGGTTGCTTCCAAGTCTTGGCTATTGTGGATAATGCTGCAATGATCACAAAGGTGCATGTATCTTTATGCATGTGTGTTTTCATGTTCTTTGGATAAACACTCAGCAGTGGAATAGCTGGATCATCTGGTAGTTCTATTTTTAATTTTTTGAGGAATCTCCATACTGTTTTCCATAGTGGCTGCACCAGTTGGCACTCCCACCAGCAGTATATGAGAGTTCCTTTCTCTCCACATCCTCTCCAACACATGTTGTTTCCTGTCTTGTTAATTATAGCCATTCTGAAGGGAGTGAGGTGATATCTGATTGTAGTTTTGATTTGCATTTCCTTGATATAAAAGACAACCTGACAACTGGGAGAAGATATTTGCAAAGCATATATCTGATAAGGGGTTAATATCCAAAGTATATAAAGAACTCATGCATCTCAACAACAAAAAAAAACTGACAACTCAATTACAGTCTGTTCTTAATACAACAGCCAGAGTAACCCTTTCAATACTTAAGTCAAATTATGTCACTCATCTGCTCAAAATGCTACAATGTCTCCCTACCTTACTTAGAGCAAAAAGTAGAATCTTTACAATGATCTACTCCCTTTTAGCTTTTGGGCCTCATTTATTCTTTAGCCACACTGTCTTCCTTGCTGTTTCTCCAGTAGAAGATAGACATTCTCTTTTCACTTGTTCCCTCTGTCTGGGTCCTCTCCTCCTAGCTCACTCCATCACCTCCTCTATATTTTATTTAAATGTCACTTCTAAGTGAGGTCCTCCTAGACTACCACATTTAAAACTGCAACACCCCCTAGCATTCCCTATCCTCCTTCCTGCTTTCTTTTTCTTCACAGCATTGATTATTACCATCTGATATACCATAAAATTTAATTACTTATTAGTGTTTTTCCTGATTAGAATATAAGCTTAATAAAGTCAAGGGCTTTGTCTGTTCACTGTTTACATCTCCACGCATAGAACAGCACCTAGCACTAAATAAATACTTGTTGAATGAATTAATTAATACAGTAGTCTCATACTATGTATCAAGCACTAAGTTAAGCAGTTTGCATACATTATCGCAGCAAATCCTGCCTTGCAATGCAGACACTGTTAAGATCCTTATTTTACACAAGGAAAAACCTTGAAACTCCCAGAAGTAAAGTGATATTTCCAAAGCCAAAAAGGGAGTAGTTAATGGGGGTGTCAGGCTGGGTTGGACTTTATAGAGTAGCACCTTCCCTGAGTAGGAGCACAGCCTGGACTAAAGGTTGTGGCAGGTTTTGGGAGGGGGGAAGGGATGGGGAAGGGTGGGGGTGGAAGAAACACTGGGATAGAGATTGGTTTTGTGGTCAGGAGGTGATCTGGTTTCTGGAAGAAAAATCTTGAGTTTATTGGCATCTACTGGCAAGCCCATGTCTTTTTCAACAATTGGAGCTTTACAAAGGAAATCTCCTTAAGCGTAAAGAAAATTGGGAGCTGTAGCTTCCTTGGATTTCAGACTGCAGGAATTTGGCTGCTTGGTGCACTGGCTTTGAGGCAGAAGCCATACTTGGCAGAAAGAGACACCCGAGACTAGTGAACTGATATGAAAATAAGAAAGCCCACTACTCACATGGTTCTTCTCCCTCTTTCCTTCCCTTTTTCATAACCTACTCTCTTCATATTTCTTTAATTTGTGCATATTTGTAAAACATCCAATTAATCTAGCCTGTCATCCACTGGAATGTAACCTTAGGAAGGCAGAGCAGAAATGTTTGTCTCTTGTTCACGTCTGTATCCCCAGTGCCTACAACAGTGCCTGGCACACAGTAAGCATAAAATATATAGTTGTGAAATGAATCCCTATCCTTACACACAAAGCCCTCCTCCTGGGGGAGGGGGCAATGAGGAGAAGGGAAAGCTCTTGTCAGTGGTATTATGTACCAGTGCCATGTCAAGTACTCCTGCCAGGGAATGTGGGCAGAGGGGATACCATGGATGCAGGCTGGGTGCGGGAAGATCAGTGGAAAGGGAAGAGACGCTCAGGGTAAGGACTGAATTCCAAAAAGCAGGACTTTGACCCTGCTTCTGCAGTCTCCATCTCACTTTGGAGGGGGCCAGTCAGAAACCTCTGGGGGAGCTCCTGCCTCCAAAAGCCCAAGACTAGTGCTATGGGGAACAGATGGACAAAAGCCAGAAAGATGAGACAGAAAGGCCCAGGAGCTCTGGGAGAGGGAGCAGAGTGAACAAGTCCCTGTGAAAGTGAAATGGCCCTTCATTTGAATGCAAATGCTATGTAAAAGCCTGAAGCCCCTTGATGTCAGCCCAGCCATTGGTGGCCCATCTATACTGGGCTACCAGTCACCTGGAAACAGTCAGGGTAGGAAACGCGGGATGGAGTAGCCTAAGGGGGGCAGAGGAGCTTGCAGCACAGCTACGGACTGACCTATTGATTCCCCGCTGCTTCTCAGAGTCAGGTTGGGGCCTTACAGGGATTTCAGGATGGCTTAGAGAGTTTCTTCCTCATACCCAAGCCACCATGTACAGAAGCTGCCTTTTGGAAAAAGAAGCGGGCATGTACCCGGGCACTCTCAGGAGCCCTGCGGGGGGCGGCACCGCTGGGGCTGTCGGCACCGGGGGCGGTGGGAGTCCGCTGCCAGCCTCCAACTTTGCAGCGGCCCCAGCTTACGCACACTATATGGGGTATCCCCATATACCCAGCATGGATCCTCACGGGCCGCCGCTGGGAAACTGGGGCCCACCCTATAGTCCCCCTCGGGGAGACTGGAGCGCTTATCCAGGGCCATCAAATACAATGGGCGCGGTGCCCATGAACGACATGACCTCGAGCCCCGCAGCTTTTGGATCGCCGGAATACAGCAACCTGGGACCCGCGGGCGGTGGAAGCAGCAGTGGCAGCCTGCCAGCCCCAGCCGGCGGGTCACTGTTCCCCATCGACGCCAGCACCGTCAGTGTCAGTTCTCCCAGCAGAAGTCGTCACAGCCCCTATGCGTGGATGCGCAAGACTGTGCAGGTGACTGGTGAGTAATCGATTCTAATGCCCTCACACCTTTCCTTCCTTTGCTTCTCGTCTACTTCCCTTGGCCTGCCCGCCCTCCTACTCCTCGGGCCTCTCCTGAGACAGCTTAGCTGAGGAGACCACTGCGTGGCTGACTGCCCAGGGCCCCCGCCCATTAGTGACCACCCTCGCGTGTAGCCCTGCTCAAAGCCCACAGTGTGTGGCACTTGGAATTAAACCGACCTTAGGGGTGTTTTTCATCATTCCCTGATCAGTCAAGGAAGCAAGCGGGTGAACAGTGGGCATGTTGAGTCACAAGGATCAGCATCCAACCCTGTAGTTGCCCAGATGGGAAAGCAGATGCACGGAAAAGATCAAAGGGTGAATGAGGCGAAAAGATAGCCACGGTGTCCGGAGGCTCAGTCACTGCTGCTTGCCCGTTGCATTTCAAACTCTTCCCTACGTGGGCGAGTCGGCCTCTCCCAAAATCTCGTGATGCTCAACTTAGCTTCACGGTGCTTGGCTGGCAACAGACCCTCCAGTTTAGCCACGAATGCCCCAATGGCAAAGCGGCCTCCTCACCCTGGCCTCTCAAGGAAGCTCCAGCTTCCTTCGCCCAAGTTGGCAGAGGTGAGCTGGACTCAAACCCAATGCCTTCTTTCAATGTCCTTTCCGCCAGTGGAGGCATTGAGGAAGGGTACAGCACACCGCATGGACATAGTAAACTACTCAAACCCTAACATCCGCTGGGCGCGCTCGAATATCAGCCCCAGCACTAAGTGGTTAAAGCCCTCATAACTGTCCCGGCAGGCGTCCCGAGGCGCAGGGTTTGGATGCAGGTCAGTGACCGCGCGCGGTGAAGGCCCAGAAAGCCCAGCCTAACG
This sequence comes from Diceros bicornis minor, assembly GCF_020826845.1. Taxonomy (NCBI): domain Eukaryota; kingdom Metazoa; phylum Chordata; class Mammalia; order Perissodactyla; family Rhinocerotidae; genus Diceros; species Diceros bicornis. The sequence goes on from NC_080781.1 coordinate 66,739,603, forward strand.
CTGACCCACGCTCCTACCAGCAAGCCAGTGGGCGGCTGCTGGGACCCGCGGGCGGGGGAAGTGGGCACTCTGTTTTAATCTTGGACGAGGTGGTAGGCGGGGAGATGTTTGTTTTCAGCTGTAGTTGTTCTTTTATCACATTCTTATTATTCCAACCCGTTGCTCCCTGTGACTCGAGAAAATTAGTAAAATTCGACTCCATCACTTTCATCCCTCTGGGGAGGAAATGACATTTCAATAGCATCTGTCCACAATGATTATGCTCCTGTTCACAATTCTGCACTTCTTCTCCCTTCCAAAAAGTAAAGGTGGGAGGGTGGGAAGGGATCAACTTTTACCATTAAGAGGATTCAGCCGGGAGGAGGCAGTTTAGGACATACTAGGGCAGCAATCTCAAAGTATAAGTAGAGCTTAAATACTTGGCTTTAAAGTGTTTGGAAGTAAATCTGCATTTTTTAAAAATATAGGTGAGTCGGCTGACTAAATAGAATAAATAGAAAATGAGGTTAGGGTGGGGCATACTCAGGGCTGTTATTACATCTAATCTTAGGGTTGTAATTAACGTCCATTCACTAAGCCCTAACCATTAGCAACAGACAGGAAAGTAGCTGCTCCCAGTCCAGGATTAAGTTTTGAAACACTTTAGAAGAGGAAAGTTATCTGTATGTTGTTTGGAAGAGAGAACGATGGGGAAAAAGGGACAAGATAAAAGAAATCTTGAGTCATGAATTTTCTGTTTATAAGAGAAAATACGACAAGTTTCTCTGCTTAAAGTCTTCCATTTGGATTTGCTTTTATGGGCCAGAGTCTCTCTCTTAGGTAATTCTGGTGCCAAGAGAGTTTAGAAAGAGACTACTTAGTCTGTGGTATCGTCATCATTAGTGAAGCTATGTACCTGGCTGTACAATGCCACCTTCACAAGATTTTCTATCCAACTTCTATGAGAAATTTAAAATTGAATGATTTTGGACCTCCTTTGACTCCTGGCAGCCTATCCTATAGATGAGACTTTATTAAATTCAATCATTTTAACGTCCTATAAATTAAAACTACCACTTTGCTATATTTTTGTAGCCCAAGGTGCATATTTAGCAACAATTTAAGAATATGATGGAAACTATGGACCCTCTCCCCAGAAAAATGCACAAAAGCACACCTGCACGCACACACGCACACACACACATCATTTTAAAAATAATTTTGGGATATTCATGGATCCACTGAAGCCCTTTCATGGATCTCAAGTTATGAACTCTACAAAAAAATGAAGCTGATCATCTCATTGGATCACTCCAAACCAAAATGCACCCATTTGTGTGCTTAATACATAGTGAGTATTAAATAAATATTTGTTAAATGAATGAATGAGTCGGATTCTCCTAAATTTTCTACTTCACTCTATAGTATTGTGGGACAACATTTGGCTTATGGCTGAGAAGAAAATAGATGAACTACAAAATGGAAGTAACCTCTCCCTGATTAAGGTAATCAAATGAAAGCTCTTTCCATTACTGAAAAATGTTTTAAATAGCGGTGAGTTAAAGAAAGAAAAATACACGTATTAGGGGACAATCAGTAAACATTTCATCATGATTATTATCACATTTGATTTTCTAATGAGAGAAAGGGGACTGGCATACAGAGTAAATGACTGTCTCCTAGGTGATTTGATTAAAAAGTGAGATATTTTTATTTCCACTTTGTTCCCTAAATGGTCTGTTCCAATACACATCTCATTTAAAAATTATATGAAAAGGAACCTGACAGAAAGTTTCTGTGAAAATTAAGAATTTCATATTTTAAATATTGTCAGTGCATTAGAGCTAAGAGCTTTTCTTTTACGCAGAGTTGTAGCCCTGGATGAGCACTGGCAAGGTGGTAATCTAAACAGGGCTGGAGAGAGGCTTTCTTGTTAGGGGTGAGAAAGAGGGGGAGAGAAAGAAGTGACTGAATAATTCTGATGAAGCCACTGGACAAAACACTGAGGAAGATATATTTAAAGGGTTTTATTCAATTAGGACACTTCAGAAAATGAGTTGCTTAATAATTCTCGAAGCTTATCATTGTCTTCCTTAGTTTTGATCCTTTCATTGGACAATTTTTATAAATGAATTGGGATGCAAGCTTTAACTAAAAGCAGCAAAGGATTACCATAAGATGGAAAGTCATCAGGATGAGGTCAATTGCACTGTACTCCCTATAGAAGGAAATTGATTTTCATCATTTTTACCCTCACCATCATCATTGTCATGACCCTTAGATTTGGAGAGTGCTTCTCTGCCTAACAGCACTTTCCCAGCCAGTCTCTCAAACGAGCACATTTAGGGTGATAATAAGTTATCATATATGATGACGCTTGCTTGCAAACTCTGTGGGGATACTGTCTCCTGGATAATGGGAAGGAGTCCATCCATCCTGAATTACAAAGGTTTGTCTGAGTCTTTGCGGGGGGAATGGGGGAAGAGGGAGGTGAGGCAATGAAATCTCACTACAGAGGGATGAAAGCAGCCCTTTAATACACCTTAACCATTGTTACTTTCCTAAATTAACTCACAATAGTGTCAGAGAAGGGGATCCTTCATCCTCATAAACGTAGTCTTTAGGAGAAGAGAATAGCTTGAACAATAAAAGTTAGTACTCTTAGTGTTTTATTGGTGCTTTGGTATGGGAATATGGATATTATGCTCTACTGGAAAATGTCCAAATCCTATTCAATTCGATTTCATCATTTAAGGGGCAGAGGCAATGACAGGGGTGGAAAAGAAGACAGTTCTGGGGGAGGGACACAAGAGGAGCACCGGGAAATGGGGATTCATTTCTCTTTGTAAACTGTGCAGTCAATATTTTCCCTTAGCTACATCTTCTTGAGGTTTGAGGTCTTATCTGTCAGATTGGGGCAACAGACCCTTTTTAACACTTCCAATGGCTTTGATATGCAGCGGGGCTCTTCCTCGTTCCTCCTTTCTTCAAGGGTTATATTGCCGGAAAGGGTGAGGATTTTCATGGCAAATAAAGAGGCCTGGTCTTGACTTTATTGTCCTCAGAAGAAACTGCAAGAGGAGAATTTATGACCAATGGGGGTAGGGAAGGACTGCAACCTTCCAGAGTTCTTGAAGTCTGGTTATATTTACTTATTATCAAAGAGTCGAAAACACAGGCACACACAAGTTGAATTTTAACTTCTGCCTCAGGTTATAATTTAAATACTCAGCCACCTTGGTATTAGGAAGGGTTTTAGGAAACATCTCTTCAAAGATATATTTTGATCCTAAGATTTGAGGTTCTGGAAATAAATTAAACTTCAAAGTTTTCATTGTAAGCTCAAATATACATTCTGCCTTTGTAACATACCAAAAATGCCAGACCCCTGGGTTTCCTGGGTTTCCGTCTGGATTCAGAAAATCAACCCAAAGTTTGGGCCTTTGAGGTAGGTTAACTGGAGTTCATCTTTCACCATTTTCAAGGGGAAAGTTTTGTTTAGTTCATTAGTCCATGAGTTAGTCAGCCATTTAGTTTAATCTTAAAACATATTTCTCACCTAGAATTTGTTTCTACAATCATGTCCCTTTTTTTTTTCTTTCCTAGAGATGAAAGAGTGTCTGACATTTGTTTAGGGCTTGTAAATTCCAAACCAATTGGCCGGTGTTCCTGAATGTAAAGAGGGTTCAGGATGGAATCTGATGCTGTGTAGCTCCTTTGTTAGGCCTGTGCTATATCTTAACACCTCAATGGAGTTTAGGGAACCACTTTAAAGAAAGCTTTGTCCTACAGATTGTTCCCCAAAATATCACATCAAAAACAACCAGGGAAGATCAGAAGGAGTTTGCTAAAAGCCATGGAGAAAAGGAGGAAGATCCTGGAGGGGGTTAAAAAAATTGAAAAGAAAGGGAAACTTCCTAATCACCTTTCAAAAATTTGAAAGGAGGAATAAAACTCTATTTGAAGGAGGGCATGAGAAATTAGTTAAATGTTGTAACACAAAGCAAATGTTTGTATATCCTTTCAAAGAATACTAGAATGCTCACTTTACTCTGCTTAAGTCAACGCCCCCTCCTTCCCCCATTCATTATCCACTTGGGAATAAAAATTGGTTTAAGACTCTCACAAAAAACAAACTAAACTATTTGTTTCTAATAGGTAATAGGGGCTCTCCTAGAACAGAATCTAAGTGATAATAAACGCTTTCTTTTTAAATTACAATCCAAATGAAATTTTCTCTAGAATGTGTGTAACTAATAATGTCAGGATCACAGAATAGTTTGCCACACTTGGGCCATTCTTATGCTTCCTAGCATATTTAAACTGGGAATAACATTTAGCACACTGGACTGGGAGTCAAGGGTATGTGTTCGGGTCCCCACTCCTCAGCTCACTAGCACAAACCCACTTATTTACCTACACTGAGCCTCAGGTTCCTTATCTGTCAAATGGGGATAAGACATGTTCTGCATAATTTGAAAGTGCAGGTGAGAGTTTCAATAGGAAATAGTATGAATGAACTGCATAAAATATAAAGGGAAGTGCTTGTATAATGGATGTTGCTACTACTGCCAATACTGTTCCCATATGTGAGTGGGAAGGGAATGAAAATCATGGATTAAGTGTTTGCTTTAAAATGCTTTGGTGTAACAGTAGGTCAATGGTGGCGTCATAGATGTATTGGTTACATATATACATAATAGTCACAGATGACAAAGTATTTAATGGAGAAATGGATTTATGACATATTTGGTTCGAAAAATGTCCTTGTTTTATATTTGAAAGTAATAGATAAGAATGGGAAGAGTGGCTCTGATTCCTTCAGCTGAAACAATCTCCAAAGAAGTAAAAATGATTAAATGTACTGCTTTCTCCCTTAACAGGGAAAACAAGGACAAAAGAAAAGTATCGTGTTGTTTACACAGATCATCAAAGGTTGGAGCTGGAGAAGGAATTCCACTGTAATAGATACATCACCATTCGGAGAAAATCAGAGCTGGCAGTCAACCTGGGCCTTTCTGAGAGACAGGTACACGAGAAGTACATCCAACGTGTCTCATATAATCATTTCAATAGGCTGAGGTTTTAGTGAAGTCTGTAATCAGGAGTGGAAGCGAAACAGAAGACCAAGACATACTCCAACCTCTCCTAAAGCCCATATTCATCCACTAGACCTCCTAGTTTAGTCTCCTTGGTTGGTGAGTTTATTAATAATCGAATGTGGTGGGCACTATGTAGGTGTGTAAGCAAGGGGTGGGGACATTGGAGGTGGAGAAGAATTTAAAACACCCATAGAATTGACCAGTCCAGTCAAAATCTTGATATGGTTCTCCAAGTAGTCACAACCAACATGTGAAGTGAAGATTCGGCAATCATGGCGATTATCTAGTTCATATCAGTGAAACTACAACAGTAACTGAACAACCATGTTGCTACCTGAACCAAGTTTTTCTATTATTCAGGGTAGGAAATTTAATTTTTTATGGTGTATGTAATCCTGTGATGCCTGCCTCAAATTTAGCTTACTGTGGGTACTCAGTAAAGATTAAATCATATCAAGGATCAATGGTTTCCATTCACCCAGACTTTGACATTACATAACTACCTGATGTTTTTTCACTTAAGTCTAGGAGTAATCCTGGAACCACAGAATCTTAGAATTGTAAAGTCCATTAATGTATTACCTTATTCCAAGTGGCTTACATTTCAACCATGTATTAAGGCACATTGGTATCACAGCAAGGGATATACTATTTCATCACCCTTGTTCACCCAGTTTTATGTTTCATTAACTTTATTAGGAAGTTTCTTTTAATGACAAATTGTAATCACCTTTGTTAAATCCCTCCCTTTTTATCACCACACCTCGGCATCTGCCATTCTATCATTATTTATTTCTACCTGTACAACAGAGGTGGTGGGTAAGGTGTAATATAGAAACCACTGCATTCAAAGTCAGTAGCCCTGGACTTGATCTCAGTTTCATCTCATGCAAGATACTTTCACTCGCTGAGTTGCAGCTTTTTTTTAACCTGTTAAATGGGCATACTTTATAAGGTCATTGTGAGGCTCAAATGAAGTGATGTAAGTGAAAGGATTTTGTAAATGCTAAAGTCCCTGCACAATATCAACAATGACTATGAAAATTGCATTCAGTATGTTGTCTCATTAAATCCAAAGCATTTTGTGTTTCAGGTGAAAATCTGGTTTCAGAATCGCAGAGCCAAGGAGAGAAAGATGATCAAAAAGAAAATCTCACAGTTTGAGAACAGTGGAGGCTCAGTACAAAGTGACTCTGGCTCCATCAGCCCTGGGGAACTACCTAACACTTTTTTCACCACCCCATCTGCTGTCCGTGGATTTCAGCCTATTGAGATACAACAGGTCATAGTCTCGGAATGAAAGAAAGGCAAAGAGAAATGGAAAGTGCGCTTCCTTTAGCGTTGTCTTTTTGGTCCCTAAGATATCAGCAGGGGAGTTGGGACAGGATGTAATTCCTTATAAGGCAGTACTCAGAACCAAGTGCATGCACAATAGGTTAAAGATAACTCAGGGGTCACTTACTGTTAGAAATCATCCCCATAAAACTCCTGTTATGTGCTATGCTATATGTCAATCATTCAGGAAGCTTGGTGGTAAGCTATATAATTAAAAGCTGCAATCACAGGCCCTTGCAACTGTATTCACAATTTCAGAAACTTGCTTGTGAATAGACTGTGAAAAACAGTTCTGCCAGGAGGCACATTTGTTTATGTGTGCTTGTGTTTGCTATTTGATGCTGGGTGTGTTCTTTTATGTCATCTTTGGGAGGTGGGGAAAAGGTAAGCAGAAATTTATCTATCTCTAGCTACTTTTTCAAGTGTTTAATTCAAAAGCTAACATTATTTTCATAACAAGACAAATGTTTAAAAAATCATCAGGAGGTGATTCTGAATCTATTGTCACTGATTAATAAAAATAATAAATAAAAAGACCCTTTTTGTCCCTTAATCATAATTGTCTGGCATCAATTATCTTATCTCAGAACTTCCAATATGCAGTGTCAATTTTAAATCTTGCCAAAACAATGAAATAAGACTAGACCAATACAGGCCAGCTTGGTTGAGTCGTTAGAAAGGCAGATCTCCAACACACAGAATAAACCCTTCCCCTTTTCTGTCTTTCCACTCTATTCACTGTTACAGTTCAGTGGCAGTCAGACTTAACATGAGCACAAGGACAGTGTGCTGATCTGTAGCCTCTGCTTGCCATCACCTTCAACCTGTTCAATTTTTCCCTACATTATGTCATGTCAATGCAGTGTGGTCCGAGGAGCTGCAGTTTACAGGTTACAAATAACACAACTTGGGCTGCAGTGAGCAGAGTGTTTTTGGTGTTGGTCCAGTATACTGTTTGCATATAGAGGTGGCCAAAGGCCGGGCTCTAAATCATTTTAAACTGAGATAGTTTAAAAAGAAAGTTTGATTAAAGTAGGAAAGCAATCAGAGCACAACTTTTCTTTCCATTTCAAGACACATCTTCGAAGTTCTTAAGAAAATTAGAATCTTGAGCATAACTACCTGTCTTTGGGTTGGGAGTAAGAAATTTATCCTCCTTCTCCTTGTGAAAATCTCAGAAAGTGGGCTTAATTTCTATGGCAGCTCCTGAGGGTACATTTGAAAAGATTTAAGGGGAAAATCCTTCTATCTTTGATCCAGCCTTTTGGAATTATATTCTGCCTTTCCTTCATGTATTTTCACAACACTTCTATGAAGGTATCAATTGCCCCATTTTGCTGTTAGGGAAATGGAAATTTGAGCAATCAGATCACTTTCCAAAGGCACATAGCAAGGCAATCACGGATGCTGATGAGAACCCCCAGTTACATGAGAATGATCTTCCTTAGTCTCTAATGATAGATCCAAACTCAAAGCACCCCTCGCTATTCATTTGGTATCTGATTATGCCATTGAAGTTGCACACAGCTCCCTAGTTGTACACAGCTCCCTAAACAAAAACCAGTGGGTAATTACTACCTAATTATTAGGAATGCAGCCTTGACTCTTTGTTTTCCAGCTCCCCTACCCTCCTCATCAGTGAATTTGGGGCTTCTATCAATAATTTTAGTAATTCCTTACGTGTGTGTAATATTTTATATTTTTCAATGCGCTTTCACACCTGTTATATTATTTGGCCTAATATCCTAAAGAGATATGCAAGAGTTGCTATTCCCACTTCGTAGTTTAAGAAACTAGAGACTAGTGGGGCTTAAGTATCTTTTGTTAACCAATTCCTTTCTCTTAGCCCAGTTCTATATATTGGGGGATAGTGATAAGGATAGATCCATTTAAACTCTTTCTCTTCAACAAGTTAACAACTTTTCAGTAAGTTAATGGTAAAATCTAGGATTAGAACTCAAGTCCACTAGATTCAATGAATATATAATGAGTGTCTACTCTGTGCCAGGCACTGTGCTGGGGTTTCTTTACTCCCAGGACAGCGCATATTCTGTTCCACCTCACTGCCTCCAACAAATATGGGGTGGACTACATAGCATACCAATTGGCCGGCAGACCATCTGGAGGGCTGAACATAGAAAATCAGCATTAAAACGAGTCCTTCCAATCTAGTGGGGGGAAGGTGGGGATTTTAAGGATGAGGAAGCTAAGTTATGAGTGTACATAGACAAGGACACTGAGAAGTTAGCTTCCTTATCGCTAACACCCGCCCCACCCCAAAGGTATACCTTTGGCTTATAGCAGTTGGATTTCCTCAGGGGTTGTTCTTTCCTGTTGTAAACTTTTGTTCCACAGAGAAGAAACATTTCTCTATTTTTATAGATTCTAATTCTCTAGAACTTGCTAACAGAACCACAATATGGAGCTTTTGTTCTTAATAGCATATTGCAGCCACTTACTCTAAGAAGACATGTTGATTCTTTCTCTGAGACCTGAGAAAAATATACACTCCATGCTTTTATGGCTATATTATGGTGGCGTGTGCTGGAGGTATGTAGAGAAAAGAAAGATAAACACCAAAACTCAAAAGTTGCATTCAAAGTGGGTTTCAATAAAGAAATTCTTTATCTGGTAGGGAAAGAGGCAAGAATGAAAACATGCCAGATGACTGACGGTGTTCAGCTAGGATAGTGAGATTATGCAGATTTTCTTCTTTGCATTATTTTTCAAATTTATACTGTTTTATAACAGAAAAAAATATTTTTTAAGAAACATTTTTTCACCCCAATCTTTCTTTAGTTTATCCTCAAGTAATTTGCTACTTTAGAATCTTCCTTACAACCTATAGAAGTGTTCCAATCTCCCAGTTCCTTTCTTAAGGTCCTTGATCTAGTCTGAGAATTATTTGCATACAGCTGCAAAGAAAGGTCTTTGGGAGGGTCTGGCTTCTTTTCAAAGGAGGAAGGAAGCAAAGCCCAAGGAAAGTTTTCTACTCTTGGCTCAGATCCAGAGAATCTGGCTGTTTTTCTGGGTTGGAACATTTTAACACTACCAAATCAAGTCAAGAAGGGCAGGAGGAGCCAGCAAGGAGAGAAAGTAGTAGAAGGGAGGGATAATATTATAACAGGCTATGAGGAACATTTTGGGAGTGGTGGATATGTGTATTATCTTAATTCTGGTGGTGGTTTCATTAATGTATACAAATGTCAAAACTCAACTTTTATACTTCAAATGTGTGCATATTCCTGCATGTCAATTATGCCTTAAGAAAGCCGCAAACAAATACAGCAAAGGCATTGCAATTCTGATAACAACACAGAAGGGAGGAACTCACTAGAGGATTTAGTCTATACAGATAGTCACTTTAGACAACTTAGTTTCAGCCCGCCAAGTGGGGATCACTTCCTTGTATATTTGTGTCTGAATGTGCTACTGAGGAGGGACACAAACAATTGATAATCAGTGGGTCTCTCACACATGGGAATGAGTTTGGAGGGTAGAGGAAGACCAGGGTATGTGAGCATTGAATCTTCAATTATGAGTGCCAATGCAAAGGAAAGAAGTCCCCTACTGTGTGCTTTCAGGACCAATATTGTGAGTTGGTTGTAAAAGTAGCTTTTCACATGGTATGGAAAAAGAGGCATTGAATTGGAAAATGAGACCTGAAGTTCTAGTTTTACCTAATTCTGCAACTAAATAGCTGTGTAATTTTTGGTTAAGTCACTTCACCAATAGGGGTCTCCGTCATTTCATTTGTACAATCTAGGGATTTGACTTAGCTTTAAAGGTTTATTCCAGCTGTAATTTCTACATGACATCCTGAGAAGACCCCATATACTTTCCTCCTTCTCCACTACTCACACAAAATAAAATACACACACACACACACACACACACACACACACACACGCACACACACACACTCTTGGTTTCTCAGGGATTAAAATACCACTGATGCAAGATTCAGTCCTTCAATCTCAATGACTTTTTCTGTCTCTCAGAGTTTACCACAGAGACTTACTCTTTCAGAGTCTACAGGTCTCCATCTATAAAATGTGAATCTTGAGCTTAATCTCACCAATCTCTGAAATTCTAGGTCTGACTCTCTAAAATTCAGATGTCAGTGGAAGGGGAAGGCACTTAAGCTGCTATGAATCATTTCCCTAAACACGTTCTAACCAGAAAAGATGGCTCAAAATGGATCACTTGGAAATGCCTCCCTAAAACAGAAATGAGTCCCCTAAGACAGGAGAAAGATAACACAAAATAATAAACACAAATTACTTGGACTTTCTAGGTTTGCCTTTTGTGCTTGTGCACACATTTCTGGTTTGCTCCAATGGATTAGGGAAGCAGCAAGTCAAACGCCTTCCAGGGAAAAGGGAAAAAACTTCTCTCCTCTCTTCTTCCAGTTTAGCCTCTCCTGGTTCTCTTCTAGCCTGATGAAAGAAAAGTGGAAGTAAAATGGAGCCTGTAATGGGTTGAATGATGGTCCCTCAAAAGATATGTCCACTTCTTAATACTTAAAACTTCTAAATAATAATACCTTATATGGCAAAAGAGTGACTATTCTCTTATGTGATAAAAGATGCAATTAGATTAAGGAACTTCAGAGAAGATCTTGCCCTGGATTGTATGGGTAGGCCCTAAATGCAATCATATGTTTCCTTATAAGATAGAGGCAGAGGGAGATTTCAAACATGGCTTAGTCTATTTGGGCTGCTATAAAAAATACCACAGACTGGGTGGCTAATAAACAACAGAAATTTATTTCTCACAGTTCTGGAAACTAGAAATCCAAGATCAGGGTGCCAGCATGGTGGGGTTCTAGTGAAGGTGCTTTTTGGGTTGTAGACTCCCAACTTCTCACTATGTCTTCACATGATGGAAGGGACAAGGGAGCTGTCTTAGTATCTTTTATAATGGAACTAATTCCATTCATAAGGGCTCTGACTTCATGATCTAATCACCTCGCAAAGGCTCCAATTCCTAAAACCATCACGTGGGGCATTAAGTTGTCAAGATACGAATTTTGATGGGACATAAACATTCAGACCATAGCAAAACATAAGAGGAAGAGGCAACATACCCATGGAAGCACACATTGGAGTGATGTGGCCAAGAGGCAAGAAACACTTGGACAACCTAGAAGCTGAAAGAGGCAAGGAACAGATTTTCCCCTAGAGAGTCGAGAGAGGCAGACCATGTTGACACCTTGATTTTGTACTTCTGGCTTCTAGAAATGTGAGAATATAAATTTCTGTTTTAAAATACCAAGTTTGTGGTAATTTGTTATGGCAGCCACAGGAAATTACTACAGAGCTTTTACCAAGAGTCCTCCAAACCAAGGCTAAATCAGTCACCACTCTCCATCCTTTTCACAAAATGTTCGCGCGCGTGTGTGTGTGTGTGTTTCAGATTTATTGAGGTATAATTGATATACCAAAAACTGCACATATTTAATATATGCACGTATTTAATGATGCATATATGAATTTTGGCATATGAATACACCCGTGAAACCATCACCACAAAGTAATAGACATTTCCACCATCTCCAAAAGTTTCCTTGTGTCTTCTTTGTTTTGTTTGTTTTCTTTTGTTAAGACGTAATTTTTTAGAGTAGTTTTCAGTTCACAGTCAAATTGAGGGAAAGGTACAGAGATTTCCCATATACCCCTGCCCCACACATGCATACCCTTCCCCACTATCAAAATCACCTTCCCCAAATGGTACATTTGTTACAATTGATGAACCTACAACAACACATCATAATCACCTAAGTTCAGAGTTTCCCTTAGGGTTCATTCTTGGTGGTGTACATTTTATTGGTTTGACAAATTTATAATGACATGTATCCATCATTATGGTATCATACAGAGTATTTTCACTGCCCTAAAATCCTCTGGGATTTATCTTTTCACCCTTCCCTTCCCTCAACCCCTGGGGACCACTAATATTTTTATTGTCTCTATGGTTTTGCCTTTTCCAAAATGTCATATGGTTGGAATCATACAGTATGTAGCCTTTTTAGATTTCCTTCTTTCACTTAGTAATATGCATTTAAGGTTCCTCCATGTCTTTTCATGGCTTGATAGTTCATTTTGTTTTAGCACTGAATAATATTCCACTATCTGGATACAACATAGTTTATATACCATTCACCTACTGAAGGACAACTTGGTTATTGCCAAGTTTTGGCGATTATGAATAAAGCTCTTATAACATTCATGTGAAGGTGTTTGTGTGGACATAAATTTTCAAGTTCTTTGGGTAAATACCAAAGAGCCTGATTTCTGTATCATATGGCAAAAGTATGTTTAGTTTTGTAAGGAAACACCAAACTGTTTCCAATGTGGCTATACCATTTTGCATTCCCACCAGCAATGAATGAAAGTTCCTGTCACTGCACATTCTTTTCAGCATTTGGTGTTGTCAGTGTTTTGGATTTTGGCCATTTTAAGGTGTGCGGTGATATTTCATTGTTGTTTTAATTTGCATTTCTCTGATGACATATGATGTGGAATATCTTTTCATATGCTTATTTTGCATTTGTATACCTTCTGTGGTGAGGTGTCCATTCAGGTTTTTGGCCCGTTTTTTTTTTTTTTTTCTTTTGGATTATAGCATTGTGTAATTTGGGGTGTACATTATTATTTATCAATTTCTGAATAGACTGCATCGTGCTCACCACTAGTAGTCTAACTTTTGTCCGTCACTGTACATATGTGCCCTTTACCCCTTTCGCCCACCCCCAGCCCCTTTCCCCTATGGTAACCACTAATCTGTTCTCTTTATCCATTTATTTGTTATCTTCCACATATGAGTGATATCGTGTAGTATTTGTCTTTCTCTGTCTGGCTGATTTCTCTTAACATCATACCCTCAAGGACCATCCATGTTGTTGCAAATGGGACGATTTTATTATTTGTTTTACTGCTGAGTAGTATTCCACTGTATATATATACCACATCTTCTTTATCCATTCATTCATAGAAGGGCACTTGGGTTGCTTCCACGTCTAGGCTATTGTGAATAATGCTGCAATGATCATAGGGGTGCATAAATCTCTTTGGATCATTGATTTCAAGCTCTTTGGAAAAATACCACCAGTAGTGGGATAGCTGAATTGTATGGTATTTCTATTTTTAATATTTTGAGAAATTTCCATACTATTTTCCATAGTGGCTGCACCAGTTTGCTTTCCCACCAGCAGTGCATGAGGGTTCCCTTTTCTCCTCATCTACTGCAACATTTGTTGTTTTTGACTTGGTAATTATAGCCATTCTGACTGGTATAAGGTGATATCTCATTGTAGTTTTGATTTTAAATTCCCTAATAACTAGTGATGTTGAACATTGTTTCATGTGTCTGTTGGCCATCTGTATATCTTCTTTGGAAAAATGTCTGTTCATATCTTCTGCCCATTTTTTGATCAGGTTATTTGTTTTCTTTGTTGTTGAATTATATGTGTTCTATATATTTTGGATATTAACCTTTTGTGGGATATATGATTTGCAAATATTTTCTCCCAGTTGGTGGGTTGTCCTTTTGTTTTGTTCCTGGTTTCCTTTGCCTTTCAGAAGCTTTTTAGTCTGATGTAGTCCCATTTGTTAATTTTTTCTTTTGTTTCCCTTGCCCAAGTAGACATGGTATTCGAAAAGATGCCGCAAAGACCAATGTCAAAGAGTGTACTGCCTATATTTTCTTCTAGAAGTTTTATGGTTTAAGGTCTTACATTCAAGTCTTTAATCCATTTTGAGTTAATTTTTGTGTATGGTACAAGATAATGGTCTTTTGTTATTTTACATGTGGCTGTCCAGTTTTCCCAACACCATTTATTGAAGAGACTTTTCTTTTCTCCATTGTGTGTTCTTGGCTACTTCGTTGAAGATTAACTGTCCAAGACGTGTGGTTTTGTTACTGGGCTTTCAATTCTGTTCCATTGATCTGTGTTTCTGTTTTTGTGGCAGTACCATGCTGTTTTGATTACTATAGCTTTGTAGTGTGTTTTGAAGTCAGGGATTGTGATGCCTCCAGCTTTGTTCTTTCTTCTCAGAATTGCTTCAGCTATTTGAGGTCTTTTGTTGTTCCACATAAATTTTAGGATTCTTTGTTCTATTTCCATGAAGAATGTAATTGGGATTCTGATTGGGGTTGCATTGAATCTATAGATTGCTTTAGGTAGTGTGGACATTTTAACTATGTTTATTCTTCCAACACATGAGCATGGAATATCTTTCCATTTCTTTATGTCTTCTTCAATTTCTTTCAATAATTTCTTATAATTTTCAGTGTATAGGTCTTTCACCTCTTTGGTTAAATTTATTCCTAGATATTTTATTCTTTTTGTTGTGATTGTAAATGGGATTGTATTCTTGAGTTCTCTTTCTGCTAATTTGTTTTTAGTGTATAGAAATGCAGCTGAGTTTTGTAAGTTGATTTTGTACCCTGCAGCTTTGCTGTAATTGTTGATTATTTCTAATAGTTTTATGATGGATTCTTTAGGGTTTTCTATATATAAAATCATGTCGTCTGCAAACAGCAAGAGTTTCACTTCCTCATTGCCTATTTGGATTCCTTTTATTTCTTTTTCTTCCTGATTGCTGTGGCCAAAACCTCCAGTACTATGTTGAATAACAGTGGCGAGAGTGGACACTCTTGTCTTGTTCCTGTTCTCAGAGGGATGGCTTTCAGTTTTTCCCCATTGAGTATGATGTTGGCTGTGGGTTGTCATATATGGCCTTTATTATGTTGAAGTACTTTCCTTCTATACCCATTTTATTGAGAGTTTTTATCATAAATGGATCTTGGATCTTTATCATAAATGGACCAAATGCTTTCTCTGCATCTATCAAGATGATCACATGATTCTTATTCTTCATTTTGTTAATGTGGTGTAGCACATTGATTCATTTGTAGATGTTGAACCATCCCTGTGTCCCTGGAACAAATCCCACTTGATCATGGTGTATGATCTTTTTAATGTACTACTGTATTCGGTTTACCGGTATTTTGTTGAGGATTTTTACATCTATGTTCATCAGGGATATTGGCCTGTAATTTTCCTTCTTTGTGTTGCCCTTGTCTGGTTTTGGTATCAGGGTAATGTTGGCCTCATAGGATGAGTTAGGAAGTTTTCCAACCTCTTCAACTTTTTGGAATAGTTTGAGAAGGATAGGTGTTAAATCCTCTTTGAATGTTTGGCAGAATTCTCCAGAGAAGCCACCTGGTCCTGGACTTCTGTTTTTTTTGGGAGATTTTTGATTATTGTTTCAATCTCTTTACTGGTGACTTGTCTATTCAGATTCTCTATTTCATCTTGATTCAGTTTTGGGAGGTTGTATGAGTCTAAGAATTTATCCATGTTTGCACAGTATTCTCTTATAGTCCTTTGTATTTCTGTGGTATCCATTGCAATTTATGCTTTTTCATTTCTAATTTTATTTATTTGAGCCTTATCTCTTTTTTTCTTGGTGAGTCTGGCTGTTTGTCAATTTTGTTTATCTTCTCAAAGAACCAGCTTTTAGTTTCACTAATCCTTTCTACTGTTTTTTTGGTTTCAATTTCATTTGTTTCTGCTCCAATTTTTATTATTTCCTTCCTTCTTCTGACTTTGGGCTTTGTTTGTTCTTCTTTTTCTAGTTCTGTTAGGTGCCGTATAAGATTACTTACCTGAGATTTTTCTTGTTTGTTGAGGTTGGCCTGTATTGCTATGAATTTCCCTCTTAGGACTGCTTTTGCCGCATCCCATAAGAGTTGGTATGTTGTATTTCATTTTCATTTGTCTCCAGGTATTTTTTAATTTCTCCTTTGATTTCTTCATTAATCCAATTGTTGTTCAGTAGCATGTTGTTTAGTTTCCACATATTTCTGACTTTCCCAGTTTTTTTCTTGTAGTTGATTTCTAGTTTCATAGCGTTGTGGTTGGAAAAGATGCTCGAGCTGATTTCAATCTTCTTAAATTTATTGAGGCTTGCCTTGTTTCCCAACATATGGTCTATCTGTGAGAATGATCCATGTGCACTTGAGAAGAATGTGTATTCTGCTATTTCAGATGGAATGCTCCATGTAAATCTATTAAGTCCATCTGATCAAGTGTTTCATTTAAATCCACTATTTCCTTGTTGACATTTTGTCTGGATGATCTGTCTATTTATGTAGGTGAGGTGTTGCGGTCCCCTACTATTATTGTGTTGCAGTTAATTTCTCCCTTTATGCTTGTTAATAGTTGCTTTATGTACTTTGGTGCTCCTGTGTTAGGTGCCTATATATTCATAAGTGTTATGTCCTCTTGGTGGCATGCCCATTTTATCATTATATACTGCTCCTCTTTTTCTCTCATTGTCTTTTTTAACTTGAAGTCTACTTTGTCTGATATAAGTATGGCAACACCTGCTTTCTTTTGTTTTCCATTAGCTTGGAGTATCATCTTCTATCCCTTCACTCTGAGCCTATGTTTGTCTTTAGAGCTGTGATGTGTTTCCTAGAGGCAGCATATTGTTGGGTCTTGTTTTTTAATCCATCCAGCTACTCTGTGTCTTTTGATTGGTGAATTCAATACATTTACATTTAGAGTGATTATTGATATATGAGGGCTTAATGCTGCCTTTTTATCACTTGTTTTCCAGTTGTCCTATGTTTCCATTGTTTCTCTTCCTTTGCATTTCTGACTGCCATTTCATTTCAGTGGTTTTCTGAGGAGGTTTTCTCAGTTTTCTCTCTTTTTATGAATTGTGGCTCTGCTCTGTTTTTTTAAGTGGTTACAGTGAAGTTTGTATAAAAGATCCCATAGATGAAATAGTCCATCTTCTCTTAGCCTCTTATCTCCATTATCCTAAGCAGGTCCCTTTCTTTTCCTCTTCTCCTTCTGAGTTATTGTTGTTACAAATTATTCTGTTTTGTGTTGTGAGTTTGCAACTAAGTTGAAGTGTTTATAGTTACTTTTGATGCTTTTGTTCCCTTTATCTTTTAAGTTATAATTGAGTATTTGCTTCCCATTTCTGATAGAGAGCTGCAGTTTTCTGATTTTTTTCTGTCTATTTATGTCCTTGCTCAAAGCTTTGTAGACCTTTGCCATTTTGTTTCCTATGTGAGAGCATCTTTAATCATTTCACGTAGGTGATGTAGTCCTTCAGCTTTTGTTGTCTGGGAAAGCTTTTATTTCTCCATGATATCTGAAGGGAAGTTTCACTGGATAGAGTATTCTTGGCTGAAAGTTTTTGTCTTTCAGTATTTTGAATATATCATTTCATTTTCTCCAAGCCTGTAAGGTTTCTGCTGAGAAAGCTGCTGAAAGCCTGATAGGGGTTCCTTTGTAGGTTATTTTCTTCTCTCTTGTTGCCCTTAATAATTTTTTCTTTGTCCTTGGCTTTTGCCAGTTTTACTATTGTGTGCATTGGAGAAGGTCTTTTGGCATTGATGTAATTAGGTGTTCTATTACCTTCATGTATTTGTAAATCTGGTTCCTTCTCCAGGTTTGGGAAGTTCTCAGCTATTATTCTTTGAACAAGCTCTCTGCTACTTTCTCCCTCCCTTCTCCCTCTGGGATACCTATAATCCTTATGTTGCTTTTCCTAACTGAGTCAGATATTTCTCAAAGAATTCCTTCATTTAGTTTAAATCTTAGTTCTCTCTGTTTCTCCACTTGTACCATTTCTATATTTTTATCCTTTAAATCACTAATTCTTTCCTCCATAACTTCAGCTCTATTTCTTAAGGATTCTAGATTATTTTTTATTTAATTAATGTGTTTTTCGTATCCAGAACTTCTGCTTGTTTTTTTTTTAATAGTTTCAGTCTCTTTGGTGATGTATTCCTTCTTCTCATTCATTTTATTCCTGAGATCATTGAATTGTCTTTGTGAATTTTCTTGTAACTTGTTGAGTTACTTTATGACATCTACTTTGAATTCTCTATCATTTAGATTGTAAATTTCTGTGCCTTCAGGGTTGGTTTCTGAAGAATTGTCATTTTCCTTTTGGTCTGAATTGTTGCTGTAGTTTCTCATGGTGTTTGATGAATTAATCTTTTGTCTGCACATTTGTGGTAGCATTTGGTCACAGATTCTACCTGCTACCACTAGGGGGAAGCAGGAGCTCAGTTTCTGGTCCCATCCCATCTGCTGGAAGTTGTGGGGGTACTATGGGAGCTTGCACCAGCCTAGAGAGCATTGGGGTGCTTGTATAGACTCTGCTTGGTGGGTGGGACTTCCTCACGGGAACTGAGCCAGCGCCACTCCTTGGGGCGGCAGGGTTATGTTGGGCTTCTCCACCTCCAGGAAAGCAATCATGAGCAGGCTAAGGTCTGCCACTGTCTCTTCCTTTTGTCTCCCCAAGGCGCTATCCCACTTTTGGGGTGCAGCAGTTCTATGGGTGCTCACATGGACCAGGAATGTGCTTGCCCTGGTGCATAGATCTGCCACTGCCTCTGCTTGCAGTCTCACCAGCTGCTGTCTTTGGTGGGCAGGGCTTCCTTGTGGGGGCTGAGTGGCACTCCTTGGGGCCACAAGGGCATGGTGGGCTCCTCACCACCAGGATAGTGATCACAAGCCAGCTAAGGGCTGCTGCTGCCTCTTCCTACAGTCATTCCGGGGTGCATTCCCACTTTTGGGCACAGTGGTACTATGGGCGCTAGTGCCAGGCTGGAAAGTGTCTGATCATGTGCACAGAATTGCCAGGGGAGGGCAGGGAGTGCTCACCTATCTTTACCATGTCCTGGAGGCTCAGTAAACCCACCCTCAGATGTATAACTGCATGGCTCTTTCAGGAATTCTGTTGTGCTGATGGGCTTCCTCCATTGGTCAATGAATGTCCATTTAGTTGTAGTTCAAACGGGGAGAGACATAGGGAACAGCTCACTCAGCCATGTTGCTGAAATCAGTCTCTGGCCCATTTTTAAACTGGGTAATTTGTTTTCTGATTGCTGAGTTTCAAGTATCCTTTGTATATTTTGGCTAACAGTCCTTTATCAGATGTGTCTTTTGCAAATATTTTCTCTCAGTCTGTGGCTTGACTTATTCTCTGGACATTGTCATTTGCAGAGCAGAAGTTTTTAATTATAATGAAGTCCAGTTTATCAATTTTTTTTCCATACATTGTGCCTTTGATGTTCTATCTAAAAAGTCATTGACGTACCCAAGATCATCTAAGTTTTCTTCTATGTTCTCTTCTAGGAGTTTTACAGTTTTGTGTTTTGCATTTAGGTCTATGATCCATTTTGAGTTAATTTTTGTGAAGGGTATAAGGTCTGTGTCCAAATTCATCTTTTTGCGTATGGATGTGCAGTTGTTCCAGCACCATTTGTTTAAAAGACTATCTTTGCTCCATATTATTGCCTTTGCTTCTTTGTTGAAGATCAGTTGACTATATTTATATGGGTTTATTTTTGGGCTCTCTATTCTGTTCCATTGATTTCTTTGTTCTTTTGCCAATACTACATTATCTTGATTACTGTAGCTTACAGGAAGTCATGAAGTCGAGTAGTGTCAGTTCTTCAACTTTGTTCTTCTCCTACAATATTGTACAGGATATTAAGGGTCTTTTTTCTCTTCATATAAACTTTAAAATAATTTTGTCAATATCTACAAAATAACTTGCTGATATTTTGATTAGGATTGCATTGAATCTCTAGATCAAGTTGGGAAGAACTGACATCTTGATAATATTCAGTCTTCCTGTCAATAAACATGAAATATCTATTTATTTAGTTCTTTGATTTCATGCATCAGTGTTTTGGCATTTTCCTCATATAGATCTTGTACGTATTTTGTTAGATTTATACCTAAGCATTTCATTTTGGGGGTGCCAATGTAAATAGTGATTTTTTTAAATATCAAATTCCACTTTTTCATTGCTGATATATAAGAAAGAGATTGACTTTTGTATATTAACCTTGTATCCTGCAAGGTTGCTGTAATCACTTATTAGTTTCAAGAGATTTTTTGTCAATTCTCTAGGATTTTCTACATAAGCAATCATGTCATCTGTGAACAAAGATAGTTTTATGTCTTCTCAATCTATATACTTTTTATTTCCTTTTCTAGCTCTATTGCATTAGCAAGGACTTCCAATATGATGTTGAAAAGGAGTTATGATAAGGGACACCCTTGCCATGTACCTGATCTTAGTGAGAAAGCTAGTTTCTCACGATTAAGTATGATGTTAGCTGTGTATTTTTGTTGATGTTCTTTATCAAGTTGAAGAAGTTGCCTTCTGTTCCTAATTTACTGAGAGTTTTTATTGTGAACGGTGTTGGATTCTGTCAAATGCTTTTTCTGCATCTATTGCTATGATCATGTGATTTTTCTTTAGCCTTTTGATGTGATGGATTGCATTAATTGATTTTTGAATGTTGAACCAGCTTTGCATACCTGGAATAAATTCCACTTGGTCATGGTATATAATTCTTTTTATACATTGTTGGATTTGATTTGCTAATATTTTGGTTCGGATTTTTGTACCTATGGTCATGAGAGGTATTGGTCTATATATTTTTTTCTTGTACAGTTATGTGCTGCATAACAACATTTTAGTCAATGACAGACTGCATATGTGAAAGTGGTCCCATAAGATTAGTACCATATGGCCTAGGTGTGTAATTGGCTATACCATCTAGGTTTGTGTAAGTACACTCCATGACGTTTGCACAATGACAAAGCAACTAATGACCCCTAATGAACGTATCCCCATTGTTAAGCAATGCATGACTATAATGTCCTTGTCTGCTATTGGTTTTAGGGTAATGCTGGCTTCATAGAATGAGTTGAGAAGTATTTCCACTCCTTCTATCTTCTAGAAGAGATTGTAGAGAACTGGTATAATTTTTTCCTTAAATGTTTTGTAGAATTCACAAGTGAACCCATCTGGGTCTTGGTTCTTTCTGATTTGGAAGTTTGTTAATTATTGATCCAACTTCTTTAATAGATATAAGCCTATTCACATTGTCTATTTCTTCTTTTGTGAGTTTTGGTAGATTATGTCTTTCAAGGAATTGGTCTATTTATTCTATGTTGTCAAATTTGTAGGCATTGAGTTGTTCAATAAGTTGTTCATTGAGTTGTTAAATAATATTCATTTTTTATTCTTTTAATGTCCATGTGACCTATAGTTATGCCCCTCTTTCATTTTTTGATATTAGTAATTTGTGTCCTCTCTCTTATTTTTCTTAGTTAGCCTGGGTAGAGGCTTATCAATTTTTTTTATTGTTTCCAAAAACCAGCTTTTGGTTTCATTGATCTTTCTGTATTGATTTTCTGTTTCCAATTTCATTGATTCTTGCTCTAATTATTATTATTGCTGTTTCTTCTTACTTTGGATTTAATTTGCTTTTCTTTTCCTAGTTTCCTAAGGTGGAAACTTAGATTATTTATTTTAGGTCTTTATTGTTTTCTAATATACACATTTAATACTATAAATTTCCTTCTATGCACTTCTTTCACCACATCCCACAAATTCTGGTAACTATATTTTCATTTTCAATTACTTCAAATACTTTCTAATTTCTCTTGAGATTTCTTTTTTGATCCATGTATTATTTAGAAGTGTGTTATTTAATCTTCACAGATTTGGGGATTTTCCAGTTATCTTTCTGTTATAGATATCTAGTTTAATTCCATTGTGGTCTGAGAGCAGGCATTGTGTGTTTTCTGTTCTTTTGAATTTGTTCAGGTGTGTTTTATGGACCAGAATGTGGTATATCTTGGTGAGTATTCCATGTGATCTCAAGAAGAATGTGTATTCTATTCTTGTTGGATGAAGTAGTCTATAGAGATCCATTAGATCCAGTTGATTGATGTTGTTGAGTTCAGCTATGTCCTTCCTGATTTTCTGCTGGCTGGATCTATTGATATCTAATAAAGAAATGTTGTAGTCTCCAACTATGATAGTGGATTCATCTCTCTTTGCAATTCTATTAGTTTTTTCCTCACACAGTTTAATGCTCTGTTGTTAGGGTCATACATGCTAAGAATTGTTATGTCTTCTTAGAGAATTTTATCATGATGTAATGCCCTTCTTTATCCCTGGTAACTTTCCTTGCTTTGAAGTGCTCTGTCTGAAATTAATATAGCTACCCTTACTTTCTTTTTCTTAGTGTAATGCTTTTCTCTATCCATTTACTTTTAATTTATATGTGTCTTTATATTTAAAGTGGGTTTCTTTTTTTTTAATTTTTTGTTTATTGCAGTAACATTGGTTTATAACATTGTAAAAATTTCAGGTGTACATCATTGTACTTCTATTTCTGCATAGATTACATCATGTTCACCACCAAAATACTAATTACAACCCATCACCACACACATGTACCTTGTAGACAACATATACTTGGGTCTTTTTTTTTTCTTGATCCACTTTGACAATCTCTGTCTTTTAACTACTGCATTTAGACCATTGACATTCAAAGTGATCACTGATATAGTTGGATTAATATTTACCATATTCCTTACTGTTTTCTATTTGTTGCCCTCGTTCTTTGTTACTATTTTTATCTTCCACACTTTTCCTGTCTTTTGTGATTTTAATTGAATTATATTATATGATTCCATTTTCTGTCCTTTCGTAGATTATTTGTTATACTTATTTTTTTTTCCTTTTTTAGTGGTTGCCCTAGAGTTTACAATATACATTTACAACTAACCCAAGTCCACCTTCAAATAACACTATATTGCTTCATGGGTAATGCAAGTATCTTATAAAAACAAAATAGTCCCAATTCCTCCCCCTGTCCCTTGTATCATTGCTGTCATTTATTTCACTTGTATATAGGCAGATATGACTATATATACATAATCTATATATATATGTTGTATACATAGGCATACATGATTGAATACATTGTTGCTATTATTTTTAACAAACTGTTACCTGCTATATAAATTAAGAATAAGAAAAATAAAATTTTGATTTTACCTTCACTTATTCCATCTTCAATTATAGATCCAATTTTCTGATCTATATTATTTTATGTCTCTCTAAAGAACTTCTTTTAACATTACTTGCAAGGCAGGTTTACTGGCAACAAATTCTCTCAATTATTGTAAATCTGAGAAAGTCCTTATTTCTCTTTCACTTTTGAAAGATAATTTTTCAGGATATAGATTTCTAGGTTCCTGGCTTTTTCTCTCAACACTTTAAATACTCCACTCTCTTCTTGCTTACATGGTTTCTGAGAAGTCAGATGTAATTCTCATATTCGTTCCTCTATGGCTAAGAAGTTTTTTTAATCTGGCTTCTTTCAGGATTTTTTCTTTACCTTTGATTTTCTGTTGTTTGAAAATGATATACCTAGGTGTCGTTTTTTTGGCTTTCATCCTGTTGGGTGTTCTCTGAACTTTCTATATCTGTGATTTGGTGTTTGACATTAATTTTGGGAAATTCTCAGTCATTCTTGTTTCAAATATGTCTCCTGTTCCTTTCTCTCATTCAAGTATATGTTACACCTTTTGTAGTTGTCTCACAGTCCTTGGATATTCTGTTCTGTTTTTCAGTCTTTTTTCTCTTTGCTTTCTGGTTTTCAAGGATTCTGTCGGTACATCCTCTAGCTCAGAGATGCTTTCCTCAGCCATGTCCAGTCTACTAATGAGCCCATCAAATGCATTCTTCATTTCTCTTAGTGTTTTTTATCTCTAGGATTTCTTTTTGGGTCCTTCTTAGGATTTCCATCTCTCTGCTCGTATTGCCAATTTGTTCTTGCATGGTATCTATTTTATCCATCAGAGCCCTTAGCATACTAATCATAGTTGTATTAAATTCCCAGTCTGCTAATTCCAACATTCCTACCAAATCTTGTTCTGATGCTTTGTTTCTTCAAATTGTGTTTTTTGCCTTTTGGTATGCCTTGTAATTTTTTCTTGAAAGTCAGACATGAGTAAAAGGAACTGTTGTAACTAGGCCTTTAGTAATGTGGTGGTTAGGTGTGGGAGAAAGGGAAGCATTCTATAGTTCTATGATTAGGTCTCAGTATTTTAGTAAGCCTGTGCCTCTAGACTGTGAACTTCACAATTTTTCAGTTTTTTTCTTCCCCCTTAGATCAGACAGTATGGCTAGAATGAGCTGCAGTTGGGTATTTCTCGTCCCCCAGGTCAGCTAGTCTCTGATAATACCCCCAGCAGGTTAGGCTCTGGTTAACTAGTTTCTCCTGAGGGCAGGAATTGTTAAGAACAGTGTTCTTGTTTATTTCAACATGTTTTTTTCCCCCCTCCTCCTGCAGGAGGAAATTTTTCTCTGAAATTTACTGTGGGAACCTGGTCAAGCTCCTGAGGGTAAATCTCACAATATTGTGGGGCCCCCCCTTATGACTGGGTCCCCTTGGAGTTCTTAACTCTCAGACTTGTCCATACTGAACCAACAGCATTTCATCAGTTATAGTTCAGGTTTTTTTACCCAAGCACTGGTTCCTGCAGTGGTTTTTGCTCCTGAGCCTCTGCCCTATAAGCCATGACTCATGTATTTGCCTGTCTGTCTCTCCAAACTTGGGGGCAGTGGTTTGCCTTGTGTATTCCCCTCCCTTATGGATTCAAGAAGAGTTGTTGATTTTTCAGTCTGTCTGGCTTTTTACTTATTGTTAGGATGGATGGCAATTTCCAAGATCCTTACATGTGAAACTGGAAACCACTCCCTTTGTGTTTTTTTCACTTGTTTGTTTTGTTTGTTTGTTTTTTCTTGTAAGAACATTTAACCTGAGATCTACTCTCTTACATTTTTACATGTACAATACAGTATTATTAACTATAGGTACTATATTGTGTGGCAAATCTCAAGAACTTACTCATCTTACATAAGTAAAACTTTCTATTAATTAAACAATAATTTCCCATTTCCCTCTCCCCCAGCCCATGCCAACCACCATTCTATTCTCTGCTTCTATGAGTTTGACTATTTTAGGTATATATCATATAAGTAGAATCATGCAATATTTGTCCTCTTGCGACTGGCTTATTTCACTTAGCATAATATCTTCCAGTTTTATTCATGTTGTCACAAATAGCAGGATTTTCTTCTTTTTAAAGCCTGAATAATGTTTCATTTTATTATATACCACATTTTCCTTATCCAATCATGCATCAATGAAGATTTAGATGGTTTGCACATCTTGACTATCGGTAATACTACTGCAAGGAACATGGGACTGCAGATATGCCTTTGAGACCCTGTTTCCAAAACTTTTGGAAATATACACAGAAATGGGATTGCTGAATCACATAATAGTTCTATTTTCCATTTTTTTTTTTTGAAGAACCTTCATGCTGTTTTCCATAGCGGCTGCAACATTTTATATTCCCAACTGTGTACAATTGTTCCAATTTCTGCATACCCTCACCAACACTTGTTTTTGTTTTTTTGATAATAGCCATCCTAACTGGTGTGAGATGGTATCTCACTGTGGTCTTAATTTTCAATTCCCTGATGATTAGTGATGTTGAGCACCTTTTCATATATCTGTTGGCCACTTGTATGTTTTTTGTAGAAATGTATTCAAGTACTTTATCCATTTTTAATCAGGTTACTAGTATTTTTGCTATTCAGTTGTAGGCGTTTCTTACATATTTTTGATGCTAACCTATTATCAGATACATGGTTTGCAAACATTTTCTCCCATTCCAAGGGTTGCTTTTTCATTCTGTTGATTGCTTTACTATACAGAAGCTTTTTAGTTTGATGTAGTCTCACTTTATTTTTGCTTTTGTTGCTTGTGTTTTGGTGTCACATCCACTATGTCATTGGCAAATCCAATGTCATGAAGTTTTCCTCTATGTCTTTTTTTTTTTTTACAGTTTCAGATGTTACATTTAAGTCTTTAATCCATTTTATGTTAATTTTTGTGTATGGTGTAAAATAAGGATCCAATTTCATACCTTTGCATGTGGATATTCAGTTTTCCCAACATCATTTGTTAAAAAGATTATCCTTTCCCTATTGTGTATTCCTGGAACCCTTGTAGAAGATCATTTGACTATATATGTGTGGGTTAATTTCTGGGATCTCTATTCTGTTGCATTGGTCTATACGTCTGTTTTTAAGCCAGTATCATACTATTTTAATTACTGTAGCTTTGTAATATATTTTCAAATCAGGAATATGATGCCTCCAGGTTTGTTCTTTCTCAAAATTGCTTTGGCTATTCTAGTTTTTTGTGGTTGCATAAGAATTTTAGGATTGTTTTTTCTATTTCTGTAAAAATTGGCATTGGGTTTTTGATGGAGATAGCATTAAATCTGTACATCGTTTTGGACAGTATGGACAATTTTACCAATACTAACTATTCCAGTCCATGTACATGTGACATCTTTCTATTATTCGTGTCTTCTTTGATTTCCTTCATCCATGTTTTGTCATTTTCAATGTAAAAGTCTTACATCTCTTTGGTTAAGTTTATTCCAAAGTATTTTATTCTTTTTGCTGATATTGTGAATGAGATTGTTTACCTAATTTCCATTTTGTAGAGTTCATTGTTAGTGTATAGAAATACAACTGATTTTTGCATGTTGATTTTGTATCCTGCAATCTTATGAATTCATTTATTAATTCTAACAGTTTTTTTGGAGTCTTTAGGGTTTTCTACATATAATACCATGTCATCTGCAAACAGAAATCATTTTACTTCTTTTTTGATTTGGATACTTTTATTTATTTTTCTTGACAGATTGATCTGGCTAGGACTTTCAGTACTATGTTGAATAGAAGTGGTGAGAGTGGGCATCCTTGTCTTATTCCTGATATTAGGGGAAAGGCTTACAATTTATCACCATTTAGTATGATGTTAGCTGTGGGCTTGTTGTATATGGGCTTTATCATGTTGAGGTACATTCTTTCTATATCTAGTTTGTTAAGCATTTTTATTATGAAAAAGGTGCTGAATTTTGTCAAATGCTTTTTCTGCAGCTATTGAGATGGTCACGTGATTTTTACCCTCATTTTGTTAATATGGTGTATTACATTGATTGATTTGTGTATGTTGAACTGTCCTTGCATCCCAGGGATAAATCCCACTTGGTCATAATGTATGATCCATTTAATGTGCTGTTGAATTTGGTTTCCTTGTATTTTGTTGAGGATTTTTACATCTATGTTCATCAAGGATATTGGTCCATAGTTTTCTTTTCTTATACTGTCCTTGTCTGGTTGTGGTATCAGGGTAATGTTAGCCTTGTAAAATGAGTTTGGGACTATTCCTTGCTCTTCAAGTTTTTTGGACAAGTTTGAGGATTGACATTCTTTTTAAAGTGTTTTGTAGAATTTAACAGTGAAGCCATCTGGTCCTAGGCTTTTCTTTGTTGGAGGGCTTTGATTACTGCTTCAGTCTCCTTACTCATTATTTGTCTGTTCATATTTTCTGTTTTTTCATGACAGTCTTGGTAGGTTATATTTCTGTAGGAATTTATCCAGTTCTTCTAGGTTATCCAATTTGTTAGCATATAATTATTCATAGTAGTTTCTTATGATCCTTTTTATTTCTGCTTCAACAGTTGTAATGTCTCATGATCTTTTTCTGATTTTATTTATGTAAATATTCTCCCTTTTTTCTTAGGTAGAATAGATAAAAGTTTGTAAATTTGGTTTATATTTTCAAAAAGACAACTCAGTTTCTTTGATCTATTTTTCTATTCTCTATTTCATCTGTTACTGCTTTAGTCTTTATTATTTCCTTCTTCTGCTAATTTTGGCCTTCATTTGTTCTTCTTTTACTAGTTCCTTGAGGTGTAAAGTTAGGGTGGTTTTTTTGATATCATTCTTTTTTTTTAATGTAGGCATTTATCATTTTAACCTTTCCTCTTAGTACTGATTTTTTGTGATGTTTTTTTCTCATTTTCATTTGTATGAAGACATTTTCTAACTTCCATTTTAATTTTTTCTGTGACCCATTAGTTATTCAAGAGTGTGTTGTTTATTTTCCACATATTTGTGAATTTTCCTTCTGTTATTGATTTTTAGTTTCCTTTCATTACTGTCAGAAAAGATTCTTAGTATGATCTCAACCTTCTTAAATTTGTTGAACTTGTTTTGTGGCCTAAGATATGATCTGTCCTGGAGAGTGTTCTGTGTGTGATTGGGAAGAATGTATATTCTGCTGCTGTTAGGTGGAATATTCTGTATATGTGTGTTAGGTTCATTTGGTCTACGGTATTACTCAAATCTGCTGTTTCAATATTGATTTTCTGTCTGTATGTTCTATCCATTATTGAAAGTAGGATATTGAGGTCTCCTACTCACATTGTGTTGCTCTGTGAGAGTCATGAAAATAGAAGCCTGTGTTACCAGTGTGTACCCTGGTCCATGGTTCTGAAGGGAGCAGAATAGACCTGATCTCCAAAAAGATCTTGTTTGTCTTAACTTGTCTGGAGGCTTGATTGATGCAAGACAATTGTGTTTATTTTGCCTAACTCAGAACTCACTCAAGGCAGAAGAGTGATAAACATTCCTCAAAAGCATTGTAAGGTGAACAAAGAATCCACAGCTGCCTGGTAAAAAAGATTATGTTGAGGCATACAATAGTATGCCAAAGCCTGGAAGGAAAAGGTGGGGACGGAGTTTATTTGGGATATTAGGGCATTCAAGAGTGCCTAATATACTGGGGAATTTAGAAAGTGATGAAAATGCCCAGAGGAAGATTCATGTTCAGAAAAGACCTATGAAGACCCTAAGCTTTCACTTCAGGCTGATCTCTATGCTCAGTGTAAGCAGAAAGTGAAGGCTAAGGCAGAGTTGTCCCAGTATCTCTTCAAAAGCAAGCAAGCCTCACCTAGTTCCTGTTTTCAAGCACTGAACTGCATTTTGTAATTTTAGTCCCTAGAATTAAAGGAGTGCCCTAACACAGAGCTAATCTTTAAAGAGTAGGAGAGGTTTTTTTTTCTTCTTCATCTTTTCCCTTTTCTGTCTGTCTGCCTGTCTCTCTCTCTCCTCCTTCTGTTCAAGGAAATCTCTGCCCAAACAGTCTTCAAACACAAGCTAAAGGAACAGAGACTTCCAAGATGACATATGACAAATAACACAAACTTTATAAAATAGTTTAGAAAAGTACTAAACAAACAACTACAGCTGCTGTGAGCAACACAAACAAACCCTAAAGGGGGTGTGGGGGGTGAGGGAGAATCCCCCTCTGCCCCTTCCGTTAAGGTTCTTATGGCTGGCCAAATAATTAACAAGACAGGTTAGCAGAAGAAATTAATACCAAGTTTAATAACATGTATACATGGGAGAAAGCAGGGACACTGCATTTCTACATATAATAGCAGAAATTTTCATCTTAAATATCATGTTCAGCCAATGACAAAGGAGGATGTTGGGGGTGGGGGGAGTCAGTTACAGGAGATTATCACTAAAGCACAGTAAACAAGAATAAGATTATTATGCAGATTTAAGGCCTCACCTTCCATGTTGATAAGTTTCTAGAAATGAGGTCGCCCCCCCTTCCCAATACAGAGAGGGCGATTCATTTACAAATGGAGATTTCCCTTATAAATGTAAATGTTTGTCTGGCAGCTCCTCACAGGGCCATCCAGAGAACGTGGCCAGAGGCAGAACTTCCGATAAGATGGGCTTGTTGGTGCCTTTCCTATTGTAACATCTATTTTACATTATATTACAGCCATCAGATAGAAGATCTGTTCCAGGAAGGAGTTACTATGTCAAATTCTTTAGGCAGTTAGTGGGGGAGGTCAAATGTCCATCAGAGAAAACAATCAAGGTAAAGAGATGTGTTTCAGGGTGGCCAAATCTTGATCTCCCACAGTCCCACCTTTGAAACTAAAAGTTTCACAGTCCTTTTGAAACTTAAGTTTCATAGTCCAGAAGCTGAGTTGGTAGATGTTTATCTCACTGAACACATTTCTTAGTCCTGATAATAGATCAGTTAAATTAAATTTATTTTAGAAGGTGGTGATGCAGGTGGGCTCCCAAAGTTAGGCTTTATATATTGTGGAAGTAAGCAATCAAGTATTTAATAAGAAGCATTTCTATAGAAACAAAAGAAAAGCAAGGTTAATGGTTGGAGCAAATTATAAACCAGTTTCTGAGTTCAGAGGACAGCCAGTTAAGAAGAATTTTAGATGTCTGCATCAATGTATCTTTTGCAGTTTAAATGTCCCTGATGATGTTGTCGGGGGAAGAGGGAGAATCTCCCTCTGCCCTCTTCCTTAAGGTTCTTATGGCTGGCCAAATAATCAACAAGACAGGTTAGCAGGAGAAAATAATACCAAGTTTAATAACATGTATACATGGGAGAAACTCAGAAATGAGCAACTCGTCCCTCTGTCTAAGCTGCTTGCTTAAGTATTACAGCTAAAGGCGAGGAGTGTGTTGGGGGTGGGTAGTGGCCTGGGACTTCAGAGGGCAGGAGGACAATTCTTTTCAGGGTCATCTATAGATAATGTGGTCAGGGAGAGACAGAGTTTTTGGTAAAAGGGGCTTGGTGCCCCTCCCATTGTAACATCTATTTTACATTCTCTTTACAGCCATCATGATAGAAGATCTGTTCCAGGAAGGAGCCACCATGTCAAATTCTTTAGGCAGTTAGTGGGGGAGGTCAAATGTCCTTCAGAGAAAACAATCAAGGTAAAGAGATATATTTCAGGGTGGCCAAATTTTGATCTCCCACAGTCCCGCCTTTGAAACTAAAAGTTTCACAGTCCTTTTGAAACTTAAAGAAGTTTCATAGTCCAGAAGCTGAGTTGGTAGATTGTTTCATCTCACTGAACACATTTCTTAGTCCTGATAATAGATCAGTTCAATTAAATTCATTTCAGAAGGTGGTGATGCAGGTGGGCTCTCAAGGTTACGCCTATGTTGTGGAAGCAAGCAATCAAATATTTAATAGAAGCATTTCTATGGAAACAAAAGAAAAACAAGGTTAATGGTTGGAGCAAATTGTAAACCAGTTTCTGAGGTCAGAGGACAACCAGTTAAGATGATTTTTAGATGTCAGCGTCAAAGTATCTTTCGCAGTTTAAAATGTCTCTGATGGTGTCGTCAGGTCATCTCTTAAGTTTATATCAAGTCCATCAGCTTCAGTTTGTAAGGCTTCAGGATAAAGGGCAGGTTCAGTTCTCAGTGATTTCAAATGAAAATGATGGAAAAAATCAAAAACGTTAGTTAGGAGATCTGTAGCCAGATATTTTAGGAGACTAGAAGAAATCAGGATCCAGTCCAGTTAACAGATATAAAACAAAAACCGCAAAAGACAACAAAACTAAGATCTAATATCCGCAAATGTATACTAGAGTTTTTACTGAAATATAATTTTTCTCTCTAAAATCACCCTCATTTTCATTAAGATGGCCAAATTAAAACTAACTAGTTTGCAAAATAAGTCTAGTTCCAATAAAGTTGGCCCAATTATTTACATAAGTACAGCAAGAATAGCAGTTGATCACATAGGCTCTTTTAAATCTGCTTTGCTGGAACTTTTTATAAGGAATCTCAGATTGAACTTTAAAGGCCTCTCGAGGCCAGGAAAGCCAAGCCAAGGATTTTGTCATCAGACTTCGCCTGTAATACCTACAGATTTGGGTGAATTCCTCTCTTCCGAGGTTCCCCCAAAATATTTTGAGGTTCCTTGTACCTGCCAGATAAGTGACATTCTTTACTTATCCTGGTAAGTGTTGCTTGGAACATAAGGTACCAGGCCAATACTTCCACGTGGCTTTACTCCATAAAGTCCAATCTTCATTCCTCAAAAGCTGTATGGTTATATCGCAAATATGATGTTCCAGTCACAGCCTTGGTAATATAACCAGTGTTTCCAATTGTGTCCTGTTATAAGGAGAACAGATTCTTATTGAACTTATGCAAATAACTATAATGCCATGAAAACAACAATACTCACTCACTAAGAGTTTCCAAATTCGAGGGATCAGGTAGAGAGAAAAAGATAAATATTTCAATTTTACTTACAAAAGTAGCATTTACCAAATTGCTATAAATCATAGCTAGCTCAGGAGAAAAGAGAAAAAGTTTTCCTTAAATCTGAAAAAACAAAACATTAAAAATTCAGCAATACTTCAAATGAAAAATCATAAAAATTATAATCATCCTTATCAGTTCATTCAGTCCTGTGTAATCCATTCTCGATCCCAGTCTTTTTGTTAGCAGCTTCATGAAGTCAGTTTCTCCATCAGATTTTTGTAATTTCTTACCAAGTTCAGTTTTATGATCAGAAAGTTTGTCAGAAACCTGTATTCCAGTGTAAATATCAGAGTCCTTTCCATGAATTTTTCTGAAGTTGAAACATATTTTGCAAAAGCATTAGAGCAAAGAAATAAGTCTGTAAACAAAAAGACCTCAAAATGGCAATTGACAAAGAAATTTGGTTAATTTTGTGACATACAACACTTTAAAATAATAATAACCAGAATTATGACTGATAATCAGGACAGATCAGCATTTCAGTAATGTTATACAATTTTAAAACACTTATATCAATAACATTTACCCACATAATAGCACCTAAGCAGACTTATCATCACTTGTCTGACAATGCTTTCCATATAATTTAACATACTGAATCAACCTAATAAGTTTAGTATCTTTCTCCTTAAGAGAGCAAATTTCTTTGAGAAGTTCCAGGGCCCTTTGAAAATTCTCAAAGAAAAAAAGTAAGAAAAAGACTTTATTTAAGATATGAATTTTGGGGAGGCTTGTCAAAAATATAAACAGTCAAGTCAATGCAAACAGAGCAGTAACAGTCCAAAAAGCCTTAATAGAGAGACCTCAGTCTTTTGAACACAGGAAATTATTTTAACAGGTTTTTTTTTAGGTAGACTTACTCAAAGGTAAAGAAAAATCTTTTGTAACCTCTTTATCAAGTTTAAGCAAATTATCCTTTTAAGAGAAATAAGACCAAATTTTAATTTTGCACCAGCTTACTTCTGCTATTAAAACTCATTTACTTAATTAAATTCATTTCAATCTTAGCCAACTTGACCATGAAAAAAACTCCTTTTCCAGAATTCCTCTTCCACAAACCTATAACTTTCTTTTTACATTCAGAATTTGTCCCATGTCTTTCTTTTCCCTCCTAGTACTTGAGGACAAATTTATCTTCCTTAATCAACCAAACAAAATATTTCCATTCTTTGTTCCTTCTTTATACATCTTACTTTCCTTGTACACAGACATATTTTTCTTAATTTTTAGTAGCTTCAATCACATATACTAATTAGAAATTTTAACCTTTAGAAACCTTAATTTGTAAGTAAAAACTAAGTAAACCATTATAAACTTTCTTTTACATTATTATCTTGTGGCTTGGAAAATTTATAAACACTTCATAACTTCTAGAAACATGTTACTTTATAGTACAATCTTTTAATAAAACACATGTTTACCAATAGACCCAAAACACCTTTTAGTTTTCCTGTAATGAAAAGCCAAAAGTAGACAAATGTACATTTAGCAATGTCTAATACGTTATTTGGAAATGATCTAGATACTCAATTGAATTTTTATCATAAAATTTAGCAAAACTCTAAAGTTTTAAGTCACCAAAAAGAGTTTGGAAGCTGTAACCACCATAACACATAATTATTATTTAAAGTTTATCTAACATTTATCTTTTTTACAACTATTTAGTTAGTTATTTCCAATAATTATTTAGATTGCCTATAAGACTTCATAAGACATTAGATAAAATTAGCCATGATTTAAATTACTATTTTTGTTAACCATTTCTGTAATAGAAATAACATCAGTTTTTTCCTACAAAATTTCATGCAATTTTCATCACTTCTTATGCCTTTAAACATAGTTATCATTAAGACTTTTATCAATAGGTGTTGGTCTTCTAATTTTGGACAAGGGAAGCATTCCCAGTCAGACATTTTAAAACATACTCAGGCAAAGTTGATGTAACCTCTTTATATAAAATTAGCTCAAACATTCCAACCTTTATAATCTTATCAACACTTAACATGTTCTCAATTCAATTGTAACCTGAGTCAAGGTCTTAAGGCTATTCAAATTTTTCCCTTTGTTTTTCTGGCCTTTTCTTAAGTACCAAATAAATAATTATGTGAGAGCTCTCAAAACAACTTTTTTCCCCCAATTCAGAAGTTTTTCCAATTCAATGGATCCGTCATCTGGCCATTGACGAGTAGGATCTTCAATTGTATATTTATTCCAATAGTGACTCGAACCAATAAGCCTTTTTAAGGAAAGACCCGGAGGTGACTTTCCACGCTTAGAATAAATCTACCATGGACGAAAGAGGCGTCCCTGGTGAGGGCGCAGATGATGTAGCCCCCATGATCCACAGAATTCACTCCCAAAG
Source organism: Diceros bicornis minor (assembly GCF_020826845.1). NCBI lineage: Eukaryota > Metazoa > Chordata > Mammalia > Perissodactyla > Rhinocerotidae > Diceros > Diceros bicornis. The sequence goes on from NC_080781.1 coordinate 66,774,282, forward strand.
ATTCAGAGCAAGTAAAGACCTTCGTTGCACAGGCGGTAAGGATGGTGTCTCTGGTCTCCCACAATAGTGTGGGACGCCTCCAGTCACAGACCCGCTAATCTGTGACACCGGGTGGGCGATACTGGAATGGGATTTTTCCAGCACTAACAAGCAAAGGAGGTTAAGACATCAAAAGCCCTTATGGACTGGGCCCTTTATGACAAACTCCCCTGAGAGCTTGGCACAGCCGGACAAAGAGACAGTTCAGAACCCCAGTCTACTCGACTGGCCACCAAGGGGCACCCCGGTAAATGCACCTTCCATATGGTGGAGACCAAGGAGAATATTCTCACTGGTCACAAAGCCAAGTTTTCAGGACACAGAACAAGACAGAGACTACTCTGGGAGGAAAAGGGATCAAGATCAAAACCAAGAGTACTCTACCAAATTTAAACCAAGAGTCACTAAAAGCACAAGAAACTAGTTTCCCAAATATTTTCTCCTGCCAATCTAAATTTAGAAAGAGAAAAAAATTCTCACCATTTCCTTCCGCCGGACTCCGCAGATGGAGATTCCGGGAGGCTGACATGGTAAGAAGTCTTACCTTTTTGCCGGCTTTTGTCAGGCGTTCCCGTATCTCATCATCTGCAGTAGTCCAGGGAGAAGGCAGGTCTTCCAGCCAGAGAAGGCAACTTGCCAGCCAGTGTGGCTCCTGGCGACTACGCCAAAACTGTCGGGGGAAGAGGGAGAATCTCCTTCTGCCCTCTTCCTTAAGGTTCTTATGGCTGGCCAAATAATCAACAAGACAGGTTAGCAGGAGAAAATAATACCAAGTTTAATAACATGTATACATGGGAGAAACTCAGAAATGAGCAACTCGTCCCTCTGTCTAAGCTGCTTGCTTAAGTATTGCAGCTAAAGGCGAAGAGCGTGTTGGGGGTGGGTAGTGGCCTGGGACTTCAGAGGGCAAGAGGACAATTCTTTTCAGGGTCATCTATAGATAATGTGGTCAGGGAGAGACAGAGTTTTTGGTAAAAGGGGCTTGGTGCCCCTCCCATTGTAACATCTATTTTACATTATCTTTACAACCATCATGATAGAAGATCTGTTCCAGGAAGGAGCCACCATGTCAAATTCTTTAGGCAGTTAGTGGGGGAGGTCAAATGTCCTTCAGAGAAAACAATCGAGGTAAAGAGATATATTTCAGGGTGGCCAAATTTTGATCTCCCACAATGTCATCAGGTAATCTCTCCGGTTTATATCAAGTCCATCGGCTTCAGTTTGTAAGGCTTCAGGATAAAGGGCAGGTTCAGTTCTCAGTGATTTCAAATGAAAATGATGGAAAAAATCAAAAACGTTAGTTAGGAGATCTGTAGCCAGATATTTTAGGAGACTAGAAGAAATCAGGATCCAGTCCACTCAACAGATAAAAAACAGAAACCTCAAAAGATAATTAACAAGACTAGGATCTAATATCTGCAAATGTATACTATAGTGTTTACTGAAATATAATTTTTCTCTCTAAAATCATCCTCATTTTTATTAAGATAGCCAAATTAAAACTAACTAGTTTGCAAAATAAGTCTAGTTTTAATGAATTTGGCCCAATTATTTACATAAGAATAGCAAGAATAGCAATTGATCATATCAGCTCTTTTAAATCTGCTTTGCTGGAACTTTTTATAAGGAATCTCACATTGAACTTCAAAGGCCTCTCAAGGCCAGGAAAGCCAAGCCAAGGATTTTTGTCACCAGAATTCGCCTGTAATACCTACAGATTTCGGTGAATTCCTCTCTTCCGAGGTTCCCCCAAAATATTTCGAGGTTTCTTGTACCTGCCCGATAAGTGATATTCTTTATTTATCCTGATAAGTGCTGCTTGGAACATAAGGTTCCAGGCCAATATTTCCATGTGGCTTTATTTCATAAAGTCCAATCTTTTTTCCTCAAAAGCTGTATGGCTATATTGCAAATATGATGTTCCAGTCATAGTCTTGGTAGTATAACCAGTGTTTCCATTTGTGTCCTGTTATAAGGAGAATAGACTCTTATTGAATTTATGCAAATAACTATATTGCCATGAAAACAATAATATTCACTTATTAAAAGTTTTCAAATTCTGGAGGGATCAGGTAGAGAGAAAAAGATAAATATTTCAATTTTGCTTATAAAAGTATCATTTATCAAATTGTTATAAGTCATAACTAGCTCAGGAGAAAAGAGAAAAAGTTTTCCTTAAATCTGAAAAAACAAAACATTAAAATTTAGCAATATTTCAAATGAAAAATCATAAAAATTATAATCATCCTTATCAGTTTATTTAGTCCTGTGTAATCCATTTTTGATTCCAATCTTTTTGTTAGCCGCTTTATGAAGTTATCAGTCTCTCCATCAGATTTCTGCAATTTCTTATCAAGTTCAGTTTTATGATCAGAAAGTGTCAGAAGCCTATATTTTAGAGTAAGTGTTAAAGTCCTTTCCATGAATTTTTCTGAAGTTGAAACATATTTTGCAACAGCATTAGAGCAAAGAAATAAGTCTGTAAGCAACAAGACCTCAAAAGGGCAATTGACAAAGAAATTTGGTTAATTTTGTGACATATAACATTTTAAAATAATAGTAACCAGAATTATGATTGATAATTAGGATAGATCAGAATTTCAGTAATGTTATATAATTTTAAAATCCCTATATCAATAACATTTACCCATATAATATCATCTAAGCAGGCTTATCATTACTTGTCTGACAATGTTTCCCATGTAGTTTAACATATTGAATCAGCCTAATAAGTTTAGTATCTTTCTCCTTATAGGAAGAGAGCAAATTTCTTTGAGAAGTTCCAGGGCCCTTTGAAAATTCTCAAAGAAAAAAAGTAAAAAAAAGACTTTATTTAAGATATGAATTTTGGGGAGCTTGTCAAAAATATAACAAGTCAAAGCAAACAGAGCATTAACAGTCCAAAAAACCTTAATAGTGAGACCTCAGTCATTTTGAACATAGATTTTTTTGATTTTTAGGTAGACTTACTTAACGGTAAAGAAAAATCTTTTATAACATCTCTATCAAGTTCAAGAAAATTATCCTTTTAAGAGAAAGAAGACCAAATTTTAATTTTGCACCATCTTATTTCTGATATTAAAACTCACTTATTTAATTAAATTCATTTTAATCTTAGCCAACTTGACCATGCATAAAACTCCTTTTCCAGAATTCCTTCCACAAACTTTCTATAACTTTCTTTTTACCGTCAGAATTTGTCCCATATCTTTCTTTTCCTTCCTAGTACTTGAGGACAAATTTATTTTTCTTAATCAACAAAATAAAATATTTCCATTCTTTGTACCTTTTTTATCTATCTTACTTTCCCTGTACATAGACATATTTTTTTTTAATTTTTAGTAGCTTCAGTCACATATACTAATTAGAAATTTTAACCTTTAGAAACCTTAATTTGTAAGTAAAAACTAAGTAAGCAATTATCAACTTTCTTTTACATTAGTAACTTGTGGCTTGGAAAATTTATAAACACATTATAACTTCTAGAAATATGTTACTTTATAGTATAACTTTTAATAAAACACAAGATATGCTTACTAATAGACCCAAAACCCCTTTTAATTTTTCTGTAATAAAAAGCCAAAAGTAGACAAACGTTCATTTAGTAATCAATGTCTAATATCTTATTTTGAAATGATCTAGATACTCAATGAATTTTTATCATAAACTTTAGCAAAACTCTAAAGTTTTAAGTCATCAAAAAGAGTTTGGAAGCTGTAACCACCATAATACATAATTATTGCTTAAAGTTTACCCAACATTCATCTTTTTTACAACTATTTAGTTACTTGTTCCCAATAATTATTTAGATTGCCTACAAGACTTCATAAGACATTAGATAAAATTAGCCATCATTTAAATTACTATTTTTGTTGACCAGTTCTGTAATAGAAATAACATCAGTTTTTTTACAAAATTTCATGTAAATTTCATCACCTCTTATACCTCTAAACATAGTTTTTATTGAGACTTTTATCAATAGGTCTTGGTCTTATAATTTTGGACAAGAGAAGCATTCCCAGTCAGACATTTTAAAACATACTCAGGCAAAGTTGATGTAACCTCTTTATATAAAATTAGCTCAAACATTCCAACCTTTATAATCTTATCAACATTTATACTTTTAAATATATGTTCTCAATTCAATTGTAACCTGAGTCAGGGTCTTAAGGCTAGTCAAATTTTTCCCTTCCTTTTTCTGGCCTTTTTAAGGTACCAATTAAATAATTATGTGAGAGCTCTGAAAACATTTTTTCCCCCAATTTAGAAGTTTTCCCAATTCAAAGGATCCGTCGTCTGGCCATTGATGAGAAGGATCTCCATTTGTATATTTATTCCAATAGTGACTCAATCCAATAAGCCTTTTTAAGGAAAGACCCCGAGGTAACTTTCCACCATTAGAATAAATCTTTACCATGGACACGAGAAGCGTCCCTGGTGAGGGTGCAGATGATGCAGCTCCCATGATCCACAGCACTCCCAAAGATATTCAGAGAAAGTAAAGACCTTCGTTGCACAGGCAGCAAGGATGGTGTAGTGAAAACAGTGTCTCCGGTCTCCCACAATAGTGTGGGACACCTCCAGTTACAGACCCGCTAATCTGTGACATCGGGCAGGCGATACTGGAATGCCATTTTCCAGCACTAAGCAACGAAGGTTAAGATGACAAAAGCCCTTATGGACTGGGCCCTTTATGACAAACTCCCCTGAGAGCTTGGCACACCCGGACAAAGACAGTTCGGAACCCCAGTCTACTCAACTGGCCACCAAGGTGCACCCCGGTAAATGCACCTTCTGTATGGTGGAGACCAAGGAGAATATTCTCACTGGTCACAAAGCCAAGTTCTCAGGACACAGAACAAGACAGAGACTACTCTGGGAGGAAAAGGGATCAAGATCAAAACCAAGAGTACTCTACCAAATTTACTAGAGTCACCAAAAGCACAAGAAACTAGTTTCCCAAATATTTTCTCCTGCCAATCTAAATTTAGAAAGAGAAAAATATTCTCACCGCTTGCTTCCACCAGACCCTGCAGATAGAGATTCCGCGAGCCTGACGTGGTAAGAAATCTTACCTTTTGCTGGCTTTTATCAGGCGTTCCCATATCTCATCATCTGCAGTAGCCCAAGGAGAAGGCAGTTCTTCCAGCCAGAGAAGGCAACTTGCCAGCCAGTGTGGCTCCTGGCGACTACGCCAAAACTGTGGGGGGAAGAGGGAGAATCCCCCTCTGCACCTTCCCTTAAGGTTCTTATGGCTGGCCAAATAATTAACAAGACAGGTTAGCAGGAGAAAATAATACCAAGTTTAATAACATGTATACATGGGAGAAAGCAGGGACACTGCGTTTCTCCACATAATAGCAGAAATTCTCGTCTTAAATACCATGTTTAGCCAATGACAAAGGAGGATGTTGGGGGTGGGGGGAGTCAGTTACAGGAGATTACCACTAAAGCACAGTAAACAAGAGTAAGTTTATTATGCAGATTTAAGGCCTCACCTTCCACATTGATAAGTTTCTAGAAATGAGGTCGCTCCCCCTCTTCCCAATACAGAGAGGGAGATACCTTTACAAATGGAGATTTCCCTTATAAATGTAAATGTTTGTCTGGCAGCTCCTCGCAGGGCCATCCAGAGAATGTGGCCAGACAGACAGAACTTCCGATAAGATGGGCTTGTTGGTGTCTTTTCTATTGTAACATCTATTTTACATTATATTACAGCCATCAGATAGAAGATCTGTTCCAGGAAGGAGTTACTATGTCAAATTCTTTAGGCAGTTAGTGGGGGAGGTCAAATGTCCATCAGAGAAAACAATCAAGGTAAAGAGATGTGTTTCAGGGTGGCCAAATCTTGATCTCCCACAAGGGGTAAGAATATGATTTCCAGAGTTACAAAGTATAATATTCAAAATGTTCAGTTTCCAACAAAAAATTGCAAATCATGCAAAGAAATAAGAAATTATGGCCTATTCATAGAATAAATTAACAGACACTGTCCTTGAGGAAGTATAGACAGTGAACATACGAAACAAAGACTTTATCTTAAATGTGGTCAAAGAGATAAGGAAACAATGAACAAATATCTAAAGGAGAGACAGGAGAATGACATATGAATAAATAGAGAATATCAATAAAGAATAGAGATTTTTAAAGGAAACAATCAGAAATTCTGAAGCTGAGAAGTGCAATAACCGAAATGAAAAAACTCACCAGGGGGTTTCAATAGGATATTTGAGCAGGGAGAAGCAACAATCAGCAAACTTGAAGATTGGTCAATTGAAATTATCCAATCTGAGGAGCAGAAATATAAAAGAGTGAAAAAAATTAACAGAGCCCAGGAGTCCTATAACACATCATTATGTTTACCAACATACACATCATGAGACTCCCAAAAGGAGAGGAGAATGAGAAAGAAGAAGAAAGAATATTTGAAGAAATAATGCCAGAAAGCTTTCCAATTTTTATTAAATACATGAGTATACACATCCATGAGGTTCAATAAACTCCAAGTAGGATAAAATCAAAGAGGTTGACATGGACACATTATAATGAAACTATTGAAAGTTGATGGCAAAGAGAGAATCTTGAAAGCAGCAAGAAAGAAGTGACTTTTCACATATAGGAGATGCTCAATAAGATTAATAACAGATTTCTCACTAGAAACCATGGAGGCCAAAAAGGGAATGGAATGACACTTTTAAATTTTTTTTTTATTGTGGTAACATTGGCTTATAACATTGTATAAATTGCAGGTGTACATCATTATATTTCAATTTCTGTATAGATTACATCATGTTGGGGAGAGAAGTCATGATGGCGGCATAGGCAGACTCCGAACTCACCTCCTCCCACGGAAACAGCTAATTTACAACAACTCGTGGAAAAATTACCCCTGAGAGAGAACTGAAAATTGGATAAGAGGAACTCCTGCAACAAACGACAATCGTAATTCAGGCATAAGATGCAGAAATTCCCTTCTGGAGAGAAAAAAACACCACCTTTACAAGTTGCAGCACTTCATGGCCACCCAGTAGCAGCCCAAAGGTATGCAGCACTCCCTGGAGGCGTGGGTCCCTGAGCAGAGGAGCACTCCTGCTGTAGGCACTTTTTGGACTCAGCAGAATTGAGATGAGTGGCATAATATCTGACTTTGCTTGCTACTAAAACATGGTGGAGTACTACCATAAAAGCTGGTTCACAAGGAAATTAAAACTGGCTCTTAAAGGGCCCACGCACAAATTCACCCATTTCAGAAAGCAACCTAAAATCACCAGAAAGAAAGGTGCACAGTGCTTTGGTGAAAAGAGATTTACCTGATACGTTCTGAGTGCATCTCGGTGAAAGGTGAGACCTCTCCAGGGAATGGAACATAGGTGGCGGCCATTGTTGTGGCCTGGTATGGGTGTGCTGAAAAAGACACTGGCAGACGCCATTGGAGTTCTCCCCGGCGGCTGCTAGCCAAGGGTCTGCCCCACCCACTAGAGCACCAATCTAATCCAGATCAGCCAGGGCAGGCAGCCCACCCTAGGGAATGGCCGCACTGAACAACAAGCCCTTGGGCAACATGTGGGCCTGCTAAGTGAGCTTCATGGATTCTCCACAGCCTGGTGAGTGAGTCCACCTCTGTGGTGCAGGGTGTGTGCAAGGAGTGGGTGGAGAGTGTGGAGCAGTGGTGGAGTGTGTGGGGTTCCCGCCTTGGAGAGACTGGGTCCCCTTGAGGAGGTCAGGGCACACATACAGGGCAGGACTGTGTTGACTGTGTGTGTGGAACTGTGGGTGGCACGGCTTGTCAGCTGCAGAAGACTTGTGCTGCTCAAAGACCACATAGGGGTTTGCCCCACATCCAAAGCCTGAAACAATTGGGTGCTCCCATGCCTGAGGCCAGCCCCACCCAGCAGTAATCATCAGAGAGCTGACAAGCGACATAAAGGCTAGAGGCTTATAGCAATTGTAACCCCTGAGCCTAACAACCTGCCATGCTGGGGGCCTACTCATTTAAAAGAAATACTGCAACACAAATGTGCTATTAGATCTTGCAGCCAACTGTGCTGGGGCTCCCCACACCTGACAAAGAGACTGAAGGGCCCACAACAACTACAAGCAGCTACGCATTACAACAGCTGGCCAGGGGCATAGCTCAGCCTCCCTGGACACATACAGAGACAACTACCACACCACAACAGAAGGACACATGTAGCCCACATAGGGGTCACTCCTCGAATATTCAGAACTGAGGGATGCACACTGCTGGGCCTCATAAGGCATCACTTACATATGTCACCTCTCCAAGAGCAGGAGACACAGCTGACATACTTAATACATAGACACAAGCACAGGGAAATAGGCAAAATGAGGGGGCAAAGGAATACATTCCAAGTAAGGGAACAAGACAAAACTCCAGAAAAGGAACTAAGTGAAACAGAAATGAGCAACCTACCCAACAGGGAGTTCAAACAAAGAGTGCTAAGGATGCTGAGTGATCTGGGGAGAAGAATGGATGAACTCAGTGAGAACGTCAACAAAGAGACAGAAGATATAAAAAACAACCAATAAGAAATGAAGAATACAATACTGGAAATGAAAAATTCACTAGAGGGACTCAAAAGCAGAGTAGAGGGTACAGAAGAATGGATCTGTGAGTTGGATGAAAGACTAGAGGATATCACCCAAGCTGAACAAGTAAAAGAAAAAAGAATTAAAAAGAGTGAGGATACGCTAAGGGACCTCTGGGACAACATCAACTGCACTAACATCCATGTTATAGGTGTCCCAGAAGGAGAAGAGAGAGACAAGGGAGCAGAGAATCTAGTTGAAGAAATAATAGATGAAAATTTCCCTGACCTACGTAGCAGAAAGAGAAATTAAGAATACCATCCCATTTATAATTGTAACAAAAAGAATAAAATACCTAGGAATAAACTTAACCAAAGAGGTGAAAGAGCTGTACACAGAAAACTATAAAACATTGATGAAAGAAATTGAAGAAGACACAAAGAAATGGAAAGATATTCTGTGCTCTTGGATTGGAAGAATTAACATATTTAAGATGTCCATACTTCCTAAAGCAATCTATAGATTCAATGCAATCCCTATCAAAGTTCCAACAACATTTTTCACAGAAATAGAACAAAGAATCCTAAAATTTATATGGAACTACAAAAGACCCCAAATAGGTAAAGGAATCCTGAGAAAAAAGAACAAAGCTGGAGGTATCACACTCCCTCATTTCAAAATATACTACAAAGCTATAGTAACCAAAACAGCATGGTACTGGCACAAAAACAGACACACAGATCAATGGAATAGAATCGAAAACCCAGAAATAAACCCACAAATCTATGGACAGCTAATCTTTGACAAAGGAGCCAAGAACATACAATGGAGAAAAGAAAGTCTCTTCAACAAATGGTGTTGGGAAAACTGGATAGCCACATGCAAAAAAATGAAAGTAGACCCTTACCTTACACCATACACAAAAATTAACTCCAAATGGATTAAAGACTTGAATGTAAGACCTGAAACTATGAAACTGCTAGAAGAAAACGTAGGCAGAATGCTCTTCGACATCGGTCTTAGCAACATATTTTCAAGCACCATGTCTGACCAGTCAAGAGAAACAATAGAAAAAATAAACAAATGGGACTACATCAAACTAAAAAGCTTCTGCACAGCAAAGGAAACCATCTACAAAATGAAAAGACAACCTAACAATTGGGAGAAGATATTTGCAAACCATATATCTGATAAGGGCTTAATCTCCAAAATGTATAAAGAACTCATGCATCTCAACAACAGAAAAACTACCAACCCAATTAAAAAATGGGCAAAAGACCTGAACAGACATTTCTCCAAAGAAGATATACAGATGGCCAACAGGCACATGAAAAGATGTTCAACATCATTAACTATCAGGGAAATGAAAATCAAAACTACAATCAGATAACACCTCACACCCGTCAGAATGGCTATAATTAACAAGACAGGAAACAACATGTGTTGGAGAGGATGTGGAGAGAAGGGAACGCTCATACACTGCTGGTGGGAGTGCAAACTGGTGCAGCCACTGTGGAAAACAGTATGGAGATTCCTCAAAAAATCAAGGATAGAACTACCATATGATCCAGCTATTCCACCGCTGGGTATTTATCCAAAGAACTTGAAAACATCAATGCGTAAAGATACATGCACCCCTGTGTTCATTGAAGCTTTATTCTCAATAGCCAAGACTTGGAAGCAACATAAGTGCCCATCAAGGGATGAATGGATAAAGAAGATGTGGTATATATACACAATGGAGTACTACTCAGCCATAAGAAACGATGAAATCCAGCCATTTGTGACAACATGGATGGACATTGAGGGTATTATGCAAAGTGAAATAAGTCAGAGGGAGAAGGTCAAATACCGTATGATTTCCTTCATTAAGTAGTAGATAATAACAACAATAAACAAACACATAGAGACAGAGATTGGATTGGTGGTTACCAGAGGGGATGGAGGGATGGAGGAGGGCGAAAGGGATAATTTGGCACATGTGTGTGGTGATGGGTTGTAATTAGTATTTGGGTGGTGAACATGATGTCATCTAGGCAGAAATAGAAGTATAATGATGTAAACCTGAAATTTATACAATGTTATAAACCAATGTTACTGCAATAAACAAAAAATTTAAAAAAAAAATTGGAAATACAAAAACTTTCATCCAAGAATACTATATGCAATGAAAATATCCTTCAGAAATGATGCAGAAATAAAATTTTTCCCCGATAAATAAAAGCTGAGGGAGTTCATTGCCACAAGACCCCCTCTACAAGATTTGATCAAGAAGGCCCTCATACCTGAAAAAAAAGAAATAAGGAGTTTACAAAGACTTGAGCAAGGGGATAAATAGGCAGACAGAATCAGAAAATTACAACTGTCTATCAGGACAGATTAGCAAACACTTAATTATAACTCTAAAGATAAAGGGAATGAAAACACAAAAAATAAATATCATCATTTCATTTTAACCACAAATTCACAACACATAATGGAATAAGTTGTGACAATAACAACTTAGAAGGGGAAGAGGAAAGGGATGAAACCTGCTTAGACTAAGGGAACAAGAGGTTATCAGCAAATGGACTATCTCATCTACAAGATCTTTTATACAAACTGCACCGTAACCACTAAACAAAAAATCAGAACAAAGACACAAGTGATAAATAAAGAGAAAACCATCATACAGAGCCACCAAACTGAATTAGCAGTCCAAAATACATGAGACAAGAAACAAGGGAAACAGATAACTGAAAAACAAGTGATAAAAAGGCAGCATTAAGCCCTCATATATCAATAATCACTCTAAATGTAAATGGATTGAATTCTCCAATCAAAAGACAGAGAGTGTCTGGATGGATTAAAAAACAAGACCCAACAATTTGCTTCCTCCAAGAAACACCTCAGCTCTAAAGACAAACACAGGCTTAGAGTGAAGGGATGGAAGATTATACTCCAAGCTAATGGCAAACAAAAGAAAGAAAGTGTTGCCATAGTTATATCAGAAAAAGTAGACTTCAAGATAAAAAAGGTAATGAGAGACAAAGAGGGGTAATATATAATGAAAAAAGGGACACTCCACCAAGAAGACATATCAGTTATAAGTATATAAGCGCCCAACACAGGAACACCAAAGTACGTAAAGCAACTATTAACAAACTAAAAGGAGATATTAACAACAACACAATTATAGTAGGGGACCTTAACACTCCACTTACATCAATGGATAAGTCATCCAGACAGAAAGTCAATAAGGAAATTGTGGACTTAAATGAAAAACTAGACGAGATGGATTTAATAGATATATATACAGCACTCCATCCAAACACAGCAGAGAAAACATTCTTCTCAAGCACGCATGGAACATTCTCAAGTATAGACCATATGTTGGGAAACAAGGCAAGCCTCTATAAATTTAAGAATATTGAAAATATAACAAGCATCTTTTCCAACCATAATGCTATGAAACTAGAAATGAACTACAAGAAAAAAACTGGGAAAGTGATAAAGATGTGGAGACTAAACAACATACTACTGATCAACCAATGGATCATTGAAGAAATTAAAGGAGAATGAAAGAATATCTGGCAACAAATGAAAATGAAAATACACCATACCAACTCATATGGGATGGAACAAAAGCAGTCCTGAGAGGGAATTCCATAGCAATACAGGCCCACCTTAACAAACAAGAAAAATCCCAAATAAGCAATCCTAAACTACACTCAACAGAACTAGAAAAAGAAGAACAAACAAAGCCCAAGGTCAGCAGAAGGATGGAAATAATAAAAATTAGAGCAGAAATCGATGAAATTGAAACCAAACAAACAGTAGGAAGGATCAATGAAACAAAAAGCTGGTTCTTTGAGACAATAAACAAAATTGACAAACTCTTAGCCAGACTCATTAAGAACAAAAGAGAGAAGGCTCAAATAAATAAAATTAGAAATGAAAGAGGAGAAATCACAACACATACCACAGAAATACAAAAGATTATAAAAGAATACTATGAAAAACTATATGCTAACAAATTGGACAATCTAGAAGAAATGGATAAATTATTAGACTCATACAACCTCCCAAAACTGAGTCAAGAAGAAATAGAGAATCTGAACAGACCAATCACAGGAAAAGAGATTGAAACAGTAATAAAAACCTCCCAAAAAATATAAGTCCAGGACCAGACGGCTTCTCATTTTACCAAACATTCAAAGAAGACTTAATACCTATCCTTTTCAAACTATTCCAAAAAAAAAAAAAGGAAGATGGAACACTTCCTAACACATTCTACAAGACCAACATCACTCTGATACCAAAGCCAGACAAGGACAATACAAAGAAGGAAAATTACAGGCCAATGTTGATGATGAACATAGATGAAAAAAGCCTCAACAAAATATTGGCAAACAGAATACAGCAATACATTAAAAAGATCATACACCATGATCACGTGGGATTTATACCAGGGACACAGAGATGGTTCAACATCTGCAAATCAATAAATGTGATACACCACATTAACAAAATGAAGAATAAAAAGCACATGATCATCTCAATAGATGCAGAGAAAGCATTTGACTTACAAAACGGATGGACCCAACATCCATTTATGATAAAAATTCTCAACAAAATCAGTATAGAATGAAAGTACTTCAACATAATAAAGGCCATATATGACAAACACACAGCCAACATCTTACTCAATGGGGAAAAATTGGAAGCCATCCCTCTGAGAACAGGAACAAGACAAGAGTGCCCACTCTCACCACTTTTATTCAACATAGTAATGGATGTTCTAGCCAGAGCAATTAGGCAAGAAAAAGGAATCCAAATAGGCAATAAAGAGGTGAAACTCTTGCTGTTTGCAGATGACATGATTCTATATATAGAAAACCCTAAAGAATCCATCAGAAAACTATTAGACATAATCAACAACTACAGCAAAACTGCAGGGTACAAAATCAACTTACAAAAATCAGTTGCATTTCTATACTCTAATAATGAACCAACAGAAAGAGAACTCAAGAATACAACCCCATTTACAATCGCAACAAAAAGAAAAAAATATCTAAGAATAAATCTAACCAAGGAGGTGAAAGACCTATACAATGAAAACTATAAAATATTATTGAAAAAAATCAATGATGACATAAAGAAGTGAAAAGATATCCCACGCACATGGATTGGAAGAATAAACGTAGTTAAAATGTCCATACTACCTAAAGCAACCTACAGATTCAATGCAATCCCAATCAGAATCCCAATGAGATACATCATGGAAATAGAACAAAGAATCCTAAAATTCAGATGGGGCAACAAAAGACCTGAATAGCTAAAGCAATCCTGAGAAAAAAGAACAAAGCTGGAGGCATCAATCCCTGACTTCAAAATATACTACAAAACTATAATAAACAAAACAGCACGGTACTGTACAAAAACAGACATACAGAGGAATGGAACAGAATTGAAAGTCCAGAAAGAAAACCAGACATATACTGACAGCTAATCTTCAACAAAGGAGCTAAGAATATACAACAGAGAAAGGAAAGTCTCTTCAATAAATGGTGCTGGGAAAACTGGACAGCCACATGCAAAAGAATGAAAGTATGGGCTGGCCCAGTGGTGTAGCAGTTGAGTTCACACTCCACTTCAGTGGCCTGGGGTTCAGATCCTGGGCGCGGACCTACTCACCGCTCATCAAGCCATGCTGAGGCGGCATCTCATATAGAACAACTTGAAAGATGTACAACTATGATATGCAACTGTCTACTGGGGCTTTGGGGACATAAAAAAAGGAAAAAAGGAGGAAGACTGGCAACAGATGTTAGCTCAGAGCCAATCTTACTTAAAAAAAGTCTATTAAAAAAGAATGAAAGTAGACCATTATTTTTCACCATACACAAAAATTAATTCAAAATGGATCAAAGACTTACAGGTAAGACCTGAAACTATAAAACTCCAGAAGAAAATATAGGCAGAACACTCTTTGACATAGGTCTTAGAGGGATATTTTTGAATTCCATATCTACTTGGATAAGGGAAACAAAAGTAAAAATAAACACGTGGGACTTCATCCGACTAAAGAGCTTCTGCAAGACAAAGGAAACCAGGATCACAGGATCAAAATGAAAAGACAACCCACAAAAAAATTAAAAATATTTGCAAATTATATATCTGACAAGGGGTTAATCTCCATAGTATATAGAGAACTCACACAACTGAACAACAAAAAAGCAAGTAACCTGATCAAAAAATGGGCAGAGGATATGATCAGACATTTTTCTAAGGAAGATATACAGATGGCCAATAGGCACATGAAAAGATGTTCATCACTAATCATCAGGGAAATGCAAAGCAAAGCTACACTAAGATATTACCTTATACCCATTAGAATGGCTATAACCACCAAGACAAAAAATAAATGTTGGAGAAGAAGTGGAGAAAAGGGAACCCTCGTTCATTGCTGGTGGGAATGTGAACTGGTGCAGCCTCTATGGAAAACAGTATGGAGATTCCTCAAAAAATTAACAATAGAAATACCTTATGACCCAGCTATCCCACTTCTGGGTATTTATCCAAACAACTTGAAATCAACAATCCAAAGAGGCTTATGTACCTGTATGTTCATTGCAGCATTATTCACTATAGCCAGAAAGTGGCAGCAACCCAAGTGTCTGTCAACAGATGATTGGATAAAGAAGATGTGGTATATGTATACAATGGAATACTACTCAGCCATAAAAAAACACAATCATCCCATTTGCAACAACATGGATGGACTTGGAGGGTATTATGTTAAGTGAAATACGCCAGACAGAGAAAGACAAACACCATGTGACTTCACTCATACATGGAATATAAACTAACACCCGGACAGAGAGAACAGTTTGGTGGTTACCAGGGGGAAGGGAGTTGGGAGGTGGGCACAAGGGGTGAAGGGGTGCATTTATATGGTGACTGACAAATAATAATGTACAACTGAAATCTCACAACGTTTTAAACTATTATGACATCAATTAAAAAAAATCTCAGAAAAAAAACTACATGGAACTGAATCAAAATGAAAAACAAAAAATCATCCTACACAAACTCTTCCAAAAAATACAAGAGGAGTCTCTAAACTCATGTTATGAGACCAGTATTATCATGATACTAAAATCATGCAAAGGCAGTACAAATAATGAAAACTACAGACCAATATCTGTCATTAATGTAGACACAGAAATCCTTAAGAAAAAATTAACTAATCAAATTGAACAATGTGTTTAAAGAATTATACATCATGACCAAGTGAGATTTACTTTAAGTACATAATTCTTACTCATTATTTGAAAATTAATCAATATAATTGATCATATCAGTAGGGTAAGGAAGAAAAAACATATGGTCATATCAAATGCAGAAAAATCATTTGACAAAATCCAACACTCATGCATGATAAAAATCCTCAGCAAACTAAAAATAGCAGAGATATTCCTCAACTTTATGAAGAGAATGTGTAAAAAGTCAATAGCTAATAACATACTTCATGGTGAAAGACTAAATGCTTTCCCCTTAAGACTGGCAACAAGGAAAGATGTCTACTCTCACCACTCTTATGGAACATAGTACTATAAGTTCTAGCCAGCACAATAAGGTACAAAAGAATTGAAGTCATACTTTTAAGAAAGGAAGAAATAAAACTGTTCTTATTTGCAAGTGACATGGTTATCTATGTAGAAAATGCCAAGTAGTCTACAAAAAACTCCTATAACCAATAAGTGAGTTCAGCAGCATCACAGGATACATGATAATAACAAAAAAATACATTTCTATATACTATTAATGAACCTGTGGAAACCCAAATTAAAAGCACAATATTATTCACAATTGCATAACACAAAATAAAAAACTTATGTATAAATTTAACAAAACATGTACATGATCTATATACAGAAAATTACAAAATGCTGATGAAATAAATCAGAGTCCTAAATAAATGGAAAGACATAACGTGTTCATGGATTAGTAGATTAAACATAGTAATGAAGTCGAATCTCCCTTTATTGATCTATTTCTTTAATGCAATGCCTATCAAAACCCCACAAAGGTCTTTGTAGATGTAGACAAGCTTATTCTAATATTTACGTGAAAAGGCACATGCCCCAGAACACCATATGGACAAATACTGAAAATACCCACATGATGATATATCATAGAAACTGCAGAAAACCAAAAGAAAATCTTAAAGGAACCCAGAAAACACCTATGTATGGAAGAACAAAGGTAAGAATTAGAGCAGACTTCCCATCTGAAACCATGCAAACAAGAAGAAAATAGAGCTAAATCTTGCAAGGAAAAACTGTGAACCTAGAATTCTACATCCAGAAAAAAATTATCCTTCAAAATTGAAAGAGAAATAAAGACGTTTTGGAAAAATACTGAAGTAATTAATTGCCAGCAGACATGCTCTGCAAGAAATGTTAAAAGAAGTTCATCAGTCAGGAAAGAAATTTATCAGGGAGATCAGAAATTTGGAACTACATAAAAAGGAAAAGTATAATAAAACAAATTAATAAAGAGAAAATAAATTATTTTATTTTTCTTATTCTTAATTGATCTAAAATATAACTGCATAGAGTAACAATAGTAACAATGTGTTGGGTGTTTATAGGATAGGCATTAATGAAATAAATAACAGCAATATGAAAAGGGACAGAAAAGAAGAATTAAGAATACTCTGTTAAAATGTATCTGAACTATACAAGAAGATGTGTAGTGTTATTTGAAGGTAGAATTCAATTATTTTAAAATGGTTATTGTGAACTGTAGGGCAACTACTAAAAAGTTAAATACAAAAAAGAAGTATAAATGATACATCAAAAGGGGAGATAAAATGCCATCTTATAATGTGCTCAATTAAAAACAGAGAAGGAAAAGAAAGAAGGGAGAAAAGAAACAAAAAAACAAATGCAATAAATGGAAAAATTTAAAAAGATTGTAGATTATATTCAACTATATCAATATTTGTTTTAACTGTGAAGGGTCAAAGACACCAGTTAAAAGACAGAGATTGCCAAAATAGATAAAAAGTAAAGGGATTGAGGAGCATATGCCATCCTAACACAAAGCTGCAGCAGTTATGTTAATTTCAAATGAAAGTTTTAGAAAAAAGATTATCAGAGACAAAGGAGAACATTACAAAATAATAAAGGAGTCAATTCTCTAAGAAGATACAACAATCCTAAGCATGTATGCACCTAACAAGAGAGCATCAAAATACATGAGCAAAAATTGATAGAAATGAAAGGAGAAATAGACAAATGCAATAACATAGTTGGACATACCAACACATCCCTGTCAGTAATTGATAGATCAGGCAGGCATAAAATCAGTAAGAGCATAGAGAAACTAAGTAGCACATCAATCAACTTGATGAAATTGACATTTATAGAGCACTCTATCCAACAAAAGTGGAATACACTTTCTTATAAACACAAATGGAACATTCACTGAGATAGATCATAGTCTAGTCCATAAAACACATCTTAACAGAATTTTAGAAAGAGAAATCATACCTTTTGTTATGCTCACACTCTAAAAAAATAAACTAAAAATCAAAAACAGAGAAATAGCCAGAAATTCTCAAGTATTTGAAGATTCCACAACACATTTCTAAAGAACTCATGGGTCAAAGAAGAAGTCTTAAGAGAAATTAAAATATTTTGAACTAACTGAAAATAAACATATAATATCAAAATTTGTGTAATGAAGCTAAATCAGTTCTTAGAGGGTAATTTATAGAATTAAATGCATACATTAAAAAGCAAGGAATATCTAAAAATAATAAATTAAAGATCCACCTTAGGAAACTGGAGAAAAATGCCACTTTAAACCTAAGCAAGCAGAAAAAAGGAAACACTAAAAATTGAATCATAAATCACTGAAATTGAAAACAATGATAGCAAAAATTGACTCTGAAAATATCAATAAAATTGATAAATCTTTAGACAAGATAACCAAGAAATAAATAATGAAGACATAAATTACCCACATCATATACAAAAGAAGGTTCATAACTACTGATCCCCTGGATATTAAAAGGATAATCAAGGCATATTACCAATAATTCTAAACCTACACATTTAATAACATAGATAAAATGGATAAATTTCTTGAAAGACACAAACTACTGGTATATATAAGGAAAAATTCATAACCTAAATATTTTATATTTATTAAAGAAATTGAATTGTAAACTAAAAACTTTCCAAAAAAACAATACATTGGGCCCAGATGTTTTCACTGGTAAATACTACCAAACATTTAAGAAACAAATAATATCAATTTTATACAATCTCTTCCAGAAAATAGAAGAGGATATAACACTTTTCAAAGCAGTTTATGAGGACACCATTATCCTAATATTAAAACCATATAAAGGCATTAAAAGTAAACTAGAGACTTCAGGTTTCTGGTTCAGCATGTAAGGAGCTAGGAAGTTGATACTCCATACAAACAACAAGTAAACAAGCTAAATAAACTTTAAAAATCAACAGCTCTTTTTAGATCCAATAAGAAGTGAGTCCACAGGGCAAACCACTGCCCACAAAATTGGAGAGACAGGCAGGCAGGTAGACAGAATCACAACTTACTCTACCAGAAACCCACAAGCAAAAACTTCCAGAGGACCCCGTGCTGGGGTAGAAAAATCCAAATTTAAATGGACAAAATACTGAAGACTAAGTATGGACAAGTCAGAGAGTTAAAAATTCCGGGGGTGTGGGCACAGTTATAGGGGTCCCTTGCACTTTTGTGAGTTTTACCTCCAGGAGCTCTGCCATGTTTTCACG
Source organism: Diceros bicornis minor (assembly GCF_020826845.1). NCBI lineage: Eukaryota > Metazoa > Chordata > Mammalia > Perissodactyla > Rhinocerotidae > Diceros > Diceros bicornis. Next base: position 66,793,691 of record NC_080781.1, read on the forward strand.
GTGAAGATCACAGAAAAAACACCTCATGATTCCTGCAGTGGGAGGGGAAAAGCCCATTTGAAACACACAAGAGAATTCTGTTCCTCTTAAAAAGGCCTACCTTCAAGAAAAACTATCTTACCAGAGGCTAATGTATTGGGATTTTATCACAACCTAACTGACCTGGGAGAAAAGAAATACCCAAATCCAGCCCAATCTGGCCTTCCATGTGGGGGAATGGAACTATCAACTCTAGTTCCCTGTAGCGTTCCATGTGGGGTAAAGGAAATAAAAAAACTCCAGCTCCCTCTTGCCATCCTATCACACCAAAAGGGTGGGAAAAACTGAAAAGCACTTGTGAAGTTCATGGTCCAAGGGCACACACTCACTAAAGGACTGAGCTTAAATCATAAAACTATAGAACACTTCCACTATCCCCAAATTTACCACCACATTGCTAAAGGCCTATTTTACACAGTTTCTTTTACCCAATACATCATGATCAGCTATCAAGAAAAAATTACAAGGCATACTAAAAGGCAAAAAGCACAGTTTGAAGAGACTGAACATGCAGCAGAATGAGAGTAAGATATAGCAGGAAAATTGGAATTAGACAAGGAATTTTAAAAATCTATAATTAATATGCTATTGTCTCTAAAATAAAAGTAGACAATGTGCAAGAACAGATGGGTAATGTAGGAAGATAGATGGAAATTCTAAGAAAGAGCAAAAAAGAAATGCTAGAGATCAATGACACTAACAGAAATGAAGATTGCTTTTGGTGAGCTTATTAGCAGACTGGACACAACTGAGGAAAGAATCTCTGGGCTTGAGGATATGTCAATAGAAACATCCAAAACTGAAAAGAAAAGAGAAAAATTGCTGAAAAAAAGAGAACAGAATATCAAAGAAGCTGAACAGCTACAAAAGGTGAAACATAGGCATAATGGGAATACCAGAAGGAAGTGAAAGAAAGGAAAGAACAGAAGAAATATTTGAAGCAATAATGACTCAAAATTTTCCTAAATTAATGGCAGACACTGAATCACAGATCCAGGAAGCTCAGAGAACACCAAGAAGGATAATTGTCCCAAAATCTACACCTAGGCATATCATATTTAAACTGCAGAAAATCAGAGATAGAGTAGAACCTTGAAATAAGCCAGAGGGAAAAACTGCTTGTCAATAAAGGAGCAAAATTCAGAATTACATATAATTTCTCCTCAGAAATCATGCAAGCAAGATGAAAGTGCAATGAAATACTTAAAGTGCTGAGAGAAAAAATTATCAACATCGAATTCTGTATCCCATGAAATTCTGTATCACCATTCAAAGAAGGAGAGATAAAAACTTTCTCAAACAAACAAAAATTGAGGGAATTTGTCACCAGTAGACATGCTGTGCAAGAAGCATTGAAAGAATAACATATCCATGATTATAGCTTACGTATGTGTGAAATGAAAGACAGCAATGGTACAAGGGATGGGAGGGAGGAATTGGGAGTACTCTAAGGTACTTGCACTACCTAGGAAGTGGTAGAGTATGATATAAAAATGCACTTGGATTGGTTGTAAGTGCATTTTGCAAACTCAAGAGCAACCACTAAAAATGTTTTTAAAATAAGTATATTGATATGCTAAGGGAGGATAAAAAATAGTATCATGCAAAATGCTTTTAAAACCATAGAAGGCAGAAAACGACTGGAACACATAAATAGGAACAAAGAACAAGAGCAACAAATAAAAAAAACAGTAATGTCAATGGTCTACATGCACCAACTAAAAGAGATTATCAGAGTGGATCAAAAGACAAGATTCAACTATGTTTTGTCTACAAGACACCCACTTTAAATAAAAAGACACATATAGATTAAAAGTATGAGGATAGAGAAAGATATATTATGCTAACACTAATCAAAAGAAGCAGGAGCAGCTATATTAACCTCAGACAGAACAGATATCAGAACAATGAAAAGTATCAGGGATAAAGCAAGGCATTACGTAATGATAAAGGGGTCAATACTCCAAGAAGACATAACAATTCTTAATCTAATTTGCCTAACAACAGAGAATCAAAATATGCGAGGGAAAAACTGATAGAACTGAAGGGAGAAATAGATGAATTCGTTATTACACATGGAGACTTTAACACCCCTCTATCAGAAATGGACAGGTCTAGCTGGCAGAAAATCAGTAAGGGCACAGTTAAACACTACAGCACCATTAATCAACTGGATATAAGTACATCTATAGGCTACATCATCCAACAACAGCAGATTACACATACTCCTCAAGCTCACGGGGAATATTCCCCAAGATAGACCACAGTCTAGTCCATAAAACACACTTTAAAAATTTTTTAAATAGAAAACACACAATGGCTGTTCTCAGATCACAATGGAATTAAACTAGAAATCAATAACAGAAAGATGGCTAGAAAATCCAAAAATACATGGAGACTATAGAACACATTTCTAAATAACATGAGTCAAGAAATCTCGAAATTAAAAAATACTTCAAATAAATTAAAATGAAAAGACATGTCAAAATTTGTGGGATGCAGTGAAAGTAGTGCTTAGAGGGAATTTCATAAAATTAAGTGCATATATTAGAAAAGAGGAAAAACCTAAAATCAAAAATGTAAGCTTCTGTTTTAGGAAAGTGAAAAAAGAAGAGCAAATTAAATCCAAAATAAAAAAAATAAAAGAAATAATAAAAATTAGAGCTGAAATCAATGAAATTGAAAGCAGAATATTAATAGAAAAAAATCTGTAACACCAAAAGCTTATTCTTTGAAAAGATTGATAAAATCACTAATTCTCCAGCTAGGCTAACTAAGAAAAAAAGAGAGATGACACAAATTACTAATGTCAGAAATGAAATAGGGGACATCACTACAGATCCCATGGATTTTAAAATTATAATAAAGGAATATTATGAACAACCCTGCGCCCACAAATTTGATAACGTAGAATAAATGGACCAATCCCTTGAAAGATAAAATCTGCCAAAACTCACACAAGAAAAAATAGACAATCTGAATATACCTACATCCATTAAAGAAATTGAAACAATAATTAATAACATTTCAAAATAGAAAGGACCAGGCCCAGATGGGTTCACTGGTGAATTCTAACAAACATTTTTTGACCAAACTATATCAATTTTCTATAATCTCTTCCAGACAAAGAAGCAGTGGGAATACTTCCTAACTCATTCTATGAGACCAGCATTACCATAAATCCGAAACCAGAAAAAAAATTACATGAAAAGAAAACTACACACCAATATCTCTAATGAACATACATTCAAAATCTTCAATAAAATATTAGCAAATAGGATCCAACATTTATAAAACATATTATACACCATGACCAAATGGGATTTATCCCTTGTATACAAGGCTGGTTCAACATTCAAAAATCAATTAATGTAACCCACATCAACAGGCTAAAGAAGAAAAATCACATGATCATAATCAATAGACGCAGAACAACCATTTGATACAATCCAACACCAATTCATGACAAAAATTCTCAGCATAGTAGGAATAGAGGAAACTTCTTCAACTATATTAAAAAAATCTACAAAAAAAATACAGCTAACATTATACTTAATGGTAAGAAATTCAAAGCTTTCCCACTAATATCAAGAACAAGGTAAGGATGTCCCTTCTCACTATTGCTTTTTAACATCATACTGGAAGTCATAGTTAAGGCTATAGGATAAGAAAATAAAATAAAAAGTAAACAGATTGGGAAAAAAGAAATAAAATTCTTTGTTCAATACTTACATGATTGTCTATGTGGAGAATTCAACATAATTGACAAACAATTCCTGGAACTAATAAGCAACTCTAGCAAGTTTTCAGGATACAAGGTTAATATACAATGGTCAATCAATTTCCTATAAATGCTCCTTTTTATTTATCCAAATGAGTGGAAAAATTACATCCACATAAAAACCTACACAGAGATATTTATAGCAGCTTTAGTCATAATTTCTAAAACTTGGAAGCAACCAACATGTCCTCCTTCAGTAGGTGAATGGATAAATAAGCCATGGTACATGCAGACAATGGACCATTATTCAGTGCTAAAAAGAAATGAGCTATCAAGCCATAAAAAGACAAGGAAGGACCTTAAATGTATATTGCTAAGTGAAAGAAGGAAATCTAAAAAGACCACATACTGTATGATTCCAACTATATGACATTCTGGAAAAGGCAAAACTATGGAGACAGTAGAAAGATCACTGGTTGTCAGGAGTTAGAAGGAGAGAAGAATGAATAGGCAGAACAGAGGATCTTTACAGCAATAAAACTATTCTGTATGATAATATGATGGTAGATACATGTCATTATACATTTGTCAAAACCCATAAAATATACAAAAGAATTAAGCCTAATGTAAACTATCGGTTTGGAGTGATAATGATGTGTTAATGTAGACTCATTTTTTGTAACAAATGTATCACTGTGGTGGAGGATGTCAAAGGTGGGGGAGGTTGTGACTATAGTGGAGGCAGAGATTATATGGGAACTCTGTGTACTTTCCACTCAATTTTTCTTTGAACCTAAAACTTCTCTTAAAAATAAAGTCTTTTTTAAATGTTAACAAATTTGATATACCAATTAATATACTGATTAGAAAAATGTAATTACCAATCTCAGGAATGAAAAAGGGGATAACCCAATATCATTCATATGCTAAAAGGATATTGAGGAAAAACTGTGAAGTATTTTATGCAAACCAATTTGACAACTTATCCCAAAAACCTAACCCAAGAAGAAATGAAAATATTAATGTCCTGAAATTTATTATTTGAGTTTTAAAACTTCTCATGAAAAAAATTCAAGGCCCAGTCAGCTTTACTGTGAAAGCCATCAAACATTCAAGGAAGGATTATACCATCCTTACAAACTCTATTTCAGAAGATAGAAGAGGAAATACGTCTCAACTTATTTTATGAATCCAAGTAACCCTAATACCAAAACCTGACAGAAGCATTAAAAGAAAAATATACTCTAGTACCACTCATGAACACAGATGCAAATAACCTCAACAATTATTACCAAACAAACCCAGCATTAAATACCTAGGATAATACTTCATGACTAAGTTGATTCCTTCCTAAGGATGAAATATTGGTTCAACATTCAAAAATCATTTATGGGCCTTTTATCCATAGGCCTCTGTCGCAACTGATACAACCTCCCAAGCTCCAGGCAAGTGTGGACAGGCCAGCAGTAGACTTTGGGAAGTTGCAGTCCTAGGAGCAAACAGAGCACCCATGAGTAGTTGCCCATTTAGAGCAGATGGCCTAAGTGTAGTGTATTCCTGACCTTCCTGAAGAGAGGAATTAATGGCAGGTGGACAATCTGTATTAGAAATTTTCAGATACCTTTACAAAAGTGAAAAATCTGCTTTCACTAGAACCTCAGATGTCTGACTGTTAAGACAGCCCTTATGTGACTACAAGATAAATAATACTTCAACTCAGTCAGTACTTCTGCAGAGAAGTCTTCCCTTACTGTGTCATAGTCTCTATTATATGTGTCGTAGAACCACATACCTGTCCATTTCAGCATTTACCACAGAGTCAGATACAAATGCTATGTAGGAGTGCTTTCAAAAGGTATTATTCACCAGCTTTTGAAGGTTTACCTCACTCCCCTACACCAAGTAGCCTCAGCTCTACTGACAGAGCTGAGTAAAGAGCCAGTTCTACTGACAAAGCTAACTAAAAAGCCTCAATCAGGCATTCACGTATATATACCATGGGATTTATGGTGATGTTATAGAATATTAGCAACATTTACTACATGTTGACCAAGTGCCAGAACTATGCTTAATACAGTCTACATATCTCTTAATCCTCTCAAAGTCCTAAAAGGTACATACTAGTGGGTCCAAGAACTACTTTGGAGTTCAATAAATCTGGCTCCAAGGTCAATGTTTGTTTAGGAGATTTTATGTAGAGTGTCCCCAAGATTTTCTAACTAATTGTCATAAACATTCACAAGTCTTTCCTTTTTTTTTTTTTTTTTGGTGAGGAAGATTCACTCTGAGCTAACATCTGTTGCCAATCTTCCACTTTTTTTTCCTGCTTGAGGAAGATTAGCCCTGAGGTAACATCTGTGCCAATCTTCCTCTATTTTGTATGTGGGTTGCCACCACAGCATGGCTTGATGAGTGGTGTAGGTCCACATCCAGGATCCGAACTCATGAACCTGGGTCGCTGAAGTGGAGTGTGCTAGGCTTAACCACTATGCCACAGGGCCGGCCCCCACAAGTATTTCTTAATCATCAATCTCATTCAGGATAACATCTTACAGGGACTACTAAAATTTCTGTCTCCTTACCTCTAGTCTCTTACACCTATTCCAAATGCCAAATACCTTGCTTCAGACTATCAGCAGAATCACTACTCTTTCTGTAGCATCTCAAGATAGTCTTAATTTTTGGACTTCCTTTTGATCTTATCATATACTGAACATATACTGAGATATCCTTTAACCTTGCTTTAAAAGGATGCCCCATGTAATTCTCAATTCTCTCTCACATATAGCCCATGAGCCACACACTTAGATCTTCTGTTTCTTTAAAAAATCATACTCAGCTAGCAAAAGTGTTAGAGTAAGTAACTCCAAGTCTGCCCCTCCATAATAGCAACTTAAAAATTGTCAAAAACTGCCAGAATTAACTTTTCTGGGATGCTAGAAGCTAACCCAAAGCTTGCAGAAATCCATGGAAAGAGCTTATTCAAAAAAATGGCTAAATTTTGGTAAGAACAGAGATATTTGTGGAATTTTAGCTTACTCTAGTTCCATCTCCCCCTCCCCAGCTCAGTGACAGACTTGAAAGTAACAGCTCACATTCCTGGTACCAGTACCAGAGGGAGCAGTATAGATATTATTCCCTAAACATTGAAATTATTTGCATTGAGGGCTTGTTTTGTCTTACCTAACTTGAAAATTGCCCAACATAAAGCTACCACCTGGGGGACATTTGTTGAAACCCCTTACAGGCAAATAATTTAGTCAATGATGCATGAGACAATGGATACAAGCTGTGGCAAACACTGAAGTAACCAAAAATCTTAGGAGGAAAGACTGGGGAATGAGATGCATTAAATAAGAAAGGCTTTGAAAAAATTCATATATTCCTGGGAATCTAGAAGGCAATGAAGATGCTAAGGAAAGATTTGAGAAGGTTCGAAGCTGTCGTCTATGAATGAACATGAGACTCTGCATAGGCAGGAAGTGAAAGATGAGTAGACTTGTGAACTGGTTGGCTAAATGTTGAAAGCATGACCCAACACACACACAGAGCCCCTCTGAAAAGAATGAGAGATATTTTTAGTTTCAAGCATTGGAAGAAATATCAAATCCTCAGGTAACATCTATGCTCAGTAGATACTTCAGTGGCCACAAAAGACAAAGATATAAACTTTACAAATTAATTCAGAAAATTCACAAGTCAGTAAACAAACAGCAATAACCATAGCAAGCAGCAGCAACAACAACAACAAAAAAAAACCCTGAAGATCTGATTTTCATATCTGTCACATTATATTAGCTGAAATGATCAGTTTTCAACAAAAAAGTACAAGAATTCAAAGAAAAAAGAAATTACAGAGTAAAGAAAATACACAGGAAAAAGGCAATCAATAGAAATTGTCCCAAGGGAAGCCCAGGCATTGGTTACTAGACAAAGACTTTAAATCAGCTATTTTAAATATAATCAAGGAGCTAAAGGAAACCATGACTTAAGAACTAAAGAAAAGTATGGGAATCATGTTTTATTGAATAGATAATATCAAAGAGATAAATATTATAAAAAATAAGCCAACTAGAAATTCTGTAATTTACTGGTATAATAATTAAAAAGAAAAATTTACCAGAGGGGCATAACAGCACATTTGGGAAGGGAGAAAAAAGAATCAGCAAACTTGAAGATGTATCAATTGAGATTATCCAGTATGAGGAAAAGAAAGAAAAACGTTTATTTATTTATTTTTTAATTCATTTATTTTTTAATTTGTGAGGAAGACTGGCCCTGAGCTAACATCTGTTGCCAATCTTCTTTGTTTTTCAGGGAAAGATTGGCCCTGAGCTAACCTCTGTGCCCATCTTCTTCCATTTTGTATGTGGGACACCGCCACAGCATGGCTTGATGAGCGGTGCATTGGTCTATGCCCAGGATTCGAACCTGTGACCCTGGGCCGCTGAAGTGGAGCTCATGAACTTAACCACAACACCACCAGGCCAGCCCCAGAAAAAAATTAAAAAAGAAAAAACGATCCTCAGAGACCTGTGGGACAAATTCTGGCATACCAATATACGCATAATGTAAATCTCAGAAGGAGAGAAGATAGAGAAAAGGATAGAAAGAGTATCTGAAGAAATAATGGCCCAAAACTTCCCAAATTTGATGAAAAACACTAATTTATGCATCCAAGTAATTCAAAGAACACCAAGTGGAAGTCTGAGATTGTTTTCAGAGACCCAAATTTAGACACATAACAAACTGTAAAAAGCCAAAATCAAAGAGAGATTCTTGAAAGACACAAAAGTAAAGACACTCATCACGTAGAAAGTGTCCTCAATAAGACTAACAACTGGAGGTTCTGGTTCAAGATGGTGATATAGGAGGATCCTGAGCTCACCTCCTCCTATGCACGCATCGAATCTACAGCTACATATGGAGCAATTTTCTCTGGAAAAAAACTAGCTGAGTGACTTTACACATTGGGCAAATGAGAAAAAAATACACCAAAATGGGTAGAAGAGGCTAAGATACAATCTTGCCATAAAGCCTAAACACGGTACATTGACCTATAATTGAAAGTGAATTCACAAACCCCAGCTTCACTATGAGGAGTGAAGGGTTTGAACCCCACATCTGGCACCCCAAATTTTAAGACCTGAATCTGGTACATGATCCCCCAAACATCTAGCTTTGAAAACCAACAGAGCTTGCATCTACAAGACCCACAAGATTATAGAACTAAGATACTTAAAGGCCTTGCACATGTGGACTCACCTAGGACCCAGCACAGAGGCAGATGACTGAAAAGCACCCAGACTTTCTGTGAAACAGGCTTATTTGCTTATCTTAATGCATCAACGTGAGGGGCATGCATCTAATGTAACACGCATCTGGGGGCCTACTGAAATACTGTCCAAAGACAGAGATAAATGGGTGCCATCTTTGCACCTCTCTCTGTCTCATTCCAGGTTGCCACTATCTCTCAGAAAAAAGCTTGTACCCTCATCTGGGGGTATGATTTTTGCAGCTGCCACCCAGGGGACACCTCTAGATCACCTGGATCTGGTGGCCAGCATGGCTTATGCTTGTGGGTCCCAAAGGACTGTAACAAGTGGAAAGAGTTCTTGACTAGCTACCACACCCAGGACACAACAGAGAGACAACAGACTGAGAAACCCAATGTTTCTGTGAAAGAGGCCTATTAGCTTATCTTCATAGCTGTGGACTTAGTGACAGGCTTCTAATTAAACACATGTCTAAGGGCCAACTGTAATCCTCTCCAGATACCTCAGATGGTGGGCACTATCTTTACACTCTCCCTCTGCCACACTCCAGAGCACTGATATTTCCTAGAGGGGAGATTGTACAAACATCTGGTGCCCCTGTTTTTATGTCTGGTGCCCTGTTTTTTGTGGCTGCCACCCAGGGGACATGCTGTGATGGCCTGCTCTGGTGGCCAGTGGGGCTCATGTAAACAAGTTCAATGGGATGGTAGCAAAGAAAGAAACAGTTCTCAACGGTCTATTACCTCAGGGCTCAGCACAGAGGAAGGAGATAGAAATACACATCTCCCAGTCTTCCCCTAAATGAGGTATATTTGCATACTTTAAAAGCTGCTGCCCTAGGGTCCAGCTTCCAATCAGCTTGAATCTAGATACTGAGTGAGATCCTTCCCTTTGGGACACTGACAGGTCTTGGCACACCTTCAACTACTGGGAGTCATAAAAATAAAGTAGTCTGCTTGGACAATCAAAAAGGTTTGAGAGACAACCAAGAGCTAGGGCAGGGTGGAATGATAAGGTTTATCTACTACATGAGACACTCCCTCAAGACTGAGAATGGAAGCTGTTTTATCTAATGCACAGAAACTGACAAAGAGAGTCAAGGAAAATGGAAAAAAAAAAAAACAGGAATATGTTCCAAATGAAAGAACAATATAAAAACCTCAGAAAAAGACCTTAATGAAATGGAGATAAGTGAGTTATCTAATTAAGAATTAAAAGTAATGATCATAAAAATGTTCACCAAGCTCAGTAGAAGGATGAACACATAGTGAGAATTTCAACAGAGATAGAAAATATAAGAAAGTACCATTAGGAGTCACAAAGCTGAAGAATACAATAACTGAAATGAAAAATACAATAGATGGGTTCAATAGCAGACTAGAAGAAGCAGAAGAAAGGATCAATGAATTCAAAGACAGGGCAGTGGAACTCACCCAGTCAGAGGAACAATACAAAGAAAGAATGAAAAAGAGTGAAGATAGATTAAGGAACTTAAAGGACAACATCAAGTGGACCAATTCATATTATAGGGGTCCCAGAAAGAGAAGAGAGAAAGAAAGGGGCAGAAAACTTATTGGAAGAAATAATGACAGAAAAATTTTTTTAACCTGGGGAGGAAACAGACATCCAGATCCAGGAAGCCCAGAGACTTCCAAAGAAGATGAATCCAAAGAGACCCATACAAAGACACATCATAATTAAAGTGTCAAAAGTTAAAGACAAGGAAAGAATCTTAAAAGTAGCAAGAGGAAAACAACTTATTACATACAACAGAACTAGCATAAGACTATCAGCAGAAATTTTGCAGACAAGAAGGGAGTGCCACAATATATTCAAAGTGCTGAAAGAAAAAACTTCCAACCAAGAATATTCTGCCAAGCAAAGTTATCCTTCAAAATTGAAGGAGAGATAAAGAGTATTCCAGATAAGCAAAAGCTAAAGCAGTTCATCACCACTAGACTGGCCTTACAAGAAATGTTAAAGGGACTTTTTTAAGCTAAAATGAAAAGGCACTAATTAGTAACAGGAAAACATATGAAATCATAAATCTCACTGGTAAAGGTAAATATAGTAAAATTCAGAATAATCTAATGTTGAAAAGGTGGGGAGTTAATCACTTAAAAAGTTAGTATGAAGGTTAAAAAAACAAAAGTTATAAAAATAACTATAACTACAATAATTTGTTATGGAATATATAAGACAAAAAGATGTAAATTGTGACGGCAAAAACATAAAACTTGAGGGGGGAGTAAAAATGTAGAGCTTTAAAATGCATTCAAACTTAATTTATCAACTTAAAATAGATGCTTATAAATATAAGTTGTTTTATGTAAGTTTTGTGGTAACCACAAAGACAAAAACCTATAGTAGATACACAAAAGAGAAAGAGAAAGAAATCTGAGCATACCACTACAGAAAATCATCAAATCACAAAGGAAAAGAGCAAGAAAAGAAGACAGGAACAGAGGAATTACAAAACAGCCAGAAGACAATTAACAAAATGCCAATAGTAAGTCTTTACCTAGCAATAATCACTTTAAAAGTAAATAGACTAAATTCTCCAATCAAGACAAAAAGCAGGTGAATGGATAAAAAAACAAGACCCATCTATTTGCTGCCTACAAGAGGCTCACTTCAGACATAAGGACACTCACAGACTGAAAGTGAAGGGATGGAAAAAGATATTCAGTGCAAATGGAAACCAAAAGAAAAAGCTGGGATAGCTATACTTATATCAGACAAAATAGATTTTAAGATAAAGATTGTAATAAGAGACAAAGAAGGTCATAACATAATGATAAAGGGATCAATCCAACAAGAGGATATAACATTTGTAAATATTTATGTACCCAACATAGGAGCACCTCACTATATAAAGCAAATATTAACAGAACTAAGGGAGAAATAAACAGCAATACAATAATAGTAGGGAACTTTAATATCACATTTTTACCAATGGGTAGATCATCCAGACAGAAAATCAATAAGGAAACATTGATGTTAAATTACACATTAGACCAGATGTATTTAACAGACATATACAGAACATTCCATCCAAAAGCAACAAGATACACATTCTTCTCCAGCACGCATGAAACATTCTCCAGGATAGATTATATATTAGGCCATGAAATGACTCTTAATAAAGTAAGAAGATTTAAATCACATCAAGCATCTTTTCCAACCACAATGGTAGGAAACTAGAAATCAATTACAAGAGGAAACCTGGAAAATTCACAAATACATGGAGATTACACAACATGCTACTGAACAACAAATGGGTCAAAGAAGAAATCAAAAGAGAAATCACAAAATACCTTGAGACGGGTCGGCCCGTGGCTTGGTGGTTAAGTGCGCGCGCTCTGCTGCTGGCGGCCCGGGTTCGCATCCCGGGCGCGCACCAAGGCACTGCTTCTCCGGCCATGCTGAGGCCGCGTCCCACATACAGCAACTAGAAGGATGTGCAGCTATGACATACAACTATCTACCGGGGCTTTGGGGGGAAAAATAAATAAATAAAATCTTTAAAAAAAAAATACCTTGAGACAAATGAAAATGGAAATACAACATACCCAAAATTATGGGATGCAGTAAAAGCAGTTCTAAAAGAGAAATTCATAGTGATAAACTCCTCCATTAGGAAACAACAAAGATACCAAATAAACAACCCAACTTTGCCTCAAGGAAATAGAAAGAGAAGAACAAATAAAGGTCAATGTTTGTAGAAGGAAGGAAACTTTGTTGATGAGTGGAAATAAAATAAATAGAGACTAAAATGAAATTAGAAAAAATCAATGAAGCTAAGAGTTGGTTTTTTGAAAAGATAAAATTGACAAAACTTTAACCATACTCACCAAGAAAAAAAAAAAGAGAGGACTCAAATAACTAAAATAAAAATGAAAGAAGAGACATTACTACTGATAGCACAGAAATACAAAGACTCATAAGAGACTACTATGAACAATTATACACCAACAAACTGGAGAACCGAGAAGAAACAGAAAAATTCCTAGAAACATACAACTTACCATGACTGAGTCATGAAGAAATAGAAAATCCGAACAGATTGATTACTAGTAAGGATACTGAATCAGTAATTAAAACCTCTCAACTAACAAAAATCCAGAACAAGATGGCTTCACTGGTGAACTCTACAAAACATTTAAAGAAGAATTTATACCAATTCTTCTCAAACTCTTCCAAAAAATAGAAGGGGGAATACTTCCAAATTCATTTTATGAGGCCAGAATTACCCTGATACCAAAACCAGACAAGAAAATTACAGGACAATATCTCTGATTAATATAGATGCAAAAATCCTCAGCAAAATATCAGCAAGCCAAATTCAACAATACATTAACAGGACCATGAACCATTATCAAGTGGGATTCATTCTAGGGATGCAAGGATGGTTTGATATCTGTAAATCAACCAATGTGATACACCACTTTAACAAAATGAAACATAAAAATCATATGATCATCTCAACAGATGCAAAGCATTTGACAAAATTCAACATCCATTTATGATAAAAACTCTCAACAAAGTGGGTATAGAGGGAACATACCTCCACATAATAAAGACGATATATAGCAAGCCCTCAGCTAATATCATACTTATCAGTGAAAAGCTGAAAGCTTTTCCTCTAAGATCAGAAACAAGACAAGGATGCCCACTCTTGTCATTTTTATTCAACGTAGTATTGGAAGTCCTAGCCAGAGTAATTAGGCAATAAAAAGAAATAAAATTCACCCAATTGGAAAGGAAGAAGTAAAACTGTCATTATTTGCATATGATATTATATAGAGAAAACCTTAAAGACGCTACCAAAAAAAAACCTGCTATAACTAATAAATGAATTCAGTAAAGTTGCAGGATACAAATCAATGTACAAAATAGGCTGCATTTCTATACACTAATAATGAACTATCAAAAAGGCAAATAAAGAAAATAATCTTATTTAAAATTGCATCAAAAAGAATGAAATACCCAGGAATAAATTTAACCAAGGAAGTGAAAGACCTGTACACTTAAAACTATAAGACACTGATGAAAGAAACTGAAGAAGACACAAATAAATGGAAAGATATTTCGTGCTCATGGATTGGGATAATTAATATTGTTAAAATGTCCATACTACCCAAAGCAATCTACAAATTCAGTGCAATCCTTATCAAAATTCCAATCACATTTTTCACAGAAATAGAACAAACAATTCTAAAACATGTATGGAACACCCCAAAGACCCTGAATAGCCAAAGCAATCTTGAGAAAGAAAAACAAGGCTGTAGTCATTATGATTCTTGATTTAAAATTATATTACAGGGGCCGGCCCGGTGGCGCAAGCGGTTGGGTGCGCGCGCTCCGCTGCGGCGGCCCGGGGTTCGCTGGTTCGGATCCCGGGCGCGCACCGAAGTACTGCTTGGTAAGCCATGCTGTGGCGGCGTCCCATATAAAGTGGAGGAAGATGGGCACTGATGTTAGCCCAGGGCCGTCTTCCTCAGCAAAAAAAGAGGAGGATTGGCGGATGTTAGCTCAGGGCTGATCTCCTCACAAAAAAAAAAAAAAAAAAAAAAAAAATTATATTACAAAATGATAGTAATCAAAAGAGTAGAGTACTCAGATAAAAAACAGGCACATAGACCAAAGGAAGAGAACAGAGAGCCCAGAACTAAACCCACACACACATAGGCAAGTAATGTTTGACAAGGGAGCCAAGAATACTCAATGCGGAAAGGATAATCTCTTCAGTAAATGGTGTCGGGGAAACTGGATGTTCACACACAAAAAAATGAAATTGAACACTTATCTTACACCAATCACAAAAATCAACTAAAAATGGATTAAAGACTTAAATGCAAGACCTGAACTTTAAAACTCCTAGAAGAAAACGCAGGGAAAAGCTCCTTGACATGGGTCTTGGCAATGATTTTTTTATATAACAGCAAAAACACAGGCAATGAAAACTAAAATAAACAATGAGACTAAATAAAACTAAAATGCCTCTGCACAGCAAAGGAAACAAACATTAAAATGAAAATGCAACCTACCTAATGGAAAAAAATATTTGTATACCATCTATCTTATAAGAGGTTAATATCCAAAATATAGAAGGAACTCATACAACTCAATAACAAAAAAAAATAATAATTTTAAAAATGGGCAAAGAACCTGAATAGGCATTTTTCCAAAGAAGATATAAAAATAGCCAATAGGTACATAAAAATGTGCTCAACATCACTAATCATCAGGGAAAGGAAAATCAAAACCACAATGAGATATCACCACATACCTCTTAGTATGGCAACTATCAGAAAGACAAGAAAGAGATCTATGTTGGTGAGGATGTGGAAAAAAAGGAACCTTTGTACACTGTTAGTGGGAATATAAATTGGTACAGCCATTATGGAAAACAATACGAAGGTTCCTCAAAAAATGAAAAATAGAACTACCATATGATCCAGCAATCCCACTTCCAGGTATATATCCAAAGGAAATGCAATCAGTATCTTAAGAGATCTATACTTCCATGTTCATTGCAGCTTTATCCACAATAGCCAAGATATGGAAACAATCTAACTGTACTTTGGTGGATGAATGGATGAAGAAAATTTGATAACACAGTGTAATATTTTTCAGTTTTAAAAAGGGAGGAAATCTTGCCATTTGTGAAAACATGGACAAAACTGGAGGACATTATGCTAAGTGAAATAATCCAGACAGAGTAAGAGAAATACTGTATGTTATCACTTTAATGTGAAACCTTAAAAGAAAAAATTATGCCAATCTCATAGCAAGAGAGAGTAGACTGGTGGTTACCAGGAGCTGGGGCAAGGGGGAAATGGGGAGATGTAGGTCAAAGTGTACAAATTTTCAGTTATAAGATGAATAAGCATGGTGACTATAGCGAATAATATGTTATTGTATACTTGAAATTTGCTGAGAGTAAATCTTAAGCATTCTCAACACACATACAAAAATGAGTTAATTGTGAGGTTATGGATGTGTTCATTAACTTGTTCCTGGTAATCATTTCACAATGTGTATGTATATCAAATTATCATTATGAAATTTAAATATATACAATTTTATTTATCAATTATTCCTCAATAAAAATGGAAAAAATAAATTTAAAAATATCGAACAAAGGATTTGAATAGACATTTCTCCAAAGAATATATACAAATGTCCAATAAGCACATGAAAATATGTTCAAAGTCATTAGTCAGTTGGGAAATGCAAATCACAAAGAAACTGAGATACCACTTCATATCCATTAGGATGCCTATAAGAAAAATAATGTAAAATATCAAGACAGAAATTAAGAAGTCTTGGCAAGGACAGAAAAACTGGAATCTTTATACACTACTGGTGGGAATGTAAAATGGTGCAGCCACTGTGGAAAAGAGTTCCTCAAAAAGTTCGACATAGTTTTTCATAGAACCCATCAATTCTATTCCTACATATATTCCCTAAGAAAATTGAAAAAATTTGGTCATACAAATATTTGTATATGAATGTTCATAGCATCGTTATTCATAATATTCATATTACTCATATTCATAATAGGCAAAAAAATAGAAACAACCTAAATGGCCATCTATTGATGAATGTGACATATCCATACAATGGAATATTATTCAGACATAAAAAGGAATGAAGTAGAGATAAATGTGACAACACGTTTAAACCTTGAAAACATGCTAAGTGAAAAAAAGCCAGACATAAAATATCATATTTCCTGATTCTATTTGTATAAAATGTCCAGAGTATGTAAATCCATAGAAATAGAATGTAGATAACCTGCTGCCTGCAGCTGCAAGGAGAGGAGAATTGAGAGTGGCTATTAATGGAGTGATAAAAAATGTTCTGGAATTAGATAATATGTTGGTTGTACAACCTTGTGAATGTGCTAAAAACCAGTGAATTGAACAAATTAAAATAGTGAAATTTATGGTATGTTAGTTGTGTCTCAAAAAAATCAATCAAGAATTTCTGCTTTTGGGAATATGAAGGAAACATGATTTTCCTTATTCTTCTCATTTGGTACAACTACAAGCACGGGATATTATATACAAATCAAACATAAAAAGACTCTAAAATGTGGAAAGAAGGCATACATGCTAGGGATTTGGGGACCTAAGGAAAAATATGGTGGTGAGTTCTCTGGGATTTCTTTTTGCCTCATATGTTCTAGACTTAAGGCTAAAGAAGCCAGCATAGCAGAAACATAAATGGGCACAGACATAAAAATTTCTCCTAAAATTCTGCTCTTCTAGCCAAAGGAAAGGGGCAGTGTAGCTAGATAGAATACTTTTAGGCAACCACCTGTATACTAAGAACAGTGCAGAGAAAACTAGGCTCCACCCCCATCCATGCAACAAAAGACCAAATTTGGAGCTTAGATTCCATATTCCTGAAGTTGTAAATAGATGGTGTAAAAGAGGGTCAAATAAGGAACGAGGACTTTCATTCTCACTTGCCAGTGACAAGGCACTCCCATCTTCAGAGTCAGTGGAAATGACATGGGCAGCCAAAATTGCTACTCCACCCAGCAACAATGAGAGTCCCCATTTGAGTGTCAATGGAGCCTAATGGGGAAAGTGGACTTCATCTCCAACTTGGAGTAAAGAGGTGACAACTCTACTTTCCCTGACAGAGCAGTGTCACCAGAAACAAGTTAAAACAGAAGATCTAAATAACACCCAAAATCTCATGACCTAATATTGGAATGTCTAGGTTTCATTCAAAAATAAGCAGAATTGGATGAAGATGGTCAAAAGGTATAAATTTCCAGTTATAAGATAAATAAGTACTAGGGATGTAAAGTACAACATGATTACTATAGCCAACACTTCTGTACAGTATATATAAAAGTTGTTAAGAGAGTAGATTCTAAGAGTTCTCATCACAAAGAAAAAAAATATTTTTTTCTTTTTTTTGTATCTATAAGAGATGATAGAGGTTAACTAAATTTGTTGTGGTAATCATTTCACAATACATGTAAGTCAAATCATTATGCTGTACATCTTGAACTTATACAGTGCTGTATGTCAGTTATATCTCAAAAAAAGAGAAGACAATGGAATTCTTTTTTGGGGGGGAGAAGATAATATTTACTTAATTTATGCTCAATATCAGTGTTCCCTATCAACAAAATGTTCATTTGTAAAAACCAATCCTAGCTCATGGGCTGGATTTGGCCAATAAGCTATAGTTGACTGAACCTTAATTTAACACAAATGATGTCCAAATCAACATGAACTCCACTTATTTTTCTGTAGACTAGATAATTAATATTTTTGTACATGTATGTCCTGCAAATAGATATTGCTAGAATAAATAAAATACAGACTAATTTAAAAGAAAAAATTTCATTATGTCAGAACCAGGAATACCACAAACTAAATGAAAAAAGGCAATCAATAAGTGCCAAAGACAAAAATACAGAAATGTTGGGGTGGGCCTGGTGGCACAGTGGTTAAGTTCACGTGCTCTGCTTCAGCAGCCCGCAGTTGGCAGGTTCAGATCCTGGGTGTGGACCGATGCACCACTTGTCAAGCCATGCTGTGGCTTGACATATAAAGTAGAGGAAGATGGGCATGGATGTTAGCCCCAGGCCAATCTTCCTCAGAAAAAAGAGGAGGATTGGCAATGGATGTTAGCTCAAGGCTAATCTTCCTCACACACACACACAAATATTACAGAAATGTTAAAATTATATGACATAGATTTTAAAGCAACCATCATAAAAATGCTTAAATGAACAATTATGAACACACTTTAAGCAAATGACAAAATAGAACGTCACAGCAAAGAAATAGAAAGTCTCAACAAAGAAAGAAAAGATATAAAGGATAACCAAATGTAAAGTTTGTAACTAATAAAATACAATAGCCAAAATAAAAACTCATTGCATGGGCTCAATAATAGAACGGAGGGGACAGAGAAAACAATCAGTGAACAGAAAAATAAAATAATAGAACTTATCAAATCTGAACAAAAGATAAAGGAGACAGAAAAGTATGACAATAGGCTGCAGAAACTGTGAAACTATAACCAGAAAAAAAAATAACATTTGTGCCATCAGAGTCCTGAGAGGAGAGGAGAAAGTGGGTGATGCTGAAAAAGTACTCAATGGTCAGTGCTGAAAAAAAAATTGAAGAAATAATGGCTGATTTTTTTTCAAATTTGGGAAGAGAAATAAACCTTTATATCCCAAAAGATGAGCAAAACCAAACCAGGGGGAAAAAATCCATTCCAAACTACATAATAATTAAAACTTGGAACATTAAAGACAAAAAAATGATGTAGAAAGCATCCAGAGAAGACAAAAATCTAATCAATAGGAAAAAACCAATTTGAATAACATCATACTTTTTTTTAATCAGAAAACATGGATGCATGAAAAAAGTGGCACAATATTTTTCAAGTGCTGAAAAAAAAGAAACGTCATTCCAAAATCTTACACCCAATAAAAATATATTTCAGGGGCCGGCCCCGTGGCTTAGCAGTTAAGTGCGTGCACTCCGCTGCTGGTGGCCTGGGTTCAGATCCTGGGTGCACACCAACGCACTGCTTGTCTGGCCATGCTGAGGGCACGTCCAACATACAGCAACTAGAAGGATGTGCAACTATGACATACAACTATCTACCAGGGCTTTGGGGAAAAAAAAGGAGGAGGATTGGCAATAGATGTTAGCTCAGAGCCAGTCCTCCTCAGCAAAAAGAGGAGGATTAGCATGGATGTTAGCTCAGGGCTGATCTTCCTCACAAAAAAAAAAAAAGTGTATATATATATTTCAGGAAGGAAGGGGAAATCAAGATATTGTCAGATAAAGGAACAGTAAGTAAATTGTTGCCAACAGACTTACCCTAAAGAATGACTAAACGAAGTTCTCTAAATAGAGAGAAAACAAAAAAGCAAGATCTTGGAACATCAGTAATGAAGAAAGAACACAGTAAGAAAAAATATGAGTAAATACAATAGACTTTCCTTCTCCTCTTCAGATTTCTAAATTATATTTGAATTTGCCTAAATACACCAATTATAAGACAGACATTAGCAGAGAGAATTATAAAGTATGAGCCAACTATATGCTGTCTACAAGAAACTCATTTCAAATATAATGATATAACTAGGTTGAAAGTAAAATGATGGAAAAAGACATATCATGTGAATAATAATCAAAGGAAAGCAGGACTGGCTATATTAATATCAAAATAAAGTAGATTTCATAAAAGTAAATTCTCAGAGACAGAAAGAGACATCATATAATGATAAAAGGGCCAGTCCCCCAAGAAGACACAGTAATTCTAAATAAGCATGCACCAAATAATAAAGCTGCAAAATATGTGAAACAAAAACTGACAGAACTGAAAGTGGAAAATACAAATGCACAATTATAGTTAGAGATTTCAGCCACACTCTCTCAACAACTGAGAAACAACTTGACAAAAAATCAGCAACGATATAGAGAAAGTAAACAACATCACGCAACATGGTCTAATTAAATTTTATACCACACTCCAACAACAATGGAAAATGTACATTTTCTTCAAGTACCCAAGGAACATGTACCAAGATAGACAATATTTTTGGTCAAAAATAACCTCAATACATTTTAAAAATTTGAAATCTTATAAAACGAGTTGTCCAAACAGAATGGAATCAAACTAGAAATCAGTAACAGAAAAATAGCAGGAAAATCTCTAACACTTAGAAATGAAACTGTACATTTCTAAATAATACATGGTTCAAAGAGAAAATCAGAAGAGAAATTAAAAAATACATGGAGGTGCAACATCAGCAAAATGGCAGATGACAAAACTCCAAGACCATTTCCCATGACTACATCAAAAAATAACCAAAAGCTGGTGAAAGTGACGTTGTGGGAACTCTGGAAAACAGTCAGAAACCTGCAGCTACCAAGAAAATGGCCGATCAAGAAAAAGCCATATTCAAAATGATAGGAAAATTTATGGTGTTTTTTCTTTCCCTTCCCCCATCCCCTCCCCAGCATGGCATGATCTTGGTCTGGATCAGGTGCCAATTTCCTCCCTCGAACTAGAGAGAGGAGAGTAGACCTTATTTTCAATGTTCTAATCTATCTGGTGACTGCCTTGACGACTGGTCTCTGTTTTGCCTAGCTCAGACTTCAGGCAGAGAAATATAGCAGAAAATGGTGGAAAGTGCTCCTAAATTCTTCAGTGGGACAAAGACCCACAGATGCTTGGGGCAAGAGATTACAAGTGCATATATATAATAGACCATTTAAGACACTGAGAAGAAGCTGAAGTGAAATTCTGAGAAACTAAGATGTTTAAAAGCAGTCATGCATACAGGGGAATTGAAAAACAATACACACACACACAAGCTGAGGCAACATGTATGCTCAGAAAAGACCTTAGAAGACCTCAATATTTCTGCTCAGGCTGATCTCAAGGCTCAAAACACATACTGTTAATTAGTGAAGGTTATCCCAGGCACAGACCAGTCTACAAGGCTGGAAGTGGTGGCTATTTTTTCAAATGCACAATTTTCAACAAAATTTTCACAATGCATACAAAGAAACAGAAAAGCATGGCCCAGGAAAATTAAGTGCAGAAACTATCACTGAAGAAACACAGGCCTCAGACTTACTAGGTAAAAAATTTAAAATAAAACTTAATAAATAAAACCTAAAACTTAAAAAAAAACTTTCTTAAAACTACAATGAGCTATCACCTTACACTTGTCAGAATGGCTATAACTACCAAGACAAAAAAATAACAAATGTTTTAGAGGATGTGGAGAAAAGAGAACCCTCATACAGTGCTGGTGGGATTGCAAACTGGTGCAGCCACTATGGAAAACAGTATGGAGATTTCTCAAAATATTAAAAATAGAAATACCATATGATCCAGCTATCCCACTACTAGGTATTTATCTAAAGAACTTGAAATCAACAATTCAAAGAGAGTTATGCACCCTTATCTTCTTTGCAGCATTATTCATGATAGCCTAGATGTGGAAGCAACCCAAGTGCCCTGCTATGGATGAATGGATAAAGAAGATGTGGTATATATATACAATGGACTACTACTACTCAGCCATAGAAAGACAAAATCATCCCATTTGCAACAACACAGATGTACCTTGGGGGTGTGATGTTAAGTGAAATAAGCCATACAGAGAAACTAATACTGCATGATTTCACTCATACGTGGAAGATAAACAAACACATGGATAAAGAGAAAAGATTAGTGGTTACCAGAGGGAAAGGGGGCTGGGGGGTGGGTGAAAGGGGTAAAGGGGCGCATATGTATGGTGATGGATAAAAATTAGACTACTGGTGGTGAACACAATGCAGCCTATACAGAAATTGATAAATAATAATGTACACCCAAAATTACACAATTTTATACACCTTTATGAGTTCAATAAAATAATTGAAAAAAATTTAAAAATAACTTTCTTAAACATGCCCAAAGAGCTAAAGGAAAACATAGACAAAAGAACCGAAGAAAATCCGGAGAACAATATATGAGCAAAATTAGAATATCAACAAAGTGAGAGAAATGAAGTGAAGACATTTTTACTGATTTTGCAGAAAAAAAAAGATTGTAAAAGAAGACTATGAAGAATTGTACTCCAACAAATTGGATAAATTAGGTGAAATGGACACATTTGTAGAAACACATAACCTTCCAAGATTGAATCATAAAGAAATAGAAAATCCGAATACACCTATAACAAGTAAGGATATTGAATCAGTAACCAAAAACCTTCCAACAAAAAAAAAGCCCTGCATCAGACGCTTCACTGGAGAATTCTACCAAACATTTAAAGAATTATACCAATCTTTCTCAACCTCTTCCAAAAAACTGAAGAGGAGAGAACACTTCCTAAATCATTCTATGAGGCCAGCATTACCCTGAGACCAAAGTTAGTCCAAGACATTATAAGAAAAAAAAAAAACTACAGATCAATATCCTATATAAATATTGATGCAAAAATCCTCAACAAAATACTAGCTAACCTAATCCAGCAGCATGTTAACATGATTATACACCATGACCAAGTGGAATTAATTCCTAGAATGCAAGCATGATTTAGCATATGAAAATATGTCAACATTATACACCATATAAACAAAATGAAGGGGAAAAAATACATGATTATCCCATTTGCTGTAGAAAGAGCATTAGACAAAATTCAACACCATTTCATGATAAAAATACTGAACTAACTTGGAATAAAAGGAAACTTAGCATAATTGCCATTCATGTAAAACCCACAGCTAACATCATATTAAATGGTGCAAGACTAAAAGCTTCTCCTCTAAGATCAGGAACAAGATAAGTATGTCCACTTTGGCACCTCTATTCAACATAATATTGGAAGTTCTAGCCAGAGCAATTAAGCAAGAACAAGAAATGAAAGCATCCAATGGGAAAGAAATAAGTTAAATTATTTATGTTCATAAATGATATTATTTTATATGCAGAAAGCCTAAATATTACACATACAAACAAACACAAATCTAACAAACAAATTCAGCAAAAGTTGCGAAATAAGAGATCAACCGACAAAAATTGGTTGCACTTCTATACACTAACAATTTACAATCTGAAAAGGAAATTAAGAAAATGATTCCACTTACAAGAGCATCAAAAAGAATAAAATACTTAGAAAGAAATGTAACCAAAGAGGCAGAAGACTTCAATATTGAAAACTACAAAATGTTGCTGAAAGAAATTAAAGAATACATAAATAAATGCAAATACAAAGAGTACACACTTTCAGTTTTAAGAGAAATAAGTTCTGGGACCTAATGTACAGCATGATAACTACACTTAACAATACTGTACTGTATACATAAAAGTTGCTAAGAGAGTAAATCTTAAATGTTCTCACCATAACAACAACAGCAACAAAATGGTAATTATATGAGGTGAAGGACGTGTTAACTAACTTTATTCTGGTAAACATTACACAACATATACGTGTATCAAATAATCACATTGTACACCTTAAATTTATACAATGTTATATGTCAATTTTATCTTAATAAATCTGGGGAAAATGTAACTACACCCAAAATTCATGAATCAGAATATTTAATATTGTTAACATGGCAATACTACACAAAATGATCTACAGATTCAATGCAATCACTATCAAAATCCCAATGACGCTTTTTGCAGAAATAGAAAAATCCATCTTAAAATTTATATGGAATCTCAAGGCCAACTGAATAGCCAAAATAGTCTTGAAAAAGAACAAATTTGGAGGACTCACACTTCCTGATTTCAAATCTTACTGCAAAGCTATAGTAACCAAGAGTATGGTTTATGACAGAAAATTTTTATTTCGTACTTCAAATGATACTAACAAGAAAAGAAAAAGAAAACTCATAGAATGAGAGAAAATATTTGCAGTCGTAAGTCTGGTAAGTGATTTGTAATCCAGAATATATATAGAATATTTAGAACTCAATTAAAAAAAGACAAATATATCCATTTAAAAGTAGGCAAAGAGTTTGAATAGATAGTTCTCTAAAGAAGATACACAAATGGCCAATAAGTTCACAAAAAGATGCTCAGATCATGAGGAATTAAGGAAATGCAAATCAAAACTACAATAAGATACCACTTAATACCTTTGGATGGATATAATTTAAAAACATAGGTAATGAAAACCACAGTGAGATGTCACTTCACACTCACCAGGATAACTATACTCAAAAAAGATGGTTAATAACAAGTGTTGATGAGGATATAAAAATCTGAACCTCCATACACTGCTGGTGGGAAGATAAAATGGTATAGCACTTGGGAAAGTAGTCTTGCTGTTCCTCAGAAAGTTAAACTTACAGTTACCATTTCGCCCAGAAATTCTACTCCAAAGTATATAGGCCAAGTAGGAAGCCTAAACTTTTATACTCTCCACACAGGGTAGAAGGGGTAATGAGTCACCCCTTCCACATAGTGTCAGTGTAGATCACAAGGGGAGACTGGACTTCTACCCCCACTTGGTAATAATTAAGTGTCCCTCTTCTTTCCTGTTTAGCTGGTAGCAGCAGATGCCAAGGGAGAGACTGGCTTTCAAAATTGCTGAGCAGTAAACAAACCTCTCATGCCCAGTGATATCAGCAGATATCACTCCTACCCATCTCAGCCAAGGAGGCATCAGTGAAAACATAGTGGGGAACCAGAAACTCCACGTCCGCTCAGCAATAAATGCACCTCAGGTGTAAATGGAGATTGAGTGGGAAACTGGACTTCTAACTCCACTTGACAAAAATAAGGCTGCATCCTCCCTTCTGCTGGAGTTGTGGTGAGAGAGAGTAAGCCAAAAGAGATTTAAATAAGATCCATTTTCTTAGACAATATAGCTTTACTCCTACCCATCTCCTTTGTGCTGTTATTGACAAATATATTATAGTTTTATATGTTATAGATTTGACAATATAATTATAAACATATTGTTTTATACTGTTCCATTTTCATTCACTTCAGAGAAGAAATGTGCATTTATATTATCTTTTATAATTATATAATTATCTTTAGCAGTGGCCTTTGTTTTTACATGTGGATTCAAATTACTATCTGGGGTCTTTTTCCTTCATCCTGAAGAACTTCCTTTAGTATTTAAAATGTGGGTGTGCTAGCAAATAATTCAATCCATTTTTATCTAGGAATATCCTTATTTTGCTTTCATTTTTGAAAGATAGTTTTGCTGGATATATTGTATGACTCCAATTATATTAAATGTCCAGAATGAAAAAAATCTATAGAGACAGAAAATAGATTAGTGTTTGCCTAGGGTTAGGGACACGGATTGAATGGTGAAAGCTAAATGGTATGAGTTTTCTTTTGGGATGATGAAAATGTTCTAAAGTTGATTGTGGTGATGGTTGCACAAATCTACAGATATACTAAAAATCATTGAACTGAACATGGTAAATTTCTAAATTATATGGTATGTGAATTATATCTCAATAAAGTTGTAAAAAAAAAGATCCATACTCTCATAACACACAAAATATCCAAATTTCACTCAAAAATCAAATGTCATATCAAGAACAAGGAAATTCTCAACTTAAATGAAAAAAGACAATCAAAAGATTGCACCACTTCACCAAAAAAACTAAACTTACTAAACATAAAGAGATCCTTTCCAGGACACATTATAATAAAACTGTTAAAAATCAAACAAAAAGAGAGTGTAAAATGTAGCAATAAAAAAAAGATTGTCACCTACAAGGGAACGCCTATAAGGCTTTCAACAGATTTGTCAGCAGAAACATCACAGGCCAGGATAGAATGCGATAATATATACAAAGTGCTGAAAGAACTAAAAATGCAACCAAAGATACTTTATCCAGAAAAGTTACCCTTCAGACATGAAGCAGAAATAAAGACTTTCCCAGACAAACAAAAGCTGAGGGAATTCCTCACCACTAGACCAGCCTTACAAGAAATGCTGAAAGAAGTTTTTCAAGATGAAATGAAAGGATGCTAATTAGTGACATGAAAACATGTAAAAATATGCAACACACTGGTAAAGGTAAGTATATAGTCAGATTTAGAATACTCTAATCCTGTAATATGGTGGTGTGTTAACCATTTAACTCTACAGTCATGTGTTGCTTACCAATGTGGATATGTTCTGAGAAATGCATTGTTAGGTGATTTCATCATTGCACAAACATTATAGAGTGTGCTTACACAAACCTAGATGGTGTAGCCTACTACACACCTAGGTTATATGGTACTAATCTTATGGGACCACCATCATATATTCAGTCAGTCATTGACCAAAACATCATTAAGTAGCACATGACTGTATTAAAAGGTTGAAGGACAAGCGTATTAAAATAACTTTAGCTACAATAATTTGTAAATGAATAAACAATATGAAAAGAAGTAAAATGTGACATCAAAAACAAAACAGGGAAATAAAAGGGTAGAGTTTTCATATGTGATCAAAGTTAAGATATAATCAGTGTAAAATAGATTGTAATATCTATAAGATGTTTTACATATCCTTCAATGTAACCACAAACCAAAAACCTACAGTAGATTCACAAAAGATAAAGAGATGGGAATCAAAGCAAACCACTACAGAAAATCATCAATTCACAGAGGAAGGCAGCAAGAGAGGAGAAAATGAACAAGGGACCTACAAAACAGCCAGAAAAAAATAAGATGACATTTCTGATTTTATTTATTTGAGTCTTCTCTTTTTTTCTTCTTGGTGAGTCTGGCTAAAGATTTGTCAATTTTGCTCATCTTCTCAAAGAACTAGCTCTCAGTTTCATTGATCCTTTCTATGTTTTTTTTTAATCCATTTCATTTATTTCTGCTCTGATTTTTTGTTTGTTTCGTGAGGAAGATTGGCCCTAAGCTAACATCTGTTGCCAATCTTTTCTTTCTGCTTGAGGAAGATGGTCTCTGAGCTAACATCTGTGCCAATCTTCCTCTATTTTGTATATGAGATGCTGCCACAGCATGGCTTGATGAGTAGTGTGTAGGTCTGCACCCAGGATCCAAACCTGGGAACCCCGGGCCACTGAAACAGAGCATGTGAACTTAACAACTATGCCACCAGGCTGGCCCCTCTGATTTTTATTATTTCCTTCTTTCTACTGACTTTGGGCTTTGTTTGTTCTTCTTTTTCTAGTTCTTTTAGGTATAGTGTAATATTGTTTATGAAAGAGGAGAAATTACAACCTACATCACACAAATACAAAGGATTATAAGAGAAAACTATTGTAGGGGAAGAAGACATAAGCTCTACCCACTCTGGGTCCTTCTGGCTGGGCTATGAATTAAAATGACATGATACAGCAGTGACGTCAGCATCATGGCGGAGTGAGCTTTCCCGTGAACTCTTCCCCCAACAAGATACAACAAAAGGAACAGTCACAGACCAACAACGGAATCCCAGACACTGAAAAGCTAGAGTGGAAAGATCCACACTGCCGCACATCTGAGAGCGGAACATGCTGGGCACCCGGAGGAAGTGGGGAGAGGTAAGGAGAACTCCTCTCCCTCCCCATCAGATCAGCGATCCCGGTCTGCGAGGCTCCCAGGGAGGGGGGACGGGCGGCCCTCAGCGGGGAAACCGTAGCTCTTCGGGCTCTCTCAGCCAGTGGGAAACTCCCGCACAGAGGACTCAGAAGAGCCACAGGGCTACGATCAACATCTGAGCACCCCAGAGAGCGGATAAAGAGGGGCAAATGAGAAGCCTCCCACATCAGGGACCCAGAGGGCAAAAGGGAGCTCCCCCTCCCCGCAAACCGGACCCTGCAGCTCAACCAACCAGACCAGACCTAGCGATCTGCAGCAGACCAGACCAAGAGATCTGCGACAG
This sequence comes from Diceros bicornis minor, assembly GCF_020826845.1. Lineage (NCBI taxonomy): Eukaryota > Metazoa > Chordata > Mammalia > Perissodactyla > Rhinocerotidae > Diceros > Diceros bicornis. Next base: position 66,822,090 of record NC_080781.1, read on the forward strand.
ACCAGACCAAGTGATCCGCGGCAGACCTGATCAAACGACCGGACCTGTGGATCGCAGCGGGAAAAAAACAAAAAACAAAACTGCAGATCGCAGCAGAAAAACCAGGGCAGAGCGCAGGGGGCTTAGACTACACAGCCCTTCACCACCAGACAGTGGCGGCAGGTGGAAATTGCAACCAGAGATTTCCAGGATGAGGAAAAACAAGACCAACACAGGAACCACAATGCAAAAATACATGAAATCACCAGACCAGAAACAAAATGACAAGCACCCAGAAATCAACCCCGAAGACACAGAAATCCATAAACTAAATGACAGAGATTTCAAAATAGCTATCATAAAAACACTCAACGAAATACGAGACAACACAGACAAACAATTCAATGAGATTAGGAGTTTCTTCACGAAAGAGATTGAAATTATAAAGAAAAACCAATCAGTGCTGATGGAGATGAAGAACACAATGGAGGAGACAAAGGAGAATCTGGAATCTTTAAAGAACAGAGCTGACAATATGGAGGAAAGAATTAGCACTTTAGAGGATAGGAATACAGATATACTCCAGATGGAAGAGGAGAGAGAACTAAGACTAAAAAGAAACGAAGAAAGACTCCAAGAAATATCTGACTCTATTAGAAAATGTAACATAAGAATTATAGGTATTCCTGAGGGAGAAGAGAGGGAACGAGGAACAGAGAGCCTATTCAAGGAAATAATAGCTGAGAATTTCCCAAATCTGGGGAAGGAGCAGGAAATACCAGTAAGCGAAGCCAACAGGACACCTATATATATTAACAGATAAAGGCCTTCACCACGACACCTAGTGGTAAGGCTAGCCAGGGTCAACGACAAAGAAACAATATTAAGGGCAGCTAGACAAAAACAAAAAAAAACGTGCAAAGGAACTCCCATCAGGCTCTCAGCGGATTTCTCAATAGAGACTTTATAGGCTAGAAGAGACTGGAATGATATATTCAAAATACTGAAAGACAAAAACTTTCAGCCAAGAATACTCTATCCAGCAAAAATATCCTTCAAATATGATGGAGAAATAGTAACTCTCCCAGATAAACAAAAGCTAAGGGAGTTCATGGCCTCGAGACCCCCACTACAAGAAATACTCAACAAGGCCCTCAGGCCTGAAAAAAGAAGAGAAAGGGAACACAAAGCTTGGAGTAAGGAGAAAAGTAGGTAGACAAACTCAGAAAAATAGTAGATCTTTACCGGAATAGGTTAGCAACCACTTAAATACTAAATTCAAAGATCAAAGGAAGAACCTCACCAAAAATAAATTTAACCTCATCACTGTAAACACACAGCCACAACACAAGATAGAATAAGGTATAACAAGAACAACTTAGAAGAGGAAGAGGAAAGTGATTGAATTGACTTAGTATAAGGAAATAGGAGGCCATCAGATAATCGGCTATCTCATACACAAGATTTTTTCCCAAACCTCAAGGTAACCACTAAACAAATAATCAAAACAAAACCACATATGATAAACAAAGAGAAAACTAGAAGAGTCATAAGACAGAACAAGCAAACTGAATTGGCAGTCCAAAACAAATGGGACAAGAAACAAAGGAAATGCAAAAGAACCAGAAAATAAGTGACAAAACAGCAACATTAAGCCCTCATATATCAATAATTACCCTAAATGTAAATGGATTGAACTCTCCAATCAAAAGATACAGAGTGGCAGGATGGATTAAAAAGCAAGACCCAACAATATGCTGCCTTCAGGAAACACATCTTAGCACTAAAGACAAGCACAGGCTCAGAGTGAAAGGATGGAAGACAATACTCCAAGCTAATGGCAAACCAAAGAAAGCAGTTGTTGCCATACTCATATCAGACAAAGTATATTTCAAAATAAAACAGGTTAAGAAAGACAAAGAAGGGAAACATATAATGATAAAAGGGACACTCCATCAAGAAGACATATCACTTATAAATATATATGCACCCAACATAGGAGCACCAATGTACATAAAGCAACTATTAACAAACCTAAAAGGAGACATCAACAACAACACAATAATAGTAGAGGATCTTAACACCCCACTTACAACAATGGATAGATCATCCAGACAAAAAGTCAATAAAGAAATAGTAGACTTAAATGAAAAACTGGACGAGATGGACCTAGTAGACATATACAGAGCACTCCATCCAAAAACAGCTGACTACACATTCTTCTCAAGTGCGCATGGAACATTCTCTAGGATAGACAATATGTTGGGAAACAAAGCAAGCCTCAATAAATTTAAGAAGATTGAAATCATAACAAGCATCTTTTCAGACCATAAAGCTACGAAACTGGAAATGAACCATGAAAAAAAAACTGGGAAAGGGACAAAAATGTGGAGATTAAACAACATGCTACTGAACAACCAATGGATCATTGATGAAATTAAAGGAGAAATCAAAAACTATCTGGAAACAAACGAAAATGATAATATGCCATATCAAACCATATGGGATGCAGCAAAAGCAGTCCTGAGAGGGAAACTCATAGCGATACAAGCCGACCTTAACAAACAAGAAAAAGCCCTAATAGGCAACCTTAAATTACACCTAACAGAACTAGAAAAAGAAGAACAAACAAACCCCAAAGCCAGCAGAAGGAGAGACATAATAAAAATCAGAGCAGAAATAAATGAAATTGAGACCAAAAAAACAGTGGAACGGATTAATGAAACAAAGAGTTGGTTCTTCGAGAAGATAAACAAAATTGACAAACCCTTAGCCAGGCTTACTAAGAAAAAAAGAGAAAAGGCTCAAGTAAATAAAATTAGAAATGAAAGAGAAGAAATTACAACAGATACCACGGAAATACAGAGGATTATAAGAGAATACTATGAGAAATTATATGCCAACAAATTGGACAATCTAGAAGAAATGGATAAATTCTTAGACTTATACAACCTCCCAAAATTGAACCAAGAAGAAATGGAGAATCTGAATAGACCAATAACAAGTAAAGAGATTGAAATAGTAATCAAAAACCTCCCAAAATATAAAAGTCCAGGATCAGATGGCTTCTCCAGTGATTGTTACCAAACATTCAAAGAAGATTTAATACCCATCCTTCTCAAACTATTCCAAAAAATAGAGGAAGATGGAACACTTCCTAAATCATTCTACGAGGCCAACAACACCCTGATTCCAAAATCAGACAAAGACAATACAAAGAAAGAAAATTACAGGCCAATATCGCTGATGAACATTGATGCAAAAATCCTCAACCAAATATTGGCAAGCCGAATACAACAATACATTAAAAAGATCATACACCATGATCAAGTGGGATTTATACCAGGGATGCAAGGATGGTTCAACATCCGCAAATCAATCAACGTGATACATCACATCAACAAAACAAAGAATAAAAACCACATGATCATCTCAATAGACGCAGAGAAGGCATTTGACAAGATACAACATCCATTTATGATAAAAACTCTCAATAAAATGGGAATAGAAGGAAAATACCTCAACATAATAAAGGCCATATATGACAAACCCACAGCCAACATCATACTCAATGGGGAAAGACTGAAAGCCATTCCTCTGAGAACAGGAACGAGGCAGGGCTGCCCACTCTCACCACTCCTGTTCAACATAGTACTGGAGGTTTTGGCCAGAGCAATTAGGCAAGAAAAAGGAATAAAAGGAATGCAAATAGGTAACGAAGAAGTGAAACTCTCACTATTTGCAGATGACATGATTGTATATATAGAAAACCCTAAAGAATCTGTTGGAAAACTATTAGAAACAATCAACAACTACAGCAAAGTTGCAGGGTACAAAATCAATCTACAAAAAATCAGTTGCATTTCTATATGCTAATAATGACCTAACAGAAAGAGAGCTCAAAAAGATAATACCACTTACAATTGCATCAAAAAGAATAAAATACCTAGGAATAAATCTTACCAAGGACGTGAAGGACCTATACAATGAGAACTACAAGACATTATTGAAAGAAATCCATGATGACATAAAGAAATGGAAAGATATCCCATGCACGTGGATTGGAAGAATAAACATAGTTAAAATGTCTATATTACCTAGAGCAATCTACAGATTCAATGCAATCCCAATCAGAATCCCAATGACATTCTTCACAGAAATAGAAAAAAGAATACTAAAATTTATATGGGGCAACAAAAGACCCCGGATAGCTAAAGAAATCCTAAGAAAAAAGAACAAAGCAGGAGGCATCACAATCCCTGACTTCAAAACATACTACAAAGCAATAGTAATCAAAACAGGATGGTACTGGTACAAAAACAGACACACAGATCAATGGAACAGAATTGAAAGCCCAGAAATAAAACCACACATATACGGACAGCTAATTTTCGACAAAGGTGCTAAGAATATGCAATGGAGAAAGGAAAGTCTCTTCAATAAATGGTGTTGGGAAAACTGGACAGCCACATGCAAAAGAATGAAAGTGGACCATGTGCTATCGCCATTCACAAAAATTAACTCAAAATGGATCAAAGACCTGAAGGTGAGACCTGAAACTATAAAACTCATAGAAGAAAATATAGGCAACACACTATTTGACATTGGTTTTAAAGGAATCTTTTCGGATGACATGCCTACCCAGACTAGGGAAACTAAAGAAAAAATAAACAAGTGGGACTTTATCAGATTAAAGAGCTTTTATAAGACTAATGAAACCAGAATCAAGATGAACAGACGACCAACCAGCTGGGAGAGAATATTTGCAAAACATACATCTGACAAGGGGTTGATCTCCATAATATATAAAGAACTCACACAACTGAACAACAAAAACACAAACAACCCGATCAAAAAATGGGCAGAGGAAATGAAGAGACACTTCTCCAAAGAAGATTTACAGATGGTCAATAGGCACATGAAAAGATGCTCAACATCACTAATCATCAGGGAAATGCAAATCAAAACAATACTAAGATACCACCTCACACCCGTTAGAATGGCTATAATCACCAAGACAAAAAACAACAAATGTTGGAGAGGATGTGGAGAAACAGGAACCCTCATACACAGCTGGTGGGAATGCAAATTAGTGCAGCCTCTATGGAAAACGGTATGGAGATTCCTCAAAGAATTAAAAATAGAGATGCCCTATGATCCAGCCATCCCACTACTGGGAATCTATCCAACGAACCTGAAATCAACAATCCAAAGAGGCTTATGCACCCCTATGTTCATTGCAGCATTATTCACCATAGCCAAGAAGTGGAAGCAACCTAAGTGTCCCTCGACCGACGATTGGATTAAGAAAATGTGGTGTATATATACAATGGAATACTACTCAACCATAAAAAAAGACAAAATCATCCCATTTGCAACAACATGGATGGGCCTGGAGCGTATTATGTTAAGTGAAATAAGCCAGAAAGAGAAAGACAAACACTTTATGATCTCACTCATATGTGGAATATAAACCAACACATGGACAGAGAAAACTGGACTGTGGTTACCAGGGGCAGTGGGGATGGGGGTGGGCACAAGGAGTCAAGGGAGTCATATATATGGTGATGGACAAACAAAAATGTACAACCCAAAATTTCACAATGTTAGAAACCATTAAAACATCAATAAAAAAATGATATGATACAGAATAACAGGAGAAAATAAAACAAAGCTTTATAATATGTATACTTGGGAGAGACCCAGGAAACTGGGTAACTCAGCCATCTGCCTCAGGTTGTCATCTTAAATAGCATCTTCAGCTACAGGCAAAGGAGGGTATCGAGGGTTAGTGGTTTGGGACTCCAAAGAGGAGGAAGGCATTTCATTTGTAAATGGAAAAACAAATGTTTGGTAAACACAACTTTGATAAGAATGGGCTTAGCAAGGATCCTCACAGTCTACCGATACCCAGAGTTATCTATCATGATGGCCCAGCCTGGGGACAGGTTTTTTATTTTAAATTCTTTTAGGCAGTTAGGGGGAAGACAAAGTTTCTTTCAGAGTCTTTTATTCTTAAAAATAATCAAGCCAAGGCAAAGAGCCACATGTTTGGGTGGCCAATTCTGATCCCCCACAGTATGAAAAGCTATACACCAACAAATTGGAGAACCTAGAAGAAATGGATAAATTCTTAGAATCATACAACCTCCTAAAATTTTATCAAGAAGATATAGAAGATCTGAATAGACCAATCACAAGTAAAGAGATTGAAACAGCAATCAAAAACCTCCCAAAAAACAAAAGTCCAGGACCATAAAGCTTCTCTGGTGAATTCTACCAAACATTCAAAGATCTAATACCTATCCTTCTCAAACTACTCTGAAAAATTAAAGAGGACAGGACACTTCCTACCTCTTTTTATGAGGCCAACATTACCCTGAAACCAAAATCAGACAAGGACAACACAAAAAAAGGAAAATTACAGGCCAATATTATTGATGAACATAGATGCAAAAATCCTCAACAAAATATTAGCAAATCAAATATAATACATTAAAAGGATCATACAACACAACCAAGTGAGATTTATTCCAGGGATGCAGGGATCCCTGGAATAAATCCACAAATCAATCAATGTGATACAACACATTAACAAAATGAAGGATTAAAATCACATGATTATCTCAATAGATGCAGAGAAAGTATTTGACAAGATCCAACATCCATTTATGATAAAATCTCTCAATAAAATGGGTATAGAAGGAAAGTATCTCAACATAATAAAGGCCATATATGACAAACCGACACCCAACATCATACTCACTGGTTAAAAACTGAAAGTATTCCTCTGAGAACAGGAACAAGACAAGGAGGCCCACTCTTACCACTCTTATTCAACGTAGTACCAGAAGTTTTAGCCAGAGCAATTAGGCAATAAAAAGAAATAAAAGGGATCCAAATTGGAAAGGAAGAAGTAAAACTGTTACTATTTGCAGATGACATGATTCTACATATAGAAAACCCTAAAGAATCCAAAAAGCTTATTAGAAATAATAAACAAATACAGTAAAGTTGCAAGGTACAAAATCAACATGGAAAAATCAGTTGCATTTCTATACACTAATAACAAACTAGAAGAAAGAGAAATCGAGAACACAATCCCATTTACAATCACAACAAAAAGAATAAAATATCTAGGAATAAATTTAACCAAGAAAGTGAAAGACCTATACAATGAAAACTATAAGACATTATTGAAAGCAATCAAAGAAGAGATAAAGAAATGGAAAGATATTCCATACCCATGGATTGGAAGAATAAACATAGTTAAAATGTCCATATTACCTAAAGCAATCTACAGATTCAATGTAATCCCCATAAGAATTGCAATGATGTTCTTCACGGAAATAGAACAAAGAATCCTAAAATTTACATGGAACAACAAAAGACTCCAAACAGCTAAAACAATACTGAGAAAAAAGAACGAAGCTGGAGGCATCACACTCCCTGAATTCAAAATATACTACAAAGCTATAATAACCAAAAGAGCATGGTACTGGCACAAAAGCAGACATACAGATCAATGGAACGGAATTGAGAGCCCAGAAACAAAACCACACATCTATAGACAGCTAATCTTTGACAAAGGAGCTAAGAACATACAATGGAGAAAGGAAAATCTCTTCAATAAATGGTTTTGGGAAAACAGGACAACCATGAGAAAAAGAATGAAAGTAGACTGTTACCTTATGCCATACACAAATACTTACTCAAAATGGATTAAAGACTTGAATGTAAGACCTGAAACCGTAAAAATTCTAGAATAAAATATAGGCAGTACACTCTTTGACATCAGTCTTAGCAGCATCTTTTCAAATACCATGTCTACTCAAGCAAGTGAAATAAACGAAAAAATAAACAAACGGGACTATATCAGACTAAAAAGCTTCTGCACAGCAAAGGAAACCATTAACAAAACAAAAAGACAACCCACCAATTGAGAGAAAATATTTGCAAATCATATATCTAACAAGGGGTTAATTTCCAAAATATATAAATAAATAATACATATATATATAACTCATACAACTCAACAACAAAAAAAGCCAATCAAAAAATGGGCAGAGTATATGAACAGACATTTTTCCAAAGAAGATATACAGATAGTCAACAGGCACATGAAAAAACGTTCAACATCACTAATTATTAGGGAAATGTAAACCAAAACTACAAAGAGATATCACCTCACACCTTTCAGAATAGGTATAATTAACAAGACCAGAAATAACAAGTGTTGGAGAGGATGTGGAGAAAAGGGAACCCTCATACACTGCTGATGTGAATGCAAACTGGTACATCCACTATAGAAAACAGTATGGAGATCTCTCAAAAAATTAAAAATAGAAATACCATATGATCCACCTATTCCACTACCTGGTATTTATCCAAAGAAGATGAAATCAACAATTCAAAAAGATATATGCACTCCTACGTATATCACAACATTATTCATAATAGCCAAGATGTGGAAGCAAGCCAAGTGTCCAACAACAGATGAATGGATAAAGATGTGGTATACATATACAATGGAATACTACTCAGCCATAAATAGACAAAATCGTGCCATTTGCGATGACATGGATGGACCTTGAGGGTATTATGCTAAGCGAAATAAGTCAGACAGAGAAAGAGAAATACCATATTATTTCACTCATATGTGGAAGATAAACAAACAAACACATAGATAAGGAGAACTGATCAGTAGTTATCAGAGGAGAAGGGGCTGCAGGGAGGGTGAAAGAGATAAAGGAGCACATACGTGTGATGATGGATAAAAACTAGACTATTGGTGGTGAACATGATGCAGTCTACACAGAAACTGAAATATAATAATGTACACCTGAAAATTACACAATGTTATAAGCCAATATGACCTCAATAAAATAATTTTTTGAAAAAAGGAATAGATCCTCAGACACCAGTGAGACACAATATCTAACAATTGTGTTAACCAGAGTACTGGAAGGAGAGGAGAGAGAGCATAGGGCTGAAAAAGTAATTAAATAAATTACAAAATTTTCATAAATTTGGGAAAAGATCCAATCTACAAATTCAAGAATATGATCAACACCTATGCAGGACTTTGTTGAAGTCCACAACAAGATGAATTATAGTTAAACATCTGAGGACTAAAGGTAAATAAAATGATGATAAAAATCTTGAAATCAATGAGTGAGAGACCTTACCTATAAGGGAAAAACAATTCACATGAACACCATTTCTCATCAGAAACTATGGTGACCAGAATTAAGTGGTACATTTTTCAAGTGCTAAAAAAATAGTCAATACAGAAAACCTATATCCAGCAAAAATATTCTTCAGGAATGAAAGGGAAATCAAGACATCCTCAGATGAAGAAAATAGAATAGAATTTTTCATCATCAGACCAACTCTAAAAGAATGGCTAAGGGAAGTCCTCTACACAAAAGGAAATTAGAAAAGAAGGGAGCTTGGAACATAAGGAAGGAAAAAAAGGCATGGTAGGCAAAAATATGGGTAAACCTAATATACTTTCCCTCTCTCTTGACTCTTCTAAATTATGTTTAATGGTGGAAGCAAAAATTCCAACACTGTCTGATGTGGTTCTAAATGTATGTAGAAGAAATATTTAAACAATTATATTTTAAATGGGAGGTACACATTTAAGTGGTAAAAGGAAGTAAAGTGAGGCAAGATTTCTCCACCTTACTGAAACCGTAAAATATCAAATAAAATAGACTTTATAGTTATGTATGTGTAATATAATACCAAGAGCAACCACTAAAAAAGCTATACAAAGAGATACATGCCAAAACACTATAAATAAATCAAAATGGAACTCTACAAATATGTTCAAGTAACCCAAACAGGAAAAGACAAACAAAAAGCAAAGAGAACACACAGAAAGCTGATTTAAGCTCTAACATATCAAAAATTATAAGAAATCTAAATTATCAAAATACACCAATTAAAAGACTGAGATTGGCAGAGTGGATTAAAATACATGATCCAACTATATGCTGTTTACAAGAAACTATTTCAAATATAATGATACAGGCAGGTTGAAAGAAAAAGAAACGAGACAGACATAAGTAAACACTAATAAAAAGAAAGCAGAGGTAGCTATATTAACATCAGATAAAGTATATTTCAGAACAAAGAAGATTACTGGAGGGACATTTTACAATAATAAGTTAATCTACCAAGAAGATATAACAATTTTAAATGAATGTGCACCAAACAGAAGAGGTGCAAAACATGTGAAGCAAAAACTGATATAATTGAAAAAGAAATAAATAAATCCATAATTATACTTGCTGTTGGAAGAGGTAATCAAGAGGACATGACTGCCAGTTGACCAGCGAGCTGGACCTGGGCAATTAGAGGCCCCTCACCCCCTCCACTGTTCTTGGAATGTACATTCTGCCTACCATTCCCAGAGTGGGTGCCATTTTCAAGGACACAGCCTTGAGAAAGCAATGTGTTATTGGGACCATCTGGATGGTATATGTGACTGAACCCAGTTAAGGCTTCCATATAAACTTTTAAGACCCTAGTAGGCGAGTTCAAACATCTACTCATCTTGCAGCCACCCAAACCTTGTATGTAAGTCCCCTTCCTTATTAAAACTGCCAATCTGGAGTGGTCTGCTTTTGTTTGGTCTCTTCTTGCTCTCCATGTAGGGGAGCCAGTTTGCAAACCAGCAATTGGTGAGCCAGCCAGGAGACCAGAGAAGTGAGTCTTGGGAGAAAGGCATTTGCAGGGGAAATCTTGAGTTAGCCATCAACCTTTACATGAGGAGGGGTGGCCCTTATGATAGATGTTTGTGGGCTGCCACATAAGTATAGGGATGCCCCCAAAACTCTGGCTTGTTTGATTTGTCTTTTTGAGGACTGCACATAGTGCACTGCAGCCAAGAAGTAAAATGTATGGCTTCCGCAGTGGGCTGGCCTCTACTGTGGGCAGTTTGCCTGGACGCAAACACCCAACCAGAGGTTGAAGCTTGAGTTAGAGAGTTGGAAGAAGAGCTGAGGCTAAAGGATGTGCAGTTGTCCACTACACTGCTAGCTTCAGGGCTGGCAGACAAGGTAGGAGGGCAGGATACTAAGTTGGAGACTTTCGCATGCCATTTTAAAAGATAGGAGGGCAAAAGCTGCTGTGGATTAAGATCCAAGTGCTTATCACACAGCCTGAAATGGGATGCTAAGAAGTGGAATCCTTGGGAAAGTGAGGAGTGTGAAGAGGAGGATGTTGTAGTGATTGACAGTGAAATGGATGAAATGTCCCATGCCGTCTGATCCCTAATACAAAGGAAAGCAAAAGCACAGCAAAAACAACCTCAGCTAGCAGGGCAGCCCCCAATACAGGGAATGTTCATGATGAAATAATATACTCCCACTGAGCTTGTTGATATAGCTGCCAAGTTCCAGCAAAAGGCCAGGGAAAGTATCCAGGTACAGTTAGTGCAGCTATGGGATTGGGGAGGGGTGGTGTCATTTCTCTAACTGGGCAGGAGGCAGAGAAAATGAGCAAAATCACCACACACTCTGCCCTCTGGTAACTCCTGCATGGCACTCAAGTGGTTCAAGGTACTCACTCCCTTATAGATTGGATTATTCTAGCTTGCAGGGAAGCTTGGCCCAATGAGGATCTCCCTGGGCATGTGGGACCCTGGAAATCTACAGAATAAATACAACAAACTCTTAGGGAGTTGGCAATGAGACAGGCAATCAATGCCCCTGTCTTCAAAGGCCCTGATTGGGCCACATTCACTGCAGGAATGAAAGCCAAGATACTCCAGTCTGCCCCCAGAGCCTGGTATGGGATGCTGATATCCATGCTGAGCCCAGTCATGGGACAAGAAATTTATGATGTTGGGCAATCCATTGCTCACCTGGGGGAAAGTAAAAAATCCTAGGAATGGGTGTGGGCTGTAGGAAAGACCCAGGACAGAGAAGGAGCTCAGAAAGCCAAAAGGCTATCCCAATCAGCTGTACAGTGTCTGATAAAAGTAACCTGGAATCAAATGTGATTTGACCTCCTTGCTGCCAGGACCCCACCTGAAAAGATAGACCAGCAACCCAATGTTGTGTTTGTCACCCTGTGGAAAGCCTTAAAATGTGAACAACAGTTCAGACCAGCCCCACCTGCCTCTACCAACCCTGATGCTCTGTCTGCTCCTCCCATACTCTGGGTATAGGATACAGGCCTAGATTACCTCTAGGTAAGGGCCATTGGAGGCAATCAAAGGCCCCATGTTGAGCTCACTATTTGCTGGTCCCCTAGAAATAAACAAAAGGTGATGGCTCTGGTTGACACTGGAGCTGAGTGTACTCTAATACACAATAACTCTCAGAAGTTTTCTGGTCCCCTCAGCGCTGTTGACGGTTATGCAGGGCAAACATTTATAGTCAGGAAGGTCCCTTTGACACTGCAAATTGGGTGTTCTGCTCCATGAGAATACAAGGTTTTTGTCTCTTCAATACCAGAGAACACATTGGGCATTGATATCCTACAAAGCCAAACTCTACAAACCTCTATCTGGAAACACCAACTGGGAACAAGTTGGTCTACCACCCTTCAAAGAGTGGTAACTGTCAAACAGTATAAATTTCCTGAGGGGCATAAGGAAATAGGAGAAACTATCCAGGAACTGCACCAAGTGGGTATTGTACATCCTGTCAATAGTGCTTTCAACAGCATGGTATGGCTAGTAAAAAAACCAAATGGCTCATGGTGGATGACTGTGGACTACTGAGAATTGAACAAGGTAGTGACCCCCATCCATGCAGCTGTGCCCAACATTGCCATCATCTTAGATACCTTGGCCATGGTCTTGGAGTGTACCATGCTGTACTGGACTGAGCAAATGCCTTTTTTCAGTATACTCTTGGCCATTGAGTCACAAGATTAATTTTCCTTCATGTGAAAGGGGCAACAATGGACCTTTTGAGTGCTTCCCCAAGGCTACCTGCACAGCCTCACGATATGTCATGGGATGGTAACCTAAGATCTATCCCTGTTCTCCTTCCCCATATCAGTAAAATGGACCCATTACATTGATGATAATATCATTCACCCATTAACACCCATTAACATGTGAAGACTTGCCTCTGCTGCAGGACACTCTGCAGACTCTGCTGAAACATCTGTGAGGGAAATGGTGGGCAATAAACCAACAGAAAATTCAAGGCCCAGGCACTGCAGTAAAGTTTTTGTTTTTCTTTTTGTGAGGAAGATCAGCCCTGAGCTAACATCCATGACAATCCTCCTCTTTTTGCTGAGGAAGACTGGCTCTGAGCTAACATCTATTGCCAATCCTCCTCCTTTTTTTCCTTTTCCTCCCCAAAGCCCCAGTAGATAGTTGTATGTCATAGTTGCACATCCTTCTAGTTGCTGTATGTGGGACACCGTCTCAGCATGGCCGGACAAGCGGTGCATCTGTGTGCACCCGGATCTGAACCTGGGCCGCCAGTAGCGGAGCACATGCACTTAACCATTAAGCCACGGGGCCGGCCCCTGCAGTAAAGTTTTAAGGAGTCATATGGTCAGGTAATATGTGTGTTGTCCCAGAAGCTGTGATTGACAAGGTGAAAGATCTAAGATCTATCCAACCCCTAAGAATGTGAAAGAGATGTGAGCTTTTGTAGGGATTTGGGGGTTTTGGAGGACTTTTATTCCCCACCTGGCACAGTTCCTCCATCTCTTATACCATCTGGTGAAGAAGGGCACATGTGGGACTGGAGAACAGAGCAACAAGCCATCTTTGAAAAGGCAAAAATACTAGTGAAGCAATTTAAAGCTCTGGGCATCTCCCAAGCTGGGCCACCATTTGAGGTAGATGTGTCTGTGACTCTGGAAGGTATGAGTTGGGCACTGTGGCAGAGACAAGAGAGAATACCCCTAGGATTTTGGTCCCAGATCTGGAAGGGGGCAGAAACCTGATATACCCCCATAGAACAACAGCTCCTAGCAGTGTACACAGCACTTCTCTGAGTAAAGCCTCTCATGAAGTAAGAGAAGTACTTCTCTTACTATCAAGGGGGGGTTGAGAATATGTTCCATAGACCCACCTCTGTCATGGCTCAGACTCCCACTTTGACTGAGTGTCATGTCTATTTGCAGCAGAGGAGCACCCCGTCTGCCAGCCCACTTTCTCTAGAAACTCAGGTGTTACTAGGCACTGTAGAGTATGTAGAGTCTCCAAATGACCCCTCCCATATTCCTGTGGCAGCCCCTGTGGCCTGCAGAGCAGGAATGGGAGAAATTCCTGCTGATGCCTGGAATACAGATGGGTCTACTCAAGGCAACCATCCACATGAACTGCAGTCACTATTCAGCCCAACACTAACACCATCTGGATGCAAACAGAAGTGAACTGCAGCAGCCAGTGGGCTGAACTCAAGAGTGGTTTGACTGATCACTGATGAGCCCTGGCCATCAACCCTTTGCACTGACAGTTGAGCTGTTCTAAAGGGATTAACCCTATGACTTGGACAATGGGAAGCTGAGGGGTAGATGATCATGAATAAGCCCTTGTGGGGTCAGGATATTTGAAAAGACATTTGGGTTCACCTACAAGAGCCTGAAGCAGTCTTCACTGTCTGCCACATCCTGGCTCATAAGGCACTGACACCTGCCAGCAATCAAGAAGCAGATGCCCTAGCCCAGGTATGAGCCCCAGCAACTGGTCTTTCAGTAGATACAGCAGATTGGGTCCATAGGAACAGTGGTCGCCATAGCATCCAAGTGGAATGGCATATTGCCAAGAATGCCCTATTGCCCTTGAAATACAGTGACTTTGTTAATGCAATAATAGCATGCCTGTGTGTTCCAAACAACACCCAAAGCAACTACTAAAGGAGTCTGGGGACATCCATTGGAGTTTCCAACCAGTGAGAGATTGGCAAATTGATTGTATGGCCCCCTTCCTACAAATGAGGGGTCTAAATATGCCTTGGTTTGTGTGGACACCACGTCCGGCCTAACTGAAACTTGCCCGTTGCCGTGCAAACCAGGCTGCCACCATTATGGGATCAGAGAAGCGGAGTACAATGTATGCATACCTTTATCAAATAATCAGTGATTGAGGGTCACATTTTCAGGGTCATGATGTGCAAGACTGGGCAAAAGATCATGACATTGAATGGAAGTTCCATCTCGCTTAGAACCTGCAAACAATATGGTTGGTAGGAAGGAAAAATGGAATATTAAAGCAGCAAATTACTAACAGGTAGAACCACCATGGCTAGGTGGACTAAAGTACTATCCCAGGCTTTAATCCATTTGAATTATCAACCAGAATGATTAACTATCTGTCAGACTGGGGACCTCTACCAAGACACCCACTACTGTAAAGGTATGGAAGTCAGGAAATAGCCATTGTCCTGCCTCTAACTGTGGATCAACATGCTATGCTACTGAGAATACCAAGCCCCAACATGCCTGGAAAAGGCATTATCTACTGGAATTTGTAATGGAAGGTCCCACCAGGATGGATGAGTTACTTTGCAATGCTGGGTGAGGAGTAACTACTCAATTTCCACTGGGATCCCCTTGTCCTGCTGCAAGCTGGACCTATTGAAATGCACTATACTTGGAATGGAACACACACCGTTGAAAGAGGGGAAAAGATGGGGGTCCTGGTCTGGCATATCCTGCCCCCAGTCCACCTTCTCATGCCAGACAGTGCTGCCTCCCCTGGCCAACATGTATGGAATGCACAATCAGATCAAGTTCCTAAAGCTGTCAACCTCATTCTCCTCAAGGCCAGGTGGGAATGTTCTATTTTCCAAATATACTATCATCTGGCTGCCATCACTTTTCCCTCCCTTAGCTTGGAAGACATTATAGCACATATAGAAGCCCTTACTAAATTCCCCCAACAAGACTTAAATGATAGCTGGCAAAGCCTGTCTTCACTGAACACTGAAATATCTTCAATTAGAAAAGCTGCCCCCCAAAATAGGATGATCTTGGACATTATTACTGCCTTGAAAAGAGGCACCTGTGCCATTACCCAAACAGAATGTTGTGTGTTCATACCTTATGAGTCTGCTAATGTATCATCTTTATTAAATCACAGGAGGACACAAGTGAATGCCCTGAATAATCTAACCCCCAGTTTAGGGGACTTAATAAATCAATGGTTTGGATCATGGGGCTATTGGTGAAAAAAATTGTTACTTATTTTGGGAATCATTATCAGTCTGTGTTTTCTCTTGCATATGCCTATATCATCGCTGTGATGTCTGCCCCCAATGCAGCCTTATAGCTACCAAAAATGCAAGCTCCATGCTAATGAAACCCCTTGCTGACCACTCAGGGCACATTGTGGAAGAGGGGGGCATGTAAGATAGTATGAGTTGGTCACAAGGGGTGGAGTGTTGGAGGATGTCATCAAGAGGACGTGACCACCAGTTGACCCACAATCTGGACTCAGGTAATCAAAGGCTCCTTACTCCCGCCCCTGTCCTTGGAATGTACATTCTGCCCACCATTCCCATGGTAGTAGCTGTTTTCAAGGACGAAGCCTTGAGAGAGCAACATGTTGTAGAGACCAACTGAATGGTATACATGACGAATCCCATTAAGGCCTCTATATAAACTTTTATGATTCTGGTGGGCAGGTGCAGCCACTCAAGACAAACCTTATATATAAGTTTGTTTGCTTATTAAAATGGCCATCTACCAATCTGGAGTGGTCTGCCTCTTTCTTCGACCTCTCCTTGCCCTCCATGTACAGAGGCCAGTGTGTGAACCAACAGTTGGAGACTTCAATAGCCCTCTCTCAGCAACTAGAGAATAACTAAACAGAAAGTCAGCAAGGGCATAGAAGAACTCAATAACACCATCAACCAACAGAATCTAATCAACTTTTCCAGAACACACAATAGCAAAATGCACATCCTTTCAATTGCCTACATAACATATACCAAAATAGACAATATCCAGGCCCGTAAATCAAACCTCAATAAATTGAAAAAGAAATTGTACAGACTGTGTTCTTCAACTACAATGGAAGAAAACTAGAAAGTAATACCAAAAATTAACAGAGAAAACTGTAAATACTTGGAAACTGAACAATGCATTTCTAAATAATCGATGGGTCAAAGAGGAAATCTCTAGAGAAATAAAAATAGAGTAAACGGCAAATAAAAGAAAATATTCCATATTAAAACTTGTGGCACAAAGCTAAAGCAGTGATGAGGGGAAAATTTGTAGCACTAAATGCATATATTATATGAGAAAAAAATAGCAAATCAATAATCTAAGCTTCCACCTCAAGAACAAAGGAAAAGAAGAGCAATGTAAACCCAAAGCATACAGAAAGAATGAAATAATAATGATGAAAGCAAAAATCAATAAAATTGAAGCCAGAAAATAAACGAAACAAAGAGCTCACTCTTTGAAAAGGTCAATAAAATTGACAAACCTCTAAAAAGATTGACAAAGAAAAGAGAGAACACACAACTTACCAATATTAGAATGAAACAAGGGACTATCATTACAGACTCTGCAGATATCAACATAATAAGGATATAATATGAACAACACTGCACACATGAATCTAAAAACTTAGATGAAATAGATCAATTCCTTGAAAAACACAATCTGCAATTCACCCCAAATAAAATATTATTTGAATAGTTATACACATTTTAATGTAAATGAGTTCATACTTTGGGGGGGTTTTGTTTTTTTTTTATTGAAGTACAGTTGACATACAATATTATATTAGTTTCAGGTGTACAGCATAGTGTTTCAACATTTATACACATTATGAAGTTATCATCACAATAAGTCTGGTAACCATTTGATATATGCACATAGGGTTGCATATATCTTTTTTAATTAGTGTTTTCATTTTCTTTGGATCAATACCAAGAAGTGGAATTTCTAGATCTTATGGTAGTTCTATTTTTAATTTTTTGAAGAATCTCCATACTGTTTTCCATAGTGGCTGCACCAATTTGCACTGCCACCAATAGTGCACAAGCATTCCCTTTTCTCCACATCCTTACCAACAGCTGTTATTTGTTGTCTTTTTGATAATAACCATTCTGACAAGTGTGAGGTGATATCTCATTGTGGTTTTGATTTGCATTAACCTGGTGATTAGTGATGTTGAGCATATTTTCATGTGTCTGTTGGCCAGCTGTATGTCTTCTTTGGAAAAATGTCTATTCGGGTCTTCTGCCCATTTTTAAATTGGATTGTTTGGAGTTTTTTGCGATTGAGTTGTATGAGTTCTTTATATATTTTTGATATTAACCCCTTATCAGATATATCATTTGCAAATATCTTCTCTTATTCAGTATGTTGGCTTTTTGTTTTATTGATGGTTTCCTTCCCTGTGCAAAAGCTTTTTAGTTTGATGTGGTTGACTTGTTTATTTTTGTTTTTGCTGTCATTGTCTGAGGAGACATATCCAAAAATATATTGCTATGACCAATGTCAAAGAGTTTGCTGCCTATGTTTTCTTCTAGGAGTTTTATGGTTTCAGGTCTTACATTTAAGAGTTTAATTCATTTTGAGTTTATTTTTGTATATGGTATAAGAAAGTGGTCCACTTTCATTCTTTTGCATGTAGCTGTCCAGTCTTCCCAACACCATTATTGAGGAGATTATCTTTTCTCCATTGTATATTCTTGCCTCTTCTGTCAAAGATTAATTACTAAATAAATGTGGGTTTATTTCTGAGCTCTCTATTCTGTTCTATTGATCTATGTGTCTGTTTTGTGCCTGTACCATACTCTTTTGATTACTATAGCTTTATAGTATAGTTTGAAATCAAGGAACATGATACTTCCAGCTTTGTTCTTCTTTCTCAATATTGCTTTGGCTATTTGAGGTGTTTTGTGGTTCCATACAAATTTTAGGATTAATTGTTCTAGTTCTGTGAAAAATGCCATTGATATTTTGCTTGGGATTGAGTTGAATCTGTAGATTGCTTTGAGTAGTGTGGAAATTTTAACAGTATTAATTCTTCCAATCTATGAGCACAGTATATCTTTCCATTTATTTGTGCCATCTTCAATTTCTTTCATCAGTGTCTTATAGTTTTCAGAATATAGGCCTTTCACCTCCTTGGGTAAGTTTATTCCTGGTATTTCATTCTTTTTGATGCAATTGTAAATGGGATTGTTTTCTTAATTTCTCTTTCTGATAGTTTGTTTTTAGTGTATAGAAATACAATAGGGCCAGCCCTGTGGCTTAGCGGTTAAGTGCATGAGCTCTGCTGCTGGCGGCCCGGGTTCGGATCCCGGGCGTGCACCAACGCACTGCTTCTCCGGCCATGCTGAGGCCGCGTCCCACATACAGCAACTAGAAGGATGCGCAGCTATAACATACAGCTATCTACTGGGGTTTGGGGGGAAAATAAATAAATAAATAAAATTATTAAAAAAAAAAGAAATACAATAGAGTTCTGTATATTGATTTTTTTATCCTGCAACTTTACTGATTTCACTCATATATAGAAGATAAACAACAAAAAACAAACACAAAAATATAGGGAATAGATTGGTTGTTACCAGAGATGAAGGAGGGAGGGCAAAATGTAAAAGGGCACATGTGTATGGTGATGGATGGTAATTAGTCCTTGGATGGTGAACATGATGTAGTCTACACAGAAATCAAAATATGATGATTAAACTTGAAATTTATATATTAAAAAAGTTTATGATTTAATTTATATATTAAAAAAGTTTATGCAGAAAAAAACATTTTCCAAAATTCAAAATCCATTCATGATAAAAAGAACTGTCAACAAATTAGTTATTGAAAGAATGTGGCTCAACATAATAAAGGCTGTATATTACAAACCCACAGCTAACATTACACTAAACAGTGAAATGCTGAAAGCTTTTCCTCTAAGATCAAGAACAAGACAAAGGTGCCTGCTCTTGCCACTTCTACTCAACATAGTGTTAGAAGTAAAAGAAAGAGACATTAGGAAAGAATTAATACTGTTAAAATGTCTTTTTAAGAAAAAAATAAAAGACATCTAAATCAGAAAGGAAAAAGTAAAATTTTCTCTGTTTTCAGATGATATGATCTTATATACAGAAAACCCTAACAACTCCACCAAAAAACTGTTAGAACTAATAAATGAATTCAGTAAAGTTTCAGGATAAAAAATCAATATACAAAACTCAGTTGTGTTTCTATATGCCAACAACAAACTATCTGAAAAAGAATTTAGGAAAACAGTCCCATTTTATAACATCAAAACAATAAAATATTTAAGAATAAATGTAACCAAGAAAGTGAAAAATCTGTATACTGAAAAGTACAAAACACTGATGAAAGAAATCCAAGAAGATACAAGTAAATGGAAATATAGCCTATGTCCATGGATTGGAAGAATTAATATTGTTAATATGTCCATACTACCCAAAGTGATATAAAGAATTAATGCAATCCCTATCAAAATCCCAATGATATTTTTCACAGAAATAGAAAAAACAATCCTAAAATCTATATGGGACCACAATAGACACTGAAAAGAAAGAGCAATCTTGAACAAGAAGAACAAAGCTTCAGCCATTACACAGCCTGATTTAAAGTATACTACAAAGCTATAGTAATCAAAACAGTATGGTACTGGCATAAAAACAGACACATAGATCAATGAAACAGAAAAGAAAGCCCAGAAATAAATCCACACATTTACAGTAAACTGATCTTCAACAAAGGTGACAAGAACAACCAATGGGAACAGGATATTCTCTTCAATAAATGGTATCATGAAACTGGATATTGACATGCAAAAGAATGAAATTGGACCCTTTTCTCATGCCATATACAAAAATCTAATAAAAATGGATTAAAGACTTAAATGTAAGACCCAAAACTGTAAAACTCTGAGAAGAAAACATAGGGGGAAACTTGACATTAGTCTGGGCAATGATTTTCTGGATTTGACCCCAGAAGCACAGGCAACAAAAGCAAAAATAGACAAGTGGGATTGCATCAAACTAAAAGCTTCTGCACAACACTGGAAATAATCAACAAAGAGACGATCTACCAAATGGGAGAAAATATTTGCAAACCATACATCTGATAAAGGGTTAATACCTAAAACATATAAAGAACTCAAACAATTCTATAGCAAAAAAACAAATAACCCTATGAAAAAATGGGTAAAGGACCTAAATAGACATCTGTCAATTCTACAATTTTCTTCCTGTTATTGATTTCTAGTTTCTATTATTGTGATCAGAAAAGGAAATTGATATGATTTCAATCTTCTTAAATTTGTTGATTTGTTTTGTGGCCTAACATCTGTCTGCAGAATGCTCTGTGTGCACTTTAGAATAACATAAATTATACTGATATTAGGTAGAATGTTCTGTCTAAGAAGCTCAGAGAACACCAGGCAGGACAAAAGCAAGCAAACAAACAAAAACACTAATGCAAACATGTCATATTCAAACTAGTGAAGACAGACAAAGAATCTTAAAAGCATCCAGACCAAAAAAGAAAAAAAGAAAGAAACCACATTACCTACAAAACATAAGAATTACAGCAGAATTCTCATCAGAAATCCTGCAACCAAGAGGGGACAGCATCATCACGATGGCATGAGATGCTCCTTTCGTCTTTCTCCTGCAATCTACAAGTACAACATCAATAACTCAACAAAGGATACACTACCCAACACACCAGGATGCTGGAGAGATCTACACATTGGTACTTACTAAGGTGGCTAGATTGGAGCACATAGAGGAGGCAAACTGATGGAAGACCAGAGGTGGTGCCCAGACCCTGGCCCCCCAGATGCAGCAACTATGCGAACTTCCCTCAACCTGGTAGCAGCAGCAGAGGTGCACACACAACTCTGGTCTCCTGACTGCAGTGGTGCCTGTGGCCACAAGGAACAGAGCAACAGAGAAGGCAGAGCCCCACAATCCCGAACTCCCAGCCATGGCTGAGAGGCCAGTAGAAACAGTGGAGACATTCACACCACTCCAGCCCACTGACTGCAGCAGTGCCTGTGGCCACAAGGAACGGGGCAACACCAGAAGTGGAGCCCATGATCCCAACTCCCTGGCCATGGCCCAGAGCCCCATAGAAGCAGGTGAGGTTCACACATGACCTCAGCCTCCTGACTGCAATGTCACCTGTGGCCACAAGAAATCAGGCAACAACAGAGGCAGTACCCCATGAACCTGGCTCCCTTACCACACTCTCCCTCCCCCCACCACAACAGGGATGCTTGCAACTCATGTGATCCCAGGTACAGCAGAGGAGCCCACCATCCCTGTACCATTGGCAGTGAAGCCAGCAACCACAGCAACACTGGCAACAGCAATGTATCAATGACCCTTGGAGGCACAGGCAATAACAATGAGGGTACTGGTGACACTTTTAATAGAGGCAGTGAAGGGTGGAAAAAGCCAATCCACAAATATAGCCAGAGGAAGCTCAGGCAAAAGAAATCAAAAACAAGTTCTATAGCACCACCTACTGAAAAAAGAAAGGACTCTAATCACCAACTGATTGATTCCAAGCAAACAAAGCTATACCTGAACGAGAAAAGTGCTCACTCCAACAAAAGTGCCAGCAGAGGAATAACTTGTCAGGAACTAAAAAAAGGCCATGAAATACGGCATCACAAAAAGAAAATAACAGTCCTTCAGAAACTGAACATAAAGCCATGGAGGATTTGGATCTAACTGATAAAGGATTTAAAATAGCTGTCACGGGAGAGAAGTCAAGATGGCAGTGTAGGCAGACTCTGAACTCAGCTCCTCCCGTGGACACAGCCAATTTACAACTACTCATGGAAAAATTATCCCTGAGAGAGAACTGAAAACTGGATAAGAGTAACTCCTGCAACAAACGACAATCCTAATTGAGGTGGAAGAGACAGAAATTCCCTTCTGAAGAGAAAATGTGCCACCTCCACAAGCCGCCAGCTTCACAGCCTCCCGGGAACAGCCCAAAGGTACGCAGCCTTCCCTGGAGGAGTGGGGCCCTGAGCCAGGGAGGGCTCCCGTTGTAGGCATATTATGGACCCAGCACAATCGAGACAAGAGGCATAAATCTGACTTTGCCTGCTACTAAAACGTTGGGGAGTACCCCCAGAAAAACTGGTGCACAAAGAAATTAAAACCAGCTCTTAAAGGGCCCACACACAAACTCATCCGTTTCCGAAAGCAACCTAAAATCACCAGAAAGAAAGCTGCACAGTGCTTTGGTGAAAAGAGACTCACCTGATAGGCTCTGAGTGCATTGCAGTAAGAGGTGAGGACTCTCCAGGTACTGGGACATTGGCGGCTGTGATTGTTGTGGCCTGGTGTGGACGTGCTGACACAGACACCATTGGAGTACTCCCTGGGGCCTGCTAGCCCAGGGTCTGCCCCACCCACTAGAGCACCTATTTAATCCAATTCAGCCAGGGCAGGCAGTCCACCATAGGGACTGGCCCCACTCAACGACAAGCCCTGGGGCAACTTGTGGGCCTGCATAGATTGGTGACTGGATTCTCTGCAGCCTGGCGACTGAGCCCACTTCAGTGGAGTAGGGTATGCAAAGGAGTGGGTGGATAGTGTGGAGCGGTGGTGGAGTGTATGGGGCTCACAATGTGGAGACACTGGGTCCACATCGGGAGGTCAGGGCACACACACAGGGCAGGACTGTGTTGACTGTGTGTGTGGACCTGTGGGAGGTGGGGCTTGTCAGCTACAGAAGACTTGTGCTTCTCAAAGACCAACATAGGGGGTTTGCCGGACATTCCAAAGCCTGAAACAATTGTGTGCTCCTGTGCCTGAGGCCAGCCCCACCCAGCTGCAATCCTCAGAGAGCTGACAAGAGACCTAAAGGTTGGAGGCTTATAGCAATTGTAAGCACATGAGCCTAACAAACTGCCATGCTGGGTGCCTACTCACTTAAAAGAAATACTGCAACACAAACAAGGTATTAGAACTTGCAGCCAACTGTGTTGGGGCTTCCCACACCCAATAAAGAGACTTATGGGCCCACAAAAACTACAAGCAGCTGAGCATTACAACAGGTGGCCAGGAGCATAACTCAGTCTCCCTGGGCACCTACAGGGAGAGCAAACACACCACAACAGAAGGACACACGTAGACCACATGGAGGTCACTAGTGGAACATTGAGAACTAAGGGAAGCACACTGCAGGCCTCTTAAGGCATCACTTATATAAGGTCACCTATCCAAGAGCAGGAGACATAGCTGACCTATCTAATATATAGACACAAGCACATGGAAAGAGGCAAAATGAGGAGACAAAGGAATACGTTGCAAGTAAGGAACAGGACAAAACCCCAGAAAAGGAACTAAGTGAAACACAAATGAGGAACCTACTCAACAGAGAGTTCAAACAAAGAGTGTTAAAGATGCTCACTGATCTGGGGAGAAGAATAGATGAACTCAGTGAGAATTTCAACAAAGAAATGGGAGATATAAAAGAGAACCAATCATAAATGAATAATACAACATTGGAAATGAAAAATTCACTAGAGGGACTCGAAAGCAGAGTAGAGGATACAGAAGAACAGATCTGCAAGCTGGACAAAAGACTAGAAGAAATCACCCAAGCTGAACAGGTAAAAGAGAAAAGAATTAAAAAGTGAGGACAGTCTAAGGGACCTCTGGGACAACATCATGAGCACTAAAATCCTTGTCATGGGTGTCCCGGAAGAAGAAGAGCGAGACAAAGGGGCAGAGAATCTAGTTGAAGAAATAAGAGATGAAAACCTCCCTAACCTAAGGAAGGAAACAGACATCCAGTGACAGGAAGCACAGAGAGCCCCAAACAAGATAAACTCAAAGAGGCCCACAGCAAGACACATCATAATCAAAATGTCCAGAATTAAAGATAAAGAGAGAATCCTAAAAGCCACAAGAGAAAGACAAGTTACATACAAAGGAAACCCCATAAGGCTATCAGCTGACTTCGCAGCAGAAACCTTAGAGGCTAGAAGAGAGTGGCATGATATATTTAAACTGAAAAAAGGAAAAAATTTACAGCCAAGAATACTCTTCCTGGCAAGGTTATCATTCAAAATGGAAGGCGAGTTAAAAAGTTTCCCAGAAAAGCAACAATTAAGGAGTTTGTCACCAAGAAACCACTACTACAAGAAATGTTAAAGGGACTGATTTAAGGGGAAAAGAGAAGACCACAAATAGGAAAAATCATCTATTTCCATGATAAGAGGGTAATGGATACAAATGCACAAAATGAGGGTAGATATGATATCAAAAACATAAAATGAGGGAGGAAACGAGTTAAAGAGTAGAGCTTTCAGACAGAGGTAAAACTAAAGAGACCATAATTCTGCATTGAAGGAGAAAGGAAGGACTACTAAAACACTGAGAAAAAACAAAGTTAGAAAATGGGAGTAAGTACATACTTATCAGAGGCCACTTTAAACATCAATGGAGTAAATGCTCCAATTAAAAGGTATAGGGTGGCTGATTGGATAAAAAAACAAGATCCATATATATGCTGCATACAAGAGACACACTTCAGACCTAAAGACACTCACAAACTGAAAGTGAAGAGATGGAAAAAGATACTCCACGCAAATGGCAATGAAAAGAAAGCTGGCGTAGCAATACTCATATCAGACAAAATAGACTTTAAAACAAAAACTGTAAAAAGAGACAAAGAAGGGAATTACATCATGATCAAGGGAACAATCCAACAAGAGGATATAACATTTTTAAATATCTACACACCCAACATAGGAGCACCTAAATATATAAAACAATTATTAACACAAAGCAAAAGAGAAATAGACAGTAATGCAATAATAAGAGGGGACATTAACACTCCACTTACACGAATGGATAGATCATCCAAATAGAAGATAAATAAGAAAACATTGGCCTTAAATGACACACTGGAACAGAGGGACCTAGTAGATATATACAGAGCATTCCATCCAAAAACTGAAGAATACACGTTCTTTTCAAATGCACATGGAACATTCTCCAGGACAGTTCACATATTAGGCCACAAAACAAGTCTCCATAAATTTAAGAAGATTGAAATAATACCAAGCATCTTTTCTGACCACAACATTACGAAACTAGAAATCAACTATAGGAAGAAAATCAGAAAAGCCACAAATACGTGGAGATTAAACAAAATGCTACTGAACAACTATTGTGTCAATGAAGAAATCAAAGGAGAAATCAAAAAATACCTAGAGACTAATGAAAATACAGCATGCCAGAATTGATGGGATACAGATAAAGTGGTTCTAAGAGAGAAGTTTACATCAATACAGGCCTATCTCAACAAACAAGAATAGTCTCAAATAAACTATCTAACAATGCACCTAAAGGAACAGGAAAAAGAAGAACAAACAAAGCCCCAAATCAGTAGAAGAAGAGAAATAATAAAAAGCAGAGCAGAACTCAATGAAATAGAGACTAAAAAAACAATAGAAAAAATTGATAAAACCAAGAGCTGGTTCTTTGAAAAGATCAACAAAATTGATAAACTTTTAGCTAGGCTCACCAAGAAAAAAGAGAGAATGCTCAAATAAGTAAAATCAGAAATGAAAGAGGAGAAATTACAACAGACACCTCAGAAATACAAAGGATTACAAGAGAATTATATGAAAAGCTATATGCCAATAAATTGGAAAATCTGGAAGAAATGGATAAATTCTTAGATTCATACAACCTCTAAAACTGGATCAAGAAGAAATAGACAATTTGAATAGACCCATCACCAGTAAGGAGATCGAAACAATAATCAAAAATATCCCCCAAAATAAAGTCCAGGACCAGACGGCTTCCCTGGTGTTTTCTACCAAACATTCAAAGAAGACTTAATACCTACTGTTCTCAAACTCTTCCAAAAAGTTGAGGAGGGAGGAAGCTCTCTAAATCATTCAATAAAGCCGACATTACCCTGATACAAAAACCAGACAAGGACAACACAGAGAAAGAAACTTACAGGCCAATATCACTGATGAACATTGATGCAAAAATCCTCAACAAAATACTAGCAAATCAGGTACAAGAATATGTTAAAAAGATTATACACCATGATCAAGTGGGATTTATTCCAGGTATGCATGGATGGTTCCACATTTGCAAATCAATCTACATGATACACCACATTAATAAAATGAAGAATAGAGATCCGAAGTCAAGATGGCGGCATAAGCACACTCTGAATTCACCTCCTCCCATGGAGACAACCAATTTACAGCTACTCGTGGAAAAATTACCCTTGAGACAGAACTGAAAACTGGATAAGAGGAACTCCTGCAACAAATGACAATCCTAATTGAGGTGGAAAAGGCAGAAACTCCTTCTGGAGAGAAAAAACGCTGCCTTCACAAGCCGCAGCGGCTCATGGCCACCCGGGAGCAGCCCAAAGGTATGCAGCCCTCCCTGGAGGAGCAGGGCCCTGAGCTGGGGAGCGCCCCTGCTGTAGGCATTTTGTGGACCCAGCACAATCGAGACGAGTGGCATAATATCTGAATTTGCCTGCTACTAAAACATTGGGGAGTACCCCCAGAAAAGATGGTTCACAAAGAAATTAAAACTAGCTCTTAAAGGGCCCATGCGCAAACACACATGTTTCAGAAAGCAACCTAAAATCACCAGAAAGAAAGGTGTACAGTGCTTTGGTGAAAAGAGACTCACCTGATAGGCCATGAGTACATCTCAGTGATAGGTGAGACCTCTCCACGGATTGGGACATTGGCGGTGGCCATAGTTGTGGCCTGGTGTGGGTGTGCTGACACAGAAGCCATTGGAGTTCTCCCTGGGGCCTGCTAGCCCAGGTCTGCCCCACCCACTACAGCACCGATGTAATCCAGCTCAGCCAGGGCAGGCACCCCACCCTAGAGACTGGCCCCAACAACAACACCTCGGGCAAGATGTGGGCCTGCATAGATTGGTGACTGGATTCTCTGCAGCCTGGCAACTTAGCCCACTTCAGTGGGGCAGGGCATGCACAAGGAGCTGGTGGAGAGCGTGGGGTGGTGGAGGAGTGTGTGGGGCTCCCACCATGGAGAGACTGGGTCCACTCAGGAGGTCGGGGCAGGCACACGGGGCAGGAGTGTGTTGACTGTGTGTGTGGCCCTGTGGGTGGCAGGGTTTGTCAGCTGAAGAAGACTTGTGCTTCTCAAAGACCCACATAGGGGGTTTGCCCCACCTGCCAAAGCCTGAAACAATTGGGTGCTCCCAAGCCTGAGGCCAGCCCTACCCAGCTGCAATCCTCAGAGAGCTGACAAGAGACCTAAAGGCTGGAGGCTTATAGCAATTGTAAGGCCCTGAGCCTAACAACCTGCCACGCTGGGGGCCTACTCACTTAAAAGAAATACTGCAACACAAATGTGGTATTAGAACTTGCACCTAACTGTGTTGGGGCTCCCCACACTAGATAAAGAGACTGAAGGGCTCACAACAATTACAAGCAGCTGAGAATTACAACAGATGTCCAGGAGCATAACTCGGCCTCCCTGGGCCCCTACAGGGAGAGCAAACAGGCCACAACAGAAGGACACACATAGCCTAAATAGGGGTCACCCCTGGAACATTGAGAGCTAAGGGAAGCACACTGCAGGCCTCTTAAGGCATCACTCATATAAGATCACCTATCCAAGAGCAGGAGATGTAGCTGACCTACCTAATACATACACAGAAGCACAGGGAAAGGGGCAAAATGAGGAGCCAAAGGAATACATTCCAAGTAAGGGAAAAGGACAAAATTCCAGAAAAGAAACTAAATGAAACAGAAATGAGCAACCTACCCGACAGAGTTCAAACAAAGAGTGTTAAGGATGCTCACTGATCTGGGGAGAAGAATAGATGAACTCAGTGAGAATGTCAACAAAGAAATGGAAGATATAAAGAGGAACCAATCAGAAATGAAGAAAACACTGGAAATGAAAAATTCACTAGAGAGACTCAAAAGCAGAGTAGAGGATACAGAAGAGCGGATCTGCGAGCTGGGTCAAAGACTAGAAGAAATTACCAAAGCTGAACAGGTGAAAGAGAAAAGAATTAAAAAGAGTGTGGACAGTCTAAGGGACAACTGGGACAACATCAAGAGCACTAACATCCGTGTCATAGGTGTCCAGGAAGGAGAAGAGTGAGACAAAGGGGCAGAGAATCTAGTTGAAGAAATAACAGATGAAAACCTCCCTAATCTAAGGAAGGAAACAGACATCCAGTGACAGGAAGCACAGAGAGCACCATACAGGATAAACCCAAAGAGACCCACAGCAAGACACATCATAATCAAAATGTCCAGAATTAAAGATAAAGAGAGAATCCTAAAAGCCGCAAGAGAAAGACAAGTTACATACAAAGGAAACCTCATAAGGCTATCAGCTGACTTCTCACAGAAACCTTACAGGCTAGAAGAGAGTGGCACGATATATTTAAACTGCTAAAAGGAAAAAACTTACAGCCAAGATTACTCTACCCAGCAAAGTTATCATTCAAAATGGAAGGAGAGATCAAAAATTTCCCACACAAGCAAAAATTAAAGGAGTTTGTCACCAAGAAACCAGTCCTACAAGAAAAGTTAAAGGGACGGATTCAAGGGGAAAAGAGAAGACCACAAATAGGAAAAATTATCTATTTCCATGATAAGTGGGTAATGGATATAAATGCAAAAAAAGAGGTTAGATATGATATCAAAAACATAAAATGAGGGAAGACAGGACTTAAAGTGTAGAACTTTAAGACAGATGTCAAACTAAAGAGACCATCAATTCTGTATAGAAGGAGAAAGGAACAGAGAAGGAATACTAAAACACTGAGAAAAAAAAACTTTAAAAATGGCAGTGAGTACATACTTATCAATAGCTACTTTAAACGTCAATGGACTAAATGCTCCAATTAAAAGGCATAGGGTGGCTGACTGGATAAAACAACAACACCCATATATATGCTGCATACAAGAGACACACTTCAGACCTAAAGACACTCACAAACTGAAAGTGAAGGGATGGAAAAAGATACTCCATGCAAACGGCAATGAAAAGAAAGCCGGCGTAACAATACTCATATCAGACAAGATAGACTTTAAAACAAAAACTGTAAAAAGAGACAAAGAAGGGCATTACATAATGATCAACGGAACAATCCAACAAGAGGATATAACACTTGTAAATATCTATACACCCAATGTAGGTGCACCTAAATATATCAGGCAATTATTAACAGACATAAAAAGAGAAATAGATAGTAACACAGGATAGTAGGGGATTTTAACACTCCGCTTACCTCAACGGATTTATCATCCAAACAGAAGATCAATAAGGAAACATTGGGCTTAAATGACACACTAGAACAGATGGACCTAATAGATATATACAGAGCATCCCATCCAAAAACCGAAGAATACACATTCTTTTCAAATGCACATGGAACATTCTCCAGGACTGATCACATGCTAGGCCACAAAACATGTCTCCATAAATTTAAGAAGATTGAAAGAAGACCAAGCATCTTTTCTGACCACAACAGTATGAAACTAGAAATCAAGTATAGGAAGAAAATCAGAAAAGCCACAAGTACATGGAGATTACACAAAATGCTACTGAACAACGACTGGGTCAAAGAAGAAATGAAAGAAAAAATCAAAAAATACCTGGAGACAAATGAAAATCAAAATACGACATGCCAGAATATATGGGATACAGCAAAAGCGATTCTAAGAAGGAAGTTTATAGCAATACAGTCCTATCTCAACAAACAAGAAAAATCTCAAATAAACAATCTAACAATGCACCTAAAGGAACTGGAAAAAGAAGAACAAACAAAGCCAAAAATCAGTAGAAGAAGGGAAATAATAAAAATCAGAGCAGAAATAAATGAAATAGAGACCAAAAAAACAATAGAAAAAATTAATAAAACAAAGAACTGGTTCTTTGAAAAGATATACAAAATTGACGAACCTTTATCCAGATTCACCAAGAAAAAAAGAGAGAAGGCACAAATAAGAAAAATCAGAAATTAAAGAGGAGAAATTACAACAGACACCTCGGAAATACAAAAGATTATAAGAGAATACTATGAAAAGCTATGTGCCAACCAATTCGACATTCTGGAAGAAATGGATAAAATCTTAGAATCATACAACCTTCCAAAATTGGATCAAGAAGAAGTAGAGTATTTGAATAGACCAATCACCAGTAAGGAGATCGAAACAGTAATCAAAAACCTCCCCAAAAATAAAAGTGCAGGACCAGAGGGCTTCCCTGGTGAATTCTACAAAACATTCAAAGAAGACTTTCTGTCCTTCTCAAACTCATCCAAAAAATTGAGGCGGCGTGGAAGCTCCCTGACTCATTCTACAAAGCCGACATTATCCTGATACCAAAACCAGACAAGGACAACACAAAAAAAAGAAAACTACAGGCCAATATCACTGATGAACATCGATGCAAAAATCCTCAACAAAATACTAGCAAATCGCATACAACAATACGTTAAAAAGATTATACACCATGATCAAGTGGGATTTATTCCAGGGATGCAGGGATGGTTTAACATTCGCAAATCAATCAACGTGATACACCACATTAATAAAATGAAGAATAAAAATCACATGATCATCTCAATAGATGCAGAGAAAGCATTTGACAAGATACAGCATCCATTTATGATAAAAACTCTGAATACAATAGGGATAGAAGGAAAGTACCTCAACATAATAAAGACCATATATGAGAAACCCACAGCTAATATCATCCTCTATAGTGAAAAACTGAAAGCTATCCTTCTAAGAAGAGGAACCAGACAAGGATGCCCACTCCCACCACTCCTATTTAACATAGTACTGGAAGTCCTAGCCAGAGCAATCAGGCAAGAGAAAGAAATAAAAGGGATCCCAATTGGAAAGGAAGAAGTGAAACTCTCATTATTTGCAGATGACATGATTTTATATATAGAAACCCTAAAGACTCCACCAGAAAACGTTAAGAGGTGATAAACAAATACGGTAAATTTGCAGGATACAAAATCAACATCCAAAAATAAGTTGCATTTCTACACACTAACAACGAAGTAGCAGAAAAAGAAATTAAGAATACAATCCCCTTTACAATTACAACAAATAGAATAAAATACATAGGAATAAACTTAACCAAAGAGGTGAAAGATCTCTACACTGAAAACTATGAAACATTGCTGAAAGAAATTGAAGAAGACACAAAGAAATGGAAAGATATTCCGTGCTCTTGGATAGGAAGAATTAACATAGTTAAGATGTCCATACTTACAAAGCAATTATAGATTCAATGCAATCCCTCTCAAAGTTCCAACAACATTTTTCACAGAAATAGAACAAAGAATCCTAAAATTTATATGGAACAACAAAAGACCTCGAATAGTCAAAGGAATCCTGAGAAAAAAGAACAAAGCTGGAGGTATCACACTCCCTGATTTCAAAATATACTACTAGGCCATAGCAACCAAAACAGCATGGTACTGGCACAAAAACAGACACACAGATCAATGGAATAGAATCGAAAGCCCAGAAATAAACCCACACATCTATGGACAGCTAATCTTTGAGAAAGGAGTCAAGAACATACAATGGAAAAAAGAAAGTCTCTTCAAGAATGGTGTTGGGAAAACTGGATAGCCACATGCAAAAAAATGAAAGTAGACCCTTACCTTACACTGTACACAAAAATTAACTCCAAATAGATTAAAGACTTGAATGTAAGACCTGAAACCATGAAACTTCTAGAAGAAAACATAGGCAGTACGCTCTTCAAAATTGGTCTTAGCAAAATATTTTCAAGCACCATGTCTGACCGGGCAAGAGAAACAATAGAAAAAATAAACAAATGGGACTACATCAAACTAAAAAGATTTTGCACAGCAAAGGAAGCCATCAACAAAACAAATAGACAACCTAACAATTGCGAGAAGATATTTCCAAACCATACAATTGATAAGGGGTTAATCTCCAAAATATATGAAGAACTCATGCATCTCAACAAGAAAACTAACAACCCGATTAAAAAAGGGGCAAAAGTCGTGAACAGACATTTCTCCAAAGAAGATATACAGATGGCCAACAGACACATGAAAAGATGTTAAGCATCATTAACTATTAGGGAAATGCAAATCAAAACTACAAAGAGATATCACCTCATGCCCGTCAGAATGGCTATAATTAACAAGACAGGAAACAACATGTGTTGGTGAGGATGTGGAGAGAAGAGAACTCTCATACACTGTTGGTGTGAGTGCAAACTGGTACAGCCACTTTGGAAAACAGTATGGAGATTCCTCAAAAAATCCAGGATAGAACTACCATATGATCCAGCTATTCCACTGCTGCGTATTTATCCAAAGAACTTGAAAACACTAATGTGTAAAGATACATGCACTCCTGTGTTTATTGCAGCATTATTCACAATAGCCAAGACTTGGAAGCAACCTAAGTGCCCATCAAGGGACGAATGGATAAAGAAGCTGTGGTATATATACACAATGGAATACTACTCAGCCATAAGAAACGATGAAATCCAGCCATTTGTGACAACATGATGGACATTGAGGTTATTATGCAATGTTAAATAAGTCAGAGGGAGAAGTTCAAATACCGTATGATTTCCTTCATTAAGTAGTAGACAATAACAACAATAAACAAACACATCAAGACAGAGATTGGATTGGCGGTTACCAGAGGGGATGGGGGAGGGAGAAGGTCGAAAGGGATAATTTGGCACATATGTGTGGTGATGGGTTGTAATTAGTATTTGGGTCATGAACATGATGTAGTCTATGCAGAAATAGAAGTATAATGATGTACACCTAAAATTTATACTATGTTATAAACCAATATTACCACAATAAACAAAAAATTTAAAAAAAAGAAGTATAATGATGTGCACCTGAAATTTATACAATGTTATAAACCAATGTTACTGAAATAAACAAAAAATTTTAAAAAATATATAGTACAAAGCTATAGTAATCAAAACAGGATGGTACTGGTACAAAAATAGACACAGAGTCAATGGAACAGAACTGAAAGCCCAGTAATAAAACCACACATCTAGGGACAGCTCATCTTCGACAAAGGAGCCAAGAACATACGATGGAGAAGGGAAAGTCGCTTCAGTAAATGGTGCTGGGAAAACTGGACAGCCTCATGCAAAATAATGAAAGTAGACCATTTTCTTTCACCATACACAAAAATTAACTCAAAATGGATTATAGACTTGGATGTAAGATGTGAAACCATAAAACTCCTAGAAGAAAATATAGGCAGTACACTCTTTGACATCAGTCTTAGCAGCACATTTTTGAATACCATTTCTACTCAGGAAAGGAAACAAAAGAAAAAATTAACAAATGCAACCACATCAGACTAAAAATCTTCAGCAAGGCAAAGGAAACCATGAGCAAAACGAAAAGACAACCCACCAACTGGGAGAAAAGAAATGTCAGGGGACTTTCTTCCATGGTGAGTGATTCTGGTACCCAGGGCACTTCCATCAGTAGAATTAGCCTAAAAGAAGGCATCACCTCATTTTAAATGCCTAGAACCAGAAGTGACCAGCTGGTTTACACATACAGATGATATACATTTTATATATATATACACACCCATGCATACATATACTATTATTTCCTTTAAAAAATTCAAAATCATATTGAAAAATAGAATCTGAATCATAGTAAAAATAAAAACACTGTACAGAACTACTTACATGGCACCACCTAGTTGCTTGGTTTGGGGCTGGGGGCTGGGAAGGTTGTTTTTGGTCCCTGTACCACTGACAGGAGGGGCACAAAATTTAGTGATTTGCTAGTTATCTCTAGATTTTTATAAGCTCCAATTTTATTGAAAGGCAACATTGGAATTGATATGAGATTTGAGTTGTGGCTATAGGTAAAAAAAGAAAATGAGAATGTAGAGTTGGAATAAATGCAAAAGCACAGCGATTCCTGGTTCTTGGGACTTTTGATATATGAGCTCCAACCAATTGCCATCCATCAACAGATATCCTGCTCCACCTTTAGGGAGAGAAATGAGGGGTTGGGCAAGATTCCAGGGATATTTATGGAAATATATCCTCATAGAAAAAAAGCAATGATGAACAAACATTATTTCTGCCAAGAGAGAGAAAAGAGAAGTAGGCCTAGGTCTTGTATCCTTCAGAACTATTATTTCTTGCACATTAACTGTTCTATCGTAACAGGTCTCTTCTGTTCAAAAATCACTCCACACTGTCACTAAATACTTGTGTTTTATTGCTCAACAATATCTAATTTTCGTATGGCTGTAATTCTTTATTATTTATTTTATAGTATATGTAATGCTTTTCTATTTTTGAAATTCAAAGTCTACAGAAAGTTATTAAATGAAAATGAAACTTACCCTTTCTAACACTACTTTTCTGCCTGCATGGCTTGGTCCCACACCCAATATTTTTCAAAAGAATTTGGTGCTCACTTCTGCAAACAAAATGAAACACATGCCAGTGAGTATCCAGTGAATGCAAAAAAAAGTTATTTAATAAAGCCTTTCTTGTTTGCAAAAATGAGATTATGTTCTTCATATTGTTCTATATTAACATACATTTCTCTCTTAAAAAGAATACATGGCTTGCCATCAAATGGAGTAACATTATTTCCAGTTTTATGCTCTTGAAGACAATGCAAAAGTGACTTTTAATGTGTACTTTATTAGCTTCATTTGTGAGACAACTAATAGAGTCAATTAGTGGAAAAAAATTGATTGTTTGGATATTGACAAATAGCAATCGAAATAGTGTGTTGTAGTTTTTGTTCCTGCCAAAAGTGAAATGTTTATTAAGATTGTTGTTTCCCTATGGCCACTGAAAATGAGTATGAGCAAACCTTTGAATTTTTGTCAGTCTATTATGTGAAAAATTGTATTTCAATATTTAAGGAATTTTTCATTTCTCTAATTGTGATTTTTATATCTTAAGCATTATTCACATTACCTCCTTATGTTTCTTAAAAGTTTGAGTATGGACACATAAAACAATTTTAAATATCAACATTTAGTTTTTTATTAAAGAATGTTCATAAACATATATTAATTTAATTGAACCTTGTTTTCAAACTTTCGACATTTAAAAAGCAAAATTAAATTTTGACCCACAACTTTTTAATATCTTTACTATCATCTAGGAACATTGTCTTTGGCTATATAGGGACTTTAATGAGGTTCCAAGTTGCAGGAAAAATTTTTCTAAATATTTTGGAATTTATTTGTCATCCTTTAAACTAAATACTTCTGCAAATGTATAAGGAAATAAAAATCAAAAATTATAACTCCGTGAACAACAGTACTTTCATAAATTAGTACTTGGTTTATTAAAATTTTGTCATTGTATCTGAATATTTGAAAAAATCCTCAATGTTATTAATCATCAGGGAAATGCAAATCAAAACCACAGTGAGATATCACCTCACACCTGTCAGGATGGCTATTATCAAAAAACAAAAGATAACCAGTACTGGTGAGGATGTGGAGAAATTGGAATCCTTGCACACTATTTATGGAAATGCAAAATGTGGCAGCCATTAGGGAAAACAGTATGGATGTTCCTCAAAATATTAAAAATAGAACCATAATATTGCCCAGCAATCCCACTCCTGGTATTTATCCAAAAGAACTGTAATCAAGATCTCAAAGAGATATTAGCATCCCCATGTTCATGGTAGCACTATTCACAGCAGCCAAGATGTGGAAATGAGGTAAATGTCCATCAACAAATAAATGGGTAAATAAAATGTGGCATACATATACAATGGAATACTATTTAGCCTTTAAAAAGAAGGAAATTCTGCGATATGTAACAATATGGATGAGCCTTGTGGACATTATTCTAAGTGAAATAAGCCAGTCATAGAAAGACAAATACCTCATTATTCCACTTATATGAGGTATATAAAATAGTCAAATTCAAGGAATCAAAGAGTGGAATTGTGGTTGCCAGGGGCTGGGGGGAAGGAGAAATGAGAATTACTAATTAACAGGCATAAAGTTTCAGTTAAGCAAGATTAATAAGCTCTAGAGAACAGCAGCACAAAATTATACCTATAGTCAACAATAATGTAACATACACTTAAAAATTTGTTGAAAGGATATATCTCATGGTAAACTTTCCTACCACAATAAAATAAACATTTTTTGAAGTTTGAATTAAGGTTGCTGTTAATTTGTCCAATTAATAATCACTAAAATAATTGTCAACAGTATCTAAAATGCTATGGTCCAATGTATATTCAGTTGAATTGTTAACAATTGCTGGTAAATTAATAAAAAGTCATAAAATTTGTTGGAATTTAAAATAAATAAATAAATAAAATGAAGAATAAAAATCACATGATCATCTCAATAGATGCAGAGAAAGCATTGGACAAGATACAGCATCCATTTATGGGAAAAACTCAGAATAAAATGGGTATAGAACGAAAATAACTCAACATAATAAAGACCATATATGACAAACCCACAGCAAATATCATCCTCAATGGTGAAAAACTAAAAGCTACCCCTCTAAGAATAGGATACAGACAAGGATGCCCACTCTCACCACTCTTATTTAACATAGTATTGGCAATCCTAGCCAGAGCAATCAGGAAAGAAAAAGAAATAAAAGGGATCAAAATTGGAAAGGAAGAAGTGAAACTGTCACTATTTGCAGATGACATGATTTTATATATAGAAATCCCTAAAGAATCCACCAAAAACTTTTAGAAGTAATAAACGAATATGGTAAATTTGCAGGATACAAAATCAACATACAAAAATCAGTTGCATTTCTATACACTAACAACGAAGTAGCAAAAAGAGAAATTAAGAATACCATCCCATTTACAATTGCAACAAAATGAATAAAATACCTAGGAATAAACTTAACCAAAGAGGTGAAAGATCTGTACATCGAAAACTATAAAACACTGCTGAAAGAAACTGAAGAAGACACAAAGAAATGGAAAGATATTCCGTGCTCTTGGATTGGAAGAATTAACATAGTTAAGATGTCCATACTTACTAAAGCAATTATAGACTCAATGCAATCCCTATCAAAGTCCCAACAACATTTTTCACAGAAATAGAACAGAGAATCCTAAAATTTATATGGAACAACAAAAGACCCCGAATAGCTAAAGGAATCCTGAGAAAAAAGAACAAAGCTGGAGGTATCACACTCCCTCATTTCAAAATATACTACAAAGCTATAGTAACCAAAACAGCATGGTACTGGCACAAAAACAGACACACAGATCAATG
Source organism: Diceros bicornis minor (assembly GCF_020826845.1). NCBI lineage: Eukaryota > Metazoa > Chordata > Mammalia > Perissodactyla > Rhinocerotidae > Diceros > Diceros bicornis. Next base: position 66,860,304 of record NC_080781.1, read on the forward strand.
GAATAGAATCGAAAGCCCAGAAATAAACCCAAACGTCTATGGACAGCTAATCTTCAACAAAGGAGCCAAGAACCTACAATGGAGAAGAGAAAGTCTCTTCAACAAAATGGTGCTGGGAAAACTGGACAGTCACATGCAAAAAAATGAAAGGAGACCATTACCTTACACCATACACTAAAATTATCTCAAAATGGATTAAAAACTTTAATGTAAGACCTGAAACTATGAAACTTCTAGAAGAAAACATAGGCAGTACACTCTTCGACATCAGTTTTAGCAACATATTTTCAAGCAAGATGTCTGACCGGGCAAGAGAAACAATAGAAAAAATAAACAAATGGGACTACATCAAACTAAAAAGCTTCTGCACAGCAAAGGAAACCATCAACAAAACGAAAAGACAACCTACCAATTGGGAGAAGATATTTGCAAACCATACAAGTGATAAGGGGTTAATCTCCAACATTTATAAAGAACTGATGCATCTCAACAACAAAAAAGCTAACAACTCAATTAAAAAATGGACAAAAGACCTGAACAGACATTTCTCCAAAGAAGATATACAGATTGTCAACAGGCACATGAAAAGATGTTCAACATCATTAACTATCAGGGAAATGCGAATCAAAACTACAATGAAATATCACCTCACACCCGTCAGAATGGCTATAATTAACAAGACAGGAAACAACAAGTGTTGGAGAGGATGTAGAGAAGGGAACTCTCATACACTGCTGGTGGGAGTACAAACTGGTGCAGCCACTATAGAAAACAGTACGGAGATTCCCCAAAAAATTAAGACTAGAACTACTATATGATCCAGCTATTCCACTGCTGGGTATTTATCCAAAGAACTTGAAAACACCAATGTGTGAAGAAACATGCACCACTGTGTTCATTGCCGCATTATTCACAATAGCCAAGACTTGGAAGCAACCTAAGTGCCCATCAAGGGACGAATGGGTGAAGAAGATGTGATATATATACACAATGGAATACTGCTCAGCCATAAGAAACAATGAAATCCAGCCATTTGTGACAATGTGGTTGGACATTGAGGGTATTACGAAAAATGAAATAAGTCAGAGGGAGAAGGTCAAATACCATATGATCTCCCTCATTAAGTAGTAGATAATGACAACAACAAACAAACACACAGAGACAGAGACTGGATTGGTGGTTACCAGAGGGGAAGCAGGGAGGGAGGAGGTTGAAAGGGATAATTTGGCACATGTGTGTGGTGATGGGTTGTAATTAGTATTTGGGTGGTGAACATGATGTAATCTATGCAGAAATAGATGTATAATGATGTACACCTAAAATTTATACAATGTTATAAACCAATGTTACTGCAATAAACAAAAAATTAAAAATAAAAAATAGCTGTCGTGAAGAAACTCAATGAGCTACAAGAAAACTCAGAAAGGCAGTTCAATGAGCTCAGGAATAAAATTAATAACCAGAAAGATTACCTTACCGAACAGACTGAAACTCTAAAAAAGGATTAAACAGAAATTCTGGAGCTGAAGAACTCAATAAATGAGATGAAGAATGCTGCAGAAAGCACTGGAAATAGAGCAGACCATATGGAAGAGAAAATTAGTGAGCTTGAAGATAGAAGTATTGAAATGAAGCAGGTGGAAGAGGAGAGAGAATTAAGATTTTTTAAAAAATAAAGAAAATCTATGAGAAATATCTGACTCAATTAAGAAAAGCAACATAAGGATAATGGGTATCCAGAAAGAGAAGAGAGTGAGAAAGGAGCAGAGAGCTTATTTAAATAAAAATAGCTGAGAACTTCCCAAACCTGGGGAAAGGAATGGATATACAAGTACATGAAGCTAATAGAACTCATAATTACACCAAACAAAAAGACCTTCTCCTAGGCACATTATATTAAAACTGTCAAAAGTTAAAGACAAAGAAAGAATATTAAGAGTAGTGAGAGAGAAGAAAATAACTTACAAAGGAACCCCCATCAGGCTATCAGTGAATTTCTCAGGAGAAACTCTACAGGCTAGGAGAGAGTTGAATGATATATTCAAAATATTGAATGACATAAACTATCAGCCAAGAATACTCTATCCAGCAAAGATATCCTTCAGATATAAAGGAGAAATAAAGGCTTTCCAAAAGCTGAGAGACTTCATCACCACTAGATCTGCCTTATAAGAAATGTTGAAAGGAGCCCTCCTACCTAAAACAAAAAGGCAAAGGTATACAAAGCTTTGAGCAAGGTGATAAATAGACAGAATCAGAAAATTGCAGCTCTATATCAGAATAGGTTAGTAAAAACTTAATTATAACATAAAGGCTAAAGGGAAAGAAAGCATCAAAATTAACTATAACCACTTCAATTCGGTAACAAACTCACAACACAAAAAAGGATCATTTGTGACAATAAAAACATAGAAGGGAAAGAGGAAAAAGATGGACTCTGCATTGGCTAATGGAGATGAGATGCTATCAGCAGAAAATGGACTATCTGATTCTATGAGATCTTTTATACAAACCTCATGGTAACCACAAAATGAATATCAGAGCAGAGACAAAAAACATAAAAAAAGAAGAAACTAAGAAACACATCACAGAAAACCACCAAACTGAAATGGCAGACTGAAATACAAGAAAAAATAAGCAATGGAAATGTAGGACAATCAGAAAACAAAAGTTAAATGGCAGTATTAATCCCTCACATATCTATAATGTAAATGGATTGAATTCATCAATCAAAAGACACAGAGTGGCTGGATGGATTAAGAAAACAAGACCCAACAGTATGCTGCCTCCATGACACCCATCTCAGCTCTAAAGACAAACATAGGCTCAGAGTGAAGGGATGAAACATGATACTCTAAGCAAATAGCAACCAAAAGAAAGCAGGTGTAGCCATACTTTTATCAGACAAAATAGACTTTAAGCCAAAAAAGATAATAAGAGACAAAGATGGACATTATATAATGATAAAAGAAATATTCCACCAAGAAGATAAAACATTTATTAATATGTATGCACCTAACATAGGAACACAAAAGTATATAAAGCAACTATTAAAGGGAGAACACAAAAGTATATAAAGCAACTATTAGCTAAAGGGAGAAATTGACAGCAACAAAATAATAGTAGGGGACCTTAATACCTCACTTACATCAATGGATAGATCATCCAGGCAGAAAGTCAAGGAAATATTGGCCTTAAATGAAACACTAGACCAGATGGACTTAATAGATATATAAATAGAACATTCCATCCAAAGGCAGTGGAATACACATTCGTCTCACATGCACATGAAACATTCTCAAGGATAGAACATATGTTGGGAAACAACAAGACTCAATAAATTTAAGGAGATTGAAATCATATCAACCATCTTTTCTAACTACAATGGTATGAAATTAGATATCAACTACAAGAAGAAAGCTGGAAAAGTCACAGATATGTGGAGACTAAACAACGTTCTACTGAACAACTATTGGATCAATGAAGAAATCAAAGAAGAAGAAAAAATACCTGGAGACATATGAAAATAAAAACAAAACATACTAAAATTTATGGGATACAGCAAAAGCAGTATTAACAGGGAAGAATATAACAAGACAGGGCTACTTCAAGAAATAAGAAAAACCCCAAATAAACCACCTAACACTATACCTAAAAGATCTAGAAAAAGAAGAAACTAAGCCCAAAATCAGTATAAAGAATGAAATAATAAAAATCAGAGCAGAAATAAATGAAATAGAGATGAAAAAGACAATAGAAAGGATCAATGAAACTAAGAGCTGGTAATTTGAAAAGATAAACAAAATTGACAAACCCTTAGCTAGACTTACTAAGAAAAGAAGACAGAAGGCTCAGATAAAACAAATTCAAAATGAAAAAGGAGAAATTACAATGGATACCACAGAAATATGAAGGATTATAAGAGAATACTATGAAAAGCTATAGACCAAGAAATTGGATAACCTAGAAGAAATGGATAAATTCTTAGAATTGTACAACCTCTCAAAACTGAATCAAGAAAAAGTAGAGAACATGAATAGACCAATCACAAGTAAAGAGATTGAAACAGTAATCAAACAGCTCCAAAAAAACACAAGTCCAGGACCAGACAGGTTCTCTGGTGAATTCTACCAAACATTCAAAGATTTAATACCTATCCTTCTCAAACTATTCCAAAAAATTGAAGCACAGGGAATGCTTCCTAACCCATTTTGCTAGGCCAACATTACCCTGATATCAAACCCAGACAAGGACAACAGAAAAAAGGAAAATTAAAGGCCAATATCACTGATGAACATAGATGCAAAAATCCTCAACGAAATATTAGCAAATTGAATACAACATTACATTAAAAGGATCATACACCATGACCAAATGGGATTTATTATAGGGACACAGGGATTGTTCAACATCCACAAATCAATCAATGTGACATACCACATTAACAAAATGAAGAATAAAAATCCCATGATCATCTCAATAGATCCAGAGAAAGCATTTGACAAAATTCAACATCCATTTATGATAAAAACTCTCAATAAAATGGGTATAGAAGGAAAGTACCTCAACATAATAAAGGCTATATATGACAAACCCACCCCAACATCATATTCAATGATGAGAAACTGAAAGCTTTCCCTTTAAGAACAGAAACAAGACAAGGATGACCGTTCTTGCCACTTTTATTCAGTATAGTATTGGAAGTCTTTGCCAGAGCAATTAGGTAAGAAAAAGAAATAAAGGTATCCAAATTGGAAGGGAAGAAGTAAAACCAACACGATTTGTGGATGAAATAATTTTTTTATATAGAAAACCCTAAAGAATCCACCAAAAAAGTATTAGAAATAAGAAAATAATACAGTAAAGTTGCAGGGTACAAAATCAACATACAAAAATCAGTTGCATTTCTATACACTAACAACTAACTAGCAGAAAGAGAAATTAAGACACCTTAATTTCTTTTTCAAAAAAAAAGAATAGAATACCTAGGAATAGATTTGACCAAGGAGGTGAAAGTCCTGTACATTGAAAATTATAAGACACTGTTGAAAGAAATCAAAGAAGACACATAGAAATGGAAAGATATTCCATGCTCATGGATTAGAAGAATTAATGTAGTTAAAATGCCTGTATTACCTAAAGCAATCTACAGATTCGATGCAATCCCTATCAGAATCCCAAAGACATTTTTCATGGAAACAGAACAAAGAATCCTAGAATTTATATGGAACAAAAAAAGACTGCAAATAGCCAAAGCAATCCTGAGAAAAAAGCTAGAGACATCACACTCCCTGATTTTGAAGCGTACTACAAAGCTACAATAATCAAAACTGCATGATATTGGCAGAAAAAGAGACACACAGATCAATGGAACAGCATTGAGAGCCCAGAAATAGACCCACACATCTATCAACAGCTACTTCTCAACAAAGGGGCCAAGACCACATAATGGAGAAAAGAAAGTCTCTTCAAAAAATGGTGCTGGGAAAACTGGACAGCCACATGCAAAAGAATGAAAGTAGATCATTAGCTTACACCATACACAAAAATTGACTCAAAATAGATTAAAGACTTGAATGTAAGACCTGAAACCATAAAACTCCTAGAAGAAAACATAGGCAGCACACTTTTGACATCAGTCTTTGCAGTACATTTTGAATATCATGTCTCCTCAGGAAAGGGAAACAAAAGAAAAAATAAACAAATGGGACTACATCAAACTAAAAAGCTTCTGCATGGCAAAAGAAACAATTGACAAAGTGAAAAGACAACACACCAACTGGGAGAAAATAATTGCAAATCATATATCCAATAAGGGGTTAATATCCAAACTATATAAAGAACTCATACAACTCAACAACAACAAAAAAACCCAATCAAAAATGGGCAGAGGATCTGAACAGACATTTTTCCAAAGAAGATATACACATGGTCAACAGGCATGTGAAAAGATGTTAACACTACTAAGTATTAGGGAAAGTCAAATCAAAACCACAATGAGATATTACCCCATGCCCATCAGAATGGCTATTATTAAAAAGACAAGAAATAAGTATCGGAGAGGATGTGGAGGAAAGGGAACACTTGTACACTGTTGGTGGGAATGTAAATTGGTAAAGCTACTATGGAAAACAGTATGGAGATTCCTCAAAAAATTAAGAATAGAACTATCATACAATCCAGCTATGCCACTTCTGGGTATTTATCCAAAGAATATTAAAACACTAATTTGAAAAAATATATACACCCTTATGTTCATTGCAGCATTATTTACAATAGCCAAGACATGGAAACAACCAATGTGCCTGTTGAATGGATGAATGGATAAAGAAGATGTGGTATATATATACAATGGAATATACAGTGGAATAATACTCAGCCATGAGAAAAATGAAATCTTGCCATCTGTGACAACTTATACGGACCTTGAGGGTATTACGGTAAGTGAAATAAGTTAGAGAAGGACAGATGCCATATGATTTCACGCATATCTGGAAAATAAAAAAGAAACAAATAAACACATAGATACAGAGAACAGATTGGTGGTTACCAGGGAGGAAGAGGATGAGGGAAAGGCAAAAAGGGTATAGAGAATCATTTGTATGGTGACAGATGGAAACTAGACTTTTGGTAGTGAACACAATGTAGTGTATACAGAAGTCAAATTATAATGCTGTATACCTGAAATCCATATAATGTTACAAACCAATGTTGCCTCAATAAAAAAAAAAAGAGGGGGCCGGCCCGGTGGCGCAAGCGGTTAAGTGCGCGCGCTCCGCTGCGGCGGCCCGGGGTTCGCTGGTTCGGATCCCGGGCGCGCACCGACGCACTGCTTGGTAAGCCATGCTGTGGCGGCGTCCCATATAAAGTGGAGGAAGATAGGCACCGATGTTAGCCCAGGGCCGTCTTCCTCAGCAAAAAAAGAGGAGGATTGGCGGATGTTAGCTCAGGGGTGATCTCCTCACAAAAAAAAAAAAAAAAAAAAAAAAATCTTGCAAGCAAGAAGAAAATAAAATGACATTTTAAAATTATTGAAAGAAAAAAAACTATCAATACAGAATTCTATATAGAGTGAAAAAATCCGTTAAAAGTGAAAAGAAGTAAACATTTTCTTAGACAAATAAAAAGTGAGGAAATTCATTGCCAGCAGACCTACCCTATAAAAATATTTTCAAAAGTTCATTAGGCAGAAGGATCGTGATATGTCAAAAATTTCTATCTAAAAAAAGAAATGGAGTGCATATGAAATGGAATAAATAAAGATACAATACTTTCTTATTTTTAATTGCTCTAAGTATAACTGACTATAATGCAGTAACTATAACAATGTATTAGATATTTATAGCATATGTAATAATGAAATGTATAACAAGAATTGTACAAGGGAAGGGAAGAAGGAATTTGAAATATATTCTTATAATGTTTTTACACTACACATGAAGCAGTGCAATAATATTTGAAGGTGTACTTATATTATTTTAAATGTATATTGTAAACCTTAGGTAAAACACTAAAACCTTTTTACAGAGAGGTATAAACAATAAATAGGAGAGATAACATGGAATAATCAAGATACTTAATAAAACCAGAGAAGGCAGACAAAGTGGAAAAAAACAGATGAGAAATGCATTAAATAGAGAACAACTAACAAAATGGCATATCCAATGGTATCAATAATCACTTCAAATATCAATTATCTAAAAATACAAATTAAAAGAAAGATTGACAGATTGGAAAAAAGTAAGATCCAATTATATGCTATCTACAAGAAAGCCACCTAACGTTCAATGACATAGAGAAGTAAAGAGTATAGAGAAATATATATCATATAAATATTAATCAAAAGAAGTCATTTTAATTTCAAAGTAGACTTCACAAAAAGGAAGATTATTAAGGAAAAATTGAGAGAGCACATAAAGATAACAGGGTCAATTCTCCAAGAAGACGTAACAATCCTAAACGTGTATATAGCTAAAAGCAGATTTTCAAAATATATAAGGCAAAAACTAATAGATCTCAAATGAGAAATAGACAAATCCAAAGTCATAATTGGATACCACAACACTCTTCTCACAATACTTGATAGAAAAAGTTCATGAAAAACAAGAAAGTCTGAGAAACTTTCATAGACCATAGGAGACTATGGAGACATGAGGACTAAATGCAATGTGTTATTCTGGATTGGATCATGGATCAGAGAAAGGACATTAGTGGAAAAACTAGTGAAAGTCAATTAAATAATGGAAATTAATTAATGGTGCTGTACCAATGTTAATTTCTCAGTTTTGAAAAATGCACCAAAGCAATATAGGATGTTAATATTAGGGGAAACTGAAGTATCAGTATGAACACACAAAGCATGTTATCCTTACATATATGTGTGAATGTGTGTATAGATATATGTGTGCATATGTATACATACACACACTATATATAGATGTGTATGCATATTCATGTGAGTATATATGATATAAATATATGTGTGTATATATATTGAATATATGTATTGAAAAGACCTAAAGATTGACCTACCCCATAGCCATAAGTATCCCTAACGTTCAGATGATTTTGGTCTTGAAACACCGTTTTCCACCAAAAGAAATCAAGGTTCATTGAAAAAATACCTGATTCACGGTCTAGGTCAGGAAATATACAAGATAAGCCTGGAATGTTTTATCACACTAGATAGCAAGAAAGCTATCAAAGGGTCAAGTCAGAAGCACTCAGAAGCCATTATGAAGAGGCTCCCACTGGCCAAAGATGGGACAAATTAAGTTTCAATAGGGATGAAAATGGCAATAAATTGAAGCCCATCAAGCGTATTTGAATCCATGAATTCCTATGGTATTTTATAAATAATAAATTGGTCACTTTCAGAGTATGATAGGGAGCCAATTTATTATCTTGAAAACTGCTTATAAAGGAAAAGAATCAAGCATTTATCCTGCCTTTTCCATATGAACCATACTAGGTAACCATCCAATAGATGGAGGGAAGTTTCTCTTTACAGAAGTACTTCAACTAATAAATGGAAAAGGAATGCTGGAAATATACTATTACCATTTTACAATTCCCAGTGAATTAACAGCAATTATCATTGAACACCACAAAAATAGAGACAATCCAACATTATGTACTTCCAAATGAAAAAACACACCAACACCTATAGTTTTGCCAAAAACTTCAAATATGAGCCTGACCAAGCTTCAGAATCCAGTTGCCAATTTGAACCAAAGAGAGGGCAAGGGAGCATATTTAACTGCACCTTGAGTATGCAATCAGTCAAATCCAGACTGTGGGAAATTCTACAGTACAAACAGCCTGGGTTTTACAACAAATAAATTATAAGAGAAATAGAAAGATATAGGGGAACCTGTCAATTAAAGATTTAAAAGACATAAAATAAATTTAAAGTATGGCCAAGAGTAAGCTATCATTACTAGGAATTCACATTTAATGATAAAATTATTTTTTAAAACTCAAGGAAATAATAGGTATAAAAGTCTGGAAAATGGCGACTTTTAGGCAGAGGGAGGGGTTTGTGATTGAGACAGAGTATATGGAGGGGCTTCCAGAATGTCTGGAAAAGTTCTATTTCTTCACCTGGGTAGTGGTTACAGGAAGTTTACCTTTTAAAAGATCAATGGGCTATACATTTGGTTTGTGCATTTTTTCTGTATTTATATTTTATTTTTGTCATGGACACTGTGGTGCCACCTTGATCCTCCCTCCTTCAGGAATAGAGCACTCATTCTCCTATCTACTAGCAGTATTGATGGGTCACTGTTGAAACACCTACTTCAGTGATTATCCTCAGCTAAAGAGAGACACATCACCCAAGGTCACACTTCCTGACCAGTGACAGCCTGCATCTAATGACTAGTTGAGGCATTGGGTGAAAGGCCCAGCCCTCTTGTTCCAATTCAGAACAAATCTGCAGCCACCCCAGGCTCAGAGCTCCCTCTGAGTTTGGCTGAGGCCTTTATTGTAACTACATTGCAACTCGAATTCTCCATCTGCCCAATTCTATTTCCTTCACTCGTCAATTAGTGTTGATCTTGAGAGGGCTTCCCAATAAAATTGCTGCATGAAAATCATCTCGGAGTCTATTTCCTAGGGAACTCAACTCTGGAAATTTTATAAGAAATAGGTAAAAATAAAATATTTCCTAAAACTACCTAAGAAAAGAACTAGAAACAATAACCAACTCAGTAGCAAGGTGCACGCTAGGCACAACCTAGATTGTGGTTTTGAAACACCATTTCCCATTAAAAGGAATCAAGGATCCATGGAGAAATGGCTGATTAAACACCTGGGACAGGAAATTAACTAGTTGAGCTTTAACCATGTTATCATACCAGGTTGTGAAGAAGCTAGCAAAACCTAGTAGGGTAGTGTCAAAAGCACTTAGGAGTCAATTTGAACAGGCTTGCGCTGTCCACAGATGAATAATCTGAGCATTAATAAGGATAATAACTGCAATTGATTTAAATTTATCAACTATGCTAAAATCCATATGTTCATAAAAATAATAGGGGAGGACATCAGCAAAATGTAGAAAGCTACAAGCCTTTATTTCCCCAATGGAGACAATGAAAAGCAAACAGGGCCAACGTGACCTTGTGAGAGCTCTGGAAAATATTTAAAGGTCTACGGGCACCAAGCAGATGGCCAGTGAAGGAAATTCACATTCAAAACAGTAGGAAATTTAATGGCATTTTTACTCACCTTTGCCCCACCACCTCCCCAGTGCAGCATGATCTTGGTTTGGAAGAGGTAGTGACTCAATGCCCAATTCCCTCCCTTAAACCAGATGGAGGAGAAAAGACCCTATTTCAAACATTATAACCTTTCAGGGATCTACCTGAATGGCTGCTCTCTGTTTCACATAACTCAGAGCTCAGATAGACAGAAGCAGCACAAGTCAGATTTCAGGCTTTTTTAAAAGTCACGGTAAGTAGCAGGTTCTGGTTATAAAAGCTGCAGGGAGAATATACCCACAGATGCCTGGGGCAAGAGATTACAGATAGGAGGTTACAATAGACCATCTAAGGCCCAGAGGAGAAGCTGCAGTGAGACTCTTTGGAAAATTAAGACATTTAAAAGCAACTGAATATACAGAGGAATTGAAATAGCCAGAGGCAGGCCTAGGAAAGACACATGCTCAGAAAAGATCTGAGAAGACTTTAAACTTCTCCTTGGGCTGAGAACATGCCCTGCTAATTACTAAAGGACTTCTATGGCACAGAGCAAGTCTGAGAAGACTGAGAACGGTGGTTCTTTTTTTAACAACCACATTTCAACAACAAAAAATCACACAGCATACAAAGAAACAGGAGAACATGGCCCATTCAAAGGAAGAAAAGAAAGTGGCAGAAAACATCCCTGAAAAAGCAGAGGCATCAAACTTACTAGACAAAGACTTTAAAACAACTGTCTTAAATATGCTCATAGAGCTAAAGGGAAGCATGGACAAAGAATTAAATAAATCAGGAAAACTGTATATGAACAAAATGAGAATATCATCAAAGAGAGAGAAATTATAAAAAGGAACCAAACAGAAAATATAGATGTGAAAAATACAATAACTGAGCTGAAAAATTCACTAGAGTGGTTCAACAGCAGACTCAGGTAGGCAGAAAAAAGAGTCAGTGAACTTGAAAACAGGACATTTGAAATTACTAAGTCTGAGGAACAAAAAGAAATAAAGATGAAGAAAAGTGAACAGAGCCTAAGATACTTATGGGACACAATTAAGTGGACCAGTATATACATTATGTGACTCTCAGAAGAAGAGCTAAAGAAAGGGGCAGAGATACTATTAGAATAAATAATGGCCAAAAAACTTCCCAAATGTGAAGAAAGACATAGATATACAAATCCAAGAAACTCAATGAACTCTTACTAGGAAAAACTCAAAGAGACCCACATGGAGACACACTATAATCAAACTGTTGAAATGCAAAGACAAAGAGAGAATCTTGAAAGGAACAAGAAAAAAGTAACACAGCACATAGAAGGGATCCTCAAATATTATTATCAGCAGATTTCTCAGAAGAGATCTTGGAGCCCAGATGATATACTTAAAATGCTGGGGGGAGAAAATCTGTTGACCAAAATTTCTGTATCTGGCAAAAATATCATTCAAAAATGAGGGATAAGGGCTGGCCCAGTGGCATAGCGGTTAAGTTTGCACACTCTTCTTTGGTGGCCCAGGGTTCACAGGTTCAAATCCCAAGTGCAGATTGATGCCCTGCTCATCAAGCCACTCTGTGGCAGCACCCCACATACAAAATATAGGAAGGTGGGCACAGGTGTTAGCTCAGAGCCAATCTTCCTCAGCAAAAAGAGGAAGATTGGCAGCAGATGTTAGCTCAGGGCCAATATTCCTCACCAAAAAATAAATAAATGAGGGATAAATTAACACATTCCCAGATAAACAAAATCTAAGGGAGTTCATAGCACCAGACCTTCCCTAAAAGAAATGCTAAAGGGAGTCATTGAGGTAGAAATGAAAGGACACCAGACAGTACCTAAAAGTCAAACAGATATATATTATTTATGATCAAGGTAAATACATGGACAAATATTAAAAAAATATTATTGTAATTTTGGTCTATAGCACCACTTTTTATTTCTATAGGATTTAAAAGACAAATGAATAAAAAATTATTATGAATTTATCATCTTAGTCAGCTTGGGCTCCTATAACAAAATACCACAGATGGATTAGCTTAAAGAACAGACTTTTATTTCTCACACTCTAGAGATTGGGAGGTCCAAGATCATTGGGCCAGCATGGTAGGGTTCTTGGTGAGGGCGTTCTTCCTAGCTTGAAGATGGCCATCTTCTCATTATATCCTCATATGCTGGAGAAAGAAAGCAAGCTCCGTCTCTTCCTTTTCCTATAAGGACATAATCCCATCACGAGGACTCCATACTTATGACCTCATCTAAACCTAATAACTTCACAAAGTCCTGATACCATTACATTGGAGATAAGGGCTTCAACATATCAATTTAGGGAGGACACAAACATTCAGTTCATAACATCAATGTTAATGACTACACAATATATAAAGATGTAGTTTGTGACATTAATAACATAAAATGTGGGGAAAGATGGTGTTGCAATGGAGTGGAGATTTTGTATACAACTGATCTTAAGAAAGTATAAATTCAAAGACCATTGCTGTAGCTTTAGAATGTTATATGTAGGGCTGGCCCAGTGGCGTAGTGGTTAAGTGCTCATGCTCCACTTAAGCAGCCCGGGGTTCACAGGTTCAGATCCCGGGCATGCATCCATGCACCACTTGTCAAGCAATGCTGTGGTGGGGTCCCATATAAAGTAGAGGAAGATGGGCACAGATGTTACCCCAGGGCCAATCTTCCTCGGCAAAAAAGAGGAGGATTGGCAACAGATGTTAGCTCATGAGTGATCGACCTCACCAAAAAAAAAAAAATGTTATATGTAAACTTCATGTATTAGACAAAAATATATATAGAATATACAAAAAAGGAAGTGATAAGGGAATCAAAATATGTAACAATGAAAAATGAACTAAAGATAAAAGAAGGCAATAATGGAGCAAATGAGGGACAAAAAAGGTATAAGAAACAGAAAACAAACAAGGACATGGTAAAAGTCCTTCTCTATCAATAATTACTTTAAATGTAAATAGATTAAATCACCTAATCAAAAGGCATATATTGGTGGAATAGGGAAAAAAACATGATGCAACTATATGCTATCTACAAGAGACTCAGATTTAAGGACGCATAGGTTGAAAGTTAAAGGATTAAAAAAGATATACCATGAAAATTGTAACGAAAAGAGAATGGGGGTGGCTATACTAATAACCCACATTCAAAATAAATAGAACACCCAGAGGGAAGATAAGTAAGGAGACAGAAGACTTGAACTGCACAATAAGCCTATTAAACATGACAGACATATACATAACACTCCATGAAACAACACCAGAACACACAATCTTCTCAACTGCAAATGGGACATTTTCCAGGATAGACCACATGTAAGGCCACAAAACAGTACTAATAAATTTAAAAGAATTGAAATCATACAAAGCATTATTCTAGTCACAAAGGAATGACACTAGAAATCAATAGCAGAAGAAAAACTAAAAAAATTCTCAAATTTGTGGAAATTAAACAACACATCCAATAAATGGGCAAAAAAAGAAATTACAAGGGAAATTTAAAAATATCTTGAGAGAAATCAAAGCATTGACACATCCTTATAGGATGCAGTGACAGCAGTGCTAAGATGGAAATAATTATTTTTGGATGCTAATCATGTATTTCTTACATGTTGCAAATATCTTGTCTTTACACTTTGTATATGGTATCTATTTTTTTTTAATTTTTTGTTTACTGCAGTAACATTGGTTTATAACATTGTATAAATTTCAGGTGTACATCATTATACTTCTATTTCTGCACACATTACATCATTTCCTCCTGTTCACCACCTAAATACTAATTACAATCCATCACCACACACATGTGCCTGCTTACACGTTTCGCCATCCTCTCTCCCCCTTCCCCTCTGGTAACCAACAATTGAATCTCTGTCTCAATGTCTTTGTTTCTTGTTGTTATTATCTACTGCTTAATGAGTGAGGTCATACGGTACTTGACCTTCTCCCTCTGGCTTATTTCACTTTGCATTATAACCTCAATGTCCATCCATGTTGTCACAAATGGCTGGATTTCATCGTTTCTTATGGCTGAGTAGTATTCCATTGTGTATATATACCACATCTTCTTTATCCATTCGTCCCTTGATGGGCACTTAGGTTGCTTCCAAGTCTTGGCTATTGTGAATAAAGCTGCAATGAACACAGGGGTGCATGTATCTTTACGCATTGGTGTGTTCAATTTCTTTGGATAAATACCCAGCGGTGAAAACTGGATTGTATCATAGTTCTATCCTTAATTTTTTGAGGAATCTCCAAACTGTTTTCCATAGTGGCTGCACCAGTTTGCACTCCCACCAGCAGTGTACGAGAGTTCCCTTCTCTCCACATCCTCTTGAACACTTGTTGTTTCCTGTCTTGTTAATTATAGCCATTCTGACGGGCGTGAGGGGATATCTCATTGTAGTTTTGATTTGCATTTCCCTGATAGTTAATGATTTTGAACATCTTTTCATGTGCCTGTTGGTCATCTGTATATCTTCTTTGGAGAAATGTCTGTTCAGGCCTTTTGCCCATTTTTTAATTGGGTTGTTAGTTTTTTGTTGTTGAGATGCATGAGTTCTTAATATATTTCGGAGATTAATCCCTTATCAGATGTATGGTTTGCAAATATCTTCTCCCAATTGTTAGGTTGTCTTTTCGTTTTGTTGATGATTTCCTTTGCTGTGCAGAAGCTTTTTAGTTTGATGTAGTCCCATTTGTTTATTTTTTCTATTGTTTCTCTTGCCCAGCCAGACATGTTGCTTGAAAATATGTTGCTAAGACTGATGTTGAAGGGCGTACTGCCTATGTTTTCTTCTAGAAGTTTCATAGTTTCAGCTCTTACCTTGTAGTCATTAATCCATTTGGAGTTAATTTTTGTGTATGATGTAAGGTAATGGTCTACTTTCATTTTTTTTGCATGCGGCTGTCCAGTTTTCCCAACACCATTTGTTGAAGAGACTTTCTTTTCTCCATTGTATGCTCTTGGCTCCTTTGTTGAAGATTAGCTGTCCGTAGATGTGTGAGTTTGTTTCTGTCCTTTTGATTCTATTCCATTGATCTGTGTGTCTGTTTTTGTGCCAGTACCATGTTGTTTTGGTTACTATAGCTTTGTAGTGTATTTTGAAATCAGGGAGTGTGATGCCTCGAGCTTGTTTTTTTTTTTTCTCAGGATTGTTTTAGCTATTCAGGGTATTGTGTTTTTCCATATAAATTGTAGGATTCTTTGTTCTATTTCTATGAAAAATGTTGTTGGAACTTGGATAGTGATTGAACTGAGTCTATAGATTGCTTTAGGAAGTATGGGCACCTTAACTATGTTAATTCTTCCAATCCAAGAGCACAGACTATCTTTCCATTTCTTTATGTCTTCTTTAATTTCTTTCAGAAATGTTTTATAGTTTTCGGTGCACAGACATTTCACCTCTTTGGTTAAGTTTATTCCTAGGTATTTTATTCTTTTTGTTGGGATTGTAATGGGATTCTATTCTTAATTTCTCTTTCTACTACTTCACTGTTAGTATATAGAAATGTAACTGATACTTGTATGTTGATTTTGTATCCAGCAACTTTACCATATTCTTTTATTACTTCTAAAAGTTTTTTGCTGGATTCTTTAGGGTTTTCTATATATAAAATCATGTCATCCACAAATAGTGACAGTTTCACTTCTGCCTTTCTGATTTGGATCCCTTTTATTTCTTTTTCTTGCCTGATTACTCTGGCTAGCACTTGCAATACTATGTTAAATAGGAGTGGTGGGAGTGCGGATCATTGTCTGGTTCCTGTTCTTAGAGGGATAGCTTTCAGTTTTTCACCACTGAGGATGATATTAGCTGTGGGTTTGTCATATATGGCCTTTATTATATTGAGGTACTTTCCTTCTATACCTATTTTATTCAGAGTTTTTATCATAAATGGATGCTATACCTTGTCAAATGCTTTCTCTGCATCTATTGAGATGATCATGTGATTTTTATTCTTCATTTCACTAATGTGGTGTATTATATTGATTGACTTGCAAATATTGAACCATTCCTGCATCCCTGGAATAAATCCCAACTGATCATGGTGTATAACCTTTTTAATGTATTGTTGTATGCGATTTTTTAGTATATTGTTGAGGATTTTTGCATCAATGTTCATCAGTGATATTGGCCTGTAATTTTCTTTCTTTGTGTTGTCCTTGTCTGGTTTAGGTATCAGGGTAATGTCAGCTTTGTAGAATGAGGTAGGGAGCCCCCACCCCTCCTCAGTTTTTTGGAAGAGTTTGAGAAGGATAGGTATTAAGACTTTGAATGTTTGGTAGAATTCACCAGGGAAGCCATCTGGTCCTGGACTTTTATTTTTGGGGATGTTTTTGATAACTATTTTGATCTCCTTACTGGTGATTGGTCTATTCAAATTCTCTATTTCTTCTTTCTTTTTTTTTTTTTGTTTATTCCAGTAACATTGGTTTATGACATTGTAAAAATTTCAGGTGTACATCATTGTACTTCTATTTCTGCATAGATTACATCATGTTCACCACCAAAATACTAATTACAACCCATCACCACACACATGTGCCTAATTATCCCTTTCGCCCTCCTCCCTCCCCCCTTCCCCTCTGGTAACCACCAATCTAATCTCTGTCCCTATGTGTTTGTTTATTGTTGTTATTATCTACTACTTAATGAAGGAAATCATACGGTATTTGACCTTCTCCCTCTGACTTATTTCACTTTGCATTATACCCTCAATGTCCATCCATGTTGTCACAGATGGCTGGATTTCATCGTTTCTTATGGCTGAGTAGTATTCCATTGTGTATATATACCACAGCTTCTTTAGCCATTCGTCCCTTGATGGGCACTTAGGTTGCTTCCAAGTCTTGGCTATTGTGAATAACACTGCAATGAACACAGGGGTGCATGTACCTTTACAAATTGGTGTTTTCAAGTTCTTTGGATAAATACCCAACAGTGGAATAGCTGGATCATATGGTAATTCTATCCTTGATTTTTTGAGGAATCTCCATACTGTTTTCCATAGTGGCTGCACCAGTTTGCACTCCCACCAGCAGTGTACGAGAGTTCCCTTCTCTCCACATCCTCTCCAACACATGTTGTTTCCTGTCTTGTTAATTATAGCCATTCTGACGGGCGTGAGGTGATATCTCATTGTAGTTTTGATTTGCATTTCCCTCATAGTTAGTGATTTTGAATATCTTTTCATGTGTCTGTTGGCCATCTGTATATCTTCTTTGGAGAAATGTCTGTTCAGGTCTTTTGCCCATTTTTTAATTGGGTTGGTAGTTTTTTTGTTGTTGAGATGCATGAGTTCTTTATATATTTTAGAGATTAAGCCCTTATCAGAAGCATGGTTTGCAAATATCTTCTCCCAATTGTTAGGTTGTCTTCTCGTTTTGTTGATGGTTTCCTTTGCTGTGCAGAAGCTTTTTAGTTTGATGTAGTCCTATTTGTTTATTTTTTCTATTGTTTCTCTGTCCCGGTCAGACGTGGTGTTTGAAAAGACGCTGCTAAGACCGATGTCAAAGAGCATACAACCTATCTTTTCTTCTAGAAGTTTCACAGTTTCAGGTCTTACATTCAAGTCTTTAATTCATTTGGAGTTAATTTTTGTGTATGGTGTAAGGTAAGGGTCTACTTTCATTTTTTTGCATATGGCTATCCAGTTTTCCCAACACCATTTGTTGAAGAGACTTTCTTTTCCACATTGTATGTTCTTGGCTTCTTTGTCAAAGATTAGCTGTCCATAGATGTGTGGGTTTATTTCTGGGCTTTCGATTCTATTCCATTGATCTGTGTGTCTGTTTTTGTGCCAGTACCATGCTGTTTTGGTTACTATAGTTTTGTAGTATATTTTGAAATCAGGGAGTGTGATACCTCCAGCTTTGTTCTTTTTTCTCAGGATTCCTTTAGCTATTCGGGGTCTTTTGTTGTTCCATATAAATTTTAGGATTCTCTGTTCTATTTCTGTGAAAAATGTTTTTGGAAACTTGATAGGGTTTGCATTGAATCTATAGATGGCTTTAGGAAGTATGGACATCTTAACTATGTTAACTCTTCCAATCCAAGAACACGGAATATCTTTCCATTTCTTTGTGTCTTCTTCAATTTCTTTCAGAAATGTTTTATAGTTTTCGGTGTACAGATCTTTCACCTCTTTGGTTAAGTTTATTCCTAGGTATTTTATTCTTTTTGTTGCAATTGTAAATGGGATGGTATTCTTAATTTCTCTTTCTGCTACTTCGTTGTTAGTGTACAGAAATGCAACTGATTTTTGTATGTTGATTTTGTATCCTGCAACTTTACCATATTCGTTTATTACTTCTAAAAGTTTTCTGGTGGATTCTTTAGGGTTTTCTATATAGAAAATCATGTCATCTGCAAATAGTGACAGTTTCACTTCTTCCTTTCCAATTTGGATCCCTTTTATTTCTTTCTTTTGCCTGATTGCTCTGGCTAGGACTTCCAGGACTATGTTAAATAGGAGTGGTGACAGTGGGCATCCTTGTCCGGTTCCTGTTCTTAGAGGGATGGCTTTCAGTTTTTCACCATTGAGGATGATATTAGCTGTGGGTTTCTCATATATGGTCTTTATTATGTTGAGGTACTATCCTTCTATACCCATTTTATTCAGAGTTTTTATCATAAATGGATGCTGTATCTTGTCAAATGCTTTCTCTGCATCTATTGAGATGATCATGTGATTTTTATTCTTCATTTTATTAATGTGGTGTATTACGTTGATTGATTTGCGAACGTTAAAACATCCCTGCATCCCTGGAATAAATCCCACTTGATCATGGTGTATAATCTTTTTTACATATTATTGTATGCGATTTGCTAGTATTTTCCTGAGGATTTTTGCATCGATGTTCATCAGTGATATTGGCCTGTAATTTTCTTTTTTTTGTGTTGTCCTTGTCTGGTTTTGGTATCAGGGTAATGTCAGCTTCATAGAACGAGTTAGGGAGCTTCCCCCTCTCCTCAATTTTTTGGAAGAGTTTGAGAAGGATAGGTATTAAGTCTTCTTTGAATGTTTGGTAGAATTTACCAGGGAAGCCTTCTGGTCCTGGACTTTTATTTTGGGGGAGGTTTGTGATTACTGTTTCGATCTCCTTACTGTTGATTGGTCTATTCAAATTTTCTACTTCTTCTTGATCCAATTTTGGAAATTTGTATGATTCTACGAATTTATCCATTTCTTCCAGATTGTCGAATTTGTTGGCATATAGCTTTTCATGGTATTCTCTTATAATCTTTTGTATTTCCGAGGTGTCTGTTGTAACCTCTCCTCTTTCATTTCTGATTTTACTTATTTGTGCCTTCTCTCTTTTTTTCTTGGTGAGTCTAGCTAAAGATTTGTCAATTTTGTTGACCTTTTCAAAGAACAAGCTCTTGGTTTTATTAATTTTTTCTATTGTTTTTCTGATCTCTATTTCATTTATTTCCACTCTGATTTTTATTATTTCCCTTCTTCTACTGATTTTGGTCTTTGTTTGTTCTTCTTTTTCCAGTTCCTTTAGGTGCATTGTTAGATTGTTTATTCGAGACTTTTCTTGTTTGTTGAGATAGGCCTGTATCGCCCTAAACTTCCCTCTTAGAACCGCTTTTGCTGTATCCCATAAATTCTGGCAAGTCGTATTTTCATTTTCATTTGTCTCCAGGTATTTTTTTATTTCTTCTTTGATTTCTTCGTTAACCCAGTCATTGTTCAGTAGCATTTTGTTTAATCTCCATGTATTTGTGGCTTTTCTGATTTTCTTCCTATAGTTGATTTCTAGTTTCATACCGTTGTGGTCAGAAAAGATGCTTGGTATTGTTTCAATCTTCTTAAATTTACGGAGTCTTGTTTTGTGGCCTAATATGTGATCAATCCTCGAGAATGTTCCATGTGCATTTGAAAAGAACGTGTATTCTTTGGTTTTTGGATGGAATGCTCTCTATATATCTACTAGGTCCATCTGTTCTAGTGTGTCGTTTACGGCCAATGTTTCCTTATTGATCTTCTGTTTGGATGATCTATCCGTTGGTGTAAGTGGAGTGTTAAAGTCCCCTACTATTATTGTGTTACTGTCTATTTCTGTTTTTATGTCTGTTAATAATTGCTTTATATATTTAGGTGCACCTACATTGGGTGCGTAGATATTTACAAGTGTATTATCCTCTTGTTGGATTGTTCCCTTGATCATTATGTAATGCCCTTCTTTGTCTCTTTTTACAGTTTTTTGTTTTAAAGTCTATTTTGTCTGATATGAGTACTGCTACCCCAGCTTTCTTTTCATTGCCATTTGCGTGGAGTATCTTTTTCCATCCCTTCACTTTCAGTTTGTGAGTGTCTTTAGGTCTGAAGTGTGTCTCTTGTATGCAGCATATATATGAGTCTTGTTTTTTTATCCAGTCAGCCACCCTATGCCTTTTAATTGGAGCATTTAGTCCATTGACGTTTAAATTAGCTATTGATAAGTATGTACTTACTGCCATTTTTTAACTTTTTTTTTTCCTCAGTGTTTTAGTAGTCCTTCTCTGTTCCTTTCTTCTTCTATACAGAATTGATGGTCACTTTAGTTTGACCTCTGTCTGAAAGCTGTACTCTTAACTCCCCTCCTCCCTCCTTTTAAGTTTTTGATATCATATCTAACCTCTTTTTTGTGTATTTGTATCCATTACATTCTAATCATGGAAATAGATAATTTTTCCTATTTGTGGTCTTCTCTTTTCCCCTTAAATCAGTCTCTTTAGCATTTCTTGTAGCACTGGTTTCTTGGTGACAAACTCCTTTAATTTTTGCTTAGCTGGGAAAATTTTGATCTCTCCTTCCATTTTGAATGATAACCTTGCTGGGTAGAGTATTCTTGGCTGTAAGTTTTTTCCTTTTAGCACTTTAAATATATCATGCCATTCTCTTCTAGCCTGTAAGGTTTCTGCTGAGAAGTCAGCTGATAGCCTTATGGGGTTTCCTTTGTATGTAACTTGACATTCTCTTGTGGCTTTTAGGATTCTCTCTTTAATTCTGGACATTTTGATTATGATGTGTCTTGGTGTGGGCCTCTTTGGGTTTATCTTGTTTGGGGCTCTCTGTGCTTCCTGTACCTGGATGTGTCTTTCCTTCCTTAGGTTAGGGAAGTTTTCATCTATTATTTCTTGAAATAGATTCTCTGCCCCCTTGTCTCGCTCTTCTCCTTCCGGGACACCTATAACACGGATGTTAGTGTGCTTGATGTTGTCCCAGAGGTCCCTTAGACTGTCCTCACTCTTTTTAATTCTTTTCTCTTTTACCTGTTCACCTGGGGTAATTTCTTCTAGTCTTTTGCCCAGCTCACAGATCCGTTCTTCTGTATCCTCTACTCTGCTTTTGAGTCCCTCTAATGAATTTTTCATTTCCAATATTGTATTCTGCATTTCTGATTGGTTCTTTTTTATATCTTCCACTTCTTTGTTGACATTCTCACTGAGTTCATCTATTCTTCTCCCCAGATCAGTGAGCATCCTTAACACTCTTAGTTTGAACTCTCTGTCGGGTAGGTTCCTCATTTCTGTTTCACTTAGTTCCTTTTCTGGGGTTTTGTCCTGTTCCCTTACTGGGAATGTATTCTTTTGCCTCCTCATTTTGCCTCTTTCCCTGTGCTTGTGTCTATGTATTAGGTAGGTCAGCTATGTCTCCTGCTCTTGGATAGGTGACCTTATGTAAGTGATGACTTAGGAGTCTTCCAGTGTGCTTCCCTCAGTTCTCAATGTTCCAGGGGTGACCCCTATGTGGGCTATGTGTGTCCTTCTGTTGTGGCCTGTTTGCTCTCCCTGTAGGCGCCCAGGGAGGCTGAGTTATGCTCCTGGCCAGCTGTTGTAATGCTCAGCTGCTTGTAGTTGTTGTGGGCCCTTCAGTCTCTTTATCAGGTGTGGGGAGCCCCATCACAGTTGGCTGCAAGTTCTAATACCACATTTGTGTTGCAGTTTTTCTTTTAAGTGAGTAGGCCTCCAGCATGGCAGGTTGTTAGGCTCAGGGCCTTACAATTGCTGTAAGCCTCTAGCCTATTAGGTCTCTTGTCAGCTCTCTGAGGATTGCAGCTGGGTGGGGCTGGCCTCAGGCACAGGAGCACCCAATTCTTTCAGGCTTTGGAAGGTGGGGCAAACCCCCTATGTGGGTCTTCCAGAAGCACAAGTCTTCTGCAGCTGACATGCCCCACCTCCCACAGGTCCACAAACAGAGTCAACACAGTCCTGCCCCGTGTGTGTGCCCTGACCTCCTGAAGTGGACCCAGTCTCTCCTTCGCAGGAGCCCCACACACTCCACCACTGTGCCACACTCTCCACCCGCTCCTTGTGCATGCCCTTCCCCACTGAAGTGAGCTTAGTCACCAGGCTGCAAAGAATCCAGTCACCAGTCTATGCAGGCCCACAAGTTGCTTGAGGGCTTGTTGTTGAGTGGGGCCAGTCCCTAGGATGGGATGCCTGCCCTGGCTGAACTGAATTAAATAGGTGCTCTAGTGGGTGGGGCAGATCCTGGCTAGCAGGCCCCAGGGAGAACTCCAATTGCATCTGCCAGTGCCTGTGTCAGCACTTCCACATTAGGCCACAACAATAGCCACCGCCAATGTCCCAGTCCCTCGAGAGTTCTTACCTCTCACTGAGTTGAACTCAGAGCCTATCAGGTGAGTGTCTTTTCATCAAAGCACTGTGCACCTTTCTTTCTGGTGATTTTAGGTTGTTTTCTGAAATGGGTGAATTTGTGCATTGGCCCTTTAAGAGCCAGTTTTAATTTCTTTGTGAACCAGCTTTTCTGGGGGTAATCCCCAATGTTTAAGTAGCAGACAAAGTCTGATGTTATGCCACTTGTCTTGATTGTGCGGGGTCCACAGAATGCCTACAGCAGGAGCACTGCCTGGCTCTGGACCCCACTCCTCTAGGGAGGGCTGTATACCTTTGGGCTGCTCCCGGGCGGCCGTCATGCTGGCGGCTTGTGAAGGTGGTATTTTTTCTCTCCAGAAGGGAATTTCTGCCTCTTCCACCTCAGTTAGTATTGTCTTTTGTTGCAGGAGTTCCTCTTATCCAGTTTTCAGTTTTCTCTCAGGGGTAATTATTCCACGAGTAGTTGTAAATTGGCTGTGTCCATGGGAGGAGGTGAGTTCAGAGTCTACTTATGCCACCATCTTGACTTCTAAGATGGAAATTAATAGATGTAAATACTTACATTAAAAAAGAAAGGTCTCAAGTCATCTCAACTTTACATGTCAAGGAACTAGAAAAAGAAGAAAAACTAAGCCCAAATCTAGCAGAATGAAGGAAATGATAATAATTAGAGTGGAGATAAATAAAATAGACAATAGAAAAACAAATAAATCAACAAAATCAAAAGTTGCTTCTTTGAAAAGATCAATAAAATTGAGAAACATTTATCTATATGTAGTAAGAAAAAAAAAGAAAATCTCAAATTACTAAAATCAGCAATTAAGTGGAGACATTACTAGTGATTTTGTGAAAATAAAAAAGATTGTAAAAGTGTACTACAAATAGTTCTCCACCAAGAAACTGAATAGCCTTGATGAAATGGACAAATTCCTAGAAACACACAACCTACCAAAACTGAATCATGAAGCAATAGAAAATCTGAGTAGATTTATAACTAGTACAGAGAATGAATTAGCAATCAAAGATCTCTCAACAAAGAAAAGCCCTGCATTAGATGGCTTCCTTGGTGAATTATACTAAACATTTAAAGAATTAGCAACGTTCTTCTCAAAGTCTTCTAAAACATTCAAGAGAAGAGAATACTTCCTAACTCATTCTATAAGGCCAGCATTACCCTAAGAACAAAGGCAGAAAAACATATTAAAAGAAAAAAGAACTACAGATCAATAACCCCTATGAATGATACAAAAATCCTCAACAAAATACAGCAAACCACATTTAGCAGCATATTAACATGATCATACACTATGATCATATGAGATTTATTCCTGAAATGCAAGCATGGTTCAGCATATGGAAGTCAATCAGTATTCTACACCACATCAACAGAATGAAGGAAATAAACAAAATGATTATCTCAATTGATGTACAAATGTCACATGACAAAATCCATCACTCTTTCATGATAGAAAATCTTCAACAAACAAGGAATGGAAGGAAACTAACTCAACATAATAAAGACCATATATGAAAAACCCACAGATAACATCATTCTGGATGGTGAAACTGAAAGTTTTGCCTTTGTCAAAAATTAGTTGACCATATATGCATATATGCTTGTGTTTATTTTTTGGTTCTCTATTCTGTTTCATTGGTCTATGTGTCTGTTTTTATGTCAGTACCATATTGTTTTGATGACTATAGCTTTGTAATATAACATTATATATCATATAATTCCATATTTCACAGGTAAAAGATTTTACAATCTTTTTTATTTATGTATTATATAATTTTAATATATATTTTACATGTCAACACATTTCATGTAAAAGCTTTTATAATCTTTTTTGTTTATGCATTATGTAATTATGTTATATATATATATATATATATACATTCTCTTCAAAAATAGGGCTAATAAAACTGTATATCCACACGCAAAATAATTAAATTGGATCCTTATCTTACACCATACACAAAAACCAACTCAAAATGGATTAAAGACTTAAACACAAGACCTGAAACCATAAAACTCCTTGAAGAAAACATAGGGAAAAAGCTCCATGGCATTGGCCTTAGCAATGATTTTTCTGGATCTGACACCAAAAGTACAAGCAACAAAAGCAAAAATAATCAGGTAGGACTGCATCAAATGAAAGACCTTCTGCACAGCAAAGGAAACAATCAACAAAATGAAAAGGCAACCTATGGATTGGGAGAAAATATTTGCACACCACATATCTGATGAGGAGTTAATATCCAAAACATATAAGAAACTTATACAACTCAATAACAAAAACAAACAAACAATCTGATTAAAAAGTGGTCAAAGGACCTGAGTAGACATTTTCCCAAAGAATATATACAAACAGCCAATAAGTATATGAAAAGATGCTCAACATCACTAAGCATCAAGGAAATGCAAATCGAAATCATATTACCTCACATTTGTTAGGATGGCTATTAGAAAAAAATAATAAGAAATATTGGTGAGAATGTGGAGAAAAAGGAGCCCATGTACATCTTGGTGAGTATGTAAATTGGTACAGCCATCATGGAAAACACTATGGAGGTTCCAAAAAACTAGAAATAAAACTACCATATGATCCAGCAATCCCTCTTCTGGATATATTCCCAAAGGAAATGAAACCAATACTTTCATAATAGCTTCCAATACAACAAAATACTTAGGAATAAATTTAATCAAGGAAGTAAGAGATCTGTGCAATGAAAACACAAGACTTTGCTAAAAGAAATGGAAGAACACACAAACAAATGGAAGGACATCTTGTGTTCATGGATTGGAAGAATTAATATTATTAAAATGCCCATGCTACCCAAAGCCATCTATAGATTCAACACAATCCCTATCAAAATCCCAATGGCATTTTTCACAGAAATAGAAAAAGCAATCCTAAAATTTGTATGAAACTGCAAAAGACTCCAAATAGCGACAGCAATAATGAGAAAGAAGAACAAAACTAGAGGCAACACATTTCCTTATTTCAAAATACACTACCAAGCTAAAATAATTAAAACAATATGGTACTGGCATAAAAATAGACACATAGACAAATGGAACAGGATAGAGATCCCAAAACTAAACCCCACATATATGGTGAACTAATATTTGATAAGGGAGCCAAGAACATCCAATGGGAAAAGAATAGTCTCTTTAACAAATGGTCTTGGGAAAACTGGATAACCACATGCAGAAAAATGAAATTAGAACCCTTTCTTACACCACTCACAAAAATTAACTTGAAATAGATTAAAGACTTAAAACTCCTAGTAAGAAAATATAGGAAAGAATCTCCTCAACATTGTTCTTGGCAATGATTTTTCGGATTTGACACCAAAAGCACAAACAACAAAAGAAAAAAATCAACAAGTGGGACTACATCAAACTTAAAAGCTTTTGCACTGCCAAAGAAACAATCAACAAAATGAAAAGACAACCTACGGAATGGAAGAAAATATTTGCAAACCATGTATTGAATAAGGGGTTAGTAACCAAAATTTATAAACACATACAACTCAATAATAAAAAAAAATCTGATTTAAAAATGGGCAGAAGAACTACATAGACATTTTTCCAAAGAAGACATCCAAAAGGCCAACAGGTACATGAAAAGGTACTCAACATCACTATTCATCAGAGAAATACAAATCAAAACCACAATGAGATATTACTTCATACCTGTAAGAATGGTGATCATCAAGAAGGCAAGAGATAACAAGTGTTGGTGAGGATATGGAGAAAAGGGAACTCTTGTACACCATTGCTGGGATTGTAAACTGGTTTAGCCACTGTGGAGAACAGTATGGAGGCTTCTCAAAAACTTAAAATTAGAACTACCATATGATTCAGTAATCCCACTTCTGGGTATATATCCAAAGGAAATGAAAACAGGTTACTAAAGAGATATATGCACTCCCATGTTTATCGCAGCATTATTCACAATAGCCAAGACATGGAAATAGCCTAAGCATCCATGAACAGATGAGTAAATAAAGATGCGGTATATATATATTCAATGTAATAGTATTCAGCCATGAGAAAAAGGAAATTGTGCCATTTGTAACAACACAGATGGACCTTGAAGACGTTATGCTAAGTGAGATAAGTCAGACAGAGAAAGACAAATACTGTATGATATCTCTTATACATGGAATCTAAAAAAAAAAACTGAACGGGGAAAAACAGAGTGAAATTGTGGTTACCAGGGTCTGGGGGATAGGGGAATGGAAGAGATGTTTAAGGGCACACACTTGCAACTAGTAGATAAACAAGTCCTGGAGATCTAATACACAGTACAGTGATTATAGACAACAAAACTGTATTATAAACATTAAACTTACTGAGAGACTAGATCTTAATTGTTCCCATCACGAGAAGAAATGATAATTATGTGGCACAACTGAGGTGTTATCTATGCTACCATGGCAATCCTATTGCAATATAAATTTATCAAGTCAATATGTTGTACACCTTAAACTTACACAATGTTATATGTCAATTATATCTCAATAAAAAATTTTTAATAAAATAAGAATGGAAAAAATATGATGCAAACAGTAACAATAAGAGAGCTGGAGTGTCTATATTAATACAAAAATATAAACCAACATTATTACTTGAGATAAAAAGGAATATTCTATAAGGATTAAGGAACAATTCATCAGGAAAATATAATCATTATAAACGTATCTGCACCTAACAAAGGCGCCTTATACTACATGAAGCAAAAACGAACAAAAATGAATACAAAATGGAAAATTCAACAATAATAGTTGGAGATTTCAGTGACTCACTCTAAGGTGAGAGCAAAGTGAGACAGAAAATCAAGAAGGATATAGAAGACCTGAACAGCACTATAAGGTAGACCTAACTGACAATTTTAGAACAATCTAACCAACAACAGCAGAATATACATTCTTTTCAAATGTACATGGATCTTTCTCAAAAATAAATGATATGGTAGGCCATAAAACAAGTCTCAGTAAGTTCAAAAGGATTGATATCACACAATTTATCTTCTCAAACCACACTGAAATTAAATTAGAAATCAACAACAGAATAAAATTTTGGAAACCTTCAAATATCAGGAAATTAAATAACACACTTCATAATAACCAACGGGTCAAAGAAAAATCACCAGGGAAATTAGAAAATATGTTGAGCTGGATGCAAACAAAAACACAACATAGAAAAATTCATCAGATACAGCTAAAGCAAGTCCTTACAAGGAAATTCATAGGAGTAAATATCTATAATGTAGATGAAAGATCTCAAGGAATAACCTATGTTTCCATCTTAATAAACTAGAAAAAGAAGGGCAAACTCATCCAAAAGCAATCAGAAGGAATAAAATAAGAAAGATTACTGCACAAATCAATGGAATGGATAACAGAAAAAAATCAATGAAACCAACAGTTGGTTCTGTGAAAAGATAAACAAAATTGAAAAACTTGTAGCTAGACTGACCAAGAAAAAAAGAGAGAGAACACATAAATAACTAAAGTCATATTGAACGAGAGGATATCACTACCAACCTTACAAAAATTAAAAGGATTATAAAAGAATGCTATGGACAATTTTAGGTCAACAATTAAACAATTACATGAAATAGATAAATTCCTAGAAAGAAAAAAAAGTGCTGAAACTAATTTAAGCAGAAAAAGAAAATCTGAATAGACCTATACCAAAGAGATTGACTTAGTAATAATAATAATAAAAACTACCCATAATAAAAGCCCAGACCTGATGAATTCTTTCAAACATTTAAAGAGGAAAAATAACAATTCTTCACAAATTCTCCCAGAAAATAGAGAAAAAGGGAAAAATCCCCAACTTATTCTAAGAGGCTGGCATTACCCTAACACCAAAGCCAGATCAATATCACAAAGAAAAAAATATATAGACAAATATCCCTCATGAATATAGATGCAAAAATCTTAAATATTAAAAAACTGAATTCATCCACCTATAAAAATGATTATACACTAAGACTAACTGGAATTATCCCAGGAATGAAAGGTTGATTTATGAACTGAAAATCAATTCATGTAATAAAACATAGAAGAGAATAGAGGACAAAAACTCCATGATCATTTCAATTGACATGAAAAAGGCATTTGACAAAACCCAAGACCCATTTCTGATTTAAAAAAAATCCACAATCTAGGAAACTTCGTAAACCTAATTAAGGACATTTGCAAAATAAAAATAAAAAAAGCTACAGCTAACATCATACTTAATGGTGAAAGACTGAATCCTTTTCCCTTGAGACTGGGAACAAGTCAAGGAAATCTGTGTTCAACACTTCTGTTCAACATTGTACTGTAAATTTAAGGCCATGTAACCAGGAAGGAAGGAAGGAAGGAGGGAGGAAAGGAGGGAGGGAAGGGAGGGAGGAAGACAGAGAGGGAAAGAGGGAGGGAGAAGGAGAAGCAGATGGGAGAGAAAGCAGAGAAGAAAAAGAAAAGGAAGGAGGGAGAGAGAAGATCCAGATTAGAAAGGAATAGGTAAAATTGTGTTTATTGACAGACCAAATGAATTTATATGTAAAAAATCCTAAGGATTCCACACACACACACACACACACACACACACATCTATTACAACTAGTAAATGTGTTCAGCAAGCTACAGGCTACACAGCAATATACAAAACTAAATTGCATTCCCATAAACTAACAATGTGCAAGCCAAAAATAAAATTAAACAATTCCATTCATAATAGTATCCAAAAAAAGCATTTAAGAATAAATTTAGATGGTGTCAAGATGGCAGCATAGGCAGACTCTGAACTCACCTCATCCCACGGACACAATGAATGTACAACTACTCTTGGAACAATTACCCCTAAGAGAGAACTGAAAACTGGATAAAAAGAACCCTGATAACAAGGGACATGCTGACTGAGGTGGAAGAAGCAGAAATTCCTTTCTGGAGAGAAAAAATGTCACCTTCAAGCTGTGGAACTTCACACCCAGCTGGAAGCAATCCTAAGGAATGAAGCCTTCCCTGGAGGAGTGAGGGATCTGAGTAGGGGAGCATTACCACAATAAGCAGCTTTTAGACTCAGCACAATTGAGACAAATGTCATAATATCTGGCTTTGCTGGCCATTAACTACAAGGAGAAATACTCTCAGAAAGTCTATCATCAGACATAAGGGGGAAAAAGCCTGCTCTTAAAGGATCCTCACACAAATTCACCTATTTCAGAAAGCAACCTAAAATCACCAGAAAGAAAGGTGCACAGTCCTTTGGTGAAAAGAGATTCACCTGATAGGCTCTGGGTGCATCTCGGTGAGAGGTGAGACTTCTCCAGGGACCGAGACATTGACAGCAGCCATTATTGTGTCCTAGTGCAGGCATGCTGACACAGATGCTAGCAGACACTGCCGGAGTTCTTCTCTTGGCCTGTTAGTCCATGGATCTGCCACACCTACTAGAGCACTGATTTAATCCCGCTCAGCCAGGGCAGGCTAGCCAGTGCAGTCCCTGCACTAGGGACTGGCCCCACCCAACAGCAAGCCCTTGGGCAACTTGTGGGTCAGCATAGGTGGGGTGCCTGGAACCTCTGCAACCAGATGAGTGGGTCCACCTGGGTGGGGCAAGGCATGCACAAGGGGCAGGGCTGCATTGGTGGAGTATGTGGGTCCTCTACAGTAGGGCAACTGGGTCCACTTCAGGGGGTCAGGACAGGCACACAGGGCAGGACTGTGTTGACAGAGAGTGTGGCCCTGTGGGTGGTGGGGCCTGACAACGGCAGCAGACTTGTGCTCCTGAAATAGCCACATAGAGGATCAGTCTCACCTTCCAAAGCATGAAACAATTGGGTGCTCCCACGCTTGGGGCTGGCCCCACTCACATGCAACCCTGAGAGAGCTGACAACAGCCTTGCAGGCTGGAAGCCTACAGCAATTGTAAGACCCTGAACCTAGCAAGCAGACATGCCAGGGGTCTACTCACTTAACAGAAAAACTGCAACAAGAACGTGCTCAGACCTTGCAGCCAACTGTGCTTGGGCTCCCTAAGCCCGATAGTGTGACTGAAAGGACCACAGCAGCCACAGACATCTGAGCATTACAACTAGCCAGTCAGGGGCCAGCCTAGCCTCCCTGGGCATCTGCAGTATGAGCAACCCTGCCGTAACAGAAGGACACACAGAGCCCACATAGGGGACACACCTTGAATATTTGGAACTGGGAACAAGAGGGAAGCACACTGCTGGGCCTCATAAGGCATCTCTTACATAAGGCCACCTCTCCAAGATCAGGAGATGTAGTTGACCTACCTAATACATGGTTATAAGCACAGAGAGAGAGGCAAAATGATGAGGAAAATGAATATGTTCCAAGTAAGGGAGCAGGGCAAAACCCTAGAAAAAGAACTAAACAAAACAGAAATAAACAATCTAACTGACAAAGAGTTCAAACAAAAAGTCAAATGGATGCTCACCAATCTTGGGAGAAGAATGGATGAACTCAGTGAGAATTTCAAGAAAGAATTTGAAAATATACAAAACAACCAATCAGAAATGAGGAATACAATACTGAAAATGAAAAATTCACTAGAGGGACTAAGTAGCAGAGCAGATGATACAGAAGAATGTACCAGCGAGCGGGATGAAAGACTAGAGGAAATCACCCAAGCTGAACAGGTAAAAGAAAAAAGAATTAAAAAGAATGAGGACAGTCTAAGGGACCTCCGAGACAACATCAAGTGCACTAATATCCATGTTATAGGTGTCCCAGAAGGAGAGGAGCAAGACAAAGGGACAGAGAATTTATTTGAAGAAATAATAGCTGAAAACTTTCCTAACCTAAGGAAGGAAACAGGCATCCAAGTACAGGAAGCACAGAGAGCACCAAACAAGATAAACCCAAAGAGGCCCAGACCAAGACACATTATCATTAAAACATCAAGAGTTAAAGATAAAGAGAGAATCCTAAAAGCCACAAGAGAAAGGTAACAAGTTACATACAAAGGAAACCCCATTAGGCTATGAGCTGACTTCTCAGCAGAAACCTTACATGCTAGAACGGAGTGGCATGATATATTTAAAGTACTAAAAGGAAACAACCCAAATCCAAGAATATTCTACCCAGCAAGGTTATCATTCAGAATGGATGGAGAGATAAAGAGTTTCCCAGACAAGCAAAAACTAAAGGAGTTTATCACCAAGAAACCAGCCTCACAAGAAATGCTAAAGGGACGTATTGAAGTGGAAAAGAGAAGACCACAAATAGAAATAAGAAAATTAAAAAAAAAAAAATCACTGGTAAAGGCAAATATACAGTAAAGGTAGCAGATCAACCACCTATGAAGATACTAATAAGGTCAAAAGACAGAACTACTGAAACTATCTATTTCTATGATAACAGGGTAATGGACACATATGCACAGGAAAAGAGGTAAGATATGATATCAAAAACATAAAATGTGGGAAGAGGGGAGTAAAAGAGTAGAGCTTTTAGAAAGAGGTCAAACTAAAGAGACCATCAACTTAATATAGATTGGTATATACGCAGGTTATTATATATGAACCTCATGGTAATCACAAACCAGAAAAGTGTAATAAATACACAAAAAAATTAAGAGAAAGGAATCCAAACATAATACTAAGAAACCATCAAACCACAAGGGAAGAGAGCAAGAGAAGACAGGAACAGAGAAGAACTACTAAAACATCCAGAAAAACAATAACAAAATGGCAATAAGTACAAACTTATCAAAAGCTACTTTAAAAGTCAATAGACTAAATGCTCCAATTAAAAGGCATAGGGTGACTGATTGGATAAAAAAAAAAAACCCATACATATGTTGCATACAAGAGACACACTTCAGACCTAAAGACACTCACAAACTGAAAGTGAAAGGATGGAAAAAGATACTCAATGCAAATGGCAATGAAAAGAAAGCAGGAATAGCAATACTTATACCAGACAAAATAGACTTTAAAACAAAAACTGTAAAAAGAGACAAAGAAGTGCATTATGTAATGATCAAGGATATAATACTTGTAAATACATATGCACCCAACATACGAGCTCATAGATATATAAAGCAACTATTAACAGACATAAAAGAAATAGTAACACAATAATAGTCAGGGACTTTAACACTCCACTTACAGCAACGGATAGATCATCCAAACAGAAGATCAATAAGGAAACATTAGCCTTAAACGACACACCAGACCAGATGGACTTAGTAGATATCTACAGAACATTCCATCCAAAAACCACAGAATACACATTCTTTTCAAATGCACATGGAACATTCTCCAGGATAGATCACATATTATGCCACAAAACAAGTCTCAATAAATTTAAGAAGGCTGAAATAATACCAAGTATCTTTTCTGACCACAACAGTATGACACTAGAAATCAACTACAGGAGGAAAATCAGAAAAGACGCAAATATGTGGAGATTAAAAAAAATGCTACTGAACAACGATTGGGTAAATGAAGAAATCAAAGGAGAAACCAAAAAATACCTGGAGACAAATGAAAATGAAAATACAACATGACAAAATTTACGGGATACAGCAAAAGTGGTTCTTAGAGGGAAGTTTATAGGAATATAGGCCTACCTCAACAAATAAGAAAAATCTCAAATAAACAATCTAACAGTGCACCTAAAGGAAGTGGAAAAATAAGAACAAACAAAACCCAAAATCAGTAGAAGGAAGGAAATAATAAAAATCAGAGCAGAAATAAAAGAAATAGACTAAAAATACAATAGAAAAAAATCAATGAAACAAACAGCTTCTTCTTTGAAAAGATAAACAAAATTGACAAACCTTTAGCTAGACTCACAAGGAAAAAAGAGAGAAGGCTCAAATAAATCAGAAATGAAAGAGGAGAAATTACAATAGATACCTCAGAAGTACAAAAGATTATAAAAGAATACTATGAAAAACTATACGCCAACAAATTGGATAATCTAAAGAAATGGATAAATTCTTAGAATCACACAACTTTACAAAACTGAATCAAGAAGAAATAGAGAATTTGAGTAGACCATTCACCAGGAAGGAGATCGAAACAGTAATCAAAAAGCTCCAAAAAAATAAAAGTCCAGGACCAGATGGCTTCCCTGGTGAATTCTACCAAACATTCAAAGAAGCCTTAATACCTATGCTTCTCAAACTCTTCCAAAAAATTGAAGAGGAGGGGAAGCTTCCTAACTCATTCTATGAAGCCAACATTACCCTGATACCAAAACCAGGCAAGGACAACACAAAAAAAGAAAATTACAGGACAATATCACTGATGAATATCAATGCAAAAATCCTCAACAAAATACTACCAAATCAAATACAACAATATATTAAAAGATCATACACCATGATCAAGTGGGATTTATTCCAGGGATGCAGGGATGGTTCAACATCCACAAATCAATCAACGTGACACACTACATTAGTGAAATGAAGAATAAAAATCACATGATCATCTCAATAGATGTAGAGAAAGCATTTGACAAGATACAGCATCCATTTATGAGAAAAACTCTGAGGAAAATGGGTAGAGAAGGAAAGTACCTCAATATAATGGCCATATATGACAAACCGATAGCTAATGTCATTCTCAATGGAGAAAAATTGAAAGCTATCCTTCTAAGAACAGGAACCAGACAAGGATGCCCACTTTCACCACTCCTATTTAATATAGTATTGGAAGTCCTAGCCAGAGCAATCAGGCAAGAAAAGAAATAAAACAGATCCAAATTGGAAAGGAAGAAGTGAAACTGTCACTATTTGCAGATGACATGATTTTATATATAGAAAACCCTAAAGAATCCACTAAAAAAACTTTTAGAAATAATAAATGAATACGATAAAATTGCAGGACACAAAATCAACATACAAAAATGAGTTGCATTTCTGTACACTAACAATTAAGGAGCAGAAAGAGACATTAAGAAAACAATCCCATCTGCAATCACAACAAAAAGAATAAAATATCTAGGAATAAAGTTAACCAAAGAGGTGAAAGACCTGTACACTGAAAATTATAAAAGTGTTGAAAAAAAAAGAAGACACAAAGAAATGGAAAGTTAGTCCATGCCCTTGGATTGGAAGAATTACCACAGTTAAAATGTCCAGGTCCGGCCCCGAGGCTTAGCGGTTAAGTGCACATGCTACGCTACTGGGGGCCCGGGTTCGGATACTGGGCACGCACCGATGCACCGCTTTTCCGGCCATGCTGTGACGGTGTCCTACATATAGCAACTAGAAGGATGTGCAACTATGACATACAACTATCTACTGGGGCTTTGGGGAGAAAAATGGAAAAAAAAAAAAAGGAGGCGGATTGGCAATAGATGTTAACTCAGGGCTGGTCTTCCTCAGCAAAAAGAGGAGGATTGTCATGGATATTAGTTCAGGGCTGATCTTCCTCACAAAAAAAAAATAAAATAAAAAATAAGTCCATACTTCCTAAAGCAATCTACAGATTCAGTGCAATCCCTATCAAAGTTCCAATGACATTTTTCACACAAATAGAACAAAGAATCCTAAAATTTATGTGGAACAACAAAAAACCCCAAATAGCCAGAGGAATCCTGAGGGAAAAAAAAAGAAAAAACAAAGCTGGAGTTATCAGACTCCCTGACTTCAAAATATACTACAAAGCTACAGTAATCAAAACAGCATGGTACTGGCACAAAAACAGACACACAGATCAAAGGAATAGAATTGAGACCCAGAAATAAACCCACACAACTACGACAACTAATCTTCGACAAAGGAGCCAAGAGCATACAATGGAGAAAGGAAAGTCTCTTTGACAAATGGTGCTGGGAAAACTGGACAGCTACCTGCCAAAGAATGAAAGTAGACCATATCTTACACCATACACAAAAATTAACTCAAAATGGATTAAAGACTTGAATGTAAGACCTGAAACCATGAAACTTCTAGAAGAAAACATAGGCAGTACACTGTTTGACGTTGGTCTTAGCAGTGTATTTTTAAGTACTATGTCTGACTGGGCACGAGAAACAATAGAAAAAATAAACAAATGGGACTACATCAAACTTCTGCAGAGCAAACGAAACCATCAACAAAACGAAAAGATAATCTAACAATTGGGAGAAGATATTTGTAAACCATACATCTGATAAGTGGTTAATATCCAAAATATATAAAGAACTCATTCATCTCAACAACCAAAAAGCTAACAACCCAATTAAAAAATGGGCAAAAGATCTGAACAGACATTTCTTCAAAGATATACAGACGGCCAACAGGCAGACGAAAAGAGGTTCAACATCACTAATTATCAGGGAAATTCAAATCAAAACTGCAATGACATATCAGCTCACAACCATCAGAATGGCTATAATTAACAAGACAGTAAATAATAAGTGTTGGAGAGTACGTGGACAAAAGGGAACTCTCATACACTGCTCGTGGGAGTACAAACTGGTGCAGCCCCTATGGAAAACAGTATGGAGATTCTTCAAAAAATTAAGAATAGATCTCCCATACAATCCAGCTATTCCACTGCTGGGTATTTATCCAAAGCACATGAAAACATGAATGTGTAAAGATATATACACTCGTATGTTCATTGCAGCATTATTCACAATAGCCAAAACTTAGAAGCAACCTAGGTGCCCATCAAGGGACAAATGGATAAAGAAGATATCATATATATACACAATGGAATACTACTCAGCCATAAAAAAGGATGAAATCTGGCCATTTGTAACAACATGGATGGACCGTGAGAGTATTATGCTAAGTGAAATAAGTCAGAGGAAGAAAGTCAAATACCATGTGATCTCATTCATAAGTAGAAGATAAAAACAACAACAAACACATAGAGACAGAGATTGGAATGGTGGTTAGCAGAGGGGAAGGGGGGAGGGAGGATGGTGAAAGGGGTGATTAGGCACATGTGTATGGTGATGGATTGTAATTAACCTTTCGGTAATGAACATGATGTAATCTACACAGAAATTGAAATAGAATGATGTACACCCAAAATTTCTATAATGTTATAAACAAATGTTACCACATCAAAAAAAAGAATAAATTTAATGAAAGAATTGCAAGTTTTGTACACTGAAAACTACAAAACATTATTGAAGGAAATTAAAGAAGATCTAAACAAATGGAGAGATATCCCATGTTCATGGATCAGAAGACAACATTGTCAAATTGGCAATATTCCCAAATTCATCTACAGATTCAATGTGATTCCTATCAAAATTCCAGCTGGCTTTTCCAGAAGATATTGATGAGATGATTCTAAAATTTATGTGAAAATGTGAAAGACTCAAGCAGGCCAAAATAGCATTGAAAAAGAGAAAATTTGGTGGACTTAGATGCTCCAATTTAGAAACTTACTACAAAGCTATGGTATTCAAGATGGTATGGTGCTGGTGTGAAGATAGACATATAGATCAGTTGAATAGAATTAAGAGTCCAGGAATAAACACATACATTTATGGTTAATTGATGTTCAACAAAGGTATCAAGGCAATTCAACAGAAAAATGACAGTCTTCAACAAATGGTGCTGGGACAATTCAATAGCCACCTGCAAAAACATGAATTTAGACTCTTACTATATATTGCACACAAAAATTAACTTGAAATGGATCATAGATGTAAAAAACTTTTAGAAGTAAACATAAGAGCAAATCTTTTCAACATTGTGTTGGACAAAATTTCTCAGATACATCACCAAAGGCACAAGCAATAAAAGAAAAATTGATGAATTGGATTTCATCAAAATTGAAAAATTTTTCAGTTCAAAAGACACCATTAATAATATGAAAAGGCAAGCCACAGACTGGGAGAAAATATTTGTACACTATATATCTGAGAAAGTGCTTCTATCTAGAATATATAAAGGGTGCTTTATAACTCAATAATAAGCAAATAACCCAATTTTTAAAAGGGCAAACAATCTGTACACAAATGTTCATAGCAATTTTATTCATAATAGCCAAAATATGAAATCCAGATGTCTTTCAGTGGGTGAATAGCTAAACAAACTGTGGTACATCTCTACTGCGGAATACTACACAGTAATAAAAAAGAAATGAACCATTGATACACCCAATAACCTAGACGATTCTCAGAAGTATGTTGAGTGAAAAAGGCCAATCCCCAAAGGTTACATACTGTATGATACAATTTACATAACATTCTTGAAATTACAATTATGGATGGTAAACAGTTTAATGGTTGTGGGGGGAGGGGGAAATGGTTATCAAAGGATAACAGGAGGGATTATTGTGATGTAATTATTCTTTATCTTGACTATGGTGGTGGTCATACAAACCTACACCTGTGATAAGATTGTATAGAACTAAATACACACACACACACACAAAAGAGTACATGTATGATTGTGGAAATCTGAGTAAGATCGGTAGATTGTATCAATGTCAATTTTGTGGTTGTGATAGTGTACTATAGTTATGGAAGATGTTACCATTGGGAGATACTGAGTAAAGGGTAAACAGAATTTCTCTGTATTATTTTTTGCAACAATATATGAATCTCCAATTATCTTGGAAAAAACGCCTAATTTTAAAAACGGGGCCAAAGATTTGAATAGATATTTCATCAAAGAAGGTATACAAATGTACAACAAGCACATGAAAAGATGCTCAACACATCATTAGTCATTAGGGAAATGCAAAGTAAAACTACAATGTAATAGTACTTCATACTCACAAGAATAGCCATAATCAAAAAGACAGACAACAATGTTGGAGAGGATGTGGAGAAAGTGGAACCCTCATAAATTGCTGGTGGGAATATAAACTGATTGAGCCACTTGGGAAAATAGCTTGGCAGTTTTCTTAAATTCAACATAATCTTACCATATGACCCAGAAATTCCACTCATAGGTATCTACCCTTGGCAAATTAAAACACATGTTCACACAGGACATGTAGGTGAACTTTCATAGCAGCATTTTCATAATATCCAAAAGGTGGAAGCAACCCAAACATCAACAACTTGTGAGTGGATAAACAAAATGTGGTATATTCTTACAATGGCATACTATTCATCAATTAAAAGGAAGGAAGTACACAAGATACAACATGGATGAATCTCAAAAACATTATGCTAAGTGAAAGAAGCGAGACACAAAAGACCACATATTGTATGATACAATTTATTTGAAATATACAGAAAAGAAATCTATAGAGACAAAAAGTAGATTAATTATTGCCTGGGGCTAGGGGTGAGAATGGGGAATGACTGAAAACAGGACAGTGGTTTCTTTTGGGTGTGACAGAAATGTCCTAAAATTAGTTTGTGTTGCTAGTTGCTTTGTAAATTTACTAAAATCACGGAATCATATGCTTAAATAGATAATTAAAGAAAAAAAATCTATCTTTTAAAAGTTACACTTCTTTTCAGCTGTTTTAAGGTTGAAACCCTCTCAGATGGTTAAACCTGTGATCTCTTGCCTCAGGTCTCCATCCATCAGACAGGAGAATTACCCCCGTGTCCTGCTTAGCATATCAGACAGAAAGTTACATGGCCTGCTTGCTTCTCCATCCACTCCTAGCTTTACTATTCTTGATGGTTGCTAAAGTATCATTTAAAAATCATGTTGTTTCTTGCATTTACTGACAAAATGTGTTTTTCTTGGCTTGCCCAATTCCAAATTCTCCTATAGTTCAGCAAAACAAATTACCTTTGGAATCACATATGTCTTTTCAGCACACTGCATATGCAGGGAAACAGAGAAGCAGATTTGACTATACTTGTGAGTTTCTCCAAGTATAGCCCTTCCCTGAAGTCTCTGTCCTTTTGACATCTAACTAAACCTCAGAGGCCTCTTTCCATTTTGACAGTGGAATTTCCCCCTCCCTCACCTTCCCTCCCATCTCCCACAGCCATTATTTCTTCATTTTTACCACAGTTCCAGTACCTCATTTACACTTAATCACAAAGTCCACCCCTATACTCCTTTCCCTTTCTCTCCTTCAAATATCCCTTTCTAGCCTAATCCTGAGTGGTGAAAAGGAGAAACTACCGTTTAAGCAGTAGCAGCAAAATACTTCCCTCTGGACATTGACTTAGTGGAAATTTATGGATAATATATTTGGAAATTTTTTAGTATTGCCCATGGCTTTTTTGCTTTTTGAAAGAGAACTGGTACAGAACATTGATTTGATTTTAAGGCTAAGGTATTTCACTCCCATAAATGACATATGACATGTTATTTATTAATACTCAGTAAAAGCAAATATATCATATATGTCTTGCCAGAAGGCTATTATAAAGTATTTTAAGGTTCCATCTTTAATTATAATTTCCAGCTAGTAATGTTGTCTATAGTATAGAAGACTAGATTTTGTTGTTTATTGATAGTGTTACAAATTATTTTTAAAGTTCCTAAATAATCAAGTTTTTGAGTACAACAAATTTTTCTTAATTTTAATAACACACACTCCTTGATAATGATGATGGTTTTATCAGTGCCTCTTATAGAACCAATTTCTTCCTCCCTTAAACATCCTAAATGCTTTGTTTATACTGTTATACTGCTAATGTAATGTTCATCCTAAATTAAAGTGTGGCTATGTCTGTTTCCCCACTCTCACCATCTAAATAGGATGCAACTATAAGTGAAGCAGAACAAGCAGTGAAGTTATTAGAATACCTGGATTACAGTATTTGTTTTATTGCTTAGCAGCTGTGTGACTTTACTGTCTTAATGATCCCTGAATTATGACATGGATTTTGTGCTACTGCCAAGTATGAAATAGTTTGAGACATGGATTGGAAACTCAAAATATGTGATCTCTATGACATTTTAGTGGGCGTGGAGAAGATAGAATATTTGAAATGGAAAGTTTTGGATAAAAGGTCACCATAGACCTTAATAAATCACTTAAACTTCCTGCAACTCAGTTTTGCTATCTATAAAATAGATAAGATGCAGCTTACCTCAGGGTTGTTTAAGGGTTACCTGAGACACCTATTGTACGTGAGTCTAGATAGTGTCTGGAAAATGGATGTTAACGTTTCCTCAGGTTGGAACACTCCCTCCACTTCTTCCACCCCTCTACAAAAAAAGAACTCCAAAATTCAAACAAGTTTTAAGAAACAGCCCCAAAGATAACACTCTACAAACAACTTTCCAAACAACTTCAGGAAGTATAGGCCTTTGGTTAATAATACCGGGCTTTTGGAATCAGAAGGGACTCCCAAGTTTAAAACCAGGTCTGCCATTTAGTCACTCCGTGACCTTGGGCAAGTTACTTATCCACTGTGCATCTAGGTTTTCCAACTTTAAAATAAGATCACCATGGTACATATCTCACACGGTTGTGAATTATTAAATGAGATATGCACATAGGGCGCTTAGCACAGTCCCTGACACTAAGTCCTCTATAAGTATTACATAGTAGGAGTATTATAAATAGTAAATAGAAAGCTTCCTCTTCAGTAAAATGCTAATAACAATATCTCACAGGGTGTGGCAAAGTTCTGATGCAAAGGTCTTTTAAACTGTAATGCTGAACAAACGTAAGGGATTGGTATATACCTTGAGATACCTGGGGCAAAGTTCTAACTTCACTTTTATAGAATATGCTTTCTCTGCGCTTGGGGGAGGCGTGAGAATATCCACAATGAATTAATAGTAAATATAACCAGAAGATACGTCTCCCAGATACAAGCAGCAAAAGCCCAAAGAGCAGTATTAAGATCAGCAACCGCAGACGGGACCTCCATAATTCCCTGCAATTCACCTCTAATGCCCCCCTTCCCTTGGAGCCGCGCAAGCGTACACAGATTTTGCTCCTCTCTCCCTCGTGCCCCCGCCTCCAACGAACCCCCCACCCCCCACCCCCCTTCCCCCTTCCCCTCCTCCCCCCTCCCCGGTCTGCCTCAACACGCAGGCGCATCTCCTCAAATCCTGTCCATACCCCGCTCCTCTTTCTCTTCATTTTGTTCCCCCTCCTCTTCCAGCACCTCAGCAGGTTCAAACTCTTCTCCGTGAGGGTGGCGGCGATCGAGAGATCACGTGATGAGCATCCTGCTGCCCAACATGGCGGAGTTCGACACCATCTCGGAACTGGAGGAGGAGGAGGAAGAAGAAGCGGCAACGTCGTCGTCGTCGCCGTCGTCGTCGTCGTTGGTATCGGGGCCCGACGATGACGAGGAAGATGAGGAGCAAGAGGAAGAAGAGGAGGAGGAGGAGGAGGAAGAAGAGGAGGAGGAGGAGACGCCGCCCCCGCCTCGGGTAGTGAGCGAGGAGCATCTGCGGAGATATGCCCCCGACCCTGTATTGGTGCGGGGTGCCGGCCACATCACTGTGTAAGCGAGAGGGAGTCATGGGGTTTGAGAAGGCTGAGATTTGGCGACAGAGGAATGAGAAGGTGATTGAGGGGCCTGTGGAGTGGGGGAGGGCTGACTGAGGCATACATTTACTAAAGGACACCTGGTATAAAGGGACAAGCCGAGGGAAATAGGTGTAAAGGAAGTGAGGAGAATGCAAATGTGATGCCCCAACGCCAGGTAGAGTGAGTATAGGGCAGGGAAGTTAGGGGTTTGGGAGCCCGAGGGATTGGGGTAGGGGTGAGTCTCCTTGCTTCTGTGTATGCTGGCAAGTGAATAGTCTTTAAACTGCAGGATGTACTAGAGGATTCTTTGCTGCTAAGATTGGTGTCTAGTGGAACAGGGTGACTGCTGTGACATGTGACAAGACCTAGGCTTGGGATTCTTCAAAACAAAAGCATGATATATTTTGTAAATAATATCATAGAATGTCCACCCACCCACGTTCATCCATCCATTCTTCCTATCTAATCCTTATATGAATTAATACAATAATCCTTTCCATGTCTTGGTCACTCTTCACTCTGACATTTCTTAAATATCACACAATTAGAGGTTCAGGATGAGAGGCAGCTATGAAAAATAGAGCAATGGATTGAGAGTGAGGACTCTTGGATGTTAGTCCCAGCTTTGCTTCTTACTGGCCCTGTGACCTTGGTCAGGTTACTTCCCATTTCTGGGCCTTGATTTCTCTGTCTGTAAAATGAGGGATTTGAGGTAGATGGTTTCTAAAGCCTTTCAGCTCTTAGAT
Source organism: Diceros bicornis minor (assembly GCF_020826845.1). Classification (NCBI taxonomy): domain Eukaryota; kingdom Metazoa; phylum Chordata; class Mammalia; order Perissodactyla; family Rhinocerotidae; genus Diceros; species Diceros bicornis. Next base: position 66,903,737 of record NC_080781.1, read on the forward strand.
AATTTAAGATACCTCCAGGAGATTTTGTATGCCCAAATATTAAATATGCAAACATTAAATATATATGGAAATTAGTCCCCCAGGAGCTGAGGATGATTTCCTGAAAAGCTATGCAGAGTGACTTTTTTAAAAATTGAAATCTTGGATCATATTTGAGAAAATAAAAGGGAGAGGGACTTCATAGCATAGTGGTTGCAAAGCAAAAGAAAATTTTAATGATTCTCTGGGCTTTGAAGAGTGCTTTCTCGTTTTTTATGTGCTTGGGCTGTAAGTACTTGGAAGTTTGAGCATTGTATTATGTTCATCCCCTTAACTATGCTATCTTTTACTGCATTTTCAAAATAGGACTTTTTTTTCCTATCAAGTCATGCTGCCTCTAATTTTGATAATGGCTCACCTAGCCTCTTTGACTTTCAATTGAGTTCATATTATCTGAAATTATATAATATGTACCACCTCCCCCCATCATGTTAGCTTTTAATTTTAACCTGTCAAGTATTTTTATTATGATAGACTTTTTTGATCTTTGCATAAAATATATTAAGAAAGATTTTTAAATTGTGGAAGAGTTTGGGGAGATTTTTAGACCTGCTTTTTGGTTAGGCAATTTTAACACAATTTTTCTTGGTCCAAGAATTTTGCAGATAGCCTACAATGTTCAGATGGCACTTACTGTGCTGTTTTATTTCCATTCCTTTCATCACTAGGGAGACAGTTTGTTACTCAAACTAATTATTTTGGCACCAAAGGTTACTTTGATGCAGATTATTTCACATGACTGAACAGAAAAAGGTTTTTTTTCCAGTTCATAATTTTATATTCCAGCACTCCTCCCTCTCATTATTTTCTAAAATTCAGAAAACAGAAAAGGAGGGAGAAAATAGAATTTAAGTTCCCTGAAACTTGTTTGTGGTTCCATTCTACTCTTCACACAATCATGGTGAAGTACTTACTAACCTATTTTCAATTAAAAGCAAAGCACTGACGCTTGCCATGCCAAGGGCCTTGTGATAAGTGTAATATTCCTCCCAGCTTAGAAATTCTGGAATTAGGAGTGTGAAGTAGTGGTGCTGGTAGTAACTGTTGGTATTAATTGAAGCCAAAACCTGAAAAGCAGCAAACCAATACTTGAATCACTAATCAATGTATATAGTTTGGAAAATTATTTAGTTGTATTGTACACATTCTCTTACCTAGAAAACACATTCGATGTTAAATGTCTGAGATTTGAAAAAAAAAATTAAACGTTTAGGAGAAAGTTTTACTGGATCGGAGAAACTGGTCTTCTTATGGTAGTATAACCTTCCTTATATCTAGTAAAGTAAGATCCTTATGAAATAGTTAATCTAATTCAGACACGTCTAAAATATCAGCTAATGTTTAATTTTTTTTCAGGCATGGAAGGGTTAGAATTGCCCTGTCTGAATGAAATATTTCTTATTCTCTCCTACCCCTTATTTGTTCCATTCTTTGTGCAGTCATCTATTCTATACAAGACTTGGTTTCTTTTCAAAGTTTAAAATTTGAGAACCATCATCTCAAACTCAGTATATCTTTTTTTTTTTTTTGTGAGGAAGATCAGCCCTGAGCTAACATCCATGCTAATCTTCCTCTTTTTTGCTGAGGAAGACCAGCTCTGAGCTAACATCTATTGCCAATCCTCCTCCTTTTTTTCCCCAAAGCCCCGGTAGATAGTTGTATGTCATAGTTGCACATCCTTCTAGTTACTGTATGTGGGACGCGGCCTCAGCATGGCAGGAGAAGTGGTGCGTTGGTGCGCGCCCGGGATCTGAACCCGGGCCACCAGTATCGAAGCGCGCGCACTTAACCGCTAAGCCATGGGGCCGCCCAACAAACTCAGTATATCTTAAACCCAACATTTTTTTCCCCACATTGTCTGTGCATTCAATTGCCCCATTTCTGACCCTGATGCCACGATTCTAATCTTCCAGGGTAATATTTCAAATCCTTGACTCATTTTAACTCTTCCTTCTCCTTGAATTTTCCTATGCCAGTCTGTCCCATAATTATGTCATCATGCCTTTTGAAACACCTATTAGATTTTTCATTTTATCCATTTCTACTGGCATCACTCTAGTTTGTGTTGCCATCGTCTCCTGCTTGAATTATTGCCACAGTCTGCCACCTTTCCCCTCTTCAATCCGTCCAGGGTGTTTGTACCAAACTAATTTTCTTTTTTTTTTTTTTAAGATTTTTATTTATTTATTTTTCCCCCCAAAGCCCCAGTAGATAGTTGTATGTCATAGCCGCACATCATAGCCGCACATCCTTCCAGCTGCTGTATGCGGGACATGGCCCCAGCATGGCCGGAGAAGTGGTGCGTCGGTGCATGCCCGGGATCCAAACCCGGGCCGCCAGCAGCGGAGCATGCGCACTTAACCGCTAAGCCAAGGGGCTGGCCCCAAACTAATTTTCTTAAAACACAATTTAATCATGTCACTTTCCAGCTGAATAACCTGCATTGGATCTTAATTTGGTCTGAATTCCTGTGCTCTCTTCCTCCAGCCTCAGAGGTCAAGGAGTCCCTCCACTTGTCCAAAGCTCACCCTTCCACTTGTGCCTTCCATACCCTTCTCCTCCAGCCTCCTCCCAGATCTGCTCCATCAGGCAGCCCCTGTCCCTCTAATATTACCTGTCTCTACCTCTATACTGGCTCAGCCTGTAAACATATTCAGAGTCTCTCTAATTCTTTAAAAACAAAACAAAGCAAAAGCCTTCCTAGACCTGTGTTCCCCTTTAACTACTGTCTAGTCTCTCTCCCTTCCTTCTCCAAATTTATTAAAAGTAGCTACATTCACCATATTTATTTCCACTTCAACCCTCTGTAATCTGGATTCTGCCACCATGACCACAGACAAACTGGCCTCATAAGATCACCATGACCCTTATTGCTAATTTAGTGGGTATCTTTCATTCCCTATCTTTCTGGTTCTCTCTCCTGCTTATGTTACTTATAATGACTCCCTCTTTCTTGGAGGCTTCTACTCCGGGGGTCACAAACACACAGGCCTTCAGAGGCAAGACAGGTCACAGAAAGTGGTGCAATCTGAGTAATGATGGGGCCTTAGTTGAACTGGAAGGTATATGTTTTGCCTAAAGGTATTCAAATTCTGTTTTTAAAAAACATTTTGCTAGCCAAACAAACCCAGGAATTCCTTGGCTACTTCACTATCCTGGTTCTCCTTGTATTTTTCTGGCTATTCTTTGTCTCATTCATGGGCTTCTCTTCGTCTCTTGCCCCTTGAATACTGCTGATCTCCAGGGTTTTGTTCTCAGCCCGCTATTCTTCTCATTCCCTACACTCCCTATATGGTCTCATCTTGACTCACATGGTTTCAATTATCTGACGTCTCCCAAATATGTATCTCTATACCAGACTCTGCTCAGACTCTTTTATGGGCTTCCTCACCTGATGGCCCACCATCATCTTAAATTCAGCATATTCAAAACAGAACTTGTTCCCCACTCACCCACACCCTCACACTCCCATCCTAACCCCTCAAAAAATCCCTCCTATTTCTGTGTTCTCCATCTCAGTTAAATGTATCTCCACCTATCCCGTTATTCATCCTTGGTTCCTTTTTCCCACTCACACTTCTCACAGCTAAGTAATCTGCAAGTATTAACAATATATGACCTAAAAATTTCTTCTTTTCCTCTCTACTACCACTTCCCTGATTCAGGGCCCTTTCACCACCCTAACTAGTTATCTTTCCTTCATACTTGTCACCTTCACATCCATCCCCTAGCCTGCTGCTAGATTGAATCACCACTTTTCTGCTTAAGACTATTCTGTGGTTTTCCTTTCACCTGCAGGATAGAGTCTAAGCTCCCTAACGTGGCGTATAGAACTGGACTCTGCCTATCTATCAGCCTAATCACCTGACATTTACTCTTGCTACTTGTATTTTCCTGTTCATAACATGCCGTTTCTTATCTCTTTGCCTCTGCTCAAGCTGGGTTCTCCATCTAGAATTCCAGTACCCACCGCCCTCACCCCAGCTCTCCATATGTCACCACCTTCTGCAAGTCTTCTCTGTCTCCACTAAATAGTAAGCTGCAATGGCAGGAACAATTTCTGGTTCCCTCTGAATCCTCAGTGTCTAACATAGTACCTTCCCTGAAGTAGACACTCAATAAAAGTGAGCTGAATTCGTATTAATTCGCTTTAGTAACACTTAATATGCCCACCATAGTGCATACTATATTATAGGACCTCAATAAATACTAGTTAGTTGAATCATGCTGTGGAGAGTACTCGTGTTTCTGAGCATAGATATAAATGGATGCAATAATATCATCAGTCCCAGTAATGGGGGTATGGCATGGCCTTAACCTCTTAAACTTTGTTAAGCAAGCCCTTATGTGTCAGAATGCCCCTGTCTACTTATATCATCTTAACATAATTGGCTTTCTAGTTAACTTTAACAAGATATTAATCTTTTAAAATGTAATTAATTATAATTTCTTAAGAAGTAGAGCGACCTAACCACACTAATTGTAATTCCAGTTCTGAGATGATGATCATAAATGGATATTTAGGGATCTTTTTCCAAATTTTAAAAAAATATGGCTAAATTAACTCCCACAGATTTGAGGTTATAGAAACAGAAATAATGAAGTATCTCTTGGGAAGTATTAAGTGTTTCAGAAATACTCTACATCTAAGTGATATAACTTAGTATCTATCATTTTTCTTCTTCATAGTTTTAGGATAAATATTTGGATCCAATGTGTTGAAATACAAGGAAAATTACATCTCATGAGATTTTTTTCTCTCATTTATAGGCATTACCACACTCTTTATGTCACTTAAAATATATAGATATTTACCCTTGATAGTACATCTGTATAGAAGTTAGTGGAGATGATAGATTACCAATTCTCAGGGATTTATAAAATTGTCTCATTAAAGTTAATCTTGAAGAGCTGAAGTTATTACATATAGAGTTGCAAAAGATTGCCAAATTTGCCAAACAATGCATTTCTGCAAAAACTTAGAGAACACTACAAATATTGATACTTCTCAAATCAATAATGGAATAAATAGAATGCCTTTTCTGTAAACAGCTATCTTTGAAGAATTACAGTGATGCATTGTTAATTTGTGTTTGTATAAGGTAAATATTTTATAAGATTTTAGTCTTTGAGAATACTGCAACTATGATAACTTGCCATTTTACAGTGTGGCAAGACATGATCATTTCCATATGAAAGATTAAAGAGATTTAACTATAATTTTTTTGAAAATCTCTTTGAATTGTGTGACATAGACTTTCCTTTTCCTGGGTATAGTAAGTAGAGTTAAGTGCACACGCTTTAGAATCAGTGTTATTATAACTGCATAGTTTTCCAGAGAAATCATATTTCTTGCTGGCAGAATTTTACTACACTATGATCCATTTTCTTAAACAACCTGAAGACATGAACTTTAATTTGTGCAAGATTTTCAATGGCTGATGTGTAGTCATTTTCAAAAGGATTAAGAACAGTGAGGGGTGTAGGGAGAGAGAGAAGATGGAAGAGCAACTAAGAGGACACATCCTTCTTTGCCTCAATTTTCTTTACTCCACAGAATTGCCCAAGAAATTAAAATTTGGGGCGTTGAAGACACTTGACAAATAAAATACAATAATTAAGAACCACCAGCTGGATTGGCTTCAAACACATAATAGGCTCTATATTTAATGAAGCCAATAAAATGGCAGTGTAAGCAATGCTAAGTGCCTGTTTGTCTAATGCCAAAGAACCCCACATCTTGGCTAATGTCTGTAGCTGATCAGTAATGGGTAGATGAGATTGTCTAACCTCTGGGACTCACAGTTCTGAAATTAATGGTTTGTTTATGAAACAGAGCTGAGGTGTTTATTCAGCAACAGCCATTTCAACATTTTCCTAGTAGCTGCTAAGTGAAAATGTTGTGCCTAAGGTTATTTTTCTTTTTTTTATTATTTTTTATTTTTTTTATTTTTTGTTTATTGTAGTAACATTGGTTTATGACATTGTATAAATTTCAGGTGTACATCATTATGCTGTATTTCTGCATGGATTACATCGTGTTCTCATGTTCACCACCCAAATATAATTACGATCCATCACCACACACGTGCCTAATTATCCCTTTCGCCCTCCTCCTTCCCCCCTTCCCCCTTCCCCTCTGGTAGCCACCAATCCAATCTCTATGTGTTTGTCTGTTGTTATCTACTACTTAATGAGTGAGATCATACGGTATTTGACCTTCTCCCTCTGACTTATTTCACTTTGCATAATACCCTCAATGGCCATCCATATTGTGACAAATGGGTAGATTTCATCGTTTCTTATGGCTGAGTAGTATTCCATTGTGTATATATACCACATCTTCTTCCCTTGATGGGCACTTAGGTTGCTTCCAAGTCTTGGCTATTGTGAATAATGCTGCAATGAACACAGGGGTGCATGTATCTTTACACATTGGTGTTTTCAAGTTCTTTGGATAAATACCCAGCAGTGGAATAGCTGGATCATGTGATAGTTCTATCCTTAAGTTTTTGAGGAATCTCCATACTGTTTTCCATAGTGGCTGCACCAGTTTGCACTCCCACCAGCAGTGTATGAGAGTTCCCTTCTCTCCACATCCTCTCCAACACTTGTTTCCTGTCTTGTTGATTATAGCCATTCTGATGGGCATGAGGTGATATCTCATTGTAGTTTTGATTTGCATTTCCCTGATAGTTAATGATGTTGAGTGTCTTTTCATGTGCCTGTTGGCCATCTGTATATCTTCTTTGGAGAAATGTCTGTTCAGGTCTTTTGTCCATTTTTTGATTGGGTTGTTCATTTTTTGTTGTTGAGATGCATGAGTTCTTTATATATTTTGGAGCTTAACCCCTTATCAGATGTATGGTTTGCAAATATTTTCTCCCAATTGTTAGGTTGTCTTTTTGTTTTGTTGATGGTTTGCTTTGCTGTGCAGAAGCTTTTTAGTTTGATGTAGTCCCATTTGTTTATTTTTTCTATTGTCTCTCTTTCCCAGTCAGACATTGAAAATATGTTGCTAAGAAGGATGTGGAAGAACGTACTGCCTACGTTTTCTTCTAGAAGTTTCATAGTTTCAGGTCTTACATTCAAGTCTTTAATCCATTTTGAGTTAATTTTTGTGTATGGTGTAAGGTAATGGTCTACTTTCATTTTTTTGCATGTGGCTGTCCAGTTTTCCCAACACGATTTCTTGAAGAGACTTTCCTTTCTCCATTGTATGCTCTTGGCTCCTTTGTCGAAGATTAGCTATCTGTAGATGTGTGGGTTTGTTTCTGTGCTTTCGATTCTATTCCATTGATCTGTGTGTCTGTTTTTCTGCCAGTACCATACTGTTTTGTAGTATATTACTACAGTTACTATAGCTTTGTAGTATATTTTGAAATCAGGGAGTGTGATACCTCCAGCTATGTTCCTTTTTCTCAGGATTCCTTTAGCTATTCGGTGTCTTTTGTTGTTCCATATAAATTGTAGGATTCTTTGTTCTGTTTCTATGAAAAATGTTGTTGGATCTTTGATAGGGATTGCATCAAATCTATAGATGGCTTTAGGAAGTATGGACATCTTAACTGTGTTAATTCTTCCAATCCAAGAGCACGGAATATCTTTCCATTTCTTTGTGTCTTAAATTTCTTTCAGCAATGTTTTATACTTTTTGGTGTACAGATCTTTCACCTCTTTGGTTAAGTTTATTCCTAGGTATTTTATTCTTTTTGTTGCAATTGTAAATGGCATTGTATTCTTAATTTCTCTTTCTGCTACTTCGTTGTTAGTGTGTAGAAATGCAACTTATTTTTGTATGTTGATTCTGTATCCTGCAACTTTACCATATTCGTTTATTACTTCTAAAAGGTTTCTGGTGGATTCTTTAGCGTTTTCTATATAGAAAATCATGTCATCTGCAAATAGTGACAGTTTCACTTCTTCCTTTCCAATTTGGATCCCTTTTATTTCTTTCTCTTGCCTGATTGCTCTGGCTAGGACTTCCAGTACTATGTTAAATAGGAGTGGTGACAGTGGGCATCCTTGTCTGGTCCTATTATTAGAGGGATAGCTTTCAGTTTTTCACCATTGAGGATGATATTAGCTGTGGGTTTGTCATATATGGCCTTTATTATGTTGAGGTACTTTCCTTCTATACCCATTTTATTCAGAGTTTTTCTCATAAATGGATGCTGTATCTTGTCAAATGCTTTCTCAGCATCTGTTGAGAGTATCATGTGATTTTTATTCTTCATTTTATCAATGTGGTGTATCACGTTGATTGATTTGCGACTGTTGAACCATCCCAGCATCCCTGGAATAAATCCGAACTGATCATTGTGTATTATCTGTTTAATGTATTGTTATATGCGATTTGCTAGAATTTTGTTGAGGATTTTTACATTGATGTTCATCAGTGATATTGGCCTGTAATTTTCTTTTTTTTGTGTTTTCCTAGTCTTGTTTTGGTATCAGGGTAATGTCAGCTTCGTAGAATGAGTTAGGGAGCTTCCCCCTCCTCCTCAATTGTTTGGAAGAGTTTGAGAAGGATAGGCAATAAGTCTTCTTTGAATGTTTTGTAGAATTCACCAGAGAAGCCATCTGGTCCTGGAGTTTTATTTTTGGGGAGGTTTTTAATTACTATTTCGTTCTCCTTACGGGTGATTTGTCTATTCAAAGTCTGTATTTCTTCTTGTTCCAGTTTTGGAAGGTTGTATGGTTCTAAGATTTTATCCATTTCTTCCAGATTGTCGAATTTGTTGGTGTATAGCTTTTCATAGTGTTCTCTTATAATCTTTTGTATTTCTGAGGTGTCCATTGTAATTTCTCCACTTTCATTTCTGATTTTACTTATTTGAGCCTTCTCTCTTTTTTTCTTGGTGAGTCTAGCTAAAGGTTTGTCAATTTTCTTTATCTTTTCAAAGAACCAGCTGTTGGTTTTATTAATTTTTTCAATTGTTTTTTAGTCTCTATTTCATTTATTTCTGCTCTGCTTTTTATTATTTCCCTTCTTCTACTGATTTTTGGCTTTGTTTGTTCTTCTTTTTCCAGTTCCTTTAGGTGCATTGTTAGATTGTTTATTTGATATTTTTCCGTTTTGTTGAGATTGACCTGTAATGCTCTAAACTTCCCTCTTAGAATTGCTTTTGCTGTTTCTCATAAATTCTGGCATAACCTTTTTCGTTTTCATTGGTCTCCAGGTATTTTTTGATTTCTCCTTTGATTTCTTTGCTGACCCAATCATTGTTCAGTAGCATTTTGTTTAATCTCCACATATTTGTGGCTTTTCTGATTTTCTTCCTGTACTTGATTTCTAGTTTAATGCCATTGTTGTCAGAAAAGTTGCTTGGTACTATTTCAATCTTCTTAAATTTATGGAGACTTGTTTTGTGGCCTAATATGTGATCAGTTCTGGAGAATGTTCCATGTGCATTTGAAAATAACGTGTATTCCTTGGTTTTGGGATGGAATGTTCTGTATATATCTACTAGGTCCATCTGGTCTAGTGTGTCATTTAAGACCAAAGTGTTCTTATTTATCTTCTGTTTGGATGATCTATCCGTTGGTGTAAGTGGAGTGTTAAAGTCCCCTACTATTATTGTGTTACTGTCTATTTCTCTTTTTATGTGTGTTAATAATTGCTTGTATATTTAGGTGCTCCTACATTGGGTGCATAGACATTTACAAGTGTTATATCTTCTTGTTGGATTGTTCCCTTGATCATTACATGTTGCCCTTCTTTGTCTCTTTTTACGGTTTTTGTTTTAAATCAATTTTGTCTGATAAGAGTATTGCTACCCTAGCTTTCTTTTCATTGCCGTTTGCGTGGAGTATCTTTTTCCATCCCTTCACTTTCAGTTTATGAGTGTCGTTAGTTCTGAAGTGTGTCTCTTGTATGCAGCATGTATATGAGTCTTGTTTTTTTATCCAGTCAGCCACCCTATGCCTTTTTATTGGAGCATTTAGTCCATTGATGTTTAAAGTAGCTATTGATAAGTATGTACTTACTGCCATTTTTTAATTTTTTTTTCTCAGTGTTTTAGTAGTCCTTCTCTGTTCCTTTCTTCTTCTCTTGCTGTATCCCGTGTGGTTTGATGGCTTTCTTTAGTATTTTGTTTGGGTTCCTTTGTCTTAGTTTTTTGTGTATTTATTATAGGTTTCTGGTTTGTCATTACCATGGGTTCGATATACAGTAACCTACGTATATAGGAAACTATATTAAGTTGATGGTCTCTTTAGTTTGACCTCTGTTTGAAAGCTCTACTTTTTAACTCCCCTTCTACCACTTTTATGTTTTTGATATCGTATCTAACCTCTTTTTTGTGTATTTGTATCCATTACCCTCTTATCATGGAAATAGATAATTTTTCCTATTTGTGGTCTTCTCTTTTCCCCTTAAATAAGTCCCTTAGCATTTCTTGTACTACTGGTTTCTTGGTGACAAACTCCTTTGATTTGTGCTTGTCTGGGAAACTTTTTATCTCCTTCCATTTTGAATGATAACCTTGCCAAGTAGAGTATTCTTGGCTGTAAGTTTTTTCCTTTTAGCAGTTTAAATATATCATGACACTCTGTTCTAGCCTGTAAAGTTTCTACTGAGAAGTCAGCTGATAGCCTTATGGGGTTTCCTTTCTAAGTAACTTGTCTTTCTGTTGCAGCTTTTAGGATTCTCTCTTTATCTTTAATTCTGGACATTTAAATTGTGATATGTCTTGCTGTGACCCTCTTTGGGTTTATCTTGTTTGGTGCTTTCTGTGCTTCCTGTACCTGGATGTCTATTTCCTTCCTTAGGTTAGGGAGGTTTTCATCTATTATTTCTTCAGCTAGATTCTCTGCCCCTTTGTCTCACTCTTCTCCTTCTGGGACACCTATAACATGGATGTTAGTGTGCTTGATGTTGTCCCAGATGTCCCTTAGACTGTCGTCACTCTTTTTAATTCTTTTTTCTTTTACCTCTTCAGCTTGGGTGATTTTTTTCTAGTCTTTCATCCAGCTTGCAGATCCGTTTTCCTGTATCCTCTCCTCTGCTTTTGAGTCCCTCTAGTGAATTTTTCATTTCCAGTATTTTATTCTTCATTTCTGATTGGTTCTTTTTTATATCTTCCATTTCTTTGTTGACGTTCTCACTGAGTTCATCCGTTCTTCTCCCCAGATCAGTGAGCATCCTTAACACTCTTTGTTTGAACTCTCTGTCGGGTAGGTTGCTCATTTCTGTTTTACTTAGTTCCTTTTCAGGAGTTTTGTCCTGTTCCCTTATTTGGAATGTATTCCTTTGCCTCCTCACTTTGCCTCTTTCCTTGTGCTTGTGTCTATGTATTAGATACGTCAGCTATGTCTCCTGCTCTTGGAGAGGTGACCTTATATAAGTAATGCCTTATGAGTCCCACAGTGTGCTTCCCTCAGTTCTGAATGTTCCAGGAGTGACCACTATGAGGGCTACGTGTGTCCTTCTGTTTTGGCGTGGTTGCTGTCCCTATAGGTACCCAGGGAGTCTGAGCTATGCCCCCGGCCAGTTGTTGTAATGCTCAGGTGCTTGTAATTGTTGTGGGCCCTTCAGTCTCTTTATCGGATGTGGGGAGCCCCAGCACAGTTGGCTGCAAGGTCTAATAGCACATTTGTGTTACAGTATGTCTTTTAAATGTGTAGGCCCCCAGCATGGCAAGTTGTTAGGCTCAGGAGCTTACAGTTACTATAAGCCTCTAGCCTTTATATCTCTTGTCAGCTCTCTGAGGATTGCAGCTGGGTGGGGCTGGCCTCAGCCATGAGAGCACCCAATTATTTCAGGCTTTTGAAGGTGGTGCAAACCCTCTATGTGGTCTTTGAGCAGCACAAGTTTTCTGCAGCTGACAAGCCCAGCCACCCACAGGTCCACACACACAGTCAACACAGTCCTGCCCTGTGTGTGCGCCCTGACCTCCTGAAGTGGACCCAGTCTCTCCAAGGCGGGAGCCCCTCACACTCCACCACTGCCCCACACTCTCCACCTGCTCCTTGCACATGCCCTTCCCCACAGAGGTGGACCTCCTCGCCAGGCTGTGGATAATCCAGGAAGGCCCACAAGTTGCCTGAGGACTTGTTGTTGGGTGGGGCCAGTCCCTAGAGTTGGCTGCCTGCCCTGGCTGAACTGGATTAAATCAGTGCTCTAGTCAGTGGGGCAGACCCTTGGCTAGCAGGCTCCAGGGAGATCTCCAGTGGCGTCTGCCAATGTCTGTCAGCATGCCCACACCTGGCCACAACTATGGCCGCCGCCAATGTCCCAGTCCCTGGAGAGTTCTCACCTCTCACCGAGATGCACTCAGAGCCTATCAGGTGAGTCTCTTTTCACCAAAGTACTGTGCACCTTTCTTTCCGGTGATTTTAGGTTGCTTTCTGAAATGGGTCAATTTGTGTCTGGGCCCTTTAATAGCCGGTTTTAATTTCTTTGTGAACCAGCTTCTCTGGGAGTACTACCCAATGTTAGTACCAAGCAAAGTCAGATATTATACCACTCGTCTCATTTGTGCTGGGACCAAAAAATGCCTACAGTGGGAGCACTCCCCGCCTCAGGGCCCCCACTCCTCCACGGAGGGCTGTGTACCTTTGAGCTGCTCCCAGGCGGTCGTGAAGTGCTGCGGCTTGTGAAGGTGGCATTTTTCCTCTCCAGGAGGTAATTTCTGCCTCTTCCACCTCAATTAGGATTGTCGTTTGTTGCAGGAGTTCCTCTTATCCCATTTTCAGTTCTCTCTCAGGGGTAATTTTTCCATGAGTAGTTGTAAGTTGGCTGTGTCTGTGGGAGGAGGTGAGTTCAGAGTCTGCCTACGCTGCCATCTTGACGTCTCTCCCATAAGTCTTCTTTTTAAGTGCTGAGTCTCTAACGGAGAAAGTTAAGGAAAGAAATCCCTGGTAGGCAAGCACAAGATTGCTACTGACTTTTAGCCAAAATTATAAGAGCATATCAGGCCTAGTTTGCATGTCTTTATACCTTTGAAGTTGATATATGTAGACCATAAAGGAGTATTTTAAGAAGTAAAATGACACTCTTTAACATTTCTTATATACTTTTTATGCTTTAGAAAAGACAATCCCAGGGCTGGCCTGGTGGTGCAAGCGGTTAAGTGCGCGTGCTCTGCTGCGGCAGCCGGGGTTTCGCCAGTTCGGATCCCGGCGCGCCCTGACGCACTTCTTGGCAAGCCGTGCTGTGGCGGCGTCCCATATAAAGTGGAGGAAAATGGGCGTGGATGTTAGCTCAGGGCCACTCTTCCTCAGCAAAAAGAGGAGGATTGGCGGATGTTAGCTCAGGGCCAATCTTCCTCACAAAGAAAAAAAAGATCTTTTTATATTAGAGAAGAGAACTAGTAGTGTGAATATAGCAAGTATTTCTTGAGAACTTGAGCATTGGACTAAACACTAAGAAGAATAAAGAAAAAACAAAGGACAGGCCTTGCTTTACAAAGCTAACAAATTATAACAAATTGAAAATTGCCTTTAAGATACTAATGAGAAGCAGCAAAGAAGAAAAGAAAATATTTTATTAATTGGTAAAGGTATATTACAGATTAGAAGTGGCTGTGAGTGTTCAAAGAAAGGGGGAATCCATGAAGGCTTGAGCATTCAAGGCATTACAGCAGGGGTTGGAACTTGACTTGAACCTTGCAGGCTGCATAGGGTTTAAACTAGGGAGAGGAAGCACGAGGAACCATATGAGCAAAGCCAAGAGCCAACATGACAGTGGCAGTGGAAAAGAAGGAATTATCATTATAAGGATGGTTTCAAAGGAACAAATAACAGGACTTGGGACCACCTGAATATAAGCAAGGTCCAAAAAATAGGAGAGAGAAGGTACAAAAATGATACCGAGGTCTAGGTTAAAGAGAGTCAATGTGCCATTGATAGAGATGAGGAATTTGAAAGGGGGAGCCAGTTTCCAATAAAAGAAACATTTAATTTTAGACATGTTTTCCTTGAGATGGTATTATTTTGTAGCAAGATATCCGAATAGAAATTTTCAGTATGCAATTAGAGATGAGGGACTAGAGTATGTTGGAAAATACAGAACTAGAGATATATATTTGATGGTCATCAGCATAGAAGTGATTGTGAAAGCTATTAAATATAGATGAACTGTCATAGTTCCCTTAGAAAGAGAAGCAGATGACTAAAAGCTAAATTTTGGAAAAAGGAAAGAGTGTTAGAGGAAAGTGAAAAAATGGGAGAGTATTTGCAAGGGAGTAATCAACAGCATCACAAGCTGCTAAGTCAAGGGAAAAGGTTCTGAAAAGAGGACACTGAATTTGGCAATAAATAAGACAAGATAAACTTGTCTTTCTGAATAAATTTACTGAATATGAGATTATTTTCAGTAAAGTAACAGCATCAAAAGTCAAATTTCAAAAGGTTAAGAAAGGAATGGATATTAGGGAAATGAAAACAGTAGAAAGGAAAGTTCATTTGTCTGGTGATAAATGCAAAGAGAGAATAGCAAAGCTAAGAATTTTTAAAATAATAGAAATATTCCATACATTTGGGGGGATACATCTGTCTATATCCTCTATATATTTGATGTCTAGTAAAAGAATGGCAGCTGGGAAAAGCTCTAGTGCAGCAATGTCTGATGGAGGTAGGAATGTTATTGATATTACATCTAAAAGGCATTTAGACAAGATATGGAAATAGAGCTCTACTTTAAAATATATCATGTCTACTTTGTAAAACTGAAACCTGTATCTGTTTCTTTGTCACACAATAAGAATTTACTCTTTGTGGAATAATGAATTAAATTATTTCTTTTTGACTAGTGGTAAAGTCACTATTTAGCTAAATATGATTTAAATGAAATATATTTCTTGCTCTATTAAATATCTGTTGTGTTATTGATTTCTGAGTTAATATGTAATTGCAAATACGTATTTAATACTAGAGTGTCAATTTCTCAAACATCACATGAAAGTTAACATAAAAATTCATGTACAGGGTATACCATCTTGTTTTTAAGTTTGGCTGTACTCCTGTGTCTGTGTATAGATTTAAAGGGAAAGTTACGGGGCCGGCCCGGTGGCATAAGCAGTTAAGTGCGCATGCTCCACCGTGGCGGCGTTCCATATAAAGTGGAGGAAGGTGGGCATGGATGTTAGCCCAGGGCCAGTCTTCCTCAGCAAAAAAAGAGGAGGATTGGCAGATGTTAGCACAGGACTGATCTTCCTCACAAAAAAAAATAAAAATAAAAAGTAAAGGGAATGTTATTATGAGAATATTATGTTCTCATTACATGTTGTACTGACACATGGAGAAGTAATGAAGTATTTTTTAATGAAGCTGAGGTCTTTTTACAATTGCTAATTAATTTTCTCAACTATTTTAAAATATAGAAGTTGTTTTTTAAAAATACATTTTAAAAATACATTTTAAATCCCATACAAGGTATGGGATATTTATGCATGGATATGTACCTTGCTACTAGCTGCTGAGTATAGAGAGTCTTTGTGTTTAAGACTGACTTGTATCCTTGAAAAAGAGCTGCTAGTATAAATGATGTAAGGAGAATATAATATTCTCACACAGAGTTTAGTAGGACATTGGATTCTTAACATGTCTTTAAAGTGACCCAAAGCCAAAGTGCCATAAATCAGTTGAATCAAACAGTATAGTAGCTTATTATTAAACAAACTTTTATTAAACACCTACTAGCAAAATAAATAAGCTGTAGTTTCTGTTCTCAAGGAGCTTAATGTAGGACAGAAAGAACTTAAGGATCAGCATTTGAATTTTGGTTCCCCCCTTACTAGATATATAACTTTGGGCAAGTCATTTAATTACTTACTTTTTGAAAAAAATTTTTCTCTGAATGTCAGCTTCCTTGGCTATGAAACGGAGATGACAATACCTCTCTTGCAGGGTTGTAAAGTTTAGAAGTAATGTGTTTATCTAGCACAGTATCTAGCCCATGGTAAGTAGATAGTTACTGGTAACTGTTACTTTTGTTGCATTCCTCACAAGGAATTCTCAATAAATGTTAGTGTCCTTTCCTTTTTGCTTGCAGCCCATCATCCACTAACATAAAATTGTAGTCACCATGGTATATCATCTAACATGCAGGAAGCGACCTTTGTTATCCCTACTGAAATCAACAAGTAGGTGAACAAAGGTTTATAAAATTCATTTTGACTTCTTAGTACAGATTTTAGTGGGCATACTTGAAGAGAGTCAAAGATTTCAAGGCTGGGATCTGTTTTCTCAAAATTGATCTTTTTCTCAAAAGCCATTCATAAGGATCAACCTTTGAGTATCTGAATAGTAACTGATCGTAGGTGTCAGACTCTATAGTTCCAAAGGTTATATTAGTTTTTATTAGAAAACTTTTCATATATATATAAAAGTAGAAAGAACAGTACAATCCACTCCCACATACTACCCATCAGCCAGTTCCAACAGTTATCAACTAAAATGGGTTTTACCAGAAATGTTTCAGCCAAAAAGTATGATATTGCCAGCTCTATGTCAGTGTTTCGCTAATTTATTATTTTTTAATCGCATATCGTGGGTCTAGTTAGAATCCTACTTTAACATTTGCTCCTTAAGTTTCTTTTACTAACTATTAATTTGCATTAATAGTCAAAGATTTATTTTCTATAAATATCATAAAATTATTTTTACGATATATTTTTAAATCACAACATCAAAAGAAAAATGCATGGCTTTGTAACTTTTTTTGAAGAAAGGCAAAGGGTTAAATATGCTGGGTAGAATATATTTTGTTCTGTCTTTGTTTTTAAGGTTTGGCTTGAGCAACAAGTTTGATACTGAATTTCCTTCAGTTCTAACAGGGAAGGTAAGTGAGAGTTTGCTTTGAACTTTTCAATTCTAAAAGCTTTGTTTTATGGCTTATTCAGTGTTATGATGAATGCTTTGACTCACCGGTAATGAAGTCTAATAACAAGAGGCCAGGGTTCTTGGAGGCTGTGTTGTTAGTGACTGAAAGCTGTCTCCATGACTACTAGCCTATGACCAGTTATTTTGTTCATTGTCCATTAATGCCAGCCATTATTTACTTATCTGTTCAGTTTTTCCAGTTTTGCCTTTTTTCTCAGCACTGGTAGCTATAATTGTGTTCATTTAGGTCAGTAATTTCTAATGTTTTTAGAGTTAACAAAGTTATCATTGTTTAACTTTGTGTCACTCTATTATTTTTAAAGTGCCCTGTGATATGGTTTGTTATACATCAAAAGAATCAAATTTTTGGTTAGACGTTTTTCTGCCTTTTAGATAGAGTTTCTAAAATTGGACTCACTTCAATAAATTGTTATTGCCTTTCTGTTCCCTGGTTCCTCTACGTTCAGTAGTATCTTCTAGCATTAGGGCTCAGTATTCAAAGAGTTCCTAGGATTCAAAACTATATTTGGAAAATCCTCTTACAACAGTAATGCTAACTTCTAGACCCAAAGGAAAAGGTTCTGACTAAGGCACAAAGTTATTTACACATGTTTGTTACTTGAGGAAATGTAGAAGAAAGAGAAAAGCTATTATATTATAAAATACTCAATAATTTCCAAATGGTTAATAGCTGAATGCTTGGTAGCTGAAATGATAATTTGGGATTAAAAGAACTTAACTTTTTGTATTTTGAAGCCTGTAATTTAGTACCATTCTCTTTAATTTTAGTACTAGAATAATGCTGTTTGTCAGTATAGATTTTGGTCATATTTTAAAATCATTCCATTCTGTAAGGGGTTTTTATGCTATTTTAGTGGTAATTTTTCTCATAATGTTAATGAGAAAAGCAAGGTGCAAATCAGTGTGTATAGTAGGTGTAATAAAGGGGAGAAATAAGCACATTAATAATTGTATAAAGAAATTCTAGAAGGATGCAAATTAAACTAATGGAAG
Source organism: Diceros bicornis minor (assembly GCF_020826845.1). Lineage (NCBI taxonomy): Eukaryota > Metazoa > Chordata > Mammalia > Perissodactyla > Rhinocerotidae > Diceros > Diceros bicornis. Next base: position 66,921,617 of record NC_080781.1, read on the forward strand.
TGATTACCTTGATGAGAGAAGGGGAATGAGATAGATGGAGGCAAGGGTAAGGATAAGACCATTTCCTGAATATCTTTAAGTATTGTTTTGATTATTTTTCCTCTCATTCTAAACTCTTTGAGAATGGGATAAAATACTTCTACTAATATTGGCTCCTTTTTGTCATGATACATTTTCCAGCTGCTTACTCTCCTCAGTTTTGGCCTAATCCCAATCTTCTCCTCAGTCTCATTGGGGAGAGGGAAGGAGAAAAAGACAACAGACCTATTTCTTTTTTCAAGGATCATCGCTGAGATCATAAGAAATTCTATTTAATTTAATCCTGAAAGGGTATTTTATACTTTATTTGCTTCATTTTCCCCCTGAAAAATGTGGGCTAGCTGGAGGTGGTATAGAGTAGCTAAACAAGTTTTGAAGTCAGATCTGGGTTGGAATACAAGATCTGTCACTTACTGGCTTCATGGCTTGGGGCAATCCACTTCTCTGAGCCTTAGTTCTCATGTGAAAAATAGAGATGATGATGGTAGTACCTCATTTCTTGTTATAAGGATTAAATGAGAGAGCATATTTAAAACTCCCAGTATATTGTCAGGTACTTATCAGCTTCCCAATGTAACTTTGTGGTTGCTGTTGACCATTCTTCATCAGTGTATCCCAGTTTCACCCTGATTGTTTTTCCGGTTTTCTCTACTAACCAGTTTTCAATTTTTAATTGCTTTTGCTACTTTTACATTCTTCATCTGAATAATGGTTTATTCTCTAGTCCCACCAATAATTTGTCCTCTTGACTGTTGACCTTTTCTCTCTCTCATGAGGTATAATGTCAAATCATTCCATATAATAATAAGCAGGTGGAGATAGTCCCTGGATAAGTTAACATTAGAAAATATATGGCCATTTAACTTTTTAGGATACAAAGAGCCCTTTGGTGTGAGATTTTGGCCTCACTCTCTAGTATGTTCTACCTTCCTATCCTGATCATTTTAATTTACTAATTGAAACAGCAGTTCAGACTTAGATTTGTTTTATATGAATGAATCATAAATGTTTTCTTCAAATGAAAAAAAATAACTATGGAAAAATCTCTTGAATAATAATGTATTTGTGGAAATATGACAAATTCAATATTAAAATTAAAGAGTATGTGAACTGAAACATCTCCAATGGAAAACTTGTTCTTTATGTTTCCTTTGATGCTGCTGCATGTGTTATCTGGGCAGTTACATCCAGCTTTATTATTGGTTTAGTTAAAAAAAGTTTGAATTGCAAGTCCAAGAGATTCTAGAAAGTGAATAATCAAAAAAATATGTCAGAAATAGAGTTCCCAGGCATAAGAATTATCCATCTTTGAAACTGACCAGTTTATGTGCTCGAGGAATCTGCAGAATATTTCTTCACATTTCTTAATTTTTTCCAAGTCTTCTAAAACTAAAAACTCCACCAGCCCAAAAGAAAGAAAATAGTTTTTTTAAACTAGAGGAATAAGAATGTTAAGCTGCTTTTGGTATGCATTCACACAATGTAAATGATCTGGATATGAGCTGTTCTATACATACTTTTCAGGTGTCTGTTTTTGTAGCACATATCGTAATGATTGGATATTTATTCTAGTGTGCATTATTTAAAGTGCACAATATTTCTCATATGTCGGATAAGGCATAAATGATACTGTGATGTTTTTCTTAGTTTAGTGTTTGGTGATGGAAAAAAATTAAAAGAAATTCTGAAAGTCTGATTTTTAAAAGTCACATAGTGGTAACATTAGCTTTATTTATTTTCTCTTTAATGAGATAATTTTTCTGCTGTAAGCACTGTTTCATTTGTATAGGATATTTTGGATTATCAAAATGCTTCTCTGATAACTGGGGGAAAGAGGCAAAAAGAATTTACATGAACTGGGAAAAAAATCTAAAAAAAAAGATCTGAATTCCAGACTTAGCAACCTTTGTATAAAAATACTTAAAAATGAATAAATGCAGTAGCTAAAATAGAAAAATAAATCTACCTTTTACAAAATCAGTCAGCATGAATGAGATTCTAAATAGCTTTTATGCCTAAACTAAGCAAAATTACACAGAAAAATGAATTCTGGAAACCTACAAAGCCATTTTGACAAGCTCTGTGGCTCAATACTAATTTTGTGCTTCTTATGTCCTAATGTTTTTAATACAAATAAAAAATTTATCTTTTATATTAAGTGCAGAAAAGATTGTTTCCCCATTTCACTAAAGATAAGTCCTCTGTCATGATGAGACATATTACGCAGGTGTATACACACAGATTCTGGTGACCAGAAAATGAAAGAACCAAAGAACTTTAGAGAAGAAATAAAAGCTTCCAGCCCTCAGCTTGAAACAATTAAATGGTGTTATGGGGAGATTAGTGTGCAATGTTAGGAACCATAGGTCATAAAATCGACCTTTACTATCGTGAATCCAGTATGACAAGTGATTGATAGGGTTGTGTTCCCCAAAATTGAAGGAAGCAAATCAGTCCTGCTGGGTTTTGCTTAGATTTTCTTCTGTTTGCTGTCTCTTGCATCCTGTTATAAAATATTATGACCCTTTCTCCCACCTTTATGATGTGGTTTTCTTTCTTCTTTCCAAGAAATTCAAAAGGAATTAAATGTTTCTTTACAACCTACCATTCAGCTAGAAAGGAAAGAGCTTCCATCTAACCTTCATTACTAGAGATACTCAATTATATGGAAGTAAATGAGTGAAATGTTATTAACTCTGATTCCACACAGTCAACTAAACATTTCTTTCACATTGTTTAAAATCAGGAGTTAACCAGTTCTCATTTCCTATGCCTTTATCTCTGCTTTATGACTTTTACTGTTATTCAAATACAGGTTTTTTTTCAAAGACAATCCTGGCCTCCTTTTGAAGTCAAACTGTAGATTTTAGTTTATTGTTTTGAAATTCTAGTGAAAGTTTTCTTTTCAATATATTTATCTTATGACTTCAAAAATTTGAATTCTCATTTTTTAGTAACTTGAATATTTTAGTTTTTAATTTACCCACGGTAAAGAGAGTACAAATTGAGACTTATGTGTTAAAAGTGGAAAGTTATTGGCAGGGAAGAAGGAAAATTGCCACATTTTAGAAATGTTTTTAATTTATTTTCAGAAACATGTAATGAAAGACAAATTTTATATACCTTGGCATATAATTTATTTTATTCACAATGTTTTAAACAAAAAGCAGCTTTTACTTTTTGGACTGATTTCATTTCTGGCTTTAGCCTCACTCTTTACTTTTATTCTGTTTTCGTCTGTGCTTATACACCTTTAAATAAAAATTTTACTTTTTAAATAAAAATTTAAATTCTAATTACCAGCACTTAAACTTGTAAATGGACATATTTAATAAGTTTATGATTTATATGAGTTTTTATCAAAATTTTCCATATTTAAAACTGTGTTAGTGTTTCTGGATACATAATTTAAAAAGAATTGATAGTAATGTTGTATTACAGATTAGAGCTAAATATATTTTCACTATTTTAACTTCTGTTTGGTTGCTCAGTGATTCACTAGGAAAAAAGAAGTTGAATATCACTGAGAGGTAAATCTTAGTATAGCAACTTGGTACCTTATTTTTTAAAAGAACATGTTTTTTTCTCTAAAGAATTGGAGAACTGAAGAGCATTGACTTTGCATTCAAAATGTAGCAGATTATCCTTTTGTTTATAATAGCATGTGTAGCAAAGCTGTGGAGTATTAATAATTAGCCTGATCAAACCCCTTGCCTTCAGGTGAGACTACATGCAAAAGAGAGCTTTGCTTTTCTTTCTCCAAATCTTGTCAGAGATATGATTCACTGACTTCCTTTTTTAAAGCATTCCAGTCAGGAGGTTCTGTCTGAAGTATATTTCCTATTCCCTGTGAGGTATATAAAACAAAGATTATTTTTCTCATTTTATAGATGGAAAACTGCAAGTCAGAAAAATTAAGTGAATTTGCCTAGGACTTTTCAATAGCTAATAAGTAACTAGAATCCAGATCTTGATTTATTGTCTAATGTGCTTATTAGCCTGTTAGTGTTTTCTATTTTCAGTTATAAAGCATGGTTATCTGAATTTATTTTCATATTTACCCCAGAAATGTGTTCACTTAATTGGAAATATTTTTTTTGTGTGTGTGAGGAAGATCAGCCCTGAGCTAACATCCATGCCAATCCTCCTCTTTTTGCTGAGGAATACTGGCCCTGGGCTAACATCTGTGCCCATCTTCCTCCACTTTATATGGGACGCCGCCCCAGCATGGCCCGACAAGCGGTGCATTGGTGCGTGCCCGGGATCGAACCCGGGCCGCCTGCAGCAGAGTGCGTGCACTTAACCGCTAAGCCACGGGCTGGCCCTTAATTGGAAATCTTTTTACTTAGTGATTGTCTTTAGGTCATATTGCTGACAACCTAGATGGAGAATGAAATTAGTTAACTTTCTCTGTGTAAATAACAATTTTGAGCCTGACAGTTTCACAACTGTTGTTGGTTAACATATTAGGAAGAAAATCAAGCTTATGGGTTAAGCAAATAACCTTATTGAGTGGCATGAACTATTCTAATAAAGCTAATATAATACTTAATGTTTTAATCATGATGGTGCTGAATTCTGTGGTCATGTATCTTTCTAACATCTGCTAATAGGTATATGTTTTGTAGTGTTGATTCTAAGACTTGTCTATTAAAAGACACGAAAATGTAGTAAATTGAGTCCTCTAGTACAGTTTTTACTTAGAGTTGTAAAGCTCTATATTTTTGATGCCAAACTTGTTAATGGGGTTTTTTATTTTATAGCAGCTTCTTTTTTCTAACAATTTCATAATTTTTGCTTGCACAGCCAGATGCTGAAATTTTTTTCCCATAGATTTTATAGTCTGACAGCTTTCTAAATGAAAGGGAATCAGTTTTGTGATCCAGAAATGTGATTTCCTTGAAAGCAAACTATTTTTAGTATACCTTTGAATTGTATAACCTTCAAGCAGAATTTTCAATATAAATCTAATTATGCCTGTCATGCTCTTGCCTTTGAACTGACTTTGTCATTGTTTACAGCAAGGCACAAGCAGCCACTTCCAGGAGTGGAGGTAGTAATTAAAATATTAAATTTGTATATTTAAGGACCTTTCACTTTCAAAATTTATGGCAGTTATGATCCCATTTTATGCTGAATATTAACACCATTTTTTGAATGTAATCACTCCTCGCTGTCCTTTGTTAGCTTTTCCCAACAAACAATGGCAAGTATTAAAACTGTTATGTTGCAACTTTGCCAGGGAGAAAAGGTTTGAGAGTTGCCTTTCTAAAAGTAATCCAGGAATATTGCCAAGGTCTAATTTTAATTCAGATTCCTCTGGTAGTATTTAGGTTTTTATTGTTATACTATGCTTCTAGTCTTACTCAACTTTTAGAGTGGCTGGAGACTATAAATAATGTTGCCTTAATAATGAGAATATTTGGTAAGAAAACTGCTGATGGGTATTCTTTAGCACCAATTTTATTGTTGTCATTTTATTGTTCGTAATTTCAGAAGATTGTTTTCAAACGTCAGAATAAGTTATATAAACACAAAATTATATTGTTTTGCTTTCTAATATCATCCAAGAGTATGTAATACTATTTATAGGGGAAGATAGGGAGAAAATATAGTTAGACGTGTAATTCCTTAAAATATTTGTAATAAGAAACATTTTCTTTAGATTTAGAGATAAATAGTGAAAAGTTGCCCACAAACTGTTAAAGATTGTGCCCTTGTTGTAGGTGGCCCCAGAAGAATTTAAGACCAGCATTGGCCGTGTAAATGCATGTTTGAAAAAAGCTCTCCCAGTCAATGTGAAATGGCTGCTGTGTGGTTGTCTCTGCTGCTGTTGCACACTGGGTTGCAGCCTGTGGCCTGTTATTTGTCTCAACAAAAGAGTGAGTAACCGTTTTATTGTATAATAATAATAAGAGCTAACATTTATTGAACACTTGCTATGTGCTAAGTACTTTACATGATTTATTTAATTCTCATAACAATGCTATCCTCATTCTAGAGATAAAGAAACTCAGGGACAGAGAGATTAAGTCATTTGTCCAATCCTTATCAACACTTTATCACTTAGTATGGGTTCTCATCATTTTAAATGAGTGCAGTGAAGGGGAGTACTTAAAAGTAAATATAAATGTAACTGGACTACTTATTCTTTTTACAAAACCCAAAGCTGTGATTTAAAGTATTTCTAAGCTACAGGTATATAGGAGAGCTTCTTCTGACCTGAAGAAAGGCGGAAGTGAGAGTAACTTACAAAGTTGAGGGAGTGGGAATCCTGCTTACTTTTGAACATGTTGAAACAACATTCTAATATGACATTACTAGTTATGTCATGGATTTAAGACTACTATCTTAATCTCATCTTCTTTAAAATTGTATTTCAGTCTTTGGAATGTTTTCTTTTCTGAATGGGAAGATATCTTTAAACTTTTTCATTGAAGCCAATGAGGAAAATTAGTTCATTTTACCTAAAGTTCTTTTCCCTGTACCACATTGATGACTTCATTTAAACTTTTAAATAATAATTTGCCTACTGAACCATATTCAAAATCACAGCACCTTGTGGAGGTATAATTAGTGATGCAGTTGTTTCATAAAGGCCAAAAATATTCCCAAGAAGTGCTCATTGTTTTTTTCTTCTCCATCTTTCTCCTGCCCTCCTTAATGTCTACTACAAAAAGACAGATGATAAAATACTACTACCCCTATGACTTTTTGAATGGAAAAGTTAAACATTTTATTGATCCCATAGGTGTAAATACCAGTAGGTCAGAGCTTTACTTTAAATAGAGCTTAGTTTATTGTTTGTCAAAGCATGTACAATATTCTCAAATGGCTTTATGTAAGTTAAAAAAAATTGACAGCATAAATTTCTTTCCATAATTGTTATATCTTAGTTTCAAAAGTTACAAATGAATTGCTCATATCAATCCCCGTTATGTTTAAAGCCTCAATGTGAGTTAATTATGATTTGGATTTTTTCATCACACAAATACAGCCAATTTCAATTACTTAAGAACAGATTTTTTGGTTTTAATATTATCCAGGTATATCTTTTTTTCTGTTGACTTGTTTACTCTTTGCCTATTAATTAATACCTTCACCACAGGGCCTGAAATAGAGAGATGCAATTTTTTTCAATCATGTGATTTTGCTATGAGCATTTCTGATAGAATATTCAATAGAAAATGAGATTAATACTAATGCTGTGATTTCTCCCTGTCTCTCATTACTTTGGTTAATTAAAGAGTTCATATTGAAGTTGAGGTATCAGTGTATTCTTAGATCACTAATCTGTCAATTAAAGGAAGTTTATTTAGTACAGATTTGCAAACTGTTGTCCTGTGGGCCAAATCCAGCCCATTCTGTTTTTTAAACATTTGAATCAATTGCCAACATTTAAAAATTGGAATATTTAAAATAAAATTTGAGATATCCAGTCTCTCTTGTAAAATCTGAGTATCTATCAGTATTGATACACATGCCTATATTTCAGCAATTGGCCCTAGCTGCGTGATGGCTGCCCACTTTAAATAGGACATGCAGTCTCTGGTTCACCACAAAACCACCAGCATTTACATTATCTGCTTTGCTGTGTACACTTTATAGTTATGGCCCTCGATTTTGTACATACTATGTTGTTACACTAGACAATGAAACACTAAGCACATGCTGGTAACCTTTTGCAAGACACTGTCCTTTCTGGAGCCTCAGTTTCCTCACCTATAAAATCAGGATAATATTACTTTTAAGGTGATTGTAATGATGAAGAGATTTAAGGTGCCTCACTGCTTTTTTGTCCACATGGAGAAATAAAAAATAAAATACAATTTAAGAATTTTTGTGCCTTCACTATTGCTTCTTAATCTGTAAACTAAATTGTGTAGATTATAATAGCTTAAGGGGAAAGATGATTAGCATTCATACAGCCCAAATCCCTTCGTTTACAGGTGTAGAAACTGAGATCCAGAGAGGTGAAGGTACTTTTCCCAGTGTCACACAGTAAGTGGCACAACCAGAAAAATAACCCTTTTTTTTATTTTGTTTTTGTCTCTTGTAACACTGTGTTCTCTTGACTACCTCATGTTTCTTAGGTCAAATTTTTTATTCCTGAGACAAGAAACATTAGGATAAGGGGTATGATAAACAGTCAGCCCACTGAGTTTTGATTCTTTAGCAGGGGTTCTTAAAGGGCCAAATAGTAAATACTTTGTTTTGTGGGCCATAGGTCTCTGTTGTAGCTACTCAACTCTGCTGTTTTAGTGTGAAAGCAGCCATAAACCGTATGTAAATGAGTGAGCGTTGCTGTGTTCCAATAAAACTTTATTTACAAAAACAGGCAGCTGGCCAGATTTGGTCCATGGGCTATAGTTTGCCATCCTGCTCTAGCCATCTCTAACGGGATATCTGGATTTATGGAAGTCATGTCTGTGTTTATACACAAAATAAAATGGAAATAATATAATTACTCTTCCCTATGTCACAAGGTTGCTATGTAAACTGATGATTGTAAAATGTTTTCAAGAAAAGAACTTCAAAGTAAACAGTCTGCCTTATGAACTATTTTTTTTTTAGCCAGTTTACTTCATGGACATTTTTTCTAGCAAATTAGATGAAAGAAAAGAAATACAGATCAGGGTGTCCTGAGCTCCTCCTAGTCTCTCTTGACTCCGGTAGGATTCTATGGCTGCATGATATATTAAATGAAGATTTTCATTTACCTGTTTTTCCATTTACCACTGAAACAACTGTGATATATTATAGTCAATTTTCAGGCCTAGTCATACCACTGTCGATGCAAATAATCACTATCATTCTATAGTAAAGGAAAGAAGAGAGTTTTATTCAAGCCAAACTGAGAAGTATAGCCCATGAGTCATAGCCTTCACAAGGGAAGAAAATGCTCCAGAGAAGAGTTTTCAGCACAGTTATGTACCATTTCAAAGCAAAGATACATATATCAAGCATGGCAGAGGTACATTCCTTCAAGGGTTCAAGGAGCTGTTCATTACAGATTAGCACGTATACAGCAGGTCAACATGACTCTGGAATCATGGGAAGGGAGTCTTATCTTCAAAGAGTACAGGCATCATAAGAAGGGAGGCATTAATCCTTACTTTAAAGAGTACATTCTTTACTTTAGGGTAATGACTAAAGCAAATGTACAATGTATGTTTGACAGGCCGTCTAAGTCAGGCTTCTCTGGTTCAAGTAAATTCAGGCCAAATGAAGTTCAAACCAGAATGCATTTCCCATATACTTTAATATATAAAAATTTCTTTTATCATTTTCCCCTTTTGATCAATAATCTTTCAATAGAAAGCATTGATGATCAAAGTAGTGTCCCTCGATGCCAAGGTGGTTGCTTCCTGCCCTGGGTCCGTCATGTTCCTCAGAGCTGGGATTTATTTTAATTGACCTGCCCAGTTATCCACGTTGGGAGGAAGTAGCTGAATGTAATTGCTAGTCTTAGAGGTACATGCTGATGAGGGAAGTATTTTTATAGGTTATATATAAATTTTCAATTAAGTTAAATTGTCATGAAAACATTGTACGTGTGCTTTTATATGACCTTTTGTGATCACATTGTTTATAACATTCGTAGAACAGATATAGTGACAATAAGAAGCCAATCAATAATATTTGAAATAGTCAATGAGGAGTAAGCACAGGTTTAAAGAGACAAGAGAAGAAGCCAAAAAATCCGTTACAGGTATTTTGGTAATTTTGCACTAATTTAAGTATAGGTTTGCCTCCTTAACCATCGTTGTGTGTACTTTATGATAAGTTTGGGCAGACTTGTTTAACATAGTAATAAGATCTGCAGTTGCTACTTGCAGTGATTTTTCAGGCCAGTTAGATTCCATTGAAATTATATCTTGTAGTGTATGTAGTTCTACTTCCCAAAACATTTGATCATTAATTTCAACATTAGTATAAGTCTTATTAACTTCAGGCAATTCTACTTGACTAGTAAAGCCAGTATTACACCATATAATGGTAACATTATAATAAAAAGTACTTTGATTACAATACAGGTCACAAAGTATGACAGAGGTATTTTGTAAACCTTCCTAACAAAAGTTCCCTTTACCCATATACTATATATTCGTTTGCATGGGTGTGGTTGTTATAGACCAAGGAGAAGTAAATTTAGGGTTCCATTGCTGTTCAGGGCACAGTCATACACCTTGTTAGAATTCGCAAATTTGAGTGGATATAGGGATCCAGTAAGAATTATTTGATAATAAAGCCCATCTTTCCCCAACAGGGAGAATTCTGGTAGAATTTAAAATGGCCCCTATTCCTACTAATTGAACAACATCATAGGTGTAGTTTGTTGTAAGTTTGGGTACTAAAGCTGTGATTGAACACTTATGTGAATTGCAGGATCCTTGAACAAATTTTCATAAGTTAGGGGGGCTACATAATTTCCAAAGATGTATGTTTTGGGCTTTTGCCATGAGCAAAGAAGCCAATGGCCCATTGCTACTTCAAATTCCATTTGAATTAGCATGTCTAAAGGTCCTTGTTGAGTTAAAGTATGTGCTTTTCCTGTTGTTAGGTATGGGCATTTTCTGTTGTAATACGTTCACTTTGTTCTAACCATTTTATTAATGCTAAATTATCAGCCCAAGCAGATTCCCATCCTTTACCTTCTTCTTGGAAAAATAGTCTTTCTAATTTACCTTTTTGTATGAGAATGTTTTTTTCTTCTGAATGTCTTTCTTCATTAAAGGCAAATTCAGCCTGTGCAAGAATACCTAACCCTCATCCTATAGCTCGTAAAGCTCGCTTTTCTCTTTGGGGCCAATGCTGATTGATCCACCAAATGTGTTGTTGCCATTTTAGGCTAACTGCTTTGGTATAATTAGGATAAAGGTGTTGGACCCAAAAATGTTGGATTCCCCAGACTAATGTTAAAAGGGTAGTAGTAACACTTGAGTATAACTTTGTTTGGGTATGCCATAGGGCTATCCATAGTCTTCCTGGTCTTACAGTAAGATTAAATTTAGGAGGGGCAGGATAGACAAGTGAGTCCAATATTGTCCAAAGTAGCAGGTGTAATAAAATGGAGGAAAAGTAAGATACAGGCCTGGTCCTGAGTCTTGAGAGGAGCTGTCTGCCTCAGATGTTGGCAGCTTCTCTTCCTAGTCAGTTTGATTCGGAGATCTCCAGTGTTTGTACAGGACCAGATTTCAAGTGGAAACTTCTTTAGCTATGAGATGTATCTCCAGGGTTAAATGCCTTTTAGTTCTGCAGTAGTGTCAGTGGTTAAAAGCACTTGGTAACTCATACACAGCTGGTGGGAATGCAAATTGGTGCAGCCTCTATGGAAAACGGTATGGAGATTCCTCAAAGAATTAAAAATAGAGATGCCCTATGATCCAGCCATCCCACTACTGGGAATCTATCCAACGAACCTGAAATCAACAATCCAAAGAGGCTTAGGCACCCCTATGTTCATTGCAGCATTATTCACCATAGCCAAGAAGTGGAAGCAACCTAAGTGTCCCTCGACTGACGATTGGATTAAGAAAATGTGGTATATATATACAATGGAATACTACTCAGCCATAAAAAAGACAAAATCGTCCCATTTGCAACAACATGGACGGGCCTGGAGCGTATTATGCTAAGTGAAATAAGCCAGAAAGAGAAAGACAAACACTGTATGATCTCACTCATATGTGGAATATAAACCAACACATGGACAGAGAAAACTGGACTGTGGTTACCAGGGGCAGTGGGGGTGCGGGGTGGGCACAAGGGGTGAAGGGAGTCATATATATGGTGATGGACAAACAAAAATGTACAACCCAAAATTTCACAATGTTAGAAACCATTAAAACATCAATAAAAAAATTTTAAAAAAAAAGCACTTGGTAAGATCCTTTCCAATGGGTCTTGAGGGCTGTCTCCTCTGATGTTGCTTCCAAAATACGCAGTTACCAAGATCTAGGATGTGACCAACAGGATTCTTTAAATTGGAATCCAGGAAAGGTTCTTTATCTTGTTGATAATAGGCTTGAGTATAATACATTAGAGACTTACAATAGCTGGTCATACTAGCATAAGACAACAAGGAACCAGCAGAAAGTTGTGTACTGACAGACACTGATCTGCTAGTGACCATCCCATGTGGTATCAGTTCATGTTTTCCAAAGAGGGCACTGTGAGCAGTTAGCAAGACCAAAGGCGATATCTTAGGCTAGGGGAATCCAGTCTTTAGGTACATAACAAAACCTCAGTGGCAATCAACAGGACTAGAATCCAACGTCTTCAAAGATGCAGCATAATTTTCCTCTCCACAGTTACCCTCGTTTTTTACCAAAGATAAACATAGTAAAACTAATTTGTTTATATTATAAACTTGGCCTGATTATTTATATAAGCAAAAATAAGAATACTCAGAGTTTATGAATTCTGGAGGGATCAGGTAAGGAGAAAAAGTAAACGTTTCATCTTTGTTTACAAAGGCATGTCTTACCAAAGTGTTGATAGCTTAAGAGAAAAGATTTCTCTAAATCCAGTTCAGTTTTATGATCTGAAAGTTCATCAGAAACCTGTATTCTGGAGTAAGTGTTAGAGTCCTTTCTATGAATATCTCTGAAGATAAAACATATTTGCATGGCCACACAGGTGACGTAGTGGTTAAGTTCACGCACTCTGCTTCGGCAGCCCAGGGTTCATGGGCTTGAATTGCAGGCGCGGACTGGTGCACCACTGGTCAAGGCATGTGTGGCAGCATCCCATATAAAAAATGGAGGAAGATGGGTACAGATATTAGCTGAGGGCTAATCTTCCTCAGCAAAAAGAGGAGGATTGACAATGGATGTTAGCTCAGAGCCAATCTTCCTCTCACACACACAAAAAAACATATTTGCAAAACACTAATATAAAACAATTACTGTCTGTAAATGACAAAAGACTTAAAAATGGCAGTTGACAAAGAAATTTGGTTATTTCTGTGACATATAACATTTTAAGATAATAACTAGAATTATGACTGATAATAAGGACAGATCAGAATTTCGGGAATGTTATATAATTTTAAAACACTTATATTAATAATATTTACCCACACAATATAACCTAAGAACGTTTATAATCATTTATTTGACAATGTTTCCCATGCAATTTAACATACCAAATAACTCTAATTAGTTTAATATGTCCCTCTTTATAGGAAGAGAGAACAAATTATTTGAGAAGTCCCAGGGGCCTACTGGAAACTCTCAAAGTTACTTTCAAGTCAAAAGAAAGACTATTTAGGATTTGAATTTTGGGAAGTTTCTCAAAAATATCAAAAGGTTTTAAAACACTTGATCAAATAGGATCATAGGTCACTGTGAAACAATACTTAGTTATCCATTTAACCAGAGTAACAACAAAAGATGTTAGGGGCAAACATAGAGAGTTAAACAGTAAAAAAAAAAAAAAAAGCCTTAGCTCTCTTGTTAGAGAGCTCAGCTTTTGGAACATAGGAAATTACTTTGACAAAACATAGAATCCTTCCTTTTAGGTAGACTTACTCAAAGGTGAAGAAAAACCTTTCATAATCTTTTTATCAAGAGCAGACCAGAAGTCCAAGAAAACAGTCCTTTTAAGAGAGAGAGAGAAAACTAAATTTTAATTTTTGTACCAGCTTGCTTTTGATATTAAAACTCATTTGCTTAATTAAATTCATTTAAATCTTAGCCAACTTGACCATGCACAAAACTCTTTCCTCAGGGTTCCTCTTCCACAAACTTTCTGTAACTTTCTTTTTTACGTTCAGAATTTGTCCCATGCCTTCCCTCCTTCGAAGTACTTTAGGACAATTTACTTTCTTAACAAACAAAAAAACAAAAATATCTCCATTCCTTATAACTTCTTTACTGAAAACATACATCTTACTTTCCTTGTATACAGAAATGTTTCCCTTATTCTTTTACATTGGTATCCTGTGGATTGGTAGACTTATAAATACTGTCTATAAACATGTACTTTCTCATAGAAAATTTCTCAGCATGGCACAAACATCTTTATTAATAAGCCAAAGTATTTTTCTAGTTTCTCTGAAATAAGAAGCCAAAGGTAGATAAATCTATATTTAGTAATTAATTTTAATATTTTATCTTATGTGGAAATGACCTAGATGCTCAATAAATTTCTATCATTTAACTTAATTTAGCAAAACTCTTGGGTTTTAAGTAATCAAAAGTTTTTAAAATTATTTTTAAGTAAATATACCGTAATACATAATTATTGTTTAAAAATTCACCCAAAAACTAACCTGTCTTACATCTATTTAGTTTACTTGTTCCCAATAATTATGTTTAGATTGCCTACAAAAATTTCATGAGACATTAGACAAAATCAGCTATCATTCTAAGTTATTTTTGCTGACAAATTTTGTAACAGAGATAACATGTCTACATCATATCCAATGCTGATAACTCTGAAAACATGCTTATTTCAGTCAAACCAACAAACTTAAATAAGCTTTCATTTACCAAAGATTATTTTATATCACATTAACTTGAAAAACATTTGGGTTAGTTTTTATTACATTTATAAATAATTTATAAAAGTGCTTACTTTAAGCCAATTAAATAGAACTCTTTCAGAAATTATGCCATCCAGAGGTAGAAAAATATCACATATATAGACATACATAGACACAAGCAGAGACCTTAAATAGTTTTCATTAAATTTTTGCTGTGAATCAGGTACAATACAAAGCTCACTAATTTATAAAGGAATAGTTGGATCCAAACTGTGTTTCTGGCAGATAGAATAAACTAAGTTTATCTGCTTAGGAATTGGTGATGGTCTAGATAACAGTTCCTGGAGAGGTTTTAAGCTTTTTGAGACAAATAGGGGAGGTTTTTGGGATTGGTGAAAGGGATGGGGGAATCTGAACTGCCTCTAGAACTGCATTTTGAGTTTTTCAAAGATTTGTGAGATAAGAACAGTTGCTATCAATTCCTCAGAAATTGGGTTGTAACTTAAATGACATCATAGGTTGATCTACTTGTCCAACTACATCATCCCTCATTTGCTTCTTTTCCTCTGGGTACATAGTTTTATTTTAACTTAGGGAAGAAGGCCTATATATAAAAAAAAAATTCCTATCAGGCTCTGAATATCAGCTTCCAATTTGGCCAAATTTCTGGTCATAAGTTGCTAACTCCTTTCAGATATCTTGTCAGATTTTAGCCAGGACAAACAGTAGATATTTTGGGCAGTATTAAACAACTCCATTAACTTTAATTTTAGTTTCCCCTTGACTGTTTAAGGGAATAACCTAGTAGTTTCCCAGAAAATCTCTCAAGAGTACTGTTAACTCTGGGAGGGGCTCATATTAGGCCCTCCTTCAAAGGTAGATTATGGGGATTTCTCTAAAGCCTAATAGACTTTTGTATAGTCTTTTCTTCTAGGTACCTCTTATAACTTAATTTTTCATTACCTTTTTGCAGCAAAACTTTCAATAAGGCTATTTTGGAATTTTTAAGCCTTTGCTTTTAAGTGCACTTCTTAAATGATCCTTTGTAATTGAAATGTTTTTTCTAATGGCCAATGCAATTCCTCTAAGGCAGGCAGCAGTTTGGTAGGACGCTAGCTGCAAATGGAGCTCAGCCTACATTTCTGTCCAGCCATCTCTGACTGCAAATGAGGTGCAACCGCATTTCTGTCCAACCATATTTTGAGGCACCCAACCTGATGGTTACCAAGCCAAGCTCTCAGGATGCAAAACAAGCTTAGTAAGATTTTACTGTTCTTTGTAAATGTTTACAGCTTCTGAGACCATGGTTTTTAAGAAAGTATGCTGGAAGGTGGCACACTTGGCTCGTTAGAGATTAAAGATTGCATTTAATCTGTTTATTCTGTGGTTCTCAAATCTATTGCACAAAAAGACAAGTTTTGGAAGCTCAAATGAGCCCCCAAGTGGCCACTGTAATTTTAAATCATCTTTAGTGTTATCGGTCCACTGGGACAGAAGTTTACAAGAGGAAAATCTGTAGTTCTTAAATATAAAACCAGCTGGAGTTCCCAAGGGAGGTGGATCATTTATGGTTATTCTAGAGCAATTGTTCCCCATTTTGGCCATCTAAGACTTAAATTATCTTTTGTCAAATTTTCCCATTTTGTTAAGTACTTGCAAGTAAAGACTCTTGTGTGCCTTGTACATAAAGCCAGCTAGAGTTTCAGTTGGTGGCTGCCCATCTGGGAGCTTGTTGGCTTTTGAAGCGTAGTTTCCCATTTTCTTTTAGTTTTGTTTTAATATAAAGTCTGAACAGTTCCTCAGGGCAGTGTAGTGGGTCAAAAGCATACTGCTTGTGAGTGTCACTTCCTAAAAGGCTGTGAACACTCTCTTACATGTCTCAGTTTCTCCCACCAGCAGTCTAAAACTACCACGGGGGCTTGGAGCACTGGATAATGAATCCTTATATGTGCATCCCTGGATGAGCCATTGATTATTTAATGTAAACAATCACAATGGAGTTTCCTATGGGACCACTGCACGTAATGAGGATTGACCTCAGACAATTCCACTAGCTTCTCAGTCACCTGAGAATGCCTTGTGGCTGGGAGGAGCAAGTGTCCCTTTTCTTCAGAGCTGAACGAATTTGCCTCTCATTTTACTCTCAAACAATTTGTTCAGACTTTATAAACATAAATGTTTTCCAATTTAAAGCCAAGTTAAAAGGGTCAGCCAACCCAGTTCACTCCAAATTTCCCCCTAGGTTCCCCGTACCTGGGAAAAGTACCAATACACCCTTAAGATGTTAAGTTCTAAGACCTAAAACAGCTTGAATAAAAATCAAGACCATCAACTTAAATAAGGAGGTCTGGATTTCAGGAGAACTCACTAAAACATCTGAAGAGTACAGTGAAACCAGGGGAAGGGGGGAACACAATGGGCCCATGCTGGTACCAAGTGCTGGTTCAAAGTAGGGTCCAGTTGACCTCAGGTGAGTTTCTCTGAAATCCTACTGACTACGCCAAGAAATGTCGACACAAATAATCAATAATCATTCTATAGTAAAGAAAAGAAGAGAGTTTTATTCAAGCCAAACTGAGGGCTATAGCCCGGGAGTCACAGCTTTCACAAGGGAAGAAAGCGCTCTGGAGAAGAGTGATTTTCAGCACAGTTATATACCATTTCAAAACAAAAATACGTATATCAAGCATGACAGGGGTACCTTCTTTCAAGGGTTCAAGGAGGTGTTCATTACAGATTAGCATGTACACAGCAGGTCAACGTGACTCTGGCGTCATGGAAAGGGAACTTATCTTCAAAGAGTACTGGCGTCATAAGAAGGGAGGCATTAATCCTTACTTTAAAGAGTATATTCTTTACTTTAGGATAATGGTTAAAGCAGATGTACAATGTATGTTTGACAGGACATAAGTCAGGCTTCTTTGGTTCAAATAAATTCAGGCCAAATTAAGTTCAAACCAGAATGGTTTCCCCATATACTTCAATATATAAAAATTTCTTATATCACCACCATCCTTAAATTTGAAATTACTTTTAACATTTATCTTTTTTTGCTATATTTGCTAAATTGAGAGCGATGTTCAGAGGGAAGGGACTAGTCTCTCAGTTTCACAACATGAATATGATTTTATTTTCCTTCTCTTATGATTTCTAGTTTCATTCCACTGTTATTGGAGAAGATACTTTGTATGATTTTAATCTTTTTAAATTTATTAAGGCTTGTTTAGTGGCATAACATATGGCCTGTCATGGAGAATACTCCATGTATACTTGAGAAGAATTTGTGTTATATTGTTATGGGATCAAGTGTTCTGTATATGTCTGTTGGGTCTTGTTGGTTGATAGTGTTGTTCAAGTCCTGTATTTCTTTACTGATCTTCTGCATAGTTGTGCTACCCATTAGTAACAGTGGGGCATTGAAATCTCTACCTATTATAGTAGAACTATGTATTTCTCCCTTGTTTTGTTGTCAGTTTTTGCTTCACATATTTTGTGGGTCTGTTGTTAGTTATGTATATGTTTATAATTATCATTTATTCTTGATCGATTTATGTTTTTATCAATATATACTGTTATGGAATTAATGTTTATATCCCACCAAAATTCATATGTTGAATCCCTTCCCCCAATCTGATGGTATTTGGATATAGATGATATTTTGGCCTTTGGGAGGTAATTAGGTTTAGATGAAGTCATAAGGGTGAGATCCTCATGATGAAATTAGTGCCCTTATTAAAAAAAGACCAGAAAACTTGCTCTCTCTTTTTCCACCGTGTGAGGATATAGCAAGAAGATAGCTGTCTGCAAGCCGGGAAGAGGGCTCGCACCAGAACCCAGCCAACCACGCTGGCATTCTGATCTATGACTTCCCATCCTCCAGAACTGTGAGAAGTAGATGTCTGTTGTCTAAGCCTGGTCTATGGTATTTTGTTTTAGCAGCCTGAGCATATTAAGACATATACTGTCCATCTTTTTCTCTGGTAACATTTTTTTTTCTACTTAAAATCTATTTTGTCTGATGTTATTATAGCCACTTCAGCTTTTTTTTTTTTTGGTTACTATTTACATGGAATATTGTTTTCCATCCTCTCACTTTCAACCTATTTGTGTCTTTGAATCTAAATTGAGTTTCATGTAGACAGCATATAAGTGGATCCTGTTTTTTAATCCATTCTGCAGTTCTCTGACTTTTAATTGAGAGTTTAATCTATTTACATTTAAAGTGATTGGGGGGGATCGTAATTCAGTCTATATCAGATAACGGAGGACTTCTGTCATTTTGCTATTTGTTTTCCGTATGTCATATCTTTTTTTTACTCAGTTACTCCATTAGTTCCTTATTTTATATTTAATTGATTTTTTCAGTGTACCCTGTACCTTCTCATTTCCTTTTTGGATATTTTTAAATTATTTTCTTAGTTGTTACCCTGGAGATTATAATTAACATTTAAACTTACAACACACAAAGTTTTAATTAATATCACCTTAGCTACAATAGTATACAAACTCTGCTCCTATATATCTCCCTACATCCCCATATATGTTATTATCACAAATTACATTTTATATATTGTGTGCCCATTAACTTAGATTTATAATTATCATTTTGTGCTTTTGTCTTTTAAGTCATATAGGAAGAAAAGAGGTGTTCCAAAACAAAACACAACAATATTTGCTTTAATATTTATTTATGCAGTTACTTTTACTCGTGTTCTTTATTTCATCATATGGCTTGAGTTATTGTCTAGTGTTCTTTCATTTCAGCCTGAAAGACTCTCTTTAGCATTTCTTATAGGCAATTCTAATAGTGATGAACTCCCTCAGTGCTTGTTTATCTGGGAATGTCTTAATTTCTCCTTTTTTTTGAAAGATAGTTTTGCCAAATATAGAATTCTTGAATGACGGTTTTTCTTTCATAACTTTTAAATATGTCATCCCACTATTTCTGGACCTCATGGTTTTTATAGTAAGTTTTGAGATTGTGTAGTGTCCGTCCTGTGACTTTGCCTTCACTATTGTGTTAGTTATTCTGGATCTTTTGCATTTCCATATAAACTTTAGAATCAGTTTGTTAATATCCACAAAATAACTTGCTGGGGTTTTGACTGGGATTGTGTTGAAGGTATAAGTTAGAAAGAAGTGACATCTTGACAATATTGAGTCTTCCTATCCATGTTCATGTACTATCTCTCCATTCATTTAGATATTCTTTGATTTCTTTCATCAGAGTTTTATAGTTTTCCTCATATAGATCTTATATATATTACTTTATTAAATTTATTTCTGAGTATTTAAACTTTTGGGGGGCTAATATAAATGGTATTGTATTTTTTATTTCAAATTCCATTTTTTCATTGCTCATATAAGAAATCAAATTACTTCGGTTTTATCAACTTTGTATCCATGTCGTCTGCTCCTTTCTGTCTTTACCTTCTGGTATTTCTATTATGTGTCTATTGCTCCTTTTGTAATTGTCCCATAGTTCTTGGATTTTCATTTTTCTTTTATTCCTTTTATTTTAGTTTTGGAAGTTTCTGTTGATATGTCTTCAGTCTTCACTGATGCTTTCCTCGGCCATGTCCAGTCTGTTGATGAGCCCATCAAAGACATTCTTCATTTTTGTTATGGTATTTTGGCTGTCTACCATTTCCTTTTGATTTTTTATTACAGTTTTCATCTCTCTGCTAACATTATCCATCTGTTCTTTCATGTTGTCACTTTTGCATTAGAGCATGTAGCATATTAATCTTAGTTGACTTATATTCTCAGTCTGATAATTTCAACATCTCTGCCCTTTCTGAGTCTGGTTCTGATGCTTGTTCTGTCTTTTCAAACTGTTTTTTTGTCTTTTAGTATGATGTCTAATCTTTGTTTGAAAGCTACACATGATGTACTAGGTGAAAGAAACTGAGGTAAATAGGCCTTTAAAGTGAGATTTTATATTTTTCTGGCTAGGAGTTTGCTGTGTTTACTGTTTGCTGTATCTGTTGGTGTTGGAGGCTAAACTTTTCCCGGTGTCCTTGTTTTTGTCTGGCCTAGTTTCTTTAGATTTCCCTAGAGGCTTCTTAGATATCATCTGAGATGCACAGTTCTTTCAGTGGTATTCCCATATTATAATACAGAAACCTTATTGATGTAGTGGTAAGGTGTTGGGGTACTGGAAGTGTTCTACAATGCTATGATTATGCCTAAGATTTTTAGTGAGCTTGTGCCCGTGGGCTGTGCCCTTCACAAGCACTTCTCTATTTTGTTTTGTATTCCCTTTTAGGTGGGACAGGAAAGCTAGAAGTTGCTGAAGCTGTGTGTTTCCCTTCCCCAAGATTGGTTAGGCTCTGGTAAAACCCCAGTAGGTTATGATGTTACAGTAGTTTCTCTTGCAAGCTTTGTTAAGAAGGACAGAATGTTCTGGGCATATTTAAAAGTAACTGCTCTTCCCCTTCCAGTGCTGGAAGGATGAGGGGATTTTTCTCCAATCACTGTGAGAACCTGATAGGGCTCCTCGTAATAAAACTAGTAAAAGTATGGGAGTCTTCCCCCCGAGACTTGGTCCCCTTAGACTTTTTAACTCTCAAACTTGTCCCCACTGAGCTTCCAGCAATTCAGCATTTAAAGTTCAGCTTCTGCTACCCTAGTCCTGATTCCCACAGAGTTTTCCTTTCCTGCATGTCTACTCTGGTAAATTGCACTTATTTGTATTCATCTGTCTCTTCAATTTTTAGAGCACTGCTGCGTCCTATGACCTTACTTCTCTGATGATTCTAAGAGGAGTTGTTGGTTTTCAGGTTGTTCAGGTTTTTTTTCTTGATGTGTGGGCATGAGAGACAAACAACTTCCAAGTTCCTTCCATGCCTAAATGGATTACCTCCTTTTATTTAAATTAATTCTGATGGCATATAGGATTCATGGTTACAGTCTTTTTTCTTTCATCATTTACAATTTGTTATCCCACTGTCTTCTGCCCTACATTGTTTCTAGTGAGAAGCCAGCTATTAATCTTATTCTAGTTTCCTTATAAGTGATAAGTCATTTTCATCTTGCTGCTTTCAAGATTTTCTATTTTTCTGTGGCTTTTAACATTTTACTATGATGTGTCTGCTGTGGATCTCCCTGTGTTTATCCTGCTTGGAGTTTCTTGAGCTTCTTGGATGTGTAGAGAAATATTTTTCATTGAATTTGGGAAGTGTTCAGCCATTATTTCATTAACTCTTCTGTTTTATTCTTGCTCTTTTCTTTTTCTGGTACTCCCAATATATGTATGTTGGTGCACTTAATGATGTCTAACATTTCTCTGAGGCTGTATTCATTTTCCTTTATTCTGTTTTCTCTGTGCTCTTGAGATTGCATAATATCTTTTGATCTATCTTAAAGTTCACTGATGATTCTTCCAGCTCAAATCTACTCTTGTGCCCTTATACTGAATTGTTTTTTTCACTTATTGTACTCCTCAACTCCAGAATTCCATTTGATTCTTTTAAATAATTTCTGTCTCCTTGTAGATATTCTCTATTTAATGAGACATTGACATCATAATTTCCTTTAATTCTTTTTTTATTTCTGGTCATGACATGGCATATTATATTCCTTTATTGTGAGAATCTGAATTTCTTTTTTTGTGCATATGTCCTCCTCGCTATGCACATTTAAAGTTACTTCAAATTAATTTTTGCTTCTTTTCCAAGCTTCTGCACCTCCATAACAAGATATCTGCAGTCAGCCTTTAACTTTTTTGAGTTCAGTTCTTTCATTGGAGGCTGGGTTATCTATCTATCATACAGAAATTCCTTAAATTTTTGGTCAACTGATGTGTGGTCACTGCATTTTTTTTTATTGTGGTAAAATACACATAACAAAATTCATTTTAACCATTTTAAGTATACAATTCAGTGGCATTAGTTACATTCACAATGTATAATCATTACCGTCTTTTTCGTTATCCCAACAGAAACTTTGTAGCCATTAAGTAATAACTCCTCATTCTCCCTCTCCTCAGACCGTGCTAACCTCTAATCTACTGTCTGTCTCTACAAATTTGCCTATCCTAGATACTTCATATAAGTAGAATAATTCCATATTTGTCCTGGCACTATTTCACTTAGCTTATTTCACTTAGCATAATGTCTTAAAGGTTCATCCATGTCATAGCATGTTTCAGAACTTCATTCCTTTTCATGGCTGAGTAACAGTCCATTCTGTGTATATACCACATTTTGTTTATCCATGCATCTGTTGATGCACACCTGAATTCTTTCCACCTTTTGGCTATTTAAATAATACTGCATTCAACATTGCCTTACAAGTGTCTGTTCAAGTCCCTGCTTTTAGTTCCTTTGAGGATATACCTAGGAGTAGAATTTCTAGACCATATGGTAATTGTTTAGCTTTTTGAGGAACCACCAAACTGTCTTCCATTGAAGCTGTATCATTTTACATCCTCATCAGCAATGTACAAGGATTCCAATTTCTCCAGATCCTCACCAACATTCATTATTTTCTATTTTATTGAGAATAGCCACTCTAATGGGTGTGAAGTGGTATCTCATTGTGGTTTTGATATCCATTTTCCTAATGATTAATGATGTTGAGCATTTTTACATTTGCTTATTAGTCGTTTGTGTATTAGGTACTTTGCTCATTTTGTAACTAGGCTGTTTATTTGTTGCAGAGTTATGGGAGTTCTTATATATTCTGGTTATTAATCCCTTATGTAATTTGCAAATATTTTCTCCCATTTTGTAGATTGTCTTTTCACTCTCTTGATAGTGTCATTTGATGTGTAAAAGTTGTTGATTTTGATGAAGTCCAATTAAACTATTTTCCCTTTGCTTTCAGTGTCATATCCAAGAAATCATTGCAAAATCCAGTGTCATAAAAATCGTCTCCTATTTTTTCCTCTAAGACTTTTATAGTTTTTGCTCTTAAATTTGGTTCCCTGATCCAATTTGAGTTAATTTTTTTATATAGTGTAAGTTTAGGATCCAGCTTTATTATTTTGCATATGGATATCCAATTTTCCTTGCAGCATTTATTGAAAAGTCTATCCTTTTTCCCCATTGAACAGTTGGCACTCTTGTCAAAAATCAGTTGACTGTATATTTGAGGGTTTATTTTGGGCTCTCTATTCTATTCCATTGGTCTGTATGTCTGTCTTTATGCCAGTACCATATTTGTTTGGTTACTCTTGCTTTGTAGTAAGTTTTGCAATCAGGAAATGTGAGTCTTTCATATTTGTTCCTCATTTTCAAGGTTGTTTTGGCTAACGGGGGTCTCTTGAGATTCCATATGAATTTTAGGATGAGTTTTTCTATTTGTACGAAAAAAAAAGTCACTGGGATTCTGATAAGGATTGCATTGAGTCTATAGATCTTTTTGAATAATTTTATCATCTTAACAGTATTGAGTCTTCCACTTCATGAATACAGGATGTCTTTGCATTTATTTAGGTCTTCAATTTCTTCCAGCAATGTTTTGTAGTTTTCTATGTACAAGTCTTTTGCCACCTTGCTTAAGTTTATTATTAAGTATTTTATTCTTTTTGATGCTATTGTAAATATAATTTTCTTAATTTCTTTTTCAAATTGTTTACTGTTATTCTATAGAAATGCAACTGAGCTTCGCATGTTGATTTGGTATCCTGAAATGTTGCTGAATTTGTTTGTTAGCTCTAACAGATATTTTGTGGATTCCTTAGGGTTTTCTACGTATAAGATAATGCCACCTGCAACAGATGTAATTGTACTTCTTCTTTTATGATTTGGATGCCTTTTATTTCTTTTCTTGCCTAATTGCTCTGTCTAAAATTTTCAGTAATATATTGAGTAGAAGTGGTAAACGTGGGCATCATTGTCTTCTTCCTGTCTTAAAGGAAAAGCTTTCAGTCTTTCACCATTTAGTATGATGTTAGCTGTGGTATTTTTTTTTAGCCCAGAGCCAGGGAGGGTGGGATCTGCTAATATTCACCATCTGTCAAGTCTACTCGGGATATGTCTGCCCTAGGAAGCTGGGAAGATGGGAACTGCCACTCGGTTGTCAAGCCAAGTATCTCAGCTCTCCCATAACACAGATGTGTGCCAGAAAGGGGGACTGCACAATTCACCAACTGTCCTGCCTATTTTGCAGAAATTGGGGGTAGGGAAATGGGTACTGCCCTGATGCCACCACCCACTTGATTTAGGCCTTCTGCAACATGGAGCTGTGGAAAATAGGATCTCCCTATTTTCACCATCTGCCAAAACTACCTAGAAGAGCTCTTCCACTCCAGAGAGCTGGGAGATATGGGAACTGCCTGCCACTCAGCTCCCAAGCTTGCTAAAATAGTTCTTTCATAAGGCAGTGCAGTTGAGATATGGGTGTAGTACCTAGCTCCAACACCAAGACCTCCCACTGTTCTTACCTATTTTCCATAGATTTTGTTGAATAAATACTTCTCAATCTGTTATAAGCCCTTTGATCAATCTCTGGAACATCTGAATGATTGCCTTTGCCGATACCAATCAGCTTAATAGTTGTCTCTCCAGGGAAGAGATTTCCCTATGGTCCTCATATGGCCATTCTGGAAGGGCTCTCACTTTCTTGATGGTGTTTTTGACACACAAAGGTTTTTACGTCAAATTTATCACATTTAAAATTTTCTTGCCTGTGCTCTTTGCATCATATCTAAGAAGGCTTTGCATAACTCAAGATCAGAAAGATTTACTCCTTTGTTTTCTTCTAGTTGTTTTAAAGTTACGCCTCTTACAATTAGGTCTTTGATCCATTTTGAGTTAATTTTTGTGCTTGATGTGAGATAAAGGTCCGAGTTCATTGTTTCTCTTTTGGATATCCAGTTGTCCCAGCACCATTTGTCGTAAATGCTATTACATTAGTATTCTGATTCATAAACATGGGCTATCTTTCCGTTTTTTTTACTTCTTCTTTAATTTATTTTAGCAATGATTTTAGTTTTCAGTTTACAAGTCTTATACTTCTTTTGTTAAATTTATTCCTTAAAAAATTATTCTTAATTCTATTGTGAATGGAATTGGTCTCTTACTTTCATTTTCAGATTGTTCATTGCTCGTTTATAGAAATACAGTTGATTTTTATATGTTGATCCTTGTATTACTTTTCTATCTAGTGTAACAAACTTCCACAAATTTAATGGCTTAAAATGGCACCCTTTTATTATTTCATAGTCAGAAGTCTGAGCACAACATGACTCAATTGGGTTCTCTTATTAGGATCTTGCAAGGCCAAAATCAAGGTGCTGGCAGGGCTGCATTCCTTTCTGGAGATTCTAGGAAAGAATTTATTTCCAAGAACATTCAGGTTTTGGCAGAAATCATTTCCTGCTTATACTTTCTATGTGGCCCTTTCCATCTTAAAGCCAGCAATGGTGGTTTCAGTCCTTCTTGTGCTTCAAATTCCTCTGTTTATACTTACATCAGCTAGAAAAAGTTCTCTGCTTTTAAGGGCTCATGGGATTACATTGGGTCCACCAAAATAATCCCGGATAATCTCCCTCTTTTAAAGCCAAATGATTAGTGACTTTAATTACATCTGTAACATCTCTTTTGCAATGTAATGTAACATATTCACAGGTGTAACTCCAGAGGGTGAAGATCATGGGGGCCAGAATTCCACCTATCACAATCTTGTTTCCTCCAAACATGCGGAATGTATTTATTTACTGTAGTAGTGTTTTAGTGAATTCCTTAGGGTTTTCTCTATACAAGATCATGTTGTCTGCAAATGAAGACAGTTTTACTTTTTCTTTTCCAATCGGGATGCCTTTTATTTTTGTCTAATTGCCCTGGCTATAATTTCTAGTACAATGTTGAATAAAAGTAGTGGGAGGAGACATCCTTGTCTTGTTTCTAATCATAGGAGGAAAACATTTAGTCTCTCTCCATTAAGTATGATGTTAGCTGTAGGTTTTTCATAGATGCCCTTTATCAGGTTGAGGAAGTTCCCTTTTATTCCTAGGTTTTTTAGGATTTTTATCATGAATGGGTATTAGATTTTGTCCAGTGCTTTTTCTAAATCTATGAAGGTGATCATGTGGGTTTTGTTCTTTATTCTATTAATATAATGTACTACATCAATTTATTTTTGTGTTCCTGGGATAAATTCCGCTTGATAGTGATGTATAATCTTTTTCATATGTTGCTAGATTCAGTTTGCTTAGTATTTTGTTGAGAATTTTGTGTTAATATTCATGGTATTATTTCTTCTTTAACTGTTTGGTAGAATTCATCATTAAAGCCATCTAGTACTTAATGAAGGAAATCATACGGTATTTGACCTTCTCCCTCTGACTTATTTCACTTTGCATTATACCCTCAATGTCCATCCATGTTCTCACAAATGCCTGGATTTCATTGTTTCTTATGGCTGAGTAGTGTTCCATTATGTATATATACCGCATCTTCTTTATCCATTCGTCCTTTGATGGGCACTTAGGTTGCTTCCAAGTCTTGGCTATTGTGAATAACGCTGCAATGAACACAGGGGCGCATGTGCCTTTAAACAAACACATAGAGACAGAGATTGGATTGGGAGTTCCAGAGGGGAAGGGGGGAGGGAGGAGGGTGAAAGGGATAATTTGGTACATGTGTGTGGTGATGGGTTGTATTTAGTATTTTGGTGGTGAACATGATGTAATCTATGCAGAAATAGAAGTATAATGATGTACACCTGAAATTTTTACAATGTTATAAACCAATGTTACTGCAATAAACAAAAAAATTAAAAATAAATAAATAAATAAATTACAAAAAAAAAACCATCTAGGCCTGAGTTTTTGGTGGGGAGAGATTTATAATTACTAATTCAATCTCTTTGTTACCCATCTGATTTTGTTTAGAGAGGTTCCATCAAGTACAGTGACCCCACTATATACTCTAGCTGGCATTGTTGCTTATCTGGCCCACTGTGAATGAGCTGAATATAATTGTTATTGATTATTAACTTACATAGTTGAACACATAGAATAGTTTTTTTATGGTGGTACCTTGAAAATCATTTCAGATATAGTCTGGTTTTACAAATCATTTAATTTTAGGGAGTAGTTTTAAAATTTAACAATGCCTACCAGCCTTTTTTTGATCAGAAACCATATTAAACTCTTCCAATAAGAAATAAAAATGCCTAATCATCTTTTATTTTAATGTTTTTGAAGGTTTTGCAAACTTTTCTTACTCCCTACAAAATACATGCACTCCAGATGGAGAAACTCAGCCTCTGTCTTCCTGTTTACTACAGTACTACTTCTCTCGTTTATGTTTTTTCCTCTAAATACAAGTTTTCTGACTTGTATTGACTGTTTTTAACATATTCTTTTCAGTGGAAATTCTGATGTATGTTTGCTTGCTTTATTCAAAGTATAGACCTTGACTGACTACTATATGCCAAGCATTGTGCTAGGAACACTGATAGGAAAACTTTCTATGAGGAATCAGATTAGTTTGGCATATTACATGTATATTGAAAAAGTAACCCTGCAAAAAGGTATATGAAAATCTACATTAGGTCCATAAAGGGACTACTAGCTATATTGGTAATGTTTTCATAATAGTCCAGTGAGTGGACTCATAACAAAAAGTAATATAGACATATTTCATTTTGAAAAGCATGTTTTAAAATCCCATATATGTGTGTATGGGTGTGTATATATATATATATATATACACAGAGAGAGAGAGAGAGGGCACTTATTATAACCGTATAATAATTATCCAAAATATTGCTCCTCTTTTGGCAGTTTCTGTCAGTTGTATTCTTTTTTCTGATTTCTAATAGAAAAACAAGAGGAGAAAATAATGGAATCTTACAAGTAAGCAGAAAAATATAGATACACATAGTGTATAAAATTCTTCAGTTCATCGTGTAACAAAGTCTTGATTCTTTCTCTTAGACCAGAAGATCAATTCAGAAGTTATTAGAATGGGAAAATAACAGATTATATCACAAGGTAAGAAAGTTAAAGCAAATAAGTGCCCCATTCATATATTTGCATTATTAAATTGAAAAAAATGAGAATTTTTCAGACCACAAAAGAATGGATTAGAGAACTAATACTCCATTTTTAATGTATATTCTTTACAAAGTGTTTTTAAATGCTGCGTTTTATATCTTATACTTATTTCTGAATTGTTTTTGGTGATTTATTCAAATGTATCAGTAATAATTAGTATAAATTAATATCAAAATTCTTAAACTCTACTTTCTTAGCTTGCTTTGCACTGGAAGTTGACTAAAAGGAAATGCGAAACTAGCAATATGATGGAGTATGTAAGTATGCAGTTGTTTTTAATTACACTTTTTTTGGATTCCATCCTAAATGTTACATTTTGCTATGTTTATCATTTGTCAGATCTTCTCTCTACCTTTTTTCTCCTCACTCTGAACTTTTTTCAGATGAAACAGAGAGGTTTCCTTCTACCTTCTTTAGATTTGTAGCCAACATAAAATATCTTGAAAGCTAGCAATTATTTAGATCTTAGAAAAATCTCAGCTAGTATGCTCAAATGAAAACATTGCACAACCTTAATCTTCTTTTAACATAGGTGCAAACCATTGCATCTGGTGATGGGCACAGCTGCTGGTGAACAAAAATATTTCTGAATGTGATCTCGTCAAAATTTGCGTAAAATAGGAATTGACTTCTGAATTCTGGATTCATATTTCTTGCTTTTTTTCCTGAGTTGACATTTAACTTTTAGTGAAAAAACTATAGATTCTAATTTTTTTTTACTGAAAGCTATGCAATCTTAATCATAAAACATAAATTCACATATATCCAATATGATAAATTCAGCATCATTAATATTCAAAAGAATATGAAATTTATCCAGGCTTCAAGTTGCTGACATGTAATATGTATTTAATAATAAACATTCCATTTCCATTTCATAAATAAGGATTATTATGATATCTTTCTCCACTTTGAATAGTTTTGGAAAAAAATGTGCAAATGACCACAAATCTAAAATCCACTATAGATAAAAACTTATATAAACTATTATGAATTTATATATTAAATTTATATATTAAATGTACATGAGTTTATAAATATCTTAGATTTTTATTAATCAATTGATAATCAATTTTGACACTTTGTTTTCTTTTACAAACAACTTATAAAAGATAGTAATAACCATTATCAGCTGCTTTAATTGAAAAATATATGGATGTAATATAGATAAAGATATTTTTTCTAATCTGTATAACACTATTTTAATCTCTTATTCTTTCCTAAAAAAAGGAGGGGGAAGGTGGGGAAGGACATAACAATGTAATAGGGTTGGTTTTCTTTTCTGCACCTAAACAAATAGTTATTGTAAATCAGATAATAAATACCATTAGCTACAATAAGTAGTTATGTTTGCCAGTTTAATTTAATTGCCAATCTAATGATAACTTGTGGTAAGTTCTTTTTGAACTGTTTTATATATTTCACTTACTTTATAGTATACGACCAAAATGTAGTCCTGTGAAAAATGATTATAGACATTCTGAGTTATATATGTTACAGTAAATGAAAAGTATTTTGTCAATATATTCTTGTTTGTTTTTATTTTACAGGTAATACTAATAGAATTCTTACCAAAATATCCCATATTCCGACCTGACTGAGGAATTTCATTCAGTCACTTCTGTGTTACCTGTCATTTCCTACCCTTAGTGCCTTGTAGATGATTTTGGAATGAAGATGGTCTCCTTTGCTGTGTTCAACTTATTCTTTATAATGGTAGAATGTTCTCCTCACTCTTTTATTTGTGTTGATTTAAGAAGAAAATTTGCACATCTTTTTGTTGTTGTTGTTAAATGAGACTTGTGTTTTGCACTCTCAATTTTTAAATAAATATACACACATACACACACACACATATATATATATACAGTTGCCACTAAAGATAAAACATCAGTGCTGGTGTTTAAAAAAACAAAAACAAAAACTTGTTCTGAGCATGCTGCCTTATAATTTTCGTACTCACTGTTTCTAAATATGCATCATTTTTCTAGGCTACTTATTGCTCTATAATCTCTTACTAGACGTATGTAAATAAGCTTTCAGTAGCTTTTAGAAATGGTTTTACTCTTAACCTGCTTTTAAAGAACCTGCAATTAATAGCACTGGTTTTGTCCTCACTTTGCTAAATTATCACTTACATTAGTGGATAAAATATTTAAACTCCTAAAGCCTTGTAAATATTGTCTCTTTGCATAATGTAAAATATGATATGCCATGGTTTACAGAATGTAATATTACTCTTACTGTATTGCCAACAATTCTGCATAGATTTTAATATGAATGAAGTTTGCAAGCATCCTTTTGAATGTATCAACTGTTAACATGCTTTTTTTGGCAATGCCATAATAAGTATGTTAAAAATTTCTGGTGTAGGGCAGGGTTGCCCTTTGTAACAAGTGGATTAAAATTGAAATCATTGTCTGAGATATTCTGCATTGCACCTGAAACCAAGAACCTTATTTTTTGCATTTAATTCAATAATTCCCATTTTGTCCTCCACTCCCACCCCTAAAAGAATTCATTTGACATATGACACATTTCACAGCCTCCCTATCCTCATTTATTTCCCTTTATGTATCCTTTCCCTCATTTGAAAATACACACAATTATGACCTTTAAGAAGTATTTCAAGATTTCAGATGTCTTAGGAGGTCTCTAGACCCCCATGAAAGCCACTGCTAACCTCTTTCTGGATTTCCGATTTTGTACTTTGGGAAAGAGAAAGAGCTAATTGAGAAGGTGTACCTAAAGAATATATAGTGGCTGATTCATAATTGATAAAATATTCTTAGTCCTCTTTTTGAGGACCTTTTTTAAACATTTGGATATTATTAATGAGGAAAGACAAGTATTTAGACAAAAGTATTTTAGTTTATAAATTCACCACACATGTAGCCTTTTTATTGGTATGTGCATATTTCTCTCTTTCTCTTCACAATTAAGATGAGTGAGAGCACCACACCCTAATTCTTCTAGAATTTGAATTTTTAACGTAATGAAAGCTTTATATTGTGTTAATTCAACTGCAAATGTATGCCTGTATATAGGCATTATTTGTAATTCCTAGTGCTAAAAATAAATTAAAAGTATCTATGACTGAATAATATTTTATTTATCATCTTACTCTTATTGCTTTTAGTAAACTTTTTTAGGCAAACATTCATCCCAGTGAAGAGAACAATCATTTCTTCATACAAGGTCAAGCCTTTTAAAGCCACTTTTAAAATTTATGCCTAATTTGAAATCCACAGTCCTGGACCAGTGAAAGAAGAAGGAAAAAGGAGACACTATTTGATATATGACTATAATTGTTTGCACAAACACTTTGCCACCTCCCTCTGTAGAAACCCATTACCCCCATGCCACCTGGCCACCCAGAATCTCTAACTTTTAACATACTATGTGTGCCTGCAAATATCATTTGTCTGTCTACTGCAAAATTGAAGGTGTATTTTTGTAGACAAGGTGGAAACCTCTGAGACTGCTTACCAAATGTCATTTTATAGCTAAGGTCAGGGAAAAATTGTGTCTGTGGTTTATGTTCCTTCTAATATCATCAGGTTTATGCTTCAAACTGTGACCATTTAATACTGAAATTGATTTCCAGCATAATACACAATGTCTAATTATCACTGATAGAATAATTACTTTTACGTGTCAACCCTTAAAATCTTTTTTTCTATAAAATTTAGAATTAGAATTTGGCCATGTGATAGTCATAGTAACTTTTTCTGCCATGTATGGATCATACTTGATTTTGCTCAAAGAACATCTGGAAGTGGTGAATTGTTTCCTTGAAGCTAACATTGAGACAAGAATAGAGTGCGTCTGGAGGTGACAGAGTATAATTCAAGTTACAGTAGTATGTGTCATAAAGATCACTTGCCAGCATGTGTAAACTTAATTTTTTTTAAATTTTTTGTTTATTGCAATAACATTGGTTTATAACATTGTATAAATTTAAGGTGTACATCATTATACTTCTGTTTCTGCATAGATTACATCATGTTCACCACCCATATACTAATTACAACCCATCACCACACACATGTGCCAAATTATCCCTTTCGCCCTCCTCCCTCCCCCCTTCCCCTCTGGTAACCACCAATCCAATCTCTGTCTCTATGTGTTTGTTTATTGTTGTTATTATCTACTACTTAATGAAGGAAATCATACGGTATTTGACCTTCTCCCTCTGACTTATTTCACTTTGCATAATACCCTCAATGTCCATCCATGTCACAAATGGCTGGATTTCATCGTTTCTTATGGCTGAGTAGTATTCCATTGTGTATATATACCACATCTTCTTTATCCATTCGTCCCTTGATGGGCACTTAGGTTGCTTCCAAGTCTTGGCTATTGTGAATAACGCTGCAATGAACACAGGGGTGCATGTATCTTTATGCATTGATGTTTTCAAGTTCTTTGGATAAATACCCAGCAGTGGAATAGCTGGATCATATGGGAGTTCTATCCTTGATTTTTTGAGGAATCTCCATACTGTTTTCCATAGTGGCTGCACCAGTTTGCACTCCCACCAGCAATGTATGAGAGTTCCCTTCTCTCCACATCCTCTCCAACACTTGTTGTTTCCTGTCTTGTTAATTATAGCCATTCTGACAGGCGTGAGGTGATATCTCATTGTAGTTTTGATTTTCATTTTCCTGATAGTTAATGATTTTGAACATCTTTTCATGTGTCTGTTGGCAATCTCTGTATCTTCTTTGGTGAAATGTCTGTTCAGGTCTTTTGCCCATTTTTTGATTGGTTTGTTAGATTTTTGTTGTTGAGATGCATCAGTTCTTTGTATATTTTGGAGATTAAGCCCTTATCAGATGTATGGTTTGCAAATATCTTCTCCCAATTGTTAGGTTGTCTTTTCGTTTTGTGAATGGTTTCCTTTGCTGTGCAGAAGCTTTTTAGTTTGATGTAGTCCTATTTGTTTATTTTTTCTATTGTTTCTCTTGCCCGGTCAGACATGGTGCTTGAAAATATGTTGCTAAGACCAATGTCGAAGAGTGTACTGCCTATGTTTTCTTCTAGAAGTTTCATAGTTTCAGGTCTTACATTCAAGTCTTTAATCCATTTGGAGTTAATTTTTGTGTACAGTGTAAGGTAAGGGTCTACTTTCATTTTTTTGCATGTGGCTATCCAGTTTTCCCAACACCGTTTGTTGAAGAGACTTTCTTTTCTCCATTGTATGTTCTTGGCTCCTTTGTCAAAGATTAGCTGTCCATAGATGTGTGGGTTTATTTCTGGGCTTTCGATTCTATTCCATTGATCTGTGTGTCTGTTTTTGTGCCAGTACCATGCTATTTTGGTTACTATAGCTTAGTGTAGTATATTTTGAAATCAGGGAGTGTGATACCTCCAGCTTTGTTCTTTTTTCTCAGGATTCCTTTACTTATTTGGGGTCTTTTGTTGTTCCAAATAAATTTTAGGATTCTTTGTTCTATTTTTGTGAAAAATGTTGTTGGAACTTTGATAGGGATTGCATTGAATCTATAGATGGCTTTAGGAAGTATGGACATCTTAACTATGTTAATTCTTCCAATCCAAGAGCACAGAATATCTTTCCATTTCTTTGTGTCTTCTTCAATTTCTTTCAGCAATGTTTTATAGTTTTCCGTGTACAGCTCTTTCACCTCTTTGGTTAAGTTTATTCCTAGGTATTTTATTCTTTTTGTTGCAATTGTAAATGGGATGGTATTCTTAATTTCTCTTTCTGCTAGTTCGTTGTTAGTGTATAGAAAGGCAACTGATTTTTGTATGTTGATTTTGTATCCTGCAACTTTACCATATTCGTGTAAACTTAATTTTAAAACGTCCTCTAATTGCTCTTAAATTTATTATTTTTCATTATGCTGATAGGCTCATCTTATTTTCTTGAACTACTCAGAAAATACCCAATTTTCTTTTTTCTTTCTTATATGACTGCTTTTCCAAGCTATTGTTTTTTGGAGGGGGCTGTTTAGCAATTGGGTATTTTAGACTGGTTTGGGGGATTTGTTTTCTTTTCAGTGAAATTAGCAGCAGTAAATGCTGAAATGACAGAGCACACTGTGGTCATTCATTCCTCCCTGTCGACTTTTTCTTTTATCCTCAGGATAGAACATACTTGGATATTTCCATCAAGTCGGTAAAATATTTTTGTGAATGTTGTTTTTAGATTGAAGAAAGTAATTTTGAATTTCTTTGTTACATAATATTCCTTTATAAAACCTGCTGTAGTAGTTTCCAGAGAAAATAACATTTATTTGCAAAAGTATATAAAGCTTTGAGGTTGCAAGTTAAAATTGTTCCTTCTCTAACTTTCTCTTATGCATCTCCACCCCGATTGCCCCTTTAAACACCTAAATTGTGTATAGAATGAAATAAGCTCTAACCTTTTTCAGCTTCTCTTTGTTCCCTCCTACCCCCGTGTTAATTTGGGAAAGAGACCGTTGTAGTCAAATGTTAGAAGTAGATGGAGAAGTGCCTTGTCTTTTTTGAACAAAAATAACATTTTATGTTGAAGGAAGCAGAACAATTGGTAGATCATTAGATTTAAAACCATCCTTTTCAACTAAGTAGAAGAATATTTAACTAGCATATTATATTCTATTTATTTTTTCAAGCCTGTTTCATTGTTTGCCTCCAATCATGTGATATATTAATGGCAAAATATTACAGAACAAGACTATCCATCACTTACAATAGTAGTATAATTCTTTTTTTTTTTTAAAGATTTTATTTATTTATTTTTTTCCCCCCAAAGCCCCAGTAGATAGTTGTATGTCACAGCTGCACATCCTTCTAGTTGCTGTATGTGGGACACGGCCTCAACACGGCCGGAGAAGCGGTGTGTTGGTGCGCGCCCAGGATCTGAACCCAGGCCGCCAGCAGCGGAGCGCACGCACTTAACCGCTAAGCCACGGGGCCGGCCCGAGTAGTATAATTCTAATGCTAGTAAACATGAAATTTAACATGGTTCTGGAAGAGCAATGGTCTTTGATTAAAGCTCTACCAAAGCCCACTTAAGTATTTAATGCACATATTATTCATATTATTATCACCTATAATCACTAATGGCTAAACAGTTAATCAAACTGTGTTAATATTCAGCACTCTACCATTTTTAATGAAATTTATTCTTGTTTTTTCGTAATTTGAGTGAAGTTCCATAACATTTGTAAGCCTTCGAACAGAGTTTTTTCAAATGTATGAAAGCTTTAAAAAATCATTAGCATTTTAATTTTGTTTATAAATAAACCGTCACTTAAAAATAATCAAACCTCATTACTTGAACATAAAGCCCCCAAATGATATTTCATTAGGATTGTTTATATTGACCTAGGAGGATATATAAATTATATATACCCATTTAATTGGAGCAGTTTCACATAGTGGAAATACTTTATGCTAATTTGATTATAAGATGCTCAAATTCATCGGAATTAGATCCTCTTATGCCTATAAAACTCTACTTTAAAAAAAATCCATTTTGCAACAATTATCAAATTGTTTGGATTCTTTTAAATGGTGAACTATTGCGAAATTCTCCACAGAAAAGGAATGGATTTTATTAATAATACCTCTTCATGTTATATGTGGACTAAAAATAAGGAGATATATATATATTCTTATCTTGCTCCAAATTTCCCTTTCCTGATTCTAAGCCAGCCTTTTCATTTTGATGATGGCAACCTGAGAATATGTTCCCATTTCTGTGGACTTTGTCAGATTCATACTATATGAGAAAAATGATCTAGTATTATGGATTCTCCAGACAAGTCACTTAAAATTCATGTCAGTCTCTTCATCTGTAAAATCATAGGGTTGAACCTGGAGCTGGACAGAAAATTGGAGATCACCTAACATTCTGTGATTCAAGGAATCTTTAGGAAATTTTTACTCTACAGAATCTCAGAAAGATTTTTCTCAGATCTACTACCTTTGGTGGAAACTCTCACAGTGCCTTGCACACAGTAAAATGTTGATTTGCTGACTGGCTCCTAGCTGATGTGTGTTCATATCACACAGATTCAAAGAACCTGATGCCTGCTAGATTTCAGCACCTCTGTGGTGATAAGGATGAATGTAGTTTCCGTAGGAACTGACAACTGAAGTCTGTGGGCTTTGCCTATGTGGAATCTGACTATGCAGTTGGTATTTGGGCAAGAATTATAGCTGTGACAACAATGGAGATATGGGAGGACCCACTTTGACATTGATGTGAAAAGAGTTTTATATCCTATTCAGTATCTGCTTCATTGTCTTATTAAGTTCCATATCCTCAAAAAGATCTGTTGGAACAAATTGATAATATTAGATGGAAATAAAAGGGGTATGGAATTCAAACCCAAGTCACTTCTGGTTTAATCCTTAGCTCTGCTGCTTAATTCCTCTGTACCTCATGTCCTCATTGTGGAAGTGGGGA
Source organism: Diceros bicornis minor (assembly GCF_020826845.1). Lineage (NCBI taxonomy): Eukaryota > Metazoa > Chordata > Mammalia > Perissodactyla > Rhinocerotidae > Diceros > Diceros bicornis. The sequence continues at coordinate 66,958,580 of NC_080781.1, forward strand.
CAATAATCTGGACCTACCTCACAGGGGAATTGAGGATTTTTTCATATATTAATGTGGTTTTGAAGTTGACTGAAAGATATACTGGATATCATAATTTTGTAATTTCTAAATAGATTCCTTTAAATCTATGTTGTTCTGTTTTCTTTCTCAGTCAAACTGTACAGAATGAGTGTTGCAGTTGACCTATTTTTTCAGTAGTAAATTTTGTTATTAATCCCCTATGTGTTAACATGGGTAATTGTGTTATGTTAATACTTGATTTAGGGAGGTAAAGCAAGTGGATGTAAACCAGTGGTTCCCAACTTGGGGCAGATGAAGATAGCAGTGGGGGCATCCTTGAATCTTTTTCAATATTTCAAAAAGTATACTAGAAATCATGCATTTACCCATAATATTCCTGCTGCACAAGCCAACTAAGACATTGAATTTCCATGCATTTTGCTTATGTTTTTTCAATTCTCTCTAACACTGGTTATCACACGCTGATCAGAAGCTGTGAATGGCAGTTATGCTTTTGATTAATAAAAATATAAGAAAGCCTATTATTACATGCAATTTAGTAAGTAAAATACTTGAAAACATGGGGAAAGAATAATAAAAGGATCCTTATGATGAAAATGTTGGGGGCCACTTTTATAAAGGAACTAAAATTAATTGACCCTCTCCACAGGTTGCTTACCTTGTCCCTAAATAATGAAATGCTAGATTTGTGTGTGTGTGTGTCTGTGTGTGTGTGTGTGTGTGTGTGTCTGTGTGTGTGTGTGTGTTGGCTAGCTTGGGCTATATGACTTCAGGTTAGAATTTGCCTTTAGTAAAAAAACTGTTTCAGGATGATATAACTGAGCTAATTTATTTTAGTGTGTATATACACACACATATAGGATTGCAAATGTAGAAAGTATTATAATGTCATGCTCTAGCATTGGAGTAAATATCAATTTCTGAGTCTCAAAGTAGTTTTGTGTTTAAACTCAACATGATGAGTCAAGACAATAATTTCTCAAATGTTCCTTTTATTCCTGCTTATTTTGTTTGCTTTTATCTTGGCTTAATTTCCTTAATTTTCAATTTTTTTTCCAATAAGCAAATAGTGTAAAATTGTTTTGATGCCTGAACTTGGAAACAAATTACAAATGGTTGAAATTGTATAATCTACTAGCTAGTTTGCCATCCTTGGACTAACCACATACAAATAAGAGTCTCAACTGCAAAAAACAGGAAATCACAGTAGCTAGAAAGCAGGCATTGATCAAAACATCTGTTTGAAAAGCTTAGTATTTCTTCTCTTTGGCAGAGGATTCCTGTTGGGACAACTTTACCGGAAAAGAGTAAAAGTGGATATGTCCATTCAAACCAAGAACTTTCATGCATCTTGTATTGTTACATAGCCTGTGGAATGAATTCGTTTTTCTCCCTTGAGTTCGGGAGTGACTTCCCTGGAAGAACTCAACCTGTATACAGCTGTGCCAAAATGAAGGATACCTGCCTCTGAAACTTTCACTGCTGCTTCTGTCGTTGTTCACTTGTCAGATATAATATTTTATTATCTCAGGATGCAAAATTACAATAAAGTGCAAATCTATGTTAATGAATTGAATTGTGTGTTCTTTGGTGCAGCTTCCTTTCGTCCTTCCCTTCCATTTTCATCATTATAAGGTAATTACTTAAGGCTTCTTTTTAAAAATTGTATTTTGCATATTGCTCCTTCCCACATTTGCTAGTGTTGTGTCTGACCTTGTAAGTAATTCATGCTATATATTGGCTTAGGGGGCCTTTGTTGTGCCCAGTGTTTGGCATTTAGCTAAGTAGGAATTTGTTTCTAAATGACTCTGCATTCACCCGGCATGCCTACCTGTGAACTGTAAAATTTAAAGTACAAATGGAGTTCCACCTTACTAAGTGTAACTTTTTAGTGCAAGAAACGTTGAAATGTGAAGCTACTTGACAAAGTTTTGACTCTTTTTGTCAGCAGATTGTAAGAAAGTCAAGAGTTAACAGCTACTTGAGTTCTACTCAAGCTGATTAACATGCAGTAATATTAGATTTTTTAAAACTTATGCCAAACTTTTGCAAATTCAGCAAAATAGCAAAATGTAACATGACAAGAAAAACGGTTTAATGTTTCCCAGTATCTTTGGTAATTGTACTGAATATTTCAAAAAGACTTTAAATTTCAAAATATTAAAGCAGAGATGACATACTTAAACATACAAAGAAGTTTCATAATGTTTTGTTTTAAAATTCTCTTTTGAAACTTTACTATATGGATGGAGCAAAAATATATACTTTTCATTGCTAACTTCTTGGATGTGAAGTAGAATGTGCTATGTGGGAAATACTTTCACATTGCATTTTATATTATTGGGGGCAGAAGCCACATGCCTTTAAATATGACATTAAATAATATTTAACACTTCATGGGATACTTCACTTACCTAAATGTAGGAAATCCTCTGTGGAATACTAGAATTCTCCAGTTGTAATTACCATAAGTCTGAGTTGTAATCCCTGTTCTGCCACTGGAGTGACCTCTAGCAAAAATCAGAACACTCAGCCTGATTTTATCTATCATCCACGAGGTAAGAGGTTGAGTTGATCAAGGTTGCAAACTAAGCTACAGCCAGTCCTCAGACAGATGACCTGTCTTTTTGACCTGCAGAATTTTTTTCACACATTTTGAATTAGTTGCCAGCACTTAAAATGAAAAGACTTTACGTGGAAATCCAGATTTCTGACTTCTCTTGAGAAATTCCACATGTGAACAATCAGCTAGAACTGAGTAGCAGCCATTTTGGATGGAGCAAATTTATTTTCTGTTTTGCCATGGTTATAACTATTCCCTCTTGTCTCCCTGAAACTCAGGTTATGTTGTTTTTCTTATGGTATAGTTAAAAAGGAAGAAAAATATTTCTGAACCCATTATCTCTTTTAAAATTAAGGAAAAAGTACAGGCCATGATAGCTACATATATTCTTTTTGAAAATTTGGCAGGGTGGGAGGATGGAAAGAGTGCTTTTCTTTTGGTGGAAAGGAAATGTTTTCTTACAAATGATCTGTTTCATTCATTGATGTTACCTGGTGATTATGGGCACTTGATTTCATGATCCCTAAGCCAGATCTAAAGCCTCGTTTAATTCTGACATTCTTAGTTTCCATAAGATGATTCTATAACATTGATGTATTTCAAATTATAATGCCTTTGAGGGTCTGTGTATGATGATGAATCGATGGTGTTATGAAACTAGTCAGGCTTCCAAATAGAATAGTGGCATCAAAAACTCCACCTAGTGAAACAGCCACAAGCAGAGAGGACCAACATATTATTTTAGAACTAATCTTTACTTCATAACTTTTCAACAAAAGTTTGGTCAGCCACCCAAAGCAGCACCTGCCTTGTTACCCCCCAAGGATAATATTGCCCAAGTTGATACCACCATGATAAGAACTCTAGATAGGAATCTATAAAACCTGTCTTATATTTTGTTATTTAGAAAGGACTACTGATTGTTCTTCTTTTCTCACACCATGTTGAAGCAAAATGATATTAATCTGAAAGACTATTTAGAAAGACTTATTTCAAAAATAGATTAGACTCAATATGTTTAGATACTGCAACCAGAACTGTCAGTTGTATTAGGGTCTGATGGATGAAAAGTAAGGCCATTAAGATAATTTTTTCTTTATTGTAAAAATACTTGCTTCCATTAGAAACTGTAAGAAATAGAAGTATGAAGAAAATAAAAATCTCCCATAATCCCGCCATCTGCTGCCATTTTAATATCTTTAAATTTTTATGTGTGTGTATAGTGCATTTTTAAAAGTTTTATATATATATATAGTATGCTGCTTTTACACTTTCATATTTTCCCATATCAATATGTAATCTTTGAAACTTAAATATGGTTATATAGTAGTACAATATTTGAATATGCCATAATTTAGTCATTTTCCATTGTTTGATATTTAGTCTGTTCTCAGTGTTTTGCTGTTATGTATAATGACTTCATGAGCATCTTCATACATAAATCTTTACCTGAATCTGATAATTTCCTTTGGATAGATTCCTGCAAATTGATTATTGGGTGAAAGAGTATGAAGTCTTTATAGCCCTTGAAATATATTGCAGAATTGCTTTAGGAGAAGCATGGAAGATATGACACCAAGAAACTGAATATTTCTATCTTCCTCTGGATAGATGGGGAGAATTAAGAGCAGGAGTAAATACAGACACACTGCTTAGAGGTGATAATTGGGGTAGGGTGCTGGCAAAACTTGGAAGCATCAAACTGGTGTCCCTAGCAGCTGAGACTAGAACAGAGGGTCCTTGCTCCTCCAATCGAAGGCATGGGGAACACCATCCTAAACCCTGCAGAGCTGTCCCTAAAAGTCAGTGCTAGTGGCCTGATCCCTTGACGGAAGCCACCAGCTCTCAAATTCAATGATTTACAGAGCTCTGATAGTTCAATAAAAAGCATCAGCAAATACAATTTGTGTCAATCTGTAATTATCCCCCCCACCCCCACCTTTCAGCAGTCGGATGAGAAAGCAAGCTGCCTAATTCCCTCTCCCAAACATCGACCATAGGCTTCAATGGCCATGTTTGCCTACTGCTTCCCTTGATAGCTTTTTAAATTTGACTTTATGAAAGAGACCCTTCCTCACCTACTATTTGCCATATTCTGTGTCCTTATGAGGTTATTTCTCACTCCCCTAAAATGGCTGCCTCTTACCTGCTTTACCAATTCTGGGAAGGCAGCTTTGATTTAGGGAAAGAAGCACTGGATTTATATTTATTGTAGACCTGGCTTTCTGGTCTGCCATTTCTCTCTAGACAATCCTTGGAAAGTAGTTTAACTCTTTTAGCCTTGGTTTCTTTTGTAAAACAGGAATAATTACACTTGACAGAAATGTTAGGAATGGGGCCGGCCCGGTGGCGCAAGAGGTTGGGTTCACGCGCTCCGCTGCGGCGGCCCGGGGTTTGCTGGTTCGGATCCCGGGTGCGCACTGACGCACTGCTTTGGCAAGCCATGCTGTGGCGGCGTCCCATATAAAGTGGAGGAGGATGGGCATGGATGTTAGCCCAGGGCCGTCTTCCTCAGCAAAAAAAGAGGAGGATTGGCAGATGTTAGCACAGGGCTGATCTCCTCACAAAAAAAAAAAAAAAAAAGAAAGAAAGAAGTGTTAGGATTAAGTGAGATAACATCTGAAAGAGCTAGGAAGATATCAAGTCACAGTATTTTTGTTTCTAGTGAAGAATAATTTCACAATCTATGCCTTCTGATAGGTAAATGAGCTAATCTAATTCTTTCATCAGGATTGTCTACTGCTGCTTATGTTAAACATGTTGACCATTCAGAACTCCACCAAGATAGAAGCAATGGGTCCTTTCTTAGTTCTTTTTACTTAGGGGCACTCCTCAGGTTGTTTTGGCATTCTTTGTACACTCATCATGTGCATGCCCCTGCTATGTCTACACAGCATGTTATTGCACCTTCTGGGAGCTAACTTCTAAGGTGAAACAGTCATTAATTTATTCTTTCATTTATTCAGTCAGTATTTAGCACTTAATATGTGTCGGGTACAGCATTAAGCATTCTTCCTAGTGTTTTGTTTCTCCAAAGCCTATGTTCTTAACCACTATACTATTCTGACATTATATACTGCCTCTGAGTATACACACATACATATTCCTATAATTCATATATACATACAATATAGTTTATTAAATAGCAAACATATTATTTCCTAAGATCATCTTTGCATTCTGCTTTTGGTGTGTGATTTAAAAAAAAATGTTTTAAGCACTTTGGACTAGAAATGAATTCTTTGGTACAAGGTGGAAGGCAGGAGTGAAGCCAATCAACAAATAGAACTCTGAGATAACTAGGAGTCAGTTCTCATTTCTCTTGTCTGAAAAAGCATCCTGAAATACTTATAGTTTGACAAGGAATTTCACAGATGAAAGGTGGGCAGCAATGCAGGTGTTCAGAGTGGCATAGATGATGATCAGAATGGAAGGCAAAGCAAGATCAAAGGAGACCTCCAACTGCTTTCAAAAGAGAAATCTCTCATGATTAGTGAATTTTCAATAAATTAAGGTAGTAGGTACATAATGGGGGCCAAATAACAAGAGTAAAGAATTACAAACAAGGGCTTAGTAATTTTGGATGTTGGAGAAATTTTCAGGAGCCCTTTTTCCTCTGGCTGATTATTTGAAGTGACTAGAGAAGGGGAAAATTCAAATAAATGAAGCTTTCAACTGGGTGCTCTTAATACCCATATTTGAAGGGAAACCTATTTGCACTCTGAACCCAATTTTCCATGATATCTCTAATGTCAGTCTGAAAACTCTATAAAAGCTTAATGAGTAATCAATTATAACACTGTGTTATAAAATCTTTAATTTTATGTGTCTTTCTGCTTGGCTTTTATCCCTGTCTCAACCTTGACTTTTATTCATCTGTCTCAACTTTTTGTTTGCTCAAAGTACTGGAAACAGCCAACAAATAAATCTGTGCTGTCAAATGAGAATGGGACCTCTACTGGCCATGCCACTGAGTTCATCTGAGTCGTATTAGTGTCGGCTTGGCCTCTAAGACTAATGAGCTTTGGTGTATTCCAAGCACCATGTCAGAATTCAGTCTCAGCTGGGAGGAATGGGTACCTGGTTAAAAGATAGCAGAATGCAATGCCATAAGATTAGGGGAAATGGTTTGATCACTCAGAGCAAGCCTATGCTGGCTCTAGAAGTTGTAATGAAGAGAGAAATGGAATCAAGACCTACCATAAAGAATAGAGCAACTTAGAGGGCTGTGTGCCATTGGATCTGAATAAGTCAGTGAGAGTGTCACACAAAGATCATCCTCCATTTTCTCCTTAGATCAGTAATGGCTGACAAAGACAATTTATGCTCATATTGTCTAATATGTTGTTTAATAGAAAAGATTGGCCATGAGGCATGACTTGTAAAGAGGTTTCATGACTTGGGCAATGTTCTCTCTTGAAAAAATTATTTATAATTTGTGAAAATGAATAGTTCCTCAAGAAATGCCAGCAACACACTCACAATCTACTTTAAAAACTCTGTTTTCTAGGTATGCAATGGGTCTTTTCCACTTTTTAGTCTGTTGAGCTACAACAGAATGGAAAGCAGAACTAAAGATAAGGATTAAAGGAGATCATGGACCAGTGAGTAGAATAAGCAAGAATAGGTGGCCCTTGGAGACTGCTGTAAGACTTTACACCTGAGGTAGAGGAAAAGTGGTTTTGGAGAAAGAACACTGAACTTGGAATCAGATTAGTTAGCTTCAAATTCCAGCTCTACATTTTACTAGCTTTGAGATCACTTAAAGTCTTTGATATCCTTATGAAATGAGAAGAATATAATAATCCTTGCCTCAGAGGACTATTGTGAAGATCAAATGAGATCATTGATGTGGAAGAGCTTTCAAAACTGTAAGTAAGTGAAGGAAAGTATTGCTGTTGTCCAGGACATCTCCACACATACTGGCTACCAGGGCACAGCTAGAAAAGAAAGAATCCTCCCCCTTACAGGAGCTGTAGCCAGTGAATTCCTACAGCTATCTGCCTCTTATTTATCCCCTTAGGATATTCAAAGTTTGTGTGAAACCTTAGTGGTGTATAGTACTAAAGATTACTAATTAATTTATCTTTCCATGTGCTTTTCCCTTCAAACATAGTCTCCTAAAGAGGCCTTGCTTCCTTTCTTTCTTTTAAATGTTTTCAACTGACTTTCAACAAACTGACATAACAGTTTTAAGCAGATTCTGCATTGTTTTCCTCATATTCAGGTAGCATTACCTTGGTATTTTTTACACTAGTTTTGATAATGTAGCTCAAACATTCTTTTCTTCAGGCCTCCCCATGACCAGTAACACATATTTGTGAGACTGCTGGCTAGAGTTGAGGGAGTAGTCTGTGATAATAGAACAAGGGGGCATATAGGACCTAAACTTATTGGCTTGGTCTCATGAGCATGATGTTCAAAACAACTCAAATTTGCATTTAAATTTTATGCTTCCGAGGACCATATTATAGAATGACAAAGTGTTAGATGTAGAAAAAGATCTTCGAGGGCGTCTACTCCAATGCAAATGAGAAAGCAGTGTCCCAAAATGGGAACAGAGACTTGCTTTTAATGGCAGAGTTGGAACAGAAGCTAAGGTTGCCTGACTCCCACTGCAGTATTACTTATTGTATTTGCTTTAGATTATCTTTACATTGTTAAGAAGAGGACTACCTCCTTTCTTTCCCCCCATCTCTAGATAAATAATCCCTGAATCATGCAAATGATCCAAGCAGCATGGTGCAAATTTCAATAATTTAGAGACATCATGTATCTGTCAAGGAGTGAGCCTAAGAATTTAACTTTTCACTGGCTTTCTTTTTTCTTACATTTTTCATTACATTTTCATAGAAGGCTGTGACTACAAAATTTTATCCACACCATTTCCTATATTTCTTGGTCTCCATGTTTGATGGCTGCAGAATAGTCATTCCAGTTGATATCAGAGTTTACTTGAGTTCCGTTGCTTCATCTGAAAAATAAGGTGGGGTGGCAAAGAAATGACATTTGGACAAAATGACCTGAAAGATTCTAGTTTCAGCATTCTATGATTATAGGATTTAAACATTTCCCCGTTGGGAATTTTGGACAATTCCCGGTTTTCCACTAATAGAAATATCATTGGTATCATACAAACATAGTTTAACTTATTCATAAGTATTTTCTTAGGACACATTCCAGAAATGGGATTGCTAGGTTAAAGGGCAGGCTGGTTTTTTAATGACCCTTGATGCATAATGCCAAATTACTCTCTGTAAAGATTTACACTGATTAATTATATCACTATCAGCAATGCGTAAGTGTTCCTGATTCTTGGCAGTCTCTACAGCATTGAGCTCCTTTATTATTATTATTAAGAGAAGTAAAATGTATCTAGTAATTAATTTAGCTTGCACTTATTTCCAGTGAGGCTGAGCAATTCTTCCAAGTATGTTTACTATTTGTAGACAGTGTAGCATAATTGTGAAGATAATGGGCTTCAGTGCTAGATAGACCTGAATTAAGCTACATAGTAGCTCTTTGACCTAGGACAAGTTACTTAATCTCTCAAAACCTCAGTTTCCTCATTAATATCACCATATTAATAGTACCAGATTCTTCAGTGTTCTTGTGAGGATTCATTGAGACAATACATGTAAAATACTTAACCTAGAGTCTGACATAAAGCAAAAACTCAATAAATGTTAGACATTCTTATATGATTTGTGGGTGACTACATAATATGATGGAGAGAACACTGAACCGGGTATTTCTTGTAAAAGCCAGGATTCTAGTCCTGCCTTTTCCATTTACTAACTGTGAGATCTTAGGCAATCTGGGCTTCAGTTCTCTGCTGTAAAATGAGAGACTTCAAGGAGGCTGTAATGGTTTTTCCAGTTCTAAAATCTTATACTGATATTATTTTATCTTGTATACATTGTAGGACCACCCTACACATCTTTGCAAGTTCTTTATGTAAAATTTCATTTGTTATTTATTATGAATAAATTCACCATCCTATGAAGTAGAAAAATCTCCTGGCTCTCTCTTGATTGAACCTGGCATCTTAAATCACCCACTGAGCAGCTGTCAATTCCATAGGAAAACAGAACTCTGTAAACACAGAGAGAACTCCTTGGGGACTCAGCCAGGACCTAAATTGAGATGAAGCTTATTTGATTTTAGTAGGCTACAATCTGACAGGATCTGGCATTTTGGTGCATCTATATAAGGTGTAGATATCTGTAAGTTGATATATTTCTGTACAAGTTGATATATTTCTGGTATTTCCAGAAGACCAGTAAATATTTCTGGTATTTCCTAAGACCAGTAAATAAGACCCAAAGAAGGTTAATTTGCCACTCAGGATAACATGGAGTTAGATTAGAACTTTGAACTATGTGGACTTGGGTTCGTTACTTAGGCCCCACCAGAAACCTTTTAAGTTGTGACATCAACAGCTGCCCAATATTGGATTCCCTCCAATATGGAAAAATTTGCTATTCTGACAATCACTATGTTCATGTTTAGAATGCCATCTCCTTCCTTTCCACAAGCTTATACATCTTGCCTCTTCAGTTAAGACTTTCCTGACCACCCCATATTAAAGAAATCTTCCCTGTAACACAATGCCTGTCCCACTCCTTTGACACTTAATTAGCAATTGTATATAGTATATGCTATTTCTGCATGTGTGTGTATTTCCTATTACAACCAAACATCCTGATTTTTTTCTATTATAGTACAGATTTTAAATGTTGTTCAAATATCTCCATAGGAACATGTGTACTTGTCAGACCACAAAATCCAGTTTTTGGTACAGAAAATAGGAATACTGTAGTCTTGCCCCCACAGTTAAAACATGATGTCATCAAGAGGGAGGAAACATGTTTTAGATTCCTCTATCTCCCTGAAGAGTTCCCTAGTACAGAATTGGGAACACAGTAGGCATTAAGTAAGCCAGGTTGATAAGCAGTTTGGCCAGCATGGGCCAATCAAATGTACAGATTTCCTGGAAATGAGCAAGACTCCCAGATGTGGGGTGTGCTAAAGGTCTTTGTGTCCATGAATGCTACTCTACGAATGATTTGTATATAGTTTGTAAATAGTGGATACGTAATACACTGCAAAGAATGTTTTGTAATCTCATTCGCTTTCGCTCCTTTTTCTTTTTTTTTTTTAATTTTTTGTTTATTGCAGTAGCATTGGTTCATAACATTGTATAAATTTCAGGTGTACATCATTATACTTCTATTTCTGCATAGATTACATCATGTTTACCACCCAAATACTAATTAAAACCCATCACCACACACATGTGCCAAATTATCCCTTTCACCCTCCTCCCTCCCCCCTTCCCCTCTGGTAACCACCAATCCAATCTCTGTCTCTATGTGTTTGTTTGTTGTTGTTATTATCTACTACTTAATGAAGGAAATCATACGGTATTTGACCTTCTCCCTCTGACTTATTTAACTTTACATAATACCCTCAATGTCCATCCATGTTGTCACAAATGGCTGGATTTCATTGTTTCTTATGGCTGAGTATTATTCCATTGTGTATATATACCACATCTTCTTTATCCATTCGTCCCTTGATGGGCACTTAGGTTGCTTCCAAGTCTTGGCTATTGTGAATAACGCTGCAATGAACACAGTGGTGCATGTATCTTTACACATTGGTGTGTTCAAGTTCTTGGTAGTTCTATCCTTGATTTTTTGAGGAATCTCCATACTGTTTTCCATAGTGGCTGCACCAGTTTGCACTCCCACCAGCAGTGTATGAGAGTTCCCTTCTCTCCACATCCTTTCCAACACATGTTGTTTCCTGTCTTGTTAATTATAGCCTTTCTGACAGGCGTGAGGTGATATCTCATTGTAGTTTTGATTTGCATTTCCCTGATAGTTAATGATTTTGAACATCTTTTCATGTGTCTGTTGGCCATCTGTATATACAGATACAGACACAGATCGCTCCTTTTTCTTTTACTAAACTAGTCTAACCAGGACTTTACATATCTAATCACCGCTTTACATATCTAAAGGGCTTTTTAACACTTTCACAGCTTTTCCTCATCTCTCATTAACTCTCACAAAAAAATTTGCTTGATATGTAAATCAGACATTATTATCTTCACTCTAAAGGTAAGGAAATCAGCTCTGAAAGGGAAAGTGATTTACTCAAGGTCACATGCCAGAATCATGATCATCCTACTAATGTTGACCTCACCTTGATATACCTGTTCTGAATTGCCCACTCTCAGTCTTTGCCATCTTCCCTATTCTGAAGCTCTGATTTAAAGGCAGAGATGTCCTGGTTTGTCTTTACAATGGGAATTAGAGTATTTGAGCGAGGAGGGCCCTGAGAGATCCTCTAGTCCCCCTGTCTCATTCTATAAGCAGGGAAACTGAAGCTTAGAATGGTGAAGCAACTTTCCCATGGTCAAAAAGTTAGGCAACCCCTAATCTTCAAACAGGCTTTAAACTGGCCAGTCAGCTGCTTTGCTCTCCCTTACCTGTCTCTACTTACCTAACGTGTTTGCAAGCAAGTCTCAGACTTGTTTCAGCCTCTTTGGGCTCTAAAACTGATACAACAGAAATTCAGATTAGATAGGGTTAGGCTCATGTCAGTGTTGGTTTACTATTTTTTTCCAGCCAGAGCCAATACCTAGCAGAAGCAAGAGAGCCTGAAGGGAAGAAAGGAAATTGGGAAATTTCTGTGCATTCTCACAGTGTGTACATATTTATAAAATGATGTGCCAATTAGTACCTATTACTTTATATTACACAAAGATCTTGGATCTTTTTCACAGTCTGTGGTATAGAATCTGGAACCTGAGAGAGATTGTAATGAATTTTCAAAAGGGCTGACTGAGACTGGTAATATTCTGCAGGCTATTAAGAGATGAGCTGACCATCCTCCCTTTATCTCCAGAGTCTGCTCTGCTCCTAGCTTTCAAGTTGTGGAGATTGATGGTGCTCAGGGCAAGCGGCCCCAGGAAGCACCACTCTGGTATGCGGATTATTTCGAGCTGAAGACAATAAGGACATTTGACCTCCCCCACTAACTGCCTAAAGAATTTGACATGGTGGCTCCTTCTTAGAACAGATCTTCTATCATGATGGCTGTAATGATAATGTAAAACAGATGTTACAATGGGAGGGGCACCAAGCCCCTTTTATCAAAAAACTCTCTCTCTCCCTGACTACATTATCTATAGATGACCCTGAAAAGAATTGTCCTCCTGCCCTCTGAAGTCCCAGGACACTACCCACCCCCAACACGTTCCTTCGCCTTTAGCTGCAATACTTAAGCAAGCAGCTTAGACAGAGGGATGAGTTGCTCATTTCTGAGCTTCTCCCATGTATACATGTTATTAAACTTGGTATTATTTTCTCCTGCTAACCTGTCTTGTTGATTATTTGGCCAGCCATAAGAACCTTAAGGGAAAGGGCAGAGGGAGATTCTCCCTCTTCCCCCGACAGTTTTGGGGTAGTCGCCAGGATCCACACTGGCTGGCAAGTTGCCTTCTCTGGCTGGAAGACCTGCCTTCTCCCTGGACTACTGCAGATGGTGAGATACGGGAACACCTGATGAAAGCCGGCAAAAGGTAAGACTTCTTACCACGTCAGCCTCCCGGAATCTCTACCTGCGGAGTCCGGCGGAAGAAAGTGGTGAGAATTTTTTCTCTTTCTAAATTTAGATTGGCAGGAGAAAACATTTGGGAAACTAGTTTCTTGGGCTTTTAGTGACTCTTGGTTTAAATTTGGTAGAGTACTCTTGGTTTTGATCTTGATCCCTTTTCCTCCCAGAGATAGTCTGTTTTTCTCTTTTGTCTGTGTCTTTTGTCATAAGAAGGAAATACCATAGGGTAGGACGCAGGCATAGGCCCTATAAGCCTGCTGTCCGGGCCGGCCCCACAGACTGGTGAGTTTGCGGGTCTCACCAGACTGGCGTCTACAAACTTTGCTGTGGGTTATTATGCACATGAAGTGAAGGTCATTGCCAAGGGCATCTTGGAAGCCAAAAAGGCCGCAAATTTGGTGGGCACTGGTCGAGCAGTTAAGAGCCATTAGGGCGCTCGCCACTTTCAGAAGACTCCCGTGACAGGATAAGTTTGGTCACGGAACGTGGTAGATGACACAGATCCCCCGCCAACTGCAAGAAAATGTCCGTGCAACGACGAGGTACTTTGTAAAGCACATAGTCCCCAACCCCGCGGCACCTCCCCCACTAGGTATTATTCTGGCTCCAAGAGACCTAAGGCGTGGCTAAAGCTGTCATTGTGCACATAAGAAAAAAAAAAAAAACCGGATGAGGTTTTTCCTTCTGTCTTGTTCTGTGTCCTGAGAAAACTTGGCTTTGTGACCAGTGAGAATATTCTCCTTGGTCTCCACCATACGGAAGGTGCATTTACCGGAGTGCACCTTGGTGGCCAGTCGAGTAGACTGGGGTTCTGAACTGTCTCTTTGTCCAGCTGTGCCAAGCTCTCAGGGGAGTTTGTCATAAAAGGCCCAGTCCATAAGGGCTTTTGTCGTCTCAACCTTCGTTGCTTGTTAGTGCTGGAAAAATCCCATTCCAGTATCGCCTGCCTGGTGTTACAGATTAGCGGGTCTGTGACTGGAGGCGTCCCACACTATTGTGGGAGACCAGAGACACCGTTTTCACTACACCATCCTTACTGCCTGTGCAACGAAGGTCTTTCCTTTCTCTGAATATCTTTGGGAGTGAATTTTGTGGATCATGGGGGCTACATCATCTGCGCCCTCACCAGGGACGCCTCTTGCGTCCATGGTGAAGATTTATTCTAAGTGTGGAAAGTTACCTCTGGGTCTTTCCTTAAAAAGGCTTATTGGATTGAGTCACTATTGGAATAAATATACAAATGAAGATCCTACTCGTCAATGGCCAGACGATGGATCCTTTGAATTGGAAAAACTTCTATATTTGAAAAATATTTTAGAGAGCTCTCATCCCAAGCAGCTGCCTTATTGGTATTTATGGGAAGATCAAATTGAAAAGAAAACCCAGAAAAGTATAACGGCTAGCCTTAGGGAATCTCTTAATAAAGTGAAAGAACAAAAGTCGGAGTTAGAACAAAGATTGAAAGTCAAATTTACTGAAAATTCCCTTTCTCCTCCCTCCTACACTCCCTTATATCCCCAACTCCCTGTCCCTGACTCCCCAGAAGATCTTTTGGATCTCTGGGCCCCTGTCCCAAATCCTCCCCCTCAAGACTTAGCTCCTCAGCCACCTCCTCAGCCAGTTCCCTTAAGTCCCAGGACTCCAACATCTCCGAAGGGCATTCCGCTGTCTGTTTTAACTTCTCTCACCGTTGAAGACTTACAGGGGGCGCTTAGGCCTGACCTCCAAGCAAGGGGCATACAGGTTACTTGTGTAAATGCTGAAAACCAGGAAGTAAATTTAGTAGAAACACCCAGGAAGGGCAGGAAGGTTCGTTTTGCTGTGTCTTACAACTCCTCCTACTTTCCAGGGCTCTGTAATCAGGCTCTGTCAGCTTCAGACATTCCTATGCAGTGTCCATTGCGGATGTATCCTGGACCTCTGCTGCAGAGAATTCATGTCCCCTGGACAGCAGCTGATCCATTAAATTATAAAACTCTCCTGCCTCCATTGTCAGAAGACCCTACTAAATTTAGAGAAGAATTAGAAAGATTAGTGGCTATTCATAGCCCCACCCACCGAGACCTTGACTGGCTGCTAAGGGGCGTTCCTCCAGCCCATGACTACACTGTAGTTATCAGACAGGCCAGACGGCCCCCTGGAGAAAACCCCCCTCATAGAGGAAATAGATGGCCAGACCCCCTCCCAGGCCCTCCTGCAGATGACAAGGAAGTGGCACAGCTAGAGGCTGATATTCAAGGTGTAATAGGAGCGATTCTAGAGGCGTTTCCTCCTAAAGTTAATTGGTCAAAAATTGAATTATGCACTCAGAACGAGGGAGAACATCCTAAAGCTTTTGTTGAACGGTTTATTCAGACTTTCCAAAGACACACTGCACTGAATCCGGAAGCCCCAGAGCATAGGAATCTCCTAATTTCTGCTTTAGTTGGAAATTTTCTTCCTGATATAAAGAAACAAATTCAAAACAGTGTGGTTGGTTGGGCAGGGCAACCATTAAGTGTAATAATGGAGGCTGCTACACAATTCTTTGAAAATTGTCAGCAAGAAAGCAAAAAAAAAAAAGAATTAAAAACAACTCTTCTTGCTTTGCAAATTGAATCTTTTGAGAAGCAAAAATTCAACCCTGAAAGTAAACTGAAGCCCACTCAGAGGTCTCCCTATTTGCCTTCGGACAATTGTAGGTATTGCAAGAAACCAGGGCATTGGAAAAGGGCATGTTCCGCTCTTAAGAGAAGGGAAAGTTTAAAAAATGTTCCCGCTTGGCCCCAGCACCCCCAAAAGGCTCATTTTTCTCCACCTGAGGGGCATTTCTCCCTCAAATGATGGGGTCAGCCTATCCTCAGTCACACCCCTGAGCCTACAGTTAAGCTTAAAATAGAGGATCGGGAACTGGATTTCTTAATTGACACTGGTGCGACATTCTCTACTATCCGTTCGAAGGATATATCTCTACCTGTTACCTCTGATTCTATTCAAGCTGTTGGAGTCTCTGGACAGCCTATTTCACTGCCCATATCTAAACCCACTCCAATATCTTTAGGCCCGCTTAACACTCATTATGCTTTTTTAGTTTCTGACTGTTCACCAGCAAACGTCTTTGGCCGAGATTTGTTATGTAAATTCAATGCCACTATAAATTGTAATGAAAAAGGTGTTTTTATCTCCTTGCCTTCTGACCAAGCCCCAAGTCTCCTACTTTCCATGATGGAAACTTGTCCTGATTTAAATCCTTCTGAGGAAGATGAGTCTTTAAAGAATGTCCCAATCAGTCTTTGGGCTACACATGCAAATGAGGTAAGATTGTTGCTTAGTGCTGAGCCTGTGCACGTTACTTGGAAAAAAAATAAACCGTTTCCATCAGTAGCCCAATACCCGCTCTCCAGAGATGCCGAGCGAGGAATTCAACCCATAATAGACTCCCTTTTGCAACAGGGTGTACTAGTTTTTACTTCCTCGCCCTGTAACACTCCAATCTTGCCAGTAAAAAAGGAAGGCAAATTTGACTCAGACGGGAACCAAATCTATAGATTTGTACAAGACCTCAGAGCCATAAACTCTTTTGTAATTCCTCGGCATCCTGTGGTCCCTAATCCAGCTGTCATCCTGACCTCAATACCTGCTGATGCAGCCTGGTTTACAGTAGTTGACCTCTGCTCATCTTTCTTTTCAATCCCATTACACCCTGACTCACAATTTCTTTTTGCATTTACATTTAAAGGGAGACAATTAACATGGACTCGAATACCTCAGGGATATTGTGAGTCCCCCTCAATATTTCCCCAGGTCCTTAAAGCTGACTTGGATTCTGTAGTCTTTACTCAAGGCTCCACTCTTGTTCAATATGTGGATGACCTTTTACTCTGTAATCCAACTAAGCAGGGGGCTCTTACAGATTCTCTCATTCTCCTGAAAGCCCTAGCTGAACGAAGCCATAAAGCCTCCAGGTCTAAACTTCAGTGGGTGCAAATGACTGTTACCTACTTAGGGCATGAGATATCTCAAGGCATTCAAAAGTTAACCCCCAAACGCCTTGAGTCAATTTTATCCATCCCTCTCCCCAAAACAAAGAAACAGCTACGTAAATTTCTAGGAGCTGCTGGTTACTGCCGCCAATGGATTCCTAATTTTGCAGCCCTTGCTAAACCTCTGTATTCTCTTCTCCCAGATATCGCCCCAGAGCCTATTTCCTGGCCCTCAGAGGCATTAAACTCCTTTGAGGCCTTAAAAATAGCTTTGTCGGGCCGGCCCCGTGGCTTAGCGGTTAAGTGTGCGAGCTCCGCTGCTGGCGGCCCGGGTTCGGATCCCGGGCGTGCACCGACACACCGCTTTTCCGGCCATGCTAAGGCCGCTTCCCACATACAGCAACTAGAAGGATGTGCAGCTGTGACATACAACTATCTACTGGGGCTTTGGGGGGAAAATAAATAAATAAAATCTTAAAAAAAAAAAAATAGCTTTGTCCATGCCTCCGGCTCTTGGCTTACCTAATTTTGACAAGCCTTTTCATCTATACTGTCATGAAAATAATGGAATTGCTGCAGGCAATCTAGGGCAATCTTTCGCCTCTCAAATACGTCCTGTAGCATATTTCTCATGCCAACTAGACCCTGTGGCATCAGGCATGCTCCCATGCTTACGTGCGGTGGCTGCAGCTGCCACCCTAATTGATAAGGCCAGTACTCTTACATTAGGCTCTCCCATTCACCTCTATGTCCCACATTCTGTGTCAGCTATTTTGCAAATTCATAGGACACAACACCTCTCTACACGGCGACAGACCACCTATGAGCAGACTCTTTTAACTAACCCTTCCATCATCTTACATCGTTGCAACACTTTATTTTTTTAAAGATTTTATTTATTCATTTTTTTCCCCCCAAAGCCCCAGTAGACAGTTGTATGTCACAGGTTCACATCCTTCTAGTTGCTGTACGTGGGACTCGGCCTCAGGTTGGACGGAGAAGTGGTGCCTTGGGGCGTGCCCGGGATCCGAATCCGGGCCGCCAGCATCAGAGCGCGCGCACTTAACCACTAAGCCACGGAGCTGGCCCAGCAACACTTTAAATCCAGCTACTTTACTGCCCCTTCCTGATGATGGAGAGCCCCACTCCATTCCACGTGATTGCCTTGCAATTATAGAAATGGTCTCGAAGCCACGAGAGGATCTTTCAGACATCCCTTTAGACAATCCAGACTTACTTCTGTTTTGTGATGGCTCCTGTAAACGAAATTCCCGGGGAAGCATAATAACTGCTTATGCCATAGTTTCCCCACACGAAACTCTTGAAGCTTATTCTTTGCCCACCATAAGATCAGCCCAAGCTGCTGAACTCATAGCTCTTACTAGGGCCTGCACATTAGCAAAAGGAAAAACTGCCACTATTTACACAGACTCCAAATATACTTTTGGAGTCTGCCATGCTGTTGGCACAATTTGGAAATCCCGTGGATTCTTAACTTCTGCAGGAACTCCTATTGCTAATGGACACTTAATTGCAGCCTTATTACAAGCTATTCACCTTCCTTCAAAAATTGCCATTGTTCATTGTTCAGCCCATACTAAGGAGACTGATGTCATATCTTTAGGGAATGACAGAGCTGACAGCTGCTAAACATGCAGCTCACTATGGACCCCCTTATCCGTTTTCCACCCAATTCTTAAACCTGCCTTTATCCCTGACTGATGTTATTAACTATCAGGCAAATGCCCCACAATCTGAAAAAGACAATTGGATACAAAAGGGTGCCAAACAATTATCAGATGGATTATACATTGGACCAAATGGACTTCCAGTAGCTCCTTTTCTTTTGACTTTTTGGCTTGCACTTATCTCCCACCAAATGGGACATATGTGCAAACAGGGGATAGTTAAGCAACTAAAAGACAATTGGTTTTGCCCTGGCATCCATAAAATTTCTGACCAAATCACCTCCCAGTGCACAACTTGCAAATCTCACCAAGTCTCTGGGAGAAATCAGTGTGATCCAGGAAGTCCTCCCAGGCCCACGCTGCCTTTTGCGGCACTCCAAATGGATTTTATAGACTTGCCTTCAGCTTTAGGTTACTCTCACTGTTTGGTTATTGTCTGCATGTTTAGTGGATGGACTGAATGCTACCCGACCAGACATACAGATGCCACAACAGTGGTAAAGAAATTAATAACTGAAGTTATTCCTTGCTTTGGCATTCTTTTATGGATTGAATCAGACCAAGAAACTCATTTTACAGCAGAGATAAACCACTTGCTTGCAAAAACTCTGGGGTATTCATTAAAATTTCATACCCCATATCACCCTCAGTCATCAGGGCAAGTGGAACGTAAAAATCTAGATATAAAAAGAACTCTAGGAAAAGTCTGTCAATAAACTGGACTTAAATGGCCAGAGGCTCTGCCCTTGGCCCTTATGAAGATTCAAAATACTCCAAATAGAAGGCATGGACTGACTCCTTTTGAAATAGTTTTTGGACGTCCGATGCCTACTGGCGTCTCTAAACCTTCAATTCCTGGATTAAATGAATATTATGGGAACTTAAGTGAACAATTTGATGCTATGACTTGTTATATACAAAAATTAACTAGTATACTTGAAGCACATCGTCAACAGGTAAAAGAGGCATGGCCACCACCTTCTGACAAGTCTTGCCATCCCTTTCGACCAGGAGACCGGGTGTACATCAAGGTCTTTAGAAGAAAACACGCACTGTCACCTCGCTGAGAAGGACCTTATGAAGTCTTACTGACGACCTGCACTGCCATGAAAATAAAGGAAAAATCTTCCTGGATCCATGCGAGCCACGCCAAAATAGACCCAGAACATCGCTCTCAAGACAACTGGGAGATAATCCCCACAGGTGACCTTAAACTAAGGATTTCGAGGGCCAAAACCCAGGCCCCAGAAGCAGCCGACATCACGAAGTAGACAGCTTTTCCCAAGATCACGGATCAAGAAAACCTACTTTGACCCATTTCCTCCCCCTTGCTTCAAAACTCCCTATATATATACACACTCACACACACAAACTATTAGTGGATATATATATATATTTTTTAATCATTTATTAGAAAGCTGACTGGAGAGTGCTGGTCTCTATCTGTCCCTCTTCCCCTCTCTAAGTCTCCGCTATGGTCTCTTTTCCGATCTGTGTCTTGCTTTTACTAACTCTCTCCTTTTCAACAGGTCGGGCACAGACCAAACACCCCCTTATGCCAGTTTACCAAGCCCTAGCCAGGATTGGGGGACTGGTTTAATGGAGTGTGGGGAAATGTGCTCCGATTTGTTCTTTTCTGCCTGTTCATCCTCATTCTAATCTACGTTCTTTTCTCTCTTTGCAGACTTCTTATCACTCGGATACTAACACGATTTCTCTCTCCACAGTCACCAGCTCAGCTTTTAATATGTGAAACTTCTAGGGAAGTTTCAGAGGAGGGAACTGATGATGCTCAGGGCAAGCTGCCCCAGGAAGCACCACTCTGGTATGCGGATTATTTCGAGCTGAAGACAATAAGGACATTTGACCTCCCCCACTAACTGCCTAAAGAATTTGACATGGTGGCTCCTTCCTAGAACAGATCTTCTATCATGATGGCTGTAATGATAATGTAAAACAGATGTTACAATGGGAGGGGCACCAAGCCCCTTTTATCAAAAAACTCTATCTCTCCCTGACCACATTATCTATAGACGACCCTGAAAAGAATTGTCCTCCTGCCCTCTGAAGTCCCAGGACACTACCCACCCCCAACACGTTCCTTCGCATTTAGCTGCAATACTTAAGCAAGCAGCTTAGACAGAGGGACGAGTTGCTCATTTCTGAGCTTCTCCCATGTATACATGTTATTAAACTTGGTATTATTTTCTCCTGCTAACCTGTCTTGTTGATTATTTGGCCAGCCATAAGAACCTTAAAGAAAAGGGCAGAGGGGGATTCTCCCTCTTCCCCTGACAAGATCTACCATTATACAAACATGGAAAGTAGAGCTACAGAGTTTAGAAAATAGAGTATTACATACAAAGTGAGTTGAAGACTTTAATGAAGGTGAGGAAAGTTGTGAGACACATGGTGGATAACACGAAGAAAAAAATGGAGAACCATTGAAATAGTACACACGCTATTTTTCATTCTATCCTCTGCCCTCCAATATGTTCCCAGTGTTTCTTCTAGAAATCCTTTTGAGCATATCTTGTTTATCTTTAAAACTACTTTTTTGGAAAGGATAAACTCATAGAATCACATATAGTGCAACAGTTCTCAACCCCAGCTTTTTAGATTTACTTGGGAAATGTAATAAATATCAATGATTGAGCTCAACCCTAAACAATCAGAGTCTCTTAGAGGTAGTAATCAGACATTTGTATTTTTTCACCTGTATTTTAGAATCAGGTGATTCTGATGCACAAGAAGGTTGATAACCACTGATCTTGTCCCATCTCCTCATTTTGCAAGTAAGAAAACTGAGGCCCAGAGAGGGGCAGGTTTCAAGCCCAGGGTGATGATATCAGTTAGTGAATGAAGTAGTAACAGAGCCCAGGTTTCCTAACTTCTAGTCTACTGCCCTTTCCATTAGACCTGCTAAAGAAAGCTAGGTATATGAGATCAAGTGACTTAACTACAAGTCCATGAGGTGTTCCAAAATCTTTTAGACAGTCTGCATCATTTTTCATTCTTCATATGCCTCCAGACTTAAAGAAAGAGAAAGGCTGGTAAGGTTAGAGAATGATGTGTCTCTATCAACTGTAAAAATCCTTTTTCTTTACCTCCAATATCATAAGCTCTGGCCCAGAATGTAAAAAACTTAAGAGATCACTCACATAGTATGATTTGAAAACCATCGCAGGGTGGCATCATCCTTAAACATCCCTCTTGCTAACCTGCCATAGTGCCTGAAGTTTATACTACTAATCATTCTTCGAGGTCAGGGCACTGTTGCCAGAAAGCCAATTATATATACAGGAATAGAGGGAGGATGGGCTGTTAACACACTTGCTATCACCTGGGAAAGCAGCAAACAGAGCCCTGCAGAGCTGAGCCCAAGGTAAAGATATATGATGAGGTGAAAGGAAAAGCCCATAATATAGGGTTAGCTCCCAGTGAGAGACCCTAGGTAGAGCAGTACCAAAGATCAGGTTTTCCTTTTTCAAAATGGCAGCCAGATGCTTGTCATGTTTATATTTGATAAGTATAAGCAATATATTTACAAGCAATATAATGAAAAGAGCACTGGTTTGGGAGGTGGAAGACTGAGTTCTATTTGTAGTCCAGACTGTGTGGCCTGGAGGAGAACCCTTCCCCTTCTTTTTCCCATAAGTCAAATGTGAAAATTAAGTGATATGGTAGCACAGATCCTAACTGGTTCTAAATCTTTGACTCTCAGAGTGGATCAGGTCAATTGCCTTGATGTCTAGTGCAGATATGGCATAAGCTAATGCTTTCATTCATCCCCCTTACCACTGTGGCCAGTAGTGTTGATAAAATGTCCAAAAACTCCTTGGCCTAGTAAGAAACCAATAAAGTGGAGCTGCCATACTTTGAAGAGAGACAAAAAGAAACCACCTAGGATCAGAGAAAGTTTATCAAAGTAATTTAAAGGGAAGAACTGGGAGTGACATCAGGAAGATCACTGAATAAGATGTCCCTCACTTGTATACCTCCCTCAGCAACAGCAATTTGGCATCCAATCATGGGCAAAAGTACCTTTGTAGGAGCTGTGGCATCCAGCACCACACACCAAGAGGCCTAAGAGGAGTCTTGCCCACCTGTATGTCAGGTAATAGGCATACAAACCTCAGTCCCAGCTGCGAACCCTGAAATACACTGTGCATTGGCTCCAGCCCCAATAGGCCATGGTCTGGGAGCCCCTGGAGAACATACTTAGACAATATCACCCACAGATGAGAGAGCCTTTGTGGAAGTCCAGGAGTCCAGCAGAGAAGTTCCAGCACACTGTTGAAGAAAGAAAATCAGAGATTAGATGCATTGGAGAGGGTAAGAGGGACACCTTGACTTTACCCATGTTATCCCTCTCCCAAGGCAGCCCAGTTCAGTTCCAAAAAAGCCCTTCTTGGCCTGTGATTTCTCCTGCAGTGGAAAGTGAGAGCGTATGAGTGAGTGCCCGGCTTCCCCAGCTGTGCAGGACACTGCTAAAGAGGCCCATTTCTCTCTCACTCCAGCTAGAGTACTGAGTTGTGAGCTGGACAACTGGGGTGGTGAGCAGCTGGGAGAACAGCAGCCAGGGCTCAGAAAACATCAAAGGGACACAGATCCTACTAACTACATCATGGACTCCATTGGGAGGCCCACCAATGAGCCCTGGGACTTCTCATGTGCAGATCCCCCTCTGGTGCATGGGCACCCCAGTTCTCAATGTGCCTCACCCACACAACCCTCTACCTCCTGGCCAGCCCCTTCTGGGTGCTCCCAATGGCAGTGAGAGCAAGTTTGGACAGATGGCTAGTGAGCATGTGCAGAAAGCTTGCCCAAATCTGCAGGCCAGGGAGAGACCACAGATTTGGGCATTTAGCACCACCCATGGAAAAGCAAAAGGGAGGCTGCCAGAACTTGGACCGATGCATTGCAGGATTGAGAGAAGGTATACAGTCTTAAGAATTCTGCCACTAGAGAGAGCAAAAAGCATGGAGCACTTGTATCCATAGGAGGTCTGAGAAAGCCTCGGAATCTCTAGCAAGACTGATGGAAAACATTTCTCTCCTGAAGTCAATCAATAAAAACTAAAGGAGGTGACTGCTACTTCAAATGCAAAGATAACAATGCAAGACTTTAACGAACATGTAAAATGAAGGAAACATGACATCACTAGAGAATAAGAACAATCTTTCAGTAATCGACCCCAAAGACTTGGAGATCTTCAATTTACCTAATAAAGAATTGAAAATAGCTGTTTTAAGGAAACTCAATGAGCTACAAGAAAACACAGAAAGACAATTTAACAAAAGCTGGGAAATAACACATGAACAAAATGAGTTTAACAAAGAGATAGCAATCATAAAAAAGAACTAAACAGGAAATTCTGGAGCTGACAAAAATACAGTGAATGAAATGAAAAATGCAATAGAAAGCATCAATAGCAGAATGGATCAAGCAGGAAAAAAAATCTGTGAAGTAGAAGACAGACTCTTTAAATAACACAATCAGAGAAGAACAAAGAATTTTAAAAAGTGAAGAAAGACTATGTAAACTATGGGCTATAATCAAAGGAAGCAGTGAGCAAGTTACTGGAGTGCCAGAAGGAAAAGAGAGGGAGAAGGGGACAGAAAACTTATTTAAAGAAATAATGACTGAGAACATCTCAAATCTGGGGAGAGAATTAGATATCCAAGCTCATGAAGCTTTTAAGTCCCCAAACAAATACAACTCAAAAATATCTTCTCCAAGACACATTAGAATAAAACTGTCAAAAATCAAAAACAAAGAGAATCTTAAAACTATCAAGAGAAAAAAAGCTTATCACTTACAAAGGAATCCCTATAAGGCTATCAGGAATAGGAATATATATATATATATTTCTATATTTAATATATATAGAGAGAGAGAGACAAAAAAAAATCCAACAAATAATACTTTATCTGGCAAAGTTGTTCTTCAGAAATTAAGAAGAAATAAAGACATTCCCAGATAAACAAAAACTAAGGGAGTTAATTACCACTAGACCTGCCTTATAAGAAATGCTGAAAGGAGTTCTTCAAGCTGAAATGAAAGTATGCTAATTAGTAATCTGAAAACATATGAAAATATAAAACACACAATATAAAGGTAAGTATATAGTCAAATTCAAAATACTCTAATACTGTAATATAGTAGTGTGTTAACCACTTAAATTCTGCTAATAAGCTTAAAGGACAAAATTATTAAAAATAACTATACCTACAATTATTTGTTAATGAATACACAATAGAAAAAGAGGTAAACTGTGACCTCAAAAATGTAAAAGGAGGGAGTAAAAGGTAGAGTTTTTGTATGCAATTGAAGTTGTTATCAACTTAAAATAGACTGCTAATATCTACAAAATGTTTTACATAAACCTCATGGTAACCACAAAGCAAAATACTTCAATAGATATGCAAGAGATAAAGAGAAGGGAATCAAAGCATATCACTACACAAAATCATCAATTCAGAAAGGAATACAGCACAAGAGGAAGAAATGAACAAGGGAACTATAAAACAGCCAGAAAACTGTTAATAAGATGGCATTAGTAGGTCCTTATCTATCAATAATTGCTCTAAATATAAATGGATTATACTCTCCAGTAAAAAGACATAAAGTGGCTGAGTGGATAAAAAAACTAAGATCCTTATATATGCTGCCTATAAGAGATTCACTTTTCTTTAAGAACACTCATAGGCTCAAAGTGAAGAGATGGTTAAAGATATTCCATGCAAGTCAAAACCAAAAGAGAGAGGAGTTAGCTACAGTTATATCAAACAAAATAGGCTTTAAGCTCAAATGGTAAGACAAAGGAGTTTATTATATAATGATAAAGGGAACAATTCATTAAGAGGATATAACCATCATAAATATATATGTACCCAACATTGGAGCACCTAAATATATTAAGGAAATACTAACAGACCTGAAGGGAGAAATAGACAAAAAACCAGTATAGTAGGGGACTTCAATACCCCACTTTCAACAATGGATAGATCATCCAGACAGAACATTAATAAGGAAATTTTGGACTTGAACTATACTTTAGACAAAACGGAACTAAGAGACATATACAGAACATTGTATACAACAAAAGCAGAGTACACATTGTTCTCAAGTCACATAGGACATTGTCCAGGATAGATCATGTGCTAGGTCACAAAACAAGCCTCAGCAAATTTAAGAACATCAAAATAATACCAAATACCTTTTCTGACCACAATGGTATAAAATTAGAAATCAATAACTGGAGCAAAACTGGAAAATTCACAAATATGTGGAAAGCAAATGACACACTCTTGAACAAGCAATGGATCAAAGAAGAAATCAAAAGGAAAATCAAGAAATATATTGAGGGGCCGGCCCCATGGTGTAGTGGTTAAGTTTGCATGCTATGCTTTGTTGGCCCAGGTTCATGGGTTTGGATCTCAGGTGTGGACCTACACCACTCATCAGCCATGCTGTGGTGGCAACCCACATACAAAATAGAGAAAGATTGGCACAGATGTTATCTAAGGGCAAATTTTCCTCTGCAAAAAAATATGTGTATATATATATATATATATATAAAAGAAATATGGAAACACAACATGCCAAAACTCATGGGATGCAGCAAGAGCAGTTTTAAGAGAGAAGTATATAGTGAAAAATGCTCACATTAAATAAAAATAAAGATCTCGGAGGAGAAGTCAAGATGGTGGCATAAGCAGACTCTGAACTCACCTCCTCTTGCGGACACACCCAATTTACAACTAGTCGTGGAAAAATTACCCCTGAGAGAGAACTGAAAACTGGATATGAGGAACTCCTGCAACAAAGGACAATCCTAATTGAGGTGGAAGAGGCAGAAACTCCCTTCTGGAGAGAAAAAGGCCACCTTCACAAGCCGCAGCGCTTCATGGCCGCCCAGGAGCAGCCCAAAGTACACAGTCCACCCTGGAGTAGCAGGGTCCTGAGCTGGGGAGTGCTCTCCCTGTGTGCATTTTGTGAACCCAGCACAATCGAGATGAGTGGCATAATATCTGACTTTGCCTGCTACTAAAACACTGGGGAGTACCCCCAGAAAAGCTGGTTCACAAAGAAATTAGAACCGGCTCTTAAAGGGCCCACACGCAAACTCACCCATTTCAGAAAACAACCTAAAATCACCAGAAAGAAAGGTGCACAGTGCTTTGGTGAAAAGAGACTCACCTGATGGGCTCTGAGTGCATTGCAGTGAGAGGTGAGACTTCTCTGGGGACTGGGACATTGGCGACGGCCAATGTGGTGGCCTGGTGTGGGCATGCTGACACAGACACCATTGGAGTTCTCCCTGGGGCCTGCTAGCCCATGGTCTGCCCCACCCACTAGAGCACTGATGTAATCCAGCTCAGCCAGGGCAGGCAGCCCATCCTAGGGACTGGCACCACCCAACAACAAACCCTCAGGCAACCTGTGGGCCTGCATAGATTGGTGACTGGATTCTCTGCAGCCTGGTGACTGAGCCCACTTCAGTGGGACAGGGAGTGCACAAGGAGTAGGTGAAGAGTGTGAGGTGGTGGTGGAGTGTGTGGGGCTCCTGCTGTGGAGAGACTGGGTCCACTTCAAGAGGTCAGGGCCTGCACACGGGGCAGGACTGGGTTGACTGTGTGTGTGGACCTGTGGGTGACGAGACTTGTCAGCTGCAGAAGACTTGTGCTTCTCAAAGACCCGCATAGGGGGTTTGCCCCACATTCCAAAGCCTGAAACAATTGAGTGCTCCTGTGCCTGAGGCCAGCCCCACCCAGCTGCAATCCTCAGAGAGCTGACAAGAGACCTAAAGGCTGGAGGCTTATAGCAACTGTAAGCCCATGAGCCTAACAACCTGCCACGCTGGGAGCTTACTCACTTAAAATAAATACTGCAACACCAATGTGGTATTAGAACTTGCAGCCAACTGTGCTGGGGCTTCCCACAACCGATAAAGAGACTGAAGGGCCCACAACAACTACAAACAGATGAGCATTACAACAGCTGTCCAGGAGCATAACTCAGCCTCCCTGGGCACCGACAGGGAGAGCAAACAGGCCACAACAGAAGGACAGACATAGCCCACATAGGGGTCAACCCCGGAACATTGAGAACTGAGGGAAGAACACTGCAGGCTTCCTAAGGCATCACTTATATGAGGTCATCTATCCAAGAGCAGGCGATGTAGCTGAGCTACCTAATACACAGACACAAAGACAGGGAAAGAGACAAAATGAGAAGGCAAAGGAATACATTCGAAGTAAGGGAACAGGACAAAACCCCAGAAAAGGAACTAAGTGAAACAGAAATGAGCAACTTACCCGACAGAGAGTTCAAACAAAGAGTGTTAAGGATGTTCACTGATCTGGGGAGAAGAATAGATGATCTCAGGGAGAACATCAACAAAGAAATGGAAGATATAAAAAAGAAAAAATCAGAAATGAATAATTCAATACTGGAAACGAAAAATTCACTAGAGGGACTCAAAAGCAGAGGAGAGGATACAGAAGAACAGAACTGCGAGCTGGATGAAAGACTAGAAGAAATCACCCAAGCTGAACAGGTACAATAAAAAAGAATTAAAAAGAGTGAGGAGTGTCTAAGTGAAGTCTGGGACAACATCAAGTGGACTAACATCTGTGTTATAGGTGTCCCAGAAGGAGAAGTGTGAGACAAAGGGGCAGAGAATATATTTGATGAAATAATCTATGAAAACTTCCCTAATCTAAGGAAGGAAACAGACATCCAGCTACAGGAAGCACAGAGAGCCCCAAACAAGATAAACCCAAAGAGACCCACACCAAGGTACATCACGATTAAAATGTCCAGAATTAAAGACAAACAGAGAATTCTAAAGGCCACAAGAGAAAGACAAGTTACATACAAAGGAAACCCCATAAGGCTATCAGCTGACATCTCAGCAGAAACCTTATAGGCTAGAAGAGAGTGGCACGATATATTTAAACTGCTAAAAGGAAAAAACTTACAGCCAAGAATACTCTACTCGGCAAGGTTATCATTCAAAGTGGAAGGATATAAAAAGTTTCCCAGACAAGAGAGAATTAAAGGAGTTTGTCCCCAAGAAACCAGTACTACAAGAAATGTTAAAGGGACTGATTTAAGGGCAAAAGAGAAGACTACAAATAGGAAAAATTATCTATTTCCATGATAACAGGGTAATGGATACAAACACACAAAAAGGAAGTTAGATATGATATCAAAAACATAAAATGAGGGAGGAAGGGAGGTAAAGAGTAGAGATTTCAGACAGAGGTCAAACTAAAGAGACCATCAATTCTGTATAGAGGACTACTAAAACACTGAGAAAAAAAGTTAAAAAATGGCAGTAAATACATACTTATCAATAACTACTTTAAAAGTCAATGGACTAAATGCTCCAATTAAAAGACATGGGGGGCTGATTGGATAAAAAAACAAGACCCTTTTAGATGCTGCATACAAGAGACACACTTCAGACATAAAGACACTCACAAACTGAAAGTGAAGGGATGGAAAAAGATACTCCATGCAAATGGCAATGAAAAGAAAGCTGGGGTACCAATACTCATACCACACAAAATATACTTTAAAACAAAAACTGTAAAAACATACAAAGAAGGTCATTACGTAATGATCAAGGGAACAATCCAACAAGAGGATATAACCCTTGTAAATATCTATGCACCCAATGTAGGAGCACCTAAATATATAAAGCAATTATTAACAGACATAAAAAGAGAAATAGACAGTAACACAATAGTAGTAGGGGACTTTAACGCTCCACTTACACCAACTGATAGATCATCCAAACAGAAGATCAATAAGGAACCACTGGCCTTAAATGACACACTAGACCAGATGGACCTAGTAGATATATACAGAGCATTCCATCCAAAAACCAAAGAATACACATTCTTTTCAAATGCACGTGGAACATTCTCCAGGATTGATCACATATTAGGCCACAAAACAAGTCTCCATAAATTTAAGAAGATTGAAATAATACAAAGCATCTTTTCTGACCACGACAGTATGAAACTAGAAATCAACTACAGGAAGAAAATCAGAAAAGCCACAAATACGTGGAGATTAAACAAAATGCTACTGAACAATGATTGGGTCAGTGAAGAAATCAGAGGTGAAATCAAAAAATACCTGGAGATAAATGAAAATGAAAATACGACATGCCAGAATTTATGGGATACAGAAAAAGCGGTTCTAAGAGGGAAGTTTATAGCAATACAGGCCTATCTCAACAAACAACAAAAATCTCAAAGAAACAATCTAACAATGCACCTTAAGGAACTGGAAAAATAAGAACAAACAAAGCCCAAAATCAGTAGAAGAAGGGAAATAATAAAAAGCAGAGCAGAACTCAGTGAAATAGAGACTAAAAAAAAAAAAAAGAAAAAATTAATAAAACCAAGAGCTGGTTCTTTGAAAAGATAAAAAAAATTGACAAATCTTAAGCTAGATTCACCAAGAAAAAAAGAGAGAAGGCTCATATAAGTAAAGTCAGAAATGAAAGAGGAGAAATTACAACAGACACCTCAGAAATACAAAAGATTATAAGAGAATACTACGAAAAGCTATATGCCAACAAATTCGACAATCTGGAAGAAATGGATAAATTTGTAGAATCATATAACCTTCCACAACTGGATCAAGAAGAAATAGAGAATTTGAATAGACCAATCACCACAAAGGAGATGGAAACAGTAATCAAAAACCTCCCCAAAAATAAAAGTCCAGGACCAGATGGCTTCCCTGGTGATTGCTACCAAACATTCAAAGAAGAATTAATACCTATCCTTCTCAAACGATTCCAAAAAATTGAGGAGGGGAGGAAGCTCCCGAACTCATTCTTCGAGGCCGACATTACCCTGATACCAAAACCAGACAAGGACAACACAAACAAAGAAAATTACAGGCCAATATCACTGATGAACATCGATGCAAAAATCCTCAACAAAATACTAGCAAATCCCATACAGCAATACATTAAAAAGATTATACACCATGATCAAGTGGGATTTATTCCAGGTATGCAGGGATGGTTCCACATTCGCAAATCAATCAACGTGATACACCACATTAATAAAGTGAAGAATAAAAATCACATGATCATCTCGGTAGATGCAGAGAAAGCATTTGACAAGATATAGCATCCATTTATGACAAAACTGAATAAAATGGGTATAGAAGGAAATTACCTCAACATAATAAAGGCCATATATGACAAACCCACAGCTAATATCATCCTCAATGGTGAAAAACTGAAAGCTATCCCTCTAAGAAGAGGAAACAGACACGTATGCCCACTCCCACCACTCCTATTTAACATAGTACTGGAAGTCCTAGCCAGAGCAATCAGGCAAGAGAAAGAAATAAAAGGGGTCCAAGTTGGAAAGGAAGAAGTGAAACTGTCACTATTTGCAGATGACATGATTTTATATATAGAAAACCCTAAAGAATCCACCAGAAAACTTTTAGAAGTAATAAACGAATATGGTAAAGTTGCAGGATACAAAATCAACATACAAAATTCAGTTGCATTTCTATACACTAACAACGACCTAGCAGTAAGAGAAATTAAGAATACCATCCCGTTTACAATTGCAACAGAAAGAATAAAATACCTAGGAATAAACTTAACCAAAGAGGTGAACGAGCTGTACACCAAAAACTATAAAACATTGCTGAAAGAAATTGAAGAAGACACAAAGAAATGGAAAGATATTCATGCTCTTGGATTGGAAGAATTAACATAGTTAAAATGTCCATGCTTCCTAAAGCAATCTACAGATTCGATCCAATCCCTATCAAATTTCCAACAACATTTTTCATAGAGATAGAACAAAGAATCCTAAAATTTATACGGAACAACAAAAGACCCTGAATAGCTAAAGGAATCCTGAGAAAAATAACAAAGCTAGAGGTATCATACTCCCTGATTTCAACGTATACTACAAAGGTATTGTAACCAAAATAGCATGTTACTGGCACAAAAACAGACACACAGATCAATGGAATAGAATCAAAAGCGGAGAAATAAACCCACACATCTATCATCTATGCACAGCTAATATTCGACAAAGGAGCCAAGAACATACAATGGAGAAAGGAAAGTCTCTTCAACAAATGGTGTTGGGAAAACTGGACAGCCACATGCAAAAAAGTGAAAATAGACCCTTACCTTACACCATACACAAAAATTAACTCCAAATGGATTAAAGACTTGAATGTAAGACCTGAATCTATGAAAATTCTAGAAGAAAACATAGGCAGTACGCTCTTCGACACCGGACTTAGCAACATATTTTCAATCACCATGTCTGACCGGGCAAGTGAAACAATAGAAAAAATAAACAAACAGGACTACATCAAACTAAAAAGCTTCTGCACAGCAAAGGAAACCATCTACAAAATGAAAAGACAACCTAACAATTGGGAGAAGATATTTGCAAATCATACATCTGATAAGGGGTTAATCTCCAAAATATATAAAGAACTCATGCATTTCAACAACAAAAAAGCTAACAAGCCAATTAAAAATGGACAAAAGACCTGAACAGACATTTCTCCAAAGAAGATATACAGATGTCCAACAGGCACATGAAAAGATGTTCAACATCATTAAGTATCAGGGAAATACAAATCAAAACTACAATATGATATCACCTCACACCCGTCAGAATGGCTATTATTAACAAGACAGGAAACAACAAGTGTTGGAGAGGACGTGGAGAGAAGGGAACACTCATACACTGCTGGTGGGAGTGCAAACTGGTGCAGCCACTATGGAGGGCAGTATGGAGATTCCTCAAAAATCAAGGATAGAACTACCATATGATCCAGCTATTCCACTGCTCCGTACTTTTCCAAATAACTTGAAAACACCAATGCATAAAGATACATGCACCACTGTGTTCATTGCAGCGCATTATTCACAATAGCCAAGACGTGGAAGCAACCTAAGTGCCCACCAAGGGACGAATGGATGAAGAAGATGTGGTATATATACACAATGGAATACTACTCAGCCATAAGAAATGATGAAATCCAGCCATTTGTGACAACATGGATGGACATTTCGGGTATTATGCAAAGTAAAATAAGTCAGAGAGAGAAGGTCAAATACCATATGATCTCACTCATTAAGTAGTAGATAATAAAAACAACAAACAAACACATAGAGACAGAGATTGGATTGGTGGTTACCATAGGGGAAGGGGGGAGGGAGGAGGGCGAAAGAGTTAATTCGGCACATGTCTGTGGTAATGGGTTGTAATTAGTATTTGGGTGGTGAACACGATGTAATCTATGCAGAAATAGAAGTATAATGATGTACACCTGAAATTTATACAATGTTATAAACCAATGTTACTGCAATAAACAAAAAATTTTAAAAAAAAAGAAAGATCTCAAACAAACAATCTAACTTTAAACCTCAAGGAACTAGGAAAAGAACAAAATGAGTCCAAAGTTAGCAGAATGAGGGAAATAATAAAGATCAGTAGAAATAAGCAAAATAAATATGAAAAAAATAATTGAAAAGATCAACAAAACTAAAACTAAGAGATGGTTTTTCAAAAGATAAACAAAATTGACACACTTTTAACTAGACTAAGAGAAAAGACTCAAATAAAATCAAAACGAAAGAGGAGACAATACAACTAATACAACAGAAATACAAAGGATCATAAGATTACTATGAATAATTATATGCCAACAAATTGGATAACCTAGAAGAAATAGATAAATTCCTAGAAATATACAACCTACTAGGACAGAATCATGAAGAAATAGAAAATCTAAACAGATGAATAACAAGTAAGGAGATTGAGTTCGTAATCAAGAATCTCTGAACAAAGAAAAGCTCAGCACCACATTGTTTCACCAGTGAATTCTATCAAGCAATTAAAGAATTAATACAAATTCTTCTCAAACTCTTCCAAGAAATTGAAGAGGAGGAAACACTCCCAAACTCATTTTACAAGGCCAACATCCTGATACCAAAGTCAGATAAGGACACTACAAGAAAAGAAGGCCAATATCCTGCATGAATATAGGTGCAAATTCTCAACAAAATATTAGCAAATCAAATTCAACAGCATATTAACAGAATCATTCATCATGATAAATTGGGATTTATCCCTGGGATGCAAGCAGGGTTCAATATACTCAAACCAATAAAGGTGATATACCACATTAATAGAATGAAAGATAAAAATCATATGATCATCTCAATAGATGCTGAAAAAGCATTTGACAAAATACATCATCCTTTCATTATAAAAACTCTCAACACACTGGGTATAGAAGGAACATATCTCAACATAAAGGCCATATATGACAATCCAACAGCTTACATCATACTCAATGGTAAAACACTGACAGCTTTTCCTCTAAGATCAGGAACAAGACAAGAGTGCCCCTTCTCACCACTCCTATTCAACGTAGTACTGGGAGTCCTAGCCAGAGCAATTAGGCAGGAAAAAGAAACAAAGAAATTTATTTTATTTTGTACATTGTACAAAAAAAAAAGAAAAAGAATTCCAAATTGGAAAGGAAAAAGTAGAACTGACTCTGCAGATGATGTGATCTTATATATAAACAATCCTAAAGAATCCACA
The DNA here is from genome assembly GCF_020826845.1 of Diceros bicornis minor. Lineage (NCBI taxonomy): Eukaryota > Metazoa > Chordata > Mammalia > Perissodactyla > Rhinocerotidae > Diceros > Diceros bicornis. The sequence continues at coordinate 66,993,081 of NC_080781.1, forward strand.
AAATAACTGTTAGTACTAACAAATGAATTCAGTAAAGTTTCAGGGTACAAAATCAACATACAGAAATTAGTTGCGTTTTTATACAATAACAATGAACTATGTGAAGAATAAATTTTTAAAATCCCATCTACAATAGCATCAAATACAATAAAGTACTTAGGAATAAGTTAAACCAAAGAGGTGAAAGATCTCTACAATGAAAATTATAAGACTTTGGTGAAAGAAATTGAAGAAGACACAAATAAATGGAAAGAGATCTCATGTTCATGGATCAGTAGAATTAACGTTAAAATGCCCATACTATACAAAGTCATCTATAAATTCAATGCAATTCCTATCAAAATTCCAATGGCATTTTCACAGAAATAGAAAAAATGATCCTAAAATATGTACAGAACCACAAAAGACCACAAATAGCCAAAGCAATCTTAAGAATGAAGAACAAAGCTGGAAGCATCACTTTTCTTGATTTCAAACTACATTACAAAGCTCTACTAATCAGAACAGTATAGTTTTGTATAAAAATAGACAAATGGAACAGAATCAAGAGCCCAGAAATAAACCCTCACATATACAGCCAACTAATGTTTAACAAGGGAGCCCAGAGTACTCAATGGGTAAAGGATAGTCTCTTCAATAAATGGTGCTGTGAAAACTGGATAATCACATTCAAAAGAATGAAATTGGATCCCTATCTTACACCATTCACAAAAATTAATTCGAAATGGATTAAAGACTTAAACATAAGACCTGAAAACATAAAATTTCTGGGAAAAAAAACAGGAAAAATCTCCTTGACATTAGTCTTGTCAACATTTTTTTTTTTAATATGACACCAAAATCACAGGCACCAAAAGCAAAAATAAACATGTGGGACTACATCAAACTAAAAAGACTTCTGCACAGCAAAGGAAACAATCAGCAAAATGAAATTACAACCTACAGAATGGGAGAAAATATTTGCAAACCATATATCTGATGAGGGGTTAATATCCAAAATATATAAGGAGCTTCTACAATTCAATAGGAAAAAAAATCCAGTTAAAAAATGGGCAGAGGTCTTAAATACACATTTTTCCAAAGAAGACATACAAATGGCCAACAAGCACATGAAAAGATGCTCAACATCACTAATCATCAGGGAAATGCAAATCAAAACCACAATGAGATATCACCTTACACCTGTTAGAATGGCCATTATCAAAAAGACAAGAGAAAACAAGTACTCACGAAGTTGTGGAGAAAAGGGAACACTTGTGCACTGTTGGTGGGAATATAAATTGGCACAGTCACTAGGGAAAACAATATAGATGTTCCTCAAAAAACTAAAAATACAACTAACATATGATCCAACAATCCCACTGATGAGTACATATCTAAAGGAAATAAAATCAGTATCTTGAGGAGATATCTGCACCCCCATGTTCACTGCAGCATTATTCACCATAGCCAAGATATGGAAATAACCTAAGTGTCTGTCTCTGGATGAATGGATAAGGAAAATATGGTGCCTATATCCAATAGAATATTATTCATCCATGAGAAAGAAGGAAATCCTACCGTTTGCAACAACACAGATGGAACTTGAGGACATTATGTTAAGTGAAATAAGTCAGACAGAGAAAGACAAATACTGCATGGTATCACTTATATGTGGAATCTAAAAAAGCCAAACTCGTAAAAACAGAGTAGAATGCTGGTTGCCATGGGCTGGTGGGTTGGGGAAATAGGGGATGTTGGTCAAAGGGTATACACTTCCAGTTATAAGATAAATAAGTTCTGGGGGTCTAATGTGCAGCTTAATTATTATAGCTAATAATACTGTATTATATACTTGAAAGTTGCTAAGAGAATAAATCTTAAATGTTCTCACCCCAAAAAGAAATGGTAATTATGTGATGGGATTCCTGAGGTGTTAGCTAATCCTATGGAGGTAATCATTTTGCAGTATATAAACGTATCACATCAAAACATTGTACACCTTAACCTTACACAATGTTGTATCTCAATTATATCTCAATAAAGCTGGAAAAAAAACCTCATAGAGACAGAAAGTAGAATGATGGTTGTTAGGGACTGAGGAGTGTGGGGAGTTGCTTAATGGCTACAGAGTTTCAGTTTTGCAGGATGAAAAGAGTTCTATGGATGGATGGTGGTGACGATAGCACAACAGTGTGAATGTACCCAATGCTACTGAACTGTATGCTTAAAAAGGGTTAAAATGGTAAATTTTATGTTATTTGTATTTTACCAGAATGAAAGAATTTTTAAAGAAGTTTAAAAAATAAAATAAACAGCTGGTAACAGTAGGAGTTGGCACTAGAACTCAGGCCTTCAACTTCTAGTCCTTTGTATTATTATCCTGTTTCTTAGAGATATTAAGATTGAGATTAATAAGGTAGTAGTTACATGTTCAGTTTTGGAGACACAAGGCAGCCTTGTTCAAATTTTGGTTTTATCATATGCCATCTAGATAATTTTACTGAACCTCCCTGAACTTCAGATTCCTCATATTTAAATGGGCATGATAATAGAACCTATTCATACAGTTGTTCAGAAGATTAAGTGAGGTAATGTAAGTAAAGCACTTAATATATATCTGACATAAAGTGTTCAAAAAAGTCATCTATTATTTTCAACAAAAAGGCAAATTATGAAAAAATGATAACTCTTGCTTTTTTAGCTTAGTTTTCAGAATTGTATGACATGAAACTTCATTGATAGCTGAAAAATATTGAACACGTGTAAAACAAAAACATTTCAAAAGAATTGTAGAAATTTCAGAAAGAATACCCAGATAGGTAGAGGTGCTTATTAAATACCTACAGTCTTAAAAAAACAGAAATATCTGTATTGACTTTTTTTTTTCGTGAGGAAGATCAGCCCTGTGTTAATATCTGCCAATCCTCCTCTTTTTGCTGAGGAAGACTGGCCCTGGGCTAACATCCGTGCCCATCTTCCTCTACTTTATATGGGACGCCGCCACAGCACGGCTTGCCAAGCAGTGCGTCGGTGCACACCAGGGATCCGAACCGGCGAACGCCGGGCCGCCGCAGCAGAGCGCGCGCACTTAATTGCTTGCGCCACCGGGCCAGCCCCTGTATTGACTTTTTAAATCAAATTTTAAGTGAAAAGACCTCTGACCTTGCCCCTGATGACTTATTTGCCCCCCACAAACCAACTACAAAGTAGCAGCATGAAGCAGCCTTTTTGACTGATGTAACCATAATATCTTTAAGTAGAAAACCTCAAATCCAGGGAAATGAATAAGAAAATGCAATATACTTATAATACTTTAGGAATATGTCCCAGAAATATAAGGTAGAGATTAGACTGCTATAATTTGCCTTTTTGTAGATGCCAATTTTCCCTAGAAGATGCATGATAGAGTATTGCCTGAAATAAGAATTGCATGTCCTCAAATGTTCAGTGCTTCTACAACAAATGTTCTTGTCTTTCTTTGCTTAATTTGTTTTCCTTCCTAAGGTAAACTACAATCAAAAAGCATTGCTCTGAATGCCCCTGGCATTTTCAGTGGAATACTTTTCATAAGAGTGGACTTCGTATCTTTTGAAGACAAACGTTGGAGAAAACCAGGTAGAGTGTTTTAAGGGGTAGGATGGCATGGAAATGTGGTGAAGATTAATTCCTGAAGCTAGGAAATATGTATCTGTCATTACATATACAAGCCCATGCCTGTCTCTGACTTGCCATTATTAAGTTCACATTACTTAAACTATTGTCAATATAAGCTCCTGGACCTCTCCTCTTTGACATAAAAAAAAAAAAAACATAATAATGGAGGATACAGGATGTGACTTTAAGAATCCTGACTCCATGGGGCTTAGTGATAATCATTTTGAATTCGTTTTGTTGATTGGATTTTTAACAGCATTGTTGAGATGTAACTCATGTACCATACAATTTGTCTATGTGAAGTGTACAACTCAATGGTTTTTAGTATATTCACAGAGTGGTGCAACCATCATCACAATCAATTTTAGAAGAGTTCATCACCCCCTAAAAAAACCTCATACTCATTAGCAGTCATTCCCCATTTTGCCCCAGTCCCCCAATCCCTACGCAACCACTAATCTACTTTCTGTCTTTATGGATTTACCATTCTGGACATTCCGTATAAATGGAAAAATATAATATGTGATCTTTTGTGACTGGCTTCTTTCACTTTTCATAATGTTTATAAGGTTCATTCATGTTACAGTACTTCATTTCTTCTATTACCAGATAATATTCCATTCTTGTGCAGGGATATACCACCTTTTGTATTCAACTGATAGACACTAGGGTATTTCAACTTTGTGGCTATTATTAATAATGCTGCTATGAGCATTAGTGTACTAGATTTTGTGTGGACATGTTTTCATTTCTCTTGGGTATATACTCAGAAGTGGAATTGCTGGATCAAATGGTAGTTTTTATTTATTTTTTGAGGAATTGCCAAACTGCTTTCCACAGTGGCTGTATGACGCTTTGCTTTCCAACCAGCAGTGTACAAATGTTTGAATTCCTTTACATCCTCACCAACACTTGTTATTGTATATGTTTTTGTTTATGGCCATCCTTGTGAGTGTGAAATGGTATCTCAATTTTTCATTTGATTTTAATTTTCCTAATGATGGTGAGCATCTTTTTACAGGCTTATTGGCCTTCTGTATATCTTCTTTGGAGAAATGTTTATTCAAATTCTTTGTCACCTTTTCACACTAGAACAGATGGACCTAGAAGATATATACAGAGCATTCCATCCAAAAACCAAAGAACACACGTTCTTTTCAAATGCACATGGAACATTCTCCAGGATTGATCACATATTAGGCCACAAAACAAATCTACATAAGTTTAAGAAGATTGAAATAATACTAAGCATCTTTTCTGACCACAACGGTATGAAACTAGAAATCAACTATAAGAAGAAAATCAGAAAAGCCACAAATATGTGGAGAATAAACAAAATGCTACTGAACAACGACTGGGTCAATGAAGAAATCAAAGAAGAAATAAAAAAATACCTGGAGATAAATGAAAATGAAAATACGACATGCCAGAATTTATGGGATACAGCAAAAGCGGGTCTAAGAGGGAAGTTTATAGCAATACTGGCGTATCTCAACAAACAAGAAAAATCTCAAATAAACAATCTAACAATACACCTAAAGGAACTGGAAAAAGAAGAACAAACAAAGACCAAAATCAGTAGAAGAAGGTAAATAATAAAAATCAGAGTGGAAATAAATGAAATAGACACCAAAAAAAAATAGAAAAAATTAATAAAACCAAGAGCTGGTTCTTCGAAAAGATAAACAAAATTGACAAATCTTAAGCTAGACTCACCAAGAAAAAAAGAGAGAAGGCACAAATAAGTAAAATCAGAAATGATAGAGGAGAAATTACAACGGACATCTCAGAAATACAAAAGATTATAAGAGAATACTATGAAAAGCTATATGCAAACCAATTCGACAATCTGGAAGAAATGGATAAATTCTTAGAATCATATAACCTTCCACAACTGGGTCAAGAATAAGTAGAGAATTTGAATAGACCAATCACCAGTAAGGAGATCAAAACAGTAATCAAAAATCTCCCCCAAAATAAAAGTCCAGTATCAGACGGCTTCCCTGGTAAATTCTACCAAACATTGAAAGAAGACTTAATACCTATCTTTCTCAAACTCTTCCAAAAAATTGAGGAGGGGGGGAAGCTCCCTAACTCATTCTAGGAAGCCGACATTACCCTGATACCAAAACCAGACAAGGACAACACAAAAAAAAGAAAATTACAGGCCAATATCACTGATGAACATCTATGCAAAACTCCTCAACAAAATACTAGCAAATAGCATACAACAATACTTTAAAAAGATTATACACCACGATCCAGTGGGATTTATTCCAAGTATGCAGGGATGGTTTAACATTCGCAAATCAATTCAACGTGATACACCACATTGATAAAATGAAGAATAAAAATCACACGATCATCTCAATAGATGCAGAGAAAGCATTTGCCAAGATACAGCATCCATTTATGATAAAAACTCTGAATAAAATGGGTATAGAAGGATAGTACCTCAACATAATAAAGACCATATATGAGAAACCCACAGCTAATATCATCCTCAATGGTGAAAAACTGAAAGGTATCCCTCTAAGAACAGGAACCAGACAAGGATGCCCACTGTCACCACTCCTATTTAACATAGTACTGGAAGTCCTAGCCAGAACAATCAGGCAAGAGAAAGAAATAAAAGGGATCCAAATTGGAAAGGAAGAAGTGAAACTGTCACTATTTGCAGATGACATGATTTTATATATAGAAAACCCTAAAGAATCCACCAGAAAACTTTTAGAAGTAATAAACGAATATGGTAAAGTTGCAGGATACAAAATCAACATACAAAAATCAGTTGCCTTTCTATACACTAACAACGAACTAGCAGAAAGAGAAATTAAGAATACCATCCCGTTTACAATTGCAACAAAAAGAATAAAATACCTAGGAATAAACTTAACCAAAGAGGTGAAAGAGCTGTACACGGAAAACTATAAAACATTGCTGAAAGAAATTGAAGAAGACACAAAGAAATGGAAAGATATTCTGTGCTCTTGGATTGGAAGAATTAACATAGTTAAGATGTCCATACTTCCTAAAGCAATCTATAGATTCAATGCAATCCCTATCAAAGTTCCAACAACATTTTTCACAGAAATAGAACAAAGAATCCTAAAATTTATATGGAAGAACAAAAGACCCCGAATAGCTAAAGGAATCCTGAGAAAAAAGAGCAAAGCTGGAGGTATCACACTCCCTGATTTCAAAACATGCTACAAAGCTATAGTAACCAAAACAGCATGGTACTGGCACAAAGAAGATACACAGATCAATGGAATAGAATCGAAAGCCCAGAAATAAACCCACACATCTATGGACAGCTAATCTTTGACAAAGGAGCCAAGAACATACAATGGGGAAAAGAAAGTCTCTTCAACAAATGGTGTTGGGAAAACTGGATAGCCACGTGCAAAAAAATGAAAGCAGACCCTTACCTTACACCATACACAAAAATTAACTCCAAATGGATTAAAGACTTGAATGTAAGACCTGAAACTATGAAACTTCTAGAAGAAAACATAGGCAGTACGCTCTTCGACATCGGCCTTAGCAACATATTTTCAAGCACCATGTCTGACTGGGCAAGAGAAACAATAGAAAAAATAAACAAATGGGACTACATCAAACTAAAAAGCTTCTGCACAGCAAAGCAAACCATCAACAAAACGAAAAGACAACCTAACAATTGGAAGAAGATATTTGCAAACCATACATCTGATAAGGGGTTAATCTGCAAAATATATAAAGAACTGATGCATCTCAACAACAAAAAAACTACCAACCCAATTAAAAAATGGGCAAAAGACCTGAACCGACATTTCTCCAAAGAAGATATACAGATGGCCAACAGACACATGAAAAGATGTTCAAAATCATTGACTATAAGGGAGAGAAAATCAAAACTATAATGAGATATCACCTCACGCCCATCAGAATGGCTATAATTAACAAGGCAGGAAACAACATGTGTTGGACAGGATGTGGAGACAAGAGAACTCTCATACACTGCTGGTGGGAGTGCAAACTGGTGCAGCCACTATGGAAAACAGTATGGAGATTCCTCAAAAACTTAAGGATAGAACTACATATGATCCAGCTATTCTACTGCTGGGTCTTTACCCAAAAAACTTGAACACACCAATGCGTAAAGATACATGCACCCCTGTGTTCATTGCAGCGTTATTCACAATAGCCAAGACTTGGAAGCAACCTAAGTGCCCATCAAGGGACGAATGGATAAAGAAGATGTGGTATATATACACAATGGAATACTACTCAGCCATAAGAAACGATGAAATCCAGCCATTTGTGACAACATGGATGGACATTTCGGGTATTATGCAAAGTAAAATAAATCAGAGGGAGAAGGTCAAATACTGTATGATTTCCTTCATTAAGTAGTAGATAATAACAACAATAAACAAACACATAGAGACAGAGATTGGATTGGTGGTTACCAGAGGGGAGGGGAAGGGGGGAGGGAGGAGGGCGAAAGGGATAATTTGGCACATGTGTGTGGTGATGGGTTGTAATTAGTATTTGGGTGGTGAACATGATGTAATCTATGCAGAATTAGAAGTATAATGATGATCACCTGAAATTTATACAATGTTATAAACCATTGTTACTGCAATAAACAAAAAATTAAAAATAAATAAATCCTGCTGGCAAAAAAAAAAACAAATTCTTTGTCACCTTTTTAATTTTAGGGTTTTCTTTCTTTTTTTTTTTTTTTTTTTTTTTTTTGGTTGTAAGAGTTCCTTATATATTTTGGATGCTAGATCCGTACCAGATATATGATATGCAAATATTTTCTCCCATTCTTTGGGTTGTCTTTTCACTTTCTTGATAGCGTCCCTTGAAGCACAAATGTTTTTAATTTTTTCAGCAGTAAGTACATTTTCATTTCCTGTACTTGGCAAGCAAATGCATCAGATTATCCATAGTTTAGTAGAAACAGCATTTGATTTGGAGCTAGGAGAATTTGATTTCACTCCTAAGTCTTTTATTAACTAATTGAGTAACCCTTAGGGAAGTCATGTCCCCTCTCTGAATCTCAGTTTTATTAAGTCTACAGAATGAGCCCAATAATAACTTATTTGCCTAAAGGGAGAAGTTTAAGCTCCATAAACTCTTTTCTTTTAATTGAAATATATTAAACATACATTTTCTAAATTGAAGGTGTACAGCATGTTAATTTGATACATTTATATATTGTAATATGACTGCCATTGTAGTGATAATTAGCACCTCTATCATGTTACATAATTATCATTTCTTTTAAGCAGTTGGAACAATTGGTTCTAGTCTCAGCAAGTTTGATGATTATAATACAATATTGTCGTCTATATTCGCTATACTGTGCATCAGATCTCTAGGGCTTATTTACTACTCGTTACAAGTTTGTACCCTTAAACATCTGTCCTATCTCCACACCTCCTCATCCCCTGGTAATCACCATTTCACTCTCTATCAGTTTGGCTTTTTAGATTCCATATGTAAATGATATCATACAGTACTTGTCTTTCTCTCTCTGACTTATCTCACTTAGCATAATGGGCTCAAGGTCTATCCATGTAGTCACAAATGGCAGGATTTTCTTCTTTCTCATGGATGAATAATATTCCATTGTAATATATATACTACATCTCTTTTTTATCCATTCATCCATTGATGAGCATTTAGGTCATTTTATATCTTGGCTATTGTGAATTATGCTGCAATAAACATGGGAGTGCAGATATCTCTTCAATATCCTGTTTTCATTTTCTTTGAGTATATACCCAAAAGTGGAATTGACGGATCATATGCTAGATTTATTTTTAATTTTTTTGAGGAACCTCCATATTGTTGTCTATAGTGACTCAACCAATTTACATTCCCACCAACAGTGTGCAAGTGTTCCCTTTTCACCACATCCTCATCAACACTTGTTAACCTTGTCTTCTTGATGATAGCCATTCTAACAGGTATGAGGTGATATCTTATTATGGTTTTGATTTGCGTTTCCCTGATGATTAGTGATGTTGAACATTTTTACGTGTACCTGTTGGCCCCTTGGATGTCTTCTTTGGAAAAATTTCTGTTTAGTTCCTCTGCCCATTTTTAAATTGGATCGTATTGTTATCATTACTGAGTTGTATGAGTTCTTTATATATTTTGGATATTAACCCCTTATATGATACATGGTTTGCAAATATTTTCTCCCATTCCGTAGGTTGCCTTTTCATTTTGTTAACTGTTTCTTTTGCTGTGCAGAAGCTTTTAAGTTTGATGTAGTCCTATTTGTTGATTTTTGCTTTTGTTGTTTGAGCTTTTGATGTCAGATCCAAAAAATCATTGCCAAGACCAATACTGAGAAGCTTCTTCCCTATTTTTCTTCTGGGAGTTTTATGGTATCAGGTCTTATGTTTAAGTCTTTGATCCATTTTGAGTTAATTTTTGTGAGTAGTATAAGATAGGCTTCCAATTTCTTTGCTCTACACGCGTTTATCCAGTTTTCCCAGCACCATTTTTTGAAGAGACTATCCTTTCCCACATAATCTCTTGAGAGCCCATCAAATGCCAACATCATCTGATGCAACAATTTCAATGAGCGAGTGAATATTTTAATTTATCAAGAGGACTTATTAACTGCTAGGTTATCCCTGGAAAATATGTTACTTCCATATAATGTCACATATGGGACTAATTATAATTATAGTTCCAATATGGAGATACATAGAGATATATGTATCTATATATGTATATATATGCATATCTATGCACATATATATTTTATAAGAACAATTTTTTGTGTGTGGCATGTGCTAACTTTTGGGTCACATTATATACATATATATATTTTTTTTTTCTGTAAACAAATGAACACCATGTTACCTGATGAACCAGCTCCTCAACTAAGGCGGCTGTATATTTCTGCAGTAGGTACAACTCTTTCCTTCACATTTATGGCTGGATAGTTAGCACTTCTTACTGCATTATAAACAATATTAGTCTTGTAGTGTAGTTGTTCATACGCTAAATCATCCAACTACCATATTCAAAACTTTTACCGTGTACTCACAACCCCAATACTGTTTGTAACTCATGTAAAATTTTTAAGACAATTCATTTCTTGTTTCTAAATTTCATTTTAAAGACTTTACTTTTTGGAGCAATTTTAGGTTCAAAGCAAAATTAAGACGAAGTTACAGAGATTTCCCATATACACCCTACCCCAACACATGCACAGCCTCCCCCATTATCAACATCACTCACAAGAATGGTACATTTGTTATAATTGATGAACTTACATTGACACGTCAAAATCCTCCAAAGTGCATAGTTTACCTTAGGGTTCACTCTGGGTGTACATTCTATGGGGTAAGACAAACGTATAATGATATGTATCAATCATTATAGTATTATAGAGTGTTTTCACTGTCCTGAAAAATCTCTGTGCTCAGCCTATTCATCCCTCTGCCTCCCAACCCCAGCAACCACTGATCTTTTCATTGTCTCCATAATTTTACCTTTTCCAGATTGTCATAAAGTCAGAATCATACAGTATGTAGGCTTTTCAGATTGGCTTCATTTTTACTTAGTAATGTGCATTTATATTTCCTCCATGTCATTTCATGGCTTGATAGCTCATTTCTTTTTAGCACTGAATAATATTCTAGTGTCTGGATGTACCATGGTTTATTTATCCATTCCCCTACTGAAGGACATCTTGGTTGCTTCCAAGTTTTGGCAATTATAAATAAAGCTGCTATAAGCATCTCTGTACAGGTTTTTGTGTGGACATTTGTTTTCAGCTCATTTGAGTAAATGCCAAGGTGTGCGATTGCTGGATCATATTGTAGAGTATGTTTAGTTTTGAGAGAAATTGCCAAACTGTCTTCCAATGGACTGTACGATTTTGCATTCCAACCAGCAATGAATGAGTGTTCCTTTTGCTCTTCATCCTTGCTAGCATTTGGTGTTGTCAGCATTCCAGATTTTGGCTATTCTAATAGGTGTGTAGTGGTATCACATTGTTATTTTAATTTGCATTTCCCTGATGACATATGATGTGGAACATCTTTTCACATGCCCCTTTTCTATCTGTATATATTCTTTGGTGAGATGTCTGTTCAGATCTTTTGCCCATTTTTTAATGAGTTGCTCGTTTTCTTATTATTGAATTTTAAGAGTTCTTTGTATATATTGGATATATATAATTGGATAATAGTTCTTTATCAGATGTTTGTTTTGCAAATATTTTCTCCCAATATGGCTTGTCTTCTCATTCTCTGGACATTGTCTTTCATAGAGCAGGAGTTTTTAATTTTAATGAAGTCCAGCCTATCAATTCTTTCTTTCACAGATGAAGCCTTTGGTGTTGTATCTAGAAAGTCATCACCATACCCAAGGTTATCTAGATTGTCTCTGATGTTATCTTCTAGGAGATTTATAGTAATGTGTTTTACATTTAGGTCTGATACATTTTGAGTTAATTTTTGTGAAGGGTGTAAGGTGTGTGTCTAGATTCATTTTTTTGCATGTGGATGTCTAGTTCTTCCAGCACCATTTGTTGAAAAGACTATCTTTGCTCCATTGCATTTCCTTTGTTGTTTTGTCAAAGACCAATTAACTATATTTGTGTAGGTCTATTTCTGGGCACTCTATTCTGTTCCATTGATTTTTTTGTCTGTTCTTTCACCAGTGCCACACTGTCTTAATTATTGTAGCTTTATAGTAAGTCTTGAAGTTGGGTAGTGTCAGTCTGCCAACTTTGTTCTTCTCATTTAATATTGTATTGGCTATTCTGGGTCTTTTGCCTCTCCATATAAACTTTAGAATCCGTTTGTTGATATCCACAAAATAACTTGCTAGCATTTTGTTTGGGATTGCATTGAATCTACAGAAGAGTTTGGGAAGAACTGACATCTTGACAATATTTAGTCTTCCTATCCATGAACATGGAATGTCTCTCCATTTATTCAGTTCTTTTTTGATGTTTTTAATATTTATGAAGTTCAATTTATGTATTTTTTCTTTTTTCACTTGTGCTTCTGGTGTAGTATCTAAGAAAATTTTACATAACCCCAGGTGATAAAGATTTACTGCGATGTTTTTTTCTAAAAATTTTCAAGTTGTAGCACTGACACTTAGGTCTAGGATCCATTTTGAGTTAATTTTTTGTATGGTGTAAAAAAAGTGTTGAATTTCATTCTTTTGCGTGTGGACATCCAGTTTTATCAGCACAATTTGTTGAAAAGACTATCTTTCCCTATTGAATTGTCTTGGCACCCTTATTGAAAATCAATTGACCACAAATGTGAGAATTTCTTTCTGAACTTTCCATTCTATTCCATTAATCTATACATTTGTCCTCACACTAATACCACACTGTCTTGCTTATAGTATCTTTGTAGTAAGATTTGGAATTAGGAAGTTGTTGTTCTCCAACTTCATACTTCATTTCAAGACTGTTTTGGCTATTCCGGGTCCCTTGTATTTCCATATGAATCTTAGGATGCACAGGTCAATTTCTGCAAAACAGCCACCTGGGATTTTGATAGGGATTGCATTGAATATGTAGATCACTTTGGAGAGTATTGTTGTTTCAACAATATAATCTTTGAACATGAGATGTCTTTCCATTTATTAAGACCTTCTTTAATTTCTTTTGACAATGTTTTGTAGATTTCAGTGTTCAAGTTTTGCATTTCTTTTGTTAAATTCATTCCTAAATATTTTATTCTTTTTGATGCACTTGTAAATAGAATTTACTTAATTTTTGATTTTTCATTGCTAGTATACATAAACACAATTGATTTTTGTATTTGTCTTTGCTGAAATTGTTTATTTCTTCTAATATGTTTTTATTGGATTCCTTAGTATATTCTAAATATAAGATCATGTCATCTGCAAATATAGTTTTACCTCTTCTTTTCTAGTCTGAATACCTTTAAATTCTTTTTCTTGCCTAATTGCCTTGCCTAGAACCTACAGTAAAATGCTGAATAAAAGTAGCAAGAGCATATATCCTTGTGCTTAGTTTTAGGTAGAACACATTCAATCTTTCAGCATCAAGTATGATGTGAGCTGTGGATTTTTTGTAGACACTCTTTGTCAGCTTGAGGAAATTCTCCTCTACTTATTTTGTTGAGTGTTTTTTGTTTGTTTGTTTATCATGAAAGGATTTGGGTTTTATCAAATGCTTTTTCTGCATCAATTGAGATGATCATGTAGTTTTTTTTCCCCTTCATTCAATTAGTGTGATGTATTTCAATGATATATTTTCATATGTTAGATCAACATTACATTCCTGGTATAAATACCCTTTGGTCATAATTTTTTATGTTGTTGGATTCAGTTTACTACTATTGTGTTGAGAACATTTACCTCTATATTCAAATGGGATATTAATCTGTAGTTTTCTTTGCTTGTGATGTCTTTGTCTAGTTTTGGTATCAGGGTAATAACGGCCTCATAGAATGAGTTTGGAAGTGTTAACTCTTCTATATTTTGGAATAGTTTGTAAGGATTGATACTAGTTCCTCTTTAAATGTTTGGTGGAATTCACCAGTGAAGCCATATCGGCATGGACTTTTCTTTGTGGATAGTTTTAAATTTTTAATTCAATTCCTGTAGTTTTTGTAGGTATATTTCTATTTCTCCTTGAGACAGTTTTGGTACTTTCCGACTTTCTAGTCATTTCTCCATTTCATATAAGTTATTCATTTGTTGAAATACAGTTCATAATATTCCCTTATAATCATTGTTATTTCTGTAATGTTGATAGTGACATCTTCACTTTCATTACTGATTTTCTTCTCTCCTTTTTTTATTAGTAAGTCTAGCTAAAAATTTGTCAATTTTGTCAGTCTTTTCAAAGAATCAACTTTTGGTGTCATTGATGTTCTCTATTAATTTTCTATTCTCTTTTTCATTAATTTCCCCTAAAAGTATTTATTATTTCCTTTCTTCTGCTTGCTTTAGGCTATTTTGCTCTTCTCTTTTCAGTGTTTTAAGGTGGAAGGTTAGGTTACTGACTTGAAATTTTTCTTCTTTTACAATATAGATGATTACAGCCACAAATTTTCCTCTAATCAGTGCTTTCACTGAATCCCATTAGATTTTTTATGTTATGTCTTCATTTTCACTCACTTCAAAGTATCTTCTAATATCCCTTGTGATTTCTTCTTTGGCCTATTGGTTATTTAGGGATGTGTTGTTTAATATCCACATATTTGTGAATTTCCAAAATTTATTTCTGTTGTTGATTTGTAATTTCATCCCACTGTGGTTGGAGAACATACATTGTATGATTTCAGTTCTTTAAAATTCATTGAGATTTGTTTTATGCCCTAATATATGGTCTATCCAGAAGAATGTTCCATGTGCATTTGAGAAAAAGGGTTTTATATTTTTGTTGATTAGCATGTTCTATAGATGTCTGTTTTGTCTAGTTGGTTTACACTGTTGTTCAAGTCTTCTACCTCCTTGTTAATAAGAATATCAACTAGGCAGAAGCCTAGTTGTTCTATTCATTTTTAAAAGTGGGGTATTGAAAACTCCAACTATTATCATTGAAATGTCCATTTCTCCCTTTGTTTTTGTCACTGGTTTCTTCATTTATTTTGGAATTCTCTTGTTATGTGCATATATGTTTATAACATCTTCCTGATGTATTGATGTATTTATCATTATGGAATGTCACTCTTTATCTTAGTAACAGGTTTTTTGTTTGTTTTAAAGTTTATTTTGTTATATATTAGTATAGCCACTCCAGGTTTCTTATGGCTACTCTTTGCATGATTTAGCTTTTTCTGTCCTTTATTTTCAGCCTATTTGTATCTTTGAATCTATTGTGTCTTCTGTAGGCATTGTATAGTTGGCTTTTGGTTTATTTTCCAACCTGACAATCTCTGTCATTTGATTGAATTGTTTAATCTAGTTACATTTAATGTTACGTTTGATATAGTTGGATTCACCTCTGCCATTTTACTTTTTGTTTTTTTATATGTCCTATGTCTTTTTTTGTTCCCGTTTTTCCTTTACTACATTATTTTGAAACAGATGAATATTTTCTAGTGTAACATTTAAATTCTTTTAAAACTTCACTCATTATATTTTTTTACTTATTTTCTCAGTATTTGCTCTGGGGCTTACAATATACATCTGAAGTTATCAAAATCTATTTCAGATTTATTAACTTAATTTCAGTGATATACACAAATGGTGCCTTCATATCGCTCAATTATCTTTTCTTCTTTTGTGTCCTATTATTGTTATACATATTGCATCTATATATTTTACAAAAACAACAATATATTGTTATAAAATTATTTATATAATTGTATGTCTTTTAAAAAGCTGAGAATAAAAAGGAGAACAGTGTATAGTTATACTCTCTTATATTAACTTTCTTATTTATCATTGCTGGTTCACTTCATTTGCTCCTGTGGATTTGAGTTACAATCTGGTGTCATTTCTTTACTAAAATGCGGCTTTTTTCTTACTCATCTCCTTTATGTTGTTATTGCTAAATATATTATATTTCTATATGGTACAACCTCAAGAATACAGTTTATAAAAAGTTCACGTGAACTTGAATTATGTCTGGATTCAGTTGTATTTGTTTTCTATTGCTGCTGTAACAAATTACCACAAGTTTAGTGACTTAAAACAACACAAATTTATTCTCTTATGCTTATGGAGATCAGAAGTGTAAACTCAAGGTTTCAACAGGTCTCTGTTCATTTTGGAACTCAAGAGAGAATCCATTTTCTTGCCTTTATTTTATCTTCTAGAAGCTGCTTGTATCTTTGATTCATGACCCTTTCCTCATATCACTGCAACTTCTTGCTTCCATTGTCACGTCTCCTACTACTTTTGACTTTTTTGACTTCCTCTTATAAGGACTCTTGTGATTACAATGGGCCTACCCAGATATTCCTGAATAATCTCCCTCCCTCAAGATCATTAACTTAATCACACCTACTAAGGCCTTTTTACCATGTAAGGTAACATATTAGTGATCCTGGGAATTAGGACATGGACGTATTTGGGGAGCCCATCATTCAGCCTATTACACTTGCTTTCAGCTTGAATAATTTCCTTTATCATTTCTTATAAGGACAGTCTGCTAGCAATAAATTCTCAGTTTTTGTTTACCTAGGACTGTCTTTAATGCGTCTTCATTTTCGAAAGATAGTTTTGAGGAATATAAGATTATTGATTGATGGTTTTTCTCTTTCAGCACTTTGAATATGTCATCCCACTGCCTCCTGGCCTCTGTTGTTTCTGATGACAAGTCAGCTTTTAATGTTATTTTGATTCTACTGCACATAACAAGTTGTCTTTCTCTTGCCCCCTTCAAAATTTTCTTTTTGTTTTAGGCTTTCAACATTTTCACTATGATGTATCATTTTGTGTTTATCCTACTTAGAGTTTGATGAGCTTTGTGAATATGTAGATTAATATTTTTTCGTTGAATTTTGGAAGTTTTTAATCATTATTTCTTTGAATATCCCCCACCCTTTTTAACTCCTTTTTCTGGAACTCCTCTAATACATGTATTGGTATGCTTATTAATGTCTTGCATTTCTCTGTGGATCTGTTCATTTTTCTTTATCCTCTGTTCATCAGATTGCATAATTTCTGTTAATCTATATTCAAGTTCACTGACTTTTTCTTTTCCCAAGTCAAATCTACTGTTGAGTCCTTCTAGTAAATTTTTCATTTCGGTTATTGTACTTTTCAACCCCAGAATTTTCACTTGGTTCTTTTATTAGTATTTCTGTCTCTTTGTTGATTTTTTCTATTTGATGGGATATCATCATCAAACCTACCTTTTTACTTCTTTAAGCATGATTCCCTTTAGTTCTTTGAACATATTTATAATAGTTGCTTTGAAGTTTGGTCTGCTAAATCTGATGACTAGGCCTTCTCAAAGGCAGTTTCTGTTGCCTGTTTTTTTCCCCTATGTGTGGGTCCCACCTTCCTATCACTTTGCATGCCTCATAACTTTTTGTTGAAAACTTGTCTTTTTAGATAATACATTATGGCAACTCTGTGTTCTGATACCCCCCTTCTCTCTGGGGCTTGTTCTTGTTTATTTGTTTAATGACTCCAGTGGACTATTTCAGTGAAGTCTACTTCCCCTGCAGTGTGAAACCTCTGATGTTGCTCTCCAGAAGGCACAGCCGTGGGCATGTGCGCAGTCACCTTGGGATGACAGTGTTTTAGCAGAAATCTCTTTGAATCTCTCTTTCCCTGGTTTATTTGTTAAACTTTTTGCCTCTGTTGATATCTCCAACAGCTGTTAGTGTCCAATAATTTCTGTCTGATCGCTCTATTGTTTTTGACAATGGCCTGGGGCATAAACTGCTCTGTAGTTAAGTCCAGTTAAGTTCAGACCCATTTACAGGATATTCTTTGCAGCTAGTCTTTGAGGTTTGTTATGACTCCAGGAGAGCTCTTTTCCTGATTCTCTCTGGTAAAATTCTAGCTGATCTACAGGTTAGCTTGTTGCTTTCATAGAATTTCCAGCTTCCTCTTAATTGCTTGCCACTAAGATCTCCATTGTTTTTGGCAAACACTTGGGCTTGAACTTCTGCATATTCTGTTCTAAATAAAATCGGTCCCATGTGCAGAGCTATGGAGCTCTCTGTTCTTATGTCCTGCCTCTCTCTTCTAGCAAATCCTCTTTACTACTGCTCAGAGCTGGGTACAAGGACGGTGGCCTGCTTCTTTTGGAGTGACACCCCTGCTTATTGAGTGGGGTGCTAGGTGAGAGTGGTAGCCTCTGGTCTTCTCAGTTTGTCTATCTCAGCGTGTAACCTCTTTTCCTACAGACGACCTGGAGTGCAGCTGACCAAGGCCCAGTATCCTTGGCCTACCATGCTTGAGGTAGAGCTTCTGCCCTATGAGTCAGGGTTTGGTGGAGGAAAAGTCCAGACTTCTTAGCCTTTCTTACTTATAATAGAGCTTTGGCAACACAGGGCTAGGAGGATGAGAAATGCTGCTGGTCTGCTCCTCCTAGGGAGATAGCCCTAGACCGGGAGCTGAGGTAAAAGTGAGCCCTGGGTTCTTGGCTGCATCCACCCAGAGTAAAGCACTTATCATGCTAAGCTGTAGGGGTTGTGGAAGGAGCAGGTTGTGGTTCAAATGCCAAAGACACTCACTGTTATTACCAAGATTTAGTATGTTTTCTCTAATAAATATTTCTCCATTTGCACTATGCCCTTAGGACAACTTCCAGAGACATTAAATGTATTTTTAAATATACTGTTCACCAGTTATGGTTGTTTCATGGGGTCCATGGAGCTTCTGATCCTGCTATTTTGGAAGTGTCTCTCTATTAATTGGATTTTAAGCTAGCAGAGTCAATCTGTGCTATTCTCCTACCTAACCTTCCTTATTCCAAGTAATCACCAAATCTTTATTGAGCAGTTACCATATAAGGAGCCCAAGACGAAGAGGATACAGAAATAAATAAAGCATAACCTTGATCTTAAGGAGCTCATAGTCTAGTTGAGGAGACAATATATAAGTGCATAAAATGGAAATAACCACAAAATAGTTACATAATAATTTAAAAATGTCAATGTCTAGAGAATGTATGCCAAGTAGCCAAATGGTTGATGTAGGCAAAAAAATGCAATAGGCATTCAGAGGAGAAAGTTTAAACTAGTTAAGGAATGCTCACTGGAGGAAGTATGGTTAAACTAGGCCTTGAAATGTTCAAATTGGGGGAAATTGCTCAGCCTTCCTTGAAGGGTCACTCTAGCATGCATTATAACATGCTAGATCAGGGCTAGTAAATTATTTATTTCCAGACAAGTAGTGAAGAATTCTTATTCCACTGCTATTACTCCCTCTGTTTTTAAACCATGTTTATTCCACAGAATCCTAAAGTTCCTCATAGATTTGTTTCAGGAACCATCTGAGAGAGGGATGCTAAGTGTATATGGCACCAGCCTCTCTCCACCTTTCCCCAGCTCCTCCACTCCTGCTACTAGACTATAATGTCAATGTCAGCAGGGAAGTGTGACTATCTTCTTTATTGCCGTATCCCTAATACTTAGTATACTACCTGGCATATAGGACAGGTAGGCACTCAATAAATGTTTATGAATTGACCCAGAACATCACTACTTTTATTTGCTTTATTCTGGGTTAGGGTATATAAGATTTTACTTGAAAATATATATATTAAATTTTTTAGAACCACTACTCTAGAAAAGTTGAGCTTACAGGCTACTTCTCTAGAGGGTTGGAGTATTTACCCTACCATGCCAGATTTCAATACCTTCTGATTTGAACTATCAGGGAAAAGTAGGTTGTAAAAATAAGCAATTATAATTTTTCTACATAAAGAAAAAATTATTCTGATCATCATTCTAGATATCCACAAAGCCATAGAGTACCTGATGCCAGTGATTGAAATTAAAAACTTGTGTAGTAAAAATTTTAAATGCAGGTACAAGGTGATCATTGAGGGTAAGTGAAACTGTAAATAGCAGCTCTGTGAAATAGTATGGTCCTGTAGCATGATTGAATCTGCTCTAACAGGCTCTTACAGGAGATGTACCCTGGAAGCTAATACACTTCAGCTCAAGAGACATAAGATCAGCATCCATATAAGGTTGACTATAAAGCAAGATGGGATTCTTCTGCAAAGTGCATGGTACTGCCAGTGCTCCAAATGCATCATGATGCATAGCATAACACTTAATTAGGTGACAGTGTACTTGGTGCCATCCAAACCTACTCAAATTTTAGGTTAGAATGGTACAACTTGGGAAGAGAGAGAAGCTTAGGGCAGCATCAGGACAAATTAGTTTTGTTAATTATAGAGAGCAGGAGAGGCAGTGACTTGGTTCTACTATCATGGGATTTGAAAGATGACAGCTCTCTTTCTATAGTTCTTAGTTTTTCCTTTGTGAAGTGAGAATAGCAAGAGAGAGAAGGGAGGAAGATGAAGAGAAGTAGGATGCCAGGGCTCAGAAGTAATCAGTGTTTACTGTGTGTCTAAACCTGTGTTAAAAGGAAAGAAAAGATGTTGTCTCTTGTTGTCATCAAAGTAATTGTAGAAATACACACATGAAACAATTAAGAGAAGACCATATATGATCAATTACTGATTGTATAAGACAGACTATCAGTGCCATCAGAGTTTAGGGAAGGGGAAATTAGAGTTGACTTGAATGGTTTGAGAAAGCTTCAAATAGTAAGAAAATTGGCCTTGAGATAAATTTTGAGGGATGGTAGAACTGGAGGAAGAGAAAAGAAACACAAAGAAGTTAGACATGTGAGGAACAGTGAAATGGGAGTGAGAATGAGCTGGCTATGTGCCAGGGAAAGTGAGGATACTATTCTGTCTGGAGCAGAGGATTAGTGTTGTAGAAAAGGTAAAATGGAAGGGGTTAGGAGAGTGGGAAAAATATAGAACTGTGATGTTTCGAGCCAGCATATCTATCTGATCAGAGCTATAAATATGATTAATTCAGTGAGAAGTGGTGCAATGTCACCCAAAAGATACCTCAATTAGGGACATTTCCCAAGTGATATAAGCAAGATTCAACTCGATAGTCAACTCTCTTCTTGAAAACACCATTCTCTTAATTCCTGTAACAGAATAGTCTTCTGGTTTTCCTCCCAACTTATTGGCTACTCCTTTTCAGTCTCCATTTTGGCTCCACCTCTGAACAAACAACAAATACTTCAGTGTCCTATAGATTACTCATTCCAGAGCCTCTTTCTTTATGTGATTTTGTCCTAAACTTTAGAGTGCTTATTCCATTTATATTTAATGTAATTATGAATATGGTCGAGTTAGGCATACCATTTTGCTACTTGTTTTCTATTTGTCCAATCTGTTTTTCTCTGACTCTCCAATTCTTCCTTCTTTTAGATTATGTATACTTTTAACTTGTTATTTTGAAATAATTATAGATTCACAGGAAATTGCAAAAATAGTACAGAGAGAACACCTGGTCTCTTCACCTGGTTTCCCCCAATGGTTATATCATACATGAATATAATACAACATCAAACCAAAAATTTGTTATTGGTAAAATGTGTGTGTAGAGTTCTATACTATTTTATAACCTGTATAGATTCATGTGTCCACCACCACAATCAAGATACAGAAATATTCCATCAACACCAAGATGTCTTTGTGCTACACCTTTAAGGTCACATGGACGACTCATCCCTATCATATTCCTGAACACTGGCAACCACTATTTGGTTGTTCAGCTCTATAATTTTGTCATTTCAAGAATGTCATATAAATGGAATTCTACACTAATCTTTTGACATTGGCTGTTTTCACTCCATATAATGTAGTTGTGGTCCATCCAAGTTTGTTGCTTTTTATTGCTGAGCAGTACTCCACGGAATGCATGTACCACAGTTTGATTAACCATTCACCTGTTTGAAGGACATCTGGGTTGTTACCAGTTTTTGGCTATTATGAATAAAGCTGCTATGAACATTCCTGTGCAGATTTTGTGTGAATGTAAATTGTCCTTTCTCTGTGATAAATGCTCAGAGTGTGATCGCTGGGCCATATGGTAACTATATGTTTAACATTTTAATAAAATATTGAATTATTTTCCAGAGTGGCTATACCATTTTATATTCACATCAGCAGTATATAACAGATCCAGTTTTTCTGCATCCACACCAGTATTTGGTTTAAGGCATTACGCTTGAGTGTAGGTTTATTTTTTGCTTATGGATATCCAAATTGCTCCAGCACCATTTTGTTGAAAAGAATCCTCCATTGAATTGCTTTTGCACTTCTATTTTTAAAAGTTAGTTGCTTATACTTGTGTGGGTCTATTTTTGGGCTCTCCTTTCTGTTCCATTGATCTATGTGTCTATTCTTCCACCAAGACCACACAGTCTTGATACTACATCTATACAGTGAGTCTTGAAATCATGTAGAGTAATTCTTCCCATTTTGCTCTTCTTTTTCAAAATTGTTTTAGTTTCTCTAGCTCCTTTGTGTTTTCATATAATTTTTAGAATTAACTTGTCTATATCTACAAAAGATCTTACAGGGATTTTGAAAGGATTTGCATTAAATCAATACATCAATTCAGGGAGAATTGACATAGTTACTATATTGAGTCTTCCAATCCATGAACACACTGTGTCTCTCCATTTATTTAGATCTTTGATTTCCTCACCAGCATTTAAATTTTTCAGCATACAAGTCCTGTACAACTTTTATTAGATATATACCTATTTCATTTTTAAGCACTTGTAAATGATATTGTACTTTTTTACTTGCTACATGTTCATTCTAAGTATATAGAAATGTGATTGAAATTTTGTATGTTGATTTTGCATCCTACAACATTGGTGAAATAATTTACTAGTTCTAGGAAGTTTTTTGTGTAAATTCCTAGGGATTTTATGCACAGACCATTATATCTTCTGCAAATAGGGACATTTTTATTTCTTTCTTCCTAATTTGTATCCCTTTCATTTTCTTTTCTTGCCACATTGCACTGGCTAGGACTCTAAGTATTATGTTGAATAAACATGGTAAAAGCAGATATCCTTGCTGTGGTCCCAAGCTTAGGGAGAAAGCATTTTGTCTTTCAACACTAAATGTAATGTTAGCTGTAGGTTTTTTAGACGCTCCTTAGCAAGTTGAAGAAGTTCCCCACTATTCCTGGTTTGCCTAGTTTTCATCATAAAAGAGTGCTGGATTTTATCAAGTGATTTTTATACATCAATTGATATGGTCATGAGACTTTTGTTCTTTAGCCTGTTAATATGGTGAATTACATTATTTTTTTTCTTTTTAAAACTTTTTTATTATGGAAATATTCTCTCTACAGAAACTTAGAAAAATTTATAATACATCCCATGAGCATGAGTTTTTTTCCCCCATTAGATCACACAGTTCTACAGCAACCATTCTTTTCAAGAGATAAGATTCACATAACATGAAATTCAACATTTAACTTTAAGTGTACAGTTCAGTGGCATTTAATACATTCACTGTGTTGTGCAACCATTAACTCTATCAGATTCAAAATATTTTCATCACCCCAAAGGGAAACTCTGTACTCATTTAACAGTCAATCTCCATTCCTCCCTCTCTCCAGGCCCGGCATGCATTAATATACTTTCCGTCTTTATGGATTTGACCTATTCTTAACATTTCATATAAAGAGAATCATATATGTGTCGTTTTGTGTCTAGCTTCTTTAACTAAGCATGATGTTTACAGGTTCATCCATGTTGTAGCATGTATCAGTAGTTCATTCTTTTTTATGATAGAATCATATTCCA
This sequence comes from Diceros bicornis minor, assembly GCF_020826845.1. Lineage (NCBI taxonomy): Eukaryota > Metazoa > Chordata > Mammalia > Perissodactyla > Rhinocerotidae > Diceros > Diceros bicornis. Next base: position 67,017,009 of record NC_080781.1, read on the forward strand.
TTGTATGGATTTATCATCATTTGTTTATCCATTCATCAGTTGATGGATGTTTTGGTCATTTCCACCTCATCGATTGATTTTTGAACATTGAACCAGCCCTGTGTCTTCTGCATGAACCCCACTTGGTCATAGTGGAAAATTCTTTTTAAATATTGTTTAATTCCATTTGGTAATATTTTTAATGACTTCTATATCTATATTCATGAGGGCTATTCATCTATAGTTTTCTTTGCTTTTCTTCTAACTATCTTTGTCTGGTTTTGGTATCAAAGCAAAATTAGCTTCACAAAATTAGTTGAGAAGTGTTATATCCTCTTCTGATTTCTCAAAAAGATTGGTGTTGATTCTTTTTTAAACATTTGGTAGAATTCTCCAGTGAAAATATGTAGGCCTGGAGATTTCTTTTTTGAGAATTGTTTTGTTTTGTTTTGTTTTGTTTATTGCAGTAACATTGGTTTATAACATTGTATAAATGTCAGGTGTACATCATTGTACTTCTATTTCTGCATAGATTACATCATGTTCACCACCCAAATACTAATTACAACCTATCACCACACACATGTGCAGAATTATCCCTTTTGCCCTCCTCCCTCCCCCCTGCCTCTCTGGTAACCACCAATCCAATCTCTATGTGTTTGTCTGTTGTTGCTATTATCTACCACTTAATGAGGGAAATCATACGGTATTTGACCTTCTCCCTCTGACTTATTTCACTTTGCATAATACCCGAAATGTCCATCCATATTGTCACAAATGGCTGGATTTCATCGTTTTTTATGGCTGAGTAGTATTCCATTGTGTATTTATACCACATCTTCTTTATCCATTCATCCCTTGATGGGCACTTAGGTTGTTTCCAAGTCTTGGCTATTGTGAATAATGCTGCAATGAACACAGGGGTGCGTGTATCTTTACGCATTGGTGTTTTCAAGTTCTTTGGATAAATACCCAGCTGTGGAATAGGTGGATCATAGGGTAGTTCTATCCTTGATTTTTTGAGGAATCTTCATACTGTTTTCCATAGTGGCTTCACCAGTTTGCACTCCCACCAGCAGTGTATGAGAGTTCCCTTCTCTCCACATCCTCTCCAACACATGTTGTTTCCTGTCTTGTTAATTATAGCCATTCTGACGGGTGTGAGGTGATATCTCATTGTAGTTTTGATTTTCATTTCCCTGATAGTTAATGATGTTGAACATCTTCTCATGTGTCTGTTGGCAATCTGTATATCTTCTTTGGAGAAATGTCTGTTCAGATTTTTTGCCCATTTTTTAATTGGGTTGTTAGTTTTTTTGTTGTTGAGATGCATCAGTTCTTTGTATATTTTGGAGATTAACCCCTTATCAGATGTATGGCTTGCAAATATATTCTCCCAATTGTTAGGTTGTCTATTTGTTTTGTTGATGGTTTGCTTTGCTGTGCAGAAGCTTTTTAGTTTGATGTAGTCCCGTTTGTTTATTTTTTCTATTGTTTCTCTTGCCCGGTCAGACATGGTGCTTGAAAATATGTTGCTAAGACCAATGTCGAAGAGCGTACTGCTTATGTTTTCTTCTAGAAGTTTCATAGTTTCAGGTCTTACATTCAAGTCTTTAATCCATTTTGAGTTAATTTTTGTGTTCATTTTTGAGAATTTTGAAATATAAATTGTTTACTTAATTATTATAGGGATGTTCAAATTATCTCTTTTATATTTGGTGAGTTGTGGAGGTTTGTACTTTTTGAGTACTTGATCCTTTTCATCTAACTTGTCAAATTTATGTATATTGTATTGTTCATGGTACTCCTTTATTATCTTTTTTCAATGTCTTCAGAGTTTATAGTGATATCCTGTTTTATTCCTGATATTCATAATTTGAGCTTTCTATATTTTTTGTCAATCTCACTAGATTTGTGAATTTTATTGATCTTTTTAAAGAACCAATGTTTTGTTTTATTGATTTGTTCTAATTTTTTTCTCGTTGCAATTTCACTGATTTCTGCTCTTATCTGTATTATTTCCTCCCTTCAGCTTGCTTTGAATGTATTTTGTCTTCTTTTTCTAGGTTAGATTATTGATTCCAGATTTTTCCTCTTTTCTACTGTAAGCATTTCATAATACAAACTTCATTCAATACACTGCTTTTCACATCCTACAAATTTTATGTTTTGTATTTTCATTTTAATTAAGTGTTTTTAAATTTTAGACTTCATCTTTCACCCATGAATTATTTTTAATATATTTTGTGCTTTCCAATGTTTGGAGTTTTTTCTGTTATTTTCTTTTACTGACTTCTAGTTAGATTTTATTTTAGTCAAAGAAAACTTTGTGGGATTTCATTTCTTTTCAATTTATTGAGGAGTGTTTTATGTCCCAGCATATGTTCTCTCTTAGTAAATGTGTCATGGGCCCTTGAAAAGAATGTACATTCTGCTGATTTTGGGTGGTATGTTATATAAGGTGTTGAGTTCTTTTCTGTTTGATGACTTTATGTATAGTGATTGTTTCACTTGTTGAGAGAGAGCTGTTGAAGAGTACAAATATAATTTTGGATTTGTGTATATGTCCTTTAATTTCTGTCATTTTTTTGCATCATGCAACTGTGTTGTTTGCCACATACATGTTTAGCATTGTTATGGACTCTTGGTGGACTGACTCACTTATCCTTATGTAATGTCCCTGGCAATTTTCTATCTCTGGCAATTTTCTTTCCTCTGAAATTTACTTTATATGATATTAACATAGCCACTCCTTTCTTTTGATTAACTCTTGCATGGTATGACTTTTCCATCCTTTAACTTTCAACCCAACTATAATGTTACATTTGAAGTGAGTTTCTTGATAGCACAGAGTTGGGTCACATTTTTACCCATTCTGTCAATCTCTGTATTTATAATTGATGTATTAAAAGCATTTACATTTAAAGTAATTGTTGATATGTTTGGATTTACATTTACCATTTTATTAAGTTTTTTCTATTCCCTGTTATTCATTTCTGATTTCTTTTTTCCTGCCTTCTTGGGGGTTGTTTGAACACTTTTTAGAATTTCATTTTGATTTGTATATAGTTCTTTGAGTGTACCTCTATATATTTGTTACCAGATGCTTCAGGTATTACATTATACATGATTAACTTATTAAAGTCTAGTGACATTAACATTTTGTCAATTTAATTTGATTGAAGTGTAGAAACCTTACAGCCCTTCGAATCCTTTTAAATTTCCTGTTTATAATTGTCTTAAATGTTTCTTCTACATGCATTTAGAACCACATATGACAGGGGTACAATTTTTGCATTAGCCATTAAACATGATTTAGAAAACTCAAAGAGGAGACAGAAAATCTATTGTATTTACCTGTACTTTTTTTCTTTGAATTGTTTTTCTTCCTTCATGTTCCAAGATTCCTTCTTTTATCATTTCTATTTGTTTCAAGAATTCCCTTTTTGCTATTGTTGTGATGCTTCCTTCTGGTCTTTAAGATTTTTAATGAGAAATCCACTGTCACTCAAATTGTTTTTCCCCTATAAGTGTCTTGCTGGTTTCAAAATTTTTTCTTTGTCTTTAGTTTTCAGAAGTTTAATATGATGTGTCTCAGCATGGATTTCTTTCAATTTTCCTGTTTGGGCTTTGCTCAGCTTTTTGAATCTGTAGTTTTATGTCTTTTGCTAAATTTTAGAAATTTTTAGCAATGATTTCTTCAAATACTTATTCAGCTGTACGCACATTCTCCTTTCTTTCTACAACGCCAATGACTTGCAAGTTAGATTTTTGTTATAATCACACTGATTCCTGAAACTCTGTTCTTTTTGTTGTTGTTGTTCAATCTATTTTCTCTCTGTTGTTCAGATTGTGTAATTTTGATTGTTGTAACTTCAGGTTCATTGATTATTTCATATGTTCACTCCATACTGTGGCTGACTTCATCCATTGAGTGTTTTTATCAGTTATTGAATTTTTCTTCTAAAATTTCTATAATGTTTCTTCTTTATATCTTTTAGTTCTTTGCTAAAACTTTCTATTTTTCATTTGTTTCAAACAAGATCATTAGTGTCCATTCAAGCCTTTGACCATTTTTGTAAATGCCCTATATTTTATTTTAATTTTTGATCTCTCAGTTAAACAAAACCCAACTAGCTTTCTTTTAAGTGCAAGATTGCTCAGTATACATGTTTATTCAGGTAAACTTTGCATAACATAAAATTCACCCTTTTAACCACTTTACTGTCAACAAATAACATTCACATTGTTGTAGAATTATCATTACAGTCTAATTTCAGAGCATTTTCATCACATACCCCTCAAAAACCTTATACTTATTAAGTAGTCACTCCCTATTTTCTCTTCCCCCCAACCCCTGACAATCACTAATCTGCTTTCTGTCTTTATTGATTTGATCTATTCCGAACATTTCATATATAAATGGAATCATATATCACCTTTTATGTCTGGCTTCTTTTGCTTACCATAAAGCATTTGAAGCCCATTCTTGTTTTACCATATATAAGTATTTCATTCCTTTTATGGTTGAATAATATTTCATTGTATGGATTTACATATTGTTTATCCATTCATCAGCAGATGGACATATGGATTTTTTTCACCTTTTGCTAATGTGAATAGTGCTATAAACATTCATGTACAACTATTTCTTTGAACACCAGTTTTCAATTGTGAGGCTATATGTAGGACTGGAATTGCTAAATCATATGATAATGCTATGTTTAACTTTTTGAGGAACAGCTAAATGGTTTTCACAGCAGCTACAACATTTTATATACCCACCAGCAATGTACGAGGGTATCAATTCCTCCATAATCTTGCTAACACTTGTTTTCTTCCATTTTCTTTATTATAGTTACCTAGTATGTGTGAAGTGGTATCTCATTGTGGTTTTGATTTGCATTTCCCTAATGACTAATGAGGTTGAGCATGTTTTTATGTGCTTATTGGCCATTTGTATATCTTCTTTAGAGAAATGTCTATTCAATTCCTTTGCCTATTTGTTTTTGAAACTTTTTTTTTTAATTTTTTGTTCATTGCAGTAAGTCAAGATGGTGGCATAAGCAGACTCTGAACTCACCTCCTCCTGTGGACACAACCAATTTACAACTACTCTTGGAAAAATTGCCCCTGAGACAGAACTGAAAACTGGATAAAAGGAACTCCTGCAACAAAGGACAATCCTAATCGAGGTGGAAGAGGCAGAAACTCCCTTCTGGAGAGAAAAAACGTCCCCTTCACAAGCCGCAGCACTTCACCACCACCCGGGAGCAGCCCAAATGTATGCAGCCCTCTCTGGAGGAGTGCGGCCCTGAGCCAGGGAGCGCCCCCGCTGTAGACATTTTGTGGACCCAGCACAATTGAGACGAGTGGCATAATATCTGACTTTGCCTATTTTTTTAATTGGGTTGTTTGTCTTTTATTTTTTGAGTTGTAAGAGTTTATTATATATACTAGATACAAAACCTTTGTCAGATACAGGATTTGCAAATATTTCCACTCATTCTATAGGTTTTATTTTATTTTCTTGACAGCATCCTATCATGCATAAATGTTAATTTCGCTGAACTCCAATTTATCTATCTTTTTCCTTTTTGCTAGTCTTTTTGGAGTTATATCTAAGAATCCATTGCCAAATCCAAGTTCATTAATATTACCCAGATATCTTCTAAATTTTTTATACTTTTAGCTCTTATATTTAGGTCTTTGATCTATTTTGAGTTAATTTTGAATAGGGTGTGAAGTAAGAGTCCAATTTCATTATTTTCAAGGGTATATCCAATTATCCCAACACCATATGTTGATGGTTTAATGGTCTTGGCACTCTGTCAAAAATCAATTGACCATAAATGTATGAGCTTGTTTCTGGATTCTTAATTCTATTCCATTGATCTATACGTCTATTCTTATGCCTGTATTATAATGATTTGATTGTAGTAGCTTTGTAGTCAGTTTTAAAATCAAGAATTATGAGTCCTCCAACTACATTCTTTTTAACATTGTTTTGGCTGTTTGGGGGTCCCTGATAATTTCATATGAATTTTAGGATCAGCTTGTCCATTTCTATAAAGATGTAGTAGAGATTTTGATATAGATTGCATTGAATCTGTAGATCACTTTGGGAAGTATTATCAACTAACAATGTCAATTCTTACAATCCATAATCATCAGATGTCCTTCTATTTATTTAGATCTTATTTAATTTCTTTCAATGTTTTGTAGTAATTAAGGTACAAGTCTTGCATCTCTTTGGTTAAATTTATTCCTAAGTATTTTATTCTGCTTAATGCTGTTATTAATGGACCAGATTCCTTAATTCAGTTTTGGATTACTCATCTTTAGTGTGTAGAAAGATAACTGATTTTTGTACGTGGATCTTGTATCCTGCAACATTGCTGAATATGTTTATAATCTGAAATATATTTTGTTAATTCTTTAAAGTTTTCTATGTATAAGAATATGTCATCTGGGGGGCCAGCCCCGTGGCTTAACAGTTAAGTGCGCACGCTCCACTGCTGGCAACCTGGGTTCGGATCCCAGGCATGCACCGACCCACCACTTGTCGGGCCATGCTGAGGCGGCATCCCACATACAGCAACTAGCAGGATGTGCAACTACAACATGCAAATATCTACTGGGGCTTTGGGGAGAAAAAGGGGTGGAAAAAGGAGAAGAATTGGCAATAGATGTTAGCTCAGGGCTGGTCTTCCTCAGCAAAAAGAGGAGGATTGGCATGGATGTTAGCTCAGGGCTGATCTTCCTCACAAAAAAAAAGAATATGTCGTCTGTAAATAAAGCTTTACTTTTTCATTTCAAGCTTGGATGCCTTTTATTACTTTTATTGGGCTACTTTCTCTGGCTATATCTTATAGTACAATGTTGAATAGAAGTGGCGAAAGTGAACATCTTTGTCTCATTCCTTATCTTAGGAAATTAGGCTGTTAGTCTTTCACCACTAAGTATATTAGCTGTGGGTTTTTCTCTAGAGGCACCTTATCAGGTTGTGCAAGTTGCTTTTTGTTATGAGCTGAATTGTGTACCCCCAAAATTCATATGTTGAAGCCCTAACCCCGAATACATCAGAATGTGGCTGTATTTGGTGACAAGGCCTTTAAAGAGGTGGTTAAGTTAAAATGAGGCCATTAGGGTGGGCCCTAACCCAATCTGATTGATGTACTTAGTAGAGGAAATTTGGACACACAAAGACACACCAAGGATGTTGCATGCACATGACCATATGTGGACACAATGAGAAGGCAACCATCAGCAAGCCAAGGAAAGGTCTCAGAAAAAAACAAACCTACTGACATCTTGAATTTGGACTTCTGGCTTCCAGAACTGTAAGAATATAAGTTTTTGTTCTTTAAGCCACTCAGTCTGTGACATTTTGCTATGACAGCCCCGGAAAACTAATATACCTTCTATTCTTTGTTTATTAAGTCACTTTTATCATGAAAATATGTTGAATATAGTGAAATGCTCTTTGTGCATCAATAGAGATGACCATGTGGGGTTTTTCCTTCATTCTGTTAATGTGGTGAATTACACTTATTGATTTTTGTATATTGAACCACCCTTGCATTCTTAGGATAAATCCTTCTTGGTCATGGTGAATAATCCTTTTAATATAATGATGGGTTCTCTTTGCTAGAATTTCATTGAGGATTTTTGCATCCACATTCATAAAGGTATTGGTTATAGTTGTCCTTTCTTGTGATATCATGGTCTAGCTTTGATATAAGGTAAATACTAGTTTCACGGAATGAGTTAAAGTGTTCTAATCACTTCTGTTTTTGTTTTGTTTTGTGTGTGTGTGTTTTTTGCTAATCTCTCTTTGGCTAGATTTTTTTTATTTTATTGAGTCATAATGGTTTATAACATTGTGAAATTTCAGGTGTACATTATTATTTATCAGTTTCTATATAGACTGCATCATGCTCACCACCAATAGTCGAATTTTTATCTGCAATGATACATATGTGTCCCTTTACCCCTTTTGCCCAGTCTCCAACCCTCTTCCCCTCTGGTAACCACTAATCTGTTCTGTTTATCCATGTGGTTGTTTATCTTCCATATATCAGTGAAATCATACTGTATTTGTCTTTCTCTGTCTGGTTTATTTTGCTTAACGTAATACCCTCAAGGTCCATCCATGTTGTTGCAAATGGGATGATTTCATCTTTTTTATGGCTGAATAGTATTCCATTGTATATAAATACCACGTCCTTTTTTCCATTCATCAGGTGATGGACACTTGGGTTGCTTCCAAGTCTTGGCTATTGTGAATAATGCTGCGATGAACATAGGGGTGCATAAGTCTCTTTGAATTGTTGATTTTAGGTTCTTTGGATAAATACCCAGTAGTAGGATAGCAGGGTTGTATGGTATTTCTATTTTTCATTTTATGAGAAATCTTCACACTGTTTTCCATAGTGGCTGTACCTGTCTGCACTCCCACCAGCAGTGTATGAGTGCTCCCTTTTCTCCACATCCTTTCCATCACTTGTTATTCTTTGTCTTGTTAATTATAGCCATTCTAACAGGTGGAAGGTGACATCTCATTGTAGTTTCGATTTGCATTTCCCTAATGATTAGTAATGGTGAACATCTTTTCATGTGCCTGTTGGCCACCTGTATATCTTCTTTGGAAAAATGTCTGCTCATATCCTCTGCCTGTTTTTTTATTAGGTTGTTTTGTTGTTGTTGTTGTTGACTGGTATGAGTTCTTTATATACTTTGGAGATTAACCCCTTGTCAGATATATGATTTGCAAATATTTTCTCCCAGTTGGTAGGTTGTCTTTTTGTTTTGTTCCTGGTTTCCTTTGCCTTACAGAAGCTCTTTTATCTGATGTAGTCCCATTTGTTTACTTTTTCTTTTGTTTCCCTTGCCTGAATAGACATGGTATCCAAAAAGATGCTGTTAAGGCTGATGTCAAAGAGTGTACTGCCTATATTTTCTTCTAGGAGTTTTATGGTTTCACGTCTTACCTTCAAGTCTTTAATCCATTTTGAGTTAATTTTTGTGTGTGGCAAAATATAATGGTCTATTTTTATTCTTTTGAATGTGGCTGTCCAGTTTTCCCAACACCATTTATTGAATAGACTTTCCTTTCTCCATTGTATGTTCTTGGCTCCTTTGTCAAAGATTAGCTGTACTGAGATGTGAGGTTTTATTTCTGGGCTTTCAATTCTGTTCCATTGATCTGTGTGTCTGTTTTTGTACCAGTACCATGCTGTTTTGATTACTGTGGCATTGTAGTATATTTTGAAGTCAGGGATTGTGATGCCTCCAGCTTTGTTCTTTTATCTTGGGATTGCTTTTGCTATTCAGGGTCTTTTGTTGTTCCATATAAATTTTAGGATTCTTTGTTCTATTTCCATGAAGAATGTCATTGAGATTCTGATTGGGATTGCACTGAATCTGTAGATTGCTTTAGGTAATATGGACATTTGAACTATGTTTATTCTTCCAATTCATGTGCATGGAATATCTTTCCATTTCTCTATGTCATCATTGATTTCTTTCAATAATGTCTTATAGTTTTCATTGTATAGGTCTTTCAACTCCTTGGTTAAATTTATTCCTAGTTATTTTATTCTTTTTGTTGTGATTGCAAATGGGATTGTATTCTTGACTTCTCTTTCTGTTAGTTCATTATTTGAGTATAAAAATGCAACTGATTTTTGTAAGTTAATTTTGTACCCTGCATCTTTTCTGTAGTTGTTGATTATTTCTAATAGTTTTCTGATGGATTCTTTAGGGTTTGCTATATATAGAATCCTGTCAAGTGCAAACAGTGAGAGTTTCACTTCTTCCTTGCCAATTTGGATAACTTTTATTTTTTTCTAACCTAACTGCTCTGGACAAACCTCCAGTACTATGTTGAATAGGAGTGGTGAGAGTGGGCATCCTTGTCTTGTCCCTGTTCTCAGAGGAATGGCCCTCAGTTTTTCACCACTAAGTATGACATTGGCTGTGGTTTTGTCATATATGGCCTTTATTATGCTGAGGTACTTTCCTTCTATACCCATTTTACTGAGAGTTTTTATCGTAAATGGGTGTTGGGTCTTGTCAAATGCTTTCTCTGAGTCAAATACTGTATGATCTCACTCATAAGTAGATTATAAAAACAACAACAAACAATCACATTGAGACAGAGACTGGATTAGTGGTTACCAGAAGGGAAGGAGGGAGGGAACGATGAAAGAGGGGATTAGGCACATGTGTGTGGTGACAGATTGTAATTACTCTTTGAGTGGTGAACATGATGTAATCTTCACAGAAATCGAAATATAGTGATGGACACCTGAAATTTATATAATGTTATAAACCAATGTTACTGCATTAAAAAAAAGAAAGAAAATAACAATTTTCCAGTTTTTTAAATTACCAATCTTTAACAACCTAAGATTATAATAAACTTTGAGTAAAAGCTGAAAAAAATGCTTTCTCTGCCTCTATTAAAATGATCATGTGATTTTTACTCCTCATTTTGTTAATGTGGTGTATCACATTGATTGATTTGCGGATGTTGAACCATCCCTGTGTCCCTGGTATAAATCTCACAGATGTTTGATCCTTTTAATGTATTGCTGTATTCAGTTTGCCAATATATTGTTGAGGATTTTTGCATCTATGTTCATCAGCAATATTGGCCTGTAATTTTCCTTCTTTTTGTTGTCCTCGTCTGGTTTTGGTATCAGGGTGATGTTGGCCTCATAGAATGACTTAGGAAGAATTCCCTGTGCTTCAAATTTTTGGAATAGTTTGAGAAGTATATGTATTAAATCTTCTTTGAATTTTAGGTAGAATTCTCCAGAGAAGCCATCTGGTCCTGGACTTTTATTTTTGGGGAAGTTTTTGATGACTGTTTCAATCTCTACTTGTGATTGGTCTATTCAGATTCTCTATTTCTTCTTGATTCAGTTTGGGTAGGTTGTATGAGTGTAAGAATTTATCCATTTGTTCTAGGTTGTCCAATTTGTTGGCATATGGTTTTTCACAGTATTCTCTTATAATCCTTTGTATTTCTGTAGTATCCATTGTAATTTCTCCTCTTTCATTTCTAGGTTTATTTATTTGAGCCTTCTCTCTTTTTTTCTTAATGAGTCTGGCTAAGGGTTTGTCAATTTTGTTTATCTTCTCAAAGAACCAGCTCTAGTTCATTGATCCTTTCTACAATTTTTTTGGTTTCCATTTCATTGATTTCTGCTGTAATTTTTATTATTTCCCTCTTTCTGATAACTTTGGGCTTTGTTTTTTCTTCTTTTTCTAGCTCTGTTAGGTGTACTTTAAGATTATTTAGTTGAGATTTTTCTTGTTTGTTGAGGTGGGCCTGTATTACTATGAATTTCCCTCTTAGGACTGCTTGCTACATCCCATAAGAGTTGGCATGATGTATTTTCATTTTCACTTGTCTCCAAATATTTTTTAATATCTCTTTGATTTCTTCATCAATCCAATGGTTGTTCAGTAGCATGTTGTTTAGTCTCCACATATTTGTCACTTTCCCAGCTTTTTTCTTGTAGTTGATTTCGAGTTTCATAGCATTGTGGTCGGAAATGAAGCTTGATATGATTTCAGTCTTCTTAAATTTATTGAGGCTTGCCTTGTTTCCCAACATAAGATCTATCCTTGAGAATGTTCCATGTGAACTTGAGAAGGATGTGTATTCTGTTGTATTTGGATAGACTATTCTATGTATATCTATTAAGTTAATTTCCTCAAGTTTTTCTTTAAATCCACTGTCTCCTTGTTGACTTTCTGTCTGGATGATCTATCCGTTGATGTAAGTGGGGTGTTGAGGCCCCCTACTATTATTGTGTTGCTGTTAATTTCTCCTTTTGGGTCTGTTAATAGTTACTTTATGTACTTTGGTGCTCCTGTGTTACGTGCATTTATATTCATAAGTGTTATGTCCTCTTGGTGGAATGTCCATTTTGTCATTATATACTGCCCTTCTTTGCCTCTCATTGTCTTTTTTATCTTGAAATCTGCTTTGTCTGATAGAAGTATGGTAACACCTGCTTTCTTGTTTTTGCCATTTTCTTGGGGTATCATCTTCCATCGCTTCACTCTGAGCCTGTGTTTGTCTTTAGAGCTGAGCTGTGTTTTGTGGAGGCAGCATATTGTTGGGTCTTGTTTTTTAATCCATCCAGCCACTCTGTGTCTTCTGATTGGAGAAATTAATCTCTTTACATTTAGAGTGATTATTGATATATGAGGGCTTAATACTGCCATTTTATCTCTTGTTTTCTGGTGCTTCTATATTTCCCTTGTTTCTCATCCCGTGTTTCTGACTGCCATTTCAGTTTGGTGATTTTCTATGGTGGTTTTCTCAGTTTTATCTTTATTTATCATTTGTGTCTCTGTTCTGATTTTTTGTTTAGTTGTTACCGTGAGGTTTGCATAAAAGATCTCATAGATGAGATAGTCCATTTTCTGATAGCCTCTTATATCCTTAGCCTAAGCAGGTTCCAGCCCTTTCCTCTTCCCTAAGTTATTGTTGTAATAACTTATTCCATTTTGTGTTGTGAGTTTGTGGTTAGAATGAAGTGTTTCTAGTTATTTTTGATGCTTTCCTTCCCTGTATCTTTAAAGTTATAATTAAATGTTTGTTAAGCTCTTCTGATAGAAAGCTGCAGTTTTCTGATTTTCTCTGTCTCTTTATCTCCTTGCTCAAAGCTTTGCAAAACTTTTCCCTATTTTTTCGGGTATGAGGGCCTTCTTGAGCATTTCTTGTAGGGGGGTTCTCATGGCAATGAACTCCCTCAACCTTTGTTTATCTGGGAAAATTTTTATTTCTCCATGGTATCTGAAGGTGGAGTATCCAGTTCTGGATAGAGTATTCTTGGCTGAAAAGTTTCTGTCTTTCAGTATTTTGAATATATCATTCCACTCTCTCCTAGCCTGTAAGGTTTCTGCTGAGAAATCCACTGAAAGCCTGATAGGGATTCCATTGTAGGTTATTTTCTTCTGCCTTGCTGTCCTTAATATTTTTTCTTTGTCATTGACTTTTTACACTTTTACTAATATATGCCCTGGAGAAGGTCTTTTTACATTGATGTAATTAGATCTATTGGCCTCATTTACTTGTAATTCCAGCTCCTTACCCCGGTTTGGGAAGTTGTCAACTATTATTTCTTTGAACAAGCTCTCTGCTCCTTTCTCCCCTTCTTCTCCCTCTGGAATACCTATAATCCTTATGTTGCATTTCCTAATTGAGTTGGGTATTTCTCAGAGAATTTCTTCATTTCTTTTTAGTCTTAGTTCTCTCTCCTCCTCTACCCAAAGAGTTTCTATATTTCTGTCCTCTAAATTACTAATTCTGTCCTCCATAATGTCAGCTCTGTTTTTTAAGGATTCTAGATTGTTTTTTATCTCATTCATTGTGTTCTTCATCTCCAACATTTCTGTTTTGTTTTGTTTTAGAGTTACGATATCTTTTGTGAAGAATTCCTTCTGCTCATTAATTTTATTCCTGAGTTCATTGAACCGTTTTTCTGAGTTTTCTTATAACTTTTTGAGTTCCTTGTGAAACTATTTTGAATTCTCTGTCATTTAGATTGTAAATTTCGGTGACTTCAGTATTAGTTTCTTGAGACTTGTCTTTTTTCTTCTGCTCTGGAGTGTTAATGTACTTCTTCATTGTGTTTGATGGGGTGGACCTTTGCCGATGTGTAGTGGTAGTATCTGGTTACAGATTCCACCTGCCACCACTGAGAGGGGCAGGAGGAGTGTTTTCTGAGCCTGCCATGTCTGCTGGCAGTTGTGCTCCTCTGTTGGAAATTGTGTGGATAGGGCTTTCTGTATTTGCCTGCTGGCCACTGCTGCTTCACACATGCAGGCACAGGCACTCTGTTGTAGTTCGCTGCTCTTCCAGTCCCGCCAAGCTGGTGTGCCAGATGGTGGGTGGAGAGGCACTTTCTTTCTCACACACACTCCCACTCTGCACTTACTGGTGGTCCAACTGAGCTGCTTGGTTTGGTGGGGGCGCCCATGTGATGTCTGAGCCACCTTGATGTGGAGCATTCACACAGGCTGGGAGGCAAGTGTGAGAGTGAAAGCATTCCCACAGAGGGCTGCCTGTTCCCCCATCTCCTCTCAGAGTCATGCACCAGCCGCTGCATGTGGTCCTGGGCCCTAGATCACTGCCACTGGGAAGGGGAAGAGATATGCTTACCTCCTTCCACTGCTTCCTGGGGATCCAGTAACCCCACTTTCAGACATATGAGTGTGTGGGTCTTCAGATGCCCTGTTGTGCTGTGTGGATGTCCTCTGTTGGTTAATGAATGTCCTTTTTGTATCTTAGGGGGAAGAGACTAAAGGAACAGCTCACTCCACCAGGATGCTGAAGTCACTCTTTTCCCAATCACTTCTGTTTTTTGAAAGTGTTTCAGAAAGATTGAGGATAATTATTAAACAACTGATGAGCCGATATTGATTTAGGACTTCTTTGTTTACTTACATCACAGTTTTATAGTTTTCCTCACATAGATCTTTCACATATTTTATTAGACTTATACCTAAGTATTTCGTTTGTTGTTGCTAATGTTAATGTCACTGTATTTCTATTTTAAAATTCCAGTTGTTCTTAGTTGGTCTATAAGAAAGCAATCGATATTTGTATATTAACCTTGCATTTGAAGCTTTCCTAGGATCTCTTATTAGTTGCAGAAGATATTTTGTTGACTCTCTGAAGTTTTCTACATAGATAATCATATAATATGAGGAAAAAACTTTTATTTCTTCTTTCCCAACTGTATATTTTATTTCCTTTTCTGCTCTCATTGCATTAGCTAAGAATTCCAGCATGATGTTGAGGAGTGATAAGAGTAGACATCCTCACAGCTCTAATATGTATTATTTCTTTTATTCTGCGTATAATGGATTTAATTTACTCTTTTTCTAGTTTCCTAAAGTGGAAGCTTAGATTATTGAGTTTAGATCTTTCTTCATTTCTAATATATGCATTCAATTCTATAATTTTTGCTCTTCAACACTTCTGCTGCATGCCACAAATTTTTGTTGGGGGGGGTGAATCATAATCTGTAGTTTTAGGTTGTTTTTTTTTTTAATTTTTTGTTTATTGCAGTAACATTGGCTTATAACATTGTACAAATTTCAGGTGTACATCATTATACTTCTATTTCTGCATAGATTACATCATGTTCACACCCAAATACTAATTACAATCCATCACCACACACATGTGCTGAATTATCCCTTTCACCCTCCTCCCTCCCCACTTCCCTCTGGTAACCACCAATTCAATCTCTGTCTCTATGTGTTTGTTTGTTGTTGTTATTATCTACTACTTAATGAGTGAGATCATAAGGTATTTGGCCTTCTCCCTAGGACTTATTTCACTTTGTATAATACCCTCAATGTCCACCCATGTTGTCACAAATGGCTGGATTTCATCGTTTCTTATGGCTGAGTAGTATTCCATTGTGTATACATATCACATCTTCTTTATCCATTCGTCCCTTGATGGGCACTTAGGTTGCTTCCAAGTCTTGGTTATTGTGGATAATGCTGCAATGAACACAGGGATGCATGTATCTTCACACATTGGTGTTTTCAAGTTCTTTGGAAAAATACCCAGCAGTGGAATAGCTGGATCACATGGTAGTTCTATCCTTAATTTTTTGAGGAATCTCCATACCGCCTTCCATAGTGGCTGTACCAGTGTGTACTCCCACCAGCAGTGTATGAGAGTTCACTTCTCTCCACACCCTCTCCAACACTTATTGTTTCCTGTGTTGTTAATTATAGCCATCCTGACAGGCGTGATGTGATATCTCATTATAGTTTTGATTTGCATTTCCCTGATAGTTAATGATGTTGAACATCTTTTCATGTGTCTGTTGGCCATCTGTATATCTTCTTTGGAGAAATGTCTGTTCAGGCCTTTTGCCCATTTTTTAATTGGATTGTTAGTGTTTTGTTGTTGAGATGCATGAGTTCATTATATATTTTGGAGATTAAGCCCTTATCAGATGTATGCTTTGCAAATATATTCTCCCAATTGTTTTTAGTTTTATGTAGTCCCATTTGTTTATTTTTTCTATTGTTTCTCTTGCCCAGTCAGACATGGTACTTGAAAATATGTTGTTAAGACTGATGTCAAAGAGCGTACTGCCTATGTTTTCTTCTAGAAGTTTCATAGTTTCAGGTGTTACATTCAAGTCTTAATCCATTTGGAGTTAATTTTTGTGTATGGTGTAAGGTAAGAGTCTACTTTCATTTTTTTGCATGTGGCTGTCCAGTTTTCCCAACACCGTTTGTTGAAGGGACTTTCTTTTCCCCATTGTATGTTCTTGGCTCCTTTGTCAAAGATTAGCTGTCCATAGATGTGTGGGTTTATTTCTGGGCTTTCGATTCTATTCCATTGATCTCTGTGTCTGTTTTTGTCCCAGTACTATGCTCTTTTGGGTACTATATCTTTCTAGTATATTTTGAAATCAAGGAGTGTGATACCTCCAGCTTTGTTCTTTTTTCTCAGGATTCCTTTAGCTATTCAGGGTCTTTTGTTGTTCCATATAAATTTTAGGATTCTTTGTTCTATTTCTGTGAAAAATGTTGTTGGAACTTTGATAGGGATTGCATTGAATCTATAGATGGCTTTAGGAAGTATGGACATCTTAACTATGTTAATTCTTCCAATCCAAGAGCACGGAATATCTTTCCATTTCTTTGTGTCTTCTTCAATTTCTTTCAACAATGTTTTACAGTTTTCACTCTACAGATCTTTTACCTCTTTGGTTTATTCCTAGGTATTTTATTCTTTTTTTGCAGTTGTAAGTGGGATTGTTTTCTTAGTTTCTCTTTCTGCTACTTCGTTATTAGTGTATAGAAATACAACTGATTTTTGTATGTTGATTTTTTATCCTGCAACTTTACTGTATTCATTTATTATTTCTAAAAGATTTTTGGTGGATTCTTTAGAATTTTCCATATATAAAATCACGTCATCTGCAAATAGTGACAGTTTCACTTCTTCCTTTCCAATTTGGATCCCTTTTATTTCTTTTTCTTGCCTGATTGCTCAGGCTAGGACTTCCAATACTATGTTAAATAGGAGTGGCGAATGTGGGCATCCTTTCTGGCATCCATCTGCTTCCTGTTCTTAGAGGGATAGCTTTCAGTTTTTCACCACTGTGACTGATATTAGCTGTGGGTTTGTCATATATGGCCTTTATTATGTTGAGGTACTTTCCCAATTTTTATTGTTTCCCTCCTTCTACTGATTTGGGGCTTTATTTGTTCTTCCTTTTACAGTTCCTTCAGGTACACTGTTAAATTGTTTATTTGAGATTTTTCTTGTTGGTTGAGGTAGGCCTGTATTTCTATAAATGTCCCTCTTAGAACTGCTTTTGCCGTATCTCATAAATTTTGACATGTTGTATTTTCATTTTCATTTGTCTCCAGGTATTTTTTTATTTCTCTTTTGATTTCTTCATTGATCCAATCATTACTCAGGAGCATTTTGTTTAATCTCCACATATTTGTTGCTTTTCTGATTTTCTTCCTGTAGTTGATTTCTATTTTCATACCGTTGTGGTCAGAAAAGATGCTTGGTATTATTTCAATCTTCTTAAATTTATTGAGACTTGTTTTGCGACCTGAAATGTGATCAATCCTAGAGAATGTTCCATGTGCATTTGACAATAATGTGTGTTCTGTGGTTTTTGAATGGAATGTTCTGTATATATCTACTAAGTCCATGTGGTCTAATGCGTCGTTTAAGGCCAATGTTTCCTTATTGAACTTCTCTTTAGATGATCTATCCATTGGCATGAGTGGAGTGTTCGAGTCCCCTACTATTATTGTGTCACTATCTCTTTCTCCTTTTATATCTGTTAATAATTGCTTTACATATTTAGGTGCTCGTATGTTGGGTGCATAGATATTTACAAGTGTTATACCCTCTTGTTGGATTGTTCCCTTGATCACTACACTATGTAGTGCCCTTCTTTGCCTCTTGTTACACTTTTTGTTTTAAAGTCTATTTTGTCTGATATAATTATTGCTACATCAGCTTTCTTTTCATTGCCATTTGCATGGAGTATCTTTTTCCATCCCTTCACTTTCATTTGTGTCCACATCTGAAGTTGTCTCTTGTATGCAGCATATATATGGGTCTTGTTTTTTTATCCAATCAGCTACCCTATCCCTTTTAATTGGGGCATTTAGTCTATTGAGATTTAAAGTAGCTATTGATAAGTATACACTTATTGCAATTTTCTTACTTTTTTTCTGGGTGTTTTAGTAGTTCTTCTCCGTTCTTTTCTTCTTCTCTTGCTCTTTTCCCTTGTGGTTGACGGCTTTCTTTAGTATTATGTTTGGAATCCTTTCTCTCAGTTTTTTGTGTATTTGTTATAGGTTTCCAGTTTGTGATTACCATGAGGTTCACATAAAATAACCTACATATATAGCAATCTATATTAAGTTGATGGTCTCTTTGACCTCTTGCTAAAAGCTCTACTCTTTTACTCCCCTCCTCCCACATTTATGTTTTTGATATCATATCTAACCTCTTTTTGTGCATGTGTATCCATTACCCTTTTATCATGGAAATAAATAATTTTAGTACTTTTGTCATTTGACCTCCATATTATCTTCATAGGTGGTTGATCTGCTATCTTTATTGTATATTTGCCTTTACCAGTGATTTTATTGTTTTTTTTTTTTTGATAATTTTCTTACTCTTATTTGTGGTCTTCTCTTTCCCACTTCAATAAGTCCCTTAAGCATTTCTTGTAAGGCTGGTTTCTTGGTGATAAATTTTCTTACTCTTATTTGTGGTCTTCTCTTTCCCACTTCAATAAGTCCCTTAAGCATTTCTTGTAAGGCTGGTTTCTTGGTGATAAATTTTCTTACTCTTATTTGTGGTCTTCTCTTTCCCACTTCAATAAGTCCCTTAAGCATTTCTTGTAAGGCTGGTTTCTTGGTGATAAACTCTTTTAATTTTTGCTTATCTGGGAAACTCTTTATCTCTCCTTCCATTATGAATGATAACCTTGCCAGGTAGATTATTCTTGGCTGAGGGTTTTTTCCTTTCAGCACTTTAAATATATCATGCCACTCCCTTCTAGCCTGTAAGGTTTCTGCTGAGAAGTCAGATGATAGCCTAATGGAGTTTCCTTTGTATGTAACTTGTTGCCTTTCTCTTGAAGCTTTTAGGATTCTCTCTTTATCTTCAATTCTTGACATTTTAATTATGACGTGACTTGGTGTGGACCTCTTTGGGTTATCTTGTTTGTGCTTTCTGCACTTCCTCTACCTAGATGTCTGTTTCCTTCCTTAGGTTAGGAAAATTTTCAGCTATTATTTCTTCAAATAGATTCTCTGCCCCTTTGTCTCTCTCTTCTCCTTCTGGGACACCTATAATACAGATGTTAGTGTGCTTGATGTTGTCCCATAGGTCCCTTACACTGTCCTCACTCTTTTTAGTTCTTTTTATTTTATCTGGTCAGCTTCAGTGATTTCCTCTAGTCTTTCGTCCAGCACACTGATCCATTCTTCTGTATCATCTACTCTGGTATTGAGGCCCTCTAGTGAATTTTTCATTTCCAGTATTGTATTCTTCATTTCTGATTGGTTCTTTTTTATATTTTCCAATTCTTTGTTGAAGTTCTTACTGAGTTCATCCATTCTTCTCCCAAGATCAGTGATCATCCTTATGACTTTTTGTCTGAACTCTTTGTCAGGTAGATTGTTTATTTTTGTTTCATTTAGTTCTTTTTCTGGAGTTTTGTTCTGTTCCCTTACTTGGAACATATTCCTTTGTCTCCTATTTTTTCCTCTTTCTCTGTTCTTATAACTATGTATTAGGTAAGTCAGCTACATTTCCTGATCTTGGAGAGGTGGCCTTATGTAAGAGATGTCTTATGAGGCCCAGCAGTGTGTTTCCCTCTCATCACCAGTTCCAAATGTTCCAGGAGTGTCCCCTGTGTGGGCTACATGTGTCCTTTGTTGTGGCAGGGTTGCTCTTGCTGCAGTTGCCCAGGGAGGCTAGGCAGGCCCCCTGGCTGTCTGGTTGTAAGTCTCAGCTGTGTGTGGCTGCTATGGACCCTTCAGTCACTTTATTGGGTGTGAGGTTCCCCAGCACAGTTGGTTGCAGGGTCTAATAACACCTTCCTTTTGCACTTTTTCTGTTAAGTGAGTAGGCTCACAGCTTGACTGGTTGCTAGGCTCAGGGGCTTACCACTGCTGTAGGCCTCTGGCCTGCAAGGCTGTTGTTAGCTCTCTCAGGGTTGCAACTGAGTGGGGCTGGCCCCAAGCGTGAGAGCACCCAATTGTTTCAGGCTTTGCAAGGTGGTACTGATCCCCTATGTAGCTGTTTGAGAAGCACGAGTCTGCTGCAGCTGACCAGCCCCACCACCCACAGGGCCACACATCCCATCAACATAGTCCTGCCCCGTGCATGCACCCCAACCCACTGAAGTGGACCCAGTCACCCCACTGAAGAGGCCCCACACAGTCTCCACCTACTCCTCACACATGTCCTGTACTGCAGAGGCAGACCCACTGACCTGACTGCAGAAGTTTCAGCCACCCAGCCTATGTGGGCCCACAAGCTGCCTGAGGGCTTGCTGTTGGGTGGGGCCAGTCCCTAGGGTGGGCTGCCTGCCCTGGGTGAGCTGGATTAAATCAGTCCTCTAGTGGGTGGGGCAGACCCTGGGCTAACAGGCCAGGGGAAGAACTCCAATGGTGTCTGCCAGGGTCTGTGTCAACACACTTATACCAGGTCACAGTAATGGCTGCCACCAATGTCTCAGTCCCTGGAGAGGTCTCATCTCTCACCAAGATGCACCCAGAGACTATCAGGTGAGTTTCTTTTCACCAAAGGACTGTGCACCTTTCTTTCTGGTGCTTTTAGGTTGCTTTCCTAAATGAGCTAATTTGTGCATGGGCCCTT
The DNA here is from genome assembly GCF_020826845.1 of Diceros bicornis minor. NCBI lineage: Eukaryota > Metazoa > Chordata > Mammalia > Perissodactyla > Rhinocerotidae > Diceros > Diceros bicornis. Next base: position 67,037,920 of record NC_080781.1, read on the forward strand.
TAAAAGCAGGGGTTTTTTCCCTTATGTCTGATAGCTTTTCTGGGGGTATTCCCCATTGTTGTTAGTAGCCACCAAAGCCAGATATTATGACACTCGTCTTGGTTGTTCTGAGTCCAAAAGCTGTTTATAGTGGTAATGCTCCCCTGCTCAGATCCCCACTCCTCCAGGGAAAGCTTCATACCTTAGGATTGCTCCTGGCCAGCAGTGAAGTGCTACAGCTCACAAAGGTGATTTTTTTTCTCTCCAGAAAGGAATTTCTGCCTCTTTCACCTCAGTCAGGACTGTCCCTTATTGTGGGGGCTCTTTTTATCCAGTTTTCAGTTCTCTCTCAGGGGTAATTTTTCCAAGAGTAGTTGTAAATTTGTTGTGTCCATGGGAGGAAGTGACTTCAGAGTCCACCTATGCTGCAATCTTGACACTGTCTGAAATTTCTTCAATTTTTGTTTGTCTAAGAAAAGATTTATTTCTCCTTCGCCTTTGAAGGATAATTTTGCTGGATACATAATTTGGTGGGGAGTTTTTTTCAATGCTTTAAATGCTTCACTGCACTTTATTCCTGCTTGCAAGGTTTCTGAATAGAAGTCCAATGTAATTCATATCCTTGCTCCTCTATAACGTTTTGCTCCCCTGAATTTTTTCAAGATTTTTCCTCTTTTTATTTTTTCCAGTTTGAATATGAGACTCCAAGGTGTAGAAATTTTGGTATTCTTGTTGTTCTCTGAGCTTCCTGGATCTGTGGTTTGGTGCCTATCCTTAATTTTGGGTATTTGTCAGTCATAATTTCTTCAACTATTTCTTCTATTCCCTCTTTTTCTCTCCTTCAAATATTCCCATTAAATGACTGATAATGACTTTTTAATTATCCCATAGTTCTTTGATATTCTGCTGCATTTGTTTCATTTTTCTCTTTGCATATCAGTTCTAGATGTTTCTATTGGCATATCATCAAGCTTACTGATTCTTTCCTTATTTGAATCCAATCCATTCATGAGCTCATCAAAAGCATTCTTTGTTTCTGTTACGTTTTCAATTTCTAGCATTTCCTCTTCATTCTTGCTTAGAGTTTCCATGTCTCTAATTATATTACCCATCTGTATATTTTTATTATTATGTTAAGATCATTTATCATGAAATCCAACTTCTTAACAAATTTTTAAGTGTACACTTGCATATTGTCAACTATAGGCACAGTGCTATACAGCACACCTCTAGAGTTATTCATCTTGCATAAGTGAAATTTTATACCTGCTGAATAGCAACTCTGCACTTCTGCCTCCCTCGGGCCCTGGCATTCAACCATTTAATTTTCTGCTTCTATGAGTTTGACTATTTTACATACCATATATAAGCAGAATCATGCAGTAGTTGTCCTTCTGTGACTGGAGTATTTCACTTAGCATGATGTCCTCACTATCCATCCATGTATTGTTGCATATGGTAGGATTTCCATCATTTTTAAGGCTGAAAAATATTCCAATGTAAATATATACCACATTTTATTTATCTATTCATTTGTAAATAAACATTTAGGTTGTTTCAACATCTTGACTATTGTGAATAATGCTGCAATGAATATGGGAGTGCAAATCTCTTAGAGATCCTGGTTGCAATTTTCTTGGATAAGTACCCAAAAGTGGGATTGCTGGATCATATGATAGTTCTATTTTTCAATTTTTTGAAAAACCTTCATACTATTTTTCATAATGGCTGCACCATTTTACATTCCAACCAACCATGTCCTAGGGTTTTGATTTCTATACGTCCCCACCAACACCCATTTTCTTTTATTTTCTTTTGTTTTTTTAAATCATAGCCATCTTAATAAGATGTGTTGTGATGTCTCATTGTGGTCTTGATTTGAACTTCCCTGATAATTAGTAATGTCAAGCACCTTTTCATATAGCTGTTGGCCATTCGAATGTCTTCCTTGGACAAGTTTCAAGCCTTCTGCCCATGTTTTAATCAGGTTGTTTTTAAGCTATTGAGTTGGAGGAGCTCCCTATATATTTTGGGTATTAACCCATTATCAGATATATGGTTTGCAAATATTTTCTCCCATTCCATGGGTTGCTTTAACTCTGTCGACTTTTTCCTTACACCTTTTAGCTATTGTGAATAATGCTGCTTTGAACATAGGTTTTACAAGCATCTTTTCAAGTTCCTGGTTTCAATTCTTTTAGGTATATATCCAGAAGTGGAATGGCTGGATCATACAGTAATTCTATTTTTGATATTTTTGAGGAACTGACATACCATTTTCCATAGCTGCTGCATAATTTTACATTCCATTCATTAATGCACAAGGGTTCCTATTTCTCCAGATGCTTCTCAACACTTATTTACTTAAAAAACAAAAAAAAAGCCAGTCATCACAATGGGTGTGAAGTGGTATCTCACTGAGGTTTTGATTTGCATTTCCCTAATGATTACTGATGTTGAGCACCTTTTCATTGGCTTATTGGAAATTTGTATAACTTTCTAGAAGAATTGCCTATTCAATCTCTTTCATCATTTATTTAAGAATGTATACATAAAATACTTCCCCTGTAACTGCACTATATCCTTGACAAATCTCTGCTGGACGGTTCAGTAGTGACTGCAAGGATTTGTCTTCAAAGCAACTTTTCCTCATTTTACAGGTTTGGGAATGCTATCACATCAACTATAGAAAATAACTTTTTTCCTTAAGAATACAAAAATTCATTTAGAGATGTCTCCTCAAATTCAGAAAAACCCATTTCTTCAGCTCCTTCTATCAGGACTCCATGTCAATCTCAACCACTTCATTATTGCCCTGAAGCGTTGCTTCTGTCAGGTTGTCTTTATTTACATCTTCAATGTCTGCCAGATCAATAAGTGGTAAAAGATTCCTCCAGTACCGAAAGGTATTATACTGCCAAAATTCATTGAGCTGTCACGGTGCAGGGCCCCCATGTCCCCGTGGGGGCTCTGAGCACCCCATTCTGTTGTCGCCACCACCCGTTGAGATCCGAGCACCTACGCGGCTGCTCCCCTACCAGGCAGGGCCGCATGGGCGGCTGCGGGAGCAGCGGCTCGCCCATCTGGAGGACACGGCCCTCACGCTCTGCGCCACCTGGAACGCACATGTCTCCACCGTCGCAGCGCTTGCTGAGGGAAGCCCAAGACTCAGTCATAACCCCCACATCAATTTTGCGCTTTGGGGGCAGCTCCGGGACGCCGAGGGGCTGCCCGAGATGCAGGGCCCCTCAGAGGCAGGATCCAGAGTGGTAGCAGAGGTGGCCGTGGCTCCTCGGGAAAGCAGCAGAACAGGAGCCTCTTATAAAACATGTGTAAGGTCAGCGGCTGGGCAGCGTGCCGCTTGCCATTGGCCCAGGAGGCTTGAGTGGAGCCCACCTAATGCGGGATGCCTAGCTGCGGAGTTCAAGGGCCAGAGCCGAGCTGGCGAGGTAAGACGAGGACTCAGTCGAGGAGAGGCGGTGGCAGGAAGGTGGAAAGGGCAGAAGGGGAGGGGCGGGGCGGGGCGGCCAAGACGGCGCAGCGTGTGTGCTGCCTTCACCGCTGAGGTGCCCTCATTGTTTCATTGGTTTGTTTTTTGGCTTTGCTTTTGAGTTGTAGGAGTTCTTTATATATTCTCAATACTAGCCCCTTCTAAGCTATATGCTCTGCATATATTTTCTCCCACTCGATGGGTTGCCTCTTTACTCTGTTGTTGGTGTCCTTTGATGCACAAACGCTCTTTATTTCATGTAATGTAGTCAATTTATCCATTTTTTTCTTCTGTTGTCTATGCTTTTGATATCATATTCAAGAAGTCATTTCCAAATCCAATGTCATGAAGGTTTCCCCCTATATTTTCTTCTGAAAGTTTTATAATTTTAGCTCTTATGTTTAGGTCTTTGATCCATTTTAAATTAGCTTTCATGTATGGTGTTGAGTCCAGTTTCATTCTTTTGCATGTGGATACCCAGTTTTCCCAACACCACTTGTTGGAAAAATGTCCTTTCCCCATTGAATGGTTTTGGCACCCTTTTGGAAAATCATTTGCTCCTAGATGGAAGGCTTTATGTTTCTGGGCTCTCTATCCCATTCCCTTGGTCTATGTGTCTATCTTTATGCTGGTACCACACTCTTGATTACTGTAGTTTTGTAGTATGTTTTGAAATCAGGAGGTGTATACATGGTTGCTTTTAAATGTCTTCATTTCCCTAAGAGGCTCACCGCTGTTTTTACGCTGGGCCTTAGCTGTTATACTGTAATCTTCAATCAGTAATCTCTTGCATCCAGGCATCTGGTGGGTTTTCACTAGCCATGCCCTCAGCTTCTGATGCCTTCGCTTAGCCTGAGATCCAAGCTGTTTTGGGCACTTTGAACTCTGAGTTAAGCATCACAGATATCATTCCTTCATACAGTGCACAGACAGGTTAGAAGATAGCAAATTCAGTCCACCCAGCTCTCTCTACTTCACAAAAAGTAACTGAGGATCAAACCACTGCTTCTCTCAACTGCACTGTGCCATACTGGGCAGGGATGGAGGAAGGGCAAGTAAAGTTTCCACTAAATTTCCTGACATTTTAAATACGGCTTTTTCTTGATTAAGTATTTGCATGATTGCTGTAGATGTTCGACTGATTTCCAAAGCTCCTATAAAGTTATTTTAGTCAGTCTTATAAATGTTTATTTAATGTTTCTGTGAGGGAATGAGGGCCTGGAACTTCCTAGTCTGCCATCTTTCTGATGTCTCTCTCCTGTAAGCGTTTGGTTAGATTCCAGAGTTCTTAAAAAGTTAATTCTGACAGTTTGTGCCAGCTTAATTTTTGATTTTGTAGAAGGACATACTTTTAGCGTTCCCTACTCTGCCAGTTTTTCTGTATTGACTTATCCTTTTATTATTGATTTGTATGTGTTCTTTATATATTTTTGAAACCGTCCTTTCTCAGATATACATATTCCAAATGTTTCCCCTCAGCCTGTAGTTTGCCTGTTTACATTCTTAATGGTATATTTTGATGAATAAGATTTTAATTCTGGTGAAGTCCAATTCACCAATATTTTCTTTTATGATTAGTGCTTTTTGAGTCCTGTGAAGTCCTTGTTCCTCTAAGATTGGGAATATAGTCTCCTATATTTTCTACCAGGAGCTTTTATTTTTAGCTTTTATGTTTAGATAATAAGCAATCTCAAATTAATTGTTGTGTGTGATGTAATGTGGGGATCAAGGTACTTTTTGTATTTGCATATCCAATTGATCCAGCACCATTTGATGAAGACTTTCTTTTTCCTGTTTAATTTCTTTGGTACCATTGACAAATTGTATTGGTCTATTCCTGAACTTACCATTCTGTTCCATTGAGTTCAATTGATGTTTGTTTGTCTGACCATGAGTATCAAAGTGATTGATTACTTAGGTTTATAGTTAGTTTTAAAGTCAGGTAAAGTGTTCCACATTTGTTATTCTATTTGAAGGTTGTTATGGATATTCCAGGTCTTTTGCATGTCTACATAAATTCATATGAGCATAGAGTCTACTAGATAGGGGGATTATTGGTGACTTTTGCCAAAGCTCTTGCAGTGGAGTTTTGGGGGTGGTAGGCTAATTATAGTAGATTGAGGAATGAAGTAGTAAAGAAGTGAAGATGTGAAGTCTCTGAAGAACTTCCCTGTGAGGCATCTCTTCTGCAGGGATGAAGGTAAGAAAAGGGGATTTTAGGCTAGGAATGGAAAGGTATGGAGGGAGAACATGTAGATTATGAATCGCAATTCTAATCAAACCAGGAACCTAGATATCACCTTGGGCTGAATTGATGGGTTATTCATTCATTCAGGCAAAAAATATGTATTGACAGACTGAATGTGCCAGATAATAGAGATACAAAGGTGGTTAAAAATAGACGTTGGCCCCTGTCTTCAGGAAGCTTCCAGTCTGGAGAGGGAGGAGGACACACATTAATCAAATGATCCCACAAATGAATGTGCAATTACACAGTGAGAAACATATCTAGTTTGGTATCAGGAAATTAAGTAGAACAACTTATGTGATCGGTGGAGAAACAGAATTTATTAGGAGAATGGAAGACTCCAAACATGCTGTGAAGAACCCCAGCCAGGTAACTACCTCAGGCCTGTCTTTACATATGTTTGATACCACTTAACTCTACTTTTGTTCTTATCCTCCCCAAAGCAATCCTCAAGTTCCTCTATATCTTTGTTCTTTTCTTTTTGTTCATTTTCAAGGTTCATTTCCTATACCATTTTTATTCCATAGCTTTTACAGAGCAGGGAACGCCTTTATAGATCCCAAACTCTCCTTTTTAAATATTTACAGTTATAATCATTTATGACTCCAGAACTGAGAACCCAGAGTGTGGATTTCCCAGGCTATTTATTTTATTCCTAGGAATTATATACAGAAGTCAGAGGGAAGGTAAAGAAGGATGGCAACATGGTGACCAGACAGGTATTTAATAGGTCTGAGTCCTACTTCTTGCTTTGTACAAATTATCTCCAATTTCAAGTAACTAATTTAAACTCTCAGACCTCAAGTTCTCCCCCTTTAAAATAAGGAGCTTCAATGAACATCGATGCAAAAATCCTCAACAAAATACTAGCAAATCGCATACAACAATACGTTAAAAAGATTATACACCATGATCAAGTGGGATTTATTCCAGGTATGCAGGGATGGTTTAACATTCGCAAATCATTCAACGTAATACACCACATTAATAAAATGAAGAATAAAAATCACATGATCATCTCAATAGATGCAGAGAAAGCATTTGACAAGATACAGCATCCATTTATGATAAAAACTCTGAATAAAATGGGTATAGAATGAAAGTACCTCAACATAATAAAGACCATATATGAGAAACCCACAGCTAATATCATCCTCAATGGTGAAAAACTGAAAGCTATCCCTCTAAGAACAGGAACCAGACAAGGATGCCCACTGTCACCACTCCTATTTAACATAGTATTGGAAGTCCTAGCCAGAGCAATCAGGCAAGAGAAAGAAATAAAAGGGATCCAAATTGGAAAGGAAGAAGTGAAACTGTCACTATTTGCAGATGACATGATTTTATATATAGAAAACCCTAAAGAATCCACCAGAAAACTTTTAGAAGTAATAAACGAATATGGTAAAGTTGCAGGATACAAAATCAACATACAAAAATCAGTTGCATTTCTATACACTAACAACGAACTAGCAGAAAGAGAAATTAAGAATACCATCCCATTTACAATTGCAACAAAAAGAATAAAATGCCTAGGAATAAACTTAACCAAAGAGGTGAAAGATCTGTACACCGAAAACTATAAAACATTTCTGAAAGAAACTGAAGAAGACACAAAGAAATGGAAAGATATTCCGTGCTCTTGGATTGGAAGAATTAACATAGTTAAGATGTCCATACTTCCTAAAGCCATCTATAGATTCAATGCAATCCCTATCAAAGTTCCAACAACATTTTTCACAGAAATAGAACAAAGAATCCTAAAATTTATATGGAAGAACAAAAGACCCCGAATAGCTAAAGGAATCCTGAGAAAAAAGAACAAAGCTGGAGGTATCACACTCCCTGATTTCAAAACATACTACAAAGCTATAGTAACCAAAACAGCATGGTACTGGCACAAAAACAGACACACAGATCAATGGAATAGAATCGAAAGCCCAGAAATAAACCCACACATCTATGGACAGCTAATCTTTGACAAAGGAGCCAAGAACATACAATGGGGAAAAGAAAGTCTCTTCAACAAATGGTGTTGGGAAAACTGGATAGCCACATGCAAAAAAATGAAAGTAGACCCTTACCTTACACCATACACAAAAATTAACTCCAAATGGATTAAAGACTTGAATGTAAGACCTGAAACTATGAAACTTCTAGAAGAAAACATAGGCAGTACGCTCTTTGACATCGGTCTTAGCAACATCTTTTCAAACACCATGCCTGACAGGGCAAGAGAAACAATAGAAAAAATAAACAAATGGGACTACATCAAACTAAAAAGCTTCTGCACAGCAAAGGAAACCATCAACAAAACAAAAAGACAACCTAACAATTGGGAGAAGATATTTGCAAACCATACATCTGATAAGGGCTTAATCTCCAAAATATATAAAGAACTCATGCATCTCAACAACAAAAAAGCTAACAACCCAATTAAAAAATGGGCAAAAGACCTGAACAGACATTTCTCCAAAGAAGATATACAGATGGCCAACAGACACATGAAAAGATGTTCAAAATCACTAACTATCAGGGAAATGCAAATCAAAACTACAATGAGATATCACCTCACACCCGTCAGAATGGCTATAATTAACAAGACAGGAAACAACATGTGTTGGAGAGGATGTGGAGAGAAGGGAACTCTCATACACTGCTGGTGGGAATGCAAACTGGTGCAGCCACTATGGAAAACAGTATGGAGATTTCTCAAAAAATCAAGGATAGAACTACCATATGATCCAGCTATTCCGCTGTTGGGTATTTATCCAAAGAACTTGAAAACACCAATTTGCAAAGGTACATGCACCCCTGTGTTCATTGCAGCGTTATTCACAATAGCCAAGACTTGGAAGCAACCTAAGTGCCCATCAAGGGACGAATGGATAAAGAAGATGTGGTATATATACACAATGGAATACTACTCAGCCATAAGAAACGATGAAATCCAGCCATTTGTGACAACATGGATGGACATTGAGGTTATAATGCAAAGTGAAATAAGTCAGAGGGAGAAGGTCAAATACCGTATGATTTCCTTCATTAAGTAGTAGATAATAACAACAATAAACAAACACATAGGGACAGAGTTTGGATTGGTGGTTACCAGAGGGGAAGGGGGGAGGGAGGAGGGTGAAAGGGTAATTCGGTACATGTGTGTGGTGATGGGTTGTAATTAGTATTTTGGTGGTGAACATGATGTAATCTATGCAGAAATAGAAGTACAATGATGTACACCTGAAATTTATACAATGTTATAAACCAATGTTACTGCAATAAACAAAAAATTAAAAAAAAAATACTATATTAAAAAAAATAAATAAATAAATAAAATAAGGAGCTTCAACTAGATAATTTATAAAGTTAGCATTTTTTCAACTGTCTCTTTTCTCAGCTAAACTAATGTGTTTTAAGCTCTCTCCTCAGCCAAACTATGTAAATACAAAGATTACTTTTTTTGAATAGTGTCTCTAGTGGCTAACACCTTAGCAGGTCATCAGGACACTCCCCAACCCCAAAAAAGTACAAAAAGATTCTGTGATGATCTTTTGAGTATAAGAATCATAAACTTATGGACAGTTGCATGCTTCCTTTGGACCATCTTTCTTCTCATATTCCACCCACCTCCTCTTTTTAAAGGGTCTTGGGGATCATGAAAACTAGCAACAACCTCCTCAGCAGCTACTACTGCCGCCACACCGTCACCACCTCCACCACCACCCAAGCAGCTTCACTCTCCAGCACAGAAGGTTTTTCAGCAACAGCTACAATTTGCACCCTCATCAGGCCCTCCACCTTTCCCAATCACTGGGCATTTAATATCATATTTTCTCCACTCTTTCTTTTCAGTTTCATCAGTGCCACTTATGCTCCATCCCCAAGGTAAGTCAGCCTCAACTTTATTAGAAGGGTCAACAGAGGTAAAGCCTACTCATACTCCCCAAAGATGTTGCTTCTTGGCAATTTTTTACCCTTTCAAGAGGATATGATTATTCAAATATAATTGGATAAAATAAGAAAATATGTGGCCCGTTTTAAACTGAGTACCTTGCAGACAAACTGACCATTTATCTGAGCTCCTTTTTCTCATTTTCATTAGATATAATATTGGGTATATGACTATAACACAGCTAAATTCTCTAAAGTAACATATACCCATTAGTCAGCAAATCAGTACAATGCCTCTGTTTCCATATCTATAAACTTAATGATTTGTTTGTAGACCAAGGATTGGACAACTTTTTCTGTAAACAGCCAAGGAGTAAAAAGCTTAGGCCAGGGTTTCTCAACTTCAGCAGTACTGAAATTTGGGGCCAGATAATTCTTTGCTGTGGTGGGCTTTCCTGTGCACTGTAGGATATTTAGCAGCATCCCTAGCTTCCACCCACTAAGTGCCAGTAGCACAAAGCCTCGGTTATGACAAACAAAAAATTTTGCAAATATTGCCAAATATCCCCTATGGGGCAAAAACGCTCCTGGTTGAGAATGACTAGAATAGGCTTTGCAGTCCATATACCCTCTGTCACAACTAGTCAGTAGTGACATTGTAGCACAAAAGCTGCCATAGACAATACATAAACAAATGTGCATGGATGCTTACCAATAAATTTTATTTATGGAAACTGAAATTTGAATTTCATGTAATTTTCACATGCAATGAAATATTATCCTTTTTTATTTTTTTCAAGAACTAATAAATGTAAAAACCATTCTTAGCTTGTGGGCCACACAAAAAGAGGTGGTGAGCCATAGTTTTCCAACCGCAGTTTTGTTTTGTTTTTTTATTTTAAGAATATATTTTATTTAAACCAATACATCCAAATAATATCATTTCAACACGTGATCACTATAAAGATTATTCATATTTTTACATTATTTTTTAAATAAATCCAATGTGTATTTTACACTTACAACACATCTCAATTTAGATTAACTGCATTTTAAGTACTCGATAGCCATACATGGCTAGTGGCTACCATATTGGGCTCTGATGCCCTAGAATATTTGATTCTAAATATTAGACATACTGCCTTTTAAGAGGCCCTAGTCAATGGGAACATGAGGTCACTTTCTCTTTGAAGGTAAAACCCTGTAACTCCTGTTATTGGTTCAAGCCCACCAAATGATCAACTAAAAGTAAGGTTGAGTTTCCTATCTGGGAAAGAATGTACTAGAAACCCACGATGACAATTTTCCCCCAATTTATGATTCAATTTCTGACAAGCAATTCAAAATGTTTATTTGGCTTTTCCATTTCCTTCTTGCTATTTTGAATAAAATGAATCAATCCCAGAAGGTCTGGTAAACAATGTTTTGGTGTTAACTGAGTTTCTGGATCTACAAAGCTCAGACTTCTGCCTTTCAGACATTGGCCTTGGCATGCCTAAACTAGCCAGATAGCCTTTTTTCTTTCACTTATCAGATATCCAGTATGTGTCAGTTAGTGCAATGTAAATAGAGCCATCTATTAAAATCTACATGTAATTATACTCTACAAAAGGTCTACTTTAAAATAGTAAACATATGAGAGCTTATAGTTGACATCTCACTATTAAAAAACACACACAATTTCGCGTATATATCCACATGCATAATAAAATGGTCAATATTCAAGGCAAGTAGTAAAAACACAGGTAGTTCTCACTTTACACAGTTCCAGAATGCATGGATTTCAGATACCATGGTTTAGTTAAATACCAGTCTCCCAACAATACAGTTCACATTTCATTTACCATGGTATATTGACTGTCCGTAATTGAATAAAGTATAAACTTCACTGTTAGCTATTCAGTACATAAATATCTATGTAATAACAGATGTACATCATGATCAATGATCAATGACATCATTTTTTTCAGTCTTTTGGTGCTTGGTCACTGAGCATCCATTCAATACATGTGCAGAGAGCAAAGCATGTGTTTGTGTTGCCTCTCTGTTTCTCAGTGATAAACCCACGTGACATTTAACAAAAATGTTTAATGAAAGAGGGAATTGGCCAATTAAGATGAAAGTTCAAGAAAGAAACTAAAAGTGATAATGCTGGAAGTAAAATTCAAATCAAAGGTAAATGGAGTTATAGAAGAAATAGCTGACTGTCGGAATGCCAACACTGCCACTGGTTGGACAGGTTTTATATATATATGAAGCCAGACATCATGTAAATATGGAATCTGGTTGTGATGACCAACCCTTGTTTTAGATTGATGGCTTGTGTCTTCATTAGGGACTGTCAGCACACCAAAAGAGTGAGTGTTAAGTCTGGCAAAATTATAACATATCCTTATGTTGACTTTGATCCCACGATTATCTGTGACTGTGATTGCTGTTTTTAGTAATAAATATCACTGCCAATGGTGAAACAATCTTTGGGCAGAAAGTATAAAATTTGCATTCCTCTTTATCCACAATCCTGGTGGAGCCCTGGCCCTAACAATGTTTACCACTTCCTACTTTTCATTTTCACAAATATGGGGTACACGATGACATGCCTTCAACCCATATATTTTCTAGCTAAACCCTACCACAGAACAAAGTGGTCCTCAAATTATCCTCACCTTGGGTAATATCCACTCTGGAGCACTGTGAAAACCAAACACAAAGGGACTAAACAAGATAAACAGAGTATGTTCCATTTCTTTTAAACCCATTATCTTGTTTCCATGTGGTTCACTCACAGGTTTTCTGTAGATTTGGTACTGTAGTGCATGAACTAGTGCCAATTCTTATTTTCCAAAGTTTTTAAAAGATTAACAGGACAAACTCTTAGAACTCACCTTGACCTTTTTGCAAGACCTGCCTATCTCTTCCTGAGCTGGTGCTACATGATACTTTTGTTTTTTCACTTGCTGTGTTCTTTCTCCCTAGCATTGCCATCAAAGGGACCTATTTCAGGTAAGATATTCTCTTTCCCCTCTGGCCACTAGCCTGGAACTGAAAGTCCTAAATCTCTGAGCTGTCTTTCCCACTTATACTGTGAACCATAGAGCAGGCCTAAGGGAAGGTTATAAAGAAGGTGAGGTTGGTCTGTATCATCCCAATCTCTTTTAATCTCTTTTCCCTTCTTCTCAGAGACTGAGGGCCTTTTGTTCTCCAGCTTCTTCACAGTCTGCTTTCAAAATAGGATCTGCTCTTGATAATTTATTCCTTAGTGCTAGGATGGTAAATAAATTTTATCTTGCATGCCAACTCTAAATTATTAGTAGCAGCTACCTGAAATGCTATGTAAAGAAAGATTGTGGAGCTGCATCCAGTTGTTTTTAGTTATGAGAAGAAGAATGGGCTACTATAAGAATGAGAATCAACAAATCAATGGCTTAGAGAAATATTATTTCTTTCTTACATGACAGTCCCAATGTAAAAAGTTCAGGTCAGAAGGACAACTCTGTTTCTCAGAGTCATTCAGGGACTTGGTTTCTTTCCAAGTCATTGTATTTCCATCTCATAGGGAATGATCGTCATCTGTGTGGTTGAAGGTGGATAGCCATTATGTCTAGGTTGCAGCTGGTGGGAAGGGGTAAGAGAGTGGAGAGGCAATCATACCCTAAGTCTTAAGACCCAGGCCCAGATGTGGCACACATCACTTCCACTCACATTTCATTGGTTATAACAATCATCTGAATACACATAACTGCAAAGGAGGAGGCTGTGAAATGTATTCTAGCTGGGCAGCCACATGTTAAGCAAAAAGGAGAGACCGTAGTTTGGTGGGCAACTAGCAGTCTCTAGGGACTAGGCTTAGCAGGAATATGTGCCAGGATTGTTTAATAGTATCTGCCATGGTTTGGGAGAAAAACTGTGATGTATGAGCTGGTCTTGCCTTATGTGTGGAGTGAAAGTCGTGTTTTCTCCTAGAGGGTTCTGAAGTTTTAGGTCTAATTCAACAGATATTTGTTGAGCATCTCCTATGGGGAAGGCACTGCTGTTAGGTTCTGTGCAAGTACAAAAATAAAATAAACATAGTCCCTGCTTTATCACATATTAAAGAATCAAAGACTGATTTCTAGATAGTCGAATTTCAGACATTAGCTACCAAGAAGGGGCAATACAAGCTTGAGAAATAAGGCCTTCTTGTACCTTGGAAATCACATCACACAGGCACTATACAGCTCTACCTATATATAAGTCTAGCTCTATAAAAGTGAGATTGTGGGGTTTCAGAGATATTATCAGGAAATGGACAGAGACAGCACTTGGCAGGGTAAAAGCTACAAACACTAAGGTGAGAAAGGATCAAATTATGGGCAAGGGTTCTAGAGGCAACTAAATGGCATTGGTATCTGGTTAGTCAGCCTATCAGGTAATGTGCAAACTCTCCTCCTCACCAAATTAACATCTGTTTTGGGCCTCCAGGATATGGGAACCCTTGCTTGATAACGGGGTCCTTCTTTGCCTTGCTATCCTAAGTCCTGCTGCCTCTTCCATGCCTTCCCTTACAGGCTTATTTCCTCTAACACTGGTCATTCCTCCAACATGTGTTATTCCAAAGGTGGACAGGTAAAAAAAACTTTGATGGAGGAAAAAGTGTGCAAAGATTGGCATTGGAAAGAGGGGATTGAGCCCTGTCTCTCGCTCAATTACGAATGGCATAAGATGGGAAAAACGCCTGACTTAGCATAATCGTGATATTGACTAGAAGGGGCTATTCTATTTTTTTTTTCCATACGGTGTATTTGCTCACTACGTAATCTAGGGGCTGTTTATAGATATTCAGACTTTCTTCTGGCCACTGCACTCTCTTAGCAGTGTAGGGAAAGGGCAAGAGATAGAAGGGAAGAAATAAAGGTACTTCTGATTCCAGACTAGATTTGGAAGTCATAGTTGGTTGGGGCTTTTTTTCCCTCTTTGGTTTTGGCTTAACCTTTTCAGAAGAGCTAATGGTATGACTGTTTTACTTTTGGAAACTGGTAACCAATCTAACCAATTGGTAACCAATCTAGTGCCTAATGTGGCTATTGCTACTAGAGCTATTCTTTGTGAACCTTGTTGAATTCCAGAAGACTCTCTTCTGCTGAAAATGGTGGGATTTACTATTTATTCTGGGTTCTCTCCAAAGCCAACCTGCCATCTGTAGTAATCAGTGGTCATTTCTATTTGGCTATAGTTCAGTTAAGTCCCATATCTCATGTCCTGCTTCTCAACCCTTAGCTACCCATGGCCAGAGCCCTTGTCCTAGAACCCAAAAATATATGTCTAGTTGCTATATCAAAAAATAGGTAATAGCTTTTACAGAAAGTCTCTTTTGTTGGAGTGTGAGTGAAGCAAAATTAGTCAGTGCCAGCTATATTCTTCTTCATTCCCTTCCCTTTGGAGGCAAGAGTTTAGTATTGGGAGGAGAGCTAGAATCCACTTCTGTTATCTTTTCACCACTTCTTGTAGCTCAAGAGTAACTTACTCCCCGGCTAAGATCCATTCTTTCCAATGATTATTCAAGCAAGAAAGGGGTGACGGTGAGAAGATAGATTTGGGATTATAAAATGGTATCTTCTAAGGTGCTCTGACAACTGCCTCTCCCTCATGGTCTTACTGTCTCCCTGCAGACTCAGGTTTCAACTATCCTCCTATGTCCACACGCCAAATACCATGTTACTATGCCAGACAAGGCCTCCAGTTCTTCAGGCAGTAGCACCTGGGAGTACTCTAGGTCATGATTGGAGCAGCACAATGACTAGATTCCAGCCATGAGCAGGTACAAGTAAGGGTTTACCTCAGATTGTCAGCTCCACATTTCAATCCTTGCCTACCCCCAGCCACTTCTTGTCATTTTGTAGTGATACAGTAACAGTCAAAAAATGGATATAAAAAGAGACGTAACAATGAGAAAGTGGAGGGGGCAAAGAGTACTTCGGTCGTTTCAGCAGGCTAGTAGTATTAGAAGAAAAATTATTTTTTGCTTGCTTCAGACCCTACCTCTCTGAGCTAGAGGAGGCATGGGGCCAGGGTGGGGAGAAGGGAGATGGATGAAATATTTTCCTATCTTCCTTCAAGCTGTTCAGATTGCTGTTTTTGGAACCAGATTTGAGCCACAACCACCCCCACTCAGTGGGGCGGGAGGCATCATTTGCAAGATCCTCTAGTGTCTGGGAGAGCAAAGATTATGACTCTCTGTAAGAGGATCCTTAACTATCCATTTTTGTTCATGTCTTCAGGGCTAGAAATTTATTATCAGTGCCAAAAGGAAATCCCTCACAACTCCTTCACTTTCAACTCTAGGTTCAATCCCATTCTAAGATTGAAAGATTCATCTTAACTAGAGGTGCTTCATTCTCATAATGATTTAAAGAGCACTGCATTTGTTTTCCAGTTCATCTATAACAAGATTTGCTAGGTAGTTCCCTGAATCTGCTTTGAGAGAAAATGTGATTCACACATGGAGAAGAGGTATAAAAAAAGCTTCAAATCTTCTCCTTGATAGTGTGGGGGATCAAAATTGGCCACTCCAAAATGTGTCTCTTTGCTTTGATAGAACAAAAGACTCTGAAAGAGACTTTGACCTCCCCTATAACTGCCTAAAAGAATTTAAGATAAAAGGCTTGTCTCCAGGACAGGCCATCACCATAGATAACTCTGGGTATAGGTAGACTGTGAGGGTCCTTGCTAAGCCCATTTTTATCTACCAAACATTTGCTTTTCCATTTCCATGTGAATTGCCTTCCTCCCCTTTGAAGTCCCAAACCACTACCCAAACGTCCTCCTTTGTCTTTAGCTGAAGATGCTACTTAAGCTGGCAGCTCGGCCATTCTGGCGAGTTACCTGGTTTTCCTGGGTTCCTCCCATGTATACATGTTGTAAAGCTTTGTTTGATTTTCTCCTGTTATTCTGTCTCATGCCAATTTAATTTGTAGCCCAGCGGGAAGGATCTAGAGTAGGTAACGGAATTCCCTTCCTCCAATAGGAAGGTTCACATATTTTTCACACTTCTCTCATTTGCATAGAATCTGTACCCTTGGAACCATGTAGTTACAAACAGGAAAAATGGCAAGTTCTTCCCTACAGGTCCAAGATGAGCACACACATAAAAACAGCCTTAAGATCATGGGCAAACTGTGGCTTCTCCAAGGCTTTCTGGCCCATTTCTTTAGGAAAATGCTCACATGTCTTCCAACTCCCATTGCCAGTAGGAAGTAATTTACAATGAGCCAGGGTGAATCACCAAAAGTGGTCATACCCACTTCAACCATATTGCTAAAATTATTATAATATCTAGCATTCATTTGCTATGTGACAAACACTGTTGTGCTTAAATGCATTTTCTAATTTAAAACCCACTACAACTCTATGAGACAGGTACTACCATCATCCACATTTTACTGATGAGGAAACAAAAGCTAAGAGATTTAATGACTTCATATTAGTAAGTGGCAACAGCAACATATAAATTCAGGCAATATGATTCCCAAGCCTGCTCTCAGTTACTATAACCATGACTTTGGATATTCCCCAAGACTTTATCTCCCCATAAGCATACTGACATGAAGTAGTCTGCTGGAGGTTAGCTATGATTAGAGAGAATTATTCCCAACTATAAACTACTCATAACCCAAACTCTTTCCTGGTAAGAATGTACTCCTTCTCATAAAAGTGGTTATACAGAATATACAGTGAGAAAAGCACTAGTTTAGAAATCAAGTGACCTTAGATCTAGAGTCATCTCAGCTATGTTTGCGTTGTGACATTGAGCAAGTCATGTTCTCTGGACTTCAGATGCTTCATCTTTACTGTGTGCATTTATATATGCAATTCTAATTACTCTAATGAGAATTACATGGCTAACTCCCTTGTGCACCAAAACAAAATAAAATCCAATGGAATTTAATTGGAGTGAGGGAGTAAAACTACCACATTATGCAGATGAGACTATCTGCATAGTAATAGAAGAGCAGTTTCTTAATCTCCAGCACTATTGCCAAATGTCCCCTGGGAGTGGGAGGAGGGCACAATAGCTCACTGCCATAGATAGATCCCACATCTCTTCCTCTATTCTCACTAGAATGCAGTTGGCCTTCCTGGGATATTTTCAGAAATAATTGACTGTTAAAACAATTCTGAAAAGAAAAGGGGTGGGGGTTTATCCTAGGTTTGGAGGATACATCTAATTGTTTCTTATAGATTATAAGAGTGAGGTCCTAACAACCCATCCTACCTTTAATATTCTTCTTCTACATATTTTTCTTCCAGAGAAACAAAGTTTTTTCATCCTACCTGCAAATTCTGCTTCCTCACCACTGAGTTCCCAAAAAGTGACAGGTTCTACCTTAGTTAGCTATCTGCAAGGCTGCTCAAATCCAACTTTTTCCCATCCTACTTTACATTCCCTTATTCCTTTGATCTTTCTTTATGCATTCAAGTGATGAGGGCTTTCACTCTAGCACTCTAAAGAAGAGCTATGATTTTGCTCCAGAGTAAACATGGAAAATAAACCAGAGTGGGTAAATGGAAGATCACCATTAGGAATGCTGGTACTGGGAGAAAGGCTCTGGCAAACCCAGGAACTACTGGCAGTAAAGAACCCCTCAAAATGTCACCTTTACTAAGCCCAGGGAAGCAATAAAGCTGAGAGGTTAAATGTATGAGACCTATTCATATGGTTGCCTGGCCACCATGTAACTGTCTTGGTGATCCATCATTTGGTAGAATTCCTAGGAACTGTCTCAAGGTCCTTCTATTGGTTGTCCTGGCCCCCTCCATCTTTTTTTAGAAGTTGCACCTATAACTAGCAGTTTTCCTGCCCACTCATTCACAGTAAAAAGAATGGCTGGCTCAATTTTAGACCCAACTTAAATTATACAACTTTCAAATGGAAATAGTAGAAGCTTGCCTAAGTCTACTAGTCCCAGTAACACTACCTTTTCCAAAGGAACACAAGGGAGGGAAACTTCTCATGACCAAGGGTAGAAGAGTAACCTGACAAGAGACATAAATTAATCTGTGGGTGTGGCTTGGCCTAGAACAAAACAAATGTAACTAGGGGCACATAGTGGTCACCCCATCTTTACCCCATAAAAAGAACAAAAGCTGAAAAGAACTATCAAATGCTTTGACATTTTCTAAATATTCCTGCTGCTCCTTTAAAACTGCCATGTCTGACCTTTCTCCATTAACCAGAAGACATGGTGCTTTTCATTTCCTCTCCAGTAGAGGATTACAACACAGAATGAGAATTTTGAGGACCAAAGGTGCCACAAACCTAAGAGTAAGCACAGCAAACATGACAAGGGGAGTGGTGAAGCCAGCCCCTGGGAATCAGAGCTGCCAAAGGGGTCAGAGCCACAGATTACACCCAAGAATAATTTCACAAGGAACTGTGCTAAACTCTCCACTGGGTTTTCTCACTGACTTTCCCCCTGTCCCACACACCTAGCCTTGCAGGGAAATAGAAATAAGCAGCAAAGGCTACCTAGGCTCATTCCTTTTCAGAAGCAACACACCAGGATATAGGTCAATTTTATCACCTCACACCCTACTCATTAATAATAACAAGATTTGACTGTAACAGGTAAAGCAGGAGTTCTTTAGGCATCGATATTAAAAGCACATGTACTGAATAGTCACTTAGCACATAATAGCTTAAGGCTTTCTTCCAAAGACAGTACTTGCCACCTTAATTGCTCACAAAGGAATAGAAACTCTTGCCTATACACACCGCACTAGGTCAAATGCCTATGAAGTCACCAATCTAACATTTGGTTATTTAATCATGCAAAATTCTAGGAACACCAAAGATCCCTTCACCTACTCAGGGATTGGGCCTGTTAACTTCTTTTATTACAGTGATTTCCTTCCTGAATACATCCTACTTCTCACAACTTTATAGTTTTCTTATGCCCTACTTCTATCCCACCCCTGTTGCTCAATACTTTTTTTGCTTCTCACATTTATTTATTGGGTTTGTGCTTATTGGTAATCCCTAACCAAAGCAAATGAAGCTAGAAAGAAATGAGACCTCAAATCATATACTCAAGCTAGGTGATTAAGGTAGTAAAAAAAAACAAATGAACTTATCACATCAAAATACAAAGTTTTCAAAACAGTACATTTTATTTGACATCAGACAACATACTCCCCAATTCATCTCAGCTGCTTTTGGGTGTTCACTCATGCTGAGCAAGATTTTTCAATCTTCAAAACATTCAAGGCACAAAGATTCTGCATTTCACATCAGTTCACAAGTCAAAGTGTGTCTTCTATTTATCGGAGCATTTTGGAATAGGTTCCCTTTGAGGTTGAAGGGTAGAGACAAAGCCATTTCCTTTAAAAACGGATTGGTTCACAACTTCATTTATGCCACAAAAATCACATGATGATGGAATGTTCTCTTATTCTTGTTTTACCAGTAGTGGTAGTCTTAACGATGCCAGAAACTGTGAAAGGAAGGCTTTTAGTTACTTTCTCCTTTCCATTTCCCAGTAATGCAGCCCCCATCCCCATCTCAAGAAAGGGGTATTACTGAGTCCAGCTGATACCACGTATTAAAAGCCAAACACTATTAATATTTCGGATGTATCTGATGCATAAATAAAAATGTACAAAGTGAAAACTAGAAACATTACACCCAAATCCTCTTCAACTTTGATCCCTCTGCCAATTATCCTTTGCCATTCATCTATTTCCTTCTCCATTTATGGATGTTATTGTTGGCTTGCCACATAAACTAAAGTTTAGATGCTTTGAAAGTATGTATGAATTACAGTGAACAATAAGGTCTTCTTCCTTTGCAGTGAATTTTGACTTTAGCTTTAAGACAACCTTATGATGGACAGGTCACATTGATTTAATAAATAAACCCCATAATTATCTAACCCAAGGCTTAGTTGATAACTATTCAGCCAAAAATTGTTTCTCAAAAACTTTAGAAATGAGTTAGGACAAAGGAGTTTGTCCTCACCTCAACAATGACCAGTTACTGGAATTGCATTCAACTAGAAAAAGCAATCCCCAAATTAGACCTGGAGGTAGTAAGCCTCTTAAGACCAATTCAGAACAAAGGCAGGCTGCCCTTGGAAACAGGTTTGACCTTTTCTTTCACTCTTCCTCCTATCCCACCCTCTGTGAGTGATTTAAAAATAGAAAAGGTCAAAGCCCAGTTAGGCCTGGATTTAGGTGTGTTTTTTTGTATTTTTTCCCTCCAATTTTTGCCAAATACTTCCAATTTTTATTATTCTTAAAAAGTAAGCATGATAAAATTGTTAAGCTATTTTCATTCACTGAGATTATTCTACTATAATAAGTCCTTTCTTGAGCAGGTTTGATGGTGAGAAGGAGATTTCTAAGGTGTAAGTTGAGCAGCTGTTACAAAAGAGAAATCATGTCTCCATCTCCAATCTTGCTATGTACTATCCGAGGATTGTTCTTCAAAGAGATCTATTTAGGCAGTGTATATTTGTCAGAATGTAAAAGGTAAAGAATTGAAAACAGACAAAACTGGTAAATGTGTTTCAAAACCAATTGTGGCTCGAGTTTGAGTGGTTCCCCAAGGCTGGTATCAAAGAAACTGGGGTTTGGGAATTAGTTGTTTGTCATCCCTCCTTCTGCCCAGCAGTGGTCACAGCCATTTTTCATGAGGGATGGGCTAGGAAAAATGAAGTATCTATTATAAGGATGGTTCCTGCAACTTAAGGAGGAAGTTCAGTAGAAAACCCTGCTTATTGTAGTGGCCAGAGTGGTAGCAGAAATATGGAGTAGGAATCAAGCCACACAATGTTATTCAGGGACTAAGCCATGCCCCTAACCAGACAACAGACCAAAAGGAAAGTTTTAAAAGTTCTCTGAGAAGGCATTCATTTTTTCATGTCTCTGGGGCCAAGTGAAAACCTAGCAAAGGACTTTATACACAATAGGCACTCAAATACACTTGTAGAATGAATGACTAAATGAAAAAATGAATGGACAATAACATCTCTCTTATATTTTAGTCTCCAAGCCAATTAAAAAGCCAGTGTCTTTCAGTCAAGATCTTTTTTGTTTTCTATCTGGGAATTAACACAATGCCTTGAAATAGACACTTCTGCTTAATGAAGAGTTTCATTCCATTTCTTATTTTTTTATTGCATCTCCAAGACAAAGTGCCTTTTGTACTAGATCTATTTCATTTAGCATCACTTTCTTCAATGTTTGTATGAATGAATAAATAAAAAGTTCTGTTATTCCCATCTACAAAACATGCCAAAGAGAAGATGATCTATTTAATCATTCCTTCTCAGTGTCTTAATATCACAGCTACTCAAGGAAGTTTTTTCTACTAATGAAAGAACAGCAGTCTCTTATTAAATTCGTTCTTCTGTTTCCACCATAAGCTAGTGAGATTAAAGTGCATTTTGGTCTAGGTCTTTTAAATCTCTTCATTCTCCTCAGCACATAAGAACAGTACTTTATTCAGAGTGAATAAATTTTTACAAAATATGGAAAATCTAAAAAGAATCTTTTTTATTGCTCAAGGGGCCTCTTGACTCTAAACCAAACCAATGAGCAAATACTTTTAAAACCAGTTGTTTCATCTTAATTCTCATCTTAAACCATTTAACTATAATAAAAGCAGAATGTTAAATTAACGAATTAAAGGACAAACCTTCAGCCCTTTTATCAGTCTTCTAGCTTCAAACTAGGTCAATGAGCAAATGATGTTAAGGACTTTCTAGAACTACGAAAAACGCCTTCATTTTATAATGAATGAACTATGCCTTTTTTTTTCTCTTTTTTAATCTCCAAGGCAAATCAATGGGTTTTCTGGACCTGTTCAACTAATTCATCTAGCATAGTACCTTCCAGAGAACAGGCATTCAAATATTTACTCAAAAAATCAAAGATGTTTTCATATCTTCAGCAGTGGTCTGTGATCTAATGCTCTTTAGACTGCACCCAGTTCACTTCTCTTATGCTCAGGACCTAGAATGATGTATTCCATATAAAAGATGCTCTGTTTATTAATGAGTCTAAAAGCAAACCTGAGCCATTTATTTTTATGCCTTTAATGTCTCTAAACCAGGCCAAGGTGGATCTAATTCACCTCCATCTTCAGCATTCAGCATTTAAAAAACTGATGGAGAACCACAACGTCTTGCTTTTAAAAAAAAAATTCCCATCTATTCAGTCAGGCCAAGGAGCAAGTAGCCTTCTGGTCTGGATTTTATCTTTCAGCCTAGCTCAGCATTTAGCATACTGCCTTGCACAATTCCATTTTCCCCATGTTTTCATCACTGAATAAGCTTAGCAGTGGTTAAGTCACTTTCACTTTTAGTTTGGATCTCACAGCTAATAACCTCATTTCCTCCTGTGAGCACCCCATAAGGATAAAATCATTTTTATATCCTAGGGCATGTGCAGTTCTGAGCCTCCTATAGAAAGTAATCAGTAATCATTCATTAAGCGAACAGTTAACTCCTTATATCTATATAGAATAGTAGATTTTGTAAATTTACACACAGATCTCTGTTGTAAGTTCTATAATAATGATAATCAATTTTTGTATCCCCAGTTGCTATCTCTAGGGATGAGAGAGTAAATAATCAATGTTCATTCAGCACATATTGCTTATATATGTATGGTAGTTTCAGACTTATAAATTAATTTTATACATTATTGTCTGCTACCCAGGACACAATAATGATGGTTTATCTTTGTACCTTGATGCCTAGCAAGGAGACTGGCACATAGTAGACAATAATTATCCAGTCTTGCATTCTTCAGCCATTTAATCCTTTACACATTATAATCAGAGTGTTCAACAGTTAACAATCCTTCCTCAAGTTTTTTACAACTTTTTTTCATAGTATAATGATAACTGTGATAAAATTTTATAAGCCTGGTACTCCACACCACATGAAAGTCAATAGTTACATTTATATGGTGCTTTTAAGTTCACAAAATGCTAACATATATACTGCTTTATTCTCAGCTGTAGACCCAATGAAATAATAAATTTGTGTATCTCTTTAGTGCCTGTAACAGTGAGTACACATAGTAGGCAACTGATATCAATTCATTCATTTAACAGGTACTTAAACCTTCAGTTTGCATAACTATTTATGTTACCTTTCTCATAATGGGTCAACCACACAATGAGAATTTTGTAGAGATAATGCCTATCTCACAGAAAGTTTTATTCACACAGAAAACTAATGTCTTATATTTATATAGCTCTTTATAGTTTAGAAAGCATAATCTCAATTACATTTTCCTGTAACATAGGAAAATATATAATAATATATTTATTATAATAATATAATAATTTAATTTGACATCACCAGTAAAGTCTTGATTAATTAAAATAAGCAATATCTAATTGCTTACATCTAAATAATATAGGGCATAAACCTCCTTCTTCTTACTTGGGAGCATTATCCTGGATTTCACAGTACCCAAAACAATAACTGGCACATAAAAGGAAATTAATATTTATTCATTCATTCATAAACATGTAGCCCATTGGTATTTATATAGTGCTTTAGTTTACAAAGCACTTTAATATGCACTTCTTATCTGAAATTTTTAATTCGATAATGAGAACACTTTTTTTCCTTTGGACATCTGTAGTGCCTAGCATGGTATCTGGCACATTATAAGTGATCAAAATAGCTTAATTCTGTGTCTGCAGTATATTTTATAGTTTAAAAGCAGTTTCTATGTGTTTTCTTTTCTGCTACCTGAAATACTGTATTTTTACTCAAAATCACCATAGCAGCAGAAACACAATGGCCACATATATACAAATTAATCATTTATCAAGCACTTAATTCCTAATATCTGCATGGTATTACATACTTTTGATAAAGCACTTTATTCATGCTTTTTTAAATCTTTGTATCCACAGTGCATAGCACAGTAGAATGTATATACTATGTAATCAATATTCATTCATCAACTCTGAAACTTGTAAGTTTTTACGTGCTTTATAGTTTACAAAGCACATCCACATATTTTTCTTCAGGTAACCTGGATGTGATCACAGGAACAGGTGCACAGAAGAAAATTAATATTAATCTCTGGCATTTACATCAGCAGTGATAAACTATGGCCCACAGACCAAATCCACTTCGTTCACAAGCTAAAAATAGTTTTTCCTTTTTAAAGGGTTGTAAAAAAATGCAAGAGACTATATGGCCCACAAAGAACTAAAATGTTTACCATCTGACATTTACCCTTTACAGAAAGGGTATGATGACCCCTGATTTACATAATGCTTCACAAGTAACAGTACACTTTCAAATGTTAGCTGTGCATGGCTGCCAATATACTATTAATGAGAACACCTTGTTTTCTTGTGTGTCTTACAGTGCTTTCATATATATTCTCAATCATTTAAATTATTTTCCCTCATGGTAAGGGGGAAAAAAAGGAAAGGATTAAATCTGCTAAATATTCCCAAGTTCTCTCACCTTTAAACCTAGAGGTGGGTATTAAACCCAGGGGCAGGGTTGGCAAAGTCTACCAAATTACTAGGCCACTACTATGAGCAGGGAGTTCAGGCTGTCTCCTTGGGGCCTCACTCTGTCCCAGGCCCAATCATCTTTTTTTGTAACCATCACTAGGAATCCAAAACCCCAGGAATCCTGCTCACCCAAGCTCAAAGAAGTAAGGTGTTGCTGGTTGGTGCTTCTTAGCAGGCTGGCATTTCTCATATTTCTTGTCTAATTCTTCTCATTGGCCAGGAGCATCTCTTCACATTTTCTCTAGATAGCCTGGCACTATATTTTCCCCAACAGCCTGATGCTTTCCTCTTCTCATCAGCCTAGAGCTTCTGAGGAAAAGGGAGGACTGAAATACAATGTCATCTATATATGTCTCTTTCATGTAGAGTGGAGATGAAGAGAAATGTAAGTTTAAAAAAAATACCAAAAACTTGCTATATGGCTCAAAACTGATAAAAACTGGCTTAAGACTGGCCCAGGCATAATACTGCTGATCTAAAGATATGTTTCCTTAAGGTAATAGCAACATCAAAAAAGATATCTCAAAAGAAGTGGGATTAAATGGAGATATGAGAACTGGAAAGGGAGAACTGAAAATGTCCAAGAGTAGGGAGAATAGCAATAGAAAAGAGCTGAGGTTTAGGGTTCTCATCTTTGAATTTCTTCTGGTCTTGGGGCTTCTATTCTTCCTGGATTTTAGGTCATGGGCCTCCAGCTTCCTGCCTAATTTAGTCTTCAGATATATACGTCTCTCTTGGGCCTTCTGTCCATCTAGAGAGGCTTGAGTCCTAGGTCTTTATATGTGTCTGAGGCCTTCCAACCCTGGGTCTTAGGTGTCTAAGCTAAGGCTTTTTATCTTAGGTCTTAGGCCTTGTGTCTTAGGTCTCAGGCCTTCCATGGATCTCTCCTCTTCGGCCTTCAGTCTCCCATATCCTGGGTCTTCGGCCTTCTGTCTAACACAAGACTTGAGCCGCCCATCCAACTCAGTCAGGTCTTCTATACAATAAGGGCCACCTTCTGTACATTGTGGCTCTCACGGCTTCTGATGGTCTCAGGCCTGAGGATTCCATCTATCCTGGGACATGGGTATTCCATTTTAGTCTTCAGGACTCAAGTCTCAAACCATCTGTCTTCTACTTTGGGCCTTCTATCCATTATGGACCTTCCACCTTCTGTCCATCTTAGGTCTTGGGTTTTACTTCAGTTTCGACTCTTGGCCTTCTACTGGTCTTGGATCATCTCACAGGGAAGCCTGGCATAAGGAACAGCTCTGCAATGTTTATTTTGATAGCTGACACTCTGCATCTACTGGGAAGGGGTTAGGAAGCCCCTTTGTCACAAGCACAAACAAACACACACACATGAGCACAAACATACACATGCACAATAAATATGCAAGGAGAGAGGACTGCATGAAATCAAAGAGGGGCAGACACAGACTCATGAGGAGGCTGAAATACTCAAAGGTGAGTAGAAGGGAAAAAGCAGAGAAGAAACAAAAAACGGAGAGATGAATGCTCAAATGGAAAATCACAAAGAGCAAAGAGACACTGAGGCACACAAAGCAGGAAAAAAAGAGAAAACGGCCCAAGAGAGGCAGAAAGGATACGTAGAGAAGAGAAATGTGAGATAAGGAGTAGAAACAGCAGAAGGAAGGCCAGAATCAGACAAACATAAAATGTCAAACCAACAAGACAGGGAGGAGGTGACAAACAATCAGAATTCACAAAGAGAAAAAGAAGAGAGAGAGACAGAATAAGATGTGAGCAAAAAGCACACAGCACGTGACTCAGAGACACAAAGGGAAGAACAATGAAAAAAGAGCCAGATCTAGGAGAGCAAAGAGAATCAGTAACAAAATGAAAAGAGAGACACATCTAAGACAAGGCACAGACCACTCTTAGGAAGAAAAAAGACAATGAGACAAAGATACACAGAGAAGAAACTAGCAAGAGAATCATGGAAATGGGTAAGACACCCTTTAGATAGAGAAGAAAGAGCAAAGACATTCAAGGAAGAAATAGACAAGCAAAGAAATACACACTTATGAATGAAAGACATAAGCAAAGGCAGACATTCAGAGGAAGAAGGTAAGAAGTAGAAGAAACGAGATACAGTGAGGGGCACAACAGGCACAAGAAACATCACAAAGAGAAGACAAGAAAACCAAAAGTGCATTAATAATTACAATAAACTATCATTATACCAATACCACTTATATTACTACCAATAATAATAATTAACAACCACCACCACCAACATAGACGCTCTTCTACTTACAAACTTTTACCTTAGGAATTTCTTACATAGAGCCAAAACATGCTAATTCTGCCTGCCACTAAAATAGATAGTCTTAGTGGTCACTTGTATTGTGTCAAATGAACTTATGAAAGTTCTTGGGTTGCCTTTATACTTACCATGTGCCAGGCAGTATACTAACCACTTTACATACATGATTTCATTTAACCTTCACAGACAAGTCTAATCAGAGATTCTAAATTGCGAAAGGCCATCACCTAATGAGTGGCAGAGGATTTAAACACAGCATGTGTGCCTCTTAACATTCTGCTACAACTGTTTAGAAGGATTTCCAGAGAGCCAAACAAGATGCCACAGATGAGTGAATATCATAATAAAGGGCCCTTAGAGAGCACCTAGTCAATCTCCTCATTTTATAGCTTCACCTTTCCCCATCTCTTTAGAAAACTGACTTGATTTGCACACCCTTCACAATTACAATGGCAGCTTCAGGGACTGGGTTTCCTTTAACACCAAATCTAATTGCAGACAGATTCTCTCACGATAGAAGGTGAGAAAGGGCCATCCTCTCAGTAAAAAACAAAAAGTCTTTGTCTTAGGTTTCTATATGTTTAGGCCTCTAAGACTGGCAAAGGATCTACGAAGAAAAGATAAAGAACAGACTAGGTGAAACTAAATTACTCTGTGACAAAACTGGTACGCAGACTGTCATGTCTTTTGAGTTGCTTCAGTGCACCCAGCTGGTGATACAGATTTGATCATTCTCCCATCTCACATTTGCCCCACATTGCACATTAGGCCACCATACCCCATCCCACACGAACCCCCGACAAACAGCTATTAGTTCTAAAGTGATCCTCACGGGATTACAACACCAACAACTTACTTCATTCTGCTATTTTTAACTGCTAGGGTGCCAGGCATATTGATCTTCTTTTGGTGTGTTCAAATTTCTTGTTCCCTGTACTGCTTTTGGGAAGGATAATGATTTGGCAGATATGAAGGGAACAATCAGGAGCTACAAAAAACAAGAGGGAAACCATATAAATGCCATAAAGAAGTACTAACTGAGTATTGCACTAGAGTTATGGGAAGATTCAAATTCATGAGCTATAGATATAAATTGAAGCTTTAGGTCCTTAGAGATAAAATATAACTTCCTGATTCAACAGAATAGGAAACTACGGCATAAATAGGAAAATGTCCTGCCTAATAACACTTGGTGAGCCATTGGAAACATCACCATCAATCATAGCCTTATTCCTTTACAGGAATACTAATCTGTACAAAGCCTGTACAATCAGGACTTACTACACGGAATAGTTACCTCTATCTCCCAATCTACCTCCCCTTAATCAGCTTCTCTCATCACTGACCTAGAGTATGCAGGGTCGTGGTTCTTTAGATCCTCCCCGACAATAGATAATTTTGTGCCATTTCTGGTCAGGTTCCCATTTGTAGTTGTGAGCCTTCCATCAATCAGCAAGCATGGCATAAAAAGATATAATTATTTATCTTATCAAAGAGCTTGTTTTGTATTTCATCCCACAGATATGTCAAGGCATCTTGAAGTACGTAAATGACTAGCAAAGTTCTCCAACAGGGCCTCAAGGGAGATTTTGGGGATGAGAAGGTCCAGAATGATGATTTGCCCATGATCAAAGTCACAGATGTGGCAGTTGTTGTCCACATTCTCCTAAAAGAAAGAACAATTTAGCTGTAAGCCTCTCCCAAATACTATAGTCCCACCCTAAAACCCTAACTCATGCAGCCTGCTACTCTCTTCACATCATCACTCTCACCCATCTCACACCCAGTTGTTTCCCAGGTTAGTTAGGGAGCTGTTTTTACCAAAGCAAACACAGTTGATAATGATGAAAACAATCTCAGTGGAAAGCTAAGTGCAATGTATACTGCAAAACAAGATCAAAATTAAAGACTACTTATTATGTTTTTAGGGACACGTTACCCACCTCTGATGTGTGGTAGTTGTCTTGAGACTTCATCTTCCTACCTGGGCCCAGAAAAGAATCTTGATGGAACCTCCTGGCCTAGGGTTGTTGCCCAGTGGTAGTGAGCTTTTCCCCTGGAGGATCCTCACGCCCCATCTCCACCTAGGGATCGTCAAGGGGAATGGGTCACTAACACCGTAAAGCAACAAGCCTATTCTTCTGAGGAAGATCTGGAGAAGAGACAAAAGAAAAATAAATTATTGAAATGGAATACACTAGGAAAGTCTGTCCCAATGAGCAACTAGTGGTTAAATTAAACTTTGTCTACGCTTTTCTTCAGATGGATTGAGGGATGGAGAGTTAGAACTGTGTAGAACTCTATATTCTAGCTACCAGCCTAGCAACATGCAAATTCTTCTATTCATTCCAGCTCCTTTCCTTATATTTTCCCTCATTTCCAAGAGCAATTAAGAGCTGAATAATTACCAAAATTCCCATATTGTGCTTTATTCTCCAGTGTCCACTGATGAGCAATCCTCTAGACTGTGGATTATTAATGTCCTGGTGTTCTCTTCATAAAATATAGTGAAGGTCAAGAAATCAAGCAGTTGAAAATAACAGAAGAAGCTAAAGCTTTCTCAACCAAGAGAGCCATCAAGCCACTTAGAAAAGCTACAATGTGGTCTGACTCTCTGAGTTCTGTAAGAATTCTTTACAGTGCCTCGGGCTTCTTTTATAAAGCACTATTTTAAGAACTGAGCAATGTACTTCAAAGTGCCTCTCTCTCACCTAGTTTTGCATCATTCCCCTCTTTTAATTTGTAAGTTAAGTAGCAAGATGCTGGAGCATTGCCAAGGTAAACAGAATTGTTTTCTACTCAATCCACATGGTACATTTCTTGAACAGATTTATATAAATATGGCACCACCAGAGTCCCAGGATATTCAGAGAAATCAAGAATTGTTATAGGCATATAAAACCCCAGGTATCACAATAGCTAAGCAAATCTACACAAAAGGAAAAAAAGGTACAGAAGGCTAGGGATCCAGTAGGTAGCTTACACAGGCCCTTGGGTCTGTTATTCTACCTTTTAGCAATTTCATGGTTTTTCAAATTTAACAAACCCTCAACTTCTTAAAACAAGACAATGACAGTGACAATGGAATTAGGCCTGCCAAAACGGCTATGACACAGATCAAGTTGGTACTAGTCATCAACAAACCCTCAGCACTTACCACTAGTCTGCCAAAGGAAGGTGGAAATAATTTCAAGGCCTACTAAACATAAGGCATAGGCTCATTCTCTCTCTCTCCTGCATAGTAGCTATGAGATGTGAAAGGAAGTAATTTATTGTTTTGCATCTCTCAATCTTCATTTATGAAATGGAGATCAAGATGCTTGTCCTTACAGACTTCAAAGGAGCCTAGCTCTGAAGGATAAATGAAATAATAGATGAAACTCATTCTGGAAAGTTAAAATGTATGTGTATAAGCCAAAAAAAAAAACTGTAGGAATTGATAAGAACTAGCTCATATTCTGTTTTAAAAAGGAGAGTGGCAGGAAGTTAAAAGCCCTTAAAGCCAAAGACAGAGTTCCCACAAGCATGAGCTCCCCAAACTACCTTTTTCTCCAGGTGGCCTGCAAGCCATCCTCTTTGACTAGTTGGAGCTTATCCAGATTCTCAAAAGGAAAGATCTGATCAATGTAGAGCTTCTTAGAGCTGCTTGCAGTCCTCAGGTCTCACGTGCTCAAATGTCCTTAAGAAGAAAGACAGGGCTCAGGAGGATACAAAACTGTTGAGAAAACCTCAACAAAAAACACTAGGAAGCATTAACCTGAAACATTAGATATAGATGTCTCCTGTCTCTCCTCTCTAGCCTGTTTGGTCTCCCTAAGGTCCTGTAATGGCGAGCACTGGCAGTATAACAGAAGGATTAGGCAAGTGTAGAAAAAGAACTAAATGAAAATATGGGTCAAACCAATACCCACCTTATTAAAGGCTGACTAAATTTGTGGCCTAAAGGTCATCTTCTTGCTGAAAATACTTCAAGATACAGGGTAGCAGAGCAACTGCTACTACTGGCAGGAGGTACAATTGCCTTGACCATTTTTAATAATTGGCTAGCTGCCTTTACTGTAGGATAGGAGCTCACTGAAGCAGGTCTAAGCCAAGTTTGCAATCTTGAAAACACTTTATATGTTATAGTATGGTGTAGAAAGCACCAGGTATGGTTTCCAGATTCCTGATCAGGAATTACCATAAGGACCTTTACGCCAGTATCAAACAAATTCTAACAGTAGTATGTGGAAGATCACTTATTCAACTCTATTCTCTAGATAAGATGTCCAGTAAAGCCAAAGTGATATTCTATGATGTTCTCAATATGAGCAGAACAGGCTTCAAAATCCCTTGGCAACATCCTTCCCCATCCTTGTTTAACCTAAGATTAGATACTTCATCCCAAAATATAGGCTTCCAGTTAAACATGGCAGTTCATACATATTTATACGTATTTACTCCGCTCCTTCCTGAAACCCCATTAATGATGATAAATGTACACTCCATGTGCAAGAAAATTTACTCGAATTTTTAAATTGATGGATCAAAGCTCAAATTCATTTACACACTCCTTGTTAAGGTATTTAAAAGGAAACAACTAGATCTTCTGAGCCACTCTGAACCATATTTACTGAGTATGGCTGCTTTAGCATCAAAGCCCTCTAGTTTTGTCATTATAGTGCTGACATATTCAAGGAGCATTCCCTTTCCCTTAAAGGGAATCTAAGGCTAGAGAAAGTCATTACATTTTGGAACTGGTACAGAACCATGCATTTCATTAGGGTTCAATATTCATTGACAAGAATTTTGAGACTCTTTATCTGTCATCTTGTAGCCCAACAAAATGTCAAGGTACTTTAGACATAAAAACCAAGTAGCATAGCCAGCCAGCTGGTTCAAATACTCCAGCTGGAGAACCATCACAGCTAGAAAGGATATCAATGATCATGTTATCCAACATTTTCATGCTCTAGATAAAGAAACCGGGAGCCCAGAAGATGAGACTCCCTCAATGTTACACTACTAGTAGGTGGCCGAGTGGTACTTAAACCCAGGTCTTCTCTCAATTCAGATGTCTTCTAACTCTGGGGTCTGTGCAAGGATTCTCAGGGGGTACAGGAGCTTTCCATAAAATTTTTACCATATTTATATTTTATCATAAAAATAGTCTGGATCAGCTAGATGATTACCTCATAATGGAGGATTGCATTCCCAGATTGGTGGTAAATGGTAATAGTTTTGTTGCCTGGAGCTTAAGAAAAAGAACTGAGAAAAACAATATATAAATGTGTCTTGTGCCAAATGAAAGACAAATAGCACTGCTATGTGCTATAATAACAAGATTTTGCAGCAATTTGAAAAGAGCAATTTGGTTAAGTGCATTAACCAACCAGTGTCACAGCACGTGACAGCAGATACATGTTACACTGCAAAGAAGCAATACCATAATAGTACCATTTTCACATTTTAGTAGCCATTTATTTACTACTATTTTTGTACACTCGCTGTGTTTTATGGTTGTATTATAGATCTAAGCAAAATGATTTTATTCCTATTTTGTTCATACCCTTTAGCTTAAAAGTTATTTCCATGAACTTAAAGGGTGCATAAGAATTTTTTTTTATTTTTAAAGGAAAAGTTTAATCTAATATAGCAAAATATTAATTATAGAATCTAAATGGTGAGTATGCCAGTGTTCACTATATAAACTTTTCAACTTTTCTGAAAATGTTCATAATAAAATGTTGGAAGAAATAAAGGAAAAATTTGAGATAAGAGCTCTCTACTGTCAAACTTTGTTACACAGATTTCAGAAACAGTGTCTCAACATCTAACATAAAATATTAAAATTATGCCCAATACAAACTTATGTCGTTACTAATCCAGATGCAATACATGTGACAATCATATTACTCAGAGCACGTTTTAAAATAAGCACACCAATTAGCTTGAATAAAATTAAAACACTGAAAATGGCATTTGGATAACATATTGCCAAGGAATGAACCTACTCCTTGGGTCTTAAATAGGCACTTTGAAAGACTAGCAGGAGGTCACTAAATGGATCTTCCCTGCCCTACTTATGAACATGCCTTTCCCCTCCCTCCCCACCTCCAGTGGTCTCACGGTACTTTAGCTCTCAGAAAAAAACTGGAAGAAGAAATGCATACCCAAGGAACAGCTGACCTGGCTGCACCAGAGTAACTGAATCTGAAAATGAGGGGCAAAATGCAGAAACTGGGATAGATCCTGGTTCTTAAGATCAAGTTTTTTTCTGCAACCTATTATAAGTTTCAAAACTAGCAGAAACATTTAGGGAAGAACAGTCATTTTTAGTTTCAAGAACTTTTAATCAACTTACAGCTAAACTCTTCCTAAACTTAACCATAGAGGCAACTGTCAAACACTCATCTACCCTAATATGAACATAAAAAAAAATCTCCCAACCAAGTCAAGTGGGAGATAACAGATAAGCAAGGAGAGAAGACTATAACGATTCATGTGGTAACAGATTAGTGTTGGAGACATCTGAATGAACCCATGCTTAGCTTAAAATAGATACAGATGGTTATATATATAAATATTTATAGATATGTACATATACGAGTTAATATGCATGCATATATCTCCTCGCTCTTATCAACTGAGAGGGTTTTGAAGCAATCACACCCCAGTAGCAATGAGCACACATAGCACCCAGATCTTGATTTCTAATACTGTTCTCCAATAAAAAGAATCAGGGCTCCTTGGAGAAACTGCAGATTCTAGGACTGGGATAGGAGATATACAAATGAGCCTGGAACATCTTGTAGTGCCAAAAAGTAAGAAAGTGCTCAAACATAAAAGAAAGAACTCACAATGATGAGGTTATGTCAAAGGAGCCAACTGAAAGAACTCACATTGGCCAAAGCTGGAACAATCTGAACAAAATACAGTATTGGACTATAACCCAGAGTGTAAAATAAATATCCATGAGTCCATACTGATATAAATGAATGACTGAATAAATATGTAAATTGGGAACAAAAGACATTTCCTGTGTAGAAGAATTCCAAATAATTTATGTAGATAGTCAACCATCTAAGAAATGGAGCATAACTTGCCATTCCTTAAGTGTTGGCTGCACTTAGTGGCTTCCTTCCAAAGACTACAGTATGAAAAGGGAAAAAAATAATAATTTTACATGTAGTGGAGAAGCCTGACAAACTGTACGTTTAGCCAGGTGATCACTGTCAACATCAACCGTGGTTATGTCAGGTTGATAGTGCGTACTCTGGAGAAATAAGAATTGCAGTCTACTTCTGTGGTCTTCCTCCCCAAAATTTATAAACCCAGTCTAGTCATGAGAAGAACATCAGACAAATCCCAATAGAGGGACATTCTACAGAATACTTGACCATTAGTCCTCAAAACTGTTAAGGCAATCAAAAACAAGGAAAGTCTGAGAAACTGTCGTAACCAAGAGGATCCTAAGGAGGACATGACCACTAGATGCAATGTGGTATCCTAGATGGGATCCTGGAACATAAAAAGAACATTAGGGAAAAACTGAGGAAATGTGAATAAAGTATGGTCTTTAGTTAATAATAATGTATCAATATTGGTTCACTAATTGTAACAAATGTATTATAGTACTATAAGATGTTAATAATATGCAAAATTGGTTGTGGAGTATACAGTAACTCTCTCTGTACTATCTTTAGAATCACTCTGTAAATCTATAAAACTGTTCTAAAATAATATTTTTTTAAAAATCTCCCAACCAGATGCTGAAGGCTTATAAAATGCAGAGCTTTAAAAAAGCAAGCAAAATGGAACCTGAGAACTGGTAATTCTATGTTCCAGATTTTGCTACCATCCTTGTTTGCAAATCTGGCCCAAAGACTTGCTCTGTTTTCTGTTTATAGGGTTTTAATTGCAGTCAGTTTTAAAGCTGAAATATATAAGGCCCAAATATTCAAGTATCCATAATATCAAAAAGTCATTAAAAAAAAAAACGTTAGCAATTAAACTCTTGTTCATCAACAGATTTCCTGGAAGGACCTAGTCAATCCATTATAAAGAGAAGGCAGTGAGTTAATAGCTAGTTTTCAGTCAAGGGAGGTATGAAAGGCTGGAAAACTTTAATGATATATAGATTGTAGAGTAATTGCACACCAACACTGCACAATGGCCATCATATCAACAAACATAGCATAAAATATAGTATGCCAAAAGTTTTCAAAGCTATGGATTAAGTAACTCAGACATTTTATAACAGGACTCAGGTACACTGATTTCCCAGACATATCCCTATTTTGAAATTGTTACAAGCATTTGATTATATATTTTATGCAATAAGAGGGTAATACTTAGGTCTGTTGCATAGCCTCTACTATTTCCAGGAAAACTAGAAGAAGAGCATTCTAATTGGTCAAACAAAATAATATCTATCATCTAAGAAATCTAGCACTAGTCAAATTTAAATTTTGTTTCAATCTCTCATCCTAACATGAAGAAATCAAGAGCTCATTTCCAATGTAGGCATCAAACAGTAAAGAAAGAGTTCTTTATTAAACTCATTTATACAGGATGCACAAGGAGCCTAACATAACATGTCTCAGGGCTCTAACTTGGAGAGGTCAAGGAAGAGCAATCTAGTAAAGTCTAAATCATCAATAAAAACATAGCCAACACAATGGCACCAATACAGCGATGTATAAATGTGCATGGCCATTGAAGTTTAACTTGTTAAATTCAGCAGGTCAGCTAAGTCTCAAACAAATACTTAAGATCCAACTTGAGTTGGATTTTGAAGGAGACTAGTATTAAATGCTACTTGTCTGTAGGCAAAAATATGGTAGTGGGAAAATCAAGTTTTTTTCCAATCCAGTTTGTAAGACTTGAGGCAGAGGAAGGTATTCGCTCTGTTTAACCATACACATCAGTACTCTTTGCCATCCAAGATATAAAGTTTGGGGGAACAGCTCAGTTCAGATAATCAGTTGCCTTCTCTTTAAGCTGATGAAAATTTTCCCAGGACACTTTCACAAATAAGAATAATTTAGCAGCCACCACAGATCAACTTTTAATTCTTTACTTCAAGTCACAAACTCCCATCCAGGTATACATTTGATATCCAGGGCCCAGAAACCCTGAAAAGAAATTATGAATGCTTAATCATAGCAGCCATGAGTCCTATGATCTTGTATAATTTAGGGAGGTGGCTAGAGAAATGTGTAGATGGGTTACAGAAAGATAGGTAGAAAAGCTGAAGGGGGATATGGGAAAAGATACACAAAACCGGGGTCAGAAAACTTCCTCCAATCTATATATTAAGGTTCTATAAGGAGGAAAGTCAGAAATCACAATAACCATTTAGAGAAATGCCAAAAAAATTTAAGTGCTTTCTTTTTCAACCCCTTGAAAATTTTCCAAATGACAAAATGTCATTTTTAGGAATTGAGGTATTTAATTCAAGTCCTTGTCTTAATTCATCAGCAGTTCTTAGACATTGAAGTTTAGATGCATAGTGATTTGATCCAAAGTTAGAGCCAGGCTAGGTGTTCCTATTCCCATTTCAGAACTTTTTCATAATTTTGCCAGCATCTCCTTCTGCCCCCAAACCCATGAAAAAGAACAGTGATTCACTCCATCTAAGAGAACATGAGCTTCATTAAAATGCCCTTGCAAAAAGCAAGGAATAGTGCAGTAGTGCCTGTAAGCCCCCAGCTTATACATCCCCTGAGCCAACTGACCAAGGTACTCCTTAGGCACACCTTGCATTTTCCCCTTGCCATCACTTTGCTCAGTAAGAATGTACCCCCCCACTCTTCTTCCTCTATGCCCCACAGAACTTCTCAGCATTTTTATGATACTCATCAAATTGCCCAACACCATAATGACTTGTTCATTTCTGCATCTTCCATCACATAGCAAATTCCTTGACAGGAATCATGTCTTTGGTTTTGCTATTTATTCCAGTGCCTGGTCCAATAAATATATATTAACACAAGGATTATCTCAATTTTGAAGTGGCCCACATTTCCAGAGCATCCCTTTTTACAATTGCTAGAGAATTTATTTCAAGCAATGAATT
Organism: Diceros bicornis minor; assembly: GCF_020826845.1. Lineage (NCBI taxonomy): Eukaryota > Metazoa > Chordata > Mammalia > Perissodactyla > Rhinocerotidae > Diceros > Diceros bicornis. The sequence continues at coordinate 67,075,389 of NC_080781.1, forward strand.
GAAATACAACTCCAAGATTCACCTTTGGATGCTGTCTAGTGCAGGCTTCAATCCACCTAAAATTGATCCATCCTTCCTCTTGAGTGGGAGTATAGAACCGGCTGAGAATTCATCCCTTTAAAAAAAATTCCAGTAGATAGTTATGGTTGTATGTTAATATTGAATGATAATTTGATTAGTAGCAATAAAAGATTTCATAAGTGTAGACCAGTGTTTCTCAAATTGGGGTGATAAGAACCCTGGGGGTTTGTGGATATATTCTCATGGATCCCCAAGTCCTACATAAATTATATAAAACATTATATATCTTTGACAAAGATATCTTGAATTAGAAATCATGTTTACATTTCAAATAACTTTCTTAAGTCAGTGTTCCTCAAAACACATATTCTTTAGGATCTCAAAAAATTTTGTTCCTTTAAAAGGTGTTTCATCCTGACAAATTACTTCAGTTTGAGAAACAGTGGCATAGACCACGTTTCCAAGAAGGCTCAGGACCATTTGTATATTACCCCCAGTTAGTCAGACAAATAATGTCTTTAGGCATGGGGGCCAGTGGGGAGGGAACAGGCTGTGAGAAAATATGGATTTAATTAAAATGGGCAGTAAGAGAAAAGTCCAGCTCATTAATATGGTTCTTCTTGCTGCTGCTAGGATACATGGATGTGCACAAAAAATGTTTCAAATTTGATGTTAATATTTTTTAAGCTGGACCTTTGTGTTTGTTTTACATCAGGGAGGCTAAGCTTTTTAGCTTACCAAGATACCTGTTGAAAAAGACAAAGGGGAAGAAAGTATTTCAACTTCATCATAAAGTAGGCAAGGTCATGGGTTTTCTTATAAAACTTATACTTCTCCATTGCCCTCTTGCCAAACAGGTTCCACAAATATCTCAAACTAAAAAGGCATCGCTACTCTCATCTGTTCTTGGGCAGAGACAGAATAAAAAGGTACAATGAACAACCAAATCATCTTTATACTCCCCATACTTGAACTTTGAAAAGCTCAAGTTTATAATGAGATTTAACAATCGACGATTTGCCAGCCTTGGCATACAGCCAAACACAATGGCTAAGCCTTATCTCTTGCCATGCCTCCAAAAGAGGTAAAAATCAAATGACATTTAAAATAAACCAACTGGACTACCCAGATGGCTGCAATATTAATCATATCCTGAACCAAAGAGAAAAAGTAAACCCATCTCCTTCTTTAAGCTTATCCTATCAACTTCAAACCCAAGTGGGCTCCCTTTTTAAAACTCTATAACTTATAATACACACAAGACAGCACTTGATTATCATTTAGTTATTTAAAGTGTGCTTATAGTAGCTCCTCAACAATACAACCATCTCAGGGATGAGATTATATAGGACTATATCATTTCCACCCCTCACTTCAGTATAACCTAGCATGGAGCCAGGTATACATTAATTCTATAATTCTGTTGGTTAACTCATATGATGATATATATATAAATTGCAGATGAGGTGGGAACAGGAAAGGAGACTTACAGGACCCTCTGACTGTTCTATGGGTAGCATCTAAAAGAAAGAAAATAGAACAGGGAAAAAATTACTTAATAGCTACAAAGTCGTACTTACAGTATTCTAAAGAGCCAGAGACTCTTCTTACAGCTGTCCAAGGAGCTAGAAGTACAAACTGTACCCTGAGCTGGGCCGATCTTTTGACATCCTTCTCAGAGGAATAGCATCCTTTTTCAGTGATTACAAAGAACTGCTGTTGTGATGACTAGTTATTTGCTTCAGCAGTTCCATATTAAATAGTTCTCTGCCACGAAACACCCTGTACACTAGAAGCTGGGATATTATTCAGTTTTACCAGGCAGCTATCTCACTGTTGAAATTTGTGTCCAGAAGAATAATTAGATCTTGTCTTATTTTTCTTTTAATATAAAACAGGGAAACTGGTCCCATCATTCTAAGTCCTCACTTCAGTGTGGTGCTTCAGGCTACTTTAAATTAGCAGAATTAAGCAAGGTGCATTTTATATAATAGATTAATCAAATAAGGTGATCTATGGTTTTCAAAAGCACCTCAGCATATGTTCTCTCATTTCATCCTTTTACAGCAATCTTCTTGAAATAAGTAGGGGATGGTTGGTGCTCCAGATGAAGAAATTTAAGGATTAGAAAGTTTAGGTAGTTTTTCTAAAAGCGAGTGGTGGTAAAGCCCGAACAAGAAATGGTTTTAAAATGGTGGTAGAGCCCAAAGATACTGGTCTTAAGAGCTCTACTCTAAAACTCCTTTGGTAATACCAAGATAGCAAGAGTCACAGTGGTCCATCCACACACCCACCACCCTTAGTAAAATGAGAGACACTGGTCATCAGGTACATGGTATAAATGGGTTTTTAGACGTCAAAAATTTAATGACCAGGTTATCAATTCCACCTTGTAAGCCAGATGTCTTTCTTAAAAAATAAAAAATTAACAGCAACTTTTTGGCTGCATCCTGGCAATTGCCACTGTACAATAGCAATATACAAGAGGAGAGATTCTTAGCCAGGCAATCTGCTCTGGAAGGAAGAATGCAGAGAGAGTGTTAACCTTCCTTCCTGGGAAGACAATTTTCAACTGATACTTATATATATAGAAAATCCAAAATAAAGGGGTGGCAATCCAGCTCCTTGGGCCTGACTTGCCTTGAGCATTTTGCCCAGTAAAGCAGTAACAGAGCTGGGCAGAGATGGCTCCTGTCCCCAGAATGTGACAATAATTGGAACTGGGATCATTAACAAATGCAGGAAAAGGAGTGAAGGCCCATCCACCTAGTTCAGGCCTGCTTTTGGTAGTCAACACTGCACAAACACACAACATCAAAGTGGTAGGGAGATCTTGGGCTGATGGACTAAAAAATGGGACAATGAGTACTGTGTTCATTAATAACACAGAAGGGGCTTTGGGAAGTCAGCACTACTCAGAAGCAATGCAAAGAAGGAAGTAGACGGGTCCATGTCTTATGGGCGGGACCAAGCAAAGTGCAACTGAGGCATTACAGCAATACAAAGTGGGTAAACCAATGAGATCTGGGGTTGTTAACGTTTTAAATTCAAGAGAAAGGGCCTAGCCCAGTCAACATTCCCCAGCAACAATGCAAAAAGGGCAGGGTGGGATGGAAGGGGCGAGGGAGTACAGTCTTATCTAATGGCTGGATACATGGACAGCTGAAATTGTGAGCATTAATAGTCCATAAGAAGGGTCCAAGGGCAGGCAAGGGGTGGGGCAAGGGAGGATAAGGGTAAGACCATGATTACTCGGAATTTTATACACTGGAGCAATGCAAAAGGAGTGGGAGTATAGGTCGCTGTTTGATGGACAAGTTCATGGCATACTGCAATGTTTATACTTTATTATGCCATGGGAAATTGGGGCTGGGAGTGCTTGTCTAACAAGGCCAGGAAGGAAAATTCCAGTGCTTATTGCCACGTGCCCATTAACAGTCCCAAAAGTTTTGTGTGGTCAGCAGCCCCTGCATTAATGCAAAGGGGGTGTAAGGGTATGGTCTCCTACTCTAACAGAAGGGGGTATAGATAAGTGCAAAAGTTCACATTAACAGTCTAAGAAATGGGTCTTAGTCAGTACCCTTGATGTATACAAAGAGAGTACAGGGGTCATATCTAATGATCAGTACTTCTGATAATTGTTATTGGTGCATCAAGCATCCAAGAGCTGAGGTCATGATAGTCAGCACTCCTCAGCAGCAGTCCAAAGGCAGTGCTAGGGGCATAGAGCATCCTTTCCTACTGCACAGGTCCACAGACAAATACAATTATGGACATTAATAACCTCAAGAGAAGAGCTCATTGATGGTTAACATGACCCTGATGCAAAGGGGGTATGAAGGGATGCAATCTTAGTCCAACAGAAGAGATAGATAACTGCAATTATGCACATTAAAGTCCAAAAGAAAGGGCCTTAGGTGAATAGCATCTCCTTGCTCTAAAGCAAAGAGGGTACAGGGATTCTGGTATAAGACATGCTTAGAAAACTGCATTTGTGCACATGAACTTTCCAAGTGAAAGAGTCATTAAGTAGTGGGCACTGCCTGCTGAAAATGCTAAGGAAGTAGGTGGGGTCCTTATCTAGTGCAAAGAACAGGAGAAAATGCAATTGTACATATTAACAGTCCAAAAGAAGAGGGCCTTGGTTAATCAGCACACTCTGCTGTACTGCAAAGGGAAGCTGATGGGGTATGATCTTAGCCTACTGATGAAGACAACAGACAGTTTCAATGATGTATATAAGCTGTCCACTAGAAGGGGCCTTGGGGGAAAACAGTATCCCCTGCAGTAGTACAAAGGAGGTACAATAGTCCTGGAAGTGATAGAGTTGTAGAAAACCACAATTCTGCACATTAACTGTTCAAATGTAAAGGTCTTAGCAGTGGGCACCATCTACTGGAAGGCATAGGAAGTGGGGGGACGTGTCCTTGTCCAGTGCACAAGAACATGGACAAATGCAATTATGCGCATTAACAGATCAAGAGAGGGGGATTTAGGGGTCAACAACCCTGGTATAATGCAAATGAAGGGCAACAGAGTAGGTTGAACTACATTGCAATTATATACATTAATGCCCAAGAGACATGGTGTAATCAATTAAAACCGTGTACCTTGTACAAATATAAGGATCTTAAAGCATTGTGCACTCCCTGCTAAAAGGCAAAGGGAATGGGGAGAGGGGTGTCCTTATCTAGCATACAGGAACGTGTACAAATGCAATTATACACAATAACAAGCCATTAAAAGAGGCCTTAGTGATCAATGTCCCTGCTGTACTACAAAAGGGGTCTGAAAGGGTAGGATCTTATTCAAATGGGATGAGCCATGTGCAGTTATGCACATTAACATCTAAGGTGCATGGTTGTGGTCAATTACAATTGTGCACCTTGACTGTCGAAATGTAACGGTCTTATGGAGGAGGCATTCCCTGCTGGAAGGGAAAGGAAGATGGCAGTGGGGTGCACTTGTCTAGTGTACAGGAATTCAGACAAATATAATCAAACATACATTAACAGGCCAAGAAAAAAGGCCTTAGGGGTCAGCACCCTTGCTAAACTGCAAAAGGGGTCTGAGAGGGTAGGATCTTATTCAAATAGGATGAGCCATGTGCATTTACGCTCATTAATGTCTAAGGTGCATGGTTGTGGTCAATTACAATTGTGCACCTTGACTGTCCAAGTGTAATGGTCTTGTGGAGGGGGCACTCCCTGCTGGAAGAAAAAGAAAGTGGGGAGAGGAGGTGTCCTTGTCTAGTGCACAGGAACCCAGATAAATATAATCATGAATATTAACAGGCGAAGAAATAGGACCTTAGGTCAGAATTCCTGTGGTACTTCAAAGGAGTGTGAAGGGGAAGGATCCTAATGTAATTGTCATTATGCACATTAAGAGTTTGAGAAAGGGGCCTGAAGTGGACAGTACCTCATGCAGTAAAGCAAAGAGGGTGTGAAAAGAGTCAAGGAAGCCAGTTAACTCAAAGGACCATGCACGACTGTAATCACACATATCCACATTCCCAAGAGAAGGGTTTTAAGGTAGTCAGTAACCTCTGCTTCGATAAGTGCAGGTGTGCTGATCTAAAAGGCACAGTTGTGGACAACTGAGAGTGTGTACAAAACAACTAAGATTGTTCACATTAACTGCAGTAGTGTGTAAGGTCTTGAGTAGTAGGCACCTCCTGCTGGAATATAAATAGAATGAGGAGGGTCCTTACCTGGTGTACAAGTACAGAAGCAAATTAAGTATGCACATTAACAGTCCAAGAAAATGAATCTTGGCTAGTCAGAAGCTCCTGCAGTAATGTAAATGGGGCAAGGAAATGGGATCCTATTCTAATATAAGGGAGCAGGGATTACTGTAATTATGCATATTTTTAACTGTACAGGAGAAGCAGCCATAGTTGGTCAGCACCCCTGATGCAAAGGAGGTTTGACAGGGATGGGATCCTAGTGCAATTTTGCACATTAACTGTCCAAAACAAAGACTTGAGGTGGTCGGTACCCCTGCTATAATACTAAGAAGTCAGGATATTAGCTTACCAGGAGGGCACAGGCACCTTAAGAGTCCCAAGAGAAGGACTTTGGGTCCCTAGCATCCCCCGCTGTAATGTAATAGGGTGGGATATTAGTTTAAAGGGAGGGCCCATGAACATTGGAATTTTGCACATAAATAGTCCCAGAAAAAAGTAACTGAGGTAATTAATACACCTTCCTGTAAAAGTAACTGAGGTAATTAATACACCTTCCTGTAAAACAGAGAGTACAGGGGACTTAAATGAAAGACATAGTTTTAGTCAATTACCATGGTTCATTTTAACTATCCTAGTACAAAGGTCTTGAGGAAAGGGCATCCGCTGATGAATACAAGGGAAATGAGTGAGGTCTTTACTGCAGAGGAAGAGGGACAAATGCAATTACGCACATTAACAGTGCAAAAGAAGAGCCTTGGGGTTCAGCACCCTCTGCTGTAACACTAACAGGGTGTGAGAGGATGAGATGCACATTAACAGTCACAAGTACCCCCTATAGTAATGCAAAGAGAGTAGGAGGGGATGGGATCCTGGACCAACAGAAGGGACCACAGGTGCAATAAAGCACCTTAACAGTCCCAAGTATCCTCTGCTATAACGCAAATAGGAGGGGATGGGAAACTAGATTAACAGAAGGGACCATACTGCAGTTAAGCACTTTAGCAGTCCCAAATACACTCCCAGGTAATGTAAAGGTAGTAGGAGATCATAGGAAACTAGACACACAGAAGGGACAACAGCTGCAATTGAGCATTTAACAGTTCCAATACCCTCTACCGTAATGCAAAGGGAGTAGGACGGTGAAGAATCCTAAACTAAAAAGGGACAACAGCTGCAATCTAGCCCATAACAATCCTAGGTACCCCTGCTGTAATACAAAGGGAGTTGGAGAGTGTGGGATCCCAGACCATCAGAAAGGACCACAGCTGCAATTAAGCCCATTAATAGTCGCAAGTACCATCTGTGGTAATGTGAAAAGAGTTGGAGAGCATGGGATCCCAGAGTAACACAAGGGACCAGAGCTGCAATTGAGCTCTTTAAGAGCCCCCAAAACCCTCCCAAGTAATGTAGAGGGAGCGAATAGGATCCTAGAGTAACAGAAGGGATCACAGCTGCAATTAAGCACCTTTACAGTCCAAGTACCTGCCCAGGTAATGCAAAAGGAGCAAAGGTCACGGGAACCCTAAACCAACAAAAGTGACTATACCTGCAATTAAGCAGGTTAACAGTCCAAAATACCCTCTGCTGTAATCTAAACAGAGTAGGAGGGCATGGGAAATGACACACAGAAGGCACTGTAGCTGCACTTTAACAGTCCCAACTACCCCATGTGTAATGCAAAGGAGTTGGACAGCATGGGATCCTAGACTAACAGAAGGGACTACAGATGCAATTAAGCACATTAAGAGTCCCAGGTACCCTCTGCTGTATGCAAAGGAAGTTGGAGGGCATCCTACAAACAGAAGGGACTGTGGCCATAATTAAGCACATTAAAAGTGGCAAGTACCCCGTGTGTAATGCAAAGGGAGTTGGAGGGCATAGAATCCTAGACTAACAGAAGGGACCACAGATGCAATTAAGCACCTTTCTGTCCCAAAAGTGCTCCCAGGTAATGCAAAAGGAATAAGAGAGGATGGGAAACTAGACTAATGGAAAAGACCACAGCTGCAATTAAGCCCATTAACAGTCTCAGGTACCTTCTGCTGTAATCCAAAGAGAGTAGGAGGACATGGGAAACCAAACGCCCAGAAGGGACTGTGGCTCCAATACAGCAAGTTAACAGTCTCAAGTAATACAAAGGGACTTGGAGGGCATGGGATCCTAGGTTAACAGAAGGGACTGTGGCACAATTAAGCCCATTAACAGTCCTAAATATGCCCTGTGTAATGCAAAGAGAGTTGGAGGCCACGGGATCCCAGACTAACAGAAGGGACCACAGACGCAATTAAGCACCTTCCTGTCCCAAATACCCACTGTGTAATGCAAGGGAGTTGGAGGGCATGGGATCCTAGACAAACAGAAGGGACCACAGCTGTAATTAAGCACATTAAGAGTCCCAGGTACACTTCGGTGTATGCAAAGGGAGTTGGAGGGCACGGGATCCGACTAACAGAAGGGACTGCGGCTGCAATTAAGCCCATTAACAGTTCCAAGTATGCTGTGTGTAATGCAAAGGAAGTTGGAGGCCATGGGCTCCTAGGCTAACAGAGGGGACAATAGATGCAATTAAGCACCTCTCTGTCCCAAATACCACCCAGTAACGCAAACAGAGTTGGAGCACGTGGGATCCTAGACTAACAGAAGGGACTGTAGCTGCAATTAAGACCATTAACAGTCCCAAGTACCCCGTGTGTAATGCAAAGGGAGTTGGAGGGCATGGGATCCCAGACAAACAGAAGGGACCACAGCTGTCATTAAGCACATTAAGAGTCCCAGGTACCCTCCGCTTATGCAAAGGGAGCTGGAGGGCATGGGATCCTACTAACAGAAGGGACTGTGGCTGCGATTAAGCCCATTAAGAGTGCCAAGTATCCTGTGCCTAACGCAAAGGGAGCTGGAGGGCATGGGATCCCAGAAAAATAGAAGGGACCATAGCTATAATTAAGCACATTAAGAGTCCCAGGTACCCTCTGCTGTATGCAAAGGGAGTTGGAAGGTATGGGATCCTAGACTAAGAGAAGGAACTGTGGCTGCAATTAAGCCCATTAACAGTCCCAATTACACTGTGTGTAATGCAAAGGGAATCGGAGCACCAGAGATCCTAGACTAACAGAAGGGACCACAGATGCAATTAAGCACCTTTTTGTCCCAAATACCCACTGTGTAATGCAAATGGAGCTGGAGGGCGTGGGACCCTAGAAACACAGAAGGAACTGTAGCTGCAATTGAGCACTTTAACAGTCCCAAGAAGCCCCTGTGTAATGCAAAGGGAGTTGGAGGGCATGGGATCCTAGAACAACAGAAGGGACCACAGATGTAACTAAGCTCTTTTCTGTCATAAATACCACCTGGTAATGCAATGGAGTTGGAGAGCATGGGATCGTAGACTAACAGAAGGGACTGTAGCTGCAGTTAAGCACATTAACAGTCCCAAGTACCCCATATGTAATGCAAAGGTAGTTGGAGGGCATGGGATTCCAGGCTAACAAAAGGGACCAGAGTGGCAAATAAGCCCACTGACACTCCAATGTACCCACTGTGTAATGCAAAGGGAGTTGGAGGGCCTGGGATCCTAGACTAACAGAAGGGACCACAGACGCAATTAAGCCCTTTAAGAGCCCCAGGTACCCTCTGCTGTATGCAAAGGGGGTTGGAGGGCATGGGATCCTACTAACAGAAGGGACTGTGGCCACAATTAAGCACATTAAAAGTCGCAAGTACCCCGTGTGTAAGAGAAAGGGAGTTGGAGGGCATGGGATTCCAGACAGACAGACCTCAGTTGTAATTAAGCACATTAAGAGTCCCAGGTACACTCCGCTTATGCAAAGGGAGTGGAGGGCATGGGATCTTACTAACAGAAGGGACTGTGGCACAATTAAGCCCATTAACAGTCCCACTACCCTGTGCCTAACGCAAGGGGAGCTGGAGGGCATGGGATCCCAGAAAAACAGAAGGGACCATAGCTATAATTAAGCACATTAAGAGTCCCAGGTACCCTCTGCTGTATGCGAAGGGAGTTGGAAGGTATGGGATCCTAGACTAAGAGAAGGAACTGTGGCTGCAATTAAGCCCATTAACAGTCCCAATTACACTGTGTGTAATGCAAAGGGAATCGGAGCACCTGAGATCCTAGACTAACAGAAGGGACCACAGATGCAATTAAGCACCTTTTTGTCCCAAATACCCACTGTGTAATGCAAATGGAGCTGGAGGGCGTGGGACCCTAGAAACACAGAAGGAACTGTAGCTGCAATTGAGCACTTAACAGTCCCAAGAAGCCCCTGTGTAATGCAAAGGGAGTTGGAGGGCATGGGATTCTAGAACAACAGAAGGGACCACAGATGTAACTAAGCTCTTTTCTGTCATAAATACCACCTGGTAATGCAATGGAGTTGGAGAGCATGGGATCATAGACTAACAGAAGGGACTGTAGCTGCAGTTAAGCACATTAACAGTCCCAAGTACCCCATATGTAATGCAAAGGTAGTTGGAGGGCATGGGATCCCAGGCTAACAAAAGGGACCAGAGTGGCAAATAAGCCCACTGACACTCCAATGTGCCCACTGTGTAATGCAAAGGGAGTTGGAGGGCCTGGGATCCTAGACTAACAGAAGGGACCACAGATGCAATTAAGCCCTTTAAGAGCCCCAGGTACCCTCTGCTGTATGCAAAGGGGGTTGGAGGGCATGGGATCCTACTAACAGAAGCGACTGTGGCCACAATTAAGCACATTAAAAGTCGCAAGTACCCCGTGTGTAAGAGAAAGGGAGTTGGAGGGCATGGGATCCCAGACAGAGAGACCTCAGTTGTAATTAAGCACATTAAGAGTCCCAGGTACACTCCGCTTATGCAAAGGGAGTTGGAGGGCATGGGATCTTACTAACAGAAGGGACTGTGGCACAATTAAGCCCATTAACAGTCCCACGTACCCTGTGCCTAACGCAAGGGGAGCTGGAGGGCATGGGATCCCAGACAAACAGAAGGGACCACAGCTGTCATTAAGCACATTAAGAGTCCCAGGTACCCTCCGCTTATGCAAAGGGAGTTGGAGGGCATGGGATCCTACTAACAGAAGGGACTGTGGCTGCGATTAAGCCCATTAAGAGTGCCAAGTATCCTGTGCCTAACGCAAAGGGAGCTGGAGGGCATGGGATCCCAGAAAAACAGAAGGGACCATAGCTATAATTAAGCACATTAAGAGTCCCAGGTACCCTCTGCTGTATGCGAAGGGAGTTGGAAGGTATGGGATCCTAGACTAAGAGAAGGAACTGTGGCTGCAATTAAGCCCATTAACAGTCCCAATTACACTGCGTGTAATGCAAAGGGAATCGGAGCACCTGAGATCCTAGACTAACAGAAGGGACCACAGATGTAACTAAGCTCTTTTTCTGTCATAAATACCACCTGGTAATGCAAGCGAGTTGGAGAGCATGGGATCGTAGACTAACAGAAGGGACTGTAGCTGCAGTTAAGCACATTAACAGTCCCAAGTACCCCATATGTAATGCAAAGGTAGTTGGAGGGCATGGGATCCCAGGCTAACAAAAGGGACCAGAGTGGCAAATAAGCCCACTGACACTCCAATGTACCCACTGTGTAATGCAAAGGGAGTTGGAGGGCCTGGGATCCTAGACTAACAGAAGGGACCACAGATGCAATTAAGCCCTTAATAGCCCCAGGTACCCTCTGCTGTATGCAAAGGGGGTTGGAGGGCATGGGATCCTACTAACAGAAGGGACTGTGGCCACAATTAAGCACATTAAAAGTCGCAAGTACTCCGTGTGTAAGAGAAAGGGAGTTGGAGGGCATGGGATCCCAGACAGAGAGACCTCAGTTGTAATTAAGCACATTAAGAGTCCCAGGTACACTCCGCTTATGCAAAGGGAGTTGGAGGGCATGGGATCTTACTAACAGAAGGGACTGTGGCACAATTAAGCCCATTAACAGTCCCAAGTACCCTGTGCCTAACGCAAGGGGAGCTGGAGGGCATGGGATCCCAGACAAACAGAAGGGACCACAGCTGTCATTAAGCACATTAAGAGTCCCAGGTACCCTCCGCTTATGCAAAGGGAGTTGGAGGGCATGGGATCCTACTAACAGAAGGGACTGTGGCTGCGATTAAGCCCATTAAGAGTGCCAAGTATCCTGTGCCTAACGCAAAGGGATCTGGAGGGCATGGGATCCCAGAAAAATAGAAGGGACCATAGCTATAATTAAGCACATTAAAAGTCCCAGGTACCCTCTGCTGTATGCAAAGGGAGTTGGAAGGTATGGGATCCTAGACTAAGAGAAGGAACTGTGGCTGCAATTAAGCCCATTAACAGTCCCAATTACACTGTGTGTAATGCAAAGGGAATCGGAGCACCTGAGATCCTAGACTAACAGAGGGGACCACAGATGCAATTAAGCACCTTTTTGTCCCAAATACCCCCTGTGTAATGCAAATGGAGTTGGAGGGCGTGGGACCCTAGAAACACAGAAGGAACTGTAGCTGCAATTGAGCACTTTAACAGTCCCAAGAAGCCCCTGTGTAATGCAAAGGGAGTTGGAGGGCATGGGATCCTAGAACAACAGAAGGGACCACAGATGTAACTAAGCTCTTTTCTGTCATAAATACCACCTGGTAATGCAAGCGAGTTGGAGAGCATGGGATCGTAGACTAACAGAAGGGACTGTAGCTGCAGTTAAGCACATTAACTGTTCCAGGTACACTCCGCTTATGCAAAGGTAGTTGGAGGGCATGGGATCCCAGGCTAACAAAAGGGACCAGAGTGGCAAATAAGCCCACTGACACTCCAATGTACCCACTGTGTAATGCAAAGGGAGTTGGAGGGCCTGGGATCCTAGACTAACAGAAGGGACCACAGACGCAATTAAGCCCATTAAGAATCCCAGGTAACCTCTGCTGTATGCAAAGGGGATTGGAGGGCATGAGAATGTACTAACAGAAGGGACTGTGGCCACAATTAAGGACATTAAAAGTCGCAAGTACTCCACGTGTAAAGCAAAGTGAGTTGGAGGGCATGGGATCCCAGAAGCACAGAAGGAACTATAGCTGCAATGGAGCACTTTAATAGTCCCAAGAACCCCCGGTGTAATGTAAAGGGAGTTGGAGGACATGGGATCCTAAACTAAGAAAAGGGACCACAGATCCAATTAAGCTCTTTTCTGTCATAAATACCACCTGGTAATGCAAGGCACTTGGAGGGTATGGGATCTTAGACTAACAGAAGGGACTATATCTGCAGTTAAACACATTAAAAGTCCCAGGTACCCTCTGCTGTATGCAAAAGGAGTTAGAGGGCATAGGATCCTAGACAAACAGAAGGCACTGTAGCAGCAACTGTCCCATAACATTAACAGTCCCAAGTACCCCATGTGTAATGCAAAGGGAGTTGGAAGGTATGGGATCCTAGACAAACAGAAGGGACCACACTGTAATTAAGCACATTAGGACTCCCAGGTACCCTCTGCTGTATGCAAAAGGAGTTGGGGGGCATGGGATCTTACTAACAGAAGGGACTGTGGCTGCAATTAAGCCCATTAACAGTCCCAAGTACCCTGTGCCTAACCCAGAGGGAACTGGAGGGCATGGGATCCCAGACAAACAGAAGGGACCACAGCTGCAATTAGGTACATTAACCATCCCAGGTACCCTCCACTGTATGCAAAGGGAGTTGGAAGGCATGGGATCCTAGACTAACAAAAGGGACTGTGGCTGCAATTAAGCCCATGAACAGTCCCAAGTACCCACTGTGTAATGCAAAGGGAGTTGGATGCCATGGGACCCTAGAAACAAAGGAACTGTAGCTGCAATTGAGCACTTTAACAGTCCCAAGAACCACCTGTGTAATGCAAAGGGCATTGGAGGGCATGGGATCCCAAACAGAAGGGACCACAGCTGTCATTAAGCACATTAAGAGTCCCAGGTACCCTCCGCTTATGCAAAGGGAGTTGCAAGGCATGGGATCCTAAACTAACAGAAGGAACTGTGGCTGCTATTAAGCCCATTAACAGTCCCAAGTACCCCCTGTGTGATGCAAAGGAAGTTGGAGGCCATGGGGTCCCAGACTAACAGAAGGGACCACAGATGCAATTAAGCACCTTTCTGTCCCAAATACTCCCTATGTAATGCAAAGGGAGTTGGAGAGCATTGGACACTAGAAGCACAGAAGGAACTGTAGCTGCAATTGAGAACTTTAACAGTCCCAAATACCCCCTGTGTAATGCAAAAAGAGTTGGAGGGGATGGAATCCTAGACAAAAAGAAGGGACTGTAGCTGCCAATTAAGCCCATTAACAGTCCCAAGTATACCGTGTGTAATTCAAAGAGAATTGGAGGGCATGGGCCCCCAGACTAACAGAAAGGACCACAGATGCAATTAAGCACAATTACAATCCCAAGTACCCTCTGCTGTACGCAAAGGGAGTTGGAGGACATGGGATATTGGACTAACAGAAGGGACTGTAGGTGTAATTAAGCCCATTAACAGTCCCAAGTACCCCGTGTGTAATGCAAAGAGCATTGAAGGGCATGGGATCCCAGACTCACAGAAGGGAAAGGGACTGTAGGTGCAATTAAGCCCATTAACAGTCCCAAGTACTCTGGGTGTAATGCAAAGAGCATTGGAGGGCACGGGATCCCAGACTCACAGAAGGGACCACAGCTGCAATTAAGCACCTTTCTGTTCCAAATACCCCCTGTGTAATGTAAAGGGAGTTGGAGGGCAGGGGACTCTAGACAACAGAAGGGAGCAGTGGCAATTAAGTACTTTTCTGTCATAAATACCACCCAGTAATGCAAGGCAACTGGAGGTCATGGGATCTTAGACTAACAGAAGGGACTGTAGCTGCAGTTAAGCACATTAACAGTCCCAAGTCCCCTCTGTGTATACAAAGGGAGTTGGAAGGCATGAGATCCTAGTAACAGAAAGGACTGTAGGTGCAATTAAGCCCATTAACAGTCCCAAGTATCTCCTGTGTAATACAAAGGGAGTTGGAGGGCATGCGATCCTAGACAACAGAAGGGACGGTAGCTGCAATTAAGCCCCTAACAATCCCAAGTGTCCTCTGCAGTAATGCAAGGGGGTGGGAGGGGATGAGATCCTAGACAAACGGAACGGACCATATCTGCAATTAAGCACCTTAAAGGTCCTAAGTACCCTCTCTTGTAATGCAAAGAGTTGGAGAGGATGAACCCTACACTAACATAAGGGACAGTATCTGCATTTAAGTAGTTAACTGTCTCATGTACTCTCTGTAGTAATGCAAAGAGAGTTGGAAAGGATGGAACACTACACTAACATAAGGGACAGTATCTGCATTTAAGCACTTAACAGCCCTTTGTACTCTCTGTGGTAATGCGAGGGTAGTAGGTGGGAATGGGATCCTAGACTAACAAAAGGGACTGTAGATGCAAATGAAGCACATTAACAGTCCCAAGTACCCTCTGCAGTAATGCAAATGGAGTTAGGTGGGAATGAGATCCTGGATTAACATAAGGGACTGTAGCTGCATTTAAGCACATTAGCAGTCCCTTGTATCCTCTGTTGTAATGTAAAGTGCTTAGGAGTGGATGGGATCCTAGACTAAGGGAAGGGACTTTAGCTGTAATTAAGCCCATTAACAGTCCCAGGTACCCTCTCAATGATGCAAAGCAAGTGGAGGGGATGGGGTCCTAGACTAACAGAAGGGACCACAGCTGTAATTGAGCACGTTAACTGTTCCAAGTGCCCTCTGTAGTAATGCAAAGGGAGTTAAGTGGGGATGGGATCCAGTTTAACAAAAGAGACATTGGGGATATCAATTTTGTGCATGAACAATTTCAAAAGAAGGGCCTTAGGTAATTAGCACCTTTCAGATGTAAAGTAAAGATGGTGCAGGGTTCCTGATACCAAAGGTTCAGTTTTAACCAATTAGGATTGTGCATGTAAACTGTCCTAGTACAGAGTTCTTGAGTAGTAAAGGTCCCTGGCTGGAATACAAAGGGAGTGGCTGTGGCTACCTCACAGGACAGGGACAAATGCAATTATGGACATTTTCAATTCAAGAGAAGGGTCCTTGAGTGATGGGCCCACATTATAGCATGCAAATGGGATACAGTGGCTCTTTCTGGACAACTGCAACTGCAAATTAATTGTCCAAGAGCTGAGTTCTTGAATAATCTGCACTTTCAAGCAATATCCCACAGAGGGTGGCATGGGGTGAGATTCCATTTTTTATTGCACAGGACCATGAATATATGCATTTATGCACATCAACTTTAAGAGAAGGGACCTTGGGTAATCAGAACTCCTTAGAAGCAATGGCATAGAGGTAAGGAATATCCTAATGGGTGGGACCATGGGCAAGGAGGATTTTATATACTATGCAAGTTGGTAGGTACTACCTAGGAGCAATGAAAAGAGCATGGGTGGGTCTCATCTGTTAGGCAGGTCCATGAACAATAATGATTGTATCCATTAACATTCCAAGGTAAAGGGCTTTGAGAATGAGCACTTCTGCTATTGTGCAAAGAAGCTGTCAAGGACTTGTGTAATGAACAGGGATATAGACAATTGGGATTATACTCATTAATAATTCAAGGAACATGGTCTCAGGTAGTCAGCACTACCTAGTAGCAATGCAAAGGGGATGGAGGATCGTTGATTAATGAGCGAGACAACGTACAACAACAATTTGATACTTTAATTGTCCAAGAACAGCAGGACTCTCCAGAAGCAGGGCAAAAAAGTAGGGTGCCTTTGTTTAATGGACAAGGTTATGACAATTGGGACTGAGCACGTTTACTGTTGAACAAGACTTGGGTTTTCTATGCCCCTTGCTGAATGCAAAAGGGTTTTGGACTGGGATTTAATCCAATGGGCAGAATTATGGACAATTAGAATTTCACTCAGTGCAGAGTTTAGGTGGTCAGCACAGTATATGAGCACTGCCCAGAAAATTGGGACTGTGACTACTGCAGCAATGACAGAGGAATGGTTTCTCCTTTCTTAAGGGCAGAGGATTGAGATGATGATGATGAACTTGAATTATGGACAATAACTGCTTGATATGAAACTCGATTAATTAACACTTCCTAACATTAACACAAAGGGTGTATGGATTCTTTGTTCTAACATGGGACAATGGACAAAGGGGATTGTGTACGTTCATTGAAAATGATGACTCAGGTAGTCAGCACTGAAGATCAGCAATGCTAGAGGCAGATAGGGTATCCCAGTCTCATGGATGAGCAATAGTCAACTTATTTTTAGCACTGAATCAATGCAAATTGTAGCGGCTTTAGGAAGAAGCAAGGCTAGGGGGAGCTGGGGCTGGGGCTGGGGCTGGGGCAGGGGCAGGGGCTGGGGCTGGGGCTGGGGCCGGGGCCGGGGCAGGGCTGGGGCAGGGGCAGGGGCAGGGGCTGGGAGGCTGTGGCTAGGGCAGGGCTGGGGGAGGGGTGGAGAAAGGACTGGGGGCCTTGGAGGCAGGGCACCATAGAAAATTGAAATTGTGGGCATTAATACTCCAATATAGTGAGTTTGAATAGAGGAAACAAGTCCACAGCAATTCAGGTTTCTTGCCTGATACGCAGGTCATAAAGTCAATTAGTGCAGCATTAAGGATGGGAACAAAGCAAGGCCTGGACTAGAGTGGACCTTCAAATATTCCTATTTACATAGGGTCATAAAGTTGAATTTTCAATTAACTATTTCTGTGCTATAAGGCTCTTCAAAAATCCAAAGAGAAGGAGTTTATTAAGTCAATTTCAAAGTGAACAAATTAGTAAAAATCTTTTAAATGCCAAATTATTTTACTTTGAATATCTAAAGCCAAAAAAATGTTGAAGCAATTTATAAAAAAATTGAAAACTTTAAGGAATTTTAAGGAATCCCAAAATGAAAACTCACTAAATGTAATTGAAAAAAATTCTACAAATAAACAAAGCCTCTAAATATATTTCCATAATAGTCACTTAAGGCTTAAGTTGAACACTAGCAAACCACATAATCAAACTATATATGACTGACATCCAAGAAATAGAAATCAAAATCCGACCCCAGCATTAGCCACGGGGTAGGTGTTCCTCTTGAGGAAGTCAGGGATTCCTCTTCTGCCACCTGTTGGCCAACGATCATCTGCGATCCATTCTGGTCTTTGCCACGACTCACCGCCATATTCACACTTGGCAGGCATGGAGCACTGCCCCTGGCCACAGTGCAGAAGAGCAGAGGCCAGGGGGGAGTAGACTAGCCTTAGGCCAAGGCAGCAACGCGGAGGTATGGGGTGAGGTTCAGCCCACACAGCCAGATATCCAGCACTGCAAGAGTCAATGCTGGAG
The DNA here is from genome assembly GCF_020826845.1 of Diceros bicornis minor. Lineage (NCBI taxonomy): Eukaryota > Metazoa > Chordata > Mammalia > Perissodactyla > Rhinocerotidae > Diceros > Diceros bicornis. The sequence continues at coordinate 67,093,420 of NC_080781.1, forward strand.
GGGAGGGAGCAAGTGAGAGGGGAGGGAGATGGAAAGGGTAAATGTCCTTGGAAAGACCTTGGGTACCACCCACTGGGAGCAGACTTACAAACGTGGCTTCTCTACTTCCTGTTGACTGGCTGAATAAAGACCACAGTGAGGTGCTACACTAACTCACAGCCTAATTCCATCATTCACTAATTAGTTGTTCCCAATTCTACCACCCTTTCTGATTGGGTGGGTCATGCGGCAATCCAACACTGCCCTTGCCACCTTTCTGCCACTTTTTGCGGCAAACATGGCAAAAACCCGCCATCTTTAACAATGCGGCAGGCCCACCTGGTGCAAAGCCCGCCAAGAATGTCCCGGGCAAAAACCCCCAGCCATGACGTCCACATGACAAACTGCCATGATATGCGCATGACAAGGTCTGCCATATTGTCCCTGCGGCAAAACCTGTCAGGAAATGCACACGGCAAAGACAAAAGCCCGCCATATTTTACACTGCGGCAAGTACTTCAGCCGCCATATTTTGCTATGTAACAGAATATTTCCACCACCATGCTGCGCACTAGAACACACACCACCATGATGTGGCCTTCCCGCCACTTGAACACTGCGGCAAAATTGGATCCGCCATTTTGGACACGCTAACAAAGCCGACAGTCATGCTAAGCAATGCCACAAAGTCAAAACCGCCATTTTGAACCCTGTGCCTAAGTTTTCTCCCTCCCATTTTCGACTAGCCCCTTGTAATATGACACAGGACCATCCTGTTTTTCCACCTCACGATGCCATAATTCATGCGAAGCTCCTAACAAGCCCCAAATAAGCTCATTCAAAACATTTAGCTCATACAACGCATACAATTGCCTCTGCCTGTCCCGCTATCCATCTTGTCTCCCTAGTTTATTCTTAGAACAAACAACTAACAGTCAGCGGAGCTGGGCGGCAAATCTCAAGTGGCCGCCATCTTTCCTCCCCAGCCCAACGAACCTCCTAGCCTAACTGCCAAGTCATCTCCCAGCTAAAGCTGTAGGTTCACTCACACACCACCAAATGATTAGCAGCAAAAATCTGTAGACATTCCAGATAGTACAAGGAACCACAAAAACCAACACTTTTCCATCCATAAGAAGCCCCGATGGGCAATTAAAAACAAAAATCTAAGCAGGTATCCGTGGCCCCGATGGGCAAGGGAAAAAATAAATAAAAGCAGGTATCCGAGGCCCCGATGGGCAAGGGAAAAAAAAACAAATAAAAGCAGGTATCCGAGGCCCCGATGGGCCAAAAAATAAATTTAAGAAAAAAAGCAGGTATCCGAGGCCCCGATGGGCTAAGGGGGAAAAAAAAATTAAAAGCAGGTATCCGCAGCCCCGATGGGCAAAAAAAAAAAAAGAAGAATTAGAAGACAGGTATCCACGGCCCCGTTGGGCAAAAAAATTAATAATAATAAAACCAGGTATCCACAGCCCCGATGGGCAAAATACAGAAAAAGGGAGAAAAAAGAACACTAAACCACAAAAAACAGAGGTGTCAACCAAAAATCATTCCAAAGAAAAATTCCTTTAAAATGGAAAATTGCCTAAAAATATCCCAAATACCTGAAAAACAGGGAGGAGGTGTCAAGAAAATACTAGGAGAAAGTTCAGAACTTTAAAAACGTGTTATGGAATTTTGGTGCATTTTTTTTTAAAGAAATACGCCATAAGGAGTGGTCGGGGGCTAGAAAATGTTCCAGAAAGAACCACACGGGCAAAGAGATCAAGTGTTTGCAAGCTTCCGCCCCAGGAAAAGAAGAAATATGGCGGCAGCAGCAAATTGCAGCGCTTTAAGAAGTGAGGGGGAGGGGACTGGGGGCGGAGAAGTAGAAGAGGAGTGGCCTAGAAGATTGAAAGCCAGACATCTTGGTGGTTTACCCAGCTCAAAATTTACTCAGTAATAAGAAAAAGGGAGATTTCAAGAAAACAACATGTTAGAAAGAACACTAGACTGGAAATAGTCTTCATTTTTAGTGCAGGAGCTACAACTTCAATGAGTTTTCAATGGGTTCTCATCTATGGAATAGGGACGTTGAGTGAATCCAATTAGGTAACTAATACTAAAATCCTGCATAAACAGCATACCAAATAAAAAGATTTTAGTTTAGTTTGGTTTTGAAATAGAAAGAATGGGATGGTACAGCTTTGATATGTTGATAAAGTATGCAAATACCTCATTCTGCCAGAATGTATAACCCCCCTACCAAACTTTTGAACCAAAGAAGCTAGGAAGCAGCAATACATTAAGGTTAGAACCCTCTTCAAGGGACTTTCCCTTTCATTATCTAATGTGGTAGTTAAGATTTAGTCCTTTGTTTTGTAGATTGTGAAAGAGACGCCCATAAAGGTTACATGAAGTGCATGAGGTCACACACCATGATTCTGAGTCGGTATATTTTCTACTCCAGTATTCTGTCTTTGTATGGCCCCTGATCATAGGAGACTGGAAGTGCTTATGAGTCAATTGGTGAGCAAGAGAGAGGAAGGAAAGGAAGGCATTTCACAGAATGCTGACTTGGGCCCTAAGTAATCAAGAAGGAGTACTGTTTGTGACCCGTTTGTAATTTTTAAACTGTGAATCCTTAATCTTTAGTATTTTCTTACTTTCTCCATGAATCTGATGACCCCAACATTGAACCAATCATAAGAGCACAGTAGTGAAGTTCACCCACTGGCAGTAACTGGTAGGAAAAATCTCATATAAAAGCCATAGCTGCCCCCAGAAACCTGGCTATTTCAATGAGAAGCAATTAAACTCGTAAACTGTCCTATATTGTTTATCAGAATGACAATAGACAACCCTCCCCCGGGGAGACAATAGAAACTTACGTATCACACAATGACTCCTAGAAAGTCAAAGGACACATTGCCCTCCCACTGGCTGAACTGAAAGGTATAACTATTAACCCAAATACTATCAGGTAAGCATGCCCTCCAGTCTCTAGATAAATAATAAAGTATGCAAAATTTTCTTCCTTAAAGGACATACTCCATCTTCTAAGTGCTCTTGGTTCCCACAAAAAAGTAATCTGCCTTGTCATTCCAAATGAGAGACATTGTGTTGTAAAAGTGGTACCCTTGAGAAGACGGTGCTTAATGCAAAAAGAATCCAATAATAGAACTTCAGTCTGGAAGATAATTTGCCACAGGAGCCTTCCTGAACACCCAAAAATTAAACTATGGAGCAAAAACCTATAAACAAGACCTGCTATGCTCTCCAGTTTTGGGGCTGGAAATGGATTGATTTTATATATGTATATATATATATGTAATTCTGAATGTCTTTAAGTTTTTACGCTAATTTAAGCTTTCACAAGTTTCTAGTGAAACAAATAGGGGAAAAGGAGTCTTTCATTGTATAGACTGGTAAATTGAGATTGAGGGATGTTGATTCCTTTGCTTTTGGTTTAAAAGCTAGTGACAGCATGAGGATCCCAGAGTAGAGGTCCTTGGACTCAGATAACTTTGGTTGCACTTTAGTGAAATAACTCTGTTAACAAGACTGCCTTGCATGTCAGATCTCTCTAGTGAGAATTGTGGAATTTGTGTGGAGTTTAAAATCACTGTAATGATCATGGTATATTTGAAAAATAACAACCATTCCTGTAAAAGGCAGTAGCTACAACCACTTTGATATCACACAGTCATCAGAAAAAAAATGATTATAAGTAGTATTCTGTTAACCCTGGAATCAGCCTGGACTAGCCAGCAGGACCTAAAAAGCAAGCCAACTACCACCAGCAGCAACGCTGTCAGGCTACCTGGACCAGTCTTAAACTCCTTCCCTATAGGCCATGAACTAATAGGAATCTGATTCCACTATAGAATTTAACCTATTATTGTGTCTTTAGCACAGGCTACCAATTATTAGGGTACCTAGGCCTGTCCAATGCAGGTCTGTCCAATAGAATTTTCTACAATTATAGAGATGTTCTATACTTTTTAAACTTTGAGTTAGGGAAAATTTTCTTAAACAAAACTCAAAGATCATTGACTACAAAAGATCGATAAATTTAACTTTTTGAAATTAAAAACTTTTGTTTCACAAAAACACCTTAAAAGGTAAAAAGATAAGTTATAAACTGATTGTGCCGGGGATCTGCAGTCAGGCCATGGTTCCAGGAGGGTGGCCAGGCTAGCAAATCACTCCCATTGGCTGTCATAGTAATTTCTTTCATGGGATCGGGTGAGATTAGGCCACCAAAATGGTGATAACATGCTGATTTTGGGTGACTCTCACTCACGTCAGACGCAAGACATTTTCAGGCTCTAGACTACCAAGGCCCACTGCTGACACTTTGGCTAAAAGAACTGCAAAGGCAAGAAATCTATATTATTTCAATGTAAACAGGTTCCAGAGAGCCATCGCATTGGAAGTAGTGTGAGTGCGGCTACCTTTCTCTCATAATGAGAGATATGAAATTAGCCAGGTATGGTGCATTTGACAACAAAGAGCATGAAGATCTGGTTTCTGGACCTGAAAAGGAAGAGATGGTACATGGACATTATGAAGAATTTTCACATGAACTGTTCAATAAACAAATATATGTGTGTTCAATAAACAAATATATATTCTCTACTCATTATTCTAAATCTTCATTGCTAAATTACTACTCCTCACATGAGCCCATGAACTTTATAATGTATTTTACTCAGATCACTTATATAGAAATGGACTCCCCAAAAATATTTGCCTAGGGCCCTGCATGCCCTGGAGCATTCCTGCTCTCTTCTGCCATTTATCATCTTCAGGCTTGACTTATCCCTACCCTACCACCCTCCCCCCCACCCCCAGCAACCCTCAGTCCTCCACTTCACTTTCTTCCCCTCACAGCCTGGCTTTGCCTTCACTACTGCTTGGCTTCATTTTATAAACCTGTTGGGGTTACAGGTGTGGAAACTGAGACACTAGAAGGAAAAATGACTTGCTCAAAGTCAATTAGCTAGTCAGAGTTGGACCAAAATGGGGATGTTTCAGGCATATTGCCTGTGGCTATACCCTCGTTGTGTCCACATCTTCTACTTTGGGCTTCCAAATGCATGGCATACAACAGGAATTATATGGAGGGAAGGAATCAAGTCCTCTTTTTAAAATTCCCGTCATTCTGCTTCTAGGCTAATCACTCTGTTGACCTACATACTTCCTCTCCCCTACTAGACTAGCTCAGAAAAAGGTAGGAATTACCTGATTTAGCCACCAGATGGCAGCATGAAATTATCAAAGAAACACTGAGCCAGACTGCTGGAAAGAAGCCAAGGTCTTATACCAAGCCCAACTAAGGTCTGAGTTGAAGGGGAAAATGTCTTATTCATACAGGCTCAGTATCAGAAGAAAGAGTGCAAGAAAAGTACTTAACTTCTTCTAATTTGAAAAGTCCTCCTTAGTGGGAGTTTGTCCTTGGCTTCGATGCAGTGCCATTTAATAACTGCCACTTTGATGAAGCAGTCAGAATGGAATCAGGCTGGTGAGGGCCCTCAACTCCATCATCACTGCAAAGCAGTTAAAGGAACTAGGACATATTATGGGACGAGAATACTTGGGGAAGGGCTGTTTACAACTCATAAGGACTGTCTGCAGTGCGAGAAAGAAAAGATTGGCCTTGTTGTCGGTAGCTCTATATAAATAAGGATGTCTGAATAATCTGAGCTCCAAAGATGGAACAGAATACCTCCAGAACTAGTGAAACGTCAATCCCTGAAGGTATGCAAGCCAATGCTGGATTTCGTGGGGATGCTATGGAGAGAATCATCAGAAAGAAAAGTTGGGCCACATGCCCTGTAAGGATCTTCTAACTAGCTCAAAATCCTGTGAACTTCATCAGACTATTTGGGGCATTTCTCTCATCCTGCCCCACCGCACACACACACCATTTATGGTGTCTTTCAAGGGTATATCAGGATGTTGGGATAGGTTTTTATGTTTATCAAAAAAGAATATGGAGTTACACATGTCAAAGCTCAGTCAGTGTATACTTAATAATTGTGTATTTCATTGTATATATTCTTTACATAAGAATTTACAATACTATAAAGGAATATTGAATTCTGTTAGTGATATACATGTGGAAGTGACAGAGGGTATATGGAAGTCTGCAATTTATTTTGAAATGTATCAAAGCATAAGATGAGTTAATGGATTGATAAAGGGATTGGTAGACAAATAGCTATATGATTGAAAACAAGTATAACAGCATTTTAATGGTAGAACCTATGTGGTGAGGCTTCACTGCACTATTCTTTCATCTTTGCTGCGTGATTGAAAATATTCACATTCAAAATGAAATATGGGTGGTGGATGACATCACTGAGAATGAAGGAGGAGGGAGCTCCAAGGATATATCCATCCACTGAAGCAACCACTAAGCTGGGAAAAACTGTCAGAATCAACTTTTTCAGAATGCTTGAGTCTAACGTAAAACAACTTAGAGCAACCAGAGGAGTGCTTAATGGAAAAAAAAAAAAAAAGACTGCTAAAATACAGTGAGAGAGCATTATGGCATTTTTATACACCCAACTACTTCTCTCTGTTTCCCAGCTGGGCAGCTGCAGTGGGAATGGCAGCCTGCACTACAACCCTACAGAAGTAAAAGGACCTTACCTTTTTTATTTTTGTAAGGTTGTAGTAAGTGATTACTATTATCACATAGTAATGTGATTAATATTATCACATAGTAATGTGATTACTATTATCACATAGTAATAAGTTATTATTATGAACACTTGAAGGCCAGAAACTTAGATAACTTAGATGAAATAGACAAATTCCAAGAAACACGTAAACTACCAAATCTGGCTCAAGAAGAAATAGAAAACCTGAACAAAATTATACCAAGTAAGGAAATTAAATCAGTAACGTAAAACTTCTAAACAAAGAAAAATCCAGGACCAGATAGCTTCGCTACAGAAATCTACCAAAAGTTTGAAGAAGAATTAATACCAATTATTCTCAAACTCTTTCAAAAACTAATAGAGTAGGAAACACCTCCTAACTTATTCCCTAACACCAAAGCCAGACAAAGACACCACACACAAAAAGAAAGCTAGAGACCAATATTCCTTATGTACATAGATGCAAAAATTCTCAACAACATACTAGCAAACTTAATCCAGCAGCATATTAAAAGGGTTATACACCATGACCAATTGGAATTTATCCCAGGAATGCAAGAGTGTTTCAAAATATTAAATATCAATCAATGTAATACACCACATTGATAGACTGAAAGAAACAACATGATCATCTTAATTGATGCAGAAACAGCATTTGATAAAATCCAACAATTTAGCATCATAAAAACAGTCAGCAAACTAGGAATAGAAAGGAACTTCCTCAAGATGATAAAGGGCATTTATTAAAAAAAAAAAAAAACCCACAGTTATTATTACACTGAATGGTGAAATTCTGAAAGCTTTCCCCCTAAGATCAAGAGCAAGACAAGGATGCCTGCTTTTACCACTGTTATTCAACATTGTTCTGGAAGTTCTAACTAGAGGAATTAGGCAAGAAAAAGATATAAAAGGTACCCAAATTGGAAGAGTAGACATAAATCTATTTCTATTCATAGATGACATTATCTTATATATATAAAAGCTTTCTTAAAGCATTCAGAAAAATGCTATTAGTGCTAGTAAATGAATTCAGCAATAGTGCAGAACACAAAATTAGTTGTATTTCTATACACTAGCAATGAACAATTTGAAAAGGAAATTAGGAATATTATTCACAATAGCCACAAGGTGGAAACAGCCTGAATGTCCATCAACTGATGAATGGATAAACAAAATGAGGTATATCCATACAATGAAATATTATTTGATAATAAAACATGAAGTACTAAAACATGCTACAAGGTAGATGAACCTCAAAAACATTATGCTAATTCAAAGAAGCCACAAACAAAAAGGCCACATAGTGCATGATTCTATTTATATGAAATATCCAGACAAAGCAAATCCATAGAATCCAAAGGGAGATTAGTGGTTACCAGGGGCTGGAGGGAGGGGGGAATGGCGAGTGGCTGCTTAATGGGAGAGGTTTTATTTTGGGTTCTTGAAACTGTTCTGGAACTAGACAGTGGAGATAATTGCACAACATTTTTGAATGTACTGTCACTGAATTGCACACTTTAAAATGGTTAAAATGGTAAATTTCACATTATGTGTATTTTATCACAATTTTTGAAAAGAAAATTTTGGAAAAACAATAAGGAAGGTCATGGAGGAATTGGAACCCTGAGCCACCATATAAAAAGTCTAACTACCTTGATATAGAGAGAGGCCCAGCAGCTTCCAGCCATTCCAGCTACCCCAGCTAAGTTACCAAACCAGTGACTAAAGCTATCTTGGATTTTCCAGCCCTAGTCAAGCTCCCAGTTGAAAGAAGCTACATGAGGGACTCAGACAATGCCATATAAATCAAAACTGCCCGGTTGAGCTCATCCAACCTGCAGAATCATGAGAAATAATAAATTATCGATGTTTTAAGCCAAAAAATAGGAACCTAGGTATAGACCCAGGTGATTCTGCAGTACACCAAAGTTTGCTCTTTCAAAAAGGATGAGATAAGAAGAGACTGCAGCTCACCTCTTAGAAAGGAATTCAACAAATAAGCTAAACCTTGAATAAGATAATCCACCAGAAATTGACCTGGTCCCAATTCTAAGTACCATAGGCAATCGAAGGTAAAAAAAAAAAAAAAAAAAAAAAAATAGCCATACTTGCCACTCAGAGCCATATTTCTTTCTCATCATCTCTCAGATTAATCCTATTCAAATTGGGATATTTGACTGTTTCACATAGAGTTATTTTTCTGGTTGATAGCTACCAATCTAATGAGCTTTCCTAGGTCAGTGGTTCTCAAAGAGTGATGGGTCCAGCAAACCAGCAGCATCAGAATCACTTCAAGTTGTTTGATTGTGTTGCCTTCTTTTCTCTGCAATGATAATGACTACCACCATATATTGAGCACTTATTCCATGCCAAAAGCTTTAAATATCTTGTTTAATTTGATCCTTACAAAAGGCATTATAAGTCATCTTCATCATACAGATGCAGAACTCAATCTCAGGAATGTGAGGTGACCATCCCAGGGTCCCAAAAGCTAGGAATGGGAAGCACTGACATTTGAATCTGGTCTTAATGCCAGAGTCCATGATACAAGCACTACTTTACATTGTCTCTAAAAAATTTATCCTATCTCATGGGTGTCAACCACACCAAACTGTCATATGAGGCCCTATTGTGGATCTTAAATCAGGAAGAAAAAAAGGCAAAGTAAGAGCTTAAATTCAGAGCTGCCAAATCCATCTTTTTAAAGCCTAACTCTATCCTACCTTGTCTAAGAATGCTTTTGTAGAGGCCCAAACCAGAGTTAATTTCTGATTTTCCCATACTCTAATAAATTTTGTAACATATGACACAGCCATCCTAATTTAACCTCCCAACCCTTTGAGATTTAACGTACTGTATGCTCGTATGCCAACTTAGTGTAAAAGAAAACAAGGGTTACATAAAGTTGCTTCAAAAATGGTTTTCCTAAGAAAAGTGCTTCCTCCCTGCCCAGTGAAGCCTTCCTGTCTCCCACAAAAATTCCTAGGTACTGTTATCTTCCAAGTAAGTTCAGTGTGAGAACAGCATAGTTTCCTTTTATCTCCATGAAGATTTTTCTAACGCAAAATGCAAAGGTTCCTAGGCAGTTGTTTTCCTTATTTCAAGCAATGGTATTCTTTCAGGTCCTGTACCTCAAACTCCTACAGCAAAAATAGTGTAGTGCTATTTTATTTCTTTGTCAGGGAACAGATAGCAAGGTAGAGAGAGATGAGCAGTGACACAGCATGTTGTCAAAAAATGAAGATCAACTATATCCACTGCAAATCACCAAGTAAGCTAGAGCAAACTTTGGTTCGAAGAGGTTTTAAAATAGGGGATGCAGAGGCAACATCAGCAAGATGGTGAAGTAGGAGATACAAGCCTTCGTTGTCCCATAAACAACAATTAGACAGCCATCCATGAAGGAAAATAGCCCTGAGAGGACTCAAAAGTCCAATTAAGAACCTACACCAACACAGAGGAGCAAACAATGGAGAATAACCATACAGAAAGAATTGCTGGGGAAATCAACTTAGCTGAGATCTCTGGAGACAGCTAGAAAGAAAGAAGAAGGGTGGGGTCTATCAGAATCAGTCACGTGGCAAGTGCCATCACGATCTTCGGTGGCCTGCTCTGCAGAGGACCCTGGCAGCCTTGGCCTCTGAGGACCTCAACAGCCCCTGTGAAAGCTGTGGACTCCCTGAAGCTTTCACAGTGGAGGACCCTATGGTGTTCATCAGTGCAGACTCTAGCAGCCTGCTCTGCAGAGGACACCAGCATCTTTCACCACTGAGGTAACCAACAACCATCACCACCATAGACTCCCCAGAAAGGGAGATGCTGCTGCACACCTCCTAGAAAGAGTTGCTGTCATGCTGTCCTGGGACCAGGTCTGCCACCCCCCACCAGCCCCATGCATTCTCCATACTCCAAGCCATGGCTGCTCTGTCTGCACCTGCACTTCAGACCCTTGTTCCATGGCTACTACACACACACTTATGCTCCAGTCCCCAGCTATGCAGCTGCCCCATGTGTGCCCATGTCTCAGGCACCAGAGTATCACCAATGTGGGCTAGTCAGTGTCCTTAGAGCTTCTGTTTCTCTGCAAGCATCTGTGCTCCAGACCCCAGATCCATGGCAATTTAGAATGTGCCCATGTCTCAGGCACTGATGCCACCTCTGCTGCGAGTAAGCCAGCACCCTGGACCCCAGAGCCACTATCTCTCCATGAATGCCTGCACTCCGGACTCTTGCTCCAAGGTTGCTCCATGGACACTTGCACATCAGACATCAGTACCACTACCACAAGGGCACCCACGAGCTGGACCCAGCACCAAGAGGAATTCCCCAGGCCATGACATTCCCCATGGGAGAAAAAGAGATTAGGAGGTTCCCAGCAGACTTCAATACCAAGGACCCAATAGTGCTCACCATACCTGTGGATACCTGCAAACTTGGCCATTGAGAACACCTGCAATTTTTGCTGAAACTGGCCTCAGATGACAAAGTTGCATGGAGACTATGGCTCTGGACCTTTCCTGGAACCAGATCTGTGACACTCCACCAAGCCTGACATGCACCAGCTGGTGAAAGTCTTTCCCCAACAAAACCAGTCTGTAAAGTCTAGAAGAGGTAACTGCTTCATAAAATGCACAGACATCAAAGCAAGACCACAAGAAACACAAAAAAATCAAGGAATCATGACACCACCAAAGAAATACAATAATTTTTCAGTTACTGACCCCAAAGAAATGAACATCTATGAATTGCTGGACAAAGAATTCAAAATAATTGTTTTTCTTTTTTTTTTGAGGAAGATTAGCCCTGAGCCAACATCTGATGCCAATTCTCCTCTTTTTGCTGAGGAAGATTGGCCCTGGGCCAACATCTGTGCCCCTCCTCCTCTTACTTTATATGGGATGCCGCCACAGCATGGCTTGACAAGCAGTGTGTTGGTGGGCGTCCAGGATCCAAACCTGCGAACCCTGGGCCGCCAAAGCAGAGCACACGCACTTAACCGCTGCACCACTGGGCCAGCCCCTAAAATAATTGTTTTAAGGAAATTCAGTGAGCTACAAGAGAGCAAAGATAGATACTCAATGAAATCAGGGCAACAATACATGAACAAAATGAAAAGTTTAACATAGGGATAGAAATGATAAAAAGAACTAAACAGAAATTCTGGAGTTGGAAAATATAATGAATGAAACAAAAAACGCAATAGAGAACATAAACAGTAGACTTGATCAAGCAGAAGAAAGAATCTGAGAACTCAAAGGATGATCATTTGAAATTATTTAGAGGAGAAAAAATAAAAAAGAATGAAATAGAGTGAATAAAGCCTTGGTGAATTATGGGACATCATCAAACAAAACAATAGTCACATTATGGGAGTCCCAGAAGAAGAAGAGAGACAAAGATGTAGAAAGCTTATTTAAAGAAATAAAGGCTGAAAACTTCCCAAATCTGGGGACCGATATGGACATCCAGGTACACGAAGCTCATAATTCCCCATACAGATTCAACCCAAGGAGGACTTCACTGACACACATTAAAATAAAATTGTCAAAAATCAAAGACAAAGAGAGAATTTTGAAAGCAGCAAGAGAAAAGAAACTCATCTCATACAAGGGAATCCTCATAAGGCTATCAGCAGATTTCTCAGCAGAAACCTTGCAGGCCAGGAGTGAGAGGGATGATATATTCAAAGTGGTGAAAAAAAAAACTGCCAACCAAGAATACTTTAACCCAGCAAATCTGTCCTTAATAAATTAGGAGAGATAAAGACTTTCCCAAACAAATGAAAGGTAAGGGAGTACATCACCACTACACTTGCCTTACAAGAAATACTAAAAGGAGTTCTTTAAGCTGAAATGAAAGGATGCTAACAAAATGAAAACATATGAAAGTATAAAACTCATTGGTAAGTAAGTATATAGTAAAATTCAAAATACTCTAAAATTTATTGGTGGTCTAGTATAAAGGTTAAAAGATAAAAGTATGAAAAATAACTATAGCTACAATAATTTGTTAATGCATATACAACATAAAACAACACTAGAAATCAGCAACAGGAGGAAAACTAGAAAATTCACAAATATGTGGAAATTAAATAATACACCCCTGAGTAATCAAGGAGTCAAAGAAGAAATCAAAAGGGAAATTTAAAAAAATCTTAAGACAAATGAAAATAGAAACAACATAGCCGAAATTTATGGGATACTACAAAAGCAGTTCTAAGAAGGAAGTTTATAGTGATAAATGCCTACATTAAGAAAAAAGAAATCTCAAATAAGCAACCTAATTTTACTTCCCATGACACCAGAAAAAGAACAAACTAAACTCAAAGTTAGTAGAAGGAAGGAAATAAAATTCAGAGCAGAAATAAATGAAATAGAGAGTAGACAAACAATAGAAAAGATCAATGAAACTAAGAACAGATTTTTTTTGAAAGATAAAAAAATTGACAAATTTGTTAGACTAAGAAAAAACAGAGAGAGGACTCAAAATCAGAACTGAAAAAGGAAACATCACCACTGATATTGCAGAAATGCAAAGGCTCATAACAGACTACTATGAACAACTATATGTCAACAAGTTGGATAACCTAGAAGAAATGGAAAAATTCCTAGAAACATACAACATACTAAGACTAAATCATGAAGAAATAAAAAATTTGAATAGAACTATAACTAGTAGGGAGATTGAATTGGTAATCAAAAGTCTCCTAAGAAAAGACCAAGACCAAATGCTTCACAATGCCAATTAATGCCAGTTGAAGAGGAAGAAACACTTCCAAACTCATTATACAAAGCCACCATTACACTGATACCAAAGCCAGAAAAGGACACTACAAGGAAAGAAAGTTACAAGCCAATATCCCTAATAAACATAGATGCAAAAATCCTCAGCAAAATACTAGTAAATCATATTCAACAGTACGTTAAAAGGATCATACACTATGGTCAAGTGGGATTTATCCCTGGGATACAAGAATGGTTCAACATACCCAAATCCATAAATATGATACACCACGCTAACAGAATGAAGGCTCAAAATCACATACTCATCTCAATAGATGCAGAAAAAGCGTTTGACAAAATTCAACACTTTCATGATTAAAACTCTCAACAAATTAGATATAAAAGGAGGGTCGGCCCCGTGGCTTAGCCATTGAGTGCATGCTCTCCGCTGCTGGTAGCCCAGGTTCGGATCCTGGGCGCGCACCGACGCACCGCTTCTCCAGCCATGCTGAGGCCACGTCCCACATACAGCAACTAGAAGGATGTGCAGCTATGACATACAACTATCTACTGGGGCTTTGGGGGAAAAAATAAATAAATAAAATTATAGATATAAGAGGAACTTACCTCAACACGATAAAGAACATATATGAAACACTCACAGCTAACATCATGGTGAAACACTGAAGCTTTTTCTCTAAGATCTGGAACAAGGCAAGGATGCCCATTCTCACCACTTCCATTCGACATAGTACTGGATGTCCTAGCCAGAGCAATTAGGAGAGGAAAAAAAAAAGGCATCCAAATCAGGAAGGAAGAAGTAAAATTGTCTTTGTTTGCAGATGACATGATCTTATATGTAGACAACCCTAAAGACTCCACCAAAAAACTGGTAGAACTAATTAACAAATTCAATAAAGTTGCAGGCTACAATATCAGCATACAAAAATTTGCATTTCTATACACTAGCAACAAACTCTCTGAAAGAGAAATTTAAAACCTAATCCCATTTACAATAGCATCAAAAGCAATAAAATACTTAGGAATAAATTTAACCAAGCAAGTGAAAGACCTGTACACTGAAAACTACATGACACTGATGAAAAAAATTGAAGAAGACACAAATAAGTGGAAAGATATCCCATGTTCTTGGATTGGAAAAATTAATATTGCTAAAATACCCACCCTACCCAAAGTGATCTACAGATTCAGTGCAATCCCTATCAAAATTCCAATGGCATTTTTCACAGAAATAGAAAAAACAACTCTAAAATTTGTATGAAACCACAAATGACCCCAAATAGCCAAAGCAATCTTGAGAAAGAAGAACAAAGATGGAGGCATCACAATTCCTTATTTTAAACCATATTACAAAGCTATAGTAATCAAAACCGTAGAGTATTGGCATAAAAACAGACACATAGACTAATGGAAAAGAGTAGAGAACCCAGAAATAAACCCATGCATATTCAGTCAACTAATCTTTGACAAGGGGGCCAAGAACACACAACAGAGAAAGGATAGTCTCTTCAATAAATAGCATTGGGAAAAATGGATATCCCCATGCAAAAAATGAAGCTGGACTCATGTCTTGGACCATTCAAAAAAATTAATTCAAAATGGGTTAAAGACTTAAATTTAAGATCTAAAACCATAAAACTTCTGGAAGAAAACAGGGAAAAAGTACCTTGACATTGTTCTTGACAATGATTTTTTGGATATGACACCTAAAGCATAGGCAATAAAAGAAAAAATAAACAAGTGAGACTACATCAAACTAAAAAGCTTCTGCACAGCAAAGGAAACAATCAACAATATGAAATGGCAGCCCTTAGAATGGGAGAAAATATTTCCAAACCATATATTAGAGAAGGGGTTGAAATCCAAAATATATAAGGAACACATACAGCTCAATATAAAAAAAACAATCTGAATAAAAAATAAGCAAAGGACTTGAATAGACATTTTTCCAAAGAAGACATACAAATGGCCAACAGGTGTATAAGAAGGTGCTTCACGTCACTAATCATCAGGGAAATGCAAATCAAAACCATAATGAGATATCACCTCACACCTGTTAGGATGGTTATTAAAAAGATAGAAATAACAAGTATTGGTGAGAATGTGGAGAAAAGGGAACACTTGTACACTGTTGGTGGGAATGTAAATTGGTACAGTCTTATGGAAAACAGTATGGAGGCTCCTCAAGAAATTAAAAATATAATTACTGTGTAATCCTGCAATCACACTTCTGGGTATATATACAAAGGAAATCAAGCCCATTTCTTGAAGAGATCTCTGCACTCCCACGTTCATTGCAGCATTATTCACAATAGCCAAGATATAGAGACAGCCTATGTTTCCATCAACAGATGAATGGATAAAGAAAATGTGATACATATATATATAATGGAATATTATTCAGCCAAAAAAAAAAAAAAGAAATCCTGCCATTTGCAACAACATGCATGAACCTGGAGGGCATTATGCGAAGTGAAATGAGCCAGATAGAGAAAGACAAATACTGTATGGTATCACTTACATGTGAAATCAAAAAAGCAAGTCAAACTCTGAAACAGAGAGTAGAATGGTGGTTACCATGGGCTGGGGGTGAGGGAAATGGGGAGATGTTGGTCTAAAGGTACAAACTTTCAGTTATAAGATGAATGTTGTGAGGATCTAATGTACAGCATTGTGACTATAGTTAAAGATACTGTATTGTTATACTTGAAATTTGCTAAGAGTTGATCTTAGGCATTCTCACCAAAAAAAAAAATAAAGGTAGCTGTGAAGTGATGGATGGGTTAATTAACTTAATTGTGGTAGTCATTTCACAATGTATACATATATCAAATCATCACATTGCACACATTATATACAATTTTATTTGTCAATGATACCACAGTAAAGCTGGAAAAAACAAAATAAAATAAAATAAGGATGCATTACATTTTTAAAAACCCAGACACTTGCATTGATGTGTGTGTCTGTCTGTCTGTCTGTCTCCATGTGTATTTGTGTCTGTGTACAGGCAGAGTCAAGCGATTGTATATTAGTGTAGTTTTAGGATTCAGGGCCCTGAAAGGAAGAACAAGGCACTAAGAGAGAAAGAAGGTAGGCACCAGAGTGAACATCTTATCAGTGCTTGAAAATGAGGCCCACTCAAAAGCTACCCATCTTAGCATTCTTTTTATCCACAGAATTGAGAGGAAGAAGTAGAGAGGAGATGTACAACTATGAGGAGCACTGAGGGTTGAGGCAAGGTTGGAACTATGAATATTGACTTCTCACTCCTGTTTTCATGTAGTTACTTCAGGATTTAAGAATCTCAGATATGTTCACCTAACCCTGAAATACTTGGCCTCAGTGGCCTTAAAAACCTGTATATAAGGAAAAGTGCATCAGAAGACTATGCGGTATCACAAAGGTAGTGAGAAGGGAACTTGACCCTCTCTATGGGCTTCTGTCTCTCTCTACTGGGGCTCCTCTATCACACCTCCTAGGATTCCAAATTTCAGAGTTCTCTGCCTATTTCAAATCCTGTCTTTAAATAAACACATCTGCAGCATTGGCTTCCTGATCACATGATATTCTAGGTCCCTGAAAGCTAGCTCAGGTTTAGACCTAGTAGGCAAACCCAAAGAACACTTCCAGTGCAGGTCCACTTAAATCTTCTTGTACTCTAAAAGGGCTTTTGTTAATTAACTGAGTGGCTTTAAGCATAAACGCCCTGGAAACATGACAAACTTACACTCTGTCATGCAGAAGTCTTTTTCCATTTTCCATTTTCAAAACCAAAACTATCTGCAAGCCACAAAGACAGGTACACATTGTTCAAGCCTTGTAAACCTTTCCTTGGCAACTTACTTCCTGCTTCGCCTTTTCACTGCTCTTTAGCATCATTCATTAAACCTGTCCTTAGTTGCAAGAGTAGCTGTTCTCAGAATTGAGTGGAAATAAGAGTCAATTGACTTTTTCATATCAAATTTTTAATTTTGAGATCATTGTAGATTAATTGACATGGAGTTGTGAGAAATAATACAGAGAGAGACCATATACCATTTACCCAGTTTCACCCAGTGGGAACATCTCACAAAACTATGGTAAAATGCCACAACCAGAAACTGACATTGACATAGTCAAAATACAAAACATTTCCATCACCTAAAGGATGGATCCTGCCATCCTTTTCTATCCACAGCCACTTCCTTGTCCCACCACTCTCCCCAACACACACACACTCTGAGCCCTGGCAACCACTAATCTGTTCATTTCTATAATTTTGTCATTTCAAGAATGTTACATAAATGAAATCAAACAGTATGTAACTTTTTGGGATTGGCTTTTTTCACTCAGCATAATTCAGTGGAAATTCATTCAAGTTGTCATATGTATCACTAGTTCATTCTTTTTTCATTGCTGAGTAGCATTCCATGTTATGGATGTATCACAGTTTGCTTAGCCATTCACTTGCTGAAATACGTCTGAAGTGTTTACAATTTTTGGTTATTATGAATAAAGATGTTATGAACATTTGTTTACAGGGTTTTGTGTGACTATAAATTTTCATTTCTCTGGAATAAATGCCCAAGAATGTATTTGCTAGGTCATATAGTAGTTGCATATTCAGTCTATAAGAAGCTGCCAAATTGTTTTCCAGTGTAGATTACTATTTTATATTCCAACTGCAATATATGAGTGATCCAATTTCCCTGGCCCCTTATCAGCATTTGGTGTTGTCACTATTTTTTATTTTAGGCCTGCTGGTAGGTAGTTTTAATTGTGGTTTTGATTTGTACTTCACAATTGGCTAATGATGTTGAACATCTTTATATGGATTTATTTGCCATCTGTATAGCCCTTGAGGTGACATGTCTCTTCACATCTTTTGCCCATTATCTATTTAGATGTTTGAGGGGTTTTTTAGATTATTTGTTTTTACTGTTGAGTTGTGAGAGTTCTTTATATATTCTAGATACTAATCCTGTGTGAGATATGTGGTTTGCAAATATTTTCTCCTGATCTGTAGCTTGTCTTCTCTACAGGGTCTTTTGCAGAGCAAAAGTTTTAAATTTTGATGTGGCATAACTTATTAATATTTCCTTTTATGGATCATACCTTCAGTGTCAAATATATGAACTCTTTGCCTCACCCTAGATCCCAAAGATTTTCCTTATGTTTTTCTAAAAGTTATATAGTGTTTTACAATTCACTCTGTGATCCATTTTGAGTTCATTTTTGTAAAAGATATGAGACTCAGGCAGAAGTTCATTTTTTGGCCTACGCATGTCCAGTTGTTCCACCACCATATGTTTAAAAGCTTATTCTTACTCCGTTGAGTTGCTTTTGCAACTTCAATAAGAATCAGTTGGACATATTTGTGTGTGTCTATTTCTGGGTTCTCTATTCTCTTCCACTGATGTGTATCTATTCCTCTGCCAATACCTCATTGTTTTGATTTCTCTACATATATAGTAGGCCTATATAACTACTTGTAATCTATTCTTTTTCAAGATTGTTTTAACTATTCTAGTTCTCTGTAAGATATGTGGTTTGCCTTTACCTTTCCATATAAATTTTAGAATAAGCTTTTCTATGTCTACAAAACATGCTGTGATTCTGATAGGAATGTCATGAAACCTATAGATCAGTTGGAGAAAATTGACATCTTTACTATGTTAAATTTTCCAATTCATGAATATGGTAAGTTTCTCCAATTATTTAGATTTTCTTTGATTTTTTTCATCAGCATTTTGTAATTTTCACCATATAGATCCTGTACATGTTTAGTTAAGTTTATACCTAAGTATTATTTCATTGTTTTTGGAATGCTTGTAGATGCTATTGTGTCTTAAATTCTGTTTCTAAATATTCATTGTCAGTATATAGAAATTCAGTTGATATTTGTATGTTGATTCTGCCGCCTTTGGCATTGTTGAACTCATTAATTCTATGAGATTTTCTGTAGATTCCTTGGGATTTTCACATAGACAATCATGTCTTCTGCAAAAAGGGACAGTTTTATTTCTTTCTTTCCAATTGGGATGCCTTCCATTTCTTTTTCTGGCCTTATTGCAGTGGCTTGAACTTCCAGTAATATGTTGAATGAGAGTGGTAGGAGCAGGCATCCTTTCCTTTTTCCCACTTTAAGGGGAAGTGTTTGGTCTTTCACCATGAAGTATAATGTTATCTGTAGGTGTTTTTGTAGACGTTCTTTACCAAGTTGAGGAAGTTCCTCTCATTTTCTGACAATTTTTATTAGAAACTGATGATGGACTTTATTTTGAAGGCATTGGAAACATATTAAATAGTTTTCTTGCTTTGTTTTTGTTTTTGTTTTTGTTTTTTGAAGGAATTTGTGCAAATGATTCCAAAGTTTATTTACATATTTTTTATTGTGAAATTTTTGTTGTACATCATTGTTTGTCAGTCACCATGTAAATGCATCCCTTCACCCCTTGTGCCCACCCCCGACCTCTCTTGCCCCTGGTAACCACCAAACAGTTCTATCTGTCTGTGTGTTGGTTTATCTTCCACATAAGAGTGAAATCATGCAGTGTTTGTCTTTCTCTTTCTGGCTTATTTCGCTTAACATAATGCCTTCCAGGTTCATCCATGTTGCTGCAAATGGGATGATTTTGTGTTTTTGTTTTTTTTTTTATGGCTGAGTAGTATTCCACTGTATATATATACCACATCTTCTTTATACAATCATCAGTCGAGGGACACCTGGGTTGCTTCCACGTCTTGGCTATAGTGAATAATGCTGCAATGAACATAAGGGTGCATAAGCCTCTTTGGATTGTTGATTTCAGGTTCGTTGGGTAGATACCCAGTAGTGGGATAGCTGGATCATAAGGTATTTCTATTTTGAATTTTTTGAGGAATCTCCATACTGTTTTTCATAGAGGCTGCGCCAGTATACATTCCCACCAGCAGTGGATTAAGGTTCCCATTTCTCCACAGCTTCTCCAGCATTTGTTATTTTTTGTCTTGGTGATTATAGCCATTCTAACGAGTGTAAGATGATACCTTGGTGTGGTTTTGATTTGCATTTCCTTGATGATTAATGATGTTGAGCATCTTTTCATGTGCCTATTGGCCATCTGTATATCTTCTTTGGAGAAGTGTTTGTTCATTTCCTCTGCCCATTTTTTGATCTAGTTGTTTATTTTTGTTGTTGTTCAGTTGCATGAGTTCTTTACATATTATGGAGATTAATCCCTTGTTGGATATATGGTTTGCAAATATTTTTTCCCAGCTGGTGGGTTGCCTGTTCATTTTGATCCTGGTTTCATTTGCTTTGTAGGAGCTCTTTAATCTGATGAAGTCCCACTTGTTTATTTTTTCTTTTGTTCCCCTTGTCTGAGTAGACATGGAATTCGAAAAGATCCCTTTATGGCTGATGACGAATAGTGTACTGCTTGTATTTTCTTCCATGAGTTTTATAGTTTCAGGTCTCACCTTCAGGTCTTTGAACCATTTTGAGTTAATTTTTGTGTATGGCGAAAGGAGATGGTCTACTTTCATTCTTTTGCAAGTGGCTGTCCAGTTTTCCCAACACCATTTATCGAAGAGACTTTCCTTTTTCCATTGCATGTTCTTAACTCCTTTGTCAAAAATTAGCTGTCCGTAGATGTGAGGTTTTATTTCTGGGCTTTCAATTCTGTTCCATTGATCTGTGTGTCTGTTTTTGTATTAGTACCATGCTGTTTTGATTACTATCGCTTTGTAGTGTGTTTTGAAGTCAGGGATTGTGATGCCTCCAGCTTTGTTCTTTTTTCTCAGGATTGCTTTAGCTATTCGGGGTCTTTTGTTTCCCCATATGAATTTTTTTGTGTGTGACAATTTTTTTTTTATTTTTTTATTTTTGTTTATTGCAGTAACATTGGTTTATAACATTGTATAAGTTTCAAGTGTACATCATTATACTTCTATTTCTGCATAGAGTACATCATGTTCACCACCCAAATACTAACTACAACCCATCACCACACACTTGTGCCGAATTATCCCTTTCGCCCTCCTCCCTCCCCCCTTCCCCTCTGGTAACCACCAATCCAATCTCTGTCTCTATGTGTGTGCTTGTTGTTGTTATTATCTACTACTTAATGAGGGAAATCATATGGTATTTGACCTTCTCCCTCTGACTTATTTCACTTTGCATAATACCCTCAATGTCCATCCATGTTGTCACAAATGGTTGGATTTCATTCTTTCTTATGGCTGAGTAGTATTCCATTGTGTATATCTACCACATCTTCTTTATCCATTCGTCCCTTGATGGGCACTTACGTTGCTTCCAAGTCTTGGCTATTGTGAATAATGCTGCAATGAACACAGGGGTGCATGTATCTTCACGCCTTGGTGTTTTCAAGTTCTTTGGATAAATACCCAGCAGTGGAATAGCTGGATCACCCATATGAATTTTAGTATTCTTTGTTCTATTTCCATGAAAAATGCCCTTGGGATTCTGATTTGGATTGCATTGAATCTGTAGATTGCTTTAGGTAGTATTTACATTTTAACTATATTTAGTCTTCCAATCCAAGTGCATGGAATATTTTTCCATTTCTTTATGTCATCATTGATTTCACTCAATAATGTCTTATAGTTTTCATTGTATAGGTCTTTCACTTTCTTGGTCAAATTTATTCCCAGATATTTTATTCTTTTTGTTGCAATTGTAAACGGGATTGTCTTCTTGAGCTCTCTTTCTGTTAGTTCGTTGTTGGTATATAGAAATGCAACTGATTTCTATAAGTTGATTTTGTACCCTGCAACTTTGCTATAGTTGTTGATTATTTCTAATAGTTTTCCAATGGATTCTGTAAGGTTTTCTATATATATGATCATGTCATCTGCAAGCAGCAAGAGTTTCACTTCTTCGTTGCCTATTTGTATTCCTTTTATTCGTTTTTCTTGCCTAATTGCTCTGGCCAGAACTTCCAGGACTGTGTTGAATAAGAGTGGTGTGAGTGGGCACCCTTGTCTTGTTCCTGTTTTCAGAGGGATGGCTTTCAGTTTTTCCCCATTGAGTATGATGTTGGCTGTGGGTTTGTCATATATGGCCTCTATTATGTTGAGGTACTTTCCTTCTATACCCATTTTATCCTAAATGGATGTTGGGTCTTGTCAAATGCCTTCTCTGCATCTATTGAGATGATCATACGGTTTTTATTCCTCGTTTTGTTTATGTGGTGTATCACATTGATTGATTTGCGGATGTTGAACCATCCCCGCATCCCTCGTATAAATCCCACTTGATCAGGGTGTATGATCTTTTCAGTGTATTGCTGTATTCGGTTTGCCAACATTTTGTTGAGGATTTTTGCATCTATATTCATCAGGGATAGTGGTCTGTAGTTTTCCTTCTTAGTATTACCTTTGTCTGGCTTTGGTATCAGGGTGATGTTGGCCTCATAGAATGTGTTGTGAAGTGTCCCATCTTCCTCAATTCTTTGAAATAGTTTGAGAAGGATACGTATTAAATCTTCTTTGAATGTTTGGTAAAATCATCCAGAGAAGCCATCTGGTCCAGGACTTTTATTCTTTGGGAGGTTTTTGATTACTGTTTCAATCTCTTTACTTGTGATTGGTCTGCTCAGGTTCTCTATTTCTTCTTGATTCAGTTTTGAGAGGCTGTGTGAGTCTAAGAATTTATCCATTTCTATTGAAGAGTTTTTTATCAGCAGATTTTAGCGCTTGGGGTGAACAATCTGGCAGTTCTGTTAAGATGACTGATTGGAAGTAGAGATACCAGGTAGGAGGTTTCTGACTTCTCTTGTGGTCACTTTTCCCTTCTGGTCCTACTCTTATTACCTTAATTCAGATCATAGATGAATGAGGAGGGCCCAGGAGGTTAAAATCTGACAGAGAGTAGATGGTAATAAGCACCTCTAGGAAGAGAAGTAGCCATTTCCAAGCCTGCCTACAAGATGAAGTACAAGCTCCTTAGTCCATGAAACATATTCATGACTGGCTCTCAGAAGTTTATCTCCTAATTCAGGAGCAGCACTTTGAGATAACATATTAGACACTTGGTGGAAATAGCCATGAGCATACTAGAACCTCAAGTTGCTCTCAGCCCAGCTGGGAAAACAGTCTACAAAATTAACTATAATGTTATGCAAAAAGAAATAAGTTATTCCTTTATTGCCTGGGGGGAACCCTTCCCTCCCTCATGCCATTTTGCACTCTGGCATACTATCCAACCCAGCCAGTGCCCCATGTTTCAGAACCTTTCAGACATTTCTTCAGCCCCAACTCCCCTATTAAATTGTATCTTCCCTTTCTGCCCCATTTCCTCCAACCAAGTCAGAGAATTTGAATAGAGCTAAGATTTTGATGATTAAGCATTAATTAATAAGTTTGTCCACCACTCTCAGATAAAATATTTGCATTTGGCAAAACCTGATTGAGATGAAATCCCAAACATAGGTGTCGTATATGTGGCTGCTTATTCTTCCCATATGTAGGGCTGACCTAGGATGATATACCAGATCCATCTGGTTCTGGGGATCATGCTGAAGTCAGATAACTCTCCATCGACTTGCTATAACCAGTAGAGGGATTGATTGGATCACAGAGAGGACCAGGGCTAGATTTTTAACTTGATGTTTGACTTAGTGCACAGACACTTTCATTTCTGAGCTTGTTGGCCCCCTCTGTGGTGCTCCCTGCCCCTTGAGCCCCACAGACCCCAACATCTTGTACCCATCTCTCTCTTCAAGCAGTGTTTCAGGAAAGATTCTTTTGACATTAGCCTTATATGATAAGGGAATGGAAGGCTTTGTTGCCTGTAAAAGAGATTTCAGGCATCAAGGAATGGGGGCCTTTCTGGGCTGCTCCATCCCATCCTATACTCTCTTTGTAGACAGGCTCAGCCTCCATCACAACTCTGGGCTCCAACTATCCAATAGCATAAAAATTCAAAGTTAGATACTAGACTCTGAGGCTCAAATAAAAGGAAGACAAGAAAGTGAGCCCTTCCTTTGGGTACTGTGTTGGCAAGATCAGGGAGCTGCTAGTTCTGAAGCCACTATTTTCATTTCTGTACGCCCTATTGCTCAAGCCATTCCCAAAAACTTCTGACTACTCACCTGACAACAAAGAACAAAACCTAGTCATACCTTCTACCCTTCACAGACCCATGGCTCACCTCACCATTGGGATTGCAGTAGTGGCCATTCTGGTATCACATGCAATCATAGAATTATAAAGAATAAAATGTTAAAACTGGAAGGTATCGTAATGATTACTGAATAAATTCCTCTTTCCTTTCACAGATGGGGAAACTGAAACCAAGGGAGGAGCAACGCCCTTCCCAGGGTCATGCAGCAAGTTCTGGCAGAGCCAGAACAGTGATTTTTTCCATTACCCCTTAGACTATCTTCTTTGCTGCTTCCATTTCTGTATAGCACTGAGAAAATTTGTGTTTCTTTTGCCTCTAAGCCCCTGCTCCCATTCTAGTTTTCGGAACTCTAGGCTCCAATCAGTTTATCAACGAGCCCCAGATCAGGTGTCCTCTTGCATGCTGATACCTTTCTTCCTTACCCTCTCCTCACCCCTACATATTCCCCTCCCTCAGGTCATGCCAAGGGGCAGTTTCTGTCACCTGTCTGAGCTGGACAAAGATTTATGTTGATAAAGATAAAGCCTTAGGGCCTGTCTAACCAGGACCTGCCACATGAATAAGACAGGCCTTGGGGCTCTGAGTCTCCAGCTTATGCTCTTTCTACCTTTTTCACCTATCACCCACTTTCCACATATATGTGCTTTCTACTTTAGCCAAACCTTGCATCTTCCCACCTCTATGCTTTTACATGAAATGTGCTCCCTCTCATTTCAATATAAAATCCAATTCAAGTCTTACTTCCTCCTTGTAGTATTCTCTGATGACCACGTCATGGGTGATTGTTTCCTTCTCTCAACTTTTCTAGTATTGTTTTAGTTCTCCTAGGATGCTTGCAGTGCTGTATCTTTGAAAGCAGGGGCTATGGATTATTCATGTATGAACGTATCCTTGGTTCCAGTCCCAGTGGCTGGCACAGAGCAGGAGCTCTTTAATAAATAAATGGACCCTATTCAGTATCTTTCCCTTCTTATTTTTTACCAGGAATGGAGATTTTATGAGTTTCTATTAAAACGGCACTTCAGTCAAACTGACAGCCTCACTAAAAAAATAGTGGTCAAGATATAATGTATTTTACTGAAAAACAAGATGTATTTGCCATTTAATGTGACTCCTCCTCTGGCATCCACTTATCTGAGAAAATATTGAAATTTAGGAGCCAAACACTACTTTACGTAAATGCACACACATACACACATTTACAGAAATTCATCTGTTACCACGCTAGAGAATGATATCAATATGCTGCCTTGCATTTAGCTTTCCTCTTCATTTTATCATGCATATCCCATAGAATCTAAAATGGGAGGAGTGGTAGGCAGGAGAAAAACAGCTAAGAAACAGAAGCAAGAAAATACAACAGAGGTTTGAGGGAATGGGGAAAACATGAGTTCAGAAGCATTAGACCATGACACTGAGTTGTTTACCAGTTTGGGAGAGGAGACCCCTGGAATCACCTTGAGGAAAAGAAGAGGAACTCAAATGAAATCTCAGAAGCAAGGTCATATCTTTGACTTTAAAAATAAATGAATAAGATGGAGAGGAGAAAAGAAAGACCTAAAGACCAACCACAAGTAAGGTGTTCCCTGAAGTACTGAGCAGTACTGACAATTTCAGGGTACCCAATTCTACCTTTTCCAAGCTAAGGACAGATGTGGTCTGATGGAGAGGCTATCAGGTGGTATGAAGGGATGGATCTTCTCAGAGAGCTTCTGCTTCCATAAGAAATAACCAATAAGAGCAGAAAACCACAAACTTAGAAATCAAGACATTCAGTAACACAGGAAGAGAAACAAAAATGCTTCAATTCTCAGCTCACCATTTCTGACTCTTCAGGTATGGGTAGTAGATGCCCTGCTCTTAGAGGTCAGGGCCTGCTTGTTTGTTGGGAGACTTGGAGAGAGAAAGGAGCCACCTCCTGTGTTTTTCCCCATTGCCCCTATTGCTGCTGTTCACACTGTTGGTGCTGCCCCCTCCCCCACTGACCTGAGCTCTGTTGTTGGCCCTGTCACCAGGCTGAATATGTCTGTGGTCCACCTCATGACATAGCTTCTGGAAGGTATCAAACATACTCCCTGGCATAGAGTTTAGAGTAAATGCTATCCAAGTCACTGGGAAGCTGCACAATCTCTTCTGATGACAACTTGTGATTCCATAGCAGGTCACCTTTGTTGGCTACCGGTGGCATGGGGATGTTGGGGCTCAGGTCAATCAAGTGACTATTCTGGAACAAGGGGTATATGAGGTGGTAGCTTTCATAGTCAGTGACAGAGTAGACACAGACAAAGCCATGAGTCCAGGAGAGGGAACAATTGATTTGCTTAGGGAAGATGAGAACATTAATGTTCTCCTGCATAAATAAAAGAAGGTAGGGAGGAGAAGTAGAATGAAATATGGTTGGGCTCCAGAGAGAGTTCGGTTTATAGGAGGAGACCCTGAAGCAGCATGATGCTGGTCTGGAGCTCTTATAGGCAAAGATGTCCAGAGACCTGAGTTGGAATAGTAGAGCTGAAGGTAGGGGCATCCTGGGTGGGAATAGTGGGGAGAAGAAAATCTATTGATAAGACAATGGTGAGTTTATCCTTCCTTACCACATTAAAGAAGAAAAGTACCTGACACGTCCATATTCCATGTTTTTGCCTAATCTCAACCTCCCAAATCCTTGGCTGAGGGAGGTGAGAGGTAGCTGCTGCTCTGATCAAGCACTGAACAACTTCCTCTCTGCAAAGTCCTTGGGGCTACATTTACTAATGGAATATTTTCCACCACAAATACTCTGATCAGCTGTGCACCATTTTGGAAGTTCTTGGGGCAAATCCCAAGTAGAAATCTCTATTCAAAAACTGCAAAGATCCATTTAACTCATTTTCTCTTGTTTTGCTTCTTGGAAAAACATCTGAATAGAGATTCATTTCTGAGTGTGCCAGCAATCACCTCTGAATTCTAGGATGCCAGCCATTGAACTGGTCCACACACATACACACAAACACACACACACACACACACACACACACATGAACACACATACTTCTGAACTGCAGTGGCTCAAACGTGCAGCGCTTGCTGTGGGACTAAAACCTTAGAGCTTCTCCCTCAACACTTCTCTCTCCTTGCTCCCTACCTCCCCTTCTACTCCTAACACTCGCTTCAGCACTAGTTCCTATCATTCTACTCTGCTACTTGGACCCTGCTACTCCCCACACTCACCTATTCCTGATGTTCACTCATGCCTCTTTTCCTCCCTATCTTTTCTCATCCTTTACTTTCCCCATTGCACAGTCCCAAATCTCTAGCCCTATGTGGGAGCTGACCTGAATAGCAATTTTTCTCTTTATCGGAAAAAGTTCAGTCTAAGAAGAAAGATAAACACATTCCAAACTCAGTCTCCTTTCCTTCCATCTTCCCACTTCCTCATTTCTTCTCCAGGTCTCATTTAGAAGTGGCATTGTTTGCTAAAATCAGGGTTGTGCCATTAGAGACTAAGGAAAAATCAAAGGTCTTTTGATGAAAATTATGACCCACCTACTCAAGCCAAGTGAAAAAATAGCTGGAGAAATAGAAGTCAAGGCTGGTAGAACAAACATTCAGACATGCATCTCAACCTTTTTTGGTTAATGAGTAATGAGTAAATTAGGAGGTAAGCCTGGAGGGAAGTGTGAAGTAAATTGGGATTCAATAGGAATTGTAATCACATTATGTGCCTGTGGACAATATACTGAAACTCTCTTGGAGCTTATTTTGTCTTTTGTAAAATGAGGTGCACCATTTTTACACTTTGTATGACAGGCATAAAGGATAAGCAATGCAAAGGAAGTTTCAAACAGAAAATATCTCCTGCTCCCCATCTAGAATACCTCGCCTTACTGCTCAGTTCTCAGCCTTAATATTGAGGTATCTGGGCCTCTATCTGTGGCTTTCAACTGACTATCACACTTTTTGTAGTTTCAGAACCAGTTGTTCTTCCAGGGGCCAGTCCATTAAATCCCTAGGGAATCAAACCATGGGAAGAGTTATATAGGGCAGAGTCCCTCACCCAGGTTGCCACTGGGAAGTCCCTTTCCCTCCTCATACTGGGCACTTGGGACCTTGACAAGGGAATGAATTTTGTTGGAGCCAGTGTGACAAACATACAAGTAAACCAATGAGGAGACTAGTAAAATTAGCTCTTATGTGTAAAGACAAAAAGGGAGTATCCTGAACCTGGAAATAGAACTGTTCTCCATCCCAGGAAAGCCAACAGGAATATAAGGTACCTAAGAAACAGAACAGAGATCAAAATTCACTGCGTTGTAGTAGAAAACATGGGTCAAGGAATCAGGAGACATTTCCAGTCCTACGACTTGCTGTGTGACTTTGGGCAAATCACTTCCATATTATGGAACTCAGTTTGCCAGATGAAAATTGAGAGAGCTGGACACATAATCTCTAAGAGCCTTCAGAACTGAAATAGCTGTCTAAGTGGGAAAATGGCCCACAATCCATTTATCAATAGCCAGGAAATGGGTCAGGTTTTAGATGTCAGATGAGGAAGTTGGGATGGGGGCGGACAGGGTGCCCGAGAGGGATGCATCTCCCTGGAAAGGAGAGATACAAGGATTCAGCTTCACTTGCTTTCTAATTTTTCTGAAGGCTTACTTCTCCTTTCCTAACCAGTGACACCAACATCTTGTCTTTCGTCTGGTCTTATGGGTGGACACCTGGCTATCCCCTGGGGATGCAAGGTCTAGGCTGATACTTCTCAAAATGGCCTCTAAATAATTGAGCTACCCATGGATCTGTCACAGAAAATTCAGTGGATCTTGCTGCTGTAATCAGACCAGAGCAAATATCCAAAGGAGAAAGCCTGCATAAGAGAGAGTATTGGTTGAGCTTGGCTGCAGTGAGCCTACTACTCACCGCACTTGGGGCTTCCAGCACAGCACCTCTCTTGGCTCTTGGCAATGCTAGCACATCTTCTGCCAGCTTGCCATGGTACCATCCTAGAAAATCTGAGAAAAATAATTCTTGGAGCCATTTAATTACTTCCTGGAAAAATGATTGGCATAACTCCTAGAGTGCCAGGAAAGCAATGCTATGTGCAACTTAGTTTAAAATTCTTGTCTCGTAACCACATACACTATACTTTAAATACACACATATATACACATTACATACATATTTACACACAGCAGATAGAGACACACACAGAGGGGAAAACTGTGTATGTGTGTGTATATATACATACACATGTATATACTGTGGCTTTTCTAGACAGCCCATTCTGACTGAAAAAGTATACGTTTGCCTAGCCTTATCCTTACTCTCTCAAGAGATTTTTCTCCTCTAACTTCAAATCATTGGATGAATTTTCCGGGAGAAGGAGGCCTATGGAGATCTGGGGAGACTGCTCCTCTCTTAGAAGGTTCAGGCTTGAATGCCTCACCTCTTTTGATGCTTTGCCCTCATCTGAAGGAAAGAGACAAAGGCTGAAGAGAAAGAATGGTAATAAATTGGAGAAATTCCAGGATGGGGAGTGGGGAGAGGTGGAGAAGGAACTAAAGGGAGTTCTTATTTCTCCACAAGGCATCTGTTCCCTATTTTTTGAGGAGGGCAGTGGTGAGAAGAGCCTCTGGAGCTACACTCACCAGTATTGGCTTCATATTCTCCATTGAAATGGTGAGTGAGGAAGCTGATCACCAGAGCTCTACAAGGTAAAGACAACACCTTATGCTACCCTACCATCCTCTTGACTTCTCTCTGCAGGAGCCCTTGGAGTGGGGACAGTTTCTTGGGTTTAAGGATTGACTTGTTTGATCCTGGGTAGAAATTTGTTCTTTCATAAGACAGGCAAGTCTTGCAGAATGGTGATTTTCCTAAAAATTTCTTAGCCAAGCCCCAGGAGAGAGCAAAAGGAGAGCAAGGCAAGTGACAGAAGCAGTAGGAAAAGCCACACATCTCCCCTCTGTGGGGAGAGGGTGCCTAGGGATGGAGAGCACCGCTGAGTTGCAGCCTTCTTTCCCCTAGGCAGCTGAGCCACCTGCTGAGTGAATTTGGAGAGGAGGGGCTGCTACTCCATGTCCCAGAACTACTGCCCCTTGGACCAGGCTCAACTACATAAGTCCCCTCTTTCAGTCCCAAACCCCCACCTCTCTGTGTTTCCTGCACAAATAGACCTATCCACAGGCTCTGGGAACTCACCACTCCCTTCAACCCGACTGGAGGCATCCTTCTCAGTGAAATTCCTCTCCCTCCCCTCTCATAGCCTCCTCACATCAGCCAGACCTCTCAGTTGTCCACTGTGTGGTGAGGAGAGGTGACCCCAGATTCCACAGCCCTCTGTCCCCCTACCCCAAACACACATACTCACAAGGCAATCCCTACCTGGCTTCCCGTCAACACTACCATCTTGATGCTCCTGCTGGGCGGGCTATCCAGGCACCAGGTGAATGTTGATAGAAAACTAGGACATGGCTGAGGTGGATATGGGCCACATGTCTGCAGAGCAAAAGGGGCCAAAGGCCAAAGATCTCTCAGAGATCTTTGCAGCTGTCACCACCACTAATTTCCTCAAGTGTCACTTCTTTGCTTTCACCTCCTGTATCCAATCCCTCTCCCTTGCTTGCAGTGGCAAGGGATCAAGGAGGTATTGATTGGTCTCCTCCTGCAAGGGTAGCCCTCTTCTCTGACTGATGGCAAAGTAGAGAGGAAAAAACTTTTTATCCAGTGAAAGCTGACTCCTCTGACTCTGAGCCAATCCAAAGTTAAGTTGAGCTGTTCCCAGGATGAAGGCCAGGAAGGAATGCTGGGCATCGGTAACAAAAAATGAACTATCAGTACTCCATCTTCCTCATCCCAAACTTAAATACAGAATGTCCCAGCTGAAGAGCATTTAGGGATCAGAATTCAAGTCCTTTATTTTATTTATTTATTTATTTATTTATTTATTTATTTATTTATTTATTCATTCTTTCTTTCTCTTCTTCTTTTTTTATTGTGGTAACATTGGTTTATAACATTATATAAATTTCAGGTGTACATCATTATATTTAGATTTCTGTGTGGATTACATCATGTTCACCACCCAAAGACTAATTACAACCCATCGCCATAAACATGTGCCTAATCACCCCTTTCGCCCTCCTCCATCCCCATTCCCCTCTGGTAAGCACCAATCCAATCTCTCTATGTGTTTGTTTGTTGTTGTTTTTATCTTCTATTTATGAGTGAGATCATACAGTATTTGACTTTCTCCCTGACTTATTTCACTTAGCATAATACCCTCAAGGTCCATCCATGTTGTCCCAAATGGCCAGATTTCATCCTTTTTTATGGCTGAGTAGTATTCCATTGTGTGTATATATATACCACATCTTCTTTATCCATTGGTCCTTTGATGGGCACCTAGATTGCTTCCAAGTCTTGGCTATTGTGAATAATGCTACAGTGAACATAGGGGTGCATATATCTTGAAGCATTCATGTTTTCATGTTCTTTGGATAAACACCCAGCAGTGGAATAGCTTGATCGTATGGTAGTTTTATTCTTAATTTTTTGAGAAGTCTCCATACTGTTTTCCATAGTGGCTACTACACTCCCACCAGCAGTGTAGAAGAGTCTCTTTCTCTCCACATCCTCTCCAACACTTGTTATTTCTTGTCTTCTTAATTATAGCCATTCTGATGGGCGTGACATGATAGTTTTGATTTGCATTTCCTTAATAATTAGTGATGCTGAGTATCTTTTCATGTGCCTGTTGTCTGTATATCTTCTTTGCAAAAATGTCTGTTCACATCTTTTGCCCATTTTTTAATTGGATTGTTAGTGTTTTTGTTGTTGAGATGTATGTGTTCTTTATATATTTTGGGTATTAACCCCTTATCAGATATATGGCTTTCAAATATCTCCTCCCAATTGTTAGGTTGTCTTTTCGTTTTGTTGATGGTTTCTTTTGCTGTGCAGAAGCTTTTTAGTTTGATTTAGGCCCATTTGTTTATTTTTTCTATTATTTCCCTTGCCCAGTCGGACATCGTTCTTGAAAATATGCTGCTAAGACCAATGTAAAAGACCATGCTGCCTATGTTTCCTTCTAAATTTTTTATGGTTTCAGGTCTTACATTCAAGTTTTTAATCCATTTTGAGTTAATTTTTGTGTATGATATAAGATAATGGTCTACTTTCATTCTTTTGCGTGTGGCTGTCCAGTTTTCCCAACACCATTTATTGAAGAGACTTTCCTTTCTCCGTTGTATGTTCTTAGCTCCCTTGTCGAAAATTAGCTGTCCATAGGTGTGTGAGTTTATTTCTGGGCTTTCAATACTGTCCCATTGATCTGTGTGCCTGTTTTTGTGCCAGTGCCATGCTGTTTTGATTACTATAGCTTTCTAGTAAATTTTGAAATCAGGGAGTGTGATACCTCCAGCTTTGTTCTTCAAGTCCTTTACTTTATAGTTAAGGAAACTGAGGCTCAAAGACATACTATCATTTGCTGGGCAGGATATTCAGGATAGGGTACTTGGGAATAGGCATGTGGGAAGTCAGGGTCAGAGCTGGAGCTAAAACCCAGGTTTCCAGTTTCCCTATCCAGTATGGTCCTCACTGCCCCTGCCAGGCTCCACTTTCTTTAAGTGGAAAATTTGTAGAGAATTGGAAAGAGATTAGGCTGGGTGGGTGCCAGTCAGCCAAGAAAGAGATGAAAGAGCAACCAAGTGCCTTTTTAGGGTAATCTTTTGGGTAAGTGGACAGGTCTTTTGAGGTTTAGTGTTCAGGTTCACTGTTGCGTCAATTTTTAAATAAAAATTTCATCATATGGAGCATGCATTTTCTAGTTGCCCACAATCTCTACAACTCCCTACTGTTTTTTGTCTGGTGACTTAACTCATATATGTTACTTCTCTGGCCCCGAGGAGATATTTGATTGGACAACTAGGGTTATTTGAGGGCAGGGACTAGGCCAAATTCAGATCTCTTTATCTCCAAATGGGAAATAGTAAGAAGAAGTCATTGGGAATTCCCATCCACATACCTCAAGGTATCTTTTTGTGACTGCCTTTCACAACTTTTAAAGACTACCCTTGATCTTCAGTAAAAATTGATTTCATTTGGATATAAATATGTGTATGTGTGGAGAGAGGCTGCCAGGAAAGAGAATGGAGGAGACGGGGAGCAATTTGCTCATTAAGAATCAAATCACCAGATGAGAGCATAAATTATTATGGAGAAAATGCATATCAAATAGAAATTAAGAAAATTATAGATGTCCTAATTTTACATTTAAAGTGGAGATATGAAAAATTCAATGAGGTGCTCTCACAATTTTCATTTTTAACCAGAGAAAAGTTATTTTCTACAAATCTAACTTACAAAAAGCAGCCAATGACTTGGTTCATAAATATTCTGATGACTTAAATACTGTAGAAACTTCATCTGAAATAGTTTTAAGTAGCATGCAAAATTAAAACAACACAAACTGTCAACAACTGACTCAAAAAGAAATAGAAAATCTGAATAGACCTTTAAAAGTGA
The DNA here is from genome assembly GCF_020826845.1 of Diceros bicornis minor. Lineage (NCBI taxonomy): Eukaryota > Metazoa > Chordata > Mammalia > Perissodactyla > Rhinocerotidae > Diceros > Diceros bicornis. The sequence continues at coordinate 67,127,406 of NC_080781.1, forward strand.
AGAGATAGAATTAGTAATCAAAGAAAAGTCAATAAGGAGAAGCCCAGGCCCAGATGGCTTCACTAGTCAATTCTACCAAATGTTTAAAGAAGAAGTAACAGTCCTTCATAAACTCTTCCAAAAAATAGAAGAGGAGGGAACAATTTCCAACTCATTCTCTGAGACCAGAATTACCCTGATACCAAAACCAGACAAAGACATTATGAGAAATGAAAACTACAGACCAATAGCTCTTATGAATATAGACACAAAAATCTTCAACAAAATACTATGAAACTGAACGTGGAAACATATGAAAAGGATTAAACATCATGACCAAGTGGGATTTATTGCAGGAGTGCTAGGTTGGTTCAACATATGAAAATCAATCACCCTATTAATAGAATAGAGCACAAAAACCACATGATCATCTTAACAGATGTAGAAAAAACCTTTAACAAAATCCAAACCCTTTCATGAAAAAAAGAAAACACTCAACAAAGGAGAAATAGAAGGGACCTTACTCAAACTGAAAAACAGCATCTTTGGTAGGCTGACTAATGGCCCCTGTCCTAATCTTGAGAACCTGCGAACATGTTACCTTACATGGTAGAAGAGACTTCACAGATATTATTAAGATCTTGAGAAGGGGGAGATTATGCTGGATTATTTGGTTGAGCCCAATGTAATCACAAGGTTCCTTATAAGAAGGAGGCAGGGGATCAGAGTTAAAGAGAGAAGATGAGAGGTGGGAAGCAGAGGTGAGAGATTAGAGATGATGCTACATGGATTTGAAGATGGAGGAAGGGGCTCATAAGCCAAGGGATGTTTGCAGCCTCTAGAAGCAAGAAAATGCAAGGAAACAGATTCTCTTCTAGAGCCTCCAGAAGGAGCACAGGCCCACTGAAACCCGGATTTTAACTAAGTGAAACTGTTTTCAGATTTCTGACCTCAGAAGCGTTAAGAGAATAAATTTGTGTTATTTTTAGTCACTAACTTTGCAGTAATTTGTTATAGTGGCAATAGGAAGCTAATAAAGCACCTATGAAAATGCTTTCTTCCTGAGATTAGGATCAAGCCAAGGATGCTTGCTCCTACCACTTCTATTCAGCCTCGTAGTGGAGGTTCTGTCCAGGGCAATTAGGCAAGAAAAAGAAATAGAAGTCGCTCAGATTAAGAGAGAAGTAAAACTATATCTACTTTCAAATGACATAATCCCGTATACAGAAAATCCTAAGGAATCCGTAAAAAACTACTAGAACCATAATTATTAAACAATTTTAATAAGGTTGCACAATACAAAACCAATACACAAAAACCAGTTGTATTTTTATACACTTGCAATGAAAAATCTGAAAATGAAACTAAGAAAATACTTCCATTTAAAATAGCATCAAAAACACTTAGGAATAAATTTAACAAAAAAGCACAAAATTTGTACATAGAAAAGTACAAAATGTCATTGAAAAACATTTAAGAAGAACTAAGTAAATGAGAAAACATCCATTCTGTGTTCATGGATTGAAAGACTTAATATTGTTAAGATGTCAACACTCCCTCAAATTTTCTACACATTCAACACAATTCCTATCAAAATCCCAGCTTCATTATTTCAAAAATTGTCAAGTTGATCCTAAAATTCATACAGAACTATCAAGGGACTGGAATAGCTAAAACAATCCAGAAGAAAGGAGTAAAGTTGTAGCACTCACACTTCTTGATTCCAAGACTTACTTCAAAGTTACAATAATTAAGACTCGTGGTACTGGCAAAATATTAGACATATAAATCAATGGGATAGAATTGAGAGTTCAGAAATAAACTCTAGGGCCGGCCCCGTGGCTTAGTGGTTAAGTGCGCACGCTCTGCTGCTGGCGGCCTGGGTTCGGATCCCGGGCGCGCACCGACGCACTGCTTCTCGGGCCATGCTGAGGCCGCGTCCCACATACAGCAACTAGAAGGATGTGCAGCGATGACGTACAACTATCTACTGGGGCTTTGGGGGAAAAAATAAATAAATAAAATTAAAAAAATAAAAATAAAATAAAAAAAGAAAGAAACTCTACATTTATGGTCAACTAATTTTTGAAAAAGAAAGATTAGTCTTTTAAACATATGGTGCTAAGACAACCGAATATTCACATACAAAAGAAAAAAGTTAGATCCCTATTTCCCACAATATACAAAAATTAACTCAAACTAGATCAAAGATCTAAGTGTAGGTGCTAAAATTATAAAACTCTTAGAAGAAAACTTAGGTGAAATCTTCATGCCCTTAGGTTAGGTGATGGTTTCTTAGATATGACATCAAAAGCCCAAGGAACAAAAGAAAAAACAGATAAATTATACTTAATCAAAATCAAAAGATTTTGTGCTTTAAAAGACACATGAAGAAATTGAAAAAAACCATAGAATAGGAGAAAATATTTTTAAACCATATATCTGATAATGGACATGTATCCAGAATATATACAAAACTCTTACAACTCAACAGTAAAAGACCAATAACCAATTGAAAAATGGGCAAAGGATTTGAATAGACGTTTCTCCAAAGAAGATATACAAAACACCAATAAGCACATAAAAAGATGCTCTACATTATTAGCCATCAGAGAAATGCAAATCAAAAGCGCACTGAGATGCTACTTCACCTGCTAGGCTGGCTATAATTAAAATGACAAATGTTGGTGAGGATGTGGAGAAACTGGAGCCCTGATACATTGCTGGTGGGAATGTAAAATGGTGCAGGGCCTTGGAAAACAGTTTGGCAATTCTTCAAAGGGTTCAACATAGAGTTACCATATTACCCAGCAATTCCACTCCTAAGTATATTCCCAAAAGAACTGAAAATATATGTCCACACAAAAACTTGTACGTGAATGTTCATAGCAGCATTATTCATAACAGCCAAAAAGTGGAAACAACTCAAACACGAATATTGGATAAACAATGTATTGTATATACATACAATGGGATATTATTTAATCATAAAAAGGAATGCAGTACTGATACATGCTATAACATGCATGAACCTTGAAAATATTATGCTAAGTAAAAGAAGCCAGTCACAAAAGGCCACCTATTGTATGATTTAATTTATATGAAATATTCAAAAGACGTAGATCCATACAGAAAAAATAAATCAGTATTTGCCAGGGACTTGTCTGGGGGAAGAGGGAATGAGTGATAATGGGTATGGGGTTTCTTCGTGGAGTGATGAAAATGTTCTGAAATTAGATAGTGATGAGATTACATAAATCTGTGAGTATACTAACAACCACTGAATCATACTCTTTGAAATGGTGAATATTATGGTTTGTGGATTATATTACAATAAAAAAAGAGAGGACAGGTCAACTTTACACATAGTGTAAGCAGTTTGATTACATATGTCTTATGATATAGCTTTCATTCTAATATATTGCCATCATTGATTAGCAGTACATTCATAGATCTCTTTTTGTTGTTGTTGTTGTTCTTCCCATTCTCTACAACACTTAGTACAGTGCCTTGCAAAATGTATGAGTTTATAAATCTTTTTAGGTGTTGAAATGTATGTATTAAATACTTTTTCATTTCCTTGAGTCCCTTAATAAAAAATATTACCCAACCTTTATGTTTTATTTTTCCCCACTAGTTTGTAAATTCCCTGAGGCTAAGAATCATGGTGGATTCATCCCCATATTCCCTTCCTACACCGAAACCTCACTTTTAGTCCCACCTTGTACCTAGTACAGTGCCTGATACAAAGATACTGCTTATAATTCTTTTAGAACTCCTCTTATTTTCCCCTCCCCAACTTGAATCTAATCTCCTTCAGGACCAATACTGGGTTTCATTCATATTTGTACTCTCTGCCACCCCCTTGTGTAGCCCTATTCTTTACATGTAAGTTCTTGATGAATGAATAACTTCTATATCTGATCTCCCTTTTGCCACATGAAATTGTACTTTCTCCCCTCATGTTTCAAATGAATATGTTCTAGTTTAACTCTGCATGCATCTATTATTTTGACTGTCATTTATAGGTCCGTTACTCATTTGTCTTAGATTATGAATGCAAAAGTAACAGAAACTCTTGTCCCAGAGGTCATTTCCCGTGCAATTATCTTTGTAAATTCTGCAACTGAGAGCCCTTTGTAAGTAAGAACCTGCTAAATATGGCCAGATGATGGTGAAATCCCAACTCTTCTTTTGCCTATTTGGATTTTATACCCTTGCAAAAGATAGTTTTCTTACGTTTGGAATAAGTACTTATGCAAGAGGAAAACTGGGCTCTCATAGAAAATGGAACAGGTACTGACTGGACCAGTAGTCCAGGAAGCCAAGAGGATCAGCCTTGAAGAGTAAATATTGTAGTCTGACCACCAGACTCTGTTTCTGGTGTTTTCTGGAAGCACTTGGGGGGTTGGGGTTAGAATTAAGGCGGGTACACTAGGGGAAATGTGAGTGGGTGAAGGCAAGGGTATAAAGTTTCAACCTTTGTGGTGAATTAACAGAGCTTTTCTTCCCCTAGGTCTCTCGGTCCAGCACCTTTAAATTTGAAACACCACTAAATAAAACCAGTGCATCAGGGCTTATTTTTTTTTTTTTCCTAAAATTGACTAGCAGCTTCACAACCTATTGTTCGACTAACAATTCCTGCTGATTATTTACATGTATTTCTTTAAAATCCAAATAGTCATTTGTTCCTGACAGAAAAAGTCCTGAGAATCATCAGAGCAAAACTGCAATAGGTTTCACTCATTTTTCTCCACCTTTCTACTTACCATTAAATCACTGCAGAGAGATTTTGTGTACCTAGCTCAAAATAAATACATTTTGTAGTACAACTGGCACCAACTAGGCGCCTGGAGAAACTCAAAGGTGGGTTTGGAAGCAATTAACTATTTTTCCAAGTTGTTTCTTTCCCTTGAGATGTAACCACCAACCATCCTTAAATTGACTAAGCCTCACCACAAGAGCTATGCCCAGGACGTTTGCCTTATTTTTAATACAAAGATCTCTCCAGGAGGAGCTTAGGCCTCATTATGTGGAAGCATGGTCTCCAACTGAGCCTGTGCAAGCAAATACTCGCCTCTCCCTCTTGAATATTCATTACCCAACTGAAATAAAAGTTCCTGCTTCCCTTTGTTTGGGGATACCATGACTTTGGAAATGATTCCTTATGGCCTCCTATTTGCTGCAAATACACTTTGTGAGACAACTTCCACTGGTGTAGAGTCTTATTTAACTGACCAGGAAGCAAGCCCACTTGGTTCGGTAACACAACCAAGAGAATTGCCACTTGATGGGAAAAAATGATTGAAGTCACAGATCCCCTGCAATACTCAGAATTGATCCTTCATTTACTCTAGGTTGTCTGCCTGACTCCTTCCTCTCTTAGGATGAGTTCTTTCTTTCGAGTTCAGCAGTTCCTTTTGCAATTGACTTCTGGTGTCTGCCCTACCACTAAGAAGTGCTCAAACACGTCTAAACCTCAGGAAATGACACACTTTAAGCTTAAACTAAGACCTCTTCACCTCACTACACTCATTGCTGACAACACAGATTGGCTCCATGCAGTGTTTCACACAGGAATTGCCATACATCAAGGCCCAGATGTTTACACAATTCTCTACCATTACCCTCTATTTAAGTGTGACTATCAAAATAAAGAAAGAAAAAGTAATGATGCAAATGAATACAATAAGAGGTGTTCTATGCTGAGTTTTGTAGAAAGCTAGAGATAACATTAGACCGTAGAGAGAAACTATACCTTTGGAAAGGGATTAGGACCTCTAATTTGTCTTCTACTTACTGTGCAGCATGAACCTTCTCCCACTAACCGTCCACACCATTCACAAATAGTGCTGCACAAACAAGTTTCGGCCTCGTTTTTCATTTTGTTTTTGTTTCTTTTTAATGTTTTGGGGGCTGGCATCCAGCTAGCGTATTTTCCCTCATGGACAGGAACCAAAAAAGATATTCGTTTTGATAAATATAGAAGCTTCTTATGAGTCAGGACTTGAGCTGAGTCTAAAAGAAGAGGAAGGACTTGTAGGCTGAAGAATAGCATCCCAACTCCTTTATGAAGATGCTTTCTGTTACCAGATTAAACAAGGAAGCAGCCTGTTTTGAAATCCAGTTTTGTCATTGATTCACTGTATGAATTTAGGTCCAAACCCTTCCTATCTCTGTCTTCAGTTTTCCCATCTTTTCAATTAGTTGGTTTAAGTAGACCGTCCTCTATAGGGGCGGGGCGGGGGTGGGGGGGCTCACCGGAGTGAAAATAATTTCTTGTCCACTCTAACACTTACTAGCTGTTGCAGCTTTTGGGAAATTGGTTCATCTCTCTGGGTCTTAGTTTCCTCATTGATAAAATAGGGAAAATCAGTCCTCAGCTTACCTTATAATTTTGTGATAAATTGGTAAAATAACATAAAGACAGGTTTGTCTATTATAAAATGCTGTACATTTGTGAGGAGAACGAGAGACATCTACAAATGTGGACAGAAGAAAGGTGTCGGGGCAGAAGTAAAAGAAATATTGGATAGAAAAAGAGAAAAGAAATGAAGGGAAAGAAAAGGAGGAAGAACGAGGGAATTTCAACAGAGAGAACGGCTGTGAGAGGAAATGCAACCGGTCAGGAAAACTGGGGGAGGGGCCGCAGGGCGGCTGGGTCACGTTGCCGGCGGAGCCATTTGAGTAGTGCACGGCGGCTGGGCGCGGGGCCTATTTGGCTGTGACGCCCACCAGGCTTTTATCGCCCAGGGCTCATCTAAGAGCTAAGATGGCGGCGTTTGCACAGGAGGCAAGTGCTAGCGGCATACGAAGTGTGGAAAGGCTGCCAAAGGACGAAACTACTAAAGAAAGTCCAGAAACTCGCCAATTTTTTGTGTTGTGGTGAGTGCAGCACCTCACATCGGCTAGAAAAGTGGCCGTTAGCAAGGCTACGCACTTCGGGATCGCGTGGCCAGCCTGAGTGGGGGGAGGAGCCGGCCTGTATTTCATTTTTCTGTCTCGCCTCTCTTCAAAATATCGGAAAATAGTTTCTCTCTCCTTAGTCACCTTACCACCACTGATGAGGCTAGGTGGTTGCGGAAACTGGCTCCTAGGAGGGATTCTGGGTCGTTTTCCTTTTTACATGGGTTTTTATTGACACCGTGCTGCCCAAAAAGGAAAGATTCTGTCTCCCCAGAGCGCTTTCAGGACCAGCCTTACCTGTTAGGCCTACTCTTCCTTATTTACTTCCTGCTGCCTTTCGCGTGCAAACTTTGTAGTTTTGATAAACTAATCAGTTTGTAACATTCATTATGGGCTAGATTAAAATTTTTTTTTCTATGCCCTTTATGATAACCTTTCTATACCCCAAATGAGGACTTGTGGGCATATAATAATTAATATTTGTTCCGGAAGCATCTCAGAGGTAGAGGTGTGTGTTTGTGTATGTATGTATACAGGTAATCATTGGGAAAATTGCTACATTATTTTGTGAATTCTCAGCTTGATTACTCAATGAGTAAAAAAAGAGCTAGATTTCCCATGTTAAATCTCTTGGTGAAAAATTTATGTTAAGCGTAACGTGTTTACTATATGGAGAAGACAGTAAAAAATTACATCTAATCTATTGTTAAATGCTTATATGGTTAAAAGAAATTTCAGTTAAGAAGTGGCCATATCTCACTCATAAGTTGCTGGAGAGTATGAATTGCTGCAACCTTTTGAAAAAGTAATCTGGCATGATTTAGGGAAATAAAAAATACAGATATCACTTGACTAAATACTGGAAACTAGTAGTATGACTTTTTAGAATCCATCCTACAGAAATAAAAGTACCAGTATATAACGGCACATGTACAAAGATGCCTTTCCAGCTTTGTTTTTGTGATAAGTAACTGGAAACAACCTCTATATCCATGAATAGGAGAATGTTTGAATAAATTGTGGGACATTTATATTATGAAATATTTTGCAGCTGTGGAAACATTTACCTCGTTTGATCTAGAGAATGCTATAATGGATTGTTATGAGAAAAGTAAGTTGCAGAGTACTCTATCTAGTATGATCCTATGTTTTTGGTGGTGGGGGGGTGAGGAAAGCATGTAAGATTAACTGTCTTTTCTTTGTCTTTTTTGGGGGGCTTTCTATATATGTTATGAAATGCTTAAGACGTATACAGGCGTATAACGAATAATACAATGAACCTCTGTTCTCACCAACGAATCAAAAAATAAATAAATAAAACATTACCATTATAGTTGAAGTTCTTGTGTATGCGTCCCTGATTGCATCTCTCTCTTTCCTCATCCCCAGAGGTAACTATTTATTTTAAACAGTGGTTATTTTTCCCAGACATTTCTTAAACTTTTGTGACATATGAACTTCTTCTGACATATGTTATTTTTTATAAATCTTGAAGAGTAATTTAAAAAAGAAAAGTCAATAAAAAATGAATTTTTAAGTGCCTGTTATCTGGATTACAGTAGTGGCGGCCAATTGAAATTTCTTCTAAATTGAGGGCAAAATCTAATTTTTAAAAAAACCAAAGCCAGGAAATAAGTGTTGGCAAGAAAGTAGAGAAATTGGAACCCTCATATGTTGCTGTTGGGCTATAAAATGGTACAGCCGCTGTGGAAAATATTTTGGCGATTTCTCCATAAGTTAAACATAGAATTACGATACTTCCTTGTCAATACTTGTTATTTCCTGGTTTTGGTTTTTTAAAAAATTACAACCATCCTAGTGTGTTTGAAGTGGTATGTCACTGTGGTTTGGATGTGCATTTCCCTAATGACTAATGATTTGGGGCGTCTTTTCATGTACTTGTTGGCCATTTGTATATTTTCTTTGCAGAAATATCTATTCAAGTCCTTTGCCCATTTTTTAATTGTGGTGTTTGTCTTTTTGTTGTTGAGTTGTAAGAATTCTTTATATATTCTGTATAGTAGACTGTTACATGTGATTTGCAGAATTTTTTCCCATTCTGTAGGTGTTTTTTACACTTTCTTGATAATGTCCTTTGGTGTACAAATTTTTTAAACTTGAAGTCCAAGTTATCTATTTTTTATTTTGTTGTTTGTGCTTTTGGTGTCAAATCTAAGAATTCTTTGCCAAATCCAAGGTCATGATTTTTTTCTATGTATTCTTCTAAGTGTTCTATGGTTTAAACTCTTATATTTATGTTATTGATCCATTTTGAGTTAATTTTTGTATGTGATGTGAAGTCCAACTTCATTCTTTTACATGTGCATAGCCAGTTGTTCCAGTGCCGTATGTTGAAGAGACTGTTCATTCCCCCATTGAGTGGTCTTGGCACCATTGTCGAGATCAGTTGGCTATAGATGTATGAGTTTATTTATGGTCTTTCAAGTTTATTCCATTTGTCTCTTTGTCTTATCCTTATGTCAGTACCACATTGTTTTGATTACTGTAGATTGTAGTAAGTTTTAAAATTGGGAAGTGTCAGTGCTCCAACTTTGTTCTTCTCTTTCAAGATTGTTTTGGCTATTTAGGGCCCCTTGCAATTCCATATGAATTTTAGGATCAGCCTGTCCATTTCTTTTAAAGTCATATAGAAAAAAATAAGAGGAGTTACAAACCAAAAATACAGTAACACTGGCTTTTATATTTATCTGCGTAGTTACCTTTACCCATGTTCTTCATATACTTTTGAGTTACTATTATCCTTCCATTTTAGCCTGAAGAACTCCCTGTGGCAGTTCTTGTAGGGCAGGTCTATTAGCAATGAACTCCCTCAGCTTTTGTTTATCTGGGAATGTCTTAATCTCTCCTTTCGATTCTCTTGACAGATTTATTGAAATATAATTCACATACCATACAAGTCACTCATTTAAAGTGTACATATCAATCGTTTTTAGTATGTGTGCAGCCATCATCACAATCAATTTTAGAACATTTTCCTCACCCCAAGAAGTCCATGTGCTTTAGCCATAACCACATACCCCCTGGAACTCCACTTCCCCAGCACTGAGCAACCACTAATCTACTTTTTGTCTCTGTAGATTTCCTAATTTTGAACATTTCATATGAATGTAATCATATAATATGTGGTCTTTTGTGATTGGCTTCTTTCACTTAGCATAATGCTTCAAGGTTTATCCATGTTGTAGCATGTATCAGTACTTCATTCCATTTATGGCTGAATATCGTTCCATAGTACCACATTTTGTTTATCTGTTCATCCATTGATGGACATTTGGATTGTTACCACCTTTTGGCTATTATGAATAATTCTGCTAAAACACTTATGTGCAAGTTTTTGTGTAGACTTGTTTTCATTTCTGTAGGTATATACTTAAGAGTGTTATTGCTGGGTCATATGTAACTCTATGTTTAATTGTTTGAGAAACTGCCAGACTCTTTTCCAAAGTGGCTGCACCATTTTACACTAACACCAGCAATGTATGAGGGCTCTAACTTGTCTACATTCTCACCAACTCTTGTCGTTATCTAAATTGGCTAATTTATCCAATTATAGCCATCCTAGTGGGTGTGAAGTGGTATTTCATTGTAGTCTCCTTTCCCACAAGGTTAGTCCCCTGATGTTGCTCCTTAGAGAGGTGCAATTTGAATATGCCCACAATCACTGTGGGGTCATAGTGGTTTTGTTAAGGCTGTCTTTCTCTGACCACACCCAGCAGCCAAACTCCACTTACTGTGAACTGATTGTTTAATTGTTTTCCACAATGCCCTGAGGCATAAACTACTCTGAAAACTAATGCAATCAAATTGTGGGTCTTTTGAAAGAATGGTTTCTGAGATTAGTGTTTGATATTTGTTCTGACCCCGGGAGGGCTCCTGCCAGTTGCTTTATTCTCCAGTTCTCTCCTGCAAACTAACTGACCTACAGTTTAGCCTGTGTTTTGAATCTTCTCCTAATTGCCTGTCCCTCCAACCTCACTGTTTTTTCAGGACTCCTCTAGGCTTGACTTTCTCCATGCTCTTGCAAATGAAGTCAGCTATCTGTTTTAATGTCTGCTTCTTCCCTCAAGCAAAAGCTCTGAGCCTGGTCTCTGGAGGTGGGGTTAGGGACAATGGCAAATTTCTTTCTGACAGTTCTGCTCTATTAGCTGAGTGCTTGGTGGAGGGGAGGGTGCAGGGAGAGGTCTTCTCAGTTTGACTCTCTCTCCTCACAACCCAAGGCAAGGGTGATCAGAGCCCCAGTCATCTCCATGCACCACACCCAATTAAAGCCCACATTCCACCAGTGAGGGCTAGGCAGCAGAAGGGAATCCTTACCTATCAACCACACTCAGCCCTAGCAACAGGCAGCTGAGGGTTGGATGAGAAACTGTTACTTTGTTTCTCCTGGGAAGAAAGCCCTCTGAATGGGACCTTGGGGGAGAGGGAGCCCTGTGTTCTTGGTTGCAGGAATCTTGAGTGGAGTCTCCCCCTCCTTGAGTTAAGATGAGAGAGGGAGGGAGTGTGAGTGGTCTTGGTTGAAATGCCACAGACCTTTCTTAGCAAATTTTTGAAGGTGTTCTTGTATCGATATTTCATCATTTGCTATTTGTCCTTACAATCATTTCTAGAGGCTTTAAATGGTTGTGGGTTTTGTTTTTTTTTTAAATAGTTTTCATCAGTTTCAGTGGGGAGCAGGTCACTCAAACTCCTCATACTGTAATGCCGTAAGTTGATCTCTTTCTTTATTTTTGAAAGATAGTTTTGTCAGATACAGATTTGTTAGTTGACAGCATTTTTCTTTCAGCACTTTAAATATGTCATTCCACTGCCTTCTGGCCTCTATGGTTTCTGATGATGAGTTACTTCTCTTTTCTTGCTTTAAGATTTTCTTTTTTTTCTTGGGTTTCAGCAGTTTGATTGTACTCCATTTCAGTGTGGATCTGAGTTTATTCTCTTTGGGATTCATTGAATTTTTAAGATATGTAGATTGACCATTGTTTCTTCAAATATTCTTTATGCCCCTTTCTCTCCCTCCTTTTCTTCTGGACCTGTCATTTTGCATGAATTGGTACACTTGATGCTGTCTGTAGGTCTCCTAGACTCTTTTCATTTTTCTTCATTTTTTTCTCTTTCCACTCCTCAGACTGGATAATCTTAATTTACCTATCTTCATGGTCATTTATTCTTTCTTCTGCCTATTGAAATCTTAAGTTGAACTCCTCTAAAATTCAGTGATTTCTTTATTTCATTTATTATACTTTTCAGCTTTGGTTCCTTTTTGTAATTTCTATCTCTTCATTGATTTTTCTGTTTATTGATACACTGTTCCCCTGGTTTCCTTTAGTTTCGCCTATGGTTTCTGTTAGCTCTTGGCGTATTTATGAATGTTGATTTTTCTAATAAGTCTATTGGCTGGGTTTCCTCAGGGACACTTTCTGTTAATTTCCTTTTCTTTCTGTGCATAGACCATACTTGCTTGTTTCTTTACATCCCTAATAATTTTTTGTTGAAGAGTAGGCATTTTGCATTTCGTAATATGGTGGCTCTGGAAATCAGAGTATTCTTCCCTTCCCCAGGGTTTGCTGCTGTTGCTTATTGTGGGCTGCAGTCATCCATTTGTTTAATGGCTTTTCTAAACTATTTTTTTGCAGACTGTATTCCTGGTTAAATATGGTCACGAAAGTCTCCATTCCATTATCTCAGTTGTCAACCAGTGACCTGATAAGATTTCTTTAAATGACAAAATTTGCAGCCCTTTTCTTTATTAAGCACTGTCCTGGTTGTAGTAAGTTTCTGATTAGATTCTAGAGTTCTGAAAAAGTTGATTCTTATAGTTTTTGCCAGCTTAATCGTTTCAGTGGAAGGATGGATCCTAGGAGCTCCCCACTCCACCATTTTTGGTGTTGCCCTCTCATCCCATACATTTTGATACATTGTGATTTTATTATAATTCAGTTCATAGTACTTCCTAATTTTGCTTGTGATTTCTTCTTTGACTCATGGGTAATACAGAAGTGTAGTGTTTAATTTTCAAATATTTGTGGAGTTCCAAATTTTTCTTTTTCTTTTGATTTCTTTTTTAATTCCACTGTATTGGAGAACATACTCTGTCTGATTTGAGTCCTGTTAAATTTGAGTTGTTTTTTTGGCCTAGCACAAAGCTCTTCAAACTGTGGCTTGTGGGTCAAATCTGGCGTGTTATCTGACTTTGTATGACCAACAAACTAAAAATAGTTTTTACATTTTTAAGTGGTTTAAAAACATTCACAAGCAGAATAGTATTTCTCGACTCATGAAAATCATGTGAAGTGTAAATTTCAGGGTCCATAAATAGTGTTACTGCCACACAACCATCCTTATCTGTATGTGTATTGTCTGTGGGTAATTCATGCTACAGCAGCTGAATTGAGCAGTTATGACAGTGACTATGTGGCCTGCAAAGCCTACAATATTTACTAACTGCCTCTTAGTGAAAAAGTTTGCTTACCCCTAGTTTAAACAAACATCTGTTGTATCTATATCTCTAAATTATGCTACCACCACTCCCTCATTAACAGTCATTGAAAAAAGATTTTATGCTATAGCTTTTCTCTTAAACATGGGATAAAATTATTCTTTTTGCATCTTACCATTTCACCAAGTTGAAAGGCAGAAATAAAAGGCCACTGAACAAAAATATTGCTTACTGATTTGAGAAAAACTATAATGATCTTATGCCAGTAATTTTTTTTTTTTTTTTGTGAGGAAGATCAGCCCTGAGCTAACATCTGCCAATCCTCCTCTTTTTGCTGAGGAAGACTGGCCGTGGGCTAACATCCATGTCCATCTTCCTCCACTTTGTATGGGACACTGCCACAGCATGGCTTGCCAAGCGGTGCGTCGGTGCCCGCCCAGGATCCGAACCGGCGAACCCTGGGCCGCCGCCACGGAGTGCGCACACTTAAGCGCTTGCGACACCGGGCTGGCCCCTTATGCCAGTAATTTTTTGTATTGAATCTTTATGCACATCTCTTTCTTCTATTCTAATTTTCTTCCAAACTTAAATTTATCAAAAATAATAAATATTAAACCATTTTTATTATTCAAAATAATCTCTTTACTAATGTACATATAAGCGTTCTGCATAGTTACAGTTACTATAATTAATCTGTTACTTAAAAATACGATTTTATATTTCATTTTTCCTCTTTAATGTTATTTCATACAAACAATTTATTTTATATCCGTCAAGATGGCCACAGAGCTGTGGTTTCAAATAGGTTTTCAGTATTGAATTTCTTTTTTTTCCTTTTTACCTTTTGACCCTCTTCACCCATTTCTCCAACCCCCCCCTCCCCCCGCCTCTGGCAATCACCAATCTGTTCTCTATGAGCTTGGTTTTTTTGTTTTTTTGTTTGTTTTAGATTCCACATATAAGAGAGATCGTATGGTATTTGTCTATCTCTTTCTGACTTATTTCACTTAGCATAATGCCCTCAAGATCCATCCATGCTGTTGCAAATGGCAAAGTTTCATTCTTTTTTTTATGGCTGAATAATACTCCATTTTGTGTGTGTGTGTGTGTATGTGTGTGTGTGTGTGTGTATGCCACAATTTCTTTACGCATTCATCCATCAATGGATACTTAGGTTGTTTCCATAGCTTGGCTATTGTAAATAATGCTGCAATGAACATGAGGGTGCATGTATCTTTTCCATTTTCTTTGGTTAAAATACCTATAAGTGAAATTGCTGGATCATATGGTAGTTCTATCTTAATTTGTTGAGTAACATCCATACTGTTTTCCATAGTGGCCGCACCAATTTACATTCCCACCAACAGCGCACTAGCGTTTTCTTTTCTCCACATCCTCGCCAACACTTGTTTTTTCTTGTCTTTTTGATAACAGACATTCTAACAGGTGTGAGGTGATATCTCATTGTGGTTTTGATTTGCATTTCCTTGATTAATAATGTTGAGCTTTTCATGTACCTGTTGGCCATATGCATGTCTTTTTTGGAAAATATCTATTCAGATCTTCTGCCTATTTTTTAGTTGGATTGCACAACTATCCCATGCCAATAATTTTTGATTACCAATATGTTGGAAAAGAGTGGGATGGTAACAAAAGTTTTACTTTGAATAGTGAATAAAGAAGATTTGAAAAAAAAATGTCAGGCCTGCAAAGATCTGGAAAATATGAGGAGAAAAAATCCATCAATTGAAGCTGACTGTGAAATGACAAAGATGATAGAATTAATGGTTTAAGGACTTTAAAACAGTTATTATGAGTGTAGAGCAAAGACTGAAAATGTTAAGTTGAAGTATGAAAGATACAAAAAAGATTTCAACTTCTGAGAATGAAAAGTATAATTGATTTTTAAATTTTAAGCTACTTAGGGAGTTTCTTATCATCTTTCTGGTATTAATTTCCAGTTTAATTATATTATGATTTGAGAAAATACTTTTTATACTTCCAATTTTTTTAATGTATGTTATGCTTTGCTTTATTTCAGTGTTCAATATGTACTTAAAAAGAATGTGAATTCTGCTGTTATTGTGTGGAGTGTTGTATAACCACTGAAAAGATTTCCTTGGTTGATGATCTCATTCCATCTTCTATACTTTTGCTGATTTTCTGCCTGTTAATTCTGTCTAATACTGACAGAGAAGTGTTGAAGTCTGTAAGTATACTTGTTGATTTGTCTATTTCTTATTTGATTTTGTCACTTTTTGTTTCATGTATTGTGAAGCTCTGTTAGGTGCATATGCTGTGCATTTAGCATTGCTGTGGCTTCTTGTTGAATTGACCATTTTATCATTATGTAATTCCCCTTATTATCCCTGGTAATTTTCGTTGCTTTGAAATCTATTTTTGTCTTTAATAAATATAGCCAGTCCTGTTGTTTGGTTGGTGTTTGCATGGTGTATATCTTCTCATTCCTTTACTTTTATTCTGCCTGTATCAATATAGTTGAAGTCTGTTTCTTTTAGACAGAATATTGTGTCATGGTTTAGGGTTTTTTTTTATCATTCTGACAATTTCTGTGTTGAATTTTGGTGCTTAGGTCATTTACGTTCAGTGTAAATATTGATATGTTTGGGGTTAGGTTTGCTACTTTATTCTTTGTTTTCTATTTGTTCCTTTTTTGTTCCTCTTCCCCCCCTTTCTGCCTTCTCTTGGGTTATTTGAATACTTTTTAGTTTTACATTTTAATTTTATTGTTATTTTTGACTATATCTTTTTATATAGTCTTTTTTAGTGTTTGCTTTAGGGAGTTACACAATACATGCTTAAGTTTTCACTGTCTGTATTTTACCTGGTAATTTGGAATACAGAAACATTAACATCTTATAGGTCTCTTAACTTTCTCTCTTTTATAATTGTTATATATTGTATTGGCATACATTGAAAAGTCTGTCAGAAAATGTTTGTCTTTTGTTTTCATCCCTCAAACAATTTTAAAGAATTCAAGAGAGATAAATAATCTATTGTATTATCCAGATAAATATTTCTATTGCTCATTTCTGATGATTCAGGTTTCCTTCTGGTATTTCCTTTCTATATGAAGAATTTCTGGTAGCAGTTCTTTTAGAGAAGATTTCACGGGCTACATACTCTCAGTTTGCATCATCTGAAAATGTCTTTATTTTACTTTCATTCCTTCAAGTAATTTTTCTGGGGAGATTATTTCAGGTTGACAGTTCCTTTCTTTCAGCCATTTAAATTTATGTGCCACTTCCTTCTGGTTTCCATGGTTTCTGATGGGAAATTGGTTATTTGAATT
This sequence comes from Diceros bicornis minor, assembly GCF_020826845.1. Taxonomy (NCBI): domain Eukaryota; kingdom Metazoa; phylum Chordata; class Mammalia; order Perissodactyla; family Rhinocerotidae; genus Diceros; species Diceros bicornis. The sequence goes on from NC_080781.1 coordinate 67,144,058, forward strand.
ATTATTCCTTTATGTGGTAATATTTTATTTGTCTCTGTATAATATTTTCTTTGGCCTCAGTTTTTGGCAATTTTATTACGTATCTGGCTGTGGATTTGTGTTTATCTTCTTTTGAAGTATTTTTAGTTTTTTGAATCTGTAGGTCTGTGTTTATTGCCAAACTTGAGAAGTTTTCAGGCATTAATTTTTTCAAATATTTTCAGTCCCATACTCTTTCTCCTATCCTTCTGTTATTGTCTTGAAGTTCCCTGAGCCTTTGTACATTTATGTTCAATATTTTCTCTATTAGTATTGGATAGTTTCTATTTATCTTTTTAAGTTCCTTTGCCATCTCCATTGTGCTGTTGTGTCTGTCCATTTATTTTTTAATTTTAGTTATTGTATTTTTAACTGTAAAATTTCCATTTCTTCTTTATATCATATTTATTAACAAGATTTTCTGTTTCAATGTTTTTTGCAAGAATATTTGTGATTGAACATTTTTATAACAGTTGTTTTAACATCTTTATCAGGTAATTTCAAGAACTGTCGTCTTGTTGACATTTTTTATGACTTAATTCATGTTGTGCAATCTTGGCAATAATGCTATGGAAGTAATGCTGTGCTATTCTCTGTGCATCATATGTACATGATGTGAGTATGTCTTAATATGTGTGATGTTAACTTTGATCCCTTGGTTCAAGTATATTAGTTTTCCATGGTAAAGGTACTGTTTTTCCCTTTCAGTTTTATGTGTATCTTGTGGGAATATACTTGAGATTATGCAAATGTCATGTTTCTCATCATACTTTCACCCACTGACTTTATCCATCCATAATTCTTAGCTGCCACAGTGATTACGTTAGTGTCTGTCTCATGGTTCTTTTGACTTTCCATTATTCCTTCTATGTTTATTAATTGGAATTCTGCATGGAAGAGCTGTCTCTTCTCCCCATTTTGTTTATTTAATCAAATATTTATGTTGGTATGGACTCATCAATATTTATTTCATTCTTTTGGTTATAATTCAGTACTATCATTATTTTGTTGCTATGGCTCTCAGGTTTGGCCATTGGACTTTCCTTCAGGTTGGCTCCTGTATCCTTTTACTGTGCCTCCATGCTTTTTGAGCATTGCTCTACTTTCTAGCACCACAGTATTTTCTAGGCACGTCTTGTTTTTTCCCCACCCCAACTCTGGAATCAACCATTTCTCTAAGGAATCCTGGTTCCTGTTGTTAGAGAATGGTTTTTAGAAAACAATATTTGTGTGTTCATTGTTACTCTTTCCAGGCCTTCTCAGTCAACAGAGTTAGGAAGTATATGTTTATATTCATATACATAGATGTTCCTGTTTCTATATGTATCCTTCTGTATGTATGTGTTTATGTGCGATTGTGTGTGTTTCATGTAAAACCATGAATTCATATTAATATATCTGATTCCAATTAAAAGCACAGGGTTAATTCTCTTCCAGTCTTCCTGTCTTTCTTAATTGTAGTTCCTTTTTTTGAAAGCGAGAAACTTGACTCTCATTATCCTTAATATATATACTTCTTTGCTCAATTTTAGAATGTTAGAATTTTTTTTTGTTTTTATATTTATGTCTGAAACAAAGAATTTCAGAATTACTAAGACATACCCCTCTGAGAAGCATATTTCCTAACTTGAGTACAGTATTTGTGTACAGTTCTGTTTGTCTTTAGTCTTACAGTATATAGTCAAAAATACTGTTTCTAATGTTACTTCAGTCAATTCCTTTCTTATCCACTCAGTTCAATTTGTTTATGTTATCCATTTGTTTTACAGTTAGTTTTGTTATTCTTTGTATTCTGTTTTGGGGTTTACCCCATATTCTGGTTAGGTTGAAATATATATTTATTTTTTGGTTATGTGAAACATTGCCATGGTTCCAAGTGTTAGGCCTATACAAAAAAGGTTTCCAAAGTGTCAGTCCCTTCCTCATCTCTAATACCTTTTCCCCATTCTTTGATTCTTATTGCTGCAGTCCCAACCACCTCGAGGCAGTAACCAGTCTTAGTAGTTTCTGCTTTATCCTCCTTGCAATTCCTTTGCAGAAATGAACTGATACATGTATATTTTTGTAGACTCCATTTTTTTCTTACGTGAAAGGTTGTGTACTATAGCTATTCTTTTGGAATTTGATTTTTTTTTTCATTTACAGTATATCCTGGAAGTTACTCCGTATCAGGTCATAGAGATCTTCCTCGTTCTTTTTTTACTGCTGCATTGTACTTCATTGTTTGGATGGACTATAGTTTATTTAACTAATCTCCTGTGTATGGGCGTTTAGATTCTTTCCAGTGTTTTCTAATTGCAAACAAGGCTGCAGTGAATAACTTTGTGTAGACATATTTTTGTATTGTTGAAGATATATTTACAGGCTAGACTTCTATAAGAGTTATTAATTGCTTTTACTGCTTTGTAAAATAATGCCAAATATCACTCCAAAACTACTGTACAATTTACGTTCACTCCAGCCATGTATGAGTGCCTGTGTTCTCACAGCTTCATCAACTGAATGTTTTCCTTATATATATGCACATATGTGTATGTTAAACAAATGTAGGATCTTACCAAATGTGCCATTTGTGTTTTTTGCATTTAACAACAAACCACGGTCATAAGTGCCTGCATGTGCGTGTGTGTATATATATATATACACACACACACATGCATACATAATGCATAGATGCACGTATATGCATATATTTGCAGTGACTTCTTATTTTTCCCTTATACATATTTACCATATTTAACCAAGCTTCTCTTAATGAAACTTTTTTCAGTCTTTTCACTGTTGTGTTCAGTGATGTGACTAACTTTATAGTACGTGTATTTTTGCATCATTGTTGGAGTCATATCTGAGATTAAATCTTTTTTTAATTGAAGTATAATTGAGATACAACCTTATATTAATATAAGTTTCAAGTGTACAACATAATGATTTGACATTTGTATTCATTGCAAAACAATGACCACATTGTCTGTTTACCACCTGTCTCCATACAAAATTACAACATTTGTTTTTCCTGTGATGAGAACTTTTAAGATTTACTTTCTTAGCAACTTTCAAATTTGCAGTACAGTATTATTGACTATAGTCCTCATGCTGTACATTACATCCCCATGATTTATTTTGTAAGTGGAAGTTTGTACCTCTTGATCCCCTTCACCCATTGTGCGCACCCCCAACCCTCTTCCTCTCTGGCAACCACCAATCTGTTCTCTGTGTCTTTGAGTTTTGTTTTGTTTGTTCATTTGTTTGGTTTTTTAGATTCCAGGTATAAGTGAAATGATGCAGTATTTGCCTTTCTCTGACTTATTTCATTTAGCATAATATTCTCAAGGTTCATCAATGTTGCAAATGTTAAGAGTTCATTATTTTTTATGGCTGAATAGTATTCCTGTGTGTGTGTGTGTGTGTGTGTGTGTGTGTGTGTGTATCACATTTTCTTTATCCATTAATCCATTGATGGACACTTAGGTTGTTTCTATACCTTGGCTACTGTAAATGATGCTGCAATGAGCATAGGAGTGCATATGTTTTTCAAATTAGTGTTTTTGTTTTCTTCAGGTAAATACACAGAAGTGGGATTGCTGGATTATATGGTAGTTCTATTCTTAATTTTTTTGAGGAACTTCCATACTGTTTTCCATAGTGACTACACCAATTTAAATTCCCACCAACAGTGCACAAGGGTTCCCTTTTCTCCACATCCTCGCCAATACTTGGTACTTCTTGTCTTTTTGACAGTAGCCATTCTGACAGGCGTGAGGTGCTAGCTCATTGGGGTTTTGATTTGCATTTCCCTGATGATTAGTGATGTTGAACATCTTTTCAGGTGCCTGTCGGCCATCTGTATTTCTTTGGAAAAATGTCTATTCAGATCCTTTGCCCATTTTTAATCGGATTGTTTGCTTTTTTGTTATTGAATTATATGAGTTCTTCATGTATTTTGGATATTAACCCTTTATCGAATATATGATTTGCAAATATCTTCTCCCATTCAGTAGGTTGCCTTTTAATTTTGTTGATGGTTTCCTTGTTTGTGCAGAAGCTTTTTAGTTTGATGTAGTCCCATTTGTTTGTGTTTGCTTTTGTCGCCATTGTTTATAGAGTCAGATCCAAAAAGATATCACTAAGACCAATGTCCAGGAGTTTACTACCTATGTTTTCTTCTAGGATTTTTGTGGTTTCTAGTCTTATATTCAAGTCTTTGATCGATTTTGAGTTAATTTTTGTGTAGGGGTAAGATATTGGTCCAATTTCCTTCTTTTACATGTGGCTGTCCAGTTTTCCCAGCATCTTTTATTGAAGAGACTGTCCTTTCCGCATTGTATATGCTTGCCTCCTTTGTTGTTAATTGACCATATATGCATGGGTTTATATCTGGGCTCTCTATTCTGTTCCATTGACGTATGTGTCTGTTTTTATGCCAATACCATACTGTTTTGATTACTATAGCTTTGTAATCAGGGAGCATGATGCCTCCAGCTTTGTTCTTCCTCAAGATTGCTTTGGCTATTCAGGATCTTTTGTGATTCTGTGCAAGTTTTGGGACTGTTTGTTCTATTTCTGTGAAAATGCCATTGGAATTTTGATAGAGATTGCATTGAATCTGTAAATTAGTTTGGGTAATATAGATTTGTTAATATTCTTCCAATCCATGAGCACAGAATATCTTTCCATTTATTTGTGTCATCTTCAGTTTCTTTCATCAATGTCTTATAGTTTTCAGTGCACGGGTCTTTCACCTCCTTGGTTAAGTTTATTCCAGGGTATTTTATTCTTTTTGATGCAATTGTAAAGGGGATTGTTTTCCGAATTTCTCTTTCTGATAGTTCATTGTTAGTGTATAAAAATGCAACAGATTTTTGGGTATTGGTTTTGTACCCTGCAACTTTACTGAATTTATTTTTTAGTTCTAACAGTTTTTTGGTGGAGTCTTTACAGCTTTTTATGTATAAAATTATGTCATCTGCAAATCGTGACAATTTTACTTCTTCCTTTCCAATTTGGATGCCTGAGGTCAAATCTTGATCAGTAGAAATAGGGTCTGTGTCTTCTTTTTAAAAAATTTACTTTTTTATTTTGAAATAATTGTAGATTCACATAGTCATAAGAAATAATAGAGAGAGAGCTCAATGTATTGTTTACCCAGTTCTCCCCGGTGGTAACATCTTGCAAAACTGTAGGAAATATAAGAAAGAAATTGACATTGATACAATCCACTGATCTTATTCAGTTTTCCCAATTTTCATATTTTTGAAATATTGCAAATGTGGTAAGGAATGGCATCCCAGTGATTTTTAAATTTGTATTTTTTAGAAATTTTGAGTGAGTTTGAACATTTTCTCATTTAAATATCATCTTTGTAGCTTTTTTTTTTAGAAGTAGCTACTTGTTTTCCCATTTATCTGTTGGACTTTTGGTAATTTTTCCTGCAGTTTTAAAGAATTCTTTATGTGTCTAAAGGGATATGGCCCTATGCGGAAATAAATTACAAATATTTTCTCCAAGTTTGTTAGTTGTCTTTCTTCCTTTTTTTCAATTTAGATACAATATACAAATAATTTAAAACTGACAGCACTATAGTTTCTGTGTTTATTCGTTCACTGGTTGAATGACTTTTTGGTTTTCTCCAGTTTTTGGCAGTGAATAAAACCTCTATGAATATTTGCATACCAGTTTGGTGTACAGATATATTTTTATTTTTTCTTGGGTAAATGCCTAGAAATAGGATTACTGGGTCATATTGTAGCTTTCCAAAAAAGCTTTACCACTTTGCTTTGCCACCTGAAATGTATGAGAGTTTTCAGATGTTCTGGATCCTCACTAGCACTTGATTTTTTTAAAGCCATTCTAATAGGTGTTTAGTAGTATCTTGTCATTTTAATTTGCATTTCCCCAGTGACTATGATGTTGAGTATCTTTTCGTGTGTTATTTAACATCTATATTCTCTTTGGTGAAATGTCTGATCAAATAATTTTAATTTGGTTGTTTGTCTTAATATTGAGGTAGAATGTTTCTTTGTATTTTCCAGATACAGGTCCTTTGTCAGATATATGTGTTGTGAATATTTTATCCCATTCTCTGGTTTTCCTTTTGGTTTTCTTAAGGATGTCATTCAAAGATCAGGAATTTTTGTATTGAAATTGTATGAAAAAAAATTCATAAATTTTTTCTTTTATGGTATGTGCTTTTTGTATTTTATGTAAGGAATATTTACCTGTGCCAAGGTAGGAAAAATATTCTGTGTTTTCCTCCACGAGTTTTATAATTTTACTTCTTACATTTAAGTCTTTAATCCATTTCAAGTTAATTTTTATATTGGGCATTAAGTAAGGGTCAATGCTTATTATTTTTGCATATGGGTATTCAATTGTTCCAGCATTATTGCTTGAAAAGACTTCCCTTTTCTTATTGAATTGACTTGACACCTTTGTCAGAAATAATTTGCCTGTATATTTGTTGCTCTAGTTCTGTTCCATTTTGTTCCATTGATTTATGTTTTTTTTCCTTTTACTAATACCATACTCTTGATTGCTGTAGCTTTTTAGTAAGTCTTGAAGTCAAGTAGTTTATGTCCTTCACCTTTATTTTCTTTCTGAAAAATTGCTTTAACTATTCCAGGTTATTTCCATTTTCATAGAAGTTTTAGTAGCTATTTCAATTTCAATTTCAGAAGCGATGTCAATTGCATTTTCTTTCATAAAATTCTCATAGATCCTCTAGTTTCTGAGTATTTTAAAGTTGGATAATGACTTTCTTTTGTGTTTATACTTAACAACTTGGTTGGGCATAATTTTAGTTCACACTTACTTTCCCTCAGAACTTTGTTATACTTGCTCTGTTTTTCTGTGGCATTTCAGTATTGCTGTGGATAATTCTGGGGATAGCCTGTCCCTCTCCTCCCCACTAGTTAGTTACTTCTCATTTTTCTTAAACTAAAAACATTTTTAAGTAATAGATTTTATTTTATAGAACAGTTTTAGATTTACAGAAAAATTGAGCAGGTAGTACAGAGAGTTCTCATAATACTACCCCTCCCCTAGTCACACACACAGTTTGCCCATCTTACATTAGTGTGGTACATTTGTTACAATTAATGAACCAATATTCATATATTATTGTTAGCTGTAGTCTTTATAGCTAAAGACTACACATTAAGGTTTACCTTAAAGTTCACTTTTTGTGTTGTACAGTTCTCTGGGTTTTGACAAATGCATGATGTCATGTATCCAATATTACAATATCATATAGAATAGTTTCCCCTGTGCTCCCTTTATTCATGCTTCCCTCTCCTCTGCCCCCCCAGCCACCCAAGCTCCTAGCAACCACTGATCCTTTTACTCTCTCTAGTTTTGCCTTTTTTATGTCGTGTAGTCAGAATTATATAGTACGTAGCCTTTTCAGACTGGCTTTTTTCACTTAGCAATATGTATTTATGCTTCCTCCATGTCTTTTCATAACTTGATAGCTCATTTCTTTTTAGTGCTGAGTAATATTCCATTGTCTGGACATATCACAGTTTATTTACCATTCACCTACTGAAGAGCATCTTTGTTGATTCCAATTTTTGGCAGTCAATATATTATTATTAACTAAAGTCCACAGCTTTATGAATAAAGCTATCATAAACATCCGTATGTAGGTTGTGGTGTGGATCTAAGTTTTCAGGTCCTTTGGGTAGATACCAAGAAACATGATTGCTGGATTGTAGGGTCAAGAGTATGTTTAGTTTTGTAATAAACTGCCCAACTATATTCCAAAGTGGCTGTGGTATTTTTTATTTTCACTAGCAATGAATGAGAGTTCCTGTTGCTCTGTGTCCTTGCTAGCATTTGGTATTGACATTATTTTTGCCACTCTAATAGGTGTGTAGTGGTATTTCATTTTTTTTTATTGAGGTTATAATAGGTTATATATAGCATTGCAAAATTTCAGTTGTACGTTATTGTCAGTCACAATATAAATGTGACCCTTCACCCCTTGTGCCCACCCCCAAACCCCCTTCCCCCGGGTAACCACAAAACTGTTGTCTCTGTCCGTGTCTTAGTTTATCTTGCATATATGAGTGAAATCATATGTTGTTTGTCTTTCTCTGTCTGGCTTATTTTGCTTAACATGATACCCTCAAGGTCCATCCATGTTGTTGTGAATGGGACGATTTTGTCTATCTTAATGGCTGAGTAGTAGTCCATTGTGTATATAAACCACAACTTGTTTATCCATTCATCAGTTGATGAGCACTTGGATTGCTTCCACTTCTTGGCTATGGGGAATAATGCTGTAAATGAACATAGGGTTGTATAAGTCTCTTTGAGTTTTTGATTTCAAGTTCTTTGGATAAATACCCAGTAATGGGATAGTTGGGTCATATGGTATTTCTATTTTTAATTTTTTGAGAAATCTCCATACTGTTTTCCATAGTGTCTGCACCAGTTTGCATTCCCACCAGCAGTGTATGAGGGTTTCCTTTTCTCCCCAACCTCTCCAACATTTGTTATTTTTTGTCTTGGTGATTATAGCCGTTCTAACAGGTGTCAAGTGACATCTTAGTGTAGTTTTGATCACTTAGCAATATGCATTTAAGTTTCTTCCGTGTTTTTTGCTGGCTTGATAGCTCATTTCCTTTTGTTGCTGCATAAAATATCATACTATTTTATGGTATTTTCTATACTATTTGGAAGATTTACCAAGATAGATTAAACCTTAGCCATAAAAAAACCTCAATAAATTTAAAACAACTGAAATTATACAGAATATGTTCTGATTATAATTGACTCAAACTAAAAATTAATAATAGAAAAACAACAAGGAAGTCTCTAACCACTCGGACATTAAGCAACACTCTTAGATAATCCCTGGGTCAAAGATAAAGTCTCAAGGGTGAAAATTATGTATACGTGTGTGTGTGTGTGTGTGTGTGTGTGTGTGTATGTATATCTGAAAGAAAATGTAAGCACAGCTATCAAAATATGTAAGACAGTATTAAAACGTTGTATGGAGGGGAATTTATACCACTAAATAACTTTCGTTAGAAAAGAGGAAAGATCTCAATTCCATAATCTACTTCCTGCCTCAAGAAACTAGAAAAAGAAGAGCATAATTAACTCAAAACTAGCAAAAAGGAAGAAAATAATAAGGAAAGAAATTAATGATTTTTAGAATAGGAAAACAATGGAGAAAACCAGTGAAACAAAAAATAAGGTTGGTGAACTTCTAGCAAGAATAACAAAGAGAGAGAAGACAAGTCATTGTCTTGACATGAGTACAGCCATGTTTGGCTGCTCCGTTGACCTACAGCCACCAGCACAAAAAGAAATATAAAAGCTGCTTTCTCTGTGGTGGGAACTGGCCCTTCTCCCATGGAGATAGTTGGAATGTGTTAAAATTCCAAGGCTCTTTGGGCACCACAGCCTGGGATATACTGGCCATCTATGCTGGGCTGGGACGATAACCAGGGTAAACAATGCACGTACACAACTGCTGGGTTGGGGCGACAGCCAGGAGGCTCAGTGCACGTATGCCACTGATAACCATTTGTGCATGGGAACACTGAATGCTTGCTCTGTAAATTCTGTAACTGCTTATATAAACTGCTGGAAACTGAGGCCTGGTGAGAGTTCCACCTGTGGAAGGGATGCCTTGCCCAGGACGTGTGATTCCTGCCCAGCCATGTCAATTGAAGGGATTCTCCCGGCAGTGGGGCATGAATGTTGTGAGTAACCGATCTGATGTGTTCTCTTTTCGGTCAACCTGGTGTTTCTCTTTCTGGTTGATTTGTGTCATTTCCCTTCAGTTGATCTGGTGTTTCCCTTTCCGATCAATCTGATGTTTTTCCCTCTCATTATATGACCTATTTGAATCTGCTGCTATCTCAACCAATCTGGTGTTTCCCTTTCTGATCGAGCTGGTGTTTTTCCCTCTTATTATTTGACCTATTTGGATCTGTTTGTGGACTATCTATCGCCTTTTATCCTCTATATAATAAAATATACCTTCGGTCCATTTGTTTGGGGTGAAAAGTTTCTTTTACATCTCTGATCGAATCCTCGAACGTCTCATAACATAATTGGCGCTGTGAGCAGGATTCGATTAAGGAGATGGCTTTCCTGTTCAAACCAAGGGTAACTGAAGCCAAGGTGGAAGAAATTCCAGGATGGGAGGACCCTCCTTCTTGCACTCTGGCTGGGGAGTGGGCTCATAGGTCAGGATTATGTGAATCTTGGGATGTTCGTCTGCGAGATATGAATCATTGGATGTGACCAAAGCTTTGCAGATGGTGGGGAAAAAAAAAAGAGAGAGACGATGTTTCTTTTCTGGCACGGGGAGATTGATGTTTATTGACTGCTTATCGTTGGGCTATAGAAGATAAGGATAAAATACAAGGGAGAAGGTGCTTTTGAAAAAAGAAGTTTCAGATTTACAGTCCCAGCTGATGTCACCCAAAATAGAAACTCTTTCCTTGCCATGAGCCTGGAATTCTAGCTTTATTTGGCCCCTCTTATGTGACAAATAGCCTAAATATGTATCCAATAAGAATTTGGCGAGCCAGCTGGGAGGCTCTTTGCCCGTGGCTCAATGGCCCTGGGCCCGGTGGGATGTCCTGGGAAACAGTCCAGCAGCTGCTTAGGTGATTTGCCCTAGGGACTGCTCCCAGTGCTTTCCATCTAACCCAGCACTGCTGACCCTGGGCACATTTTCTTAGGGAAACAGGCTCTAGAATTATTTGTTTGTTTGTCTGTTTATTTTTGCTTACACCGAGAACTCCCTTCCCCTCCATCTGGGATCCTATCTCTTTAAGAGGCAGGGTTATCCCTATTGGAGTGGGAATAATTGTAGGACTTTTACCTAGAATCTGTTAGATGCATCTATCTGTTCTGTTTGGGATCCCATTTGACTGTCTGTTCTGTATGTTTGTAATTTTGAAGGGGGGGAATTCCATGTGTCCCCAAGAAAAGCCCTCTGGGCCACCTCTTGGCTAAATGGGCTGACTTCAGCTAGGAGCCCATGTCCAAGAAGATATTTTTTTCTTATAACACCACATGGCCACAATATTCCATAGACTCCAGAGAAAATGACCAAAATGGGGCAATTTCAGTTTACCAAAACTGATGTATTTGCTTATGCAATTGGAAAAAGCCAACTAAAAAGTTAAACAACCAATGGAAAGCCTATTTTAATCTTTTGAGGTTTCTAAATAAAATCAGGAATACTATACTGCCTCTTTGAAAGAGTTACTAGACATGCCACCAGCTGAAGCTGAATCTGCTGCTCCTCTCTCCTCTCTTGCTGAGCTTCCCCACTTCAACTCCCCCGGAATTCCTGATCTAAAATTACACAAGTAAAAATAAGTAAACTTTTTAAGTAATTTAAAATTGTAATGGCTATTCTGGAGAATCTCTGTTTCAGATGAGTCCACCTTAAGGGTCACCCTTAAAAGAGAGGATTCAAAACCTCTCACGATGAAATGCAATCTTTAATTAATACACAGAGACTTCTAAAAGACAAAGTTATTTCAAAAACAGCTTCCAAAATCTTTTTGGTAACTTGAAGCTTTAGAGTTTTACTAAATTAAGTTGATAAAAATTTATTGAGTCTCTGGGTCATTTCCACATAAGATAAAACATTAAAAGTTGGTTACTAGCATAGATTTGTCTGCCTTTGGTTTCTTATCTCAGAAAAACTGAAAGATACTTGGGTTTATTGATAAACATGTTCTATACTACACATGTTGAGGAATTTTCTATGAGAAAGTACATATTTCTGAAAAGTCTATATACAAAAAAAACAAAATGTAAGTTGTCCATAAAAAAGGTATACAAAATAGAGATATTTTTGTTTATTTTATTAAAAAGATAAATTTGTCCTAAAGTACTAAGAAAAAAAAAAAAGGCATGGGACAAATTCTAAATACAAAAAGTAAGTGACAGAAGGTTTATGAAAGTAAAACCCTGAGGAGTTTTATACATGATCAAATTGATCAAATTGGCTAAAGTAGGCTGATGAAAAATTAGGATTTGGCTTTCTCTCTTATAAACGTAATTGTCTTAAACTTTTGGTCTGCTCTTTATATAAAAATTAAAAGGTGTTCCTTTGAGTAAGTCTATATAAAAGACAAAACACCTATGTTTTGTTAAGATAAGTTCCTATGTTCAAAAGGACTGAAGTCTCTCTCTTAAGGTTTTTGTTTTTGTTTTTTGACTGTTTTAACTCTCTGTTTGCCTTTGACTGTTTCTGTTGTCAACTTGATTAAATAAATAACTAGGCATTATTTCCCATTTGACCAAATATTTTAAAATCTTTTGATATTTTTGATAAACTTCTGCCAAAATTAAAGTTTTTACAAAAAGACATGATTATGGTGCCAAAATACAATTGTTACTATATTTCATGTTGATGCTCACAGTTCTTTAATTTCTACAAAACAAAAGTTATAATAACTCTTATGCTGATCAGCTGATACAAAGTCATGCAATGCACAACCCAGGCTTAACATGATGGGTCCATAAAAAGAGTGGACACTTGGGAAAACAAACTTCATACAGGTGGGCACAACAAAGGGGAATCCTTGTCACCCGTGATGATATTGCCACTGCAATACAACAATGTCATCATGCCAACAGTTAAATCATATTCAAAAGGGATTATTTCCCGCCCATACCTTGCAAATAGATTTTATTAGACCATTGCCAAATTCTTGTGGATATGTTTATGCCTACACTGCTGTTGATACATATTCTGGTTATTTATTAGCTATGCCGGCTAAAGCAGCCACCCAACAGAGTGCCATAAAATGCTGTGAAACACCAAGGCAGATTCAGAGTGACAGCAGTTCCCACTTTACAGGTAAGTTGATTCAAACTTACACAAAAAAAAATCATATAAAGTATATTAATCATATACCTTATTATCCCCAAGCTGCAGACCTCATAAAATAAATAAAAGGATTAGTTAAACAAAAATTGAGAAAACTCAGTCATGGCTCATTAAAAGGGTGGCACAACCATCTAAGTACTGCTCATCTATCAAGGTTATTACCAGCAAACATTACAGAAATGGCAGCCACCACCCATGAGCTTATAACCTTAACCTGTTGGCCCTTGACTCAATCTGCTAAACCATCTTTCGTGCCACGGCTGAAGTGGCTGGATTGAATTTATCTACTGTTTATTCTATTCAATTGCCCCCTAAGAAGCAATCTATAATCCCTACTGGGATAGGGGTACAATTTACCAAAAACACTTTTGGTTTGTTAAAAGGACACTCTGGACTGGCAACAAAAGGTATTGATGTACTAGGAGGAGTTGTTAATCCAGATTACCAAGAAAAAATAAAATTTATATTATATAATGGTAGTGACACAGTGCTAACTAACTATAAAGTCTAAAAAATAAATGGGACAATTATTGGTACTTCCCCTCCTGACTCCAAATGTGTCACAAGGGCAGCCTCCAACTAAAGTAACTGAAAGAGGAATACAAAAATTTGGGTCTACAGATGGATGGAAACCTGGAGCAAAAATGTGGGTGACACACCCACCCAATGCAGCTCCCCGTGCCGCAGAAGTAATGGCCCAAGGGCCCACTGCAACACTCATAGTTATGTATCCAGAAAATAAACAATTATATCATGTTCCTAAAAATTCTGTTTCTTTACGTAAATAGATATTCCTGCTGTGCTCACTATGCTATGCTGCGACTCCATGTCTGCTGCAGACCTACACACCAACTAATGTCTCTGTAGGACAACCTTTGAACCTGCACTGTTAGACCAACTGCTCGACACCAGTGGGACCTGTAACCTAGACTATGAATGGCCGAGAAGTTTGGTCTCAGAAACATCAAGCAACTTCTCAATATAAGCCTATATCTGATCAATTACACAAAACTAACTATAATTTCTCTATTACCCTGCCTTCTGCTACCCTGCGTGATGGGGGCTGGTCTGGACTTCTACAAGCTAACTTGTTAGGCCTAGGTGTTACCTTATCTAATGTTATCTTTGATGCTGTACATGATTTGCAAGATCAAGTTAATAATATTTCATATTCTAAGGGATTATTTGATTGGTTACCTTGGGGTTTGGGTCCTTTATTGCGAAATAGTTTTGTAATTATTGTAGTCATTGGATTTGGGGTTCTTGGATGTGTCTTGTATACTTGTGTACCAAGTTCATTGTCTATACATATGGTGTCTTATGGTTAATGGAGACGGCCACGGCCGAAAATGTCTTGACATGAGTACAACCATGTTTGGCTGCTCCATTGACCTACAGCCACCAGCACAAAAAGAAATATAAAAGCTGCTTTCTCTGTGGTGGGAACTGGCCCTTCTCCCATGGAGATAGTTGGAATGTGTTAAAATTCCAAGGCTCTTTGGGCACCACAGCCTGGGACATACTGGCCATCTATGCTGGGCTGGGACGATAGCCAGGGTAAACAATGCACGTACACAACTGCTGGGTTGGGGCGACAGCCAGGAGGCTCAGTGCACTTATGCCACTGATAACCATTTGTGCATGGGAACACTGAATGCTTGCCCTGTAAACTCTGTAACTGCTTATATAAACTGCTGGAAACTGAGGCCTGGTGAGAATTCCACCTGTGGAAGGGATGCCTTGCCCAGGACGTGTGATTCCTGCCCAGCCATGTCAATTGAAGGGATTCTCCCGGCAGTGGGGCATGAATGTTTTGAGTAACCGATCTGATGTGTTCTCTTTTCGGTCAACCTGGTGTTTCTCTTTCTGGTTGATTTGTGTCATTTCCCTTCAGTTGATCTGGTGTTTCCCTTTCCGATCAATCTGATGTTTTTCCCTCTCATTATATGACCTATTTGAATCTGCTGCTATCTCAACCGATCTGGTGTTTCCCTTTCCGATCGAGCTGGTGTTTTTCCCTCTTATTATTTGACCTATTTGGATCTGTTTGTGGACTATCTATCGCCTTTACTATCCTCTATATAATAAAATATACCTTCGGTCCATTTGTTTGGGGTGAAAAGTTTCTTTTACATCTCTGATCAAATCCTCGAACCTCTCATAACAGTCATTAATATATGATAGATCCTCCAGCCATTTAAAAGAAAATAAGGGCATAATATGAACAACTTTTATAGTCATAAATTCATCAACTTAGAAGTAAAAGATCAGTTCTTCAAAATCGGAAAAATACCAAATCTAAACCAAGATGAAATGGACAACTTGAGTGGTCCCATAGCTATTAAAGAAATTGAAAGTGTAATTTGGAACATTCTAAAATAGAAATCTCGAGATCCAAATGATTTCACTGTTATATGCTACAAACTACTTAAAGAATAAATAAAACCAACTTTACATAATCTCATTCAAACATAGAACTCCTTTTGACACTAGTATTACCCTGGTATGAAAACCATTCAAAATTAGTAGAAAACCCCCACAAAACTACAGACCAATATCTTTCATCGTCTTAGACCAAAACACTTTTAACAGAATAGCAAATTGAATCCAGTAGTGTATGAGAAGAATTATACACCCTAAGCAAGTGGAATTTTCCCAGATATGCAAGGCTGGTTCAACAATTGAAAATCAATCAATATAATGCACCTTTAGCCTTATCAACAGGCTAAAGAAAAAAATCATATAATTATAGTAATTGATGCCAAAAAGGCATATGACGAAGTCAAATACCCATTCATGATAATAATTCTCAGAAAATGAGGAACATAGGGTAACTCCCTTGACTTGATAAAGAGCATCTACAGAAAGCCAACATCTAACATCATATATAATGGTGCAAGAGTGAATACTTTCTCCCAGGGTCAGGAAAATGGAAAAGATGTCCACTCTCACCCGTCTTATTCAACATAGTACCATAAATTTGAGCCACTCAAATTAGTAAGGTAAGAAAATGAAATAAAAGGTATCCTAATTAGAAAGAAAGAAAGAAATTTGTCTTTATTTGCAGATAACTTGTTTGTCTATGTAGAAAATCTCAAGGAATCTACAAAAACCCCAAAAAACTCCTAGAATTAGTGATTTCAGCATATCACAGGCTATAGGATCAGTATACAAAAATCAATCCCATTTCTGTATGCTATCAATAAATGTGTGGTAACTGAAATTTATAGATATAATTTACAACTACTCCAAAGAAGTATAATACTTAGATATAAACTTAGCTAAACATGTACAGGCTCTGTATTCTGGAAATTATTGAATGCTGATGAAAGAAACTAAGGAAAACCTAAATAATTGAAGATATTTACCATGGTCATGAGTTGGAAAACTCAACATAGTAAAGATGTCAGTTGTCCCCAAAGTGATATAGGTTTAATGGAATTCCTGGTTAAATCCTAGTATGTTTTTATAAATATAGACAGAAATTATTCTAAAAACTTATATGGAAAGACAGGCCCTAGAATAGCTAAAACAATCTTGGAAAAGAATAAATTGGTAGAATCATTCTATCTGTAATTAATGCCTACTGTATACCTGCAGTAACCAAGACAGTGTTATATTTGTGGAGAGATAGACACATAGATCAATGTAACAAAATTGAGAACTGAGAAATAGGCAAAAACAATTATGCCCAACTGATTTTTGACAAAAGCTGAAAAACAGTTCAGTAGGGAAAGAGAGCCTTTTCAACAATGGTGCTTGAGCAATTGGACATTCTTAGGCAAAAAACCGAACCTGTCCCGAGTCTTACACCTTATATAAAAATAAACTGAAAACAAATTACAGACTTAAGTGTAAAATGTAAAACTTAAAACTATAAAACTTCTAGAAGAAAACATAGAAAATCTTCTGAATCTTGGGCTAGGCAAGGAGTTCATATACTTGACCTGAACAGCATGACCCATATAAAGAAAAATTGATGAATTAAACTTCATGGAAATTAATAACTCTTATTCTGGCAAAGACGCTGTTAAGAGGATGTAAAGAGAGGCTACGGAGTGGCAGACTTTATTTGTAAGCCACATATCTTGCAAGATACTAGTATTTGGAATACATAAAAACCTGGAAACCAAATAGTAAAATCCAAGCAACCAGTCCATTTAGAACGTGGGCAAAAGAAATGAAGGGATAATACACAGAATAAGATATGCAGATGGAAAATTAGAAAAGGAGAAGATGTTCAACATCATTAGTCATTTTTGAAAGGCAAATTAAAACCACAAGGAAATATAACTACCTATTAGAATGGTAAAATGAAAAATAGTAACAATTATTACTACTTGTAACAATCTTAACAAATACTTGTAAAGGTGCAGAGAATCTGGATTATTCATATATGCTGATTGGAATGTAAAATGGTATAGCCATTCTGGAAAAGTTTGGCAATTTCTTATTAAACCAAACATGCAAGAACCATGTGACCCAGCAGTTACACTCTTGAGTGTAAAAAATACATCCCAGAGAAATGAAAACTTATGTTCGCAAAAAAGCCTGTACATGAATGTTCATAGTATCTTTATGCACAGTAGTAACAATGTAGAAATGCCCAGATGTCTTTTAATGGTTGCATGGCTAAACAAATTGTGGGACATTCATTACATGTTGTTACTTTGTTAAATTAACATTTGTTAAGTAGAGCCCCTGGGGGGTGTTGAATGGTGAGCCTAGGTTCAGCAAGAGACCACAAGGGAGATTGAAATAGAGGAGTGTATGAAGGGAAGTAAACAGCACATCTTGAGGGGCCACATGGGGAGGTCAAAGCAGGGTGCAGGCAGAGAGTGGGGCAGGACTTGGGACACATGCGTTTATTAGGATCTATAGGTGGAGTGCTTTAGGGTTACTCCAAGGCAGGATTGGTCAATTCAAACCAAAAAGAGCGGGGTTTTGGTAAGCTTCTTCTGGGTCTAAGGGGTGCACAAAGGAAAGGCCCTGGGAGGCAAGGGATACTGTTTATCACAAGGGCTGTTGGGGAATTTATATCAGGACTTAAATTTACTTGTGACTCTGTGGGGCTGTTCTCTAGGGCATGTGCTTGCATGAGGGGCTAATGTTAGTTTAAGGCCCCCTCAGGCCCCTTGGCCAAACAAAATGGATACTGAGACAGCAATACCATGGAGTAGGTTAGCTAATGCCACTGAAAAATAAAAAAGAACAAAGTTGATACACAAAACTATCTGGATGAATCCCCGGAGAATTATGTGGAGTGAAAAAATGCTATCTCAAAGGTTACATACTGTACAATATCACTTATATAATATTCTAAAAATGACAAAATTAATGAAATGGAGAATAGAGTAGTGATTGTTAAGTTTCAGGTGTGGAGTTGGCTGCAGGAGGGTGTTGGGTGTGGTCATAAAAGATCACATGAAGTATCTTTATCTTTGTGTTAAGGGAAATGTTCTGCATTTTGACTATCAATATCAGTGTCCTGGTGGTTATGTTGTAGTATAGTTTTGCAAGCTGTTACTGTTGGAGGGATGTGGATGAATAGTAAGAGTTATCTTTGTATTATTGCTTACAACTGTATGTGAATCTACAATTATCTTAAAATTAAAAGTTTAGTTAAAAACCACTCTGGTCATGAATTGTTGATTTGTCAAACTTTTTGTGTGGATTTCAAGTTATCTGGATAAGACTGCATTTTAAATGCAAGTACAATATTATTTTAAGTCTGGAACTAATCTGTTTAGCCAGTTAACTTGTTTTGAACACAACTGAGAAGTAGAATAAAAAGGATTTTGAACTAAATCCTTTGTACCACTAAAAGAGGTACAGCAATGTCTGTGCATTAGAACTCACATTGAATTCATTTCAATGTATCCCTCACTTGGAGCCTTTAGTACATAATTCTAATAAATCTGGTTTCCAAGTCCATGGCAGATTTAGAAAGTAGAAGAGGGGTGATAGCATAATATATTGATCGTTATTACAAGTGGCAGCTCATAGCATGACTGCAGGTGAGGAGACATATATAAAATAGAGTAGTCTGGGGCAATTTAATGTAGAGGACATCCAGAAAAGGTTAAGTTAAGTTATATCTTCTGTTTTGTTAGGCAGAAATGTACGTTTAATGTAAGTTTAAAAAAAAAGTTTGCTTATGATCTAAACCCTCAGCTAATTGACAAAACTCAGCTATTCAGAAGATACAGCTTTTATAATTCCTGGGAGAGGTGGGAAACTCGTATTGATTTGGAAATGAGGTGGGTTTTTTTTTTTTTTTTTTGATCCCTTGTTTTCCACAAGACATTTAACAAGGTTAAATAATAGTGAAGTTGTCATTGCTTAGACTGGTATAGACATCAGTAAGTACTGTTGAGAAAGGGCAAGAAGCCATAATAGGGTGGGAGCAGATCTAGGGGAACATATTATCTTAGGTGGTGGCCAACAGTATAAAACAGTTTTCAGTGTGGGCTTTTCAAGGGATCTGCAAAGTGGAAAATATTTTCATAATAGTTGTTACTTTCACTTTGTGTTGACATCTGCACTGATGGTGTCAAAGCAGCAGAAAATAAATCTGCTGTGGCCTGGTATAAATCAAGATAGTGGCATCAAACTGTACCAGTAGTCATTGTATTCTTCACCATGTACCTGTAGTAAAAACAAAACAAAACAAAACAAAACAAAAGGCCAGTTTCTCTTTAAAAATGTCTTTGAGCAGTAAGTGTTACTAATTTTATTAAATATGGGCCTTTGTGTACGTCTTAACATTGCGTGATGAAAAGGGAAGTATGCATAAAGATGCAAGCTGAATTTTGATGATTATTACTATAATAATTGCCATGAGGAAAATCACCTGTAACATTGTCAGCAAACTGTGCTACTCACCTTTTTCACTTACAGCCTTTTACTTAGAAGAATAACTGATAGACAAACTATGGTTTTTCATATTTGGGTATTAGGCACATATTTTTTCTAAATAAACGAAGTGAGTTTATCCCTTCAAGGAAAACAACTGATAGTATTTGTTGCCCATCTTAAATTAGAGCTTTCAAACAAAATTTAGAATTTTTCTAAACTTGTATCCACCTGTGTGAGCTTTATAGCTTCCCAATACTTAGAAGATTTTTCTGATGACATGAGAGATTTTAATGTGTGATTTTCAAAATATTGTTTAATGAATATGCCAACATTTTGAAGATCTGCATTACCAATCTGTTAAACCAATATTTTCCACATGACCTCTGTAGGATGTTCCAAAGTCATGCATGGGTCAAATATCCATTGAAAAGGCAAGACAGACCAGTGGATTTTACTGTAACAGAGTATGAAAAGTTTGTTGATATGTTTTCAGATTCCTACATATCAACTAATATTTGAGAAACTACCAATTGTTGAGTTTTGGTGTAGTATCAATGAAGAATATTCATAATTATCTGAAAGGATATTAATATATTTTTTCCTTTTTAAACTATAGATCTGTTAGGCAGGATTTTCTTCGTCTATTTGAACCCAAGCAAAACATTTCATAGTAGCTTGAATACAGAAGCAGATAGGAGGCTCCAGCTGTCTTTTATTACGCCAGACATTAAGGAGATTTGCAAAAATATATAAATATATATAAAGCAATATAACTCATCCCTAATATTATTTGGTTTTGAAAATACATTTTCTGCAAAAATTTATGTATGTTAACATGTAGTATATGTAATATTTTTAAATGAAAGATGGAATTTTTAAATTAATTACATTAACCAATCAAGTTAATTACTAAATTAACAAATTAATTCTTGATTAATAAGTATTTTAAATATTTAAAAAGCTTTTTAATTTACTTTCTGATGTAGTGAATAAATTAACTAAAACTCTTTGGGCCCTCAGTAGTTTTAAGAGTAAACTATTATGAAAGCTTGAAAACCACTGGTCTGAAGTGTATATTTGGGGGTAGGGGACAAGGCAGATGTGTGCTGGATCTGGGCTGGCATTCAGAGGGTTGGGATCCAAATTGGTAGGTAGAGCATTTCAGCAGGAAACTTCTAGGTAGTTTAGCATGGTGATCTCCTGTTGGTTGGGTCAGATTGGAGCAGGACCCGAACCAAAGGAGTGAGGTACAAGGGCAAGACTCCTGTTCTAACAGGAATGAAGCCTAGTCATATAGACTGACAATAGTAGGTTAGAGGAAAGCTCCAGTTTGGTGGAAGCATAGGTAGTCAGGGCCCACCTTTGTCATAGTAATCAGGTTTTTGTAGTGAAATAGTTTGTCTTACCCATTGGTAGGGGTGGAACTCCAGATTTACTCCTTCTGTAGTCAGTGCCCAGCCTCAGAGACTCCATCTGATCAAGTTGCAATTTTATACTAGATGGCTGCCTAGCTGTTTACTTATAGTAATGTTGGACTTAGAGAATATGCTGTTCATTCATATTTAGAAGTCTCCCCATCCCCATCTTGGTGCTTCTTTTAAATGATTCTTACCTTTATATAAAATGCAGTTCATAAGTTAACTGAATAATAGTTTAGTGTACCAGTGAACTAGTGGCACATAGTACACAAGTAGATGTACTTTTTAAAATTTAAATTTAAAAATAAAAGTTTTATACGCATATAATAGAGTTGTATAGTTTTATGAGGTTGTTTAAAAAAAAACACACAATTGTCTGATTTCCCTCACCCCTTGATTTTACATTTTCAAAGACAACCAAATTACTTTGAATTTTTAATTGATTCTTCTGTTACTTAGCTCCATAAATCTAAATAATATGCTAGTATAGCTTTTTTATTTTTAAGTTTTAGCCATTAGCTATTGACTGCCTGCCTTGAATGATGAAGATTTAACTCTCCTTCATACATATACCCTTCTAACCCCCACCCTGAATTCAGCTATATTATATACATACTCACTGCTGGTCCTTCCCATTATCTTAATATATTTATATCATGATTTTGATTTTCTCACTATGTAGTGTCTAGTTTTTAAAATTTTATTTAGGTATATTGAAGTGTAATTTAAATAATGTAAAATTCACCCTCTTTAATTTACAGTTCTGTAAGTTTTCACCAAGGGATTCCATAGTGTAAGTACCACTACAGTCAAAATATAAAATTGTTCTATAACTTAAAAAATTTCTCTCATGCTCCTTTGTAGTCAGCCCTTTACCTCCATCCTCTAATGATTATAGTACTGTTTGTTGAAAAGCCTGTACTTACTTCCTTGAATTGTCTTTACATCAGTGCCAAAAATTAATTGACCACATTATATGTGGGTCTATTTCTAGATACCCTATTCTGTTCCATTGGTCTGTGTCTATCATTTTGCTAATTCTGCATAATAAATCTTGCAGTAAGCCTTGAAAACAGGTAGTGTGAGTGCTCCAACTTTATTCTTTTTTTTCCAAAACTGTCGTGGCTATTTTAGTTTCTTGGTTTTTCCATAACTGCCCTAAAAATCCCTTGTGCTCTGCTGATTCATAATTCTCTCCCCCTTAGCCCCTGGCAACCACTGATCTTTTTACTGTCTCCATGGTTTTATCTTTTCTAAAATGTCAGATAGCTGGAATCATACAGTATGTCGCCTTTTCAGATTGGCTTCTTTCACTTAGTAATACGCATTTAAGCTTCCTGCCTGCCTTTTAATGGCTTGATAGCTCATTTCTTTTTAGTGCAAAATAATATTCCATTGTCTCGGTGTACCCAGTTTACTTATTCGCTTACAGAGGAACATCTTGGTTACTTCCAAGTTTTGGCAATTGGTGAATAAAGCTGCTGTAAACATCTGTGTGCAGGTTTTTGTGTGGATATAAGTTTTCAACTCCATTGGGTAAATACCAAGAAGTGGGATAGTGGGATCATATTGTAAGAGTATGTTTAGTTTTGTAAGAAACTGCCAAACTGTCTTGCAGAGTGGCTGTACCATTTTGCATTTCCATTAGCAATGAATGAGAGTACCTGTTGCTCCACACCATTGCTAGCATTTGGTGTTGTCAGTGTTCTGGATATTGATTATTCTAATAAGTGTATAGGTGTATAAAATATAGTTGTATATTTTTAATTTGCATTTCCCCCATGACATATGATATGGAGCATCTTTTTATATGCTTATTTGCCATCTGTATATCTTTGGTGGGCTGTGTCTGTTCAGGTGTTTTGCCCATTAATCAGGTTGTTTGTTTCCTTGTTTTTGAGTTTTAAGTGTGTTTGTATATTTTGGATAACAGTCTTTTATTGGATGTGTCTTTTACAAATAGTTTCCTCCAGTCTGTATCTTTTTTGACCGCATTTTTGTAGAGCAGAAGTTTTTAATTTTAATGAAGTCCAAGTTACCAATTGTATTTTCATGGATCTTGCCTTTGATGTTGTATCTAGAAAGTCATCACCATACCCTATGTTATCTTCTAGGAATTACATAGTTTTTTGTATTTTATGTTTAGGTCTGTGATCCATTTAGAGTTATTTTTTGTGAAGGGTTTAAGATCTGTGTCTAGATTCATTTTATTTTATGTGGAGGTCCAGTTGTTCCATCACTATTTGTTGATAAGACTCTCTTTTCTTCTATTATATTGCCTTTGCTCCTTTGTCAAAGGTCAGTTGACTGTATTTATTATGTGCGTCTATTTCTGGGCTTAGGCTCTCTTTTCTGTTCCATTTATCTGTCTATTCCTTCACCAGCAGCACAGTGTCTTAATTACTGTAGCTTTATAGTAATTCTTAAGTTGGATAGTGTCGGTCCTACGACATTGTTCTTCTTCGATATTCTGTTGGCTTTTCTGG
The DNA here is from genome assembly GCF_020826845.1 of Diceros bicornis minor. Classification (NCBI taxonomy): domain Eukaryota; kingdom Metazoa; phylum Chordata; class Mammalia; order Perissodactyla; family Rhinocerotidae; genus Diceros; species Diceros bicornis. Next base: position 67,167,709 of record NC_080781.1, read on the forward strand.
AACTTTTGCTTCTCCATATAAAATTTACAATCAGTTTTTTGATATCCAGAAAATAATTTGCTGAGTTTTTTAAAAATTATTGTTTATTTAAAAATAGCTTTGTTGAGGTATAATTGACATTTGATAAATTGCATGTATTTAAAGTGCACAATTTGATCAGCTTTGATATAGACATACACCTATGAAACCGTCACAACAATCAAGAACATATCCATCACCTCCAAAAGTTTCACTGTTCCCCTTTGTCATCCCACCCTCTTGCCCCTCCTCTCCCAGTCTCCCCACTCTAGTCATCTCCAGACAATCACTGATCTGCTTTCTGTCAGTACAGATTATTTTGCATTTCCTAGAATTTTATATAAATGCAGTAATTTAGAATGTATTCTTTTTTGTCTGACTTCTTTCACTGAGCATAATTATTATTATTATTATTTTTAATTTTTTGTTTATTGCAGTAACATTGGTTTATAACATTGTATAAATTTCAGGTGTACATCATTATACTTCTATTTCTGCATAGATTACATCATGTTCACCATCAAAATACTAATTACAACCCATCACCACACACATGTGCCAAATTATCCCTTTCGCCCTCCTCCCTCCCCACTGCCCCTCTGGTAACCACCAATCCAATCTCTGTCTCTATGTGTTTGTTTATTGTTGTTGTTATCTACTACTTAATGAAGGAAATCATACGGTATTTGACCTTCTCCGTCTGACTTATTTCACTTTGCATAATACCCTATGTGTCCATCCATGTTGTCACAAATGGCTGGATTTCATCATTTCTTATGGCTGAGTAGTATTCCATTGTGTATATATACCACATCTTCTTTATCCATTCGTCCCTTGATGGGCACTTAGGTTGCTTCCAAGTCTTGGCTATTGTGAATAACGCTGCAATGAACACAGGGGTGCATGTATCTTTATGCATTGGTGTTTTCCAGTTCTTTGGAAAAATACCCAGCAGTGGATCATATGGTAGTTCTATCCTTGATTTTTTGAGGAATTTCCGTACTGTTTTCCATAGTGGCTGCAACAGCTTGCACTCGCACCAGCAGTGTATGAGAGTTCCCTTCTCTCCACATCCTCTCCAACACATGTTTTTTCCTGTCTTGTTAATTATAGCCATTCTGACGGGCGTGAGGTGTTATCTGATTGTAGTTTTGATTTGCATTTCCCTGATAGTTAATGATGTTGAACATCTTTTCATGTGTCTGTTGGCCATCTGTATATCTTCTTTGGAGAAATGTCTGTTCAGGTCTTTTGCCCATTTTTTAATTGGGTTGTTAGGTTTTTTGTTGTTGAGATGCATGAGTTCTTTGTATATTTTGGAGATTAAGCCCTTATCAGATGTATGGTTTGCAAATATCTTCTCCCAATTGTTAGGTTGTCTTTTCATTTTGTGGATGGTTTCCTTTGCTGTGCAGAAGGTTTTTAGTTTGATGTAGTCCCATTTGTTTATTTTTTCTATTGTTTCTCTTGCCTGGTCAGACATGGTGCTTGAAAATATGTTGCTAAGACCAGTGTCGAAGAGCGTACTGCCTATGTTTTCTTCTAGAAGTTTCATAGTTTCAGGTCTTACATTCAAGTCTTTAATCCATTTGGAGTTAATTTTTGTGTATGGTGTAAGGTAAGGGTCTACTTTCATTTTTTTGCATGTGGCTGTCCAGTTTTCCCAGCACCATTTGTTGAAGAGACTTTCTTTTCTTCATTGTATATTCTTGGCTCCTTTGGCAAAGATTAGCTGTCCATAGATGTGTGGGTTTATTTCTGGGCTTTCAATTCTATTCCATTGATCTGTGTGTCTGTTTTTGTGCCAGTACCATACTGTTTTGGTTACTCTAGCTTTGTAGTATATTTTGAAATCAGGGAGTGTGATACCTCCAGCTTTGTTCTTTTTTCTCAGGATTCCTTTACTTATTCGGGGTCTTTTGTTGTTCCAAATAAATTTTAGGATTCTTTGTTCTGTTTCTGTGAAAAATGTTGTGGGAACTTTGATAGGGATTGCAGTGAATCTATAGATTGCTTTAGGAAGTATGGACATCTTAACTATGTTAATTCTTCCAATCCAAGAGCACGGAATATCTTTCCATTTCTTTGTGTCTTCTTCAATTTCTTTCAGCAATGGTTTATAGTTTTCCATGTACAGCTCTTTCACCTCTTTGGTTAAGTTTATTCCTAGGTATTTTATTCTTTTTGTTGCAATTGTAAATGGGATGGTATTCTTAATTTCTCTTTCTGCTACTTTGTTGTTAGTGTATACAAAGGCAACTGATTTTTGTATGTTGATTTTGTATCCTGCAACTTTACCATATTCGTTTATTACTTCTAAAAGTTTTGTGGTGGATTCTTAAGGGTTTTCTATATATACAATCATGTCATCTGCAAATAGTGACAGTTTCACTTCTTCCTTTCCAATTTGGATCCCTTTTATTTCTTTCTCTTGCCTGATTGCTCTGGCTAGGACTTCCAGTACTATGGTAAATAGGAGTGGTGACAGTGGGCATCCTTGTCTGGTTCCTGTTCTTAGAGGGATACCTTTCAGTTTTTTACCATTGAGGATGATATTAGCTGTGGGTTTCTTATATATGGTCTTTATTATGTTGAGGTACTTTCCTTCTATACCCATTTTATTCAGAGTTTTTATCATAAATGTATGCTGTATCTTGTCAATTGTTTCTCTGCATCTATTGAGATGATCATGTGATTTTTATTCTTCATTTTATTAATGTGGTGTATCACGTTGATTGATTTGGGAATGTTAAACCATCCCTGCATCCCTGGAATAAATCCCACTTGATCATGGTGTATAATCTTTTTAACGTATTGTTGTATGTGATTTGCTAGTATTTTGTTGAGGATTTTTGCATCGATGTTCATCAGTGATACTGGCCTGTAGTTTTCTTTTTTTTTGTTGTCCTTGTCTGGTTTTGGTATCAGGGTAATGTCGGCTTCATAGAATGAGTTAGGGATCTTCCCCCCCTCCTCAATTTTTTGGAAGAGTTTGAGAAGGATAGGTATTAAGTCTTGTTTGAATGTTTGGTAGAATTCACCAGGGAAGCCATCTGGTCCAGGATTTTTATTTTTGGGGAAGTTTTAGATTACTGTTTCAATCTCCTTACTGGTGTTTGCTCTTCAAATTCTCTAGTTCTTCTTGATCCAGTTTTGGAAGGTTGTATGATTCTAAGAATTTATCCATTTCTTCCAGATTGTCGAAGTGGTTGGCATATAGCTTTTCATAGTATTGTCTTATAATCTTTTGTATTTCTGAGGTGTCTGTTGTAATTTCTCCTCTTTCATTTCTGATTTTACTTATTTGTGCCTTCTCTCTTTTTTTCTTGGTGAGTCTAGCTAAAGGTTTGTCAATTTTGTTTATCTTTTCAAAGAACCAGCTCTTGGTTTTATTAATTTTTTCTCTTGTTTTTTTAGTCTCTATTTCATTTATTTCTGCTCTGATTTTTATTATTTCACTTCTTCTTCTGATTTTGGGATTTGTTTGTTCTTCTTTTTCCAGTTACTTTAGGTGCATTGTTAGATTGTTTCTTTGAGATTTTCGTTGTTTGTTGAGATAGGCCTGTATTGCTATAAACTTCCCTCCTAGAACCGCTTTTGCTGTATCCCATAAATTCTGGCATGTCGTATTTTCATTTTCATTTGTCTCCAGGTATTTTTTGATTTCTTCTTTGATTTCTTTGTTGACCCAATCGTTGTTCAGTAGCATTTTGTTTACTCTCCACGTATTTGTGGCTTTTCTGATTTTCTTCCTATAGTTGATTTCTAGTTTCATACCGTTGTGGTCAGAAAAGATGCTTGGTATTATTTCAGTCTTCTTAAATTTATGGAGACTCGTTTTGTGGCCTAATATGTGATCAATCCTGGAGAATGTTCCATGTGCATTTGAAAAGAACGTGTATTCTTCGCTTTTTGGATGGAATGCTCTGTGTATATCTACTTGGTCCATCTTTTCTAGTGTATCATTTAAGGCCAATGTTTCCTTATTGATCTTCTGTTTGGATGATCTATCTGTTGGTGTTAGTGGAGTGTTAAATTCCCCTACTATTATTGTGTTACTATCTATTTCTCTTTTTATTTCTGTTAATAATTGCTTTATATATTTAGGTGCACCTACATTGCGTGTGTAGATTTTTTTTTTTAATTTTTTTTTTATATTTTTTTTATTATTTTTTTCCCCCAAAGCCCCAGTAGATAGTTGTATGTCATAGTTGCACAGCCTTCTAGTTGCCGTATGTGGGACGCGGCCTCAGCATGGCCGGAGAAGCAGTGCGTCGGTGCATGCCCGGGATCCAAACCTGGCCGCCAGCAGCGGAGTGCATGCACCCAACCACTAAGCCATGAGGCCGGCCCGCATGCGTAGATGTTTACAAGTGTTATATCCTGTTGTTGGATTGTTCTCTTGATCATTATGTAATGACCTTCTTTGTCCCTTTTATATCTTTGGTTTTAAAGTCTATTTTGTCTGATATGAGTACTGCTACCCCAGCTTTCTTTTCATTGCCATTTGCATGGAGTATCTTTTTCCATCCCTTCACTTTCAGTTTGTGAGTGTCTTTAGGTCTGAAGTGTGTCTCTTGTATGCAGCATATATATGGGTCTTGTTGTTTTATCCAGTCAGCCACCCTCTGCCTTTTAATTGGAGCATTTAGTCCATTGACCTTTAAAGTAGTTATTGACAAGTATGTACTTACTGCCATTTTTTAACTTTTTTTTTCTCAGTGTTTTAGTAGTCCTTCTCTGTTCCTTCCTTTTTCTATACAGAATTGATGGTCTTTTTAGTTTGACCTCTGTCTGAAAGCTCTACTCTTTAACTCCCCTCCTCCCTCCTTTTATGTTTTTGATATCATGTCTAACCTCTTTTTTGTGCATTTGTATCCATTACCCTCTTATCATGGAAATAGATAATTTTTCCTATTTGTGGTCTTCTCTTTTCCCCTGAAATCAGTCCCTTTAACATTTCTTGTAGCACTGGTTTCTTGGTGACACACTCCTTTAATTTTTGCCTGTCTGGGAAATTTTTGATCTCTCCTTCCATTTTTAATGATAACCTTGCTGGGTAGAGTATTCTTGGCTGTAAGTTTTTTCCTTTTATTTTTATTTATTTATTTATTTATTTTTTTAAAGATTTTATTTATTTATTTTTCCCCCCAAAGCCCCAGTAGATAGTTGTATGTCATAGCTGCACATCCCTCTAGTTGCTGTATGTGGGACTCGGCCTCAGGATGGACGGAGAAGTGGTGCCTCGGTGCGCGCCCGGGATCTGAACCCTGGCCACCAGCATCGGAGCGCGCACACTTAACCACCAAGCCACGGGGCCAGCCCAAGTTTTTTCCTTTTAGCACTTTAAATATATCATGCCATTCTCTTCTAGCCTGTAACGTTTCTGCTGAGACGTCAGCTGATAGCCTTATGGGGTTTCCTTTGTATGTAACTTGACTTTCTCTGGCAGCTTTTAGGATTCTCTCTTTATCTTTAATTCTAGACATTTTGATTATGATTTGTCTTGTTGTGGGCCTCTTTGGGTTTATCCTGTTTGGGGCTTTCTGTGCTTCCTGTACCTGGATGTCTGTTTCCCTCCTTAGGTTAGGGAAGTTTTTATCTATTATTTCTTGAAATAGATTCTCTGCCCCTTTGTTGCGCTCTTCTCTTTCCAGGACACCTATAACACGGATGTCAGTGCGCTTGATGTTGTCCCAGAGGTCCCTTAGACTGTCCTCACTCTTTTTAATTCTTTTCTCTTTTATCTGTTCAGCTTGGGTAATTTCTTCTAGTCTTTTGTCCAGCTCACAGATCCATTCTTCTGTATCCTCTCCTCTGCTTTTGAGTCCCTCTAGTGAATTTTTCATTGCCAGCATTGTATTCTTCATTTCTGATTGGTTCTTTTTTATATCTTCCATTTCTTTGTTGACATTCTCACTGAGTTCATCTACTCCCCACATCAGTGAGCATCCTTAACACTCTTTGTTTGTACTCTCTGTCAGGTAGTTTGCTCATTTCTGTTTCACTTAGTTCCTTTTCTGGGGTTTTGTCCTGTTCCCTTACTTGGAATGTATTCCTTTGCCTCCTCATTTTGCCTCTTTCCCTGTGCTTGTGACTATGTATTAGGTAGGTCAGCTACGTCTCCTGTTCTTGGATAGGTGACCTTATGTAAGTGATGGCTTAGGAGGCCTGCTGTGTGCTTCCCTCAGTTCTCAATGTTCCAGGGGTGACCCCTATGTGGGCTATGTGTGTCCTTCTGTTGTGGCCTGTTTGTTCTCCCTGTAGGCGCCCAGGGAGGCCGAGTTATGCTCCTGGCCAGCTGTTGTAATGCTCAGCTGCTTGTAGTTGTTGTGGGCCCTTCAGTCTCTTTATCAGGTGTGGGGAGCCCCAGAACAGTTGGCTGCAAGTTCTAACAACACATTTGTGTTGCAGTATTTCTTTTAAGTGAGTAGGCCCCCAGCTTGGCAGCTTGTTAGGCTCAGGGCCTTACAATTGCTATAAGCCTCCAGCCTTTAGGTCTCTTGTCAGCTCTCTGAGGATTGCAGCTGGGTGGGGCTGGCCTCAGGCACAGGAGCACCCAATTGTTTCAGGCTTTGGAAGGTGCGGCAAACCCCCTATGTGGGTCTTTGAGAAGCACAAGTCTTCTGCAGCTGACAAGCCCTGCTGCCCACAGGTCCACACACACAGTCAACACAGTCCTGCCCCATGTGCATGCCCCGACCTCCCAAAGCGGACCCAGTCTCTCCACGTTGGGAGCCCCACACACTCCACCACCGCCCCACACTCTCTACCAGCTCCTTGTGCACGCCCTGCCCCACTGAACTCGGCTCAGTTGTCAGGCTGCAGAGAATCTAGTCACCAATCTATGCAGGCCCACAAGTTGCCTGAGGGCTTGTTGGGTGGGGTCAGTCTCTAGGGTGGGCTGCCTGCCCTGGCTGAGCTGGATTAAATCGGTGCTCTAGTGGGTGGGGCAGGCCTGGGCTAGCAGGCCCCAGGGAGAACTCCAATGGCGTCTGTGTCAGCTCGCCCACACCAGGCCACAACAATAGCCGCCGCCACTGTCCCAGTCCCTGGAAAGGTCTCACCTCTCACCCTGATGTACTCAGGGCTTATTAGGTGAGTCTCTTTTCACCAAAGCACTGTGCACCTTTCTTTCTGGTGATTTTAGGTTGCTTTCTGAAAGGGGTGAGTTTGCGCATGGGCCCTTTAAGAGCCGGTTTTAATTTCTTTGTGAACCAGCTTTTCTGGGGGTACTCCCCAATGTTTTAGTAGCAGGCAAAGTCAGATATTATGCCACTCGTCTCGATTGTGCTGGGTCCCCAAAATGCCCACAGCGGGGGCACTCCCTGGCTCAGGGCCCCACTCCTCCAGGGAGGGCTGCGTACCTTTGGGCCGCTCCCGGGCGGCTGTGAGGCGCTGAGGCTTGTGAAGGCGGCATTTTTCCTCTCCGCAAGGGAGTTTCTGCCTCTTCTACCTCAGTTAGGATTGTCTGTTGTTGCAGGAGTTCCTCTTATCCAGTTTTCAGTTCTGTCTCAGGGGTAATTCTTCCACGAGTAGTTGTAAATTGGCTGTGTCCGCGGGAGGAGGTGAGTTCAGAGTCTGCCTACGCTGCCATCTTGACTTCTTTTCCGCTGAGTTTTTCATTGAGATTGTGTTGAGTCTGTTCATCAAGTTGGGAAAAATTGATGTCTTGATAATATTTAATCTTCCCATTCATGAACAGGGAATATGTCTCCATTTATTTAATTGTTCTTTGCTTTTTGTCATTCGAGTTTTGTGGTTTTCCTCATATAGATCTTGTACATATTTTGTTGAATTTATACCTAAGTATTTCATTTTGGGCGGTGTGAATGTAAATAGTATCGTGTTTTTAACTTTAAATTCCACTTGTTTATTGCTGGTATATAGGAACCTCGTTGACTTTTGTATATTAATCTTGTGTCCTGCAGCCTGGTATGATTGCTTATTATTTCTAGTTTTTTGGGGTTTTTTTGGTCACTTCTTTAGGATTTTCTACATAGACGATCATGTCACTTGCAGACAGCTTTATTTCTTCCTTCCCAATCTGTATTCCTTTTATTTCCTTTTCTTGTCTTTTTGCATTAGCTAAGAGGTCCACTACAGTGTTGAAGAGGAGTGGTGAGGGGCAACATCCTTGCCTTCTTGATCTTTGTGGGAATTCTTTTAGTTTCTCACTATTAACTATGATGTTAGCTGTAGGTTTTTTGTAGATGCTCCTCATCAAGTTGAGAAAGTTTCCCTATATTCCTAGTTTGCTGAGAGTTTTTATCATGAATGGATGTTGGGTTTTGTCAGATGCTTTTTCATGTGTCTATTGATATGATGGTGTGATTTTTCTTCTTTAGCTATTGATGCAATGTTTTACATTCATTGATTTTTCTAATGTAGAACTAGCCTTGCATACTTGGGATAAACTCCACTTTGTCATGGTGTATAATTCTTTTCTTAGGTTATTGGATTCAGTTTGCTAATTTGTTGAGGATTTGTACATCTAATGAGAGATATTGATGTGTAGTTTTCTTTTCTTGTAATGTGTTTGATTTTGTTATTAGGGTAATGTTGGCCTCATAGAATGAGGAAGTATTCCCTCTGCTTCTGTCTTCTCAAAGAGACTGTAGAGAATTGGTATAATATCTTCTTAAGTATGTGGTAGAACTCACCAGTGAACCCCGTCTGGGCCTGGTGCTTTCTGTTTTGGAAGGTTAATTGTTGATTCTATTTCTTTAATAGATATAGGCCTAATGAGATTGTTTTTTCTTGTGTGAATTTTGGCAGATTGTTTCTTTCAAGGAATTGGTCCATTTCATCTGGATTATCAAAATTGTCAGCGTAGTTACTCATAGTATTCCTTTACTATCTTTTTTTTTTTGTGTGAGGAAGATCAGCCCTGTGCTAACATCTGCCAATCCTCCTCCTTTTTTGCTGAGGAAGACTGGCCCTGGGCTAACATCCGTGCCCATCTTTCCTCCACTTTATATGGGACGCCGCCACAGCATGGCTTGCCAAGTGGTGCGTCGGTGCACGCCCAAGATCCGAACCGGCGAGCCCCGGGCCACTGCAGTGGAGTGCGCGCACTTAACTGCTTGCACCACCGGGCCGGGCCAGTATTGATTTCTTAATTTGATTTTTGGATTGTTCATTGCTAGTATATAGAAAAATAATTTATTATTATATATGGATTTTCTGTCCTGTAGTCAACTCTCAGCTGACAGAGGAAGGAAATATACACATGCATACTAATCCATATGTGTACACATATCTACAAATATTTTTATATTTACCCCTCTGTATTTATGTTAAGCTAAAGATGAATTCATATTGATGTTTCCAAATCTAATCCATTATCACATAATTCTATTCATCTCGCTTTGTTTATAATCTTGTACTTCTGCAGGGAGCAACCTGGCTCGTCACATTTGCTGTCCATTTACTTAATTGTTCAATTCCATTATATGTCAGAAGTTTCCAAAAGACCTTTACCCGTGTGGGAAACAACCTTATCCACTGGTGTATAGTGTTTATGTATAGCTCCTTTTGCCTTTAGTCTTACAGAATCCATTTGTTAATGGTGAGAGTCTGGACACTTTCCTCCTAGGATCTGAGGCAAGGTAAGGATGTTCTTTCTCACCACTCCTACTCAAAATCATACTGGAAGTCTTAATGCAATAATACAAGAAAAAGAAATAAAAATGTTGATTAGAAAGGAAGAAATAAAACTATTTTTCTTTGCATATTATAAGATTATCTATGTAGGGAATTTCATAGCCTCTCCAAAGACCTAGAAGTAATAAGCAAGGATAAGAAGGTGCAAGATACATGGTGAATATACAAAAGTCAATTGTTTTCTTGTGTGCCAGCAATGAACAATTGGAATTTGTAATAAATAATATGATTTCCAATTGCACCAAAAAAAAATGAAATACTTAGGTATACATCTCACAAACATGTACAGAATCTGTTGATGGAAATTTAGAAAACACTTAGGAAAGAGATCAAAGAAGATCTAAATAAATAGAGATTTTGTGTTCATAGACTAGGAGACTCAATATTGTTAAAATGTCAGTTTTTCCCACCTTGATCTATAGATTCAATGTAAATTCCATCAAAATTCCACCAAGATATTTTGTAGATATTGACAAGCTGATTCTGAACTTTATATGGCAAGGCAAATTATCTATAACAAGTAACATAGTAGTGCAGAAGAAGCACAAAATTGGAGGACTCACACTGCCTGGTTTCAAGACTTAGTATAAAACTACAGTTCTGAAGACAGTGTGCTACTGGTAAAAGGATAGACAAAGACACTAATAGAACAGATTAGAGAGCTCAGAAATAGACCCATACAAGTATAGTGAACTGTTCTTTGACAAAGACAGAAAGGCTGTTTAATGATGAAAGGATAGTCTTTTCAACAAGTGGTGCTGGAACAATTGTATGTCACAGGTAAAGTGAACCTACTTAAAGAACTTAAACCTTTCACAAAAATTAACTCAAAATGGATCATAGACCTAAATATAAAATGGAAAACTGTAAGACTTCTAAAAGTAAATACAGGAGAATATGTGACCTTGGGTTTGGTGATGAGTTTTAGATACAATATCAAAAGTATAATCCATGAAAGAAAAATTGATAAGTAGGACTTTATTAAAATTAAAAATGTTTGCTCTGAAAAACACTGTCAAGAGAATGAAAAGACGAAGCACACATTAGGAGAAAATTTTGTCCATATCTGATAAAGGACTTTATCTAATATATAAAGATCTTTTAAAACTCAACAATAAGAAAACAACCCAATTGAAAATTGGGCAAAAGATCTGAACATACACCTCACCAGCGAAGATACAAGATGGCAAATGAGCAAATGAAAAGATGCTCACTTGCAATTAGAGAAATTCAATTAAAAAGAAAAAACAAATGGTATATCCCTATGCCTATATTAGAATCATTAAAATTATTGAAAACCTGAAAATACTGGGCTGGCCCAGTGTCATAGTGGTTAAGTTCGCGCACTCCACTTTGGTGGCCCAGGGTTTGCGGGTTCAGATCCCAGGCGCCGACGTATGTACCGCTTATCAAACCATGCTGTGGCAAGGCATCCCACATATAAAGGAGAGGAAGATGGTCATGGATATTAGCCCAGGGCCAATGTTCCTCAGCAAAAAGAGGAGGATTGGCAACGGATGTTATCTCAGGGCTAATCTTCCCCACCAAAAAAACCCCAAAAAACAAACAAAAAGCCCTGAAAATACCAATTGCTGGCTAGGATGTATAGCAATAGGAACTCTCATTTTTAGTGTATTTTTTAGTTTGTTTTAAAATACTTGCTCAAGAGGTTATAATATGCATATTAACATTAAACCATCTACTTCAGATTAATACTGGCTCATGTCCAGTATTCTATGGAATCTTCCTATATTGCTTTCTTCATTTTCTCTCCTTTGTGCTATTGTCATACAAATTAGGCCTTTTTATGTGTTACAGCCCAGTAGTACTGTTTTCTAATTGTTTTATACTTAGGTCTTTTATGCAGTTCTCTTTTAAATCATTTAAGAAGAAAAGAGTAAAAAAATATGTATATTCTGTCATTTATATTTACCTAGGTAATTAGCTTTTCTGGCCCTGTTTATTTCTTTATGTAGATTTGAGTTAAAGTCATTTCTTTTCATCCTGAAGGAATTTTTTTTTTCTTTTAAGGCAGGTCTACTAGCAATGAATTCTCTTAGTTCTTTTTTGTGAGTCTTAATTTTTCCTCATTGAAAGATAGTTTTTCTGAATATGAGATTCTTGGTTGTCATTTTTTTTTTTCTTTTAGCACTTTTACCATGCACTGCCTCTGGTCTCCATTGTTTCTCATGAGAAATTACCTGTAAAGGTTCTTGGGGGTCACTTATATGTGAGGTGTTGTTTTTCTCTTGCTGCTTTCATCATTTTCTCTTTGCTGAAAACAACAGAACATTAATGAAATAAGTCAAAGATCTAGATGAGTAGAGATAAATACTGTGTTCATGAATTAAAAGATTCAGTAAGACTTTCAAATCTCCCCAATTTCATCTACAGGTTCAGTGTCATCCCAATCAAAATCTCAGCAACCCCTTTTTGTAGATAGTGTTCTAAAATTTATATAAAAATGCAAAGGAACCAGAAAAACCAAACAATTTGAAAAAGTAAAAATAAAAGTTTGAAATCTCACACTACCTGATTTCTAGGCTTATGATAAAGATGGAGTAATCAATACTATGAGATATTTGGGAAAGGAGAAACAAAGATCAGTGGAACAGAGTACGGAGTCCAGAAATAGAACCACACAAACCTAGATGATTATTTTCAACACAGATGCAAAAACCACTCAATGTAGAAAAGATAATCTCTTTAACAAGAGGTGCTGAAACAATTGGAGTGACACATACAAAAAAATGTGAAGAGGTACCTCACTTGTTATAAAAATAAATTAAAGTGAATCATAGAGAAACTATATGACATCTAGAAGGAAACAGGCGAAAACATCTGCATTTTTAGAAGTAGCACTGAAGGCAGAATATTAATGCCAGTTGATAAATTTGTTTCCTAAATGAATATGGGCAGTTTTTTTTTTTTTAACAAACTTTGTTTTTTAGTGCAGTTCTAGGTTCATAGCAAAATTGAGAGGAAAGTACACAGATTTCCCATATACCCCCTCCCCCCACAATCCATTGCTTCCCCTATTATCAACAACCTCCACCAGAGTGGTACATTTGTTACAACTGATGAACCTACATTGACATTGACACATCATCATCCAGAGTCCATAGTTTACATTAGGGTTCACTCTTGCTGTTGTGCATTCTGTGGGTTTCAACAAATGTATAATGACGTGTCCATCATTAAAGTATCATGCAGAGTCTCTGCCCTAAAAATCCTCTGTACTCCACCTATTTATCCTCACCCCCAAACTCTGGCAACCACTGATCTTTTTACTATCTCCATAGTTCTGTTGTGAATGTTTTTTTTTCCCTCTATGTTGTTTGCATCTTAGTTTGGATAGTTTCTGTTGACCTATGTTCGAGTTCCTTGGTTCTTTATTTATGTTGAGTCTACTTATGAGTCCATTAAAGGCGTTCTTCATTTCTGTTAATGTGTTTTCAATTTCTAACATTTTCATTTGATTCTTTCTTATAGTTTTCTCCTCTCTTCTGGTATTACCTATATGTGATCTTGCCTGTTGTCTACATTTTTAACATATTATCTTAGTTATTTTAAATTCTGCTATTTTCCACATCTTATATCTGAATCTGGTTTTGAAGATTGCATTTTTTCAGTCTTCTTTTGTCCCTTTGTTTTTGTATACATTATAATTTTTGTTGGAAGTCAGACATTATATAAGATACTAGATACTGAAGTAAATATTTTTATTCTTTGAGAAAAGCACACCTTTCCTTTGTCTAGGCTATTAATGTAGAATTTTGTGTCAAACTAGTCAGTATTGGGTTGGTTTTGAAGCTTGTTACTATTGTTTCCCTCAGTGTACCTGAGACTTTGGACCATGTAATGATACTTTGTTTTTGTGTCCCTACTTGGCTTTGGGTTTTCCCCTTTGTACTGCCCCCCCAGAGAGGGTCTGTCTCCTTCAGCTTTCTCTTGTGTATTATGCTAATTTTACTTCCTGCTTGTTAGCGTGTGGTTGTGGGTAGGAAGTGGAGGACATTCTCTAATGTTTCTGATTAAGACTGTCTTAAGCAGGCACTGTGAATCTGGGTCTTGGGTATCGTCTTCACAAATCTTCTTGCACCTTCAAATGCAATGCTATTCTTAGCATGTATTCCAGTTCCTCCTGCAGGGCTAAAGCTTTGTTTTTTCTCCCCTTACCTAGATGTAGTTGGTTTCAACAAGTAGGTATCCCCACATTGTGCACTTAGGCTTTTATTCCTTAGGGGAGATAGGCCTGGTATTAATTTTGGTCTGCCCTCTATTTCTCTAACTGAAGCATAAGGCTACAGGTTCTAATGATTTTCTTTTTAGATTAAGAACTTTTTTGTTAAGCGAGAGAGGAGAGACGCATCTGGGCAGAATTTCAGCTATAGTTGCTGCTCTCCTCCCCCAGATAGCACCAAGAGAATCTTTCTCTGTTATCTTCCCTCTGGCCACCTGTTGGTAAAGGCTGCAGGTGAGTGCAACCTGACCTCTGTTTTTGAAACCCTGAGGGGGCTTCTCATTCTCATGTTAACCCCCACTTGGCCTTCAACAGTTTATTATAATTTTTAGTTTAATCTTCCTACCTGATTTTATATGACTTTTTGTGCTATTTCTTCCAGTAATCAAATGCTCAAATTCTTTTTCCTTGCAGACATCTTCCTTTCTTTAAATTTCTATATAATTTTTTGCCCCATGACTTCAGTCTAGTCTAGGGTCAATTAATTTGCAGTTGTCAAGCCTTTTTCTTCTCTTAAGGAATGTAGTGATACTGTTTTTACATGTTTGAGCTTTGTTGTCTTTGTTATGTTTGTTTCTCTATTTTTCATTTTTTTCTTTTGCATTATTGGAACATTTTTTAGTATTCCGTTTTAATGTTATTTTAAACTTTTTGGTTACATCTCTTAAATTTGTTTTGTTGTTATTGTTGCTGTAGAGATTACAATATACATACCTAATAGTCATCTAACAGTTTATATAGATTTAATTAATGTTTTACCACTTCAAGTAAAACAGAAGCCTTACATTCATATAGCTCTCTTTATAGTCCCCCGTGGATTTTTTTTTTCGAGAGTTCAGATTTTATTTTAGGACTTTTGTCATTTTCTAGAATGTATACACCATTGAACCCCTAATGTATTTTTTCCCCTAAATATTGAAGACACCCAAATATTTTTCTGTGTTGTTCGTGACACACAGTTCTGACTTAATCGCAAAGATTGATAGTATATTGTCATTCTTCTGTCTTTATTTATGCGAGTTAAAAGGCAAATAACCTATTGCTCTGCCTGGTTTCTGGTCAGCCACATACCAGAGTTCCATTTTTAAGTCATGGCAGAAGTGGCTTTATTTAGCCACTTTATGCAAATCCTGATTTAGTTTTTACCAGTATCATGTCAGAGAAGTCATCTCGGATCCATCCCCCATTGATTTTTTAATAGTTGCCATGTGTTTTACATTTATATGTTTTGAAAGCCCACCAGCCTGTGTTATGATTTCTGCTTTCAAGAATCATACATATTTTAAAGAACTTAAGAGGAGAAAAATAGTCTTTTATTTTTACCAGTTCCGTTCTTCATTCATTTTTGAAGATCTTGTCTTCCCCTGGATATAGTTTACCTTCAGACTAAAGAACTCTTATCATTTCATCTCAACTCTCCTTAAGATGAATTGTCTTTATTTTCCTTCATCTAAGGATGTGTTCATTTCACCTTGATTCCTGAAGGACATTTTCACTGGATAAAGAGAAAGTGTTTGTTGATGGTTTTTCTTCTGTCAGCACTTTAAAGATGTTTTTCTACTATCTCTGTTCTGCATGGTTTCTGATGAGAAATTGCTTGAATCATTGTTTCCCCATATGAAATGTGTTGTTTTTTGTAGCTTTCAAATTTTTTTCTTTATTTTTGGCTTTTCGCAGTTTGTGATATTTATGGGTGTGTTTTTCTTTTGGTTTATCTTGTTTGGGTTTGCTGAGGTGGTTGAATTTGTGGATTTATCTTTCATCAGATTTGGGAAGTTTTCAGCTGATATTCCTACAAACATTTTTTTCTGCACATTTTTTTTCTCATTCTGGCACTCTGATGACTTGTATGCTAGACATTTTGATATTACCTCATAAGGTCCTGAGTCTCTGTTTTGTATGAACCTCTTTTTGGTTGTTTTGTTGCTCAGATTGGGTAATTTCTATTGATCTGTCTTCAAATTCAATGATTCTTTTTTCCTGTCTCCATTCTACTATTGAGATCTCAAGTAAGTTTTTTTAATTATAGATGTTGTATTTTTTTTAGTTAAAAATTTTCAATTTGGTTCTTCTTAAGCATTATTGAGGTATAATATACCATAAAAATTATCTGTTGTATATCTACAATTCATTTATTTTTAGGAAATTTGTATAGTTTGCAGCCATCACCACTGTTAACCTACAAAAACAGAAACCAGTTTAAGAGGCAAAGTGTTTATTTGGGATCAAAGAATCGCATTTCAGGGAGCACAGATTCAGGTAGAAACCTAAATAATGTCCTGATTACAGGAGAAGGGCTCAGGGTTTTTTAATGGGAAAAAGAGAGGAAGATGAGGTAAGTTGTACTAAAGAAGAGTTCATTGGTGCTAGATGAGGTAAGGCTAGGTTTGTACTTCACAGATTGGCTTGAGATTCGATCGTCAGGCAAAAGGCTAAACTTGTACATCATTGATTGGTTAGCGATTCAGTCATCAGCAAAGTCCATTTTCATCAGTCCTTACAAACAGGATATTCTTGTCCTTAGTGAATTCTTGGAATGTTGGCAGTTTGATCTAGTTTGGAAGATAAGGAAAACAAGATGTGCAAGGCAATTCCTCTGAAATGGCTGCTCCGGTTTTATTTTAATATGGCTCCATTCATGTCATCTTTCATACCACAATCCAGTTTTAGGACATTTCATTAATTCCAAAAATTCCCTCATGCCCATTTATAGTCAGTCCTGTTCCCATCCCCCGTCCCAGGCTACTGCTGGTCTCTGTCTAACAATTAGCCCTTTTTGGTTATTTCATATAAATGAAATCATATAATATTTATTATATTGAGTTTGGCCTCCTTCACTTATTAAAATATTTTTGAGGTTTATCCTTGTAGCATGTATCAGTATTTTATTCCTTTTTTAGAGCTGAATATTAAATTTTATAGATATACCACATTTTTGTTTCTCTATTCAGCACTTGACATAAAGTTGAATTGTTTCCCTTTATTTTCTTTTGTCTATTATTAATAAATGTTGTTACAAACATTGATGTGCATGTTCTTATATGTTTTCATTTCTCTTGTGTAGATTCTTTGGAGTGGAATAGCTGGGTCATGGGATGGGGTAAGTATTTGTTGAGATTTTAAAGAAAGTGCCAAACTGTTTTTCAAAGTGACTGTACTATTTTACATTCCCACCTGCAGCATGTGAGAGTTCATATTTCTCTACATATTTATCGTCACTTGTTATTGCCTGTCTTTTTGATGGTAGCCATTTTAGTTTGTGTGAAGTGGTATTTCATTATGGTTTTATTTTGCATTTCTTTAAACTCTAACGAGATTGAGCATCTTTTCATTTGCTTATTGCTCATTCGTATATATTTGGTGGAATATTATTTAAATCTTTTCTCCATTTCTATTTTTTCTTACTGCATTGTAAGAGTTTTATATATATATATATATATATATATATATATATGAGACACAAATACTTTGTCAGAAATATGATTTACGCATATTTTCTCCCACTATGTGGCTTGTCTTTTCATTTTCTATAGTGTCTATCTGAAGCGCTAAAATTTTTAATTTTGATGAAGTCCAATCTATCAGTTACTTTCTGTATCTAATTTTTCATCAGTGTGTTACACTGTTTTGATTACTGTAGCTTTGAAGTAAGTTTTAAAATCTGGTAATAAAAGACCTACTACTTGGTTGTTTTTCAAAACTGTTTTGGGTATTCTGCATCCCTTGCATTTAGGATCAGCTTGCCATTTTCTGCAAAAAAAGCCTACTGGGATTTTGATATGGATTGCACTGACTATAGATCAGTTTGGAGAGAGTTGTCTTCATAATAATATTGCATTTTCTAGTTCATGAACATAGATTTCCATATATTTCTATTTATACATCTACTTCAGTTCTCTCAGGGAATGTTTTGTAGTTTTTAATGTATAAATCTTTCTTTTGTTTTGTTAAATTTATTCTTAAATGTTTTATTCTTTTGATGCTATTCAGAATGAAGTTCTCTTAATTTCATTTTTGGATAGTTTATTGCTGGTATGAAAATACAGTTGATTTGGGGGCTTTAAATCTCGTATCCTATTACTTCCTAAACTTCTTTGTTAGATGTAGTAGTTTTATTACGGAATTTTTTCTACATATAGGATCATTTCACCTACAAATAAGGACAATTTTAATTTCTTTTCTAATCTCATTTAGAAAAGTTTTTTTTTTTCCTTATTTACTGCCTAGAACTCTCAGTACAATGTTGAATAAAAGTCGTGGGAATGGGCATCCTTGTCTTATTCCCTTCAGTAGAAAGCATTCAGTCTTTCACCATTAAGCATGATAGTACCTATAGGTTTTTGTTTTGTAGATTTCCTTTATTAGGTTAAATCAGTTTCTTTTCATTCTTAGTTTTTTGAGAGTTTTAGTCTTGAATGGGCTTTGAATTTAGTCAAGTGCTATTTTTGTGTTAGTTAAGATGATTCTGTGGTTTTTCTTTTTGAATTCAATATATTGAACTACAATGATTGTGTTTTAAATTTTGAAACAGGCCTGCATTTTTGGGATAAACTCTATTTTATCAGGATATATTACCCTATTTATATATTGTTAAATTAGATTTACTAAAGTTTTGTGAAGAATTGTTAGATTTATGGGGCCAGCTCAGTGGCGTAGTGTGTAAGTTTGCGTGCTCTGCTTTGGTGGCCCAGGGTTTGCGGGTTTGGATCCCGGGCACGGACTTACACACTGCTCATCAAGCCATGCTGTGGTGGCATCCCACATACAAAATAGAGGAAGATTGGCACAGATGTTAGCTCAGGGACGATCTTCCTCAAGCAAAAAGAGGAAGATTGGCAACAGATGTTAGCTCAGGGCCAGTCTTCCTTACCAAAAAAAAAAAAATTGTTACATTTACTTTCATAGGGGAGATTAGTTTGTAGTTTTCTTGTGATGTCTTTGTGAGGTTTTAGTATCAGAGTGATTGTGGCCTAATGCATTAAAAAGAGTTAGAAAATAATACCTCTTCAGTTTTCTGGAATAACGTTTGTAGAATCCATATTATTTCATCCTTGTATGTTTGGTAGAATTCCAGTGAATCCATCTTGGCCTATTGTTTTCTTTTTTGGAAGATTTTTAACCTTTAATCCAATGTCTTTAATTGATATTAGAGGTGTTCAGGTTTTATATATATATATATATTTTTTTTTTTTTTTCGGTGAGCTTTGAAAGTTTATATCTTTTAAGGAATTTATACATTTCATCTTAGTCATTGAGTTTATTGTCATAAAGTTGTTCATAAAACTCTTATTATTTTTTTATGTCCATAAAATTTCTCATGATGTCTCCTTTGTCATTTGTGATAATACTGTCTCGCTTTCTCGCTCTCTTTCCTGATCAGCCTGACTAGAGGTTTATCAGTTTTATTAATCTTCTCACAGATCCACATTTTGATTTTGTTGAGTTTCTTTATTATTTTATGTTATCAATTTATTGATTTTTGGTCTGATTTTAATTTTATTTTTTCTGCTTACTTTTAGTTTTATTTGCTCTTTTTCTAGTTTCTGAAGGTCAGGTCACTGAGTCAAGACTTTTCTTTTTCATATAGGCATTTTATGCTGTTTTCTCCTATGTGAAAATCATTTAGCTGACATCCCAGAAATACTGATATATTGTTTTCATTTTCATTTTATTCAAAATAGTTTCTAATTTCCATGTTGCTTTCTTCTTTTATCCATAAGTGTGCTGTTTAGTTTGCATATATTTGGGGAATATTCCAGAGATCTTTTTCTGATTATTATCTACTTTAATTCTCTTGTAGTCAAAGAATATACTTTGTATGATTTACATTCTTTTAAATTTACTTAAGATTGTTTTATGGCCTTGATTATGATATATCTTAATACATGTTCAGTGAATGCTTAAAAAAAATGTTTTCTGTTGTTGTTGGCTGAAGTGTTGTATAAACATCAGCCAGGTCAGATTATTTGATTGAGTTGTTCAAGTCTTCTGTATCCTTACTGATTTTCCGTCCACTTTTTCTGTCAATTATGGAGAGAAAGGTATTGAAATCTTTCAATGTAATTGCTAATTAGTCTATTTCTCCTTGAAGTTCTATCAATTTTTGCTTAAGTTATTTTGAAACTGCATAAACTTTTGACATTGTCTTTCTTAAGCTTTGTCGTTATGAAATGACCTTCATCCATGGCAATATTCTTTTTCAGAAATCTTTGCCCAAAAGGCCCTTGGTCTCTAGCAAATTAAGCCATGACAAAAAAAAAAAAGGGAAAAATTGAAAATATGATCCAAATGATTGTTGATAATACACTTGTTCAGGCTTTAAGAGTTGCATGAAGTAGGAATTGATGAAAATGTGAGGACTTGAAAATTTTTAATATCTCTGAAAATTCACTTTTTCACTTGTGAAAATAGCAGCCTCCAACTAAAACAGAAACTTTTGAATCCTTTTAAAAGATAGGTTTTAAGTATATAAAGTTTAAAAATGAAAACTTGTATGTTAAAATATAGCAAAAACAGAATTTGGAAGAAAACTAATTTGCATTGCACACCAAAAATAAAGGGTTTACTACCTGTGCTGTTACAGGGAGTTAGTAAGAAAAATAGTAGACAAATGGGTGAGAGATATGAATAGATAATTCCAGGAAAATGTGTACCCAAATCAATAATAAATATAGAAAAGATACTGAAGGAAATGCAAATTACACTATTAGTGCAATATCCTTTCTCATCTAATAGAGTGGGATAAAATTAAATAGACAGCTGTTGGCAGTGATGGGTGAAGGGTACATTTATATGTTGTTTGTGGAAACTGAATTGTCAGTCTCTTTTTTGGATAGATAGGGCCTTGACCTCATGCAGAAAGCCCTGCCCTAAGCTCCTCTTTTTTCTAGAGACCATGTTTCTTGCTAAGGCTTCACAGCAGTGGCTTTGAGTTCTGTCTTTGTTTTGGTACCTGAGGAATTTCTTCTCTTCTTTTTGATTTTTCTCATGTATTTTTATTAGTGTGTTCTATTTTATCCAACATTTCTACATTGAGTTGGGTCAGGGGAGGTTTTCCATAGCACTCAAGTTCACCATAGTGACTGGAATTCACCCGAAGATTTGTCACCAAATCACTCAAAAAAAAACAAGTTGCCTTTGAAGTATTAAGGAGACAGGCAGAAATGATTAAATATAAAATAACTCATGGAATTAGCATCCATGAGCCCTTCTTTTTTTTTTTTTTTTGTGAGGAAGATCGGCCCTGAGCTAGCACCTGCCAATCCTCCTCTTTTTGCTGAGGAAGATTGACCCTGGGCTAACATCCATGCCCATCTCCCTCCACTTTATATGGGACGCTGCCACAGCGTGGCTTGACAAGCGGTGCATTGGTGCGCGCCCGGGATCCGAACCGGTGAACCCTGGGCTGCTGCAGTGGAGCGTGTGCACTTAACCGCTTGCGCCACCGGGCCGCCCCATGAGCCCTTCTTGAAAAAGGTATTTGACAGTGAAATGTAGTCAACCCAAGAAGTAAATAAAAATAAAGAACCCAGGATAGAGAAACTGTGATAAAAGGGCTAGAGCTAAGCACTGAATCTATGTCAGTGTTGAACTAGAGGAAAACTGAGGGAGTTAAGGTTACACAACAAAATGTGTTATAAGTGCTGACAAAGTAGAAATACATGAGCTGCAGAAATTTGTAGTTTTGTGAGGAGATGTAGGAGTAATTATCCTCCTTCTTCTAATGTCTTTCTTCATTGTAAGGTGTTAATACTTACTCTAAAGTTAACATGTGGTAAAAATATATATAATGTTTGCACATTAATTATTTTTCATCAGAAAAACATTTTAGGCTATCCTTTTGGAAATTATATTTCTTGTGAAATAACTTCTGGACTTCAGTAATTTCTTCACTGTTCTTTTTCTTCTGTTTCAATCAAGTAAAATAAAATTGAATCACTTAAAATAAAAGCTCATATAATCCTGTTTTAAAACATTGAGATATAATTCACATACATTAAAATGCATCACAGGTGTTCCATTTGACAAAATAGAATACATTTCCATCACTCCTGAAAGTTTCCTTGTGCTCTTTTCCAATCACTTCCCCTCTCCCTAGCAGCTACTTTGTGATATAATCCTAGGTTAATGAAATTCTTTGTAATTATGCTTTTAATCAGTCTACGTTTTTCTTTCTAAATTATATGCAGAGAGATATCCAAAAGGTGTTCATTAAATGTCAAGACTGTTTTTTAATGGTAGTGTTTTTAGTAATTTATTGCTTTTTTATTTGTCCTTTTCTGAATTGCATGATTTTAAAAAATTATCATTAGGGCCGGCCCTGTGGCTGAGTGGTTAAAGTTCTGCATGCTCTGCTTCGGTGGCCCAGGTTCGTGGGTTTGCATCCTGGGTGTGGACCTACTCCACTCATCAGCCATCCCACATACAAAATGGAGGAAGATTGGCATGGATGTTGGCTTGGGGCTGATCTTCCTCAAGCAAAAAAAAAAAAACAGGAAGATTGGCAACAGATGTTAGCTCAGGGTGAATCTTCTTCACCAAAGAAAAAAAAATAGCATTCTTCTTTTTTTTTCTTTTTGTAAAATATCATTATTTCTTTACAAAAGAATTTTTAAAAAGGAAAGTCTTCAAAGCAAGACTACCTTCCATCTTAGGAAAGGTATGAACTGGAAAAAGATCAAGCTTAGAAATAAAAGGGGTAGGAGGTTAAGAAACACCTCCTACCCCTTTTGGTGCTTGTCATTTTGACATGATGGTCTCCATCCGAGAAATGGAATCGGGAAAACTACAAAAAAATGAGGTGCTTTGCTATTTTCATGGAATTAGTACTTTTTTGTTTTGTTTGGTTATATGTAAAACATTGTAAGTTTCTGGAACTATCAAATTATAACATTTAAGTATTTTTCAAAGCTGAATACAAATCATTCTATTTTTTATATTAATATATAGTGTTTTCTGTGTGTATATGTTGAGTGAATTTTCCCCTTAAAAAGTCTTTATTTACATCTTAGAATTGTCTGGTTTTATTCATTTATTTATTCTACATTTTTACTGAGTGCTGCCTCATTATAAGTCCTAATATGGGTAGGCACTGAAATTGTAATTTGAGTAATGAGTTTGCAATATGATGTGAGGGGGGAGTAGAGGATCAAAAAATAGAGAGGGCAAATAGAAAACAAATAAATAGGAGACCTACGCAATCATATCAATAATTACATTAAATGTTGACAGACTAAACATCAATTAAAAGGCAGAGGTTATCAGAATGGATAAGAAAAGCAAGATACAATTTTATGATGTCAATAGGAGATTTACTTAAAATAAAGACTCAGGCTGGAGAGGTGCTATTAGTATCAGATAAATAAGACTACAAATCAGACTATTATAAGAAGTAAAGAGGGATGTTTCATAATGCTGAGAGTCAGTTCCTCAGGAAGCCATAGATCATAAATGTATATGACTGATAACAGAGGTTAAACATACATAAAGCAAAAGATGATAAAATTAAGAGGAAAAAGAAATAATTCCACTATTATAGTTGGAGATTTTCCTCACCCTACTGTCAGCAATTGATAGGATATCTAGACAAAAAAATCCATAAAGACGTAGATGATCTGATGAATACTATCAACCACCTTGATATAATTGATAATTATTGAACACTGCATCCCTAAATTGCCAAATCACATTATTATCAATTATACATCATATGTTCACCTGCATAGTCCACATGGTGGGCCATGAAATATGTTGTGATAAATTTAAGATGATTGAAATCAATGTATATTCTCTGACCACAACAAAATAAAATAAAATCAATCAAAATAAGATACCTAGAAATACCCCAAAAATGTGGAAATTAGCTAATCTATGAGTCTAAGGGAAATCACCAGGGGAATTGGAAAATATTGAGATGTGAATGATATTGATAATACAACATGTCAAAATTGATGCGATGTAGCTAAACCAGTGCTTAGAGGGGAAATTATAATGCTTTTATTATTAATGGTTTTATTTATTAAATGCTTTTATTATTAAGGAAGAAAAGTCTAAATATCAGTAAGCTAAGCTCCACTTTGGGAAGTTAGAAAAGGAAGAACAAAGTGAACCTATAATAATTAGAAATAAGGAAATAATCAAGAGCAGAAATCAGTGATATAGAAAACAAGCAGATAATAGAGAAACTTAACAAAGCCAAAATATCATTCTTTGGAAAGATCTACAACAATGATAAACTCCTAGCTTCAATGATGAACAAAATGACAATGTGATGTGTTATAATAGTAAAGGAATATACTCATTGCTGTGGAAACAGAACACAGAGAAGGGCTCATTCTGAATGGAATTTTCAAAGGTGATTTCAAAGAGTTGGTCATATTTGTGTTTGGCTTTCAAGAATTAGTCTAAATTATTTTTCGTATATATTGGGGAAAAGGGTATCCTAACTAAAGGGAAAGTAAGAGCAAAGGCATGTTTTTTTGCAAGTTTATGGCATATTTAGAATGATATATTGTTTGTATATGTAACCATAAGAGTTATGCGAGGTGGAGAGCAATAAAGTAGTTTGGAGTTAGAATGTACAGAACCTAGAATGCCTTCTTTAGTAATTTGTACTTCATACTGTGGAAAATAAAAAGCCATCTAAAGTTTTTAAATACAATTTTTTCCTATTTTTTGATCATGGTTGATTTTTAATTTTTTCTTTATGCTTTTCTGTATTTTTCTATTTCTGTACTTCTAATAAATACAGATTAAAAAAAATTTTTATTGAGGTCATAATAGTTTATAACATCATGAAATTTCAGTTGTATATTATTATTTGTCAGTCACCATATAGATGCGCTCCTTCACCTGTTGTGCCCACCCCCCACCCCCTTGCCCCTGGTACCACTGAACTGTTCTCTTTGTCCGTGTGTTAGTTTAATCTTCCACAAATGAGTGAAATCATACGGTGTTTGTCTTTCTCTGTCTGGCTTATTTTGCTTTACATAATACCCTCAAGGTCCTTCCATGTTGTTGCGAAGCCTTTCTCCATTCTATAATTGTATCTTCCTTCTGTGCACAGTGAGGAAACTGGCTCCCACCAACATCAAAAACATTTACTCAATTATGCAATCTTATAGTATATCTAAAATAGTTTCATAATTGCTTTACTCAAAAACCAGTAAACAAATCTACTAAAAACAGTTAAGGATTTGTATGCACTTCTCCTGCTTTTTGCCCCGACACCTGTGTCCCCCTTCCCAAGACTGAGGGTATATTGTCAAATGCTGTGTTTATAAGATACTTGAATCCATCCTTCCTTCTTTCCTTTCCTCTCCTCTCCTCTCTCCCCTCCCCTCCCTTTCCTTCTGCCTCCTCCCCATTTTTTTTTTCCTGAGGAAGATTTGCCCTGAGCTAACATCTGTCGCCGATCTTCCTCTTTTTGTATGTGAGTTGCCGCCATAGCGTGGCCAATGACAGACGAGTGGTATAGGTCAGCACCCGGGTACCAAACCCAGGCCACTGAAGTGGAGCATGACAAACTTAACCACTAGGCCACTGGGTTGGCCCTCTCTTCCCTTTTCCCATTCCATTCGCCTTCCTTTACTTCCTTACATGTGGTATAAACTCAGAATATAACTAGGTTCATTTGTTTAGTTTTAGTTTCCTTCTATCACATTCCTATTGATATAATTTTAATTTTTGAGTATTTAGAATAGTAATGTACTTTAGAAGGTTAGAAGTGTAGAAAAAGGTACACGCAGAGAAGTGTCACTCTCTCCTGTATCCTTTCTACCTCATTTGCCTCTCCATCCCTTATGGATAACCAATTTCATTGTTCTCTGGTTTGTTCTTCCAACACAGATATATGTTTCCTTATTTTTCCTTCTTACACAATATGTAGTATGTTAGCATATTGCATTTTGATTTTTCCTTTTAATACTATTTCTTGGAAACCACTCCATATCAGTTTATAATATTCCTTTATTATCCTTTCAATGTATGAAGCATCTGTAGTGATGTTTCTTTTAATTCCTGATATTAGAAATTTGTCTTTCTTTCTTTATCAATCTGGTTTATCAGTTTTAAAATTTGTTTTATTTAGTTACTCTATTTTTTTTTTTATTTCAGTGATTTCTGCTCTTATCTTTATAATTTCCTTCTGCTGACTTTGAGTTTAATTCATCTTCCTTTTCTACTTTCATAAGGTAGAAGCTTAGACCAAGTGTTGGCAAACTTTGTTAAAGGGCAACATAAATATTTTAGCTTTATGGGCTATATGGTCTCTCACAATTCATCAATGCTGCCATTGTAGCAAAAGTCAGCCATAGATAATTCTTAAGGGAATGAATATAGGTATGTTCCAATAAAACATTATTTATAATGACAGCGCAGGCCTGGATGCTGTGGTTCAGTGATTCCTGGCTTAGATCATTGATTTAAACCTTCTTTTCTAACATAGGCAGTTCAAGTTACAAATTTCTCTATTTAGCTGCATCCTACAGATTTTTTTATGTTATATTTTCATTATTTTTCAGTTCAAAATGTCATCTAGTTTCTCTTATAATTTTTTTCACTGACTCAATGATTATTTAAAGATATGTTGTTTAATTTCCAAGTATCTGGGGTTTTTCTGGTTATCGTATTGTTTTTGTTTAATTTAATTATATTATGGTTAAGGAACATATTCTTTATGACCTCAGTGTTTTTTGTTGTATTAGGACTGTGTTATGCTCCAGAATATTGTCCATCCTAGTAAACCTACCTTGTACAATTGAAAATAATCTGTATTATGCCATTTTTGGTCTAGTGTCTAAAAATATCAGTTGAATCTAGTTGATTGATAATGTTCTTCATACCTTCTGTGCATTTATGTGTTCCCAAATTTTTTTTTAGTTCTATCAGTTGCTAGGAGATGGGCTTAAAATGACCAACCATGACTGTGGAATTGCCTGTTTCCCCCTTTAATTTTGTCAGTCTTTAGCTCATGTATTTTGATACTCTGTTATTGAATGGATATATATTTATGATTGTTGTCTTGTTGAATGAATCCTTTTATCATTGTGAGTCCTTGATTTCTAGTAATATGTTTTGTTTTGAAAACTGTTTTATCTGCTATTAATATAAACATTGTAGTCTTATTATGCTTATTGTTTCTTTGTGATATCTTTTCCCATCTATTTACTTTCAATTTATTTGTGTCTTTATATTTAAAGTTCATCTCTTGTACTTCACACTTAGTTTATCTTAGTTTTTTAAGTCTCTGCCTTTGATCAATGCATTTATTCCATTAGCATTTAATGTAATTGCTATGCCTTGGCTGGAGTCTGCCATTTTACTTTTGGCTTTCTGTTTGTTTCTTCTGTTATTAGTTCCTCTGTTCTTCCTTTCCCGCTTTTCTGGGAGCAATTGAATATTTTTATAATTCTATTTTAGTTTTCCTATTTGTGATTTAGCTATTATTTTTTTACATTAATTTTCTAATGGTTTTCCTGTGGGTTACAATGTTCATTCTTGACTTAGGAAGAACCAAGAAAATGTGACACATTCTCTAGAGAAAAGAGAATTAATTCCAACTTGAAGGTGAACCAAACGTTGTAACTAGAAGATGAGACTTTTAAAGTGGGAATTTGAACTATTCTCAGTGAAGTAAAGCATATTTTCAGTGCATGAAAGTCTCAACAAAAAAATGGAAACTCTCAACAAGAAAGTCCAAATCATGAAAAGGAAATGAATGGAAATTCTAGAAAGGAACAATAGAATTTCTGAAGTGAAAAGTTCACTGAAAGGACTTAGCTTCTGTATGATGTACAGACATGACCGAGGAAAGAGTAAGTGAACTTGAAGCCAGATCAATAGAAATTATTCTAGGTGAAGGAAATAGTAAACAAAGATTGGGAAGAACTGAATAGAGCCTCAGAGACCTGTTAGATCACATCAAACAGTTGAACTTTTGTGTGACTGGGATATCAGAAGTGATAACAGAGAGAAATGGGGAAAAACTTTTTGAAGTAATGGCTGAAAAGTTCTCAGACTCAATGAAATATAAAAATTTGTTGATACAGAATGCTAAACATGAAGCATTATAAAAGCAAAGAAGCCTACCTTGGGCACATTATAGTTAAAGTGTTTAGAACTGAAGACAAAGTATAAATCTTCAGTAACCGAAAAATGATGTATACGTGGGCACAATGATCCTACTAATTTCTGACTTCTCATCAGAAACCATTCCAGCCAGAAATGCATGGAACACCTTTAAATTGTCAGAAAACAAACAAATAAACCTGTCCATATTGAATGTATATCCAGTGAAAATATTTAAAAATGAAGATGAAATAAAGGCATTCTCACTAAAAGAAAACTAAGAATATTTGTTACAAACGAATCTGTATTACAATACATGATAAAGGAAGTTCTTCATACTGAAGTAAATGAAATTTCATGGAGACTTGGATCCTCAGAAAAGAATGAAGGACATTAGAGCTGGTAAATATCTGGGTAAATACACTTTTTTTGTCTTTTCTCTCTTAACAGCTTTATAAAACAAATGCCGCATTAAAGATTAAAATTGTAATGAGGTCTATAACATATTCTCGTTAGTGCCATTGAGTCAATTACAACTCCTAATGACCCTGTGTACAGCAGAGTGGAACTCTGCCCTGTTTTTGTGCACCATCCTCTCATCTAGCGCTATATCAGACAAAGCTTCACTGCTATTCACAGGGTTTTCATGGCCAGTTTTTTTGGAAATGGGTGGCTAGGTCCTTCTTCCTAGTCTGTTTGAGTTCAGAAGCTTCACTGAAACCTGTCTACCATGGGTGACCCTGCTGGTATTTGAAATATCTGGCATAACTTTCAGCATCACAACAACACATTGCTGCCACAGTATGGCAACCGACAGGCAGGTGGTGTGGTTCCCTGACTGGGAGACGAACCCAGGGCCACAGCAGTGAGAGCACCAAATTTTAACCACTAAACCACCAGGGCTGGCTATCTATAATATTATGTACAAAAATAGTAACATAAAGGACAGAGGGCTATGACCTTATAAGACTGCAAGATGTTATGAACCAATACATTGTTAACTGCAAATGGACTGTGATGTACTAGACTTTTACATGTAGTCGGATCTAGTTCTGGACTTTTCTGTTTTTTCTATTGACCTGTTTATTCGGGTGCCAGTACCACACTCTTAATTATATAGGCTTTATAGTATATTATATTTTATCAGGCTAGTCCATTCATGGAGCTCTTCTTTTTTTTTTCTTCAGTGTTTTCCTAGAAATTTGTATAGGTTCATTTTTCCATTTGAACTTTAGAGTCAACTTGTGTACCTCAACAAAACTCATTGGGATTTTTTTGTATTTTATTAAATTTATAAGTTTATGTTTATAAAATTTATAAATGATGTGTTGAAGTTTTTGAGACATCCTAATCCAAGAACAGGGGATGTCTTTTCTTTCATTTAAGGCTCTTTTTGAATTTTTCCTGTGTATTTTATAGTTATATTCTATATATTTTAAACATTTTTTTGTGCTGCTTATTCATAATATTTTAGGTTTTTTGTGTTGCTATTGTATTTGAGGTTTTATCATTATGTCCTGTAACACAAGGGTCAGAAAACTTTTTATAACGACCAGATAGTGAATATTTTAAGCTTTTTGGTCTCTGTCACACTACTTAACTTTGCCATTGTAGCACAAAAGTCACCTTAGACAGCAAATAAATGAATGAGTATAACTATTTTCCATTAAAACTTCATTTATAAAAACAGGCACCAGGACTTCTGTTTCAGACAGGGTGATACAAACATATTTCTCCCTGTTCTTCCCCTCTTAAGTACAATGTAATCCTTGGAAAGCTGGAGGCATCACAATCCCTGACTTGAAAATATACTGCAAAGCTATAGTAAAACAACATGGTACTGGCACAAAAACAGACACTCAGATCAACAGAACAGAATTAAAAGCCCAGAAATAAAACCACCCATCTACTGACAGCCAATCTTCGATAGAGGTGCCAAGAACATACAATGGCGAAAAGAAAGTCTCTTCAATAAATGATGTTGGGAAAACTGGACAGCCACATGCAAAAAATGAAATTCGACCATTATCTTACACTATACACAAACATTAACTGAAAATGGATTAAAGACTTGAAGGTAAGACCTGAAACCATAAAACTCCTAGAAGAAAATATAGGCAGTACACACTTTGACATTGGTCTTAGCAGCATCTTCTTGAATACCATGTCTCCTCAGGCAAGGGAAACAAAAGAAAAAATAAACAAATGGGACTACATCAGACTAAAAAGCTTCTACAAGGCAAAGGAAACCATGAACAAAACAAAAAGACAACCCACCAACTGAGAGAAAATATTTGTAAATCATATCCAACATGGGGTTAATTTCCAAAATATGTAAAAAACTCATACAACTCAACAACAAAAAAAGAACAACCCGATCAAAAAATGGGCAGAGGATATGAACAGACATTTTTCCAAAGAAGATATGCAGATGGCCAACAGGCACATGAAAAGATGTTTAACATCACTAATTATTAGGGAAATGCAAATCAAAACTACAATGAGATATCACCTTACATCTGTCAGAATGGCTATAGTTAACAAGACAAAAAATAACAAGTGTTGGAGAGGATGTGGAGAAAAGGGAACCCTCATTCACTACTGGTGGGAAAGCAAACTGGTGCATCCACTATGGAAAACAGTATAGAGATTTCTCAAAAAATTAGAAATAGAAATACCATATGACCCAGCTATCGTACTACTGGGTATTTACCCAAAGAACATGAAATCAATAATACAAAGAGATTTATGCACCCTTATGTTCATTGCATCATTATTCACAATAGCCAAGATATGGAAGCAACCCAAGTGCCCACCAACTGATGATTGGATAAAGAAGATGTGGTATATATATATGATGGAATACTACTCAGCCATAAAAAATGACGAAATCATCCCATTGGCAACAACTTGGATATACCTTGAGGGTATTATGTTAAGTGAAATAAGCCAGACAGAGAAAGATAAGCACTATATGATTTCACTCATATGTGGAAGATAAACACATGGATTAAGAGAGCAGATTACTGGTTACCAGAGGGGAAGGGGGTGGGGGTGTGAGTGAAAGGGGTAAAGGGGCACATATGTATGGTAATGGATAAAAACTAAACTCTTGGTGGTGAGCATGATGCAGTCTACACAGAAACTGATATGTAATGATGTACACCTGAAATTACACAATGTTATAAACCAATATGACCTTAATAAAGTAATTTTAAAAAATAAAGGTGAATTGAATCTGAGTGCAATTAAAAAAAATAAAGAAAACGAAAAAGTGTATAATCCTTAGAAATAACTTGAGGCAACCCAAGGAGAACTCTGAAAAGTGGAAAGAGGAGCTCTATTGATGCGTTGGTAAGGTGTGCAGAGAAGAGTAGCATTCTGTAATCCTATGATTAAGTCTTAGTCTTTTACTGAGCCTGTATATCTTGTCTGTGACCTTCCTAAGTGATTCTTCTTTTTTCTTACTTTAGGTTAGACAGGAAGGCTAGAAAGGGTTGAACTGGGGTACTTCCCTTTCTCCCGTCAAAGGCTCAAGGAGACTGGAATTGGGTATTTTCTTTCCTCCATGTCAAAGGCTAGAGGGAACTGGAGTTGGGTATTTCCCTTCCTCCAAATCTGTTTGGCTTTGGTAAAATAGTTTCCCTTAAGGGCTTGCCTTTTTTAAGGAGAAAAGAATGCCCTGGGTGTATTTCAAAATGGTTACTTTCCTCTTGACCCTGATGGAAGCTTGAGGAGATTTTTCTCCAATCTTCACCCTGAGAATCTGATAGGGCTCCTGAAAGTAAAACTCACGAAAGTTTGGAGACCTCTATAAGACTGGGCACCTTGATTTTTTAACTCTTCAAGCTAGTTCATACTGAACCTCCAGCAATTCATGAAATACAGTTTGAGTTTATTCTAGTATTGACCCCAACTGCAGGCTTCTACTCCTGGGCTTTTGCCTCAGCAAGCTGAGATTATAAATATCTGCCTCTCTTTCCATTTTTCAGAGTAGCAGTTTCCCCTATGACCTCAATTCTCTGATATATCTAAAAAGAGTTGTTGTTTTCCAGTTTCTTAAGCTTTTTGTAGTTGTGAGGATATGAGTTATGAGCTCTAAGCTTTTTAGATGTCAGACCAAAAATTGGAAGTCTTGGAACACTTTTCTAAAAGCAATTTATTCATTTGTTCATGCAAGCATATGAATCTATTTAATAACTTTTCTCAGTGGATTTCTGAGCTTAGATTTTGTTTTGAAGCCCTTGTTCTTGGACAGAAAAAAATATTTTCAAAATAAAACTAGTTTAATTTGATTAAGAAATGGCCCTATGGACTTAGCACATCATCTGATGGCGCATTCTCTAAAGTGTTATATTCTACTTAAGATATAATAATTATAGTCAAGACAATCTTTAAAAGCTTAAGTAATAAAGTAATATATATATAAATGAACAATAATCCAAGAACCTCTCTATGCTTAAAAAAGAAGTAATATGGTTAAGCCTCCTAAAGGAGAGGTGGAACTTGGGTTTGGCTTTGAAAGATAGGTACGAGTAGACCTTCTCTTCCCATATCCTGATTTTCAAATTAGTTTTTCATTATCATGAATGGAATGGGATTAGTGCAAGTTGTATGAGAGGTAAGTGAAGACACTGTTCTTGAAAATAGTGTCAAACCTCCACACATATGTCTGCAGGTGTGAACTATGGGCATCCGGGTCCCAGGGTTCTTTTAACAGCAATACAATAGAAACACTTCCCTCTCAACCCTGTGTTTTACCACTTCTCCCAGCTTCATTGTTTTGACTCATTGGTACCCTCTCAATTTTTTCATGTGCCAGCCCTGACTTGAGAAAAGCCCCAATATTAGAGCTGCACTACTGTGGCAGCACTGTGGGTGCCTGAAATCTCGAGAGAAAATGTCTCTGTTTGGGTAGAGGAGCAGAGAAAATGGGCCTCTGTTCTTTGAAGAGTGGGTAGGATTCCTGTTATTTTATCTCATTTTGTCCCACTGGTTTGTCCCAAAAGTGGAGTGAGTTGTACAGAGTTGCATGACAGCCTGGCAGGCTAAATTCTGAGAGAATCCCATTTTTCTGGCCCGAGTAAGTACGAAAACAGACTCCTGCAGTAATTTGTGTGTAAGGGAAATACTGTACAGGAGAAAGCTGGAGAAGGGGATGAATAGAAATGTTCTAATCTGACAGGGAGAGGAAAAAATATTATTAAAAAAATGGAATGAATCTCAGGAAGGTATGGAGTATCAAAAATTTAAAACTTCTGTCATTGGAGTCCCAAACAGAGGAGGAGATTGCTGTAGGAAAATATTTGAAGAAATAATGGCTAAAAAACTTTCCACATTTGATAAAAGACAGATTTTTAGATTCAAGAAGTTCAGTGAACCCTAGACTGTATTAATGCCAAGAAAACCTAACCCAGACACATCACAATCAAATTGGTGAAAACGAAAGATGAAAAAAATCAAAAGCAGCCATAGAGGGATGAAACATATAGAGTAACTGTGATTCAAATAATTGTAGGTTTCTCATCAGAATCAGTGGGTGTGAGGCGACTGGAACAATAGCATCTTGGTGAGAGCAAAGGACTGTAAACCTAGAATTTGATATCCAGCAAAAATATCCTTCAGAAATGAAGATGAATAAAGATATTCTCATATGCAGGAGATCTAAGAGAATTCATCAGCAAATCTGTTCTAAAAGAGATGCTAATTGATGTTATTTGGGCCAAATGAAAATGATTCCAGAGGGGATCTTGGAACTTAAAGTGTGATGGAAGAACAAAATAAATGGTAAATATTTAGGTAGATATAATAAATTTTTTTATCCTCTTTTGAAATATCCTTCTATAAAATGTCTATGACTCTTGAAAGCAAAAATTATAAAATTGTCACAGTTAGGGTTTCAACGTATGTAGATGTAACACATGGCAGCTATGACATAAACAGCTGTAAGATAGAACATATTGTAATGCTTCTATATTTGCATTTCAGTGGTAAAATGTTAACTATAAATAAAATGTGGAAATATATAATTTTGTTAAAATCTCTAAATCAATCAATAAAATTCCACAGAGATAGAACCCAAAGCACACACAGGGGCACGTGTGCACGCACGCGCGCGCACACACACACACACACACACACACAAAGTATTTAAACCATCCAAAGAACAATAAAATATAGGAGGCAACCAAAATATAATAAAATGGTAGACCTAAATACAAGCATTTCAATAATTATATTAAATGTAAATAATAAATAAAAAACAGAACCTGTCATATGTGATTAAAAAAATCATAACCCAACTATATGCTATCTGTAAGACACCCTCTTTAAATATCCTAACATAGGTTAAAGGTAAAAGATTAGAACTTGATATAGCATGCAAATACTAATAAAAAGTTTTAAGTGGTTATTATAGACAAAGTAGACTTCAGAGTAAGGGACTTTACTAAGGTTGAAGAGGGATGTTATTACCTGATGATAAATGGACAATTCACCCAGAGTAGACAATCATAAATATGCATGTACCTAATAAAAGACATCCCAAATACATGAAGCAAAACTTATAGAACCAAGGAAAGACACAGCATATCTACAATTATATACTCGTAGATTCCATATTGCTGCCAGTAGTTGACAGAAAATGAGCAAATATATAGCAGACCTGAAAAAATTATCAGCAATTTTGACCTAATTGATAGGTATAGAATCCTGAAAAATAGAATATATTCTTTTCACATGCATGTAGAACATTTAACAAGATAGACCATATTCTGGGCTGTAAAACAAGCCTTAAAAAATTTTAAATAATTGACATAATGCCAAGTATGTTCTCTGACCATAACAGATTTAAACAAGTAATATATAACAAATATTTGAGAAGCCTCCAAATATTTGAAAACTAAACTACAGATTTCTAAAATAAAACCATAGTATATAAAGGAAGCCTCACAGGAATGAAAGCCTAAAGTCTCAAACTATGTGTGATGCAGCTAAAGCAGTACTCTAGTGGGAAACTTACAGCATTAAATGTTTATATTAGTAAAAAGAAATGTCTCAAACCATTAATCTAGGCATCTACCTTAAGAAAATTAAAAAAAGAAGAGCAACTAAAACCCAAAGCAAACAGAAATAAGGAAATAATAAACATAGAGCAGAAATCAATGAAGTTGAAAGCAGAAAGACATTTTGGGAAAAAAATCACTTAAGCCAAAAGCTTCTTCCTTGTAAAGGTCAGTAATATTGATAATTTTTTGTTATTGTTGTTCAGCAAGGCTAAACAAAAACAATCGAGAAGTCTCAAAGTACAAATATCAGGAATGAAATAGGGGCTCACTGTGGACCTTGCAGAAATTAAAAGAAGAATAAGGTGTAAACATGAATAATTATATGGAACAAAATGTGACAAATTAGATGGACCAATTCCTTGAAAAATAGAAACTACCAAAACTAACAGTACTAGAAATAAACAACATCTGACTATTTTTGTCACTCTTAGGAAATAGAAGTCATAGTTAACCTTCCAACAAAGAAAATTCCTAACCATAATTATTTCATTGGTGGATGCTTCTAAACATTTAAGGAAGATATAATAGCAATTCTATATATCTCTTTCATGAAATATAAGAGCAAGTTATATTCCAGCCTCATTTTATGTGGCCAGCATTACCTTGATACCAAAACCAGAGAAATATATCACAAATAATAAAGATGACAGATCAATATCCCTCATGAACGTAGACATAAAACTTCTCTACTAAATATTATCAAATAGTATCTAGCAATATATAATAAGGTTAATACATGACAGAGTTTGGTCTGGTTCATAACTGAAAGAGTAATTCAATATTTGGAAGTGAATCATATAATTCATCATACCAACAAACTAAAGAGGAAAATATATCATCTCAATAGATGCAAAAAGAAAAGGATTTGACATAATTTAAAACCCATTCATTATAAAAAATGTTAGCAGATTTGGAATAGAAGGCAACTTTATTAATGTGATAAATGGAATCTCATAAACACTGATAATAACATCATATTAATCATTAAAGACTGGTTTCCCTCCTATGAACAGGAACTGGGCAAGTATGTCAGATTTCACCACTACCATTCAGCTTTGCCCTGACAGTTATAGCCAGGCTATAAGGGAAGAAAAGCAATAAAGGACATGTATTTTCATATATTAGCAATGATTGGACTGTTTGGAAATCAAAATTTAATTAACAGTACCATTTACAGTAGCCCCCCCAAAAAAACCCCATGAAATATAAGGAAGTCATGCTTTGCAGATTATTGTGGGACTGTGAAAATGACTGCTAGCTAAAACCATGCAAAGCAATATTAATTAACAGAAAAATTACAGTTGTTCCATTACCTGAAAATTTTTTTGCCAAAACATTAAAAATTCTCTTACTGTCAGTTAAAAATGTATAGGGAAATGGAAGCATTAGTAAAACTAATATTTATTTATGATATTGTAATATGAAATGCTAGAGCCATTTAAAATTAAAATATTTCATTATAAAACGTTATCAGGAGTAGTTTTAACAGTGTTTGCTTTTTTCTCCTTGTATAACTTATGATAAAGAGCGAGGATCTTTTCTGTAGTTTGCTGAATTGTCACCTTCCCTTCTAAATATGGATTTTCTTCCAACGTTTTGTCCTTTATGCTTTCAATGTCTTGAAAGATTTCTGAAAGTTTCTTTAATACAAAATTTTTTGCTGGTGTCACTGCCTCTTTCACACTGTCATCCTTTTCAGCACAATCACTATTCTCATTTATATTGATAAGTTCCTACAGGTGCATGTCTAGAGGTCTCAAATGATGATAGTGTCAATATTCCCATTGTCAGCCAATTATGCTATAACTACATTTACAGTAAATTCAAACTTGTCATCCAGTGTTGACACTTACTGCATTTTCATTTTTCTTGGCCATTTCCATTTTTTGATTGTGTATTTTGAAAGATGTCATATGTGTTTATCACTGGGAGACAAGGCAACATAACTACATGTTTTATCTTTGTACATAAACTGTTGAATAACTGATATGCAGTGAGCAATGACTGATAGACTTTAAAAGAAGCGAGGTTTCCAGTTCCACATGTAAGGAGCTTGGAAGTTGCCACTCCATCCTAAAAATAAGTAAAAAGCTGAACAGACTGAAAAATCAACAATGCTTCTTGGATCTATAAAGGAGGAGAGGACACAGGGCAAACCATTGCCCACAAGATTGGAGAGAAAGACAGGTGAATACAGGAAGTCATGGCTTACTGGAGCAGGAACAAGTGGAAACCACCACAGGAACCAGTGCCATGGTAGGGAAACCTGAACTGTAATGAACAAATTGCTGGAGGCTCAGTGTGGACAAGTCTAAGAGTTAAAAGCTCCAAGAAGACCCAGTCGTAGCAGGTCCCCCACAATATTGTGAGATTTACCTTCAGGAGCTACATACTGGAGAGAAATACTCTTGTATTTCTGTTAGGGAGCAAGGAAAGGGAACTATTTTGAAATAAGCTAGAGTATTCTGTTCTACTTGACAAAGCCTGACCTCAGAGGAAGCTATCTAACCAGAGCCTAACCTGCTGTGGTATTATTAGAGCCTAACTTACCTGGGAAAGGGAAATGCCCTACTCCAGCTCACCCTAGCCATCCTGCCCCACCTAAGGGAGGAAGAATAAAACTTGAGAAACTCTTGTGAGGTTACATGGTCCAGAGACATAGGCTCACTGAAAGATTGAAATCTAGTTATAGGACTACAGACTTTTTAGATACAGCACCAAAGGCACAGTCCATGGTAGAAATAATTGATAAGCTGGACTTCATTAAAATTAAAAACTTAGGCTTTGTGAAAGGCAGTGTCAAGATAATGAGAGGATAAACCACAGACAATATTTGGAAAAGGTACATCTGATAAAGGACTTATCCAAAATATACAAAGAATTCTTAAACTCAACAATAAGAAAATATAACAATCCAATTCAAAAAATGGGCCAAAGACCTTAACAGACACCTCACCATAGGAAATACACAGATACCAAGTAAACATATGAAAAGATGCTCCGCATCATATGTTATGGGGGAAATGCAAATTTAAACATTAATGAAAATACCTCTATCCACCTATTAGAATAGCCAAATTCTGAAACACTGACAATACTATATGCTGGCAGGATGTGGAGCAACAGTAACTCGCCTTGATTGCTGGTGGGGATTCAGAATGGTACAGCCACTTGGGAAGACAGTTGATACTTTCTTACAAAAGTAAACATGCTGTTACCATACAATCCAGCAATCACACTCTTTGATATTTACCCAGAGAGTTGAAAACTTTTACGTCCACACACAAATCTGCACGTGGATGTTTATAGCAGCTTTATTCATAATTGCCCAAATGTGGAAGTAATGAAGATGTCCTTCAGTAGGTGAATGGATAAATAAGCTGTGGTACATTGAGACAATGGAATATAATTCAGTGCTAAAAAGAAATGATGCATGAAGCCATGGAAAGACATGGAGACAGAGTTCCTAAGTGCATATTATAAAGTTAGAAAGAAGCCAATCTGAAAAGGCTACATAATGTATGATTCCAACTTAAGACATTGTAGAAGAGGGAATACTATGGAGAAAGTGAAAGGATCAGTGGTTGTCAGGGTTTGGGGAGGTGTGGGATGAATATGTTCAGTCCAGAGGATTTTTAGGGCAGTGAAAATACTCTGATATCTTAATGATGAATATGTCATTATACATTCTATGTACCCATAGAATATACAACACCAAGAGTGAACCATAATGTAATCTATGGATTTGGGATGATTATGATATGTCAGTGTAGGTTTGTCAGTTGTAACAAATGTACTACTCTGTTAGGGATGTTGATAAAGGGAGAGGATATACATGTTATGGGGGCAGTGTGTATATGGGAAATCCCTGTACCTTCTCCTCAATTTTGCTGTGAACCTGAAACAGCTCAGAAAATAAAATTTTACTTTTGAAAAGTGACGTGATTAGTCGGTATCATGATGTGCGTTGATTATTTATGTAATAATTTTTGGAATAAAGAGATAACGGGGCATTTTTTTATTTTACCCATTTACTCAGTTTATTACACCATAGTAACTGAAATTTGAATGGTGTTATTTGTGGACTGGTATTATTTAACTAAACCATGGTAACAGAAGTTTGTAAATATTGGAACTGTGCAAAGAGAATATTGCCTATAGAAAAGTAAAGATATAGTGAGGGATATGCTGAGTCTCTATACTGAAAACTACAAAACACTGCCCAAATAACTGAAGCAACAAATTATTCATGGGTTGAAAACTCAATAATGTTCATTCTCCCAAATAGATCTATAGGTTTAATGCTATCCTAAGATTAAATTAGGATACTTTTCTAGATATTGACAAAATGATTCTAAAATTTATATGGAAAGGCGTAGTCACTGCAACAGCCAAAATAATTTCAAAGTAGAAAAGTTGTAGGATACACAGTACATAATTTCAAATCTTAGTATACAAAACTTATAGTCATGACATCAGTCTGTTTTTGGTCTAAAAATAGAACCATCAATTAATGAAACAGAAGAGAGTACATAAGTAGACCCACACAATTATGATCCATAGATATTTTACAAACGTTTGACGTTGATTTAATGGAAATATGTTGTAGTTTCAACAAATGATGCTGGTATTGATTGGCCATGTATATAGTAGAAAATTAACCTCAACGTAGAAAAAATTAATGCACTTTATAAAAAATTAACTCAATGTTGATCATATACTAAATGTAAAAGTAAATAAATCTATGGTGTTTTTAGAATAAAACATAGAAAGTTTTTCTTTTTGTGTATTAGGCAATGAATTCTTGAATAGGACACCAAAAGCATTATCTATAAATGAAAGAATAGATAATTTGACTACATCAAAATTAAGACTTTTCTCTCAGAGGAAAGTGCTTAAAAAAATGAAAAAAGGAGCCATAGAATGGAAGAGTATGTTTGCATCACATTTATCTGACAAATAACATCTATCCAGAATATATTCAGTGTTCTTAAAGCTTGACAACATTAAAAGAATCCATTTTTTTAAATGTGCATAAGCTCAATAGATGCATATAAAGCATTTGGCAAAATCCACCTCCTGTTCATGTTAAAAACATTTCAAAAACTAGGAATAGAAGGTAACTTTTAACCAGATAATGGGTATCTAGGAATAACCTACAGCTAACATACTTAAGGTTAATGACTGAGTACTTTCTCCCTGAGATCAGGAACAAGACATGAATGTCTGCTCCCACTACTTATATTTGACATTATACTAGAAATTTTATCCAAGTCAGCTTGGCAAGAAAATCAAATAAATTGCATCTAGATTGGTAAGGAAGAAGAAAAACTATATTAACAGACAAAGTGATCTTGAATATAGAAAGTCCTAGGTAACCTAGGACTTAAAATGATTAGACCTAATAAATGATTTCATAAAGATTGCAGGATAGAAGAAAAATATAGAAAAATGTGTTGTATTTCTGTACAGTAGCAATGAACAATCTGAAAATGAAACTAAGAAAATAATTTCATTTATAATAGTATCCAAAAGAATAAAATTCTTAGGCATAAATTGAACAAAAGTATAAGACTTTTACACTGAAAATCAGAAAAACCACATTGCAAGAAATTTAAGAAGAAATAAATTGAAAGATATCTCGTGTTCATGGATTGGAGGGATGAGTAATGTTAAGATGATCTCATGGTTTGAATTATGTACCCCTAAAAGATACGTTAACATTCTAATGTCTGCTGTCTATGAATTTGACTTTATTTTGAAATAGGGGCTTCGCAGTAGATTGGGCCTTTAATCCAATATGACTGATGTCCCTATAAGAAGAGGGGAGGACACACAGAGACAGGATGCACAGAGAAAATGGCATGTGATTGATTAGAGTGACGTGTCTTCAAGAACAGGAACACTAAGGTTTGCTGGCAACACCAGAAGCTTAGATATGGAATATTTTTCTCATAAAGCTTTCAGAGGAAGCATGACTCTATGAATACTTTGATTTTAGACATCTATCTTCTAGAACTGTCAGAGAATTAATTTCACTTGTTTTAAGCTGACAAATTGATTTCAGACTTCTAGTCTCCAGAACTGTGGAAGAACAAATTTTTCTTATTTTAAGCTTTCCAATTGTTGGTAGTTTGTTAGGCACTAGGAAGTGAATACAATTGGCAATACTCCCCAAATTGATCTAGAGATTTAGTGCAGTCTCTGTCAACGTCCCAGCTAGCATTTTTGTAGAAATTGGCAAGCTGATTCTAAAATTCATATGGGAATATGGATAAAAAATAGGCAAAGCAATCTTGAAAAAGGACAACATTGGAGAACTCACATTTTCTGATTTTAAAGCTTAGTACAAAGATCCAGTAATTAAGTCCTCATTGTAATGTTGTAAGGATAGACATATAGGTTATATAGGCATATGGAAGGGTAGAATTGAAAGTCCACAAATAGACCCACATGTATATGACTAGTTCTTGACAAGGGTGTCAAGACAATGCAGTGGGGAAAAACAATCTTTTCAACATATAATGTTGGGACAAGTGGATATACCCATTCAAATGAATGAGTTAGTCCAGAGACTTCACGCTTTCCAGAAATGAAGACAACATGAATAAAAGACCTAAATTTGAGAGCTAAAATGGCAAAACTCTTTAAAAAACATAGTTGTACATCTTTATGACCTTGGATTTGATATGATGTCTAAAGTACAAGCAACCAAAGACAAAATACATAAAATAAACTCCATCAGATACAATAACTTCTGTGCTTGAAGAGACACTATCAAGAAAGTGAAGTAAAGTATAATAAAAAGAGTGAAGTATTCACACGTGGTACAACATGGATGAATTTGAATATATTATGCAAGTGACAGAAGCCAGACACAAAATGCCACTTATTGTATAATTCATTTATGTGACATGTCTACAATAGGAAAATTTATGGAGACAGAAATAAAGAGTAGTTCCCAGAGGCTAAAAGGAGTGGTACGTGGAGAGTGAAAAAGGTCAGTTTTATGGTGTGTGAATTATATCAAAATAAATATGCAAAAAATGGAAATACATTTTTAGTAAGGATAAAGTGATATATAGGCAAATGGAAAAATACTTAGCATCTTTTGTGATTAAGGAAATGCCAATTAAAATCATTGTGATATCACTAAATATCTACTAGAATAGCTGAATGAAAACCCCCAATATTTCCAAGTGCTGCTAAAGATATAGAATAAATGGAAATCTTAGCATTGCTTGTCAAATGGCACAGGTACTTTGTAAAAGCAGTTACTCAGTTTCTTATAAATTTAAACATACATCAAGTAATTGTTCTCATAGATATATTCCAAGTTGAAATAATAACCTATGTTCCCACATAGAACTATTCATTAATGTTGTGTACCATCACAACATAGCAGCTTTTTTTGTCAGCCCAAACTGGAAAGAACCTGAATGGCCCTCAACAGAGTAGTGGATGAATACATCCATACAATGTAATACTAGTCAGCAATAAAGCATAATAAACTATTGATACATGTATCAATATAGATGAATCTCAAATGGATTTGGTA
Source organism: Diceros bicornis minor (assembly GCF_020826845.1). Classification (NCBI taxonomy): domain Eukaryota; kingdom Metazoa; phylum Chordata; class Mammalia; order Perissodactyla; family Rhinocerotidae; genus Diceros; species Diceros bicornis. Next base: position 67,210,328 of record NC_080781.1, read on the forward strand.
GGTGAAAGAATCCATAATGAAAATGTCTACATTACAGATGATGTTTTGGCAAAAGCAAAGTATAGTAACAGAAGAAATTGGTGTTTTCCTGAGGTTAAGTGTGAAATGAGGGGAACAAAGAAGTTATTTTATTGGTTATATAAATGTTTCCTGACTCTTGGTGCTATTTAGGTGAATCTATGCATTTTTGAAATAATAAAAGTGAACACCAGAATGCAGAAATTTTATTTTATATAAATTTGAAAATACATTTTAAAAATTAAATAAGGAAAACTTTTCTTTCTCAAGACCACACTGTCCCAATTTTTATTGCTGTATGATAGGTTTTGGATATTTTGTAGTTTAAATCTTCCAACTTTGTTATTCTTCTTCAATAATATCTTAATACAGGGCCCGACAACTTTTTTCCTTTAATGTCGCAGATGACAAATATCTTAGACTTTGTGGACCATATGTTCTGTGTCACACTAGTGAACTCTACTGTCATAGAAATTGTGTAAATTAATGAGTATGGATGTGTTCCAATAAAAATTTATTTACAAAAACAGGCTGCAGGGTGATGTCAGTGGAGTTGGGGCAGTAGAGGACACCAAAAATCTGTCCTGTTACAGAAATAACAAGTTAGTAAATACTGTCACAGCAAATCTTCTTGGAACTCTGGAATTTAACTAAGTACTTATAACAACCAGGGGAATGTTTAATGAACAACAGCCACCACCACAAAATGTGAAATTTTCGTAAGAGAGATCTGTGCTCTTTTAACTTATAGTCTTTTACCATCCCCCACTGTTCAGCTCAGCAGCAGCCGTGAGGATGGTAGCCCACATTCCTGGGGCAGCCTGCTGGTACCAGAGGGAGCAGCATAGACCTTAACCTCATTGAATTATGGTTGTGGTTTTTAACTTTCTGGTGGCTCCCTGAAGGATGATCTCAAAGGCTTCCCTTTATTTTGCTTACGTGGGATCTTATCCTACATGGAGACAACTTCTCAGGTGGTGTTTCTTGAAAGCATTTAGGGGCAAGGGTATTTTGTACCACTGCCTAGGAGAAAGAAAAAATTAAGGGCAATACACAGACCAAAAAGCCCTGGAAGGAAGAGGCTAGGGAAGTAAATACTTGGGGGAATATAGGCTTTGAAAACTTTTGCATATATCCAGGAATCTAGAAGCCCATGTGAATACCTAAGGCAGGATGCATGCTCACCAAATACCTGAGAAGTCCTTAAACTATCATCTCTGGCTGAACTTTAGTCTCTGTGTAAGTGGGTGATGAAGACTAAGGCAGATTTTGTAAACTACTGGACTAAGCACTGAGGGAGTGCTTTCACACAGAGCCAATATGCAAAGACTAGGAGAGTTTTGTCTTTTTTGTTGTTCCAGAAATTTAAGAAAATCTCATACCGCCACCTGAATGCTAAGAACAAATGTCATTTGGCCACACATAATCAATAATACAGACATCATAAGATTAATTCAGAAATATCATTTTCTGATTTTTCTTCAAAAAACCACAACATGCAATAACAACAAACCCTGAGGAGAGGGCACATTTAGTTTCTAGTGTTAACTGTCCCTGAGGAAACCTAGACATTTGATTTATTATACCAAGACTTTAAATGAACTATTTTAAATATACTCAAATAGCTAAAAAAAAAAATGAGAATACAATTTGTGAACAGAACAAGAAATTCAATAAATAGAAATTATAAAGAGGAACCAATTAAAAATTCTAGATCTGATAATTACAATAGCTGAAATGAAAAATATGCTAGAAGTGTTCAACAGTAGACTTGAGCAGGTAGAAGAATGAAGAGAACTTGAAGATAGGTCAGTTATAATTATCAAGACCTAGGATCATTAAGAGAAAAGAATGATATATAATGAACAGGATAAGGGACCTGTGGGACACCATCAAGATTACCAACATATGCGTTTTGGGAGTCCTAGAATGAAAGGAGAGAGAAAGAGGCAGTAAGTATATTTGAAGAAGTAATAGACAAAAACTTCTGAAATTTTATGTAAGACATGAATCTGCACATGTAGATGCTCAATGAGCTTTAAGTAGGGTATCCTAAGAGATCAACACCTAGACACGTTATAATCAAATTAATGAAAGCCAGGCACAAATAGACTGAAAACAACAAGAGATGTGGCTTGTCATGCATAAGGGATCTTACATAAGATTAGCAACTGATTTTTCATCAGATACTGTAGAGGCCAGAAGGTTGAAGGAAGTTACGGTTAAAAAAAAATGTCAACTAAGTTTTCAATATCTGGCCATGCTATCCTTCAAAAATGAAAGAGAAATTAAGGCTTTCCTGGATAAACAAAAAATAAGGGAATTTGTTACTATAGACCTGCTTTACAAGTAATACAAAAGTGAGTTCTTCAGGCTTAAAAGTGAGTTCTTCAGGTTTAAATGAAAGAACACTAGACAGTAACTCAAAGCCGTATGAAGAAATAAAGAATACTCTTCAAAATACAAAATTCAATATGAAAACCAATATTTTACTGTTTTGTGTATAATTAATCTTATATGATTTAAAAGGCAAAAGCATAAAATAATTATGACTCAATGGGCACATTATGTATAAAGTTGTAATTTGTGATATAACAGGATGAGGAACAAAGCATATAGTCACAGTGTTTTTGTATAATACTAAAGCTAAATCAATATTAATTCAAACTTGATAGTAATAAATCTAAAATATTAATTTCAGTCCTCAAGTTAGCCACTAAGAAAAAAAATCTAAATAATGCAGAGTTTTAAACAACCTGGCTAAGAGTCAAGGAATATCCCAGCACAGGGACAATTCACAAAGACTGGGAGGTGTTGTATTCTTAACCTTTTTTTTTGCCTGCTTTTCAAGGAAATCTTGGTACAAACACTAGCTGAAAAGAAGCTTAAATGACCACAGAGAACAAGGAATAGTATTTGCAATAATAGTTTAGAAATGTCACGAAATGGAAAACTGTAGCCTTCAATAATAAGAACAACAAACCCTGGGGTCCAACCTGGTGGCATAGTGGTTAAGTTTGCATGCTCCGCTTTGGCGGCCCAGGGTTCCCGGCTTTGGATCTGAGGCACAGACCTACACACCACTCATCAATTCATGCCGTGGCAGCATCCCACATACAAAAAATAAATAGAGGAAGATGGGCACAGATCTTAGCTCAGGGAGAATCTTCCTCACAAACAACAAACCCTATTGAGTTTCCAATCTGATTTCCAGAGTTACCAAATTAAAATAGTCGATGGTCCTATTTTCAACCAAATATCACAAAACATACAAAGAAAGGTGAAATTATGGCCCATTCCAAGGAAAAATACAGCAACCATGCCCACTGAATCTCAGAGATTGGTCTTACTAGAGAAGTACTTGAAATCAATTGTATTAAATTTGCTCAAAGAGGTAAAGGAAACCAAGATAATGTACAAACAAAATGAGAATATCAGTAAAGAGATATAAAAAGGAATCAAGTAGAAATTCTGGAGATTTAAATTATAATAACTGAATAGGAAATTCACTATATATGTTCATCAGATTTGAGCAGGCAGAAGAACTAATGAGTGTACTTGATGATAGGATAGTTGATATTATCCAGTTATAGGAGGAGAAGGAAAAGCAAATGAAGAAAAGTGAACAAAGCCTGAGGGACCTGTGTGTTACCATGACATGGAGCAACATACGTATTCAGGGAATTCCATAAGAAGAAGAGACATAGAAGGAGCAGAAAGGATATTTCAAGGTATAATAGCTTAAAAATTCCCAAAGTTGAGGATTAAATGAATCTACAAATCCAAGAAGCTTAAAAAAGTTTGAAGTAGAATAAACCCAAAGAATCCTGTACTGAGACACAGTTTAATCAAATTTTTGAAAAGCACAGACCTCAGAGAAACTCAATTTGTAATGTACATTATATCTGCAATAAGATAAACAGCCAATTTCTCATCAGAAACTGTGAAGGGCAGAAAACAGTGGGATGATAGTGAAATTGCTGAGAGAAAATTCTGCTCCAAGAATTCTGTATTTGGCAAAACTGTTGTATAAAATGAAAGAAAAATTAAGATATTCTCAGATATACAAAAACAGAGGGAGTTTGTTCGTTGTAGACTTTGTTATATTTGTTATATGTTTGCTATCTGTAGGTGATATAAGAAATCATAAAAGGAGTACTTTAGGTTGTAATGAAAGGATAATACATAGTAATTCAGAGCTGAATAAAAAAGTAATGATCTACAGTGATAGGAACTACACAGATATAAAAGCCAGTGTTATTGTGTTTTGGTTTGTTACTCTACTTTTTATTTCCTGCTTAGTATGCATATAAAATAATTACATAATTAGGCACGCAATGTATGAAGTTTCGATTGGTGACAAAAACAATATAAGAGGGTGTTTGATGAAAGTGTATAGGAGCAGAATTTTCTAGCAATTCAAACAATTGTTATAAATCTAGGATGTATTGTAATCTCCATTGTAACCACAATGAAAATATTTTTAAAAAATGTCTCTCTCTCTATATATATATATACACACATCATATACACAAGAAAATGAGAAGGTAAGCAAAATGAACATTACAAAAAATCTACCCAAAATGAGTCAGTAATGGAGGAAATGAGGGATAAGAAAATGACATATAGAAAACAAAATCACAGAAGAAGTCCTTATTAATAATTTCTTTAAATGTAAATGTATTAAACTCTCCAATCAAAAAGCAGAGATTTGTGAAATAGCTAGAAAAAACACAATCCATCAATATACTGTCTTCAAGAAGCTCACTTTTGACCGACAGACATAATGTTAAACATGAAAGAATAGAAAACCATATTCCATGCAGATATTCACAAAGAGACAGCTGGGATATCTATCATAAAAAAAAAAACCTAAGTCATCAATGTCAAGAGACAAATAGGAAATTATATATTGATAAAAGGGTCAATTGGTCAAGAAGATAACAATTATATACACACCCTACAGCAGAGCCCCAAAATATATGAAGCAAGTATTGACAGATATGAAGGGAGAAATAGTTCTACAAAAATAGTTGCAAAATTTAATACCTTACTTTCCATAATGAATAGGATATTTAGACGGGAGATGCATGAGGAAATGTAGCTCTTGTATAACAGGCCTGACTCAGGCCTAATCTCAGAACAACATAATACATATTCTTCTCAAGTGCGTATGGAATAATCTCCAGGATAGATCATACATTAGGCCTAAAACCAAATTTAAATATAATTTTTAAAAATTAAAATCATGCAAAATATCTTCTATTGCAGTGAAATGAGTCTCAAATCAATAACAGAAGGAAAACTGGAAAATTCATAAATATGTGGAAGTTAAGAAACAATCTCTAAACCAATGGCTCAAAGAAGAAATCACAAGGGAAATTAGAAAATACTTAGAGATGAATGTAAATCAAACATCGTACCAACATTTTGGGGATGCAGTGAAGGCAGTGCTCAGAGGGAAATTTATAATAGTGAAAGCCTATCTATATTAGAAAAGATGAAGTATTTCAAATAAATAACCTAACTTTACACCTTCTGGAATTTGAAGAACAAGAGGATATTAAACCCAAAGCTAGGGAAATAGATAGTAGAAAATAGAAGCAACTAAAGTGAAAGATGGTTTATTGAAAATATAAACAAAATTAATAAACCCTTAGCTTGAGTCACCAAAAAGAAGATTCAAGTAACTAAATTAGAAATGAAAGTAGGACTATTACTACCAATATTGAAAAATATTTGAAGCATTGAACATCAACAAATTAGATAATTTAGATGAAATGGAAAAATTCCTACAAACATACAAATAACCAAAACAGATTCAAGTAGAGTTAGCATATCTGAAAAGATCTATAGAAATAAAGGAATTAAACAAGTAACCAAAAGTTTAAAACTTGTCAACAAAGAAAAGACCTGTATCAGATGCCTGCGGTGGTCAATTTTGTCAAATATTAAGAATTGATATTAATCACTCGAATTCTTTGGAAAAATAGAAGAGGAGGGAATACTTACTTTTTCTTTGCATCCAGCATTTCCCCAACACCAAAGGCAGATAAAACCATCGCAAGAAGAGAAAATTGCTTACCAATATCTCTTAGAATATAGATACCAAAGTCTTCAACAAAATGCTACAAAAAGCAATCCAACAGCATTTTAATAGGATTATACACCATGAGTAAGTGGAGATAGTGCCAAGAATGCAAGGATAATACACTACATTAATATAATGAGGGAGAAAATCCAGAGGATCATCTCAGTTGATACAGAGCAAGCATTTGACAAAACCCAACACCTTTTCATGATTTAAGAAAAGACAACACAGTGAACTAGGAATGGACAGGAACTTGCTGAAAATGATATATAGCATTCATGAAAAACACAGCTAATATCAATGGTGAAAGATTGAATACTTTTTTTCCTACGATCATCAAGACAAACACGCCTGATTTTACCATTGCTGTTCAACATTGTACTGGATGTTGTAGCTACAGTAACTAGGCAAGAATAGGCAATAGAAGGCATAATAATTGGGAAGTAAGAATTAAAACTATCTCTATACTCTTATGATACGAAAACATGTAGAAAATCTCAAGGAATTCACAAAAAGTTTCTGGACATAATATCAGAATCAGTAAAGTTAAAGGATAAAAGATCAACACACAAAATTAGTTGTTTTTGTATAGCTAATTACAGTCAAAAAGGAAATTAACAAAACAATTTCATGTACAATAACATCCATAAGAATAAAATACCTAGGAATAAATTTAACATGGGAGGTGAAATACTTGTTCAATGAAAACTGCAAAACTTTGCTGGAATAAACTAAACAACATTTAAATAAATGGAAAGACATCCTGTGTTCATGTATTGTAATACAATATTCTTAAGATGTCACTACAACCCATAGTGATCTACAGATTAAATGCAATCCTTTCAAAATCTGAACAGCCTTTTATGCAGAAATGAAAAAGGCAATCCTCATATTCATATGGAATTTCTAGGGTTTCTTCTTAACCAAATCAATCTTAAAAAAGAACAAAGTCAGAGGACTCAAACTCTGATTTCAAAACTTACTACACAGCTGCATTAATAAAAAGCAGTGCAGTACTGACATAAGTATAGACATATAGACCGATGAATAGAATTGAGGTTCCAGAAATAAACCCGTTCATCTATACACAGTTGATTATTGACAAGGGCCCCAGGATCATTTACAGGAATGAATAGTCCCTTCAATAAATGGTGCCTGGACAACAATTTCCACATGCAGAGGAATGAAATTGAACCCCTACCTTACACCATATACAAAATTAACTCAAAATGCATGAACATCCCAAATATAAGAGCTAAGTCTCTATAATTCTAGTAGAAAACATGGGAATATGTCTTCACTACCTTGGATTTGGCAATGGAAACTTAGATGTGATACCTAAAGCATAAGTAACAAAAGAAGTAAATATATTAGATTTTATCATAATTTAATATTTTTGTGCATTATAGGACATTACCAAGAAAGTAAAAAGACAACATGTATAAGATGAGAAAATATTTACAAAGCATATACCCAATAAGGGTCTAGTATCAGGAATATGTATTAAAAAATCTCTTACATCTGAACAACAAGTAGACACACAATTAAAAAATTGGCAGAAACTTGAAAAGACATTTCTTCAAAGAAAGTGTGTAAGTGGAGAGAAAGCACATGAAAGATCCTTCATATTATTACACATAAGCAAAGTGCACATCAGAACCACAATGAGATAATTTCACATCCAGTAGTGTGTGTATAATTTTAAAAGCATGAAAAATAATGTGTTGGCAAGAATGTGCACAAATTGAAACCTGTCCACATACCTAGTATTTAAAATGATTCCGCTTCTGTGGAATATGGTGCAAATGTCCAAAGAAACAATGAAATTTTGGTATATGCATACAATGGAATGTTATTGAGCTGTGAAAAGTCATGAAGTACTGATACATGCTACAATGTGGATGAACCTACAAAACATTTTGCTAAGTTAATGAAACCAGACACAGAAGGTCACATATTGTATGATTCCTACATATAGGTAACTCCTTTGAGAATGAATATCTATCTATCTATCTATCTATCTATCTATCTATCTATCTATCTATCTATCCATCCATCCATCTGTCCATCCATCTATTTATTTATGAGGAAGATTAGCCCTGAGCTAACATCTGTTGCCAATCCTCTTTTTTCTGAGGAAGGTTGGCCCTGAGCTACATCTGTGCACACCTCCTCTGTTTTACGTGGGATGCCTGCCACAGCATGGCTTGATAAGCAGAGCGTAGGTCCATGCCCGGGATCCGAACCTGTGAACCCTGGGCTGCCAACGTGGAGCACACGAACTTAACCACTACGCCACTGGGCTGGCCCCAAGAGAAAGAATTTTTATTGTTGGCTGCCAGGAGCCTGGAGGAGAGGGATTGTTAAGAAACTGTTTAATTACTATAGGCTTTTACCTTGGAGTGATCTAAATGTTTTGCAAGTAGATTGTGTGAATTTGCCAAATGCCACTAAATTGTTTACTTTACAGTTGTTATTTGTACGTTATATGGATTTTGTCTCAGGAGATTATGTTTTAAAAAATAACCTGCCAAGAAAGAGAAGCCCAGTACCAGATGGTTCCACTGGTGAATTCTTCCAGACATTAAGGAAGGATTAATACCACTCTTCAACCTCTCTCAGAAAATAGAATTTGAGGGAACACTTTTTAACTTATTTATGTGACAACATTTCCCTCATACCAATGTCAAACATAAAGACAAAACCTATAGGTCAATATACCTTATGAATATAAATGCCAAAAATCTTAATAAAGTACTGGTAAACCAAATATAGCAACTTGTTAGGAGGATTATACGCCATGAGCAAAATGGAAGTTTTTCCAGAATTGCAAAGGTGGTTCAACATACATAAGTTAATGTTATATACCACATTAATAATACAAAGGAAAAAGCCACATGATAATTTGTTTCAGAGAAAGCATTAGACAAAATCCATACGCTTTCATGATATATGAAGCTCTAGAGACTACAAATAGAATGGAATTTCCTTAACACGATGAAAGGCATTTATGAAAACCAGCTAACATACTTAATGGGGAAAGACTACTGTCCCCTTAAGACCAGAAATAAAACTAGGATGCCACTTGTATTCACCTTTGTACTAGAAGTTTTAGCCAGAACAATTAGGCAAGAGAAAGAATAAAATATGTTGAAATTGGAATGGAAGAAGTAAAACTCTCTCTATTCTCAGATGACCTGATCTTACATATAGAAAATCCTGAAGAATCCACAAAAAAACTATTAGACCTTATAAGAAATTCTGCAGAGTTTCCAAGTATATGCAAAAATACACAAAAAAATAAGTTGTATTTTTGTAAACTAGCAATTTACAATGCAAAAAGGAAAATAAGGTAACAATTCCACTTGTAGTAAAGAATAAAATATGGAGGGTACATTTATTCAAGTAGGTGTGATACTTGTAAATTGAAATCTACAAAACTTTGCTGAAGGAAATTAAAGAACACAAATGGAAAGACATCCTATATTCATTTATTGGAAAGCATTTTAGCATGGCATCAGCCTTTAAAGCAATACATAAATTTAATGCAATCCTTATCAAAATTTCAACTGCCTTTTTTACAGAAATGGAAAAGCTGATCCGAAAACAGATATTAAATTGCAGAGGACCTGAATGGCCTAAACAATCTTGAAAAATTACAAATTTGGGTGATTCACACTTCCTTTTTTTCAAACCTTACAACAAAGCTATAGTAATCTGAACTGTGTGGTATTTGTAAGGACAGGCATATAAGCCAATGGAATAGAAATGAGAGTCCAGAAATACTCCCATACATCTATGGCTAATTGACTTTCCAGAAAGTTACCAAGACCATTGAATTATTAAAGAATAGTTTCTTCAACAGATGGTCCTTTGACAACTGGATCAACTTACAAAGAATGTAGTTGGAACTTTACCTCATACCCATTACAGAAATTAACTCAAAATTGATCAAAAACTACAGGTATGAGCTAATACTATAAAAATCTTAATAGAAAATATATAGTTAAGTCTTACTGTTCTTTAATTTGGCATTTGATTCTTAGATATGACACTGAAAGTAAAATCAAAAGAAAAAATAGATTAATTAGGCTTTATCAGACTTATAAACTTGTGCACTATAGGACTGTCAAAAAAGTGAAAAGGCAACCCACAGAATGTGAGAAAGTACTTGGAAATTATATATCTAAGAAGGTACTAGCATGCAGAATATATAAAGAACACTTCCAATTAAAAAACAGAAAACTTGTGAATGGCCCCATGGCATAGTGGTTAAAGTTCCAAGCACTCCACTTTGGCGGCCTGGGTTTGCGGGTTTGGATCCTGTCCATGGACCTACACTACTCAGCAGCCATGCTGAGGCAGTGACCCACATACAAAATAGAGGAAGATTGGCACAGATGTTAGCTCAGGGTTAATCTTCCTCATGCAAAAAAAAGAGGAAGATTGGCAACAGATGTTAGCTCAGGGTGGCTCTTCCCCAGGGAAAAAAAAGATTTAAAAAACCCCAGAAAACTTAAATTTATAAATGCTCTGAGAACTTAAGACATTTCTTGAAAGTTGATATACTAGTGCATGAAAAGATTTTTAGCATTACTTTTTACTTGAGAAATTCAATTCAAAATAACCATGAGATATCACTTCACACTCAGTACTATGGCTACTGACATATGACTATGCAACATGAAAAACAGAAAATAATGAATGTTGACAAAGATGTGGAAAAATTGGAATCCTTGTTCTTTGCTGTGGGAGATATCAAACAGTAAGGCTGCTGTGGAAAACAGTAGTGTAGTGGTTCCTCAAAATTTTAAATATAGAATTTCTATGACCTAGCAATTTCACACCAAGGATATTCCTACATAAAAGGAATATTAATGTTCAAATAAAAATGTTGTATGCAAATGCGTATAGCCACACTATTCACCATAGTCAAAAGGTGGAAGCTACTCAAATATCCATGAGGTGATGAATGGGTAAAGAAAGTGGTATATGAAGAAAATGCAGTATTATTCAGCCATAAACAGGAATTAATTATGGATACACAGTATGACATGGATGTTTCTCTTAGTCATTATGCTAAGTGAGTGAAACTAGACATATAAGGGCCTTATTCTGTTTACATGAAGTATGAAGAAGAGGTAAATCCATAGAGGCAAAGCAGATTAGTGGTTGTCAGTGACTAGGGGTACAGGGAGTGGAGAATCACTGCTTAATCAGTCTTGGGTTCTCTATTGCCTTATTAAAATACACAGTTTGACCATGGTGACAGTTGCATACAGTTGTGAATGTACTAAAAGCCACTGAATTGTACTATTTAAAATTAGTAAAATGGTGAATTTTATGTATGTGAATTGTACCTCATTAACAAAATAAAGGAATTAATCACTTAAAAAAATAAAGTAAGTAGAAGGCCAGATTTGGCTTGCAGGGTATAGTTTACTGACTCTTGCTCTTGTCTATTTAAGGTTATTTGCATTGCAATATATTTATTACACCTAGTTTTTTATTTTTTATGAAACAGTCTAAAGACATCACTCAGAATCTAGTAGATATGTAACTTGCACAAAATGCTAATTTTCAGAATTTGTTAACAACTCATTGGAATCAATATAAAGTTGGCAGTGAGTCCCATAGAAGATTGACAAAAACTTGAGCATTTTCCACCTAAAACACAGCAGTAGATCCTCAAGTTCATTTGGCAACAGAGAAATAACAAAAACTACAAGCAGTACTAATATACACCCTCTAGAATGGCTAAAATGAAATGGCTTGAGGATGCCAAATAATGGTGAATATTTTTCTAACCAATATCTTTCATACAGTGATGGTGGGAGTATAATTGGGGATAGCCACCTTGGAAAACCTTGTCATGATGTGTTGTTAAGCTGAACATGCACATATCCTGTGACTCAGAAATTTCACTGCTATGTATATGACCACAAAGATAGATACATACCTGTTCACCTAAAGACATGTTTAATGTCTGTAGCATCACTATTCATAATACCTCTAAACTGGAAAACATGCAAATGTCTGTCAAGAGAATGGATATATTAATTGTGGTGGTATTTCCTAGTGAATTACTAAACAGCAATGAAAAAGAATGAACCAGAAGTACATGTTATGCATGTATCTCACATTATTTTCAGCAAAGCAGCAGAATGTATTAACCAAAAGTCAGGATGATGGTTCATCTGGGTAAAAATGTAATTACAGCAGGGCACATGCCACTTTAATGATACTGGTAATGTTTTCTTCCTTAAGCTTATAAAACTAGTCTTTAAAAATACATGTAATTTATACTGTGTTCTGTGTATCATATTTTGCATTATAATAAAAATGAAATTACATTCAAATAAAATACCAATTACTGAGGATCCTCTGCAGGATGTACTATATATTCTCCAGTCATTTCCAAAAATGGAGTTATTCATTTGCACATTTCTTTTTTAATGAACACACAAAGCATTCCAATTATGTGATCATCATTTTCCTTATTTTTTGATTAAGTTGGTTGCACCAGCTAATATGCAAAAGCTCTTTAACTACTGACATGTCTACTGTTCTCTTTTCCTTGATCATTAGTTCATGTGTATAAGTATATGGTTTTAATATATATACATGGATGACCAGTAATGATTCAAACGTGTGAATCAAATGTGATAATATGACTAATGTTCTCTATATAATGTTTTATACAAATGTAAAGGTGTACAATAGAGAAAATATTGAGTGTAGACATGTATTAGTACAAGGAAATTGACGAATAGTAAAAATTAGTCATAGTAATGTAAATTACAGAGTCCTGCAAACCACTTACTGTTCATTACTCATTACCATGCAGAAAAAAATAAGCATAAGCATAGCATAAAATTTGGTCCACATTCACCATTATTGATACATATGCAATATTCTCTATTGCTTATGTAACTTGCTAAAAATTCCTTATCTAGTATCTAGATTACTTAGCTTAAAAGGATTATTTTCCTCCCACAGTGGTGAGATTTTAAAGGTAATCTAGAACTTTGGTTAGATCTATCCTCTTTGTTAGCAAGTGAAGAAACTTATTACTGAGTTCAAGGTAATTAAGTTTTAGGAATAAGAAAAATTGTAAAAGGTGGTGATATAATGGAATTCAATGATTAGGAAAAGGAAGCATTGTAGGGTATGCTGCAATCAAGGAAGGAAAAGAAGTTCAAAAGAAAACCTTGCTTTACCAAAAAAGGAATTCATCTCTAGTTTTGGAATCTAAAACACCTATCTAATGCCTCCCCTAAACTTTAAAATGCCAATTTGGTTAATTCCTTGGATAAAGACAGTATTAGCATTGAAAGGATAAAATATCAGGAAATTGGCAATGGTAGACAAGCATCAAAACTTGTGAAATTGAGGTGGTTCCATTTTTTTAATGGCAGTATGAGGAGCTGTGTGGTTCCACTCTCCAGTGAAACATAACTGGTGAAGATTATGACAATTTACAACAGTTTAACACCTCTAGAAATTCTAACAGCATACAGCAAATGAAGAAATATACAAGAATTGTGCTAAAACTAAGAGAAAGATTCTGTGGCATTTGAACCACCACCCACTCCTCCCTTCTCAACTCAGCAAGACAATGACTCCACTCCAAGCATTTGCAGTCAAGAATACAGGGATGCCTCTCTTTTAGCTAACAGTTGAGATCTAAAGTCCAGAATAGAATGATGCCAAAATTTCTTATTCCCCAAGCTCAGTTTTGTAGATCCTCACTTCCAGGCAATTGCAGCTGACAGGATGAGGAACATTCTCCCAACCTAGACACATAGAGCAGAAGCTCTTTCTCAGGCCTGATGTGCTCAGAATACTGAGCCCCTTATCCTTGCCACAGGTCATTTGTACCATTGAAGTTTAATACCAGGTGGGGCAGGTTGAAAAGAACATAGATTATCTCCCAGTTTAATGCTTGTAGATCTGGCTTGTCACTTTGAGGAAAGGGGGGGACTGAGTTGTCCCCCCAGCTCAGAGGATCTGGATGATAGATTTTGCTGAGTAGCACAGGCAGAACCTAAGAACAGAGAACTCTGAAGCCCTTCCTAATGAAACTATTTAAAACAGAGTATAGGGACGTTCAAGACTATGGAGAACCCAAAAAATGTTAGGTATTTCAGTGTTAAGTGATTAGATAGCTGGTAGCTTCCTGAGAGCAACCTGCTAAACTGTAGGCTAGCTAATTCTCCACTGAGAACCAAGTAAAGCATTAAGAACAGCACTCCTGTAGTCAGAACAAAGGCTGACATCAAAAATTATCACTGCAAAGGACTCAAATTTACTTGGATTAGAATATTCAGCAATATATGTCCCAGACCACTGTTACAAGCCATAGAAAAATCTTATAATTAGTGTAGGCTAGCAGCTCAATATGTTCAAGAGACAAATTGAGTCATTGTAAACCACTGTCATCCCAGAATAAATGGATGTTTCTAGGGCTATGCCCTCTAAGGAGCAATATCCTAGGCTTAACATTGTCAGAGAAATAGACTTCACTAAAAGAGTCCAGTCAGTCACTAAATATATTAAAAACTTGAGCATTAATTACCAGCCTTGGAGTCATGTTGTAGATAACTAGCCAGTATTGCTACCGTATCATTTGTAATGTCTATTTTTCAACTGCAAAAAATTGAGACATGCAAAGAAACAAGAAAATGTGAACATGCAGCAGGAGAGGTTCACAACAGAACCTGCATTTAAGGGCCTATATATCTGACTTAGCAGATAAATATTTTAAATCAGCCATTTAAATATATTAAAAGAACTAGAGGAAATTGCTTAAAGAGGTACAGGTATGAAGACAGTGTCTCATCAAATAGTATCAATAAATAAGTAGGAATTATAGAAAAGAGCCATATGACAGTCTGGAGTTGAAAAATATAGTAATAAAAACTGACTAGAGAGTCTCAACAGTATATTTGAACTGTCAGAATGAACAATCAATGAACATAGATTGATAGACATTATGCAATCCAAAGAATACAGAAAAAGGAAAAAACAAGTTTCATAGAAATGTGGGATGCCACTGTGCATATCAACATATATGTCATGTCAATGGTAGAAATAGAGGGAGAAAAGTTAGAAATGATATTTGAAGAAGTAATGTCTGGAATTCTCCAAAGTTTAATGAAAAATATTAATCTAAACATCCAAGGGAAGTCACAATGTATTTTGAGACAAACGAAAACAAAAACACAACATGCCAAAAATGGGATGCAGTAAAAGCAGTTTTAAGAGGGAAGTTTATAGCAATATAATGCCTACATTAAGAAAAAAGAAAGATCTCAAATAACCTAACTACACCTCAAGAAATTAGAAAAAGAACAAAGTAAGGCTGGAGTTTGCAGAAGGAAGGACATAAAGAGCAGATATAAAGACTAGAAAGACAACAGGAAAATCAATGAAACAGAGTTTTTTGACAAGAAAAAATTGATGATCTTTAGATATTTTAACCAAGAAGAAAAGAGAGATCTCAAAATAAAGGGAAGAGGAGATGTTACAATTGATACCACAAAAATACAAAGGATTATAAGTGGCTATTATAAACAATTATATGCCAACAAATTGTGTCCAAAATGTGTTTGACAAAATAATGACTGGAGATTCCCCAAATTTTAGAAAATACATAAATCTAAGGATTCACAAAGCTTACTGAACCACAAACAGTAAAAATCCAAAGAAATCCATTCTGAGGCACATAGTAGTTAAACCATAGAAAACAAGATAATTGTGAAAGCAGCCAGAGGAAAAAAGATGCATTACTTATAGAAAAAAATATGCAAGTGACAGATTTGTCTTCAGAAACCATGGAGGCCAGAAAGAGGTGGCATTACATTTTTCGAGTCAGAAAGAACTGTCAACCTAGATTTTTATAGTGGGCAAAATTATCCTTCAGAATTGAAGACGAAACACATTTTCAAACAAACACAGGATAATTTGTTACCACCAAATTCTATAAGAATGGCTAATGGAAATTCTCCAAACAGAAGTGAAATGATAAAAGGAGAGATATTGGAACATCAGAAAGGATAAAAGAACAATAGAAGGTGAACACCGTTTAACACTGCAACATAGTTCTCAATGCATGTAGTGAAAATGTTTAAGACTATTATAAACAGGAGAGGGAAAAGAGACATAAGGTCTCTACACTGCACTAAAATTGGTAAACACCAGTAGATTGTGGTACATTATGCATGTATAACATATTACCAAGAGCTACTAGAAATCTCTTTATAGAGATATACTGAGAAACACTAGATAAATCAATGTGGTCTTCTAAAACACATTCAAGTAAGAAATAGGAAGGTAGGAAAGAGAAACAAAACAGAGCAAACAAAAAACAATATAAATCACAAATTTAACCCTAACATGCCGAAAGTTACATTAAATGTAAGTGATCTATATATATCAATTAACAGAATGGTAGAGATGATGAATTAACATAACCAACTGTATATGCTATATATCAGCAAATCACTTCAAATATGGTGATCTATATAGTTTGGAAGTAAAGAGATAGAAAAAGCTAACTGTGCAAATGTTGATCCAAAGAAATCAGGAGTTTCCATAAAGTAAATTTCACAGCAAAGAAAATCACCAGGGACAGGGAGTGATAAAATTAATGATAAAACAGTCAACTAAGAATATATAACAATCCTAAATTTTATGCATTAAACAAGAGAGCTCCAAAATACATAAAGCAATAACAGAAAGAGAAATAATAAAATCAACAAATAGTGTTGGTAAATACAACACTCCTCTCTGTGGATAGACTTAGAAAATTAGTAAGGATAGAAACTTCATCAAAACTATGAACTATCTGGACTTAATTGACATATAGAACAGTCCACCCAGCAATACCAAAGTAAACTGTTTTTTTCAAATGCATATAGACCATGTAGAAAATATACCATATTTTGGGCTACAAGGCAAACCTCAACATATTTAGAAGAATTTTGATCATACAGGGAGTGTTTTCTGACCACAATAGTATCAACGTAGAAATATATAACTGAAAGGTAACAGAAAAATTTCTAAACACTTGGAAACTAACAACATACTTTTAAATAACCCATTAGTCAAAGATGTCTCAAGAGGAATAAAAAATGAATGACAAAAAATATAAAATATGTTAAGATACAGCTCAATTCATGCCAATAGGAATTTATATCACTGGACACTTAAATCAGAAAACACGAAAACCTCAAATCAGTAAACAAAGCAAACACCTTAAGAAATTGGAAAAGAGTAGCAAATTAAATCCAAAGCAAGAAGAAGGAAGAGAATGAAAAAAGACCAGAAATCAATAAAACTAAATGCATAAAATAGAGAAAATGAACCATAAAACTGTTTCATTGAAAAGATCAATGAAACTGACAAACCTCTACCAAGGTTGGCAAAAAAGTGAAGCCACAAATCGTCAACAACACAAGTGAAATGAGGTATAACAACCAAGGAACCTTAAAGGGATAATAAAGGGAAACTATGAATAACTCGTCATGCTTGAATTAGACATGTTCAATGAAATGGACCAATTCCTCAAAGAACACAAATTACTGTAACTCACAAAAAGTAGTAAAATGAGTAGCCCGATACCAAGTTAGTAAATTACATTCATAATTTTCAAACTCCTGGAAAAAAATCTCCAGGCCCACTTTGTTTTATTGGAAAATGGAACCAAATATTTAAATAATTATCACCAATTTGTATGTGATCTCTTCCAGAAAATAGAAAGAATAAACACTTCCAACTCATTCTATACAGCCAGTGTTGCCATTATACCAAAGGCAATAAAAAAAGTTAAAACTATAGACTAATATCACTTTTAAATATAGATGTGAAATACCTTAACAAAAAGACAATATGAATAAGCCCTTATGTATTAAATAAATTAAATCAATAAATAAACTCCCAAAAGGGAAAGCATAAGACCTAGATAGATTCACTGGGGAATTTTATCAACTGTTTAAGGGAGAAATTATACCAATACTCTATAATCTCTTTCAGAAGATAGAAGCAGTAGGAATACGTCCTAACGCATACAATGAGACCACCATTGCCATATATCAAAACCAGATAAAGACATTTTAAGAAAACTACAAACTCATGATATGCAGATATCTCTCATGAATGCAGATGCCAAAATCCTCAACAAAATATTAGCATATCAAATCCAACAATATATAAAAATAATTTTATACCACAACCATATGAGGTTTATCACATGTATACAGGGAGGTTTCAACATTCAAAAGCTCAGTTTCTGTAATCCATCACATCAACGGGGTGAAAAGAGAAAAATCATGTGATCATATCAATAAATGCAGAAAAATCATTTGACAATATCCAAAATCCATGTATGATTAAAAAAATATATATGGGCTGGCCTGGTGGCATAGTGGTTAAGTTTGTGTGCTCTGCTTCAGTGGCCCAGGGTTCGCAGGTTCAGATCCTGGGTGCGGACCTTCACACAGCTTATCAAGTCATGCTGGGGCAGGTGTCCCACATATAAAGTGGAGGAAAATGGCATGGATGTTATCCCTGGGCCAATCTTCCTCAGCAAAATGAGGAGGATTGCCAACAGATGTTGGTTTAGGGCTAATCCTCCTCACCAAATATATATATATGTTGATACCCACAAAATAACAGCTGAGGTTGTGGTTTGGATGGCATTGAATCCATAGATCAAGTTGGGGAAACTGACAATTTGACAATATTGAGTCTTCCTATCTATGAACATGGAATGTCTAGTTCTTTGATTTCATTGAGCTAGGTATATACATATATATATACTGATACTGATATATATATATCAGTAAACTAGGAATAGAAAGTAACATCCTCAACTTGATAAAGAATTTATACAAAAAAAACCTAGAGTCAGTATCGTACTTAATGATGATAAACTAGCCAATTTTCTGCTAATAGCAGAAGCAAGGCAAGAATATCTCATCTCACCACTACTTTTAAACATACTGGAAGTCCTAATTCAAACAATAGTCAAGAAAAGGAAATAACAGTTATACAGGTTGGTTAGTAAATTTAACTGTCTTTGTCAGAGATGACATAATTGTCTATGTAGAAAATCCCAAAGTATCAACAAAAAAACATTCTGGAACTAATAAGTGATTATAGCCAAGTTGTATGATACAAGGTTAATATTCAACACACATTTTCTTATTTGGTCACCAGAACTTTTTGTATTTCATGTTCCTGTTATGTGCATATTTTTTAAATGGAGGATGGATAAGAAGTAATATTATGTAGTTGATTACTGTAAGGGTTAATTTTATGTGTTGTTGAGAGTTTAGCTAAACTACTCCATAATGTTGCTGCTTTGGCATCCATTTTGTGTGACCAAGCAGCCTCCAGGGGCCTTGAACTGACACTAGCCCCTCCCAAGAATGCATGCCCTAGATAACAGCCCGCAGAATCACAGGTAAATGTAAGTTCCTGGTATGATTCCCCCAATGGCACTTGTGATAAGCATTCTCCCTCGTCCACGTCCACAGAGCCTTCCCCTTATGCACCTCTTATATAAGACCCCCAAGAAGCTTACCAGAACTTCACTCTTTTTGGTTTGAATTGACCAATCTGGCCTTAGTGTGGGAACCCTAAAGCACTCTACCTGCTGAATCCAATAAAAACATGTATCCCAGGTCCCACCATGCTCTCTCTGCCTGCACTATGCCTTGACCATCCCATGTAGCTCCTTGAGGCATGCTGTGCACCTCTTCCAGGATCCGTGAGTAATGAACTTTTCTATTTCACTTTCCCTTGCAGTCTTTTGTTGAATCGTGGCTCACCATCTGACATCCTGGGGCCCTACTTAACAAATGTTAATTTTAAAAAGTCACAACATGTGACTTGACTGGGCTAAGTGATGCCCAGACAGCAGCTGGTAACACATTATTTCTGAGTGTGTCAGACACAACACATATTATGTCTATTCACCTTTTGGAGACAACACATTCCACACATCCATTTTACTTAAACCTGTATTTATGCTGTTATGTGCAAATCAGCTTCTTTCCATTGCGGAGAACTTCAACAAACTGCCTTGTGGCTGGCACAACAAGCCATACAACAGGCCCTGCCCTTAGTGCCCCCAGGCTCAGACTTTGCAGTTGAGTCACTGGTAATGTTTGATTACGCCTCATGGAGTCTCTGGTCTAAGCATGACTCTACCTGGCTGCCCATGGGGTTCTGGGCCAAATGCCTGCCCTAGACAGTAGCCACTGGGGCTCCAAATTTTGGCAGCCTACTGGGCCCTTTTAGAGACAGAGGCATCAATGGGGTCACAGCCCATACTGCTTCACACACAGGCACATACTGCTTCTCACTCAGGTCCCCATCCAACCCAGCAGAGGCTCGGCACGGCCGCTGAGGCCTCACTGTTAAAATGGAAATGGTACCTTCAGGAAAAGGCTAAACCTGATGCCAAGGGCCTTTTCAGAATATTGGAGAATGTGGCTTCCCCCATACTCAGCCCCTTGCCCACTGACATTGAGGTGCAGCTAGTGGCATCCCCACTACTGGCCCCTCTAGCAGTTGGGGGAGCCCCTTGGGACCAACTGTCTGACATGGAAAGGCAGTCAGTGTTCGCTGATGTTAGGGCTACCATTGTACATGGTGCAGCCAGCTGGAAGGCTGTAGCATATCCCTCTAGCGGCACATCCCTAGTTGAGGAGTACTCTCCCAACTCGGCCCCACTGGTAGAATTGGTGGCAGCACACCTAGCTCTACAACAGGCCATAAAAATGAGATTCCCAAGGGCATACATTTTTACTAACTTAAGTGCTGTAGCCGATGGGCTCACAGTCTGGTCTAGACAATGGCAAAAGGATAGTTTTGTGTTTCAGGGAAAGCCTTTCTGGAGTGCCTCAATTTGGAAAGAAATAGCTAACTCACATATGTTGATTACGGTCACTGTCTCTGCACATGCACACCAACAAACACCAAAAGCACATTATAGTAACATTGCAGACTCCTTATCAAATTACATGCCTATTTCAAGGCCCCACATTAGTTACCTGCCAGAGTACCAGACACAACTATTTCTCCAGAGATGCCACACCCATTAGAGTGGGCACATATTACATCAGGCCATAGGGGAGTGATGGCACTCACTGATTGGATATACAGGCATGGCATCCCCCTCACCCTGGCTCTAGCCAAACTGGTGGTAGATAATTGCCCCCTTTGCTCCCAAACAAAACTCTGTAAGGATCCCAGGTGGGGACATGTGCCCCAGGGCAACAGACCCTGTTCATGATGGCAAATTGATTTTATTGGACCGCTGCCGCCCTCTGCTGGACCTAGTAGGTATGAAACTACCATCATTAATACTTTCACTGCAGTACCGTTGGCTCTTCCCTCCAGAAATGCTGCTTCCCATAATGTAATCTCCTTTTAACCGGGTATATGCTCATTCTGTTTGGCCCACCGGACATTATAGATGCAGACATGGTACCCATTTCATCTCCCAAGCTGTTCAGTCATGGGCTCTAGAGCATGGAATCTTGTGGACATTCTACCTCACTTACCAGCCCCAAGTAGCTGGACTTATGGAGAGGCACAATGGCCTACTCAAAGACATGCTCCTCAAGCTTTTGAACAATAAATGGTCCCCTAAATGGACAGAAATGTTACCCCAAGCTCTAATACTGCTTAATTCACAGCTGTCAGGTCTCTAAACCCCCCACACCAACTACTAGTCTTCGCCAGAGACTCCCCTGCTAGTCTTTACAGGAAACGCCCACTCCTTTGACATGAGAAAGGACCTCATTCACATCTGCTCACCAGATAAATGCTCCCATTACCATTTTGATTTTTTGATTGTCTCACCATTTGCCACATGCTGGCAACCTGATGGAGGGTGGATTGTGCAATATGACCCTTTTATAATAGAGACTCAAGGGGACAAACCCCTACCAAATTGCTTAGAGATCATGATTATACAGAATTTTATTGGCCCAGACGATGGCCCAGGACAAGCTGCAAAGCTAAGGCTGCCAACTTTGCCTCACTATTCTGGTTATAAAGGCTGGTTAATTAAACCAAATTCATAAAAAATTTTACAGGAGATTGAAATTATAGCTCCAGGACCCACTATTGGAACTGTGCGCATATCAGAAAGAGGAAAAGAGGCCTTCCACCTGGTGGATGCCAGCCACATTAGGAAATGAAATCCACAAAGGAACCCTGGAATACAACAGTCAATATCAGCGGACACAGGCCAAGTCCCTATCCCATCTTAAATGAAGAGGTAAAGACCTATTGCTCCAAAGCAACCACATTCTACCATTGGTCAGTATCCAGACTGCAAGCCCTGAAGGAGGCCTCCACAAGCTAGTCAATTTCAAATGCTCTCCTTTGTTGAGGCTTTTGCTCTTATTGTGTACAGCCTGAATAATAGGGTTGTTAATAGACCTCTCAGGCCTAACCCTGTCCCAGGAGATGTACTGGACCCAAATTAGGTATACCTGCACCTCAGGATGGCTGAGCACCAGGTGCTGGAAGGCCCTGTTAGAAGGGCTTTGGCCAGCATGCCTCTGGGTGTGGATTCTGACCCAGACCTTATCTCCCTCTACATTAGATGGTGCCAGTGGAAGTGATGCTTAAATGAGTTCCTCTCCTTATACCATGCCTCAGATTATATCCCAGGCAGAATGGCCCTCTCAATGTAACCAAATCAGTCCCATCTGACTGGCAAGTTTGTGCTGTAATGATTCTACTATAGTCTTAATGGGGTGATCTCCAGATTATAAAGCTGCCAGACACAAAATGTCCCTACAATTAGCCCATCAGTGTACACAGAATCATTATTATGGATGGAGTTCCCACAAAGCTTGGTCATGGACATCATGTGCTCTTTTGCAAGGTGCACCCCTGACGATCTGATGGAGCTCACTGGAATCTGCTCAACTAGCAGTAGATCCCATAGTTGTAATTCTATCCTGAGCCAGGCCTCTAGCATATATACTCAGAATTTAACACCAGCCAGCCACTCCTACCCTTTGTGGTCTCCATCTGGGAAGACCACCCTCCCCCTGGGCTGGCCATAACCATCCCCAAGTATACCAACACCTCAGATGATGTCACCCCAGCCTAAGAGAACAATGAGGGAGACAATGCACCCCAACCTTGCTGTAAATTGGGATTTACACCCCACCCGCCGGATCACCTCCTCACCAGGAGAGAAATGACAGTGGTGACTGTCAACCTGGGGGCCAAGTTGCAAAAATGCCTCTAGTTGATTGACCTTGAGGACCCTATAGAATACTATTTTTCTGAAATAGCTAACTGCTTGCCTTGTGAACCTTGCCTCTATCAAAACTCTTACAAAACCGTAAGTTCCCTGCCAACTGCCTGGCAGCACTAATTCACTTTTCACCTTTATGGCAGGCCAAACAATGTATTCTAAACCACTCTAGCCACAATACAGCACATTCTCTCAACACCTCTAGCATAACTTGCTTAGATCCAAAGGTTAAGGACCTCTTGCTGCTGTGTTCGCTGCTCAACGTACTAGATTATAACTTTTGCTTTCCATCTGACACATCCACAACAGACTACTTCCCTCATTATTCCCATTACCACCGCTGGCACCTCCTCCATACTCAAAATTACCGTATCCTCTCCTCCTCACATCTTAGCCATAAGTCCCTCCCTGTTGTAAGCCAAGACCTTACCCCACACCACAACTAAGTGGGCCAGATCCCACACTACAAATATGTTCATATAAACCTCCAAGATAGCAGACCAGGCCTTGCAAGTAAAACAGTGTTGGCTGTGTCACCATGCAGGGCCAGACCTACAGCCCCACGTCACTATCTACCCCACAGCTCTTCCTAGTGATCAGGCCTTTGTGCTAATTCCCTCCAAAACACTGTGAGTCTCATTTAAGCTGAACGAAACCCCTAATCTAGACCCCAGACAAAGCACCTTGTAAATAAGCATCAGAATAATTAACCCCCCAATGGCGGTACTTTCTAAAGACTACCAACTATACTCAAACACAAAGGTTGGACTTAACCTTGCATACTCACTTCCCCCTAATGGTAAATGGTAAATGGTTAATAATGCCTCGTAAATAATGTGGACCTGACTTAAGGGGCCAGGAGCAAATCTGCTTGACCCTGCTCCACCCACAAGCTATCTGTGGAGATGACCCCTATTATTGCAACATTGTTACTTTTAGTATTCTATCTACCCTTTACCCTCCCAGCACTTCTTCACAGGAGACACCCCGCTCACATACCAAAAGGACCATTGTTATCCCTATCCTCTTGAGACTATCACCACTGGACTGGCAGACATAGGAATAAGTGCAAGCACCCTAGCCCAACAAGATCAATTATTAAAAGCCACCCAACAATTATCAGCCACCATAACCAACCACATGCAGACACTAGCCTGAGTCTGAATCTGATGCAGCAACAGCATGACTCACTAGCACAAATGGTGATGGATAATCAACTGGCATTAGATTTCCTGTTGGCTGAATGGGGTGCAGTCTGTTCTTTACAGGGCACCTCTTGCTGCATGTACATTAACAACTCAGGATAGGTACAGGCCAACCTCCAGAAGATGTCTCAAAGTCTGCAGATCATGCATAATATAAAGTATTTCAACAAATTCCCACACTCCCTGAGGCCCCTGATTTGTTATCATGGCTCTTGTCATCCATGTGGGGGCAATGGCTGAGAATGGGATTTCAAACAGTAGCGTATTCATCATAGGCTTCATTGTTATTGCTTTGGATAAATGTGCTTTAGAATGGCTTCAGAAAGCAATACCTATGTCCTTTAACGTATCTGCTACACAAGTGATTGCTATTCCTCATGCCGAAACATCATGGGATGGATTGTTGAGAGTTTAGCTAAACTACTCCATAATATTGCTGCTTCAGCATCCATTTTGTGTGTCGAAGCAGCCTGCAGGGACCTTAACTGACACTAGCCCCTCCCAAGAATGCATGCCCTAGATAACAGCCTGCAGAATCACAGGTAAATGTACGTTCCTGATATGACTCTCCCAACCGCCCTCATGATAAGCATTCTCCATCGCCTCCTGGAGCCTTCCCCTTGTGCACCTCTTATGTAAGACCCCCAAGAAGCTTACCAAAACCTCATTCTTTTTGGTTTGAATTGACCAATCCAGCCTTAGCCTGGGAACCCTAAAGCACTCTACCTGCAGAATCCAATAAAGGCACATGCCCTAGCTTCTGCCCTGCTCTCTCTGCCTGCATCCTGCCTTGACTTCCCCATGTGGCTCCTTGAGGCATGCCGTGTACCTCCTCCAGGATCTGTGAGTAATAAACTTTTCTATTTCACTTTCCCTTGCAGTCTTTTGTTGAACCGTGGCTCACCATCTGACATCCTGGGGCTCTACTTAACAAATGTTAATTTTAAAAAGTCACAACATGTGTTGACTTGACTGTGCTAAGTGATGACCAGATAGCTGGTAACACATTATTTCTGGATGTGTCTGTGAGGGTGTATCCAGAAGAAATTAATATTTGAGTCAGTAGACTGAGTAAAGAATATCCTCCTTCACTAGTGTGGATGGGCATCATCCAATCCATTGAGGGCCTGAGTAGAACAAAAATGCAGAGGAAGGTTGAATTCTTTCTCCTGCCCTCGGACATCGGAGCTCCTGGTTCTCAAGGCCGTCAAACTCCAAGACTTAAACCAGTGCCTCTCCCCTCCTCTAGGCTTTCCACCTTGGACTGGAAGATACACCATTGGCTCCCTGGTTCCCAGGACTTCAGACTCAGACTGAATTATACCACCAGCTTTCCTGGTTCTCCAGCTTGGCGACAGCAGATCATGGGACTTCTAAGCTGCCATAATAACATGAGCCAATTCCTATAATAAATCTCCTTTTATATATTTGTATATATATCCTATTGGTTCTGTTTCTCTGGAGAACCCTGACTAATGCAACCACTTTATGTGAATGTGTAAAGGGAAGTAGTAAGAAACAACACTTTCAAATTTAAATCTCAGAGCTTAGAATGGTCAAATTAATTTTGGAAGACTGACTTTCAAGCATTAGATTTTAAATTCTCATTTTTATTTCATAATATCTTCAAATGTTAACCTTAAAAGGTTAGAACAATTATAATTAGAAAAATCTACCAGTAGAGCAATTATACCTCACTCTAGTAAATTTGTTTGAGAACCATTATAACCACTTATCAGTGGTTCCTAAATTGGGCTATATTCATGATAATTTAGTCCAAAAATAAAATGATATATTTTCCAATGTGTTCACAAATGTCTATCATCAAGGTTTTTTTTTTTGTAGACTAATAGAACTAAAGTTAATGTTTTGTTGTGTTTTTTACTGTAACAATATTAAATACGCTAATTATTGAAAAGTAAATTGCAGGCAGTAGTAAAAACATGGGAAAGGAAGTAAAGATAAACTATTTTATATACATATAGAATTCATATTAGATATATTCTTAGTAAGTCTGGGAAACATCACTTATAAGTAACAACACCTCTTGGTCCTGTCATTTTTTAAAATAGGTTTGTGGCAGACAAACCATTAGGTAACCCCCAATGATTTCTTATTTACTAGCATTCACACCTTTATTTATTCCCTTCCCTTTGTATGCACACAATACCTGTGACTTCTAACCAAAAGCAAATTCTAAACAATGGCAAAAGTGATGGAATGTCACTCCTTTGATTAGGTTATGTTATATGGCAAAAATCACTTCTATCATTTCATCATGTTATATAAGACTCTCATCAGACTGAAGGAAGAGACTCTCACTGCTGGTTTGACAATGTAAGCAGTTGTGTTTGAGAAGAACATGGGAACAGGAACTATTCCTGCATCATTTAGGACCTAAGGACAGTCTCCTGCTGGCAGCCAGCAAAAAGCATGGAACTTTGGTTATATAGCCACAAGAACATGAATTCTGCCAAGAACCTGAATGAACTTGGAAATATATTCTTCCCCAAGTATTCCTCCAGATGAGAATGCAGCCCAGCCAACATTTTGATTCCAGTCTGGTGAGACCCTAAGCAGAGAATGCAGCTAAGTTGTCCCACATCCTTGGCCTATAGAAAACATGATATAATAAATGTATGTTGTTTAAAGCTGTTAAGTTCATGGTAATTTTTAGGCAGGAATAAAAAACAAATACAAGGTTTAATGTGAATCTTAGTTAGTTCTCTGTAAATAATCTATCTTTCAAAAAAATCTTTTTGCAAAATTTACCCTATAGAGAACCCAATGAAGAATATCCATGACATAAAATGAGAAGATGCTATTTTGTCTTGAATGACATTTTCTAAATATTAAACACACCTACAAAACCCTTACGTCATTGAAGATTATCTTCATATTAAGTGGCGTGGGAAGCTATTAGATAAATGAGCCAAAGATGGCCCCTGTATGTTGGCCCTACATTTTTTCCTTCTTTACAGCAGGCCATAACAATTAGCTTAAAAGCCCACCAGTGCCAAACTCAAATTTTTACACATTTTGCAAGTTTTTACAAATTTACACATTTTACACAATTGCTTTAAAAGTAGCCCTTATAAGCATATTTTTAGCTTTTTAGGGTTTGCCTGATTTTTATACTTGTAAACTGAACTTATAAATCTGCTGACCATAGATAAGGTAGACCCTGAGGCTATAAATGACCCCAAGCCACTGCTGCCCTTCAGAGATCTCTGACTCAGAGTCTGCATCTTGCTGCTGAGTGATATCACTTAGACAGTAAGTTACCTCTTCTATTCCCTTTGTTCCTGGGCGTTTCCTTTCCCTTCTCCCCTTCTGAGTGGTGGGCCTCTGGAAGGTCTCATGCTGTGAGGAACTTCCCCATACCCCATCCTTTATACAAATCTATTAAAGTATCACCCAAATAAAGCTTATGGTGTGCTACTGCCACCTTACGGTCACATTTTTTTCCAAATCAGTTCAGAAATCCCCAAACTCACTACAGAAACTGACCCTCTGCTTATAAATATCATCTCCTTTTCTATAGAAATCATTTCAGAGGTGTAACAGATAAGCTGTCAGGAACTGTATCAGAAGCCATTTGAATAGGCCTTGACCTGTTCTACTAATACCTTTTTTTGATTAGCATTGGAAAAGATTATCTAGTATATTCTTCAGGATTGCTCTTAACAAATTAATATTTTTGTTTTCTTTATAAGCAGGTTTATGAATTATCTACTGTTGTGTAATAAATTGCCCCAAAATATAGTGGCTTAAAACAACAAACATTAATTACCTCACAGTTTGTAGGAGTTAGGAATTCGGGTGTAGTTAGCTAATAGTTCTGGCACAGCAGCTCTCAGGACATTGCAACCATGGAGTCTGCTAGGACTGCAATCATCTGGAGGTTTGACTGGGTTGTAGGATTCACTTATAAGATTGCTCAATCACATTGCTTTAGGTAAGAATATTCCATTCCTTCTATTGGGCCTTAGCATGTAGCAGTTGGCTTTCCCCAGAGTGAATAATTCAAGAGAGAGAGCAAGGACGAAGCCCTCAATGCCTTTTGTGACATAGTCCCTCTGAGTCATGTACCATCACTTCCACTTTCTTCTACTTATTACAATTGGGTCACTAAATACAACCCACTTTCATAAGATGGTAGTTTGACTCCACCACTTAAAGGATGGAATATTAGAGAATTTGTGGATATATTTTTGAACCGTTATAGGAGTGATATCAGCAATAATGACAAAGAAAAGGACTTGAAATCTTGCCCCTCCATAAAACCAATGGGCAAAAATTGTCAGAATTAACATTTTTTGAAACTCTGGAAATTAACCAAAGGCTTGAATCAACCTGGGCAATGCTTATTCCAAAAAGTGTGGCTGATTCTCAATAAGAACAGCAAACTTTGTGCCATTTTAATTTACCTCAGTCCCATTCCCAAGCCTTGGCTAAATGGTAGCAGTGAAAATAACAGCCCACATTCTGGGACTAGAGGGAGGAGAACAGACTTCATTTATAAGTAAATGTAATTTATTATTTGTTCTTACCTGTCTGGTGGCTACCTGGGAGACTGATTCAAAGTTTTTATCTTTATTTCACCTAACTCAGAACTGACCTAGTGATAAAGATGTTTCCCAGGAGACATTTGTTGAAAACATGTATAAGATAATGTCTTAGGTTGCTGCTGCCTGAAGCAATAGACAACAGTTGGGGCATATAATACAGTAACAAAACAGCTTGAGAGGAAAGGCTAGGGAATGACGTATCTAAAAGGGCTTTGAAAACCTCTGTAAAATTCTTGGGAATCTAAAAAGCCACATGCCTATACAGAGCTGTGTGCATATTCAGAAAAAAAACTGAGTAGACTCTAAGTCTCTCACCTTCTGCTGACCTTGAGGCTCTATGGAGGTAGAAAATGAAGACAAAGGCAGAATTGTCAACTGCCTGGCTCAGTGTTGGAGATGTGCCCCAACACAGACAGAGCCCATTGTCAAAGATGAAGATTTTTTGTCTTCAGATAGTCAAGGAAATCTCTGCCCAATTATTAGCTGACAGAGACTTTAGAGGCCACAAACAACAAGGAGAACAGAATTAGTTTTTTGAAGTCACTAAACAGGGGGGTAGGGTGGGGGAATTGGATGAAGGTGGTCAAAAGGTACAAACTTCCAGTTATAGGATAAATAAGTACGGGGGATGTAATGTGCAACTTGATGACTATAGTTAACATTGCTGTATGGTATATTTGAAAGTTGTTAAGAGACTAGATCCTAAGAGTTCTCATCACAAGAAAAAAACTTTTGCTTCTTTTTTAAGTATCTATATGAGATGATGGATGTTAACTAAGCATTGTGGTAATTATTTCACAATATATGTAAGTCAAAGCATTAAGCTGTACACCTTAAACTTATACAGTGCTGTATGTCAATTACATCTCAATAATACTGGAAAAAAAGAGAAAATTATCCCTTTGAGGATAAAAAAGTCATTTGAAATATTTTTTTAATGAGAACTCTGTAAAAAGAACTTTGTAAAATCAAAGAAATATTTAAATAATTATACAATTATGCATATAACTACTCTCTGTCTCTTCCTTTCTCTCTCTCACACACACACATGCACACACACACACACACACACACACACACAGTCATGCCCTTATACAGATTTGCTAGTATGTTGTTAGTAGTTCTTTATATCATTATTTGAAAGTCAAAAAACTGTAGGCTAATAGATTTAATTGGTGTGAAAGAAGAAAATGCTTGGTGTAAATTAAAAAGACATTTGAGAAAATTGCTATTTATTTAATGTGGTATGCAGATTATAGCTTAGTTGGGTAATTGAGTAACTCGGTCATTCTAATGGTTTTTCCATTTTAAATCCAAAGTCTAAACATTAATAGCAGACTTGTTATAAGTAACAGCTTACCACATATATATGTAATGTGGTTTGTAAACTCATTGACAAGATTGTGGAAGCTGAAGTAACATAATCATGTTGCTATACGGAGTGTTGTCTGTCTCTTTTTCTTTCTCTAAGCATCTCAGCTTTGTGTGGTTCCCGAAGAAGAGTTTAACCACATTCCAGCAAGCCTCCTCATCTTTGACTGCCATCTGCAGTGTTGTGCTCTGTGGACCTGTTTCATGCTTGGTTCAGTTTCTGTAGCATCTGTATTAATGCTATAAAAAAAAGATATTGAATATTAACAAATTCACCCAAATGTCATAGAAGGTTGAGGAAAATACAAGTAGATTGAAATGCAAGCATGGAATTCTGCAGTGAAAAATAATGCATACTACTAGCTACAAAAGAAAAGAACCACAAATAGATAGATTCAAAATACTGTGGAGGGAAACTGGGGAAAATGCAATAATAAGGCCAAAAAAAGCTTAAGGACAATGAGGTAAAAAAAAAAAAAATAAAGATTCACTTTCATGTGGTTTAGTAAGAAAGAAAAACCAACATTATTAAGAATGCTTATGTATAAAGGCTACCATTAAAACTAAATTTGAGGATTTTTTTCTTATAGCAAAATAAAAGTCACTAAACAATCAACAACTACTACAATAAGCAGCAAAAATAACAATCCTGGAGAGAGGAGAAAATCTGATTTCTATAGTTGCCATATTATAATATTCAAAATTGTTCAGTTTTCAAGATAAATCTATGAGATACACTAAAAATAAGAAAATATGGGGCCATCCCGGTGGCCTAGTGGTTAAGTTTGTGCACTCCACTTCGGCAGCCCGGAGTTCGCCGGTTTGGATCTCAGGCATGGACCTACACACCGCTTATCAAGCCATGCTGTGGCAGCATCCCACATACAAAATAGAGGAAGATGGGCACAGATTTTAGCTCAAGGCTAATCTTCCTCAGCAAAAAGAGGAGGATTGGCAATGGATGTTGGGCCAGGGCTGATCTTCCTCATTCCCCCCCCCCCCCAAAAAAAGAAAGAAAATATGGCCCATAAACAGGAAAAAAAATCAATACAATCCATACTTGAGGAAGCACAAATGATGTATTTCTAGACAAAGACTTTAAGTTAGATACTTTAAATTATGTTCAAAGAACTAAAGGAAATTATTATCCAACAAACTAAAGAAAAGTATGAGAACAATGTCTCACCAAATTGAGAATATCAGTATAGAGACAGAAATTATAAAGTGTAAATAAATAGAAATTTTGGACTTGGAAAGTATAGTAACAAGTGAAAAACTCACTACAGAGGTTCCATAGCAGATTTGAGTATGCAGAAGAAAGAATCAACAAACTTGAAGGTAGGTACATTGAGATTATCCAGTCTTAGGAAAAGAAAGAACAAAGAATGAAGAAAAATAAACAGCTTTGGAGACATGTGGCTCTAGTGCTAACCTAAGACATTAAGCATACCAACACATGCCTAATTAAAGTCCTTGAAGGAGAAGACACAAAGGGGCAGAAAGAATATTTAAAGAAATAATGGCCAAAAACTTACCAAATTAGATGAAAGACATGAATCTATACATCTAAGAAGCTCAGTTAACTCCAACTAGGATAAATTCAGAGAGATCCCCAATTAGACACATTATATTCAAACGATTGAAAGCAGCAAGAGAAAAGTGATGCAGCATATACAAAGAAACCTCAATGAGATTAATAATTGATTTCTCATCAGAAACAATTGAGGATAGAAGGCAGTGGGATGACATATTGAAAGATCTGACGGAAAAAACTCTCAACCAAAAATTATGATAAAACTATCCTTCAAAAATGAAGGCGAGCTCTGTGGATGAGAGAAGCTACAGATGTAGGGAAGTATATTAATAAGGTTTTTTTCAAATGACCATTTATATTTCTCTCTTTCAATAATAGCATGCTGGTGGTGACATCAGGGAAGATGGACAAGTGGGAAGCACCAAGAACCCATCTCTCCGTCTAGATAATTGTAATAGCAAGAACTGTCTAAAGTAACTGTTTTGGATCTCTACAGTTTGTTTGGATGCTTGCAGCTTCCAAAGGAAAGCTTGGCTGATAAATTGAGGTTGACATCAGTCTATTTCATCCTAAAGCACAGTAGCAGGTACCCATCCCCCACCCACTTTTCAGCCCATGGAAGATAGCTGTGCCCTCCTTTCTTGAGTAGCTTGTTTTTGGCAATAAGGACCTTGTCCTCCAAATTTTGGGGTCTGTGTTCTGATTGTAGATTGTTGCTTCTGATTACTGAGGTATAGTCACAGAGAATGGCTGCCATTGTCTCAACCCCAACTAGCTGAAGGGGATTCTAAGGGATATATAGAAGCCTAATCTGTTTTATTTTTTGTTTTTGACATTCAAAAATCATTGCATATACAGGAGACTCTAAAAAGCCACTACGCATGCCCAGGGAAAGATACATGCTCAGAAAAGTCCTGAGAAGACTTTAAGCTTTCACTTCAGATTGATTCCTGGTACAGAGAAACTCTACAAAAATCAAAACGGGAAAAGGGGAGAATCTGATTTTCAGTTACCGTATAATAAAAGTTGAGTTTTCAAAAAGTTTTTCAAATATCCAATTTAAAAAAAAAAATCACAAGACATACAAAGAAAAGGAAACTATGGGCCATTCAAAGGAACAAAATAAATCCATCTAAACCATATCTGAGGAAGTCCAGATGTCAGAGTAAATAGACAAAGACTTTAAAAACTGTAGCCTTAAAAGATGCTCAAAGAGCTAAATGAAGACATGCACAAAGATAGAAAAAAGAAGTACAAAATGAGAATATCAATGAAGTGATAGAAATTATAAAAAAAGAACAAATAAGAAATTCTGGAGCTGAAAAGAACAATAACTCAAATGAAATATACACAAGAGTGTTTCAAAAGTAGATTTGAGTAAGCAGAATAAAGAATCAGGAAACTTGAAGATAGGACAAATGCAATTATTGAGTCTGAGGAACAGATAGTACAAGAATGAAGAAGAGAGAGCAGAGCCTATGGGACCTCTGGTACATCATCAAATAAACCAACATATGTATTTTGGGAGTACAGAAATAGATGAGACACAGAAAGAGACAGAGGTAATATTTGAAGAAATAATGGATGAAAGCTTCCCAACTTTGATGAAAAATATGAATCTACAAATCTAAGAAACTCAATGAACACCAAGTAGGAAAATCCAGAGACCAACATTGAGACACCTTATAATAAAAATGCTGAAAGCCAAAGACAAAGAAAGAATCTTGGAAACAGTAGAAAAGAATGAATTATCACATAGAAGTGATCCTCAATGGGAATATTATCCAATACCTCACCGGAAAATTTGAAGACCAGAAAGCAGTGAGTTGATATAATTAAAGAGCTGATAGAGAAAAATTGTCAACCAAAAGTTATACATCCAACAAAACTGTCCTTCAAAAATGAGGGAGAGGTTAAGACATTCTCAGAGAAACAAATCTGAGGAAATTTGTTACTACCAGAGTGGCCCTGCAAGAAAAACTAAATAGAAGCCTTCAGATTGAAAAGAAAGGAAGGTAGACGGTAACTCAAAGCTATACAAAGGAATAAATCTCTGGTAAATATAAATACATGGGAAATTATAAAAGCTAGTATTATTGTAATTTTGGTTTGCAATGCCCATTTTTATTTTCTGCATATTTTAAAAGACAAATGCATAAAAATAATTGTTATTCTATTCATTGGGGACACAATTTATAAATATGTATTTTGTGACATCAATAACAGAAAGAGAGGAGGACAGAGCTCTAGGAGCGGAGTTTTTGTATGCTATTGAAGTTAAGTTGGTTTAAACTCTAATTAGATTGTTATAAACTTAAGATGTTAAATGTAACGCCCATGGTAACCACAGAGTACTTATGTATGAAATATACACAAAAAGAAATGAGAAGAGAATCAAAATGTTTCACTACAAAAAATCAACTAAACACAAAAGATGTCAGTAATGGTAGCAAATGAGGTACAAACATGCCATAAGGCATATAGCAAACAAATAGCAAAATAGCAGAAGTACCTCCTTATTAGTAATTACTTTAAATGTAAATGGATTAAAATCTCTAATCAAAAGACAGAGCTTGGTAGAATGGATAAAAAAGCAAGATTAACTATATGCTATCTAAAAGAGACTCATTTTAGACCCAACACACAAATAGGTGGAAAGTGAAAGAATGGAAAAAGATGCCATGCAAATAGTAACTGAAAGAGATCAGGAGTGTCTATACTAATATGAGATAAGATAGACTTTAAATCAAAAAGTTTATAAGAGACAAAGGAATGCATTATATATTAATAAAAGATTCAATTCAACAAGAAGACATAACAACTGTAAACATTTACACACCTAATAACAGATCCTCAAAATATCTGAAGGAAAAGTGAACAGCATTGAAAGGAGAAATAGACAGTTCTTCAATAAGAGTGGGAGGCCTTAATACTTCACTTTCTATAATGAATAGAGCAACCAAACACAAGATAAGTGAGGAAATAGAGGAATTAAACAACTCAACGAACCAAATAAACCTAACAGACATATAGAGTATACTCTACCAAACAACAGCAGAATACACGTTCTCTCACATGCACATGAAACATTCTCCAAGACTGAGTATATGTTAAACCACAAAAAAAGTCTCAATAGATGTAAAAAGATGGCTATCACACAAAGTATCTTTACTGACAAGAGAATAAAGTTAGAAATCAATAACAGAAGGAAATAGGAAATTCACAAATATATTGAAATTAAACAACACACTCTTAAACAACCAATGGGTCAAAGAAGAAATCACAAGGGAAATTAGAAAATACTTAGAGTCACGTGTAAATGAAATCACAACATATCAAAATTATGGGATACAGTGGAAATGTTCTCAGAGGGAAATTTATAGCTGTAGTTGTCTACATCAAAAAAGAATAAAGATCTCAAATCAATAACCTAACTTCACACCTGAAAGAACCAGAAAAAGAAGAGCAAACTATCCCAAAGCTAACGAAAGAAGGAAATAATAAAGATTAAAGTGGTGATAAAC
This sequence comes from Diceros bicornis minor, assembly GCF_020826845.1. Lineage (NCBI taxonomy): Eukaryota > Metazoa > Chordata > Mammalia > Perissodactyla > Rhinocerotidae > Diceros > Diceros bicornis. The sequence continues at coordinate 67,245,935 of NC_080781.1, forward strand.
AAAATAGTGAAAAGCAAACAATAGAGAAAATCAATGAAATCAAAAGACGATTCTTTGAAAAGATAAACAAAATCAACAAACATTTAGCTAGACTGAAAGAAAAGATACAAATAACTAAAATGAGAAATGAAAGTGGTGACATTGCTACTGACGTTAACAAAATTAAATGGACTGTAAGAAAATAGTATAAAAAATTGTACACCAACAAATTAGATAACTTAGAAGAAATGGATAACTTTCTTAAAATACACAACTTGCCTAAACTGACTCAAGAAGAAATAGAAAATCTCAATAGACCTGTAACAAGTAAAGAGATTGAATCATTAATATAAAACCTAACGAAACAGAGTGCTGAATTGGCTTCATTGGTAATATCTGCCAGAAATTTAAAGAAATAAAACTAATGCTTTTAAAACTCTTTAAAAAAATTAAAGAGAAGGGAACACTTCCTAACTCATTCTATGAGGCCAGCATTACTCTGATGCAAAGCCAAATTATGACACCACAGGAAAGAAAATTACAGATCAACATTCTTTATGAATATAGATGTAAAAGTCCTCAAGAAAATATTAGCAAACCAAATCCAGTAGCTCATTAGAAGGATTATTCACGATGACCAAGTGGAATTTATCCCAGGAATGCAAGGGTAGTTCAACATAAGAAAATCAATCAATGTAATATATCACAGAAATAGAGCAAAGGAAGAAAACCCTCATGATCATCTCAATTGATGCAGGAAAGGAATTTTACAAAATCTAACACAGTTTCATGATAAAGACTCTCAGAAAACTAGGACTAGAGGGAAAATTCCTCAATATAGTAAAGGGCATTTTTGAAAAACCCACAGTTAACTTCATACTCAATTTTGAAAGACTCAAATCTTTACCCCTAAGATGACTAACAAGACAAGGACACCCACTTTCACCTTTTGCTATTCAATGTTTTACTGGAAGTACTAGCCAGAGCTATTAGACAAGATAAAAAAGGGCATCAGAATTGGAAATGAAGGAGTAAAGCTACCTCTATTTACAGATTATATGATCCAATTTTTAGAAAATCCAAGAGAATCCACAAGAAAACTACTAGAATTAAAAAACAAATTCTTCAAAGTTGCAGGGTACAAACACATAAAAATCAGTTGTATTTCTGTACACCAGCAACAAACAATCCAAAAATGAAATTAAGAATGCAATTTCATTTATAGTAATGTCTAAAAAAATTAAATCCGAGGAGAGAAAGGAAAGCACAAAGAGCTGCTGCCTCCACTGCCATCACCAGGGCAGCCAACGCCAGAGCCAAGGGGAGACCAGGGACACCAATCTGCCACTCCTCTTTCCCACTGCCTGCTCCTATGTCCTCATCCTCAGACTCCTTCCAACAGCCTGTTAAAACATGATGGATTACTATGACGTTCTAGGCACGCAGAGACATGCCTCAGCTGAGGATATTAAAAAAGCATATTGAAAACTGGCACTGAAGTGGCATCCAGATAAAAACCCTGAGAATAAAGAAGAAGTGGAGGGAAAATTCAAACAAGTAGCTGAGGTATATGAGGTGTTATTAGATGCTAAAAAACAGGACATCTATGACAAATATGCAAAGAAGGATTAAATGATGGAGGTGGATGTCATTTTGACAGTCTGTTTGAGTTGGTTTCACATTCCATAATCTAGATGGCATCTTCAGGGAATTTTTTGGTGTAAAAGAGCCATTATCATTCAACTTCTTCAAAGACCCATTTGAGGACTTTTCTGGGAATTGAAGGGGCCGCCGTGGAAGCAGGAACTGATGCACAGGGTCATTTTTCTCTGCCTTCTGTGGATTTCCATCTTTTGGAGATGGATTCTCTTCTTTTATACAGAATTAACCTCCTTTGGTTCACTAGGTCACGGGAGTCTCACTTCATTCTCTTCTATTTCATTTGAAGGTAGTGGGATGGGCAACTTCAAATCTATGTCAACTTCTACTAAAATAGTTAATGGCAGAAAAATCACTACAAAGAGAATTGTCAAGAGTGGTCAAGAAAGAGTAGAAGTTGAAGAATATGGCCAGTTAAAGTCCTTAACAATAAATGGCAAGGAGCAGCTGCTACACTTGGATAACAGGCAATTAAACGCACACATTTAACATTTAACACATTGAACTATAATAAGCACAATTTGAAGATTAACAGGAACATTTTTTGAAGATTTCAAATGAAATCAACTTTCAAAATAATTGTACCCAATCTAAAGTATTTATAAATGGCTCATCAGAGCCCTTATTTATCATGGACTTTTGAGTTTATTATTGGGACCACATAATAGTACCATTTTCTGTCTTTAAAATTGTTGTAAATCTCTATATGCACTTTGCTTTTTTATTAAATGTAATCCAAGGTGGCCATGACTCTTTTGTACACTAACACCAGCACAGAGCTGCTTTTCCACTGTGTTTGAAACATGAGCCAGGGCCGGCCCGTGGCTTAGCGGTTAAGTGAGCGCGCTCCGCTGCTGGCGGCCTGGGTTCGGATCCCAGGTGCGCACCGATGCACCGCTTCTCCAGCTGTGCTGAGGCCGCGTCCCACATACAGCAACTAGAAGGATGTGCAGCTATGACATACAACTATCTACTGGGGCTTTGGGGGAAAAAAATAAATAAATAAAATTATTAAAAAAAAAGAAACATGAGCCAGGTAGTGTCAGCCTGCTGTGAAGTTAACATTGCCAGAATGAATCTTCCACAAAAATAATTTCAATTTTTTTCAATATTTAGTAGTGAAAGATATTAGTGCATTAAGGGCAATACATTTCTGGTTTAATATAAATTGAAGATGTTTTCTAGTTGTGCATGAATGATGGCAACTTAGTAAGTTTTGATATTTTTTTAAATATGTAATGTTAAGCTTAAGTTTAAAAAAGTAAAGCTGGTAAACTGGGTCTTTGTCATTTGCTTAAAAAAAAGAAAAGAATTGCAAATGTGTTTGGGGCAGTCTTTCCTGAGTGGGATCTATAAAAAATAAATTAAATAAATTAAATAAAAAACTAAATCCTCAACAATAAATCTAGCCAAGGAGGCAAAAGAATTGTACACTGAAAACTACAAAACATTACTGAAAGAAATTAAAGAAGACCTAAATAAATGCAAAAACATCCTGTGTTCATGGATTGGGAGATTTAATATTGTTAAGATGACAATACTACCCCAAATGATCTACAGATTCAGTGCAGTCTTTATCAGAATTCCAATGACTTTTTTGTAAAAATAGAAAAACTCAACCTAAAATTCATATGGAATCTTAGGAGACCCATAGTAGCCAAAACAATCTTGAAAGAGATGAATAAATTTGGAGCACTCACAATTCCAAACTTCAAAACTTACTACAAAGTTACAGTAAGTAAACAATATGGTACTGGTATTAAGGACAGACATATAGGCAATGGAATAAGATATAAAGCCTAGAAATAAACCCTCACATATATGATCAATTCATTTTTTAAAATTATTTATTTATTAGGTGAGGAAGATTAGCCCTGAGCTAACATCTGTTGCCAACCCCCCTCTTTTTGCTGAGGAAGATTGGCCCTGGGCTAACATCCGTGCCCATCTTCCTCTACTTTATATGTAGGACACCTGCCACAGCATGACTTGATAAGCAGTGCGTAGGTCTGCACCCGGGATCCCAACCTGCAAACCCCGGGCTGCCGAAGCGGAGTGTGCAAACTTGACCACTATACCACCGGGCCAGCTCCAGAGCAATTCATTTTTGACAAAGGTGCCAAGACCATTCAATGGGGGAAAAACAGTCTTTTCACAAATGGTGCTTGGAAAACTGGATATCCTCATATAAAAGAATGAAATTAGACCCTTAACTTACATCATATACATAAATTAACTCAAAATGGATTGAAGACCTAAAATTATAAGGTAAAACTATAAAACTCTTAGAAGAAAACACTGCAGAAAATTCTAATGACATTGAATTTGGAGATGATTTCATGAATATGACACCAAATGCACAAGAAACAAATAAAAAATAAATTGGACTTCATGAACATTAAGAAATTTTGTGCATCAAAGGATACTATGAAAAAGCAGAAATACAACCTAAAAAATGAGATAGAATATTTTCAAACCATGTATCTGATAAGAGATTAATATGCAGAATATATAAAGAACGCCTAAAACTCAACAACAAAAAGACAAACAAACCAATTCAAAATTTGTCAAAGGACTTAAATAGACATTTCTCTAAAGAAGATATACAAATTACCAATAAGCTCATGAAAAGATGCTCAACATTATTAATCATTAGGAGAATGATTACTCATTAGGGAAATGTAAATAAAAACCACAATGAGATGCACCTACAAGGATGTCTACATTTAAAAAAAAGTGTTGGCAAGGATATGGAGAATTTGGAACATTTGTGCATTGCTGGTGGGAATATAAAAAAGTGCAGTTGCTGTGGAAAGTAGTTTGGCAATTTCTCAAAAGCTTCAATGTAGAACTACCATATGACATAGCAGTTCCACTCCTAGGTATATATATAAAAGAATTCAAAACAGGTACTCAAACAGATATTTGTACTATGTTCATAGCAACATTATTCACAATAGCAAAAAGGTGTAAATAACCCAACCGTCAATTAACAGATGAATATGTGGTACATACATACAATGGAATATCATTCAGTCATAAAAAGAAATGAAATTTTGATGTAGTATAACATGGGTGAACCTTGAAAACATTATGCTTAGTGAAATAAGCCAGACACAGATGACAAATATTGTATTCTTTCACTTTTATGACATATCTAGAATAGGCAAATTCATAGAGACAGAAAATAAAATAGAGGTTTACCAGAGGTTAGGGGGGCCAAGTCTTTGTTTGATGGGTACAGAATTTTTGTTGGGATGATGAAAATGTTTGGGACATTGACTTAGTGGTGATATTTACAGAACATTGTGAGTGTATTTAATGCCACTGAAGTGTACACTTACAAATGGTTAAAATGATAAAAATTATGTTGTGTATATTTTACGACAATTAAAAAATGAATGAGAAATTAAGGCATTCCCAGATCTACAAAAACTGAGAGAGTTTGTTGCTAACAGACCTGTCCTTCAACAAATGCTAAAGGGAGTCCTTTAGGCCAAAATGAAAGGATACTGGATAGTCAACTCCACATGAAGAAATGAAGAACAGCAAGGAAGATAACTAAATAGGTAAATGTAAAAGCCATTATTATTGTATGTTTGACTTATAACCCTTTTTTCACTATATGGTTTAAATACAGCTGTAAAAAGCAATAATTATAAATCTATGTTAATGGGAACACACATATAAAGATGTATTTTGTGGCAATAATAGCATACAGATTGGGAGAGGAGTGGAGATATGTAAAAGCAAAATGTATAGTATTGAAATTATGTTGGTATTAATCTGCACTAGATTGTTATAAATTAAGATGTTAATTATAATCCACAGGGCAACCAATAAAATAATAGCTAATAAGATATAGTAAAAGAAATGAAAGGGGAATTAAAATGATGCACTAGAAAATATCTATTCAATACTAAAAAAGAATATAAAAAATATGGAGAAACCAAAAAGACATAAGATATATGGAACACTAATATCCAAATGCCAGAAATAAGTCCTTCCCTGCCCATAATTACTTTAGATGTAAGTGGATTAAACTCTCCAATTAAAAGGCAGAGATTGGCAGAATGTATAAAAAAATGATCCAACTAAATGCTGTCTACAGATACTTTATATTTAAAAACACAAATAGTTTGAAAGTAAAAAGACAGTGTATGGAAACAGTATTCAAAATAGGGCTGTAATTCCTATAGTAATATCAGACAAAATAGACTTTGAGACAAAAATTGTCACTGGAGAGAAAAGACATTATATAATGATAAAAGCATCAATCCATGGAAAAAATATAACAATTTTAAATATATATGTATCTGACAACAGAGCTCCAAAATATATGAAGTAAAAACTGACAGATTGGAAGGGAGAAATAGACAATTCAATTATAACAGTTGGATACATTAATACCCTACTTGCAATAATGGACAGAAAAAGTAGACAGAAGATCAGCAAGGAAATAGAAGATTTGAACATCCCTATATACCAAATGGACCTAATAGTTACCTATAGAACACTTCACCCAATCTCAGCAGTATGCCTGTTATTCTCAAGGGCATATGGAACATTCTCCAGGATAGATTTATTTTAGGCCATTAACATGTCTTAATAAATTTAAAGTGAATTTAAATCTTAGTAAGTGCTGTGACAAATGAAATGAAATGAGAAATTAATAACAGAAGGAAATTTGGAAAATTCACAAAATGTGGAAATTAAACAGTACACAACAAAATACCAATGGGTTAAAAAAATAAGTCATAAGGGAATGTAAAATAGTCCATCCACTATGGAAAACAGTTTGGCAGTTCCTCAAAAAAGTAAAATAGAGTTAGTTACCTTATGACACAGCAATTCTACTCCTAGGTATATACCCAAGAGAAATGACAACATACATATGTCTGCACATGACTGTTTATAGCAGAATTATTCATAAAAGCCAAAAAATGAAAACAATCCAAATGCCTATCAACTGTTGAATGGATAAATAAAATGTGGTGTAACCATACAATGGAATATTATTCAGCAATGAAAAGAAATTAAGTACTGATACATGCTGCAACATGGATAAACCTTGAAAACATTGTTGTAAGTGAAAGAAACCAGATACAGAGGGCCACCTATTGTGTGATTCCATTTATATGAAATAATCAGAATAGACAAATCCATAGAGACAGAAACTGCATTAGCAATTGCCAGCATATAGGAGGAAAAATAATTTGAGACTAACTGATAATAGGTATGGTTCTTTTTTGGGGAGGTAGCAATGGAAATACTGGAATTAGTGGTGATGGTTGCACAACCTAGTGAATATACCAAAAACCACTAAAGTGTACCCTCTAAAATGGTGAATTTTTTTTTTTGTGTGAGGAAGATCAACCCTGAGCTAACATCCACGCCAATCCTCCTCTTTTTGCTGAGAAAGACTGGCCCTGGGCTGACATCCGTGCCCATCTTCCTCTATTTTATATGGGATGCCACCACAGCATGGCCTAACAAGTGGTGCATCGGTGCGTGGCCGGGATCCCAACTCAGGCCACCAGCAGCAGAGTGCATGCACTTAACCACTATGCCACAGGGCCGGCCCCTAAAATGGTGAATTTTATGTCATGTAAAGTATATCTGAATTTAAAAACCCTATAGGCCTTCTGTGGCCACAAACTATTTACAATCCTCCCACATGCAAAATACACTTATCCTCCTACCAAGGCCCACAAAAGTCTTGTCTCATTACATCATCAGCTCAAAGTCCATGATTTCATCATCTAAATCAGATCCATGTCCAGATGAGGTTTCTCAGGTGTAGTTTCTTAAGTAAATCACCTCAAGTATAGTTCCCATTGATCTGAAGTTACCTGCACTCCATTTGCCCAATATACACGGATAAGACTCATAAAGAAAACCCCTGTAGACATTCCTATTCAAATAGGGAAAAAATGTGAGGCACAAAGGAGTACACAGAAATTCTGAAATCCAGACAGGAAAATTTTGGAATTTCCTTCAGTAGGGCTCAGCCCCATTTCTGCCCAAGAATAATTCTCCCTCAGGGTTCTTGGTTCCACCCTCTGAGTCATCCTCCCTTTTTTTTTTTTTTTTTTTTAGTTTTTTTTTTTTTTTTGATTTTTATTGATATTTTAATGGTTTCTAACATTGTGAAATTTTGGGTTGTACATTTTTGTTTGTCCATCACCCCATATATGACTCCCTTCACCCCTTGTGCCCACCCCCCACCCCCACTTCCCGGGTAACCACAGTCCAGTTTTCTCTGTCCATGTGTTGGTTTATATTCCACATATGAGTGAGATCATACAGTGTTTGTCTTTCTCTTTCTGGCTTATTTCACTTAACATAATACGCTCCAGGCCCATCCATGTTGTTGCAAATGGGACGATTTTGTCTTTTTTTATGGCTGAGTAGTATTCCATTGTATACATATACCACAATTTCTTAATCCAATCGTCAGTCGAGGGACACTTAGGTTGCTTCCACTTCTTGGCTATGGTGAATAATGCTGCAATGAACATAGGGGTGCATAAGCCTCTTTGGATTGTTGATTTCAGGTGCGTTGGATAGATTCCCAGTAGTGGGATGGCTGGATCCTAGGGCATCTCTATTTTTAATTCTTTGAGGAATCTCCATACCGTTTTCCATAGAGGCTGCACCAATTTGCATTCCCACCAGCTGTGTATGAGGGTTCCTGTTTCTCCACATCCTCTCCAACATTTGTTGTTTTTTGTCTTGGTGATTATAGCCATTCTAACGGGCGTGAGGTGGTATCTTAGTGTTGTTTTGATTTGCATTTCCCTGATGATTAGTGATGTTGAGCATCTTTTCATGTGCCTATTGGCCATCTGTATATCTTCCTTGGAGAAGTGTCTGTTCATTTCCTCTGCCCATTTTTTGATCGGGTTGTTTGTTTTTTTGTTGTTCAATTGTGTGAGTTCTTTATATATTATGGAGATCAACCCCTTGTCAGATGTATGTTTTGCAAATATTCTCTCCCAGCTGGTTGGTTGTTTGTTCATCTTGATTCTGGTTTCATTAGTCTTATAAAAGCTCTTTAATCTGATAAAGTCCCACTTGTTTATTTTTTCTTTAGTTTCCCTAGTCTGGGTAGGCATGTCATCCGAAAAGATTCCTTTAAAACCAATGTCAAATAGTGTGTTGCCTATATTTTCTTCTATGAGTTTTATAGTTTCAGGTCTCACCTTCAGGTCTTTGATCCATTTTGAGTTAATTTTTGTGAATGGCGATAGCACATGGTCCACTTTCATTCTTTTGCATGTGGCTGTCCAGTTTTCCCAACACCATTTCTTGAAGAGACTTTCCTTTCTCCATTGCATGTTCTTAGCACCTTTGTCGAAAATTAGCTGTCCGTATATGTGTGGTTTTATTTCTGGGCTTTCAATTCTGTTCCATTGATCTGTGTGTCTGTTTTTGTACCAGTACCATGCTGTTTTGATTACTATTGCTTTGTAGTATGTTTTGAAGTCAGGAATTGTGATGCCTCCTGCTTTGTTCTTTTTCTTTAGGATTTCTTTAGCTATTCGGGGTCTTTTGTTGCCCCATATAAATTTTAGTATTCTTTTTTCTATTTCTGTGAAGAATGTCATTGGGATTCTGATTGGGATTGCATTGAATCTGTAGATTGCTCTAGGTAATATAGACATTTTAAGTATGTTTATTCTTCCAATCCACGTGCATGGGATATCTTTCCATTTCTTTATGTCATCGTAGATTTCCCTCAATAATGTCTTGTTGTTCTCATTGTATAGGTCCTTCACCTCCTTGGTAAGATTTATTCCTAGGTATTTTATTCTTTTTGATGCAATTGTAAATGGTATTATCTTTTTGAGCTCTCTTTCTGTTAGTTCATTATTAGCATATAGAAATGCAACTGATTTTTGTAGATTGATTTTGACCCTGCAACTTTGCTGTAGTTGTTGATTGTTTCTAACAGTTTTCCAACAGATTCTTTAGGGTTTTCTATATATACAATCATGTCATCTGCAAATAGTGAGAGTTTCACTTCTTCGTTACCTATTTGGATTCCTTTTATTCCTTTTTCTTGCCTAATTGCTCTGGCCAAAACCTCCAGTACTATGTTGAACAGGAGTGGTGAGAGTGGGCAGCCCTGCCTCGTTCCTGTTCTCAGAGGAATGGCTTTCAGTCTTTCCCCGTTGAGTATGATGTTAGCTGTGGGTTTGTCATATATGGCCTTTATTATGTTGAGGTACTTTCCTTCTATTCCCATTTTATTGAGAGTTTTTATCATAAATGGATGTTGTATCTTGTCAAATGCCTTCTCTGCGTCTATTGAGACGATCATGTGGTTTTTATTCTTTGTTTTGTTGATGTGATGTATCACGTTGATTGATTTGCGGATGTTGAACCATCCCTGCGTCTCTGGTATAAATCCCACTTGATCATGGTGTATGATCTTTTTAATATATTGTTGTATTCGGTTTGCCAATATTTTGTTGAGGATTTTTGCATCAATGTTCATCAGCGATATTGGCCTGTAATTTTCTTTCTTTGTATTGTCTTTGTCTGGTTTTGGTATCAGGGTGATGTTGGCCTCATAGAATGATTCAGGAAGTGTTCCATCTTCCTCTATTTTTTGGAATAGTTTGAGGAGGATGGGTATTAAATCTTCTTTGAATGTTTGGTAAAATTCACTGGAGAAGCCATCTGGTCCTGGACTTTTATTTTTTGGGAGGTTTTTGATTACTATTTCAATCTCTTTACTTGTGATTGGTCTATTCAGATTCTCCATTTCTTCTTGGTTCAATTTTGGGAGGTTGTATAAGTCTAAGAATTTATCCATTTCTTCTAGATTGTCCAATTTGTTGGCATATGATTTCTCATAGTATTCTCTTATAATCCTCTGTATTTCCATGGTATCCGTTGTAATTTCTCCTCTTTCATTTCTAATTTTATTTACTTGAGCCTTTTCTCTTTTTTTCTTAGTAAGCCTGGCTAAGGGTTTGTCTATTTTGTTTATCTTCTCGAAGAACCAACTCTTTGTTTCATTAATCCTTTCTACTGTTTTTTTGGTCTCAATATCATTTATTTCTGCTCTGATTTTTATTATTTCTCTCCTTCTGCTGGCTTTGGGCTTTGTTTGTTCTTCTTTTTCTAGTTCTGTTAGGTGTAATTTAAGGTTGCCTATTAGGGCTTTTTCTTGTTTGTTAAGGTGGGCTTGTATCGCTATGAGTTTCCCTCTCAGGACCGCTTTTGCTGCGTCCCATATGGTTTGATATGGCATGTTATCATTTTCGTTTGTTTCCAGATAGTTTTTGATTTCTCCTTTAATTTCATCAATGATCCATTGGTTGTTCAGTAGCATGTTGTTTAATCTCCACATTTTTGTCACTTTCCCAGTTTTTTTTTCCTGGTTCATTTCCAGTTTCATAGCCTTATGGTCTGAAAAGATGCTTGTTATGATTTCAATCTTCTTAAATTTATTGAGGCTTGCTTTGTTTCCCAACATATGGTCTATCCTAGAGAATGTTCCATGCGCGCTTGAGAAGAATGTGTAGTCAGCTGTTTTTGGGTGGAGTGCTCTGTATATGTCTACTAGGTCCATCTCGTCCAGTTTTTCATTTAAGTCTAATATTTCTTTATTAACTTTTTGTCTGGATGATCTATCCATTGCTGTAAGTGGGGTGTTAAGATCCCCTACTATTATTGTGTTGTTGATTTCTCCTTTTAGGTTTGTTAATAGTTGTTTTATGTACATTGGTGCTCCTATGTTGGGTGCATATATATTTATAAGTGATATGTCTTCTTGATGGATTGTCCCTTTTATCATTATATATTTCCCTTCTTTGTCTTTCTTAACCTGTTTTATCTTGAAGTCTACTTTGTCTGATATGCGTATGGCAACACCTGCTTTCTTTTGTTTGCCATTAGCTTGGAGTATTGTCTTCCATCCTTTCACTCTGAGCCTGTGCTTGTCTTTAGTGCTAAGATGTGTTTCCTGAAGGCAGCATATTGTTGGGTCTTGCTTTTTAATCCATCCTGCCACTCTGTATCTTTTGATTGGAGAGTTCAATCCATTTATATTTAGGGTAATTATTGAAATATGAGGGTTGAATGTTGCTGTTTTGTCACTTATTTTCTGGTTCTTTTGTATTTCCTTTGTTTCTTGTCCCATTTGTTTTGGACTGCCAATTCAGTTTGGTTGTTCTGTCTTATGATTCTTCTAGTTTTCTCTTTGTTTATCATATGTGGTTTTAATTTGATTATTTGTTTAGTGGTTACCTTGAGGTTTGGGCGAAAAATCTTCTGTATGAGATAGTCCATTATCTGATAGCCTCCTATTTCCTTATACTAAGTCAATTCAGTCACTTTCCTCTTCCCCTTCTAAGTTGCTCTTGTTATACCTTATTCTATCTTGTGTTGTGGCTGTGTGTTTACAGTGATGAGGTTAAACTTATTTTTGGTGAATTTCTTCCTTTGATCTTTGAGTTTAGTATTTAAGTGGTTGCTAACCTATTCCGGTAAAGATCTACTATTTCTCTGATTTTGTCTACCTACTTTTCTCCTTACTCCAAGCTTTGTGTTCCCTTTCTCTTCTTGTTTTCAGGCCTGAGGGCCTTCTTGAGTATTTCTTGTAGTGGCGGTCTCGTGGCCATGAACTCCCTTAGTTTTTGTTTATCTGGGAGAGTTCCTATTTCTCCATCATATTTGAAGGTTGTTTTTGCTGGATAGAGTATTCTTGGCTGAAAGTTTTTGTCTTTTAGTATTTTGAATATATCATTCCAGTCTCTTCTAGCCTGAAAAGTTTCTGTTGAGAAATCCGCTGAGAGCCTGATGGGAGTTCCTTTGTACGTTATTTTTTGTTTTTGTCTAGCTGCCCTTAATATTGTTTCTTTGTCGTTGACCCTGGCTAGCCTTACCACTAGGTGTCGTGGTGAAGGCCTTTGTCTGTTAATATATATAGGAGTCCTGTTGGCTTCGCTTACTGGTATTTCCTGCTCCTTCCCCAGATTTGGGAAATTTTCAGCTATTATTTCCTTGAATAGGCTCTCTGTTCCTCTTTCCCTCTCCTCTCCCTCAGGAATACCTATAATTCTTATGTTACATTTTCTAATAGAGTCCGATATTTCTCGGAGTCTTTCTTCATTTCTTTTTAGTCTTAGTTCTCTCTCTTCTTCCATCTGGAGTATATCTGTATTCCTATCCTCTAAAGTACTAATTCTTTCCTCCATATTGTCAGCTCTGTTCTTTAAAGATTCCAGATTCTCCTTTATCTCCTCCATTGTGTTCTTCATCTCCATCAGCCCTGATAGGTTTTTCTTTATGATTTCAATCTCTTTTGTGAAGAAACTCCTAATCTCATTTAATTGTTTGTCTGTGTTGTCTCGTATTTCGTTGAGTGTTTTTATGATAGCTATTTTGAAATCTCTGTCATTTAGTTTATGGATTTCTGTGTCTTCGGGGTTGATTTCTGGGTGCTTGTCATTTTGTTTCTGGTCTGGTGATTTCATATATTTTTGCATTGTGGTTCCTGTGTTGGTTTTGATTTTCCTCATCCTGGAAGTCTCTGGTTGCAATTTCCACCTGCCGCCACTGTCTGGTGGTAAAGGGCTGTGTAGTCTAAGCCCCCTGCGCTCTGCCCCAGTTTTTCTGCTGCGATCCGCAGTTTTGTTTTGTTTTGTTTTGTTTCTTTTCCCCACTGCGATCCACGGGTCCAGTCCAGTTTATTCAGGTCTGCCTCGGACCGCTAGATCTGGTCGAGCTGCAGACTCCGGGTTGCGGGGAGGGGGGAGCTCTCTCTTTTGCCCTCTGGGTCCCTGACGTGGGAGGCTTCTCGTTTGCCCCTCTTTATCCGCTCTCTGGGTTGCTCAGATGTTGATGGTAGCCCTGTGGCTCCTCTGAGCCCTCTGTGCGGGTGTTTCCCACTGGCTGAGAGCGCCCGAAGAGCTACAGTTTCCCTCCGAGGGCCGCCCCTCCCCCCTCTCTGGGAGCCGCGCGGACCGGATCGCTGATCTGATGGGGAGGGAGCGGAGTTCTCCTTACCTCTCCCCACTTCCTCCCGGGGCCCAGCACGTTCCGCTCTCAGATGTGCGGCAGTGTGGATCCCTCCGCTCCAGCTTTTGACTGTCTGGGATTCCGTTGTTGGTCTGTGGCTGTTACTTTTGTTGTATTTTGTGGGGGAAGAATTCACGGGAAAGCTCATTCCGCCATGATTCATCCTCCCTTTTATATGATAGGTAGTCTATATTTTCAACTGTGTAGTTTTAGTAGCATGCTCCCTACTGGTAGGTTTTGGGAGTTCAAATTCATTTTTTTATTTTTGTAGTGTTTCTGTCTCTGTCAGTGAAAGTTGGTGGTGTGTCTAGAAATATAATTCTTTTAAAATTGTTTTTGGTCTCCTATGAATAAACACCATGCCTTGAAATCTCTTTCAATTAAGCCCTTCTTCACCCTGATCTTCTGTTGGGAGCATTGTATAATGAAGTTTTATTTTTTTGTTTGTTCGTTCATTCGTTTGTTTGGTGAGGAAGATCAGCTCTGAGCTAACATCACTTGCCAATATTCCTCTTTTTTGCTGAGCAAGATTAGCCCTGAGCTAACATCTGTGCCCATCTTCCTCCATATTGGATATGGGATGCCACCACAGCATGGCTTGATGAGTGGTGTGTAGGTCTGTTCCCAGGGTTCCGAACCTGTGAACTTCGGGCCACCAAAGTGGAGCACGCGAACTTAACCATTACGCCACCAGGCCGGCCTCAGGAAGTTTTTATGTTTCTTAGAAGCCCTATTGTTTGATGAAGACACTCTCTTAAGCACACTCAAACTCTTTAAAGTGTCTTTTGTCCAACTTAATATTCTGAGGTACAACATTTTATCTTTATGATGGATTTTAAAGCCATAACCTCAACTTTACCTTGATATCATATTTTTCTGGCAGGATCCTAGATTTGATCTTTACTTGGGAGCCATTCCTTAATGTTAACATAGTTTGCCTTCATGATTAATACTCCTTTCAGTGTCTCTCTCTCTCATCTCACATTTCACCATAAGCATCAAGAAACCAAGTAGCAACCTTAATACTTTGCATATTTTCTTCTTTCCTTGTGACTGCAGGCAACAATGTTGGTAAACTGTTATTTTAATCTGGATGAAAGTTCTTTATCAGATATATGGTTTGCAATTATTGTTTTCCAATCTGTAGCTTAACATTTCTTTTCCTTTAGTGGTGTTTTTTTTTCAACTTGTATTTAGGCATAATTGACATAGAATAAAGTGCATATGTTTAAAGTGTACAATTTTTTAAGTTTTTACATATAAGAAACTATCATATTCAAGATAATGAGCATATCTATCACTGGGAAAAGTTTTCTTCTGCCCATTTGTAATGCCTTCCTCCTGCCCCTCAACAACACTGTCATGTATCCACTAGTAACCACTGACTTGCTTTTGGTCAGTCTATAATAGTTTGCATTTTAAAAATTATATAAGTGGAATAGTACAGAATATATTCATTTTATTTTGGCTTTTTTCATTCACAATAATTTTTTTGAGATTCATACATATTGTTAACATGTATCAATATGGATATGCCTGTTGGGATTTTACTATTTATTTTTATTACTTTTATCATGCACACAAGAGGTAATCTGACTGAGCATCAGATTTCTTATTAATTATCTTCCAGCAAATAACAAGTGAGCAGCCTCCCCTTGCCCCAGATCCTATCCCTGGGGTGACATGATGAAGTCTAGTGTAGCTGGACACTCCATAGAGAAGAGGACTGAGAACAATGAATTTTCTCCATTCATATACAGAAGAGAAACAGCCATCTACCTCCCATCCAGGAAGGAGAGAAAAAAAGAAGTTTTGCTCCTTTGAGATAGAATGGAAAGGATCCTGTGTTCTCACATTAACTTTTTGGAATGTAAATATGTCTTTCCAAGGGCCAGATAAACCCAAATGTCTCAGACTGTGTGTGTGTGTGTGTGTGTGTGTGTGTGTGTACACATAACATATAGCATCTCTAGGTTATATATATATAACCTAGAGATCTATCCAATGTCTGGGATTTATACCTTTTGAAAGGTAAATACTTATGAAAGTAATGCTCCAGTCTTCCTCTGAAATTTTTTTTCAGACATCCTCCACTTCCACCCAGACCTTTTGTTCAGAAGGGTTGGGTGCAAGAGAGACAAAAACCTTCTCAAAGAAAAACTTTTGCATATGTATTAAACAGAGTTAAGATTGAGTCTTGTTTATTGTTGTTATTATCTACTACTTAATGAAGGAAATCATACGGTATTTGACCTTCTCCCTCTGACTTATTTCACTTTGCATAATGCCCTCGATGTCCATCCATGTTGTCACAAATGGCTGGATTTCATTGTTTCTTATGGTTGAGTAGTATTCCATTGTGTATATATACCACATCTTCTTTATCCATTCATCCCTTGATGGGCACTTAGGTTGCTTCCAAGTCTTGGCTATGTAATCTATGCAGAAATAGAAGTATAATGATGTACACCTGAAATTTATACAATGTTATAAATTGTATAATTTGTTACTGCAATAAACAAACAAACAAAAAAATATTGAGTCTTGTAAACCTTTTTTCAGCCCATCAGACTTTGGGTCACTGTTAGGAGAAAGAAAGATACAACATGCTTAGGGAAAAACCCAAGATTTTCAAAATATTTCAAAATTGATTTATATCATCCCCATCCCTTTCATCTGCAATGGTGTGTTAGACTCATGCTGTGTTCTGGACTCTTGACCATTGGTGTCAAGGTAAGCATTGGATTTTAAGTCTTTTTGAGTACTTGCTTGATTTCTGGTTCTGTTGGTTTAATGGTCTGACCATTTGATGATCTCTGTACATGGATTGATGGTTCATAAAGATTTTGTCTCTGTTGGGTGAAAGACAACAGAAAATCTCACTAAACTCTTTTGTCTATTTTGAGCTTATATAAATTAAGTTTATTCCCATCAAGAGAGCACAGCTCTTTGATATTGTCCAGTGAGTTTTGTAATTCTGTGTTTAGACCTCACCCATGGCCAAAACGTTAAAATTGAAGCTATAAACTATCTGTGTCTGTCTGTATGTGTATACACGCGTCTGTGAGTGTGTAATATTTTCTTGTCTCCACATAATATTATAAAATTTGATTATAAAGTCTATTAAAAGAGTTAGATTCTGATTGGCTTAGAAATGAATATATGCTTATATAATTGAATATTTCTAAAATTCCCAGAAATTGAGGAAATTGTAATTTCAGTTCTTTCAATGTGTTAAAAGTAAAAGATATCCTAACAGAAACCAAATAAAAATATTATAAGAATCCAAGTTCACATAATTTAGGTACATTTCTGGCAAATGAGACTAGTTTATTATTGTTGATTTAATAAAAATGCAATGTCTTTTCAGTTATCAGCATTAAATATAAGAATACATTTTCTCTACCAAACATTTAAAGAAAAATTAATGCCAATCCCCTTCAAACTGTTTTAAAAAATTGAAGAGGAGGGAACACTCTCAAACTCATTTTACAAAGCCAGCATTACACTGATACCAAAGCCAGATAAAGACTCTACAAGAAAAGAAAATTATAGACCAATATCGCTAATGAATATAGATCCAAAAATTCTCAACAAAGTGTTAGCAAACCCAATTCAACAGCACATTAAAAAAATCATTCACCATGATCAAGTGGGATTTATTCCTGGAATGCAAGGATGTTTCAACATGAGCAAATCAATAAGTATAATACACCACATTAATAAAATGAAATATAAAAATCATACGATCATCTCAATAGATGCAGAAAAAGCATTTAACAAAATACAACATCCTTTCATGATAAAAACATTCAACAAATTGGGTGTAGAAGGAATGTTCCTCAGCATAATAAAAGCCATATAAGACAAGCCCACAGCTAACACCATACTCAATGGTAAAAAGTTAAGATCCTTTCCTCTAAGATCAGAAACAAGACAGGGATGCCCACTCTCATTATTCCTATTCAAGATAATATTGGAAGTCCTAGACAGAGCAATTAGGCAAGGAAAAAAAAATCCATATCAGAAAGGAAAAAGTAAAATTATCTCTGTTTGCAGGTTGATCTTATATATGGAAAACCCTAAAGACTCCACTAAAAAACTGTTAGAACTAATAAATAAATTCAGTAAAAAGTTGCAGAATACAAAATCAACATACAGAAACCAGTTGCATGTCCATACACTAACAACAAATTATCTGAGAGAAATTAAGATAGCAATCCCATTTATAATAGCATTGAAAACAATAAAATACTTAGGAATAAATTTAATCAAGGAGGTGAAAGATGTGTACACTGAAAACTATAAGGCATTGATGAAAGAGACTGAAGAAGACACAAATGAATGGAAGATAGCCCATGTTCTTGAACTGGAAGAATTAATATTATGAAAATGTCCATACTACCCTAAGCGATCTACAGATTCAATGCAAACCTGGTTAAAATTCCAATGACATTTTTCATGAAAATGGAAAAAAACACCCTAAAATTTGTTTGGAACCACAAAAGACCCCAGAATAGCCAAAGCAATCCTGAAAAAAGAAAAACAAAGCTTGAGGCATCACAATACCTGGTTTCAGGCTCTATTACAAAGCTATAGTAATTAAAACAATATAGTACTGGCATAAAAACAGAGACAAAGATCAGTGGAACAGAATAGAGAGCCCAGAAAGAAACTCCTGTATATATAGTCAACTAATTTTTGACAAGGGGGCCAAGAACACAATGGGGAAAGGAGAGTCTCTTCAATAAATGGTGCTGGGAAAACTGGATATCCAAATGCAAAAGAATGAAACTACACCCAGACTTTACACCACTCACAAAAACTAACTCAAAGTGGATCACAGATTTATATGTAAGACCTGAAACCATAAAACTCCTAGAAGAAAACATAGGGGAAAAGATCCGTGACACTGGTCTAGGCAATTATTTCTTGGATAAGTCACCAAAAGCACAGCCAACAAAAACTAAAATAAAGTAATGGGACTACATTAAATGAAAGTGCTTCTGCACAGCAAAGGAAACAATCAATAAATTAAAAAGACAACCTAAAGAATGGGAGAAAATATTTGCAAATTATATATCTGATAAGGAACCAATATCCAAAATATTAAAACTCATATAACTCAATGGCAAAAAAGCAAATAATCCAATTAAAAGTTGGGCAAAGGACCTGAATAGATATTTTTTCAAAGAAGACGTACAAATGACCAACAAGTATATGAAAAGATGCTTAACATCACTAATCATCAGGGCAATGCAAATCAAAACCACAATGATATATCACCTCACATCTGTTAGGATGACTTTTATCAAAAAGACAAGAAATAACTAGTGTTGGCCAGGATGTGGAGAAATAGGAACCCTTATACACTTTCGCTGGTACTGTAAATTGGTGCAGCCTTTAGGAAAAACAGTATGGTGGTTTCTCAAAAAGCTAAAAATTGAACTACCATATGATCCAGCAATCCCATTCCTTGGTATATATCTGAAGGAATTGAAATCAGTAGCTTGAAGAGGTATCTGTACACCCATGTTTATTGCAGCTTTATTCACAATAGCCAAGATACGGAAACAACTTAAGTGTCTGTCAATGGATGAATGGATAAAGAAGATGTGGTATATATATACAATGGAATATTATTCAGCCATGAGAAAGAAGGAAATCTTGCCATTTGTGACAACATGGATGGACCTTCAGGGCATTATGCTAAGTGAGATAAGTCAGACAGAGAAAGCCAAATGCTGTATGATATTACTTATATGTGGAATCTAAAAAAACTAAACTTGTGAAAACAGAATAGAATGGTGATTGCCAGGGCCTGGGAGGTGGGGAAGTTGGGGAGAAGAGGTTTAAAGGTACAAACTTAGAACTAGTAGATAAATAAGTTCTGGAGATCTAATGCACAACATGGTAATTATAGTCAACAATACTGTATTATAAACTTCAAAGTTGCTAAGAGACTAAATCTCAACTGTTTTCAACCCAAAAAAGAAATGATAATTGTGACATGATAAAGGTGTGAGCTAATGCTACTGTAGTAATCATGTTGCAGTATATAAATGTGTCAAACTAACATGTACACCTCAAACTTACACAATGTTATATATCAATTATATCTCAACATTTTTATTGAGGTATAATTGACATATAACATTATATTAGTTTCAGGTGTACAACATAATGACTCAATATTTGTATATATTGAAAAATGATCACCACAATAAGTCTGGTTAACATTCATCACCATACATAGATACAAATATTTTTTTCTTATGATGAGGTCTTTTAAGATCTATTCTCTTAGTGACTTTCAAATATGCACTACAGTATTATTAACTGTAGTCACCATGCTGTATATTACATCCCCATGACTTAATTATTTTATAACTGGAAGTTTGTACCTTTTGGCCCCCTTCACACATTTCTCCTACCCTCCACCCCATGCCTCTGGCAATGACCAGTCTGTTCTCTGTATCTATGAACTTGTTTTTTTGTTATTGTTGTTGTTTTTAATTCCACACATAAGTGAGATCATACGATATTTGTCTTTTTCTGACTTATCTCACTTAGCATAATGCCTTTAAGGTCAATCCATGTTGTCACAAATGGCAAGACTGCATTCTTTTTTTATGGCTGAATAGTATTCCATTGTATTTGTATATACCACATCTTCTTTATCCATTCATCCATCAGTGGACACTTAGGTTGTTTCCATATCTTGGCTATTGAAAATAATGTTGCAATAAACATGGGGGTGAATATATCTTTTTGAGTTAATGTTTTTGTTCTCTTCAGATAAATACCCAGAAGTGGAATGGCTGGATCATATGGTAGTTCTATTTTTAATTTTTTGAGGAACCTCCATCCTGTTTTCCATAGTGTCTGCACCAGTTTACATTCCCGCCAACAGTGTGAAAGTGTTCCCTTTTCTCCACATCCTCGCCAACACTTGTTATTTCTTGTCTTTTTGATAATAGCCATTCTAACAGGTGTGAAGTGATATCTCATTGTGGTTTTGATTTGCATTTCCCTGATGATGAGTGATGTTGAGCATCTTCTGACATACCTCTTGGCCATCTGTATGTCTTCTTTGGAAAAATGTCTGTTCAGATTTTCTGCCCATTTTTTAATCTGCTTGCTTTTTGCTATTGAGTTATATGCATTCTTTATATATGTTGGATATTAACTCCTTATCAGATATATGATTTGCAAATATTTTCTCCGATTCAATAGATTGCATTTTTATTTTGTTGATGGTTTCCTTTGCTGTTCAGAAGCTTTTAGTTTGATGTAGTCCCATTTATTTATTTTTGCTTTTGTTGCTTTGCTTTTGGTATCAAATCCAAAAATTCATCACCAAGGTTGTTGTCAAGGAGATTACTGCCTATGTTTTCTTCTAGAAGTTGTATAGTTTCAGATCTTACTTTTCATGTCTTTAATCTATTTTGAGTTAATTTTTGTGTATGATATAAGAGCATAGTCTAGTTTTATTCTTTTGCATGTGGCTGTCCAGTTTTCCCAATACCATTTATTGAAGAGACTGTTCTTTCCCCATTGTATATTCTTGGCTTCTTTGTTGTAAATTAATTGATCTTATATGTGTGGGTTTATTTTTGGGCTTTCTATTCTGTTCCGTGTGTCTCAAACTTTTTAGAAAAGAATACTTTTTCATACATTTTTATCCAACTTGGTCATGTTCTTTTTAAACTAATTAAGGTTTATTGATTAAATAAGCTAGCATTGCTTCTACTTAATGTTTAAGATTATAAAACATGTAAATCTGTGATAACAAAATTGAATCATCATACTGACAAACTATTTTAGCAGTAACTATGTTTCATAGTATGTCAGCTTGAAGATGATCTCCAAGATCTTTAGGTAACTTAAAACCTTAAGCCAATGCTAAATTGAATTAAATAATGTGTAATCACTAAGTATTTATATAATTTTTAAGATACAATACTGACACTTCAATTACTAAGCATAATTTTAGGTTTATTTACTTTTTGCCTCTTGTATGCGTATGGTAGAGGATATATATATGTGGGTGTATATGAAATGTACACACAATCTTTTTATCTATCTATATGTACCATATATGTTATATATACATATACCATAATGCATTGCATAATGACAGGGACACATTCTGAGAAATGTGTCATTAGGTGAGTCCATTGTTGTGTGAACATCATAGAGGGTACTGAAGAGGCACAAAAAGTGCCACTCCAAAATGATGTGTTGCTTTAACATGAGGATTATTTTAGGCTGATAATTTTTAAGAAACAAAAGACTCAGAAAGTTTTCCTTATTACCTCCTCCTTAACTGCCTAAAAGAATTTAGATTAAAAAACCTGTCTCAGGAAATGAGCTATCACTTTAGCATAACATGAATTAGATGGTAGACAGGGAGGAACCTAGAAAAGCCTGTTTGTTGGGCTCCCCTCTGTGTTCTTCTATTTCTGTTTGGCCAAACACTTCTTTTCCAAATGTTTGCTTCTTCTCACCTACCTGTGAATTGCCTTCCTTCCCTTAGAAGTCCCTGACTCTCCCGACCCCTAACATCTTCTTTTGTCTTTAACTGAGGATGGTATTTAAGGTGGGGGCTTTAGCCATTTTGGTGAGTTACTTGTTTTTCCTGGATTCCTCCCATGTATACATTATTCAACTTTTGTTTGTTTTTCTCCTGTTAATCTGTCTCATGTCAATTTAATTCTTAGACCAGCCAGAATAACTTAGAAGGGTAGAGGAAAATTTATTCCTCCCCTAGAGTACTTACACAAATATAGATCGTATAGCCTACAATACACCTAGGCTATATGGTGCTAATCTTATGGACCCATCGTCATATATGTGGTCCAGCGTTGACTGAAATGTTATGCAGTGCATGACTGTATAAAACAGATATAGACGTTTCTTAATGAAAATGTTCATTTTTGCCACTTTGAGAAGATATACTAGAAAGAATGTTTATGGATATAGAAAATTGTGGAAGCTTCATGGAAAGGGAATTTTATTTGTCAATGTCAAAGTTGGCTAACATTTGATAGATTTATTAAAAATATTTTCAAAAAGAGTGTTAGTATCAAATATTATACTGATGCAAATCTAGAATTTCATTTTCTTTCTGCTAAAATGACACAATTTTTTTGAAATGTTGGCCTACTCTCTTCTAATTTACATTTTTTTTATTGATGTTTTAATGGTTTCTAACATTGTGAAATTTTGGGTTGTACATTTTTGTTTGTCCATCACCACGTATATGACTCCCTTCACCCCTTGTGCCCACCCCCCACCCCCACTGCCCTGGTAACCACAGTCCAGTTTTCTCTGTCCATGTGTTGGTTTATATTCCACATATGAGTGAGATCATACAGTGTCTTTCTCTTTCTGGCTTATTTCACTTAACATAATACGCTCCAGGCCCATCCATGTTGTTGCAAATGGGACGATTTTGTCTTTTTTTATGGCTGAGTAGTATTCCATTGTATATATATACACCACAATTTCTTAATCCAATCGTCAGTCGAGGGACACTTAGGTTGCTTCCACTTCTTGGCTATGGTGAATAATGCTGCAATGAACATAGGGGTGCATAAGCCTCTTTGGATTGTTGATTTCAGGTGCGTTGGATAGAGTCCCAGTAGTGGGATGGCTGGATCCTAGGGCATCTCTATTTTTAATTCTTTGAGGAATCTCCATACCGTTTTCCATAGAGGCTGCACCAATTTGCATTCCCACCAGCTGTGTATGAGGGTTCCTGTTTCTCCACATCCTCTCCAACATTTGTTGTTTTTTGTCTTGGTGATTATAGCCATTCTAACGGGTGTGAGGTGGTATCTTAGTGTTGTTTTGATTTGCATTTCCCTGATGATTAGTGATGTTGAGCATCTTTTCATGTGCCTATTGGCCATCTGTATATCTTCCTTGGAGAAGTGTCTGTTCATTTCCTCTGCCCATTTTTTGATCGGGTTGTTTGTTTTTTTGTTGTTCAATTGTGTGAGTTCTTTATATATTATGGAGATCAACCCCTTGTCAGATGTATGTTTTGCAAATATTCTCTCCCAGCTGGTTGGTTGTTTGTTCATCTTGATTCTGGTTTCATTAGTCTTATAAAAGCTCTTTAATCTGATAAAGTCCCACTTGTTTATTTTTTCTTTAGTTTCCCTAGTCTGGGTAGGCATGTCATCCGAAAAGATTCCTTTAAAACCAATGTCAAATAGTGTGTTGCCTATATTTTCTTCTATGAGTTTTATAGTTTCAGGTCTCACCTTCAGGTCTTTGATCCATTTTGAGTTAATTTTTGTGAATGGCGATAGCACATGGTCCACTTTCATTCTTTTGCATGTGGCTGTCCAGTTTTCCCAACACCATTTATTGAAGAGACTTTCCTTTCTCCATTGCATGTTCTTAGCACCTTTGTCAAAAATTAGCTGTCCGTATTCTAATTTACATTTTAAAAATTGAGGTGATATTCACATAACATAAAAGTAACCATTTTAAAGTGAAAACTTTAGTGGAATTTTAGTTCATTCATAATGTTGTGCAACATTACCACTATGTAGTTCCAGAACATTGTCATCAACACAAAAGGGGACCCTTTTGTCACACCCCCATTTCCATCTCTCCCCCAGCAACTGGCACTTTTCTGTATTATGGATTTTCCTTTTCTGGATATTTCATATAAATAGAATCATCTAATATGTAGCCTTTTGTGTTTGGCTTCTTTTTAATAAAGTTTTTGACATTCATCCATATTGTATATCATGTATCAGTACTTTATTCCTTTTTATGGATGAATATTCTTACATTATATGGATATACTACATATTGTTTACCATTCATCTGTGGATAATATTTATGATGTTTTCACCTTTTGCCTATTGCAAGTAGTGCTACTATAAATATTTATATATGTTTTTGTTTGAACATATGTTTTCAAGTCTTTTGGCTATATATCTAGGAGTGGAATTGCTGGGTCATGTGATAGGTTTAACTTTTGAGGAACCACTAAACTATTTTCCACAGTGACTGAACTATTTTACATTCTCACCAGCATCGTACAAGTGTTCTAATTTTTCTACATTCTCATGAGCACTTATTATTTTCTACATTTTTTCTCTAGGTCGCTATCTTAGTGTGTGCGAACTATCTCATTGTGGTTTTGATTTGCATTTCCCTAAGGATTAGGATGTTGAGCATCTTTTCGCGTGCTTTTGGGGCATTTGTGTATCTTCTCTGGAGAAATGTCTGTTCAAGTCCTTTGCCCATTTTTTAATTGGTCTATTTCCCTTTTCATTGTTGAGTTTTGAGAGTTTTTTATATATTCTAGTTATAGATCTCTATGAGTTATATGATTGCAAATATTTTTCTCCTATTCTGTGGAATGTCTTTTCACTTTCTTGATAGTGACTTTTGATGCAAAAAAATTTTAATTTTGATGAAGTACAGTTTTCTATTTTTTCATTTGTTGCTTTTGCTTTTGGTGTCATATCTAGGAAGCCATTGCCAATTCCAAGGCCATGAAGATTTACCTCTATGTTTTTACCTAAGACTTTTGTAGATTTAGGTCTTTGATCCATATTGAGTTAGTTTTTGTATGTGGTGTTTGGTAAGGGTCCAACTTCACTCTTTTGCATATGGATATCCAGCGTCCCAGCACCATTTGTTGAAGAGGCTATTTTCTCCATTGAGTAGTCTTGGCACCCCTGTCTAAAATCAATTGACCATAGATGTATGGGTTTATTTCTAGATTCTCACCACTATTCCATTGTTTTATATATCTATCCTTATACCAGTACCACACTGTTTTGATTACTCTATCTTTGTATTAAGTTGGGAAATCAGGAAGTCTGAGTCCTCCAATTTTGTTCTTCTTTTTCAAGAATATTTTGGCTATTGGGGTTCCTTCCCATTCCATGTGAATTTTGGGATCAGTTTTTCCATTTCTGCAAAAGAGGCCCTTGGGATATTGATAGGAATTGCATCAAATCTGTAGATGTCTTTGGGGATTATTAACATTTTAACAATATTATGTCTTCTGCTCCATGAACATAGGATATCTTTCTGTCACTGCCAAATAGGAGTCCTCTACTCGCTGCAAAGACAAGCCAACAGTCCAGAGGCAAGGTGATAGAAGAGAAAGGGTCTTTTATTAAAGCTTGCCAGCAAGGGAGAAGATGGAGGACTAGTGTCCTTAAAGAACCATCTTAAAACTACAAAATTTTGAAGCAGTTATATAGGGCAAACAGGCTGAAAGGAGGGGGTTTCAGCATCTGGTTTCAGCATCTGGTGTTGCAGTCCTTGAGATGCCGGATCATCCCTTTTTTTTTCCACCGGTGATGGATACCAGCATAGGGGCTCCTTTCTGAAGGTGGCTACGTTCCCGGAAAAACTTGAAGAACAAAGTTACTGTCTTATCACAATAGAGAGGTCTATGTATAAGCTAAGGCTCACAAAGTAGCAGAGCATGTATATTGCTCACAAGCAGGTGTGGACTTATCCAGGCTACGGGCAAGCTAAAGCATTGCAGACTCAACAAAGGGGTGTCTTGTGGATCTGGGTTATTTATAGCTCCAACATGGTTCCCCTCTACAAGATGGCTTCCCTTATACTAACATATGCTAACCTTTGGCTATATCTACCATAGCTATTTAGGAAGTGCTAATATTTCCATTTACTTAGGCCTTTGTCATTTATTTCAAGAATGTTTCATAGTTCTTAGTGTCAAAGACTTCTACTTCCTTGGTTAAATTTACTCTTCAATTTTTTTTTCTCTTAAATGCTATTGTAAATAGAATTGTTTACTTCATTTCCTTTCAGAGTTTTCGCTGCTGGCATAAAGAAATACAACTGACTTTTATGTGTTAATCTTGTAACCAACAAGTTTACTGAATTTGTTTATTACCTCTAATAGTATTTTTGTGTATTCTTTAGGGTTTTCTAAAAATAGGCTCATGTTATCTGTGAAGAGGTAGTTTTTTTCCCTTCCTTTCAAATGTGGATGCTTTTTATTTCTTTTTCTTGCCTAATTGTTCAGACTTTAATTTTTAGTAAAATGTTCAAAGGAAATTGTGAGCCAAGGCCTCCTTATCTTGTTTCTGAACTTTTGGGGAAAGATTTCATCTTACACCATTGAGGATGATGTTAGCTATGGGCTTTTTAAAAATGCCCTTTAAGTTGTTGAGGAAGTTCCCTTCTATTCCTAGTTTCTTGAGTGGTATTTTTTTTTTTATCATAAATGGGTGTTGGATGTTGTCAATTGCTTTCTCTGCATCAATTGAGATGATCACGCTTTGTTCCCTCATTTTATTAATAGGGCATATTACATTGATTCACTTTCATATGTTCACTTTTATTTCTGGCATAAATGCCACCTGGTAATGGTACATAATCCTTTTAATATCTTCTGGATTTGATTTGCTAGTATTTTGTTGAAGATTTTTTCATTTACATTCATAAGGGATATTAGTCTGGAGTTTTCTTGCCTTGTAATATCTTTGTCTGGCTTTGCTATCAGGCCGATGCTGGCCTCACAGAATGAGTTAGGAAGTGTTTCCTCCACTTCTAATTTTTGAAGACTTTGAGAAGGATTGGTTTTAATTCTTATTTAAATATTTGGTAGATTCACTAGTGATTCCATCTGGTCCTTTCTGTTAGGATATTTTTGTTTACTGATTAAATATCTTATTATGGCTCTGTTCAGATTTTCTGTTTCTTTTTTTATGGGCAAAGATATTTCTTTATGGTATCAATAAAATATTTACAAAACACAATCATATGCTTAAGGGAAACAAATTGCCCAAAACTAGAGATTTTATTTTTTATTGAGGTAACTGGTTTATAATATTATATAAATTTTAGATGTACATTGTTATATTTTGACTTCTGTATAGACTACATCATGTTCACCACCAAAAGTCTAGTTTCCATCCATCACCATAAAAATGTCCCCCTTTACCCCTTTCGCCCTCGCCCCATCCCCCTTCCCCTCTGGTAACCACCAATATGTTATCTGTATCTATGTGTTTGTTTGTTGTTGTGTTGATTTTTGTCATCCACATATAAGTGAAATCATATCATATTTGTCTTTCTAAATTTGACATTCTGCTTAGCATAATACCCTCAAGGTCCATCCATGTTGTCACAAATGGCAAGATTTCATCTTTTCTATGGCTGAATAGTATTCCATTGTATATACATACCACATCTTCTTTATCCATTCATACATTGATGGGCACTTAGGTTGTTTTCCAGTCTTGGCTATTGTGAATAATGCTGTAATGAACACAGGGGTGCATATATTTTTTTGAATAAGTGTTTTACTGTTTTTGGATAAATGCCCAGAAGTAGAATAGCTGAATCATATGGAAGTTCTCATTTATTTATTTATTTTTAATTTTTGGTTAATTTTTTATTGAGGTAACATTGGTTTACAACATTATATAAATTTCATGTGTACATCATTATATTTTTATTTCTGTGTACACTACCTCGTCTTCACCACTGAAAGTCTAATTGCCATCTATCACCATACACATGTGACATTTTACCCCTTTTGCCCTCCCCCATCCTCTCTTCCCTTCTAGTAACCACCAATCTATTCTCTGTGTCTGTTTGTTTGTTTTTGTTGTTGTTTTTATCTTCCACAAATGGGTGAAATCATGTGGTATTTGGCTTTCTCCATCTGACTTATTTCACTTAGCATAATGTCATCAAGATCCATCCATGTTGTTGCAAATGGAAAGATTTCATCTTTTTTATTGCTGAGTAGTATTCCTTTGTGTGTGTGTGTGTGTGTGTGTGTGTGTGTGTGTGTATCTCACATCTTCTATATCCATTCATCCATTGATGGGCAGTTAGGTTGTTTCCAAGTCTTGGCTATTGTGAATAATGCTGCAATGAACACAGGGGTGCAAATATCTTTTCAAATTAGTGTCTTTGTGTTCCTTGGATAAATACCTAGAAGTGGAATAGGTGGATCATACAATAGCTCTATTAATTTTTTGAGGAATCTCCATATTGTTTTCCATAGTGGCTGCACAAGTTTACATTCTCACCGGCAAGTGTATGACGGTTCCCTTTTCTCCATATCCTCTCCAACACTTGCTATTTCTTGTCTTTTTAATAATAGCCATTCTGACGGGCATGAGGTGGTATCTCATTGTAGTTTTGATTTGCATTTCCCTAGTAATTAGTGATGTAGAACATCTTCTCATGTATCTGTTGGCCATCTTTATATCTTTTTTGGAAAAATGTCTGTTCAAATCCTCTGCTCATTTTTTAATTGAGTTATTTGGTTTTTTGTTGTTGAGTTGTATGAGTTCTTTATGGATTTTGGATATTAACCCCTTATCAGATATATGATTTGCAAATATCTTCTGCCAATTGTTAGGTTTTCTTTGCATTTTGTTGTTGGTTTCCTTTGCTGTGCAGAAGGGTTTTAGTTTGATGCAGTCCCGTTTGTTTATTTTTTTCTTTTGTTTCCCTTGCCTGAGGAGACATGATATTCAAAAAGATACTGCTAAGACTGATGTCAAAGAGCATACTGCCTATGTTTTCTTCTAGGAGTTCTATGGTTTCAGGTCTAATATTAAAGTTTTTGATTGATTTTGAGTTAATGTTTGTGTATGGTGTAAGACAATGGTCTACTTTCCTTTTTTCACATGTGTCTGTCCAGTTTTCCCAACAGCATTTATTGAAGAGACTTTCCTTTCTCCATTTTATGTTCTTGGCTCTTTTGTTGAAAATTAGCTGTCCATATATGTGTGTGTTTATTTTGGGGCTCTTGATTCTGTTCCATTGATCTATGTGTCTGTTTTTGTGCCAGTACCATGCTGTTTTGATTATTATAGATTTGTAGTCTATTTTGAAATCAGGGAGTGTGATACCTCCAGCTTTGTTCTTTTTCCTGAGGATTGCTTTGGCAATACCATACTGTTTTGGTTACTATAGCTTTGCAATACAGTTTGAAATTAGGAAGTGTCATACCTCTAGCTTTGTTCTTCTTCTCAATATTGCTTTGGCTAATGAGGGTTTTCTTTGGTTCCATACAAATTTTAAGATTGTTTGTTCTATTTTTGTGAAAAATGCCATTGGAATTTTGATAGGGATTGCATTGAAACTGTAGATTGCTTTGGGTAGTATGGATATTTTAACAATATTAACTCTTCCAATCCATGAACATGGAATATCTTTCCATTTGTGTCTTCTTCAATTTCTTTCATCAATGTCTTATAGTTTACAGCATATAGGTCTTTCACCTCTTTGGTTAAATTTCTTCCTAGGTATATTATTTTTTCAAAGAAATTGTAAATGGGATTGTTTTCTTAATTTCTCTTTATGATAGTTTATTATTAGTGTATATAAATGCAACAGACTTTTGTATATTGATTTTGTATTCTGAAATTTTAGTGAATTAGTTTATTAATTCTAATAGTTTTTTGGTTAGTCTTTAGGGTTTTCTATATATGATATCATGTCATCTGCAAATAGTGACAGTTTTACTTCTTCTTTTCTCTTTTGAATGCTTTTTATTTCATTTTCTTGCCTAATTGTGCTGACTAGGGCTTCCAATACTGTGTTGAATAAACGTGGTGAGAGTGGACATCCTTGTCTTTTTCCTGATCTTAGAGGAAATGCTTTCAGCTTTTCACAGTTGAGTATGATGTTAGCTGTAGGCTTGTCATATATGACCTTTATTCTGTTGAGGTACATTCCCTCTATACTCACTTGTTGAGAGTTTTTATCATAAATTGATGTTGAATATTATCAAATGATTTTTCTGCATCTATCGAGATGATCATATGATTTTCATCCTTTATTTTGTTAATGTGGTGTATCATGTTGATTGATTTGTAAGTGTCAAACCGTACTTGCATCCTTGGAATAACTCTCACTTGATCATGGTGTATGATCCTTTTGATGTATTGTTGAATTCAGTGTGCTAATATTTTGTTGAGGAGAGGGTTCCATTTTCTTCACATTCTTGCCAACATTTGTTATTTTATGTTTTATTTTTATTGTAATCATCCTAGTGGTTGTGAAATGGTACCTCGTGTGGTTTTGATTTGTATTTCCCTAATGACTAATGATGTTGAGCATTTTTTCATGTGCTTCTTGGCCATTTTTATATGTTTTGAAGACATGTTTCAAGTCTTTTGCCCATTTTTCAATTGGGTTGTCTGTCTTTTTGTTATTAAGTTGTAAGTGTTCTTTATATATTCTGGATTCTAGACCCTTATAAAATATATAATTGGCAACCATATTATCCCATTCAGCAGGTTATCTTTTTTACTTTCTTAACAACATCCTTTGATGAACAAAAGGTTTTAAGTTTGATGAAGCCTACTTTATTATTTTTCTTTACTTTCTCATTGCTTTGGTGTCATATCTAAGAAACCATTGCCAAATCCAACATGATGAAGATTTACTGCTATATCTTCTTCTAAGAATTTTATGGTTTAGGTCTTATATTTAGGTCACTGGTTGATGTTGCGTTAATTTTGGTATATAGTGGGAGATAAGAGTCCAAATTCATCTTTTTGCACATCGCTTTCTAGTTGTTCCAGCACTGTTTGTGCAAGAGACTATTTTATCCCAATCGAATCATCACTTTTTTGTTGTTGTTGAGGGAGAGTCACCCTGAGCTAACATCTGTTGCCAATCCTCCTCTTTTTGCTTGAGAAAGATTCTCCCTGAGCTAACATCTGTGCCAATCTTCCTCTATTTTGTATGTGGGTCACCACCACAGCATGGCTGATGAATGGTGTAGGTCCACGACCAGGATCCGAACCTGCAAACCTGAGCCGCCGAAGCAGAGTGCACTGAACTTAACCACTATGCCATGGGGCCAGCCCCAAATCATCACTTTTTTAAACTATCATTTTTAAAAAATTCCATTCTATGGGTGTACTGCAGTTCATCCATTCACCTATTGAAGTACATCTTGGTTGCTTCCAAACTTTTGACATAATGAATAAGATTGCTACAAGCATTTGTGTGCATGTATTTGTGTGGGCAGTAGTGTTCTACACATTTGGGAAAGTACCTAGGTGCACAGTTGCTGGATCATATGGTAAGACTATGTTCACTTTTGTAACAAACTTCCTAACTGACTTCCAAAGTGTCTGTACCATTTTGCATTCCCACCAGCAATGAATGAGAGTTTCTGTTGTTTCACATTGTCACCAGCATTTGGTGTTGTGAGTGTTTTCCATTTTAGCCATTCTAATAGGTTTGTAGTCAGCCCTGGTGGTCTAGTAGTTAAGATTCGGTGCTCTCACCACTACATCCTGGGTTCATTTCCCAGTCAAGGAACCACACCACTCATATGTTGGTCTTCATATTGTGGCGGCTGCATGTTGCTGTGATGCTGAAAGCTATGCCACCTGTATTTCAAATACCAGCAGGGTCATCCATGGTAGACAGGTTTCAGTGGAGCTTCCAGATTAAGAAATACTAAGAAGAACATGACCACTCACCCCCCCCCAAAAAAAATTGGCCATGGAAACTCTATGAGTGGCAGTGGAGCATTGTCTGATACAGCACTGGAAGGTGAGAGGATGGAGCAAAAAGATCAGGCAGGGTTCCACTTTGCTGTACACAGGGTCACTAGGGGTCTGTATTGACTCAACAGCATTAACAACAACAAATAGATGTGTAGTGGTATTTCATTGTTGCTTTAGTTTGCAATTCCCTAATGACATATAATGTTGTGTTCCTTTCCTATGTTTATTTGCCATCTGTATATCTTTTTTGTTAAGGAATATGTTCATATCTTTTGCCCCATTTTATTGGGTTGTTTGTTTTCTATTGTTGAGTTTTAAAAGGTCTTTGGATATTTTGGATGAAAGTCTTTTATCAGATATGTGTTTGGCAAAGATTTTCTCCCAGTCTGTGGCTTGACTTTTCATTCTTTTAGTGTATTTTGCAAAGCAGAAGTTTTTTAATTTTCATGAAATCCAGCTTATAAATTATTTATTTCATAGACTGTCCTTTTGAAGTTGTATCTAAAAAGTCATTGGCCAGCCCAAGGTCATCTAGGTTTTCTTCCATGTTATCTTCTGGGAGTTTTATTTTTTTACGTTGTACATTTAGATCTGTAATCCATTTTGAGTTAATTTTTGTGAAATGTGGAAAGTCAGTGTCTAAATTCTTTTTGTTTTTTGCACGTGAATGTCCATTTGTTCCAGCACCATTTGTTGAAAAGAGAATCCTTTTGCCATTTGATTGCCTTTGATCCTTTGTCAAATATCAGTTGACTATTTGTGTGGGTTTATTTCTAGGCTTTCTCTTCTGTTCCATTGATCTATTTGTCTATTCTTCACCAGTAATACACTGTTTTGATTACTGTAGCTTTATAGTGAGTCTTGAAGTCAGATAGTGTCAGTCTTATGACTTTGTTTTTCTTTTTCATTATTTTGGTGGCTAATTCTGGGTCTTTTGCCTTTCCATATGAACTTTAAGTTCAACTCGTCACTATCTACAAAGTAACTTGCTGGAATTTTGATTGGTATTGTATTGAATCTCTAGATCGATTTAAGAAGAACTGACATAAGAACAATATTGAATCTTCTTTTCCATAATCATGGAGCCCATGCTCTCCATTTAGTTAGATATTTGATTTCTTTCATCAGCATTTTGGAGATATCCTCATATAGATCTTATACAAACTTTGTTAGATTTATACCTAAGTATTCCATTTTTTGGTGCTAATGTAAATACCGTTGTGTTTTTAATTTTAAATTCCAATTGTTCATTGCTGGTATATAGGAAAACAATTGAGTTTTGTATATTAACTTTGTGTTCTGCAATCTTGCTATAATTATTAATTAGTTCTATGAGTTTTTTTATTGAATTTTTGAGATTTTCAACATAGATATTCATGTCATCTATAAAGACAGATTATTTTTTCCTTCCCAATTTGTATACCTTTTATTTCCTTTTCTTGTCTTATTGCATTAGCTAGAAACTCCAATATGATATTGAATAGGAGTGGTGAGAGGAGACATCCTTGTTTTGTTCCCAATCTTAGGGGGAAAGCATCCAGTTTCTAATTCCCTAACATTAAGAATAATGTTAGCTGTAGTGCTGTTTTTTTTTTAATGTTCTTTATCAAGTTGAGGAAGTTCCCTTCTATTCCTGAGAGTTTCTATCATGAATGCGTGGTGGATTTTGTCAAATGCTTTTTCTGCACCTATTGATATAATCATATGATTTTTCTTCTTTAGTCTGTGAATATGAGGGATTACATTAATTGATTTTCAAATGTTGAACTAGCCTTGCATACCTGGAAGAAATCTCACTCAGTTGTGATGGATAATTCTTTTTATATATTTTTTAATTCTATTTGCTAATATATTGTTGAGTATTTTTGCATATACATTCATGAGAGATGTTGGTCTCTACTTTTCCTTTCTTATAATAGTTTGGGCATTTTTAATGCTACATCTTTACATTTATTCTTTCTCTGTTCTATCTAATCTGCTCTTGAGCACACTCATTGAGCTGTAAAATTTTTTTTGCTCTGTGCTTTATTTCTCAAAGTTCATTTGGTCTTTTTTATCTCTTCTATTTCTTTGCTGGTGGTTTCTATGTCCTTGATGAGACTTTCTAATTTTTGTTTGTTTCAATTGTGTTTGTAATTCCTCATTGAAGCTTTTTATAAAGGCTGATTCCAAATTTGTGTCAATTTTAACATCTCTGTCATCTCAGTGTTGACACACTTTGATTTTCTTTTTCATTCAGTTTGAGATCCTCCTTGTTCTTGGTATGACAAGTAATTTTCATTTGGAAACTGGAGATTTTCATATTATGTTATGAGACTCTGGATGTTATTTAAATCTTCTGCTTTATCTGGTTTTCTCTGACACTGCTTTGGCAGGGAAAGGAGTGCCACCACTCTGTTACTTCTAATTGTATGTAGAATTCCAGGTTTTCCACTTGGCCTCATTACCACCCAAGAGTGGGAGCTTGTTTTTACTACTGGGCAGTAGTGGGAGTTCTAGGTCCCCTTGCAGTCTCCAGTGATACTGTAATTGGAGTTCCTTGGTATCATTAGATGATGATGAATTCCTTACTCTCCATTTCTTCTCTGATACCTCCCCAGCATGGAGAGGATTGTTGTGATGTGTGGGGCTGAAGTCCAGGCTCTCTATATGGTCTCCACTGATATGCGGATGGCTGGTTTCACTGCTGAACAGTGGGGATGAGAGTTCCAGTTCTCTACTTGGCCCTCATTAACACCACCAAGCATGAGTGTTGTGCTTTGTTACAACCTCATGAGAATTCTGTGCTCCCCACTTGGCTTCTTCTGGTATAGGTAGGGATGGGAGGGCTACAGTTTTTTTCTGTGTTGTTTGACTGGAGTAGAGCAGATATTACATAAAAGTTTCTGTCTTGTTAGGATGCTCCTTTCCTGATCTATTGTCTAGGGAGATCAGGCTTTAGTACCTTTTTTATGTACCTATGGGCAGTTTGGGGTTTCCAGCTTCTTCTGTTCTAAGTCTCGGATATATGAGGCAAAAAGAACACCCACAGAACTCATCAACATCTGTTTCTTTGGGTCCTAAGGACCCTAGATATGTGCTTTCTCTCCACTTTTCAGAGTCTTATATTCATTTTATATATAAGGTCCAGGGTTCTTACTTGTACATAGTGAGAGGAATAGGGAAAAGTATGTCTACTCCGTCTTACCAGATGTTGCTTTTTGGGGAAGGAATCTTCCCTCTACCCTGAGTTCTTAAGTTTTTGTTTGGTTTGTTTCAGGTGTTTGTGTGTGTGTGTGTGTGTGTGTGTGTGTGTGTGTATGTGTTAAACCAACTTGGAGCAAGCCACTTAACCTACCTAGATTTAGTCTCTTTGCGTAAATACTTAAAGCAGTAGTCAAATGCTCTGCTAATAGAGGAGAAAGAAAGCACTATTAGACAAATTGATGGTCATAAGAATGTTGGTATTGCTTCGCTTCAACTCCATTTTTACCAAATTTTCTCAAGGGCAGCTAATAAAGAACAATCTTCTTCCTTTAATTGCCTAATTTTTGTTATTAATACAATTAAATTCCTAAATGATAAGTTGGGAGTGGAAGAAAGGCTCAAATAATATTCCAGGCAGATAATCAACCCCTTTATAATTGAGACTTAGCTGTACGTATAAGCAGTTATTCATTCTAAAGTAAAGAAATAATATTAAAAATAGTTGTAATTGGGGCCGGCCCGGTGGCGCAAGCGGTTAAGTGCGCGCGCTCCGCTGCGGCGGCCCGGGGTTCGCTGGTTCGGATCCCGGGCGCGCACCGACGCACTGCTTGGTAAGCCATGCTGTGGCGGCGTCCCATATAAAGTGGAGGAAGATAGGCACCGATGTTAGCCCAGGGCCGTCTTCCTCAGCAAAAAAGGAGGAGGATTGGCGGATGTTAGCTCAGGGCTGATCTCCTCACAAAAAAAAAAAAAAAAAAAAAAATAGTTGTAATTAATTAGATACAGATTCATACTTTTGGGGGAAAATATTTTCCCCTTAATATTAATATAGTACCAAATAACTCATATTTTAAAATGTTTTTTCTCCCTTTCCAACCCCCTTTTTATAGTAACTAGTTTGGCAACATCAGCTGTTGCAATTTTGTTTTAAAGACACTTTACTTTTCTTGTCCATATTGAGAAAATGTCTTAACAGACATGATCCAACTCTAGAACAAGAAACAAATTTTTGAGGGGTTTGGATATTTTCTTGACAAATTACTTAAAATTTTATTACAAAATAAAACCTTTTTCAGAAATGGATATATTACACCCAAACTTGCTGTGGGCTCATCTTTAGGTTCTCGCAAAGCAGCTGGCTACAGGCTACAAAACAAACCAACCAAACTAAACTGGCAAAAGAAACCAGGCCAGCAGTTACCTAGGGCATTACCTCCACAGGCTTTCCCCCTTTTTACTCTGAGTCCAAAGGACAAAACACTGTACTGCGTAAGTCTGCTGCTGTGAATCTTAGGTTTAAAATGGCCATTCTGGGTTCACCTGAACAGAACCAAGGGTGAGGCATTTGCTGTCCTACCCCGTTCTTCACCACCCACCACCCTGGCACATGGAGATGGAGAGATTTAGAGGCCCCTTTGTTCCACAGAGGCCTCCTGAGACTCAGCCACTTCTAGTCCAAGGGCTTCCTCTTCTCCGCCAAGCAAAGATAAATCAAGAGTTCCTGGGGTGGTTAAAAATTCTGATGCAAATTCAGGATAGCTGATGGGAAGAAGGGATGGAATCAAGGAAACTTCAGAATCTGTAGTAGTGTTGTCTGAGGTGAAATGCAATCCTACTGCTACTAATTAAATATTTATAGAGCTTATTGAGTTCCTAGCACTGTATTAAGTCCTTTGTTTTAATCTTCACAAAAATGAGATGCATTAGATGGATACTATTATTATTATTCCCATTTTTCACACGAGGAAACAAAGGTTCAAGGCAATTGCTTGCCTGATCACACAACTACAGCACAGATCTGCCTTACTGCAGTTGTTAGGGGCAGGAGATACGGGAGCAAATGCTTTTCAAAAACTTGTGCTTCCTGGCTCACTAATGCCTCCAGAGCTTCATCCTATCCACTCAAATCATTTCTTGGCCTGGGAAAATATGGTTTCTCTCTCCAAGAAATCAGATGCACTAGAAAAACCACTGGACTAGAAGTCCAGAGAATGAGTTGCCAGGTGGAAAGTGTCTTTTGTCAGAGCACTGACCCCCCTCACCCACCTCCACTTCCCCTGGGACCCTGATGAACCCAGCCTGATATAGAGTAAGAATTAAAGCTCACAGGGGACTTGGAGACTACCCACTTGAGAAAATTCACTTCAGAAAATTTTTAGCAAACATTCAAAAGTTTGGAAGCAGTGACCCCACTATTTTTCCTTAAGTCTTAGGTCAAGGAGGGGGTGATGCAATAGATAGGTCCTGCTGGTGAGAGGTGCTGCCCTCCTGGAACTTTCTGAAAAACCAAGGTATTGAAGAGCTTGGCTTCCAAACACTCTTCTCTGGGAAGATTGGGAATAATGTCATTGCCGTCCCTCAACTTTTTGGTCATTAACTCTCTCTTCCTAGAGAAAGCAACTCCCTCCCTTTTATCAAACTCGAACACACCTGACATTCATCATCTGTGAATTTGTATATCAGCTTGAGGTCCAGCTTCCTGTCCAGTCTTGTTTGTCAAGGGCACAAACATTGAGACTCTGAGCCTTTAATTTACGAATGTCAGAGCTCCAGATTCCTTATGCACTACTCAGTCCAACTTCTTTATTGCCAAAAGAGGAAGACCCCATCTTCAAGAGACACAAAGCAGTTTGTCCAAAGTATACAGAGTGTGGTATACTGGAGTGGCTCTTTAAGGATTTAGGAAATCAGATTGTGTGCATTTATTCCCAACTGCCCCTTCAGTGACATCAGTTTGTATCTTGAAATTGGTCATGTTTAGAGTATTTACACCATGGAAGTCAGCAATGTACAAACCATGACTTTTTCAGAGTGTTGGTTGTTAAATTAGCACACCACTGGGGCTGGCTGATATATTGCCTGGGGCTCTTTTTGCCTTTGTAGCTCTTTCTCAAACTGATGGCTTGAGTTCACATCTCCTCTCCACAACCCCACCCTCGACTTCTTAGAAGTCACCAGGCCTGGAGCTTGCCACACAAAGCAGGAGAAGGGTTGAAACAACAGAATCTCCAGGAGCAAGTAAAGTGAACTTTCTCAAAGGTGATTTTATTAGATATATTACAAGCTGCACTCTGCGTGAAGCCCTGGCATAGTCCTGTCAGCCTCTGGGATCATCACAGACTTCCAGCAAAGTGAAATGAAGAGGTGGGAAACAAAAATCAAACCAGTCACTCATTAGAAAAATAGAGGTGCCAAAATGATAAGACGGAAAACAGAATGGCAAATAGAAAAGTGGATGAGGTATGGGAAAGACTAAAACTTTGTGAAATTTTCAATAGTACATGCACCATAGAGTTTCACAGCTTTGAAATGAGCCTGCTGGGGGTGGAGATGGAGCTACATCATCTGCTTTGAATATATGTATTACAATGCCTGCATTCAAACACCGTGGACTCTTACCAGCATACACACATAGAAAGAAAATGACAGCTATACAGGCTCCAGAATCTCATTAAGTAGACAAGTCTTCCAGACAAAGTGCTCACTGCCACGCTGTGGGCTGGCCTTCCATAGCCTGCAAGGAGGTAAGGGAGGGAAGGAAAAACAGCCCTCATCTGGGAAGAGAAAGTTGCAGGCAGGCTCTTGGAGTCCCTTAAAATGACCTCTGTACTCCCTCTGTACTCTCAAGGTCACTAAATTGATGCTTGTTAGTTATAACAACTTGGGGTAGAGGTGTGGCCAGTGTGGCACAGCCCCTTCCCACCCTCGCCAGGCCCCCTACCCTTCTCAGCCTTGAAGTTCCATTCTTATTGTACTCAGTGAGGTTGCAGAGTGGCCAGAATATCAATGAAACCTGAAAATGTAAAGAACACTTCATTTCTATGGCAAAAAGTGCAAGGAGACTGGCTAAATGGGAGGGGGGAGGGCATGAGGAGAGGAGGCTGCCTGATAAAGCTGAGGCTTATAAGAAGTTGTATTGATGTCTGTGTATAGTTACTGGTAGGGCTGGGGGGGAGGGGAAGGGCAGTCAAACTAAGAATGCTTTTTCTTCCCTGGTTTCTCCTTTCCTTTCTGCCCTTTCATCTTCCTTCCTCCCCTCCCACTCCTGCCCTCACTTCTTCCCTGAGCCCTGGGCCAGTAGGGGATCTCCATTAAGGATTCCTGATACATTCGTGGGGTGGAGTGGGGGAGGGAGCAAACGATTCCTTCAGGAGGTTTTTCCACTACTATTTGCTCTGAAAAAGAGCAATCTCTGGAAGGGGACAGAAGGCAGTCCTGGGCCTCAAATGGGAATCTGATCCTTCCCCTTCTTAGAGACTACAAGAAGAAAGTATCTTTCCAAGAACTTGGGCAGAAACTGTTACTGAACCAGGTTTGTTCTTGCCCGTCACCCGGAAAGCCAAACACCAAGATGACGAGATTGCAGCAGAGAGAGAGTTTAATTACAAGGCAGCCAAGTGAGGAAAGGGGAGAACGAGTCTCAAATCCACCTCCTTGAAAATAGGGACTCAAGGATATTTATGGGGTAGGGGTGCAAGGTGGTCTGAAATGTGGAGATAGATGATTGGACATGAGGAGAGGGGAAGTAATTGATGATCTGTTCAAGCGTAGTCAGACTTCATGCCTCTTCATAGGATGCATGTTCACAAAATGGTGGCATTACCGTGATCTGAGGGTGCAGTTTTTAGCTTCTTGATATCAAAAGGTCACTTACTGGACATCTGTGTGGGCCCATTTGAGGGGTTGGTGGTCTCAACCGGCCTGAAGTGGACAAGGGGTTCTAATTGCTGAAAAACAGCTCAAACACCCATTACCATGGTGACCCAGGCACCAGAGAGATGTTATCTATAGGAACCTAGTAGGAGTCAGATAGCATATTGCCTAAACAGCACAGTTAACAAGGGCAGGTAAACAACTGAAAGCTATATCAGTAATTGCAAAAAGGAAAACAAAACTTTAGTTACTAGCTACTTAATCATCAATGGCTAACTGTTTGCCAGTTTCAAAACTAGGGTGGGGAGGAAAACTGTAGTTACGTCTAAGGTAGCCATTCAGCAGCCTGCTTTTTTTTTTTTTTTCGATTAATCAATGAATTTTTTTATTATAACCACCATGAAATAGAATTTTACTCCCATTCAAGTGATAAGAATTAAATAAATTCTAATCATTAATATCTGTAACAGGGTCACAGTTGCGGCTCAGGGCTGGGTTGTAAATGCACAGGGTGAAACTTCCTAAGGCTTTCCTGATAGCAGTTGCTGTGGGTTGAGGGCAGAACCAGACACTAGAGGGAACGGCAGTCTTGGGGACACTTAAATTCTGGCTCTGCCAGATTGGCTAGATCTCATTATAACTTCCTTTATACCCCTGGAAACCAACTAAGACAACAGAAAATCCTTGCTATAGAAGTAAGAATTTCCTAAAACATGCTACACGAGATCCACCATAACAGAGCTTGAAATAAAGCTTCAACAAGGTGTCTATGGAAGACAGACTTTAAGAATGAGTCCTGGGCCAGCCCGTGGCTTAGCAGTTAAGTGCGCGCGCCCAGCTGCTGGCGGCCCGGGTTCGGATCCCAGGCGTGCACCGACGCACCGCTTCTCCGGCCATGCTGAGACCGCGTCCCACATACAGCAACTAGAAGGATGTGCAGCTATGACATACAACTATCTACTGGGGCTTTGGGGGGAAAAATAAATAAATAAAAAATAAATTAAAAAAATTAAAAAAAAAAAAAGAAGGAGTCCTGAGTATCTTGTGGAATACCTTGAGCTTTGCACAGATTCACACTAAAAATGTGTAAATCCATGCTTACACAAATTCAAAGTGATTAGCCAGGAGATGAACAGCCACTTGAATAATAATCAAGATGCTCAAAAGAAGATAATTTTACTAGCCACAAATAGTTTCCTTTACCCACCACACTAGAGAGACACCAAAATAAAAATGGGAACCCCAGGCTTATGGCAAGGAAAGAGTTTTATCTAAAGGCAGCCAGACAAGGAGATGGGAGTTAGAACTCAGATCCACCTCCTCGCAGGAAAAAAGGTAGAGGTTTTTATCTGAGCTTTTAGGTAGGGGAGGGAGAGCTGTGGCCTTGCTGGTCTGCACTTTCCCACCAGCCTGCGTTTGGCCTTGTGAGGCTGCTTGCAGGCAGGAGGATGGCAAGATAAGGGAATCCACAGGTGGGTGCCCTTGGTTGTCTGTCTCCACGGTGGAGGGTGGATTCTGGTGCCAGGAAGCTGAGGAGTTGGGGTCTGGGAAGCTTCAGCTTCTTAATAGTCTCTGGATAGCAGTTTCCCTGCAATAAAACGTCAAAGGACCTGTAACTAGCCAAAATGTTTGTTAGCATGAGGCCACCTGGGATTTAACAATTTGTAATTTCTATTTGTCTTGTGAAGATCAGGGATACAAAGGTTTAAAAAAAAAATGATATTTATGTATGAATGTAACTTAGAGAAGCAGGGAAAGGGGATGAGTGCTTTTTGGTTTAACCCCATACATGCTGGTTTTAACGCAGGGGAAGTGATATCAGGGCTGGCATCAATAAGAGAATCCCAACTTACTACAATGGCCAGTGTTTAATAAAAATAAATATATATATACAAAGAAAGAAAATCTGATCCATAGTCATTTAAATATAAGTAGCGAATAGAATATTATGTTCATGATATGGCTCCAACGTTGAACTTAGTAGACAATAGATAGCCTCATATTCTCACTTTCTTGCTTCCTCATTTTATTTTTTTATTTTTTTATTTATTGCAGTAACATTGGTTTATAACATTGTATAAATTTCAGGTGTACATCATTAAACTTCTATTTCTGCATAGATTACATCATGTTCACCACCCAAAGACTAATTACAACCCATCACCACACATGTGCCAAATTATCCCTTTTGCCCTCCCCCCCCTTCCCCTCTGGTAACCACCAATCCAATCTCTGTCTCTATGTGTTTGTTTATTGTTGTTATTATCTACTACTTAATGAAGGAAATCATACGGTATTTGACCTTCTCCCTCTGACTTATTTCGCTTTGCATAATACCCGAAATGTCCATCCATGTTGTCACAAATGGCTGGTTTCTCATGGCTGAGTAGTATTCCATTGTGTATATATACCACATCTTCTTTATCCATTCGTCCCTTGATGGGCACTTAGGTTGATTCCAAGTCTTGGCTATTGTGAATAACGTCAGCAGCCTGCTTTTTTGGCACAGAGTCGGACATCTGGGAACGGCCCCAGCCTGTGTCCTCACCCACTCCATCATGATTGAGTCTGTCTCTTCCCAGCTGTGAGCTTTCCATTTTGGCTGATGCTGAATGAAGATACTGGATAAAGCTGCAAATGAGAACATAAAACCAATGAATACAATTCTCCTTAAACATTGGAAAGAAAGGGGGGAAAAGGGATAAAAAATATCTCTCTTTGCCCTCTACTTCCTCACTCCAGGAATTCTCCAATCATGGAGGCATTCACGTATACATATACACACCCTCAACAGCGTTTACACATAGGCACAAATACATACATGCATACAGCAGATAGTCAAGAAATAAGTAGACAGAAGTAAGTAGATAGAGGACAGAGGCCAATTGGAGGCCTCCTCCAAAGCTGTTTTTCTGGATCTAGAGAGTGAGAAAGTGCAAGAGCAACATGTTTGAAGAGGAGAGATGCTGTAAACTGGAATTACTCCTTTGCCTCTGCCCAGGAAGATAACTTCTTTCCTCTCTCTTCCTTTCCATTACCCTTCCTTCCTCCACCTCATACTCCATTACTCTTTCACCTTCCTCCTATCCCAGAACTGGTTTCCAGAGACTTTGCTGCAGCCTCCCCTTTCATATAGGAGGTGGCTCTGCAGTAAGACCCTAACAGCCTGTATCCCAACCATCTTTGGATTACCTAACTTATCCCAGGCAACCCCTCAACACCTTCTGACTTGATGGAGCCTCAGAGTTCAGTGATTTCTTGAGACCATAGGCCAAGGCATGAACTCTGCATAAGAGGATGTACACGTGGATATAGAAATAGCTGTTGAAGAAATGGATGAATGTCCTCTGGATTTCTGCATTTTGAAATCTGTAGGTGACAGGATTGATGACTGAATGGAAGGTAGCTGGCAGGGCCAGACAGGTGATGTGGAGCCAGAAATAGGAGGCACCTCTAATGAGCAGGTCATGTCCATCTAGGAAACAGGCATGGACCACGGAGACAGTGGTGATGCCCTTGAAGTTTC
Source organism: Diceros bicornis minor (assembly GCF_020826845.1). Lineage (NCBI taxonomy): Eukaryota > Metazoa > Chordata > Mammalia > Perissodactyla > Rhinocerotidae > Diceros > Diceros bicornis. The sequence goes on from NC_080781.1 coordinate 67,289,486, forward strand.
AGATGAAGCCACTCTGGCTTGGGCTCTCCTAAACCTGACCCAGATCCTGATTCTGACACAGGATCTTCTAGGCCTGGTGACTGGAGGAGTAGGAGATCTGAATGTAGATTTGAAGCATGAGAATGAAGAGAGTCAAGAAGTACACAAACAGGCACTGTCTTTGCTCAGAGAACTGGCCACAGTGCAGGAATCAGGATGATCTAGCAATTGCAGCCCATTACTGGAAACAAACCAAGGGCCACACAGATGAATTAGACTTTGCTTAGTATGCCTAAGGAGTAGGGCATGGTGTGAGTCACTTAGTAGGTAAAGAAATTGTGCAGAGATATGTAGAGGTCAACGGTGATGGTTAGGATCCCACAAACAAGGAAGAGAAAATTATCTGTTAGAGGCACACTCACCATGATCAGCACTGAGAGCTAGTACTGGATGTGGATCTAGTCACTTGAGAACTTAATGATCATCAGCTCAATTCCTCCCAGGAAATCAGCAATGACAAGATTCCCTATAAGGAGAAAAGTGGGAGAATACAGGGTAGGGAAAAGGTGCAATGTAGTCAGTACCAGGGCATTTTCCACTTTGCACCAAAGTGCAGAGTGCCACATCTCACTCGGTCATTTTCACAGACTAGCCTGGCTCTGAATTCCAGACCACTGCGGGGTAGGAAAGGACCTGTGAGAGCATCATGGTGTGATGGTATAACCAGTGCGAGTTGCTCAAAAACAGTGAAGGAGGCAGCAGTGGGCCTTTCCTGGGGAAGGTAATGGGCTTTTGACACTGGGGGGGGGTGGCAGAAGAAGAGATAAAAGAGAGGGGGAGGGATTGAGAGAGATACAAGTCATTATAGAGCAAGACCTGGCTATTCCAGAGTGCTCAGAGCAGGGTGGCCAAGTTATCACTTTCTTGCTGTGCCCCAGGGGTTCTATCTCTGCTATCTTTGTTTTTGAGGGCCTTTCAAAAACTGGGGGCTTTGTGTTCCCTGGTCCTTGCTAGATATATGTCTCTTAGGGTACAAACATCTCTGCACACTCTTGGGAGCAATGGGGAGTGCCAGCCCTCTACACTATTTGGTTTTATGCCTTTCCCTTGTTGATGCATTAGAATAACTGATGCCACTACTGCAGCAGAGACCCCTAAGCTTGCTTTTCTAAGGGACTTTGACAGCAAAGCCCAGAGCAACGCAGCTTGGCCCACCTTACTTGGGCACCTGCTTGCAATACCTCTTTTAACCACCCCTCAGGTCCTCTATCTGCCACCCTCTCCCACCCCCAGTGGCCAGCTCTCACTATTTCTCCGGCCTTCTCCCTCAGTCCTCCCTTCTCCCCCTAGCCTCCACCTCACCTTGATTCCAATCATTCTACCTCTCCCCTCATCCTCCTTCATGCCCTTGTCGATCATGTTACCTCTCAGACCCAAACTTTGCCCCAACCCTTATTCAAGCTACTTCTCTGCTCCTCACTCATGCTCCCTCTCCAAAACAGTCTGTGATTCCAGTTTACCTCTCCTCAGCTCCCAACATTACCTCTGTGGCCCCTCACCCACCACAAACCTGCCTCTCATTACCTCTACAGCCAGAGTTACCTCCTCGCTGCACACCCCATCCATCCACCATTCTCTCACTACCCCCCATGCTACATCTCCTCCAAGCTCCTGCCCAGATCCCAGCTTGGGCTCTCTTCAGCCTCAGTTGGCACTACTTCTCGGCTCTGGTTCCCTGTTCCCACTTTGATAGTTCTCAACTATCATTAGCCTCATCCTGGTTTCCACCACCTCTCAGCTCCCCAACCCACTTTGAACTCCACTTGCACTACTTCTCTGCTCTGGCCTTCCCTCCAGTTCTTGCTTATGCTATCTCTCAGGTCTCCGTTTGGACTTCCATTCCTGTAGCCTCTCCAGACCTCTGCTCAGATCCAGATTACACTACCTTTCTATACTCACCCTCCACCTGCTCTGAATATCCTGTCCCTGCTCACACTATCTTTCCAATTCCTCTCTCACTCTAAACCACTCTTGTGCTATCTCCCTGTGTGATGCTTTGGAACCCAGAACCCAATTGCCCAACTCAGGCCAAGAAAACAATTCCCATAGGCCATGATAATCAACCTTAGATATCCAATTAGGTTTTTCCTTAAGGCAATGTGTAGCCTGTACTACCTTGTCTGTCTCATCTATCCAAGTACAGCAAGAAGTATTAGCAATGGCACATGACTAGCCAACAAGAAATCTAGAGTAATGAGACTGTCTGTCACTATTCATGCCAAGGTGAGACTAATCTGCATTATGTCTAGGGCAGAGGTGGCATTAATAACTTCTGCCAAAGTTAGCGATAAGTTTCTCACAGTTTTTTCTATTGGTATGATTCCCATCATTGGGAATACTGCTCTGATTATTCACATAAACAATGAGTAATTCCCCCAGGTAGAGTGACTAAATAATCAAGGGTGGCCTCATTTTGGAGCTCACATTTGAGTCAGAATTTCAGCCTTGCAGATTTATAGAATTAGGGTCTCTGTGCACAGACAAATCTCAGAATACTATTCCTAAAGGTGCATGAGACGTTTGCCTGAGACAAACAGGACTAGGCATCTTAACCACAAAGAAGTAGTAATATCTGTTAGAAGCATGTGGAGATCCAGGAAAAAGGAATCGTTCACCACATGAGGTCTGAACCAAGGCCTTGCATTAGCTGGGTTACATATATGAATCTTTTTTTTTGTAATTTAAACAATTTGTTTAAACTAAAAACTAACAATAAATTTCTATTAATCAATTCCAGATAGCAAGCATTTGGCACATTGCCCTACAAAGGTTATTGAGTTCAAATTCAGAATTTCCAGGATGTGATCAATAGTTCTAATAATTGGTTCTCTTTCTGGGACACAAGAAAAGTCACAGATTATTCGTTTAAAGTCATTTGTCCATGTAGATGCAAGTGTAAATACCATTGGCTATAATTCCCTATGGTCTCATTTGAAGTTGAGGCCAACTGAAGTTGCCCATAGGTTTTTGTTTTTTTTTTTTAAATCATAGGGGTCAAATCCAGTAGTAGGTAAGACTGAGGGTAGTGGCTACTGCTTGGGATAATCTAATGGCATTATACCTAGCAATTATCATAAAGAGAAAGAAAGCAGAAAAGGGGCAATTGTGAATGGATGACAAACAGGGGTCTATAGAAAATTAGAAGAATGATTACAAGCAAGCAGATGAAAAACAAAACATGAATTAGAAAGGGATCTTGGTCTGACATCTTGGTTGACAAGCTATCCACCATCCAAGGTCATTTGCTTGCTCCAAAGGTCTTCGGTCAGTTGTCTATTTCTGAAAATTGGCTGCTTCTGGTAGATTTCTGACAATCCTCAGTTTGAAGTTACCTATTGGAGTAGCCTTCCAATAGAAATTCTGATTTGCTTCTTTCGTTGTGAGACATGAATCCAAGAATTGATTCCCTAGAATTTCACTGCTGTGTTTGCTATTAACAGTACATGAAAAGGTCCCTTCTATCAAAGTTCTAGAATAGTTTTTCTGTGGAGAGTAATATCAGTATAGGAGTTTTCTACCATCTTCCCCCCTAAAGAATACTAATTTTGACAATTACCCATAGACAAGAGGGCCTTTGTGGAAGTTCAGGAGTCTAGCAGAGAAGTTCCAGCACACTGTTGGAGCAAAAAAATCTGAGATTGGACTCATTAAAGAAGGTAAGAGGAACAGTTTAACTTTACCCATATCTCCCCTCCCCCAAGGTGGCCCAGGTCAGCGTCAAGAGAGACCTTCTTAGCTTTGTGATTTCTTCCATGGGAGAAAATGCAAGAGTGTGAGTGAGTTCTTGGCTTCCACAGCTGTGCAGTACACTGCCAAAGAAGATCTTTTCTTTCTCACCCCATCCAGAATACTGAGTCATGTATTGCATAACTGGGGGGCAAATGAATGGCTCAGAGAATGACAGCCAGGGCTTGGAACAGAATGGAATGGTATCAAAGCGATGTAGATCCTACTAACTGCTTTGTGCACTCCATCAGGGAGTCTTCCCACAAGCTGTTGGGGATGCCTCACCTGCAGATCCACCCCATTGGCCCATGGGCACCCCAACACTCCATGCCTCTCACCAACATACACTCCCACCTAATAGCCAGCTCCCTGTGTGCACCCCCAAGGGTGGTGAGTGTGAGCATTTGCAGATGGCTAGTGTGCACACATAGAAAGCTGGCCTGACTCTGGGACTGAGAGAAAGCACATAAATTTGAGTATTCAACACTGCCCTAAGGAGGGCAAATGGAAGACTGTCAGCACCCAGCCTGATGAATATTTTTAGGATTCAGAGAAGGCTTAAAGTATCAAGAATTCCCACGCCCCAAGAGAGAACAAGAATTGTGGAACAGATATATCCATAGAAAAGGTCTGAGAAAGTCTCAGAATCCCTAACAAACAGGGCAGATAGAAGGTATTTCTCTCCTAAAGCCAGTCAGTAAAGACTAGAGGAGTGAAACTTCTTCAAACGCAAAGATACCAATGCAAAGCTTCAAGGAATAAGAAAACCAAGGAAACGTGACACCACCAAAGGAAAGCAATAATTTCCAGGAACTGGCTCCAAATAAATAGAGATCTGTGATTTGCCTGATTAAGAATTCAAAATAGTTATTTTAAGGAAGCTCAGTGAGGTACAAAAAAACACACAAAGGCAAGTAAACAAAATCAGGAAAACAGCACAAGAACAATATGGGAAGTTCAACAGAGAGATAGAAATCATTAAAAAGAACCAAACAGAAATTCTGGAGCTTAAGAATACAATGAATAAAATGAAAAAAATGCTATAGAGAGCATCAATATCAGACTGAATCAAGCAGAAGAAAGAATCTGTGAAACAGAAGACAGATTATTTGAAATTACCCAGTCAGAGGAGAACAAAGAAAAAAGAATGAAAAAGGGTGAAGAAAGCCTACAAGAACTATGTGATACCATTAAGAGAAACAATCTATGCATTACTGGAGCCCAAGAAGGAGAAGATAGGGAGAAAAGGGTAGAAAGTTTATTTAAAGAAATAATGGTTGAGAACATCCCAAAACTGGGGAGAGATTTGGACATCAAAGTTCATTTAGCTCATAGGTACTCCCCCCAAATCTCAACCCCAAGCAATCTTCTCCAAGATACATTTTTAAAAAATTGTCTAAAATCAAAGACAAAGAGAAAATTTTAAATGGAGCAAGAGAAAAAAAAATTCCTCACATAAAAGGGAATGTCCGTAAGGCTATCAGTGGATTTCTCAGCAGAAACCTTGCAGGCCAGGAGAGAGTGGAATGATATACTTGAACTGCTGAAAGAAAAAAAACTGGCAACCAAGAATATGTTACCTAGCCAAAGCTGTCCTTCAGAAATGAAGGAGTGATAAAGACTTTCCCTAATAAAAGTTGAGGGAATTCATCACCACTACACCTGCCTTACAAGAAATGCTGAAAGGAGTTCTTCAAAATGAAATAAAAGTACACTTATTAGTAACATGAAAATATAACAAACTAGGGCAAAGGTAAGTATATAGTGAAATTCAGAATACACTAATACTGTAATAGGGTGGTGTGTTAATCACTTAACTTGAATTCAAAGGTTAAAAGACTTAAAATAACTATAGCTACAATAATTTTTTAATGAATACACTATACAAAAAGAGGTAAATTATGACATCAAGAACAGAAAATGTGTGGCAGGGAGTAAAAAGGTAGAATTTTTGTATGTGATAGAAGTTAAGTTGTTATCAACTTAAAATAGACTGTTATATCAATAAGACATACAACAAGGAAACATTGGACTTTAACTATACTTTAGACTAGTGGACCTAAAAGACATATATAGAACATTCCATGCAACAGCAGCAGATAAACATTCTTCTCACATGCACATGGAACATTCTCCAGGATGGATCATATTTTAGGTCACAAAACAATTCTTACCAAATTTAAAAGATTGAAATCATACCAAATATCTTTTCTGATCACAACGTTACGCAACTAGAAATCTGGAAAACTGGAAAATTCACAAATATGTGGAAATTAAACACCACACTTCTGAACAACCAATGGGTCAAAGAAGAAATCAAAAGGGAAATAAAAAAAAAATCTTGAGACCAACAAGAATGGAAAGCAACATACCAAAACTTATGGGATGCAGCAAAAGCAGTACTGAGAGGGAATTTATGGTGATAAACATCTACATTAAAAACAAGAAAGTACTCAAATAAACAACCTTATATTACACCTCAAGGAACTAGAAAAAGAAGAACAATGAAGCCCCAAGTTAGCAGAAGGAAGTAAATAACAAAGATCAGAGTAGAAATAAATGAAATGGAATGGAGAAAAACAATAGAAAAGATCAATGAAACTAAAAGCTAGTTTTTTGAAAGGATCAACAAAAGTGGCAAACCATTAGCTAATATAACTAAAAAAAAAAGAGGGACGATTCAAATAAATAAGTCAGAAATGAAAGTGGCGACGTTACAACTGATACTACATAAATACAATGGAACATGGGAGAATACTATGAGCAATTATATGCCAAAAAGTTGGATAACTGAAGAAATGGATAAATTCCTAGAAACATATAACCTACTATGATTGAATTGTGAAGAAATAGAAAATCTGAACAGACCAATAATGTGTAAAGAGATTGAATCAGTAAACAAAAATATTCCACTAAAGAAATGTGTAGGACCAGATGGTTTCACTGGTGAATTATACCAAACATTTAAAGAATTAATGCCTTTTAAAACTCTTCTAAAAAGCTGAAGAGGAAGGAACTCTCCTAAACTCACTTTACAAAGCCAGCATTACCCTGTTACCAAAGCCAGATAAAGACAATACAAGAAAAGAAAACAACAGGCTAATATCCCTGAGGATGGATGCAAAAATTCTCACTAAAATACTAGCAAACTAAATTCAACAGCACATTAAAAGGATCATACATCATGATCAAGTGGGATTTATCCTTGAGATGCAAGGATTGTTCAACATAATGCAAATCAATAAATGTGATACACCATTTTAATGGAATAAAAAATACAAATCATGTAATTATCTCAATAGATGAAGAAAAAATGACAAATTTCAACATCTCTTCATGATAAAAATCCTCAACAAATTGGGTATAGAAGGAACAGACTTCAACATAGTAAAGGCCATATATGACAACCCCATAGCTAACCTCATACTCAACAGTGAAAGGGTGAAAGCTTTTCCTCTAAGATCAGGAACAAGAGATGGGTGCCCACTCACACCACTCCTATCCAATATAATACTGGAAGTCCTAGCCAGAGCAATCAGGCAAGAAAAAGAAATAAAAGGCAAACAAATTGGAAAGGAAAAAGTAAAATTGTCTCTGTTGATATGATATGATATGATATCATATCAGATGATATGATCTTGTATATAGAAAATGCTAAAGACTACACCACAAAACTGTTAGAACTAATAACTTTAGTAAATTTGAAGGATACAAAATTGACATACAAAAATCAGTTGTGTTCCTATACACTAATAATGAACTATCTGAAAAAGAAAAAAGAAAACAATCCCACTTACAATAGGATCAAAAACAGTAAAATACTTAGGAATAAACTTAACCAAGAAGATGAAAGATCTGCACACTGAAAACTATAAAACAATGATGAAAGAAATTGAAGAAGACACAAATAAATGGAAAGATATTCTGTGTTGTTGGATTGGAAAAATTAATATTGTTAAAATGTCCACAGTACCCAAAGTGATCTATAGATACAATGCAATCCTTATTAAAAGTCTAATGGCATTTTTTACAGAAATAGAAAAAAACTATCTTAAAACTTGTGTGGAACCACAAAAAACCCCACATGGCCAAAGCAATCCTGAGAAAGAAGAACAAAGCTGGAGGCTTCACACTTCCTGATTTCAAAGTATATTACAAAGCTATAGTAATGAACAGTATGTACAGAACAGTATGGTAATAGCATAAAAACAGACACTTAAACCAATGTAACAGAATCAAAAGCCCAGAAATAAACTCATACATATATAGTCAACTAATGTTTCACAAAGTAGCAAAGAATACTCAATGGGGAAATAATAATCTCTTCAATAAACAGTGCTGGTAAAACTGGATATTCACATGCAAAAGAGTGAAATTGGACCCCTATCTTACACCACTCACAAAAAGTTACTCAAAATGGATTAAAGACTTAAATGTAAGACCTGAAACTACAAAACTCCTAGAGGAAAACATAAGGGAAAAACTCCTTGACATTAGTCTTGGCAATGATTTTTTTGGAGATGACACTAAAAGCACAGATAACAACAACAAATATATACAAGTAGAACTACGCCAAACTAAAAAGCTTCTGCACAGGAAATCAACAAAATAAAAAGGCAACCTCCAGAATGGGAGAAAATATTTGCAAATCTTATATCTGATAAGAGATTAATATCAAAAATATGTAAGGATCTCTTACAACTCAATAGCAAAAAAACAAACAATCCAATTAACAATGGACAAAGGACCTGAATACACATTTTTCCAAAGAAGACATACAAATGGCCAACAGGTACATGAAAATGTGCTTAACATCACTAATCATCAGAGAAAAGCAAATCAAAACAACAATGATATATCACCTCACTCCTGTTGGAATGATCATTATCAAAAAGACAAGACTAAGTGTTCATGAGGATGTGGAGAAAAAGGAATCCTTGTGCACAGTTGTTGGGAATTTATATTGGTACAGCCACTATGGAAAATAGTATGGAGGTTCCTCAAAAAATTAAAAATAGAACTACCATATGATTCAGCAATCCCTCTTCTGGGTATATATTCAATGTAAATGAAATCACCACCTCGAACAAATATCTGCACCTTCATGTTTATTTCAGCATTATTCATAATAGTCAAGACATGGAAACAACTTAAGTGTCCATTAATGTATGAATTAATAAAGAAAATTCCACACACGATGGAATATTATTCAGCCATGAAAAACAAGGAAATCCTGCCATTTGCAACAATATGGATTGAGGGCATTATGCTAAGTGAAATAAGTGAGACATTGAAAGACAAATACTGTATGTCTCACTTATATGTGGAATATAAAAAAGCCAAAATTATAGAAGCATTGAGTAGAATGGTGGTTGCCAGTGTGTGAGACGGTGTGGGAAATGGGGTGATGTTGGTCAAAGGGTACCCTCAGGAAAAAAAAAAAGAAGGAAAACTGGAAAATCCACAAATATGTGGAAATTAAATAATGCATTCTTAAAAAACCAATGCATCAAAGAAAAAAAATTACAAGAGAAATTAGAAAATACTTTGGGACAAATGAAAATGAAAATCCAACATACCAAAACTTAGCGTGTGCAAAGAAAAGCAATGCTCAGAAGGAAAGCACAATGGTAAACACCTACATAAAAAAAAAGAAGAACCGTGTCAAATCAATAGCCTAACTGTACACCTTAAGAAACTAGAAAAAGAAGGAAAAATGAAACCCAAACCTAACAGAAGTAAGGAAATACTAAAAGCAAAAGTGGAAACAAACAAAATAGAAAAGAGAAATATAACAGAATCAACAAAACCAAAAGTTGGTTCTGTGAAAAAATTAACAAAATTGGATAACCTTTAGCTGGACTGACAAAGAAAAAAAAGAGAAGACAAATTATTAAGATCAGAAATGAGAGTGGGGGCATTACTACTGACCCTAACAGAAATAAAAAGGATTATAAGAGAATACATGAACAATTGTATGCCAACAGATTATATAACCTCAAAAAATTGGGCAAATTCCTAGAAATGCACAAATTACCAAAACTGATTCCAAAACAAATAGAAAATCTGAACAAACCTATAATAAGTAAAGAGATTCAATTAGTAACCACAAACCTCCCAAAAAGGAAAAGTCTAGGACCAGATTCTTTCATTGGTGAATTCTACCAAACATTTTAAGAATTAACACCAATCCTTTTCAAACTTTTCCATAAAATAGAGGAGGGAAGACTCTCTAACTCATTCTATGAGAACAGCATTACCCTGATACCAAAGCCAGACAAAGATATCACAAGAAAACAAGACTACAGACCAATATCCCTTATGAATATAGATGCAAAAATCCTCAACAAAATACTAGCAAACCAAATCTAGCAGCATATTAAAAGTATTATAGACTATGAAAAAGTGGCATTTTCCCCAATCACACAAGGGCATAAGAAAATAAACTAATGTAATACACTCCATTAATAGAATGAAGGAAAAAACACATGATCATCTCAAATTATACAGAAAAAGCATTTGACAAGTTACAACACCAACTCATGACAAAAACACCCAACAAACTGAAAAAAAGGGACATTCCTCATCATAATAAAGGCCATATAGGAAAAACCTACATCTAACATCATACTCAAAGGTGAATGACTGAAATCTTTCCCCTTTAGCTCAGGAACAAGACAAGAATGCCCACTTTCAACACTTCTATTCAATGTTACACTGGAAGAAAACTTCCAGAGAAATCAGGAAAGAGAAAGGAATAAAGACATCCAAATTGGAAAGGAAGAAGTAAAACTATCTGTACTCACAAATGACACTCTCTTAAATATAGAAAACAAAAGAATCCACCAAAAAAGGAGTAAAATTAATAAATGAATACAGCAAAGTTGAAGGATAAAAATCAACACACAAACATCAGTTGTATTTCTATAACTATCAATGAACATTCCAAAAGAAAATTAAGAAGGGGCTGGCCCGGTGGTGTAGTGGTTAAGTTCACGTGCTCTGCTTCTGGCTGCCCGGGGTTCTCAGGTTCGGATCCTGGGCGCAGACCTACGCACCACTCGTCAAGCCACACTGTGGCAGATGTCCCACATAAAGTAGAGGAAGATGGGCACCGATGTTAGCCCAGGGCCAATCTTCCTCAGCAAAAAAGAGGAGGATTGGCAACAGGTGTTAGCTCAGGGCTAATCTTCCTCAAAACAAACAAAAAAAAAGTAAAGAAAAGAAAATTAAGAAAACAATTCATTTACAACAGCATCACAAAGAATAAAATACTAAGGAATAAATTTAACCAAGGACTGTGATACTTATACATTGAAGGAAATTAAAGAAGGTCTAAATAAATAGGAAAAAAATCTCACGTTAATGGTTTGGAAGAGTTAATATTGGTAAGATGGCTCTACTCGACAAAATGACCTACAGATTCAGTGCAATCTCTATCAACATCACAATGGCATTTTTGCAGAAATGGAACTTCTGATCCTAAAATTCATATGGAATTTAAAGGGATTCCAATAACTAAAATTACCTTGAAAAAGAATAAAGTTGGAGGATTTACTCTTCCTGATTTCAAAACTTATTACAAAGTGACAGTAATCAAAACAGCGTGCTACTGATATAAGAATAAACATATGAATTAATGTAATATAATTGAGAGTCCAGGAATAAATTCAAACATCCATGTTCAATTATTTTTGACAAGAGTGCCAAGACCATTCAACAGGGAATGAACAGTTTCTTCACAAATGGTGCTGCGATAACTGAATAGCTACATGCAAAAGAATGAAGTTGGACTCTTACCTCACGTCATATACAAAAAGTTAACTCACAATGGATCAAAACCCTAAATATAAGTGCTAAAACCATAAAACTCTTAGAAGAAAACATAGTAGTAAATATTCATGATTTTGTATTTAACAATGTTTTCTTAGATTTTCTTAGATATGACACCAAATAGCACAAGCAGCAAGAGAAAAAATAGATAAACTGGACTTCATCAAAATTAAAAACTTAGGTACATCAAAGGACATAATCAAGAGAGTGGAAAGACAGCCCACAGAATGGGAGAAAATATCTGTAAGTTATATGTCTGATAAGTATCTAGTAACCAGAGTATATATATACACACCTACTCTTTTTTTTTTTTTAAGATTTTATTTATTTATTTTTCCCCCCAAAGCCCCAGTAGATAGTTGTATGTCATAGCTGCACATCCTTGTAGTTGCTGTATGTGGGACTCGGCCTCAGGATGGACGGAGAAGTGGTGCCTCGGTGCGCGCCCGGGATCCGAACCCGGGCCACCAGCATCGGAGCGCGCGCACTTAACCACCAAGCCACAGGGCCGGCCCTACACACCTACTCTTACAACTCAACAACAAAAAGAAAAACAATGCAATTTAAAAATGGGAAAAAGACTTGACTATATGTTTCTCCAAACTATATATACTAATGGCCAACAAGCATAGTAAAAGATGCTCAACATCATTTTTCATTAGGTAGGTGCAAATCAAAACCACAATGAGGGGCCGGCCTGGTGGCATAGTGGTTAAGTTCGCACGCTCCGCTTCGGCGGCTTGGGGTTCGCAGGTTCGGATCCCGGGTGCGGACCTACGCACTGCTCATCAAGCCATGCTGTGGCAGGCGTCCCACATATAAAAAGTAGAGGAAAATGGACACGGATGGTAGCCCAGAGCCAATCTTCCTCAGCAAAAAGAGGAGGATTGGCAACCGATGTTAGCTCAGGGCTAATCTTCCTCGCCAAAAAAAAAAAAAAACCCGCAATGAGATATCACTTCCCACCTGCTAGGACGGCCATAATACAAAGGCAGGGGGGAATAGCAAGTGCTTGCAAGGACATGAAGAAGTTGAAACACACATACTTTTATGGTGGCAATGTAAAATGGTGCAGCCTCTGTGAAAAACAGTTTAGTGGTTCTTTAACAAGTTAGTATTAGAATTATCATATGACCTAGCCATTCCATTCCTAGATGTATACCCAAAAGAATGGTCAATTGGTATTCAAAAAAAACTTGTACACAAATGTTTATAGCAGCACTCTTCATAATAGCAAAAAGCTGGAAACATCTGATGAGTGGGTAAACAAAATATGCTATATCCATACAATGAAATAGTATTCAGCAATAAAAGAGAATGAAGTACTTAATACATGCCATAACATGGATGAACCTTGAAAACGTTATGTTAAGTGAAATAAGCCAGACACAAAAGGCCATATATTTTATGATTCTATTTATATTAAATAATCAGAATAGGCAAATCCATAGAGACAGAGGGTGGATTTGTGATTTCCATGGACTGGGAGATGGGGTAATGTGGAGTGTCTGCTTAATGGTTATGGAATTTCCATTCGGGATGATGAAAAATTTTTTGAACTAGATAATGTTGATGGTTTCACCAAAGTGTGAGTGTAGTTAATGCCGCCAAATTGTACACTTATTTTTAAAAAACCATTTTATGTTAATATTATATGATGCATATTTTACCAAAGTGAAAAAATAAAAATAAAATTTTTTAAAAAGGAGATTCCCAGATAAATAAAAACTGAGAGAATTCTCCTGACCTGATATATTGATATATGCTACAACATGGATGAACCTTGATAGCATTATGCTAAATGAAAGAAACCAGACAAAAAAAATGCCACATACTGTACAATTCATTCATATGATATGTGCCAAATAGGCAAATCCATAAAGGCCAAAAGCATATTTGTTGTTGCCAGGGGCTAGGAGGAGGAGAGAATGATGTGTGACTGCTAATAGGTATAGCGTTTCTTTTTGGAGTGATGAAAATGTTCTGGAATTAGACAGTTGTGATAGTTGCACAACTTTGTGTATATGCTAAGAACCAATGGATTTTACATTTTAAAAGAGTGAATTTTTTCATGCGTTATATCTCAAAAAAAGAGACAAATGACCCAGTTTTGGTAAGACAGTCGTAGGGTCCCTCTTCTTCTGTTAGGGGCAGAAGAGTGACAGGATTCAGGGTGTCACAGTGGTAAATAGTAATGTGAGAGGGAGAGAGTAACAGAGTTCTGTAAGAGATTAATTGGTGGCTGAAATGTGTTGTTTGTTCTCAGTCAGTAGTAATGTCTTTACTGCGCGAGGAACCATGAACTGAAGCGTGGAGCCTAGAACTAATTCAGCAGCAGCATCAACAAGTTTTGCAGTGGCAGCTATTGCCCTATGACGAAAGTGGATAAAACTTTGCATCCAGGTCAAGGTTGAGACTACAGAATGCGATAGTTTGATGATTTCCATGAAGCCCAAGCACTTGTCCTGATGCACAAGTGGACAGAAAGACCTTTTGTAGTTAGAGATGCCTAGGAAAGGAGCCTGTTGAAGAGACTTCTTGAGGTTACAGAAGGCCGGTTTATGTTTGGGTTTCCAGAGGAGAGAGTCTCTTACTATGGACTTAGTCAATTCATAAAGAGGTGTCAAAATCTCAGAAAAAATTTGACAACTATAGCCTAAATATCCAGTAAAACCTAGAAATCCCCACAATTGTCTTACAACATGTGGTTTTTGGGGGAGTTCGGCTTCTTTCATTTACCATAATGGTATCAAGTTTCATCCATGTTGTAGCACATATCAGTACACCATTCTTTTGATTGTTAAATAATATTCCATTGTATGCATATACCACACATTTACCCATTTGTCATCGACGGACATTTGGATTGCAAAGAGGAAGGCCCATATAAGGAGGCAACTAAAGGGCAAGGAGAGGGAGGATTGACTAGGGAAATGAATCTAGCTTGTTGTTGCTTAACTTCGTCAAATTTCTCCCTAGCTTTGACCAAAGAATCTTTTAGTGATGCAATTTCTAAATCACAATTTTATTTGAAGGCCTTTGTTTACCAATAAAAAATTGCTTTTCTTTGGGCTTGAGAACTATTATTTCCTTTTTTTCCTAAGGAGCCTCACAAATGAATGATTTTGTTCAATTCAAGTGTTTCCTTATTGAAATCCCAAGCCATCATTATGAAGTTATGCCATTTACAGAAATAGGCAGTTAGAATTATAATGAGAGTATATATAAAAAGCAGGAGTTTTTCCTAGAGGAGGAGAGAATTTAAATGTAGACATCTCCATGAGATGGAGGTACAGTTAGTTGAAAGTGCACTTTGTGTCTCAGGCCCCCCAACCTAATGGTTGGCTACTCCTGAATGCAGACCCAATAATTTGTGCCACCAGGCAGATGGAAAACCAAAGAGAATGCTGTCTCTGAATGGAAGGTAAGTTCTCAGGACAAAAATATCAACACTGGAGGAGTGATGTCAGCATCATGGCGGAGTGAGCTTTCCCGTGAATTCTTCCCCCACAAGATACAACAAAAGCAACAGCCACAGACCAACAACGGAATCCCAGACTGTGAAAACCTAGAGCGGAGGGATCCACACTGCCGCACATCTGAGAGCCGAACGTGCTGGGCCCCCGGAGGAAGTGGGGAGAGGTAAGGAGAACTCCGCTCCCTTCCCATCAGATCAGCGATCCCGGTCCGCGCGGCTCCCAGAGAGGGGGGAGGGGCGGCCCTCGGCGGGAAAACTGTAGCTCTTCGGGCTCTCTCAGCCAGTGGGAAACTCCTGCACAGAGGACTCAGAGGAGCCACAGGGCTACCATCAACATCTGAGCAACCCAGAGACCGGATAAAGAGGGGCAAACGAGAAGTCTCCCACGTCAGGGACCCAGAGGGCAAAAGAGAGAGCTCCCCCCTCCCCGCAACCTGGAGTCTGCAGCTCGACCAGACCTAGCGATCCGAGGCAGACCTGAACAAACTGGACTGGACCCGTGGATCGCAGCGGGAAAAAAAAAAAAAAAAAAAACAACTGCGGATCGCAGCAGAAAAACTGGGGCAGAGCGCAGGGGGCTTAGACTACACAGCCCTTTACCACCAGACAGTGGCGGCAGGTGGAAATTGCAACCAGAGACTTCCAGGATGAGGAAAATCAAAACCAACACAGGAACCACAATGCAAAAATATATGAAATCACCAGACCAGAAACAAAATGACAAGCACCCAGAAATCAACCTCGAAGACACAGAAATCCATAAACTAAATGACAGAGATTTCAAAATAGCTATCATAAAAACACTCAACGAAATACGAGACAACACAGACAAACAATTCAATGAGATTAGGAGTTTCTTCACAAAAGAGATTGAAATCATAAAGAAAAACCAATCAGTGCTGATGGAGATGAAGAACACAATGGAGGAGATAAAGGAGAATCTGGAATCTTTAAAGAACAGAGCTGACAATATGGAGGAAAGAATTAGTACTTTAGAGGATAGGAATACAGATATACTCCAGATGGAAGAAGAGAGAGAACTAAGACTAAAAAGAAATGAAGAAAGACTCCGAGAAATATCGGACTCTATTAGAAAATGTAACATAAGAATTATAGGTATTCCTGAGGGAGAGGAGAGGGAAAGAGGAACAGAGAGCCTATTCAAGGAAATAATAGCTGAAAATTTCCCAAATCTGGGGAAGGAGCAGGAAATACCAGTAAGCGAAGCCAAAAGGACGCCTATATATATTAACAGACAAAGGCCTTCACCACGACACCTAGTGGTAAGGCTAGCCAGGGTCAACGACAAAGAAACCATATTAAGGGCAGCTAGACAAAAACAAAAAATAACGTACAAAGGAGCTCCCATCAGGCTCTCAGTGGATTTCTCAACAGAAACTTTTCAGGCTAGAAGAGACTGGAATGATATATTCAAAATACTAAAAGACAAAATCTTTCAGCCAAGAATACTCTATCCAGCAAAAATATCCTTCAAATATGATGGAGAAATAGTAACTCTCCCAGATAAACAAAAGCTAAGGGAGTTCATGGCCACGAGACCCCCACTACAAGAAATACTCAAGAAGGCCCTCAGGCCTGAAAAAAAGAAGAGAAAGGGAACACAAAGCTTGGAGGAAGGAGAAAAGTAGGTAGACAAAATCAGAGACATAGTAGATCTTTACCGGAATAGGTTAGCAACCACTTAAATACTAAAGTCAAAGATCAAAGGAAGAAATTCACCAAAAATAAATTTAACCTCATCACTGTAAACACACAGCCACAACACAAGATAGAATAAGGTATAACAAGAGCAACTTAGAAGGGGAAGAGGAAAGTGACTGAATTGACTTAGTATAAGGAAGTAGGAGGCTATCAGATAATGGACTATCTCATACACAAGATTTTTTGCCCAAACCTCAAGGTAACCACTAAACAAATAATCAAAGCAAAACCACATATGATAAACAAAGAGAAAACTAGAAGAATCATAAGACAGAACAACCAAACTGAATTGGCAGTCCAAAACAAATGGGACAAGAAACAAAGGAAATGCAAAAGAACCAGAAAATAAGTGACAAAACAGCAACATTCAGCCCTCATATTTCAATAATTACCCTAAATGTAAATGGATTGAACTCTCCAATCAAAAGATACAGAGTGGCAGGATGGATTAAAAAGCAAGACCCAACAATATGCTGCCTTCAGGAAACACATCTCAGCACTAAAGACAAGCACAGGCTCAGAGTGAAAGGATGGAAGACAATACTCCAAGCTAATGGCAAACAAAAGGAAGCAGGTGTTGCCATACTCATATCAGACAAAGTAGACTTCAAGATAAAACAGGTTAAGAAAGACAAAGAAGGGAAATATATAATGATAAAAGGGACACTCCATCAAGAAGACATATCACTTATAAATATATATGCACCCAACATAGGAGCACCAATGTACATAAAACAACTATTAACAAACCTAAAAGGAGAAATCAACAACAACACAATAATAGTAGGGGATCTTAACACCCCACTTACAGCAATGGATA
The DNA here is from genome assembly GCF_020826845.1 of Diceros bicornis minor. NCBI lineage: Eukaryota > Metazoa > Chordata > Mammalia > Perissodactyla > Rhinocerotidae > Diceros > Diceros bicornis. The sequence continues at coordinate 67,307,104 of NC_080781.1, forward strand.
GATCATCCAGACAAAAAGTTAATAAAGAAATATTAGACTTAAATGAAAAACTGGACGAGATGGACCTAGTAGACATATACAGAGCACTCCACCCAAAAACAGCTGACTACACATTCTTCTCAAGCGCGCATGGAACATTCTCTAGGATAGACCATATGTTGGGAAACAAAGCAAGCCTCAATAAATTTAAGAAGATTGAAATCATAACAAGCATCTTTTCAGACCATAAGGCTATGAAACTGGAAATGAACCATGAAAAAAAAAACTGGGAAAGTGACAAAAATGTGGAGATTAAACAACATGCTACTGAACAACCAATGGATCATTGATGAAATTAAAGGAGAAATCAAAAACTATCTGGAAACAAACGAAAATGATAACATGCCATATCAAACCATATGGGATGCAGCAAAAGCGGTCCTGAGAGGGAAACTCATAGCGATACAAGCCCACCTTAACAAACAAGAAAAAGCCCTAATAGGCAACCTTAAATTACACCTAACAGAACTAGAAAAAGAAGAACAAACAAAGCCCAAAGCCAGCAGAAGGAGAGAAATAATAAAAATCAGAGCAGAAATAAATGATATTGAGACCAAAAAAACAGTAGAAAGGATTAATGAAACAAAGAGTTGGTTCTTCGAGAAGATAAACAAAATAGACAAACCCTTAGCCAGGCTTACTAAGAAAAAAAGAGAAAAGGCTCAAGTAAATAAAATTAGAAATGAAAGAGGAGAAATTACAACGGATACCATGGAAATACAGAGGATTATAAGAGAATACTATGAGAAATTATATGCCAACAAATTGGACAATCTAGAAGAAATGGATAAATTCTTAGACTTATACAACCTCCCAAAATTGAACCAAGAAGAAATGGAGAATCTGAATAGACCAATAACAAGTAAAGAGATTGAAATAGTAATCAAAAACCTCCCAAAAAGTAAAAGTCCAGGACCAGATGGCTTCTCCAGTGAATTTTACCAAACATTCAAAGAAGATTTAATACCCATCCTCCTCAAACTATTCCAAAAAATAGAGGAAGATGGAACACTTCCTGAATCATTCTATGAGGCCAACATCACCCTGATACCAAAACCAGACAAAGACAACACAAAGAAAGAAAATTACAGGCCAATATCGCTGATGAACATTGATGCAAAAATCCTCAACAAAATATTGGCAAACCGAATACAACAATATATTAAAAAGATCATACACCATGATCAAGTGGGATTTATACCAGAGACGCAGGGATGGTTCAACATCCGCAAATCAATCAACGTGATGCATCACATCAACAAAACAAAGAATAAAAACCACATGATCGTCTCAATAGACGCAGAGAAGGCATTTGACAAGATACACCATCCATTTATGATAAAAACTCTCAATAAAATGGGAATAGAAGGAAAGTACCTCAACATAATAAAGGCCATATATGACAAACCCACAGCTAACATCATACTCAACGGGGAAAGACTGAAAGCCATTCCTCTGAGAACAGGAACGAGGCAGGGCTGCCCACTCTCACCACTCCTGTTCAACATAGTACTGGAGGTTTTGGCCAGAGCAATTAGGCAAGAAAAAGGAATAAAAGGAATCCAAATAGGTAACGAAGAAGTGAAACTCTCACTATTTGCAGATGACATGATTGTATATATAGAAAACCCTAAAGAATCTGTTGGAAAACTGTTAGAAACAATCAACAACTACAGCAAAGTTGCAGGGTACAAAATCAATCTACAAAAATCAGTTGCATTTCTATATGCTAATAATGAACTAACAGAAAGAGAGCTCAAAAAGATAATACCATTTACAATTGCATCAAAAAGAATAAAATACCTAGGAATAAATCTTACCAAGGAGGTGAAGGACCTATACAATGAGAACTACAAGACATTATTGAGGGAAATCTACGATGACATAAAGAAATGGAAAGATATCCCATGCACGTGGATTGGAAGAATAAACATACTTAAAATGTCTATATTACCTAGAGCAATCTACAGATTCAATGCAATCCCAATCAGAATCCCAATGACATTCTTCACAGAAATAGAAAAAAGAATACTAAAATTTATATGGGGCAACAAAAGACCCCGAATAGCTAAAGAAATCCTAAAGAAAAAGAACAAAGCAGGAGGCATCACAATTCCTGACTTCAAAACATACTACAAAGCAATAGTAATCAAAACAGCATGGTACTGGTACAAAAACAGACACACAGATCAATGGAACAGAATTGAAAGCCCAGAAATAAAACCACACATATACGGACAGCTAGTTTTTGACAAAGGTGCTAAGAACATGCAATGGAGAAAGGAAAGTCTCTTCAAGAAATGGTGTTGGGAAAACTGGACAGCCACATGCAAAAGAATGAAAGTGGACCATGTGCTATCGCCATTCACAAAAATTAACTCAAAATGGATCAAAGACCTGAAGGTGAGACCTGAAACTATAAAACTCATAGCAGAAAATATAGGCAACACACTATTTGACATTGGTTTAAAGGAATCTTTTCGGATGACATGCCTACCCAGACTAGGGAAACTAAAGAAAAAATAAGCAAGTGGGACTTTATCAGATTAAAGAGCTTTTATAAGACTAATGAAACCAGAATCAAGATGAACAACCAACCAGCTGGGAGAGAATATTTGCAAAACATACATCTGACAAGGGGTTGATCTCCATAATATATAAAGAACTCACACAAATGAACAACAAAAAAACAAACAACCCGATCAAAAAATGGGCAGAGGAAATGAACAGACACTTCTCCAAGGAAGATATACAGATGGCCAATAGGCACATGAAAAGATGCTCAACATCACTAATCATCAGGGAAATGCAAATCAAAACAACACTAAGATACCACCTCACGCCCGTTAGAATGGCTATAATCACCAAGACAAAAAACAACAAATGTTGGAGAGGATGTGGAGAAACAGGAACCCTCATACACAGCTGGTGGGAATGCAAATTGGTGCAGCCTCTATGGAAAACGGTATGGAGATTCCTCAAAGAATTAAAAATAGAGATGCCCTATGATCCAGCCATCCCACTACTGGGACTCTATCCAACACACCTGAAATCAGCAATCCAAAGAGGTTTATGCACCCCTATGTTCATTGCAGCATTATTCACCATAGCCAAGAAGTGGAAGCAACCTAAGTGTCCCTCGACTGACGATTGGATTAAGAAATTGTGGTATATATATACAATGGAATACTACTCAGCCATAAAAAAAGACAAAACCGTCCTATTTGCAACAACATGGATGGGCCTGGAGCGTATTATGTTAAGTGAAATAAGCCAGAAAGAGAAAGACAAACACTGTATGATCTCACTCATATGTGGAATATAAACCAACACATGGATAGAGAAAACTGGACTGTGGTTACCAGGGCAGTGGGGGTGGGGGGTGGGGGGTGGGCATAAGGGGTGAAGGGAGTCATATATGTGGTGATGGACAAACAAAAATGTACAACCCAAAATTTCACGTTAGAAACCATTAAAACATCAATAAAAAAAAATATCAACACTGAAGGAGAACTTTATCCTGTTTTATTGGTGACTCATAGAAAATTTTGTCTGAATGGACACTGCCCCATTGAGAATCAAAAACTCACTGGTTTGTGAGGCCAGCTCAAACAACAGGCTTATAGGGCCTGCTCCAAGGTTCTACCCTGTGATTCTTCTTATGATAAATGACAATTTTAAACAACACAGCACAAAGTGGAGTCACAAAAGAGAGAAAAAAGGGATGAAAGGGAAGTCCTATTTACAACAAGGATGCCAAATAAATGAGAGCCAATATCAAAACGCAGGTAGCAAAAAAACAAAAACAAAAACAAAAAAACCTCAGGTAGCAAACTGAGAATAAATAGACAAGGAACTTCTAAGGCGCAAATAGTGGAGTTCAGATCTGGTGCTGACTTACCAAATCTATGCGGACTTGATAAGCAGTGAGCAGTAAAGCACAAGGGCCCTCCATGGGTGCTGTACCAGGTCTAAGGCTGGGGTACTAGGGGATGGGCAGTGCAGATCACATCTGGGTGAAGCCTTTAAAAAAAACCATGGAAATAAACTAAAATCACCCATATGAGAGTAAACAGAGGCTATTTATTCAGACCTTGCTATAGCAAGAAAGTCAGCCATTATCACTTGTGTTTGGCTGAGCTCAAAGGCTATCGGGGAGTGGGAAAGCTTTCTCACAGGGGAGTGAAAAAAGGGGAGGGTTCAAGTATGCTCTGATTGGAATTTGTTCGCATATGAAAGCTGGAAGCAGGCTAACTAGAAGTTGGACGTCTTATGTGATTGGTTTGGGGAGCACATTTGTTTTTTTCTGGTTAGTCCTGAGTTGGAAGTGGGAAAAAAATAGGGAAGCTGGCAGTCATTGACCAAGTTATAATCATTCTGGGCCAATTGCTGCAGAGATTGTAGTTTGGCTTCCTGGCCTTCTTACCTGGGTCAGAGTTCTATTGTCATATATGATCTGGCCATAGTCTATTTGTATATTCAATCTCTCACTGACAAGCACCAAAAGTATCAGAGCCCCCAGAAATCAGGATCTGGCCATCTAGCTTTGCCCATAGGTACCCAAGACAGACATTGAATTCTTTGCTCTCAGGAAAAGTGCAGTCAGAGAGCAAGGCCAACAGGCAAGGACCAGTAGGGACCTGTAGTGCTGGGGTACTTCAGAAGACAGGCTATTGGATGCCCTCTCCTAGTGCGCCTGCCCTGTGAGAGAAAGGGACTTCTCCAGGGTCCCTGTGGGGAGGCCATTTGAGGCATCTAGCTTAGAGACATCAGAATGGTGCTGGCGACATTGCTGCCAGTTATGGGTTGCTATCAGCCCACAGCCTCTCTGGAACTGAGGCAATAACTCAGAGGGAAAGGGGATGACTTCATATTCTTTGGAAATCCTGCTCAGTTTCTGAGGGCTGCTGCTGAGGGAGGTAGGGAAGGGGGACCAGTGTTGTGTTCTCTTGAGTCTTGCACCCCAGAAGTCGCCCATCTGTTAGTCCCTGGGCTGTCTTCTTGGCCGGTGGGGCTGCAGCTGTGGGCATGTGGGATCTGCACAGGAACCCAGGAGAAAGCTCCACTCTGAATGGTGCCCTGGCCATTCCAGCCTCCAGGTCCATCCTCTCATGTCCACCTGGGACCCCTGCAAGGCATGTCCCTAGATTCCATGGTCCACAAAGGCCCAGAGGTTGCAGGATATCTGTGTTCTCCCCCCCCATGCCCTCTCTCCTCCCAGAAATACATGTACCTGATGAAACACAAAACTGCCAGTTAAAAACAATGGGGTGCTGATATAGAAAGCTCTCCAAGATATATGAAGTGATTGAGTAAGACACATAGCTGTATTTTCCTTTCCATAGTAGTTTCCTTTATATAAATAAAAATATATGACAATATGCACAAACAAAAATCAATGCATATGCATAATTTTTCGTCCAAGGAATTAAAAGAAACTGTTAACAGTTGTCATTTCTGAAGAGAGGGACTTTAGGGGATGGTGACTGTTACTTTTCTTTCTATACATTTCTGTATTTTAACCATGTACATACATTATTTTTATTTTAGTAAAAAATGACAATGGGGGGTCAACTGGGAAGAGGAATTATAAGCTATTTTTTTTTATATTTCTCAGTATTAGAGAAGAAAACATAAACATTACTTTTAAAGGGGCAATATTCCTTTATGCCTTTGCACAGAGCATTACTGTGCCCACTCAGTGACTATGATGGGGTGATCAGCTCCCTCTTAGAACCATATACACTCTCCTGGTATTTGCTTTCCTTATCTGCAAAATAGCCCAGAGGTGGGGAGATCAGATGATTTCCAAAGACTTATACAACACTTGGATTTTATCAGAACCCTGTTCTGCCCACAAGCAGGCACTGTCCTAATTGAGACCAAGAGCCCTTTCAGCAACCCCAGAAGGGGCTGCAGAAGCCAATGTCTTAGCTACTGAGATCCTATTTGCCTTCCTGGCTGTAGCACTAATAAAAGACAAGGCTTAACGAGGTCCTCTTGGTTGCAGGGAGAGGTAAAGGCTTCTTTGGTTTCCAAGTCAGAACAGACTCAAGGGAAGCTGTACATTCTCCCAAATTATGCTTCAGTATTTCCAATATTAATGTTGAAAAGTCGGGACCGTTGGACTGTTTGTAGGTCACACTTGAGACAGAGAGGAGCAGTCCTTTGGTTTAAAATCTGAGAGCAAATTAAGTCCTTATTAGCTTATAAAGGCCTTGAGGCAATGGGCCAGAACTAAAATTAACTGTTATGACCCCACTTTCTCTCAAGAAATCCTTATCATTGATGTGTGAGCTTTGTTAAATGAGCTACAAAAGAGCCTAGGAGAGTGTCTGGTACACAGCAAATAGTCAATCAATGTTAAGTGAATTTTAATCTGGCTTTCCTCCAGACATAAATGAAAACCAATGATAAAGGTTCATGGTTATAGTTCTTAATTTTGTCTTTGTATAATGAAGCAGTGTAGAGGAAAGTTTGCTTATGAAGGGTTAATGTGAATTATTCTCCTTTCTTCTTCTCCCTGGGACATGTGGCCCATTAGAAGCAACTTTGGATGAATATATAGTGCCAGAATTTTACGATTCTGAGTTTTACAGCTTGGGTTTGTCTTATAGTAAGGTCTTGAGTGTGCAGAATGTCTTTTACATGACAGTCTCAAAGACAATTCACTTATAACATGTTCCTAATCTTCTCACTACTCATGGAAAGTGAGAAGGAATAAGGAGGGAGAAATGGAGGACCAGAGGAGTAGCCTGTTGAACATCATACAGCTAATGATTGATCTGGCATTAATACTTCCCACAGTTATCTCCCTGGACTCAGTGCAGAGCAATCAGGCAAAAATGCCCAGGTTCCAGTTTCTCCGTGGAAGGGATCTGACTGCATACTAATGTCCTGAAAGTCCCAGCCCAAGAGTCTGGCTTCCTAGCTGCATCTAGCAGCTGATGGGACAGGCAATTAATAGTCCTCCAGATGCCTAAACGGGTGTGTGGGCACTTCTTGTGCCTTCAGCATCCAGCCAGCTCCAGTGATAAAACCAAGCCACCAGCTTCTTCCTAGAAGGAGTTGGACCACATATCTAGTGCTCCAACTTTTATATCTGTACCCTGAGGACTGGCTCCTAACTAGCCTATCTCTGGGAGTTGACAGGGCCCAGCATTTGCTGGTCCCTTGGGACCACATGGCTTTAATTGCCAATCACTAGTCTTCTGGGAGTTTGAACAGGTGAGTAGGTACCTCCTGTGGCTCCTCCCCCCAGTTTCCTCCAGAGATAGAACCAGCCCTCCAGCTAATCCACCTGTCACTGAGAGCTGATATGACTTGGCATTTACTAGGCCCCTGGGAGTAATAAAAAGCAAAACAACAGGTTGAAATAGTGTGTGGTCTGAAGGAGGGTGCAAGTATTTGCCACAGATCCTCTCCCTGGCATAGTACAGAGTGAGTGGGTGATAAACTCCAGCTCCCAGCTTCTCCCTGAGGATAGAAGGAATTGGACCACACATCTAGCACCCTGACATTTCCAGCTGCTACTCAAGGGACTGGCTTCTATCTTACCTGTCTTGGGACAGTGATGGGACTCGGCACACTCTAATCTCCTGGGAGCCACTAAAAACAAAGGTAGTGTTTCAAACACAAAGGTTTGTGAAGCACTTGGAATCTCTGGCTGGGTTGACTGGAAAGATTCACCTCTTACATGAGGCCAGTGGTGGGTAAATTACTTTTAGTTCTACTATAAAAGATAAAAGACAAAAGTATTTAAAAACAACTATTCCTAAATTATGTTAATGGATACATAATATAAATAGATGTAAATTGTGACATCAATAGCATATTATAAGTGGGGAGGAGAGATAAAAGCTGAGGATTCTAGAACGCAAGTGAATTTAAGTTGTTAGCTTAAAGTAGGCTATTATAATTCTAATATATTTTATGTAAGCCCCTATTTAACCACAAAAAAAGTCTATGAAGTTACACAAAAGAAAAAGGGAAAGAATTCCAAACCTATCAATACAAAAAAATAATGAAATACAAAGGAAGACAGTAAGAGAGAAAAACAGGGATAAAAGAACTACGAGAAAAACAGGAAACAGTTAACCAAATGGTAATACTAAATCCTTCCCTATTAATGAATACTTTATATGTAAATAGACTAAACTCCCCAATGAAAAGATACAGAGTGGCTGAATGCATGAAAACCTAAGATCCAACTGTATGCCATCTATAAAGAAACTCACTTTAGATTCAAGGATACACATAGGCTGACAGTGAAGAAATGGAAAAAGGTATTCCATGCAAATGATAATCAAAAGAAAGCAGGAGTAGCTATATTATATGAGACTCAGTAGACTTTAAGTCAAAAACTATCTTTAGAGATAAATAAGGACATTATATAATGATAAAAGGGTCAATTTGACAGGAAAATATAACAATTCTAAATATATATGTACCCAACATCAGAGCACCTAAGTATATAAAGCAAATATTGACAGATAGAAATAAGAAATTGATAGCAATACAATAATAGTAGATGTCTATAACCCACTTTCAATAATGGATAGAACATCCATTTTATGGTAATGTAAAGTCTGCGTTGTCCCTCTGATAGACATGTCCTCTCATTGTACTATTGTAGAGAAATCTGAGGCTACGTTTATTTTTTTACCTTTGTAAGTATGAGTTTTCTTCTCTTTTTCTTTACTTTGAAATTAAATAGTCTAATATTTGTGTAGCTTTATCAATCCAGTACATAGTGAATAAAAATACGCGATTTGGAAATGGAAAAAAAAAAAAACAGACAGAGAATCAATAAAAAGCAGAATTGAGCCATACTATAGACCAAATGGGCCTAACAGACATATACAGAACTTTTCACACAACAGCAGAAGAATACACATTCTTCTCAAGCACACATGGAACATATTCCAGGATAGATCACATGTTAGATCACCAGATAAGTCTTAACAAATTTAAGAAGATCAAAGTCATACCAAGAATCATTTCCTACCACAATGGAATGAAACTAGGAATCAATAACAGCAAGAAAATAGAAAAATCCACAAATATGTGGAAAGGAAATAATGCGTAATTTAACCACCACTGGGCCAAAGAGGAAATCAAAAGGGAATTCAAAAAATATCTCAAGACAAATGAAAATGGAAATGCAACTTACCAAAACTTAAGGGATGCAGCGAAAGCTGTACCAAGAAGGATGTTTATAGTGATAAATGCCTACATTAAAAATGAAGAGAGGAGAGTAATGTCGGCATCATGGTGGAGTGAGTTGTTCCCTTTGTCTCTCCCCTCTGGTTACAACCAGTCGGACATCCATTGACTAACAGAGGATTCCCTACACAGCACAACAAGACACATAAGAGATCCAGGCATCTATACAGCTGAAGATGGGTGGACTGGACCCCCAGGAGGCAGTGGAACTAGGGGAGCACCCCCTCTGCATTCCCCTGGCAGCAGCGATCCAGGAACAGATCCCCACACTGCCCCACATGCCTGTGAGAAAACAGGCATGGCTTACTCGAGCAGTCCAGGTGGGAGCAGAGAAAGCAGGCCAGCTTGCTACCTGCCCATCTCCCACTGGACATAGCCTGCACACCCAACAGCAGTCCTGGCAGGAAATGAGAAGGCAGGATGGCTTGCTACCTGCCCATATACCAGCAGATCCAGCGTGCACGCCCCCTCCTCCTCCTCTGGCAGTGGCCAGGTCTTTCCAACAGTGAGGATAGTATACAAAACTCAGATTGTCCCACCTGGGATGGGGCACTCTGACCTGAGTCCTCAAAACACATTGGCTAGCACCAGAGACCAGAGGCTGCACAGCGAGCAACAACAAAAACCTCTCCTGGCTTAGCCCCTGCTCCCCCCTAGTGGTGGCAGGTGGAACCTGCAAACAGAGGCTTCAGGAACCACAACAGAACTGGTGACCCAGCCCACAGTAGCAATATCCCCAACATCAGCTCCAACAGGAGCAGGGGCTGCATGTAATTCCCCACGTCTCCAGGCCCCCAGCAGTAACAGCAACACCCGTGAACTCAGCACACCTGACAGCAGTGCAACCAGCACCCCCAGACAACCCAGGAACAGTTGGTGCATGGGGCAGCACCATCCAAGCCTGTGGAAAGCCAGTGGAGGAACATGAGACCAAGGAGACCCCAGAAGCAGTAGAAGTGCTTGTGGCCTGGTGACCCCAGTGCTGACACTTGAGACTAAAGCAAAGGAACCAGCAATCCTGGAGGCACAAGTGGAAAAAGGAGGGCACTGACATCGCCCTTAACAGAGGTAGTGGAGGGTGGAAAGTGTAGGCTCTCAAATACAACCAAAAGCAGCACAGAACCAAAGTTACTAAAGCCATACCCAAATAAGAAAGATGGTTACTACCACAAATGCACTGGCAGAGGATCAAATCATCAAACACCATGAAGAACTACAGTAACACAGCCTAACAGAAGGAAAATGACAACTCTCCACATACCAAACTTGAAGTCACAGAAGATTACAATCTGACTGACAGAGAATTCAAAATAGCTGTCATAAAGAAGCTTAACAAGTTAAAAGAAAAATAAGACAGACAGTTCAATGAGCTCAGTAATGAAATTAATGACCAGAAGGAGTACTTCACCAAAGAGGTTGAAACTCTAAAAAAAAAAAAAAAAAAACAAAAAAAAAAAAACAAAATGGAAATTGTGGAGATAAACAACACAACAAATGAGATGAGAAAAATACTGTAGAAAGCATTAAAAATAGAGCAGACCATATGGAGGAGAGAAATAGTAATTTAGAGGACAGAAACATAGAAGTGAGTCAGGTGGAAGAGCAAAAGAACTAAGATTTTTTAAAAATGAGGAAATTCTTTGAGAAATATCTGACACAATTAGGAAAAGTAACGTAAGGATTATAGATGTCCCAGAAGGAGAATAGGGGGAGAAAAGAGCAGAGAACATAAAGAAATAGCTGAGAACTTCCCAAACCTAGGGAAAGAACTGGACATGAAAGTACATGAAGTTAATAGAACTCCTAATTACCTCAATGCAAAAAGACCTTCTCCAAGGCATATAATATGAAAACTGTCAAAAGTAAATGACAAAGAAAAAATATTAAGGGCAGAGATGTGTCAAGATGGCAGCCTAGGTGGATTCTGAACTCACCTCCTCCCATGAACACAACAAATTTACAACTAGTCTTGGAACAGTAAGAAAGAGAAAGCTGAATAAAAAGAACTTCCACAAAAAGGGACAGTGCGGACTGAGGTGGAAGCAGCAGAAATTCCTTTCTGGAGAGAAAAAAGTTATGCTTCACAGCTGGCCAGGAGCAATCCTAAGGTACAAAGCCTTCCCTGGAAGAGTGGGGGATCTCAGCAGGGGAGCATTACCACAATAAGCAGCTTTTGGAATCAGCACAACTGAGACAAGTGTCATAATATCTGGCTTTGCTGGCTATTAACTACAACAGGGAATACCGCCAGAAAATCTATGAGACATAAGTGAAAAAAAGCCTGCTCTTAAATGGCCCACACACAAATTCACCCATTTCAGAAAGCAACCTAAAATCACCAGAAAGAAAGGTGCACAGTCCTTTGGTGAAAAGAGACTCACTTGATAGACTCTAGGTGCATCTCGGTGAGAGGTGAGACCTCCCTAGGGACTGAGACATTATTGTGACTTAGTACAGGGGTGCCGACATAGATGCTGGCAGACGCCATTGGAGTTCTTCCCTTTGTCTGTTTGCCCAGGGTCTGCACCACCCACTAGAGCACTGATTTAATCCAGCTCAGTGAGGGCAGGCAGCCCACCCTAGGGACTGACCCCACCAAACAGTAAGCCCTCAGGCAACTGGTGGGCCCACATAAGCAGGATGCCTGGAACCTCTGCAGCCAGGCAAGTGGGTCTGCCACTATGGGGCACAGCATGCACGAGGGGTGGGCCTGCCTTAGTGGAGTGTGTGGGGCCTCTGCAGTGGGGCAACTGGATCTTCTTTGGTGGACTGGTACATGTGCATGGGTCAGGACTGTGCTGACAGGGTGTGTGGCCCTGTGGGCAGTGGGGCTTGTCAGCTGCAGCAGACTTGTGCTTCTCAAACAGCCACATAGGGGATTGGCCCCACCTTCCAAAGCCTGAAATAATTGGGTGTTCCCATGCCTGGGACTAGCTCTACCCAGCTGCACTACTGAGAGTTGACAACAGTCTTGCAGGCCAGTGGCTTACAGCAATTGTAAGCCCCTGAGCCTAGCAAACAGCCACACTGAAGGCCTACTAACTTAACAGAAAAACTGCAACAGGAATGTGCTATTAGACCTTGCAGCCAACTGTGCAGGGGCTCCCCATGCCTGATAAAGTGACTGAAGGGTCCATAGCAGCCACACACAGCTGAGCAATACAATCAGCTGGCCAGGGGGACAGTCTAGCCTCCCTGGGAACCTGCAGCAACAGCAACCCTGCCACAACAGAAGGACACAAGTAGCCCACACAGGGGACACTCCTGGAATATTTGGGACTGGTGATGGGAGGGAAGCACACTGCAGGGCCTCATAAGGCATCTGTTACATAAGGCCACCTCTCCAAGATCAGGAGATATAGCTGACCTACCTAATACACAGTGATAAGCACAGAGAAAGAGGCAAAAATGAGGAGACAAAGGAATACGTTTCAAGTAAGGGCATAGGACAAAACCTTAGAAAAAGAACTAAGCGAAACAGAGATAAACAATCTATGTGACAAAGAGTACAACCTAAAAGTCTTAAGGATGCTCAGTGATCTTGGGAGAATGGATGAACTCAGTGAGAACTTCAACAAAGAATTGGAATATATAAAAAAGAACCAATCAGAAATGAAGAATACAATACTGGAAATGAAAAATTCATTAGAGGGACTCAATAGCAGAGTAGATGATACAGAAGAACAGATTAGCAAGCTGGATGAAAGACTAGAGGAAATCACTCAAGCTGAACAGATAAAATAAAAAAGAATTAAAAAGAATGAGGACAGTCTAAGGGACCTCTGGGACAATATCAAGCACACTAACATCCATATTATAGGTGTCCCAGAAGGAGAAGAGAGAGACAAAGGGGCAGAGAATCTATTTGAAGAAATAATAGATGAAAACTTTCCTAACCTAAGGAAGGAAACAGACATCCAGGTACAGGAATCACAGAGAGCACCAAACAAGATAAACCCAAAGAGGCCCACACCAAGACACATGATAATTAAAACATCAAGAATTAAAGATAAAGAGAGAATCCTAAAAGCCACAAGAGGAAGGCAACAAGTTACATACAAAGGAAAGCCCATAAGTCTATCAGCTGACTTCTTGGCAGAAACCTTACAGGCTAGAAGGGACTGGCATGATATATTTAAAGTGCTGAAAGGAAAAAACCTACAGCCAAGGTTAGCTAAGTTAACTGGCAAGGTTAACATTCAGAATGGAAGGAGAGATGAAGATTTTCCCAGAGAAGCAAAAATTAAAGGAGTTTATCACCAAGAAACCAGCCTTACAAGAAATGCAAAAGAGACTTATTTAAGTGGAAAAGAGACTACAAATAGAAATAAGAAAATTATACAAAAAAAAAAGCCATAAAATCACTGGCAAAGGCAAATATACAGTAAAGGTAGCAGGTCAACCACCTATGAAGCTAATATGAAGGTCAAAAGACCAAAGTACTAAAATTATCTATTTCCATGATAAGAGGGCAATGGGTACACACACACACAAGAAGAGGTTAGATATGATATTGAAAATATAAAATGTGGGAGGAGGGGGGTAAAAGTGTAGAGCTTTTAGCAAGATGACAAACTAAAGAGACCATCTACCTAATATAGATTGCTATATACGTAGGTTATTATATATAAACTTCACGGTAATCACAAACCAGAAATCTATAATAAATATACAAAAAATTAAGTGAAAGGAACCCAGACATAATGCTAAAGAAAGGCATCAAACCACAAGGGAAGAGAGCAAGAGAAGAAGAAAGGAACAGAGAAGAACTACTACAACATACAGCAAAAAAAAAAACCAAAATGGCAATAAGTACATTCTTATCAATAGCTACATTTTTTTTTTAGTTTTAAAAAGTTGCCTTTAATGAAAAATATAAAAATACTGCACCCTTGAAACATGATTTGTATGTTCACCAAGTCTTAAGAGATCCCTAATGTAAAATAATTCTGTTTAATATATGTGTTTTTTTTTTACATATACAATGAAACCTTATTTATTTGACAGTAATATTTATGATGCTGACATCCTCATAGGGCTTATCTGCTTTGGGATTGACTTTGATGTTGGATATCTTTTTACAACTTCCATTCCTTTAGTCATTCGTCCAAATACTGCATGCTTATTATCAAGCCAAGGTGTTGGTACTACTGTTATGAAAAACTGGGATCCATTCGTATTCGATCTAGCACTGGCCATGCTGAGTGTATATGGTCTGTCATGTCATAATGTTGAATGAAATTCATCTTCAAATTCTCCTCCCCATATGCTTTCTCCTCACATACCTGTAACTGTTGGATCTCCTGTCTGAATCATGAAGCCCTTCGTTATATGGTGAAATGTATGTCCATTGTAATAATCATTTCTGCTGTGAACACAGAAGTTTTCCACTGTCTTAGGGCACTCAACAGGAAAAAGTTTGATGTGAATGTTTCCCATGCTTGTGTGGACAATGGCACTATCTGAAATTCGTTTAGGTCCTTCAGCTTGAGTAGCTGCCATGACTTCTTCTTTAGAAGGTTTCTCATTAAAAACATCTCGGTCAGAGTCTGCACTTTTTGTATCTTCTGGTTCTCCTTTGGTAAACATATAAAATCTATTCTTTTTGAAAGATGTACAGACTATTGTTGGGTCAGCTTGAATATTCTGAAGAACGGGATTTTCAGAAGCTTTCATTTCTATAGTAGTTGCAGCATAATGTTTTTTGACTATTCCTTGGAACAGAGCCAATTGCATCACTCTAATATTTTCTTGCTTGCCTCAGATCCGCACACACCAGTCTGTTTCTACATTTATAACTTTAATGCCCAGCATTGTTCCATATAGCACGAAGTGTCCAGTTTCATCAAAAACTATATTAATTAATCTTAATGCATCCACTTTCTCCAACTCACGTTCTACAGTCATTCATCGGCCAAATTCCATGTCTGGTAGCTGTTGCCTCATCTGCTGCAGTTCAGTAAACATACTTAGTGATTCGTCAAAGACTCTCATGAGTTTTCCAGTTAAAAACCTGAAAATTCTAACTTTTCTATCATAACCAATAGTAGCTATTTTCTTCCCATCAGGGGAAAAACATATGCTGGTTGGATAAGCCTTGCACTTGGCAAATTCATATAAATTTGCGTCAGTTTTATATTCCCAGTTCACCATTTGGGGAATTTATATTCATGAGGAGGCCCAGTCCAGTATTAAATTATTCCAGATTTGTCAGAAGACACTATTGCTTTGTAAACTGGGTTTAATCCTATCTGAGTAAGAGGTGAAATATGGAGTTTGTCAAAAATATGAAGTGGCTGGTTATCTCCTCGACTATCATAAATGAAAATTTTTCCCGTACTCTTCTCAGAAGCAGCAACTGAAGATATAGCATCCCCTGGGCAATAGATCCACTCCCACTGTCTGGGAAAATAGCCAAGCTTCAGCATATTGATGATGTCAAAGTTCACTACATCAAACACCTTCATTGCTTTATCATCACCCACAGAATAGAACAATGCTCCCTCAGAGCTAACTGCAATACTCTCAATAACTCCTAGGTGGCTACAAAAATGTTTAACAAATTCAATTCCCTCTTCTGTTTTTTTCCAGAACTTAACATGTCCATCATGACTGGCAGTAATATTAAAGTCTGTCTTGGTGCACACCACATGGGTGATTACATATCTATGCATGTCACAACGCTCACACATGGATGCACTGGGGACATTATCAAGATAAACTCTTTCAAACTCTAGAACTTTCCTCCTCTTGGCCAACGTTGCCTCTACAGGTAAAGGCCCAACCCAGTGCTCTTCATTTTCCTCCTTGTTCTCTTGGGCCACAGCCACAGACAATGCCAGCTCTCTTTAGCTGCATTCTATTTTTTCTGGTTCCTTGGGGTCCTGGCACCTTCTCCTGCTGTGCTGTGAATAGCTACCACCTTCCACAGCAATGTTGTACCTCAATAGCTACTTTAAATGTCAATGGATTAAATGCTCCAATCAAAAGTCATAGAGTGGCTGAGTGGATAAAAAAAACAAGACCCATATATATGCTCCATATAAGAGACACACTTCAGACCCAAAGACACTCACAAACTGAAAGTGAAGGGATGGAAAAAGGTGCTCCATGAAAATGGCAATGAAAAGAAAGCTGAGGTAGCAATACTTATCTCAGAAAAAATAGACTTTAAAACAAAAGCTGTAACAAGAGATGAAGGGCACTACATAATGATAAAGGGAACAATCCAACAAGAGGATATAACACTTGTAAATATCTATGCACCCAACATAGGAGCACCTAAATATATAAAGCAATTATTAACAGACATAAAAGGAGAAATAGACAGCAACACAATAATAGTAGGGGACTTTAACACTCCACTTACACCAATGGATAGATCATCCAAACAGAAGATCAACAAAGAAACATTGGCCTTAAATGACACTTGAGACCAGATGGACTTAGTAGATATATATAGAATATTCCATCCAAAAACTGCAGTATACACATTCTTTTCAAATGCACATGGAACATTCTCCAGGATAGATCACATATTAGGCCACAAAACAAGTCTAAATAAATTTAAGAAGATAGAAATAATACCAACAATCTTTTCTGACCACAATGGTATGAAACTAGAAATCAACTATAGGAAGAAAATCGGAAAAGCCACAAATATGTGGAGATTAAACAAAATGCTACTGAACAACGATTGAGTCAATGAAGAAACCAAAGGAGCAATAAAAAAATACCTGGAGACAAGTGAAAATGAAAATATGACATGCCAAAATTTATGGGATACAGCAAAAGCAGTTCTAAGAAGGAAGTTTACAGAAATACAGGCCGACCTGAACAAACAAGAAAAATCTCAAATAAACAATCTAACAGTGTACCTAAAGGAACTGGAAAAAGAAGAACAAAGCCCAAAATCAGTAGAAGGAAGGCAACGATAACATCATAGCAGAAATAAATGAAATAGAGACTAAAAACAAAAACAATAGAAAAAATCAATGAAACTAGAGCTGCTTCTTTGAAAAGATAAAATTGACAAACCTTTAGCCAGACTCACATAGAAAAAAAGAGAGCAGGTACAAATAAATAAAATCAGAAATGAAAGAGGAGAAATTACAATGGACACCTCAGAAATACAAAAGATTATAAAAGAATACTCTATATGTCAACAAATTGGATAATCTAGAAGGAATGGATAAATTCTTAGAATCACACAACCTTCGAAAACTTAATCAAGAAGAAATAGAGAATTTGAATAGACCAATCACCAGTAAGGAGATCAAAACAGTAATCAAAAACCTCCCAAAAAATAAAAGTCCAGGACCAGACAGCTTCCCTGGTGAATTCTGCCAAACATTCAAAGAAGACTTAATACCTATCTTTCTCAAAATCTTCCAAAAAATTGAAGAGAAGGGGAAGTTTCTTAACTCATTCTATGAGGTCAATATTACCCTGATACCAAAACCAGACAAGGACAACACAAAAAAAGAAAATTACATGCCAAATCACTGGTGTACATAGATGCAAAAATCCTCAACAAAATATTAGCAAATCAAATACAACAATACATTAAAAAGATCATACACCATGATCAAGTGGGATTTATTCCAGGGATGATTCAATATCTGCAAATCAATCAACATGACACACCACATTAATGAAATGAAGAATAAAAATCACAGGATGCTCTCAAAAGATGCAGAGCAAGAATTTGACCAAGATGCAGCATCCATTTAAGATAAAAATTCTGAATAAAATGGGTCTAGAAGGAAAGTACCTCAACATAATAAAGGCATATATGACGAACCTATAGCTAACATCATACTCAATGGAGAAAAACTGAAAGCTATCCCTCTAAGAACAGGAACCTGGCAAGGATGCCCACTTTCACCACTCTTATTGAACATAGTATTGGAAGTCCTAGTCAGAGCAATCAGGCAAGAGAAAGAAAGAAAAAGCATCCAAATTGGTAAGGAAGAAGTGAAACTGTCACTATTTGCAGATGACATGATTTTACATATAGAAAACTCTAAAGAATCCACCAAAAAACTTTTAAAAATAATAAATGAATACAGAAAAGTTGCAGCATACAAAATCAACACAAAAACCAGTTGCATTTCTATACACTAACAATGAAATAGCAGAAAGAGAAATTAAGAATACAATCCCATTTACAATTGCAACAAAAAGAATAAAATACGTAGGAATAAATTTAATCAAAGAGGTGAAAGACCTATACACTGAAAACTATAAAAACATTGTTGAAATAAATTGAAGAAGACACAAAGAAATGGAAAGATAGTCTGTGCTCTTGGATTGGAAGAATTAACATAGTTAAAATGTCCATACTTCCTAAAGCAATCTATGAATTCAATGCAACCCCTATCAAAGTTCCAATGACATTTTTCACAAAAATAGAACAAAGAATCCTAAAATTTATATGGAACAACAAAAGAACCCAAATAGCCAAAGGAATCCTGAGAAAAAAAGAACAAAGCTGGAGGTATTACATTCCCTGATTTCAAAGTATACTATAAAGCTAGAGTAATCAAAACAGCATGGTACTGGCACAAAAACAGATACACAGATCAATGGAACAGAATCGGGAGGCCAGAAATAAATCCACATATCTATGGACAGTGAATTTTCAACGAGGGAGCCAAGAATGTACAATGGAGAAAGGAAAGTCTCTTCAATAAATGGTGTTCGGAAAACTGGAAGGCCACAAGCAAAAGAATGCAAGTACACCATTATCTTACACCATACACAAAATTAACTCAAAATGGATTAAAGACTTGAATGCAAGACCTGAAACCAGAAAACTCTTAGAAGAAAACAAAGGCAGTACGCTCTTTGACATTGGTCTCAGTAGCATATTTTCAAGTACCATGTCTGATCGGGCAAGGGAAACAATAGAACAAATAAACAAATGGGGTTACATCAAACTAAAAAGCTCTGCACAGCAAAGGAAACCACCAACAAAACAAAAAGATAACCTAACAATTTGGAGAAGATATTTGCAAACCATATATCTCATAAGGGGTTAATATTCAAAATATATAAAGAACTCATACATTTCAACAACAAAAAAACTAACAATCCAATTGAAAAATGGGCAAAAGATCTAAAGAGACATTTTTCCAAAGAAGATACACAGATGGCCAATGGGCACATGAAAAGATGTTTAACATCACTAATTATTAGGGAAACGCAAATCAAAACTACCTTGAGATATCACCTCACACCTGTTAGAATGGCAATAATTAACAAGACAAGAAATAACAACTGTTGGAGAGGATGTGGTGAACAGGGATCTCTCATATACTGCTGGTGGGAGTGCAAACTAGTGCAGCCACTATGGTAAGCAGTATGGAGATTCCTCAAAAAATTAAGAATAGAACTATCATATGATCCAGCTATTCCACTACTGGGTATTTATCCAAAGAACATGAAAACATGAATGCGTAAAGACATATGCACCCCTATGTTCACTGCTGCATTATTCACAATAGCCAAGACTTGGAAGCAACCTAGGTACCCACCAAGGGATGAATGGATAAAGAAGATGTAGTATATAAACACAATGGAATACTACTCAGCCATAAAAAGGATGAAATCCAGCCATTTGCGACAACATGGATGGACCTTGAGGGTATTATGCTAAGTGAAACAAGTCAGAGGGAGAAAGTCAAATACCATATGATCTCATTCATAAATAGAAGATTAAAACAACAACAAACAAACACATAGAGACAGAGATTGGATTGGTGGTTACCAGAGGGTAAGGGGGGAGGGAGGAGGGTGAAAGGGGTGATTAGGCACATGTGTATGATGATGGATGGTAATTAGTCTTTGGATGGTGAACATAATGTAATCTACACAGAAATTGAAATACAATGATGTACACCTGAAATTTATATAATATTATAAACAAATGTTACCTCAATAAAAGAAAGAAAACAAGGAGGTGCAAGGTCTGTACACTGAAAACTATGAAACATTGATGAAAAAATTGAACAAGACACAAATGGAAAGATATCTTGTGTTCATGGATTGTAAGAATTAAAATTATTAAAATGTCCATACTACCCAAAGAGCTCTAAAGATTCAACATCATCCCTATCAAAATTCCAATGACAATCTCACAGAAATAGAGAAAACAATTTTTAAATTCACATGTAACCACAAAAAAACTCAAATAACCAAAGCAATCTTGAGAAAGAAAAACAAAGTTGGAGGCATCACATTTCCTGATTTCAAATTGTATCAGAAAGCTATAATAATCAAAACAGTGTGATACTGGCATAAAAACAGACACATAGACCAATGGAACAGAATAGCAAGCTCAGAAATAAACCCAAGCATATACAGTCAACTAAGTTTTGACAAAGGCACCCAGAATACACAATGGGGAAAGGAGAGTCTCTTCCCTAAATGGTGTTGGGAAAACTGGATATCCACATGCAAAAGAATGAGACTGGACCCTTTTCTTATACCACCCACAAAAATCAACTCAAAATAGATTAAAGACTTAAATGTATGTCTTGAAAGCAGCAAAAGCACAAAGAGGGAAGTTTATAGAGCTAACCACCTACATTTAAAAAGAAGAAAGATCTCAAATAAGCAACCTAAGTTTACCCTCAAGGAACTAGAAAAAGAATAAACAAAGCCCAAAGTTAGCAGAAGAAAGAAAATAATAAATATTAGAGTAGACAAATAAAATAGAGAATAGAAAAAATACAAAAAATTGAGAAAACTGATTTTTTTAAAATACAAACAAAATTGACAATTCACTAGTGTTACTAAGACAAAAAGAGAGAAGACACAAATGAATAAAATCAGGAATGGAAGAGGAGACATTAAACAACCGCCTCAGAAATAAAAGGGATCAAAAGGACTATTTTGAACAATTATACACCAACAAATTGACAACCTAGAAGAAAGAGATAAATTCCTAGAAACACACAACCTACCAAGACTGAGTCCAGAAGAAGCATAAAGCCTGAACAGAACAATAACAATTAAGAGTTTCAATCAGTTGTCAGAAAACTCCCCCAAAAGAAAAGCCCAGGACCAGATGGCTTCACAGGTGAATTCTGTCAAACATTTAAATAATTGACATCAATCCTTCCTAAACTCTTCCAAAAAATAGAAGACAAAACACTTCCACAGCCATTATATGTGGCAAACATTACCATGATACCAAAACCAAAGACACCACAAGAAAAGAAAACTAGTGGCCAATGTCCCTGTTGAACGTAGATGCAAAAATCCTCAACTAAATATTAGCAAACCGTGGGGCCAGCCCGGTGGCGTAGTGGTTAAGTTCTGCTTCTGCATCCCAGGGTTTGTGGGTTCAGATCCCGGGCATGGACCTACACATCGCTCATCAAGCCTTGCTGTGGCGGCATCCCATATACAAAAAATAGAGGCAGATTGGCATAGATGTTAGCTCAGTGACAATCTTCCTCAAGCAAAAAGAAGAAGATTGGCAACAGATGTTAGCTCAGGGCCAATCTTCCTCACACACACACACAAAATATTAGCAAACCAAATTCTACAGCACATTAGAAGGATTATACACCATGACCAAGCAGGATTTATCCCCGGGATGCCAGGATGGTTCAACATATGCAAATAAATTGATGTGATACACCACATTAACAGAATGTAGGATAACAAACACATGATCATCTCAACACATGTAGAAAAAGCATTCGAAAAAATTTCAACACCCTTTCATGATAAACTCTCAACAAATTAGGTATAGAAGGAACTTACTTCAACCAATAAAGGTCATATATAAAAAGCCCACAGCTACTATCATACTTAATGGGAAAAAAATGAAATTTTTTGCTCTAAGATCTGGAATAAGGCAAGGACCTCCAGCTCAGCACTTCTGTTCAACATAGTACTAGAAGTCCTAGCCAGAGAAATTATGCAAGGAAAAGAAACAAAAGGTACCCAAATTGGGGGGCTGGCCCAGTGGCATAGTGGTTAAGTTCACGTGCTCCGCTTCAGTGGCCTGGGGTTCATGGGTTCGAATCCTGGGTGCAGACATACACACTGCTTATCAAGCCATGCTGTGGCAGGCATCCCACGTATAAAGTAGAGGAAGATGGGCACAGATGTTAGCCCAGGGCCAATCTTCCTCAGCAAAAAGAGGAGGATTGGCAATGGACATTAGCTCAGGGCTAATCTTCCTCACCAAAAACAAACAAACAAACAAACAAACAAACAAACAAAAAGCTATCCAAATTGTAAAGGAAGAAGTAAAATGATCTCTGTTTTCAGATGACATTATCTTATATGTAGAAAACTCTAAAGACTCCACAAATATCTGTTAGAACTAATAAACGAATTCAGTAAGGTTTGAGGATACAAAATCAATCTACAAAAATATGTTGTGTTTCTATGCACAAACAGTGAAGTATCTGAAAATGAAATAAGAACACAATCCCATTTACAATAGCATCAAAAAGAATAACATACTTAGGAATAAACTTAACCAAGAAGGTGCAAGACTTCTACACTGAAAACTATAAAACACAGAAGAAAGAAATTAAATTAGACACAAATAAATGAAAAAAACATCCCATGTTTATGGATTGAAAGAATTAATATTATTAAAATGCCCACAGTACCCAAAATGACCTACATTTTCAATGCAATCTCCATCAAATCCCAATGACATTTTTTATGGAAATAGAAAAATCAATCCTAAAATTCATATGGAACCACAAAAGACCCCAAACAGTCAAAGAAATTTTGAGCAAGAAGAACAAAGATGGATGCACCACACTTTCCGATTTCCTGATTTCAAACTGTATTACAAAGCTACAGTAATCAAAACACTATGGTACTGACATAAAAACAGACATATATACCCATGAAACAGTATAGAGAGCCCAGAAAGAAATACACACAACTATGATCAACTGATCTTCAACGAGTGTGCCAGGAACATACAATGGAGAATGGATAGTCTCTTCAATAAATGGCATTAAGAAAACTGAATATTCACATGCAAAAAATTAAATTGCACCCTTATCTTATACCATAAACAAAAATCAACTCCTAATGGATTAAAGACTTAAACATAAGACTTGAAACCATAGAACTCCTAGAAGAAAATATAGGCAAAAGCCGTCTTGACATTGGCCTTGGCAATGATTTCTTGTATATGACACCAACATCACAGGCAAAAAAAGCAAAAATAAACAAGTAGGACTACATCAAACTAAAACGTTTCTGCACAGCAAAGAAAACAATCAACAAAATGAAAAGGCAGACTACAGAATGGGAGAATATATTTTGAAACCATACATCTGATAAAGGGTTAATATCCAAAATATATAGGGAACTACAACTCAATAGCCAAAAAAAAAACTGATTAAAAAATAGGCAAAGGATCTGAATTGATATTTATCCAAAGAAAACATACAAATGATCAATAGGTACTTGAAAAGGTGCTCAACACCAGTAATCATCAGGTAATGCAAATCAAAACCACAATGAGATATTACCTCACACCTGTTAGGATGGCTATTATCAAATAGCATAAAAGATAACAAGTGATGGTGAGGCTGTGGAGAAAAGGGAACCCTTCTACACTGTTGGTGCAAAT
Organism: Diceros bicornis minor; assembly: GCF_020826845.1. Taxonomy (NCBI): domain Eukaryota; kingdom Metazoa; phylum Chordata; class Mammalia; order Perissodactyla; family Rhinocerotidae; genus Diceros; species Diceros bicornis. The sequence continues at coordinate 67,330,991 of NC_080781.1, forward strand.
GTAAATTGGTGCAGCCACTATGGAAAACAGTATGGAGGATCCTCAAAACATTAAAAGTAGAACTACCATATGATCTAGCAATTCTACATCTGAGTATATATCCAAAGTAATTGAAGTCAAGATCTCAAAGAGATATCTGTACCCCCATGTTCACTGCAACATTACTCACAATAGCTAAGACATAGAAGGAACCTAAATGTTCATTGACAGATAAATGGATAAAGAAAATGTGGTATATACATAAATGGAATATTATTCAGCCTTTAAAGAAAAGAAACCCTGCTATTTGCAACAACATGGGTGAACCTGGAGGACATTATCCTAAGTGAAACAAGCCAGACACAGAAAGACAAATACTACATAATACCACTTATATGAGGAATCTAAACTATTCAAACTCATAGAAGCAGAGAGTAGAATGGTGGTTGCCAGGGTCTGGAGGAGATAGAAATGGGAGATATTAGTCAAAGGGTACAAAGTTTCACTTATGTGAGATGAATAATTCCTAGAAATCTACTGTAAAGCATAGTGCCTAGAATTAATAATATTGTATTGTATACTTAAAAATTTGCTAAGTGGTAGATCTTATATTAGGTGTTCTAATAATAATAATAATAATAATAATAATAGGAGGAGGAGGAGTAAGTAAAGAGGGCAAGATGAAACTTTTGGAGGTGATGGATATGCTTATGACACAGATTGTGATAATGGTTTTACAGACATTATCTTCAAAGTCATGAAGTTGTCGACAATAAATATTTACAGCTATTTATGTGTCAATTATACCTTAATTAAGTGGTTAACAAAGAAAGAGAGAAAAAAGGGGAAACAAGAAAACTGAGAATTTGTTACCAGCAGACCTGCACTTCAAGAAATAATAAATATGTTCTTCAGAATGAAGGAAAATGACATCAGATGGAAATAGAGACACTCGGAATAGAATGAAGAATATTGAATGTTGTAAGTATCTGGGTAAACAGAAAAGACAATTTTTTCTCTTTGCTAGTTAACTTTAATTTTCTTACGAATCACACAATTAATTATAGGAAAAATTATAATGTTAACATGTGGGATTTATTATCTATTTATAAGTAATGAATATAACAATTGTAACATCAATGAAGGGGAATTTCAAGCATATGAACCTATACAGTTGCAAGGTTCCCACTTTTTACATTAAATGGTATATTAACTGTAAGTGGATTGTAAAATGTTTAGAATATATATTGTAATCCATAGTGGAATGTTATTTAAAATAAAAAGCCCAGGAGTGACGTCAGCATCATGGCGGAGTGAGCTTTCCCGTGAATTCTTCCCCCACAAAATACAACAAAAGTAACAGCCACAGACCAACAACGGAATCCCAGACAGTCAAAAGCTGGAGCGGAGGGATCCACACTGCCGCACATCTGAGAGCGGAACGTGCTGGGCCCCCGGAGGAAGTGGGGAGAGGTAAGGAGAACTCCACTCCCTCCCCATCAGATCAGCGATCCGGTCCGCGCGGCTCCCAGAGAGGGGGGAGGGGCGGCCCTCGGCGGGAAACTGTAGCTCTTCAGGCGCTCTCAGCCAGTGGGAAACTCCCGCACAGAGGGCTCAAGGAGCCACAGGGCTACCATCAACATCTGAGCAACCCAGAGAGCGGATAAAGAGGGGCAAACGAGAAGCCTCCCACATCAGGGACCCAGAGGGCAAAAGAGAGAGCTCCCCCCTCCCCGCAACCCGGAGTCTGCAGCTCGACCAGATCTAGCGGTCTGAGGCAGACCTGAATAAACTGGACTGGACCCGTGGATCGCAGTGGGGAAAAGAAACAAAACAAAACAAAACAAAACTGCGGATCGCAGCAGAAAAACGGGGGCAGAGCGCAGGTGGCTTAGACTACACAGCCCTTTACCACCACACAGTGGCGGCAGGTGGAAATTGCAACCAGAGACTTCCAGGATGAGGAAAATCAAAACCAACACAGGAACCACAATGCAAAAATATATGAAATCACCAGACCAGAAACAAAATGACAAGCACCCAGAAATCAACCCCGAAGACACAGAAATCCATAAACTAAATGACAGAGATTTCAAAATAGCTATCATAAAAACACTCAACGAAATACGAGACAACACAGACAAACAATTAAATGAGATTAGGAGTTTCTTCACAAAAGAGATTGAAATCATAAAGAAAAACCTATCAGGGCTGATGGAGATGAAGAACACAATGGAGGAGATAAAGGAGAATCTGGAATCTTTAAAGAACAGAGCTGACAATATGGAGGAAAGAATTAGTACTTTAGAGGATAGGAATACAGATATACTCCAGATGGAAGAAGAGAGAGAACTAAGACTAAAAAGAAATGAAGAAAGACTCCGAGAAATATCGGACTCTATTAGAAAATGTAACATAAGAATTATAGGTATTCCTGAGGGAGAGGAGAGGGAAAGAGGAACAGAGAGCCTATTCAAGGAAATAACAGCTGAAAATTTCCCAAATTTGGGGCAGGAGCAGGAAATACCAGTAAGCGAAGCCAACAGGACTCCTATATATATTAACAGACAAAGGCCTTCACCACGACACCTAGTGGTAAGGCTAGCCAGGGTCAACGACAAAGAAACAATATTAAGGGCAGCTAGACAAAAACAAAAAATAACGTACAAAGGAACTCCCATCAGGCTCTCAGTGGATTTCTCAACAGAAACTTTTCAGGCTAGAAGAGACTGGAATGATATATTTAAAATACTAAAAGACAAAAACTTTCAGCCAAGAATACTCTATCCAGCAAAAATATCCTTCAAATATGATGGAGAAATAGTAACTCTCCCAGATAAACAAAAGCTAAGGGAGTTCATGGCCACGAGACCGCCACTACAAGAAATACTCAAGAAGGCCCTCAGGCCTGAAAACAAGAAGAGAAAGGGAACACAAAGCTTGGAGTAAGGAGAAAAGTAGGTAGACAAAATCAGAGACATAGTAGATCTTTACCGGAATAGGTTAGCAACCACTTAAATACTAAACTCAAAGATCAAAGGAAGAAATTCACCAAAAATAAATTTAACCTCATCACTGTAAACACACAGCCACAACACAAGATAGAATAAGGTATAACAAGAGCAACTTAGAAGGGGAAGAGGAAAGTGACTGAATTGACTTAGTATAAGGAAATAGGAGGCTATCAGATAATGGACTATCTCATACAGAAGATTTTTCGCCCAAACCTCAAGGTAACCACTAAACAAATAATCAAATTAAAACCACATATGATAAACAAAGAGAAAACTAGAAGAATCATAAGACAGAACAACCAAACTGAATTGGCAGTCCAAAACAAATGGGACAAGAAACAAAGGAAATGCAAAAGAACCAGAAAATAAGTGACAAAACAGCAACATTCAACCCTCATATTTCAATAATTACCCTAAATGTAAATGGATTGAACTCTCCAATCAAAAGATACAGAGTGGCAGGATGGATTAAAAAGCAAGACCCAACAATATGCTGCCTTCAGGAAACACATCTTAGCACTAAAGACAAGCACAGGCTCAGAGTGAAAGGATGGAAGACAATACTCCAAGCTAATGGCAAACAAAAGAAAGCAGGTGTTGCCATACTCATATCAGACAAAGTAGACTTCAAGATAAAACAGGTTAAGAAAGACAAAGAAGGGAAATATATAATGATAAAAGGGACACTCCATCAAGAAGACATATCACTTAGAAATATATATGCACCCAACATAGGAGCACCAATGTACATAAAACAACTATTAACAAACCTAAAAGGAGAAATCAACAACAACACAATAATAGTAGGGGATCTTAACACCCCACTTACAGCAATGGATAGATCATCCAGACAAAAAGTTAATAAAGAAATATTAGACTTAAATGAAAAACTGGACGAGATGGACCTAGTAGACATATACAGAGCACTCCACCCAAAAACAGCTGACTACACATTCTTCTCAAGCGCGCATGGAACATTCTCTAGGATAGACCATATGTTGGGAAACAAAGCAAGCCTCAATAAATTTAAGAAGATTGAAATCATAACAAGCATCTTTTCAGACCATAAGGCTATGAAACTGGAAATGAACCAGGAAAAAAAAACTGGGAAAGTGACAAAAATGTGGAGATTAAACAACATGCTACTGAACAACCAATGGATCATTGATGAAATTAAAGGAGAAATCAAAAACTATCTGGAAACAAACGAAAATGATAACATGCCATATCAAACCATATGGGATGCAGCAAAAGCGGTCCTGAGAGGGAAACTCATAGCGATACAAGCCCACCTTAACAAACAAGAAAAAGCCCTAATAGGCAACCTTAAATTACACCTAACAGAACTAGAAAAAGAAGAACAAACAAAGCCCAAAGCCAGCAGAAGGAGAGAAATAATAAAAATCAGAGCAGAAATAAATGATATTGAGACCAAAAAAACAGTAGAAAGGATTAATGAAACAAAGAGTTGGTTCTTCGAGAAGATAAACAAAATAGACAAACTCTTAGCCAGGCTTACTAAGAAAAAAAGAGAAAAGGCTCAAGTAAATAAAATTAGAAATGAAAGAGGAGAAATTACAACGGATACGATGGAAATACAGAGGATTATAAGAGAATACTATGAGAAATTATATGCCAACAAATTGGACAATCTAGAAGAAATGGATAAATTCTTAGACTTATACAACCTCCCAAAATTGAACCAAGAAGAAATGGAGAATCTGAATAGACCAATAACAAGTAAAGAGATTGAAATAGTAATCAAAAACCTCCCAAAAAATAAAAGTCCAGGACCAGATGGCTTCTCCAGTGAATTTTACCAAACATTCAAAGAAGATTTAATACCCATCCTCCTCAAACTATTCCAAAAAATAGAGGAAGATGGAACACTTCCTGAATCATTCTATGAGGCCAACATCACCCTGATACCGAAACCAGACAAAGACAATACAAAGAAAGAAAATTACAGGCCAATATCGCTGATGAACATTGATGCAAAAATCCTCAACAAAATATTGGCAAACCGAATACAACAATATATTAAAAAGATCATACACCATGATCAAGTGGGATTTATACCAGAGACGCAGGGATGGTTCAACATCCGCAAATCAATCAACGTGATACATCACATCAACAAAACAAAGAATAAAAACCACATGATCATCTCAATAGACGCAGAGAAGGCATTTGACAAGATACAACATCCATTTATGATAAAAACTCTCAATAAAATGGGAATAGAAGGAAAGTACCTCAACATAATAAAGGCCATATATGACAAACCCACAGGCAACATCATACTCAACGGGGAAAGACTGAAAGCCATTCCTCTGAGAACAGGAACGAGACAGGGCTGCCCACTCTCACCACTCCTGTTCAACATAGTACTGGAGGTTTTGGCCAGAGCAATTAGGCAAGAAAAAGGAATAAAAGGAATCCAAATAGGTAACGAAGAAGTGAAACTCTCACTATTTGCAGATGACATGATTGTATATATAGAAAACCCTAAAGAATCTGTTGGAAAACTGTTAGAAACAATCAACAACTACAGCAAAGTTGCAGGGTACAAAATCAATCTACAAAAATCAGTTGCATTTCTATATGCTAATAATGAACTAACAGAAAGAGAGCTCAAAAAGATAATACCATTTACAATTGCATCAAAAAGAATAAAATACCTAGGAATAAATCTTACCAAGGAGGTGAAGGACCTATACAATGAGAACTACAAGACATTATTGAGGGAAATCTACGATGACATAAAGAAATGGAAAGATATCCCATGCACGTGGATTGGAAGAATAAACATAGTTAAAATGTCTATATTACCTAAAGCAATCTACAGATTCAATGCAATCCCAATCAGAATCCCAATGACATTCTTCACAGAAATAGAAAAAAGAATACTAAAATTTATATGGGGCAACAAAAGACCCCGAATAGCTAAAGAAATCCTAAAGAAAAAGAACAAAGCAGGAGGCATCACAATTCCTGACTTCAAAACATACTACAAAGCAATAGTAATCAAAACAGCATGGTACTGGTACAAAAACAGACACACAGATCAATGGAACAGAATTGAAAGCCCAGAAATAAAACCACACATATACGGACAGCTAATTTTCGACAAAGGTGCTAAGGACATGCAATGGAGAAAGGAAAGTCTCTTCAATAAATGGTGTTGGGAAAACTGGACATCCACATGCAAAAGAATGAAAGTGGACCATGTGCTATCACCATTCACAAAAATTAACTCAAAATGGATCAAAGACCTGAAGGTGAGACCTGAAACTATAAAACTCATAGAAGAAAATATAGGCAACACACTATTTGACATTGGGTTTAAAGGAATCTTTTCGGATGACATGCCTACCCAGACTAGGGAAACTAAAGAAAAAATAAACAAGTGGGACTTTATCAGACTAAAGAGCTTTTATAAGACAAATGAAATCAGAATCAAGATGAACAAACAACCAACCAGCTGGGAGAGAATATTTGCAAAACAGACATCTGACAAGGGGTTGATCTCCATAATATATAAAGAACTCACACAATTGAACAACAAAAAAACAAACAACCCGATCAAAAAATGGGCAGAGGAAATGAACAGACACTTCTCCAAGGAAGATATACAGATGGCCAATAGGCACATGAAAAGATGCTCAACATCACTAATCATCAGGGAAATGCAAATCAAAACAACACTAAGATACCACCTCACGCCCGTTAGAATGGCTATAATCACCAAGACAAAAAACAACAAATGTTGGAGAGGATGTGGAGAAACAGGAACCCTCATACACAGCTGGTGGGAATGCAAATTGGTGCAGCCTCTATGGAAAACGGTATGGAGATTCCTCAAAGAATTAAAAATAGAGATGCCCTAGGATCCAGCCATCCCACTACTGGGAATCTATCCAACGCACCTGAAATCAACAATCCAAAGAGGCTTATGCACCCCTATGTTCATTGCAGCATTATTCACCATAGCCAAGAAGTGGAAGCAACCTAAGTGTCCCTCGACTGACGATTGGATTAAGAAAATGTGGTATATATATACAATGGAATACTACGCAGCCATAAAAAAAGACAAAATCGTCCCATTTGCAACAACATGGATGGGTCTGGAGCGTATTATGTTAAGTGAAATAAGCCAGAAAGAGAAAGACAAACACTGTATGATCTCACTCATATGTGGAATATAAACCAACACATGGACAGAGAAAACTGGACTGTGGTTACCCGGGAAGTGGGGGTGGGGGGTGGGCACAAGGGGTGAAGGGAGTCATATATGGGGTGATGGACAAACAAAAATGTACAACCCAAAATTTCACAATGTTAGAAACCATTAAAATATCAATAAAAATCAAAAAAAAAAATAAATAAAAAAAAAATAAAAAGCCCAAAGGTAAATTAAATGATGGTAGAAAATATTTAAATCATCTAAGTAAAGGAAGGTAAGGAGAAACAGAGGAGACATGTAGAAAAGAAATAATAAGATCGTAGGAAAATGTCTAACCATATAAATAACATCATTAAAAATTAATGGATAATAAATTTGTGTCCTTTTAAGCCACTGATTTTGTGGTAATTTGTTAGAGTAGCAATAGGAAACTAATACAACTTATATCAATGAAGAAATTTAAACCAGTAATAAAATTCTTCCCACAAAGGAAAGTCCAGGCCCGGGTGACTTCACTTGTGAATTATATCAAATATTTAAATAAGAAATATTAATAATCCTACACAAAATATTAGAAGATAGGGGAGGTGGGAACCTTTACCAACCCATTTTATGAGGTGAGTATTACTCTGATACCAAAATCAAACACATCACAAGATTATAGAACTACAGACCAATATCCATGATGAACAGAGATGCAAAACTCTTCAATGAAAATTTAGTAAATTATATCCAATAACATATAAAAAGCATAATTTATCATGGCCAAGTGAAATTTATGGCAAGAATTCAAGTTTAGCCAGTTCAAGATGGCAATGTAGAAAAATCCTGAACTCACCTCCTCCCATGAACACACTGATTCTACAGCTACATATGGAAAAATTTTGTCCTAAAAAAAATTTAAAGCCCGCCTGAGTGATGACTACTCATCAGGTAAATGAGAATAAAACCACATAAAAGAGGGTAGGAGAGGCTGGGACACAGTCTTGCATAAACTCCACCCCCCACGTGGCAATCCACAATCAGAGGGAACTCAAAACCTGGAGCTTCTTCCTGTGGAGCAAAGAGTTCAAATCCCACATCAGGCACTCCAACATTTAAGACATATACTTGAAAGATGAGCCCCCAAAACACCTTATTTTGAAAACCAATAGGGTTCACATCCCAAGACCCACAAGATAGTGGCAATCTGAGAATCGCCTCTTACAGGGCTCACATGCTTGGATTCACCTGCCCCAGGGCCCAGGTCAGAGGCAGCTGATCATGACTAGACTTAAAGTGAAGGAGACTCATCTGCTTATATTAAAACCTCAGCCTGAGGGTCAGTCATCTAATTTAACACACACATCTAGGAGCCTGCTACAACATTTTCCAGGGACGAAGACTGGTGGGTGCCAGCTTCACATTCTTCCTTTGCCATACTCCAGAGCACCAGTATCTTCCAGAAGGGAGTTTTTACATGTGTCAGGTACTCTGAATTTTGTGGCTGCCACCAAGGGGATGCTTCTTGTTTGCCTGGCTCTGGAGGCCAGGGGATATTGCATTCCTGGTCACAAAGGACTGTAATAATCAGTGTCACCCAGAAAGGAGTTCATACACCTGTCTGGCACCCCAATTTTTGTGACTGCTTCCAGGGGACAACTCTACATCACCTGGCTCTGGTAGCCAGTGGGGCTTACACTCATGGGTCCCATAGAATTGTAACCAATGGAGAAAGAGTTCTTAAACAGCTACCACCCCAGGGCACAGCAACAGGCAAAAGACCCAGGAGCTCAGTCTTTCTGTGAAGGAGGCCTATTAGCCAATCATCATGACCATGGCTAGAGATGCAGGCTTCTAATTAAACATGAATCTAGAGGCTGACTGTAGTCCTTTCCAGACACCTCAGAGGGTGAGCACTATCTTCATGCTCACTCTCTGCTGCACTCCAGAGAGCCAGTGACTCCTGGAGGGGAGCTTTACATGTGTTTGGTGCCTGGTTTTTACAGATGATGCCCAGGAGATGGCCCTTGGTCACCTGGCTCTGGTGGCTGGAGGGGCTTGGGTTCCTGGGTCCCATGGGACTGTAGCAACTGGAGGGATGGTTCTTGGCAGGCTACCACCCCAAGGGCACTACACAGACAACAGACTGAGACACACCTCTCAATCTTTTTGTGAAGGAGGCCACTTTGCTGGTCCTGGAGTTTTGGACTGAGGGCCAGGCTTTAGGTTTGGCACACATTTAGTGGCCTACAGAGCTGCGCTAAAGGAACATAGGCTGTGGATGCCACCTTGGTGCTCTCCCTCTGCCTTGCTCCAGCTTGCTGGTACCTCCTAGAAAAGAGTTTATATACTTGTCTGGAGCCATGATTTTTGTGACTGCCACCCAAGGGACACCTCCAGGTTTCCTGGCTCTGGTGGCCAGCAGGGCTTATAGTTGTGACCCCTCAGGATTGTATATATTTGAATGCTTTTAAAAGTTGCTGCCTGAGGGTCTGGCTTCCAGTCAGCCTAAATCTAGGTGCTGAGATCCTCCTCTTTGGGACACTGACAGGTCTTGGCACATGCTCAACTACTGGGAACTATTAAAAATATAGGCTGCTTGGACAAGCACAGAGGTTTGAGAGATGAACAAGAGCTGGGGAAGGGCTGAATGAAAAGATTCATCTCCTACATGAGGCCACTTCTTCAAGACTTGGAGAGGTGGTTGTTTCATCTACTATATAGAAACCAACATAGACAGTCAAGCAAAATGAAGAAACAGAAATATGTTCCAAATGAAAGAACAAGATAAAACGTTAGGAAAAAACCTTAATGAAATGGAGATAAGTAATTCACCTGATAAAGAGTTCAAAGTAATGGTTATAAAGATGCTCACCAAACTGGCGATAAGAATGGATGAACACAGTGAGAACTTCAACAAAGAGATGAAAAAATATAATAAAATACCAAAAAGAAGTCACAGAAGTGAAGAATACAATAACTGAAATGAAAAATACACTAGAGGTGTTCAATCGCAGACTACATGAAGAAGAAGAAAGGATCAGTCAACTCAAAGACAAGGAAGTGGAACTCACCTAATCAGAGAAACAAAAAGCAAAAATAATGAAAAAATGTGAAGATAGCTTAAGAGACTTATAAGGATAATATCAAATGGACTAACGTTCATATAATGGGGCTCCTAGAAGGAGAAGAGAGAGAGAGCAAGGGGCAGAAATATTGTTTGAAGTAATAATGGCTCAAAACTTCCCTAACCTGGGAAAGGAAACAGACATCCAGATCCAGGAAGCCCAGAGAGTTCCAAATAAGATGAACCCAAAGAGATCTACACCAAGACACATTATAATTAAAATGTCAAAAGTTAAAAACAAGGAGAGAATCTTAAAAGCAGCAAGAGAAAAACAACTTGTTATATACAAGGGAACCCCCATAAGACTATAAGCAGATTTTTTAGCAGAAACTTTGCAAGCCAGAAGGGAATGGCACAATATATTCAAAGTGCTGAAAGAAAAAATTCCAACCATGAATACTCTACCTAGCAAAGTTATCATTCAGAATTGAAGGAGAGATAGAGTTTTCCAGACAAGCAAAAGCTAAAGGAGTTCATCACCATTAAAACAGCCGTATAAGAAATGTTAAAGGGACTTTTTTAAGCTGAAAGGAAAGGGCACTAATTAGTAACAAGAACACATATGAAAGAATAAATCTCATTGGAAAATTAAATATATAGTAAAGGTAATGGATTAATTACTTATAAAGCTAGTATGAAGGTTAAAAGACAAAAATAGTAAAAATAATTATTATTACAATAATTAGTTAAGGGACACATAAGATAAAAAGATGTAAAATGTGACATCAAAAACTAAAATGTGTGGAGGAAGAGTAAAAATATTGAGCTTTGGAATGAGATCAAACTTAAGTTGTTATCAACTTAAAATAGACTGTTATAAATATAAGTTTGATGTGTAAGCCTCATGGTAACAACAAAGCAAAAGCCTATAGTAAATACATAAAAGATAAAGAAAAAAATGTAATCATATCACTAAAGAAAGAAACCAAACCACAAAGGAAAAGAGCAAGAGAAAAAGAAAGGAACAGAGAAGAACTACAGAAACAGCTAGAAAACAATTAACAAAGTGGCAATAAGTACATACCTATCAATAATTACTTTAATTATAAACGGACTAAATTCTCCAATCAAAAGACATAGAGTGGCTGAATGGATAAAAAAACAAGACCCATCTATATGTTGCCTACAAGAGACACACTTTAGATATAAGGACACACACAGACTGAAAGTGAAGGGAAGGAAAAACATAATCCATGCAAATGGAAATTAAAAGAAAGCTGGGGTAACTATACTTATATCAGACAAAACAGACTTTAAAACAAAGACTGTAATAAGAGACAAAGGAGGGCATTACATGATGCTAAAGGGGTCAATTCAACAAGAGAGTATAACATTTGTAAATATGTATGCACCCAACATAGGAGCACCTAAATATATAAAGCAAATATTAATAGACCTAAAAGGAGAAATAAATAGCAATACAGTAATAGTAGGGAAATTTAATACCCCACTTACATCAATGGATAATCATTCAGACAGAAAGTCAATAAGGAAACATTGACCTTAAATGACACTGTAGACCAGATGGACTTAACAGATGTTTACAGAACATTCCATCAAAAAGAAACAGAATATACATTCTTCTCAAGTGCACATGGAACATTTGCCAAGATAGATCATATGTTATGCCATAAAACAAGTCTTAATAAATTTAAGAGGACTGAAATCATATCAAACATCTTTTTGAACCACAATGATATGAAACTAGATATCACATGAACAAAACTAGAAAATTCACAAATATGTGGAGATTAAACAACATGCTACTGAATAACTAATGGGTCAAAGAAGAAATTAAAAGAAATGAAAAAATACCTTGAGACAAACAAAAACGGAAATGTAACGTACCAAAATTTATGGGATGCAGCAAAAGCAGTTCTAACAGGGAAGTTAATAATGATAAGTGCCTACCTCAAGAAATAAGAAAAGTCTCAAATAATCAACATAACTTGACAGCTCAAGGAATTAGAAAAAGAAGAACAAATGAAGCCCAAAGTTAGTAGAAGGAAGAAAAGAGGGCCGGCCCCATGGCTTAGCGGTTAAGTGTGTGTGCTCCACTACCGGCGGCCCGGGTTTGGATCTTGGGCGCGCACTGATGCACCGCTTCTCCGGCCATGCTGAGGCTGCGTCCCACATACAGCAACTAGAAGGATGTGCAACTATGACATACAACTATCTACTGGGGCTTTAGGGAAAAAAAAGGAGGAGGATTGGCAATAGATGTTAGCTCAGAGCTGGTCTTCCTCAGCAAAAAGAGGAGGATTAGCATGGATGTTAGCTCAGGGCTGATCTTCCTCACAAAAAAAAAAAGGAAGAAAAGACAGATTAGAGAAGAAATAAATGAAATAGAGACTAAAAAGACCATAGAAAAAAATCAATGAAACTAAGAGCTGGTTCTTTGGAAAGATAAACAAAATTGACAAATCTTTAGCTAGACTAAGAAAAAAAGAGAGGATTCAAATAAATAAAATCAGAAATAAAAGAAGACATATATTTCTGATACCACAGAAATAGAAAAGATCATGATACTACTATGAACAATTATATGCCAAAAAATTGGACCACCTAGAAGAAATGGATAAATTCCTAGAAACATACACCTACCAATACTGAGTCATGATAAAACAGAAAATCTGAACAGATTGATTACTAGTAAGGAGATGGAATCAGTAATCAAAAAACCTCTCAACAAATTAAAGTCCAAGACCAGAAATCTTCACTGGTGAATTCTACTAAACATTCAAAGAAGAATTAACACCAATCCTTCTCAAACTCTTCCAAAAAATAGAAGAAGGGGAAACTCTTCCAAAAACATTTTATGAGGCCAGAATTACCCTAATACAAAAACCAGACAAGGATGCCACAAAAAAAGATAATTACAGGACAATACACCTGATGATCATAGATGCAAAAATCCTCAACACAATATTAGCAAACTGAATTCATCAACACATTAAAAGGATCTATGATCAAGTGGGATTTATTCTGGGAACACAAGGATGGTTCAACATCCACAAATTAGTCAATGTGATACACCACATTAACAAAATGAAGGATAAAAATCATATGATCATCTTGATAGATATAGAAAAAGCATTTGATAAAATTCAACATGCATTTATGATAAAAACTCACAACTAAGTGGGTGTAGAGGCAATGTACCTCAAATAATAAAGGCCATATATGAGAAGCCCACAGCTAACATCATACTCAACGGTGAAAAGCTGAAAGCTTTTCCTCTAAGATCAGGAATGAGACAAGAATGGCCACTCTCACCACTTTTATTCAACATAGTATTGCAAGTCCCAGTCAGAGCAATTAGGCAAGAAAAAGAAATAAAAGGTATCCAAATTGAAAAGAAAGAAATAAAACTGTCACTATTTGCAGATGACATGATATTATGTATAGGAAGCCCTAAAGACTTCATCAAAAAACCATTAGAGGGCCGGCCCCATGGCTTAGTGGTTAAGTGTACACGCTCTGCTGCTGGCGGCCCAGGTTCGGATCCTGGGCGCGCACTAACGCACCGCTTCTCCCGCCATGCTGAGGCCGAGTCCCACATACAGCAACTAGAAGGATGTGCAACTATGACGTACAACTATCTACTGGCGCTTTGGGGGAAAAAATAAATAAATAAATAAAATTAAAAAAAAAAAACATTAGAACTAATAAACGAATTCAGTAAAGTTGCAGGATACAAAATCAACACACAAAAATCTGTTGCATGTCTTTACATTTTAATAACAAACTATCAGAAAGATAAATTAAGAAAACAATCCTATTTACAATTGCATCAAAAAGAATAAAATACCTAGGAATAAATTTAACCAAGGAGGTGAAAAACCTGTATATTCAAAACTACAAGACACTAATGAAAGACACTGAAGAAGACATAAATGAATGGAAAGATGTTCTGTGCTCATGAGTGGAAGAATTAATATTATTAAAATGTCCATACTACCCAAAACAATCTACAGATTCAATGCAACCCTTATCAAAATTCCAATAGTATTTTTCACAGAAATAGAACAAACAATCCTAAAATTTGTATAGAACCACAAAAGACTCCAAATGGCCAAAGCAATCTTGAGAAAGAAGAACAAAGCTGGAAGCAACATGCTCCCTGATTTCAAACTATATTACAAAGCTATAGTAATTAAAACAGTATGGTATTGGCATAAAAATAGACACATAGATCAATGGAACAGAATAGAGTGCCCAGAAATAAACCGACGCATATATGCCAATTAATTTATGACAAAGAAGCCAAGAATATACAATGGGGAAAAGACACTCACTTCAATAAATGGTGTTGGGAAAATTGGACAGCTACATGCAAAAGAATGAAACTGGACCACTATCTTACACCATACCCTAAAGTTAACTCAAAATGGATTAAAGACTTGAATGTAAGATCTGAAACCATAAAACTCCTAGTAGAAAACATAGGCAGTGAGCTTCTTTACATAGGTCTTGGCTGTGATTTTTTGAATCTGACACCAAAAGTAAAGCAATAAAAACAAAAATAAACAAGTGGGGCTACATCAAACTAAAAAGCATTTGCACAACAAAGGAAACCATCAACAAAATAAAAAGGCAACCTATTGAATGGGAAAAAATCATTGCAAACTATAATCTGATAAGGGGCTATTGTCCAAAATATACAGAAGTGTTATACTACTCAACAGCAAAAAGACAAAAAATCCAATTAAAAAATGGGCAGGAGATCTGAATAGACATTTTTCCAAAGAAGACATAGCCAAGAGGTATATGAGAAGATGCTCAACATAACTAATCATCAGGGAAATGCAAATCAAAATCACAATGAGATATCACCTCACACCTGTTACAATGGCTATGGTCAAAAAGACAAGAAATAACAAGTGTTGGTGAGGATGTGGAAAAAAACGGAATCCTTGTGAACTGTTGATGGGAATGTAAATTGGTGCAGCCACTATGGAAAACAGTATGGAGGTTCCTCAGGAAATTAAAAATAGAACTACCACATGATCCAGCAATTCCACTTCTGGGTATTTATTTGAAGAAAACAAAAACACTAATTTGAAAAGATATATGCACTCCCATGTTCATTACAGCATTATTTACAATAGCCAAGATATAGAAACAACCTAGGTGCCCATTGATGGATGAATGAAGAAATTGTGGTATATAAATACAATGGAACATTATTCAGCCATAAAAAATAATGAAACCTTGCCATTTGTGACAACATGGATGGGCCTCGTGGGCATCATGCTAAGTGAAATAAGCCAGTCACAAATGACAAATACTGTGTGGTTCCATGCATGTGCAGTATCTAAAGTAGTCAAAATCACAGAAACAGAAATAGAAATGTGGTTTTCAAAGGCTGGGGGATGGAAATTAGTGTTTAGTGAGTATAGAGTTTCAGTTTTGCAAGATGAAAAAGTTCTAGAGATCTGTAGTACAACAATGTAAATATACTTACTACTGGACCACATAAAAGTAGTTAAAATGGTAAATTTAATGTTACATTTTTTAACACAATAAAAACAATTTTAAAAAATAAAAATGAGCTCATTTAATTGAACAAAAAAGAAGGAAGTGCAAAGGAACTTATATGTCGTAAGATTTTTACATTCTCCACACAGTAGTAAAATATTTATACTAAGAAGACTGAGAAGCTATATATGTACATTGTAATCTGAAGAGCAGCCACTACAAAAGTTACAAAAATAGTCAAAACCAAAAAGATAAATTTAAATGGAATACTGAAATGTATTCAAACAGAGAAACAAAAACCAGAAAATAATGGGTACAAATAGACAAATAATAAAATATAGACCTACATGGCACCATTTCAATATTTACATTAAATGTAAATAGTCTAAATACATGAATTAAAAGTCAGAGATTTTCAAAGTGGATGAAAAAGAAACCCAGCATCAAACTAAATGCTGTCTACAAGAAACGCCCTTTAAAAGGAGCTTTAAAAGTAAAAGAATAGGTTCCACTTCTTGGTCAGAAGAAGCAAGTAAACTCCACTTTTCCTCTCCCATTAAATGCAGCTGTGAAACCTACACAGAATGAATGAAGCAGCTATTTGAAGATTGTGAAAAGTAAATAATACCAACTGGAATGGGGAAGAATGAGGAAGAAGAATGTGAAGTACCACCATATCAGTGATGAGTATATAATCTTTTTTTCCCCCATTATCTCCTAGGCTAGATTCAACAGAGCCAGGAACATGGAAAATAAGCATTGGCATGCACAGGGAGAAATCCAGGAGAAGCCATCTAGTTCTAGTTTGAACAATGGGAAAGAGAACTCCACATGTCAATTTGGGGTAAATCTCCTGATTTTTTTTCTCTACTTAATTTTCTTTCACTGTATCCCTCAAACAATCTCAAGGTGTCAGTAGAGGTAACAAGGACAGGAATAATGATAGTGTCCAGAGGAGCCTAAAACTCTGAGAGAGGGGAAATTTCCATTCCAATAAGAGGAACTGTGGTCTCAAGATTGTGAGGCCAACCTTCTTTATTCTTTCACTCTCTGTCATCCTGTTGCTTGGCTCTAGATATCAGCTTAATCACAGAAGAATGCAGCACACCAGTATAAATAAAGTCCCAGTTTTCTGGCCAAAGGACCAAAAATGGGAGTTCCAGGTAACCAGAAAGTACTGGGGAGATTGTGGAGACAAGGGAACTTAGGAAATGACACCATAATGCTGCTTATAAACTCCTGGGCTCACCCCTA
Source organism: Diceros bicornis minor (assembly GCF_020826845.1). NCBI lineage: Eukaryota > Metazoa > Chordata > Mammalia > Perissodactyla > Rhinocerotidae > Diceros > Diceros bicornis. The sequence continues at coordinate 67,348,014 of NC_080781.1, forward strand.
AGCTGTGTGAATGTGTGGATATGGCCCTATAGAGAACTGAACTACTGGAGGTCAATCACCCAGATGCCAGACTGGCTACTGGATTGAGCACAGAGAAGACAGATATGACTAGCACTGCAAAGATTTTGAAAACTGAGCTGACATTGAAACCATAACCCAAAGAAGGCTGGTCAGGATTTGTAGCCTGAGCTCAACTGGATTGATTGCCTGCTACAATAAAATATAGACATTACTCTTAAACTTTAAAAAGATCCAGAATCTCATAATATAATATTTAAAAGGTCCAGAATAGAATACAAAATTACTTGGCATATGAAGGACCAGGTAAATCTCAATTCACATTGGGCAAGACAATCAACAAATGCCAAAGCTATAAAACAGATACTGGAATTATCTGACAAAGATTTTAAGACAGATATTATAAAAATCCTCCAAGAAGTAAGGGCTAATGGTCTTCAAATTGATGAAAATATAGAATATGTCAGGAAACAAAGAGAACTTAAAGAAGAACCAAATGAAAATTTTGGAACTGGAAAGTACAATCACTGAATTTAAAAATTCACTGGCTAAGCTCAGTAGAAAAACAGAAATGTCAGAGGAAAGTCCATGAGCTTGAAAATAAATTAAAAGAAATTATCTAATCTGAACTACAGAGATAAAAAGATTAAAAGCAATACAGCACATCAAAAAATGTGGGACAATAGCAAAAGGTGTAATATTTGCATCATCAGTCCAAGAAAGAGAAGAGAATGAATACATGTAGAAAAAATATTTGAAAATAATGGCTTAAAATTCATCAAATTTGGTAAAACACATAAAACTACTTTATGATTCATAAAGGTGAGTGAAGCTCAAACAAGATACATGCACAGAAATCCATGTCTACACACACAAAGTGCTGAAAACTAAAGACAAAAAATGTTCTTGAAAACAACTAGAGAAATATGACACACTACTTATATGATAACAATGATTCAAATGACTGTAGACTTCTCATCAGAACCCATGGAGGCAAGAATGGAGTGGTATGACATAGTTAAATTGCTGAAAGAAAAGAACTGCAAACCTGGATTTCTACGTCCAGTGAAAATGTCTTTCAGTAATGAAGTTGAAATAAAGGGATTTTCAAGTGAAGGAAAATTAAGAGAATTTCCTGTAGCAGACCTTCTCTAAAAGAATTGCTAAAGATTTTTTTCACACAGAAGAGTGATACCAGAAGGAAACCTAGAATTTCAGAAATAAGAGTAAGAGGGCCAGCCCCATGGCATAGCGGTTAAGGGCACGCGCTCCGCTGCTGGCAGCCCGGGCTTGGATCCCTGGCGCGCACTGATGCACCGCTTGTCAGGCCATGCTGTGGCGGCGTCCCACATAAAATCAGAGGAAGATGGGCACAGATGTTAGCCCAGGGCCAGTCTTCCTCAGCAAAAAGAGGAAGATTGGCATGGATGTTAGCTCAGGGCTGATCTTCCTCACAAAAAAAAAAAAAGAAAGAAGAGTAACAAGAATGGTAAATATCTGGGTAGACAGAATAGATTATTTTTCTGTTTTATTCTTTGAAATTTATTTGGTGGTTGAAAGGAAAAATTATGTTATCTGATGGGGTTTGTGGTGTATGTAGATCTAATACATAAGAATCTCCAACATAAGAAGGAGAGTGTGTTAGTCTGCTCTGGGTACTATAACACAATACCATATCCTGGGTGGCTTAAACAACAAACAGTTACTTCTCACAGTTCTGGAGCCTGGGAAGTCCAAGATCAAGGTGCTGGCACACTTCATTCCTGTTGAGAGCCCTCTTCCTGGCTTGCAGATGGCCACCTTCTCACTGTGTTCTCACATGGCAGAGAGAGAGAGGCAGAGAGCTCTGGTCTCTCTTCCTCTTCTTATATGGACACTAACCCATCAGGGGGGCCTCACCTTCATGACCTCATCTAAACCTAACTACCTCCACAAGGCTCTATCTCTAAATACCAACACATTGGGGGTCAGGGCTTCAACAAATGAATTTGGAGGAGACACAAACATTTAGTCCATAAAGGAGAGTAAAGGACCCTATATAATGGTAAAGTTGTAAATTCTACCTGAATTGGTAAAATACTGATTCTAACTAATATATAAGACATTAAATGTGTATATTGTAATCTCTAAATCAACCACTAAAAATAAATATACAAAGAGGTAGTGTCAGAAACACAACAGATAAATTTAAGTAGAATACTAGGAATTCCTCAAATAACCTCCCACAAGGCAGGAAGAGCAAAGCAGAAGAACTAAAAACTATGGATACAAACAGAAAATAAACAATAAAATATAGACTTGTATTCAAACATTTCAATAATTACATTAAATATATGAGGTCTAAACACAGTGATTAAAAGACAGATTGTCAGTTGGATAAAAAACATAACCCAAGTATGTGTTTTTCACAATAAACTCTCTTAAAATAAATTATATAGGTAGAATAAAACATAATGGAAAATATCACATAAAAAGAGTATTCAAAAGAAAGCTTGAGTGGCTATATTAATATTATTCAATGTTGTCTTCAGACCAAAGAAAACTACATGAGATAAAGAGGGATATTACATAATGACAGAAGGGCTATTTCCTTCTGAAGAAACAACAATTTAAAATTTATATGCATCTAACAGCAGAGCTTCAAAATATGTGAACAAATACACACATATGGAAAGAACTTAAAGGAGAAATAGACAAACTGACAACTGTAGTTGAGGCTTTAGCGCTCATCTCTCAGTAATTGATAGAATTTAGAGACAGAAAATTTGTAAGGCTATATAAGAAACAAACCTCATCACCAACCAACTGGATATAAGTGGCCTTTATAGAACACTAGACCCAACATATGCAGATACACATTCTTTTAAAGGGCACATGTCAGATTTAACAGGACAGATCATCTTCAGGGTCATAAAACAAACCCTAAGAAACATAAAGATTTGAAATCACACAAAGTTTGTATTCTGATCATAAAGGAATTGGACTAGAAATCAACAACAGAAAGAAAACAAGAAAATATCCAAACACTTGGAAATTTAACAACATACTTTGAAATAATCCATAGGTCAAAGAGGAAGTCTCAATGCAAATTAGAAAATATTTTGAACTGAAATAAAATGATATTATTGCCTATGAAATTTGTGGGATGCAGCTAAAACAGTGCTTAGATGGAAATTTATAGTACTAAATGCTTACATCAGAAAAAAAAAAGAACATCTCAATTCAATAAATCTAAGCCTCCACTTTAAGTAACTAGAAAATGAATAGAAAATAAATCCAAAGCAAGTAAAAGAAGGAAAGAATAAAGATAAAACCAGAAATCAATGTAATTGAAAACAAAAATAATAGAAAAGTCAATGAAGCCAAAAGCTGTATTTTTGAAAATATTAATAAATTTGATACACTTCTAGCAAGACTGACAAAGAAAAAAAGAGAGAAGACAATTTATCAATATCAGCAATTAATGAAATGATATCACTACAGATCCCACATACTTTAAAAAATAATAATAAGGAAAACTATGTACAACTTTGTGCATACAAAGTTTAGATTTAATGGAACAATTTCTTAAAAGCCACAAAATACCAAAAATCACCCCAGAAGATATAGGCAACTTGAATAGTCCTATATTACTTAAATAAATTGAATTTGTAATTTCAAACTTTTCAAAAAAGTAAACTCTGGGCCCAGATAGTTTCACTGGTGAATTCTAAAGAATATTTAAATAATAAATAGCACCAATTCTTCACAAACTCTTCCAAAAAATAGAAGAGGAGGAGACACTTCTCAACTCATTTTATGAGACCAGTATTACTCTGGTACTAAAATCGAAGACAGTATAAGAAAAAAATATAATGATATTCATTATGAACATAGATGCCAAAATCCTTTACAAAATATTTGAAAATTGAATACATCATTATGTAATAATAATATGTCATTACCAAGTGACCTTTATTAGTGAATGCCAGGCTCTTTTAATATTCAAAAACAATCAATTAATGTAACCCATCATATTAACAGACTACAGAAAAAAATCCACATTATCATATCTATTGATGCAGAAATAGCATTTGACAAAATTTTTCATCCAATTATTATAAAATTCCTCAGAAAACTAAGAATAGAATGGAATTCTCCCAACATGATACCAGGCATCTGCAAAAATTCTACAGTAAGCATGATATTTACAGGTACAAGACTGAATCCTTTCCCTAAAAGATTAAGAACAAAGTAAGGCTATCCACCTTCCCCACATTATGGAAAAATAATCCATACAATGGGAAAACTATTTACACATCATATACCTGACAATATACTTATAAGCAGAATATATAAAGAACTCTCAAATATCAACAATAAGAAAACAAGTGGGACCCGCCCCATGGCTTAGCGGTTAAGTGCGTGCGCTCTGCTACTGGCGGCCCGGGTTCAGATCTTGGGTGCGCACCGACGCACCGCTTGTCCAGCCATGCTGAGGTGGCGTCCCACATACAGCAACTAGAAGGATGTGCAACTATGACATACAACTATCTACTGGGGCTTTGGGGAGAAAAAGGGAAAAAAAGGAGGAGGATTGGCAATAGATGTTAGCTCAGGACTGGTCTTCCTCAGCAAAAAGTGGAGGATTGGCATGGATGTTAGCTCAGGGCTGATCTTCCTCACAAAAAAAAGAAAAAAGAAAACAAGCAACTTCCAAAAGTTAGCAAAATATTTGAAAAGACACTTCATCAAAGAACATACACAGATGACAAACATAAAAAGACGCTCAACATCATTAGCCTTTAGGGGAATGCTAATTAAGACCACAATGAGGTAATATTACACACCTATTAGAATGACAAAAAACAATTGACACTTGACTAGTAGATATTTTGTTTTGTTAAAAATTCATAATGGACAGTTAAGGAAATTAACAGTAAGTTGGAGAAACTGTGAGATCACCCAACAAGGATTTCACTGTATATTTTGTCTTTATTGAACAAATGTAAAGGAACAAGCTAAAGTTAAATTTGAATAGAACAGGCTGCCATTGTTTCACATCCAGTTGTTGCTATTTACATTCCTTTATTGAGCCTACCTACATCTTAGCTTCAATAACCTCCTAAGATACTGACAACAAATTTGTATGTTTTCTTCTGGCTTTTTCAATGACTATGTCTATTGCCTCATTTTGATGTATAAGCAAAAACCAGAACACTTGCAAAGAATGAGTGTTTTGTGTTTTTTATGGAATAAGACAGAAAATATTGGTGTTGATTTTGATGAGGAAAATCAATTTTGTATAATTTATTTCAGTCTAAGTAAAGCATGAGAATTTTTAAAGACTGACAATACCAACATTTGATGAGGATGTGGAGTGACTGGAACTCTCATACACTGCTGCTGTTGGCAAAGCAAAATGCTACAGCTACATTGGAAACTGTTTCGTAGTTTTTTAAAAAAAGTTAAAATACACCTATCATAAAACCCAGTCATTTCACTCTTTGATACTTACCCAAGAGAAATGGAAACATATGTCCACAAAAAGATTTGTATACAACATAGATTTATTCACAATAGTAAACAACTGCAGTCAACTCAAATGGCTATAAACATATGAATGTATAAATAACATGTGTTATACCCATACAATGGAATACTACTCACCAATAAAAAGAAATGAACTACTGATCACATAACAATATGGATGAATCTTAAAATTATTATGCTGAGTGAAATAATCCAGTAAAAAAAGACATACTGTATAATTCAACTCATAAAATTCTAGAAAATGCAAACATCTCTAGTGATTTAAAGTAGATCAGCAGTTACCTGAGGATGCGAGTGGAATGTAAAGGAGCATAGGAATTTTGGGGGGTAATGGAAATATTATATATCTTGATTGGGTTTGCGGTTTCACAGGTACATACATATGTCAAAAGCCATCAAATTGTACACTTGAAATTGTGTACTTTATTGTACCTAAATTATACCTTAATAAATTTCATAAATAAAGAAATGATGAAAAAAGTATTCAAAACAAAGTGGGAAGTATTTATGATAAGCAAAGATGATCCAACATAAATAATAGAAGTCCCTGAAAAACAAACCAAAGCAACAGAAAAGTGAATATACTAATACTATAATTCAAAAAAATCCTTAATATGAAGAAAATTTGAGATTAAGTATTGCAAGAATATACTAATGTACCTGAAAATATGAGTCAGACAGTCAAAAATAATTACATATTCAAATCAAACTATGGAACTTTAAAGAAAAAGATAAAGTCCTTTAAGTATTTAAGCAAAATGAACAAGTGACATATAAGGAAGATAAGTCTATATTATTATCAGAAGTTTTAGAATGAATGATATAACATGGATAAATCTCAGAATCATCCTGCTAAGTGTAGGAATTCAGACAAGTGCCAGACAAAAATGGAATTATATATTTAAGATACACAAAGAAAGAAAATGTGAGCCTAGCATTTTTTTATACTGATAGACTTTATTTTTTTGAGCAGTTTTAGGTTTACAGAAAAATTGAGAGGAAAGTACAGGGAGTTCTCATATACCCCTCACTCTCACCCTCAGTTTCCACTATTATTAACATCTTGCTTTAGTGTGAGCAATAGATGATTGTTAACTAAAATCCATAGTTTACATCAAAGGTCATTCTTTGTGTTGCACATTCTATAGATTTTGGCAAATATATAATGTCACCTATCCATCATTTCATTGTCATACAGAATAGTTTCACTGCCCTAAAAATCTCCTGTGCTCCACATCTTCATCCCTTCCTCCATCCTCTGCAAATCCCTGGCAACCACTGATCTTTTTACTGTCTCCATAGTTTTACCTTTTCCAGAATGTCTTATAGTTGGAATCATACAGTGTATAGCTTTTAAAATTAGCTTCTCTCACTTAGCAATATGCATTTAAGTTTCCTCCATGTCTTTTTGTGGCTAGATAGCTTATTCTTTTAAATCACTGAATAATACTCCATTGTATGGGTGTGTTTATCCATTCACCTACTGAAGGACATCTTGGTTGTTTCCACATTTTGGCTATTATTAGTAAATCTGCTATAAACTTTCATGTGTATGTTTGTGTGTGAACATAAGGTTTCAACTCATTTGGGTAAATACCAAGGAGCAGGACTGCTAGATCATATGGGTATGAGTATGTTTAATTTTGTAAGATTCTGCCAAATTGTTTTCCAAAGTAGATGTACCATTTTGCACCCCCACCAGCAATGAATAAGAGTTCCTCTTGCTTCATATCCTGGACAGCATCTGGTATTGTCAGTGTTTTGGATTTTAGGCATTCTAATAGGTGTGTAGTGGTATCTCATTGTTTTAATTTTCGATTTCCTAATGCCAAATGATGTTGAGCATCTTTTCATATGTTTATTTGCCATCTGTCTATCTTCTTTGGGTAAGCTGTCTATTCACATCTTTTGCCCTTTTTAAAATTGAGTTGTTTGTTTTTTTATTGTTGAGTATCAACTGTTCTTTCTATATTTTGGATACAAGCCCTTTATCAGATATGTGTTTTGCAAATAATTTCCCACAGTCTTTTAAATCACTTAACAGAGTTTTTTGCAGAGCAGAAGTGTTTAATTTTAATGAAGACCAATTTATCAATTTTTTCTTTCATGGATCATACTTTTGGTATTGTATCTAAAAAGTCATCACAAACTCAAGGTCACTTAGATTTTATTTTATTTATCTTCTGGGAGTTTTATTGCTTTGCATTGTACATTTAGGTCTATGATCTATTTTGAGTTAATTTTTGTGAAAAGTGTAAGGTTTGTGTCTACATTCAGTTTTTTTGCATGTAGATATCCAATTGTCCAATACCATTTGTTGAAAAGACTAGCCTTTCTCTATTGAATTGCCTTTGATCCTGTATCAAGATCAGTTTACTATATTTATGTGGGCCTATTTTGGGGCTCTCTATTCTGTTTCCTTGATCTGTTTGTCTATTCCTTTGCCAATTCCATGACATTTTGTCTATTGTAGCTTTATAGTAAGTCTTAAAGTTGGGTAAAGATCTGCATCTATTGACATGACCATATGAGTTTTCTTCTGTAGCCTGTTGATATGATGGATTACATTAATTAATTTTTGAATGTTGAACCAACCTTCCATATTTGAAATAAATTTCTCTTGGTCAGGATGTATAATTTTTCATACATTGCCACATCCAATTTACTAATTGTTTTGACGATTTTTGCATGAATGCTCATGAGAGATATTTGTGTGTAGTTTTCTTCTCGCAATGTCTATCTCATTTTGGTATTAGGGTAATGCTGGCCTCATAAAATGAGTTAGGAAGTATTCTTCCTGCTTCTTTTTTTTGGAAAATATCGTGGATAATTGGTATTATTTCTCCCTTAAATGTTTGGTAGAATTCACCATTTAACCAATCTGGGCCTTATGCTGTTTGGGAAGGTTATTAATTATAGATTCAATTTATTTAATAGATATATGCATATTCAGATTGTCTATTTCTCATTGTGTGAGTTTTGGTAGATTGTGTTCCTCCAGGAATCAGTCTATTTCACCTAGATCATCAAATTTGTGGGCATCAAGTTGTTCATAATACTCTCTTATCATCTTTTTAATGTGCATGTGTTCAGTAGTGATGGCCCATATTTCCTTTCTGATATTAGTAATTTGTGTCTTTTCTCTTTTTTCCCTTGGTTAACCTTGATAGAAGTTTACCAATTTCATTGATGTTTTTTCAAAGAACCAGTTTTTGGTTTGAGTGATTTTCTCTATTGATTTCTTGTGTTCAATTACATTGATTTCTGTTCTAATTTTTATTGTTTCTTTTCTGCTGCTTACTTTGGGTTTAATTTGCTTTTCTCTTTTTAGTTCCTAAGGTGGAAGCTTAGATTATTGATCTTAGATCTTTCTTATTTTCTAACATATACATTCAATGCTATAAATTTCCTTCTAAGCACTGCTTTTGCTGTATCTCACAAATTTTGGTGAGTTATATTTTCAAGTTTGAAATATTTTTAAATTTCTCTTGAGACTTCTTTGACAAACATGTTATTTAGAACTGTTTTGTTTAATCTCAAAGTATTTTAGGGGTTTCCAGCTATCTTTTTGTTATTGATTTCTATCTTAATTCCATTGTGGTCTGAAGGCATACTTTGTATACTTTCTAGTCTTTTAAAATTTGGGGGGGGGAGTGACGTCAGCAACAGGGCAGAGTGAGCTGTTCCCTTTGTCTCTTCTCCTTCAAACTACAACTAAATGGACATTCATTGATCAGCAGAGGATACCCACATAGCACATCAGGACACCTGAGAGACCCAAGCAGCTATATACCTGAAGGTGGATGGACTGCCCCCCGGCAAGGTGGTGGAGATAGGTGACCACTCTCTGGCCCTCAGGTAGTCCAGTGCATACATGCAACTACTCTCCCAGCTGGAGCACACATAGTGCTCCACTGCAGCCCCAAGGGTGGGAGTGTGCCTTAGCGCAACTGTGGAAACAGGTGATGGCAGCCCTGAGCCCCCGTGTAATCACTTCCTCATCTGATGGGAGAGTGCTGAGGACCATGCAGTTCACAGGGAGTGTCTCAGGCTTGGATCCAGTGGGGAGGCCCCGTCCACCAAGCACAAAGGCTGATGTGACCTAGGAGCAGATCTAGGAGCAGATGGCAGCAGAGCTGCAGCCTGAGTGAACAAGCTCCCAGCTGCCACAAACACCCATAATACTGCTGTGGCCCCAAAGGGGGAGTGTGACTTGACAGGACTGTGAGAGCAGGCAGCTCTGAGCCCCTGTGTAATCACTCTCTCCTCTAGTGGGAGAGTCCACAGTCCCACCGCAGTCCTGGGGAGTGGATCTGACTCAGACCCAGTGGGGAGGCCCTGCCCACCAAGCACAACAGCTGGTACAACATAAGAGCAGATCTAGAAGCAGACAACAGTGGAGCTGCGTTTCAGACAAAAAAGCTCCCAGCTGCCCAAATGCCCATAATACTGCTGTGGCCCTGAAGAGGGGAGTGTGACTCAGCGGGACTGTGGGAGCAGGCAGCAGCAGCCCTGAGCCACCATGTGATCACTCTCTCATCTTGTGGGGGAGTCCACAGTCCCATCATAGTCCCAGGGAGTAGTTGTGGCTCAGACCCCATGGGGAGGTCCTGCCCACCAAGCACAATGGCTGGTGCGACATAGGAGCAGACAGCAGCTGAGCTGTGAGTCTGGGCAAACCAAATGAGCTCCTGGCTGCCATGAACACCCATAGTACCACTGCAGCCCCAAAGGGAGAAGCGTGTCTTGGCAGGACTATAGGAGCAGGTGGCAGCAGCCCTGAGCACCTCTGTGACTGTTTTCCCATTGAGTGGGAGACCCCACAGGGCTGCTGTGATCCCAAGGAGTGGCCCAGATTTGGACAGGCATAGCTGACAGGGATCTTGGCAGTGGGCTCAGAGTACACAGCTCCCGCCCCTCCCCCAGTGGCACAGGTGGAATTTGCAACCAGATACTATCACTATGTACCAGCACAAATCCACTCCATCAAATGTTATAAAGAAAGATATAAGACCAGAAGGAAAAAGACAAACACTCAGAAGTCAACACGGAAGGCACAGAAATCTACAATCTAAATGAAAGAGAAATCAAAACAGCCATGATAAAATACTGAGCGAGTTACAAGACAACTCAGAAAGGCAATTCAACGAAATCAGGAACAAAATTAATGAACAGAGGGAATTCTTCACAAAAGAGATCAAAACTATAAGCAAAAACCAATCAGAAATGTTGGAGATGAAAAACACAACGGATGAGATAAATTAAATAAAAATCTGAGGTACTTAAATAACACAGCTGACATTATGGAGAATAGAATTAGCCATGTAGAGGACAGAAATACATAAATGCTTCAGAAGGAGGAAGAGAGAGAACTAAGACTAAAAATAAATGAAGAAATTCTCTGCAAAATATCCAACTCAATTAGGAAATGCAACATAAGGATTATAGGTATTCCAGAGATAGAAGCGAGGGAGAAAGGAGCAGAGAGATTGTTCAAAGAAATAATAGCTGAGAACTTCCCAAACCTGGATAAGGAGCTGGAATTACATGCTAATGAAGCTAATAGAACCCCTAACTACATCAATGTAAAAAGACCTTCTCCAAGGCATATATTAGTAAAGCTGGAAAAAGTCAATGACAAAGAAAAAATATTAAGGGCAGCAAGGCAGAATAAAATAACCTACAAAGGAACCCCTATCAGGATTTCAGTGGATTTCTCAGAAGAACATTACTGGCTAGGACAGAGTGGAACAATATATTCAAAATTCTGAAAGACAAAATCTTTCAGCCAAGAATACTATATCAAGCAAAAATATCCATCAGCTATGATGGAGAAATAAAAACTTCCCCAGATAAACAAAAGCTGAGGGAGTTCATTGCCACAAGACGCCCCCCTAAAAGATTTGATCAAGAAGGCCCTCATACCTGGAAAAAAAAAAAAAGAAGAAAGGGTTTACAAAGCCTTGAGCAAGGAGATAAATAGGCAGACAAATTCAGAGAATTCCAACTCTCTATCAGAACAGATTAGCAAACACTTAATTATAACTCTAAAGATAAAGGGAAAGAAAACATTAAAAATAAATATAACTACTTCATTTTAATCACAAATTCACAAAACATAATGGAATAAGTTGTGACAACAAAAACTTAGAGAGGAAGAGGAAAGGGATGAAACCTGCTTAGACTAAAGGAATAAGAGGCTATCAGAGAATGGACTATCTCATCTACAAGATCTTTTATACAAACCTCACCATAAGCAACTAAACAAAAAATCAGAACAAATACACAAATGATAGAGAAAAACTGAGAAAATCATCATAGGGAGCCACCAAACTGAATTGGCAATCCGAAATACATGGGACTAGAAACAAGGGAAATACATAACAAAGGAAAAACAAGTGATAAAAACAGCAGCATTAAGCCCTCATATATCAATAATCACTCTAAATGTCAACAGATTCAATTCCCCAATCAAAAGACACAGAGTGGCTGGATGGATTAAAAAACAAGACCCAACAATTTCCTGCCTCCAGAAAACATGTCTCAGCTCTAATGACAAACACAGGCTTAGAGTGAAGAGATGGAAGATGATACTCCAAGCTAATGGCAAACAAAAGAAAGCAAGTGCTGCATACTTATACCAGCCAAAGTAGACTTCAAGATAAAAACAAAAATGAGAGGCAAAGAGGGGCAGTATATAATGATAAAAGGGACACTCCATCAAGAAGACATAACACTTACAAATATATACGCACCTAACACAGGAGCACCAAAGTACATAAAGCAACTATTAATTGACCTAAAAGGAGACATTAACAGCAACACAATAATAGTAGGGGACCTTAACACCCCACTGTCATCAATGGATAGATCAACCAGACAGAAAGTCCACAAGGAAATAGTGAAACTAAACGAAAAGCCACACCAGATGGACTTAATAGATATATATAGAACACTCCATCCAAAATCAGCAGAATACACATTCTTCTCAAGTGCACATGGAACATTCTCAAACCTAGGCCATATGTTGGGAAATAAGGCAAGCTTCAATAAATTTAAGAAGATTGAAATCATAACAAGTGTCATTTCTTAGCATACTGCTATGAAACTAGAAATCAACTACAAGAAAAAGCTGGGAAAGTGACAAAGATGTAGAGACTAAACAACATGCTACTGAACAACCAATGGATCATTGAAGAAATTAAAGGAGAAATCAAAGAATATCTGGAGACAAATGAAAATGAAAATACACCATACTATCTCATATGGGACAGAGCAAAAGCAGTCCTCAGAAGGAAATCCATAGCAATACAGGCCCACTTTAACAAACAAACAAAAAATCTCAAATAAGCAATCATAAACTACACCTAACAGAATTAGAAAAAGAAGAACAAACAAAGCCCAAAGTCAGCAGCAGGAGGGAAATAATAACAATTAGAGTAGAAATAAATGAAATTGAAATAAAAAAAATAATAAAAAAACCAGTAGAAAGGATCAATGAAACAAAGAGCTAGTTCTTTGAGAAGATAAAAAAAATTTGAGAAACCCTTAGCCAGACTCACTAAGAAAAAAACAGAGAAGCCTCAAATAAATAAAATTAGAAATGAAAGAGGAAAAATTACAATGGATACCACAGAAATGCAAAGGATTATAAGAGAATACTATGAAAAACTATATGCCAACAAATTGGACAATCTAGAAGAAATGGATAAATTCTTAGACTCATACAACCTCCAAAAACTGAACTGAGAAGAAATAGAGAATCTGAATAGACCAATCACAAGTAAAAAGATTGAAACCGTAATAAAAAACCTCCCAAAAAACAAAAGTCCAGGACAAGGTGGCTTCTCTGGAGAATTCTATCAAACATTCAAAGAAGATTTAGTACCTACCTTCCTCAAACTATTCCAAAAAATTGAAGACAATGGAACACTTCCTAACACATTTTATGAGGCCAACAGCACCCTCATCCCAGAGCCAAACAAGGACAATACAAAGAAGGAAAACTACAGGCCAATATCGCTGATGAACATAGATACAAAAATTCTCAACAAAATATTGGGAAGCCAAATACAACAATACATCAAAAGGATCATACACCATGATCAAGTGGGATTTACAGCAGGGACACAGGGATGGTTCAACATCTGCAAATCAATCAATGTGATACACCACATTAACAAATTATGGAATAAAAATCACATGATCATCTCAATAGATGCAGAGGAAGCATTCAACAAGATCCAACATCCATTTATGATCAAAACTCTCAATAAAATGGGTATAGAAAGAAAGTACCTCAACATAATAAAGGCCATATATGACAAACCCACAGCCAACATCATACTCAATGGGGAAAAACTGAAAGCCATCCCTCTGAGATCAGGAACAAGACAAGGGTGCCCACTCTCACCACTCTTATTCAACATAGTACTGGAGCTTTTGGCCAGAGCAACTAGGCAAGAAAAAGAAATAAAAGGTATCCAAATTGGCAAGGAGAAAGTGAAACTCTCGCTGTTTGAAGACGATATGATTTTATATATAGAAAACCCTAAAGATTCCATCAGAAAACTATTAGAAATAATTAACAATTACAGCAAAGTTGCAAGGTACAAAATCAACTTCCAAAAATCAGTTGCATTTCTATACTCTAATACCGAACCAACAGAAAGAGAACTCAAGAATACAATCCCATTTACAATCCCAACAAAAAGAATAAAATATCTAGGAATAAACTTAACCAAAGAGGTGAAAGACCTATACAATGAAAACTATAAGACATTATTGAAAGAAATTGAGGATGACATAAAGAAATGGAAAGATATTCCATGAACATGGGTTGGAAGGATAAATATAGTTAAAATGTCCATGTTACCTAAAGCGATATACAGATTCAGTGCAATCCCAATCAGAATCTCAATGACATTCTTCATGGAAATAGAACAAAGAATCCTAAAATTCATATGGGGCAACAAAAGACCCCAAATAGCTAAAGCAATCCTGAGAAAAAAGAACAAAGCTGGAGGCATCACAATCCCTGACTTCCTAATATACTACAAAGCCATAGTAATCAAAACAGCATGGTACTGGGACAAAAACAGACACACAGATCAATAGAACAGAATTAAAAGCCCAGAAGTAAAACCACACATCCATAGACAGCTAATCTTCGACAAAGGAGCTAAGAACATACAATGGAGAAAGGAAAGTGTCTTCAATAAATGGTGTTGGGAAAAGTGGACAGCCACAAGCAAAAGAATGAAGGTAGACCATCTTCTTTCACCATACACAAAAATTAACTCAAAATGGATCAAAGACTTGAAGGTAAGACGTGAAACCATAAAACTCCTAGAAGAAAATATAGGCAGTATACTCTTTGACATTGGTCTTAGAGGGATCTTTTCAAATACCATATCTAACTCGGGCAAGGAAAACAAAAGAAAAAATAAACAAATTGGACTTCTTCATACTAAAGAGCTTCTGCAAGGCAAAGGAAGCTATGAACAAAATGAAAAGACAACCCACCAACTGGGAGAAAATATTTTCAAATCATATATCCAACAAGGGGTTAATCTCCAAAATATATAAAGAACTCATACAACTCAACAACAAAAAATCAAACAACCCGATCAAAACGTGGGCAAAGGATATGAACAGACATTTTTCCAAAGAAGATATATAGATGGCCAACAGGCAAATGAAAAGATGTTCAACATCACTTATCATCAGGGAAATGCAAATCAAAACTACATTGAGATATCACTTTACATCTATTAGAATGGCTATAATTACCAGGACAAAAAACAACAAATGTTGGAGAGGATGTGGAGAAAAGGGAACCCTCATACACTGCTGGTGGGAATGCAAACTGGTGCATCCAGATTGGAAAACTGTATGGAGATTTCTCAAGAAAATAAAAATAGAAATACCATACAACCCAACTATTCCACTACTGGGTATTTATCCAAAGAACTTGAAATCGACAATTCAAAGAGACTTATGCACCCCTATGTTCATTGCAGCATTATTCACAATAGCCAAGATGTGGAAGCAACTCAAGTGCCCATTGACTGATTAATGGATTAAGAAGATGTGGTGTATATATACCATGGAATACTACTCAGCCATAAAAAAGACAAAATTGTCCCATTTGCAACAACATGGATGGAACTTGAGGGTATTATATTAAGTGAGATAAGCCAGACAGAGTAAAACAAACACTGTATGATTTCACTCATATGTGGAGGTTAAACAAACACATGGACAAAGAGAACAGATTAGTGGTTACCAGAGGGGAAGGGGGTTGGAGCGTGGGCACAAGGGGTAAAGGGGCACATATATATGGTGACTGACAAACAATAATGTACAACTGAAATTTTACAATGTTATAAACTATTTTGACACTAATAAAAAAAATGAAAGTCAAAAAAATTTTTTTGGTGCCTTCTATGGACGAGAAAGTGCTCTATCTTGATGAAGGTTCCATGTGAGCTTCAGAAGAATGTGTATTCTGCTGTTGTTTGATAAAGTAGTCTACAGATAGCAATTAGATCCAGATGATTGATGGTGCTCTTCAGTTCAACTATGTCCTTACTGATTTTCAGCCTGTTGGATCTCCCAATTACTGATAGAGGGGTGTAGAAATCTCCAACTATAATTGTGGGTTCATATTTTTCTCAATGCAATTCCATAAGCTTTTTACCTCATGTATTTTGATGCTCTGTTGTTAGGCCCATACACCTTAAAGATTGTTATGTCTTCCTGGAGAATCAATCCATTTATCTGTATTTAATGCTCCTCTTTATCCCTGATAATTTTTCTTGCTCTGAAACCTGCTTTGTCTGAAGTTATAGTTGCCCCAAATTTCTTTTTTTTTTTTTTTGAGGAAGATCAGCCCTGAGCTAACATCCATGCCAATCTTCCTCTTTTTGCTGAGGAAGACTGGCCCTGAGCTAACATCTATTGCCAATCCTCCTCCTTTTTTTTCCCCAAAGCCCCAGTAGATAGTTGTATGTCATAGTTGTACATCCTGCTAGCCGCCGTATGTGGGATGCTGCCTCAGCATGGCCGGACAAGTGGTGTGTCGATGCGTGCCTGGGATCCAAACCCGGGCCACCAGTAGCGGAGCGCAGACACTTAACTGCTAAGCCACGGGGCCAGCCCCCCAAATTTCTTTTAATCAGTGTTAGCATGATATGTCTTTCTCCATCCCTTTACTTTTAATCTATTTGTGTCTTTATATTTAAACTGAGTTTCTTATAGACAGCATATTGTTGAGTCTTGTTTTTTATTTACTCTGGTAGTCTCCATATTTTAATTTTTGTATTTAGGCCATTGATATTTAAAATGATTACTGATACACAAGCATACCTCAGAGATATTGTTAGTTCAGTTCCAGACCACCACAATAAAGCAAACATTGCAATAAAGTGAGTCGCACAAATTTTTTGGTTTCGCAGTGCATATAAAAGTTATGTTTACATTACATTATAATCTATTAAGGCTGCACTGTATCTCAAAAAGCAATGTACATACCTTAATTCAAAATAACTTAATAAAAAATGCTAACCATCATCTGAGCCTTCAGTGAGTCGTAATCTTTTTGCTGGTGGAGGGTCTTGTAAAAAATGCAATATCTGCGAAGCACAATAAAGTGAAGCACAAGAAACGAGGTATGCCTGTAGTTGGATTAATATCTACCATATTTGTTACTGTTTTCTATTCATTGCCCTCATTCTTTATTATTATTATTATTTTTTTTGGTCTTCCACTCTTTTTCTGCCTTCTCTGGTTTTAATTGAGTATTTTATGATTCCATTTTTTTGCTCCTTTTTTACTATGTCAATTATACTTCTTTTTTACTTTCTTTAGTGATTGACTTTGGGTTTTCAATATACATTTACAACTAGTTCTCTTTTAAATAACACTATACTACTCCTTGGGTAGTGCGCATACCTTGTAAAAGATTATCAGTTCTTCCCTCCCGTCCCTTACAATATTTCTGTCATCATTTCAGTTATCCATAGGCTATAATCACCTAATACTGTGTTCCTATTATTATTTTGAACAAACTGTTATCTGTTAGATTTATTAAGAGTAAGAAAATTTTAAAAATTTATTTTGGCTTCTTTTATTCCTTTTGTAAAGCTCTTCCTTTCTTCATGTAGAACTGCGTTTCTGACCTATATCCTTTTCCTTCTATCTGAAGAACTTAAAGTTTCCTGCAAGGCTGGTCTACTGGTGACAAATTCCTTCCACAGTTGCTTATCTGTGAAATTATTTCTCCTGCACTTTGTAAGCATAATTTCACTGGATGCAGAATTCTAAGTTGGTGGGGTTTTTTTCTTTCAATACTTTAAATATTTTGGCCCACTCTCTTCTTGCTTTTGTGGTTTCTGAAGAGAATGCCAATATAATTCTTATCCTTGCTCTTCTATAGGTAAGGTGTTTTTTTCTCTCTGGCTTCTTTAAGATTTTCCCTTTGTCTTTGATTTTCTGCAATTTGAATATGATATGTTTAAGTGTATGGGGTTTTTACTGGTATTTATCCTGCCTGGTGTTCTCTGAGGTTGCTGAATCTGTGGTTTCCTGTCTGTCATTAATTTGGGGACATTCTCAGTCATTATTGTTTCAAATATTTCTTCTGTTCTTTTTTCTCTTTATTCTTCTGATATTCCTATTACGTGTATGTTACACCTTTTGTATTTGTCCCACAGTTGTTGGATATTCCGTTTGTCTTTTTTGTTTTGTATTTACATTTTGCAAGTTGCTATTCACATTTCATCAAGTTCACTGATTCTTTGGCCATGTCTGTTGTATTGATGAACCCATCAAAGGCATTCTTCATTTCTGTTACAATGCTTTTGATTAGCATTTCCTTTTGATCCTGTTTTATGGTTTTCATCTCTTTGCTGACATTATCCATCTGTTCTTACATGTTGTCCACTTTTTCTATTAGAGCCCTTATCATATTAATTCTAGTTGTTTTAAATTCCCTGCCTGATAATTTCTGCCACATCTGTGTCTGGTTCTGATGCTTGCTCTCTCTCTTCAAATTATGTTTTTTGTCTTTTGGTATACCATGTAATTTTTTGGTGAAAGCCAGAAATGATGTACTCTGTAAAAGTAACTGAAGTAAACAGGCCTTTAGTGTGAGGTTTTGTGTTTATCTGGCTAGGAGTTAGGCTGTTTACTGTTTGCTGTAGCTGTAGCTGTCAGAGGCTAAAATTTCTCTAGTGTAGTTTTGCTCCCCGTGTTGTATAAGAGCCTTTTGGTGTGGTGGTAAGGTGTGTGTATGGCGGAGGGTAGTGAAATGTTTTATAATCCTGTGATTAATTCTCAGGCTGTTAGTGGACCTCTTCTCCTGGTCTGTGACCTACACAAATGCTTGTCAGATTTTCCCTCCTTTGGTGGGACAGAAATGCTAGTGGGGTCTGGAGTTTGTTATTTCCCTTACACCACGTGGAAGGCTAGAGCAGGCTGGAGTTGGGTATTTCCCTTTCCCCAGGTCACTTAGGCTTCGGTAAAACCCTAGTCAGTTATGCTCTGGTAAAATTTCTTTTGAGGATAGGCTTTGTTAAGAAGAACAGAATGCCCTGGGATTATTTCAAAATACCTACTGTTCTCCTCTACCTACTGGAAGCAGGAGGGGACTTTTCTCTGATCTTAACTGTAAGAATCTTGGAGGTAAAACTCACAAAAGTGTGGGTGTTTCCCTAAGACTGGATCCCTAGTGTTTTTAACTCTCAAGCTAGTCCAGATTGAGCCTCTACCCTTCTTCAATTACAGTTCGCTTTTTTACCCCAATATTGATTCCTGTGGAGGTTTCTGCTCTTGGTATTCTACTCTGGTAATTGCGGTTCTTTGTATCTGCCTGTCTTTCTAATTTCGGGGGCAGCGATTTACTTTGTGATCTCAGTTCTCTGCTGGATCTAAGAAGAATTGTTGATTTTTAGTTCAGCTTTTTTCTTGTTGTTAGGATAATAGTGATGACTTGGAAGCTCCTTACATGCTATACTGAAAGCCAGAAGTCAAGCTTAGGACTTTATGTCCAGCAAAACTTAATTTCAAGCATAAACAGCACATGGAAACTGTTATGAACTTTCAAGAAATCAGAGAATATTTTTCCCATGAACCACTCCTGAGGAATTGATTAGAGAATGAACTTCAGAGAAATAAAATGCCTATGGAGACATTGACATGACTGTGGTCATCCTTAAATATAAACATACTTGTAGCACTATGACTAAACGAGGATAGAAAGCCAGAAATAATGGTACGTAATGGCTATATGCCACAATGTAGATATAGTGTAATTGAAACATGGGGGTTGCTTCAAGCTGTGGATAAAATGAGGTAAGTATACTCCACAATGTCTATTCCATTGAATGCAGTTAAAAAACTTAGATAGAATGCATTGAAAAGCT
Organism: Diceros bicornis minor; assembly: GCF_020826845.1. Lineage (NCBI taxonomy): Eukaryota > Metazoa > Chordata > Mammalia > Perissodactyla > Rhinocerotidae > Diceros > Diceros bicornis. The sequence goes on from NC_080781.1 coordinate 67,367,990, forward strand.
TTTTGAGGCCTCAAAAAAGTAAATAGTAACATGTGGATTGGAGGAGAAGAACAGAATTTGAAGTAGCACTGAACTAGTTGTGAGTTTACCAGTTTTTACCCAGGTATCTCCAACCTGGACTCAATGCTGTCTGAAACCCGGAAATGGGCGACAGAATAGACAGAGAGACCTCCAGAAGTCCTCTAATTCTGGCCTGTGGAGAAAAGGGAATCTCCTAATTCTTAGAGAGAGGGAGGGAAAATTCCCTGTTTATTTTTTTCTGTCTGTCATGTCCTAGGACCCAAGCAATGCCATGATGGCAGAGCAAGTGGCAGCGACAGCAGAGACAATGGGGCTCTGTAGAAGGCTAAAACTCTGAGAGAGAAAAACCTGTGGCGCTATGGTCCCAAGACGGTTGGCATATTAGATTTCTATTGCTGCATAACAAATTACTATAAACTTATGAGCTTAAAACAATACCCATTTATTATTTCATAGTTAGTAGGTCAGAAGTCCAGGCAGACTAAATTGATTTCTCTGCTCAGGGTATTCCAGGGTTGAAATCGAAATGATGGCTGGCCTTTTATATGGAAGTTCAGGGAAAGAATCTTCCTCCAGGGTCATATAGGTTGTCAGCAGAATTCAGTTCTTACAACTGTAGGACTGAGGTCTCTGTTTCCTTGCTAGCTGTTAGCTGGGGGCCTCTCTCAGCTCCTTAAGGCCACTGGCATTCTTTTTCATGCAGACTTCTGAATTTTCAAAGCCAGCAATGGTGCGTCAAGGTCTCATGCATAAAATCTCTCTTAATTTCCTATTCTGCTGCATTTCTCTGAATTCCTTTTCTGCTGCCCATTGGAGAACACTCTATGCCTTTAAAGACTAATGTAATTACAATGGGCTCACCTGGATAACCCAGGATAATCTTACTATCTAAAGGTCAACTGTGCCATATAACAACATAATCATGACAGTGACATCATATTTACAGATAACGGGAATTAGGGTGAGACATGTTTGGGGGAACATTTTAAAAATTCTGCTTACGGCTGGCCCCGTGGCTTAGCGGTTAAGTGCGTGTGTTCCACTACTGGCAGCCCAGGTTCGGATCCCGGGCGCACACCGACGCACCGCTTGTCCGGCCATGCTGAGGCCACGTCCCACATACAGCAACTAGAAGGATGTGCAACTATGACATACAACTATCTACTGGGGCTCTGGGGGAAAAAAAAAGGAGGAGGATTGGCAATAGATGTTAGCTCAGAGCCAGTCTTCCTCAGCAAAAAGAGGAGGATTGGCATGGATGTTAGCTCAGGGCTGATCTTCCTCACAAAAAAAAAAAATTCTGCTTATCACAGCAAGGTAAGCACCCATTGGTTTTTTCTCTCTGTCAACCTGTTGCTTGGTTCCAGACATGGGTACAGTCAAAGGAAGTCTGGGGCATACTGGGGTAAATAAGGCCTCATTTTTTGACAATAGGACTGAAAAAGAAAAAGAGACATGAGGAACCGAAAGTATAAGGAAGATTTCAAAGAGGAAGCAGGTCAGAAAAGTGTTCCCAAAAAGTTGATTATGAATTCCTAGGTTCACCCCTGAGGTACACATATGTGGATCTCACCTAAACATACCATAGACTTTGATAATTTATCTGTGAAATAGAATAGTGTCCAGGCCCTAGACTACCCACCAGATGGCACACATGAATGACAGATGTAAATAGCACAGCAAAGTCTCTGCAAACTGAACTGACATTGCCCAGAGAAGTTAGATTGGAACTTAAAGACTGAACTTAACTATTTTGGACTATCTACTTAAACGAAAGTGTAAACATTCCACATGGGATTTTAAAAAAGAGCTAGAGTCCCATAAGCATGTAAAATATCCAGAATACAAAATTACTAAGCATATGAAGAACTTGGAAGATCTCAACTTATATGGGAAAAGACAATCAATAGATGCTAAAGCTGAGATTACATAGATGTTGGGATTATCTGACAACTGATTAAAAGCAGCTATGTATACTTGAAATTTTCTAAGAGAATAGATCTTAGGTGATGTCACCACACACACAAAAGAGAAAATGACATGATCTCAGCTGGAAAGGATATCCCTAAGCTAGGGGGCTGGGAGGGATTCAGGTGGTTGGTGTCAGTGAATGCAAACACTTGTGAGGTGAAAGCTGATGAATTATGCAGGGACTCTGGTGGCTGTGCTTGCCATAGTTTCTTTGGTGGCGAGAACTGCTGGGTTTGTCTGCAGAGTGGGTCACTGGGAACCTCAATGGCTCCCACTACATGGCTGCTACCGTTAGCACCTACTTTTCTTCTTTGATTCTCACCATCTCTATACATCTCAGATTTTCTGGTTTCTAGGTGGGGTGAAACCAAAGCAGGACCTTCGTGTGTTGCCCCAAAAGGCTGGGAAAGCTAGTTGTTCACGCTGCTCTTCCTTTCCCTGTGAGAGGAACTCTTTCTAGCTGGGGAGTTCCCTCTTGGCACTAAGCAATGCTGGCTTCGGGGATAGGATGATACAGGCAAAATGAAGCTGTCTTTCTTTTCTTTTTTTGCAGTTATTCTCAAGTTTTTTGTTCTGCTGTGTTGCTTGTTTCTTAAGTGTACTCCAGACCTCTCCCAGAGCTGTGTTTGTTCATGGATAGCTGTTTGTTGATTTTTGTGGAGGGAATGGAGCCTGGGGGTCTCCTACTGTGCCATCTTGGTAATGTCACTCAAATTCTCTCAACTTTGTCTTCATTTTTGAAAGACAATTTTGTTGGATATAAGAGTTTTGGTTGACCTTTTTTTTTTCTTTCTGCACTTTGAATATAATCTCCCAGTGCCTTCTGGCCTTCATTGTTTCTGATGTCAGCTGTTAATCTTATTTGAGTTTCCTTGTAGGTGATGAGTCATTTACTCTTGTTGCTTTCAATATTTTATCTTTGTCTTGGTTTTCAGCATGTTTACTATGATATGTCTGGGTATAGACCTCTTTGTATTATCTTATTTGGAGTTTGTTGAGATTCTTGGATGTGAACATTAATGTCTTTCATCAAATTTGTGATATTTCATCCATGTCTTCAAATGTTTTTTCTGCTCTTTTCTATTCTTTGTCTGCTTCTGGTATTTCTGTTAATGTGTGTTCGTGTGCTTAAAGTTTTGCCACATTTCCCTGAGGCTCTCTTCATTTTTCTTTATTCTATTTTCTCTTTGTTCTTTAGATTGTATAAATTTTATTGATCTACCTTCAAGTTCACTAATTCTTTCTTCTGCCACGTGAAATTTACTGTTGAGCACTACTAATAAATTTTTCATCTTTTAGTTATTTGCTTTTAAAGTAATGAATTTCCATTTGGTTATTTTTAAATCACTTCTGTATCTTTATTGATATTCTCTATTTGATGACACATTGTCTTTCTACCTTCTTTTTTTTTTAATTTTTTGTTTATTGCAGTAACATTGGTTTATAACATTGTAAAAATTTCAGGTGTACATCATTGTACTTCTATTTCTGCATAGATTACATCATGTTCACCACCAAAATACTAATTACAACCCATCACCACACACATGTACTGAATTATCCTTTTCACCCTCCTCCCTCCCCCCTGCCCTCTGGTAACCACTAATCCAATCTCTGTCCCTATGTGTTTGTTTATTGTTGTTATTATCTACTACTTAATGAAGGAAATTACAGGATATTTGACCTTCTCCCTCTGACTTATTTCACTTTGCATTATACCCTCAATGTCCATCCATGTTGTCACAAATGGCTGGATATCATCATTTCTTATGGCTGAGTAGTATTCCATTGTGTATATATACCACAGCTTCTTTATCCATTCGTCCCTTGATGGGCACTTAGGTTGCTTCCAAGTCTTGGCTATTGTGAATAACACTGCAATGAACACAGGGGTGCATGTACCTTTACAAATTGGTGTTTTCAAATTCTTTGGATAAATACCCAACAGTGGAATAGCTGGATCATATGGTAGTTCTATCCTTGATTTTTTGAGGAATCTCCATACTGTTTTCCACAGTGGCTGCACCAGTTTGCACTCCCACCAGCAGTGTATGAGAGTTCCCTTCTCTCCACATCCTCTCCAACACGTTGTTTCCTGTCTTGTTAATTATAGCCATTCTGACGGGCGTGAGGTGATATCTCATTGTAGTTTTGATTTGCATTTCCCTGATAGTTAGTGATTTTGAACATCTTTTCATGTGTCTGTTGGCCATCTGTATATCTTCTTTGGAGAAATGTCTGTTCAGGTTATTTGCCCATTTTTTAATTGGGTTGGTAGTTTTTTTGTTGTTGAGATGCATGAGTTCTTTATATATTTTGGAGATTAAACCCTTATCAGAAGTATGGTCTGCAAATATCTTCTCCCAATTGTTAGGTTTTCTTTTCGTTTTGTTGATGGTTTCCTTTGCTGTGCAGAAGCTTTTTAGTGTGATGTAGTCCCATTTGTTTATTTTTTCTATTGTTTCTCTTGCCCGGTCAGACGTGGTGTTTGAAAAGATGTTGCTAAGACTGATGTAGAAGAGCGTACTGCCTATGTTTTCTTCTAGAAGTTTCACAGTTTCAGGTCTTACATTCAAGTCTTTAATCCATTTGGAGTTAATTTTTGTGTATGGTGTAAGGTAAGGGTCTACTTTCATTTTTTTGCATATGGCTATCCAGTTTTCCCAACACCATTTGTTGAAGAGACTTTCTTTTCCCCATTGTATGTTCTTGGCTCCTTTGTCAAAGATTAGCTGTCCATAGATGTGTGGGTTTATTTCTGGGCTTTCGATTCTATTCCATTGATCTGTGTGCCTGTTTTTGTGCCAGTATCATGCTGTTTTGGTTACTATAGCTTTGTAGTATATTTTGAAATCAGGGAGTGTGATACCTCCAGCTTTGTTCTTTTTTCTCAGGATTCCTTTAGCTCTTCGGGGTCTTCTGTTGTTCCATATAAATTTTAGGATTCTTGGGCCTACTTCTGTGAAAAATGTTGTTGGAACTTTGATAGGGATTGCATTGAATCTATAGATGGCTTTAGGGAGTATGGACATCTTAACTATGTTAATTCTTCCAATCCAAGAGCACGGAATATCTTTCCATTTCTTTGTGTCTTCTTCAATTTCTTTCAGCAATGGTTTATAGTTTTCGGTGTACAGATCTTTGACCTCTTTGGTTAAGTTTATTCGTAGGTATTTTATTCTTTTTGTTGCAATTGTAAATGGGATGGTATTCTTAACTTCTCTTTCTGCTACTTCGTTGTTAGTGTACAGAATTGCAACTGATTTTTGTATGTTGATTTTCTATCCTGCAACTTTACCATATTCGTTTATTACTTCTAAAAGTTTTCTGGTGGATTCTTTAGGGTTTTCTATATATAAAATCATGTCATCTGCAAATAGTGACAATTTCACTTCTTCCTTTCCAATTTGGATCCCTTTTATTTCTTTCTCTTGCCTGATTGCTCTGGCTAGGACTTCCAGTACTATGTTAAATAGGAGTGGTGACAGTGGGCATCCTTGTCTGGTTCCTGTTCTTAGAGGGATAGCTTTCAGTTTTTCACCATTGAGGATGTTATTAGCTATGGGTTTCTCATATACGGTCTTTATTATGTTGAGGTACTTTCCTTCTATCCCCATTTTATTCAGAGTTTTTATCATAAATGGATGCTGTATCTTGTCAAATGCTTTCTCTGCATCTATTGAGATGATCATGTGATTATTATTCTGCATTTTATTAATGTGGTGTATTACGTTGATTGATTTGCAAATGTTAAACCATCCCTGCATCACTGGAATAAATCCCACTTGATCGTGGTGTATAACCTTTTTAACGTATTGTTGTATGCGATTTGCTAGTATTTTGTTGAGGATTTTTGCATCGATGTTCATCAGTGATATTGGCCTGTAATTTTCTTTTTTTGTGTTGTCCTTGTCTGGTTTTGGCATCAGGGTAATGTCAGCTTCATAGAATGAGTTAGGGAGCTTCCCCTCCTCCTCCATTTTTTGGAAGAGTTTGAGAAGGATAGGTATAAAGTCTTCTTTGAATGCTTGGTAGAATTCACCAGGGAAGCCGTCTGGTCCTGGACTTTTATTTTTGGGGAGGTTTGTGATTACTGTTTCGATCTCCTTACTGGTGATTGGTCTATTCAAATTCTCTACTTCTTCTTGATCCAGTTTTGGAAGGTTGTAGGATTCTAAGAATTTATCCATTTCTTCCAGATTCTCGACTTGGTTGGCATATAGCTTTTCATAGTATTCCCTTATAACCTTTTGTATTTCTGAGGTGTCTGTTATAACCACTCCTCTTTCATTTCTGATTTTACTTATTTGTGCCTTCTCTCTTTTTTTCTTGGTGAGTCTAGCTAAAGGTTTGTCAATTTTGTTGATCTTTTCAGAGAACCAGCTCTTGGTTTTATTAATTTTTTCTATTGTTTTTTTGGTCTCTATTTCATTTATTTCTGCTCTGATTTTTATGATTTCCCTTCTTCTATGATTTTGGTCTTTGTTTGTTCTTCTTTTTCCAGTTCCTTTAGGTGCATTGTTAGATTGTTTATTTGAGATTTTTCTTGTTTGTTGAGACAGGCCTGTATCGCTATAAACTTCCCTTTTAGAACCGCTTTTGCTGTATCCCATAAATTCTGGCATGTCGTATTCTCATTTTCATTTGTCTCCAGGTATTTTTTGATTTCTTCTTTGATTTCTTTGTTAACCCAGTCGTTGTTCAGTAGCATTTTGTTTAATCTCCACGTATTTGTGGCTTTTCTGATTTTCCCTTCCTTTCTTTCTTTAAGTAGTTTCCTTTAGTTCTTTGAACTAGATTTCTTTGAACTAATGGTTACCTTGAAGTCTTTGTCTGTTAAATATGACATCTGGTCCCTCTCACAGGCAGTTTTGTTACTTACTTTGTTTCCTGTTTATGGGTCACATGTTCTTGTTTATTTGGATGTCTCATCATTTTTTCTTGAAAACTAGACATTTTAAGTAATATATTGAACACTGGATTGTAACTCTAACCCTCTCCAAGACTTGTTCTTTATTGGTTTTTGTTGTTGTTATTGTTTTGTGGCTAGCTTGTTTTACCGAAGTCTATTTCCTTGTAATGGGAAGCTTTTACTACTGTTCTTCAGAGAGTGAAGCCTTGAGCATGTCCATAGTCACATTGGGATCACAGAGATTTTAGCACTGCTCTATCTCCTTCTCTGACCACTTTTAAGCTGTCTGCTTCATGCATTATTTCACCTATTAGGCTCCACTAATTACTAGCTGACTGCTATAATGTTTTCAACAATGTTCTGAGGCACAAATTACTCAGCAGTCTGGTCCAATTAAATTAATGAAGGGATGGTTTTTGAAGCCAGTCTTTGTGGTTTGCTCTAATCCCAGGAGGGCTCTTTGCAGCTGTATCGTTCCTTGGTTCTCTCTGGTGAACTAGCTGGCCTATGGTATATCCTCTTGCTCTTAAGTGAGAGGAACTAAAGATTTCAAGAGTGTCCTTAGACTTGAACTTCCCACACTCTGTTTCAAATAGTCATTTGCTTTGGGTAGACCTTTGGAGCTCACTTTTTTTTATCGACTGCCTCTATCCCTGGGAAAATGCTCAGAAAAACTACTATGGGTACTGGGTAGAGTGGTAGTCTCTTGACTTCTAGGTTTTTTTCTGTCCCTGTGTGGAACCTCTGCCCTATGAGAAAGCTAGGGCAAGGGGGAGAAGTCAGGGCTCCAGTATTCTAGGCCTGCCACACCTAGAGTGGAATCTCCATCCAATCAATAGAGACTGGGTGAAGGAAAGGAGCCCTTGGGCTCTTGGCTGCATTGACCAGGAATTTAGTCTTTTCAACTTGGAATTGGAGGGGACAAGAAATGCTGGCAGCCTGCCACTCGAGGTGAGATATGATAAGCCTTGATTTGGAGCTATACACAGACCTTATATGCTTTACAAAAATTTATTTAAAATGGATCATACACCTAAATGTCAAGTGCAAAACTCTAAAACTTCTAGGACATAAAAGAAAATCTAGATGACCTTGGGTTTGACAATGGCTCTTTAGATACAACACCAAAAGCATGATCCATGAAAGAAAGTAATAAATTGGACTTCATTAAAATTAAAAATTTCTGCTCTGCAAAAGACACTGTGAAGAGAATGAGAAGACAAGCCACAGACTGGGAGAAAATATTTGTAAAAGCTATACCCAATAAAGGACTGTTATCCAAAATATACAAGAACTTTTAAAACTCAACAATAAGAAAATGAACAATCTGATTCTAAAATGGGCAAAAATCTGAACAGGCATCTCACCAAAGATATAAATATGGAAAATAAGCATATGAAAAGATGCTCAATATTATGTCATTAGGGAATTGCAAATTAAAACAATGAGATACCACTACACACCTGTTAGAATGGCCAAAAATTTAAATACTGACAATACCAGATGCTGCCAAGGATGTGGAGCAGGAGGAACTGTCAATTATTGCTGGTGGGAATGCAAAATGGTACACTTTGGAAGACAGTTTGGCAGTTTCTTACAAAACTAAACATAGATTTACCATACCATTCAGCAATTGCATTTCTAGGTATTTATCCAAGTGAGTGAAAGCTTACAATTACACAAAAACCTACACATGAATGTTTATAGCAGCTTTATTAATAATGGCCAAAAATTGGAAGCAACCATTTTTATTAAAGATATCCTTTATAAAAATGTCCTTTAATAGGTGAGTGGATAAACCATGCTTCATCCATAAAATGGAACATTACTCAGGGATAAAAAGAAATGAGCTATCAAGCCATGAAGAGACATGAATGAAACTTAATTTCGTAGTGCTGAGAGAAGCCAGTCTGTTAGTTTATTTTATGAATTAGGATCTAGTTTATCATCTTGAACATTCCATGTGCAATTGCAAGGAATATGAATTCTACTGCTGCTGTGTATAGTGTTCTACAAATATCAGTTATGACAAGTTGTTTATATTTATTATTAACTTTCTAGCTAATTGTTCTATTAATTCTTAAGAATAAAGTATTGAAATCTCCAAATGTAATTGTGGATTTGTCGGTGTCTCCTTGTAGTTCTATCAGTTTTTGCTTTAGGTATTGTTATGTCTTCTTGGACAATTGCCCTCTTTATCATTATGTAATGTCCCTTTTTATCCTGAGAATATTCCTTCTTCTGAAGACTACTTTTTTATATTAATGTAGCCACTCCAACTTTTTGGTTAGTGTTTGCATAATATAACTTATCTATGTATTTTTACTTAAAGTGAGTTTCTGGTAGAAAGCATATAGTTGAGTCTCAAGACAAAAGATTTGAACGACTACTTAGCTTAAAATTTTATATGAGTATTCAATAAAATTAAGTCAGTTTTAAGTTACATTTTTCTAGGAATTTGTCTATTTCCTCTAAAATTTTCAGTCTCCTTTGGCATAAATTAATACTATTCTCTAATCTTTGGGTTTTTTCTTTTGTTATGTTCCCCCTTTCTTTCACATTATCTCTATGTACCTTTTCTTTTTATCTTGAAGAATCTGTCAAATGCTTGTCTATTTTATTAGTTTTGTAAAAGAAACAAATATGGGGTTTTATTGATCTTTGTTGTGTCTGTTTTCTATTTCATAAATTGATGCTTTTACCTTTAATACCTCCTTCCTTCTACTATCTTTGTTTTTCCTATTTTTCCTACTATATTCTTAGCTTGGATACTTAGCTCATTAATTTTCACCCCCTCTTCTTTTCTAATATAACTATTTAAGGCTATAAACTTTCCTCAAAGCATACTTTCACCATGTCTCACAGGTTTTTATATGTAGTATTTTCATTATCATTAAATTTTAATTATTTCAAGACATCCCTCATTTCTTCTTTGATTCACGAGATATTTAGGAATGCATTTTAAATTATTAAATATATGTAGATGTTTTATTTACATTCTTTATTAATATATAAGTTAATTGCAGTGTGGTAAGACAACATGGATCCTATGATACCAACACCTTAAATCAGTAAATGATTTTTTATGGTCTAATGCAGAATCAATTCTTGTAACTGTTCCAAGTATGCTTCAAATGAATTATGTTTTCTGTAATTTTTTGAAGCAGAAGTATATATATTTCAATTTCCATTTGGTGAGGCTTATACATTGTGGTGTTTAAATCTTCTGTATGCTCTTGATTTGTATATGTTATTTCTCAATAATTGAAAAGAGCTATTGAATTCTCTCACTTGGATTTTTCAATTTCTCCATAGACTTCTATTAATTAATATTTTGAGGCTATTTTTAAGTGTATATGTAATATTATGTAACATTTTCATGGAAGTGACATCCCATCACCTTTGCCATTATCCTATTGGTTAGAAGCAAGACACAGATCCTGCCCACATTAAAGGGGAGGAGATTTACACAGTGTAAGGATCATAATGGATCTTTCTTTTAGATCTACTCTTAGAGTCTTACTTCCACAATAAGTATTTGTTATTATTAAACACCTCCCGGATAATACAACTAGCTTAGAACACTTCAACTCCATTTATACCCATCCCAACTTAAATTGTCATGTATTTGACAAAGTGGACTTCATCAAATTAAAAACTTTTGCTCTGAAAAATGCACTGTTAATGGAAAGACAAGCCACAGACTCAGAGAACTCGATTCCAAATAACATATCTGACAAAGGACTTCTATCAAGAATATATAAGGAAACCTAAACACCCAACAATAAGAAAAGCAAGAACCCAATAAAAAAGGGGGCAAAAGATTTGAACAGACAATTCACCAAAGAAGATATTCAGATGACAAATAAGCATATGAAAAGATGCTCAAACTCATATGCCATTAGGGAATTGCAAACTTACACCAAAATGAAATATCACTATATACCTAGTAGAATGGCTAAAATTTAAAAAAAAATTATGATAATACCAAATGCTGATGAAGATGTAGAGCAACTGGAACTCATCTATTTGTGGTGGGAATGCAAAATGATACAGAAACTTTGGAAAAGTTTGGCACTCATTCCCACTCCTAGGCATTTACCCTCTAGAAATGAACATTTATGTTCACACAAAACCATTATCCGAAAGTTTATAGCAACTTTATTCATAATCACCAAAACTGGAAACATCTCAAATGTCCATCATTTAGTGAATGGATAAAAAGCTGTGGTACATCCAAACAATAAAGTACAACAATAAAAAGGAATGAACTGTTATTACACATAACAACATGGATGAATCTTAAATGCATATTACTAAGTGAAAGAAGCTAGACCAAAAGGTCTACATATTGCATGAGTCCATTAATACTATCTTCTGGGAAAGGCAAAACCATAGGGATCAAGAACAAATCAGTGGTTTCTAGGGCTTGGGAATGGGTAAAGAGGTTGACAACAAAAAGAGCAATCGAGAAAAATTACTAGTGATAAAAGTGTTCTGTATGGTACTGGAATGGAAGAATACGTGACTCTGTATTTGTCAAAACCCATAGAATTATACACCATAAGACTGAATTTTACTGTATGTAAATTAGAAATAAAAATCTCTAAACCAACAAATATGTTTTTGACTATCAAATGAGCACAGATTTTAAAAAGGCCATGTTTTGATGAATGTGTGTAAAAATATACACATTTATATACCACTGATGGGAATGTAATTTGTACAATTATATTGAGGACAATTCAAGAACCGTCCAGGTACCCTAATAATGCTCTCATCATTCAAACTCAGTAATTCTAATTATACAAATTTATTCTGAAGAAATCATTAGAGATGCACATAAAGATTAATGTACAATGATGTTCATTACATTTTAATTTTATAGGCAAAACTGGTAATATCCAAAATGTCCAGCAGTATGGGATCATCTAAATAAATTTTGTTAGATCCATATGAAATACTATGTAACACCTAATATTGTGTTTTCAAAGAATGCCAATGACATGGAAATATGCTTAGTTATTTTCAAATGAAAAAAGTTGAAGAATATATACAATATGAAGTCAATTTTGTTTTTAAATTTTGTTATACACATTTTTTATAAAAGTGTAAAAGAAAACACTCTAATGTTCTGAGTTACTGTTTTCTGGGTTATAAGATTATAGGTATTCTTTAATTTTTAATTTATACCTTTCACTTAATTTTTTACCAATCAGTTGTTACTTTTATCATCAAGAAAAAAAGTTTCTTATTTTGAAAAAACAAACAAGACCAGCCTAATCCAGCCAAGCCCACGATCTTTTCAGTTGCTATCTTCACTTAGAAGGCTATACTTTTGTTCCCTGGACGCTTGTTGTCCTCCTGCTCCTTCAGGTACTGGACTCATTGCAGATGAACACCTGTCAAAGCGAGAGAGATTGGTAGCATCTCTCCAAAAGCATGAAACCTCTAAGTTAAACTGCTCTAGTCAGCCACAAGCTGATACTGGTATCAATCTCCATGACCCATGTAGAGAATAGATGTCTTTAAAAGCTGTAATATCCATCTTACGTAATTGGAATTTTCCCCTCTTCTAAATCTCTTCTATGAAAGAATCTTTTATAATCCTTCTCCAAAGCAGCTCTTCTTTTTATTTTAGATATTCCATCACACTCTGGGGAATGACAAATAACAGCTAGAAGCATTGACCTTTCATTGTACTGTTTCTTTATGTCATATCTGGTGTTTGGGGTTGCCTGGAGCCATTCTGCTTACTGTCTCTGGCCCATCCATCCTATTAAAAACAAAAAACTGAGCTATTTGGTACTACTTGTGCTATCTCCTCTGTCGTTGCTCCCTTTAACACCCTGTCACTGAACCACAGTTCTTCTAAGTTGCAAACCTTGTACTGGGATGTTTTTCAATAAAGGTCAACAAAAATCTCCACAAATGCAGCCCTACCTGAGAAGAGTGGCTGGCAGTGACTCTCACAAGTAGCAACAAAGTAGTGCAGTGCAACAACTTATCTTCCATCTACCTTAAAAAATTACGGGTTATGAAGCAAGTCTCAGTGCATCCTCTTTGAAAGGATTTTACGACCTCCCTCACTTTCCTCTTCTCCCTCCCACCATTCCTAATGGCAGTAAGTTCAATCCTATTTTCACTCACAAACATCAGGGATCTCAGGTTTGCTTCCTTCATTCATGTAGGCTTCCAGGTCCAATATCCACTAAAATGTCAAGCATTTGTTACTCCATTATGGGATTTCATAGCCTCCCTCTTCTTCCTCTCTGCCCTCCACTCCTTCTCTCTCCTTATATCCAGAGAGAAACATGGGTGTCACTCCCAACACTCACTGCGACTTCATTCACTCATTCACAATAAGGCTCCTCCCAGATGTGGGCTGTCCCAGACATATGGCCTGGGTGAAGGAAAGGAAAAAACACCTGATGAAACCTATCAGGGTGGGGCAGGAAATGAAAGGTGGTTAGTAAGAGCAAGGAGTGCACTAGAAGGACTCGGAAGAAAGGAGAGGCAAGGCTCAGGATAAGGCACCAGAAGGTGTGACCAAGGGTGTCCTGAGGAATCACTAAGAAGGTATTTGAAAGGCACAAGACTTTCCACTTCCCCCATGCCCTATTCTGCCCACTCCCAAAACAGACAAAATGTAACCAGGGCCCCTGATATTGTTTCCTATTAAGACATAAGATTTCTGTCCTTATATACCATAAATCTTAAGACAAGTCCTAATCTCTGATGACCAAGTCAGAAGGGGGGGTTGGGTTGGGGCAAGCTCTCCTACTGCTGTTTCATAATCAGGTGAGACATCAGGGGTAAATCCTGAGGCTGGAGTCAGTAGGGTTGTTGGCCTTGGCTACAGCTTCTCCCGTGGCTGCTATGAGATCAGGTAGGAGTGGGTATCAGGTTGATTAACGTGAGTATTGTCCAAATTCAGAGGCAACTATGACAAATTCAACCCCAACCTTAGCATCCATGCCTCTCTGGGTCTTAAGAGATGTGAAGAAGGAAGTATTAATGAAATAGAGTGACTCCCAAGGACATATACATGGGCTAGAAAAGTGCCAGAGGAAGTCATGGCTTTTATTTGCTTTCATCGGTGATACCTTATTCATGGGGCTGAAGGAAAAAGAAAGAATATGAGCACAGAGATAGGGGTTACTTTCAAGTCAATTGACTGTTTTCCTTCCATGAAGCTGGGGTTCTTTGTTGCTAAAACTCAAACTCATCTCTGGTAGCTTATATTCCAGCATTGGAGACTCAGCAATTTTTGACTGTTGGAGGCCTAACAGGGCAAGTATTATGCCATATTATAAGGATTTTCTTTGCTGTGAACATGGAATGCTCTTTATGGGAAGTAACAGTTCATATACACACATACAGTACAACTTCTGAAAAAAGAAAGGAGCTGAGAGGGCTACGCATGAGATTGAAAAGAGCAACATGTGGTCTGGAGAGTCTCAGGAGTGATCCCTCTGTTGAGTCATGCTTTGTGAAGCTGAGATGCAGAGAGGCTGCAGTCACCCTCTGCTCCTTTCCTTTTCTTCTCCCTCACATGAAGTCTTCTACCAGCTCCTCCTGAGGAATAAATATAAAGCAGCCCCCACAGGAGGGGTTGGGCTGTCTGAGGGCCTGGTCACTAAGGCAGTGGCTCTAAACCTTGATTAGAATATTGACTCATTTAAAGACTATAACAGAAGAAAAACGACTATATGCAATGTCAGAGGGTTCACAGAGACTCTCTTCTCCTAAACTTTACCTTCCAAGTCCAAGGGCCATCTCTCCACATCAATTTCTAGCCCTCCTTCCCAACAGCACAGGAAACATCTACAATATGGCCACTAAACTGGATGTATCCTGACCCTAGAAGAGCTTTTACAAAGTGGTTTTGTTATTCACCCATTGATGTGAGCTTTGTCTACCCTTCATCTTAAAAGCTCAATGTGTCTTGTTCTAGTTAATCAATATGTGTGTTTTTAAAGTACAGTGCCTAGTTTTTTCCAACAGCAGTACTAGCTCACTTCTCAACTCAGAGACTCAGAAGCCAAAATACATTGTGGAACATAGCCAAAAAAAAGTTTGTACCATGTGATGACGTTAGGTCAAGGTCAAGGAAAAATTCTGATCCTGAAGAAATCTTTTTATGCCACTTCAAGCTGACCAGTCCGCTGATCTTTCAAAGAGTTAGGAGATGGCCACAGGATTCCATCAGTGCTAAGGGCCAGCAGCTCCCCTAGCTGTCCTTGCCTAGGATTGCTGCTCATCCTCTCACACCTGAAATGTGACAGACCCACATAGCAAGGTGCCGGGCATAGAGCAAGCACTCAATAAAGGAGGGGATCATTTTAGCTGGGCATTCTGCCAGTCAACACCTCAGTGCAATGTACAAACCATAGTTTTTGTATCTCCTAATAATCCCCACCACTCTTCTCAGGCTCGTACTATCCCACTACATCCTCTCTTCTCTTGGATCTGCAGTTGCCATGTGCCAACCTCCAGATCATTCCTCACTGAAGCCTATCGTACCTGGCCCACAGTGTTCATTCCCGGCCCAGCTTCTGCTGTAGTCCTGGGTCACCTCAATATCCATGTACATGACCATCTGACATCCTAGTTTCCCAGGTATCTTGATCATTCCAGTTTTGAAATCTTAACATTCCAAAACCTACTCTCTGATTACAGGTCCTATCATTCCAGTTTTCCAACTACTCAACACCCATCTTGATCACATTAAGGCCTCTTTTTGTACACAGACTCTGAGCTCACTTCCACCTTTCTTCCATACAGTCTGGCTTCTCAAGTCCATTTCTGTGTAACCTCTCTCTTGCTGGCTGTCCACTCCTCAATCAAGGTAAATTACAGGCAACCAAATGTTACTTGTGACAATGGCCCAAGATTACTTTATATTTTCCTGAGTTTCTAATCAAATTTCAAACTAGATTCTCACTTTGATATACTATAAGCTCTCCTGGTAATAGCCCCACTCCAGCCTTTTGGCCTGGATATTTCTTAAAGATTCTGATTTGTCTTCATAATCCCGTCCCTGGTCAGCTTCCTCTCCATTATCTACCTCTACAATTACAAATCTTCAACACCCTTATCACAAATCTTCAACACCCTTATCAAGTACTCTTCCTTAACTCCTATCCCTATCTCTATGCTCCAGTGAAGAGGTAATTCCTTTCATCTGAGACTAACCCTCCACCCATGTCCTAGAGCCATAGGTTTTGCCTTCCTATCTCTACCTGCATCATCTTTCAGGATCTTATTTCATCTGTTATCATCTCTCTCTCCCACATCTACAATGCCTCCCTTCTCAGTTCTTCCTGCCCCACAGTCTGAAAGTATACTCAATTTTCTCCCATATTAAAAAGGAGCTTATATGACTCATTGTAGGGCCCTGGAATGGTTAACTTGTATTCTAGTTGTCACATCTCACAGAAAGAAGACTTCTCATAGAGCAATAATGATTAATCACACTAAAGAAGAAAAAGGAAATGTGAGCCTCTTGAGCAGTGAACAGAAAGTGGAGGCCTACCTGTCAGTGTAGTAAAGGGATACAGCTGAGGTAAAGTTGAAAGGGGAAAACTGTGAATATCAGCCACAGGAGCAAATCCAAGACTGTGAGGATGAAGTTTCTGATCAATGATCACTCTGGTCCTACCCAAGGAGCAACTGGCAGCAATTGTAGTAGCAGCAGCAGCAGCAGCAGCAGCAGCAGCCACGCAACATCTACAAGTAGCCAAGACTAAAATGCAGGCATAGAAACAGTATTTCATGGAAAACACAATATTAAATCACATATATGTGGCACTTGTGCTGCTACTCCCCCTTCTCCCACCCTCAGCAAACATCACTAATTAGTTATAACCCTCTTTCACACTGAGCTGAGACCTGGCTTCAGAATCCTTTTTATAAGACATAATCAAGGCAGGCACTATCAATCAATTGGAGATAGTACTTGAGATGAAATATATTTGCTATCCTTGCACTACACAGAAAAGTCCTCAGCAAAAGAATTAGAAGATAGGAGTAAGCTTCAGGAGCAAGCATATTGAAGACAGCTTGTTCGTTGTAGGCAACTGGCGGGGACAAGCTGAGCTCATGGAGATCACAGAGCAGGCGCCCAATTAATGTCTGTTGATGATTCATTTTTTCATTCAACAAACATTTAATGAGGCCTACAATGTGCACTGGATTAGGCACTGCGAATACAAAGATGAATAAGGCACTGTCCTTGCACGTAAGGAATTTAGAGTCTGGTAGACGAGAGCCATAGACACGGACAATGATAATACAACCTGATAAGTGCTAGGACACTTAGCAGGTTGTATTATATCCATCCGAGTAGGATTTCTTCAGAAGAGCATAACTCCAGGTTGCTGTTGGATCCATGAAGTCCTCCCAGCCACCAGGGCCTGCTGTTGTTTCTGTCACACGGTGAGTGTCCCAAGAACTAACAATGATAGCTGTAATTTATAGAGCACTTATGAGATACACTTTACAAATATCCTCATGGAAACCCTGCAAATTAATTATCATGTTAGATGAAGTGAGGTTCAATGAGGTTAAGTAACATGCCTTAGATCACACAGCTAGTAAGCAGTCGAGTCAGGTTTCAAATTCAGTTTTGACCAACTCGAAAACATTTTTCTACGTTTTTAGGATAACCTTTATTCATGTGTAACACAACTTTTCACAGCTTTCTATTTGAAAATAAGAGCAAAGGCAACAGATTAATGATCAGGACATAGACAAAATTCATCTGGTTTCCCAACCTATTTGGCAAAGAAAAAAAAAGAAAGGCAGAGAAATGAATTCACACTAGCATACCATTGAAAATCTTGATGTCAGTTTGTTTTTCTTTCTTTCTTAAACCCCAACATCTTCACTGATGATGTAAAATAGAAGCAATTCTAGTTAACTATCTTCTTTTAATCCTTGTCATGGTCAACATTATCAGCGGCAACTATAGTTGATACAGCATTTAGCATATTCCAGACCTGTTCTAAGCAATTTACGTAATCCCATTAAATTCTTACATTCGCCCCCTCCAATCACTGCAAAAAGATATTATTACTCCTATTAAATAAGAGGAAACAAAGTCCCAAAGAAGTGAAAAACCATGCTCAAGACCACATTGGTAAATATGGGAGCAGATCTGAGCTCAGGCTATCTAGTCCCAAGGCCCAAACTCTCACTAAACTGCTTTGCTGTCCTGCTCAGGGCTTCCTCTCCCACCCTTTCCCCTACTGCCCTCCGGATGGATAGTTACATAAGGCCCACCGAAAATACATCAGGTTTACTTAAATATAATCTACCATTAATCATTCTAGTCACAGAAAGCCATTCTCTGAATCCCCAGGGTCACTACTCTGAGCCTTAAGTGGAGAATTTCCCAAAGAACATTGTGTTTATATTGCTTTGAGAAAAGAGAAAATAAACAATGGATATGTTTAGATTTTTAATTATTGAACATATTTTTTCCTTGGAGGTGTAACCATAAACGTTTATAAATCTCTAAGCAAAATAAAGCAATTGAGACAATAACAACTAAGGCCATTTCTTCCCTGAGTGGGTTTTAGATATAAACGCCTCCACTTTTGGTAAAAATCCTCTGGGAGACGTGACAGTGAGAGTAGGCCTGCTGCTGCTAAAGACCGGGAACTTAGTAATACTATAAGAGGTCTGCAGCTGTTCAGACGTCTTCCTGAGAATCAACATTTCTTAAACGGCTGTCCCCCAAAAAGAAACTTCCAAAATCTGTGCAGTCAAGGCCTGGCCCAGAAGGAACCAATGGCAACGCCCATCTAAAGAACATAAGAGGATCTTTCATCAAGGCCAGGGTGGGGTAGGGGGATGCACATTTGCCAAAGTCTGAAAGCCTTGATTTTTCGCTCTTCTCAACCTTAATTTTCTCATGTTCTATTATGTCTGTTTTTATAACCTCTTATTTAGGAGGTAATCCCTTCTTCTCTACTCCCACTCCTTCTGGCCTTAGATCATTTATCATCTTAACTACTATAGTATCCTTCTAACTGATCTCCCTGTCTAGATTTGAAAATCTTCCAGAACTCTATACTACTGCCAGAGTGACCATCAAAAGCATCCCCTTCTTAAAACACTCAAAATGAAACCCAAAGTTCATGGCATAATATATAAGGATCTATGCCCAGTCTACATTTCCAAGCTAATTTCATGAACTACTTGTAGTTCCAATTCATCATCCTATTTCCAATGTCCATGTCTTTGCTTAGAAGGTCATTCTCTTTGTTTTCTGCCTGGTCAAACTTTACTTTTTTTTAAGAATCAACGTAAGCATCAGTTCCTCCAACCTCTGGCATCTCCAGACTCAATCAAATGATTTCTCTTCTGAACCCCATAGCACCTTGTACATACCTCCATTGTAGAGCATACCATACTGTTGCAATTATCTGTGTACACGTTGAACTCTCTCACTAGACTGAGAACTCCTTGAGGGCAGGAACTGTGTCTAATTCTTCTCCATATCCCCATCACCCAGCACAGTGCCTGGCAGCTCAAAAGGCAGTAGAGAGAAGCTGAAGATGCAGGAGAGAGAACAATAAAGCAGTATTTTTGAGTTGGGGCACAATACAAATATGCTGAATGAGTTGAAGCTATAGAAAAAGATATTTCAGCTCAATATTGCATAGAGGTCTTGAAAGAAGAGACAAGCTGACTCAGGAAGGAGTTCCCCATCACTAAGTGCAGTTACTCAGAGGGTAAAAGACCATTTGTTGGGTATATTATAAAAGGACTTGCATTACGGCAAATTAAAATAACCTATTTTGGATATGAGACTTTTAAGGTCCTTCCATCCCAGAGAATTTACATCTATAACCTATACAATAATCAAGAGAGCCATCACTCTGAGCCTGTCACAGACTCATGAGTCAATGGTGGCTCCCAGAGTTGTGGGCAAGGGCTAAGGCCTCATTCCCATCCATACTAGACTGATTACAAACTTACAGCATAACCCATTCTCCAGTGGCCTGCTTCCCAGACGACCCTTGAACCTGGAGCAGGAAATACTTTAAACACTTTCAAAGCCTCCAAGAAGGACCTCATTACCCAATGTATCTTCCACAACCTGCTACCTAAAGCCTTAAATTTCCTCCTTAAACCTTTAGCGCCTTTGATCAATGCTTGTTAAAATGCCAGTTATCTAATGTGGTGAGCTGGCATCAAGCAAGTGTATACTAAAGGATGTATAAAAGCAACACAACCCTTCTGTCCCACCTTCTCCCAACATAAATGAAAGAACACCTACAACATATCCTGATTTTTAATTCTGGTACTCAGTTTCCCCAAGTGCAAAATATGGAAGGTGTATGAAATGATCAGAGAAATTCAACAGTTTCTGAACTTATGTTTTTCACCTATAAAATAGACACATGGAATCTGTTCTTCCAATTTTACCAGACTTTTTTTTTTTTTTAAAGATTTTATTTATTCATTTTTCCCCCCAAAGCCCCAGTAGATAGTTGTATGTCATAGGTTCACATCCTTCTAGTTGCTGTACGTGGGATTCGGCCTCGGGTTGGACGGAGAAGTGGTGCCTTGGGGCGTGCCCGGGATCCGAACCCGGGCCGCCAGCATCAGAGCGCGCGCACTTAACCGCTAAGCCACGGAGCCGGCCCCAATTTTACCAGACTTTTATAAGGAAGAAATAAAACCATGTTTGTGAAAGGCTTCTAAATGATAAAGTGCTATACAAATTTAAGGAATTACTATTGCAAATTAAAATATATGAGAGGAGAGAGGTAAAATAAGCATGCTCTGCCATTAATTAGATGAGTTACCTTAGCAAACTTATTCTACCTTTCTAGGATGCCTCAGAGGGTTGTGGTGATGATTAAACGGGAACATGTGAAGTAGGCACACAATAAAAATCAGTTTCCTTTGATCTGACTGAGGCTGAATCTCAAGAATAAATGTGACCTTCAAGTACATGTAATCCAACCTCGCATTCCATGCAGAGAGATTCTCAAATTCTATCCCAAGTGGTCATACAAGCCACTAGGTATCACTTCCAAGAGTATTTTCATCTTTGGACAGTTCCTAAATCTGTTTCTTCATTAACTAGAACTGCCTTCAAAAGCAGCAAAAACTATCTCTGACTTCATAAAAGATCTGACAACAGACCATCAAACCCTCCATTTTGGAGGAGTTGTCTCCCACAATCTAAACAGCTCTAATTCCTATGATGCTTCTCATAGGATCTAAGTTCAAATCCCTCTCTGTATCCTGAATGTTCTCCTCTAGCTCTGTCTCAGAGAGTTGCTATGAAAATTAAAAAACCACCAAGTGGAACAGGATTTTTACCTCTCTGATTCTAAGCTTTTGTAGTGAGAACGCAAAGTTAGCTCTATATTGGAGGGTTTAAATGTCCTCAATGGGTACATATCCTGTAAACAACGAGCAATGAGTCCCCAGAAGCTTGCAGGATGGAGGAAGCACTTCTAAATGGGGAAGGGGAGGATCAAAAGGATGCTGACAGCACTAAAAACAAATGGCTTACTACATAATTTCTCTAATATTACCAATCACTTCTGTACTTACACAAAACAGGGATGTGGAACATTATAAATAATGCAGGCTCCTAGGGTCATGTGGAAGAAATGTTAACATCATACCCAAAAAATAGATTTTATATGACTTCTATACTGAAGAGTCTAGTCTATGCAGATGACATCTTCTGTACTTTCCCCACCAGAATCTCAGTTCTTAAAACATCTGCCTATTTCTTTCAGAAACTAGGAAAAAAATACTGCAGATAATAGGTAGGATACATACACACATACACAATACAGAAGACCCAAATAAAAGGAGAAACATACCACATTCATATGTATGCGAAGATTATAAAGACGACATCTCTCCAAAAATTAATCTATACATTCAATGCCACTCCAATTGCAATTTCAATGGTATTTGTGGTGAGAACTTGACAAGTAGTTTCTAAAAGTCTCCTGGAAGAATAAGCACATGAAAATAAAGAAATTTAAAAGAAAAAATAAGAATGAGGGATTTACCCTACTAGATAAAGTTGTTATTAAAAACTAGGCATGTAGGAAAAGACAGCACCCACATTGTTTAATCGCAATGCAAAACCATATATATATATTTTTTATATAAAAATATATTAATTTTTAAAATTTTTAAATATTTTTAAATATAAAATATATTTTAAAAAATATATTTTTTATTTTATATTTATTTTATTTTTATATTTTTTATATTTATATTTTATATTTTTATATTTCTTATAAAAATATATATATATTTATATTTCTTATAAAAATATATATATATATTTTTTAGAAAAAGTAGTTCAAACCAGAAATCTTCAACATGAAGCGTCACAGTAAATAACTACTGGGTCAAAAAAAGAAATGTAAATTATAATCAAACATTTAGCAAACAATAAAACAAGAATACTACTTATGAGATTCAGCCAATATTATATATAGCCTTAAGTTTTCTCATTATAAGATAATGAAAACAAACTCATCTCAGTAAATATAACAAATATAACGGGAGTCAAACAAAGGAGAGGAGAAGGAGACAGAAAGAATATGTGAACAAATAATGGCCAAAAACTTACCAAATGTGATGAAAAAATATTAATCTATACATGCAAGGAGATCAATGTATGCCAAAAAGGATAAAATCAGAGACATTCACATCTAGATTCATGATAAACTGTCAAATTGACTTCAGAATCTTGAATGCAGCAAGAGAAAAACAACTCATCACATACAATGGATCATCAATAAGTTAAAGCTGATTTATCATCATAAATTACAGAGACCAGAAAACAGTGGGATGGTATATTCAAACTACCAAAGGAAAAAACAAAGTCAACTGAGAATTCTGTAACTAGCAAAACTACCCTTGATAAATGAAGGAGAAATTATGACATTCTCAGATAAACAAAAATTAAAAGAATTCCATGCTAGCAGACATGCACTACAAAAGATACAAAATGGTGTCTTAGGCAGAAATAAAGACACTAGACAATAACTTGTATACATGAAAAATAAAGAGCACCTGTAAAAATAAGTGCATAAATAAATATAAAAGACAAAAAAATCGATTTTTATTTGTAACACTTTTCTTCTCATTTCTTACTTAAAAACAACAGCATAAAGGAATAACTAGAAAATTGTGTTGATGTGCTTACATTGTATACAGATGTAATTTATATAATAAAAACAACACAAAGGGGAGAGGATGAAACAAAGATATAGTGGAGGAAGTTTTGTACACAACTGATATTAAGTTGGTATTAATCTGAAATCAATTATTTTAAGGTAAGATGTTAATTGAAATACCAGAAAAACCATGAAAAAAAATAACTCAAAAAATACAGTAAAGAAATAAGGAAATGAAAATGGTACAAGAAAATATTTAACCCAAAAGAAGTCAGGAATAGAGGAATAGAGGAATAAAAAGACATAAAACACATGGAAAACAAACAGGAAAACAAGAGGCATCAGTCCTACCTTATCAGTAATTACATTAAATATAAATAAAAATAGTCCATCAAAAGGCAGAGTTTGGCAAAATAGATTTAAAAAATATAATCCACCTATATGCTATCTACAAGACACACATTTTAGATTCGAAGGCACAAAACGTTTGCAAGTAAAGGATGGAAAAAGACCTACCAGGCAAATAGTAAACAAAAGACAGTTGGGGTAGCTATCCTAATATAAAATAGAACTAAGAAAAGATTGTCACTAGAGATAAATAAGGATATTTTATTATAATCAAAGGATCAATTCATCAGGAAAATATTAAGAGTTATAAACATATATGCGCCTAACAACAGAACACCAAAAATAAGAAAAAAATAGCAGAAACAGAGGAAAAAATAGATAATTTGCCAATAATACTGCGATGCATCACTTAATGACAGGGATATGTTCTGAGAAATGTGTTGTTGGTGATTTTGTCGATGTACAAACATCATAGAGTGTACTTAAACAAAACTAGATGGTATAGCGTCCTACACACCTAGGTTATACGGTACTAATCTATTGGGACCACCATAGTATATGTGGTCCATCGTAGACCAAAACCTCATTATGTGGTGCATGACTGTAGTTGGAGACATCTTTACTACACTTTCAATAATAGAACAACTAGGCAGAAGATCAATGAGGAAACAGAAGACCTGAACAACTCTATAAAACCATTTGACTTATTAAACATCTATAGCAACTGCAGAATAACAAGAACTACAGAATACACATTATTTTCAAATGCACATGGAACATTTTCCAGGATAGATCATATGCTAAGACACAAAACAGGGGCCAGCCCTGTGGCCTGGTGGTTAAGTTCAGTGCTCTCCGCTTTGGCGGCCCAGGTTCAGTTCCCAGGCACAGACCTACACCACTCATCGGCGGCCATGCGGTGGCAGCAACCCACATACAAAATAGAGGAAAACCGGCACAGATGTTAGCTCAGGGCGAATCTTCCTCTTTTTGCTTGATCTAACAGATGTTAGCTCAGGGTGACACTTCCTCAGCAAAAAAAAAACAAAACAAAAAAAAAACACACAAAACAAGTCTCAATAAACTTAAAAGAATTGAAATCATAAAGTATGTTCTCCTACGATGAAATGAAATTAGAAATCCATAACAATGATATCTGGGAAATTCACAAATACGTGGAAATTAAACAACAAACTCCTAAACAACCAATAGGTCAAAAAAGAAATCACAAAGAGAATCAGAAAATATTATGAATGAAAATGTAAACAGAATATATAAAATTTACTAGATGCAACAAAAACAGTGCTGAGGAGAACCGTAGCTGCAACTGCCTACATTAAAACTGAAGATCTCAAATCAATAAGCAAAATATCTACGTTAAGAAATTTGAAAAAGAACAAATTAAACCCAAATGAATCAGGAAGAAGGAAATAATACAGGTTAGAATAGAAATAAGTGAAAGAAAGAACACAAAAAAGTAGAGAAAATCAAGGAAACTAAATTTGGTTCTTCAAAACAATCAAAAAAGAACAGACAAACCTGTAGCTAGACTGACAATGAAAAAAAGAGAGAAAACTCAAAGAAATATGATCAGGAATAAGAGAGGGGACATTATTACCAACCCTACAGGAACAAAAAGAATTACAAAGGAATACTATCAAAAAGTGTATGTCAATTAGATATCTTAGACAAAATGGATACATTACTAGAAAGACACAATCAAATCTGACTCAAGAAGCAAAATCTGAATAGACATATAAAAACGAATTCAATAATTAATCTATAAAATTCCCACAAAAAAAGCCCATGAACAGACCATTTCAATGGTGATTCTATGAAACAAACAAGAATTAATACCAATCCTTCACATAATGTTCCAAAAAATATTAGAGAAGAAATGCTTCCCAATTCATTCTGAGGCCAGTAATAGCCTGATATCAAAACAAGACAAAGATAAAACAAGAAAACTACAGAGCAAGCTACCTTATGAATAGAGACGCAAAAATCTCCAACAAAACACTGCAAACCAAATCCAGAAATGAATATAAAGGACTATACACCATGACCAAATGTGACTTATCTCAGCAAAGAAAAGTTGGTTTAATATCTGAAAATCAATGAATTTAATACACCATATTTATAGGATAAAGATGAAACCTCATGATCATATCAACAAATGCAGAAAAAACATTTGACAAATTTCATGACAACCATTCATGATAAAAAAAAAGCCCTCAACAAATTAGGAACAGAAGAGAACTTTCTATACTTGAAATACTGCACCTACAAAAATTGTACAGCTATCGTTGTAATTAATGGTCAATTAAGTGTATTTTCCATAAAACCAGAAACAAGACAAGGAAAATTGCTCTTGCCAATATTGTACAGGAGATTTTAGCCAGGGTAATTAGGCAGGAAAAAGAAATAAAAATCAATGACATTGGAAAGAAAGATATACAATGATCTGTACTCACAGAGGATGTAATCTTATACATAAAAATCCTAAGGAATCCACCAAAAAAAACCCCTAATATTAAAACTATTAGAACAAAAAGAAGCAATTCTAATGAGTTCAGAAGGACTGGAAGATACAAGATCAACAGAAAAATAATTTTCTTCCTATACACCAGCAATGAATCAAAAATGAAATTACGAGAACAATTCTATTTTCAATATCATGAGAAACAGCAAAATATTTGGAATAAAGTTTTAAAAAGAAGTACAAGACTTTTTACAGTGAAAATTACAAAACAGTGTTGAAGGAAATTAAAGAAGACTAAATTAATGGAAAGATATTCCATGTTAATGGACTGGGAGAATTAATAGTTAAATGGCAGCACGCCACAAAATGATCTACAGATTAAATGTGATCCTTACCAAAATTCCAGATCTTTTTTTATAGCAATTGACAAAATAATCCTAAAATTCATATGGAAATTTAAGGGTCTCAGAATAGCCAAAACAATCATGAAAAAGAAACAAGTAGGAGGCTTCACACTTCTAGATTTCAAAAATTACTACAAAACACACACATTTACTACACAAAATTTACTACTACAAAATTTACACACAAAACTTACTACAATACTACCAGACAGCCTGGACATAAGGTAGAGAGATAAATGAAATAGAATTTAAAGGCCAAAAATAAACCCTTGCATTTAGAATCAAGGGATATTCAATAAGGGTGTCAAGATAATTCAATAGGAAGTAGTCTTTTCAACATATGGTGCTGGGACAACTGGAAATCTACACGCAAAAGGATAAAGTTGGACCTCTTATCTCACACCACATACAAAAATAAATACCAAATGGATCAGACCTCAATGTAAGAGCTACAATTTAGGTTAGATAACGGTTTGCTATTACACCAAAATCAAAAGTGGAAAAAGAAAAAAAAAACAGATAAATTGGATTTCAGCAATATTAAAAACTTCTGTGCTGGAAAATATGCCATCAAAAAAGTGAAAAGACGCGGGGCCGGCCCAGTGGTGCAAGCAGTTAAGTGCATGCACTCCACTGCCGCAGCCTGGTGTTCACCGGTTCGGATCCCCGGCGTGCACCGACGCACCGCTTGTCAAGCCATGCTGTGGCGGCGTCCCATATAAAGTAGAGGAAGATGGGCACGGATGTTAGCTCAGGGCCAATCTTCCTCAGCAAAAAGAGGAGGATAAACATCAGATGTTACCTCAGGGCTAATCTTCCTCACACACACACAAAAACGTGAAAAGACAACACACAGAATGGAAGAAAATATTTACAAATCACATAAAGTTCTATTATCCAGTTATATAAGAAACTCTCACAATAAAATGACAAAAAGACATATAACCCAATTCTAATGAACAAAGGATTTGAACAGACATTTCTCCAAAGAAATACAAATGGCCAATAAGCACATGAAAAATTGCTTGACACAGAAATACTAGTCAAAACCACAATGAGATACTTCATATCCACTAGGATGGCTGATATAAAAGACAGAAAATAACAAGAGAGAATGGGAATAAACTGAAATCTTTATACATTGTTGGTGAGAACTTAAAATGGTGCAGTCACTTTAGTAAAGTTTGTCAATTACTCAAAACATTAAACATAGAGTTGCCGTATTACAAAGCAATTCCAAAGCTAAGTGTATACCCAAAGAAATGAAAATATGTCCACATGAAAACTTGTACACGAATGTTTATAGCACCATTATTCACAATAGACAAAAGGTGGAAACCCAAATATCCTTCAGCTGATGAATGGATAAACAAAATGTGGTTAATCCATAAAGTGGATTATTAAGCCATAAAAGGAATGAAGTACCAATATATATTATAATATGGACATACCACCCAAACATGCTAAGTGAAAGAAGCTGCACACAAAGGTCACATATTGCATGACTGCATTCATATGAATGTCCAGAATAGAGAAATCCATACGGACAAAAGTTAGATTAGTGGTTTCCACGGTTGGCCAAAGGGGAAAATGTAGGTTGACTGCTAATGTGTATGGGACTTCTTTCTGGGGCGATGAAAATGTTTTACAGTAAGGCAGTAATTATGGTTGCACAACTCTATGAATTATACTAAAAGCCACTGAACTTTAAAAAGGCGAATATTTTTTTTATTGATGTCATACTAACATTGTGAGATTCCAGTTGTACCTTATTATTTGTCAGTCACCATATAAATGCGCCCCTTCACGCCTCGTGCCCACCCCCCAACTCTCTTCCCCCTGATAACCACCAAACTGTTCTCTCTGTCCGTGTGTGAGTTTATATTCCACATATGAGAGGTCATACAGTGTTTGTCTTTCTCTGTCTGGCTTCTTTCACTTAACATAATACTCTCCAGGTCCATCCATGTTGTTGCAAATGGGATGATTTTGTCTTTTCTTATGGCTGACTAGTATTCCATTGTATATATATACCACGTCTTCTTTTTCCAATCATCTGTTGATGGACACTTGGGTTGCTTCCACGTCTTGGCTACAGTGAAGAATGCTGCAATGAACATAGGGGTGCACAAGCCTCTTTGAGATTGTTGATTTCAAGTTCTTCGGATAAATAAAAAGGGTGAATTTTATAGTACATGAATTATATCACAGTTGTTAAATAACAGTTGTTATTTTTTAAAAAAGAAGTCAATTACCTTATTCAGAGTCCCACTGATTAGCAGGGTTGCTAAGATAGGTGTTCCTGCTACAAAACATTTAATCTTATTACAAAATTGAGACGACACTTGTTAGCTATAAACTCATTGACAGGTTGCCCCCAAATAATGGTTACCAGTGTCTTGGCCATGAGTGAATGCAAAGTATTTGTACTAGCAAACTGCCCAATGTGTATAACACATAAATATGTAAGCAAAGATAAGAGATAAAGGAATACCACATGGAGATTAGCCCTACCATTGAAATATTTTCATCCACTAGGAGATGTAAGTTTTCCAGTGACACCATTAAGTCAAAAGATGATCCCATAATACAGCTGGGCTAAATAATGATCTAGCAGAGAAGTAGCAGTGGCAAGACTCTCCAATGAACAGTCATGAAAGAACCTCAAAAACAGAAGAAAGGTACATTTGACTACACATGGTGAAAAATCTTAGCAGGACCACGTCTACAATACAGAGGGATTGCTGAGCCAACAACTAGACAACATATAACTTTATTAACAGATAGGAAAATATGTCAACTCACTACCAATACAAGGCAGTAGAAAACCAAAATTTTCACAATGGTAGAAAAAGTCTAAGACCTATCAAACACATCTGAATCAACTTGGTAACTATAGTTTGGATTAATACTATTCAACAATGACAGCAAGACAGAAGCAATGACAACTCACCATGTAAAATTCTGGGATACGCTTTTTGATCAAGTGATTAAGTCAACATGGGCAGTATAACAAGTCATGGATCTATGGTTTCATAATATGGCAAGCAACGGTACCTCCAGAACCACTCAACCCATAGTTGGCAGCTCTTAATACCTAATGTTCTGCTAATAGACAAAATTCCAGGCAGTCAACTAGAAGGGCAAAAGAAGGTTTAAATGGTTAATACTATTAGAATATACCCAATCTAAATAGCAACGTTAAACTAAAAGTAAGCAATGAACAGTTACACGTGTAAAGCACTATAACGTGCTAAGAAACCCAGGTGACAACAATAAAGTGCACCACCTAAAAAAGATTGCCATGAAAAAAAAAATTAAAACCAAATGTGAGATGCAGCTCAAAGTACCGTTAAAGCAAACAATAGTGGTTGCTTGAGAACACCAGCAAAATTAAAACACCACTTGTCACTGCATCATAAGTACAGAGAGTAGATAATAAAAAAAAGATTGGAAAACAGGGCACAACTATAGCAATAGTACATTAAAAGACTGGAAAACAGGACACAATTATAGCAATAGTACATTATCACATTCTATGCTTTTTAGTACCCATGTCAGCTTATCATAGGGCATGTGTCTACTGGGGCAATACTACATCTAACAAAAATCAGCTGAAGTTACTGCAATAAAAGTATAGAAAATAACAACACTTAGAAATTTTGGACTAGTATATTAAGCCTTTAACAATATACTCCCTCAGACATTTTTCATATATGGAGTAATGTACTTGAGATCAACTATTTTTAGGAGAAACACGATCTTTGGTACTTGATCTTTGGTACTTGATGTTAATATCACCTGTGTATTTTTAATTTGCTAGTAAAATTTTTAAATTGCTAATGATAAACCAGAATGATGAAGCTAATAGGTAGGGATATCGAATTAAACAAATTGTATATCAGCACTACACTGCACACAAACACTTTATGAGCCAGAACCTGTAATTGGACAATATCAAGAAATAAAACAAGTGCCCTTTAAATTCCTCAAATGTATTTTTGGCTCACTAGCAGTCATCAGGTTACCATATTAATACTCAATCAGAACCAAATTTATGATGCAAGCACCGCAACATCATTTCAAAAGGGCGATGCGTTGTGGACTAATGCGGCACTACAGAATATCAGAAAAAGATTATTCTTTGTGTCCACAAGGCGGCGACAAACCTTAAAATAGTTCTGACAATGAAGGACAAAAATCTCTAGAAATTCGGGGGCAGAAGCCTAAAAATACAGGAAAATAGCCACTGTAATATACGTAATAATTAAACTGATCTACTTTAAAAATGCCAATCACCTCAGTGAATGTGGAGATAAAATTAACAATATTAGAAACGAATAATCAGCTTTTATCAAAACATTTTAGGCTCTTTAGTAAGATCAGATTGTAATGTTAATGGAAGTTTCCTATGACTAAATTTCTGATGAGAGTGGTAACATAGTCAAAAAGCATCATATTTGAAGTAAATTGAGTAATGCAAGGTTCCCTTTTTGTCCACTAAACTGCAAAATCTGGATGAACTTTTCCTGGAGTTTTTAAGAGTGAAAACCCTGCTCTTATGTTACGGAGGACCCACAGTAACTGGCAAGACTACTTTACATATCGCACAACCAAAGTGAGGTATAAGCAAGAAAAGCACACTACCAATAATCTATACCTAAACCTACAATAGCTGAGAATCACAATGTCCTGAAGAACCCTACGATATTATTGTTGTCTTACTATTACTGGAGCATCAAATTGGGAGTAATAATCCCAGAAGGGAAATATGCAACCAATAACGCTAATACAAACTGCAAAATTAAGTACTAGCGAATTTCCACGATCATTGCTTATTGTCCACAGGAATGCACGAAATTTAGAGTTACACTGTAAATGGACGAGTAAGACACTAAATGTACCAGTAATATTAATACCTTTAACAACTGAAAAACACAAATTATTGGCCTGAAAATCCTACTAGAGTACCATTAAAATTATTTAAATGTCTAATAACAAAAGATGTTCAAAAATCCTACAATATATTAGTCACTCAGAATGGAGGAATCAGACAGTAATGCTACTGGAAAATTGGAGAGCAATTTCTATGTACTTATTTTGGAAGAGCATCGCCGTGTGGACAAATGAGGTACTACATAAAAGCTATCATAATGGTTACCTTGTGTTCAAGGCACCAAATTCCCACCAATCTCAATATTTCTGTTTATGTACTAGAGCTATTAAAATGCACTGCAGATGGTACTAATTTCTTACATTCACGTGAACTGCAAATCACTAAATTCCCAAAGGGCGATGATACATGTACCAATTGGGTACTACACAATTTTGGATTAGCTCCAATTTGTCTGCAGGTCAGCGACAAATCTGAAAAGGCTCAATATCTTACAACCTATGAAAATTCCACATTATTACCATAGATTTAATAGGCAGTGGCACTAATAATGAAACAGTGGCCATATTGGACCCAAGAGAATAAGGCATATACTTATGACTAAATTTACCCATATATACTTTGGCCCATCAAAGGTCCTTCAAAACCAAACTTAGAATGTGAACTCGTCACCTGCTGAATAGCGTCGCTGTGTGGAAAAACTTAGAAGAAAATCACCAAATAATTACCTGAAACAGTGCCAAATTTAAAATTTAGAAATATGCCAGGATAAACACTTATCAATACAGAGGAGGGAGGTGTTGTAAAACTACTTGCAAATGGCAATGGTAATAAATACATTCATGAAACATCCAGCATGAAAGCATATATATCCTTAATTTTAATGTAAAAAATGTTACTCCATCAAATGCTTTTATTAAATTGCTGGTTTCTAATGCTTCAAGTAACGCAGTATTATGAGGAATTTTCTACAAATTCATCTAATAATTTATAAAGAACAACACCATGAGAACAAATGAAGTACTACAGAAGATTCACGGTAATGATCTTTTTCTCCAAAACACAGCACCAAATTGATTAAGACGTGTGAAAGATATGATAGGCAGTGGGATCCTGCTGAACATTGCCAAAACTTCACAAGCAAATGACTCCCCAAAAAAGTATGTATGTCCCTAAGAATTTGCAAATAAATTGTATTGAATTTCAAAAACCTCTCTGTATTGGCATAGAATCAAGGGATCCTAATGAAAACGCAACTGGAAAATACTGAGAAGCTGGCATGTGATGTTGCCTCTAAAGGGGCAACGCAGAGCAGGCAATTAGGAAATTCCATAAATCCATACTGTTGTTTGTAAGCCTCTAGGCAGCATCAATAAACGGTAGTTGACTGAAGTTATAAGTGTATGACATTAGTAACAAGACAATGTGAAGACATAAATATGGACAACAAGTATAGCTATTGAGGTTTGCAGTATTACTATAAAGTGTTCTATTATAAGAACAAATTTCCCACAGAAAATTGATATTTGATAGCAAATGGCTACACTATTGCACTACAGATTTGTCAGTGGCTCAATATTTCAAAAATGGATGCCAAATCTGTAATTTGATTGGGTAACTTGATTGTATTGCCTACTTGCACAGGATGGAAATAACTAGGCAAGAGATGGATTTCTAGGTGAAACTAAACACCGCCCTAAAAACATAGTGGACTGATGTTATCACTATGTACGTGTATATGTGAGCATGAATACATAGTTCCTAGAATCAAAGGCCCTCAAGATGCAACATCTTTTTTTTTTTTTTTTAATTGATGTTTTAATGGTTTCTAACATTGTGAAATTTTGGGTTGTACATTTTTGTTTGTCCATCACCCCATATATGACTCCCTTCACCCCTTGTGCCCACGCCCCACCCTCCACACCCACTGCCCGGGTAACCACAGTCCAGTTTTCTCTGTCCATGTGTTGGTTTATATTCCACATATGAGTGAGATCATACAGTGTTTGTCTTTCTCTTTCTGGCTTATTTCACTTAACATAATACGCTCCAGGCCCATCCATGTTGTTGCAAATGGGACGATTTTGTCTTTTTTTATGGCTGAGTAGTATTCCATTGTATATATATACCACAATTTCTTAATCCAATCGTCAGTCGAGGGACACTTAGGCTGCTTCCACTTCTTGGCTATGGTGAATAATGCTGCAATGAACATAGGGGTGCATAAGCCTCTTTGGATTGTTGATTTCAGGTGCGTTGGATAGAGTCCCAGTAGTGGGATGGCTGGATCATAGGGCATCTCTATTTTTAATTCTTTGAGGAATCTCCATACCATTTTCCATAGAGGCTGCACCAATTTGCATTCCCACCAGCTGTGTATGAGGGTTCCTGTTTCTCCACATCCTCTCCAACATTTGTTGTTTTTTGTCTTGGTGATTATAGCCATTCTAACGGGCGTGAGGTGGTATCTTAGTGTTGTTTTGATTTGCATTTCCCTGATGATTAGTGATGTTGAGCATCTTTTCATGTGCCTATTGGCCATCTGTATATCTTCCTTGGAGAAGTGTCTGTTCATTTCCTCTGCCCATTTTTTGATCGGGTTGTTTGTTTTTTTGTTGTTCAATTGTGTGAGTTCTTTATATATTATGGAGATCAACCCCTTGTCAGATGTATGTTTTGCAAATATTCTCTCCCAGCTGGTTGGTTGTTTGTTCATCTTGATTCTGGTTTCATTTGTCTTATAAAAGCTCTTTAATCTGATAAAGTCCCACTTGTTTATTTTTTCTTTAGTTTCCCTAGTCTGGGTAGGCATGTCATCCGAAAAGATTCCTTTAAACCCAATGTCAAATAGTGTGTTGCCTATATTTTCTTCTATGAGTTTTATAGTTTCAGGTCTCACCTTCAGGTCTTTGATCCATTTTGAGTTAATTTTTGTGAATGGCGATAGCACATGGTCCACTTTCATTCTTTTGCATGTGGCTGTCCAGTTTTCCCAACACCATTTCTTGAAGAGACTTTCCTTTCTCCATTGCATGTTCTTAGCACCTTTGTCGAAAATTAGCTGTCCGTATATGTGTGGTTTTATTTCTGGGCTTTCAATTCTGTTCCATTGATCTGTGTGTCTGTTTTTGTACCAGTACCATGCTGTTTTGATTACTATTGCTTTGTAGTATGTTTTGAAGTCAGGAATTGTGATGCCTCCTGCTTTGTTCTTTTTCTTTAGGATTTCTTTAGCTATTCGGGGTCTTTTGTTGCCCCATATAAATTTTAGTATTCTTTTTTCTATTTCTGTGAAGAATGTCATTGGGATTCTGATTGGGATTGCATTGAATCTGTAGATTGCTTTAGGTAATATAGACATTTTAACTATGTTTATTCTTCCAATCCACGTGCATGGGATATCTTTCCATTTCTTTATGTCATCGTGGATTTCCCTCAATAATGTCTTGTAGTTCTCATTGTATAGGTCCTTCACCTCCTTGGTAAGATTTATTCCTAGGTATTTTATTCTTTTTGATGCAATTGTAA
The DNA here is from genome assembly GCF_020826845.1 of Diceros bicornis minor. Classification (NCBI taxonomy): domain Eukaryota; kingdom Metazoa; phylum Chordata; class Mammalia; order Perissodactyla; family Rhinocerotidae; genus Diceros; species Diceros bicornis. The sequence continues at coordinate 67,402,728 of NC_080781.1, forward strand.
ATGGTATTATCTTTTTGAGCTCTCTTTCTGTTAGTTCATTATTAGCATATAGAAATGCAACTGATTTTTGTAGATTGATTTTGTACCCTGCAACTTTGCTGTAGTTGTTGATTGTTTCTAACAGTTTTCCAACAGATTCTTTAGGGTTTTCTATATATACAATCATGTCATCTGCAAATAGTGAGAGTTTCACTTCTTCGTTACCTATTTGGATTCCTTTTATTCCTTTTTCTTGCCTAATTGCTCTGGCCAAAACCTCCAGTACTATGTTGAACAGGAGTGGTGAGTGTGGGCAGCCCTGCCTCGTTCCTGTTCTCAGAGGAATGGCTTTCAGTCTTTCCCCGTTGAGTATGATGTTAGCTGTGGGTTTGTCATATATGGCCTTTATTATGTTGAGGTACTTTCCTTCTATTCCCATTTTATTGAGAGTTTTTATCATAAATGGATGGTGTATCTTGTCAAATGCCTTCTCTGCGTCTATTGAGACGATCATGTGGTTTTTATTCTTTGTTTTGTTGATGTGATGTATCACGTTGATTGATTTGCGGATGTTGAACCATCCCTGAGTCTCTGGTATAAATCCCACTTGATCATGGTGTATGATCTTTTTAATATATTGTTGTATTCGGTTTGCCAATATTTTGTTGAGGATTTTTGCATCAATGTTCATCAGCGATATTGGCCTGTAATTTTCTTTCTTTGTATTGTCTTTGTCTGGTTTTGGTATCAGGGTGATGTTGGCCTCATAGAATGATTCAGGAAGTGTTCTATCTTCCTCTATTTTTTGGAATAGTTTGAGGAGGATGGGTATTAAATCTTCTTTGAATGTTTGGTAAAATTCACTGGAGAAGCCATCTGGTCCTGGACTTTTATTTTTTGGGAGGTTTTTGATTACTATTTCAATCTCTTTACTTGTTATTGGTCTATTCAGATTCTCCATTTCTTCTTGGTTCAATTTTGGGAGGTTGTATAAGTCTAAGAATTTATCCATTTCTTCTAGATTGTCCAATTTGTTGGCATATGATTTCTCATAGTATTCTCTTATAATCCTCTGTATTTCCATGGTATCCGTTGTAATTTCTCCTCTTTCATTTCTAATTTTATTTACTTGAGCCTTTTCTCTTGTTTTCTTAGTAAGCCTGGCTAAGGGTTTGTCTATTTTGTTTATCTTCTCGAAGAACCAACTCTTTGTTTCATTAATCCTTTCTACTGTTTTTTTGGTCTCAATATCATTTATTTCTGCTCTGATTTTTATTATTTCTCTCCTTCTGCTGGCTTTGGGCTTTGTTTGTTCTTCTTTTTCTAGTTCTGTTAGGTGTAATTTAAGGTTGCCTATTAGGGCTTTTTCTTGTTTGTTAAGGTGGGCTTGTATCGCTATGAGTTTCCCTCAGGACCGCTTTTGCTGCATCCCATATGGTTTGATATGGCATGTTATCATTTTCGTTTGTTTCCAGATAGTTTTTGATTTCTCCTTTAATTTCATCAATGATCCATTGGTTGTTCAGTAGCATGTTGTTTAATCTCCACATTTTTGTCACTTTCCCAGTTTTTTTTTCCTGGTTCATTTCCAGTTTCATAGCCTTATGGTCTGAAAAGATGCTTGTTATGATTTCAATCTTCTTAAATTTATTGAGGCTTGCTTTGTTTCCCAACATATGGTCTATCCTAGAGAATGTTCCATGCGTGCTTGAGAAGAATGTGTACTCAGCTGTTTTTGGGTGGAGTGCTCTGTATATGTCTACTAGGTCCATCTCGTCCAGTTTTTCATTTAAGTCTAATATTTCTTTATTAACTTTTTGTCTGGATGATCTATCCATTGCTGTAAGTGGGGTGTTAAGATCCCCTACTATCATTGTGTTGTTGTTGATTTCTCCTTTTAGGTTTGTTAATAGTTGTTTTATGTACATTGGTGCTCCTATGTTGGGTGCATATATTTATAAGTGATATGTCTTCTTGATGGAGTGTCCCTTTTATCATTATATATTTCCCTTCTTTGTCTTTCTTAACCTGTTTTATCTTGAAGTCTACTTTGTCTGATATGAGTATGGCAACACCTGCTTCCTTTTGTTTGCCATTAGCTTGGAGTATTGTCTTCCATCCTTTCACTCTGAGCCTGTGCTTGTCTTTAGTGCTAAGATGTGTTTCCTGAAGGCAGCATATTGTTGGGTCTTGCTTTTTAATCCATCCTGCCGCTCTGTATCTTTTGATTGGAGAGTTCAATCCATTTATATTTAGGGTAATTATTGAAATATGAGGGCTGAATGTTGCTGTTTTGTCACTTATTTTCTGGTTCTTTTGCATTTCCTTTGTTTCTTGTCCCATTTGTTTTGGACTGCCAATTCAGTTTGGTTGTTCTGTCTTATGACTCTTCTAGTTTTCTCTTTGTTTATCATATGTGGTTTTGCTTTGATTATTTGTTTAGTGGTTACCTTGAGGTTTGGGCAAAAAATCTTGTGTATGAGATAGTCCATTATCTGATAGCCTCCTACTTCCTTATACTAAGTCAATTCAGTCACTTTCCTCTTCCCCTTCTAAGTTGCTCTTGTTATACCTTATTCTATCTTGTGTTGTGGCTGTGTGTTTACAGTGATGAGGTTAAATTTATTTTTGGTGAATTTCTTCCCTTGATCTTTGAGTTTAGTATTTAAGTGGTTGCTAACCTATTCCGGTAAAGATCTACTATGTCTCTGATTTTGTCTACCTACTTTTCTCCTTACTCCAAGCTTTGTGTTCCCTTTCTCTTCTTTTTTTCAGGCCTGAGGTCCTTCTTGAGTATTTCTTGTAGTGGCGGTCTCGTGGCCATGAACTCCCTTAGCTTTTGTTTATCTGGGAGAGTTACTATTTCTCCATCATATTTGAAGGATATTTTTGCTGGATAGAGTATTCTTGGCTGAAAGTTTTTGTCTTTTAGTATTTTGAATATATCATTCCAGTCTCTTCTAGCCTGAAAAGTTTCTGTTGAGAAATCCGCTGAGAGCCTGATGGGAGCTCCTTTGTACGTTATTTTTTGTTTTTGTCTAGCTGCCCTTAATATTGTTTCTTTGTCGTTGACCCTGGCTAGCCTTACCACTAGGTGTCGTGGTGAAGGCCTTTGTCTGTTAATATATATAGGCGTCCTGTTGGCTTCGCTTACTGGTATTTCCTGCTCCTTCCCCAGATTTGGGAAATTTTCAGCTATTATTTCCTTGAATAGGCTCTCTGTTCCTCTTTCCCTCTCCTCTCCCTCAGGAATACCTATAATTCTTACGTTACATTTTCTAATAGAGTCAGATATTTCTCGGAGTCTTTCTTCATTTCTTTTTAGTCTTAGTTCTCTCTCTTCTTCCATCTGGAGTATATCTGTATTCCTATCCTCTAAAGTACTAATTCTTTCTTCCATATTGTCAGCTCTGTTCTTTAAAAATTCCAGATTCTCCTTTATCTCCTCCATTGTGTTCTTCATCTCCATCAGCACTGATTGGTTTTTCTTTATGATTTCAATCTCTTTTGTGAAGAAACTCCTAATCTCATTGAATTGTTTGTCTGTGTTGTCTCGTATTTCGTTGAGTGTTTTTATGATAGCTATTTTGAAATCTCTGTCATTTAGTTTATGGATTTCTGTGTCTTCGGGGTTGATTTCTGGGTGCTTGTCATTTTGTTTCTGGTCTGGGGATTTCATATATTTTTGCATTGTGGTTCCTGTGTTGGTTTTGATTTTCCTCATCCTGGAAGTCTCTGGTTGCAATTTCCACCTGCCTCCACTGTCTGGTGGTAAAGGGCTGTGTAGTCTAAGCCCCCTGCGCTCTGCCCCAGTTTTTCTGCTGCGATCCGCAGTTTTGTTTTGTTTTGTTTTGTTTTTCCCCACTGCGATCCACGGGTCCAGTCCAGTTTGATCAGGTCTGCCTCGGATCGCTAGGTCTGGTCGAGCTGCAGACTCCGGGTTGCGGGGAGGGGGGAGCTCTCTCTTTTGCCCTCTGAGTCCCTGACGTGGGAGGCTTCTCGTTTGCCCCTCTTTATCCGCTCTCTGGGGTGCTCAGATGTTGATGGTAGCCCTGTGGCTCCTCTGAGCCCTCTGTGCGGGAGTTTCCCACTGGCTGAGAGCCCGAAGAGCTACAGTTTCCCACCGAGGGCCGCCCCTCCCCCCTCTCTGGGAGCCGCGCGGACCGGGATCGCTGATCTGATGGGGAGGGAGCGGAGTTCTCCTTATCTCTCCCCACTTCCTCCGGGGGCCCAGCACGTTCCGCTCTCAGATGTGCGGCAGTGTGGATCCCTCCGCTCTAGGTTTTCACTGTCTGGGATTCCGTTGTTGGTCTGTGGCTGTTGCTTTTGTTGTATCTTGTGGGGGAAGAATTCACGGGAAAGCTCACTCCGCCATGATGCTGACGTCACTCCTCCGCAACATCTTTTTATTAAGTGGCAAAATTTTAATAGGTCCAAACTTTGGAACAGAGAGCTCTGCACCAGATATTTACAAAGGACAAGGCCATGCAATTACATATGAAAGATTTCCTTGCTTCTCATCTATACATAGAGAAACCAAAACCGAAAATTCATGACAACCATATGCATGCAAATATCATCCATTTGCTGAGTTTAGCTGCCAACTGGGTGTTAAAGCTCATCTAAAGAACCAATGAAGCTAGAAAAATAGAGTAGCACCATGTCTAAGATGTTTATCTTTCCCATTTTAGGACTGTTTTCCAGCAGTGGCTATCAGCAATGCAACAACAAAGCAGTGTCTACAGGAGCATACTTAGGAGGGGCAGATGGACAATTAGAAAAGAAGTAAGGCATAAAATAGGCTTTCAAGAAACCAAAATACTCCAAAGGCATTTATCGAAAAACTGCTAAGAAAGCTTAGCCGCACTAATGTACGGAATTGTCTGTATAACATTAACTCTATAAAAATTTAAGTAATACGTCCTAGGCAGTAGAATGTTTGAAAGGAATAGTAACAGGCTACTAATAGTAATAAAGATGAACTAGGAAAATACAACCCAGCCCCTCATGGGATAGTTGAGAACCACAGTGTTCAGAAGAACCAAATTGGGTAGGCCAAACAAGTGCTAGCACTATACTAATACAGCTTCTTGTCCACTTGCAGGAAAACTATCCTTAAAGTCAATGGGTGGAGATTCTATTGTAAACATACGGTTCCCAAAGAGCAGGGGCACTACAGGTGACAAAATTTTATTAGAACAATTCCAGATAGCAAATACATTGAAGATAGGCACTAATACTAATTAGGGATTAAAAAATTTCACCACCTAAAAGATTGTTGCATATTTGTTGATAGCAATGGCAAACTTCCATCTGAAGTTTTGCCTCCTAGTTCATTTTAGGGGACACTTGATCAATGCTGTCATTAGGCAATTAACTTCTTAGTATTGGGGTGCTTGATGGGAGGTACTTCACAATATGCTGAGAGGTCCTAGAAAGGGCCTTCGTATGGATGGGGTCCAGGACAGACTATAGGGAGACCTATGTGTTTCTAGTTCATGTGCCCTAGTGAAAGGTAGGGAGGGAGCAATGAAGGTGAACTAACCTTAACTTCCAAGGATCAGAAATCTTTTGTGAGAAATCTTCTGTGCTGCAGCATGAGGCTCCTTTGAACCATTTTAACAGCCAAGCAGCGAAGTGTATTCATGAATCCCACCCATACTCTAAGGACACAGTAAAAAGTATTTATTCCTCCTCTCTTGTAGAAAGCTTGCCCAGTCTGTAATTCCCCCATGCATAAAACCAGATGCTTTTTACTTAAAAATGTCATTTTTTGTGCTGGAGTCTAAAACTGATGATTAGAAGCTGGTTTTATTCCTACCTCTGCCAGTATGTCACTTTTTTTTTTTTTTTTTTTTTTTTTTTTTTTTTTTTTTTTTGTGAGGAGATCAGCCCTGAGCTAACATCCGCCAATCCTCCTCTTTTTTTGCTGAGGAAGATGGCCCTGGGCTAACATCCGTGCCCATCTTCCTCCACTTTATATGGGACGCCGCCACAGCATGGCCTACCAAGCAGTGCGTCGGTGCGCGCCCGGGATCCGAACCAGCGAACCCCGGGCCGCCGCAGCAGAGCGCGCGCACTTAACCGCCTGCGCCACCGGGCCAGCCCCAGTATGTCACTTTTAAAGCTTAAAATAAACCAAATCTTTCCTTTCTTGACCACTTTTAACACGTGATTGATGGTGAGATGTGAACCAGAAAGGGCAAGGGAAGTTTTCAGGGCCCTTTTAAAAATAAAGCACACTAAGCACCCCATCCAAGGACACAGAACTCAAAATAAGAGTACTGAATACAAGGTGCACTGGCCATTCTGGTTGGCAATGATCAAAGATTACCTTTATCAACGTTTGTGGGCATCACATAGCTCTTTGGGCTAAGTATACCACAAATAAAAAGCATCAGGCTCATTCCTCCTCCCGAAGAAAGCAGGGGTAGTGTTTCTTCTCTTCATGCCAAACCTGTTCTGGATCATTGTTGAGGTCAATGTCCACAACCATCCTTCTGGCTAAAAACCATGTCACTACACCCTTTACCACATGCTCTTGTCCTAACATAAGGCATGGGATTTCTTCACTCTTTTATTTTGGAGTCTCATCCAAGACCTCCTAACTCTAGAGTACATGCTGCACTACTGCACTTAGTTAAAAGGCAATATGGCAGTGAGTCCCCAAGATGAACACTAAGAGTTCAGCATAGCAGCATCTGTCTGGACAGCCCTCTGGTTCTGATAAGCAGAAGCCAGTGAAAAGTACAGCTAAGCCAAAGACATCCCATCCCAAAGGACAGCTGGTATTTCACCAATACATATGATAGGAGACCCTTCAGGGGACCCAGGATCTTGCCTACATAGTGTACTATTCCCTGGGGAACAAATGTTGGGTGTTGGTTCCCATCATCTTATAGAGGCATTCTCATCCTCTTTGAAGAATACTGGCTTCCTATATTAGGTGAACATAGTTCCAGTACCAACTAAAATTTCTCAATAAGTTAACTTCTCCTAACCTTATCCTCAAGTGTAAAACATGGAAACTAAGAAGTGCTTAAAGTCAAGTTACTGAGGCAGACGGCCTACATTGTAATGTCTGTAGTGACATTTGTTGCTTAAATGTCCTGTACTTACCAGACAGTAAGATTCTCTTTGAGGCATGTGAAACCCACAAAAAATCTTTTAAGACCTTAACACACCGGAATCCCCATTGTAGTTCCCCGCCAACCCCCAAATTGAACACTGTGGTAGGTACTCAGGAAACGCTGGTAAGACACAGGCTGGTCCACCAATCCCATAAGGTATGAGAAACCAAGGAAAGGGTGGAGAGGACACTTGGATATCATAAATGGAGGCATCTCAAGTTAGGACTTTTATATAAATATGATGGTCCATGAACTCCATTTTCAACATACTGAGCAGTCTGGGAGTGAAACAGGAAATGGCAAAAGAATATTTTTCAAAGTCACTCCTAATAACTACAGTGCCTACTAGACAGCGTGGGGTAACAGAACTGCAGTCATCCTTGACTTTGGGGGAACTTGTTAGGTGACAAAAATCTGTGTCCCCTGATTCCTACAGGATATGCACCCTTCCCTCCATGCTGCCCAAACACCTCTGCTGCTCCCCATCAGCCTGACAGCACATCCCCATACCACAAGTAACCACCCCTTGCCCACTTCTTTGGTGGCCTAAGTAACAGCCAGAAGTGGTCCCTCTCCCAGAGCTTGAACTCACTCAGAGCATACACAATCACCGACTCTCAAAATACACAGAACCAGAACTAGCATTAAGGGGGCATAGGTGGGGTTGGGCCTTGCCAAGGAGATGAGGTAATGTGAAGATGGCTGCTGAGATGACATTTGTTCTTGGACTGAGGCTTGATTTCTTCAAAGCATTATGCAGTCTTCTTCTTTCAGACAGATTCCAGATGGATCCTCCATCCCTTTCCCTCTTTCCCTCTTGTCCCAAACCCTCAGAACCTCATCCCTAGCTATCTCCCCTACTCAGTAACTCTCAAATAGAATTCCTAATAGCATCAACCTGTATGATAGGAAATGTTGACCAACTATTCACCAGGCCACACCTACTCCCCATTTCCCTCTTGTTTTTTCAATAGATGAGAAGTCAAGACTCTAAAACCCCTAAGTCATCAAAAGCAAAAGTATTGGAAGGGCTCATATGGTTTGCTTCAGATTTCAATCAAGTCCAGGGAAGGATGGACAAGCTGCCCCACATCCAACTCCAGATCTCAGTGTTCACACATAAAAACTGATGGGACCAAATCAGGCACAGATCTATTCAGCTCTAATACCCTATAGAATATGGACTTGTATTCCTTCTCTCAAACCAAACACCCCTTACCTTGAGGCTTGGGAGGGGTATTGTCCAACCCAGAACAGCTCTGGTGGTAGCAGTGGCCTCAAAGGATTTGGATCAATTTCAACCATCTTCTGAGATGCACCAGTTCTTCTGAAGCTGCAGCAGGATGTCAAATATGGGAAATTCTAATAATGCCAAATGAGCCCCTGTCCTACCACCCTGCTCCTTGGACCTGTAAGGCACCTCCCAGATTCTGCCGAAAGCTACCTTACAACCAGTTTGATGTGAGAGGACATTAGGCATCCAGTGGCTGGGTAAACGTTAAGTGATTATAGTTCCCGATACTTGGCATTCCTCAGGGCCACGGTGAAACAAAGTGACTTCCTGAAGTCACGATTAACCTAATTCATAGGCACTATGAAATGAGAGATCACTGGTGATGTGATGCAAGGCTAAAGACAAATGGGAGAAACTTACAAAGGGCGGCCTAAATCACTCTACTCACCTTCTTAGTAGGTCAGCTCAAAATTCCTGCTGTTGTGAACACTCATTTACTTAACAGCCAAGCTGCTATTAAACTAGAGCTGAGTCCCTTGGGGTTAAAGCCTCACAGGCAGAAGCAAGGAGACAAGGCACAGAACATAAGTCAGAGTCTAAAAACAGAAGCCTTTGAGGCCGGCCCGGTGGCGCAAGAAGTTAAGTGCGCGCGCTCCGCTGCGGTGGCCCGGGGTTTGCCAGTTCGGATCCCGGGCGCGCACCAACGCACCGCTTGTTAAGCCATGCTGTGGCGGCGTCCCATATAAAGTAGAGGAAGATGGGCACGGATGTTAGCCCAGGGCCAGTCTTCCTCAGCAAAACACAGGAGGATTGGCATTGGATGTTAGCTCAGGGCTGGTCCTCCTCACAAAAAAAAAAAAAAAAAAAAAAAAAAAAAAAGAAGCCTTTAACAAGTAAGCCCACCACACTCAACCACTAGTTAAAAGGTAAAAGAAGTCTTAAAATGAGACAGGTGAAAGGATGGATATAGACATCAAGGGGCACATAAATCATTCTTAAAAGACTCCATAAAACCCCTAAGTTGTCTAGTTCCAGCCATGGACCCCAAAAAGCCAGCACAAGAAACACCTTGTATCATCCACAAACTATAGCTGAGTCACTGACAATCCCAAGATCCTAGGAGACCATGGTCCCCACTCCCAACTCATTTATATTCCAAAGATAAATGACCCTACACACTCCTATCCATTTTGCTGAGAATTTTATGAGGATTTCTTTATTGTATAAGCCTACCAGCTTTTCTAGGCAGGTGGTTAAACTCTAAATATGAAGGAATGGAGAAGGAGGAGGTGAGAAGGAAGATTATTTACAAAAAAAAAACCAAAAAGAGTATTAGACACAAATTAGACAGATGAAAGGGGGCAAGATGGAATGATAACTGCATGTGCCAGGGAAAGGAGAATGAAACAGGGATATACGAGGGGCTTTGCATGTAAGGAAGGGGCTAAGAATGTGGACCCTGCAGTATGATCAGCCGGGTACAAAACTCTGCTCTGCAAATGACTTGCTGTGTGACTTCTGACAAGTCACCTAGACTGCGTAAGCTGCCTCAATTTTCCCATCTGCAAATGTGGATAATAATAGTTATAGCACCTAAAGGAAAGCGTTATTGTCAGTATTAACTGCTTTAATATATGAAAAGGGCCTGACACATAGTAACTCTCCAATAAATGTTAGTTGCTTCTGAATGTGGGGTCCAGCAATCCGGGTCTATCAGTCACTGTGCTTTGCTGTTTCAGCCCTGATAGAGAGATGCTACTTTCACTAGGGCCATGTTGCCAGGTAAGAAACCGGACTCAGTACTGTGCCTGAGGACTTATGCACACTACAACTGAAATGACTCGCACGTACATGAATTAAGTGTATTTAACTTAAACCTGAAAAAACCTGAGAGCTAGAAATTCAGAAACTTCAAGACCAAGTCAAGGCTGAGAGCCAATAAATAGAAAAGAAACCCTCTCAATTCCAAAGGAGTCCCTGGAAAAGGAGCAAAGCCTGATTTTCAAAAAGGCTGTAGTCAACACTGGAGACGCAAGTCTGACACCCAAAGCCCACCCTCCTCCTACCCTGTCTAAGCAGGTCTCTGCCAGGGCAGCGAGCACTAAGAGCCCCAACCGCTGCCACAGGAGTATCTTTGAAGAACAGACAGTGCTCAATTCTCCCTCTGTGCACAGCCACTTTCTTTCCTATTAAAAAAAAAATTATTTAGAAAAAACTGCCCTGTTGGGGGAGGCTAACTGCACTTCAGTTGAATCGAATGCTTAACTGCTGAGGAACCATCTGTATCCCCTAGACAAGTATATAAGTGCATAGGGGTCATCTGTTGCCAGCAGATATTGGGAAATTTTCATATGTGAAGGTTAGCCATGCTTCTCTTCCTCTGACATATATGAGTCAACTGAATCCTAAACAATTCAAAGCTTTCCTTGGAATGTAAAATGCCATGAATTGAGCCTCCAAATTCAAACTGTAACTTAAAAGCATTCTGATCTTGTTAAAATTATTTTCTTTCCACACTTCCTAAATTATTCTATGAGGCCAACATCACCCAGATACCAAAGCCAGACAAAGACAATACAAAGAAAGAAAATTACAGGCCAATATCGCTGATGAACATAGATGCAAAAATCCTCAACAAAATATTGGCAAACCAAATACAGCAATACATTAAGAAGATCATACACCATGATCAAGTGGGATTTATACCAGGGACACAGGGATGGTTCAACATCCACACATCACATAAACAAAACAAAGAATAAAAACCACATGGTCATCTCAATAGATGCAGAGAAGGCATTTGACAAGATACAACATCCATTTATGACAAAAATTCTCAACAAAATGGGAACAGAAGGAAAGTACCTCAACATAATAAAGGCTATTTATGACAAACCCACAGGCAACATCATACTCAACGGGGAAAGACTGAAACCCATTTCTCTGAGAACAGGAACGAGGCAGGGCTGCCCACTCTCACCACTCCTGTTCAACATAGTACTGGAGGTTTTGGCCAGGGCAATTAGGCAAGAAAAAGGAATAAAAGGAATCCAAATAGGTAACGAAGAAGTGAAACTCTCACTATTTGCAGATGACATGATTTTATATATAGAAAAGCCTAAAGAATCTGTTGGAAAACTATTAGAAATAATCAACAACTACAGCAAAGTTGCAGGGTACAAAATCAATCTACAAAAATCAGTTACATTTCTGTATGCTAATAATGAACTAACAGAAAGAGAACTCAAAAAGATAATACCATTTACAATTGCAATTGTAATAAATTGTAATAAATTACAATTTATATGGCGTAACAAAAGACCCCGAATAGCTAAAGCAATCCTAAGAAAAAAGAACAAAGTAGGAGGCATCACAATCCCTGACTTCAAAACATACTACAAAGCAATAGTAATCAAAACAGCATGGTACTGGTACAAAAACAGACACACAGATCAATGGAACAGAATTGAAAGCCCAGAAATAAAACCACACATATACAGACAGCTAATTTTCGACAAAGGTGCTAAGAACATACAATGGAGAAAGGAAAGTCTCTTCAACAAATGGTGCTGGGAAAACTGGACAGCCACATGCAAAAGAAGGAAAGTGGACCATCTGCTATCGTCATTCACAAAAATTAACTCAAAATGGATCAAAGACCTGAAGGTCAGACCTGAAACTATAAAACTCATAGAAGAAAATATAGGCAACACACTATTTGACACTGGTCGTAAAAGAATCTTTTCAGATGACATGCCTACCCGGACTAGGGAAACTAAAGAAAACTAAACAAGTGGGACTTTATCAGATTCAAGAGCTTCTATAAGACAAATGAAACCAGAATCAAGATGAACAGACAACCCACCAGCTGGGAGAGAATATTTGCAAAACATACATCTGACAAGGGGTTGATCTCCATAATATATAAAGAACTCACACAACTGAACAACAAAAAAACAAACAACCCGATCAAAAAATGGGCAGAGGAAATGAACAGACACTTCTCCAAAGAAGATATACAGATGGCCAATAGGCACATGAAAAGATGTTCAACATCACTAATCATCAGGGAAATGCAAATCAAAACAACACTAAGATATCACCTCACGCCTGTTAGAATGGTTATAATCACCAAGACAAAAAACAAGTGTTGGAGAGGATGTGAAGAAACAGGAACCCTCGTACACAGCTGGTGGGAATGCAAACTGGTGCAGCCTCTATGGAAAACGGTACGGAGATTCCTCAAAGAATTAAAACCAGAGATGCCCTATGACCCAGCCATCCCACTACTGGGCATCTATCCAACGAACCTGAAATCAACAATCCAAAGGCTTATGCACCCCTATGTTCATTGCAGCATTATTCACCATAGCCAAGAAGTGGAAGCAACCTAACTATCCCTAGACTGACGATTGGATTAAGAAAATGTGTTATATATATACAATTAGAATACTATTCAGCCATAAAAAAAGACAAAATCGTCCCACATGCAACAACATGGATGGGCCTGGAGGGTATTATGTTAAGTGAAGTAAGTCAGAAGGAGAAAGACAAACACTGTATGATCTCACTCATATGTGGAATATAAACCAACACATGGACAGAGAAAACTGTATTGTGGTTACCAGGGGCAATGGGGGTGGGGGGTGGGCACAAGGGGTGAAGGGAGTCATATATATGGTGATGGACAAACAAAAATGTACAACCCAAAATTTAACAATGTTAAAATAACTACTAAAACATCAATAAAAAAATTATTTTCTTTCCCATTCACACTTTGATTATCTATACAATATAGATGATATTAATACCAACTATAATTAACTCATTAGTGGATGCAGGGAAGAGAATATCTGTAAAGCTCATGGTAGATAATAATCAAAGGAACACAGACATAACATATTCAGTTTGGGCATAGTAAAGCCATGTTATTAATGGGTTTTCTTTAAAATCAACCAATTGGACAATGCATTACATTTTAGAAATTATTCTGTAGTTTAAATGAATAAAATTTTTCCCCTCTTACAGAAAGATAGCCCTCTTCCCAGCAACATTAAAGACTATGGGATGGAACGATTCCTCACCTGACTTAACTCTGCAATTGTCAGTGGATGAGATGGGAAGTCAAATGGAAACTGAAGACCTGAAGGTAGCAGGGCCTGAATTTCCAAAGCTGAACCTGGAAAGAGACATCTGGGGCAAAGGAGTTGACTTGACGGCAGGTTGGCTCCCAACAATCTCTCTGTCCCTGTAGCCAGATAAAGGAACCAAAAGACAGTTCTCTACTTGGGAAGCCAATAGAGTGCTATGAAACAAGTCTCATATAGGGCTTCTTCTATGGAGTATGGTTAAGTTGCAAAAACACGTATATAATAAGGTTGTTAGGATGGAGATATCACAAAAGGAAATACCAGAGAGGTCAAGGGTAATTAGGAAAGTCCAAGGGTGACACTATAATATCCTGAGGCAATTAAGAGCTTAGGCTTGCATCATAAGACATGGGTTCAATAAGGGAGACTACAATTTAATGGCTGGCCATTCTTGGGTGAGTTATGAACTTCTCTTAGTTTGATAACCTGTCTTTGAAATGTAATAAAAACCAAGCGCAGGGAAGCAGCCTGGGAGTGAAACAGGAAGAGTTGGTGAGATCATTGTATCAAGTGGAAGTGATTAGAAGAATTCTACATTTAGCTATCTCTAAAACAAAACAACCTTGGGAGGAAATGGCCTTTATTAAAGCTCATTTCTGTACAGTTCATTGTGTCTGCCATGTTTGAAAACCATGAAGACAAGGGTCACATCCAGGTGTTCTACTAGAGAGGCACCCCAGTTAATCCTGACACCTATCCTATAAACTCTTCTGACTGTATCTACTTTGCTGGTCCAGCATTTAAATTAAAAAAAAAAAAAAAGCAATTCTTAATGAGCTCCTTATCTTCCTAAGAGCATAGTCGCCACTGGACATTGAAAAGGACCTCATTTTTACCTCCAACTAAAGCATCATTGATAAAGATAATTAAAGAGAGCCTATAGAGCAGAGACACTGGGGCTGAACTGCTTCCCTCACTCTGTGACATTTGGGGGCAATGCTGCTGAGTGTAACTGACTTCAAATACCCCATCTAAAAAAAATAAGGGATGGGGCCGGCCTGGTGGCGAAAGCAGTTAAGTGCGGGTGCTTCGCCTCAGTGGCCCTGGGTTTGCAGGTTCAGATCCTGGGCACACACTGATGCACTGCTTGTCAAGCCATGCTGTGGCGGCGTCCCATATAAAGTAGAGGAAGATGGGCAGGGATGTTAGCTCAGGGCTGATCTTCCTCACAAAAAAATAAATAAATAAGGGATCATATTAGAATTTACTTCCTGAGCATTAAAACTGAGTTAATGCACACACAGAACAGTGTGTAATACTTACTATGTGCTCAGTTAATGTGAACTATTGTTATCAAAAGTTATTATAAAAAAAGGAATATTGTATAAAACACACTGCTATCTGGAATAGAACAAATAGATAGGAGATGATTAAGAGGTATTTAAATGACAAGAAGGAATAGTTGTATTTGGTAGAAAGTGCTGGAAAAACAGATTAAAAGGGTAAAATAATCTTGCAACCACTGAAAGTATATCATTTAGTGAAAGAAAAAGTAACAGAGCCATCTCATAACATAGGGCTGAAAGAGGAAGGCAAAGAATGGTGGATGATAGCAGGGCACAGGATGATTATGTTTGTCAGAGGTGAGAATGAATTAAGTGTGAAGAGGTATAGGGATATATGAACAATCCCTGCATCTTAAATGTGGGTCTAATTACTTTACACTTGACTTTGATCACATCAACTAATCAAGAGATGAAAAACAGACAAAAAAAATAATAATCGGGTCTCCAACAAGTTCAGAATAAAAGAAATCGTCAGGGAGATATGCACGCAAAGATGTTTCCATAAGTATGTTAACTGCATTGTTATGTTCAAATTTCATTTAAAAAAACTTAAAAAAATCCTAATGTTTAAAAAAAAGAGGTAAATGTTATACAAAATAATCATGGTCTAAATGAGAGATTTATATGCATTCATATTTAATGATAGGAAAATGTTCCTGTTAACTTAGGAGCCATCTAAAAACATTACCAACATACACACACATACTAGAAAGAAGTGTACCAAAATCTGAGTGGTTTGCATGTTTTTTTTTATTGTGAAATTTCTGTTGTACAATATTGTTTGTCCAGTCACCCTATAAATGCATCCCTCCACCCCTTGTGCTGACCCCCCATGCATCTTCTTTTTTTAATTGTGCTATGCTTTTTTTGCTTTCAAATTTTTTACAATGAATACTTATGCCTCTTATTATTATTTTTTTATACATTGTATAACGTGGGAAGAAAACAATTCTTTGAGTGATAGCTATAGATTTGAACTTATTCCTTCCTAAGGAAACTGACTAAAGGCCCTCAGAAAATATGAAGGGAATAGGAAGGAAAAAAGAAAGAAAAGAACAGATGTTTAGGAAGTGGATAATTCTACACAACAGACTGTGACCTACATTAAAAATAATAGCTAAGGGGGCCGGCCCCGTGGCTTAGCGGTTAAGTACGCGCGCTCTGCTACTGGCGGCCCGGGTTCGGATCTGGGCGCACACCGACGCACCGCTTCTCCAGCTATGCTGAGGCCGCATCCCACATACAGCAACTAGAAGGATGTGCAACTATGACATACAACTATCTACTGGGGCTTTGTGGAGGGGGAAGGAGGAGGATTGGCAATAGATGTTAACTCAGAGCCGGTCTTCCTCAGCAAAAATAATAGCTAAAAGAATAATTTTTTTTGGTGAGGAAGATTAGCCTTGAGCTAACATCTGTTGCCAATCCTCCTTTTCGCTGAGGAAGATTGGCCCTGGGCTAACATCTGTGCCTATCTTCCTCTACTTTATATGTGGGACGCCTGCCACAGCATGGCTTGATAAGCAGTGTATAGGTTCGCGCCCAGGACCCAAACTTGGGAAGCCTGGGCCACCGAAGCAGAGTGCACGAACTTAACCACTATGCCATGGGGCCAGCCCCAAGAATAATATTCTTTAAATCACATAGAACTATTTACCCAATTAGAGTTATTGTTTAATTTTAATCTAGGAGAATAGACAGTGATGCTAAAGGTATGATATCTAAAATAAGAAAAAATTTGTGTTAATTTTTGGATAGCCTGTGCTAATATTAATATGGGTGCCTCATAATTCCAGTGGACCAAAGTTTTATCTTAATACTCCAGAGCTAATTTCAAAATTTTTATTGCAAGAGTTAAATAATTCTCCATAGTACAGTTTACTCTGACCAATTTAATTAGCTTACTAAAATATGGAAACAATTAACCAAAAACATTACATGCATGTTATAGAGCAGTGCTATCCATTAGATAGTGGATACACAAGATATGGTATATAAACAAATATATACTAATATATGCGGTATATAAACAAAATGTATATGAACAAACTGAATGGATAAACAAAAAGTGGCATATACATACAATGGAATATCATTTGGCCACACAAAAAAAATGAAGTTCTGGCACATGCAACGACACCGATGAACCTTGAAGATATGCTAAGTGAAATAAGCCATACACAAGAGGACAAATATTGTATTGCTCCAATTACATGAGGTATTTAGAATAGGCAAATTCACAGAGACTGAAAGTAGATTAGATGTTACCAGGGGCTGGGGAGAGGGAGAATGTGACAAATATACCATAGTAATATAAGATGTTAATAGGGGAATGTGAGTGTGGGATATATGAGAACTCTTTGTAACTTTTATGTAAATCTAAAACTGTTCTAAAAACAAAAAGTTTATTTAAAAAAATTAATGAACAGAATGACATACATCCCCCCAAAATTTTACTCTAATAGGTTACCAGACATTTTGACCTTTCTATATGCTGAAAATTAGATTTATTACAATTTCAATAAAGCAAGTTGAATCAAGCCTATAACATCCTTGTGAGACCCCTGGTATGTGAAGAAAATTTTGGAAAACCTGTTTTGTGATATAGTACTAAAATACAGGTTAAACAGCTCAGAATCTTGTATACTTTGAAGAAAATTACTTAAGCAACTATATAATGGTTAAATAATAACACTGTGGTATACATTAAAACGTTTTTTAGATGGGCAATTTGGGAGGAACTTTAATAAATAAAAACTTCATATTTTTACCAACTTTGTAAGGATACCCTATATAGACATCATACAGAAATACTCATACAAGAACACACGGATCAAGTTTTCACTGCACCATTATTTTGTGAAAGGGACAACCAAAAGGCTTATTAATAAGTAAACTGTTAAATAAATTATGGTATGCATGAATTTTCATTTCAAACTAAGTGCCAAGTATTCTGATGAATACAGTCCAGTGTCATATGTTAAATGCTAA
Source organism: Diceros bicornis minor (assembly GCF_020826845.1). Taxonomy (NCBI): domain Eukaryota; kingdom Metazoa; phylum Chordata; class Mammalia; order Perissodactyla; family Rhinocerotidae; genus Diceros; species Diceros bicornis. The sequence continues at coordinate 67,420,498 of NC_080781.1, forward strand.
AACTGATGACTTTTAGAACATAAAATTGAATGACTTATATATGACAAAGGGTCCTATTTAAGCCATGCAAAGACACACGGCAAGGCAGAGGACTCTATATGAATATGACTGTCATGAAACATCCCATAAAAGTTACTTATCACTCAACTAAGAACACAAGCAATGTGCACAAGAAAGCAGAGATCATGAAACATTATCTAGTACTGTTTCTTCTTCCTTTTTTTTTTTCGCTGAGCAAGATTCACCCTGAGCTAACGTCTGTTGCCAATCTTCCTCTTTTTGCTTGAGGAAGATTCACCCTGAGCTAACATCTGTGCCAATCTTCCTCTATTTTGTATGTGGGTTTCTGCCACAGCATGGCCACAGACAAGTGGTGTAGGTCCATGCCTGGGAACCAAATCCAGGACGCCAAGGCAGAGCATGCCGAACTTAACCACTAGGCCCTGGGGGGCCCCTCTAGTACTGTTTCTGATATAGCTCTTCTATTATGTTACATTCACTCTGTTTAAAATCACCCTGCAGGGGCTGGTCCTGCAGGGTGGAAGAGGAAGATTGGCACAGATGTCAGGTCAGGGCAAATCTTTCTCAGCAAATAAATAAAAAAATAAATAAATAAAATGTTTAAAAAACAAACCAACAAACAAAAAATCACCCTGCATATTAATTTTAACATGTAAAATTTTCTGTTATAAAGTCCATGTATGTATATATCATGTGACATCTTTATTGGACACTTGGCAGAAAAAAATATATAATAGCAGCTGAGAAAAATAAAACCCTGGGTAAAATGGACACAAAATAGAATAATGAAAAAATTCAAGATGGATTCTACTTTAGTAAATTGTTAAAGCAGGGAAGTCAAGAGTCATAATGAATAATCATTGATGCAAATATTATTATGTAGAACCAAGAAACTTAGAGTATATGAAATGGTGTCACATAAATGAATCTACATGTGGACAGGCAGCAAGTGGGCACAGCAAATAGTAACATTTATAATACTCACACAATCAAAATAATTCCATATTGTCACAGGAAAAGACAGTTAATGACAAAAACCAGTGAGTCCAGCAGACCCAAATAAATTATGAAAATTTAGTATTTGACAGATACAATTTTAAATGAGGGAGGAAAAGATGCATTTTTCTTTGAAATAGTATTGGACAATTGGCTAGCCCTTTAAAATCAAATGTGAGATAATTATATGACTACCACATCAAAATAAGATCCAATGGATCAATGATTTTAATTAAATTATAAAAATACTAAAAAGAATTACGACTTGTACAACTGCTCATGTGAGGATGTGATTTTTTTCTTTGACCTACAATGTGGTAAATTATGTTCACAGATTTCCTAAAACTGAACCATCCTTGCAAGGTTGGCATGAACACCACTTGCTTGTCTACTAGTCATGAATTTGCTCCCAGATTCTTCTCACCAAGTTTATATTTAGGTTATATGCTTATATATCACAATCAGAGATTGGTCTACAGATTTATTTTTCAGTTAGGCTATTGTTTCTACAATATGCCGACTTTATAACAAGACTATCGACTTATATATGCAGAGACTATCTCTGAAAGGTTACACATGAAATAGTAATAGTACTTGTATCTGGGAAGAAGGAAGATTGAGGACTAGGAAACCAGGGGTGGGAAGAAAACTTTTAACTAGCTCAACTTTAGTACAAACTGAATTTTGTATTATTTAACATTTGCATGTATTGATTTGAAAAAAAATTTATAATCTGTGAATGACATTAAAACTGGAACATTTTCAAAAGGCAATCTAGCAACCTAATGAATCAAATCATTAAATGTGCATACTCTTTACTCATAAATTATCATACAGAATTACTAGTGCAAGTACCCAAAAACAACTGTACAAGATACATAAAAATAAAAACAAATGTGTAACATACTGTTTGCATTTAGGAGATGATACTTATGGTATCATATACATATTGGTATTACAGTCATACCAATGTTTATTCAACATCTAATGAGCACCTAATATGTGCCAGGCAGTTTTAAGAGCTGGAATCACAACATTCAAAAAGGACAAAAATCCTTTGTATACAAAGACACAAATCCTTATACATACCAGCAAGGAGCTTACATAGCAGCAGCAGCAACCAAACTGCCACTAGGCTGCCAATCAGTCAGGGTTATAGGGAAATGTACTAACGCAAGATGGCAGGCCACCTTACGTTATTCCAACCAAAGCTGAGTCCCAAGTGTTAATGCTTAGTGGACTCCTACAAATTCTAAGCCTCCATGAGTCTGGTAGAAATTCATTGGTTTTAAGAGGTTCACATAACCTGTTGAAAGTGGGTATGTCTATACCCTACATTACAGCAATGTAATTTCAGACCCAGGGTGCAATGATTATAAAATATGATACACCAATTGTTCGATCCCAGGTACTGACAGACATACTGTGTAGTCTCTTAACTAGAAAGTAATCGATCCAAAAGTATCAAATTACTAGTTATAGATCAGTCACTAAAATTACTACAAGATATACTGACCCCTTGAGTTCACTATACTTGGTTTAATGTCAGAGGGACCATTCTGAGAAAAAGGAACCCCCACGCAGAACTTAAGTCAGACACTTAACATTACTTAAACAGATTTTTAAGTTTCTACAAAATGAAAATAATCTTATTACTCTAGGCTGCCAAGGTACCATGATTCCAAGAGAAAGGAATGGATGATAATCAACAACTTAAAATAAAAATGGACAAAATTTTATCTACGGACATCATGAAAAAGGCTGCATTTATGACTGATATGATTCCTGACCCAAAATTACAGTGCTTTTAGCAGGAACACCTAATGGACAAAATTAGGTCCCTTGGAACCTCTAATAATTGAAATTTAAGCCCTAAAAATATTATTTGGTAGCAATATATATATATATATATATATATATATATATATATATATATAGTGGTAAGTGCACTGTGACAATACCAAAAGTTCTTCATAAAACAAGATCTACCAATGTTAGCCCAGTTACTTGGCCTCAAACTGAGGTTCTGCCTTAGCGTACAACTTCGGTGATAAAATTCCCTTAAGGTCCAGTGTTGCCAAGTCTTCCTCTCCCTTCCTATCTTGGCTTCATATCACCTATACTGTTAGGTAACTATCCTACGTACCCTGTACTTAAACTCTATTATACTTCTCCTGGCTTATCGATCTCCCTGAGAAAATCTAGAAACTACTGCATGCTTAACTATATGTCCAGTGTCCATGGCACAGGAGGCATCGAATTTATACAAGTTGAATAAAAACCTAATCAAAAGGAATAAATGAGTGAGCACAGCTATGATTATTAAAAAAAAAAAAATCTCACATTACAACAGAGTTTAAAGACCAGTGTGTAAAAGAAATCAACAGATCAGTGAACACAATACCTTAGAAATATACACAAATATATAAAATATTACAGTAAAAATTAAAGGTGTATCTTGTCATTGGAACTTTCCAAACATATCAATTCTGCTACCTTCCCCCCCCGAAAATTATATATAGAAAATTCTTGCTCTCATCCCTGGATGCACCTGCCCCATTCCCCCAGCACCTACAGATAATCACTTTTATATAAATCTCAGTGTTATTTTTTTTAACATAAGTGAACACGTATATTTCACTTTTTTACTTAATTTATCATTGCATAGACCACTTCCTCATTCATTTTTACAGCAACCTAGTATCCCATTGTGTGAATACACCACTTTGTCCAGTCCCACAATGATGGGCCCTTGGGTTGTTTCCAATCCTTTGCTATTATAAACCTTTCTGCAACATTACATATGCAATTTGTTTCACATTTGCAGATATGTAGGATAATTTCTAGAAGAGGGATCACTAGATCAAAGAATAAAGGCAACTATAATTCTGAAAAATATCTCCCAAGTGCCCTCCATAAGTATACTACTTTGCACTCTAACATTCTATAAATGCCAGTTTTCCCATAGTCCTTCCAACAAAGTTCTCAAATATTAACTTTCTGTAGTTTTATTTCGCATTTCTCTTATAAATGAGCTTGAGCTCATAAATTCTTTCATAGGTTCAAGTGTCATTTGTTTTTCTGTGAACTGTCCATGCCCATTGCTCATTTTAAACTGTCTTTTGATTTTCTTCATTTAGAAGCTTTTCATAGAGTAATGAAGATTAGCACTTAGTAATATGTGTTGCAAATATTTTTCCAAGTTTCTCATTTTTCTTTTGACTTCTTTTTCTTTTGATTTACAGAGCTTTTTGACATGAAATATTTTATTTATGTAGCTGCATTTATGAATCTTACTTTACGGCTTCTATATTTGAAGATATAGATAAAGGTGCATTTACAAACCAGTGAGCAAATGATGGATTAATTAACAAATGGAATAATTAAACAATTGAGAGAAAAAAGTAAATCCTTTTCACTTAAAAAAACAGATTAAGGATTAAAAGATTCTGGAAGGATAAGAAAAAATACATAAGCAAATATACTGATTTGGTCTCGGGATTTAGAATTCCTTTCTAAAAGTAAATCCAAAGTTAAACATTTATTTAAACACATTAAACTCAATTAAAGTTTATGTCATGACATTTATCAATCTTTTATATTAAGAATTTTGCTTTTGGTATTAGGAAAAGGACTGACATCCTTAATATACTTAATGTTTTAAGCAATTTTAAAAGAGAAATACTTTAATGTTGTTTTAGAAGTGCTTTCCATTATAATAAGCCTGTCTTCCCTTGGCTCCTAAGGGAAACTTCTCTGTTTTCTGAGCCTAAGACTACTACCCTCAATTCCCAACTGCCAGCTGACTAGCCTAAGAAAAAGGCTGACAATTCGCAAGCACTCAAGTTTTAAATATGCATAACCAAGTAAGAACTAGGACTGGATCTCTAAGAATTCAAGAAGCAGCAGAAACTACAAGTAAGTAGAATCTCTAGGGTAGAGAAGGACATAGAAAGTCAAAGGAAAGAGGAAAACAATCAGAGGCAAGGTGACAATAGAGCAGAAATGCAGAGCAAACAAGGCCAATAAAAGAAACAGAGTGTTTCTCCAGATGCCTCCATTTCCTGATGGCTTTCTAGTTCCCATCCCAGGGAGGCATAGTCACTCACCCGTGCCCAGTATTTTTGCATTAAGCATCTTTGCCGCAGACATCTTTGCTACAAGCATTTTTACTACCTAACTAATTGGCGGTAAAAGAAAAATAACAGAAAATAAAAGGACATTAAAAAGGACATAATGAAGAATGTAGTACATATCTGGACTACATTTAAATGTTCCACCACATGCCCACTTCTTATATTTCACCAAATGATCTAAGCCAGATTCTGTGTCAAATACCAAAATTCTGGCCATATCATGTTCTCCACTATCAAATAGCAAAAAATTTTCACGAAACTTATACTCATCAGGAATCACATAACCATTTTTGGGGGGAGGGAGATAGGAAGAGGAACTTGATTCTTCTTTTGCCTCCAACTTCTAATATTACATGATAAATTTGGTAAAGGTAGCATTAGAGAACAAGCTGTTGTACCTGAATTTTAAGCTAAAGATCGGATAATTAATGGTTTTGAAGACTGTTGTGAATGACTAGCCACCTCTTTTATATCTGCCATAGTTTGGTAAACTTCTGGTTTTGATGGGTGGGAGGGATGACAGTGCTCACTGAAGGATTTGCAAACTGATACGTTATCATTTTCTAGTATAGTATGCAATCTGGCTTTACACTCTCTTATTTCACACCTACAGTAAGTTTTATCACCATATTTTCTAGTTGAGACCAAACTGTCAACCAGTTATTTTATCTTTTACAGCAAAATTGCCTCACAGCCAATTAGTTATATGGTGAAAATGTTTGCAGCAAAGATGCCTGTGGCAAAGATGATTATGGCAGTACCTAGAACTCCAGGTTCCTTTGGTGGGTTTCCAATAAAATCCCTATCTTCCTTACTGCTCACCACTCCTTGTACCCTTGCAAATTATGATCTCCTCATTGGATCTATCATTTGTGCTCCTCATAACAAGAACCTTAAAAAACCACAGGCAAAATATAAAAATGTACAATATAATAAATCTGGTCTTTATCCCCTGTTGGTAGCACAGGGCTCCAAAAAGCCTGAGTGAAGGGAGTACTCTTTTGTCATTCATAAGAAGCCCCTTTTGACCACACCTGACTTTATGCTAACAAGATGACTCAAGTGGGCCCTTAGATAGCTTCCAGAAAGAGGGGAGGGCCATGCCAGAAAGACCAAGCATATGATTAGAAGGTTAGAACTTTCAGCCCCACCCCCTAGACCTCCAGGGAGAGGAGAGGGGCTGGAGACTGAACTTAATCAAGTGGCCAATGACATAAGACCCCAATAAAACTCTAGACACCCAGAGCTTTAGGAGCCTCCTGGGTGGTGAACACTTTGATGTGCCAGAAAGGTGACGTGTCCCGAGTCTAAGGGGAGAGAGCATGGAAGCTCCTTATCCAGGATCTTCTCAGAGCTTGTTCTATGCCTCTTTCATTTGGCTGTTCCTGAGTTGTACCCTTTATAACAAAACTGTAATTGTAAGAATAGCACTTTCAGGGAGTTCTGGAAATAGTTCTAGCAAATTAACGAACCTGAGATAGTCATGGGAACTCCTGAATTTAGCCAGTTAGTTGAAAGTACGGGTGGCCCTAAGACTTGCTGAAGGGAAGGCAGTCTTTAGGAAGACTTTGCCCTTAACTTGTGGGATCTGGCATTAACTCGAGGTAATTAGTGTCAGAACTGAACTGAATTGCAGGACAGCCAGGTGATGTCAGAGAACTAGTATCAGAACAGTATCAATCTCTCACTGTTAAACGACCAACTAACTAAATTACTAGCTTTTCTCCAACATAGTATATTTTCATTAAGAAAAAAATATAATAACAGAAACCAATACACCCCAGAAGAAATAACAATTACTTATGTAAACCTGTCTCAAAAGATACCCAGTGTGAACATTTTGGCGTATAGACTTCAACATTTTTAATCTTACCAGGAAAATATATCAAAGAGGTTATAGCAATTCCTTGAATTTCTGATAAGGGGGAAAAAAAATAGTATCACCTGAATCTAATTATGCCCAGATAACACAATCAATCTGTTTTTAAATCTTGTCAAATAGAGAGGACTGTTATTTTAAACTAACTTTGTTTTCAATTAAATTCATGTGAAATCATAGAACAAAAATTTAATATTTGCTTGGACTTTCTTAAAGAATGGTTCCCTGAATGTCAATTTCCAAATTAATGTGTAGGGAAGGATGCCACCCAAATTTTAAAATTAACACACTTCTCTCAGTTAACTATTTGCAACAGTATGAGGAGAAAAAAAGGAAGCAAAAAAAATGTCAATATATCCAAGATTTTTAAAAAACAGTTTACAAGTTAGCTGTCACTCTTTGACGTAACCTAAAAGGCTCCCCAATTTTTTTTACATGCCCCCAACAGAAGAAAAATCATATATTGAAACTCACTCTTATCAAAGTGGCCCACTTCTTCCCCTAGGCAGGGTCTGAATGTGATCAATTATAAAATGCATTAATTTTGATCTATTATTATCCATTCAATCCATGTACACAAAAAAGAGTTAACAGAGCAGGCCTGAGACTACTATCCTCAGAAAGGCCTGCTTGCAAGGTTGGCCCTTGGCTGGCATCTGGGAACTTGACTGATAAAGGGTTCCCTACACTGATGGAAAACTTTCCCTAACTGATAAGAGTGACTCACTGTGCCTGTATTGCTTGTATAAATAATGTGGATCATGCTGAACACCTACTTTCCTTCTGGAAGTCTAGAATTTCAGTACGTGCTAAGCAGAAGGGGCTTACATCACCAGCCCACAATAAAAACCTCGGCTGTTGAATCGCTAACAGGCTTCCCTGGCAGAAACATTGCACACATGTTGCTGCATTTTTATTGCTAGAAGATGTACTGTGTGTGACCGCTCATGGGAGGGAGAGCATAAGGAAGCCTGCACAGGGATTCCTCCAGACTCCACCTGTGTCTTTTTCCTATGCTAATTTTAGAAAGGCTGTGTATCCTTACTATGTTGCTGTAATAAATCTTAGCTGGGAATACAATTACATGCTGAGTCCTGTGATCTAGGGACTCCCAACACATCATCTACTTTTTGATATTATGATGCCAAATCATATAGGCAACTTTTATTTTCCTCCAAGTTTCAAAATGCATTTCTACAACCACAATTAAATATAACACACATTGACATTATAACAATTAGATGGTTTTGGTTATAATTCTCCTTACTGTCACATTTTTCTCAATCACTGGATCAGAACTGTCAATAAAGAGGTTACATCTACATAACACAAACTCACAGCTTAGGGGGCCAGCTCGGTGGCAAAGTGGTTAAATTCATGCGCTCCACTTCCGCAGCCTGAGGTTCGGGGGTTTGGATCCTGAGCGTGGACCTACGCACCGCTCATCAAGCCATGCTGTGGCAGGCATGCCACGTATAAAATAGAGGAAGATGGGCACAGATGTTAGCTCAGGGCCAATCTTCCTCAGCAAAAAAAATTAAACATATAAATAAACTCACAGCTTAGTAACTAATTCTGAATTAGAACAAAATGTCAAGCTGGTTTCTAAGCAAAACAATGCACTTCCCTAGCTAGACAAGTCATTTTTGTTTTGGAGAGGGTACCTTTCTCCAAAAAAAAAGTACATTTTTTTCCTAAACTTGTTCACAGTGAGATATTTTTCTTCATTAGTGATACAGAATTTCTTTTTAGATATTAAGCTGTTATTCTCAGTTAAAATATAGCTTATATAGCTTATATCCTTACTTTCAGTTAATGACATTATCATCAAGTTCGGGGCTACTAAAAGCAGGTACTCATATTTTTCAATTACAAATACTTCATACAGTTCTCTACTTGGACGACTTCAAGGAGTGTTAAAATCCTTTGGTTACCCACTATAGCTAACTTCCAGCAACCGTGCCTCAGGACCACGACAAAACATATACATGCTATCTCTAAACTGACTAAAGTAATTCTCTAGGTATAATTAGAAAATGAGGGAGTCTCTCCTAACAAACTATAACACTATAACTGTTAATTTTTATTTTCACATTCTCTTCTCTGATACTTCCAAGTACATACTTATGCTTATGCCTGCTGCCAGGAACACGTCCACACCATCAATCTTTCGGCAAGCTCTTTTCCATGGGAATAAACCATGCTTCAGGGCCCTGAGAGAATTCATTGCAGCTTCTCTGACTTAAAATTATGGTTGGTAAGGAAATGATGAGTCAACTGTGCAAAGATAAATTACAAGGGCATTCATCACAGCTGACATATAATGAGAGAGAAATAATCCTCAACATGCCAATTTCTTAATTTACTATAAGAAACATACTCATCAATGTAACCAGAATACTTGTTTCCAAATGAAGAGCATATTCTTTTCCTACAGCCAAATTACAATCATAAAATTGCTTAGTCAGCACAGAATTTGAACAAGTGGCCTAATTAGATAAAACAAATGCTCAATAATATCAGACAAAGACAGCCCAACATTCAAGAAGTCTATACAACAAAAGTTTAACAGTGGTTTTAGTTGAATGATGGGATTATAGCTTATCTTGACTACATTCCTGTGTTATCTGAATTGTTTATAACAAGTACCTCTTTACTTTATAACCAGGAAAAACAGCACTTCCATTCTTAAAAAAGCTAGGAAAAATAACCAGTTATTAAAATTAACAGAAAAAAATCTAATTAATTGTGGCTACATATGGCATAAAATACCTAAGGAATGACATAAGAAATACTGGGGATCCACATGATGAAAATTATGATTATTAGGACATAAAAAGACTTAAATAAATGTCTCTAGAAGGGGAGAAGAAAGGTTGCAAATATGTTAATTCTGACTGAATGAATTTATGAATCAAATGCTATTACAATATCCCCAAGTGAATTTTTTTAGATGAAGCAGAATTGTAGAAAATAATTCTTAAATTCAAGTTAATGGATGAATTGGAGAACAGTAGTTAAGAAAATATTGAGAAAGAATTAACAAGAAGTTTTATTATAAACAAGGAGGGAATAGACCAGGGGTCACCAAACTACAGCCAATGGCTCAAATCTGGCTGCAGACAGATTTTGCATTCATTTTCTATGGTTGATTCTCAGAGTGAATAGTTGCAACAGTGATATGTGGCCCACAAGCCTGAAGTATTTACTATCTGGATTTACAGAAAATGTTTGCCAACCTTTGCAATAGACACTTCAATAATGGTGTCATGCCCACAGCCTCTTCTCTAAGGGAATTCATGAAGGCCAAGAGAAGGCAAATTTACAAGGTACTACAATCCATGAGTATCACAAGTAAGCAGAAGCTAGAAGGTAGAGAAATAAAAGTTGGCGAAGCTAGTTAATAGCAAAAGAAGCATGAATAGTGGTAAGGAGCTTTAAAAATACCGGTGCCCGGGGCCACTCCAGATCAATTAAATCACAATATCCTGCTCTGGTTTATTTTTAAGGTTTCCCAGTTGATTCTAATGTACAGCTCTGAACGAGAACTACTGAGCTACGAGGAACACAAATGCAGAGTGGCTGAGTGATGTCAATGATGTAGCACAAGAGTAATGATCCAAAAATACCTGCCGTTCAAGTGCCCAGAGCTGCTGGAATCCAGTTCCCATACTCAATATTGTTCTTATATTTAAATTCCCATTAAATCCCTATCTTCTACATTGTTCCACACGTTTACATAAAATAAACCCCTATTAATGAGGTAGGCTGAGCTATTCTTCATTTCTTGAGACCAAAAGAGCCAAATAAGTATAGAAATCTGTATCAGATATATAATTGCATGAAACAGACCCTCAGCAGAAATACGAAACATGTGGGATTGTTAGGGTGTGACTATGGAGTAAAAATTACACACAATCCCCTCCACATACCAGGATGAAACGCTTTTTAGAAGTCCAGGTTATGTTGTGGCAAAGCCACTAATTACACAATTGCCTTTGTGACTCATACATGTACCCATTTAGGGTGAAGCTCTGAAGCAACTGGCAGTAGTTATATTATAGCAACTTCAAAGAAATAAGCAAAGCTGGGTTTGACAGTTGTTTCTCTTCTGCCAATGATGTGCAAATTCTGATATAACCATGAGGTGCTAACCCTGGAAAGCATGATTTTGTCTCTGTTATAGCTAGACATGGCCCTCAGTTACCATTCCAATAGGCACGGAGTAACATGGATCAGACCATAGGTTCCCAAGTTTGAGGACCACTGGACTAAACAAGTCAGTTCAGGTTCCTACCAAACATATACCCACTTCCTTCTTCTAAAGACCACTACCCTGTCTACTGTCACAGCTGTGGCACAGCCTTTGATGCCCAGGTTTTGTTTCACATTATCCAGTATTACATCCCCTCCAATGAGAACAGTTGATGGGACCAATCCAGAGATTGTCAGCAGTTTATCACATGTCTAAGCATGAAAAAGTGCTGTACAAATAAAGACAAACTAGGCCAATTAGATTCTCACTTTTTGGAATTTGAGTAGAAACAATGAGAACCAGGTAATTAGCAGTGAAAGCTAAAGCTGAAAGCCTCACCAAAGATAGGGTAATGGCAAAGCCAGTCATGAGGAAGATGAGTGAGAAAAAACAGAGATGATAAGGCAGGGGAATAGAAAGAAGAGCTAAATCAAGTCAATAGCACAGCGGAAAAGGTCCACAAACTCCATGTGCTTAAGTCCCTAGAGCTGCCATAGATGCAGTTCCATGCCACATTTCTTAAGATCCCTATGAAATCCCTATCTTCCTTACTGTATTTCACTATGTGTATCTATATGGTAAACATCTATTTCTTGAGCTAAGACTCTGTCCTATTTCTTGAAACCAGAAATCCTATATAATTTAGAAAATAGTATAGGGTTAGGCTACGTGAGCAGAACTTCAACAGGAATGTGAAACCTAGACCCAGTTATTACTTGGTGGTGGGGTAGAGAGCAGATACACCCCACCACAACCCAGCCTGGAATGTTAAGAGCTTACAAGAACTGTGGCAAAGTTATTGTTGCAGGACCACGTATCCAATGAAGGTAAGTTCTGGCAAAATCACAACAACAGAAAAAATTCAAGTGGCCAAGGAAGATCACAGATAGGTGGGTACTTCTGAAATTGGCAGGTAAATTTCTAAAATGGCCTCATGACATTACTTCAGACTACAGTATCTGGCTGTGACATAGTTACTCTCCAACATTCCTGCTTAAGTAAGAGTTGGAAATGTGTAGACAGAAGTGTCTTTAGAAATGAATATATGAGGGGCCGGCCTGGTGGCATAGTGGTTAAGTGCGCGCACTCCACTTTGGTGGCCCAGGGTTCGCAGGTTCGTATCCCAGGCGCTCACCAATGCACCGCTTGTCAAGCCATGCTGTGCCGGCGTCCCATATAAAGTAGAGGAAGATGGGCACGGATGTTAGCGCAGGGCCAGTCTTCCTCAGCAAAAAGAGGAGGATTGGCAGGTGTTAGCTCAGGGCTGATCTTCCTCACAAAAAACAAAACAAAAAAAGGCATGAATATATGAGATGAGGGGCATATGTGTTTAGCGGTCAAGATATAGAAATGTAATACAAACACATCTGAATCAAGTGGTGGCTACACTCACAGTCCCATCTAAGGTAAACTGTCTCATCCATAGTTCTGGAGAAGAGGCAGTCCTAGATGGCAATGAATTTTAGAATATGACCTGTCCTGTCACCCAAAGCAGAAGGTACCAGGTGTGGGACACACTACCCAAGTGCTGTGTCACTGCATGAGTCAAAAAGTGACTCCCCAGCAGAGGTGAGTTAAGCCACTGAAATTCTTGTACTGAGGAATAAAGTTTGTGAAATGCAAAAAGAATGAGGCCCATAGCAGAGACAGTTGAACCTTCAAGGACAGAGTCGGGAAACATGACATACAGCCAAGGACATTAGAGCAATAAGCAAGGTTTAGCAATGAGTGATAGAAAATTCATGAGGAAACAATACAAACAAAGCTAGGAGGTAAACTAAAGCTTGAGAAGACAATGAGGAAGACAAAAAAGCAGAGACAAGGAGGAACTAAAACATGTGATATACTACACGATGTTTACAGTTAATAATACTGTATTGAATACTGAAAATTTGCTAAGAGAGTAGATTTCTGGTGCTCTCAACATACAAAAATGGTAACTAGGTGAGAAGATAAGTTAATTAGTTTGACATCTGACTATAGTAATTATTTCACTATGTATATCAAATTATCATGTTGTATACCTTAAATATATACAATTTTTATTAAAAAAAAGCATTAAAGGTGGCATACTGGATGAATGATACAAGCCCTGTTGCCAACATTCCCAGACCTGTCTTGGAACCATTTCCAATCCTCAAACCATTTTCCTCAGAGAGGAAACAGAATTTTAATTTCTTTACTTTTTGTCTTCATTCAAATACAGAATTTTCTTTATTTGGACCCTTATGAGATCCTTGTCTACCTTAGCGGCTCGCCATGCATAGCCGTGAGTGGTCCAAACAGCCTGGTTGGCCCAAGAGAAATCCGTTTCCTGAAAATAAAAGCCTGCAATACCAGAAATTGCTAATAGGATTTCATTCACAACTGAAGCTCACCAAGAATGCGAGTTTTCTGAAATTGGTTAGGGTGTCACAGTAGGGAATAAGGAAGTGAGAATCCCCCCACATATTAGAATAGAATGATAATAACCACTAGTAGTCCATGACAAAGCTGCTAATTAGGCATTTAAAGCCATCAAAGATGATGCTGTAAGGGATCTGGCAACTGTTGCAATAGAGGAACTTCAAAGTTTCTCTGTTAATGGCCAGGTAGTAAATATTTTAGACTTTGTAGGCCATATGGTCTCTGTCACAACTACTCTACTCTACCACTGTAGCATAAAAGCAGCCATAGACAATACATAAATGAATGTGTGGCTGTGTTCCGATAAAATTGAAATCTGAATTTTGTATAATTTTCATGTCATGAAATATTAGTCTCCTTTTGATTTTTTTAACCATTAAAAAATGTAAACACCATTCTTCACACATAGGCTGTCAAAAACAAGCGGTGGCCACATCTGGCCCATGGGCCAGTTTTTTGATTTTTGATATACGGAAGTGGAAGGCTGCATCAAAGATGGTCATGAAACTTCTTTTTAATTTGAAGATGTTATATTTAACATACCCAAGGATATTCTGATGACTGTGTTAACTTTCTGTTTAATGGACTATTCTTGTTCTATTTTTTTTTACCATCTTAACCATTTTTAAGTGTACAGTTCAGTAGTATTAAGTATATTCACATTGTTGAGCAACCAATCTCCAGAACTTTTTCATCTTGCAAAACTGAAACTCTATATCCATTAAACAACAACTCCCCATTTTCCCTCCCCCCAGCCCCTGGCAACCACCATGTTTTTAAGAAACACTGTGTGGGCCAAAGGAGACCTGTCTACAGGAGGGATCTAGTCCAGAGGATGCCAGTTTGCTCACAATGTTTCACTCAGTGTCTTGTAAAGTTGTTTAATTCACAGTAAGAAATATAATTACATTGGACCAAAGATACACATACATAGACATAGCTGGAACAAAAATTTCACAAAGTTCTTACCCTTTGCCAGATGGACTCTAGTATTTTCTTATTTTACTTACATTCTTTCTTAATCTATTCTTTCCTAATCTATTCTATTCTAATCTATACAATTCCATTCAAAACTGTGAAGTAGTTTTAAACATTACCCAAGGGAAACTGCCAACCTCCAGGCTGATTTGAAAGGGTAGTGCTACACATCCATGTTTCGTACCACATGGGAAAAAGGTAACTACAAATAAGCCAAAATTATGAAGAAGTAGAAGCTATGAGGTTATAAAAGCATTTATAAACACACTGTGTTGGCCTCTGGCATTTAAAAAAAATTTAAGCTAACAGTTCAAAATCAGGCTCCTTGTAGAGAGCTGGAAATCCCATCAATATTGGGTCACATTTCCACTGGGCAACAATCAGGAAGAGCGACAGAGTAACAGCCTTCTCTTTTGGGTGAAAGGTGCATGTTCCAGTGGACCACAATCCCAAGCACTCCCTACTATACCCTCTTAGAAGCATCAGCTGCTCTTTACCATCACATTTGCACTCTTGTTTTTATTTTAAGAGTAGAGAAACATCTCTTTTCCAATGTATCTAGCAAAAGTAGATACACAAAAGAAAAGCTAAAAAAAAAAAAAAAGACCCACCAAAGCAGTATTTCAACAAAAAGGACAAAAATAAGTATCAGAACCATCTTACACATTTACCCCATCTGGACCCTCCAGGCATTTCCAATTGCAACCCCTGAAATAAAGGACAGAGAAGCCAGCTGTTAATGGATACATCAGAAGCTAGAAGAGAGGAAGCAGAGTAAAAGAAGCGTAATAATCATATTAATTGCAGAATACGAGTATGAAGACCCGCAAACTACTGCTGTTTTATATAAATATCTAATTAAACTGTGATAAGTCAGGCCTAGTAAACTTGTGTTCTCAGGAATTAGAATTGGGCTATCAAAAGTAATCATAGTTAGCAAAGGGAATTGAAGCTGAAAGAATACACAGCAAGCCAACACAATGAGAGGTGTGGCCATGAGGGCCACAATTGTGCAAGCAAACTTATGACAAAGATGAAGCCCTAAGTAAGCAGAACCTATGAATAAGCTAAAAATATGAGGTGTGGAGAAAAAGATAAAACAAAGTGGATAGGCAAGCCAATAGGTAATGTGAGAAATAAGACACAAAAGATAAGCAGAAAGACAGAGTAGCTCAGTTACATAAATAGCACAATCCTAATACGAAGATCCACAAACTCCTGCTGCTGAGTTTCCTAGAGTTCCTAGACCCAGGTCCCATCCCTAAGGGGCATAAACCATATTAAAGTACCCCTATATTTGGAATTTCATGTGATCCCGGTCACCATTATCTCCCACTAGTGATCAGCTAATAACATGTCATTACCTCACCAGAGAATTTGTTTCTAGCAATCAGAAGTGCCTAACCAATAGAAGCAGAACAGCCCCTCAGGAGGAATGCAATTTAGGGAACTGGCTACAATCTGTGGAGAATTCCCTTTGTTTTAAAGATGTTATGCAAACCAGCTTGTGATATCATGGAATTTAGATTTTACACCCATTAGAAGGTGACACTTTGAGAGACTTGGCAGATGCTGCAATAAAGCAGCTTTAGAGAGCTAAACCAAAAAGAATAAGGTAGACACGTCATGATATTGCCCATGTCCAAAATCCTTCTAAAGGAAACTACTACAAACAAGCTTGGATAAGACAGCATTCTTGGGACCAACTATCCCTCCTCCAAATCCAAGGCTGGTCTGACCAAGGAGTAAGGATCAAACCCCGAGGACAAACAGACTGGTCAACAGCCTACGACTTATGGTGACATGAAAGCTGTCCCCAAACAAGGATGAGGTGAGAAAATTAGATTCAATTTACAATTGAGGAAAAACAGAGGAACAGAAACTCAGTAGCTGGAATGACTGGAAACACAATGAAAGAACGTACCACAGCCTATGCAAGAATCATGAAGGATTTCAGTAAAATCAATTTGTAAGTAAGCACAGGAATCAGAAGCTAAAAATAAGCAGAAACTATCTATCAGCAATAGGATAAAGAATAGAGGATGAGGAAGCCACTTAGCAGCAGAAAGAGACTTGAGGATATAAGGAAAGTAGGGATGTGCTGTTATTTGTGAGAGACACTTCCAAACACGGTCAGGTATGATATTTCTGGATGTCTCATGACTGGGCTGCCTTCTAGATTTAGAGCAATTAAATGATTCTGGATATACCTGTGATAGCTGAGTTGTGTTAGTCTGAAGCACTTTGAGATTATACAAAAGGAAAGGAAAACATTTCCACATAGCAATAAATAGGCGAAAATGTCCTAGACCAGCCAAATAGCAACTGCTACCTCTATAGTCTCAGGAAACTTAACCCACAGGCAATCAGATTCTCAGTTTATTGACAACTGGGCAGCATGGAGAACAAGAGCTGAAGCAGATGGTCTGCAGAGAGAAAGATGAGATGGAATGAAGACCACGCCTACAGAGGTTGCAAAAGCTCAAGTTGAGAAATAAGCTGAATCACATTAATGATACTACAACAGAGTCGAGTTCTGCAAACTTCTTAAACTGATCCAAATGAGCTCATTTCTTACAATTAAATTTAGATTGCAAGGAACAGACCATCAAAAGGAATGTAACTATTTGGAAGTGATTATATTGAAGCAACAAGATAGAAAGCCAAGCAAATCACTTTCACATCCCAGAACATGATACTAATGAAATGTAAAGCATCCAGTCTGATTATCACCTGTGCTCTCAGAAACTTAAAACTGTGAAATATGAACAGAAATAGGTAATCAGTAGCAGAGACTGGAGGTGAAAAAGTGCTCTACGAGGTTATAAGGGGAGATGAGAGGCATGAACATGAGGAAGCCCACTATGACTAAGCAGAAACTATGAGAGCAGAAGTTATAAGAGTAAAACGTCACAGAGCAGGTGTTGGCGAACTATAGCCCATAGGCCAAATCTAGCCACCACCTTTTCTTTTTTAATAAATACAGTTTTGTTGGAACACAGTCACATTCGTTCATTTATGTATTGTCTATGGCTGCCTTCATGCTACAATGGTAGAAACCACATATGGCCCACAAAGCCTAAAATATTTACTATCAGGCCCTTTACAGAAAAGTTTGCTAACCCCTGTCATAGAGGATGGCATAGGCCAGTGGTAGCAAAACTGAGAAGACACACACAGAAACAGGGGCAGAGAGAATATTTAAGTCATGTCAAAAACAGAGCACTGGAGAAAAGACTCTGAAACTCCTTCTGCTGAGATCCCCACGAGTACCCTTACTATAACCCCCTAAACCCTGAATGTGCTGAACATTTAGAAAAATTAGTTACATACCACACACCGAAGAGATCCCCAATGGAAAAGATTAGTATTTAAAAGTAAATAAATAAATTATGAACTACAAGAAAATATATTTATCTTCATCGTGAAATGCAAGTGGAGAACAAACCATAAAGAAAAAGATATTTGAGCTACATAAAAATTAACAATTTCCATGCCAAATTGGGGAAAATACCTGCAACATATGGTAGATTAAAAATCAGTGTGAAAAAGAAACTCAAAAATAAGGCCCAAGAAAGATTTTTAACTGTTCTATCCCATTTAGGAATTAAAGAAATAAAAACTAAAACAGCAAGGGAGACCACTTTTCACCTTTGCAATTGCCAGATTTTTAAAAATCATAATATAGTGTATTGGTGATGATATGAAAAAATGGACATTCTCATGCACTATAGGGATTGTACATTTAATCCAACTTTAGGAAACAAACATGGATATGTGCAAAGATTTATCTGCAGGAATGTCCACATTAACATTATTTACACAAAATTAAAACAGCAGTAATTGAACATGGGTCTCAACATCAGATACAAATTAAATTTTTACATTCACGCAGTGGTATATTATGTGCCAATTTAAAAGAGATATTATTAAAGCATATTTAAGGGCATGGGACACGTTTGAGATCTACTAAATATGAAAGATCAGGCAAAAAGATTTCATTAACGACCCTAACTTCAACAACTGATGAAGACTGCCACCCCAACCCAAAACTCACTCTTGAATATAGAAACAAAATAGTAAAAAAATCAAATAAAATAGAAAATAAAATTTAAAATAGCAAATTTAGCAAACCTAATTCAAAATCCTTGAACAGTAAGAAATTTTCTTCTAGAAATGCAAAGTAGGTTCATTATTAGGAAAGCCGTTAAATATAAACAAATACAACAAAAAGCTCAAAGAAAAATATTTATTTTCATGTTCAACTATCACTTACTTGATTGAGATACCTGTTCCTTTGTCCAGAAAACATTTTGAGCTACCAATGGAAGGATTAATTCCCCCTAATCCTGAAAGCCAAATTTAGGCTTTGACATAGCAAATTACCAAAACCACAGCCCCTACCTTGACTTAAGAGAGTGATTATATCCAAAGTAACCTCTGTATTAGATTCACTTACAGGCATGGGTAGAGGACATATGCTGGTGAAGAAGGTAAACACTAGAGCTGATAATGTAAGAACAAATAACATAAATATAAAGACAAAGTCACTTCTAAGCCATACAAAGAAAGACCAATGGCAAAGAAGAGGATCTTCTAAAGGATGGTAATAACGTGGCCCACAAAGATTCTACCACTCTGCCAAGAACTCAAGCCAATATGATTAAGTCACGCACATAATGCAGAGATCACAAGACACTTTCCGGTGCTGATTCAAGTATAGCTGTGTTGTTATTGTATTACACGCATCGTGAGTAAAAATCACCCTGAATGTTTGCTTTAAGTATCTTCTCAAGTCTTTTTGTTCTAAAGTCTTCGTGTATGTATACTGAAGAACAGGGATGGCATGCTATGGCCCATGGGCTGAACCAGGCTGCTACATGTTTTTATAAATGAAGTTTTACTGGAACATGGTCCTGCCCATTTGATTCCATATTGACTATGGCTGCTTTCATACTACACAGCGGGAAGATGTATTAAAATTAGGGTAAAGTCATAATAAGGAAACACGAGCTGTAATTTTTTGGATAGTTGAGAATGGCTAAATTTTAAAATGGTTGTCTCTGAAAAGGAAAAAAATGGGGGAACCATATAGGATAAATGAGTAACTGCAATGAGGCATATAAAACATAGTTCTTTCTGTATATATAACCCAATTTGTGAATGTGCTTTCCTAGTGAGGTTAATTTGAATGGCAAGAAATTCAGAGGCAAACTGACTACTATGAGATTCCATACTTTCTAAGATCAGCTGTAAACCCAAGTCCCACAGAAAAGAGAATGGATTGGGGGTCGTGAGGATTTGTAGACATAGTATATTTAACTTACGCCAGGAGTTAGCAAACTTTCTGTGAAGGGCAGATGGTAATGCTTTAGGCTCTGTGGACCATATGATCCCTGTAGAAACTACTCAACTCTACTACAGCACGAAAGGCAGCCATGGACAATAGTGAATGAGCATGACTGTGTTTCAACAACACTTTATTTACAAAAACAGGCAGCTGGCACGTGGGCTATACTTTGCCAACCCCTAGTCTATGGTAACTATCTGGACATTACCTTACCAGCAACAAAATTTACAAAAGTATTTATTGATAGATATTCTTGTTGTTTTCCACTTGATATGAACAGGAAGTAATTTTATCAGTATTGTCTGCTAGCAGAATGTAATGCTTATGCGGAATTCCAGTCAGGACATGCTGATCTGTACAGCAGGCTGCTCTAGCCCCGGATGCACCTGGCACTGGAATTAACATTCTGCAAGCAATGGGATTTTTAGTTGTAACTCTGACTCTTGTGATTCCTTTTTGTTTGGTGTAGAATAAAGTATAACCTCATAGACGTTGTCCAATATAAACATCACGCAGGAGGGTGGGCATAATAATAAAAGGCAAGAAGACAAAGATAAATAAACAAATGGTGAATGGCTGTGTGGGAGAGGAATAAATATTAGTCCACCCAAAGTAGTCAGCTCTAAAAGTCAGAGGGACCTACACATCCTTCACACCATCTTTCTAGCGCATCTGAATCTTCCTTTGAGAATGAACCCTTCACATGTGCTCCTATGTCTCGGCAGAAGACAGTAACGAGGACCCCATGAGGAAGCAGGAAGTCCCAAGGACTAACAATGTGCTCGCCACATTCTACTGCTTCGGGTATACTGAGGTAGTTAAGATCTTTGGAGTGTGACACACACAGCTCCACCACTGGCTCCCCGTGTTACACTGGTGACATCAACTCTCTGATCCTCAGTTTTATTATCTGTAAAGTAGGAACAAATCCTACTTGTCAGAGTTATTGTTAAGTTAAAATGAGATAATATGTGGAAAGCACTTGCTTAGAACATAAAAGACACTTATAACTGATAAGGGCTACTATTAATATTACATGACTTAAGAAAGGAAACTTTCAAAAGTTGTGTGTAGGTGCTAGATGACTAGCCTAAAAAGAAAGAAAAAGAGAAAACCACAGACCTGCTGTCACAAAAGGAAAGGAGGATGGATAACGGGGATAGGAAAGTTCTAGGGAAAGAACCGCGGTTCAGACAGCAAAAGCCAGCTTTATACAACCCATTTTGGCCCATATAGAGAAAGAGACAGGAGGACTTTTTTTAACAGCATCTTAACATTCGTATCCTTGTATGTGAGCAATGTCATTTTAAAATAAGGTGTGGTGGCAGACACAGAATGCAGGGATTCCCTTTGTATCCATGACTATTCCAGGCTTCTCCTTAGGGAAAAGCCAACTTTTCTATCATTCAGGTTCCCTGTGCAGGCTAATCTACCTAATTCTGCCCGTAGGAATTATCCAAACATTCCAGAGCCTATACAAGGAACATTATGCTATGAAGGCACCATCTCAAGACTATCCTCATGGGAAAAGGCAACCTTTATTACTTCCATGAAAAATGGCAGATACCAAGGAATGATCTGGCCCTCAGGTATTAACTCTGGATGGAGGCACTACTAGCTTAAGGTAGAGATGGCCTCTGCAGAGATCTCCCAAGAGTATCCATTTTATAGATGCTGCCTAGTTTAATTATGAACCATTTCAGTGCTCCCTAAAGCCTATTAGGGGGCTGATCCCTGAGGAGCCAAAAATCAATGCCAGTCCACTTGGTTTAAGAGGAGTACAATCTAGAAGACCATGCTGCCTCTGAAATTACTAATCCAAAGTGCCATATTCTTGGCTGCCACCAAAACAATGAGCCTCTGCTATTTCCTGGCTTTTGACAGGATGTATGCAGCTCTACGGTCTGATTAAAAAAAACTCTCAACAAGTCTGGTTTGAAAGAACAGACTTTCCCTTTAAGGGAAGTGTAATTAGTGTCATGTCGACATTATTTGTGACATGCAGCTTATGCCACCTAGTTCACCTGGGAACCATTTCAGTTCTTCTGTTCCTCTGCAGGGGTGATGACAGACTGAGTAAGCATATAATCTATGCCAACTGTTTTGAGAAGGATGTATTATAGAATAAACTGCAGGCTTTAAAAGTATTGGCCTCTGGAAATAACATTTCTAAGAGCCTCCCTGACAGGAGTCAGGGCAGAGTCACCCTTTCCTACCCTACTTACCTTAATCACTGTGTTACCTTAATCACTGAAAGGACTCCCTCTTCTGCTGCATGTTCACTCACGTGGAAGATCCGGTGGACTCTAAAATGCTTTTAAAAGATATCTTTCACAATTCAGCCTAGTGAGGGGTTACAAAAAGGAAAAAGATTGCTTTCATCATCTCTGACTCTCCCATTTTCAGCTTGGTCAGCCTCCACTGCACTGAGAGACAGTGGCAGGTATTAAAGGAGAGAATGGGAAGTTGGGAGAAAAACACAAGGTGTTGCTTAGTCTAACCCAACCATTTTTAATGCAATTTTTCACGCCATAATGGAAAAACTTTTTTTTTTAAATAATTTTATTTATTTATTTATTTTTCCCTCAAAGCCCCAGTAGATAGTTGTATGTTGTAGTTGCACATCCTTCTAGTTGCTGTATGTGGGACGCGGCCTCAGCATGGCCGGAGAAGCAGTGCGTCGGAGCGCGCCCGGGATGCGAACCCGGGCCGCCAGCAGCGCAGCACGCGCACTTAACCGCTAAGCCATGGGGCCGGCCCCGGAAAAACTTTTGATATAACATTTATGATACATTATGCATTTACTGGTTATTTATTCCTTTGTCTACTCTCACAAGAATGAAAGTTCCATGATGGCAGAACTTTATTTTCTTTTTTTTTTTTTGTGAGGAAGATTAGCCCTGAGCTAACATCTGTTGCCAATCCTCCTCTTGTTGCTGAGGAAGACTGGCCCTGAGCTAACATCCATGCCCATCTTCCTCATGTGGGACGCCGCCACAGCATGACTTGACAAGTGGTGCATTGGTGCGAGCCCAGGATCCGAACCCAGGGTCGCCGCAGCAGAGCGTGCGCACTTAACCGCTACGCCACTGGGCTGGCCCAGAACTTTCTTAATATCTAGAACAATCTCTAGCACTTAGTAAGCACTTACTGTCTGTTGAAGGAAGCGGGAAAGTACTGCATCACAACCATCTCTTCTCTACTACCAACTGGGGAACTCCACCCAAACCAGTGTCAACTTACCAAGGCTTCCCAGCTGCCTCAGAAGGACATCCATGGCAATAGTGATTCATTCTGGCTCGCTAGTGAACCCACCAGGCAGGAAGCCTCAACATAGGAGACAGGTAGTCTTAGTGTTGCTCTTGACCAATGACAAGGTTTCTGCCTGCCTAGGAATGTGCATTATTAACAAGCATCCCAGGTGATTTTATGCTTAATAAAATTTTACACCATGGAAATTTCCTTCATCAGGGGAGCACAATCTCAGAGGCTATTATAAAAATCTTTTGGCATGGAATAAAAATATTTCTGTCTCACACGGCACCCTTGGGCTTAGATGGAATCTAGAGGAAGCACTGGTAGAAGACACAGTACTGGCTTGGATTCAAATCCATTTTCTACACCAACTAGCTATAATCTTGGGCAAGATATCCAATTCACCCCACCTGCAAAAATGGGAGAATGGGGAAAGGAGAGGTTAGGCTCGTTACTGTCTAGTGTTGTCTGAATATTTTAAGACCTGTTTTCATATAATGGGAAAACATCAAGTAATTGCCTAGTGCCTATTAAGACTACCTCCCCTGCTCCTTCCCACTAACTGGGCCAACCCCACCAAACCCACTGACCACTTACCAAAACTTCACAATGGTTTGATAACCACGTGCAGAATGCTGATTTGAGCCTCTTCCAATTCTCTAGTAGCCTCACTGGACCAGGCAGGGCTCAATATACCTCTTCACCACTGGCATGATTTCTGATTGTGTTTGGTGTCACCTGTAGGATAGGGAAAAGGAAGAAGAAACAAATTTAAGACAGAACAGTCGAGGTTTGAGATCTAGCTTTAATTTTAGTTTTACCACCTTAGTCAAGCCATCCAGCCCATACCATGGACCTCAGATTTCACTCTTGCTAAGCATTAGCATCACAATTATGTTCTTTATCTGGCAAAGGCTGTTGCAATGCCTTCGATTATTATTTAATAAGGATTCTTGCCTCCATTTTAAATGAGATAACTTGGGTACAGGCACACCAAGTAACTATACCAAAATGTTAGAACTCCTATGTAAACTCTGATGCTGATCTTTCCAGCTGCCTGCAAGTCCTTCTCCTCTTTAGATCTCAATATCCTATCTTTGAATGGGGGTAAACTCCATCTCTTAGGGGTCCTTCTATGTCTGGCAGTTATGACCCTCTGTTCCGTACTCCTGACTAAAAGAGCCCCCTAAAAGTGAATGAAACCTCCATCTAGTCATCAGATGGCATCTCGTTCACACTGATGAGGAAAAGTAACAAAATCCTGGGCTCTGGACCAAGGTCTGTCATTTACAGTCTCAACTTCCACCAGGAATCACCTTACTCATATGTGAAAAGGAATTGAACATATCTGTTCATCAGCTGGCTGGGTTACCAAAAGGATCACAGGAGCTAGGTAGGCCCTTGGCTAGCCTCCTACCTCCAAGACTCAGCCACGAGGAGGAACGGGGCTCTGAGACCTGAGACCCACACAGGACAAGTCAAAGAGCCCCAAGGTCCTTTCTTTTTAAGGAAGCATCGTATTGCCTCTAAGTTTCCCAATCCCTAGCTGCTTAGCATGAAAAGCAACTCAGAAATCTGGCAATTCAGCAATGGCCCAAAGCCCAGGCTATTAATTATTGTCATTAGGTGCCAGCAACACCAGCTACTGTAACTAGGTTTCCTATTACTCACTGAGATGCAGGCAACCCTCAACCCTAGGAAGACCCAAGGAGCAGTTTCTCAGGGCTCATTTTTAACTGTTTCACTCATTACCAGCAAAAAAGTTTGTCTTATAATACACTGGTGATCATGAGACCCAAGCAGAAAGCTCTCCCACCATAGGCAGGGAATATTCGTGCTGCCAAGTGTGTGTGTGGGGGGGGGGGAGGAAGCAGGAGACTTGATGGATTTGAGCCATCTCTTTATTGGATAAAGTAAAGCAGCCATTACTAGAGCAAGATCTGCACATCTACAAGCAGCTGCTGCCACTAGCAATTATTTAGCCTAGAGGGACAAGGGTGGGAAAGGAATGTGTGCAGGGCCTAATTAGGAAATAAATGCTAAGTATAAACCCTGATATGTCACATGTCTGCACTAAAGAGCCAAGAATAGAGCAGTTGGTAGTTAATGCCTTTCTCTGAAGATGGAGCTCTATTTCCACCACTCCCTTCTTCCACCCCACTCAGCTCTTTTCCAAACTAAACTGCTCCAGTTTCCAGCCCCCTCACCACCCAATTTATTCCCCTTCTGTTCAGGTCAACAAATTTCAAAATGGAAATAGTTTCAATGTTCGCCTAACTTTGAAAGTCATAAATGCACACTGTGGAAAAAATTCCAGAAATACATTAAGGATAGAAAGTAAAAACCACAGAATCCCAGAGAGTTTAACACTTGGGGTATGTTCTTCCAACTACTTCCATGTACATGTACAAACATGAATTTTTATTTTACAAAAATTGGATGAAACCATACTACTGCTCTGTAGCCTTTTTTTCAACTAATATACTGGGTACATCTTTCCAAGTCAAATATTCATCTATAAGACTTTTTATTTTAATGCCTATGTTGTACATGAATATAACAAAATTTATCCAAATTCCTATTTATGAATAGCTAAGTTTTTCCATTTTTTACTGCTATGCACATTTTGGTCCTTCCCAAGCCTAAATCTTTTAGAATATCCTTAAAATATTTATTTAGAATTTATTTAGAATAGTTAGAATTTATTTAGAATATTTGGGGGTATATCCCTAGATATGAAATTGCTGGGTCAAAGGACATGCAATATTTATTCTGCCAATATATACTGCCAGACTGCCCCTAAAAAGGATTGCATCAAAATTGGATATATCCCACTAACACTAGTATAACATTTTTTAATCTTTGCCTATGTGACAGGTGTTAAATGTAACAATGCATTTTTTATGAATACAAACATTCATTACTAAGAGAATTACAAAGATGAGTAATATACAGCCTCTGCCCTTGAGCTTAAATGAAGGGAGATATATACAAACAGGTAACATTTACCATTATCATATTCATGATAAAGATAAACAAGATTTCAGTTCGTGGTGCTTCCTAATTGACTCTGCGGCTAGTGCTAAAAGAAAAGATCCAAGAGATTATTATTAGACAGTAGTCCAAATTAAAAATCCATTTGCTAAAATTCCAAGGACTTGTGCTAATGCTGAATATCACCTCAGTGGCATTTCAATGTGACTTTGTGTTTCTCCTTCAAGTCTTAAAGGAAAGAACCAAGTGGAAGCCACTCAGAAAACCATCTGCACCCCAAGCCAGTGAAGTGAATGAAGTGTAGGACAGTATATTATTGGAAGGATTCACTGACACTGGACTTGGACTTCCTTCTTTCCTTCTTCTACTATTTACTACGGTGAGCTACAGACATTTTCTCTCAGAAACAAAATGGCTTCTCTCCCTGGAACTCTCATTCCCAGGCAGATCTGCTTATACATAGTTAGGCTGCAGTGGCAACCATGCCAACTTGGAAAATACAGATAAGAATCAAAAGAAACTATCTTTCAGCACCATGATGGGTCAGATACAGATGAGATCAAAATGAATGACAATACAAATATTTTAAAAACCTATCCAACAAAGATGGATGAATATGCAATAAAGCAAATATAGCAAAATGTTCATTGTACCATCTAGGTGGTGGGTATATGGGTTTTCACTGCACAATTCTTTCAACTTTTCTGTATGCATGTTTGAAAATTTTCATAATAAAATGCTGGGGAAAATCCAGAAAGCAGCTTGAAAAATAACATTGTAAGGCCTTTCCCTCCATTCTACTCCTAGAATGAGAATATCCAATATTCTCTCCATTTTGTTTCTTCAGATCTAGCTTTCTTGCATCGGACTTGGAGCTCTCCAACTTTTTAATGAAGTGAAATGAATCACAATATACTCACAGGCAGGTTACCAAGATAATGTGGTAGATCAGGGAGGGTAGGAGGAAGACCCTAAACTCTTGCAAGTCCAGGATTGCTACCTGTAAAAGTCTGAATAAGTGACAATTTCAGAAACCCCATTTCTTCTAAACATTTGCCTCCGTCTACCTTTCTGCCTTATCTCATATTAATTCCTTATTTTCCATACTCTCACTGCAAAGAGCTGTGCAGGAAAGAGGGAGGCAAGGGATAAGGCACCAAGGCATGATATGTCCACATGCTTCAAGATAGGATATAACAAAAGGAATTTCTAGAGTTGAAGCTTGAAACTTGATATTGAAGGACACAGTATAACTGACTGACTGCAAGACCCTGGGGAAGGCCTTATAATCCATCTCCTAGTTTGAAGTGTGTCTTAGCGGGCCCATCAGTAAAATAGGAAAAAGACTTGTCATAAGCAATAATGAACGAGGTAAATAAATGAGTTTCTGAGATGCTAAAAGTATCTCTGGCAAGTGGAGAGGGGAACAAAACCATCACTGTTGAGTGATGATCCAAGACAGGGTAGGCAATCTTCTTCTGTAAAGGGCCAGGCTTTGTGGGCCACCACGTCTCTGATGTGGCTACTCAACTCTGCCATTGCAAAGAGGCCACAGACAAACCATCAACAAATGAGCATGGCTGTGTTCCAACAGAACTTTATTTGCAAAACCAGGAGGTCCATGGGCTGTATTTGCACATCCCTGATCTAGAATGTGAACCCTACCTAGGAATACCATTTGGAGGATGACCTGAGGAGGAATGAAAAGGGGATGAGTCTACATACAGGAACCATTTAGCAAACAGTGGGCAGTGAGGATGAGGCTCCTGATCTGGCAGCTATCACCCAGGTCCCACCAAGGAAGAGACTGTCAGCAGTAGCAACAGTAGCAACATCTGTAAACACCAAGGACTGAAATCCAAACACAAAAATAGCATTATCTCAGGAGAAACTCTTGAGAAGATATATATAAAACTAGAAAGAAATACCAAATTTCTGACCGCATACATTTTGAAGAAATAGTTGACAGTCCAGAGCCTGTGAAGATCACGTTAGCAGGCACACAATAAATGTTTGTTGATGAGTCATTCATTTATTCATCCAATAAACATTTACTGAGGCCTACTAATATGCCAGGCTGGGCTCTGGAGATGCAGACACTGTCCCTGCCCTCAAGGAGCTCACAGTCTAACTGATAACATAGGAGACAGGCATATACACAGACAATTACAATACAACCTGATAAGTGCTGTAACACTTATCAGGTTGTATTATAATGGCCGATGTAAAATTTCTTTCCAGGGGGTGCTGCTCCAGGCTGCTGCTGGCTGTAACATCAAGCTCTCTTGGAGGAACAAACTGGAGAAATCAAAGGTTAAATACTTTTAGGCTATTTCAAATATCTAGGCTCTCCCTAACTCCTGATCATAGATGGCTTGGGGAACTAGACATTGGCATGATGTAAAATGGGACTCTCACGCTTAAGATAAGCACAGACCTCCAGTAAAGGACCATCTCAACCACCTTCTCTACAATACAAGCTTTGTTGTTGTTTCACTTTGTTTTGTTTATTATGCATCGGTCAACTTCCCCACGACACACATAAGCCTGGTTTAACATCTGCAACTAACTAGCAAAATACTGAAAAATGGGAGCTTACAGCTAACTGGATTAACCCAGTGTTACTGGATAGCAAAAAGCAGTAACAGCTCACTTGCTGCCTCTAAATCCAATAATCTCTACCCTTCACTGAAAAAATTAAAATTAGAATGTTATTAAATATAAAAGAGATAGTATATAGCTCATAGGTGGAAATAATAACTTAGAAAGGTTTACTTAATAAATACAATTAAACGAATTCTCTGAATCACAAATAACCAGACCCAGTTTCAGGAAACCAGAATAAGACACCCCATCCTCCACAAGACCTTTAAGAATATCTAATATACATCACCTATATATTATAAATAAGAAAAATGAAACAGAGAGGCTAGCACACTCTTCCTACCCCCTTTTCAAATTTCAGTGAGTGAAACAGAGAGGCTAGCACACTCTTCCTACCCCCTTTTCAAATTTCAGTGAGTAATACAGTAAGAGATTCCCTGAGAGATTATTAATGTTAACTAGTCATTTGGTTTAAGTGGTTTATACAAAGATAGGACGAAATTTTTCTGTCCCATACCATTCTTGGTAAGGCCTAGCTTTTTGGGTTTTTTTATTTTTATTTTTTTGGCTGAGGAATATTTGCCCTGATCTAACATCTGTTGAGAATCTTCCTCTTTTTTGCTGAGGAAGATTCACCCTGAGCTAACATCCGTTTCCAGTCTTCCTCTATTTTGTATGTGAGCAGCTGTCACAGCATGGCCACTGAGACGAGTGGTATAGGTCCACGCCCGGGAACCAAACCCGCGTGGCCAAAGTGGAGCACACTGAACTTGAACTACTAGGTCACTGGAACCGGCCCAGGCCTAGGTTTTTAATGGCTCTTTTGTCCCTGCACTAGCAAATTGAACTGATGACATCAATAAACTGTTGCCATTTATACTGAGATCCCTGTCTTGGGACCCACAGTCCCTGAGGCCATTATTTTATATGTTTAACATACGTTTTTCTCCCTAAAGTCATTTCATTGCTCTTACCTAGACTGTTCCATTCTGCCAATTGTCAGCCCACACTCACAATGCCTTCTCAGGTATTGCAGTTTGTTCCTATTAGCATTTTACATCGCCAAAGAGCTTAGTGTTATCTATAAATGTGGACATTACACTGTGTCCATATCCTCCCCCAGATCACTCATATTCAAAATGAGATCAGTCCCTGAATGGATGAGGGAGAGGGGACTACTGTTTTGTGTCTTGTCAAGGTTGGTTTCTTATTAGGGACAAAATGTTGCCATGTCTTCTCCCCATACCCATAGCAAGGGAGCACCACTGCTGTGCAGCACTCAAGAGTGCAGAAATAGAAGTATAATGATGTACACCTGAAATTTTTACAATGTTGTAAACCAATGTTACTGCAATAAACAAAAAATTTTTTAAAAAAGGCTATCTATTTAAAGGACAGACAAATGTTATCTCAAAATGGCTACCAAGAATCATGTATTCCACACAGCAGATGTCTTTGGAATCATGAACATTTCTTCAAACTCAATGGCAACAAATATACACCAGGAGTGTATGTGCAGTAAATGATATTTGTCATTTGCCACAAATAACAAGGGGTAATAGATCCCTAGAGCACAAAATACAGAGCTCTTAGAAATAGATAACATTCGGACTCAAATTGAATAGGTCACAAAAGGAAATAAAAGCTAACAATTAACATCTGAGAGTTCAGCGTCACTAATAATCAGAGAAATGTCTCAAAAAAACAAAGATACCGTTCTTTTACATATAAGGTTAGGAAAAAAAAAATTAACTACCTAAATGACTGGGTACAAAAACTGACAATTTGGGGGGATGCTATTATGGCAAGTCTTTATAATGTTCAAACTTTTTGATGAATAATTCCAATTCTGGAACTCTAGTCTATAAAGAAATAACTCAAAATAGACAATCAATAAAACTAAATGAAAAGACATTCATTACAGAATTTAAAATTATGAAAAATTTTAAATACTTCCATAAAATACTTTCCACAACAAAATATCACGAAATCATTAAATGACAATTATAAAGAATGTTTAACATGGAAAAAAATGCATGTTATAATGTTAAACACAAAACACAATATAAAATAGTACAAATATATATGATCAACTGTACAAAAATACAGAGAGAATGAAAAGAAGTGACACATTTATTAACACTGGTTATCTCTGGGTGGTGAAACTATGGATCTTTTTTCCCCCATACTTGATGGTTTTCCTCAGACAAAGCAACAATGAATATTTACCAAATTTCT
This sequence comes from Diceros bicornis minor, assembly GCF_020826845.1. Taxonomy (NCBI): domain Eukaryota; kingdom Metazoa; phylum Chordata; class Mammalia; order Perissodactyla; family Rhinocerotidae; genus Diceros; species Diceros bicornis. Next base: position 67,451,610 of record NC_080781.1, read on the forward strand.
AGATTGAGGGAACTATTCAAACTGAAACAATGGAAGAAAAATCACAAAACAGAAGACAGATTTGACCACGATTTCAAATCTCTAATTAACCAAAAATTTAAAAACAAAAATTAAAAGGCAAACAATAACTTGGAGTATATATTTATAACAATACAGAAATCTGAGTAATAGCCTTTATTTACAAAACACATTCAAATAGATAATAATAAACGTTAAACTAAAACTCCAACAGATATGTCAGTATAAGACATGAACTAACATCACATGAAAGAAAATATAACTGTTAAGAAACATATGGAAAAAAGAATCCAAACCAATAACCAAAGAAATGCAAAATTAAAATAATACTATTTTTTATCCACAAAATAATTTTTTTAAATAAACACTACTCAATGTTTGTGTGAGTAAAAATTGGTACAACCTTTTTGGGAAGAAATTTGGCAATACACATTGAGTGTTAAAAAATGTTCATACCCTTTGACGTAGTAATTCCACTTCAACAAATTACCAAATAATAAACCTAACCAAATAATAAAAGAAATCCATGTATTTTCAGTCTTTTATTATAAGAAAAAAAAGCAATAACCTTTCCTTTACTATTGGACATTTGTATTATTAACACACCAAAATATTAACAATGGGTAAGAAAAAAATCTCTGCTGCAGCAAATGACCGGTTGTCTGAAAGCGTTACACCAGATCTCAAATCAGGCAAAACAAGAAGGGTGTGTCCAGCGTGCTGCAGTCGGCCATTTTAAACCCTCTGCAGAACAAAAAGCACAGAAGACAAGAGTAACAGCAGATAAGGATGGCCACCCTACTAGGCTCCAAATCAACAATTCTTTACTTTTTGTCTTCCACATATGTAACCCCCGTACAATGCACTGAGTAAAAAACAGCAAACAGATCTCCTTTCCTAAACAGCATAGGTAAGTTACAAACAAAATTTGAAATCATAAAAGAAGGGTCCTTTAAATTTGCCCCCTCATTTTAGGGGATAAAGCCTAATACTTAAAAGCAGAGGATTCTGGAGCCATACTACCTGGATAAAAATCCAGTTTCAGCCATTCGACTGGATGTAAAGCCTTGGACAAATTATTTAATCTGTGTCCCTCAAATTTCTCTTTGTAAAAGATGAATAATGGTACTGCTATTTCATAAGACTGTCGAGAGTACTAAATGAGTTAAGGCATGTGTAAAAGCACATAGACCTGGCACATAGTTTAAGTGCTATAGACCGTTTAAGTATAATTACTATTATAGATAGGGAAATAGGCCCGGAGAAGGAAAAGGACTAGCATGAGATCACAGCTAGGATTACTGGAAAACACCTGTCTCCTCAATTTTGAATCCTGTGCCCTTTCTACATATCTAAGTGCGAAATTATTAGTTTCAGCGATTAACAATAGATCTTCACTGACAGCCATGACAGTACGGCTGCCTAAAAAAAAAAAAAAATCTTCCCCCTAGACTAAACCGTGCTCAAAGTTCTACAGAAAAAAATAATTTAGAGGAACGGGTGTGGGCTCAGGTCACCTTCATACCACCATTACCATTTGTCCAAATCCTAGATTTAAAGCAAAGTGTAACAAGCATGTGGAAACAGCCAAATCCTCACCCCTGTATTCTCAAGGGGAGAAAATCAAGGGCTTCTGACCAATATAACAGTAGATTCTCACAATACTGCAACCACTGTGTTCTGCTGCTCTGATGGGATGAGACAACGTGTCCAGAGCCAAGTACAGCGGCCGAAGATCTGCAAGTCCAACAGAGAGCCCTCCAAATGTCTACTGCCCGAATGTGGCCTGTCTCGAAGTGCTCTCGTTTGACGAATTTCCTACACACAGCCAGCTGCCGCAACCTTTTATAGAGTCATCATCGCCTCTGCATTTTTAAACCCACATTATCAATAGGCTAGTAAGATTCTGGGTTAATTTCTGGTGGATTTGGCCACAGCCTAGGACAACTCCAACTCAGGCTGATTCCTTCACCCAGCTAGAAAGGTAGATCTGCTTCTCTGCAGGCCCTCCTAGCCCAAGACGGCCAAGCAAACACAACTTACCTCCCCCCTCGCCATTTTGCAATCTTAATTACACGTACACTGCACGCCTCCCCTCTCCGACATTCCGTCTGCAATACGCATGCGCGCCTCTCCCCCTCCTACCGTTAAAGCCAACCGTCACAATGTTGTCTCCAATACGCATGCGCACCTTCACTCTCCCTCCCAACCGCTGACGCCAACTACTTACTAGCAACTTGGCCTTCTTAAGTACGCTTTAGATCCCCTCTCTGCCCCAGGCCTTGCGCGTGCATACCTCCCCCTCACGTCAGGCCTTCTCAAATATACCTGCGCTCTGCCGCGCCGCGCCAGCCACTCAAACGCACATGCGCACTGCGCCTGTCCTCCCCTATTCTCTGCCCTCCCACCTCCGTTTTTTATGTATACATGCCTGATGACATCTGGACGTATTTCTCGCCACCGTTGTGCCCCAGTGCTCAAGGAGAGCCAGGCTTCCCTAATGGGGGTAGGTGTGATAATCTAGGGAAGTGGAGTACGAGAAAGACGGCATTGCAGGTGATCGGAGCCGATGCCAAATCTAGATGGAATCCGCCCCGACCCCCAGGGAGGGGCTAGAGTACCCTCGGACTCCGTAATAAGACCCTCCACCCTAAACAAAGGCAAAGAAAGCTCTCATAATCGGATGAGCCTGGTCCTATGGCCCCGCCCTTTAAATACACCTTCTGCTACATATGAAGAACTCCAAAATTGTTAAACAGGGAACGTTTGGGGAAAGACCGACGCTCAGGTGCCTCAACCTTGGTTAGAGGAAAGGAGTCTGTATTCCTTTCACAATGAGAAGTAAATGCTCAACATCCTTTTGAAGGTCTGAGGCCCATACTGTCCCCCATTTTTTCCTCTCGTGAACCGGGAAAACACACAAATTAAGGATCTCCCTGGCCCGAGTTCCCTCCGCCGCCCTCCATGTTCTTCCCCTACGTCGTTCCTTTACCTTCTGGCTAAATCAACTGTCGTAGCATGAATTCTTAGCGCCGGCCGTCCCAAGACAGGGTGGAGGCACAGAGTTCGCGGCGCCAGGGTGGCAGCAGCAGGCTAAGGTGGCAACGGACAGAGGATCAGCCGTGCCTGCACTTGCAGCGCTGACGCCAGTCAAGGACTGCCTCTCCGGGATCTCTGCAGTATGCTTCCGGCGCATGCGCTAAGCACGCCCTCTTCTCTCCGCCAGCACCCACCCCCGCCTTTCTAAAGCTAACTCTCCGGCGTTCTTCACCTATTCCCCAGTGACCAGGTCCCTAACCCATCCTGCTTCTTCCTCCTTTCCTCCCCTTGGTCACACCGACCTCCACCACCACCCCTCCCTCAGCCCATCCTTCCTTCGTCAGTCCCTCTCCCATTCATCTTAGTCCACCATTTCGTTGCCAAGTCTTCCTGTTGACTGCCTTTATTCGCTCTCTTATCCTAGTGGCCTACCCTTCCATTCTTGTCCTTCCCTGCCGGTCTGCAGCCCTACTGGGTTCCTACTCCTCTCCTTGTGTGCCTGATGTTGCCAATTGTAAAAAAAAAAAAACTGCAAAAAATGTTGTAAAAAAGGTGTTATATCCACATAACGTTCTCCAAAGCAGTTCTCAAGCTGGGCCCAACCAGCTAGTGTTGGGCAAACAAAACGCTTGACTGATGAACACACTGAGAAGACCCAGAGATGGAGCCAAAAGACCCCTTGCACAGAGCAAAAAGGGCAAGAGTGTTCAATCAGTTTGGGGGCAAGAAGCAGTATGCAATGCCTTTTTCCTTCTCTTCACAATCCTGGTATTGTCCAGACGTTAAAAATATTCTTCAGTGTCCTTTACTGCTAAATACAAGGCTTGTTCCTGTCTTCTGTGAGAAATTCACATATTAATTTTAAGAGAGTAGCATCATTTATTCAACAGGCTCTGAAATAGTTTCCTCTTCAGATGTGAGGAGAGAATAGAAAATAATATTTTGTTTCTCTTTATGATGTTTTACTTTGGTGGCTGGTTCTTCTTGCTTTCTAAGAAAGCCAGTTTGGAAATATCAAAAACCAAGACCCACAAATCCATAAATCCTGAGACCCATAAAATGTGTACATCATCATCTTCTCTAATTAACTTGTTAAGAATGTGATATTAACATTATTGAGAGAAATAATGGAAGTTTGTGTTTTTTACATAATATGCACAAAAAGGTTATACAACAATATGCAAAATGCGGAATGAAAAAAAGAGGTAACTAGAAATGACTAAAGTTATAGTAGTACAAAGACCCTCCTTCCTAAATTAAAAGAATCATTTATTATTGTACAAAAGTTAAAATAAAAGAAAATTTTCCCAGAATTCTACAACACTACTATAACAAATGTTTTCATTTCTTTGTGTTCTCTTTTTTGTTATAAGAGTTTTATTGAGATATAATTCACATGTCATACAATTACTAACTTAAAATGTACAATGCAATGGATTTTAGTATATTCAGAGTTGTACAGCCATCACCACAATTTTAGAATTTTTCATCACCCCAAAAAGAAATTTGCTCATTAGCATATCTTTGTGTTCTTTCAATTTTTGTTTAAATATGTAATGTTTTAACATCAACATTTTTATAGATGTAATAATGTGTTGTTTTAACTATTTTTCCAGATTCCCAATTATCATCTTTATCATTTTTAATAAATAGACAGTGTTCCATTTTTTTTAAGTATTGTAAAATTGAAGTTGGCACATGGTGATTCTCACAGATGGAGTTACTTGCTCTTTCCACTTCTCTTCCTTTTGACAAAACTTACCTAATCTACTATGGTCCCATCTGAAGAGAAATTCAAGAAAGAGGTACAGCTTGTAAATCTTGAACCCTATAAAATACTTAGGGTCCTGCACCTACCTATTTGTCTGAACTTCCCTGTTCATAAGCAGTTCCTCAGGAAGGGTAAAAGAGAAATTCGGGGACCTCTACTGTATCTACCCATCTTAAGCTAACATTCCGAGGCTCTATTTCTGTTTTCCCCACCTATACATTTTTTAGAAGAATGACACTCTTTTAGAGGATGTGATGGTTAATTTTATATGCCAACTTGGCTAGGCCATGGTTCCCAGATATATGGTCAAATATTATTCTGGATGTTTCTGTGAGGGTGTTTTTGCATGAGATTAACATTTAAATTGTTGGACTTTCAGTAAAGCAGATTGCCCTCCATAGTGTGGGTGGGCTTCATCCATCAGCTGAAGGCCTGAATAGGGCAAAAGACTAACCTCCCCCGAGCAAGAGAGAACTGCAACATCTGCTTTTCCCTGGGTCCTTAGCCTGATTGCCTTTGGACTTGATCTATAGCACTGGCTCTTCCTTGGGTCTCCAGCCCGCTAGCCTACTCTGCAGATTTTCGACTTCCTAGCCTCCATAATCATGTGAACTAATTCCTTAAAATAAATCCATAAATCCATATAGATATCTCATGCTGGTTCTGTTTCTCTGAAGAACCCTAACACAGAAGATTTCCTGAAACCTGTGAATACCCTGAATTGAGGTTGGGGTGCAGGAAGGAGAAGTAATCAAGAAAACTCTATCAGTCCCTTGCATACAGCTTTGCCTTGCCAAATTGTACACTGACTAAATCTGACATGAGATTGGCCTTAACTCTGCAAAACTACCATTATAAGGATGTAAAAATAACTGAGGAAATAAGAAGTACCTTTGTCTTCTTAGAGTCCAATAATTTTTCCATGATAGTACCAGTCTACTTTGGCACAAGGAGAAATGGTCTGTTCTTTGTGACTTTGGGGAATGAGGCAATGGGAAAAGCAGAGACTGGCAAGATGCTACAGTAACAAACTCATGTTAATCAAGGCCTTGATTTCATTGCTAAAGCTTAGTTTGAATATGTGAATAAGATGACTAAGAGACCAAGAAACCGGATTGATCTGATTATTGACTCCCAGATAAATTATGCAGAGAAAGACCTCTTGCAACAAAATCCAGACTGGAGGAAAAAAAATGAGATACACTAGGGCCTAGAATTGATCCATTCTTGTATATGGGCAATAAAGATATCTGGTTATAAAGCAAACAAGTGTCATTTAAGATGACGTGTGTTTTTAACAGGGTCATAATTATAATTTGGGGGATGTTTGTATCAATCAGGGCTCATTGTAAGGAGCAGGAAACCCATCTGGATTTTAGATGTAGGAAGATATTTAATACAGAAAATTGGATGCTTACAAACTACTTGAAAGGAAAAGAGGAACAGGTTCTAGGCTGAGTCTCAAGGAATAACTCCCAGAAGAATATAGAACTGACAAACCAGAGTTGCTAGTAACTATGTGGCTGCAACTGGATCCATGAATTCAAGAACACACCTCAAGAGCTGTGATCCAGGAAACTGAAAGCCGAAATGAAAAACCACTGCTGCTGCTATCACCACCATAGCTGATTATTGGCATACAAAGCTGGTGAATGAACACCAAAATGTTATTTTATTTATGTGGCAAGTCTGCACAACTCACTTGCCAACAAGAACAGACAAAATGTGGCTGAAAGATGTCACATTTGCCTTCCAAATCTTGAGGAAGTGATTCTAATTGATGGACCCTATTTTGCCTCCAGAACTATGGCTGCAAGGGAGTATAGAAAGTGGACTTATTGACTTTCCAACTTCTCAAACAAGAAAGAGACTTAAATGAAGATTGAATGGGCCAATCCACTGATCTTGGGAAGATTACCTCCTCTCTTGGGCCTAACAGCGTCTATCTAGTAATTATTGGAGAGAAAGATTTTAAGCAAGGGAGTGATGTGATAGACTGCATTTTAGAAAAATCACTTAGTCAAGAGTTGATGTATGGCTGCTTTAGAGTATTAGTGGGATGGAAAGAAATATAACACTTCTGAGAAATATTTAAAGGGTTAAAGCATTTTATAATGATAAAAGGTTTGATTCATCAAGAAACCATAACAACAGTTTTATAACTGTTAATATATATATAACATATATGCACCTAAAAAAAGAACCCCAAAATACATGGGAAAAACTGACAAAATTGAATAGATAAATGGATAATCCAACAATAATAGTTGGAGACTTGTATGTTCCACTCTCAATAATGGATGCTACAAGTAAACAGAAAATCAGCAATGATATAGAAAACTAGAACAACAGTATCAACCAATTGATCTAATTGATATCTATAGAATACTCTAACCAATAGCAGCAGAATAAACATTCTTCTCAAGCACTCATGGAACATTTTCCAAGATAGACCATATACTAGGCCATAAAATAAGTCTCAATAAATGTAAAATGATTAAAATTATATAAAATATGTCCTCTGATCACAATGGAATGAAATTACAAATTAATAACAGAAGGAAATTTGGGAAATTCACACATACGTGGAAATTGAACATTACACTCCTGAATAACCAGTGGGTCAAAGAAGTAATCACAAGGAAAATTAGGAAATACTTTGAGATAAATGAAAATAAAACACAACATACCAAAATTTATAGGATGCAGCCTAAGGTGGTGCTCAGAGGTAAATTTATAGCTGTAAACACTTATATTATAAAAGAAAAAAGATCTCAAATCAATAACAAAATCCTCCACCTTAAGAAACCGAAAAGAGAAGAGCAAGCTAAGCTTAAAGCAAGCAGAAGAAAGGAAATAGTAAAGATTAGCATGAAAATAAAGGAAATAGAGGATAGAAAAACAATATAGAAAATCAACAAAACCAAAAGTTGGTTCTTTGAAAAGATCAGCAAAATTTTAAAAACCTGTAGCTGGACTGACCAAGAAAAAGAGAGAAAAGACTCAAATTTCTAAAATCAGGAATGAAGGAGAGTACATCACTACTGACTTTACAGAAATAAAAGGAATATAGGGAATACTATGAATAACTATATGTCAATAAACTAAATAACCTAGATGAAATAGACAAATTCCTAGAAAGACACAAACTACCAAAACTGCCTCAAGAAGAAACAGAAAATCTGAATAGACCTATAACAAGTAAAGAGACTAAATTAGTAATTTAAAAACTTCCCACAAGAAAAGCCCAGGCTGAGATGGCTTCACTAGTGAAATCTTCCAAACATTTAAAGGAGAAATAGTATCAATTCTTAACAAACTATTCCAAAAAATAGAAGAGGTGGGAAGACCTCCAAAATCATTCTTTGAGGTCAGTATTACCTTGAAATGACAACCAAACAGAGATATGACAAGAATAAAAAAAAAACCACAGATCAATATTTCTTATCAATACGGATGCAAAAATCCTCAACAAAATACTAACAAACCAAATCCAGCCGCATATAAAGAGGATTATACACCTTGATCACATGGTTAGATGAACATATAAAAATCAGTGTTATATACCATATTAATAGAATAATGACAAAACCACATGACCATCTCAATAGCCACAGAAGAATTTGACAAAATCCAATGCACTTTCATGATTAAAAAAAATGCTTATTAAACTGGGACTAGGAGGGAACTTCCTCAACCTGATCAAGCACATCTACCAAAAGCCCATAGCTAACACCATACTTAATAGTGAGACTGCAAGCTTTCCCCTTAAGATCAGGAACAAAACAAGGATGTCCACTCTCACAATCTGTGTTCAACGATGTATTGGTAGTTCTAGCAAATGCAAAAATTCAAGGCAAACTCAAGAGATGAAGAAAAAGCATTTGACAAAATCCAACACCCCTTCATGATAAGAACATTCAACAAACTAGGAATAGAAAAGAACTTCCTCATCTGATAAAGAATATGTATAAAAAACTCATAGCTAACACCATAATTCAGTCTTAAAGACTGAAAGCTTTCCCCCTAAGATCAGGAACAAGAGAAGGATGTCTGCTCTCACCACTTCTATTCAACATTGTACTGGAAGTTCTAGCCAGGGTAATTAAGCAAGAAAATGATATAAAAGGCACCCAGATTGAAAAGGAAGAATTCAAACTGTCTCTACTTGCTGATGACATAATCTTCATAATCTTGTCTATAGAAAATCCTAAGGAATCTACTAAAAACTATTGGGACTATGAAATCAGTTCAGTTCCACAAGGTTGCAGAATCAAAGATCAATATACAAAAGCATTGTATTTCTATATATTAGCAATGAACAACTCAAAAATGAAATTAGGAAGATAATTCCATTTACAATAGCATCAAAAGGAATGAAATACTTAGGAAAAAATTTAACAAAAGATGTGTGAGACTTATACACTGAAAACTACAAAACATTTTTGAATGAAAACAAAAACCTAAATAAATGGGAAAACATTAGGTGCTCATGTATTGGATGATTTAATATTGTTAAGATAATACTTCCCAAATTGATCTACAGATTCCACAATATATATCAAAATCCCAGTTGCCTTTTTTGCAGAAATTAACAAGCTGACACTAAAATTCATATGGAAATGCAGGGGACTCAGAGTAGTCACAACAACCTTGGAAAAGAAGAGCAAAGTTGGAGGCCTCACTCTTCCCAATTTCAAGACAAAATACAAAGCTACAGTAATGAAGACTGTATGGTACTGGTATAAAGATAGCCATATAGATCTATGAAGTAGAATTGAGATAAGTATATGAGAAACTAAGGAAATGAAGAATGACAGTAATTAACTCCAGGAGTCAAAAAGCTGTGCAGGTAATGAAAAGTTATCAGAGTATTTATGGCTCACCCACGAGTAGCATTTACATAGTTATAATTATGTAAACATTGGATATTGATCCAACCAGTATTATAGAAAGGTGAAGGAGTGGGTGGGTGGAGTGAAGAATTTCAAGTGTGCAAGTGCATGAGGTGGACCAAAAGATGGTGTAGGTAAAAGAGGGCTAAATCTTCATTCTCTAGAATGAAAAATCACAGATAATGTCTAAAATTGAAACATCAAGTCATAATATAAGCAGTATTTATAGTTATGACTCTTTAAATCAGTGTGTTTCAAACTGTGAATTATAATCATTTAGTGAATTGAGAGCTCAGTTTAATGGGTCGCCACCAGCATTTTTTTACAACATGAATAGAAAACATCAAAAGTGCATTGCACATGGGCCGGCCCCATGGCTTAGTGGTTAAGTGCAAGTGCTCCGCTACTGGCGCCTGGGTTCGGATCCCAGTGCGCACGGACGCACTGCTTCTCAGGCCATGCTGAGGCGGCGTCCCACATACAGCAACTAGAAGGATGTGCAACTATGACATACAACTATCTACTGGGGCTTTGGGGAAAAAAAAGGAGGAGGATTGGCAATAGATGTTAGCTCAGAGCCGGTCTTCCTCAGCAAAAGAGGAGGATTAGCGTGGATGTTAGCTCGGGGCTGATCTTCCTCACACACACAAAAAAAAGTCCATTGCACACATTAAGGGTAAATTTTTCGTCTTAAGCTTATTTGAGTTATAACACACACACATATGCATATATATATATCCTCTATTGTGATGTAAAATGCATTTCTTACTTCATGTCTCAAAGTTGTTTGAAAATCAATGCTTTAAACTATGGGCATGTATTACTTTAATAAAAATATAAACCTAAAGAGAGATTTAAACATAATTAATAAGATTTATAAATGTATATCAAATTTTGAACCACAGAGGGAATTTTTGCCTTTTGAAACCATTTATGCAGCACCATTTAATTTTTTAGGAATAAAACTCATTTCATTACTCTGTATGTGGCAACTGCTCATGCTCTTTGGCTCTAAACTTTTATTAATTTTTGAAAACACTTTTCTTTGTGGTTGCATTTATGGAACCAGTTACACATTCCAATCAAGTTGTATTGAAAATAAAGACTAACTGCTACATTCACTATTTGTAAGTCTGTGTTTTACCAAATGCATTTGTACTGGCTGCCTGAAAAAAATTCACACGCAAAACATATAGCTAACTAGTAACTTAAAGAAAAATACTTATTGTAGATTTTTAAAATTACATATCCTAAACTCACTTCAAAAATTGTAGGGGCCGGCCCCGTGGCTTAGCGGTTAAGTGCGCGCGCTCCGCTGCCGGCGGCCTGGTTCAGATCCCGGGCGCACACGGACGGACTGCTTCTCTGCCCATGCTGAGGCTGCGTCCCACATACAGCAACTAGAGGAACGTGCAGTTATGACATACGGCCATCTACTGGGGCTTTGGGGGAAAAAAATAAATAAATAAAATTAAAAAAAAATTGTAAAGTACAGAGAAGGAAAATAAGGAGAAAAAAAAGTCGTATTCAATCATATAACCCCCAAAAGGCTACTGTTGATATTTCAGTATCTAGTTTTCCATATTTATTTCTATATCTATATAAATGAGCATGTCCATAAATCCTTATGAAGTTTATATAAGATATAAACAATCTGAAAAACAACAGAGAGGAAATCTGTCCAATATTTAAATCATGATTTTGTAATTTATTTTCCAAGTAATATCACTTTCTTCATACTGAATCCTTCAATCGTGTTATGTTTTACAACTTAAATGGCAGTGATTATGTTGAAAACTAAGATTCCTGCAATAAAACAGGCTAAATTGTGAGTAAATCTTCTGACTGTGGCATTTTACAGATTTTTTTCTGCCTTATGTATCTCATATCTTTACAGACTTTTATATTTTATTTTATTTATTTATTTTTTTAATGGTTGAGTATTTACCTTTATTTTTTTTTAATTTTTTGTTTATTGCAGTAACATTGGTTTATGACTATATTTTATTTTTTAAAACAAAAATAATGAGTTATTCTAATTTGTTGTACTTTGTTTCTTTCGTTTACTGGATTAGATACATCTCACACATACTTTTCCTATGTCCACAGCAGATATGCACAAACTGGTCATCTACTAGGCTGCAATGAAGGCCTAAGTCTTTTTTTTGTTTTGTTTTGTTTTGAACATCATGACCATCTTTTTATTTTTTTTATTTTTTTTTTAATTTTTTGTTTATTGCAGTAACATTGGTTTATAACATTGTAAAAGTTTCAGGTGTACATCATTGTACTTCTATTTCTGCATAGATTACATCATGTTCACCACCAAAATACTAATTACAACCCATCACCACACACATGTACCGAATTATCCCTTTCACCCTCCTCCCTCTCCCCTTCCCCTCTGGTAACCACCAATCCTAAGTCTTAATTATAAGAAATCCTACAGGACACATTCAGGGAGGGATTCGAACTCAAACTCAACGACTCAAGTGTTTATTTTTTAACAAAAGGAAAACACCACCACTCAGCTATGCTTTTGGCTTCAAGGATAGAGGAAAATCAGGCGAGAAAGGCAGCTGGAATGCCTGTGACACATGAATGAGGCCGTGCGCAAACCTTGTGTGACGTCGCTGAGGCCCCTAGAGAAAAACGGCCACTTCTTTCTAAGCCACCCTAAGGGAGTTGCGCCGGGGCCTCCGGGCAACAGTGAGCCCGCTCACCTGAAGATCTCACCGCAGCCATGAGCAGTAAGGAATTCTTCAAGTGTGGACGCTCTGGCCACTGGGCGCGGGGATGCCCTAGAGGAAGAGCTCGAGGGCGCGGAGCTAGAGGCCGTGGCAGAGGTTCTCAGTGCAGTTCCACCACCCTACCTGACATCTGTTACCGCTGCGGTGAGTCTGGTCATCATGCTAAGAACTGTGACCATCTCGAGGACGTCTGCTACAACTGTGAGAGAAGTGGCCACATTGCTAAAGACTGTATGGAGCCTAAGCGAGTGAGAGAGCAGTGCTGTTACACTTGTGGCAGGCGAGGCCATCTGGCTCGTGATTGTGTCCGTCAGGAAGAGCGGAAGTGCTACTGTTGCGGCGAATATGGCCACTTTCAGAAAGACTGCACCCAAGTCAAGTGCTACCGGTGTGGCAAGAACGGCCACGTGGCCATCAACTGCAGCAAGACGAGTGAGGTCAATTGCTACCGATGTGGCGAGTCCGGACATCTAGCCCGGGAATGCTCCACTGAGGCTACCACTTAATTTTTTCCTTTGTCCCCCCTCCTTTTAATGATTGATAATTATATTATTTTCTCTGAAACTTCTTCACTGACCAAAGGTTGATAGATAGAGGCTACTCCCAGGCCAGTGAGCATTAATTACCATGTTAAAGGAGGAAATGGCTGGGAAAAAAACTCTAAAAAAGTTATTCACTTTTAGATGTCTTATAATTAATGTGTTTCTGCTCCACTGGAGAATCTGGTATTGAACAGTCATTCTGAGCATTAGGCAGCTTCTAGATCTTTGGACATATTTTGATTTAACATTTAATTAAGAGCTACTGTTTGCCAACCACTATTGGAGGAGTTGGGACTACATCAGTGAACAAATCAGACCAAGTTTGGGAACACAGGCCTAGAATCTATTAACAAGTAAAATAGTGTGTCAGATGAAGATAAATTGCTATAGAGAAAAAGAACACCAGGTAAAAGGTTAGAGAGTGTGTGGAGGGGACATATAGTTCTGTCTTAGATACACAAGGCACCCTGAAGAGGAGACATTTCCTCAGAGATTCATCACACAAATAAAGCTGATTCTAGAAATGTCTATGACCTTGCCAAAGTAACTTTAGCTTTATTATATGTCGATTGCTTTCAATTATCTGACCATATTAGCTTTTAAATAACATTGAAAGACATCTCTATCTGGACCTGCATAGAGTGTATAGTTTAATGAAAATAAACGAGAAAAATATGTGTAATGTGTGCAAGTAGCTTTGAGAGAGAGAGAGTAATGAGGAAAAACAAACCAAACAAAAAAACCTTAGGAGCAAATTGTGGACACAAAGATATTGATGACAAAGTTTGGACTTATGTATTTTTAACAATCTAAGAAAGCAAGTATAACCACTAAGGTTAAACTAGATTGGGGCTTTGGTAATTTCGATAATATACATTTTCATAGATATGAAAATCATATTTATATTTAGGAGTTTCTGAAAAATGTGTTTTCACAGATATAAAAATGTTCAGTTTCATATGCTGGCATTTTTAGAAATCAGATCTGAACAACAACTGAAGTTCTATAAAATAGAAAAGGCATTTTTAAACTCTAAATAAAATCTGGGATGGGGGGAGGTAACTATTGTGTCAAACAAAAGTTGAAGTTGTAATGAAAAATGATTCAGAAAATGACAATACTACACATCAAACTTAGGATGTGGTAGAATTTATAGCAGAAAGGACAGTGTAGAGGGCACAATTTTTTGGCCCATAAACTCAAATGGTCAAAGAAATGTAATTGATCTTATAACTGAAGGCACATTCTTTTATGAACCTCCATAAGAATTGATGTGTAATCCTTCATTCCCATCTGAAAGACCCCTTCAATTCAGCTGAATTTCAACTTCTGTGACCCTCTTAAGTTCCTAGAAATTGATTTGGTCACTCTCTGTGCTGTCTCAGCAAGGTAAACTCAGGCACACTCTCAGCCCCTAAATGAGGCAATCTCGGTCCAATCTGCCAAGACACAACATGAAACTCCTAAATCACACTGAGCTAAGCAAATTCTTGAGTCTTGTCAGAGTGCTGAACTCTATTTAGGAAAGGAAGAACAAGGGCTCTGCTTTTGAATCCCCAAAAACCTTCTGGAATTTTAGTTCACATGCCCTCAGGAGTTTGGCCCAAAGTTGGAGGGGGAAATGAGGCTATGTCTTTTTATTAAGGACACACCTAGCATTTATGTTCTCTTTACATTCCCTCTAAGCAATCTTTTCTAATCTCAGATGAAAGGAAGCCTTATTTTGATTCATCAGTATCCCTGTGCCAGAAGTTACAAAATGGTAGCCCTCTTACTGAATCAGGTCCACGATACGTTTAGTTTGACCTACACATTGTTTAACAATATTCATGAATTAGATGCCAACATTTAAAAATTGGAACATTTTCCATAGAAATTCTTATTTTTGGTCTCTGTGGAACAAAAACAAAGATCAGCAAGCAATAGGCACCCATTTCTGTGTGGAAACTTTCAACTGGAGGTGAGTAGCACTTTCTCCCTACAGACAAGTCACAAGTTCCTCCTTTAACCCCAGCACCCACTATTCCTCATAGTCTTGAAAAGTCCCATCCAGCATTCCTTACTCATTTACTTTACCTACCAGACCCCTCTAGCCACTTGAGTTTATAACCTCTACTGTATGCTTGGGGACAGGGGTAGACAACTATATAACATTCACCACACAAGTTTAGTTAAAACTATTTATATAATCTTCATATTAATAGATACAAACAGGAAACCACATTATATCAATAGAGGCTAAAAAGGCATTTTATGAATTCAAGCTTCTTCCTGATTTAAAAACAAAATAACAAAACATCTCTTAGAAAATAACTTAAAACATGGCTAATGGGGCATCTCCTTCCAAGAAGATGGAATAGATGTACTTTTACCTATTCTTCCCATTCAGTGCAACTAAAAACCCTGAATGTTATATACAAAACAAACATAAAAAGACTCTGAAAGGTGGAGAGAAAAATATAGATGGGCAAAGGGCCCTGGATCAAAGGATCTACATGGTAGTGAGTTCCTTGCGTTTTCTTTTTGACTCATATATATCTGTCGACAAAAACTAACTGTTGCTAAACTGGGTTCACTTTGCCCACTGCATGATTTTTGCCAATCACCGAAACAAGGAGTTTGCAAAGAGAAAGGATTTAATCACAAGGCAGTCAAGCAAGGAGGCAGGAGAATCATTCTCAGATCCCCCTCCCCAAAAATGGGCACTCAGGGATATTTATGGGGTAGGGGGCACGGTGGTCTGAAGTGTGGGAATAGATGATTAGAGGTAAGAAGTGAAGTAATTGATGATCTGAGCAAGCATAGTCAAGCTTCATGCCTCTTCATAGGATGCATGTTCACTAAGTGGCAGCTTTACCGTTATCTGAGGGTGGAGTTTTTGGCCTTTTTTCAAGCATTTGCAGAGGCCCAGTTGATGGGTTGGTGTTCTCAACCAACCTGAACTGGACAAGGGGTCTCAGTTCCTGAAAAACCACTCTTAATTACTCTGTTGATAAGATGGGATCAGTTGAACTGGTCTTGGAGGGCCCGAGGTTACATAACCAATAACCAACCATTCTATAGGTAAGAGAAATAAAGTGAGTTTTACTTGAGCCAGAGTGAGGATTATAACCTAGGAAGGCCTCTTCCAGAAAGGAAGAAAGCATTCCGGAGAAGCATGGTTTTCAGTACAGTCTTACATCTTTTTATTACAAAGAATTAACATACATTAAACACATCTAGGATACATTTTCATCAGTTTCAAAGAGGTATTTAGTTGCAAATTAGCAGGTCAACATGACCCTGATGTTGGAAAAAGGAACTTATTTTAGGAGTACTAATACAGGCATTACTAATAGAGTGTAGGAGGGAAAGTATGCATTCTTATCTTAAGAGAGTGCATCCTTTAATTTAGTGGTTAAAGCAGATGTACAATGTATGTTTCATAGGCCATAAGTCAGGCTTTTTAGTTCAAGCCGAATCAGTTTTGAACCTGAACAGTTACCCCATATACCTCAACATGTGAAAATCCCTTGTTATATCCCAGACTTGAAGCTGAAGAAGCCAGCAACCCAGAAATTTCAATAGGCACAGACATAAAAAGCCCTAACAAAAGCCTGCTTTCACTAGCCAAAGGGGCAGGAGAGAGGCAGCCTAGAAAGATAGAAAACTTTTAGACAGTAACCGCTCTACTTCAGCCAAACATCACAAGTAAAACTATGGCCCCACCCCCACCAGCAAAGGCCTAGTGGAGAGCCTAAACTTACACTCTCATAAAGCTGCAACAAGGTGCCCCAGCACCCCAGTCGGAGTACTGTCCAAAGAAGGCACAGCATTAACAAAGTGGCTCTTTGAAAAGATTTTAAAAATTGACAAATTTCCAGTGAGACTAGCACAGAAAAATAAAAGAGGGAAGATAAATTACCAGTATTAGGGATAAAATAGGGGATACCACTACAGACCTTGCAGACATCAAAGGAATAATAAAGGATTACGATGAACAACTCTACACACATAAATTGGACAACTTAAATGAAATGGACCAATTCTTTGAAAAATGCAAACTACCACAACTTACCCCATATAAAATGGATAATGTGAATAACTGTATAACTACTAAGGAAATTGAATTAGTAGTTAAATATTCGTCCTCAGAGAATCTCCAGGCTCATATGGTTTCCCTGGAGACTTCTACCAAAGTTTTAAGGAAGAATTCACACCAATTCTACACAATCTCTTCCCAAAAATAGAAGAGAAAAGAACATTTCTCAATACATTTTATGAAGCTAAAATTATCTCGATAGCAAAATTAAACAAAGACATTACAAAAAAGAAAACTGCAGACTAATATCCCTTATGAATATAGATGCAAAAATCCTTAACAAAATATTAGCAAATAAAATTCAGCAACATATCAAAAGAATTAAACATCGTAACCAAATGAGGTTTTTTTTCAAGGATGCAAAGATGGTTCAATAGTAAAAAATGAATAAATGTAAGCCACTATATTAATATACTAAAAACGGAAAATCGTACGGTCATAGAAATTGATGCAGTAAAGGCATTTGACAAAATCCAACACATATTCATAATAAAAACTCTCAGAAAAATAGGAATAAAGGGGAACTTCCTCAACACGATAAAGAACGTCTACAAAAAACCTACAGTTAACATATTTAATAGTGAAAAACAGAATGCTTTTCTCTGGAGATCAGGAAAAAGGCAAGGATGTCAGCTCTCATCATTCTTATTCACATAGCGAGGGAAATTCAAGTTAGTGCAATACGGTAAAACGGGAAATGAAAGGCATATACATTGGAGAGGAAGAAATAAAACTGTTCCTATTTGGAGGTGACATGATTATCTACATAGAAAATCTCAAGTAATCACCAAAAAAACTCCTGGAACTAATAAGTGATTTCAACAAGGTTGCAGGACACAAGAAAAACACACAAAAACCTATTATATTTTCATATGCTAGCAATGAATATATGAATGCTGAAATTAAAAATGCAATACCAGTTATAATAACTCAAAAAAAGAAATACCTAGGTGTAAATTTAACGAAACATGTACAGTAATTGCATGCTGAAAGGTACAAAATGCTGATGAAAGAAATCAAAGATATAAATAAATGGAGAGACATATCATGTTCATAGATTAGAATACTGACCATAGAAGTGATGTCAATTCTCCCCAAATTGATATACAGGTTTAATTCAATTCCCATCAAAATTGCAGCAAGATTTTTTGTATATATAGATTATTCAACCATTTATAGGCAAAGGCAAAGGAAGTAGAATAGCTAAAGCAATTTTGAAAACAAAAATAAAGTGGGAGGAATCAGTCTATCCAATTTCAAGACTTATTAATTAGCCATAGTAATCAAGACTGGCTGGTGTAGGCAGAGATATAGATATGTAGATCAATGTAAAGAATAGAAAACACAGAAGTAAATCCATACAAAATGCCCAACTTAATTGCGATAAAGGTGTGAAATCAATTCAATGGAGGTAAGAAAGTCTTTTTGACAAATTATACTGGAGCAATTGGACATCAATAAGCAAAACAAAAGTGAACCTCAATCTAAGTCTCACATCTTACACAAAAATTAACTAAAAATCAGTCACATACTTAATTGTAAGATGTAAATTATAAAACTTTTAGGAAAAAAATAAGAGAAAATCTTTGGCCTCCATGAATAGGTAATGAGTTCTTAGACATGACAACAAAAACATGACCCACAAAAGGAAAAATTGATAAATTGGACCTCATCAAATTTCAAAACTTTTGCTCTGAAATACATAATTAATAGGATGAAAAGACAAGCTGCAGAATGGGAGAAAATATGTATAAACCACATATCCAGCAAAGGACTAGTATCTAGAATATATTTTAAAGAACCTCTCAAAATTCAACAGTTACAAGTTCAAACAATTCAATTAGAAAATGAGCAAAACATGTGAAGAGACATTTCACTGAAGAAGACATACAAATGTCAAATGAACAAACAACGAGATGTTCAACATCATTACTCATTAGGGAAATGCAAATTAAAACCACAGTAAGATATCACAACACACTTATCAGAATTGCTAAAATAAAAAATAGTGATAACACCAAATATTGGCAAGAATGCAGAGAAATTGGATTATTCATACATTGCTGGTAGGAATATAAAATGGTATAGCCACTCTTGAAAACAGTTTGGCAGTTTCTTAAAAAAGTAAACATGCAACCACTATACAACCCAGCAACTACACTCCTGGGCACGTGCTCAGAATAATGAATACTTATATTCACACAAAAACTTTTACACAAATTTCTACAGCAGCTTTATTTGCCAAAAACTGGAAACAATGCAGATGTCCTTCAGTGGGTGAATAGTTAAACTGTGGTATATCCATATAATGGAATATTACTCAACAATAAAAAAGAATGAACTATCAATTCATACAAAAATGAAGATGAATCTCCAGAGAATTATGTTGAGTGAAAAAGGCCAATCCCAAAAGGTCGCATACTATATAAGGCCATTAATATAACATTCTGGAAATCATAAAATCATAGAAATGGAGAACAGATTAGTGATTGTCAGGGGTTAAAGAGGGGGTGAGAGTGAGAGAGAAGTGGGTGTGGCTATAGAAGAATAACATGAGGGATGCTAATGGTGATGGAAATGTTTGTGTCTTGACTATAACAGTGTCACTTTCCTTGTTGTGATAGTGTACTATTGTATTACAAGATGTTACCATTGGGAAAAATTAGGTACATGTGATATTTATGTATTAATTGTTACAATTGTGTGTAAATCTACGATTGTCTAAAAATAAAAAGTTTCATTTAAAAAATAGGGCTTTACAGTGGAGAAACCTGACAAACACTGCCTAAGACAGGTGACCAAGGTCAACATCAACAGTCACAAATAATGTTGATATCACGTACCCTTGATATGATGGGATTAAAATGACACAACCTCTGTGATCATTCTGTCCCAAACCTTTAACCCTAGTCTAATCATGAGAAAAACATTAGACAAATCCTGTGAGAGAAGAATCCTACAAAATACTTGATCAGTACTCCCCAAACTGTCAAGGTCATCAAAAACAAGGGAAGCATCAAAATTGTCACTGCCAAGAAGAATCTAAGGAGACATGACAAGTGAATGTAACATGATATCCTGGATGGAATCCTGGAACAGAAAAAGGACATTAATTTAAAACTAGGAAATCTGGGGACCGGCCTGGTGATGTAGTGGCTAAGTTTGTGTGCTGTGCTTCAGTGGCCCGGGGTTCACGGGTTTGGATCCCAGGCATGGACCTACACACTGCTCATCAAGCCATGCTGCAGTGGCATCCAACATGCAAAATAGAGGAAGATTGGCACAGATGTTAGCTCAGGGACAATCTGCCTCAAACAAAAAGAGGAAGATTGGCAACAGATGTTAGCTCAGGGCCAATCTTCCTAACCAAAAAAAAAAAAAAAAAACCACCTAGGAAATCTGAATGAGCTATGGACACTAGTTAATAATTATGTATCAATATTGGTTCATTAATTATAACAAGTGTACCATACTGGTACAAACTGTTAATACTAGGGGAAAGTGGGTGCAAGCTATATGGTAACTCCCTATACCATCTTCTCAATTTTTCTGTAAATCTAAAACTTTCCTAAAAAATAAACTATATTAACAATTAGGGCTATTGGGTGACAGGATTCTGGGAAGATGGTAGAGTAGGAAGCACCAGGAATCTGTCTCCCCACCTGGACAACTGTACTGGTAGAAACTGTCCGATGTAACTATTTTGGAACTCCAGTGTGTATTAAAGGTTGAAACTTTCAGGAGAAGGCTTGGATGGCAAATTGCAGTTAATTTTGGTCAATTTCAGCTCTTAGCACAGTAGTAGCTGCCCATCCCCCACCCCAGCCACATGGCAGGCAGCTGTGCATGTGTTCCTGGAGCAGTTTGCACACAGCTTGCAGGAGCAAGGGTGGGCAAAAAGAATCCTATCCTCCAAATATCAGGGATTTGTCTTCTGATCACCCCTTGTTGCTTTTGATCACAGAGGTGCAGACAAAGAGGTAGTGGCCATTGTTGTTGCACCTCCCCACATTGTTCCAAACCTCTCCCCCTTCAGATGAAGTGACTTCCAGGGGATTTAAAGGACTGGTGCCCTTTCTCTCCCCTCTCCCCTGATTTCTCTCTTTTTCCCCTTTCGAGAGCCAGACATTAGAGATTAGGGCATTCAGGGGCCGACCCTGTGGCTTAGCGGTTAAGTGCACACGCTCCACTACTGGCGGCCCGGGTTCAGAACCCGGGTGCGCACTGCCGCACCACTTCTCTGGCCATGCTGAGGCCGCGTCCCATGTACAGCAACTAGAAGGATGTGCAACTATGACATGCAACTATCTACTGGGGCTTTGGGGGGAAAGAAAAGTGGAGGATTGGCAATAGATGTTAGTTCAGAGCCGGTCTTCCTCAGCAAAAAGAGGAGGATTGGCATGGATGTTAGGTCAGGGCTGATATTCCTCACAAAACAAAAAATAAAGAGAGATTAGGACATTCAAAAACAACTACATATACGGGGAAAATTAGAAAGTGATCTTGCATGCTCAGAGGAAGGCTCAGAAAAGACCTGAGATGATCTTAAGTTTACACTACAGGCTGATTCTCAGCGTAGACACAGCCTACAACAATAAAAAAAGCAAAAATAATAACAAAAAACAGCAAACCCTGAGGAAGAAGGAGAATCCAATTTCTGGAGTTACCACATTATTAGATTCAAATATCCAGTTCTCAACAAAAGAAATTGCAAGGCATACAAAGAAACAGGAGTTATGGCCTATTCAAAGGAAAAATAAATAAATCAACATAAATTGTCCCTGAAAAAGAATTAATGGCAGATGTACTAGACAAATGCTTAAACAACTGTTTTAAAGATGTTCAATTAACTAAAGGAAAATGTGGAGAAAGTCAAGAAAACAATGTATGGACAAAATGGAAATATCAATACAGAGATAGAAAATCTAAAAAGAATCCAAGAAGAAATTCTGGAGGTGAAAAGTACAATAACTAAAATGAAAACTTCACTAGAGGGATTCAAAGGAAGATTTAAGCAGGCATAAGAAAGAATTAGCAAACTTGAAGATAAGATAATGGAAGTTATTGAGTCTGAGGAACAGAAAGAAAAAAGATTGATGAAAAATGAACAAAGCCTAAGGGACCTTTGGGACATCATCAAGAGGACAAACATTCACATCATGGGAGTCTCAGAAGGAGAAGAGAGAGGAAAAAGGTAGAAAGAATATCTGAAGAAATGTTACTGGATACATACCCAGGTTCTTTACCTGCCACACAAGAGGTGCTGAATAAAACTGAAACGCCAGGCTTACAGCAAGGAAAGAGTTTTTATTTCAGGTGACATCAGCCAGGAGATGAGAGCTCTCAAATTTGTCCCATCTCCCCAAAAGATGGGACGCAAAGAGGTTTTAAATGTTGTGAGGGATGTAGCTGCTTGTAGGGAGGGGGAGCCTGTGGCCTTGCTGGTTGGTGCTTTCCCACCAGCCTGCATTTGGCCTTGTGAGGCTGCTGACAGGGAGGAGGAGGGCCAGATAAGGGAATCTGCAGGTGTCCTTGGCTGTCTGTCTCCGTGGTGGATGGTGGATTCTGGCACCAGGAAGCCAAGGAGTTGAGGTCTGAGAAGCTTTAGCTTCTTGATATTCTCTGGATATCAGTTTCCCTGTAACAAACCTGAAGAACTGATAATCAGCAACTTTAGAGAAGCAAGGAAAGAGAATGGGTGCTTTTGTTTTTTTGGTTTTTTTTTAATTTTTAAAAAATTTTTTTGGTGAGGAAGATTAGCTTTGAGCTAACATCCAATGCCAATCCTCCTCTTTTTTTGCTGAGGAAGACTGGCCGTGGGCTAACATCTGTGCCCATCTTCCTCCACTTTATATGGGATGCTGCCACAGCATGGCCTGACAAGTGGTGCGTTGGTGCCCATCCAGAATCCGAACCCCGGGCCACCGCAGCAGAGTGCACACACTTAACTTCTATGCCCCTGGGCTGGCCCTGAGTGCTTTTGGTTTTAACCCCATATATTCTGGGTTTAATGTAGGGGAATTGATATCAAGGCCAGTATCAGAAATAATGACTGAAAACTTCCCAAATTTGATGAAAGACATGAATGTAAACATGCAAGAAGCTCAATGAACTCCAAGTAAGATGAACTCAAAGGGACTTACACTGAGACACATTATAATCAAACTTTCAAATGCCAAAGAAAAGAGGGAATCTTGAAAGCAGCAAGAGAGAAGCAGCTCATCACTTACAAGGGATCCTCAATACGATTGTCAGCACATTTCTCATCAGAAACTTTGGAGGCCAGAAGCAGTGGACTGATATATTCAAAGTACTAAAAAAACAAAAAAATCTGTCAACCAATAGTCCTATATCCAGCAAAACTGTCCTTCAAAAGTGAGGGAGAAATTAAGACATTCCCAGATAAACAAAAGCTGAGGGAGTTCTTACCACTAGACTAGCCCTGTAACAAGTGCTCAAGGGAGTCCTCTAGGACAATAGACAGTAACTTGAGGCCATATGGAGAAATAAAGATCTCAAAAAAGGTAAATACATGGGCAATTATAAAAGCTAGTATTATTGTAACAACAGTTTGAAACTCCACTTTTTGTTTTCTACATGATTCAATAGACTAATACATTTAAAAAAAATAATTATTAGTCTAAAAGCTAGTTTTATTGTAACTTTGGTTTGTAACTACAAATTTTGTTTTCTACATAATTTAAGAGACTAATGCATTTAAGAGAATTATTAATTTATGTTTTGGGACACACAATGTATAAAGACGTAATTTTGTGACCAACAACAGAAAGGGGTGGAGACAGAGTTTTTAATTAAAGTTAAGCTGCTATAAATTGAAATTAGAGTGTAATAACTTTAGGATGTTAAATGTAATCCCCACAGTAACCACAATGAAAATAGCTATAGAATATACATAAAAGGAAATGGAGAAAGAATTTAAACATCTCACTACAAAAGATCAACTCAACACAAAAGAAGACTGTAATGCAGGAAATGAGGAACAAAAAAGGTATAAAACATATAGAAAACAAATTGCAAAACAGCAGAAGTAAGTATCACCTTATCAGTAATTACCTTAAATGTAAATGCATTAAACTCTCCAATCAAAAGGCAGAGACTGGAAGAATGGATAAAAACACATGATTCAACTGTATACTGTCTATAAGAGACTTATTTTAGATCTAAAGACACAAATGCATTGAAAGTGAAAGGATGAAAAAAGATATTCTATGCAAATTGTAACCAAAAGAGAGCAGGGTATCTATACCAGCATCAGACAAAATAGACTTTAAATCAAAAAAGTTTACAAGAGACAAAGAAGAACATTACATATTAACAAAAGGTTCAATACAGTTATATCTTGTTGGCCAGGGTATAGAGAAATGAAAACTCACACTATCATTGGAAGCAGAAATTGGTATAACATTTCTGGAAGGCAATTTCACATTATAGATCAAAAACCTTTAAAAAGTGCTTATCCTTTGAAATAGTAATTATAGTTCTAGAGATTTACCCTAAGAAAATGATCATGGATATATACTCAAAACATATATTTAAAATAATGGTCACCTCAGCGTTATTTATTACAGTGATAAATAAAAACATATTTATTGTCAAATGGTAGGAAATTTGACATATGACACATGTACAAGATAAAATACACTGCTGCCACTAAAAATCATGGTATAGCAGAATGTTTATTGACATAAAGAAATGATCATGCTGCAAAACAGAATGTACAGTATAGCACACTATGATAGGTAATTCTTCCTATTATAAAAGCTCTGAGCACATTGTACTTTCTAAAACAAGAGTAGAAGCCAAAAATAAATAACTAAAAATTTTAAAACTCTCTAGCTATTTGAAAATTTATAAATTACTTACTAAATAACTGTAGATTCAAAAAAGTAATTACAATTAAAATTGCCAACAACTTAGAAGAGGGAAACAAAACTGCGGACTCCAGCCAAAAATACTATTTAGTAGCCAAATGTTTTACTACGTTATAATTCAGGAAGATTTAAAAAGACCTACAAAACAGAGCTGCAGAAATTAGAGAAATGAAAAAAGATTAAGATAAAAAATAAATTAAAAACAGAAATAAGTGAATTAGACAAAAACAGAATTGATAAACACAAAGAAAATCACTTCTTTGAACAAAATAAATATATTTAAAATAGAAAAACCTCAGACAGTGTAATTTTTTAAAGGGAAGGAATGCATAAATATACAAATTAGGAATGTGAAAAAGTATCTGAAAAAAAAGCCAGAGCCAGAGAGGTAGATTATCATAATTATAAAATAGCACAGACTTTGGAATCATACAGACCTGAATTCAAATCCTCGCTCCACTGTGTGATTTTAGGCAAGTCTCAATCCCTGTGAGACTATTTTCTTATCTGTAAAATAAATAATAACACCTCAAAGCATCATTATTAGAATTACTTGAGATATTATATGTCAATTGCTTGGCACAATATCTGGTACACGGTAAAAACTCAACACATACGAGCTGCTACTATATATAGCAGACTGCTCTTAAAATTATAAGAGAGCAGTGATTACAATTTTACACTTAATGCACTTTAAAATATCAATGAAAATATACATTATCAAAAATGGCACAAGTATGCAAATAGTGTGAATATTATTTTGTTAATGCCATTAAGTTGATTCTAACTCCTAGCAACCCTGTATACAGCAGAGTGGAACCCTGCCCAGTCTTTTTTTTTGGCCATCCTCTTGCCTTCCTGTACTTTATTAGACAATGCTCTGCTGCTATACAAAGGGTTTTCATGGCCAATTTTTTCAGAAGTGGGTGGCCAACTCCTTCTTCCTAGTCTGTCTTAGTCTGGAAATTTCACTGAAATCTTTCCACCATGGGGGACCCCGCTGGTATTTGAAATACCTGTGGCATAGCTTTCACCATCACAGCAACATGTAGCCGCCACAGGATAACAACCGACAGACAGGTAGTGTGGTTCCATGACTGGGAAATGAACTGGGCCATGGCAGTAAGAGAGCCAAATCTTTACCACTAGACAGCCAGGGCTGGCGTGAATATTACCACTAAGTTGATTATTGCCACTATTAAAATGGTATAACCCAGATGGTTTTAGGGTTATTTCAAAAGAACAAATAATTCTCATATTTTATTGACTATTCCAGAGCATAAGAAAAGAGAGACAGCACACTAATTTTCTATACAGCTAGCATATCACTGATAGAAAATTTTAGCAAATGCTAACAGAAAAATAAAAAAGAAAACTACAAACTAATCTCATTTATGAATTGTAGTACAAAAATCCTAAATAAAATTACTAGAGTATAAATTAGAAATTTCTTAATTGCAAGTGGCATACAACTCAACTAAACCTGGCTTCATCAGAAAGGGGATCCAGGGTTGCATGCAATGGAAGTAAGGGTAGGTAAGGCTTCAGGCATGACTGAAAACAGGAATTCAGACAGTGTCCTCAGGATTAGTTTTTCTGTTTCTCTGTCTCTCAGTTCTACTTCTGCATCCAGTAAAGGCAGAATAGGTAATTCAGAACAAGCTAACCATTAAAGACAACTTAAAAAGGTGGTCAAAATATAAAGTTCCATCTCTGTAAAAGTATCACAGAGCTAACAAGATATGGAGGAATTGCTGGAATGAGACTCTGGGAAAAGACAGGAATCCTGAGACGTGGAGGTGGACCTGTCTGTCAATCAGGTTTACCTCTGTTCTGCTTACATTTGCCAAAGCAAAGAGGTACCCCAGAGGCTGGACTGCGCCTTTTTTTTTTGGTGAGAAAGCTTGGCCCTGAGCTAACATATGTTGCCAATCTTCCTCTTTTTGCTTGATGAAGATTGTCCCTGAGCTAACATGTGTGCCAATCTTGCTCTATTTTGTATGTGGGATGCTGCCCACAGTATGGCTTGATGAGTGGTGAGTAGGTCTGAACCCGGCATCTGAACCTGTGAACTCCAGGCCACCAAAGTGGAGCGTGTGAACTTAACCACTACGCCACTGGGCCGGCCTCTGGACTGTGCCTTTTGAGGTTAGGAGGACAAACGTTGAAGTTCAGGGCATGCTGAGGGTGAGAATTCTGGTAAACTACGGCCCATTTGTATTGGACCTAACCAGGAAGGCAGAAACCACGTCATGTATTTACAACAGGAGAAATGTATTGCAGAGACTGGTCACACAGGTGATGGAGGACCTGAAATCCACAGATTGATAAGAGCAAGATGCCACAATCACTCCTGGGTTGGAGAGACAGAGGCAATGTAATTGCGACAATGTCACTGGAGCTTAGGAGTCACCCAGTGGAAACTAGAACTGTAGCAGGCCTGTCCAACTGGAGCCGCAGAGAAAATGGAGACACTGCCAGAGAGGCTGCACAAAGTAGACAGAAATGCCCTGGTGTCTTTCTTCCTCCCAACCATGGAGGCTTTTCCCCAAGAGGCTGGGAGCCAGGGAACGTGAAAAAATAGTTTTGAGGGCGAACATCGCCAGGAGCAGCACAGACCCCAGAAAGCTGCACCCAGGGATGAGAGTGAAGCAGAAGTGAAACATCCCTTCCCATTATAGCTTATTAGACCACCGCTCCATTTTATTTATTTGTTTATTTATTATTTATTTATTTTTTGCTGAGGAAGATTCGCCCTGAGCTAACATCCACTGCCAATCTTCCTCTTTTTTGTATGTGAGCCGCCACCACAGCATGGCCACTGATAGACGAGCAGTGTAGGTGCATGCCTGGGAACCAAACTGGGGCCGCTGAAGCAGAGCTTGCTGAACTTAACCCCTAGGCCATCAGGGCCAGCCCCACTGCTCTATTTTAAATGCAGATGACTCAAGGCATCAGTTCACTACATTTATAGCAGAATACAAGTTAGACCATCTGGAACTATGTGAGAAGACCTAGCTTTGTGATTGCTAAGATGACTGGCCCAGTATCATATTTTTTCCCTACTTTTTCTCCTTACCATATATCAGTAGAGCCATGTA
Source organism: Diceros bicornis minor (assembly GCF_020826845.1). Taxonomy (NCBI): domain Eukaryota; kingdom Metazoa; phylum Chordata; class Mammalia; order Perissodactyla; family Rhinocerotidae; genus Diceros; species Diceros bicornis. The sequence continues at coordinate 67,479,699 of NC_080781.1, forward strand.
TTTGCTATGTTGCACCTTAGATATACATAGAAAAAATTTCCCAGGGTTTCTAAAAATTGTGATAAAAACACGTAACATAAAATGCACTATCTTAATCACTTTAAGTGTATAATGCAGTAGTGTTAAGTATATTCACATTGTTGTGCAACTGATCTCCAGAACTTCATCTTACAAAACTGAAACTCCATATCCATTTAACAAGAACTCTCCATTTCCCGCTTCCCTCAGTCCCTGGAGACTACCATTTTACTTTCTGTTTCCATGAATTCCCCAGGGATTTTATGTGTACATACAAACACACACACACACACGAATGAAGACATTAAATCAGATACGACAAGATGTTAACATTTGTTGAATCCACATGGTGTGTGTATAGAGTACATTGTACTATTCTTTCAACTTTTCCATATTTGAAATTTTTTATAATAAAAAGATGGATAAAAAGTAATTAAATTATTGGGCAAGACAGAAATAGTAGAAATAAGGTAAAAATGGACATTTTCAGGCAAACGAAAACTGAAATATTTTGCCACCAGAAGACTGGAACTAAAGGAAATTCTAAAGAATGTTCTTTAAGAAGAGGGAAAATGATACCAGATGCTAGGTCAGATATGCAGAAAGTAATGAAGAGCAGTGAAAATCATGGGTGTGGTTGTGGAAATAATAATGTCATTGACACTAGAGATGAGGATGATGTATTAATTGAGGGTGGTGATGACTCAGTTTTTAATTCAGTGAATGCCTAAAAGGAAGAAAGTTCTCTACATACACTGGTGATGAAAAATATTCCTACTCTAAAGGTAGTGATTTTCTGGGCTTTGAGGATAAAGATGAAAACTTTTCAATGATAAAATAAAAATAAAAGTACAGTATGGCAGTTGCTCAAAAAATTAAAAATATTACCATATGATCCAGTAATTCCACTTTCGGGTACATAACAAAAAAAATTGAAAGTAGGGTTCTGAAGAGATATTCATATATAGCATATATAATTCATAGCAGAATTATTCATGTTAGCCGCAAAGTGGAAGCAACAAAAGTGTCCATCAACAAATGAATGGATAAGTAAAATGTGGCATATACCTACTATGGAATATTATTCAGCTTAAGGCTGAAAGGAAGGAAATTCTGACATATACTATAAAACATGGATGAACCTTTAATTATTTATTAAATATTTATTTAATTTATTATATTATGCTAAGTGAAGTAAGCTAGACACATAAGAACAAATATTGTATGATTCCACAAAATGAAAAGGCAACCTACAGAATGGGAGAAAATATTTGCAAACTGTATATCTGATAAAGGGTTAATATCCAAAATATACAAGAAACTTATACAATTAATTCAACAGCAAAAAAAATAACCTGATTGAAAAAATGGATGAAGGACCTGATTAGACATTTTTCCAAAGAAGAAATACAAATGGCTAGTAGGTATATGAAAAGGTGCTCAACATCACTAATCATCAGGGAAATGCAAATCAAAAAACCACAATGAGATATCACCTCACATCTGTTAGAATGGCTAATATAAAAAAGACAAAAGGTAACAAATGTTGGTGAGGATGTGGAGAAAATGGAACCTTTGTACACTGGTGGAAATGTAAATTGGTGTAGCCATTATGGATAACAGTACGGAGTTTCCTCAAAAAATTAAAAATAGAACTACTGTATGATCCAGCAATTCCACTTCTCAGTATATATACAAGGAAAAGGAAAACAAGATCTCAAAGGGATATCTGCACCCCCATGTTCATTGCAGAATTATTCACAATAGCCAAGACATGGAAACAACCTAAGTGTTGCATGGATAAAGAAAATGTGTGGGGCAGCCCCAGTGGCCTAGTGGTTAGGTTTGGCATGCTCTGCTTTAGTGGCCGGGTTCGGTTCCCAGGTGTGGACTTACACCACTCGTCTGTCAGTGGCCGTGCTGTGGTGGTGGCTCACATATAAAAGAGGAAGATCGGCAGCAGATGTTACCTCAGGGCGAATCTTCCTCAGCAAAAAAAACAGAAAGAAAGAAAATATGGTCTCTCTATATATACACTGGAGTATTATTCAGCCATGAAAAGAAGGAAATCTTGCTATTTGCGACAACATGGATAAATCTGGAGGGCATTATACTAAGTGAAAAAAGCCAGACAGAGAAAGACAAATACTGTATGGTATCACCTATATGTGGAATCTGAAAAAAAAACCGTTGAACTCATAGAAACAGAGAGTAGAATGGCGATTACTGGGGGCCAAGAGATGGGGGATGTGCAGACATGTTGCCCAAAGGGAGCAAACATTCGGTTATAAGATGCATAAGTTCTGAGGATGTAATGTACAGCATGGTGACTATAGTTAATAATACGGTATCATATACTTAAAATTTGTTAAGAGAGTAGACCTTAAGCACTCTCACCAAAAAAAAAAAAGAAAAAGTAATTGTGAGATGATGTGTTAATTAACTCGCTTGTGGTAACCATTTCACATATATACATATGTCAAATCATCAAGTAGTACACTTTAAATATGTCATTTTATTTTTCCATTATACTTCAATAAAGCTGGGAAAAATGGTTAAGATGGTAAATATTATATTATATGCATTTTACCACAATTAAAAATAAATAAATAAAAATAATAACAAAAGTAATACTTCCAGTTGTATCTCTAGTAATGAGTAAATGAGTGTTGATTTGCTATTATTTAAACTGTACATGTTAAAAATATGTTGTATGTATGATATATTTCATGATAATTTTCAGAAAACTAATAATTTATAAAGACATCAATTTTCCCTAATTTAAAAATTTAACAGGATCTCCATAAATATACCTACATAGTTTCTTTATTTGATTGTTTTTTGAACTAGACAACCTGATTCTTTAGTTCTTATGGAAAAATATACATGTAAAAATATGCAGAAAATCTCTGAAAAAGAAAAGCAATTAGGAGGAACTCATTTGTTCAGTGCTTTTAACGTGAAAGGGTGTTGGACTTTGTCAAATGGTTTCTCTGCATCAGTCGAGATAATCATGGGCTTTTTTCTCCTTAATTCTCTTAACATAGATTATATTAATTTATTTTTGGATGTTGAACCACCCTTGCATTTCTGGGATATTTCCCACTTGGTCATAAGTATAATCATTTTGATATGCTACTGGATTAGTTTGCAGTTATTTCACTGAGGAGTTTTGCATCTATATTCATAAGGGATATCAATCAGTTGTTTCCTGTGATGTCTTTGTCTGGCTTTGGTATCAGGGTAATGCTAGCCTCATAGAAGGGGTTACAAAATATTCCCTCCTCTTCTATTTTTGGAAGGGTTTGAAAATAATTGGTGTTAATTGTGTTTTAAATGTTTGATAGAATTCACTAGTGAAGCCATCTGGTCCTGGACTTTTCTTTGTTGGCAGGTTTTAATTACAAATTCTATCCATTTATTGTTATAGGTCTCTTCAGATAGTCTATGTCTTCTGGAGTCAGTATCAGTAGTTTGTGTGTTTATAGGTATTTATCTATTTCATCTAGGTTATCTACTTTTTGGCATACAATTGTTCATAGTATTCCCTTATAATCCTTTCTATTTCTTTTTTTTTTTTTAAGATTTTATTTATTTTTTTCCCCCCAAAGCCCCAGTAGATAGTTGTATGTCATAGCTGCACATCCCTCTAGTTGCTGTATGTGGGACGCGGCCTCAGCATGGTCGGAGAAGCAGTGCGTCAGTGCGCGCCCGGGAACCGAACCTGGGCCGCCAGCAGTGGAGCGCGCGCACTTAACCGCTAAGCCACGGGGCCGGCCCTGCTTTCTATTTCTGAAATGTCAGTAGTAATGTCCCCTCTTTCAGTTCTGATTTTAGTAATTTGAGTATGCTCTCATTTTTCATAGTCAGTCTAGCTAATGTTTTGTCAATTTTATCGATTTTTTCAAAGAACTGACTTTAACATCTATTGGTTTTCTTTTTTTTTCTATTCTCTCTTTCATTTATCTCTACTCTAATCTTTATTATTGCCTTCCTTCTAATATCTTTGGACTTAATTTCTTCTTCTTTTTCTACTTCCTTAAAGTTAAATTATATATTTGAGATCTTCCTTCTTTTTTTACTGTAGGCATTTACGGCTATAAATTTCCCCCTGAGTGCTACTTTCACTGCATCTCCTAAGTTTTGCTATGTTGTATTCTTTCATCAAAGTATTTTCTAGTTTCTTCTTTGAACTTTTGGTTGTTTAAGAGTGTGGTGTTAATTTCCACATATTTGTGAATTTCCAGTTCTACTTCTGTTATTGATTTCCAGCTTCATACTGTTGTGGTTAGGAAGATATTTTGTATGATTTCAATCTTTTTAAATTTCTAAGACTTGTTTTGTGGCCTAACATGACTTTCCTGGAGAATGTTGCATGTACACTTGGGAAGAATGTTTATTCTGGTGTTGTTGGGAGGGATGTTCTGTATGTCTTTTGGGTCTAGTTGGTTACAGCGTTGTTAAAGTCCTCTATCTCCTTCTTGATAATTTATCAGTTGTTCCATTCATTATTGAGAGTAAATTACTGAATTCTCCCACTATTTTTGTAGAACAGCTCATTTCTCCTTTCAATTCTGTCAATTTTTGCTTCATACTTTTGGAGCTCTATTATTTGGCATATACAGTTGGCCCTCTGTATCCACAGGTTCCACATCCATGCATTCAATCAACCACAAATCAAAAGGCCTATGATGATTGAGTTTGTACTGAACATGTACAGACTTTTTTTCTTGTCATTTTTCCCTAAACAATACAGTATAACAATTATTTACATAGCATTTACATTGTATTAGGTAAAAGTAATATAGGGATAATTTAAAGTATACGGGAGGATGTGCATAGGTTATGTGTAAATACTATGCTATTTTATATAAGGGACATGAGCATCCATGGATTTTGGTATTTGTGGGGGGTCCTGGAATCAATCGCCCACTGATACCAAGGGACAATTGTATATGTTTATCATTGTCATATCTTCTCAATAAATTGATTATTTTATCAATATATAATGACCTTTTTGTCTCTTGTAAAATTTTTTTCTTAAAGTCTACTTTGTTTCATCTTCCTAAACTGAAACTCTGTACCCATTAGATAATAACTCCCCATTGTCCCTTTCCTCAGCTCCTGATAACAACTATTCTACTTTCTGTCTCTATGAATTTGATTCTTCTAGGTACCTTTTATAAATGAAATCATACCATATTTTTCCTCTTTTGTCTAGCTTATTTCACTTAGCATAATATTGTCAAGGTTTACCTATTATGCAGCATGTATCAGAATTACATTCCTTTTTTGGGCTGAATAACATTTCTCCATATGTGTATACCACATTTTGTTTATCCATTGTTCTGTCGATGGAAATTTGAGCTGTTTCCACCTTTTGGCTATTGTGAATAATGCTGCTATGAACATTGGTATACAAAAATGTCTGAATCTCTGCTTTCAATACTTTCAGATATATACCTAGAAGTGGAACTGCTGGATCATATGATCATTCCATGTTTGATTTTTTTCAGGAACTTCCATATGTTTTCCACAGTGGCTGTGCCACTTTACATTCCCACAAGAAATGCACAAGGGTTCCAATTTCTCCACATCCTCACTAACACTTGTTATTTTCTGTTTTTATTTATTTTATTATTTTTAAATAATATCCATCCAAGTTGGTATGAAGTGGTATCTCATTGTGTTTTGATTTGCATTTCTCTAATGATTGCACTCATCTCTCATCTGGGTAAGATGCTCAACATCACTAATGAATGTGACCTACTTCATTGTTTCTTTTAACATCTAGTGATGTTGAGTTCGTGTGTTTATTGGCCATTAGTATATCGTCCTTGGAGAAATGTCTAATCAAGTTATTTGCCCTACACATTTATCTTTTTTTTGCTTTCTTTCTTTCTTTCTTTTTTTTGAGGAAGATTAGCCCTGAGCTAACATCCATTGCCAATCCTCCTCTTTTTGCTGAGAAAGATTGGCCCAGGGCTAACATCCATGCCCATCTTCCTCTACTTCATATGGGACACCCCCACAGCATGGCTTGACAAGCGGTATGTTGTTCCGTGCCTGGGATCAGAACCTGCGAACCCCAGGCCACCAAAGAGGGGCACACGAACTTAACTGCTATGCCACCGGGCCAGCCCTCACATTTATCTTTTAAATGAGATAGAAAAAACAGACGAGACCCAAACAAAAAATACAATTAAGACTGACTTTTATATTTACCTATATAGTACCTTGACCAGTGTTCTTTATCTCCTTGCAGAGCCTCAGGTTACTATCTTATGTTCTTTTATTTCAGACTGCATGACTCCCCTTAGCATTTCTTGTAGTGCAAGTGACAACTCTCTTAGCTTTTGTTTATCTAGGAATGTTTTATTTTCTCCTTCATTTTTGAAGGATAGTTTTGTTGGATATGGAATTCTTGGTGAGCAGTTTTTTTTCTTTCAGCACTTTAAATATGCCTTCCCACTGCCTTTTGTCTTCCATGATTTCTGATGAGAAATCAGCTGTTAATCTTATTGAGGATAGATTGTACATGATGAGTCATTTCTCTCTTGCTGCTTCCAGTATTCTCTCTTTGTCTTTGTATTTCAACAGTTTGATTATAAGGTGTCTCAGTGTGGGTCTTTTTGAGATTCTCAGATGTGTAAATCCATGTCTTCCATCAAATTTGCAAGTTTACAACCATTATTTCCTCAAATATTCTTTCTCCCTTTCACTTTCTCCTCTCCTTCTGGTACTCCTATAATGCATATTGTAGTATGTTTGATGGTGTTCCACTGGCCTCTTAGACTCTATTGATCTTTGTTCATTTTTTTCTTTCTGCTCTTCAGACTGTCATTTCAATTGTCCTCCCTTCAAGTGTGCTGATCTTTCTTCCACCTGCTCAAATTTGTTTTGAAACTTTCTAGTGAATTTTTCATTTTAGGTATTGTACTTTTCAACTCCAGATTTCTATTTGGTTAATTTTGTATAATTTCTATCTCTCTACTGATATTCTCTATTTGGTGAGACATCATTCCCTTGGATTTCTCTAGTTCTTTGTCTATGGTTTCCCTTAGCTACTTGAGCAAAAATAAAATAGTTAATTTAGGATCTTTGTCTAGTAAATCCAATGTACGTGCTTCCTCAGTGACAGTTTCTGTTAATTTCTTTTTTCCTATGAATGTTTCTTTCCATGCCTTGTAATTTTTTTGTTGAATACTGGATATTTTGAATATTATAATGTGATAACTCTGGAAATCAGAATATTTCCTGCCTCAGGATCGGTTTTTGCTGCTTTCTGTATATTCTTTGTTGAGTGCGGTCTCTGAAGTCTCTCTCCTGTTATCTTGTGGTCAGCTAGAGAGTTGACAAGGAGTTCTTCAAACTCCTGGAGTCCAAAAAAAAAAAAAAAAAAGAAAGAAAGAAAAAGAAAAAAATCTACCCTGATTTTTACAGACTGGGTCTGTGTTGGAGCAGTTTTTTTTTTTTTTTGTGAGGAAGATCAGCCCTGAGCTAACATCCATGCTAATCCTCCTCTTTTTGCTGAGGAAGACTGGCTCTGAGCTAACATCTATTGCCAATCCAGAGCACTTCTCTAAGGCTTGGCCAGTCCATTTACAACTGGCTTAATCTTTACTTACTGCTTGCACTGAGCCTAAAGTTCAGCAGGAAGTAAAAGCTGAGGGCTTTCTCAGGTCTTTTTTGAGCATGGGACTCACCCCGGGCATGTGTATGGCTGTCTATATTCCCTGTTATAAGTGGGTGCTTTTTAAAGCCTTTATTTCCCAAAGTAATTTTCTCCCCAGCTTTTCCTCACATGCTTTTAGCATGCCTATTGTTTGCTGAAACTGTAATCTTTTGCCACAGATAGGAGTAACTTGTTCATTTGTCTTTCAATATTTTCCAGAAATGCCCTCCATTTGGCGACTTTTCCAATCTGAAAATGTTCTGAGTTGGGTGAAATAAAAGCAAGTGCCATGCATCAGTCCTTCAGAGTACCTTCAACAGATCAAAAGAGACAGACACAATTCCTCAAGAACAAGGTCTGCTCTGTTCCTTCTGGAACGAGATACCCACAACAGGAACACAGGCCGCCATCTTTAAGACTGCCACTGCACTGGGGAGGGGTTTGGGGCAAGACTAAGGTAAAACTCCACAAAGTTCTCCTACCATGTTAATGTGGACTTTTTCTGGATTCATCATTCATTTGGTTGCTATAAACCTTTGATTATTTTCCAGAGTTCTGACACAGTTGATTCAAACAGTTTTGCTCAGTTTTATTTTGGTATTTCTGAGAAGTAATGGGCTGTTGGAGCTTCCTACTCTTCCATTTTCACTAATTCTTAATGATTTTTGAACAATGTGCCTCCCATTTTCATTTTGCACTGGGCCCTGCAAATTATGTTGCCAGCCCTGCCTCTAAAACTTTTTAGCCATCTCTATAATTTTTTTGCCTCTGATACTTGTCACTCTTGAGCATTCTTGTGAGTAAGCCCATGCAGGCCTCTTTCTCTGGTTCTGCGTGGGCACTCAACTAAAAATCAGCACAACTGAGAATGCATGCCCTCAGTAATGGTGTGGATAATATCAACAATAGTCTTATGTCCAAGATCAATTTTTTGGAATTTCTAAGGTGGCTTATAAAACTAAGGAATAACCTTCAACTGAGTTTGCTAAATCCAACTAGGATCCTGGCCATCCCCTGAAGGTATGAGGATTTTTTAGTTTAATGCTGTTGTACTAGAAACAAGCTTATAGTCCAGTTTTCATGGGCCTCCCTCCTTGGCAACTTCCCAGGGAACTCTTTTATGTAGTTAATGATCCTGGACACCTCAAATAAAAGAAAGTCTCACTCTCCTGATTGTTCATCAAACCTCATACCATGCATTTCTCTCTCCTTCTCCTAAAAATATACAAAGGCTCTAATTCTTCCTTGGGTGTCTCCAGCCTTTTCCTTGTCTTCATCACAACTAGTAAGTACTACCATCACCACCACCAACAAATTATACTATAAGATGGATTAATTTCTACTCCACTTTGTATCAGTTAAGATGCTTTTAGCTGCAAATAGCAGAAGACCAGCACAAATGCCTTGAATGATGAGGAAATTTATTATCTCACATATCGAGAACTTCAGATATAGACGGTTTCAGATCTGGTTAATTAAGTGATTCATAGCATTATCAAAGTCCCAAATTATTTCCATGTTTCTACTACGTTATCCTTACTGTATTGATTTGTCTTCTATAAAGGACTCTCATCATGATCCTATAATTGCTGCTACCATCATAGGCATAGCATGTAGATGGCAATATTCCAAAGTAGAAAAAGGTCTTTCTCCTCAATCTTTATAAGGACAGAGAAATTATACTCAGAAGGCACTTTCCTAAACCAACCACTGACCAAGGAAATGGAGTTGCCATGATTAGTTTAGACTAAGCAAGATTATCCCTCCCCACCACCACACTCATAGCTTGGAAGGGACCCTGAGGCATATGGCCACTGATAACATGTACAAAATAGGGGTTATGTTACCAAAGAAGAAGGTGTGTGAGGGAGGGAATGCCTTTGAGTAACTATTCTAGTGATTTGGCGGCCACCGGAAATAATATGAAGGGAAATAGTAGAAAAAGGCCTGAATCTTATCTAAGCATAATATGACCACGATACAAATGAGTTGTATCAAGATTCACAAATTACTGTATGCTAGAGGAATCCTCTCAAATGTAACTTTACATTTTAGGATGCAAATAGCATCAACCCAGTAGTGTCCCACAATATAAAACTTGTAAGTTTTCTATGTGTATTATGAGGGATTGTGCTAGACATTATTACGGTTTATTACATATTTCCTGCTCTCTAGTTCCCAGACACAAGGCAAGATTAAACTTCCCTGCCCCTTGGAGGTAAGGCATAGCCACATGACTTGCTTTAGCCAATGAAAAATAGGCAAAAGTGACATGTATATCACATCCAACAGGAAACTTCAAGAGCCAGTGTATAATTTGCCTCTTCCTTTCATACTTCTGTGGTGATCATATAAGCACATGGAGGAATGAAAATTCCATGATCCTGGTTCCCTAAGTGTCTACAATGAACAAAATCCCTTCGTGAACATTTCCTTCAGTAGAGCATGAGCAAGAAATCAACATTTGCTATGCTAGGTTACTGAGATTTGGGGCTTATATATTTGTTACCATAGGATAATCTTGCCTGTGCTGAGTAGTAACAAGGGGATGTTAGGCCAACCCTCTCTATCTGTTGTTGGAAGGTTGGCTGGGTCCCAGAGATGCACTGAGTTGCACTCTCAAACTGGAAAAAAATCCTATTGGAGAGAATATTGTCCTCTTATTTTCCTTTGCTATGCATGATACCTACTCCTTAGATCTAAAACTGAAAACCTCTGGCTTTCTTCCAGATAATCTTCTACTTACTGAATGCAAATTATGGTATATTGATCAATCTTAGGCTATTTGTTTAGTGTACAATATTTCACTCATAGCCCACTTTCCCCAAGATTATTATGGATTTTGGTTAAATCAGGGATGCATAGAGACTTGAAGACTTGAATATAATGCCCTAAATAAGAACTTTTAAAATATGGCCACTTAAATGACTAATTCTTCTTGAATGTTCCTGAAAAGGTCAGATCATATAATGCTATTTGATACTGTTCTAAATCTATTCATGGATGGAGCAAACCTTACTTCTCATAGCTTACCTTTTAAAATTACTCAAATTATTGTTGATTTTGAGATGTATATGTGATGATAGTATCATGGTTATGTTTAAAAAAAGGAATCCTTGCTTTTTAGAGATACATACCAAAATATTTACAGATAAAACTATAAAATGTATGGAATTTGCGTCAAAATAATCCAAAGGTTGGGATAGGGTAGAGAGGATGAGAAGGATGAGTAAAGATATAGAAGAAACAAGATTGGCCATGACTTAATAATTGCTAAACCTAGGTGATGGGGTGCATTTTTATATTCTCTCTGTGTTTACATATGTTTGATGGGTAACCACTAATGTCAAAGTTTTCTAAACTCAGTTCCCGGTCAGGCTTTCCCCACCCCCTCCTCCAAGAGCCTCCTGGCTGGGCACATTAGAAACTGCCTCATGTTGAGTATGGTATGTACTAATTAGTTCATGGAGTATGTATAAAGAATGCAACTAAAAATAGCTCTGAAGGTACTGGCATCAATAACAAACCAAAACCCTGAAGAGCTTGAGAATGTCCCCAGTGAATGCCGCACATCCTGTTCAATCTGTGGAGTCTGAGCTACCCACTAGAGAAATGTCCACACCTGTTCTCCCCTCCATAATCCCTTCTACACTTTAACCCCAAGTTATCTGCACTTACGCCACAGACTCCCAATCCTAATAGGTCTTGGAGAGGATGGATGCCATTCATAGAATGATTGATAAATGATAGCCTTGATACTGGCTCAACACAAAGTTGATATAAGGGAAGCCATGTTGTAGAAAAGAAACCATATTGTAACTTTGATGACCTCTGACTAACTAACCCAGCTGGATATGCACCCTCCAGGAGATCTATCTGCTCTGTAGATTTTATGACCCCTGCTTGTGTATGTACCTCTCAGCTGCGATAAGATGATAACTTTGTTCTTTTGAGTTCCTTAGGAACGTGATGACCCCCGGACAGAGAGTCTATGCTGATAGCCATCATCAATGACAACTGAAAGATCTGGTGTGGCGACTCTCAGTCTGTAACATCAGAGAGTCAACATTCCTAACCCCCTCCCCCATAACCCACTGGCCTATATAACTGCTTCAAGATTCTGTGCCCCCCTTAAGATGGTTCTTTAGGACACTAGTCCACCATCTTCTGATTTGCTAGCTTATTGCTTAATGAAATACCTTTCATCTGCCACCATCTTTCTTCTTGACGGATTGGCTTTTGTCTCATGGTGAGCAGATTGTGCCCTTTGTGTGGTAATAGTATCTGGGGATTTAAGTTAAAGATGGTGGACCAAATATTCCAGAAAACTCACAAAAATGACAATAATGGGATATTATGAAGGTATAAATCTATTAGGACCTAGAGAAATGGAGACAAATAACAACAACATAATTTTGGAAGAAGAAAACAATGCAATGACTTTGCACACCTAAGAAAGCTGAATCCCAAGCAGTGGAGAAAACTGAAAAGTAATCTAATTTACTCTGAGAAATCCCCAAAAGGGTCAGGAATTGGCAGCACTTCTGAAAGTGGGAATGAAGACGGTGATAAAAACTGGAAGGTTGATTGTCTAAATTTTATCTAAAATCACTTAGATCCCTGGATCCTCACCCCACTGAGCACAGCCAGTCAACTGCCTTTCTTCCATCTTGGCTAAAGATTGGAGATTCATTCTCTGGAGAGGGTAAAACAATTTGAAGTGAGGAGCACTATACTTAAAACAGTATAATTCACTTGTATGAAAGTTTACATACTCAGTATTGACACCCACCTCATCCCAGTCTCTGAGATTACTGATAGAATTACTGCAGGGAAAGATTGGAAGACTCTTTCGTGAGGAATCTGACCACCTCAACAGAAAAGACTAAAAGTTATTGACATGGGGAGTTGCCCAAAGAAATGGAGCAATCAAAATATCCCACAGAGTACATTAGTCTTTAAGTTCCACCCACAGAGCTTCCAATCAGCTTTCTAATATTCCAACCTTAAATACAAGTAGACAACCAAGGATCAGCGTGCTTTTGAGGAAATACGAATGTGAATAATATGAAAGACAGAGATCAAAATCAACAGAGGAAGTACTTTGGAAGAAACAGAGGCCATTCATGGAAAGGGAAACTTAAAGAAATCTAAACACTCCATTTCTCTAATATTTCCTTAGCATATTTATTCCATAGTTCAGTCTTCCTCCTCTGGGACACACTTTATCACTTTAGCAAAATCCTGAGCCACCTCCAGATCTGGTGTGTGCTGGGGTCTTCCTACCTCTACTAAACTGCTTGTATATGAGCCTTACCTCTCTAGAAGCAATTGAACTTTCTTTAAAAAATTTGCATCATAATTAGATATTTAGGAATAAAGGACCATGGCATCTATAATATACTCTTAAATGGTTTAGTAATAATAACAATAATACCATAAGGTATATGGGAATTTCCTGTACTATTATTGCAACTTTTCTACAGAAAACTTAGAAGTTTTACAATTACATTACATTTACAAAAAAACTTACAAGTTTTACATTTTTTAACAACAAAAGGCAAAAAACATTGTGTTTGATAATGCATGTGTACACATAGCCCTATGTGAGCCCTTTTCTTTTGGGATTTCTCACAGGAAATATTATTTAGAAACTGCTCAACAAGCACAGTTTCCAGTTTTCCATTTGAAACACTGACTCTTGAAGGTCACTGCACCCAGTAGTTCTAAGGGAAAGAATTCAGCTCTCTCTCATATCCCTTTCCCCTTGACAGAATATTTCAAACACCAGTACTGCTCATGCTGAGCTTATCTCAATTTCTTTGCATGATTTTTCTAACAATCTGGATGACAGAAATGGACATTTCTTGGCTCAGATCTAAGGCATGTTTAGATTTAGGTGGAGTTGAACATGACTCCATAGTTCTATCATCATGGAAAAGCCCCCAAAATGTAGCTATTATGAATACTGGATCCATGTGATCTAATTGTTGCAAGGAGTTGCATACAAAAGAGCTTAAATAATTTAAAAATGTTTTCCATTTTTATCTTATGTCCCTTTCAAAATATGAAATAGAATCCAATTTATACATGCCTACAATACTTTTTATATCCTCTCTTAACTTTTCAATTTTCTTTCACCTCCCACCCTAATATCTCTGGAGCCTCTCATTTGCAAAAATGCCCTCAAATACTCTTGTTTTTTTTCTCCCCAAAATCTTTTGGTTCTTTATTATGTAGATTAGTTTAGCTTCTCTCTCTTTACATACTTCCTCTTCTTTGACCACCTTTGAGATATTGTCTTCCTCAGTTCATTTTCAATTTCTGCCTCACAAAAGTTTCAAAAACTTACCTGGTAGGGAATCGGTCTCCTGGGTGGAGTGGCTAAACTGGAAAGACTGCATCTCTTTACTTTCTTGGGGGAGAGAAAAGAAATTGAGAACCTTGACACTTTAATAATTCTTTGCCCCTTCACTTAGGCAAAAGGAGAAAAAGCATCCAGGGACTAGCCCCATGGGCGATCTAAATAATTCCAGCTGGCAGTCTCTTTCTCCCTTTTAACAGACCAAAATTGCAGAAAAATTTGCCCCATATCATTTTAAAAGATTATTTATTAGGTTTTGAAATACAGAAAAATATAAAGGAGAAATAAAGACATATAATTGTATGCCCAGATAAACTCCCACTGGCAGTATTTTTAATAATAAAATAAATACATGCATATGGCCGGAAAATTCGAACAAAATAGAAGGGTGTAAAAAGAAAGGTTTCTCTTCACCATCCTGCTCAACAGTTTTCCTCCTCAAAGTTAGAGGAACTAACAACAGTTTCTTGTGTATTCTTCCAGAATCATGTTTATATATATGCTAGCATGTGTGAAATCCACAGTACCATCTCAAAAGCTCTAGACAACAATGCAGTCTGAAAATTCTTTTCCTAAATCAAAATGATAGGAGAAAACTAGTGACAATGTTTAACTCTACCTGAGCCTTGTGCTCTTGGAGAGCAGAGATGGTTGAGAAATCCTCCCACCCTTTTGAGTTCTGAGAAATGGCTAACCACAAAGGGCCACCCTGCCCTTGTATATTCCCCTCCACACTTCCTCATAACTTAGATAAAATTTGCTGTCTACCTTTCCTCATGGTTCCCTTGCTTATCTGCTTCTATAAAGCCCAGGGCCCCTTCCTTTTCTTTCATTCTTCCACAGAAATGAACATTCTCCCTATTGCAATAGCCTGAATAAAAGCATCTCCTTAATTGCCCAGTGCATTTTGTCTTTCACATTAATGTCAAAGAAAAATTATCCTTACACTTGTTAAGGAACGGTAAAGAAGACTTTATTCAAGGGACTACTGCAATGGGGGTTTTCAGTAGGAGGGAAAGATTGCACTCAACCCCAAATACAGCAAGGGCAAGTGAGGATTTATAACCAAGGAGCAGGGTGGGAGTCAGTGGGTAGAAAATTACTAAGAGGAAACGTCATGGGTAAGGGAGGATTCTGGCTTGACAGGATTCTTGCTGAAGGCAGGCCAGGGAGATCAGATACCAAAGGTGAGGAATGAAGAATTTAATCAGAGATAAAGCATGATCATATATTGAGTGTGGGGGATTCTTGCTAAAACAATTTAGCAAGATTCTTTCTAAAATTGGGCACTGCAAAGATGAACATGCAAGTCCAAAGGTTGAAGCCTAGTTGAGAAGAGGGTTCAGAGGAACCTGACTAAAGTTTAGTCAGGGAGAAAGTCTTTGCCACTAACAATTGAGGAATTCTGCTTTCTTTCTATAAGCAAAGAACACACACTAACCCCCAGCATTAGGCCAAAATCTGTGTGTAACTTTTACTCTTGACTCTTCCCAATTTCTAACTTTAAACTGCAAGAAGTGAGGTGCCAGAGAATCCTTTGGGTTTCTGACCAGGACTTCCAAATCATTAAAGACGCATTCTTAAAATCTTTCAACACTATGATTTATCCGTAATAGCTCTCCAGAAATGGTTACTGATCAGCAAGTCCAATATCTCTCAGCAAAGAATAATAAAAATTACCACTACTTTTACAGGCTTTTCCTGCAATTTACCTCCCTCTATTTTTTAGTATTATTCCTAAAACCCCAGATCCAGTCCTTCAATGTTCCCTTGTGCCATCATTTTTTCTCTCCCTATTGACAATGACAACAAAAGGCTATGTAGGACAACAGAAAGAGTACAGGGCTTTGAGCCTAATCCAAGTTCTAGTACTGCCCTAGATGCCAACATAAATGAAGAAGGCTGAATTATCCAGAAATGGAAGCTGCCAAGTTTATCTCTAATGCCAAAGGAACATCAACAAGGAGTCTCATGGCAATAACTCTCTGACTGGTCTCATTGCTTCTTTCCTTGCCTACAAACAGTCCATTCTTGTCACAATTACCACAGTGATCCAGCTAATGACTAGATGATGTAATTTTGCTCCTCTCCTCAAACTGTAATAACTTCCCATCTCACTGTGAATAAAAGCCAAAGTCCTTATCATCGCTTACAAGGCTGTATATAGTCTGACTCTCTCACTCCAATTCTCTGCCATCATCTCCTAACATTCTAACTACCTCACACTCATTACAGGCATACTGGTCTTCTTGTTGTTCCTAAAACATGTCTCAGAGATTTATACTTGTTGTTCCTCCTACCTGAACATTTTCCCCCAGATAATCACATGGCTTGTTTCCTCATTTTCTTCAAGTTCTTTCTGAAATGTCACTTCCTCAAAGAGGCCTTCCTTAATAGCCCTATATAAGAGACAAATGCCCATACTACATATTGGGCGGGTCAGAATTGGCCACCCAAAAATGTGTCTCTTTGGCATGAGAATTCTTTTGAGCTGGTTACTTTTAAGAAACTGCAGATGGGGGAGAAGCTCTAAAAAGTAGAAGTTACCCTCTGTAAGAAACATTTATATTTGTAAGGGAAATCTCCATTTGTAAAGGTCTCTCACTCTCTGTACCAGGAAGAAGGGGAGATGAACTTATCTCTAGAAACTCTTATCAATGAGGAAGGCAAGGACATAAATCTGCATAAAAACCTTACTCTTGTGTACTTTCCTTTTCTGGTAATCTCCCATAACTGACTCCTCCCACCTCCCACATCCTCCTTCGTCTTTAGATGAAGGTAGTATTTAATGTAACAGCCTCCACCATTTTGGCGAGTTGCTCAGTTTTCCTGAGTGTCTCCCATGTATATATGTTATAAAGCTCTGTTTGATTTTTGCCTGTTATTCTGTCTCATGTCAATTTAATTCATAGCCCAGCCAGAAGGACCTAGAGGGTAGAGGATTTGTCTTCTTCTCCTACAGTATCCTGCAACATATTTTATATTCCTATTGATTAATTTAGTATTTGTTTTATTCCAATAGAATGCAAGATCCATGTGGGCAGAAGATTTTATTTTCATTCATTGTTGTACTGCAGCACCTGGAACTGTGTCTGGCACATGGCAAGCAATCAATAAAAATATGTTGAGTGAATAAATGGAATGAAGGTGTGGGAGATCAAGATTTGGCCACCCTGAAATATATTTTTTTACCTTGATTGTTTTTTCTGAAAGACATTTGACCTCTCCCACTAACTGCCTAAAGAATTTGACATGGTGGCTCTTTCCTGGAACAGATCTTCTATCATGATGGCTATAAAGATAATGTAAAATAGATGTTGCAATGGGAGGGGCGCCAAGTCCCTTTTATCAAAAAACTCTATCTCTCCCTGACCAAATTATCAATAGATGACCCTAAAAAGAATTGTCCTTCTGCCCTCTGAAGTCCCAGGCCGCTACCCACCCCCAACACGTTCCTTCGCCTTTAGCTGCAATACTTAAGCAAGCAGCTTAGACAGAGGGACGAGTTGCTCATTTCTGAGCTTCTCCCATGTATACATGTTATTAAACTTGGTATTATTTTCTCCTGCTAACCTGTCTTGTTGATTGTTTGGCCAGCCAGAAGAACCTTAAGGGAAAGGACAGAGGGAGATTCTCCCTCTTCCCCCGACAGTTTTGGCGTAGTCGCTAGGAGCCACACTGGCTGGCAAGTTGCCTTCTCTGGCTGGAAGACCTGCCTTCTCCCTGGACTGCTGCAGATGATGAGATACGGGAACGCCTGACGAAAGCCGGCAAAAGGTAAGACTTCTTACCACGTCAGCCTCCCGGAATCTCTATCTGCAGAGTCCGGCGGAAGGAAGTGGTGAGAATTTTTTCTCTTTCTAAATTTAGATTGGCAGGAGAAAATATTTGGGAAACTAGTTTCTTGGGCTTTTAGTGACTCTTGGTTTAAATTTGGTAGAGTACTCTTGGTTTTTGATCTTGATCCCTTTTCCTCCCAAAGGTAGTCTCTGTGTTTCTCTTTTGTCTGTGTCTTTTGTTATAAGAAGGAAATACCATAGGGTAGGACGCAGGCATAAGCCCTATAAGCCTGCTGTCCGGGCCGGCCCCACAGACTGGTGAGTTTGCGGGTCTCACCAGACCTGTGTCTACAAACTTTGCTGTGGGTTATTATGCACATGAAGTGAAGGTCATTGCCAAGGGCATCTTGGAAGCCAAAAAGGCCGCAAATTTGGTGGGCGCGAGTCGAGCAGTTAAGAGCCATTAGGGCGCTCGCCACTTTCAGAAGACACCCGTGACAGGATAAGTTGGGTCACGGAACGGGGTAGATGACACAGGTCCCCCGCCAACTGCAAGAAAATGTCCGTGCAACGACGAGGTACTCTGTAAAGCACACAGTCCCCGACCCCGCGGCACCTCCCCCGCTAGGTATTATTCTGACTCCAAGAGACCTAAGGCGTGGCTAAAGCTGTCATTGTGCACATAAGAAAAAAAAAAAACCGGATGAGGTTTTTCCTTCTGTCTTGTTCTGTGTCCTGAGAAAACTTGGCTTTGTGACCAGTGAGAATATTCTCCTTGGTCTCCACCATACGGAAGGTGAATTTACCGGGGTGCACCTTGGTGGCCAGTCGAGTAGACTGGGGTTCCGAACTGTCTCTGTCCGGCTGTGCCAAGCTCTCAGGGGAGTCTGAATATCTTTGGGAGTGAATTCTGTGGATCATGGGGGCTACATCATCTGCGCCCTCACCAGGGACGCCTCTTGCGTCCATGGGAAAGATTTATTCTAAGCGTGGAAAGTTACCTCCGGGTCTTTCCTTAAAAAGGCTTATTGGTTCGAGTCACTATTAGAATAAATATACAAATGAAGATCCTACTCGTCAATGGCCAGACGACGGATCCTTTGAATTAGAAAAACTTCTAAATTGGGGAAAAAAAATGTTTTGAGGGCTCTCACATAATTGCTTAATTGGTACCTAAGAATTAAGGCCAGAAAAAGGAAGGGAAAAATTTGACTAGTCTTAAGACCTTGACTCAGGTTACAATTGAATTGAGAACATGTAAAAGTGTAAGTGTTGATAAGATTATAAAGGTTAGAATGTTTGAGCTAATTTTATATAAAGAGGTTACATCAACTTTGCCTGAGTATGTTTTAAAATGTCTGACTGGGAATGCTTCTCTTGTCCAAAATTAGAAGACCAAGACCTATTGATAAAAATCTTAATGATAATTATGTTTAAAGGTATAAGAGGTGACGAAATTTACATGACATTTTGTAAGAAAAAAACTGATGTTATTTCTATTACAGAACTGGTTAACAAAAATAGTAATTTAAATGATGGCTAATTTTATCTGAAGTCTTATGAAGTCTTATAGGCAATCTAAATAATTATTGGGAATAAGTAACTAAATAGTTGTGAAAAGGATGAATGTTGGATGAACTTTAAACAATAATTATGTGTTATGGTGGTTACAGCTTCCAAACTCTTTTTGGTGACTTAAAACTTGAGAGTTTTGCTAAGTTTTATGAAAAAATTCTCTGAGTATCATCATTTCCAAATAAGATAAGATATTAGACATTGATTGCTAAATGTACATTTGTCTACTTTTGGCTTTTCATTACAAGAAAACTAAAAGATATTTTGGGTCTATTGGTAAACATGTGTTTTATTAAAAGATTGTACTATAAAGTAATGTGTTTCTGGAAGTTATGAAGTGTTTATAAATTTTCCAAGCCACAAGATACTAATGTAAAAGAAAGTTTACAATTGTTTACTTAGTTTTTACTTACAAATTAAGGTTTCTAAGGGTTAAAATTTCTAATTAATATATGTGATTGAAACTACTAAAAAAATATGTCTGTGTACAAGGAAAGTAAGATATATAAAGGTACAAAGAATGGAAATATTTTGTTTGGTTAAGAAAGATAAATTTGTCCTCAAGTACTAGGAGGGAAAAGAAAGACATGGGACAAATTCTGAATGTAAAAAGAAAGTTATAGAAGGTTTGTGGAAGAGGAATTCTGGAAAAGGAGTTTTATGCATGGTCAAGTTGGTTAAGATTGAAATGAATTTAATTAAGTAAATGAGTTTTAATAACAGAAATAAGCTGGTGCAAAATTAAAATTTGGTCTTCTGTCTCTTAAAAAGATAATTTGCTTAAACTTGATAAAGAGGTTACAAAAGATTTTTCTTTACCTTTGAGTAAGTCTACCTAAAAGACAGAAAAAAAAAAACTGTTAAAATAATTTCCTGTGTTCAAAAGACTGAGGTCTCTCTATTAAGGCTTTTGGACTGTTAATGCTCTGTTTGCTTTGATTGTTTATAGTTTTGACAAGCTCCCCCAAAATTCATATCTTACAGTCTTTTTTTTAACTTTTATTTCTTTGAGAATTTTCAAAGGGCCCTGGAACTTCTCAAAGAAATTTGCTCTCTTCCTATAAGGGGAAAGATACTAAACTTATTAGGCTTATTCAATATGTTCAATTACATGGAAAACATTGTCAGACCAGTGATGATAAGCCTGCTTAGGTGCTATTATGTG
This sequence comes from Diceros bicornis minor, assembly GCF_020826845.1. NCBI lineage: Eukaryota > Metazoa > Chordata > Mammalia > Perissodactyla > Rhinocerotidae > Diceros > Diceros bicornis. The sequence goes on from NC_080781.1 coordinate 67,500,275, forward strand.
GGCAAATGTTATTGACATAGGTGTTTTAAAATTGGATAACATTACTAAAATTCTGATCTGTCCTGGTTATCAGTCATAATTCTGGTTATTATTATTTTAAAGTGTTGTATGTCACAAAATTAACCAAATTTCTTTGTCAATTGCCATTTTGAGGTCTTGTTGTTTACAGACTTATTTCTTTGCTCTAATGCTTTTACAAAATGTTTCAACTTCAGAAAAATTCATAAAAAGGACTCGACATTTACACTGGAACACAGGTTTCTCACAAACTTTCTGATCATAAAACTGAACTTGGTAAAAAATTACAAAAATCTGATAAAGAGACTGATGACTTCATAAAGCTGCTAACCAAAAGATTGAGATCAAAAATAGATTACACAGGACTAAATGAACTGATAAAGATGATTATAATTTTTATGATTTTTCACTTGAAATATTGCTGAATTTTTAATGTTTTGTTTTTTCAGATTTAAGAAAAACTTTTTCCTGTTTCTCCTGAGCTAGCTATGACTTATAGCAATTTGATAAATGATACTTTTGTAAATAAAATTGAAATATTTATCTTTTTCTCTCTACCTGATCCCTCGAATTTAAAAACTCTTAATAAGTGAGTATTGTTGTTTTCATGGCAATATAGTTATTTACATAAGTTCAATAAAAATCTGTTCTCCTTAAAACAAGACACAATTAGAAACACTGGTTCTATTACCAAGGTTGTGACTGAAACATCCTATTTGCGATATAACCCTACAGCTTTTGAAAAATGGAGATTTGACTTTATAGAATAAAGCCACGTAAAAATATTGGCTTGGTACCTTATGTTCCAAGCAACACTTACCAGGATAAATAAAAAATGTCACTTATCTGACAGGTACAAAGAACCTCGAAATATTTTGGGAGAACCTCAGAAAAGAGAAATTCACCCAAATCTGTAAATATTACAGACAAAGTCTGATGACAAAATCCTTGGCTTGGCTTTCCTGGCCTCAAGAGGCCTTTAAAGTTCAATCTGAGATTCCTTATAAAAAGTTTCAGCAAAGCAGATTTAAAAGAGCTTATATGATTAATTGCTATTCTTGCTGTACTTATGTAAGTAATTGTGCCAACTCTACTGGAACTAGACTTATTTTGCAAACTAGTTAGTTTTAATTTGGCTATCTTAATAAAAATGAGGGTGATTTTAGAGAGAAAAATTATATTTCAGTAAAAACCATAGTATACATTTGCGGATATTAGATCCTAGTTTTGTTAATTGTCTTTTGAGGTTTTTCTTTTGTATCTATTTACTGGACTGGATCCTGATTTCTTCTAGTCTCCTGAAATATCTGACTACAGACGTCCAAACTAATGTTTTTGATTTTTTCCATCATTTTCATTTGAAATCACTGAAAACTGAACCTGCCCTTTTTCCTGAAGCCTTACAAACTGAAGCTGATGGACTTGATACAAACTTAAGAGATTACTTGATGACATCATCAGAGACATTTTAAACTGCAAAAGATGCTTTGACGCTGACATCTAAAATTCTTCTTCACTGGCTGTCCTCTGAACTCAAAAACTGCTTTACAACTTGCTCCAACCATTAACCTTGTTTTTCTTTTGTTTACATAGAAATGCTTCTATTAAATACTTGATTGCTTGCTTCCATAATATAGGCGTAACCTTGAGAGCCCACCTGCATCACCACCTTCCAAAAGGAACTTAATTGAACTGATCTATTATCAGGACTAAGAAATGTGTTCAGTGAGATGAAACAATCTACCAACTCAGCATCTGGACTATGAAAATTCTTTAAGTTTCAAAAGGACTGTGAAACTTTTAGTTTCAAAGGCGGGACTGTGGGAGATCAAGATTTGGCCACCCTGAAATATATCTCTTTACCTTGATTGTTTTCTCTGAAAGACATTTGACCTCCCCCACTAACTGCCTAAAGAATTTGACATGGTGGCTCCTTCCTGGAACAGATCTTCTATCATGATGGCTATAAAGATAATGTAAAATAGATGTTGCAATGGGAGGGGCACCAAGCCCCTTTTATCAAAAAACTCTATCTCTCCCTGACCAAATTATCAATAGATGACCCTAAAAAGAATTGTCCTTCTGCCCTCTGAAGTCCCAGGCCACTACCCACCCCCAACACGTTCCTTCGCCTTTAGCTGCAATACTTAAGCAAGCAGCTTAGACAGAGGGACGAGTTGCTCATTTCTGAGCTTCTCCCATGTATACATGTTATTAAACTTGGTATTATTTTCTCCTGCTAACCTGTCTTGTTGATTGTTTGGCCAGCCAGAAGAACCTTAAGGGAAAGGGCAGAGGGAGATTCTCCCTCTTCCCCCGACAAAGGATTAGCATTACATTGTTTCTTCTCCAAATATCCAAACATACCTTTAAAATTCATTAGGAGTTGCCTTGTGTTTCCTGGAACAAGGGCAAGAGGCCTGTGCTCCCTGGGCCTCGGATCTCAGCTCTCACAGAGAAGGGGCTGGATGTACCACACCTGTGCTTTCTCCCTCATCCAAAGTCTGACAGGGGTAGGGCTCAGCATGAGGGAGAGAAGAGAGATGGAACCCCAGGCACCAAAAGACTGGAGGCCCACTGAGATCACTATTTTGATGGGCACAGGCCCCACACCGGGGCCAGTGGCAAAGAAAGAGAACCCACACGTGGATGGAGAGTCTGGGGGAGGAGGGCACAAGGAACCAGAGGGCCCTTCCCTTTCTGTTCCAAGAAAACATACAACTCCTCAGTAGCTCCGTACTTATGAAACAGCCTAGAAACAAGAAGACTCAGAAACCAAATGATGGGAATGACCAGGCAGAGAAAACAAGGCATTTCCTTATTTTTTTTCCCTGAAAGTTTCACTTAAACATCTCTGCGTGTCACTGAGCTCAGTAAATATAGAATCCACAAGACATTTTCCCATGCTTTTCTCCCCTTCCTTCCTGTGTCACTTCCCCCCTGCATACATAGGAGAAGAGCAGCAGGGATGGAGAAAAGGGGCAGCCTTGCTCAGTGCCCTTTATGTTAATTGTCAAGGTCGATGGAGGCTAAATCACAAAAACAGGTTTGAAGAAGGAAACAACTTGGCCCTCTGCATGAGTAGGAGAAGAAAGAAAACTTTTTTCAGAACAGTTGAACTTTTGCCATTTTTTGAGGCCCCACAAGCCACACTTCGCATCACTACAACCAGCCAGAGAAAGGGGACCAAATTCAATGCAACTTCTGCTCGGAAGAGCCCCTGAAGACTCCACTTTGGGGTCCCAACCCACTACTTTGAGAAACTCTGGTCTGAGGAAGGGGAGCCTCACTTCTCCTTCAAGCCCCAGAAGTTGCCCAATTCTCACTGAGATGACAAAAATTTCCTGAGGGTCATCCACATCCTTGACCATGCCTGCCTGACCTGAAGAGGGGAGACCAATTGCTTCCCAATGCTACCTTCCCAACCAACCAGACCTGACTCCTCCCGAAATGGGCACAGTCAGGACAGTGCCTGCAGCATAGAACTGTCCCTGGGCCCTTGAGATGGGCTCCGCTGGGTTTCCACAGCCCCTGGCCTCCTTTAGCTTGGGGATAGCTCCTTGGGTCAGAATTTCCTCTTGAGCACTTGCCTGCCTAGCTAGGCTGCAAGCTCTGAGAGGACAAGGACCACGTCCCACATGTTCACTGTTCGGTTCCCAGTAACTCAGTCACTATTTGTTGAATAAATGATGCAGCCAGGGGACTCAGTGGCTCCTGGTGGGGTGGTCAAGTTAGAGTCCCAGCTCAGGCACTTGGTAGTCAGACATGCTTGCGACCTCTTCTCCTGTGGCATGAGTGTGTGCGTGCGTGTGCGCATGACAGCGTGTGGTGTGTTTGTGTGCGTGTGTGTGTGTGTGTTCTATGTTCCTGCAGGAGAACCCAGGAGCTCCCTGAGGGTGGGCTTCGCAAACTGGTTTGACTTCATGCCACAACTCCGCTCCTTAGGGGACTGGCTCTCCTCTTCACCAAGCCCACTCCTGCCCAGGAAAGATCCCTCCTGAGAAGATCCCCAGCTCTTTCCTGCCCCAAGCTCCTCCTCAGCACAGCTCTGTGTGACCTTGGACAAGTCCCTGTTTCCTTGTCTGCAAAATGGAGAGGTTGGGCTACATGGAAGGCAAGGAGCCAGTCAGTGCCACCATTGCTTATCTCCATGGTGTCTGAACACTGCTGCCTCCTGAACACCTTGGGGATCAGGAGCAGGGACTTGAGAGCTCCAGACTCCACTCTCCCAACATTGTGTCTTGAGTTGTAGTGATGAAGATGCCTGTTGTCCACCCAGGTACTTCTGGGACAACAGCATGCTTATCCAGACCCGAGCCTGGACCAGAGGAAACAAGGCTCAGAGATAGTAGGAAACAGGCAGGAAGACCCTCCTGACTGTGAAGATAATTAAGACCAGCAACCACTTACCAAGGAATGTTGTGGGTCTCCCTTTCCTGGAGATCATAGAAACATGGAAGCTGATGGGCCCCTAGAGATTGTCTCCTGCAGCCCCTTCATTGTATAGATAAGGAAACTGAGACCCACAGGGAGGAAGTTGCCCGCCCAGGGTCACAAAGCAGCAAAACGAAAGAGCAGAGACCTGGACCTGCTGTCAGGGCTCTCCAGCCAGAGCAGATTCCATTACTCCAAGCTGAGAGGCCTCCTTCAACCACAAGACAGCCCGGCCGATTCTCTGGAGTGTCCTCGCTGCACCAGTGAGGACTCCCTGAGGTCCTCAGAGGGTAAATGGCCTATGAAAGGCAGGGATGAGGCCAGAGGCCCCTGTCCTCAGGATGCCCTAGCCCAGGCTGCTCCCTGGACACTGCCTTGCCTCCTCTGAGGATAAGAGAGACTACTACCACTCTGGAGTGTCTGACGGCTGCTCCTGCCTGGGGTCCAGGATCTCTCCTCAAAGACTCGCCTGTACTTCCAGCCCATCCACCCTCCAGAAGGCCCTCACTCAGCTAGTCAGTCAGTCGGTTCCCCTTTGGGGAGCACCTTCCAAATGGCTCTGGGTGAGGCTCAGCTGAGTTGAGTCACAGATATCCAGAGCCAAAGTCCCTGTACTCAGGGAGCTTCTGGGTGAGGGAGAGACTGAGGCACATGCACCCAAGAGCAGACACTTGGGAGGAGAGAAATGGGCCAGGGCGGTCAGAGGAGGTGGGATTGCATGGGTCTTTGACAGATGCCGGGCAGGACCTGGACTAGGAGATGGACTAGGAGATTTAGGTGGAGGCCTTCCCTGGCTCCTTCCTAAAGCCTTGCTTCAGCTTTCTGGAGGCAGGACAGGTCGGGGTGGCAGAGTGTGTTTGTCAGGGCACACAAAATTAGGAGTTCGGACTCCTGACATGAGTTGCCAGCCTGGCCCAGTGCCTCAGTAGCTGGGTGACCTTGAGCTCTTCATTTCAGAATCTCAGTCTCCTCATCTCAAAATTTGGGAACTAATAATGCCTCACATAGCTCAAGGCAGAGCTCACAGGAGGTCTCAGGAAGAGCCCAGGGGTCAATGATTTCCAAGATAATTTCAGTTCCTTGTTATTTCAGTATTGTGGGGACCCACTTGGAACCCCAGAGCTGGCATAAAGATTATCTTCAGCTGAAGACATCTGGGATTCAATGGATAACGGGGGCGGGGGAAAGCCTTCTTGATGCTTCTGTTATCTGACTAAAAGCAGCAACTTCTGGGAAATGAGGCTGCCACAAATTCCGTCTCAGGGCAGATCTCCTCCCAGAAAGTAGACTGTGAATAAAATCTACCCCAAGTCCCTTCTCTCAGGGGGTTTTGTGGCCCCGAGGGAGACAGAAAGACCACTCACACCTGCATAGACAAACATTGTCTCAAATTTTCCTATCAACTGTTTGTTCTCTTGAAAGTCCATTTGCTTTTCCAAAAAGTCATTTGTTTTCCTGCAAGAGACTTTTTCTCCACCTTTCACCGACTAGGATGGTATATAAGCCCCAAATTCTAACCACTCCTTTGAGTTATTATCACTGAGTTCTCCTGTGTGTACGCAGGCTGCACACGTAAATAAACTCTGTTTTGTTTTCTCCTGTTAGTCTGTCTTTTATCAGTTTAATTCGCAGGCTCCAGCCATTGAATCTAAAAGAGTGGAAGAAAAGTTTTTCCTCTCTACAACATTCAGAAAGGGGAACCTATAGGTTAATGTGTGGACTTGATTTAGATCTTGACTCAAATAAACTAAAAAAAAAAAAAAAAAAAACGAAAAAAAAAAAACAAAAAACAAAATAAAAAACAACCAACCCTTCACGACATTGATGAGGCATTTGAAGTTTGAACACTGCCCTGGTATTTGATGATATTATGGAATTATTGTTAACCACTTTAGGTGTTATAATGACACTGTAGTTATGTTAAAAAGAGAATTCTGGGCCGGCCCCGTGGCTTAGCGGTTAAGTGCCCGCGCTCTGCTGCTGGCGTCCCGGGTTCGGATCCTGGGCGTGCACCGACGCACCGCTTCTCTGGCCATGCTGAGGCCGTGTCCCACATACAGCAACTAGATGGATGTGCAGCTATGACACTATCTACTGGGGCTTTGGGGGGAAAAAATAAATAAATAAAATCTTTAAAAAAAAGAATTCTTATGTTTCAGAGCTACATACTGAAGTACTTACAGACACAATGATGCGATATCTGGCAAGGAGTTGATAATTGTTGATGCTGGGTGATGTGCACAGGAGGGCTCATTACGCTCTTCTACTTGTGTATAGGCTTGAAAGTTTCCACAACAAAAAGTTTTAAATATGAAATAGAAAAGGGTGGATCAAGGAGGTGTTTACCCAAATGTGGCTTATCTGTCCAACTTTGGAAGACTTTTCCTTGTAGAGAACAGCTATCACAAATTTAAGAAAATGTGTGCTTTGTGAGCACCAGCAGCATTGCTGGCAGCGGCTTATGACTGGAGGCGGCGATTTCGCCCCCTCGTTAGGCAGCATCTGTGCTGCTCCTCTCAACCGGTAGCAGTCCGTTTGGTTGCTAGGCAATGGAAGCCAGAAGCCCTTTTCTTAGGAGGGAGAAAGGGGGAAAGGGAGGGCGAGAAGCAAGGAGCAGGGGAACATACAAAGTAGTTGCCAGGGGAAGGTTTGTCCCTGCCTGGGGGCCCGGCCCCCAGGGACTTGGGGGCCCCTTGCTGGCTGCCGGTTTCCCACAGCCCCCTCTTTCCGTGGTTTACTCCTGGGGGGCAGCCCTATTGTCAGAGCTTGAGGCTCCACAGAAGGGGTGTGAGAATGCACACATGCGCACCTCCTGTGAGGACAAGTGAGATCTGTGACTAAGCAAGATACCAGTTAGCAACCATTCACAGAGTCAGAATTCTGGACAGACCTCTTCTGGGGGACACTCCTGAACTATTCTTAAGTTAAAAAATTCTAGGAAAACAGCTCGTCAAGTGGAAAACCTGCACCTGTGATCACCCTGAGCCAGGGCCATCCAGGAAAGCAGGAGGGCAGAAGGCTTCTTCTTTGGGGTGGAGAAACCCATCCTCGCTGTCCTTTAGGGAGGAGAAGCAGAAGCTGCTGGTGCAGTGGCCTGGCAGTCTCATGGATGCTGACTGTGTTGAGGAGCCCTGTGTCCTGGCATTGGTTCAGACTCAGCTGTCACTGCAAGGCTGTGTGGGCCTGAGCCCATCTCTGACTCTCGGTTTCCTGATCTCTAGAAGCAGGGAGTTTTCTTGCCTCCCTTGCCTCCCTTTAGGCTCAGATGGGCTGGGATTACAGTACATCCCCAACCCCCACCCTGGGCAGGAATTGCTCTCACCCAGGGTGAAAGGAGCCTGGCCCACCCCACTCCCACCCACCAGGCCAGACTGGAAGAACCTACACAGCCAGTGACGTCTGTCACTGGTCACAGGAAAGTGAGGGCACTTCCTACAGCCAGTCTGCTGTGACCATGAGCTGTCTCCTGCTGGCCTGGGAGATTGCATTCAGAGTGACTCCAGGCAGGCAGGATTGGGGATGAGGTCAGGTGTCTGACCCAGAGATCAGCCTTTCAAGACCTGGCATCAGGGCTGGCCCTGTGGCTTAGCAGTTAAGTGCTCGTGCTCTGCTACTGGCTGCCCAGGTTCGGATCCCGGGTGCGCACTGACGCACTGCTTCTCCAGCCATGCTGAGGCCGCGTCCCACATACACCAACTAGAAGGATGTGCAACTATGACGTACAACTATCTACTGGGGCTTTGGGGAAAAAAAATAATAAATAAATAAAAAATAATTAAAAAAAAAAAAAAGACCTGGCATCTGAGAGAGGAAGGGTGTCTTTTCTCAAGGAGAAAAACACCGGGGAGGCCAGCAGTCAGGAGCTGAGCAAGAGCAGGGCCCAGACAACCCTCTCTTTCTGCAGCATCTTTGTGGCTCCTGGTTGCTAGGAGCAGGCTCTTCCGTTGCCAAGCAACTGGAGCCTGGTGGATTAAAACCAATTTCCTCAGCTCAATGGAAGGGGGAGGGAGAGAAAGTGCAATGCAGATGCCCTGGGGAAGCTCATCCTTGCCTCCAAACTTTGTTTGGATGTGGGGGGAGGGTGAAGGGAAGATGAGGTGCAGGTGGGAGCTCATCCCTAGGGAGAAGGAGGGGGCTAGGGGGAGGGCTACGCACTGGGTACTCATTATAAAGACCAAAAGACCAAGAGTGAGACTGGCAATTAAGATGCCAATTAGAGCGCTGATGAATGCTAATGCTGCTCCTTTTTGAAATCCCAGGAAAGGCCTGCCGTTCCTGGGGTGTTTCTGTGCCACCTGACCAGGCCAGACAGGATTGTGCAGGGTTTATCCTCCAAAGATGGAAGGATCACAGCATTTTAGAGTCTATGGGCCCCTAAGGGTCCTGGGGTCCAACCTCTTGTTGAATGACAGGCCTCTCAACATGTGGCCCCCTGCTCTCTGCTTAGATAATAACCCCAGGATTACAGGGAACTCACTTCCTCCTGCCACAGCCCTTTCTGTATCTTACCCTTAGAAAGTGCTTTGTCCAATTAGTCCAAGTCAGTGTCCCTGTGGCTCTTTCCCTCAAGGGCCAAGGGAGCTAGTCTAATCTGCCTTGCTGTAGGGACCTGTAGCCTCTCTCTTCTGTGAGCCCCACCCCCCCACCTCTTGCCACTTCTCGGGGGACAGACTGGGTGGGGGCCTCACCATGAGTTGGTGCCCTCTGATCCCCACTCCCTGCCTGGTCTTGAGCCTCCTTATGGGGTTAGCCTATAAGGATGGACAAATTTACAAAGAGGGTCCAGGACCCAATTCCTGCCCCAGAGTCCTTTTTATCTCACCACCCTGTGCAGGTGGGGCCCTCCGGGCCCAAGGCAGGGTTTTGGGTCAGATGGAAAAAAGAAGTCTATGTGGGGGGTGGTGTTTACAAACTTAACAGAGAGGTTCCCAGTTCTGGAATGGGAATGCAATGAGCCATGTGGACCCATTTTCTAGTAAAACAACCAGAACTGGTGAAATTTATTAAAAATTGTCCTAATGCCATACAGCAAATGGAGCAACATTTGTTCAAGAAATTCTAATAAAACTTGGTCAGAACTGCAAGAGTCTATGGCATTTGAGCCATGACTTGCTCCCATCCCTGCCCCCCAAGCCTGGTCTTTAGCCTTCTTAAGGGGCAAGCCACTTGGATGGGCAAATTTGCAAAGTGTGTCTAGGACCCAATCTTGCTCCAGAGTCAGGACTTGTGGCCCAGGACCCTGTCAGTGGGCAGGATTTTCTCTCTCTAGTGGAGTTTCTGTTTTAGGAGGAGCTAGCTGGTGTCAGAATAGGAAGGCAATGGGCCCTGTCCCTGCTGGGTATCTGTGCCCTGATCCTGAATGTCTTCAGGCCTCAGCTCCTGCTTCCTGATCAGGACTGCTCCCTGCACTTGGGCCTGTCTGGGCGTTGTCTAGCGCTGCCTGACCGACAGACCATCTTCCCCATGTAGGTGCCCCTCAGTGATTAAGGGCACATTCAGCTGGACTGAACAAACATTTTCTTTTTCTTTATAAAACTTTCCATCATGTAACATGTTTTCCATATTATTTTGTTTTTCTGTTTATCCCCAGTATGATACAAGTTCCTCTAAGGCTGGGATTTTTCTGTTGTTTTGCTTATTGCCGTATCTCAGTGTGTAGAATAGGCCTGACACCTAGTAGGTGTTCAACAAATGCATGCTGAATAATGAATATAATCTTACATGTATAGATAAGCTTTTTATATACTCATATGGCATGATATCCAAGCTAAATTGCTTACTGAAGAGAAGCAAGGTATAGAACAGTATGTATCATATAGTACCTTTTGTGTGGGAGGACAAAAGAGAAATATATAACAGAGAAATTTATTTTTGTAAATGCACAGAATGTCATTGGGAAGATAAACAAGAAACCAGTAACCATTGTTGACTCAGGGCAGGAGAGTTGGTGGCTGAAAGGACAGACATAGGATACATACTTTTCATGGTGTGCCTTTTTAATTTTGTACCATTAACATGTATTACTTAAATGTTTTTGTTAAAAATTTAAAGCTTAGAAAGAATTTTAAAACCTCAGAAATAAAAGCCAACTCACTGAATCATCTTCAACAACCTCAGGCACTACTACTTGTCAGTTTGCCTCACCCTAGTCATATGGGCCTATGTCATATGATCCCCTAACTGCCATTCTTTTAGGCAGTCTATATTTAATTATCACTGATAACTGATAACTTGCCCATGTCAAGTTGTTATGTTCAAAGAGACAAGTTCATTTTATATGCCAAACATTTTCAGCTGCATTAGTTGCAATCAGCAGGACCTCATTCTCTCATTCTTTCCTATCAAAAGCTTACCAATCTTTTCCCTTTCTGCAACATGAGGATATGCATATCTTTGGTGAGATAAGCCCTCTCATTCACTGTCCTTGAGAGCATAAATTAGTATGGTTTTTCCCGAAGGTGGTGTATCAATATGTACTGAAGCTTAAAAGTGTTCATCCTCATGAGCATCCACTTCTAGATAGCCTAAAGAAAATATTACAAATGTGTATCATGTTTTATGCATAAGGATATTTGTCATGGTGTTGTTTATAATGGGAAAATATTTGAAATCATATAAATGTCCAACAAGAGGAAAATGGTATTACAATAAATTATAGTATGGCCATGTGATAGAATATCATGTAGCCATTAAGAAAATCATGACTTGTGGAAACTGGATTTAACCTTACTGAAAAATGTTGAAGGATGTGGTTAATTATATGCACTAGATATACTGTCAGGGGCAACTGTAAGAATTATGAAAAACAAAATGTCAGAATAAGCCTGATAAAGAATTACGAAAGAACAGAATGCCAGAGTAAGCCTAAAAAAGAATTATGAAAAATAAGACTTCAGAATAAGCTCAATGTAACAACTGATGTAAATTGAATATTGGCTGACCGTTGACCAAAAGTAGGATGATGTATAACAGCTATGGCTTTAATTCCATATAAATACAGCCGAAAATCCACTAAAATTTGTAGGCAGTTGCTGGCTACCTGCATGCATTCAAGGTATTTGCTTTGTTCAATGATAAAATCTGTTAATTCTATATTTATAAACTGGTGTGTTTCTTTGGGTCTTGCTTTCTTTTTTTTCCCCTAATAATTTAGCAATGAGGATAGGATTCCTTGAGTGAGCCCTTTTTCTAGATGAATTTGTCAGAGGATTTGTGGCCACCTTTGATCAGGTGAGACTCTGACTGTTTGCTAAAAACTTTCCTTTTAATTATTTTGGCTCCGTGGGATTGGGTTCCTGGGGAAAATTCCAAGCCCCTACAGCAAAATTTGAGTTACTATTGAGCAAAATAGGTAATACAGGTTCTAAGATCTCATCTGGTTCACCATTAGCTTCAATGGTAGAAAAATATGGGAAGCCTGGATTGTTGCCAGCAGGTCTCTCTCTTAAAAGGCTGATTTCACTCTGTCATGTTTGGGATGGGGATCCTTATGAAATCTCTGTATTTCAATGGCCAGAGGAAGGCTCTTTCAAAGTAGACAAATTGGTGTACTTACAGGGATTTTTAGAAAAACCCCATCCAACCAAATGGATTATTGGCATCTCTGAGATTAATATTTCTTAGGAAATAAATGCAAAAATGAATTGGATAGCCATAAACAATGAATTAATATACCGGAGGAAGTGATTAAGAAACTGAAAGCTCTTTCTCTTTCTCCAGGTTTGCAATCCTTCCCTACTGTTGCTCCTTGTGCTCTCTCTGTTTCCTTTTACCATTCCTTTCTTCAAGCTGGGACCTGGGAGAAAGGAAGTTATGACCTTTTGGATGGATGGTTCCCAATGTTTTGGGACCCAGAGATGACTTCCTTTTGGAAGGAGGAAAATTGCCAGCCTTATTAAAATGTCCTGATAAGGGCTGCCCAAGTCTCAATTTCACCTCTGAGACTCTCAGAAAACCAAATATACAAAGCATAGTTAGGAAAGTGGAAATGGTTAAAAGGAAAGAACAAGGAGTCATTAAGAATTTGGATAAGAGACTGTGTCTTAGAATGAAGGCATTGGATTGGCAAGTGGCTGCCCTGGTAAAGTGCAAGAAAAAGAATAATAAAAAAAAAAGCAGGCTACTAAATGGCAAAATGGGAATGGAAACTACAATGCCTTCCAAACCTCTTTATTTTTCATCTCAACATGAAGAAAATCAATCCTACCCCTTTGGAGCTCCAAAGACTCAAATGACTCTTATTAGTTATTCAGGACTGCTGGGAAGACCAGAAATGGTAACAGTCCATATGTCCTTTTACTAGCTGATATTACTATCTTAAGAGCTTTTTTCCAGTGCTCCAGGAAGATCTGTAAAATTTTGCTGAGGTGCTCCATGGAAGTGTTTTCAATCTATAGCCTTATACAAGGGGATGTACACTGGCTGCTGCATAAACTGCTGCTTCTGGCTGACTTCGCTCGACTAATGGAACAAGTACATTGCAGCTGTATTAGTTTCCTAGGGACGCTGTAACAAAGTATCACAAACTGCGTGACTTAAAACAACAGAAATTTATTCTCTCACAGTTCTGGAGGCTAGAAGTTTGAAATAAAGGTGTCGGCAGGATCTTGCTCTCTTTGAGACTCTGATTAGAATTCTTCCTTGCCTCTTCCTAACCTCTGGTGGTGGCTGTCAATCGTTGGTGTTCTTGGCTTACAACTGCATCATTCCAATTTCTGTCTCTGTCCTCACATGATGTTCTCTCTGTGTGTCACTGTCTTCACAGGGTTTTCTCTTCATAAAAGGACATCAGTCCTGGGGCTGGCCCAGTGGCGTAACAGTTAAGTGCACGTGCTTCGCTTTGGCAGCCCGGGGTTCATGGGTTCGGATCCCAGGTGCGCACTGATGCACTGCTTGTCACACCGTGCTGTGGCGGTGTCCCATATAAAGTAGAGGAAGATGGGCACAGATGTTAGCCCAGGGCCAATCTTCCTCAGCAAAAAGAGGAGGAATGGCATCGGATGTTAGCTCAGGGCTAATCTTCCTCACAAAAAAACAATAAATAAAATAAAATTAAATAAATAATCAAGCCTAAGAGACACATTGAAAAAAAAAAAAAAAAGGACATCAGTCATATTGAATTAGAGTTCACCCTTCTCTTGATGACATCTGCAAAGACCCTAATTCCAAATAAGGTCACATTCACAGGTACCGGGGGTTAGGAGTTCAACATACCTTTTGCGGGGGGACACAATTTAGCCCATAACAGGGACAAAATAAAAACTCACATCTCAGGGAGTGCCATGGCCTCAGGAAGCCTACTGTTTGCCTCCTCCAACAACTCAGACTGTTCATCGAGCCTTGGAAACTCAACGCGAGGGATTGATGATGGCAATCCCTGAAGGCTTTCTGCAGAAGGTGAGCTGGAAGAAACTACAATGCTATACTCAGAAGCTGGATGAATCCTCATTGATTTTCACAGTAGTTTACTGAGGCATTATCTAAATTACAAGGATGGATCCAGGGACAGAGTAGAAAAGCCTTTGGTCCTCTCTACTTTTGTAGCAGCCTTTTTGCCTGGAACTCAAGCACAAATAAGGGAAAAAGTAGTTGGATGGCAAGGACAGTTTCTCAGGTATTGGCGGCAGCAGCAGCTCAGTTTTGGGAAAATATGGAGAAGATAAAGAAGACAAAAAGAAACTTAAGACCTCAGTGTTAGCTTCTCAGAATTATTCATAAACAGAACAAATCCTTCTCTGGAGCCATCAACACATAAGAGGGAGTCCCCTAATGTAAAGTCAATAGTCACTATTATAAGAAGACAGGGCATTGGAAAAATTAATGCCAGAAGAGATTGAGGAAGATGCAAGGGATCAAAACTAACTCTGAAGCTTTACAACCGCTTCAAAGAGATTATCCCATAGGAAATAACTGGCAAATGGTGCAAATTAATGAGCAAAATCGGCATAATGGGGGAACCTTGGAGCTGAGAATGGGAAAAACTTACATGTCTGTTTCTTTTATCTGCGTTAATCTTTCCCTGACTGTTCTTGTGGATACTGGAGGCACATATTCTGTGCTTTCTAATGACTTTTCTTGTTTTTCCTCGACCCATAATAATATCCAAGTTGTGAGTATCTCTGGACAACCTCTACCTGTTCTTTCTCCTCTAAAGTTACTGTGCAAATAAGTCATCTGCTCAAGGAACATGCCTTTCTCTTGTCTCCTTTCATGCCTGTTAATCTGATGGGAAGGGACCTAGTGTGTAAAGTAAGGGCTACCATATTCTGTACTCTGGATGAAGGTTTTTTGGGGTGCTCAAGAAGCAAAGCACCTGAATTGGTAAATATGTTCTTCTGAAACAAAAGAGGGGACAGGAGACAGTGACAGTATCACCTGATGCTGGAAAAGCACTCTAAATTATAGGAAATAGATTCATCTTTAGGAATTAGGATTTAGGAATCCTAGGAACAAATGATAACTTTAATAAAAAGGGTCAATACCAATGTTATAGCTTACAACAAAAAACCATGACCATGATCACAATATCATCTCTCTCTAGCTCAAATACAAGAAATAGAACCTGTAATTAGAAAACTAGAAAGATGGAACATAATAAAAAAGGAGTATTTGCCTTGTATGTATGAAAAAGGAAGGAAAATTTTACATGAAAGTTCAATTTATTATAGATTCGTACAGGATCTGAGAGAAATAAAGAAGTTAGTCATTCCTCTGACACCTGTTATACCCATCCATGCTAGTATCTTAACCTCTATACCTGCATCAACTAAACATTTTTCTGTAGTAGACTTATTTTCAGCTTTCTTTTCTCATCTTTAGCTGAGGAATCAAAGTTCCTCTTTCTGTTTACCTATGGAGGCTTTCAATATTTGTGGCAATGGATCTCCCAGAGCTTTGCCTATTATATTCTCTAGACTTTTATAAAAGATCTTGAAGAATTTTCTCCACTTTGGAGGCCCATGCTGGTTTAATACGTGGATGATTTATTGATAACTGCCAAGAATTTACATGCCTGCAAAAAAGATACTTTGGCTTTCTTAATATCTTTAGCTGCAGAAGAACATAAAACTTTCCTCAATAAATTGCAGTATTCTCAAATTGAAGTCAAACATTTGGGACACTTGATATTGGTCAACAGACAGAAGATAGTTCCATCCCAAAGTCAACCTATTTAGAAATGAAGTAACCTATCATGAAAAAAACAACTCCACCAACTTTAGGGGTTGCTTGGGTATTGCGGGCAATGCATCTCTGCCTTTTCTGAAAAGACTAACCACGTCATTGAGACGTCATATGATGTATTACTAGAACCTTTACTGTGGTCCAAAGAAGCTAGAGAAGCCTTTTAAACCCTTAAAGTAGCTGCTGTTTCCCAACCGGTATTAGGAGTTCCTAACTTTGACAAACCATTCCACCTTTTCTGTCACGAGAATAAGGGAGCTTCTAGTGGTACACTTTCTTAAAAATTAGGCTCTGATTATAGGCTTACTGCTTACTTTTCTGTGTTATTGTATTCTTTTGTTCTGGAGGTGCCAGGATGTTTACAAGCCTTAGCAGCAGCTAGTTTTCTAGATGAAAAGGCTCAGGCTTTGAGTCTGGAACATTTAACTTACTTACATGCACCTCATGATGTTACTGCTATTTTATAAGTTCATAAGACACAACACTTGTCACTGTGCCACCAGATTAGTTGTCACTGTGCCACCAAACTAGCTGTGAACAAGCCTTATTGTCTAATCCTAATGTTATTCTAGTAAAATGTAACCTTTTGAACCCAGCTACCCTGTTGCCAGAACCTGACCAAATAGGTGAACATGATTCTCTCACAGCTGTAAAAGAAAATACTAACCTTAGTCTAATTTATCTGATATCCCTATTCCCAATCCTGACTTAATACTGTTCACTAATAGAACTTGTGTGAGAGACACACAGGAAATAGAAAAGCATCATATACAGTAGTCAGTCCTCATGAGATTTTAGAGGCTTATGCTCTCCCAAACATAAAATCAGTGCAAGAGGTAGAACACATAGCTCTTGCCTACACTTTTAAATTAGCCACCGATCTTAAAGTGAATATCCATACTGATAGTAAATATGCATTTGGTGTCTTTCATGCTATGGGACAAATGTGGAATAATAGAGGGAACTTTCTAACATCAGTGGGAACTAAAATATCACATGAGAAATGTAATTGCTGATTTATTAGAGTCATCCCAACTTCTCCAACAGATTTCTGAAATTCATCGTAGATCTCATACCAGACAACAAGATGAAATATCTAAAGGAAATGAATTTGCACACCAAGCCACAGAAAGGGCTACTAAAGTTTTGATTGGGGAAACTGAAACCCTACTACTTCTATCCAGGAACTCCTAGTCACAATTTCAGAAATATGCAACTCCACAAGATTTAGAAAATTGGAAACTAAGGGAGCTAAGGAGAATACCACAGGAATATAGGAATTACACAATAGGAGTATTCCTGTAGCTCAATTGTTATATGTTTGGATGGCTTTTTCATGCCAACAAACTTATTCAAACAAAAAGGAATATACCAAAAATCTTGGAACCTTACCACACTTGGAATAAGGATCAAATAATTCAGGAAATAATATAAAGGTGTGCTGCTTGTGAGAAAAATTATTTACTGAAAACATCTAAAGTAAGTCAAGGAAGCCTACTGAGGACAATGTTACCTGAGATCTGGTAGCAAATGGATTCTACAGAGTGTTGCAGTCCATTTGGACTGCTATAACAGAATACCATAAACTAGGTGGCTTATGAACAACAGAAACTTATTTCTGACAGTTTTAGAGGCTGGGAAGTCCAAGATCAAGGTGTTGGCAGATTCAGTGTCAGGTGAGGGTTCACTTCTTGTTTCATAAATGGCTTTCTTCTTGCTGTGTCCTCACACGGCGGAAGGAGGGAGAGAGCTCTCTGAGGTCTCTTTTATAATGGCACTAATCTCATTCATGAGGGCTCCCCACTCAAAAACTAATCACCTCCCAAAGGCCCAACTTCTAAATACCATCACATTGGTGATTAGGTTTCAATATATGAATTTGGGGGGAACACACTCAGTCTATAGCATAGAGCTTCCACCTTCGGAAGGTAACAGAAATTGATTAGTAATGTTGTGTATGATGTCTAGATTGCCAGAAGTGTTTCTAGCAGCTAAAGCAGATGCTCAGTGTTTCAAGGACTTACTGAATTATAACATCCCAACATTTGGAATTCCTCAATATCTGGAATCTGATAGGGAAAGTCGTTTCATTTCCATAGTAACTTAGGAACTCTGTAAAAGTCTAAGAATACCAATAATTTACTATACTCCTTATCATCCTCAGGACAAGGGGAACAAATGAACCACACTTTAAAGAATTCTTTGGCTGAATAATATCAAGCCACTGGCTTACAATGGCCCAGAGCTTCATCATTGGTTTTATTAAAAATAAAGTCAACTTCCTCTAGCAAGCATGGTATTTTTATCTTTGAGTTATTGTTTGGAAGATTTATGAATTTAGAGTTTAAATCTAACTCCTTATCTGACAAAACGGAAAAAACGCATGATCAAATCCAATACTTAAAAGGTTTGCTTTTTTCTGGCCTCATTACACTGCTGTGTGGCCAGATGCTGGAAAAATCCCCCTGAGGAGGTACACCATTGATATCAGCCAGGAAATAAAATCTATATCAAAGTGTTCCAACCACAAACTGACCTGTCATCAATGTTATATAAATAAGCCAGAGATGGCTCCTATGTTTACTTCTTCACAGCAGGCTTGGACCATTAGTTCAAAAGCCTACCAGTGCCAAATTCAAATTTTTACACATTCTATTTTTAAAAAATATAGAGCAACTAAGCAGATTTTTAGCCATTTAGAGCCTGCCTGCTTTACATACCTCATGAAACTGCACCCAACATCTGCTAGACATAGATAAAACAAACTCTATAGCTATAAATGATCTCAAGCTGATGTTGCTTATTGAAACTCGCTGACCCAGAGGCTCCCCATCTTGCTGCCGAGTGACATCACTTAGACAAATAAGCCCCCTCTCTGATTCTGCTCTCCCCTGGGAGTTCTCTTGCCCTCTTCCCCTTCTGATGGTGGCCTGGTGTGGCTCTCTCTGGAAGGTCTCCTGCTGTGAGGGACTTCCCCTCTCATGCAACCTGTCCAACTGCCACCCAAATTAAGCTCGTTGTGTGCTACTGTCACCTCATGGTCATATCTCAAAATCCTGAGCTCACTACAAATGGTGATGAGGACAGAATTCCTATAATGATCAAGGAATTGGCGTGGGGTCTACCCCATCAGCAGAACAATCAATTGGCAAACTGATCATGGAAAGACTTAAGTAATCGGGACTCAAAACTTGGAATACCTCTAAGTCAGTTTGACATGGCATTGCTCTTGGCCGTACTTCATTCTATATTTTTTGTGGTCTCCCCTTGTACCTCATTAGCATGACTAAGTGGTAGCGCCAGTATTTGAGTGAACCCATGACATTAGAACTGACTTTTGTGGTGCCAATGCATTCCTCACCTTTGGAGATCACCTTTGGAGAAGCTGATCCTTGTTTATCTAGAAATCTATAAGTCTTTCATTTTTCAGTGGAGACCTGAGCAACAATAAGCATTAGATAAACTAATGGAGGCAATTACTTTGGCAGTTCCACTAGTGTCTCGAGGACAGGACTTACAATTAAAGTTTCAGCCACCTCCAAATTTGCTTCCTGAAGCTTCTGGGCCTAATGAACATGTAAATGGCTGTTCATAGGCTTTTGACATAAGTGGCTCTCAGACTCAGCCCAAAGGCGTTCACCAGTAGAGAGGCAACTCCTAGCGATATACTGGGCACTTACTGAAACTGAAGCCGTTACTGGGGCAGAGCCAGTTACCCTATGAATCGAGACTCCTCTTATGCTCCGAGTAATGGAAAAAGCTCCCTGTGAAATTTAATGAAGGCTCCTCATTAAAATAGAAATAGTATCAAAAGGATCAAGATAAACCTGGCCCTACTAGAGTGTCACAATTCTATGAGGAAATAGTCATATACCCTGCTACTTGGGTTAACTTGCTAAAGCCCCAGAAATGCCTTCACCTCTTGCTCAATGGGGACTGGAGGGAGCATGGTCAACACTCTCAAAATTAGAAAAGCAATGGTCTGTCTTTATCAATGAAGTGAGCATGGGGTATAAGGGAGCCAGACAATGGATAGCCACAGCCTGTCACCTGTATTCAAACACTCCAATTTCCATAAGGGGGTTAGATAAACTGCCAAACAGGCCAAGCTGCATGCAATACTCCTGGCAATAAAGCATGCCCTTGATAAACATTTTCCTAATGTTCTATTTTTACCAACACCTGGTTGGTGGCTAACGGGTTAACTAATTGATCAGGACTTTGGCAAAATGATAGCTGGAAAATACAAGGTCGAGACATTTGGGGTAAAGTGATATAGGGAAAAATTGCCACACTGGTTCCTATTCTGCCCATCTTGGTGTACCATACCTCGACTCATACCAAACAAGACACAGAGGAGGCATGATACAACACCAAAGCTAATGAAATAACCAGACCACTAAAACAGGTAAGCCTCTTGAAGGACGGAGAGTCCCCAGAACTTTGAGACTAGCTAACCTACCCCTTCTACTTGTGTGTGCCCAAAAGATCAAGGCATTTGGGTATCATGGGGTTATAAAAATGGATTGTTAATAGAGGAGTTGACTCCGTAGACAGACATTTACACAAAGTCATTAGGGACTGTACCAGATGCCAGAAATCTAGACACTAGAGAAATTTACAGAGGAGAAAGCCCACACCAGAAATGGCAAATCGACTTCATTGGGCCTCTCCCTGTAACAGCAGGAGTCATTAAATATGCCTTAACAATGGTAGATACCCACATAGACCTTCTATTGGCTTATTTATCTGTGTAAGGCACTAACCTTTCCTAATGTTATTGAGAGGTTAACAAAACAGCTTTTATAGTCTTTGGGAGTGGTACAAGTTACACAGTCAGATCAAGGCTCCCACTTCACTGCAAAGCAAATGCAACAATGGCCATTCCAAAATAACATTGCTTGGGTTTCTCACCTACCCTTTCATCCTACAGCAGCAGCAATCACAGAAAGACATAATGGGCTTTTAAAACAAGGGCTATTGAGAGAACCTGGAGGACAATGGTTCCCCAAGTGGTCAAAATATTGTCCATAGTCCTGATTACATTAAATCCACATGCCCCCCTCTTCCCCATGGCATAACTATGCCATATTTAAATTCACAACAAATAAGGAGACCACCAACAGAGATGCTGCAATCTCTGGTGTTGTATATACCCACTGTCTAAAATACAATTACCAATTTTCATGGATGTGGTAGCCCTGACATTATTGCCCACAGCAAAGGAACGTCTACCTGATACTTTAACATTTTCTTTCTCCCTCATAGAAAATCCAGAGCCTAGCTGTCTCCTCTTCAATCCTAATGAGGACCTAATATGGACTGCTGGCTCTAGAATCATCCTCAGCCTACATCTGCTCATCATCCAGCATAAGTGGAGCAAACCACTCACTACTATCTGAAGAAAGAGGCATCCTCATCTGCCGCCCACATACTTTGCTCCACTAAAGGCACTGTGGAACAAATCTGAATCTGCTTCTGACACCCAGGAGGCGGAACTAGTTGCCCCTGGGCAATATACGTGGGACAATTAGATCCACTACTGCTGGCTGCAGATGACCTCTGACTTTAACCTCTATTCTGTTGTTGTGCCCCTTCCTTACTTGAGAAGTTCCTACCCTCACCATTGTGGACTAAACGCCCATTGGTGGATCACCTTAACATGCCACATGCATATTACAGGGAAACACACAACTCTGGTCAGACTGGGGACAATGGAATCACTTTGTTGGTTATTCAGTTTGGTCAATCCCACTAACATGATCACAGACATCAACACTGAGACTAGTACTCTACCTCCTGTCTCTATTACTTCTAGCAACACCCCTCCCAGCTAAGCCAGACACTGTAATACTGCTGGCGACTCATAAGTGCCTTCTAAGCCCTTTGGGCCAATTTTTACTTCAAGTCAAATGAAATCCACTATTATTAACTAGTGCCATCAAGTAAATAGAGCAACAGGCCTCCTTCTACCAAGTCTCAGTCAAGGAATGCCCAGAGATAGCATGTACCCAATGTTACAACTAGGATGCTCATGATTGTGCAATTAAATTAAAAATGTTGTAATCCAGAACCAATATCAATAAACCCTACGGGATTATAGGGATAAAATTATAGCTTTCACTAATCCCTGGGATGGTGATAAATGTAAACTCTGCTAACAATGTACACCCTTGCAACTATTGGCCTCTTATTAATTATAATGATCTCTCTCCTCCCTCCAATACAAGCCCCACTTACTGAGGTGGAAAGAAACTGGCACCTTACCAAGCACCTCCTCTGTGATGGTTAATTTTATGTGTCAACTTGGCTGGGCCACAGTGCCCAGATATTTGCTCAAACATTATTTTGGATCTTTCTGTGGAGGTGTATTTTTGGGATGAGATTGAAATTTAAATCAGTGGACTTTGAGTAAGGCAGATTACCTTCCATAATGTGAATGTGCCACATCCAATCAGTTGAAGGTCTTAATACAACAAAGACTGACCTCCCCTGAGCAAGAAAGAATTCTGCCAGCAGACTGTTTTTGGACTCGAACCGCAACTCTTTCCTGAGTCTCCAGCCTTCCAACGTACTACCTTAGATTTGGGACTTGTCAAGCCTCCATAATCAAGTGAGTCAGTTCCTTAAAATACATCTCTCTTTATACACACACACACACACACACACACACACACACACACACACACCCTATTGGTTCGTTTTTCTAGAGAACTGTGACTACTAATACACCTTCCCTTGATGCTAATCAATATATATAAGGAAGGCAATGTATACTACATAATATTATTTGTGTCAAGACGTGTAAAAAATCAAGGACTACAACCAGCTTGAAAATTCTTCCCTAACCAAACGTTTCACAATACCAACTGCAAGTTTTACATAACATTCAATGGAAGTGGGCTCTACAACAATTGCAACACTGACTGCTCACAGTAAACAATTATAGCTCTTGAGTGTTAAAGCAAAGACAATTTGTATAAAAAGCGTACTTGAGCTCATGGAGAAATCTAACCTCTCATCGCATGGGAATTTCTCGGCTCAAATTGACAACTGCTTGCTTATAGCTACTACAAAATTTGCCAGACCCACCAAGAACACCATTAATAAGGATTTGGGAAATATTTGAGGGAAATTGCCACCCACTGTTACTCCTCTGAAGGCTCCTTTAAAAACATAAACACTTTCTCTTACAGGAGATATAGACAATAATGAGATGCCTGGGAGCAAAGCTAATCTGGAAGGTTATCAAGGAAAAATACTCATAACTATCATAGTCCTCATTTCTGTAACTGGTCACATGGTCATAGCTGATATTTATAACTACCTTCTTCTACTACCCATTCTATATTGCCTTTTCCTTCTGTTGATTTTAATTCTTTGTTTGGTGAGGTATCCCAAACATTCAATCCTGAAGGGTCTGGTCCATTAGTAGTCCTGCCTGAATTGGGTTGTTGTAGTTTTCTATCAAGTTTAATCATAGGACATAGTAGTACAAAAAGGGCCATCCTATCCACTTGATTATTAAAATATTCATCTGCTGAGGTCATCCTTTGGTGAGCATTACACAGGACACAGATATCTTTACATTGTTTGCTCATTCAGAGAGGTCTATCCACATAACAGTTCCTCAGACCTCCTTGTCACCAATATTCCAATCATGTTTCTTCCAAGTCCTTGACTAATCTAGCTAAACCATTGGCCACAGCCCATGAATATATAGATTTGTGGCATTTGGGCCACTTCCTTAGGTAACTTACTTGTTCCTTCAGGGCATGCTTGAGCTCAATCTTGTATATACCACTTCCTTTTGATAATGGAGTGCTGCTGAACATGGCCAAATTTGTGGCTTGGTGAGATAGATAACACCCAGTCCATGAAGGGCAGCTCAGGTTGCATGGTAGTTTGGTGGTCCATGGTTAAGTATTTGGTCTCTACTAAGGCCCAGTGGAAAGCCAAAAGCTGTTTCTCAAAAGGAAAATAGTTATTCACAGAGGAAGCCAGAGTATTGCTCCAAAATCCTAAGGGCCTGCACTGGGATTCACCTCTAGGGGCCTGCCAAAGACTCCAAACAGCATCTCTACCACCACTGACATTTCAAGCACCCTCAGATTAGCTCGATCATATGGCCTAAGTAACAAAGCAGCTTGCATGGTAGCCTGATTCTGTTGTAGAACCTTCTCTTGTTCTAGACACCACTCAAAATGAGCAGCTTTTTTGGTTAGTGTGATAATTAATAAAGGAAACCTCAACTAAAATTGGAGTCAGGAAGGCCTGTAGAGGGACCTCTCATATCCTACCACTCATCATCAATTACCCCAAACAGGAAGAGATGTACCTTGCATCTCCAACAGGAATTTGCCTACTACTTTACTGTTCCAGCAGGAGGAAGGAAGATTTTCTTCTTGCAAAGCAACAAGCCCAACCAATGGAAAATGCTGCAGCTCAGCTGTCACCACCCTAAACTCTTACTCTCCTCCAATGAACTTCCATTTAGAACAGCCCATTCCAACTCTCCCTTTTCTTTATAAAAGCAAGCTCCCCTTCTTTGTTCTCTGGACTTGTCTGTAGTTCGCCATAGTTTGCATGTCCTGAGTTGCAATTCTTTGCTATTCCTGAATAAACTCATTTTGCTGGTAAAATAACTTGCTATTTTATTTTCAAGTTGACATTAATTAGTGAGTCAGAGTAGCACACTCAAATGAATTTGATGCCTTCAACTTCTAAGGAGGCCCACTAGGCATTGTTCCTCTTTTTTGGATATAATAGGGGCCAGATGCAACAACTTATCCTTCGCCTTAGAAGTGATATTTCGGGCCGGTCCTGTGGCTTAGCGGTTAAGTGCGCGTGCTCTGCTACTGGCGGCCCGGGAGCGGATCCCGGGCGCACACCGACGCACCGCTTCTCCGGCCAGGCTGAGGCCGCATCCCACATACAGCAACTAGAAGGATGTGCAACTATGACATACAACTATCTACTGGGGCTTTGGGGCAAAGGAAAAAGGAGGAGGATTGGCAATAGATGTTAGCTCAGAGCCGGTCTTCCTCAGCAAAAAGAGGAGGATTAGGATGGATGTTAGCTCAGGGCTGATCTTCCTCACCAAAAACAAAAACAAAAAAATCCCCTTTGAGAAGTGATATCTCAACACGCTCCAGACCACTAGACACCTAAAAATTTCACTGAGGTGGAAGTACCCTGCATTTTTTTCAGATTCATTTTCCACTCTTTGACATGTCTTACCTATATGTCTAGAGTAGCTGCTGTTTCTTGCTTGCCAGGTCCAAGCAGCATAATATCATGAAAGTAATGAACCAGTGTGATGTCTAGTGGAAGGGGAAGGTGATCAAAGTCCCTATAGACTAAATTTATGACATAGGGCTGGAGAGTCAATATGCTCCTGACATAGGACAGTGAAGATATATTGCTGGCCTTGTCAGCTGATTGTCTTTACTAACAGCTATCAAGAAAAAAGCATTTCCAGATCAATGGCTGCATACCAAGTACCACGGGATGTGTTAATTGCTCAAGCAACAAAACTACCTCTAGCTATTGGAGTCACCACCTGGTTAAGTTCACAATAATCCACTGTCATTTTCTAAGATCCATCTCTTTTCTGCTCAGCCAAATAGGTAAGTTGAATGGGGAAGTGGTGGGAATCACCATCCCTTCATCTTTCAAGTCCTTGATGGTGGCACTAATCTTTGCCATTTCTCCAAGAATGTGGTATTGCTTTTGATTCGCTGTTTTCCTAGGTAGAGGCAGTTCTAGTGGCTTCTGATTGGCCTTTCCTACCATAATAGCCCTCAATCCACAATCATGGAACCAATATGTGGATTCTGCCCGTTGCTGATTATGTCTATTGCAATTATCCATTCTGAAACTGGAGAAATAACCACAGGGTGGGTTTGGAGACCCACTGGACCCAATGTGAGATGGACCTGAGCTAAAACTACATTGATCACTTGACATTCATAAGCCTCTACTCTGACTGGTGGACCAGAGTGACATTTAGGGTCTTCCGGAATTAGTGCCAGTTTAGAGCCACTGTCCAGTAATCCCCCAAATGTTTGATTATTTCTTTTTTTCCAATGCATAATTGCCTGGTAAATGGCCACAGATTCCTTTGAGGAAGGCTGGCAAGAAGACTAACAGTGTAAATTTTTGGGGTCCTTCCTTAAAGTAACATGACTCCCCTTCATCCAAAGGGTTCTGGGTCCATCACCTGGCTCACATCTGGGAATTGATGGAAAGACAGTGAGTCTCTGTTTTGACGATTCAGATTAGATGTTGTTCACTCCAACTAGAACTCTTCTACTTACACAGCTCAAGTAAGAATTCAGTAGATTGCACATCTATTTCTTTTCTAGGGACATGATGATCAATTAGGCAACACCAAAGTTCTCTGAAAGTTAGACTATTCTGATTACTACTTTGACTCCACTGTGCATTATGGCAACCAATCCCACCTTGTCTTTGGTGATTAAGTTTTACCATTTGGCCTCTGCAACCCTAAGATCCAGTTATTTTCATTGCATTTAAAGATCCCAGTTCAGTGGCAGCAGTTCCCACTATAATTTCTAACCTACAGAGAAGAGCAACCACAGAGTTCTTCAAGGATGCTGGGGTTCCCCTCAAAAATTCATTTCTCACAGTCATAGTTAAAGGGGTGTCCTCTAGGGTGGGTCAGCAGATCTTAAATGATAAATCCATTCTAACATTCCAATCTCCCTAAGCTTTTGGATCCTTTCCTTTATAGTATACCAAAGCAGCTCTAGCATTTCAACTTCATTTAGTATAGGTCACTTTTTGGTCAATTTTCAGCCAACCAACCAAACAAAATATTAGAGCCCTTTCTAACACTTTGAGCTAAAACTCTGAATCCATAATCTCTGCTTAGTGGGTCCATATCAATAAATTTGGCCTGATTAAACTTCACACTCCTTCCATCACTATCACACCCCTTTAATATACATTCCCACACATATTTCTCAGATCTATGTCTATATAAATTGGAAAAATCATGCACATGTTTTAGTGTGCAGCACGCCTCCTCGTGGGTCACCCTTCAAGGCCTGCTGGGACTTGACTCTAGGTATATGTCTAGAAGCAACGAGGGGTTGTGGGGTAGGTCATGAGGAGAGTCAGTAGTGCTTTGTAAGAAAACTACCTTAAGAGAGGCCATTACAGGTTTTTCAGGCAAAGCAGAGTTAACTTTCTCAGGCAGGGGTAGAAAGTCTGGCAAAGAAGACTAAGTGGAATTTAGGAGTATGACATACCCAACTTCACTGAAATCTTCCCATAGATCCCCATTCCAATTTTCAGGATCTTATTCCTTCCCAATCAATGCCCTCATTTGAACAGGACTTCTTTATCTTATTCCCCACTCCTCATCCTGCACATTTTTTACCCATGCCTTTTTCCTGGGTTCTCATTTGAAAATGTACTACCCCATTCATGATTTTCCTATAAACTTTTGCTCTACTGGCAGAGTGGAATCTTGAGTTGTAAGGTAGGATGTGAGGATACAATGTCCATCTCCAAACCCTGTCTCCAATCACCAACTGGGGAATTTCACTACCACTGGCCAAGTGCTCAGGAGATTGGTGTCCATTACCAAGTCCTTTCCTGTCCTTTCTATGATATACTTCCTTTTTAGTAGCTCATCTAAAACACACACTCTCAGTAAACTGGTGGGGAACAAAAGCCATTTTTCTCAGCCAGTAGACTATAGTTAGTACAGTAAAATTGCATTTTACGCAGAGGTCAGATTCTAAAGGGGATTAAACACTCAAGGGAAAATTACATATAGTTAAAATTGTCCTTGAAAGTCATTTGTGAAAGCTCCATATGAAAGACCTACATAATGTCTATCAATAAGGCCAGCATTGAAACAGATCTCTGTTTTTTCAAATGAGCACCAGATTAAGCAGCTGGCTTGTGTTTAGGGTCCTTGTTGCATGAAAAATACATATGTTTAAACACTAGAAACACACTCAAGGTGGTGACATACACCATGAGAAGTATATAGGAAGTGAGATCACCTTAGTGAAGAGCAGATTCAAGTCTCCCAACCCTCACTCACTCTGAGACATAGAGTTACTGAGTGAAATGATAGGTGGATTCACTCCCACTATTTATATTCTTATTTCCCACATGTGTGTATGATGTGACTCCACAATCCAAAGAAAGTCACTTGCCCCTAAAAGGGCACATTTGGAGACAAAAATCATAAATGTCTCTCAAACTGAAATTACTAGGAATCTACAGGAAAGGGAGATTAGCAAAAAGTAGCCAACCTGGAGAGACAGTGTGTGCTTATAATATTGTTACTTGAGTGCTTCACACATTTGCATAAAGTATACTACATGTCTTCTAAACATAATCAAAGATATCAGGAGCCTTCCAAGTTCAATCAGGCTGATTCTGAAGTAGAAATGACTGAAATGGAATTCATCGGGGAGGGGGAGTTGTCTTGGGTTCAACTGTAACAAGGATGAGGTAATTGTTATGTTGTCATAACAAAAGGGAAGTTTGCACAGAATCTTGAAAAAGGAGGGCCCAAACCCAAGAATTTGTCAGTGTTGATTAGCTATGTGCAAGGAGGAGTGCGTTGTATGTGGCCGACCTAAGCCTTGGTTCCTATTGAGGTATATTCCACTAAAGAATGGGAACCTTTCCCAGGTTCCTTTGTGCTCTGCAGGAACTATCTGCAAAGATTAGCCAATCGTTTTGCTCAGACTCCAACTGCACCCAGCCTCTCATAATAATAGCTAACATTTTTTGAGTGCTTACTATGTGACAGGCCTAGTCACATTTTGGTCTGACTCACACACTAAGGAGGCTACTAGTCACTTTCACTACTTTAACTTCCTCTTGCGTTTAAATCTCTGTCTTCTTCATTCTTAGGGGACTGAAAGCTGAGAGAAGTTATTAAAGAAGAAGAGCCTTTTAGGGCTTGTTCTCATGTGTATGCCCTCTAGTTCTGAAATAAAACTGCTTGGCCACTGTGGTGAATCCCTTTTGGAGTGTCTGTGCACTTCACATGACTCCTTAAATTGTCCCCCATTTTCTACTCCCTTTCTTATAGGGGTGAAATCCTGGCAGTGAATGTGATTTATAACTGTTGTGCCAATCCCAGGCCTAAGTTACTTGGCCTAAGGATGAGCACTTGACTATTTAGAAGCTCTTCCCAGGAATTTGAAATTGCAGGGCAGAGACAGAGCGAGAAAGAAAGAGAGAGACAGAGCGAGAAAGAAAGAGAGAGAGGGGGGAAATTGATTTTTTTCCCCTATGGCTGAACCTTAGAAAGTAAATAATAGTGCCACGGCCCTATGGGGAAGCTATAGTCCCCCATGCTTTCTGAGGAGCAGAGGAATCTGGTCATCAGAGATAGTGAAGCAAAAACAAATATTATAAAGAGAAGGATAAATGATATTGTCTATTGTCTGATTTTCTGAAGACTTTGCAATTGCCTGTTCTAGTCAATTCCTGGGATCCAGTAACATTCTTGACCTTGGGTTTTGTGAGACACCTCTAACTCCTTTTAATAAATTTCCCTATTTTGCCTGGAGTAGCTTACACTGGTTTCTGTTACTTGTAACTGAAGAATCTTAGTATAGACACCTTAGTTAGGTTGATCATCATGCCTACACTCCTGGACCAATTTCCTTTAATTTGTCTTTTAGCACTATGTTCAGAACAATGTCCAAGAATGCCCTATACCCTCCCTGCTTCAGTTCATTCTCCAGGCCCTTTCTTTCCACTGGCTGACATGCTGCAGTTCAGTTAGTTACTCTTGTCAGTACCCAAGGGGTTGAGCCAGAGCCAAGCCACAAGTCAGTGCCAGCAAAGTAGCTGCATTTATTTCCAGTCTCTAGCAGTAGATAATTTATATATATATATATAAATATATTATATTTATATAAATTTATATATATAAATTTATTTATATATATTTATATTTATTATAAATAAATATAATATTTATTTATATATATTATTATATATTATATATATTATATATATTATTGATATATAAATAAATATAAAATTATAAATAAATAAAATAAATTTATTTATATATATATTTATATATATATTTATATATATATAAATATATATATATATGTTTTTTTTAATGTGGGTTGGGAGGTTGTTGTGGAGAAAGTGGAAGGATGGAGAGTTTCAGAGTGAACATAGACACCAAATCAGTAGAGGAATGAAACACACTTATTAGACAATCTGTAGGATCTTAGCCATGGATCTCAGAGAGGATAGAACAGAGAACTCTAGGTCAATTCTCCAAAAATCAAGTTGTCATGATAGGCGAACTGCTTCATGGTGCATAGGTTTGCTTCTGAGGCAAAGAGGGAAGACATATAACAAAGAGCTAAAGAGTAAGCAATCAGACAAGACAATAAGTCCAAGGCAGGGAAGTGGAAGGGGAGAAGGTGAAGGGACAAGGTGACAGGGTGGAAGAAAAATGAGGTAGAAGCACTAGAGGCAAACTGGAGCATTCAAAAAAGCACCAAGTCAGGAACCAGTTGACTTATCTGGAAGTCAGCTAAACCAGACAGGGTAGTCCCATGTTGTATTGATATAGCTAGCAGAGCCAAGAGCTTTCTTTTTTTTTGCTGAGGAAGATTCGCCCTGAGCTAATATCCATTGCCAATCTTCCTCTTTTTGTATGTGAGCCACTGCCACAGCATGGCCACTGACAGACAAGTGGTGTAGGTCCATGCCAAGGAACTGAACCCAGGCCATTGAAGTGGAGCACACAGAACTTAACCTCTAGGTCACCATGGCTGGCCCAGCCAAGAGCTTTAAAGGCAATGATTTGGGCTTTCCTGATTATTTCTGCAAGACCACACTCTCACCCCCATACTTATATCAACATGATTTGGATGAGCTCCTTTCTAATTGCCACTGCAGCCCTTCAACCTACATCAAATGATCCTGCATTCTATCAGAGGTCTCCATTTCTCTCATCCCTGTTTCCAGGCGGAATATTGATAGAGACATCACAATTGTGCTTGCAACTAATATCTATCATTACTTGGTGCAACTTTTAGTGTAAATAAAATTCATCATTATATTTGATCATTTTATCCAGGGTAAAATGTTCCATTATTTTGTGTGTGTGTGTGAGGGAGATCAGCCCTGAGCTAACATCTATTGCCAATCCTCCTCCTTTTTTCCCCAAAGCCCCAGTAGATAGTTGTATGTCATAGTTGCACATCCTTCTAGTTTCTGTATGTGGGACGCCACCTCAGCATGGCCAGAGATGCAGTGCGTCGGTGCGCACCTGGGATCCTAACCCAGGCCGCTAGTAGCGGAGCACGTGCTCTTAATCGCTAAGCCACGGGGCCGGCCCCTAAAATGTTCCATTATAATACATGGGAAATTCAGGAAAGAACAGAGGGTCTACTCAGGCTCAATTGGTTGCAAGAAACCCACTCAAGTTAACTCACATAAAGTGAAGTTTATTCGAAGGCTCTAAGTAGAGTAACAGAGTGGAAGGAGTAGTACAGAAATCCAAGAATAAACACTAACAGGAATGGATCTCACCAAGATTAGAGTGGGGGACAATTCTGGCTTCAAGGTAGTCCTAGAGAATTTCATTAAGAGTTTAGAGTCTTCATTCTAGTGACTGACTGCTTCTTTCCATCCCACTACCATTTGATTACCTCTAATTATTCATTATTACTTATAAATCTCCCTGTTCATGGCCTATCATGGCTTCTCCAGCCCCAACTGAACCTCATGACCTTTTAGCTGTAATAATTCACTCTTTGTTTTTTATTGTTGTTTTCTGTTTCATATTTTAGATTTAAGAAAGGAAATATTTGATTAGCCCAGCTAATTTTTTCAAGCCAGCTCATACAGGCCAGCTTATGCCCTTGGAAAAGCTCTTTCTCCCTCCCTCGCCACAAAAATTTACCTGTGGCAGAGGAGGGAGGACAGATGGAGTCATAAGGTAGAAAATGTGGATGCGTAGCCAGCATCAGCTGTGGGCAGGGCCATTTAACTTAGAATAGGGTGTGGGTAAAGCTTGTGCCTTAACTAACATATCCATGAAAAAAAATTATAGAGGTCCACAAGAGCATAAGATAGTAGAATATGACATAGGTGGCAGGAAGGAAAACAGCTAAGGCACTGGTGCCTACCACAAAGAAAACTAACATGGGGAGCATGGGGAACTAAGACTCAGAAAAGGCCTTAGATTCAAACAGTAGAAATGTTGTTATGGGGTTCCCTTACAGGGACATTTATTGTACATCTACTTTGGACCAACCAGTTTATATTCATTCAGTCATTTTTCTGGTCTCCTATTATTTCTGAGGAATAATTATTATAACCGAATAGTACAGATGAAGAAACTAAAGCCCAAAGAGTAACTACCCAAACTTAGGAACAAATAAATGACAGAGAAAGGATAAAAGGCTAGGAAGCCCAAGACCTATTGCACAAGTTCTTTAAGATTTTATTTATTTATTTATTTTTCCCCCAAAGCCCCAGTAGATAGTTGTCTGTCATAGCTGCACATCCTTCTAGTTGCTGTATGTGGGACGCGGCCTCAGCAGCGGTGCATCAGTGTGGTCCCGGGATCCAAACCCCGGCTGCCAGCAGCGGAATGTGCGCACTTAACCGCTAAGCCACGGGGCCGGCCCTCACAAGTTCTTATTAGGGAACAGGAAGCCCCCATAGGTGGGGATAGATAGTGGCCTTCTTTGTGGAGATAAGCCCCTAAGTAGAAAGTCATGCAAATGTCCTGCAAAGTTGGGCTAGCCTTCATGGGCCATCTGAGTTGGCGTGGTTTCAAAATTGGGCAAGTCTTGTAAGTCCTAGCAATAAGCCAGATGTGTAAGGATCAGAGACCTAGGGAAATGCATGCAGGGAGAGAGTATGTGATAACAATTACTTTCCTTTTTTTTTTTTTTTGGTGAGGAAGAGTAGC
The DNA here is from genome assembly GCF_020826845.1 of Diceros bicornis minor. Lineage (NCBI taxonomy): Eukaryota > Metazoa > Chordata > Mammalia > Perissodactyla > Rhinocerotidae > Diceros > Diceros bicornis. The sequence goes on from NC_080781.1 coordinate 67,532,865, forward strand.
CCTAAGGTAACATCTGTTGCCAATCGTCCTCCTTTTGCTGAGGAAGATTGGCCCTGGGCTAACATCTGTGCCCATCTTACTCTACTTTATATGTGGGATGCCTACTACAGCATGGCTTGATAAGCGGTGCATAGGTCCATGCCTGGGATCTGAACCTGCGAATCCCAGGCCGCTGAAGCGGGGCAAGGGAGCTTAACCAGTACGCCACTCGACCGGTCCCACTTACTTTTAAAATGAGCTTCTGACCTCCCCTTCAATAACCAGACCAGACAAAGGGTCCTTTGGGGGTCTGTGGGCATTAAGCAAGGCCCTGGAAATTACCCCTCAGTGATGGTAATTTTATTGAATAATAAGAGAAGGACTGAGGGAGTAAGGCACAGGAGAGCTCATTTTGGAGTTTTACCTCCATTTTGATGGGGAGAGGAACCCAGAAGACAATGTTGTGTACTCCCAGTGAAAGGCAGATCAGACACTGCTAATTCCTCTTCCACACCCCCCTCCACATCCCGGTCCCTCCATAGGAGAGGCGGGGGTGGGTGGGTGCAGAGTGCACAAGGACTCTGGCTCAGCCTCTGCTGCCTTCCATGCCTCCGTCTTGGGCCTGTGGTACCACTCACTGCCCAGAGCCTTCGTTAGGGGGCAGAGTGGGCCTGGGGGCAGCAGGTGCTGACTCCAGGAGCAGAAAGCAGGCTTTCTGAGAAGTGAGAGGAAAAAGGAGATTCGCTTACTTCCCTACTTTCTGTGAGGTGGGGTGGAAAGAGCCTTGGAGAAAAGGTTTGACAGCTGGCATTCAGTGTGCCTCTGGGCTTCACTTGCCCTATCTGTAAAACAGGCGTAAGAGCAGCTGCCTCCCAGGGTTGCAAGTTGGAGAGGAGGGCGGAGGAAGATGGCTGCTCTGGACCGGAGCGTTTCCTGGAGGCTGATCCCGCCCCCAGCCCTGTCATCCTGGCGGGCTTCGTGCCTGGAATCACTTAGGTCCTTCGCTAGCTGCGGCCCGACCCGGCCCTTGGGGCCTTGGGCACAGGTCTGGTACGGGGAAGAGAGAGGGCCGCCGCCGGTGGGAAGGGGTTGTCGGCCGGCCCAGCTCGGATCACTTCCAGGGCTCTGGACCCAGCGCTCGGTGGGGGCGGCGACGCTGCAGTCTCTGGTGGCGGTGGCGCAGGCAGGGCGGTGGGGGCGGGGGATCGAGGAGCAGCTGAGCCCAGGACACACGGCAGCTGCTGTCCATCCGTCTGGCTCCCAGGACAGTTGGCAGGGCCCTGGGGTGGGCCCCCGCCTTCCTTCCCACCCCCTTCCCCTGAGCGGGAAGGGTGGTTGTCCTGGGCGGGCCTGATCTCCGTCTGAGTAGCAGGGGGATGCGTCTCCGTGGCGCGTCTCCCGGGTTCTTACCCCTCCCAGACCGGGGAATGGATGGAGGGCCATGGAGGCGCAGGAACCGTCCCCTCCCCGCCCAAGGTGACCAGAGGCCAGTGGCAGGACCAGGAACAGCAGCCAGGGCCCCGGGGGCCCGAGCCCCGTCTCCATCCTCAGACATCCTCCGAGTGTGGGGTGGGCGGGGGACCTGGTGGGAAACGGTACCAGTTAGCTCCCCCATCTCTGGATCCCAGGGCCCACTCGTTGCCAGGGCAGTGTAGTGTGGGTGTGTGGTGGGAAAGGAGGGTAGCGGTTGCCCAGCCAGTCTCTAGCCGCTCCCCCATCCCCGCGGCGGGGCCACAGTCTATGGTAGGAGCGGGGGAGTGAGGAGGCGCTGGGCAGGGGCCGCCCGACAGGTGCTGTCAGCCCGCGCGTCAGGTTGGTCTGGCGGGAGCGCCACCAGGCTCAGCTCTGCCCTCCCCTCCCCCCAGCTGGACGCGGGCTCTGACACTTGTTAGCTGTGAGCAATGGGTTAATTTTATCCGGCTCGGGCTCAGCAGGAAATCAACGCTGAGGAGCACGTAGTTCTTCCAGGAGGCTCTGGCCAGGGGGAGGCCGGGAGCCGGGCGGTGGGGAGGGGGGAATGCTTCAGCCTCCATCCCTGATGGTGCTGGGTGGCCCCTGTCCTGCCTTCAAGAGGACCGAATTTTGGTGCCGAGATCTGTACGCTCCAGGTCGCTGTGGCAGGACTGGAATCCAGAGCCTGTCTTTGGGACCTTGGGCTTCACACTGGGACACTGAGGAGGAAAAGGTGTCTTGGAAATAGGTTCAGCAGAGGCCCCAGGTATAAGAATCCCCCCTCTCTAAAAGAAAGGGATGTTCTCACCTGCATCTGTAAGACACCTCCGGAGGCAGAGAAAATGCCGATTTGAGAGCATGGAGATCAGTAATCCAAAGAGGGGAGTCCAGACAGATCACCTGTCCTGAGAGGATAGAAGCAGAGAGTGGAGACTGGAACATAAAACCAGGGAAATGATCCAGGAAAGTAAGAGAGAAAGGTCCTGAACAGTTACAGAAAATGAGCTTCGTGTAATGCTTGCACCCTTCCTTCAGGAGGGCTGGCTATTTTTAAAGGACTAGCACCACCTCCCATCCAGGCCTCCCTCATTCTGAGCTGGGCCAAACATCCCTGGGTTTGACCAATGGAAGGCCTAGATACTTTCTGAGGGGATTCTTGGCTTGAGAGGTGAGCATTGCTGACAGTATTTCAGGTCCTCCTAACCCTTTTCAATGGACCAATTGTAGAACTAGCCAGGTTTAGGCTAATGGGAGCTCTATACTTCTTTTCCTCTCCTAATGAAAACAGCTTCATTGTTTGTTCTGATCGTAAAAATGATACATTCCATAAAGTATTGTTTAATGAAAATAGAAATATGTGAAAAAGTGTGGATACTGTCTCTCCTCCCTCTGCTTTTTTGTAAAACAATAACCAAAATCCACCCCCAATATATGTGTATGTATCTATATAGGATTTTAGGAATATAGAGAAAAATATGGAAAGATATACAAATTTTTTATATAGGTTACCTATGGTGGTGGTGGGGGAGTCAGGCTGCCATGGAAGAGGGAAGGCAGGAAAACAATGGAAAAGAAGAAAAGCCACATTAAAAAAGGCATATAGGGCCGCCCCGTGGCTTAGCGGTTAAGCGCGTGCATTCCGCCACTGGCGGCCCGGGTTTGGATCCCAGCGAGCACGGAGGCACCACTTCTCTGGCCATGCTGGGGCCGCGTCCCACATACAGCAACTAGAAGGATATGCAACTATGGCCTACAACTATCTACTGGGGCTTTGGGGGAAGAAAAGGAGGATTGGCAATAGATGTTAGCTCAGGGCTGGTCTTCCTCAGCAAAAAGAGGAGGATTAGCACGGATGTTAGCTCAGGGCTGATCTTCCTCACACACACAAAAAGGCATATATGTGACCACATTTATGAATTTACATTAAAAAGATACAGACTCATAGGAACTGAAAACAGTATATCAAGGTATAAGAATTAAGTAAAAATTTCCTTAAATCTCAACTCCCAGCAATAACCTCTAATAACATTTGGTGTATGGTTTTCCAGATAGACACACTGTTCTACATCCTGCTTTTGCATTTTTTTAAGGAAAAAAATTTTTGAAGTATATCATACATACAGAGAAATGCACAAATCATAAATGTACAGCTCAATGATATTTTATAATGTTGTCACCTCTATAACCAGTATCCAGATCACACATAACATTACTTACACCCCAGAGGTCCCCTGTGGCTTCTTCTAGTCATACCCAACCTCCTAAGGTAACCGCTAGTCTGACTTCGAAAAGTACAGGTTAGTTTTACTTTTTATAAACTGATTCATAAGTATGTATAATTTTTTTCTATATTCTTTTGCTTGAAGTTATATTTTTTGAAGTTCATTCATATTGTACAGCAATAGTTCTTTTTTTCTCATTGCCATATAAAATTCCATTGTTTGAATATATCGCAGTTTATTCATCCATTCTACTGTTGATGGACATTGGGTTGTTCCTAGTTTTTGGATATTATGAATGAAGCTGCCATAAACATTGTTGTACCTAATTACCCATTTTTGTTTGATATATACCTAAAAATGGAACTTCTGGATTTTATGGTATACTTTTATTTTCAGCGTGAGTAGCTATTGCCAATTTTCCAAACTGGTTATACCAGTTTATGCTACTATGAGAGGTAAGTGCATTTTCCAGTTGCTCCAAGTCCTTGACAATACTTGATATTTTGAGCTTTTAAAAATCCATTCTTATGGGGTGTACTGGTATCTCCCTTTGGTTTTAATTTGTATTTCCCTGATGATTTATGAAGTCAAGCACTTTTCTGTATATTCATTGGCCATTTGGCTATCATCTTTTGTGAAGTGCATTTTCAATTTTTTTGCCTATTTCTCTAATGGGTTGTCTGTCTTTTTCATATAGATTTGTAAGTGTTCTTTATATATACTGGATGTAAATCTTATGTTAAATATATTTATTGTGAATATCTTCTCTGAATCGGTGGGTTGCCTTTTCACAGTCTTAATTACTCCTTTTAAATAAACAGATGCTTGTGATTTTAAAGTAGTCCTATTGATCAATCTTTTCCTTTATGGAACCAGCTTTATATGAGAGTGACTGGTTATCTATTCCCTCATCAGCAGCGGGAACTATAAAACCTTTTATTTTTGCCAATTAGAAAATGATGTTTCATTGTTGCTTTAATTTGTATTTATTTACTTAGAAGTGAAGTTGAATGTTTTATATGTGTTAGTTGATCATTTAAACTTTTTTCTATGAGTTGCCTGTCAAGTATTTTTCCTCATTTTTTATTGGGTTATTTGTCTTTTTCTTATTGATTTTTAAGAACTTACTATATATTAAGAGTATACATGCCTTATTGCTGTTCTGCACATTAATTGATGGATATTTATTTACAATTTCTGATTGATTTAAATAATGCAGTGGTAAATATCCTTGAACCTACTCATAAATGAACATTCTTGTATATTTACATATGTTCATCTATTCCTAGGAAGAAGAATTGATGGGAAAAATTATATACTTTTGAATTGATTTATTAAATATTGAGTAGATAAAAAGAATATTCATAAAATATATACAACAAACAAAGCATGTGTCCTTATTGAGGTTCAGCTGACATATAATAAACTGTAAATATTTAAAGTATACAATGTGATGTTTTGACATATGATATACCCATGAAACCATCACCACAATCAAGATAATAAACATATCCATCACCCCCAAAAGTTTGTTCATGCTGCTTTGTAATCATCCATTTTTATTGCTCAGTAGTATTCCATAGTTTTGTTATCCATTCACTTGGTGGTATACCTGTGTGTGTTTAGAGTTTGAGCTATTAAAAAATGTTGCTGGGCCAGCCCGGTAGTGTAGTCAAGTTCATGCACTCTGCTTCGGCGGCCTGGGATTTGCAGGTTTGGATCCTGGGCGCAGACCTACACACTGCTCATCAAGCCATGCTGTGGCGGCATCCCATATAAAGTGGAGGAAGATAGGCACGGATGTTAGCCCAGGACCAATCTCCCTCAGCAAAAAAAAAACAAAGAGGAGGGTTGGCAACAGATGTTAGCTCAGGGCTAATCTTCCTCACACACACACAAGAAAATGTTGCTATAAACATTTATGTACAGATGTTTGTATGGATATATGTTTTTAGTTTTCTTGGGTAAATATCTAGGAGTGGAATGATTTGATCATATGGTAGGTGTATGTTGTACTTAAAGGTAACTGCCAAACTGTTTTCAAAGTCAGTTCCCAAGACCACCCCACATTTGGAGATTCACTAGAAGGATGCATGGGATGTACCATATAGTTTTACTCGTGACTAAGATTTATTATAGTAATATAGTAAGAATATATAGCATGATCATAAGGGGAAAAGAAACAGGTGAAGTCTAGAAGAATCTCTGTGCAGACTTCCTTATGCTCTCTCCCTCTCATTAGCAGTCACACAGAGAGCACTCTTCCTTTAGCAACAAAATGCAGCAACATGTGCACAGTGTTTCTGCCTAGGGAAGCCCATTGGAGACTCAGCACCCAAGGGTTCCATTGAGAGCTGGTCACGTAGGTACCCTCTGCCTAGCACATACCAAAATTCCAGACTCCCAGAAGGAAAGCAGGTATTCAACATAAACCTTATCATTTGTACAAATAGTCTAGGCACAGTAAGCCACCTTTATCAGTTTTGGGATGGCCAAATGGGAAGCTCAATCTTTCATCTCCATCAGCCAATAATGAGCCACCCACCTAATGGTGTCACTGGAGACCATGTAGAAAGCCTGGACTTCCACCCCTCCCTGGCAATAATGAAGTTACCCTTCTCTTCCCCTCTGGAGTGGTATCAGAAGAGGCCTAGGAAAGAGTCACAACTTTCACCATAATCTAGCACTAACAAGAACACCCCCACCATTGTGTCAGTGGAGAAGACATGAGGAACGAGAATAGTCATCATCACCACCCATCAGTAATGATGATATCTCCCACCCTCTGTCAATGGAGGCCAAGTGGAAAAGTGGGACTTCTATTTACATCCACCTGGAAGTAATGAGGCAGTACCCCTCTTCCCCTGCAAGAGTGATGTCAGAGAAAGCCAGCTACAACAGAGGGTTTTAAATAATATCCAGAGTCTCATAATATGAAAATGTCAGGTTTCAATTAAAAATCATTCATCAAACCAAGAAATAGGAAGATCTCAAAGTGAAGGAAAAAAGGCAATCAATAGATGCCAATACCTAAATGACAGAAATGTTAGAATTATCTGACAAAAATTTTAAAGAAGCCATGATAAAAATGCTTCAATGAGAAATGACAAACACACTTGAAACGTGAAAAAATAGAAAGTCTTAACAAAGAAATTTAAGACATATAAAAGAACAAAATGAAAATTTTACAAGTCAAAGAAACAGTAACTAAAATAAAAAGCTCAGTGGATGGACTCAACAACAGAATGGAGGGGCCAGAGGAAAGAACCAGTGTACTGGAATATAGAACAATAGAAATTATCCAATCTGAACAATGGAGAGAAAATATACTGAAAAAAAAGAAAAGAGTCTCAAGGATATAGGGAACTATGAAAAAAGATCTAACATTTGTATCATCTGAGTCCCAAAAGGAGAGGAGAAAGAGGGTGAAGCTGAATACATACTCAAAGAAATTATGGCTGAAAACTTCTCAAATTTGGAGAGACATAAACTTACAGATTCAAGAATCAGAACAAACCCTAAATAAGAAAACCCCAAAGACATCTACACAAAGACACATCCAAATGATCTTCTGAAAACTAAAGACAAAGAAAAAAATCTTAAAAGCAGTCAGATAAAAACAGTATCTTACCTATGGTGGAGCAATGATTTGAGTGACAGTGGGTTTCTTATCCAAAACCATGGAGGTGAGAAGGAAGTGGCACAATATTTTTCAGGTGGTGAAAGAAGAATTGTCAACCCAGAATCCTATAGTCACTGAAAATATCCTTTTGGAATAAAGGGGAAATCAAGACTTTCTCACATGAAGGAAAACTAAGAGAACTTGTCAATGGCAGGCCTACTCTGAAGAGTGTTTAAGGGAAATTCTCTAAACAGAAAGGCAACAATAAGAAAAAAACTTGTAACATGAGAAAAGTAGAAAGAACATGGTAAGCAAAAATATGAGTAAATATAATAGGCTTTTTTTCTCCTCCTGAGTTTTCTAAATTATGTTTGATGCTTGAAACAAAAATTATATTGCTGCCTGATGTTGTTCTCAACATATGTAAAGGAAATATTTAAGACAAATATATTATAAAATGGGCAACAGGCACATGAAAAGATGTTCAACATCACTTATCATCAGGGAAATGCAAATCAAAACTACAATGAGACGTCACCTTACACCTGTCAGAATGGCTATAATTACCAAGACAAAAAATAACAAATGTTGGTGAGGATGTGGAGGAAAGGGAACCCTCATGCACTACTGGTGGGAATGCAAACTGGTGCAGCCACTGTGGAAAACACTATGGAGATTTCTCAAAAAATTAAAAATAGAAATACCATACAATCCAGCTATCCCACTACTGGGTATTTATCCAAAAAACATGAAATCAACAATTCAAAGAGATTTATGCACCCCTATGTTCATGACAGCATTATTCACAATAGCCAAGATGTAGAAGCAACCCAAGTGCCCATCAATGGATGAATGGATAAAGAAGATATGGTATATATATACAATGGAATACTATTCAGCCATAAAAAATACAAAATCATGCCATTTGTGACAACATGGATGAACCTTGAGGGTATTATGCTAAGCAATATAAGGCAGACAGAGAAAGACAAACACTCTATGATTTCACTCACACGTGGAAGATAAACAAACACATGGATGAGGAGAACAGATTAGTGGTTACCAGTGGGGGAGGGTGAAAAGTGTAAAGGGGCACAGATATATGGTGATGGATAAAAATTAGACTATTGGTGGTGAACAGGATGCAGTCTATACAGAAACTGATATATAATAATGTATGCCTGAAATTTACACATTTTTATAAGCCAATATGACCTCAATAAATTTTTTTTTTTAAAAAGAACTGCTTTTGCCACATCCCATAGGTTTGGATATGTTGTGCTTCCATTTTCATTTGTTTCAAGATTTTTAAAATTTCTTCTTGATTTCCCCTTTGACCCATTGGTCATTTAGTAGTGTGTTGTTTAATTTCCACATATTTATGAATTTTCTAGTTTTTTTCCTAGTATTGATTTCTTGTTTTATAGCATGTGGTCAGAAAAGATACTTGGTATGCTTTCAATCTTCTTAAATTTGCTAAGACTTGTTTTTTGACCTATCATATGATCTATCCTGGAGAATATTCCATGTACACTTGAGAAGAATGTGTATTCTGGTGCTGTTGGATGAGATGTTCTGTATGTCTGTTAGGTCTACTAGGTCTAAAGTTTTGTTCAAATACAACGTTTCCTTGTTGATTTTCTGTCCAGATGTCTATCTATTTTTGAAAGTGGCATATTGTTGTCATTATTGTTGTCTATTTCTCCCTTTAGATCTGTTAGTATTTACTTAATAAATTAAGTCCTTTTACGTTGGGTGCATATATATTTATGATTGCTATATCTTCTTGATGAATTTACCCCCTTATTATTGTATAATTACCATCTTTCTCTTTTATTATTACTGTTTTTGTCTTAACATCTATTTTGTTTGATATAACAATAGCTACCCCTGCTCTCTTTGGTTTCCACTTGCATGGAATATCTTTTGCCATCCTTTCACCTTGAACCTATGTATGTCCTTAAAGCTTAAGTGAGTCTGTTGTAGGCAGCATATAATTTGGGTCTTGTTTTTTTATCCATCCAGACACTCTATGACTTTTGATTGACGAATTCAATCCATTTACATTTAGAATAATTATTTATAGGTAAGTAGTTACTAGTGCAATCTTATTGTTTTCTGGCTGTTTTGTAGTTCCTTTCTTCCTCTCCTGCTGCCTTCCTTTGTGAATTGATGATTTCCTGTAGTGGTATGCTTTGGTTTGTTTCTCTTTATCTCCTATGAATCTATGCTAGATTTTTGTTTTGTGGTTACTATGAGGCTTACATAAAACAACTGTTTTTTATATATATATATATATAATTCTATTTTTATGGTGATAACTATGTAACTTTAATCATATACAAAATCTCTACACTTTTACTCCCGCCTTTTATGTTTTTGATGTCACTATTTACATTGTTTTATATTGTATATCCATTAACGAATTGTTGTAGCTATAGATAATTTTAATACTTTTGTCCTTTAACCTTTATACTGGAGTTAATTAGTTAACTCATCACCATATTATGGTATTAGCATATTCTGAATCTGACTATATGCTTACTTTTACCAGTGTGTTGTATATTTTCATGTGTTCCTATTTCTAATTAGCATCCTTTTATTTGAGTTTGAAGAACTCCTTTCAGCATTTCCTGTAAGGTAAGTTTAATGGTGATGAATTTCCTCAGATTTTATTTATTGGGGAAAGTCTTCACCTCATTTTCATTTCTGAAGGACAACTTGGCTGTGTAAAGTATTCTTAGTTGGCAGTTTCTTTCTTTCAGTACTTTGAATACATCATCCCATTCTCTCTTGTCCTGCAAGGTCTCTGCTGAGAAATCTACTGGTGGCATCATGGGGGTTCCTTTGTATGAGAGAAATTCTTTTTCTCTCGATGCTTTTATTTTTTTTATTTTTATTTATTTATTTATTTATTTATTTATTTATTTCTTGTTTATTGCAGTAACATTGGTTTATAACATTGTATAAATTTCAGGTGTACATCATTATACTTCTATTTTTGCATAGATTACATCATGTTCACCACCCAAATACTGATTACAACCCATCACCACACACATGTGCCAAATTATCCCTTTCGTCCTCCTCCCTCCCTCCTTCCCCTCTGGTAACCACCAATCCAATCTCTGTCTCTATGCGTTTGTTTATTGTTGTTATTATCTACTACTTAATGAAGGAAATCATACGGTATTTGACCTTCTCCCTCTGACTTATTTCACTTTGTATAATACCCTCAATGTCCATCTATGTTGTCACAAATGTCTGGATTTCATCGTTTCTTATGGCTGAATAGTATTCCATTGTGTATATATACCACATCTTCTTTATCCATTCGTCCCTTGATGGGCACTTAGGTTGCTTCTAAGTCTCTGTCTTTGATTTTATTTTTATTATTATGTGTCTTAGAGAATATCACTTTGGGTTGAAATTTTGGGGTGACCTATTAGCTTCATGAACTTGGATGTCCAAATCTCTCCCCAGGTTTGGGAAGTCCTCAGCCACTATTTGAATAAGCTTTCTACCCCTTTCTCGTCTCACTCTTCTCCTTCTGAAACTCCAATGATGCATGCATTATTTCTCATTTTGTTCATTGAAATTCTCACTTTGTATTTGTGTTGTTTTCCTGATATCATTAAATTGTTTATCAATATTCTCTTGTAGCACTCTGAGCATCTTTAGAACACTTATTTTGAATTCTTTGTTGTGCAACTCCTGGATGTCCATTTCTTTGTGGCCACATACTGAAGTTTTACTATATTCCTTGGTGAAGTCATGTTTCCCTGATTCTTCTTGATTACTGTAGTCTTGCCTAGGTCCCTACACATTTTAAGAAGCAGTTACCTGTTCCAGACTTTATGAACTGACTTCAGTAATGGAAGCCCTTCACCTGCAGGTGGGGGCATTCAGGAGTGTGCTGGGACCCCATGTCTAGTGGTGCAGGGTACTAAGTTTGGAGGCCTGTTGACGCACTAGGTCCCGGGATGTGTGATGTCTCTTCAGCTCAGGCCATTGGGGTCCACACCATCAACAACAGTGTGGTCCTTGGCAAACACTGGAGGTGTCCACAGTGGCTGCAAGGGTTGTTGGGGTCCACACCAGTGCCTCCAGGTCCAGTGGCTAGGGACCAGCGCAGGCAGCAGTGGGGTCAGAGCTTGTGGTGTGCACACACTTGGCTGCAGGGCCTAGTTGTCTGTTTAATGGCAGAGGCTGGTTGCAGACACTCATATAGTGGTGGGAGCCAGCACAGGCAGCTTGGGCTGGGGCCAACTTCAGGCTCACTGTTAGCTCTGGGGGCCCTAGCTGTCAGTGTGCTCTTCTGTGGAAGCACAGTCTTCCCCCAGGCATGCACACTGCAGTGGAGGCTGATGATGAGCATCAGGTTGGGGGCATGCAGGTGCATAGATGGAGTAGCTAGCCCTGAACATGCACACAGTGGTGGGGGTGGGGTGTGTGTCTAGGCTGGCATTTTGCATTCACACAGCTGCAGAGGCCTAAGCTGGCTGCCAGTGCCATTCCTTTCTCCGCTCAAGGTGGGGAGAGGGAGCAAGGAGCGACTCAGGTGGCTAGCATTTGTGCCCTGTGGGGCAAAAGCTGATGAAATATGCAGGGAATCCATGGCATCTGTGATGGCCATTGGTTTCGTTAGTGGCAAAATCTGCTGAGTTTGTCTGCAGAGCTGGTCTGTGTGATCTGCCACCACTCCTGCTTTGTGGCTGCTATTGATAGCCCCGGCTTTTCTTCTGGGTTCGTAGCTGTCTCTATAGGCCTCAGCTTTGCCAGTCTGGGTGGAGTAAAACCAAAGCAGGACCTTCACGTTGTGCCCTGAAAGGCTGGACAAGCTGGTTGCTCACTCCTCTCTTGTTTGCTGATGAGGGGAACTCTTTCTAGCTGGGAAGTTCCCTCTTGGCACTGAACAATGCCAGCCTGGGGGATGGGATGATGCAGGCCAAATGAACTTGTCTTCCTTTTCTTCTTATGCAATTATCTCAGCTTTTTTGTTCCACTGTGTTGCTAAAATTTCTTAAGTGGACTCTACTCTCCCAGAACTGTTTTTGTTTGTGGATAGCTGTCTAATTGCTGATCTTTGTTGAAGGAAGGAGAAGCTGGGTTCTCCTAATTGCCATTTTGGTCTGTTCTATACATTATTGAAAGTAGAGTATTAAAGTCTCCTGCTACTGTTGTGTTGCTATCTATTTCTCCCTTAAATTCTGTCAGAGTTTGCTTTATATATTTAGGAGTTTTCTTTTCTTGTACTGTCCTTGCATGGTTTTGGTATAAGGCTAGTGCTGGCCACATAGAATGAGTTAGGAACTACTCCCTCTGCTTTTTTTTTTTTTAATTGCAGTAACATTGGTTTGTAACATTATATAAACTTCAGATGTACATCATTATATTTGGATTTCTGTATAGACTACATCATGTTCACCACCAAAAGACTAATTACAATCCATCACCATACACATGTGCCTAATCGGCCCTCTTATGCCCCTCCCTCCCCCCTTCCCCTCTGGTAACCACCAATCCAATCTCTGTCTCTATGTGATTGTTTGTTGTTATTTTTATCTTCTACATATGAGTGAGATCATATGGTATTTGACTTTCTCCCTCTGATATTTCGCTTAGCATAATACCCTCAAGGTCCATCCATGTTGTCACAAATGGCTGGATTTCACCCTTTCTTATGGCTGAGTAATATTCTATTGCGTATATATACCATATCTTCTTTATCCATTCGTCCCTTGATGGGCACTTAGGTTGCTTCCATGTCTTGGCTATTGTGAATAATGCCGCAATGAACACAGGGGTGCATGTATCTTTATGCATTGGTGTTTTCACGTTCTTTGGATAAATACCCAGCAATGGAATAGCTGGATCGTATGGTAATTCTATCCTTAATTTTTTGAGGAATCTCCATGCTGTTTTCCATAGTGGCTGCATGAGTTTGCACTCCCACCAGCAGTGTATGAGAGTTCCCTTCTCTCCACATCCTCTCCAACACTTGTTGTTTCCTGTCTTGTTAATTATAGCCATTCTGACAGGCGTGAGGTGATATCTCATTGTAGTTTTGATTTGCACTTCCCTGATAGTTAATGATGTTGAACATGTTTTCATGTGCCTGTTGGCCATCTGTATATCTTCTTTGGAGAAATGTCTGTTCAGGTCTTTTGCCCATTTTTTAATTGACTTGTTAGTTTTTTTGTTGTTGAGATATATGAGTTCTTTATATATTTTGGATATTAACCCTTTATCAGATATATGGCTTGCAAATATCTTCTCCCAATTGTTAGGTTCTCTTTTCATTTTGTTGATGGTTTTCTTTGCTGTTAGGAAGCTTTTTAGGTTGATGTAGTCCCATTTCTTTATTTTTTCTATTGTTTCTCTTGCCCGGTAAGACATGGTACTTGAAAATATGTTGCTAAGACTGATGTTGAAGAGCATACTGTCTATGTTTTCTTCTAGATGTTTCATAGTTTCAGGTCTTACATTCAAGTCTTTAATCCATTTTGAGTTAATTTTTGTGTATGGTGTAAGATAATGGTCTACTTTCATTTTTTTTGCATGTGGCTGTCCAGTTTTCCCAACACCATTTATTGAAGAGACTTTCTTTTCTCCATTGTATGTTCTTGGTTCCCTTGTCGAAAATTAGCTGTCCATAGATGTGTGGGTTTATTTCTGGGCTCTCAATTCTGTTTCATTGATCTGTGTGTCTGTTTTTGTGCCAGTACCATGCTGTTTTGGTTACTATAGCTTTGTAGTATATTTTGAAACCAGGGAGTGTGATACCTCCAGCCTTGTTCTTTTTTCTCAGGATTCCTTTGGCTATTCAGGGTCTTTTGTTGTTCCATATAAATTTTAGGAATCTTTGTTCTATTTCTGTGAAAAATGTTATTGGAACTTTGATAGGGATTGTATTGAATCTTTAGATTGCTTGAGGAAGTATGGACATTTTAACTATGTTAATTTTTCCAATCCAAGAGCGTGGAATATCTTTCCACTTCTTTGTGTCTTCTTCAATTTCTTTCAGCAATGTTTTATAGTTTTTGGTGTACAGATCTTTCACCTCTTTGGTTAAGTTTATTCCTAGGCTTAGTTCTTAATTTCTCTTTCTGCCACTTCACTGTTAGTGTATAGTAATGCAACTTATTTTTGTATGTTGATTTTTTATCCTGCAAATTTACCATCTTCATTTATTATTTCTAGAAGTTTTTTGGTGGATTCTTTAGAGTTTTCTATATATAAAATCATGTCATCTGCAAATAGTGACAGTTTCACTACTTCCTTTCCAATTTGGATCCCTTTTATTTCTTTTTCTTGCCTGATAGCTCTGGCTAGGACTTCCAATACTATGTTAAATAGGAGGAGTGAAAGTGGGTATCCTTGTCTGGTTCCTGTTCTTGGAGGGATAGCTTTCAGTTTTTCACCTTTGAGAATGATATTAGTTGTGGGTTTGTCATATATGGTCTTTATTATCTTGAGGTACTTTCCTTCTATACCCATTTTATTCAGAGTTTTTATCATAAATGGATTCTGTATCTTGTCAAATGCATTCTCTGTATCTGTTGAGATGATCATGTGATTTTTATTCTTCATTTTGTTAAGGTGATGTATCACATTGATTGATTTGTGGATGTTGAACCATCCTTGCATCCCTGGAATAAATCCCACTTGATCATGGTGTGCTCTTTTTAATGTATTGTTGTGTTCAATTTGCTAGTATTTTGTTGACGATTTTTACATCGATGTTCATCAATGATCTTGGCCTGTAATTTTTTTTCTTGTGTTGTCCTTGTCTGGTTTTGGTATCAAGGTAATGTTGGCTTCGTAGAATGAGTTAGGAAGCTTCCTCTCCTCTTCAATTTTTTGGAATAGTTTGAGAAGGATAGGTATTAAGTCTTCTTTGGAATGTTTGGTAGAATTCACCAGGGAAACCATCTGGTCCTGGACGTTTATTTTGGGGGATGTTTTTGATGAGTGTTTCCATCTCCTTACTGGTGATAGGTCTATTCAAATTCTTTATTTCTTTTTGATTCAGTTTCATAAGGTTTTATGATTCTAAGAATTTATCCATTTCTTCTAGATTATCCATGTTGCTAGCATATAGCTTTTCATAGTATTCTCTTATAATCTTTTGTTTTTCTGAGGTGTGTATTGTAATTTCTCCTTTCATTTCTGATTTTATTTATTTGAGACTTCTCTCTTTTTTTCTTGGTGAGTCTAGCTAAACGTTTGTCAATTTTTTAATTTTTTCCAAATAACCAGCTCTTGCTTTCATTATTTTTTCTGTTGTTTTTTTAGTCTCTATTTCATTTATTTCTGCTCTGATTTTTATTATTTCCCTCCGTCTACTGATTTGGGGCTTTGTTTTTCTTCTTTTTCTAGTTCCTTTAGGTGCACTGTTAGATTGTTTATTTGAAATTTTTCTTGTTTGTTGAAGTAGGCCTGTATTGCTATAAAATTCCCTCTTAGAACTGCTTTTGCTGTATCCCATAAATTCTGGCATGTCGTATTTTCATTTTTCTCCAGGTATTTTTTGATTTTTCCTTTGATTTCTTCATTGACCCAGTCATTGTTCAGTAGCATTTTGTTTAATCTCTATGTATTTGTGGCTTTTCTGATTTTCTTCCTATTGTTGATTTCTAGTTTCATATTGTTGTGGTCAGAAAAGATGCTTGGTATTATTTCAATCTTCTAAAATTTATTGAGACTTGTTTTTTGGCCTAATATGTAATCAGTCCTGGAGAATGTTCCATGTGCATTTGAAAAGAATGTGGTTTCTTTGGGTTTTGAATAGAATGTTCTGCATACATCTACTAAGTCCATCTGGTCTAGTGTGTCATTTACGGCCAATCTTTCCTTATTGATCTTCTGTTTGGATGATCTATCCATTGGTGTAAGTGGAGTGTTAATGTCCCCTACTATTATTGTGTCACTGTCTCTTTCTCCTTTCATGTCTGTAAATAGTTGCTTTATGTATTTAAGTGCTCCTATGTTGGGTGCATAGATATTTACAAGTGTTAGATCCTCTTGTCGGATTGTTCCCTTGATCGTTAAGTAGTGCCCTTCTTTGTCTCTTGTTACAGGTTTTGTTTTAAAGTCTATTTTTTCTGATATAAGTATTGCTACCCCAGCTTTCTTCTCATTGCCATTTGAATGGAGTATCTTTTTCCATCCCTTCACTTTCAGTTTGTGAGTGTCTTTAGGTCTGAAGTGTGTCTCTTCTATACAGCATATATGTGGGTCTTGTTTTTAATCTAATCAGCCACCCTATGCCTTTTGATTGGAGCATTTAGTCCATTGACATTTAAAGTAGTATTGATAAGTATGTACTTATTGCCATTTTGTTACTTTTTTCTGAGTGTTTTGGTAGTTCTTCTCTGTTCCTTTCTTCTCCTGCTCTCTTCCCTTGTGGTTTGATGGCTTTCTGTAGTATTACATTTGGGTTCCTTCCTCTTAGTTTCTTTGTGTATTTATTATAGGCTTCTGGTTTGTGATTACCATGAGGTTCATATATAATAAGCTATGTATATAGCAATCTATATTAAGTTGATGGTTTCTTTAGTTTGACCTCTTTCTAAAAGCTCTACTCTTTTACTCCCCTCTTCCCACATTTTATGTTTTTATATCATATCTGACCTCTTTTGTGCATTTGTATCCGTTACCTTCTTATCATGGAAGTAGATAATTTTTTCCTACTTGTGGTCTCCTCTTTCCTCCTTAAATAAGCCCCTTCAGCATTTCTTGTAGGACTGGTTTCTTGGTGATAAACTCCTTTAATTTTTTCTTGTCTGGGTAACTCTTTATCTCTCCTTCCATTCTGAATGATAACCTTGCTGGGTAGAGTATTCTTGGCAGTAGGTTTTTTCCTTTTAGCACTTTAAATATATCATGCCACTACCTTCTAGTCTGTAAGGTTTTTGCCTGAGAAGTCAGCTGATAGCCTTGTGGGGTTTCCTTTGTGTATAATTTGTTGCCAATCTCTTGCGGCTTTTAGGATTCTCTCTTTATCTTTAATTCTTGATTAAATAATTAAATTATGATTTAATTATGATGTGACTTGGTCTGGGCCTCTTTGGGTTTATCTTTTTTGGTGGTCTCTGTGCTTCCTGTACCTGGATGTCTGTTTCCTTCCTTAGGTTAGGAAAGTTTTCAGCTATTATTTCTTCAAATAGAATCTGTGTCTCCTTGTCTCTCTCTTCTCCTTCTGGGACACCTATAACATGGATGTGAGTGTGCTTGATGTTGTCCCAGAGGTCCCTTAGACTGTCC
Organism: Diceros bicornis minor; assembly: GCF_020826845.1. Lineage (NCBI taxonomy): Eukaryota > Metazoa > Chordata > Mammalia > Perissodactyla > Rhinocerotidae > Diceros > Diceros bicornis. The sequence goes on from NC_080781.1 coordinate 67,550,409, forward strand.
TCATTCTTCTTAATTCTTTTTCCTTTTATCTGTTCAGCTTGGGTGATTTCCTCTAGTCTTTCGTCCAGCTTGCTGATCTGTTCTTCTGTATCTTCCACTCTGCTCTTCAGTCCCTCTAGTGAATTTTTCATTTCCAGTATTGTATTCTTCATTTCTGATTGGTTCTTTTATTTTATTTTTTTTAGATTTGTCATAAATTATTTCCTTTTTTTTTGTTAATTGTGGTAACATTGGTTTATAACATTGTATAAATTTCAGGTGTACAACATTATACTTCTATTTCTGCATGGATTACATCATGTTCTCATGTTCACCACCCAAATACTAATTACAATCCATCACCACACACATGTGCCTACTTATCCCTTTTGCCCTCCTCCCCCCCCTTCCCCTCTGGTAACCACCAAGAAATAAATTCCTTTTTTGTGTGTGTGTGAAGAAGATCTCTGATTGGTTCTTTTTTATATTTTCCATTTCTTTGTTGACATTCTCACTGAGTTCATCCATTATTCTCCCAAGAGCAGTGAGCATCCTTATCACTCTTTGTTTGAACTCTTTGTTAGGTAGATTGGTCATTTCTGTTTCATTTAGTTCTTTTCTGGTGTTTTGTCCTGTTCCCTTACTTGGAACTTATTCCTTTGCCTCCTCATTTTGCCTCTTTCTCTGTGCTTGTGTCTATTTATTAGGTAGGTCAGCTATGTCTCCTGATCTTGGAGAGATGGCCTTATGTAATAGATGCATTATGAGGCCCAGATGTGTGCTTCCCTGTCATCACCAGTTCCAAATGTTCCAGGAGTGACCCCCGTGTGGGCTACATGTGTCCTTCTGTTGTGGCAGGGTTGCTCTTGCTGTAGGTTGCCAGGGAGGCTGAGCTGTCCCCCTGGCTATCCAGTTGCAATGCTCAGCTGCATGTGGCTGCCATGGACCCTTCCTTCTGTTTATCCGGTGTGGGGAGCCCCAGCACAGTTGGCTGCAAGGTCTAATAGCACATTCCTGTTGTAGTCTTTCTATTGAGTAGCCCTGAGCACGGCTGGTTGTTAGGCTCAGGAGCTTACAATTGCTGCAGGCCTCAGGCCCATAAGGCTCTTGTTAGCTCTCTCTGGATTGCAGCTGGGTGGGGCTGGCCCCAGGCAGGGGAGCACCCAATTGTTTCAGGCTTTGGAAGGTGGGGCCAATCCCCTGTGTGGCTCTTTGAGAAGCACAAGTATTTCGCAGCTCACAAGCCCCACCACCCCCAAGGCCACACACACAATCAACGTGATCCTGCCCTATGCACATGCTCTGACCCCCTGAAGTTGACCCAGTCCCCCCACAGCAGAGGCCCCACACATTCCACAAATGCCCCACACACTCGACCTGCTCCTCATGCCTGCCCTGCCCTGCAGAGGTGGACCCACTCGCCAGGCTGCAGAGAATCTAGGCACCTAGCCTATGCAGGCCCACAAGTTTCCCAAGGGCTTGTTGTGGAGTGGGGCAATCTCTAGGGTGGGATCCTTGCCCTGGCTGAGCTGGATTAAATCAGTGCTCTGGTGGGTGGGGCAGACTCTGTGCTGAGAAGCCAGTAGAAGAACTCCAACGGCGTCTGCCAGCCACTGTGTCAGCATGCCTGAACCAGGTCACGATAATGGCTGCCACCAATGTTTCAGTCCCTGGAGAGGTCTCACCTCTCACCAAGACGCACCCAGGACCTATCTGGTGAGTCTGTTTTCACCATAGGACTGTGCACCTTTCTTTCTGATGATTTTAAGTTGCTTTCTGAAATGGGTGAATTTGTGTGTGGGCCCTTTAAAAACTGGCTTTCTTTTTCTTGTTCTTATTTTGGATGGCTTTTCTGGGGGTAGTCCCCATTGTTGTTAGTAGCCAGCAAGGCCAGATAGTATGATACTTGTCTCAGTTGTGCTGGGTCCAAAAAATGCTTATAGTGGCAACGCTCCCCTGCTCAGATGCCCCACTGCTCCAGGGAAGGCTACGTACCTTTGGAATGCTCCTAGGTGGCTGTGAAACACTGTGGCTTGTGAAGGTGGCTTTTTTTCTCTCTGGAAGGGAATTTCTGTCTCTTCCACCTCAGTCAGGACTGTTGCATGTTGCAGGAGTTCCTCTTATCCAGTTTTCAGTTCTCTCTCAGGGGTAATTGTTCCACAAGTAGTTGTAAGTCTGTTGTGTCCACGGGAGGAGGTGAGTTCAGAGTCCGCCTACACCTCCATCTTGACACCAATCTCTCCCTCTGCTTTTGTCTTCTTGAAGAGGTTGTAGAGAATTGGTATAATTTCCTCTTTAAACATTTGGTAGAATTCACCAGTAACTCATTTGAGCCTGGTGCTTTCTGTTTTGTATGATTATTAATTATTGATTCCACTTCTTTAATAGATATATGCCTATTCAAATTGTCTATTTATGTTTGAGTCTTGGCAGATAGCGTTTTTCAAGGAACTGGTCTATTTTATTTAGGTTATCAAATTTGTGGCATAGAGTTGTTCATAATATTCCTTTGTTATCCTTTTAATGTGCATGGGGTCTGTAGTGATTTTCTCTCTCCCATTTCTTTTTTTTTTTTTGTGAGGGAGATCAGCCCTGAGCTAACATCCATGCCAATCCTCCTCTTTTTGCTGTGGAAGACCGGCTCTGAGCTAACAACTATTGCCAGTCCTCCTCCTTTTTTTCCCCAAAGTCCCAGCAGATAGTTGTGTGTCATAGTTGCACATCCTTCTAGTTGCTGTATGTGGGATGCCGCATCAGCATGGTCAGAGAAGCGGTGCATCGGTGCGTGCCTGGGATCCGAACCCCAGGCTGCCAGTAGTGGAGCACACGCACTTAACTGCTAAGCCATGGGCCAGCCCCCTCCCATTTCTGACATTAGTAATTTGTGTCTTCTCTCTTTTTTTTTTCTTAGTTAGCCTGGCTAGAGGTTTATAAATTTTGTGGATCTTTTCAAAGCACCAGCTTTTGCTTCTGTTGATTTTCTCAATTGATTTCCTGTTCTCAATTTTATTGATTTTCCTCTTATTTTTATATTATTTCTTTTCTTCTGCTTACTTTGTACTTAATTTGTTTTGTTTTTCTAGTTTCCTAAGGTGAAAGTTTAGATTATTGGTGTTAGATCTTTCTCCTTTTCTAGATGTGCATTCAATATTACAAATTTCTTTCTAAGCACTGCTTTCACTGTACCCTACAAATTTTGATAAGTTGTATTTTCATTTTCATTTAGTTCAAAATATTTTAAAATTTCTCTTGAGATTTTTTTTCTTTGACTCATGTTGTTATTTAGAAGTGTGTTTTTAATCTCTGAGTATTTTGGTATTTTTCAGCTATCTTTCTGTTATTGATTTCTAGTTTAATTACACTGTGTTCTAAGAGCAGACATTATACGATTTCTATTCTTTTAGGTTTGTTATGGTGTGTTTTATAGCTCAGAATGTGGTCAACCCTAGTGAATGTTCCATGTAAGCTTGGGAAGAACGCTTATTCTGCTATTGTTGGATGAAGTAGTCTATAGATATCAATTAGATCCATTTGGTTGATGGTATTGTTGAATTCAACTATGCCCTTACTGATTTTGTGCATGCTGGATCTTCCCATTAATGGATAAACGGTGTTAATACTTACAACTATAATAGTGAATTCATCTATTTCTTTTTGTGGCTCTATCAGTTTTTGCCTCATGTATTTTGATGCTCTGTTTTTAGGTGCATACACATTAAGGATTCTTATATCTTCTTGGAGAACTGATTCCTTTATCGTTATGTAATGCCCATCCTTAGTCCTAATAATGTTCCTTGATCTGAAGTCTGCTTTGTCTGAAATTAAATAGCTACATTAGCTTTTTTCTTTTTTTTTTTTTTTTGCTGAGTGTTGGCATGACATATATTTCTCCATCCCTTTAGTTTAGATAAATTAATTTTTAAATTTACCTGTGCCTTTATATTTAAAATAGGTTTCTTTTAGATAACATATACTTGAGTCTTACTTTTTGATTCACTCTGACTGGCTTATAATTGGTATATTTAGATCATTGACATGATGACTGAAGTGATTATGGATATAGCTATATTAATATCTACGATATTAGTTGCTGTTATCTATTGTTGCCCTCGTTCTTTGTTTCTATTTTTGTCTTCCACTCTTTTTCTGCCTTCAGTGGCTTTAATTGAGCATTTTATATGATTCTGTTTTCTCTCCTTTCTTAGCATGTCAATTATTCTTTTTTTTAAAAAAGTTTTTAGTGATTTTTCTGTAGTCTCCAATACACATTTAGAACTAATTCAAGTTCACATTCAAATAATACTATACCACTTTTTGGGTAGTGCAAGTATCTTATAACAAAATATTCCTAATTCTCCCCTCCTGTCCATTGTATTATTGCTGTTGTTTATTTCACTTATGTATAAGGTATAATCATTGAATACATTGTTACTATTATTATTATTATTTTTAACAAACTTTTATATAGTAGATCAATTAAGAATAAGAAAAATAAAAGTTTTTATTATACCACCACTTATTCCTTCTCTAACAGTCTTCCTTTGTTTTTGTAGATCTAAGTTTCTGACCTATACCATTTTCCCTCTTTCTGAAGAACTTCTTTTAACATTTCTTTCAAGGATGATCAGCTGGCAACAAATTCCCTCAATTTTTATTGATCTGAGAAAATATTTCTCTTTCACTTTTGAGGGATAATTTCACTGGATACAGATTTCTAGGCTGGTGAGTTTTTTTTTCTCTCAATACTGTAAATATTTCACCACGCTCTCTTCTTGCTTATAGTTTCTGAAGAGAAATCTGATGTAATTCTTATCCTTTACCCTCTATAGGTAAGGTGTTTTTTTCCTCTGGCTTCTTTCAAGACTTTTTTCTTCATCATTGAGTTTCTGCAATTTGAATGTGATATGCCTAGGTATTGATTTTTTGGCAGTTATCTTGCTTGCTGCTCTCTGAGATTTCTGGATCTTTGGTTCGGTGTCTGACATTCATTTTATGAAATTCTCAGTTATCATTTTTTTAGATATTTCTTCTGTTTCTTTCTTTCTTCTCCATCGGGTATTCTTATTATGCATATGTTACATCTTTTGTAGTTGTTGCCCCACAATTCTTAGATAGCCTTTCTTTTTTTTAGTCTTTTTTTGTTTTGTTTTCAGTTTTGGAAATTTTTATTGACATATGCTCAAGCTCACTGACTATTTCCTCAGCCATGTCCAGTCTACTACTGAGCTCATCAAATGCATTCTTTTTTAAAATAGCTTTATTGAGGTATAATTGATATATAAAAAACTGCACATATTTCATGCATTCAATTTGATGAGTTTAGACATATGCACATACCCATGAAACCATCACCATAATCAAGGTAGTAGACATATTCTTCACCTCTAAAAATTTCCTTGTGCCTCTTTGTTTTGTTTTGATAACACTTATTGTGAGATCTACTCTCTTAAATTTTTAAATGAACAATACAGTATTGTTAACTATAGATACTATGTTGTACAGCAGATCTCTAGAACTTATTCATCTTGTGTAACTGAAACTTTATACCCATTTAATAGCAAGTATTTATTTACCTCTCTTCAAGCCCCTAGCAACGACCCTTCTATTCTCTATTTCTATGAGTTTGACTATTTTAGATACCTGGTATAAGTGGAGTCATACAGTATTTGTATTTCTGTGCCTGGCTTATTTCACTCAGATCATGACCTCCAGGTTCATTCATGTTGTTGCAAATGGAAGAATTTCCTTCTTTTTAAAATCCGAATAATATTCCATTATATATATAATATATATCTCATTATAGATTCCATTTTATATATATGATATATATATATAAGATATTTTTATGTATATAAGATATATATATATATCAAAGTTTCTTTATTCATTCATCTATGGACATTTGGGTTGTTTTCTCAAATGCATGCTTCATTTCTGTTACATTGTTTTTTATTTCTAGAATTTCTTTTAATTCTTTCTTAGATTTTCCATCTCTATGCATACATTACCCATCTGTTCTTTCATGCTGTCTACTTTATCTATTAGAGCCCTTAACATATTAATCATAGTTACTTTAAATTCCTCATCTGATAATTCCAACTTCCCTGCCATATCAGAGTCTGGTTCTGATGCTCGCTCTGTCCGGCTTCTCTTCAAACTGTGTTTTTTGCCTTTTAGTATGGCATGTAATTTTTTGTTGAAAACCCAGACATGATGTACTGGGTAAAAGGAACTGAGGTAAACTGGCCTTTATTGATGTGGTGGTAAGTGTGAGGGGAAGGGAAGCATTCTGTGGACCTATGATTAGGTCTCAGTCTTTTAGTGAGCCTGTGCTCCTGGGTTGTGACCTTCACAAGTGCTTCTCAGATTTTTCTTCCCCTTATGTGGGTCAGGAAGGTCAGAGTGTGCTGGAGTTCAATAGACTCCAGGTTGGGTAGACTCTGATAAAGCCCCAGTAGATTACACTCTGGTAAAATAGTTTGGAAGGCAGGCCTCAGTGTGAAGAACAGACTGCTCTGGGCATATTTCAAAATGGCTCCTTTTCCCATTCCCCTGCCAGAAGCACAAGGAAATTTTTCTCTGATCTTCATTGTGAGAACCTGGTAGGGCTCCTGGAGGTAAAAATCACAAAAGTGTTGGGGCACCTCTATGATTAGGCCCCCTGGAGTTTTTAACTCTCAAACTTTTCCACACTGAGCCTCCAGCAATTCATCAATTACAATTTAGGTTTCCCTACCCCAGTACTGGTTCCCATGTAGGTTTCTGCTTTGAGTTTCTGTTCTGGTAAATGTAATTCTCTGTATCTGCCTGTCTATCTCCAATTTCAGGGACATCAGTTTGCCCTGTATCCTCAATTCTCTTATGGATCTATTAAGAGTTGTTGATTTTTAATTTGCTCAGCTTTTTACTTGTTAGGATGGAGTGATGATTTCCAAGCTCCTTACATGCTATACCAGAAAGTGGAAGTCTTTCTTTAATTTTTGAAGGTTAGTTTTGCTGGATATAGAATTCTTGGTTGAAGGTTTTTTTTTTTTTTTTTCCCTTTCAGCACTTTAAATATGACATCTCATTGCCTTCTGGCCTCCATGGTTTCTAGTGAGAAATTGGCTGATAATCTTATTGAGGATCCTTATACATGTTTAGTCACTTTTCTCTTGCTGCCTTTTTTTTTTTTGGCTTTGCATGTTGAATATAATATGTCTAAGTGTGGATCTCTGTAAGTTTTTTCTATTTGGACTTGGTTGAGCTTCTTGAATATATAGATTCATGTCTTTCCTCAAATTTGGGAAGTTTATGGTCATTATTTTTTTTAAATATTCTGTCTCCTTTCTCTCTCCTCTCCTTCTGGAATCCCACTATGTACATATTAGTACTCTTGATGTTATCCCACAGGTTTCTTTGGCTCTATTCATTTTTCTTTATTCTTTTCTCTTTATATTCCCCAGACTAAATAATCTCAATTGACCTATCATCAAGTTCACTAATCCTTTCTTCTGCCTGCCTAAATTTGCTCTTGAACCCCTCTAGTGAATTTTTTACCTCAATGATTGTGAGCTCTGAAATTTTTAGCTCTGAAATTTCTATTTGGTTCCTTTTTTATAATTTCTCTCTCTGTTTATTGGTATTTTCTTTTTTTTTTCTTTTTTTTTTATTGATGTTTTAATGGTTTCTAACATTGTGAAATTTTGGGTTGTACATTTTTGTTTGTCCATCATCCCATATATGACTCCCTTCACCCCTTGTGCCCACCCCCCACCCCCACTGCCCGGGTAACCACAGTCCAGTTTTCTCTGTCCATGTGTTGGTTTATATTCCACATATGAGTGAGATCATACAGTGTTTGTCTTTCTCTTTCTGGCTTATTTCACTTAACATAATACGCTCCAGGCCCATCCATGTTGTTGCAAATGGGACGATTTTGTCTTTTTTTATGGCTGAGTAGTATTCCATTGTATATATATACCACATTTTCTTAATCCAATCGTCAGTCGAGGGACACTTAGGTTGCTTCCACTTCTTGGCTATGGTGAATAATGCTGCAATGAACATAGGGGTGCATAAGCCTCTTTGGATTGTTGATTTCAGGTGCGTTGGATAGATTCCCAGTAGTGGGATGGCTGGATCCTAGGGCATCTCTATTTTTAATTCTTTGAGGAATCTCCATACCGTTTTCCATAGAGGCTGCACCAATTTGCATTCCCACCAGCTGTGTATGAGGGTTCCTGTTTCTCCACATCCTCTCCAACATTTGTTGTTTTTTGTCTTGGTGATTATAGCCATTCTAACGGGCGTGAGGTGGTATCTTAGTGTTGTTTTGATTTGCATTTCCCTGATGATTAGTGATGTTGAGCATCTTTTCATGTGCCTATTGGCCATCTGTATATCTTCCTTGGAGAAGTGTCTGTTCATTTCCTCTGCCCATTTTTTGATCAGGTTGTTTGTTTTTTTGTTGTTCATTTGTGTGAGTTCTTTATATATTACGGAGATCAACCCCTTGTCAGATGTATGTTTTGCAAATATTCTCTCCCAGCTGGTTGGTTGTTTGTTCATCTTGATTCTGGTTTCATTAGTCTTATAAAAGCTCTTTAATCTGATAAAGTCCCACTTGTTTATTTTTTCTTTAGTTTCCCTAGTCTGGGTAGGCATGTCATCCGAAAAGATTCCTTTAAAACCAGTGTCAAATAGTGTGTTGCCTATATTTTCTTCTATGAGTTTTATAGTTTCAGGTCTCACCTTCAGGTCTTTGATCCATTTTGAGTTAATTTTTGTGAATGGCGATAGCACATGGTCCACTTTCATTCTTTTGCATGTGGCTGTTCAGTTTTCCCAACACCATTTCTTGAAGAGACTTTCCTTTCTCCATTGCATGTTCTTAGCACCTTTGTCGAAAATTAGCTGTCCGTATATGTGTGGTTTTATTTCTGGGCTTTCAATTATGTTCCATTGATCTGTGTGTCTGTTTTTGTACCAGTACCATGCTGTTTTGATTACTATTGCTTTGTAGTATGTTTTGAAGTCAGGAATTGTGATGCCTCCTGCTTTGTTCTTTTTCTTTAGGATTTCTTTAGCTATTCGGGGTCTTTTGTTGCCCCATATAAATTTTAGTATTCTTTTTTCTATTTCTGTGAAGAATGTCATTGGGATTCTGATTGAGATTGCATTGAATTTGTAGATTGCTTTAGGTAATATAGACATTTTAACTATGTTTATTCTTTCAATCCACGTGCATGGGATATCTTTCCATTTCTTTATGTCATCGTGGATTTCCCTCAATAATGTCTTGTAGTTCTCATTGTATAGGTCCTTCACCTCCTTGGCAAGATTTATTCCTAGGTATTTTATTCTTTTTGATGCAATTGTAAATGGTATTATCTTTTTGAGCTCTCTTTCTGTTAGTTCATTATTAGCATATAGAAATGCAACTGATTTTTGTAGATTGATTTTGTACCCTGCAACTTTGCTGTAGTTGTTGATTGTTTCTAACAGTTTTCCAACAGATTCTTTAGGGTTTTCTATATATACAATCATGTCATCTGCAAATAGTGAGAGTTTCACTTCTTTGTTACCTATTTGGATTCCTTTTATTCCTTTTTCTTGCCTAATTGCTCTGGCCAAAACCTCCAGTACTATGTTGAACAGGAGTGGTGAGAGTGGGCAGCCCTGCCTCGTTCCTGTTCTCAGAGGAATGGCTTTCAGTCTTTCCCCGTTGAGTATGATGTTAGCTGTGGGTTTGTCATATATGGCCTTTATTATGTTGAGGTACTTTCCTTCTATTCCCATTTTATTGAGAGTTTTTATCATAAATGGATGGTGTATCTTGTCAAATGCCTTCTCTGCGTCTATTGAGACGATCATGTGGTTGTTATTCTTTGTTTTGTTGATGTGATGTATCACGTTGATTGATTTGCGGATGTTGAACCATCCCTGAGTCTCTGGTATAAATCCCACTTGATCATGGTGTATGATCTTTTTAATATATTGTTGTATTCGGTTTGCCAATATTTTGTTGAGGATTTTTGCATCAATGTTCATCAGAGATATTGGCCTGTAATTTTCTTTCTTTGTGTTGTCTTTGTCTGGTTTTGGTATCAGGGTGATGTTGGCCTCATAGAATGATTCAGGAAGTGTTCTATCTTCCTCTATTTTTTGGAATAGTTTGAGGAGGATGGGTATTAAATCTTCTTTGAATGTTTGGTAAAATTCACTGGAGAAGCCATCTGGTCCTGGACTTTTATTTTTTGGGAGGTTTTTGATTACTATTTCAATCTCTTTACTTGTTATTGGTCTATTCAGATTCTCCATTTCTTCTTGGTTCAATTTTGGGAGGTTGTATAAGTCTAAGAATTTATCCATTTCTTCTAGATTGTCCAATTTGTTGGCATATGATTTCTCATAGTATTCTCTTATAATCCTCTGTATTTCCATGGTATCCGTTGTAATTTCTCCTCTTTCATTTCTAATTTTATTTACTTGAGCCTTTTCTCTTTTTTTCTTAGTAAACCTGGCTAAGGGTTTGTCTATTTTGTTTATCTTCTCGAAGAACCAACTCTTTGTTTCGTTAATCCTTTCTACTGTTTTTTTGGTCTCAATATCATTTATTTCTGCTCTGATTTTTATTATTTCTCTCCTTCTGCTGGCTTTGGGCTTTGTTTGTTCTTCTTTTTCTAGTTCTGTTAGGTGTAATTTAAGGTTGCCTATTAGGGCTTTTTCTTGTTTGTTAAGGTGGGCTTGTATCGCTATGAGTTTCCCTCTCAGGACTGCTTTTGCTGCATCCCATATGGTTTGATATGGCATGTTATCATTTTCGTTTGTTTTCAGATAGTTTTTGATTTCTCCTTTAATTTCATCAATGATCCATTGGTTGTTTAGTAGCATGTTGTTTAATCTCCACATTTTTGTCACTTTCCCAGTTTTTTTTTCCTGGTTCATTTCCAGTTTCATAGCCTTATGGTCTGAAAAGATGCTTGTTATGATTTCAATCTTCTTAAATTTATTGAGGCTTGCTTTGTTTCCCAACATATGGTCTATCCTAGAGAATGTTCCATGCGCGCTTGAGAAGAATGTGTAGTCAGCTGTTTTTGGGTGGAGTGCTCTGTATATGTCTACTAGGTCCATCTCGTCCAGTTTTTCATTTAAGTCTAATATTTCTTTATTAACTTCTTGTCTGGATGATCTATCCATTGCTGTAAGTGGGGTGTTAAGATCCCCTACTATTATTGTGTTGTTGTTGATTTCTCCTTTTAGGTTTGTTAATAGTTGTTTTATGTACATTGGTGCTCCTATGTTGGGTGCATATATATTTCTAAGTGATATGTCTTCTTGATGGAGTGTCCCTTTTATCATTATATATTTCCCTTCTTTGTCTTTCTTAACCTGTTTTATCTTGAAGTCTACTTTGTCTGATATGAGTATGGCAACACCTGCTTCCTTTTGTTTGCCATTAGCTTGGAGTATTGTCTTCCATCCTTTCACTCTGAGCCTGTGCTTGTCTTTAGTGCTAAGATGTGTTTCCTGAAGGCAGCATATTGTTGGGTCTTGCTTTTTAATCCATCCTGCCACTCTGTATCTTTTGATTGGAGAGTTCAATCCATTTACATTTAGGGTAATTATTGAAATATGAGGGCTGAATGTTGCTGTTTTGTCACTTATTTTCTGGTTCTTTTGCATTTCCTTTGTTTCTTGTCCCATTTGTTTTGGACTGCCAATTCAATTTGGTTGTTCTGTCTTATGATTCTTCTAGTTTTCTCTTTGTTTATCATATGTGGTTGTGCTTTGATTATTTGTTTAGTGGTTACCTTGAGGTTTGGGCAAAAAATCTTGTGTATGAGATAGTCCATTATCTGATAGCCTCCTACTTCCTTATACTAAGTCAATTCAGTCACTTTCCTCTTCCCCTTCTAAGTTGCTCTTGTTATACCTTATTCTATCTTGTGTTGTGGCTGTGTGTTTACAGTGATGAGGTTAAATTTATTTTTGGTGAATTTCTTCCTTTGATCTTTGAGTTTAGTATTTAAGTGGTTGCTAACCTATTCCGGTAAAGATCTACTATGTCTCTGATTTTGTCTACCTACTTTTCTCCTTCCTCCAAGCTTTGTGTTCCCTTTCTCTTCTTTTTTTCAGGCCTGAGGGCCTTCTTGAGTATTTCTTGTAGTGGGGGTCTCGTGGCCATGAACTCCCTTAGCTTTTGTTTATCTGGGAGAGTTACTATTTCTCCATCATATTTGAAGGATATTTTTGCTGGATAGAGTATTCTTGGCTGAAAGTTTTTGTCTTTTAGTATTTTGAATATATCATTCCAGTCTCTTCTAGCCTGAAAAGTTTCTGTTGAGAAATCCGCTGAGAGCCTGATGGGAGTTCCTTTGTACGTTATTTTTTGTTTTTGTCTAGCTGCCCTTAATATTGTTTCTTTGTCGTTGACCCTGGCTAGCCTTACCACTAGGTGTCGTGGTGAAGGCCTTTGTCTGTTAATATATATAGGCGTCCTGTTGGCTTCGCTTACTGGTATTTCCTGCTCCTTCCCCAGATTTGGGAAATTTTCAGCTATTATTTCCTTGAATAGGCTCTCTGTTCCTCTTTCCCTCTCCTCTCCCTCAGGAATACCTATAATTCTTATGTTACATTTTCTAATAGAGTCCGATATTTCTCGGAGTCTTTCTTCATTTCTTTTTAGTCTTAGTTCTCTCTCTTCTTCCATTTGGAGTATATCTGTATTCCTATCCTCTAAAGTACTAATTCTTTCCTCCATATTGTCAGCTCTGTTCTTTAAAGATTCCAGATTCTCCTTTATCTCCTCCATTGTATTCTTCATCTCCATCAGCACTGATTGGTTTTTCTTTATGATTTCAATCTCTTTTGTGAAGAAACTCCTAATCTCATTGAATTGTTTGTCTGTGTTGTCTCGTATTTCGTTGAGTGTTTTTATGATAGCTATTTTGAAATCTCTGTCATTTAGTTTATGCATTTCTGTGTCTTCGGGGTTGATTTCTGGGTGCTTGTCATTTTGTTTCTGGTCTGGTGATTTCATATATTTTTGCATTGTGGTTCCTGTGTTGGTTTTGATTTTCCTCATCCTGGAAGTCTCTGGTTGCAATTTTCACCTGCCGCCACTGTGTGGTGGTAAAGGGCTGTGTAGTCTAAGCCCCCTGCGCTCTGCCCCAGTTTTTCTGCTGCGATCCGCAGTTTTGTTTTTGTTTTTGTTTTTCCCCACTGCGATCCACGGGTCCAGTCCAGTTTGTTCAGGTCTGCCTCGGATCGCTAGGTCTGGTCGAGCTGCAGACTCCGGGTTGCGGGGAGGGGGGAGCTCTCTCTTTTGCCCTCTGGGTCCCTGACGTGGGAGGCTTCTCGTTTGCCCCTCTTTATCCGCTCTCTGGGGTGCTCAGATGTTGATGGTAGCCCTGTGGCTCCTCTGAGCCCTCTGTGCAGGAGTTTCCCACTGGCTGAGAGAGCCCAAAGAGCTACAGTTTCCCGCCGAGGGCCGCCCCTCCCCCCTCTCTGGGAGCCACGTGGACCGGGATCGCTGATCTGATGGGGAGGGAGCGGAGTTCTCCTTACCTCTCCCCACTTCCTCCGGGGGCCCAGCACGTTCCGCTCTCAGATGTGCGGCAGTGTGGATCCCTCCACTCTAGGTTTTCACAGTCTAGGATTCCGTTGTTGGTCTGTGGCTGTTGCTTTTGTTGTATCTTGTGGGGGAAGAATTCACAGGAAAGCTCACTCCGCCATGATGCTGACGTCACTCCTATTGGTATTTTCTATTTGTTTAGACATCATTCTCCTGGTTTCTTTTAGTTCTTTGTTGATGGTTTCCTTTATTTCTTTGAGTATGTTAAGACTATAGATTTAAAATCTTTGTCTAGAAAGTCCAATGTCTGGGTTTCTTTATGGACAATTTCTATTAATTTCTTTTTTTCCTGTGAATAGACCATATTTTATTTCTTTGCATGCCTCGTATTTTTATTGAAAATTGGACATTTTGAATATTATAATGTGACAACTTTGGAAACCAGGTTCTCCTTCCTCCCCAGGGTTTGTTTCTGCTGCCTATTATGAGTTGTTGTCTGCTTATTTAGTGACTTTTCTAAACTATCTTTATGAAGTCATGTTCTTTGTTGTATGTGGTTACTGAAGTCTGTGTTCTGTTAGTTTAATGGTCACCTGGTGTTTTGACAGAGTTACTTTAAATGCCTGGAGCAAAGAAATGCAAAAAAGAAGGAAAACAAGAAAGAAAAATAATACTCTTTCAATCTCTGCCTACTAGTTCTGTGTTGGGGCACTCCTTCAATGCTTAGCTAGGTCATTTACAACTCTGCCTTAGCTTTCACTTCCTACATGTGTCAAACCTGAAGACCAGCCAGAGGTAAAAGCTTAGGGTCTTTTCAGGCCTTTTCAAGCATGTATCCTGCCCTGGTTATGCACATGAGTTTCTTGATTCCTCAGTATACATAGAAGCTTTTAAAAGCCCTTATCCCCATACATATCTCCTGCCCAGCCTCTTCCTTCCCAGGCTTATAAGTCTGTCTGTTGCTTGCCTCAAGTTTTGTCCCTTGCCCCAGGCTCCTGTGGCCAATACCTATGTCTTTAGAAGGTTTTGGCCTCCCTGGAAGCCACCTGAGCCTTATGAACACTCTGAGTTAAGCAAAACAAAAAGAAACCTTTGTGCCAGTTCTTGAGGGAGCCTCCAGGCAGGTTGAGACCTATAACAGGATTCTCAAGACTAAAGTCTGTATTGCTCCCTCTGGCACCAGCAACTTGTACCAGTTGTGCTAGCTACTGTCCTCACAGCTGCTCCTGATCTGGGGTGTGGGGGATGGTAAATGAATTATTTTAAACACTACAGCACTCTCTTACCACAAAACAACATCTTCTTTCTTCACCAAATCTTGGTGTTGTAAGTCCCCTTGTTGTTGCAAGTTTTTGACTAGATTCCAGACTTTTTCCAAAGCTGACTCTCACAGTTTTTCTAGGTAATTAGTTGATTTTCAGCAGGGTTATATATCTGGAGTTCCCTACTCCATCATTTTCAGTAACTGATACTAATTTTTAAAACACTATACTCACCAAAAGAAACAGTTATGAGCACTACATGCAGCCCAAGGGTTGAAGTGGCTTCAGAATTTCCAAATAGGTAGTTTTTAAGGGTTGCAGAGGGCACTGGTTGGATGAGGGGACTAGGGAACTTTTCTTCAAGCTGTATTTGCAAAGCACATTGCATAAATTTGAGAAAAAATCAGTTGTCAGTATTATGGATGTGTGAGAACTTATGGAAATTTGGGGGCAAGGTGTTAAATCCTTCCCAAGCCCCTTTTGGTGCAGCTGAAGTAGCAAATGGTTCTTTGATTGGGAAGCGGCTTCTGCAACTACATGTCAGGATGGGAAGATGAGCCTGGTCAACTACCAATAGTCGCTTCTTTAGAGGGACTTGGGAGTCAGGCAAACTGCTCTGAATTTTGGGTTAGGGCCAGGATTTACTGAGCCTTTTTCTATCATTCTGCTCTTGGGCTGAAGAAGGTATATAGCCTGGTAAGGTGTAAAGGCCAGAGCTATAAAGACTTCCCAGGTTCATTTCCACTCCACCCCCGACCCCAATCCAAGTCTCTGTGTCTTGTTGAGAACCACTGTGCTCTGGAATTGTGTGCTCTGAATGGATGCCAATCCACACCAAAAGGAATTCTCTTTTTATATATGTTTATGCCTATGGCCACCAGAGGGCAGCTGAACTTTGGAGACTATTACTATCCCCCTGCCCGCAAGGCTACCTTTGAATGGCAGCTTCCAAACTTCTTCCCATAACTTTGCCCTGGAGCCTGAAGTACACTGCAGGAAAGTGGGCAGCTTTTCAAATCACCTGAGTAGACATAGTCATCAAGTTACCCCTCAAGCCAGGAGACTATCCAAGTTCGACTGTTGTGATTTTGGAGTCTTAGAATGTCAGCACTGGGAGATCCTTGGGGATTACCTGGGCCAGGGTTTGAGGTTTTTTTTTGTTATTTTGTTTTCTCTTCAAATTAAAGGTGCAACTCTTTTGATTAAAGGGTAGTGGTGATGGTTGACAGTGGGAGACTCTGGACTCAACCCTGGCCTGAAGAGATGTCTCAGAATTCTAGGGCAGTGTTGTCCAACTTTCAGTCCCACCCAGAGCACCTATATCATTTTTACTATATCTACCAGCCAATGTGCTAATATTTATTTAATATGTTTCTTTAAATTGACTTACTTTTTTTCTTAAATAAATTCAGCCTCATCCTATGTAATATCATAGATTTAATGTCCTAGGCATATTTTTTCTGATTCATGTTAAAATACATCCACAGCTGTTGAAAGTTGTTTCTGGTAACACCTAAAATTGTCTCATGTCCTTATGTTACACTTTGGGAAATGACACACTATGGCAACAAAAAGCACGGTTGGGAAAATATTCATCCTAGTTTATTCTATTGTCAGGTAAAGACACTAAGAGACCTAGAAAGGGTAAGAGACTCACCCAAGGTTACTCAGTGACAGTGGCAGAGCTGCAACTTAAACCCAAGTCTACTGACTCCCAGTCCTTTGTTCTTTTCACTGCACCAGATTCCAAGGGCATTAAGAAGCCCCTCCACCATCCAGACTCTTGTATAGGAAGGAAGACAAGAAGAAAGAAAGGAAGGGAGAAGAAAAAAACTATTTGCTTGCTGAATTGGGACTGGTACAGAAGCTGTGGCTCAGGAGGGCCAAGGCAAGTGTGGTGTACAATGATTTCCTATGTCTCTCTGGGCCAAGCACTAGTGAGGCCCCATCTTCCAAAGCCTGGTCTTATTTGCTCACACATGCAACGCAAAATTATAGAGCACATATTATGTGCCTAAGGACAAAGAAAGAAGCTCACATTCCTGTGGGTGAAACAGCTCAGTAAACAGCTGATTAGAGCGCTGGGATGGGGAGCACAGTGTGCTGCAAGAGCACAGAGGAAGGCTCGCTAGGAGTGGGGAGGAGAAGAGTATGCACAAGCCTTGTCCTACACAAATTCAGCAGCCCTAGTCCAAGGCTCAATTTTCTTTTCTTTCAGCCATGGGGACTGATAGGTGTTAAATACCCTTCAAAGTCTGGAGTTGGCAATCCACTGTCAGACAAAGGCCATGGCCATGGAGTCCTTTGCTTTTTTTTTTTTTTTTACCATTGACATTTGTCACCAATGTCCTTTCCTTTCCTCTGCTACTGCATCTCATAGGCAAACACAGAACCCATACTCCAAATGGGAATGGACAAATCGAATGTGGCCAGAAACTCAACTCCAAGAGTACTGAGCTCTGGGCTGTGGCTCGTCCCAACCTCCTCCCCTGCTCAGACTTGTTCATGAGGCACTTCAAAAACGAAGGTTGGAAACGGATCTGTAACTGATTAGTATCATCTGATTCCGGTAGCTCTATTTGGCTTTCCTCAGTTGGATGAGAAGCTGGGGACCCACTCCCACCCCTTCACAGATGTGGTGCTTCCCCAGAAATATGGACATAGGGATTTTGTTGCTGATTGGCTGGCAGGGCCTAGAGGGCTACTGTTACCACCATCTCAACCCCCCCTAAGTACCCCCCCAAAATCTCTAAACCCCTAAAACTAAATCTTCTAATAGGAAGAGGGTCTGAAATATTGTTTCTTTCACAAGTACCCCCTGGATTGGATTCCTCCCAGACAGGGAAGTGTTCATCCTGAGAGATATCCACTGATGTAGATACCAGGCTTGGCCCCCCTGCTAAAACTGGAGCTCCTGAGGCAATGAGTAGGGAGAGGGGCAGACTAGCCACAGCACCAGACTCATCTTCAACTGCCTCTCCTCATCTCTCCCTTCAGGATCCTTCTCTCTGTTTGTAGTTTTCTCCCTAGTTTCTTCTCACTCCATTTATACCCCCAGGGCCCTCAAGTACCCCCATCCTCACCAATGTGACAAATTCATTTGTGTTGGAAAAATTTCTGGATGGAGATAAGAAAACCAGGGTTCAAGTCTTGGGTTTTTCACTTACTAGTTGAATAACTTGGAACAAAATAATTTCACCTCTCTGAGCCTCAATTTCCCCTTTGCAAAATAAGCATGATAATCCCTAACCTGACCACCAAAGAAAATTGCCATACAGATCACAGGAGATACTGGACATAAAGTTGCTTTGTGTAGAGCCAATCACAATGCACATGTGAAAGGTGAGTAAGTCACTTCTCTTTGGGGACTGGTGTTTTGAAAGAGCATAACTTGAAGGAAGCAGCCACTAATACAGCATTTTAAATATCAGGGCAGGATAGAGGGTGGAGGCTTGGGCCATTTTGTTGACTTCCTTATCATTCACTTGACAACCATTTATTAAACACGTACTATGTGTTAGGTACTCTTCTGGATACTGAAGATAAAAATCTCTGCTCTCTGGGCTGGCCCAGTGGCATAGTAATTGAGTTCCCATGCTCTGCTTTGGCAGCCTGGGGGTTTGCAGGTTCAGAGCCCGGGCGTGGACCTAACACCACTCATCAAGCCGTGCTGTGGTGGCATCCCACATACAAAATGGAAGAAGATTGGCACAGATGTTAGCTCAATGACAATCTTCCTTAAGCAAAAAGAGGAAGATTGGCAACAGATGTTAGCTCAGGGCCAATCTTCCTCACCAAAAAAAAAAAAAAATCTCTGCTCTCATGGAGCTGACATTCTAGGAGCATGGCAGGGACCTAAGAAAAATAGTCCGTGTCCCTCCAGCCTAGAAAACTGAATCCAGAGTCTAGTTTTGAGCCTCAGGGCTGTGGAAGAGCTGTAAGTGACTTGATTTAATCCTTCCCTTACAAAATCTGTTTTAGCATTAATTCAACAATATTAACCATTTGCTGAGGCCCTATGCAGATCCAAAGTAATGTATGTCATGTATTCAACAACAAACATTTAATTCAACAAATGTTTATTGAGTGCCTACTATGTGCTTGTCACTCTGTGTGAGAATAGTGAATGGAGGAGGGTGTACAGAATTAAACAAAGTGAATTTTCTGCCCTTGAAGAGCTCCCAGCCTAGTAAAGGAGGTAATTAGAAAGAGATAGACCCCGTGACACTAAGCTGGAGTTACTCCAACAAATAGTTTAACCCAGTAATGGTGAAAATAGATGCCCAATAAAAGTGAAATATTATAATTGAGTGCAAAGTGCTATGAGAATTCTGAGGAAACATTTATATGGCCTAGGATATGAAGAAAGCTTCATCAAAGAAGTAACGCTTGAGCTGGACCTTGAGGGTAGAATAGATTTTTAGTAAGTAAAAAGGGAGATAAATCCCTCACCAGATTGGTCACAAATAAAAAGATGATAATTCCAAAAGGATAAATAAATGTTTGATAAACATAAGAAAAGGTATTCGACCTTTTTAATCAGGGAAATAAAACT
Source organism: Diceros bicornis minor (assembly GCF_020826845.1). Lineage (NCBI taxonomy): Eukaryota > Metazoa > Chordata > Mammalia > Perissodactyla > Rhinocerotidae > Diceros > Diceros bicornis. The sequence goes on from NC_080781.1 coordinate 67,569,763, forward strand.
AAAACCACAATGTCATATGCACCATAATAAATAAAATAAAAAAGATAAACAATACCAAGTGTTGTCAAGGATGTAGAGCAACTACTAGTGAGAGTGCATATTGAAATAATTACTTCAGAAAACTGTTTGGCAGCATCTACTAAAATGTAAGGATATGGATGCCTTATGACCTAGTAGTTCCACTTCCTAAGTATACATCTAACAGGAATGCATACATATGTGCAACAAAAGACATGTTCATAGAGGCATTTATATACAAATGTCCATAGCAGCTTTACTCTTAATAGCCCCAAACTAGAAACAACCCAGATGCCCATCAACTGGTAAATACAATAAAAATACAAATACAATACAAATATAATGGAATACTACCCAGCACAACAGGACTGAATCTGAAAAGCACTATGCTGTGAAAGATGCCCTACTTAACAGGCTACATACTGTATTATCCCATTTCTATGACTCTCTAGAAAAGACACAACTTATCCATGGTGGTTCTCTTGAGGATGAGGTGGGGGAGGGATTACCTGGGAAGGGGCATGAGGGAAGTTCCTAGGTGATGGTAATGTTCTATATCTTGATAGGGGTTTGGGTTACAGAGATATTTGCATTTGTCAAAACTCAGCAAATGTTCCCTTAAGATTTACATATTTCACTGTATGTAAATTTTATCTCAAAAGAAAAAAAACTGCAAAAAAATTGAACTCTAGTTAATAACACACATGCAGAAGTATTGGGGGAAATATGTGTACTGCTGTCTTCAATTTACTTTGAAATGCATTAAAAAATAAAATGGATTGATAGATCAATGGAGAGTTGGATAGATGGACAAATATATGATAAAGCAAATACAGTAAAATGTTAATGGTAGAATCCAGTGGTAGGTATACAGGTGTTCACGGTAAAATTCTTTCAATTTTGGGGGAGTGGGAAGTTGAGAAAAAGGAGACAAGAGCATTTGGGGGTAGTGAGGTAGGAATGAGCTCTGTGCTGACTGGGACTAACTCTCATTGTGGGAAGTGTCCCAGGAACCAATCGGAGAGTTGAACAGGGCCCGGATAATGAGGGGCCCAAAGTGGCATCTCAGGAGTTTCGACTTTACCCTTTAGGAAGTGAAGAATTATCTCAGATTTTTAAGCAGTTGAATGATATAATAGGACATAGCATGGCATGAAGAAATGTCCCATGGTTAGGAGCTAAGAGACAAGGGTTCTGGTCCCACTCACAGCATGACCTTGGGCAAGTGGATTAACATCTCCAGGTCGCAGAAAGTTTTAACAAAATACAGTCTTCCTTTGTCCCCTCTGCCATACAAAGAGGCCCTGGGAAAACTGAGTTCAGTCAGGCACAGAAGGAACTCTGTAAATATGTACTGAAGGAGAAAAATGCCTCTTCTCTATCCTTCCCCTCCACCCAACTCCCTTGCCCCTGCCCCTTGCACCCTTGCCCCTGCTCCATTTGAATGATTTTTTCCTGCCCTTTAACTGGCTTTCTTTATCTGCAGGGTCAGCAAGTTGGACTTGAAACTTGGCCGCTGGGCCAGGGCATACCAGTCACTCTCCTCTAACTCAGCTGCTGATGTCTGATTCTGGCCCTAAGGCTCACCATTATTTCATCCTTCTGTCTCTTATTCTCTAGAAACTTCCTGTGCAAGGGCCTTGGGGTTCCTAAAGGCCCTAGGTCTGCAGCTGTCTTGGAGTCTGAGAAGTCACCCCCAAAGAGGTGGACCAGGCAATGTCTTGGAATGCAGGCACACCGCATCTACTCCCAGCCTTCCCTCTGCTACCCTGAACCCCACCCCACCCCAATCCCAAGTCTCTCTCACCTTGCCTTCCTACGGTCTCTTCGGCTGTTAGTGTCTCTACCACTGACCTGGTGCTAGGGCAGTTATCTTTCTGGATGTATATGACTTATCTTTTTAGATAGACTGTGAATTCTTAGAAGGCCTAATGGGAGAGGGCAGGCAAAGGATATTATAAGGCCAGAGCACTTCCTAAATTGAACAAAACAAAACAAAACAAAACAAAAAACTTACCAAATGAAATACCCCAAAGCCTTTACTGAAAGAAGCCTCTCCCAGATCGCATCATGTCTCTGACACTTCACTTTCCCCGTAAAGTTTCTCAGTGATTATTCTCCTATAACAATCTGACCCAAGCATGTGCAAAACCTTATGCCCCATAGAACAGATGAGATTAAGATGAAATGTTCAACAAGACCTTAGTAAAGGGAAGGAGATAACAAAATGGAAATGAACACCAACAACACCACAGAGCTAGATAATCTGGCTTCAAAGATACAGCCTGCTCTTTAGGGCTAGCAAGTCCTAGTGTATAACAGTTGCTCAATAAATATTTGTTAAGTGAATGAATATCTATCCACAGTGGAAGTCAGACACTGCCCCTGCCCTCAAAGAGCTTAGGTTCTAGTGAGGAGACATGTTAAATGAGTAATTTTAATATAGTTTCATAAAAGTGCTGTGATAGAAAAGTGTAGTGGTTAAAATCACAGACTCTGGAGCCAGATTGCCACAGTGTGAATCATAGGTCCTTGGGCAAATGATTAATCTTTCTCTGTGTCAATTGTAAAATGATTCCCCTACCTTATATGTATGTATCTATATCATATTGCCTTCTACAAGGATTTGAGGTAATTACAAGAAAAAGCTTTGATAATTTAGATGTCACCTTAATGAAGTCCTTTTCCCTGTTTTAGGCTTAAGTTTTCCCATCTGTAAAATGAGGAGATTGGACTTTGTGGAAGGTCCCTTCCAGCTCTGATATTCTGTGTTGTAGATTTGGGAATTGAACAAATACCAAAGAACATACTAGGTTGTTTTCCTCTTTTTCCAATGAAAGCAATCTTCAAACCATCTTGCTGTTAACATTCATTAAGCACTTACTACATTCTAACATTTATTGAGTACCTACTTTTGAGTACCTACATGCTAGGTGCTTTCCATATTTTATTTCTAATCCTCACAACACACCTGAAAGAGGAGCCTCATCTCTATTGTTTATGGGCTTTGTTACATCAAGTAGCTAAATTTATTTTTATTTATTTATTTATTTAGAGCATCTTCTTTGTATCAGGCATTGTGTTAAGTACTCAGGATACAAAAATAAATAATGCTGACTCTATGTTCAAGGAAGTCACAGTCTATGAGCGGAAACAGAGATATAACAAGGGCAAGGCCCATCCTCACACTGCGTTGTAACCATACACCTGAGACATCTCTGTTCCAGCCCTATAGGGGTTCCACTTCTCAGGATAGGAAACTTTATAGCCAGAGTCTAGCACAATGTTTAGCACATAGTAGGCTCTCAATAAATATCTCTTGAATGAAAGAAAAGAATAAATGAATTAATAAAAGGCCTAAAAAATCCCATTCCATTTCTCCCTTGGATATAAGAAACCAATTCATTTCACCCTTTCTCTTCAAGCTTTACTGTTCAGTGCTAGCCCTCAGAGAGTTAAGTATTTCCTGTTTCGTTCTTTTCTATAATGCTCCTGCTGCTTCTGTCATCCTTTCCCCTTTATGCCTGCTCTAATAATAGACCAACTATTGAGCAGAATTGCTTTCTTAGCATTCAGGAGGCAGGCTCCATGCATATGGCCGATTGATTGTTTTTAATGCACCTATTATTGTGAAAAGCCTGCTGGCTCAAGCTGAAATCAGGCTACATACAGTATCTTTTCCCTTCCATGCATCCACTTTGACCATCAGGTGTCAACATTCAAATTCATTTCCCAGAAATATGGGCTCCCATCAGAACTCTTTCCTGATTGTGGACAATAAAATTTAAGTCTTCTCTGCCTTTGGACTTCTTTTGCCACTACTAGAGCATCCTGGCTCCTTTTCACAATCAATCTCACTTGACTCTTGGATCCAAGGTGATGCTGTGTCGTCACAACTCTTAAGTTACCCTCATAGAGATGAATAAAGAAAAGTGAGTGAAGGAGGAAAAGATTATGTACTCACCTTCTTGAGAAAGCTCTCAATACAACATCCATTCTCAAGTAGTTATGATGATTTAGGCTCAGGGCAGGGGAATGATGTGAATGACCCATTGAGTTTCGTTCTAGCCAGAAAATTCTATTGAAGAATAGGAGAGACCCAAAGCAAGGAAGTACCTGTGGCCTAAAACAGAGAACGTCAGGGACACAAGGGCTTTCAGCGGTCATCTGGTCCAGTGAATCTCAAGCACTAATCTGCAGACCCATGACAGTCTGGGACATTTTCATCAGTCTGCTGACACATGAGAAAAAATATTGCCAACTGACCTTTCTTGAGAAAGACTTTCCTCAGTAAAAGACTATGTCCTTTCTACATTTTCTATATTTCAGTGTTAAAATAGTTTCATTAATGATATGATAGTGATGATACGTGTCCTCACGTGGCAACATTAAAAATTGACATCCTTATGTTGGTCCCCAAAGTTTTGGGATAAATTTCAGAGAAATTGTGCTAGTCTTTGAGATTCAAATTTTGCATTATTATTGTTTTGGTCTAGGGGTTTCAAAACCTGGCAGTGCATCTATGTTACTGGGAGCCTTGCTAAAACTACGTATTCCTGGCTCCCACCTCCAGATATTCTTATTCAGCAAATGTGGAGTGGGACCCAGGAGTCAATACTTTTACAAAAGTCTTTAGGTGATTTTGATGTGCAACCAGGTTAGGGATCCACTGCTCTGCTTCACCCACTAGTATGAGTAGCCAAGGGCATAAGTAATTAGAATGATTCTATTGTGGGCTTATTTCTGTTAGGGACAGAAAGAAAGCACATTCTTTCACTTGAAGTATAAAACAGAGACCTTCCCTGGGGTTTCCCAAGGTCCACAGTCAGACAAGTAAAATAATTTAAAGGGCTTAGAGGGGCCACACCTCACTTACTTGTCATGAGCATGAGCCAAGCTGAATGAATCTATACATAGTAAGTACTCTCTAAAAGTTTGTTGCTATTGATGATGTTTGTTGACCAAGTCTGATTTAGAAATTTGTAGAGAAAACTTCATTCGTCTCAAGATCCTAGCCTTATTTCTACACCTCACTCTCAACCTTGTCTCATCCTTTACACACTTCCCTTCCCTTTTCCTCAATCTCAAAATGTCTTCACCTAGTCTAGTGGAGCCAAATTCAATAAATGGTAGTCGTAATTATTAATATTTTCCATTAGAATGTAAACTCCATGAGGACAAGGACCATTGTATGTTCCCAGTGTCTGACATAGTAACTGACACGCAATAGTTGCTTAATAACTGTTTGTGAAATGAATGACTGAATGGTATGACAAAGGCAAGAGGCATGCCTCCACAGTTCAAAACTAATCCTGCTATCTGCTTTGTTGAATCCACTCTGGAGATTCAGTAAAGGCATAGAATCTCAACTGGAGGATTGTGAGGAGAGTGGGAGGTGAGGGTTGAGAGACCAGCAGGTGACCGTTAAGTCATGGAATGGTGGGTAATCCAGTGTGTTTGGAGCCTGGCATGAATCGGAGAAAAGGGAGGGGAGAAAATGAGAGAGTGGTACTAGACATGTTGAATATGAGTGCCTCAGAAACAAGCACCTTGTCGTTTTGTGTCCTTGGTATTTAGTACAGAGCCTGGCACATAAAGGCTCTTAGTAAATATTTGCTGAATGAATGAGGTTGGTCTCAAACCATAAAGGACCTTTTATGCCTGGCTGAGGAGTTTAAACTGAAGAGTCAAAAAGAAAATCATTGAAAGTTTTTAAAGCAGAAAAGTGTCATGATTAAAATTGTATTTTAGAGCTGTAATTAACAGGATTGTTTGGAAGGAGAAGAAACAGGAAGCCACAGGCACCTCAGACCTGATTTAGCTCCTAATTCCCAATCTCCATTAACACTCTTACCATCCTTATCATCACTCAAGCAAGAAATGTCAGCATCATCTTTGCTGCTTCTTTTTTCCTCACTACCCAAATCTGTCAACCTCACCATAACAATGGTTCGTTCACAGAGCCATCCCCTTGTCTTCATCCCCATAGTCAGTGCCCTATTTCAGATCATTAACATTTTTTTTACCTGGTTCATTGCTTGTTTTCCTTACCTCTTATCTTTCCAAGCCACAGTATCTTTCTACACTGCCGCCACAGTTTTCTTTCTAAAATGCAAATCTGATGTTAGTCTCTACTCAAAAATCTTCTGTGGCTCTCTTGTATACCCAAAATAAAGCCTATACTTCTCAGCATGGCATTTAATAACGCTGTGAAGTACGAATTAACTCCATTTTGCAGATAAAGAAACTGCAGCTCAGAAAGGGAAAACAACTTGCTTAGGATCACACAACTATGCAATAGTAGATTCTAGATTAGAATCCAGGTCTCCTGATGCCAGTGCTCTAGCCATTATAAAGTACCTTCTAAAGAGGGGAGAAATAGTAGGTACTGTGTGTGTTGCTAGAATGGTGGGATGGTGGTTATACAATCCTGTCTCCTGAGTGAGGCATATACTTTGAAGCTCACACAAATGAGCAAAGATCCCTGTTCTACCTCTTAATGGCTTTGTAGACTTAAACAACTGACTTAACCTCTTAGAGCCTGTTTCCTCACTTTATAAGACTAGGACAAATCATCCCAATCTTATAGAGTTGTTATGAAGATTATATGAGATCATGTATGTAAAGGGCTAGCATAGTGCTAGGTTCACAGGAGATCCTCAATGGGTGTCATCGCCCACCCTTACCCCCATTCCAGAGATCTAAAAACCCCATTTAAACAGAGAGGAAAATAGAATTTAGACAGTAGGGGTCTGAGATGGGCCGCAAGACTCCAGGGTCTATTCCTAGTTCTGGGGTTGGAAATAACCCTTTTCAGGATCTTAATCAGGTTCCCTGCAAATGGAAACCAAGTTGGTCATGTGTGTGGTGAGACTCCTGACTAAAAAGCAAATCTTAAGCCCCAGTGCCCATAATGTCCATGATTTGTCACTTTTCGTAGCTCAAGCATTGCGGATTTTTATTAAAATGCAAGTGTTTCCTGGGAGAGGCAGCATACATATTAACTTTTTGGCCTCATTAGCTTTCATTTACCTCTTTCTACGAGTACAGTCCTCCCATGCCTCTGTGCTTTGTCCCTCTTAGGCAGGGACACCCCTCTCCCCACCCCCCAGACTGTGAAATTATTTCTCAACATTCAAGGCCCATCTAGGCCACCACCTCCTTCAGAAGCCTACTGTGACAGCTCAGCCAGATCCTGCCTTCCCTCCTCTGTCCCTCTCCTGGGGAGCGCCAAGCCCTAGACTCCTGTTGTGAAGCTCAGGGAGCATGAGGCTTTGCTGTGTGAAGACCTGCCTTGAATTCCAGCTTGGACTTGATTTGTCCCATGACCTTAGCCTAATAAATGCCTTGACTTCCTTGAGCCTCAGGTTTCCTGCTTGGAAAGAGCAGGTGATGATAATACTTAGCTCAGGGCAATAAAGGACAGTGCTCTATTCGCTCTTCGCTCGAGCAACGCCTGCTCTGCTGACTGGCACCGCCTGCGTCATTTGTGAATTTGGCTGATTCCTTCCACGGCACGGCAAGCTCCTTGGGACACCTCTATCCTCCCGCTCAGCCCGCCCTCAAGTACTTAATGACTTTATGTTTGTGGGCATCTGGCGCAGTCCTGAGCTGCATTTTCACCGGCCATGCAGTCTTTTCACTCAGCAAGAAGGTTAATGATATGCTGGGTAGAAAGGGCTTGGCGTTCTCCCGCCAGCTTGTGGAGAGCGGAGTAGCTTGGTAACCACACCGCGACCTCATGATTAGTTCATTAGACGCGCGGGCCCTTAGGGTAGGCAGAGCTTCCCAGGATCACGGGGCCGACCCCGAGGGCTGAGGCTGGGTACTGCCGCGCTCCCCGGATGGGAGCCGGGCCGCCCGCAGGGCAGATCACTCCTCCTGCCTCCTGGGACCTGCGCGCTCTCCGGGGAGCGAACTATCCCTTACCCTCGCGGGGCTGGGGCCTTCGTCTGGGACATTCAGCGGGACTCCCACGTCTCTATGCCGGAGGTGGGCGGAAAAGGGCAGTGGGTGCTGGGAAGACATCCCTCCGCCAGCGGCTCCGCCCAGTCCCGAGCGCCCTAAAAACGGTGGCCAAGTCCCGAGGGACCAGCCCAGTCGGGATGTCCGGGGCCGGGCGGCGCTTGACCAAACTGGCGACTCGACCTGGCCCCGACTCCTAGTTCCCCAATGCGGGACAGAGAGCCGGGAGGAGCCTTAGCTGAGCTCCGGCTCCTGCCCCCCCGGGCCCGGGCCCGGGCCCAGGCCCGGCCCACTCCGGTGCCGCTGCACCTCCCTCCCTTCCTGGCCCGGCCCCCGGTCCAGACCCGGCCCTCTACAGCTCCTCTGGGCTCCAGGTTGGCGCAAACAAAGCCCTGATTGACTGCCCAGAGGGGCGGGCCTCGCTGCAGGGCCGCCTCCTCCCCTCCGCACCCAGCCAGGGATTTGCCGGGAAGGGGAGGGGGGCGGAGGGGGAGAGACTGGAGAGGGGGGAGCGGTGCGCTCAGGCTGTGGGGGGCTGAGCCCCAGGACTCGAGAAGATTGTGCTCACTCTCTGTCCGAAGTTTGGGCTGTCCCCTCCAGGTCGGCCCCCTCAAGCCCAAGGGGGGACATAGAGACTCCCGAGAGCAGGGTGGGGTCTCTCACTGGCCAGCTCTAGTCCTGGGGTCCCCCGGGCCACCCGTTCCAGGCTGCTTGTGAGGAAGGAGGGAGTGAAAGCAAAGCACAGGCGGGGTCTTTCCTGGGTATTCTGGGTTGATCAATGCTCGTTTGGAGCCTGCGGAGAGGAGAGGGCAGGGGTACAGGATAATTTGTGCTCTCGTATTTCCGTTTTAACTCTCCCTCTACTGGGCATCTGGACAAGGAGGACAGGATTCAGTAGTTTGAAAAGGGAGTTGAGGGAGGCAGCGACGACTAGAGTAGGTAGGCGAGTATGAGGAGGAGGAGGAAGGGCTGGGGAGAAGAGCGAGGCTGTAGCGGCTGCCTGTTAAGGGAGGAAGAGGTGGGGGGGAGGAGGAGGGGGAGGAGAGAGATGACATGGGGAGAGGAGGAGGTGGGGTGGACGGGGGAGGAGAAGGAGAGGGCTCGAGGGACCTTCTGTAGCGGGACAAGCTGGCCAGCTGGGGCGCGGAGCTGGGAGGAGGAGGCAGCGGCGGCAGTAGCGCTTGGAGCAGCAGCAGCAGCAGAAACAAGTACCAGCCACACAGCGGCTCCTTGGGCCCGAGCAGCCACAGTCCCCCAACCGCGATGGCGCTGCAAAGCCCGGCGAGCGAGGAAGCCAAGGGGCCCTGGTGGGAGGCAGACCAGGAACAGCAGGAGCGGGTGGGTAACCCCGAGCCGGAGCCGGAGCCGGAGCCAGAGCCCGAGCCCGTGCCAGTGCCCCCACCCGAGCCCCAGCCAGAGCCCCAGCCGGAGCCCCAGCCCCTACCGGACCCTGCACCCCTGCCGGAGCTGGAGTTTGAGCCCGAGCCCGAGCGTGAACACGAGCCCACGCCCACCGTGGAGACCTGCGGCACGGCGCGCAGTTTCCAGCCCCCCGAAGGTGGCTTTGGCTGGATGGTGGTCTTCGCTGCCACCTGGTGCAACGGTTCCATCTTCGGCATCCAGAACTCCTTCGGGATCCTCTACTCCATGCTGCTGCAGGAGGAAAGAGAGAAAAATCGCCAAGTGGAGTTCCAAGCAGGTGAGTGGCCCCGCGCGCCCGTCCTGGCATTCTAGGCAAGGGTGTCCCCTCCCGCTGCTGCCGACCCCATACCTCCTGGTCCAAGGCGCCCCTCCAGCTCGCCACTCCGACTCCTTCCCCTTGCCCCTTGCCCATGGCGCTGGTAAGGCGCGGGTTGCGGGGCTCTAAGCAGCCTTGGCTGTGGAGCCTAGGCGCAAGACGTCCCGGGGGTGGAACCTGGGACATCCATTGATCACAGGTAAGGAATGAACTTTTTTTGCCCTGGGACAAATCCAGACGCACCTTTTGGGTTTGTTTAAAGTACTCTGACCTTCTGTACTTGGGGAATATATTTGCAGAATGTTTTTGGGGGGAGGCGGGGGCGAAGTCATGGAGAGAGAAGAGAGTTGGGAGGCTGGGAGGGCTTTGAGAGCAACACCGTACTGCAGATCTCCGCAGCAGCCCCTGTTCCTGTACGGAGAGCGGAGGTGTTTTCTGTCAGAAACACTTTAGGAATCCTGGTGACTCTGAGTGAAGAGTCAAACACATGGCAGGCGTGTGTGTCCGCAGGACAGAGAGGAAAGGAGTGAGGGAGTGCGAGTGGGGGTGTGCGCGCGTCGCTTCCCTCCCCCCACCCCACCTCGTGGTTACGGCCCAGCTGGGCCCCGCCGTCCTCTGCCACTCTGAGCGAACGAGCGGATCTCCGTGCCCTCTGAGCTGAACCCCAAAGCAGGCAGGGAGGCGGTCTCCTGCCCGAGAGGCTTGAGGCGGCTGACAGGCTGGGCCCTGCGGCTCACTCGGTGCGGCCCCCAACCTCAGCAATGCCCTTCCTGGCGCCCCGCGCCTCTCCGCTGTCTGCGGGGTGCCTAGTTCGGCCTTAGCCGGGAATGCCGGCCTTCAGCCCTCCGGCTTTCGCGTAGAGCTGACTTCGTCTTTTTCCCTAAGACAAGCAGGGCTGGAGGTCGTCGCCGTTGCTCTCCAGGCCCGCAGCCGCAGGACTGCAGGCTTGCGCGCTCCTTGCATTGAGCCCGCCTGTGGGCTTGGAGAAGTCAGAGGAGCCATCCCGCTTTCTCAGCAAGCCACCGGTGAAGCCCCTCAGCAGTTCTGATGAGGAGTCTCTGGAGGGATCCAAGGGGCTTGGGATGCCCTCTCCCTCAAGGCTCACTCCCTCTTGTGGCTCCTCAGGACAGCTCCACTCGCGACCTGCCATAAGTTCCATAAGTTCGCGGCTCGGAATATGTGTGGCTTTTCACAGTGTTGCCCTGGGGCTGAAGGGTTCCCTCCTCTCGCCACCCCCAACATGTGCTTCTGTTCTCTGAGGTGTCTGGTGATTATTTAGTGAATATAGAAATCTTGAATTCTGGGGCATCCACCTGTGGATTCCCTAGACCCTTGGAGAGCCTCTCCTACCTCTCTCAACCAAGGACTCATTTTTTTTTAGTTTGCAGCTTTGCTGGGCTGCCCTTGAAGAAGGGGTTTTGGGGCTCTTGGTGCCTCCGACCTTGTGACCCAGTGGTGCTGAAGTGTGTGGACCCCACTTTAAAGTTCGAGTGTGTGTCAGTGACTGTCTAGGGCTGTCTGAGGACTGCCTCGGCCATATTGACACCTGAGTGGAGGGGGTCCCTGGACTTTGTGGAACAACTTTTTGGGGGGAAGGTCATTGCCACACTTTGATGCAATTCAGAGGCTCTTGGGCAGGGAGCCAGAGCAAAGCCTCTGGCTGTTGCCTAGGTTACCTCCGAGGGCACCTGCTGAGTATTGCCCTGTGGTTGAAGGCAGGCTGTTGGCCTTCAGGGTCAGTGGCAAAGTCTGGGTGAAACTTCAAGGGAGGTAGTGGGGGATGGGCTGAAGCTAGGCCCTGGCATTCATGTGGTGTGAGCAGACCTAGAGCTGGGGCCTTAGGGGTGTGTAATAAAACTTGGAAAAACCACTATTTTACCAGGAAGAGGTTCACTGCTGGGGAACAAACTTCAAAGTAGGTGATCATAGAGGACTCAGAGGGAGGGCTGGCTGGGACTTTCCGGTCAAGACCTCACAGTGCAGCCGGGAAGGGGGGCTTCAGTGGGCTGTGCAGAGGTGTGGCTGTTGTGTACTCTGACACAGACTAGGTCCATTGAGGGGCTGGGGTTACTGGTTTACATTACGGTGAGTATAGGTCAGGAAGGGACAGAAAGGAATTTGGTATGTCCCCAGGGTCTCAGAATATTTTGGCTTGGGTCCTTGAATTCATGAAAGTTATATTTGATACTAGAGGCTCTCGGGAACACCTCAGTTTTTATTTTGAACAAGTCAGGAATGCTCCACCACATTCCTGAACTCCTAGAAAATCTCATCCTCAGCACTACCTTTCTTGAGCCCCTCAGCTTTCCCAAGCAACCATTCAGATTCTGAGATTCCAAATGTTTCTCTGCCTCCACACACTTTCTGTAGTTTACCCCAAATTTCCCAGACCTGTGCTGCAGCGCTGGTGTCTCAAAGGGATAGAAGAAGCCAGTAGAAGCTTGCTAAAATCTTTATCAGCCAGCATTTGCCCCATAGCCATTCTGGGGACCATGGAACATACACCCTCATAGTCAAGGAGGTTGGTGCACTGTCCATTTTTATTATTGTGGTGCACTGTCCGTTTCTATTAATATATGACATGACTTCCATCTCTAAAAATCTATGAATTTAGTGTTTGGAGGCACCACACAACCCAAATTGTCTTTGGCTAGGCCTAATATCTTCACAGCCCTAAAGCTGCACTGATTGGCTTAATGGGTCTAAGGTTCTGCAGATAGTTGGGACTGTTGTGATGGAGCCCCAGGAAAAGGTAGTTTTGATGTTTGGGGGCTAAGTCCACATGAGGGGGTCTCTGGGCATTGGAAAAAGCCATGGAGTAAAGAAGGGAAGTGCAATTCAGGCCATTCTAGAGCATGCAATGTATGGTCTTTGTGGACTCTGTGAGGTAGTACACTTCTGTGGTGGCACTAGCCACTAAATTACTGACTTTGGGAGCCAGGTATCTTTTGAGCAAATCTGCCAATGTCTTGCCTTTGGCTGAAGGCTTTTGCCTATGTCCAGAGAAGCTATATTAGGTTTGTTCAGAGCCTGCCATGAAGCTTTGGGCCACAGGGCAATTGGCCAGGTATCTTTCAAGCCACTCCTCTGCCTCTTCTCCAACCAACTGGGTCCCAAGCTGGGACTTTGACTCATATTGGAAGGAAAGAAGAGGAGAGGTTGGAGTATTTGGAAGACAACCAGAGGGATGTTTGTTTGAGCTGGAGTAGCTGGGTTGAGGCTGGATTCCTGGCTCACTGTCCAGTGGCCTCAAATGCTCATTCTAAGTCTAAATCTGCACCCCAAGGGGCTGGTGATCTCAATAATACCAGCTAGGCAGTGACCAGGAGTTAGATACCTTGTGCCCCTGACTTGCTCTGTGACTTTGAGTGGGCACCTTACCTCTCTGTACCTCAGTTTACCTATCTGTAAAATGAGAGGGTGTGACTAGATGACCTTTCTAGCTCTGCCATTCTATCTTTCTAGAATTATGTGATATTTTGTTCTTTACTATTCACCAAATTTTGACTCAATCAGACAAATGAAAATTTGTTAATCTGCCTGAATGAAGGTGCAGACAGGTTGGGAGGAGATTGGGAAAGCAATGAAAAGCCATATAGATATCATTTTCCCATGTCGTGTGCATTTAAAGACTATGGAGCTGCTCATATTATACTGATGTAGTTGAAAAGACCCACTCCATTTTGCCCAGTATAAAAAGGCAACTCTGGATGTACAACTGCTTCTCCTAGAATGCCCTGTTCAGCATAGAAATGGGCTTCCAGGAGAATTCCCTCGACTTAGCCTGTGGCAGGCTAGCAGAGTGGGTCTGTATGCTGCTGTTTCCCAGCATTTGAGCCTGTTCTTAAAAAGCATGAAACTTCAAGTAGTCCCTTAAGTTTCAGTTTAGACCCCTCTCCTGAAACTTAATTTCCCACAGCTCATTCTCATTTCTCAGAAATGCATGGTTAGTATGACCTTGGTTTGCTGTTACTTCAGGATAAAAGAGTAAACCAAGATTCCTAAATGCAATACAGTGGTTTCCTTCAAGGGGATTCAGACAGGGCATCTTTATAGCTGGCTCAGGGCTGCTGCCTGGGTCCCATTGTGGTGGGTATGGGAAGGCTGCTGCTTGCGATCCTGGAGAAGGCCCTATTGGGTATCCATAATCCATGGTCAACTTCAGCTTCACTCAGGGCTTAGCTGAGAGTGTGGCTGCTGAAGTAGCAGGCACAGAACTCTCTCTCCTTTTCCCTGAATTTATACTTGCTTGTCATTGGAAATATTTTCTCCAGTGCCATGAAGAGTAAACAAGCAGCTGCACCGTCAACATTTGCAGAGATATGTAAAGGATACCATCTCGACCTTTTGAGCAGATCAGTTTCCCAGGAGGTTGTGCTGCTTTTCCCACCAGCATCTTTTTGTTTTGTTGCATTTTGAAAAGAAAGAATCATTTACTCTTTTTATATTGTGCGAATGATGGAGTGGGATTTCCTATCTTGAAAGGAACCGTCTCACCTGGGATTGATGAGCAACCTTGAGAGAAAAAGCTTTATTCGTAAAAAGCACACACACACACACACACACACACACACACACACACCCCGTACACTTCAAGCCATGGATTTTGAATATTCCATCTGAAAGAAGTCTTTTCCCATCTGTCTATGAAATCAGGTTTAACCTAACAGAGGCTTCTGTAGGGGTTATGGGGGACTAGTGCAAAGGACTCAGACTGGGAAACTTGTTAGGTGAGAGTGATGGAGAGAATATGACCAGCCTGGATTGTACCTCTTGGCCTGGACCCCTTTGCAACTCCCCAACAGTGAGGCTTTGAAACATTTATTCCAAATTTCTTTCTGCTTCCATCCTCCGCTTATCCTGCATCTTCTCAGTACTCAAAGGTTACTGGGAAGGGGGTTTAGGACACTCTAACCCTCTCCCGTTTTAGGGTGACAGAGGACTAAGCCAAAGGACATTTAATCACCTGCCTTGAAGGTGGGTTCTGTGGTTACTAACTAAATTGGCACCTATTTGTGGGTGGAGAATGTGGCCTGTTTGGGTGGCTTGAGGAAGTACATGCCTCTTCATCCTGGTAGTCTTGACCTCCTCTATCCTCTATTTTGTGTAGTTTCTGGGGTTGGTAGGAGAAGGAATGAAATTCGTTGTCCCAACCACATATTTTCTTGGCTCCTCCTATTTTCATGGTGCATTTGTATCACCTTTGCTAGATATGCCACCCCATTTCCTCTCAGTATTGTTCTCTCTCTTCTCTGTCTTTCCCTTGCTCAGTTAGAGAAACAACGAGAGTTTCGGATGTTGTACAGGCCCAACTCCAGCCTGGATCTCAGGCCCATTCCTACACATCCCATAGAGGCATCTCTTTCTTTTTCCCCTTTCTCCCCTCTCTTACTTTCCACTTTCTGGAGGAATAGCAACTTTTTCTAGAGCACTCAAGAGTGTGGAAGCCATCACCTCTGGATTTTTGCAGTAAGATAGCTGCTATGAAACCCTTTTTGTCATTTCCGCATTTCCTCTTTTCATAGTCCCAGGACACCAGCCAAGGAGATAGTATTGTGGCAGGTCTTATTAGTATTCAACAAATGTCCTTTTCAGTTGCACCCCTTTCTCTTCAAATCCTCACTATCACTGTTCACCATCTCTTGGACCAACTGAACCTCCAGAGATTTCAGATTGGTTTTCAGTAGCTTCAAGGGTTCTAGATAGAACAGAAGTCTTCATTCTTTTTTGAGCCCCTATCATCTCTCTTCTTGCCAAAATATACTGCATAATGGATTGTAGAGGAGTTGGAGAAGGGAGGAGACAGACACCCAAGTCCTAGCTAGAGTCAAAAGTGCCTTCAGTGAGGGTGGAGAGGGAGGAAATGAAGCTCCCAGGTTAGTTCCTTCCCTGCTTCTATGCGGCTGAAGGGAAAAGTGAAAGGGAAATATTGCTAAACAAGCAGTCCCCACATCGTTTCTTTGCCCAACTTATTCTGTGGATCTGCACACCTATCCTCTTACCCAGGCTGGAAGAATATGTGCGTGCACCCGTGTGTCCAGACCCGTGTGTATGTGTGTATAGCTGGGCGTGTGATGTCTGTCTGGGCCAGTTAGCACATGGCTTAGAACATGGTGCCATAGGTCACAGGTTCGGTCACTTGTTAGGTCACTGAGTTTCTAAGAAAGAAAAGAAATTTCTTCTGTTCACCACTCATGCCCCTCATGTGTGGTTGCCACTAATCCCAAGGGGACCAGGTAGAAGTATGAAGATGACTCCTTATGAGCCCTTCCTGCTACTGGAAAAAAGACTCGAAGAGCACAGCCTAATGATGGCTGCTCTGCTGCAGTCCACAGTGTGATTTCTTTGACTTCTTCGATTTCTTTGATTTACTTTTATAGGACTATGAAGGGTCAAATGAGATGGTGTATGTGAAAGATCTTTTTTAGCCCCTTACTTCTGTTAAGCATAATAATAACAATAATAATAATAATAATAATAACTAACATTTATTTAGCATTTAGCAAGTAGCTCTGTGCCAGGAATCATATTAAGCACTTTACATGTACCAACTCATTTTAATTCTCAGCAAACTTATGAGGTAGGTACCATTATTTCCTCCATTTTGCAGATAAAGAGACAGAGGCACAGAAGTTAAATAACTTGCTGAAGCTCATATAGCAAATAATGGCAGAACCAGGATTTGAACCCAGAGTCTGAGTCCAGAACTCCTGCTTTTAGATATCACCTAATACATAGTAAAGACTGAAAGACTGGGTGGGGGGCAGCTACCAAGGGGGAATTGCTGCAGAGTTTTTCATTCCTGTAGCCTCAGGACGTCCTTATGACTAAGGGATAGAAAGAGATGACCAAGAAAGGATTTAGTAAAAAAAAAAGTCTGACAGTCTTGTGATACATGACATACTCCTCTAACCACCTATCTTACTCTACCCAGAGTTATGATCCTTGGGTCCAAAAAGGGCCAGAGAAACAGTCTCTTCTCAGTTGTTTAGCCCTGAACAAGTCACAGAATCTTTCAAGTCTTCAGGGTTCTCATTTGCATGATGGGATTAACAGTATTTGCTTTTATAGGACTATGAAGGGTCAAATGAGATTGTGTATGTGAAAGATCTTTGTAAATTGTGAAGGGGTGGTTGTTGTTATTATTATTTTACAGTAACCTTTTCCAGCCCCTATAAATTGAGTTGCTATACCTTTCTCTAAATGTTTCTGGAAGAGGAATCAACCCCTCCTCCCCATCTTCCACCTCCTCACTCCATCTCTTCCCCGTCTCCCTTCTGTATTCTTCTGCAGTTTGACCCGGGTGTCCTGTAGCTAAGGACTGGCTGTGTTTTTTTATTCCTCACTTCTCTGAGAGGCCAGGGAGAGGAGGGCCTAGATCCCAAGTCATATACATTCAAGGAAACAAGGCATGTTGAAATATTTACAGCTCTTGGCAGGAGTTCACAAACCTCCCTACAGAATCAAGGACTGAAGTTTTTAGTAGGAGTTGCTAGGGATTGGGGGTGGATGGTGGGTGGAGTTAGGGTGTCACTTCCTCCCGAGGGTCTCTCACAGATCCTCTGTTGTCCTGCAGGTAGTGAAAAAGAAGGAAAGGGATATTTAGGGTCAGAAGATCTGGGCCAGGGGACGTTAAGCATAGAAGGGGCCTTGCTCCTTTGTATTCAGTTTTGGAGTGGGCCAATTTCCTTGTGTTCTAAACAGGATAGCCCCGGAGAACAGAAGCCACAGAAGGCTAGAGGCCTGGAGGGAGGACTGCAATAGCAGTTTTGAGCAAGCATTTCAGTGACCACTTAGGGAACCTCCATTAAGATCATCCAGTAGGCAAATCAGAATGGAAATATTCCTCTTTCTTGTTGCAAACAACAAAACAAAATCCCCAAGCTCTTCCTAGAGACTAAGATTTCAAATATAGTAGGACTTACCATCTTGATTTTCAGTTATTTAAATGTCTGAGCTGGAAGGCGTTTTAGAGACCACCTGATCCTACCTCATCTGGTTCCCATTTTACAGGTAAAGAACTGAGATCTGGAAAGACGTGACCTCAATCAGCATTAAGGGAAGATGATTGTAGTGGAGGTTGGTTTGTAAGAGAGGTGCAAAGGGTGGGGCTTCTGGCATCCTGGGAGTTCCCCAATTCAATCACTGGCATACTGCTCCCTTCATCTCTCACTGAACTTTTCCAAAGTCGATCCCCAGGCACTACTTTGTGGAAAGAGATTGTATTGTGTTTTAACAAATGTAATTTTAGGGGCCAGCCCTGTGGCATAGTGGTTAAGTTTGCGTGCTCCACTTTGGCAGCCCTGGGTTCGCAGGTTGGAATCCCAGGCGCGGACCTACGTACCACCCATCAAGCCATGCTGTGGAGGCATCCTATATACAAAATAGAGGAAGATGGGCATGGATGTTGGCTCAGGGCTAATCTCCCTCAGCAAGAAGAGGAAGATTAACAAGGGATGTTAGCTTAGGGCCGATCTTCCTCACCTAAAAAATAAATAAAATAAATAAATAAATGTAATTTTATTTGTTTAACGTGAGACAAAATTCAAGAGGTACAACAGTGACAAGTCTCTCTCCCACTCCTGTCTCCCAGCTACCCTGTTCCCCTCCCTAGAGGCCACCAGTGTTATTTGGTGTATCCTTCCAGAGATAGTCTGTATATGTACAAGCAATTGTGTGTGTGTGTGTGTGTGTGTGTGCGTGTACACACCCTATTTTTTAAAATGGAAATGGTAGCCTTTAACTCACATTACCCTCTACCTTGCCTTTTATACTTCAAAATATATCTTGGATATTATAACACATTAAGTCCATAAGGTCCTTACTCTTTTTTATAACTGCACAGTGTTCTGTTATATGGATATATCATAATTTATTTAATCGATACTTTGCTAATAGGCATTCAAGCTGTTACCAGACTTTGAATATGGGCTTTGGATCAAACAGAACTAGATTCAATTACTTACCACATGGCTGGCCTTGACAAAGGTTTTATCTTCTTGAAGTCTGAGTTTTCTCATATGTAAAATAGGGATAATAATAACATCTGTCATTAAAGGTGTGGAGATTAAATGAGATGAGGCATATAAAACATCTAGCATACAGCCTGGCACATATTAAGTGTTCAATAAATGTTAGTTCTCTCTCTGCTCACAAGCCCTCCCCATACCCTCCACCTCCAATTCAATTAATGTTTGGTCAATTCAAGTCAATAGGTGTTTATTATGTGCTAGGCTGGACTTTGGATGAGCCAGAGAAGGAAAAGTGTCCCTCAAGAAGCTTATAATTTCTTTGATAAGACATAACATACCAAACAACCACAGATCACTGCTAAGTAGTAAAAATACGTGTGTATATAAAATTGAATGCAATTTTTGTGTGGTGATATGGAAGAGGAGAGATGAGTGTGAGGGCTGGAGGAATCAAGGAAGGTTTGCTGGTAGAGTTGTAACTTGAAATGGAATTTAGCTAAGTGGGGAGGAGCCTGTGAATTGGGCAGTGGTAGGATGAAGGTTGAGAACTGGACAGTTTGGTTGTTGCTCAGAGTCTGGCTCTTTGCCCTGTGGGAGTCCAGTTAGTCACTATTCCTCATTAGGCCCTGACCCAGCAGGTGGGGTGGAGTGGAGGGGTAGAAGGAGAAGAAAATACTGAGGACATTTGGAGTGAAGGGCACGTGGTGGGGGGATGTCTAGGCATTGGGCCACAGACTGAGGTGCCTGAAAATGGTTGTGGCATAGCCCGCCCAGCCTACACCACCTGCTCTTCCATGTCAGCAGCCCGTGCACTTTTTCTAAGAGATCTGAGGGAAGGGATAAAGGACCTGAGAGCAGAAGTGGCAGCAGCTCTCAGCCCCTCATCCTGAGTCCCAAACAGGCTTCCAGATGCTGTGAGCCCCAGGAGAGGGGGAGACTATTGAGTGGTAATAATCACCTCTGTGTGTGGCACATGGTAGTTTACATCTTAGTTGATGTTTATCCTTGCAATAGAGACAGTTATGAAATAAAATACTCAGTTGAATCTCATCATATACCAACATCTTTGATCACAACACGTGCTGTGTTGAAGGGTTCTGGAAAATGAAAAGTCAATGTGGTTTGTATTAGTTAGGGAAAAGTTCATGGTGGGGAAAGGCTGTGTAGAGATTCATATACCCATTTTATAGTTGTGGAAAATGGAGAGCAGACTGAGGAGAAGTGAGTGGCCTAAGGTCATACACTTAATGTTTAGCACGGCTGATACTAAAACCCACATCTCCCAATTCCATGTTCCATGGGCACAGAGATGTAGGATCTCCCTGAAAGCTGGAATAGAGTTTTCTCTAAACTTGATAGCAGCCTGAAGTTTAAATGTATGGATAAGAAGCAGTATGGCATGATGAAAAACAAACAAACAATTGTGAGTCAAAAAGTTAAGGGGATGGAAATGAGGGTCATGGAAGGAAGGATATGGGCATAGCTAAGGCCTGCTGGCTGGGATCAAGAAAGAGTGCTGGATTAGGAGTCAGGATACCTGGGTTCTGCTTCTGGTCTGCTACTGTCTTTGTGACACTGACAAGTCCCTTCTCCTTTCTGGGCCTCAATTTCTTCACTTATACAATGAGAAAGCTGGACCTCCCAGAGACTTAATGGTGCTTAGAACCAATGGTTTCTATACACTAAAAAGGCCTTGGGTACTTCCTGGGAAGGGGTTGAGAGTGATGGGGAACAGTGAGGTAGTGAGTATAAGAGTACAACTTCTTCAATGAAAATGGAATACAGATTCTCCCAGAGTTGAGAAAAGATAAGTTTTGGAAAGGGTAGCTGTCCCATGGTCTCTATCCTATCTCCTTGGAGAATTCCATCTAAGAGAGGTAAAGAGAGAGCATGTGTGCACAAGTAAGCAAGTACCTCAATGCAAAGCTGAGATTTGGTGGGGCAGATTATGATATGGTGAGTCAACATGCCTGGAAATCTCTCCGAATATTCTCCACTTTAAGATCACTGTTCTTAGATCTTGGCTTTATTTTTAAAAAGGGATTTATGTTTTATAGGCAAAGTATCATTGAGAGTCCTTCTTTCATAGAGCCCTCTTGAGTGAGCACTGACGCTGGAGCCAAACTGCCTGGGTAAGTCCTGGCTCCACCATTTAGTAGCTGTGTGTCCTTAGGCAGGGCACTTTACCTCTCTGTGCGGCTATTTCGTCATTTGTAAGAGGAGGATAGCAAGAGTACTTCCCACATAGGGTTGTTAACTGAATTATATATAGCTTAGAACAGTATCTGGCACATGGTAAGTGCTGTACAAGCATTTGCTCTTCTTATTATCTCCCTAGTAGGTTAGTGTAACCCCAAGTGAGCCTAAAGGAGCTTTGAATTACTCAGTCAGGAGTTCTAGGGGTAAGGATGCCTTGTCAAGGCACCATCTGGACTGCTCTGATGTTGATCATGCCCAGGACCAGATTAAGACCTTTAGAGGCCCTAAGCCCTGTTTTTCTGACTGCCAAATTCTGAAACAATTCATTAAATCTATACTTTTTTCATTTTTGGGTGGCCCTGCTTCACTGGTGCCCTAAACTCATACTTAGTCCACCTGTTGGGTAATCCTGCACTGGCCACGTCAGCCTATAAGCTCCTCCCCAAGTTCTGGAGGGAACCAATGACTGTGGGTGGTCTACACATCCACATACAACAGTTTTAAACCTGAACAGCTCCATCCACAACAAGGTGCTTTGCATTCCCACCTCCTAAGAGCTTATCCTACCAAGCCTCATGACCTCCTTGCTGGTTGGGACCTCCCATCCTATTACTTGGAAAGAGGGTTTATCTTCTGGAGCCAGCAGAAGGGAAGGACAAATTCCTGGAAGTCCCAATAGGGGCCCCCTGTGTGTGGGGGGAAGCTCTAAACATTAGCAAGTTAAAATTCTGGTTGGGATGACTGAGCACAGTCATAGTAGAGAAAGGGAATGGTGAGGACTTCCTGCCTCCAGATAACTAGGAGACCATCCCCCCTCCCCTGAGCCCTGACTTCTCCAAGCACTTAAAATCAGGGATCCTGAAACTTTGGAGTCATTATCATTATCTCCATTACTCTTGACCATGTTCTAACCATCCAAATGGTGAACAACAGGACAGTTGTGTGTTCTAAGAGCCACAATGTTTTTTGCCTTGACCTAGATTTTGCCTATGGAAAGACTAGCCAAAAGCAAGTTTTCCTTAGATCTGCTGGCCAGCCAGCTGGAGGGACCTGGTGGCCAAGGTAAGGGAGGTTATCAGGACCCCAGACAGATTCATTTGCTGCCTTGTCCTGGGATGGCACCACTCACATTCAGGCCTAGCCAGGCCTGTGCTACCTGCCCTCCTCACAGAATGTCTCAAACATGGAAGGCTCAGGTGGAACTGGTCAGACCAGATGTTGGGAGCCTGTGGTTTTTAGGAAGAGAAAGACAAACAGCCAGAGGAGAGAATAGGGAGAGAACAAACCTATTGTCCCAGCTCCTAACCCTAGGAAGCCCCCCAAGGGATCCAGGATATCACCAGTGAACACTTGCTCAAGGAGACCAAGGCTCATCTGTATCTCATGAGTGGACATGGCTAGTGTCTCCAGACAGGACCAGCAACATGCAGGCCACTCTCCAGACAATGGCTCAACAGAGAATAGCACTGGCCCTCGGGACCTCTTCCTTTTCATGGAATTTGTTTTAGCACTGACAGAAAAGGTGGCCTTGGAAGGGGAGTCATAAAGAAGACTCTGAAGTTCAAGTTCCCTTTGCTTCATTTCTCCCTGTGCTGTGTGGTATAGGGTAAGTCATAGGATCTGACATCAGATAGACCAGTGTTAGAGTCCTGACTTTGCCATTTACCTAATCTGCAACCTTGGCCAAGTCACTTGGCCTCTCTGAGCCTCACTTTCCCTATCTGTAAAATAGGGGGAGGGAGTAAAATCTCTATTTCACAGTCTTGTGATGAGATTCAAATGAGAGGATGGATGTGACAGCCCTTTGAAAACTGCTTTGACCCTTACATATGAATTATCATTATGGCTGCCAGGTACATAAGTTTATCTGTAGATTTGCACATGTGTTCATGCATGTATAGCTGGATTGAGGCATTGCCAATGATGCACATGTGTATAAGCAACCACTTTCTGTACAAAACTATACACATAATCTGACCTTAAACCTGAACTCATGACATAGACAACTAGAAGCACACACCCATAGGCACATACATACACATTTATCTACATGGATAGATTCTTTCTCTTTCTCTTACACATATACCCACACACAGACAGATGTATATGTATCTATGTGCATGCATATGTACATATATGTACAGCCCCATATCTACACAGGTGAGCATACCATAACCTCCAGCTTCTCCTCACACTATTCAGTTTTCTAAGGGTCTGAAAAGGGCCCTGTTTTTAAATTTCCCCACTTCATACTAATAATGTCCCTTTTACCCTTCCTGGGGCCTCTTCCCTGCTTCCATCTTGTTTGCAGATTAGCACAGCTGCTGCCAAAATTCAAGCTGCAGTATGTGGTATCCACATGTTTGGAGAACATGGATCCTTGTCCAGTTGCTCTGTGAATAGCACTACAACTCTATTCTGCACAATATATTTATAGCCATGTTTGCAAAGAGTTGACAGCATTTTCAGATTTCTTTCAAAACACAATTAGTCCAGCCATGAAAATAGTCAATGGCCCACATGCCCTGAAGCTAAAAGAAATTGGGCAGCAGGCCTAATGAAAATTAGTCATGGAACCTAAATGAGGTTGAATCTCTCTCTCTCTCTCTGTGTCTCCCTTTCTCTCTCTCGCTCTCCTTTTGCCACTTTTTTTATTCCAAGTATCTCTGAGCCTGGCAGGGGGTGGGGTGGCATAGAGTATATTTGTTTCAGAGAGCCTGGGGTCATCAGAGCCTAATGTTTTGGGAGCAAGAAGAAGAAAAGGAGAAAAAAGTTAGGGCGTCGAGGATTATAAGCAGGAAGAATGTAGCTGGGGAATTAAATGGGGTGAAACCAAAAGGAGGAGGGTTAATGCCTCCTTTGAGGTCAACTAGAATGGCAAAGTGCCCCATCCTCCCCTTAATCACTGGGATGTGAGCAGTAAACTGTTTGGCTTATGTGCAAGGTTGGAACACTAAAAAGAATCTCTAGTGATAGAATTGAAGAGTTAAGCATAGTTAAAGAGCAAGATGGTTTCCCAGGAGGAGAGCAGGCCCAGGCCTGATGTGATGGGCCCCGTCCCAGGGTGAGAAGAGGTTTAGATAGGGCTATCAGATAATTTATTATCCAAACTGAGATAATTTTGAGAGTGAAAGGGGACACTATTAATATTATGCTGGGACAACAGGCATAAACTGGGATTATCCTAGGCAGACCAAGATTTATTTTCATTCTAGGTTTAGCCATATTGCTCCAGGCTGCCAGGAAAGGGCAAACTGTAAGGGCTCCTTACAAGATGACTTGAAAAATGTGTGTGTGTGTGTGTGTGTGTGTGTGTGTGTGTGTGTGTTGGGGTTGGGTAGCAGGGAATAGGGCAAGGAGATTCATCCTTGAGACTGGGGATTATTTACCCTGAATATGAATTCCTTTTCTTGTTGTTGTCCATAAGTATATAATGGAACCCCTTCCCAAATATCTTTATTTCCTGGTCAGCTTCAGAAGAGGAGAAAATGCGTGTGCGTATTTGTGTGTATGCAGTTTTGTGCATTGTATGTATGTATTTGTGTCAACATTTTGAAAGTATGTATGAGTGTGAGTGGGAATATGAGTATATGTAACTATGTGTAACTATGGGCATATACGTGTATATGGATGTGTGAGTGTATGAATGTGGATGTGGTGAGGATAAATGAGGGTATATGTGTGTGTGTGTGTGTGTGTGTGTGTGTGCACATGAGCATGTGTAGGGCAGAATCAGGCCTGAACCCCGGTTCATTGAGTTGTGAACTCCCTAACTTCCAGAGAGGAATCACATAGACCACCACCTTATTTTAAATGTGAGGAAACTGAGGCAAGTGTAATGAGACCTACTTTTACTATTTGCTTGGCAGTGGTTAAGGGTAGACTAGCAACAGTCACAATAATCCTAATTGGGAGCCAACTGCCAATCCATGCATTGGAATGAAAGCCCAGCTATTTCTTTAAGGTTTCTGAAAACAACGGGTGCTTGGAAAGTGTGGGAATAAGCTGCTGGAGAGTAAGCTTGAGGTGCCTGTGACTGGCCTGTGACAAGGCCTAGATTTGAGCACAAGGGGAAGATTTGACAGATGGTCAGTTCCCCTAGGCCTGCCTCCCTGAAGGACTCTGTGAAGTAATGGAAAGTTTCTAATGCTTTGAACATTGTTCACCATCCCCCCACCCCCACTCTCCCACACAACCTACAGATGAGGTTTGTCTTGGAGACAAACCTGGATAGTAAAGAACCACTAGAGACCTTCACAGGATGTAGGCCAGACATAAGCTGAAAGTGTCCCCAGACTGCGCAGTAAGAGAGAGGAAAGCCTCTCCTTCCCCCACTCTCTGACCTTTTTGCTCCTGCCCTCATCACTTTGGGCTCTGGGGCAAGGGAAATGGCGAGAGAGACCCCAGGAGTGTTAGAGTTGGCTGTTGAAATGGGAATTTGTGCCCCCAGGAGAAGGGTGGGTGACTACCTCATGAGCCTTGGCCTGTTCTGTCTGTGGCTTAGGAGTTAGCTGTGCAAGCGAGCAAGTGCAAGCCATGCATTAGCCCAGTGCTAATGAAGTGAAAACCCCAAACCATGGTCTAGTCCTCATCTGAACAAATTCAGCTTGCTTGAGCCTCTGTGTAGGCTGTATCCATTTGCCTGACCAGTCACATGAAGGATGAGGCAAAAGAGTATGGGGTGCTGCAGCAGAACTCTGAGAAAACAATCCAGGTCTCATGTCCTAGTGATATGCCAATTCAGATTCAGCCAATATTTATTGAACACTTACTATGTGCCTAGCACCATGCTAGACTTTTACATGTATTAATCACCTCATCAAACCCTCACAACAGCCCTATGAAGTAGGGTTAGTCCCATTAAGACACTCCCAGAGGTGAAGTGGCTTGCTCAGAGTAAAACAGCTAGTAATGGGGGAATCAGAATTCAACACAACTCTGCTTGATTAATGGTACTAAAGCCATTTACATTTAAAAGAAATTATTGAGAGTCCACTGCATGCCAGGCACTATGCTAAGATTTTTCTGTGGATTATCTCACTTAATCCTTAAAATAGTCCTATGGGGGATACTCCTCCCTTTTTTTTTACAGATAAGGGTATTGAGGAACAGAAATGTTAGGTAACTTACCAAGGTCAAGTGCTAGTACTGCACTAGTATAGCCTGTTGATTCCCAAGCCTAGGGTGTCTCTTCCCTGCTCCTCTGTGGATATCAGATTCCCCTTGTAAATGATTCCTAAGTCCTTTGAGCTTTGACATTCTAGAGGTCAGCAACTCTATGGTAAACATTCCCCATGAACTCAAGCAGCCTTGAGTCACTTGGCTGTGGTCCTCTGTCATGCTTCCCTTCCCACTAGGGTCTCTCCATGCATGGTGCAGAGGAAGAGGGGGCAAGTGGCCCCCAATCAGCTCAATCTGAGTTGGCCGGGGGCTCTAACTCAGCTCCCCCAACTCCTGGCCCCAGTTCCCAGGTGAAGTGCTTTCTGTAACAACCTCCAGAAGCTGCTCTGGGCTCTAGGCCTGGGGCCTGTAACTCTTTCACTTTGTGAAAAACAGGAAATATCTCCTTAAATTGGCAAATGAGAAAATCCTGCAAAAGAGGCCCAGGGAAGCTGTCTCCATGACTTATGTGATTATGCCCCTGTCTGTGTGCGTGTTTCTCTGGGTGCATGGTACAGCCAGGAGTTGCAGACATAGGTCAACCTTGATTCTGCATTGTCCACAGCCCTCCTTGGTCGGCTGAGATGAATATTTCCGTCCCTGCCTACTCTGTCAGATCTTTTCCTCTTGGAAGCTGCTGATGAATTTTCCATCCCTTTCTGAACCTCGAGCAGAAGAAGGCAGTTTGGTTCACAGAGTGATATTAGTCAGGGTATGGTACCTAGTGTGGGTAATATTGATCTACCCCATCAGAGGACGATCCACATGTTCCCAGTGGCCAGGGTCTGGGATGAACCAAGTTGTTTACGGAGGCAACATCTGGGGAGGGGAGTTTCACTAGGAGTGCCCTGAGCAGCACTTGGGAAATTACTATAGGGGGAGGGGTTGTGGTTCAGATACCTCCCCATTATCCTTTACCTTTCCTCATCTTGATGCTATCTGTCTTCCTTCTCTATACTGCCCTCCTCTTCAAACCTTGCTATCCTAGCACCATATCCTGCCCACCACTCCTCCACTCTTATTATTTGGTACAGGGGAAAGAGCATTTCACAGGGAATCAGAAAACATGGGTTCTACCACTATCTGCAAATTTCACCACTATCTCCCTGTGTAACTTTGGACAAGGTATTTTATTGCCCTGAACCTCAGTTCCCTCATTTGTAAAACAGGCAAAAACCAGACTGTTTTTTAAGGTTTGACTCAGGATATAAATGAAAAAAATAAAAACAGTATGCAAAAACATCTAGGACATTTCTGTTGCTTGTTTTGAGGCTCAAATTAGAGAATAAATTGGAAATATTGGTGAGCTCTGAAGTACTATTCACACAGAAGGAGTTGCTATTCTCAATGCTCCCTGTTCCCTGACTGCCTTTCCTTACACACGATAATTTAAATATAATCAGCCTTGTTAATGTCCTGTCCCCATCCGGTGTTTGTTCTGAAGACTAAGTAATCATTTGCTTCTGGAATCTCTATGTCTATGGTGGAGAATCACAAGGTTCCCAAATGGTCCTCTTTCTTCTCCTGGGACAAACTTAGCTGGGCTTTTCTGCACAGAAAGACTTTCTCATCTCACTCACAGGAGCAGTGGTAATCTCAAGTCAATGCAAACCAGGAGGAGAGATCTATTTGGGAACATGAGACTTGTCTCAGATGTTATTATTAGCCCATTATTGCAGATGAGGAAACTGAAGCTCAGGGAAGTGAAGTAAAGGAGACATAGATAATAAGTGGCAGGTTCTAAGTTGTATGTGTGTGTTGAGGTGGGTAGGAAGATCATCTGGAAGGACATGAGAGGTGAGAAGTCTGGGTTAGCTATTAAGATAACCATCAGTCTCCAGGAATCAAATAAAACCAGGCAGAAAGCCTAATAAAAATTAGGCAGTGCACCAAAAAGATACTGACTGTGCACTGCCTTTCTGTCTCTTTCTCTATTTGGCTTGGATTCCTGCAAAAAGACTCATTTTATTTCACCATATATAGTACTTTTTGCTAGGTTCTATGATCAGAGGGTCAAGGGGAGAGAGAGAACTAAGTGTCATGTTCTCGTGTCTGTATGAACAGGCGTACAATTGAGTACAGTGATTTATTAGGATATGTGTAGTGATCCCAGCACCTAACAGAATGCATTATATATAGTAAGGGCTTGATAAATGCGTATTGAAAGAAATGACGGCCAAAGGTAGGACAACATGGGCGTGTTTGGGGAAAGGTTAACGCGCTGTGGGCAAGAAGGCCCAAGTAGTTCATGCCTCTCACTCCAGGCATGCTAGCCAAAGCCAGGATCCACTGCTGACTTCTTAGGCCTTATTTGCAAGGCTGCTTTAAAGGTGTGATGTGTTTGGATTTGTTTTCCAGATCATTGTTCTTAACAACCAAGGTCAGAGTTTTCGGCTTTTCCTTTGACTGCTGACCGTGCCCTTCTGCCTAAGAAATCCCACAGGAAGTCCCTAAGCTTCACTTTGCTCCTGGACACCTGGCAAACGACTCTCCCATTTCCTTTCCCTATCTACGGACTCCGATTTTAGTTGTGGGGACAAGTTTTTTTTCCTTCTCCTCCTTCCCCTGAACTAATAAGGTTTCTTAATTCCAGAGTAGAGCCACACTGTCACCCATCCTCTGGCTGAGTCTGGAATTCCCAAAGCATGGTCTGCCTTGTCTGTACTCCAGGTGCAGCTAGACAGGGTAAATTTCCCCGACATTAGCCCTGTCCTCCCCTGGGCAGCCTGGCCTCCCCACCCCCAGTTTCCAGACTCAACTTAAGTGAATTCTCTGCCTTCTTTCTCCTTCACGATAAAAGCTGGCAGGAGGGAAAGGCTCCTCTCTTGCCAGCTTAGTGATGCCTTTGGATGGAGCAAGCAGATTGCATCCCAGGTTCTCATGGATTCTGACACATAATTATCCAGGGATTGGTAACTTAAGCTTGCGTACCTCTCATACAAAGACCAGAGTACTGGTGAGGTAAATTTGCAACAGAAGAAAATCTAGATGAAAGAACTTTTCAACTTTGAGAATTCTAAGACATTGTTACAGATACAGTTATCCCTAAGGCCTTGGATTCAGCCTCCTGCCTCCAGTCATGTCAGAGAGATGAAGGTCTCTATTTTATTTCTGTCGGAAGTTCAGATTTTGGCCTGGGGCTCAGGTGAAGATGAGGATGACAAAATGACAGAGTTACCTAACTGTTTGCAACAGAGTATGCATTCCTCCCCACCCAGTCCTGCCCCAGCATGTAATTGAATACCTCTACCTTTGCCACCCCTCAATAGGCTTTTGCCCTTCTCTTCCTAAATAAGGTTATTAAGTTATTGACTTACTTATTCAAATAAAACGTCCAACGTTCAAGAGACCATAGGTATCTTTGCAAGTTTTCAGAGAGGCCCATGGAACTCTCTTTGTGAAATGCCCAGACCTGAGTCATGTGAAGGTGGTTGCGTGATAAAGGCTTTTTGGATGGTGACATTGGTCTAAACTTGACTTAGATTCATAGAAGCTCAGTGCTAGAAGGTCCCCAGCGGTCATCTAGTCTGGTGGTTCCTGACCCTGGCTGACCATCAAAATTATCTAGGGAGTGTGTTAAAAATACGGCTTCTCTGGGACCCATGATAAACCTACTGAATCAGAGTTTCTGAGGTGGGGCCCCAAAGTCTATATTTTAATTAATCTCATCAGGTGACTCTGATAATAAGCCAGGTTTGGGAACTGCTTGGTTGAATCTTTTGATTTTTTTTAGATAAGGAAACTGAGGCTCAGAGGGACAGTGGCCTGCAGCAAAGTGGCCAGAAAGATAAATAAGGGCAGAGCCCTTCTGCCTTGGTTCTCACCATCCCCTCTTTGCATAGAACACCCACATTACTTCCTCTCATTCTGCCATTACTTATCTTTTCATGTATCCAGAACAAAGTACTTTGATGGTGGGACCATGTCAGATCCATCTCTGAGACCTCCAAGTCCTTGAGCTTGATCCTTGAAGCCAGGCTGCCAACTTGCTAGGCAAGTACACATTGTTAGCTCCTGTACTGCCATTTTTTTTCCAGGGATAAAGGGTTAGGCAGGAGCCGCAGGGTCCCTCTTCCTTTAAAAAGCAGAGCCGGCTGCAAAGTTTCAAGTGTGTGTGCTGCCAGAAATCTGCCCAGAACTGTGTGGGAGCTGGGAGCCCAGTTCTTATGCTGAGGGAGCCGGAATGTCTAGTGGCAGCGGGTTACCTGAAGCTCAGGCTGGGGCTGAGTGTCTGTTTGTTTATCTCGGGGAATTTTGGCCTTATTCCCATCACACTATCGCCAGCGGCAGCTTTAAGTGCAAGGATAATGACATGCTTTGAAAAATGCCTCAAACATCAATTACCCAGCATTGAGACAACCCCTGGGAGTTGTTCCTTCATGTCCACATCTTAAGCTGTGCTTATCAGTCTCACAGCACTGTGTTTCGCCCTGTCTAAGTCTGCAGAGCTGCCCACAGCTTTGACCTGCTGTTCTTCAGGGCCAGGGTAGGAAGTAGAATGGAAAGATGGCTGGTGAGAGGCAAGGCAGGGCTGACCTGTAGTTTGCATTTTTGTGCATTGAGATGAGCTCAGTGCCAAGCTGGGTAGGTGAGTATGGTGGAAGGAGCACTGACTGTCATTAGACCTGGGTTCTAGCCTCACTACTGCTATGTACACCTGCTGTGTGACTGTGAAGTGGGCCCTCACCTCTCCAAGCCTCAGTTTCCCCCCCTGCACAATGAGGAGGTTGGATTCAGAGCCTTTCAGTTCTTTTTTTTTTTTTTGTGAGGAAGATCAGCCCTGAGCTAACATCCATGCTAATCCTCCTCTTTTTTTGCTGAGGAAGAGCGGCTCTGAGCTAACATCTATTGCCAATCCTCCTCCTTCCCCCCCGCCAAAGCCCCAGTAGATAGTTGTGTGTCATAGTTGCACATCCTTCTAGTTGCTGTATGTGGGACGCGGCCTCAGCATGGCCGGAGAAGCGGTGCGTCGGTGCACGCCCGGGATCCTAACTCGGGCTGCCAGCAGTGGAGCGCGCACACTTAACCACTAAGCCACGGGGCCTGCCCCAGAGCCTTTCAGTTCTGATTAAATGGTGCTAATTCAAGAGCCAAGCTGTAGAGTCAGGGAGGGGGCACCTAATGGGTGATGCCCATTCCCTGACCTCATGGTGCCCTATTCATCCCACATCTTGAGTTCACTCTTGGAGAAGATATGTTATTACTCCAGGCTCAAGATATGACATCCAAAGCAATTTGCACAATATGTTCATGCCCTACTCTGCTGGCTTCAGTGGGCCTCAGCTGGCAATATCTTAGTGCAGCCTGGCTCTGCTGCACTCCAGATATTTCAGCTTCTTGAAGCCTGCCAGGTGCAACATAAAACTGCTTTTCCTACTGGATGTGGGTGCCTGAGGATATAGCTAACTCTGCTTTTCAGGATCCCCTCCCCGTTTCTCTCTTGCCTGCTCTGCAACATCTATAGGGCTTTTTAGCACATTGACTCCCTCAGCCACACACACCTCTAACTAGGTCACCTGCTGGCACTGGCTCAGGGCCAGCAGCCTGTGGTTTCTCTGACTGGAAAGGCCTTGATTCATCCTCTTGTGGGGAACTCTTCTGTTTGGCAGTTTTGCTCTGGGGATTTCTCCTCTGCCTAACCCTTCTCCTCCCAACAACCCTCCCTCCCTTCTTCTCCTCCCCATCCCTCACCCCAATCCCCTAGGGATAATGAGATGGTCTTTGTCTTGGAACAGGGCACTATGGTCTACCAGGAAGATCCACCTTTCCTCTACCTCCAGTGACAGCAACAAGGACTAGCTTAGGGAACTTTAGTATCTCCCGAGGCCATGACTAATAAACCGATAGTGTAAGCAAAACTCATGCACTTGCTATGCAAGCAAGCATCAAGAAAAGTCCTCTAGCCACCTCCTTCCAACCAAATTGCTTTCCTTATGCCCTTCCTATTGAGAAATTATGGACCTCTCATTGTATGCCCCAGGGCCTAACACAAGGCCTGGTTGGCACACAACAGACACTCAATAAATATTTGTTGAATGAGTAATGACTGAACAAATGAAGACTAAACAGACCTAAAAACCAAAGGAAATAGTGCTAGCTGAGTCAGGAGACCTGGATCCAATCCTAACCCATCTTTTAACCTTGGGCATATCCTTTCCTCTCTCTGGGTCTAAGTCTCTCTGTCTGTAGAATTGGGAACTGAACTCAATAGTCCTTCAGGGGTCTTTCATTTCTGGCACTTTACAACTCTGTGATCTGAACTCCTATACCAAACACTCACCACCCCAAGAAGTGAAAGAAACTTCCATCTGGTCATCAGATAGTATTTGGTTCATGCTGATGGGAAAAAAGAACTAAACTCTGGATTTTGGACCAAGTCAATTTCAGAGAAGCCACTGCCTTCCACCTTGACAATGGGGATTGCTGACTGGGTCTCACTTCCATGACTTAAAGGCACAACATTCAAGGTCCCCTGCTCCTTGCCCCCTCTACCCTGTCTTTGATGGCCCATGAGAAGTATGCTGCACAGATGGTGTCCCCTGGGCTCTAGTGATGGTTGGGGTGAGCAGGTGCCTGGAGATCTGAAAGTCTTGGTCATGGCAGAACAAAATCCTTGCCCCCTTTTGCAACCACATAGGTCTTGATTTTGAAAGTCTCATCCAGCCATAAAAATAAATACAGGCTCACCTGCCTGGGATTAAAGGAAACCAGGTAAAAAACCAGAAAAGGTAGAATCTCTCTTAGTTAGCCTTGGCTTTCTTGTCCTTCTGGATTGGGTTTCCATAGGGCTCTGTGGGTGAAGCACATGAACTTTAAAGACTCTTTTTATTAAGGATAACCTTTAAGAGAACTTCCAATTCTGGAAGTCTGTGATTCTCTGATTCCAAATATGTAACCAGTAGACAGGTAGTTCGTTTTGTGTGTGTTCTTTGAGTGTGGTGAGTCAGGCTGAGTGGAGTTGAGGTTAGGCAGAGGGTATGTGGGTATATGGTGAGTTTCAGAGGGGAAGTAGAGGCTGCTGTTTGAGGAAAGACAAAGCATGTTTATCAGACAAAGAATGTATGCAGCCTAAAAAGGGTAATGAATGAATTAAAATGCTGGTCACCCATACCTCCAACTCTACCTCATACATAAAGTTGGGCTCCATGATCAAACGTCAGATTTAGGCTAGATAATCTCAGAGGTATGTTCCAGTTCCACTGTTATTCTCTGACTCTATGAGATTATTCAGACTTGCAATGAACTTTTCCAATGATACCCCTGTGGTTACTTTCAATGTTTCATTCCAGGCAAGGAACAAATGACCATGTCATATGGCTAGACCTTGGTAGGCTTGGCCATAAAGTGACATGGAAGGTTGGTGGTTAGTGATGGGGGTGAGCTATGAGGCAGGGAGAACTCTTTGGATCCTCAGGGCCCAGTAGCTCAAGAAGGGATTATAAAGGAAGTATGTGGATGTGTGTGAGGGGGAATTTCTCATAGTGATGTGCCTATTTGCATTGAAATGTCATCCCCCAGGGAGTCCCACCACTTGTCAAAGGAGAATGTGACAGTTAAATGTGCCACACTGATCCAATGCCTTTGGTGTACTTGAGCCTCCTTAGTATTATAAAATAGGTGAGAATGAGCCTGGATTCAAATACGTCATGCTTTGTCAGAAAGAGAGCATAACCATTAGTAAGGGGCTTGGAGGATCCCATAGTTGAGAAAAGGGCCAAAGGAGGCCCTCTATTTCAAGAAGGGGAAAATTCAATATGCCTGTCGACTGTCAGAGCACAATTTGAGCTAAATGACTAGCAGCAGGTTGGTCCTTTACCCCCTTGGATCATGGTAAAATGACGAGAATAGAGTTGGCAAGCCCCCCAGGTGCCCTCCAGACTGGACATGCATTGAGGCCAGGCCAGCCAATTCCTACCACCTTTCCAGCTGCCAGCCTGCTCTTCTCCCTGAAGCATTACCACCACTGTTCTCAGCAGGGTGGATTTGAGAACTAGCCTGGACAGGGGCAGGGCTTCTCTTTTGTCCTATCAGGGGCAGTCTTATCAGCACCCATTCTAGGAAAGAGGAGCAGGGACATGCCCATAGCTCAGGTACCATTTTGAATTAGGGAGCAAGCAATGACCAACACAGAAGGGTGGAGGCCTAGAGCATGTGGGGACCTCAAAGTTTATCTAGTACAGAGTTCTTCAAAATGTGTATTACAACCCGTTAGTGGGTCATGAAATTAATTTAGAAGGTCACAATATGCGTTTTAAAAAATACAATGCATTAGAAAATGTCAGAGTTTGTCACACAGAATAGGGGTAATTACTGTTTGGGGAAATTTGTTTAAGGTACATATAAATATCACATGTATAGTTTTAAATATATATTAGTTATACATACATTTTACATCATGACACAAATGTGACATATACATATATATGTATGTGTAATACATATATATTTTTGTACATATAAATATACATAGATATATAAATATACACAGGTCTTTCATTAATGCTCATATCACATAGTTTCAATTGTCCTCAGTCTACAGTCTGCTCTCCTCTGGACACACTCCAGTTGGTTTTGTTTGTTGTTTTTGCTGAGGAAGACTGGCCCTGAGCTAACATCTGTTGCCAATCTTCCTCTTTTTGTATGTGAGCTGCCACCACAGCACGGCCACTGACAGACAAGTGTTGTTGGTCCACGCCTGGGAATCAAACCTGGGCTGCCGAAGCAGAGTGCACCGAAGTTAACCACTAGGCCACTGGGGCTGGGGCACCAGATGGTTTTAAAGTGTGTAGTCCTGGAACCACAGCAGCCTTCCAGGTGTAGTCTGCCCAGAGCAGAGGAAAGCACAACTATCTCCTCCTTTGTTCTGACCAGTACATTTTGGACAATTCAGTTCAAGATTTCCAATAAGGCAGCACGTCACAACTTTGATATTTATTGTACTTATTGTTGTCTAAAACCCCTAGGTATCTCTTACATATGCCTCTACTAAGCCATAGCTCCCTTATTCTACAGTTGTGCGGGTTGCTTTTTAATCCAAGTATAATAACTGTCATTTATCTCTGTTACAGTTTACCTTTCATCTTAACTCACCCTTTTTAAATCTACTTACACATCCCATCCATGACCATCTTCACACATATTTAAATCTGGTTTCATTGGCTTGGAGAGAGCTACATTTAAACCCCATATAGCTCTTGCTCAGCAAGTCATATTTATTTTTTCTAGACCATTCCTTTTACTACTCATGTATCCTTTCTCTGTCTGACTACCATGATGCCCCCACTCAAGCCAAGCTGCTGTCCTCCTTGTTTTCCTCCCTGTACCCCAGACATGCTTCTGCCTCTGTGCTTTTGACTACACTGAGCCCTCATCTTATGATACTCTCCTTGCTCTAATCTATCTTTCATGACCCAACTTAAATCGCTATACCTTCCACTGTGCTTTATTCAACAGCTCAAAATCACATTGATCTATCCGCTGAATTTCTAAATTTCTATTGCATTTCCTATGTATTGCTTCACACTTAACATTATATAAGAATATATATATATGCATGTTTGTGTATGCATGTGTATATATGTGTATATTTAAGTTAATATCTTATTGCCTGCATTGGAGGTGTATGACTGAGTCATACAAGTGGACACTCCAAAGCCAGACTGCCTAGGTTCAAATCCAGTTGTATAATTTACTAGCTGTGTGTCCTTGTGCATTACTTAATCTCTCTGTGTGTTTCAGGTTTCCCCAAAATCAGGATAATAATTATATGCATTGCATAGTGTTCCTTGGTGGTTTAAATGAATTTATATAGAGAGAGTACTTAGAATAGTATCTGGCACATATAAGGACTCGATAAATATTAACTATCATTATGATTATATACTATATGCTTTCACATATTTTATCTCATTTGATCTGAGAGGAGGTTAGAGCAGGGATTGTTATCTCCATTTTACAGATGAGGAGCTAAAGCCTGAGAGGTTAAGTGACCTATTGAAGGTCATTCACCAAGGGAGCCATTTTAGGATTATTGGGAGATTAACTATAAAGTAGTGTAGAAAATGCTAAGGGTCACAAGAAAAGGGAGCAAAAGGCCCCTGGAAATTTAAAAGTTCTTCTGGCTGGGGGAGTAGGGAAGCCTTGCTAATGGTAATGAGGAAGCAATGAGGAGGGGTAGGATAGGATTGGCCTTGATAAGAGTCTGTCAGGCCATTCCAGGCAGAGGGGCCCAAGTAAGGTGAGAGGTAGTAGAGGAGGTGGGGTGTTATTCTTCTTACATTATACTTCTAGTATAGAGAACCTGGGTCAGGAGGAGAATGAACCTGAAGAGGGGACACCAGGGCATGGCAGCCGTGCAGGGAGCAGGCAGGAGTAGTTCTGTGGCATGGGTAGGAGTGTACTGTGTGGGAGAGGGAGGAGAAGAGGCTGCAGTGGCAAGCCAGGCTTTGGACCTGTATTCCAAAATACCTACTCACAAAATCCATGAATATTTGGCTACTGCATTAGGGTCTTACAATCCTTGATTGATTAGCCCTGGCAACTTTATCAGATGAGGCAACTGGCCTCTTGTGAAAGGTACACACTGTCTGCTCAGTTCTGTGTTAAGCTGTAGGGGACTGAGAAAAAAGAGGAAGCAAGGCCTCTTTCCCAAAGAGCTTCCAGTTTAAGTAATTGACTTATGTGTGAGTTGTGGTTGTTGCATGGTGAAATTGTTATTGAATGGATTGTGTTCTGTAATTCATGAGTAGCACTGTGAGGGAGAGGCAAGAATGGATGAAGAAACTGCCAGGAGGCATGAGGGCACTGGCTGGGAAAGGAGGTGCAGATAAAGGAGGTTAGGAGTTGGATTGTAAGTGGGAGAAGACACTTTTCTCTCTTCCCAACTGGGCAGCAAGCCATCCTTAGAATCCAGTGTGTGAGCTTAGAATCTTGGCCAGGCTTGAGCTTGGAAAACAGTGACTTGAGAAATGAGTTACCATGTACACTTCTACCTCGGTTCCCTGGGCCTTCATCTCCCCAATGGGGAGATGATAGGAATGAAGAAGAGAATGTGGTTGAAGTGGTTTCATCTCCTTGAGATGCTGCTTCAGACATATTTGAACTGTTATTATTATAAGATGGGAAAGCTGGATGTCAAATTAAGATCATTATCACTGCTACTATTACTACTACATGAATAATAATATTAATAAATGTGTGTGTGATGCCACCAATGGGAGCCTGCTTGGGCACTGTCTCTGCGTAACGAGCTCACAATTGAGGAGGACCTGAGGACAGTTTCCATGCCTTCCAACTTGGGCTCTAGGTAGGCAGTTCCCTGGAACCAGCCCTTCCCAGTGGACTGGGTTAGCAGTGCTCTTTTGCACCCCTTGCAAGCCAAGCCTTGACTATGCAGCAGCAGCAAAGCCCCTGGCTCCCTTCTCCCATTTGGTAAATTCATAGAATGTTGAAGAAGTCAGAAGGACCTGCAGAGGCCATGAAGTCCAACTCCTTCATTGTACTGGTGGAGATATGGGGCCTCAGAAAGAGACAGGGACTTGACCAGGGTCACATAGTAAAGCAGTGGCAGAAACAGGGCCCTAACCTAGGTCTCTTGGCTCACATAGGCCAATGTGCTGTTTCCAAGCATCCATCTCCCACTACTTCCTATCTTTCTACCTCCACCAACTTCCAGTTAGTTGACCTGTCACCTAAGCTGGCATCAGACTGAGACTATGGGCTTTCTCCAGAGCAGTGGCTCAACCCTGGCAACCCATCAAAATGCCCTGGGGAGCTTTAAAAAATACTGATGTAGTGGTCCTACCCCAGGCCAATTGAATCAGCATTTCTGGGGGGTAGGGTGGTATTTTTAAAAGCTCCCTAGGTGATTCTAATGTGCAGTCAAGATTAAAAAAAAAACACTGCTCTAGAGAAAACAAACCTCACCTCTGTGAGACCTGAAGGACAGACTCCTAACAAAGCAGGCATCCCAGCCACTGCTCCATTGACTCTGGGCCACCCTGCCCCTCAGCAAGCCACTAAATCCTGGTATGTGGAGGGCCCAGCAGTCTGGGAGTCTGAGTTTCAGGGTCACTGATGCTGCCCTGAGCCCCATTGACCCTCTTATCATCACCTTCCCTCTCACTCTAGGTCAGAAGTATTTTATTTCCAGCCTTCTTACTCTTTCTTTACCTATCACAAAGGCCTCAGAAGAGACTGCCTACCTCTAGTGGGAAGCCCACAAACAACTTGCCCCAGTTTCTGACTTTTCTTGGAGGCACCCCAACACAAGGCATGTCTCTTCTCTGACTCCCTCCAAGAGGTTCGTGTTATCTAGAACCACCCTCCAGCCCCCTCCCTATCTGCTTGTTGTTATTACACATAGAGTCTGCTTCTTAAGCACTAGATCTTTAGGGAGAGTCAGCACAGAGAAGGGAGAAGGGATACACTGGGCACTGGGACCCCCAATGCCGGTTCAGCTCTTTGACTGCTGTCTTGCTGGCTCTGAGCCCACAGTTATGTGTAAGCTTGACTTGCCTGCGGATAAGAAGGTACAGATATATGTCTTTTCTCACACCACCTGTGGTCTTTCTTTTTTCAGAAAAGTAAGATTTATTGAAATATTCCACTAGTAAAACTAAACACTGGTAATACTAAATAAACAAAACATCCTCTTCAACATACTACATACACTTACCTTCAGATAATCAGGCTGGAAGGGATTATCAATAATTGTTTGGCAACATAGGTACTTTGCTATGTTGTGGTCTTTTGATGCCCTCCCTTGTTCAGATTTCTGCTCCCTCTTCTACCTCCTTCCACCCATGACTCAGTGCTCAGGAATGTGCTTGTTAAATCTGGACTGGTGTTCTGTGGTTCTTTTTAAATGTAAAATCAAAGTTAGAGTAATAAAGAAATCTCTTTGGGCCAGTGTTGTGGGAGAATAGCTTATTCTGTTCACTGCAGTGGATGGTGGGTACACTGGGATACCCGGAAAGCCCAGCTGGGCTCCAATCCCTGCCTCACCAGAGCCCTACCTGGATCCCCTCAAGCCAGTTACAGACCTCTGCTCTGGCCTCTACCTGTAACTGAGCCCTGAGCCTGATCTTAATCCAGGGTTTTCCATACTTCCTATCAAGGCCAGAAGCTGAGAGTTATCCTGGGAAAGAGACACTGAGGCGGTGGTCCCCCAGGGGCTGGAGCTGAGTTGAAGGCATGGCAGTCAGCAGACAAAAGTGCAGATTAGTGGCGGCCTCCAGTGGAAGCAGCTTTCAGAGAGAGCTGTATCCCTGCCAGTCCCTGGGGATTCTGGAAGAGGTAAAAACTCACTGAAGGTCAAAGTTTGGGTCCCCCCTCACCAGGGTTCTGGTTCATAGTGAGTTTGGGGCTCTGTCACTTTACTAGGTAAGTGTCTTACATGGATCCTCAGTTTTTTAATCCATCAAGCAGGCACACTAATACCTATCAGTGCAGGTGTGTGGAGTAATGCAGGTTAGGTATATTGCAGAGGGAAGGAGTGGAGGGTCAACAAAATGTTAGTTTCCTAACCTTTCCCTATGCTGGTCCCAGTAGTCACACCCACTGTTGGAAGAAAACAGTTGCATGTGACACTGTCTTCAACTCTCACCCCACCTCCTTGGCCATTCTCTGTTTTGCTCTCTGTTCTCCAGACCCAGGTAATTAGGAGGCTACAGAAAGGAAGAATAAGTGGTGTCTGGAGCAAGAAAGGGTCTGTACATTCAGGGTACCTGGAAGGGCTACTGGAATTGACTGGCTTTGATTGACAACTAGCATGGGTGGTATGAACATGTTAGTCCACGACAGAGGGCAGGGCCATGGAAGGAAAGAGCCATGGCTCAAAGTGGATCTGATTTCAGTGTTTCAGGCAGAAGCTCTCTGGTCCCTGTCCTCTTCTGTTCTTCCTCTCTAGAGACTCAAGGCCCCAGCTGGGCCTGTAGGTGTGGGGAAAGCAGCTGCAACTGGGCAAAGAAGGGATACAGTAGAAGCTAAAGGTAGAGTTCTGAGCACCCAAGAGAGTGTGACTTGCAGACCTCCAACTACAAGGAGCATAATTGACCAAGGGCCTCAGCTGCTGTGATCTGAAATCCGTAAACCAATGTTACTGCAATAAACAAAAAATTAAAAAAAAAAAATCCATCCCAGAATTTGCGCTGAGGCACCTGCTACACAGTAGATGCTAAGGTAGGCCCCTTCCTGGGAGACACAGAACTCCTCTGACTGCTGACTGACCATGGCTTCATGAATTCTTGATGGCCTTGCCAAACCTTCCTTAGAGTGTAGGGCAGGCTAAGACCCTTCCACCCAACCTTCCCTCCTTTTCTCTTTTGTTCGGGGTCAGACTTACATTGCAGTCTCACACCTCTGCTAGCCTTCTCAGGATCCCTCCCCATTTGCTCTCATTTCCTTTACTAAATCCTTGCACATTTAATCTCATTTTATTGTCTGATTCTTGGAGGCTCCAGACTAACACAAGTTCTGAGCAGTGTGAAATCAAATGTATTGGCCTGGAGTCCGGACCTATACCTAGGGCCAGGTAATGAGAATTAATGAGAAGCCATGGGCTACCCTTAGAAAACAGTCAGCGGGTTTCTAAACAGTGAAGAAGGATCCCTAGGGTTTGGAGAGACTTTGTGAGTGATCCAAATTATTGCCTTGCTTTACTCCAAATCAATATCTCAGAAGAATGTTTTCTTTCTTTTTTTTTTTTCAGTGTTCCAACTCAGTGTCTTATATGCCTTCTTATGGAGGAAGATCTTTTCTTTTTTTGATTGAGATTGACATAGCATTATATTAGTTTCATGTGTACAATGTAATGATTTGATATTTGTATATATCGCAAAATGATCACCAAAATAATCCAGTTAATATCCATCACCATATATAGTTACATTTTGTTCTTATGTTGAGAACTTTCAAGATCTACTCTCTTAGCTACTTTCTTTTTTTAATTGAGGTAACATTGTATAAATTCAGTTGTACATTATTATATGTCCTCTCTGTATAGATTACTTCGTGTTCCCCACCAAAATATAGTTGCCATCCATCACCGTGTACATGTGCCCCTTTACCCCTTTTGCCCTCCCCCACCCCTCTTGCACCGTGGTAACCACCAATCTGTTCTCTGTATCTATGTGTTTATGTTCTACATATGAGTGAAATCATACTGTATTTTTCTTTCTCCATCTGACTTATTTCACTTAGCATAATACCCTCAAGGTCCATCCATGTTGTCACAAATGGCAAGATTTCACCTTTTTTATGGCTGAGTGGTATTCCATATGTATATATGATATATACATATATATATATGACATCTTTAACCATTCATCTGTTGAGGGGCACTTAGGTTATTTCTAAGTCTTGGCTATTGTGAATAAATGCTGCAGTGAACATAGGGATGCATGTATCTTTTCAAATTAGTGTTTTTGTGTTCTTTGGATGAATACCCAGAAGCAGAATAGCTGGATCATATGGTAGTTCTATTTTTAATTTTTTGAGGAATCTCCATATTGTTTTTCTTAGTGGCTGCATCAATTTACATTCCCACCAGCAGTGTACAAGGGTTCCCTTTTTTCCACATTCTCTCCAACACTTGTTATTTCTTGTCTTTTTAATAATAGCCATTCTGATGGGTGTGAGGTGATATCTCATTGTGGTTTTGATTTGCATTTCCCTAATAATTAGTGATCTTGAACATCTTTTCATGTGTCTGTTGGCCATCTGTATATCTTATTTGGAAAAATGTCTGTTCAGATCCTCTGCCCATTTTTTAATTGGGTTGTTTGGTATTTTGTTGTCGAGATGTATGAGTTCTTCATATATTTTGGAGATTAACCCCCTATTGGATAATTGATTTGCAAGTATCTTCTCCCAATAGATAGATTGTCCTTTTGTTTTGTTGATGGTTTCCTTTGCTGCGCAGAAGCTTTTTAGTTTGATGTAGTCCCATTTGTTTATTTTTGCTTTTGTTTCCCTTGCCCATGTCAAAGAGCATACTGCCTATGTTTTTTTTTAGGAGTTTTATGGTTTCGGCTCTTACATTCAAGTCTTTAATCGATTTTGAGTTAATTTTTGTGTATAGTGTAAGATAGTGGTCTACTTTCATTCCTTTACATGTGGCTGTCCAGTTTTCCCCACACCATTTATTGAGGAGACTTCCTTTCTCCCTTGTATGTACTTGGCTCCTTTGTCGAAAATTAGCTGTCCATAGATGTGTGGATTTATTCCTGGGCTCTTGATTCTGTTCCCTTGATCTGTTTTTCTGCCAGTACCATGCTGTTTTGATTACTGTAGCTTTGTAGTATATTTTGAAATCAGGGAGTGTGATACGTCCAGCTTTTGTTCTCTTTTATCAGGATTTCTTCGGCTATTTGGGGTCTTTTGTTGCTCCATATAAATTTTAGGATTCTTTGTACTAGCTCCATGAAAAATGACATTGGGATTTTGATAGGGATTGCACTGAATCTGTAGATTGCTTTAGGTAATATGAACATTTTAATTATGTTAATTCTTCCAACCCATGAGGAAAGAATATCTTTGCATTCCATTGTGTCTTCTTTGATTTCTTTCAACAATATCTTATAGTTTTCTGTGTACAGGTCTTTCACCTCCTTAGTTAAGTTTTTCCCAGGTATTTTATTCTTTTTGTTGCAGTTGTAAATGGGATTGTATTCTTGATATCTCTTTCTGTCTCCTAGCTGCTTTCAAATATGCAATACAGTATTATTAATTACAGTCACCATGCTATATGTTACACCCCCATGACTTATTCATTTTATAATTGGAAATTTGTACCTTTTGATCCCCTTCACCCATTTTTCCCACCTCCCACCCCCTGCCTCAGATAACCACCAATGTATTCTCTATATCCGTGAGATCAGTTTTATTGTTTGTATGTTTGTTTTCTAAGATTCCACATATGAGTGAGATCATACAATATTTGTCTTTCTCTGTCTGACTTATTTCATTTAGCATAATGCCCTCAAGGTCCATCCATGTTGTTGCAAATGGTAAGATTTCATAGGAAAATCTTTCTTAAGTCTAGCTACAGTATTGCCTAAGAAGCACTCATTTCATCTTGATCTCCATTTTGGATTGGGAGTCAGGGAAATCTCGCTCCAGGTTTACCACTGACAAACTGTGTCACCTTGGACAAGTCCCTACACTCTCTATGACCTTACCTTTCTGGGCCTCAGCTCTTATTTTTTGTGACTACCACTTTTTCTCTGTTTCCTCACTCCTTTCTTATCCAAATCGTGGTTTTCAAGTTCTTCTAAAGGACAGCAATGTGTTGGAAAAGGAGTATTGTGTGTGTGTGTGTGTGTGTGTGTGTGTGTGTGTGTGTGAGAGAGAGAGAGTGAGAGAGAGAGAGAGAGAGAGAGTAAGCAAGTGAGACATCCCCTCCGTGCAGCTTGTTT
This sequence comes from Diceros bicornis minor, assembly GCF_020826845.1. Lineage (NCBI taxonomy): Eukaryota > Metazoa > Chordata > Mammalia > Perissodactyla > Rhinocerotidae > Diceros > Diceros bicornis. The sequence continues at coordinate 67,613,232 of NC_080781.1, forward strand.
CCAGCTTTGCTTGGTGGTTCCCTCACACGCAGTGCTAGGCAACACACATGGTGACCTACTTTTGCAAGAAGGCTCTTTTTGGGGTTACAGTTTTCTTTACCTTGCTCCTTGGCCTGAGATGGGTCTGCCACTAAATGGTAGGTACAGATGTGTGGAATAGAGGGTCTGCGGCTCTGGTATCGTTACCAAATTAAAGAGATTATAAGGTTAAAAGGCATTCTAGCTCTTAGCTTTATGTTGCAGGAAACCACCCCAGAGATTTGAAACTTAATCACTTTCAACTCCTCCTAGGAGAGATTCAGCCTTAATCTCATCTCCAGCCCCATCTGGAGAGGCCAGGATACTTTGTTCCAAGTTCCTGATTTCTCTAAATCTAACCCTGTCCCCTGCAGTGGCCTTCACTCTCTCCTACCCTCAGTAGAGTGTCTCTTCCTAAGCCCTTCAGCCCATGCCGGGCCAGCTCCTTTCATAGCTGCTCCTCCCCCTGAACTCCCTCTTCCTGTCTCCTCTTCCCCCTAGTGGCGGAAACCCCACCCCTGTTGATCCAGTATCTTTGAAGAGGGTCTGGAGCTGCCCTTTTGGGTGGAGCCCCTTGCAGGCATCCAGAGAACGATTGGGAATCAGGACCATTTGTGCTTTCTGGTTCCCAGGCTCTTTTGGGGGCTTGAGATTCTCTTCATTTGAGGTGGTACTTGTACTGAGGTACTTGTTTCCTGGGTAACCTCCTGACTGTTAGTGTTTCATCCAGAGCTTTTGGTTCCAATTTGGTGTTCTTGTCCCAGCATGTCACAACTTTGCTACTGAGCCTACTGCAGATCCATGGAGAATGGGCTTCTCCAGAAGGGAGGGGGAAGGTTCAGAGACCTCAAAGACCATGACTGAAGAGAAATAGGACTGAGCGGGGGACAGAGAAATAGTTGTGCTTAGGACTAGTGTAGCAGAAATTCATTAGAGGTTCAAGATGCCTGTGAAGAAACTGAAGAGAAAATCCCATCAAAATAAAAGCCCTTCAGAAACACCACCCACAGGCCCAACACGGGGCTCTGGCCTGTGACTTCCAAAACACCTGGGCCACTAACCTTGTGCTTCTGTCTTGTGAGATCATGTGCAGGTCCCTTCACCTCTTCATGGCTCAATTTTCCCACCTATCAAAAGAGGGGACTGGAGTCCATCATCTTTTAGGACAGATGGTGAGATGGTAGCTAGCCTGGGAAAAAGGGGATCTGTACAACTCCAGAGATTATTCAGAACCCCTCAGGGACTACAGTAGAGGGAGAGGATGGATGAGGAGAAAGTAAAAGAGAAAAAGATCAGTGAAGTTTCCAGTATCATGACAAACACTCCATCACACCAGTGCAGCCCTGCTTTTATATGATTTATACAATGTGCTTCAGTGTAAGATTGCAATTGGAAAGGAAAAGGGGTTCCATGGATTTAGAAAGATTTTAAATTTTCTAACTTTCAGCTGAGAGTCCAGAAAAGTAAGCCTTTAGTTTTTGTAGCTTGTGTAATGGTAACAGACATAGAGAAGAGAGTTGAAATGGATATTGAGTTAGCCCAACAGTATCTGCTACAATTAATTTTTTGCTCCAAATCTAATTACTTATTTCTACAGCTTATGAAGGTATAATTGATGTACAATAAACTGCATATATTTAAAGTGTGTAATTTGGTAAATTTTGGCAAATGTATACACCCATGAAATCATTGCAATAATCTAGATAATGAACATATCATCCCAAAATTTTCTTTATGCCCTTGGGCAGTACATCTCTCCCTCCACCACCAACCCCAGGCAACCACTGATCTGTTTTCTATCACTGTAGATTAGTTGGCATTTTTTAGAATTTTATATAAATGGAATCATACAGTATGTACTCTTTTTGTCTAGGGACATGTTAATTAAGCATAATTATTTTGAAATTCAAAATAATGTGTGTATCCATATTTTGTTCATTTTTATTGCTAAGTAGTATTCCATTGTATGGATATAACACAGTTTGTTTATTAAAACGGTTTGTTGCTGGAATTTTGGTTGTTTCCAGTTTTGGACTATTATAAATAAAGCTGTTATGAACATTTATGTACAAGTCATTCACAAGTACGTGTTGTTTTGTTTTTTGTGTTTTTTTGGTGAGGAAGATTGGCCCTGAGCTAACATCCATTGCCAATCTTCCTCTTCTTGCTGAGGAAGATTAGCCCTGAGCTAACATCTGTGCCCATCTTCCTCTATATTATATGTGGGACACCTGCCACAGCATGGCTTGATGAGTGGTACGTCAGTCCGCTCCCAGGACCCGAACCTGCAAATCCCGGGCCGCTGAAGCAGAGCATGCGAACTTAACCACTATGCCACCGGGCTGGCCCCACAAGTACTTTTTAATTTAACTGATGATTTCCATTTTCAAAATGATTTTAGCAGAAATTGACATGGCGAATGTTGCATTTGTGTTTCTCTTTTGTACTTAAGGGTATTTTTGGCAGTTTTTGTTGTTGTTGATGTTTTATTTTATTTTATTTTTAATTTTTTTGTGAGGAAGATCAGCCCTGAGCTAACATCCATGCTAATCCTCCTCTTTTTGCTGAGGAAGACCGGCTCCAAGCTAACATCCATTGCCAATCCTCCTCCCTTTTTTTTCCCCCAAAGCCCCAGTAGATAGTTGTATGTCATAGTTGCACATCCTTCTAGTTGCTGCATGTGGGACGCCGCCTCAGCATGGCTGGAGAAGCAGTGCATCAGTGCACTCCCGGGGTCCGAACCCGTGCTGCCAGCAGCGGAGCGCACACACTTAACCGCCAAGCCATGGGGCTGGCCCTATTGTTGTTTATGTTTTACATCCTTTTGATGTTATTACATGTTGTTGACCCTATAGTCGCACTTCTCTAAGCATGGGGAATGGGTTTCTGAAAATCCATGTAGGAAGAATTTCAGTTGAAAAACTTAAGAATTTTTGCATAAAAAGTTGTCTTGGGGAGAAATGAGAGGCAAAGCCCGTGTGAATATTTTATATTTACTAAAACAAGCCAATAAATATAATACCAAATAAAGACAATATTAATTTCTTTTTAAATCCACTGGCCTAGACAAAGGCTAGGGTCCTCACCCAGCTAAGGAGAGACTAGAAGTCCATGAATGGGACAGGGGCACAATCCTAAAATAGTTTCAGACTTACTGCTCCACCATTGAGCCAGAGATTATGGCAACATGGAGGAATCTGGCTTTCAGGGCTGGGCTGGCCTGTGACCCGCAAACAGCTCTTGTTTTAGGAAAGGGGTTTAGAGAGAGATTGCATGGTGTGCATCTGTTAATAGAACGAGATATGAGATCTATCTCATGTATTCCTTCCAGGCCTCCCCAGGGAAATAACCACACTTTTATTTCATTCTTATTTTAGCTTATATTTCCTTAATAAAATTAAAAATGGCCCCATGGGACTATTTGGAAACCAAGGGTTACTCTCAAGCAAAGAGTGTGGCTTGAGGAGATTTTGCCAGAGTGTAGGAAGGGGAAGCCTGGAATGGGAAATCCAAGCACAAAAACTTTGCCCTGGACTCTGGAGTCCCTGCATGTGTCTTTGAGAATGAATTACTATAGAGAAAGACAAGAGCAGAACCCTTCAGAAAGCATTGACTCATCAACTGCTGCAACTTCACAAGTTCTTGCTGCCCTTGCCCATCCTTCAGACTCTTCCCCTGGGCCTCGAGGCCACTCAGAATGGCTTGAATAGTATTTTGCTATGCTTGGCTGCCTGGGAGGCTGGGGGTGGTGTTCAGCCCACCCTGTAGGTTGGAGACAGAGTTTGTACACCAGGGCAATCCCCACTGGCAGGCAGGAAAGGGCTGGAGAGAGTTGGAGAGAGGCCTAGTGAGGAGCACACTGCAGTTTTCTTCCTCAGCCAACCCCCATGTTGGGGTGACAGTTCCAGGGAGGTGGGATGCATTGTTCTTGGCTTGCTGCAAGTCTCTGGGCAATGAACAAAGCAGTCAGAGGCCATGTGAGGGGGCAGGATAAAGATGAGGAGGGGACTGAAAGGGAGGTGGTGGAGGATATCTGGACTAGGAGCCCCTGGGGCTGCCCAGGCAACCGACTGATCTGCTTACAAACATTAGAACTTCCCCTCTCCGGCCCTCCCAGACCCCAGGGAATGCAGACTGCTTTGCTCTCTTAGATCAGGAAGAACATAGCGTCCTTATCTGGTGCGAGAGGGCTGGTCAATACCACCTCCAAGGAGAGATGAGAAGGGAACCAGGTGAACCGCAAACCCAGCAGGCAACGCCACTGGGGGAAGCCTAGAAAGAGGGGTGCAGGCTCCATCCAAGGCCCCAGGGTTCCAGGAGTCCGGATGGGCGGTGGATGCAGACTCCATACTTTCTCACCAATGCTTCAAAGCCCTGGTGCTTAGGGCTAGTGTGAACTTTTTTTACTTTCATTGTCTTTATGAGCTTTTTCTAAACCTGGCTCCTAAAAAGCTATGAAAGCCAAACAGCTGCTTAGGCGACAGCGTTTTCCACCCCCTTCTCTGACTCCCTACTCACCATTCCTCTCGCCTGAATGTATTTTATTTGGGGTCTGCTGCAGACCCATGCTTCTTCTAGGGCTCTCATTCTCTGTGCTCTCCTCACCGCAGAGAAGCTTATCTATTGTGCCTGGTGAAAACAAAGTTGCCCTTCTCTAAATTACTTTACCAAACTCCACCCCAGCCACAGCCACTCTGAGCACCAGTTCAATGACATTGGAAGCACAATAAAACACTCACCTGGTGAGAGGGGTCTGGGAGTTCTGGAACTTGTGGTTTGAGTTGAGAAAGTAATGTTGTCTTGACCTAAATTAGGGTTGCCATGAGTTTAGCATGGTCCAGAAGCCCATGGCTTTGTCACAATACTCAATACTTAGTGATATGGCCTTAGAGAGGTTTTAGATATTTTAGCCCAGGTTCTAGTTTTTTGACCCAATTCTGCCAACCCAGATCACTTTACAGCCATGGAACCAATCAAGCCAGACACTTTTCAGGCAAAACTGAAGGGTTTTGTTCAATTCAACAGACCTTTCCTGAGCAGCTACTTTATTGTGGGAGAACAGGCAGTCCTAGAGTGGAGTGGAGTAGAGGAAACAGGGTACTGGCTGGTGGTTAAGAGACCTGGGCTCCAGATCTGACAGGACCACTCACTATGTGACTTCAGACAAGTTGCTTCTCTCCCTTGGGTCTCAGTTTCCACATGAGTAAAATTAAATGTTTGGATTCCATCAGCAGTTCCCCAATTTTTTACCCTTTAATGTATTTCCCCTCCCGGGCCATGTATTCTGCAAGATTTTGTTTACCAATAAATAAATTGATTACATGATAATTCATATCCTCATCTTATTAGCCTAAGTCATAACTGCCAATCAGAACTTCTGACCAGTAAAGATAATGATGGTTATAGCCAAAAATAAAGAAACTTTGCAATTTAGTGAGCATGTGCTACATGCCACCTTATCCTGGGTCAACCTAGAATTTCTTTGAGGGTGTTGGATTCATTCAAAGACTTCTCTCCTTCCCTCCACTTCCTCTTTACTATCTTCTACCACTCTCAGTTAGAAGCTGTTAGATTAGATGGTCACTAAGCTCCCATCAGTCCTGTGGGTGCCCTAGGGAATAATCCCTGTTCCCTTTGCCTACTCCACCCCTACTTGCTGCCTCCAAACCAGGATCTCCAGTTTCTGTGACACTGCCATACCAGCTTTTCAAGCTATAGCTCCCTTGTGGAGTGGTAGGCCTTCTTCTCTGAGTTGTTTCTCCCCAGTTGTAAGGCCTCTGTGAAGTATGGGCAGGAAATCAGAAACTCCTTAAAGATAGGTGAGAGGGACCAGGGCAAAGATCCTCACTACAGTTTAGCCAAGTTCAAACTCCAAAGCCCTTTTGGTCTGCTTGCCGTTGTTCAGTGGACTGTTTAGGTTGTTAATGAAGGGTATGCTTCCTGTGGGTTCCTATCTTACCCAAAATAATATGCTTTCCTGAGATTTGGAGAGACAGAGAACATTGGAAAATATGAAGTACATTTTGGATTTGAAAGTGGAACACTCACAGGGGCAGATGCGAGGTTGAGGGGAGAATGTTTGGCTTGGGCACAGTCCCTACCCTTCCCAGGCTGAACTAGGTCACCAAATACCCAGGTAGCTCTCAGCCAGAGAGAGAGGTCTAAGGCCCTCTAAGGGCTTACCCCTCTTCTCCATCTTCCTGTCCTTCTCTATCTCTCTGTCCCTCCTCTGCCCACTCAGGCTTAGCTCCATGTAAAGAAAGCTAAGCTGGAAAGTGGTAAGGGCCCTTGGAGAAAATCTTTCCAGAACCCCTCATGATATAGACAGAGAAACAAAGACCCAGAAAAGTAAGGGACTTGACTTAGGCCACACAGCTGATTAGTGGTAGAGCTGGGAACTGGAGTCTAGGGCTAAGGGTGAAATGAAAGCTTCTAAAACAAAGAGGATATCCTAAGTTAAGTGTGTGGGGGGACATGCAGAAAGCAGGTTAAGACCTATAACTTGGACTTTGTGGCCACCTCTATGGTTGGTTTGCAGTTTACCTGGTAGGCTCCTGGCACTGGCACCAAAGTATCTCTCAGAAACAGAAATGCCACCTCTCGAGTAATTCTTTTGGAGCTTGAAGACTGCACATTTAATTTTCCCAAAATAAAATCCTAGTATAGGCAAGACCCTGTGAGAACAAGTCTCAGGGCAGGCCCTGAGGGAGGCAGCTCAGAGAAGACAGTTGAGAAAGCCCCCAGTGACCTTAGCAGACTATAGTAGTTCCCCCTTATACCCGGGGGATATGTTCCAAGACCCCCAGTGGATGCCTGAAACCATGGATAGTACCAAACCCTATATATACTATGTTTTTTCCTGTACATACATACCTATGATAAATTTTAATTTATAAATTAGGCACAGTAAGAGGTTAACAACAATAATTAATAAAGTTGGCTTTGGGGCCATTATTAAGTAAAATAAGGGTAACTTGAACACAAGCACTTCCATACTGTGACAGTCGATCTGAAAACCGAGAGGGCTACTAAGTGACTAAAGGGTGGGTAGTGAATACAGTGTGGATATGCAGGACAAAGGGATGATTCACGTCCTGGGCGGGACGGAGCGGGTTGGCGTGAGCTTTCATCATGCTACTCAGAATGGCGTGCAATTTAAAACTTACAAATTGTTTATTTCTGGAATTTTCCATTTAATATTTTCAGACTGTGGTTGACCGCGAGTAACTGAAACCGCGGAAAGTGAAACCATGAATAAGGAGGGACTACTGTAGATAGTTTAGAAAGGCCTAACTGGTATTCTTGCCTCCTCCCATATAGTCTACAGACTGTTGTTAGGGCATATGCTCCATAAAATGGAAATCTGACTTTGTCAGTCCCCAGCGCAGAAATCACTTATGAATTCCTAATGACTTGGTGAGATTATATCCAAACTCCTGAGCATGCCATTCAAATTCACAGGCTCATCTTCTTCCACCTAACACCTACCTAAACCAGCCACACATTCCTTCTTCATTCACACCATATCATTCATATTTCAAGCCTCCAAACCATTGTGTATGCTGTCCATCAGCTTGAAATATCATTCTTTACTTTGTGACTTTTATTTTATTTTATTTTGTTTTATTTTATTTATTTACTTTTTTCCCCCAAAGCCCCAGTAGATAGTTGTATGTCATAGTTGCACATCATTCTAGTTGCTGTAGACGCGGCCTCAGCATGGCTGGAGAAGCGGTGCATCTGTGCACGCCTGGGATCAGAACCCGGGCCGCCAGCAGCGGAGCACACGCACTTAACCGCTAAGCCATGGGGCCGGCCCAACTTTGTGATTTTTTTATTGTCCTTTGGGGCTCAACTCAAAGATCATCTTCTGTTCTGTTAAGCTTTTTTTTATAACACCTTTATTGAGACAAAATTCATATGCCATATAATTGACCCATTTAAAGTGTACAATTCAATGGTTTTTAGTAGATTCACAGAATTGTGCAACCATCACCACAGTCAATTTTAAAACATTGTTGTCTCCCAAAAAGACACCTATACCATTTAGCTATCACTCTCCAATTTCCTCATTCTCCCATCCCAACCCTAGGCAAACACTAATCTACTTTCTCTCTACATGTCTTTGCATGTTCTGGACATTTCATATAAATGGAATCATACAATATGTGGTCTTTTTTTTTTTTGACTGGATTTTTTCACTTAGCATAATATTTTCAAGGTTCTTCTATGTTTTGGCAATTTATTCCTTTTTATGGCTGAATAATATTCCATTGTATGGATATACCATGCTTTGTTTATCCATTCATTAGTTCATGCACATTTGGGTTGCTTCCACTTTTTGGTTATTATGAATAATGCTGCTATGAGCATTCATGTTCCTTTTTTGTAGACGTATGTTTTTATTTGTCTTGAGTATATACCTAGGAGTAGGATTGTTGGATTATATGGTAACTCTATGTATAACGTTTTAAGAAACTGCCAAAATGTTTTCCAAAGAAACTTAACCATTTTACATCCCCACCAGCAATGCAGGAGGATTTCAACTTCTCCACATCCTCATCAATATTTATTTTCCTTTTTAATTATTATAACTATCTTAATGAGCATGAAGTAGTATCTCATTTTGATTTTTATTTGCAGTTCCCTAATGGTGTTGGGCATCTTCATATGCTTATTGGCTATTCATATATCTTCTTTGGAGAAATCTCTATTTAAATATTTTGCCTGATTTTTAAAAAAAGTTTTAGGTTCATAACAAAATTGAGTGGAATGTACACAGATTTCTCATATATCCCCTGCCCCCCAACACAGCCTCCCCTGCTATTAACATCCAGTACCAGAGTGATACAATTATTACAATCAATGAACCTACATTGACACAGTTTACATTTGCTTCACTTTTGGTGTTGTACATTCTGTGAGCTCTGACAAATGTCAAACTTGCCCATTATAGTATCCTCCATTATAGTATCATACAGAATAGTTTCAGGGTCCTAAAAATCCTCTGTTGCCCTACCTATTCCTTTCTCCCACCCCTGTACCCCTGGCAACCACTGATCCTTTTACTAACTCCATAGTTTTGCCTTTTCCAGACTGTCACATAGTTGGAATTATATGGTATGTAGCCTTTTCAGATTGCTTTCCTTCACTTAGTAATATGTATTTAAGGTTCCTCCATGTCCTTTCATGTCTTGATAGCTCATTTCTTTTTAGCGCTGAATAATATTCCATTGGCTTGCTGTACCACAGTTTATTTATACATTTACCTGCTGAAGGACATCTTGGTTGCTTCCAAGTTTAGGCAATTATGAATAAAGCTGCTACAAACAATTGTGTGCAGGTTTTTGTATAGACATAGGTTCATTTTCAACTCATTTGGTTGAATACCAAGGAGTGCAATTGCTGGATCAAATGGTAAGAGTAGATTCAGTTTTATAGGAAACTGCCAAACTGTCTTCCAAAGTGGCTGTACCATTTTGCATTCCTACCAGTAATGAATGAAAGTTCCGGTTGCTCCCTATCCTTGCCAGCATTTGGTGGTGTCATTGTTTTGGATTTTGGCCAATCTTATAGGGGTGTAGTGGAATTTCATTGTTATTTTCATTTGCAATCCCTAACGACACACAATTTGAAACATCTTTTCATATGCTTATTTGCCACCTGTATGTCTTCTTTGGTGAGATGTCTGTTAAAATATTTTGTCCATGGGCTGGCCCCATGGCTTAGTGGTTAAGTGCGCGCGCTCCGCTGCTGGCAGCCAGGGTTCGGATCCCAGCGCTCACCTACGCACTGCTTCTCTGGCCATGCTGAGACCGCGTCCCACATACAGCAACTAGAAGGATGTGCAAATATGACATACAACTATCTACTGGGGCTTTGAGGAAAGAAAAGGAGGAAGATTGGCAATAGATGTTAGCTCAGGGCCAATCTTCCTCGGCAAAAAGAGGAGGATTAGCATGGATGGTAGCTCAGGGCTGATCTCCCTCACACACACAAAAAAAAGATATTTTGCCCATTTTTTAATTGGGTTCTTCATTTCTTATTGTTGAGTTTTAAGAGATCTTTGTCTATTTTGGATAACAAACAGTTCTTTATCAGATATGTCCCTGCAAATATTTTCTCCCAGTCTGTGACTTATATTCTCATTCTCTTGACAGTGTCTTTCACAGAGCAAAAGTTTTTAATTTTAATGAAGTACGGTTTGTCAATTCTTTCTTTTATGGATCATATCAAAAAAGTCATCACCATACCCAAGGTAATTTGGATTTTCTCCTATATTATTTTCTCAATGTTTTATTAGAGTTTTGCATTTTACATTTAGGTCCATGATTAATTTTGAGTTAATTTTTGTGAAGGATGTAAGGTCTGTGTCTAGACTTATTTTCCTTTTTGCATATGAATGTCCGTTGTTCTAGCACCATTTGTTGAAAACACTATCTTTACTCCATCATATTGCTTTTGCTTCTTTGTCAAAGATCAGTTGACTATATTTATGTGAGTCTATTTTTGGGCTCTCTATTCTGTTTTATTGATCTATTTGTCTATTCTTTCACCAATACCACACTGTCTTGATTAGTGTAGCTTTATAGTAAGTCTTGAAGTCAAATGGTGTCAGTCATCCAACTTTTTTCTTCTCCATCAATATTGTTTTTAGAAGAGAAAGAAAACAATTTTATTATTGAATAAGCATTAAACCAGACTGATGTGCATTACAGGCAATCCACTAAGAGACTGCAAAGACGGAAAGAAATCTCACCCTTTTATATAGCCAAGTAGATACAACCTATTATATACATGTTCTCAAAATAAACAGTAACTAGCCCTCAAATAAGAGGACTTGCCAGCACCATTTGTCACATATAATTCTTCCTAAATTTACTTGGTAGTTGGAATATTCTCCTTCAATATCATGTTGGCTATTTTGGGTCTTTTGCCTCTCCATGTAAACTTCAGAATCAGTTTGTCGATATCCACAAAATACCATGCTGGTATTTGAATTGGTATTGAATTGACCAAGTTGAAAAAAACTGACATCTTGACAATATTGAGTCTTACTATCCATGAACATGGAATATCTCTCCATTTATTTAGTTCTTTTATTTCTTTCATCAGAGTTTTGTAGTTTTTCTCATATAGATCTTATACATATTTTGTTAGATTTATGCTTAAAGATTTAATTTTTGGAGGTGCTAACGTAAATGGTATTGTGTTTTTTAATTTCAAATTCCACTTTTTCATTGTTGGTATGTAGAAAAGTGATTGACTTTTGTATATTAACCTTGTATCCTGCAAGCTTGCTATATTCACTTATTAGTTCCAGGATTTTTTTGTCAATTCTTTCAGATTTTCTACATTGACAGTCATGTCATCTGAGAACAAAGACAGTTTTATTTCTTCCTTCCCAATCAGTATACCTTTTCTTTTCTTGTCTTATTGCATTAGCTAAGACTTCCAGTATGATGTGGAAAAGGAGTGGTGAAAGGGAATATCCTTCCCTTGTTCCTGATCTTAGTAGGAAAGTTTCTAGTTTCTCATCATTAAGTATGATGTTACCTATAGGTTTTTTTTTTTTTTTTGGTGAGGAGATCAACCCTGTGCTAACATCTGCCAATCCTCCTCGTTTTTTTTTTTGCTGAGGAAGACTGGCCCTGGGCTAACATCCATGCCCATCTTCCTCCACTTTATATGGGATGCCACCACAGCACGGCTTGCCAAGCAGTGCGTTAGTGTGTGCCGGGATCCGAATCGGTGAACCCCGGGCCGCCGCAGCAGAGTGTGCACACTTAACCGCTTGCGCCACTGGGCCAGCCCTGCTATAGGTTTTTGTAGATGTTCTTTATCAAGTTGAGGAAGTTCCCTCCTATTGACAGTTTGCTTAGAGTTTTTATCAGTAATGGGTGTTGGATTTTGTCAAATTCTTTTTCTGCATTTATTGGTATGCTCATTTGATTTTAGTTCTTTGGTCTGCTGATGCAATTGATTACATTAGTTGTTTTTAGAATATTGAAGCAGCCTTGCATACCTGTGATAAATCCCACTTGGTTGTGGTGTTTCAGTCTTTTTCTACATTGTTGGATTCTATTTGCTAATATTTTGTTGAGGATTTCTGCACGTATGTTCAGGAGGGATATTTATCTGTAGTTTTCTTGTAATGTCTTTGTCTAGTTTTGGTATTAGGGTAATGCTGGCCTCATATAATGAGTTAGAAACTGTTCCCTCTGCTTCTATCTTCTGGAAGAGATTGTGGAGAATTGGTATAATTTATTTCTTAATTGTTTGGTAGAATTCACCAGTGAACCCATCTGGGCCTGGTGCTTTCTGTTTTTGAAGGCTGTTAATTATTGATTCAACTTCTTTAATAGATATAGGCCTATTCATATTGTCAATTTCTTCTGGTGTGAGTTTTGGCATATTGTGTCTTTCAATGAACTGGTCCATTTCATCATATCAAATTTGTGGCATAAAGTTGTTCATAATATTCCTTTATTATCCTTTTAATGTCTGTGGGTTCTGTAGTGATGTCCTCCTCTTTCATTTCTGATACTAGTAATTTGTGTCTTCTCTCTTTTTCTTAGTTAGCCTGGCTAGAGACTTATCAATTTTATGGATCTTTCCAAAGAACTAGCTTTTGGTTTTGTTGATTTTCTCAATTGATTTCCTATTTTCAATTTCATTGATTTCTACTCTAATTTTTATTATTTATTTTCTTCTGCTTACTTGGATTTAATTTGTTCTTCTTTTTCTAGTTTCCTAAGGTGATAGCTTAGAGTATTGATTTTAGATCTTTCTTCTTTTCTGATACGCATTCAATGCTATAAATTTCCCTCTGAGCATTGCTTTCAATGCATCCCACAAATTTTGATGTCATATTTTCATTTTCATTTTGTTCAAAATATTTTAAAATTTCTCTTGAGATTTCTTCTTTGACCTGTATGTTATTTAGAAGTGTGTTATTTGACCTCCATGTATTTTAGTAGTTTTCATCTATCTTTTTTATTGATTTCTAGTTTAATTCCATTGTGCTCTGAGAGAAGACATTGTATGATTTCTATTCTTTTAAATTTGTTAAAGTGTGTGTTGTGGCCCAGAATATGTTCTATCTTGGTGAATGCTCCTTGTGACCTGGAGAAGAATGTCTATTCTGCTGTTGTTGGATGAAGTAGTCTATAGATGTCAATTAGAGCCATTTGATTGATGGTGCTCTTCAGTTCAACTCTGCTCTTACTGATTTTCTGCCTGCTGGATGTGTCCATTTCTAATAGAGAGGTGTTAAAGTCTCCAACTATGATAGTGGATTCATCCATTTATCCTTGCAGTTCTATCAGTTTTTGCCTCACATATTTTGGTGCTCTGTTGTTAGGCACATACACATTAAGGATTGCTGTGTCTTCTTGGAGAATTGACCCCTTTACCATTATGTAATGCTTCTCTTCATCCCTGATAACATTTCTTGCTCTGAAGTCAGCTCTGTCTGAAATTAATATAGTGACTCCAGCTTTCTTTTGATTAATGTTAGCATGGTATATCTTTCTCCATCCCTTTACTTTTGATCTGTTTGTGTGTTTATATTAAGAATGAGTTTATTGTAGACAACATATAGTTGGGTCTTATTTTTTGATCCACTCTGACCATGTCTGTCATTTAATTGATACATTTAGACCATTGACATTTAAAGTGATTATTGATATAGTTGGATTAATATTTACCATATTTGTCACTGCTTTCTGTTTGTTGCCCTTGTTCTTTGTTTCAGTTTTTGTCTACCATTCTTTTTCTGCCTTTTGTAGTTTTAATTGAGCTTTTTTATGTGATTCTATTTTCTCTCTTTTCATAGCCTATCGATTACACTTGTTTGTTTTTTTTTTTTACTTTTTTTTAGTGGTTGCCCTAGAGTTGGCAATATACATTTACAACTAATCCAAGTCCACTTTTAAATAACACTATACAGTCTCATGGGTAGGGCAAGTACCTTAAGAAAACAAAAGAATCCTGGGCCGGCCCCGTGGCTTAGCGGTTGGGTGCTCGTGCTCCGCTGCTGGTGGCCCGGGTTCGGATCCCGGGCACGCACCAACGCACTGCTTCTCCGGCCATGCTGAGGCCGCGTCCCACATGCAGCAACTAGAAGGATGTGCAGTTATGACATACAACTACCTACTGGGGCTTTGGGGGAAAAATAAATAAATAAATAAAATTATAAAAAAAAAGAAAACAAAAGAATCCTAATTTCTCCCTCCTGTCTCTTGTATCATAGCTGTCATTTATTTCACTTATACTAAGTATACATAATTGAATACATGGTTGCTATTATTATTTTGAGCAAAAAGTTGATCTATTAGATCAATTAAAAATAAGAAAAATAAAAGTTTTAATTTTACTTTCACTTATGCCTTCTCCAATGCTCTTCCATTCTTTATGTAGATCAGAAATTTCTGACCTATATCATTTTTCTTGTCTCTGAAGAACTTTTTTAAAACTTTCCTTGCATGGCATGTCCACTGGCAACAAATTCCCTCAATTTTTGTTTGTCTGAGAAAGTCTTTATTTCTCCTTTACTTTGGGAAGGTAATTTCCCAGGGTACAGAATTCTAGGTTAGTGATTTTTTTCCCTCAACATTTTAAATATTTCACCCCACTGTCTTCTAGCTTACTTGATTTCTGAGGAGAAGTCAGATGTAATTCTTATCTTCACTCCTCTATAGGTAAGATAATTTCTTTCAAGATTTTTTCTTTATCTTTGATTTTCTGCTGTTTGAATATGATATGCCTACGTGTAGTTTTGGGACATTTATTCTGCTTGGTGTTCTGAGTTGCCTGGATATGTGATTTGGTGTCTGACATTAATTTTGGTAAATTCTCAGCCCTTATTGCTTCAAATATTTCTTCTGTTCCTTTCCCTCTTTCTTCTCCTTCCAGTATTCCCATTATGCATATGTTACACCTTTTGTAGTTGTTCCACAGTTCTTGGATATTCTGTTCCATTTTTTTTTCAGTCTTTTTTTCTTTGCTTTTCCATTTTGGAAGTTTCTATTGATGTATCCTCGAGCTCACTGACTTTCCTCAACCATGTCCAGACTACTAATGAGCCTATCAAAGGCATTCTTCATTTCTGTTACACTATTTTTGATCTCTAGCATTCCTTTTTGATTCTTTCTTTGAATTTCCATCTCTCTGCTTACGTTGCCCCTTTGTTCTTGCATGTTGTATACTTTATCCATTAGAACCCTTAACATATTAATCACAGTTGTTTTAAATTCCTGGTCTAATAAGTCCAATGACCCAGCTATATATGGTCTGGTTTTGATACTCACACTGTCTCTTCAAATTGTGTTTTTAGCTTCTTAGTATGCCTTGCAATTTTTTGTTGAAAGCCAGACATGATGTACTAGGTAAAATGAACTCCAGTAAATAGGCCTTTAATGATGTGGTGGTTTAGTGTGGGAGGGGAGAGAAAGTATTCTATAGTCCTATGAATAGGCCTCAGTCTTTTAGTGAGCCTGTGCTTCTGGGCTATGAACTTCACAAGTGCTTCTCAGTTCTTTTTCCTCCTTAGGTGGGACAGGATAGCCAGAGAGGGCTGAGTTGGGTATTTCTCTTCCCCCAGGTCAGTTAGCCTCTGATAAAACCCCAACAGTTTAGGCTCTGGTAAAATAGTTTCTCTTGAGGGCAGGCCTTGTTAAGAAGAACAGAAGGCTCTGGTATATTTCAAAATGGCTACATTTCCCATCCTCCTGCAAGAAGCATGAAAGGATTTTTCTCTAGTCTTCACTGTGAGAATCTGGTAGAGCTCCTGAGGTAAAACTCACAAAAATGTTGGGCCTCCTGTATGATAGGTCCTGCTGGAGTTTTTAAGTCTCACACTTGTCCACAGTAAGCCTCCAGCGATTTGTCAGTTACAGTTTAGATTTTCCTTCCCTGGTGCTTGTTCCTGTGGAGGTTTCTGCTCAATTAAGTCGTGATTCTCTGTATTCAAATGTCTGTCTCTATAATTTTTGGTATAGTAATTTGCCCTGTGACCTCACTTGTCTGATGGATCTAAGAAGAGTTGTTGATTTTTCAGTTTGTTCAGCTTTTTATTTGCTGTTATGATGGAGTGATGACTTCCAAGCTCCTTACATGCCAGACCAGAAAACCTTTGCCCATTTTTAAATTGGGTTATTTTTCTTTTTATTGTTGAGTTGTAAGTGTTCTCTATATTTTCTGGATATTTATCCCTTTTCAGATAAATGATTTCAAATACTTTCTCCCATTCTGTGGGTTGTCTTTTCACTTTCTTGCTGGTGTCCTTTGAAGCACAAAAGTTTTTAATATTTTATTGTGGCAAAAAATACATAACATAAAATTTACCATTTTAACCATTTTAAGTGTACATTTCAGTGGCATTAAGTACATTCACACTGTTGTGCAATCATTACCACTACCCATATCCAGAACTTTTTCATTTTCCCAAACTGAAACTCTGTACCTATTAAACAATAATTCCCTATTCCCTCCTCCCCTGAACCCCTGGCAACTAACATTCTACTTTCTGTCTCTATGAATTTGACTACTCTATGTACTTGGTATAAGTGAAATCATACAATATTTGTTCTTTTGTAGCTGGTTTGTTTCGCTTAGCATAATTTCTTCAAAATTCATCCATGTTGTAGCATGTGTCAGAATGTCCTTCCTTTCTAAGGTTGAATAATATTCCATTATATGTATATATCACATTTTGTTTATCCATTCATCCACTGATGGACATTTGGATTGTTTCCACCTTTTGGCTATTTTGAATAATGCTGCTATCAACATGAGTAGACAAACATCTAAGTCCCTGCTTTCAATTCTTTTAGGAATGTAATCCCAAAAATGTTCCTAATTTTCATGAAGTCCAATTTATCTGTTGTTTTCTTTTGTTGCTTGTACTTTTGTTGTCATATCTAAGAAACCATTGCCTAATCTAAGGTCATGAAAATTTACTTCTATGCTTTCCTCTAAGAGTTTTATAGTTTTAGTTCTTACATTTAGGTATATGCTTTTTTTGGAGGTAATTTTTGCATATGGTGTGATGTAGGTGTCCAACTTCATTCTTTTGCATATAGATATCCAATTACTCGTCACCATTTGTTCAAAAAACTATTTTTTCCACACTGAATTATCTTGGCACTCTTTTTTTCTATTAAAGTAACATTGGTTTATAGCATTATATAAATTTCAGGTGTATACCGTTGTATTTGGACTTCTCTATAGACTACATTGTGTTCACCACCAAAAGTCTGGTTTCAATCCATCACTGTACAAATGTGCCCCTTTACCTTTTTTGCCCTCCCCCCACCCCCTTCCCCTCTGGTAACCACCAATATGTTCTCTATATCTATGTGTCTGTTTGTTTATCTTTCACATATGAGTGAAATCATACAGTATTTGTTTCTCTCCATCTGACTTATCTCACTTAGCATAATATCTTCAAAGTCCATCTATGTTGTCACAAATAGCAAGATTTCATCTTTTTTATGGCTGAGTAGTATTCCATTATATATATATATATATATATATACCACATCTACTTTATCCATTGATCCGTCAATGGGTACTTAGGTTATTTCCAAGTCTTGGCTAATGTGAATAATACTGCAATGGAATGGGGGTGCATATATCTTTTCAAACTAGTGTTTTTATGTTCTTTGGATAAATACCTAGAAGTGGAGTAGCTGGAACATATGGTAGTTCTATTTTTAATTTTTTGAGAAATCTCCATATTGTTTTCCAAGGTGGCTGCACCAATTTACATTCCCATCAGTAGTGTACAAGGGTTCCTTTTCTCTACATTCTCTCCAACACTTGTTATTTCTTTTAATAATAGCCGTTCTGATGGGCCTGAGGTGATATCTCATTGTGATTTTGATTTGCGTTTCCCTAATAATTAGTGATCTTGAACATCTTTTCATGTGTCTGTTGGCCATCCATATATCTTCTTTGGAAAAATGTCTGTTCAGATCCTCTGCCCATTTTTTAATTGGGTTGTTTGGTTTTTTGTTGTTGAGTTGTATGAGTTCTTCATATATTTTGGATGTTAACCCTTATTGGATATATGATTTGCAAATATCTTCTCCCAATAGATAGGTTGTCTTTTCATTTTGTTGATGGTTTCCTTTGCTGTGCAGAAGCTTTTTAGTTTGATGTAGTCCCATTTGTTTATTGTTGCTTTTGTTTCTCTTGCCTGAGGAGACATATTTAAAAAGATACTGCTAAGACCAGTGTCAAAGAGCGTACTGCTTAGATTTTCTTCTAGGAGTTTTATGGTTTCAGGTCTTACATTCAAGTCTTTAATCCATTTAGAGTTAATTTTTTGTACGGTGTAAGATAGTGGTCTACTTTCATTCTTTTCCATGTGGCTGTCCAGTTTTCCCAACAGCATTTATTGAAGAGACTTTTCTTTCTCCGTTGTATGTTCTTGTTTTCTTTGTCAAAAATTAGCTGTCCATAGATGTGTGGGTTTATTTCTGGGCTTTCAATTCTGTTCCATTTATCTAGAACAGAATTTCTGTTTTTCTGTATCTTGACACTCTAGCCAGCAATCAATTCACAATAAATGTAATTGTTTTTTCTGAACTCTCAATTTTATTTCATTAATGGATGCATCTATCCTATGCCAGTACTACACTGTCTTGATTACTGTGGCTTTGTAGTATATTTTAAATGAGGAAGTGTGAGTATTCCAAATTTGTTTTTCTTTTTCAAGTTTGCTTTGACCATCTGGTTCTCTTGCATTTCCATATTAATTTTAGGATCAATTTGTCAATTTTTGCAAAAAAAGTGCAGCTGGGATTTTGATAGGGATTGTATTGAATCTATAGATCTCCTTAGAGAGATTGCCATCTTAACAATGTTAAATCTTGTGATCTATGCAGATGGGATATCTTTCCATTTATTTAGGTTTTCTTTAACTTCATTCAACAATATTTTGTATTTTTCAGCATATAAACTTTATACTTCTTTTGTTAAGTTTATTCCTAAGCAATTTATGTTTTTTGATGCTATTGTTAACTGAATTGTTTTCTTAATTTTGTTTTCAAATTTGTTTATTGCTAGTATACAGAAGTACAATTGATCTTTGTATGTTGATCTTGTATCCTGCAATCTTGCTGAACTAACTAGTTCTAATAGATTTTTTTTGTAGATTCCTTAGGATTTTCTATATACAAGATCATATCATCTGTAAATAGAAATAGTTTTATTTCTTCCTTTCCAATCTAGATGCCTTTGTGTTTTTTTTTTTCTTGTGTAATTGGCCTGGCTGGAATGTCAAGTTTGATGTTGAATAGATGTGATGACAGCAGACATCTTTGTCTTGTTTCTGATCTTAGGGGAAAAGACATCAGTCTTTCACCAATAAGTATGATAGTAGCCTTGGGTTTTTCATAGATGACCTTTATCAGGTTAAGGAAGTTCCCTTCTATTCCTAGTTTGTTGAGTGTTTTTATCATGAAGGAATGTTTTGTGTTTTCAAATGCTTTTTTTTTTGCATCTCTTGAGATGATCATGTGGTTTTTGTCTTTCGTTGTATTGATATGGTGTATTACATTAGTTGATTTTCAGATGTTAAGTCAACCTTGCATTCCTGGAATGAACCTCACTTGGTCAAAGCATATAATCTTTTTTTATATGTTACTGTATTCATTTTGCTAGTGTTTTGTTGAGGATTTTTATATCAATGTTCCTAAGAGATATTAGTTGGTAGTTTTTTTCACTTGTGATGTCTTTGGCTGGGTTTGGTATCAGGGTATTACTGGCCTCATAGAATGAGTTGGGAAATGTTCCCTCCTATTTTGAGAGAGTTTGTGAAGACTGGTATTAATTCTTTTTTAAGTATTTGATACAATTCACCAGTAAAGGCATTTGGCTTGTTTTTTGGGGGGCAGAGTGGGGAAGGAGGAGTGTTTTAATTACTAATTCAATCTATTGTTATATCCGTATTCAGGTTTTCAGTTTCTTCTTGCTAACTTCAATTTTGATAGTTTGTGGCTTTGTAGGAATTTTTCCATTTCATCTAAGTTATTTAATTTAGTGGCATAAAATTATTCATAGTAGTCCCTTATGCTCCTTTTATTTCTGTGAGGTTGTAGGGCTATCCCCTCTTTATTGTTTTTTTTATGTGTTGCTTTTTTTTTTTATTGAGGTCGTAATGGTTTACAACATTGTGAAATTTCACATGTACATTAATCAGTTTCTGTATAGACTACATTGTGCTCACCACCAATAGTCTAATTTTTATCCATCACCATATATATGTGCCCCTTTACCCCTTATGCCCACTCTCAACCCCCTTCCCCTCTGGTAACCACTAATCTTTTCTCTTTGTCCATGTGTTTGTTTATCTTCCACATATGAGTGAAATCATGCAGTGTTTGTCTTTCTCTGTCTGGCTTATTTCCCTTAACCATCATACCCTCAAGGTCCATCCATGTTGTTGCATATGGGACGATTTTATCTTTCTTTATGGCTGAGTACTATTCCATTGTGTATATATACCACATCTTCTTTATCCATTCATCAGTCAATGGGCATTTGGGTTGCTTCCATGGCTATTGTGAATAATGCTTCAGTGAACATAGGGGTGCATAAGTTTCTTTGAATTGGTGATTTCAAGTTCTTTGGATAAATACCCAGTAGTGGTATAGCTGGGTCATATGGTATTTCTATTTTTAATTTTTTGAGAAATCTCCATAGTAATTTCCTTAGTGGCTGCACCAGTTTGCATTCCCACCAGCAGTATATGAGGGTTCCCTTTTCTCCACATCCTCGCCAACATTTGTTATTTTTTCTCTTGTTAATTATAGCCATTCTAATGGTTGTAAGGTGATATCACATTGTAGTTTTGATTTGCACTTCCCTAATAATTAGTGATGTTGAACATTTTTTCATGTGCCTGTTGGCCATCTGTATATCTTCTTTGCAAAAATGTCTGTTCAGATCCTCTGCCCATTTTTTTTTTTCTGAGGAAGATTCGCCCTGAGCTGACATCTGTTGCCAATCTTTCTCTTTATTTTGCTTGAGGAAGATTAGCCCGGAGCTAACATCTGTGCCAGTCTTCCTCTATTTTGTATATGGTTGCTGGCACAGCATGGGTGACAAGTGGTGATGGTCCGAGCATGGGATCCAAATCCATGAACGTGGGCCACTGAAATGGAACTGCTGGACTTAACCGCTACACCACGGGGCTGGCCCCTCCTCTGCCCATTTTTTGATCGGGTTGTTTGTTTTACTGTTGTTAAGCTGTAAGAGTTCTTTATATATTTTGGAGATTACCCCCTGTCAGATGTATGATTTGCAAATATTTTCTCCTAGTTGGTTGCTTGTCTTTTTGTTTTGCTCCTAGTTTCCTTTGCCTTGCAGAAGCTCTTTAGTCTGATGAAGTCCCATTTGTTTATTTTTTCTTTTGTTTCCCATGCCTGAGTAGACATGGTATTCAAAAAGATGCTGTTATGACCTATGCCTATATTTTCTTTTAGGAGTTTTATGGTTTTTAATCTTACGTTCAAGTCTTTAATCCATTTTGAATTAATTTTTGTGTATGGCAAAAGATAATGGTCTACTTTCATTCTTTTGCATGTGGCTGTCCAGTTTCCCCAACACCATTTATTGAAAAGACTTTCCTTTCTCCATTGTATGTTCTTGGCTCCTTTATCGAAGATTAGCTATCCATAGATGTGTGGTATTATTTCTGGGCTTTCAATTCTATTCCATTGATCTGTGTGTCTATTTTTGTACCAGTACTGTGGTGTTTTGATTACTATGGCTTTGTAGTATATTTTGAAGTCAGGGATTGTGATGCCTCCAGTTTTGTTCTTTTTTTCTCAAGATTGCTTTAGCTATTTGGGGTCTTTTGTTGCCCTATATGAATTTTAGTATTCTTTGTTCTATTTCCATGAAGAATGTCATTGGGATTCTGATTGGGATTGCCTTGAATCTGTAGATTGCTTTAGATAACATGGACATTTTAACTATGTTTATTCTTCCAATCCATGTGCATGGAATATCTTTCCATTTCTTTATGTCATCATTGATTTCTTCCAATAATGTCTTATAGTTTTCGTTGTATAGGTCTTTCACCTCCTTGGTTAAATTTATTCCTAGATATTTTATTCTTTTTGTTGTGATTGTAAATGGAATTGTATTCTTGACTTTTCTTTCTGTTAGTTCATTATTAGAGTATAGAAATGCAACTGATTTTTGGACATTGATTTTGTACCCTGCCACTTTGCTGTAGTTGTTATTTATAATAGTTTTCTGATGGATTCTTTAGGGTGTTCTATATATAAAATCATATCATCTGCAAAGAGCAAGAGTTTCACTTTTTCCTTGCCAACTTCGATAGCTTTTATTTATTTTTCTTGCCTAATTGCTCTGGCCAAAACCTCCAGTACTATGTTGAATAAGAGTGGTGGGAGTGGGCTCTCATCTTGTTCCTGTTCTCAGAGGGATGGCTTTCAGTTTTTCACCATTGTGTATGATGTTGGCTGTGGGTTTGTCATATATGGCCTTTATTATGTTGAGGCACTTTCATTCTATACCCATTTTATTTTGAGTTTTTATCATAAATGGATGTTGGGTTTTATTGAATGCTTTCTCTGTATCTATCGAGATGATCATGTGATTTTTATTCCTCATTTTGTTAATGTGGTGTATCACATGGATTGATTTGTAGATGTTGAACCATGCCTGCATCCCTGGTATAAATCCCACTTGATCATGGTGTATGATCCTTTTGATATATTGTTGTATTTTGTCGGCCAATATTTTGTTGAGGATTTTTGCATATATGTTCATCAGCGATATTGGACTGTAATTTTCCTTCTTTGTGTTGTCTTGTTTGGCTTTGGGATCAGGGTGATGTTGGCCTCATAGAATGAGTTAGGAAGCATTCCCTGTGCTTCAATTTTTTGGAATAGTTTGAGAAGGATAGGTATTAAACTCTCTTTGAATGTTTGGTAGAATTCTCCAGAGAAGCCATCTGGTCCTGGACTTCTATTTTTTGAGAGGTTTTTGATTACTGTTTCAATCTGTTTACTTGTGATTGGTCTATTCAGATTCTCTATTTCTTCTTGATTCAGTTTTGAGAGGTTGTAAGAGTCTAAGAATTTATCCATTGTTTCTAGGTTGTCCAATTTGTTGGCATATAGTTTTTCATAGTATTCTCTTATAATCCTTTGTATTTCTGTGGTATCCGTTGTAATTTCTCCTCTTTCATTTCTCATTTTATTTATTTGGGCTTTCTCTCTTTTTTTCTTAGTGAGTCAGGCTAAGGGTTTGTCAATTTTGTTTATCTTCTCAAAGAACCAGCTCTTAGTTTCAATGATCCTTTCTACTTTTTTTTTGTTTGTTTAAATTTCATTTATTTCTGCTCTAATTTTTATTTTTCCCCCTTCTGCTGACTTTGGGTTTTAATTGTTCTTCTTTTTCTAGTTCTGTTAGGTGTAATTTAAGATTACTTATTTGATAGTTTTCCTGTTTGTTGAGGTGAGCCTGTATTGCTGTATTGAATTTCCCTCTTATGACTGCTTTTGCTGCATCCCATAAGAGTTGGTATGATGTGTTTACATTTTCATTTGTTTCCAGATATTTTTTATTTCACCTTTGATTTCTTCATTGACCCATTTGTTGTTCAGTATCATGTTGTTTAGTCTCTACGTATTTGTGACTTTCCCAGCTTTTTTCTTCTGGTTGATTTCTAGTTTCATAGCATTGTGGTCAGAAAAGATGTTTGATATGACTTCAATCTTCTTAAATTTTTTTGAGGCTTGCCTTGTTTCCCAACATATGGTCTATCTTTGAGAATGTTCCCTGTGCACTTGAGAAGAATGTGTATTCTGCTGTTTTTGGATGAAGTGTTCTATATATATCTATTAAGTCTCTTGGGTCTAGTTTTTCATTTAAATCCACCATTTCCTTATTTACTTCCTGTCTGGATGATCTATCCATTGATGTAAGTGGGGAGTTGAGGTCCCCTATTATCATTGTGTTTCTGTTAATTTCTCGCTTTAGGTCTGTTAATAGTTGCTTTATGTACTTTGGTGCTCCTGTGTTAGGTGCATATATATTCATAAGTGTCATGTACTGTTGGTGGAATGTCCCTTTTATCATTATATACTGCCCCTCTTTGTCTCTCATTGCCTTTTATGTGTGTGTGTGAGGAAGATCAGCCCTGAGATAACACCCATGCCAATCCTCCTCTTTTTGCTGAGGAAGACCGGCCCTAAGCTAACATCTATTGTCAATCCTCCTCCTTTTTTTCCTTTTTCTCCCCAAAGCCCCAGTAGATAGTTGTATGTCATAGTTGCACATCCTTCTAGTTGCTGTATGTGGGACGCTGCCTCCACATGGCCAGATGAGCAGTGCGTCGGTGCATGCCCGGGATCTGAACCCAGGCCACCAGTAGTGGAGCACACGCACTTAACCACTAAGCCACGAGGCCAGCCCCTCTCATTGCCTTTTTTATCTTGAAGTCTCCTTTGTCTGATATAAGTATGGCAACACCTGCTTTCTTTTGCTTGCCGTTTGCTTGGAGTATCATCTTCCATCCCTTCACTCTGAGCCTGTGTTTATCTTTAGATCTGAGATGTGTTTCCTGGAGGCAGCTTATTTTTGGGTCTTGTTTTTTAATCCATCCAGCTACTCTGTGTCTTTTGATTGGAGAATTCAATCCATTTATATTTAGGTTGATTATTGATATATGAGGGCTTAATATTGCCATTTTATCTCTTGTTTTCTGGTTGTTCTGTATTTCCCTTGTTTCTTGTCCTGTGTATTTCTGACTGCCATTTCAGTTTGGGTATTTTCTATGATGGTTTTCTCAGTTTTCTCTTTATTTATCATTTGTGTCTCTGTTCTGATTTTTTGTCTAGTGGTTACAGTGAGGTTTGTATAAAAGAACTTGTAGATGAGATAGTCCATTTTCTGATAGCCTCTTGTCTCCTTAGCCCAAGCAGTTTCCATCACATTCCTCTTCCCAGTCTGAGTTATTGTTATCACAGCTTATTCCATTTTGTGTTGTGAATTTGTGATCAAAATGAAGTATTTATTGTTGTTTTTGATGCTTTCCTTCCCTTTACCTTTAATGTTATAATTAAGTGTTTGCTAACCTGTTCTGATAGAGAGCTGCAATTTTCTGATTTTGTCTGTCTATTTAAGTCCTTACACTAGTCTTTGTGAACCTTTTCCTTTATGTTTCATGTATGAGGGCCTTCTTTTTTTTTGTGAGGAAGATCAGCCCTGAGCTAACATCCATGCCAATCCTCCTCTTTTTGCTGAGGAAGACTGGCCCTGGGCTAACATCTGTGCCTATCTTCCTCCACTTTATATGGGACGCTGCCACAGCATGGCCTGACAAGTGGTGTGTCAGTGCGCGCCTGGGATCCGAACCCAAGCCACCAGCAGCAGAGCATGTGCATTTAATCGCTACGCCATGGGGCCGGCCCCGTGAGGGCCTTCTTGATCATTTCTTGTTAGGGGGGTCTTGTGGCGATGAACTCCATCAGCTTTTGTTTATCTGTGAAAGTTTTTATTTCTCCATCATATCTGAAGGATAGTTTCACTGGATAGAGTATTCTTCACTGAAAGTTTTTGTCTTTCCATATTTTGAGTATATCATTCCACTCTCTCCTAGCTTGTAAGGTTTCTGCTGAGAAATCCACTGAAAGCTTGATAAGAGTTCCTTTCTAGGTTATTTTCTTCTGCCTTGCTGCCCTTAATATTTTTTCTTTGTCATTGACTTTTGCCAGTTTTATTAATATATGCCTTGGAGAAGGTCTTTTTACATTGATGTAATTAGGAGTTCTGTTGACTTTGTTTACTTGTAATTCTCACTCCTTCGCAAGGTTTGAGAAGATCTCAACTATTATTTCTTTGAACAAGCTCTCTGTTCCTTTCTCCCTCTGGAATACCTATAATCCTTATGTTGCATTTCCTAATTGAGTTGTATATTTCTTGGAGAATTTCTTCATTTCTTTTTAGTCTTAGTTCTCTCTCCTCCTCCATCTGAAGCATTTCTATATTTCCATCCTCTAATTTACTAATTCTGTCCTCTATAATGTAAGCTCTGTTTTTTAAGGATTCTAGATGTTTTTTTATCTCATTCATTGTGTTCTTCATTACCAGCATTTCTGTTTTTTTTTTTTTAGAGTTTCAATCTGTTTTATTTTTTTGTGAGGAAGATCGGCCCTGAGCTAACATCTGCCAATCCTCCTCTTTTTTTTTTTTGCTGAGGAAGACTGGCCCTGGGCTAACATCCATGCCCATCTTCCTCTACTTTATATGGGACGCTGCTACAGCATGGCTTGACAAGTGATGCATCGGTGTGCACCCGGGATCCAAACTGGTGAACCCTGGGCCGCCGCAGCGGAGCGTGTGCACTTAACCGCTTGCGCCACCGGGCCGGCCCCGAGTTTCAATCTGTTTTGTGAAGAATTCCTTCTGCTAATTAATTTTATTCCTGAGTTCATTGAACTGTCTTTCTGAGTTTTCTTTTAACTTGTTGAGTTTCTTTATGATAACTATTTTGAATATTCTGTCATTTATATTGTAAATTTCTGTCATTTCAGGATTGGTTTCTTGAGACTTGTCATTTTTCTTTTTCTCTGAGTGTTAATGTATTTCTTCATGGCGTTTGATGGAGTAGACCTTTGCCAGCACATAGTGGTAGTATCTCGTCGCAGATTCCACCTGCCACCACTGGGAGCAGGCAGGGGCTGTATTTTCTGAACCCACCGCGTCCATTGGCAGTTGTGCCCATCCATTGGAAGTTGTGCTGATAGGGCTCTCTGCATCTGCCTGCTGGCTGCTGCTGCTTCACACACACAGGTGCAGGTGCTCTAGTGCAGATCCGCTGCCCTGGATCACCAGCCAAACTGGTGCACCAGGTGGGGGGGAGGGGCGCTTTCTTTCCCACATGTGCTTCTGCTCTGCACTCACTGGCAGCCCACCTGGGCTGCTCAGCTTGGTGGTGGCACCCACACAGTGTCTGAGCCACCTCGGTGCGGAGCATTCCCATGGGTTGGGAAGCAACTCTGAGAGCGAAAACATTCCTATGGAGGGCTGCCTGTTCCTCCATATCCTCTCAGAGTAGCATACCGGCTGCTGCATGAGGTCCTGTGCCCTAGATCGCTGCCACTGGGGAGGGGGAGGAGATCCAATTACCTCCTTCCACTACTTCACAGGGATCCAGTCCCCCCACCTTCAGACATGTGGCTGTGTGGATCTCTCAGATGTCCTATTGTGCTGTGTGGATGTCCTCTGTTGATTAATGAATGTCCTTTTCATTGTATCTTATTGGGGAGAGACTAAGGGAACACCTCAGTCTGCCATGATCCTGACATCACTTATCCCCTCTTTATTGTTAATTTTACTAATTTGAGTCCTCTCTCTTTTTTTCTTGGTTAAAGGTTGTCAATTTTGTAGATCTTTTCAAGAAGCAACTTGTGGTTTTATTGATTTTCTCCACTGTTTTTTATTCTATATTTTATTTCTGTTCTACTCTTAATTATTGCCTTCCTTCTGTTTGCTTTGGGTTTAGTTTGCTCTTCTTTTTTCTAGTTTCTTTAGCTGGAAAGTTAGGTTACTTATTTGAGATCTTTATTTTTTAATTTTTTTGAGTAAAATTCACATACCATAACATTCACCCTTTTAAAATGTATAATATATTGTTTTTAGTAAATATTTCCAATGTTTTCCAATCATTAGCACTATCTAATTCCAGAACATTTTCATCACTCCAAAAAGATTGTACCTAGTAGCAGTCTCTCCCCCAGCTCTCCATCCCCCAGCCCATGGTGACAAGTAGTCTACTTTCTGTCTCTATGGATTTGCCTAATTTGGACATTTCATAGAAAAGATTTTTGGTTGACAGTTTTTTACTTTCGACACTTTGAATATGTGATCCCATTGCTTTCTGGCCTCTATTCTTTTGGTGGAAGTCAGCCATTAATCTTATTAGAGTTTTTCTTATCCATGGTGAGTCATTTTTCTCTTGCTACTTTCAGGATTTCCCTTTGTTTTTGGCTTTCAACATTTTGACTGTGGTGGCTCGGGGGTGACTCCCTGTGTTTATACTACTTGTTATTTATAGAGCTTCTTAGATGTGTAGATTAATGTTTTCTTCAAATTTGAGGAGTTTTTATTATTCTTGAATATTTTTTCTGTCCCTTTATCTCTCTCCTCTCTTTCTGGAATCTCATTGCACATATATTGGTGTGTTTAATGGTGTCCCATGTTTCTCTGAGGCACTGTTCATTTTTCTTCATTCTATGTTCTCAATCTTTTTCAATTTGCATAGTAGGTGTTGATCTACTTTCAAGTTTGCTGATTTTTTCTTCTGCCACCTTAAATCTACTGTGGAGCTCCCCATTGATTTTTTTATTTCACTTATTGTACTTTTCAACTCCAGAATTTCTACTTGGTTCTTTATTGATATTCTGTATGTGATGAGACATTGTCATCATCCATTCTTTTAATTCTTTAAGCATGATTTCCTTTAGTTCTTTGAACATATTTGTAATAGCTTCTTTGTATTCTAAGTCCAACACATAGCCCCCTCAAGACAGTTTCTATTGTCTGCTTTTTAATTCCTGTTTATAAGTCACACTTTCCTGTTTCTTTTCATGTTTCATAATTTTTTTTTGAAAACTGGACGTTTCAGATAATATATTGTAGTCCCTCCGGAGACTGTTACTGACTTTTCTGGATTAGTTTGGTGAAGTCTATTCCTTGCAGTATATGGCCTCTATTGATGGCCTCTTGCTTTTCAGAAGTCACAGCTTTGGGCATGTACATAGCATCACCACCACCAGTGATTACTGTGACTTTAGCTGGGCTCTCTGTTTCTTTCACCAAGATCTCCATTTAGCTTCTAGCTGGTCTATCTCTAGTGATATCATACCCAGTGATATCATACCCAGTGATATCCAGTAATTGCTTCTTAGTTCCACTATTGTTTTTTAATCATGCTTTTGGGTGTAAATTGTTCTAGAATCTGATCCAATTAAAGTTGCACTCCATTGCAAGGTCGGAGTGTTATCAGTCTTTGAGGCTTGCTCAGACCCTAGATTAGTTCTTCTTAGTTATTTCTCTGGCTTTCTCTGTTAAACTTCTAGCTGGTGTACCATTCTACAGTTGCTGCTAGAATCACAGAGCTCCCAGTCCCCTCTTAATTGCTCACAACCAAGACCTTCATTGTTTCTGACAGTACTCTTAGGCAAGAACTTCTCCACTCTCTTTTACAAATAAAGTTAGTCCCTTTAAGGAAAGCCAAGGAGCTCTCCATTCTTAAAAGCCGATCTTTCCTCTGGGCAAAATTTCTGCCCCATGGTACTTGAGCTGGAGGTGGAAAGAGCAGCCCACATCTCCCAAGTGACATTGCTGCTCTGTGAGCAGGGTTCTAGGCTAGATGGTAGTTATTGCTTTTCTCAACTTGTCTTTCCTAGCATGGAACCTCCACTGTAAGAGTGATCTGGGGCAGAGGTTATCAAAGACATAATATTCTTGGCTTGTCATGCCTGAAGTAGAGCTTCCACCATACCAGTAGAAGCTAGGTGGTAGAAAGGCTTTCCAGTCCTCTTGGCCCCACTTGTCTGGAATAAAGCTTCTGCAACACAGAACTGGGGGGCGGGGAGAAATGAGAAATTCCAGCATCTTAGCCTTCCAGGGATCTAACTGTAGCCTGGTACTAGGAGCTGGGGAAAGACAGAACCCTCTATTATTGGCCACACCCACCCAGAATAGAGCCTTCAAAACAGTGAGCGGTGGGGGGCAGGGATGGGAGCAAGTCATGGCTCAAATGCCATAGACTTGCAGTTCTTACCAAGTTTTATTAGAATTACTTGAATAAATGTTGCTCCATTTGCTGTATGGCATTAGGACAATTTTTAATAAATTTCACCAGTTCTGGTTGTTTTACTAGAAAATGGGTCCACATGGCTCATTGCATTCCCATTCCAGAACTGGGAACCTCTCTGTTAAGTTTGTAAACACCACCCCCCACATAGACTTCTTTTTTCCATCTGACCCAAAACCCTGCCTTGGGCCCGGAGGGCCCCACCTGCACAGGGTGGTGAGATAAAAAGGACTCTGGGGCAGGAATTGGGTCCTGGACCCTCTTTGTAAATTTGTCCATCCTTATAGGCTAACCCCATAAGGAGGCTCAAGACCAGGCAGGGAGTGGGGATCAGAGGGCACCAACTCATGGTGAGGCCCCCACCCAGTCTGTCCCCCGAGAAGTGGCAAGAGGTGGGGGGGTGGGGCTCACAGAAGAGAGAGGCTACAGGTCCCTACAGCAAGGCAGATTAGACTAGCTCCCTTGGCCCTTGAGGGAAAGAGCCACAGGGACACTGACTTGGACTAATTGGACAAAGCACTTTCTAAGGGTAAGATACAGAAAGGGCTGTGGCAGGAGGAAGTGAGTTCCCTGTAATCCTGGGGTTATTATCTAAGCAGAGAGCAGGGGGCCACATGTTGAGAGGCCTGTCATTCAACAAGAGGTTGGACCCCAGGACCCTTAGGGGCCCATAGACTCTAAAATGCTGTGATCCTTCCATCTTTGGAGGACAAACCCTGCACAGTCCTGTCTGGCCTGGTCAGGTGGCACAGAAACACCCCAGGAACGGCAGGCCTTTCCTGGGATTTCAAAAAGGAGCAGTATTAGCATTCATTAGTGCTCTAATTGGCATCTTAATTGCCAGTCTCACTCTTGGTCTTTTGGTCTTTATAATGAGTACCCAGTGCGTAGCCCTCCCCCTAGCCCCCTCCTTCTCCCTAGGGATGAGCTCCCACCTGTACCTCATCTTCCCTTCACCCTCCCCCCACATCCCCTAACAAAGTTTGGAGGCAAGGATGAGCTTCCCCAGGGCATCTGCATTGCACTTTCTCTCCCTCCCCTTCCACTGAGCTGAGGAAATTGTTTTTGATCCACCAGGCTCCAGTTGCTTGGCAATGGAAGAGCCTGCTCCTAGCAACCAGCAGCCACAAAGATGCTGCAGAAAGAGAGGGTTGTCTGGGCCCTGCTCTTGCTCAGCTCCTGACTGCTGGCCTCCCCGGTGTTTTTCTCCTTGAGAAAAGATACCCTTCCTCTCTCAGATGCCAGGTCTTTTTTTTTTTTTTTTCCCCAAAGCCCCAGTAGATAGTTGTACGTCATAGTTGCACATCCTTCTAGTTGGTGTATGTGGGACGCGGCCTCAGCATGGCTGGAGAAGCAGTGCGTCAGTGCGCACCCGGGATCCGAACCTGGGCCGCCAGTAGCAGAGTGCGAGCACTCAACCGCTAAGCCACAGGGGCCGGCCCTGATGCCAGGTCTTGAAAGGCTGATCTCTGCGGCAGACACCTGACCTCATCCTCAATCCTGCCTGCCTGGAGTCCCTCTGAATGCAACCTCCCAGGCCAGCAGGAGACAGCTCATGGTCACAGCAGATTGGCTGTAGGAAGTGCCCTCACTTTCCTGTGACCAGTGACAGACGTCACTGGCTGTGTAGGTTCCTCCAGTCTGGCCTGGTGGGTGGGAGTGGGGTGGGCCAGGCTCCTTTCACCCTGGGTGAGAGCAATTCCTGCCCAGGGTGGGGGTTGGTGATGCACTGTAATCCCAGCCCATCTGAGCCTAAAGGGAGGCAAGGGACCATACAAGAAAACTCCCTGCTTCTAGAGATCAGGAAACCGAGAGTCAGAGATGGGCTCAGGCCCACACAGCCTTGCAGTGACAGCTGAGTCTGAACCAATGCCAGGACACAGGGCTCCTCAACACAGTCAGCATCCATGAGACTGCCAGGCCACTGCACCAGCAGCTTCTGCTTCTCCTCCCCAAAGGACAGCGAGGACAGGTTTCTCCACCCCAAAGAAGAAGCCTCCTGCCCTCCTGCCTTCCTGGATGGCCCCGGCTCAGGGTGATCACAGGTGCAGGTTTTCCACTTGACGAGCTGCTTTCCTAGAATTTTTTAACTTAAGAAGAGTTCAGGAGTGTCCCCCAGAAGAGGCCTGTCCAGAATTCTGACTCTGTGAATGGTTGCTAACTGGTATCTTACTTAGTCACAGATCTCACTTGTCCTCACAGGAGGTGCGCATGTGTGCATTCTCGCACCCCTTCTGTGGAGCCTCAAGCTCTGACAATAGGGCTGCCCCCCAGGAGTAAACCACGGAAAGAGGGGGCTGTGGGAAACCGGCAGCCAGCAAGGGGCCCCCAAGTCCCTGGGGGCCGGGCCCCCAGGCAGGGACAAACCTTCCCCTGGCAACTACTTTGTATGTCCCCCTGCTCCTTGCTTCTCTCCCTCCCTTTCCCCCTTTCTCCCTCCTAAGAAAAGGGCTTCTGGCTTCCATTGCCTAGCAACCAAACGGACTGCTACCGGTTGAGAGGAGCAGCACAGATGCTGCCTAATGAGGGGGCAAAATCGCCGCCTCCAGTCATAAGCCGCTGCCAGCAATGCTGCTGGTGCTCACAAAGCACACATTTTCTTAAATTTGTGATAGTTGTTCTCTACAAGGAAAAGTCTTCCAAAGTTGGACAGATAAGCCACATTTGGGTAAACACCTCCTTGATCCACCCTTTTCTATTTCATATTTAAAACTTTTTGTTATGGAAACTTTCAAGCCTATACACAAGTAGAAGAGCGTAATGAGCCCTCCTGTGCACATCACCCAGCATCAACAATTATCAACTCCTTGCTAGATATCGCATCATTGTGTCTGTAAGTACTTCAGTATGTAGCTCTGAAACATAAGAATTCTTTTTTTTTTAAAGATTTTATTTATTTATTTTTCCCCCCAAAGCCCCAGTAGATAGTGTCATAGCTGCACATCCATCTAGTTGCTGTATGTGGGACACGGCCTCAGCGTGGCCAGAGAAGCAGTGCGTCGGTGCGCGCCCAGGATCCGAACCCGGGACGCCAGCAGCAGAGCGCGGGCACTTAACCGCTAAGCCACGGGGCCGGCCCGGAATTCTCTTTTTAACATAACTACAGTGTCATTATAACACCTAAAATGATTAACAATAATTCCATAATATCATCAAATACCAGGACAGTGTTCAAACTTCAAATGCCTCATCAATGTCATGAAGGGTTGGTTGTTTTTTATTTTGTTTTTTTTTTGTTTTGTTTTGTTTTGTTTTGTTTTACAGTTTATTTGAGTCAAGATCTAAATCAAGTCCACACATTAACCTATAGGTTCCCCTTTCTGAATGTTGTAGAGAGGAAAAACTTTTCTTCCACTCTTTTAGATTCAATGGCTGGAGCCTGCGAATTAAACTGATAAAAGACAGACTAACAGGAGAAAACAAAACAGAGTTTATTTACGTGTGCAGCCTGCGTACACACAGGAGAACTCAGTGATAATAACTCAAAGGAGTGGTTAGAATTTGGGGCTTATATACCATCTTAGTAGGTGAAGGGTGGAGAAAAAGTCTCTTGCTGGAAAACAAATGACTTTTTGGAAAAGTAAATGGACTTTCAAGAGAACAAACAGTTGATAGGAAAATTTGTGACAATGTTTGTCTATGCAGGTGTGAGTGGTCTTTCTGTCTCCTTCAGGGCCACAAAACCCCCTGAGAGAAGGGACTTGGGGTAGATTTTATTCACAGTCTACTTTCTGGGAGGAGATCTGCCCTGAGACGGAATTTGTGGCAGCCTCATTTCCCAGAAGTTGCTGCTTTTAGTCAGATAACAGAAGCATCAAGAAGGCTTTCCCCCGCCCCCGTTATCCATTGAATCCCAGATGTCTTCAGCTGAAGATAATCTTTATGCCAGCTCTGGGGTTCCAAGTGGGTCCCCACAATACTGAAATAACAAGGAACTGAAATTATCTTGGAAATCATTGACCCCTGGGCTCTTCCTGAGACCTCCTGTGAGCTCTGCCTTGAGCTATGTGAGGCATTATTAGTTCCCAAATTTTGAGATGAGGAGACTGAGATTCTGAAATGAAGAGCTCAAGGTCACCCAGCTACTGAGGCACTGGGCCAGGCTGGCAACTCATGTCAGGAGTCTGAACTCCTAATTTTGTGTGCCCTGACAACCACACTCTGCCACCCCGACCTGTCCTGCCTCCAGAAAGCTGAAGCAAGGCTTTAGGAAGGAGCCAGGGAAGGCCTCCACCTAAATCTCCTAGTCCATCTCCTAGTCCAGGTCCTGCCCGGCATCTGTCAAAGACCCATGCAATCCCACCTCCTCTGACCGCCCTGGCCCATTTCTCTCCTCCCAAGTGTCTGCTCTTGGGTGCATGTGCCTCAGCCTCTCCCTCACCCAGAAGCTCCCTGAGTACAGGGACTTTGGCTCTGGATATCTGTGACTCAACCCAGCTGAGCCTCACCCAGAGCCATTTGGAAGGTGCTCCCCAAAGGGGAACCGACTGACTGACTAGCTGAGTGAGGGCCTTCTGGAGGGTGGATGGGCTGGAAGTACAGGCGAGTCTTTGAGGAGAGATCCTGGACCCCAGGCAGGAGCAGCCGTCAGACACTCCAGAGTGGTAGTAGTCTCTCTTATCCTCAGAGGAGGCAAGGCAGTGTCCAGGGAGCAGCCTGGGCTAGGGCATCCTGAGGACAGGGGCCTCTGGCCTCATCCCTGCCTTTCATAGGCCATTTACCCTCTGAGGACCTCAGGGAGTCCTCACTGGTGCAGCGAAGACACTCCAGAGAATCGGCCGGGCTGTCTTGTGGTTGAAGGAGGCCTCTCAGCTTGGAGTAATGGAATCTGCTCTGGCTGGAGAGCCCTGACAGCAGGTCCAGGTTTCTGCTCTTTCGTTTTGCTGCTTTGTGACCCTGGGCGGGCAACTTCCTCCCTGTGGGTCTCAGTTTCCTTATCTATACAATGAAGGGGCTGCAGCAGATAATCTCTAGGGGCCCATCAGCTTCCATGTTTCTATGATCTCCAGGAAAGGGAGACCCACAACATTCCTTGGTAAGTGGTTGCTGGTCTTAATTATCTTCACAGTCAGGAGGGTCTTCCTGCCTGTTTCCTACTATCTCTGAGCCTTGTTTCCTCTGGTCCAGGCTCGGGTCTGGATAAGCATGCTGTTTGTCCCAGAAGTACCTGGGTGGACAACAAGCATCTTCATCACTACAACTCAAGACACAATGTTGGGAGAGTGGAGTCTGGAGCTCTCAAGTCCCTGCTCCTGATCCCCAAGGTGTTCAGGAGGCAGCAGTGTTCAGACACCATGGAGATAAGCAATGGTGGCACTGACTGGCTCCTTGCCCTCCATGTAGCCCAACCTCTCCATTTTGCAGACAAGGAAACAGGGACTTGTCCGAGGTCACACAGAGCTGTGCTGAGGAGGAGCTTGGGGCAGGAAAGAGCTGGGGATCTTCTCAGGAGGGATCTTTCCTGGGCAGGAGTGGGCTTGGTGAAGAGGAGAGCCAGTCCCCTAAGGAGCGGAGTTGTGGCATGAAGTCAAACCAGTTTGCGAAGCCCACCCTCAGGGAGCTCCTGGGTTCTCCTGCAGGAACATAGAACACACACACACACACGCACACAAACACACCACACGCTGTCATGCGCACACGCACGCACACACTCATGCCACAGGAGAAGAGGTCGCAAGCATGTCTGACTACCAAGTGCCTGAGCTGGGACTCTAACTTGACCACCCCACCAGGAGCCACTGAGTCCCCTGGCTGCATCATTTATTCAACAAATAGTGACTGAGTTACTGGGAACCGAACAGTGAACATGTGGGACGTGGTCCTTGTCCTCTCAGAGCTTGCAGCCTAGCTAGGCAGGCAAGTGCTCAAGAGGAAATTCTGACCCAAGGAGCTATCCCCAAGCTAAAGGAGGCCAGGGGCTGTGGAAACCCAGCGGAGCCCATCTCTAGGGCCCAGGGACAGTTCTATGCTGCAGGCACTGTCCTGACTGTGCCCATTTCGGGAGGAGTCAGGTCTGGTTGGTTGGGAAGGTAGCATTGGGAAGCAATTGGTCTCCCCTCTTCAGGTCAGGCAGGCATGGTCAAAGATGTGGATGACCCTCAGGAAATTTTTGTCATCTCAGTGAGAATT
This sequence comes from Diceros bicornis minor, assembly GCF_020826845.1. NCBI lineage: Eukaryota > Metazoa > Chordata > Mammalia > Perissodactyla > Rhinocerotidae > Diceros > Diceros bicornis. The sequence goes on from NC_080781.1 coordinate 67,649,248, forward strand.
GGGCAACTTCTGGGGCTTGAAGGAGAAGTGAGGCTCCCCTTCCTCAGACCAGAGTTTCTCAAAGTAGTGGGTTGGGACCCCAAAGTGGAGTCTTCAGGGGCTCTTCCGAGCAGAAGTTGCATTGAATTTGGTCCCCTTTCTCTGGCTGGTTGTAGTGATGCGAAGTGTGGCTTGTGGGGCCTCAAAAAATGGCAAAAGTTCAACTGTTCTGAAAAAAGTTTTCTTTCTTCTCCTACTCATGCAGAGGGCCAAGTTGTTTCCTTCTTCAAACCTGTTTTTGTGATTTAGCCTCCATCGACCTTGACAATTAACACAAAGGGCACTGAGCAAGGCTGCCCCTTTTCTCCATCCCTGCTGCTCTTCTCCTATGTATGCAGGGGGGAAGTGACACAGGAAGGAAGGGGAGAAAAGCATGGGAAAATGTCTTGTGGATTCTATATTTACTGAGCTCAGTGACACGCAGAAATGTTTAAGTGAAACTTTCAGGGAAAAGAAATAAGGAAATGCCTTGTTTTCTCTGCCTGGTCATTCCCATCATTTGGTTTCTGAGTCTTCTTGTTTCTAGGCTGTTTCATAAGTACGGAGCTACTGAGGAGTTGTATGTTTTCTTGGAACAGAAAGGAAAAGGCCCTCTGGTCCCTTGTGCCCTCCTCCCCCAGACTCTCCATCCACGTGTGGGTTCTCTTTCTTTGCCACTGGCCCCGGTGTGGGGCCTGTGCCCATCAAAACAGTGATCTCAGTGGGCCTCCAGTCTTTTGGTGCCTGGGGTTCCATCTCTCTTCTCTCCCTCATGCTGAGCCCTACCCCTGTCAGACTTTGGATGAGGGAGAAAGCACAGGTGTGGTGCATCCAGCCCCTTCTCTGTGAGAGCTGGGATCCGAGGCCCAGGGAGCACAGGCCTCTTGCCCTTGTTCCAGGGATCAGAAATCTGGAAACTTCTATTTTAATCAATTGTTAGTAATTTAAAGCAGTGCTTATGGCAGGGTTATATTCTGGAATAGAGTGTACCATCCCGAGGATTCTGTAAGAAACAATTATCAACCTTAATGTAATTCTGACCATACCCCTTGCACGCTTATTTACTCTTTTTCACAGATAGGCAAACTGAATTTCAGAGAAGGGAGGTCATTTGCTCAAAGTTCCACTGCAATCAATTGCAGAACTGCAACTTGGGTTTCTTAATAATAGGTCACATTTATAAATAGAATGACTGGTGAATGTTGTCCCATTCTACCTATTGAAATGAAAATTCCCTCTCAAAATTGGCATAGTTTGGATGATAAATTTTGTGCTCCCTCTATTTACATGCCATTCATTTTACTTCATACGCATTATTTCATACTGTCCTTACAATAACCTTATAATGTGACTACTATTACGCTTATTTTACAGAGTAGTAAAATTAATTGAAGGGGTTCAGTTACTTTCCTGAAGGTATAGAGAAGGTAAATGATGAAGCTACAGCTGATCACTCAACTGTCAGACTATTCTTTAGTGTCTGTAGACCAAACACTCACCAGAGACGCCTGAGCTGTGTACAGAACAGCTGCTTGGCTTCCACTTGTGCCCTGTTGGAGACGGTATTTACCTGGGCTGGGCAGACAACACAGAGAGCAAGCAGCTCAGGGTGGGAGGGGACAGAGGGCTACTATCCCCAGGCCTGGTGGTAAAGAACCTTTTCAGTGGCAGCTGATGACAACAGCAGAAGCCCATTGAGTAGGGAGGTTGGAGAGGGTGGAGCTGTAGCCCCTTGAGCAAGTAGGGCAAGGGGCAAGAGCCCAAAGCTGATGCCACCGACTCTAGTGGGCTCCATCTCTGCTTCGGTTCCCTTTGGCTTCAGTTCCCAGGAAAACCAACTTTGTAAAACTGTCTCCCCACTCAATAAACATCACTTCCCAGCCAGAGGAGACTGCTGAGGGTTACTGGAGACACCCACTTCCCACTCTCCCCTCTCATGTTCCCCTGCTGCAGCCTGGCATTGCATACTGTGAAAGTTCATCCTGAACAGAGCCAATTCTCTCCTACTAAACCCCAAACTCCAAGCCCATAATTAGTCTTTTACATACAATATTTATTTCTGAAGGAGTTTGTCTTGGCATGGAGGCCACCCCCTTCCAAAAAGCACATGTCTTAAACAAAGAGCTCCTGCTCCTCTTCACCTTAGTGCCTACTAGCTTGTTCACCCCGCCTCCACCCTGGCCCTTGGGGAATGCCACCCACATAGAAGAATGGAATAGGTTGCAATGGGAGCTGGGCAGCCTTGCTTTTACTGATAGCTGACGCTCCACCAAAAATCACCAGGTGGGGATCCTTAGCCAGAGCCCAGACCAACCCTTGGCCCACTGCATGGAAAGAGACCCTGGGGTCTTCCAAGCACTCTAGCCTTGGACCTGAGGGTAGGACCTCAGCCACTCTTTGAAGTGTTCCCTGAAATCCTGTCCATCCTTCACAGGGTGGGAGGGTGCAGGGAACATCTTTGGGGTCCTGTGTCCAAGCGCTATCTTGGATGCAGGTACAAGCTTGAAACCTTGGAGTCCTCCTCAGCTCTCTCCTCTCCCCTCTCCAGAAGGGGAGAAGTCTTGGTGTACTAGAAAAATATAACGTGTTACTTTAGGTTCTGGCACTAACAGATTAGTGACTTTGGGCAATACACTTTAATCTCTCTAGGCCTCAGTTTCATCATGCGTAAAACGAGGAGGTTGGTTTAGATGAGCACTAAGTGTTGTTATTCCAAACTCTTGTGTATGTGTTTCAGTCTTAAGTCTGCTCCCATTGGCAGGTCCCCAGTCCAGGCTCCCTCCTACCCTCCCTAAAACACTCTGACACCAGCCTCCTCAATGGTGTCCACACCCTCCTACCTTCTGCCTCCACACCCTTATGGACACAATGACCACAGTTATCTTTTTGACATTCCACTTGAACCATGTGTAGGCTCTCCAGTACCTAAAGATCAATGTCCTTTTCCTGACCCTGTCATTCAAAGCTCTCCACACTCAGAGTTGGAGAAAGGCTCAGGACACACCCATTTTCTGAGGTTCTCTGGATATTTTTACATGAAGAAACGCCAAAATATGCTATCAGAAATTGTGAGCATGGACCTACACCACCCATCAAGCCATGCTGTGGCAGTGAACCACATACAAAATAGAGGAAGATTGGCACAGATGTTAGCTCAGGGCCAATCTTCCTCACCAAAAAAAAAAAAGAGAGAGAGAGAGAAATTGTGGTACTTTTGAAATACTTACCTTTAACAACTAAACATCTTAAAACACATTATGCAAATACAATGCAATATATGCCATTCACAATATAATTACAGGATTAATAAGGTCTACATTGGAGACCTTGTCTGAATGAGATCTCCAGCCAAATGGTCCTTCTAACCACCTCCTTCTGCTCTCCCCACTCCCCACAATGGACCCTGACAATGGACAATACTAGTTGAGCCAGTCCAGAGCTTCCCAAACTTGGCAATGCTGTTGAATTACCTAGGTGGTGCAGATGCAGCCAGCCAAGCATGGTCCCCAGGCTGGCATTTGGGATCACTGGACAAGCTCCCTTTATATGTATGTTAGCCTCCTGCTTGAATTGCCCAGACTTTTGGCTTGCATTGCTCCATAGCCATCTCAGCCCCTGGTGCCAGGCCAAAGTCCTGACAGGTTCTTAGTCAGTGTTGGTTTCATGGCTGAAGATCAGGGTGGAAATGTGTTTACAACTCTACCTGTGTTTCTGCCCTCTCCTCATCCCCTTCAGGAACACCACAGAGCCTCTACAAAAAGACACTCCAAGCCTTCAAGACCCTGGCATTACCCTCCCTCTACCTCTACCCAAATTATATAATTTTTCAAACCTCTCTTGTCCTATCCTGCAGGCCCCTGACCTTCTCTTCAGCCACCTCACTTCTATGTCAGCTCCCTTTGTCCCTGCCCTGAGGGCTCCACAGACCCAATTAAAAGGAAACAGGGAACATACTAGGTTTCTTTTGTCTGATTTTCTTTTGACCCACACGGCTTTCTTTGCTGCCTTGTGGGCACAGACATAGGCATTCAAGTGCAACAAGCCCAGACTTGAGAGTTACGAACTTCAAGGAATTTCTCTGCTTCTGGTACAGCAGGGAACCTGGGGTAAGCTGTTTGCCTTCTCTGCACCTTGGTTACTTCATCTATAGAGCAGGTATCATAGAATAATGAAAGATTAAACGCTGACCCTGCTGGAAGATGGCATGTTTACCTTATCTCTGGCTTTCCATGTGCATGGTGACCACAGGGCACCTGGCATGTAGTATCAATGAGTGGGAAGTTATGCCAGTGATGATGTGAGATACAGTTGGAAATAAGGGAAAGAACACTAGACTGAGGGTCAGAAGGCCCAAAATTAGGCCTCCTTCTGGTACTAGCTTGCTTTGTGTCCTTGGGCAAGCCACTCAAGCTCTCTGGCTCCATTTCATTCCTTTGCAAAATAGAGTATATATAGCATAGTAGCTAAGAGCAAGGGCTTTAAAGTCAGACAGATCTGGGTTGGAGTCCCAGCTCTACCACTTACTAGCTGTGTGACCTAGTCTAGTCATCAAATCCCTCTTGGTCTGTGTACTTACTTGAGAGATGGTAAATGGGGACACTAATAGTATTTACTTTATGAGGTTATGATTAATGAGATGATAAAGCTAATATACATAAAGAATTTAACATAGTTCCTGTCACATAGTAAGTGCTATGTAAGTGTCAGATATTACTACTACTACCACTACGAAGAAAAGGAAGATGTGGGGGAGGACATTTGCTGGCCTATATATTTTACACAGTTGCTATGAGCGTCTAATGAGATAAGTGCTGGAAAAGGGTTTTGGAAGATAAAAGGACTCTTCAAAGGTGAGGTGGGATTGAGATTAAAAGACAAAGGTGTTGGGACCTTCCTCCTCGTTGCCAAGAGATTTATGTTGAGTCTATGGGCTCTGGCTTGCTCAGTGCTGACACGAGTGGCTATTGCCTTTCCCTCTTATCCACCCATACTTGCCATCATGATGATTTGCAACACCTGTCAGATTGAATTGGAAGAGAGGATTCAAAACCTTAACCTCCATCCCTGTGCCACCTCTACCACTCCCACCCCTACTGCAGAGGCACCTCTCAGATAAGTAGCCAGTGCCCACACAAGGTCCAGACTGCATTTTGATTTTTCTCTACTGAGGGCCTGACTCCTAGTTGCCAGTTGTCAGGCTTCCTGCTGCTGCATTTCAGGTTTTGGGGTGTGCTGGAGCCCATGGGGTGCCATGAGGACTCACTGCTCTGAGTAATCATTAACTTCTGCACACAGAGACACACTGGTGTATAATGGTCATTCAAGAAACCTGGGCTAGCTAAAGGAGGGGTGTATGTGTGTGAGTTGTGAGGTCCCCTTCAGTAGCAGCTTGAGAGGTATGACTGTCCTCATCTGCTGTCCCCAGGAAAATATTATTTTCTAAATACCAGGTCTCTTATATTACCTTATTTATTCTTCACAAAACAAACAGTACTTTTATAATATCCATTTTCCAGATGAGGAGACTGAGGCTTAGAGATGTGAAGTAAGTTGCTCAAGGTCAAATAGCAAGTAATTAGAAGATCTTGTTCTTCAACCCATCTCTGTCTGACTTCAGAGCCCGTGCTCTTAGCCTATACATTATAGAAAGACTAATCCATCCCAGAAGTTTCCTGTAGTGGTACAGGTCCCATCCTGGTTCCAGGATGGCCAAGCTGAGGCTTCAGGAAATTTCTCAGCTGGGAAGCAGGTTGCCAACCACTGTAATATCCTCTGGCTTGCAGGGACTTTTGATTTCCTTCTTCTGCTCTTCCCCTCATTTTCCCCATCTCTCTCAGAAAACACTTAACAGAAAGGGTCAGTATTCCTGGAAAAGGCATTTTAGATTGAAAAATGAGCTCTGCCCATGTTTTCCCAGTCTCTCTCTCTGCCATCTTTTTCCTATCTCTGCTCTGACAAGGAATCCAAGGGTTCAAGGGTTTGTCAGCAGATTCCTGCTCAGAGGCAGGAACATGGCCTAATCTCAAGAGTGAGCTTTCCTCTGGCTTTGATACTTCATCAAGCCATAGCAGGAGGCCCCTAACTGTGGAACCAACATTAGTGTTTATCTCAGCCCTGAGGATGAAAGCCTTATTGATCTTGGCAGCCAGTCTTCCCTGGATTGGTTACCTTGTCATCTGCCCCAGCCCGACCACCCAAGGTTTCCTTCCTAGTGCTGCACTGCAAGTGTAGGGAGAGCTGCTTCTGGAGATAGAGTGATCACCTGTCTCCTTGAGGGGCCTACTGGAAAGAGCTACCCAAACTGGCTACCTGCGTAGCTCAAAAGTGTTCTCAAAGCTGAGGGCAGGGCCCTATCCAGTTTCAGCCTCAAGGCAGGAAGGGGCTCATCATTTCAGCATTTGTTTTTTGTTCTGGCTCTGCAAAGGCCCTGATGCTTCCTGAAAGCAGAGCTTAGAAAGATTAAGTCATTTGATCCCTGCTGCTCTTCCCTGGTGGTTGAACAGATCATTGGAGGCTTGTTAGGTATCATGGTACAGTGGAAGAAGCACTAGATTAGGAGTCCAAAGATAGGGGTTTTAGTCCTGGCTCAGCAATGGACCTGCTGTGTTTCTTTGAGTAGTTTATGTCCTCTCTGAGCCTCAATTTCCCCATCTATGATTTTTTAAAGCTTTATTGAGGAACAATTAACATACAATAAATCACATATATTTCAAGTGTACAATTTGACAAATTTTGACATATGTACGCACTCATGAAACCATCACTACAATCAAACTAATGGACATATCCATCACCTCCAAAAGTTTCCTCATGTCTCTTTATAATTCCTCCCTCCCACCCAACTCCCTGCCCCTTCCCACCCCCAGGCAACCACTAATATGCTTTCTGTCAGTATAGATTAGTTTGTATTTTTCTAGAGTTTTACATAGCTAGAGTCATATACAGTATGTACCTTTTGGCAGTCTCTGGCTTCTTTCATTCAACGTAATTATTTTAAGATTCATCCATGTTGTTGCATGTATTAATAGTTCATTCTTCCTTCCTTCCTTCCTTCCTTCCTCCCTCCCTCCCTCCCTCCCTTTCTTCCTTCCTTCCATTCTTTCTTTTGGGGATGTGGTATTGAATTTTATTAACATGGAAATGTCTCTAAAACATGAGTAAATATTAAGAAGTAGATTATAAGTGGTATGTACTATATATGCTGTCTTTGACAAAACTATATAGATAGATATGTATAGAAAAATCTGGAGGATTACATACCAAAGTAAAAATACTTGTTTCCAAGTGATTGGAATTGTGGAGTTTTTTTTTTTGTCTTTTGTTTTTTCATTTTTGCCTTGCTTCTCTGTGTTTTCTAATTTTTCAATTGTGAAAATATATAGCTCTTTTAAAAAGTAGGAAAATATTACTATATTTTTAAACAGCTTTATTGAGGTATAATTGACATATAATAAACAGCCCATATTTAAAGTGCAGAACATAGTAAGTTTTGATATATGTATACATTATAAAACTATCACTATATTCAAGATAACGAGCATATCTAGCATCCTCCAAAGTCCTCTCCCTATCCACAGGCAACTATTGCCCTTCTTTCTGTCACTACAGATTAGTTTGCATTTTCTAGAATTTTGTATAAATGGAATAAAAAGTAGGTATTTTTTAGTTTTGCTTCTTTCACTCACTGCAATTGTTTTGCGATGCATCCAAGTTGTTGCATATATCAATAGTTAATTCCTTTTTATTGCTGAGTGCCATTTCTTGGTGTGGATGTACCACAATGTGTTTATCCACTTACATATTGATGGACACTTGGGTTGTTTCTAGTTTTTTACTATTACAAATATAATCAATATGAACATTCATGTGCAGGTCTTGATGTGGACATATGCTTTCATTTCTTTTGGGTTGCTGGGTCATTGCAACTCTAACCATTTGAAGAACTTCGAAACTGTTTTCCAAAGTGATTGTACCATTTTACATTCCCAGCAGCTGTGCAACTGGAGCTGAGAGTTCCAGTTGTTCCAAATCCTCACCAACAGTTGGTATTGTCAGTTTTTTAAATTTTAGATGTTTTAATAGGTGTGTAGTGGCATCTCATTGGGTTTTAACTTGCATTTCCCTAAAGACTAATGATGCTGACCATCTTTTTGTGTATTTGTTTACCATCCATTTTTATTCTTTGGTGAAGTGTCAGTTCAAATCTTTTGCCTGTTTTCAATTGGGTTCTTTATTTTCTTATTTTTGAGTTTTGAGAGTACATGTGCCTGCACACACACACACACACACACACACACACATACACACACACCCTGGATATGAGTCCTCCTTTATCAGATATATGATTGGCAAATATTTTCTCCTAGTCTGTAGTTTGTATTTTAATTCTCTTAAAAGTGTATTTGAAGAGTAAATTTTTAAATTTTGATGAAGTCAATTTTATGTTTTTTTATACTTTGTGCTCTTTGTATTCTATTTAAGAAATCTTTGCCTAACCTAAGGTCACTATGTTTTTCTCCTATGGTTTCTAGAAGTTTTATAGTTTCAGCTCTTACATTTAGGTCTATGATCCGTTTTGAGTTAATTTTAGAATATGGTGTGAGGTAGCCGTTCATCTTCACTCTTTTCCATGTGGATATCCAGTTGACCCAGCACCATTGAAAAATATTATTCTTTCCCTATTGAATTGTTTTGACACCTTTTGTTGAAAATCAACTAGACATATACGTGTGGGCCCATTTCTGGACTCCCGATCCTGTTCCATATATGTCTATCTTTAGGCCAATACCACAGTGTCTTGATTGCTGTAACTTTATAGTAAGTCTTGATATCAGGTCATTATAAGTCCTCCAACTTTGTTCTTCATTGTTAAAATTATTTTCACAATTCTATATCCTTTTCATTTACATATACATTTGAGAATCAGCTTGCCAAATTCTACAAAAAAAAAACCTTGCTGGGATTTTGATTGAGATTGCTTCGTATCTATAGAACAATTTGGGGAGAACTGATATCTTAATATTGAGTCTTCTGACCCATGAACAAGATGCAGCCCTCCATTTATTTAGGTCTTCTTTAATTCCTCTCATCACATTTTGTAATTTTCAGTGTAGAGGTCTTGCACAGATTTTTATCAAATTTATCCATAAGTATTTCAAATTTCTGATGATATTGTAAATGGTATTTTTATTTCAATATTTAATTATTCATTGCTAGTATATAGAAATATAATTGGTTTATGTATGCTGACTTTGTATCCTATGAGCTTGTTTAACTCACTTATTAGTTCTAGTAGCTTTTTTGTAGTCTTTTGAATTTTCTAGATAGATAATCATGTTGTCTATAAATAGAGATACTTTTACTTCTTATTTCTAATCTGTATGTCTATTTCTTCTTCCTGTCTTATTGTACTTGTGAGAACATCCAGTGCATGTTAAAAAGTAGCAAGAACAGAGACATACTTGCCTGGTTCTTAATTTTAGGGTGGAAGATTTTAGTCTTTCACTATTAAGTATGATGTTAGCTATAAGTTTTCCATAGCTGCCCTTTATCAGGCTGAGAAAGTCTCTTTCTATTACTAGTTTGCTGAGAGTTTTTATCTTGAATGGATATTGAATTTTGTTCAATGCTTTTTCTGCATTTATTGAGGTAATTATATGGGATTTTAAAAATTTGTAGTCTTGTTATAATCACGTACTGCATTGACTAATTTTTGGATGTTGAAATAACCTTGAATTTCTGGGATAAATACTACTTGGTCACGATGTTTTACCCTTCTTTTATATTGTTGGCTTCAATTTGCTAAAATGTTGTTACAGGTTTTGCAACTGTGTTTATGAGAGATATTCATCTGTAGTTTTTATTTTTTTTCTTATGATGGCTTTATCTGGTTTTGGTATTAGGGTAATACTGGACTCATAGAATGGGTTGGAAAGTGTTCCCTCCTCTTCTATTTTTTGTAAGAGTTTATTGTGTAGGACTGGTATTATTTCTTCCTTAAATGTTTGGAATTCATCAGAAAAGCCATCTTGGTTACTCCTTCTATGATTCTTGAGGATCCTTTCATTTTTAATATTCTGCAGTTCTAATAAGGCCTTTGCCATCAATTTTTCTGTTTTAGATGTGTGTATCTCTCCTTCTGTCTCATTTCTTGTCCGTCTGTCTCTGCCTGCTGCCTCTTTCCCATACCCTCTATCAGATGAATGTCTGACAATATGAGCCTGTAGGTGCTGGCAAGACCCTCAGAAAAAACTGAAGAAACTGATTCAGTTCATAGTTACTCCAAGCACTGATGAATTTTGGCTCAAGAGCCACCTGTAATATACCTTAGCTACTCGAGTAGATAACTGACTGTTGTCCTAAGCCAGTGGTTGCCAAATCAGTGGGCCATACCCATAGGCCATTAAGTAGAGCCCAGTCATCCCTGAAGGACTGGGGCAGGAGTTAGAAGGACTGCATTTTTCAGACTTGACTTGGGTACTTCTAAGTGTGAGTCTCTCTGGCCCTCAGTCTGACTATCTGTAAAATTAGGAACTGGATCCCTAGATCTTCTCATTCCAAAAATGGAAGTAAAGAAACAATAGCAGCACAGAGAAGGAGGCCAAATAACCTAATAAGGGGGTAATAAAACAACTTATGTTTTCAGTATTTATTTGACTTTACAAGTTTTGACATTCAAAAGTACATATCCCATTAAAATTGGCATGTTTTGAGACAAAGTATGGAAGGTTAAATATGGGATTTGTTTAGATGTTGAATGCTTGGAAGAGAATGTTTTCCAGTATTGCTGTGCCAACCCAGAAAAACACCACCACATTCTAATGAAGGAAAAAAAAAAAAACACTGACAGGATCAAATGACAGGACAAATATGAAAAGACTTTTGGAATTTTTAAATAAAGGCTTGCTACAAATCTGGAGTAGAGTTCTAGAGACAATGGATGGATGGCGAGTAGCTACCAAAGTAAATGGGCTTAGAGAGGCTGAGAACTGGAACAAAGAGCTTCTCAACATAGTTTTTGTCAGAAAATGTAAAAAAGGTTTGGAATCAGCGTCCCTGAACAAGAGCATTTCATCTATTTACTGGAAAACTCACTACCTAGTACTTAACTCTGGGCCCTGCACAAGTATAGAGAAATAGTTAATAAATGAAGCTCAGCTGGAGGTCACTCTCCAGTCAGCCACGGAGAGAATGGAGGTCAGGGCTCCTGCCATCTCAGAGTTCAAGGAAGACCAACATGTTGCATTTCTTCCCCCTAGAGTTCCCCAGCTAACCCCTGAGTGCCTCCACTTGCCTCCTTTTAAATGTGTTCCACCAATGCTTTCAGTCATCTCACTGAGGTGTGCTGACCACCCAGTCAGATGTGCCAGCATACCATCAGCACAGCCCTGAGCTGCCTGCCATCTACCCCACAGGGCCCCATGCCCTACCTATGCCATTTTGACCACCTCCCACTTATCCCAACTAGGTTTAGTCTCTTTGCCATGTTCTGGGGACTCTGAAGAGGGGTGGAGATGGGGCAGAAACAGGAGAATATTTCTAGAACAGAGACTCCAACTCATAGTGCCATTTTCTCCACTTAATGTAGGGTACAACAGTTGGATAGCTAAGCCTCAGAACACGCCTCCTAATCCTATTTGCTATTCTTTCATCATACTGCGCACCTTGTCAGGAAGCAGGGGCTCTTGAATAGAGCCATCTCTGCCTCCATGTCACTCCCTTTCACCTCTCTCTCTTATCTACCCCTTTCCCAGCTTTGCCCTTTCTTTGGCTTTGCTCCATCATCCCCTCACTTGAGGTTTTGTTAGTTCCCTACAACAACAGGAATTTGTGAAAGCCTGTAATTTATTTGGAGAGTTTGGCTCTTCTCCCCCTTTTTCAACTCAGAAAGAGAGCTCAGAGAGGTCAGCTTTTGGCAGCCAAGGAACGAGGAATCTGGTCTCACATTTGAGTCCTTTTCTGAGCAATCTCCCTGTACTTCAAAGACATTAGCCTGTGAACCTGGGTAAGGAGCCAGGGCACTAATTGGGCACTTGAGTGAAAAGACTTTGAGCATAAGAAATCTTGAGAGCCAATAGGCCTAGGATGGAGCAGGAAAGGCCAGGGTTCTGCTCTTGTACTGCCCAGGCCCAACAAAAGCCCAGCTGGCTGTGAGTGCTAGCGGAGGAAAGGAAGGGGTGCCTGCTGAATACAGACATTACGTTTACTTCAGGTACAGGCCTTTTGGGGCTAACTCTCTGGGAGTACTTTTTGTTTTGTTTGTTTATTGCAGTAACATTGGTTTATAACATTGTATAGATTTCAGGTGTACATCATTATACTTCTATTTCTGCATCGAATACATCGTGTTCACCACCCAAATACTAATTACAACCCATCACCACACACATGTGCCGAATTATCCCTTTCGCCCTCCTCCCTCCCCCCTTCCCCTCTGGTAACCACCAATCCAATCTCTGTCTCTATGTGTTGCTTTGTTGTTATTATCTACTACTTAATGAGTGATATCATATGGTATTTGACCTTCTCCCTCTGACTTATTTCACTTTGCTTAATATCCTCAATGTCCATCCATGTTGTCACAAATGGCTGGATTTCATCGTTTCTTATGGCTGAGTAGTATTCCACTGTGTATATATACCACATCTTCTTTATCCATTGGTCCCTTGATGGGCGCTTAGGTTGCTTCCAAGTCTTGGCTATTGTGAATAACGCTGCAATGAACACAGGGGTGCATGTATCTTTACGCATTGGTGTTTCTCTGGGAGTACTTAACTCAACTGAGGGTAGTGGTTGAGGCTGAAGAGAACTGTGGGAATCATTGGATGAGAGCTGTGGATGGTGGGTTTATACATAGTTCATCCTCAAAGCCCCAGGGGTTTGTTGGACAGAAAGTTTATTAGTCAGAAATTAGGCACTTGCTTAGCATTTAGTGCACCTATAGGTTGAAAATAATGCTCTCTGCCTGATGGAAAATTGTGGGGTGCCACCTCTGATTTTGCCAAGTCTGTTTAGAAAGATGTCCCTCTACATCTCCTGTTAAAATCTACTTTTCACCCTTCCCAACTCTCCCACATCTCAGCTGCTTCATCGAAATCTCTTTGTCTTTCTCATATGAGAGCAAGGGTAACATGGGAAACAATGAAAACTCCCTAGTTTTGAGTCCAAGGACTGTCAAGAGTTCTAGAAAATCTCTACCCACGCCTGTACTTTCAAAAAAGAGAAACTGATTGCAAGAAAGGTAAAGGGTAACCAGTAACACTCATTTATCATCATCATGGTTATAATTATCATCATTATTGTTATGATCATTGCTTCTTTTTTAAATATAGTCATCCCTTGATTATTTTTCTCTTACTAAATTTCCTCTGATAACCTTTCCCACTAATAATCCTTTAAATACTTTCTCTTAAATTATGCTATTCTTCTTCAGTCATTAATCTAGCTATTAGATTGCCTTTCTTTTCCTTAATGTAGCAAATTTTCTTTCACTTGGAATGTCTCACTTCTCTGAAAATCTTTAAATGGAAAATTTTACTCTGCTCTTGAACCATGGAATTTATAAATTTTATTGCCCTATTTTCAGAAAACGTGTTCCCTATTCTACTGTGAGATCCTTGAAGGCAAGGATCATATATCACTCTTTTTGCATCCTCAATGCCTGTAGGATAGCCATGTGTCTTGGCCAGAGAGGATGTTAAATAACTGTTGAATAAATGAATATTATATATGGATGGCTTCATTTAAAAAATATACATTTAGCATTAAAAACAATATCAAGGTGCTTTTCTCTATTCCTCCCATGAAGTATGGCTAAAAACACTGGACATTATATATAAAACAAATGTAAGAGGGCTGAAATGTAGAGAAAAGAAGGCCAATGGGCTAGGGACCTCAGAACCCAAGGAACAACATAGCAGTGAATTACCTGAGTTTTCTTTTTGCCTCATATACCTTAGACCTTAGAGTTGCGGAAGCTGGCAACCCAGAAATGCCAACAGGAACAGACAAAACAAGCCCCAAGAAAAGCCTGAAATCTCTAGCCAGAAGACCAGGAAAGGGGCAGCCTAGCAAGACAGAAAACTTTTAAAACAATAACCACTCTACTCCAGCCAAACGCCATGGGAAGAAAATGCATCCCATCTGACCTTTACTAGCAGAGGCCTAGTGGGGAACCTAGACTTCTACACTCATCCAGCTGTAACAAGGTACCCCAACCTGCTCCCTGCTCCCATGCTGAGGTAGTGTCAGAGAAAAAATGATTAGGGAGCCAGGAATTTCACCTCCTTTCAGCAGCAACAAGGCCTACTCTTCCTCCATGGTGTCAGTGGAGACCATGCAGGGAGCCTGGACTTTCATGCTTGCCAGATTGTAACCCATGACTCTCTTCCCATTCCTGGAGAGGTGCCAAGGTAGTATCAGTAAAGGACAAGTAGGAAACTATAACTTTCACCATTGTTCAGTATAGTATCAGTTGAAGCAATGTGGGAAATAGTAACAAGAGACCCCTACTCCTCCCAGCCAAGAAGGTATCAGCAGGGGTTGGTGTTCCCATCCTCCCCAGGATGTCAGTGGAGGCTAAGCAGGGAACCTGGACTTCCACCCGCTTCTCTTCCACCCCATCTAGCAATAATGAAGTGTTGCCTTGCTGGCACAGTGTCATAGTAGGCCTGCTAAAACACAAGATTTAAATAAGATCCAGAGTCTCATAACATAATATCCAAAATGTCCAGGATACAATAGAAAATCACTTGTCACACCAAAGACTAGGAAAATCTCAACTTCAATGAGAAAAGACAATCAATTGACACCAACACCAAGATGCCATAAATGTTGGAATTATTTGACAAGGATTTTATTTATTTATGTATTTATTTATTTATTGGTGAGGAAGATTGGCCCTGAGCTAACATCTGTTGCCAATCTTCCTCTTTTTGCTTAAGGAAGATTGTCCCTGAGCTAACATCCATGCCAGTCTTCCTCTATTTTGCATATGGGATGCCGCCACAGCGTAGCTTGATGAGTGGTGTAGGTCTGCGCTTGGGATCCAAACCTGCGAACCCTGGGCCACTGAAGTGGAACATGCAAACTTAACCACTGAGCCACCAGGCTGGCCCCTTGACAAGGATTTTAAAGCAGGCATCATAAAAATGCTTCAATGAGCAATTACAATCATACTTGAAAAAAATAAAAAATCACTAAGTCTCAGCAAATAAATAGAAGATATAAAGAAGAAACAAATGGAAATTTTAGAACTAAAAAATACAACAACTGAAATAATAATAATAAAACGAAAACCTCAATGGATGGGTTCCATGAAAGAATGGAAAGGAAAGAGGAAAGAATCAGTGAACTTGAAGACAGAAGAATAGAAATTATCTAGTCTGAACAACAGAGAGAAAATAAATTGAAAAAAAAAATGAACAGAACCTCAGAACAGTAGAGTTATGACAAAAGATGGAACATTTCCGTCATCAGAGGAGTCCTGTATGGATAGGAGAAAGAAAGTGGGGCTGAAAAAGTACTCAAAGAAATAATGGCTGGAAAATCCCCAAATTTGGCAAAACACAAACCTGCAGTATCCAGAAGGTGAGTGAACCCCAAAGAAGATGAACTCAAATGAGTCTATGCCAAAACACATCATAGTCAAACTTCTGAAATCTAAACACACACACACAAACAAATCTTGAAAACAGTGAGAGAGAACTGACTTCAATTAACGGGAAAACATTCAAATGACAGTGGATTTCTCATCGGAAACCATGGAGGGCAGAAGGAAGAAGTGGCATAACATTTTTCAAGTGCTAAAAATAAAGAACTGTCAACCCAGAACTGCATATCCAGTGAAAATACCATTCAGGAATAAAGGGGGAAATCAAGACATTCTCAGATGAAGGAAAACTAAGAAAATTTGTCACCAGCAGACCTACCCTAAAAGAATGGCTAAAGGAAGTTCTCTAAACAAAAAATAAACAACAAAAGAAGGAATCTTGGAGGGCCGGCCCCATGGCTTAGCGGTTAAGTTTGCGCGCTCTGCTGCTGGCAGCCCGGGTTCGGATCCCGGGCGCGCACCGACGCACCGCTTCTCCGGCTATGCTGAGGCCGAGTCCCACATACAGCAACTAGAAGGATGTGCAACTATGACATACAACTACCTACTGGGGCTTTGGGGGAAAAATAAATAAATAAAAATTAAAAAAAAAAAAAAAAGAAGGAATCTTGGAACCTCAAGAAAGAAGAAAGAATAATGAAAAGACTAAAATTATGGTTAAATACAATAGACTTTCCTTCTTTTCTTGTGTTTTCTAAATTATGCATAACAGTTGAAGCAAAAATTATAATGAATCATGATGTGGTTATCAATGTATACAGAAGAAATACTTAAGATACTTATAATATAAATGGGGGAGGGTGAAGGGACATAATGGAGTCTTTACACTCTAGTCAAACTAGTGAAATGTTAACATCAGTAAACCATGATAAGTTATATACATGTAATGTAATAGCTAGAGCAACCACTAAAGAAGGTATACAAAGGGACACACTGAAAAGCACTATAAATAAAATAGAATTCTAAAAACTGGTAAAGGAACCTATAGGCAGGCAGAGAAAAAGGAAATAGAGGAAGGAAAAATAGAGGGAACAAACAGAAAACAAAAATAAAATGACCCTAACATATCAATGATTATGTTCATTGTAAATGGTCTAAATACATCAATTAAAAGAGATTGGCAGATAGGATAGAAAAAAAAAAAACATGCCCCAACTATATGCTGTCTACAAGAAACTCACTTCAAATATGTATCTCCAGGAATTATGCTGGGTGAAAAAAGCCGATTTTAAAAGGTTGCATACTGTATGACTCCATTTATATAACTTTCTTGAAATAATATTATAGAGATGGAAAACAAATTAATGGTTGCCAGGAGTTAGGGATGGTGGGGGAGTGGAGTGGGTGTGACTGTGAAGGAGTAGCACAAAGAACATCTTTGTGGTGATGGAATAGTTCTGTATCTTGATTGGGATGGTGGTTACACGAATCTACACATGTGATAAAATGATATAGAACTACACACATATATTGTACCAATGTCAATTTCCTGGTTTTGATATTGTAGGAAAGTTACATAAGATGTAACCATTGGGGGAAGCTGGGTGAAGGGTTCATGGGACCTCTCTGGACTATCTTGGCTATTTCTTGTGAATGTATATTTATTTCAAAAAAAATTTTTTCTTTTTGAGGAAGATCGGCCCTGGGCTAACATCTGCCAATCCTCCTCTTTTTGCTGAGGAAGACTGACCCTGGGCTAACATCCTTGCCTATCTTCCTCCACTTTATATGGGATGCCGCCACAGCATGGCTTGACAAGCGGTGCGTTGATGCGTGCCCGGGATCCGAACCGGTGAACCCTGGGCTGCCGCAGCGGAGCACGCGCACTTAACCACTTGTGCTACTGGGCCAGCTCCTATTTCAAAATTTAAAAGTTAAAAAAAACCCAAACAGATTAATTATTTAAAAATCTATATTAAAAAACCTACAGCTAACATCATACTTAATGGCATGAAACTTGCAGCTTTCTCACTATGATCAGGAACAAGGCAAGGATGTCCCCCTCATCACTCCTTTTCAACATCATACTGGAAGTTCTAGCTAATATAATAATACAAGAGAAGGAAATAACAGGTATACGGATTGGGAAGGAAGACATAAAACTGTCTGTTCACAGATGACATGATAATCTATGTAGAAAATCTGAAGGAACCACCAAAAACATCCTGGAAGTAATGAACAATTATAGCAAGATTGCAGGATACAAGGTTAATATGCAAAAGTCAATTGCTTTCCTATATAGCAGAAATGAACATGTGGAATTTGAAATTAAAAAATTATTTACATTAACACCCCCAAAAATGAAATGCTTAGGTATAAATCTAACAAAATATGTACAAACTCTATATGAGGAAAACTACAAAACTCTGATGAATGAAATCAAAGAAGAACTAAATAAATGGAAAGATATTCCATGTTCATGCATAGGAAGACTCAATATTGTCAGGATGTCATTTCTACCCAATTTGATATATAGATTCAATGCAATTCCAATCAAAGTCCCAGCGAGTTATTTTGTGGATACAAACAAACTGATTCTAGAATTTACATGGAGAGGCAAAAGACCCCAAATTGGCAACACAATATTGGAGGAGAGGAACAAAATTGCAGGACTGACACTACCTGACTTCAAGACTTACCATAAAGCTACAATATTCAAGACAGTGTGATAGTGGTGAAAGAATACACAGACAGAGCCCAGAAATAGATCCACATAAATATAGCCAACTGATCTTTGACAAAGAAGCAAAGTCAATACAATGGAGCAAAGAAAGTCTTTTCAACAAATGGTGCTGGAACAACTGGACATCAACCTACAAAAAATGAATCTAGACACAGACCTTATACCCTTCTCACAGACCTAAAAATAAAACACAAAACTATAAAACTCCCAGAAAATAACTTAGGAGACAACCTAGATGACCTTGGGTATGGTGATGACTTTTTAGATACAACACCAAAACCATGGTCCATGAAAGAAATAATTGATAAGGTAGATTTCATTAAAATTAAAAACTTCTCAGGGCCAGCCCGGTGGCGTAGTGGTTAAGTTTGCACTCTCTGCTTTGGTGACCCAGGGTTCACAGGTTTGGATCCCCCGCGGGGATCTATGCACCACTCATCAAGCCATGCTGTGGTGGCATCCCATATATAAAACAGAGGAAGATGGGCACAGATGTTAGCTCAGGGCCAGTCTTCCTCAGCAAAAAAAAGACGAAAATTGGCAATGGATGGTAGCTCATGGCCAATCTCTCTCACCAAAAAAAAAAAAAAAACTTCTGCTTTGCAAAAAACAATGTCAAAAGAATAAGAAGATTAGCCACAGACCGGAAGAAAATATTTGCAAAAGACGTATCTGATAAAGGACTGTTATCCAAAATATACAAAAAATACTTACAACTCAACAATAAGCAAATGAACAACCCAGTTAAAAAATCAGCCAAAGACCTTAACAGACACCTTATCAAAGACAATATACAGATGACAAATAAGCATATGAAAAGATAGTCAATATCATATATTATCAGGGAAATGCAAATGAAAACAACAATGAGATACCACTACATATCTATTAGAATGGCCAAAATCTGGAACACCAACACTAAATGCTGGCAAGCATGTGGAGCAACAAGAACTCTCACTCGTGGCTGGTAGGAATGCAGAATGGTACAGCCACTTTGGAAGACAGTTTGGCAGTTTATTACAAAACTAAACATACGATTTAGCAATTGTGCTCCTTGGTATTTAACCAAATGAGTCAAAAACTTATGTCCACACAAAAATTTGCATATAGATGTTTATAGCAGCTTTATTCAAAATTGCCAAAACGTGGAAGCAACCAAGATGTCCTTCAGTAGGTGAGTTGATAAATAAACTGTGGTACATCCAGACAATGAAATATAGTAGTCCCCCCTTATCTGTGGGGGATACCTTCCAAGACCCCCAGAGGATGCCTGAAACTGTGGGTAGTACCAAACCCTATATATACTATGTTTTTTCCTATACATACATACCTATGCTAAAGTTTAATTTCTAAATTAGGTACAGTAAGATATTAAGAATAACAAACATGGGCCGGCCCTGTAGTGTAGCAGTTAAGTGCAGGCGCTCCGCTGCTGGCGACCTGGGTTCGGATCCTGGGCGCGTACCGACACACCGTTTGTCAACCCTTGCTGTGGTGGCATCCCACATAAAGTGAAGGAAGATGGGCACAGATGTTAGCGCAGGGCCAGTCTTCCTCAGCAAAAAGAGGAGGATTGGCAGATGTTAGCTCAGGGCTAATCTTCCTCACAAAAAAAACAAAAAGAATAACAAACAATAAAATAGAACAATTATGACAATATACTATAATAAAAATTACCATGGATCTTAGCAACCTCAGCATATGATTTTTTTCTTTCCTTATTAAGTCTGGAACTTTCACCTTTTCACTTAAAGAAAGCACTTTACAGCTTTTCTTTGGCATATTCTAATTGCCAGCATTACTACTCTTGTGCTTTAGGGCCATTGTTAAGTAAAATAAGGGTTACTTGAGCACAAACACTGTAATACCACAACAATCGATCTGATAACCGAGAGGGCTACTAAGTGACTAATGGGTGGGTAGCATATACAGCGTGGATATGCTGGACAAAGGGATGATTCATGTCCCAGGCAGGACAGAGCAGGACAGCGAGAGATTTCATCATGCTATTCAGAACGGCGTGCAATTTAAAACTTATGAATTATTTATTTCTGGAATTTTCCATTTAATATTTTTGGACCACAGTTGACTGCAGGTAACTGAAACTGCAGAAAATGAAACAGTAGATAAGGCGGGGCTACTGTATTATTCAACACTAAAAAGAAATGAGCTATCAAGCCATGAAAAGACATGGGAAAACCTTAAATGTATGTTACTAGGTGAAAGAAGCCAATCTGAAAAGGCTATATACTGTATGATTCCAAATATATAACATTCTGAAAAAGACAAAACTAGGGAGACAGTAAAAAGATCAGTGGTTGCCAGAGTTGGGAGGGGGGAGGGATGACTAGGCAGAGCACAGGATTCTTAGGGCAGTGAAAATATTCTGTATGATACCATAATTATGGATACATGTCATTAACAAAAAACACTATATCAAATATAATTTAAACTTTCTTTGACTGTACAAAAGATACATTCAAGCCCAATCATCAGTTTTCATTGTATTGTAGATATTCAGAAGGGTCAAATAATGGTGAGTTCTAGTTGATAAAATGTCATTAAGATGATTTACTGAATTGAAGTATTTTTTTCCTCTTTGACAATACACGTGAACTATTTTTTTTGAAAATTTGACCAGAATAAAAATACATACACCATAAATGAGATCTCCCACTGGCACTTCCTGCTTCCCTGCCCCCTCTCCTTTTTTAATAAAATCAGATTTACTGAGGTGTAATTTATAAATGGTAATATTCACCCTTTTTATATGCTCAGTTCTATGAATTTTAACAAAAGAATATCATCACTACAGTTAAGGATTAGCAGACATTTGGTCCTGTCCAAAATGTCCACAAGCATATTTGGTCCATGTCAAATGGTTTTGGACAGGACCAAATATCAAGGACTTTTTGGCGTGGACCCAATGTCTTTCTGGACATTTTGGACAGAACCAAATATGACCCGATATCAAAGACCTTTTGGCATGGACCAAATGTCTGATGGACATTTTGGACAGGACCAAATGGTCCTGCAAATATCAAGGACCTTTTGGTGTGGACCCAATATCTCCATGGACATTTTGGCAGGACCAAATATGACCAGATATCAGGGACCTTTTGGTGTGGACCAAATGTTGATGGATATTTTGGACAGGACCAAATGTCCTGCAAGGCAGTTAAGATATATAACACTTCATCACTCCAGAAAGTTCCCTGGTGCTCCTCTGTAATGGATCCTCTCCCCATACCCTTTCTCCTGGCACCCACTGATGTGTTTGTCCCCATAGTCTTGCCTTTTCCAGAATTTCATATAAATGGAATCCTTTATGTCTGGCATCTTTCACTCAGCATAATGCCTTTGAGAATTGTCCAAGTTGTTGCCTGTATCAATAGTTCATTCCTGTTTATTGCACAGTTGTATTCCATTGTATTAATATATACCCATTTGTTTATTCTTTCACCAGTTGAAGTACATTTTGAGTTCCTTCCAGCTTTTGGTAGTTATATAAAAAAAAAGCTGCTATAAACATCTTGGTACAGGTTTTGTGTGAACATAAGTTTTCATTTATCTTGGGTAAATACCTAGAAGTGAGATTTCAGGCTCATATGGTAATTGTATGTTTAACTTTATAAAAAGCTGCCAAACTGTTTACCAAAGTAGGTATACCATTTTGCATTCCCACCAGCAGTGTACGAGATTTCCAGTTCCTCTACATCCTCACTAGTATGAGGTATTGTCATTTTTTAAAAGCCTTTTTAGTGGGTGTGTAGAGGTATCTCATTGTGGTTTTAATATGCATTTCTTGAATAATTAATGATATTGAGCATCTTTTCATGTGCTTAATTGCCATTCATATCATGTATTTGTGTGTGTGTGTGTGTGAAATGTCTGTTCAGAGCTTTTGCCCATGTTTTAAACTGGATTGTTTGCTTTCTTCTCATTAAGTTGTGAGAGTCAGTTCACGCTTGTATTCTGTATACCAGTCTTTTATCAGATGTGTGTGTTGTAAATATCTTTCCCGGTCTGTGGCTTGCCTTTTCTTTTTCATAAAAGTATTTTTCAAAGAGCAGAAGTTTCAAATTTTGATGAAGGCTAATGTATCATTTTTTTTCTTTTATGGATCATACTTTTTGCAAATATCTATGAAATCTTTGCGTAACTAAAGGTCAGAAAGATTTTCTCCTATAGTTTCTTCCAGAAGTTTTTAGTTTTAAGTTTTACATTTAAGTCTATGATCCATTTGTTTTAATTTTTGTATATGGTGTGACTATTGGCATTTACAAAGATCTCTTATACATATGATTACATCTGATCATCATTAAAAAAACTTTGAGGAAGGCACATCAGGAATTTTAATCCCCATTTTACAGATGAGAAGACTGAGGATTAAAGAAGTGGTGCTGTGTGACTTGCTCAAGGTCCCACAGCTGATAAGAGGTAAAATTGCAAGGTAAGAGGTAAAATTGTCATGAGAGTTCAGGTCTCCTGCTGTCCTAGGACAGTACTTTTGGAGCCAGGCAGCTAGGGCTCAAGATGGTGCCCCAGCAAAGCAAAGATTCCCAGTGGAGATCTGAGCAATCTATTAGGCACTGAGGTAAGAAAGACAAACGGTGGACTAGCCCTGACCTCACTCAGATTGCACTCCTCTGGCCCACTTCAGGATCCACTGAAGAGAGGATCTCTCTGAAGAGAGCCAGAAGCTGGCCTGGCACCCTGCTCAGTTGACACTCAATGAATGCATTTTGATGATGATGATGAAGATTTGGAACGTGTTCAGAGGAGAGCTCTGAAAGTAATTACAGAGTTAGAAATTAAAGCTAAGAAGAAAAGTTAAGGGAACTAAGATTATTTAGTGTAGAAAAAAGAGGCCCAAGATAAAACCTGATAACAGCCTTCAAACAAAAAAACTTGGGCTTTCTTTCTGAGGGCTGAGCAAGGCGAAATGGGATGGAAAAATCTAAGTAAAAGGGCAAATTTATTCCTCCCTGGTGAGGATTGTTACAGACACTTAAGAGCCTTTATAAACAGAATAAACTCTTCTTATTTGAGTTTAGAGTCAGGGATTTGCCAAACATGGGCTCTGATAAAGGATTTCAGCATGAGGGTTACATGACCCTCTTGCACAGTGTCATTAGAAATCTTTGGGTAGCTCCTAAACCTACCCTGTGTCCTCATACAATTCCAGGAGGCATTTGTCTGTGGCATTCCTTGCTCCTTAGTATTAGCATCTTCATGGACTGTTCCAATGACCAAGACAAGACTTACCTTAGTTCCTGAAGGCTTAATTAACTCCCATGATCCTTGGCCCTAAAGCCAAGTAGCCCAGTGCCTAAGGATATAAATCTGGTTTAGCATCCCTGGAAAGACCTGAAATGTTGGCTAGTCCAAATCTGACCCCAATGCTCAAATCCCCTGTTCTGTATCTAGCCTCTGCTATGATGGGAAGCTTCGCTTACCCCAGCAGAAGATATAATACAATGAACTTTAGACTAGGAATAAGGAGAGTTGGGTTTGAGTCCCAGCTCTGCCACTAACTTGCTGTGTGATCATTGGTAAGTCCCTTCACATTTCTGGACCTGTTTCTTTATCAGTAAAATGGTAGTGGTGGAATCTCTTTGTTTTAGTTTGTGTTGGTTTAACTGCTGCAACAAATGGCCCTCAAAAATTCAGTGGCTTAAAGGACAAGAAGTTTCCTTATTTCTTATGTAACATTCAGGGCAGCAGTTCCAGACTGGAGAGGGAGGGGGAACGTCAGTCCATGTAGTTATTCAGGTACTCAGACAGAACTGATGGCAGTTCTGCCAGTCTTAATACATACCTTCCAAGGTCACTCTGCAGTTGTAGCCCACAGGAAAGCAGAAACCTCATGGGAGCTTTTTTATGGCCCAGGCCTGGAAGTGGTGTGTATCACTTTTACCCACATTCTATTGGTCAGAATTCAGTCACATTGTCATACCAAACAGCCAAAGAGGCTGAGAAATGCAATGCAGCTGTGTGATAGCTAGCTAGAAGGCTCCATCATAGACTTGATGATCTCTGAATGTCCCCTGTTCCAGCTCTGAAGTTCTGGGTGTGTTTATGAACTAGACTCCCCTGGTTCTCACATTACCCTGCTCAGGCGCTTTGAAAATTGACTAACCTCTCTGACCATTAGGGACTAGCAGGCTGGCAGTGCAGGCCAATGCAATGCCCCCTGTGAAAGGCCAGAGAAGAAGAAATGAGATACCAGCCACACCACCAGGTACCACATTAAGCTAAGGTGTCTTTGTGCTTCTTTTCTCTGCAGCATGGGTAGGAGCCCTCTCAATGGGCATGATCTTCTTCTGTTCTCCCATTGTGAGTATATTCACTGATCGTTTGGGCTGCCGAATCACAGCAACTGCGGGGGCTGCTGTCGCTTTCATCGGCCTCCATACCAGCTCCTTTACCAGGTAAGACTAGGAGTTGCTGGCCATTTGTCCAAGGCTGAGGGTTGGCTTCTTTCTGGGCTTCAACTAGGGACACTCTTCTCATTGCAGAATTCCCTGTGGCCCTTTCCATGTAGGGTACTCAAAGACCCTCCTCCCAGGAATCATTGTCCAATAGGACTCATCTAGGTAGTGTCCCCAGGACACATTGGTAGGAAATATCCCCAAAGACCCAAGAGTTCCAAAGTGGTGGGAGCAGCCTAAGCTTGGGCATTCATACAGCTGGGCCCAAGTCCAGTTTTGGCCACTGAATG
The DNA here is from genome assembly GCF_020826845.1 of Diceros bicornis minor. Lineage (NCBI taxonomy): Eukaryota > Metazoa > Chordata > Mammalia > Perissodactyla > Rhinocerotidae > Diceros > Diceros bicornis. The sequence goes on from NC_080781.1 coordinate 67,674,283, forward strand.
GCTATAGAACAACTGATGAGTACCATTCCCTTCTCTGGGCCTCAATTTCTTTATCTGTAACATGAGGGAATTGGACCGGATGGTCTTTTCAAGTCTCTTCCAGCTCTGCCCTATTCCCCTTCAATGTGCCACACATCTTATGACCTCACCTGCCTCCCGGGAATGAGCTTCTGGAGTGAGCCCATGTGAATACCAACCATTACAGGATTCCTAAGGGAATCTTATGCTGAGAAAAAGGTCAGCTTTTAGCATTTCTGGTCCCTTTCCAGGTATTTCTGGCTGCCGATGTATGGATGATTTGGGACAGATAAAGATTCATGTCTTGGGCATGAGAAGGAATGTTTAGCAGCATCACCCACTGAGGTACAGACCCAGCACCCAGCTAGGCCTAGGCTAAACTCAAACTCTGGTCCTGTTGGTCCCACTGGCAGAACTTGGTAGTGTCAGGCAAGGAGCAGGATACAAGTTCATTTTCTGCTTTCTGTCTGCCAGCCTTGAAGAAGCATGTCTGTAGGGGAGGGGAGAAGTAAAAACCCTCCAACACAGCCTGAGGAATATGGGATTCCTAAAAAACTCTGTTGACTTTCTGCCAGAGACACTTTGGAAGTTGTGGTACCTCCTATTTCCAATCTGCCTGGGCTGGTGTAGGAGAATACCAGCCTAGAATACAGCCAGCTTGTCAGGGATTTGCTTTCAGAGTTTGGCTCCCCAGAGAAGAACCATGGTTATGCTCTCTAGGCCTAAGGTTCCACTCACAGAGGAGGATGATAACTGTATTCTGCCACAAATGGGCCCTGTGAGGGTGAGCCAGCTTTCTTTATGACTTGAGCATTTCTGGCTACCCATCCTACCCTCCAGCAGAGCTTAAATCTGGCCTGCAATGGTTTCTTGGCTCGATCCCATCCAACTGGAACAGAGGAGGGGAAAAACCATGTCCTGCTTGGAACCTGCTGAGCCCTCCCAGGGCAACAGTTCCAAACCCTCTTAGGACCCCTCTGGTGGTCAGCCTCATTTTCCCTCAGCAAGCTGATGCCTGGCTCCTTGTGAGAAGGAGCTAGGTCTCAGGAGTGGCTCCAGTCTCAGCACTACACAGCAGAGGCCTGTTTTTTAAGGCTGAGCAGAGCAAAGTGTAAACAAATTAGCAACATACGGATCCCATTTCCCTTCCAATCCACATGAGTTCAGTTATAGGAGGGGAAGGAGCTCAGATGTGTTTTCTTCTGGCACTCTTCTTTAGGCACATTGGAGTAGGCGTTCTGTTCTTCAGCTCCTAAGCTCCTCACCCATCCCATTTGCCCTTTCTGTAAGAACATCTTCAGAGCCAAGAAACTTTCCGGATGGCTTCATGTCCAGTGGAAAAATGGTTCTACTTGTGGCTAGAGCTCCAGTTCATCCTTCCTGTTGTCTGAATCAGGGCTCTTAATTCCTTCGGATTAAGAGGTGGGGCAGAATGCAGGCAGAGCTAGGGAGCCCTTGGCAAGCCTACTCAGGGGCCCCCTGCCTTGGGACCCAGCTAGAAATTGGTCTGCCACACAGCACCCTGAACTGAATCCCATGCTTTGCCACCACCAGCCCCCTCCCTGAAGGTCTCCCTTAGACCTTTCTAACTCCTCTCCCTAGACAAGGCCCCTAGCCCAGGCCAATACCAAGAGATACCTAGAATCTAATGGAAGTAGGCTGCAAGGAATCTGACAGAAGAGGAGCAGTTGGCTTAGCTATGTGTTCCAAGTGGAGGCAACTCTTTTGAAACCGAAGCTCTTGCTCATATCCAGTGAATGCAAGCAGAGGGAAAGAAATGGTGATGATAGCTGTTGTGGAGTCATGAGTGCTAGCACCCCATCATTTCTGCAGCATAGGCCCAGTCTTTTAGTATGAGGACTTGGTCTATCTACGGGGAGGAACTGCTTAACCATGGAGAGTATTAGATAATTATGTGGTCAGATAAGAACTATTGCAAAATATGTGGAGAGTTTGAAAGAAAAAATTCTTCACTAGGTTGTAGCAATATTGTCTGGGGGCGGATGGCTGGCCAAACTGACCTTCCCTTGGCCTTTTCCCTTCTGACACTTTGCCTTCTGTTACAGAGGCTTATGGCCACAGCAGGGCCTAAGAGTTTTAAGCCAGAACCTGTCTTACTTGGCCAGGCCCACAACTTCTTTGAGGCTCTGCTTCCCGTCAAGCAGCCAGGCTACTCTGGGAAGCTAATCCATATTATGTCCAGCAACTGGAGCTGGGCTCTGGAAGTTAAAGGGACTCTTTACCTCAGGATTCCCATGGAGATCATCTATGGCCTAGAGTAAAGGGCCTTGGGATATCCAGACCTTGGGCAGGGTTGGGGAGGGAGTGTCTCTCAGAAGTGCATCAGCCATTCTCTGAAATATTAAGGACCCTGAGCATGGAGAGACACTGAAAAGTCCTATGGAGGGTCTCAACCTTCCAGGATCTTGGCTCCTTGCAGACCTTTGTTGTAACTTGGGATAAAGCTTTGGCTACCAGCCTATCCATGGTGTCTAGGAGAACAGTAGGTGAAACTGCTCTCTCTAAGGCACTTACTTACTCCTTATAGCCCCTCATCCAGCCTTTGTATAGGCTGGTTCTGGCTTTCTTTTGAACAATCCTCTCTGATGGGTGCCATGATTCACACTAGAGTCACACAGACCTAGAGTTAAGTCCAAGCTTTGCTGATCCCCAGTTTTGCTACCTTGGGTAAATTACTTTACTTCCCTGAGCCCCTGTCTCACCCTCTGCAAAATGGGGATCAGAAAGTCCTGTTCCTTGTCTGTTCTGAGGGTCAATGGTAAGTGGGGCTGTGGGTTAAGGGTAGGGGGATGCAGGTCTCAGGAGGGTAAGGGAGAAGGGCAAGTGGATTGCTGGTCAGGCTGCTGAGGATAGCTCTTGGTGTCTCTCCCACAGCTCACTAAGCCTGCGTTACTTCACCTATGGGATTCTTTTTGGTTGTGGCTGTTCCTTCGCCTTTCAGCCATCTCTCGTCATCCTGGGCCACTACTTCCAACGCCGCCTAGGTCTGGCCAATGGTGTGGTGTCCGCTGGGAGTAGCATCTTCTCCATATCCTTCCCCCTCCTCATCAAAACACTGGGAGCTAAGATCAAGCTCGCCCAAACCTTCCAGGTGCTGAGTACCTTCATGTTTATTCTTACGCTGCTTTCACTCACCTACCGGCCCCTCCTGCCCAGCTCCCAGGACACCCCAAGCAAGAGAGGTGTCCGTACCCTGTGCCAGCGATTTCTGGCTCAGCTCAGGAAATACTTCAACATGCGAGTATTCCGCCAACGTACCTACCGCATCTGGGCCTTCGGGATTGCTGCTGCTGCCCTTGGCTACTTCGTTCCCTATGTACACCTGGTGAGGAATACCAGGGTGGGCCTACCCTACCTGGCCCCAAGAAGCTGCCCTTAACCTGCCTGAAGCCCAGAGGGTAGGGGTGGAGGACCTTAAAAGGGCAGAGCTGGGACCTTTGGAAAAAGAGACAAAACAGTGGTTGGAGAGACCCAGAGTGGGAAAGGGCACAGGCTGAGGGAACACCTCAATGGGAAATGGGCAGAATTCCTTAGGGAAAGGCTCATGCCTGTGGTTTCCCCCACTGATAAATCTAGATAGATTTTCAGGAGAAGATAAGCATCATTGGGTTACAGGAGACTGGCCCAGATGACCCAAGGATAGGGTTTTCTAAGAGTGTGTTCTATGGAATGCTGGTCTTTGTGGTCAAATGATTTTGTTTAGGAAATAACATGTACTAGATCTCTCTAGCTTCATAATATGTAGCAATCTTTTAAAGGTACCAAAACATCCTGCAGTAAAGAAACCCATTTAGCTTTGTTTAACCAGCATCCATTAATTTATATGGCCATAGAACTGTCACGTGTAGTCTAGCTGTTATCTTCCACAGAACTTGTGTTTCTTAAAACACACTTTTGGAAGTGTTACTTGGAAGTTGGTGGAGGCTTCTCCCCTGGTGACCTGCTGTTGCCCCAGGCTGTCAGTTCTGGGTCAGGGAATGGGGAGATTGTAGGGGAACTCCAGGATTTTCTCAGTTGTTTAGGCTGTATTCTGTCCTGCCAGGGCTTGGAAGGGGCTTGGAGATTCCCATTCCCCTCAGCTGTTGCTCAGAAGCCCAGAATCCAGAAAGCCAAGGGATATGTGGCCTTTTAAGCTGTTAGAAGCAGCCAGGGAGCTTGTCCTGGAGATAGGGCTACAGGGGAGAGGGCTGCAGGGGAGGGAGCTCTTGCCATGGTCCAGGGAAGTAAGCAGTAGGGGGTTCTGGATATGCCAACAGTTAACCAGTCAGCTCCTCTTCTTCCTCCTGGCCTGGTACTATGCTTTTCAGATGAAGTATGTGGAAGAGGAGTTCTTGGAAATCAAGCAGACCTGGGTGCTCTTGGTGTGTATTGGGGCTACCTCAGGCCTTGGGCGCCTTGTGTCAGGCCGTATCAGTGACTCCATTCCTGGACTTAAGAAGATCTACTTGCAGGTGAGTGTGACCACTCTGTCCACTGTGGGGAGGAACAGCCTGCCACAGATACTAGGTTATCCCCAGCCTTTGGAAGAGAACGGTAGGGTGTCACTGCTATGCCCTGAGCCCTGGCTCTGACACTAGCAACATGGCGAAATCAATCAAATTCTCTGAGCCTCAGTTTCCCTTGCTTTCAAATGAAGACAGTCATCCTTGTTCTGCCTTCTTCATCAAGATAGAGTGAGGATCCAGTGAGAGTAGTGTAAATGGAACCTCTAAGAACACTTTCAAAGAAAGTGTTTGTTTATTAATAATGGCTCTCCCATCTGAAAGAAGGAAACTGGGGCCAGGAGTTAGATGCTGCTCCCATTGAGGACTGATCTGATTGCTACCCTATAATCTCTTGGTCATCTATAGCATTTTGTGGCCCAGTGTCTCTCTCCTCCAGGTCTATCACCTCTACTCCCAGAGCTACTTGATATCAAGCACTGGCTCTCAAATGCCATCCTCTCGATGGACACAAAAAAAAAGTGCCAGAAAAGGCCAGATTTCACTTCCCCTCTTTAGGCCTCACTTTTCTCATTTGTGCAATGAGAATAATTCTTGCCTTGCTTATCTCACCTCACAGATGAGGATCAAAAGAAATATAGGTGTGACTAGGCTTTGGGAAGTAAAAAATGGTATAGCCATCAAAGGTTTTGATCCTTCTGACAGTGACACAGGAAGCCTCATATTGTGAGCAGTAGCCATATGGATGCTCGAGAGGCCACTTTCTATGTGAACTGGGCTCTAGTGTATTCTAGTAGTAGAATACACACTACTGCTCAAGCTGTCTGTCTTTGTCTACCTGGCAGCAATATTGCCTTTCTGACCTGGCTTATGCTTCTTGCTCCTGCATCTGGGTTTACCAGAAGGTGCCCAAGTGTGGAACCCTGTGGAGGGGTGACAGCAGCCCCAGAAAATATGTGGTCACAAATAATCCATCAGGAAGGTAGTTGAGTTCTGACTCTCCTGGGGAAGCCCTAAAAGCACTTCCAATGGGCCCTGACTACACTCATAGGAATTTCTCTGTCTTCTGACAGCCCCAAGTGTTTTCCTAAATACTGTCAGATGTCTTAGACAAGGATATAATTAAGATTTCCTGTTGTGTTTAACCCTGCATTAGATTTGCAAGAGCTGGTGAATCTGCTTTGTCAGAGTTAAGGGTGCCCTTATGGTCCATCCAGTCCAACCTTTCATTACACTGATGGAAAAACTGAGGGAAAGGCTCACACAGACAGTAGTGGCAGAGCTGAACTCCTATGTAGCACTCTTCTCATGTTCCACTTTACGCTAAGTGATGGATAGCAGAGCCAAGTGCCAGAGATGATAAGTGACTTGATCAAGGTCAAACCAAAGGCCTGTGATTGAGATAAACCAATTACAAAATTTTGAATTCCTGTGCAAATATTGGCAAGTACCTTATCTGGGTGGCTTTTTGCATAAGAGTATATGTGGCTTCACCAGTCTTTTCCACATGCCACCCCTGTGGGTCTTCCCTGTCAGTATCAGTAGCTCCAAGATGCCAAAGGGTGCTGGAAATCTGGATAAGCTAGCATTGGGCCAGGGCTTTATCTTGAGGAGAGGCAGCAGCCCCTGCCTAGCCATATAGCTCATTTCTCACCACAGTCCCTAGGAGAGAGGTATGGCCCAAGCAACTTTTGATTTCTATTGTGCAGAGGGAGTTCTCAGGGAGGCAAAGGCATTAGCTAGTTAGAAGCAGAACTAGGCTTAGGGCCCAGTGCTTCTGCTGACCACTTCCCCTACCCACCCACCACTCTCTCCCCTTTTCCACTCTTTCTTGCCCCAATCTTGCCACTTGGAATAATATAAAGCAATCTTAGAATGTTATGGCTGAAACATATCTTCATCAACTTGTAGTCCAACTCCCTCATTTTACAAATTGAGGAACTGAGGCCCAGAGAGGGAAAGTAACTTGTCCAAACTCATTCTGCTGGTAAGTGTCTCAGGCCAAGAGCACAAGACAATGGATGAACTTCTTTCTTTTAAGCTACTCAAGATACTCCATTATGGGAATTTGCCTCCCTTTCTCCCTGGGTCAGTTGTAGGAATACAGGCCTGTGAGAGGAAAGGAGTGTTCACAGCTTCAGTTCTGAATAGCCATCCACTAGATGCTGTGGTTCTTACTATTGGCAAAGACAGACACATGTGTCTGGTGTTAAGCCCTGGACAATCTGTTGGAAAGAAAATGGTGACAACCTGAAGAATAGCTTCAATTTGGACCAATTCTTGAGGCCTGATTCTCAGTTCCAAGAGGGATTTTTCATTTCTGAACCTTGGCAAGGCCTCATGGAGGATGTTAAGAGGCAGCTAGACACAATATATAGTAATTAGAGCCAATTGAAATTAGTTAATGGGGTTCTTTGTGTTATATAATGGTATTAACTCTTAATTGCCATACCATTATGGCTTGGTTGATAGGTGGGTCTGGTTTTATCTTATAGTTGTCCATGAATCTCCTAGAGGAGAAGCTGGGATATCTGGGTTCTTATTCCTAAATTCTGCCTAGCTATCCCAAAACAGCCTGGACAAAGTTCAAAAGTCCCCGAAAAGTCCTGAGATGACATGACCACACATTTCTTATCCTCTGTAAAAACCAAGCAATTAACCTAACAAGCCCACCGCCAGCAACAACACAAAAAATCTTTAGATCTTGAAACAGCCTTGATCCTCCTACCCTTCTATGTGGCGATGTGGTGAATTATCCTTACCATGTAGTGACTTACCCTCCCTGGGTAAGTCAGCCTGCCTGTGTGAACTATAGGTTCACTATAGGTGAACTATAGGTTCTGGGTCCTGTTAAGCCCTTGGGAAACAGACTGGATCTTAGCCCTGATCCTGGGATGACCTGGCTCTGCTGGCTACAGTGGGTGTGGGGAGGGGGATCCTTTCTCTGCTTGCAGCCCTGGTCTTCAGTGTGGGTCACCGACACAGGTTGGAGATGACCTTAATCAAAAGACCAGCTGTGTTTCCAGTGGCCCTTCTCTCTGTTGAGATGGAAAAAAACAGCCTCTGGAAAGGTAGCTTCTTTGTTTTGGAATCATTTTACTCAGCCCAAAGAAAGCCCAGTGGCTAGTCAGTGCCCCTGGGCTGGCTTCAGGCTCCCTAGACCTCCTCCTAGTGTCTTGGTTCTCCTTAAACGCCCCTTTGTTGCCTTCTCAGGGTGCCCAGCCAGGCCCAGAGGCCTCCAGAGCCTGAGATGTCTGAGATGGGTGGTGTCTCATGTCTTAAAGCATAAGGAACCTGGGTGAACCTCCCAATGGTCTCCTTCCTGCCACGGTGTTTTCTAAAAGTGGTTCCCCCAAAATGGGCACTGGCTTCTCCATCTCAGGAAGCTGTGCCTTCCATTCATGCCCCCATCTAATCATCATTCAAGTCATCCTCACTTCCTCCCCTTCCTCTTCCCATGCCTTACTTGGATCTGAGAATAACAGCATAGTCTGATCTCAGACCCTGATGCCTGGGGCAGCCAAACACAGGATCAGAAAGCAGAAAGAGCAATTCCCTTTATCTCAGAGTTCAGTGAAAAGACAACTTGAGGAGAGGGGCCATGTTATTCCCTACCTCTTTTTAAAATCTTGACAGAATCAGTTAAATAGGGGCTATCTTAAAAACTTTGAATCCTTCAGTGAAGGACTTATTTAGTCCAACTGCTCTCCCTGTTGACACCCCTCTGCCCCATTTTATAGATGGTAGAAATGAAGCCCTGAGAAAGGAGATGTGATTTGCTCTGTGGTTTTGGCTGGCAAGCACATGACCTCAGGCTCTTGCTCCTCTAGGTCATCTCCTTCCTGCTCCTGGGCCTGATGTCCATGATGATTCCCCTGTGCCGGGGCTTCGGGGGCCTCATTGTTGTCTGCCTCTTCCTGGGCCTGTGTGATGGCTTCTTCATCACCATCATGGCTCCCATCGCATTTGAGCTGGTGGGCCCAATGCAGGCCTCACAGGCCATTGGCTACCTCCTGGGCATGATGGCCCTGCCGATGATTGCCGGCCCTCCCATTGCAGGTGAGGCTGATGTTACAGGGAGGGCATGAGTGGGGGATTCCTGTCTTCCCAGTGCCCTAGCTCTCCTGAGCACCTCTGCTTGAAGTCTCTTTTCCTCTTATTCTCTATTTAGGCAGCCTTGTCAGAGTGCATGAAACCCATTAGCACTATTGGTGGAAGAGACTAAGCACAGTATATGTGCATGGATTCATTTTGGGGAATGGGCTTTCCATGGCTATATATCTGTTTCAGTGGGGTTTTGTTGTAAACAGAATGGCTAATTCTAGGAGGGTAGAGAGAGAAATGGGTTTGGCCTTCTTGAGCATTCCATTAATCCAATATCCTCTCTTTTTCTCACAGGCAAGTAATTATTTGCAAGGTAGTTGGCAAGAAGAGAACTGGTTTTATTAAGACTTAGAGACACCCCTCTCCTCCCCTACTGACTTCCAAACTGAACCTGTAGAAGAGATTTGATTAAGGTCACATCCTAAGACTGGGCCAGTGAGGCTCACTTCCAGCAGGCAGCAGACAAAGTGTTGGCTTGCCGTCTTTCAGCACTCCCAGTTTCTCTTTCCACTCTTTAAGAAGGGCATTGTTGGTACCCGAGGGAACATAGGAAACAAGGAAGACCAATGAAAAGAGAACTTCATTCCCTTTCTTTAGGATTTATTACAAATATTGACTCATGGGCTAGCCTCTCCTAGTCTGGCCAACTGGGCTAACTCAACAAATGTTCCTTGAACACCAATTCTGTGCAAGGTGTTGTGAGGGCACTGGTCATGCTGTGTGACAGTGGCAAAAGCTTCCATTCAGGTCCTTGTGCAACAGCCATACTGCCCACTAGGGGTGGGGAACCTCTCCCCAGCCCCTGATCCCAAAGGTGGATCCCAGAATCCACATCTCTTTCCATTTTGCTTACCTCCTAAGCAGCCCAAGGACCTACTTGCCTTTCCTCAGTAGTGTTTCTGGGCTCATCCTCCCTATGAGGTGCCCCACATTAGCTTCTGGAGGTGAGCAGGGGAGGCCTCGAGTCCCATGCCAAACATATCCATGGTATTGGCAACTTAGAGGAACCCAGAGGGGTCAACCATATCTGTAACTGGAAGGAAGGAAACACATACAGCCACCTTTAGGGCAAATGGGAATTTCAGAGAAAGAGTACTTCAGAGAAAGGGAAAATAGGAACTTGGCTGAATTGTTCCACAATAACACTCTAGCCCAAGTTGGGGGTGGGAGGGTACATCACTGTGAACCAAGACAAGGCTCGGCCATCTTCCACGGAGTTCTTTTAAACTAACTTCCCTCCTAACTCCATACCTAGGAGTGGCTGAAAGTTAGCTAAAGCTTCATGAATGTAAAAAATGGAGAACTTTAAGAGAAGCTTCATTAGCTTCTTTCATAATGAGCATTAGCCTCAAGGGCCTGCAGCTCAAGTATCTCAGAGCAGAGCTGCCTGCCTTTGTAATAGAGGTTTTATTTATTCCATCTAGGAGTGTTTAAATTGAGGGTGCTCCTGGGTCAAGGCAGTGCAGGCCAAGATTCTCTGGATAGGCATTGTGATGGCCCCTAGAAGTACCTTTGGGCAGTAGGGCAAAGCTGAGCTTGACTTATCTCTCTTAATTGTTTCAGGCCTCCTCCGCAACTGTTTTGGGGACTATCATGTGGCCTTCTACTTTGCTGGTGTGCCCCCCATCATTGGGGCTGTAATCCTCTTCTTCGTCCCTCTGATGCATCAAAGGATGTTCAAGAAAGAGCAAAGGGATTCCAGCAAGGATAAGATGTTGGGCCCTGACCCAGACCCCAATGGGGAGCTGCTGCCGGGCTCCCCAACCCCGGAGGAACCAGTCTAATGCCTCTTCCTTGCTATTGTGTGCTCCTCCTCCTCAACCCCTTCCCTTCACCCCGCCCTGCTCAGCATTTATATTTTTGCCACCAGCACACTTGTTCCCAAACCTGCACACACAGCATTTCAGCCACCTGACCATCTCCCTTGGAGCCAAAGCTCCAGGTGTTCCAAACTCATTAACCAAATTCTCCCCATGAATGCCTTTAAACTTGCGAGGGTCCTTCTCCTCCCAGGATCTAGGAGATCTTGGGATCACCCACTGGCCTTCGAACCTCTCCATATACTTTATAACCCTTGGGGGAGGAGGGGGAAGGGACCTCCTGGCCCCAGCTTGTTAGTGACCCACTAAAAGCAACTGCCAAAGGTGCTACTGTATCCCCAGGGGTCTGGTAGGAAGACCCAAGCCTCTGCGTGCTGAGGAGTTCCTTGCCATCTGTCCTTGGGAGCCATTGGTTTGGGGGGCTGGGGGCGGCAGGAAGGGCAGAGAGGTAAAATGAGACAAGGAGCCTTGTTTAGCCTCCGAGTCTCTGAGGTCTGTGACTTCCCAAGAGCTGTGGGTGCCATCATTTTACAAGTATACAGATAGTCTCCCCATCATACAGTTGGTTAACAGTCTGCTTCCTTCTTCCTTTGTTCCTTTGTTTCCTCTACTGTCTCCTCTCCCTTCTCTTTCCCTTCTATTTCTTTTTATGACTGTCATAGACACATAGGTGCTTGAAGAAAGGAGGGACCCAGAGCTTGGGCCAATCAGCCTCACCTTGGCCCAGCCCACCCATAACACTAGCATCAATCCCACTCATCTCAGGCTGAGCCACATCTCACTTTTTGGCTCAAGCTGCTATAATCATAGACTGGAAGAGAATACCACATAGGGACAAGACCTTAAACAAACACCATAAAGCTCCACTCACTGATTTTTACAGATTTCCTAGGCCACTGCACTAAACTTCAGGCCCTTCCAGCTCCCCATCCTTGTATCTACCTGCCAAAATGTGAAGAAATTTCTTTCATCTCAGCAGGCAGAGGACTGATGACTGGGGGATGGCATGGTGGAGGGAAGTGCAATAGTTATTGACCTGGCAAAGGACCAACTCCTGCATCTCTCATTCATGACAGGTCAATATTTCCACCTGGGCCAGGCCAGAAAAGGGACTGTTTTAGAGAAAATCCCATTCCCAACGTGGATCCCAAAAAGGTCGAGGCAGAAGCTGCACTTAGGGTTGGATAATTTCTTTTAGGAAGGAGAAACCATCCTAGCCTTTACCACCCAATGTGCGCCCCCATGCTGGGCATCCTGGGCCACTCTGTTTAGCGGGCATTAAAGGTGCCAGGAAAGGTAGACTCTGGACTATCTTCATCCCTCTGAAATAGGTGCCAGATGCTTCCCTATGCCCAGGCTCTGGACAACACTCCTGCTGAAGAGCATACCCAGCCAGCTGTGTCCAGCTAACACAACTCACCTCACTAGGAGCTCAGCCTCTCTCCTCACTTTTCCTCTTTGTGTCTTGTTCTCCCTATTCTGGGCCTTTGTCTGTTCTGTTCCTGTTACCCTAACCTTTCATTTTCTTGCCAGGCATCCTTGGCTGTCACTTGGAGTTAATAGTGACTTGCCACCCCAAGCCAGCACCATCCTGGGACCAGGAGGATGAGGTTGCCCCTGAGGGGCTCCAAAAAAAAACAGTGGTGCCTACCCATGAGTTTTTCCGTTACAAACAGGCAGCTGGGGCATGGTTGGCCTCTCTGATGCCCTCATTCAAGGCCAATGTCCTGAACCCCCTCCATTGGTCCCAGTACAGCTCTTATCAACTCTCCAAAGGAAAACCCACTGGTTCTTGGCTCTGTGGGCAGGAAGGGGCCTAATTACTATCCTGTCAGCTCAAAGAGCAACGGAACAGGAGAAGCTGAGCCCCAGGAGCCTTGTAACCTTGAGGAAAGACCATTGAAAATGTTGGAGCAACAAAGCCCCTGCTTCCATTTCCCCCTGCCCCACCCCCACCAAGTCATCAGAGGGGAGTTCTGCAGGGCCTCCTTTGTTGCTCACCCTGTGGATAGCTCTTAAGAATCAGGCTGCCACCCACTTCTCTCCAGATGAAGGAAAGACCTTCACAGGTCCCAAATCTGCCCTATCAGGTATCACATAACATGGTGGAGTGTCAGTTTACTTCTTCCACACATGTGCACGTGCATGTGCATGTGTGGGCTTGTGTGCTTTTGGAAAGAAGGTTGGTTGGCGAAAGCAGCACAGTATTAATATTTAGGGTAGAATGCACCTTCTTATGTACCACAGTTAAATCTAGGAGAACGAACAAAATTTAAATCCTTAAAAGGTTTGGAACAAAATAAATAGATCTAAAAAATTCTAGCTTTAGTATGTATGTTCCCCACAAGTGTAAAATAGTCTTAACCTGGTTAAGAGCAGGAAGTTTGGCTTCAGAACTGAAATCTCATTTCAAATCAAATTTCTGCGAGGGTCTAGACTCTCTGTGAGAGCAGAAATTGGAAAAGGAGCTATATAGGGTTTGGAGTTGGGTAGACTACTCAGGATTGGATTTATTAGGGAGCTCTGAAGTGGAAAAGTGGTTAATGCACAAAATGAGAAAATGGTTAGTGGCTGAGTCAGACTGGAGGTCCCACCAAGGCCCTACCTTGCTACAAACATGCCATGTTGAAAATTGGCAAAGACCTTAGCAATAACACACTTCAAACCCCCTTTCCTCTCCCTTGTTATTGATGGGGGAACCTGAAGGGACTGGTATAGCTCAGTTACACAGCCAGGCAGCGACAGAGCCTGGAATTGAGGATGATGAGAAGAGAGACTTCCAACAATGACAAAGCTGGGAGTAACCTTAGAGTTTCCCTTATCCATACTCTGCACTGAATTTAAGTGGGAAAACTGAGGCCTAGAGATAGTAAGGGACTGCAGCAGGTTCACACAGTTCATCAGTGACAGAGCAGGCTAAGAATTGAACTAGGGTAAGTGACTTCCAGTCCAGTGTAAACCCCTCATTTTACTGATGAGGAAACTTACCCAAGGAGGGTGAAATAACTTGCCCACTTCACTCACTCAACAACTATGTAGTGAGCCTATTTCCAAAAGGGTGTCAGCAGGAACAGCTCCAAACAAAAATGAAATCCGAGCAAAGTCTGACTTTTAGCATATCGCATCTTTTCACAATTACCTTCACTCCCAACCAACACATGCTTTTGGTATTCTCTTCCTAAGCACTCCAGACCTTCACACAGCTCTGGCCTTGGAAAGCTGGTCCCACCTACTGCTGTTCCACCCCCAGCAACCAAAGAGATACAAATAAAGTCCATCTCCCTATGGCCATACACTGGGCAGGGGAGAGGCGAAGAGAGGGGACTGGTTTTCTTGGAGGAAGGGTGGTTTACCACCCAGCTCTTGGCTATCGTCATTTCTCCCCTGACTCAGTGCAGACATCCTCAGGCTGCTAGCCTCCTCATCTCTTCCCACTGACTAATTACTCTCTCCTACTGCCTGGCCCCAGGCTCTGCCACCCAAGGTCTGTTGCCTCCTCAGTACCTTCCCCAGTAGCCCCAAGGCCCCAGTCTGTGTTTGATCACTCAGGATCATTAGATTTCAAAGCTGTGGAATCCCGTAATTTTTATGAGCATATGGTCTCCTCCAGGGCCTTTTCATGTCTGAAGAGGGAGCCAGCAGCTCCCTGCCACTTCTCCACAGCAGCAGAGCAGGCCAGCTGACAGGGATTACAGGTATCCCCAGCAAATCCCTGGTGTCTGACAGCTGGTGCCTAGATAGGGTGAGTGCTGGTTTGAACCAGAGCCCTTGAAGCAAGTTCTGAAATTCTAATAAGCTGAAATGTAGAGGAGACTCCAGAGGCACAAGGAAAGGGATTAGATACCCAACTCCTGCAGGGGTGGAGGAGGCTTTGCTTTAGAAGGCTCTTTGATTCTTGCCTTTCAGCTCTCTCTAGTGGTCACCAGAAGCAGAGTTCCATGCCTGGTTTTCAAGTCATTTCAGCAATCTTTTCTAGGGACCTGCTATATGTCAGGCACTCTGCTAAAACCCAGGGATTTCAGGAAAGAAAGGAACAGAGGTGGAGAAAACAAAGAGAAGAAACACAGAAGGAATTTGTACTATCTTCTTTCCAAGAAACATTTTCCTCTTCTGGACCCCAGCGGCCCAAAGCTTACGGACCTCAGAGCCTCTGAGGCAGGACAGGGGGCACCCCGCCCCTTCCAGGACAGAGGCCTCAGCATGCAGCATTTCCCCCTCCTCATTGCCCGGCCTCCTCCTGGCCAGAGCAGCCCGGAAGAACTACGTGCTCCTCAGCGTTGATTTCCTGCTGAACCCAAGCCGGATAAAATTAACCCATTGCTCACAGCTAACAAGTGTCAGAGCCCGCGTCCAGCTGGGGGGAGGGGAGGGCAGAGCTGAGCCTGGTGGCGCTCCCGCCAGACCAGCCTGACGCGCGGGCTGACAGCACCTGTCGGGCGGCCCCTGCCCAGCGCCTCCTCACTCCCCCGCTCCTACCATAGACTGTGGCCCCGCCGCGGGGATGGGGGAGCGGCTAGAGACTGGCTGGGCAACCGCTACCCTCCTTTCCCACCACACACCCACACTACACTGCCCTGGCAACGAGTGGGCCCTGGGATCCAGAGATGGGGGAGCTAACTGGTACCGTTTCCCACCAGGTCCCCCGCCCACCCCACACTCGGAGGATGTCTGAGGATGGAGACGGGGCTCGGGCCCCCGGGGCCCTGGCTGCTGTTCCTGGTCCTGCCACTGGCCTCTGGTCACCTTGGGCGGGGAGGGGACGGTTCCTGCGCCTCCATGGCCCTCCATCCATTCCCCGGTCTGGGAGGGGTAAGAACCCGGGAGACGCGCCACGGAGACGCATCCCCCTGCTACTCAGACGGAGATCAGGCCCGCCCAGGACAACCACCCTTCCCGCTCAGGGGAAGGGGGTGGGAAGGAAGGCGGGGGCCCACCCCAGGGCCCTGCCAACTGTCCTGGGAGCCAGACGGATGGACAGCAGCTGCCGTGTGTCCTGGGCTCAGCTGCTCCTCGATCCCCCGCCCCCACCGCCCTGCCTGCGCCACCGCCACCAGAGACTGCAGCGTCGCCGCCCCCACCGAGCGCTGGGTCCAGAGCCCTGGAAGTGATCCGAGCTGGGCCGGCCGACAACCCCTTCCCACCGGCGGCGGCCCTCTCTCTTCCCCGTACCAGACCTGTGCCCAAGGCCCCAAGGGCCGGGTCGGGCCGCAGCTAGCGAAGGACCTAAGTGATTCCAGGCACGAAGCCCGCCAGGATGACAGGGCTGGGGGCGGGATCAGCCTCCAGGAAACGCTCCGGTCCAGAGCAGCCATCTTCCTCCGCCCTCCTCTCCAACTTGCAACCCTGGGAGGCAGCTGCTCTTACGCCTGTTTTACAGATAGGGCAAGTGAAGCCCAGAGGCACACTGAATGCCAGCTGTCAAACCTTTTCTCCAAGGCTCTTTCCACCCCACCTCACAGAAAGTAGGGAAGTAAGCGAATCTCCTTTTTCCTCTCACTTCTCAGAAAGCCTGCTTTCTGCTCCTGGAGTCAGCACCTGCTGCCCCCAGGCCCACTCTGCCCCCTAACGAAGGCTCTGGGCAGTGAGTGGTACCACAGGCCCAAGACGGAGGCATGGAAGGCAGCAGAGGCTGAGCCAGAGTCCTTGTGCACTCTGCACCCACCCACCCCCGCCTCTCCTATGGAGGGACCGGGATGTGGAGGGGGGTGTGGAAGAGGAATTAGCAGTGTCTGATCTGCCTTTCACTGGGAGTACACAACATTGTCTTCTGGGTTCCTCTCCCCATCAAAATGGAGGTAAAACTCCAAAATGAGCTCTCCTGTGCCTTACTCCCTCAGTCCTTCTCTTATTATTCAATAAAATTACCATCACTGAGGGGTAATTTCCAGGGCCTTGCTTAATGCCCATAGACCCCCAAAGGACCCTTTGTCTGGTCTGGTTATTGGAGGGGCTGGGGTGAGAGGGTAAGGAACAGTTCCTGGGAGACCCTGCTTTCATGGGAAATGATTCATGTGTCTAAATAGTCGACACAGCTACCTCAGAGGCTCCCTCTCTTCTAGACTTCCAGTGCTTTGCCAAGCTACAGAGAGAGGATGGGGAAAAGTAGCAAATATCATGCAATTAAGGGTAGGGGAGCTCCAAAGGCAGCACCTAGTGAAAGGAAAAGTAGAGAACATGACTAGACCCCTGCCCATACACCTCAGTGAGGTGAAGTTGTCCTATATATGCCTCTCAGCAACTGTGGCCATTACTTTCCGCCTTATCTCCCCTGCCCCCAGTTGAGAGATTCCCTATGTCTACAGGGGAGTTTGAAGTCACCTAGGAGCCCCCTCCCCTCAGTAGCACATTGTTCTGTAGGCTTTAAATTCTCAGATCCCAATAAGTCCTAGCCTAAGCCTTTCCTTCAGGGTGAATAGCTTCAAACATCCAAGCCAGGTCCCTGCAAAATTAGGACTCACCTGTCAGCCACAATGGCTGGGCCTGGAAAGCAGGGAGAGCCAAGTTTTAGGGAAAATCAAGCTCTAGCCAAAGCTAGCTACAGTTCAGTAGCTCTGTAAATAGTTACAACTAATGAACTCCAGGAGCACTTTAAACATTATATTGACAGGGCACAGGGGCTACAAACAAACTTATCTTAATTCCCCTTTTCTAGCCAACCGAGTTCTTTCTTCACAATCCTTAGTCAACACAGTTAAGGGTTGTCCTACTAGGAGGAAATCAAAGACCCAAAGAAGGTCAGAGTCAAAATGGTAGAGAGCTTCAAATCCAGTAATTTTCACACTGCACTCAGTGAGTCTTTGAGGGCCTCACAGAGGTACCTCCAAGTCCACTGAAATTTCTGGGACTGATTTTTCCTTATTCCTCCCATGAAGAACAGCTGAAAATGCTGGATATTATATATAAAACAGACCTAAGAAGACTCTGAAAGGTGGAGAGAAGAAGGCAGACCAGCTAGACCACTCCTTCAGAACCTGAGGAGTGACTCACCTGAGGTGAATGCACTAGGTTTCCTTTTTTGCCTTATATATACCAGACTTGGTATTAGGGAAGCCAGAAACCCAGACATGCCAATGGGCACTGACATAAAAAGCCCAAGAAAATCTTTCTCTCTAGCCAAAGAATCAGGAAAGGAACATCCTAGAAAGATAGAAAACTTTTACACAATGACCGTTCTACTCTAGTCAAACACCATGGAAAAAACTGTGGCCCCACCCCCAGCCCAGCAGGCAAAGGCAAACTGGAGAGCCTAGATTTTCACCTTCATCATGCTGTAACAAGGCACCTCCTCTCCCCCATCACCATGGTGGTGTCATAGAAAGCCAAGTATGGAGCCCAGACTTTCATGCCAGCCAGGCAGAAACACATGGGGAATAGTGATGAGGCATCCTTGTCCCTTGCATCCCTGGTGGTATCAGAGGAAGCCTAGTGGGGTACCTGAACTCCCACCTCTACAAAGCAGTAATGAGGAGCCGCTCACCACCTGGGTGTCAAGAGAGGACCAGTGGGGAACCTGGACTTCCACCTTGACTTGACAGTAAGGAGGTAGTGCACCCTTTCTTCCACTGGCATGCTGTCAGAGGAGGACTGCTAAAACAGAAGATTTTAAAAAGACCCACAGTTCCATTACATACTACCAAAAATGTCCAGGTTTCAATCAAAAATCATTTGTCACACCAGCACATCATACCAGAACCAAGAAAATATCAACTTGAATTAAAAAAAAAAATGATGCCAATAACGAGATGTCACAGGTGTTAGCATTATTTGACAAAGAACTTAAAGCAGTCATCATAAAAATGCTTCAATGAGTATTTATGAACATGTTTGAAATAATTAAAAAACTGGAAAATCTCAGCAAATAAATAGAAGATATAAAGGGAGACAAAATGGAAGTTTTAGAACTGAAAAATACAATAACTGAAATAAAAAAAAAACTCAATAGATAGACTCCACAGCAGAACAAAGACGACAGAGGAAAAAATCAGTGAACTTGAAGAAAGACCAATATAAATTATCTAGTCTGAACAAAAGAAAGAAAATAGACTGAAAAAAAATTAACATAGCCTCAGGGAACTGTGGAACTACAACAAAAGATCTAATATTCATGTCATCAGAATCCCAGAAGGAGAGGAAAAAGAAGGTGGGGCTGAAAAAGTATTCAAAGAAATAATGGCTAACTCCCCAAATTTGGCAAAAGCCATAAAGACATATTCCTACAGGTTCAAGAAACTGAGCAAACCCCAAACAGGATGAACTCAAAGAAATCTCTGCTAAGACACATCATATCAAATGTAAAAACTAAACACAAAACAAACAAAAAAATATCTTGGAAGCAGTGAGAGAGAAATGACACCTTAATTACAGGGGAAAAACAATTAGAATGACAATGGATTCCTCATCAGAAACCATGAAGGAGAGAAGGAAGAAGTCATAAATTTTTCAAATACTGAAAGAAAAGAACTGTCAACCCAGAATTGTATATCCAGTGAAAATATCCTTGAGGAATAGCGAGGAAATCAAGATGTTCTCAGATGACGGAAAACTAATAGGTTGCCAGCAGACCTACTCTAAAAGAATGGCTACAGGAAGTTCTCCCAACAGAAAAGATGTGACAAAAGAAGGAATCTTGGAACATCAGGAAGGAAGAAAGTACAATGAAAAGAGTAAAAATATGAGTAAATACAACAGGTTTTCCTTAACCTCTTGAGTTTTCTAAATTATGTTCAACAGTTGAAGCAAAAATTATAACAATGTTTGATGTGGCTTTAAATGTACATAGAGGAATTATTTAAGACAATATTATAATGGAGGAGAGAGTGAAGGGACAAAAAAGGAGGTAAAGTTTCTACACTTCACTGAAACTGGTAAAATAGCAACACCAATAGACTGTGATACATTATGTACATATAAGGTAATACTTAGATAAACCACTAAAGAAGCTATGCAAAGAGATACCCCCAAAAACAGTATATATAAATCAAATAGAATTCTAAAAAAGTTAAAAATAACCCACAGGAAGGCAGGAATAAAAGCCAGAAATGAAGAAGAGAGAACCAACTGAAAACAAACAATAAAATGTCAGACTTGAGCCCTAACATATCAATAATTACATTAAATGCAAATGGTGTAAATACATCAATTACAGAGATTAGCAGAATGGATTAAAAAAATCACACAATTATATGTTGTCTACAGGAAATTCACCTCAGATATATAATGATAGGTAGATTGAAAGTAAACAGATGGGAAAAGATATGCCATATATATATTAATAAAAAGAAAGTGAGAGTGGCTGTATTAATTTTTTATATAGGGGACTTCAGAGCAAAGAAAATTACCGGAAAGAGAAAAGGACAAAACATAATGATAAAAGGGTTAGCCTACCAGCAATCCTAAACAGTGCTGCAAAACAGTTGAAGCAAAAACTGAGAAAACAAAGGATAAATAGACAATTCCACAACATAGTTAGAGACTTCCATACTATATCTCAAAAACTGATAGAAAAACTACACAGAAAAATCAGTAAGGACACAGAAGAACTAAAAACACCATCAACCAGGAAGATCTAACCAACATTTAAGGAGCACTCTACCTCCTAACAGCAGAATACACATTCTTTTCAAGCACTCATGGAACATATACCAAGATAGACCATATCCTGAGCCATAAAACCAACTTCAACAAGTTTAAAATAATTGAAACCATACATAATGTTTTCTCAGTATAAAGGAATCAAATTAGGAATTAAACCAAAAAGACAAAAAAATATCTAAATAAGTGGAAATTTTACACTTTTTGTTTTTTGCTGAGGAAGATTAGCCTTGAGCTAACAGCTTTTGCCAATCTTCCTCATTTTTTGCTCGAGCAATATTCGTCCTAAGCTAACATCTGTGCCAGTCTTCATCTATTTTGTATGTGGGTTGCCGCCACAGCATGGCCGCTGACAAGTGGTGTAGGCCCGCGCCCAGGAACTGAACCCAGGCCACCGAAGCAGAGCATGCTGAACTTAACCACTAGGCCATGGGGCTGGCCCCCTACAACACACTTCTTAACAATGCATAGAACAAAGAGGAAGTCTCAAAGGAAATTAAAAAAATATAGACAACTGAATGAAAATTAAAATTTATCAAAATATGTAACGCAGAGCTGAAGGAGTACTGAGAGGGAAGTTTATAACACTAAATGCTTACATTATAAATTAGGAATGGTCTTAAATCAATATCTACGTTCCTACCTCAAGAAAGTAGAAAAAGACGAGCAAAATAGACTCAAAGCAAACAGAAGGAAGGAAATAAAAGGCAGAAATCAATGAAATTGAAAATAGGAGAACAATAAAGAAAATCAATGAAACAGTTAGTTCTTTGAAAAAAATCAATAACATTTATAAACCTCTAGTAAGACTGAATAAAAAGAGAAAATCCAAATCACCAATATCTGGAATGAAACAAGGGATATTATTACAGATTCTGCAACCATTAAAAAGATAATAAGAAACACTATGAACAACTTTACATTCATAACTTAAATAACTAAAAGAAGTGGACAAATTCCTCAAAACTCACAAACTACAAGAACTCAGGTAAGAGGAAATAGATTATCTAAATAGTCCTATAACCACTAAAGAAATTGAACTTGTAATTTAAAAGCTCCCCAAAAGAAAAGCCTATACAGATTTCTTGGAAAATTTGACCAAACATCCAAAGAAGAATTAACAGCAATTTTACACAATCTCTTCCAGAAAACTTAAGATAAAGAAACACTTCCTAACTGATTTTATGAGGCCAGCATTACTCTGATATTACAACTAAAGACAATACAAAAAAAAGAAAACTATAGACCAATATTCCTTATGAATTATAGATGTAAAATTCCTCAACAAAATATTACCAAACCAAATCCAATAATGTGTAAAAAGAATTATACACCATGCCCAAATGGGATTTATCCCACGTATGTAAGGTTGTTTCAATATTTGAAGTTCAATCAATGTAATGTACCATGTCAACAAGTTAAAGATGAAAAATCATATGATACTATCAATTGGTGCAGAAAAAGCCTTTGACAAAATTCAACACTCATTTATGATTAAAAACTCTCAGCAAGTTAGGAATGGAGAACTACTTCAACTTGATAAAGAGCATCTACAGCTAATGTCATACTTTATGGGAAATTACTCTTTATTTTCCTGTTAAGATCAGTAACATGGCAAAGATGCCCATTCTCGCCACTCTTATTTAACATAGTACTGGAAATTCTAGCCATTGCAATAAAGCACGGAAAAGAAATAAAATGTATACAGATTGGAAAGGAAGAAATAAAACTATCTCTATTTGTATACCACAGGATTGTCTACATAGAAAATCCCAAGGAATCTACAAAAACCTTAGAGAACTAATGAGTTCAGCAACATCACAGTATACAAGATCAATACACAAAAATCAATCACATTTCTATAAAGTATCAATGAACATGCAGAAACTGAGGTTGAAAACACAGTAACATTTACAATCATTACAAAGAAAATGAAATACTTAGGTATACACTTAACAAAACATGTACTGGATCTGTATGCTGAAAATTTCAAAATGCTGATAAAAGAAATTAAGGAAGATCTAAATAAATGGAAAGACATACTGTGTTCATGGATTGGAAGACTCAACATAATAAAGATGTCTATTTTCCCCAAACTGATGAAGAGTTTTAACTCAAATCCTATCAAAATCCTAACAAAAATTTTTTTGTAAATACGGACAAGATTATTCTAAAATTTATATGGAAAGGTAAAGGAATTAGAATAGCTGAAAAAATTTTGGAAAAGAAGAATAAAGTGAAAGGAAACACTCCATCTGACTTTAAGACTTATTATATAACTATAGTAATCAAGACTATGTCATATTGGTAGAAGGATACATATACAGAACAATGGAACAGAATAGAGAACGTTGACATAGTCCCATGCAAATAAGATCAACTGATTTTTGACAAAGGTGCAAAAACAGTTTAATGGAGAAATGATAATCTTTTAAACAAAAGGTGCTGGAACAATTGGATATCCATAGGCAAAAAAACAACCAACCAAACAAAACAACAAAAAAACCCACCTCAACCTAAATCTCATGCCTTATACAAAAATAAAGTCAAAATGGATCATATATGTTAATGTAAAACTATAACACTTTTAGAAGAAAACATAGGAGAAAATCATCAGGGCCTAGGGCTTGGAGAAGTGTATCTTAGACATGACACCAAAAGCACAATCCATAGGGAAAAAACTGATAAATTGGACTTCATCAAAAGTAAAAACTTTTGGTCTGCAAAAGACTCTGTCAAGAGGATGAAAAGACAAGCTACACACTGGGAGAAAATATTTACAAACCACATATCTAACAAAGGACTCATATCCAGAATACACAAATAAAAATCAACAGAAAAAAGCAATCCAATTGGAAAATAGGCAAAAGTTATGAAGAGACATTTCACCAAGGAGGATATATGTATGGCAAATAATCACATGAAAAGATGTTCAACATTAGGGAAGTGCAAACTAAGATCATGATGAGATATTGTTATATATTTACTAGAATAGCTAAAATAATAAACGGTGACAATACCAAATACTGTCAAGGATGTGGAGAAACTGGATCTCTCATACATTGCTATGGGAATGTAAACATTACAGACACTCTAGAAAACAGGTTGGCAGTTTCTTAAAGAGCTAATTATACATTTACTATGAGACTCAGCAATTGCACTCCTGGGCATTTATCCCTGAGAAATGAAAACTTACGTCCACACAAAACCTCTACATGATTATTCCTAGAATTATTTGTAATAGCCAAACTCTGGAAGCAACCAAAATGTCCTACAATAGATAAGTAAACAAACTGTAGTACATCCATACAATGAAATACTACTCAGCAATAAAAAGGAACAAACCATTGACATATGCAACAACTTCAATGGATCTCAAGGGTATTATGCTGAATGACCAAAAGTCAATCTTAAAAGGTCACATACTATATGATTCCACTTATATAACATTCCCAGAATGACAAAATTATAGAGGTGGAGAAGAGATTAGTGATTGCCAGGGGTTAGAGGTATTGGTGGTGGGGAAGCAGGTGTGAGTGTGAATATAAATTCATGAGGGTGATATTTGGGGTGATGGAATAGTTCTATATCTTGATAGTTGTGGTGCCTATATGAATCTACATATGTGATAAAATGGCATAGAACTATACATACATTGTATCAATATTAATTTCCTAGTTTTGATATTGTACTATAGTTACCTAAGGTGTAGTCAATAGGGGACACTGGGTGAAGGGTATATAGTACCCCTCCCTACTATTTTTCCATTTTCCTGTGAATTTATAACTATTTCAAAATAAAAAGTTAAAAAATTGAATTAGCTGGAAAAAAAAATAGTCCAAATCTTTTATTTTACAAATAGGGAAACTGAGATGCCAGAAGGGCAGGTGACTGGCCCAATGTTTCACAACTGTTGGTGCAGCACTGAGACCTTGCAACTTTTATTACTGTCCTGAGATCTGACCTCCTTCTTTGGGGCTCTCAAAACTCATTAACTTTCACCACTGTACTTTCCAGCATCTACTTGCCCACACTTCCATCATTCTCTTATAGCAAAGTTCTTGTAGTTCTTCTTGCTGGTCAGATTTCCCTTAAGAGTCTTTTCTCCTACTGGCTTTTCCCCCTATAGATGGCTTAACCTTTTTTAGCAGCCATACACTTAAATACATATTGCTAAGGTGGATTTTCTAATCTTTATTCCTAATTCTTTATACTAAGCCTTAAGAACTGGCTCAGTCATGTTCAAGATTTCTTAGAAGCTTCTTGCCTTTTTAATGATTTCCTCTGTTGGGAAATGGGCCACTCATTAGCTAGGCCTAGGAGTTCAAGTCCACTACCAATCACTACATGGTGCCACCCACTGAAAGAGGAGGAGGATATTCCACGAATCTAAAGTGCCTGTAAAATATCCAGGTTGAGATGTCCAGCAAACAATTGGGGGGGGGGCGGTGTCTAAAGTTCCAGGGAGAGTTTAGGCCCAGAGATATAGATTTATGAGTCACCGGGGTATGGAAAATAGTTAAAACCATGGGAAAATTTCTTCTGTAATAAGAGAGTCAAACAGTATTAACTAGAGAAGAAAGAAGGGTTGAACAGTGCCTTTTTCTCAGAGCTATGATCTCTGATGGTTGAAGCATTGAACTGTCCCAAGCATGTTGAAGAAAGTAGCAGGGCTTTGTGTGATGGATGGGATATGCAAGGAGGGGTTCCCTCTAGATGAATTGTCTCAGTGGTTTTTTTGCAGGCTGTCTCTGACCTAAGAGCATCTTCACTCCTTTTAGAAGAACCAAAGAGGGCTGGCCCCTTGGCTTAGTGGTTAAGTGCGCGCGCTCTGCTGCTGGCAGCCCGGGTTTGGATCCCGGGCGTGCACCGACACACCACTTCTCCGGCCATGCTGAGGCCGCGTCCCACGTACAGCAACTAGAAGGATGTGCAGCTATGACATACAACTATCTACTGGGGTTTTGGGGGGGAAATAAATAAATAAATAAAATTATAGAAGAACAAAGGAAAATC
This sequence comes from Diceros bicornis minor, assembly GCF_020826845.1. Taxonomy (NCBI): domain Eukaryota; kingdom Metazoa; phylum Chordata; class Mammalia; order Perissodactyla; family Rhinocerotidae; genus Diceros; species Diceros bicornis. Next base: position 67,699,295 of record NC_080781.1, read on the forward strand.
TCAGTTCAACTCAGATATGGAGATGCTGATAACCAACAGAAGGCTGCTAGATACAGTGTCTAAAATTTTTCTAAAGGATATCTGAGGGCTGCTGTTCCTAGTGAAGAGAAGCCCCAAATTATAGGAGGAGGGGAAACAGGAGAAATTCTAGGTAAGATTCTGGGAGTCACTGGTTTCTGACAAAAGCTTTCCCTGGACCTAAGATCCCCACTTTTCACATTTCTTTTCCTTCTCAATCTTTTCCAACTATATCAAAGATGTCTTTCTTAGCATCACTAAGCATGTGTGGAATCTTTGTTGAGCCACATGCAAATTTTAAAAGAACCATCGTAAGACGCTTCTTTTGTTACTTATCCTATTTTACCAACAGATTTTTTTTAGTTATTTTTTCTTCGCACCTGGTATATCTAATTATTTGCCTATCCAGCTCCTTTTGTAACCTCTAGTGGCTAGAGGCTGAACAAAAAAATAAAAGGGTGCCATACAACAAAATCTTCAGCCATTGATTTGTTGCTTCACAGGCAATCCTAGTTTACCTGGTAAAGCAGGGACCTGTCACCTGGGCTTTTTGGTTTTTTCCTACTGTCTCACAATGGACAGGTCCCATCTTATTCTAGAATAACTATTTCTGTCTCCCTGCCTGTCTCCTTCACACACATCTAGTAGGCTTCCTTGGGCATCCAAAGAACATTAGGCAGATGCATTCATCCTAATTGAAACTGGTTTCCCAGACCACATGCTCAGTGTTTTTTAAAAGTCTCAAAAGCAGATGTACAGACTTCAAAGCCATTGGAGTTTGGCTCAGCCTCCTCTCCAACACTGGGCAATACTACTTTCTTATCTTATTAGTATCTCAATAGAATGTCTCTGCCATTAAAATGCCAGGGAATTTACCTATGTAATCTCTAAGCTTCTCAACAAAGTAGGCATCATTATCCTCACGTTGCAGAAAGGAAAACTGAAACTCAGAAGATGTGTCATCTAAAAACACACATCTTGCACGAGGCATATGAATATAAGTCTGACTGGCTCTTAAACCCATGTTCTCTTCACTGCACCTTTAGGTCCCAAAATCACCTCTCCCATGGGCCATTTGCTCAAAAGGATCATTGTTGCTCATAACTGTTAAGACCTTGGACCCTTATATTGCCTCAGAAACAATTCTAATAATTCAGTTGGATCTCCAGGTGAATAGATTCTTTTGAAGGAGCAAAGACAGAGGGAAGTTCCAGAGGGAAAAAGCCACCAGGACTTAACTTTTCTAGGCAAGTATCTTACACAGGACTAGATCCATATTAAACATGCTCTTTGTAGAGCCCTTTGTCGTAGTAACTTAGGGCAAGGTTAGAATCAGTAGTTCTTTCCACACCCACTGAAGTAGGGCCTCTTCCCAAAACTTGAAGCTTAGCCTGAGAAGACACCTCTGCAAATGAGTCAGGCTCCATGTGCACTCACCTGCAGCCCTGAAAATCCCTGGACTTTGCTGGGGTCTAGAGGGAATGTGACTATGAAGTCACCATCAGATCCATTCCAACAGTTAGTGGTGGCATGGCAGAGAGATGAGGAACGACTGCAACATGGACCTACCTATTAGACTAGGGAAACAATGTATGCCACCATAACAAGCAGGAAAGGGGCCAATTTCCATGTAGCTTGGTCTGATTCCTATGCTGTAGCCTGGAACTGCCTTTCTTTTAGCCCTATTTCCTTTGGCCCTTTGCTCCTATTATCTGAATCCCAGATGAACTAGGAACTTGAACATGGAGGTTGGGGCCCCTATCCACATGGTTAGGTTAGGGCCCCATATCCTGTCAATAACTTGAAGCATTTAATCTGGAATCTCCAATTTTTCAGCTACCAATTCTCTCTCAGGATGGTTTGAATGCAGACGTGCAGGCAGCTGAACTAGGTGACTGTCAATCGTAAAATGCCAGGGCATATTAGCTAATCCATAAATGTATGTTAAATGACTAGATTCATCTGAGTTTGTTGAATTTATTCTACCCATTAGTAGAATCACTGACAAGTAAAGAAGTCACCAAGAGTCATCCAATGAAGAAGATTTGAATAATCAGTTCTTTAAAAAATTAAAAACTCAGCTGTCCCTTTGGTTCATTATATGGACAACCCTGCCCCCTACAGGTATTAGCAAAGAAAAACAGAGCAATGCTGGCCCAGTTATCAGTGAGAAGCTTGTTCCATTTTATTTGTGGCATTGCGTCCCATTACCTAAGGATTTCTCAGTGATGGCAGAAAAGGGTCATTCAAGTCAGATTAGAGTAAAATAACATCAAGAACCGCATTGCTGTTTACATGAATTCCACAAACCGAGTTTCTTAGGAAAACAAGGGAACCTAGAAAGAGAAGTCAAAACCTTAGAGCACTGCAGAGCCACTCCAGGGTACTGTGGATCCAGCTTCCCTGAACTTCCACTTGGGGAAGGAAAGATGCAGGGAAGGGAAAATGTCATGTGATATCATGGAACATGCAGCAGCCCTCCAGTCAGATCTGTCTTCTAGCCTTAATTCTGCCACTTAGTAGTTACTAAGTTAGAACAATTCACTCCCATGATCAAGACTCCAACAGCTTCTCATATCAGAATAAAATCCTATCTCCTTTCCCTGGGCTATAAAACCCTCGCGAACTGGCCCGACTCGTCTCTTACTGCTTCCTCCCTCCAAATAATGAGCCAAGCTCATTTCCTGGGGCTAGAATGTTCTGCTTCCTATTCATTCAGGTCTCAGCTTGTGTCACCTCCTCAGAAAGGTCTCCAACCACCCTACTCCATCTCAGTCACAAACACATCATACCATTTTCTTCCCAGCATTTAATCACTGTCTTAATTTTTATTCACAAATGTATTATCTGCCTCTCCCTACTAGAATGTAAACTCCATGAAGTCAAGGCCTTTGTCTTATTCACCACAGTATCCCCTACACCTGGAATGAATGGTGCATGGGATGTAGATTCCAATAAAAATTTTTTAGATGATCAATACTAGCAGTAGGGGGCCGGCCTTGTGGTGTAGCGGTTAAGTGAGTGTGCACCGCTAGTCAGGCCATGCTGTGGCAGCGTCCCACATAAAGTGGAGGAAGGTCGGCACAGATGTTCGCTCAGGGCCAGTCTTCCTCAGCAAAAAGAGGAGGATTGGCATGGATGTTAGCTCAAGGCTGATCTTCCTCACACACAAAAAAAATACTAGCAGTAGGACCTGGAGCATGTCACTTAACTTCTGATTCTATTTCAGTTATAAAATGCAAATATCCAAATGCCCCAGCATTGTTATGAGTATCAAATAAGAGGACAAATGTGAAAAGGCCTAGCCCAGTGGCCGATAAGTTGGTATTCAATACATCTATCGATCTATTCATCAATCCATAACCATCTCTTCACCTCCCCTTCCCTTTCAGGACCATGCTGGCAGTTCACATTAACCTTTCAGTGAAATCAAAGTGTGTATACAGTGCTGGTGACTGGAGGGTGGGTATTGTAAATCACAGTATGCTAACTAGTAGGTCCCACAGTACCTCTTTGGAACAGTTGTGGGTAGATATTTCGGTCATCCACAAAGATGTCAGTCAGGAATCTAGCCTACTCGAGTTTCTAGACTCAGATTTATAAACTGACATTTTATTATTTATTTATTTTTTATTTTTGTGAGGAAGATCAGCCCTGAGCTAACATCCATGCCAATCCTCTTTTTGCTGAGGAAGACTGGCCCTGAGCTAACATCTATTGCCAATCCTCCTCCTTTATTTTTTCCCCATTTTTCTCCCCAAAGCCCCAGTAGATAGTTGTATGTCATAGTTGCACATCCTTCTAGTTGCTGTATGTGGGACGCCACCTCAGCATGGCCGGACAAGCGGTGCGTCGGTGCGCGCATGGAATCCGAACCTAGGCCGCCAGTAGTGGGGCGCGCACACTCAACCACTAAGCCATGGGGCAGGCCCCTAAACTGACATTTTAAACAGGAAATAAAGCCTAAGCCAGGCCTAGTTAATATATGCTGGACAGTTAACTTATAAGGTATTCAAAATCAAATGTACCAGTAGTATGAACTGAAGGGAATACCTTGGGGTAGGATGGAGAGAAGGAACAAGAAGGGCTTCTCCAGCTTTTTCCTTTTTCCAGGTGATTTTGACCTGAGACTTAAAAAAATAACAGATAAAGGGCCTAGGCAGCACCCATGTCTGTACAAGGGCTGTTAGATAATAGCTATAGTAAAATGAAACTTGGAATGTATTTCTATTTAGCAGATCTGGCTGAATGATTTTTCTGTTTAAAAATGTAGATCATACTGGCCCCCAAATGTAGAGAAAAGGGATTAAATCAGATGCTGGAGAAGACAGCATTAATTATTAGGGGAAATTTTCTTTTTCATTAGAACAATAGGGCAGAATTTGGCTCAGTTGCCGAGTTGGTCTCTCCTTCTTAGGAACAATTCTGTACCTTCATGCTAACAGAGCCTCAAACACAGTTCCATTCTTTTCCTTCTCCAGGAAAGGGCAGGGCCAAGACAAAACAGAATGACTCTTCCCGAATTTTCCACCTTTAATCTAGAGGTGCTATACCCAAGATTCTGCAAAAAGCTGGGTGATGTGCTCCTCTGGCCACTTCCAAAGAAGCAGTCAGATTCACGTGCTGGAGATAGGTTTGAGTCACTCATGCTAGAAACCAACATCCACCCTCTACTACTAAATGGGTTTTCAGATTCTTAAATAAAAAGGCCACAGAAAATGTTACGTTATATTCACACAGAAAATACAAGTAAAGCCAAGCGAAATGAATCAGCTTTTTCCAAAACCTCAACTCCAAAGGCTCTTTCTTCACAGAAGTTAATATTTCACTCCATGTTGCCAAACAAAACAAAAAAAACTTTCAGCGATGGCATCAGAGACTTGGTGTTGGGAAATAACTTGCTTTCACTGGGGCTAAAGTCTAATCTGCTAGCCTCTATTCTCATGTTGTCAACTTCTCTCCTTCCACCCCAAAAAACTCATTTAAACATATTATCACTTACTATCTAAATACAAAGTAGAAACAGATTGTAAATCCAGGTTAGTTGTTTCTAATAAATGCCAGGAATATTCAAATGCAGTGATTTCAGATAACAGAGCAACTGCTTGTAGTTATTTGTATTATTTCAACATAACTGAACTAAGAATCCACATAAAATTTTGGGTGCTTGTTTCTGCAATAAATAAATGTAACAATCTCTATTGATTGGCTACTACATAATGCTGCAGTTGTGAATGGCTTCCCTAACTTTTAACCATGGGACCTTCAACTAGCTAAGGTCTTTTGCTAATTCTTAATGGCTAGATTTCAAGCTTTGGTAGGGACTGTATTCTTTTAACTTCAAATGGAGATGAGAAAGATGGTATTTTTGTAAGCTTGGGTAGACACTCTAAGCCACAGCTTTGACACACAATTAAAAGAATGATGCCTATTTAGTTCTAGGGTAGTAAGCGAACAGATAAGGTGTGCATATCTACGGGTGAACTTTTAAAGCACATCACCATTTGCATCCTACCCACTTTAATCACTCTCTCCCATATTGTTCTAGAACTGCACTGACCAATATGGTAGCTGCAAGCCACTTGCTGCTATTGAGTATTTGGAATACGCCTTGTCCAAAATGAGATGTAAGTGTAAAATACCAGATTTTGAAGACTCAATAAAGATGTAAAGGGCCGGCCCCGTGGCTGAGCTGTTAAGCGCGCGCGCTCTGCTGCTGGCGGCCCGGGTTCGGATCCCGGCGCGCACCGACGCACCGCTTCTCCGGCCATGCTGAGGGCGCGTCCCACATACAGCAACTAGAAGGATGTGCAGCTATGACATACAACTATCTACTGGGGCTTTGGGGGGGAAAAATAAATAAATAAAATCTTAAAAAAAAAGATGTAAATACTTCATCAGTAATTTTTATATTGAATACATTAAAATATTACATGTTAAATTATTAAAATTGGGCCGGCCCCGTGGCTTAGCAGTTAAGTGCGTGTGCTCCGCTGCTGGCGGCCCAGGTTCGGATCCCGGGCATGCACCGCTGCACCGCTTCTCCAGCCATGCTGAGGTCGCATCCCACGCACAGCAACTAGGATGTGCAGCTATGACATACAACTATCTACTGGGGCTTTGGGGGTACAAAAATAAATAAAATTATAAAAAAAATTATTAAAATTAATTTCACCTGTATCTTTTTACCTTTTGTAATGTGGCTGCTAGAAAATTTTAAATTACATATGTTACTTGCATTACATTCCTACTGGACAGTGCTATTCTAGAACATTTACTGTAGATAGGGGACCAAGTGTGAATTTTTTTAAAAAGTAGGTACATCAGTCACCAACACTGTCCATTGAGAAACTCAGCAATATTTCAGAGGCTTCAGGTCCCCATCTTGCCAAAAACAAGGGGAAGAGAAACATCGGGCCAGCCCAATGCCTCGAATGTTGTGGGAGCACAACACACATTTATCTCCTATTAGCTGAGGAAACAAACTCTAAATTCAAATGAGCCCTTGTTCACCCCATTACTCCTCACTGCTTCCCTCAAATATCATTTGAATGGGAATGGACAATTATGGTATGATATCTTTTAAGGTTTTTGTAACACTTTACTATTTACATGTCTCCCCACTGAAATGCCTGTTCCTTGTGAATAGGGATTATATCTTTCTCCCTGTGCTTCAAATCCTGAATGAAGCCTGATTATCTTTTGAAAATACTCACCTCAGCAGCCATTTACTTATTCTAAATACTACTGTACCTATTATTTGAAATGCCTTGTTTGCGATTGCCTTTTAAGCACATAGTCCATTCCTCTAAATATGCTTAAGGGTGGCAAATCTCCATCCATTGATAACAAGATAATTCTTGGAACAGCCAAGATTCATTTCAAGAGTAGCTAATAACATGAACAAATTGAACAGGGCTGCTTCTCTCAGTTGCTCATAAAATTGTTTCTGAAAGCAATTGTAAGCAAGTTCCAAATATCTTCTAAGCAATGACATTGTTGGGATGCCTATGGCTGCCCAAGGCAACTTTAAAAGGCATTTACTTGGATGCCAATAAGCTGGCTGGCGTACTAAAAAAAAAGCTGCAATTTTTTCTAGTCATTTCCTATTTCAAATCAAGTCATATTTGGGGCCAAAAGCACATGTAATAATGGGCTGAGAGGACCATTAACATTAAAGTTTCCCAAAACTTATTCCAGCCTCTTTCCAAACTTTTGGAAATGAAACACCTTGATATGCATAGTGCTAAGGTGTATTTAGTAATGCCCAAAGTATTTACTGAATTTACAAAATATGACCTTTAATCCTCCTCAGATTTGTTTAAGTTTTAAGTTTTCCTTGGCCAACTAGCCAAAACCGATGTTTATTCTAAGAAATCATACCTCATAAGTAATCTGGTTTAGGGCTTGGGATAAATATTAGAAAAACAAATTAGGGGTCATTTAGCAGAGGACTAACAGCACAATAAAAATAAGCTCTGGAATCAGAGATCTGACTTTCCCACTTACTATGTGACCTTGGGCAAATTACCAAATGCCTGTATCTCAGCTGCATCACCTATAAAACAGGGTGGTAACAATACACCTGTCACTGTGAGGATTAAATAATTTATAGAATTCTTAATATAATGCCTGACAGCAATCAGAAACATTTAGTTATATTAAATATAGCTATTAGTAATCCATTTGCAGGGTCTTAGATTTAAATCTTGCCTGAATTCAGAGTTCAAAGAAACTGGACTCTAGCTTTCATTTCCTGTTTTTTAAAATGACCATTGAGTATAGCTTATAATCTGCCCTGATTTAGTAGATCCTCTGTTCTAGCTAATAGTCCTTTTCACTGTATTTCCTCAACAAGATGCCTGTGCATTGGCTTACTTTGCTGTCTAGAATGTACATTTTTCAGTGGCATTCTTGAGTTTCAAAGAATAGAATCATGAATGACACTTAAAAGTAAAACTCGGGGAAGGTCATGAGGCGAAGAGTTGACCACACTAAAATTATCCCGAGGAACTGAGTTCCTATGCCAGTGATAGGAATCCACAGGCACCAGAAGAAATGAAACTATAATAAAATTCACGATTGGCTAAATGAATACCAATACCAAGGGGAAGTCTCAGCCAGGTATCAGAATGTGATGATACTTAGAAAAAAGGACATCTTAGTGGCTTAGGCAACATGTCTAAGAGGTTGGAGGTAGAGATGGAAGACAAAAGCTGCATAAGCATACATGCACACCTAGACAAGCTTTTGTATTTATAGAGGTCAAGCAAGGGTGTGGTGAGGGCAATGGTGAGAATACAAGAAATAGCAAAGATGCACCTACTTAAAATGTCATTTACATAAATCTTTCCAGGATTCTTGTATCAGAATATACTTTAATCTTTTACCACTTGAAGATTGAGCCATTAAACTACACAACACAAAACGAAAGTTATATCTCATAAACCAGTACCTGCCCACTCACAGCAGTGAGAAGAATCAAAATCAAGGTTGCACTGTAATTCCACTTGACTCTAAAAATCAAGTCTATTTGACATCAGTTTGAAGCAATGGAACCTTTATCAGATTCCCCTTTTTAAAGAAAAACCCAAGGAGAGATGATCAAGCACAAATGATCACTTCATGCATTTTATTGATAGTCTATATTTTAAATCTGCAGTATGACATCTTACATAGGGAAAAAGCTTCTTCCTAAAAGATAACTATTAATCAAACCAGCTTTAATATGACTGACCTTTCAAGGTCTTGTTTTGCATTAAACAAGTTAATTTTTAGCAGGTGTAAAGCACTGTACAAAAAAAAAGGAAACTGGGTACATTCTCAAAATTTAATACAGGGCTTCCCAACCAGGAGTCTGCTGGATAGATATTGGAGATGGGTGTTATGTTCAGGTTTAAATAGAAAGCAAATGAGAAACCAGATAAAGCAAGCCAACCAAATTCACTTCACTTTGTGCTCCTCTCTGCTTTTTTGCAAGTCTCTCCCAGAGGTCAGGAAGCCCTGGTATGACAATCACATTAGCCTTTACAGAACAAACATTTATGTGCTTCATGTTCAAAGACATAAAGGCAGCCTTTGTTATTGTTCCCCCTCCAAATCCCTTCAGGTTCTTAAAGGCTTCAGAAAGCTTTCCAAGATTGCTGCCCAGTTCTTTATATGAATCCAAGTAAACATCTTTACCAAAGTAGCTCTCTTCCTTGGAGAAGATGAAACAGGCACAGATATATAACCAGGCCAATTGCGTACCTACTCAACTTGATGCCTGATCACATGGCCCTACATCTTTCAAAGCAGCACCAGGGACAAATGGAGCTATCAAGAGGTAAAATCCAAACACTGGACAGTTAAAACAATACAAATCAATCAGTTAAAAGAATGTTAGCAGAGGGGCACTAATTAGAGATAAGGCTGGACAGCTGGTTCAACCATACCTTGGTATTAGAATAAATCTGCAAGATGAGTTACTGATAGAGGAACCCTGAAATAACTAGGCACAGTGGTATGATGGGGTTCACTTTCACTGCATGTCTTTAAGATACCTATCACTCAATCCAAGTGACTATAAAGCAGCTTGTGGGTCTTTAGTAAACAAATCCTAATCAAAAAAAAATATCTCACTGTAACTTTGAGAGTGTTGGAGGGTGTGCCTATTTCCTTCAAATTTGAATTAAAATACCTATATAGACATGAAAATAATCACAAAACTGATACAAACTGTTCTGCTTATCCCTTGAGAGTTCTAACACCTCTCTTCTATGCTGTATTTTAGATACGAAATGGAGTTACTTAAATCAAGTGAGCTCACTCACTTGTTGGGAATATTAGATAATATTTTAGAAATGTTCCAGTTAAGAACTCAATTTCAGAATGCTCAAGTTTTTAAAAGGCAGGTACTGAACTCATAGCTGTTTCTTAGTTGCTTATTAAAAATCTGATTTAAAAATAAGCGAAATACTAGTTCCTCAGTCCTTCCACTTGAACTTTCCAAACAAAGCATGTTATATTGATTTACATTTTCAAATGTTTTTTCAAAAGCGCACAATTTACTAGTTAACTCAATGAATTACACACTGTTATTGAATATTAAACATACTGAAGAATTATACTATGCTTGAGGAAAAAACCGCCTGACACTTTAACATGTGCCTTATCAATTTCTTGCATTACTAAGGTACAGAATACTTTAGAAAGTAGCAATCAGCATAGTCTTATAAGACAAGAAAAGAATAAAAGTGCCCTGCGAACGTGGCTTCTATGTACTTAATATTGGTAATACATTTAACAGGGAAGCCAGTAAAGTAAAACTTAAAAACTCAAATAAGGCAGATTACGAACATTTTTTGTTCACAAAAGAACTCGGGGGGCAGGGGGGATAAAAATATTCTCCATTTTTAAAAGAAAAGTATCAACAACAACCACAAGGTGCCACCGTATTCTAGCAAGCTGTAAAAATGGCCTTTCAAGAGGCATTTTGCAACATTCACCTTCCTATCACATGGGTATTTTGGGAACTGACTGAAAGTCATAGCTGATGCTTGACCCATTTAATGTTGTGGACATTTGGGAAGCAGATGGTTAAATACAAAGCATGTTAAGTGATTAACCCTTCATAAATATAATTTGAGACACTGACACTAGGAGAGAATACTTGGCACAGAAAGGACATGTTTTCCCAGGGGAAAAAAATTACTTGAGGTAACTATTACATCTAACCAGTTTCCTAATCTTAAAGTTTGGATGAACTCCAATGATCAAGTTTTTAGAGATTATATATATATAATCCTGGCACTAAACTTTTGTTGTTGTTGTTATTGTTAACTGTACAATTATTACCTACACTCCAACACTAATGTGAACACTTTTCTCAATTCACACCTCCATTAACCATTAACACCACTGAGGTATAACTAATGTGTTGTTTTTAGAGCAAATATTCCAAATTAACAACATGGCTCATCTTCTAGTGTTGCTAGAGATAAAGTCTACAAACTTTGAACCTAACTTGTTCAATTTGGTTTTTAGTACTAATAAATCTCAATCTAGTCAGCTGCTTGGAGTTAAACAACATAACACCTCAAACGTTTCAGACTAGTAAGTAAACTTTAAAAAATATCTGAAATATTCAAGGAAATTCAGTTTTTAGTACTTTTCCCTATGCTTTGAACAATGTAATCTCCTGACATTGTTTTTTCTTGTTCCTATTACTGCATGAAGTTCAAACTAGGTCTTCAAGACAGAAATTTTCTGTAATAAAAAAAAAGTGCAAAGATAAAAAATGAAATGTAAAGTCTTTTGCAAGAAAATGCTCCCTCAAGCGAACAGATGTTTGGATGCTGGTGGGAAAAAAGATTTTTGTTCTCCATTGTACATCTGACACCTACAAATGACCTTGTCTTCAATGTCCACAACACTAGTAAGTATATATTAGTTATGGACCTTGCAAAATAAAAAAAAATTAAGTAGCAAATTCCACTAAAATATTTGAATCCATTCTACACAATCCAATGGAAATTAATGAGTGCAATTGAAAAAGGTGTCTCACATGCACGTGTCCAATATGTGCATTCTACTGAAGGCTAAAAACTTAAAATTCTATTTCCAGTGTTTATGAATAGCTTCAATATCTACATTCATAATCAGCATTCTGCATGAGTTACCTCTAACTTTAACACTTGATAAATGAGTAATACATCTTGGGAGGTTAGGAAGGTACCTGTTGTCAATAACTTGCTTTTATGCTTAGAATGTGCTGCAGTTGTTTTTAAACTATTTAAAGTAATGGGACATTTTATACCAAAAGGAAAATGAGTTTGTTTTTAGCCAATCAGAACTACCCTGCAGATCTGAAAACTGTAGATTACACCCTCAGGAAAGGAGACAAGGAGGCTCACAAATATAAAGGAACCCTGACTTTTACATGGACAATTTTTTAAAAAGATAAAATGTATTACATAAGCGCCATAAACAGTAAAATCTGCTTATATTAAAAAAAAATACGTGAAGCTTTGTTTGGACATTATTTCCTTGCAAGAGCAGTACATATCCTTAGTAAACAACTACCATATTTACAAGTTAATTTCCTTGATACTTAGGTAGGATTGAAAGCCAGAGGAAAACATGAAAGAATGAGCTTTGAAATAATCTTTACAGCTAAGTTGATAACAGTTAAGGTAGCCAGATAATTCCTAAATCAGACTTGTTCATTTTGTAGAGTATCTGACTATGCCTGGGTAGTTAGCTCACTTTGTTCAAGGCCAAGGATGTGTTCAATTCCTCTTTAGGCCCACTAGCTTTTCCCAGAAAAATAAACACCGTCCTCTACAGTCAGACTAATCCTAATCCCAACTGGCCTCAAAAGAGAAATTCAGCAAGGGTACTTGAGTTCTTCACAAACTTATTATTACTACTAAGGAAACAACATAAAGTGCATGTCCCATAGATTGTGAGCCAGCAGTCTCATCTTCCAATATGGGCAGCACAATTAAAATCTGAATTTCAAATAAACCAACACAACTCACGTTCAACAAAGGATAAAAATCCCTTAATTCTTCAACTGATCTTTAAATGTGAGATGTTAGGTTTGTGTTAGAGAGAAAGTAATGAAATATTAACAAGTGTGCACTGGTACCTTAAATGACTAATCTCGAAAACAATGCAAATTCGAGACTTTCCTATTAGTACACACATCTGTACCAACTTCAATTCTTATGCTAAAAGTGGTTTATAGTCTCTTTCCTCTACCTTCTTTTTTTCTTTTTTTGAGGAGCAGACTTGTAAAAACATCAATGATGTAACTTGTACTAGGTGGTAGTGGTTTTTCTTAAACCAAAGCTCTGCCCGATTTGCTGATGTACTTCATCTGCTCGTAGAATACTGTGTCAAGGATCTCATCATATGAAACCAGTTCATGTCTGTATGATTAACTGTCTTCATGGAAAGTTTAAATTCTTCAGAGCAGTTTTCTTTACTCCTCCCATCTTTCATTTCCTGCCTAAATCCAAGTTAAAACACACAATTCCCATTGGTCTTCAATGCAGTTCAATTCTGCACTCTGTCCTTTCCTTTACATGTCACAGTAGCTGTTCACATACATTAAATATTATAGATATGTTCTGCTCTTGACATCTACACACTTACAAAAGCAGCTTTGTACTTTGTTTGGTGTGTTTTTTACTATGTTGGCTCACAAAAAGCAGTTTTTCATTTCTAAGCATGGTACTTTACAATTTTTAATGCATTAATACAACAGTGCATTGGAAAAGTACTGAGCCTCTACAAAATAGCTTTACATTTTTAAACAAATGAATGTGATTTTTTCACTTACACAAGCATAGGCTTTTTTTTAATATTTCCACAAGATAAATATCTCAATTAAACTATAAGCTCACTCTACAGTGTGCCACAGTGGTGGGCTTAGGAGACAGTTATACACTTAAAAGACCCTAACCTTAGTGTTATTTACACTGACATGTCCAATATCACCTCGTCTGAAAGGTGAACAAATGATATTCAGCATGTGGCTGAATTTGTGCCAACTAATAACTGGGAATGGTAGAGCTTTAAGCAATCACTTAAGAAATATGTACTATAACTTAGTCTAAACCGGGAATTTCCTTTGCCCGTCTCTCCTATGGCGTGGGAAACTTGAAAGATCAACATGAAACAGATAAGAGCCATTGCTAAGGCAGATCTTTTAAGATAACAAAGGAGAAACTGACAAGTGTATATGATAACTTATCAGTAATATCAATTACTGGTACTAAAATCAGATTTTTATGTCCTAAAACGTTGCTTTTTAAATATTTCCTTTTATTCTGGAACAGAAATTGGAGGAAGGACAATGACTCATTAAGAAAGCAATGACTCAATTCAGGTTGCTACTTTACATTTAAGCACCACTCAAAAAGTGGACATAAAGCAAGTGATTCCTGTTTGCCCATCACTATATCAGCTACATAGCTGCGAGTTCAGACCTTAATTACACAACGCTTTCTCTGTTACCAGAAGCTAAGACTGCTCTGCGACAAATAGGACAAGTAGAATTCTCAGATAACCAGCGATCGATGCAGTGGACATGGTACTCATGGGAACAAGGTAGTTTACGAAGTTTGTTTCCTTCTGTGTATTCTGTAATGCAAACACTACAGGTTTTTAATGCATCGTTTTCACCAAAACTTCTCATTGCCAAGTTGTCAATCTGTTCTTTGGTGAGTCCTCTAGGTTGGTCATCATCATCCTCATTTAAGAGGAAAAACTGAGCCAGACTAAGGAAGGGCAAAGAGCCACTTTCATCAAATGTTACTGGGGCCCTGTGTCGACCCTCTCGCCTGGCACCTATTGAGCCTGATGATGAGCTTCCTTCATTACTGCCTTCAAACACCTCTGAGCTAGTCTCTGAACTTTCACCACTGGAACTGGAACTAGGACTGGAATTGGAACTAGAATTGGAACTTGAACTGGAACTCGAACTGGAACCAGAACTGCTATTACCACCAGAACCCCCTCTTCCATTCCGTGACTCTGCCCTTTCCGTATTTCGACTCGAGACTGAGCCACTAGGCTCTGAATCACTATCACTGTACATAAAGTAGCTTAACTCACCAAAACCTGTCATTATCTGCCTTAACATGGTCTGAATTGCAACAGATGTGGTCTCACTTAAACCAGTATTTAAGATTCTACGAATCGGAATTCTGATGGTACTGACATAGGTTCTCACACCTGCCCGCTCAGAACGTGAAAACGTACGCCTAAAGCCTCCTCGTTCACTTTCATAAGTGACAGTGTTGTTTGGCGTCTGAGACCTTGACCGAGTTCTGCTAGCTATGCTATCTCTCTGCCGATATTCTCCAGGACGAACTCTTCTTACTTGAAGATCGAGGACTATGGTTGGAGGTCTCTGTCCTGATCCTGTAGATTCACCACTGCCAGCTGTGTCTGAAGAACCTGCTCCTTGTGAGGCATTTCTTGTTCCAGAAGCTGCAAAAAGACCTCTACTTAGCAAGTCAGGTCCACTTATTTGCTGTCTCAATGTCACATGGTGCCGGGTTCTAGAACTTCCCTCCGTCTCATTTACCAAAGGATGCTCAAAAGTCTGAGATGAGATACTATGATGAGATCTTCGCGGAATTTCATTCATTGGATGCAGAGGTGACCTACTTCTTTCAGCTCTCGCTCGGGTTCTCCGATGGTCTGGGCTCCTGCTTCTCGCCCTTCTCTGACCTCGGGGAGGTGGGACTTCTCCTGTCAATGCTTCAGTTGAATTTCGTTCTGATCTAGATGGCCTTGAAGATGTTGATTCAGATTGTGGATTTTCCACTTGCCTTTGGCTGTTGTTGTCCATATTTTCTCCACTAGAACGTCTTGCAGATGGCTCATTTTCATTCTCTGGATTTTGGCTCCCATTATTACGGTTAACATTGATCTCTAAACTGAATCTGAAATCACCACTGTTTGGATTAGTCCGGCTCACTGCTCTCCAAGACTGGTTTCCTCTTTGCCCACTTCTTGTCGTATTCCCAGTTTGTCTGACAGAGTTAAGCCAGTCTATTATAGAGTCACCATTAGACACATCATCTGAAGAGTCTCCACCTGTTTTAAAAAAAGTGAGGAGAGAGGGAGAAAAAGGAACTACTAAAATTAGGACAATCATACAATAGTGCTCTGAAACTTTGTATTAGAAAAGAAGAACAAAGATTCTGAACAGATTTCACATTTGCAGATTTTTGTAAACTACACTGCATAAATTTGCAACTGAAGGCAGGAAAGTTTCAATTCCATTTTGAAAGAGCAAGCTAATTGTAAAGAAATTTAGAGAATTTTTTTAAAGGGAATCTGGAGGAAGTCTATTTTCAGTACTTCATCATATACAGAGACTGGCATACCACTGTGGACTGTCAGAAGACATTTTTTCAGTCCACTGTCAAAACACTAATGTAATCAAACAACATCAACACCAGTTAAGGTGCAAGTATTTTAGCTCAAATTACATTTTTGTCAAATTTTCATTAGTCTACAACATTTCTTCTAGGCTCTTAAGTGCCTTTGATTATACAAGATGTTTTTAAATACAAGACTGCTGAAGCTCTTGCAAAAATACATACAAGGTTTACAGGTTTAAAGTATCTGAATACTTCTTCATGTTACCAAGATTTTTAAATTAACATGAAATTGGAGATCAGACCAAATGAATAGTCTGAACCTAGCACAGTACATATAATGGCACATTCAAGAACCAAACCATTATCATAGCCTCTTAGGTTAGAATGTCAAATTCCCTACTTCACATTGGGAGAGAAACACCAGACTCGAGGTAAGAGCAGGATTTCTCAACAGCAGCACTATTTACATTTTGAGCCAGATACTTCTTTGTTGTGGGGGCTGTGCATTTTAGGATGTTAGGATGTTTAACGGCATCCCTGACCTCCACTCACTAGATGCCAGTAGCAAACCCCCAGTTGTGACAACCAAAAATGTCTCCAGACATTGCCAATGTCACGTAGGGGGCAAAACTATACCCTGTTGAGAACCACCAGGTTAGAGAATACAGCATTTCTTTCTGGTGGTGAGGAACTCACATGTTTATAAGGAAGGAATAATTCACTAAGTAGGAAGAAATTTCAATGGAGGTGGAAAATCAAGAAAAAAAATCACATCTAAATAGGCCACTTCTCACTATGTCCCAATTAACACAAACAAACCAAAGGTGAAGCAGAAAAAACCATGTTGACATTCTCACCAAATATCAAGAAAATGCCAGTTCTCTTTCTATGAGCAATTACTTAGCACTAAATTAATTTGTGCCATTTCTGGATAATCTTTGGCTGACATTTACTGTTATGAAGTTCCTTATCCATTTCATCCTCTACCCACCCCCCAAAGCAAAATATACCTCTATTTTCATCTGAGTTTTGTGGTGGCGGGCCCTCTTTAATTTGTTGTAGTCTTCTCAGCAACTCTTCCTCAGTACTTTCACCTGAAAGTAGTTTAAAAATGTTTGCCAAATCACAAATAAAAACCAATGATTCTTACCCGTCTGAGATGAAAACCAAGGAGTGAGCAGAAACCTGGGTAAAATTCACTTCTTTGGGAGCATGGCATTACAACATATATTTATACAAGTTTCTTTCCACTTTACTAAATGGTTTTGCATACAATATCTCATTCTTTAAAACTGCAACTCTGAGAGGTAGATATTATTATCTGCATTTTAAAACAAGGAAACAGACTTAATGAGACTCACGTGCTAATAAATGGTAGGGCCAGAATGCCAACTTATGCATTCTGATTCAAGTCTGGCAGTGTTGGCTCAAAATGCACTCCCTTTCATAACAGTCTTGCTAACTAACACCTTACCTTTTAAAATTTAAGCAATCACTCACAGGCCAGTAGAATTAAATAGAAATGAGGAGGAAGGGAGAGAATGATTTTTAACTAGGATCAAATAGGACCTAATCAGGTAAAAGAGAATAACCAAGCACAAAGTTCTAAATAATTGACAATTTTACCCAAGGCTAGCTCTGGAGAATTATGATTGGGGCATATTCAGGGAATCAGAGATGACAAAACAGAATAAGTATATCCTAGGAACTACTGTTCCCATTAGCTCTTCCACACTTAGACTCATGACTAGTAAGTTAAATAAAGCTAACAAAAAGATTTAGTTCCACTCTTTTCAATTCAGGTTACTATAAACTCACAATATAATTCATAACTAAAAATATCTGATATAGGATAATTACAAATATGAGTGAACAGAATCAGGTAATAAGTACAGCAGTAAATGTCATTCTATATCCCTTGTATTAAAATCATACTTCATAATGGGTAAAGAAACAGATTTTTAAAAACAGGTTATTTTTTAAAAAAGATCAGCAATTTAGGGGCCGGCCTGGTGGCATAGTGGTTAAGTTCGCACACGCTGCTTCGGTGGCCCGGGGTTCACAGGTCCAGATCCTGGGCGCGGACCTATGCACTGCTTATCAAGCCATGCTTTAGTGGCGTCCCACGTATAAAGTAGAGGAAGATAGGCATGGATGTTAGCCCAGGGCCAATCATCCTCAGCAAAAAGAAGAGGACTGGCAACAGATGTTAGCTCAGGGCCAATCTTCCTCACACACACACACACACACACACACACACACGCACACAAATCAGCTATTCACATATATAAATCCTTAAGCTACACGATGCATACCTGGGGTGCCTAGCAAATTGTTATCCCTCATAAGCCTATAATCTTCTTCACTCAGGTTATTTACAAATTGATAGAAAGCTTCTTCCCGATCCAATCGGTCCATCTGACTTCTGCGCTGTGCTGCAGACTGATCACCACTTCCTTTATCGTTAGAATCTGAGCTTTCCATCTTGATGAACAAGTGGAAAATTATCTAAAAGGAGAAAGGAGATTAATCTTGAAAACAGAAGTATGTATTCTATAGAACAGTTTTAATTATGTGAAAATCCAGAGTGCAGGTTGAGACATGGATTTTAAGACCTCATACAAATAAAATTTCCTAACAGAAAAGCTCCTAAAAAGCACTGTTATACTAAGAAAAGACTAGGTCAGAGGTTGGCAAACCATGGCCCATGGGCCAAATTCAGCCCTGGTGCCTATTTTTTTCACCCTTAAGATCTAAGAATGGTTTTATACTTTTAAAGGTTTTTTAAAAAAGAATATTTTGTGATGTGTGAAAATTATATGAAATTCAAACTTCAGTGTTCATCAAGTTTTACTGGAATACAGTCATATACATTCATTTACATATTGTCTATAGTTGCTTTCGTGCTTTAACGGCAGAGCTGAGTAGTTGTAACAGAGATCAGATGTGGCACTCTCACTGCTTTGCACTGGTGATGTGTGCACTCTAAGTTGCAGTGATGCAATTATAACATGACAGCATTTCAAGCGCCATGCATACTGTGATTATTTTTTTAAATTACCGGTGCAGGGCCGGCCCCGTGGTGTAGCGGTTAAGTGCACGTGCTCCGCTGCTGGCAGCCTGGGTTCGGATCCCGGATTCGCACCAACGCACTGCTTGTCAGGCCATCCTGTGGCGGCATCCCACATAAAGTGGAAGAGGATTGGCATGGATGTTAGCTCAGGGCTGATCTTCCTCACAATAAATAAATAAATAAATAAATAAATTGCACACTCATCATGTCAAATGAAGAGAAAATGGACTTCAAATGTCACCATTAAAGGCACAGTGGAGTGTGGATTATTTTGTTGTCAGATTAGATGGCAAAGATTGTATTTATTATACAATGATACTGGCTGTGCTCAAGTAATAAAATATATGTTGATATTATCAGACTAAGCACTCATCACAATAATCCCAATTCATAGGAAAGCTACAGTCCAAAAAATTAGAAAATTTAAAACAAAATATCTCATCACAAAATATTTCTTCACAAAAATAAAAAACGAGGCTTCAATCAAAATAAGTTTCCAAGTAGCTCATTTGTTGGCTAAGAAAGGAAAGCCATTTACAGATGGTGAGTTAGTTAAACTGTGTTTGATTGCAGAAGCTAAAGAAACGTGTCCAGAGAAAATAAACTTGTTTAAGATTATTAGCCTTTTGGTGAGTACAGTTGCTCAAAAAGTTGAGGATACTGGGATATATCAAAAATCAATTGAAGAGCAAGGCAGTAAATGATTTTGAGTGCTTTTCCTTGGCTCTTGATGAGTCGACAAATGTGACTGAGACTATTCAGTTGTTGTTTATTCAAGGAGTCATGTACTGATTATTCAAAGAGTCTGAAGTAACTACAGAAGTAGCCTCTATGAATAGTCTGCACGGAACAACTATAGGTGATAATATTTTCAAAGACATTGAGAAAACACTAATTCAGCACAACCTGAAGTGGAATCTGCTAAGATGTGTTATAACTGAAATGGTGGTAAAAAGTATGTGCAGAGTAGAAAAAGACCTAGTTGGGCAAATTTACAGCTTCTGAAAATGTAAGGTTTAGGGTCTATGGTTATTCATAATATTATTCATCAGCAAGTAGTATGTAGAAAATATTTGATCTATCATATGATTGAACCTGTAGTATCCATGGTGAACTTCACTGTGGACTTAACCATCATCAGTCCTGTGAATTTTTGTCAGAAATAGAAGCTAAATATCCTGACTTGCTCTATCACTTGCTCATTTTGATGGCTTAGCATTGGTAAAGTTTTATTATGATTGTTGTACCCAGATCCAAAATTGAAATTTTTTCTAAATGAGAAAAACCACACTCAATTACTATTACCAAACAATGAATGGACTGGGAAATTAGTTTTTGGTGCAGACTTCATGTCTCTTAATGAATTCAACCTAAAATCACAAGGCAAAACACTGCTTATATGCAAAACTTATACCGCAGCAAAGTCATTTCAACAATAACTAACATTAGAATCACAATGTCAAGCTGCTTTATGTACTTCTTGTGCTATCAAAAAATGAGAGCTCCATTCCCATACAAATTTGTAGCTGACATATTTTCTGAGCATAAACTACAATTCCAGAAGTATTTTTGGGACCTCAATGCAAGTACAAAGGAAATTTCCTTATTTCAAAATCCATTTAGCCATGCAACTGAGGAGCTTCCACCTAACCTTCAATTGGAAGTGATAACTCTGCAGTGTAATGATATGCTAACAAGTAAATTTCAAGAGATGAATCTAAAAGAATTCCACAAATGTCTTTTAAGGGATGAATATGCTTCATTAAAATTATGTGCTTGTGGACTGATTAGACAGCAATATCTATATGTGTGAAAAGACATTCTCAAAGATGAAATATGGAAAATCTCTTTTCAAATCACTAACACTAGATGAACATCTGCAAATGACTTTTATGATAAGGAGTATGTTTAGCCCCAATTAAGCAAAATGTTATCCCCCCAAAAAAGAATGCCATTCTTCTCATTAGCAGACCTATATTACAAAACATTGTATTCAATTATTATTATTACATTTTGAGTTTTTCAAGAAAAACTTTGTGGAAATTTGGCTTCTCTCTTTTTATATAAATAACTATATACTATGCTCAATTTTGCTTTTTGATCAGCAAAGCAAAAAAAATATTTACCATCTGGCCTTTTACAGAAAAGGTTTGCCAACCCCTGCTCTAGACAGTACATAAAACTAGCCAAAAATTCTTAACTATCATTCATTACTTGTACGGACTTAGGAAATTACTATATTGGCAGATTTCCTAATACTCTCAAAATAACCATTCTAAAGAAAAACAATGGTAGTAAACAACCTAAAATAAGAGAAGACTCCAAACAAAAAATTTCATTCTCTAATTCTTTTCCTTCCAACCCCAGATTGACCTTATTTAAGTTCACATTGACAAAATAAAAGTTAATTCCATGAACATATGAAAATCTGATTTGTAGAAAGAGGTATAAACTATATTGGTACTAACATTTAATCCCACACACAACATATGAAGTATTTGGATGTTCACAAGTCAATACTAAAGAGAAAAATAAAAACATACACTCTTTCAGACATCAAAAAGAAAGAAGCCTCTCTACCTGCCTGCTGAACCTAAACAAATTTTAGTCTAGACATGGGCACATCTAGATCTCCTTTGTTTTCTTTAGATCATTATTCTAAACTATCCTATCATCGTTTAAACAAATAAGATAAGCACATCAAGGTAGGGGAAGGGGAGAGAGACCTTAATATTTTTGGAAAGAGTTTCCTAATCTCATAACTAAGATTCCTTATCTTGGTAAAACCAAACTATAGAAATTTCTGAAAGATGTTGTTTTTATAATAATTTGAAACTTTAAGACTGGAAATCAACGGCTTAAATAAAATGCTCATAAAAGTTACATGGGCCAGGTAATGAAAAAAGCAAACAAAAGGAAGCCAAATTTTTCCATATGTAGCCAAGTAATAAAATTTGGTATTTGTAACAGTAAGCAGCTAATTTAAAAAAATAAAGAAAAACAAAAAGGAAAAAGAAACTTCAGCCACAATTCCTCAAACCAAAGAAAACCACAAGTAACATTTGGCTAATGTTCTTAAACAGTTAATATTTTGAATGCTAATAACAAAGTTAGGATGAAGTCCACTTGTGAAGGATCGATAAATAGTTCTGAAAATAATTTATAAAAAAGTATACCTCTGTAGGGTTGACAGGCTTTAAAAAATATATATCTTTCAAAGAAGGCAAAAACATCTGATAAGTTCTGACATTTGAAGGACATGAACCAAAGATAACAGAAAACTCACATACCAAGGACTGTTACAAGAATGGCACAAAGTCTTAAGAATAGCACCAGGGAGGTTAAAGCCCATAAGAAACAGAAACTTTCAAAAATATGGGAAAGATTTTTAAAGTCTTTGAAAAACAGAATTTGAAACAAGAAAGGGGTCTTGTACTGAGCGTGTGGGGGAGTTGGTATATTAACAGAAGATGGAAGGTAGAGGCACTCAACTT
This sequence comes from Diceros bicornis minor, assembly GCF_020826845.1. Classification (NCBI taxonomy): domain Eukaryota; kingdom Metazoa; phylum Chordata; class Mammalia; order Perissodactyla; family Rhinocerotidae; genus Diceros; species Diceros bicornis. Next base: position 67,721,764 of record NC_080781.1, read on the forward strand.
CTATTTTGTTTCTATTTTATTCAACTCAAGGAGAACCACCTTCCAACTGGAAATAGTGGAAAAAACAAACTTCTCAAAGAACCAAGAGCCAAAACTGCAAACCTTCTAATGATAATCTTTGAGAAATCATAGAGAACAGGAGAGATGCTAGAATACTAGATTTAAAAATGATCTAATTTCAAAAAAAGTGAAGTCTATAAACTACAGCAACTACAAAATCTGACAATAAACCTAGGGAAAAATATCAGATATACTGCATTAATGTAGAAGATATGTTCACCAGAAGTGGGGTTCACTGCCAAATTAGCCTGACTTGCTTTATACAGGGATGGTTCTCAGCCTTGGTTTGCACATTAGAATCACCTGGGGAGCTTTCTCTGGGATTGGCCAGACAGTGATATTTTAAAAATTCCACAGGTAAATCTATAATGCAGTCAAGGTTAAGAAGTTCTTTGATAAGGACATCAGGATAATGCTGCTTGTATGCCTGGCTTGGTTTCTGTACAGAGTCTGAGAAGGTTTCTCATCCTATCGTTACAAAGAAATGTGGACCAGATCAGTGTTTCTCAAACTTCAGCATACAAATGAATCACCTGGAAATCTTGTTAAAATACTGATTCAGATTCAGTAGGTTGGGGGTGGGGCCTGAGTGCCTGCATTTTAAATTAGCCTCCAAGTGATGCTGATGCTGCTGATCCTAGAATCACAGTTAAGAGTAGCAAGGAGCTCGATGACAATACAGTTGAAGATTCACAGTTGTTGAATACCACCTTCAAAGATTATGGAGCAATGTTAACTCACAAACAGCCCTGTCTTTAGCATTTTAAAAAGAACTATGTCAAAGACATGCTAACCAAATCTATAGACAACTCAAAGCTGGGAGTTAGTAATGAAGACGTATATGATAAATAATATTCTGAATTCTCAGTGGACTGTGAGGATGAGCTGAAATCAACAAAAATGATGGTAAATGTGCTAACCTGAACAGTTTATTAAGGGTTACTGAGCTAAAATAACCCATAGTAAGAGTACAGAGTAGGGGAAAAACTGGTCTTGGAAGTTTCACATGAAGAAGACCTGAAGTTTTTAGTTAACAGAAGCTCAATAAAAAATCTGTTTGACCTGCCTGCTAAGAAACCTAACAGAATCACATGTTGCTTTCATAGACCACAGTGTTCAAATAAAAGTAGGTAACAGTCCCACTGCAACCTGCCATTCGGACTATATGTGGAGTATTTGAAACATTTTAAATACCTCCAAAAGGACACAGACAAACACAGTGACCAAGATAGTGAGAAGCCTGGGACCATCACAAAAGAAATGGTTGAGGGGCCGGCCTGGTGGCACAGCAGTTAAGTTCATGCCTTCTGCTTCGGTGGCCCAGGGTTTGCGGGTTTGGCTCCCTGGCGCAGACCTACGCACCATGGCTTATCAAGCCATGCTGTGGCAGCGTCCCATATAAAGTAGAGGAAGATGGGCACAGATGTTAGCCCAGGGCCAGTCTTCTTGGCAACTGACGTTAGCTCAGGGCTAATCTTCCTCACCAAAAAAAAAAAAAAAAAGAAAGAAAGAAAGAAAGAAAAAGAAATGGTTGAATTACCTGGAGCTCTCTAGTCTGAAGACAAGACTAAAAATGGGCATGATTACCATCCTCAAATATTTAGAGTAATAAGATGAAAGAGAACAGAACTATAGGGTCAAACTAGGGCCAATAGTTGAAGAAATATGGAAGCAGATAATTCTTTCTTTTAATACAATAGTCTAACAAATAAAATTGTCCAAAAGTGGAGATGCAACCAGCCTCTTGAAGCAAGCAAACTACCCATCTCGGGAAATATTCAAGCAGAGGCTGGATATTAAAAGGGAATTCCTTATTAGATGGGAGTTTGAACAGACTGATTTCAAAACACCTTTTGGACTAAATAAAGTGTCAGTAAGGATGGATAAGTCTCTTGGTTTTCTATTCTGGGCCTAGGGTCATATTAACCTACATATTCCAGCGACATAATTTTGTTATAACTCCTTCAAGACCAACCCACTTATGTTGCCTCATCCCCACCCTCCAACATACCTTGGAGGTGCTTTACTACCTTCACACTTCTACTAATGCTGTTCCCTCCTCAGCCCCTTCTTAGTTTCTCCCCATTTCACTCACCCTTCAAGATTCAAGGAAATCTTACCTCCTAAGAAGCTTTACTGACTATCTCAGCTGGCAATTTTTTCATCCATCTCTGCTCACAGCATTTGTCTGTGACACGAGTGGCACTTCCTGCCTTACATGGTCTTTTATATTTTTGAAATATTAATTTTATTGATATATCTTATTTACCCAACATAACCAAAATATCATTTCAACATGTTAACAATATAAATAATTAGTGAGATGTTTTACTTTTTTTTAATACTAAGTCTCTGAAACCTGGTGTGTATTTTACCCTAATAGTACATCTCAAGTTGGATGCTAAATTTTCAATGGTTAAAGTGAAATGTAGTCCTCCTAGAAACAATAAAGTTGTGTTTAATGGAAAAATATTTCACACTGCTTCAGTTTTTTATTTAACTTAATTAAAAGTAAAGAAAATTAAAAGTTCAATTCCACAGCTACGCTAGTGACATTTCAAGTGTCCAGTAGCCACACTGGCTTAGTGGCTACCATATGGGCAGCTTTAAACAATTTGTTTGTAAGGTAGAGAAATTCCACATATGGAAAGAGTTTCAAAGTGTTCCCAATATATTGTTCATGCTGTCTAAACACACTATTTATCCATCTACCTTTATGTTTTTCAAAAATAAAATAAAAAGTTTTCATACTCTACCAAGACACATGCAATAGAAGATTCTTTCCTATGCTCACCAATCTTCAAGATTCACTCTTGACCTTTTAGAAATTTTATCATTTCCTACATGGAGATTAGAGACAACCGCTTGGCCACCGTGCCAGCCCCTCATTAGCTATTGTTAAACTTAAGTATTTCTATGAAATGTTTACCAAGAACACAATTTAAGGGGCCAGCCCGGTGGCACAAGTGCTTAAGTGTGCGCGCTCCGCTGCGGCCCCCCAGGGTTCGCCGGTTCGGATCCCGGGCGCGCACTGATGCACCGCTTGGCAAGCCATGCTGTGGCGGCGTACCCTATAAAATGGAGGAAGATGGGCACGGATATTAGCCAAGGGCCAGTCTTCCTCAGCAAAAAATAGAGGAGGATTGGCAGATGTTAGCACAGGGCTGATCTTCCTCACACACACAAAAAAACAATTTAAGAGAACAAATATATAATTGTTCTTAGGCCTCTCCCTAGTTATAAGCAATACGTACTACCCTATATTTACACAGCCCTTTTACCTATATTTCATTTAATCCTCACAACAATCCTTTGAAGTTGGAATCACCACCTCTAATTTACAGATAAGAAACAGAAGCACAGAGAAACGAAGTGATTTACCAAAGGCCATGTGGCTAGTAAGTGGAAAGAGCCAGTAACTAAATCCAGGTCACCTGATTCCAAATCCAGTCAACTTTCCACTAAATGGACAACTGCCTCTCAATATATCTCAAGACTATATACTTTAAAATACATTCCTTGTGGCCGGCCCGGTGGCACAAGCGGTTAAGTGCGCGCACTCCACTGCGACGGCCCAGGGTTCACCGGTTTGGATCCCGGGCACACACTGACGCACCGCTTGTCAAGCCATGCTGTGGAGGCATCCCATATAAAGTAGAGGAAGATGGGCATGGATGTTAGCCCAGGGCTGGTCTTCCTCAGCAAAAAGAGGAGAATTGGCAGATGTTAGCTCAGGGCCAATGTTCCTCACAAAAAAATAAATAAATAAAATAAAATACATTCCTTCAATCCCAATAGGCATGTCTAAAGGATTCAACCTCACTATGAGCTTTTTATACCATGTTCACTCCCAGTATAAAAACTTCCAAAATGACAAAACACCGTTTATAAGCAGTATGAACCCAGAAGGACTTATTTTTAAATAAATCAACTTTTAGTATTTTTGTCTTAAATACAGTTGGCCCCTTGGATAAGTAGATATTTTATTAATCTTATTTCTTTCAGAGTTTCGTGTGCCAATATATTCAAATCCATTTCTGGAAACCAGCAGCCAAATTAGAAATTTTGCCCAGTCGTTTCAAAAACTACTCATTTGGTCAATGAACGTATGACTGTGTCAGGTAAATTTAGTTCTGGGGAGGAAAAGACAGCAAGAAAACCAAACCTGAGATTTCTGTAATCAGGAAACTTAAAATAGATTTTATTCACCTTGAGAATTTTAAAGCACTGTTAGTGATCTCCATTTCTCCTATAGTCATTATCATATATTAATATAAATCATGCAGATTACTATGTTTCTGACCACTGCTAAAAGAATTTCATTTAATTCTCCTAATCCATGTACACCAATCTTTAAAAAATGTAATTTTGTTATGATGTTAGGGCAAAAAGTCACTTAAAACATACTGTTTGGTCCTAATGGGTCAGGAGACCTGGTGCTAAGTACAAGCACACACATATATTCAACAGACACAGTGCATCATAGTACCCAATTAAGGCACCAAAATATATTGTTAACAGAACAACAGACTTTACAAAACAGAATTCTGAAATTCAAATGCTTGTATGAATATCAATTTATAAATAAGCCATGTCTATTAAGTTTGGAAGAAATAACCTTTTTAAAAACAAAAAGCTATGGTGGGAAGGAGGAATCAAGGTAACCTAATATCAACCAACTACTAAAGTATCTTGAGCATTTTCACCTTTTGCATGTGTTCATACAAGCTCCAAACTCAATAGTGTTCTAAACCAGAAAATGCCAATTAAAAAAAAAATCATTGTTATCAACGTAAAAATGTGTCATACTGAAAAGAGAAGGGCAAGCAGCACTGTTTGCAACAGAGCTTTATTAATAATCTCATAGAGTAGATGAGAATTAATGACATGCAATTCTTGTCAATAAAGAAAATGTTAGCTCAATAACATCATCACCAACATGAAAAATACTAAATGCAGTTTTAAAAAAAGTCAAATCACCAAGAATTGCTGAATTTGAGGTCAGGATATAAAGTACCATCGTATATGTAGTTACCAAAAGTGTTGGGAATTCCTCATATATAAAATGTTTAATTAAAGTTTTATGACATCTGTAATAAAAGGCTGATAACAACCAGATAGCTTTTTTATTCTATAAGTAGCAGGGTGGAATTCAGCTCTGTGAAAAGGAGAAAACAGGAGATGGTGGGTTCTAGTCTTGGCTGTAACATTAACTAGCTATGTAAATTTGGCCAATTCATTTAACCTAATGTGCCTCAGGATCTCCATCAATATTAGAGTATTGGATTAAACTATCTACAAAGTACCTTCCAGTTCTATGAATCTGTGACTATGAATAACATATAACCCAGGTCACATTACAGTATTAAGTCAGAAAAATAAAACTTAAGAAACAACACGAATAACTAGGATATAAATTTAGAAGCTGTGCTTTTCTCACTGCCATTTCACCCAAGCACTTCTATCTCCCTTTTTGTGACTATCTTATCTTTTTGAAAAGAAATGTAAAGCATTCCTCTTTAAAAAATAGGTCAAGGCTGATGCTTCACTGCCTTTATTTATTGCATGATACCTCTCACCACCCACACAATTTGTCGATTATTTCCAATACTGGCCTGTCAGAGGATGCTACCAAGGCCTCCACCACTGCTGATACTACTATAGCAATACAAGATATTATCTGCATGGCAATGTTAGCTTAGCCTTGCTTATATTCTTCTATCTTTACCACTTGAAATAGACAGCAGAAAAAAACCAAAAGGATTCAGAAATGTCCCTCATGCGTCTAAGCACTTGGCAGGAAGTCTACTGACTTGCAGCTCACAAACACTTCTGACTACAACCCTCTAAAACAGTTAAATCGAAAGAGTATTAAGAATGCCAACAAATCAAAGGACAGAGACCAAGGCAAACGCTGCCAATTCAAAGGATCAAATTAGTGAAAAAAGGAAAGCATTATGATGACATTTCAATTCACTCAAGAACTTCAGACAGTGAATTTAATCTTCCATTACCCATTTCACGTTCTTTTATTATCAAATTACATCACTAAATTAGAATTTGGTCTTATCCACACAAACTCAATTCTGACTTGCTTCTCATTTTTCCCAAGTCAAAAAATGATCAGAAACTCAAAAGGTTCATGTGTTTATTAAAAAAAAGTTATTAATGTAAAATCACTGGCAATTCTGGTGTTAATCAGTAAATAAAGTACTATTTTAAGGATGTAAGTTTTCCATCAAAAATTAACTTTTTATAAAAGAGTGAAGCCAATTTCTAAAATTAAAATCACTTGACCAAAAAAGAAAATATTATTATCTACACTAATGACTGTTATTTTATTTGAGGAAAACAATGTTGTGTTACAGAACCAAACATGCTGACAACTGTGCTTCCTGAACTAGTGTTCCTACATAGAAATAACAACAAAGGTGACCATATATCCCCGGTTTGTCCAGAAGAGTAGTAGTCTACACCTGTTGTCCTGTAGTAATTATTAACATGGCCCTTTTTCACTCTCAAAAGTGTCCAAGTTTGGATAAATTATATGGTCACCTTAGATGTAACTGACACTAATGGGAACTTTGGTCAATAAAAAAATGAAAATTGTAATTAAGAGTTAACTCTTTTCTTCCTACAGTCAAGTGGAGAGCAAGAGGAAAGAGATTGTTTTCCATTCCAGAAAAAATTAAAAACCTTAAACACAAATATCATTAAACACAAATTAAAAAATTAAACACAACCTGTAGTCGTGAAATTATTTCAAGAGGTCCATGAATCTATATACATACCATGCACTGTCTACAGATATTTGTCTCACATGTATGTAGATGCTATTATGACTAGTGAAATTAAAATCTTGGGTTGGAGCACTAAAATACGAGAAAATCTACAACAAAAAATATAAACTATATATTTCAGGAGCAAAATCACAAGTTCATAAATATATTCCTAAATTGTTCAAAATTGCCAAGATTTTTATGTCTAAAAAATATCTCAATTGATGAAAGAAAAAATGAACTGCTTGATTATCTGGGAAACTTCCATATTCAAGGTTGAGAAAAAAATAATGAAGGAAAAAAACAGACAGAAGTATTACCGCTTTCTTACACTGGTTACCAAAATGTCAAGGGATTATGTAAACTGGATACTTTTTGTAATCAATGGGCCATAAGGTTTTGGAAAGCTTTGTGTTATACAGAAATGTTAAGGAATTGGACTTACAAAAGAAAACCCTGTCTCAGTTCTAGGCAGTGGCCCAAAATTCTAGCACCTCATTGGCCTGGGTTTCACAGAGGGCTTTTCACTTTCTAATTTGTTATCCACTCTATGGTAACTCAAGGGAACAGGAGGCTGGTGAGTGATTTGCTCTATTTCCCAATCCCCTAGGGCTATGGAAAAAGTAATATATACCTTATAATTCCATATATGCAGATGCTCCAATTGACCTACTGTATTATTTAAGGCCTCACTACACATTTATTAACCTGAAAGAATATATCCAACCAGCCTAACATTTCTAGATATCATTTCATTAAGTTATTTCTTAAAACCATTTCTGATTTTAAATTAAGTTTATCAAATTATATCACAACTAGTAATAGCTGAAACAGGAACCATGACAGACAAAAAAAGGGGAGGGGGTAATTGCTAAATAAGTCTCACCTGCTTCATAAAGCAGATTTCCTTTAACAAGTTTCTGATGCAACATAAACTACAGATATTTTAATTACAATTTTTCTGTCATTTTCTTTGCATTTCCGATCTAATTGTACAGCAATTAAGTCTAGAGGCATAAAAGTTTAGTGACTTCAGCATCAGACAGACCTGGGCTAAAATGGGGGTTCTACCACTTATTAGCTATTTAACTGAGGACAAACTACTTAACCCATTCTCTGAGTCTCAGTTACCTCTGTAAAACAGTTAACATCCTCATGAAGCTTTGCTGTGAGGATTACAAAATCATGCATGTGAAGCACAGGATGTAGCACAAAAACATTCAATACAAGTTAGTTATCAATTTAGGCTAACTACTCATCCCAGTTTGCCTGGGACAATCCAGGTTTGCACCTATTGTCCAGGCATAATTATTAATAAGGTCCCTTTTGCTCTTAAAAGCATCCTGGCTAGGGCAATAAATTATGTGGTTACCTTAATGATGATGATGATGACAGGAGTTAATACCAATTAGAGTATTATATATCAATTATGATTTTTGGATCTCGAAGGAAAAAAATCGAACACCACACAAAATAATGTAAGATTATATTTCTGTAAGATATTCTACTGATATTTCATTTAGTTATTCAATGAACATTTAAATGCTGTTTATGTACACCCATCCCATTCCAACAGTGATTTAAGGCAGCAAATTTCTATTTTGTTCTTTCTGTTCTATACAGGTACTGGTAAACTTCAGACATTATTTTAAAAGAGAAAAATTCACAGATAAAGCACTAGTGAGTTCCAGCTACTGAGAAACACTACCCTTTGAACCCCCAGTAAAAAATATCCATTCTCATCATGAAGAATGCCCAACATCAACTAACATATACCAAATAAGCTCATCCAATTACAGGGCCTGCAAAACAGAATAAATATTTTTAAACATGCATTCTACACATAAATCATCAGGAGACTCAACAAAAAATAAATTACCTGACTGTTATGACATAGTATTGTAATACAATAAACTGGATTTTAGTTTTCTTCACTCTCTGCTCTAGAAAAAAAAAGAATCCATTATTCTTTCTCTTTTATAAGATAGACATTTTCTTTGAAATAGACACATCCTAAAAAAATACACATCCTATATATTTTAGTTACACACACACACACACACACACCCCCCCCATAACCCAACCTAATTCAATATTAGTATTAGGATATTTGGAGAGACTGAGAATGTCAGAGGGAACCAGGAATCTTAGATGTAAAATTTCCTTTAAAGGCTGAGAACTAACCTACCTTTTAATATAAGCTTGCTTAAAATAGGCCTTTCCTTATCAGACCAGTAATTATTTTCAGATTCTGATAGTTAAAGGACTTATTTGGCACATTACACTGGCCTAAGGAAGGAGCTCAAAGTATGAAAGATCATCAGGACATCGTAGACTAAAGAATGAAACATTTTGCAGTAAGAGAAGTGTCCTAAAATCATATTTTAGAAAGCGTTTAGATTGGTCTTTCTGGGTACTTTATTTTTACAATTTATAAAACTGATTTTGGGGGGGCTATAATTGTGCCTGCCTGCTCTCAAGTCATCCAGGAGGGACATAATGTACCTCATGGGGTGATATAAGTAGTTATATTGCCTTTAATCACGAACAGTCAAAGAAATGATTAGTAGTAGTACGTTTATTTCTTCCTCCCTTCAATCATCCAAAGCCACTGCAGTTACTTCTGATTCAGGAAATGCGGGCTCCTTATTTCCAGCAAAAAATTACTGTGGGGACTTGTAAATGGTGGATGACAATCTTATATAAATGCTTCCTCTTGCCCCAAAACCAAAGAATGACCTAAATAACAAGGCTGCTAGGCTTCAGATTCCTGGACTAACCTGTGGAATAAGTATGGTGAAACTGTCTAGGGAAGGAACGTGGCTGTCTCCTCCATCTTGAAATTAATCAGCATAAGGGAAAAAGGGACTGAGTATCCAGGAAGCAGAAGCCCAACCGGTTAATACTAGTTACTAAAGCTATGGCGTACGTGGCAGGTACCGCCCGCAGAAGCCGAGACCCTTAGGCTTTTTCTCTGAGGGGGGAGGGGTTGGGTTGTTGGCGGATTGAACGGAAATTAACTTGAAAATCATTTGGCCCAATTCCCACCCTTACCCAGGGAAAAACAACAAACACGCAACGGCTTTTCCCTCCCTTTTGGAGGGGACCCTTGCAGTGATATCTGGCAAAGGATACGCCAGGGTTATTCAAGTAAGGGAGTAAACCACATTTGCCTCAGATCCTCAGGGAAGATGTCATCGCGGCCCCAGGGGGCGCCTAATTGATAGTGCCCTGCAGAGCTCAAAATGGGATTTTGCAAATTCTGGGAAATCTAAAGGCCCAAGACTTCCTAGCATCTAACTTAGAGCAGACTGATTTTTTTCCCTCTTTCCCAAACCCAATCCCGCCATGTAAAAGGGAGAGGGGGCGAGGGAAGCCTCCAGAGAACCGGGAGAAAAACCTGAGACGATCAAAGATTCTCACGCCTGAGTCCAACACTCAAAAATCGCCTCCCCCAAATTCTTAAGGCTCTGGAGGCCCCCAGCTGCGGCTCGCGCGGCCACGGAGAGGAAGTACTACCCACCTCCCTCCCCTTCTTCAAAGAGCCTGTCGACTATACACCCAACTAAAATGGCAGCGGCGACTACGCCACGGAGTTCCCCGCAGCAACCGGCGCCTGGGGTCCGGAGGCGGCGCTGAGCCTCCGCCACGACGCGCTACTCAGGCCATTTTGAGAGAACGCGGTAGCCGTGGCTCCGCTGTCTTCCTCTCGCTCTCCATCCATTTCTCAGAGGATTCCCAAGGCTTCACTTACTCGGTTTTAATGTCGGGATCCGACTCGGTCGGTTCGGCCGCCGCCGCCAAGGCTCCTGCGCGCCTCCCCTGCCGCCGCTCTCAAGCCCGCCTCCGATGAGTCGCTGGTTGAGACCCGCCTCTAGCCCAGCGCCTGCTCGGAGACGTTGCTCAGGCAGCCATTATCTTCCCCATTGTTACCAAGCAGCGACAGGAAACGACTGCCCACAACAGGAAGTGATGATGCCGCCTCCCGGCCCCACAGCCCCACTCCCAGCCTATTAGCCAATCCCAGGCGATTCCTCGAAAAGGCTCGGCGGGAGGAGGAGGGGGACAGCCGACGACGCGGCAAGGCGGCCGGCTGTCTGGAAAAGGAAAGCTGCTGGGACGCCCACCATGTGACAGGCCCCACCCTCCTTCGCCATTTTGAATTGTGGCGAGAAATTCGCGTTCTGAGAATTATGGGAACCTTTGCTTTCCCGTGTTGAAACTGAAGGACGTCATCATCTGGCTGCTTGAAGGTTTTTTCAGAGAGTCAGAAATGCGATATTAGTCTAAACTGACGTCTATTCATACAATTAATCCAGACCAGTTCGTACGGCATCCTACCTTTTATTCAACATATATTTATTGAGCGCCAACTGTATGTCAAGCGCTCTTGTAGATGTTAGGGACACAGAGGAAATTAAAACAGACCAAAATCCCAGTTCTCATGGATTTTTGTATTCTACTTGGTGGAGGGACAATATTTACTATACATGTAATTACTATATATAGACATATACATGTATATATATATGTGTGTCTGTATATATATATAATTCGCAATAAATACTAGGGAGAAAAGCGGGGAAAGGGGCGGTGGGAGAGTGCCCAGTAGGGGCAAATGGAAATTGCAATTTTAAAGAGTGGTCAGAGATGGCCTCTCTGAGATGGTAACTCTGAAATACTTGCAAAGGGGCGGTGACTGTGGGAAAATCTGATAAGGTTGGAATTTGTAAAAGGGCGGTTAAGGAAGGCCTTTTTTGGATAATAATGCCTGAAGGAAGCTAGGTAATGAGCCACACAGCATCCAACTCCCATTTTCACTGTTAAAGAAAAACAAGCTTACACAAGTTTTTAGGGTGTTTCCGTGTTTCTTTTTCCATTTTTCTGTTTTCTGTGTTTTCAGGTAACACTCCAGCTACACTAGATTTCTTACTATTCTTCCAACAAACCAAACTTGTTCCCACCTCTACAACTTTACATAGACTGGAATATTTTCACTCCATAACTTTGCTCTCATCATCCAAGCCTCTTCTCAATTGTCATCTCCCCAGAGAAGACTTCCCTAACCACCCTATCTACAATATCTTCCCCATCCCCTTACTTGCTTACTTTTCTTTAAAGCGCTTAATCAGAAAGTATATTATTTATTTGTTTACCCTACTCCTTAAGAGCAGTAAACCTCTTTGCTTTGTTCACTGTTATATCCCCAGCAAGCTCACAGTAGGCCCTCAAATATTTTTTGATGGACTGTCCCCCTCAGCATTATGGCCGTTTCATCAGCCTGGAATATGAGTATTTCACTCCAGGCAGTAACAATGATATCCCTCATACTTCCCTGGTCAACTTCCCAACAGGTTTGATATTGTCGTTTTTGACAGTATGTGTCTATGATTTAGGTACTGTGTCTCTACTCAATTTTTCTTATATTACATAATCATGTACTAGAACTTTTACCTAGAATGTGTAAAATGAATTCTTCAGTGGCCTGCAACTGCTATCAAGCCTGATATTGAGCTTATGGCAGTATTAGCCACTCATGGACATATTCTTGAGGCAAACGTAGCTTAACATAAAATATAAAATCATAAAAGAAGTTAGAAGAAAATGTAAGTGAATATATTTATAGCTCTGGGGATTTGGAAGGACTTTCTAAACATGTACTGTAAAAGGAATTACTATTAAATACAACTTCATAAATAAAAGTAAAGCTTCTGAATGTCAAAACACAAGATTAGCAATATTAAAAGACAAATGACAAACTGAAAAAAAATAATTTCAACCTGACATATGACAGCTAAGGGGTAATGCTAGTTTATAATAAAATTAAAAGACAAATGACAAATCGGCAAAAATGCTACATATATGACAAACATATATAGCTAATATCACTAGTCTATAAAGAGCTGTTATAAGTTGATCTTAAAAAGATCAAGACCCCAATTTAAAAATGTGCAAAGGACATGAGTAGGCAGTTCAAAAAAGGAGGAAACATTTGGCTGATAAGCATATGATAATATACTCAACCTCACTAGTAATCAGAAATGAAAATAAAAAGTGATTTCTCTTTTTTGCCTCTCAGAATGTCAAAGACTAAAAATTTGATAATATTAAGTGTTGATGAAGATCCTATGAAATAGGCACGTTTGTATGCTACTGGTACAAATTCATATAACATTTTTTAGGGAATTTGGCAATGCATATCAAAAGCCTCAATATATCCATACTGTTTGACCAAGTCCACATAGAGAAATTTATTTTAAGAAATTGACACGTTTGCAAAGATGTATGTAATGAATGTACAAAGATGTTAATTATAGTGACGTTTATAATATTGAAATACTGAAAAATCAGAAAAAATAACTATTCAACAATAATTAGTTAAATATTTTACAGTACATCTACATAATGAACTCCTAGATAGCCATTAAAAATGAGTAGCTAGATCTGGAAATATGTTCAGGTTTCACTTTTAATGATAAAAAGCAATTTACAATATTTTATATATTTTATATATAATTTACAATATATTTATATATTTTATAATTTATATATGATTCTATTTTTATACTAAAACTATATGTGTAAATAATGCATAGAAAAAAGTCTTGATGAGTATACATGCAAATAAAATGTGAATGGATTATTAGTCATTTTAATTTTCTTTTTTAACTCTTTCTGTATTGTCTGGAATATTTTACAATGTGCATGTAAAGAAAGAGTATCTCCCCATTCACTTATTCCTTCCATGCTTCATTCAAGTATACCCTTTCTTTCTTCCTTCCTTCCTTCCTTTCCTTCTTTCATTTTCTCTTCCATGTATTCTACCATGCTCTTGAATAAGCAAGGAGCTGCTTAATTCCAATATCTAGGACTTCTTCTCAAAACAGTTTATCCCGTGATGGCATTCAGTGCCACCCTAGAACCCAAGGAAGCAACCACTGAATAATTCTCATTCAGTTTCCATTCAGCCTAATTGCATTTCTTTCCCATGCACTTTTTACGTACATGTGACATTCAAATGATTTTGCCCCTTCCTGGTGAAATGTACCTTAACAGGAAAAACATAAAATAATTTCCCAATCTTCCTTCTGTTCATTTATTCAACAAAATGTATTGGTCATCTACTATATGCTGGTCGCTGGGACTAGATCAGTAGACCACAGACAAGAAGACTCTGCCTTTGTGGCAAGACAGACATTGAACAAATACTTATAAATGTAATAAACATTACAAAGGAGACATGTAGGTACAATGGGAGGGGTATATAACAGGAACATTTAACCTAGAGAAGTTGCTATTTTTAACTGAGACCTGAGGTGAAAGAATAATGGTTAGGGAGGGGAGGAAGATGCGGGAAGAGCCCTGGGAGAGGGAATAACCTGTACAAATTCCCTGGGGAGAGAAAATGAAGCCTGGGAAACTGAAAGAATAGCTCATTTTCTCTAGAAAATCATTCCATTTTCTTTATAGCACTCATCACATCAGAATTTATCTTGTCTTATGGTTTATGATGTTTATTCATTGTATTTCTATGTTACAGTCTGTCAGTCTTCCCACTGGCCTGCCCCACCCGCATGTTAAGGTCCATGAGAACTGAGGCTTTGCCCCTGTATTTTCCAAGCCTAAAATACCTAATAGATATTCAATCTATATTTCTTGAATGAATCAACGAACTAGCCTGTAGTTCATAGAGATTTTGGATCTTATCCTAAGAACAATGGGAAGTTGTTGAAGAGTTTTAAAAAGAGATCATTTAAAAATGATCTGGGGCCAGCCTTGATGGCCTAGTGGTTAAAGTTCCACACGCTCTGCTTCGGCGGCCGAGGTTCACTTTCCAGACATGGAACCACACCACTTGTCTGTCAGTAGCCATGCTGTGGTGGTAGCTCACGTAGAAGAACTAGAAGGACTTACAACTAGAATATACAACTATGTACTGGGGCTTTAAGGAGGAAAAAAAAAAGAGAGAGAGGAAGATTGGCAACAGATGTTAGCTCGGGGCGAATCTTTCCCAGCATAAAAAAAAAAAAAAAAATCTGATGAAGGGTTTTTTTCTTTTAAAATCTTTATGGCTGCTATGTGCTGGAGACTGCATTTTCTTTATAGTAGATATACTTACTATTTTAAGATTCCAAACTTCTTTAAGAAACTCGACTGGTTTTGCTTCACAAAAAGACAACCAGAAAATTTCTATTTATTCAGTTTAGATACTGCCTCTAATGTCTAAGGAGGTTTTTAAATTTTTTGAATAAGAATCACTGGCCAAAGTCAGTTTAACCAGAAAACCAACGTCTGCCTCTTAGCACTTCCATTTTGCCTCAGTTTGCTCCTTTAGGAGTTCACAATGATATTCAGGATATGAATGAATTCTAAATGTTTTCTCCAGTTTGCCCTGAGGAAGGGGATAGCAGGATGGGAAGAGACAAGTGAAAGGTAATCAGCAATTCATTCATTTATTCATTCAGTTAAGTCATTCATTCAACAATATTTATTGTGTGCCATGGCACTGTGCTAGGCCTTGGGCCTATAGATGTAAAAGATATGGTCTCTGTCCGGAGGAAGTTCACAATCCAGAAGAGAGGCATCCTGGGAGGATGTAGTTTCATCTACAGTCATTTTGTAAAGATATGCAGAAGCTAAAGATGATGTGTTTGTTCCATTGCAGGGGCCCAGGCAACACTTTTTAGGAGGTTACCCACGAGTATGTATTTATAGAATTTCAGAGGTCTTAAAAATAAATGAAAGATTAAGGGGTGAAGCACACAAAGAGTAAAAGTAAAGCCCTTTTATTCCTTACCATCTGTAGAAGGTATTTTTAACCCAAAAGCCTTAAGAATTGCATCCTATTTGCCTTAGACTAGTAGAGAAGATTGCAATTGCTTTCATTCCTAGCAGCACAATGCCATGCTTATACTAGCATTGTCATTGAAAACCTAGTTGCTCTAGAACTCAGTTTATCTCTTTGGAAAAGGTACGTAGTGATGCAATTGTTCCTCCCACAAATGCCCTGTAAGTTAATTAACTGGGGTTGCTTTTTAGTAAAATATACTCTAGAACTAGGAAGCATTATCGCAAATATTCAAACATAGTAGAAATAAAATATGTACTGATGCCTGTTTAATTACATTAATAGTAGGGGAATTCAGTAGATTTACTGTCATGCCTTTTTTCCAGCTATTACAGCAGCAATGAAAGGTCTTTCTTTACATTCTATGCTTTCTGGGAATATAAAAATAACCTGCCTGATGAAGCAATATCAAGCACCTTATGTATCCAAACATGAAAGTTTCTGATGCTCTGGTTTAGAAAGCATAGGGCAGTTTTCCAACTCATGCCAAAACAATCAGAAAGTGATCTTCCTATAACAAATTAAGTGCAATATAGCAGGGAGAAGATAAAAGGCTTGATTTAGAGAAGAAATACCCATCTTATCTCTAATTAGTAATCTATTTTAATAAATAGGTTCTTTGTCATTTAGTTATTTAAACTGTAAAGAATAAAATGTTTAAAGTAGACTAGGTTGTAAGTGCCCATCAAGGGACAAATGAATAAAGAATATGTGGTATATATACAGGATTCCGCCATAAGAAACGATGAAATCCAGCCATTTGTGACAACATGGATGGACATTGAGAGTATTATGCTAAGCAAAATAAGTGAGAGGGAGAAGATCAAATACCGTATGATCTCACTCATAAGTAGAAGATAAAAACAACAACAAACAAACACATAGAGACAGAGATTGGATTGGTGGTTACCAGAGGGGAAGGGGGGAGGGAGGAGGGTGAAAGGGATGATTAGGCACATGTGTGTGGTGATGGATTGTAATTGGTATTTGGGTGGTGAACATGATGTAATCTATGCAGAAATAGAAGTATAATGATGTAAACCTGAAATTTATATAATGTTATAAACCAATGTGACCACAATAAAATAAAAATTAAAAGAAAAAGTAGACTAGGTTGACTATGCACTGTCTCTGGCACCAAACAACTTTATATCAAGTTTCTCTTTGGAGATGGGATGACTTTTTCCCTGCTTCTTATCTCCATCTTCCTCAGTCACCATAAAAGCCTAAAGCCCATCTGGTCCCGCACCCACCTAAACTCTCATCATCATAGCGGTCAGCTATAAATCCACTTCCATCTCCACCAGCACTGTTTTTCACCCTCTCAACACTTTGCATTGAGCCCTCTGGGACCATGCATTCCATACTAACTTCCTCCCCTGCTTTCTTAGTCTGTTTGTGGAAAGTTCTCTCCTTAGCACTTTGGCTGAAAAGTGCCAGCTTCCAAAAGACCTCCCCTCCCCCAAGACTCACTGAGAAAAAAACCAAGTGCGGACTTGATTTCCTTGAAAGCCTTCATATCTCAAACCCAGCAGGAGAGATGGGAAGGGCACTTAATTAAAATACAGATTCCTAGGCTTCACCCTAGGATTCTTTTTTTTTTTAAAAGATTTTATTTATTTATTTATTTCCCCCCCAAAGCCCCAGCAGATAGTTGTATGTCACAGCTGCACATCCTTCTAGTCGCTGTATGTGGGACGCGGCCTCAGCATGGCCGGAGAAGCGGCGTGTTGGTGCGCGCCCAGGATCCAAACCCCGGCAGCCAGCAGCGGAGCAAACGCACTTAACCGCTAAGCCATGGCGCCGGCCCCACACCCTAGGATTCTGATTCAGCCATTTTAGGGTAGAACTCAGGAATCATCATTTTAAATAGACTCTTCAGAAGATTCAGATGCAGATTATCAGCAGAGAAGTGTTTGGAAGATTGACTTTAGGTAAAACAACCTTTACCCTCCATTTTGTCCCTACTATGTGCCAAGAATATTAAGCACGTTATCTCATTTAACGCTCGCCAAAAGAAACCTTGAAAGATGTTAAGAGCATTTTATAGTTGAGAAAATGAAGCTCAAAGCAGCAAAACCAAATTTGCACGAGATCACACAACTAGTAAATAATGGAGATCAGGGGCCGGCCCCATGGCGTAGCGGTTAAGTGCGCGCGCTCTGCTGCTGCCCGCCCGGGTTCAGATCCCGGGCACACACTGAGGCACCGCTTGTCAGGCCATGCTGTGGAGGAGTCCCGCATAAAGTGGAGGAAGATCGGCACGGATGTTAGCTCAGGGGCAGTCTTCCTCAGCAAAAAGAAGCAGAATGGCAGATGTTAGCTCAGGGCTGATCTTCCTCACACACAAAAAAAATAATGGAGATCAGTTTGCACTCTAAGTGCATGCTGCTTCTAACAACCCAGATCTTCTGGCTCCTAAACCAGGGATTAAGTGAATAATACATTTTAAAAAATATTGTCTTAAAAATGATTGAAAAGATAGAAAACCTGGCTCTGCAGGCAATTTTATTTCTCAGAAGTTCTATGCATTTTACAATACTAAAGATCTTGAATGGGCATGGTCTTTTCAAATATAAGATCTCTCTCCCTCTTCTTTTCTACCCCTCCTTCCTCTCTCTTTATTGCAGAAATCAGCTAAAGTCACATTTCCTTGGCTAGGTTAATTCTTTTTTTTTTCTTTTTGGCAAAACAAAAGCACTTAGAAATACCTAGAAAAAAGATGAGTCTGACTTCAGGAAAACCTGGACAGTGCTCACCTGTTTCTAAGCACTCGGGATAATCCAGTTGTGACAAAATGGCTATCAATCTTCCATAGCTCTATATTTCAAGAAGAAACAGAATGCTGTTTAAAAATATGCCTTACTACCTACATATGTAAGTAGATAATAAAAGTAATATATATTGTGCACTTAAAATGTGCCAGGCTCTGTACTAACTCTAAGCAGTCCTCTTATTTAAGGCTCACAATAAACCTGTGACATAGGTATTATTATACCTTATTGAAGCTGGGAAAGTTAAAGTTTAAAGTAACTCTATCAAGCAATACAGCTAGTAAGTGGAGGAGCCAGGGATACAACCAAGTCTGTGTGACTTTGGAGTTCAGGTCAGATGGTTAATCCCTCTATCAAAACTCCACAAACCAACCTTTCAGAAAAACAGCATCCTTTAGACAGAAGACAAACTGCAGATGGTTTATTAAAGAGACATACCCACGTGATTCAGATATAGGGAGTGGAAGAGAGTATTTTTATTTTGGATGCTTTTGTTTTCTCCATGGAGCACTGCTAGCAGATGCATCCATTTCTCAAATGTGAAGTGTCCACCCCTCTTATAGCCATTTCATGTTGAGTAGTAGCTGACCTGCACTAGTTTGAGCACTGAGTAGAGAAGAGTAAATACCTCGTGCTCCTTTTCACTCAGTGCACTATCTTCTCCATCATGGTCTCTCAGTTACTCCCATACTGGAAGGCATACTTACACTTTTGAAGGAAGGATTATTGCTTGAATCTGCCTGATTATGAATGCCTACAAACCCTACTTCTTGACAGAGGTGAGCCTATTTATTGAAGAGCAAAGAGTAAGGAATCTTTATTTCTCTGCTTCTGGATGCTGGAGTCTTGGGTTACTGTTTCATTTTTTAAAGAAAATCTTCTACAAAGAGATACACGGTAACACAAATATTGTCATACTGAGACGCATAACTAGATTTCCTACCCTTTTCTTTGGATCAGAACTTGGTTCAACAAGAATCCTAAAGTCATAAAGTCATAAATAGAACATCAGACTTAGGCAGCAGTGTAGCTGGACTGGTCACTTTCCATTAGTGTCAAGTTGAAATTGTATAGTTTGACTGACTCATGCTGCCAGTTGAATAAATGCCGTAAAGGCCAACACAAGATGAGGTGAAGAACCTAAGAGACACCAAAGTAGTAGTTGGAATTAGCTCTGACTCTGAGCAAAGCTTCCATATAGACAAAGCTTATTTTGGTTGTCTCTTCAGCATTCCTCCCCCAGCTAGACTTCCAAGCATCTTCTCCGGGAATCTCATTGTGAGTGTTTAGCCAACTTTAGTTATTCTTAACCATATTCAAAAGTTTTGTTATATCCCCTTACTGTCAGTAATTTTTCCTTTAAATTGATTCACCTTTTAAAATGTAAATATATTCACTTAAAAGGATATTTTGCATCACTATTATAAATTGAAAGCCAGTATCACTTTGCCATAAATGGAGGGTAATCAGAAAAATCAATACATAATTAGTAAAATACAGAATTGTTCATCTGAATATCACCTAAGATCATGTTGACTACACTTACCATGCTGACTAACATAAGCAAGGGAAACCTTGTTTATGAATTGGTCTTCCTGGCCTGGAAACCAATGGTGTTCAGAGGTTACTGCATTATGTTCTTTCATTCCCTTCCAAATTAAGCCAGTTCTACAGTTTTTCCCTCTTAGGGCTCAAGCCTCCTTGATGGCCTATACCAAAGTGATAATTAGCTCAAATTGAATAAACCAATTTCCAGCTTAGGATAAAGGATTGGAAGAGATTCTCTCCAGATAATACATATGGGTTTTAACTCTTGCCTTCTTAAGATAATTGCTGCCTTTTTTTCCTGAAACCAATGATCTCCAAACCTCAAAATTACTGGTGCGAGAGCCTACCCTGGCAAGTCTGATTCAGTCAGACTGAGGTGGGGTCAATATATCTGTATTTAAAAACAAACAAACAAACATCCCCAAGTAATTTGAATGTGCAACCTGTTTGGGAACTTTGGTATAACCAAAAGAGAGGTCTTTTGGGGGAGCCATAGTAGATTGGTGGGAAAGATATTTTTAGGTGTAAGTGCTTGATGGCATTTGTCAAATCACATTGTAGGCAGTTACTAGATGCAAGGTTAATTCTGTAAACTTGAGTACCTAAAGAAGTTAAGTGGGAACAAATGAGGTATATTACTATTATTTTAAGAGAATTTCAAAGAAGTATTGCCAGATAGACGAATGGATAGATTCTGTGTGGGGCAATAGAAAGCCCAAATCATATGCAAATATTCCAAATAAATATTTGATAAAGGTGGTATTTCAAATCAATTGAATGATAGATTAGTTTTTAATCAGCGATGTTGAGACAATTAGTTAACTTTGAACAAAAAAGTACAAAAATAACATCCATATGGATAAAACCATTTTATATATTAAAAAAAGAAACTCATGCAATTGGTGGAAGTGTACGTTGGTCAGGAAAATTGTACGTTTTTGTAGGAAAATTTGGCATTATATCCCAAAAGGCTTAAAAATGTGCATGCCCTTTTACTTAGCAATTCTGAATTAGGAATTTATTTTGAGGAAATAATCGCATAAGTGCACAAAGCTATATATATAAGATTGCTCATCAAAACATTGTTGTTAATAATAATGCCAAACTAGAACCAATCAAAATATTCAGAAATACAGTATTGGTTGCATAACTTATGGTACACTTGTACAGTGAAATGTATTTCAGAAATGAAATATGACTATGTCTGCCTATGTTTATTGGTATGGGAAGATATTTATGATATGTTATAATATTAAAATGCAGGTTACCAAATATAGTATGCTCCTTTTAAAATGTGTATAATAATATATACAAAGAAAAAAAATGTGGATAGACAGTCAGCAAAATATTAATAGTGTTTATCTCTGGTTGGAGTTAAAGGTAACTTTTATTTTCTTTTTTATATTTTTTGACATTTTCTGAAAAAAATTACAAGCATGAATTGTTTTTAAAATAAGGAAAAATAATAAAGATATTTCTATTTTTGCTCATACTCTTTAACTTAGCAGTTCCAATTCTAAGAAATTTTCCTAAAGAAAGAATCAGAGATACGCACATGCACAAAAATAACACTCAAAGGCTGTTCATTATGGAATTATATATAATAGCAAAAAATTAAAACACCCTCTCTTCAATAATTAGGGTATTTTTTAGTTTGCTTTTTCAAGTTTTAAAAACCATCTTAACCATTTTTAAGTATACAGTTCAGTAGCGTTAAGAATACTCACATTGTTGTGAATTAGGGTATTTGTTAAATAAATTATGGAATACTTTATGATGGAATATTATAGCACCATTAAATGGTTTATTTTAGTTTAATGACATGGAAAATTTTTGTGACATATTGTCAAGTGAGAAAAATCAGTTTATAACATGATATGCATAGTATGATTCTTTTTTTTTAGTTAGAGTTGTATTTATTTTTTAAGCTACAATAAAGAAATGCTGTCTTTTTGTCTCTTCACTCATATTCTAACATAATTCAAAACTTCAATTTTTTGATTGTTTTACATAAATGGAGGCTGCCTATAAATTGGTAACCTGCTGCTTTATTTCAGATCTCAATGGACATTTTGTGAGGGCTTAGTAATAACATTAAAAACCTTGAGCTAACTGCATGACCAGCTATATTCTCTTAGTCACTGGTGATGGCCCAAAGACAAAATATTGGGCACAAAATGCAGTTCTCAATTGGCAACCCATCGTTTTTCATCCTTCTGTATAAACTAGATTTACAGTTCGCATTTACAGATGGAACCTGGCCTTGTGGGTCCCGTGTAAAATCAGTGTGGTGACAGGTGTCCAGAGGGTGTCATCTAAATCACAAGTTTATAGAGAGGAAAGACATCAGGGTCATCCTTTCGTAATATTAATTTCCTGGCTAAACATCCGACTCTGAATTTGTGATGTGGACACTACATACATTGATTGGTATTGTCCAAAATATTATTTTATTCTTTAATGGAAAAAATCCATTAATATTCAAATGAAAGAATCACATTAAAAAACTTACAATAAGAAACCAGCCTTCAAGAACATTCAAGCAGCAGTCAGAGGGAGGGAAAAACCTTTCAATAGCCCATCAGTTTTCTTCAAAATACTACGTAACAGAATACAACCGAATTCTCTGGCTACAACAATTCATAGAATTTTTCATTGTTTTCTTGAGATGCACAAGTTCACTGTTGCAGTGTTTCAAATAACCAATCAAGTGCTACTTCTTGGTTACAAAGGCCACTGGTAGATCCATCTGATTGTAAAGAACGTTCCTTCACTGCTGGAAAAATCCGCTCCCAAGAAAAGACAACTGAAGTCCGTGCTGAGCCCCTCACAACTCATCCTTCTCCAAGTCATCCAGCTCCACATCACTGAGGTCGATGTCGTCTTCCACTGGAAGCTCGCCATCCTTGCCCTCCCAAGGATCTCTGGTGCTGATGGCAGGGAAAGCTCCGCCTCCTACAGGTGCTGTGGATCCGCGCCGGAAGGAGAGCTCCCTGAGAAACTCATAATGCCTTGCTCACTGAAAGATCCTTTCAGAAGAGCAAACTTCATCTTGCGTGCATTAATGGCTGCCATGGCGGGGTATCCAAACCCTCCGATCCCCAACGCTGTCTCAAGTTCAGACTGGGCTCCAGCTTCTGTCCACAGCCACCCCTACATTTTCTTTTTGTATTTGTCTGCCAACTTCAGAAGAACTTCCAAATAAGAATTTCTGCCTGCAGCTCCAGTATCCAGGATATGGGGCAGCACAGCCACGACGCAGAGCTGATGCTCCTTACACGTCCTCTTGGCGATGTCCTCGCTGATGATCTCAAGCAGCTCAGGAGGTGGGGCATTATCAGAAAACAAATCGAGGGCCCGTGAAACGATGTCAGATCTTGTCCGCCCTCCGTCATAATCCACAGGAGACTCGCCTTTCTGAAAAATCTTGATTGTAGGAAATCCCCTAATGCCGTACCGGCTGGCCAGCTCCTGGTTAACGGTAGCATCTACAGCTGCGAGTTTCACTTTTCCTTTCGTTTGCTCTTTGACCTCTGTAGCTGCAGCTGCCCATTCTGGCTCCAGGTTTTTGCAGTGTCCACACCAAGGAGCATAAAACTCAACCATCCAAACGTCTTCACTGTCAAGGACGTTCTTATCAAAGCTGTCGTCCGTCAGCTCAATCACATCTTTCTTACTTGAGCTTTCGCTTCTACCTTGTTTCCCAGAACTATATCCACCACTCCTTCCCCCAAGGCGATCCTTTACGAGCTGGCGCACGGCACTGAGAGCAGCGTCTATGATGGCTTCACCAGTTCTGCCACCCTGATAATCTTCTGGTCTATTTTTGTTGGATCCAAAAATCTTAATGGTAGGGAAACCCTGAACACCATATTGACCTCCAAGGGACTGATGTTTATCTGCATCAACTGCACCAACTTTTACAACATCTTTTAATGCAGTGGCTACTTTCTTCCATTCTGGTGCTAACCTTTGGCAGTGGCCACACCACGGAGCATAGAATTCTACAAGCCACAAACTATCACTTTGAATAACTTCTCGGTTGAAATTTGATGGAGTTAATTCAATTACATCATCACTAGAGGAATATAGACCATTCGCTGCTAGAAAGAAGGTACAGCTCATCAGACCCGGCACCAGGCCTGCCATGCTGAGCTCCCGCGCCGCCGCGCACTCCGCCGCCGCTCAGCTCCGCCGCGCCGCGCCCCCGCCGCCCCAGTCCCTGCATAGCATGATTCTAATTTTGTTTTAAAGGCATATTTTATAAGCATAGGAAAAACAAGTCTGGAAAGATGTATATTTAAATATTAATATATATATTTCTGGGTACTGGCATTACAGGTGATTAATTCCCAAAGTTTTTGCAAGAAACGTGTTACTTTTGTACTCAGAAGAAAAAAGAAGTAAATGTTACAGAGAAGAAAAAGGTTATTATCTCTAGAGTAATCAATTTTTACTCATCTTCCTGTGCATCACAAATTGTCCATTAGACTGTAACTATCATGTGGGCAGAGATTAGGTGTTTTTTTTTTTTAATTTCCCCTGGTACTTCCTGCCACATAGTGTTCTGCATTCAATAAATGTTGACTAACTACATTCGTGCATGTGCATACATATAAGCCTATGTATCTGTGTGGGCATGCATATTTAAATATGCCAACCTCTGCCTCATCAGTAATGAGAAAAAAAGTGAAAGGGAGGTTTTTGAAAAGAGCTATAGGTCTACAGGCCTTTTGCTATATGTTGGGAAAGGAAAGTGCTTGCCAAGGCTAGGAGTACAAAGTGACCATTGAAGATTTGAGGGTCATAATAGTCAAGTTTGTCAATTTTAGCCTAAGCAGTTGTATTCTTATATTTTCTCTGTTTGGGTGATTTTGGGTCTAGTCCAAATCTTCTATAGTTCTACAAATTAGTTTGTCTGGGCACTTTACTTGAAATATTTAAATAAAAAGCCACATACTACTGCAACTGGTAAATAGGCTGTCTGTACCAATTCTGGGCTCCTAGTTACAAGCTGGTGTTAAATCAGTTGAAGTGACAAGGGCCTTGTCCTGTTGGGAGGCTGGCAACCAGGTCGGGTTTGCAAGTCTTTAGTCGCATTTCATTTGTCTCCAGAACTCCATACTCCACATCAAAACTGAGCTAAGAGTACAAAGTTTTACTTCAAGATATCAGCAGGTGCCCAAGAGGGAATGAGTGTTAAAACCCTTCAAACCACTAAATTATTAAAAAGGCTTCTAACAAGCTCTTCAGAATCCAACAGCAGAGCTCAAGGATTTATACATTTGATATCAGAAATAGGAAGACAGGATAAAGACCCATTTTGAGCCCTTGATGATTTGATTTTTTTTAAAATAGTTGTGGCTCTGCAAGGAAGGCATGGAAAGTGGAGGACATTTTCAAGGCAGATCATGGCTTATCCTTAATTATAGCTGCAGCTGAGCTGAGGACATGGGTTGGGGCCTAATCATGACTAGGGCCTTCCCTCACAGACACAGCAGGTAACTGGGTAGGGCTTCTTCTGCTTCCTCAAAGCCTCTGATAGAGAATTATCGATCCTGAAATCTCCTATAGGATTTTTTTTTTTTTTTTTTGTGAGGAGATCAGCCCTGAGCTAACATCCGCCAATCCTCCTCTTTTTTTTTGCTGAGGAAGACGGCCCTGGGCTAACATCCGTGCCCATCTTCCTCCACTTTATATGGGACGCCGCCACAGCATGGCTTACCAAGCAGTGCGTCGGTGCGCGCCCGGGATCTGAACCAGCGAACCCCGGGCCACCGCAGCGGAGCGCGCGCACTTAACCGCTTGCGCCACCGGGCCGGCCCCTCCTATAGGATGTTTTTATACAGTGAAGTGGGACCTGAAGAGGTGAGAGTTTAGAAATCTGAGCAGACTGACCAACTTTGAATTTATACTGCCTCATTATGTTAACCCATCAGAGGTTATGTCGGTGACACACTAATGCCACTGTCTTCTTACATATTTATTGGGTTGTCAAGGTATAAAACGTCACTATTAAAATCCAAAGCGCCGTGCAGCAGACCTTGGCTTAATATTCCCTCTGCTCATATAGCAAGCCCTATAAGTCTCCCACACCAAAATCCTGGCATCCAGGATCCCTACTTTTAGCAAAGATTTAATAGCAGACAGCACTGGTGAGGTCTCATGTGACTTAGCTTTACTCCTTTTTCCAATTAACCAGAGAGTGCTATTTGTAAATAATTAAAACTCTAACCCACTTGGAGGCCCCTCAACCACATTAGATCTTACATTGGGAGTGATATCTGCTAAAAATCCTATACTTTGCATTTTGTGAGAAGACGCAGAGGGTACCCTTGTGATGAAGAAAACATGGGAACTGGCGCAGGAGTCAGTGAGAATTTTAGGATTTCTAAGCAATACATTTACTAAAAAATAAGTTTCCTAGTTCAGAAGCCTGTGGCCCCACTGACTCACTTGTGCTGTGAACTTTCTATACCACTGGCAAAGTCTGTACCCTTATAGAATATACTCATAGCCTCTAATCTAGTGACTACACCTTCAGTCTCACCCTTGCATACTAGGCACTAAATAAATATTTGTTAGATGAATGAATAAATGAATCTAGGGAGATGGTACTTTTCAGTGTGTGCTAGTGTTAAATTGAGTGTAAGTGAGCTTTCAAGATATAGTCTATCTTAAAATGTGTGGCCAACTATAGAGAGTGGACTCTTGGAAAAAATAGGTTGTCTAAAAGTGATCACTGAGCATCTGAGCATCAGTTCTAGATATTTTTCTTTTTTTTAAAAATTTTTTGTTTATTGCAGTAACATTGGTTTATAACATTGTATAGATTTCAGGTGTACATCATTATACTTCTATTTCTGCATAGATTACATCATGTTCACCACCCAAATACTAATTACAACCCATCACCACACACATGTGCCGAATTATCCCTTTCACCCTCCTCCCTCCCCCCTTCCCCTCTGGTAACCACCAATCCAATCTCTGTCCCTATGTGTTTGTTTATTGTTGTTATTATCTACTACTTAATGAACGAAATCATACGGTATTTGACCTTCTCCCTCTGACTTATTTCACTTTGCATAATAACCTCAATGTCCATCCATGTTGTCACAAATGGCTGGATTTCATCGTTTCTTGTGGCTGAGTAGTATTCCATTGTGTATATATACCACATCTTCTTTATCCATTCGTCCCTTGATGGGCATTTAGGTTACTTCCAAGTCTTGGCTATCGTGAATAACGCTGCAATGAACACAGGGATGCATGTATCTTTACGCATTGGTGTTTTCAAGTTCTTTGGATAAATAGCCAGCAGTGGAATAGCTGGATCATATGGTAGTTCTAGATATTTTTCTTTAGCAGCTCAGCTTCTAGGCTGAGCCACTCACTTCACCTCTTTTTGTTTCTTATCCCACAGATTTTTGAAGAGTCAGAAATCTGGCCTTTGTAGTTCTTGAAATCTGCACACTAGCTGCTTTTATTGCCTCCTGGATGAATGATTTTATATTCTGGTATTTTATTTTCATATTATCTTTGGTCTGGGCAATACCTGTTCCTTGTTTATTTATTCCTTTTCATCCCCATATAGGACTCCCATTACGCTTCCCCACTTTCCATATGCCATTATTCTAACATGTTTAGTGTGTGTCTTTTAATTTATAGGTACTCTTGCAAAATGTGTATTATCTTATGTGCATATTTTTTTCAATTGTATGTAAATTAAATTATGTTATATCTCTCATTTTCCCCTCAGCACTGTATTTAAAAGCTCTGTGCTTGTTGCTATGTGCACATCTAGCCCACTGCTTCTTTCTGCTGCATCCACTCTCCCAGCATCTCCAACTCCCCCCCACTACAAATCGTGCTGCAATGAACATAGCCCTGCCTGAACCCATGTAAGAATTTCTTTGGGATACTGACTCAGGAAGAGAATTGCTGGAGCATGGGACGTGCATTAAATTTAACTGTTTCCAGTTAGTTCTTCAGAATGATGGTACAAATCTACACTCCTACCTGCTTGAGAGTTCCTACAGCCCCAGTATCCACCAGCACTTGGCATGACCCTGCTTTCTAATTTTTATCAGTTTAATAGGTACAAAATAATATTTCATTGTTTCTTTAAAATTTATATTTCTCTGATTATGAATGAGTATGAACATCTCTACACATGCTTATTAGTCTTTTGGGCTTGCTCTTACATAAATTGCCTGTAAATATCATTTGCCTATTTTTCTACTGGAGTTGCTGATTTTTTGTTGTGGACTTGCCAGAGTTCTTGTATACTTTAGGTATTCTTTGTTGGTTTCAGACATTGAAAATATTTTCTCTAATTTTATCATCTTTTTATTAGTTTTATCCATGGTGTATAGCAATACTTAATCTTAACACATTCAAATTTATCAAAGATTTGCCTTATGGTTTGACTTTTAGGGTTTTGTTTACAAGTTCTTCCCCCAATCCATCCTCTACCTCCAGGTCACAAATCTATTTTTTTTACATTTTCTTCTATTAAAGTTACAGTGTTACCTTTCATTTTAAGTTCCCTAATCCATCTGTCGTCCACTTTTTTAATTTTATTTTTATTTATTTATTTTTTTGTGTGAGGAAGATCAGCCCTGAGCTAACATCCAATGCCAATCCTCCTCTTTTTTTGCTGAGGAAGATTGGCCCTGAGCTAACATCTGTGCCCATCTTCCTCTACTTTATATGGGATGCCGCCACAGCATGGTGTGACAAGCGGTGCATCGGTGCGCGCCGGGATCCGAACCTGCAACCGTGAACCCCGGGCAGCCGAAGCAGAATGCATGCACTTAACCACTTGAGCCACCAGGCCAGCCCCCTGTCGTCTAACTTTTTATATAATGTTATTTAGGGATTTCATTTATTTTTCTTCATATGGTGCAAAATGATTTTATAAGCATTCATTAGGCTGCTGTATATCCATCAAAGGCAGGTCCTGGGGACAAGGGCAACTATGAGGAAAAAAGAAAAGTATTTGTTTAGTGAATCTTAAGTCATGATAGGACTAGGCCTTCAACCCAGGTACTAATGGCATTCAGAATTTTAGGCTTCTCCTAAAAGTACAATTTTTCCGAGCAGAAGTAGAAGAGGTAGGACTCTGCATGAACTAAAGAGATCTCAGCTTCTCTTGCATTCAACTCTGGCACCCATGTCCTCTATATCCTCTAATCTCTGCCATTATGGCTCCTACCACTCCTGCCATGGTTTCCTGGCTGCAACTGCCAAGTTAGAGATGCCAGTAGCAATGGGCATGAGCTTTGGGAGGGCATGGTCCATGCTACAGGTGCAACTATGATTGGAACCAAAAAGACTGTGAGGATGATCTTGCTGTATGGTCAGTCACTCCATTCCTCATCAGGATTGAGTTGGCTGATCTAGCTGACTTAGCAGGTATTTCATCCTTGGGCATCCTTTCCTGAGCTGTGTGCACTGTCAAGGAGGACACACTTCCCGGTCAGCTATTGGTATCATTTTTAACCAAGAAGAAGCCTGACTAACTATGTACTTTCTGTTCAAGTAGCAAGTTAGTCTCATCAAATACTATTCTCCCTTAATTTTTAGGAAAAATGGGAGATTTCTAGATCAATTTGGAAACCTCATCTTTTCCTTCTCTAATCTGAAGTTTAGGACAATATTTTGGTCATCTTTCCTAATCTGGGGCTCAATTTCAACCATCTCTAAGTGAGATAGAATTACTTTATTTTTTGACATCGTGTTGGTGTCCAGGGTCAAAAGATCTGAAGATTCATAGCTCCATTATTTGCAATGATTGGAATTTTAAAAGTGCCACTACAAAATGTGTTATATACATACAGTGGAATGTTATTCAGCTTTAAAAAGGAAAGAAATTCTGACACACGCTACAACATAGAATAACTTTTATGACATTATGCTAAGTGAAATAAGCCAGTCACAAAAAGCAAATACTGTATGATTCCACTTATATGAAATATCTGGAGCAGTCAAACTCACAGAAACAAAATAGAATGGTGGTTTACAGGGGCTGGGAGGGGGGAATGAGGAGTTGCTGTTCAATGGGTATAGAGTTTCAGTTTGACAAGATGAAAAAGCTCTGGAGACAGTGGTGATGGTTGAACAACATTGTAAATGTACTTAATGTCATGAACTGTACACTTAAAAAATGGTTAAAATGGTAAATTTTGTTGTGTGTTTTTACCAAAATTTAATATTTAAAACAAAAAAGTAAAAAAGGAAAAAAAAGGCCAGGGCCAGCCCTGGTGGCCCAGTGGTTAAGTTCAGCGCACTCTACTGTGGCGGCCTAGGTTTGGTTCCCGGGCACAGACCTACACCACTTGTCTGTCAGTAGCCATGCTGTGGCGGTGGCTCATATGCAAAAAGAGGAAGATTGGCAGCAGATGTTAGCTCAGGGCGAATCTTCCTAAGCAAAAAAAAAAAAAAAAAAGAAAGAAAGAAAGAAAAATAGGCCATTAAAAGAATGACTTGTAAGTCAACAGAGTGTTACTGAGTAGCTTTTCACAAGACTTATTTCCATTCTAAATTCAGAGAAACAAAGAATTCTTCTTAGGGAATCCAGAGTCCATCATAAGAAACTTAAGGCTGAACTTAAAAGAGAACTAGGTACTAAGAGTAGGAGAAAGAGGTAACACATGCAGAGGCAGTTACCCTGATAAGTCTACTGTTCATTGGGTGCAAGATAAAAAGCAATCAGGTCATTCTCACAATCCTGAGAATTGTCCAGAGGCAAAGCTATGTTATAGTTGTCATTTTAATTAATTTTATTTTTTTAAAAAATAGTTTGTTGAGAAATTATTGACACAATGATTAGTACATATATATAAATTTTGATAAGTTTTGACATAGGTATATCACCATGAAGCCCCAAAATGAAGATAATGAATATATCCATCCCCCCAAAGTTTCCTCATTCCATATTTTAATCCCTCTCTCTCAACCCTCATCACTTCCCACCCCGCACCCCCATCCCCTGTCTGTAGACAATCACTGTCACAATTTTAGATTATTTTACGTTTTTGAGAGTTTTATATAAATGGAATCAAAGCAAATACTTTTTTCCTGGCTTGTTTCCCTGAGCAGAATTATTTTGAGATTCATCCATGTTGTGGTGTGTATAAGTAGTTTGTTCCTTTTTTGTTTGTTTGTTTGTTTTTTTGAGGAAGATTGTCCCTGAGCTAACAACTGTTGCCAATCTTCCTCTTTTTCTTTTTTCGCCCCAAAGCCCCAGTACATAGTTGTATATTCTAGTTGTAGGTCCTTCTAGTTCTTCTATGTGGGACACCTGCCACAGCTTGGCTTGATGAGCGGTACGTAGGTCTGCGCCCAGGATCTGAACCAGTGAACTCTGGGCTGCCGAAGTGGAGCGCATGAACTTAACCACTCCACCACACAAGTTTGTTCCTTTTTATTCCTAAGTAGTATTCCATTGTATAGATACAGCACGTTTTGTTTATCCAAGCATCTGTTAATGGACATTTGGATTGTCTTTACTTTTTGGCTGTTATTAATAATGCTGCTATGAACATTTGTGTATATGTCTTTGTGTGGACTTATGCTTTCAGTTCTCTTAGGTAAATATCTAGGAGTGAAATGGCTGTACACATGGTTTAGCTTTGTAAGAAATTACCAAACTGTTTTCCAAAGTGATTATACCAGTTTACATTTCCATCAGCAGCATATGAGAGTTCTAGTTGTTCCACATCCTCACCAACATTTAGTATGGTTAACATTTTTTCTTTTAGCCATTTATTTATCTATTGGATGTGAAATGGTGTATTAGTTTCCTATTGCTGCTGTATAAATTGCCATGAACTTAATGGCTTAAAACAACACAAATTTATTATCTCACAGTTCTGGAAGTCAGAAGTTTGAAATGAATCTTATGGGACTAAAATCAAGGTGTCAGCAGGACTGTACTCCTTCTGGAGGCTGTGGGGGAAACTCCATTCCCTTGCCTTTTCCATCTTCTAGAGGTCACTTACATTCCTTGAGTCATGCATGGTCTCTTCCTCCATCTTCAAAGTACATCACTCCAACCTTTGCTTCTGTTGTCACATCTCTTTCTTTCAACTCTGATACTCTAGCTTCTCTCTCTTAAAAGGACCCTAGTGATTATATTGGGCCCGTACAGATAATCCAAGATAATCTCCCCAGCTCAAGATCCTTAACTTGATCACTTCTGGAAATCCCCTTTTACAATGTAAGGTAACATGTATACAGGTTTCAAGGGTTAGGACTTGGGCATCTTAGGGGAGGGGGAGCATTATTTAGCCTACCACAATTGGTAACTCACTGTGTGCGTGTTTTTAACAGCTTGAGATATAATTCACATACTATGAAATTCACCTTTTTAAAATATTCAGTAGGTTTTAGTATATTCACAAAGTTATGCAACCATCACCACTAATTCCAGAACATTTTCATCACCCCAATAAGAAACTTCATACTAATTATCATGTTCTCTCCTATTTATTCAGCCCTTCCTTTCTCCAACCCTAGGCAACCATTAATCTATTTTCTGTCTTCATGGATTTGCTTACTCATTTAATATAAATGGAATCATACAATATGTGGTCTTTTGTAACTAGAGTCTTTCACTTAGCGTAATGTTTTCAAGGTCCATCCATTTTGTAGCATGTATCAGCATTTCATTCATTTTTATGGCTGAACAACATTCTATTCTATAGATATATGCATGTTGTGTATCCATTTGTCAGTCAATGGACAATTTAGTTATTTTCACTTTTTTTGCTAAAATGAATAGTGCTGCTATGAACATTATGTACAAAATTTTGTGTGGGCATATGTTTTACCTTCTCTTGGAATTTAATTTCTCATGGAATTGCTGGGTCATATGGTACTTCTAAGTTTTACTTTTTGAGAAAGTGCCAAATTGTTTTCCCAAGTGGCCATGTCATTTTACATTTCCCAATAGCAATATATGAAGGTTCATATTTCTACACATGCTCACCAACACTTGTAATTGTCCATCTTTTTTATTATAACCATCCTAGTGGGTGAGAAGTGGTATCTCATTGTGGTTTTGATCAGCATTTCCCTGAAAACTAAAAATGTTGAGCATCTTTTCATGTACTTATTGGCCATTTGTATATCTTCTTTGGAGAAATATCTATTCAGATTATTTGCCTGTTTTTTAACTGGGTTATTTGTCTTTTTATTGTTGAGTTATAAGAATTCCTTTATATATTCTGGATACAGTTCCTTATCAGATACATGATTTGCAAATATTTTATCTAATTATCTGGGTTGTTTTTTTCATTTTCTAAATGGTGTCCTTTATTTTTTATTTTATTTTATTTTATTTTTTGTGAGGAAGATCAGCCCGGAGCTAACATCCGTGCTAATCCTCCTGTTTTTGCTGAGGAAGACCGGCTCTGAGCTAACATCTATTGCCAATCCTCCTCCCTTCTTTTTTTTCCCCCCAAAGTCCCAGTAGATAGTTGTATGTCATAGTTTCACATCCTGCTAGTTGCTGTATGTGGGACGCGGCCTCAGCATGGCCAGAGAAGCGGTGCGTCGTTGCTGCCTGGGATCCGAACCTGGGCCATCAGTAGCGGAGCGCGTGCACTTAACTGCTAAGCCACCGGGCCGGCCCTAAATGGTATCCTTTAAAGCACAAAAGTTTTTAATTTTGATGAAGTGCAACTTACCTATTTTTTCTTTTGTTGCCTGTGCTCTTGGTGTCATATCTAAGAAACCATTGTCAAACTCAAGGTGACAAAGATTTACTCCTATGTTTTCTTCTAAGGGCTTCATAGTTTTAGTTCTTACATCTAGGTCTTTCATCCATTTTGAGTTAATTTTTGTGTATGATGTAAGGAAAAGGTCAAACTTCATTCTTTTGCATGTGGATATCTAGTAATCCCAGTTTATTTGTTGAAAAGACATGTTTTCCCCCAATGAATTGTCTTGGCCCTCTTGTCAAAAATCAACTGACCATAAATTTGAGAGTTTATTTCTGAGCATTCAATTTTATTCCATTGATCTGTATGTTTACCCTTATGCTAGTACCACACTGTCTTGATTACTCTACTGTAGCTTTGTAGTAAGTTTTGAAATTAGGAAGTATGAGTCTTCCAACTTTGTTCTTGTTTTTCAAGTTTATTTTGGCTATTCTGAATCATTTCAATAGTCATATGCATTTTAGGACCAACTTGGTCAATTTCTACAAAGAAGAAAGTTGGGATTTTGATGGAGATTGTTTTGAATATGTAGTTCAATTTAGGGAGCATTGCCATCTTAATATTTAAGTCTTTTGATCCAGGAACATTGAATGTCTTTCTATATTTAGATCTTTAATTTCTTTCAAAAACATTTTATAGTTTTTATTGTACAGGTCTTGCACTTTTTTCTTTAAATTTACTCCTAAGTATTTTATTAATTTTGATGCTATTGTAACAGGAATTGTTTTCTTTTAATTTCATTTTCAGATTGTTCATTGCTAGTGTAGAAAAATTCAATGATTTTTGTATATTGCTCTTGTATCCTGCAACATTGGTAAACTCATTTATTAGCTCCAGTAGGTTTTTTTTTTAGAGTCTTTAGTATTTTCTATATACAAGATTGTGTCATCTGCAAATAGAGTTAGTTTTACTTCTTCCTTTTCAATTTTTATGTTTTTTATTTCATTTTCTTGCCTAATTGCCCTGGCTAGAACTTCCAATACAATGTTGCAAAGAGTGATGAGAGGGACATCCTTGCTTGTTCCTGACCTTAGGGGAATATCATTCAGTCTTTCATTGTTACATATGATGGTACATATGGGGTTTTTGTTAATATTCTCCATCAGATTGAGGAATTTCTCTTCCATTTCTAATTAGTTGAGTGCTTTTATCATGAAAGCGTATTGGATTTTGTCAAATGCTTTTCCACATCTCTTGAAAGGATCATGTAGTTTTTGTCCTTTATTCTATTAGTATGGTGTGTTACATTGATTGATTTTCATATTTAAAACAAGCTTGCATTCTTGGGTTAAGTCCCACTTGGTTGTGGTATATAATTCTTTATATTGCTGGATTCAGGTTGCTAGTTTTTTTTTTTTGAGAATTTTTGTATCTCTATTCACAAGAGATATTTGGACCAGTTAATTTTGTCTGGGGTCACTTGCTTCCAGCCTGAAGAACGTCCTTTAATATTTCTTGTAAAGCAGGTCTGCTAGAAATGAATTCTCTCAGTTTTTGCTTATTTTGGAATGTCTTTATTTTGCCTTCATTCTTATAAGATAGCTTTGCTGGATATATGATTATTGATTGATGGGGTTTTTTCTTTCAGCACTTTGAATATATCGTCTTTCTTCTCTCCACAGTTTCTGATTAGAAATCAGCTGTTAGTCTTACTGGAGTTCCCTGCATGTGATGAGTCATTTTTTTTCTTGCTGCTCTCAAGGTTTTTTCTTTGTCTTTTAATATTTTTACTATGATATGTCTTGGTGTGGATCTCTGCATTTACCCTACTTGCAGTTCTTTGAGCTTCTTAGATGTGTAGATTAATATTTTTTATCAAATCTCAGAAATTATCAGCCATTATTTGAATTTTTTCTGCTCCTTTTCTCTCTCCTCTCCTTCTGGTACTCCCTTTATGCATATGTTGGTGCACATAATGTTGTTGTACACATCTCTGAGGCTCTGTTCATGTTTCTTCATTCTTTTTTCTCTCTTTGCTTAAGATTGCATAATCTCTATTGATCTATCTTCAAATTCACTAATTCTTTCTTCTACCAGTTCAAATCCACTCTTTCAAATCTACTAGAGCCCCTCTAGTGAATTTTTCATTTACATTATTATACTTTTAAACAATTTTGATTTTTTAAAAAGAAATTATATCTTTTTATTGATATTTTCTTCTTATTGAGATATCCTCATACCTTCCTTTAATTCATTAAGTAAGGTCTCCTCTAGTTTTTGAACGTATTTATTATAATAGCAACTCTGAAATCTTTGTATCTTAAATCTGACATCTAGGCCCTCTCATTGGCAGTTTCAGTTTCTGCTTTTTTCCATGTGTATGGGTCATATTTTCCTGTTTTTTGTATGTCTAATACATATAATACATAAATATATATTTAATTTATTATTATTTATCAATTATTAATTAATTTATCATTATAGATTAATTTATTATTTATTAATTGTTATTTATTAATTATTATCATTTATTGATATATAAATATATGTTAATTTATGTATATTTAAGCTGGATATTTTAGACAATATATTGTAGCAACTCTGGGTACTAACACTCCCTCACTCAGGGTGTATTGTTGTTGTTTTTGTTTGCTTGTTTGTTTGCTTAGTGATATGGATGGACTATTTTAGTTAAGTCTATTTCCTCTGCAATGTGCAGACCCTAATGTCATTCTTCAGAAGGCACATCTTTGGGGTGCATGCAGTCACCCTGAGACAACAGTGGTTTTACCAGCATTCTTTTTGTCTCTTTCCCTGATCTTTCTGTTAAGCTGTCTGCCTCTGTTGGTAACACACAGAGCTGTTAGGCACCACTAATTGCCCACTAATTGTTCTACTGTTTTCAATAATGCCCTGTGGCATAAATGGCTCCTCAGTCTGATCCAATTAAACTTGGGTCCCTTTACAGAGACAGTTTTTGAGGCCAGCCTTTGAGTTTTATTCTGACTCTAGGATAGCTTTTCTTAGCTGTCTCTTTTCCTCATTCTCTCTAGTAAATTGGCCTTTACTTAGTTTAGCTTGTTCTCATGAAGCTATTAGCCTCTTCTTAATTGCTTACCACCAAAATCTCCAGTGTTTCAAGAGCACCCTTTGGCTTGAACTTCCCCACAATGTGTTCCAAATAAAATCAGTTCTCTTGGGGAGATCTTCAGAGTTTTCTGTTCTTGTGGCTTACCTCTGTCCCTAGGCAAAACCTCTGTGTTACTGCTGTAGACCTGGGGTTGGGATCAGTGGCCTGTATCAGAGTGACACACATACATTACAAGCAGTATGTCTTGCCTCTCTTGGTGTGAAAATTATCCTAAAGTCAGCTAGGGTGAGGGTGACTGGGGACAGGTGTTTTTGGCCTGCCATGCCTAGGTTAGAGCTTCCATACTGTGAGTTAAGGCTGGCTAGGGGAAGGGACCCCCAGTCCTGTCAGCCATGCTTGCTTGGAATAGAGCTGCAACATGGGTCTGGGGACAATGAGAAATGCTGGTTACCTTCCCCTCCTGCGGAGAAACCACAACTTCTTGGATGTACCTGCCTGGAGTTTCTGTCACTGAGCTTGATATGCTCACTGATTGTACAAAGACTTAGTAGATTTTCTTGAACAAATATCTCTTCATTTGTTCTATACCCTTAGGACAATTTCCAGAGACTTTAAATGGTTGTTTTTGAAAAATAATTTTCACCAGTTATGAGTGTTTTGCTCAGGAGGGGGTTCATGGAGGATCTCATATCGTCATTCTGGATGTAATCTCTCTGTTTAATATTTTACAAAACTGTCAGTCTATTTTCCAGAGTGGCTGTACCATTTTACATTCCCATAATCAATAAGGGAGAGATCCTAAGCTGATGCATCCTCACCAGCATTTAACATGATCAATATTCTTTACACTCTCAGCATTTGACATTATCAACATTTTTTATTTTAGCCACTCTAATA
This sequence comes from Diceros bicornis minor, assembly GCF_020826845.1. NCBI lineage: Eukaryota > Metazoa > Chordata > Mammalia > Perissodactyla > Rhinocerotidae > Diceros > Diceros bicornis. The sequence continues at coordinate 67,759,431 of NC_080781.1, forward strand.
GGTGTGTAGTGGTCTTTATTTGCATTTCCTTGATGACTAATGATATTGAGAATCTTTGCATATGCTTTTCAGTCATTTGTACATTTTTTATGTGGAATTATTTTGCATTTTACTAATGGCTAGTGATGTGTAACATCTTTTCATGTGTTTGACAACTGTATGTCTTCTTTTGTGCAGCAGCTGTTCAAGTCTATTGCCCACTAAAAAAATTGGGTTCTTTGTTTTCTTGCTGTTGATTTTAGAAAGGTCTTTATATATTCTTTGTTGGATATGCGATTTGCAAATATTTTCTCTCAAATGATTTTTGACAAAAGTACAAAAGCACTTCAATGGAGAACTGAGAGTGTTTTTAACAAATAGTGCTGGACATTATTCACAATAGCCAAGATGTGGAAGCAACCCAAGTGCTCATCAATGGATGAATGGATAAAGAAGATGTGGTACATATACAATGGAGTAGTACTCAGCCATAAAAAAGGACAAAATTGTGCCATTTGCAACAACATGGATGGACTTTGAGGGTATTATGCCAAGTGAAATAAGTCAGACAGAGAAAGACAAATACCGTATGATTTCACTTATATATGGAAGATAAACAGACACATAGATAAGGAGAATAGATTAGTGGTGACCAGAGGAGAAGGGGGTGGGGAGAGGGCGAAAGAGGTAAAGGGGCACATATGTATGGTGATGGATAAAAACTAGACTATTGGTGGTGAACACAATGCAGTCTATACAGAAACTGAAATATAATAATGTACATCTGAAATTTACACAGTGTTATAAGCCAATATGACCTCAAGAAAATAATTAAAAAAATAAAAATAAATAGTGCTGAAAAAACTGGATATCTGTATGAGAAAAAAAAGTGAACCATGACCACTACCTCACACCATACACATATAAAAATGCATCAATATAAAGTAGTGAAATGGAAGGAGGTAGACTTTAAGGTTGGTGGAATGAGGTACTTGGCAAATCCTCTCTCCTTGCAGTTCATTCCTTTTTATTGCTGTATAGTATGCAATTGAGTGGATTATACCACAGTTTATTCATCTCATGGTATGTAAATAATACTCCAAAAAGGCTGTTTTTAAAAGGTGTGAATACTGATACATGTAACAACATGGATGAATCTCAAAAACTTTATGCTGAGTTAAAGAAGCCAGATAGAGAGCAATATATACCATATGATTTCACTTACTGAAATTCTAGAAAAAAATAAAGCTAACCAATAGTGACAGAAAACAGATCAGTGGCTTCCTGGGGCTCAGCGTTGGGGATGGAGATTGACCACCATGGGGCATGAAGCAATTTTTGGAGTGATAGAAGTGTTCTATATCTTGATTGGGGTGGCAGTCACATGGTTGTATATATATCTCAAAGCTCATTGAACTGTAGACATAAAATAAAATTGATTAAGAAAATAGGCAGGGCAGCCCATTTCACAGGCCCTTCTGAAAACCAGAGAGCCCATCTTGCCTTCAATGATGAGAACCAGGGCTGCTTTATCTCTACTTGAGGAAAGACAAAAGCTCAGTCGAAGAATTCTGACGCCACCCCAGAGACTCTGTCCTTAGAGGTGGTTAAGAAAGACTGGCCCTGAGCTAACATCTGTGCCAGTCTTCTTTTATTTTGTACGTGGGTCGCTGACACAGCATGGCTGATGAGTGGTGTAGGGCCACACTTGGGATCCGAACCTGCGAATCCAGGCTGCTGAAGTGGAGTGCACCAAACTTTAACCACTATGCCACAGGCTGGCCCCAGGCTAATTGATTCTTTACCCACACTAACAAGGACCTCCAAATTTAGATTGGGCATTGTTCACTCTGATATCAGCTACAGATGTAGTCTGCCCCATGTTAATAAGAATAGATGATAACAAGCTCAAATTTTTACTCCTGCATGTCAAAGCTCTTTTTTGAGTATGACTCAGTCTTACTCTGTTATGGGAAGATGTTATTATTTCTATTTTACACCCTCACATTATCAGGGCCCTGTACCATACCGGTATCTGGGATCATTCACTAACATTTTAAGGACTGTGTTTTGTCTTAAGAGCATACATGATAATTGAAAATATCTTTTTCCTAACCCAGCCACCTGTAGAAAGGGCAATCAAGACTGAGTGATACTAAGATAGAATCTAATAACTAATTTTATTTATTTTTATTTTTTCAGAGAGTGTTTATCCTTTGAGATACCAACTGATTGTTTTAGAAGGAATAGAAAACAATTTAGGGACATGTTGAGCTAAAAATGTGAATTAAACATGCAAATAGTATATTATTTATCATTTGTTATGATGGGTGTCATTCCTCATAATAGAATTTCAATATTTACCATTTTCCTCTGAGGGCTATGACTTTGATTTCTAAGACCAGACTGGAATTATGGTTAAAGGGAACTCTCTCTCTCTTTCCTAATTCAATCCCTTGCATTTATGGAATTTTCTCCCTTTTTTTTTTTTTTTTTACTTTTTCCTGATTATCAAAGTGGTAAATACACATTCTAGAAAATCTGTGAAGTACATAAAAGTGTATATAAAGAAGCAAATAACCCATCATCTCTTGAGCAAGAGGCCACAAGAAACAGTAGACGTGGCAAAGAAAGGCAACACTATTTTCAGTTACTGAGAAATTACCTCTTTGTCCCTCCATCCCTCATTGATTTACCAGCTTAGTAATAAGACGGTAACTTCATTTCCATCAGGATTTCATAATTGTGGGGGCTTTTAGAAGGAGATACTAAATGGTCATAAAAGGAATGAACTAGGGATGAAAAGAGTTTTATGGCAAGTTTTAACTAGAGGTCAGAAAATAATTTATTAGTGATGGTGGTTCCAGGGACCAATCCCATTTCATTTCATTTCTAGTCTGTTACTTGATCATATTCTAATGGATGTGGCCAGCCCTGTAAGCCCTGACCCCACAAGTCCTGTCTGTTAGGAACTAGTGTAAAGTTTTTGATGGTAGTAATTTGGTGTTATGAGAAGGGACTCAGGAATAGTCCTGTTTTGACTTAACCCCATTACTTCTCCCATGTAAAGGTCATAAAGGAGCCATACACACAAGGGTGAAGGAGAGATAGAAATTAAAATACTACTTCATGATTAGTGGAGTTAGCACCCAGTACGCTGGTACAAGGCTCTCTGGTAAAGCTAGGTTTCAGTATATAACTTAGGCTCGAGGTCCAAAAAATGCTTGACCTTTTCTTGTCAAGTTCCAGTCTTAGTAGTAGTTGACCACTGAATTGATAAGAACTATTGAGCACCTGAAATATCAAGTGAAGGAGGCAAGAAAGCAAGATGGCTGGGTACCCAGGAGACTCTGGCTTAGTGTTTTAATCTCTCTGAATAGCAGAAAAACACTAAAGAGAAAGCCATCTAGAGTATATGACCTTTTAACCCATAGTGACCGGCCCAAACACACTAGTAAACATGGCTCAAGGGATCTGAGCCAATCAGATTACTAGGTCCTCTTAATAATTCCTAGGGAGAGAGTGGAGGTGAGGAAGCTATGGTCCTTCTCTTTTCATTCTCACTTTGTGCTTAACAACCACTCTGAGAGAGAAAGCTGTGCATATAGGTGGATATCCCCATCAGGGCATGAGAATGGTCCTAATTCTCTTACAGATGGGAAATTTCTCTAAACAGATTTTAAGAACACAAGTTTTAGACTCATGTTGTTGGGATGGACAGACTCACGTCCTGTCTTCTTGCAGTATTTAGACATTTTTTGTAGTGGTTCCTCCAGTTCCTTAGTCCTTCCTAAGGCCCTTCTCTTTCTCTTCATTATCAATCCTATATATTTAAAATATTTTCATTTTCATTTCCCTTTGACTCTTGTATTCCTGAAAATCCAGTTTACTCCCTCTTATGAGAAGACATTCCACATTTATAACCAGTAGCTCTCCAAGTGAAACTCATAGCCTAGCAGTCCTCACAGTCTCAATCTCCTTTTCATCTATGTATATCTGTGTCTGCAGCAAGATCCCAAGAGTTTTGTTCTATGCCAAAGTGGCTGCTGTTGCTGTCGGCTCTAGGTTCCTTAGGACTACAAAACCCGCCTTTTAGGGCATGTTCACCCGCTGTCCTCACAAATGACCCAACAAGTAAAGCACCCTCGACAAATCCCTGGACCGAAGCTGCTGTTGTTGATGCTTCCAAAGGTGGTGCCACTCAGTGAGCACCAATATGTCCTCAGCCATGTCTTCTTTCCTGAAACTTTGCCTTCCCTTGAATTTTTAATTCTCTAGATCTTGTGTAACCTGTAGTACAACATTCTTTCAGGTGTATTTTTTTTCCCCAGCAGCAGTGGCATATGCTTCTAGTTGTTCCATTTCCTTTTATTTTCCCTTATTTATTTCTTAAGGTCTTGTGTCTTCTCTACCATGTGTAAGGCTAACATTATTTGTTAGATCGTAGTGTCTTTTGTCCTCCCTTTTCTTTCTCTTTGTTTTGTGGTCTTGACGTTTGTTTTCCTAACATACTCCTTCACGTTTTGCCCTATGGGATCACTCCCATAGTGAGCGCTATGAAGAAAAGAAGTTCTTTTCTTTTCCAGGTCTGCAGAAAGCTTCCACTGTTTAAATAAAATCTTACCCATCTTCATATCCATGAATAGTGGAATTTATTCCAGGAGGTATCTTTACATCATTCTATTGTCTAACCCAGACCAGATCTATATACATTGAAATCCTACTTTAGTGATTTCATCTTTTCTCCCCTTCCCCTAAAGACCTAACTTCCTAAGTGCCATGAGCATCTTCCTTCCTGGCCCAGGCCATACCTGCTTTCCCATCAACAAACACTGTGTCACCTGAAACTCACTAAATAATGCCTGAAGTGTCCTACACTGCTCATCGTGGTCTTTCTCTCTCTTGATTTTTTCTGAATATTTTGTAATCAGTCATCAAGAGAAGGATTGTAATCTGCTCTTATTAATGACACTTTGTCTGCAGTTTTCAGAGGACACCTCAATAGTTTTCTGGATCTGGGCTCCCGTGTGGGAGGGAGTGAGATAATGGGAGGTCATTCCAGTTTACTCTCATATTTTTCCTTTTCTGTTAAATCCTTTTGATCTGAGTTATCTTCCTTGACCTAATAACAGAAAATATACCCTCCTCTTTCCTAGTTTCATATCAAAAGCTTTTAGGCCTGGGGACATCTTTGGGGGTACATCCTTATTTTCCTTTTTATGTAGGCCAAATTTGACCTCTAAGATCTTAAGCCTTTTCTACCTTCATTTCTTGATAATCTCCTGGTTTGCCTTCTGACATTTCTACAGCTAAAACTTGGTCTCCTGGGTTCTGGTTCTCTGTTCATTTAAAACACGTTGTGGTTGCTCTGCCTGCTGCCAAGGTCCTTAAGCTGTTGCTGTGCCAACCAGATTTTTAAGGCCAAGACATTACTGCCACAGTCTTTTTTCAGTGCATTGTTTTTTTGTTCTGATTTTTTCTTTTGGATTTGTGGTAATTTATTTCTTTGTTTTTTTTCCTGCCACCTCAATCCTAGAAGCAGCCATATTCCCATGTATTTAGAGCTCTCACACTTCTTGATCTAGTTTCCAATAAAGTCTATCACCCTTTAGGTTTTTGAAATCCACAACCAGGATCAAGGTCTACCTAAGGGGTAATCAGAACCAATTCAAGAACTTGTGGTAGGGGAAAGGGAACCTTAGAAGCATGGTACACAAGCCACACACATCTCTAGGTGAGCCACACTATATTACCCTCTAACAATGAATGTAATTCAGAATAAGGTAAAGAGCAATACAATATGGGCAACTGGTACCATCTACTAACACTTAAAGCCCCAATCCTCGCCCACCAAAGCTCAGTCTGCAGCCATGACAGAGGAACAGAATAGAAAAAGGAGAAAACAAACGATGGTATCCAAAATCATACCACTGTATTAAAGAGAAAGGACATGTCCAAAAAAAGACAAAGACATTATTTATTCATAATAATCAAATACTGGAAACAATCTAAATGTTCATTAACAAAAGTATGGATAAACATGAGCCGGCCCCCGTGGCTTAGCTGTTAAGTGCGCGCGCTCCGCTGCTGGCGGCCCGGGTTCGGATCCCAGGCGCGCACCAATGCACCGCTTCTCCGGCCATGCTGAGGCCGCGTCCCACATACAGCAACTAGAAGGATGTGCAGCTATGACAATACAACTATCTACTGGGGCATTGGGAGAAAAACATAAATAAATAAAATTAAAAAAAAAGAATGGATAAACAAATTGTGTTATTTTATTACATGGAATACTGCTCAGCAAAAAAAAATTTAAGTCAAATACTTCTGGCAAGAATACTTCATAAGTGCTGCTGTGTACTTTATGTTGCATCACATCAGGAGGGACATTATAATGTCAGCTTGTCCTAATAATAGTAGTGCAAAGTTTGAACACTTGGTTGCAATGTTTCCATTAACAAAAAAATTTTCCCTTTGTAATCGGTAAATTATCAGTGGGATGATACTTTCAGACTTTATGCATATCCTTTTCTCTAGTAACTTTTTATCCAATGATTTTAGCATCCATTGATGATCCTTACCTAAATCAATTATTACATTGAGCTTACAAAATGATGATTTTCTGATTGTATCATCCTTCTACATTTATTAGCTGTCATTCTTCTGTAAATGAAAACTCTTCTTTTAAAATTTTTTTTTTTCTGGTTGGAGTATTTTAACAGTATCACTCTCAGGGACTTAGGAATGTATAATGGTAGCACCATACTATCCACACTATTTTAAATCATTTAAAAATAAACCTTATTTTTATGGAGATCTTTCTGTATAAGTACTATCAGCAGTACTATCTGGTCAGTTTCAATGACTGCGTAGTATTCTGTAGCATGAGCGTACAAAAATTTACTTACTTAGATTCTTAATGGATGGACATTTAGATTGTTTTCAATCTTTTGTCATTGTTAAAAATGGTGCTACAAATATCCTTATACATGTCTTTTGTGAACACATTGGAATTGATCTTTAGGTATTGCTAGGTCCTAGGATATGTTATTTAAAATTTTGCTAGATATCACCAAACTGAATACCATAAAGATATGCTCTTGACAGCAATGCACAAGATTGCCAGTTTCTCTATAGTCTTATAGTACAGTGTGTTGTTATTTTTTTAAATCTTTCAAATCTGAAAGGCAAATAAAGTCCTGTTTTTTTTAATGGCATTTATTTTATTATGGGATCATATACCTTTTTATCTGTATGAAAGCTATTTGTATGTACTTTACTATGAGTGTTAACTCATATGTTTTGGCCATTTTTCTATTATTTCGGTCATTTCCCTTAATAACTATATATTAAGGAAGTTAGTTCTTTGTTATATGTGTTACAAACTTTTCTCTAGTTTCTCATTTCTCTTTTGATTTTATTTATAGTATTTTCCCATGCAGAAAAAAACCATGATTTTTATATAGTCAGTCAATCTTTTCTGTTTTCTTTTGTAGCTTCATTACTTTGCTTATTTTAAAAGTTTTTATTGAAGGGGCCGGCCCGGTGGCGCAAGCGGTTAAGTGCGCGCGCTCCGCTGCGGCGGCCCGGGGTTCGCTGGTTCGGATCCCGGGCGCGCACCGACACACTGCTTGGCGAGCCATGCTGTGGCGGCGTCCCATATAAAGTGGAGGAAGATGGGCACAGATGTTAGCCCAGGGCCGTCTTCCTCAGCAAAAAGAGAGGAGGATTGGTGGATGTTAGCACAGGGCTGATCTCCTCACAAAAAAAAAAAAAAAAAAAAAAGTTTTTATTGAAATATAATGTACATAAAAGTGCACACTATCACATATATCATAAGTGTGGTCCAATGGATTTTCATAAACTTAATACTTCCATGTAACCCCCACTCAGGTCAATAAATAGAGCATGAGCAATACCCTGGAAGTCTGCTTGGTGCTCCCATGAAGTCACTCCCTGTTCCTTCCCACAAGGGAGTAAATTAGCTTTGAAAGGTTTCATTTTTTTAAAATATAACGTTAAAAAATCCATTTTAGGGTAAAGAGTGAGTCTAGGATCCAATTTTGTTTTTTCAAATGACTAGCTAATTGTCCCAACATCATCTGTTAAATAATTCATCTTTTCTCTATTGATATGAAATTGTACCTTTATCATATATCAATCTCTTTTATGTATTTGCATCTGTTTCTGAACTCTGTTTTGTTCCGTCGATGTGTCTATCTATTCATGGTTTCTAGCAGGGGAGTGGCATGGTCTAAGTTTTTAAAAGATCATTCTGGTTGCTGTGTGAAAAATGGACTGTGTGGTGGGAGAGTGGGCAGAGTGCAAGTAGGGAGACCATTTACAAGGATATTGTAGTAATCTAGGTGAGAGACAATAGTGACTTAGACTAGGCAGGTACAGCAGAATAGAGAGAAGTGGTCAGATATCAGATATGATTCGGGCATTTAATTAACATATCAGTATTACACAACACAACTCTTTTAATTTCTGTATCTTTATAATATACTTTAATATCTCATAAGACCAATCCCTCCTCACTACTCTTCTTTTTCAGAATTTTTCTGACTTTTCTTGATATGCGTCTTTTTTCTCATATGAACTTTAGAATCAGTTTGTCCAGTTTCAAGAAATCCTATTGTTGTCTTTACAGGATCAAATTAAACTTATAAATTAACGTAAACAGAAGAAATAGCATCTTTATACTCTGAGGCATCTCATCCAGTAATAGGACATTTATTGAATACTCTGTGTCCCTCAAAAGTGTATAAAAAATTTCTTCATATAGATTTTTCATGTTTCACATTTTTTAGTCCTGAAGTTTTCTTAGTTGCTATTTGAAATCGGATCTTCTCTACCATTATATTTTTATTGCCAATTATTATCTCAAATATACAAAAGTATAAAAAAATCAAACACCCATGTTTCTACCACTTAGACTTAATGAATGTTAAAATTTTTTATATTTGCTTCACATTGTTGTTTTTTTAAGAATTAAAAGATTAGGGATAAAATTAAAGTCCCCCATCTAGCTCATTGATGTCCTTTCCACCCTACAGGTAACCTGATATTGGTGAGTATCCCTCCCTACGTTAGCATTATATAGTAGTGTCTTGTGCATTGTTAAATTTTACAGTATCATAGTGTACATGTCATTTTGCAACTTGTTTTTTCCATTTAATATTTTGTTTTTGAAATTTATCTATGTTTCTATGTGTAATTTTACTTAATTCATTTTAACTGAGTAAGAGACTTCCATTATATAAATATAATACAATTAAAAAAAATCCATTCCACTATTAATGGACATTTGACTGGTTTCCAACTTTTTGGTATTCTATACTGCAATAAATATCCTTGTACACATCTTCAATTTTGCTGGATATTGCCAAATTACTTTCTGAATAGCAATTCATTTAGTGAACAAATACTTATTTACTCCACAATATGTGCCAAACACTATTCTAGGAGCTGTGTGCACAACAGTGAGCAAAGTAGGCAAAATTTCCTGCCTTCTGGAGATTATGTTGAAGTTTGGGAAGACAGATGAAAACTAAAATGCCTAAATAATATATAGAGTATGTTATATGCAGAAAAGTTAGAGAAAAATAAGACAAGGAAAGGGAATATAGTTTTGTGATGGTTAATTTTAGTTGTCAGCTTGGCTAGGCTATACTACCCAGTTATTTAATCAAACACTAATTGAGATGTTGCTGTGAAGGTATTTTATAGATATGGTTAACATCTATAATAAGTTGACTTGAAGTAAAGGAGATTACCCTTGATAATGTGGGTGAGCCTCATTCAATCAGTTGAAAGCCTTAAGAGCAAACCTGAAGTTTCCTGGAGAAGAAGGAATTCTGCCTCAATATTGCAGCATCACCTCCTGCAGAGTTTCCAGGATGATGACCTGCGCTATGGATTTAAGACTCTACAGTGCCCACAATTGTGTGAGCCAATTCCTTAAGATAAATCTCTTATTATAAATTGGAGATTTATATATATATATATGTATATATATGAATTATGTCCTATTGGTCCTGTTTCTCTGGAGAACCTTGACTGTTGTAGATTTTGGTTCAAGAAGAACAGAATCTTAAGGATGAGTTTTCTGAATTGGTTCTGGAGTTTCTGGAATTGCTTCTCTAATCTGATTAGGTTTAAATACACTACTGACTCTATTTCCAGTGGTAAAAAGGGAACTGGGGAAAAGTAAATAATCAGACTTTCAGGAATTACTGAAAGTGTTTCCTTTCATGAGGAAATGAGCTCTGAGATGGCACTAATTCCAGGAGACCCAAAATGTCACTATATTCCACCAGTCAGAGTAGGGGTTTATGAATGTCAAGTGATCAATAGAGTTTTAGCTCAGGTCCATCTCATAGTGGATCCAGTGGGTCCCCAAACCAATCTTTTAGTTATTTCCCCAGAATGCATAATTGGAATAGACATAGTCAGCAACTGGAAGAATTCCCACATTCGTTCCGTGATCTGTGAAGACCAAGTGGAAGCCACTAAAACTGCCTCTACCTAAGAAAATAGTAAACCAAAAGCAATACCACATTCCTGGAGGAATTACAGAGATTGGTGCCACCACCAATGACTTGAAGGATGCAAGGGTGGTGATTCCTACCACATCCCCCATTCAATTCACCTATTTGGCCTATGCGGAAGACAGATGGATCTTGGAGAATGACAGTGGATTATCATAAAGTTAACCAGGTGGTGACTCCAATTGCAGCTGCTTTTCCAGATGTGGTTTCATTGCTTGAGCAAATTAATACATCCCCTGGTATCTGGTATGCAGCTGTTGATCTGGCAAATGCCTTTTTTCTCGGTGCCTTTTAGTAAGGACCACCAGAAGCAGTTTGCTTTCAGCTGGAAAAGCCAGAAATACCGTTCTGCTGCAAGGGTATATCAATTCTCCAGCCCTGTGTCATAATTTAGATCACAGGGATCTTGATTGCCTTTCCGTTCTACAAGACACCACACTGGTCCATTATATTGATGACATGCTGATTGGACCTAGTGAGCCAGAAGTGGAAACTACTCCAAACTTATTGGAAAGACATTTACATGTCAGAGGCTGGGAAATAAATCTGACAAATATTCAGGAGCAGTGAAATTTCTAGGGATCCAGTGGTGTGGTGTGGGGCATATCAAAATATCCTTTCAAAAGTGAAGGTTAAGTTGTGGCATCTGGCCCCTCCTATAACCAAAAAAGAGGCACAATGCTTAGTGGGTCCCTTTGGATTTTTGAAGACAACATGTTCCTCATTTGGGTGTGCTACTCTGATCCATTTACCAAGTGACCTAAAAAGCCGCTAGTTTTGCATGGGGCCCAGAATAAAAGGCTTTACAACAGGTCCAGGCTGCGTGCAACTGCTCTGCCACTTGGACCATACGTTCCAGCAGATCCAATGGTACTTGAAGTGTCAGTGGCAGGCAGGGATGCTGCTTGGAGTCTTTGGTAGGCCCTTATAGGTTAATCACAGTACATATCCTTAGGATTTTGAAGCCAACCCCTGCCATTCTCTGCAGATAACTACTCTCATTTTGAGAATAGCTTTTGGCTTGCTAGTGCGCTTCAGTAGAGACTGAGCACTTAACTGTGGGCCACATGAAGTGAATACTGTCTGACCCACCAACCTATATTGTTGGCCGTGCACAGCAGCACTCCACTATCAGATAGAAGTGGTATATGAGATTGGGCTTGAGCAGGCCTTGAAGGCACAAGTAAGTTACTTGAAGAAGTGGCCCAAATGCCTATGGTCCCTCCTCCTGTTATATCACCTCCTCTCTCCCAGCCCACACCTATAGCCTCATGGGGAGTTCTCTACAATTAGTTGACTGAGGAAGAGAAAACTTGGGCCTAGTTTACAGATGGTTATGCATGATATGCAGGCACCACCCAAAAGTGGACAGCTCTACCAATACAACCCCTTTGTGGGACATCCTTGAAGGACAGTGGTGGAGGGAAATCTTCCCAGTGCACAGAACTTTAAGCAGTGCACCTGGTTGTTCATTTTTACTTGGAAAGAGAAATGGCCAGAGGTATGAGTGTATACCAATTCATAGACTGTAGCTAATGGTTTAGATGGACGATCAGGGACTTGGAAGAAACATGATTGGAAAATTCATGACAAGGAGGTCTGGGGAAGAGGTATGTGGGTAGAGCTCTTGTAACAGGCAAAAAACCTTGAAGATATTTGTGCCCCATGTGAATGCTCACCAAGGAGTGACCTGAGCAGAAGAGGATTTTTATAGTCAAGTGGATAAGATGACCTGTTCTGTGAATAGCAGTCAGCCACTTTCCTCAGCCACTTCTGTCATTGTCCAAGGGGCTCATGAACAAAGTGGCTGTGGTGGTAAGGATGAAAGTTGTGCATGGGCTCTGCAACATGGACTTCCACTCACTAAGGCTGACCTGGTTACACCCACTGCTGAGTGCTCAATCTGTCAGCAGCAGAAACCATTCACTGAGTCTCTGGTATGGCAGCATTCCCTGGGGTAATCAAGCCAGTTATCTGGTGGCAGGTTGATTACATTCAACCACTTTCATCATAGAGGGGGCAGCACTTGATTCTTACTGGAATAGACACTTTGGATATGGATTTGCTTTCCAGGCACACAATGATTCTGCCAAAACTACCATCTGTGGACTTACAGAATGCCTTATCCATGCCATGTATTCCGCACAGCATTGCTTCTGATCAAGGAACTCATTTCATAGTACATGAAGTGTGGCAATGGGTCCATACCATGAAATTCACTGGTCTTACCATGTTCCGCATTATCCTGAAGCAGCTGGATTGATGGAATCATGGAATGGCCCTTTGAATGCTCAGTTATGGCAATAGCTAGGTGGCAATACTTTGCAGGGCTAAGGCATGTTCTCCAGGAAGTTGTATATATTCTAAATCAGCATCCAGTATATGGTGCTATTCCTTCCACAGCCAAAATTCATGGGTCCAGGAATTAAGGAGTAGAAATGGAAGTGGCACCACTTACTATCATCCTGGTTATCCACCAGCAAATTTTTGGTTTCTGTCCACGTGTACTTATGCTCTGCTGATCTGGAGGTCTTAGTTCCAAAGGGTGGAATGCTTCCACCAGGAGCTTCAACAATGACTCCATTGAACTTGAAGTTAAGACTGTCACCTCACTACTTTGGGTTCCTCATGCCTCTGAATCAACAGGCAATGAAGGGAGAAACTCTATTGGCTGAGGTAATTGATCCTCATTACCAAGGGAAAATTGGGCTACTACTAGACAATGCGGGTAAGGAAGAGCGGGTCTGGAACACAGTAGATTCCTTAGGGAATCTCTTAGTACTACCATCCTTGTGATTAAAATCAATGGAAAACTATAATAACCCAATTCAGCAGGACTACTAATGGCTCAGACCTTTCAGGAATGAAGGTTTGGGTCACTCTATCAGGCAAAGAACCACAACTAGTTGAGGTGCTTGCTAAGGACAAAGGGAATATGGAATGCGTAGTGAAAGAAGGTAATTATAAATACCAGCTATGACCATGTGACCAGTTGCAGAAATGAGGGCTGTAATTGTTATAAGTATTTCTTTCTTATTTTGTTATGAATATGTTTGTGTGTATATTTATGTCAAATATCTTTTTTCTCCCCTCTGTTATCCCCTTATCGTATAACTAAGATGTATTAATAATAGTTAACTTTACATCACATCATTTAAGTTACACGATATTAAGGAAAAGAGTGAACATCATTCAAGGACTTTGCATTCTCTTATGGGGAAAGAGTTAGCACATTTTCGGTTGTACATAGAATAGTTGTGTCATGTTAGGTGGAAGTATGACTTTGTTATTGTCTTTATTTGGAGATATGTGTATGGGTGCCAATTGGACAAGGTGTGGACTATGATGGTTCATTTTGTGTGTCAAATTGGCTAGTTTATAGCACCCAGCTATTTAATCAAATACTGCTCTAGGTATTGTTGTGATGGTGTATTGTAGATGTAGTTAAAATCTGCAATAAGTTAACTTGAAGTAAAGGAGATTACCCTTGATAATGTGGGTGAGCTTCATCCAATTAGTTGCAGGCTATTAAGAGCAAAAGCAGATTTTCTGGAGGAAGAAAAGACTGAAGTGCCACCTTCTGCCAAATTTCCACCCTGCTGGTTTGCCCTAGATTTCCAGCTCAAGACTATAACATCAGCTCCTGCTTGAGTTTCTAGCCTGCCAGCCTGCCCTACAGATTTCAGACTTGCCAGGCCCCACAATCACATGTGCCAATTTCTTAACATAAATCTCTCTCTCTCTCTCTCTATATATATATATATATATATACACACACACACATATATATTATGTGTATATATTATATATATATATACACACACATATATATATATTAAATACCCTTTTGTTTCTGTTTCTTTGGAGAATGCTGACTGATGTAAGTGTGGAGGTGTAATTTTAAATAAGATCATTAGGAAAGGTGACATTTGAGTACCGTTTATATTTGCACTAATAGTTTATACTTTTTTACTGTTTAAAAATTCTTTCTTTATTATTTTTATTTGTTAAACTTTCACTCTTAGATAATGTAGATTCACATGCTGTTTTATTGATCTTTTCAAAGAGCTAGATTTTGCTTTTGGTTTTCAATTTTGTTGATTTCTGCTCTTATTTTTATTATTTCCTTCCTTCTGCTTACTTTGGGTTTGTTTTAACCTCTTTTTCTAGTTTCTTGAGGTGGAAACTTAGATTATTGTTCTAAGACCTTTCCTGCTTTCTAATGTAAGCATTTAGTGCTATAACCCTCTTAGCACTACTGTAACTGCATCCTACATATTTTGATATTTTGTATTTTCATTCACATTTAGTTCTATGTCTTTTTTTCCTTCAAGACTTCCTCTTTGACCCATGGATTATTTAGAAGTGTCTTTAGTTTCCACATGTTTCATGATTTTCATGTTCTCTTTCTGTTATTAACTTTTAGTTTGATTCCACTGTGGTCAGATAACACACTCCATAGGATTTCAATTCTTTTAAATTTGTTGAAGTTTGTTTTATGGTATGGTCTATCTCAGTGAATGTTCCTTAAGCACTTAAAAAAATGTGTATTCTGCTGTTATTGGGTGGAGTGTCCTATATATGCTATTTAGATCCTGTTGGTTGACAGTGTTGATCAGTTCATCTCTATCCCCACTGATTTTCTGTGTAGTAGTTCTATCAATTGCTGAGAATGAGATATTGAAGTCCCTAACTATAATTGTAGATTTGTGTATTTCTCATTTTAGCTCTATAACTTTTTGCTTTGTGAACTTTGAGGCTTAGTTTTTTTGATGTGTGCACATTTAGGATCATTAAGTCTTTTTGGTGTATTGAACTTTTTATCATTTATAAAGTTTTTATTTGTCTCTAGTAATAGTCTTTGCTTTGAAGTTTACTTTATCTGACATCATTGTAGCCACTTCTGTTGTTTTTTAATGAATGTTTGCAAGGTCTATCTCTTTCCATCTTTTTCTTTCAACCCATCTAGATCATTGAATTTGAAGTGAGTTTCTTATAACCTGTACATAGTTGGGTTGTGTTTTGGTTTTTGTTTTCTCTTAAATCTACCTGGCCAATCTTGCCTTTTGAGTGGTATGTGTAGACCGCTTAAATGTAAAGTGATTATTGATTTGTTAATGCTTAAGTCTGTCATTTTATTATTTATTTTTTGTTTGTTTCCACTGTTTCTTGTTCTTCTGTCTCCCTTATTGCCTTCCTGTGGGTTATTTGACCAATTTTTACAATTCCAACTCTATTTATTTATAGTTCTTTGGGGTGTATTACTTTGTATAGCCTCCTTTGTGGTTGCTCTGGGTATTACAATATACATATGTGACTTATTACGGTTTGTTGGCATCAAAGTTTTACTACCTCAAGTGTAGTGTGGAAATATGACTTCCATTTAGGTCCCTTTACCCTTCTAACTTAGAAATATTATTGTCTTGAGTATCAGATGGAGTTGTAATTTTTTTGTTTCAATCATCGTATATGTTATGAGTTGAATTGTGTCCCCCCAAAAGATAATGTTGAAATAGTAACTCTCAGCACCTCAGAATGCAACCTTATTTAGAAATAGCATCATTGCAGATAAAGTCATTCTAGAGTGGGCTGGACCCTTAATTCAATATGACTGATGTCCTTATAATAAAAGAAGAGACACAGAGACAGAGACACACGCAAGACAGACACACACCACATGGCATGAGGTGATGGAGGCAGAAATTGAAGTACTGCAGCTACAAGCCAAGGTA
Organism: Diceros bicornis minor; assembly: GCF_020826845.1. Lineage (NCBI taxonomy): Eukaryota > Metazoa > Chordata > Mammalia > Perissodactyla > Rhinocerotidae > Diceros > Diceros bicornis. The sequence continues at coordinate 67,775,695 of NC_080781.1, forward strand.
TGCTAAAGATTGACAGCAAACCACCAGTAGCCAGGGAGAGGCAAGGAAGGATTCTACCCTACAGGTTTCAGAGGGAACAAGTCCTGCCAACACCTTGATTTTAGACTTCTAGCCCCCAGAACTGTGACATAATAAATTCCTGTTTGTTTGTTTTTTTTAAGCCACACAGTTTGAGGTACCTTGTTATGATAGCCCTGGGAAACTAATAAAGATTTTGGCACTGGGAAGTGAGTTGCTCCTCTAAAAAATACCTAAAAATGTAGAAATGGCTTTGGAATTGGGTAATGGATAGAGGCCAGAAGAATTTTGAGGTGCTTGATAAACAAGTCTAGATTGCCTTGAGACATTTGGTAGAAATATGAACATTAAAGTTACTTCTGGTGAGGCCTCAGAAGGAAATGATGAACATGTTATTAAATACTAGAGTAAAGGTGATCTTTGTTATAAAGAAGCAGAAAACTTGTCTAAAGCATGTTCTGGTGTTGAATGGAAAGTAAACTTGTAAGTGGTGAACTTGAATATTTAGCTGAGGAGATTTCCAAGCAAAGTGTGTAAGGGGGCCCGGCCCTGTGGCTTAGCGGTTAAGTGCGTGCTCCGCTGCTGGCGGCCCGGGTTCGGATCCCAGGCGTGCACTGACGCACCACTTCTCCGGCCATGCTGAGGCCGCGTCCCACATACAGCAACTAGAAGGATGTGCAGCTATGACATACAACTATCTGCTGGGGCTTTGGGGGAAAAAATAAATAAATAAAATTATTGAAAAAAAAAACAAAAAACAAAAAAACAAAGTGTGTAAGGGGCAGCCTGGCTTCTCCTTGCTGTTTACGGTAAAATACATGAGGAAAGACATAAATTATAGAATGAACTGTTAAGCAAAAAACAACCAGAGCTTAGTGATTTAGGAAATTCTCTGCCTATCCAGATAGGGTTCCTGGAAACAGGGCCAAGGGTGTGACTGTACACCAGTTTGCTATGGAGATAAAGAGTGTGACTTGTGGATCCAATCAATCATCTCAGCAGAAGCCAGGAATAGAGATGTCGTTATCTAGGGAATATTTGTGGAGGACCCTCTTCTTGTCTGATGTCTTGGACTCCCATGAATTGCACAGAAGAAGACTGACAAGTTTTTTTGAGAATTTTATAGCAGCAGAAACACTGCTATCCTGGACTGAACGCGACAGAGACAGGACATAATGAAGGAATAATGATTCCAAGGACAAAGCAACAGATAACAGAGGCCAGAAAAGGTAGTGTCTTGGGCTCAAAATCAGGGCCAGTTGACCCTCAGGTTGAGAGAGTGAGGTCACCACCCCAGCTGGCCCAGAGGACAGAGCATGAAGGCACAGAAAATTATCCTCAGCCCTTAAAACCACACAGAATTTTTCCCTGCTGGGTTGCCAACTTGCTTTGGACTAGTACTCTCTTTATTCCTTCTATTTTCTCCCTTTTGGAATAGGAATATCCATCCATATGCCTATCCCACCATTGTATTTTGGAAGCAGATAACTCATTTTCTAATTTCATGGGTCTGTGGATAGAGAAGAATTTTACACTAGGATAGATCATACTCAGAGACTCAGAGTCTCACATGTACCTAATTTAGATAGTATTTACATGAGATTTTTGACTTAGAGTTGATGCTGGAAGAGGTTAAGACTTTTGGGGATGTTGGGATGGGGTGAACATATTTTTTATGTGAGGAGGACATGAACTTTGGGGAGCCAGAGAGCAGACTGTTATGGGTTGAATTGTGTCCCCCAAAAAGATATGTTGAAGTCCTAACTTTCAGTAATTCAGAATGTGAACTTATTTGGAAATAGGGTTGTTGCAGATATAATTAGTTAAACTAAGATGAGGTCATACTGGAGTAAGATGGGCCCTAATCCAATATGATTGGTGTACCTATAAGAAGAGGAGAAGAAACGCAGAGAGAGACAGACAAAAACACACATACACAGGGAGAATGCTGTGTGATGACAGAGGCAGAAAATGCAGTTATGCTCCCATAGGAAAGCCTGGGGCAACCAGCAGCTGGAAGAGGCAAGGAAGGAACTTCCTCTCGAGGCTTTGGAGGGAGCATGGCCCTGCTAACACCTTGATTTCAGACTTCTAGCCTCTAGAACTGTGAGAGAATACGTTTCTGTTGTCTTAAGCCACTAATTTTGTGGTACTTTGTTGCTGCAACCGTAGGAGAAAAAGCATGGGATTTAGAAAATCCACAAAGAGAAATATAGTCTATTATATTATCCATATTTCTGCTCTTTCTTTTGATCTTTCTTACTTCCCCACACTCCAAGATTTCTTCTTTTATAATTTTCTTTCTATTTGAAGAACTTTCTTTAGACATTCTGCAAGGGCAGGTGTGCCAGCAACAAATTCTTTTAGTTTTCCCTCATCTGAGAACGTCTCTAGTTCCCCTTCATTCCTGAAGTATTGTTTTGCTGCAAATACAGAATTTGAGATTGACAATTCTTTACTTTAAGCAATTGAAAAGTTTTGTGCCACTTCCATCTGGATTCCACGGTTTCTGGTGAGAATTGGCTGTCATTCAAATTGTTTTCCTCTTATAGGCGATGTGTCATTTCTCTCCAGCTGCTTTAAAGATTTTTCTCTTTGTCTTTAATTTTCAGAAGTTTGACAGGGATTTCTTTAGGTTTATATTATTTGGGATTCATTAAGTTTCTTGAATCTGTAGGTTTGTGTCTTTCTCCAGATTTGGGGGAGTTTTCAGCCATTATTTATTAAAATACTCTTTCAGTCCCACTCTCTTTCTTTCTCCTCTCCTCTGGGACTCTGATAATATGAATTTCGGATATCTTGTTATTGTCCTACAGGTCTCTGAGGTTCTGTTTATGAGATGGCTGTGGTAAAGGGAGGGGAGAGGAAAGTTTGAGAAGAGAAGATAAAGTGAAATAATTATTTTGGAGGATGGGAGAAAAAATGCATTATAAGAATAAGGTGGATTTTTAGGATTGGAGAATTGAAGTATTGAGTATGCTTCTGATATTTGTGGTCATGAATTTAATGAGACATCACACACTATACCATATATCTTGTTCATTTTGCCATGTGTGGTGTGGTGTGTGTGTATATGTGTGTAACTCTTCAGGCTCATATATAACTAAACACTTCAGAAGTTATAGTAATCTACATTATTTTCCCTTTAAATAACTCATTTAAATTCAAGATAACCATAATTTATTGAGATCTATACTGGCTCTTACAAAGCTGTTTTATTCCATTTTCCAGGTAAGAAAGGTAGGAAGAAAATTTTCATAATATCACACTGTAAAAAAAGACACCAGAGCCTCCTGAAATGTGTATTTATTGATTACTTGGTCCTAGTGCAGTGGAAGCATGCTGGGCCCACAGCTTTTGATTTTGCCTCTTAGTTAAAATAAGGTCACCCAGTGAAAATGGGTCTGTGTAAAGCTGTTAATTTCCCACTGGTGACACAAATGGGCCATCCTTATAGAAGGCAAGCAGCACAGCGAGAGAGTTACATGCTGTGCTATGGCATTAGATTGTCTTGGTTCAGATTCTGGCTCAGTCACTTACTTATTATCTGTGTGACCCTGGGCAAGTTACGTAACCTCTCCATGCCTCAGTTTCAACATCTGTAAAATGGGGGTAATAACAGAACTGAACTTATGAGACATTGTGAGAAATTAAGTGATGTATGTAAAGAACTTAGTAAGAAGTTTGTCAAACAGCTTGCTTATCATTTTTCTCTCTCATGGGCCACTTTTGTGCATTCCTTGAAAAGTCTCCTACTGAGGATCTCTGACTATAGCTCCCCTGATGGCAATGACACTTCTCAGGCTGCCCACGTCCCACTCCTCCCTCAGCCTCAGTTTATCTCACACAAATGTTATTTTTGATTTATTTCACCTCATGGGTGGTATTCCCTTAAAAAGTGATCCCTGTTTAGCTCTCTAACTCCTAGAAAACATCTGTTCCCCAGAGAGGCACACCTTATTGACTTGCTCTCTGGAGGAGGTGCTGTTTTCTCTCTACGCAGGCCCCTTTCGACTCTGCTGTAGCACAGGCAGAACAACCATGGCCCTGTACCTTTAGGCTTCCCAAGTGTGAATTAAATACTAGTCCTTATTTTTCCCAAACTTCAGAGGACAATTGTTGTGCAAAGGGCCCCCCTTAAGCTTCCTCTCACTTGGCTTGAGGTGAGGGAAAATATCCAGGCTTATTTCTGATAAGAGTCAGAGAAGGGAAACAGCACACCAACAATTCTCCAAAGAAATCCTCCCACTAGGGCCTCTGACCTCAACTCCTTATATAGATGGGAGTTGGGTGATAGCCTAATTCTGTTTCACAGTCTCTTTAGCATGTCTTTGTGGGTGGCCTGGCATCTCACTTAAGGATATTGGGTGTGTTAGTGATAGTCATTCATGTTGTTCACCAAATATTTACAGCTTCTCTCCTTTTTATCACATAATAGGAATTCACATCTCTGCCTACCATGAGGTCAGATAAGGCCATATGACTTTTTTTTTTCCAATGAAATGTGAGCAAAAAGCTTCCAGACAGAAGACTAAAGAGCTACTGTTGCAGTGGCCACAAAAGTAAGCATTGAGATTGAGCCTCCATCAACTTGGGACCCTAAATGACCAAGATGAGCAGAGCCTCCTAGATGATATGCATTGGATATGTTGTGTGAATGAGAAATATACTTTTCTGTGTCAAACCACTCATATTTTGGGGTTGGGTGTTTTTGTAGCAGAACCTAGTCCACCCTGACAGGAAGGTATTTGACATTTATTTATTTATTTTTTTGGTTTTAGGCCTTCTTTGTGAAATTCAAGAAAAACGAAAGACTAACATTTTACATTCTGTTAAATTATTATTATTACTATTTATTCTTATTATTATCATTTTCATCTTTAAGTTGGAACTTGTGAGATTGTGCTGTATAGGAGAAAGAGACTGATCATAGGGTCGTGGAGACAGAAAACCTGATTTCAAGTTTCTGTTCCAACACTAACTTTATATATCTGAGCCATGTAAATTATCCTCAAATATAAAACAGAGATATATACCTGAGTGCCTCAATGAGTTGTCTTAAGGATCAGGGGGATTGTGGGTAAGAAAGTGCTTTGACAACTCTAAAGTAAACACAAACACAGCATATAAACCTGTGGTTCACAATCCAGGCTGTGCATTGAATGACATAGAAGCCTTTTACAAAAGTATAATGTAAGGTGTTGAGAGGAATATGCAGAGGAAGCATTAAGTCAGATATTATTTCTGCACTCCTGTGCACTTATTTGTGAAATGTCTCAATTCCTTACTGGACAGAATAATTTATGATGGCTTTCAAGTGATCAAAAGCCTTTCATGCATGTCTGATCTATGTTCAGCACTCTACCAGGCCATGTGAAAAATACTGAAGAAGTCTAAGGCATGACTCATGGCACCAAGGATTAAAAAATAAAGATCTATAATTCAGGCAAAGTGAGGATGTTGGCAAATTCTATTCCCCCAAAAGCAAGATAAATGGGTAAAATTATTAAAACAACCATTTCAGAACTCTGGACATCAACCAGAGGCACATAACAAACTAAAAAGCATTTAATCAAAAAAAACTACTGAACCTCGATAAGAACAGTGGGATCTTTTAACTTGAGGCTGCTCCCATTCCCTCCTCCCCAACCTGCCTAACTCTGTGGTTATCGTGGTCCTCTGAAGACCATCAGCCTGGCTGCTGTCTGGAGAGGGCTGACCTGATTTGGAGCTCTGCTGAAATCCCTGTGCACATGGGGCACTGTTGAAAACAATAGTGACCAGTGTCAAAAAATCAAAGGCCAATATCATAGCTACCTGAGGCTGCGATACTGGTTGAACAAGCTAGAGACCAGCTAAAATTTTAAAATGGAGATCAGGCGAATGAGACAACTATAGAAGCTTTTGAAGACTGACATATTCTTGGGGATCTGGAAGTCGATGTGCATGTGCAGAACTAAGAGCATACCAAGGTAAGACCAGAGAGGGCCCCAGTTATCTATTCATTCCCAGCTGTTGGTGAGGCTCTGCATAAGCAGAAAGTGAAAGCCAAGGCAGACCAATTAACTGCCTGAACTTTGAATGCATACCCTAACTCAAAAATTGCCTCAGCAAAGGGTGGAAACTTTACTGGCTCAAGGTCTTTAAGCATAACCTGTGTCCAAACATTGACTGCTGAGCAATGCTGACCCAAGGATGACTTCTAGGAATCCAAGCTTAAAAGTAAAAAGAAGAATTAAGAAAAACAACTGATCCAATACTTCAGTGGTTGCACACTGGATGGAAGACAGACACTATAGAATTAGTCCAGGCAAGTTACTAAACAAGTAAAAATAATGACAATGAAAACAACAGCAATACCAGCAACCTCTGGGGAAAGGGGAGGAGAAGAACATAATAAATAGTTGCTACAACATTCTATGTAAAATATATTTGGTTTTCAACAAAAACGTGTGAGACATACAAAGAAAAACAGGAAAGTGTGGTCCATATATAGGAATAAAAATCCGTGAACAGACACTGCCTCTGAGGGGGATCACATGTCAGACAGTTAAAAAAAAAAGACTTCAAACCAGTTCTTACATTTTTTCCCAAAGAAGTAGAGGAAGCCATGTCTGAAAAATGAAGGAAAAGTATGACAACAATGACTCACCAAATAGAGAATGTCAATAAAGAGATAGAAATTATAAAAAAGAACCAAATGGAAATTCTGGAGTTGAAAAGTACAGTAACTGAATAAAGAAATTCACTTAGAGTGGCACAGAAGCAGATTTAAGCTGAAAGAGAAATGAATCAGTGAACTGAAAGAGAGATCAATAGAGACATGCAATTTGAAAACTACAGAGAAAAAAGAATAAAGGAAAATAAACAGAGCCTCAGACAAATGTAGGACACAATTAACCACAATAACATACACATCACGGGAGTAACAGAATGAGAAGAAAGGGACAGACAAAAATAGTCAAAGAAATAATGGCTGAAAACTCTCCAAATATGACAAAAACATTAATCTATACTTTCAAGAATCTGAACAAACTTCAAGTAGAATAAACTCAAAAAGACCCACCCCTAGACATACCACAGAGAAACTGTTGAAAGACAAAGAGAAAATCTTGAAAACAAGACAAAATGACTTACAAAGGAACATCAATAAGAATATAAGCTGACCTCTCATCAGAAACCATGGAAGCCAGAAGGCAGTGGGATGATACATTCAAAGTACTGAAAGAAAAAAAAATTGTCAACCAAGAATTCTATCTTTCAAAAATGAGGATAAAATAAAGACATTCTTAGTTAAACAAAGACTGAGAGAATTAATTGCTAGAAGATCTGCCTTGCAAGAAATTCTAAAGGAAGTCTTTAGGGCCGGCCCTGTGGCTCAGCAATTAAGTGCACATGCTCCACTACTGGCGGCCTGGGTTCGGGTCCCGGGCACTCACCGATGCACCGCTTGTCCGGCCATGCTGAGGCCGCATCCCACATGTAGAAACTAGCAGGATGTGCAACTATGACATATAACTATCTATGGGGCTTTGGGGATAAAAAGGAGGAGGATTGGCAATAGATGTTAGCTCAGGGCTGGTCTTCCTCAGCAAAAAGAGGAGGATTAGCATGGATGTTAGCTCAGGGCTGATCTTCCTCACAAAAAAGAAAAAGGATGTCTTTAGGCTAAAAGACATGACACCGATGGTAACTTGAATGTATATGAAAAAATAAAGAGCATGGGTAAGGTAATTACAGTGGTAAATATTATGAGAGAATAAATATATATTTTACTTTTTTCTTCTCTTAATTTATTTTATTTATTATTTTTAATTAATTTATTTTACTGAGGTCACATTGGTTTATAACATTACATAAATTTCAGGTGTACATCATTATCTTTTGACTTCTGTATAAACTGCATAGTGTTCACCACAAAAGCCATCCATCAACACACACGTGCCCCTTTACCCCCTGTGCCCTCTTCCTCTCTGGTAACCACCAATCTGTTCTCTGTATCTATGTGTTTGTTTGTTTATCTTCCACATATGAGTGAAGTTATACAGTAATTGTCTTTCTCCATCTGACTAATTTCACTTAGCATAGTACTCTCAAGGTCCATCCATGTTGTCACAAATGGCACGATTTCATCTTTTTTTATGGCTGAGTAGTATTCCATTATATATATGCCACATCTTCTTTATCCATTCATCCACTGATGGGCACTTGGGTTGCTTCCAAGTCATGGCTATTGTGAATAATGCTGCAATTAGCATAGGGGTGCATATATCTTTTTGAATTTGTGTTTTCATGTTCTTTGGATAAATACCCAGAAGTGGAACATATGGTATTTCTATTTTTATTGTCAGACTGGATAAGAAAAACACAAAATCAAACTATATGCTGTCTACAAGAGATACAGTTTATTTTTTCCCAGCTTTTTTGAGGCATAATTTACAAATAAAATTGTATATATTTAAAGCTAGAGACTACTTTAGATTCAATGATACAAAGAGATTGAAAGTAAAAGTATGGAAAAAGATACACTATACAAACAGTAACCATAAGAGAGTTGAAATTACTGTACCAATATCACACAAAATAGACTTTAAGACAAAAATTGTTACTAGAGACAAAGAGGAATATTTTATAATGAGAAAATTGTCAATTGGTCAGGAAGATATGATTACTATGATAAACATATTTGTACCTAATAACAGCCCTCTAAAATACATAACATAAAACTGACAGTATTGGGTACAATGGACAATTTGATAACAATAGTTAGAAACTGCAATACCCCACCCTAAATAACTGATAAAACAGCTAGACAGTTAATCATCAAGGATAAAAAATACTTGAACAACACTCTCAATCAACTTGACGAAATGATATCTATAGCACGCTCCACCTGACCATAGTACAATTTGCATCCTTTTTGACTGCACATAAAATGTTCCCCAGGATAGACAATATGCTAGGCCGTAAAACAAGTCTCAACAATCTCAAAGGAATGAAATCATGCAAAGTATGTTCTCCAACCACAAGGAAATTAAATTAGAAATCCACAACAGAAGGACACTAGGAAAATACACAAATATTTGGATCAAACAATATAAGTCCAAATAGTCCATGGATCAAAGAAGAAATCACAAAGGAGATTAGAAAGTACTTTGAACCAAGTGAAAATGAAAACACAATGTATCAAAATTTATGGGATATAGCTAAAGTAGTGCTTAGAGCAAAATGTATTGCTTTAAATATCTATATTACAAAAGACCTCAAATCAGTAATCTAAGATTTCACCCTCAGAACCTAGAGAAAGAAGAGAAAATTGAACCCAAAGCAAAGAGAAGGAAGGAAATAATAAAGATTAGAGCAGACGTAAATGAAATAGTAAACAGAAAAACAACGAAACCAGAAGTTGGCTCTTAGAAAAGATCAATGAAACTCACAAACTTTTATCTAGACTTGCCAAGACAAATGAGAGAAGAAAACTATTACCAAAATCAGGAATGAAAGAGGTGATGTCACCACTGAAGATATAGAAATTAAGAGGATTACAAAGGAATTTTATAAATGAATTTATTCCAACAAATTAGAAAATTCAGATGAAATGGACAAATTCCTAGAAAGATGCAAATTACCAAGACTGACTCAAGAAGAAACAGAAAATCAGAATAGATTTATAACAACTAAGGAAATTGAATTTGTAATTACAATTTTCCAAAAAATAAAATCCCAGGCCCAAATGGCTTCCCTGGTAAATACAATCAGTAGTTTAAAGAAGAAATAATATCAATACTCCATAAACTCTTAAAACAAAACAAAACAAAACAAAACAGAAAAGCAAGGAACACTTTCCATCTCATTCTATGAAAGCAGTATTAGCTTGATACTAAAGCCTGACAAAGACATCACAAGAAAAAAAAACACAGACCAATATACCTCATGAATATAAGTGCCAAAATCCTCAACACAATGTTAGCAAATCCAATGTAGCAACATATAAACAGAATTAAACAACATAAATAATTGGGATTTATCCCAGAAATTCAAGGTTGGTTTAACATCTGAAAATCAATTAATGTAACGTACCATTTTAATAGATTAAGAGACAAAAACCCACAATAATCTAAATAGGTGCAGAAAAAACATTTGAAAAATAATCCAACATCCATTTATGATACAAATCATCAACAAACTAGGAATGGAAGTGTACTTCCTCAACCTGATATTGGACATTTATGTAAAGCCTATAGCTAACATCATATTTAGTGATGAAAAACTATATGATTTTTCCCATAGATTAGGAACAAGGCAAAGATTTATGCTCTCACCATTTCTATTTTAACATTTTACTGAAGGTTCTAACCAGGGAAATAAGGCAAGAAAAAGAAATAAGTAGCTTCCAGATTGGAAAAAGGGAAGCAAAATTATCTCTATTTACAGATGGCCTGATATCATATATAGAAAATTCCAAGGAGAGAGTTTTTAGGAGATGGTGGTTTAGGAGGATCTTGAGCTTGCCTCCTCTGATGGACACAACAAACCTACAACTACTTGTAGAGCAGTTTCCTCTGAGAGCGACCTGAGAGAGAGCAATGGAAAGAATCTCTACAACAAGCAGCAACACAGAGAGGGATGAAAGAGGAAGAGATACAGTCCTGCTAAGGATAAAACCACACCCTAGCCATGGGTCAAGAGCGATCTCAAAGCTATGGAGCTTTTCCTGGAGAAGTGGGGGATTTGAGCTCCATATTAGGCACCCTAGCCCTTAGATTCAGCACAAGAAAGATGAGATTCCAAAATGCCTGGCTTTGAAAACCAACAGGAAATATGCCCAGGAAAACTACAGAACTTCAGGGAAAGGCAAACCTGCTCTTAACGGGCCCACACACAGACTCACTTGACCTGTAAACCAGCACAAAAACACCAAATAGAAAAGTGCATAGTCCATTGGTAACAGAGACTTACTTACTAAGCTTGGAGCATATCCTGGAGAGGCAGGAGGTGGTTTGGGCCACTCCCTCCAGGGATTGACACCCTGGCAGCAGCCATCTTTGTGACCTAGTTCAGCCATGCTGACACAGACATTGGCAGGCACCAATTGGAATCCTCCTTCTAGTCTGTTAGTATAGGGGCCTGCTCCACCCACTAGAGCACCCAAGGCAATTGAGCACAGCCAGGCAGCACAGGCAGCCTGCCGCAGGGACCTGTCCCACCCACCAACGCACCTGAAATAGTTAAACACTGCCACATCAAAGGTCTACCCTGCCCGTCAGCACACCCGAGGCAGTTGCATACCTCCAGGCCACACAGCCAGCTCGTGCTAGGGAGTCTGCCCTGCTGATTAGCATGCCTGAGGAAGTTGTGCACTGTCTGGCAGCATAGCCAGCCCATGCCTGAGGCCTGCCTCACCCAAGAGTGAACTAGCAACAGCTGTGCCACTGGGCTGCAAACTGCACTGGGGGCTGGTCTAGCCTACCCAGTGCCCACAGTAATAGTGGTCTCACCACAACAAAAGGGCACATGTAGCCCACACAGTGGACACTCCTAGAGTATTTGGCATGGTTGATGATAGAGGAGCATGCTGCTGGGCCCCATAAGACATTTCCCACATAAGACCACATTTCGAAGATTGGGAGATGTAGCTGATGTACCTAATACATAGAAATAAGCACATAGAAGTAGGCAAAATGAGGATACAAAGGAATATGTTCCAAATAAAAGACCAGGATAAATCCTCAGAAAAAGATCTAAACAAAACAGAGATAAACAATCTACCTGATAAAGAGTACAAACTAATGGTCATAAGGATGCTCTCTGAACTCAAGAGAAGAATAGATGAACTCAGTGAGAACTTCAACAAAGAATTAGAAAATATAAAAAAGAGCCAATCAGAGCTGAAGAATATAATCACTGAAATGAAAAATTCACTAGAAGGAATTGACAACAGAGTAGATGATATGGAAGAATGGATCAGCAATCTGGATGACAGAGTACAGGAAATCACCCAAGGTGAACAGAAAAAAGAAAAAAGAAATAAAAAGAATGAGGACAGTTTAAAGGAACTCTGGGAAAACATCAAGTATACTAACATCCACATTATAGGTGTCCTAGAAGAAGAAGAGACAGACAAAAGGGCAGAGAACTTATTTGAAGAAATAATATCTAAAAACTTCCCTAACCTGAGGGAGGAAACAGACATCCAGGTACAGGAAGCACAGAGAGCACCAAACAAGATGAACCCAAAGAGGCCCACACCAAGACACATTATAATTAAAATATCACGAATTAAAGATAGAGAATTCTAAAAGGTGCAAGAGAAAGGCAACAAGTTACATATAAAGGAAACCCCATAAGGCTGTCAGCTGACTTCTCAGCAAAAACTTTACAGGCTAGAAGAGAGTGGCACAATATATTCAAAGTGCTGAAAGGAGAAAACCTGCAACCACGAATACTCTACCCAGCAAGGTTATCATTCAGAGCAGAAGGAGAGATACAGAGTTTTCCAGATAAACAAAAACTAAGGGAGTTCATCACCACTAAACCAGCCTTACAAGAAATGTGAAAGGGACATCTTTAAGTGGAAAAGAAAAGGCCACAGATAGAAATAAGAAAATTATCAAAGAATAAAATATCATTGGTAAAGGCAAATATATAGTAAAGGTAGTGAATCAACCATCTGTAAAACTAGTATAAAGGTCAAAAGACAAAATTACTGAAATCCTCTATATCTACAGTAAGATGGTAAGAGATACACAAAATCAAAAGAGGTAAAATGACGTGACAAACATAAAACATGAGCAGGGGGGAGTAAAAGTATAGGGCTTTAGTGTGAGGTCTAACTTAAGAGACCATCAACCTAATATAGATTGCTATATACATATGTTATTATTTTTTGTTTTGAGGAAGATTGGCCCTGTGCTAACATCTGTCGCCAATGTTCCTCTTTTTCTTTTTTTTCCCCAAAACCCCAGTACATAGTTGTGTATCATAGTTGTAGAGTTTTGGCTCTTCCATGCGGGATGCCGCCTCAGCATGGCCAGATGAATGGTAAGTAGGTTCGCACCCAGGATCCAAACTGGCGAACCCCAGGCTCTGAAGTGGAACACACCAATTTAACTGCTATGCCACCGGGCCAGCCCCTACATATGTTATTATATATGAACCTCATGGTAACCAGCAAAACAAAAACCTATATTTTATATACAAAAAGTAAAGAGAAAGGAAGCCAAACATAATACTAAAGAAAGCCATCAAATCACATGGGAAGAGTGAAAGAGAAGAAGAAAGGAATAGAGAAGAACTACAAAAGCATCCAGAAAAAAGTAACAAAATGGCAAGAAGTACATACATATGAATAATGACTTTCAATGTAAATGGACTAATTGCTTCAATCAAAAGACATATGGTGGATGAATGGTTAAAAATCAAGAGCCATATATATGCTGCATACAAGAGACACACTTCAGATCTAGACACTCACAGACTGAAAGTGAGGGGATAGAAAAAGATATTCCATGCAAATGGAAACAAAAAGAAAGCTGGAGTAGCAATACTTATATCAGATAAAATAGACTTTAAAACAAAAACTGTAACAGGAGACAAAGAAGAGCATTATGTAATGATAAAGGGAACAATCCAACAAAAGGATATAACACTTGTAAATTTCTAGGTGCCCAACATATGAGCACCTAAATATATAAAGGGAATATTAACAGACATAAAAGGAGGAATTAACAGTAACACAATAATAGTAGGGGACTTAAACATGCCACTTATATCAATGGATAGATCATCGAGACAGAAGATAAATAAGGAAACATTGGCCTTAAATGACACATTAGGCCAGATGGACTTAATAGATGTATACAGAACCTTCTATCCAAAAACTACAGAATACACATTCTTTTCAAATGCACATGGAAGATTTTATAGGATAGATCACATATTAGGCCACAAAACAGGTCTCAATAAATTTAAGAATATTGAAATAATATGAAGCATCTTTTCCAACCACAATGGTATGAAACTAGAAAAGAAAACTGGAAAGTCACAAATATGTGTAGATTAAGCAAAATGCTCCTGAACAACTACTGAGTCAATGAAGAAATCAAAGGAGAAATCAAAAAATACCTGGACACAAATGAAAATGAAAACACAGCATACCTATTCTTATAGGATGCAGCAAAAGCAGTACTAAGAGAAAAATTTATAGCAATACAGGTCTACCTCAACAAACAAGAAAAATCTCAAATAAATAATCTAACATTACACCTAAAGGAACTAGAAAAAGAATAATAAATGAAGCCCAAAATCAGTAGAAGGAAGAAAATAATAAAAGTCAGAGAAGAAATAAATAAAATAGAGACTAAAAAGACAATAGAAAAGATCAATAAAACTAAGAGCTCATTCTTTGAAAAGATAAACAAAATTGACAAATATTCAGTGAGATTCACTAGGAGAAAAAGAGAGAAGGATTAAATCAATAAAAATCAGAAACAGAAGAGGAGAAATTACAATGGATACGACAGAAATACAAAGAATTAAAGAGAATACTATGAAAAGCTATATGCCAACAAATTGGATAACGTAGAAGAAATGGATAAATTCTTAAAAGCCTACAACTTTTGAAAACTGAATCAAGAAGAAATAGAGAATCTGAATAGACCAATCACTGGTAAGGAGACAGAAACAATAACCTAAAACCTCCCAAAAAACAAAAGTCCAGGAACAGATGGCTTCCCTGGTAAATTCTACCAAACATTCAAACAAGATTTAACACGTATCCTTCTCAAATCCTTCCAAAAAATCAAACAGAGAGGGATGCTTCCTAACTCATTTTATGAGGCCAATATTATCCCGATACTAAAACCAGACAAGGACAACAAAAAAAGGGAAAATTACAGGCCAATATCGCTGATCAACATAGATAGAAAAATCCTCAACAAAATATTAGCAAATCAAATACTACAATACATTAAAAGGATCATATAACACAATCAAGTGGGATTTATTCCAAGGATGTACAGATGTTTCAAAATCCACAAATCAATTAACGTGATACACCACATTAACAAAATGAAGAATAAAAATAACATGATCATTTCAATAGATGCAGAGAAAGCATTCAACAAGATTCAGCATCCATTTACGATAAAAACTCAATAAAATGCATATAGAAGGAAAGTAGCTCAACATTATAAAGGACTTATACAACAAACCCACAGCTAACATCATACCCAATGGTGAAAAACTGAAAGCCATCCCTCTAAGAACAGGAACCAGACAAGGATGCCCATTTTTGCCACTCACTCTTCTTCAATATATTATTGGAAGTCCTAGCCAGAGCAATTAGGCAAGAAAAAGAAGTAAAAGGGATCCAAATTGGAAAGAAAGAAGTAAAACTGTCACTATTTTCAGCTGATGTGATTTTATATATAGGAAACCCTAAAGAATCCACCAGAAAACTATTAGAAATAATAAAGGAATACAATAAAGTTGCAAGGTAAAATATCAACACACAAAAATTGGTTGCATTTCTATACACTAACAACGAAATTGCAGGAGAAATCAAGACTATAATCCCATTTACAATTGTAACAAAAAGAATAAAATACATAAGAATATATTTAACCAAGTAGGTGAAAGACCTGTACACTGAAAACTATAAAACATTATTGAAAGAAATCGAAGAAGACAGAAAGAAGTGGAAAGACATTCTGTGCTCTTGGATTGGAAGAATTAACATAGTTAAAATGTCCATACTACCTAAAGCAATCTACAGATTCAATGCAATCCCTCTCAAAGTCCCAATGACATTTTCACAGAAATAGAAGAAAGAATCCTAAAATTCATATGGAACAACAAAAGACCCAGAATAGCCAAAGCGATCCTGAGAAAAACGCATAAAGCTGGAGGCGTCACACTCCCTGATTTCAAAGTATACTACAAAGCTGTAGTAATCGAAATAGCATGGTACCAGCAGAAAAACAGACACACAGATCAATGGAACAGAATTGAGAGCTTAGAAATAAATTGATTCATTTATGGACAACTTATTTTTGACAAAGTAGCCAAGAACATACAACGGAGAAAGGAAACTCTCTTCAGTAAATGGTGCTGGGAAAACTGGACAGCCACATACAAAAGAATGAAAGTAGACCACTATCTTACACCATACACAAAAATTAACTCAAAATGGATTAAAGACTTGAATGTAAGACCTGAAACCATAAAACTCCTAGAAGAAAATAGAGGCAGTACACTCTTTGCCATCATTCTTAGAAGGATCTTTTCGAACATGATCTCTCCTAGGGCAAAGGAAACAAAAGAAAAAGTAAACAAATGGGACATCAGTTTAAAAAGCTTCTGCAAGGCAAAGGAAACCATGAACAAAATGAAAAGACAATTCACCAGCTGGGAGAAAATATTCACAAATCATATATCTGACAGGGGGTTAATTTCCAAAATATATAAAGAACTCATACAATTCAACAACAAAAAAACAAACAACCCACTCAAAAAATAGGCAGAGGATATGAAAAGACGTTTTTCCAAAGAAGATATACAGATGTCCAACAGGCACATGAAAAGATGTTGAACATCACTAATTATCATGGAATTGCAAATCAAAGCCACTATCAGACATCACTTCATGCCCATCAGAATGGCTGTTTTTAAGAAGACAAGAAATAACAAGTGTTGGAGAGTATGTGGAGGAAAGGGAACCCTCGTATACTGCTGGTGGGAATGTAAACTGGTGCAGCCACCATGGAAAACAGTACGGAGATTCCTTAAAAAAATAAAAATAGAAATACCATATAATCCAGCTATTCCACTTTTGCGTATTTATCCAAAGAAAATGAAAACACTAGTTCGAAAAGATATATGCACCCCTATGTTCATTGCAGGACTATTCACAATAGCCAAACTTGGAAACAACCTAAATGCCCATCAATGGATGAAGGGATAAAGAAGATGTGGTGTCTATATACATAACAGAATACTGCTCAGTCATAAAAAGATGAAATCTTGCCGTTTATGACTATATGGATGGACCTTGAGTGTATTATGGTAAGTGAAATAAGTCAGATGGAGAAAGACAAATACTGTATGATTTCACTCATATGTGGAAGATACAACAACAACAATGAACAAACACATAGATACAGAGAATATATTGGTGGTTACTGAGAGGAAGTGGAGTGGAGGAAGGTGAAAGGGGTAAAGCACATTTGTACTGTGTCAGATGGCAACTAGATTTTTGGTGGTGAATATGATGTAGTCTAGACAAAAATCAAAATATAATGATGTACACTTGAAATTTATATAATGTTATAAACCAATGGTAACAAAAAAAAAAAAAGAAAGAAAATTCCAAGGAATCCACAGAAAATCTTTTAGAACTAATAAATGAGTTCAACAAGGTTGCAGAATAAAACATCAATATACAAAACTCAATTGAATTTCTATATAATAATGGTTCCTCAAAAAGTTAAACACAGAACTACCATAAGATCCTGAAATTCCACTCCTACGTGTATACACCAAATAATTGAAAGCCAGTGTTTAAACAAAAACTTGTACATGAATATTCATAGCAGTGTTATTCACAATAGCCAAAAGGTGGAAATAACCCAAATGTCATTCAGCCATAAAAAGCAATGAAGTGCTGACACATGCTATAACATGGATGAACCTCAAAAATATTATGCTAATTGAAAGAAGCCAGACACAAAAGACCACATATTGTATGATCTTATTTGTATGAAATGTCTAGTAAAGGCAAATCTGTCTAGTAAAGAATGAAAGTAGACGAGTGGTTGCCTTGGGATGGAGCTCGGAACAGAGATTCAATGTAAACAGAAATAAGGTATCTTACTAGGATAATGAGTATCTTCCAAAACTGGATTCTAGTTAGGGTTGAATAATTCAGTAAATTTACTAAAAATTATTGAATTTAACACTTAAATGAGTGAGTTTTATGGTACATAAATTATGTCTCTACAGAGTTTTTAAGAATGTATCATTCAGACCTCCATTTTTCAACCACTTTGTCAACAGGACAAGCAGAGTAAGCCATGGTTATGAGGTTATAAACAACTGATTCCCAAAAGTTTTCATTTTACCCATTATAGAATCAAGGGAAAATCACTCACCTCTCATATAATTCTTTCCAAATAATTAATGGAAAATATTTCTTTTCTTTTTTTTTTTTGGTGAGGAAGATTGGCCCTGAACTAACATCTGTTGCCAATCTTCCTCTTTTTGCTTGAGGAAGATTGTCCCTGAGCTAACATCTGTGCCAATCCTCCTCCATTTTGTATGTGGGACACCACAAAATCATGGCTTAATGAGCGGTGTGTAGGTCTGCGCCTGGGATCCAACCCACGAACCCTGGGCCACCGAAGCAGAGTGCGTGAACTTAACCACTACACCAGCATGCTAACCCCTGAAAATATTTCATTTTAAGAAGAGCAAACTCTTTGAAAGTTATTTTTTTTATACCATCAATAGGAAAGGCTAAAATGGTCAGGTCTTCTCGTGGTCAACAGGACATATCTGGGAAGAGTTGGTAAGTAAATGCAAACTTACTGATTTGCAGAAGAGCAGATACTGCACCATGATTTATTTGATCTATTGTAAATTTTCTCATTTTGGTAATTTCAATACTTTAAAAATATTTGTAAGCAGTTTAAATTTGAATGTGTAAAAAGAACTTTTGACATCTGCAAACTTGTACCTGCTTAACATGAACTCAGTGTAGTAAGAATATAAGTTTTCTCCTTTTAACTTTAAGCTTAACATAGGAAGAATGGAAAATGTATTTATTTTCTAATAACGTGAGACGAATTCAATCCCTAACACTCAGTTTCCTGAGGGCATTCAGTGACTGAGCTGTTAATTGAGTAACTCTCTCGTAAAATGCAAAGTGATGATTTTGTTCCTTTCTAGAACTCTCTGAGAAAATATGCAGAAACAGATGCATATTTTAAAGTTCAGGATAGTTTGGTATATTAAGTTAGACTGATGTAAGTTATTGTACCTGAATTTTTATGCATTTTAAGGTTAGAAACAATGCCTGAGCTGGGAGGGCACTTAGAGGGCCAACTTCAAGAAGATGAAAATTAGGCCTATTGAGATTAACTGAAAACCACAGATAAGCGATATCTGTGTGTGTGTGTGTGTGAGTGTGTTTGTGAAGAGCTTGCATAATTCAAAGTTGGTATAATTCTGACAAGAGATGGAAAGTATTTCTATTTAATGGCTAAAATTTTATGCTCTTTCTGATGAATTTTTTATTTGAACTATTTCAAAAGTTGCACATAGTAAAACTCTCAATATTTTGTATTGTACTATTCAAATTTGCATAACTAAAATTCTTATAAACTGTGACCACATTGGAACACAAAAAGCATTGCTCTCTCACCTCATCTTTCTTCTCCTTTTCAGCCACACTGTTTGTCTTCTAGTTCCTTGAGTACCGCATTCTTCTTCCTGCCAAAAGATCTTTGCATGTAGTGTTTCTGGGATGTCCTCCACTCTCACCTCTTCTTCTTCTTCTTCTTCTTCTCCTTCTTCTTCTTCTTCTTCTTCTCCTTCTTCTTCTCCTTCTTCTTCTCCTTCTTCTTCTCCTTCTTCTTCTTTTCTTCTTTTCTTCTTCTTCTTCTCCTTCTCCTCCTCCTCCTCCTCCTCCTCCTCCTCCTCCTAGGTAAATCCTACTCATCCTTACGGTGCCAGCCCCAGTAACAAGTTTCTTTGTTAGTGGTTCTCATAAAAGTATGTTCCTTTCCTTCAGAGTTCTTATTTCAGTTTTAAATTATGTGTTCACAATCAAGGTACTTTTTTGACTAATGTAAGTTTTATGAGAGAGTCAAAGTTCCATTTTGCTTACCATGGCATCCTCAGTACCTGGAACATTTCCTGGCACATAATAGGTACTCAACAGCAATTTGTTGAATTAGTTAATTGATTAATGAACAAAGGTCCATAGTTGCTTGATTAATTTCTAATTTTGCCACAGCAACTCAGATAATGCATTGAATCATGGGTTTTAAATTATGGGAAAGGGCCCTCTAATAAAATAATAGCTAATATTTATTGAGCATTTTATATATGTACCAGCCACAATTTTAAATGCTTTGTATGTATTATCTCATTTAATTCTCCCTCAAATCCTGTGAAATAGGCACCATAATTATTCCCATTTTACTGATGGAGAAATTGAGGTAGATCTTACTGTTAGCAAGAGGAGAAGGTGGGATTCCATCCCAGGCAGTCTCCATGCTCTTAAATGCTAAGCCATCTAGCCCAACCTGCTCATTTTCCAGGTGGGGAAATTGATGCCCAGAAGAGAAGTGACTTGTCCAAGTTCTTACAACCAATTTAGTGACAAAGCCAGGAACAGAACCCAGGTATTTTAATTAATAACTTATAACATTTTTTTAAATTTTTTGTTTATTGCAGTAACATTGGTTTATAACATTGTAAAAATTTCAGGTGTACATCATTATACTTCTATTTCTGCATAGATTACATCATGTTCACCACCCAAATACTAATTACAACCCATCACCACACACATGTACCGAATTATCCATTTCACCCTCCTCCCTCCCCCCTTCCCCTCTGGTAACCACCAATCCAATCTCTGTCCCTATGTGTTTGTTTATTGTTGTTATTATCTACTACTTAATGAAGGAAATCATACGGTGTTTGACCTTCTCCCTCTGACTTATTTCACTTTGCATTATACCCTCAATGTCCATCCATGTTGTCACAAATGGCTGGACTTCATCGTTTCTTATGGCTGAGTAGTATTCCATTGTGTATATATATCACATCTTCTTTATCCATTTGTCCCTTGATGGGCACTTAGGTTGCTTCCATGTCTTGGCTATTGTGAATAACGTTGCAATGAACACAGGGGTGCATGTACCTTTACAAATTGGTGTTTTCAAGTTCTTTGGATAAATAACCAGCAGTGGAATAGCTGGATCATATGGTAGTTCTATCCTTGACTTTTTGAGGAATCTCCATACTGTTTTCCATAGTGGCTGCACCAGTTTGCACTCCCACCAGCAGTGTATGAGAGTTCCCTTCTCTCCACATCCTCTCCAACACATGTTGTTTCCTGTCTTGTTAATTATAGCCATTTTGATGGGCATGAGGTGATATCTCATTGTAGTTTTGATTTGCATTTCCCTGATAATTAATAATGCTGAACATGTTTTCATGTGCCTGTTGGCCATCTGTATATCTTCTTTGGAGAAATGTCTGTTCAGGTCTTTTGCCCATTTTTTAATTGGGTTGTTAGTTTTTTTGTTGTTGAGATGCATGAGTTCTTTATATATTTTGGAGATTAAGCCCTTATCAGATGTATGGTTTGCAAATATCTTCTCCCAATTGTTAGGTTGTCTTGTCGTTTTGTTGATGGTTTCCTTTGCTGTGCAGAAGCTTTTTAGTTTGATGTAGTCCCATTTGTTTATTTTTTCTATTGTTTCTCTTGCTCGGTCAGACATGGTGCTTGAAAATATGTTGCTAAGACCGATGTCAAAGAGCGTACTGCCTATGTTTTCTTCTAGAAGTTTCATAGTTTCAGGTCTAACATTCAAGTCTTTAATCCATTTGGAGTTAATTTTTGTGTATGGTGTAAGGTGAGGGTCTACTTTCATTTTTTTGCATGTGGCTATCCAGTTTTCCCAACACCATTTGTTGAAGAGACTTTCTTTTCCCCATTGTATGTTCTTGGCTCCTTTGTCAAAGATTAGCTGTCCATAGATGTGTGGGTTTATTTCTGGGCTTTGATTCTATTCCATTGATCTGTGTGTCTGTTTTTGTGCCAGTACCATGCTGTTTTGGTTACTATAGCTTTGTAGTATATTTTGAAATCAAGGAGTGTGATACCTCCAGCTTTGTTCTTTTTTCTCAGGATTCCTTTAGCTATTCGGGGTCTTTTGTTGTTCCATATAAATTTTAGGATTCTTTGTTCTATTTCTGTGAAAAATGTTGTTGGAACTTTGATAGGGATTGCATTGAATCTATAGATGGCTTTAGGAAGTATGGACATCTTAACTATGTTAATTCTTCCAATCCAAGAGCATAGAATATCTTTCCATTTCTTTGTGTCTTCTTCAATTTCTTTCAGAAATGTTTTATTGTTTTAGGTGTACAGATCTTTCACCTCTTTGGTTAAGTTCATTCCTAGGTATTTTATTCTTTTTGTTGCAATTGTAAATGTGATGGTATTCTTAATTTCTCTTTCTGCTACTTCGCTGTTAGTGTACAGAAATGCAACTGATTTTTGTATGTTGATTTTGTATCCTGGAACTTTACCATATTCATTTATTACTTCTAAAAGTTTTCTGGTGGATTCTATAGGGTTTTCTATATATAAAATCATGTCATCTGCAAATAGTGACAGTTTCACTTCTTCCTTTCCAATTTGGATCCCTTTTATTTCTTTCTCTTGCCTGATTGCTCTGGCTAGGACTTCCAGTACTATGTTAAACAGGAGTGGTGACAGTGGGCATCCTTGTCTGGTTCCTGTTCTTAGAGGGATAGCTTTCAGTTTTTCAACATTGAGGATGATATTAGCTGTGGGTTTGTCATATATGGCCTTTATTATGTTGAGGTACTTTCCTTCTATACCCTTTTTATTCAGAGTTCTTATCATCAATGGATACTGTATCTTGTCAAATGCTTTCTCTGCATCTATTGAGATGATCATGTGGTTTTTATTCTTCATTTTATTAATGTGGTGTATTACGGTGATTGATTTGCTAATGTTAAACCATCCCTGCATACCTGGAATAAATCCCACTTGATCATGGTGTATAATCTTTTTAACGTATTGTTGTATGCAATTTGCTAGTATTTTGTTGAGGATTTTTGCATCAATGTTCATCAGTGATATTGGCCTGTAATTTTCTTTTTTTGTGTTGTCCTTGTCTAGTTTTGGTATCAGGGTAATGTCGGCTTCGTAGAATGAGTTAGGGAGCTTCTCCCCCTCCTCAATTTTTTGGAAGAGTTTGAGAAGGATAGGTATTAAGTCTTCTTTGAATCTTTGGTAGAATTCACCAGGGAAGCCATCTGGTCCTGGACTTTTATTTTTGGGGAGGGTTGTGATTACTGTTTTGATCTCCTTACTGGTGATTGGTGTATTCAAATTCTCTACTTCTTGATCCAGTTTTGGAAGGTTGTATGATTCTAAGAATTTATCCATTTCTTCCAGATTGTCGAATTGGTTGGCATATAGCTTTTCATAGTATTCTCTTATAATCTTTTGTATTTCTGAGGTGTCTGTTGTAATTTCTCCTCTTTCATTTCTGATTTTGCTTGTTTGTGCCTTCTTTCTTTTTTTCTTGGTGAGTCTAGCTAAAGCTTTGTCAATTTTGTTGATCTTTTCAAAGAACCAGCTCTTGGTTTTATTAATTTTTTCTATTGTTTTTTTGGTCTCTATTTCATTTATTTCTGCTCTGATTTTTATTATTGCCCTTCTTCTACTGATTTTGGGCTTTGTTTGTTCTGCTTTATCCAGTTCCTTTAGGTGCATTGTTAGGTTGTTTATTTGAGATTTTTCTTGTTTGTTGAGATAGGCCTGTATTGCTATAAACTTCCCTCTTAGAATCACTTTTGCTGTATCCCATAAATTCTGGCATGTCGTATTTTCATTTTCATTTGTCTCCAGGTATTTTTTGATTTCTTCTTTGATTTCTTCGTTGACCCAGTCGTTGTTCAGTAGCATTTTGTTTAATCTCCACGTATTTGTTGCTTTTCTGATTTTCTTCCTATAGTTGATTTCTAGTTTCATACCGTTGTGGTCAGAAAAGATGCTTTGTATTATTTCAATCTTCTTAAATTTATGGAGACTTGTTTTGTGGCCTAATATGTGATCAATCAAGGAGAATGTTCCATGTGCATTTAAAAGAACGTGTATTCTTCGGTTTTTGGATGGAATGCTCTGTATCTACTATATCTATATCTACTAGGTCCATCTGTTCTAGTGTGTCGTTTAAGGCCAATGTTTCCTTATTGATCTTCTGTTTGGATGATCTATCCGTTGGTGTTAGTGGAGTGTTAAAGTCCCCTACTACTATTGTGTTACTGTCTATTTCTGTTTTTATGTCTGTTAATAATTGCTTTATATATTTAGGTGCACCTACATTGGGTGCGTAGATATTTACAAGTGTTATATCCTCTTGTTGTATTGTTCCCTTGATCATTATGTAATGCCCTTCTTTGTCTCTTTTTACAGTTTTTGTTTTAAAGTCTATTTTGTCTGATATGAGTACTGCTACCCCAGCTTTCTTTTCATTGCCATTTGCGTGGAGTATCTTTTTCCATCCCTTCAACTTTCAATTTGTGAGTGTCTTTAGGTCTGAAGTGTGTCTCTTGTATGCAGCATATATATGGGTCTTGTTTTTTTATCCAGTCAGCCACCCTATGCCTTTTAATTGGAGCATTTAGTCCATTGACGTTTAAAGTAGCTATTGATAAATATGTACTTACTGCCATTTTTCAACTTTTCTTTTCCTCCTTAAATAACTTATAACATTTAACTACCTCACTCTGCTACTGATAATAAATTAACACTAATAATAGAACTATTATGCATATTATTATATGTATTATATGCAATTATTAAACATAATATTAAATGTTTAATACAATGACTCTTCTAATTTTATCTTTAAAATGGCACCTTTCTCCAAGTAAAGATCAAAGGCTCTTTGATCCAGGAGTTTACTAATTTTCTTAGTTCATAAACTAATAAAAAGACAAATACTTGGGGGTAGGGAGCTGGAGTGATTTCTAAGGAATCAAAATTACAACTATTAGAAAAACACTTGTATGCATCTGTTAAGCAACAGCAAGTGTTATTACCTGACTGCCCACTTGGTGCCAATGTCACAAGTGTGATCTTCAATCCACAGTAAGTCTATGGGCGTGATAGTCTTATTATACTAGGTTTTTTTTTTTGTTTTTGGCAGAGGCTCTGGGATACAAAGATGTTGTAATTTGTCCCAAATCACACAGCTTAGTAAGTTGTGGATCTAGGCGCACTCTCAACTCTGATTCCAAAATACGGGAAAGGGTGGAAGGTGAGATATTGATTACTGGGAACGGCATTTTGTGACATTAGTTGCTCCGGAACAAAGGACGGAGGTTTTTTTCTTCTCAGGTACTTAAGCACAGCAAATCATTAGTTACTTTATATGTGATTTATTCAACTTAAACTGACTAGTGGGTGTTTTTTTTTATTAAGTTATTAAATTCTACTTCTCTGTTTCATCTGGGCTCCTAGAGGGCAAGGCATGTGCTTTATATTTAAATTTTTTGTTTTCTTAGCATCTAACACAATACCTGACACAGAGTCAAATATTTATTGAATAATGGTTAATGTCAGTATTAATATTTATCATCATATTTGTGAAGTGGTACAGACAATGTGGTTTATGCTAGAAATAAGTGTCTTGAGTTAGAAACATGGGCTTGTGATGGGACAAGCAGAGAGTGAAGGTCTGGTGAAAGTCTTTGAAGACTATCAGTTGTGTGATCTTGAGGAAGTTTACTTCACCTCTTTGTGTCTCAATTTTCTTAAATGTAAAATAGGGAAGATGTTTCCCTTGCAGGGTTGTTGTGAGGAATGGTAATTCACGTAAAGTTCCCGGCATGTAATAGACAATAAATAAATGATAGTTATTATTATCTTGGGTCAGTGGAGAGGAGGAGATAGACTAAGAAACTCCATCATGATGTAGGGAAGATGTTTTGGGGAATTCATGCCCCTAATACAGAAGTTCCTATCTGTGAATCCTCTAAAATTCCATGAAAAATTCTGAGTATGTTAATTTTTCTGGGGCAAAGGCCCATTGGTTTCATTAGATTATTAAAGTGGTATGTGGCCTGAAAAGTTTAATAACTACAACTCCTATTACTTTAAATAGAATACTGTATTAAAACAGTCGTAATCACTCCTCCCATTGGCTTAAGCCAAATTAAGCCCATCCAAATTAAGCCCATCGAAAGCTCAACTCCAGACAGATCAGATGTTTTTAGACAAAGGATCTGCCATCTTCCCCCAAGCTTTGGTAATATCTCAACTCTGGCCAAGGGAGAAAAAAAGGGATGTGAAACCACTGGGAAGAGAATGGGACCACTCATACACTCCAACCCTGCCCTTAGTTTAGTTTAAGAAGAATCTTTCTCTAGGGTCATGTTCACCAGAATACTTCTGAATCCTGCACAGAGTGAAGAATATACATTTGTAATCTCCATCACATAGGGAACTCATAGAAATTGGGAGAAATAAAGCCTCAGAACATTAGAGGGGTGCAATCCTGGGGGCTTTAACTGCTCTGCCCCTCATTCTCTATTCTCCTTCACTCCTTTGGCCCGGAAACTCAAAACCTCTTCTTACTCTTTAAAGTAATAGGTTGGGAGCTGGGTTTCAGGCTCTCATGGTCCATGGTGAAGAGAAAAAGACAATGTAGTGCATATTTAATAAAGGACTGTCTGATTGTCTTTTGGTGTTAAAATGATCTTCTGTGAATTGATAATGAATAGTTTTATTTTTTAAATGCCTTTATTTAGCAAAATAAAAAGTTTGCAACTTTATAGAGACCCCCTCCCCTCAATTTCTATTTCCTTATTTAAAAATTTCCAGATGTGAAATTCAAGTCTGGAAATCACTGAATTAGGACAATGTTGTAACAGTCCAACTGAAATACCATGAAAGTTTGAATTAAGGCAGTGCCAACGGGGATAGAAAGGCAGGATAATTGAGTGGCCAACTGGATGTGATGGAAAAGAAAGGAATCTCTGGTGCATCTTGCTCTTCGGCTTGGATCACTAATTGGATAAATGGCAGCACCATTCATTAAGCTACAGCACACTCAGAGGGTAAAGGGATTATGAAATCTGAATAGATAAGTCTGGGGAACTTGCAGAATGTCCATGTGGAGATAGCCAGCCTATAACTGAAAATATAGGCTAGGAACTCAGGAAAGATTTGCAGAAATCTAGGTCATAGTTGAAGTGGTGGAAGTCAATGAGATCATCCAGTGAGAACAGAGGGCCACTCGCTCACACACGTTTTTCAATTTCTTTGAGTACTGATATTTAAAACCAACGAAGTGGCTGTTGGCTTGTGTGTGCCACAATGATATTCCTGTGGTTAGCCAGGGTTCCAGGCTGTGATGGGTGGCTCACATGGTCTGGGCACTTGAGAGCAAAGTCCAGTTTTTCTAGACATAGTCAATATTAAAATACTGAGCACAGTGGGGATAGAGCTTGGGAAAGTCCTGATTAAAGGAAACAGGGTCCATGGATAAGTGATTAGTAAAATGATGTAGGAACTGTAGGGAATTATGGAAAATCTGACATCTTTTGGGTACCAGGCAAAGTTATTACTTTCAATATATATTTCTTTTAATAAACAGCTTTGACACTTTGAGAGGACTGCATTTCTGCAGAATCCATCTGGACCATAAAACAAGGACACCATTTGTTCTAAGGTCTTTGAACACTGGACACACTAGAAAATGATTCCCCAATTTGAGGGGCAGAAGAATCCCCTGCACAAAACTCTAGCCCAGTGCTTCTCAAACTTCAACATGTACACAAATCACCTAGGAATCTTGTTAAAATTCAGATTCTGTTTCAGTAGAATCGGTATAGGGCCTGGAATTCAGCATTCCTAACAAGTTCCCAGATGATAGTAATGCTGCCTGTCCTACTCAAAGTGTTACTCAAAGTGTGGTTAGAACCTTCTATGGCAATTTGACATTGATCAGTGGACTTGTCTCAAACAGGGTACCAAGTTTTTGCAATTCTTTTCTTTTTTGAAATGTAATTTTACACGTTGAATCAAATATATTAGGGCTTTTATTTTGCATATCTTTTTTTTCCATTTCACTTTTTAAGTGTTTTATAATAGTACAAGTCTGTGATGGATTAGAGAAAAAAATTGGTCCCTCACCACAGATAGTTTGAGAAACACTGCTCTAGACAATGAAGAACTTTTTATTTGGGACATAGAATTTAAATAGAAATGGTTTGATTTTTGTTACATATGATTCTAAAGCAGTATTTTAAACTTTTCTTTTTATTTATTCCATAAACAATAACAAAACTCAGCTAGGTAACATTATGACAGTTTCACCATACACTCAGTCACAAATATTTAAAACCTTTGCAACAAGAACAACAAAACCAGAGGTGTTACAAGAATAATTTACAAGAAAATCTATAAAACAGCAAGAAGCTCACAAATGTTCATTTTCTTTTGCACAAGATCACTACACTCTTTCACAACATGTTTTGTGTTACAAAATTCCCAACAAAATTGTAATTTTTTCTTTGTATTGTGGTTTCTAAAACCAGAAACTTTGAAGTAAATATCCTTTTATTAGCACCTAGTGGTGCAGAAAAAGGAAAACTCTCACATACAGACACTTCACAGCACTTTTCTAAGAAAAATATACACTTACAAAATATGTTACAAATTGGCACACTTAAAAATATACAAGATTTTGTAGGCGTCTTAAGAGTGATCCTTAAGCTTTATACTTCAATTGACTCTACAGATTATTTATAAAGCTTAACTCTGAAAGAAAAAAGGCAAATAATTTCCTAACATTTTAAAGTTGCAGTGTCATATGTCAAACAGAAACTTAGGTTACATTCATAAAAAGGGCCTTTAACATTTTTATTTTAAATTTTCTTAAATGTTTAAAGGGCTTGGGAGAGGAGAAAAAAATGGGGCTAATTGTTTTCTTTAGCACCATAAATCTGTAACTTACTAAGGAGGTGCATTCAGTTTTATGAAAATTAAATTAAGGACTAGTACATTCAAAACTCTGTAGGCAGCAAACTCTAGTCAGTGCTACAGGTATCCCAGTAGAGCATCTTACACTTTCTATCCTCCTCACTGGGAGTCAAAAACAAAAGGCTTCTTCTAGTTTTTATTCTAAGCCTTTTCTTTTGTGCTAAAAAACCAGGCATCTCTCAAAGAGGCAGAATAATTTAAATATCTCTTTTCTTCTTTTTGAAGGGGATGTCTAAGACTCAGACACCACTAAGCCTCTTAGATGGACAGACATCCTTTCTATCTCCTGTTGATGAGTGTTTTTTAGTATCTATTTACCCAAATACTGATTTTAAAAGCCTCATTCACACCTTAAACTTTGTACTAAGCCTCTCTCTTTTACATTGTCCTTCTCCAATGTTTTACCCTTAGTTATGATTCTGAAACCAAGAGTACATCTCAAGTATCATGTAGCTGCAATGGGAGCTCTGCTTCATGATTGTAGCTACTGTTTAATGCTCTGAGTAAAAAATGTGCGTTAAAGGGTAGCCTGAGTACTGCCATCAAAATAATCCCATGCTGGCTGAGGACCCTCAAGCTGATGACAGTGTTTCCCAAGTTAAACAGCCCAGCTAAAGTTTTTTTCTCCCTTATTCGAGTCCTTGAGAAACCCTTACAAAATCCCTGGCCTACATTATGTTGACAAGATCCCTGTTCGTTACTAAAATGTTTGATTTTGGTACTAAATCTTCTAAACATAATAATGGGCTTAGTGAATTTTATGACTAGAAAACAAGTCTCATATTAGTTTTATTTCATAAAAAGGACATATTCCTGTAGTGATGGGGCAGTCATTTAAAAAAATCCCTAAATGAAAACAAAAGCTCATTAAATTGATAATTTCTCAATAATACAGGAGAAAACAAACATTTTTAGTTCTAGCACTAGTTAGGACTAGCTAGTGCTCCATTCTCTTCAGCGTAGAAACTTAGCTCTCTTCAATTCTTGGAACTGTTCTGAGCGCATCTGTAAATTGAAGATGTGGCGGACTGCATCAGCCTGGTTCAGCTTGGTAAGAGCAAGCTTGGTTAAGAGGTCCTTGGATATGGTTTTTCTCCCTTAGGCAGTAAATGATAATTAGATCCCACTAAAATGGACATTCACTAGGACTGCAGACCCTCACATAATAGAACATAGGATGCCAGCCAGAGTTGTTTACAGCTTGTGAAGCATCCTTTACACTTCTCTCTCTTATACACACACTTACTCCTCCCATTCCCCTCCCCTCTGCACACATACAGATGCTTCCCAGCAAGGAAAAAGGTCAGAGAAAGTGAAAGTTGTCACAAAAGCCCACCTGGCACCAAGGACTTTAGGGAGATGACTAAAGAAGTGATGGTCAAGGTGATACAGAAGGTTTGAAGACATTTAGGAAAATGTAAGGCCTTAGCACATAATTGCACAGAGTAACAAGAAGTCAGAAAAGAAAGCTTGGAGGAAGCAGCATATGTGAGGAAGCTGGTTTATGAGACACTGGAGAGGCCACTGGTTCAAGCCAGTTATTACAGTCCAAACATAACCTTCAAAGTCTTGAAGAACCTGGGTCACGGCCATTGTTTCAGCACCCTGCTCCACATAGTCTAGCATCTAACCAGGTCAGAAAGGGGATCAGATCTATTCTTACAGATCCTCAAGGAAAAGGAGTTTCCAACTTTCCTCAGTCATATGATATAACTCTGTGTGTGGCGTGTGTGTGAGTGTGTGTTTAAAATTAGATTTGAAAGTGCTAAGGCAATTAAAGGTAATTAAGAGTGAGAAGGTACCCCTCTGAACTTACAGAAGAAAGTAGCCTGGCTAAGGTTCTCTATACTTTGACACTTTGAGGAGGTGGAATATAAGATTATAAAAGAAGAAAAATTCTATGACCAAGGACTGAGATATTAAGTAAGAAGAAGAAGAGAAAATATCATTTCCAGGAAAGTAAAGATTAAATGGAATTCTGTTGGGGAGGCATTAATAGGAAGTAGCTTCTCAGAGAGAAGAGGTTAGAAGGGAGTGGCAATCTGGAATTTCAGACCAAGGAAAATTCCATATATCTGACTTGAGATATCAGTCATAGAGCAAAACACTATTTTTATATCATTGGTCCTCACTTCACTAAGGCAGCAGGTTGAATAACGGATCTCCAAAAAATCAGGCCTACTATGTTGTAACAGGAAGAAGAAGAATTGTGAGAGCAGAGACAGGACCAACAAAGGCCTAAAAACTGAAGAACTCAGAACATAATGTACTGAGACGGATATTAAGTGCAATTAAGGGAATAAGTATCTTCTGCCTTGTCCTATTGCTCATTTCTCAAACTCAGTTTCTTGTCATGTTTAATATAAAATGATTAGTTATGAGTCACTAATTTATATGTGAAGAACATGCAATGCACTGTAGGCCAATAAAAAAGGTACTTTAAAATGGCAATTCTCTTCAGAGAAAGGGATGAACCATGCCCTAAAATTGGTTTCTAAAGGGCTCCATAGGAGCAACTGAAGGAGTATCCATTCCAAAGGACTCATGATAGCAAGTTCTCTCAAGGAAATTGTTTCCAACAGTTTCAGGCTGTCCTTCTACCCCACCCCCACCTCATTCTCTAAAGCTGAACTGATACTGAGAAAAACTGGGACAACTGCTGCTCCCATATTTATTTTTATAAAACACATTGTACTCATGGAACATTTTCTTTATTTCTTCTTTAATTGCCACCTTTTGATTACATAGAGAGCACTTGATTCCTGTAAGCCAGCAGGTGACTTTGAGGTCTGGAGTCTTGGGGATAACAATACAGGTAGAGTTGGTGATTCCAAACCAAAATTCAGCTGCAAAACAGAACAAAAACAAAAACAAAAACAAAACAAAGACCAGTTCCTAGGAACCAGCCATACCATTTAGTACAAACAGCTAGCTATCAGAGTAGAGAAATAGAAGAAAGTGTTCCAGTTTGATTATTTTCCCTTTTGGATGGCAGCTGTAGAGCAGGAGACATGTTTCATCTGGTGCCTTTCCACTAAGTAATTTTCCAGGACTCACCACACACAGATCATCAAAGCCTAGGAATAGGCCTGAAGCAGCCTCACAAAATGCTCCTCACCCACTCGTCCCCACAGACACACACAATCACACCATCAAGAACACAGGGTTGTTCATTTTACTACCTAGCTGTAAGTAGTAGAGCAGGCTGGTGAAAGGAATCATGGACTGGGAAGTGTGTATACTTATATAAGTGACAGGCTTCCTTCCATTTCTCTCTTACTACTTTCAAATGTTGCTTCTCTGTTTGTGAATATATTTAGGTGGCAATGACTAGCTAGGTTCATATTTTGCTTAATTATTCCTTTTGAAACATCTTCCCTTTTTTAAAAATCCCCTTTTCCCCCACCCACTTATTCTCCACCCTCCCACCCACAGCCTATATATTCACAAGTTAATAGGTTAGTAACAAGATTAGTAAGAATAGTAAGAGTAACAACAACAACAACCAACAACATTAATAATATTAATCCCCTATATCTGTATAGCACTTTACGATCTACAAAGCGCTTTCACATCCATTATTTCATCTGTGCCATAATGCATCAGTCATCAGACACACAGGCCTTCAACTGTGCAAGGAAAATAGATCAAATGTTAGACGTCAAGTGGTGAATAAAGGGGAAGAAAATGCTAGTAGTGAGGGATGTTGGAGCTGTGAAATTAAAAAAAAAAAGGGGGGGAGGTCTGAGTAAAAAATTGTGATTTCAAAAATTTATATAAAAAATTGAGATTTACGTTTAGTGTGTGGCATCAAACACTAGTCATCCTCAGACTAAGTATATATGGCCCCGATTAGTTGTTACCACAAATTGTTCACCTTATCTGATATATGTACGTAACTCATAGGAAGTGAACTGAGATGCCTTAACATTTTCTTTAAATGACATTGGCAATGCAAGATTAAACACTTAAAGAACACTAAAGCCATGATATGAGTGCACTTTTGACAAAACTGGAATAAAACATTTAGGAAAACTACTTAAATAAAAGCAATCTATGTACTTCATTTATCATTAGTGTTGATTTTATAGCTATTTTATAATTTATCCCAGACTATTATAAAATATATAAAACTGAGATATAAAGTATCAGCAATATAACTTTGCACTTTAAATAATTTTCAGCTACAGATTTTGCTTTTAGAAAACAAACTTTAAAGCAGCTGTTTCGTTTCCTTGTAAAAGGTTCTGTAAATGCATATACTTGGGTCCCTGGTGGACTTAGCTGTTGTGACTTCCAGACTTTTCCAACATTTTAACCCTTAGACAATGGAACAAACAAACCCTTTTTTGTGCCTTGTTTAATTGTTCATGTTTCCACACAGGACAGTTGAGTTTAAAATTGTAAAATAATATATGTATGCATATATATATATTTTAAAAAATTCATTAATGAGCTTTAAACTGTGGGGTGAGTCTGTGAGATGAGGTAAGGAAATTTGGCACATTTCAAACAATATCCTTTAAGTTTTGGTAAAGTGTATAACACAACATATTTTTCCACTGTGATCTACAGGTGCTATCCACATAAGTGGGGGTGGTTAATAGCAAGAATCACTGGAATGTTTCTAGTAAATCAACAGGGACAAGCTCCCCAAATACTCACAACCAAATGTTGATATAGAAGTAAAAATATATACAATACAGTCACTTGTTTGTAGTTTGGCACAATGTTTTCCTTTTTTTCCTTGGGTAAATAGTGCATAAACTACTTGTGCAACTGTATGACTTTTTAAGTCTTTTACATAGAACATCAGATTAAAGTTTGCTTCCAAAGACTTATTCCCATACTTTAAAATTCTTTTCTTTAAGCACTTACATGTCAACATACATACCACAAGGCATATTTTGAAAGAAATAAAACACAAACATCAAATGTCTTTCTGGAAAATGCGAGTCTCTTCTTCAAACACAGGTAAAACCCAAAATGCTGTTTCTGCTTTTAGGAGATTGTAGTCGGAATCCCTGCAGAAAAACCAAACAATTTATGCCATCTTAGTTAGCTTTAGTGTATGTCCCACAAAGGGATCATACAATCTAAATTTTTTTTTTTTGTGAGAAAGATCAGCCTGAGCTAACATCCATGCTAATCCTCCTCTTTTTGCTGAGGAAGACCGGCTCTGAGCTAACATCTATTGCCAATCCTCCTCCTTTTTTTTCCCCCAAAGCCCCAGTAGATAGTTGTATGTCATAGTTGCACATCCTTCTAGTTGCTGTATGTGGGACGCGGCCTCAGCATGGCCGGAGAAGCGGTGCGTCGGTGTGCGCCCGGGATCCGAACCTGGGCAGCCAGTAGCGGAGCGCGCGCACTTAACCGCTAAGCCACGGGACTGGCCCATACAATCTAAATTTATTTACATCATACTAGATGCAGTATGATGCAGAAAAAGATACAAATAGCAGGGGGCACTAGAAAGCACTCAATCGCCACGATGAGATTTTGTTTTCCAAATTATGCTCTTTTTGCTTAAATGATCTTGTCTTTTTGTCTATATAACTTTTTAATTCTGTTGTTCCAAATTTTTCTTACTGCAAAGCCCTTTCCTTCCCCAAATCATTCAAGAGCATATTGTAGTTCTGTTTTCTCAATAAGTAAAAACTAATGCTGAATAGCAGAAAAAGTAGCCTTTTTAGAGCTTATCCCTAGCCAAGCCAAAACAAAATTGCCCAATCTTTTGGGTGGCTTAAAGGTCCAGGAATTTTCATGCACTTTTTTCTTTTCTTTTTAAATTGAATGGGACAGTTTCTTTCATGCAAATTTTTGCTTTCAAGAGGGAAAAAATGAGGGACTGTGGGCTTAGCAGATAGTAGGAAAGCTAAGGGTGCATCATCCTAGCCATTTTGGTGCAGTATTACCTCAGTTTTTCAAAAGAAGCTGTCCCAGCCTCATCCTTGTGGATCTGTTCTCGCTCCATGCGCTTTCCCTTACACTTCTCATCTCTCAGGGCCTTGGAGCTGGATTTGTGACGATATAACTTTTTGTGTGTTGGTCCATTATTGCCTAAAGTGCTCAGGTTATTATACTTTTTATCAAAGAAGGCAGAGCGAGAGTCCTCGTTATAACCAGGCATGTTTGCGCCACCAGGATCACCTATCGCTGCTTTCCCATTGCTTTTACTCATACCCTTGATGGACCTGTGATTCTTAGTGGCTCCTGGGGACCCGCTGTTGACCTTTTTCTTAGATTCCTGTGGTGTTCCAGCCAATATTTTGAGGGTTTTTAATTTTAGACTATTTGATTCAGGGGAGTAGAATGTGTTGGGGTCCTCATGGTGCTCCATGGGTTCCCAAAGGGGCTCTATGGAGGCCATCATGAATCTCTGAACATCTGCCATACCAGAGGCGATGTTGGACAAGATATAGGAAGGCTCCTGAAACTCCCGTTGGTCATCATCCAGGAGGCTGTTGGTGTTGGTGCCCATGCTCATGTCGCTCCAGACTG
Organism: Diceros bicornis minor; assembly: GCF_020826845.1. Lineage (NCBI taxonomy): Eukaryota > Metazoa > Chordata > Mammalia > Perissodactyla > Rhinocerotidae > Diceros > Diceros bicornis. The sequence continues at coordinate 67,811,036 of NC_080781.1, forward strand.
GGCTGCTCTCCTTCCCCAAAGCCCAATCTCCAGAAATTCCTTTTTGATTTGGCATCTTCAAAGAGGCCACAGGGCCACCATGTTGGATACATTCGGCCAATGTCTTCCCTGTGGAGGATATACTGTTGATTTGACCTCCCCCACGGCCAATGCCAATTTGCATTTTGTCTCCATTGATTGCAGCCATGTATTTCCCTTTCTTTGTTGACTTAGGGACCTGGCGGGAGGTTTTGCCAGGTGGCTTTTCAATCCCTTTGTTGTTGGCTTTGGGGGATTTTTTCCTGGTGTTCTTCTGAGAAGAGCTTTGGTTTATAGCCCCACTCTTGTTGGGTGAACTTTTCTTTCTTGATTTTGACACTTTGTTGTTGGTACTCATTTGACCAGATGGATCATTAAATGTTGATAGACAAGGGGTTTTGTGGAGCAGGCTGATAGAATCCTCATCATTGAACATATGGAACTGAAACTGATGGTTATTTAAAGTAAATTCATCATCCACTTGGACCTGCCGTGAAAGGGTACTGCAGTCCCACTTGATTTTCTCCATATTGCCCAGTGGTCCTGAGACACCCTCTTGGAACCCCTTCAGTGTTCCTAGCGTCTTGATACCCTCACACCTGGTAATTTGAGGGGAAAGACTAGGGGTGTCAGGTGGGGACATCTCTGAGAGGGAAGAGTGGCGGAATTTGTCAGGAGTGAAGTTGGAGATATCCAGGAGGTCAGTGGACTCCTTTAGTGGTGCTATCTCATCAATGCTCTGCTGGATCACTAGCTTGGGGCTGCAATGGGCCAGGAAGTCATCAGTCATATCATCATCACCATCCTTTTCACAGGACTTCAAGCTTAAGGAGCAATAATTGCTTGAGTTGACAGAGAGTGGGGTCATTGAATCAAAGTTAAAGAGCCGACCATCATCCATATTGACTGGGCCCTGCTGGAAAGAAAAGCAGATCTCTGCATTATTAAAGTGACATAATTGATAAGAGTCATCAGATGGGAGCTGGGTGTCTTGTACAGGAGCATATAAGACCTTGTTGCAACTACTGCCACCACTATTGAGGCAGATTGGATTGTATGTTGTAATTGTGAGGTTATTTTCCATAGAGACTACTTGGGAGACTCCAAATTCACTGGATTGGGTTGGAGCTATCTCCCTTGAGATTTCAGCCATGAATTCCTGGCGGCCAGAAGTAGGCTTGTTGGGCCACACATTTTCATAGTGGTTTGACTCCATTTTGAAGTTTTGGGATGACTGCTGCAGCTGAGACTCAGAGGGTGAGGAAAGCACACAATCCTGTGCAGGCTGGAGAGGTACAAATGATTTTTCTGTTTGAGTGAGGTTGCCTTCATTTAGTTCTGGAGAATGTTGAGTGAAGTACGAGATACCAGTATTATTTGACAAGTCAGAAGCATCTAACAATGTCTGTAGATAGCCTCCGGGGATAACAGGTATATCGGTGGCAACATTAGCAGATGATAGAGGCATTTCAGAGGAGCACGTGGCTGGTAGGAAAGTAGAATTCTTAGCAACCTTTGCCTCATGAAATTCAGATAGATGGGAACTGTTTGAGGTCCCAGGAATAGTTTCATTCTTTAAATTACCTTTGGAGGACTGGTCTTCCAAAAGAGGGTTCATTTGAACAACTGGCTTGCTTTCTTGCCCAGCTTTGATTTTCTTGGATTTTAACCTGGCTTCACTTTTAAATTTGATTTTGTTGAGCACTTTCCTCTCTGGCCCCTTAAATTCTGCATCTTGGGCTTTTACTTTCACTGATTCAGGGCCTGTGATATCATTTAAATGTGATCCATTTGCACAGCTCGGGGGAGCCAGAGGGGTTGACTTCAGTGTACCTTTCAGGCCTCCATCTTCTTTACGGCTACCAGCTTGCCTCTGATCATTGCAGAATGAAATCTGCTTACCACTTGATGAAGTTTCCATGGATGGGATTCTTTGAATTCTGTGCCTGTTGCCAAGTTTAGATTTTCGTTTGCGAGCAGGTGGCAGAAATGACACCTCAAAGCTACCTGGTTCAAAGCTTTGCTTTTGGCATAAGGGTGTCTTGTTGGAGTCTGCGTTGCTGTTTCTCTGCTTCTTCTTCTTCTGCCAGAAGCCCTTCAAGGGGGCCAGCTTGGCATATTTGCTGAGCTGATTCTCACTCAAATTCACTGTTGTCTCACTGGCATCCACTCTACTCAACTTCACCAGCATGTTCTTCTCACCTTTAAAGCGATTGATGATGATATATTTGATAATAACAGGGGGCTCTTTACGGGTTACTTTTCTTCTCTTTTTGGGACACCATTCATCATCATCTTCCTCTTTGGAACCACCTGGCAGCCATTCCTTCCTCTCATTTACTTTTTCACCCTCTAGTGAGTCAACATCATATAGATAATCTTCACTGTACCTGACTTTTCTCTTGGCTCGCAGCCCATAGTTCTGCTGGGAGGAGGAGCTGCCAGAATTAGTGTCCCGAGCCATATAGCGGCTACAGTCCTTGATCTCCCCCATAGCATCATAAGAGACCTCGATAAAGGAACTGTCATCACTGAAATTCCCTGATGTCTCCAAGGAATTGGCAAGATGGCCCTGCTTTGGATTCTTAAACTGTCCTACCTCAGTCCCACTGCATGGTTTATTTAAGGCAGATTTTTCCCCATTATCCTTCCCATCTTCTTTCTCTACACTTTTATCTTCCTTTCCTTCTTCTTTGCCTTTCTTCTTGTCCAAGTTTTTATCTTCCTCCCCCCAGTTGATGCTCACATCAGGGACCTTGAATTGGGAAAGATCGCTGCTCTGCTTCAGGGTCCCACTCTTACACTCCCGCTTGGGGCAGGTAGTAAAGACACTGGGAAAAAAGTTGAATTGGGCATCCTCCTGCATCAGAAGGGTAGTCTTGTCTCGAACATTGTCCTGGAAAGACTCATATCGAATTTTCAGGGAGCAGACATCACTGCCCAATGTTGACTCATCATCATCAAACATGTAGTTATCCACATCTTCTTCAGAGAATAGATTGACAGACAGCTCATTCTTGGAACAGAGGTCAAGCAGTTCAATCTTACTCTCACTAATGAAAGTCTCAAAGTAACCCCAATCCTGATTGGAATTTGCCAGCAAAGCCTCTTCTGTATTGCACTTATCTAACAGTAATGCCTCATAATAACTTTTCTGAGCTGGATCCTCCAAGTCGATGTCAGGTTTCTCAGCTTCTCGTCTATCTCCTGCCCTTGATTTGTGCAGGGGGAAGCCCAGGAGCTGGTCTGAGAGCAGCTGCTCTCCGTATTTCATGTTTTCTCCAGCATTCATACACTGAATCCCTATATCAGAGACTGCACAGGTTTCATAATCCCTATTTAGATCACTGACTTTCAGACTGATCCCTGGCTCAGGATCTACTGCATCCTTGGATTCCATGAAGCAGCCCAAGCAAGTCCTGCTTGGCTGCATGAGGCAGTCCCCATTCAGAGCTGACATGCCTGCAGGCTCCATTATGGTGAATGGAGCTTTCTCACATTCATTGGGCAGTGACCATGTATTCAGGCCTTTTGCAACACCAGATGTAAGGGAGATGGCATTCACAGAAGCACTATTAGCAGCATGCTCAGGTGCTTCAATCAGGCCCAAAGGAGAAGGAGGGCTTTGCATACAGGGCTTCTTAGAGGGCAGAGGCAGGAGACCCCTGGGATACATCAGGGTCTCTTTTTGAACCACCGGTATAGGCTGGATTGGTGCAGCAGCTTCTAGAGCTGCAAATGACTTCATTGCCACATCCTGGTCCTCTGAGTCTAGAGAAAAGGGAAATAAATGACAAGAATAAAGTTAAAGGTCTTAGACCAGACTCATTAACTCTCTTTCCCTTGATCAGTTTCTGGTACTGGATCTTATTATATAAGCTAAGCCACAGCTTCTCTAGCTTTAGAACTAGAAACTACAAAGTTAAAGAACAACCCTGATTTTATACTGAACATTCATATGAGTGAAAATAATATTCCTTTAGGTTCAGCTTTTTCTTCAGACACAGACAGGGCTCTCCTCAGAAATGAGGGAAGAATTGGACTGCTTGATTAATTGGAAAGTGAAGACTTTCAGGGTAGGAAAATGCTCAGATGGACTATTCATGGTTTTGAGCTATGAGACTCAGTCCTATCCTTTAGACCTCTGTTCCCAAAGCTCCCACTGAATCTAAACATTCCAAGCCTCACATCAGAGCATATTTCTAATTCACTAGGAATTTTGAGGAACTTAAGTATTCATCTGACAGAGATGATTTGGGAGAACAAAGGGGTTGGATCACATACCTCTTAGAGACCCTTCTAGCCCAGTTAGAGATTTGGTGGAATAAAGTTTAGGACTAACATGAATCTCAGAGACATCCTAGACTTAACCTACTGCAACTTTGTGGATACTGGAAATCTATAGTAATAACCAAGGACTACTGGGAGAGATATTATGTACTATAATTAAATTCCCTTACCATTTTCTTTGACCCCATTAATGAGAGTCTTTTCTCCGTTGGCTGAGGCAACAACAGCCTTATCTTGTTGGTTATCCATGAATGTAACCTCTTATTGTTTCATTCCAAGTCCAAATGTTGTCCAACCTGCACATTTCAAATATATAGTATCAGTCATTAAATTTTTTTTTCTGTTTTAAGTTTATTTTGGTTAGAGAGGTCTTAAAAGGCTCACCGGAATTTACCTGTTTCCAGGCTGGCTTCATTACTGCTATTGTTTTTGTTTCATAGTTTATACCTACCATATAAACCAATTTGGAAATTCACTCTTCATTCATACATCCTAGATCCTTCTATCCCCTCTAGGCCACCATACTATTGAAAATAGAAATCTGAGGAAGCAGGCAAACTTACACCTTTTTCCAGATCGTAAGACATTTAACCTAATCATGGCCATCCAATTAGGAAGGACACAAAGTAGAGTCCAGAGTAACCTGAAATAAGGGGTGTGTGTCTGTGGAGATTGGCTTTATTTCTGTTTGCCTCATTTCTACTTCAGATGATCTGAAGCTCTTCAAAAACAAGCCAATTCATACATACATACACATATACATCACACTCAGATTTTCTCTCTCTGTGCCTTAAAATTTGACTGCTAAGGATGAAAGAAGTAGAGAATTCCTTCCTTGGTTTCTTGACTTTCATGACCTTAACGCTGGTTTTGACAAGTATTCCTCCAAGCCCACAGCAGGATTTTAAAATGTGACTACAAAGGAGATATGGAATTTCTGAAAAGGTCTCAGCATCATCTGGTATTTTTAGGGCACAGAACACATGTCTATAGCCCCTCATCTCCTGCCCACCTACCTGGGTCTTAGGTATATGCAAAATGATAGGAGACAAGGCCACCCAAGATGGAGGTATCTACCATGTGCCACTACAACAACTATAAATCTCTATTTATTCCAACCCCTCTTTTCCTAGACTTTCTCCTTAGCCAAGTATCCTTCCCTTTATTAAAAAGTAAAGACTACTATGGGGCTGGGCCGGTGGCACAAGCGGTTAAGTGTGCACGCTCCGCTGCGGTGGCCCGGGGTTCGCAGGTTCGGATCCCGGGTGCGCACTGATGCACCGCTTGTTAAGCTGTGCTGTGGCGGCGTCCCATATAAAGTAGAGGAAGATGGCCACGGATGTTAGCTCAGGGCCAATCTTCCTCAAGAAAAAAGTGGAGGATTGGCATCAGATGTTAGCTTAGGGCTAGTCCTCCTCAAAAAAAAAAAAAAAAAAAAAGTAAAGACTACTGATGGCCAAGCAACCATTACAAGAATCTCAATTGCATATTCACTTACCCTAATTCATGTGCATATTATAAAAGGTAGGTCCAGCATTGAGAGAACAAGAAGCAGTAAGCTGACACAGTTTTACATGATTCAATTTATACGATATTTTTTCTATCTGGGCCTATTTTCTTATCTGTAAAATAAGAAGTCTGTATTAGGCAATCATCCAGTTTTTAAAATGTTAGATGATCCTGGTTTTCCCCTAACATTTATATGTCAGAATTGCCAAACTTTCTTCTCATTTTATACAAGACCTGACTTGAGAGTACCCAATAAATGACAGGTGCCAGGGAAAGAGAAAGAAATGTTTACTTGTTGTATTTACGCAGAAAGAAGGGCTGGAGATTTCTAAAAGGTGGAGAGGAGTGGCTAGCAATGTCAAAGTCCCCATCCCTTGGCAAAGAGGATTCATTTGTGGTAGAACTGAATGAACAGATCAGATGGCTGAGCCTCTGCTTCAGAGAGGACCCTATAGATCAGATGGAATCATACTGCCATCATGGATTGCTCTGTGCATCTGTTTTTTTTAAGAAACTCAATAGAACTTTGGGTATTATTTTATCCCTCTTTAACCCCTCCACTAATTCCATCTTGGCAGGGACTTGATAAGTGGCAAATTATTTGTGCATTTTAATAATTTAGTGTCTTCTTGTCCCTTATGCCTAAGGCTAACTACAAGTCCATTTTTATCACCAGGAAGACCAAAGCACAAAGAAACAAAAAATAAAATAAGGTCACAAAATAACATAATGGCAGATCTATGAAAGGGACCCAAGTCTCCTGATCAAGAGACCGGGTGTTTTTTCTTAAAATACAAAATGTTTTCTCTATAATTCTTACCACTTCCAACTCCTGGCCAAAACAAGGCTGTAGAAATATAAGTTTGCACATGTTACTAATCTATACTTCCACCCCTTTTCAGGTAATGAAATAAAGAACTGCTGCCTCAGACAAGTATTGATTATTAGTAAAAATTAATGTACTATAAAATATATACAGGAGCAATGTATCAAGAATTATACAGTCTTGTCAGACAGGACAAGAACACTATGTTAGGGGACATATTAGTGCCATTGTAACTTTACTCCGGGATGTTATTTCCCTAAGAACATAATTTTTTTTTCTAATAGAAAAATATAACCAAGCACCCAGGATTTACAGTTCTGAATTAAAGGGAATCTTAAAGGGTTAAGAATAAAGGAAATACAATTTGGCAAGAGATAAAGAAGTGAAGAGGGGTATGGGAACTTGATGAGCTGGGAAGCGGGGAAGAAGGGAATGAATACCCATTAGGTGCTAGACTGGTTACAGTTACAGTTACAGAAATTATCTCATTTTGCACTTATAATCACCCTGAAAGGTTGGCTCTACTAGGTTCCCCTTTTTTTTCAAAAGGGAAAACTGAGAGTATCATAGATACTAACTTAGTGATTATCAATTATTTGGGCCTTTGTTCTACAGAATTAGAAGGCTAAACCCTGAGCAGACAATACTTGAGTCCTTTCCTATGACTTTTCAAAACTCAGCTCTAAACGAGACAACCTAAAGGTATATATTTTCCCACATGTTTACTTATTTATACTTTGGCTGTTTATAAAAATGATTTCAGAGAGGGATTATAATTTTTTATAGTTACTATATAAAGAACTCCGGGCTTGCTTTAGCTTTTCCTCACTTATCAGCATTTTAGGACAACAAATTTTGTGGGATTTAAAAAATCTATTTTAAGGTAAAATTAATTAGCACTTTTGGAATAATGTATAACAAATTTCTCTAGTGATCATGGTAAATCATGCAGTGTAATGGCATTGAAATAACATTAGCATGGAGACAGGGATTTTGAAGAAAGGAAGCGCTCAATTAAACCAGAAAGACAATCCCTCCTACCTGCCCTTCCCCTAATTTGGGCCTGATGAGGGCTCATAGATCTTGTCCCAGTAGGCTGCTATGCTCTTCCCCAAAGGCCTTTAAGCCTCAGGTCTCAGAGTCTAGAATGTGTACACCAGCATTTGTGTTGGGGGCTGTCCTTGGCCTTTTCCAACTGGAAAAGAAAAAGCAAGGCAAGAAAGTAAATCATATTTTTGCCTATGGACCTGGGACAACAAAGCCTTTGGGGTTTGAGTAGTGCTGATCTCTGGGATATCAGTTTAAATTAATTCAACAAATTGACTAGGTACCACCTGTGGTCATGGTAGTGTACCAGGCACTACAGTAGAAAAGATAGGTGAATGAGACTAGATCCAAGTTCTCAAGGTGCTCAGAGTCTATTGGGGGAAAACAAGCCATAGAGAAATTCTAATAAATGTATAATATACTGAAAGAGAGGCAAAAAGTTTCTATGGGAGTTCCAAATGGAGAGATACTATTCCACTTCTAGAGAGGAGAGAGATCAGGGAAGTCTTCACTAGTAGCAGCAGCATTTGAGATGGACTTTGGAGGATGGTCTTTCAGGAGGTGGGCATGGGGAAATATAGAGGAGAGTAAAGGCATTCCAGGCTGAAGGAATCTCATGAGATGCCATGAATCTCTCCCCACTCCAGTCTATCCTCTGAACAACTACTACAGAATCACAGGCCTGACAACTTGCCTCAAACATTTCTGTTTTGCCTTGCATATAACATCCTTCTCGATCAATCCTCAACTTCTCAAGTTGTATTCTCCTTCTATTCTGTTTACCTTCCCCTATATTCCCAAATATTCTAACTCTCTCTGCTCCCTTAATGTGCCAGACCAGTTTTTGCTTTTGGGTGTCTTGCACTTGATATTCTCTCTGCCTGGTACGCCTCTCTCCACCTTCTCCCTTCCTCTACTCCCTCTCTTCTTCCCCTTTCCAGCCTCCCTTTCACCTCCTTTTCCTATTCCTTACTCAATTTTTCCTTGACACCTTCCTTGGTTCTCCCCACCCCAAACAAAATTAGTCTCTTCCCTTCTCTGTGTTCCTAAAGAACTTTGATCTCCTCTGTGTTTATCACCTTATATAGACGTTACTTCTTTATATCTGATACCCTCAAAAGACTACGCGCCCCCCACCTCCACAAAGCCTAGCTCACATAGTGCCTAGAACATGGTATGTACTCTGTAGAAGTTGATTAGACAATGACGTTGGATGGTAGGAAAAGAGGGCAAAGAATTTGGGAACAGTAAGCATTTTGCTAAAATATAAAGTACACACAAGAAGATATGGCTGAAAACATAAGAGCTATACTGTGGAGGCCACCCAAATCTTAATTCAGGAAGAAAATGAAGGGTTTTGAGCAGAGGAATGCTATAATTAGAACATTAGGACTAGTGAGAGTGGGAGAATCAGAGGTAGGGAAATAGGTTAGGAAACAATGTTCAGGTGTGAGAGGTCAAGAAGATTAGAATTAGAGAGGAGGAAATAGGAATGGAAAGGAGATGTTAGATTTGAGTAGAACTGCAGAGGTGTGCTGTATACACTTGGAAAATGATTTAGATGTGGTAGGTGAGGGAGCAGGAGTCAGCATATAGAGAGAAGAGAGAGGTCAAGCAGGCATTAGATGGTTGTGAAAGGAGCATTAGGGGTGGTTGGATTCCAGGCCAGAGTATCTTCAGAAATACGGGTGCCAGGATCTTCATGAGAATAAAGCAAGGTGAGTAATAAGCCCAACTGTCAGGTCCAACATGGATAATGAAGCTGACAAGAGTCTTAGCTGTCATACTGGAAAGGAGGCAACTGACCAGCCAGCTAGTATAGATGAGGCATCTACAGGTTTGGTTAGGGACTGAAATGGAGCAAGGAGATGGGAGTGCCGTAGCAAAAATGTCCACAGAAGGTTTCCAGGCTAGCTTAGCCAAGCTCTGTCTAGTCTGATTCTTTCCAGTTCAAATCCAGTCAGTATGATGGATGACAGAATCAACAATAGTACAGAAAGCACATTCATATCCATAATGCTGCTTGGCTAATTCCATTTTCTAATACCTACCAGGATTTCAAGATACTAGGTTAGAAATATGGAGGTATGATGCTTTTAAGTACATAAAACATGCTTAAATGAGGAGCCATATAAGTTTTAAAATATTAAGGGTGAGAGAGACATCAAAAAGAGATGACCACAATTAAACTCTAAAGAATTCTATAGATCTCAAAAATATTACATAAGTCTATTTCATCTCTCATGGTAAAGATTCCAAAATTCAAAAGATAGGCACAAAAAGTTCATATACAAGAGGTGATATCATGTAATGGATGGAGTACAACCACTAACTAGCTGGGTGTCCTGAGATAAGCTCCTTCCCCTCTCTGGTTCTAAGTTTTCTTAGCTGTACAATAAGGGAGTTGAACTAGACTATATCTAAGGGCTCTTCCAGCTTTGAGCAATCTATAATTCATTTAATTTTTGTGTTTTTTTAATTTTAAAAAAGTGAAATTACATGTACAAGGAAAAATTTACATCTATGAAGAGTTCTGATTTAAGTTTTATGTGATACTGAGATGAGCCTAAGATGTACACCTGAAGGCACTCTTTACTCTCTTCCATCTCTTGTCCCTTCCTGTATTCCTCTGATTTTTGTACATTCCTACCCCAATCCTGTCAGAGGCAGCAAATAGAGTGCTGCTGCTAGTGACAGGGCTCTATATGTTTCACCTGCCTTCACTTTTGGCAGCCAACAGTCTGGGGGTGGGTGGGGGGAAGCGTCTCTTTGCTGTTAGGCTCCTGGGCAGGAGCTATAGTGGCTGATTTTTGTCCTAGCTCAGTAGCTCAAAATTTGTGTCTCCCTTCCTCTTCTTTTCTCCCTTCCCCCACTGTTCTTATCTACACCATCCTTTGTGACATGACCCTAAAGAAATTTCCAAAAGGGCAAGTACTTAAGACCACAAATCAATGAGAAAGTATGTGAAAATTCATTGTCCATGTTAAAGCACTATACAAATGCCAGAAAACCTAATATTCAATAAGACCTGGATTAGGAGTAGAAAGAAACAAGCAGAAGCACTCGTGGGCTCAAGTCAGGAATAGCCAGCCTCCCCACTAGTCTTAATTTCTAAACTTTTAGATCACAGGTAGCTCAACCTTACTGGCACATCTCAGTGTCCCTTTGCCTTTGCAAAAGAATTCAATTTTCATAACTTCTCCTGCCTGCTTTCTCTTTCAAGTCCAAGGAACAAGTGGTAAAGTCCAATAATTGTTTGTCAGGTAAAGAATGGGGTATTTCTTTCTAAAAAGAGTCCCTTTCTTCTTGTTGCCAGACTCATATGGGCAGTATAATGGCACAATAAGCACAGAGAGACCAACCTCGAACACCCGTTGGTGTGTACAAGATGGTGAGTCCTTGGAAGGACCATGCCACTGTAGCCCGGCACTTTGTGAGAATGGGTTTATAGAAGGATTGTGTCCTAATCACAGAGTGCCTTTGTTGACAGGCAGCACTGAGTTACGTTTAATGCTTGAGTATAATAACTGTAGGCTGAATTATCTTTTCCCTTTCTCCATATGGTTTCTAGTCTCTTTTCTTGCTGCTAATCTAGCTTGTTAACTTCATTTAAAAAATGTTATTAAATTCTTTTCAGAAATACAATCACTGAATCATAGGGCTAGAAGAATCTTGGAAGACAGTCTAATCCCAAACTCCTCATTTTACAAATGGGGTAACCAAGTCCCAGAAAGGGGAAACTACTTGTCCAATGTCACACAGTGAGTTGGTAACACATACACATCCTTGGAAAAATACCCATGGCACCAAGTTACATATCAGGTAGAATGTAAGTTAGAAATAAAAATAACCACTAATAAGAGGGCTACTACCTTTTTGTTTGCCTTTATTGGATGAAATTCTACCACAAATAAGAAAAATGTTCTTGCTTATCCCAAGAGGGAGAGTAGAAGGGGGTGGGGAAAAAGCCAAACCCAAAACCCATCTGGGAAGAAGGCACTGCTCTTCCAGCCTCTGTATTCTAGAGCTCTATGTTGTCACCCTGAGGCATACTAGTCCAAGCACCATATTTATTCCTTCCACATACACACACGATGTTCATGTACACTCAAAAAATCATGGTGCCTTTCTTCTCCCATTGTGGAAGCAGGATGCTGCAACTGGACTAGAGTTGGGAGACAAGTGGGGCTGGGAGTTCATTTGAGGTGAAAGTGCTAAAATAAATTCAACTATTTAATAATGCCTAGTTAGAACACCACTTGAAATTTTGGATGGGGGGTTGAGGGACCAGGGATACCACAACAAGTAAAACGCTTTTGAAAAAGTCCCAAGTGATCATAGTAGTCTTCTTTTATAGTCTTTTACTTATCTCTTACTTCATTCTACCCCGCAAAGCAGGAAACAAGAATATAAAGAAATAAACATCAAAGTAATTACTATATTTATTTAGAACCCCTAAAGAATTACAGGCATATCTACTCATTTCCTGATAGATCAGCGATTTTTAGGTAAGTAGACAAAAATCATCTATAAATGATTCCAAGTAAATTGAAGACAACATGTAACCAAACAAAATATCCCATGAGCAAAAATGATACTACTAGCCTGGCCCAGGAATTTGGAAACAATCTTGGTCCTACTGGAATCTTCCCATGAGATGCTGAGTTAGCTGTTACGGCTAACTGGGGGCCTCAGTTTCACCATTCGTAAAATCCTTGGCCTTCCTTTTTAATTCCAGAGATAGTTCCAAGGCTTTCCCAGCAAAGAAAGAGGGGTACTTGTCCTCTATTCTAAGCAGTGAAGAACAGCGTAGTCCAACACTGATAAGATCTGTGGATCTGAGGCTTAATTGAGCACTCTACTTCCTTACCTCTCTTGGCTATGTGGAAACCAGTACAAACAGCTGTTTGGAAGGCTGGGACCATCACATGAGTGTGGACATACGTTAATTACTTCCACAATTATTATTATTATTATTTTTTAAACTTTTAATATCTATTTATTTAATGTGTGTGTGTGTGTGTGTGTGTGTGTAAGATCAGCCCTGAGCTAACATCTATGCCAATCCTCCTCTTTTTGCTGAAGAAGACTGGCCCTGAGCCAATATCTATTGCCAATCCTCCTCTGCTTTATATGGGATGCCACCACAGCATGGCCTGACAAGCGGTGCGTCGGTGCGCGCCCGGGATCTGAACCCAGGCTGCCAGCAGCGGAGCTCACGCACTTAACCGCTACGCCACAGGGCTGGCCCCACTTCCACAGTTATTAAATAACTGTTTTATATGTTAGACTATGCCATGAGGAAAACAGAAGTGAGAAACACAAGCTCTACTGCCAAGGCACTTATAGTCTAGGAGAGGTAGGAATATATTTGGCATAGCAGGTATCTCTTATTGTGATAAGTCTTAGACTGGCTCAAATATTTATTTCTGTATTTTGATTTTACTTTCATATTATTCTCCTAGCTTTGTCAATCTCCAGAATAGATCTTCCAGATACTGGTCCATCTAGGATTTCTTTCATCAAAGAAAAAAAGTCCCTCTGATCCATATGCACAAGGCTTAGAAAAATGAATCCATCTTTGATCACTCCATGAAGACAAGTGCAACTTCCCACTCAACCTTGGACTTGCCCTTATTAAATACACAGCTGCTAGGCAACCCCTTAGCAAGTGGTGAGACTACTGCTTCAGATTTCACTCCATCCTCATCATATTCCTTTTGCAGATATGCTTATAGTAGAGCTGGGCAGTCATCTCAAACTGATAGGCTGGTAGATGCCTGGACCTTTTCACAACCAGAAGATCTGTCACTGCCAAAGGTCAGAGGGCCCAGACATCCTCCACCAGTAAGTGTACTCCACCAGGGTATCTGTTCGTGTGGCTCCTTATATGTAGAGAAAAATACTTTGAGTTTGACCATTTACAAAAATACTGTTATGACTGCTATAGAAGTTTTATTTAACACAGGAAAGGAAAATTTCAATAACCCCACAAAAGCACCTAGGAACCCAATGCCATATATTCATAAGACCATGCACCTCCCTCCCATCAGGAGAATTTTTCTCATATCCCTTTGATTTTCTACATAGGACCAGGAATCGCTATCCAGGAACAAGGGAAAGGATAAGGGCACTTCCTATATCTTCTCCAGCACCCAGTTCAAGCCAATCCTGCCTGATGCCCAAAGCCATACAGATGGCATTATGGGGCCCTGTGATCATTAAAGTCTATACAAGAAATGGCCATTGCATGTGCAATTCCAAAGCTCACATTTGCTGAACAGCTACAGTCAGCTCTGCAGTACTCTTCCCAATTCCAGCAGCCAAGTCCACAGTATGGAAGAACTTCTTGGGGCCAGGCTTCTGGAGGTTCATCTGCTGAGGGGCAAAAGAAGTCCTAGAGAAGGCAAGCATGAGTGCTGTTCTTTCCTAGTAATCCTGATTTTCTTAGGTTCCTTTGTTATCTTCTCATCTACTGGTAGGGCCAAGTGTTTCTTAGAAGGAGTACTGTCTGCAACTATAGCATCTATTTACCTTTTCTGTGTCAATATCTGGGCTCACTTGCAACTTCTAACCTGCACCATCCAATACAGTAGCCACTAGTCACATGTAGCTATTCAAATATAAATATAAATTAATTAAAATTACAATTTCAGTTCCTCAGTCATATTTCAAGCACTAAGTAATCACATGTAGCTAGTGGTTACCATATTGGACAGCACAGATACAGAACATTTTCATTATCAAAGAAAGTTCTACTAGATAGCACTGATATTCTTACTCCCTAATCATTTAGTCACCTTCTCTATTTGTACAGGCTGGCCTAGCATTTTATTTATCCTATTGGTCTCAGGCACAAAGGGTTGATGTTATCATGTTCCTCAATCCATCAGCAATCCAAGCAAAGCTTCTTTCTTGCCATTGTTCATTTATTCCCATACTCTTTCATAGGTAACCATTCTAAGGTGGTAAATGTGTATCTTTGTATATATTCTTTTAAAAGGTGTATTGTTTCATGTGTATGTTTAAAAATTTTATGTAAATTGTATCATGCTATAGATCTCATTCTTTTAATTCTTACTACAAATAATGTTTTAAAGACCCATTCATACCTCTATGTGTATATCTAATCTGTTGCTTTTACCTGCTGCATAATGCTCTATGGTATGCACCCACCACATTTTACCTACTTGCTCTCATTATAATAGACACCCAGGATTCCGGGGCTACCACTTTATAGAACTCTTGGCAGAAGTTCCTGGCTTCACAGAAAATCTTCAAAGAAAACGATAACCAAAAGTACTTGTAATTTGAGTATGTGATCTCACTTTTAATTGTGAGTATCCCTCCCTGGAATATATACCCTTGTCCTATCCTTCAATATTCTAACTTACTGGTATTACTCTTTGCCTGTTATTGGTCATTATTCATTTTTTGCTTGGCTCCAGTCTTGTATGAGGTTTCTTCCCTATTATTAATTTCACATAATGGTTTTTCATTGGTCTTTGGCTCTGATTACCTGGACTCAGGTTATTAGCTTATGAAGTCCCTTATCTCTTCTGTTTATTTCTGACTCCTCCCATAGCTCCTTTTCTTTGCCTTGCTGCCACTCAAGATTCAGTTCGATGGGTATTTTCCTGGTTACAGTTTTCACTGAACAGTGTGGGTTAGGAACCTAATGGAGACAGGATTTCTGCACTGACAGCCAGAGACATCTAGGACCTAATGGGAGGTTTCATGTTCTCTGTTAGCTTTACACACCAGGGAAATAACCATTTAATCCAGTTCAGCATACTTCATTTATTGTAGTGTTATCCAGTTCGAAGATGTTATGAAAAAAATCCCTAGAGAGATTTAAGATTTCAAAAACATCTTGAGTTTGAACTTAATTCAACTTCTCCAGAAGGCTAAAACAACAGAAGATGACCTTTTAGGCACTTCATATGCCAGGCACTGTTAGGCCAGATAATGTCATGCCAAATTAGAATGTTTGTCTCCTGGGGAGGGAGGAGGGTTGGTGGGAAGGACAGGTTGAGGGTATGTGTTTTAATTAGTCAGTGCTAATGACCTAATATTAAAAAAATGATTAATCTACAGAGATACAAAGAAGGAATTGAACAGGGGACACCTGATGTCATTAAGGTGGCAGAAAGGGAACAAATGTATGTTCTAATCAACTTTGATAGGGGGTATAGACAAATTGGAACTCATTTAGATGAAAAAGCCCACAACCAGGGGACCCAAAACTGATGTTAAACTCAGGGAAAAAAATTCAAGAAATGTGTCTTCTGTCTTCAAATACCTGAAGAGTTATCACAAAAAAATGAAACTAAACTTTTTCGGTCAGACCACAATGGGAAATAACTCGAGGGAGAAAGATTGTAGCTCAACATATGGATCAACAATGTCCAAAGATGAAATGGGTGCTGGGGGAGGGGGATAGGGAAAAAAGTGAGCTCCTTGTCACTAGCAGTATTCAAGTGTTGGTCAATAATTCAGCAATATTAACAAACATATTTAAGCATTGGATGGAGAAGCTGGACTAGATGACTCTAATTCTAATACTATATAATTTAATATGACAGCAAGAAAATCAGTTGTACAAATCTGAAACAAATTCAAGGAGCTTTTAAAAAGATGTAAAAGAAAATACAGCAAAGACAATAAAATTGGGTCCTACTCAAGCTATCCAGCCATGTATGTGAGAAAGAGAATAACAGAAGACATTCCCACACTCTGACACCAAGTACCACCTTGGATATGGGTCCATAGCAACAAGAAGCATGGCCTGCCCATGGACTCAAGCCACGTTGAGGCACATTTTTATGAGAGACAGAGAGATTCTCTCAGGAACAAGGAGCTTTGGGCACTGGAGGAACGCTGTAGTTTAAAAAAAATCTTATAGAACCAATCTATAGTTTTTTCTCAGCCAAAGTCATGACAGTTTTTCCAAAGCAATTAAGATACATGTAAATTGGCCTAGGTAGATGAGGGTTCTTGCCTTTAGCACCTTGGCACTACCTCCCCTCTCAACCTAAAAAAAAAAAAATGTGTTTTATCGTGGAAGGCTCTGCCACATTTCTCCAGGGCTCTACCCAGAGTTTGAAAGCCTGATGACATGGCACTCCACTTGGCTGCATTTTATTGCCTGCTGTACTCTCCAATTTCCCTCCTAGCCTAGACTCAATTACAATCAAGGTTTGCGGAAGGCAAACAACATGCAGTGAACCTGCCACAGTGCCAATTAAGTGCAAACATAGTCTGAAAATTAAAATGAAAATCAAATGCCAACACTATGAAAGGAAACTAACAGCTTCCTCAGAAACGATGAAGAAATAAAGGCAGAGAGAAAAAAAGAAAAAAACCTGCTCTTAGCCTAGCAATGCATCCCCAGTCCTGTTATATAACATTTCATCATCTCTCACATCTGCATACTCTATATCTTTTATCAAATTATGTTTTAGCACATTTATAATAAAAATTTCTTAATGTTGATTTCATAAATTTTATTTAGTGGCACATGGCTGCTCTAGGTTTCCAAGACAACAGATGTACTTTGCTCCAGCCACCCAGTAAATCATGATTATTCATAATCTTTAGGTCTCACTTGTGTGTTGACAGGACAAGAGGCACTTTGCGGCCTAGGGAATGGCTCCAGCATGATGGTGGTGGTGGCTAACCTTAGAATTGATTGGTTTGAAATCTTTGATTTCACAGATCGGATTTATTTCAACAAATATAGTCCAACTATATATAACTATATTGTATAGTTGAACTATACAAATACAGTTCAACTATACTCCAAAAGTAGCTACCTGTTACTGTTATACGTCCCCTCAGTGCTTAGTATAGGGCTTAGTAAATATCAGTTTAATTTCTTTTTCTCTCTTTTTCTCTCTATACCTACTTCAGTTCCAGAGGCAAGTGGTACATGTTATAATAATAATAGTGATAATGACAATAATAGCTAAAACTTAAATAGTGCTATCTTCTTTTGGAGATGGATAGAAGTAGGGGTGGGGAAAATAAATTAATCAGTATTGAGTGAAGTCAGTAGGCTGGCTTCTAGTCCCAGCTCTACCACTTAGTAGCTATGTGATGCTGGGGACATTATTTAAACACTCTGAGCTCCACTTTTCTCATCTGTCAAACAAAAGTAATAGCTACCTCATGGGGTTACTGTGAGAGTTAACTGGTTTACATATAAAAAGTAGTACAGCACCTGGCCTATAGTGGGTCCTCAAAAGTGGTAGTTCTCATCTTTTTCTCCCTCTCCACTCCAGAGCATCTTTTAAAAAAATTCCCCACAGGATATTCTTAAATTGGGAGGTGGAATCCCCAGGATTCAGGGTAGTTCAAGGCAGGTGGCCCAGAAACCAAGGTTCAAAGCAACTCAATAGGTTGGTAGAGGACAACTACCTGAATGGGGCAGTCTGGTCCTTCCTTCATCTTTTCTGTTGATCTCTAAGATATTTTGTGGAACCAAAAGCAATGGGAATGGTAAAGTTCCTACAATCTATTTGGTGCTTGCAAAATACTGCTGAGTGGAAGGGGGCTGTAGACACAGTAGGACATGGTTTAAGATAAACTGAAAAACCTGTCCTCCACCGTGGGCTTCAGACTGGTTGGTTTTACATAGCCTTAGTATAATCCTACTTTTTAGCCCCCATCTTCTAGCCTCTCTATACTAGGGCTATCCTGGCGATGGTGTCTTGCCTTTTCCCCACATCCTGACAAGCTAATGCTGTCAAATCTCAGAACAGCCCAAGGTAGAATCCAGAATCCATCTGGGTTTTTAGGTAGAGAGAGGGGAGAGAGGGGAGAGGAACCAGTGGTTTCACCCCCAGGAAGCTGATGGCAAAAGCCTCTGCTACCTTTCCCCTCCAGCCCCTCTTGGGGAGAGAGAAAACCCTCTATTTCCACTACCTGCTCTGTTTAGCCTCTTTTACTCAATGACAGTTTCTATCTTGCTTATTGCCTCACCCAGCTATGCAATAGGGTGGAATCAAGCTTTGATGTAGTATCTCTAGAGTCATCTATTCCCTGCAGACATGAAGGAAACAGGACCTTCTATTAAAAAAAAAAGTCATTAAAGCTTTAATTCCAAAGTCTTCAACTCCCTAGCTCCTCAGGTATCACTGTCCTCATGTTTTCCAAATGTTTATCCAGCTTCTTTTTCAGATTTTAAAAAGGCAGTTAGTTCTTGGAGGATGGCTGGGATGTGTGTGGGGGGGTATGGGGAGGGGAAATCAAGCTACAATTACACTTGTTAGCTAGGAAAAATAAATCAGATGGTGATGAAATCCTAGGAGAAAACATAGATTAAAGTCTGCACTTTCTAAATCTGTTACTCAACTAAACACAGCTGTTGAAGATGACGTCTTTGCTGTGTACATGTCATGTATATATCTATAATAATGCTGCCATTAGTATTCAGATATGATGCTGGTAATCCTCCCCATCTCTAAGATATGCACTCAGAAGGACTTGCTCCAGGAGGGGAGGATTCTATACTCATCCATCCACAAGCTCACCTGGTTACCCTTTATGTCCACAGTATGAGAAGGATAGGAGACTAATATTTACTGAATGATATTCTACTAAGCACTTTAAATATATTTATTACTTTAATTCAAACAACAGTCTTGTGAGATATGTATTATTATCTCCTTCAATAGATAAGGAAACTGAGACTCAGAAAAAGTTAAGTAACTCTTTCAGGCCCACCTAGCTAGCAGGAGGGAAATCAGCATTCAAACCTAGCACTGAGTTACTCCAAAGCTCACGGTCCTGCTACTCATCACAGGCTTCTGAGATGCCTGGGCTGATGGCCAGGGTTCAGTCTTTGGTGGGACTGACTCACCCCAAGACTGATAAGGCAACTTCAATTCAGTAACATGCTGCTTGAAGCAATCAAATTAAACTCTTTACATATAAAATATCCCTTGAAAGGAAAGTAAGAAGGAAAGGAGAGAAGAGGTTACCGTAGGTTCCTAATCTGAAGAACATCTGAAATCAAGAGTTAGCATTTATTTGAGGTATTTTTGTCAGGTCAAACTTACCAAAAACCCCCAACACACTGGTGCCTTACCCAAGGGCAGATTTTGGCACAGCTAGGAAAGTCATATATATTATTTTTCCACTGCCAGTTCTAATTAAAGTTAAGGAATTAAGTGAATACGGTAACAGGACTATAGAGGGCTTTACAGTTTAGTAAAACTATCACATCCATCCTGACACTTGAAAATTACCACACTTTGAGTAAGAAAAATAAGTATCATCATCTTTATATACAGATGAGAAAACTAAGGCACAAAGAAATATATAGTTGTTGAGGTGGGGCTGGGTGGGTCCTGAAATCACGAATGGTACTCTTTTTAAAATACATTTTTAAGTAGGGGAGTGACATGATCAAAGTGGTACTTTAATACTAGTCGACTCAGGAGGAATTATGAGAGTCAGGACTGTAGACAAGAGGAATGCTGGACTAGGAGTCAGGGGCTCTGGGTTGTAGTCATGGCTTTATCACCTTTATTAATGTGTGAGCCTGTAAAATGAAGATGAATATCCCTGCCATTTCTACTTAACGGGGCTGTTGGGGGCTCAAATGAGAGAAATAATGGATGTAAGAGTGCTTAATAGTCATCAGGTACCTTGAAAGATATTAGGCCCTTGGTGACTAGAGGAGTTACAGTCAGTTTTTAATAAATATTCTGAGGATCATCCATTCTGTTGTCACTTATGGTACATAAGTACATTGTCGTGCCAACCTAAAACATTCTTGGTGAAGAAATAAGACAATAGCTCACCTGAAAATATGCTCCATAGCTTTTGGATACTTTAGGTACTTTCCTTGAATTAGTTAAGAATAAGATGAATGTGATGGAATTGCTGACTCTTCCCTTATCTGGCTACCTCTTTACCTAACCTAAATTTCCTCTGAACTCTAAGGACCACTAGGGTCCAACGGAAGCAGCCTCACTTAAAGGCCAAGATACAAGCAAAAAGGCAGAAATAATGAGCTTGTGAGTCAGAGGAGAGAGAGGTACAGCAAAATGTTTCCTAACATCTGCCATCATGGAGTAGAGGATGAAGAAAAGGAAAATCTGCACTCACATTTTGATCTTCTCCCAATGACAGAGACAGTTTACTTAGCTCTTATTATATACCCAGATAAAAATCTTATTATACAATTAGATCAAATGAGTCCACTATTAGGCCTGCCTATGGACTATGGGCAAGCAGCAGCATCTTGACACCTATGTCAAGGCTTTTAGGGGGAGAAAGGAGATTGTTACCTTAACCCATGTTTTCTTTATTCCTCTCTTCCTGCCCCATCCCTTACTGGCCCCTTTTCACTTTTGCTCCAACTATTTTTCCAATTTTCTTGTTTCAATCAGTTTTGTGCTATCATTTACCTTTTCGGGTCACAAAATGTTCCAACATATTTACAACAGTTCTCAAATAATTGTACCACATTCAGACAGGGCATTCCCATCCCCATCCTACCCCACAATTTGTCTGAATTGGTGTTTTTTGCCAGGATGCCAGGCCTTGAAAAGGTGAAAGCCAGTATTATAAAGACAGCGTCCAAAATGTGATCAAGTAATTAACAATTCAGAACCCCTACTGAGACTATCTAATAAAAGGCACCTTGCCATTTGCAAACACATCACAGAATCAGTTTAGAGCCTGTCATTTTGCTAATGCCTTGCTCATTACTGAGCTCCCTCTGCCAGAGAGGCATTCTTGGGTTCTTAGAATATGAAGAACTGAGACTAAGGAGCTGAAGTTTTCTAATCAATGGGTATGGAGAGTTAAAAATTCTTTAGATGGGTTAACATTACAAAGTCTGTTGCTATTTCTTACCTCTGCCCCCAGCTTGAATATACTAGGGCTCAATCCTGTCACCTCAGAGTGGGAGCTCTAGATGCTGATACTATCTAAAATCTCTGCAGTCACCCATTTCTCACCAAGAAGCTTTGCAGTGATAAGGCAATATTGTGATTTGATTCCATTTCGATCGAGTGCCCACAGTAGGCTCAGCATTGTACTATCTACTAAAGTACTGTAGAGAATTATGTGATACCTTAGAGCCAATGATTTCCAAATTAATTGCAGCTAAGTGATTTCTTTGGTATTTTCTGTACGACTTATTTATGCTGAAAAACACGTTTTATTTATTTAACCATAAAAGTGATCAAGGGCAAAGGGGAAAGATGTACAGAGTACTTCACCTTGAAAAGGCCTGGTGGCCTTTCTACTCCCTTAGATAAAATCCTGGTCCTGGTGAACACAGAAGGAAACCTATCCAAGCAGAAGGGGAATTTCTCCAAAAATATGAGCACGCCATCACTTCTCCATGTGCTGCAGATAAATGGAGAGTGTTCAGGTGTCTGGTATGCATAAATGGATGGCACAGACAGTGCTCACAGGTGAATGGCAATAAACAGCTCTTGCCGTCAACACCTCTCATATGGTATCTTTTGTTCTCTCTTGAGCTCTGCCAAGTGAAGCTACACCATAGTCAAGGTTCATGGGGAAATACAGGGATGCAGATTTTGAACCTGTTAAACTGGAGTCACATCATCCTTAGGAGTGGGCTCACTTTATTCCTAGAGAGTAGGATTACCTTATATTACAATGAATAAGTCAACTTTTTAAGGTTAAAAATATAGTATTTCCCCAGGACAAGTTATACACTGGATTTACTAACTGCTGACCACTCCCCCAACACAACCCCAACCCAATTGTAGGTAGCTATGTGAACTGAAACCCAGGTTGCTATTTAAGCAGCTGCTGATGGGACTGGGTTAAATTCTACACATTAGCAACTACTTAAACAGCAAGCTAGGGAAAACTTTTTCTGTCTTTAAATGATGCAAGCAAGTCCCAACACTAAGCTGACCTATCATTCATAATGTGTAATGATAATGGTATTAACATTTATCCATCACTTACTGTGTACTAGAAGCTGTACATTGATTTGCATTTAATCCTCACAAAAGCCCTGCGAAGCAGGTAGGAATTAGCATTCCTGTTTTATAAATGAGAACATTAAAGCTTCTCACAGAGTGTAACTTGTTCAAAGTCACACAGCCTTATTACTATCATTCTAGGCCAGTATGTTCAGGTCACACACAGAAATTTTAATGGAGGGAAGAGACGTATGGGTGTATGGGTTTGTGTGTGTAAAAGTGAACAGTACTTTCCTGAGTAACTAAGAACAAATTCCTACTTCAATATTTTTCTCTTATCTTCCTGTAACTTCCCCTTCGTTTACAGCCTTTTTGTGCTAGTATTTTGTTCAGTTTGTCTTTGGCACTTTCTTAATTTCTTTTCAGAGACAATAGAGGCCTTCACTTTAACCCAGTTACGCTAACATAAATGCTGGGTCCCCCAGCTCTAGGAAGGCCTAGAGAAGAGAGATTCTTGCTGTTGGAAACAGGTCAGGTGCAGAAGCCATTCACTGATTAGACTCTGGGAACCCACTGCATTTTAAGCCCATAAGCTAACCATTTAATGTTAGAAATTTGTTTCTAACTGACAGATACTTTTTTTTTTTTTTACAAAAATCACCTATGATGCCAGAATTCTGACTGATTATATAAGATATAACCTGACCTTCTGATCTCCGTTGTTCTTGTTCTCTTTTCTTTAGCTATATCTTGTTTTCAATAGTCCTTCTCCATGCCTACCACTACATCTTACAAGGGGAGCTAATAAATGGGTTTTTGGTAATAGGTGCCTGTCTCTACTTTAATCACCCTGCAAGTTGCTTCCTAACACACTATTCTTTTCTCAATCTCCTGGCTCAAGAACTCACAATGAATCATCATTGCTTATTGTATCAAATCCAGTCTCCTTTACCAGGTTTGCAAGGACTTCCATAATCTGGCTCCACCATACCTCAGCAGCCTTACCTAGCACTATGCAAAGCACTCAACATGCTTACTGTCCTAACATAGGCAAGGTCTGCCTGCCTTCTTCCTCTCTGCCTCTCTAAATTCCGCCTCTTAAGGCCTGGCCCAGAAACAAAAAAAATCTCATTTTTTCTATGTTTTGTGGACCCAACCAGAATCTGAGCTCTTGGAAAGCAGGTTTTCAGGATTTTACATCTACCACCATACCATTTTACATCTACCACCATACCATGCACCTAGCACAGAACTGGGCATGCAACAAGGGATCATTAAATCCTTGCTGCTTGATTCCCCCAAAATATTTCCTTTGGGGAATTTAGAACACAGATTTATATAGTTTATACTTGGAAATGGCTGAGGGAATGTAGATTTGGTTTTCATCTAAGTTTCTTACATTTTACTAATTGCCTTTAACGTACTTCCTCTGCCAGAGCCAGTCTGCTTTAAATGCTCCTGAGCATTCTTTCGGGAATTTCACCAAGATACCAAAGGAAAATGAAATCTAACTACATTCAAGTGACGTAACTTGAAACACAGATAAAGGCTGGATTTTTTTCTTTCCTAATGTCAACTTTAATCAAAGTGCCCAAATGAGCTGAACCTAAGCAAACCTGGGTCTGTAAATAGGCCTGGAACTACGCAACATAATCTAGTTGGAAGCATCGTTCACGGATGTGATAAAATTTTGTGCTTTTTGACATTTCATGACTAATCTGATAACACTGCCTTACATTTTTCACAGTGCTTTATAGGTTATAAAACATTTCATATCTGTTATTTTATTTGATCTGTGCAATAAAACCATGAAGCAGGTATTATCTCTCTTTTGTGTAAGGCAAAACAAATTCAGAGTCAGAGAAGTTAAGAAAACTATCCAAGGCCTCAAAGCTAGGAAGTGGTAGAAACAAGACCTGAACCCAGGGTATAGAGAAGTAGAGAAGGGAAGGGAGGGTACAGCACAGCGGGGGCCCTGGTGACTCAACTGAACATCAACTATGTGCTAGGCACTGTCAGATGACAAAATATAAACCACAATCTGTACCCTAAAGGCACATAAATGTGTAAGAAATATAAGTAAAGGCTGGACAACTGTTAGTTAAAAGAAAACTAAGTCCAAAATGCAGTCTTCAGACCTATGCTCCTTCTATTATTCCACACTGCTTCTCACAATTCTGTTGCAAGGGACCAGCTCCCACTAACCACCTTATGTCTCTTTCTCTCTTTAGCTTTCAGAGGCCGCCTTTTGGAATAATTACAAAGTAGACTTTGGTGAAGCTCCACGGCTCTCCCGAGAAAGAATAAGAGCATATTGGTTGGAAAGGAACGTTGGGAGAGATTGCTAGGATCTCCTGCAGAGACAACTGCAGCAGGAGGTTAGTGGTGTGAAGAGATGAGAGCAGGAGTTTTATATTTTTGCCCATTGTCAAATATGCAAATGGTATCAAACAACAAACCATAAGATGTACGTTTGAGAAGGGAGTGAGAGGGAGAGTACAGGGAGAGAAAGGTAGGGGAGGAGAAAAAGGAGAGAGAACAAGAGAGAGGTTTGGCGTATGTGAAATTTTTTTTTTTAATTTTTTGTTTATACTAAGATTTACCCTCTTACCAGGGTGTGGTGTAGCTCTGTTAGTGGAGGCCAATAGTTTTTTGATACTTGCTGTTCTTGAGGACAGGGCAGGGATGAACTGATTGAAAATTTGGTAAGTCTGCAATACAGGACACCAACCGGATGAAATGGATATTTGAAAGCCTGGACAGTAGGTAAGAACTTGAGTGCCCTGAACCAAATGGTAGCTGAATGACAGTATTCCCCAGAGGTAAATCCAGAGGGCTTAAAAATGTGGAGGAGAGGTTGGCTTAAGGACACATGCTTTCCCTCAGGAACTCCATTTACTTTAAACTCCTCTAATTTAGAGTGCCAGAGAGAGGCCTCTAGGAGCTGGCATCTCCTAGGCAAGGCAAAATCCTCATTACCATGACAAAGAGTTCTGAAACTCTTTCAAACTTGCAAGAGGGTCTCCTCTGAGCTTAGGTTTGGAAATTTGACAACTAACATTTTATGCTACTGAACAAGTTAGAATACTTTAGTAAAATATATTTCATATTCAGCGTTGACCAAGCCACGAGGCAGGAGGTTCAGGGGCTTACATCCCTGCCATCATTCTAACCTCCAAAAAGGGTTGGCAAACCAGAAAACTTTAAGTCCTCCCTACTACAGACAATTCCTCCATATAAGGCTGCCTGCCTGGGCCTTTATTTCCTACCACATCAGAAATCGACATTTCTGCATGGCTTTCGAGACCTGTCCCCAAACAATTCCTGCTGCCCTGGTAATTAGGCTTGGCCTCATTACTCCACAGACCATGCTCTTCCTCCTATCTTTGTGCTTTCACTGTTAGCTCTGTCTGAAACACCCACCTCTTTGCATCTCACCCAATGAAATTATACCCATATGTCAAAGTCCACCTCTTCCTTAAAGCCTTTCCTGACTTAGAGACTTTGCTTATGTCCCTCCTTCTGAAGAGTAAATGTGATCTGCAGTAAGAAGCCAGGATAAGGTAAGCAATGTGGTGGAGAATTTAAAATAGTAGTACAGGATTAGAAGAAAATTTGAATTCAAGTTCCAGGCCTGCCAGTAATTAGAGTAAATGACTTTGGAAAAGATATCTAAGCTTCAAGCATTTGTTTGTTTTCTACTCTATTTATACTCCATTATTCATTATTTGTCTGCTATATGCTAGTTGTTGATGAACCCTAT
This sequence comes from Diceros bicornis minor, assembly GCF_020826845.1. Taxonomy (NCBI): domain Eukaryota; kingdom Metazoa; phylum Chordata; class Mammalia; order Perissodactyla; family Rhinocerotidae; genus Diceros; species Diceros bicornis. Next base: position 67,837,407 of record NC_080781.1, read on the forward strand.
CTACATCTTGCCACTGAAGATTTTATAGTCTAATAAATGAGATATGTATATAAATAATTAGAATAAAAGTAGGAAACGTGGTTAAATACCAAGAAAGCATCATGGAAAGTTCCTCAAGAGATCAGAAGAAGTTAAAATTAAATTTCTTTTTGTAGAAAACAGCATTTGGTTGTTTTTGTTTTTTATCTTTCTTATTTATTTTTATTATTGAGGTAACATTGGTTTATAACACTATATAAGTTTCAGGTGTACATCATTATATTTCGATTTCCATGTAGATTACATCATGTTCACCACCCAAAGTCTAACTACAATCCATCACCACACACATGTGCCTAATCTCCTCTTTCGCCCTCCTCCCTTCCCCCTTCCCCTCTGGTAACCACCAATCCAATCTCAAAAACAGCATTTGAACTTTGCCTTGGAGCATGAACAAAAATACTTTAAGAATAAAATAATTCTATCAAATCCTAAAAGTGTTATAAAAGTGTAAAATGCCTAACAAACGTTAAGGGCTAGTATTTTAACTGGGGTAAGGGGTAGGAGAAGCTGTTCTAAGGAATGATAAGGTGGAGCAAGGAGTGCTTCAATCCCTTAATTCTTTAAGCACAGCCTGACAATTACTTTACTTCAGAAGAAGCAATGGTCTCCCTTGATGGCAGGGCCTCCATTTGTTCTCTGTCCTCTGCTGCCAGCACAAAAAAGAGCCTACATTATATTGTACATGAAAACTTTCCAGGGCCACCTGGAACAGGGGACTCAGAAAGAGCCTCAGATAATGCTCAATACGTCTGACAGCAGAGGGCCAATTTGAGGAGAACCACTGATATGGCTCATGTACTTCCAAGATAAAAGGTAAAAGAATATACCAGCAAGACAAATGAGCTAGTTTTAGCTTATATGCAGAATAAGGGCAACTGCCTCAGGTTCCCCTCTTAGGTGGTTGTGTGGGGTTGGCTAAAGCAGCTATGCAGGTATAAAGCAGAGGAGGAGCCTGACAGCAGCTAAAACACTCTTAACATGCACTCCCCCACCAAAGTTCTATCAGGAGGCTTGTCGTCCATCTGTAAGATCCACCCTCCCCCAAGCTGTTCTCCAATCTACTGGCTGCCATTGATGATACAGACTATCCCTTGGTAAATGCTTCTAGCAGTTCTAGGAATGAATTTGTGTGCCTCTTCAGGATGACCCTCTTTGTCCCCTCCACACAAGAAAATCATCCTAGTGTACAATGCCCAAACTTCTTTTCCATAGTCTTCTTCTTCACCCTTAGAGGGCATTTTTTTTTTTTTTGAGAAAAAGATCAGGGTTTGGCTGGGGATCTAGACTGGTATTTAGCTCAAAATGATATTCCAACAGTATTCAGGTTCACATAAATTAATCTCAATTCAATTCAGACTCAAATTCCCTGTTGGTATTAGTCATCATGTTATTAATCATAGTCTTTCACTGGGCTTGCTCAAGGTTTGCCAAGAAGCACCTGTCTATGCCTTTCTCCAGAGGCTCAATTTTGCACCTTCCTTGGGAGGGTCACTTCTTTGCCAAAACTCCATTGTGGGTGGTGGAACGGTTTGGCTTGTGCAAACTCCTCCAAGAAATATATAGCTACTGATAAGAAAGTACAACGTCAAACTGGAGACGGACAGAATGGTTCTAGTGATAAAATTATCTCTATCGTAGAGAAAAATAAAATCCTCAGTGGGATTTTTTTCACAGCCTCCCATTCACTGCTCTGAGGAGTTGCCTTGCAAATTTCCATTCTTCCTGTATTCAGTCACACCCTAGAACAGCTCTGGCCTTCATTACTTATTTGTAATAATAATAATCTCTCATATTTAATGTACTGCTTATAATATATATGATATATCATATGATCTTTATGATATATTTATTACATTTAATAATACATTTAATGTATTGCTTTATCATACATATGATATATATGTATGATATATGTATATTATAATGTACTGCTTTTTCCTATATATACATATATGTATGATATAGATGTATGTATATGTATATGATATATATGTATGTATATGTATATGATACATATGTATGATATATGGATACATATGTATGATATATGTATACATATATATCATATATATATGATAAAGCAACACATTAAATTCACAATAATTTAATACCTATTTGTGAAGGAAAGAGTTAATCTAGCAGGCCTGAGTTGCTCAAATCTTGTACATTCTCCAAAGGGCCTACTTGTATGACTGGCCTTTGGCCAGTTTCTGGGAACTGAGGTCTTAGAATATTCCCTGTGCTAACTAATAAGGGCGCCATGTATGCCTGAAGCCTTGAACCACACTGTACCAGCCTGTCTGGATAGTTTGCATAAAAAATGTGATTTATGGTGAACACCTGCTTTCCTTCTGGGGGGTCTGGAGTTTCAGTAACTGCAATCAGTCACTGCAGTTATCCCAGTAAAAACCCTGGACTTTTAGGCTCAAGCAAGCTTCCCTGGCAGAAAACAATTTGCATGTGTTTCTGCACTTCATGTGTGATTCCATTGGGAGTGGACTCTTGGAAGCTTGCACCTGGTATCCTCTAGCCTCTGCCTGATGTACCTTTTTTCTTTATTGATCCTGTTTTTTATCCTTTTGCTGTGATAAACTGTAGCCTACTTATAATGACTTCTGAGTCCTGTGAGTCTTTCTAGCACATCAACGAACCTGGGGGCGGTCTTAGGGACTACCAATACGGTCTTACAGTGTTATGAGGATTATCACCTCCATTTTACATATAAGGAAACTGAATTTCAGAGAGATCAAATGACTTCCCCAAGAGTAGAGTTAGTGCTTGTGCTGGAACTAGAACACAATTCTTCTTTCCAAATCCCATGCTTTTTCTACTATAAGAAACTGGTCCCTCTATAAATTTTGTTGAGGTTGGAGGGGTAGATAAAATGGTATTCAGAGGACTCTTTCAGCTCTGACAGTCCATAACTGTACACCCAGAAGCCCACATAAAAAGACAGAAAAGGAGGAAGTACAACTAAAAAAATGTAAAGTTTATTCAGGTCATCTCTCCCTATTCCCCCTTTGCACACCTCACTTCTGTCCTAGGGTGTCCAGGGCTCTACTGACACTCTACAAGAATGCATGGGCAAGGAAAAAATTACACTTTAAAGAACGAAAGAAGTTCTGCTATGCATGCTTTTCTCCAGGCATTCTGCTTAGTCCTTGACAAATAAAACTGCACACATGGATTTGAGAAAGATTCTGGTTGGGTTTGTTCTGTGTCATTATTAGGGTAAGAATGGAAGGGAAAGTTTATAGCTTTCTCTGACCTGACATTGTCAACATAACCTTACCTTGCTTTAAACTCCCAAAGGACTGGCTTTGTCACTCAACACTCTCCATACATCTGTGCAGTCTGTCTCACTAACTAAGCTATGTGTTCTGTGAATAGTGAGGGAGGAGATTGTGCCTAGGTAGGATAATAGATAAAACTTATGAAATGAATCCCCTTTCACAAAATTTAATATTTAGAAAATATGTTTTAAAAAGAATGATAAAGCAAATGAATGAATTAGGCTGTAGCCTTGCTTTTATCTCCAATATTAAAATGTCATTGAGTGAGATTCATGGCCCTAGGCTAAGCTTTTCTTTGCCAGTCTGGACAAATGTTCCACTGAGCAGGGGAAGTGGGCAGATACACACCTGTGTAACAATCAATCTTATCCTTGGCAATGGCTTCCTACAGGGTCTTTCTGTTCTGAGTTTGGCATCAGCAAGTCCAGTTTCACTACAGTGTGTGAGGGTTTCACAGATTTATATCACCCAGAAAAGAAGCTTGTTTGTCTACGGAGAGAATGTTGGGTAGGTTGTTCACTGTAGGGGGATAGAATTTGGCTTGTCCAGACACAGAAAAAACCTCTGAGAAAGTGCTAAAAGGACAGTTAAAGGCATCAAAATTGATTTTTTATCATAAATAGAAGGGAATATTTGGGGAGAAAGGAGGAAGAAGCAACTCAATTACTTATAAAGATATTTTCAGGCACAGACTAGCACACAGTATCTCAAATCCATTAATAAAACTGGGCTCTGCAAGACAAAAGATAGACCATTTGCTCTTATTAAAAAGCTCCAGTTTTGGGGAAGTATTACTATCCTGAGTCCAGCACCTGCACCCATACACAGCTATACACACTTAGCCAGATGAGCACACAACATTCCTAAACTAAGGACACTCTTTAACTCTACCTTCATTTACAAACCAAAAAAGCACATATTTACTAAACACTTCTGACAGGAGGAGGAGGAAAAATGCAGGATTTAGAGGCAAAATGAAGGTAGATAATTGAAAACAAGGTTGTTAATACATACATACATATACACACATCCATCCCTCCAGTGCTCTACATTGTGTCAGCTATTTCCGGTTAAGCTATGCCCCTTTCACTGGAGGAAGATAAAGATTGGAGCCAGGGACATTTCAGAGTCCTTTATCTACTTGCCCAATACCTACTCTAGCTCCTGTTAAGATTCACTCAATGTGACCAGTAATAAAACGAGACCTACCTAGCAAATTAGAGCTATTGGTTTTTTGGTCTGGGTCTCAGTTTCCCCAACCGTAAAATGAAGGGACAGAACTGGACATCCCAAATTAGCTAATATTCTATGGTTGACTCTATTACAAACAACTGCAAGTGCCACATGCCACAAGACAGATGTCAAAGATACTTTCAACACTCACTTCTTATATGCAGGCCCACACACACGGGGCTTATTTTTTGTCTCAGAAAGGCAAGGGAGCCCAGAAGGTGAAGGCTTTCTCAAATGCAGATAAGTAAGCTGAGAAGATTACAGTGAGTAGATGCTCTTTCCCCTAGTTTGCCTTTTTTTTTTTTTTTTTTTTTTTTTAGGGACAGAGTAATGCTGAGCTACAATGTCAAGGTCTAAAAGAATCTGACTACAGTTATGGTGACAGTGTTTTGATGACTATTGGTTTCTGTGCTTCTGTGAAGAGAAAGAGTACACTCTTCCTCCTTAGAAGCCAAATCTTTCTTTGAGCTTTGAGCTAGAAAAACTACAGATGATTTCTAGCCTAAAGATAGAGCCACCTCTAAAGTTGGGGTTTGCTGGACCCTGGTACACACCAAAGGTAAGGGGATAACCTGGGCCCAAAGCACCAGAGTCAATCAAGAATCCCAACTGGAACTCCAAATACTAATATCTACTGAATGTGCCAGTGTTTTCTTGGTAAGCTGAAATAATGTGGATTTTGTGAGGGCGAGGAATTACCCAATAAAATCAGCTCAATCTAGAATCAAGCTGATGTATTTTCTACAACTGCTAGAACAAAAAGAAAAAATTACCCACCCACTAAGTTTTGAGGAAAATACTGGGTCACTTTAAGAACTAAATATCTACCCCTCCTGATGGAGGGAAAACAGATTGTATCTTCGAGACTGATTTATTAATGTATAATACCACCTAACGTGTAGCATTTTATATTCTGTCTGATTTGATCATTAAGAATTCACGTTTGTGTAATGTTAAATTTATAAAATACTTTAATATATTTCATATTATTTATCTTCTGTTGATCCCTGCAAACAACCCTGTGAGCATGAATGGGCAGGTGTTATTATCACTATTTTACAGATGATAAATAGGAGGCTAAAAGAAGCTGAGCACTAAATAGCTGGTATTAGAATCCAGGCATCCAGGTTCCAAGATTTTTCTATTTTGCAGTGAAGTCAGCAAGGGACACAAACATGACACAATGTCACATACCCCATTCCAGGTCAAAACTCGTTATCTAACCCAAAATTTATCATTACACAAGTTTATCTCTTGGAATCCTTGCAAACATGAAACCCAAGTTTAACTTCCTGAATCAGTAGGGAGGTACATGCTAGGAGCCAGAAATCTTGTATTCTATTTCCTGATTTTGGCTCAAATATCCCTCTACCAAGAAAAGAGAAGAGGAGAGGGTGATACAATTTTAACAGTTTCCCAGAATCTTCTAAAGCGTTCCAACTCCCAGGGCGCCAGAAAGTACCCTGCCATCTAGTGGTCATTTGCAGAAATTTCATCTTCCTGGCACCCTGGGTGGAGACATCTGTGGATATTCCATTTTCCATCCATGTGGAATATGGTATGAAAATCATCACTATTCCAATCGAGCTCAGTGGCAGATACCCTACTACACCATATACATATCCTCAGGCCAGACTTCTTGGAAAGGGATTGTGTTAAAAGTTAGTAGTTTAAATATAGATGTACCATACAATCCAGCAAGTGCACTCTTAGGTATATACCAAAGTGAACTGAAAACTTATGTCCACACAAAAACTAGCATGTAGATGTTTATAGCAACTTTATTCATAATTTCCAAAAGCTATAAATAATCTAGATGTCCTTCAACAGGAGCATGGATAAACATCTTTACAATGTAATATTATTCAGTGATATAAAGGAACTATTTGAAAGAGCTACTGATGCACACAAGAACATAAATGAGTCTTAAGTGCATTTTGCTAAGAGATAGAAGCTATACACAAAAGGCTACATATTATATGGTTCTATTCATATGACACTCTGGAAAAGATAAAACCATAGGGATGGAACACCCATCAGTAGTTTCCAGGTGTTGGGGGAAAAGAGGCTGGTTGATAACAAAGGGGACACAAAGAGGAGCTTTGAGAGTGATAGAACTCTTCTGTATGGTACTGGGTGGTTAGTACCTGATACTATGCATTTGTCAAAACCTATAGAACTATGATTCACAGAAAATGAGCCTTAATGTATGCAAATTAAAAAATCAAACAGGATGTTGAGGGATCCAGGATGGAATGCAGACTATGACAAATGAATCTAACTGTATTACAATTGTGTAACATAACTGCACTGGGTGGGAGTATGAAGTTAACTTTGGAAAATTGTGTTTTTACTGGAAACTATAAGGGTAAAGACAAAAGAACCATATATTAACACTGTCCTTTAGTTGGTAAATTTGTTTCTTATGGGGTGTGAGTGAACAATGCTGAAACTACTTTACACGTATACTAGGGTTGAACAAATAAATAAATGCATGGTGGAAGGTGAAAGGCAGGATGCTCACTGTTAGAGAGGGAAGTTACAGATAAACAAGAAAGGAAGGCTAGACTGAACCCTGTAGTACTGGATTAGAGTTGGAGACATCAGTATGAACTCATGTTTAGCTTAACACATATACAAACAGATAGATAGAAGACATAAAAACAATTATAGGTATGTATATATACATGGGTTAGTATACAAACATATATTACCTAGCTCTGTCTACTAAGAAAGCCTAGAAGCAACGACAGCTCTGTAACAATGACGATTCCCAGATCTTGGTTTCTAAATACAATTCTCCAATAAAAGGAACCAGAGTCCCTTGGAGAAATGACTGATCCTAGGGCTTGGGAAGGGAAAACACCAGATGAATCTGGAGTATCTTGTAGTACCAGAAAATAAGGAAGTACCACAAAGATAAAAGGAAGGCGGCATTTCAAAGAGACACAGGAGCCAACCTAAAAGAATCCCCAATGGTCAAAGCTGGAACAATTCGAGCAACAAAATAAATGAAGTAGTATTGAATTAAAACTTAAAGTATAAAATAACTATATGCGAGTCTGTACACATAAAAATGAATGATTAAATAAATAAATAAATGGTGGAGAAGAGATAGATCTTCCTTACAGATGATTCCAAATAATACATGTAGATATTCCTCTTTCCGGGAGGGCAAGCTTGGGTGTGGGCTGGACTTAGTGACTTACTTCCAAAGAATAGAGAATGGAAAGGCAAAAAGTAGTAACTTTACAGTGGACAAACATGGTAAACACTATGTTAACCAAGTGATCAAAGTTAAGTAGTGATAGTTACTAATGATAAATCTTATTGATATTATGTACCCCTTGATATGTGATGAAAAGGTCACTTTACCTCTAGTATTCTTCTCCAAAACCAATAACTCCAGTGTAATCATGAGAAAAACATGAGACTAACACAAATTGAAGGACATTCTGCAAAACATCTGACCAGTACTCTATAAAAATGTTAAAGTTATGAAAAACAAGGAAAAACTGAGAAACTGCCACAGACCGGAGAAGACTAAGGACACATGATGATTAAATGCAATGTGGTAACCTGGATTAGATCCTGGCATTAAAAAAAAAGGAGCTTAATGGAAAATTGATGACAGCTGGATGAAGCTTGGAGTTTAGTTAATAGTAATATACCAATGTTGGTTTCTTAGTTTTGATAAATGTACCACAGTAATGTATGATGATAACATTAGGAGAAACTGGGTGAAGAGTGTATGGAAACTCTCTGTACTACGTTTGCAACTTTTCTGTAAATATAAAATTAATCCCAAATAAAGTTTTTTTTAAAAGTTAAACCATATGGAATATGTGAAAATGTTGACACACACAAACACACACACACACACACACACATACAGAGTTAGTGGTCTAAACAGATATGTCTGTCAGAGTCCTCCTTAACATACAACTAGGGAGGAAGAACAGTCTTCTCAAGGCAGAGGTGCATCATTATCTGACTGTGTGACCTTGAGCAAGCTCCTTTTTTCAACTCTGGGCTTGAATGTTCCATCTGTATTATGAGGTGGTCATAACACAGATGGTCTCCAAAGGCCCTTTCCGATATACTCAGTCTAGGTTCCTTTTTAGCTATGTGGGAGGCAGGAACAGAGTCTAAAAGTTTCCCTTGGGTTTTCTTAACAATACCAGCTGCTTTGCCAACACAAGCTCAAAGTGGAATGTTCCATGTGAGTTCCAATGACCAAAAATCTCAGAGAGATGGGTTCAGTAAAAATCAGGATGGAACTGTGCAGGGTATAAGCCTCCTTTCTAGGCAGAGTTCTGTGTTCTTCAAGAAATGAAGGCAATGTGAAAGCCATCTTCAGGTGGCATTTAAAAGAAGGGAAAAAGAACCAAAACTTGTATTTCTATGGTTAAGATACATGTTGCTTATTGCTGAGCCAGGGCTGTGCAACCACACTGGCTACGCAGACACATTGCCAGTAAACCAAAGTGCCTTCAAAATGTCACTCTTCCTGTTTACCAGATATGGGGAGGTAATATTTGAGAGCAAGTAATGCCTACCTCCCAGAGGAGAGTTGGGGCCACTAACGGCAATCACACTATTATTACTGCCTACTCTTGAAGGTTCTTTGTTAGGCCAAACCCTTCAAGGAAATAACTCTTGACTCCCTAGAACCAGAATGTGCTAGCTTCAGACCTTGATATTACTTCAATGGCTTTATAGGAAAGAGATGGCTGAGAAAGTTGTGCACCCTCACTTTCAAAGAAAGTGAGTATGTGTGATAAATATATATACTCACACACAGTACACCAATCTCAAAACTAAAGGGCTAGATCACTATCTTGTAAAAGATTTAAACTGCCAAAAGTCTTCCTAGCCCATTCCAGCCTGCCTACAGCTGAAGGGAAGATTAAAATAATAGAAATGGAAAATAAACCTAAAATTCAATGGAGATTTCCAAATTTTATCAATCTGCAAGAGAATTAAGGAGAGCCTCACTCAGAAAGGAACACAAGGCTATTACTGCCACCACCACATTTAGCAGTGATTAAACCCAATAGGTGCTTTTATATTTCATTCTTCCCTCAATCAGGACTTTCAACAGGGCCAACTGTCGGTGTGACAGACAACCTAAGGAACACTGGCTTTTGCCTTAAGTTCATGGCTTTGAAGCCAAAGGGGCTTTCTGAAGAAGGTGTTTCTTAGGGCAGCCTTGCTGCCATCTTTGTATTTAGATAATTTTCATAGAGAGAAAGGTGGACATTTGGACACAGCTATTATAATTTTCTTGCCAGGTTTAAATTTTTTTTTCCTTTTTTTCCAGTATATTTGCTGTCAACACAGAAGTTTTAGTTAGATGGTGATAGAGTATAGGCTTTTTATTTTAATTTGTACACTTTTTTCCCCACAAAGAAACAAAATTATGGTTATTATTTCTATTAACATATCCCTATTGATGCAAACATGAAATATTTAGTCTCACAGCTAGTGTGCAATAATGCAAGTCATTTGGTAAATGGAATAATAGAGAAAAGGAGAAATCAGAGAGAAAGATGCATGAGACAGAAGGGCAAACAAAAGAAGAAGTGGAGAAGAAAAAGGAAAGATGGAAAGAAAAGAGGGAAAATAAAACAGTTGGTGAATAACAGAGGAAGAAAAAGAAGTAAGGAAAAAGATGACAGTGAAATAAGAAAGCAATGAAGAAAAGCCTTAAATTGCCACTACATTTTAATTTTATTGAGTAGTGATACTGTAGACCTGAGAATATTTGTTGCTGAATGTGGAATAGATTGGATTCCAATTGTTACCTGTGTGTAGAGGGAGATTTTCACAAAGGCCTCAATGAAGGCCTGGCTTCCCTTCACAATACGTCCACTGACTCATTCTCAATCTAGCTATAGGATGTTATTAGACTAGGGAGTAAATGATCCAATTTTGTGCTGGCTTCAGAGCCAACAACAAAATATGCTGCTGACCTCCCATGGAATTAAAGATCAAGTAGCCCCTTTTACCCTTGTTATTTACCCCACTGGCCAGTAGCACATGCATACACATACACACACCACTTCCTCAAATTGGGGGATTTAGCTGGCCAAAAATAATAACAAACTCTCTAAACCTAGTAAAAGAAAATTACATATTGATAAAAGAGTCAATTCATCAAGAAGATATAACAATTATAAACATATACACACCTAACAACAGAGCCCCAAAATACATGAAGCAAAAGGTAACAGAATTGAAGGGAGAAATCAACAGTTCTGTAATAATAGTTGGAGACTTCAATATCCCAACACTTTAAATAACGGATAGAACAACTAAAGAGAAAATCAATAAGGAAATACAGGATCTGAACAACACCACAAAGTAACAAGATCTAACTGAAATATAGAGAACACTAGACCCAACAACAGCAGAACACACATTCTTCTCAAGTGTACATGGAACATTCTTCAGGAAAGGCCATATGTTAGGCCACAAAACAAGTCTCGATAAACTTAAAAAGATTGAATTCATACAAAGTATCTTTTGCAAACTAGAAATCAAAAATAGAAAACTAGAAACTCACAAATATGTGGAAATTAAACAAAACATTCTTAATCAATGGGTCAAAGAAGAAATCACAAGGGAAATTAGAAAATATTTTGGGATGAAAACAAAAACATAACATACCAAAAGTTATGGGATGCAGTGAAAGCAGTGCTCAGAGGGAAATTTGCAGCTGTACATGCCTATATTTAAAAAGAAGAAAGATCTCATATCAATAACCTAAATTTATCACTTAGGGAACTAGAAAAAGAAAAGCAAACTAAGCCCAAAGAGAGCAGAAGGAAGAAATAATAAAGATCAGAGTGCAGGTAAATGAAATAGAGAATAGAAAAAGAACATAGAGAATCAATGAAATTATAAGTTGGTTCTTTGAGAAGATCAACAAAGTTTATAAACCATAAGCTAGACTGATTAGGAAAAATGGAGATAAGACTCAAATTACTAAAATCAGAAATGGAAGTGAGACATTACTACTGACAGAAATAAAAAGGATTATGAGCATATTATGAACAATTGGATGCCAACAAAGTAGATAAGCTAGATAAAATGGACAAATTCCTAGAAACACACAAACTACCAAAATTGACTCAAGAAGAAATAGAAAATCTGAACAGACCTATAACAAGTAAAGAGATTGATTCAATAACCAAAACTCTTCTAACAAAGAAAAGTCCAGGACAAGACAGCTTCACTGGTGAGTTCTATCAAACACTTAATGAACAATTAACACCAATTATTCTCAAACTCTTCCAAAAATAGAAGAGAAGGGAACATTTCCTAACTCATTCTATGAGGCCAGCATTATCCTGATACCAAAGCCAGACAAAGACACAAGAAAACTACAGACCAATATCTCTTATGAATATAGATACAAAAATCCTCAACAAAATACTAGCAAACAGACTCCAGCAGCCTATTAAAAGAATTATACACCATGACCAAGTGGGACTTATCCCAGGAATGAAAGAGTGGTTCAACATAAAAAAAATCTATCAATGTAATATACCACATTAATAGAATGAAGGAAAAAACATAACATGATCATCTCAGTTGATGGCAAAAAAATCATTTGGCAAAATCCAACAAACTTTTATGACAAAAAAATTCAACAAACTGGGAATAGAAGAGAATTTCTTCAATGTGATAAAGGGCATTTATGAAAAACCCACAGCTAACATCAAACTCAATGGTGCGAGCCTGAAAGCTTTCCCCCTAAGATCAGGAACAAGACAAGAATGCCCACTTTCACAACTTCTATTCAACATTGTACTGAAAGTTTTAGCCAGAGAAATTAGGTAAGAAAAAGAAATAAAAGGTATCCAAATTGGAAAGGAAGAACTAAAACTATCTCTATTGAGAGATGACATGACCTTTTATATAGAAAATCCTTAAAAATCCTCAAAAGCACTATTAGAGCTAATAAACAAATTCAGCAAATTTGGAGGATAGAAAATCAACACACAAAAATCAGTTGTATTCCTATACACTGATAGTGAGCAATCCTAAAAGGAAATTAAGAAACAATTTCATGTTTAATTAATTTTATTTGTTGAATGAATACATGCATTTCTCAAATTGTTATTTTAGTGTATCTTAATATCTCTGGAGCTTTCCCTCCTGTCATTAAGTTATTTGGAAAAAAAAATAATTCTATTCTTTGGATAGACTACAGTATCTTTATTTCTCTATAATAGAACAATTAAGTTGTTTCCAATTTTTACAATAAAGAGCACTGAGATGAATAAAAAAAGAAAAAAATTATTTACAATAGTATCAAAAAGAATAAAATACTTATGGATAAATTTAACCAGAGTTGCAAGACTTATACACTGAAAACTACAAAACACTGTTGAAAGCAATTAAATCAAACCTAAGTAAATGGAAAGATGTCCTGTGTTCATGTATGAGAAGACTTAATATTGTTAAGATGGCAATACTCTTGAAGTGATCCACAGATTCAATGCAATCTCTATCAAAATCCCAGTGGCCTTTGTACAGAAATAGAAAAGCTAATCACAAAATTCATATGGAATTGTAAGGGAATTGGAACAGCCAAAATTATCTCAAAAAAGAATAACAAATTTGGAGGACTCACATTTTCCAATTTCTAAACTTACTGCAAAGTTACAGTAAATAAAACAGTATGGTACTGGCATGGGGATAGAAATATAGATCAATGGAACAGAATTGAGATTCCAGAAATAAACCCATACATCTATGGTTAATTGAGTTTGATGGGGGTACTGAGGCCATTCAATGAGGAAAGAATAGCCTCTTCAACAAATGCTGCTGGGGCAACTGGATATTGACATGCAAAAGAATGAAGATGTACCTTTACCTCACACCATATAGAAAAATTTACTCAAAATGGATCAAAAATCTAAATGTAAGAGCTAAAACTATAAAACTTTTAGATGAAAACCATACGGGTAAATCTTTATGACCTTGGGTTTGACAATACTTTCTTAGATATGACACCAAAGTACAAACAACAACAAAAAATAGATAAATTAGACTTCATCAAAATTAAAAACTTTTGTGCCTCAAAGGACACTATCAAGAAAGTGAAAATACAATCCACAAAATGGTAGGAAATATCTGCAAATCATATATTGGGTCTGGTATCCAGAATACATAAAGAACACCTAAAACTAAACAACAAAAAGACAAACAACCCTGGACAAAGGACTTAAATAGACATTTCTCCAAAGAAGATATACAAATGGCCAATAAGCACATGAAAAGACGGTTAGAGTCATTACTCATTGCAGAAATGCAAATCAAAACTATAATAAGATGCCACTTCACACCAACTAGGATAGCTATAATAAAAAAAAAAAGGAAAATAACAAATGCTGGCAAGGATGTGGAGAAATTGGAATACTGACACATTGCTGGTGGGAATGTGAAATGATGCAGCCACTGTAGAAAACAGTTTGGTGGTTCCTTAAAAAGTTGAACACAGAACTACCATACAATTCTGCAATTCCACTCCTAGGCGTATACCCAAAAGAATTGACAGCCAGTGTTCAAACAACAACTTGTACATGAGTACTCATAGCTGCACTATTCACAACAGCCAAATGGTGGAAACAACCCAAATGTCCATCAATTAATTAATGGATAGCCAAAATGTGATATATTCATACAATGGAATATTATTCAGCCATAAAAAGGAATGAAGTACCGATAGACAGTATAACATGGATGAGCCTTGAAAACATTCTGTTAAATGAAAGAAGTTAGCCACAAAAGGCCATATGTTTTTTGATTCTATCTATATGAGATATCCAGAATAGGGAAATTCATAGAGACAGAAAGCAGATTAGTAGTTGGCAGGGGTTGAGGGGAAGGGAGAATGAGGAGTGACTGCTTAATGGGTATGGGGTTTAATTTTGGGGTGATAAAAATGTCTGGAACTAGAGAGTTGTGATGGTTGCACAACATTGTGAATGTACTAAATGCCACTGAATTTTATACTTTAAAATGGTTAAAATAGTGAAATTTATGTTATATGAATTTTACCTCAATTTTAAAAAACAGTAAAAGATTCAGCTTTTATAACTTCACAACTTACTGAATTTCAGGGGAAAGTTTGGAATGAAACTCCCCCTGGTTATATTGCTTAAAACATCTAAAACCAATTAGGCAAATTGTTACAGATAAAACGTAGGAGAAAGAGTCCTGAACTGAGGAGGAGTCTAAGTCCTAGCTTGCCACTACTTTGCATGTGACCTTGGAGAAAAATCCCTTCTTTCTGGTCCCCAGTTTCTCCTTCTGTAAAATGAGAGTGTAGGGAGTGATGTCAGCAACATGGTGGAGTGAGCTGTTCCCATTGTTTCTCACCCTTTGAACTACAACTAAATGGACACTCATTGATCAGTGGAGGATACCCACACAACACATCAGGATGTCTGAGAAACTCACATAGCTATACATCTGAAGCTGGATGGACTACCCCTGGGGAGGTGGTGGAGATAGATGAGCACTCTCCAGCCCTCCCAGCAGTCCTGTACAGGTGTGAGACTGGTCTCCTGGCTGGAGCACGCATAGCACTGCTGTGGCCCCAAAAGGGTAGCACATCTTGGCAGGACTGTGGGAGCAGGTAGCAGCAGCCCTGAGCCCCCATGCAATCGCTCTCTCATGTGGTGGGAGAACCCACAGTGCTGCCACAGTCCCAGGGAGGGGCTCAGGCTTGGGCCCAGTGGGGAGACCTTGCCCTCCAAGCACAACTGCTGGTGCAACCTAGGAGAAGATGGCAGTGCATATGCGTGCCCAGGCAAATGAGCTCCTGGCTGCTGCAAATGCCCATAGTACTGCTGCAGACATGCAGGGGGAGTGCATCTTGGCAGGACAGTGGGAACAGGTGGCAGCAGCCCTGAGCCCCTGTGTGATCACTTTCCCATTCAGTAGGAGAGCTCTCAGGGCTGCTGCAGTCCCAAGGAGTGGTTCAGGCTTGGACAGGCACAGCTGACAGGGATAATGGCATGCTCAGAATACACAGGTCATGTCCTCGCCCCCCAGTGGCAGCAGGTGGAATCTGGGGCCAGATACTATCACTATGCAAAAGCATAAATCCACCCTATGAAATAATATGAAGAAATATATTAATACTCCAGACCAGAAGGAAAAAGATAAACACCCGGAAATCAATCCTGAAGGCACAGAAATTTACAATCTAAATGACAGAGAATTCAAAATCACTATCATAAAAAAAACACAACAAGTTACAAGAGAACTCAGAAAGACAGTTCAATGAAATCAGGAACAAAATTAACGAACAGAGGGAATTCTTCACAAAAGAGATTGAAAGTATAAGGAAAAACCAATGAGAAATGTTGGAGATGAAAAACACAATGACTGAGATAAAGAAAAATCTCGAGTCCTTAAATGCAGAGCTGATATTATGGAGGACAGAATTAGCAATCTAGAAGATAGGAATACAGAAATGCTTCAGATGGACGAGGAGAGAGAACTAAGACTAAAAATAAATGAAGAAATTCTCTGAGAAATATCCAACTCAATTAGGAAATGCAACATAGGATTATAGGTATGCCAGAGGGAGAAAGGAGCAGAGAACTTGTTCAAAGAAATAATAGCTAAGAACTTCCCAAACCTGGGGAAAGAGCTTGAATTACAAGTAAATAAGCTAATAGAACTCCTAATTACATCAATGTAAAAAGACTTTCTCTGAGGCATATATTAGTAAAACTGGCAAAAGTCAATGACAAAGAAAAAATATTAAGGGCAGCAAGGCAGAAGAAAATAATCTACAAAGGAACCCCTATGAGGCTTTCAGTGGATTTCTCAGCAGACACCCTACAGGCTAGGAGAGAGTGGAATGATATATTCAAAATTCTGAGAGACAAAAACTTTCAGCCAAGAATACTCTATCCAGTGAAAATATCCTTCACATATGATGGAGAAATAAAAACTTTCCCAGATAAACAAAAGCTGAGGGAGTTCATTGCCACAAGACCCCCCCACTACAAGAAATGATTAAGAATACCCTCATACCTGAAAAAAACGAAAGAGTTTTACAAAGCCTCAAGCAAGGAGATAAATAGGCAGACAAAATCAGAAAATGGCAACTTTCTATCAGAACAGATCAGCAAACACTTAATTATAACTTTAAAAATAACAGAAGGAAAACATCAAAAATAAATATAATCACTTCATTTTAACCACAAACTCACAACATGAAAGGGAAAAATTTGCAACAATAATAACTTAGAAGGGGAAAAGAAAGGGATGAAATCTGCCTAGACTAAGGGAATAAGAGGCTATCAGAAAATGAACTATTTCATCTATGAGATCTTTTATACAACCCTCACAGTAATCACTAAACAAAAAATCAGAACAGAGATACAAATGATAAATAAAGAGTAAACTGAGAAAACAATCATCTAGGGCCACCAAACTGAAATGGCAGTCCAAAATACATGGGACGAGAAACAAGGGGAATACAGAACAACTGTTAAACAAGCGATAAAATGGCAGCACTAAGTCTTCACATAGCAATAAAAACTCTAAATGTAACTGGACTGAATTCTCCAATCAAAAGACAAAGAGTGGCTGGATGGATTAAAAAACAAGACCCAACAATGTGCTGCCTCCAGGAAACACACCTCAGCTCTAAAGACAGACACAGGCTTAGAGTAAAGGGATGGAAGACGCTACTGCAATCTAATGGCAAAAAAAAGAAAGCAGGTGTTGCTATACTTATATCAGACAAAGTAGACTTCGAGATAAAAAAGACAATGAGAGACAAAGAGGAGCAGTACTTAATGATAAAAGGAAAACTCCACCAAGAGGACATACCACTTATGAATATATATGCGCCTAACACAGAAGCACCAAAGTACCTAAAGCAACTATTAATTGATCTAAAAGGAGATATTAACAGCAATACAACAATAGTAGGGGACTTTAACACTCCACTTGCATTGGTTGATAGATCAACCAGACAGAAAGTCAACAAGGAAAGAATGGAACTAAACGAAAAACTAGACCAGATGGACTTAAGAGATATATATACAACAATCCATCCAAAAACAGCAGAACACACATTCTTCTCAAGTGCACATGGAACATTCTAAAAGATAGACCATATGTTGGGAAACAAGGCAAGCCTCAATAAATTTAAGAAGATTGAAATCATATCAAGCATCTTTTCCAACCGTAATGCCATGAAACTAGAAATCAACTACAAGAAAATGGCTGAAGAAGTGACAAAAGTGTGGAGACTAAACAACATGCTACTGAACAACCAATGGATCATTGAAGACATCAAAGGAAAAATCAAAAAATATCTGGAAACAAATGAAAATACACCATACCAACTCATAGGGGATGCAGAAAAAGCGGTCCTCAGAGGGAAATTCATAGCAACAAAGGCCTACTTTAACAAGCAAGAAAAATCTCAAATAAGCAATTGTAAACCACACCTAACAGAACTAGAAAAAGCTCAAAGTCAGCAGAAGGAGGGAAATAATAAAAATTAGAGCAGAAATAAGTGAAATTGAAACCAAAAAAAGAGTAGGAAGGATTAATGAAACTAAGAGCTGGTTCTTTGAGAAGATAAACAAAATTGACAAACCCTTAGCCAGACTCACTTTGAAAAAAAGAGAAATGCCTCAAATAAATAAAATTAGAAACAAAAGAGGAGAAATTACAACGGATACCACGGAAATAGAAAGGACTATAAGAGAATATAATGAAAGACTATATGTCAACAAATTGGACAATCTAGAAGAAATGGATAAATTCTTAGACTCATACAACCTCCCAAAACTGAATCAAGAAGAAATAGAGAATCTAAATAGACCAATCACAAGTAAAGAGATTGAAACAGTAATTAAAAACCTCCCAAAAAATAAAAGTCCAGGACCAGATGGCTTCTCTGGAGAATTCTACCAAACATTCAAAGGAGATTTAGTACCTATCCTTCTCAAACTATTCCAAAAAAATTGAAGACAGAACACTTCCTAACACATTTTATGAGGTCAACATCACCCTGATCCCAAAGGCAGACAAGGACAACACAAAGAAGGAAAACTACAGGCCAATATTGCTGATGAACATAGATGCAGAAATACTCAACAAAATATTGGCAAACTAAGTACAGCAATACATCAAAAGGATCATACACCATGATCAAGTAGGATTTATACCAGGGACACAGGGATGGTTCGACAAATGATGATGATTCCACAAATCAATCAATGTGATACATGGCATTAACAAAATGAGGAATAAAAACCACAAGATCATCTCAATAGATGCTGAGAAAGCATTTGACAAGATCCTACATCCATTTATGATACAAACTCTCAATAAAATGCATAAAGAAGGAAAGTACCTCAACATAGTAAAGGCCATATATGACAAAACCACAGCCAATATCATACTCAATGCTGAAAAACTGAAAACTATTCCTCTGAGAACAGGAACATGACAAGGGTGCCCACTCTCACCACTCTTATTCAACATAGTAGTGGAGGTTTTGGCCAGAGCAATTAGGCAAAAAAAAAAGAAATAAAAGGTATCCCAATTGGCAAAGAAGAAGTGAAACTTGATGTTTGTAGATGACATGGTTTTATATATAGAAAACCCTAAAGAATCCATTGGAAAACTATTAGAAATAATCAACAACTACAGCAAAGTTGCAGTGTACAAAATCAACTTACAAAAATCAGTTGCATTTCTATACTCTAATAACAAACTTACAGAAAGAGAACTCAAGAAGACAATCCCAGAGTGGTTGCTGTCAAGATGGCAGCATAGGCGGACTCTCAACTCACCTTCTCCCATGGACACAACATATTTACAACTACTCTTGGAACAATTACCCCTGAGAGGAAACTGAAAACTGGATTAAAAAAAAAAAAAACTCCCACAACAAGGGACAGTACTGACTGAGGTGAGAAAATTCCTCTCTGGAGAGAAAAAAGCCACCTTTGCAAGCTGAAGCACTTCATTGCTGGCCAGGAGCAATCCTAAGGTATGCAGCCTTCCCTGGAGGAGTGGGGGATCAGAGCAGGGAAGCGTTACTGCTATAAGCAGTTTTTGGACTCAGCACAATGGAGACGAGTGTCATAATATCTGGCTTTGCTGGCTACTAACAACAATGGGGAATATCCCCAGAAAAGATATGGGACATAAGGGAAAAAGAGCTGACTCTTAAAGGGCCCATGCACAAATCGACTCATTTCAGAAAGCAACATAAAATCACCAGAAAGAAAGGTGCACAGTCCTTTGGTGAAATGTTACTCACCTGATAGGCTCTGGGTGCATCTCGGTGAGAGCTGAAACCTCTCTAGGGACTGAGACATTGGTGGCAGCCATTATTGTGACCTAGTAAAGGCATGCTGATACAGATGTTGGCAGATGCCATTAGAGATCTTCCCCTGCCCTGTTAGCCCAGGGTCTGCCCCACTGACTAGAGCAGCAATTAAATCCAGCTCAGCCAAGGCAGGAAGCCCTCCCTATGGACTGGCCCCACCCAACAGCAAGCCTTCAGACAACTTGTGGGCCTGCAAAGGTGGGGTGCCTGCATCATCTGCAGCCCAGTGAGTAGGTCCCTCTTTGCAGGGTAGGGTGTGCATGAGAAGGATATGGAGTGTGTGGGGTGCTGGTGGTGTGTGTGGGTCCTCTGCAGTGGGTGACTGGGTCCACTTCAGGGGGTCGGGGTGTGCACATGGGGCAGGACTGTGTTGATGCTATGTGTGGCCCTGTGGGCAGTGGGGCTTGTCAGCTGCAGAAGACTTGTGCTTCTCAAACAGCCACATAGTGGATCAGCCCTATCTTCCAAAACCTGAAACATTTGGATGTTCCCATGCCTGGGGCCAGCCCCACTCAGCTGCAATCCTGAGAGGGCTGACAAGAGCCTTGCAGGCGGGAGGCCTACAGCAAGTGTAAGCCCCTGAGCCTAGCAACCAGCCAGGCTGGGGGCCTACTCACTTAACAGAAAAACGGCAACAGGAATGTGCTATTAGACCTTGCAGCCAACTGTGCTGGGGATCCCAACAACCAATAAAAGTGACTGAAGGGTCCACAGCAGCCACACACAGCTGAGCATTACAACAAGCTGGCCAGGAGGACAGCCTAGTCTTCCTGGGCACCTGCAGCAAAAGCAACCCTGCCACAACAGAGGGACACATGTAGCCCACACAGGGGTCACTCCTGGAACATTTGGATCTAGTGACAAGAGGGAAGCACACTGGTGGGCCTCATAAGGCATCTCTTACATAAAGCCACCTCTCCAAGATCAGGAGACGTAGCTAACCTACCTAATAGATCGATATAAGCACAGAGAAAGAGAGAAAATGAGGAGGCAAAGGAATATGATCCAAGTAAGGGAACAGGACAAAACCCCAGAAAAAGAACTAAACGAAACAGAAATAATCTACTTGAAAGAGTTCAAACAAAAAGTCATAAGGATGCTCACTGATCTTGGGAGAAGAATGGATGAACTCAGTGAGAACTTCAACAAAGAATTGTAAAATATAAAAAAGAACTAATCAGAAATGAAGAATACAATACTGGAAATGAAAAACTCACTAGAGGGACTCGATAGCAAAGTAGATGATACAGAAGAACAGATCAACAAGTTGGATGAAAGAAGTGGAAATCACCTAGCTGAAAAGATAAAAGAAAAAATAATTAAAAAGAATGAGAACAGTCTAAGGGACCTTTGGGACAACATCAAGTGTACTAATATCCATATTATAGGTGCCCAGAAGAAGAGAGAGACAAAGGGCCAGAGAATCTATCTGAAGAAATAATAGCTGAAAACTTTCCTAGCCTAAGGAAGGAAACCGACATCCAGGTACAGGAAGCATAGAGAGCACCCAAACAGATAAACCCAAAGAAGCCCACACCAAGACACATCATAATTAAAATGTCCAGAATTAAAGATAAAGAGATAATCCTAAAAGCCACAAGAGAGGCAGAAAGTTATATACAAAGGGGGAAAGTTATGCATAAGGCTATCAGCTGACTTCTCAGCAGAAAACTTACAGAGTGGAAGAGAGTGGCACAATATATTTAAAGTTCAGAAAAGAAAAAACCTACAGCCAAGAATACTCTACCCGGCAAGGTTATCATTCAGAATGATGGGAGAGGTAAAGATTTTCCCAGACAAGCAAAAATTAAAGGAGTTTATCACCAAGAAACCAGTCTTACAAGAAATGCTAAAGTAATTTATTTAAGTGGGAAAAAGAAGACCACAAATAAGAAAATTATCAAAAGAAAGCAATAAAATCACTGGTAAAGGCAAAACTACAGTTAAGGTAGCAGATCAGCCACCTATGAAGATAATCTGAAAGTCAAAAGACAAAAATACTAAAATTACCTATTTTCATGATAAGAGGGTAATGGATACACACACACACAAAAAGAGGTTTAATTTGATATCAAAACCATAAAATGTGGGAGGAGGGTAGTAAAAGAATAGAGCTTTTAGAAAGAGGTCAAACTAAAGAGATCATCAATTTAATATAGATTGCTATATACGTAGGGCATTATATATGAACCTCATGGTAATCACAAACCAGAAGCCTATAATAAATACACAAAAAATTAATAGAAACAAACCCAAACATATAATACTAAAGAAAGCCATCAAACCACAAGGGAAGAGAGCAAGAGAAGAAGAAAGGAACAGAGAAGAACTACCAAAACACCCACCAAAAAAGTAACAAAATGGCAATAAATACATACTTATCAATAGCTATTTTAAATATCAATGGACTAAATGCTCCAATCAAAAGGCATGGGGGTTCTGATTGGATAAAAAAACAAGACCCAGGGTCAGCACGGTGGCACAGGCAGTTGGGTGCACGCGCTCCGCTGCGGCAGCCTGGGGTTTGCCGGTTCGGATCCCGGGCGCACACTGACATGCCGCTCGTCAGGCCATGTTGTGGCATGCGTCACATGTAGAGTGGAGGAAGATGGGCGTGGATGTTGGCCTGGGGCCAGCCTTCCTCAGCAAAAAGAGGAGGATTGGCAGATGCTAGCTCAGGGCTGATCTTCCTCACACACACAAAAAAAACCAAACAAGACCCACATATATGCTGCATACAAGAGACACACTTCAGACCTAAAGACACAAACTGAAAGTGCAGGGATGGAAAAAGATACTCCATTCAAATGGCAATGAAAAGAAAGCTGTGGTAGCAATACTTATATCAGAAAAAATAGACTTTAAAACAAAAACTGTAACAAGAGAAGGGCACTACATAATGATCAAGGGAACAATCCAACAAGAGGATATAACACTTGTAAATATCTATGCAGTCAATGCAGGAGTACCTAAATACATAAAGAAACTATTTACAGACATAAAAGGAGAAATAGACAGTAACACAATAATAGTAGGGGACTTTAACAGTCCACTTACACCAACGGATAGATCATTGAAACAAAAGATCAATAAGGAAACATTGGCCTTACATGACACATTAGACCAGATGGACTTAGTAGATATATACAGAATATCCCATCCACAAACCACAGAATACACACTCTTTTCAAAGGCACAAGGAACATTCTCCAGGATTGATCAGATATTAGGCCACAAAACAAGTCTCCATAAATTTAAGAAGATTGAAATAATACCAAGCATCTTTTCTGATGACAACGGTATGAAATTAGAAATCAACTATAGGAAGAAAATCAGAAAAGACACAAATATGTGGAGATTAAAGAAAACGCTACTGAACAACGATTGGGTCAATGAAGAAATCAAAGGAGAAATCAAAAAATACCTGGAGACAAATGAAAGTGAAAATATGACATGCCAAAATTTACGGGATAGGGCCGGCCCCGTGGCTTAGCGGTTAAGTGCGCGTGTTCCGCTGCTGGCGGCCCGGGTTTGGATCTCGAGCGTGCACTGATGCTCTGCTTCTCCGGCCATGCTGAGGCCGCGTCTCACATACAGCAACTAGAAGGATGTGCAGCTATGACATACAACTATCTACTGGGGCTTTGGGGGAAAAATAAATAAATAAAATTATAAAAAAAAATTTACGGGATATAGCAAAAGCAGTTCTAAGAGGAAAGTTTATAGCAATACAGGCCTATCTCAACAAACAAGAAAAATCTCAAATAATCTAACAGTTCACCTAAAGGAACTGGAAAAAGAAGAGCAAACATAGCCCAAAATCAGTAGAAGAAGGGAAATAATAAAAATCAGATCAGAAATAAATGAAATAGAGACTAAAAAAAGAAAAAAAAGAACAAAAATCAATGAAACTAAGAGCTAGGTCTTTGAAAAGATAAACAAAATTGACAAACCTTTAGCTAGACTACCCAAGGAAAAAAGAAAGAAGGCTCAAATAAATAAAATCAGAAATGAAAGGGGATAAATTCAATGGGCACCTCAGAAATACAAAAGATTAAAGAATACTATGAAAAGGTATACGTCAAAAAATTGGATAATCTACAAGAAATGGAGAAATTCTTAGAATTATAGAACCTTCCAAAATGAATCAAGAAGAAATAGACAATTTGAATAGATGACGCACCAGTAAGGAGATTGAAACAGTCATCAAAAACCTGCCAAAAAATAAGTCCAGGACCAGAAGGAATCCCTGGTGAATTCCACCAAACTTTCAAAGAAGACTTAACACCTATCCTTCTCAAACTCTTCCAAAAAACTGAAGAGGAGGGGAAACTCCCTAACTCATTCTATGAAGCCAACATTACCCTGGTACCACTACTAGACAAGGACAATATAAAAAAAAGAAAATTACAGGCCAATATCACTGATGAACATCGATGCAAAAATCCTCAACAAAATCCTAGCAAATCACATACAACAATGCATTAAAAATATAATACACCATAATCAAATGGGATTTATTCCAGGGATGTAGGGATGGTTCAGCATCTGCAAATCAATGTGATACATCACATTAACAAAATGAAGAATAAAAATCACATAATCATCTCAACACATGGAGAGAAAGCATTTGACAAGATACGGCATCCATTTATGATAAAAACTCTGAATAAAATGGGTATAGAAGGAAAGTACCTCAACATAATAAAGACCATATATGACAAACCCACAGCTAATATCATTCTCAATGGTGAAAAACTGAAAGCTATGCTGCTAAGAACGGGAACCAGACAAGGATGCCCACTTTCACCATTCTTGTTTAACATAGTATTGGAAGTCCCAGCCAGAAGAATCAGGCAAGAAAAAGAAATAAAAGGGATCCAAACTGGAAAGCAAGAAGTGAAACTGTCACTATTTGCAGATGACATGATTTTATATACAGAAAACCCTAAAGAATCCACCAAAAAATTTTAGAAATAATAAATGAAGATGATAAAGTTTCAGGATATAAAATCAACATACAAAAATCAGTTACGTTCCTATACACTAACAATGAAGTAGCAGAAAGAGAAATTAAGAATACAATCGCATTTACAATTGCACCAAAAAGAATAAAATACATGGGAATAAACTTAACCAAAGAGATGCAAGATCTGTACACTGAAATCTATAAAACATTGTGGAAAGAAATAGAAGACACAAAGAAATGGAAAGATATTCTCTGCTTTTGGATTGGAAGAATTAACATAGCTAAAATATCCATACATCCTAAAGCAATCTACACATTCAACGCAACCTGAGTAATAATCTCAATGAAATTCTTCATGGAAATAGAACAAAGAATCCTAAAATTCATATGGGGCAACAAAAGACTCCAAATAGCCAAAGCAATCCTGAGAAAAAAGAACAAAGCTGGAGGCATCACCATCCCTGACTTCAAAATGAACCACAAAGCTATAGTAACCAAAACAGCATGGTACTAGCACAAAAACAGACACACAGATCAATGGAACAGAATCGAGAGCCCAGAAATAGATCCACACATCTATGGACAGCTAATTTTCCACAAGGGAGCCAAGAACAGACAATGGAGAAAGGAAAGTCTCTCCAATAAATGGTGCTGGGAAAACTGTACAGCCACATGTAAAGAATGAAAGTAGACTATTATCTTACACCATACACTAAAATTAACTCAAAATGGATTTAAGACTTGAATGTAAGACCTAAAACCATTAAAATTCTAGAAGAAAATATAGGCAGTATGCTCTTCAACATCTGTCTTAGCAGCATATTTTCAAGTACCATGTCTGACCAGGCAAGGGAAACAATAGAAAAAATAAACAAATGGGACTACAACAAACTAAAAAGCTTCTGCACAGCAAAAGAACAATAAAAAAAAAAATGAAAAGACAACCTAACAATTGGGAGAAGATATTTGCAATCCATTTATCTGATAAGGGGTTACTCTCCAAAATAAATAAAGAACTCATACATCTCAACAACAAAAAATCTAACAACCCAATTAAAAAATGGGCAAAAGACCTGAACAGACATTTCTCCAAAGAAGATATACAGAACATAGAGTTGGTACATGAAAATATGTTCAACGTCATTAACTATCAGGGAAATGCAAATCAAAACTACAATGAGATATCACCTCATCCCTTCAGAATGGCTATAATTACCAAGACAGGAAACAACATGTGTTGGAGAGAATGTGGAGAGAAGGGAACTCTCATACACTGCTGGTGGGAGTGCAACCTGGTACAGCCACTACAGAAAATAGTATGGAGATTCCTCAAAAAGTTAAGAATAGAACTACGATACGATCCACGTATTCCACTGCTGGGTATATATCCAAAGAACATAAAAACATGAATGCGTGAAGACACATGCACCCCTATGTTCACTTCAGCATTATTCACAATAGCCAAGGCTTCGAAGCAACTTAGGTGCCCATCAAGGGATGAATGGATAAAGAAGATGTGGTATATATACACAACGGAATACTACTCAGCCACGCAAAATGATGAAATCTGGTGATTTGTGACAACATGGATGGACCTTGAGGGTACTATTCTAAGAGAAATAAGTCAGAGGAAGAAAGTCAAATACCATATGATCTCACCTATAAGTAGAAGATAAAAACAACAACAATCACATAGAGACAGAGATCAGATTGGGGGTTACCAGAGGGGAAGGGGGTAGGGAGGAGAGTGAAAGGGGTAATTAGGCACATGTGTGTGGTGATGGATTTTAATTAGTCTTTGGGCAGTGAACATGATGTAATTTACACAGAAATCGAAACATAATTATGTACACCTAAAATTTATATAATGTTATAACCAATGTTACTGCAATAAAACAAAAGAATACAATCCCATTTACAATCGCAACAGAAAGAGTAAAATGTCTAGGAGTAAATTTAACCAAGGAGGTGAAAGACATACAATGAAAACCATAAGACATTATTGAAAGAAATCAAAGATGACATAAAGAAATGGAAAGGTATTCCACGTATATGGATTGGAAGAATAAACATAGTTAAAATGTCCATGTTACCTAAAGCAATCTACAGATTCAATGCAACCCCAATCAGAAACCCAATGATGTTCTTCATGGAAATAGAACAAAGAATCCTAAAATTCATATGGAACAACCAAAGACCCCAAATAGCTAAAGCAATCCTGAGAAAAAAGAACAAAGCTGGAGGCATCACAATTCCTGACTTCAAAATATACTACAAAGCTATAGTAATCAAAACAGCATGGTGCTGGTACAAAAACAGACACACAGATCGATGGAACAGAATTGAAAGCCCAGAAATAAAACCACACATCTATGGACAGTTAATCTTTGACAAATAAGCCTACAACATACAATGAAGAAAGGAAAATCTCTTCAATAAATGGTGTTGGGAAAACTGGACAGCCACATGCAAAAGAATGAAAGTAAACCATTATCTTGCACCATACAAAAAAGTTAACTCAAAATGGATTAAAGACGTGAAGGTAAGACCTGAAACCATAAAACTCCTAGAAGAAAATATAAGCAGTACGCTCTTTGACAAAAAAATTAACTCAAAATGTATCAAAGACTTGAAGGTAAGACGTGAAACCATAAAACTCCTAGAAAAAAATGTAGGCAGTACACTCTTTGACTTTGGTCTTAGCAGCATCTTTTCGAATACATGTCTACTCAGACAAGGGAAACAAAAGAAAAAATAAACAAATGGGACTTCATCAGACTAAAGAGCTTCTGCAAGGCAAAGGAAACCAGGAACAAAACAAAAAGACAACCCACCAACTCGTAATAAATATTTGCAAATCATATATCCAATAAGGGCTTAATCTCCAAAATATATAAAGAACTCACATTGCTCAACAACAAAAAAACAAACAACCAATCAAAAAATGGGCAGAGGATATGAACAGACATTTTTCCAAGGAAGTGATACAGATGGCCAACAGGCATTTGAAAAGATGTTCAACATCACTAATCATCAGGGAAATGCAAATCAAAACTACACTGAGGTATCACCTTACACCCATTAGAATGGCTGTAATCACCAAGACAAAAAATAACAAATATTGGAGAGGATGTGGCGAAAAGGGAACCCTCATACACTCCTGGTAGGAATGCAAAGTGGTGCAGCCACTATGGAAAACAGTATGGAGATTTCTCAAAAAATTAAAAATAGAAATACCATACGAACCAGCTATTCCACTACTGGGTATTCATCCAAAGAACTTCAAATCAACAATTCAAAGAGACTTATGCACCCCTATGTTCATTGCAGCATTATTCACAATAGCCAAGACATGGAAGCAACCCAAGTGCTCACTGACTGATGAATGGATAAAGAAAGATGTGGTATGTATATACAATGGACTACTACTCAGCCATAAAAAAT
The DNA here is from genome assembly GCF_020826845.1 of Diceros bicornis minor. Lineage (NCBI taxonomy): Eukaryota > Metazoa > Chordata > Mammalia > Perissodactyla > Rhinocerotidae > Diceros > Diceros bicornis. The sequence continues at coordinate 67,865,782 of NC_080781.1, forward strand.
ACAAAATCATCCCATTTGCAACAACATGGATGGACCTTGAGGGTATTATGTTAAGCGAAATAAGCCAGACAGACAAAGACAAACACTGTATGATTTCATTCATACGTAGAAGATAAACAAATACACGGACAAAGAGAACAAATTTGTGGTTACCAGAGGGGAAGGGGGTTGGGGGGTGGGCATAAGATGTAAAGCGGCACATATATATGGTGACTGACAAACAACAACATACAACTGAAAGTTCACAATGTTATGAACTATTATGACTTCAATAAAATAAAAAAATGAGAGTGTATGTGGAGGGGGGCTTAATGATCTTTAAGGACTTCTATTCTGAAAAATTTGATTCTAAGCGAAAATTTTTTTCACTGAAAGAAATACCCTTGAATGTTTTGAGAACTTGCACAATTGTAAGGCTATTATTAGCTTTTCTAAAAGCTTTTTAAAAATTCCTCTTCCTATTCTTATTTATTTTTTAAAATTATACTTAGTAAAAATCACTTTGTTGTACAGTTCTATGAGTTTTGATAAACACACACAGTGGTATACCCACTAGCACAACAATTAAGAAACAGAACCTTTCCATCACCTGAGAAATTCCCTTGTGCTCCCCCTTTGGAGGCAATCTCTCTCCAAGTTCTTGGTAACAAATAATGTGCTTTCCGTCCCTATAGTTTTGTCTTTTCCAGAATGTCTCATCCTTTTTCATAGCTGCAAAATATTTATTGTATGGCTAGATCACACAATATTTATTTACCTGGTCCTCTACTGATGGACATTTCAGCTGTTTCCAATCTTTTGCTTCAACGACTATCAGATACTGAGCACTTACTCTGTGCCAGGATCCACACTAAAGCTCTTTTATTCATTCCTGTTCATAATCCTCCCAATAATGTTGGAAGATAGCCACTATTAACTCCGTTTTTCTGAAAAACAAACCACATCTCAGAGAAGTTAAATAATTTGCCTAAATCACACAGCTAATAAACAGCAGAGCCAAAGTTCAAACTCAAGTCTATCACACTCTTCTCAATCCCATTAGTACCTCCCCACACTCTGACAGATAAGTAGGGCAAGTACTATCATTTTTTGAAGATAAATAACATTTTAATGTAGTTTTTCTTCTTTTTTTATGAGTCAGTGTTGATACATTATTAACCAAAGTCCATAGTTAACATTAAGGTTCAATCTTTGTGCTGTACATTCTATGGGTTTTGGCAAATGTATAATGATATGTATCCTCCATTACAGTATCATACAGAATAGTTTCACTGCCCTAAAAATCTCCCGTGCTCCACTTGTTCATCTCTCCATCCCTCCCCTTGAACCCCTGACAATCACTGATCTTTTCACTGTTTCCATAGTTTTGACTTTTCCAGAATGTCATATAGTTGGAATCTTATGTAGCCTTTTCAGATTGGCTTCTTTCACTCAGCAATATGCACTTAAGGGGTTTGCTGAGGCATTTACGAGTCTTCCTTATAGATCTAATGAGGAAATCTCAAGCAGCCCGTTTGTTTGTTTGTTTGTTTATTTATTTATTTTGTGAGGAAGATCAGCCCTGAGCTAACTTCCATGCCAATCCTCCTCTTTTTTGCTGAGGAAGACTGGCTCTGAGCTAACATCTATTGCCAATCCTCCTCCTTTTTTTTTTTTTCCCCAAAGCCTCAGTAGATAGTTGTATGTCATAGTTGCACATCCTTTTAGTTGCTGTATGTGGGACGCGGCCTCAGCATGGCCGGAGAAGCGGTGCGTCGGTGTGCGCCCTGGATCCGATCCAGGGCCGCCAGTAACGGAGCATGCACACTTAACCACTAAGCCACGGGGCGGCCCCCCAAGCTGCCAGTTTACATAAACGTCATCAGAAAGGTTTCTTCATTTGAGAGCATCAAATCCCGTTAATGATTCTTACTTTCATCCCTCTAGTATTTGCTATGGGAGCTCCTTATATTCTTTAATTTGATTGATATTCAGTCATTTTCGTGGCTTGATAGCTCACTTCTTTTTATTGCTGAATAATATTCTATTGTGTGGATGTACCACAGTGTATTTATCTTTCACTTATTGAGGGACATCTTGGTTGCTTCTAAGTTTTGGCAGTTATAAATAAAGCTGCTATAAATACTTTGTGTAGGTTCTTGCATGGACACAAGTTTTCAACTCATTTTGGTTAAATACAAAGGAGCACAATTACTGGATCATATGGTAAGAGTATGTTTAGTTTTGTAAGAAACTGTCAAACTGTCTTCCAAAGTGGCTGTGCCATTTTTCAGTCCCACCAGTAATGAGTTCCCATTACTTCACATCCTCACTAGCATTTGATATTGTCAGTGTTTTAGATTTTTGCTATTCTAATAGGTGTATCTATTCTATTATATAGTGGTATCTCATTGTTTTTTTAAATAGCTGATCATTTTTTTTATTGTGGTAAAAAAACACATATAAAATTTACCATCTAAACCATTTTAAGTGTGCAGTTCAATAGTGTTAAGTATATTTACGTTGTTGTTAAACAGATCTCCAGAACCTTCTTATCTTGCAGAACTGAAACTCTGTACTCTTTAAACAATAACTCCTCTTTGTCCCCTTTCCCCAGCCCCTGGTAACTATCATTCTACTTTCTATATCTATGAATTTGACTACTTTAGATACTTCATATAAGTGGGCTCATATAGTATTTGTCCTTTTGTGACTGGCTTATTTCACTTAACATAATATCCTCAAGGTTCACCCATGTTGTAGCATATGATAGGATTTAATTCCTTTTTATAGAGTGCATGGTATCCCATTGTATGTAAATATTACATTTTGTTTATCCATTCATCCACTGATGAACATTCGGGTTGCTTCCATTTCTTGGCTATTGTGAATAGTACTGCTGTGAACATGGGTGTGTTCATTGATGTTTTATTTTGCAATTCCCTATTAATATAAGATGTTCAGCATCTTTTATTTATTTATTTATTTATTTTTGTGAGGAAGATCAGCCCTGAGTTAACATCTGATGCCAATCCTCCTCTTTTTGCTGAGGAAGACTGGCCCTGAGCTAACATCAATGCCCATCTTCCTCTAGCTTATATGCGATGCTGCCACAGCATGGCTTGACAATCAGTGCGTTGGTGGGCACCTGGGATCCGAACCCGCGAACCCTGGGCCGCCGCAGCAGAGCATGTGCACTTAACTGCTTGCGCCACCGGGCTGGCCCAGTTCAGCATCTTTTAATATGCTTATTTGCCATTGGTATATCTTCTGTTCAGATCTTTTTTCCATTTTTAAATTGAGCAAGCAAAATTCTTATTGCTTGGTTTTAAAAGTTCTTTATCTATTTTGGACATCAGTCTTTTATCAGATATGTTTTTTGCAAATATTTTCTCCCAGTCTGTGGTTTGTTTTTTTTTATTCTCTTACCAGTGTCTTCCACAGAGCAGAAGTTTTAAATTTTAATGAAGTCCAACTTACCAATTTTTCTTTCATGGGTCATGCTTTTGGTGTTGTATCTAAAAAGTCATCAGCAAACCCAATGTCACCAAGATTTTCTCCTCTATCATCATCTAAAAGTTTAATAGTTTGCAGTTTATGTTTTGGTCTATGATGCATTTTGAGTCAATTTTTGTGAAAGATGTAATGTCTGTGTCTAGATTCACTTTTTTGTATATGGATGTCCAATTGTTCCACCAGTATTTGTTGAAAAGACTATCCTTTCTCCATTGAATTGTCTTTGCTCCTTTGTAAAAGATCAGTAGGCTATATTTGTGTGTCTATTCTGTTCCATTGATCTATTTGTACATTCTTTTGTCAATACCACACTGTCTTGACTACTGTAGCTTTATAGTAGGTTTTGAAGTTGGATAGTGTTAGTATTCCAGCTTTGTCCTTCTCCTTTAATATTGTGTCGGCTAGTCTTTGCCTTTTGCCTGTCCATATAAACTTTAGAGTTTGTTGATATCCATCAAATAAATTAGTGGGCTTTGACTGACATTAAGTTGAATCTATAGAACAAGTTGGGAAAAACTGACATCTTGACTATATTGAGTTTTTCTATCCATCTACATGGAATATCTCTCCATTTATTTATATATTTGATTCTTTTCATCAGACTTTTGTTGTTTTCCTCATATAGATCATATTTTTGTACATTGTACATATTTTGTTAGGTTTATACCCATGTATTTCATTTTTTTGATGCTAATTTTAAATGGTATTGTGTTTTAAATTTCAACACTTAATTGTTCATTGCTGGTATATAAGAAAGCAATTGACTTTTGCATAGTAAACTTTTTTGTGTGTGTGTGAGGAAAATCAGCCCTGAGCTAACATCCGCGCTAATCTTCCTCTTTTTGCTGAGTAAGACCAGCTCTGAGCTAACATCTATTGCCAATCCTCCTCCTTTTTTTGTTTTCCCAAAGCCCCAGTAGATAGTTGTATGTCATAGTTGCACATCCTTCTAGTTGCTGTATGTGGGACGTGGCCTCAGCATGGCTGGAGAAGTGGTGCGTCGGTGTGTGCCCGGGATTCGAACCTGGGCCACCAGTAGCGGAGTGCGCGCACTTAACCGCTAAGCCACCGGGCCGGCCTGCATAGTAACCTTGTATCTTACAACCTTGCTATAATCACTCATTATTTCCAAAACGGTGTTTTTGTTGTTGTTGATTCTTTGGGATTTTCTACATAGACAATCATGTCATCTGTGAAAAAAATAGTTTTATTTCTTCTTTCCTAATATCTTTTATCTCTTTTTCTTGTCTTACTGCATTATCTAGGACTTCCCAGTACAATGTTTAATAGGAGTGGTGAGAGTAGACATGCTTGCCTTGCTCCCTATCTTAGTAGGAAAGCATCTAGTTTGTCACCATTAAGTATGGATGTTAGCTATAGGTTTTTTGGTAGCTGTTGTTTATCAAATTGAGGAAGTTTCTCTCTATTCTTAGTTTATTAAGAGTTTTTATCATAAAAGGGTGTTAGATTTTGTCAAATGCTTTTTCTTCACCTATTCATATGATCATAGGATTTTTCTTCAATAGCTTGTTTATGGTATAGATTACATTAATTGTATTTCAAATGTTGAACAAACCTTGCACACCTGGAATAAATCCCACTAGGTTGTGGTGTATTATTCTTTTTATACATTGTTGGATCGATTTGCTAATATTTTGTTGATGATTTCTGCACCTATGTTCATGAGAGATACTGGAATGCAGTTTTCCTTTCTTGGTTTTTGTCTGGTTTTGGTATTAAGGTAATCCTGGTATTATAAATGGTTTAAAAAGTATTCCCTCTACTTCAACTTTCTGGAAGAGATTGTAGAGAATTGGTACAATTTCTTCCTTAAGTGTTCGGTAGAATTCACCAGTGAACCACTCTGGGCCTGGTGCTTTCTGTTTTGGAAGGGTAATTATTGATTAAATTTCTTTAATAGATATATAGGCCCTATTAGTTTTTACATATAGCATTCCAAAGCTCTCTCACCTCTAAACAAAGATGATCCCTTCAAATTATAATGGAAATGGAAAGGAGCATTTTTGTTGGAGGAGGGAGTCCATTTCTAACTTTAAAAATAAGTTCTAACACTTTCCTCTCACATCCAGACCATTATTTCCACTAGGAATAAAAATCAAAAATAAAATTCATAATATAATTAAAATCGTAGGACCATTACTTTGCCCAGATGAAGGCAAAGGCAACTGTCAATTTCAGAGTGTATGAGTTGGAATCTATGACGCATGGAACCTGTTTCACAAGAAACCTGAACAGAAAATCGCCAGGAAAATTACAGAATTGTATTTGCATTGTGTTTCTTTCTTCATTTATGGAACCCTCAGAGGAGCTGGTCACCCTCTGAAACTCCAAAATTTAATTAATAGCCTGATGCACCCAACCAAGAAATTTGGGCCAGCACTGGACCAAAGAACACTCAGCAGAGACATCAATTCAGTGGCCTCATTAACAGATGAGGAGACTGATTCATATGACATGCTGGAGCCTGAACTCAGGTTTCCTGATGCCAAATCCATTGTTCCTTCTACTGTACTATAATACACACTGCTTTTGCAGCCCCACCCCCACCCCCAAACACCCACACCCACAGTGCCTGGGTTTCAACACTGTCTAATATCAATCATACTTGCATCTCATGTAGTGTTTAGCACATAGTAGGTACTCATTATTTGGCTGAATGATGAGAAGCAGAAATAAGAGAGCTCAGTAATAGCCAGTGGAACCCAGGAAACTCAAAGTTAGTTATTGGTGGAAGTGGCTTTTAAACAAGATTACAAAATAATTCTATGACAGTAGGCTCTAACAAGAGGAAGAAAGAAAATATATCAACATGGCTTTGGTATTTCTAAAAAGAAGAAAATTTCAATGTGTTTTCTTCTCTAGACAGAATAAGATAATGATTGCGAGTTATAAGTTGAATCATCCTTGTACTACTTGAAAGCTGCATTCCTTTGTAATTAGGATTTTTTAGAAAATTACAATTACAGAAAGCTTGTCTCAGGGAAAAGAGGCCTTTTTGTTTATTTTAATTTTTAATAAACGCTAGACTTCAAAGATAAAACGGGGAGAGATGTGGAGTGGGGGTTTTCTAATGAGTTTACCATAAATAACATATAACATTAGTATGTTAATTACTGTTCTTGCTTAATCTTGTGCCATTCACATAGCTCTAACTTTAAGAGCTACCCAATATTGTCTACCATAGCTTTGGCAGACAGAAATCGAAGTAAAAACCTAAGCTCCAAATTTTGAGGAGTATGGTGCAATGAAAAGAACATTGAACTGATCATTAGGAGATCTGGGTTCTAGTCCTAGCTCTGACCTTATGATATCACCTTAGGCAATCCATTTCTCTTCCAGGCCTCAGTTTTCTTATGTTTAAAATGGTCCTAACAACTTCTAAGGGCCATTGTGAAGATCAAAAGAAATAACACGAATGAAGTTTATCAACTGCTCTACAAACTGGAAGTGACATGATGGCTAAACAGAGAGCAACCTTACTTGCTTCTTCCAAAGCTCAATTAACAAACTGGAATCAAAGGGCTGTAATATGAGGTCCAAAGATTACTCATAACAGCTACTATTTATTGAATACTTATAACATGCCAGCCACTGAACTTTATATACATTATCTCATTTAATATTTACAACATTTAATATTAACAGCTATGCAATAGAAATTACCATTATCCATATTTTACAAAGGAGAAAGTTGAGGCATATGAAAGAATTAGCAACATAGCCAAGGTTCCCTGATAAGTATCAGAAAGAAGAATTCAAAGCCAGGTTTGTTTAACCCTAAGGCTACACTCTTCTACCCCTTTATAGTCCAGATCACAACAAGACTTACTCTAACTGCATATATAAACAATAAATTTTAGATCTCTCAGGCTGGCATTCAAGGTCTTCCAAGATAAGGCTTACATTGTTTACCTTTCCAATGTCATCTCCCAATATGACTTTCCCTTTCATTTTCCCTTTCCTTCAATATACCATCTGTAGGCTACATGCCATGGGACTGGCTTCTTCCCCTAAGAAGTGCATAAGAAAGCATCCTACTTGAAGTAGAATCTGTCTCCATTTCACAGTCTCATTTTTGATATCATTCCCTTATGTTTGGTACTAAAAACTTACAATTCACATATTTAACATAAACTTTATAGACAAATCCAAACCCTCCACCAGCTTCAAGTATTCACTTACAGGTCTATTCCTTAGCTAGTAACAGTTGTCACATAGCCTAGATTGAGAAGACCAGCAATCAGGGGTAAGACTGAGTTCACATGCTGTCAGCAAAAGTCATCCATTCCTCTACAAGGTGGTGTTACCTCGCCATCTCTCTGAGCCTGTAGGCTAGTAGATTCTTCGGACCTACTCCCTCAACCTTGGAGAGCAGACTAGCAGCATCAGCTCCTTATAAGGTTCCAGGATGCTAAACTTCTGAGTGATGTAAGAAGAAAGCCTCTGCTCCTTGCCCTTGCTTCCCAGGCATCAAGAAAAATCTGTAAGGGAGTTGGGTGGATGTGATAAATTCCCATCTGAACATGAGAAGGAAAAATCTAGCTTCAAAGAGAACATTTACGTAGTTCAACTAATCCCTCCCCTTTCGACAAGATATCTAAATCATAATTTGCTGAAAAATATGCTGCTATGGCTTACTGAAGATTAGATAGAAGGCAGAATTGGACCCTGGGAGTAATTAGGAGGTGAGAGTTTCATGCTCTCAGTAGATCTAGCATTCAGCCTCAGTAAATAGTAACTATCATATCTCAGAAGCTATTCAATTCACTATTTTTTTGTGTGAGGAAGATCGGCCCTGAGCTAACATCTGCCAATCCTCTTCTTTTTTTTTTTTTTGCTGAGGAACACTGGCCCTGGGCTAACATCCATGCTCATCTTCCTCTACTTTATATGGGATGCCGCCACAGCATGGCTTGACAAGCGGTGTGTCGGTGCGTGCCCGGGATCCGAACCAGCGCACCCTGGGCAGCTGTAGTGGAGCGCGCGCACTTAACCGCTTGCGCCACCGGGCTAGACCCTCAATTCACTATTAATCACTAACAATAACTCATTTAGTACATACAATTTACACATCAGATCCAAACAACATCCAAACTTAATTAAATTATACACACACATACATGCGTCCCCGCACATCAAATTAATATATATTTTCTCTAGCTTGACAGCCTCTTTTAAAAAATTTATTTAAATAAACTTCTTTGTTAGCTCCTGAAAGTAAAACAGATCTTTACCAAGTTATTTAGGATCTTTAATCTTCATTGTGCTTAATATTTCATATTCTTTTGATAAGTAATGAATTAAGATATTATATCCCTTTTAAAGAGGCCAAATCAGGCCCACTTTCTTTTTATTCAAGGATGATGCAAGAAATGGATCAGCTAAATATTACGTGGGACAATATGATACCAAGAGGAGGAGGGGCAGGCTAAAGAAGATCAGAGTCAGGGCTACAAGAGACAGAGCAAGTCTCAGGAGGACAAGAAATAAGAGAAAGAAAAGCTGAGTAAATAAAAATCAGAGGAAAGAAGATAAGATTAGAGAAAGATATCTAAAGAGAGTTTCAAGAAAAGCTTATCATTTATCCCATTTTACAGAAACCCAGAGAGTTCAACTGCTTGTCCAAGGTCATAAAAATGGCAGAACTAGGACCAGAGGCCAAATCTTTTGATTCAAAGTTCAGCACAACTGCAGCTTTCTCTCCTGGTGTGGTGGATCACTGGCTGGCTGAGCTGGGATAACCCGCCGTAGCGAACAAAGCACAAGTCTAAGGGTAATACTTACTGCTTTATTTAATCCCCAGAATATTGGCCTAGCTATTCATTTTCTTTATACCTTAGTTCCTCCTGCTGTCAAATAGCAATCATAATAACAGGCCCAAAATTTCTAGGGAGGATGTGAGGCTAAACACCAGAGGTGAGAAAACACTTAGAAAAGAATTATTTCATTCAATGGAGATTTTTAAAGAAGATGCAATAATTAGATGGCACAGCCTTAATTAAACAAAAAGACAGAAAGCAAACAATTCAGGGCCTCCACATTACTCTGCATTGAATTCAAAATTTAAACAAAGCAAAAAGCAAAATGAAAGGTAGATGCATAAAATAGCATACTGAAAAAAATCCATACTGTAAATAACTGTCCCCAGGTCCCTCCTTGAGACAAGATGCCTTACCAAGTGCTGCCCACAGGTGCCACCAGAGACCAGAGCAATTCTATGCATTCTAAAGGCAAATTTTGTAAACTTTGACAACAGGTGGGATTAAACCAGTATTCAATTCAAGACAACAATCTATTCGAGATAATAAGTGTAAGAACACGTGCGTACATGAATATAAACATACACATATTTTTCTCTCACAACTAGTGAGCTAGTAGCTAGATCAGAACTAGAAGCCAGGTTTCTTGACTCAGAGTTCAATCCATCAGAATGTGAGTTCCATGACAGAAAGAATTTTCATCTTTATCATCTGTATTTTCACTGATGTATTGCCAGCATCACCAGTATTCAGTGGTTTTACTGAGCACATGTATTCATTTAACATGTATTAAGGACTCCATGAAGAAATAAATGCTTTTAATGTATTTATTTCAGTTGTGAAGGTCAAATGAGATAAGGTTTGTGAAAACATTTTGCTTACTATAAATGGCAATACACATGAGAAGGTATTGTGAAAATTATAATCACAGCATTTCAGAGTTTAACAGTACCTTAATATCAGTCATGGATACTGCTACTCAGAACTAGAATTTCTGAATAGATTTGTCAGAGAGAATTATGTCATCCCTGTAGCACATCTCAACAAAATGGACAATGAGTTACCTGTTCTCACTCCAAGAAACTGGTACTGCCAGGATATTGTCATGTTATTGTATTTAATCATCACAACCAGTTGCCAACATAGGAATTATTGTCCTATTTTGCAGGTAGGGAAACTCCGAGCTCAGCGAGTTTAATTGGCAGGCCCAAGTGGAAAAGCCATAATGACCATTAATCAGTCAGATCCTCTCATTTTACAGATAAGTATATATTTCTTCTTTCTAGTTTGTATCCTGCATGATTGTACACGAATAGTATCTCTGGGAACACCTCTAAGAGGAATATAAAGTCATCCTGCTGGTATAAGTCAACATTTATAGTACTGTTGTGGAATCCAAAGTGTTACAGAGGTTCACAAGTACTATGGATTCAGACTCAAATATTCTGAAATACCTTCATTTTACTTCAACACTTAGCTTGTGCCAGGTCTCATGCTACTCACTGGGGGGAACAAAAGAGAAGCATAGTTCCTCCCAGTCCCTGGGGAGCTTCCAGTTTACCTAGGAATCCTGTGTCTGATGCATGTGAAACAAACAATTTGACAATAATATAAGAAAGAATATGTAATTGACACAAACCAATTAGTCAACAATACACAACTGAATATATAATTGACATGAAACAATTACAGAACAATGGGAGACTGAAATATAATTGACTTCCTGCTTTTTCACTCTGTGTTGGTTCATAAATGACACCCCATACATTCTTGTGTTGTCATGGAGCCTCAGGGAACTTTCTGTTGGCTTTAATTTCTAGACAAAGTGGGCTGCGCTCTGGAACTGGCTTGGCAATGTTTCAGTTCCTGCTGTCGCTGAGCTGCCTTGCCCTTCCAGAGAGAACTCCAGAGGGCACAGAATCTTTGCATTAATGGAATAAATCATGTCCATTTAAATCACTAATCAGGAAGTCAATTTAATCAATATTTCTATAAAGAATGCATCCTTGTTTGATTTAACCTTAATATATATTCTTTACAACTCAGACAAATGTAGGATTTATTTTTAGAAGATATGTAGGTATACAATTAAAGTAGTGATTTATATTTTACATTTTTAAGATTAATTTTCAGCTTCATCATGAAAATAAATGATGAATTTTTAATTTTATATATCAAAGCTAACTGAAATAAATCCTTTCAGAATCACTGGGAAATGTCTAGAATTAAGGTCACTACCTTTTTTCTGTCCAAGGCATGATCATTTCAGGGTTTCATATCTGAGTGACTTGGAGCTATTCCTGTGCCCCAAATCTATGGGAGTCACCAAATCTAATCTCTACTGCATTTTTTTGCAGTGTTAACAGTACCCTATACTAGGCTCACGGTTGGGTTAAGGCAAGAGCTTTCTAGCTGCTCTCTCTGCCTCCAAAACATTTTCTACACTGTTAGCCAAACACTCTCTTGAAAAATATCCCTTTGCACATGTCCTTGTCTCCCTACTCAAAAATCATCAGTGGTTTCTCACTGCTTACAGTGGCTCCTTAGCCTGGTATTAAGGCACTTCATGATCTGAACCTAGTGCATTTCAACATGCTATACCACTACTCCCTAATATGAATTCTTGGCCCCTAAACAAACTGTTACACTTACTGCCTCCCCCATACGACAGTATTTCCATGTCTGTCTCAGGACCTTAACACCATTCACTAACCACATAGTGAATTCCATTCTTTTCCTTGTTTATCTTCTAGTTTTCCTTCACTATCCTGTTCAAGTCCTACCTTTTTCAAAAAATTTTCTTCAACTGTCCTAGTTTACAACGATCTCTTTCTTCCTTTTTAAGTTTATTTAAAAATTTTTCCAGCTTTATTGAGATATAATTGACATATAACATTGTATAAGTTTAAGGTGTACAATGTGTCGATTTGATGCACTTATATATTGTGAAATGATTACCACAGTAGTGCTAGTTAACACCTCCATCACCTCACATAACTACCATTTCTTTTTTGTGGTGAGAACATTTAAGATCCACTCAACAACTTTCAAGTATATAATACAGTATTGTTAACTAGAATCACCATGCTGTACATTAGATCCCCAGAATTTATTCATCTTATAACTGGAAGTTTGTATCCTTTGACCAAAATCTCTCCATTTCCTCCACCCCCCAGCCCCTGGCAACCACCATTCTACTCTTTATTTCTATGAGTTTGGCTTTTTTAGCGTTCACATATACGTGATATCATACAGTATTTGTCTTTGTCTGACTTATTTTACTTAGCATAATGCCCTCAAGGTCCACCCATGTTGTTGCAAATGAAAGGATTTCCTTCTTTCTCGTGGCTGAATAATATTTATACATCTCACATCTTTTTTATCCATTCATCCACTGATAGACTCTAAGGTTGCTTCTGTATCTTGGCTATTGTGAATAATGCTGCAATGAACATGGGAGTGCAGAAGTCTCTTCAACACCCTGATTTCATTTCCTTTGGATATATATCCAGAAGTGAGATTTCTGGATCACGGGGTAATTCTATTTTTAATTTTTTGAGGAACCTCCATACTGTTTTCCATAGTGGCTGAACCAACTTACCTTCCCACCAACAGTGCACATGGGTTCCTTTTTCTCCACATCCCCACCAACACTTGTTATCTCGTCTTTTTGATGATAGCCAGCCTAACAGGTGTGAGGTGATCTCTCACTGTGGTTTTGATTTGTATTTCCCTGATGATTAGTGATGCTGAGCGCCTTTTCATGTACCTATTGGCCATCAGTATATATTCTTTGGAAAAATGTCTATTCAGTTCCTCTGTCCATTTTTTAATAGGATTTTTTTTTTTGCCATTGAGTTGTGTGAGTTCCTTATAGATTTTGGATATTAACCTCCTATCAGATATATGATTTGCAAATATTTTATCCCAGTCCATAGGTTGCCTTTTCATGTTTTTGATTGTTTCTCACCAAAAACAATGAGCATTTATGCTATTTTTATTTAGAGCAAAATTATCTATGAGCTAAATTAAATGAACATATCTTTGAATCTTACAAATCTAAGGTAAGTTTTTAAAAAGAAATTCAAGCCCAGTCAATATGAAAAGAAACTAAAATAGTGGCTTTCGTAGTTAATTCATTCAACCATTTCCTTTATAGATTGGAAAAGATGAGTTCCTGCTTTTTTAATTCCCAAATGATTTATTCTATTTAGAATGAATAGATAATGAATAAGCAGACACCCTCTTTACACTTAGAGATAAAAGCATTGCTTTCTAAAGCTAGATTAACACTTTAGCGGTTTTTGATAATCCTCCTGCTTAAGTGCATCTCCCTTTACCTGGTATGACTTTCTTTAGAACCTCATCAGTAAACATAGATTCCTGAATGAATTATTCTTAATGCTGAAATTTCCTACTTTTATATGAAGGGATGACAGCAAAATATCCATATCATAAGTAATTCCTTTTCACCAGCAGTTGAGGACTTGGCAAGAAAATGGGTCTAAGATAGTATAGCATCTGCTATGACCTATTAAACTCTTCCAGTAAGTTAAATGATAATATAATGAAATCTGTGAGCATTAACATATTAAAACATTTTTATATAGATTTCTTACACAATGCATTTTAATACACTTTAAAGTCCAATTTGAAACCTGATTTCTCCACTTAAATTACTGATTTCTATTCACCCTATTCTGTCTTCATTTGTACCACTAGAATATAAAAGTGTATTTCACTCACTGGTGTGAAATAAAAGAACTTGAGAGATTCAGAGATGTTTTATTCAGTCTGGCTTCTAATCTAGGCAAAAGCCCTCAGTGAAACAAACAATTAGTGTTGGGAATAGAAAACTAAACAAAAATTCAATACATGAATTTGCTATTTTTATTCTTGGTCTTGAGCTATTAAAAACGGACTCACAAGAATGGAAGATTACTGTAACATCGACACTGTGACCTAAGCCTTAAACTGCTAGTTCCTATTGAAGAAGCCCCACACTACACTAGGCATCACACAGTTCATAAAACACTGTGGTCCAACTTCCAGAAGATTAAGGCAAGCCAATAAAAGCTTTCCACATCAACTTTTATGAATACTGAAAGAAAATACACCAGAGTCCTTTAACAGTCCACCTACCACAGGGTCAGGAAGACCTTAAAAGTCACCTAATCTAAAGCTCCATCTGATGCTGAAGTACCTTCAGTGAAGAGTACACTCACTACTTCCTGAAAGTAGTCATCCCATTCCATGCTCACCCATGCTGAGACAACTTTCTTTCCCTATACTTCTGCCATATACTAAAAGTCTAATTCCTCTTTCTTTTAAGCCTTCAAGATTTTTAAAGACAGAAATCATGCCGCCTCTTCCCAATCTTCTTTTTTTTAGGGTAAACAACCCTACTTCTTTAATCTTTTCTACAACTCCACTTCCCTAATAATAATAGCCCTAATTTCTTTAGTCCTAGGTGATCTTACACAGTAGAAATATTAACTTTCAATCTTTGTGCTTTAGTAGAAAACAACTGCTTGCTTCTTTTAAGAAGGACCCATTTCCACCTTCTCTTACTATCCCTCCCCCTTTCCTTTTCCAACATTAATTATCTTCTTTCTCTCTTCTCTCTTTCTTCTTCTCTATCCTTTAACTGGCCATGACATAAAAGTGAAGAACGTTTAAATTATTTGTGATATTTACCTTGACTCCTGTTCTAAATTTTCAAAATCAAGTGAATTTGTCCTTGTGTAGGTTTTATGAGGCACTTATGTGTGGAATCTAAAAAAGCTGAACTCACAGAAACAGAGAGTAGAATCATGGTTGCCAGGGGCTGGGGGGTGGGGAAAGCGGGTAGGTGTTAGTCAAAGGTATAAACTTAATGTTATAAGTTCTGAGGATCTAATGTACAGCATAGTGACTATAGTTAACAATACCATATTATACACTTGAAAGTTGCTAAGAGAGTAGATCCTAAATGTTCTCACCACAAAAAAGAAATGGTAATTATGTGAGGTGATGGATGTGTTAATTAACCTTATTGTGGCAATCATTTTGAAATATATACGTATATCAAATCATCACGTTGTACACCTTAAACTTACTCAATGTTATATGTCAATTATATCTCAATAAATCTAGGAAAAAAGCTATAACTAAAATAGGTTGCTTTTTTTAAACTTTCATTTCATCTCTGACTATTTTTTTTTTTGTGAGGAAGATCAGCCCTGAGCTAACATCCATGCCAATCCTCCTCTTTTTTGCTGAGGAGGACTGGCCCTGAGCTAACATCTGTGCCCATCCTCCTCTACTTTATATGGGACGCTGCCACAGCATGGCCTGACAAGCGGTGGGTCTGTACGCACCCGGGATCTGAACCCGGGCTGCCAGCAGTGGAACGTGTGCACTTAACCGCTACACCACGGGGCCGGCCCCCTGGTCTCTGAATTTTAAATCAGTGTTTCCTGTAAGGGAAAAAAAGACTTTGTCTCTGCCATGGGGTATTTCTTTAGCACTACCTAGTTTTCCATTATTCCTATAGACAACCAACTCTTAATATCCTAAAATGTTAGAGGATAAAGAGAAAATTAACGATGAAAACTACATAAAAAACTCATTAGTTTTCAACCTTCTTCCTTTCCCCCTATTAAAAAGGAGCAAGATTGACTGATTTAATTTTCCCCTATTCCTTTTGCCTCACTCCTTCTTTTGTGGAGGTTTTAAAAGAACAATAGTGGGAGGCAATGACAGAGGAATAGGAAAAACAAAGCAACGTGTTAATAAAGTTTAGAGTGATTGAAAATTGGTCATAAGTCATCTTTGTGCCTGATTATGTACCTTCTTGTAGGCTTCTTTAAAATGTTTGATCTCTTCAAATTTAAGATGCTTCTTCCTAAAGATACCTTACAAAATATAGGTATCCTTACTATCAGAATGTATATAAAAGCCTGGAAGAGAAGGAAATTGAAAGACTCAGGGCAGGGAGGGGTTCAGCAATCTATGACATTTATTTCCAAGATAAAATGGGCTTAGTTGTATTGGCATGTGGGCCAGATACCATAAATTTACCTCCTTATCATCAGCAGCTAACATTTGAGTGTTTATTACAAGCTAAGCACTGAATATTATTTAATTTATTCCTCAAAAATTTGTATGAGGTACATACTATAATTAGCCCCTCTCAAAAGTCAGAAAATTGAGTCTTAGTGAGGTTAAGTAATTTACCCATGGTTACACAATTACAAATTGCAGAGCTAAAATTTGAACCCACATAACCAGATTCCAGAGCTCTCATTCTTTATGCCATATTACCCAATGATAGATCCACTACTCCAGAGAGTTGTTACAATCATCATGACTCTTACCAGGCAATCCAACATGACAAAACAGCAGTAATCAGCAACTTGGAAAGCCACTTTTAAACATCTGTTATCCTTGGTATTCTAAAGGTCAAAGAGAGATTGGCTAACTCCTATTTATGCAGTTATATCTCTGCTGCGCTGATCTTCAAGTATTGCTCATCTCACGTAAAATTTCAAGAAACTCATTTTATTTTTAATTTTTTTTTAGTGAGGAAGATTAGCCCTGAGATAACATCCAATGCCAATCCTCTTCTTATTGCTGAGGACAATTGGCCCTGGGCTGACATCTGTGCCCATCTTCCTCTACTTTATATGGGATGCTGCCACAGCATGGCTTGACAAGCGGTGCATGGGTGTGTGCCCAGGATCTGAATTTGTGAACCCTGGGCCGCTGAAGTGGAGCACAGGCACGTAGCCACTATGCCACTGGGCCGGCCCCTTAAGGAACTCATTTTAGAAACACTTATATGATCAAAATTAATATCACTAGTAATAAGACAAATTGGCATTATGCATCTTGTGATATGATACACTGAGAAGAACATAACATCACTTCTGTGGTATTCTTGCCAAAAATGCACTGTATCTAATCCTTGGAAAACATGAGACAAACCCAGATTGAGAGACATTTAAAAAGATAACTGGTCTGAATACCTTTTATGAATAAAGACACAAAAATCCTCAACAAAATACTAGCAAACCAATGTCAGCAACGTATAAAAGGATTATATACCATGAACAAGTGAGATTTATCCTAGGAATGCAAAGTTGGTTTAACCTCCAAAAATCAACCAATGTAAAACACTATTAAGAGAAGAAAGTTCAAAACCCAATGATCATCTCAATAGATGCAGAAAAAGCATCTGACAAAGTCCAATACCCTGTTATAATAAAAACACTCAACAAATTAGGAATAGAAGGAAACTTCCTCAACTTGAAAAATGGCATCTAAGAAAAACCCATAGTTAATGACACACTTAATGACGAAAGAATGAATGTGTTCCCCCTACGATTAGGAACAAGACAACAATGTCCACGCATTCAATTTTCATTCAACATTATATTGGAGTTTCTATTCAGAGCAACTAGGCAAGAAAAAGAAATAAAAGGTATTCAGATTGGAAATGAAGAGAAGAAATAAAGCTATCTCTATTCACAGATGACATAATCATATATATATAGAAAATCCTAAGAAACCACTAAAAAAATATGGAAACTAATAAATGGGTTCAGCAATGTTGCAAGACATAGACCAATACACAAAAAATCAATTGTATTTCTATACAGTTGCAAAGAACAATCCAAAAATGAAATTAAGAAAACAATTCCATTTACAATAGTATCAAAAAGAATAAAATACCCAGGAAGAAATTTAACAAAAGAAGTGTAAGACTTATACATTGAAAACTATAAAATATTGTTGAAAGAAATTTTAAAAGATACAAATAAATTGAAAGACATTCATGTTCATGGATCAGAAGATTTAATATTGTTAAGATGTCAATACTTCCCAAACTGACGTACAGATTCAGTACAATTCCTACTGAAGTCCTGGGTGGCTTTTTTGTAGAAACTGACAATCTGATCCTATAATTCATGTGGAAATGTGAGAGATCCAGAACAGCCAAAATAATCTTGAAAAGAAGAACAAAGTTAGAGGCATCACACTTTCTGATTTCAAATCTTACTACAGAGTTACAATAATCAAGACAGTGTGGTGCTGGTACAAGAATAGACTATGGGTCAATGGAATAGAATTGAGAATCCAGAAATAAACACTTACATTTATGGTCAATTGATTTTTGACAAGGGGCCAAGACCATTCAGTAGAGGAATGAAGAGTCTTTTCAACAAATGGTGCTTGGGAAACTGGATATCCATAAGCAAAAAAAAAAAAATAAACTTGGATCCTTTCCTCACACAATACATAAAAACTAACTCAAAACGTATCAAAGACCTAAATATAAGAGCTAAAACTAGAAAACCCTCAGAAAAAAACATAGAGGTAAATTTTCATGATTTTGGTTCAACAATGTTCCTTTGATATGACATCATAAGCACAAGCAGCAAAAGAATAGATAGATAAATTGAACTTCAAAATTAAAATATTTTGTGCTGCAAAGGACACCATCAAAAAATGGAGAAACAACCCAGAGAATGTGGGAAAATATTTGCAATCATATATCTGATAAGGGACATGTATCCAGAAAATATAAAGAATACCTACAACTCAGCAACAAAAATTCCAATAACTCAATTTAAAAATGGGCAAAGGATATGAATAGACATTTCTCCAAAGAAGATAGACAAATGGCCAATAAGCACATGAAAAGATGCTCAACAGCATTAGTCATCTGGTAAATGCAAATAAAAATCACAATGAGACACCACTTTACACCTACTAGGATGGCTATTATCATCAAGACAGAAAATAACAATGTTGGCAAGGATTTGGAGAAATTGAAACTCTTCTACATGACTGGTGGGTATGTGAAATGGTGCAGCTGTTCTGGAAAACATTTCAGCAGTTTTTTAAAAAGTTAGTTACCATGTGACCCAGAAATTCCACTCAATTGAAAACACAAGACCACAGAAAAACTTGTACACAAATGTTCATAGCAGGATTATTCACAATAGCCAAAATGTGTTAACCCAAATGTCCCTCAACTTATGAATGGATAAACAATGTGGTATATCCATACAATGGAATATTACTCAGCCATTGTATTAGTCAGGATTCTCCAAAGAAATAAAACCAATAGGAGATATACATCTGAAGATATATATCTGAAGAGGCTTATTATAAGAATTGGCTCATATGGTTATGGAGACCAAGAAGTTCCACGATCTGCTGTCTGCAAGCTGTTGGGAGATGAAGGGGTGAGAAAGGGGGACTGCTAGTGTAAGTCCCAGAATCTGAAGTCCCAAGAACCAGGAGGTCTGATGTCCAATGGCAGGAGAAGATTGATGTCCCATCTCAAGAAGAGAGAGAGAGAGAATTCTCCTTCCTCTGCCTTTTTGTTCTATAGGGGCCCTCAAGGGATTGGATGATGCCCATCCACATTGGTGAGGCAGATCTTCTTTACTCAGTTTACTGATTCAAATGCTAATCTCTTCCAGAAACACCCTCACAGACCCAACCAGAAATAATGTTTTACCAACTATCTGGGCAGCCTTTAGTCCACTCAAGTTGACACATAAAATTAACCATCATAGCCCTAAAAAGGAATGTAGTACTGATACATGCTATTACATAGATGAACCTCAAAACAATATGTGAAGTGAGAGAAGCCAGACACAAAAGACCACATATTGTATGATTCTGTTTATAAGAAATGTCCAGAATAGGCAAATATATCTAGACAGAAAGACGATTAATGGTTGCCTAGGATTGGGAGTGGTAGGGAGTTACTGCTAATGGGTAACTGGGTTTCTTTTATTGGGGACAATGTTCTAAAATCAGATTGTGGTGATGGTTGTACAACCCTGTAAATATACGAAAGAACATTAAATTGTGTGCTTTAAATGGGTGAACTGTACAGTATGCTAATTATATCTCAATAAGGCTGTTAAAAAATAACTGGTCTGTACTCCAAAAACATCAATGTCTTTTTTTGCTGAGGAAGATTCACCCTGAGCTAACATCTGTGCCAATCTTCCTCTATTTCGTTTGTGAGTTGCTGCCACAGCATGGCCACTGATGAATGGTGTAAGTCTCCACCTGGGAACTGAACCCAGGCTGCCAAAGCAGAGTGCGCCGAACTTAACCACTAGGCCATGGGGCTGGTGCCCCCAAAACATCAATGTCTTAAAAGACAAAGTAAGACTGAGAAACTATTCTAGGTTAAAGGAGACTAAAGAGTTGTGACAGCTGAGTGCTACACATGATTTGGAATTTTCCTTTGCTATTATAGAACGTTATTATGACAATTGATGAAATTCCTGATTTTGATCATTGTACTGTGGTTATGAAAGAGAATTATCTTGTTTTTAGGAAATATGCACTGTAGTACTTAGGGGTATAAAGAGGCATCATGTATGCTACTATTCTCAAAGGGTTCAAGAAAAAGAGGGGAGAGAGACAGAGAGAAACAGACACACATACACAGAGCATATGATAAAATGAATGAGAAAATAGATGGGGAGGGAGGGCGAAGGATAAAGTAAATGTGATAAAATGTTAAAATTTGGGGAATCTGGGTGAGGTGTACACAGGAATTCTTTGTACTATTTATTCTTTCAAATTTTCTGTAAGTCTGAAATTATTTCAAAATAAAAAAATAAAGAAAAAAATCCACTTATATCAACTGTTCACATTTAGAGTTCTGAAATATTCACTCTTCTCTACCAAAGTTTAATTGCTTCCCTCCCAGTTGGTCCTCATATCATTCAAGTCCTGAGGGCAAGTTTCTATATTGGGTATATAATAAGTGCTCTGTTCAAGATGCAACAAGCTCTCCAAGGAACAACAAAACCTAAGAAAGATGTCTTTGAGGCATAATAGTAATGCCATAGGTCTGGAACACCTGGATTGAAAGAGCTCAAAAGAGCTGAACTGCCAGTATCTCATTAATTTTCAAACATCCCCAAGAGCAAACTAGGAAACCAGGATTGTTGTTGTTAGATATTTAGATGAAAAATCCAAGGTACACAAAGAAGTTAAAATATCTTAGCCAATCCAGGAAAGCTGAGAACCCAACCCATAACTGCTATTACCAGTTCAAGGCTCACTCACTGCCTCTTCAGTATACACCTTGCAATATACAAATGTTGTTTACTGTGTTTTCCTTACTTCCTACAATTTTCCATCAAGTACTATACCCTTTAGTCAGGACATTATCCTCCCTGTCCCCCAAAGTTCTATAGCACTTAAAATTATGCCATACAATATAACACAATCTTCTTAGAATGTATTAACAACCATCTTCCTAACTTTGAGGGTAGGTCTAGGTGTTTTTAGCAATTATGCTTTCTTCCAACACAGAATGACAGAAGATAAAGGGTTAATTTGGGCAACCAGAGCAGTGGTGGTGATACCAAGTTCTCTGAGTTTCAGATATAGCCTTGAAGCAAGTATAAAGAAAAACAAATGCCACTATGGCCTGTACTGATATAATGAATGATATGCTAGAATAAGCACTGAAATAATACCAAATAATGTTACAAAAATCAGCATGGCCTAGATCAGTCTAGAATTTTGGTGGGTATCAGAATCATCTGAAGAACTTAGTCAAGATACAAAAGCCCATCCTCTACCCTACTTCAATAAGCCTGGGCCTCTGTGTTCTTTATTCGCTCTCCAGGTGATTCTGATACATTCAAAAGTTTGAGAATCAGTGGTCTGAATGAAGCTCCATCTACAACTCCTTTTTGTGACCTTGGGCAAGTTATATTCCTCTCTGAGCCTCAATTTCCATACATGTTTTAAACTAAAGGAGATTGAACTAAATGAATTTCTAAAGGTTCCTTTCAGTTCTGAAATTTTATGATTCTAATATTAAATGTATCGTTGTGTGGGGGGAATTAGTTCCTAATGAAATACACTTAACAAATGCCTCTCCGAATATGGTACAGTGTGAAATTAGTCAAAGACATAGACCCTGACTTCCAGGGACTTGTTTGCTAAGAAAGCTAAGTGACACTTTTGCCACTATACCCTATACTTTCCATTTATCTACCCCATTGAGTATAAGCCATACCTTTTGCATAAATGCAAAGTAATGTCTATTCTGTCCCTCTTCACTGACAAGAATAGCTGAGGCCCAGACAAGTTAAATGACCCCAAGCCTACCAGCACTAAAGCTGAGATAAAATGCTAGTTTGCATATTTCATATCTACTCTCTGTGAAGGGTCAGAATTGCCAACCCCCCACCAACCAGGCTGCTTGATGAATCAACAAAGGGGGCAGGCCTGAAACATGCAACAAGAGAAGCTGGTGGGTGTAGTCGATCCTGATTTCTGCCTCACTCCCATTGTCTAATTCCCACAGCTAAAGCTAAGTCCCAACGTCCATTCTAGGTGTTGAATCAGTTCATCCTCTAGGTAGAGTAAGTAAGTATTCCTGGATCCATTAATTAGAAGCACAGATCCAAAACAGCTACATTGTTCCTCTGCCATGATGCCCTAGTTCCGGTAACCAGGTTATTGCCTAGTTCATTGCAACTCAACGTCTCTATTATGTCCCAAATCCAGTGACTAAATCCCTGTCCAATACCCCAGTTCCTCCAGGACTGAGGTTCTGCTTTGTTCTACCAGTACTCCTAGGAACTGAGAGGTCCTGTCTCTAAATCTTCCTAATTCCTATGTATGGGTTGCTACTACTTGTTTTACAATTGCCCTACAGATTACCACCTTTGTCTATTCAGCTCTCTCCTTACCTGGGGGTCTTTCTACTTACTTCCCCAATCCATTGTATGAATCTGAATTATCTCAGGGTCTGGCCCTCTTAGTCTGGCCCAATCAACATGTGACTTAGCTCCAGTCTGTGAAGTTGGTTGCTAGGCAGTCAAGGGGAGTAAGATGACAGCATCTTACTGCTATGTGGGCTAAAGCATCATTGGGCTCCCCTCTATTACCTGGAATAACTTTCCTGGCCTGCCAGAAGGGGCAAAGAACAGTGATCCAAGTCAAGAGAGATTCTAGTTGCTGAGATAGTGCTAGGCAAAGATAGGACCTAGGACTGCTAGAAACACAGGTCTTTCTGCTGGGAGTTGAGCATGGAGATAAATGAGAAATTTCACCAAGCTGCAGCCCAGGAGCAGAAACCACCAGCACAGTCACTGTTCAATATTATCCTAATCCCAGCTTCATTTCCAATGCATAGATAAAGGTCATTATAAGTGATTTGCTCTGGAGAATACTGTAGCAACCTGAAATCATTTGCAGAGGAGCTGTTTATAGGGGCGTCAGAGACACAAGAATATAAATATCAGAATAAGACAGTGTTCTGGTCATGTTGACTGTCATACATAATCTGTGGTCTGAAGAGAAATGCTATCAAAATAGAATCGGATTCATTCCTCCCAGTATTAACCTTTGTGTCCAAATATGTAGCATCTCAGATGGCTCATTTACCTTAAAAAAAGGATCTTATAAACATCTAAGCCATTCTCAGTATCTAATACCTACCTGCTCAATTAAACAGCAGCTATCCTTGGTCCACTGAAACTACTATTATAGTTTTAAAAATAGAGTGTCAGAATTGTAGGTGATTCTATCCACTTACATTAAAATTCTTACTTGCCTGATTTCTTAAGCCTAGTTTTATATCTTCCAGACTCAAATCTGCAAATAGATAGATATATATCTATATCTATATAGATATAAATATATGGTTTCTAGTAACTACTTTTTGGCCATGTTTACAAAGTAGTAGAAGCAGAAAGGTACTTAAACTTTCTGATCAAGAATGATTATGAAACAGGTAGTTGTATGCTGGCAAATGTTTAACAACAAGCTTGAGGGATGGGGAGGCCTGATTTGTTGCGTTTGCTGATTTACATGAGGTAAATGCTCCCACTGTGGCTAATTTCAAACTACCAATCACTGAACATGAACTCATCACTGAACAGGGGCTTGGAGTTGGGAAGCGATGTACACAATTGGTCTTCAAGAATTGATGCAAGCCATCCCCAATACACCGCTGGATACAGGCCAGAAATAAATCAGAACAGATCCCTTTCCACCCCACTCCATTCCCAGGAGAAAGAAAGATATTCACAAGATATTTTCTCTTGTTGCCTTCATGGGTGGACAGTACAAGAGGCAGATTAAAACAAAGAGATACCTCATACAATTTGTGCATATAGTTTCTTAATTATGTAGTGGAGAAAATAGTATGTTCCATACCACATCTTCAGTGAGGAGTTAAGAATAGAGAAAGAAAACCACAAAGACAGTGATGAAAACAAGGGTTGGAGACAGGTTTAAGTTACTTGGATCTTTCAGCATGCAAAAGAGAAGGTTGTGGAGTAGAGAAAGAAGTTGGGTAGGTTTGTAGAAAGAAAAATCATTCTTTAATAGGAAAGGTTTTAACCTGTTTTGGATGAGACAAAAGGATGAGGGGGAGGAGTGTGACTAGCTAATCATCTCCAACAGGATAGAAAAGAAAATGGGGCTTAAACTGCAACGGAAGGTATTTGAGGTACTATGTTGGAATAGATGACAGAGTGGTTGTGGGAATAGGCACCATACAAAGTTCCAAGTACTACAACATTTCAAAGATTCCCATTCTGTTGCTGTGCTACAGGTATCCAGTAGAAGTTAAAGCAGTCATGCTGATTACCATATAATTGACCATATAACTGACCAACTCACTCTAGGCTTTCAAGAGTAGGAAAAGTAGTGGAAATCTAGATTGGTATTGTTATAAAATGAAGGCTACAAACTTGCTGTCTAATTTCATGTCAGTCTTTTGCTTCTTGGTATCTGATTTCTTCTCAAAAATAGCAGACTTTAAATAATAGTAATACCTTCTATCTCACAGATAAAATGGCTTATGATTGCTTCTGGTTTTAGTGGTCCTCTTGCCTACCAGGCAACTGTGAAACAATAAATTAAGATGAAATCCCTTAGGGCAACAAACTACTGTATGAAAGCAGTGTTACTTTGAGATTTTTATCATCCGAGCCTGAAAAAGGAACAGAAAATCTCATCTTTACTACAGCCCTAAAATATTCCCCCATCTAATCTCCTCTTTCCTCATCTGTACTATGGAATCAGCAGCCAACAATCCCCATTGGGGGCCATATCTTCTCCTATAGCATCCAAAACTAAAACAGCTCATGACTTACAACACCTGCACACACTGAGAATCCACCTTGCACAATTATCTAGGAGAGGCAACACATGATTGGTCTAGACAGGACAGAAATTAATTTCCCCCCAATCTTCTACACATTCCAATAGCCCTATATACCAGCAAACACAAGAAATGTTTTTTAATCTCCCTTACACTGACCAGATTCTCATTTTGGCTACCTAAGAGGGAAGTACATATTAATTACCTCTAAAGAGAAACACACTATATAATTATAATTTTTCTATTTCCTGCTTTTGCCACATTCTACAGTTCAGCCAATCCAACATAAGGGGGATGGATAAAAGAAGAATTTCTTCATTGTCTGGTCCTGATTCTCTTTCTTCCTACCATTTCTGCATTTTTTCAAAGGTACTTTTTCATCTACAAAGGCAGAAATGCAAACACCAGAGAAGGGCTGAGCAGACCATTGTGAAGAAAGCAAAGCAAGAGTAGCAATGCAGGTCCGAAAATAAAA
The DNA here is from genome assembly GCF_020826845.1 of Diceros bicornis minor. Lineage (NCBI taxonomy): Eukaryota > Metazoa > Chordata > Mammalia > Perissodactyla > Rhinocerotidae > Diceros > Diceros bicornis. The sequence continues at coordinate 67,891,688 of NC_080781.1, forward strand.
GGGTCAGGCAATCAGAGAGTAGTCATTCAGGGGGTCAATGATTATATGTAACTATCTGCTCAGGTTCTTATACAAGGAAGGAATGAATGAGACATTGAAAGGAAAAAATAAATCCTGAGCTCATGAGAAAGCCACAGCAATTTCTTATTTAAATGGCATAGCACACAGTTATCTGTCTATAAATATGTATATGTATGTATACGTGAGTGTGTGTTTTCCAAGTAACTTGTGAAAAAGAACAGAGTAGTAACCATTGTAGACGGAAGAAGCAATCAAAACAGGTCCCCAGTAGCAAATACCATGGACTTACAAACCTTGGACCTGAAATAAAAACTAGTTTTATTCCAGAGTTAACTGAAATCTGAGCAAGTATAAATTTTAATTAAAAGAATGAAAAATGGAACCCAGAAAATCCCGATGTTTTGATGTGGGTGCATGTGTATGCACAATGTGCTAAAGCCTGCATATGGATGAACCTGGTTCCTGCAATCTGGGTGATAACTCTAACCAGATTGAACATGAGGAAAGCAAAGGGTTATAGAACCCCCAATTTTTTATTTAAAAACATTTTAAATGGAGTTTTTTAAAACGAAAAATTCTTATGGTACTAGATATTAAGTTAAATAGAAAATTAGTTTAAAATAATAGAATTTAATTTTACATTAAATTTGTTTTTCAAAGCAAGTTTTGAAAATATGCAATAATATCTTTTGACTAACATTTTATTATGTTCCCAATGAAGACTCCTCTATATCTGAACTGGTCACTCCCATCAGCCGGTTTGCCATTGGGCTGTTCCTTGGATAGGTGCTATTAACAACACATGGCAACGATACATGAGTGTCCTTTGAAAGCTCCCAACAGTGTACATAGCTTTTGCTCTGCTCCAGGGTCCTTACTTTTCTTTAAACTGTTGAGTTTTTAAGGCTCTGCCTTAAGCTCTCAGTCATGCTGAAACTGAAGAGCTCTCCCCACCAAAATGCATCCTACCATAACCAGGTATAAAGAAAACAGGGTTCTCATACTTCATTTAGTATCTTCCTCATAAATCATTATGGTATGAAGAGAACACGGAATGGCAAAAATCTAATGAAAACCTGCAAATATGTATGAGTATAAACCAATAATTTTAATTATTCTGCATAGTTTTGTGGCAAAATTCCAGTAACTTGCTCAATCCTTACTTAGGATATAAATAATTATCCTTTTCTTGAAGGAGTGCAGTCTATTGTCACTATGAACTAAATCCAGATGCGATTAAAAATAATTATCCTGGAAAAATAAACACGTATTCCCTATCCTGTGATAATCTCACTCACTGAGTTATTATGGATTACTCATCTCTTCTCAGCACCTTGTACCATTTAGAACAGTTAACATAATTTGCCTTGCATTGTTCTTTATTCCTCTTCACCTAATTAGACTAAAAACCAGGTAGTGGCAAGGGGGTGGGATCCTGTTCATTTCTGTATTCCCCACAGAGCTTTTCACATAGTAGGTATTCAATGACTACTTAGAAGTGACCCTTTGGGTCCTCTCCTAGAGACCTGAGAGAACTATACCAGCTCCAGACTCTTCTTTGGGTCGTATCACTGGAGGAGCCTTCTAACTATTTATACCTCTGTAGCATTTTTCATCGCCCAACCTGGGATTTTAAATTATCTTTAATGAGAGCTCCCAAAACTAATGGGTCCTGTTTTGGGTGTTCAATACTTTCCCCAACCTCCTAAGTCTCCTTCCTCCCCATGCCACTTACCTCAAGAGAACAAAGAATAGTTGCTTGCAGTAAACCTCCTCAACTCCCCTGGCGAGCCTCATGAACACTTAATACAGGGGGGCTAGAGAGGAGAGACTGAGGAGATTTCTAGTCCACAGACGACTTGCCTGATTTCTCTTTAATTGAGCTAACAAACCTTGGTTACTCATCTAAACCAAAATAACAGACCCTCTCTATACTTTTGGCTGTAACACATATATCATAGCTCCAAAACATTTTGGAAGAGGTGTTGCTAATGATTTGATAGTTATTAGATCTCTGATTCAAGTCAATAATTCAACAAGCATTTTTGAAACACCTCCTATGTACAAGGTGAGGTAGGAAGGAATACAAACACGAGAGACTAGGATATCACCTCAACTGTATCTAGTAGTACATCTATCACCATTTTTTCAGCAAAATTAGTTGGACATGAATGTTTTAAATGGACCAGAGCTTGCCCTGACTGGTTAGTGACTGACAGATATAGCAATGAGTGTAGCTAGATAAATAAATAAACTAAACAAACTCCACCAGGGCAGCTAGTTGTAAAGATAATTAATAGTTATCTACATATATTGCTTGTTCACTATTGAGTGCTTAAGTGTTCCCTGGCTACAGAAAATAGGGTCCCTGAATTAGACCTTATTTAATTGAGTATCTACTATATGCATGACTCAGTAATTAGTGCTGAGGGGGAGGAGTTAGAGAGAGAAGTAGAGCCATGATAAATAAGGGTGATCAAATCATAATTTTCCCTATGGTATAAAATAGAGGCCACACTCCTTGCTCTACCGCTAATATGTTACGCCTTGTTTCTCCCCTTCAGGAAATAGACAATCTCCTCCGAGGATACACATGGATCAAAAATATACTAAAATAAAGGCGTTGTTTCCAAAAAAAACAGACAAAGTCTCAATTGAAACACTGTTCAAATAACTCATATTCTATGTCCTTGTTTGGGGTGAGGGCTAGAAACCCCAATCAAGAGATTCAAGCATGGTGGTATACAACAGATATAGATCAAGAGCTCAAGGTATACTGGAGGGAGGTGAGGAATGAAGGAGACAGTGAGCAAGAGAGGAAGGGAAAGCAATGCTAATAAGTATAGGGGCCTACATGGCCAGTCCAATAACAAAGGAATCAAGCTCTACTGTTTCCAGTATACACAGTGCTATTCCAAAATCGTACACTCATTTGTGATGTAATTCAAGAACTCATGTGGACAATGTATTTGACCACTGACAAAAACTGAGTCTTTCCTACTAGAAGTAAGTCACGATTTGCCTTGAAAATAAACAATAAAAATCCAAAACGTTTCCAATTATCAGCTCCCAAGAACAGTATAACAGAAGAGAAAGCACCAAGCTCATTTCATTATGGAACTGAATCTTTCCATACAAGTAGTAGAGAAGATTCTTTACCAGCAGCAACTTAGTTACCCACCTAATGCTAACTTATTGTAAGTGTTTTCAGAAAACCTGCTATGAGAATTTTCAAATTAGCACTCATTGTAATTAGTATCTTTTTTCCCCAAAGCTAGAGGCTCTAGTTTGCCAGAAACCATTGATTCTCCTCCCAGCCACACTCAACTGCTATGGCTGCTAGCTGAAGGGCCCAGCTTTAAAGGGTGAAACCATCTTCAATTTTGTCTATCACTCTCTTCCCCCTACCCCTTAAAACAAAACCCCTTCTCCAGGCAGACAGAACAAATAATAAGCATACCTATCACTGTACAGGACTTAGTCAAAAGCCCCTTCGCCTCACCTAAGGGATATACTCCATTCTGTTTTCAGTCTGTCCAAATTCTACTTGAATTTTAAGGCCCAGTGTTAAGTTCCAACTCCATCACAAAACCTTCTCAAGACCATTCTGGCCTATGGATACCCCATTTATAGACTATTTTGCTAGCTCTCTGTACCACTGATTTCCCCCTTATCATACACTACCTAGTACTATTACTTAATCATTTTGAGTGTATCCTGTCTAGAAATTCTGACATGTGAGGATAACAGAAGGACCTGAGGGTGCTTGGCCTGGAGGAGAGGTGGTTCAGGGGCACATTAAGTAAACATATTTTTAAATAATTGAGGCTTTGTCACATAGAAGAATAATTAAGAATTAACCTTCATTGCTCTAGAAGGTAGAGTTTGAAGGAAGTACATTTTAGGGCTACACAAGCAAGTTATAAACATTTATCACATACTTACTATGTTTATCTACTAAATTGGGAACCTGCCCACATCTTGTCTCATTTAACTATAGAAGAATTTTCTAACAATATAACTGGGTAACAATGGAATAGTGTGCCTTACAAAGTAATCAGCTCTTTTCATCAGAACTGTTGGAGGCAATTCCATGAGGGGGGATGAGGGGTGAGGGGGATGGGACTAGAATTTAAAAATGTCCCATTTCAATGCTGATGTTATATGGAGTGTGCCCATAAAATAATGAAACAAATTTGTCTTTAGAAAAAAATCCAAGTACATGCATACATATGTGTTCTACTTCAAAGAAGTCACCCTAGAAAACTTGAACTTGATTCCAAATGATAAAGCTGCTCCACCATTAAAGGATAAAAACCTGTCATCTCAAAGTAGTTTCTAAGCAACATACTGCAGGCTCTGGAGACAATCTCAAGGAAAGAGTGCCAAAAACACTCTTAAGCAATGGCAGCTTTGTGATAATAATACAAGTTTCCTAAAGTGACAAATTTGGAAGGGGGCAATATATATTTGCATATGTAACTACTGATTTTTTAAAGCAAATATTTATTACCTTATAATCCCAGCCCATATACCTTGTCTCTCCACCTCAATTACAAGTGCCTGTTGGCAAGGACACTTTCAAGGTGGCAGTATGCACAGTCTGTAACACCCTCTTCACAGCTCTTAAAAGGTATCCATGTCAACTCAAGGTGATAAGTTAATTAATAATAGTAATAATAATAATATAATATAAAATTAAAACTTGAGTACATACTATGTATAAGACACTTGCTGAGCATACATTCATCTCATGCATTAAATGGCTCTTCAGTCAATTAAATAGTCAGGTAACTCAGTTAGAGGCTTAACTGGCTCCTCCTCATTCCTTCAAATGAATTGCTGAGTTCTAAGGTTGAATTATTTCTTTGCCTTGTAATCACTGATACAGCTTATGTCTGGTCTGAACTGTTATTTACCAATTTTATTCTGCATTCCCATAGACAAAAGCCCTTCCTGTTGAATAACATTCAAAGGTTATGATTATTCTCTATGCCTGATTTTTCTCCTGTGTTCAAAAAAATGTGACCTTATTTATTTAAAAAATTGATAATTACTTTTAGCAAAACTACTGGTTGGGCAAACAATTAACACAAATGATCTACTTCTTCATGATAAACAAACCAAATTGAAACCAGCTGACAAAGAAGCCAGATGCTTAATATTGAGCCTGTGTCCTCAAAACACTGTGGACTTGAAGCACATTAGTAATTATATTAGTTGTGGCATTAGTATGCCACAAACATGGTGGCATAAAACAACAGCAATTTATTCTCTCACAGTTCAAGAGGCCAAAAGTCTAAAATCAAGGTGTCAGCAGAGCACACTCTCCTTTGGAGGCTCCAGGGGAGAGTCCATTCCTTGCAGCCTTCTGGTAGCTGCTGCCATCCCTTGGCTTGTGGCCGCATCTTTCTCTGCTCCAGCTTCACATTGCTTTCTCCTCCACATTTCTCTTTTCCTCTGTGTGCCTGTGTTATCTTCCCTTGCTTCTTTCTTATAAGGATAAATGTGATGGCATTTAGGGCCCACCAAGATAATCCAAGGTGATCTCCTCATTTTGAGGTCTTTAACTTAATCACATCTACAAAGACCTTTTTCAAATAAGGTAACTTTCACAGGTTCTGGGGATTAGGACATTGGAAGGTCTTTTTGAGGGCTACCATTCCGCCTACTACAACAACCAATGCTTAAAAAATAAAGACATTTAATAACATCTCCTAAAAAGTTCAGAATAGCTGAAAAACTAATAAAGAGGTTTGAGTAAAAAAACTGAACATTTAAAAGATAGCAGTGATTGTTAATATGCTTACAAAGACAAGAGGGATATTAGTTAAATATACAAATTGGCACAAATTTCATCTCTTCAGCCACATTTGCCTATAAAGATAGTACAACTTACAGTGTCACTATGTTTAAAACAATAAATACAAGCCTATAAAACTACCGATTTTCAATGAGAGATTATCTTTGGAGTGAAAGATGCTAGGCATAAGTATAGAAAACAAGAAGAAGTCAGGGCATGTTTGCTCTAAAGATATCTTTAAAAACAGGTGATATTCTCAGCAGTTTGGGATGAAGGTGGGGTGTCTTCAACCAACCTTGATGATGATAACTCACTAACCCAAGGATTCTAGTAGTAACACTTCCATTCCACAGATCTAATAAATATAGGCAGTTGTTTACTCCTTTAGGAGTACTTGGCAGACACAGAAATGTGCTAAATGCTGTAGAGCAATGGTCTTAAAACTGAGGCCTGAATCATGAAGATTTTTCAGTGGTTAAGGAGGCAAGGATAGTTTCAAGGGAATCCATTTGAAGATCCTCAACTTGCATATCTATTCTTTCCTAAATATGAACTGCCTGAGAATCTGTGGTTAAGGAGATCCCTTTCACTACGGCTCTTCCCTGTCTTTACTAAAGAACTGTATACTTCTCACCTACTCTGAATCTCAATATGTGCAAAGTCCCAGGGTATAAATATCTCCAGGGCACTAAATAAAGAAATAATTTCAAATATTGGCATAGGTCTCGAGAAAGTCAATTATTCTATTAACTGGGTAATGCATACTTTTGCAAGGCAGACGGCATCTAATTATTTACTTTGAACAAAATTAAAGGAGGATGGCCAGCTTATAAATGATTAAAATAATTTTTGATAATAGATCATTGTAATTTGTGGCAAATAACTTGAAAGGAGTTCAGAGAATTGGGTAACATGGATAAACAAAAATTCCATTCCCATTCCATTTACATGAGCAAGTTTATAATCACTTATATCTTAAAAATACAAAAACATGAAGAAAACTGATGCTAAACCTGTCATACTCTGGCAATAATTAAAACTGATCTGTAGATATACCAACTAATTGAAAAAAAAGTTCTATCAATTTCATTGATATGTGTTTGCTATAAAACTTTTATAATTTTAATGAAGACTCAATCTAGAAGAACTTTTAACCATTAGGGATTTAGGGCCTTGGGAAAATTTTTTTTAAGTTCAATATTCAGGCATTCAACTTTAGCACCTACTGTATCAAGGCACCATTGCTTAGTGCCATGTAAGGTTTCAAAATGAACAAAACAAGGTCTCGCTCTTCTCAGAGTGTATAATTTGGTTAACAAGGAGAAGAATGGTAAAGATTTCAATAGGCAGATATGGAAGATGAGTAGTCCACAGGTGGATAGAATAGCATGGGGGTGGGGGAAAGAAGCAGAAAAAGGCGAGAAAATGATCAATGAAGAACAAGTCAGCCCAAAGCAGGACACCTGGCATTTATCCATTTAGAAGTGTTATAAAAATAGAAGGTTTCAAATTGAAGCACCTAACCCCTTAGATCTCTAAAGTACAATGGATACAGTGCTGAGAAACATTAAGTTCAAGCTACAGAATTCTGTTAGCAAATTTGTATTGAATCAACTAAAATTAGATAAGGATTAAAATTAATTTTAAAAGCCATTTTAACACAAATAAAAAATGGACCTATTTTGGAGTGACGTCAGCATCGTGGCGGAGGGAGCTTCCCCACGAACTCTTCCCCCGAAAAGATACAACAAAAGGAACAGTCAGAGACCAACAATGGAATTCCAGACAGTGAAAAGCTAGAGCGGAAAGATCCACACTGTCGCACATCTGAGAGCGGAACGTGATGGGCCCTCGGAGGAAGTGGGGAGAGGTAAAGAGAACTCCTCTCCCTCCCCATCGGATCAGCGATCCCGGTCCGCGGCTCCCAGAGAGGGGGGAGGGGCAGCCCTCGGTGGGGAAACCGTAGCTCTTCGGACTCTCTCAGCCAGTGGGAAACTCCCGCACAGAGGACTCAGAAGAGCCACAGGGCTACCATCAACATCTGAGCACCCCAGAGAGCAGATAAAGAGGGGCAAACGAGAAGCCTCCCACGTCAGGGACCCAGAGGGCGAAAGAGAGAGCTTTCCCCTCTCCGAAAACCGGACCCTGCAGCTCAACCGACCAGACCAGACCTAGTGATCCACGACAGACCAGACCAAGCGATCCGTGGCAGACCTGATCAAACGACTGGACCCGTGGATCACAGCAAGAAAAAAAAAAACAAAAAACAAAAAACAAAACTGCGGATCGCAGCAGAAAAACTGGGGCAGAGCGCAGGGAGCTTAGACTACATAGTCCTTTACCACCAGACAGTGGTGGCAGGTGGAAATTGCAACCAGAGATTTCCAGGATGAGGAAAAACAAAACCAACACAGGAACCACAATGCAAAAATATATGAAATCACCAAACCAGAAACAAAATGACAAGCACCCAGAAGTCAACCCCGAAGACACAGAAATCCATAATCTAAATGACAGAGATTTCAAAATAGCTATCATAAAAACACTCAACGAAATACGAGACAACACAGACAAACAATTCAATGAGATTAGGAGTTTCTTCCCAAAAGATATTGAAATCATAAAGAAAAACCAATCAGTGCTGATGGAGATGAAGAACACAATGGAGGAGATAAAGGAGAATCTGGATCTTTAAAGAACAGAGCTGACAATATGGAGGAAAGAATTAGCAATTTAGAGGATAAGAATACAGATATACTCCAGATGGAAGAGGAGAGAGAAGTAAGACTAAAAAGAAATGAAGAAAGACTCCGAGAAATATCTGACTCTATTAGAAAATGTAACATAAGAATTATAGGTATTCCTGAGGGAGAAGAGAGGGAAAGAGGAACAGAGAGCCTATTCAAGGAAATAATAGCTGAGAATTTCCCAAATCTGGGGAAGGAGCAGGAAATACCAGTAAGCGAAGTCAACAGGACACCTATATATATTAACAGACAAAGGCCTTCACCACGACACCTAGTGGTAAGGCTAGCCAGGGTCAACGACAAAGAAACAATATTAAGGGCAGCTAGACAAAAAACAAAAAATAACGTACAAAGGAACTCCCATCAGGGTCTCAGCGGATTTCTCAACAGAAACTTTACAAGCTAGAAGAGACTGGAATGATATATTCAAAATACTGAAAGACAAAAACTTTCAGCCAAGAATACTCTATCCAGCAAAAATATCCTTCAAATATGATGGAGAAATAGTAACTCTCCCAGATAAACAAAAGCTAAGGGAGTTCATGGCCATGAGACCCCCACTGAAAGAAATACTCAAGAAGGCCCTCAGGCCTGAAAAAAACAAGAGTAAAGGAACACAAAGCTTGGAGCAAGGAGAAAAGTAGGTAGACAAATTCAGAAAAATAGTAGATCTTTACTGGAATAGGTTAGCAAGCACTTAAATACTAAATTCAAAGATCAAAGGAAGAAACTCACCAAAAATAAATTTAACTTCATCACTGTAAACACACAGCCACAACACAAGATAGAATAAGGTATAACAAGAACAACTTAGGAGGGGAAGAGGAAAGTGATTGAATTGACTTAGTATAAAGAAATAGGAGGCCATCAGAAAATGGACTATCTCATACACAAGACTTTTTGCCCAAACCTCAAGGTAACCACTAAACAAATAATCAAAACAAAACCACATATGAGAAACAAAGAGAAAACTAGAAGAGTCAAAAGACAGAACAACCAAACTGAATTGGCAGTCCAAAACAAATGGGACAAGAAACAAAGGAAATGCAAAAGGACCAGAAAATAAGTGACAAAACAGCAACATTAAGCCCTCATATATCAATAATTACCCTAAATGTAAATGGATTGAACTCTCCAATCAAAAGATACAGAGTGGCAGGATGGATTAAAAAGCAAGACCCAAAACTATGCTGCCTTCAGGAAACACATCTCAGCACTAAAGACAAGCACAGGCTCAGAGTGAAAGGATGGAAGACAATACTCCAAGCTAATGGCAAACAAAAGAAAGCAGGTGTTGCCATACTCATATCAGACAAAGTAGACTTCAAGATATAACAGGTTAAGAAAGACAAAGAAGGGAAATATATAATGATAAAAGGGACACTCCATCAAGAAGACATATCACTTATAAATATATATGCACCCAACATAGGAGCACCAATGTACATAAAGCAAATATTAACAAACCTAAAAGGAGACATCAACAACAACACAATAATAGTAGGGGATCTTAACACCCCACTTACAGCAATGGATAGATCATCCAGACAAAAAGTCAATAAAGAAATAGTAGACTTAAATGAAAAACTGGACGAGATGGACCTAGTAGACATATACAAAGCACTCCATCCAAAAACAGCTGACTACACATTCTTCTCAAGCGCGCATGGAACATTCTCTAGGATAGACCGTATGTTGGGAAACAACGCAAGCCTCAATAAATTTAAGAAGATTGAAATCATAACAAGCATCTTTTCAGACCATAAGGCTATGAAACTGGAAATGAACCATGAAAAAAAAACTGGGAAAGTGACAAAAATGTGGAGATTAAACAACATGCTACTGAACAACTAATGGATCATTGATGAAATTAAAGGAGAAATCAAAAACTATCTGGAAACAAACGAAAATGATAATATGCCATATCAAACCATATGGGATGCAGCAAAAGCGGTCCTGAGAGGGAAACTCATAGCGATACAAGCCCACCTTCAAAAACAACAAAAAGCCCAGATAGGCAACCTTAAATTACACCTAACAGAACTAGAAAAAGAAGAACAAACAAAGCCCAAAGCCAGCAGAAGGAGATAAATAATAAAAATCAGAGCAGAAATAAATGAAATTGAGACCAAAAAAACAGTAGAAAGGATTAATGAAACAAAGAGTTGGTTCTTCGAGAAGATAAATAAAATCGACAAACCCTTAGCCAGGCTTACTAAGAAAAAAAGAGAAAAGGCTCAAGTAAATAAAATTAGAAATGAAAGAGGAGAAATTACAACGGATACCACGGAAATACAGAGGATTATAAGAGAATACTATGAGAAATTATATGCCAACAAATTGGACAATCTAGAAGAAATGGATAAATTCTTAGACTTATACAACCTCCCAAAATTGAACCAAGAAGAAATGGAGAATCTGAATAGACCAATAACAAGTAAAGAGATTGAAATAGTAATCAAAAACCTCCCAAAAAATAAAAGTCCAGGACCAGATGGCTTCTCCAGTGAATTTTACCAAACATTCAAAGAAGATTTAATACCCATCCTTCTCAAACTATTCCAAAAAATAGAGGAAGATGGAACACTTCCTAAACCATTCTATGAGGCCAACATCACCCTGATACCAAAACCAGACAAAGACAATACAAAGAAAGAAAATTACAGGCCAATATCGCTGATGAACATTGATGCAAAAATCCTCAACAAAATATTGGCAAACCGAATACAACAATACATTAAAAAGATCATACACCATGATCAAGTGGGATTTATACCAGGGACGCAGGGATGGTTCAACATCTGCAAATCAATCAACGTGATACATCACATCAACAAAACAAAGAATAACAACCACATGATCATCTCAATAGACGCAGAGAAGGCATTTGACAAGATACAACATCCATTTATGATAAAAACTCTCAATAAAATGGGAATAGAAGGAAAGTACCTCAACATAATAAAGGCCATATATGACAAACCCACAGCCAACATCATACTCAACGGGGAAAGACTGAAAGCCATTCCTCTGAGAACAGGAACGAGGCAGGGCTGCCCACTCTCACCACTCCTGTTCAACATAGTACTGGAGGTTTTGGCCAGAGCAATTAGGCAAGAAAAAGGAATAAAAGGAATCCAAATAGGTAACGAAGAAGTGAAACTCTCACTATTTGCAGATGACATGATTATATATCTAGAAAGCCCTAAAGAATCTCTTGGAAAACTATTAGAAACAATCAACAACTACAGCAAAGTTGCAGGGTACAAAATCAATCTACAAAAATCAGTTGCATTTCTGTATGCTAATAATGAACTAACAGAAAGAGAGCTCAAAAAGATAATACCATTTACAATTACATCAAAAAGAATAAAATATCTAGGAATAAATCTTACCAAGGATGTAAAAGAACTATACAATGAAAACTACAAGACATTATTGAAAGAAATTGATGATGACATAAAGAAATTGAAAGACATCCCATGCACATGGATTGGAAGAATAAACATAGTTAAAATGTCTATATTACCTAAAGCAATCTACAGATTCAATGCAATCCCAATCAGAATCCCAATGACATTCTTCACAGAAATAGAAAAAAGAATACTAAAATTTATATGGGGCAACAAAAGACCCCGAATAGCTAAAGAAATCCTAAGAAAAAAGAACAAAGCAGGAGGCATCACAATCCCTGACTTCAAAACATACTACAAAGCAATAGTAATCAAAACAGCATGGTATTGGTACAAAAACAGACACACAGATCAATGGAACAGAATTGAAAGCCCAGAAATAAAACCACACATATACGGACAGCTAATTTTCGACAAAGGTGCTAAGAACATGCAATGGAGAAAGGAAAGTCTCTTCAATAAATGGTGTTGGGAAAACTGGACAGCCACATGCAAAAGAATGAAAGTGGACCATGTGCTATCGCCATTCACAAAAATTAACTCAAAATGGATCAAAGACCTGAAGGTGAGACCTGAAACTATAAAACTCATAGAAGAAAATATAGGCAACACACTATTTGACATTGGTTTTAAAGGAATCTTTTCGGATGACATGCCTACCCAGACTAGGGAAACTAAAGAAAACTAAACAAGTGGGACTTTATCAGATTCAAGAGCTTCTATAAGACAAATGAAACCAGAATCAAGATGAACAGACAACCCACCAGCTGGGAGAGAATATTTGCAAAACATACATCTGACAAGGGGTTGATCTCCATAATATATAAAGAACTCACACAACTGAACAACAAAAAAACAAACAACCCGATCAAAAAATGGGCAGAGGAAATGAACAGACACTTCTCCAAAGAAGATATACAGATGGCCAATAGGCACATGAAAAGATGTTCAACATCACTAATCATCAGGGAAATGCAAATCAAAACAACACTAAGATACCTCCTCACGCCAGTTAGAATGGCTATAATCAACAAGACAAAAAACAACAAATGTTGGAGAGGATGTGGAGAAACAGGAACCCTCATACACAGCTGGTGGGAATGCAAATTGGTGCAGCCTCTATGGAAAATGGTATGGAGATTCCTCAAAGAATTAAAAATAGAGATGCCCTAGGATCCAGCCATCCCACTACTGGGAATCTATCCAACGAATCTGAAATCAACAATCCAAAGAGGCTTATGCACCCCTATGTTCATTGCAGCATTATTCACCATAGCCAAGAAGTGGAAGCAACCTAAGTGTCCCTCGACTGACGATTGGATTAGAAAAATGTGGTATATATATACAATGGAATACTACTCAGCCATAAAAAAAGACAAAATCGTCCCATTTGCAACAACATGGATGGGCCTGGAGCGTATTATGTTAAGTGAAATAAGCCAGAAAGAGAAAGACAAACACTGTATGATCTCACTCATATGTGGAATATAAACCAACACATGGACAGAGAAAACTGGACTGTGGTTACCAGGGGCAGTGGGGGTGGGGGGTGGGCACAAGGGGTGAAGGGAGTCATATATATGGTGATGGACAAACAAAAATGTACAACCCAAAATTTCACAATGTTAGAAACCATTAAAACATCAATAAAAAAAAATGGACCAATTTTAACCAGATTCTTGAAATAATTAAGGGAGGGACAGACAGGCTATGGCAATATGGGTAAGTAGATAATAGAAGCCTGCAGATCCAAAGCAGTCATTGGCTTCAGTCCATAAACGTCCGTGTATACTGGGGGGAGGTGGTAGGACAATGAAAGGCAGAAAAAACATTGGAGGGCTAGATTAAACAGCATTGGAAAAGGGTCTAATGTGCTGTCCACTAGAAAATAACCACTTCAAATTAATATTTGGGGAGTAGTGGTGTAGAATATTTAAGAAGAGAATTGAGGAGCAAATGGTGAAGGCAGAAACATTCCTCTCTATGTTAAGGTATAGACTTTCCCATCATGACAGGTTTTTTTTTTTTTAATGAAAGCTATCACTTATTCATAACACTAATTGATTTTCACAGAGAAGTGCATAGGTGAGGTCTCTCTGGGAAATGCCTGCTACATTTTGGCTTGAAAAGAAAATGATCTTGGCTGGTGTGCCTGGGCTCCTTCATACTAAATTTAATTAACAAGTTCTCCTGGAAGGAAAGCTCACTGTGGTCCCCAGCTATCTTGTGATGCTCCTCACTCAGATATGCTGTGACAAGTTAAACTCAGGCAAATCATATCTGTCACGTGTTGGGTACCAAAGGGATAGCAGTCAGAAGGGGAAGGATATGGGTTTGAGACATTAAACTAAAAGAGAAAGGCAGGAGAATGCCAGTGCCTAGGAGGACTCTCAGAATATATACCTGAATTCAGACGGCTACATATCTCCCCCTTTTTGTTAATCTGAAAACTCTTCTTGGACCTGGGGTGTGAGGTTTCAAAATGAAGGAGAAATACAGATAGTTTCCTAGGTCACTATTTAAGTCGATCTTTTGAAATATTAGTCCTAGAAAAATTACTACGGCTCTTCTCTCTTGTAAACTTGCAAGCAAATCGGGGGATTCATTTAGGAGACTAAAGAGACATGACAACTGAATGTAGTACATAATCCTAGAATGGATTCTGGATTGCAGGAAAAAATGCTATGGACATTATTGGGTCAACTGACAAAATAGGAGTACAGAGAATACGTATTGTCTCAATGTTAAATTTACTGAATTTGATAACTGTACTGTGATTATTTAAGAGAATTTTCTTATAATTTGGAAACATACTCTAAAGTAGTTAGGCTAAAAGGCTATGATGTATGCAACTTATTGTCAAATGGCTCAGGAAAAAGATTTTAAATATATCTGGTATATATAAATCTGGTGTGTGTGTGTGTATATATATATGTATATATGCATGTGAGAAAAAATGATAAATCAAATGAAGAAAAATATTAACAAAAGGTGAATCTGGGTATCTGGGTGAAGGGTATACACCCAGGGTATACAGGTATTCTTTGTATTATTTTTGTAAACTTTCTGTAAACTTGAAATTATTTCCAAATAAAAAGTTAAAAAAATGGTCCCACTGAAAGGACTATCCCATCTTTCCACAAACATCAGAAAAGTCAAATTATATGTCTAGGAATTCAGAGTGACATCAGCAGGAATTGTGCGGTAAGGACCTCAGAAAATCCTCTCCCTCATCCAACTAATGAGACCACCAAAAACATTGTTAGAATTAAGATGTTTAGAACTCTGAAAATTAACCAAAGGCTTTTAGCAATCCAGGGAGCATTTATTCAAGAAAAAGTTATATTTCATTTTATTTTTTTATTTTTTATTTTTTTAAAGATTTTATTTATTTATTTATTTTCCCCCAAAGCCCCAGTAGATAGTTGTATGTCATAGCTGCACATTCTTCTAGTTGCTGTATGTGGGACGAGGCCTCAGCATGGCCGGAGAAGTGGTGTGTCGGTGCACGCCTGGGATCCGAACCCAGGCCGCCAGCAGCAGAGCGCACGCACTTAACCGCTAAGCCACGGGGCCGGCCCAACAGTTATATTTTAGAAAGAACAGTAAGCTTAGGCAGTTTTTTAAATTTCCCTATTCCCATCCCCCCTCCCCAATTCTGAAGTAGCCTTGAAAACCAATAGTCCACAATCACAGTGAAAACCTGCAGTCACTGGAGGGGACAGAATGGGGTTGGAGCTTCTTCAAAGCCCCATTTTCAGAGAATTGTCATTATTTGACTAGTCTGGTGGTTCCCTGCAACATCCCACTCACCAAGTTGGTCTTTATTTGACCTGACTGGGAGCTCTCCCAGTGCAAACAGCCTTTACCCCAGGGGCATTTGTTGAAAACAATCAGTGGAATTGTTTAACATCATAGCTGTCTGAGGCAGTAGATAACAGATGTGGCAAACAGTAGGCTTAAAAGGAAAAGCTGGAGAAATATCTATGGGGATTTGAAAAACTCTGACATATTCCTGGGAATTTTGATAGCCATGTACATGTGTAGGGCTGTGCTCATGTCCAGGGCTATGTGCACACTGAGGAAATACCTGAGAAGGGTCTAAGCTCTTACCTCCGGCTGACCTTGAGGCTCTATACAAGCAGGGAATGAAAGCTAAGGTAAAGTTGTCAACTACTTGCTTGAGTGTTGAAGATATGCCCCCAAAATGCACATAGAGCCCCTTGGCAAAGACTGGAAGATTTATTGGTTCCAGGTGTTTAAGGAAATCTCTGTCCAATCATTAGCTGACCATTAAGCTAGCCAAGCAGAGACTTCAGTGACCATATATGACAAAAAATACAGATGCTACAGAATTAGTTCAGAAAATAAACAAAAACAACAAACCCTAGGGAGGTAGGAGAGGATCTGAATTACAGATATGCCACACTGTATTATTTAAAATATCTAGTTTTCAACAAAACTATTACCAGATATGCAAAAAGTCAAGAAAGTATGGCCCATGCACAGGGAAAAAAAACAATAGAAACTGTCCCTGAGGCAGCCCAAATGTTGAACTTACTAGGCTTTAAATCAGCTATTACAAATATTTTCATGAACTAAAGGAAATCATATCTAAAGAAGTAAAGGAAAGTATGAAAACAATGTCTCCTCAAATAGAGAATATCAATAGGAGAAAGTCAAGATGGTGGCGTGGGCAGACTCTGAACGCACCTCCTCCCACAGACACAGCCAATTTACAGCTACTCTTGGAAAAATTACCCCTGAAAGAGAAGTGAAAACTAGATAGGAGGAACCCCTGCCATAAACAACAATCCTAATTGAGGTGGAAGAGGCAGAAATTACCTTCTGGAGAGAAAAAATGGCACCTTCACAAGCCACAGCACTTCACAGCCACCTGGGAGGAGCCCAAAGGTACACAGCCTTCCCTGGAGAAGTGGGGACCTGAGCTAGGGAGCGCCCCCACTGTAGGCATTTTGTGATCCAGCACAATCAAGACAAGTGGCGAAATATCTGACTTTGCTTGCTACTAAAACATTGGGGAGTACCCCAGAAAAGCTGGTTCACAAAGAAATTAAAGCCGGCTCTTAAAAGGCCATACACAAACTCACCTGTTTCAGAAAGCAACCTAAAATGATCAGAAAGAAAGGCGCACAGTCCTTTGGTGAAAAGAGACTCACCTGATAGGCTCTGAGTGCATCTTGGTGAGAGGTGAGACCTATCCAGGGACTGGGACACTGGCGACAGCCATTGTTGTGGCCTGGTGTGGGCGTGCTGACACAGACACCGGCAGAGCCATTGGAGTTCTACCTGGGGCATGCTAGCCCAGGATCTGCCCCACCAAATAGAGCACTGATTTAATCCAGCTCAGCCAGGGTGGGCAGCCCACCCTAGGGACTGGCCTCACCCAAGAACAAGCCCTCGGGCAAATTGTGGGCCTGATAAGTGAGCTGCCTAGATTCTCCGCATCCTGCCGAGTGGGGCAGGGCGTGTGCAATGAGCAGGTGGAGAGTGTGGGGAGATGGTGGACTGTGTGGGGCTCCTGCCTTGGAGAGACTGGTTCCATTTCAGGAGGTCAGGGCACACGCATGGGGCAGGACTGTGTTGACTGTGTGTGTGGACATGTGGGCAGTGGGGCTTGTCAGCTGCAGAAGACTAGTGCTTCTCAAACAGCTGCATAGGGGATCTTCCCCACCTTCCAAAGCCTGAAACAATCGGGCGCTCCTGTGCCTGAGGCCAGCCCCACCCAGGTGCAATCCTCAGAGAGCTGACAACAGACCTAAAGGCTAGAGGCTTATAGCAATTGTAAGCCCCTGAGCCTAACAACGTGACATGCTGGAGGCCTACTCACTTAAAAGACATACTGCAAGAGGAATGTGCTATTAGAACTTGCAGCCTACTGTGCTGGGGCTCCCCACACCCGATAAAGAGACTGTAGGGCCCAAAACAACTACAAGCAGCTGAGCATTACAACAGCTGGCCAGGGGCATAGCTCAGACTCCCTGGGCACCTGCTGGAAGAGTAACAACGCAACAACAGAAAGACACATGTCGCCCACATAGGGGTCACTCCTGGAACATTTGGAACTGAGGGAAGCACACTGCCAGGCCTCATAAGGCATCACCTACACAAGGTCACCTCTCCAAGAGCAGGAGACGTAGCTGACCTACCTAATACATAGACACAAGCACAGGGAAAGAGGCAAAATGACAAGGCAAAGGAATACATTCCAAGTAAGGGAACAGGACAACATCCCCAGAAAAGGAACTAAGTGAAACAGAAATGAGGAACCTACCGAACAGAGAGTTCAAACAAAGAGTGTGAAGGATGCTCACTGATCTGGGGAGAGGAATAGATGAACTCAGTGTGAATGTCAACAAAGAAATGGAAGATATAAAAAAGAACCAATCAGAAATGAAGAATACAATACTGGAAATGAAAAATTCACTAGAGGGACTCAAAAGCAGAATAGAGGATACAGAAGAACGGATCTGTGAGCTGGATGAAATACTAGAAGAAATCACCCAAGCTGAACAGATAAAGGAAAAAAGAATTAAAAAGAGTGAGGACAGTCTAAGGGACCTCTGTTACAACATCAAGCACACTAACATCTGTGTTATAGGTGTCCGAGAAGGAGAAGAGCGAGACACAGGGGCAGAGAATCTATTTGAAGAAATAACAGCTGAAAACTTCCCTAACCTAAGGAAGGAAACAGACGTCCAGGCACAGGAAGCACAGAGAGCACCAAACAAGATAGAGCCAAAGAGGCCCACACCAAGACACATCATAATTAAAATGACCAGAATTAAAGATAAAGAGAGAATCCTAAAAGCTGCAAGAGAAAGACAAGTTACATACAAAGGAAACCCCATAAGCCTATCAGCTGACTTCTCAGCAGACACCTTACAGGCTAGAAGAGAGTGGCACGATATCTTTAAAGTGCTAAAAAGAAAAAATCTACAGCCAAGAATACTCTAGCCAGCAAGGTTATCATTCAAAATGGAAGGAGAGATAAAAAGTTTCCCAGAGAAGCAAAAATTAAAGGAGTTTGTCACTAAGAAACCACTACTACAAGAAATGCTAAAGGGACTTATTTAAGGGGAAAAGAGAAGACCAAAAATAGGAAAAATTATCTATTTCCATGATAAGAGGGTAATGGATACAAATGCAAAAAAAAAAGATTAGATGTGATATCAAAAACATAAAATGTGGGAGGAAGGGAGTTAACGAGTAGAGCTTTCAGACACAGGTCAAACTAAAGAGACCATCAACTTAATAGAGACTGCTATATACATAGGTTACTGTATATGAACCCCATGTTAATCACAAACCAGAAACCTATAATAAATACACAAAAAACTAAGAGAAAGGAACCCAAACATAACACCAAAGAAAGCCATCAAACCACAAGGGAAGACAGCAAGAAAAGAAGAAAGGAACAGAGAAGAATTACTAAAACACCGAAAAAAAAGAAAGTTAAAACACGGCAGTAAGTACATACTTATCAATAGCTACTTTAAATGCCAATGGACTAAATGCTATGATTAAAAGGCATAGGGTGGCTGACTGTAAAAAAACAAGACCCATATATATGCTGCATACAAGAGACACACTTCAGACTTAAAGACACTCACAAACAGAAAGTGAAGGGATGGAAAAAGATACTCCACGCAAATGGCAATGACAAGAAAGCTGGGGTAGCAATACTCATATCAGACAAAATAGACTTTAAAACAAAAACTGTAACAAGAAATAAAGAAGGGCACTACAGGAGGGGAAGTCAAGATGGCGGCGTAAGCAGACTCTGGACTCACCTCCTCTAGCGGACATAGCCAATTTACACATATTTGTGGAAAAATTACCCCTGAGACAGAACTGAAAACTGGATAAGAGGAACTCCTGCAACAACGGACAATCCTGATTGAGGTGGAAGAGGCAGAAACTCCCTTCTGGAGAGGAAGGACGCCGCCTTCACAAGCCGCCAGCGTCACGGCCGCCCGGAGCAGCTCACAGGTATGCAGCCTTCCTGAAGGCACGGGGCCCTGAGCCGGGGAGCGCCCCCACTGTGGGCATTTTGTGGACCCAGCACAATCGAGACCAGCGGCATAACATCTGACTTTGCCTGCTACTAAAGCATTGGGGAGTACCCCCAGAAAACCTGGTTCACAAAGAAACTAAAACCGGCTATTAAAGGGCACGCATGCAAACACACCCGTTTCAGAAAGGATCCTAAAATCACCAGAAAGAAAGGTGCACAGTGCTGTGGTGAAAAGAGACTCACCTAGTGGGCCTTGGGTGCATCTCGGTGGGAGGTGAGACCTCTCCAGGGACTGGGACATTGGTGGTGGCCACTGTTGTGGCCTGGTGTGGGTGTACTGACACGGATGCCACTGTAGTTCTCCCTGGGGCCTGCTAGCCCAGGTCTGCCCCACCCGCTAGAGCACCGATTTGGTCCAGCTCAGCCCGGGCAGGCAGACCACCCAACAACTGGCCTCACCCAACAACAAGCCCTCAGGCAACTTGTGTGCCTGCATAGATTGGTGACCGGATTCTCTGCAGCCTGGCAACTGAGCCAACTTCAGTGGGGCAGGGCAGGCACAAGGAGCGGGTGGAGAGTATGGGGCGGCTGTGGAGTGTGTGGGGCTCCCGCCGTGGAGAGACTGGGTCCGCAATGGGAGGTCAGGGCGCGCACACGGAGCAAGACTGTGTTGACTGTGTGTGCGGACCTGTGGTTGGCAGGGCTTGTCAGCTGCAGAAGACTTGTGCTTCTCAAAGACCCACATAGGGGGTTTGCCCCACCTTCCAAAGCCTGAAACAATTGGGTGCTCCTGTGCCTGAGGCCAGCTCCACTCAGTTGCAATCTTCAGAGAGCTGACAAGAGACATAATAGGCTGGAGGCTTATAGCAATTGTAAGGCCCTGAGCCTAACAACCTGCCATGCTGGGGGCCCACTCACTTAAAAGACATACTGCAATACAATTGTGGTATTAGAACTTGCAGCCAACTGTGCTGGGGCTCCCCACACCTGATAAAGAGACTGAAGGGCCCACAACAACTACAAGCAGCTGACCATTACAACAGCTGGCCAGGAGCATAACTCAGCCTCCCTGGGCGCCTACAGGGAGAGCAAACAGGCCACAACAGAAGGACACACGTAGCCCACATAGGGGTCACCCCTGGAACATTGAGAACTGAAGGAAGCACACTGCAAGCCTCCTAAGCCATCACTTACATAAGGTCACCTATCCAAGAGCAGGAGACATAGCTGACCTACCTAATACATAGACACAAGCACAGAGAAAGAGGCAAAATGAGGAGGCAAAGGAATACATTGCAAGTAAGGGAACAGGACAAAACCCCAGAAAAGGAACTAAGTGAAACAGAAATGAGCAACCTACCCGACAGAGAGTTCAAACTAAGAGTGTTAAGGATGCTCACTGATCTTGGGAAAAGAATAGATGAACTCAGTGTGAATGTCAACAAAGAAATGGAAGATATAAAAAAGAACCAATCAGAAATGAAGAATACAATACTGGAAATGAAAAATTCACTAGAGGGACTCAAAAGCAGAGTAGAGGACACAGAAGAACGGATCTGTGAGCTGGACGAAAGACTAGAAGAAATTACCCAAGCTGAACAGGTAAAAGAGAAAAGAATTAAAAAGAGTGAGGACAGTCTAAGGGACCTCTGGGACAACATCAAGTGCACTAACATCCGTGTTATAGGTGTCCTGGAAGGAGAAGAGTGAGACAAAAGGGCAGAGAATCTATTTCAAGAAATAATAGATGAAAACTTCCCTAGCCTAAGGAAGGAAACAGACATCCAGGTACAGGAAGCACAGAGAGTCCCAAACAAGATAAACCCAAAGAGGACCACACCAAGAAACATCATAATCAAAATGTCCAGAATTAAAGATAAAGAGAGAATCCTAAAAGCCGCAAGAGAAAGTCACGTTACATACAAAGGAAACCCCATAAGGCTATCAGCTGACTTCTCAGCAGAAAGCTTACAGGCTAGAAGAGAGTGGCACGACATATTTAAAGTGCTAAAAGGAAAAAACTTACAGCCAAGAATACTCTACTCAGCAAGGTTATCATTCAAAATGGAAGCAGAGACAAAAAGTTTCCCAGACACGCAAAAATTAAAGGAGTTTGTCACCAAGAAACCAGTGCTACAAGAAATGTTAAAGGGACTGATTTAAGGGGAAAAGAGAAGACCACAAAGAGGAAAAATTATGTATTTCCATGATAAGAGGGTAATGGATACAAATGAACAAAAAAGAGGTTAGATATGATATCAAAAACATAAAAGGAGGGAAGAGGGGAGTTAAAGAGTAGAGGTTTCAGACAAAAGTCAAACTAAAGAGACCATCAATTCTGCATAGAAGAAGAAAGGAAGAGAGAAGGACTACTAAAACATGAGAAAAAAAAATAAAGTTAAAAAATGGCAGTAAGTACATACTTATCAATAGCTACTTTAAACGTCAATGGACTAAATGCTCCAATTGAAAGGCATAGGGTGGCTGATTGGATAAAAAACACGACCTGTATATATGCTGCATACAAGAGACACACTTCAGACCTAAACACACTCACAGACTGAAAGTGAAGGGATGGAAAAAGATACTCCACGCAAATGGCAATGAAAAGAAAGCTGGGGTAGCAGTACTCATATCAGACAAAATAGACTTTAAAACAAAAACTGTAAAAAGAGACAAAGAAGGGCATTACATAATGATCAAGGAAACAATCCAACAAGAGGATATAACACTTGTAAGTGTCTACGCACCCAATGTAGGTGCACCTAAATATATAAAGCAATTATTAACAGACATAAAAACAGAAATAGACAGTATCACTATACTAGTAGGGGACTTTAACACTCCACTTACACCAATGGATAGATCATCCAAACAGAAGATCAATAAGGAAACATTGGCCTTAAACGACACACTAGAACAGATGGACCTAGTAGATATATACAGAGCATTCCATCCAAACACCGAAGAATACATGTTCTTTTCAAATGCACATGGAACATTCTCCTGGATTGATCACATATTAGGCAACAAAACAAGTCTCCATAAATGTAAGAAGATTGAAATAATACCAAGCATCTTTTCTGACCACAACGGTATGAAACTAGAAATCAACTATAGGAAGAAAATCAGAAAACCCACAAATACGTGGAGATTAAACAAAATGCTACTGAAAAATGACTGGATCAACGAAGAAATCAGAGAAGAAATCAAAAAATACCTGGAGACAAATGAAAATGAAAAGACAACATGCCAGAATTTATGGGATACAGCAAAAGTGATTCTAAGAGGGAAGTTTATAGCAATACAGGCCTATCTCAACAAACAAGAAAAATCTCAAATAAACAATCTAACAATGTATCTAAAGGAAATGGAAAAAGAAGAACAAACAAAGCCCAAAATCAGTAGAAGAAGGGAAATAATAAAAATCAGAGCAGAAATAAATGAATTAGAGACCAAAAAAAAAAAAAAAGAAAAAATTAATAAAACCAAGAGCTGGTTCTTTGAATAGATTAACAAAATTGACAAACCTTTAGCTAGACTCACCAAGAAAAAAAGAGAGAAGGCACAAATAAGTAAAATCAGAAATGAAAGAGGAGAAATTACAACAGACACCTCAGAAATACAAAAGATTATAAGAGAATACTATGAAAAGCTATATGCCAACCAATTGGACAATCTGGAAGAAATGGATAAATTCTTAGAATCATACAACCTTCCAGACTGGATCAAGAAGAAGTAGAGAATTTGAATGAACAAATCACCAGTAAGGAGATCGCAACAGTAATCACAAACCTCCCCAAAAATAAAAGTCCAGGACCAGACGGCTTCCCTGGTGAATTATACCAAAGATTCAAAGAAGACTTAATACCTATCCTTCTCAAACTATTCCAAAAAATTGAGGAGGGGGGGAAGCTCCCTAACTCATTCTACGAAGCCGACATTACCCTGATACCAAAACAAGACTAGGAAAACACAAAAAAAGAAAATTACAGGCCAATATCACTGATGAACATTGATGCAAAAATACTCAACAAAATACTAGCAAATCGCATACAACAATACGTTAAAAAGATTATACACCATGATCAAGTGGGATTTATTCCAGGTATGCAAGAATGGTTTAACATTCGCAAATCAATCAACTTGATACACCACATTAATAAAATGAAGAATAAAAATCACATGATAATCTCAATAGATGCAGAGAAAGCATTTGACAAGATAGAGCATCCATTTATGATAAAAACTCAGAATAAAATGGGTATAGAAGGAAAGTATCTCAACATAATAAAGGCCATATATGACAAACCCACAGCTAATATCATCCTCAATGGTGAAAAAATGAAACCTATCCCTCTAAGAACAGGAACAAGACAAGGATGCCCATTCTCACCACTCCTATTTAACATAGTACTGGAAGTTCTAGCCAGAGCGATCAGGCAAGAGAAAGAAATAAAAGGGATCCAAATTGGAAAGGAAGAAGAGAAACTGTCACTATTTGCAGATGACATGATATTATATATAGAAAACCCTAAAGAATCCACCAGAAAACTTTTAGAAGTAGTAAACAAATATGGTAAAGTTGCAGGATACAAAATCAACATACAAAAATCAGTCGCATTTGTATACACTAACAACGAAGTAGCAGAAAGAGAAATTAAGAATACAATCCCATTTACAATTGCAAGAAAAAGAATAAAATACCTAGGAATAAACTTAACCAAAGAGGTGAAAGATCTGTACACCGAAAACTATAAAACATTGCTGAAAGAAATTGAAGAAGAGACAAAGAAATGGAAAGATATTCCGTACTCTTGGATTGGAAGAATTAACATAGTTAAGATGTCCATACTTCCTAAAGCAATCTATAGATTCAATGCAATCCCTGTCAAAGTTCCAACAACATTTTTCACAGAAATAGAGCAAAGAATCCTAAAATTTATATGGAACAACAAAAGAACCCGAATAGCTAAAGGAATCCTGAGAAAAAAGAACAAAGCTGGAGGTATCACACTCCCTGATTTCAAAATATACTACAAAGCTATAGTAACCAAAACAGCATGGTACTGGCACAAAAACAGACACACAGATCAATGGAATAGAATCGAAAGCCCAGAAATAAACCCACACATCTATGGACAGCTAATCTTTGACAAAGGAGCCAAGAACATACAATGGAGAAAGGAAAGTCTCTTCAACAAATGGTGTTGGAAAACCTGAACAGCCACATGTAAAAAAATGAAAGTAGACCATTATCTTACACCATACACAAAAATAAACTCAAAATGGATTAAAGACTTAATGTAAGACCTGAAACCATGAAAATTCTAGCAGAAAACATAAGCAGCACGCTCTTCAACATCGGTCTTAGCAACATATTTTCAAGTACCATGTCTGACCAGGCAGAAGAAACAATAGAAAAAATAAACAAATGGGACTATATCAAACCAAAAAGCTTCTGCACAGCAAAGGAAACCATCAACAAAACGAAAACACAACATAACAATTGGGAGAAGATCTTTGCAAGCCATACATCTGATAAGGGGTTAATTTCCAAAATATATAAAGAACTCATGCATCTCAACAACAAAAAACTAAGAATCCAATTAAAATATGGGCAAAAGACCTCAACAGACATTTCTCCAAAGAAGATATACAGATGACCAACAGGAACGTGAACAGATGTTCAACATCATTAACTATCAGGGAAATGCAAATCAAAACTACAATAAGATATCACCTCACTCCCATCAGAATGGTTATCATTAACAAGACAGGAAACAACAAGTTTTGGAGAGGATGTGGAAAGAAGGGAACTCTCATACACTGCTGGTGGGAGTGCAAACTGGTGCAGCCACTATGGAAAACAGTATGGTGATTCCTCAAAAAATTAAGGATAGAAAGAATATTTGAAGAAATAAAGGCTAAAATCTTTCCAAATTTCATGAGAAATACTAATCAACACATCCAAAAATCTCAACAAATTCAAAGGGGGATGGACTTAAAGACATCTACACCTAGACACATCATGACAGGAATTATTTTATTTAGATGGTGGTATAAAAATGGGAAAAAAGTTAGTGAGAAGAAAGTGAAGAGAAAATAAAGGGGCAAAAAGTTAAGATATATAGACAATTATTTATCACTTAAAGATGAGGGCTGTGGTATTTAGTATGCGAAAACACCTGGGAAGTAAATTTCACGAAAGCTATACAAACCATACATAGTAAAGAGGACTCCCATTTCAAGCACGTACTGACATTTAGAACGGTGATCCGATATTGAAACACTGCTGAACTCTGGTCATGATTTCTATAGACTATATGATTGAACTATTTGATATACAGAGTTATTCCCTCTGTGTATTATTTAATATTTTCTTTTTAATACCACTCTGACTTCACATAGTCTCTTGACATGTAGGTGAAGCTCATTAACAAAATCATAATAGGAGTGATGTCAGCATCATGGTGGAGTGAGCTCTTCCCTTAGACTATCACCCTTAAGATACAACAAAAAGGATATTCATAAACCAACAGAGGACATTCACACAACACAATAGACGTCTGAGACACCCATGCAGCCATGTCTGAAGGTGGAGGTGATGGACCGGGAGGAAGTGTAAGGAGGTAAGGGCATCTCATCTCCCTTCATGGCAGCAATCTAGAGCATGGGACTGCATGCAACTCTGTGAGGATAGGGGGGAGGGGCAGCTCTCTGCAGGAATGCCTTCACTCTCCAAGTTGCCTCACTGCTGTGGGAAAGCCCCACACGGAGGAGGCCAAGCAACTGCAGAGGTGTCTTCATCAAACAGGCACCCCAGGAGGGCAGATAGCGAGAGCAGAGCGAGAATGCCCCCAAGATCGTGAATGGAAAAGAAAGTGTCCCTCACACCACCTGGCACACCAGCTCGGCTGGTCGTCCAGAGCAAGGGACTGCTGCCAAAGTGCATGTGCATATGTTTGTAAAGCAACAGCAGCAAGCAGGCAATCACAGACGGGCCCTGTCACCGTAGATTACAAAGGCCAGGCACAGCTACCAGGGACTGTGGCACGCTCAGAATACAGAGATCCTGCCCCCTCCCCCAAGTGGCAGAAGGTGGAATCTGAGATCAGATACTTCCACTATGTGAAAGCACAAATCCACCCCATCAAATAGTATGAAAAGGTATATTAATACTCCAGACCAGAAGGAAAAAGACAAACACCCAGAAATCTATCCTGAAGGCACAAAAATATACAATCTAAATGACAGAGAATTCAAAATAGCTATCAAAAAAAATTCAAATTGTTACAAGAAACTTCAGGAGGACAGTTCAATGAAATCAGGAACAAAATTAATGAACAGAGGGAATTAGTCACAAAAGAGATTGAAACTATAAAGAAAAACCAATCAGAAATGTTGGAGATGAAAAACAAATAAATGAAATAAAGAAAAATCTGGAGTCCTTGAATAACAGAGCTGATATTATGGAGGACAGAATTAGCAATCTAGAGGATAGGAATATAGAAATACTTCAGATGGACGAGGATAGAGAACTAAGATTAAAAAGAAATGAAGAAATTCTCCAAGAAATATCCAACTCAATTAGGAAATGCAACATAAGGATTATAGATATTCCAGGGGAGGAGAGAGACAAAGGAGCAGAGAGCTTGTTCAAAGAAATAATAGCTGAGAACTTCCCAAACCTGGAGAACGAGCTGTAATTACACATAAATGAAGCTAATAGAACTCCTAATTACATCAATGTAAAAAGACCTTCTCTGAGGCATATATTAGTAAAACTGGCAAAAGTCAATGACAAAGAAAAAATATTAAGGGCAGCAAGGCAGAAGAAAATAATCTACAAAGGAACCCTTATGAGGCTTTCAGTGGATTTCTCAGCAGACACGCTACAGGCTAGGAGAGAGTGGAATGATATATTCAAAATTCTGAGAGACAAAAACTTTCAGCCAAGAATACTCTATCCAGCAAAAATATCCTTCACATATGATGGAGAAATAAAAACTTTCCCAGATAAACAAAAGCTGAGGGAGTTCATTACCACAAGACCCGCCTACAAGAAATGATCAAGAAGGCCCTCATACCTGAAAAAAAAAGAAAGGGTTTACAAAGCCTCGAGCAAGGAGATAAATAGGCAGATAAAATCAGAAAATGGTAGCTCTCTATCAGTACAGATTAGGAAATAATCATAACTCTAAAGATAAAGGGAAGGAAAACATCAAAAATAACTACAATCTCGTCATTTTAACCAAAAAATCACAACATAAAATGGAATACTTTATGACAACAATAACTTAGAAGGAGAAGAGGAAAGGGATGGAACCTGCTTAGACTAAGGAAAAAAGAGGCTATCAGAAAATGAACTATCGCATCTACGAGATTTTTTATACAAACCTCATGGTAACCACTAAACAGACAATCAGAACAGAGACACAAAGAGAAAACTGAGAAAACCATCATAAAGAACTAACAAACTGAATCGGCAGTATGAAATACACAGGACAAGAAACAAAGGAAATACAGCACAACCGGAAAACAAGTGATAAAAACGGCAGCATTAAGCCCTAATATATCAATAATCACACTAAATATAAACGGATTGAATTCTCCAATCAAAAGACACAGAGTGGTTGGATGGATTAAAAAACAAAACCAAACATTATGCTGCCTCCAGGAAACACATCTCAGCTCTAAAGACAAACACAGGCTCAGAGTGAAGGGATGGAAGATGATACTCCAAGCTAATGGCAAACAAAAAAAAAGCAGGTGTTGCCATACTATATCAGACAAAGTAGACTTCAAGATAAAAAAGGCAAAAAGAGACAAAGAGGGGCAGTGTATGATAAAAGGGAGACTCCACCAAGAGGGCATAACACTTATAAATATGTGCACCCAACATGGGAGCACCAAGGTATATAAAGCAACTACTAATTGACCTAAAAGGAGATATTAATAGCAACCCAATAATAGTAGGGGACCTTAACACCCCACTTGCATCAATGGATACATCAACCAGACAGAAAGTCAATAAGGAAATAGTGGAACTAAATGAAAAGCTAGACCAGATAGACTTAATAGATATAAATATAGAATACTCCATCCAAAAACAGCAGAATACACATTCTTCTCAAGTACACATGGAACATTCTCAAAGATAGACCATATGTTGGGAAACAAGGCAAGCCTCAACAAACTTAAGAAGACTGAAATCATATCAAGCATCTTCTCCTAGCCCAATGCTATGAAACTAGAAATCAACTACAAGCAAAAGCTGAGAAAGTGACAGATATGTGGAGACTAAACAACATGCTACTGAACAACCAATGGATCATTGAAGAAATTAAAGGATAAATCAAACAATATCAGGAGACAAAGGAAAATGAAAATACACCATACCAACTCACATGGAATGGAGGAAAAGAAGTCCTAAGAGGGAAATTCATAGCAATATAGGTCCACCTTAACAAACAAGAAAAATCTCAAATAAGCAATCTTAAACTACACCTAATAGAACTAGAAAAACAAGAACAAAGAAAGCCCAAAGTCAGCAGAAGGAGGGAAATAATAAAAATTAGAGCAGAAATAAATGAAATTGAAATAAAACAGTAGAAAGGATCAATGAAACTAAGAGCTGATTCTTTGAGAAGATAAATAAAACTGACAAGGAGCCACATTTGCTATGAAAAAGAGAGAGAAGGCTCAAAAATAAAATTATAAATGAAAGAGGAGAAATTACAATGGAGAACAAGAAATACAAAGGATTACAAGAGAATACTATGAAAAACTGTACACCGACAAACTGGACAATCTAGAAGAAACTGATAAATTCTTAGACTCATACAACCTCCCAAAACTGAATCAAGAAGAAATAGAGAATCTAAATAGACCAAAAACAAGTAAAGAGATTGAAACAGTAATCAAAAACCTCCCAAAAAATAAAAGTTCAAGACCAGATGGTTTCTCTGAAGAATTCTACCAAACATTCAAAGAAGATTTAGTACCTATGCTTCTCAAACTATTCCAAAAAATTGAAGAAGACAGAATACTTCCTAACATATTTTATGAGGTCAACATCACCCTGGTCCCAAAGCCAGATAAGGACAAGACAAAAAGGAAAACTATAGACCAATATTGCTGATGAACATAGATGCAAAAATCCTCAACAAAATATTGGCAAACCAAATACAGCAATACATCAAAAGGATCATATGACATGATCAAGTGGGATTTATACCAGGGACACAGGGATGGTTCAACAACCACAAATCAATCAACGTGATACATACATAAATAAAATGAGGAATAAAAAACATATGATCATCTCAATAGACTCAGAGAAAGCATTTGACAAGATCCAACATCCATTTATGATACAAATTCTCAAAAAAATGGGTATAGAAGGAAAGCACCTCAACATAATATTAAGGCCGTATATGACAAACCCACAGCCAACATCCTACTCAACAGGGAAAAACTGAAAGCCATTCCTCTGAGAACAGGAACAAGACAAGGGTTCCCACTCTCGCCACTCTTATTCAACATAGTACTGGAGGTTTGGGCCAGAGAAATTCAGCAAGAAAAAGAAATAAAAGGAGTCCAAATAGGCTATGAAGAAGTGAAACTCTTGCTGTTTGCAGACAACATGATTTTATATATAGAAAACCCTAAAGAATCCATTGGAAAACTATTAGAAATAATCAAAAACTATAGCAAAGTTGCAGAGTACAAAATCAACTTACAAAAATCAGTGCCATTTCTATACTCTAATAACAAACTAGCAGAAAGAGAACTCACGAATACAATCCCATTTACAATCACAACAAAAAGAATGAAATATCTAGGAATAAATTTAACCATGGAGGGGGGGCCGGCCCGGTGGCACAAGTGGGTAAGTGCGTGCGCTCCACTGTGGTGGCCCGGGGTTCGCTGGTTCGGATCCCGGGAACTCACCGATGCACCGCTTGCCAAGCCTTGCTGTGGTGGCATCCCATATAAAGTAGAGGAAGATGGGCATGGATGTTAGCCCAGGGCCAGTCTTCCTCAGTAACCAAAAAAAAAAAAATAAGAGAAGGATTGGCAGATGTTAGCTCGGGGCCGATCTTCCTCACAAAAGAAAAAAAGGCAAATTAAAAAAAAATGGTAACGCTGTGCTCTATAAAATAAGAAAAAAGACATTAAAAAATTTTAACCAAGGAGGTTAAAGACCTATACACTGAAAACTATAAGACATTACTGAAAGAAATCAATGGTGACATAAAGAAATGGAAAGATATTCCATGTACATGGATTGGAAGAATAAACATAGTTAAAACATCCACAATACCTACAGCAATCTACAGATTCAGTGCAACCCCAATCAGAATCCCAATGACATTCTTCACTGAAATAGAACATAGAATTCTAAAATTCATATGGGGCAACAAAAGACCCTGAATAGCTAAAACAATCCTCGGAAAAAAAAAAAAAGCTGGAGTCAACACAATCCCTGACTTCAAAATATACTACGAAGCTATAGGAATCAAAACAGCACAGTACTGGTACAAAAACAGACACACAGATCAATGGAACAGAATTGAAAGCCCAGAAATAAAACCACACATCTATGGATAGCTAACCTTCGACAAAGGAGCCAAGAACATACAAGGGAGAAAGGAAAGTCTCTTCAATAAATGGTGTTGGGGAAACTGGACAGCCATGTGCAAAAGAATGAAAGTAGACCATTATCTTTCATCATACAAAAAAATTAACTCAAAATATATCAAAGACTTGAAGGTAAGACATGAAACCATAAAACTCCTAGAAAAAAATGTAGGCAGTACACTCTTTGACTTTGGTCTTAGCAGCATCTTTTCGAATACCATGTCTACTCGGACAAGGGAAACAAAAGAAAAAATAAACAAATGGGACTTCATCAGACTAAAGAGCTTCTGCAAGGCAAAGGAATCCTGGAACAAAACGAAAAGACAACCCACCAACTGGGAGAAAACATGTGCAAATCATATATCCAACAAGGGGTTATTCTCCAAAATATATAAAGAACTCACACAACTCAACAACAAAAAAAAAACAAGCAATCTGATCAAAAAATGGGCAGAGGAGATGAACAGACATTTTTCCAAAGAAGATATACAAACGGCCAACAGGCACGTGAAAAGATGTTCAACATTACTAACCATCAGGGAAATGCAAATCAAAACTACACTAAGAGATCATCTTATACCTGTTAGAATGGCTATAATCACCAAGACAAAAAATAACAAATGTTGCAGAGGATGTAGAGAAAAGGGAACCCTCATACACTGCTGGTGGGAATGCAAACTGCTGCAGCCACTATGGACAACAGTATGGAGATTTCTCAAAAAATTAAAAATAGAAATACCATATGACCCAGCTATCCCACTACTGGGTATTTATCCAAAGAACTTGAAATCAACAATTCAAAGGGACTTATGCACCCCTATGTTCATTGCAGCCTTATTCACAATATCCAAGATGTGGAAGCAACTCAAGTGTCCCTTGACTGATGACTGGATAAAGAGGATGTGGTATATATATACAATGGAATACTACTCATCCATAAAAAAAGACAAAATCGTCCCATTTGCAACAACATGGATGGACCTGAGGTGTATTATGTTAAGTGAAATAAGCCAGACAGAGGAAGACAAACACCATATGATTTCACTCATATGTTGAAGATAAACTAACACATAGATAAAGAGAACTGATCAGTGGTTGCCAGAGGTTAAGGTGGTTGGGTGGTGGGCATAGGGGTAAAGGGGCACATTTATATGGTGACTGAAAAATAATAATGTACAATTGAAATTTCACAATGTTATGAACTATTTTGACCTCAATAAAATAAAAAAATCATAATAATATACTTTAAAACTTAACAGAAATGATTTTTAAATCACCTGCTGCTTGGGATTATTTGTATCACTGCTTTTCTCCATTGTTGTGGATAATGGAGAAATGGTCACACATTGATATTCAAATGCATTCCATAATTAACATACCAATGAAATATCTCCAACATTATGTATGCATGTATAAATTCATAAGTACTCACCATTGAATTGTATCATATTTGCTAATGGCTGCCAGGCTGAACCACAACTCCTGACTGTTGGGAACTTAAACGCACCTATTTCAAATGGCAGAGTTCTATGCAGGGTAGACTACAATTAAAGTACTATATATTTCCACATCATCTTATTTTACACCCTTGGTAGGTAAACACTCCTCACCTCCCACTGCAGAAGTCCCACACAAACTCAGAAGGGACAGCAAAGGAGAAGGAGTGGAAATCAAACATAATTTCCCAAGGAAGGCCACAGACTAAACTCCCTCTTCAACCAGCAACAGAATCCAGCATTGTGCCACCCATGAATTTCATCTGACATAATAAGGATGGCCAAAGAGAAGAGGGAAGGAGGAAACTGAAAAGGGCCAGGTTTCCAGGACTTTACCAACACATGCCCTTGGTTACAACATGTGGTAATTCCCAGGCCCCACCCCTACATTACAAACCTTAACGTTCTGTACATCACAGGTAGAGGTTTTACAAGAGTTTGCAATTCCTTCAGGGCTGCACTAAAAACACACTGAAGGAAATTCTTATCCCAGCCTTTGTTTCTACTCAAACACCAGCACTGTGTTTAAAGACTAAAAGAATGAGCTTCATTTATAATCTATAATGTCAAAATTGAAAAGGTTAATCACCATTAGTCAATGGAAATTAGGAGTGGATAGGAAATTATTTATCACACAAATGAAAGGGCTTTGAATTGAAGCCCTAATACAAAACCACAAACACATACCCAGATGCACAGGCATTCCTTCCACACACCAAATGGCTGCACCCCTTCCTCCCATGTACACTGCCCTCTCCTTAGATCCCACATGTTCACAACTGCAGCAGCTGGGTTCATCATAATATCCTCTTATGCATAAGACTGTTGGACAAAAGCCTAGGCAACCATAACAAGCGCCATCTCCCACTTTTTTTCTCAGCATAACCTAAGAGAAAGAACCCAATCCATTCTCAAACCCCCAAAGCACCTCTTCAGATAGCTTCTAGGCACTTCTAGCCAAATTTGTGTCCTAAGCCTGACAGCAGCCCCCTGATGTGGGCTCCACAAGTAGGAATTGAGGTATATGAAGTCTGGGAATCGCTAGAGAGTTAGAAGTGCAACAGACAGATAGACAAAAAAACTTGCCCAGGCAAGTGCTGGTAGATGAATCTGTGTCCTCAGGTGTGTGCACTGTACCTACAAGCTCAGAGGAGCCCAGTACCCCAAGTGAATCTCCTCTCAGGTTCAGCATGATGCAAACTCATTTCTTCACAGCATAGTGATACTATTCAGGTGTGCCGAGAGCCTTTTCTACATTTACTTAAATGGATAACCCCCAACACACACATGCACACACCTGCATAGTATAGTGCACGCACACACACACACAGAGCCAAGTATAGGGGTTAAAAGCAGAGATCAAATCAAAACAACTTCTACGAGACCCAGGCTCTTGACTTAGATCAGATTTTCTCAATCTGGGCACTATTGACATTGTGGGTCAGATAATTCTTTGTTGCGTGTGTGTGTGTCGGGGGGGTGGCTCTCCTATGAATTGTAGGAGGTTTAGAAGCATCCCTGGCATCTACCTGTTAGATGCCAGAAGCAAGCCCTCCATCCAGTTGTGACCAAAAATGTCTCCAGACATTGCCAAATGTCCCAAATGGCAAAATTTTCCTCCTTCCCCTTTGAAGACCACTGCCTTAGACCAAAAGAGTTCCCCCAGGATGGCTCTAACCAGCATGCAAATTGCCACGTTACAAAAATAGATGCAAAGTTAACTAGTCAGTCCTTCTAGTACAGAGTCAGGAAGGAAGTTAGAGATTTTCATGGCCAGCAGTCCCTCTCAGCAACAGGAAAGGGCCTCTGCCAATGAGTCCTCTCTGCGATGGCCTAATCTAGGATCATCTCGGCTTCCTTTATGACACAGTTTCCCACATAGTGTTCAAGCACCAAATGATCCACTTGGACCCCTCCATTTGTGATTTCCTGCCAAACAATTTTCCACATTTTCTCTCTCAGCAAATTCTCATATTTGCCAAGCAAACTCATATATATACACATATTTTCATTTCCAAAAAATAGCAGGAATTAGCCTGGGGAACTGATGGTGGGTTAAGTGTAGTGGAACTTATTCATCTAAAAACCTTATTGTCTCTATCCTTAGTTAGTTGTATGGTCTTGAGCTAGAATAGGGTAATAATCCATGCTCTGCTTACCTACTGAGGTGTGGAGAGGATCAAATGAGATAATGGGTGTGAAAGCATCTTGAAAATATAAAGGACTATACAATTACAAGGTGCTTATTATTTCCATTAATGTCCAGGTCTACAAAACTGAGTGGAAGAAATAAGCTCTGAGGGACAGGATGGGATATTTTAATTCCCAGGGCCAAAGTGGAAAGGTAGAAAAGAATGGAATGGGATGGGAAAGTAACTTGCTAGGCTTTGGAAATGAGAACCACAGTAAAATGGATGGATGTCAAGTACTAACATCAGATGGTAAGAGGTTTTCTTTCATTGGGGCACAGAAGTGGCAAAGACCAAATGGGCATGGAAACCAAAATTGTAAAGGAAACATCATTTGATTTAAAAGCTTCAAGTCCTCTAAGTTTCAAAAACAGTGTTTCTCAAACTGTATGCTTTGGAACGCAAGCGTTTCTCAAAATATTACTAATAGATATTTTCAGCAAATGAATTTGGGAAAAGTTGTATCTTATAGAGCCACAATATACATTAACAGAAAACCTCGGGGAGGACATGTTGTAAACAAATTGTTTTATTTTGTTTAATCTATTATTTCCTAAACATATTTGACCTGAGAACCCTATTTATTTATTTGTTTATTTATTTTAATCTCTGTTAAGATCAGATTGAGAAATGTAACAAAGAATTTGAAGATCAGAATGGACTCTAAAGAAAATGAGTAAATAAGGTCGTTGCTGAGTATATATGTGATTGCATGTATACAAATACAAGACAGAATGGTAAATCCATCTTCCCAGAGCACTGATAAAATTCTTCCTGAGATGGCACATCGAGTTCTGGGCTCCCAAAGGCCATGAAAAAGAGAGAGCTAAAAAAGACCAGATAAGTGATAAAATTCATTAAAGGAATGAGTTGAAATATCTACATTGTGTACATCTCAGAGACAGCTGAAGGATAACTTAATAAGAACAGAGAGAGCAATAAGGGGTGTTCATTGAACAGCCATGACCAAAGACACATAGCTCCTGAGTCAGCTTTAGTTTCCTTCTTTCTGTCTGCCTGCTTCAAGTCCTTCTCGACTCAGTTTCTCTCTCCTTCCACTAAACTTGTACTTAGTTTCTCCCTCCTCCCCACAGCTCACAAACTACGCATTCCAGCTCTTGTCCCATGGGCCTCTGTCCCCATCTTGGTTGCATGTCCAATGATCCTGATCCTATTGTAGGACTTTGATCCTAGATCTACAGGTCTCTCTCAACCAACTACGGGAGAAGTATGTGTTGCATGTGAGGAAGATATTACTAACAGAGTGGGTGTAGGAGACAGGCTTTCATGGACAGCATTAAAACTGAATATCCATTTACCCTTATTCATTAGGTACAATTTTATTTTGAGGAGAAAACACAAACTAGAAGAGAATAGAAGCCAAGAGAGACCAAGAAAATCCAGAAGCTATATTTTAGAGCAGTTGGAAACTGACAACTAGCCTGAAAAAACATTAGGGGAATCAGGTGAGGCACTCTGAAGAGTCCTAGATAAAAATAAAAAGGGAAACCCCAATATTAAATAATGAGGGTATGCCCCAAAATGTATGCTTTGAGTTATGTACATATTCACAAATAAATTCTTGATTACTAAGTTAAAAAGACATTTTATTCCTTTTCCAAAAATCCTCAACAGAACTTGCAGCCGTAAGGACAAACTCACCTTCCACGGCAACACGAGCATTTCCAAACTTGAAAACTAAATTTCCAACTCATTCACACCATATGTCAGAGGGACAGTGACTGAATACTGAATGGCCAAGTGTAAAACCACAAGAGATGGTGAGAAATGTGGCCACAGCAAGCCTTTGAAGATTTAACCCTGCTCCCCAGACCGGAGAGCAGCACAGGGGAGGGGAACAAGCTGAACAGTGGCAAATCTCCACACTGTAACTGCATCTTGCAGTATCCATTCTGCCACTGCCACAAAGTAAATAAGGAGAAAAAAAAATCCCTTTCTCAGAACAGACCTAGAGTGGGTGTGTAGCTTCTATCTGAGAGTCTCATTTTACTTCAGCACTTTTGGGGAGGGTAGGGAGGAGGAAAGGAGAGAGAGGAGGAGGTGAGAGAAAAAACACAGCCATTTTTGTAATTAAATTTCAGAATCTTTTCATTATGCAGTTTCAATTCATTGAAAGTTTTTTTCCTTCCAGTCCCCTCCTCCTTCCTTAAAACTCCTGCTTCACTCACTATCGCCTCCCGCATGAACACACACACACACACACACACACACACACACACACACAGACAAGTGTTACTCTTGATATGAATCAAAGCAGGCAGAGCAGCTCTGCCTCAGTCCTCACCTTTGCCATCAGGGATGTAAACAATATTCAGGAGTTTTTTTGGCCTTGACAATGGTTTAACAGTAATGGTGCAGTTCCACTTTTACTCAGGAAAAGCTGAAAGGAAACTAAAAGGTTTAATAGGTACAAATATTGTGCTTCTGCTACCATCAATAAATAACGCCAAAGTGGAAGAATGGCAGCACATGGCAACATATTGAATGATGCTGTTTCTGGTAATCCTCCAGTGAAGGCTTTTGTGAAGTTTTATGCTGCTAATCACATTAAATTGACCTATGAGGGCCAGGACATAATGTTTTGTTATTGTTGTGTGTTTGCTTGTTTTATTATTTAATGGCTCTCTTTTTTAAGCCTGACTTAAATTAGGGGATGATGCAGAAAAAAACCCAAGCAACTCGAGGTTTGCCTTGGTGAATTTGCCCAGGAAGAGTATGAGATTTGGACACAGATGCTTACGCCTCTGGCCAAGGAGAAATTTTTGCTGTGGAGCATGAGACTGGGGAGGCCAGGGCTTCAGTTTTGAATTAATCAAGCTGTGTTCTTTAGACATCTGATTCAGTCTATTTTACTTCTTCAAAATGGCTCCTGTCCCCCTCACCTTTCCACAGGTCAACCTGGAGTGAAGTCATAGAGAATACAGCACAGAAAGTTGAATGTTCCCAAGCTGGGCTAATATAAAAACCTTTCCCCGGGGTCAACAATACATGCATGTACAAGGAAATATTTTGAAGGAAGTTTTACTAAGTTCTAAATATGCATTTTTTTCTCTCAGAAATTCTATGAGGCAAAATTAGTTGACTTGGTCACAGGCCATAAAACATAATTAGTTCTGTGAGGTTGTTTAATGTTTAAGCCTAACTATCAGTGGATAGCTGTACATACCCAAAGAGGTTTTCTGAATTCAAAGCCTCAATGCAGAGGAACAAAAGCTAAAACAAGATAGAAAGGAATCAATTTCTCTTTGGGGAAAAAAAACCTGAGGAGAGAAAAGAGAAATTAGTTACAGGGCTTCTAGGACTCTACAGTGCTCTGGGGAATTAACCAAAGCTCTTACACAGGGCTAATAAAACATCTACATTTTTCTTTCTAGGCACTCAGACCACTGTACACATAGGATATTCCTCGTCCTCCCCACAGCCTGGTAAGGTAGGAGACGTAGGTATTTTTATCCCCCCCAGTCTAATATAGCCTTAGAAGCTTTGTCCTCCAGTCAGAGTCTCCAGGGTTTCACTATTGAGTGATACACAGATACATATTCCATAAGCAGAGTTGAAGTGCTGCCTCTAATACAGCTTCTTCATTAGAGCTAAGATCCAGAGAACAATGATCAGCTTTGCACTCCTTTTCCAACATCAACCACCCCATTTGAACGACACTACTTTAATGATAATAAATGTTGCCTGGGCACCGTGAAGTGAGAAACATCACCCTGCATTAATACCCCATCTGCCGGCCATCTCCCTAAGATCCTGAGGCATGTTTCAAAGCAAGCATAGGAGAATTTACACCTAATTAAAACCACAGGGGGAATGAAATGTCAGAAGCAGAATTTAGTTTCTTTCTTAGAATTAGAGTATTTTTGAGGTGTCAGACTGGTCTGTCCACCAAACTTGCCGAGGAGGGAGGGATAGGGAGGGGGAGAAGGAGAGGGAGAGAATATGTATGTATGGGAGAGGGAGTGGGCAAGGAGGAGGAGCTAGACAGTTATTTTTTTATTTTATTTATTTATTTATTTTTTATAATTTTATTTATTTATTTTCCCCCAAAGCCCCAGTAGATAGTTGTACATCATAGTTGCACATCCTTCTAGTTGCTGTATGTGGGACACGGCCTCAGCATGGCCAGAGGAGCGGTGCGTCGGTGCGCGCCCGGGATCCGAACCCGGGCCGCCAGCAGCAGAGCGCGCGCACTTAACCGCTAAGCCACGGGGCTGGCCCTAGACAGTTATTTTTAAAAATATAAATGCTGATGTAGGTATAAAGGAATGAGAGTACTAGAAAAGTGACTGATTTTTGCCCCCACATTTTTCTGTTTCTCCCTATATGCCTAAGCTCTGCAACTGCTCTTATGATAGAATAAAACATATATATATATATATATATATATATATATATATATATATATATATGTTTTGGTAGAAGTGACACTGAACAGCTGAAGGATGAAGAAACAAGAGTCTGAATAATCCACAAAGCGGATGACTTCAGATAATAGAAAACTGAATGTGTCTCATTTTATCATTCAAGAAGCTAAGGCACAAGAAGGAAAAGGAACTTTGCCTTTTTTTTAAGTTTAGTATCTCTCTCTGCCACAGAGCAAATGCAAGAATGAAAATCTAAAAGTTTTCTTGTTTCTCACCCTCAGGTTTTTTAAAAGACTTAAAAGGTTCATCTGATGAGGGAGCTAAGACCTGTATAGACTATCTTATGTCTGGCCTTAAAGTCACAGCTGAGCAAGCAATTTCATTTTTGTGCAACATTGTTATATTTAATCTTGTATATTCAACAAACATGGGAGAGAGAAGAGATGAGATAATGAGGAGATATGGCATCCAAGATGGAGATGGGAAGACTGGGTTTAGGAAAGTTGAAAGATTTTTAAAATATTCAATACTCATGTACACACAATCAGATAACATCTATGGATAGTGTGGAAGCTTCTACTCAAAGTCTCCTTTTGGGCTCATCAGACCCTTTGCAGAAATTCTAGTCTCCTAAATTTATTCAAAGCTGCCCAACCACTAGGGTTAGTCAGGGCCATTTCGACTTGGAGTCATTACCTGGCTCTGCCATTAACTTAGATACCCCTATCTAGGGAAGAATCATGTTGATAACATTTACAGTGACTAACACTTTTGGGGGTAAAGAAGGATGAAAAAAATTCAAGTTTCCAAATGACTTGGTTTTTCCTCCAATAAGAATTTTATTAGCAGAATTCACATTCCTCATGCAATTCATATCAGAACCTGGTAGCAAAGAAATAAAGTTCACAGGTTCAAATAATTAAAAACCTGTCCCATCTCCCCTTTTTCTATAGCAGATTCAACTACTTAGTCATACTTTCCAGGTTCCTCTATCAACCCTCCATCTCAGAGATCATAAAATATTAAAGCTAAGAGGTCTTCCTCACCAACCTCCACTCTCGGAGTAGGGATTTGTGTTTATACCCACTAACTCATCCCCATCCTTTGTCACCAGAGTTGAAAAGTCTAGCTCTCAGTCCCTTTGTCGCCGTCCTCCTTCTCTGGATACTTCCCTTACCTCAGACATGAAATTCAGCCTTTCCCATTTGCTAGCCAAATCTCAGACCATCTCCTTCCAAATAAATTACTTTCTCCATCCCACCCAGGCCAGTAGATGGCGCTACAGATAGCTAGCTGTTTCTTTTCAACTGATGACTCCTTGGAGGCAGCAGGCTCTTTGTATATGGCAATCATTCATTCCAGAGAGTTGTGATCTAAAATATTCTGTATACATCACAATTTCTGGTTTGTACAAACTGGTTTTAAGATTGAGGGAGTGGTCAGGTAGAAAAGGGAGAAAAGTTTTTTAGCTCTTTTTTCCCTCCACACCTCAGTGCTAGCCTGTATGACAAGACTCTTAACTGTCTTCTTGCCCTGGTTGTGAATGAGCAGAGACATCCCAGGAATAAAAGTTGGTGCCATTTGCCAAGTCTCCCAGTGCAGTCTCTGCAAACTCCAAAATAGAAGATCAGGGACTGGGCACTGGGGTGTGTATGTGTGACACAGTATTACTGTATAAATTATTTGGGGATTATACACTGTTTGGGATTAGCTGCACCTCAGCACCTTTCCATTAGAATTTGGTAAGGGGTGAAAAAGAGACAAAGCTAGCTGCCTAATATCTGCAGCAAGCAAGGACAATTAGGAAACATTTATTTTTGTTCTGTTCACACTTCTATTCCCAAAGCTAAGCCTATGTTTTCTAGGTTCTGGCTTGACCACCCAGTTGATAAATGTTTTTATTTTTAAAAACATTTAGTAAATGATTGCATTTCAGACTTACCTTTCATATCTCATTTTCTATTAGGAGGCTAAGTTCAGCTCATATGCAAATGTACCAGCAATTCCAATTAAGGTTGAAGGTTTGACAAACAAATATTAGCCTACACAGTCAAAGTTTAAACAAAATGTAAAGGTTACTTGAGTAACAGTAAGGAAAACTCAGTTCTGTCTAACTCATATAGTCACTTTGGACAAGGTACCCTCTCTGAGCCTTCGTTTTTTGGGCATATCACTACCTGCCCTACCTGCCTCACAAAGGGGTTAGAAGGGTCAACGGAATTAGTTCCTAAATAGTTTTGAAAAATATTAAGCTCTGCACAAAGCACAAGCATTATATTTCCCCTAGGGGTCTTCATTCTAATACAGGGTCATTTATTCATTCAGTGAGTCTAATCATGATAAAAAACATCAGAAAAATCCCAATTGAGGGACATTCTACAGAATACCTGACTACTTATCCTCAAAACTATCAAGGAAAAGTCTGAGAAACTAGCACAGTCAAGAGGAGCATGACTAAATGTAATGTGGTATCCTGGACGGGATCCTAGAGCAGAA
The DNA here is from genome assembly GCF_020826845.1 of Diceros bicornis minor. NCBI lineage: Eukaryota > Metazoa > Chordata > Mammalia > Perissodactyla > Rhinocerotidae > Diceros > Diceros bicornis. The sequence continues at coordinate 67,933,925 of NC_080781.1, forward strand.
AAAGGACGTTAAGGGGATACTGAGGAAATACGAATATAGACTTTAGTTAATAATAATGTATTAATATTGGTATGTTAATTGTGACAAATGTATCATAGTAATGGAAGATATTAATAATAGGGAAAACTGGGTGTGGGGTATATGGGAACTCTACACTATCATCACAATAATTCTGTAGATCTAAAACTGTTCTAAAATAAAAAGTTTATTTAAAAACTCAAGGAAAGCTAGAAGAAAACATATTTCAACTCAATTTAAGAATAGGCTTTCTGAAAAGAAATAAAAGGCATCAAATTAGAAAGGAAGAAGTAAATTTATGTCTGTTCACAGACAACATGATCTTATACATAGAAAACCCTAAACATTCCACAAAAAAAACTGTTAGAACTAATAAACAAATTCAGCAAAGTTTCAGGATACAAATTTAACATGCAAAAAATCAGTGGCATTTCTATACACTAACAATGAACAATCCAAAAAGGAAATTAAGAAAACTATCTCTAGCTTTTACACTAGCATCAAAAATAATAAAATATTTAGAAATAACCTTAACCAAAGAGGTAAAAGACATACACTGAAAAGTACAAAATGTTGCTGAAAGAAATTAAAGAAGACACCAATAAATAGAAAGACATTCGTGTTAATGGATTGGAACACTTAATATTGTTAAGATGTCAATACCACCCAAAGTAATCAATAGATTCAATGCAATTCATATAAAAAAAACATTTTTTGAAGAAATAGAAAAATCTATCCTAAAATTCATATGGAATCTCAAGGGACCCCAAATAGCCAAAACAATCTTGAAAAGAAAATTGGAGGCATTAGACTTTCTGATTTTAAAAGTTATTACAAAACTACAGTAATAAAAAAAAATTGTGTTACTGGCATAAAGACAGACATATAGACCAGTGGAATAGAATAGAGAGGCCAGAAATAAACCCTCACATAAATGATCAAATGATTTTCACCAAGGATGCCAAGACCATTCAATGGGTAAAAGGCAGTCTTTTCAACAAATGGTGCTGGGAAAACTGGATATCTACATGCAAAAGAATGAAATCGGACCCTTACCTTACACCATATACAAAAATTAACTCAAAATGGATCAAAGACCTAAACGTAAGAGCTAAAACTATAAAACTCTTAGAAGAAAACATAGAGGAAGAGCTTCATAACATTGGATTTGGCAATGATTTCTTGGATATGATACCAAAAGCACAGGCAACAAAAGAAAAAACAGATAAATTGGACTATATCAAAATTAGAAACTTTTGTGCATCAAAAGACACAATCAACAAAGTGAAAAGGCAATCCACGGAATGGGATAAAATATTTGCAAATCATATATATGGAAAAAGATTAATATCCAGAATATACAAAGCACTCCACAACTCAACACAAAAACAAAAATAACCCAATTAAAAAGAATGAGCAGGGGCCGCCCCGTGGCACAAGCGGTTAAGTGCGCGCGCTCCGCTTCGGCGGCCCAGGGTTCGCAGGTTCGGATCCCAGCACACGCTGATGCACTGCTTGTCAGGCCATGCCGTGGCAGTGTCCCACATAAAGTGCAGGAAGATGGGCATGGATGTTAGCTCAGGGCCAATCTTCCTCAACAGAAAAAGAGGAGGATTGACATCAGATGTTAGCTCAGGACTGATCTTCCTCACAAAAAAAAAAAATGAGCAAAGGACTTTAATAGACATTTCTCCAAAGATTTTAAAATGGCCATTTAAAAAATGGCCAATAAGGGGCTGGCCCCCGTGGTGTAGCAGTTAACTGTGCGCGCTATGCTGCTGGCGGCCCGGGCACGCACTGATGCACCACTTGTCAGGCCATGCTGTGGCGGCATCCCATATCAAGTGGAGGAAGATGGGCACAGATGTTAGCCCAGGGCCAGTCTTCCTCAGCAAAAAGAGGAGGATTGGCACAGATGTTAGCTCAGGGCTGATCTTCCTCACACAAAAAAAAAAATGGCCAATAAGCACATGAAAAGATGCTCAACATCACTAATCATTAGGGAAATGCACATTAAACCCAAAAAAGATACCGTCTCACAAACGTTAGGATGGCTATTACAAAAAAAATATAGAAAATAACAAATGTTGGTGAGGATGTAGATAATTTGGAACCTTTGTGCACTGTTGGCAGGAATGTAAAATGGTGTAGCCGCTATGGAGAACAGTATGTCAGTTCCTCAAAAAATTAAAAACAGAATTACTATATGATCTAGCAATTCCACTTCTGGGTATATACTCAAAAGAATTGAAAGCAGGGTCTCGAAGCAGTATTTGTTCATAGCAGCATTATTCACAATAGCCAAAAGGTGGAAGCAAGTCAAGTATCCATTGACAGATGAATGGATAAACAAAATGTGATATATACATACAATGGAATATTATTCAGCCTTAAAAAGGGAGGAACTTCTGACACATGCTACAACATGGATGAACCTTGAGGACTTAATGCTAAGTGAAATAAGCCAGTTACAAAAGACAAATAAATACTGTGTGATTCCACTTATATGAAGAGCCTAGAAAAGTAAAATTCATAGAGACAGAAAGTAGAATGGTGGTTGCCAGAGGCTGGGGGGAGGGGGAGAAATGGGGAGTTATTGTTTAATGGGTACAGAGTTTCAGTTTTGCAAGATGAAGAGTCCTGGAGATGGATGGTGATGATGGTTGCATAACAATGTGAATGTACTTAATTCCACAGAATTGTACACTTAAAAATGGTTAAGATGGCAAATTTTATGTTATGTGTATTTTAGAATTAAAAATAATAAAATAAAACAAAAAGAATGGGCGTTCGGGCATGGACTGCCTTTGAAGGTATTTGCCTGTCCATGGATATATCTAGGTAGGGTAATCTAGAAAATGTGATTAATGTATCAGATAAAAATGATTTAAATGATCTCCTAGTTATTTCTAGAAGGCAGAAAACATTTGTGGCCAAGATGTCAATGTGAGGCTTAATGGGTAAATATACAAATAGCCAGGATAGTAGTACTTCTAAATTTTGTTGTGATTTGCTGCACAAAGCACCAGTGACGCACACTTTACATTTGTCTTCTAGCAGGCAGTCAGAAATAGTGCAGTTGCTGGTTTACCTGATTCCACTGTATACCTTTCAGTCCCAGGGAATCCTGCTGAACAAAGTATTACATATGCAATTTACACCCCTCAGAGTCATTCACTCTCTTACGCCTTACCTTAGAAATAGTCCTGTGCACATATTTCTCCCTAATAGTTTCCCTGAAATAGGGGCTATTTTACTCACCTACCACTCCACTGTTACTCCTACCACCTCCCTCCTCCCAGCTATAGTATCTTATACTTAGTAAGTAGTCTTTAAGTATATTGTATCTACGAATGACTTTGAGCTTCAGGTAAATGGAATGAGAGAGCTCTTTTAATACCCCTCCCAGAAAGTGAGGGCCTGTCTCAAATCTAAGGCAGTTCCAAACTGCCATATGTGCCTTTATTGTATATCAAAGTCTCTCGCTGCCTGACTGTTGAGCTGGGACATGGGTCTTCTCCAGCCCTGGGACTGGAATTTACACAATTGGCTCTCTGGGTCCTCAGGCCTTCGGATTCAGACTGGAATTACACCATTGGCTTTCCTGGGTCTCCAGCTTGCAGACACCATTTTGTGGGACTTAGATTGCATAATCACATGAGCCAATTACTCATTATATATCTATAATATAATAAGTTATATTATATATATATTTCTCTGGAGAATCCTGACTAATACAGATTTGACCAAAAGTTCTCTTCATGACATATAAGAAATTTGATCTTAAATGAATCAAAGTTATAGGTCAGAAGTGTCATAGGGGAAGCCAAGTAAAAGGATGCAAACTGGCCCCCAGTGGGATGAGTTTTAATCTCAGCTCAAAGATTAACTTTCTATTTGGACAAAGGTCTTACTTGCTGACTCAAAAATTGCGGGGCGGGGAGTGGGGAGAGTAACTAAATCACTGGTTCCCAACCTGAGGTCCCTGGACATCTTAATGGACTACAAAAGTATCATTGGGATCCTCAAGTCATTTTCAATATTTCAAAACTTTAAGGAAAACAGAGCACTTAACTATCATACATCTGCCCCAATTATCTAAATGTCAAGTTTCTTTGCTTTTCCCTGGAATTACAGCAGCCAAGCACAATAACAATGGTTATCCATGCTGATCAAAAGCTCTGATGCACACATGTGTGTGTGTATGAGCATGGAGAAGCCATTTAGTAAACGCAGCCTTTTCAGAAGGAAAAAAACTCTTCGAAGCACTGGGCCTTATGAAAAAAGATGACAGAAGGGTTTAAGAGGGTATGAAAAGGTTGGGAAGCACTGATCTAGCTGATCTGTGGCTGAGGTCCCTTGCAACTCTTCTGGGCTCATACATCTACTTGCCTCTCTTGTCTTTCTCAGTGAGGACTGCAGTCTTCACTTACCTGACACACTGGAAACAGATGAATAATGGACTTCTTGGTCCGCCACTCTTCTTGGGTCTGGGGACAGCTGTGAGCTTCCTGCAGCCCCCTTATGCCGCCTACACCCACGCATTCAAACCTGATTGGTTAAGTGGGGGCCTTTGGATATGTAAAAAAATTGCAAGGCTTGCCACAGCCAAGCTGGTTAGCATGCAGGAAAGATGTTTGGAGTTTAGATGCAGTAAGTGCTTGCCACTTCACATTTCCCAAAGACTCTGATAGGTGTGACAGCTTCAGAATCCCACAGAGAAGCTGTCTGCCCAGTTTGAAGGGGAAACGCTACTCAGTGCCTAAAGCCACTCCTTGTTTAAAGGCAGCGTTAGCTTAGCAGCTTTTGCTGGGGGGAGGGAAAAGGGGTGTTGACAGAAGCTCCCTTGAATTGAAACTTGAATCTGAGGGTAAACACAGCTGGGACTTGTTCCAACATTGGCTTACATGACCTGGAAACAAGAGCACCCTATGTCTCAGCCAAACGCAGTTTGCTGACCCTCATACTGCCTATTTCTAAACCTCAATCAACTGCAGAAATAAGTATCTTTAAAAATAAAATCTTTTGGGGACCAGCCGTGTGGCCGAGTGGTTCAAGTTCCGTCACTCCGCTTTAGCAGCCCAGGTTCATGGGCTCGAATCCCAGACACAGGCCTACTCCATTCACCAGCCACGCTATGGAGGTGTCCCACATACAAAAAAATAGAGGAAGATTGGCACAGATGTCAGCTCAGGGCGAATCTTCCTTAGCAAAAAAAATTAAAAAATAAAATCTTTTGACAGGGAGAGGGTTCTTTTTAGAGGAATTTGTTTAATTATTTCAATTTAAAATATTGAAAATTCCCAATCCTGCAGTCCGCAAGAATTCGCAGGCATACAGGCATGCACAAGCGTGCACACGCGTGCACGCACACACACACACATGCACACACACACACACACACACACAGCCCTACGCAAGCTTGGGGCAGAAATGCAGCTAGCCGCCTGTGTGTCTCCTGGTTTCCAGCCCTGCACGAAAGAATAGAGCCCGGGACTGAAAAATGGAAACTGTCAAGCGCTTCTGAACAACTACTGTGAATTGACATTTGGGCGATGCAAAGAGAATCAAAGGCGGCAAGGGCAAGCCAGCAACGAATTATACTGATTAAAGCAAAAGCATGGTGAGCCTCAGCAGGCTAAGGTCCGGCTTTCTAAGACCCAAGACCAAGAATAATGGCGCTTTCATTTTTTAAAATTTTGTTTTTTAATCTCAGCATTATGCTTTTTTGCTGTGTGACCTTGAGTGAGTAGCTTCATCTCTCAGTGCTTCATTGTTTCAAACACGTTGAACTGTCTAGAATGATAAGCCATCACATCTCTTTCTTCTAGTAGGTCTTGATAGTTAAATGCTGTTTTGCGTGTATTACAATGAATGCAACCCAAATCGTACTCAACAATTCTAATCGTGTGTGTGTGTGTGTGTGTGTGTGTGTGTGTAGAAGTGGTATGGCTTTGCCAGGGATGGATGTCTGTCTCTCAGAGTAAATGCTGAAGTTTTAAAGACTGTCATCCTCTTTGTGCTACAGCTCTGGAAAAATTGAGCACCCCACCCCACCCACCAGGGGAAACAACCACTGTCTTTTCCTCAGGATCAGCTCCTTTGAGCTGGGCAGTACCAGATTTGGCTCCTTGTGGGCCTCAAGGGCCCACTTATCCTTGGTTTGGAAGTGGAGGGATCTATCAGGGCATCCCTTAGTCACACCCCAAGCCATTTCAGAGCATAGTCTAACTAACAGTTCTGAATGAATACTTCAGGAGCAGGAATCCTGGAAATGTCAAGCTAGGTTTTATTGTTGTTGTTGTTTTGTTTTTTAGAAGAACAAGATCTGGTCAAAGGACAGGCACAAACTTGCTGGAGAATATACCATGGTCCTTGTTTCCTTCTCTACACATGTCCCTGTCTATGCTATTCTAATGGCTAAATAGAAAAATTGTGCCTTAAAAATCATTCATTAGCAAGATTTCAATGTATAAATCTGCCTTTTGAAAACTGTGCATTATGACATTATAATGTTAAGTGGGAAAAAAACAAGATAAGAAACATAAAAAAATATACAGGAAAAAAGATTGAAAGATCAAAATACTAAAATTGGCAGTCCTTGATTTCTTCATTTTTCTATTCTTCTGTATTTCCCACACTTTATTAAAATGGATTATTTTTATAATGAAAAATTGCAGTTTTAGGTCTCTTTTTTCTCTTTTTGTCATGGAAAGGTTTTGCATACAGGACCAGGAGCCAGGAGTCTTGAGCACAATTTTAAATGGATGTATGCCCTTTCTAAGTCATTCTCCTTCTCTGGGCCTCTATTACTCCTTCATAAAATGAAGTAAGAGACTGACAAGGAGGTATCTCTAGAGACCCTTCTAATTTTGCTCTTCAGTGCTTTATAGCCAAAATCACTGGGCTGGCTGAGCTGCCTAGAACCTTTGCAGATTGAATTCTATGGTAGATCTTTGAGCTCTCTAGCCCTAAGAGCTATCAATTGGTTGGATATTCCAGTTTTCCTGTAATGTGATTATATATTATCTTATCATGAATAATATCATGAAAAAGTATTGTACATGTCATTGGCTCTAGGGGACAGTCATAGAGTGGAAAAGGGGAATCTAAAAAGAAAAATGGAATACATCCCCAAACAAGATATTGAATGAAGGAAAAAAAACTGGTTGCTGAATGACACATACATTAGGATGTTACGTAAATTAAGAAAAAACACACAGAACAATTCTATATATTATTTATGGATATATATATACACACATACAGATATATATGTATATACATATGCACACACATATATGTATATGTATATATATGTCTACACACATATATGTATAAGTATAAAAATGAAGTAGAAGAATACATACCAAATTCATATTTGCCTCTGGGAATGGATGGAGAAGAACGGGGCCGGAAACAGGGGACAGAATTAAACTTGTCTGTAATGTTTTATTTCTCTCACTGGAAAAAAATCTAAAGCAAACTTTATGTTAAAAATGGTAACAGTTGTTATGCAACATGAATAAGTTCTAGAGATCTGCCGTACAACATAGTGCCTATAGTTAACAATACTGTATTGTACACTTAAAAATCTGTTAAGTGGGTAGATACATTATGTTCTCACCACAATAAAAAAATGTTAAGTTTGTCAATTCTGAGTAGACATCCAGGTGTGTTTGTTATATTATTGATTCTCAGTGCTTTTCAGTATTTTTCTATTTTTTCAAAATAAAGACATAAATCATTTTTAAAAGCAAAAGGTTAGATTATTTCTTTTCTATATTTTTCAAAATACGTGAAATGTTCATGGATTATTTTGATAAATGATAAGTGAATTTAATCTCAAAACTAGGGAATGTGAAAAAAGTGACAGGACAAAGATAAATGAAAGAAGGGAGTCACTGGGATTAAGATAGAGAGAGGCCCTGGGAGCCTCAGGAACTTTTTGCACAAAAGTAACTAATGAATTCCTGTTCTAGAGCATAAGCCAAAGATTTAACGAATGGACCTATTAAAAGAGGGGGGCTCCTGGGTGTTCCAGCCCCCATCCCCCACCACATGTATTTAAAACCTCACTCTGTTTTATTGATTTTCTCTGGACAGAAACTTCCAGTGAGTCTCCTCCAACTGCCTAGCCTTTCAGGGACAAATTTTCCATCTCAGCTTCCAAGGCGGCTGTTACAACACCACAAATCACCTCTGCCATCCCTTCTTGAGCCAAATTCCTACTGGTTTCCAGGAATCATATGGGAAATGTGGTTCTCTGAATTTATTCCCTCACAGTACTCAGCTCACAACATTCCTTAAACTAAATGTCTTACTACAAAAGCTAAACCTACTGAAGATAAAGTTTTTCATTTTTCCCCTACTGCCCTCTGCCAAGCTAAATCCCTGTCACAGTCAGAACTGCCATTTTATCCCCCAACTCTGAAGAAAACTCAGTCATCTTGGCTCTTTGCGGCATAATGACTGACAACTGAATCCATTTGCTTTTATCAACTGTCTCTTGATTTCCCCCATAGCCCTTTTTGTCAGCCGTTTCCCCCAGCCCTCCTTGCTTTTTGTAGGCACCTCACAATACCATGTTTTTGAATGGCTCTTCCCACCCTGACTCCCTGCTACACCCAGGAGCCACAGCCTCTCTTGGCTGATGTAACTAAAGTGCTGGCTCCAGACTTTGCTCTCTAAGGGTAGCAATGACCTTGCCACACAATATGCCATGAAAGCAGCTGCAGTCAAACAAGATATGGATCCCGGGCAACATCAAGGGGAAGGTTGAAGGCCCTGCTGATAAGTGAAGGGGTTAGGCTGAGAAGGTGGTCAGGCGGAGGAGAGAGTAAATGAGTAAATGGAATGGATAAGCACAGGCTTCATGTGTTTGGAAGCAAGAGTTCCCTTTACCTCACTGTTCAAAGAGACTACTTATAGGGCAATCTAAGGGAAGGGATCAGGGCTTGACCTGTAATTATCACTCTATCTCTGATTTACAGTGTGGCTTTGGGAAACTCACTTTAAGTATCTGAGACTCAATTCCCTCATCTGGAAAAAGTTACCATCATGGAAACTCTTACTGTGGGAAAAGACCTTAGAGATCAGCTCGAGACCAAGCCCTCATTTCACAGTTTGAAAACTCTGAGGCCCAGGGAGGGGAAGCAACTTGTCCTATGTGGTCTTCAATATTTACCTTTCCTAAGTCCATGAGGTTGTTTGTGAGGCCAAACGAAATAAAACATTGGAGCCCTTTGACTCCTTTAGAAGAGAGGGGCCATAGAATTATAGGGTGTTATTATTGGCAGCCTTAGTGCCTATGGTCCCTTAACATAACTCTGTCTCCTGAATGAAGACACACCAGTCTGAGTTTTCACTTCCTCAGAACCACTGAACATACAGCTATCTCCCTCAGTTAGCCATCTCAGCAACAAGCCCAGACATCAGCTCTCTGCCCTATCAACCACTGCTGCCCCTCCCATCTCAGGGTGTCCCAGCTGCTTGAGCACTCCTTCTACTTGAGGGTGTGGAAACAGCTAGTCTTCCCAGCAACCTCTTCTGGGACCATTGTGGCCAATCTTACCTTTATACCATATGACAGCCAGCATTTCAGTGCCATATGTAGATGACATGGAGCAGAGAGAAGCTCATTACAAAGGGCCTCCTAGAGGGTTATTGGGAGTGAAGTTCAGAGCCATGTATATCAGAAAAAGGCTGAGGAAGTCCAAAAGGACAGAAGGCAAAATAAAGAGCATACCTAGGATCACACTTCTTCCAGTGCATATTATATCAAAATTGCTTTTCATTTACAAGAGTAATTTGAGGGTACTCTTGTCTAATATATGACCTGGCTGTCTGAGGCAGGCCTCTGGATTCTTCAGTCTAATAAACTGAATTTTCAGAAAATAAAGGAACCCCATTCCTGGTATTAGCTACATCCACTTTAGGCTTCCATTAACCAATGGTACTCAATGCAGGAAGATATCAAAGTCATACATGAGGGTAGAATGGTAGAGGTGAAAATCAAAAGGGAGAGATTAGTCCACCTACCTGCTTTTCAGTACCTTTCAGTGGTTGGCTAGAAGTGACTTGGTCTTGACAAATCATGAATCTTTGGGATCAACAATATCATGACATCATCACCTTATCTAGACAATAAACAAATGAGTCTTTCCATTTATTCAGGTGCTAAATATATGCATGTGTAGCTACCAAAGCATTATTGAAATAGGGCAGAAAACAGTGGCTTATACGAAAAGGGTGAGATCAACGGCAAGGAAGAACTATTCCAGGTTCTCTTCCCAGATCTGCATAGCAGTATCCTGATCCTTTGGCCCCTCTGCTTAAGTCATGACCACTGTCTTCAAAATTAAGTGGTATATTTGGAGGCTTCTTGAGAGACAAAGTGACAAATCTGGATTTTGGTTGCTCCCACTATTATCATCTCCGTATCTCTGAGTAATAGACCAGGCACACTCACCTCTTCCCCACAAATACACATACGGAAGAATCTAGTTGAGCCATGGTCTAGGATTTAACAACCCAATACCTTGGCCTTGGCTTATAAAGCATGCCTATCTCTCTCTTTATAGCCTAACTTTCAAATCGCTTCTTCCTCAGATTGAGTATGTTTTTGTTTAGCTTTAAGTCAAACCATATAAATCTGAAAAACTCACTGTAGCACTGGCACGCTTCCCCTTCCTTTCACCTATTTAGCCAAATGGATTTGACTATATCATTTATGAAACATCTTAACATGTAAAGGGCACAGCTTTGCACAAATAGGATTTGCTATGGGAAAAGGCAATATGACTTATATACCATACATACAACACACATTTAATAGACAATGGGTATATCTCTTCCCTTGCCAAGAGGTACAGTATATAGGCAGTCCATAAAAACAAGCACACAGAGATGTATACACAAACACAGAGAGCCAGTAAGGGAAAACGTTACTGACCTTCCCCAATGGGAGAGTGAGAACACTGAATCTACATTAAGGACACTCCTACAAATCTAAGCAAAGAGAGATTTGAGAAGGCAATAGTTATGCCAGTGCATAAAGAATCTGTGTAACAGGGTCTACTGACTCTCTGGGCCTTGGACAAAAAGTGCCAACAAGTCAACATGGAGCTCTGTGAAGGACAAAGCTCTTTCACAAATGCCCCCAACTTGACTGAGCATGTTGAAGTCTCAAGGATCAGAACACTGGTGCCACCAAGATGTCAAACAAACCCTAGATTCTATAAACCAAATGAATACCCTTTTCATAACCTACTCTTTTCTGTTACTATTTCCTCAATCAGTGGTTACTTCAGTCATGGAGGTAGAGTTTGTTGCTATGAATAAACAATCTAACTTCTCCCCAATGGTGGAGACTTTCCCTTTAACCAAATGGAGGTACAGGAATCTGCAGTGTGTCACTCCACCTCTCTTACCAGGGTTGAGAGGGAGAAACTTGGCTAATACTATGTATGGTATAGTTTCTACCAACTCTACTGGGTCCATACTGTCCAGTTGAGTTGCCTGTACCCATATCTCCCTAGTACTCACAGCACCTCAGGTTTTGGAACCAAACTCCAGCCATAGACCTCAGATCCAATAACTAGGTCCTTGTCTTATTCTACCTGTGCCACAGTATCTAACCCCAAACCTCCATTCTCATAGGATCAAGCTCCCTTCTGTACCCGCTGTCTTCCCAGAACAGTGATAGAAATGTTCTACATATGTGTTGTCCAATAGGGTAGCCACTACCCACATATGGCCATAAAGCACTTGAAATGTGACTGAATTCCAACTTCCACCCAGCAGTAATGAGAAACCCTGCCCTCCAAGTGTCAACAGAGGCTGAATGGAGAACCTGGACTTCTACTTCCACCTGGCAGTAACAAGGAAGCATACTCTCTTCCTCTGCTGGAGCAATGTCAGAGAAAGCTAGCTAAAACAGGTTTAAATAAGATCCAGAGTCTCATAATATACTACAAAAATGTCCAAGTTTCTGTAAAAAATCACTCATCATACCAAGAACCAGAAAGATCTCAAACTTCATGAAAAAAGGTAATCAACAGATGCCAGAGCCAAGATGAGAGAGATGTTAGAATTATCTGAAAAGATTTTAAAGGATCCATGATAAAAATGCTTCAATAATCTTGATCCAGTTTTGGAAGGTTGTATGATTCTAAGAATTTATCCATTTCTTCCAGATTGTCGAATTGGTTGGCATATAGCTTTTCATAGTATTCTCTTATAATCTTTTGTATTTCTGAGGTATCTGTTGTAACCTCTCCTCTTTCATTTCTGATTTTACTTATTTGTGCCTTCTCTCTTTTTTTCTCGGTGAGTCTAGCTAAAGGTTTGTCAATTTTGTTGATCTTTTCAAAGAACCAGCTCTTGGTTTTATTAATTTTTTCTATTGTTTTTTTTTGTCTCTATTTCATTAATTTCTGCTCTGATTTTTATTATTTCTCTTCTTCTACTGATTTTGGGCTTTGTTTGTTCTTCTTTTTCCAGTTCCTTTAGGTGCATTGGTATATATACACAATGGAATACTACTCATCCATAAGAAACGATGAAATCCAGCCATTTGTGACAACGTGGATGGACATTGAGGGTATAATGCAAAGTGAAATAAGTCAGAGGGAGAAGGTCAAATACCGTATGATTTCCTTCATTAAGTAGTAGATAATAACAACAATAAACAAACACATAGGGACAGAGATTGGATTGGTGGTTACCAGAGGGGAAGGGGGGAGGGAGGAGGGTGAAAGGGATAATTCGGTACATATGTGTGGTGATGGGTTGTAATTAGTATTTTGGTGGTGAACATGATGTAATCTATGCAGAAATAGAAGTACAATGATGTACACCTGAAATTTTTACAATGTTATAAACCAATGTTACTGCAATAAACAAAATATTAAAAAAAATGCTTCAATAAGAAATTACACTCTTGAAACAAATGAAAAATAGAAAGTGTCAACAAAGTAATAGAAGATACATGGAAGAACCAAGTGGAAATTTTAGAAACAAAAAAAAAATACAATAACTGAAATTTTAAAAAATCTCAACAGATGGGCTCTACAGCAGAATGGAGAGGACTGAGGAAAGAATCAGCTAACTTGAAGACAGAACAATAGAAATTATCCAATCTGAACAACAGAGAAAAACAGACGGAAAAAAAATGAACAGGGCCTCAGGACTTGTGGGACTAAAAAAAAATATCTAACTTTACTGTCATCAGAGGAGGCCTGGAACAATAGAAAAGAAAGCAGGACAAAAAAAGTATTCAAAGAAATAATGGCTGAAAACTTCTCAAACTTGGCAAAAGACATAAACCTACAGATTTAAGAAGCTGAGAGTATTGTGAACTGGATGAACCCAAAGAAATCCATTCCAAGGCACATCATAGTTAAACTTCTGAAAACTGAAGACATAACAAAAAGATCTTGAAAGCAGTGAGAAAGAAATTATGCCTTACCTAAAGGGGAAAAAACAATTCGAATGACAGCAGATCTCTCATCAGAAAGCATGGAGGTCAGAAGGAAGTGGTACAACCTTTATCAAGCGCTGAAAGAAAAGAACCGTCAACTCAGAATCCTACATCCAGTGAAAATATTCTTCAGGAATGAAGGCGAAATCAAGAAATTCTCAGATTAAGGAAAACTAAGAAAATTGTTTCCAACAAACCTGCACTAAAAGAATAGCTAAAGGAAGTTCTTTAAACAGAAAGAAAATATAAAAAGGAATCTTGAAACCTCAGGAAGGAAGAAAACAACAGAAAGAGTAAAAGTAAGAATAAATACAACTGATTTTGCTTATACTGAGTTTTCTCAATTATGTTTGACAATTGAAGCAAAAATCATAACAGATGTAGTTCTAAATATATAGGAAGAAAATATTTAACATAATGATATTATAAATGAGGGAGGATAAAAGGACTTAAAGAGAGGTAAGGTTTACTAAGACAGGTAAAATGTTGATACTTGCGGACTGTGATAAGTTACGTATAGGCACTCGGGAAAACAGTTTTGTAGTTTCTTAAAAAACTAAACCTACACTTACCATATGACTGAACAATTACACTCCTGGGCATTTTCCCCAGAGAAATGAAAACTTATGTTCACGTAAAAACTTATACACTAACCTGTACAGCTTTATTTGTAATAGCCAAAAACTGGAGACAACCAAAATGTCCCTCAACAGGTAAATGGTTAAACAAACTGTGATACATTCATACCATGGAATACTGTTCAACAGTAAAAAGGAATGTACTGTTTATACACAAAACAACTTGGATGGATCTTAAAGGCAGTATGCTGAGTAAAAAGAGCCAACGTGTAAAGGTCACATATTCTATGACTCCATTTATATAACATTTTTGAAATGACAAAACTATACATTTAGAAAAAAAGATTAGTGATTGCCAGGGGTTAGAGACAGTGGGGGTGAGGGAGGTGAGTGTGACTATAAAGACAATAAAAGGGTAGCACAAGAGAGATCTTTTGTGGTGATTGAATAGTACTTTATCTTGATTGTGGTGGTGGTCACACAAGTCTACACATGCAATAAAATGACATAGAACTAAACACACTCATTGTTCCAATGTCAAGTTTATGGTTTTGATCTTATACTATAGTTACATAAGATGTAACTATTGGGGGAACTGGGTGAAGGGTACATAGGACCTCTCTGTACAACTTCCCTTGCAACTTCCTGTGAATCTATAATTATTTCAAAAGAAAAAGAAATTAAATCACTGCGGTAGGCAGAGTAATGACACTCCGAAGTAGTCCATGTCCTACTCTTAGAACCTGTGAATATGTTAGGTTATACGGCACAAGGGGAATTAAGGTTGCAGATGGAATTAAGTTTGCAAATAAACTAACTTTAAGATGGGGAGATTATCCTCTATCCGGGTAGATCCAATGTAATTACAGGGGTCTTTAAAAGTGGAAGAGGAAGGCAGAGAAGTGAGAGTCAAATAAGATGTGACAATAAAAGCATGATTGAAGTGATGTGATATAAGGAATCAATTGACCATTGCTGACTTTGAGGATGGGGGGCACCAGCCAAGAAATGTGGGCAGACTTTAGAAGCTGAAAAAATCAAAGAAATGGAATCTCTCCTAGAGCCTCCAGAAAGGAATGCAGCCCTGCCCACACTTTGATTTTAGCCCATTGAGGCCTATTTCAGATTCCTGACCTCTAGAACTGTAGGATAATACATTTCTTGTTTTAAACCACTAAGTTTTTGGTAATTTGTTACAGCAGCCATAGAAAACTAATACAATCACCAACTAGGGGTTAAAAACTAACCCACTCAAAGATGGACAACTGGATTTTTGCAGAGTACATTCAATTCAATAGTCAGAAGTCAATAACTCCGTACTATAATCTTAAGCCAATGGTCAACACATCACGGCTAATGCTATTTGCAATTCCACATCACCAATAATAGCAATGATAGAAATCTCGACTCAGAATTGCAAGAAACAGAAACATGTTACTCCCTATTAAATGAGGCCTGTTAAGCCAACGCAGAAATAAGAACTGAAGCATTTGTGCCATGGAGGCCAGAAATTTTGTCTCAACTTAGCTAGAGATACCTGTTTGCCAAGGAATTTCCTGCTGTGTTAGGAAAACAGGGCGTCTATACTTATTTTCTAACAGGGAGAATATAGAAATAATAGAAAGATGCATCAAATTAGAAAAAAAAAAGTGAATTAATACAAACGGTAAAAAGACCCAGACAGGAACAAAGCAAATTTCCTATAAGACAGGAGAATCTGTTTTATTCTTTTCTCTGTCCTTAATATCCCAGTGCTTAGCACATAGTAGATGCTCAATAAATATTTGCTGAATTGAATTAGGGATGATCTTTAACGGATCTTTCCAGATTTAGGATTCAATTAGCCCTCATACTCTGCCATACTCCAAACTGCTAAGACAAGAAGCAAAGAGACAGGCAATAAACATTTATTCATGGACAGGAATACCACTTATTCCTACCACCCCAACTGCAAGGCACAGATGTGGCATATTTTTGTGTTTGCAGATCTTAAGGAGCTCTGTCTTTAATATATGATATTAGAGCTCCAAGGTGGATAATACTCCAAAAGACCCATGGGTCCCAAGGGTCCTCATGAAGAGATCTGGACACCACCTCCCTCTTGGATTCCACCACCATACCTAACAATAGGTGCTAGCAAGAGTTCCCTATTTTTGTCAAGGTCATTGGCTAAGAGAAATATATATATATATAGAGAGAGAGAGAGACAGATGAAAGAGAGATGGGAACAGGCAAGCACGAGTGAGCTTTTATGGAATATATTTTATATATTAATAATGAACTTGTGGAGAGCGAGCGCTGAACGGACATTTTTAAGAATCTGCAAGTTGACAAGTCAAGGGTTTGGGAAACTAACCTTGACCTGTTTTGGGTGAGAATAGTAATGTCAACGTGACTGTTAAGTGACTCTTTTTCATAATAAAAGATGCCTATGAAGGCGAATCAGAAAAAGGCTAACAGTAGTTGAGAGCTGTGCACTCTAAGTATACTAATAACAGACTTTCTTGAGAGAATCATTTTCATGGCTTCCGTTTCAAGCTACCGTGACCATGATAGCCATGCAACAGGAATTCTCGTAACAACTGGGCAAAGGCTAGTGCAGAGGTTTTTAACTCACAATACATGGTTGGACTTCCTGAAAATGTATGCAAGTGTCATATATGTAAATGTGCACTTTTCTGAAGAGAGTATCCTTGGCATTCATCAAATTTTCACAGGGCTTCATGCCAAAAAATAAGTTAGAAACCACTAAGCTAGATGGTGATGGCCCATTTTTTCTACTCCCCTACTTAGTAAAGCACGTCTTCAGAATGTGTTTCAGTTATTTAGTAACTAAAGAGACAGCAGGTCTCTGTTAAAGCGAGTTGCTGAGACCTGGTCTCTGGGTTAATAAATCACATGCATGCATGGAATAACATGGCAAATATTGAGAAGGAGGGCAGAAAGAATTTAGTAGCACCACAAAATTTATATTATTGCAACAGGCAGGAAAGAAAAGATCACTATTGACATTTTGATTCAAACAAATGAATTTACACGTGGATTTCACTTTTTGGGTGAGCCCCCGCCACTCCACTAGGTTCTGGACAATCTCCAAACCTCTAGACATCAGCTGATAGGTATGTGTTCAGGAAATGTGGACTCATTTTGACATTGGCCTAAGTAAAGCTCAATTACAAAGGAGAAGGTTGAAAACATTTGCAAAAGCAACTCTAAATAGCTCCACATTTTCTTCTTGTCTGCATTATTTCTTTTTCCACAGCAGGCCAGATTTGGCCTGTGGGCCACAGTTTCTTTTGACCCTTGCCCTAGATCAATGAAAGCCAATCACCGATACTTAGGACTGAAAGGCAGTTTAAAAGGCTATCTTGGGGCTGGCCAGGTGGCATAGGGGTTAAGTGCAGGCGCTCCGCTGCTGGCGACCCGGGTTCGGATCCAGGGCGTGCACCAATCCACCGCTTGCCAGGCCATGCTGTGGCGGCCTCCCATATAAAGTGGAGGAAGATGGGCACAGATGTTAGCTCAGGGCCAGTCTTTCTCAGCAAAAAAAAAAAAGAGGACGATTGGCATGGATGTTAGCTCAGGGCTGATCTTCCTCACAAAAATAAATAAATAAATAAAAGGTTATCTTGTCCGTTACAGAAAAGACAAATGGAAATATATGTAATATAAATATATATATTTATATTTTATTTATATATTTGGCAAGACAACATGCAAACTATTCTGGATGGAGTGTTACCTGTGCAGTTCTCAAAACATATTCTAAAAAGAAGAATTCACACTTCCATTGGTACCACTGTCTTTTTGTCTTACAACGACCATGGTCAGGATGATCTTTCTAAACCTAAATGCCTCCTGATATGCTTAAGTTTATTATCTATTACCAGTTTTTCATGAAAGTAAGAACAACCACTCTCCAGCATGCAGATAGCACCTCTTTGTGTGTGTGTGTGCATGTATGTGTGTGTGTGTATGCACGTGCATACACACACATTTTGGAGGGATGTCTTTGGGCCCAACAATCCACTTCCATCAAGCCCAAAGCCTGAATCATTTCTGGGATCTTAACCTCCAGAAAGATTTCTTAGCTAAGAAAATAATATGCCAAGCCAGTTAAGGGACTATGACATCTTCAAAGCTCATTATCCCCCCAAGTTTTACAAATATAACTATCTCCCCAAATTAAGAAGCACAGTTTGATTTAAACGTGGCTTATAGTTAGGGTGACCATAGAATTTTTTGTCTAAACTGGGACACTTTTGAGGATGAAATAAGTATGCTGGGACAACAGGTATAAACCACAACATCTGGCCACCTTACTTATAGTCCTCCAAAGGGTAGTGCTTTAACTTCCCCCAAACAAAATGAATCTCTATGCCTGTTCTCTGTGAAGGATGGCTTGGCTCTACTCTAACAGTCAGTCCCACAGTATAATCCTGGTCTCTAACCTCTAAATCTCCTCAGGTTAAATATTAGGAGCAGCTTCTTGCGGAGGCTAGTTGTGTAATACTTGAAACAGGCTACTGAGGAAGAGAGGTGCAACTTTTTAAATGGGGTTTGGGGGTTTGAGAAAATAGATAATTTTTTATATCAAAATCATCTTACTGCGAATGGATATGATGACCTAGTCTAAAGTGCCATTTAGAAAAATAGAATTTATGTGCATAGTAGCTGGTCCTGAAGACTTCAGTCCCTTTTCTACCAGAAAACAAGGGAGGGAAAGACATCAGGTGATAGTGCTTATCTACAGAAAAAGAGATCAAAAAGAGTACATTCCCTAATGGAGGCCTGCAAATCACTGTGGGCAATGAGGGTCTGGAGGGAAGAGAGACAAAGAAGGTCCTCACTCCTTACCTGTATAGCTGGCCCAGAAAAGGCTTTACCATCACTAAAAGGCAGCTTCCCCCCACCCTCCACTCTCCTGGCTAATCCCACCCCAGACCAGATTTCCCCAAGGTTGTGATGTATTTACTGTTGCACAAGGCCAGTGTTGTTTGAGAAGAGAGGAATGTTCACTTCTGCCTAAAATGAAATTTTCTGGGCGAGAGAAAAGGTCTGAAGTTAAAGGTAGCCCCAAGGAATGTGGTCTTGTCCAGTGCACTTTGTTTTGTTTCCAAGCAGCCCTGGAGAAGTGGCAAGAAAAGCCCAACAAGTCCTTTGTTTCTAACTCTATGTCCTTGGGTTTGAAAAGGTGCTTTCTGGTGGAGAAACTGTCAATTAGGAAGCTAGCTGATGGACAACTTTTCAGAGGTAAAAGGGAAAAAAATAAAGAAAAAAATTAAAATGTCCAAACCTGAAATCTTTAAGATGGTTAAAGCAGGGAAGCCAGATGCCCTACTCCTTAGCATATCATTTCTCTTCCCTAACATCCACTTTGGCCCTTATCTCCTTTTTCTTACTGCAAGCTGGAACATGTATGTGCCACCAGATAAATAAGTTTAAGGATAATGTAACAGAGTCAAAGGCCAATTAGAATCTTCTTTTCTCTCCTTACTAAGGGATTTGGAGGAAAAAAAAAAGTATTTACTAGAACTGGGCTTAGGAACAGAGAACTGCAATCAATACTTCTTTGGTTAGGTTAGTCCCTCTCCTAAGCAAGTCCTTCCATGAGACAAGGACCTCCAGAGTGACTGTGTCAGAAATCCATGAGCACATCTTTGAGTGTTTAAAATCTGGCACTTATCACTTTTCTCATCTCTCTTCTCCCATCTCCCAAACACAGGCAACAGCACCACATCTTTAGTTCTCTCTGCTCACTGGGTGGTTTACAGGTAATCAGAAAATTGTGGAAAAAAGAAAGATAAGAGAGACAGACTGAGTAAAACAGAAAGTGGCACAAGTTCTGCACTTGTGTTACTTTGACAACGGGGTGTTATAGATTTGCTTGTGTATGCGTGTGTGTGTGTGTTTTAGAAAGCACTGATGCATCGAAGATTTGTTCACTGAACATGTTGATTTATTTATTTATTTTTTTAACAAACTTGACATATGTCAAATTCTATCACGTGCTTACATAATTGTTACCCATTTATCAGAGCTGTTATTTAGCCAAATATTTGTTTTAAAAGTATTTTCCTTTAAATGACTTTCTCTAGTCCACTGTACAATCAATCCATGGTTCATTTTAATTATGTTATGTTATAACAACAGCTATTTGGTGGAGGTATCTGAGATCTAATCTTCCCAGGGCCATTTCATCTTTACCCAAAATCTATTCCTTTTTTTCCTAGTAATAAATTTCTGGTTAAAATCGTATCATAGGGAAAATTTTAAAAATATGTACAATGTTATGGTATTTTACACTCTTGATTTCCAAAAAAAGCAGTTTCTCAACATACTGTTAAAATCACAGATCTAAATACTGTTAACCTAAAAAACTGACTATAAGGACAAAATGATACGATTGTGTATGTGTGTGTGTGAATATGTGTCTGTGGGGTGTAGAAGGGTGGTTGGGACAGCTAGGGGAGGGCTAGGTGGATAATTAGAACAAGAGAAAGTAAACGGAGTCCAGTATCAAGTCTTAAATTTTGTTGAATCATCCTACTCCATCTGAACACGTGCACACAAAATTATATTTTTTCAACTCAAATGCATGCAATCTATCTAGGTTCTGTGGGAGGAAAATATTGGAAGGTATTTCCAAGAAACAAAAATGTCTAATCGCTAGCTGCCATGGCTGGTTTGAGTTCCTCTATTGTAAATATGCCCTTTGCAAAAGCAAGAGGCTCATTTTGACCTCCCAAGTCAAGGAGAATGAGGACTAGGAAAGATGTGGTGGGGGGGAGAGGAAGGGAAATCCCACCACCACACGAGTAAATCTTTGACCCAGTAAGCAAATACGTTTTTGTTGTTACTGCTGGGTAAAATGCACAAGTCTTCCAGAAATTAGACACTGTAATAAAAATGTACTAGCCCAAATTTAAATTGCTCACTAGACAGATGGTTAATTATATTCACAGCCACATATTTCACTGGGATAGAGTTGCAGACACTCAGCCAGTTTTATTTGATTAGCCGCTTTCCCTGTTAATATGTAAAATGACAGTTACTTAGGGATTTTTTTGTTCTCTTCTAAAAATATATTTTAAATAAGTGTAAATTCTCCTCAGCCATGAGAACGTCATTGCTGTAAATAAAACATTTGGTCATATGTTACCCTATGGTAAAAGATGTAAGGAAGATTCATCCCCCGAAACCCAAATGGTCTCTATAGTTCAGAGCAGACCATTGGAGCACCTTTTCTCACCAAACAAAATATCTCAGGAACTATCAGCACACTCTGCTCCTCCACCAAAAGCAACTGAGGAGATATTCAAATCCCAGGTTCAAGTGCTTCAGGTGCTTTTTAAAAACAGCCTGGCAGCCCCACACACAAATCACGTCTTTTCAGATAACAGTCTACAAAATGGAACGTTAGGAAAAGGACACATAGCTAAGTATACTGCTGTGCACAGAATTCAACAAAATGCTGGGGCCAAAACCCAGAAGCAAAATATGAAACCTATTTATTCCAAAATACAACCAGAAGCTCGACAAAAATCAAGTGTGCTGGCGTCAAAATTGACAAAAATGTCAATTTTTTTTTTTTTAACTTTGGAAAAGAAAACCTTGCGCTGGTGATTCGGTCCTTCAAGAATCAGACAGACAGAAGCAGTCATGCTGAAACCACTGGATTCCTCAGCAGAACGGCGCCAACTCAGCGGCGCGTTTTCCACACTTTCCCGGAGCCGGGCCCCGCTCCCCGCGCCAGCTCACTGCCTCCCCGCTCCACCGGGTGTGCGAGACACAAGCAGACGTGTGCTGCGGGGCGCGGCAGAGTGAAGCGCCAGAAACCACGCAGAAAAACATCAATTCGACTGCCACTGAGGGCGGGAAGGGGCCGCGAGCCAATTTCCGCAAAGGTGACAAGCTGGGCGAGGCTCGATAGGGCTTCCAACTTATACCCGACCGTGGTCCCGGTCGGGTGGCGTGTGCTCTGGGGAGCTCTGCGGTGCGCAGGGCAGCTCTGCGCGCGCGGGAGGCGCCGGCGACGGCGCTTCACACCTTTGCCGCTTTGGCCCTGGCGCCCGGTGGTGGTCGCAGCGTGGGTTTCCCGCTCGCGCCGAAGCGTGCGGTGTCCATGCCCATTCTCCGGTCAGGATCTCCCGGGGCACCAGCCCGAAAGGAGGCGGCACTCTGCTGGTTCCCGCTGCCCGGCTGTGTGCGTGTGAGCGCGGCGGCCCCGGCCCGCTCGCTTCCCCTCCCCCCGGCGCGAGCACAGAGGCCTTTCCTAGATTGCGGTGCCTGTCAGGGCTAGTCGGAATCTCTCGCCCTCGCGGCCTCGCTTCCTCGTACACAGACACACACACGCACGCCATTCTCACATAGACGTCCTCCCTTCCGTTTTCCCTTCCTCCTCTTCTTGCTTGGCTTCCCCCAATTCGTTCCAGTCTCTGCTGCCACCACCCCAGCAAGCCGGGGAGCCGGCGAGAAGGCCAAGGGGCTGGATGGCGGCGCTTGTACTCACCTCACAGGCCGACTCTCGAGGCGCACGTCGCTGGCGGGCTCAGGCAGCGGGCGCTGGAGCTAGCGCGGCCGCAGTCAATGTTGGGCTGCCGCCGTCGCCGCTGCTGCTCGAGCTGCCGCCGCCGCCACCGCCGCCGCCGCCGCCGCCGCCGCCGCCGCCGCCGCTACTGCTGCCGCCGCCGCCGCCGCCTCTGCCTTAGCTCCATGCGCTGGGCCCGCCAGGTGGACGCGCCTCTCTCCCTCAGGCGCTGCCGCCGCCGCCGCCTTGCTAGATGGAGTCGGAGCTGTGGGGCTCTGGCCGTAAAACTCAGCGCCTCAGTGGCTGCCGGCTGCTCCCGGGGTCCGCGCTTCGCGTGCACCACCGCTCGCTCGGGCCAGGGCTACCTCACCAGCGGGCTGCGCTCGCGGCGCTGAAGCCCGCTCAGTGCGGTGGCTGCAGTCGTCCGCGGGAGGGAGAGAGAAGGAGGGCGGCTGCTACTGTCGCTATCGCTGTTAAAGCTATTGCTAAATGCTGCTACTGCTACTGCTGTGACGGCGGCGGCGGCGGCGGCTGCTGCTGCTGCTGCTGATGCTACTGGTTTTCCTTCCCGGGTTCTCCCCCTGCTTCGTTTCCCCCTCCTCCCTCCCCTTCTCCTCCTCCTCCCCCCGCCTCTCCTCCCTCCGCCGCTTTTCTCACAGCCTCTGCGGGCGCTGCCTGGTCTTCTCTTCTTCCTGAGCTGCCTCTGCCCATTCAGAAAGGTGCCCAGAGTGAGACTGCCTCCGCTGCCACCATCGCTATTGCCCCTGCCATTGTTTCCTCCAACACGGCTGTTCTTGCTGGACGCGTTCCCCCCTCTACCTTTCTTTCTCACCACAGCCCTTCCTTTCCCTCCCGCTCTCTCTTTACCCTCTCTAGGGTCTTCCCCATGTGCCCCCTCCCACTCTGTCCGTCTGTCCCTCCAGCCCCTCAGGCGCCCGGGAGCGCGCACTGCGCGGCCACCTGTCATAAAGGGCGCGCACCCCCCTTCCCCACCCCCACCCCGCCCCCCACTCGCATCCTTGCGGCCAGCTGAGTACACCACGCCAGTGGCGCGTTCTTCTCCGGGCAGACTCGCAGTCGGACACTACTCTCCCATGCCTGTTAAGGCAGTTATGTGTTCAGAGAGGGGCGCTCTGAAGTTTGGGGGAAAATATTTCAATGGCTTTTTCCATCAAGCATCTAACCATTCAACCTCTACCTACCCTTAACTTCAGAGCCTAGGCCCCCAGGAGGGTGGGTCATGTTGGAAGGGTTGGATGAAGGGCCATTCTCCAAAGAATTGGAGAGGGGTGTTTTTTGGAATAAAGAAGGAGAAAAGAAGGGAACCTGAATATGCCGGGAAGGAAACGGGATCTGCCTGACTGCTGTCATTGAGAAATGCCTTAGGTGGTCATTTCCCTTCAGAATTCCTGGGTACCTAACGGGAAACAGCAAGAGATTTGAGAGCAACTTTGAAGTTTAGCACACCTGGAGCCCTGGATGTAAGGTTAGGGCTGGAGCCCCTGAGCCACCACCACTAGCAGCCAGGGCAAGAGATGGAAAAGTTGGTGTTACAACAGAAGGGGTAAAACTAAACTGCTTTGTGTGTACTTGTTCCAGCAAGCCTTTGCCTAGGCACAGCTTCTCCAGTGAGGCAAACCCAATTACAGGTTTGTCTGCTGCAATAGCTGCAGCCTCATTTTGCTGCAAAGGCTCAGGCTTTGAGACCTATGTGTGCAACTTCTTACCATCACCCTCAACAGAGCCTCTATGGCCTGTCAGACAACCTCTCTCCAGAAATAGCACAGGGTGGGGGGTGGGGGGTACTATTTCCCTTTCCCTGACAAAGTACAAGAGACAAATATTCTAGCTATCCCATTGCCAACAAGATTGGGGGTGCCTTATCAAGTCTGAGTCACTCTCCATGGATCTTTCATTGCTGAGCAATAAAGTGCTTGGGCACAGCGGGCCCTTTTACAATTCCTCATCTCCGTGCCTTGGTTTCTGCCATTCCACCTGTTTGGAACACTCTTGTCTTTCCCTACTCTCATTTTATATCTATGAAACTCATCCATAAATATTAGTTCATCCTTAAATAATTGACACTTATTGAGTTCTATGTGCCATTCTGCTAAGCAATTTAAACAAATTATTTTATTTAAATCCTCACACCAAACACAATTTTATTACTTCCATTTTACAGGTGAGAAAATTGAGCCACAAAGAAGTTAGATAGACATATCTTGAGAATAGAAACAATATCTTCTTTATCTCGCATCTGTCAGGCACTGTGCAAATGCATTTGAATCTTTCAGGCACTAGGATAAATATGAAGAAAAACAATATTTGGCTTCTGCCCTCAAAAACAAACAAACAAACAAACAAAAATGTTAAACATGTGAAATACCACCCATCTATTGGCTGGATCTCAAGGACCACAATAAATTTCTTTTCCCACTGCTGGAAAGCACATTGTTTTCACCTGTATTAACCACATATGCTATTCTTCCCTTTTAAAGTTAGTCACTTGTTACTTACCAGTTATAATTTGTGTCAATGCCCTCTATCCCAAGACTACTGGGAACACACCTGTAGTTGAACAAGTTAGGTTTATTACTTGTTACAGTGAGGGAGAATGCACACCATAGATATTATGGGCTGAACTGTGTTCCCTCGCAAATTCATATGTTGAAGCTCTAACCCCCAATACCTCAGAATGTGACTATATTTGGAGATAGGGTCTTTAAAGAGGTGATTAAGTTAAAATGAGGCAGTTAGGGTGAGCCCAAATCCAATCTGACTGGTGTCTTTTTAAGAGGAGAAAATTTGGACGTGCAAATAGACACCAGGGACATATGCATACAGAGAAAAGACATGTGAGGAAATAGCAAGAAGACAGCCATCTGCAAGCCAAGGAGAGCAGTCTCAGGAGAAACCAAATGTGCCAACACCTTGATCTTGGACTTCTAGCCTCCAGAACTGTGAGAAAATAAATTGCTGTTGTTGAAGCCACTCAGTCTGTGGTATTTTGTTATAGCAGCCCCAGCAGACTAATACTATTGGGAAACATGGGGTGTCTTAGTAAAAGGATGGTAGAAAGGACTTATTACAGAATTTAGGCTTTGGTTGGATAATTTGGGGGAAAGTCTAAGAAAGTTGGGGTTCATTCTGTATTGAATTCTGTCAGAAATCAAGGGCAATTCTATAAATGGGCATCTTAATAAATCTTATCCATAGGGAGGGCAGACTAAAGTGGGGATAAAGTTTTTGTGGGTGGCATAGTGACCTTGTTTTTGTCTGCGCTTAGATTAAATTATGAAGTGACCTTGTTTTGTCTCACTTTATCACATTCTCAGTGTAATATTCTCTAATGTTGGTATTTTGTGAGATTGTTTACATTCAACAGGAGAAGAACATGGCCTACCTGTGAGTGCCAGGCCAGCTTTCAGATGTCAGGGGCTGCTTTTTTTTTTCTTTCTCATATGTGACTACTTAACACCATGCATTAGTTATAACCAACTTGGGCTTAGGCAAGTTACTTTACTTCTCTGTGCCTCAGTTTCCTCACCTATAATTGAGGGAAATGGAATAAAACATAGGGTCATTGTGGGAACTAAATGAAGGAATATATATAATGTTCTTAGAACAGTGCTTAGCACATAGGCAGCATTCATTGAATGTGGGATATTATCCATTTCTGTCTTCTCCAACACACCATTTGGCAAAAATTACATGTTATTATAGTTATGTATTGGTGCTTTCTCCCTTGCTAGACTGTGAACTCCTTGAGGGCAGGGATAATGCCTACTGCCACAGTAATAATAGCTAACTTTTATTGAGTGCTTTCAATAGGGCAGGCACTCTTGTTAACTGTAGTTACTCCAAGAAAACTTCTGAGGCCCCATTCCTATGTGTAGGCTAGCCTGGGTGTCCTCCTCTGTGCTCCCATAGCACCTGTGTTTACCTTAAGCACTATACTCAGCGTATGACACTGATATTTTCTTTTTATGTATCTTCTTCTTCTTCTAGACTGTTCACTTATAGAGAGGAGAACAGGTATTTTTTTACTTACAAATAAAAATTTTATATATTTAGGGTGTACAATGTGATGTTTTGAAATATGTATATATTTTAAAATGATTACCACAATCAAGCTAATTAACACATCCATCACCTCACATAGTTATGATTTTTTTCATATGAGAATACTTAAGATCATCTTAGCAAATTTCAAGTATAAAATATAGTATTATTAATTATAGTTACCATGCTGTACATTAGATTTCCAGAACTTACTCAGTCTGCATAACCAAAACTTTATACCCTTTGACCAACATCTCCCCATTTCCCCTACCCCCAGCGCCTAGCAATCACCATTCTATTTTCTGTTTTTATGAGTTCAACTTTTTTTTTTTTTTGCCGAGGAAGATTCCCTCTGAGCTAACATCTGTTGCCAATCTTCCTCTTTTTTTTTTCCATGAGGAAGATTAGCCTTGAGCTAACATCTGTGCCGATCTTCCTCTATTTTGTATGTGGGTCACTGCCACAGCATGGCTGACGAGTGGTGTAGGTCCGTGCCTGGGATCCAAACCCGTGAACCCAGGCCGCCAAAGCAGAGTGTGCTGAACTTAACCACTATGCCACAGGGTTAGCCCCCATGAATTCAACTTTTTTAGATTCCACATATAAGTGAGATCATGCTGTATTTGTCTTTCTGTGTCTGGCTTATTTCACTTAGCATAATGTCCTCCAGGTTCATCCATGTTGTCACAAATGGCAGGATTTCCTTCTTTTTTAAGGCTGAATAATATTCCATTGTCTGTGTGTGTGTGTGTTGTATATATATACAAAGAATATATATATATATCCTTTATCCAGTCATCCATCAATAGACCCTTAGTTTGTTTCCATATGTTGGCTGTTGTGAATAATGCTGCAATGAAAGTGGGAGTGCAGATATCTCTTCAAGATACTGATTTCCTTTGAAAGCAGGTACTCTTAACTTTGATGCCCATGTCGGAGCACAGTCTCTAGCACAACAGAGGCACCCAATATAAAGACATTGATCAGATTTTCACTACACTGTTTGCTTTGTCTAGGATGGAACTCAGGTCAAGGCAGCTGTCTTAGCTCACATCATCCCTTTCCTTGGGGTTTTATTGACTAAAAAAGTAACAAAGTAACTATACAACAATAGTCATTCTCCCTGTAAGGTAGATCTAAAGGAGAGAATCACTGTACGATTTCATTGCAAGAAGGTGCCATTTGGAAACAACTGGCCCCTGCTCTTTAACAGTCAATTGCATCATGTCTATTGGGGCAAAGTGGGGTAATGAAGGAGCATGAGACTAGGATCTAGAATCTTGGGTTTTGACCTTAATTCTGCCATTGACAAACTGTGATGTTCAGCAAGTCACTGAACCTCTCTGACCCTCAGTTTCTCCATGGAGGAAATAGAGAACATAACATCTTTATTCACTGACTAATAGAGCTTGATAACAAAGACTGAAGAGAGTTTACCGGAGTTTCTCTTTGGGAAAAACTTTTAACTCTTCCATTACTTCCATGTTACATGCCTGGATGATTCTTAGCCTCTGGAACTGGTATTCCAAAATGGCCACAACCTTTCAGATGTCAACAAGTGCCAAGGGTTTTGTGGTTTTCAGCCTGCCATACTCCCTAACAGTCTCACAACTCAGCCTGTCCCTAGTGAAGGGAGCTATAGTGTTTGGAAATTTGGGGAGCGTAAGAGGTGCTGCCATCCTGGAGCTGGACCCAGAAAGCTTCTTTCCATCATGCTGAGGACAGACACGGGATGTTTTTCAGCTCAAATTTATGTTCTACCTTAGCCCAGAGGGATAAAATAAGGTGAGTGACAGAATAATATTATCACAGTATCATACACGTGTACAAGGGAGGAAACTACCATATTATTTTTCATATAATGTACCACTATTGTACCTAGAGACTATAACAATCATAATAATGGCCTCTGGCTGGGACTTTATGGCACCTTCCCCTGTGAATTCCAAAGAATGACCCAAAGGAACTCAGGGGGTCCAGATTTGCGAGGTCAGTGAGTTGAAACCAGCATTGGCTGTTCCTCTTGTTTGAGGGGCAGCACTCAGCACATTGAAGGCTCCCATTAAATATAATAGAACTGACAAGCTGCCTCAATTCTCCCCTCCTTTGTCCTAGACAGCATTAGAAAACTATAGTTCTTTCCTCTCCTGACAATAGACAGATGTTTCATTTTTTTCTTTCAGCAGCCCGAGGAGGGGCAAGGGGATCCTCATTCTATGACTTATTCAGCTACTGTTTGGTTTGGGCCCTGCATTAGGTCTCAGGAGAAGAAAATAGAGACAATTAACAGCATAGCCTTTACCTCAAAGGAGCTTATAGTCTATTAGCCTAGGGATGGAAACACAGGATATCAATACTCTTAGGCTGTGCAGAGTGAGGGCTGAGTGAGAGGTGAGAATAAGTCAGGGCCTCTTTGGTCTGGAGACCAAAGGAGTTTTGGGGTCCTTGGGCATGCACCAGGTGCGGTGGCCCTCGAGGAGAAGTAGAACTGTGCTAGGCAGTGAGGAGAACAGCCTATTGAGCATGGGGAAGAGCATGAGCTGAGGAAGCGCCTAGGTGGAACGGTGAGCAATGTATTTGGGAATCAGTAACATGTCACTCCAGGGAGCAAGCCAAATTTGGACGGGTTGAATGGGGCCAGACTGGGGAGGCTTTGGAACTCTGGGATATTTTACCCTTGAATTCCCACTCTCTACTTTATAAATGTGGAAAATAAAGGTCATGGCCACATACTAGATAGGTAGCTAGATGAGGCGCTGAACCTTATGGTTCAGATGCTAGCAATGATGAACATTTATGATTTATGATAGACTTTCACATACATCATGTCATTTGTTCATGACAATCTATTAAAAAAACAATGCCCTGCCTTGAAGCCTCGTTCCTTGAAGCCTTAAAACAAACAAATAGACAAACAAAACCTGTTGGTTCAGCTCAGTGTCCTACGGAGGTAGAGCTGATTTGCAACAGCTGGGCCCACAAATTGAGGCCAGATGAGCAAAGTGCTGGTTCCAATCAATAGCGTCTGGGATGTTCTGTCCCCATTTGCCCAGCATGTGCAGGTGTCTTGGCTGCTGTGTTCAAAGCCAGCCTAGGCAGGGACAGCTTCTGCCACTGAACACTTTCTCTCTCAGGGTGAGCCTTTGAAACCTGCTGGGACAGGCCGAGTGACTCAAAGTTAGGGCACTGAGGTCTGGAGAAAACCATTTCCATCTTCAGTTGCCAAGGGCCATTGGAGAAGCCCCAGATGAGGCCACAGGCCAAATGTTTTCTGTCTGGCAGCACTGAGGAGGGCCTTAGCAAAGTGGGAGTGGGGTTGTAGGTGGTAAGGAAGTATGTCCAGACTCAGGACAGGACCATGGACAGAGATCAGCAGGAGCCTTGAACCAGATCCCGTGGTGAAGTGCAGCTCTCCATCATGGGGCTGTGCACCTGGGTGGCAATGCAGTTCTGTGGACAATGTATGGAATGTGTAATGTGGGTTTTGGGCTTCCCTGGGCTGGGCACTGCCAGAGCACCCTGCACAGTGTGAGCTCTCTCTCAGGCACAGACTCACAGACCTTATTCAGTGTGGGAGGTATTAGCAGTGCCAAATGGACACTGTTGGAAGCTGCAATGTAGTTTTATGGTTTTTAACAGTAGTCCCAGAGTGAGGAGACCCAGCCAGACTGAGCTCAACTAGCCCTAGAAACATCTGGTCCAGGGATCCTTGGACATAGTTACCTCTTCTCCTTTAAGGAAAGGACCTTAAAGGACTCCTTTTCACATAAAATCCAATACCTCAGATTGTACCTCATTCCCCACCCTACCCAGGTAGAGGAAAGCAGGGTGAGCTGTGTTGCAGTAGAGAAGCACTGGGAATCAAATGACCTTGGATTCTGTCCCTTACTAATGTGATCCTGGGAAGTTTACTGAGTCTCCTCAAAGCCACAATCTCCTCACCTGTAAAAAGGGCCTAACAATAATAATCTCTACCTCACAGAGAACCTGTGAGAAGTTCATGAGGTAAGGTGTCTGAAAACACCGGGCAAAAGTCTTGGCATATAGAGGCATATAATAAATATGTCTATTCGTGCATGTATTCCAGAAGTTCCTGAAATCTCCTTTCTGCAGTAAGGCTTTCCTAAGTCATTGATGAAGAAGTTGTGAGTTTT
Organism: Diceros bicornis minor; assembly: GCF_020826845.1. Classification (NCBI taxonomy): domain Eukaryota; kingdom Metazoa; phylum Chordata; class Mammalia; order Perissodactyla; family Rhinocerotidae; genus Diceros; species Diceros bicornis. Next base: position 67,964,750 of record NC_080781.1, read on the forward strand.
CTTCTATCCACACTAGCAGTTCCTATGATACCCTCCTTTTACCCTGTTAATAGCTACTGCTCCTGCTGCTGATGTTGATAATGGTGGAGATGATGGTGATAGTCATAGTGTAATGTGGAGAATATTGACTGGTTCAGACTATGGAATAAATAATATAGGTAAAAGGAGAGTGAGAGATTATTTTAGGAAGGAAACAGAACCTCCGGCTGGGTTTGAGGCCTGACCTTCTCTGAACTAGCCTCTCCAGGTCCATTCACATAGGCAATCATGCCAAATCCCCAAGGACATTGCACTGGGGATTATGCAGCAAAATATGTCCTAAGTAGATCCTGCCCAGAATGGAGGATGTGTTTCAAAAAAGCAAGTGCAGAACAAGGCAAGAAAAGAGATGTTCCCATTCATCTAACACAAATGCTGCCTGAGCACCCTCTTTGGCTACATACAAACCAATCCATTGGCATCTAGGAAATGTGGAGTCAACACACACTCAGTGTGGCTATTTGTTCACACACTCAATGAGTGTCCTCAGCTTTGTTAAATAATAGGACAGTCTCTCTTGTTACTTCAAACCTTCAAAATCTTCTATGGCTCCCTAAAATGTGAATAACAACATGTAAAAATACCTAGGGTAATAATCATGAAACAGTCCCAATATATTTCCAGTTCTACATAGCTAGTGCTCCAACCACATGGACATTCTCCATTTTATATCTCCATGTCTTTGTTCATGCTGTTCCCTCAGCCTGAAATGCCCTTTTTGCTCCTCCGCACATCAAAATCCTTCTCTTCCTTTAAGGTCTAGTTGAAGTGTCATATCCTTTCTAAGGTCTTTCTTTAATCCCCCTGTATTAGTTTCCTAGGGCTGCTGCAACAAATTACCACAAACCTGGTGACTTAAAATAACAGAAATTTATTCTTTCACAGTTCTGGAGGCCAGAAGTCTGAAACCAAGGTGTTGGCAGGGCCATGCTCCCTCAAAAGGCTCTAGGGGTGGATCTTTCTTTGCCTCTTCCAACTTCTGGTGGCTCCTGGTGTTCCTTGGCTTGTGGCAGCATAACTACAATCTCTACCTCCATCTTCACATGGCCTTCTTGCTTGTATCTCTGTACTGCTCCTGTTCTTATACAGACACTTGTCATTGGATTTGATCCTACTCGGTTAATCCAGAATGATTTCATCTCAAGATCTATCCCTTAAGTGCATTTGGAAAAAAAAATTTTTCCACATAAATTCACAGTCACAGGTATCAGGGGTTAGGACTTGGATATATCTTTTTGGGGGTCATCGTTCAACCCTCTATATCCTCCCAGACCGAATTAATACTCCTTCTTTTGACTTTATGCAGCACATTCTTCCCTCTACATTATATGTTTGTGAATACAAGTCTGTCTCTCTGACCAGAGGACAAACTCTTCAAGGCCAGGGACTGTGTCTTACTCATCTCTGTGAAACTCATTGCTTATCCCAGTGCCTGACATATAGTAGGTGTTCAATTAATTATTGCTGAATTATTTTATTACAAAAACAATGATTTATTTGTGTCAAACATCTGATGTAGTAGACATCTACTGTTTTATTTTTTAATTGTAGTAACATTGGTTTATAACATTGTATAAATTTCAGGTGTACATAATTATACTTCTATCTCTGCATAGATTACATCATGTTCACTACCCAAATACTAGTTACCATCCATCACCATACACATGTGCCTAATCATCCCTTTCACCCTCCTCCCTCCCCCTTTCTCATCTGGTAACAACCAATCCAATCTAGGTCTCTATGTGTTTGTTGTTGTTTTTATCTTCTACTTATGAGTGAGATCATATGGTATTTGACCTTCTCCCTCTGACTTATTTCGCTTAGCATGATACCCTCAATATCCATCCATGTTGTCACAAACAGCTGGATTTCATCATTTCTTATGGCTGAGTAGTATTCCATTGTGTATATATACCACATCTTCTGTATCCATTTGTCCCTTGATGGGCACTTAGGTTGCTTCCAAGTCTTGGCTACTGTGAATAATGCTGCAGTGAACACAGGGGTCCATGTATCTTTACACATTGGTGTTTTCATGTTCTTTGGATAAATACCCAGCAATGGAATAGCTGGATCATATGGTAGTTCTAGTCTTAATTGTTTGAGCAATCTCTATACTGTTTTCCATAGTGGCTGCACCAGTTTGTACTTCCACCAGCAGTGTATGAGAGTTCCCTTCTCTCCACGTCCTCTCCAACACGTATTGTTTCCTGAGTTGTTAATCATAGCCATTCTGACAGGAGTGAGGTGATATCTCATTGTAGTTTTGATTTGCATTTCCCTGATAGTTAATGATTTTGAACATCTTTTCATGTGTCTGTTGGCCATCTGTATATCTTCTTTGGAGAAATGTCTGTTCAGGTCTTTTATCCATTTTTTAATTGGGTTGTTATTTTTTTGTTGTTGAGATGTATGAGTTCTTTATATATTTTTGAGATTAACCCCTTATCAGATATATGGTTTGCAAATAATTGTCTCCCAATTGTTAGGTTGTCTTTTCGTTTTGTTGATGGTTTCCTTTGCTGTGAAAAAGATTTTTAGCTTGATGTAGTCCCATTTGTTTATTTTTTCTATTGTTTCCCTTGCCTGGTCAGACATGGTACTTAAAAATATGTTGCTAAGACTGACGTTGAAGAACATACCGCCTATGTTTTCTTCTAGAAGTGTCATGGTTTCAGGTCTTACATTCAAGTCTTTAATCCATTTTGAGTTAATTTTTGTGTATGTTGTAAGATAAGGGTCTACTTCCATTTTTTTGCATGTGGCTGTCCAGTTTTCCCAACACCATTTGTTGAAGAGACTTTCCTTTCTCCATTGTATGTTCTTGGCTCCTTTGTTAAAAATTAGCTGTCCATAGATGGATGGGTTTATTTCTGGGGTCTTAATTCTGCTCCATTGATCTGTGTGTCTGTCTTTGTGCCAGTATCATGTTGTTTTGTTTACTTAGCTTTGTAGTATATTTTGAAATCAGGGAGTGTGATACCTCTAGCTTTGTTCTTTATTTTCAGGATTCCTGTGGCTATTTGGGGGTCTTTTGCTGTTCCATATAAATTTTAGGATTCTTTGTTTTATTTCTGTGAAAAATATTGTTGGAACTTTGATAGGGATTACATTGAATCTGTAGATTGCTTTAGGAAGTGTGGACATTTTAACTATGTTAATTCTTCCAATCCAAGAGAGGGACTATCTTTCCATGTCTTTGTGTCTTCCTCAATTTCTTTCAGCAATGTTTTACAGTTTTCAGTGTACAGGTCCTTCACCTCTTTGGTTAAGTTTATTCTTAGGTATTTTATTCCTTTTGTTGCAATTGTAAATGGGATTGTAATCTTCATTTCTCTTTCTGCTGCTTCATTGTTAGTGTGTAGAAACGCAACTGATTTTTGTATGTTGATTTTGTATCCTGCAACTTTACCGTATTCATTAATTACTTCTAAAAGATTTTTGGTGGATTCTTTAGGGTTTTCTCTATGTAAAATCATGTCATCTGCAAATAGTGACAGTTTCACTTCTTCCTTTCCAATTTGGATCCCTTTTATTTCTTTTTCTTGCCTGATTGCTCTGGCTAGGACTTTCAATACTATGTTAAATAGGAGTGGTGAAAGTGGGCATCCTTGTCTGGTTCCTGTTCTTAGAGGGATAGCTTGCAGTTTTTCACCATTGAGGATGATATTAGCTGTGGGTTTCTTATATATGGCCTTCATTATGTTGAGGTACTTTCCTTCTATACTCGTTTTTTTCAGGGTTTTATTTTTTTATCATCAATGGATGCTGTATCTTGTCAAATGCTTTGTCTGCATCTATTGAGATGATCATGTGATTTTTATTCTTCATTTTATTAATGTGGTGTATCACATTGATTGATTTGCGGATGTTGAACCATTCCTGCGTCTGTGGAATGAATTCCACTTGATCATGCTATATGATCTTTTTAATGTATTGTCGTATGAGATTTGCTAGTATTTTGTTGAGGATTTTTGCATCGATGTTCATCAGTGATATTGGACTGCAATTTTCTTTTTTTTGTGTAGTCCTTGTCTGGTTTTGGTCTCAGGGTAATGGTGGCTTCGTAGAATGAGTTAGGAAGCTTCCCGTTCTCTTCAATGTTTTTGGAGGATTTTGAGAAGGATAGGTATTATGTCTTCTTTGAATGCTTGGTAGAATTCACTAGGGAAACCGTCTGGTTCTGGACTTTTATTTTGGGGGAGTTTCTTGATTACTGTTTCGATCTCCTTACTGGTGGTTGGTCTATTCAAATTCTCTATTTCTTCTTGATTCAGTTTTGGAAGGTTGTATGACTCTAAGAATTTATCCATTTCTTCTGGATTATCCAATTTGTTGGGATATATCTTTTTATAGGATTCTCTTATAATCTTTTGTATTTCGGAGGTGTCCATTGTAATTTATCTTCTTTCATTTCTGATTTTACTTATTTGAGCCTTCTTTCTTTTTTTCTTGGTGAGTCTAGCTAAAGCTTTGTCAATTTTGTTTATCTTTTCAAAGAACCAGCTCTTGGTTTTATTAATTTTTTTCTAGTCTGTATTTCACTTATTTCTGATCTGATTTTTATTATTTCCTTCCTTCTACTGTTTTTGGGCTTTGTTTCCTCTTCTTTTTCCAGTTCCTTTAGGTGCCCTGTTAGATTGTTTTTTGAGATTTTTCTTGTTTGCTGAGATAGGCCTGCATTGCTATAAACTTCCCTCTTAGGAATGCTTTTGCTATATCCCATAAATTCCGGCATGTCATGTTTTTATTTTCATTTGTTTCCAGGTATTTTTTTATTTCTCCTTTGATTTCCTCGTTGACCCAATTGTTGTTCAGTAGCATTTTGTTAGTCTCCACGTATTTGTGGCTTTTCTGATTTTTTCCCTATAGTTGATTTCTAGTTTCATACCACTGTGGTCAGAAAAGATGCTTGGTATTATTTCAATCTTCTTAAATTTATTGATACTTGTTTTGTGGCCTAATACATCAATCCTGGAGACTGTTTCATGTGCATTTGAAAAGAATGTGTATTCTTTGGATTTTGGATGGAATGTTCTGTATATATCTACTCAGTTCATCTGGTCTAGTGTGTCGTTTAAGCCCAGTGTTTCCTTATTGATCGTATGAATGATCCATCCATTGGTGTAAGTGGAGTGTTCAAGTCCCCTACTATTATTGTGTTACTGTTTATTTCTCATTTTATGTCTGTTAATAATTGCTTTATATATTTAGGTGCTCCTAAGTTGGGTGCATACATATTTATGAGTGTTATATCCTCTCATTAGATTGTTCACTTGATCATTATGTAGTGCTCTTCTTTGTCTCTTGTTACAGTTTTTGTTTTAAAGTCTATTTTTCCTGATATTTGTATTCCTACCCCAGCTTTCTTTTCATTGCCATTTGCATGGAGTATCTTTTTCCATCCCTTCGCTTTCACTTTGTGAGTCTCTTTAAGTCTGAAGTATGTTTCTTATATGCAGCGTATATAGGGGTCTTGTATTTTTACCCAATTGGCCACCCTATGCCTCTTAATTGGAGCATTTAGTCCATTGACATTTGAAGTAGCTATCGTTAAGTATGTACTTACTGTCATTTTTTAACTTTTTTTCTCAGCGTTTTAGTAGTTTTTCTCTGTTCCTTTCTTCTTCTCTTGCTTTCTTCCCTTGTGGTTTGATGGCTTTCATTAGTATTATGTTTGGGTTCCTTTCTCTTAGTTTTTTGTGGATTTATTATAGGTTTCTGGTTTGTGATTACCATGAGGTTCATATATAATAACCTATGTATATAGCAATTATATTAAGTTGATGGTCTCTTTTGTCTGACCTCTATCTGAAAGCTGTACTCTTTTACTCCCCTCCTCCCACATTTTATGTTTTTGATATCATATCTAACCTCTTTTTTGTGCATTTCTATCTGTTACCCTATTATCATGGAAATAGATAATTTTTCCTATCTGTGGTCTTCTCCCTCCCCCTTAAATAATTCCCTTTAGCATTTCTTGTAGGACTGGATTCTTGGTGATAAACTCCTTTAATTTTTGCTTGTCTGGGAAACTCTTTGTCTCTCCTTCCATTCTGAATGATAATCTTGCTGGGTAAAATATTCTTGGCTGTAGGTTTTTCCTTTTAGCTCGTTACATATATCATGCCACTCTCTTCTAGCCTGTGAGGTTTCTCCTGAAAAGTCAGATGATAGCCTTATGGGGTTTCCTTTATATGTAACTTGTTGTCTTTCTCTTGTGGCTTTTAGGATTCTCTCTTTGTCTTTAAATCTTGACATGTTAATTATAATGAGTCTTCATGTGTGCCTCTTTGGGCTTATCATTTTGGTGCTCTCTGTGCTTCTTGTATCTGGATGTCTGTTTCCTTCCTTAGGTTAGGGAAGTTTTAAGCTATTATTTCTTCAAATAGATTCTCTGCCCCTTTGTTTCTCTCTTTCCCTTCTGGGACACCTATAACACGGACGTTAGTGTGCTTGATGGTGTCCCAGAAGGTCTTAGACTGTCCTCACTCTTTTTGATTCTTTTTTCTTTTATCCATTCAGCTTGGGTGATTTCCTCTAGTCTCTTGTCCAGTTTGCTGATCCGTTCTCCTGTATACTCTACTCTGCTTTTAAGTCCCTCTAGTGAATTTTTCATTTCCAGTATTGTATTCTTCATTTCTGATTGGTTCTTTTTTTATATATTTCAATTCTTTGTTGACGTTCTCACTGAGTTTGTCCATTCTTCTCCTGACATTGGTGACCATCCTTATGACTCTTTTTTTTGATCTCTCTGTTGGTTAGATTGCTCATTTCTGTTTCATTTAGTTCCTTTTCTGTGGTTTTGTACTGTTTCCTTACTTGGGAAGTATTCCTTTGTCTTCTCCTTTTGCCTCTTTCCCTGTGCTTGTGTTTATGTATTAGGTATGTCAGCTAAGTCTCCTGATCTTTGGAGAGGTGGCTTTATGTAAGAGATGCCTTATGAGGTCCAGTAGTGTGCTTCCCTCTCGTCACCAGTTCCAAATGTTCCAGGAGTGACCCGTGTGTGGGCTACGTGTTTCCTTCTGTTGTGGCAGGGTTGCTCTTGCCAGTAGGTGCCCAGAGAGGGTAAGCTGTCCCCCTGGCCAGTTGGTTGAAAAGCTAGGCTGCCTGTAGTTGTCGTGGGCTCTTCGGTCTCTTTATTAGGTGTGGGGAGCAACAGCACAGTTGGCTGCAAGGTCTAATAGCACATTCCTGTTGCAGTTTTTCTATTAAGTGTATGGGTCCCTCAGTGTGGCTGGTTGTTAGGCTCAGGTTCTTACAATTGCTATAAGCCTCTGGCCTAGAAGGCTCTTGTCAGCTCTCTGAGGATTGCAGCTGGGTGGGGCTGGCCCATGGCACAGGAGCACCCAATTGTTTCAGGCTTTGGCAGGTGGAGCTGATTCCATATGTGGCTGTTTGAGAGGCACAAGTCTTCTTCAGCTGACAAGCCCCACCACCCACAAGGCCACACACACAGTCAACAGAGTCCTGCCCCATGCGCATGCCCTGACCCCCTGAAGTGGGCCCAGTCACTCCAAGGCAGGAGCCCCAGACGCTCCACCAATACTCCATACTCTCCACCCACTCCTCGTGCCCACCCTGCCCCCAGAGGTGGACCCTCTCACCAGGCTGCAGAGAATCCAGGCAGCTCACTTAGCAGGCTCACAAGTTGCCTGAGGGCTTGTTGTTGGGTGGGGCCAGTCCCTAGGGCAGGCTGCTTTCCTTGGCTGAGCTGGAGAAAATGGGTGTTCTAGTGGGTGGGGCAGACCCTGGGCAGAGAGGCCAGGGGGAGATCTCCAATGGCGTCTGCAGGCATGTGTCTGCACGCCCACACCAGGTCACAGCAATGGCTGCCGCCAGTGTCCCAGTCCCTCGAGTGGTTTCACCTCTCACCAAGATGCACCCAGAGCCTATAAGGTGAGTCTCTTGTCACCAAAGGACTGTGCACCTTTCTTTTTGGTGATTTTAGGTTCCTTTCAAAATGGGTGAATTTGTGCCTGGGCCCTATAAGAGCCAGCTTTAATTTCTTGCATCCCATCTTTTCTGTGGGTATTCCTCATTGTTGTTAGTAGCAAGCAAAGCCAGATATTGTAATACTTGTCTTGATTGTGCTGGGTCCAAAAAATGCCTATAGCAGTAACGGTCCCCAGCTCAGGTCCCCCACTCCTCCAGGGAATGCTGCATACCTTTGGATTGCTCCTGGGCTGCTGTGAAGTATTGCAGCTTGTGAATGTGGCATTTTTTAATCTCTCCAGAAGGGAATTTCTGCCTCTTCCACTTCAATTAGGAATGTCGTTTGTTTCAGGGGTATCTCTTATCCAGTTTTCACTTCTCTATTGGGGGTAATTTTTCCAAGAGTAGTTGTAAGTAGGCTGTGCCTGCAGGAGGAGGTGAGTTCAGAGTCTGCCTATGCCGCCATCATGACTTCTCTCTATTACTGAAATTTTAAAATGGTTGATTTACCTTCCACTTCCAGGAAAGAGGGAAGCAGCTGTGGAAGGCAGGCTGAGGCAACAAGGTACTACCTAACCATCAGAGTTATGATTGAATAAGTGCCAGCCTCTGGGAAAGTATTGGCTCCCCTATCACCAGGAGGCAATTGTAACTCCTTGTAGTATTATAGCCCAAACAGCAAAGATTTCTTGAGAATTCTCAAGTCGAGCTATCCTGTCTCCTGTAGCATATCTTTTAGCATTTACTGATTTACTAAAGTAGCTATCATTCATTCACTCAATTAACTGAGCCCCTATTGGCCAAATGCTAGGCTAGGCATGGTATGGAGATACATAAGTCTGCAAGATATAGGTATTCACCTTTATGAACTTAGAGTCTATCCAGAAAGGAAAGACATACACACACATATGACATTTATGGGGCCAGATATAATCATCTGCGGGTAGATGTGACTGATGGACTACTGCCAAGGGTAAGTTAAAGAGTCCATTGCCTCAACAGAACTTAGAACCAGACTCAGCCAGGAAAGCCTGCCCTTTTTTTGGGGAAACATCCATTCTTTTTGGGCTTCGTGAGATACAATACTAATTACCCAGGGTACATATACCCTGCCCATTTCATGGATCAGAATATAACATGCCTGATTACCAAATTCTATCTAACCACCAACCCTCTAAATACAAGAGTAACCCAACTCTTTATTCTATATTAAAGCCCTAGGAGGTTAAGACAGACCACCAGGAGGTCTATTTGCATGATGTACCCTAGACACCCCATACCCCACCGTGGGAGACATTGTGAATAGGACTTTGGAACTGACAGGGTTGCAGATGCTTGAATAAAGCATGAGAGTTAAAGGCTGCCTGAAACTCCTAGAATGAGGTAGGGGAGAGTGGAGTAATGAGGGGAAAGTTGACTGATATATGTCCCCCCCTTTGGGGCTCAGGGACAAAAAGATAAGAAGGTGAGACTAGGATGGGGATTGGGTACAGGGAAATAGTCTTGTTCACATATCCCCCCACATAAATTAGTGAAAAGTAGTCATGGGGCTGAGGGGATGGACTGGGGAGTCCCTGCACCAAACTAAGTTGGGGAGGGATTGGAGCCAGGTGCCTGAACACTGTGATTGAAAACTAAACACTTGAGCTTTCCTGTGGTGCTGTGGTTTTGGCCCATGAGATGTACAGTATTACCAATGCACACATGTATGGTGCTTTACAGTTTATAAAGTTATTTCACATATACTATTACATAGCCTTTAAAGGTTGAAAAGAATGGCTGAATTCACTTCTCCATGTGATGCCAGAATTCTATGTTAACCATTTCATTTGCTTCTCATACAATCTTAGTGAGATACATAGTGTGGATAAAATGATCATTATTATTATACTTACCACTTAACAGAGGAGGAAACAAGCCAAGAGGGGAAAGTGACTTGTCCCAGTCACGTAGTTGGTAGTAATGGAGTTGAAACTTGACCAGAAATACTGAACTACTTGCTATTCCCGGAAGCTGCTTTCATGCCTCTATGCCTTTGCACAAATTCTTTGTTCTGCCTAGTATGTCCTTCCTTCTCTAGCGATCTGCTGCTCACCTGTCAAGGCCTAGCTTGAATGCCACCTCCTTACTGAAGCCCTCCCTGACTCTTCCTACCCTCTCCAAAATAATAAGTGGCTAGTTACCCTGGGCTTTATGGCACCTAGTATAGTATAAATCTCTATTAAAGCACTTATCTCCATGTATTATGAGTATTTGGGCATATGTCTGCTCCCACATTGAACTGAGAATTCCTATCTCCTTGAAGGTAGGGAACTTGCTTCCTTCTCTTTGTCTCTCTATTCAGACAGTGGTAGGCACTTACATTCAAATAATAAAATGTCTAAATAAGTGAATGAGCCGAATATTTCATGCATAATTTTACACCAGCCATGGTCCCACAGATTAGCGTTCCTAATGCATGTCTCCAAATATAGTTGGTTCTCTCTTGAGCCTGGCTCAGTCAACATGTTTATCTAAAACCTGATGCGCCTAAACCAATTGCCAAGCTCCTCAATCAATATGAGGTCACCCTGACTGGGACCACTGTCTCTACAACAGGTTCAGTTCCAGGGTTGGTGTGACCCTGAAGACCACCCATCCCACAGAAGATGCCCCCATGTCTCCCTGCCTGAACTCAGATGGCCCTAGAGATGGGGAGGAGGTTGGAAGAGGAAACAGGAAAAGAAAAAAGGAGAGTAGGGAAGGAAAGCGAAAGGAGACAAGGAGGGAGAGATGGTGGGGGAGAGAAAGAGCTAGAGAGGGAGGGATACGAGAAATAAGCAGATGTACCACCTTAAATCAGATGATGGATGCTATAGGAACTAGCTAATTGGTACCAACCTCATGTAAAATAATGTCAATTGAGTTTCCAAATGCATACAGCTGATGCTTCTTGTCATGCACTCTGACTCTAACAATGAACACCTGTGTCCTTTACACTTTGCAAGAACGGTAGCAAGGTACAGTTGACATGGGCTCTGGTGTGAGGTACATGTGGATTCAAACCCTGAGCTGTGTAACTTTAGGCAAGGAACAATTCTCTGAGGCTTATTTTCCTCATCTGTCACATGAGGAAAATATCTATCTTGTAGAGTTATCTACCTGATGAAGATTAGTGGTACTATACATGAAGTGCTTGGTAAATAGGTAGTCAACAAATGATAGCTACTATTATTATGTGCTGTCAGGAGGCTGAACAGTGAAAAAAGCACAGACTTTGGAGACAGACCAAGGTTTGAATCCTATTTCTGCTATTTACTAGCTAGATTTCATGTCCTCCTTCTGAGAAATTAACTAACTCCATCGCCCTTTGGATTGCTACCTAGGCAGTGTAATATGCGAGTTAGGAGCATGGCCTCTGGAGTTTTAAATCCTGGTTTACTGTGTAACCTTGAGTAAATTACGTAACGTTTCTCAGCCCCAGTTTCCCCATCTGTAAAGTGGGAGGAATAATAATAGTACCAATTTCTTAGGGTTGTTGTGTGGATTAAATGAGTTAATTTACGTCAAATACTTAAAACTGTTTCTGGCAGATACTAAGATCTCAATAAAAATTAGCCATCGTTATCCTAAAATACTTTCCACATTCATTATCACATTTATTTCTCACAACATCCTGTGAAAGGTGTATTCCCATTCTCATTTCACAGGTAAGGAAACTGAGGCTCAGACTTCTTTAAATTCATATGGGTAGTAAGTTACAGAGACCAGACTAAAAGGTGTTTGCTCAATAACTATAATGTCTCCTCGCTTTCCTCCACTTTAAACCATGATACCTACACTATTTCTCAGTGCTTTTCTTTGAATGCCATGCAATGTGTCAGGTGTGTCAAGAACTCATTCTGGAAATGCAGTATAGACTCATTCTCTACAAACATACTGATGGGCTTTGACTTGCCTACTTGTTAAAGGAGACGTGACTTCTGAACACTCAGCTACATAGTACCTTGTAGGAAAGCCAGATCCACCACTTCCCTACTTTGCAGAAGTTATTGAGCATCATATTCCCCTGGAAATCAGAATTCTCTTCCTTTGCACATTTGGTCATTCTGCCAACATGGTTTCACCTTTATCTGACCATCAGCTAGAATTTAAAGCTCTAAAACATTAATTTCCACAAACACGTTTGTAGTCCAGAAAAGTTAGCTAAAAACACATTTATACAAAGAGAATCCTAATTCTCTAATTCTCTATTAACTTTCATTATAAAGTTGAAGGCATGTTCCCATGGAAACTGTCACCACAACATGCTGAATCAAAAGCTTTCATGAAGAAGGGTCAACTATGCTGTGTTGGCGAGAATTGGGAAAGGCTGGACAGCATGTGAAATGATGTACATAAAAACTATGTGCTATATAAATAGAAGATAGTACTAGTAACAGCAGTACAAGCATCCACTCTTGGTCCCACAGCCCTGGTTGCCTACTTTCAGCTTCTGGAAAGTAGTAGGAGCCTCCCTACCTTAGATCTTTGCAAACTGCACTCCACCCTCCTCCCCAATACCTATCTTCAGCACTCCCTATCATGCTTTGTTGCTTTTTGATCTTCATAGCACTTACCATCTAACATACCAATTGTTTTACATATTTATGTTGTTTATTTCCGGCCCTTTTCCCATTAGAATGGGAAAGCATGTCCCATGTTGCTCATGTCCCATGAGCAACATGAGAACATGGATTTTATTTGCTTTTTTTACTATTGTATCCTCAGCACCTGGAACAATGCCTGATACGTGGTAGGTGTTCAATAAATATTTGTTAAATGAATGAACGAATGAATGAATGGTGAATGTTGCTCCCTCTGTCTGAAAAGCTCATCTTTCTGCCTCGACCCCCTTCACCTAACTCCTCCACAGCCTCTAGAATACAACAGAAATATCACACCTTCAAGGGAGCTTTCTTGCCGCCTTAGCGTTGGTTGGATTCTCCTATCAAATTTTGTCACATCAGCCTGTAATTTTCCTACAGAGCACAATTGCAATTAAATAACAAATTGCATAATGTCTTATTTGTTCTCTGTCCGCCTCAAGACAGAAGCTTCATGAGGGCAGAGATTGCATTGTGTTCACTTCTATATCCTCAGTGTCTAGAATAGGGTCTGACACATAATAGTGCTTAGTGAATAAAGTATGAATGATTAAATGAAAATTGTGTCAGTTATGGGATGGAGCAGGGGGTCTCAGCTTAAGCACATAGTGTTTAGTATAGGATTCAGACATGTCTAGAGGACTGACGGGGTAGTCTCTTTAGGGATCTATGTAGGTGAGGGATTGAGAAGTGTTCTGGGAAATAATTAAGCATTAAAAACAAAAAGGAAGGAGGCCCACAAGGTTGGATCAATAGCATGAGAAAGGTAAAACTGAATAGAGCACTGATTGCAGTGTCTACCACTTAGCTTGTTCTTTGGCCCAGATCTCGGGACACTCAAGCCTAGGTTTTAAAAAGAGGGTGACAGGAGGAAAAACAGTGACAGCTCTTTTGTCAAAAACAGAGCAGATATAAGAAACATGAGGCAACCTTGCTTTGGGAGCTCTCTTGTTAAATGTAGCCAAAAACTGGAGGCATATCTTGGCCCAAAGAAGACCAATGGTGCAGAAAATAATGCCCTTAACATCAGTTCTCAGTGGTAGCACCATCTTTGGTGTACATTGGCATTGGTGGTAGTGGTGGCAGCAGTGGCTGCAGAAGCTCTGGAATACCAGAGGCATGTAGCCAAGCACCACAAGGAAGAAGAAAATGGTGCAAGACAAGCTTCAGCTGAGAGGACTGTGCTCGTGTGCACATTTCCTGGCATCGCTTGGACATAATTAGGTACAACATTATAATCCCTGCCCAGTAATTTACTTTGTAGAATTTACTTTGCCAACTCTAGGATATTCTCTCTCCTTTTGTAATCACAAGGGACCACCTAGCCTCAACTGCCTCAGTCACTCCAGCAATTTTCAGCAACATTCACATCTCTCTCCCCCCATGCTTTCAACTGGTTATGTTTTTTTTTTAATTAAAAATAACAGCTTTATTGAGATATAATTCACATACCAAACAATTCACCATTTTAAAGTGTACAATTCAATGGTTTTAGTATCTTCACAAAGTTCTGCAATCGATTTTAGAACACTGTCATTGCCCCCCAAAGAAACAAGAAACCATGTACCCATTAGCAGTAACTCTCCATTTCCCCCCAACCTCCCCCTGAGCCTAGGCAACTACTAATCTATTTTCTCTCTCTACAGATTTGTCTATTCTGAACATTTCATATAACAAAATAAGTCATACAGTGTTGTGACTGCCTTCTTTCACTTAGTATAATGTTTTCAAGGTTCATCCATGTTGTACTATGTATCAGAACTTCATTCCTTTTTATTGATGAATAATATTCCATCATATAGATATACCATTTTTTATGTATCCATTCATCAATTGATAGGCATTTGGGTTGTTTCCATTTTTTGGCTACTATGAATAATGTTGCTATAAACATTCATGTACAAGTTTTTGTTTTCATTTCTCTTGTGAATATATATCTGGGAGTGGAATTTCTGGGTTATACAGAAACTGTATGTTTCACCTTTGTAGTAATTGCCAGACTGTTTTCCAAAGAAGCTGTACCATTTTATATTCCCACCAGCAATGTATAATGGTTCCAATTTCTCCACATCGTCATCAACACTTGTTATTATGTATTTTTGATTACAGCCATCCTAGGGGGTATGAAATGGTATATCATTGTGGTTTTTCATTTGCATTTCTCTAATGGCTAATGATGTTGAGCATCTTTTAATGTATTTATTGGCAATTTGTATATATACTTTGGAAAAAAGTTTATTCAGATCCTTTTCCCATTTTATTGGGTTATATGTCTTTCTATTATTGAGTTGTAAGAGTTCTCTATATATTCTATGTACAAATCCTTTGGCAAAAATGTGGTTTGCAAATATATTCTCCCATTATTTGGGTTATTTCACTTTGTTGATGATGTGCTTTGAAACACAAAGGATTTTAATTTTGATGAAGTCCAATTTATCTATTTTTGCTTTCATTATTTGTGATTTTCATGTCATATCTCAGAAACGAATATCTAATCCAAGGATGCAAAGGTTTATTCATGTTTTCTTCTAAGAGTTTTATAGTTTTAGCACTTACTTTTAGGTCTCTGAAAAATTTTGAGTTAAAGTTTTTATATAGTGTGAGGTAGATGTCCAACCTCATTCTTTTGCAGATGGATATCTAGTTATCCCAGTACCATGTATAGAAAACACTATTCTTTCCCCCATTGAATTGTCTTGTGTGGGGCTCCCGCCGTGGAGAGACTGGGTCCACTTCAGGAGGTTGGGCGTGCACACGGGACAGGACAGTGTTGACTGTGTGTGTGGACCTGTGGGTGGCAGGGCTTGTCAGCTGCAGAAGACTTGTGTTTCTCAAAGACTCACATAGGGGATTTTCCTCACCTTCCAAAGCCTGAAACAATTGAGTGCTCCCGTGCCTGAGGCCAGCCCCACCCAGCTGCAATCCTCAGAGAGCTGACAACAGACCTAAAGGCTGGAGGCTTATAGCAATTGTAAGCCCCTGGGCCTAACAACCTGCACGCTGGGGACCTACTCACTTGAAAGAAATAATGCAACACAAATGTGGTATTAGAACTTGCAGCCAACTGTGCTGGAGCCCCCCAAACCTGATAAAGAGACTGAAGGGCCCACAACAACTACAAGCAGCTGAGCATTACAACAGCTGGCCAGGAGCATAAGTAGGCCTCCCTGGGCGCCTACAGGGTGAGAAAACAGGTCATAACAGAAGGTCACACGTAGCCCACATAGGGGTCACCCCTGGAATATTGAGAACTGAGGGAAGCACACTGCAGGCCTCCTAAGGCATCACTTATATAAGGTCACCTATCCAAGAGCAGGAGACGTAGCTGACCTACCTAACACGTAGACACAAGCACAGGGAAAGAGGCAAAATGAGGAGGCAAAGGAATATATTGCAAGTAAGGGAACTGGACAAAACCCCAGAAAAGGAACTAAGTGAAACACAAATGAGCAAACTACCCAACAGAGAGTTCAAACAAAGAGTGTTAAGGATGCTCACTGATGTGGGGAGAAGAATAGATGAACTCAGTGAGAATGTCAACAAAGCAATGGAAGATATAAAAAAGAACCAATCAGAAATGAAGAATACAATACTGGAAATGAAAAATTCACTAGAGGGACTCAAAAGTAGAGTAGAGGATACAGAAGAACGGATCTGCAAGCTGGACGAAAGACTAGAAGAAATTACCCAAGCTGAACAGGTAAAAGAGAAAAGAATTAAAAAGAGTGAGGACAGTCTAAGGGACCTCTGGGACAACATCAAGAGCACTAACATCCGTGTTATAGGTGTCCTGGAAGGAGAAAAGTGAGACGAAGGGGCAGAGAATCTATTTCAAGAAATAGTAGATGAAAACTTCCCTAACCTAAGGAAGGAAACAGGCATCCAGGTACAGGAATCACAGAGAGCCCCAAACAAGATAAACCCAAAGAGGCCCACACCAAGACACATCATAATCAAAATGTCCAGAATTAAAGAGAAAATCCTAAAAGCTGCCAGAGAAAGACAAGTTACATACAAAGGAAACCCCATAAGGCTATCAGCTGACTTCTCAGCAGAAACCTTACAGGCTAGAAGAGTGTGGCATGATATATTTAAACTGTTAAAAGGAAAAAATTACAGCCAAGAATACTCTACCCAGCAAGGTTATAATTCAAAATGGAAGGAGAGATCAAAAAATTCCCAGACAAGCAAAAATTAAAGGAGTTTGTCACCAAGAAACCAGTGCTACAAGAAACGTTAAAGGGACTGATTTAAGGGGAAAAAAGAAGACCATAAATAGGAAAAATAATCTATTTCCATGATAAGAGGTTAATGGATACAAATGTACAAAAAAGAGGTTAGATATGATATCAAAAACATAAAATGAGGGAGGAGGGGAGTCAAAGAGTAGAGCGTTCAGACAGACGTCAAACTAAAGAGATCATCAATTCTGTATAGAAGGAGAAAGTAACAGAGAAGGACTACTAAAACACTGAGAAAAAAAGTTAAAAAATGGCAGTAAGTACATACCTATCAATAGCTACTTTAAACGTCAATGGACTAAATGATCCAATTAAAAGGCATAGGATAGCTGATTGGATAAAACACCAAGACCCATATATATGCTGCATACAAGAGACACAGTTCAGACCTAAAGACACTCACAAACTGAAAGTGAAGGGATGGAAAAAGATACTCCACGCAAATGGCAAAGAAAAGAAAGCTGGGGTAGCAATACTCATATCAGACAAAATAGACTTTAAAACAAAAACTGTAAAAAGAGACAAAGAAGGGCATTAGTAATGATCAAGGGAACAATCCAGCAAGAGGATATAACACTTGTAAATATCTACGCACCCAATGTAGGTGCACCTAAATATATAAAGCAATTATTAACAGACATAAAAAGAGAAATAGACAGTAACACAATAATAGTAGGGGACTTGAACACTCCACTGACACCAATGGATAGATCATCCAAACAGAAGATCAATAAGGAAACATTGGCCTTAAATGAGACACTAGAACAGATGGACCTAGTGGTTGTATACAGAGCTTTCCATCCCAAAACCGAAGAATACACGTTCTTTTCAAATGCACATGGAACATTCTCCAGGATTGATCACATATTAGGCCACAAAACGAGTCTCAATAAATTTAAGAAGATTGAAATAATACCAAGCATCTTTTCTGACCACAACGGTATGAAACTAGAAATCAACTATAGGAAGAAAATCAGAAAAGCAACAAACACGTGGAGATTAAACAAAATGTTATTGAACAACCATTGGGTCAATGAAGAAATCAAAGGAGAAATCAAAAAATACCTGGAGACAAAAGAAAATGAAAATAGGACATGCCAGAATTTATGGGATACAGCAAAAGCGGTTGTAAGAGGGAAGTTTATAGCAATACAGGCCTATCTCAACAAACAAGAAAAATCTCAAATAAACAATCTAACAATGCACCTAAAGGAACTGGAAAAAGAAGAACAAACAAAGCCCAAAATCAGTAGAAGAAGGGAAATAATAAAAATCAGAGCAGAAATAAATGTAATAGAGACTAAAAAAAAAAAAAATAGAAAAAATTAATGTAACCAAGAGCTGGTTCTTTGAAAAGATAAACAAAATTGACAAAACTTTAGCTAGACACACCAAGAAAAAAAGAGAGAAGGCACAAATAAGTAAAATCAGAAATGAAAGAGGAGAAATTACAACAGACACCTCAGAAATACAAAAGATTATAAGAGAATACTATGAAAAGCTATATGCCAACCAATTCGACAACCGGGAAGAAATGGATAAATTCCTAGAATCATACAACCTTCCAAAACTGGATCAAGAAGAAGTAGAGAATTTGAATAGACCAATCACCAGTAAGGAGACCGAAACAGTAATCAAAAACCTCCCCAAAAATAAAAGCCCATGACCAGACGGCTTCCCTGGTGAATTCTACCAAACATTCAAAGAAGACTTAATACCTATCCTTCTCAAACTCTTCCAAAACATCAAGGAGTGGGGGAAGCTCCCTAACTCATTCTACAAAGCCGACATTACCCTGATGCCAGAATCAGACAAGGACAACACAAAAAAAAGAAAATTACAGGCCAATATCACTGATGAACATCGATGCAAAAATCCTCAACAAAATACTAGCAAATCGCATACAACAATACGTTAAAAAGATTATACACCATGATAAAATGGGATTTATTCCATGTATGCAGGGATGGTTCAACATTCGTAAATAAATCAACGTAATACACCACATTAATAAAATGAAGAATAAAAATCACATGATCATCTCAATATAGGCAGACATAGCATTTGACAAGATACAGCCTCCATTTATGATAAGAACTCTGAATAAAAAGGGTATAGAAGGAAAGTACTTCAACATAATAAAGGCCATATATGACAAACCCACAGCTAATATCATCCTCAATGTTGAAAAACTGCAAGCTATCCCTCTAAGAACAGGAACCAGACAAGGATGCCCACTCTCACCACTCCTATTTAACATAGTACTGGAAGTCCTAGCCAAAGCAATCAGGCAAGAGAAATAAATAAAAGGGATCCAAATTGGAAAGGAAGTAATGAAACTGTCACTATTTGCAGATGACATGATTTTATACATAGAAAACCCTAAACAATCCACCAGAAAACTTTTAGAAGTAATAAACGAATACAGCAAAGTTGCAGGATACAAAATCAACATACAAAAATCAGTTGCATTTCTATACACTAACAACGAAGTAGCAGAAAGAGAAATTAAGAATACCATCCCATTTACAATTGCAACAAAAAGAATAAAATACCTAGGAATAAACTTAACCAAAGAGGTGAACTATCTGTACAGCAAAAACTGTAAAACATTGCTGAAAGAAATTGAAGAACACAGAAAGAAATGGAAAGATATTCTGTACTCTTGGATTGGAAGAATTAACATAGTTAAGATGTCCATACTTCCTAAAGCAATCTATAGATTCAATGCAATCCCTGTCAAAGTTCCAACAACATTTTTCACAGAAATAGAACAAAGAATCCTAAAATTTATATGGAACAACAAAAGACCCCGAATAGCTAAAGGAATCCTGAGAAAAAAGAACAAAGCTGGAGGTATCACACTCTCTGATTTCAAAATACACCACAAAGCTATAGTAACCAAAACAGCATGGTACTGGCACAAAAACAGACACACAGATCAATGGAATAGAATCGAAAGCCCAGAAATAAACCCACACATCTATGGACAGCTAATCTTCGACAAAGGAGCCAAGAACATACAATGCAGAAAAGAAAGTCTCTTCAACAAATGGTATTGGGAAAACTGGATAGCCACATGCAAAAAAATGAAAGTAGACCCTTACCTTACACCATACACAAAAGTTAATTCCAAATGGATTAAAGACTTGAATGTAAGACCTGAAACTATGAAACATCTAGAAGAAAACATAGGCAGTACGCTCTTTGACATTGGTCTTAGCAACATATTTTCAAGCACCATGTCTGACCGGGCAAGAGAAACAATAGAAAAAATAAACAAATGGGACTACATCAAACTGAAAAGCTTCTGCACAGCAAAGGAAACCATCAGCAAAACAAAAAGACAACGTAACAATTGAGAGAAGATATTTGCAAACCGTACATCTGATAAGGGCTTAATCTCCAAAATATGTAAAGAACTCATGCATCTCAACAAGAAAAAAAACTACAAACCCAATTAAAAAGTGGGCAAAAGACATGAACAGACATTTCTCCAAAGAAGATATACAGATGGCTAACAGACACATGAAAAGATGTTCAAAATCATTTACTATCAGGGAATTTCAAATCAAAAGTACAATGAGATATCACCTCATGCCGGTCAGAATGGCTATAATTAACAAGACGGGAAACAACATTTGTTGGAGCGGATGTTGAGAGAAGGGAACTCTCATACACTGCTGGTGGGAGTGCAAACTGGTGCAGCCACTATGGAAAACAGTATGGAGATTCCTCAAATAATTAAGGATAGAACTACCGCATGATCCAGCTATTTCACTGCTGGGTATTTATCCAAATAACTTGAAAACACCAATGCATAAAGATACATGCACCCCTGTGTTCATTGCAGCGTTATTCACAGTAGCCAAGATTTGGAAGCAACCTAAGTGCCCATCAAGGGACGAATGGATAAAGAAGATGTGGTATATATAGGCAATGGAATACTACTCAGCCATAGCAAACGATGAAATCCATCCATTTGAGACAACATGGATGGACATTGAGGGTATTACGCAAAGTGAAATAAGTCAGAGGGAGGTCAAATACCGTATGATTTCCCTCATTAAGTTGTAGATAATAACAACAACAAACAAACACATAGAGACAGAGATTGAATTGGTGGTTATCAAAGGGGAAGGGAGGAGGGAGGAAGTCGAAATGGATAATTCGGCACAAGTGTGTGGTGATGGGCTGTAATTATTATTTGGGTGGTCAACATGATGTAATCTATGTAGAAATAGAAGTATAATGATGTACACCTGAAATTTATACAATGTTATAAATCAATGTTACTGCAATAAACAAAAAAATAAAAATAAAAAAGTAATACTGATGATTTTTGTGCATTGATTTTGTATCATATAAGTTTGCTGAATTTTTGTATTATCTCTAATAGTTTTTTGTGGATTTTTGAGGGTTTCTGAGATAAAGATCATGTCATTTATGAATAGCAATAGTGTTACATCTTCCTTTCCAATTCAGATGCTTTTTATTTCTTTTTCTTGTCTACTTGCTCTGGCAATAATAAACAAACACATAGAGACAGAGATTGGATTGGTGGTTACCAGAGGGGAAGGGGGGAGGGAGGAGGGGGAAAAGGATAATTCAGCACATGTGTGTGGTGATGGGTTGTAATTAGTATTTGGGTGGTGAACATGATGTAATCTATGCAGAAATAGAAGTATAATGATGTACACCCGAAATTTATACAATGTTATAAACCAATGTTACTGCAATAAACAAAAAATTTAAAAAAAACTATAAAAAAAGAAAAAAACAGAAAAAGAATTTCCATTACAATGTTGAATAGAAGTGGGCATCATTGTCTTGTTCTTGATCTTAGGGGAAAAGCTTTCAGTCTTTCACCATTGAGTGTGATGTTACCTGTGGGCTTTTCACATATAGCTTTTATGATGTTGAGGAAGTTCCCTCCTATTCCTAGTTTATTGAGTGTTTTTTATCATGAAACATTATTAGATTTTGTCAAATGCTTTTTCTACATGAAACAAAAGATGAAACAAAAAGTCCAAGAAAAGAAATATGAAAAAATAAATATTATTTTTAAAAATGAAAGAAAAAAGAGATACTACTTGGTATAAGAGCAAGCACAACAACCTAAGTCACTCTTTCAGCAGGCACATTCTTGAAGGTCTCTTTGTTTTGAGGCCTTCCATTACTCACACAGATAGAAAAAATAAAGTACACATGTAAGGAAAAAATATAATCAGTGTGGTGAAAATTAAGTGCCTTAATGACCTTCATGTTTTTTTTATATTGAAGTTTAATTGACATACAATATTATGTTAGTGTCAGGTGTACAATACAGTGATTCAACGTTTATATACATCATGAAATGCTCACCATGATAATTCTATTAACTACCTTTCAACATACAAAGTTATTACAACATTACTGACTATATTCGCTCTGCTGTATATTACATCCCCCTGACATTTATTTTATATTTGGAAGTTGTACCTCTTAATTCCCTTTACCTATTTCACAGAATAGTTGAAACCTGTGGCAACCACCTCGCCTCTGGAAACCACCAGTTTGTTCTCTGTATCTGTGAGTCTGTTTCTGTTTTATTTGTTCATTTGTTTTGTTTTTTAGATTCCACATATAAGTGAAGTCATACCGTATTTGTCTTTCTCTGTCTGACTTATTTCACTTAGCATAATATCCTCTAAGTTCATCCATGTTGTCACAAATGGTGAGATTTCATTCATTTTTATGGCTGAGTATTACTCCATTGTATATATATACCACATCTTTATCCAATCATCTACCAATGGATGCTTATTCCATGTCTTGGCTATCGTAAATAATGCTGCAACAAACATAAGGGGGCATACATCTTTTTGAATTAGCGTTTTTTATTTTCTTTGGGTAAATACCCAGAAGTGGAATAGCTGGATCATATGGTAGCTCTATTTTTAATTTTTTGAGGAACCTCCGTGCTGTTTTTCATAGTGGCATCCTTGTGTTCTTGATCTTAAAGGAAATGCTTTCAGCTTTTCACTGTTGAGTATGATGTTAACCGTAGGTTTGTTATATATGATCTTTATTATGTTGAGGTATGTTCCCTTTATACTCACTTTGTTAAGAGTTTTAATCATGAATGGATCCTAAACTTTTTAAAATGTTTTTTTCTGCATCTATTGAGATGATCACATGGTTTTTATCCTTCATTCTGTTTGTGTGCTGTATCACATTAAATGATTTGTGTATGTTGAACCATCCTTGCATCCCAAGGATAAATCCCACTTGATCATGGGGTATGATCCTTTTAATGTATTGTTGAATTCGGTTTGCTACTATTTTGTTGAGAATTTTTCCTTATATGTTCATTAGGGATATTGGCCTGTAATTTTAATTTTTGGATTGTCTTGGTCTGGTTTTGGTATCAGGGTAATGCTGACCTTGTAGAATGAATTTGGAAGTGTTACTTTCTCTTCAGTTTTTGAAATAGTTTGAGAAGGATAGGTATTAACTCTTCCTTAAATGTTTGGTAAAATTTACCTGTGAAGCCATCTGGTCCTTGACTTTTGTTTGTTGGGAGTTTTTTGATTAACTGATTCAATTTCATTACTAGTAATTGATCTATTCAGATTTTCTATTTCTTCCTGATTCAGTCTTGGAAGATTGTTTCTAGGAATTTATCCATTTCTTCTAGGTTGCCCAATTTGTTGGCATATAATTGTTTGTAGTAATCTCTTATGATCTTTTATATTTCTGTGGTGGCAGTTGTAATTTCCCCTCTTTCATTTCTGATTTTATTCATATGGGCCCTTTCTCTTTTTTTCATGATGAGTCTGGCTAAAGGTTTATCAATTTTGTTCATCTTTTCAAAGAACCATCTCTTATTTTCTTTGATCTTCTCTATTGTTGTTTTTTAAGTCTCTATTGCATTTATGTCCACTTTGATCTTTATTATTTCCTTCCTTCCACTAACTTTGGGTCTTGGCCTTTTTCTAGTTCCTTGAGGTGTAAGGTTAGATTGTTTGAGATTGTTCTCGTTTCTTGAGGTAGGCCTGTATTGCTATAAACTTCCTTGTAGAACTGCTTTTGCTGTATCTCATAGATTTTGGAATATTGTGTTTCTATTTTCATTTATCTCAAGGTACGTTTTTATTTCCTCTTTGATTTCTTCAATGACCCATTGGTTGTTTAGTAGCATGTTGTTTAGACTCCATGTGTTTGTGTTTTTTCCAGTTTTCTTCTTGTAGCTGATTTCTAGTCTCACACCATTGTTGTCAGAAAAGATGATTGATATGATCTCAGTCTTATTAAATTCAGTGAGAATTGTCTTGTGGCCTAACATGTGATCTATCCTGGAGAATGTTCCCAGTGCACTTGAAAAGAATGTGTATTCTGCTGTTTTTGGATGGAATGTTTTGTGTATATCTATTAAGTCCATCTGGTCTAATGTGTCATATAATGTTTCCTTGTTGATTTTCTGTCTGGATGATCTATCTATTGATGTAACTGGGGTGTTAATGTCCCCTGCTATTATTGTATTACTGTCTATTTCTCCCTTTAGGTCTGTTAATATTTGCTTTATATATTTAAGTTCTCCTATGTTGGGTGCATAGATATTTACAAGTACATCCTCTTGGTGGATTGATTCCTTTATCATCATATAGTATCTTTCTTTGTCTCTTGTTACAGTCTCTGTTTTAAAGTCCATTTTGTCTGATATAAGTATTGCTACCCCGGCTTTCTTTTCATTTCCGTTTGCATCGAATATCATTTTCCATACCCTCACTTTCAGTCTGTGTGTGTCTTTAGATCTGAAGTGAGTCTCTTGTAGGCAGCATATATATGCATCTTGTTTTTTTAATCCATTCAGCCGCCCTATGTCTTTTGATTGAAGCATTTAGTACATTTACATTTAAAGTAATTATTGATAGGTGTATACTTATTGCCATTTTGTTAATTGTTTTCTTTTTTTAATAATTCTTCTCTGTTTCTTTCTTATTCTCTTGCTTTCTTCCCTTGTGATTTGATGACTTTCTTTAGATTTATGTTTGTATTTTTTCCCTTTTTTTTTGATATATTATCAGTTTTTGATTTGTGGTTACTGTGAGGTTCTTACATAACAACCTATATATAGCACTCTATTTTAAGTTGATGGTTGCTCATATTGGAGTGCATTCTAAAAGCACTACATTTTTATCCTACCCCCATATTTTATGTTTTGGATGTCATATTTCACATTGTTTTATTTTGTGTATCCCTTAACTACTTATTGTAGATATAGATGATTTTACTCTTGCCTTTTAACCTTCATACTAGCTATACTGGTGGTTGATCTACTACCTTTACTATATGTATTCCTTTACCAGTGAGATGTTTTTCTTTCATAATTTTTGTATTTCTAGTTATGGCCTGTTCTTTTCCATTTAAAGAAGTCCCTTTAATATTTCTTGTAGGGTCAGTTTAGTGGTGATGAACTCCTTTAGCTTTTGCTTGTCTGGGAAACTCTTTATCTTTCCTTCAGTTCTGAGTGATAACCTTGCCAGGTAGAGTATTATTGGCTGTAGGTTTTTTCCTTTCAGAACTTTGAATATGTTGTGCCACTTGCTTCTGGCTTGTAAAGTTTCTGCTGAAAAGTCAGCTCATAGTCTTATGGGGCTCCCATGTACATAACTAGTTGTTTTTCTCTTGCTTCTAAGATTCTCTCTTTATCTTTAACTTTTGACGTTTTAATTATAATGTGTTTTGGTGTGGGACTCCTTGGTTCATGTTGTTTGGGACTCTCTGTGCTTCCTGAACTTGGATGTCTGTTTCCTTCACCAGGTTAGGGAAGTTTTCAGCCATTATTTCTTCAATTAGGTTTTCTGTCCCTTTCCCTCTCTTCTCCTCCTGGAACCCCTATAATGTAGATGTTAGTACACTTGATGTCCCAGAAGTCCCTTAAACTCTCCTCATTTTTTAAAATTATTTTTTCTTTTTGCCATTCCAATTGGTTGATTTCTACTACCCCATCTTCCAGATTGCTGATCCATTCTTCTGCATCATCTAATTTGCTGTTGATTCCCTCTAGGGTATTTATCATTTCAGTTATTGTATTCTTCAGCTACAATTGTTTCTTTTTTATATTTTCCATCTCTTTGTTGAAGTTCTGTGTTCATCCATTCTTCTCCTGAGTTTGGTGAGCATCTTCATGACTATTACTTTGAACTCTTTATCTGACAGATTGCTTATCTCCATTTTGTTTAGTTTTTTTTTCTGAGGTTTTGTCTTGTTCTTTTGTTTGGAACATATTCCTTTGTCTCCTCGTTTTGCCTAACTCAATGTTTTTGTTTCTATGTATTAGAGAGATCAGCTATGTCTCCTGGTATAAGTGTCTCCCTGCATAAGTGGCCTTATGCAGAAGTGTGTCCTGTGGGGCCCAGTAGTATGGTACCCCTAGTCACCAGAGCCAGGTACTCCAAGAGTGTCCCTTGTGTGGACTGCATGCACCTTCCTGTTGTTGTGGCCAGGACACAATTGCCACAGACACCCTAGTGTGCAGGGCTGGCTTTTGGTGCAGCTTGCCGCAAGGCCTGGCCATGACAGCTTTGGGCACACTAGTGGGTGGGACAGTCCTCTAGTACAGCTGGCTGTGAGGCCCTGCTGTGACTGTTGCAGGCACTCTGGGGTGTGGGGCCAGCCCCCCAGGGTGGAAGCCACTTTGGAGGGATGCCAGTCTAGGCTGAGGCCACCTGCTGAGTGTGGCAGGGGGCCACTTTGGAGGGGCTCTGGTGCAATTTGTGGCTGCCCACCAGGTGTGGCAGGGTAGGGGGCTATTTTGGAGGGGCTCTGGAGCTGGCCAGGTCTACCTGCCTTGTGTACCAGGGTAGGGGACTGCTTTCGAGAGGCCCTGGTGCCAGCAGGGACAATGTGCTGGGCGTGGCAGGGTAGGGGTGTCACTTTGGAGGATCACCAGCTGGGGTGGGTCCAGGGGAATGCCACGGTGGGGCAAACCAACCTAGTAAGGTAGATGGGGTGAGTCAGAAATGGCACCCAGCAACACCACACCAGCGAGGTAGAAGGTGAGCAAAAAAATGGTGTCTGCCAGCACCTCTGTCCCAGGAGAAAGTTCCAACAGATCCCTGCCCATCAGCACATTCCCTAAAATTAGTCAATGAATCTCTTTCACTATGACCCAGGTACTTTTCAAACTGCTGCCTCTGTGTTGGGACTTGAAGCAAGTGAGTTTTTGTGTATGCCCTTTAAGAGGGGAGTCTCAGTTTTCTACAGCCCTCCAGCTCTCCTGCATGTAAGCTCTGCTGGTTTCCAAAGCCAGACTTTATGAGGGCTCAACTTCCTGGTGCAGGTCCTCCAAGCTGAGGAGCCCAATGTGAGATTTAGACCCCTCACTCCTCAGGGAGGACCTCCATGGCTGTGATATCCCTCCTGCCTATGGGTCCTCCCGCCAAGGGTGTGGGTCTCGACCAGACCACATCTCCACCCCTCCTACGCATCTCAATGTGTCTTTTTATTTATATCCTTAGTTGTGGAAAATCTGTTCTGCTAGTCTTCAGGTCATTCTCAGAGATAGTTGCTTCATATGTAGTTGTAGTTTGGGTGTGTCTGTGGGAGAGGGCTAGCTTCCTACTCTGCCATCTTGATCCCAAGTCCTCTGACCTTGATGTTTTAGCCATTATAAGTAGAATTCTGTTCTCCCAAAATGAAGGCAAAATCTATATGACACAAAATTTTCTAAGTCCAAACCAATAGCCCACTTCTTTTGTTAAAATTGTAAAGCAATGGCTGATGAAGCTGAAGTCTCTGTGAGAATTTCATTTTGGC
Source organism: Diceros bicornis minor (assembly GCF_020826845.1). Classification (NCBI taxonomy): domain Eukaryota; kingdom Metazoa; phylum Chordata; class Mammalia; order Perissodactyla; family Rhinocerotidae; genus Diceros; species Diceros bicornis. The sequence continues at coordinate 67,992,396 of NC_080781.1, forward strand.
ATGGCCTTAAGTTAGAAGGACAATAGTCTCTTCTTTTTAAAACTTACCTACTTTCCTCTTAAATTTCAGTTAAACTCCAGGAAAACAGGGAGATGACTTCAATGTTTCAGGGAATCCCAGAAAGGCCTCTACATACTTCTCACTAGGCCCTGAGCATTCTGGGGACTGGGACTAAATCTTACTCGTCCTGGTATCCCCAGCCTCTAGCACAGGGCCTGGCCTAGAAATAGGCACTTATCTAATAGGTACTTGGTAATTGATGTATGTGTATTGTGAGACCCATGTGGAATAGAAATGATAGTTTCTAATTACCTAGAGTAAGGCAGTTTAAAAAAGTTTTCTCAGCAAATCAACAGGTCTCAAAGGTTTACAAAGTACCTTCACACTACAGCCTGTGGCTCTGTCTCTCTCTCAGAGAATTTTCAGTAGTTGGTCTTAGCAACTGAAAGACAGAATCTGATATAAATGTCTAGCAAGCATCCTGCCATAACACTATCTGGAATATATTTCTGAACTAAATAAATATGCCAGTATACCCTCTCTACGTAGCTATTCTACAAGAACTTCAAACTGAATGAGTTACCTTCCCTACAATTCCACCCTGTCCCCTGGAAATCTCAGAGTCATCCTTGTCTCCCTTTTCTCCCTCATCCAAATCTATTCTACCTCATAAATCTCCATTGAATGTAGCCCCCTCCCTTTTGCTCCTACTGCCACTGCTCTAGGACAAACCTTCATTCTGGACTATTGTAGAAACCTCACCGGTTTCGCTACTTTAGGTCTTATTGACTCTATTTAATCTTCCATATAACAGTTGGTGTGATCTTTTTAAAAAATAAAAAGCTCATCCTATCATTCCCTTGTTGAAAAACCATTAATGTCATTTCAATGCTGACAGGAAAAGCATCCTTACAAATTTAGCATACAAGGCTCTTCACAAGCTGTATCTGATCCATTCTTTCAGCCTCATCTCCTACCATTTAATTCCCACACGTGTACCCTCCAGTCATACTAATCTTCCTAAAATTTTCCTAATATTACGTACTTATTCATACCCACATACCTTTGTATATCTTATTCCCTCTGCTTGGAATGCCCTCCTCACTTTGTCTGTCTGGTGAACTCCTATTACCCATCAGTCCAATTTACAAGTCAGTTCCTTTGTGAAGACTTCACAAGGCAGAGGTAGTCAATTTGTTCTCTATGTTGTGTACAATCCTTTGTTATAGCACATTGCATTTTTTTTTTAACATCTCTGGCTCCCACACTAACCTCAATGGTAGGGACTGGGTCTAGGTTGGAACCGTCTTTACATCCCTAGCCTCTAGCACAGCACTTGGTACAAAGCAGGCACTCAGAAAATATTTGTCAATGATCAATCCTTCAACAATATTGTCTTGCTATTAAGGCTTTTGGCAAAGTCATGCTGGCAAATGGATAGAAACCTCATAAACACCTGGATTCACATGCTCACAGTGATGGATCTAGGTTTTAATACCAGAAAGCTGCTTATACAGACAAAGAAGAAAAATTTATTTTTGAGAAGAATTTTGAAAAATATAAAAAAAGAATATTAGTCTTTCAAGTGTACAAACAAGTAGGAATTTGAAGATAAAAACTTGAGTTTTTTACATAAAATACTTTATTTCTTGGATGGAAAGGGACTTGATTTTTATTTAAAATTATGATTACACACACACACACTTATCACCAAGTAAACAGTTTGAGAATTCATATTTATGTCTTTTTAAAATAATTATATGTGTTTTAGCAAAGGAAAAAATTCCAGAATAAGTTGGTTGTTTGTATTAAAATAAAACACCTTAATTCTCTTTTTTAATACAGTCTGGCAAAAAATAACTCACCAATCTTTATTATTAACCTGATGAATTGTAATTGATTTGCCTCCCAATGATCTCACAAGTATCTACTTCAATTAGCTTTGGAAAATAAAAAAAAAATCATTATTTAATTTCCTTATGTAGATGCAAAATTAATCTGAAAAGAGTAAAAAGAATGAGTCATTGTTTTAAAGTGTATTAGTGTGTACCTTCTAAAATGAAGCCTACATCTACTGCTGAGTTGAAGAACCTACATTAAGGCTTTAGCAAACAACAAGAAAGCACTTTTCCAAGAAAAATGTCAGGGATGTTGTAGTTAATAATCTAATTTATGAGTCAGATAGAGGGTTGATCTCAATGACCTCTAATTTCCCTTCCAACGCCAATATGTCATGGTTCTATGAAATCAAGTCTTCCTAACCTGTGATTTAAATATATTTACTTTAAATAAAATCTGCATTACCACAAAGCACATTTGTTAATCAAATCACACTTTCAATGCCTTTCATTACAAAACCTATGATGGGCTTTCATAATAGGAAAAATTGAGAACAAATGATAAATTTAAAAGCACACTCTCAAGAATGCAAGAACTCTTTTAAAATGACAGTTAAATGGGAAAAAAGGTCATTTTCCTATAAAGTAGTAATAACAATTCTCTATATAAGAAGTACAAATAGTACCCTACTTTGGAAAAACAAGCATCAGATCGGAAACTACCTCTAGTAAACATCCTCTTAAAATAACAAACTACTGGTTTCTTTTTATTTGATTAATAGTTTTTAAACTGCTTATAATTTAAAGTTATAATCTCTTTTGATATAATCAATATACATTTTTCTTTAAAGATCACTCTTTATCTCATGATTTCTTTTAGGGCCAATTTTCCCACGTTATGGCTTTTCCTCAGGTGTGGAAAACCTCAAGCAAAGCTTTGAAAGCAACATAACATAGTTAGTCAAGGTCACTAGTTCTGGTATCAGTCAGTCTTGGGAGTTCAGATCCCTTGTGACCTTAGGCAAGCCCTTTAAAGTAACTGAAGCTCAGTTTCACCAAATATAAAATGAGTTATAATAAGGATTAAATGTGATAACTTTCTTCTAATAATAAGTGATCAATAATGGTTGCTATTATTAGGGTGCAGCCCACAAATGATCATTATCATTGGAACTGCTTGAGTTTTTCATTATGTATTAAAAGGCTTCTGCAGGGCAAAGGAAACCATCAACAAAACAAAAAGACAACCCACCAACTGGGAGAAAATATTTGTAAATCATATATCCGACAAGGGGTTAATTTCCAAAATATATAAAGAACTCATACAAGTCAACAACAACAAAATGAACAACGTGATCAAAAAACAGGCAGAGGATATGAACAGACATTTTTCCAAAGAAGATATACAGATGGCCAAAAAGCATATGAAAAGATGTTTAACATCACTAATTATTAGAGAAGGGCAGGAACTTTTAAAGATTACAAGTGTCAGCCAGTGAGGGCTACTAGAGATTTTAGCCGTTCACTTACATTTACAAAATTAATTTCACTCTATGTTTTTTTCACTATGGGAGGGAACAAGATGGCCTTCTCACTTCACTTCACAAAAATAGGCAACAGGATGAGAATCATTGGCTTAAGTTATAATCAATAAAAGAGTTGATTGATTAACTGAACAAGTAGTTATTTATCTAGTGTCTATAATGTGCAAAGTCCAAGGCAAATTCCCACCAGAGGGGACCCAGATGAGGAAGATGCCCTCTTTGCTCTCAAGGAGCTTACAGCTCAATGGGCGAGATAAGAAAACACAACTTTACTGCAAGGCCCAATGTGCTGAGTGCAAATAGATTAGTGCAAAGTGTGGTCAATTTCTCCTAATATCTTGAAACATCATCTCTTTACATAGCAAAGATTCTTTATTCATTTAAAACATTAATCCATGTATCTTAACTGAAGATCCAGAATCTTGCTACTATCTACTTGTTCTCAAGAAAACAGAGCTTAGGTCCCCCTTCAGTTTTCCATGCAAATGGGGAAGGGCAGAAAGTTCTCATATAAGCAAAAGCTCTCACTTTTTAATAATGGTTTCAGCTGCTTTCTCACAAAGTTCTGTTGTTACATATTGTTTTTGGTATTTCTACAGAGAGCCAAATGGGCTGCCATTTCTCTGGCAGGCTCAGTCTGCCTCTTTGAATTAAACTGGGCGAATAAGCAGGTTGTTAGATCTCTGACTGATGTAGTGAAGATGGTAATCTGTGGTGGTAAGGACAAACACAATACAAAAGACCTGGGTTTGAGTACTGGCTCTACCACTAACCAGCCGTGTGACCTTGGGAGAGTCACTCCCCTCACTATGCCTTCACTTCGTCATCTATAAAAATGGGGATAGTAATATTAATCTCACAGAGTTGGTGTGATGCTCAAATGTGAAAGTGCTTCATAATCTACAGAATTGCATGCATGTGGGTTGGGGAATTGTTTTGTTTTTGAGAGCAAGCTGGTCTTCCCCAGCCCAGGACATGTAACAATTATTGGGATTTCTCATCCAAACTGATTGTATTCTTTATCACAGTGGGGTTGTGATTATGCTAAAGGAAGCTTGCAGTTTACTCATCTGGATGAAATATTTAAGAGCCTAGTGATCACTTCTAACTTCTCTCTCTTTATAAAAAGCCAAAATTCCCACCATCTCAGAGGTGGGGTTTTTGGATAGCATAGTACGGGAGGTAGCAAGAAGATAATGATGATAAATAATGTTGAAAATTTCAAGGGGCTTTGGAAATTAAATAGTCAAACTTCCTCATTTTACAGTTGAGGAAACAGAGTGTGATGATGGAGATGAATTGTTATGATAATAATAATAGCTAGCATTTACAGATTGCTTACTATGTGCCAGGCACTGTCATAGTGCTTTACATGCATTATCTCACTTAATCCTTACAATAACACTCTAGGGTAGGAATTGCTATTAAACCCATTTTACAGATGAGGAAACTAAAGCACCGAGAGGCTAACTTGCCTCAGGTTACATGATTAGAGAGTAACAGAAGCCAAATAATGCAAGGAATCTTTGGCATATTTTTCCTTCGAAAAACCATACTGCCTACTGAAAACAATTTAAACTTTTAAATACGGCATTCGAGACCTTCCACGACCTGGCCTTGGCCTATCTTTCCAGCCTTGTTTCCTGTGATTCATCTTCATATAACTTGCACTCCAGCAAAGTTTGCTGAATACATCACATGCTTTCCTAAACTTGTTTCTCTGGCTGTGTTACCTTCTATTCCCTCCCTTGGCACCTTTACAGGTCCAAATGTTACCTATCCTTCAATACCCCATTCAAATGTCATTCAGTTCACTCAGAAGTAACCGCAACCTCCTCTGTGCTTCTGAAATTCTTTGTACTGGCCTTGTGCCCAGGAAGGGCTTGTATTCTGGTTTAGCCAGGGAGAAGGGATGTCAAGAGAACCTCTACTTTTTGTCAGTTTCCTAGAGGCCTGCCTGCCTTGCAAGACTGTCATAAGGATGTAATGAGGCAATGGATATGAAAGGGCCTTTTGAACCATTAAGTACCGTAAAGGTCATCATTGCATTTTGGGTTTCCCTTTATTTTCCAGGTTTGGGAAAGCAGAGCCCTTCCAGAGTGTGCCTATTTTTAGGAGAGCATATTTCCATTTTTGATCTGTATTAAAGAAAATTGAAAATGTCAATATTGAATAAGCAAAAGGGCAAGGAAGAGAAGATAACAAGGAAAAATAAAAATATTGACTTTTATTAAGTGATGAGAGTGCGGACAATTATGGTCTCAGATTTATGTTGTTTTTACAATAAAGGAACATGAAAAGATGAGAAAAGTCAAGATAATTGCATGGAATTAATTGTGTATGTTCATAGCTTTTGTTTTATTTGTAAAATCTATTCATTTAAAAGCCCTAAGAGAGGGCTTATGCTCTTTGCTGAGAGTGATAGGGCCATAATGCAGTAAAATGAAGGTTGCATATAGGCCAAAGTTTTATTTATGTCTATGCGTACACATATAAAACCCACCTCCATGCTAAAGGATGACACTCAAAAGCCTTCAGAGAGACAGTGACATCTGCTATGGGGGAGTCATACTTGGGACAACTTGATTGACCATTTTTGGCATATGCTGGTCTAAATTGGTTCATCTATTGGCTAACAATCTTTTCTGAATTAGGTCCAACTCTCAGCAGGCATATTTCCATCTGGTTAAGTTTAGAACTCAAGCTGTTTTTTTTTTTTAAACTACCTTAACCAAGTACTAGTCTAGGCAAAAGGTTCTTATATATCACCCCTGTCCTCCTATAAAAAGCATTTTCTTTTCCCTTTGCTTTAAATCAGAGGTAAATGACATGGTCGTTGGCAATCTTTGAGCCTGGATTTTGAAGAAGAGCAAGGATGGATTTTTTTAAAAAGACACAAAGGGAGATAGGGAAGAAGAAAATTCAGACATCTGCAAAAACTGGTGCACTTGTATGGCAAAACAAAAGCTAAAGTGCTACGTGCCTGTATTCTTTCAGTGGAGGGAGGTAGCCCTGACGAACAGCTGCTTGGTGCAGACAGAGCCTTCTGCTATTTGGGTCTCTCATTGCTTCTGTGTCAAGCACTAGCCTTTGGGACAGTGCATCATATTATCAAGTCACAAAAATTATTAGAAGAGAAATGACAACAAGCAAAGCCATGTGGTGTATGACATGTACCATCAGGACAGTAAATCAGAGGCCTGACGGTTTTGCTTGCAATCAGCTCAATAATGACGTTGTTGACCTTTCTTAACACCCTCTGCTCGTCACTTCTGGGTATTAATTCCCGTAGGAGAGTTGGCTGGTTTAGGGATATAAGGTGAAGGGCGCAAGTTAGAGGATTGAGAGACATCGTTAGTATTTCTTCAGAATGTGTAGCAGCCCTAATATTGACAGAGCAGCCTGAGGTAGAGCCTCTCATATCCAGGTACTTTGTGGTTCTGTCACAGGGCTGGGGTTTAGTGGGTGTGTCATTGTCATTGTTGTTACAACTTCGTAGAAACACTTTTCACTTGATTCATAGTCTGGACCAGGCTAACAATTTCAGGAAGCAATTTCTGGGATGGTGCCAGAAATCTAGGGGTGTTCAGTTCTTTTTTTCAATTAAATATTTTTAATTTTGAAATAAATTAAGACTCATAAGAAATTACAAAAATAGTAGAGAGTTCCCGTGTACTCTTCACCCAGATTCCCCAATGATAACATCTTATATAACCATAGTACATTATCAAAATCAGGATTTTAACATTGGTACAATACTATTAACTAAACTGTACACCTTATTCAGATTTCATCAAGTTTTACATGCATTCATTTCTTTGGGTATTTTTTAATGAAATCTTATCACTTGTAACTACCACCACAATCAGGATACGAAACTGTTCCATCACCAGAAAGAAGCTCCCTTGTGCTACCCTCTTATAGTCAGTCACACCAGGAGTGTTCAATTTTAACTAAGTTTTGACCTCGCTGAAGTGGTGTCTGTCAGGAAATACTCTCCTGTAATCTCTCTCCCAGCTCAAACCACCACGTTGGCCTCCAGACGAACATTATTTTCTCATTAAATCACTGGCACAAGTGTGAACAATTTCTTCATTGCTTGTTTTCTCTTAGCACAGTCATAAAAGGCTGAAATATTTTTATTTATTTATTTATTTATTTGTTTACTGCAGTAACATTGGTTTATAACATTGTATAAATTTCAGGTGTACGTCAATATACTTCTATTTCTGCATCGATTACATCATGTTCACCACCCAAATACTAATTACAACCCATCACCACACACGTGCCAAATTATCCCTTTCGTCCTCCTCCCTCCCCCCTTCACCTCTGGTAACCATCAATCCAATCTCTGTCTCTACGTGTTTGTTTATTTTTGTTGTTATCTACTACTTAATGAAGGAAATCATATGGTATTTGACCTTCTCCCTCTGACTTATTACACTTTGCCTAATACCCTCAATGTCCATCCATGTTGTCACAAATGCATGGATTTCATCGTTTCTTATGGCTGAGTAGTATTCCATTGTGTATATATACCACATCTTCTTTATCCATTCGTCCCTTGATGGGCACTTAGGTTGCTTCCAAGTCTTGACTATTATGAATAACGCTGCAATGAACAGAGGGGTGCATGTATCTTTACACATTGGTGTTTTCAAGTTCTTTGGATAAATACCCAACAGTGGAATAGCTGGATCATATGGTAGTTCTATCCTTGATTTTTTGAGGAATCTCCATACTGTTTTCCATAGTGGCTGCACCAGTTTGCACTCCCACCAGCAGTGTATGAGAGTTCCCTTCTCTCCACATCCTCTCCAACAAATGCTGATTTCTGTCATGTTAATTATAGACATTCTGAGGGGCGTGAGGGAATATCTCATTGTAGTTTTGATTTGCATTTCCCTGATAGTTAATGATTTTGAACATCTTTTCATGTGTCTGTTGGCCATCTGTATATCTTCTTTGGAGAAATGTCTGTTCAGGTCTTTTGCCCATTTTTTAATTGGGTGGTTAGATTTTTGTTGTTGAGATGCATGAGTTCTTTATATATGTTGGAGATTAAGCCCTTATCAGATGTACGGTTTGCAAATATCTTCTCCCAATTGTTAGGTTGTCTTTTTGTTTTGCTGATGGTTTCCTTTGCTGTGCAGAAGCTTTTCAGTTTGATGGAGTCCCATTTGTTTATTTTTTCTGTTGTTTCTCTTGCATGGTCAGACATGGTGCTTGAAAATATGTTGCTAAGACCGATGTTGAAGAGCGTACTGCCTATGTTTTCTTCTGGAAGTTTCATAGTTTCACGTCATACATTCAAGTCTTTAATCCATTTGGAGTTAATTTTTGTGTATGGTGTAAGGTAAGGGTCTACTTTCATTTTTTTTTGCATATGGCTATCCAGTTTTCCCAACACCATTTGTTGGAGACTTTCTTTTCTCCATTGTATGTTCTTGGCTCCTTTGTCAAAGATTAGCTGTCCATAGATGTGTGGGTTTATTTCTGGGCTTTCGATTCTATTCCATTGATCTGTGTGTCTGTTTTTGTGCCAGTACCATGCTGTTTTGGTTACTATAGCTTTGTGGTGTATTTTGAAATCAGAGAGTGTGATACCTCCAGCTTTGTTCTTTTTTCTCAGGATTCCTTTAGCTATTCGGGGTCTTTTGTTGTTCCATATAAATTTTAGGATTCTTTGTTCTATTTCTGTGAAAAATGTTGTTGGATCTTTGACAGGGATTGCATTGAATCTACAGATTGCGTTGGGAAGTATGGACATCTTAACTATGTTAATTCTTCCAATCCAAGATCATGGAATATCTTTCCATTTCTTTGTGTCTTCTTCAATTTATTTCAGCAATTTTTTATAGTTTTCAGTGTACAGATCTTTCACCTCTTTGGTTAAGTTTATTCCTAGGTATTTTATTCTTTTTGTTGCAATTGTAAATGGGATTGTATTCTTAATTTCTCTTTCTGCTACTTCATTGTTAGTGTATAGAAATGCAACTGATTTTTGTATGTTGATTTTGTATCCTGCAACTTTACCGTATTCGTTTATTACTTCCAAAAGTTTTCTGGTGGATTCTTTAGGGTTTTCTATATATAAAATCATGTCAACTGCAAATAGTGACAGTTTCACTTCTTCCTTTCCAATTTGGATCCCTTTTATTTATTTCTCTTGCCTGATTGCTCTGGCTAGAACTTCCAGTACTATGTTAAATAGGAGTGGTGAGAGTGGGCATCCTTGTCTGGTTCCTGTTCTTAGAGGGATAGCTTTCAGTTTTTCACCATTAAGGATGATATTAGCTGTGGGTTTGTCATATATGGCCTTTATTATGTTGAGGTACTTTCCTTCTATACCCATTTTATTCAGAGTTTTTACCATAAATGGATGCTGTATCTTGTCAAGTGCTTTCTCTGCATATATTGAGATGATCATGTGATTTTTATTCTTCATTTTATTAATGTGGTGTATTACATTGATTTATTTGCGAATGTTGAACCATCCCTGCATACCTGGAAAAAATACCACTTGATCATGGTGTATAATCTTCTTAACGTGTTGTTGTATGAGATTTGCTAGTATTTTGTTGAGGATTTTTGCATCGATGTTCGTCAGTGATATTGGCCTCTAATTTTCTTTTTTTTTGTGTTGTCTTTGTCTGGTTTTGGTATCAGGGTAATGTGGGCTTCATAGAACAAGTTAGGGAGCTTCCCCCTTCATCAGTTTTTTGGAAGAGTTTGAGAAGGATAGGTATTAAGTCTTCTTTGAATGTTTGGTAGAATTCACCAGGGAAGCCGTCTGGTCCTGGACTTTTATTTTTGGGAAGGTTTTTGACTACTGTTTTGATCTCCTTACTGGTCATTGGTGTATTCAAATTCTCTGCTTCTTCTTGACCCAGTTTTGGAAGGTTGTATGATTCTAAGAATTTATCCATTTCTTCCAGATTGTCGAATTGGTTGGCATATAGCTTTTCATAATATTCTCTTATAATCTTTTGTGTTCCTGAGGTGTCTGTTGTAATTTCTCCTCTTTCATTTCTGATTTTAATTATTTGTGCCTTCTCTCTTTTTTTCTTGGTGAGTCTAGCTAAAGGTTTGTCAATTTTGTTGATCTTTTCAAAGAATCACCTCTTGGTTTTATTAACTTTTTCTACTGTTTTTTTTTTAGTCTCTATTTCATTTATTTCTGCTCTGATTTCTATTATTTCCCTTCTTCTACTGATATTGGGCTTTGTTTGTTCTTCTTTTTCCAGTTTCTTTAGATGCATTGTTAGATTGTTTATTTGAGATTTTTCTTGTTTGTTGAGCTAGGCCTGTATTGCTATAAACGTCCCTCTTAGAACTGCTTTTGCTGTATCCCATAAAATCTGGCATGTCGTATTTTCATTTTCATTTGTGTCCAGGTATTTTTTGATTTCTCCTTTGATTTCTTTGTTGACCCAGTCGTTGTTCAGTAGCATTTTGTTTAATCTCCATGTATTTGTGGACTTTCTGATTTTCTTCCTATAGTTGATTTCCAGTTTTATACCGTTGTGGTCAGAAAAGATGCTTGGTATTATTTCAATCTTCTTAAATTTATGGAGACTCGTTTTGTGGCCTAATATGTGATCAGTCCTGGAGAATGTTCCATGTGCATTTGAACAGAACGTGTATTCTTCGGTTTTGGGATAGAATGCCCTGTACATATCTATTAGGTCCATCTGTTCTAGTGTGTCATTTAAGGCCAATGTTTCCTTATTGATCTTCTGTTTGGATGATCTATCCATTGGTGTCAGTGGAGTGTTGAAGTCCCCTACTATTATTGTGTTACTGTCTATTTCTCTTTTCATGTCTGTTAATAATTGCTTTATATATTTAGGTGCACCTACATTGGGTGCGTAGATATTTACAAGTGTTATATCCTCTTGCTGGATTGTTCCCTTGATCATTACTAATGCCCTTCTTTGTCTCTTTTTACAGTTTTTGTTTTAAAGTCTATTTTGTCTGATATGAGTACTACTACCCCAGCTTTCTTTTCATTGCCATTTGCGTGGAGTATCTTTTTCCTTCCCTTCACTTTCAGTTTGTGAGTGTCTTTAGGTCTGAACTGTGTCTCTTGTATGCAGCATATATATGGGTCTTGGTGTTTTATCCAATCAGCCACCCTATGCCTTTTAATTGGAGCATTTAGTCCATTGACGTTTAAAGTAGCTATTGATAAGTATGTACTTACTGCCATTTTTAACTATTTTTCTCAGTGTTTTAGTAGTCCTTCTCTGTTCCTTTCTCCTTCTATACAGAATTCATGGTGTCTTTAGTTTGACGTCTGTCTGAACGCTCTACTCTTTAACTCCCCTCGTCACTCATTTTATGTTTTTGACATCATATCTAACCTCTTTTTTTGTGCATTTGTATCCATTGTCCTCTTATCATGGAAATAGATAATTTTTCCTATTTGTGGTCTTCTCTTTTCCCCTTAAATCAGACCCTTTAACATTTCTTGTAGCACTGGTTTCTTGGTGACAAACTCCTTTAATTTTTGCTTGTCTGGGAATTTTTTGATCTCTCCTTCCATTTTGAAAGATAATCTTGCTGGGTAGAGTATTCTTGGCTGTAAGTTTTTTCCTTTTAGCACTTTAAATATATCATGCCACTCTCTTCTAGCCTGTAAGATTTCTGCTGAGAAGTCAGCTGATAGCCTTATGGGGTTTCCTTTGTATGTAACTTGTGTTTCTCTGGCAGCTTTTAGGATTCTCTCTTTATCTTTAATTCTAGACATTTTGATTATGATGTGTCTTGGTGTGGGCCTCTTTGGGTTTATCTTGTTTGGGGCTCTCTGTGATTCCTGTACCAGGATGTCTGCTTCCTTCCTTAGGTTAGGGAAGTTTTCATCTATTATTTCTTGAAATAGATTCTCTGCCCCTTTGTCTCGTTCTTCTCCTTCTGGGACACATATAACACGGAATTTTGTGCGCTTGATGTTGTCCCAGAGGTCCCTTAGACTGTCCTCACTCTTTTTAATTCTTTTCTCTTTTACCTGTTCAGCTTGGGTAATTTCGTCTAGCCTTCGTCCAGCTCGCAGATCCGTTCTTCTGTATCCTCTACTCTACTTTTGAGTCCCTCTAGCAAATTTTTCATTTCCAGTATAGTATTCTTCATTTCTGATTGGTTCTTTTTTATATCTTCCATTTCTTTGTTGACATTCTCACTGAGTTCATCTATTCTTCTCCCCACGTCAGTGAGCATCCTTAACACTCTTAGTTTGAACTCTGTCAGGTAGGTTGCTCATTTCTGTTTCACTTAGTTCCTTTTCTGGAGTTTTGTCCTGTTCCCTTACTTGGAATGTATTCCTTTGCCTCCTCATTTTGCCTCTTTCCCTGTGCTTGTGTCTACGTATTAGGTAGGTCAGCTATGTCTCCTGCTCTTGGATAGGTGACCTTATACAAGTGATGCCTTAGGAGTCCTGCAGTGTGCTTCTCTCAGTTCTCAATGTTCCAGGGGTGACCCCTATGTGGGCTACATGTGTCCTTCTGTTGTGGCCTATTTACTCTCCCTGGATGTGCCCAGGTAGGCCCAGTTATGCTCCTGGCCAGCTGTTGTAATGCTCCGCTCTTTGTAGTTGTTGTGGGCCCTCAGTCTCTTTATCAGGTGTGGGGAGCCCCAGAACAGTTGGCTGCAAGTTCTAATACCACATTTGTGTTGCAGTATTTCTTTTAAGTGAGTAGGCCCCCAGCATGGCAGGTTGTTAGGCTCTGGGCCTTACAATTGCTATAAGCCTCCAGCCTTTAGGTCTCTTGTCAGCTCTCTGAGGATTGTAGCTCTCTGGGGCTGGTCTCAGGCATAGGAGCACCCAATTGTTTCAGACTTGGGAAGGGGGGGCAAACCCCCTATGTGGGTCTTTGAGAAGCACAAGTCTTCTGCAGCTGACAAGCCCTGCCGCCCACAGGTCCACACACACAGTCAACACAGTCCTGCCCCATGTGTGAGTCCCGACCTCCTGACGTCAACCCAGTCTCTCCACGGCGGGAGCCCCACACACTCCACCACTGCCCCACACTCTGCACCCACTCCTTGTGCACGCACTGCCCCATTGAAGTCGGCTCAGTTGCCAGGCTGCAGAGAATCCAGTCACCAATCTATGCAGGTCCACAAGTTGCCTGAGGGCTTGTTGTTGGGTGGGGCCAGTCTCTAGGATGGGCTGCCTGCCCTGGCTGAGCTGGATTAAATCGGTGCTCTAGTGGGTGGGGCAGACCTGGGCTAGCAGGCCCCAGGGAGAACTCCAATGGCTTCTGTGTCAGCACGCCCACACCAGGCCACAACAATGGCAGCCGCCAATGTCCCAGTCCCTGGAGAGGTCTCACCTCTCACCGAGATGCAATCAGGGCCTACCAGGTGAGTCTCTTTTCACCAAAGCACTGTGCACCTTTCTTTCTGGTGATTTTAGGATGCTTTCTGAAACGGGTGAGTTTGCGCGGTCCCTTTAAGAGCCGGCTTTAGTTTCTTTGTGAACCAGGTTTTGTGGGGTTACTCCCCAGTGTTTTAGTAGCAGGCAAAGTCAGATATTATGCCACTCGTCTCGATTGTGCTGGGTCCACAAAATGCCCACAGCGGGGGTGCTCCCCGGCTCAGCGCCCCGTGCCTCCAGGGAGGCTCCGTACCTGTGGGCTGCTCCCAGGGGGCTGTGAAGCTTGCGGCTTGTGAAGGCAGCGTTTTTTTCTCTCCAGAAGGGAGTTTCTGCCTCTTCCACCTCAATCAGGATTGTCCATTGTTGCAGGAGTTCCTCTTATCCAGTTTTCAGTTCTGTCTCAGCAGTCATTTCTCCACGAGTAGTTGTAAATTGGCTGTGTCCGCGGGAGGAGGTGAGTTCAGAGTCTGCCTACGCCACCATCTTGACTCCCTCCTAAAATTTTTAAAAGTCTTGAAAAAATATGAAAGAAGAACACAAGGAAAATAAAGACTTACAAGACACACACACAAAAATCAAGCTTCCAAAGAACTTGTTTCCAATTCCACACTAGTTAACTTGCTTATAAGGATCTTAAACCATATCCCATGCCTTATTCTGTCTCCTTAGATACTTGTACTTCACCCCTAGGTACTGGCTAATACAACTTCCCAGACAACTTGACTGTTTACTCACCCTCAAAGTCTCCATGTGACAGGTATCAATGTATATACTGTTACTTATGGGATGGCTCTTCTTTCCTTTCCTTTCTTCCACCAAGTACCCACACCCCCAACTCTATATGGCCATCTACTCGGTTAGTTTCCCCTCTAACATTTTATCCACAACTGATTGGTGACGATACGATTAATATTCTCATCCTTCACATGAGATCCTGACAGCAGTAATATAGTAGTAGCATAAAGCTTTGTTAAGTTCTCTTGTTACAGACTCTCAGAAAGTAACCACAGCATTGCTCAGAGTTACAGGGAATGTTCTCACACATTTGTCTCTAAGAGGGTGTTCTCTATAGATCTGAACTCATCAGGGAAAAGAACTGTATGAGTTTTCTATAGCTGTGTAACAAATTACCTCAAACTTAGCTGCTTAAAACAACATCCATTAATTACCTCACAGTTCTGTAGAAGTCCAGGCACGGTGTAGCAGTATTCTCTGCTCAAGGTCTCACAAGGCCAAAATTATGGTGTTGGCTGGGCTTCATTCCTTTCTGGAGACTCTAGTGAAGAATTTTCTTCCAAGTTCATTCAGGTTGTTGGAGAATTCATTTCCTTGCAGCTGTAGGACAGAGGTCCTTATTTTCCTGCTAGCTGTTGGCGGAGGAATGCTTTCAGCTACTAAAGGCTTCCCCTCTCCATTGGCAGTTAACAACATGGGTGTTTGCTTTATTCCAGGCCATCTGGAGCTCATCTCTCTGACTTTCTCTTTGGAGAAAACTCTACTTTTAAAGTGCTCATGTGATTGGGACGGGCCCACTACATAATCTCTCTATCTTAAGATCAACTGTGCATAGGACACAACTTAACCACAGGCATAAAATGCATCATTTTCACAGTCCTGAGAATCATGCAGGGCATGCACACCACAGACAGAAAAATCTTGGGGGACATTTTTAAATCCTACCTACAATTGGACATATTGATTTTTCTTTTTAATCTCCCTTGAGTGATTGATTCTCCATCCACAATGAAGGCTGAATGAAGTATAGCGTAACTTCTCAATTGATATGCCATGAATAAGTAACAAGTAAGACCAGATACTGGATCCTTCAGCCTTTGGGAAGATGAATCAGAGCCTGGGGTGACATGAGCCCCTAAATTCAGTGGACCCAAGCTGTGAGCTGCCTTGATAACATATCCCAAGAAACCATGCAAATATTAGAATTTTTGGTGTGTGCTTGACATGAAAAAGGTCAGAAATATAACTACAGTACTTTTGGAAAATCTAAACAAGCTATTCAGACCAATATGAAATGTGCTAAGAACTTAGATCTGATAACTTTCTATTCTAGACAAGGACACTGTGATACTTAACAGTGCCTTTAATGTGCGAGGTGCTATTTAGAATACAGACATGTTACCTGAGATTTGTGTGTGGGATGGGCATTATACTTCAGTTAAAACTGAATTTTTTCCTCTATATGATTGAAAATAAAAATGCGTAAACAATAATTATAAATCTATGTTAATGGGTACACACAATGTATAAACATGTAATTTGTGATAATAACAACATAAATGAGGAGTGAAGAAGCTGTATAGGAGAGTTTTGTATAGGGCTGAAGCAAAGTTGGTATTAATTCAAACTAGATTGCTATAAATTTAAGATATTGATTGTAATCCTCAGGGTAACCATTAAGAAAATAACTTTAAAAATATAGAAAAGAAAAGAGAAGGAAATCAAAATATTACAATAGAAAAAATCAGTTAAACACAAAAGGCAGTAATGTTGAAATTAAGAAATAAGAAAAGGTATAAGGCCCACAGAAAACAAATAGCAAAATGGCTGAAGTAAGTCCTTCCTTATCAGTAACTACTTTAAATGTAAATAAATTAAACTTTCCAGTTAAAAGGCAGAGATTGGTAGGATGGATGAAGAAACATGAGCCAACTATATACCGCCTACAAGAAACTCACTTTAGATCCAAAGACACAAATAGGTTGAAAGTGAAAAAGTGGAAAAAGATATCTTATGTCAATAGTAACAAAAAGAGAGTTGGGGTGGGTATACTGATATAAGATAAAATAGACTTTAAGGAAAAAATTGTTACAAGAGACAAAGAAGGACCTTATATGTTGATGAAAGGATCAATCAATAAATCAAGAAGATACAAAAGTTATAAATATACACATCTAACAACAGAAACCTCAAATATATGAAATAAAAATTGACAACATTGAAGGGAAATAGACATTTCTACAATAGTAGTTGAAGAATCCAATACTCCACTTTCAGTAATGGATAGAACAACTATACATAAGATAATAATAGAGGACTTAAGAAACATTATAAACCAACAAGACCTAACAGAAACAGACACATACAGAACACTCTATACAACAGCAGAATACACATTCTTTTCAAGGTACATGGAAATTCTCCTGGATAGATCATATTTACAAAACAAGTCTGAATAAATTTGAAGACTTAAATGATACAAAGTATGTTTTCCAACCACAATGGAATAAAACTAGAAATAAATAACAGAAAGAAAACTGGAAAATTCATAGACATGTGGAAATCAAACAGAACATTCTTAGTCAATGGTTTAAAAAAGAAATTACAAGGGAAATTGGAAAATGGTTTTCGATGAATGAAAAGAAAAACACAACATACCCAAACATATGGGATGCAGCAAAAACAGTGCTCAGAGGGAAACTTATTGCTGTAAATGCCTACATTAAAAAAAGAAGATCCAAAGGCAATAAGTTAACTTTACACCTTAAGGAACTAGAAAAAGAAGAGCAAACTAAACCCAAAGCTACCAAAAGATGACAATAATAAAGATTAGAGATCAATGAAATAGAGAATAGAAAAACAACAGAAAAAATAAACAAAACCAAAAGTTGGTTATTTGAAAAGATCCAAAATATTGACAAAACTTTAGGTAGATTAAGAAAAAAAAGAGAGAAGACTCAAATTACTTTAATCAGGAATGAAAGGGAGACATTGCTATTGATCTTACTGAAATAAAAAAAGATTATGAGAATACTATGAACAATTGTATGATAACAAATTAAGATAACCTAGATGAAATGGACAAATTCCTAGAAATACATAAACTGCCAAAATAGACTCAATAAGAAGCAGAAAATCTGAACAGACATATATACAAGTGAAGAGACTAAATCAGTAATAAAAAATTTCCTAACAAAGAAAAGGCCAGGACTGCATGGCTTCACTGGTGAATTCTACCAAACATTTAAAGAAGGAGTAACAACAATTGCTATCAATCTATTCCAAAAAATAGAACAGGGCAGAATACTTCCTAACTCATTCTCTGAGGCCAGAATTACGCTGGTACCAAAGTCAGATAGAGACACCACAAGAAAAGAAAACTATACATCAGTTCCCTTGTGAATGCAAAAATCCTCAACAAAATACTAGAAAACTGAATCCAGCAGCATATTCAGAGTATCAAGGTCAAGTAGGATTTATCATAGGAAATATTCAGAGCAACATTATTCATAATAGATAAAAACTGCAAACAATCAAAATGTCTTAACTTCTGCAGGGATAAAGAAAATGTGGATATATCCATATGATAGAATATTATTCAGTAATATAAAGGAACAAATAACTGATACATGCTACAACACAGATGACCTTCAAAACATCATGCTAAATGAATGAAGCCAGAAGCAAAAGATTAGATATCATATGATTCCAATTATATGAAATCTCTAGTAATGACAAATTTATAGATAGAAGCCAGATCAGTGGTTTCCTAGAGCTGGAGGCAGGACTGGGGATTAACTGCAGATATTCTTGAGGGAACTTTTTGTGTTGATGGAAACGTCCTAATATTGGGTGGTGGTGATGTTTGCAGAACTCTATATATTTATTAAAAATCGTTGGATTGTGCACTCACAATAGATGAATTTTATAGCATATGAATTACCCTTCAATAAAGCTGTAAGTAAAAAACTAGATTGGGCTGTGATAATTTTTAAAGAGCTTTTGAAGTCTTGCTTTCCAAAGAACAGCAGATTGACTATCTTGAACATATGCTCTCCTTTTACTGTCCCAGACTCATGTAAATTTATTGATACATTCTTAGCATATAAGTCCATGATAAACGCTAAATGATTACTATTATTATTATTATTATTTGTTATTATTATTACAGGATGTCAGAGATAAAAGGAACCTGCGAAATGGTCTACTTCAACTTATTTCATTTTAAATATGAAGAGACTTAGGTCCAGTCAGAAGAAGCTACTTGCCAAAGGTCTCAAAACTAAGACTAGAATATGATTTTCTTGATTCTTTGTCAACTGACCATTTTACTATCCCAAAAGGATAAACAATATGCAGAGATTTCAACATTTGATCCTCTCATTAGAAGGCCCTGCTGGTTTACATAAGGCTGGTCCAATGTAGAGGAAACAAAACTGGTTGGGTTCTGGTTTAACAATGTATCTAAATTTGTGAAGACTCTGTGGAAACCCAGATTGAGTTTGTCATGGAGAAAGGGCCAAGGCTACAGTGCCTATACCCCTCCTTCAACACTCCCTCCTCTTCCTCTTTATTTGAAGACCTATGCCAAATCTTTCGGTAGGTATCAGTAGGGACTTCTGGGAAGAGTTTAAAAAAAAAACAGAGAAATGGTGTGGGCGATTAACTGAACTATATCATTCCACAGCGCAAGGAAGTAAGGGGATTGAGTGCTGGAGCTTGTGGCTTTGATTTGTTAGCTACAACAAGTGGTTGCAGAGGATAGGGAAAAGGGTGAATTTGGAGGAAACTCAGTGATTTGGTAGGCAGTTCAAAATGCTCAGAACTTTGTAAATGCTTCTGAGTTCTGCTTGGGGGATGCAAGTGGGCGCCAGAAAGGTATTTTGATTTGGAAAAGGCATTATGCCTTGTGCAATTATCTTACATACCTTTCTTTTTTCAGCTTAAAGAGGTATAATTGAAAAATAAAATTACAAGATACTTAAAATGTACATTGTGATGATTCGATATATACATACATTGTGATGATTTGATATATATATACATTGTGCAAGGATTACCCCCAACTAGTCAATTATCATATCCATCAGCTCACACATTTGTGTCGCTGTTGCTGCTTTTAGTGAGAATATTTAAGCTCTATTTTCTTAGCAAATTTCTTTTATTTATTTATTTATCTATCTATTTATTTATATTGTGGTAACATTGGTTTATAACATTATATAAATTTCAGGTGTACATGATTATATTTCAAATTCTGTGTAGATTACATCATGTTCACCACTCAAAGACTAATCACAATTCATCACCATACACACGTGCCTAATCATCCCTTTCCCCCTTTTCCCTCCCCCTGTCCCCTCTGGTAACCAACAATCCAATCTCCCACTCTCTGTGTTAGTTTGTTGTTGTTTTTATATTCTCTTTATGAGAATAATACCCTCAAGGTCCAGCCATGTTGTAAAATGGCTGGATTTCATCTTTTTTATGGCTGAGTAGTATTTCATTGTGTATATATACCACATCTTTATCCATTCATCTCTTGATGGGCACCTAGGTTGCCTCCAAGTCTTGGGTATTGTGAATAATGCCGCAATGAACACAGGGGTGCATGTATGTTTATGCATTGGTGTTTTCAAGTTCTTTGGATAAATACCCAGCAGTGGAATAGCTGAATTGAATGGTAGTTCCATTCTTAATTTTTTGAGGAATGTTCGTACTGTTTTCCATGGTGGCTGAGCCAGTTTGCACTCCCACCAGCAGTGTATGAGAGTTCCCTTTTCTCCACATCTTCTCCAATACTTATTATTTCCTGTCTTGTAGCCTTCCTTACAGCCATTCTGATGGGCGTGAGGTGATATAGCATTGTATTTTTGATTTGCATTTCCCTGATTATTAGTGATGTTGAAGATCTTTTCATGTGCCTGTTGGCCATCTGTATATCTTCTTTGGAGACATGACTGTTCAGGTCTTTTACCCATTTTTTAATTGGATTGTTAGTTTTTTTCTTTTTGAGATGTATGAGTTCTTTACATATTTTGGAGATTAACCCCTTATCAGATAAATGGATTGTAAATATCTTCTCCCAATTGTTAGCCTGTCTTTTTGTTTTGTTGATGGTACCTTTGCTGTGCAGAAGCTTTTTAGTTTGATGTACTCCCATTTGTTTATTTTTTCTATTGTTTCCCTTGCCCAGTCAGACATGGTACTTGAAAATATGCTGCCAAGAACGATGTCGAAGAGTGTACTGCCTATGTTTTCTTTTAGAAGTTTCATGGTTTCAGGTCTTACATTCAAGTATTTAATACATTTTGGGTTAATTTTTGTGTATGATGTAAGATACTGGTCTCCTTTCATTCTTTTGCATATGGCTGTCCAGTTTTCCCAACACCATTTGTTGAAGAGACTTTCCTTTCTCCATTGTATCTTCTTGGCTTCTTTGTCGAAAATTAGCTGTTCATAGATGTGTGGGTTTGTTTCTGGGCTCTTGATTCTCTTCCATTGATCTGTGTGTCTGCTTTTGTGTCAGTACCATGCTGTTTTGGTTACTTTGCTTTGTAGTATATTTTGAAATCACGGAGTGTGATACCTCCAGCTTTCTTCTTTTTTCTCAGAATTCCTTTGGTTATTTGGGGTCTTTTGCTGTTCCATATAAATTTTAGGATTCTTTGTTCTATTACTGTGAAAAATGTTTGATAGGGATTGCATTCAATCTGTAGATGGCTTTAGGAAGTATGGACATTTTAACTATGATAACTCTTCCAATCCAAGAGCTTGGACTATCTTTCCATTTCTTTGTGTCTTCTAGTTCTTTCAACAATGTTTTATAGTTTTCAGTATACAGGTCCTTCACCTCTTTGGTTAAGTTTATTCTTAGGTATTTTATTCTTTTTGGTGAAATTGTAAATGGGATTGTATTCTTAATTTCTCCTTCTGCTACTTCATTGTTAGTGTATAGAAATGCAACTGATTTTTGTATGTTGATTTTGTATCTTGCAACTTTACTGTATTCATTTATTATTTCTAAAAGTTTTTTTGTGGATTCTCTAGGGTTTTCTCTATGTAAAATCATGTCATCTGAAAATAGTGACAGTCTCACTTCTTCTTTTCCAATTTGGATTCCTTTTATTTCTTTTTCTTGCCTGATTGCTCTGGCTAGGACTTCCAATACTATGTTAATAAGAGTGCTGAAAGTGGGAATCCTTTTCTGGTTCCTGTTCTTAGAGGGATAGCTTTCAGTTTTTCACCATTGAAGATGATATTAGCTGTGGGTTTGTCATATATGGCCTTTATTATGTTGAGCTACTTTCCTTCTATACCCATTTTTTCAGAGTTTTTATCATATATGGATGCTGTATCTTGTCAAATTCTTTGTCTGCATCTATTGAAATGATCATGTGATTTTTTATTCTTCATTTTGTTAATGAGGTGTATTATGTTGATTGATTTGTGGATGTTGAATTGTCCCTGCATCCCTAGAATAAATCCCACTTGATCAATGTGTATGAGCTCTTTAACGTATTGTTGTATTTGACTGGCTAGTATTTTCTTGAGGATTATTGCATTCGTGTTCACCGGTGATATTGGCCTGTAATTTTCTTTGTTTGTGTTATCCTTGTCTGGTTTTGGTATCACAGTAATGTTGGCTTCATAAAATAAGTTAGGAAGCTTCCTTTCCTCTTCAATTTTTTGGAACAGTTTGAGAGGGATAGGTATTAAGTCTTCTTTGAATGTTTGGTAGAATTCACCAGGGAAGCTGTCTCGCGCTTGACTTTTATTTTTGCGGAGGTTTTTGATGACTGTTTCAATCTCCTTACTGGTGATTGATCTATTCAAATTGCCTATTTCTTCTTGATTCAGTTTTGGAAGGTTGCATAATTCTAAGAATTTATCCATTTCTTCTAGATTATCAAATTTGTTGGCGTATAGCTTTTTGTAGTATTCTCTTATAAGCTTTTGTATTTCTGAGGTGTCTGTTGTGATTTCTCCTCTTTAATTTCCGATTTTATTTACGTGAGCTGTCTCTCTTTTTTTCCTGGTGAGTCTAGCTAAAGGCTTGTCAATTTTATCTTTTCAAAGAACCAGCTCTTGGTTTCATTGATTTTCATCTTTTTTTTTTTTTTTTTTTTAGCCTCTAGTTCATTTATTTCTGATCTGATTTTTATTATTACCTTCCTTCTACTGATTTTGGGCTTTATTTGCTCTTTTTTTTTCCAGTTCCTTTAGGTGCACTGTTAGATTGTTTATTTGAGATTTTTCTTGTTTGTTGAGGTAGGCCTGTATTGCTATAAACTTTCCTCTTAGAACTGCTTTTGTTGTATCCCATAAATTCTGGCATGTTGTATTTTTATTTTCATTTCTCTCCAGGTATTTTTTTATTTCTCCTTTGATTTCTTCATTGACCCTATTGTTGTTCAGTAGCATTTTGATTAATCTTCACATATTTGTGGATTTTCTGATTTTCTTCCTATAATTGATTTCTTGTTTCATATGTTGTGGTCAGAAAAGATGCTTGGTAATATTTCAATCTTCTTAAATTTATTGAGATTTGTTTTGTAGTAATATGATATCTGTCCTGGAGAATGTTCCATGTGCATTTGAAAAGGTGTATTCTGTGGTTTTTGAATGGAATGTTCTGTAGATATCTACTAGGTCCAACTGGTGTAATGTGTCATTTAAGGCCAATGTTTTCTCATTGATCTTCTGTTTGGATAATCTACCCATTGATGTAAGTGCAGTGTTCAAGTCCCCTACTGTTATTGTGTTACTATCTATTCCTCCTTTTACGTCTGTTAATAGTTGCTTTATGTATTTAGATGCTCCAGTGTTGGGTGCATAGATATTTACAGGTGTTATATCTTCTTGTTAGATTGTTCCCTTCATCATTATGTAGTGCCCCTCTTTGTCTCTGGTTACAGTTTTTGTTTTAAAGTATACTTTTTCCGAGATAAATATTGCTACCCCAGCTTTCTTTTCATTGCCATTTGCATGGAGTATCTTTTTCCATCCTTTCTTTTTCAGTTTGTGAGTGTCATTAGGTCTGAAGTGTGTCTCTTGTATGCAGCATGTATATGGGTCTCATTTTTGTATCCAATCGGCCCCCCTATGACCTTTGATTTAAGTATTTAGTCCATTGATGTATAAAGTAGCTATTGATAATAATGTACTTATTGCCATTTTGTTACTTTTTTCTGGGTGTTTTAGTAGTTTCTCTCTGTTCCTTTCTTCTTCTCTTGCTCTCTTCCCTTCTGGTTTGATGGCATTCTTTAGTATTATGTTTGGCTTCCTTTCTCTTAATTTTTTGTGTATTTATTATAGGCTTCTGGTTTGTGATTACCACGAGGTTCATATATAATAACCTATGTATATAGCAATCTATATTAAGTTGATCGTCTCTTTAGTTTGACCTCTTTCTAAGAGCTCTACTCTTTTACTCCCCTCCTCCCACATTTTATGTTTTTATATCACATCTAACTTCTTTTTTTGTGCATGTATATCCATTACCCTCTTATCATGGAAATAGATGATTTTAATACTTTTGTCCTTTGACTTTCATATTAGCTTCATAAGTGGTAGGTCTGCTACCGTTATTGTACCTTTACCAGTGATTTTATTGCTTTTTTTTGGATCATTTTCTTATTTCTATGCATGGTCTTCTCATTTCCCCTTAAATAAGTCCCTTAACATTTCTTGTAAAGCTGGTTTCTTGGTGATAAACTCCTTTAGTTTTTGCTTGTCTGGGAAATGCTTTATCTCACCTTCCATTCTGAATGATAAACCTTGCCAAGGCTGTAGGATTTTTCCTCTCAGCACTTTATGTATATCGTTCTACTCCCTTCTAGCCTGTAAGGTTTCTGCTGAGAAGTCAGCTGATAGCCTTATGGAGTTTCCTTTGTATGTAACTGTTATAAGAGGTTTGGGGATTTGAGTGGAGACATAAAAGAAGCTTTCCACTCCTAATAAATGGACTGAAGGTATATTTTATTATATCAAGGAGAGTAAAGGCGATAGTCCGCAAACAGATCTGAATAGGTCAAATATTAAGAGGGAAAAACACCAGCTTGACTGGAAAGGGAAAACATCCACATCAATTGAGATAGCAGCAGATTCGAATAGGTCATATAATAAGAGGGAAAAACATCAGATCGACTGGAAAGGGAAACATCCACATCGACTGAAGGGAAATGACACAAATCAACCAGAAAGAGAAACACCAGGCTGACCAAAAAGAGAACACATCAGATTGGTTACTCACAACATCCATGCCCCACTGTCAGGAGAGTCCTTTCAATCTACCAGGCTGGGTGGGAAGCACACGTCCTGGGCAAGGTATCCCTTCCACAGGTGGAACTCTCACCAGCCCTTGGTTTCCAGCAGTTTATATAAGCAGTTACAGATTTTACAGAGCAACCATTCAAGGTTTCCATGCACAAATGGTTATCAGTGGCATACGTGCACTGAGCCTCCTGGCTATCATCCCAGCCTGACAGTTGTGTACGTGCATTGTTTTCCCTGGTTATCATCCCAGCCCAGCACAGATGGCCAGTCTGTCCCAGGCTACGATGCCCAAAGGACCTTGAAATGTTACAAATTGCAACTACCTCCATGAGAGAAAGGCCAGTTCCTGGGAAAAAGGCCAGTTCCCACCACACAGAAAGCAGCTTTATATTTCTTTGTGTGCTGGTGGCTGTAGGTTAATGGAACAGCCAAACATGGCTGTACTCAGGTCAAGACAGTAACTTCTTGCCTTTCTCTTGCAGCTTTTAGGATTCTCTTTTTATCTTTAATTGTTGACATTTTAATCATAATGTGTCTTGGTGTGGGCCGCTTTGTGTTCATCTTGTTTGGTGCTCTCCGTGCTTCCTGTACCTGGATGTATGTTTCCTTCCTTAGGTTATGCAAGTTTTCAGCTATTATTTCTTCAGATAGATTCTCTGCCCCTTTGTCTCTCTCTTCGCCTTCTCGGACACCTATAACACTGATGTTAGTACACTTGATGTTGTCCCAGATGTCTCTTAGACTGTCCTTGTTCTTTTAAATTCTTTTTTCTTTTATCCATTCAGCTTGAGTGACTTCCTCTAGTCTTTCGTCCAGCTTGCTGATCCATTCTTCTGTATCATCCTCTCTGGTTTTGAGTCCCTCCAGTGAATTTTTCATTTCCAGTATTGCATTCCTCATTTCTGATTGCTTCTTTTTTATATTTTCCATTTCTTTGTTGAAGTTCTTACTGAGTTCATCCATCCTTCTCCCAAGATCAGTGAGCATCCCTATCACTCTTTGTTTGTACTCTTTGTCAGGAAGATTGTTTGTTTCTGTTTCATTTAGTTCTTTTTCTGGGGTTTTGTCCTGTTCTCTTACTTGGAACATATTCCTTTGTCTCCTCACTTTGCCTCTTTGTCTGTGCTTATATCTATGTATTAGGTAGGTCAGCTACATCTCTCAATCTTGGAAAAGTGGTCTTATGTAAGAGATGCCTTATGAGGCCCAGCAGTGTGCTTCCCTCTTGTCACCAGTTCCAAATGTTCCAGGAGTGACCCCTGTGTGGGCTACATGTGTCCTGTTGTGGCAGGGTTGCTGTTGTTGCACATGCCTGGGGAGGCTAGGCTCTCCCCCTGGCTGGCTGGTTTTAATGCTCAGCTGCGTGTGGCTACTAAGGTTCCTTCAGTCACTTGATTGGGTGTGGGAGGCCCCAGCACAGTTGGCTTCAAGGTCTAATAGCACATTCCTGTTGCAGTTTTTCTGTTAAGTGAGTAGGCCCCAAGCATGGCTGGCTGCTAGGATCAGGGGCTCAAAATTGCTGTAGGCATCTGGTCTGCAAGGCTGTTGTCAGCTCTCTCAGGGTTGCAGCTGAGTGGGGCTGGCCCCAGGCATGGGAGCACCAAGTTGTTTCAGGTTTTAGAAGGTGAGGCCGATCCCCTATGTGGCTGCTTGAGAAGCACAAGTGTGCTGCAGCTGACAAGCCCTACTGCCTGAAGGGCCACATACCCCATCAACACAGTCCTGCCTTGTGCATACACCCTGACCCACTCACATGGACTCAGTCACCTCACTGCAGAGGCCTCACACACTCCACCAAGGCAGGCTTGCCCCTCATGCATGCCTTGCCCCACAGAAGAAGACCCACTTGCCTGGCTGCAGAGGTCCCAGGCACCCCTCCTATGCAGGCACACAAGTTGCCCAAGGGCTTGCTGTTGAGTGGGGCCTGTCCCTAGGGAGGGCCACTTGCCCTGGCTGAGCTGGATTAAATTGCTGCCCTAGTGGGTGGGGCAGACCCCTGCTCTAACATTCCAGGGGAAGAACTCCAATGGCGTCTTCCAGTGTCTGTCATTACGCCTGTATGAGGTCACAATAATGGCTGCCATCAATGTCTCAGTCCCTAGAGAGGTCTCACTTCTCACCAAGATGCATCCAGAGACTATCAGATGAGTCTCTTTTCACCAAAGGACTGTGTACTTTTCTTTCTGGTAATTTTAGGTTGCTGTCCAAAATGGGTGAATTTGTGCATGAGCCCTTTAAGAGCAGGCTTTTTTTTTTTCCCTTATGTCCGATAGCTTTTCTTAGGGTATTTACTGGTGCAGTTAACAGTCAGCAAAGCCAAGTATTATGACACTTGTCTTGGTTGTGCTGAGTCTAAAAGCTGCTTATTGTGGTACTTCTCCCCCACTCAGATCCCCGACTCCTCCAAGGAAGGCTTCATACCTTAAGGTTGCTCCCAGCCAGCTGTGCAGTGTTGTGGCTAGAAGGTGGCATTTTCTCTCCAGAAAGGAATTTCTGCCTCTTCCACCTCAGTCAGCACTGTCCCTTTTTGTGGGGGTTATCTTTATCCAGTTTTCAGTTCTCCCTTACGGTAAATTGTTCCAAGAGTAGTTGTAAATTCATTGTGTCCATGGGAGGAAGTGAGTTCAGAGTCTGCCTATGCTGCCATCTTGACACCACCTCCAGAAAATTTCAATTATACATTTACATACCATTCTTGAATTTAAAAAATGTAACCAAGAGTGCTTAAATGTCTGCTGACAAAAGGGTAAAGTTTAGTAGCTGGGCCCTATATGACCACATCACAATGCACATAGTCAGAAAACGGAGAACAATGAGAACACAGCATTAGGGAAATAGGTATTATGAGGCTGATTTCACCAAATCAAGGTTGGAGTTGCGGTATCAGTCACTTGAGAAGTATTTACTGAGCACCTACTATGTGCAAAGCATTGTGCTATACTATCTTATGTTTTACAGATCAATGCACTTTCACAAATGTGGCAGATGCTATGGGGAATACATACTTCTGCCTTCAAAGAGCTTATGGTTTAGTACAGGAGATAAGACATATACAAAAAAAGATATACAGAAATATAAAAGAAACTGTGGTTTAGTGCTATATTAATGGTACAAATGGCTATGGAAATTCAGAGGTGAAGAAATAATTTCCTAAAAGAATGATCAGGGAAGTTTTCACAGAGGGATGAACAGGATTTCATGCATGCATGTATTTGGAGTTCTTTGAAAATGTGAAAAGAGACTGTAAGGAGGTCAATGGAGTACATGTTCTTGGTTTCTAGCAACAGTAGGTAGGGAATAGGTTTAAAATACATCAGAGAAATTTGGGGTAAGATATGAAAAGTAGCTTCCCGATTCTATGGACAGTGAAACACTGGAAGACACAAGAAAACTTAGAAAGTTTACAACCTTTTTAGGTTAAAGATTAGACAAGCATACACTTGTGATGGTTTAAAATTAGTGCTTTGTATAAGCAAGTAAATGGGACTAGATGAGTGCTTGCCTTTTCATTCCATGGGATGCTACATATTGCATATGACTCCTTGGATGTGTTCCATAAACAATTACAACAATTTTTGAAAAGGTATTCATCTTTTTCCCTTTACCACCGTAAACTAGCTCCTCCTCCTGGGTATCCATCTCAATGAATGGCTGCAGATCCACCCCCCCCCAAGGTCAGTACCTTTGGTGCTCTTCTTTCTCCTTCACTTCCCATATCCAAAACATCACTAAGTCCTTTTTATTCGACCTCCTGAATCTCTCTTGTTTTCCCATTTCTCCCCCACCCCACTGCCACTTCCCTAGTTCAGTTCCCCATCATCTCTCCCTAAAGTACCATATTAGCCTCCAAAGTGATCTCACTGTTTGCAGGTTTGTTCCCCTACAAACCACATCCCGAAATCTGACCAATCATTCTAAAATAGCCTTCCTCTAAAAAGTCTCCTTCAAGTGGATTTCTGATGCTTAGGATGAAATCCAAATACTGTACCATGGTTTAAAGGACTTGTCAAAGATTTGCTTCCATTCCACATTCACCACTCTTTTAATCACTCTATACCCCAACCATAAACTCAACTGCTTGCTATTTTCCACTTTCTCATTTCCATTTTTTTGGCTGTGTTTGTATGTGATGTTTTCTCCTTTGTGAGCAATTCTTACTCATCCTTCAGGTAACAGTCTTTTCTAGAAATTTCTTTTCTCTGACCAATGCCCATTACTCCCCACTCCTGAACTGTGCCTACCCTGATTTCATAATACTGAAATTTCCTATATCTTTGTGTATATTTTCCTATTGGATGTGAATTCTTTGAGGGCAGGAGTCATATCTATCTTATCCAGCACTGTAATGTCCAATTACCTACAATAGGGATGGACATTTCATAAGTGTTTAATTGATATTTGTTGAGTGTATATGTTTCTAAACTTGCAGTGCTATTCAGTCATGGGTATTTGCTGATGGGCTGCTTGATTCCAGAAGGAAAGAGAGGGAAAAGGAATCTATGAGTGTAAACTTTTAGAATGATAACAACTTGGGTGAGATGGGTGGGAACTGGTCACCTTCCTATTGAGGAAATTAGAATGCTAGAGTTAGAATTAGAGTGATGAGGTGGTAAGAGGTAAATCATACAAAGTCCATAAGCAAGCCTAGTTCCTATCTGTGAGAAAAACTGGAGATATGGATAAAGCACAACTCAGCATGTCACAACAGTTAGGTCCTACCAACACATTTGCTAGGATGAGAAAACACTGAGGAGACATTGTTGAAGATTCTATACCTTAATAATAACAAAAAGCATTGGCTCTTTAGAGACCCATATATGCTAAGGACTTGAATAGTACTCTCTCAGAATGTGTCTTTTATGAACTTTCACCTTCTCAAAATAACCTGAGGCAGGCATCAAGCATTATCCATTTGCTTGGCATAGAATAATTTTCACCAATAAAAACCCCATATTGATGAACAAGAACTGCTACTCAGGTAGCCCAAATTTTATTCAACATTTACTGAATGATACCATCATTCAGTATTAGGAGCAAAGTATTGTGCTGGGTGGTGCTGTGAAGGAATCATAAATGAGGAAATTTCTTAAGAAGCTTACAGTAGAGAATGACACAAATACTTAAGTGCACAAGTCCAAAGTGTGAAGGGAGTATGGATCAGGACAGATGAATTGCAACCTGGGATACAAACATAATAAGTTTTTTGAAGGATGCCTAATTTTATGTGGGCCTTCTTTGAAAAATTAATAAACCTTCAAGAGGCAAGGGACTAGAGCACTCTATGAAGAAGTAATAACTTAAACAAGGGCCAAGAGGTAAAAGTAAAAAATGTGGAGGGTCTTGAATGCCAGGCTGAGGAATTAGGATTTTATTGAGAAGTGAGCCCAAGTTTATACATATGTTTTAGGAAGATAATTCTGATAGCATTGGGAGATGGAGGAGGAATGGACTGGAGGAGAGATGAAAGCAGAGGTGTAGACCACTTAGGGTGTTATAACTTCCATTTGAAAGTAATGAATGGGGGTGGGTGTTTGAGATAATAAGAGTCTAAACTAGGAAAGTGTAATGAAAACAAAGAAAGATAAACTGGAGATACTCTAGGAGCAAATGTCTGTTGTTTGAATGAATTAGCAAGAGTAAATTAATGGAATTTGGCAAAATACTGTTTTTTGAGGGATTTAGAAGACATCAGTAGGAGACTAGGATGACACGTCTGACTTGAAACAAAATAAAGAATAAAGGAAGGAGTTGTTTTGTGAATATTCGTGCATCTGATATGAAATGTTGCTTTGGGAGCTCCAGATATGTTCTGAGCAGGTCTTTGGGCAATCAATGGAGGAACAGCAGATGCTAGAGCTTAAAATAACACAAGCTAAACACTAGTGTAAGTTGGGCACTTCTTAGGTTTCCCTTGAACCTTTCATCTTACATTTGCACACAGAGAATTTTTTTTCCTACAAAGACCAAAGACCATTTTACAACAGCTTCTTAGTTCAATTTATGATAATAATAGTGATGACCTCTTAAATTTGCAGAGTAATAGGGAGAACAAGATGGAAAGAGAATTATAGGAATGAAAAAATAATTCAGAGCCTTATTTGTTCACTGGAAGTCAGGAAGCCACTTTAAAGGCTATTACAAGAATTAAAAGGTGAGAAGCTCTACAACCAGTGTTACACTGAGAATCTATTTCATTCAACAAACATTTACTGAGCCATAAGCAAGGACCTTATTAGATGCTGTGGGAGTTACAAAGGTGGACAAAATGGTCTTTGCTCTCCAGGAGCTTACAGTCTAGTGTGGCATAGATAAGAAAAAAATCAGGAGTACAACCCTGAGTAACTAACTGGAAGGGTGGCTGGTACCTTAGTAGAAGTAAGCAAAAACCCATATTTGTTTTTATATTGGACCACCTGATTTTTTTGTGTGAGGGTCCATGGCTTGTAACACACCTTAAACATTACACTTTAACAGCTCTCAAAATATGTGAAGGAGTGGAAATGGGGGATTTTGGATTGGAAAAGAAAACTTTATTCTTAAGTCTACCTGTCACATTCAACTTTTTATAGTAAGCAGTTCAATATGTTTTCACATACATTCTCACTCTCTTACACCATTCCTGTGAGGTATAGGAAGACAGGCATCATCCAGAGCATGCAGTGAAGTCATCTCTCTAAGGGCCCTCAACAACATACAGCAGAGCCGGGACTAGAATGTAGGTTTCCTAATTCCCACTCTAATCTCCCTTAGTTTAAACTCCATTTCTTACCAAGATGATACTTAAAAAATGTTAGGTAAAATCTTCTCCATTATGTACTGTCAACTATAATTTGTTTATGACATTTTTGTTTATTCCAAATCTTAGTCCCTGGAAATATTTTAAAGACGTTGCACTGGAATTTATTGAAGATGGCAGTATTGAAGTATAGGCAGACTTGGCAAGGTCTGTAGACTGAATTCCCAGTAAATCCCACCATTAACAGAGACTTTTAGAAGTCTGAGGTGTGTGATATTCCCTGTGAATTCACCAAAGGGCAGGGCAAAAACTGACCTTGGCAGCTGCTTTCCCCTAAAAATTGGAGCCCATTTTGACTTGGGGAATTAACCACTACCCAGATGCCTTTGGTAGTCATGTTCCTATAAGATTTGTCAAACAATAAATTGAGTTCCCATTATGTGCTAGATATGACATAAATTAGAATTTCACCCTTTCTTATAATAACTGGGCTAGGATACCAATAAACAAAGAGAAATTGGGAACCTAGGTCATTGTCACTTTCTTTTGGCTGTAAGTTCTTGAATATGGTGTGTGGATGGTTACAATTTGTGTGTATATGTATACATATATGTACATATACATATACACACTATACACATATATATATACACACATATATACATACATATATAAGTATACTGGAAATGTTATTTCTCATAAAAAAGGATTTACTGCTGTAACAC
The DNA here is from genome assembly GCF_020826845.1 of Diceros bicornis minor. Taxonomy (NCBI): domain Eukaryota; kingdom Metazoa; phylum Chordata; class Mammalia; order Perissodactyla; family Rhinocerotidae; genus Diceros; species Diceros bicornis. Next base: position 68,024,633 of record NC_080781.1, read on the forward strand.
AGGTGGGAAGAAGACTGAACTCATCAAGGTGGCTCTACTTGAAAATCATTAATTCCAAGTAAGAAAGATCAATAGGGTTACTAGGAGGATAAATTATAAATTCTTCTGCTCATAAAAGTGGCGGGGGTATACTCCATATCTTGATTCAGATAAAAGACTAGGATGAGCCTTAAATTGCCAAAAAGTTCTTTACTATGAATAATCTAAATCTTTCTTGCTGTAATAGAAGCACATTTATTCTTGTTCTGCATAAATGAGGAGGCCATGCAAAAGAAAGATCAGGACTCAGAATGAGGAGTCCTGGTTTCTCCAAGCTCTGTCATTCATTCATTCACTCATTTAGATATGCATACAGCAAATACATATTGAGTACCTACATTGTGCTAGTTACTGGGGATACAACAGTGAATATTACTATGTGACTTTAGGTAAATCACTTCTCTTTTGGGGCTGAAGTTTTTTCATTTATAAAAATGAAAGTCTGGGACTTAATCTTTAAAAACACTTTTAATCTCGAAGAAAAGAGATAATGGGTGTGAAAATGCTTTGCTAATGGCAAAACAGTGTAAAAATGTAAGAGTATAATGTTAGGCTGTCCAAAGATAGCACATACCACAATTTGTTTTCCCATACTTATTTTCAAGGGTTAACTTAATTTGCACAGAATTCATATAGCTCACTCCAAGTCACAGTTGAGACCACGACTCCTTCTCTATCTAGAAACCAATTTCCTGGTTTGACAAGAGGCCACATTTCTAATAATGCTTGGGGCTTCAAGTCATGAATCCAAATCCTATATGCAGAACACTTCTCAAACTGTTTTGTTGTCAGGACCCCTTTATAACTCTTAAAAATTATTGAAGACCCAAATAGCTTTTGTTCATATTGGTTATATATATCAATATTTACTGTATTGGAAATTAAATCTGAGAAAAAAATTAATGTTTATTAAATTTATTTAAAAATTATAAACCTATGACATAACAGAAATCATATAACATTTTAATGAAAAATATACTTTACAACAAATTAGTGAGAAGGGTGGCACTGTTTTACAGTTTTTCAAATCTCTTTAATGTCTGGCTTAACAGAAGATAGCTGGATTCTCATATCTGGTTTTGTATTCAGTCTGTTGTGATATGTTGTTTTAGTTGAAGAAAATTCGGCCTTACACGGATATATAGTTGGAAAAGGGGGGACTATTTTAATAGTTTTTTCATATAATTGTGGATATTCTTTTTGATTCTACAACAAAACTTGACAAATGGTAGTTTCTTAAAGTTTGCACTGTGGAATCTAAAACCATATCAATGAATTTTTCAGACTCTATTGCACTGAAATCCATTGGTCTATTGTGTATTTTTTTTTTGTCAGGAAGATAAGCTCTGAGCTAACATCTGTTGCCAGTCCTCCTAGTTTTTTTTCTGAGGAAGATTGGCCTTGGGCTAACATCCATGCCCTTCTTCCTCTACTTTATAAGTGGGATGCCTGCCACAGCATGGCTTGATAAGCAGTGTGTAGGTCTGCACCTGGCATCCAAATCTGTGAACCTCGGGCCACTGAAGCAGAGCGTGTGAACTTAACCACTACACCATCAGGCTGGCCCTGATATCATGCATTTTGAATGGATCTTGTACCCATGCATGATTATGTAACATAACTCCTATGGAAAATACTAGTTCATTGAATTATACAGGTATTCCAAATGTTTATGCATTCGTTATAAAATATCCAAAATATCAATTTGTTAATATCATCACTGATCTCTTCAGAAAAGTTACTAAACAGTGGGAGGCTGTCAGGCTTACAGTGGTGGATATAACTGTTTCAAAATTCTAATTTTTTCCTGAGAACTCAAATTTTATCATTCATAACAAATACTGTCCATTGCTTTCCTTGCTCACTTCATTAATTTTTGAGAAAACTGTCTGTCAAATACTCAAATGTGAATAGCCATAGTTCTTCTGTCAATCCTTTCAAGTGAAAGTGGTATTTCATAAAAAAAGTGGAGAGTTCAGCTCTCAACTCAACAAATGCACAAGTGCTTTTCCTTGAGACAACCATTATGCTTCAGTGTACGGTGAAAGTGCTTTATGTATACTTTCCATTTCATCCTAGAGAATATTAAAAAAAATTGTGCTCAAAGGTTGAGATTTAATAAAATAACTTTTACCGCTTTATCAAGGATATTCTTAAGTGAAACTAGCAAAATTTATTTATTGTAAGTAGATGACGGTGAAGAATATAATGATTAGTAGTATAGTTTGGTGCCACTGTCTTGATTCATGCTAAGGGACCAGAAGTTTTACCTACTACTGCTTTTGTACATTCAGTGCAAATGTCAACACAGTTGTCCCAGGATAAACCATGAGATTCAAAAGGTATTCAGCACTTGGCCTATTTTAACACCACTTGTTGTGTTTCCATGCATTCACAGCAACTTCAGCCACATGTGTAGATTCATCCATTTGTAAGGCAAAAGTATAATTCTGAGGATGAGATAATAAGTCATTCTTCATATTCGCAGCTAAATATTTAATTAGATGAGTTACTGTGTCATTGGAAAGTGGCAGTACCATGATTTGTTTTACTGACTTTTCATTCAGTAGGCATTCATTAAGCAATGTCAACTGTACAATGCTTAATTAGTCTCTTAGTTACTGTGTGTGCTTTTCCAGCCAACATATGATAATTTACCCATAAATTGCTTTCATGGCCTTATTTCTAGTTTGTAAAGCTATATAACAGACAATTTTTGGATTTAAAGAGTTTATCCCATCTATGTTTAATATATTGAATTCTTTTTTCTATAATCACTGAGTAATTTAACTCAAAATGATGTTGGTATTTAACTGGTACCATAATACTATCTGAAAATGTTCTGTCATATGAGACACAATAGGGTAAATTATTAACATCTATAAAGCTGAGAGAAATAATTTTCATTATATTTTAATTTAAAGTTTTGTCCACTTTCTTTGGAATACAGTAGTCCCATCCACAGGGGATATGTTCCAAAAACCCCAGTGGATGCCTAAAACCATGGATAGTACTGAGCCCTTTACATACTATGTTTTTTCCTATCCATACATACCTATGATAAAGTTTAATTTGTAAGTTAGGCACAGTAACAGATTAACAATAGTAATAATAAAACAGAACAATTATACCAATATACTGTAATAAAAGTTACTGTAGATCTTAGCAACCTCAGCATATGATTTTTTTCCTTATTAAGTCGAGAACTTCCACCTTTTCACTTAAAGGAAGCACTTTATGGATTCTCTTCAGCATAGCCGAATTGCCAGCATCACTATGCTTGCACTTTGGGCCCATTATTAAGTAAAATAAAGGTTACTTGAACACAAGCACTGCAATACCACAACAGTCAATCTGATAATTGACATAGCTACTAAGTGACTAATGGGGAGGTAGTGCATACAGTGTGGATATGCTGGATAAAGGTGTGATTCATGTGCCAGGTGGGATAGAGTGGGATGGTACAAGATTTCATCATGCTACTTAGAATGGCTCATGATTTAAAACTTATGAATTGTTTATTTCTGGAATTTTCCATTTAATATTTTTAGATCACAGTTGACTGAGGGAAACTGAAACTGCAGAAAGTGAAACCACCGATATGGGGGGGAATATGGTATAGTCTTTCCTTCCTCGAGTCAAAGAACTCTATTGTGATGTCAGTTTCAAGATGAAAATAATTTTCAGCATCTTTAGAAATCGTTGGAGCAGCTATAGATTGAGAAATTAATTCTTCTAGTCTCCCTTTTGCAAGCCAATGTTCCACCTCTAAGTCTAAGAAAAATTATTATAAATAAGACTTTAAGTTAGTATAAAATATTATTAAATTTTAAAATAGGCTTTAGATAAAATATCAAAATTTAGAAGTTTCTGAAAAATTTAAAAAATTATAACGGCAAAAGAAGAAAAAGAAGTATACTTCTTGTGTCTCCACATAGGCATTAGGGAAAAAACTCTAGAATTTTAAAATAGTGATTTGGTGGATAATAAGGTGGTTACAGAGATTATTGCAGGTATAACCATGGATAGCCAGTAAGAAAACAGTAGAAGTAATGAGAACAAACTGAGTTCTTTGTATTTATATATGAACTAATCCATATTTATACCCTAAACTTACTACCTTAGAAAATTCTAGAAAACACAAGAAAATACACATTAACTGTCAGAACAATGATGTCATCATATATCATATAGCCTCTGGAAAGCAAAAAGAATGAGAATGAAAAAAGCAAATAATGTCTTAGTTTAATTATGAAGACTCTTTTGACCTCACAGACTCTGAAAAAAATCTCAGGAACCCCCAGACCACACTCTGAGAACTTCTGATCTAGACTTACCACTTCCAAATATGATGTGGAGCCACTCAATTAATCAATTTATATGTTTTCTTACTGGTAATATGAAGGAAAATTAGACTGGGTGGCCTTCTGAAAACTGCTTATAAATCTCAGACAGAAAAGTGAATGAATAACAGATTAATTAGATGCCAGCCTCTCCAGGTTTACACTTATTTTCCATGAGATCTTGCTTATGATTCAGTTGAAATTTGGTAATGTGACATCCCAAGTTAAAAGTAAAATACTGAAAGCAGAGCAGTCACAGAAAAGCTAGCTTGTACATATTCTCCTCCAAAGTGATGTACAGAGTTCCCAATACTTCCCTCCTTTTCACCTGCCAAACTGGTTTCTGGAATAGAAAAATAATCTACAGAAAAATGTTCCTAAGTGTCATGAATAATTAAAATTCCTATTAGTACCCCTTGGTAACCACAAACAAAATAGCTATAGAAGTTACACAAAGAAAAAGAGGAAAGAATCAAAATCTATCAATACACACACACACACACACACAACAACAAAACACAAAGAGACAGCAAGAGAGAAAGAGGGACAAAAGAAGTACAAGATAAACAGAAAACAGTTAACAAAATGGCAATAGTAAATCCTTCCCTATTAATAATTACTTTAAATGTAAATGGACTAAAATCCCCAATAAAAAGATACAGAGTGATTGCATGGATAAAAAACCAAGATCCAACTGTATGCTGTCTACAAGAAATTCACTTTAGATTCAAGGACATAGGCTAAAAGTGAAGGGAAGGAAAAAGATATTCCATGCAAATGATAACCAAAAGAGAGCAGGAATGGCTATACTTACATCAAAGTAGACTTTAAGTCAAAAATTGTCTCTAGAGACAAATGTCAATACATAATGATAAAAGGGTCAATTCAACAGGTAGATATAACAAATGTAAATAGATATGCATCCAACATCAGAGCATCTAAGTATATAAAGCAAATATTGACAGATCTGAAAGGAGAAGTTGATAGCAATGCAATAATAGTAGGAAATTTCAATATCCTACTTTCAATAATGGATAGAACATCCAGACAGAAAAATCTATAAAAAAAAAAGCTGATTTGAACAACAGTATAGACCAAATGGACCTAACAGACAAATATAGAACTTTCCACTCAACAACAGAAGAATACACATTCTTCTCAAGCACATATGGAACATCTCCAGGATAGAGCACATATTATGTCATAAAACAAGTCTTAATAAATTTAAGAAGATTGATGTCATACAAAGTATCTTTTCCAAACACAATGGAATGAAAATAGAAATCAACATTAGGAAGAAAATGGGGAAATTCACAAACATATGGAAACTAAATAACACAGTCGAACAACCATTGGGTCAAATAGGAAATCAAAAGGAAATTTAAAAAATATCTTGAGACAAACACAAAATGAAAAGACAGCATACCAAAATGTGGGGGATGCAGCAAAAGCAGTCCTAAGAGGGAATTTTATAGTAATAAATGTCTACATTAAAAAAGAAAAAAGATATCAAATAAACAACCTAACTTTACACCTCAAATAACTAGAAAAAGAAGATCAAACTAAGCCCAAAGTTAGAAGAAGGAAGAAATAATAAAGATCAGAGTAGAATATATCAAATAGAGAATGGAAAATCAATAGGAAAAAAAATCAACAAAACTAAGAGTTGTTTTTTTTTAAATAAACAAAATCAACAAACTCTTAGCTAGACTAAGAAAAAAACAGAGAAGATACAAATAAATAAAATCAGACATGAAAGAGGAAACGTTACAATGGATACCTCAGGAATGAAAAGGATCATAAGTGACTATTATGAATAATTATATACCCCAAAATTGAATAACCTAGAAGAAATGGATAAATTTTTAGAAACATACAACTTACCAAGACTGAATCAAGAAGAAATAGAAAGCCTGAACAGACCAATAACAAATAAGAAGGTTGAAGTAGTAATCAAAAACCTCCCAACAAAGAAAAGCCAGGACCAGATGGCTTCACAGCTGAATTTTAACAAACATTCGAAGACTACCAATCCTTCTCAAACTCTTCAAAAAATAGTAAAGGGAACACTTCCAAACTCATTGTATGAGGCCAGCATCACCCTGATACCAAAGCCAGAAAAAGACACCACAAGAAAAATACAGGCCAATATCTCTGATGAACAAAGATGTAAAAATCCTCAATAAAATGCTAACAAACTGAATTAACAACATGTCAAAAAGATTATACACCATGACCAAGTGGATTTAACCCTGAGATGATTTGACATAAGCAAATCAATGTGATACACCACATTAACAGAATAAAGATAAAAACTACATGATCATCTCAATAGATACAGAAAAAGCATTTAACAAAGTTCAACATCCATCATGATAAAAACTCTCAACAAAATAGGTATAGAAGAAACTTACCACAACATAATAAAGGCCACTTATGAAAACCCCACAGCTAACATCATAATCAACAGGGAAAAACACAAAGCTTTCCCTCTAAGATCTGGTACAAGGCAAGAATGCCCACTCTTGCCACTTCTATTCAACATAGTACTGGAAGTATTAGCATGAGTAATCAGATAACAAAAAGAAATAAAAGGCATCCAAATCGGTAAGGAAGAAGTAAAATTATCTGTTTGCAGATGACATGATCCTATATGTAGAAAACCCTAAAGACTCCACTAAAAAACTCTTAGGGGGCTGGCCCAGTGGTGTAATGGTTAAGTTTGCACACTCTGCTTTGGCAGCCCAGGTTCGCAGGTTCGAATCCTGGGTGCAGACTGATGCACCGCTCAACAAACCATGCTGTGGCAGCGTCACACATACAAAATGGAGGAAGGTGGGCACAGATGTTAGCTCAGGGCCAATCTTCTTTGGCAAAAAAGAGGAGGACTGGCAAGAGACGTTAGCTCAGGGCCAGTCTTTCTCACACACACACACAAAAGAAAACCTCTTAGAACTAATAAATTCAGTAAAGTTGTAAGACACAAAGTCAACATACAAAAATCAGCTGCATTTCTTTACACCAACAGTGATCTATCTGAAAAGGAAATCAAGAAAATAATCCCATTTATAATTGTGTCAAAAAGAATAAAATACTTAGGAATAAATTCAACAAAGGAAGTGAAAGATCTGTACACTGAAAACCAAACCATTGATGAAAGAAACTGAAGAAGGCACAAATAAAGATATTCCATGTTCATGTACTAGAATAATTAATATTCTTAAAATGTTCATACTACCCAAAGCAATCTACAGATTCAATTCAATCCCTAACAAAATTCCAATGGAGTTTTTCACAGAAATAGAATAAACAATCCTAAAATTTGTATGGAACCACAAAAAAACCCCCAAAGAACCAAAGCAATCTTGAGAAAGAATCAAGTTGGAGGCATCATACTTCCTGATTTCAAATTATATTACAAATCTATAGTAATCAAAATTGTATGGTACTGGCATAAAAACAGACGCATAGACCAATGGAACAGAATAGAGTCCAGGAACAAACCCAAGCATATATGGTTAACTAATTTTCAACAATGGTGCTAGGAATACACAATAGGGAAAAGATAATCTGTTCAATAAATGGTGCTGGGAAAACTGGATATCAACATGCAAAAGAATGAAATTGGACCCATATCTTATACCATACACAATAATCAATTCAAAATGGATTGAAGACTTAAATGTAAGACCTGAAATCATAAAACCCTTAGAAGAAAACATAAGGAAAAATTTCCTTGACATTCGTCTTGGCAATGAATTTTTTTTGATATGACACCAAAAGCTCAGCAACAAAAGCAAAAATAAACAAGTAAGACTACATCAAACTAATAAGCTTCTGCACAGCAAAGGAAACAATCAACAAAATGAAATGGCAACCTACAGATTGGGAAAAATATTTGCAAGTCATATATCTGATAAGGGGTTAAAATTTAAAATATATAAGGAACTCATACAACACAATAGTAAAAAATACAAAGAACTTGATTTTAAAAAGGGGAAAGGACCTGCATAGTCACTTTTCCAAAGACTTACAATGGCTAACAGGTGTATGAAAAGGTGCACAACATCACTAATCATCAGTTAAATGCAAATCAAAATCACAATGAGGTATCACCTCACACCTTTTAGGATGGCTCTATCAAAAAGACAAATGATAACAAGTGTTGGTGAGGATATGGAGAAAAGAGAACCTTTGTACACTGTTGGTGGGAATGTAAATTGGTGCAGCCATTATGGAAAATAGTGTGGAGGTTCCTCATAAAATTAAAAATAGAACTACCATATGATCCAGGAATCCCTTTTCTGGGTATATAGCCAAAGGAAATGAAATCAGTACCTTAAAGAGATATCTGTACTCCCATGTTCACTGCAGCATTATTCACAATAGCCAAGATATGGAAACAACCTAAGTGTTCATCAATGGATGAATGGATAAAGAAATTGTGGTATACACACACACACACACACACAATGAATTATTACTCAGTCTTAAGAAGATCCCGCCATTTGCAACATCATGGATGAACCTGGAGGACATTATGCTAAGTGAAATAAGCCAGACACAGAAAGAAAAATACTGCATGATCTTATATGTGGAACCTAAAAAAGTTGAATTCATAGAAGCAGAGAGTGGAACAGTGGTTACCAGGGGTGGGGAAATAGGGGAAATTTGAAGATGTTGGTTAAAGGGTACAAAGTTGCAGATATGTAGTTATGTAGGATGAATACCTTCTAGAAATTTAACTTACAGGATGGTAACTATAGTTAATAGTACCATATTGTATACTGGAAATTTGCTAAGAGAGTCAATTGCAGGTGCTCTTACCACACACAAACACAAAAAGTGACTATGGGGGCCAGGCCTGTGGTGTAGTGGTTAGGTTCAATGCACTCTGCTTCAGCAGCCCAGGTTCGTAGGTTTGGATCCCAGGCATGGACCTACACCACTCGACAGCCGTGCTGTGGTGGTGACCCACATACAAAATAGAGGAAGAGTGGCACAGATGTTAGCTCAGGGTGAAGCTTCTTCAGCAGGGAAAAAAAAAAAAAAAAAAGAAAGAGTGACTATGTGAGGAGATGGATATATTAAGTAGCTTGACTATAGTAATCATTTCTCTATGTATATCAAAACATCATGTTGTACAACTTAAATTCATAAAATTTTTATTAAAATTGTCATTACAAAAAAATTTCTATTACTAACAGCACTGCATTATAACATTTAAAAGCAATATCTAGTGTGCGAACACTAGCAAAAGCAGTCTTTCTAAAAAGTCTAAGAACATTTCTTCCGGCATGAAGAAAAAAGAACACCTGGGGGGCCAGCCCAGTGGCGTAGTGGTTAAGTTCACTTGCTCTGCTTCAGTGGCCGGGGATTTGTGGGTTCGGATCCCAGGTGCAGACCTACACATCACTCATCGAGCCATACTGTGGCGGCATCCCACATACAAAATAGAGGAAGACTGGCACAGATGTTAGCTCAGCGACAATCTTCCTCGAGGGAAAAGAGGAAGATTGGCAACAGATGTTAACTCAGGGCCAATCTTCCTCACCAAAAAAAAAAAAAAAACCAAAAACCAAAAAACAAAACAAAACCCTGGAATTCAAGCATTCCTCCACACATTCATACAAGCGAGTTATCAGGATGTCTTTTGTCACAAGCTGGTTTTTTGTGTCATTTATAAAAAACAAAGTTCTTTCTAATGAGTGATAATGTACTTCTAAGGTCCTAAGGAGAGATTTGCCTTCAGAAGAAGCAATGATATTTCCTCTCTCAGGAATACATCTTCACTCACATTTTTTAAAAAAAATTGTTAAGCTTTAATGGACTTTAACACATATTTTCAAGTTTAAATTTTTAATGTTGAAAGTAAATTCAAATTCACAAAATTCTCTGCTGTTAGAGTTAAATTGCCTAAAGCACCTAATTTAGATGAGATAGATGTCAGTCTAATTCTTTAAAATATATAGGGACAGTGACTCTACTATCTTCTTCAAAACATTCTTCTAGACTTTAATCTTATTACTAGTTTATATGAGTGAAAACTCCCATTATAATGAGAAATAAAGAAGTCCCAAAGTGTGATTAATTGGATGACATTATTAGCAAGAAACTGTAATTTCGAGTACTGATTTTATTTCCTGCTTTTTTCTTATTTTTTAATGGAACTGATCCTAATGCTTTCACGTTTAACATTCACTGATACTTGGACACAATTACACTGCCACAAGTTGACCTTTATAAGCATAGTTCTTTTTCTATAAATAAGGAACTACATGGTCAGCAAGTTTTTTACAAGTACATTACTGCTGTGTGAGCAAGCATTATTGTCACTTTCTTTGATTAATGTTATACTTTGTTGACATATTGGGATCTGTATTGCTCTTCTTCAGGTTTCTTGTGCTAGACTAATGGCTTTTTAAAAGAAATAAGTTAATTGATTCTAATCAGTGGGGAGCCATGCCTCCAGTTTTTCCAAAGGATAAAATCCTCTTAAAAGTACATACATTGCTACATAGACAGGCAGAAAGGCACAGACAAAAAGGAAAGAATGGGAATGTAGTCTTTGAAGATCTGTCCCACATCAGTTTTTATACTTCAAGATGTAATTTGTAGGGGCCGGTCTGGTGGTGCGAGCAGTTAAGTGTGCGCGCTCTGCTGTGGCAGCCTGGGGTTTGCTGGTTCACATCCCAGGCGCGCACCGATGCACCACTTGGCAAACCATGCTGTGGCGGCGTCCCATATAAAGTAGAGGAAGATGGGCACGGATGTTAGCCCAAGGCCAGTCTTCCTCAGGAAAAAAAAGAGGAGGATTGGCAGATGTTAGCACAGGGCTGAACTCCTCACACACACACACAAAAAAGATGTAATTTGTGTAGTGTTAAAAAAACATTTATTAAATGAAAGAATTGATTGTATATCAGTTATTCTTGACTCAGGAAATAGATGAAAGCAAATATATTGTACTTCCAATTTTTTTCATAATTTAATTTTGTCCCTTTAGCTCCTGATTTGTGAATAATTGCTTGGAAGTCTCCTCCTGACTCTTAGAAACAAATCCCATAGGCTTGATTGGCAAAGCTATATTCAAACCTGAATATAGAAGAGGCCAATTAGGCTAATTGACAAAGATAAATCTTACTGTAATTTTTTTCTCTTCTACAAATACATAGTGTGAGAAATTCTTGTAATTCTTGGACCTGGCATTAAAACCCTACAAGGCCATATATGAAGTAGTTCCCACATGGCCTCAGAAAGAGAAGTTGTGAAAGCATATTTAAACTAACATCTGAAAAGCCTGGGTTTTTGTTTTATTTTCACCTATATTGTCTTAGGACAGCTAAACTGTATAGACTAGTAATTGGATTAAAATATTAAATGTAATAAAACCCAAGAGAAGACATTAGATTGCCCATTTCAATTGATGGTCTCTTACCCTAGTCATTATGCACTCTAATTAGCTTTGCAGTATGATGCTCTCTGAATGGACTGAAAATAGAATCCTCCAGCGGTTTCTGCTCATACCCTGACCACATCCTTGGAAATTCTCACCCATTAAGCCTGGGTTCTTCAGATATGTCGCCAGGGTTGAAGGAGTTGAAAACCACTCGTTAGCTCCAACAAAACTGAAGATCCATTGGTTAGCTGAGATGTGGAGCAGATCCTAATTCTGCTTTGTGTCAGTTGGTTGACTGGGCTTGTTTCTCAACCACTCTGGACCTCCATTTCATCAGAGTTCCAGAGGCTAGAAGTCCAAAATCAAGGTGTTAGCAGGCCCATGGGCCTTCCAAAACCTCTGAGGGAGGATTATTTCTTGACTCTTCCAGCTTCTGGTAGCCCCAGGCATTCCTTGGCTTGTGGATGCCATCACCCATCTCTGCCTCTATCATCACATGGCTTTGTTCTCCCTGTCTATCCTCACATTTTCACATTTTTCCCCATAGCATTTATTGAGTGAGTGATATCACTAGGAAATCTTTCACATAAACCCTAGTTACTAAGGCCTGAAAACTTTTCATTGTTAACCAGAAAGAGTTCATTGGAAATCCCAACCATATCTGTGTTAGAGCTGGTCATGTTAATCATTGCTTTCTTAGAACATTAACTATAATTTCAAAGGCTAAATTAGAATGGATACACAAATGGATGCAGAGACCATACAAGCTGTATTCTGAGCTAGAGGTTAAATGATACATTAATGCATTTCATGTGGTATTAAAATATGAAGAGTAGTGTTAATACCTCTGAGACCTTAGAGAGGGCACGACCATTTGAAATTGATATGAAGGCTTCACTTGATTATATTATTATGTGTTTCATTTTTTCTTCTTCCTAAACACAGACAGATCATGAGAAACAGCAGGACCTTAGGGAAACCAAAATCCTGCAATGAAATATCATTTTTGAAAAGGACATTCAGCAACAAATCTAGAAAGCTATTCTTTTTATTCTCTTTCGACTGCTCTGCTTAAGCAAGCCTTACCACCAAAGTTTTATCATGAAGGGAAGTCAGCTGGGAGAACAACTGGCTCAACCAAGGCTTCACTTAATCAATTCTTAATTATTCTGTAGTTGAAAATTTGATTCCCAGATTACCAATAACTAAACTTTCTTCTTCCTCTGGATTTTAGACCTCTGGTCATTTTGCTTCTCCCCTCCCCCCAACCAGTGGGTTACAGTGAGATAAAAGAAAGGGTAAGTAACCAATTTTCATATGTTAATGAATCTGGTTGGTGAATAGGAAGGTGAAATGGGACTTATTTATTTATAGATTTCATGTATTTCTGAGAATTCCTGATCACCATGAAGTTAGCTAATAGTTCATTGTTTTAGTGCTAGTTATTTATTGTTGCATAAATGAGTGCTAGGTGTTGCATTAGAAGAAAAATAATCAGAAGAAAGGAACATGCATGGCCTGAAAACTTAAAGCTAAATTAAGGAGCCAAACATGGGAAAAATCAGAAACTTTCAGGACTGTGGACTGTTGAGATACTCCCTTTACAGAAGAAGTTTGCTGATCATTGGACTAAACCATTTGAGATTTCTTCCAATTCTGATATTCTATACAACTATGAAATTATTACTTTAATAAATTATTAATTTACAATATCATCCTATGTATAAATTTGCAGCTTATAATTCATGCAGTGGCTTTTCTTTATAGACAAACTGGCATCAATATTACTTGTGGAAAAAGGGTTCGTTCTTCATGTTTCATGACTACAGTTAAGGGCAGCATCTGTAGAGGTTTTTTTTAAATCATCATCATTAAAAATGTTTTAAGTGTGGTAAATGAACCTTTGGAAATAGCAGTTGGAGACTCCTATAATTAAAACCAGAAGAAAAAACCGCTTGAGGATACTGATTTCTTACTTCAATGGCATGACTTCTTGGAATACAGAAATAAAACAGTAGCAATGTACTACAAGGTCAGCATATGTACAAAACACATTTTGCGTTGTGAACCACATGACGACACAGGCTATAGTCAACATACTTACCCCATACCCACTAGCAGTAACTCCCTATTTCCCCACAACACACTCCTATCCCTAGGCAACCACAAACCTACCTTCTATCTCTATAGAGTTGCATGTTCTAGAATGGAAGCAGACAATATGTGGGAAGCATCCATAGGTAACATGGATTAGTACTTCATTCTTTTTTATTGTCGAATAATATTCCATGGTATGGATACAAAAGATTTTATTTATCCATTCATCAGTTGATGGACATTTGGGTTATTTACACTTTTTGGCTATTATGAATGATGTTACTATGTATGCTCATGTATAAGTTGTTGTGTGGACATATGTTTTCAATTCTCTTGGGTATTATATCTAGGAGTGGAACTTCTGGGTCATATGGTAACTCCGTGTTTAACTTTTTGAGGAACTGTCAGACTGTTTTCCAAACCAGCTGCACCACTTTACATTCTCACCAGCAATGTATGAGGGTTCCAATTTCTCCACATCCTTGCCAACATTCTTATTTTCTGTCCTTTTGATTATAGCCATCCTATGAGTGTGAAGTGCTCTCTCTCTGTGGTTTTGATTTGCATTTCCCTAATGGCTAATGATGTTGAGAATCTTTTCATGTGCTTACTGGACATTTGTATACCTTCTTTGGAAAATTTCTATTCAGATTTCCTGCCCATTTTTAAATTGGGTTATTAGTTTTTTCATTATTGAGTTGTAATTATATTTACATATTCTGGATACAGTCTTGTACCAGATACATGATTTGTAAATATATTCTCTCCCGTTCTAAGGGTTTTACTTTCTTGACAGTATCATTTGAAGCACAAAAGTTGTTAACTTTGATGTTCAATTTATCTATTTTCTCTTGTGGTGCTTGTGCTGTTGACGTCACATCCAAGAAACCATTGCCTAACCCAAGGTCATGAAGATTTACTGTTTTCTTCTAAGAGTTTTATAGTTTTAGCTCTTACATTTAGGTTTATGATCTGCTTTGAGTCAATTTTTACATATGACGTGAAGGAGTTTACCTTCATTTTTTTGCATGCGGATATCCAGTTGTCCCAGCGTCATTTGTTGAAGACAATGTTCTTTCCCCATTGAATCATCTTGGCACCCTTTGTTAGAAATCAACTGACCATAAATGTAACGGTTTATTTCTGGACTCTCAATTCTATTCCACTGATTATATGTCCATCCTTATGCCAGCACCATACACATCTTGATTACTGCAGCTTTGGGGTAAGTTTTGCAATTGAAAAGTTAGAGTCCTCCAACTTTGTTTTTATTGCCTATTTGCCCTGGCTAGAATCTCCAGTACAACAGCAAATAGAAGCAGTAAGAGCAAACATTCTTGTCTCATTCTTGATGTTAGGAAGACATCATTCAGTCTTTCACCATTAACTATGTTAACTCTGAGTTTTCCATAGATGGCTTTTATCAGGTTGAGGCAGCTTCCATGCAAACCCAGTTTATTAAGCATCTTTATCATGAAAGGGTGTTGGATTTTGTCAAATGATTGTTCTGCATCGATTGAAATGATCATATGGTTTTTATCCTTTATTCTATTACTATAGTGTATTACATTGATTTTTGGATGTTACATTAATCTTGCATTCCTGGAATAAATCCCACTTGGCTATGCTGTACAGTCCTTCCAAAATGTTGCTGGATTCAGTTTGCTAGTGTTTTGTTGAGGATTTCTGTATCTATATACATAAGGGATATTGCTCTGTAGTTTTCTTGTGATGTCTTTGGTTTGGGTATCAGGATAATACTGGTCTCATACAATGAGTTGGGAAGAATTCTCTCTTCTTATTTTGGAAAAGTTTGTGAAGTATTGGTATTAATTCTTTAAATGTCTGTGAGAATTCAGTAGTGAATGTAGGCCTTGGCTTCTCTTTGTGAGTAGTTTTTGGATTAGTAATTTAATCTCCTTACTTGTTACAGATATACTTGGTTTGGCTATTTCTTCTTAGGTCAGTTTCAGCAGTTTGTATCTTTCTAAGAATTTGTCCATTTCATCTAAGTTATCTAATTTGTTGGCATACAGTTGTTCATAGTCTTTTACACTCTTTTTTTGCTTCTGTAAGACTTGTAGTGATATCTTCCCCTTCATTTTTTTTTTACTAATTTGAGTCTTCATTATTTTGTTACTGATCAGTCTAGTTAGAAGATTTAACAATTTTGTTGATCTTTCCAAAGAACCGACTTGTGGTTTTGTTAATGTTCTCTATTGATTTTACATTCTCTATTTCACTAATTTATGCCCTAATCTATTAGATTCTACTCTAATCTAATCTATTCCACTAATTTATGCTGTACTTGTTATTTCTTTCCTTCTGCTCGCTTTGGGTTCAGTTTTCTCTTTTCTTAGTTTTTTTTTTTTTTTTTGCTGAGGAAGATTAGCTCTGAGCTAACATCTGTTGCCAATCTTCCTCATTTTCTTTTTTCTTGAGGAAGGTCAGCCCTGAGCTAACATCTGTGCCAGTCTTCCTCTACTTTATATGCAGGTTGCTGCCACAGCGTGGGTGATGAGTGGTGTAGGTCCACACCCAGGATCTGAACCCACGAACCAGGCCACTGAAGCGGAATGCACCGAACTTAACCACTATGCCACAGGGCCAGCCCCTTCTTTTTCTAATTTTATTTTATTTTTTGTCAGGAAGATTGGCCCTGAGCTAACATCTGTTGCAAATCATCCTCTTTTGGCTAAGGAAGATTGGTCCTGAGCTAACGTGTCCATTTTCCTCTATTTTGTACATGGGATGCCACCACAGCATGGCTTGATGAGGGGTGTGTAGGTCCACACTCGAGATTTGAACCTGGGAACACTAGGTACCAAAGTGGAGCACATGAACTTAACCACTATGCCACCAGGCCAGCCACTTTTTCTAGTTTCTTAAGGCAAATGGTTAGGTTATTGATTTGAGATGTTCCTTCTCTCTGAATATAGGCATTTACAGCTATAAAATTCCCTCTAATGCCAGCTTTCGCTGCATCCCATACGTTTTTGTTGTGTTTTCATTTTCATTCATCTCAAAGTATTTTATAGTTTCTGTTGTGATTTCTCCTTTGACCCATATTTAAATGTGTTGTTTAATTTCCTCTTGAAGTCCTCAAGTTTTCCTCCCCTTTACTGATTTCTAATGTCATTTTTATTGTGGTCAGAGAACATTCTTTGTATGATTTCAATCTTTTTAAATTTATTGAGGCCTGTTTTACGGCCTAACATATAGTCTATCCTGAAGAATGTTCCATGTGCACTGAGCTCAATGTGTATCCTGCTGTTCAAGTCTTCTATTTCCTTGTTGATCTGCCTAGTTGTTCTATCCATTATTATTATTTTTTCTTTTTTGAGGAAGATCAGCCCTGAGCTAACATCCTTGCCAATCCTCCTCTTTTTGCTAAGGAAGACCAGCTATGAGCTAACATCTATGGCCAATCCTCCTTTTTTTTTTTCCCAAAGCCCCAGCAGATAGTTGTATGTCATAGTTGCACATCCTTCTAGTTGCTGTATGTGAGACGCCGCCTCAGCATGGCCGGAGAAGCGGTTTGTCAGTGTGCGCCTGGGATCCGAACCCGGGCCGCCAGTAGCGGAGCACGTGCACTTAACCGCTAAGCCACGGGGCCGGCCTATGTTCTATCCATTATTGAAAGTGGGGCCCTTAAATCTCTCACTATTATTGTTGAATTGTCTATTTCTCCCTTCAATTCTGTCAGTTTTTGTTTCATCTATTTTGATAGGTTCTCAGGTGAATATGTTTAAAATTGTTATACCTTTCTGACAGATTGAATCTTTTTTTTAAAAATTTTTTGTTTATTGCAGTAACATTGGTTTATAACATTGTAAAAATTTCAGGTGTACATCATTATACTTCTATTTCTGCATAGATTGTGAAATGTCCCTTATCTTTAGTAACACTGATTTGTTTTAAAGTTTATCTTGCCTGATATTAGTGTAGACATTCCAACTCCTTTTGGGTTGGTGCTTGCATGGTGTATATATATATATATTTTTTCCATCCTTTTACTTTCAATCTATTTGTATCTTTGAATCTGAAGAGCTTCTCCTATAGACAGCATATCTGTTGGATTAAGTTGTATCTTGGTTTTTTTATTCAATCTGACAATCTCTGCCTTTTTATTTAATTAATTCATATTTAATGTTGTTACTGATATGGCTGGGTATACATCTTCCATTTTATTTTTTTCCATGCCTCATGTCTTCTTTTTCTATTCCTTTTTTATTGCCTTATTTTGTATTAAGTGGATATGTTTCAGTGTAACATTTTGATCCTTTTAATCTTTTAAGTATCTTTTTGTGTGTGTGTGTGAGGAAGATCAGCCCTGTGCTAACATCTGTCAATCCTCATTTTTTTTTTTTTGCTGAGGAAGACTGGCCCTGGGCTGACATCCGTGCCCATCTTCCTCCACTTTATATCGGACGCCACCACATGGTTTTCCAAGTGGTGCATCGGTGCGTGCCCAGGATCCGAACCGGTGAACCCCGGGCTGCCACAGTGGAGCACGTGCACTTAACCGCTTGCGCCACCAGGCCGGCCCTTAAGTATCTTTTTTAAGAGTTATTTTCTTAGTGGTTGTTCTAGGGATTTCAATATATATCCTAACTTACCAGAATTTACTTCATATTTACACTGATTAGTTCCAGTGAAATCCAGAAACTTTACTCCTATATAGCTCCTTTCCATCCCACCTTTTCATACTGTTACTGTTATACATATGACATCTATATATGTTACAAACCCAACAATACAGTTATAATTATTATTTTATGTGATCTTGTATCTTTTAAAACAGCTGAGAGGAGAGCAGGTATACATATTCATAGTTTGTTACATTAACCATCTCATATACCATTTCTGGCTCTCCTCATCTTTTCTTGTGGATTCTAGATAACACCTGGTATCATTTCCTTACTCTAAGACAGCTTTGTTTCCACCCCCAACAAAATAATAATACACATATTGTTTCATGTGGTTGCCTTCTAAGTCAACTTAAGAGAAGTTTTTAAGTCTTTTAAGTGAAGAAAAAAAGAAAGATGTAATTATACTGTCTTTTATAAGTACCTATATGAGTGCCTTTACTGGTGCTCTTTGCCTTTTTGTGTGGATCTGAATTACTGTCTAGTGTCACTTGCTTTTTGCCTAATTTCCTTGGTATTTCTTGTAATACTGGTCTACTAGTAATGGATTTTCCTTTTATTTATCTGGTAACATCTTTATTTCACCTTCATTTCTGAATGATAGTTTTGGACATAATATTCTTGGTTGATAGTTTTTTAATTTCAGCAATTTGAATATGTCATCCTTCTGTCTTCTGGCTTTCACTGTTCCTGATGAAACTTCACCTGTTAATCATATTGGGGTTTCCTTATATCTGATGAGTCATTTTTTCTGATGGATTTCATGATTTCCCCTTTATCTTTAGTTTTCAACATTTGATTATCAAGTGTCTGTGTTTGGATTTCTGTGTTTACCTTACTTGGTTTTTGTTGAGCTTCTTTGATATGCAGATTAATTTTTTTAAATCAAATTTAGATGTTTCCATCCATCTCTTTGGATATTTTTTTTCTGTTCCTTTCCTCTCCTCTGTACTCCCATTGTGCATATGTTGGTATGCTTAACAGTGCCCCACATTTCTCTGAGCTTATTTGTCTTCATTATTTTTTCTCTCTGTTGTTCAGATTGCATAATCTCTACTGATCTATCTTCAAGTTCACTGATTCTTTCTTCAGTGTCCTCAAATATACTATTGAGCTCTTCTAGTGAATTTCTCATTTCTGTTATTGTACTTCTCAACTCCAGAATCTCCATTTGGTTCTTTGTTTTTATAATTTCTATTTCATCACTGACAAATTTTTGTCTGCTACATCCACCATTGGGCCCTTTCTAAGGCAGTGTTTATTGCCTGCTTTTTTCCCCTGTATGGGTGACACTTTTCTGTTTCTTTGCACATCTTATAATTTTTTGGTATAAACTGAACATTTTATATAGTATCTTATAGCAAGTCTGGATAATGATCCTCCTCCTCCTTGGGGGATTGTTATTTGCTTGGTTATTTATTTCCCCTGCAGCTTGCAGCCTGTTATCTCTATCTTTTAGTCTATCTACCTGAGAGTTGCCCTTGGGTTTGCATAAGGCACTTATTGGTCAGTAAGATTTTTCCCCTTTACCATTGGATATGTGTGTGCTTGAAGGCTGCTATCATAATTCAGGGAGTTTACTTTAGACCCATGTTCAGCCAGAGACTAGCTTGGAGGTTCCTTCTCTGTTCTGAGAGGGCACAGCCTTGAATGTACACGTACTCTTACAGATTGCAAGGGATGAGTGTGATTTTATCTTTAAGCCTGTGTTCCTAGGCGTCACTTCTGGGTCAGAGCAACTTATTGTTCAGTCAGTGTTTGGTCAAGTTCCTTGTGCCAGTGAAGCTTTTGCCCTGTGTTGATGGGTCTGCATGTATTGGGAAATGCTTTTAAATCTGTCCCAAGTTCTGTTCTGATTGTCCTGAGCGGGTGTAGCCCAGCACATGCACACAGCCTTTTCAATCCTCAGAGTTGACAGTGCTCCCAGGAGGGCTCTTCTTGTCTCACTCTTGGTTTCTCCCTGTTAAACTTCTGGCTGCTCTGCTACTTTGCTTGTACCAGCTCCTCCTAACTGCTCTCCACTAAGCTCTCCATGGTTTTTGACAATGCCCTTAGGGATGGAGTTCTCCATGCTCTATTTCAAATGAAGCCAGTTCTCTCAGGCAGAGCTGTGAAATTCTTTGTCCTCATCACATGCCTTCCCCTTTGGAAAGAACCTCTGCACCACTGAACTGGAGTTGGGGGCAAGGGGCCCAGAGTGAAACCACACTCCATGAGTGGGCACTGGGGCATGGTGGCAGTCCCTGACATTCTCAGTTTTCCTCTACTTGAGTAAAACCTCCAACTTTTGAGTAAGCTGGGGTGGAAAAAGTCAGGGCCCTAGTATTCTCAGCTTGTACATGGAATACTGCTTCCACTCTAAGAGTGCAGGCTGGGTGGTCGAACGGATCTCCAGTTCAGTTGGTTGTGCCTGCCTGGAATATTTTCTGCAACACAGGGTTGGGGGAATGAGAAATGCAGGCAGCTACCCCTGCCAGAGTGAAACTGTAGCCTCAGAGTGGGAGCTGGGGGAAGAGGGAGCCCTACCTCCTCACAACATCTTCATCACATCTGCCCAGAATAGAGCACCGAGGGTAGAGCTTCTATAACACAGACTTGGTGGGGTGAGGGGTATGCAGGTAATTCCTCAAATGCCATAGACTCTTGCTGTTCTTACTGAGATTTAATAAGTTTTCTTGAATGAATGTTTCTCTAATTTCTATATGCCCTCTGAAAAATTTCTAGAGACTTTAAATGATTGTTTTTTTAAAAAAAAATTTTACCAGTTAAGTTGTTGTTTTGCTGGAGAGAGGGTCTATTGAGCTCCTCACTTCACCATTCTGGAAGTCTCACCCTTCAATATATTTTTGAACATAATTTCTGAGCAGAAATGTGGTCCAGCAAAAAGAGAAATAGACGGGGTGTCAGGAGCCAGCGTTTTCATCCCAACTTGGCCTCTAGCAAGCTCAGTGACTTCTCCTGAAGTTCAGTTTCCTCATTTGTAGAATGAGAAAGTTGTATTAAAGGACTTCTAAATTCCTTCCAACTCTAAAATCCTATGATGTTATGAAATAGAAATGGAAAAGAAAGTCATCAGTGAAAAACATTCTACTGTAGCTGTGTGAGAACAGGAAATATGGAAACAATCTACTGCCTATTTTTCACCAAAAATATTCCAACCTGTTTTTAATTGGTTGGAACTCTACCTAGCTAACCAAAATGCTAGTTTAAAACATGGTTTGCAGTCAACGTTTCCTTCCTAAAGGTTTCCTTCCTAATCATTAGAACTGAGAAACTGGGGGCAACAGAAAGTTGCCTTTCACTGATTGGTCTTCAAAAATATGACAGCTTAATGCTAAGTGAAAGCACTATAGTTTGCTACCATTTTACCCATATTATGAGCTCTACAAACAATTACTTTCTCTCTGAGACAATTCCAAGTTTGCACCTTCTGCATAAGGTTGTAAGGTCGTACTTCCAAAGTGTCTATTAATCATCTGTACTTATTCTGAGTGTGTGAATGACAAAATATCAATTTTCCCTATGCAGTGCAGAAAAGAGTTGCTTCAATGGGACACCCATTTCTAATCACAAAGACATATTTTTTATTCAGTAATGATTATTTGCACAGATTGCTATAACGATAAAATTTGGTAAAGAGCCTCCCTTGCTGAGTCATTTCGTCTTAACTAATCACTTTTAGCCAGCTTATTTGACTTCATGTTGTCATTTATTATATTGTTTACACTCAAAATCTGTTTCCTCAAAGCAGGGAGAGAAGGGACCTTTCTATAATTTAAGAAAGTTGCCACTGCAAACGTACTTGAATGCTTTCAACTACTAACCCACAACACAATATCCTATGATAAAGTTACAAGGTAAGAGAATTATGACTATATATTGGCAAAAGGTGCTACTCACTGACACATCCGACAGTTAGGAAGGATAGAAGTAAGATGGCAGTTTGGGCAAAGTGATCCAGAAACAAGGAATCATATAATCTTTAAATATCTTGCCTTTAAAAACAGAACATATTTTTAAACTAGCCATCTTCACAAACTGAGCTTTGTCAACATCTAAGGGAAAAGGCAAAATATTTATCTTAAGGTATATAAAAGGTACAAATCCCTGTAGAGGAAAAGTAAATGCATATTTTCAGTTTGTCCAAATGTTAAGGCCTCTTTCTGATTCTTACAAGTGACCCTCAGACTTGAGCTGTTCAAAAATTTCCACATGAGCCCATCTGCTCACCAAGATATTTCTATGTTAAAAACCTTCAGGAAGGCATCTGGCCCAGTTTTTATGATCCCAAATTACCTCGGTTTCAATTTAATTTTTGTAAACTGGGATTCCCTTAGGAAGAAAGTAAAATTTTCAATCTTTAAAATAAAGGGATATAAGAAATAAAACTGTATCATCTTGCTCCATTTTCAGAGCCCATGTCTCAAAACTATAGCTTATTCATCCTAATATATTAAAAAAATTACGTTGCAACACTGATTTAGAAATTTATATACTTTATCCTTTTGTGTGAGTATGTAATGTTATAATGTAAAATTAGTACATTATAATAAATGCTCTTTTTCTTGGCATTTCCTCTGAGTGAATCATCTTTCATTTTGATTTGTCCATTATTTCACTGTATAGAACCACCTTAATATGACAGAGTTAAGAGAAAAATATTTAAGACTTAGTTACAGCCCCTACAATAACTGTGTTTTTCAGGTAATTTAAGTTTTCCTTAGCTGAAAATACTGGTTAATGACCACAACGACCCAATGGTCTAGAGACCACCTCCAACCATATGAAAAGAAAATAGCTTCAACTCTCTTAGTGGGGAAATCATCCCCACCCTAAAACCATTCCTATCCTTCCTTGACTAAATGTTTCCCATATCACAGAATCACTTACTTTGAATACCACTATTCACACTCAAAATGAATATTACTTCTTACCTGCTTGATTATGCAACTAAATGAAATATTTTCCATCAGCATCACTGGAAATGTATAGAAAGAATCAACAGAAGCAAAATTTCTATCTAGACTAACCACATTTCTAGTAATGCAGCTGATTTAATTCAAAGTGCCTTTTTTTCCTCAGAAAAGCAGTAATGTCTATTGCTTCACAGTAAGAAATGTCCAAGAAAAAAAAAACATTTTGCAGTTGATTATACATCTTAGTGTTAACTCCAACTTCAAAAGTAAGATCCTGCATCACTTACTCTGGTGTCAAAGACTGTGAAATACTAGCTTCAAGCTATTTATCAAATTGCCTTTATATAACAAAACTGGACACCCGAGTTGGGTAAGTTTAGATATCCACCTACCAATGACAACAATACAAAACCAAACAGAAAAAAACATTAGTCTCACCCAGACCAAATTATCATTTAAAACACATTAAAACCATAAACCAATAAATACTTTAAAACATTTTATGAGAAATAAAACCTCATTATATAGAGTTATGTGGCCAATCATGAGATACCAAGTTTTTCAAACTGAATGATTACTACCAAATAAATTAAAGCAAGTTCAAATTGGAAAAGAGAGGAGCATTCTAAGTGAACACATACCAACATTTTATTATTTCTAGCAGGCAAAACTTGATTATTTTGTTTGGGCTCATCCTCGTTATGTCAAGCTTAAAGGAACTCATTAAATTACTGAAAAAAGAAGGGAAGAACTTGTAATAAAGTAATTCTGAAGTGTCAACACAGATTAGAGTCCTAATCATTTAAAGAGTATACATAACGTAATCCTCTCCTATTTACCTAAAGGTCACTAACAATGCATTGGATGTTCCCTTATACATATGTGTGAGCATGTGCATGAACACATCCCATTTAGTTGTTTCCTTGTATAACTTCAGATAGTAAAAACAGTGCATTTAAGATGGAAATAGAAAAGGCAATTAACTCCCTAAGCTTTTTAGATCACTTCCAATATGGCAACTTTCAAATTATATCAGGGTTTTTAAGTCTTTAAAAAGAAATATATAAATTTTGGTCCAAAACAAAAGCAATACATCATTTTGGTGGAAAAATAAAATTCCCACCACTAGAAAATAGTTATAATGTTGGTTAGTGATGAAGAACATTCTACATACCAACATGAGAATTAAGGTTTTTCCTC
Source organism: Diceros bicornis minor (assembly GCF_020826845.1). Taxonomy (NCBI): domain Eukaryota; kingdom Metazoa; phylum Chordata; class Mammalia; order Perissodactyla; family Rhinocerotidae; genus Diceros; species Diceros bicornis. The sequence goes on from NC_080781.1 coordinate 68,049,276, forward strand.
CAAAAGGTATATAGTGGCAAATACTTTTAAAAATGTAAGTATACGTATTTATCATTGAATTATTTCAATGGGGGGGTGGAGAGGAGAAACAATGAACCTACACTGTCTTCTTTTCTTTCTTTTTTCTTAATTTTAAGAAACAGACACTTTCCATCTAAATTGTCAGCATAAGGGAGTTTTTAAAAACTACAAAAATTTGGAAACCAATCTGATTCATTTGGTTATGGATATCAAATGGCTATCAGGCTTCAAAAATGGAAATGGAGTAAAGTCAAAATAGTAACAAAAATTATGCTTTGAGCACAGCTAAGGCAGTAACAAGAAAATAATTTGGGGATAAATATAGATACATTAAAGAGATTGTGAAAGATGTAAAATTCAAATCCCCTTTCAAATAAATCTTATCTAAAAGAAGGATTGTAGAAAATGGGAATGTATGATTTTCTTTTAATAAAACAATTCTGCTTCAGTGCAAATGTGTAGTCAAAAAAAAAAAAAAGAAAGGAAAAAAATGTCTCATGTGACTTAGCAGGAACAGTTTCCACAGCCCTTCACACTGTTAACAATTTCTTCTTGTAGTTTCTTCCTTTCCTCCTCTTTGGACACATTTTCTTTCTTTGCATCCCATTTGGGATAAACATGGTTCTGCACACGGCTGCTCTGTGTATGCCACATTTCTGAATAGATACTGCCAGAGTTAGCAAGCAAACCCTGGTGGGTACCACGTTCAGCTATCTTACCCTAAAAAGCAAAAACAAGAGAAACATAGAGAAAGATTATATAACTAGCATAATAATTGAAAATATGTAATATTTTCTAACTAAATATTTTGAAGGATTTGCACTCATTAAAATACCTCTCCCAATTTCTCATCCACAGTATAAGAGGGAAAAATCGAGGTAGGAATGTTTTCTTCACCGTAGAGCTATCAGTCCAGTGAACAAACAAAAATCTCTGAAATTCCATATACCGTAAACCATTTTGCATAGAAGAAATAAAATTTTAATGTTTTATTTTTCATTTTGAAGGGCAGAAAGGGTGAAAATTTTTTAAAGGTGATATTTTCTGTAATCAGTAAATGTTTAAATCAAAAACACTGTTATTTATACAAGGATTTAAATGATTTAAAAATATCTTGAAATCCTTATGTGTATTTTGAAATAAAAAAGATGTCTCCATGAAAAGTTTACTTCTTCCAATAGTTATTCTTATTAACAATAGCTATTAAACTTGACATTGCATAGATTTGGTATAGATTCCAATATCTTATCCACAATTTGTCTCTTGACAGCTACTGTTAAATATGCTGGGAGACAAAAGGAATTTTGTCACTTTTACTGGTACTCCTGGTGATAGGACCTTTACAGATATACTCTTAAGCAAAATAACTGAAATTTGTCTGTGCCCACTTCTGAGTGGTTAATTGAAGGCTGCCCCCTTGATTGCTGGCTGGGCAGTCTAAGAAAGAACTATTTTGCTCAGCTATTTGAATTCCTCTGGATCTTGAAGAATGTAGCCCTCAACCTTGGTATGTGTAGACCACGTCATAGGCACCAAAGTCCCCATGGATTATATATTTTATACTTTTCTATCTACCACTGTCAAAAACAAACAAAATAAAATCCTCAATGAAAACTTCATCAAAATCTATTAGAAAGAATGGGATTATTTTTGTGGAAACACCAATGAAATAAATCACACATAATTTATCCAGTAATAAAAATGTATAAAATATATTTTAAATTATTTTTATTTGTATTAAAGCACAAATACCTTAAAAATACCTTAAAAAGTCAAGTAATATTACAAAGCTTATAACAAAAAGAACAGTCTTTTGCCTCCTCCTTCTCCACTCAAGTATCTCCTTCCACTCCCCAAATTCATATCTACTTCTTCTGGTGTTTACATACACGTATATACGTGTGCGTGCACACTTGTGTGTGTGTGTATATATATATATTTGAAATTTAGCACTCTTATACTATTATACTATCCCACATTCCTCCTGTCTCATTCTTCATTCTCCTAATAACACTGGTTATATCACCACTGTTTAAGTTAATATTCAGTGTTTACCTTATTATGACTATGTAAGTATTACCTGTTGAGCCAAGTAGGTACTAGGATTTTATAGATATTTTCTCATATAATTTTTTATTCTTCTTGGATTTAGTAATTGCCTTGTTTTATCATGTGCTTAGTTTATGTCACTATTGGTAATTCTCTCTAAACTTTATTCTAGAATTATAAAACTTGTGTGAACACTATTTTTATCATAATGAACTACATTAGGTAATCTATTAGTTCAATTCTACCCCCCCCAGACCCTAGAGATATTCCTCTCACAGCTTTTAGGTTCTCTCTCTCTTTTTTTTTTTATTTTTTTTGCTGAGGAAGATTCGCCCTCAGCTAACATCCATTGCCAATCTTCCTCTTTTTTTGCTTGAGGAAGATTAGCCCTGAGCTAACATTTGTGCCAATTTCCCTGTACTTTATGTACGGGTCACTGCCACAGCATGGCTGATGAGTGGTTTAGGTCTGTGCCTGGGATCTGAACCTGTGAACCTGGGCCGCCGAAGCGGAGTGTGCTGAACTTAACCACTAGGCCATGGGGCTGGCCCCTAGGTTCTTTTCTTTATCCTCAACTCTGAAATTTTATGATAATGTGACTTGGTGTGTTTTTATTTCCTTCCCATTCATTGTGGTGGGTACTTGGTAGGCCCTTTCAATCAGGAAACTCATGATCTGAAGTTCTGGACAATTTTGGGGTATTATTTCTCTGATAATTTCCTCCCCTTTTTCCTATCCTCTCTTTCTAGAACTAGTCAGATGTTGGATCTCTTAGACTAATCCTCTAATTTTCTTATCTTTTGTCTATTTTCTCTCTCTTTTTGTTCTACTCTTTGGAGATTTCCTTGACTTTATTGCAGCAATGACATTTTTCATTTCCATAATCTCTTGTTCTCTGGTTGTTCCTTTATTTATTTACCACTCCCATTTTTAATTTTGAAATGTTGCAAGATTAATAACAATGAACACCTATACACGCTTCTCCTAGTTTAGCAACTGTTAATTTTTCCACATTTGCCTTCTCCTACTTCATCCTCTCTCTAATTTTTCACTCTTTTTTGCTAAATCATTTGAGAATGACTTGCAGACATCATTACATTTCACCCCCAAATATTTCATTAGCATGTATCTCCTAAAAACAAGGACATTCTCCTACATAACTGAAATACAACTATATCACACCCAAGAAATTTATCTAACTTTTAGTCTACGTTCATATTTCATCAATTGTCCCAATAATGTCCTTTGTATATATTTTTTCCATCCAGAATCCAATCAGGATCTATACACTGAATTGGTAAGTTTCCTACTCTGTGTGGGTGTGTGACATTGACATTTATTCTAAAATGTCCAGGCTCGTCTTTTAAAGAATGCCTTCAAGTTGTATTTGTCTAGTTGTTCCTGATTATTAGATCCAGGCTAAACATTTTTGGTAGAAACACAATATAGGTAATGATGTGTCCTCAGTACATCACATCAGGAGGTACATGATGTCAATTTGCTCCACAATTAAGTTTGGTCACTTGGTTAAGGTAGTGTCTACCATATTTCTCTATTTTAAAGGTACTTTTTCTCTCTGTAATTAATAAGTTATCTATGGGTTATACTTTCAAACTGTGTGAATATTCTATTCCCCAATAGTTTTTCACCATACGGATTTAGCAACCAATGATGATCCTTACCTGAATCAATTATTACAATGGTGGTTGTAAAATGTAATTTTCTAAATTTGTCATTCCTTCTACATGTGTTAATTGGCATTCTTTTTAAAAAAGAGCTTTCTCTTTCTCCAAGATAACTTTTCTTAAAGTATTATTATGGAATTATAGATTAGTTTTTTTATTCAATGTGTTGTAATTTATTAGTATCCTTATTCTTTATGATGTTCAAATTATCCCACATTTGGCCAGTGGGAACCCATTCAAAATAGTTCCTGTCTCCTTGTGATATGTCTTCCTTAGTTTCCCTACCCTAGATTTGGAATCAGTCATTTCTCCAAGGAGTCTTGGCTCCTTTTAGTGACGGAGGGTATTTAGTATTTTTAGTGACGGAGAGTGCCCAAGATCTAGGTGTTAGGTATACTCATTGCTCCCGGGATTTCGTTGCTTCTAGGCCTTTCCAGTGAACAGAGTTAGGAAATTTTTTTTTCCATCATGAATTCATATTGATAATTCTGTTCCAATATAACATCATACAGTTCCTCCTCTTCTTCTCCCATTCCATATTTTTATCTTTCTTCTCCCAAGTAAGACCTCTGTTTCCCAACAACATCAATATATTTACTCATATGCCCAGTCTTACAATAGACACAAAATAGTTTCAAAATAGCTACAAAATAGCTACTCCCATACTACTACCAACAACAAAGTTCAAATTTTCTTTGAGTTATTTTTGTCCTTATAATATATTCCACTAAGGGTAAATAATCAGAGTAACGTATTCAAAAGTTACTTGAATTAATTCTATTTTTCTTCTGCATGGTTATGTTATCAATTTGTTATGCAGTTATCTTCACTTCTTTTTGTTTGTATTCAATTTTTGTGTTTCCCCATTCTTGCTGATCTTTAAATTTTTGAATATACAAAAACATTAGCATGGTTCGAAAATCAAAATAATATAAAAAATATAATCAGGAAAGTCTTGTTCCCTCCCCTATCTCTTCTACCCCTTTTCTATCCCAACTCTGTAGGTAGCCAATTTCTTTAGTTTCTAGTTTATTCTCCCTGCGTTTCTTTTTGCAAAAATAAGTAAAAATACATATGTTCTTTTTCTCTCCATCCTCCTTGCAAAAGGTAGCATACTATATACTCTTTTGCATCTTTCTTTCTTTCATTTAACAACATATCCTGGAACTCATGCCATGTAAGTCTCCTTTACATTTTTTCTTAACAGCACTTGTTCTTATTTTAGAAATGCTATATTTTCCATGACTTTTGATGATATTAATTATATTTTTTAAGTTTTCTTATGCTCTTTGCATTGTCTACATTTTCTACTGAGTTTCTTTTTTCTGCTTGTTTTGGAGGTCTTCCTTTACTATCCACTGACACTTAAGAATGGAGCATTAAAAAGCTGACTAGAAGCTCTGTGTGCATGGAAGTGGGCTTTTCAACTGTTGGGTTTCACTGTAGGATGATCATGTAGGTATCTGGTCATTTTGTTGGGGTACCCAAATACGAATATCTTTTTTTCTAGAGCTACTTTTTTTTCTCCAGAGAGGAATTCTCCAATTATCTGCTGATGAGGGAAGGAGTGGTGACAGAAATAAACAACTGGTTGTCAAAGTTCTTGGAGCCAGTGGCAAAAGAGAGTCTCTGGTCTTATTCTTCTCTATGATTTGATTTCCAGTTAATCCTGCCCCTCTTTGTTAATGTGCTTGGTAGTTTTCTTGTGTCCAGAGCCTCTCTGACACAATTTATGGACACATAAACCTCAAGCCTTTTGCCAAGGCTGGGAAGGGGTAATCACCAGGCTTCAAGGGGTGAGAAAGGGCCTTGGGAACTCTTATTTCTTATGTAGATTTAACCTTAATACTACAAGAAACTGCTGACAGAACACATGAGGTCACATTAGTTTCACCAGAAAATGAAAATCTCTGATCTTCATAAACTAGCAATTACAGAATCATCAAATTATAAACATAGAGAGATTTCAGAGACATGTGCTATGATCATTAATAAATTAGTTTCAATTATAATCCAAACTCCAAGTGGCAATGTTGTGATATAACTATATAGCTACTGTTAACCTCATGGCATGAAGCAGTTAAGCACATGCCTGCTAAAGTACTTGTAACATTTTATATTTATAAGAAAAGGCTCTATGTGCATGACTACATACAATTAGAAAGTTTAGTTTAAAGCACAAAACAGCAGATTTCATTTCAGATTCTTGAGCATCAATGACATAATAAAGTATATTTACAAAATTTCCCATTTAAGAAATTCTGGTACAATCATACTGAAAAAATCAGTTTATTATCTAATGAATGTAAGCATTTATGAACAAACCAACAAAAAGACCTAGGGTCTCAAGTGCACAGGTAATTTGTAAAGGAAGTAACATATACACCACAGAACTGAACACCATATAAGAAATTTTAGTGGTGTGAAAAATTCTCTCTCAATAACTCAATATAGAAAGTATGTGAGAATGCTGCTTCTCTCTTAACACCCAGTACTCACGCTTTCAAAATGATAAAGAAATGAAAGTTTATATATTATAAAGGAAAAATAATCATAGAGAAGGCTAAATGGGAGGTGAAAAACTGAACAACGTTAGAAATAATCAAGTAGTGTGAGGTGGGGAAAAGATGTCCTCACAGAGAGGAGAAAAGGAAAACTATTACAATTTTCAAATCTACCAATCACAATAGTGGTACTCTGATTTGTTCAGAACATTTGGACAGCACACTCTTATAGTAATTTCCTCAGAAGAGATAAAGCAGGCTGTCTTTTTTCTTACTTTCCCCATGAGGAAAAATATAAAATAAAAATGGCCATGTTTGAAACTGACCACTTTATTTTATGCTAATTTTCTTTTAGACATCAAGGGTATGTGCAAATATTACAAAAAAGAAAATACAACACACAGTAAACACATTGAGCAAAGATTCTGTACAGAGCAAAAATGAATGCAGAAAAATTATTTTATATATATACCCTTTAAAATCTGCCTCTATCATATAAGGATTTAATGCTTTCCTGATCTAACTTTGCTTTTAATACTTTAATAAAGAGTGAGTTAATACAGTTTATTCCTGCTTGGAAGTGGCATTATTTCCTATCAAAAGGAGGTAAAAATGGAATCCTATCAGGATTCAATCTCATTCAAAGAACACAAATCCTGTTTATTTCTTTAGAAACAATATTTAAGTTGCTTGTGTTTGTAACAATTGCCAATATTCTTCAAATACTAAACTTAAAAGTTAAATCTCTTACCTGGTCCAAGACAATGATTTCATCTGCATCAACCACTGTTGATAATCTGTGTGCAATGAAAATAGAAGTTCTGTGTTTGACCGCATCCCTCATGGCACCAAGAATAGTCTGCAAGTTTGACAACAAGAAGAGTAGGAAGGAAAAAAATATTTATCTATTTGATAAATATAAATTAAAATAACCATACATTTCTTAAAGGCACATATAAAATGCCAATTAATTTTGTATTACATAAACCTTATACTACTACCAAATATTTGACCTAATCTAATCACTAAGAGGAGGAGAAAATTGATCAAAAAGAGAAGGCAAATATGACCATATTATCATGGAAAATATTATCTTTAAGATAGGTAACACTTCTTTAAATTATAGTCTGGAGAAGGTAGATATTTTCTATACTTAAGGACAAACAAATAATAATGATGAATCCAGTGATATCAGGAGCATAGCCAGATATGATGTTTATCTGCCCAATGAGAGCAAAAATAAAATGAGGAGGTACTCAAGTGATAGGATGCAGAGAAATTCAAAACATCAAGAGATAGGAGACTCAAAGTGTATACGAGCATTTGTTTTTCCTTAGTTCAAACTCAGAGGAGAGAAAGGGTGACAAAGACTAAAGTTATGTTTAAAGACTAAAGACTAAACTGTATGTTTAACTTGAGGAAACTTCATATTCAAAAGCATTCTGACTTCTTAATGCATTCCGGAAAGTACATTTTTGTTTACCGCCTGTAAAGTATGAGAGCTGTCTATATATTCAGCTATACTTGGAAACCTGGGTCTAAGTACAGCTAGCTAGATGGAAAGAGCAGTGTAGGGGAATGGGGACAATGGCTCCCTAGAGATATTTCTAAACACTGTGTTTATTAAAGGAATAAAATGTTAAGAGTAGATTGTTACCCAGGAAAAGAAGACCTTAAATTTTAGAAGGGCAGACTGAAAACCAAGTGCAAGGCCAATTCTGAGAAAAAATATATTTGTGGGGACTCCTCTTCCTTACCCTCAAGAACTTAAACTCTGACATCCTACCGAGTGCCCTAGACTTTTTAAAAAGGTCTATTAAAATATACCAAATCTTCTGGTAATTCATTCCCTTCAGGGAGGGTCTCTGCTAGCTCTTAACGCTCTATGAGATATTAAAGCTATGTAACTCAAATAATGACTGTTAGGACTTTTAATTTGTGGTAAATGTGGATGACATAGTTTTAGGTATAAAGTTCTTGTAACCAGATTCCTACCCTGCCTGCGAATGGGGTCTGGTCCTGTGTAAGGTTCTCTTTAAATATAACAAATTCTCATGCTAAACAATTCACTTAGAAATTAAACTGTTTTAAACATATGGCAGATCAAATAATATGCTCTGAAATTTAATTCCATATGCAAATATTATGTTATACATACTGTAAAGCCAAAATTAGGCCTCTCCTTCAACACTGGATTTTTACTTATAGTCAAGTAAAACATAGGTGAATGGAGGCAACTGACAAATAACATCTGTCTATTTTGAGTTCTAGATTAAGGGGATTTGCTCATGAAGTTATCACTGCTGTTAAGACTTTTGTATTTAATGCAAACATGTTGTGAGTCTAATGTAGTTGCTGGGTAGTACCATGACTTCAGTGTCACAACATTTTGGTGTTTCACAATACTTGTGAAATGAATATAGATTGACAGCAGCACTGCAGGCTGTGTGTGCCTGACTTGCACCTCAGTAAGCTGCTCCATGATAAGTGAACGGCTTTCTGGTATGTATTGTGTCACAATCATTTACACGATCTGTTTTAATGAGTGTTCAGTGGCAACAGCAAAAAGACTAAAACCTTCTTCCTTTTGTCAGCAGATGAGGCAATTCCTACAGCTCTATAAAATGCAAGGGTAATACAACAAGAGCATAAGATGTCACACAGTTCCAAAAGGAGACATGTTTGCAAATGGACTTAAAAATGCGATAGTTCAATGCAACCTGGCATTCTTACTATTATCACTTGCTATATGGGGAAAAAAGGGCTAGGTATTTTGCTCTATGGTACCCCCAATTGAAGTTCATTCAAAATACAGAAGAATGTAACCATTTTACTGAAACTTTCAGGGAGAAAAGTTAAGCATTGGGAATTGACGAGCTTTGTATTTTCATCATCATTTACCTCTTCAGTAATTGAATCTAATGATGAAGTGGCTTCATCATAGAGAATGACTGGGGGGTCCTTCAAAATGGCTCTTGCAATTGCTACTCTTTGCTTTTCTCCTCCTGGTAAAGAAAAATTTTAGTTTAAGAAAGGATACATAAAGACATACTTTATGTTTTTAGTATTTTCATTGATTACAACCATCAAGTAATACCTTCAACATTTACCTCTACTCCTGACCACTGTTCATTTTACTCAATTGTAAGAGTCTAAGTTCATAGATAACATCCTTTGACAAATTATATTCCCTGGAACATAAATCTGGCTTCTTACTTCATGGCAGGCAAAAAGAATGAGGCGGGGAGGTAACAACTTTGATTCCACAATTATTCTTCTCACCAGAAATATGCTCATTACATATGTTACTTTATATGTACTTTATATTACTTCCCAATGAATAGCAATTCAGAAAAATTTCAATATTAGAGAATCAACAAAGCCAAAAATAAATTCAGTATCTGAAACCTGAAAACTTACAGACATGTAACTATAAATATCTAAATTTATCTCTTAACATAAAAAAGTATTCAGCCAGTATACTCAAGGATTTTTTTTTAACAGAAAGCTATTTTCACAGTACTTTTCAGTGTTAAGGGTACATTCTAGATACCCCTTATTTCACTTCAGTTATTTGCTATAGATCTCTAGCATAGTACAATTTTAAAACACAAAGGAAACAGAGGCCCAGAAAAGTTAAGTGATTTGCTCTAGGTAACAAAGCAAGTTCCAGCAGACTCTCGACTAGACCTGGCAAAGTCCCAGTCCAATGCTCTTCCTACCACAATGTGCAAGCCCACATTTATTCCTAAATACACTCTAGTGAAAATAAAGTAATCTTTCTTTCTTCTCTAGGACTTTTGTAGGTCTAAGGTCATCAATCTTACATAGAACTATGGTTGGAAGTATAGAAGATGGTTCTTTGATGAATATGCCCCTTTTGGCTTCTTTTCTTGTCCATTATCCATTAATTTATAAAAGTCTGAAAAAACTTACATTTTTCAGCTTCGGTAACCTCTTCAGGAAACAAGCTCCATCTGTTGATTATCTGGTACACCAAGTATTTCATTTTTATTTGCTCTGCAATTACTATCTTCAACATATAAAGGGGACTCCTTATGTCTATTAGTGAATAAGTTCATGTTCATGCTATTCACACTCCTCCCCATTTCATAAGATCAAATTCTCCTATCAAAGCAGGCACCACGCCAGAACTATCTGCTTACCCACCTAGCAACTCAGCAGCAGAAAGCTCCTACAAGAAGCAGATACTCAGAGGAAGGACTAGTTTTGACATACCTCCCAAATTTCAAGTGGAAACCAACCCAGTTTCAATTCTATTCGATAGAATTTGGAACTTGGAGAAGAAACATTTGTTTGTTCTCTATCATAATTATTAGCATAGATGTTAAATAATAATTGCTCGTTTTAGAGGTCTGGTTATAAGGCAATGGGTATTAGGTAAGAATAAAATTTCTTTAGCCATTCCTACCCCCAAAGGCATGCAGAGAGGGAAAAAATGGAAAATGGAATGCAGCATAGCTATCTGATGCAAAGTCATGTGTTGAGAGGGCTAGTCTATGCTATGTGATGAACTGGGGATCTCTAGAATTACCCAAATGGACAAATAATCTGGGGTGGGTTAGTTAATTGGAAAATACTCCTATTAAGAGCAATGGTAAAGTATAAAGGTAGAATGGAATGATGCAGGCATCTTATACTACCAGGTAATGACCAAATAACTACTACAAACCAACTTAACTTGAAAATAATCTTTGCTTAACATTTTCTAAACCTGTATCAAAACAGTCTAATAGACTGCAAATTCCTTGAGAGCAGGTCCATTTATGTTTCACCTTTTAAAATCTCAAATAATTTAGCAGAGTAGCTTGCACACAGTCTATACCTAATCAATGTTATGAATAAATGAATCCAGTTTGCAAAGAGGAGGAATGGGGATTCATTCAAGTTCATGCAGAGCATTCTTCATTCTCTTTTTGCCTTACCCCCATCCGTAGTCTATACATTTCCTCCCCAAACTAAGCTACAATAAAGAATAAATGTAAAGGATATAGTATGTTTGTATGAGTTACATTAATACTTTCAGGCATTAGATATCGTTATACTTTCGGAATTCACATAATTTGGGGCAAAGAAACATTTTTATGGATCCTCCAAAAAATTAGTCATTTTAGGATAATTCATTAATAAATCTAGCAATATCATAATTAAACACTTAAATAGAAATGTACAAACCCCAAAATTTACTTTACCACTGAACCAATGACATAAAAATAAAGTTGGCTGTAAGGAAAATATAGTAGTTAAGTATATCAAGCATAAGGAGGTCTCAAGTATTGAAAACATCCCATAATGATCTAGGAAATTATGAGGAGATGCACTATTTACTGTTGAATTACTTCTCCCTACTCTTACTACTTTCCCAGGTGAATAATGATCTTGGCTTTCCTTTAATATTAGGATTATGGATAATAAGCTAACAATAATCTGAGCAGACATCAGTAACTTACTATTAAGCACTTATAATATTTGCAGCTGCAAGTGAAAAAAAAGACTTGTGTGACTTTAGAACAGTTACTTCTAGTATGTTGAACTGTTTACAGTGATGGATAGGACACTGGGGACCTTGTCTAAAGCAACCAGATGAGAACTAGGTTTGTACTATTTCACTATATTTTTTAGAAAATGGCTTGGACATATTAAAGTTTGAAGGAAGTATCCAATTGGGGGTGGGTCTAAAATCTTTGATTACCTGAAAGCTTGAGCCCTCGTTCCCCTACTTGGGTGTCATATCCATGTGGCATTCGAAGAATTGCATCATGGAGTCCAGCTAATTTTGCCACTTCATATACTTCCTCAGGTGAAGCATTGATGTTTCCATATAAGAGGTTGTAGTAAATGGTATTATGGAAGAGGACAGCATCCTAGAGTAGATTTATATATACATACATATATATGTATGTCCATTATAAAAAATTCAAACAAGAGTAAAGGCATAAGGCATAAAGGCATAAGAAGATAACATGATAACTCCTTTTATCACCCCCCTCATCCCTGCAATCCCATTTCCCTTCCCAGAGCTAATCACCATGAACAATTTGTTGTGTATCATTTCAGACTTTTTTCGATGCATTTACATGCCTAAACATATACTGTTTTTTCCAACACGAGTGGGGCCATACTATATATATTATTTTGCAAATTGCTTCTTTCACTTAACATATCCTGGAGATTGTTCATGTCAGTAAGAGAAACCTGCCTCATTCTTTTTAACAGTTGTATGATACTAAGGATGTATCATAATTTATTTATCCATTCCTCTATTGATGTACACTAATGTAGTTTCCAAATTTTTGCTACTACAATCAATGCTGGGATAAAATATCATTGTATATATGACTTTATGCACCTGTGTGTTTCTGTAAGAAGGATTCCTAGAAGTAGACTGATGAGTTAAAAGGTAAGCATATATTTATCCTTTGATAGTATTGCCCATTGTCTTCCAGAAAATGCTGCAACATATACATGCCAACCAATACTGTATGAGGGTGCCAGGTCTCCATCCTCAGCAACTTGATATTAATAAGGTTTAGTTATTGCTACTTTTAGAAGTAAAATGTGCTTTTTGTTTAAATTAGCATTTCCCTAATTACTAATGAGGTTGAATATGTTTTCATATGTTTCTTAGAAGCTTTTAAACTGGACTTAAAGAAAACAAAGAATTTATGCATCATAGATTTCTTTTTTGGAGAAAGTTCACTGCACGCATTCATTTGATATTTCAACTTATTCTGACATGGCACACTAAAGCTAGTTTACTTAAAGTGAGCATCCATCTCCCACTTTTCTTTCAGTCTCCAAATGGTTGAAAGGTACTAGTTTCAACTATTAGTTCACATTAACCAGGATACTAATTAATTAAGATCTTCTTCAACATCATAATCAGCCCCATAGTTTCAGATATTATTTAAAACACTATTTTAATCATTTATATACCTACTATTAACAAAAGTTTTTCTTGCACTGAGAGGGTACTTAAACCCAATGAGATTAAAGTTCTATAAAGAGAAAATACTTATTTTTTAAATATTTTATATTCAGAAAAAAGTTAACAAACAAATGCTAACTGGAAACTTTAAAAATAGAAAAAAAAGGTAAAGTAAAAATTAATTAAATAATTCATTATCCCACCATCCAGCAATAACTACTATTAACATTTTGGTGTATTATCTCCTATCTCTTTTCTCTACTTATATGTATTCATTTAATATTATAACATTGGGATATTATATTTCGTTTGGTATCTTCTTTTTCAAAAAACTTTTTATCTGAGTATTTTTCCATGATACTCAATATTCTTTACAAATACAATATTTATAAATGGCTGTATGACATTTGATCCTATGATGATAATTTAACCATTTACTTATCGTTGGATATTTATATTGTTTACAACTTCTGCTCTTATAAATAGTGCTGTAATGAACATCTTTGCATATAAAAATCTGTTTATTTCCTTACTAAAAGGTCCTAGAGGCAGAATTATTGGAATAAAGGGCATGACTATTTTTCAGGCTCTTGATACATACTACCAATTTGCTCGTCAGGAAAGCTGTATACTTCCACTGGCAAAACAACAGACTGGCCATTTCACACAGTCTTGCCCAAACTAGATATGAATTTTAAAATCCTTGCCAATCTGACAGGTGAAAAATGGTATCCCATTGTTGATTTAATTTATATTGCTCAGACCTCCAGTGAGGATGACCACGTTTTCTTTAGTTTATTAACCATACATATTTTCCCTTAGTGAATAAGATGTTCCATTTTTCAAAAGGACGAGGGTAATTGTTACATAGCCCAAGAGAATGGCAGGAATCTAGTTACAAGGATGATGACACTGAGCCCTAAGTAGGCACAGCCCAGAATTCAGTTCACTTGATACACAGTTTAGGTCAGTGTTTCCCAACATATAGTCTACAAATCATCTATATCAGAATCACCTCGGAGGCACATTTAAAAATGCAGGTTTCTGGGCTCCAAACTGCCCTCTTAAACCAGAATTAAAGTGCGTGAAAGAGAGTTGGAATTTCAATAATCTCCCTAGGTACTTCATGCACACTAACATTTGAGATTCCCAGTGAAAGGGAGGACAGGATACAGTGGCATGTGTCAGATCACTTGGGGACTTTTTACAAGCTACATATCCCTGTCTGATCCCTTTCTTACAGTTCTTCCAGGGATTTGATTCTGATTCTAGGCTGCAACTAATTCCCAGGTCTCTCTATTGGCTTTCACCATAAGAAAAACTCACATCCTATAAGGCTATCTTCTTGTTTTCTCAGATCTTACTCTGAATTTATTTTTCCCCCTAAAGTCATTCAGCAAATACTTGTTAAATGCTTACTATGGGTCAGGCACTGTGCTTGATACTGAGGGGTTAGTGGTGAACAAGGCATACAAACTTGAAGTTAGCAGCCAAACTGCTTTGTAATTTTTATAAATTTACTATGTCAAAAACGATTCAAAATTGCAATAATAGTTTTCATTTACTGAACATTTACGTGATGGACATTGTACTTGGTGCTTTACACATATTATCTCTAATCCATAATAATTCTATCCTATAAGAGAAATGGTATCCTTATTTTATAGATGAGGAAACTTGAGGCCCAAGACCACAGAACTTATAAAGGTTAGAGCTGGGGTTAGAATCCAGTTCTGTTTGAATCCAATCTGGGCTCTTTCCTCTATATTATGCTATCTTTCTAAGGCTTAAAAAAGCTTTCCATCATGCAGATTTTCCACTCATGTTTTTTAAGTCTTTTTGGTAACAGAATTTGACCTGCAGGGCCTAACACTTTAATTAGCATATATTGACTCCTTGGATTCAAATTATTCTAGTAAAAGACCCACCAACCCAATAAATCTTCCCCCAAATAGGTTTTTTCCTTTTTTAAATACCTGAGGTACCACTCCCACTGCCTTCCGAAGGCTTTCCAGACTCACATCTTGTATATTTTGACCAGCAAGGTAAATGTTACCCTTTTGAGGCTCGTAGAAGCGAAACAACAGCCTCACTATTGTGCTTTTCCTGAAATTGGAGACAAGGAAAAGTTATTTAGCTCCT
The DNA here is from genome assembly GCF_020826845.1 of Diceros bicornis minor. NCBI lineage: Eukaryota > Metazoa > Chordata > Mammalia > Perissodactyla > Rhinocerotidae > Diceros > Diceros bicornis. The sequence continues at coordinate 68,064,626 of NC_080781.1, forward strand.
ACTGGCATTAGGGAACCCCTGTTTTAAACCACAGTAATCATTTTCTTATGATAAAGAAAAAATATTACATTGGGAATCATCAAGCAACGATGCAGAATTTTAAAAATAACTAAATTACCCACCCTGACCCACTACCTCCTACAATGGCCACTTTCTTTCCTGCAGGGACTTCAAAAGATATTCCACTAAGGACTTTCTGCCCCTCAATGTATTCAAAATGCACATTATCAAAGGCCACCGTAGCTGTCTGTGGTGTGATCTGAAGGGGAGATACCATCGCTTTGTCCTAGTAGGGAAGAGAAAAAAAAAGCCACTTTACACACTGCCTAGAGTACAGCTATGCAGACAATTGTTTAATTCACGGAGAGAAAAAGGAAAATAATGGGGAAGGAGGAGGTTTATAAGTGGAGTTAGACCACTTCCAAGAATGCTTTTAAAGATTTGTTTTTTCACTTCTCACTAACCTGAATGCTTTAATTTCTGGGTAATATTTTTGGGGGGGTTGTTGAGGGATGGTGGGCAGGGGAATAAGGAGGTCGAGGATGTGAGGAGAGGGAATCACACATTTTATATCATTATTAGCAAAAGTAAATCAAGTGCAAGTACAAATAATTCAAGTTAGCCAAATTTAGCTTCTATGTATAATATTCTTTGCTAACATTGTAAGGTTTCTAAACAATAAGTAAAAGCTATAACAACCTCTTAATACACATGATAGTCCCAATTCCTGCAAAAAAGAAATTGGTTTGCTAACATGGTGATGTAAAAATATTCCCCTAAAATAATCCTATTAATGGGATGATGCTCACATGCTTCTAAAAAGGTACTAAATAGATTACTTACTTTAATTCGGGTGTCTACCTTGAGTAGAGTAAACAAGGTGTTCATATCTATGAGTGCTTGTCTAGTTTCTCTATATACAGTTCCCAGAAAGTTAAGGGGTAATGAAAGCTGAAAAAGCAGTCCATTCACCATTACTAGATCTCCAACAGTAAGGGTACCTTAATATGCAGTTGGCAAAAGGAAAAAAAAAAGGATATTTTAGATATTTTGAATGTTTCCAGTTTAAGAAAGAGAAGTTTATAGTCTATTACTCTGGAATACAGTTCAAAACGTACATAATCAGTGACTCTTAGGCCTACTCAAATTTCAACGCATTTTAATCCATGATTTGGGAATACATGGAACTTGATATATGCTAAATCAAACAGGAAAAGCTCACTTATACACTACACATTATATACAAAAAAAAATGATTTCAGTGAGGATAGAAATAGAAGGCTAAAAATCTCTCCTTTCTTCCTAAGACACTAGCAAGTTTCTTTGGAATGTAAAATAGAAATTTTAAAAAAGAGTACATACCAAAAAATTGGAGCAAATGTATCATGATTAGGAACAGTAAACCAAGTATTAAGGTCACAGTGAATGAATGAACCCTAACTGAGCAGGCAAGTTACAGAAAAGAGGCAGAGACATTATTTACTTTTGAAATGTTCTGCAAATGAAAAACTAATAGAAAGATTAAAAGATTACTAGTAATTCTAAAAAAAGATTGCTTGCATTTTAGTCCTTTGGACTAAAAACTAAACTAATTACATTGTTTTTATTAGATGCTAAAAAAAAGTTACTCCTGAAAGAATCAGGTTGTAGCCCTACAAAATGTATAAACAGTAATCTCAATCAATGAGAGAGCTAGTGCTACACTTGTAGTGTTAAACAAAAGGAAGTAAAACAACATTATCAAAAAACAAGAAAACACATTCTGATACAAAAAGGAAAGTACTCCAAGGATGTTAAAGCACCTTATTGAATATGCTTTATAATTAAGACTAATATACACATTCCTTTCATTAATCTTTATTTATAAAGGTTAAATAAAACATCTATAAATGTGAAAACTGCAGATCCATTACCTGCCACAATTCCCTGACTGGCAAGCACCATTATAGCTGTTAAACCAACACTGAAAATAGCACTTTGACCGAAGTTCAGCATAGCCAGAGTAGAGGTACTTTTCAATGAAGCAGTCTCATATGTCTTCAAAAATCCATCATATCTTTGTGCTTCATAGTTTTCATTATTAAAATACTAGGAAATATACAAAAATAGTAACTACATACAAGTATAATTGGAATTTATTCTCTTCAGTGATGAGTAGCCTCTTCATCAGACTTCATGTATGGATACAATTTTGTACTGCATACTCCATTTTAAAAACTGACTTTCAATATATTCGATTGTGGCACTCCTACAGTTCTCCATAATGGACTGTATTTGAAAAGTTCATAAAATTCATCCCACAAACATTTACTGAATGCCTAGTTAATTTAAACTCAGATCTAAAAAAGCCATCAATGCCACTTCCTTCACAAAGCATTCCCTTGATCCCCTGAGACTCTGAATTGACAGTTCTCATTGCCCCTACCACATTATGCCTTCTTGTATAGTCATCTGCATACTTACTTTAACTCTCCCAGTAGATTAGCAAATTCTGGGAGGGCGAGGATTAAATATTAATCATTTTTTTACCACCCTCCCCCACTACAGGACTTAGCATAATGCTTTGCACACAGGAGGCATTCAGTAATATTTGTTAAATGAAAAAATGAACGGATAAATGAAAAATTAATCAAAAGCACTATGCTAGGCACTGAGGGAGAATCAAGAACTTACATGCCATTTTGATTAGCTTAGTGTTCATTCTGAGTCAAGATGCTAACTGTACTTTTATCACTTATAAATTATTTCAGAAGGTAAAATTCTGATGATGCCATACAAAAACTGAGGTGGAAAGAAAGGGCAATTTCTAAACAAAAGAATAACAATAAAGTACTATTATTCCATCACACCTAGAGATCTTATCCTAATCTGAAGCTCTAACTTACAGCACCTATTAAATTAAATGGCAGAACAAATCTTAGTGCAGTGTTAAAGGCAGAGGAAAGTATAATTAAACACATTACCTTCACAGTTTCATAATTCAGCAGCGAGTCTATGGCAGCATTACCTGCATCATTATCCGCTTTGTTCATTTCTATTCTAAATCTAGTTCTGTAAGACAAAGATTTGCATAGGCATGAAATGTTTGCTATAAAAGCATAATTAATCTCTAAACCTTGACTGGCCTCTGGAGAATACCTACCTCCACCGTGTGACGGCAACTGTGAATGCTGTGTACGCACCAAGTGTCCCAAGAGTCACCAATGCAAACTGGGCACCACATCTGTAATACTGGAGAAGGCAAAAGAAGAAATGAGAAACAGTCATTGTCCTTGTCAAATAGTTTTTATTATACAACAGCAAATCTCAGTCAAAATATTTTAATAAAAAATATGTTGGTGGAAGTTGTATAAACGAATAATTTCTCAAATACCTTAGAAAATCTACTTTAAGTAACAAGGGAAAAAAGCCAAACTGCACTTGCCACATTGATACCACTGTCAAATGATGATGATAAAAATAGTACAATAAGCCTTAAGAGGAATAAAAAATATATATACACTTTTAATTATAAAATATGAAATTGCCTAAAATTTTATGAGTGGTGAATAGAAACTAGATAATCTGAGCACACTAGTCCAAAGTCATACACAAAAATCTCTGCTAACAAAAAAATTGCAAGCACTAAATGGCTCTATGTGTAGAACTGAATAGCTCTTTACAATAACAACATGAGAAAGAATTTGGACAGTTCTTTGAAGCTTGTGGCAAAATAATTAAAAGAATGGCATATTGGGGCCAGCCCGGTGGCGCAAGCGGTTAAGTGCGCTCACTCCGCTGCAACGGCCCGGGGTTCGCCGGTTCGGACCCCGGGCGCGCACCGACGCACTGCTTGGCAAGCCATGCTGTGGCGGCGTCCCATATAAAGTGGAGGAAGATGGGCACGGATGTTAGCCCAGGGCTAGTCTTCCTCAGCAAAAAAAGAGGAGGATTGGCAGATGTTAGCACAGGGCTGATCTTACTCACAAAAAAATAAAATAAAATAAAGTGATAATCTTAAAAAAAAAAAAAAAAAGAATGGCATAATCCCTCTGGCACCATGGAATTTTGCTCTCAAACCATGGACATGCAATAGCACAACAGCTTCAAGTACTAAATAGCTACTAATGAGAATGTAAGATAAAAGCTTGTTATGAAAAATGTTTTACTTACCAAAACACCACTGACAAGAGTCACCTCAAACATGATGGGAAGAAGATTAAATACTAAAGCACTCAGGACAAAACTGATACCCCTTGTCCCTCTGTCAATAGCCTTTGATAAAGCTCCTGTCTGTCTGCTCAGGTGGAAAGCCAGATCCAGGTTATGAAGATGGAGAAAGACATTTTTGGCTATTCTTCGGATTGAATTTTGGGCTACCTTGCCAAACACTGCATTTCGAACTTCATTAAAAAAGGCAGCTCCAGCTCTTGATACACCATCTAACAATACATTCAAGAGAAAAAATGGGGTGTAAAAACATTAGAATCATAGGAGTGTAAAACCGGTGAGGGCTCAGAAAATGTTTGTATAATGAATGGATATATCATGGAAGACTTACACTAAAAGAAACCTAGAAAGCGTCTAGCCTAGTGACTACCAATCTTTCCACCATGGATCCCTTTCAGCGTTGTTTTCCCCTATAGATTCCAGATGTTGAAAGATTTTTTCCAACTAACAGTTTTAAAAAACAGCAGTCCATATGGCCTTATTGTGGATAAATGTACAGTATCTGTGGAGGTTTTCTGCTCTAATTCAATTCCCCCAAACAACAAATGATAAAATTGAGATCCTGAAGTCAAGTGCCTTGACTAAAGCATACCCCAACTCAAGTCTCCTTAGTCTCATAAAGTGTCCTTTCTAATGCATGGGGACATAAGGCATCATATTCCATTCTTCAAATTGTAGATCTATGTCATAGCTATTGAATATAATTTAATAAAGCATCAATGCATGTATATAATTATTTAGATATTTCCTATTTAACAGCTAACAACAAGAGTAATAAAATAACTAACCTGACTGAAAAGGTATTTTATAAGGAGCCTAACTATTAGAAGTGGTTGTTATGAATTTAATGTTTTATTTCATGTTATTGTTTTCTAGGACTTGGAAAATGAGACTGTTATTACAGAATTTTTGGAAAAGTATATCATAAAAGAACTTTAAAAAACGACATATCAAAAAAAAATCTCACATAAAACGATAAACATCCAAAATGCTAAGTTGTGTTTGTGGTGAAAAGGTCATCTGCTCAAATATGATAAAACCCTCTAGAAGAAAGTCAACACCTGTAGACAGATTAAAGAATCACACATACAGCCAATCAGAACTGCCGTTGCCATGGCTGCAACTGTATTTGGTGCATCACTCAGGTTCAGCATGTTTCCTGACATCTGGTTGAGGCTGTCTACAGCATATTTAAACATGAAGGGAACCACAATATTCATGGCCTAAAAAACACAAAAGCAGCAATTACCCACCATATGTAATATATTTAGTTATAAAAGTTCAAATATTTACCTTAAATTAGCATTTATGGGAATGTTTAGATATTAACCATTTACTAGTATTGGAATGATTTTCCCAGTTTATAAGATAAAATCTTTGGTATTGGGAGAGCTGTCATTTCAGGATTCCTACCTCACACTGACTGCCATGTTAATATTCATTTATAAGCTATGTGCATTAGTCAAATACTCCTGCCTGCGTGAAATCATCCCTGATCATCCACTCAAAAATGCTCTCTCCGTTATCTGAAATCCTAAAATCTCATGTCACTTATAGCAAACTGCCTTATATTGTACTTATTTGTGTATATATTTTTCTTTCCTACTAGATTCTTGAGGGTTTGTATCATATTCCTCTTCTTGTCCCATCCATGTTGAGTACAATGCTTTGTATATAGTAGGTATTCAATAAATATACGTAAAATTATTTGTTCACCAAAATAATGGTAAAACTGAAATTATATAGCAAAAAGGATCTCAAAAGCAGATAAATTACGAGTATCTGTGGCTGATTCACCAGTGGGGGGAAAAAAAACAACACTGATAGATCTATTTGCCCCACAAAAAGATTCCTTTGCTCCAAAATCATACAAAACAAAACCCACTGAATAACAAACTAAGCTTTCGAAAACCAACCTATTTCTCCATGAGAATACACCAAAAAATATGAAAGTTAGGGGTATAATGCTTTCATATATTTAAGGCAAATATTCAATCAATCACATTTCAAATTTTCTCCAAAGTTATAGTATCAAAAACACCAACCATCATTTAGAAACAGGAAGTTGGTTAGACTGTGAAAGTTTTCTTTGAAGAAATTAAATTCATATACATTAATAACACGTGAAAACAATTCAATGCGGCTTAATAGAAACAATGAAATCACAGCTCTTTTTAATGTTCCATTATTATGTCATTCATCTTTGTTAAACATAAAGAATTTATTGTCAACAAGCCTAAGTTAAGCTACAACTGACAGGAGCTATGTAAATCTTAACAATCAAGCTTTCAAAGCCAGGTATACAAGTGCCTTAGCAACCAAGGAGGTGCTCTAATATTCAACAGTTATCATTAAAACACACAGCAGATGCTGGGACACTTTTAAGAATATAACTATATGGGGTAAATTGCTTAAAACTTTAAGATTTCTAACTTCCAAAATATAATCTAATAGAACAGCAAGTTTCAAGTAGTATAAATTTCTCATTTGTGATTCCCATATAACCATATAACCTCAGGCTCTTGCTTCTGCTTTAAATCGTCTCCCCACTCAATTTACCTTTCCATTCTTCAAAATTCACTTTGAATCCCATTCCCATCACGATGCCTTCTCTGAAAGCTGCAGCCCATTTGGCACTTTCCATTTTCCAACTCCTCTTTTTTATAGTTTACACCTCAGTATTTGCCATTTTTATTATATATTTATCATTCACTTTGTCTGTGGGTGCATGTGCATGGATATACTGCTTTCTCAACCTCACTGGAAACCTTCTGTGGCAAAGCAAACATTTTGTGAACAACAGCTATATGAGTCGGGTATGGCGCTAGGTACCTTTTTACAAAGGTGAGAGCTGAATAAAATAACGATTCTATGAAATGGGTATTATCTCTATAATTGAGGAAACTCAGGTTCCATGAGGTTTAATGACTTGTCTGGTAAGCAGTAGGGTTGAGATTAAAATCCAGGTCTGACTTGAAATTCGGAATTTTTCTAGTATACCATATCAGCACCTTATAAAGCAGGGACCATGTTATTTTATTATTTTTTGCACTCCAAAATGGATGCCCTCAAATGCGCTGTTTAAACTAGCTATAGTTCTAAAGTATGGCACAAGTAATTTAAATAAATTTGAGTAGATTCCAAGTTTTCCATATAATAAGGCCATATCTCTTCACTTGCATTCCAAGACACTTTCTTGAGTAGGAGAAAAAGTGATAGTTACAGCTAGCATGCAATTCTCATAACTCACAGCCCATGATATCTTTGCCACAGCCAGAGTGAGTGGTGACTGAAACTAATGTATCACCAAGAAAGTTATGCAATTTTACTTTCTTGAAAATGTGTTTGGGTTTGGTCAAATTTGGGAGCATCCCTTGTAAGTGCGTAAAGAATGTGAATGTCATCTGTCCTGTGTTTTTATTGGCAGAAAAAGGGCAGTTAGCACAGTGCTAAGATCACAGCACTACCTCTAATAATAACTGTTGATTACTGTCAGTTTTCCCATAAAAGTAATTTTAAAAAAGAAAGAAAGAAAAAACACCAAAGAAATGGAAAGGATTATATTATATGTAGAAGTTTTTATTAGTACATATGTGTGGGTTCCATTGGCCTTGTGATATTTTGGGGATGGTGGGTGGTAAATACTGGTTTTCCCTAATATTCTGCCTTCAGCAGAACTAGACTTAAGCCATCTCAGACAAATGTAAATTTTTAAAAAACTTTTTATTTTGAAATAATTATAGACTCGCAGGAAGTTGCAAAAGTAGTACAGAGACTCATAACCCTTCACCCAGCATCTCCTAATGATGACATCTTATATAGCTGCAGCTCAATATCAAAACCAAAAATGTACATTGGCATATTACTGTTAACTAGACTACAAAACTCATTCAATTTTCACCTTTTTTAAACGTGTATTTGTGTGTGTGTCTTCTATATGGCTCTACACAATTTTATCCCATGTTGGGATCCATGTAACCATCACCACAATCAAGATACAGAACTAACCCATCACCAGAAAAGAACTCCCTTGTGGCATCTCTTTATATTCACTCTCATCTCACCTTGCCCCACCTCAGTCCCTGTCTCCTGGCAACCACTAATCTGTTCTTGATCTCTATAGTTTAGCCATTTTGAGAATACTATATACATGGAATCATATACTATGTAACCTTTTGAGATGGGCTTTTTTTTTCCACTCAGCATAATGCATTTGAGGTTCATCAAGGATGATGCGTGTATCAATAGCTCATCTTCTTTTATTACCGAGTACTATTCCATGGATGTACCAGAATTTATTCAATAATTCACCCCGAAGGACAATTTGGATATTCCAGTTTTGGGCTATTACAAATAAAGATGTTATGAACATTTTCATACAGGCGGTCATAAGTACTCACTTCTCTGGGATAAATGTCCAAGAGTGCAATTGCTAAGTCGTATGGTAAGTCTACACTGAACTTTTTAAGAAACTGCCATAACTCTTTGAGAGTGGTTGTACCATTTTACATTCCCACCAGTAAAGTATGAGTGATCCAGTAACTCTGTATCCTCACCAACATTTGGTATCATCATTATTTTTTTTATTTTGAAACTATTTTAATAGGTGTATAGTGATACCTCACTGTGGTTTTAATTTATGTTTCCCTAACAGCAATGATGTTGGACATCTTTTCACGTGCTTATTTGCCATTCATATATCCTCTTTATGTCTTCTGCACATTTTATAACTTGGATTTTTTTTTTGCAGTTGAGTTTTAAGAGTTCTTTATATATTCTAGATATAGGCTTTTGTTGGATATGTGATTTACAAATATTTTCTCCCAGTCTATAGCTTGTCTTTCATCCTAGTGAGGAGCCTGAACTCCTACCCCACCTAGTAGTCGTGAGGAGTCCCTTCCCCTGGGAATCAATGGAGGCCAAGGTGAGAACCTGGACTTTCACCCTCACCTGCAGTAATAAGGTAGCACCCCATCCCTAATGGAGCAGGAGGCCTGCTAAACAGAAGATTTAAATAAGATCCAGAGTCTCATATGTCTAGGTTTCAACCAAAAATCACTAATCATACCAAGAACTACTAAGATATCAACTGGAATAAGAAAATACAATCAACAGACACAAATGTTAGAACTATCTGACAAGGATTTCAGAGTAGCCACCATTAAAGTGCTTCAAGGAGCATTTACGAACATGCTGGAAACAACAAAAAATAGAATGTTTCAGCAAATAAATAGAGTACATAAAGAAGAACCAAATGAAAAATTTGGAACTGAAAAATATAATAACTGAAGTGAAAAAAGAAAAAAAAAAAAACTGAATGGATGGGCTCCATGGCAGAATGGAGAGGACAAAGGAAAGATCAGTAAACTTGAAGACAGAACAACAGAAATTACTGAATATTAACAACAGAGAGAAAATAAACTAACAAAAAAAAAGTAAACAAGATTCAGGGACCTATGGGACTATAATTAAAGATCTATCACTCTTCTTCAGAGTCCCAGAAGAATAGGAGAAAAAGTGTGAGGTTACAAAAAATAGTCAAAGAAATAATGGCTAAAAATTCCCCAAATCTGGCAAAAGACATAAACCTACAGATTCAAGAAGCTGAGCAATTCCAAATAGGAATAAACTCAAAGAAATTCACATCAAGACATATCATAATTAAACTTCTGAAAACTAAAGACAAAGAAAAAATCTTAAACACAGCTAGACAGAAAAAATATATCTCGTATAAGGGAAAAACAATTTAAACACAGCAGATTTCCAGGGAGGCCAGCAGGAGTGGCACAACATTTTTCAAGTGGTGAAAGAAAAGAACTGTCAACCTAGAATCCTATAACCAGCGAAATTAGTCTTTGAGAATGAAGGGGATATCAAGACAGTCTCAGATTAAGGAAAACTAAGAATTAGTCACCAGCCGACCTGCTCTAGAAGAACTTCTATTGGAAATTCTTCATACACATGGGAAACGGAAGCAGAAGAAAACCTGGAACATGGGGAATAAAGGAAAAGCAACAGAAATGGTAAATATTTGTACAAATATAGTAACCTATTCTTCTCTTAAGTTCTTTAAAATATGTTTGATGGTTAAAAAGCAAAAATTAAATCATTTATTGATGGGGTTTTCAATGTATATAGATGTAATACATAAGATGACCTGTAAACATAAAAGGGGAAGGTAAAGGGATTTATAGAATAGTAAAGTTTTTATGTTCCACTTGAAGCAGTTAAATACTAAGTAGACTGTGAAAAGTTAAATATGAATACTGTAATTCCTAGAGCAACTACTAAAACATTATACAAAGAGATAGACTAAAAGGCACAACAGACAAATTAAAACAGGATTGTAAAACCTGTTCAAATAACACAAAAGATGGTAGGAAAGGTAAAAGAAAGTAACAAAATAAAGAGGAAAACTAGCAGAAAACAAATAATAAAATGGTAGACCAAACTCCAAATAAATCAATAATTATCAATACAACTATAAACATCAATATAAATGAATAATTATTAATGTATCCATATATATATGTATGTGTCTGTGTGTGTGTGTATATAAATAAAACTATGGTGGAGAGAATAATGGCTCTCTAAAATCTCCATGTACTAATCTCCAGAACCTGTGAAGATGATACCTTACATGGCAAAATGGACTTGGCTGATGTGATTAAACTAAAGAACATGAGCTGGGGAGAGTATCCTGGATTATCTGGGTGGACCAAATATAATCAAAACGGTCCCTGTAAGAGGGAGGTGGGAGGGTCAAAATCAAGAGAAAAGATATGACTATAAAAGCAAGAGTCAGAGTCAGAAAGATTGAAGATGCTGCTGGCTTTAAGAAGGAAGAAGGGGCCACAAGCCAAGGAATGCAGGTGACCTCTAGAAGCTGGAAAAAGCAAAAAATGGATCCTCCCCCAGGAGCCTCTGGAGGGAGCATAGCCCTGCCAAATGCCTTTATTTTGATCTAGTGAAACCTAATTTTGAACTTCTGACCTTCAGAAATATAAGATAATAAATTTGTGTTGTTTTAAGCTATAAAGTTTGTGATAAGTTGTTACAGCAGCAATAGGACACAACGGAAATTCAATGGGGAGAGCACAGCCTTCACGTAGGAACAATTGGACAAAACAATGATCCCTCACTTAAACTGGATACAGGAATTAACTCAAAATGGAGCACAGATCGAAATGTAAAAGGTAAAAATACAATTTTTAGAAGAAAATATGGGAGAAGATCTTAATGATCTTGAGGTAGGCAAATAGTTCTTAGACATAACAACCAAAGCCTAATCCATAAAGGAAAAAAATGATAAACTGGAACCTATCAAAATTAAAAAGTTTTGTTCTATATAAGACATTATTAAGGAAATTAAAAAATAAGCTAGAGACTGGGAGAAAATATTTGCAAATTATATATCTGTGAAAGGTCTCATATCCAGAATATATAAATAACTCACTAAATTCAACAGTAAAACAACAACAACAACAACAAAACAGCCCAATTAAAAAATGGACAAAATACTTAAATAGACACTTCACCATAGTGGATATATGGATGGCAACTAAGCATATGCAAAGACATGCAACATCATTAGCCATTAGAGAAATGTATATTGAAACCACAAGACACCACTATATGCCTGACAATACCAAGTGGTGACAAAGAAGTGAAGCAACTAGAACTCTCATACAGGAACTCTCATACATTACTGGTGGAAAGACAAAAACAGCCACTCTGGAAAATAGTTTGGTAGTTTCTTATAGAGTTAAAAATACACTTACCATGACCAAGCAATTCCATTCCTAGAGAAATGAAAACTCACGTTCACACAAAAACCTGTACCTGAGTGTTATAGCAACTCTAGTTGTAATTGCCAAAGGGTGGAAAGAAACCAAATGTCCATCAGTGGTTGAATGGATAAACAGACTCTAGTACATCCATACCATGGAATACTACTCAGCAATAAAAAAGAATGAACTTCTGATATATTCAATGACTTGGATGAATGACAAAGGCATTATGTTGAGTGAGAGAAGCCTGCTCCAAAGATTATGTACTATATGATTCCATTTATATGGTATTCTCAGAATGAACAAGCTATAATAATAGAGGACAAATCAATGGTACCCAGCAGTTAGGGGTCTGGAGAGGGTTACACAAAGGAGATTTTTGGGGTGATGGCACTTTTCTGTATCCTGGCTGTGGCAATAATTACATGAATATATACATGTGTTAAAAATCATAGGACTATGTACCAAAAAGAGTGCATTTTACTACATATATTAAAAACAAATTTTTAAAAATAAAGCCAATGTCTCAGGTCACACCAGACCTGGCTCCCTAGAGGCTGGAGATGTCTAAAAATAAGGCTGGATGATAGTATATTTCAGTCAAAATTAACTCAATATGAAGTTTTATCCCCTTGTTGCTTTCTAAAAATGGAGCAACTGGTTATTTTTACTAGATTATAACCACGTGACACAAGGTATATTTCATCTGTAACTGCAATGTACCCAATAATTTAAGTACAAGAGAAATAAAGGGACTTAGTCTCACAAAACTTTTTTCTTTCCTAGATCAGAAGTTTAAATCACATCAATAATCTGTGAAACTCTTGAATTTTCAGAGACTGGTATATCATTAGGAAATTGAATTCATTTAATTTTAACATGAAAATGTACAATTTGGGACACTAACTGAAGAATGGAGTTAAAGGAAAAAGTAAAATCACCATAAAGGACAGCCAAAGGTATGCATATGCCTATATGATGCCAAAACTACTGGTCAATATGGTCAGTTTGCTGAGGGCCTCAAATTCCAGATTTTAAAATGACTTTTCCCTTCTTAGTCATGAAAGTACTGTCTATGTCATCTGAGGAACCCAATTCTACCAGACCTCTTAATACGTAAATTCTTCAATAATTAATCTCTTTCACAGTAGCCTCTGACAATTAAGGGCTCTGTAACTAGTGCTGCCAAGGGCCCAATATATGTGAACAGGTAAAAGAGAATTTTGTTTCTTTGTTTAATTACCTCTCTAGTCCCAAAAGGATCAGAAAGAGAGAAAGAAAATAAAGAACAAGAGCACTAAAGGGAGATTACATTAGCAAGGCAAAACAAGGAGAAAAGAAAACTGGACAAAGTACTTAGACAATCCGTAAAGACCATCTCTTCCAGAAAACAGAGATAAAGGGAACATTTCCTAACTCATTCTATGAGGCCAGCATTACCCTAATACCAAAACCAGACAAAGATATTACAAGAAAGGAAAACTATAAACCACTATCTTTCATGAACATAGATAGAAAATTCTCACCAAAATATTAGCAAATCAATTCCAATAATCTATAAAAATAATTACACATGATCAAGAGGAATTAATTCCAGGTACACATGGCTAGTTCAACATTCAAAAATCAATTAATATAATTCATCACGTCAAATAGGCTAAAGAAAAAATATCGTGTGATACGAATAGATGTTAAAAAAACAACACTTGACAAAATCCAACACCTATTCATGATATAAACTCTCAGCAGACTGGGAATAGAGGGGAACTTCCTCAACTTGATTAAGAATATCTACAAAAAGCCTATAGCTAACAATATACTTAATGATGAGAAACTAGATGCTTTACCCCTAAGACTGGGAACAAGGCAAGGATGTCCTCTCTTACCACTCCTGTTCAACATGGTACTGGAAGTCCTACCTAATGCAATAAGACAAGAAAAGGAAATAAAAGGTATACATATTAGGAAGGAAGAAATAAAACCATCTTTGCAGATGATATGATTATCTATGCAGAAAACCCAAAAGAATTAACAAAAAAAACTCCTGAAACTAATAAGCAACTCTAGCAAGGTTGCAGGATATAGTAGAACCCCCTCATCCGCAGTTTCATTTTCTGCAATTTCAGTTACTCACAGTCAACTGTGGTCTGAAAATATTAAATGCAAAATTCCAGGAATAAACAATTCATAAGTTTTAAATCACATGTCATTCCGAGTAGTGTGACGAAATCTTGTGCTGTCCCACTCTGTCCTGCCCGGGATGCCATGTCACAATGTCTATGTTATTCACCTCACTTCATCTTATCATGCAGGCATTGTATCGTTTCACATCATCACGAGAAGGGTGAGAACAGTACAATAAGATATTCTGAGAGAGAGAGAGAGACCACATTCACATAACTTTTATTACAGTATAGTTACAATTGTTCTATTTTATTATTAGTTGTTGTTAATCTCTTACTGCGCATAATTTATAAATCAAACTTTATTATAGATATGTATGTATAGGAAAAAACAGTAATATATAGGGTTCAGTACTATCCATGGTCTCAGGCATCCATTGGGGGTCTTGGAATGTATCCCTCACAGATAAGGGGGGAGTATTGTATAAGGCTAATATACAAAAGTCAATCACTTTCTGGGGCCGGCCCAGTGGCGCAAGCGGTTAAAGTGCGTGTGCTCTGCTTTGGCGGCCTGGGGTTTGCAGGTTCGGATCCCCGGCGCACACCGACGCACTGTTTGTCAAGCCATGCTGTGGTGGCATAGAGTAGAGGAAGATGGGGACAGATGTTAGCTCAGGGCCAATCTTCCTCAGCAAAAAAAGAGGAGGATTGGCATCAGATGTTAGCTCAGGGCTGATCTTCCTCACAAAAAAACAAAAAAACAAAAACAAAGTCAATCACTTTCTTATATACCTCCAATAAACAATACACGATTTGAAATTAAAAATATAACACCACTGAAATTAGTAGCAAAACATGAAATAATCAGGTATAAATCTAACAAAACATGTACAAGATCTATATGAGGAAAACTACAAAACTCTGATGAAATAAATCAAAGAACTAAATGAATGGAGAGATACTCCATGTTCATGAATAGGATGACTCAATATTGTCAAGATGTCAGTTCTTCCCAAACTTGATCTATATATTCAATACAGTCCCAATGAAAATCCAAGCAAATAATTTGGTAGATATGGACAAAATGATTCTAAATTTCATATAGAAAAGCAAAAGACCCAGAACATCCAACTCAATATAGAAGAAGGAAAACAATGTCGGAGGGCTGACACTACTTGACTTCAAGACTTAGCATAAAAGCTACAGTATTCAAGACAGTGTGGTACCGGCAAAATAATAGGCAAATAGATTAATGGAACAGAATAGAGAGACCAGAAATAGACAAACATACACAAATATAGTCAACTGATCTTTGACAAAGGAGCAAAGGCAACCCAGTGTTGAAAGGATAGTCTTTTCAAAAAATGGTGCTGAAACAACTAAACGTGCAAAAAAAAAAAAAATCTAGACACTGACCTCACACTTTCCACAAAAATTAACTCCAAATAGATCATAGACTTAAATGTAAAGCACAAAGCTCTAAAACTTCTAGAAGATAACATAAAAGAAAATCTAGGTGACCTTGGTTTGGCAATGACTTTAGATACAACACTAAAGGCACAATTCATGAAACACTGATAAGCTGGACTTCATTAAAATTTAAAACTTTCGTTCTGTGAAAGACACTGTTAAGAGAAGGAAAATACAAGCCACAGAGCGAGTGAAAATACTTGCAAAACATCTATCTGATAAAGGACTGGTATCTAAAATATACAGAGAACTCAAACTCTCATTCATTGCTGGTGGGAATGCAGAATGGTAGAGCCACTTTGGAAGACAGTTTGGCAGTTTCTCACAAAACTAAACATAGTCTTACCATATAATTTAGCAATTGTACTCACTGGTAATTACCCAAATGAGTTGAAAACTAACATCACAAAAAATCCTGCACACAAATGTTTATTGCAGTTTTATTTATAATTGCCCAAATCTGGAAGCAACCAAGATGTCTTTCAACAGTGAATGAATAAACACATTATGGTACATCCATACAATGGATTATTTTTCAGCAATAAAAAGAAATGAACTATCAAGTCATAAAAAGATATAAATGACTCTGAAATGCATATTGCTAAGTGAAAGAAACCAGTCTAAAAGAGCTACAAACTATATGATTCCAACTATATGACATTCTGGAAAAGGCGAAACTACAGAGACAGTAAAATGATCAGGGGTTGTCAGGGATTTGGGAGAATGATGGGAGAGATGAATCGGTGGAACACATGGGATTTTTTAGGGCAGTGATACGATTCTGTATGATACTTTAATGATGGATACACGACATTATGCATTTCCCCAAACTCCTATAACCGTAGAACACAAAGTGTGAATCCTAATGTAAACTACGAACTTAGTTAATAAGAATAATGTATTTTTTTATAATTGGTTCATCAGTTGTAACTAATGTACTACACTAATGCAAGATGTTAGTAATAGAAGAAATTGAGTGGTTTTTTTGGGGGGAGGGGAAGGATATATAGGAACACTCAGTACTTTCTGCTCCATTTTTCTCTAAGCCTAAAACTTCTCTAAAATATAGTCTTTTAATTAAAAAAATACTCCAGGATATAAATCATACTTCTCAACTTAATTAAAGGCTTCAGGTAGCATTGTTGCATTTAAAAAAGTGTTTTTCAAAAAAATTTTAAAGGATCAAAGTTAAGCAAAAAGTGCATGAAATCTTTTGAAGTTAACGAATGTCAAAATAATACTTACTGGAAAACTCTAGCTCTTCCATGAACCCTTCCCTAAATGCCTAATTTTGGAATTACTACATAGCTTCATTTGTGACTCTCTTTGGGTGTTGATATTATGTTAATATATATTTTATCATTATTTGTATATTTTTCTCCTTCAACACACTGCAACTCCAAGAGGGCAAGGCCCAAGTTTTATTCATTTTTGTATCTCAGCTGCCTAACACAGTATCTTGTACCTAATAGTCATTCAACAAATGTCTGCTCAATACACATTGCTGTGATCTGAGTGTTTGTGTCCCACCACCCCCAAATTAATATGTTGAATTCTAACCTCCAGGGTAATGTTATTTGAAGGTGGGGTCTTTAGGAGGTGATTAGGCCATGAGGGCTTTGTGCCCTTATAAAAGAGTCCCCAGAGACCCTTCCTACCCCTTACATCATGTGAGGTTACAACAAAAAGATGGCCATCTATGAACCACCAGTTTATGGTATTTTGTTATAGCAGCCCAAATGGACTAAGACACATATATTATCCCTTACTTTACATAATAGATGCATTCTTGAAGAAAAGGGGTATTGACTATATCTTTATAAATCATATTCTCCTTTGAAATTATTTTATAATTTTCAATATAGCTTAATTTTCATTTCTAATAGCTTATCAATTGAGAATATCTTTTTGTACTTGATACTGTAATTTTCTGTGTCCCCAATTTCTCTGTCGATTAAGTGGTTCCCAAGAGGGTGGTGGTTACAGAATATGAATAAACTTTTTTATAATATTAAAATAAACATTTATTTTATGAAATCAGATGATTTCTGTAAATATATGTTTTATATTTTCCTTAAGTCTTAGCATGGTTGTATGTAATATGCTAATAGAAATGCTGAATTAAAAAAAATCCTTAGAAGATCTCAAAATCCCCAGATTAATGAAGATCAATAATGATGTGATACTCCTATGATATATGTGTGGATGGGAAGAAAAGGCACTGAATATGATTTGTAGAGATTTAAGGAATGAAGGCCAATAGGGTTCTCTCGGTCTCTCTTGGCAGCAGAATCCCTAAAATATATCTCATATAGAACTCCAACATATTAAAACAGAATTGCTGCAACTTGGAGAGAAGAAATACCAACCCATTCTCTTGGCCTCCTCTGGGCCACAAGTCATCTCTACATAATACAGTTTATCTTAAAAGTCTTTGTAACGATAGCCTTAAGACCCTCAGAATCAAAAGAGCATTAAAAGGCAAATAAGCAAGCAGATGGTATGCTGAGGTCCCATATGTTAAGCATGAAATCGTCCTTCCTTTTTCTTCTTCTCACTTGACATTTCTCTCTTTCTGTCTTCCTTCTCCCTCGTGGATGCCTCAGGCCTCATTATGAAACCACCTCACACTGCTCAGATGACTGGGTGGCATTCATTTAGAGCTGAGAAGGTTCCTGAACCCTGCCCTAAAGGTCCCAAAAGTATGTGGAGGAGGTGGGGAAGATTAGAGTATAAAGGGCCATAGATCGGTCCAAAGTGCTTATATGCCAAAGCATGTAATCAGGCTGAGGAAAAAATAGGAAGCCAAGGAATAAAAGGGATAACAATCCATCTTTGCACACCAATTATAAATCATACCTGCAATACTACTCAAAAATAAACAATGGCCAGGTTTTAAAAATTCGGGAGAGTGATCATTTTTAAACTGACAGTATAGAAGCTGGAAAATGGTATTAGGAATGGTTAAATGCTACTACTATGCTCTACATTCCTAAAGTTATTCCTAAAGTCTAGTAAAAAGAAAACTTTTTCTATATGCTCTGAAAGTATGAGCAGGCACTCCTTATAACATCTGGCAATTTCTTCCTTTTCTTGATCCAAAAGGAATCAAATGTACTTTTTGAAGATTGATTTTTCTATACTCATTTCTGTTTACTTGTAATTAATTTATATGAGGTTAGTACAGCACTTCCATTCTATGGGTGCTCAGTATTTGTTGAAAGAAGAATCAAATATTAGCCTACTAAAAATATTTCAGTCCTTAAGGAAGTTAGCTTGATTTAGATTTCATACCCTGATATTGAGCTGTCACTAAGCAACAGAGATCTGTATTTTCAAGGATTGGAATTCTCTCTAAAAACTAAAGTCTAATACAAATGTCATTATTTAAGACTCCTCCCTTTGACCAGCTTAATTAGTCATGTTCTAACCTGTTCTCTTCAATTCAAAAGAAAGTCCAGAAAATAATCTGCCTTTAACTTGTCAGCAAGGTACTTACATTCAGCTAATAAAGGAATAAAGGCCAATTTGCTAATTCTGCCTTGCACAAGAGCTCGGAATAATCTTTATCCTTAAGTAATTTGTAGGTAAAAGATAATTCAGCAACCAGGACTGTGCTAAAAATGAATATAAGCATTTAAAATATTTCAACATTAGCTACCACAATTAGATTTGTAATACTGTTCTGTTTAGCTTAAAAACATAGAAGAAAGTATAAATTCTTGGTCTGTTGCTTGGTATCTTGATTTAAGTCCTCTCCCAGGGAAGGGGTCTGGTTCATTGGGAGAGTACTCAACAGAGCCCATAGATGAGAAAGGAGAAAAGAAAATGGAGGGAGTCTGACTGAATTGTTTTGGTTTTACTCTCCAATCACTTCTTCCCTGTTTCCACTACTGTTTACTTTACTTCCCTACATTTATCACAGGTTTATCTATAGGAACAGATTTATCACAGGTTCTGTCTGTAGTCTTCTATTTCTGTTCTTTTCCTTGGTGAACTCACTAATTGCATTGTTTCAACTATCACCTCTGCATCTCTCTAGCCCCGGGCTCCTTCCTGAGCCTGTCTTGCATTTTGTATTACCAGCTGTCTTGATGTTCCACTAGCACCTCAAACTTAACATACCCAAAACCAAAATTTCCATCTTCCTAAACAAGACCTCCTGACTTACTACCTACTTCTGTTAAAGGCATTATCATTCTCGGCATCATCTTTGAATCCTATTCCTCTTTTACTTCTAATATGTGATCTGTTGCTAAGTCTTAATGACTCTACCTCCCTTAACTCACCCTATCTCTGACATCTTTTCCCTCCATATTACCATTTCTACCACTACTCCAGTACAAACGGCTATTACTTCTCATCTAGACTATTATATTAGCCTCATAACTGGTTAATAAATATTTGCTGAATGAATGCATGAAATGAAAATAAAAGGTATCCCTACTTTAGGTCTCTCACCACCCTAATCCATCCTACACAAGGGTCAGATTAATTTTCTAAAGTACAGCTCTAATCTTATTACTCTTTTACTCAAAATAGAGTTTCCTACTTCCAACATAATTAAATAAATTTTTGTTTTACAGTTAAGGTATTTCACATTAGGAGCTCTATCTATCTTTCCAAGACTACCTCTAATTCCTCTGAAACATTATCCCCTCACTGGAACAAAGATAGACTACTCGCTTCTCCACACATACTCTATGTTCTCTCTCATCTTTTTCATTGTTATTCCTATACCTGTGACAATCCTACTTTCAATTCAGGCCTATCTCAGACAGCACCTCCTCTGCAAACCTTTCCTGACTCCCCATCTTAACGGTTTTTCCTTTGAAACCCCTGGACACTTGACCGGTACTTCTTTTAAATAATTTATGACCTACTTTGTATTATGGCAATAAAATAAAACTTGTCTTATCCTGCATGATTTGAGAGAAGAAATGTGCTTTATTTATATCTAAATACCCTGCAGGGCCAAAAACAGTACTTTATATGACAAGTTCTCAATAAATATTTTCAGGGTAGGGAAAAGAATGAGTAAATGAAAGGGAACATACATGATATTGAGAAGAAATAAGTGATAAGGGATCTAAAACAACATACAGTGTTAACCCTTATATGTAAGAGTGGTAACCAAATTATAGCCAAACCTCATTTATACTTTTGAGCAGACTTTTTTTTTAACCATATTTCTGATGGAAATCTAAATTTATTTATTTTTATTTTAACACATATATTATGTTTTACTATGTGCCAGGCACTGTTCTAAACCTTTTATGTAACATTTAATCCTTAGTTACCCTATTTTATAAATTGGGAAACTGAGGCACAGAGACTAAGCAATTTGCGCAAGGTTACAAGGTTAGTAAGTGGCAGAGCCCAGGATGTCTGACTCCAGAGACTATATATGTACCATGACTATATATTGTACCTAAAGATATATACTTCACTGACTTTAATATTTGAATAAATTGAAAACAAGGTTTTTTTCCTTGAAAGCCAAGAGTCATTACTATAACTTTGCTTTATTAAAATGTGTTACAGTACAGTGACAAACTGAGGAGGCTGTTAAGATGTAGAGGACCCCTATACGAATGGGGCCAAAATGCCCAGCTTCTGTGGCTGTTTTTTCGTTGGTAATGTTTTTCTGCTTTTTTCCCTTCATGTCACACTGTTGTTTACCACTCAGGGCTATCAGTGTACCTAAAATGTCTCCATCCTCTTTTCAATTTACTCGGAACTAAGAACCAAGCTTACCAGAAACGTATTAAATAAGAGCCAACAGGGTTCTGAGGAGCTTCTTTTGTAAAGTTCCTCATGCTTTATTACAACCAATGATCCTGGGCCGGCCCCGTGGCTTAGCGGTTAAGTGCACGCGCTCTGCTGCTGGCGGCCTGGGTTCGGATCCCGGGCGCGCACCGACGCACCACTTCTCCGGCCATGCTGAGGCCGCGTCCCACATACAGCAACTAGAAGGATGTGCAGCTATGACATACAACTATCTACTGGGGCTTTGGGGGAAAAAATAAATAAATAAATAAATAAATAATAAATAAACAACCAATGATCCTGTATCTTACACTGGTTTCAGGAGTGAACTCCATTAAGTGGAGGCTGTTACAAGTCTGATCCACAGATAAACCGGGCATTACTCTATAATTTCTGCTGACTGCATAAAAGAGTTATGTAAATGAGGGTCCTAAAGGCTGACAACACTCCCCCAAAAGTGGCTTATATCAGCCCAAGTTTCATTACTAGAAAATGTCATAGTGTTTCTAAGTTATAGTAACAAACAATGCATAGTTTCTCCTATTCTTACCTTTGCGCCACCCAAAAATCCCAGGGAAATGGCAACCCTAGCTCGTAGATCTGGCCTGTCTTTGGGCCACACATAAGAAAGCATTGCTTTTATGATTTTCCGAGTATCAACATCTTTTAACTGTTGAAAGAAAGAAAACAAAGCAGTAAGTAATATGTCATTTCAAATATAACTATATTTCAATAATGCAGAATCATGTAAATATTTGAGAAAAATCTGAAAACATTACAAACAATTTTTATTCTGAATCTAAGGTCAATTATCTTTCAAACTCAAACTATTTTGGAGAAAAAAAAGTATTTCAATTGCTTTTAAAAAGCTACTTAGTTCTCTTAATTTCTTACTTCCAACTACAGCCACCCTCATCTTGCCAAAAGGTTATTCAGTAGGGGTGAGGGGCCAAGTACTATACATTTATTTCTTGTCTATTAAGCTATCAAAACATTACATAAAATTTTGGGCTGGCCCCATGGCGTAGCGGTTAAGTGCGCGTGCTCCACTGCTGGTGGCCCAGGCCTGGATCCCGGGCGCGCACCGATGCACCACTTGTCAGGCCATGCTGTGGCGGCGTCCCATATAAAGTGGAGGAAGATGGGTACGGATGTTAGCCCAGGGCCAGTCTTCCTCAGCAACAAAGAGGAGGATTGGCAGATGTTAGCTCAGGGCTGATCTTCCTCACACACACAAAAAAATTACATAAAATTTAAGAAACATTTCCATATTTCCATCTTTGTGGTCAAAATCTTTATATACTTTTGGGCTCTTTATCAATATGTTTATTTAAAATAGTTTGGAGACCTAAGTCCAAACTCATGATAGAACAGACTTACAACATAGTGTTTAGGAAAGTAGGAGTCTTGGCATTGACCAAATAGAACAGAGGTTGAGTTATTAAAAATTTTGACAAAAATAAAATTTTCCAGTCATGCTTAATCTGACCTAAATCTATCTTATATTTTTGTTTTCCCCAAGTTCCGGAGGCAACACTCCCATTAAATCTTTTTGTTTTAGTTTCAGCTTTTAGAGGCAGAATATTCAAAATCAAACCCACACTTTCTAAAGCCAAAATAAGATCAATACATTTATATTCCAAAACTACTATATTATTATAGTTAGTGAAATAATCCCCATTTTAAAAACTGAAAGTATCTACCCAATTTCTGGAAAAGGTATTGAAAAGCAAACAAAAAAAAGTTAACACTCGTTGGTGACGGTGTATAGAAATGAGCACTCTAATACACTGTTAACAGGAGAGTACACCAAAACAATCTTTTTGGAAAGCAATTTGATACCTACCATAAGCTTTTAAAATAATTCTGCCCTTTGTCTCAAGAACTCCACTTCTGGGAACTTATGCTTTAAAAAAATACTTAAGAATATGCTCCAAGTTGAATCAATTTTACTTCCTAAAAATCTCTTGAATCTGTCTACTTCTATTTTCACCACCAACTAATCCAAGCTATCATCATTTCTCACCTAAAGCACTGTAACAACCTCCTAACTGATCTCCCTGCATCCACTCTGCTCCCTGTCCAATTAGTTCACTCTGCATCTGATATAACTCTCAGCTTAAATCCCTTCATTGACACCCTATCACTCTTAGGATAAAGATCAAAGTCTGTAACATGACTTACGAGGCTCTGCTTGGCCTAGGCCCTGCCTAGCTCTCTAGCCATGTCTTATACCACAGCTTTCAGTATTCATGCCAAACTGGCTTTATTTCAGTTCCTCAAATATGCTATAATCCCTCCTGCCACACAGCCTTTGCACAATACCCTTCACTCTGTCTGGAATAATCTCTCTCTGTAACACCAACCCGCAATCTCTTCCAACTAGTTCACTGCCAGCTCAACCAGCACTTCCTTAATGAAGTCTTCCCTAACCCCAGTCAGGATCCTCAGCCGTACTCTCTCATAGAACAGTATTCCTTTCTTCAGAGTATCCATTTCAAATATAAACCACATATACAGCAGTGTGATTATCTGATTAACATCTGCTCTCCTGCTAGAATTTAAATTCCATGTGAGTAGTTTGTGTTTTCTGCTCACTGTTGTAACTCGATACCAAATATAGTGGCTGACATGCAGTAGGAACTCAACAAATATTTATTGAACAAAGGAATGAAAAATTTAGCTGTAAGGATGTTTATCCCTTACTGTTTTAATAGGAAAAAGAATTGGAAACAGCCTAAATAATCAACAATGAAGAACCATGTAAACAAATTACAGTGACTGCATACAACAAAATACAGCCATACAGAAATATAGGTAAAGGGGTTACCAGAGGTACCAGAGGGGAAGGGGGGGTGCGGGGGTGGGTGAAAGGGGTAAAGCGACACATATGTATGATGACAGACAATAATTGGACTACTTGGGGTGAAGTAACACATTAAGGTAAAGGTACACATTAAGTGAAAAAAGCAAAGTACAAAACTTATTTTTGTGATATGTGTATAAGTTTACACATGCACACAAATGGATGTGGAAAGCAATACCCTCAAAAGTGTTAACATCAGCAACTGTGAGTAGATGGAATCATTGACCATTTTTTATATTCTTCTTTTTGCTTGCTTGTATTTTCTGTAGTTCACATATAATGTTCACATATAATAAGAAAAAAATTTAATTCATTCTGAGAGGGAAAAGCTATACAATTTCAATTAGATCTGCACAGCAAGGAATGGGGGAAAATTGTCAACATATAAGAAACCCAGGACAACACATTATATTATACAGAGTAGTTTTATTATTTTGAGACAACTGTAGATTCACGTGCAATTATAAGAAATGATAGAGAGACCCAGTCTACCCTTCACACATTTTTCTCCCAATGTCTTTTTTTTCCCCCAGTAACTTTACTGAGATCATAATGGTTTATAACATTGTGTAATTTCAGGTGTACATTATTGTTGCTCAACTTCTGAGTAGACTTCATTGTGGTCACCCCAAGTAGTCCAATTATTGTCTGTCATCATACATATGTGTCGCTTTACCCCTTTCACCCACCCCGCACTCCCCCTTCCCCTCTGGTAACCACTAATCTGTTCTCTTTATCCACGTATTTGTTATATTCCACATGTGAGTGAAATCATGCAGTATTTGTCTTTCTCTTTCTGGCTTATTTCACTTAACATCATACCCTCAAGGTCCATCCATGTTGTTGCAAATGGGACGATTTTGTCTTTTTCTATGGCTGAGTAGTATTCCATTGTATATATATACCACATCTTCTTTATCCATTCATCAGTCGATGGGCACTTGGGTTGCTTCGTCTTGGCTATTGTAAATAACACTGCAATGAACAGAGGGGTGCATAAATCTCTTTGGATCACTGATTTCAAGTTCTTTGGATTAATGCCCAATAGTGGGCTAGCTAGATCGTATGGTATTTCTATTTTTAATTTTTTGAGAGATCTCCATACTGTTTTCCCTAGTGGCTGCACCAGTTTGCATTCCCACCAGCAGTATATGAGGGTTCCCTTTTCTCCACATCTTCTCCAACATTTGTTGTTTTTTGTCTTGGTCATTATAGCCATTCTGACCAGTGTGAGGTGATATCTCATTGTTTTGATTTGCATTTCCCTAATAATTAGTGATGTTGAACATTGTTTCATGTGTCCGTTGGCCATCTGTATATCTTCCTTGGAAAAATGCCTGTTCATATCACCTCCCCATTTTTTTATTGGGTTGTTTTTTTGTTGCTGAGTTGTATGAGTTCTTTATATATTTTGGAGATCAACCCCTTGTCCAATAAGTGATTTGCAAATATTTTCTCCCAATTGGTGGGTTGTCTTTTCGTTATGTTCATGGTTTCCTTTGCTTTGCAGAAGCTTTTTAGTCTGATGTAGTCCCATCTGTTAACTTTTTCTTTTGTTTCCCTTGCCTGGTCAGACATGGTATTTGAAAAGATGCTGCTAAGATCAATGTCAAATAATGTGCTGCCTACATCACCAGCGAGTTAAGGGCAGCCACAGCCTCTTCCTGCAGCCCCCCTGGGGCACACTTCCTCTTTCAGGGCTCAGCCACACTATGTGCACTGGTAGTAGTTCTGCCACAGACTCTGCTTGCAGTCCCTCTGGCTGCTGTGCTTGGTGGACGGGGCTTCTAGTAGGGACCCAACCAGGGCCACTCCTTGGGGCTGCAGGAGCACGGTGGGCTAACCCTCCACACTGGGACAGCGATCATCAGCAGGTTAAGGGCTGCTGCTGCCTCTTCCTACAGTCGCCCAGGGGCACGTTTTCACGTTCGGGTGCTCACACCAGGCTGGAAAGCTATCCTGTGTGTGCACGGGGCTGTTGGGGGATGACAGGGAGTGCTCACCTATCTCCACCACTTCCAGGAGGGTCAGTCAATCCACCCTCAGATGTATAGCTGCATGTGTCTCTCTGGTGTCCTGTTGTGCTTTGTAGGCTTCTTCTGTTGGTCAATGAATGTCCATTTAGTTGTAGTTTAAAAGAGGGAGAGACAAAGGTCTCTTTTAGTCTCTTTTAGTCAGTTTATTCAACAAAGAAGAACAGAAATAAAACTGTTCATACTGTACTGAAAACAGGACTACCTTCTTGAGTTGCTTTAAATACATAAGATGGCAAAAACTTTAAATGCTGCAAGTACAGGCCTTTTTTTTTATTGAGGTTACATTGGTTTATAAAATGATATAGATTTCAGGTCTACATCTTTATAACTGGACTTCTGTACACACTAAATTGTGTCACAACCAAAAGTTTAGTTTCCATCTGCCACCAGACAAACGACCCCTTTTACCCATTTCCCCCTCCCCCACATCCTTTCCCTCTGGTAACCACGAATCTGTTCTCTGTATCTATGTGTTTCTATTCTTTCACATGGATGAAATCGTACAATATTTTTGTATTTCTCTGCCTGACCTTGAGATCCATCCATGTTGTTGCAAATGCCAAGATTTCATTTTTCTTATGTTATCTTCTTTATCCATTCATCTATTCGTGGGCACTTAGGTTGTTTCCATCTCTTGGCTATTGTAAATAATGCTGTAACGAACACAGAGGTATTGATAACTTTCAAATTAGTGCTTTCATATTCTTTGGATAAATACCCAGAAGTGGAATAGCTGGATCTATTCTTAATATTTTGAGAAATCTACATACTGTTTTCCATAGTGGCTGCACCAATTTACATTCCCACCAGCAGTGTAGAAGGGTTCCCATCTCTTCACATCCTCTCCAAAACTTGTTATTTCTTATCTTTTTAATAGCCATTCTGATGGGCGAGAGGTGATATATCATTGAGGTTCTGATTTGCAGTTCCCTAATAATTAGTGAGGCTGAACAACTTTTCATGGGCCTGTTCGCCATCTCTTTATCTTCACTGGAAAAATGTCTGTTCAGATCCTCTTCCCATTTTTAATCAGGTTATTTGTTTTTTTGTTGTTGAGTTGTATGAGTTCTTTATATATTTTGTTTATTAGCTCTCATTGGATGTACAACTTGCAAATATCTTCTCCCAATCGGTAACTTGTCTTTTGGTTTTGCTGATGGTTTCCTTTGCTGTGCAAAAGCTTTTTAGTTTGATGTACTCCCATTTGTTTATTTTTTCCTTTGTTTCCTTTGCTTGAGGAGACATATTCAAAAAGATACTGCTAAGACCGATGTCAAAGACTGTACTGCCTATCCTTTCTTCAAGGAGTTTTATGGTGTCAGGTCTTACATTCAAAGTCTTAATCCATATTGAGTTAATTTTTGCATATAGTGTCAGATGATGGTCTACTTCCATTCTTTTGCATGTGGCTGTCCAGTTTTCCCAACACCATTTATTGAAGAGACTCTCCTTTCTCAACTATATGTTCTTGGCTCCTTTGTCAAAATTAGCTGTCCATAAATGCGTAGGTTTATTTCGGGGCTTTCAATTATATTCTACTGATCTCTGTGTCTGTTTTTCTGACAGTACCATGCTGTTTTGATTACTATAGCTTTGTAGTATATTTTGAAATCAGGGAGTGTGATGCCTCCGGCTTTGTTTTTTTTTTTTTTTTTATAATTTTATTTATTTATTTATTTTTCCCCCAAAGCCCCAGTAGATAGTTGTATGTCATAGCTGCACATCCTTCTAGTTGCTGTATGTGGGACGCGGCCTCAGCATGGCCCGACAAGCGGTGCGCTGGCGCACGCCCGGGAACCAAACCCTGGCCGCCAGCAGCGGAGTGTGCGCACTTAACCGCTAAGCCAGGGGGCCGGCCCAGCTTTGTTTTTTTTTTAATCAGGATTGCTTTGGCTATCTGGGGTCTTCTGCAGTTTCATATAAATTTTAGGATTCTTTGTCCTATTTCCGTGAAAAATGTCACTGAAATTTTCATAGGGATTACACTGAATCGGGAGATTGCCTTAGGAAGTATGGACATTTTAACTATGTTAATTCTTCCAACCCATGAGCATGGAATATCTTTCTATTTCTTTGTGTTTTCTTCAATTTCTTTCAACAATGTCTTCTAGTTTCCCGTGTACGGGTCTTTCACCTCATTGGTTAAATTTATTCTAGGCATTTTTCTTTTTGTTGCAATTGTAAATGAGATTGTTTTCTTGATTTCTCTTTCTGTTCATTGTTAGTGTATAGAAACACAATTGATTTTTGGATGTTGATCTTGTACCCTGCAACCGTATTCATTTATTATTTCCGATAGTTTCCTGGTGGATTCCTTAGGGTTTTCTATACATAGAATCATGTTGTCCACAAACAACGAGAGTTTTACTTCTTAGTTTCCAATCTGGATATCTTTTATTTCCTTTTCTTGCCTAATTGCTCTGACCAAAACCTCCAGTACTATGTTGAATAGGAGTAGCGAGAGTGGGCACCCTTGTCTTGTTCCTGTTCTCAGAGGGATTGCTTTCAGTTTTTCACCATTAAGTATGATGTTGTCAGTGAGTTTGTCATATATGGCCTTTATTAGGTTGAGGTACTTTCCTTCTATATCCATTTTATTGAGAGTTTTTATCATAAATGGATGTTGGATCTTGCCAAATCCTTTCTCTGCATCTATTAAGATGGTCATGATTTTTATTCTTCATTTTATTAATATGTAGTGTCACAGTGATGGATTTATGGATGTTGAACCATCCCTGGAATAAATCCCAGTTGATCATGGTGCATGATCCTTTTAATGTATTGTTGTATTCGGTTTGCTAATATTTTGTTAAGGATTTTTGCATCTATGCTCACTGGCAATATTGGCCTGTAATTTTCTTTTTTTCTGTTGTCTTTGTCTGGTTTCTTGATACATGTTTTGAAAGCTGCATAATTCTAAGAACTTATCCATTTCTCCTAGGGTATCCAATTTATTGTGGTATAGATTTTTATAGTATTCTCTTACAATCCTTCGTGTTTCTGTGGTATCTGTTGTAATTTCCCCACTTTTGCTTCTGATTTTCTTTATTTGAGCCTTCTCTCTTTTTTCTTAGAGAGTCCAGCTAAAATTTTATCAATTTTGTTTATCTTTTCAAAGAACCAGCTCTTAGTTTCATTAATCTTTTCTATTGTCTTTTTAGCCTCTATTTCATTTATTTCTGCTCTGATTTTTATTATTTCATTGCTTCTACTGACTTTGAGCTTCATTTGTTCTTTTTTCTCTCGTTCCTTTAGGTGTACTGTTAGATTATTTATTTGAGATTTTTATTGTTTTTTGAGGTAGGCCTGTATTGCTATAAACTTCCCTCTTAGTACTGCTTTTGCTGCATCCCATAGATTTTGGTATGTCATATTTTCATTAATCTCCAGGAATTTTTTGATTTCTCCTTTGATTTCTTCACTAAGCCAATAACTGTTCAGAAGCGTGTGGTTTATTCTCCACTTATTTATGACTTTTCCAGCTTTCTTCTTCTAGTTTCATGCTGTTGTTGTCAGAAAAGATGGTTGATATGATTTCAATCTTCTTAAGTTTATTGAGATTTGTTTTGTTTCCCAGTAGACAGTCTATCCTTGGTAATGTTCTATGTGCACTTGTGAAAAATGTGTATTCTGCTGCATTTGGATGGAATGACTATATATACATATCTATTAAGTCTATCTGGTCTAATGTTTCATTTAAGGCCAATGTTTCCTTGCTGGCTTTCTGTCTGGACGATCTATCCATTGAGGTAATGGGGTATGAAAGGTCCCTACTATTATTGTGTTGCTGTCAATTTCTCCCTTTAAGTCTGTTAATAGCTGCTTTATATATTTTGATGCTTCTATGTTAGATGCATATATATTAATAAATGTTATGTCCTCTTGACTAATTGTTCTCTTTATCATTATATAAGGCCATATTTGTCTCTTGTTATCTTTTTCGGCTTGAGGTCTGTTTTGTCTGATATAAGTTTGGCTACACTTGCTTTGTTTTGTTTGACATTTGCTTGGAGTATCATCTTCTATTACTTCCCTTTGAGCCTATGTTTGTCTTTAGAACTGACATGGATCTCCTGGAGGCAGCATATTGTTGGGTTTTGTTTTTTAATCCATCCAGCCACTCTGTGTCTTTTGATTGGTGAATTCAATCCATTTACATTTAGAGTGATTAATATGAGGAATTAACACTGCCATTTTATCTTCTGTTTTCTGGTTGTTCTATATTTCCATTGTGTCATTTTCCTTGAGTTTCTGTCTGCCATTTCAATTTGGTGGTTTTCTGTGATGAGTTTCTCGGTTTCCTCTTTTTTTATGTTTCGTGTCTCTGCTCTGAATTTTTGTTTTTGGTTACCATGAGGTTTGTATAAAAGGTCTCATAGATAAGATAGTCCTTTATCTGCTGACAGCATCTTATCTTCATTTACCTGCCTATATAGGTTTCACCCTTTTCCTCTTCCCATTCTATGTTTTTGTTGTTGCAAATTATCCCTTTTTAAGTTGTCAGTTCATTACTAAATTGAAGTGGCTACAATTATTTTTAATGCTTCCTTCCCCTTTAACCTCTATGATATAATTAAGGTTTACCAACTTATTCTGATATAGAGTTGCAATTTTCTGATACTGTCTGTTTACTTATCACCTTGCTCAATGTTTTGTGTACCTTGGCCTTTTTGTTTCAGGCAGGAGAGCTCCTTTCAACATTTCTTGTAAGGCAGGTCCAGTGGCAGTGAAATCCCTCAGTTTTTGTGTGGGAAAGCCTTTATTTCTCCTTCATATCTGAAGGATAACTTCGCTGGGTAGAGTATTCTTGGCTGATAGTTTTTATCTTCCAATAATTTGAATATATCATCCCACTCTCTCCTGGCCTGTAGAGTTTCTGCCAAGAAATCTGCTGATAGCCTAATGGGGGTTCCCTTGCATGTTTTTGGTTTTTTCTTCCCTAGCTGCCTTTAATATTCTTTGTCATTGAGTTTTGACAGTTTTATTATCATGTGTCTTGGACAAGATCTTTTTGCATTGAGATAACGGGGTATTCTATTAGCTTCATGGATTTATCTAGTTCCTTCCCCAGGTTTGGGAAGTTCTCAGCTATTATTTCTTCAAATAAGCTCTTTGCTCCCTTTTCTCTTTCGTCTCCTTCCAGGATACTCATTATCCTTATGTTGCCCTTTCTAGTGGAGTCGGATAGTCCTTGTAGTATTTCTACATTTTTAAAAAATCTTAGTTCTGTCTCCTCTTTGACAATATAGTTCTTAATGCTTTATATTATACACATATGTACTTACACATGCTCTCATAACTGGTAAGGTATTTCAAAAAAGGGAATAACATTGTAATTTTAAAATTTACCTTTCCAATCGAACTATCACTAAATATATATAATTTGATGCATTGTAACACAAACTGGAGTATTTCAACCACTTTCCCATTCCACAAGTTTTGTCTGCCTTATTCTTCTTGATGGAATAATGGCAAAAAGGCCCTGTTTCTACATATCTTTAGAAACACTCTCTCCTGTCAAAACCTTCTGCAAGACACCCCAAAATTTTTTCAGTAAGGACACAGGGAAGTTATGGCTATGAGCAAGAAAATTATTCTAGTTGGCTTAATAGTGCATAAAATGTTACCAACCACTTCATTTAAAAAAATGGGTTCTCAAGTTGTGTAATCATGCATTATGAGTCTATTAAGCTGTAAAGTACATGACTTCAGTTACAGTTTGGATAAACTATAAAGTTTCAAATATTATGTCTTATTTTTTTTAAAGTTGAGGCCAAATCAAAGAGGCATTTCAGAGGCTTAGGCACATTTTAAAAAAATTTTAAACCAACTTATTCCTGCTGCACAAGAGTAAAATAAAATTGGAAGCTTCGATATAGATCCTGAAAGACAATATACTACTTTTCAATATCACCACATTTAATTCATAATGGACACCCAATGGTAATCCTGAAAGACAAAAAGAGTTCTCTAAAGCAGAAAAGAGTCCAGCCACAAGCTTGCGAGTGAATTAGACATCCCCTTCACAGCAACTAATCCTTTCATTTCAGAAAAAGCAACATGAATAGCATATACACCCTTTTAAGATCGCATTCTTAAAGAACGAGTGGGAAATGTAGGAAATGATCAAGGAGGCTGACAAGAAATTGGATTATTTGAAAACACACTGTGTAAAGAGTAATTATATTATAGTATAGGAAAAACAAAAAACAATGATTTAAGGAAAGGAAGTTCTTTCTCAAGGGTCAAAATTCCTGAAGTAACTAACAGCTGATATCATAATACTTTTTTCTTTAAGCCCCCCTTATACATAAGAAGAAAATATGAAATTCTCTAACTTTTGTTTATCATTTTCACAGTAAATAGAATTTAAAAGTTATTTTAAAAACATAACTGTGATGACTATATCATGACAACAAAAGCTCTCTAAAATTGAACACTCTAGAAATATCATTAAAAGGCCTGTAAAAGTAGGAGTGAATCTATTTTCTTCCTCGGCTAGCAATATATACAATGTGGCATTCTTGCTGTAGCTAAATAGTCTCAAATTCAAAACAGGGAACTGACATTTTAAGCCCCATTACAATGTAAAACTACCACTGTGTTAGTATGAGGAATAAAAGTTTTTAGAAAGGTCTCAACTATATACTGGAATTAGCTAGGCATAATAAAGGAAAGCAATTAGATTCAGAAATAAAACACAAGGGTAAGAAGGAATTCAAACTGGTTCACTAAGACCTCTGAATGGTTACAAATTTGGATTGTATTTTTTTTTCCTAGAAATGTGTTTGGAAGAAAAGATTTGGAAACATCAGAGAGCTGTCAAAGGAGATGAAAGTAACTGAAAACAATGTGGACCAAAAGAAAAAAGCAGGTGCCAGAGAAAGAAATTTGACTGATACCAGAAACAATGCTCAATAAATATTTATTCAATTAATGAATTAATTCATCTTTTCTTAAACACATGAGGACAAATTATTATTAATATCCAGGTGGTATACCTAATACTTGATTTATTAAGTCATCACAACTTTTGACAGATTTTTAAATATTTACTTATTTGATATTAATATATAGCTTCATAAGCCTTATGAGGCTAGACAGATAAGAAGAAATAATGAAACGAATATCTACTTGTACACAGGGAGCTGAAACAGCACACTCACAGCATGGCGGGCCAAAAACAAACACACAAATAAAACTGGAAGCATCTGACTCAATAGGGTATAACTGGAAAGCCACAAATTGTACTGCTTATATGCAGCAGTGCTCAATTCAACAGCATGACCTGAGGGAGAGAAGCAGTAGCTCACAGGCATAAGCACTGGATGTGAATACCTATAGCTAATAACCATGTGGACAAGACACAAAAAGGACAATAAAAAAATAAAAACACATCTGAAGCAGCTCACTTGGTAGAATTTTCAGTTATTAAAGATAACTGTATATTAACAAATTGAATACGTTTTGCTTCTCAGGTTGGTAACTTCATCTCTCTCACCAGAAAAGGCTGTCAAGCACTGAAGCAAGAGCAATTTTTTTCCACCAAGAGCTCATTCCTTTCAAGGGAGTGAACA
Source organism: Diceros bicornis minor (assembly GCF_020826845.1). Classification (NCBI taxonomy): domain Eukaryota; kingdom Metazoa; phylum Chordata; class Mammalia; order Perissodactyla; family Rhinocerotidae; genus Diceros; species Diceros bicornis. Next base: position 68,098,466 of record NC_080781.1, read on the forward strand.
CCATTGGGTTTTGATAAGAAAATGAAAGAGTAAGAAAAAAGAAAATGATCTTTTGATAAAGGTAGCAGAATCACCTTTTCTTTAGATAATGAGGAATTTATCTAAGAATTCCGGTTTTAGAGACATTCCTAAATTTTAATAGCAAGAAATGTTCTAACTCACACAATCAAGAGATTGGTTTAGAAAGAAACTACTTGGGGGGCAAAACCTGTGGTGAGAAAGAAAAAAATATACCAAAAAATTTTGGAAGCTATTTGTTTTGTATAAATGTGGCATATAGGCTGAATGTGTTCTCCCTAAAGAACTAATTTAGCAGAGAATTTGAAGTGGCCACAATTTCAGGGATAAGCAAACTGTCCAGAGAAGAGAACTGTCTCTTCAATCCAAGCTAACGGTAACTAACTGCAATTAAAAGAATAATTTTAACCACTACTTCAATACTGTTATGGATAAAAGTGGCAAGATAAAAGCTAGGTCAAAGAACAAGCAAGTTAAATAGATACCTATAGGAAAAATTCAGAGCATAACTGGAAAACTTTCCCCACATTATTTGGGATATAAGTAGAGTGAGTTTATGAATGGGAGAGGAAAGATTATATTAATTTTCAGGAAAAATTCTGCAATTATTGTTCCTTTCTCTACATCTCAAGGTTTGTTTTCCAAGCTCTGTTGGTCTGAAACCACAATGAAGAGCTTATCTAGCAGTTTTTTGAAAAGGCCCTAAGAAAAAATGGCTCATGCTACATATGAGATGGATGTGTACTCAATAGTCAATTTAATAATTTACAATAAAAAAAATTAACTACCAAACTGACTGATATTCACACTGGCCAGTCAGTGAATTCTTTATCCCAAAGGGAAGTCAGGTTGAGAAATTAAATAAAGATCATAAGGCTGCTTGATGATGGATAAAATCAGAGCTAGGAAACAGCCTCTTCATGTCATCCACGTACTCTTGTCCACTCATTCTAACAAGCCTAGAGAGTCATTATTCCATTATCTCCCCAATCCTCCAATTTTTAATATTCCAAGTTGCTGTTTCACTTCTTATGATTATATCAAGATTTATACCAAAGCTCTCTGATTGCTCTGTAAGTACTAATCTCTCTTTTAATACTACTAGCTTCTGACTATATCCAAGGAATGAGGATATGTTTCTAACATAAAAAAAGAATGTGTCAAGCAACATCTTACTATTATCATGCTCTTATTATGAGCACAGGATTAACTAAATTTACTAACAGATGCTTCCTCAAAAGAGGCACATAGAAAAAGTTTAAATGCAGGAGTAAAGCTCCAAAATCTTTTGAAAATCTGAAGATTCTATTATAAACAAATTAATTCATCTATTTTAAAAACAGGAGCTTCCAAATATTGAAACTGCCACTCTTTTTTTCATAATCCCCTTACTATAGCCACACTGGATAAAAGGATGATTTAAATACCTCCTGAGCAGTATTATTAATGATTATTAATAGTTGCTAAGAACATACAAGTGGAAATGTATAAAAATAAAAGTAGTAGAGATTTAAATTGGTTATAAGGTAAAATCTATAATATGTCAGAGTGATAAAATTTCTACATGGTAGTTTAGGCGTTCTGCCATTTAAACTGTTAAGTTTCTGGATAGCAGGAACTGTGCCTTGTTCATTATTGTATCTCCAGTACTTAACATAGAGTTATGCACAAAGCAGGTATTCAATACTTACTTTTTAAATGAACAGATAATGGTAGAGCATAGGACTTAAAATCTCACTTTATAGTAACAGCAGCTAATATTTATTGAACACTTACTATGTGCCAGGCACTGTTTAAGAGCTTTATATGGTGTGAAGAGTTAACTCATTTAAATCTCCTTTGGAATGATTATCACCCCCTTTTACAGATGAAGAAACTGATACACACAGAACTTGCTCAAGGTCATTCCACTAGGAAGTGATGGAGCCAAGATTTAAATCGTAGCAGTCTGGCTCCAGAGCTCAGGCTCTTAACTACAACTCCATACTGCCTCTTTTCTGATGTGGCCTTTAAGCTCTATTACTCAATGATTCCTTTTAGCTAACAAGGCTAAAGTCAGACAAAGATTGCAGGGAACAGAAGATAAAGGAGAGACCAAATATAAAGTATTACAATGGTTTTTACTTCGTTTTATTTTACTGGAGAATAAAGAAACTATCTTGAAGTTTATGTTGCTTGAGTCTAAGAGAAGTGACTGCTTTTCCTTTATTAGTCACCATATTCTTGGTGTGTTCAGAGCATTATTTGCAACTATCCTTAAGAGGTCTTGATGACAGACAATCCTGAAAGCTGGCAAATATCATACCAAAGACTAATAAATGGATAAACAAATCTCAATATTTCTATTAATATTTTTAAATTTTATTTTATAATACTTTGCTTTTTCTAAAGACAGCCATGAAGAATAGTAATATACAAAAATGGGATAGAAACATGAATGCAATGTGTTTTGAGTTCCATGAAAGAAGGGAGCTACATTGGGGATTAAAGAAACAGGGAGAAAAGCACTGGAAAGCTTTTCTTACCAATCGACTCCCACCAATAAAATAACTAATATTTATTTATCTCTCTACAATTGAGAGAGCACTTTTTCATAACATTTGTTCACTTGCCAATAACCCTAAAAATATCATTTCTACTTAGAGATATCACACATATATTAGTTGAGTAAAGTCAAGGGGAGAAAACAAAGGTAAGCTCAGAGGAAGGCCAGATGGAGAACTGTATAACAGTATCCCAAAGACATTTTCATTCACTTAGAAAAGGTACAATCAAATCTTTTGATTTCAGTGGCCCTATGGTTTAGCTTGCCTGTATGCTGATAATAATGACGATGATAAAGAATATGGATAATTAAATAAATGGATCAGGTAGATGGAGGATTTACCACGAAACTAAGGGACATTCTAAGATCTTTCTAAACTAAGTGTATAGAAGGGAAAATGTTAACCTTAAAACACACACAAATTACTTATAAATGCTAAATCTAATTTACCTATTTATTTATAAGGCTGGATTACATAACAAATAACCTCAACCTATGCTATTTTAAATAAAGAACTAAAATGTTTAGGTTGATGACTAACTTTATTTTTTTTGTCAATCATGAAATTTTTTAAGCCTGAGAAAATCTCATCTATATAACCGTGGTCAATTCATATGGTTTCATATTAGAAAACCTGCAGTTACATGAGTCAATCAAAATATTCTTGAATATAATAATCTTGAATATATATATATCTTCTACATAAGCACAATCATCTAGAAGAATTTCCAGTTACTTGTCATTGGCTCTTACCCCTTCTTTCGGGTCAGTGTGGAGTCCTCCTCCTGCATGACCATGCCAACATGTCCTCCTTTCTATCAGCGGCCATGCCTGGAGAGCCTAATTGAAGATGATACCAAGCTGTCCATTAGCTACTACAAAATTTCAGATCTTTAAAAATCTGACTGAGACAGTCTAATCTAATGAATGTTTCCAAACAAATTCAGAGGCATAGCTTTTAGCCTAGCATAGTAAAGCAAAACATCTTCCTATTAGCTTACAGATACATTTATACAAAGAATATTGAGATATAACAAGTACTCATACAGAAGTTACTTTCTCTAAATAGCTTCTGAAATTAATGTTTAAAAGATTTAATTTGTATTACACTTCTATTTGACTTATACTGGCTTTCTTACTGTCATTTGCTACTATAGTACTGTGTAATCTGTTACTCTATCATTGGCAAGCAAAGTATATTATACAGTTAATTAAGTATATCTCATTTGCTTTCCATGTGTATACATTTTTGCTTTACAATTTAATATAGTTGATTTTACATAATTGATTATTTTTCTTATTATTCTAGCTTATATATATATATTTAGATACAAAGTATTTTTTAATACCTCACAGTTTATCCTATGCTATAGTAATATGCATACATGCTTTGTTCCTATTACATGGTAAATTTCTTAAGATTAGGGACAGTCTCTTTTATGCTTGTATCTCCCATGGCACATACTACAGTGTCTTGAACATCGGCAGATTAGATTTCAAAGCTTGTTGGATTAGTTTATAAAATAGAGCTATCTACAAATCTCCCAACCAGCCTTTAAAATATGCAAACATCTTGCCTATTACAATTTTTTTAAAAAGCCTTAAGATTACTTCTCAGGTTAGAGAAAAAGAAATATTAAATCATTTGAGAAAATATAATAGTTAACAAGATAGTAAAGATCAGGCTTAAAATTTAGGCTTGCTAATATTTAAAGTGTTTCCTCAATTAAAAAATAGTTAATGAAGTCCATGGATATAATAATACTTCTTCAGCAGCCACAATAATCAATAATTAATGAACAAGGGCACAGTCCTTTACAAACACAAATGTGTATCAATACCGAATCATAACAGTATCAGTTCTGGGCCAAGCTATGAAAATGGAATTATAAAAAGCAAAAGTGCCTTCTTGTTCTCACCAGTTGAGATACAAAAAGTAATTGCCATAAATGGGTTATTGATTTTTAGATCAACAATCTTAAAGCGTTTTTAAAGGGAAAACATCAAAAGGTAATTTTTAGTGTGACGATGTCTTGTTGTAACATTTTTTCTTTCTAAAGGACTAAACAACAAGTTATATCAAGGGGTCTGGTGAATACCACACAAGATAATGAGGTTTTCAACAAAACAGAAGATTAAAATATAAATAAACTTAGTGGTGTCATGAACAATGAGAAGATTGAACATTCTCAGTTAACTTAAAAATTTAATTTAATAACGGAAAATCTAATTCATTTCTATAGCCTCTGTATGAATTACAACAATGCCTTATACCTTAACGGCAAATAATTGTTAATCAGAAAGAAAAAATGAAAGAAGTACCCAGGATTTAGACCATCTTCTAATTTTCTAGCCTTTTTCTATCTTGGAGATTTATTTGTCTCATTTTAAAGCAGTGATAATTTTTAAAAATGTCTTTCACTTACATTATCAATGAAAAATAACCCTCATCAACATGTAAACTCAGCATCACCTACCCCACGTGCTCTAATAAACTTAGAGTCCTTTGATATTCTGCTATTTGAATATCTTCTAAGGTAAAGAAACTTTACTCACTTAAAAAACACAGCATTCCATATATCAGATAGAAATTACCAGGATAAATTTAAGTGTCAACAAGCTGCTATTACATTTATAAAAGCTTTCTGAAAACGTTACTCTAGTTGGCATCGATCTCAAGAGATTTAGACAGATTTCTCCAGAGGCAGAAATATATCAAGATTTCTTTCTCCATTTCCAGGAGCAGAAACATACCTTCTTATTCATCTTGCCAGTATTTAGAAAAATATGAAAAGGAAAACTATTTCGGAAATATAAAATATGTACTATAAATTGGAAAATGCTCCAAGGGCTTGCACATTTTTCCTAGCTATATGTGGAAGAAGTGTCTGCTTAATCTTACCCTTGTGGCATCTAATAACTGTCTTGAATTGCCTTTCCCCAGTCTCTGCCATGTGGTATGTCTTAAGGACTCTGGGATCTGCAGAAGAGGAAAAAAAGAGGGAAGAAGTTTCAGAGTGGACCGTTAATATTCAAAGATTTATTTTATTGCACATAAATATACATAAAAATAAAACCATAGTCAATGTTAGAGAGATGGTTATGTTTTTAATACATGTCTAAAAAGATTAAAAATAAAATCTGTGGTTCAGGTATAAAGTAAATTATATTACTCATTAAAAGTGTCAAATTGTATTTTCTTTTTGCCTTCTTTCTCTCTAGGTTTCTCTGTCTTTGTTTCTTAAAGCCGCCAAAGTCTTCAACCCCATTTCTTCCTTAAATGGCTTTTATGCTCTTTTCAAACACTCCTCCCTTTACTAACTCCCTTTACTGTATTATATTATGTTCTACCTTGTGTCTGTTCCTTCTTTAGTCTTAATCTGAATGCTAAATCTAGATATTGGTCACAAGATTAGTTTTGCCAAATACTTTATGTAACTAGCTGATGGACTCCAATGAAAGATTCCTTGAGCCAATTTTTTGTCTTGATAATGTTCCAAAAATGGAGTTGAAGGAAGGCAGGATAAGGAACCTGTCCATGGTAATACCAGATAGACATCTGTCAAATGGACACACATTCTCCTGAAACGCACCATCAATTTAGTGAGGAAAAATTTGCTTCTTAGGTCAAGTCTCACCCCAAAGGCAGATAATACTTGGGCTTTCCCTAAGCCATAAATGAGTTGTACAAATGGATTAATGTCTGAATATACAAGTCAATGTTGTACACTGCAAAAGAGCAAAAATCAAATCAACCAAAAAAACAACCTCCATATATAAAAAAGCTAACCAAATTATTGACAAAATTAATTCAGTTGTTTTCTAAAATGTAATGAACAGTAGTTGATTTCTGCTTATGTATATTTTTAAAAAAGATATAAGGCAGTCTCTGAATTATAAAAATTTCAAAAATACTAATGGCTGTTTGCATACTGTCTTGCCAAACCCCAGCTCCTACAGCACTCCATGTATGCCCTCAAACCTCTATAACCCATCCACTGTCAATTATGCCTTTCTGGTGCTTAACTCAATTGCTTTCCTCACCGCCTTTCTCCATACTAAGACCTTGTACAAGCTTTACTCCTTCATTTTCCTATTTTTCATAAGCCCCCAGTTCACGTAACTGCATATCGAGCAAGATCATGCACGTTTGCACATGCATATGCAATTTAATCTTCTTTGCCTTCCAAAATTTGCCCAGCTATCTCAAGTAAAAGACTACCCAACTTCTTCTTTCCTCTTTCTCCAAACCATACCTCTATATATCCAATACATAAAAGATGAATGTTGGTGATACACTTAAAGTAACAGCAAAAACATACATTCTTAAGTGATATTGGTCAAAATAAAGACAAGGTACCATAAAATCTAAGCCCTTGAAAGTATCCATAAAACTCCTTCAGAATTTCTAGCTATCTCTTTATCCTTCTCTAATCAAACTACGTTTCCCTTAAGCATTAGGATTCAAGGTAAATAATTTTTAAATGCTCATATTCAAATTGAACTTCTAGTACTAAAATAGCACAGTTAAAATTATGAACTATTTGAGGTATACAAAATTTAGAAAACAATACAATGAACAAAAGTGTACTCACTATCCAGCCTAAGAAATAACAAACAAAAAGAAAGCCCCAACATGCTCCTCTACAATGTCATCCCCTCCTGGTTCCCCAGAGAGAATCAGCACTAATTATTTAAAATATCTTTCATTGCAAAAGGAAAAATAAGAGTCATATAATGGGTTAACTCCTTTTGAGGGCTAGTCCCGCCACCATTTAAAATATTGTTCCTATGGAAAAATGTTTTGAGTTCTAAACAACAAACTTACAGACACTTCTCAAACACAATGCAATTTGTAAGTTAGGGACTATTTCTACTTTTAAAACCCTGAAGGAAGATGGGTTTATAGCAAAAAAAAATATTTCGCTTAAAAATGGAGGTGGGAAACAAGAGAAAACAAGATGATTAATTCTGTGAAACTTGATTTGAAATTAGAGGGTTGGATTAGATGCCCTCTAAGGTCCCTTCCAACTCTCAAATTTTATGATTTTTATGGAATGAAATGAAAAAGCTGCTGTTATTAATTGGATTTTAAAAATCTTAACTGAGTAGATTATAACCTATTTCTTCAATAAATCTAACATCTGAACTTATTTATAACACCATCCCTCCAAAGACAAAAACAGCAATAATCCATATATTACTGATATACTAATATGCCCAGATACCAAATAAATGCAGTATACTAAAAATTACAATCTCCCAGTCTATATGAAGAGGCAGATAAGTTAAAATGTTTACACTGGAGAGTCATGTTTATTTTACCTAAAAAGAAGAAATTCTAGAAGAACCCAGAAGTTAAGCATTCTGTGGCCTCTGAGCATAATAATAATCATTTAGATCAGCACTATTCATCTACTAATCATTAAAAATATTAATCCTCAATAGACAGTTACATAGGCACAGTATCTTACTCTGTGTAGACATTCAACAAATATTTATAAAATGAAAATCAACACTAAAACCATCAATCTAGCAGACAGAACTACCTCCATGTGAATGAGACCAAGACCCAAGCAAGGAGGCTAATAAAGTTGAAACCTATTCCATTACAATTGCATTCTCCCTTTAAGGTAAAAATTTAATTTTTACTAAAAATAATCCTATTAAATAACTTCTTTAGTAATTACTAGATATGATTGCACCCTTTTTTACAATAGTTAACTTTCATAAATCAAGTCATGCCCAGTGTTTACGACACTTGAAGAATTACCTAATAATAAAAAGAGATTAAAGAACAACTTATAAATTGTCAACCCATCAGAAATTTTGGAATCAATTATATATTCTGCATTCCTGAAGCTTTGGAAACAAAACTAAGCTTACCACTATCCATCCATGATGTATGTAATGCTTAACAGTATCAAATAGTGGTGTGTAAATATTATCATCTGACCATTACAAAACCTAAAACATTTAAAATTAAGCTCTCAATATATTTTTAAAGGCAAACTGCTATAATTTAAAATTACATTTAACTTACTTTAAAAGTATAAAAGTTTGAGATGAATGTTATTTAAACCTGGTTTTCTTCCCAACTGCCTAGAAACTACCTGAGAGGGAGAGAGAGGGACAGGGGGAGAAGAGTAGAGAGGAGGGGTGGGGGAGAGGAGGGGAGAGAGAGCAGGCGACAGAGGAGGGGGTAGAAAGGGAAGAGGGGGGAGAGGGAGATAAAATGGTAGACTGATTTAGATTTTGTAATTATATTTCTCAGCTGAAAGTTGAAGGATAAAGGATTCCTTTCATTGTGTTAGACATTCAATAAATGCTTGTAGAATGAATAAATGGCAGCACAGCATAAGGATTTGGACAGCTCATGTCACTTGAGTCTTCATTCATTAAGACACAAAATCATCAGGTTGAACTCCATCACTATAAAATCTGATGACTCTAGAACAGGGGTTGGCAAACCTTTTTTTCCTCTACAGGGCCAGACAGTAAATATTGTAGGGTTTGCAGGCATACAATCTCTGTCACAACTACTCAACTCTGTCACTGTAGCACAAAAACAGCCATAGATAATACATGAAAGAATGAGTGTGGCTGTGTTCAAATAAAACTTTATTTAGGGACACTGAAATTTGAAATTCATATAATTGTCATCTGTCACTGAAAAATTATTCTTCTTTTAATTGTTTTCCCAATCATCAACAAATGTAAAAAAAAAAAACAAAACTCTTAGCACAGAGGCCTTGGAAAAATAGGTGGCATACTGGATTTGGCCCAAGGGCCATAGATTGCCAACTCCTGATCTAGATAATTTCTAAAATTCCTGCCTGCTGCCTCAAAGGACTCTGAGAATGCCATAGCAAAACAAAACACCTCCACCAAAAAATAGCCACAAAAAACCAACTCATGAACAAAAAATATCTACAGAATTTCCCTCTTCCTCAACCAGTTTTCCTTTTACCTACAAAATTTTCATATCTCTGGGGGAACAACACCAGCAGCAAGGCCTATTTAGTAGGAAGTGCAAAAAGTCTTCACAGAGTATTTATGTTTGTTTAGGCAATTTCTGTGAAGTAAGATTAGACATTGTTCCCACTCAGATAAGCAACTCATTTATCATGACATTTTTGTCATCATGAAACTTGGTCATTGCTTCATATGTTTCAGCAAAGTGGTGTCAGATTCCATGCTGTTTGCTAATACAGCAACAAAGTATTACAAGGCATTTGCCAAATTCACGGCAATAAAAACCAATGACTGAATATTAAAAGGTAAGAAAAGACGTCAGAACCAATTCTTTTTATCTTTTTTTTTATTAAGGTAACACTGGTTTATAAAATTATATCGATTTCAGGTGTACATCATCATAATTCGACTTGTGTATACACTACATTGTGTTCACCACCAAAAGTAAACTTTTGTTCCATCACCGTACAAATATGCCCCTTTACCCCTTGTGCCCTCCCCTACTCCTCTTCCTCTCTGGTAACCAACAATGTGTTCTCTATATCTATGTGTTTCTTTCTCATTGTTGTTTTTTACCTTCCACATATCAGTGAAATCATACGGTTTTGTCTTTCTCTGTCTGACTTATTTCACTTAGCCTAACACCCTCAAGGGTGATCCATGTTGTTGCAAATGGCAAGATTTCATCTTTTATATGACTGAGTAGTATTACATTGTATAAATATATCACATCTTCTTTATCTATTCATCCACCAATGGGCAAGGTGATTGCTTCCACGTCCTGGCTACTGTAGATAATGCTGCAATGAACATGGGGTGCATACACCTTTTCAAATTAGTGTTTTCGTATTCTTGGGATAAATACCCAGAGGTGGAATAGCTGGATTGTATGGTAGTTCTACTATTTTCTGGAGGAATCTCCACATTGTTTTCAATAGTGGCTGCACCAATTTACATGCCCAATAGCAGTGCATGAGAGTTCTCTTTTGTCTATATCCTCTCCAACACTTGGGGTATCTCATTGTGGTTTTGCTTTTCATTTCCCTAATAATTAGTGATGCTGAACATCTTTTCATGTACTGGTTGGCCATCTGTATATCTTCTTTGGAAAAATGTCAGTTCAGATCCTCTGCCCATTTTTTAATCGGGTTGCTTATTTTTGTTATTGTTGAGTTGTATGAGCTCTTTACAGATTTTGGATATTAAGTTTTTATTGGATGTATGATTTGCAAATATCTTTTCCTAATCAGCAGGCTGTCTTTTCATTTTGCTGATGGGTTCCTTTGCTGTGTAGAAGGTTTTTAGTTTGATGTAGTCTCATTTGTTTATTTTTGCTTCTGCTTCCTTGCCTGAGAAGACATGTTCAAAAAGATACTGCTAAGACTGATGTCAAAGACCATAGCGTCTATGTTTTCTTTGAAGAGTTTTATTGTGTCAGATCTTACATTCAAGTCCTTAATCCATTTTGAGTTAATTTTTGTGTATGGTGTAAGATGATGCTCTAGTTTCATTCCTTTGCATGTGGCTGTCCAATTTTCCCAACACAATTTATTGAAGAGAATTTCCTTTCTTCACTGGATGTTCTTGAGTCCTTTGTTGAAAATCAACTGTCCATAGACATGTGGGTTTATTTCTGGACTCTCAATTCTGTTCCAGTGATTTGTGTGTCATTTTTTCTGACAGTACAATGCTGTTTTGATTACTACAGCTTTGTAGTATACTTTGAAATCAGGGAGTCTGATACCTCTGGCTTTGTTCTTTTTTAATCCGGATTGCTTTAGTTATCCAGGATCTTCTGTTGTTTCATATAAATCTTAGGTTTCTCAGTTCAATTTCTGTGAAAAATATCGCTGGGATTCTGACAGAAATTGCATTGAATCTGTAGATTGCTTTAAGTAATATGGACATTTTAACTATGCAAAGTCTTCTAATGCATGAACATGGAATATTGGTCCATTTCTTTGTGTTTTCTTCAATTTCTTTCAACAATATTTTATACTTTTCCCTGTACAGGTCTTTCACTTCATTGGTTAAATTTATTCCTAGGTATTTTACTCTTTGTTGCAATTTTAAATGAGGGTGTGTGCTTGATTTCTCTTTCTGCTAGTTCACCGTTAGCAAATCAGAAAGGCAATTGATTTTTGCATGTTGATTTTGTACCCTGCAACTTTAGCACATTCGTTTATTATTTCCAATAGTTTTTGGGCAAATTCTTTAGGGTTTTCTATATATAAAATTATGTCATATGCAAATAGTGAGTTTTATTCTTCGTTTCAAATTCAGTTGCCTTTTATTTCCTTCTTTTGCCTAATTGTTCTGGCTAGGACTTCCAGTACTATGTTGAATAAGAGCGGCAACAGTGGGCATTCTTGTCTTGTTCTTCTTCTTAAAGGGATAGCTTTCAGCTTTTCACAACTGAATATGATGTTAGGTGTGGGTTTGTCATATATGCCCTTTATTATGTTGAGGTACTTTCCTTGTATACCCATTTTATTGAGAGTTTTTTCTTTTTTTTTTTTTTTTTTTTTTTTTTTGTGAGGAGATCAGCCCTGAGCTAACATCCACCAATCCTCCTCCTTTTTTGCTGAGGAAGACGGCCCTGGGCTAACATCGGAGCCTATCTTCCTCCACTTTATATGGGACGCCGCCACAGCACGGCTTACCAAGCAGTGCATCGGTGCGCGCCCGGGATCCGAACCAGCGAACCCCGGGCCGCCGCAGCGGAGCGCGCGCACTTAACCGCTTGCGCCACCGGGCCGGCCCCTATTGAGAGTTTTTATCATGAATAAATGTTGAATCTTGTCAAATGCTTTCTCTGCATCTATTGAGATGGTCATATGATTTTTATTCTTCATTTTGTTAATCTGGTGTACCACAATGATTTATTTGCAGATGTTGAACCATCCTCACATCCTTAGAATAAAGACCACTTGATTATGTATATGATCTTTTTAATGTATTGTTGTATTTGGTTTGCTAATATTTTGTTGAGGATTTTTCCATCTTTGCTCATCAGCGATACTGGCCTGTAATTTTCTTCTTTTCGTTGTCCTTGTCTGTTTTCTCGTATCAAGGTTAATGTTGGCCTCGTAATGAGTTAAGAAGTGTCTCCTCCTCTTCACTTTTTTGTAAGAGTTTGAGAAGGATAGGTATTAAATCTTCTTTGAATATTTGGTAGAATTCACCAGAGAAGTCATCTAGTCTTGGACTTTTTTTTTTTTAATTTCTGTGGTATCCATTGTAATTTCTCCTCTTTCATTTCTGATTTTATTTATTTGAGCCTTCTCTCTTTTTTTCTTGGTGAGTCTGGCTAAGGGTCTGTCAATTTTGTTTATCTTCTCAAAGAACCAGCTCTTAGTTTCATTGATCTTTTCTACTGTTTTTTTGGTTTCAATTTCATTTATTTCTGCTCTATTTTTTATTACTTCCCTCCTTCTGCTGACTGTGGGCTTTGTTTGTCTTTTTCTAATTCTGTTAGGTATAGTTTTAGATTGCTTATATGAGGTTTTTTGTGTTTGTTAAGGAGGGCATGTATTGCTATGAATTTCCCACTTAGGACTGCTTTTGCTTCAACCCATGAGTTATTAATGGTGTATTTTCATTTTCATTTGTCTCCAGATATTTTTTGATTTCTCCATTAATTTTTTCAATGATCCATTGGTTGTTCAGTAGCATGTTGTTTAGTCTCCACATATTTGTCACTTTCCCAGTTTTTTTCTTATAGTTGATTTCTAGTTTCATAGTGTTATGGTCAGAAAAGATGCATGATATGATTTCAATCTTCTTAAATTTATTGAAGATTTCGTTGGTTCCCAACATATGGTCTATTGTTAAGAATGTTCCACGTGCACTGGAGAAGAATGTGTATACTGCTCTTTTTGAATGGAGTGTTATCTATATATATCTATTAAGTCCATCTGGTTTAGATTTTCATTTAATTTCAATATTTCATCGTTAACTTTCTGCCTGGATGATCTATCCATTGATGTGGGTGTTAAGGTCCCCTACTATCATTGTGTTGTTGTTAATATCTCCTTTTAGGTTTCTTTTTTTTTTTGTGAGGAAGATCAGCCCTGAGCTAAGATCCATGCCAATCCTCCTCTTTTTGCTGAGGAAGACTGGCCCTGAGCTAACATCTATGCCCATCTTCCTCCACTTTATGTGGGACGCCACCACAGCATCGCCTGACAAGCGCTGTGTCGGTGCGCACCTGGGATCTGAACCCGGGCCGCCAGCAGCAGAGCACGCGCACTTAGCCACTACGCCACAGGGCCGGCTACTTTTAGGTTTGTTAATAGATGCTTTTTATACTTTGGTGCTCCTGTGTTGGCTGCATATATATTTATAAGTGTTACGTCTTCTCGGTGGAGTGTCCCTATTCTCATTATATACTGTCCCTCCGTCTCTCATTGACTGTTTTACCTTGAAGTCTACTGTGTCTGATATAAGTATGGCAACACCTGCTTTCTTTTGTTTGCCATTAGCTTGGAGTACCATGTGTCATCCCTTCACTCTGAGCCTGTGTTTGAATTTAGAACTGAGATGCGTTTCTGGGAGGCAGCATATTGTTGAGTCTTGTTTTTTTTTTTTTTTTTTTTTTTGTGAGGAGATCAGCCCTGAGCTAACATCCGCCAATCCTCCTCCTTTTTTGCTGAGGAAGACGGCCCTGGGCTAACATCGGTGCCTATCTTCCTCCACTTTATATGGGACGCCGCCACAGCATGGCTTACCAAGCAGTGCGTCGGTGCGCGCCCGGGATCCGAACCAGCGAACCCCGGGCCGCCGCAGCGGAGCGCGCGCACCTAACCGCTTGCGCCACCGGGCCGGCCCTGAGTCTTGTTTTTTAATCCATCCAGTCAGCCTGTGTCTTTTGATTGGAGAATTCAATCCATTTACATTTATAGTGATTAGTGATACATGAGGGCTTAATGCTGCAATTTTATCACTTGTTTTGTAGTTGTTCTCTATTTATCTTGTTTCTCATCCCATGTATTTTGGACTACCAATTCAGCTTGGTAGTTCTCTATGATGGTCTTCTCAATTTCCTCTTTATTTATCATTTGTGTCTCTGTTCTGATAATTTGTTTAGTGGTTACCATGAGGTTTGTATTAAAAATCTCAGATGAGGTAGTCCATTTTCTGATACTGTTATTTCCTTAATCTAAGCCGATTCCACCCCTTTCCTCTTCCCCTTCTAAGTTATTATTGTCACAACGTATTCCATCTTGTGTTGTGAGTCTGCAGTTAAAATGAAGATATTATAGTTATTTTTGATGTTTTCCTTCCCTTTATATTTAATGTTATCATTGTTTGCTGAACTGTTCTGATAGAGAGCTGCAATTTTCTGATTTTGTCTGCCTATTTATCTCCTTGATCAAGGTTTTGTAACCCCTTTCTTTTTTTTTTTTTAGGTATCAGGGACTTGATCATTTCTTGTAGAGGAGGTTTGATTGTGATATTTAGCTTAGCTTTTGTTTATTTTGTTTGTTAGAACCTTAGCTTTTGTTTATCCAGGAAAGTTTATATTTCTCCATCATATCTGAAGGATATTTTCTCTGGATAGAATATTCTTGGCTGAAAGTTTCTGTCTTTCAGAATTTTGAATATATCATTCCACTTTCTCCTGGCCTGTATTGTTTCTGCTGAGAAATCTGCTAAAAGCCTGATAGGGGTTCCTTTGTACATTATTTTCTTCTGTCTTGCTGCCCTTAATATTTTTTGTCATTGACTTTGGCCAGTTTTACTACTATACGCCCTGGAAAAGGTCTTTTTACACTGATATACTTAAAAGTTCTATTAGCCTCTTTTACTTGTATTTCCAGCTCCTTCCCCAGGTTTGGGAAGTTCTTAGCTATTGCTGCTTTGAAAAAGCTCTCTGCTCCTTTCTCCTTCTCCTCTTCCTCTGGAATACCTATAATCCTTATGTTGCATTTCCTAATTGAGTTGGATATTTCTCAGAGAATTTCTTCATTTCTTTTTAATCTTAGTTCTCTCTCCTCCTCCACCTGAAACATTTCGATATTCCTATCCTGAAAATTGCCGATTCTGTCCTCCATAATAACAGCTCTGTTACTCAGGGATTCCAGACTTTTCCTTATCTCTTCCATTGTGTTTTTCATCTCCAAGATTTCTGATTGATTTTTCTTTATAGTTTCATTCTCTTTTGTGAAGAGTTCCCTCTGTTCATTAATTTTGTTTCTGATTTCATTGAACTATCTACATGTATCTTCCCGTAGCTCGTTGAGTTTTTTTATGATAGCTATTTTGAATTCTCCGTCATTTAGATTGTAAATTTATGTGCCTTCAGGATTGATTTCTGGGTGCTTCTCATTTTCCTTCTGAACTGGAGTATTAATATACTTTTTCATACTGTTTTATGGCATGGATTTGTGCCTTTGCATAGTGAATAGTATTTGGTCACAGATTCCACCTGCCAACACAGGGAGGGGGTCAGGAGCTGTGTATGCTGAGCCTGCCACAATCTCTGGAGTCTCTAGCTAATGCTTTTCTAACGTATGTGAAGGCGCTCTGGCCCAAAGGCTGAGCTGGAGCACTGGGCAGGGGGGAGGGGCGCTACCTTTCACATGCATGTTCCTGGGGGCGTTCTGCCTCTGCCCTCACTATCTGCCCTCCTGGGGTTCTGGCTTCATGAAGACACTACGGCCACAGCTTAGCCTCCTCGGTATGGGGCTTTCCCATGGGCTGTGAGAGCACTAGGAGAGCAAAGGCTTTCCTGTGGAGAGCTGCCTTTCCCCCGTCTTTTCTGAGAGCCGTGAGCAGTCCCACACACAGGGTCACTGTTTGGGGAAGGAGATCCCTTTACCTCCTTCCATTTCCTCCCAGGGGGTCCAGTACCTTTACCTTCAGACATATGGCTGTGTGGGACTCTCAGACGTCTTTTGTGTTGTGTGAATGTCCTCTGTTGGTTTATGAATGTCCTTTTCATTGTATCTTAGCGAGAAAAGTCTAAGGGAAGAGCTCACTCCGCCATGATGCTGATGTCACTCCTGGACTTTCGAGGTATTTTTTTTTTTTTTTTGGTGAGGAAGATTAGCTCTAAGGTAATGCCTGTTGCCAACGCTCCTCTTTTTGTGGAGAAATATTGGCCCTGGGCTAACATACATGCTCAACTTCCTCTACTTTTATACGTGGGACGCCTGCCACAGCACGGCTTGATAAGTGGTGCATAGGTCCATGCCCAGAATCTGAACCTGTGAACATCGGGCCACCGAAGAGGAGCATGCAAACTTAACCACTATGACACGGGGCTGGCCCCTGGACTTTTGTTTTTTTAAGAGATTTCTGATTACTGTTTCAATCTCCTTACTAGTGATTGGTCTATTCAGATTCTCTATTTCTTCTTGACTCAGTTTTCAAAGCTTATATGATTCAAAGAATTCATCCATATCATATCCAATTTGCTAGCATATAGCTTTTCATAGTATTCTATCATGATCCTTTGCATTTCTGTGCATGCATTGTAATTTTTTCTTTTGTTTCTGATTTTATTTGAGCCTTCTCTCTTTTCTTCTTAGTGAGTCGAGCTAAAAGTTTATCAATTTTGTTTATCTTTTCAAAAAACCAGCTCTAAGTTTCATTAATCTTTTCTATTGTCTTTTTAGCCTCTACTTAATTTATTTCTGCCTTGATTTTTATTATTTTCTTCCTTATATTGATTTTGCGCATCACTTGTTATTCCTTTTCTATTAGTGTCAGGTGCAATCTGAGATTATTTATTTGAGATATTTCTTATTTGTTGAGGTCGGCCTGTATTGCTATAAACTTCCCTCTCAGTACCAGTTGTTTGCATCCCAGAGATTTTGGTATGTTGTATTTTCATTTGCATTTTTCTCCAGTAATTTTTGATTTCTTAACTAATCCAATATTTGTTCCCTAGCATGCTGTTTATTCTTCATGTATTTGTGACTTTTCTACCTTTCTTCTTGTACTTGGTTTATAGTTTCATACTATTGTGGTCAGAAAAGATACTTGATATAATTTTAATCTTATTAAAATTATTGAGAGTTCTTCTTTTTCACAATATATGGTCTGTCCTTGAGAATGTCCCATGTGCACTTGAGAAGATTGTTTATTCTGCTGCTTTGGGATGGAATATTAAATGTATATCTATTAAGTCCATCAGGTCTAATGTTTCATTTCAGGCCAATGTTTCCATGCTGACTTTCTGTCTGGATGATCTATCCATTGATGTAATTGGGTATTCAAGTTCCCTATCATAATTGTGTTGCAGTCAATGTCTCCCTTTAGGTCAGTTAATAATCGTTTTACTTATTTTAGTGTTC
The DNA here is from genome assembly GCF_020826845.1 of Diceros bicornis minor. NCBI lineage: Eukaryota > Metazoa > Chordata > Mammalia > Perissodactyla > Rhinocerotidae > Diceros > Diceros bicornis. Next base: position 68,116,307 of record NC_080781.1, read on the forward strand.
CTATGTGAGGTACACATATATTAATAAATTTTATGTCTTCTAGATAGATTGTCCTGTTTATCATTATATAAGGTCCATCTCTGTCACTTATCTTTTTTGGCTTGAGGTCTATTTTTTTTGCTAACACTATGGCTACTCTTGTATTCATTTGGTTGCCATTTGTTTGGAGTATCATCTTCCACCCTTTCATTTTGAGCCTATGTTTGTCTTGAGAGCTGAGATGGTTCTCCTGGAGGTAGCATATTTTCAGGTCTTGTTTTTTGATCCATCCAGCCACCCTGTGTCTATTTTTCTTTTGTAACATAAACGGTTAATTTTTTGTTATTATTGTAACATTGGTTTATAACATTATATAAATTTCAGGTGTACATAATATTTCAATTTCTGTGTAGATTACATGATGTTTACCACCCAAAGACTACTCACAATCCATCACCATACACACGTGCCTAGTCACCCCTTTCACCCTCCTACCTCCTCCCTTCCACTCTGGTAACAACCAATCAAATCTCTGTCTCTATGTGTTAGTTTGTTGTTGTTTTTATCTTCTATTTATGAGTGTGATCACAAGGTAGTTGACTTTCTCCCTCTTATTTTGCTTAGAATAATACCATCAAGGTCCATCCACGTTGTCATAAATGGCCAGATTTCATCCTATTTTATGGCTGAGTAGTATTGCATTATGTATATATACCACAATTTCTTTATACATTCATCCCTTGTTGGGACCTAGGTTGCTTCCAAGTATTGACTATTGTGCATAACACTGCAAAAACATAGTGGTGTATGTATCTTTACGCATTTGTGTTTTAGTGTTCTTTGGATAAATACCCAGCAGTGGAATAGCCGGATCATATGGTACTTCCATTCTTAATTTTTTGAGGAATCTCCATACTGTTTTTCATAGTTGCTGCACCGGTTTGCAATCCCATCAGAAGTGTATGAGAGTAACATTTTCTCCACATCCTCTCCAAAATTTACTATTTCCTGTCTTGTAGCCTTCTTTATAACCATTGTGATAGGTGGGGGGTGATATCTCATTATAGTTTTGATTTGCATGTCCCTGATAATTAGTGATGTTATACACAGTTTCATGTGCCTGTTGGTGATCTGTATATCTTCTTTGGAGAACTGTCTGTTCAGATCTTTTGCCCATTTTTGAATTGGGTTCTTAATCTTTTTTTGTTGAGATGTATGAATTCTATACATATTTTGGATATTAACCCCTTATCAGATATATGATTTGCAAATATCTTCTCCCAATTGTTAAGCTGTCTTTTCATTTTGTTGATGGTTTCCTTGCGGTGTAGAAGCTTTTTAGTTTGATGTAGTCCCATTTGTTTATTTTTTCTATAGTTTCCCTTGCCAGGTCAGACATGGTACTTGAAAATATGCTGCCAAGACCAATGTTGAAGAGCGTAATGCCTATGTGTTCTTCTAGAAGTTTCATGGTTTCAGGTCTTATATTCAGCTCTTTAATCAATTTTCAGTTAATTTTTGTGTACGGTGTAAGATAGTGGTTTACTTTCATTCTTTTGCATATGGCAGTCCAGTTTTCCCAACACCATTTATTGAAGAGACTTTCCTTTCTCCACTGTAAGTTCTTGGCTCACTTGTCAAAAATTAGCTGGCCATAGATGTGAGGGTTTATTTCTCGGCCCTCACTTCTGTTCCATTGATCTGTTTGTCTGTTTTTGTGCCAGTACTGAACTGTTTTGGTTACTATAGCTTTGTAGTATATTTTGAAGTCAGGGAGTGTGATACCTCGAGCTTTGTACTTTGTTCTCAGGATTCCTTTGGCTATTCAGGTTCTTTTGTTATTCCATAAAAATTTTAGGATTCTTTATTCTTTTTCTGGAAAAATGTCATTGGAACTTTGATAGGGATTACACTGAATCTTTGGATTGCTTTAGGAAGTATGGACATTTTAACTATGTTGATTCTTCCAATCCAAGAGCTTGGACTGTCTTTCCATTTCTTTGTGTCGTCTTCTATTTCATTCAACAATGTTTTATAGTTTTCATTGTACTAGTCCTTCACCTCTTTGGTTAAGTTTATTCCTAGGTATTTTATTCTTTTTGGTACAATTGTAAATGGGATTGTATTCTTAATCTCTCTTATTGGTACTTCGTTGTTAATGTATAGAAATGCAACTGATTTTTGTATGTTGATTTTGTATCCTGCAACTTTACTGTATTCATTTATTGTTTGTAAAAATTTTGGTGAATTCTCTAAGGTTTTCTTTATGTAAAATCATGACATCTGCAAATAGTGACAGTCTCACTTCTTCCTTTCCAATTTGGATCCCTTTTATTTCTTTTTCTTTCCTGACTGCTCTGGCCAGGACTTCCAATACTATGTTAACAAGAGTGGAGACAGTGGGCATCCTTGTCTGGTTCCTATTCTTAGAGCGACAGCTTTCATCCAGTGAGGATGATATGAGCTGTGGGTTTGTCATATATGCACTGTATTATGTTCAGCTACTTTCCTTCTATAAGCATTTGATTCAGGGTTTTTAACATAAATGAATGCTGTATCTTTTCAAATGCTTTCTCTGCATCCATTGAGATGAATATGTGATGTTGATTCTTCATTTTGTTAATGTGGTGTATCACGTTGATTGACTTGTGGATGTTGAACCTTCCGTGCATCCCTTGAATAAATCACACTTGATCATCGTGTGTGATCTTTTTAATGTATTGTTGTATACAATTTGCTAGTATTTGTTGAGGATTTTTGCGTCGATGTTCATCAGTGATATTGGACTGTAATTTTCTTTTTTTGTGTTGTCCTTGTCTGGTTTGGTATCAGTGTAACGTTGGCTTCATAGAATGAGTTAAGGAAGGCTTCTCCTCCTCTTCAATTTTTTGGAAGAATTTGAGAAGGACAGATATTAAGTCTTCTTTGAATGTTGGGTAAAATTCATCAGGGAAGCCATGTGGTCCTTGACTTTTATTTTTTGCTATGTTTTTGATGACTACATGAATCTCCTTATTGGTGATTGGTCTGTTCAGATTCTCTATTTCTTCTTGATTCAGTTTTGAAAGACTATATAATTCTAAGATTTATTCCTTTCTTCTAGATTATCCAATTTGTTGGGATGTAGCTTTTCGTAGTATTATCTTATAAGCTTTTGTATTTCTGAGGTGTCCATTGTAATTTCTCCTCTTTCATTTTTGATTTTCTTTATTTGAGCTTTCTGTCTTTTTTGCTAGGAACTTCTAGCTAAAGCTTTGTCAATTTTGTTTATCTTTTCAAATAATCACCTCTTAGTTTCATTGATTTTTTTTTTTTTTTGGTCTCTATTTCATTTATTTCTGATCTGATTTTTATTATTTCCTTCCTTTTACTGATTTTCGGCTTTGTTTTTTCTTCTTTTTCCAGTTCCTTTAGGTGCACTGTTAGATAGTTCATTTCAGATTTTTCTTGTTTGTTGAGGTAGGCCTGTATCGCTATAAATTTCCCTCTTAGAACCCCTTTTCCTGTATCGCATAAATTCTGGCATGTCGTATTTTTATTTTCATTTGTCTCCAGGTATTTTTTCATTTCTTTTTTGATTTTGTCATTGACCCAATCATTGTTCAGTAGCATTATGTTTAATCTCCACATATTTGTGGCTTTTCTGATTTTCTTCCAGTAGTTGATTTCTAGGTTTATAATGTCGTCAGGAAAGATACTTGGTATTATTTCAATCTTCGTAAATTTATTGAGACTTATTTTGTGGCCTAATATGTGATCAGTCCTGGAGAATGTTTCATGTGCATTTGAAAAGAATTTGTATTCTGTGGTTTGGGGATGGAATTTTCCGTATACATCTATTAAGTCCATCTGGTCTAACATGTTGTTTAAGGCCAATGTTTCCATACTGATCTTGTTTGGTTGATCTATCCATTGGTGTAAGTGGAGTGTTAAAGTCCCCAACCTTTATTGTGTTACTGTCTATTTCTCCTTTTATGTGTGTTAATAATTGCTTTATATATTCAGGTGCTCCTGTGTTGGGTGCATAGATATTTACAAGTGTTATACCTTCTTGTTGGATGGTTCCCTTTATCATTATTTAGTGCCCTTCTCTGTTTCTTGTTACAGTTTTTGTTTTAAAGTCTATTTTTTCCAATATAAGTATTGCTACCCCAGCTTTCCTTTCATTGCCATTTACATGGAGTACCTCTTTCCATCCTTTCACTTTCAGTTTGTGAGTGTCTTTACTTCTGATGTGCGTCTCTTGTATGCAGCACACATATGGGCCTTGTTTTTTTATCCAATCAGACACCATATGCCTTTTGATTGGAGCATTTAGTCCACTGACGTTTAAAGTGGCTAGTGATAAGTATGTACTTATTGCCATTTTGTTACTTTTTTTCTGGGTGTTTTAGTAGTTCTTCTCTGTTCCTTTCTTCTTCTCTTGCTCTCTTCCCTTCTGGTTTGAGGGCTTTCTTTAGTATTATATTTGACTTCCTTTCTCTTAGTTTTTTGTGTATTTATTACAGGCTTCTGGTTTGTGATTACCACGAGGTTCATATATAATACCCTACGTGTACAGCAATCTGTATTAAGTTGATGGTCTCTTTAGTTTGACTTCTTGCTGATGGCTCTACTCTTTTACGACCCTCCTCCCACATTTTATGTTTTTGATATCATAGTTAAACTCTTTTTGTGCATGTGTATCCATTACCCTCTTATCATCGAAACAGATGATTTTAGTACTTTTCTCTTTTGACTTTCATATTAGCTTCATAGGTGGTTGGTCTACTACCATTATTGTTTATTCGCATTTACCATTGATTTTATAGGTTTTTTTTTTTTTTTGTATAATTTCCTTATTCCTATTTGTGGTCTTCTCTTTTCCACTTAAGTCCCTTTAGCATTTCTTGTAAAGCTGGTTTCTTGGTGATAAACTCCTTTAGTTTTTGCTTGTCTGGGAAACTTTTTATGTCTCCTTCCATTCTGAATGATAATCTTACCAGGTAGAGTATTCTTGGCTGTAGGTTTTTTTTTTTTCAGCACTTTAAATATATCATTCCACTCTCTTCTAGCCTGTAAGGTTTCTTCTGAGAAGTCAGCTGATAGACTTATGGGGTTTCCTTTGTATGTAAATTGTTGCCTTTCTCTTGCAGCTTTTAGGATTCTCTCTTTATCTTTAATTCTTGACATTTTAATCATAATGTGTCTTGGTGTGGGTCTCTTTGGGTTTATCTTGTTTGGTGCTCTCTGTGCTTCCTGTACCTGGATGTCTGTTTCCTTCCTTAGGTTAGGAAACTTTTCAGCTATTATTTCTTGAAATAGATTCTCTGCCCCTTTGTCTCTCTCTTCCCTTTCTGGGACACCTATAACATGGATGTTAGGGAGCTTGATGTTGTCCCAGATGTCCCTTAGACTGTCCTCACTCTTTTTAATTCTTTTTTCCTTTACCTGTTCAGCTTGGGTGATTTCCTCTAGTCTTTTGTACAGCTCAATGATCCATTCTTCTATATCCTCTACACTGCTTTGAGTCCATCTAGTGAATTTTTCATTTCCAGTATTGTATTCTTCATATCTGACTGCTTCTTTTTTACATTTTCCAATTCTTTGTTGAAGTTCTCATGGAGTTCATCCATTCTTCTCCCAAAATCAGTGAGCATCCTTTAGACTTTTAGGTTGTACTCTTTGTCAGGTAGATTGTTTATCTATTTCACTTAGTTCTTTTTCTAGGGTTTTATTCTGTTCCTTTACTTGGAACGTATTCCTTTCTATCATCATTTTGCCTCTTTCTATGGGCTTTACCTATTTATAAGGTAGGTCAGCTACATCTCCCGATCTTCAAAAGGTGGCCTTATGTAACAGATGCCTTATGAGGCCCAGCAGTGTGCTTCCCCCTTGTCACCAGTTCCAAATGTTCCAGGAGTATCCCCTGTGTGGGCTACATGTGTCCTTCTGTTATGGAAGGGTTGCTCTTGCTGCATGTGCCTGGGGAGGCTAGGCTGTCCCCCTGGATGGCTGGTTGTAAGGCTCAGCTGTATATGGCTGCTATGGTCCTCTCAGTCACTTTATCGGGTGTGGGGAGCCCCAGCACAGTTTGCTGCAACATCTAATAGCACATTCCTATTTCAGTTTTTCTGTTAAGTGAGTAGGCCCCCAGTACGGCTGGTTACTAGGGTTAGGTGCTCACAATTGCTGTAGGCCTCTGGTCTGCAAGGCTGTTGTCAGCTCTCTCAGGGTTACAGCTGAGTGGGGCCAGCCCCAGGCATAGGAGCACCAAGCTGTTTCAGACTTTGGAAAGTGAGGCCAATCCCCTATGTGGCTGTTTGAGAAACACAAGTCTGCTGCAGCTGATAGGCCCCACTGCCCACAGGGCCACACACACTGTCAACACAGTCCTGCCCCATGTGTGTGCCCTGACTCACTGACCTGGACTCAGTCACCCCACAGCAGAGGCCCCACACACTCCACCAAGGCAGTCTCGCCCCTCTTGTATGCCCTGCCCCACAGAGGCGGACCCACTCGCCCAGCTGCAGAGGTTCCAGGCACTCCACCTATGTGGGCCTACAAGTTGCCTGAGGGCTTGCTGTTGGATGGGCCCAGTTCATTGGGTGTGCTGCCTACACTGGCTGTGCTGTAATGGATGGGGCAGATCCCTATGCTACCAGGCCAGGGGAGGAAGGGGAGGAACTCCAATGGCACCTGCCAGCGTCTGTGTCAACTCGCCTGCTCTAGGTCACAGTAATGGCTGCCACCAATGTCTCAGTCCCAGGAGAGGTCTCATCTCTCACCAAGATGCACCCAGAGCCTATCAGGTGAGTCTCTTTTCACCAAAACACTGTGTACCTTCTGGTGATTTTAGGTTGCTTTCCTAAATGAGTAAATTTGTACATGGGCCCTTTAAGAGCAGGCTTGTTTTTCTCCTTATGTCTGACAGCTTTTCCTGGGGTATCCCCCGTTGTAGTTAATAGTCAGCAAAGCCAGGTATTATGACACTTGTCCCAGTTATGCTGACTCCAAAAGCTGCTTATTGTGGTAACACTCCCCCCGCTCAGATACCACTCGTGCAGGGAAGGCTTTGTACCTTAAGGTTGCTCCTGGCTGGCCGTGAAGCATCGTGGCTAGAAGGTGGCTTTTTTCTCTCTAGAAAGGAATTTCTGCCTCTTCCACCTTTGTCAGCACTGTCCTTTTTTATGGGGGTTCTTTTCATCCAGTTTTCAGTTCTCTCTTAAGAGTAATTGTCCCAAGAGTAGTTGTAAATTCACTGTGTCCGGTGGAGGAGGTGAGTTCAGAGTCTGCCTATGCCGACATCGTGACACCGTCCCCCCACTCTGTGTCTTCTGATTGGTGAATTCAATCCATTTATATTTAGAGTGATTACTGATAATACAAGGACTTAACACTGCCATTTTATCTTTTGTTTTCTGGGTGTTCTATATTTCCATTGTTTCTTTTTGTTTATATTCCTGTCTGCCATTTCAGTTTGGTGTTTTTCTGTGATGTGTTTCTCAGTTTCCTCTTTTTTGATGTTTCACGTCTATGCTCTGAATTTTTATTTTTGGATACCCTGAGGTTTGTATAAAAGGTCTCATAGATAAAACAGTCCTTTTTCTGCTAATAGCATCTTATCTTCATTTGTCTATATAGGTTTTATCCTTTTCCTCTTCCCCTTCTATGGTTTTGTTGTTGCAAATTATCCCTTTTTATGTTGTGAGTTAGGTCCCAAATTAAAGTGGTTACAATTGTTTTTAACAACTCCCTTCTCTTTAACCTTTATGTTATAAGTTTTTACCAACCTATTCTGATACAGAGTTGCAACTGTATGATTCTGTGTGGCTATTTATCACCTTGCTCAGTATTTTGTGTACCTTTGTCCTTTTTCTTTAGGTAGGAGACCTCCTTTCAACATTTCTTGTAAGGCAGTTCTACTGGCAATGAATTCCCTCAGTTTTTGTCTAGGGAAGCCTTTATTTCTCCTTCATATCTGAAGGATAACTTTGCTGCGTAGAGTATTCTTGGCTGATAGTTTTTATCTTTTAATATTTTGAATAAATCATTCCACTCTCTCTTGGCCTGTAGAGGTTCTTCTGGGAAATATGCTGATAACCTAATGTGGGTTCCCTTGTAGGTTACTGGTTTTTTCTTCCCTGGCTGCCTTTACCATTCTTTCTTTGTCATTGATTTTTGACAGTTTTTTTATTATTTGTCTTGGAGAAGGTCTTTTTGCATTGAGGTAATTGGGTGTTCTATTAGCTTCATAGATTTGTATATCCAGTTCCTTCTCCAGGTTTAGGAAGTTCTCAGTTATTATTTCTTTTAAATAAGCTCTCTGTAACCTTCTCTTACTCTTCTCCTTCTGGAATACACATTATCCTTATGTTGCACTTTCTAACAGAGTCAGAGAATTCTCATAGAATTTCTACATTTTTAAAAAATCTTAGCTCTCTCTCCTCTTCTACCCGCATCATTTCTAGGTTTCTATCTTTGAGCTTGCTAATTCTTTCTTCCATATGGTCTGCTCTATTTCCAATGCTTTCTAATGCATTCTTCATCTCACTGATTAAGTTCTTCAGCTCCAGAATATATTTGGTTCTTTTTTAGTTTCAATGTCTTTGGTAAAATATTCCTTTGTGTATTAATTTTATTCCTGACACCATTTCTGAGCTTTCTTGTAGTTCACTGAGTTTCTTTACGACAGCTGTTTTGAATTCTGTATCAGATCACAATCTTACATGACTTTGGTTTCTGAAGAATTGTTATTTTCTTTTTGTGATGTCATGTTACAGTGGCTTTTTATGGTGCTTGATGAGTTATTCCTCTGCTGGTGCATTTGTCGTAGCAAATAGTTTTCTTATTTAAGTATAAGCTATGTTTGTTTTGATTCTAACTATTCAATTGGTTGTATATTAGAGGTGTTTCTTCTGTTTCTCAGTACGTGGCGCTACAGCACCAGTTTTTGGCTTCCATTACCTGAGCTGCCTCTGGCATATTTGAAGTTTGGCATTTTCCACTCTCCATCCCTTCTATTAGGGGTGTTGGTGGTGCTCTCATCATCACCACCTGCACCTCTAGGGGTCAGTGATGCCTTGCTATTGCAGGTGTTGCTGCAGTCACTGGCTTCACCACTAGGGTACAGGGATGGTGACACCTCCGCTGTATCTGGGATCAGCAGGGTCAGAAGCACCCTTACCGTGGCAGGGGTATGGGGAGGGTGGAGGGGGAGCTGGGTTTGCAGGGCACCCGTTCCACTGTTTCCGTTTACTTATGGCCACAGGCACCACTGCAGTTGAGAGGTCAGAGTTGTGTGCACACCTCTACTGCTGCTATTTGGCTCTAAGCCACAGGGGCCTGGGATCACAGGGCTTTGCCTCCATTGCAGCTCTGCTCCCCATGGCCACAGGCACTGCTGCAGCCAAGAAGCCAGTATCCTGGGCACCACCTTCACTGTTCCCCCAGTTCGCCTCCTCTATGTGCTCCAATCCACCCACCTTTGTATGTACCAATGTGTGGATCTCTCCAGCATCCTGGTGTGTTGGACAATGTAGCCTTTGTTGAGTTATGGATGTTTTACTCACTGTAGAGTGAAGGGGAGAGACCAAGGAAGCATCTCATGCCACCATGACGATGACCCAATCCCTTTTAAATCATGAAATTAGGGGACAAACGCATAAAGAGAACTTTATCATATTAAGAATAATTCACTAAAAGCACATTTAAGACACACTTAATAGTGAATTAATTCATTGGGCTGGCTTATTAGAACTCAAGAACTTTAATAAATTGGACTGAATCTCTCGGTACGTCTAAGATTTCTAACCCTAATGTGTTTGTGCACAGAATGGAGACATTACCACACATTTCACATTGCAGCTAGAAGGCTGAGATAAGGTGAAAGAAGTTGAGAAAGTGGAATTGGACCCATTTTCTGCTACTTCATAGTTTCAACTTTCACTCTTTATGTTTACTATTATAGACTTGGGAGAGAACACTTAAGCACATTTCTTAACTCTAAGTTCCACAGCTAGACAATCTGAATCAGTAGCAGACCTGTCACTTTGTTTACTTATATTTTTCTATAAATGCTCATTTATGTTTGTTGCTTTTCATGGATGTGTCAGATTGCCACTGATGAGTAAATTACCTGGAAAATTACCCAAACCTCATACAAGATAGGATTTTCATTTACTTGGGTCATTCTGTAAGGCTCACTATGCACGTCACATCCAAAATACCTTGGTTTTCTTTATAAGCATTGCAACAAAGTCTTACAACAGGCAATCCTTTGGTAGGAAATATGTGATATAATTTTTGCTTACAACACAGGTGCAGACTAAGAGAATATTGATGTAAACACAGACCCAACTCCAGTGCTTATAAATGACACCAAATGAGTTCCTGCTGAGCACTAGATGGAAAAACTAATTTTAAGAAGGTATTTGGTTTTGTGAATTTTAAATTCCTTTTGGCTTATCCATATTTAGTCTCTTTTTAGCATGCTGAAAATTAATTTCTACTATAGAAGTAGGTAAACATGGACATTTGGGGCTGATAGCAATCTGCCACTCCCCTCAACATGAATGTCTCCTCTTTATTTCCTTATTACCCCTTTTTTGTTTCTCTATTTTTATGTGTTGGGTAGATTTCTCTTTCTCTTCTATATGTTTATTTTTTAATTGTTAGTTTAGCACTGCTAACAGTAGTCAAACCTGAGAAGGTTGCTAACCTCTATTATCTCCTCATGGTCTATGTGAACAGAGACATGATATAGAATGCAACTGTGTATTTCTGGTAACACAATATTGCGCAACACAATTGAATTCAAGCTTCTCAAATTAAAAAAAGGCACCTTTGAAAAGATATTGCACTCCCTCAAATATACATACACAAAAATGTCTTAATTTTGCTGCCTCTCGTTTATTGCATTTATCTATTTGAGCCCTGAAAATCTGTCACAGTTTTTTCTAAAAATATCCACTCTTCTTTTCAACTGCATTTGAAAATTTCATAAGGTAATCATAATTCATACAATGGCTAGAACATTTGTTTTCACATAATGCCAGGAAGAAAACTGACAGTTCTCTTAGAAGCATTTAAAGAGCTGTGTTTTTTACTAAACACCTTGACGAGAAGCACCTAGAGCCTTCAAGTCACGCTCGAATGTTTCAAGAGTAAACAAACCTTGCTCTAAATTGCCATATCAACCTTCTTAAATTGGATTCACTCTTGTAATACAAAAAGGTTTTTATCTTACACACTGTACAAAACAAAAAATTTAAATACATGATCCTTACACTTTAGGAGTTTATAATCTAAAACTGACAGATGCAGGCATAAATATCACAGCAAGACAAATGCAATGGTAAGAGATATCTTGAATACCTTCTCACCATCATCCTACCCCCAAAACACCTTCAATTTTAGTTCATGCCTGGAGATGCTTAGCCCAGAACATAACAGCAGATTCACAGAAGGCCAGGGTAGTTAGTATTTTATCCATTCTTCATATTTATCTTGGTTTGCTAAGGTTTTCTGCATTATAAAGCAATGTGGATTAGAAACACCCATGCTATAATCACTTCTAGTAATAACCACAGCAGCTACCTTTCACCAAGTACTTACTATTTGGCTAGTCTTCTGTCCAACACTACATTATCCTATTTCATTTTCACTACAACCCAAGGTATCCAGTATTATTATTACTCTCACTTTACAGACTAGATACTAAGGATCAGAGAGGTTGCTTTGCTCAAGTTCACATAGCTAGTAATTGGTGGAATGGAGATGCACATTGCTAACATTATCAATACTAACAACATCACTAGACATAGTGAGTTTACTGTCATCTTTCTGATTGATAACCTTGAAAGGTCTAGGTTTCTGTTGTTAAGAAGACACACGTAATGTTGTTTGTTTTTGGTAAAAGCATCAATGCAATTGTGATGTTAAAAACAGAGTGACATCGCTGGAGTGACATCAGCGTCATGGCAGAGTGAGCATTCCCGTAAACTCTTCCCCTGACAAGATATAACAAAAGAACAGTCAAAGACCAACAATGGACTCCTAAACAGTGAAAAGCAAGATCGGAATGATCCACACTGCTGCACATCTGAGAGTGGCACGGGCTGGGCCCCCAGGGGAAGTGGGGAGAGGGAAGGAGAACTCCTCGCCCTCCCCATCAGATCAGTGATGCCACTCCGCGCAGCTCCCAGAGAGGGGGGAGGGGCGGCCCTCTTCAGGGAAACCGTAGATCTCCGGGCTCTCTAAGCTAGTGGGAAACTCCCACACAGAGGACTCAGAACAGCTACAGGGCTACCATCAACATCTGAGCAACCGAGAAGAGCGGATAATGAGGGGCGCGCGAGAGGCCCCCCACGCCAGGGAGCCAGCGGGCAAAAGAGAGAGCCACACTGCTCCCGGAATGCCGGACACTGCAGCTCAGCCAACCAGACGAGACCAAGCGGCCGGCCAATCACAGCGAACAGCTGGGGCAGAGTGCAGGGGGCTCAGATTACACAGCCCTTAACCCCCACACGGTGGCAGCAGTGGAAGTGGCAACCAGATATTTCCAGGATGATGAAAAATAAAGCCAATACAGGAACCACAATGCAAAGGTACATGAAATCACCAGACCAGAAGGAAAATGACAAGCACCCAGAAACCAAGCATGAAGACACAGAAATCCATAATTTAAATGACAGAGATTTCAAAATAGCTATCATAAAAAAAATCAACGAAATACGAGATGACACAGACAAACAATTAAATGAGATTAGGAGTTTCTTCACAAGAGAGATTGAAATCATAAAGACAAACCAATCAGTACTGATGGAGATGAAGTACACAATGGAGGAGATAAAGGAGAATCTGGAAACTTTAAAGAACAGAGCTGACAATATGGAGGAAAGAATTAGCATTATAGAGGATAGGAATACAGATATGCTCCAGATGGAAAAGGAGAGAGAACTAAGACTAAAAAGAAATGAAGAAAGTCTCCGAGAAATATCTGACTCTATTAGGAAATGTAACATAAGAATTATAGGTATTCCTGAGGGAGAAGAGAGGGAAAGAGAAACAGAGAGCCTATTCAAGGAAATAATAGCTGAGAAATTCCCAAGTATGGGGCAGGAGCAGGAAGTACCAGTAAGTGAAGCCAGTAGGTCACCTAAATACGTCAACAGGCAAAGGTCCACTCCACGACATGTAGTGGTAAGGTTGGCCAAAGTCAATGACAAAGAAACAATATTAACCGCAGCAAGACAAAAACAAAAAATAACATACAAAGGAACTCCCATCAGGCTCTCAGTGGATTTCTCAACAGAAACGTTACAGGCTAGGAGAGACTGGAATAATATATTCAAAATACTGAAAGATAGAAACTTTCAGCCAAGAATACTCTATCCAGCAAAAATTTCCTTCAAATATGATGGAGAAATAGTAACTATCCCAGGTAAACAAAAGCTAAGGGAGTTCATGTCCACGAGACCCCCACTACAAGAAATACACAAGAAGGCCTTCAGGCCTGAAAAAAATAAAAGAAAGGGAATATAAAACTTGGAGCAAGGAGAAAAATAGGTAGACAAAATCAGAAAAATAGTAGATCTTTACGAGAATAGGTTAGCAACCACTTAAATATCAAAATCAAATATCAAAGAAAGGAATTCACCAAAAATAAATATAACCTAATCACTGTAAACACACACCCACAACACAAGATAGAATAAGGTATAACAAGAATGACTTAGAAGGAGAAGAAGAAAGTGATTGAATTGACTTAGTATAAGGAAATAAGAGGCCATCAGAAAATGGACTATCTCATACACAAGATTTTTTATACAAACCTCAAGGTAACCAATAAACAAATAATCAAAACAAAATCACATATGATAAACAAAGAGAAAACTAGAAGAGTCATAAGACAGAACAACCAAACTGAATTGGCAGTCCAAAACAAATGGGACAAGAAACAATGGCAATGCAAAAGAACCGGAAAATAAGTGACAAAACAGCAAGATTAAGGTCTCACATATCAATAATTACCCTAAATGTAAATGGATTGAACTCTCCAATCAAAAGATACAGAGTGTCAGGATGGATTAAAAAGCAAGACCCAACAATATGCTGCCTCCAGGAAACACATCTCAGCTCTAAAGACAAGCGCAGGCTCAGAGTGAAAAGATGGAAGACAATACTCCAAGCTAATGGCAAAGAAAAGAAAGCAGGTGTTGCCATACTCATATCAGACAAAGTAGACGTCAAGATAAAACAGTTTAAGAGAGACAAAGAAGGGAAAAATATAATGACAAAAGGGACACTCCACCAAGAAGACATATCACTTATAAATATATATGCACCCAACATAGGAGCACCAAAGTACATAGGGCAACTAGTAACAAACCTAAAAGGAGACATTAACAACAACAAAAATAATAGTAGGGGATCTTAATACCCCACTTACATCAATGGATAGATCATCAAGACAAAATGTCAATATAGTGGACTTAAATGAAAAACTGGACGAGATGGACCTAGTAGACATATACAGAGCACTCCATCCAAAAACAGCTGACTACACATTCTTCTCAAGCGCGCATGGAATATTCTCAAGGATAGACCATATGTTGGGAAACAAAGCAAGCCTCAATAAATTTAAGAAGATTGAAATCATAACAAACATCTTTTCAGACCATAATGCTATGAAACTGGAAATGAACCATGAAAAAAAAAACTGGGAAAGGGACAAAAATGTGGAGATTAAACAACATGCTACTGAAAACCAATGGATCATTGATGAAATTAAAGAAGAAATCAAAAACTATCTGGAAACAAATGAAAATGAAAATATGCCATACCAAATCACATGGGATGCAGCAAAAGCAGACTTGAGAGGGAAACTCATAGCGCTACAAGCCCAAATTAACAAACAAGAAAAAGCCCAAATAAGCAACCTTAAATTACACCTAACAGAACAGGAAAAAGAAGAACCAACAAAGCCCCAAGTCAACAGGAGAGATATAATAAAAATAAGAGCAGAAATAAATGAAATTGAGACCAAAAAAACAGTAGAAAGGATTGATGAAACAAAGAGGTGGTTCTTTGAGAAGATAAAAAAAATTGACAAACCCTTAGCCAGACTTACTAAGAAAAAAAGAGAAAAGACTCAAGTAAATAAAATTAGAGATGAAAGAGGAGAAATTACAACAGATACCACAGAAATACAAAGGATTATAAGAGAATACTATGAGAAATTATATGCCAACAAATTGGACAATCTAGAAGAAATGGATAAATTCTCAGACTCATACAACCTCCCAAAACTGAACCAAGAAGTTATGGAGAATCTGAATAGACCAATCACAAGTAAAGAGATTGAAACAGTAATCAAAAACCTCCCAAAAAATAAAAGTCCAGGACCAGATGGCTTCTCCGGTGAATTTTACCAAACATTCAAAGAAGATTTAATACCTATCCTTCTCAAACTATTCCAAAAAATAGAGAAAGATGGAACACTTCCTAAATCATTCTATGAGGCCAACATCACCCTGATGCCAAAGCCAGACAAAGACAATACAAAGAAGGAAAATTACAGGCCAGTATTGCTGATGAACACAGATGCAAAAATCCTCAACAAAATATCGGCAAACCTAATACAGCAATACATTAAAAAGATCATACACCATGATCAAGTGGGATTTATACCAGGGACGCAGGGATGGTTAAACATCAGCAAATCAATCATTGTGATACACCACATCAAGAAAACAAAGAATAAAAACCACATGGTCATCTCAATAGACACAGAGAAGGCATTTGACAAGATACAACATTGATTTATGATAAAAACTCTCAACAAAATGGGTACAGAAGGAAAGTACTTCAACATAATAAAGGCTATTTATGACAAATCCACAGCCAACATCATACTCAATGGGGAAAGACTGAAAGCCATTCCTCTGAGAACAGGAACGAGGTAGGATTGCCCACTCTCACCACTACTACTCAACATAGTACTGGAGGTTTTGGCCAGAGCAATTAGGCAAGAACAAGGAATAAAAGGAATCCAAATAGGCAACGAAGAAGTGAAACTCTCACTATTTGCAGATGACATGATTTTATATATAGAAAACCCTAAAGAATCTGTTGGAAAACTATTAGAAATAATCAACAAACACAGCAAAGTCACAGGGTACAAAATCAATCTACAAAAATCAGTTGCATCTCTGTATGCTAATAACGAACTAGCAGAATGAGAGCTCAAAAAGATAATACCATTTACAACTGCATCAAAAAGCATAAAATATCTAGGAATAAATCTTACCAAGGATGTAAAAGAACTATACAATGAAAACTACAAGACATTATTGAAAGAAATTGATGATGACATAAAGAAATGGAAAGACATCTCATGCACATGGATTGGAAGAATAAACATAGTTAAAATGTCTATATTACCTAAAGCAATCTACAGATTCAATGCAATTCCAATCAGAATCCCAATGACATTCTTCACGGAAATAGAAAAAAAAATACTAAAATTCATATGGGGCAACAAAAGACCCCGAATAGCTAAAGCAATCCTAAGAGATGAACAAAGCTGGAGGCATCAGAATCCCTGACTTCAAAACATACTGAAAAGCAATAGTAATCAAAACAGCATGGTACTGGTACAAAAACAGACACACAGATCAATGGAACAGAACTGAAAGCCCAGAAATAAAACCACACATATACGAACAGCTAATTTTCGACAAAGGAGCTAAGAACATACCATGGAGAAAGGAAAGTCTCTTCAATAAATGGTGTTCGGAAAACTGGACGGCCACATGCAAAAGAATGAAAGTGGACCATCTGCTATGGCCATTCACAAAAATTAACTCAAAAAGGATCAAAGACCTGAAGGTGAGACCTGAAACTATAAAACTCATAGAAGAAAATATAGGCAACACACTATTTGACACTGGTCATAAAGGAATCTTTTTGGATGACATGCCTACCCAGACTAGGGAAAGTAAAGAAAAAATAAGCAAGTGGGACTTTATCAGATTAAAGAGCTTCTACAAGACAAACAAAACCAGAATCAAGATGAACAGACAACCACCCAGCTGGGAGAAAATATCTGCAAAACATATATCTGACAAGGGGTTAATCTCCATAATATATAAAGATCTCACACAACTGAACAACAAAAAAAACAAACAACCCGATTGAAAAATGGGCAGAGGAAATGAACAGACACTTCTCCAAAGAAGATATACAGATGGTCAATAGGCACACGAAAAGATGTTCAACATCACTAATCATCAGGGAAATGCAAATCAAAACAACACTAAGATATCACCTCACGCCCGTTAGCATGGCTATAATCACCAAGACAAAAAACAACAAATGTTGGAGAGGATGTGGAGAAACAGGAACCCTCATACACAGCTGGTGGGAATGCAAACTGGTGCAGCCTCTATGGAAAATGCTATGGAGATTCCTCAAAGAATTAAAAATAGAAATACCTTATAATCCAGCTATCCCATTACTGGGAATCTATCCAACAAACCTGAAATCAACAATCCAAAGAGGCTTATGCACCCCTATGTTCATTGCAGCGTTATTCTCTATAGCCAAGAAGTGGAAGCAACCTAAATGTCCCTCGACTGATGATTGGATGAAGATGTGGTATACATATAAAATGGAATACTACTCAGCTATAAAAAAAGACAAAATCGTCCCATTTGCAACAACATGGATGGTCCTGGAGAGTATTCTGTTAAGCGAAATAAGCCAGAAAGAGAAAGACAAACACTGTATGATCTCACTCATATGTGGAATATAAACCAACACATGGCAGAGAAAACTGTATTGTGGTTACCAGGGCCAATGGGGGTAGGGGGTGGGCACAAGGGGTGAAGGGAGACATATATATGGTGATGGACAAACAAAAATGTATAACCCAAAATTTCACAATGTTATAAACTATTAAAACATCAATAAAAATATAGAGTGACATCACCAAAAGTTGCAGAGTATGAAACTTCAAAAATGTGTATCTCCACTAAGGCAATGATTACGTTGTCAAAAACTGACAGAAACAACTTTTTTAGAACTCTGTAATCTAATTTAAAAAACTTATAACAACCAGGGAGTACATAATGAAGAAAAAAGTTGCTAAATTTCAGTAGATAGTGTTATGACATTTGTGCATACTCACCTACCATCCCCCATTCCCCACATCAGAGGCAGCCATGGGGATGGATGGTATCTCTCATTCCTGGTATGACTTGCTTGTACCAGAAGGGGAGATATGGGCCTTGCTCTCAAAGAATTGCGGTTATATGTTTTTATTTGTCTGGGAGCTCCTTGAACACCTGGCTCAGGGGCTTACCTTGTTTCGCACCCCTCAGAACTCATCTTGGGGTTGGAATGGCCTTCAGTATTGTTTTTTGGAAGCATATTAAGGCATATACTAGCTGCAGAAGCCTGGGGCAAGGAATGATAGGGGGCAAGCAGGAGACAGAATAAAAAGCCTAGGAAGGAAGAGTCTGGGGAAGGAGATACACAAGAGAATAAAAGCTTTGACAAGAGAGTAGTAATATTAGATTTTAAAAGTAACAAAAGTTAAATAAAGGAAAACAAAAGTGTAAGTATTAACATCTATTTAATATGATGCCAAGAAAAAATTAAAACGTAGAGAAATAAATATTTACAAAAATAAGAGATTAAATACACCAAAATTAAAGATGAAAGATCTCATATTGGAAGAGCATATAGCACGGCAAGAGGAGAAAAAACAAAAAAACTATCATCTAGACACATTCACAATGAAATTTAGGGATATCAAAGTAAAAGAATATATTCTAAAAGAATCTAGAAAGAACAAATAACAAAGTAAAAATAATCAGACTGGCATCAGACTTTTCAACAAGTTACACTGGATGCAAAAAGACAATGGAGTAGGATTTTCAGAACATTGAAGGAAAAGAATATCGCACCTAGAGTTTTATATACAACTAAATTATCTTTCAAATATGATGGCATTCTGGGCACAGAATTTAGTTTGCACTCCCATATTCTTTGCAGCATTATTCACAATAGCCAAAATGTGGAAACAACCTCAATGTCCATCAATGGATGAATAAAGAAAATGTGGTATATACACACAATGGAATATTTTTCATCCTGTCATATGTGGCAACATGGACGAACCTGGGGGATATCATGCTAAGTGAAATAATTCAGTCACAGAAGGACAAATATTGCATGATTCCACTTATATAAGGTATCTAAAGTAGTCAAACTCATAGAAGCAGAGAGCAGAATGATGGTTGCCAGGGGCTGGGAGGAGGAGGAAATAGGAAATTGCTGTTGAATAGGTATAAAAGTTCAGTTATGCAAGATGAAAAAGTCCTAGAGATTTCCTGTACAACATTGTGCTTAGAGTTAACAAGACCGCACTACACACTTAAAAACTTAAGAGGGCAGAGCTCATGTTATTTGCTTTTTACCACAATAAAGAAGAAAAGTTAAAAAACATTTGATGAATGAGATGGCAGGGCAGTGAAAGCATAATATTTTCATCTTCTTGAATTCTCACATTCCAAATAGAATAACTACACAAAACCAAGAACAGAACTTATGAACATTTACAACAAAATTAGGACATAATAAATCCCCTTAAACCTCAAAATACAAGCACAAGGAGAGAAACTATCAACAACCACATGATCTTCATGGTATCAGCATTTCTGTGGTAATAAGCAGAGGCCATATTCATACCTGAGACAAGGAGAATACGCATATAGTACTCACTGGAAAAGACAGTGGCCAAATTAGGAACAGTAGGTGAAACTGAAAGGGCTTTTGTCCATTCCAATAGTGTATGAATGCAAGGGGTCTGGGATAATAAGTTCTGAAGGAGCTGGAGCAGTCTAATCCCAAGAACTCTCAAAATTGACCAACGAGTCAGAACACAATGAGGAGACACTGCTGAAGTGGAATTAAAACTGGGCAGGACAAAGACACTAGAAACAAAAGAAAAGAAGGCCTAGATAAAAGTAAAGGAAGGGGAAGAGAGACAGGATATCACTGAAAACAACACAAAAGGGAGCTCTATGAAGTTAGAAAAGCTAGCTGAACCAAGCCTCCTTCTAAAAGATCAGGTAAAGTCATTTCACATAAAATTGAGCAACAGAAAACTATGAAGATCAAACTCCATACAAAGTTAGCATAAGAAATACAAAACAATGAACAGAATGATAGTGCTTTAGACGAGAAAAGCGCAACAGAAAGACATGCTTATAAAACAGATCAAAAGTATAAATTATCTCAAAACAAGCTAAAAATTTTAAGAAAAAGATACAATATATAAAAGAATATAATCAAAATAGGGTCTACTCAGAAGTAAGATGAGAGAACTCAAGAAAGAATTAGAAATAAAACAACACATTTTAGAAATAAAGCCCAAATTAGAAGGAATACAAGAGCAAATACACAAGGGCAAATAAACTCAACAAATAACATCTTAAGAAAAGCAGAAGGTGAGAAGGAAGAAAATGTTAATAATCAAAAATTAATGAGACAAAAAAAGATTCAAGAGAAAGTGACATAATTGGAGATAGGAAAAGAAGATCTAGCATATAAATAATAGATGTCCCTCAAGAAGAAAATTAAAGTACATTTCCCAGTTTCAAAACTTACTACAAAACTACAGTAATTAAGACAAGGGGGTACTGGCATGGGGCAGAAACATAGATCAATGGAACAGAATTAAGTGTCCAGAAATGAACCAATACATTTATTGTCAATTGATTTTTCACAAGGGTGTCAAGAAAAAAAAATGGGAGAAGGACTGCTCTTCAACAAATGGTCTTGGAGCAACTGGATATCCACGTGCAAAAGAAAGAATTAGACCTCTTCCTTAGTTGTACATACACACACCAAAAAAACCTCAAAATGCATTGATTACCAAATTATAAGAATAGGAACTATAAAACTCTTAGAAGAAAACATACATAGGAGAAATTTTTATTTTTGCTTTCATTGCCTGTTCTTTTGGTGTCACGTCCAAAAAATCTTTGCCAAGACCAATGTCAAGGATTTTTCTCTTATGTTTTCATCTAAGAATTTTATGGTGTCAGGTCTTATGCTTAAGTCTTTAACCTATTTTGAGTTTGCTTTTGTGTATGGTGTAAGATAAGCATCCAAATTCATTCTTTTGCATGTGGACATCCAGTTTTCCCAACACCATTTATTGAAGAGACTTTCCTTTCCCCTTTGTGTATTTTTGGCCTTTGTGTTGAACAGTAGTTGACCATATATGCCTGGGTTTATTTCTAGGCTCTCAATTTTGTTCCATTGGCCTACATGTCTGTTTTTATGCCAAAACCATACTGTTTTGATTACTGTAGCTTTGTAATAAAATTTGAAATCAGGAAGCATGTGATGCCTCCAGCTTAGTTCTTGCTCAAAACTACTTTTGCTATTCAGGGTCCTTTGTGGTTCCACATGAATTTTAGATTGTTTTTTCTATTTCTAAGAAAAATGCCATTAGAATTTTGATAAGTATTACATTGAATCTGTTGATCGCTTTGGGTAGTATGGACATTTTAACAATATTAATTCTTCCAATATATGAACATAAGATATCTTTCCACTTATTTGTGCCTTCTTCAATTTCTTTCATCAATGTTTAGTAGTTTTCAGTGTACATATCTTTCACCTCCTTGGTTAAATTGCTTCCTAAGTATTTTATTGATTTTCATGCTCTTATAAAAACGACTGTTTTCTTAATTTATTTTTCAGGCAGCTCATTGTTATGTATAAAAACACAACTGACTTTTCTATGTTGATTTTGTATCCTTCAACTTTATCGAATTCATTTATTAGTTTTGACAGTTTTTTGGTGCAGTCTAGGGTTTTCTATATATGAGATCATGTCATCTGCAAACAGAGATAATTTTACTTTTTCCTTTCCCATTTGGATGCCTCTTATTTCAGTATTTTAACAAACTGCTCTGGCTAGGACTTCCAGTACTATGTTGAATAAAAGTGGTGACAGTGGGCACTTTGTCTTCTTCCTGATCTTAGAGGAAAAGCTTTCTGCTTTTCATTGCTGAACATATTGTTAATTGTGGGCTTGTCATATATGGCCTTTACTGTGTTGAGGTATGTTCCTTCTATACCTAATTTTTTGAAAGTTTTTTTTATCATGAAAGGATATTGAATTTTGTCAAATGCTTTTTCTGCATCTATGCATATGATCATATGATTTTTATCCTTCATGCTGTTGATGTGAGATATCACTTTTATTAATTTACAGGCCAAGAGCCAGGGTCTATAGCATGAGCGTGTGCAAGATGGTCACAGTTCTGAGGTCCGAGTCATGCAGCCTAACAGTGGCTCATTCTTGGGGGAGGGGGGGCAGCAGTGTCTCACTCTCTGGGAGGGGGGTCCATGGTGTTGATGGCTGTTGGTTACCTCAGTGGCAAATGCTACCCCAGTGTCTTCAGCAGAGGAGGCCACTAGGGTCTGCATGGAAAAACACTATGAGAGCCTCCGCTGTGAAAGCTGCAGGGAGGTTGTGGCTGTTGCGGGGCTGTTCAGGTCCTCAGCAGCAAAGTCAGCTGGGGTCCTCTGCAGGGCAGGCCATTGGGGACCATAGTATCACCTGCCACGTGGCTGATACTGATAGCCCTTGCCCTTCTTTGTTCCTAGCCTCTCCAGACATTTCAGCTATGCCCACCTCCCCAGCAATTCTTTCTGTGCGGCTATTCTCTATGTGTTTTTTTTTCCTCCATTGTGTTGCTGTAGTTTTTAATTGGACTCAAGTCCTCCCCAGAGCTATTTTTCTTCTTGGTAGCTGTCTAATTGTTACTTTTTTACGAGGGTTAGAATGCTGGTATCACCTACTCCATCATTTTGCTGACATCTCCCTCGCCATGAACATTTTTTAAGGGTTTTGATCCATTTGGCAAATTGTCTTCCAGGAATGCTGTGCCAACTTATATTCCCAAAAGCAGTGCATAAGAATCATTTCACTACAGGAACACCAGTGTGTATCTATATGCATTTACTATTGTCAATTGAACAGAATGTAAAAGATTTGGCTGTTGTTAATAACTCATATTTCTTTTTTTTTCTGAATTTGAGTATCTTTTCATATACTTATTGATGGTTCATCCAATATTTATTTTTTGATGCATGGCTGTTCATCTCTTTATCTATCTTTCAATTGGAATTTTGGTCTTTAAAATAAAATTCATTTGTATGAGTTCTTTATATGTTACAGCTATCAACTCTTTATTGGCTTCTTATGTTACAAAAATCGATCTTTTTTATGTCATCTTTGAGAAAGAAATATGTACTTTTACATATTAAATTTATCTATTTTATTTGCTTATTCTTTTGCTCTTATACTTAGAAAATCCACTCTTATTCTGGGAGTAGATAAATAGTCACATCATTTCATTGATTTAAGGTTTAATTTTATAATATTTAATCATTAATCCATTCAGTTTATTTTTATATGCGATATTAAGTAAAGATCTAGGTCTTTTTTCCCCCTACTGATTTAAAATTTAAAGAATTTGTCAAACACAAAATTTATATTTAGGTCTATTTCAACATTTGATATTTGGCCTCATTAATTTCCCTGTCTAGTCATATGCTAATACCATACTGTTTAATTTATATACAGTTTAATATCTAGTAGAATAAGTTTCTCCCTCCAAAAATGTATGCATTACTCTTTTTCTCCAAAATCTTCTTGGCTTTTCTCATCAGTTTATTCTTCCAGAGAAGCTATGAAGATAATCTTGTGAAGATCTCCTCAAAAAATCCTGTAGGGATTTTGATTGGAATTCCATTAAAGCTATTAATTAATTTGAGGAGAGTCAACATCAGTGTAATATTGAATATTCTAGTATATTTCTCCATTTATTCAAGTTTTCTTTTATGATCTTCGGTAACGATTGTTAGCTTCGGTCATAAGGCTCTTAAACAGTCTGTATAAATTTATTCCTAATGTGTACACGTACTGTTGATATTGTGAGATTTCCCCCCCATCATACTTTCTATAAACCTAGGGCATCTTCACAATGCATGAAAGTATGTCGAACTGTTGTACCAGTCTGTACAATCATACACTTATAGAAAGATTAAAAGTTTATATGTAGAAATTTGCCCAGATATTATCTATAAGAGTCACTTAAGGAGTTTTTAAAGAATACATTCTCCCCCGACTCCTACCACAAGCCAACATTACTTCTTGAAACATTTGACTACCTTATAAGTACCTAAGAGTAAGTTGCTATGATTATTAAGATTATTGTCTTCCTAACATGACAAAAAGGTCCTGTATACTTAGGCTCCCACTTACCTCTCCAGCTTTATTTTGTAGCACCTTACCATGGGCTCCTATACTCTCTTATAATCACAGAGCCTTTAGATGTTTTTCCCTCAGTCTGAAACTCTCTTCCTTTTCTTCTTTGCCTAGTTAACTCCTATTCATCCTTCAGATCTCAGCTCAGACATAACTATTGCACAAAAGCCTTCCTTAACTTCCCTGATAAGGTCAAATCTCCACACTAGAGAGTATCACAGCAGCATGCATCTCTCAGTATAGCACTTATTACATTTCCAATTTTGCATTTTAATTTTCCGTCACTATTTAATGTCTGTTTCCCTATCTCTCCGTCAACTTGGTCCATGAATGGAAGGAACAAGTCTATTTCCCCCTGTGACCCACAGCCTACCACACTTCCTGGCACTCAATATAGTCTTTCTATGAGCAATTGCCAAATAAACGGTTAAAATAATAAACAGTAAATCTGAGGTAATTTGATATTTTTGTCACCAACAATTCTCATTCAAAATTGGCTCAACTTTTCAGTTGGTTTTGAATGTCCTGATGACAGAGAAGCCCAGCAAAAAAGAGAATGACAGCTTCATCTATTCCTGAATTTCTCTGAATTTTCCTTTCTCAGTAGTCCTTACATCAGAACCCCAAGAAGAGTTGAGCAAGGGTTAGTATACATAATAAAAGTATGCTGAAGAGAACCAAATTAAGAAAATCCTAAAATGATGTAGTGGGACAAACATTCTACTAGAATTTAGGAGATCTTGGTTCTAACTCTGATTCATTCATTATCTCTTTATGTTATCAGCCATGTGATTCTTCAGTTTCTCATTTGTAAGATCAGCATAATGAAGTAGATTACCCCTAAGCCTATTTGAATGCTAATATCCAATGAATCTATGACTCATGTGTAATCACTTCATGTACTTAAAAAAATAACTGCCTTTGCTGGCAATTAAAACATTAACTAACAGCCATTTGAAATGTCATCCAAAAGCAAACAAATTTTACTTAAATGAAATTTGGGCAGAATACAGTATTTGGCCTTCCCATAGGACTATCACTGAAACCTGTCTTTTATTCACTGAAATTTTATGAAGTAAAAATCTTACATGAGTTCTTATCTATTTTCAAACATTAATAAATCAAAATTGAAAGTAAACTTATTAAAAGATAACTACATTACATAACTGTATATGTTTTCAGCCTATGTAATGAAATTAAATATATTAAGACAGGGTGTCTTACGACTAATCACTTGAAAATCACACTAGCTCTAAAAAAGATGTTATCACTTGCTATTCACTGAGTTTTTCTATCATATGTGCCAACCTAAATTATTAAAGTATGAAAGTTAATGTGAAGGAATTAATAAACATTGATATGGTGATGGCTCAGATACAGGTGAGTTTAAATATCACAAATAAACTAAGTAGATTCACAGAAGAGTAAAGAGAATAATTAACTTTGGTTATAACTCCAAGAATCTTGACTAATGAGGTGACAATGGGAAGATGGCAAAGTCAATAGCTCAAAACACCTATCTCAACACAGAAAGTGAAAAGAATCAGAAACTGTCAGAACCAACTTTATCAGAGGGAATTTGTAGCTAGTAGACCTGTCTTACAAGAAATACTAAAGGAAATTCAAGTGAAAGGACTCCAGACAGTAACTTCAAGACATACAAGAAATAAAGATTTCCAGTAAAGGTAACTACATAGGTAAATATAAAAGTTAGTATTATTGTATTTTTGGATTGTAACTCCACATTTTATTTCTCACCTGACTTAGAAGACAAATGTAGAAAAATATTTATAAATCTAGGTTAAGGGGCACACAATGTATAAAGATGTAATATATGATAACAATGTAAAGGGGAGAGAATGCACCTACACAGCAGCAGCGTTTTTGTATGCTATTGAAGTTAAACTGGTATTAATTCAAACAAGATTGTTATAAACTTAGGATGTCAATTGTAATCCCTACAGTAAACACTAATTTCTAAAAAATATACATAAAACAAAATGAGAAAAGAATCAAAAGGGTTTGCCAAAATAATCAACTATACCTGAAAAAGGCAAGATGTGAGGGGCAAAAATGGTAAATAATGTAGTGAAAACAAATAGAATAGAGGCAGAAATTCTTCCTAATTAGAAATAATTATAAAAGTAAATGGATTAAACACCCCAATCAAAAGGCAGAGATTGGCTCAATGGATTGAAAAAACACAAATCAACTATATACTATCCCCAAGAGACACACTTTAGATTCGAAGATAAAAAAGGGATGAAAGTGAAAGGACAGAAACAGACATTCCATGCAAATAAGCACCAAAAGAGATCTACTAACAGACAAAATAGACTTTAAGAAAAAGTTGTTACAAGGGACAAAGAAGAATAGCATACATTGATAAAATGGTCAATCCAAAACAATCAAACAGAAAATCAATAAGGAAACAAAGGATTTAAAAAACACTATAGACCAATCCACAGAACACTTCACCCAACAAAAGCAGAAAACATACTCTTCCAAAATGCACATGGAACATTCTCCAGGATAAACCACATGTTCAGTCAAAAAACAAGACTTAACAAATTTAAGAAGACTAAACTCATATCAAGTACCTTTTACCAACAAAATGGAATGAAACTAGAAACCAACAGCAAAAGGAAAACTGGAAAATCCACAAATATGAGGACATTACACAACACACTGTTAAAGAACCAATGCTTCAAAGAAGAAATCAAAAGGGAAACATACCTTGAGACAAATAAAAACAAAGACACAACATACCAAAACCTATAAGATGCAGCAAAATCAACACTAAGCAGGAAATTTATAGCTGTAAATGCTAACATTAAAAAAGAAGAACTCAAATCAACCACCCAACTTTATATCTCAAGGAACTAGAAATAGAAGAACAAACTACAACCAAAGTTAACAAAACGAAGAAAATGATAAAGATTTAGAGCAGAGATTTAAAAATCAAGAATAGAAAAACAATAGAAAATAATCAACTAAATTGAGTTAGTTTTCTGAAAACATTAACAAAACTAAAAAACTCTTAGATAGACTAGGTGAGAAAAAAAGAAAAGATTCAAATAAATAAAATCAGAAACCAATGAGGGAACACTGCAACTGATGGCACAGAAATAAAAAGGATTACAGGAGAATAATATGAACAACAATATGCCAACAAATTGAATAACCTATAGGAAACAGATAAATTCTTACAAACACACCAACTACCAAGACTGAACCATAAAGAAACAAAAAATATGAACAGACCTATCACTTACTAAGAAGACTGAATCAGTAATCAAAAATATCCAAAAAAAAGAAAAGCCCAGGATAAGATGACTTCACGGGAGAACTCTACCAAATACTGAAAGAAGAATTGATAGTAATCCTCCTCAAACTCTTCCAAAATATTGAAGAGGAGGGAATACTTTGAAACTTATTCTATGAGACCACAATGACCCTCATAATAAAACCAGACAAAAAGATACTAGAAGAAAAGGAAACTACAAATGAATATCCCTGATGAATACTGATCTAAAAACTTTCAGCAGAATACTAGGAAACCTAATTCTACAACACATTAAAATGAGTATACACCATGACCAAGTAAGGAATCATTCTTGGCATGCAAGGATCAATGTAATACACCACATTAATTGACTGATGAATAAAAAACACATGACCATTGCAATTGATACAGAAAAAGCATTTGATAATATTTAATAATCTTTCAGGATAAAAACACTGAAAAATCTAGGAAATGAGGAAAACTACCTCAATATAATAAAGTTCATATATGAAAAGACTACAGCTAACATCATACACAGCAGGGAAAGACTGAAAGATTTTTTCTAAGATCAGGAACAAGGCAAGGCATCCACTTTCACCCTTTCTATTCAACATAGTACTGGACATCTTAACTATAGCAATTAGACAACAAACAAAAAAGAAATAAACAGCACCCAAAATGGACAGAAAGAAGTAAAATTTTCTCTGTATATGACATAATATTAAATGAAGAAAACCCTAAAGATTCCTAATCCCAATGACATTTTTTGCACAAATAGAAAAAACATCCTAAAATTCATATGGAAACTCAAGGGTCCCTGAAAAGCCACAACAATCTTGAAAGAGAAAACCCAAAGTTGGAGGCCTCACATTTCCTGATTTCAAAACATATTACAAAGCAATAGTAATCAAAACAGTATGAGACTGGCATAACAACAGACATACAGATCAATAGAACAGAATACAGAGCCCATAAATATAATCCTGCCCACATGGCAAAATGATCTTCAACTCAAGTGCCAAGACCACACAATGAGAGAGAACAGTCTCTTAAACAAATGGTAAGGGTAAACTGGATATTCACATGCAAAAGAATGAAGATAGACTATTGTACCATACACAAAAATCAAATCAAAATGGATTAAAGATATAAACATAAATATAAAAACCATAAAACTCAAAAAGAAAACAGAGGAAAAACATCATGACATTGGATTTGGCAATGTTTTCTTGAATAACAATATCAAAAGCACAGGCAACAAAAGTAAAAATACACAAATGGTAGTACATGAAACTGTAAAACTTCTGCATATCAAAGGAAACAACAGAGCAAAAACGCAACCTGTGGAATGGGAGAAATTATTTGCAAACAATATATCTGATAAAGGTTAATACCTAAAATATATATATGAAACTCATACAACTCAGTAGCAAAACAACAAATAATCTGATTTAAAAATGGGCAGAGGAACTGAATAGACATTTCTCCAGAGAAGACATACAAATAACCAATAGGTACATGAAAAGGTACTCAACATCATTAATCATCAGGGAAATGCAAATCAAACCACAATGAGATATTACTTCATATCTGTAGAATGGTTGTCATCAAAAAGACAAGAGATAACAAGTGTTGATGAGGTTGTGGAGAAAACGGAACTCTTGTGCACTGTTAGTGGGAATGTAAATTGGTGCAGCCACTATGGAAAACAGAATGGAGGTTCCTCAAAAAATTAAAAATAGAACTACCATATGATCCAGCAATTCCACTTCTTGGTATTTATCTGAAAGAAATGAAATCACTATCTTGAAGAGACATCTGCACCTCCATGTCACTGCAGAATTATTTACAGTAGCCACGACAAGGAAATAACCTAAGTGTCCATTGATGGGTGAATGGATAAAGAAGTTATGGTATGTATATACAATGGAATATTATTCAGACATAAAAAGAAGGAAATCCTAACAAGTGAGAAAACACACACCTTGAGAGCATTATACTAAGTGAAATAATTCACACAGAGAAAGACAAATACTCTTTGGTATCACTTACACGTGGAACCTGAGAAACCCAACTCCTTTTTAGAACAGAACAGATCGATGGTTGTCAAAGGCAGGTGGCAGAAATGGGTGAAGGTGTTCAAAAGGTGCAAACTTCCAGTTATAAGATAAATAATTTCTGGGTATGTAATATATGGCATGGCGACACAGTTAACAATAGTGTATCGTATGTTTGAAAGTGGCTAAGAGAGTAAATCTTAAAAGTTCTCATAACAAGAAAAAAAATTGTAACCATGCGAGGTGATAGATGTTAACTAAACTTACTGTGGTAATCATTTCACAATATATACATATCACAAATCATTATATTGTACACGTTAAACTAATAGCACATTATATGTCAATTATATCTCAATAAAACTTGAAAAATAAAAACAAAAACAAAGGTAGCATCAGGTATAGGGCTGCATAAGATTAAAAATCAACTAAACACCAGGCCCAGTTTTGACATGTTTGTGTGTGAGTGTGCATGTGTAGGGTCAGTGGTTTGTTTAGGGTTGATCATAATAACCACCAATGTTATGAACCAATAAACTGAGCACTGGGATAATTTAATTTGAATCATCCTATGGTTAAATACTATTAATTCAAACTAATATTTTTTGTGGGTATAGGTGGGAAGCTTCCTGAATTAGAAACATTGTTAAACAAATGGTAGGCAATTCAAGTATCAACCGTTTGTATTTTTATTTATTTATTTATTTATTTATTTTTCCCCCAAAGCCCCAGTAGATAGTTGTATGTCATAGCTGCACATCCCTCTAGTTGCTGTATGTGGGACACAGCCTCAGCATGGCCAGAGAAACAGTGCGTCAGGTGCGCGCCCGGGATCCGAACCCGGGCCGCCAGCAGCGGAGCGCGTGCACTTAACCGCTAAGCCACGGGGCTGGCCCAACAACCGTTTGTATTTAAATTGGCCCTACCAAAAAATGTTAAGCAGTCTGCATGTATAATTTAAGTATTCTTCTCCAATCTTGTTTGCACTAGTAATTCACTCAGCAAAAGTTTTTTTACAGAACAAAGGTAATCCTTAGTCATGCTCTCACCTGGATTTGTCGTAAATTCCCAGATATTCTAACATGGATAAATGATGTGTTTACTGGGGCAGAAACAGACATTTGTAAAACTTAGTCCTTACTTCACTCTGGGTTGCCTTTCATTCTTTCACTGACTGAGGCAAAGTAGAAAACAATAATATACAAATTAATTAAAAGCCTCTGCATGTCATCCAGAGCCAAGGAGTTACCCCATGAAGAGTATGGGGCTCTTGTCAGTCTAGCAGTGCAGGAGACAGACAGCACAACATGGTGACACAGGAGCCACAGGAACATGGCACTCTCTGCATCAAAGCTTCAGTGGCTTCTCATCTCTCAGGACAAAATCCAAATGCCTTACCATGTCTTTCAAGGCCTTGGTTGACCCACCCTGGCCCATCTCTCTGGCCTCAGATCACTGTTTGCTGGGATCCAGCAGCCACACCAGCCTCTTTCTATTCCTCAAACCCCTATACCCATTGGTACCTCAGGGGCAGTCACCAATTAGTGTGTTTGGACAGATGCCTTTATGGAGAAATACAACTAAGAGAGCCTGGGCCCACACACATGCTTCAAGCCACTCACTTATCACTCAGCTGTTGTAGTCAGACTGTCTACCAGGACCCAGCGTGTGCTAGGCCCTGTGGTCCCTGTTCCCAAGGACTGATTACTCTGCAAGAAATAAAAACATAAATAAATAAAGACAAATATAAGCTGAAAGTGAAGGAATGGAAAAAGATATTTCACGCAATTGGTAACCAAAGAAGAGCAGGATGGCTATACTTATATCAGACAAAATAGACTTTAAATATAAAACTGTTTCTAGAGACAAAAAAATGCCATTATATAATGATAAAAGTGTTAATTCAGCAGGAGGGTATAACAGTACAAATATATACACACCCAACATCAGAGCACCTAAATATACAAAACAAATATTGACAGATCTAGAGGCAGTAGAGGACTTCAATACTCTCCTTATAATAATGGATAGAACATCAAGACAGAAAATAAATAAACAGCTGACTCAAACAACAGTATAGACCAAATGGACCTAAAAGACATACACAGAACTTTCCACCCAACAGCAAAAGAATACACATTCTTCTCAAGCTGACACAGAACATTCGCCAGGATGGATCACGTTAGGTCACAAAACAAGTCTTAACAAATTTAACAAGCTGAAAAATCATTCTAAATATATTTTCCAACCACAATTTTCCAACCAGAAATCAGTAATAGCCACAAAATGAGAAAATTTACAAATACTTGGAAACTAAACAACACAATCTTGACCAACCATCGTGTCAAGGAGGAAATCAAAAGGGAATTTAAAAAAGTATCTTGAGACAAGTGAAGAGAAAAACACAACATACCAAAATTTATGTAATGCAGCAAAAGTGGTAATAAGAGGGAAGTTTATAGTGATACATGTCTATATTAAAAAAGAAGAAAAATCTCTGCAATAGACTGAGTTTTTGTGCCCCCCGCCAAAATTCATATGTTAAAACCTAATCCACAATGCAATGGTATTTGGAGGTGGCTCCTTTGAGAAGTGATCAGCTCATGAAGGTACAGCCTCATTAATGGAATTAGTGCCTTATGAAAGATACCCTAGAGAGATTCCCTTGGCCATTCCACCATGAAAGCATACAATGAGAAGACAGCCATCTATGAACCACGAAGTGGGCCCTCATCAGACACTGAATCTCCTGGCACCTTGATCTTGGACTTCCCAGCCTTCAGAACAGTGCAAAATAAATTTCTGTTGTTCATAAGCCACCAGTCTATGGTATTTTATTAGACCAGCCTGAACTAAGATAATCTCAACTAAACAACCTTACTTTTCACCTCAAGGTAAAGAAGAACAAACTGAACCCAAAGATAGTGGAAGGAAGGAAATAATAAAGAGTAAAGCAGTAATAAATCAAATAGAAAAGAAAAAAACAATAGAAAAACAATCAATGAACCAAGTGTTTCTTTTTTGAAAAAATAAACAAACCTTTTACTAGACTAAGAAAAAAGAAAGATTCAAATAAATAAAATGAGAAATGAAAGAAAAGACAATACAACAGATGCCTCAGAAATAAAAAGGATCATAAGAGACTACCGGGAACTACATGCCAGCAATCTGGGTAACCTAGAAAAAAATGGATAAATTCCTAGAAACATACAAAATATCAAAACTGAATCAAAAAGAAATAAAAAGACTGAACAGAACAATGACAAATAAGGAGATTGAAGCAGTAATCAAAAACCTCTCGACAAAGAAAAGCCAGGACCTGATGGCTACAAGGTTAAATTGTACCAAACATTCAAAGAAGAATTCATACCAATCCTTAAACTCTTCCAAAAAACAGATGCAGGAATACTACCAAACCACTTTATGAGGCCAGCATCACCCTGATACCAAAACCAGACAAAGACACTACAAGAAAAGAAAAGTACAGGTCAATATTCCTGATGAACATAGATGCAAAAATGCTCAATAAAATACTAGGAAAACAAATTCAACAGCACATTAAAGGATCATACACCATAACCAAGCGGGATTTATCCATAGGATGCAAGGATGGTTCAGCATATGCATTTCAACCAATGTGACACACCACATTAACAAAATGAAAAAGAAAAAAACATGATCACCTCAGTTGATGCTGCAAAAGCACTTAACAAAGTTTAACATCTAATCGCAATTAAAACTCCTCAACAAAATAAGTATAGAAGAAACTTACCTCAACACAACAAAGGCCATATATGAAAAGCTCACAGCTAACATCATACTCAATGGGGAAAAACTGAAAGCTTTCCCTTTAGGATCTGATACAAGGGAATAATGCCCACTCCAGCCACCTCTTCTCAACATAGTACTGAAAGTCCTAGCCAGAGCAATTAGACAAGAAAAAGAAATAATATTAGTCATCCAAGTCAGAAAAGAAGAAATAAAATTATCTCTATCTGCAGATGACGTGATCACATACGTAGAAAATCCTAAAGATTCAAAAAAAAGACTATTGGAACTAATAAACAAATTCAGTAAAGTTGCAGGATACAGAATCAATACACAAAAATCAGTTGTTTTTCTATACACAAACAACGAATTACCTGAATAGGAAATTAAGAAAACAATCTCATTTACAATAGTAACAAAAAGAATAAAATAGTTAAGAATAAACTTATCCAAAGAGGTGAAAAACTTGTACACTGAAAATTATAAAATATTGATGAAAGAAATTAAAGACACATATAAATGGAAAGACATCCTCTGTTCATGGTTTGGAAGAATTAATATTGTTAAAATGTCCACACTACCCAAAGCCTTCTATACATTCAATGCAATCCCTACCAAAATTCCAATGGAACCTTTCACAGAAGAAACAATCCTAAAATTCATATAGAACCACAAAAGACCCCGAATAGTCAAAGCATTCTTGAGCAAGAATAAGGCTGAAAGTATCATACTTTCTGATTACAAAATATATTACAAAGCTACAGTAATCAAAATAGTATAGCACTGGTATAAAAATAAGACACAGACCAATGGAACAGAAGAGAATCCAGCTATGTATCTATAGTCAACTATCTTCCACAATGGTGGTCAAGACCATTCAAAGGGGAAAGAACAGTCTCTTCAACATATTATGCTGGGAAAAGTAATGTCCACCTGCAAGAAATAAAGTTGGACCCTTATCTAACACTGTATATAAAAATTAACTCAAAACGATCAAAGATCTAAATGTAAGAGCTAAACTATAAAACTCTCAGAGGAAATTATGGTGTAGGTTTTACCACATCGGATTTAGCAATGATTTCTTGGATATAACACCAAAAGCACAGGCAACAGAAGAAAAATAGATAAACTAAACTTCATCAACATTAAAAACTTGTACATCAAAGGATACTACCAACAGAGTGAAGGCAACTCACAGAATAGGAGAAAATATTTGCAAATCATATATCTGGTAAGGATTAATATCCAGAATATATAAGGAACTCCTACAACTTTGCAACAACAATAACAAAAACAAACGATCAAGAATTGATCAAAAATTTAAAAAAAGACTTCAATAGACATTTCTTCAAAAAAGATGTACAAATGGGCATTATTGCATATGACTAGATGCTCAATATCACAAATCATTAGAGGAATATAAATCAAACTCACAACGAGATACCACTTCACATTCCTTAGGATGGCTATTATTGAAAAAGAAAAACAAAAACAAAAACAAAACAGAAAATAAGCAGTGTTGGCAAGGATAATGAGAAACTGGAATCCTTGTGCATTGTTGGTGAGAATGTAAAATGGCATAGGCACTGTGGAAAACACTATAGGAGTTCCTCAAAAAATTAAAAATAGGATTACCACATGCTCCAGCTGTTCCACTTCTGGGTATATAACAAAAGAATTCAAAGCTGGGACTCAGACATTTAGACTCATGTTCACAGCAGCATTATTCACAATAGCCAAAAGGTGGAAGCAACCCAAGTGTCCACTGACAGATGAATGGATAAACAAAATGTAGTATATGCATAAAATGGAATATTATTCAGTGTTAAAAAGGAAGGAAATTCTGACACATGCTACAATATGGATGAACCTTGAAGATATTATGCTAAGTGAAAAATACCACTCACAAAAAGATAATATAAATATTATATGATTCCATTTATATGAGGTACCTAGAGTAGTCAAATTCATAGAGACAGAAGGTATAATGGTGGTTGTCAGAGGCAGGAAAAGGGGGGGAATAGGGAGTTAGTAGTTAATGGATACAGAGCATCAGTTAAGGAAGATAAAAATGTTCTGGAGATGGATAGTAGTGACCATTGTACAACAATGTGAATATATTTAATCCCACAGAACTATACAATTAAATTTTATGTCACGTATATTTAACCACAATAAAAAGAACCAAATTAAAAAAAAAAAAAAACCCAGAACTTATAGGATGCAGTGAAAGCAGAGCTCTGAGGGAAAGTTATAGCACCAAATGCCTACATTAAAAATGAAGAAAGACCTCAAATAAATAACCTAACTTTACATCTTAAGGAACTAGAAAAAGAAGAGTAAACTAAACCCAAAGATACCAGAAAGAAGGAAATAATAAAGATTCAAGTGGTGATAAATGAAATAGAGAAAAATGTAATGATAGAGGGAATCAACAAAAGCAAAAGTTGATTTTTTGAAAACATCAACAAATTGACAAACTTTTAATTAGAATGATAAAGAAATACAGATGCAAATAACTAAAATCAAAAATTAAAGTAGGAATATTATTATGGATCTTATAGAAATAACAAGGATAAACAGTTGTATGCCAACAATTAGATAACCCAAATAATAAGGACAAATTCCTATTATAATAAAAATTACCAAACACAAGTTATTTCAAGAAGAAACAGAAAATCTGAACAGACTCATAACCATGAAGACATTGAATCAGTAACAAAAATCTTCCCAAGAAAGAAAAGTCATATGGCTTCACTGGTGACTTCTACCAAGCATTTAAAGAAGAAATAACTTAAATCCTTCCCAAACTCTTCCCCCAAAATTGAAAAGGAGTGAATACTTCCTATCTCATTCTATGAGGCTAGCATTACCTGGATAACAAAGCCAGATAAAACATGTGAAGAAAACTATATACCAAAATCCCTTATGAATATAGATGCAAAAACCCTCAACAAAATACTAGCAAACTGAATCAGCAAGTATGTTAAAAGGGTTATACATCATGACCAGGTGGGATTTATCCCAGGAAAGCCAGGGTGATTCAACAAAAGAAAACCAATCAATATAATACACCACATTAATAGAATAAAGGAAAAAAACCACTTGATCATCTCAACTGATGCAGAAAAAGCACTTAACAAACCCAACATGCTTTTGTGATAAAAACACTCAGAGAACTGGGAAGAGAAAGGAACTTCTTCAACACAATAAAACATGTAAAAACCACAGCTAATATCATACTGAATGGTGAAAAACTGAGTGTTCCCCTTAAGATCAGGAACAAGACATGGACAACAGCTTTCACTACTGCTACTCAATATTGTACTGGAAGTTCTAGCCAGAGCAATTAGTAAAGAAAAAGAAAAAGGGGGCAGGGGGTTGGCGGACACACACTTCCTAATTTCAAAGCCTACTACAGTGCTACAATAATTAAAAGTGTGGTACTGACATAAGGATAGATATATAGACTAATGGAATAGAATTGAGAATCCAGACATAAACCCATAGTTATGGCAACTGATTTTTGACAAGAGTGGCAAGTCCACTCCATGGGGAAAGGATAGTCTCGTCAACAAACGCTACTGGGACAACTGGATATCCATATGCAAAAGAATGAAGTTGCACCCCTACCTCAAATCATATACAAAAATTAACTCAAAATGGATCAATGACCTAAGTAGAAGAGTTAAAACCATAAAACTCTTAGAAGAAAACATAGTGGGAAATCTTCAATACCTCAGATTTGGCAATGGATATACAGGTCGCCAAAAAACACATGAAAAGATTCTCAACATCATTAGTAATTAGGAAATACAAATCAAAACCACAATAAGGTACCACTTCATACTCACTAGGATGGTTATACTAAAAATATAAGAAACAAAACAAAAAAGACCAGAAAATAAGACATGTTGGAAGGGATATAAAGAAACTGGAACCTTCATACATTGCTGGTAGAAATACAAAATGGTTCAGCTGTTGTGGAAAATAGTTTTGCAGTTCCTCAAAAAGTTAAACACAGAATTACCATACAACCCCTTAATTCCCCTCCTAGGTAGATAATCAAAAGAACTGAAAACAGGAGCACCTAAATATATAGAGCAAATACTAACAGAATTAAAGAGAGAAACAGCAATACAATGATAGTTGGGGACTTTAATACTCCAGTCTTGACAACAGATAGATCATCCAGACAGAATCAATAAGGAAACAGCAGTTTTGAAAAACACTATAGACCAAATGGTCCCAACAGACATTATACAGAACATATGAACAACACTATAAACCAAATGGACCTAATGGACATATATAGAACATCCCATCCAGAAGCATTCTTCTCAAGTGCACATGGAACATTTTCTAGGACAGTTCATATGTTACGCCAAAAAACTAGTCTTAGCAAATTTAAGAAGACTGAAATCATACCAAGTATCTTTTCCAACCACAATGGTATGAAACTAAAAATCAATAACAGAAGCTGGAAAATTCACAAATACATGGAAATTAAACAACACATTCCTGAACAACCAATGGATCAAAAACAAAATCAAAAAAGAAATTAGAAAACTTCTTGAGACAAAAGTGGAAACACAACATACTAAAACTAATGGGCTGTAGCAAAAGTAGTTCTAAGAGTGACGTTTATAGCAATACATGCACACATTGAGAAGAAAGAAAGATCTTAATTAAACAACCTACTTTACACCTCAGGGAACTAAGAACAAACTAAGCCCAAAGTTAGCAGAAGGAAATAATACAGATTAGAGCAGACATAAATGAAACAGAGAACAGGAAAACAATAGAAAAGATTAACAAAACTAAGAGTTGGTTCTTTAAAAAAATAAACAAAATTGAAAAAACTTTAGCTAGACTACCCAAGAAAAAGAGAGAGGACTCAAGCAAATAAAAATCAGAAATGAAAGAGGAGACATTATAATTGATACCACAGAAATACCAAGGATCATAAGACTACTATGAACAACTATACAATAATAAATTGTGGACAACCTAGAATAAATGGATAAATTCCTAGAAACATATGACCTTCTAAGACTGATCAGGAAGAAATAGAAAATACTGCACGGTGACTATAGTTAACAATACTGTATTGTATATTTGAAAGTTGCTAAGAGAGTAGATCTTAAAAGTTCTCATCACAAGAAAAAAAACTATGTGAGGTGATGGATGTTAACTAAACTTATTGTGGTAAGCATTTCACAATATATATATATATCAAATAATTATGTTGTACACCTTAAACTTATACAATGTTATATGTCAATAATATCTCAATAAAACTGGAAAAAAGAGGAAAAAAAAGAATTGAAAACAGGTACTGAAACAAGTACACATACATGCTTGTTTATAACAGCACTATTCATAATAGCCAATAGGTAGAAACAGCCCAAATGTCCTCAACAGACAAATGTATTAAAAAATTGTGGTATACACATACACATACAAAGAAATATTATCCAGCCATAAAACAAGATGAAGTACTGATACATGCTACAATGTGGATGAACCTCTGAAAGATTATGCTAAGTGAAAGAAGCCAGACACAAAAGGTCACATATTGTATGATCCCATTCATATGAAATATCTAGAACAGATAAATCCACAGAGATAGGATGCAGACTGATGGTTGCTGCAGGGCTGGGGGAAGGGAGGAATGGGGAGAAAATGCTTAACGGGTAAGGAGTTTTACTTTGGAGTAATGGAAATCAATGCTTTGGAATTAGACAGAGGTGGTAGTTGCACTACATTGTGAATATACTAAATGCCAAGGAATTATTCAGTTAAAAATGGTTAATTTCATATTATGTAAATTTCACCTAGGATTTTGTGTGTGTGTGTGTGAGGAGGACTAGCCCTGAGCTAATATCTGGTGCCAATCCTCCCCTTTTTTCTTGAGGAAGATTGGCCCTGAGCTAACATCCATGCCCATCTTCCTCTACTTTACATAGGACGCCGCCACAGCATGGTTTGACAAGCGGTACGTCGGTGTGCGCCCGGGATCCGAACCTGTGAAACCCGGGCTGCCGAAGCGGAGCGTGCGCGCTTAACCGCTTGCGCCACCCGGCCGGCCCCTCACCTAGTATTTTTTTAAAAAGTAATCTATGACAAAATTATATCTATCAAAGGCATTTATTCAGAACGAACAAATGAAAAGTTAGACACACATTTCTGAAGATACAGATTATTTTATCAAATAAAATAATAATCACAATTTTTTTCCAAGAAGACGATTTTAAAAGGTAATGCTCTCATCGCCCTTTATTTTTACTTGTTTATTTATTTTTTTTGTGAGGAAGATCAGCCCTGAGCTAACATCCATGCCAATCTTCCTCTTTTTGCTGAGGAAGACTGGCCCTGGGCTAACATCTGTGCCTATCTTCCTCCACTTTATATGGGATGCCGCCACAGCACGGCCTGACAAGCGGTGCCTCGGTGCGCGCCTGGCATCCAAATCCAGGCCACCAGCAGCAGAGTGCACACACTTAACCACTAGGCCATGGGGCTGGCTCCTCATCGCCCTTTAGGTTAAATGGTCTCACAGGTCTTATGTGAAATTAGTTGTTAACATTTCTAATGGAAAGCTTATTAAATTTTGTTAGTGAGGCCAGTAAATACATTTATTTGTGGATATTCGCAATCCCCTGAACTTAAAACTGTATAGTCATCTAGCATCCAGTTCCTGGTTTCTAAATACCATTTTCCAATAAAAGGTACAAGGTTCCTTGCAGAAAGGGCTGATTTCATGGCTAGGGCAGAGAAAATATAAGATGAACCTGGAAGATTGTAGGGTGTCAGAAAGTACAGAGGTACTTGAAAAAGGATAGGGGCATGTCCAAAGGACACAGGAGCCAATCTAAAGGAGCTTCCAGTGGCCCAGAGCTGGGACACTTAGAGCAACAACAACAAAAATTAGAGTATTGGATTATAACTCATAGAATACAGTTTATTAAAACATATGAGTTCATCCTGATATAAATAAGTAAACAATTAAATGAGGGAGAAGGGACAGCTCTTCCTTACAGAAGAATTCCAATTAACAAACGTAGAAGGAATGAGGAAAACAGAAAAACATAATTAGGCAAACACCACAGTAATAACTCTTATAGACAAGATCCACTGATGCATGCTAATATTAGCTGGTGAAAGTTCAGAGAGAAACATGGTATTTGCATACTCTCAAAGAATCTCCCTCAAGGTGTTTTTTAATTACAAAGGAGAAAATAGTACTTTTCATTGGAGAAATTTGGTAGACATCACCTTAACCAAGCAATGGAGGTTAACATCACCAGGAACAAGACATATCGACACTATGTACCCTCTGATATGATGCACTGAGAAGGACACAACATAATGTCTTACTGCTTAAGACACTATAACATGGGTTCTACTCCCAAATCACTGGAACTGTTTTTATCAGGAATACTAATTGAGCTATTGTTAAAGTCAGTAATATTTTGCATATTCATCTTACACACTCTCTCTGCTGCATAACATTATTGACCATTCCCTCTTTTCTGAAAACCTCTCCTCCCCTCGCTTATTGCATACCAATCTACCCCCATTCCTTTAACCTCTCTGGCCACTGTCTATTCTCCTTCTTGGATTATTCTTTCATTTAAATATTGGAGGTCTCAGGAGTTTCTTCCTTAGCCCTCTATTTTTTTCTTCTTCTACAGAGTCTCCAGAAGTTATCCATGGCCACTATAAAGAAAAAAATTACCTCCACAATGATTCTCAAACTACCTCAAACCCAGATCTCGTTCTCAAGTGAGTACCTATTCCATATATACAACTGTTTGTTAGACATGTTCATCGTGATATCTCATAGATAGCTTAAACTCCATATATCCCAAGCTGAATTCACCATTTTCTCCATCTTCTCTAATCCCTCAAATTTGCTCCTCCCCATCTTAGTTAATAGCATCACTAATCACATAGCTGCTTAAGCCAGATACCTGTGAATTATTCTCTACTCTTTATTTCTTCTCTACCCTTTGTATCAAACCACTCACTAACTCCTGTCAACTTTACCTCCTAAATATCTCTATAATCAGTCATAGCCTTAGTTGAGGTCATCATCCCCCTTCTCTCCAATATTACCATTAAACCCTCTAATGTTCCATCCAAACCAAATGTCTCCCAACCTCCAATCTTGTCCACTTTCAATCCACCCTCCAAACTATAGCTTTTCCAAAGAAAATATGTCATTTAATATCTTTTGCCCTCAAATACCCTTTCTTCATTCATCTACCAGGCCAACACCTACCTACGAGTCCTTCAATACTCATCTATAAATTCTTTGTTTGGAAAGTCTTCTCTGATCTCTCTAGACTGAATGTGGTTCTCCACCTCTGGGTTCACATAAAATCTTGCACATATTTCTATGAAAGCACTTACCGCACCTTATTTGAATAGTTGGTTACCTGTTTTATCCTCTAAATTGTGATTTCCTGGGGGACAAAGGCTATTACTTGTTCACAGTTGTAGCCCCAGTGTCTAGTACAATGTCTGCCAAATGGCAGGTACCCAATAAATGCTTGTTAAAAGACTGGCTGAAGATGATGATGGCATGTTCTTTTTGTAAATGTAGAGCTACATTAGGTGGTGGTAAACTCTAGAAACACGAGTATAGTATGATTTTGCTACTTCTGTATATATGACAATATTCTAAGCTAATAATATATAATAATTCATTTAAAAGATAGTTTTACAATAGGTTTATTTAAATAGATTTACTCTGGATATTCCTCAAAGCAATAGATTATAGTTGCACAAAGGGTCCTCAATAAGAAGTAATATTCATCAGTTTGAGTTGTGAAAAGTAGAGCTAGCAAGATGAAGGGGAAAGAGATGAGTGAAAAAACCTGGGTTGCAGTGTCAGTTCTCTATAGTATAATTGGACTGCTTGAGAAGCATTCAAAACAGAAACAATGAGGGGCCGGCCAGGTGGTACAGCGGTTAAGTGCGTGCGCTCCACTGCAGAGGCCTCGGTTCTGCAGGTTTGGATCCCGGGCACACGACAACGCACTGCTTGTCAAGCCATGCTGTGGCGGCGTCCCATATAAAGTAGAGGACGATGGGCACGGATGTCAGCCCAGGGCCAATCTTCCTTGGCAAAAAAAGAGGAAGATTAGCATCGGATGTTAGCTCAGGGCTGATGTTCCTCACACACAGAAAAAAAAAACAGAAACGATGGTAGCCTAACCACACGAGCTGTATAACAGTCCCCACAAAATCCATTACCAGAGATGGTGTTTTATTAACCACAAGCCAAAACTGCAATGGGCAAGTTTAAAGCACTTTACAATTCACAAACTACTTTCACATCTATCATTTCACTTGATCCTCCCCAGAACCGTGGGAGGTAGGTCTTATTAAAATGCCCATTTTATAGCCTAAAAACACTGAGACTGAGATAAAGTAGATAAGACAAAGTAATACTCTCCTGCTTTGAACCTTTCATAATCTTTCAAAACCTTTCCAAATCTTTTCATGATACAAGAATGCTTGGTGACAAATCCCGACAACTCTTCATCATGACAGATAGTGTAGGCCCTTATCACTTCTCTCCTACATTACTTCAATATCCTCCTAACTGATGTCTCTATCTCCAATCTTGGCCTATTTCCAATC
Source organism: Diceros bicornis minor (assembly GCF_020826845.1). Lineage (NCBI taxonomy): Eukaryota > Metazoa > Chordata > Mammalia > Perissodactyla > Rhinocerotidae > Diceros > Diceros bicornis. The sequence goes on from NC_080781.1 coordinate 68,159,391, forward strand.
TATCCTTTAAAGTGTAGCCAGAATCATATTCTGAAAATAAATTTGATAGTATTATCTCCTACTGAAAACTATTTTCTAGACCAGACATGTCTAGTAGCATTTTCTGTGATGATGAAAATGTTCTATATCTGTGTGGTCAAATACAACAGCCACTTAGCCACATGTGGCTATTGAGCACTTGGAACATGTCTAGTGTGACCAAGCTACTAAGTTTTTAATTTTATTTAATTTTGTTTAATTTTAATTGAAATTTAAAAAGCCACATGTGGCTAATGCCTACTGTGTTGGACATTGTAGCTCTAAGCAATAGGAGCCTTTATTTGTTTCTGATTCTGGTGAAAGCCAATGAATAAATAAATAGGGGCAAGAAGAAGTGAAATGTTAAAGAATTTTGTAAACTATAAACACTATAAACATATTATGAGTATAGGTTATACCAAAGTGTTTAGAGCATAGCTGCCTTTTTCTTTCTTTCTTCTATTCTTTTTTGCTTTTCTATATTTTCTAATCTTTCAGTAGTTGGTATGCACTGTTTTGGTAATTTTTTTTAAATAGAAGAACTTGATTTTGCAAAAAGAAACATGAGAATAGCTCTTTATTAGGTAGCAGCAAATATATAGAATATCTATGTTACATAGCAATTGAAAAAAACCACTGAAATGAAGAGGAAATACTGGGACTCAATCTTCAAAGAGTCCCCCAATTCTCTAGTAAACTGATAACCAAAAATTGGCTAATTCTAAAAGCTGAAGAATACATCCAGGAAAGATTCTTAAACATGTTAAAGACCTTTTTACATTACATTAAATAATCATTGAGTCATATACAAGTATGTTAAAATGCATTAATTGTAGACAAAACAAACTAGAGTTCAATAAACGAACACATTAATACAACCTATTTAAAACGGTCAGATCACCAATTGAAAAGCTTAAACATGACATTGTTCTCATTCTAAAAACAAGTATATCAAACAATACCAAAGTATCTACAGTAACAAGTGAAAGTTCCTTTTTACTGTCCTCTAGCCTCCCAACCCATCCCCTCTCCAGAGGTATGTTTGGAGTACATCCTTTCAGTTTTCTATATATTTGCATACACACATACACATACACACACACACACACACAGAGTTATAGACCAAACTGTGTCCCCTCAAATTCATGTTGAAGTCCTAACCCCTAGTACCTCAAATGTGGCTGTATTTGGAGATAGGGCCTTTAAAGAGGTAATTAAGATTAAATGAGGTCATTAGGGTGGGCTCTAATCTAATATGACTGGTGTACTTATAAGAAGAGATTAGGACACAGACACACACAGAGGATGACCTTGTGAGAAAGAGGAAAAAAGAGCCACCTGCAAGCCAAGGAGAAATGTCTCAGAAGAAATGAACCCTGCTGACACCTTGATCTCAGACTTCTACCCTCCAGAACAGTGAGAAAATAAATTTCTCTTTAAGCTACCCAGTCTGTGGTAGTTCATTAAGGCAGCCCTAGCAAACTAATACACACACACACACACACACACACACACACACACACACACACACATAGCTGGTAAGTCCCTATAATTAAGAATAGTTGATGAAAGAGTTCATACTTGGCCAATATTCATGCACTTAAAAATATGAATATATTACAATGACAAGTCATAATACAAGTTACTCAAGATCAATGAAAATAATTTAATAAGTAAACCAAAATAGAAGCCTCAACTTTTCTTTTCTAGTTTGCTTTGAAAGCATGATAAGTAAATAGTTTAAAGCCTACTTTCCTAGAACATCAGTATCTGAGAAACTACACTCTTAGGATACAGTTTCTCCATTCTAATATCTTTTTCCCCTCCAGAGGCAGTAAAGAAAACTTAATCGGACAACTAATGAACAAGCCAAAATACAGTCTGCAGTTAAAATTTCTACAAATAGTAAAATTTTATACATTTTATTCCTCAAAGAACTCCATCTTTTAAGTCATTTTTTCTTAGCAAAAGATACCTACTATAAGATAACTCAAAAATTTTAGGATAAAAATTCATGTGTGCTTTGGTTATCGAACTAACAACTAACATTCAGTGAAGCTACCACAACACAGTACCACCTAATGACAGAAATGCAATGGACAAACTTAAGAGGTTATCCTCAAACTTAATAATCTGATTATGATTTTCCTGAAATATACATTTTATGTAGGAAGTGAGCCTTTGATTCCAAATGTATAGCACCACAGCAAATAGTATTTATTCTTATGTTAGACTTTGTTTTGATTTGGTTAGAGTTTAATCATCCATTTCACACATATTTTCTGAGTGCTTACTACATGTTAAGGCACCATGCCCAGCTCTGCGGAAGATAAAAAAGATGACTGGAATGTATCTGCCTTTTAGGTGAATAAAATCGTATCTCCACTACAAGACACACATGATAACTACTTCTAGAAAAAGGTGTTATAGGAGTTCAGAGGAGGAAGAAATCAATGTCTTGTAAGTTTATAAGATATGGTTCTATGGAATAAGTTGGACCTTGAACTAAGATTTGAAAAACAGGGAGACGTTAGAGAGAGGGCATTTCAGACCGAGGTATGGCGTAAATGAAGGAACAAAAACAAAAAAGCACAACGTCCAAGGAACAGGGAGCAATCCAGGGTGGTTGGAGGGGTAGGGTATTTATAGAGAAATAGTTAACAATATGGCTAGCAAGCTAGTTAGGTGGAAATCCTTTAGGGCCTTGAACACCAGGCTAAGGTATCAAGACCACTGAAGTCCACAAGCAGGAAAGTAACACTTATCAGATTTGTGCTTTAGGAAGAATAATCTGGATGTGTTGCATGGGATGGATTGGAAGCGTAAATGCCTGGAGGCAGTGAGAAAAGTCATGCATAAAGTTACAAGGGCCTAAAAGCACGGCAGAAGTTGAGGGACAGAAAAGGACAGAATAGGCCATTGCTACCACAATGAAATGTTCACCTACATCACAGGGTTACCGTGAAAATCAAATGACATAATAATATAAAAGATTTGAAAAGTATATTTATTCACTAGTGACAAACCCTACAAGGGTGTCGAGAGTACTGACGAGGACTTTAGGGAGGGAGATTTTAGAAAGGGTAGAAGAAAACCAAAACAACAAAAATGTCATCTTTTGCAGGCAGCTAAATATCTACCTATTGAAATTACTAAAATATTAAATAATTAAAAGACCTAATTATAGTAAAGACCGAGCACAAAGAAAAAGAATGCTTACAAGTAAAATAGAAAACAATTTAAAATTATCTCAGCAATGTTTAAAAATTATGTACATACAAGAACTAGAATTCAAGGGGAAAATGGAAAATTATTTAAGAGGTGAGATTGTGGGTATTCTTCTCATGTTTCTATTAGATGTGGTTTTGTACAATTAAAAAGGGAAAATGTGTAAACAAAAACTATAAGGATCAAATACGAAACAGGCAATTTTGCCTCTATTATATACTCTATATACAACATGGGAAAGAACATACTCCTCTTGGAAAACCAGAAACTTTAAGATTATAACATTGAGTATCAATGTATTACTGTATTTTCCATTTAATCAAAATTTTGATATAAGCAAAACAGCTTTCCATTCCTTTTCTACCCCATTGCCCAATGACAAGTGCCCTTTATTCTGCCACTAGCTACTAAGGAACTCCATTAGAGATCCACCAGCCTGCAATATTATATTTTTCAGAAATTCTCTGATCCTCCTGAAATTGCATGCAAAATGAAGCATGTGTGTATATGCATTTTCCTAGGGAGAAGGTTCATGGCTTTTACAGATTCCTGAAGGGCCTAGTGGTCTAAAAGAAAGTTTAGAAACACTATCATGAACTCTTCTTCTCCCTGCTATTAATCTTAACGACCAATTCAAATCAATGTCAATGGCTTAGAGAATGTTATTTATTCATCCCTCTGAATGAGGGATCCTCTGAATTCCTCTTCTCAATCTTCAATGCCACTTTCAGACTAAGACCTTTCTATTTCCATTCCTTATAACTTATAGCCCATGTATGCTTCATCTTTATTTACAACTTTCGTAGCATTGCTGCTACTCTCCACCACCTCCTTAAAAACCCATTTCTAACTTCCTAGATGATTTCAGAACCTAGCTTACTTTTCCCTTACTCTAATTCCATCTCCCCAACACTAGCAAATACTGAACTCATGGTCAATCTCAGTTTTTCTACTGCTACTCTTAGATCAACAAGTACTATGTGAAAAGGCAGAACAATACAAATTTGCCCCATTAAAAATTTATGTGAACTTAAACGCAGCCTATTTTGCTCCTGGAAAACTATTACCAGTAATAAACTAGGCTCACAAAGTAGAGGTACTATATATATAAAGGGCCAGTCCAAACAGATCAGCATCAGGAAACTACAGAATTCAAAGAAACCTTAGAAATCAAGAAGTTGAATCGTATTTTACAGAAACTGATGTCCAAAGGAACAAGTGATCTGTCCAAGATAATTAAGAGTAGAAACAGAGTTCAGGTGGTGAGGTGTTCTGGTCCAATGTTCATCCCACTACACCATGCTATGTCCTTCGTACACCAGTTGTTTATCCTCTTTAACATTTAGAAATCAAAATCCTTCAAATTATCTGTATTTTCTCCAATAAGATTTACTTACTACTACTTCAAGACCCTTTAATAGTATGCAATATCATTCCTTCCTGGCTTGTTGGGTGAGAATGATACAGGGGACAAGAATTGAAAGCCTTAATGAAATCAAGATAGACTGCACTTCTAAGTACCCCATCACTCTCTCATATGAAGAAATGAATTGGTTTGGCATGTCTTGCTCTTCTCAAAACCAAGCTAGCTGCTTCCTAATAGCTTATATTCTTCTAATGATAGCAAAGTATCATTTAATGATTTCTTCTAGTGTCTCCTAACACCAAAGCCAACTCTTCTGATTGTGGGTTTACCAATGTTCTTTCTGCTAGATTACCCCTTTTAAAGTGAGTTGCAATCCTGAATGATATAAATTTAAATCAGTTCTATCTTCAAGAATATATCTATTTTAAATTATGATTAATGGTTATTTATTTGCCTCTTAGAAGGTCATTTAGAAAGTGTTTCTTGCTCTCCCAATAAAAGGACAATCAATTTAAGAAATTTTTTCTTATATGCACATTAAGTCCTTCTTCTTGCAACCGAAGTCTATGTCTCTGTATTATAAACTAATGTTCCAGGTACATTCAGGAATCAATAAACTATTAGAAGGATAGCTTTTAATTTTTAAAAAAATAATTATCCTTTAGGTACTTTAAATGTCACTGAATCATCTCTCATTCCCTTAAGTTCCAGGCAAAATAATCCACTTAAAAACATCCTTAATTACTTCCTGTTAAGTTCTGTTTTTCATTTTCTTATTACATTCTGTGTCTTCTCAGTAATCACTGTAGTTTCTTGATATGCATCTTACATTATGAAACCTAAATCTTAAAACTAGAATCTCTAAAAAGCAGAGTAGGAGGATTATTTCCCTAGTGCTATTATATTCCCACTTCAGTTAATATGAAGGCCAGAAGTAAAGTCTCTTAACTGTTATCTACTCCGTTAACTATCAGCAGCCAATCGGGGGTGGGAGGGCAGCAAGACGGAACTCACTCCTGGAAGAAATTAAAGCTCCCATCCTTTGTCCATGATGTCAGAGCCAACAAATGAAAACAAAACAGTACCTATTCAACTACTAAATGGAACATACAAAGTAAGTACACCAAAATAAAAGGTGTGCTAGACCTCACTGGGAATATCTCCTACAAACCAAAGAGAGGACAGACTGCTTTGCTGCATGCAGTAAGCCAAAGGACAGGAGCCAGTCAAAAACAAATGAAAAGAGTTCCACTTCTGGCATGACGACATAAGAAGCTCCTTAGACCCACTCCCCAGCAAAACTGGTAAAATTTATAAAAGCACAACCATTTAAAGTCCCTAGAAATGGTCCTGGGGGCATATAGCAAATGAAATACCTACTAGAGCTCTGTAAGAATGGCGCGAGTCTGTGGTCTTTGAATCATGACACACTCCCTGCCTCCCCACTCCCAGTTGGGCAATATGGAAACTCCACCTGAGACTGGTGCAGCCAAGAGCACAGTGTTCCTTCTCCTCTCTTAGCTCCTAGTTGGAAGACTAACTTCCTGGGAAAGGCAGGGCATCAGCATTCCTCATCCTTCCCCCAGCTACCTGCTGCTGAAGCCAACTTCTGGGCTAGGGTGGCCAAGAGGTAGGGGCTCCCTTCTTCCACACACCCCCATTGAAGGGACAAAGGCTCTACCTTGGGTGTGGTACCTCTGAGAATACTTAAGCCCCAATCACTCTGGCCCTGACTCATAAGTGGCTGGTTCCATAAAAGGAGAGGCAGGCCAAAAAGACCTGAGGCTACTGCTCCCCCGACTCCACCTAGCACTCAAATCCTAAAGTTGAGGTATCACTCAGAGAGAAGCCACCATTGTTCCCACCCCTGGCTCCAGAGCTGTGGCTGGGATATATTCCCTGGGGGGAGAAGGCCCTTAAAGCAGATAGTTCCCAGAGGAATTGACTTCATCTACAACTGGATGTGGAGAAGTTCAAGCCTAAGGTTGCTCTCAAAAACAGTGGAGGTTGTGGTGAAAGGCAAGTGGTAATCACTGGACATAGAGGCTAAACTGTAGGTCAGTTGGTTTGCCCCCAGAGAACCAGAAAACCAAGCAGGGAGACAGCTGGGAGAAGCCTCCCTGGGGTCAGAACAAATCTCAAACACTGACCTCAGCAACTGTCACTTCAAAGGAACCCCAATTAGATTGCTTTAGTCTGTGGAACAATTTCTGCCTCAGAAACGAATGGAGCATAAATGAGAAAGAGACAAAGAGAACCCTGCCAAAACCACTGTCATCCCAGGGTGACAGTGTGCACACCCAAGGCTTTGTCCCTTAAGGAGCAACATCAGAGGCTTTAACACTGTGGAGTCGGAGGGTGGAGGGGAGGGTGGAAAGAGACAGCACTAAAATAATCCAGCCAGTCTCTAAACAAATAAACAAGCAAGCAAATAACAATAACAAGCCTTAGGAGGGAGGGGACAAGTACCTGGAGTTACCCCAACACATTATCTAAAACGTCCAGTTTCCAAAAAATTACGAGACAGGCAAAGAAACAGGAAAGTATAACTTATATGCTGGGAAAAAAGCAGACACAAGAAACTGTCTGTGGTTTTGACCAGAAGTCAGATTGAAGAAAAAAAAGCCTTCAAAGTAATCATTATAAATATGTTCAAAGACTAAAGGACACCATGGTAAAGAAATAAAGGAAGGTGTGATGACAATGCCACATCACATGAAGAATATCAATAAACACATAGGAATTATAAAAAAAAGAACAAAATGGAAATTCTAGAGGTGAAAAGTACAATAACTGAAATGAAAAATTCACTAGCGGGGCTCAATAGTAGATGTGAACTGGCAGAAGAAAGAAGTAGTGAACTTGAAGATAGATCAATAGACATCATGCAATCTGAAGAACAGAGATAAAAAAAGAGTGAAGAAAAATGAACAAAGCCTCATAGAAACGTAGGACATTATTAAGCGCACCAACACACGTATAATGAGTGTACCAGAAAGAAAGCAGATAAAGAGGAAGAAAAAATACTAAATGAAACAATCGCTGAAAATTTCCAAAGCTTATTAAAAAAAAACCAATAATTTATTGTTGTTGTTCACATCCAAGAAGCTCAACAAACTTCAAATAGGAAACATGCAAAGAGATTCACAGACACATTACAGTAAAAATACCGAAAGCCAAAAACAAAGGGAAAATCTTGAAAGCAGCAAGAGAAAAAAGACTCCTCTCTAACAAGGGAATCTCAATAAGATTAACAGCTGATTTCTTAGCAGAAACAATGTACAAGCAAGAAGGCAGCGGGATAACATATTCAAAGTGTTCAAAGAAAAAAACTGTCAAGCAAGAATCCTATATCCAGAAAAGATATTGTTCAAAAATGAAGGCAAAATAAAGACATTCCCAAACAAAAACTAGAAGAACTTGTTATTAGCAGAATCAATTTACAAGAAATACCAAAGGAAGTTCCTTAGGCTGAAAACAAGTGACACCAGACTGTAATTCAAATCCACACACAAAAAAACAAAGAGCACTAGAAAAGGTAATTATGTGATTATAAAAAACTGTATAAATGCACACTTGTTCTACTTTCTTCTTTGAACTTATTTAAAAAGCAACTGTATAAAATAATATGTATATAACATATTGTTGAGCCTATAACATATAGAGATGCAATATATTTGCCAGTAACATCACAAAGGAGATGGGTGTGAGCACAGCTGTACTGGGATAAGGAAATGATTCCAGGTGGTAACTCAAACACAAGAGAACAAATGAAGAGAAGCAGAAATGATAAACACAGGTTAATATAACAAAAGCCATAAATATTTATTTGCCCTCCTTTCTTCTCTCAACTTTTGCAAAAGTCATAAAATTATATAAAGTAATAATTATGACAAAGTATTGTTAGGATTGTAACATTTATAGATGTAACATATATATAAAAATAAAACAACAAAAGGGAAAAAGGAACTAGAACCAAACCAGAGTAATGTTTCTACATCTCACTAGAATTAAGTTATTAAATTATTAGAAGAAAACATACAGGTAAATCTTCATGACCTTAGATTTGGCAATGGATTCTCAGCTATAACACCAAAAGTATGACCAACAAAAGAAAAAAATAGGTAAATTTAACTTCATCAAAATGAAAAGTTTTTTGTGCTTCAAAAGACACTATCAAGAAAGTAAGAAGATAACCCACAGAATGGGAGAAAATATTTGCAAATCATATATCTGATAAGGGACTTGAAGCTAGAATATATAAAAAAGATAACCCAAAGAATGGGAGAAAATATTTGCAAATCATATATCCGATAAGGGACTTGAATCTAGAATATATAAAAAAGATAACCCAAAGAATGGGAGAAAATATTTGCAAATCATATATCTGATAAGGGACTTGAATCTAGAACATATAAAAAGAAACTCTCACATCTCAATAACAAAAAGATAAATAACCCAATTAAAAAATCGGTAAAGGACCCAAATAGACATTTCTCCAAAGAAGATATACAAATGGCCAATAAGCACGTGGACAGATGCTCAACATGTTTAGTCACCAGGGAAATACAAATCAAAACCACAATGAGATAATGCTTCATATCCACTAGGATGGCTAGATTTAAAAAGTCAGGTAACAACTATTGGGCAAGAATGTGGAGAAATTGGAACCCTCATAAAATTTCTGATGGTAATGTAAAATGGTATAGTCACTTTGAAAACCAGTCTGGAAGTTCCTTAAGGAATTAAACATAGAGTTACCATATGACCCAGCAATTCTACTCCTAGGTATACACCCAAGAGAAATGAAAACTTATGTTCATACAAAACCTGTACGTGAATGTTTATAGACGCATTATTCATAACAGCCAAAAGATGGAAAAAACCCACCCAAATATCCATCAACTGATGAATGCATAAAGACAATCATGTATATCCATATCACGGAGTATTATTTGGCCATAAAAAGAAATGAAGTACTTAATACATGCCATAATGATAAGTGAAAGAAGCAAATCTCAAAAGATCACATAATGTATGATTCCATTTATGTGAAATGTCCAGAATGGACAAATCTATAGAGACTGAATGTAGATTCGTGATTGCTTAGGGCTGGTGGGGCAGGGGGATGGGGGAGTGATAGCCAAAAGGGTAGCAGGCTTCTTTTTGAGGAAATGAAATGTAAAATTGACTTTGGTGACAGTGGTACATATCACTGAATATAATAAAATTCATTAAATTGCACACTTTATTTTTTTTATTTTTATTTTTTGAGGAAGCTTGGCCCTGAGCTAACATCTGCTGCCAATATTCTTTTTTTTTTTTTTTTGCTGAGGAAAATTGGCTCTGAGCTAACATCTGTGCCCATCCTCCTCTATTTTGTATGTGGGACACCGCCACAGCATGGCTTGATGAGTGGTGCATCAGTCCACACCCAGGATTCGAACCTGCGAACTCTGGGCTGCCGAAGCAGAGCGTGTGAACTTAACCACTATGCCACTGGGATGGGCCCTGAATTGCACACTTTAAATGGGTGAACTGTATGGTATGTGAATTAATCTCAATAAAGATGTTAAAAAAAAAAAACAAATGAAGAAAGTATATGATCAGTGCCAGGACGAAGAGTCAAGGGCTCTTTAAACTTAGATAAAAGGTACTATGGATTAACTATATGATGCCTGTTTCTACCATATAAATATTAATGCGATAAACCCAAAATTCTATCATTCAAAATTCATAAGTCCTTTTAATATTAACTAATGTAGTAGAGGCAACTGCATAATAAATCATTACAATTTAAATCTTATATGAAATCTTCCAATTTTAAGAAAAACTTTTATGTTTAAGGTGTTTCCCTCTATTAATAATGCTCTAGTAATTATTAAATAAGTATCTTTACAACTCAACAAATATTATTATGTGCTTAGTGTCTGCCAGAGTCTTATTTTATTTACCCTTATATAAATACCTGATACACAAAAGGCAATAAATAAATGAATAGTCTTAAATGCTGTCCTTTCTCTACACTAGGACTTAGTTTCCACATCTGCAAAATTAGAAGGATTGGATATGATATTCTCTAAAGCAGCACTGTTCAATAGAACTCCCTGCAGTGATGGAAATGTTCCATATCTATGTGGCTATTTGGCCCTTGAAATGTGGCTAATTCAAATGAGGAATTAAATTTTTAATTTAATTTAATTTTAATAGCCACATGAACCTAGTGACTACCATATTGCACAACATAGCTCTAGGGAATAATCCTGTGTGAAAAACACATTTTATAATGCATCCTAGTAATCCCATACATGTGGGAGTGTGTACGTATATGTGTGTGTGTGTGTATATAAATATATACTATTTACATATATATAAAACAACATTTCCCTTAATATGTATAAAGCACTGACATTTTCTTTCCTATTCTGCTGAATTTCATCTAAATGCTGATCCAATCCACTAATATGATTTCATAACACTACACTAAGGTTCCTTTCAGCTCTAAAATATAATGCTATATACCAATGATTGTCCTAAAAGTATGCATTCAATATCTATTTTGTAATCTTAACCATAAATCACTAATTTGAAGGTGCCTCAGGTTATATCAGGTTTTACTTTAAAAGCCTTATAATCATTGTTTCACGGCCCTGTTAAATCCACAGTTTTTAAAAAGATGGCAGGAGTTCTACTTTCAAGAAGTAAAAAACAAAGGTAACATCTTTCACTTGTTTTTCACACTTCGGAAATGGTAGCCAAAGGAAATGGTAGGATGTAGAGAAGATAGTGGAGAAAGGAAGGAAGTTGTGGGGATGAGGTTCATGAAAAGAGAGAAAGCTAACTTTTTATTGCCATCACCTCCTCTGAAACTCCTAAGGACTTCTTCCCCCTTATTCCTCCAGCCTGACAAAGTCCCAAAAATTTTATCTTAACTTCATCTGGCTTATTAGAGGACTACAGAACAAGAATGGTTCATAAGAGATCACATGTTACAACTTCCGACTATAAAGTGCTTTAAAAACCTTAGTAAAATGATCTGGATTTGTTTCTCTAGCCTCATCTGCCACTTCCTATCATGAACTCCTCACTAGTCTAAACTATATGCAGTTCTACAAAAGGTCCATGCTCACTCTTACCTATGGGCCTTTGCACATGCTATTCCCTTTAACTAGCTAACTTCTAATTTTTCAGGCCTTGGCTTAGATATCAGTTACTCAAGGCAATTTTCCCCACCTCAAGATTAGACTGGATGCCCCTCATGTATATTCTTCCATTCCTTTTACCTTCCTCATCATTGCACTACCGTATTATAGTTGTCTGTTTAGTTACCTATTTCCCCTATTAGACTTTAAACTCTTTAAGGCTAGGGCTTATATTTTGTTCTGTTCACTGCTATAAAGGTGTTCAACAATTACTGAAAGAATGAATGGATATAATTCTTCCCATGTTCCACATTTCTAGTGTCATTTCCTATTCTCCCTGCTTGAAATGTTCTCCCCAGTTCTATCACCAGCATAAGATTCTCTCTATAATTGAGTCCTTAATTATCACTATTTCTTCTGGATGCCCACAGCCTTTATTGTTCATACTGTTCATTTGATATTTAACCTACTACCTTGTTTTTAAGTTATTTTTATAATGCATAGATCCAACCCCCTTAAGTAAACTGACCAATCTGGAAGGTATTACTGTATCTGTTTTTCTTGGTACCCCATTATCTAGCATAGTGCTATGCACATACTAGACATTAAATATTTGTTGATGAATCAAAATTTAAGAGGTTATTTCTCATACAAAGCTCATACAAATACTTTAGTGATACTGATAAACAAGTGGTGGCAATTAAACTTTTTGTCAATATATAGGAAATAAAAAGATATACTGAAGTACAGCAAGGACCAATAATTAAAAAAAAACCGTTCTTGGGCCGGCCTGGTGGCTTAGCGGTTAAGTGCGCGCACTCCGCTACTGGTGGCCCGGGTTTGGATCCCGGGCGCGCACCAATGCACTGCTTGTGCACTGCTGAGGCCGTGGCCCACATACAGCAACTAGACGATGTGCAACTATGCCATACAACTATCTACTGGGGCTTTGGGGGGGGGGGGGAAGGGAGAATTGGCAATAGATGTTAGCTCAGAGCCAGTCTTCCTCAGCAAAAAGAGGAGGATTAGCATGGATGTTAGCTCAGGGCTGATCTTCCTCACAAAAAAAAAAAAAACTGTTCTTGAGAGAGAGATAATAATGGACGCAAATATTAAGGGGCACTATAATCATAGCTACATTCATTAGTTAAAGATAAGTAGCCTTATGGCTTTCAAAGTGACCTGTGTATACAGAAGAATACTATGTTCAGATCAAAGGACAAACGTGTTTACATATGAATTTAGGGCGGTCTGTGTTTTGGAGAGAAAGATAATGATGGTTTTGGCCTATCAAGGAGCACTGTCTGTCAGCAAGGGAGTTAACTGGTGCCAACTCAATTTGCCGCTTGTTTACAGGTAGCTTGCTGTCATCTTAAAGTGCCCTCCAAATTGCTACTTCCGACTGAGTAAAATCTGAACCACAGGCAAATTGGTCCCAAATTCCATTACTAACTTTGGAAAGTAGCCCAGTTTTCCTTCCATTTAGAAAGAGAAGCAGTCTGGGAATGGTGTCTACCTCATCTTCTTAAACTCAGAGGAAAAAACTGTAAATCCTGTGAGAGTCACCAGCGCTCCAGGTGCCCTCTGCCCGGAACCTCACGTCCCCTTTCCATTTGCTGTACCCCAGAGGTTTTCTTCACCCTGTCCTCAAATTACTAACCCTAACTTCCTTCACTTACTGCTGCTCCGAGTTAGCCCTGACAGCCTTTCTTCTTGGCGCTGTCTCTGACCCGAGAACACGAGGACAACCTTTTCGCTATAGGTCCACTTGTCCTTCACCCTACTCTTCCATGCGAACGGCATCTCACCTGGGAGATTCGGACGGTTCCAGAGGCGCCGAGATGACGTGACCTCCACTGCGGACCTGGGTCGCGGACAGAGACTAAAGGCCGGATTAGAATCGCGGTGTGCCGGCGCTTTTCGAAAGCAGCCGCCGCAGCTCCCCAGCGCCACGAACGTATCGCGAGCAGCGCCATCTTGAGCGAGGAAAGAGGAACCGAGAGCAGAGGATTATGGGACGCTGGCGGACCGAACTCGGCTACCTTAATCCTCTCGCCTTCCCTCGTTTTCCCAGAGCCCAAGAGCGGAAATAGCTTCTCTCTGAAGAGTCGGATGCTTTGGCGAAAGGACTGTTTTCTTCTTTGGCTGGCCTTTGAGTGTGTTTTCGTACACAACCAGGAATGTCGGAGTAACATTGTCTTTCTCTCTTTTACTAGATTTGCCAGATAATATACAGGATGCTCACTTAAATTTGAATTTCAGGTAAACAACAAATAATTTTTTTGGTATACGTATGTCCCAAATATTGCATTCGCTAAATCTGGCAACCCTATCTTATCCGTCATTCCACTGTTCTCTTACCACCTCCAACTCAGTACCACGCTCCACTCTCTCCATTTTCCCTCTGCGTTTTCTTAGCTTCACTCTCCTGTGCGGTAACGCTTAGGGTAGATTAAACTACAGATATGAATTTCCCCAGGGAGGAGGCTTTATTTGCGAGATTCACGACCTGCTGGTCCTGTAAGCGTTTTTACTTGGCTGCTAGTTTTCTTTCATGCAAACCTTGAGGCAGTTTTCCTTTGGTCTGTTGCTCTTGGGACAGTTGTACACACACACACACATACACATCTTTGTTAACTTGCTTCTCTTTATAGCTCTTCCCTTTGGTTTCTGCAGCGGCCCTAATTATTACAAAACAGATAGATTGGCTGAGGAATGGTAAAGTGAAGATGTATATAGAGAAGTCCATGTTTAAAGACAGGTTTATATTGTTTTGTCACCACTATTGTAACTGCAGGCCCTCCAGGACCAGTTCAACAGACCCCATCTCTTATCAACAGAGTGATTAAGAATTATCTTTCAGAAAATCTACAAAGTCACATAGCCAGAGCATGTGCAAAAGAAGAACTCTTGACCTGAAATGACCCAGAACCAAAGATTCTCCTTCCCGCAGAACCCAAGGACGAAGACAGACCAGAACTTGAACCCTAGACTCTACCAATGATTTCTATTAGGGCTGAATAGTGCCACTGAATATTTCTATCCAGGTAAGGTGTTGTCCAGTCGTGCTCTAGTTTTTTAAAAATGTAGGAACCTATGCAATACATATTTTGTGAGAGATTGTCAGATATAATGTGACAAAATAATATCTTAAATTTTTATACTTTCAGACACACACATATTATTATCTTACTGGATTTTAATAACAGATTTTTGAGGTATGCCTCCTTCCTAGTAGATAAAGAAAAGGGCCACATGGTGATAGAATCAGAACTAGAATTGTGGTAGTCTGGTGCTATTCCATTGTTTTTTACACTAAAGATGTTGCCTACACTGAAACATAAGGTTTAATTGAAAATCTCTAGAGGCCATATAAAATCATAAGATTTTAAATTAGGCAAGACCTCAGAATTCTGAAACACCTGACCCTACAGATGATTTCTCAGGATTTTTGAGAAGTTTCATTAGAATCACCTACAGGCATTATTGGCATGGAACAACAGTTGTGAGGTATTTGAATGGAGTCAACATATTTTTACTGAAGTAGTGCTCATTGTAAGCCAACTCCTCTGATTAAGAAATGTGAATAACATTGGAATACCCAAGTAGTTACTCTTTGATAAACTGAAGTGTGTCAAACATGAGACAAATAAGCCAAAGAAAATTTCCAGTGCACCCAGAAATAGAACATGAAGCATAGTGAGAGTTGTGCACTACTAGAGAAGTGCAGCAACAGACAGGCCAACTTGGCCTGCAGCAACTTGACACTTAAGTGTCCAAAATAAAGAGACAGAGGAGTGCACAATAAAAGCTACTATAAATAGCTGTTGCAGACACAAATCACATGACATCACTTTATGGAATAATTATACTTATATGTGTGTACTATTTTGCAATTTACAAAATGCTTTTCCATACCTTATCTTATTTAATCCTCACATCAACCCTGGAGAATAGGTATTATTTATTAATATTCCCGTATTTATGAAGAAACAGGTTGTGACTTGACAGAGGTCACAGAGCTAATGGGATGAAGACCAAATCTAGGTTTTTGACTCTAAATACACCGCTCTTTTCACATAATTGTACCTGAAATGTGGAAGAAACACTTGAGTACTTAAAAGGCTATGGTGGTCTTTTCTGTTTCTAGAAAATGCCAGAACTTATTCTCACCTTAGTGCCTTTGCACTTGCCTTCCCCTCTACGTGGAACATCCTTCCTTCCTGGAGAGGTTTTTTTTGGTGAGGAAGATTGGCCCTAGCTAATATCCGTTGCCAATCTTCCTCGTTTTGCTGAGGAAAATTAGCCCTGAGCTAACATTTGTGCCGTCTTCCTCTATTTTGTTTATGGGACGCTGCCACAGCATAGCTTGATGAGCGATGCATATGTCCCCACCCGGGATCCAAACCTGCGAACCCTGGGCCGCCGAAGCATAGTGTGCAAACTTAACCACTACACCACTGGGCCGGCTCCCTGGAGACTTTTTAATGACTCAAATATCACCTGCTTAGAGAAGCTTTTCAAGAGCATCTTATCTAAAGAAGCCATCATCTGTACCTGCTACTCTCTATCACATTGCCATGTTTTATTTCTCTTAAAATCTTGGTACTCAAAGTGTGATCCATGGACCACCAGCATTAGCATCACCTGGGAGCTTATAAGAAATGCAGAATCCCAGGCCCCACTCCAGTCCTAATGATTCAGAATCTGCATTTTAATAAGAATTCCCCAAGTTATTCATATGCACATTAAAAATTGAGAAGCACCTTTAGAGCACATGTCACTTTCTGAAAGTAGCTTCTTTATTTTCTGTGCATTTTTAACATTAAGAAATATTTCATTACAACTGAAAATTATGAAGGAAAGAGAATGGAAAATTATACAGGTACACCCATGTACCTGCAATCCAGCTGAGTCATATTTTAACATTTTAATATATTTGCTGTAGTTCTTTTTTTTTTTTTTACAATTATGATAAAACTCCAATTAGCATGGAGTTTCTTTTTTTTTTGTTTGTTTATTGCAGTAACATTGGTTTATAACATTGTATAAATTTCAGGTGTACATCATTATACTTCTATTTCTGCATAGATTACATCATGTTCACCACCCAAATACTAATTACAACCCATCACCACACACATGTGCCGAATTATCCCTTTCGCCTTCCTCCCTCCCCCCCTTATATTTGCTGTAGTTCTTAAAAATAATAATTTAGTGAAGACCCCTCTGTTACCCTTCTCTAATCCTAGTCTCTTTTTCCTTGTAGATTATTCCTATTTTATTCCTTTATGTTATTTTGGTGGAGTTTGGAAAGAAGAGGAGACAAATAGATTTGATTAAACCACCATGATTATTTGGATGTCCTACATATTTTATGAGGCTAGTATAAACTTAATACCACACGTGGACAAGGATTGTATAAGAAAATTATATGTCAATCTTATGAACATAAATTAAAAACTAGAAAAATAAAATAATAAACTCAATCCAGCACTGTGTAAAAAATATATTAAGACCAAGTAGGCTCTTTCCTAGAAATGCAAAGATGGCTGAATATATATATATATGTTTATATATATATATACTAATGTGTATTCTATAGCTGTTGGGAGTAGTTTACCTATATGTCCCTTACATCAAGGTTGTTAATTGTCCATAGGGTAGACAAATTTTAAAGAATAGATATCATATAGAAAAAAACATATAATTCAGAAAAGACATTCAATAGTGTTTAACACTCATTCATAAGTATTTAACTAGTTTAGTTAACTAGGAATAGAAAGGATCTTCTCTAAACTGATAAAGGGTATCTCTCCCACCATAAAAAATATCTATTTCAAGCATTTTACTTAATGATGACACTTTAGTAGTGTTCTCCTTAAGGATGAGAATATACCAAGGATGCCCACTTACTTAATTACTATTTGACATTGTATTGAATGGAAGTAATGGTCAGTGCAGTAAGATAAGAAATAGAAACAAAAGATATAAAGATTAAAAGAGAGTAAATAGTAGTAATTTGTAGATTATATCATTTTCCAGTTAAAAAAGATAATCTATAGATAAACTAATAAGAAACAATAAGAGAGTTATACAAGGTTGTCAACCCAAAATAATCAGTACCCTTTAGAGGATATAAACATTTTTTTAACTTGTCCAAATTTTCTACACCTTTACTACTTGTGTGCTTTGTTCTGTCAGTGTTAAAATGTCCCACTATGAATGTGGATTTGTCAATTGCTCTTTCTAATTAAGTCAACTAATGTTTTAGATATTAAGAGGATATTAGGAGGTGCATACCAGTTCATGATTGTTGTATCTTCTTGGTGGATGCTAAAAGATTATATACTAAGTCATTTCCTTTTCATTTATATTAATAATTTTCATCATGAATTCTCTTTTGTCTGATACCAATATTGCCATATCTTTACCTATTTCCTTATTGTTAGACTGTTCTGTGATTATCTTTTAGGTGTGTCTTTTTTAAGCAACATACACTTGGATTTTGTGAGGGTTTTTTTCTTTTTATTTTTCTTTTTTTTTTCATTTTATTGAGGTCACATTGGTTTGTAACATGTAAATTTCAGGTGTACATCATTATATTCCATCTTCTGTACACACTGCATCGTGTTCAACACCAAAAGTCTAGTTCTCATCTGTCACCATACATATGTGCCCCTTTACCCCTTTTGCCCTCCCCCCATCCCATTCCTCTGTGGTAACCACCAATCTGTTCTCCATATGTATGAGTTTCTTTGTTTTTTTACCTTCCACATATAAGTGACATCATATGGTAATTGTCTTTCTCTATTGTCTATATTTTCTTAGCATAACACCATCAAGGTCCATCTATGTTGTCACAAAAGGCACAATTTCATCTTTTTATGGCTGAATACTATTCCATTATATATATACCACAACTTCTTTATCCATTCTTCTGTTGATGGGCACTTAGGTTGCTTCCAAGTCTTGGCTATTGTGAATAATGCTTCAGTGAACATAGGGAGGCATATATCTTTTCGAATTAGTGTTTTCATGTTCTTGGGATAAATACCAAGAAGTGGAATATCTGGATCATATGGTAGTTCTATTTTTAATTTTTGAGAAATCTCTATACTGTTTTCCATAGTGGCTGCTCCAGTTTGCATTCCCACCAGTGGTGTATGAGGGTTCCCTTTTCTTCACATCCTCTACAACAGTTGTTATTTCTTGTCTTTTTAATAATAGCCATCCTGATGGATGTGAGGTGATAGCTCATTGTAGTTTTGATTTGTGTTTCCCTAATAATTAGTGATGTTGAAAATCTTTTCATTTGCCTATTGGCCATCAGTATATTTTCTTTGGAAAAATCCTCTGCCCATTTTTTTTTTATTGATATTTTAACGGTTTCTAACATTGTGAAATTTTGGGTTGTACATTTTTGTTTGTCCATCACCCCATATATGACTCCCTTCACCCCTTGTGCCCACCCCCCACCCCCACTTCCCGGGTAACCACAGTCCAGTTTTCTCTGTCCATGTGTTGGTTTATATTCCACATATGAGTGAGATCATACAGTGTTTGTCTTTCTCTTTCTGGCTTATTTCACTTAACATAATACGCTCCAGGCCCATCCATGTTGTTGCAAATGGGACGATTTTGTCTTTTTTTACGGCTGAGTAGTATTCCATTGTATATATATACCACATTTTCTTAATCCAGTCGTCAGTCGAAGGACACTTAGGTTGCTTCCACTTCTTGGCTATGGTGAATAATGCTGCAATGAACATAGGGGTGCATAAGCCTCTTTGGATTGCTGATTTCAGGTGCGTTGGATAGATTCCCAGTAGTGGGATGGCTGGATCATAGGGCATCTCTATTTTTAATTCTTTGAGGAATCTCCATACCGTTTTCCATAGAGGCTGCACCAATTTGCATTCCCACCAGCTGTGTATGAGGGTTCCTGTTTCTCCACATCCTCTCCAACATTTGTTGTTTTTTTTTTTTTTTTAAAGATTTTATTTTTATTTATTTTTTCCCCCAAAGCCCCAGCAGATAGTTGTATGTCATAGCTGCACATCCCTCTAGTTGCTGTATGTGGGACGCGGCCTCAGCATGGCCGGAGAAGCAGTGCATCAGTGCACGCCCGGGATCCGAACCCGGGCCGCCAGCAGCGGAGCGCGTGCACTTAACCACTAAGCCACCGGGCCGGCCCCCAACATTTGTTGTTTTTTGTCTTGGTGATTATAGCCATTCTAACGGGCGTGAGGTGGTATCTTAGTGTTGTTTTGATTTGCATTTCCCTGATGATTAGTGATGTTGAGCATCTTTTCATGTGCCTATTGGCCATCTGTATATCTTCCTTGGAGAAATGTCTGTTCATTTCCTCTGCCCATTTTTTGATCGGGTTGTTTGTTTTTTTGTTGTTCAATTGTGTGAGTTCTTTATATATTATGGAGATCAACCCCTTGTCAGATGTATGTTTTGCAAATATTCTCTCCCAGCTGGTTGGTTGGTTGTTCATCTTGATTCTGGTTTCATTTGTCTTATAAAAGCTCTTTAGTCTGATAAAGTCCCACTTGTTTATTTTTTCTTTAGTTTCCCTAGTCTGGGTAGGCATGTCATCCGAAAAGATTCCTTTAAAACCAATGTCCAATAGTGTGTTGCCTATATTTTCTTCTATGAGTTTTATAGTTTCAGGTGTCACCTTCAGGTCTTTGATCCATTTTGAGTTAATTTTTGTGAATGGCGATAGCACATGGTCCACTTTCATTCTTTTGCATGTGGCTGTCCAGTTTTCCCAACACCATTTATTGAAGAGACTTTCCTTTCTCCATTGCATGTCCTTAGCACCTTTGTCGAAAATTAGCTGTCCGTATATGTGTGGTTTTATTTCTGGGCTTTCAATTCTGTTCCATTGATCTGTGTGTCTGTTTTTGTACCAGTACCATGCTGTTTTGATTACTATTGCTTTGTAGTATGTTTTGAAGTCAGGAATTGTGATGCCTCCTGCTTTGTTCTTTTTCTTTAGGATTTCTTTAGCTATTCGGGGTCTTTTGTTGCCCCATATAAATTTTAGTATTCTTTTTTCTATTTCTGTGAAGAATGTCATTGGGATTCTGATTGGGATTGCATTGAATCTGTAGATTGCTTTAGGTAATATAGACATTTTAACTATGTTTATTCTTCCAATCCACGTGCATGGGATATCTTTCCATTTCTTTATGTCATCGTAGATTTCCCTCAATAATGTCTTGTAGTTCTCATTGTATAGGTCCTTCACCTCCTTGGTAAGATTTATTCCTAGGTATTTTATTCTTTTTGATGCAATTGTAAATGGTATTATCTTTTTGAGCTCTCTTTCTGTTAGTTCATTATTAGCATATAGAAATGCAACTGATTTTTGTAGATTGATTTTGTACCCTGCAACTTTGCTGTAGTTGTTGATTGTTTCTAACAGTTTTCCAACAGATTCTTTAGGGTTTTCTATATATACAATCATGTCATCTGCAAATAGTGAGAGTTTCACTTCTTCGTTACCTATTTGGAGTCCTTTTATTCCTTTTTCTTGCCTAATTGCTCTGGCCAAAACCTCCAGTACTATGTTGAACAGGAGTGGTGAGAGTGGGCAGCCCTGCCTCGTTCCTGTTCTCAGAGGAATGGCTTTCAGTCTTTCCCCGTTGAGTATGATGTTAGCTGTGGGTTTGTCATATATGGCCTTTATTATGTTGAGGTACTTTCCTTCTGTTCCCATTTTATTGAGAGTTTTTATCATAAATGGATGTTGTATCTTGTCAAATGCCTTCTCTGCGTCTATTGAGACGATCATGTGGTTTTTATTCTTTGTTTTGTTGATGTGATGTATCACGTTGATTGATTTGCAGATGTTGAACCATCCCTGAGTACCTGGTATAAATCCCACTTGATCATGGTGTATGATCTTTTTAATATATTGTTGTATTCGGTTTGCCAATATTTTGTTGAGGATTTTTGCATCAATGTTCATCAGCGATATTGGCCTGTAATTTTCTTTCTTTGTATTGTCTTTGTCTGGTTTTGGTATCAGGGTGATGTTGGCCTCATAGAATGATTCAGGAAGTGTTCCATCTTCCTCTATTTTTTGGAATAGTTTGAGGAGGATGGGTATTAAATCTTCTTTGAATGTTTGGTAAAATTCACTGGAGAAGCCATCTGGTCCTGGACTTTTATTTTTTGGGAGGTTTTTGATTACTATTTCAATCTCTTTACTTGTGATTGGTCTATTCAGATTCTCCATTTCTTCTTGGTTCAATTTTGGGAGGTTGTATAAGTCTAAGAATTTATCCATTTCTTCTAGATTGTCCAATTTGTTGGCATATAATTTCTCATAGTATTCTCTTATAATCCTCTGTATTTCCATGGTATCCGTTGTAATTTCTCCTCTTTCATTTCTAATTTTATTTACTTGAGCCTTTTCTCTTTTTTTCTTAGTTAGCCTGGCTAAGGGTTTGTCTATTTTGTTTATCTTCTCGAAGAACCAACTCTTTGTTTCATTAATCCTTTCTACTGTTTTTTTGGTCTCAATATCATTTATTTCTGCTCTGATTTTTATTATTTCTCTCCTTCTGCTGGCTTTGGGCTTTGTTTGTTCTTCTTTTTCTAGTTCTGTTAGGTGTAATTTAAGGTTGCCTATTAGGGCTTTTTCTTGTTTGTTAAGGTGGGCTTGTATCGCTATGAGTTTCCCTCTCAGGACCGCTTTTGCTGCGTCCCATATGGTTTGATATGGCATGTTATCATTTTCGTTTGTTTCCAGATAGTTTTTGATTTTTCCTTTAATTTCATCAATGATCCATTGGTTGTTCAGTAGCATGTTGTTTAATCTTCACATTTTTGTCACTTTCCCAGTTTTTTTTTCCTGGTTCATTTCCAGTTTCATAGCCTTATGGTCTGAAAAGATGCTTGTTATGATTTCAATCTTCTTAAATTTATTGAGGCTTGCTTTGTTTCCCAACATATGGTCTATCCTAGAGAATGTTCCATGCGCGCTTGAGAAGAATGTGTAGTCAGCTGTTTTTGGGTGGAGTGCTCTGTATATGTCTACTAGGTCCATCTCGTCCAGTTTTTCATTTAAGTCTAATATTTCTTTATTAACTTTTTGTCTGGATGATCTATCCATTGCTGTAAGTGGGGTGTTAAGATCCCCTACTATTATTGTGTTGTTGTTGATTTCTCCTTTTAGGTTTGTTAATAGTTGTTTTATGTACATTGGTGCTCCTATGTTGGGTGCATATATATTTATAAGTGATATGTCTTCTTGATGGAGTGTCCCTTTTATCATTATATATTTCCCTTCTTTGTCTTTCTTAACCTGTTTTATCTTGAAGTCTACTTTGTCTGATATGAGTATGGCAACACCTGCTTTCTTTTGTTTGCCATTAGCTTGGAGTATTGTCTTCCATCCTTTCACTCTGAGCCTGTGCTTGTCTTTAGTGCTAAGATGTGTTTCCTGAAGGCAGCATATTGTTGGGTCTTGCTTTTTAATCCATCCTGCCACTCTGTATCTTTTGATTGGAGAGTTCAATCCATTTACATTTAGGGTAATTATTGAAATATGAGGGTTGAATGTTGCTGTTTTGTCACTTATTTTCTGGTTCTTTTGCATTTCCTTTGTTTCTTGTCCCATTTGTTTTGGACTGCCAATTCAGTCTGGTTGTTCTGTCTTATGATTCTTCTAGTTTTCTCTTTGTTTATCATATGTGGTTTTAATTTGATTATTTGTTTAGTGGTTACCTTGAGGTTTGGGCGAAAAATCTTCTGTATGAGATAGTCCATTATCTGATAGCCTCCTATTTCCTTATACTAAGTCAATTCAGTCACTTTCCTCTTCCCCTTCTAAGTTGCTCTTGTTATACCTTATTCTATCTTGTGTTGTGGCTGTGTGTTTACAGTGATGAGGTTAAATTTATTTTTGGTGAATTTCTTCCTTTGATCTTTGAGTTTAGTATATAAGTGGTTGCTAACCTATTCTGGTAAAGATCTACTATTTCTCTGATTTTGTCTACCTACTTTTCTCCTTACTCCAAGCTTTGTGTTCCCTTTCTCTTCTTGTTTTCAGGCCTGAGGGCCTTCTTGAGTATTTCTTGTAGTGGCGGTCTCGTGGCCATGAACTCCCTTAGCTTTTGTTTATCTGGGAGAGTTACTATTTCTCCATCACATTTGAAGGATATTTTTGCTGGATAGAGTATTCTTGGCTGAAAGTTTTTGTCTTTTAGTATTTTGAATATATCATTCCAGTCTCTTCTAGCCTGAAAAGTTTCTGTTGAGAAATCCGCTGAGAGCCTGATGGGAGTTCCTTTGTACGTTATTTTTTGTTTTTGTCTAGCTGCCCTTAATATTGTTTCTTTGTCGTTGACCCTGGCTAGCCTTACCACTAGGTGTCGTGGTGAAGGCCTTTGTCTGTTAATATATATAGGCATCCTGTTGGCTTCGCTTACTGGTATTTCCTGCTCCTTCCCCAGATTTGGGAAATTTTCAGCTATTATTTCCTTGAATAGGCTCTCTGTTCCTCTTTCCCTCTCCTCTCCCTCAGGAATACCTATAATTCTTATGTTACATTTTCTAATAGAGTGCAATATTTCTCGGAGTCTTTCTTCATTTCTTTTTAGTCTTAGTTCTCTCTCTTCTTCCATCTGGAGTATATCTGTATTCCTATCCTCTAAAGTACTAATTCTTTCCTCCATATTGTCAGCTCTGTTCTTTAAAGATTCCAGATTCTCCTTTATCTCCTCCATTGTGTTCTTCATCTCCATCAGCCCTGATAGGTTTTTCTTTATGATTTCAATCTCTTTTGTGAAGAAACTCCTAATCTCATTGAATTGTTTGTCTGTGTTGTCTCGTATTTCGTTGAGTGTTTTTATGATAGCTATTTTGAA
This sequence comes from Diceros bicornis minor, assembly GCF_020826845.1. Classification (NCBI taxonomy): domain Eukaryota; kingdom Metazoa; phylum Chordata; class Mammalia; order Perissodactyla; family Rhinocerotidae; genus Diceros; species Diceros bicornis. Next base: position 68,184,038 of record NC_080781.1, read on the forward strand.
ATCTCTGTCATTTAGTTTATGGATTTCTGTGTCTTCGGGGTTGATTTCTGGGTGCTTGTCATTTTGTTTCTGGTCTGGTGATTTCATATATTTTTGCATTGTGGTTCCTGTGTTGGTTTTGATTTTCCTCATCCTGGAAGTCTCTGGTTGCAATTTCCACCTGCCGCCACTGTCTGGTGGTAAAGGGCTGTGTAGTCTAAGCCCCCTGCGCTCTGCCCCAGTTTTTCTGCTGCGATCCGCAGTTTTGTTTTGTTTTGTTTTGTTTTTTTTCCCCACTGCGATCCACGGGTCCAGTCCAGTTTATTCAGGTCTGCCTCGGACCGCTAGATCTGGTCGAGCTGCAGACTCCGGGTTGCGGGGAGGGGGGAGCTCTCTCTTTTGCCCTCTGGGTCCCTGACGTGGGAGGCTTCTCGTTTGCCCCTCTTTATCCGCTCTCTGGGTTGCTCAGATGTTGATGGTAGCCCTGTGGCTCCTCTGAGCCCTCTGTGCGGGAGTTTCCCACTGGCTGAGAGAGCCCGAAGAGCTACAGTTTCCCGCCGAGGGCCGCCCCTCCCCCCTCTCTGGGAGCCGCGCGGACCGGATCGCTAATCTGATGGGGAGGGAGCGGAGTTCTCCTTACCTCTCCCCACTTCCTCCGGGGGCCCAGCATGTTCCGCTCTCAGATGTGCGGCAGTGTGGATCCCTCCGCTCTAGCTTTTCACTGTCTGGGATTCCGTTGTTGGTCTGTGGCTGTTACTTTTGTTGTATCTTATGGGGGAAGAATTCACGGGAAAGCTCACTCCGCCATGATGCTGACGTCACTCCGCCCCTCTGCCCATTTTTTGATCAGGTTGTTAGTTTTTTTGTTGTTGAATTGTATGAATTCTTTATATATTTTGGATATTAACCCCTTATAAGATATATGATTTGCAAAAATTTTCTCCCAGTTGGTGAGTTGTCTTTTCGTTTTGTTGATGGTTTCCTTTGCCATGCAGAAGCTTTTTATTTGATGTAGTCCCATTTGTTTATTTTTTCTCTTGTTTCCCTTGCCTGAGGAGACATGATATTCAAAAAGATCCTGCTAAGACTGATGTCAAAGAGTGTACTGCTTATGTTTTATCAAGAATTTTTATGCTGTCAGGTCTTACATTCAAGTTTTTAATCCACTTTGAATTAATTTTTGTGTATGGTGTAAGATAATGGTCTACCTTCATTCTATCACATGTGGCTGTCCAGATTTCCCAACACCATTTATTGAAGAGACATTCGTTTCTCCATTGTATGTTCTTGGCTCCTTTGTTGAAGATTAGCTGTCAATAGATGTGTGGTGTTATTTCTGGCCTCTCAATTCTGTTCCATTGATCTGTGTGTCTGTTTTTCTGCTAGTATAATGCTGTTTTGATTACTATAGCTTTGTGGTCTATTTTGAATTCAGGGAGTGTGATACTTCCAGCTTTGTTATTTTGTTTTCTCAGGATTGCTTTGGCTATTTGGGGTCTTTTGTTGTTCCATCTAAATTTTAGAGTTCTTTGTTCTGTTTCCATGAAGAATGTTGTTGGGAATCTGATTGGGATTGCATTGAATCTATAGATTGCTTTAGGTAATATGGACATTTTAACTATGTTACTTCGTCCAATCCATGAGCATGGAATGTCTTTCCATTTCTTTATGTCTTCTTCAATTTCTTTCAATAGTGTTTTATAGTTTTCAGTGTATAGGTCTTGCACCTCTTTGGTTAAATTTATTCCTAGGTATTTTATTCGTTTTGTTGCGATTGTTAATGGAATTGTATTCTTGATTTCTCTTACTGCTAGTTCATTGTTGCATAGAAATGCAACCAATTTTTGTATGTTGATTTTGTAACCTGCAATTTTATTGTAGTTGTTGATTATTTCTAATAGTTTTTTGGTAGGTTCTTTAGGGTTTTCCATATATAGAATCATGTCATCTGCAAATAGTGAGAGTTTTACTTCTTCCTTTCTAATTTGGATACCTTTTATTTCTTTTTATTGCCTAATTGCTCTGGCTAAAACTTCCAATACTATGTTGAATAATAGTGGTAAGAGTGGGCATTGTTATCTTGTTCTTGTTCTTAGAGGAATAGCCTTCAGTTTTTCACCCTTGAGTATGATGTTGGCTGTGGGTTTGTCATATATGGTCTTTGTTATGTTGAGGTACTTTCCTTCTATACCCATTTTATTGACAGTTTTTGTCAAAAATGAATACTGAATCATGTCAAATGCTTTCTCTGCATCTATTGAGATGATCATGTGATTTTTATTCTTTGTTTTGTTAATGTTGTGTCTCACATTGATTGATTTGCAGATGTTGAACCATTCTTGCATCCTTGGAATAAATCCCACTTGATCTTGGTGTATGATCCTTTTGATGTATTGTTGTATTTGATTTACTAATATTTTGTTGAGAATTTTTGCATCTATGTTCATCAGCAATATTGGCCTGTAATTTTTCTTTTTTGTGATGTTCTTGTCCAGTTTTGGTATCAGGGTAATGTTGATTTTGTAAAGTGAGTGAAGAAGTGTCCTGTCCTCTTCAATTTTTTGGAAGAGTTTGAGAAGGATAGATATTACCTCTTCTTTGAATGTTTGGTAGAATTCACCAGAGAAGCTGTCTGGTCCTGGACTTTTGGTTTTTCGGAGGTTTTCATTAAAGTTTCAATCTCTACTTGTGATTGGTCAATTTTCAGATTCTCTGTTTCTTCTTGATTCAGTTTTGGGAGGTTGTATGTTTCTAAGAATTTATCCATTTCTTCCAGGTTATCCAATTTGTTGGCATATAGCTTTTCATAGTATTCTCTTATAATTCTCTGTCTTTATGTAGTATCCATTGTAATTTCTCCTCTTCTGATTTTATTCATTTGAGCCTTGTCTCTTTTTTTCTTAGTGAGTCTAGCTAAGGGTCTGTCAATTTTCTTTATCTTTTCAAAGAACCTGCTTAGTTTCATTGATCCTTTCTATTGTCATTTTAGTCTCTATTTCATTTATTTCTGCTCTGATTTTTTATTATTTTCTTCCTCCTACTGACTTTGAGCTTCTTTCTTCTTTATTCCAGTTCTTTAGAACTAGATTGATAGGTTGTTTACTTGAGATTTTTCTTGTTTCTTAAGGGAAGCCTGTATTGCTATATACTTCCCTTTTAGTACAACTTTTCCTGCATCCCATAAGTTTTGGTTTGTTGTGTTTTCATTTGTCTCCAGGTATTTTTTGATTTCTCCTTTGATTTTTTCATTGATCCAATAGTGTTCAGTAGCATATTGTTTATTTATTTATTTTTATTTTTAAGATTTTTTCCCCCCAAAGCCCCAGTAGATAGTTGTATGTCATAGATGCACTGGCATATTGTTTAGTCTCCTCATATTTGTGACTATTTCAGCTTTCCTCTTGTGGTTGATTTCTAGTTTCATATTATTGGGGTCAGAAAAAAATGTTTGATGTGATTTCAATCTTCTTAAATTTGTTGAGGCTTGTTTTGTTTCCCAACATATGGTCTACCTTTGTGCATGTTCCATGTACACTTGAGAAGAATGTGTATTCTGCTGCTTTTAGATGGAATGTTGAATATGTATTAAGTTCATCTGGTCTAGTGTTTAATTTAAGGCCAATCTTTCCTTACTGTTTTTCTGTCTGGATGATCTATTCATTGATATTAGTGGGGTGTTAAAGTCCCCTACTATTATTGTGTTGCTGTCAATTTCTTCCTTGAGGTGTGTTAATATTTGCTTTATATACTCTGGTACTCCTATGTTAGGTGCATATGTATTAATAAATTTTATGTCTTCTTGGTGGAATGTCCCTTTTATCATTATATAATGTCCATCTTTGTCTCTTGTTATCTTATTTTGGCTTGAAGTCTATTTTGTTTGATATAACTATAGCTACCTCTGCTTTCTGTTGGTTGCCATTTGCTTGGAATATCATCTTCCATCCCTTCACTCTGAGCCTATGTTTGTTTAAGAGCTGAGATGGGACCTGGGGAAGTCAAGATGGCGGCGTAAGTAGACTCTCAACTCACCTCCTCCCACGGACACAGCCAATTTACAACTATTCGTGGAAAAATTACCCCTGAGACAGAACTGAAAACTGGGTAAGAGGAACTCCTGCAACAACAAACAATCCTAATTGAGGTGGAAGAGGCAGAAACTCCCTTCTGGAGAGGAAAAATGCCACCTTCACAAGCCGCCAGCTTCACGGCCGCCGGGAGCAGGTCACAGGTACGCAGCCTCCGTGGAGAAGCGGGGCCCTGAGACAGGGAGCGCCCCCGCTGTGGGCATTTTGTGGACCCAGCACAATCGACTCAATTGGCATAATATCTGACTTTGCCTGCTAAGAAAGCATTGGGGAGCACCCCCAGAAAACCTGGTTCACAAAGAAACTAAAACCGGCTCTTAAAGGGCCCACGCAAAAACTCACCCGTTTCAGGAAGCAACCAAAAATCACCAGAAAGAAAGGTGCACAGTGCTGTGGTGAAAAGAGACTCACCTAGTGGGCCCTGGGTGCATCTCGGTGGGAGGTGAGACCTCTCCAGGGACTGGGACATTGACGGCGGCCATTGTTGTGGCCTGGTGTGGGCATGCTGACACAGACGCCATTGGAGTTCTCCCTGAGGCCTGCTAGGCCGGGTCTGCCCCACGCACTAGAGCACCGATTTAATCCAGCTCAGCCAGGGCAGGCAGCCCACCCTAGAGACTGACCCCACCCAACAACAAGCCCTCAGGCAACTTGTGGGCCTGCATAGATTGGTGACTGGATTCCCTGCAGCCTGGCAACTGAGCTGACTTCAGTGGGGCAGGACGTGCACAAGGAGCGGGTGGAGAGTGTGGGGCGGTGGCAGAGTGTGTGGGGCTCCCGCCGTGGAGAGACTGGGTCCACATCGGGAGGTCAGGGCGTGCACACGGGCAGGACTGTGTTGACTGTGTGTGTGGATCTGTGTGTAGCTGGGCTTGTCAGCTGCAGAAGACTTGTGCTTCTCAAAGACCCACATAGGGGGTTTGCCCCACCTTCCAAAGCCTGAAACAATTGGGTGCTCCTGTGCCTGAGGCCAGCCCCACCCAGCTGAAATCGTCAGAGAACTGACAAGAGACCTAATAGGCTGGAGGCTTATAGCAATTGTAAGCCCCTGAGCCTAACAACCTGCCACGCTGGGGGCCCACACACTTAAAAGAAATACTGCAACACAAATGTGGTATTAGAACTTGTAGCCAACTGTGCTGGGGTTCCCCACACCTGATAAAGAGACTGAAGGGCCCACAACAACTACAAGCAGCTGAGCATTACAACAGCTAGCCGGGAGCATAACTCGGCCTCCCTGGGCGCCTACAGGGAGGACAAACAGGCCACAACAGAAGGACACACGTAGCCCACATAGGGGTCACCCCTGGAACATTGAGAACTGAAGGAAGCAAACTGCAGGCCTCCTAAGCCATCACTTAACATAAGGTCAACTCTCCAAGAGCAGGAGACATAGCTGACCTACCTTATACATAGACACAAGCACAGGGAAAGAGGCAAAATAAGGAGGCAAAGGAATACATTGCAAGTAAGGGAACAGTACAAAACCCCAGAAAAGGAACTAAGTGAAACAGAAATGAGCAATCTACCCGACAGAGAGTTCAAACTAAGAGTGTTAAGGATGCTCACTCATCTGGGGAGAAGAATAGATGAACTCAGTGAGAATGTCAACAAAGAAATGGAAGATAATAAAAAAAAGAACCAATCAGAAATGAAGAATACAATACTGGAAATGAAAAAATTCACTAGAGGGACTCAAAAGCAGAGTAGAGGATACAGAAGAACGGATCTGTGACCTGGACGAAAGACTAGAAGAAATTACCCAACATGAACAGGTAAAAGAGAAAAGAATTAAAAAGAGTGAGGACAGTCTAAGGGACCTCTGGGACAACATCAAGCGCACTAACATCCATGTTATAGGTGTCCCGGAAGGAGAAGAGCGAGACAAGGGGGCAGAGAATCTATTTCAAGAAATAATAGATGAAAACTTCCGTAGCCTAAGGAAGGAAACAGACATCCAGGTACAGGAAGCACAGAGAGCCCCAAACAAGATAAACCCAAAGAGGCCCAGAACAAGACATATCATAATCAAAATGTCCAGAATTAAAGATAAAGAGAGAATCCTAAAAGCCGCAAGAGAAAGTCAAGTTACATAAAAAGGAAACCGCGTAAGGCTATCAGCTGACTTCTCAGCAGAAACCTTACAGGCTAGAAAAGTCTGGCACGATATATTTAAAGTGCTAAAAGGAAAAAAAACTTACAGCCAAGAATACTCTACCCAGCAAGGTTATCATTCAAAATGGAAGGAGAGATAAAAGTTTCCCAGATAAGCAAAAATTAAAAGAGTTTGTCACAAAGAGACCAGTGCTACAAGAAATGTTAAAGGGACTGATTTAAGGGGAAGAGAGAAGACCACAAATAGGAAAAATTATCTATTTCCATGATAAGAGGGTAATGGATACAAATGCACAAAAAAGGGGTTAGATATGATATCAAAAACATAAAAGGAGGGAGGAGGGGAGTTAAAGAGTAGAAGTTTCAGACAGAGGTCAAACTAAAGAGACCATCAATTCTGTATAGAAGAAGAAAGGAACAGAGGGGGACTACTAAAACACTGAGGAAAAAAAAAAGTTAAAAAATGGCAGTAAGTATACACTTATCAATAGCTACTTTAAACGTCAATGGACTAAATGCTCCAATTAAAAGGCATAAGGTGGCTGATTGGATAAAAAAACAAGACCCATATATATGCTGCATACAAGAGACACACTTCAGACCTAAAGACACTCACAAACTGAAAGTGAAGGGATGGAAAAAGATACTCCACGCAAAATGGCAATGAAAGGTGGCGTAGCAGTACTCATATCAGACAAAATAGACTTTAAAACAAAAACCGTAAAAAGAGACAAGGGCATTACATAATGATCAAGGAAACAATCCAACAAGAGAATATAACACTTGTAAATATCTACGCACCCAATGTAGGTGCACCTAAATATATAAAGCAATTATTAACAGACATAAAAAGAGAAATGAACAGTAACACTATAATAGTAGGGGACTTTAACACTCCACTCACACCAACGGATAGATCATCCAAACAGAAGATCAATAAGGAAACATTGGCCTTAAAGGACACACTAGAACAGATGGACCTAGTAGATATATACAGAGCATTCCATCCAAACACCGAAGAATACATGTTCTTTTCAAATGCACATGGAACATTCTCCTGGATTGATCACATATTAGGCCACAAAACAAGTCTCCATAAATTTAAGAAGATTGAAATAATACCAAGCATCTTTTCTGACCACAACGGTATGAAACTAGAAATCAACTATAGGAAGAAAATCAGAAAAGCCACAAATACGTGGAAATTAAACAAAATGCTACTGAACAGTGACTGGGGCAACGAAGAAATCAAAGAAGAAATCAAAAAATACCTGGAGACAAATGAATATGAAAATACAACTTGCCAGAATTTATGGGATACAGCAAAAGTGCTTCTAAGAGGGAAGTTTATAGCAATACAGGCCTATCTCAACAAACAAGAAAAATCTCAAATAAACAATCTAACAATGCACCTAAAGGAACTGGAAAAAGAAGAACAAACAAAGCCAAAAATCAGTAGAAGAAAGGAAATAATAAATATCAGAGCAGAAATAAATGAAATAGAGACCAAAAAAACAATAGAAAAAAATAATAAAACCAAGAGCTGGTTCTTTGAAAAGATCAACAAAATTGACAAACAAACCTTTGGCTAGACTCACCAAGAAAAACAGAGAGAAGGCACAAATAATTAAAATCAGAAATGAAACAGGAGAAGTTACAACAGACACCTCAGAAATACAAACGATTATAAGAGAATACTATGAAAAGCTATATGCCAACCAATTCGACAATCTGGAAGAAATGGATAAATTCTTGGAATCATACAACCTTCCAAAACTGGGTCAAGAAGAAGTAGAGAATTTGAATAGACAAATCACCAGTAAGGAGAGCGAAACGGTAATCACAAACCTCCCCAAAAATAAAAGTCCAGGACCAGACTGCTTCCCTGGTGAATTCTACCAAAAATTCAAAGAAGACTTAATACCTATCCTTCTGAAACTCTTCCAAAAAATTGAGGAGGGGGGAAGATCCCTAACTCCTTCTACGAAGCCGACATTACCCTGATACTAAAACCAGACAAGGACAACACAAAAAAAGAAAATTACAGGCCAACATCACTGATGAACATCGATGCAAAAATCCTCAGCAAAATACTAGCAAATCGCATACAACAATACGTTAAAAAGATTATACGCCATGATCAAGTGGGATTTATTCCAGGTATGCAGGGATGGTTTAACATTCACAAAAGAATCAACGTGATACACCACATTAATAAAATGAAGAATAAAAATCACATGATCATCTCAATAGATGCAGAGAAAGCATTTGACAAGATACAGCATCCATTTATGATAAAAACTCAGAATAAAATGGGTATAGAAGGAAATTACCTCAACATAATAAAGGCCATATATGACAAACCCACAGCTAATATCATCCTCAATGGTGAAAAACTGAAAGCTATCCCTCTAAGAACAGGAACCAGACAAGGATGCCCACTGTCACCACTCCTATTTAACATAGTACTGGAAGTCCTAGCGAGAGCAATCAGGCAAGAGAAAGTAATAAAAGGGATCCAAATTGGAAAAGAAGAAGTGAAACTGTCACTATTTGCAGATGACATGATCTTCTATGTAGAAAACCCTAAAGAATCCACCAGAATACTTTTAGAAGTAATAAACGAATATGGTAAAGTTGCAGGATACAAAATCAACATACAAAATCAGTTGCATTTCTATACACTAACAACAAAGTAGCAGAAAGAGAAATTAAGAATACTATCCCATTTACAATTGCAACAAAAAGAATAAAATACCTAGGAATAAACTTAACCAAAGAGGTGAAAGATCTGTACACTGAAAACTATAAAACATTGCTGAAAGAAATTGAAGAAGACACAAAGAAATGGAAAGACATTCCGTGCTCTTGGATTGGAAGAATTAACATAGTTAAGATGTCCATACTTCCTAAAGCCATCTATAGATTCAATGCAATCCCTATCAAAGTTCCAACAACATTTTTCACAGAAATAGAGCAAAGAATCCTAAAATTTATATGGAACAACAAAAGACCCCAAATAGCTAAAGGAATCCTGAGAAAAAAGAACAAAGCTGGAGGTATCACACTCCCTGATTTCAAAATATACTACAAAGCTATAGTAACCAAAACAGTATGGTACTGGCACAAAAACAGACACACAGATCAATGGAATAGAATCCAAAGCCCAGAAATAAACCCGCACATCTATGGACAGCTAATCTTTGACAAAGGAGCCAAGAATATACAATGCAGAAAAGAAAGTCTCTTCAACAAATGGTGTTGGGAAAACTGGATAGCCACATGCAAAAAAATGAAAGTAGACCCTTACCTTACACCATACACAAAAATTAACTCCAAATGGATTAAAGACTTGAATGTAAGACGTGAAACTATGAAACTTCTAGAAGAAAACATAGGCGGTACGCTTTTCGACATTGGTCTTAGCAACATATTTTCAAGAACCATGTCTGACCGGGCAAGAGAAACAACAGAAAAAATAAACAAATGGGACTACATCAAACTAAGAAGCTTCTGCACTGCGAAGAAAACCATCAACAAAACGACAAGACAACCTAACAATTGGGAGAAGATATTTGCAAACCATACATCTGATAAGGGCTTAATCTCCAAAATATGTAAAGCACTCATGCATCTCAACAACAAAAAAACTAATAACGCAATTAAAAAATTGGCAAAAGACCTGAACAGACATTTCTCCAAAGAAGAGATACTTATGGCCAACAGACACATAAAAAGATGTGCAAAATCCTTAACTATCAGGGAAATGCAAATCAAAACTACAATGAGATATCACCTCACACCCGTCAGAATGGCTATAATTAACAAGACAGGAAACAGCATGTGTTGGAGAGGATGTGGAGAGAAGGGAACTCTCATACACTGCTGGTGGGAGTGCAAACTGGTGCAGCCATTATGGAAAACAGTATGGAGATTCCTCAAAAAATCAAGGATAGAACTACCATGTGATCCAGCTATTCCACTGCTGGGTATTTATCCAATGAACTTGAAAACACCAATGCATAAAGATACATGCACCCCTGTGTTCATTGCAGCATTATTCACAATAGCCAATACTTGGAAGCAACCTAAGTTGCTTCGTCCCCCATCAAGGGACGAATGGATAAAGAAGATGTGGTATATATACACAATGGAATACTACTCAGCCATAAGAAACGATGAAATCCAGGCATTTGTGACAACATGAATGGACATTGAGAGTATTATGCAAAGTGAAATAAGTCAGAGGGATAATGTCAAATACCGTATGATTTCCTTCATTAAGTAGTAGATAATAACAACAATAAACAAACACAAAGAGACAGAGATTGGATTGGTGGTTACCAGAGGGGAAGGGGGGAGGGAGGAGGGTGAAAGGGATAATTCGGCACATGTGTGTGGTGATGGGTTGTAATTAGTATTTTGGTGGTGAACATGATCTCATCTATGCAGAAATAGAAGTATAATGATGTACACCTGAAATTTTTACAATGTTATAAACCAATGTTTCTGCAATAAACACAAAATTAAAAAAATATATATAGAGAGAGCTGAGATGGGTCTCCTGGAGGCAGCATATTGTTGGGTCTTGTTTTTTAATCCATCCAGCCGCTCTGTGTCTTTTGATTGGTGAATTCAATCCATTTATATTTAGAGTGACTATTGATATACGAAGGCTTAATACTGCCATTTTATCTTTTGTTTTCTGGTTGTTCTATATTTCCATTGTTTCTTTTTCTTTGCATTTCTGTGTGCCATTTCAGTTTGATGGTTTTCTTTGATGTGTTTCTCAATTTCCTCTTTATTTATGTTTTGTGACTCTGCTCTGAATTTTTTTTGGGGGGGTTACCATGAGGTTTGTATAAAAGATCTCATAGATGAGATAGTCCTTTTTCTGCTGATAGCCTCTTATCTTTATCTGCCTATGCCGGTTCTGTCCTTTTTCTCTTTCCCTTCTCTTTTTGTTCTCACAAATTTTCCTTTTTTGTACTGTAAGTTTGTGACGAAATTGAAGTGGTTATAGTTATTTTGATGCTTTATTTTCTGTTATCCTTTATGGTATAATTAAGTGTTTACTAACCTATTCTGATATAGAGTTTCAGTTTTCTGATTCTATTTATCACCTTGCTCAAAGTTTCATAAACCCTTTCCTTTTTGTTTCAGGTAAGAGGGCTCCTTTCAACATTTCTTGTAAGGCGGTTCTAGTGGCAATGAACTCCCTCAACTTTTGTTTGTCTTTGAAAATCTTTATTTCTCCTTCATATCTGAAGGATAACTTTGCTGGGTAGAGTATTCCTGGGTGATAGTTTTTGTCTTTCAATATTTTGAATATATCATTCCACTTTTTTCTAGCCTGGAGAGTTTCTGCTCAGAGATCCACTGATGCCTGATGGGGGTTCCTTTGTAAGTTATTTTCTTCTCTCTGCCCACCTTAATATTCTTTCTTTGTCATTGACTTTTGACAGTTTTAATATAATATGCCTTGGAGTATGTCTTTTTGCATTGAGATAATTAGGAGTTCTATTAGCTTCATGTACTTGTATATCCAGTTCCTTCCCCAGGTTTGGAAAGTTCTCAGCTATTATTTCTTTAAATAAACTCTCTGATCCTTTCTCCCTCTCTTCTCCTTCTGGGATACCCATTACCCTTATGTTGCTTTTCCTAATTGAGTCAGATATTTCTCAGAGAATTTCTTCATTTTTAAAAAAATCTTAGTTCTCTCTCCTTTTCCACCTGAATCGTTTCTAAATTTCTATCTTTGAGTTCACTAATTCTCTCTTCATTTTCTTTCTGTGCTATGGTATTACTGTAGTTCATGGTGCTTGATGAGTTGATCCTCTGCTCAGACATTTCTGGTAGTAAACACCTTTCTTATTTGGGTAAGACTTTGGTTATTCTGATTCTGAGCTGCTTCTCATTGTTTTTGAGATCCTGCACTTTCCACCTTCCACTGCCTCTGCCCGAGGCATTGTCAGTGCCCTCCTTGTGCTGCTTGTGACTCCATGGTTGCTAGTGCTTTTCTGTTTACAGTGTCACTGCAGTCTCGGGTGTCACCTCCAGGGTCACCAGGCCACAAAAACTTCTGCTGCTTCCAGAGTCACCTAGGGTCTTGTGTTCCCCCATTGGCTCTCCATGGGCTCTCCACAGGCTCAGGTCTGCTGTCCCATGTACCACCTTTGCTGCTCTCTCTGGTTTTCTGGGGGTGCTGGCAGCAAACACACATATGTGTACACAGACACATATATACATGTATGTGTGTATGTATGTATATACACATGCACACATATCCATGTTTGTTACTATTAGAACTTCAAAAGAATACAGTATAAAATAAATAGTTGGTATTTTAAAGTTATGTTTATCACTTTTTCCCCTTTTTTGAGGGGAACATTTATTGAACATTTATTCTGTATTAAGTACCACATTGGGTGCTTTAGCTTGTAAAAGCCCATATAGAATGGGTTCTATTATAACCCCTACTTTTAAAAAGAGCAAAAGGAAGCTTTGGGATTGCCTAAGGACACATAGCCTGGAAGTGGTAGAGCTGATATCCAAATCCAGGGGGTCTGACTCCAAAGCCCATGCTCCTTATCACTATGCCATACAGTATTTTAATCATATTTGTTTGCATAAAAATATCTTAAAAACTCATGCAAAATTTTAGTTATTTTTAACCTAATAAAAGTTTACACATTTTAGTGAATTTTATTGCTTTACATCCAGGAGAAAAATCTTTTGCAAATTTATAAATGAGCTGGTTCATTTGCATGTTATACAAGATAATCATTTCTTAATCCTTCTCATGTATAATAACAACAGCTGTTAATTATTGAGTGCTTAGTCTGTAATAAGGACTTGCTATATGCTTTACATACATTATCTCATATAATCTTCTCAAATGTTGTATGAGGTAGGTAATATTATAATCACCTTTTTTGTCTGCTGAGGAAAACTGAGACTTGCAGAGTTTAAGGAACTTGCCCAAGATTACTTACCTAGTAAGCAGCAGAGCCATAACTTAAACTTAAGCCTGACCCTGAAGTTTGTACTGTCAGCCTAAACTGTGTTGCCTCCTCATGTATTTGTCAATGTGGCCCACAGAGTTTAGGGAGCATGCCAAAGCTGTTTTCACTCCCTAATAGTGTGGGCAAGCCTGTGTATTGTAAAGCACCAACCAACCTTTTTCTTGGCAAAGAATGATCTTGTGGGAATTTTCCTGGGACTTTGGGACCCCATGCAGATGGCACAATAGGAATCATTCTCTTTCTGAGCACTATGCATACCATTGCTCAGAAAGTAATCAAGTGGATCCATTAGAAATGTTGCTAGGTGTACCCTAATTTCAAGTTTCTTGAAGATCTAATTGGCTTACTGTTTCATAGCTGTATGGTTTTTCTCTGGCGTGAAGGAGCCAGTGAACTGTGAAAACATGTTAACATGTTTTCTTATCTGTGTGGCATGTAGGTCCATGATGAAGCTGTACACAGCATGATGTTTTTAATCTCTCATATCTCACTTCAGTGTCCATCTTAAACTCTCCCTTGAAAAAGAGTGGTTATTTCAAGAAGATGATCTGAAGGCCAACAAAGTAGACTGAGAGAATAAGAATGAGAATAGAAAAATCAGAGAGCGTTATCTGTGAAATAATTTTAATGAGACTGGTTACAAAGAGGTTGATAAGGCTTGAGTATGACATCAGTCTTTAGGCTGAGCCTGATGAAGATTCATAGCAGACTATTGATGTAACATCTCAAAGATCCCTCTGGCTATAAAAACCCATGATTCTGTGACTTTTTGCTAATCAGAATCATTATTTTCCTCATATTTGAGTGAGGCTTTCTGGAAAAATCGGATTATTTAAAAGATCTATTATTACCCAGGCAACTGCAATAATTATGACACACTATTAATAATCATGGAGAAGGAAAGAAACACAGGTACGTGGAGGCAGTACAGGATGGTGTGATGGAAAAAGGATCAGTAGGACATTGTATTCATTTCCTGTTGTTACATAACAAATTAGCACAAACTTGGCAGCTTAAAATAACGTACATTTTTTATCTCACAATTTCTGTGGGAAAGGAATCTGGGTACAAATTGACTTCATCCTCTCTCTGCTCAGGGTCTTACCAAGATAAAATCAAGGTGTCAGACAAATAAAATCAAGGTGTCAGACAAGGCTACAATCTCATCTGAGACTTGAAATCCCTCTTTCTAGCTCACTGGTTGCTGGCAAAACTCACTTCCTTGCCATTGTAGGACTGAAATAGTTGTTTTCTTGCTGGATGTTGGCTGGGGACTGCTCTCAGTTTCTAGAAGCATCCTCAGGTCCTTGCCACATGACCCCTTCATAGGCAATTAACTTGGTTGCTTCTTCAGTGCTAACAAGAGAACCTCTTTTACTTTGTTTTTTTTTTAATTGAGATATAATTGATATATAACATTGTATGCATTTTAGGTGTACAACATAATGATTCTATGTATGTATATATTCTGAAATGATTACCGCAATAAGTTTAGTTAACATCCATCACCATACATAATTACAAATTTTTTTCCTGTGATGAGAACTTTTAAGATCTATTCTCTTGGTAACTTTCAAATATACAACCTAGTATTGTTAACTATAGTCACCATGCTGTGTATTACATTCCCAGACTTATTTATCTTATAACTGGAAGTTTGTACCCTTTGACCACTCTTATTTTGAATCTTTCTTTCAGAAAATGCCTGGACCATCTTTTAAAGGGATTGCCTGATTATGTGAGGCCCACTCTGGATAATCTCCCTTTGATTAACTTAAAGTCAACTGACTAGGGACTTAATTACATCTGCAAATTTCTTCACCCTTGCCATATAACATAACCAAATCAGGACAGTGATATCCCATCATGTTCACAAATTCTGCCTATACTTTAAGGGGAAGGGATATGTAGGGCATGTACACTAGTGGGCAGGAGTCTTGGAGGCCATCTTAGAATTTTGCCTATGATAAAAAAACTGCGTTCGAGATCAAGTTGTAAATGAAAACATGTGTCCACACAAAAACATGTACATGAATGTTCATAGCAGCATTATTCATAATAACCAAAAAAGTGGAAACAATCTAAATGTCCATCAGCTGGTGAGTGGATAAACAAAATGTGATATATCCGTACAATGGAATATTATTTGGCCATACAGCAGGATGAAGTACTGATACATGTTACAACATGGAGGGACCTTGAAAACATTATGCTAAGTGAAAAAATCCAAAAGACCACATATTGTATAGTTTCATTTGTCTTAAATACCCAGCATAAGCACATCTACAGAGACAGAATGTAGATTAGTGGTTGCTGAAGTCTGGGGGATTTAGGGATAAATGCTAATGGGTATGGAGTTTTCTTTCTGCAGTGATAAAATGTTCTAAAATTGATTATGGTGATGGTTGTACAACTCTATGAATAAACTAAAAGACATCGAATTGTACAGCTTAAATAGGTGAGTTGTATGGTATATGAGTTATATCTCAATAAAGCTGTTAATAAAAGATCAAGTTGTACTACTCACTAACTTCTTTGAAATTCAGTAATTCAGACTCAGTTTCCTCATCCTTAAGTGGATATAATACCTACTTCACAAGGTTGCTGTGAAGGTCAAATGAAATAATTATGGGGAATTGTTTTGTCAACTGCAAATACTGTACAAATTTTTAAAATTATTATTTTATAGTCTGTAACTTTGCAATCAAGGCAAGATCAACTTAATTTTTTTCAATCTCTCTTTATAATAGCACTCAATATATTAATTCTGATAGCTAAGTATCAATTCTATATTTCCAAACCTAAATCCTTCTTGCCCTAGTATGTACATTGCCTTTCACTCTCAACAGAAATGGAGAACAGTTGCTCAATACGATCTATCCTTTCATCTATGTAAATTCTTTTACTTAAAAATCCTCCATCTTCTCACCCACACCAATAAGCTAATTCAGTTTCAAAGGTAAACAAGCCTGGTTTCTGTAATCCTCACTCACAAATCCTCATAAATTAAAATATCATTGCCCTCCATCTGATCCTTTTATATGTAGGAGACAAACAAGGGCTGCAGGCTTAAAAATAAGATTTGATTTGAGGTCTATATACAGCAAGCAATGTTTAAAGCAAAGGTCAAAGAAAGGAGAAGAGATCTGGGACTGGAAGAGACATTTTATTTGATTGAAGAATCCACAGAGATTACAATTCTCTAAGGTTTGAAGGAGCAGATGAAATCAAGAAGGAAAAGATTGACAGGCATGTCAATGCCACGTTAAAATGGTTGCAAAATAATACTAAAGGGAAAGGCTAAATTAAAAAAAAATAGTAGATGCAGTTTTCTCCCTGTGGAGAAAAATTTAAGGGTGAGAATAGCTGATTGGTCAATTTTTTGATTAGTCAATTTTTTAAGGTTTTCTAATATTGTTTTCTGTTTTTTTAATTAATATAAAATAAAAATGATGAAGTATTCACATATTGTGGAAAGTTTCTGAAATATAAGTCATTCTATACTGTGATTCTGGAGGCAGATAACTAGTAAGATCAAGGTAAAAAATCATCAACCAATCACATAATCAATAAAAGACATCTTAAATTTAGGATTTAAACATATGTGGGACTTTTAATACTAAACCAGAACAGCCCTGGTGAAACAGAATGGTTGGTCACCCTGGTTTAGCCTTACAATAATTTTGTCCAGAATGAGCTTTTTTATCATTTTTTCTCTTTTGTATTCATGATGAATAATAGTTAATGGGATTTTTAAAACCCTGTGTCTTTCAACTCCCTTCTCTATATTTTAGACATTTCCTTCCTACCTCTTCCCTATTTATCAATTACCAACCTATTGTGAAAAGAAATTACATCTGAGAAGAATTATATTGCAATAACAGACAAAAATAGAAATGTCAGTTTCCACTCAGTAAGAATAGAGCTGGAGAGCTAGAATTTGGCAGGATGTCTAACAATTTCTAGAAAAGAGAAAGCCCTGACAGAGTATGACAGGCTGCTCCATGAGGCTAACTCCATAATGAAGGTACATGAGACTGTGATACCTTTTTTTCCAGTTTTATTGAGAAATAATTGACATACATTATTGTATAAGTTTAAGGTATACAGCATGATGGTTTAATTTACATGTATTGTGAAATTATTACCACAGTAAGTTTAGTTAACATTCATCATCTCAAATAGATACAATAAAAATAAAAGGAAAAAAAATTCTCCTTGTGATGAGAATTCTTAGGATCTACTCTCTTAACAACTTTCCTATATATCATATGGCAGTGTTAACTATAGTCATCATTTTGTACATTACATCCTTAGTACTCATTTATCTTATAACTGGAAGTTTGTACCTTTTGACCACCTTCCTCCAGTTCCTCCTCCCCTCACCCCCTGCCTCTGGTGACCACAAATATAATCTCTTTTTTAATGAGTTTGGCTTTTTTTTTTTTTTTAGATTCCACCTATAAGTCAGATCATACAATATTTGTCTTACTCTGTCTGACTTATTTCACTCAACATAATGCCTTCAAGGTCCATCCGTGTTGTTCCAAATGGTAGGATTTTCTCATTTTTTTTATGGTTGAATAATATTCCATTGTATATACATACTACAACTTTTTTATCCATTCATCCATCGGTGGACATTTAGGTGGTTTCCATGTCTTGGCTATTATAAATAATGCAGCTATGAACATGGAGGTGCAGCTATGTTTTTGAGTTAGTGTTTTTGTTTCCTTTGGATATATTCCCAGAAGTGGAATTGCTAGATCATGTGGTAGTTCTATTTTTAATTTTTTCAGGAACCTACATACTGTTTTCCATAGCATCTATACCAATTCACAATCCCACCAACAGTGCACAAGGGTTCCCTTTTCTCAACATCCATGCCAGTATTTGTTATCTCTTGCCTTTTTGATGATGGCCATTCTAACAAGTGTGAGGTGATTTCTCATTGTGGGTTTTTTTTTCTCTTTTTTTTGTTTCTGAGGAAGATTCACCCTGAGCTAACATCTGTTGCCAATCTTCCTCTTTTTTTTTTTTTTTTGCTTGAGGAAGATTAGCCCTGAGCTAATGTCTGTGCCAGTCTTCCTCCACTTTGTATGTGGGTTGCCACCACTGCATGGCTGATGAGTGGTGTAGGTGTGTGCCCAAGATCCAAATCCGTGAACCCGGGCCACCAAAGTGGAGTGCACCAAACTTCACCAGGCCATGGGGCCGGCTCCTCTCATTGTGGTTTTGATTTGCATTTCCTTAATGACTAGTGATTTAGACATCTTTTCACATACCTATTGGCCATTTGCATATTTTCTTTGGAAAAATGTCTATTCAGGTCTTTTGCCCATTTTTAATTGGATTATTTGGGAGTTTTTTTGCTATTGAGTTGTATGAGTTCTTTATATATTTTGGATATTAACCTATTATCAGATCTATGGTTTGCAAATATTTTTATCCCTTCCATAGGTTGTCTTATCACTTTGTTGATGGTTTCTTTTGCTGTGCAGAAGAAACCATCTGCACAGCATTTAGTTTGATGTAATTCCATTTGTCTATTTTTTATTTTGTTGCTTGTGCTTTAGAGGTAATTTCCAAAAAATTATTACTGAGACCCATGCCAAGGAGCTTTTTTCCTATGTTGTCTTCTAGGAGTTTCATGGTTTCAGGTCTTACATTTAAGTCTTTAGTCTATGTCAAGTTAATTTTTGTGAGTAGTGTATGATAAGTGTAAAGTTTCATTCTTTTACATGTGAATATCCAATTTTGCCAGCACCATTTATTGAAGAGACTGTCTTTTCTCCATTGAGTATTCTTGGCTCCCTTGTCAAATATTACTTGACCATATGTGCTTGGGTTTATTTTTGGGCACTTGATTCTGTTCCATTGGTCTATGTGTCTGTTTTTATGCCAGTAAAATACTGTTTAAATTACTATAGCTTGATAGTATAGCTTGAAGTTAGGAAGTGTGATGCCTCCTGCTTTGTTCTTTATTCTCAGGATTTCTTTGGCTATTCAGAGTCCTTTGTGCTTCCATACAAATTTTAAGAATGTTTTTTCTATTTATGTAAAAAGTGCCATTGGAATTGATACTGAACCTCTTAATCTCAAGTTTGTGTGACCAATGTGCAATAAGCCAATCACTGAGACACCAGTGCTTGGAGACTGAGAAAGGTTTATTTGAATTGGCCAAAACGAGAAGGCAGGATGACAGGTTCTCTCAAATCTGCCTTAATGAAAGAAGAAAGCAGAGGGTCTTTATAGAGTTAAGGGGCTTAGGAGGAGGAGTTTCATAGAAACAAAGGAGAAATCCGTGTTTCTTTCATTCCAGATAAGCCCTTGGGCAATCATACTTCTGGTAGCTGGGGGCTGGTTATCTGGTGATCGTAACTTCCTTAAAGGCATTCTTTTTCTTCTGCAAAAGAAGCTCATAAATCCTTGCGACCCTTGAGTCACCCCTCAGGTTAAACAAAAAAAATAGCAAATTAACAAGATTAACTTCTTTTCATCTGTGTCTGTGCTGGGAACAAGTTCAAAGGGTAATCATGATCTTACAGAATATTTACAGTAAACCTCAGGTACCCAGCTTTAGAATCTTGATAGGGATTGCATTGAATCTATAGATGGCTTTGGGTAGTATTGACATTTTAACAATATTAATTCTTCCAATCAATAAATAGGGATACCTTTCCATTTATTTGTGTCTTCTTCGATTTCATCAATTTCTTGTAGTTTTCAGAGTAGAGATCTTTCACCTCCTTGATTACATTTATTTCTAAGTATTTCATTGTTTTTGATGCTATTATAAATAGAAATTTCTTTATTTCTTTTTCTGAAAATTCATTGTTAGTGTATAAAAACGCTACCAATTTTTGTATGTTAATTTTATATCCTGTAACTTCACTGAATTTGTTGATTAGATCTAACAGTTGAGTCTTTAGGATTTTCTTTATATAAAATCATGTCATCTGCAAATAGAGATATTTTACTTCCTCTTTTCCAATTTGGAAGCCTTTTATTTTGTTTTCTTGCCTGATTGCTCTAGCTAGGACTTCCAGTGCTAGGTTGAATAGGAGTGGTGAGAGTGGGCACCCTTGACTTGTTCCTGATCTTAGAGTAAAAGCTTTCAATCTTTTACCATTAGGTATGATGTTAGTTGTGGGCTTGTCATATATGGCCTTTATTATGTTGAGATGTTTTCCTTCTATGCCTAATTTGTTAAGTGTTTTTATCATGAATGAATGTTGAATTTTGTCAAATGCTTTTTCTGCATCTCTTGAGATGATCATATGATTCTTTCTTTCATTCTATTAATGTGAAGTGTCACATTGATTGATTTGTTTATGTTGAACCATCTTTGCATCCCAGGGATATATCCCACTTAATCATGGGTAATGATCCTTTTACTGTGCTGCTGAATTTGGTTTGCTAGTATTTTGTTGGGAATTTTTACATCTATATTCATCAGAGATATTGACCTGTAGTTTTCTTTCTAGTAGTGTCCTTCTCTGGCTTTGGTATCAGGATAATGCTGGCCTCGTAAAATGAGTTTGGGAGAGTTCCCTCCTCTTTGGTTTTTTTGAGGATTCTGAGAAAGATTGGTGTTAATTCCTCTTTAAATGTTCGGTAAAATTCACCAGTGAAACCATCTTGTATTGGGCTTTTCTTCATTGGGAGATTTTTAATTACTGATTCAATCTCATTACTGGTAATTGGTCTATTCAGATTTTCTATTTATTCCTGATTCAGTCTTGGTAGGTTATATGTTTCTAAGAATTTTTTCATTTCTTCTAGGTTGTCCAGTTTGTTGGCATATAGTTGTTCAGAGTAGGCCCTTATGATTCTTTGAATTTCTGTAGTTTGTTGTTGTTAGTGCTATTGAGTTGATTCTGATTCCTAGTGACCCTGTGTAGAGCAGAGTGGAACTCTGCCCCATCTTTTTGTGCCATCCTCTCACCTTCCAGCACTATATTAGACAATGCTCTGCTGCTATTCATAGGGCTTTCATGGCTGATTTTTTCAAAAGTGAGTGGCTAGGTCCTTCTTTCTAGTGTGTTTTAGTCTGGAAGCTCCAGTGAAACCTGTCCACCCTGGGTGACCTTGCTGGTATATGAAATACTGGTGGCATAGCTTTCAGCATCATAGCAACATGCAGCCAACACAATATGACAACTGACAGATGAGTGAGTGTTGTGGTTCCCTGAAATGAACCCAGGGCCATGTGGTGAGAGTACCAAATCTTAACCACTAGACCACTAAGGCTGGCTATTTCTGTGGTATCAGTTGTAATGTCTTCTTTTTTTATTTATAATTTTGTTGATTTGGGTCCTCTCTCTTTTTTCCTTGGTTAGTCTAGCTAAGGGTTTGCTAATTTTGTTTCTCTTTTCAATGAACCAACTTTTAGTTTGGTTAAGCTTTTCTATTGTTTTTCTGTTCTCTATTTCATTTATTTCTGCTCTAATCTTTATTATTTCCTTCTTTTTGATAACTTTGGGCTCAGTTCTTCTTTTTCTAGTTCCCTGAGGCATAGAGTAGGTTGTTTATTTGGTAAGACTATGATATCTTGATGCCTGTATGCCTTAAGACCATTCAAATTCCTCTGCTTAGATTCTCTACTCACCAATAGCCTTCTTTCCAGTCCTATTCTTTCTGTATTTATGTGAAATATAATAATTTAAATAAAGATGTACAAAAAGTAAATGAACAGTTCTATGAATTCTTTCAAAAGTGAACATACTGAAGTAGCTACCACTCAGGTGAAGAAATAGAACATTGCCAAATTCCTAGAAGCCCCCAATCACAAAGCTTCCCTTTCTCTCAAAAGAAAACTAACAAAATCCTTACTTTAGTTAGTCTTGTCTGGTTTTTAATTCTGTTCAATGGAATCATATAGCGATTTTCTACATCCCATATTTCTACTCAACATTCTGTTTGTGAGATACATCCATGTTATTGCATGTAGATGTATAATTTATTTTTTATTACTGTGTAGTATTCCATTGTGTGAATATGCCACAATGTGTTTATCTGCTTTCTTGTTGATGAGCGATTTGATTGTTTCCAGTTTGGAGTCATTATGGATAATGCTGCTATAAACATTCTTGTGTATGTCCTTTGATGTACATTTGCTTGTATTTCTGTTGTGACTATACTGAGGAGCAGAATTGCTTGGTCATGTATCCTCACCAATACTTGATATTGTACATATTTTTCATTTTAGACATTCTGTTGATGTGCAGTGGTATCACTATACTTTTGATTTGTATTTTCTGTATGTAATTTTCTTTTAATTTGCACTTTCCCTATGACTAATGAAGTTGAGCACTTTTTCATATTTATCAGCAATTGGGTTATTCCTCTTATGAAATGCTTATTCAAGGCTCCTTCTCATTTTTATGTATTTTTTTAATTTGTAAGCATGTTTATATATTCTAGGTTTTTTTGGTTATTTGTGTTATAAAGATCTTCTCCCACACTGAATCTCCTAAAATTGTATGTACAGCTTTCAGTGTACAACGTTGGTATTGCTCTTTAATTGACTCATGGGCCTGGACTGTATATGTCTCTCTATCATCTTTAGGCAACTAAGTATCATAGTTTACCCATAATAGGGGTTAGAGTAATATTTTAATTAAATAATTGAATAGTATTGCAAATTGATTTCAGTATAGTTTTTAAATTCTATGCTCAACTTTGCATATACATTTAATTTTATAATTTCGAAGGTAGTTTTCAAACATTACTATGCAATAGTTTATTTCCACAAGCTTTGAAAGAGGAATTGTCCAAGTATTCAGGTTCTGAGTCTGCAAAGATTGGGTCCTTGACTAAAAGAATAATAAGAAACAACACATAAATCGTAGCTGAAATAAAATGTTATTTCCATCAAGAGCTACATAAATCAAACAAATCAATAAAGGGTTCATATTGATAGTAACCATGATATTAAAGTGAGAGAGGTTCTAATGTAATCAACCTCCTGGTTTGAAAAAAACTAGCAGTTTCCTGGTTGTAAGACTTTCAATACTAAAACCAGGACATCCCTGGGCCAAGTGGGATGGTCAGTCACTCTCGTTTAGCCTTGCAATTATTTTGTCCAGAATGAGCTCCTTACCTTTTTTTTCCTCTTTTGTCCTAATGATGTGTAATAATTAAAATAAATGTGATTTTTAAAAATTCTGTCTTTCAACTCCCTTCTCTATGTTTTATACATTTTGTCCCTACTTCCTCCCTATTTACAAAACAGCAACAAATTTGCCTTGTTATTCTTAGTTTACTTTTTCCCCTTGAACTTCCATACCAGGCTCTTTTTTGTGGGTGTGACTTGGATGTTTAGTAATTATGCCACACATGCCTCTTGGAGGTTGGCTGATGATGATGTTGAAGTGTGGTTTTCTAAACTTTCTGATATTACAAAAGACAACGTACACCTCAAAACAGGGGGAAAAAAACAGGTAAATCTAAAATACTTATTTTTTCCTTTATGCACATTATATGTTCTTTGATTCACTCAACGTTTGTATAGCAAAGCACTGTGACATTATAAAAGCACTGTAATAGGTGCAAAAATTAAGTGCCACAATAATGGATCTCTGTACTTTAGTTTAAGGAGCTCATATTCTAGCAAAGTACATAGAAATGTAAATAAGTCACCAATACAAAGCAGAATAAAAGAATTACCAAATAGAAGGAAAAACAAAATAATGTTGGTGAGAAAGGGAAAAAATAATTCTAACTGAGGATAAGGGGCGTGAACCAGAGAAAATGTCACATAATAAAAAGCATTTGAACTGAATTTTGAAGGGTAGAATTCCAATAGAAAGGAAGGTGTGGGGAGAGCATTCCATGTTAATGAACCAACACGAGTGAGAGTATACACTATGTATTACAATATAGTCAGAGGAATGTCGTGGCAGATGAGGCGATAGAAGTAGGACAGGTAAGATTATGGAGGTCTGATAATAATACTAATAGTGGCTAACATTTACTGAGCTCTTATGTTACACTAAGCAAACAGCATGATCTCATCAGCCATCACATCAACTCTATGGGATAGGTACTACTCTTAGACTCATTTCATGGATGAGGAAATTGAAGTTCAAGAGAGGTTAAGTAAACAGCCTCAGGTCTAACAACAAGGAAGTGGTCTGCAAAGATTCACACCACATTTACTTGATTCACAATCCTGTGCTCTTAATCACTAGGCTCTACAACTTAAAGATTTTGGAATTTATTTTGTAAGAAGTGGGAAGCCATTTGAGGAGGGGAGTTAACATGATTCACCTTGTGTTAGGAAGCTAATTGGCAGCAGTGGGAAGGAGAGATTAGAAGGGAGAGAGACTAGAGATAGAGAATCCAGTTAGCAGGCTATGGCACCAGTTTAGTTGAAAGATGATGAGGGACTGAAATAGGTAGTGGCAGAGGAAAGAAGAAGGAAGGAAGAGATTTAATATTGTAGGATTAGATTGCACAGCATTTGGTGACTGCTCAGATAGGAATTGTAAACGAAAGCAAGAGGATTTCTAATCATGACGACTGATAAGATGGTCCATTTAAACAAGAGAGGGAACACAGAAAGAGTTAGAGGTCTTGGGGTACATGGTGAAGAATGGGATGGAAGAAGGTAATGAATATGGTCTGGAACATTTTGCATTTGATGTGCTGGAAAAGCACACAGAAATTGGCATCTGGAGGAAAGTAACTATTTTAAAGCTCTTTAACCACAAATACGTGAGATTGCAGAGTTTCAGTCATGACCTTCTCCATTTAAGTCAGAGTAACAGCTCATTCATTTTACTTGGCACTTTAAATCATTAAGAGCTACTATGTCATAACTGCCAATATCTAAAGGGCCCAACATTCATTAGTTGCAAGTTGTGTCCAAGTGGTTTAATTCAGTGTCACATAATTCACAGTAAAATTCCTAGTGCCTGATACAGCTTCTCAAATGGTGGTGGTGATATTGACACTGATGAGTTTGGATTTTAATATTTCCAGGGGTTCTTCTAGAAGCTTTTCTTCTTTAAACAGATTCAATAATTATGATAGCAAAATATCACTTGAAGAATTTTGCTCTACAATCCTTACTGCAATGCTTTGTCTAGGGAACTTAAATATAGCTATTGAAGATGTGTGTATTTAATGCAACAAAACATAAAGCCAGACCACCTAAACAAAATAACATACAACAAATTTGAGAAAATGAAATTACTATTACTGATATAGGTAGATTACGCCCGTGGAGAATTTTAATTATCAAGAAAAGAAAGGAAAGAATCTAGATATAGTATAATAATACAGATTTCCTAGGTAAATTAATAATGAGTGTTTACACACCACGAATTAATCCTCCTACTAGGCAAGAAGTTTTAGTCTTGCACATACTAGTTTTTTCTTTTCTTATAACACTTTTTTATTGAGACGTACTTCACATAACACAAAATTCATCATTTTAAAGTATACACTGCAGTGGTTTTTAGTATATTCACTCTGTTGTGCAACCATCACCAGTGTCTAATTCCAGAATGTTTCCATCATCTCAAGAAGAAACTCCATACCTATTAGCAGTTAGTCCAAACACCCTTCTTTCTCTAACCCCTGGCAACCACTAATCTACTTTCTGTCTCTATGTAGTTGCCTGAACTAGACATTTCATATAAATGGACTCATACAATATTTGGCTTTTTGTGCCTGGCTTATTTCCATTAGTATAATGCTTTCAAGGTTCATCCATGTTGCAGCATGTAATAGTACTTCATTCCATTCATTGCTGAATAATATTCCATTGTATGGATACCACATTTTGTTTGTACCTTCATCAGCTGATGGACATTTGGATTGTTTCCACTTTTGGGCTATTATGAATAATACTGATATAAACATTTGTGTATAAGTATTTGTGTGGACATATGTTTTCATTTATCTTGGGTATATACCTAGGGGTGGAATTACTGAGTTACATGGTAATTCTATGTTTAACTTTTTTGAGAAACTGTTTTCCACGGTGGCTGAACCATTTTACATTCCCATAAAGAACAGATGAGGGTTCCAATTTCTCCACATCCTAACCAACACTTGTTATCCTCCATTATTTTTATTATAGCCATCTTAGTGGGTGTGAATTTGTATCTTATTGTGGTTTTGATTTGCATTTCCATCATGACTATTGATGTTGAGCATCTATTCATGTGCTTATTGCCCATTTGTATGTCTTCTTTGGAGAAATGTTTATTCAAATTCTTTGGCTATTTTTAATTGGGTTATTTTATTTTTGTTGTTGAGTTATAGGAGATCTTTACATATTCTGCATAGTAGATCCTTATCAAATATATGATGTGAAAATATTTTCTCCCATTCTGTGGGTTGTCTTTTCACTTACTTCACAGTGTTACTTAAAACACAGAAGTTTTTAATTTTGATGAAGACCAATTTATCTATTTTTTTCTTTGATTGCTTGTGCTTTTGGTGTTATATCTAAAAAACTATTGCCTAATCCAAAGTCATGCAGATTTTCACCTATGTTTCCTTTTAAGAGTTTGTAGTTTTAGCTCTTACATTTAAATCTTTGATCCATTTTGAGTTAATTTCTGTGTATGACATGAGGTAAGGGTCCAAGTTTATTCTTTTTAGTCTGGATATCTGGTTTTCCAGCACCATTTGTTGAAAAGATTATTCTTTCATTGAATGGTTTTGACACTCTTGTTAAAAATTAACTATTCATAAATGGGTTTATTTCTGGTCTCTCAACTCGATTCCGTTGTTGTATATGTCTATCCTTATGCCAGGACCTCACTGTCTTGATTACTATAGCCTTATATTAAGTTTTGAAATTGAGATGTATAAGTACCCCAACTTTGTTTTCTTTTTCAGGATTGTTTTGGTTATTCTGTGTTCCTTGCAATTGCACATGAATTTTAGGATCAGCTTTTCCATTTCTGACAAAAGGCAGTTGGAATTTTGATAAGAATTGCATTTAGTTTGTAGATCAATCTGTGGATTATCGCCATCTTAATATTATTAAGACTTCCAATCCATGAACACAGAGTGTCTTTTAATTTATTTAGATCTTATTTAATTTTAATTTTTTCAACACATAGTAGGTTTTTAATACATATTTTGTCAAGTGAGTAAATTTAATTATCTGGGGCTTACAAATGAGAAGTCAGAGGGGAGTTACTGATTCAAAGATCAGTTGCTGGATCCCTGTTTCTAGTAGTATACTAGTCTAGCAGATTAGGTATCTTGAACAACTCTCCTACTGAAAACTAAAAATATTGGATAGATGTAAAGTGATGTGAAAAACCAAGAAAGGAAAGTGACACACTTCATATTGTTTTCACAATTAGGGCATATGCTGCCCCCAGTTAAATTAGGCTTCAGTTTTCACAATCTGGTGGGATGTGGGGAGAGAAGAGAAAAAGACAAGGGCTTGTCTCAAATGAAAAAGAAAAGAAGACCCATTGTAAAGTTGAGATACCATTGGCTATAGCTTCAAGGAACAGTGATTTAGAAATAAACCTGTCTCCCTCCCCACTCACTGGAGTGGGGAAATTGCGTATCTCAAATGTTAGCCCATGGTGTGAGAAAAAAAAATCCTCCCTGAAACTTCTTAGGCAAAAGCTAGTAACTACGCTCACATTTACACCACTTAGTGAATTTAAAAACCTCAAGCCAAGAATTTTGGTGCACAGTAGCAAACATATTTCTCTGGAAAAACTCACTTTCATCATATGACTCAAAGAATCAACACAAAGTTCCAAGAAATATAAACTCATAAGGAAAAATTACAAAACATTTAAGGACACAAGGCAACATGAATGAGAGGTAGCAGAAAATATAGGCAGCAGAGTCAGACCCATGAAGACTTTGGATATTAGAATTATCAGACATAGAATATAAAAGAATATTTACAATTTTTAAAGAAAAAAAGCAATCAAAATATAAGTAAGGGGCTAGAGACTAGAAAACATATTCAAGCTGTTTTGAAAAATAATCCAAAAAACTTTTAGAAATAAAAATTTTAATAATTGAAATTAAAATAAAAAATCCAGTGAACCATTAAGAAAATGACTATGCAAAACATATATCTGACATAGGACTTGTATCCATGATATATAAAAACTCCTAAAACTAACTAATAAATGGACCCAAAAACCCCAATAATAAATGGGCAAGAAACTTAACAGACACTTTATAAACTCCCAATAAGAATGTGAAAAAGTGCTCGACATTAGTCTTCAGGGAAGAGCAAATAAAAACCACAAGGAGATACCAGTACACATCCACTAGACTGGGTAAAACTTTAAAAAAACTAAAAACACCAAATATTAGGGTGTAGAACCACCAGAACCCTCATGCATTTCTGAAGGGAATGTAAAATGATTTGACAAGTTTGGAACAAGTTTTAGCAGTTTCTTTTTTCTTTTTTTGCTGAGGAAGATTCACCCTGAGCTAATATCCACTGCCAATCTTCCTCTTTTTTTAATACGTGAGCCACCACCACAGCATGGCCACTGACAAGCGAGTGGTGTAGGTCCATGCCCAGGAACCGGGCCCAGGCCACCAAAGTGGAGTGCACTGAACTTAACCACTAGGCCACCAGGGCAGCCCCAGCAGTTTCTTATAATGGTAAGCATACCTCTACCTTTGACTCAACAATTCCAATTCTAGGTATTTACCCAAGAGAAACAAAAATACTTGTCCACTAAAAGTTTTAGAAGACTGTTTATAGCAGCTTCATTCGTAATAGCCAGAAACTGGGAATATGTCAAATGTTCATCAACAGGATAAGGCATAAACAAATTGTGGTACATTCACACAATAAAATACCACTTACTCAGCTATAAAGGGAGATGCATTACTGACATGCAACAATATGAATGTGACTCCCAAATATTATGCTGAGTAAAAGAAAGCTGGAGACAAAAGTGTACATACTGTATAATTCCATTTTATATGAAGTTCTAGAATAGGCAAAACTAATCTATGGTAAGAAAAATTAGAACATTTGTTGTCTCTGGCAGTGGGAGACTGTGAAGGGGCATGAAGAAGCTTTCTGGGATGATGGAAATGTTCAATAGCTTGATAGAGGTACAAGTTACATGGTGTATCCATTTGCCAAAACTGTACGGTTAAGATTAGTGCATTTCAATATGTGTAAATTATACCTTAAAAATACCTATAGGGGCCGGCCCTGTGGCTTAGCGGTTAAGTGAGCACGCTCTGCTTCTGGCAGCCCGGGTTTGAATCCCGGGTGCGCACCTATGCACCGCTTCTCCAGCCATGCTGAGGCCGCGTCCCACATACAGCAA
This sequence comes from Diceros bicornis minor, assembly GCF_020826845.1. Lineage (NCBI taxonomy): Eukaryota > Metazoa > Chordata > Mammalia > Perissodactyla > Rhinocerotidae > Diceros > Diceros bicornis. The sequence goes on from NC_080781.1 coordinate 68,213,546, forward strand.
CTAGAAGGATGTGCAACTATGACATACAACTATCTACTGGGGCTTTGGGGAAGAAAAAAAGGAGGAGGATTGGCAATAGATGTTAGCTCAGAGCCGGTCTTCCTCAGCAAAAAAAAGAGGAGGATTAGCATGGATGTTAGCTCAGGGCTGATCTCCCTCACACACACACACACACAAAAATACCTATAAAAATAATACTCAAGTTGGAGGTGGGGCAGGGAGTCAGGCAGATATAGATAAAACAAGAATGGCAGATGTTTCATCATGACTGAAACTGGGTGATGGGTATTTGGACATCCATTTTACTATTCTGTTTACTTTGTATACTTTTGAAATTTTCCATAATAAAAAGCTTTAAAAATTCACTGGAACTGATGTAATAGCAGTTTTGACAGAAAAATTGGTAAACTGGAAGATAAATCTGAAGAAGTGATTGAGAATACAGAAAATAGAAATAAATGAATGGAAAAATAAAAAGGATATTAAAAGAAACAGAGTATAGAGTGAGAACATGCCATGTACTTTCAATTGGAGTTCCAGAAAGATATGAGAGAAAGAATAATGCAGGGGTGATATTTGCAGAAATAATGGCTGACGATTTTCCATAACTGATGAAAGACAAGAATCCAAATGAATCCCAAGCAAGAAAAGAAAGAAGGTGATACAAATCCACATCTAGGCATAAAATAGTGAAGAAAATAGTGAAACAGCAGAATACTAACATAAAAAAAAAAGGATGTCAAAAGCATATAGAAGGACTTCTAATTTTCAGTCCAGCATGTAAGATGTTTGGATGTTGCCACTCTGTCCTAACAAGTAAAAACCTGAACAAACTGCAAATTCAACAATCCTTCTTAGATCTGTAAGAGAAGTGAGGTCAGAGGGCAAACTACAGCCTCCGAAATTGGAGAGACTTACAGACAAATACAGCAAACCACAACTTACCAGAGCAGAAACCCATGCATGAACAAAAATCTCTTCAAGAACCAGTGCCAGAGTAGGGAAACCTGAATTGTAGTAGAAGAATTGCTGGAGGCTTGGTATGGCAAGTTTGAGAAATTAAAAACTCCAAGGAGGCTCAGTCATCAGAGGCCCCTCTTACTTTTGTGAGCTTTATCTCCTGGAGCTCTACCAGGTTCTCACAGTGAATGTAACAGAAAAATACCTTCTTGCTTCCGGTAGGGGGAGAAGAAAAGGAACCGTTTTGAAATATGCCAGAGCATTCTGTTCTTTTTAACAAGGTCTGAACTGTTTAACCAGATCCTAACCTCCTGGGGTTGTATCAGAGCCTCACTGATCTAAAGGAAGGAGAATACCCCAAACTAGCTCACTCTAGCCTTCCACATGGGGGAAGGGAAATACACAATACCAGCCCACTCTATCATACTGTCCTACCTAAGGGGGGGAGGAAATGAGAAGCACTTGTGAAGTTCACAGTCCAGAGGCACAGGCTCACTGAAAGACTGAGACCTACTCATAAGACTATAGAACGTGTTCCTTACCCCTAAATATCACTACCACGTTACTAAAGGTCTATTTACAGTAGTTTCTTGTATTCAGTACATCATGCCCTGCTATCAAAAAACATTTAAAGTATAATTAATGCCATATGTTATATGGAAACAATGTAAGTGTTCACTGACAGATGAATGGATAAAGAAAAAGTGATATATCATTATGTATAATGGAATATTATTCAGTCATTAAAAAGAAGGAAATCCTGCCATTTGTGACAACATGGATGAATCTGTAGGGCATTATTCTAAGTGAAATAAACCAGATAGAGAAAGACAAATACTGTACAGTGTCACTTATATGTTGTGTTATTATATTATTATAGTATATTATATATACATACATATATTTATATTAAATTATTCATTTATATTATTAATTAATAATAAATTAAATATATAAATTTAAAGTTGAACTCATAGAAACACAGTGTACGGTCGTGTGCTGCATAATGATGTTTTGGTCAACAACAGACAACATATATGACAGTGGTCCGATAAGATTAGTACCATATAGCCTGGGCGTGTAGTAGGCTATGCCATCTATGTTTGTGTAAGTACACTCTGTGATTTTGAAAAATGACAAAATTGTCTAATGATGCATTTCTCAGAACGTATTCTCATCGTTAAGTGACGCACGACTTAATATATATATACATACATGATTTTTATCATACATAAAAGAACAAGGGAAACAAATAGAAAGCAGTAACAAATATGGTGGATATTAATCCAGCTATATCAATAATCACTTTAAACATCAATGATATAGATACACCAATTAAAAGACAGAGATTGTCCGAGTGGACCAAAAAACAAGACCCAACTATATGTTGTCTATAAGAAACCCACTTTAAATATAAAGACATGTAGAGTTTAAAAGTAAATGGATGGAGAAAGATATAACATGATAATACTAATCAAAAGAAAACAAGAGTAGCTATATTAATTTCAGACAGAGCAGACTTCAGAGCAAGGAAAGTTACCAGAGATAAAGAGGGGAATTACATAGTGATAAAGGGGTCAATTATTCTCCCAAAAGACATAAAAGTCTTAATGTACCTGTGCCCATCAACAGGGCCTCAAAATACATTAGGCAAAAACTGAGACAACTGCAAGAAGAAATAGATGAATCCACTGTTATAGTTGGAGATTTCACCACCCTTCTATCAGTAATGGACAGATCTACCAGGCAGAAAATCAGTAAGGACATAGTTGAGCTCAACGACACCATCTATTAACTGGATATAATGGACGTGTATAGACTACTTCATCCAACAACAGCAATAGACCATGTTCTGGAGCATAAAACACACCTTAACAAATTTAAAATAGCAATTATACAATGTCTGCTCTCGGACCACAATGGAATTAAATGAGAAATCAAACAATATAAAAATAGCTGGAAAATCTCAAAATACTTTGAGATTAAGCAACACACTTTTAAATAACGTGGGTCAAAGAAGAAATCTTAAAGAAAATAAAAAATATTTTTAATTAAATAAAAATGAAAGTACATTTATCAAAATTTGTGGCATGCAGCAAAAGCAATGTTTAGAGGGAAACTTATTTAATGCATACATTAGAAAAGAAGAAAGATCTTAAATCAATTATCTATGCTTCTACATTAGCATACGAGGAAAAAAAGAGCAAATTAAGTCTGAAATGAGCAGAATAAATGAAATAGTAAAAATTAGAGCAGAAATCAGTGATTTGAAAACAGGAAATCCACAAAACCAAAAGCTAGTTCTTTGAAATGACCCATAAAATTGATATGCTTCTAGCCAGGATAACAAAAAAAAAAAAAAAGACAGAGAAGACACAAATTTCTAATATCAGAAATGAAAGAGGGGATATCCTTACAGATCCCATGAACATTAAAAGGTTAATTGAGGAATAATATGAAGAGCTCTACACCCACAAATTTGGTAACCTAAATGAAATAGACCAATTCTTTGAAAGACACAATCTGCCAAAAACACACAAGAAGAAATAGACAATCTGAATAGGCCTATATCTATTAAAGATATTGAATTAATAATGATATTCCAAAGCAGAAATCATCAGGCCTGAGTGGATTCATTGGTGAATTCTACCAAACATTTAAGGAAGAAATTATACCAGTTCTCTATAATCTCTTCCAAATGATTGAAGAAGAGGGAATACTTGCTTAAGTCATTCTAGAAACCAGCATTACTCTAATACCAAACCCAGACAAAGACTTTACAAGAAAGGAAAACTCGGGTCAATATCTGCAATTAATATAGATGCAAAAATCCTCAGCAAATGATTAGTAAATTGAATCCAACAATGTATAAAAGGAATTAAGCACCATGACCAAGTGGGATTTATTCCAGATGTACAAGGCTAGTTCAATATGTGAAAAGCAATTAGTGTAATCCATCACATAAAAAGGCTAAAGAAGAATAATCACATGAGCATATCAGAAGATAACATAGGAGAAAAATTTTATGACCTTGAAGTAGGGAAGGATCCATCAACCGAACACCAAAAGTACAAAACATAATTCAAAAGAATGAAAAATGTGGTTGCATTAAAATGAAGATGTTATCTTCACTTAAAAAGGAAAAAAAAACATAAAGAGAAAAAACAGAAGCCATAAACTGGGGAAAGATATATGCAACACATATAACTGACAAGGAAGGTGTCCAAAATACATGAACAACTTTAAAAACTCAATAACAAAAAATTGATAAAAGATCTGAATAGTCTCTCAGGGTAGAGAAAATATGAATTACCAACAAACATATGAAAAGATGCTCAACCTCATTCATAAACGGGAAAATAGAAGGTAAAATACAATAGGATACCATGTTACAGTTGCTAGATTGGCAAAAATGAGGAAGTCTTACAATATCAAGTGTTGGAAATAAGGATGTATAACAACTGGACCACTTTTGCACTGATGAAGGGGGTGTAAATTGGCACAATCATTTCAGAAAACAATTGGGCATTATCCAATAAAGTTGAAAATGTGCAAACACTATGACCTAGCATTTTATCTTTTGGTAAAATTATACAGGAGTATTTTCAAATCATGGATCACAAACCATTAGTGATTCAGAAAATCTATTTTGTGGGTCACAAGCAGCATTTAAAAATGAATGCGGGGGCCGGCCCGGTGGCACAGCGGTTAGGTGCACATGCTCCACTTCAGCGGCCCAGGGTTCACAGGTTCGGATCCCGGGCGCACACAGACCCATGGCTTGTCAAGCCATGCTGTGGCGCCGTCCCACATAAAGTAGAGGAAGATGGGCAAGGATGTTAGCCCAGGGCCAATCTTCCCCACCAAAAAAGAGGAGGATTGGCATCGGATGTTAGCTCAGGGCTTATCTTCCTCATCAAAAAAAAAAAAGTGAATGCGAATAGTATAGAAAAGAAAATAGAGTACATCACAGATATAAAATATTAGTATGGTTTAGTGAAACTTTTGATTCGGTTATATATATATTTGTGTGTGCGTGCATATGTGTGTGTGTTATTTGTACTTGATCACAATGTAAAATGTATTTCCTATTGTGAGTTACAGTCTGTGTTAGTTTTCTATTCCTATGTTAAAAAATACCACAAACTTAGTGGCTTAAACCAACACACATTTATTATTTTATAGTTTCTGTGGATGAGAAGTCCAAGCATATCTTAGGTCCTATGCTTAGGATCTCAAAAGTCTGCACTCAAGGCATTGACTAGGACTGTGGTCTCATCTGAGGCTGGACTGGGGTAGGATCTGCTTTAAAGCTCACTCAGGTTGTTGTCAGAATTCAGTTTCTTGCAGGACTGATGGCTTCTGTTTCTTGCTGACTGTAGTCCAGAGACCACTCTCAGCTCCTAGAGGTCACCGTCAGTTCCTTGCTGTGTGGGATTCACCAACATGGTGTTTTAACCAGGGAAAAAGGGGTAGATTGGTCAAAGAAATAGCGTCTTCCCTGCCCAAAGGACCACTCAGAGCAAACATCTAATAAGTAAGCAATGATTGTTTATTAATAGAGATATACAAAATTAGGCTGAATCAGCTACAGCGAAAGAAAATCAGTAAAATAGGAGCACGGCCACACAGGGAGTGCCGGTTGAGAGAACATCAAACTGGGTACTCACAACATCCATGCCTTTTAGCCGGGGGAATAGAGATATACAAAATTAGGCTGAAAGAGCTACAGAGAAGAAAATCAGTAAAACATGAGAATACAAGAATGGAAAAACGAAAGTAACATCAAACCAGGTACTCACAACATCCATGCCTTTTAGCCGGGGGAGTCCCAACAGCATGGCCAGATGGGGAGTGCCGGTTGAGAGAAGAGATCCTGGGCAAGGCGTCCCCTCTGCAGGTGAGACTCCCGTCCAGGCAATGTTAAGCAAGGGTTTTTACTTAGGATTTCATCGAGGGCCCATATGGGAACATCTGGTGTTTCTCTTCCTTAGAAGTTAGGTGTTATCTAGTGTGTACATGCACTGTGACTCCTGGTAATCGTCCGGAGGACACAGATGGCCAGTCTGTGTCTGCTCCCGACGCTCCTAGAGTCTTGAGACATAAACAATTGCAGTTTGTATTGTGGGAGAAGGGCCAGTTCCCGCCACAAGCCACTGCTTTGTACTTTTTTTTTAGTGCAGGTGGTTTCTGAGGGTCATGGAGCGGCCATCATGGCTTCACTCATGTCAATTCACATGGCCACTTGCTTCATCAAAGCCACTAAAGGAGAGACTCCAGCAAGATAAGTACTACAATTTTACATAGGTAATGACATACATCCCATGACCTTTGCTGTATTCTATTGATTAAAAGCAAGTCATAGATCCCATCCACACTCAAGTAGAGGAGACTACACAAAGTTCTGAAAATCAGCAGATGGAGACCATGGGTGGGGGCTACCCTAGAGTCTGTCCACCACACAGTCAGAAAAATTTGAAATCTACTTCCCTAGAGAAACTCTTGCACATATGTACTGAGAGAAATGGAGCATCACTGTTTGTAGTAGCTAAAGCTTTTTAAAAACTCAGATGTTCACTAAAGGACTGAGTATAAAAATGTGTTATACTCATGGAATGGAATATTTTTCAGCAGTGAAAATGAATGAAATACAGTTACATGAAACAGTACAAATGAATCTTAGAAACATGATATTGAGCAAAAAAAAGCAGGTCCGCAAAAATATCTATTTATTTATATAAATAGATAGCATTATTTCATTTATATAAAGTTTGTAAACATGCAAAAACAAACAATATATGGTTTAAAGATATTATATCTGTGGAAAAAACCACAGAGAAAAGCAAGGAAATAAGCACAAAATCCAGGCTATTGGTTACCTCTGAGGAGGGAGGGAAGGGAATGAAATCTGACAAGGACTCATGAAATTTTAAACTGGGTGGAAGAAATGAGAGTGTTTGGAGGGTATGTGATTCTTTATATCTTACGTCTATTTTATTTTGAAACCCCTTATGTAACTGTTCAATATGTAATGCAAACAATTTTTAAAACTCAAGTTCCAATTTGTTAACACATCTGACAATTTTTCTGGTAAAGTTTCTTTTCTGCCTCTAATGTAAGATGTTTAAAAATTTCACAGAATGTTTTTTTATTCTTTTTGTGCATTTTCTACAACACCCCCTAAGAAAGGCCAAATAATAATACCTTTTCCTCACTATCTAAGGTTCACTTTTAAGTATTTCAATCCTAGAATAAAGAGAAATAAAAACTACATTTCTGGAGGATAAAGAAAATCTCTCCCTTTCTTTCTTAAATCTCTAAGTTCTCTATGTTTCCTGAGGTTACCAACATAAACCTCACTGAGATGCTCATGTTTTAGACAGTTCTGCTAACAGATACATGAAATGGCTTAGCAGCATAAATAGAATAAAATCATATCTGCAAAAATTCATCAGCTGTGTGCTTACAGGAGATTTGTGCAGAGGCAGAGAAGTACTTGAAATATATGTGAATCTGAAATCCAGAGCTTTACATATAAAATAACAAGATCATGAAAATGCACCAACCTGGAAGGTTAACATCATGCTTTACAATGAAAACAAGAGAATCACGAATATTGTGTGCATTATCTGCTGAGTGCTCAAAACTGTGGTCAATTCAGGGCAAAAAAATGGAGAAAGTATTTTCCTATTGGGTGGTCCTGAAATGAATTTTTAATCATTTCATTCTATGCTTCAGATAATTAGAAGAGTCTAATGAAATAATCTTGTTAATTAGTTTTAGCTATAGTGTTGTAAAAGTATGGAATGGTCCTGTGAAAGAAATTTGAATCATGGAATCTTTTAACAAATGAAAAAGCAAACAACTTTGTCCAAAGTATGTATGACACCATTTTTTGTCACAGAATTTTGATAAGAATTAGCAATCATGATTGTTTCTTTTCTTTAGATGCACAAAATATGCTTACTTTACAGTTGCATTGGCAGATGCACACCCCACAAAATCTTGAATGATCTCTCTCTGCCTACTAAGACACCTTTGACTATTCCAAATAAGTTAGAGTCTGACACCTTAAAGAATAGCAGTATGTCAGGCAAGCAATAAAATGTAAATACGAAAAATAAATTTATAATGATAATTTATTGAGAGACTTTTAGTCAAATAGCTTAAGCCAACAATGTAAGTGAATATAAGTGCAGTTAAAAAATATTTATCAGCTTGAAAAATAAGTAACGTTATGGTTGTTTCTGCTTAAAAATTATTTTAAGTAATGGGGTTTCCATTTTTGCTTTAAATAAATTGTTAGAAATAAGTATTTCATACCAGAAGTCCATGGGTGGAAAATACCAAAAGTCACATATTTATTTAGTCATTATTTCATTCGTGATGCAGCTACCAAACTCCATGTTAGATCATTTGAAAAGAATAATTATCATGTAATTTTATCTGCAAATATTTTTAAAGTGTCTTTTGGGTGTTTGGTACTGTTTTGATACAAGGAGGGTTTTCATAGTAATATATTCTTATGTTCTCAAGAAACTTTCATGCCCTGATATTGAGAGGATATAATATTGCGGTTTCAGGTGAAAGAGATGTATTTGGATGTCTGACACCAAAACCCATCATGTACAACATACCCAGAATATAAACAGAAATGATCAAAGAAGCATCAGGTGATGTTGACAATTAAACAAGTGATGCTTTTTTCAATTTAGTAATGATAAATTGTCCCATGGCATAGTATCTTTCTCCGCAGTTCCTTTAACATATGCCTAATGTGAATGGCAGCATAGCATAGTAGGCTGCATGCCCAATTAGGAAACTAAATTGGATTTAAGTCTCAGCTCTGTGTAACCTTGGACCAATTGCTTCACCTTTCTGAGACACAATTGCCTCATCTATAAACCAAGAAGATGATCTGGAAAGTATTTTCCAGCCCTAACAATCTATAACTTATAATGACATCTTTTTTCCATTTCTATGGTGTTTGTGTTGTACTTTGGAATCAGTGGCCTGAAGAATGGAAATGTGTCTAAGACACCTCAGGTAAATAGCCTCATTTTGGTTGGTATAGAGTGGGGGTGCACTAAATGAATATTGTCAGATAATGTGCTATAATGCGAGCTACAATGATGATTTGAATCACCAGATAACACGTATGTTAATATGCATTTAGAGTTTCCTTAGATGGCTTTGGTGACAGCAGGTAGTGTTGGTGATCTCACTATTTAATGTCTCCCAAAGATTTATATGGTGGGCTAGGCAGAAAGGAATTGATCATAAATAACTTTGTCCACCTGTGTCATTTATCAGGCACTCAATAGCGTCCATCACTATAATACATACATATTGGGGAAAATGTGTTGTGTAATTTAAAACAGTTAATTTAAAATGATTATTTTCTTTTGCCTCCAAACTTCATTGCACATTCCATAATCAAATTTACAGAGAAATGGTGTTGTATAAATCTAACAGAGCATCGTAAATGGACAAATCTGGATAATCATTTCAGGGACATTCAGTCTCTTTATAATATCAAAAAGAAAGAGAATGACCATAATCAAAGGCCTCATGTTTCTAGACACATTGTTAAGCACAATAGAAGGCAATTATGAACTTGTTTGCATGGCATCATGGAGTTATCACTGACTTCTTTTTCTCTTTTATCCACCAAATACTTGCAGTCAACCAGGTCTATAAGATTTTAAAATCAAACAAACTGGATATGAAGTAGTAGTTGCAATACTAGTTTTTGCTATTCTGGGATTCCAGCATACCATCTGTGCAGGAAAGAGTTAACATAGCAGGTATGAGATTGCTATCTTGAGAAAAGCCGAATTGCAAAGTTGGGCCTTGCCTTGTGTCTGGGAACTTGCACTTTGGGAGGGTTCCTACCACTACCTAACTGATGAGGGTGGCTTACTGTGCCTAAATTGTATGAACAATGGGCTAAATCCCTGCTTCCCTTCTGGAGGTCTCAAATCTTTGTACATGCTAGACAGTGGGTGCCTACATGATCAGCCCCCAGTAGAAATCTTTGGCACTTTAATCTTTAAAGTGAATCTTTAATGAGCTATCATTAGACACCTCACATGTGTTGTCACAATTCAATGCTGTAGGAATCAAGCACATCCTGTGTGACTCGACTTGGAGAGGACTCTTGGAAGCTTGTGGCTGATTTTCTCAAGATTTCACCCGATACACTTTTTCCCTTTGTTGATTTTGCTTTGTATAATTTTGCTGTAATAAATCTCAGCTGTGAGTATGCCTATATTTTTGAGTCCTGAGTCCTTCTAGCTAATCACTTGAACCTGAGGGTGGTTTTGCAGACCACCACCCCCTGCACATTATACTATTTTTATATTTTGAAACCCTGATGTTTTTGTTAGTATTTTAAAAATACAATAATTCTGAATTATTTACATATTGACATGTACCCAGAGAGATAATTATATGCTGTATTAATATTTTGAATAAAACAAAAGTAAACTGAATTAGAAAGTGTTCAGCCATATTTCTCCCATTTTTAAAAGCTTTCCAAAATATTTTGTTTTAAATTCCCTTTTCTCTGGTTACTAAAGAGGTTGAAGATCTTATGTTTATTAGCCATCTATATTTCCCCAGAGCCCAGAAATTGGGATGGTGGTGGTGAGAAGAGTTATGTGCATTCAGGAAAACAGGAGGAGGATGTGGTAGAGTCTAGGACAAAAAATAGATCAGAAAAGTTCCCAGGCTCAAACCTCAAGCCTTATCTTAGAACCTAATCACTACCTTTTTACCCTCAGACCCAGAGTCTCTGTTTCCCAGCCTCCTTTTCTGTGAAATAGGAATAATCATAGTACTAATTTCGTAAGATTTTTGTGAGGCTTAATAAGTTAACACATATAAAGGGCTCAGCGTAATTCATGGCGTAAAGTTCTCAGTAAATGTTATTATTATCATTATTACTGTTATTTCTCTCCATTTCTGATGCCTCTAAGGCTAGACTCTCATCATCTTATGCCTGAATTACTGCAAGAGCCTTCTTCCAACTTTCACCTCTTTGGTCCATCATTGCCTCAATAATCATACTCACTTCCTTTTTTCAGAATCCCCAGTGACTCATTTCCTACTACATCAGGTGAAACACCCTCTGCCTGGATTCAAGGCATCCATCCTTACAACCTTATTTCTCTCCATTTCTCTACATCAATGATTATCTCTCCATTCCTCTACATCAGTGGTTCTCAAACTTGAGGATGCATCAAAATCTTTGGGAGGGCTTATTAATACACAGATTTCTGGGCCCTACCCCTGGAGTTTCTGATTCAGTAAGTCTGAGTAGGCCTCAATATACGCGTTTACAACAAGTTCCCAGGTGATTCTGACGCTGCTGGTCTGGGGCCACCCTTTAAGAACCACTGCCCTACATTATCTATTTGACTTAGTTTTCAGTCTTTTTGCATCTGTCAATCTCATTAATCCATTCTTACCTTCTTATATCCATCCATGCTATTTTCCTTGCCTGGAATGTTCCCCATTCTCTACCTAGCCTTAAGATCTTATCCAGTCCAGTTCAAGACTTCATCAGTCTCTTTGTTCTTTGGACTAGTGTTGCTCAATATAATCCGCATCACACAGCTTAATCCTTTACCTTATGTTATTTGCTCTTATTTCATGCATATGACTTATATGTCCAATAACGTAAATATTTTATGGCACGAATTGTATTCAATCTTTTTCTGAATCTCTGGCAGAGCCTAGCACAAGACTGAACACATATAAGGTGATTAATAATTACTTAACTGATTGATTTATGTGGTCAATTCATATATTTTGATTGTGTGATCATATGCTTTTTATTCTGTCCATAACTAGGCACTGATGAAGGTAAAAATCCAAGAGGTCCAACTTCTGCCTTCAGCCTTACACACAGAAGCCCACTACAACAGTCAGGTCTGCAGAGTAAATCTTGCCTGTCCTATCTTCCTAACTTTGTGTTTGTTTTAATGCACACAAAATCACAGAGCAATGATTACTACAGAGATTCTGTATAGAACAACGTGCATGATTGTAGCCTTGTATTTAATGGTAAATAGTAGCTTATTGTTTCAATTTGCCTTAGATTAAGTATGCAGTAAAAAACAATTTGACGCTGGCTGCTGCTTCTGAAGGTTTCTTACACTTCAAGTGCTTCCAACATTTGTGACTCTAGCAGACAGTCAAGAGATATTCAACATTTTATTTCACTCCATGTAAAAGGGGATGCAAATTTATTTCTTTGGTCTATGCTGCTGTTACTGAGCAGAAGATGGGGCTATCTTTCAGGTTTGGATAAAAAAAGACCTTGCTTAAGTTTATGGTTGCTTGCGGTTGTGGTTTTTACAAAATGTCATTCAATGTAAAATAAAAAATGTGTAAGTCAATCATGAAGCTCAACAATTTGCTTTTATATTTGACTGTGAGAAATGTTATAATGCTCAACAGTGCCTAGAGAAGGTGCAGCAATACGCCATTCAAGGACAATGACGTGTTTTCAATGATTTTCTGGATTGTTTCCATATAATAATGTGGTTTCCATTTATCACAATGAGCCAGCGAAGCAATACCATTTTACCTCTCTGTTTTAGATACTAGACAATCCTGAGTTTCAATGGCATTTATTTATTTAAGTTTCAATACTTCAGATTTTTTCTTAAAAAATGCCTTTGAGTGTATTTTTATAAAACATATATGAGTAATTTCAATATCTTTAAAAACAACAGCAGCATGAAAACAGGAACCACTTCTGCTTTGTTTATGCTTGTTAAAACTTTGGCTTTATAGTACCTTAAAAGAAGGGCTTTCTTTTACACTGTTCCCTAAAGAGCTGAATATCAGCTCATGGGTCAAGGGATTGCAAAAGGCAGTGTCACAACATAAATAGTTCACAACAAATATTCAGTAAATATTGTCAATGCAATCATGCCCAGCAAGTCATCTGGAACCCCTGTCCATAAATGCAGTCTGGACAGGTTCTAGTATTGTTCTGTGGCTGCCTCTCTGGAACTGGAAGACTTGAGAAGGAGGGTTCTTCTCAGTTTGGATCCACCCTGGAAGATTCAATCTGGTACCATAGATCAGAAAATCATATGGATTAATGAATTATGTGTCCAGGCATACCTAAGTGTTTGTATTTCTTTAAATGTAGTCCTAAAATTGTCTAATAATATTTAACATATAAACTTGATATCTTATAAGAAGAAATATTAGCCATTACTGTATGCTTATCACTTTACATGTATTTACAAATTTAATCCTGACAATGACTGTATGATACAGGTAGTATTAGCCCATTTTAAAGATGAGGAAACTGAGGTACAGAGAAGTTATTTGAGTTTCTTAGAGTTAATGCCCCCGATGTTAATGTGTATACTAAAGATGATTTAATTGTTCTATTTTCTTAGAAAAATATACTTGAGAAAAACCATACTTCTTACTTAATCATGCCTAGTTGTTGACATCACATGACTACAAAGAAAGTACCACCGTTTACTTGATGATGATATAACCTAATTGGAGGCAAAGTATATAGGAGGAAATTAGCAGCCTCCCTAAGTGCTTGCTTTTTCAAACCTGAACACATAAAATGATAGCATAGAGAAAGAAGGAAAAAGCAAACGTCATAGTCTGTTTTCCATGATCTCACTCCTCAAGCAGGAGGCTGAACCTAACCTACTGGGCCACTGATTACAGGATTTACAGAGGAAAACTGGGTTATCTCTGAAGCATAGATTCTCACTTAATTTAGGCCTTGAAACATACTGATAGATACAATAACAATGTATTTAAGTATATGAGCTCCAGATTAAGACTAAATTGGATTCAAATTCCAGTGCCATCACTAACTACCTCTGTATTCTTTGCCAAGTTATTTCACCTCTTTAAGCAACAGTTTCCTCACCTATAAACATGGAGGACAGGGGCAGGTAATAATAATAAATATCACATCAGACTTGTGAGGACTGTTTGAGATATAATGCATGTAAAATTCTTAGCTCAGTGCCTGGCACCTTGTAAATGCCCAACAGATCATTTATTAGGAATACCAGGGGTCTGGTATTAGGTTCTACAAGGGCAAGTAACAGCAAATAAGACTGCAAAGGATTCAGTGTGGGTCATGGGAGGGCCCAGAATGTCATGCTAAAGAATTGGGATTTATTTCATAGTCACTGGAGAGGCACAGAAGGTTTATGATCAGGTAAGTCCAAACACCATCAAATATAGTCTCAGAAAGAAATGTCAATTTTTAAATGGAAAAATAAATCAATTCATTTAGGCAGTCTGAAAACACAAGGGTGGTCATGTCTTTCCAGACCCATTGCCGTCTTTGCTTATGACTGTTAACATATTTGATTGTTATTATATAATAATAATAATTATTATTATTATTCATATTTAGATTTTTTATACTTTCTACTGAAACCTGGAAGTGCTATTAGATCTGACTGTGAATCTACAATTATAGAAGAGTAGCCCTTGTTACTCTGACATTCTAAATTGTTCCCCAGAGTTAGACAATGCAGAAGAGTAAAAGTCAAATGAATGCAGTGCTTGGAGAGAAGGTTAATTCATTAAAAGGATGTCAGTAAATTGCAGGTCAGTACTTGATCCTACAGGGCTCAGGAATGCTGAACCTCACTTGCCAGAGAAGATTTGAGGGTCATTCTTGAGATGGTCCTGTGGCTAAAGCAGAGAGGTTCCAAACTGGGGAATCTGAAGAACACTAAACCAGGAGAGAACAGGGAGAAGGGAGATAAGGGAAGAGATAAACCACAAATGGAAGGATGAAGCAAGTGGGTTGAAAGCCAGAGGAGTAAATAGGTGAAGAGCTAAGATTTTTGGGGCATAGTCCTCAAAAGCCAATGGGCGGAGTTAGGCAGAATAGGTTTGAGTCAGTATAATATGGACCAAGGGCTTATCTGAAGTCCTGTCTCGGAACAAATTGAGAGAGATAAGTGGGAGGCTGTTTATGAGCCCTGAATAAACTGTGAAATTACAGAAGTTTAAAGGCATGGCCTCATACTTGAACTGGGAAACTTGTAGAAGGAAGAATTTTAACTTACAGGCACTGATCAAAGGGAAACAGTTTTCTTTGAGAATCATGACTATTTTGATTTTTCTGCTGTGAAATGATTTGCAGACTAGTAGGCCTAAATCATTCAGAACTGAATTCTCCCTCATTCTCACCACCATCCTTAGGAGAGAATGAAGGAAAGTGTCAGTCAAGTTCTTCTTATTGATGATTTTTGAAATGCTATTTGGCACAATAGGGAAATAACCAAGTAAATTATAGTACATTAACTTGATAAAATTCCATATAGCACAAAAAATAATATATATGTAAACCATGAATTAAAATGGAAAACTAAATTTTAATAAAGGAAAAAAATAGTACATGAGTTCCTATTATAGCTATGTTAGCACATTCTTATAAATATATGAATAGAGACTGGAAAGAAACGTGGAGAAATAAAAATATAGCTTTGTTACATTGGTGGAGATATAAGAATTTTTTTCTTTTCAAAAATGTTATAATGTATTCCTTTAATGTAATGCTTTTATCTCTGTTTTTTGTTTTTCCTTTTCAAGAGTAATTAATACTTGTGACAAAAAGTTTAGGGAGTAGAGAATTGTGGAAAGGAAAAAGTAAAAATTCCGAAATTCAATTTTCACTCACATTAATTTATATATATTCCTGCATATAATAGAAAGATGAGTCCAGATCCCAATTTTGGACAATTAGAGGGTTATTGAAGATTGCACTCTTGGCTTTCTTCTTTTCTCAGTTCATTCTCTCTTTCTGGCTGATGTCATACAATGACTTCAGCTAACAAGTTTCAATGACTCTCAAATCTTGATTTTTAGTCTAGTTTTCTCTCCTGAGCTTCAGACTTCTATATCCATAAGCTAACCACACAACTTTCACCTGGATATACCATAGGCCCCTTGAATTCAAAATTTCTATCATCTCTCCACCTCCAGAAACCTGTTTCTCTTCCTTATTCCCTACTTTAAATAATCTTGGTTCAACTAGTTGTACAGATGAAATTCCTTGACTCCTTTCTCTTCCTCATCAGCAACACTAAAGTAATTTGCCTATTCCATCCATTCCGTTTCCCGAGTATCTTTTTGATCTAGCTTCTTTCTTCCGTCTCCACTGCCGTTGTGCTAGCCGTGACCATCATCATCTCTCACCTGAACTATTGCAATAGCTTCTCCCTGTTTCTAGTATTGTTACCCTTTGGTATAAGTTCCACATTGCTGTCAGAATTATTTTTTTGAAACAGAATTTGAATCACATCATTCTTTTGTCAAAAATCTGCCTAAATATTTAGGTCCAAACACTTAACATGGCTTTTCAAGTTTTCTACCATCTGGCCTTGCCAGAGTCATCTTCTATAAGATCCTTCCATTCATCCTAAACTCCTATAATTCCTGTCTGGAACTATGTCAGTACATTTCACACCTCCTGGCCTTTGTCTTCTGTCTTTGCACTTGTTCTCTAGTCACTAAAATCCTAACCTTCAGAGCCTAACTCACATATCACCCTTTTTATGAAGCTAATCCTATGCTCCTCATTGGAAAGTAACTGTTCCTCCTTTTCTACTCTCATAGAACACTACTTGGGCTTCTGTTATAGCACGTGTTTTAAACTTCCTTGCATCATAATGATTTGTGTTCATGACAGTGAACTTTACTAGACTGTAAGGTCCTTGAAGACAGAAACAGTGTTGCATTGACTGCTGTGTCCCTGGAAGTATTACTGTGCCTGGAACATTGAAGATACTGTTTTGAATTGAATTAAATTGAATTCACACCCTGGTCTGTGGCCTGAGATGGACCAGGGTTTGTCCTTCCTTGCCTCTTCTCACAACAACTACAGGCCTCAGGATATAGTTTGTTTATAAACAAACCTGTATGTCAGAGAGCTGTTCCTAACCAGAATGTGTTCTGTTTGCTTCTGACCTGGAAACAAGTTAAGGCAAGTCCCAGGCCCAAATCCCTAAATGTTCTTTCTTCTTTCCACTAATGACCCTAGCCTGAGCATGGGGAGGCCAGAAAAAAAGCAGAAATCCTGTCAGAGTAGTGAGAAAGGCATGATTCATTTATCGACTAGCTGGAGTTTGGAAAGGAACTGAGAGACCCATCTATTTTGTGTGTGTGTGTGTGTGTGTGTGAGGAGACCAGCCCTGTGCTAACATCTGCCAATCCTCCTCTTTTTTTGCTAAGGAAGACTGGCCCTGGGATAACATCCGTGCCCATCTTCCTCCACTTTATATGGGATACCACCACAGCATGGCTTGCCAAGCAGCGAGTCAGTGCATGCCCGGGATCCGAACCGGCGATCCCCAGGCCGCCGCAGCAGAGCGCGCGCACTTAACTGCTTGCACCACCGGGCCGGCCCTGAGAGACCCATCTGTTGAAATCTCACCATCCATCAGCAGTACGTTACCCTGGGTAGCCAGCCTGCTGTTAGCTACTTACTAATTTTAGGTTGTTTTGCTCTTCTCACAAAGGTTCTTGGGTTAATTTATGGACAGTATAAAAAGAATCAGAAAAACCACCACAAATTGTGGGATTAACATTGACTTAAGTGTCAGGAAACCTGGATTCTAATCATGATTCTGCTAGTAACATGCTATGAAATATTGGTTAAGAGACTTCCTTCCTCTGGGCTTAGTTCCTCTAATCTGTAATCTTTTAAAAAAATCTTTTTCTTTTTAACTTTTTAAATCTGTAATCTAATTGGTAATCATTTTTTCAATGTTTAAAACAGTTTTAAATAAAGATAATAATTCCATAAAAGAAGAGGATAAAAATGGAGTGACAAGAAGTATTTGGTCTTTTATTTTGTTTGTTTATTGCGGTAACATTGGTTTATAACATTGTATAAATTTCAAGTGTACATCTTTATACTTCTATTTCTGCATGGATTACATCATGTTCTCATGTTCACCACCCAAATACTAATTATAATGCATCACCACACACATGTGCCTAATTATCCCTTTTGCCCATCTCCCGCCATTTCCCATCTGGTAACCCCCAATCTAATCTCGGTCTCTATGTGTTTGTTTGTTGTTGCTATTATCTACTACTTAATGAGTGAGATCATACGGTATTTGAACTTCTCCCTCTGACTTATTTTACTTTGCATAATACCCTCAAGGTCCATCCATGTCGTCACCAATGGCTGGAATTCATCATTTCTTATGGCTGAGTAGTATTGCATTCTGTATGTATACCACATCTTCTTTATCCATTCTTCCCTTGATGGGCACTTAGGTTGTTTCCAAGACTTGGCTATTGTGAATGATGCTGCAATGAAACAGGGGTGCATGTATCTTTACACGTTGGTGTTTTCACGTTCTGTGGATAAATACCCAGCAGTAGAATAGCTGGATCGTATGGTAGTTCTATCCTTAATTTTTTGAGGAATCTCCATACTGTTTTCCATTGTGGCTGTGCCAGTTTGCACTCCCACCAGCAGTGTATGAGAGTTCCCTTCTCTCCACATCCTCTTCAACACTTGTTATTTCCTGTCTTGTTAATTTTAGCCATTCTGACAGGCGTGTGGTGATATCTCATTGTAGTTTTGATTTGCATTTCCCTGATAGTTAATGATGTTGAACATCTTTTCATGTGCCTGTTGACCATCTGTATGTCTTCTTTGGAGAAATGTCTTTTCAGGTCTTTTGCCATTTTTTAATTGGGTTGTTAGTTTTTTTGTTGTTGAGATGCATGAGTTCTTTATAAATTTTGGAGATTAACCCCTTATCAGATGTATGGTTTGCAAATATCTTCTCCCAATTGTTAGGTTGTCTTTACATTTTGTTGAAGGTTTCCTTTGCTGTGCAGAGCTTTTTAGTTTGATGTAGTCCCATTTGTTTATTTTTTCTATTGTTTCCCTTGCCTGGTCAGACATGGTGCTTGAAAATATGTTGCTAAGACCGATGTCGAAGAGTATACTGCCTATGATTTCTTCTAGAAGTTTCATGGTTTCAGGTCTTACATTCAAGTCTTTAACCCATTTTGAGTTACTTTTGTGTGTGGTGTAAGGTAATGGTCTACTTTCATTTTTTTGCATGTGGCTGTCCAGTTTTCCCAACACCATATGTTGAAGAGACTTTCCTTTCTCCATTGTATGTTTTTGGCTCCTTTGTCAAAGATTAGCTGTCCATAGATGTGTGGGTTTATTTCTGGGCTTTTGATTCTATTCCATTGATCTGTGTCTGTTTGTGTGCCGGTACCGTGTTGTTTTGGTTACTATAGCTTTGTAGTATATATTTGGAATTACAAATATATTTTGGAATGGAGTGTGATACCTCCAGCTTTGCTCATTTTTCTCAGGATTCCTTTAGCTATTTGGGGTCTTTTGTTATTCCATATAAATTTTAGGATTCTTTGTTCTATTTCTGTGAAAAATGTTGTTGGAACTTTGATAGGGATTGCATCAAATCTGTAGATCGCTTTAGGAAGTATGGACATCTTAACTATGTTAATTCATCCAATCCAAGAGATGGAATATCTTTCCATTTCTTTGTGTCTTCTTCAATTTCTTTCAGCAACGTTTTATAGTTTTTAGTGTACAGATCTTTCACCTCTTTGGTTAAGTTTATTCCTGGGTATTTTATTCTTTTTGTTGCAATTGTAAATGGGATTGTATTCTTAATTTCTTTTTCTACTGCTTCATTGTTAGTGTATAGAAATGCAACTGATTTTTGTATGTTGATTTTGTATCCTGCAACTTTACCATATTCGTTTATTACTTCTAAAAGTTTTCTGGTGGATTCTTTAGGGTTTTCTACATATAAGATCATGTCATCTGCAAATAGTGACAGTTTCACTTCTTCCTTTCCAATTTGGATCCCTTTTATTTCTTTCTCTTGCCTGATTGCTCTGGCTAGGACTTCCAGTACTATGTTAAATAGGAGTGGTGACAGTGGGCATCCTTGTCTGGTTCCTGTTCTTAGAAGGATAGCTTTAAGTTTTTCACCATTGAGGATGATATCAGCTGTAGGTTTGTCATACATGGCCTGTATTATGTTGAGGTACTTTCCTTCTATACCCATTGTATTTAAAAGTTTTTATCGTAAATGGATGCTATATCTTGTCAAATGCTTTCTCCACATCTATTGAGATGATCATGTGATTTTTATTCTTCATTTTATTAATGTGGTGTATCACACTGATTGATTTGCAGATGTTGAACCATCCCTGCATCCCTGGAATAAATCCCACCTGATCAAGATGTATAATCTTTTTAATGTACAGTTGTATGCAATTTGCTAGTATTTTGTTGAGGATTTTTGCATCGATGTTCATCAGTGATATTGGCCTGTAATTTTCTTTTTTTGCGCTGTCCTTGTCTGGTTTTGGTATCAGGGTAATGTCGGCTTCGTAGAATGAGTTAGGGTGCTTCCTCCTCTCCTCAACTTTTTGGAAGAGTTTGAGAAGGGTAGCTATTATGTATTCTTTGAATGTTTGGTAGAATTCACCAGGGAAGCCATCTGGTCCTGGACTTTTATTTTGGGGGAGGTTTTTGATTACGGTTTCGATCTCCTTACTGGTGATTGGTCTATTCAAATTCTCTATTTCTTCTTCATCCAGTTTTGGAAGGTTGTATGATTCTGAGAATTTATCCATTTCTTCCAGATTGTCCAGTTTGTTGGAATATAGCTTTTCATAGTATTCTCTTATAATCTTTTGTATTTCCGAGGTGCCTGTTGTAATTTCTCCTCTTTCATTTCTTATGTTGCTTATTTGTGCCTTCTCTCTTTTTTTATTGGTGAGTCTAACTAAAGGTTTGTCAATTTTGTTTATCTTTTCAAAGAACCAGCTGCTCTTGGTTTTATTAATTTTTTTAAGTCTCTATTTCATTTATTTCTGCTCTGGTTTTTATTATTTCCCTTCTTCTACTGATTTTGGGCTTTGTTTGTTCTTCTTTTTATACTTCCTTTAGGTGCATTGTTAGATTGTTATTTGATATTTTTCTTGTTTGTTGAAATAGGCCTGTATTGCTATAAACTTCCCTCTTAGACCCGCTTTTGCTGTATCCCATAAATTCTGGCATGTCGTATTTTCATTTTCATTTGTCTCCAAGTATTTTTTGGTTTCTCCTTTGATTTCTTCATTGACCCAATTGTTGTTCAGTAGCATTTTGTTTAATCTCCACATATTTGAGGCTTTTCTGATTTTCTTCCTATAGTTGATTTCTAGTTTCATACCGTTGCAGTCAGAAAAGACGCTTGGTATTATTTCAATCTTCTTAAATTTGTGTAGACTTGTTTTGTGGCCTAATATGTGATTGATCCTGGAGAATGTTCCATGTGCATTTGAAAAGAACGTGTATTCTTCGGTTTTTGGATGGACTGTTCTGTATATATCTACTAGGTCCATCTGTTCTAGTGTGTCATTTAAGGCCAATAGTTCCTTATTGATCTTCTCTTTGGATGATCTATCTGTTGGTGTAAGTGGAGTGTTAAAGTCCCCTACTATTATTGTGTTACTGTCTAGTTCTCCTTTTATGTCTGTTAATAATTGCTTTATATTTTTAGGTGCTCCTATGTTGGGTGCATAGATATTTATAAGTGTTATATCCTCTTGTTGGATTGTTCACTTGATCATTATGTACCGCCCTTCTTTGCCTCTTATTACAGTTTTTATTGTAAAGTCTATTTCTTCTGATATGAGTATTGCTACCTCAGCTTTCTTTCCATTGCCATTTGCATGGAGTATCTTTTTCCATCCCATCACTTTCAGTTTGTGAGTGTCTTTAGGTCTGAACTGTGTCTCTTATATGCAGCATATATATGGGCATTGTGTTTTTATCCAGTCAGCCACCCTATGCCTTTGCTTGGAACATTTAGCCCATTGATGTTTAAAGTAGCTATTGATAAGTATGTACTTACTGCCATTTTTTAATTTTTTTACTCCATGTTTTAGTAGTTCTTCTCTGTTCCTTTCTTCTTCTCTTGCTCTCTTCCCTTGTGGTTTGATGGCTTTCTTTAGTATTATGTTTGGGTTCCTTTCTCTTAGTTTTTTGTGTATTTATTATAGTTTTCTGGTTTGTGATTACCATGGGGTTCATATACAGTAATCTACATTTATAGCAATCTATATTAAGTTGATGGTCTCTTTAGTTTGACCTCTTTCTAAGAGCTCTACTCTTTAACTCCCCTCATCCCACATTTTATGTTTTTGATATCATATCTAACCTCTTTTTTTTTGCATTTGTATCCATTACCCTCTTATCATGGAAATAGATAACTTTTCCTATTTGTGGTCTTCTCTTTTCCCCTTAAATAAGTCCCTTTAGCATTTATTTCTTTGTTTTGTTTTGTTTTTTGTGTTTTTGTTTTCTGTGTGTTTTTGTGAGGAAGACCAGCCCTGAGCTAGCATCTATTGCCAATCCTCTTCCTTTTTTTCCCTTTTTCTCCCCAAGGCCCCAGTAGATAGTTGTATGTCATAGTTGCACATCCTTCTAGTTGCTGTATGTGGGACACTGTCTCAGCAAGGCCAGACAAGCGGTGTGTCGGTGCACCCCCGGGATCGAAACCTGGGCCGCCAGTAGCGGAGTGCGTGCACTTAACTGCTAAGCCATGGGGCCGGCCCCTAGCATTTCTTGTAGTACTGGTTTCTTGGTGACAAAATCCTTTAATTTTTGCTTGTCTGGGAAACTTTTTATCTTTCCTTCCATTTTGAATGATAACCTTGCTGCATAGAGTATTCTTGGATGTAGGTTTTTTCCTTTTAGCACTTTAAATATATTGTGCCACTCTCTTCTAGCCTGTAAGGTTTCTGCTGAGAAGTCAGCTGATAGCCTTATGGGGTTTCCTTTGTATGTAACTTGTCTTTCTCTTGCGGCTTTTAGGATTCTCTCTTTATCTTTAATTCTGGACATTTTAATTATGATGTGTCTTGGTGTGGGCCTCTTTGGGTCTATCTTGTTTGATGCTCTCTGTGCTTCCTGTACCTGGATGTCTGTTTCCTTCCTTAGATTAGGGAAGTTTTCAGTGATTATTTCTTCAAATATATTCTCTGCCCCTTTGTCTCACTCTTCTCCTTCTGGGACTCCTATAACACATATGTTAGTGCACTTGATGTTTTCCCAGAGGTCCCTTAGACTGTCCTCACTCTTTTAAATTCTTTTTTTCTTTTATCTGTTCAGCTTGGGTGATTTCCTCTAGTCTTTTGTCCAGCTCACAGATCCATTCTTCTGTATCCTCTACTCTGCTTTTGACTCTCTCTAGTGAATTTTTCATTTCCACTATTTTATTCTTCATTTCTGATTGGTTCTTTTTTATATCTTCAATTTCTTTGTTGACGTTCTCACTGAGTTCATCCATTCTTCTCTCAAGATCAGTGAGCATCCTTTATACTCTTTCTTTGAACTCTCTGTCAGATAGGTTTCTCATTTCGGTTTCACTTAGTTCCTTTTCTGGGGTTTTGTCCTGTTCCCTTGCTTGGAACATATTCCTTTGCCTCCTCATTTTGCCTCTTTCCTTGTGCTAGTGTCTATGTATTAGGTAGGTCAGCTACATCTCCTGCTTTTGGAGAGTTGACCTTATATAAGTGATGCCTTATGAGGCCCAGCAGTGTGCTTCCCTCAGTTCCGAATGTTCCAGGAGTGACCCCTCTGTGGGCTACATGTGTCCTTCTGTTGTGGTATGGTTTCTCTTCCTGTAGGTGCCCAGGGAGGCTGAGCTATGCCCCTGGCAAGCTGTTGTAATGCTCAGCTGCGTAGAGTTGTTGTGGGCCCTTCAGTTTCTTCATCAGGTTGCAGGAGTTCCTCTTATCCAGTTTTATCAGGTGTGGGAAGCCCCAGCACAGTTGGATGCAAGTTCTAATAGCACATTCCTGTTGCAGTATTTCTATTAAGTGAGTAGGCCCCCAGCGTGGCAGGTTGTTAGGCTCAGGGACTTACATTTGCTATAAGCCTCCAGTCTTTAGGTCTCTTGTCAGCTCTCTGAGGATTGCAGCTGGCTGGGGCTGGCCTCAGGCATGGGAGCACCCAATTGTTTCAGGCTTTGGAAGGTGGGGCTGATCCCCTATGTGACTGTTTGAGAAACACAAGTCTTCTGCAGCTGACAAGCCCCACTGCTCACAGGTCCACACACACAGTCAACACAGTCCTGCCCTTGTGGTCACCCCAACCTCCTAAAGTGGACCCAGTCTCTCCAAGTTGGGAGCCACACACACTCCACCACCGCCCGACACTCTCCACCCACTCCTTGTGCACGTCCTGGTGCACAGAGGTGGACCCAGTCACCAGACTGCAGAGAACCCGGCCACCAATCTATACAGGCCCACAAGTTGCCCAAGGGCTTGCTGTTGGGTGGGGCCAGTCCCTATGGTGGGCTGCCCGCCCTGGCTGAGCTAGATTAAATCAGTGCCCTAGTGGGTGGGGTAGACCCTGGACCAGCAGGCCCCAAGGAGAACTCCAATGGTGTCTGCCAGCGTCTGTGTCAGCACACCCACACCAGGCCACAACAATGGCCACCTCCAATGTCCCAGTCCCTGGGGAGGTCTCACCTCTCACCGAGATGCACTCAGAGCCTATCAAGTGAGCCTCTTTTCAACAATGGGCTGTAAACCTTTCTTTCTGGTAATTTTAGGTTGCTTTCTGAAACGTGTGAGTTTCTGCATGGGCTCTTTAAGAGCTGGCTTTAATTTCTTTGTGAACCAGCTTTTCTGGGGGTACTCACCAATGTTTTAGTAGCAAGCAAGGTCAGATATTATGCCAGTTGTCTCGATTGTGCTGGGTCCAAAAAATGCCTATAGTGGGAGCAGTCCCCAGCTCAGGGCCCCACTCCTCCAGGGAGGGCTGCATACCTTTGGGCTGCTCCCAGTTGGCCGTGAAGCATGGTGGCTTGTGAAGGTGGCATTTTTTCTCTCCAGAAGGGAATTTCTGCCTCTTCCACCTCAATTAGAATTGTTGTTTGTTGCAGGAGTTCCTCTTATCCAGTTCTCAGTTCTGTCTCAGGGGTAATTTTTCCAAGAGTAGTTGTAAATTGGCTGTGTCTGCAGGAGGAGGTGAGTTCAGAGTCCACCTATCCTGCCATCTTGAATTCTCCAGTATTTGGTCTTAATAAGGCAATACAGAATAGATCCATTATCAAACACCATTTAATTTTTAAAGATCAACAATACCAAAAGTATAGAGTGGAGTATAATAAATTTTTTATAAGTATGATTTAATTAAAGCTATTTACAGGTATTCTCTCCCACAGTAGTTAAGCATGAACTTAAAAAGACAAGAGATGAGAAAAACAAGCACAGGCAGCACACAGGGTTAGCAGAGCCAGCATGCAAAGTCTGTAAAAGGGTGAGGTTGGTCCAGGTCATATCTAAAATCCTTTCATGCTATCACATTGTGTAGGGTGTGACGATGGTAATGAACCCAGCAAAACAGTAGGTGCTCAATAAATTCTTATTGACTACATTGAGTAAAGAATCATTAAGTGCTTGAGTTTGGGGCATAGGTTATAAGTGCTGAAAAAAATACAGATAAAAGAAGATTTGAATCTGGGCTGGCCCCGTGGCTTAGCAGTTAAGTGCGTGCGCTCCGCTGCTGGCTGCCCGGGTTCGGATCCTGGGCGCACACCGACGCACCGCTTCTCCGGCCACACTGAGGCCACATCCCACATACAGCAACTAGAAGGATGTGCAGCTATGACATACAACTATCTACTGGGGCTTTGGAGGGAAAAAATAAATAAATAAAATCTTAAAAAAAAAAAGAAGATTTGAAGAAGCAGAGCGAAAGGAGAAGGTATTCCAACCAAGAATATCACGTCTGTGTTTAACTTTGAGTTTTGGGGTAGATTCTTGAGATGGTTCCCAAAGGCCCAAAAAGTGGGTCATTATTTTGTTACTTATTTTTGTGATTTTTATTCTTGGTATTTTTCTCCTTGATTAGTGAGAGGGAGAGGGGTAATGGAAAGGAGGAAATATAACTTCCATATGCTAAGATCTATGCATATACTATTATACTTAAACCTTCACAACAACCACCAGAAGTGGGTGTTATTAATTATATTTTTTATTGATGAAGCCTCAGAGATGTCCAGAAAATTCCCCAAGTCACTTTCTTAGAAAGGGACAGATCTAGGACTCAAAGTCAGATCTTATTAACTCCAAAACCCTTGGTCCTTCCACTACTATACTACTTCCAGCTAGCATGCTTTCTGTAGACATTCTTTTCAGACCATTTCAGTGTGGACATCAACCAGGGTCCTAAGATAAAATTTTAGAGTCAAATAACTAACCAATTCATTCACATGTACCTTTCATTCAGTGAGATTTATTCAAAACACTTGGTACCTTGAATACAGTTCCTGAATCTCATCCTGAGCTCTGGAGATCTTGATATATTGAATAGATTCACTCTCTGAGTTCCCAAAATACTATTAATCTGTCCCAAAGAAAAATTAAAATGGCTCTCAAACTTGGGGGAAAAATATTACAATCACTCATAATTAGATAAAATCGAATTAAAGCAACACTGAGATATCATTTCTCATCTTTCACACTGGCAAAAATTAAAAAGTATGACAACAATTCTTCTTGTAAGGTTGTGAGGAAACAGGTACACTGATATATTACTGGTGGGAATTCAAATTGGTACAACTCTTCTGGAATGAAATCTGACAATATCTAACAAAACTAAACATGCACTTTTATTTTGACTCAGCAACCCTACTTTTAGGAATCTACTCTGAAGATATGCCTCCAACAACATGAAAATACATATGCACAAGGTAGTTCATTGCAATATTTTTTGAAATTGCAAAATATTGGGAAACAAGCTAAATGCTCACACCTAGGAGAGTGGTCAAATAAGCTATGGTATGTCTAAACAATGAAGTACTGTATTAGTTATATATTTCTGTGTAATAAATTACCACAAACTTAGTGACTTAAAAAAACACATAGTATTTCAAAGTTCCTCTGGAGCAGCAATCCTGGCATATCTTAGCTGGGTCTTCTTCAGAGCCACTTATAAGATGCAGTCAAGGTGCTGGCCAGTTCTGGGACATATTTGAGGCTCAAGTGTGGAAGGATCCACTTCCAAACTCATATGGTCATTGGCAGGATTCAGTTTTTTGTGGATTATTAGACTGAGAGCTTCAGCTATTTGCTAGCTGTCAACTGTAATCTGTCCTCAGCAACTAGAGGTTTCCCACAGTTCCTTGTCACATGGACCTATCCATATGGTGGCTTCCTTCATTAAAGCCAGCAAGGGAGAGACTCAATATAGAGAGTCCACTAGAAAGATAGAAGTTACAATCTTATGCAACATAATCATGGAAGTGACATCCCATCACCTTTGCCATATTCTATTGCTTAGAGGTAAGTCATAAGTCATGCCCACACTCAAGAGGAGGGAATTACACAAGGACATGAACATTAGGAGGCAGAGATAATGTAGTAATCTTAGAATTTGTCTGTCACAAGTACTATGTAGCTGTAAAAAAGAATGAGGAAGCTATGAAATGACTTGGCATGACTTCCAAGACATACTGTTAAGTAAATAAAGCAATGTATAAAAGAGTGTCTACAGTATATTACTGTTCATGAAAGAAAAAAGGAAATGTAAGAAAATCAGTATGTATTTGCTCATTTGTGTAAAAGAAATACAGGTAGGATAAACCAGAAACTAAAGAGATTTGTTACTTACATGGGGTAGTTGTGAAAGGGGTGGACAGAATGGGAAACTGGGAATAAGGCAGTAAGGATGAGAGAGGAGTGACCCTTGTCTGAGTATGCCTTTTTGTATAACGTTGACTCTTAATACCACAGTAATGTTTCACATAACTCCAAAATAAGTAAATAAGTACATAGAATAAAAACAATAACAAATGTACATGACTATATTAAAAATGCACAACATAGTCACAATATAACCGAAGCAGGTGGGGAAGTAAAGAACTAATACAAGTATTATGGGTTGAATTGTGTCTCCCCAAGAAGATATATTGAAGTACCAACCCTCAGTATTTTAGAATGCTACTTTATTTGGAAATAGGGTCTTTACACAGGTAATCAAGTTAAAATGAGGTCATTAGGTTGGGCTCTAATCCAATATGACTGATGTCCTTATAAAAAGGGGAAATTTGGACATAGAGACAGACATACACAGAGGAAAGATGATGTGAAGAGATAGAGACAAAGGAAGAACACCATGTGAAGATGAAGGCAGAGATTGGAGTGATGCATCTAAAAGCAAAGGTTTCCAGCAAACTATCAGAAACTAGGAGAGAGGTATGGAACAGATGCTACTTCACAGCCCTCAGAAGGATCTAACTCTGCTGATACCTTGATTTTGGACTTCTAGCTTCCAGAACTGTGAGACAATAAGTTTTAAGCCACCCAGTTTTTCATACTTTGTTACAGCAGCCCTAGGAAACTAATAAAGTAAGTAACTTTGGAAAACAGTATTTTGACTAAATGCTATAAGGCTAAAGACAAAAAGAATTATACACATATACACAAATTATACACAAATCTACTTTGTAAATTTGTTTCTCATGGGGTGAGATAATGATAGTCATATTTCCTACAGTCAGAAAAAGAAGTTACAAATATAGATAGAGGAGAGGTTAGAATGAACCAAATATGTTGCATTGTACTCAGACATATCAGTATGAACTCATGATTTAAAGGTGATAGATATATAGACAAATAGATAGACAGTTAGAGAGATAGAGAGAGAGAGAGAGAGATAGATAGATAGATAGATAGATAGATAGATAGATAGATAGATAGATAGACAGACAGACAGGCATCTAAATGTAGAAATAAATATAGATGTGTGTGTATTAGTATACATACATAAATTTCCTAGCTCTGTCCACTGAGAGGGCCTAGGAGTGATGAAATTCCATTAGCAAAAAGCACACCTAGAGCCCAAATCTTGGTTTCTAAATACTATTCTCCCAAAAAAGGAACCAGGTTCCTAAGAGAAGTGGCTGATTTCAGGATTGGGGCAGGAAAAGTATAAGATAAGCCTAGCACACTTTGTGTACTAGAAAATAAGGACATGTTTGAAATAGGATGGGGGCATATAGGAAAGGGCAAGGAACCAACTGGAAGGAGTTCTTATGGACAAAACTAGAACCATTTGAGCAACAAAATAAATAAGGGTTGTATTGAATTACTAATCCATGAATAAAGTACATATGTATAAATCCATACTGATATAAATACATAATTGAATAATCAAATAAACAAATAAATGGGAGAAAGGGAGAGCTCTTCCTTATAGAAGACTTCCAATTAATAAATGTAGAAGAAATGAAAGAAATAAAAAACCACAATTAGGCAAACATCAAACATCACAGTAATAATTGTAGACAAGAGCCATTGATGCATGCTAAAATTAGCAGGTGAAAGTTTGAGGAGAAATAGAATATTTGCATAGTCTCAAGGTACCTACACAATATACACAGACACACATATTTATTTCTACAGGGAAAATTAGTAAATTTTCAGTGGAGAAACCCAGTAGATATCATCTTTACCAAGAGATCAAAGTTAACATTCCCAGTAATAAAATGTGCCAACTTCATGTAGATATGATTGATATGACGCACAACATCACTTCTGTGGTATTATTGCCAAAAATCTATAACTTTGATCTAATCAAGATAAAATATCAGATGTACTCAAATTGAGAGTCATTCTACAACATTTGATGAGTACTCATCAAGAGTGTCAAGATCACGAAAGACAAAAGATTGAGGAACCACTGCAGATTGTAGTAGACTAAGAAGTATCAACAACTAAATGAAGTGTGGGGCCTTGAATTGGATACTAGAACAGAAAAAAGGACATTCAAAGAAAAACTGGTGAAATTGGAATAACATCTGTAATTCAGTTAATAGCATAAAATTAACTGTTAACTTCCTTTTTTTGATAACTGTGTTCTGGTTATGTAAGTTATTAACATTAGGGAGACATGATGAAGGATATATACGAACTCTCTGTACTATTTTTGCAACTTTTCTAGAAGTCTAAAACTATTTCAAAATAAAAAGTTAAAAATTATTATTTTCTTAGAAGATTTTTCCATTCATTAGCAGTCATACTGAGTGGGAACTGTGTCACCAAGAGAAAGGTTAATATATTAATAATCCCTTCACATACATTTATCTCACTTTACCATTCCAACAATTTGGAAATTAATAGGACAAGGGTTATTACTCACATTCTACAGATAACGAAACTAAGTCTAAGAGTGGTTAAGTGACTTAAAAGGCCATTCAAGAATTCTTCATCTAGCATGGCAGGGTACAACTTGCAGCCTATTTCTCTACCTGATTACAACTAAAAATTCTGTATGAATGCAGAAACCAATTACCCAAGGACTCTGAAAAGAAAACAAAAGTAAACAAAAGTCAAGGAGATGCACAACAGAGCAGTGACATGGACAGCAAAAATCCCAATTGAAAGCCTATATTTTGGGTTAGAGAAAATAAGAAAAGGGACCTTATGGCCCAGGACGAGTTGGACAGGGATTCCGAGAAGGGAAAAACAAAAGAAGAGGATCTTTTAATTCTGTATACAAACCTATATAATCTTGGGCTTACTGCTGAACTGCACATAATTGGGACAGACTCAAAGCAGCATAACAAAAGCTTTGAAAATGGAATAGTTTTAAACCATGATCCAAGTCTTAGACTAAGCCCTGAGTGATACATGCATGAGACAGAACCAAAGTAACATAGGATAGGCCTTGAAAATTGAACTGAGATTAGATCCTTGCTCACAGAATGCAAGACAGAATTTGTGGCTTGAACACAACTGGATTGATAGTCTATAAAAAAAAAACAGCAAGAAAAATAATCTCCCGAGTATTAAAACAAAATACAGAGTCTACACAACATAACGTTAAAATGTTCAAGGTATACTCCAAAATTATGCAACATAAAAAGAACCAGGAAAACATGCCAAACGTTCAACATAAAAGATAATGCAATAATGCCAATCCTAAAATGACCAAAACATTGGAATCATTAGACCAAGACTTTAAAGCAAATGTTTTAACTATACTCCATAAGATAAAGGTAAAAACACTTTCAATAAATGGAAGGGTAGAAGTTCTCAGCAGAGAAATGGAAACTATAAAATAATAACCAAATGTAAATTTTAGAACTGAAAAATACAATATCTGCAAAAATAACTCACTAGATAGACTCATTAGCATAATGGAAATGACAGAGATAAGAGTCAATGAACTTGAAGTTAGATCAGAAGAAATCCAATTTGAAGAAAAAAGGAAAATTTTGAAAAAAAACTGAAGTCTCGGGGATCTGTAAGACAATATAAAAAGTTCTAATATTCATGTCTTTGGGTCTGTGAGGTGAGGAGTAAGCAAGCAGAGAAGCTCAGAAAACCCCAAACCAAGATAAACTCAGAGAAAAACATTTCCACATATTTAAAAAAACACATATTAAAAGAACTGGAAAGCAGCTAGTAAAAAATGGCACATTAGATGAAGTGGAAAATGATTTGAATACCTGGGCTTTTCATTAAAACCGTAGAGACCACAAGACAATGGAACAATATTTTTAAAGTGCTGAAAGAAAAGAACTGTCAACCCAGGATTCTATATCCAGGGAAAATATTCTTCAGGAATGAAGGTAAAATAAAGAAATTTTCAGAGGCTATCAAAAATTATTTTCTATCAAAAAATAATTGATAGAAAATCTGTTAAAAAACAATGCTAATGGAATATATTCCATTAAAGGGATATGATATCAAAGGGATTTGGTTCTTCAGGCATCAGCAAAATGATAAACATCTGACTAAATATAAAACATATTTTCCTTTTAATATGTTCAAAAATATGTATGAATGTTGAAAGCCAAACTTATAACATCACTATATGGGATTTTCAATGTATATTGATGTCATACATATGACAACTATAAAAAAAAAGGTCAGTGATAAGTGAATGAAAGGACTTATATGGTTGTAGGTGTTCTACATTTTACTAGAAGTGGTTAAATATTAACTCTAATTTGACTATGAAAAGTTAGGTATTGTAATCCTTGGAGAAACAATTAAAATACAAAGAGATAGAATTAAAAAGCAAATAGAGACTAACAATTTCCAATCCAGCATATAAAGAACTTGGAAGTAGTCACTTCATCCTAACAACAGGTAAAAAGCTGAACAAATTGAAAATTCAACAGCTCTTCTTAGATCTGTTAGAGAAGTGAAGTCACAGGGCAAACCACCGCTCTCCAAATTGTAGAGACAGAAAGGTGAATACAAAGAATCACAACTTACCAGAGCAGAAACCCATGAGCAGAAACTTATGCAAGAACCAGTACTGGGGTATGAAAACTTGAACTGTAATTGATGAATTGCTGGAGACTCGATGTGGACAAGTCTGAAGGTTAAAAACTCCAGGGAGACCCAGTCATAGAGGAGGCCCCCACCCTTTTGTGAATTTTTCCTCCAAGAGCCATACTAGGTCCTCAAAGTAAATATTGGAGAAAAATCCTTTCATACTTCCAGCAGGGGAGGGAAAAATTAATTATTTTGAAGGATGCCAGAGCATCCTGTTCTTCTTAACAAGGTCTGCCTTCAAGAAAACTGTTTTACAAAATCCTAAACTATTAAGACTTTTTCAGAGACTAACTGACCTGAGGGAGAGGAAAAACCCAACTTTAGCCCTCTCTAGCCTTCTATGTGGGAGAAGGGAAATACATAAATCCAGCCCACTTTAGCCATCCTATCCCACCTAAGAGGAGGGGGGAAATGAGAAGCACTTGTGATGTTCACAGTCTAGAGGCACAGGCTCACTAGAAGATTGAGACCTTATCATAGGATTATAGATGCTTCCCCTCTCCTCACACCTCACACCACATTACTAAAGGCCTATTTATAGCAGTTCCTTTTACGTACTACGTCATGTCTGGCTACCAAGAAAAAATTACAAGGCATACTAAAAGGCAAAAACATTTTGAAGAAACAGAGCAACTGTCAGAACCAGACTTAGATATGATACGGCTGTTGGAATTACCAGACTAGGAATTTAAAACAGCTATGATTTGTATGCTAAGGGCTATAATGAATGAATTAGACAGCATGCAAGAACATGGGCAATGTAAGCAGAGAAATGGAAATTCTAAGAAAGAACCAAAAAGAAATGCTATAAATCAAAAACACCATAACAGAAATGAAGAATACCTTTGATTGGCTCATTAGTAGGCTGAATATGGCTGAGGAAAGAATCTCTGAGCTTGAGGATATGTCAATAGAAACTTCCAAAACTGAAAAGCAAAGAGTAAAAACTACTGAAAAATCTTGGATATTGTGAATATTGCTGCAATGAACATAGGGGTGCATATATCTTTTTGAATTAGTGTTTTCATGTTCTTTGGATAAATATCCAGAAGTGGAATAGCTGGATCATATGGTATTTCAATTTTTACTTTTTGAGAAATCTCCATATTGTTTTCCATAGTGGCTGCAACAGTTTACATTTCCACCAGCAGTGTACGAGGGTTCTCTTTTCTACTAAAAATAAGCTTTCGATGTACACAAGAAAATAAATGAATATGACTTTTGGAAAAAAAAATACTGAAAAAGTAGAACAGACTATCCAAGAGCTGTGGGACAGCTACAAAAAGTATAACATGCTCATAATGGGAATACCAGAAGGAGAAGAAAGAGAGAAAAGAATAGAAGAAATGTTTAAAATCATAATGACTGAGAAGTTCCCCAAATTAATATCAGACACCAAACCACAGATCCAGGAAGATCAGAGAACTCCAAGCAGGATAATTGCCAAAAGAATTACTCCTAGGCATATGTTATGAAAATTGCAGAAAACCAAAGATGAAGAAAAAATCTTGAAAGATGCCAGAGGAGAAAAACGCCTCACCTATACAAGAGCAAAGATAAGAATTACATTTGACTTCGCCTCGGAAACCAT
Organism: Diceros bicornis minor; assembly: GCF_020826845.1. NCBI lineage: Eukaryota > Metazoa > Chordata > Mammalia > Perissodactyla > Rhinocerotidae > Diceros > Diceros bicornis. The sequence goes on from NC_080781.1 coordinate 68,247,480, forward strand.
GCAAGCAAGAAGAGAGTGGAGTGAAATATTTAAAGTGTTGAGATAAAAACACCTGCCAATCTAGAATTCTTTACCCAGTGAAATTATCCTTCAAAAGTGAAGGAGAAATAAAGACTTTCTCAAACAAACAAAATTGAGCCACTTTGTTACCAGTAGATCTGCCATGCAAGAGATGTTAAAAGAAGTTCTTCAGGGCCGGCCCCGTGGCTTAGTGGTTAAGTGAGCGTGCTCCACTGCTGGCGACCCGGGTTCGGATCCCGGGCTCGCACCGACGCGCTGCTTCTCTGGCCATGCTGAGGCCGCGTCCCACATACAGCAACTAGAAGGATGTGCAGCTATGACACACAACTATCTACTGGGGCTTTGGGGGGAAAAAATAAATAAATAAAATCTTTAAAAAAAAAAAGAAGTTCTTCAGAAAGAAGGAAAATAATATAGGTCAGAAATTCAAACCTACATAAAGAAAGTGTGAGACAAGTTGTCAGCAGTGACTTCATTTTGTACTCTGGACTCCATCTTGTTAAAAATATGAATCTGTGCTGACCAACCTGGCTGACTTGCCAAAATGGAATTATTTGCTAGGAAATAACTTTCTGAAGGACTGTGCAAAAATATATTTTTTCTAGTAACAAGATGCCCTTAAGTAAGCCAATGAACTGTAGCATAAATTTACCCTCCAATTGTAAATCTTAACAAAAACAACTGAAGTAATTGTTCTGGGCCCTCCTTTTTGCTAGTAAAAACTCCTGACTTTTAATCATCAGGGGGACACATTTCTGGCTACTGCCAGAGCCTGTGTTCCCCAAATTACAATTCTAAGACCCCAAATAAATGCTCTTGTTTTGTTTAGTAATTACCTCTTTTTTCTAAGTTGACAAAAAGAAGAGCATTGAGCAGGAATAAGTGAAGGTAAAATAAAAACTTTTATTTTTCTTATTCTTAGTTGATTTGATACCAGTTTGTTCAAAATAATAATAGCAAAAAAGTATTCCATATGATGGAATGTATACCATAAATTTTATATATATAAAAAAATATATATATATATGTATGCTTATGGATAAGTGAAAGAATGGCAGCAATGATATATGGGATGGGAGGGAATAATTAGGATTATTTTGTTGTTATAAGGGACTCAAACTACCCATGAAGCAATATAGTGTCATTTGAAAGAGAACTTGAACTAGTTGTAAATGTATATTGCAAACTGTAGGGCAAGCACTAAAAAAGGTAAAAAAAAATTAGTATAATGTATATGCTAAGAAAGGAGACAAAGTAGATTCATATAAAATGCTCAATTAAAACTGAAAAAAGGAGTGACGTCAGCATCATGGTGGAGTGATCTTCCCCCATTGTACTCTCCCCCTCTAAGACACAACAAAAAGGACATTCACATTCCAACAGAAGCTATCCACACAACACAGGGGACGTCTGAGGCACCCAGGCAGCCATACTCCGGAGGACTAAGGTGCTGGAATCCCCAGAGCAAGTGGAAGGAGGTAAGAGGAGCTCCCTTCCTTCCCCAAGGACTGCGACCCAAAGACTGAGACAACGTGGCTCTCAGAGGAGGGGGAGGGGCAGCTTGCCACGTAAAAACCAGCACTCTACAAGACCCCTCACAGCCCAAGGTGATCCCTCTATGGAGGGAGTGGAACTGTTGCGAAGGTAGTTTCAACAAGCTAGCCCCTCAGGAGAGCAGAGAGCGACAGTGAGGTGAGAAACCTCTGAGATCAGGGAAGTGAAAGTAAGCGCCCCTCCCCCACCTAGCCCACCTGACTGGTGCTTCAGCACAGCAGCACTTCACCTCAGCCCTGTCCCCAGAGGCAGTGGCCCCCAGGTGCCCAGGCCCCACCAGCAGTGGGGTGAGCCTGCGCCCCTGCACCAGAGGCAGCAGCAGCTCAGGCCCCACCACACCACAGCCCCAGCTGCTCTGGCTGGACCGAGCCATGGCCCAAGCTTCCCCAGCTCCACTGTGCCACAGCCCCAGCTCCTTCAGCTGCACCATGCCCTGCCCCCAGCTCCTTCGGCTTGACCACCCCGCTCCCCCTGGCTCCAGCTGCTTCAGCTTGGCCTGTGTGCAGGCTCCAGCTGACTTGGCACCAGCAACTTCAGCCCACTGCACTCCAGTTCCAGCTTCTTTGGCCCAGTGCACACCAGTTCCAGCTTCTTTGGCCCAGCACACTCCAGTTCCAGCTTCTTCAGCCCAGCAGCACTCCAGCTTCTCCTTCTTCGGCGCAGTGCACTCCAGTTCCAGCTTCTTTGGCCCAGCACACACCAGTTCCAGCTTCTTTGGCCCAGCACACTCCAGTTCCAGCTTCTTCAGCCCAGCGGTGCTCCAGCTCCTGCTTCTTTGGCCCAGCAGCTCTTCAGCTGCAGCTGCTTCAACCCACCCACACCCGAGCCCCAGCTGCTTCGGCCTAGCTGCACTCCAGTCTCAGTTGTTCCCACGCTCCAGCTCCAGCTGTTCCCACACTTTCCCCCCAGCAGCCTCCACTCAGCCACACCTTAGATCAGCCAGAGAATGACAAGAGTGCCCATGGATTGAGATGGGCCAGAATACACAGCCCTTGACCCCCACCCAGTCACAGCAAGAGGAAACTGTGACCAGATGAGGAAAAGTAAGCCAACACTGACAGGCACCATGCAAAAATATATTAAATCTCCAGACCAAAAGGAAAATGACAAGCACCCAGAAGTCAACCTGGAAACCACAAAAATATATAACCTTAATGACAGAGAATTCAAAATAGCCATCATAAGAAAGCTTAATGAAATACAAGAAAACACAAACAATTCAATGAAATCAGGAGTTTTTCACAAAAGAGATTGAAACTATAAAAAAAAATCAGAAATCTTAGAGATGAAAAACACAATAGAGGAGATAAAGACAAATCTGGAAGCCTTAAGCATCAGAGCTGACAATATGGAAGAAAGAATTAGCAATATTGAGGACAGCAATGCAGAAATGCTCCAGATGGAGGAGGAAAGAGAACTAAGACTAAAAAGAAATGAAGAAACTCTCTGAGAAATATCCGACTCAATTAGGAAATCCAACATAAGGATTATAGGTATTCCAGAGGGAGAAGAGAGGGAAAAAGGAGCAGAGAACTTGTTCAAAGAAATAATATCTGAGAACTTCGCACACCTGGGGAAGGAGCTTGAAATACCAGTGAATGAAATACATAGATCTCCTAAATATATCAACACGAAAAGACCCTCTCCAATGCATAGACTAGTAAAGCTGGCAAAGTCAATGACAAAGAAAAAATATTAAGGGCAACTAAACAAAAAAAAAAGTAACATACAAAAGATTTCCTATCAGGCTCTCAGCCGATTTCTTGACAGAAAATTTACAGGCTAGGAGAGAGTGGAACGATATATTCAAAATTCTGAAGGACAACAACTGTCAGCCAAGAATACTCTATCCAGCAAAAATATTCTTCAGATATGATGGAGAAATAATAACTATCCCAGATAAACAAAAGCTAAGGGAATTCATTGCCACAAGACCCCCACTACAAGAAGTGCTCAAGAAGGCCCTCATCCCTGAGGATAAAAAGAGAAAGGGGATTCAAAGTTTTGAACAAGGAGGAAAAGAGGTCAACAAAACCAGAAAAATTGCAGTCCTCTAGCAAAATAGATTAGGAAACACATAATTATAAAACCAAAGATCAAGGGAAGGTAAGCATCAAGCATAAATATAACCTCATCATGTTAAACATGAACTCACAACACAAGAAGGAATAAGATGTGACAACAATAACGTAGAAGGGAAAGCAGAAAGGGATCGAATCAACTTAGTCTAAGGGAATAAGAGGCCATCAAAAAATGGACTATCACATCCATGAGATTTTTTATACAAACCTCATGGTAACCACTAACCAAATAATCAGAACAGAATCACACATGATAAAGAAAGAGAAAACTAAGAGAACTCCCATACAGAACTACCAAACTAAATTGGTAGTCCGAAACACACAGGACGAGAAACAAAAGAAATGCAAAAGAACCAGAAAAAGGGTGATAAAATAACAACAACAAGCTCCCATATATCAATAATTACCCTAAATATAAATGGACTGAACTCTCCAATCAAAAGACACAGAGTGGTGGGATGGATTAAAAAACAAGACACAACAATATGCTGCCTCCAGGAAACACATCTTAGCTCTAAAGACAAACATAGGCTCAGAGTGAAAGGATGGAAGACAATACTCCAAGCTAATGGCAAACAAAAGAAAGCAGGTGTCGCCATACTTATATCAGACAAAGTTGACTTCAAGATAAAACAGGTAATGAGAGACAGAGAGGGGCAACATATAATAATAAAAGGGACACTCCACCAAGAAGACATATCACTTTTATAATTTTTTATAATTTTATTTATTTTTTTCCCCCAAGGCCCCAGTAGATAGTTGTCTGTCATAGCTGCACATCCTTCCAGTTGCTGTATGTGGGACGCGGCCTCAGCATGGCCAGAGAAGCACTACATTGGCGCACGCCCAGGATCCGAACCCGGGCTGCCAGTAGCAGAGCGCATGCACTTAACTGCTAAGCCACGGGGCCGGCCCGACATATCACTTTTAAATATATATGCACCCAATACAGGAGCATCAAGGTACATAAAGCAACTATTAACAAACCTAAAAGGAGACATTAACAACAACACAATAATAGTAGGGGATCTTAACACCCCACTCTCATCAATGGACAGATCATCCAGACAGAAAATACATAAGGAGCGGCTGGCCCTGTGGCTTAGCAGTTAAGTGCATGCATTCCGCTACTGGTGGCCCAGGTTCGGATCCCGGGCATGCACTGATGCACCGCTTGTCTGGCCATGCTGAGGCGGCATCCCATATACAGCAACTAGCAGGATGTGTAACTATGACAAACAAATGTCTACTGGGGCTTTGGGGAAAAAAAGGAGGAGGATTGGCAATAGATGTTATCTCAGGGCTGGTCTTCCTCAGCAAAAAGAGGAGGATTGCCATGGATATTAGCTCAGGGCTGATCTTCCTCACAAAAAAAATAATAATAAAGAAAATAAATGAGGAAATAATGGACCTAAATGAAAAACTAGATGAGATGGACTTAATAGACATATACAGAGCACTCCATCCAAACACAGCAGATTACACATTCTTCTGAAGTGCGCAAGGAACATTCTCAAGAATAGACCATATGTTGGGAAACAAGGCATGCTTATATAAATTTAAGAAGATTGAAATAATAACAAGCATCTTTTCAGACCATAATGCCATGAAGTTAGAAATCAACTACAAGGAAAAAACCGGGACAGTGACAAAGCTGTGGAGACTCAACAACATGCTACTAAACAACCAATGGATCATTGATGAAATTAAAGGAGAAATCAAAGCATATCTGGAGACAAATGAAAATGAAAATACACCGTAGCAACTCATATGGGATGCAGCAAAAGCGGTCTTGAGAGGGCAATGCATAGCGATACAGGCCCACTTTAACAAACAAGAAAAAGCCCAAAGAAGCAACCTCAAGCTACACCTAACAGAACTAGAAAAAGAAGAACAAACAAAGCCTAAAGTCAGCAGATCGAGGGAAGTAATAAAAATCAGAGCAGAAATAAATGAAATTGAAATTAAAAAATCAGTAGAAAGGATCAATGAAACAAAGAGCTGGTTCTTTGAGAAGATAAACAAAATTGACAAACCCTTACCCAGACTCACCAAGATAAAAAGAGAGAAGGCTCAAATAAATAAAATTAGAAATGAAAAAGTTGAAATTACAACAGATACCACAGAAATACAAAAGATTATAAGAGAATACTATGAAAAACTATACGCCAAAAAATTGGACAATCTAGAAGAAATGGATAAATTCCTAGACTCAAACAACCTCCCAAAACTGAATCAAGAAGTAATAGAGAACCTGAATAGACCAACCACAAGTAAAGAGATTGAAATAATAATCAAAAACCTCCCAAAAAATAAAAGTCCAGGACCAGATGGCTTCTCTGGAGAATTTTACCAAACATTCAAAGAAGAATAAACACCTATCCTTCTCAAACTATTCCAAAAAATAGAGGAAGTTGGAACACTTCCCAACACATTCTACGAGGTCAACATCACCCTGATACCAAAGCCAGACAAAGACAATACTAAGAAGGAAAACTACAGACCAATATCCCTGATGAACATAGATGCAAAAATCCTCAACAAAATATTGGCAAACCAAATATAGCAATACATTAAAAAGATCATACACCATGATCAAGTGGGATTTATACCAGGGACACAGGGATGGTTCAACATCTGCAAATCAATCAATGTGATACACCACATTAACAAAACGAGGAATAAAAACCATATGGTCATCTCAGTAGATGCAGAGAAGGCTTTTGACAAGATCCAACATCGATTTATGATAAAAACTCTCAACAAAATGGGTATAGAAAGAAAGTACCTTAACATAATAAAGGCCATATATGACAAATCGACAGCCAACATCATACTCAATGGGGAAAAACTGAAAGCCATCCCTTTGAAAACAGGGACAAGACAAGGATGCCCACTTTTACCACTCTTATTCAACACAGTACTGGGGGTTCTAGCCAGAGAAATTAGGCAAGAAAAAGGAATCCAAATAAGCAATGAAGAAATGAAACTCTCACTGTTTGTAGATGACATGATCTTATATATAGAAAACCCCAAAGAATCTATTGGAAAACTATTAGAAATAATCAACAACTACAGCCAAGTGGCAGAGTACAAAATCAACTTACAGAAATAAGTTGCATTTCTATATACCAACAACGAACTAACAGAAAGAGAACTCACGAAGACAATCCTATTTACAATTGCAACAAGAAGAATAAAATATCTAGGAGTAAATTTAACCAAGGAAGTGAAAGACCTATACAATGAAAACTATAAGACATTATTGAGCGAAATCAATGATGACATAAAGAAATGGAAAAATATTCCATGCACGTGGATTGGAAGAATAAACATAATTAAAATGTCCATACTACCTAAAGCAATCTACAGATTCAATGCAATTCCAATCAGAATCCCAAGGACATTCTTCACAGAAATAGAACAAAGAAGACTAACATTCATATGGGGCAAGAAAAGACCCCATATAGCTGAAGCAATCCTGAAAAAGAAGAACAAAGCTGGAGGCATCACAATCCCTGACTTCAAAACATACTACAAAGCAAAAGTAATTAAAACAGCATGGTACTGGCACAAAAACAGACAAGCAGATCAATGTAACAGAATTAAAAGTCCAGAAATAAAACCTCATATCTATGGGGAGCTAATCTTTGACAAAGGAGCTAAGGACATACAGTGGAGACAGGAAAGTCTCTTCAATAAATGGTGCTGGGAAAACTGGACAGCCACTTGCAAAAGAATGAAAGTAGACCATCTTCTTTCCCCATACACAAAAATTAACTCAAAATGGATCAAAGACCTGAAGGTGAGACCTGAAACTATAAAACTCCTGGAGGAAAATATGGGTAGTACACTACTCGCCATCAGCCATAAAGGGATATTCTTGAATTCCATGTCTACTCAGACAATGGAAACAAAAGAAAAAATAAACAAGTGGGACTTCATCAGATTAAAGAGTTTATACAAGGCAAATGAAACCAGGATCAAAATGAATAGGGAGCCCACCAGCTGGGAAAAAATATTTTCAAACCATATGCCTGACAAGGGATTATTCTCTATAATATATAAAGAACTCACACAACTGAATAACAAAAAGAACAAACAACCCAATCAAAAAATGGGCAGAGGAAATGAACAGACACTTCTCCAAAGAAGATATACAGATGGCCAATAGGCACATGAAAAGATGCTCAACTTCACTAATCATCAGGGAAATGCAAATCAAAACTACACTAAGATATCACCTTATACCCGTTAGAATGGCTATAATCACTAAGACAAAAAGCAACAAATGCTGGAGAGGCTGTGGAGCAATGGGAACCCTAATCCACTGCTGGTGGGAGTGCAAACTGGTGCAGCCTCTATGGAAAACAGTATGGAGATTCCTCAAAAAATTAAAAATAGAAATACCTTATGATCCAGCAACCGCATACTGGGTATCTACCCAACGAACCTGAAATCAGCAATCCAAAGAGGCTTATGCGCCCCTATGTTCATCACAGCGTTATTCACTATAGCCAAGACATGGAAGCAACCCAAGTGTCCCTCGACTGATGATTGGATAAAGAAGTTGTGGTATATATACCATGGAATACTACTCAGCCATAAAAAAATGACAAAATCATCCCATTTGCAACAATCATGGATGGACCTGGAGGGTATTATGTTAAGCGAAATAAGCCAGAAAGAGAAAGACAAACAGTGCATGATTTCACTCATATGTGGAAGATAAACCAACACATGGACAGAGAACTATTTGGTGGTTACCAGGGGCTAGGGGGGTGGGGGGTGGGCACTAGGGGTGGAGGGATGCATTTATATGGTGACTGATAAACAATAATGTACAACTAAAATTTCTCAATAAAAATAAACTGAAAAAATGCAGAAAAAGACTGGAAAACAAAAATGGGAACAAAGACCAAGGGAAACAAATAGAAAACAGTAACATTTATGATAAATATGAATCCAACTATAGCGATAATCACTTTAAACATCGATGGTGTAAATATACCAATTAAAAGACAGAGATTGTCAGTTGGGTCAGACAAGACCCAACTATATATTGTCTACAAGAAACCCACTTTAACTATAAAGACAGATATAAATTAAAAGTAAATGGATGAAGAATCATACTATGCTAACATTAAGCAAAAGAAAACAGGAGTAGCTATATTAATTTTAGACAGAGCGGACTTTACCACAAGGAAAATTATCAGGGATAAAGAGGTGTTATATAATGATAAAGAGGTCAATTCTCTAGGAAGACATAACAATCCTTAATGTGTATGCACCTACCGACAGAGCATCAAAATATGTTAGGTAAAAACTGAGAGAACTGTAAGAGAAAATAAATGAATCCACTGATGGCTGGAGACTTTAACATCTCTCTGTCAATAATGGACAGATCCACGAGGCAGAAGATCAGTAAGGATGTAGTTGAACTCAAGAGCATCATTAATCAAATGGATCTAATGGACATTTATAGAATACTTCATCCTATAACAAGAGTACACATTGTTATCAGGCTCACATGGAACATTCACCAAGATAGACCAAATTTTGGACCTTAACAAATACCTCAATTAAAAATAAATTCTAAAAAGACACCTTAACAATTTAAAAGAATAGAAATCATACAATATTTGCTGTCAGACCACAATGGAATTAAATGAAAAATCAATAATAGAAAGATGGCTGAAAAATCTCAATGTATGTGGATATTAAACACCACACTTCTAAATAACACATGGATCAAAGAAGAAATCTCGAGAGAAATTAAAAATTATAATGGACTAAGTGAAAATACAACTTATCAAAATTTGTGAGATGTAATGAAAGCAGTACTTGGGAAATTTATAGCATTGAATGCATATATTAGAAAAGAAGAAAGATATAAAACCAATAATTTAAGCTTCCACATTAGGAAATGAGAAAAGGAAAAGCAAATCAAATCCAAAGTAAGCAGAAGAAAAGAAATAAAAATTAGAGCAAAAATAAATGAAATTGAAAACAGGAAATCAACAAAACCAAAAGCTGATTCTTTGAAATGATCCATAAAATCTATAAGCTTCTAGTCAGGCTAACTAAAAAAAAGAGAAGCCACAAATTGCAAATATCAAAAATGAAAGAGGGCACATCACTACAGATCTCATGGACATTAAAAAGATAATCAAAGCATATTATGAACTACTCAGTGCTCACAACTTTGATAACCTAAATGAAATAGACCAATTTCTTGAAAGGCACAATCTGCTGTAATGCACATGGGAAGAAATAGAGAATCTGAATAGGTCTATATCTTTTAAAGATATTGAATCAATAATTAATGACATTCCAAAACAGAAAGCACCAGGCTCAGATGGGTTCGCCAGTGAATTCTACCTTTTAAGGAAGAAATTATACCAATTCTCTACAATCTTTTCCAGAAGATTGAAACAGAGGGAATACTTCATAACTCATTCTAGATGCCAGCATTATCCTAATACCAAACCAAGATAAAGACATTACAGGGAAAAAAACTACAGACTAATATCCCACATGAACATTGATGCAAAAATCCTCAACACATTATCAGCAAATTGAATCCAATAATGTATAAAAAGAACAACCTAGTGGCATTTGTCCCATGTGTGCAAGGTTGGTTCAACATGTGAAAATCAGTTAATGTAATCCATCATATCAACAGGCTAAAGAAGAAAACTCAAATGATTATATCAATAGATGCAGAAAAATTATTGGACAAAATCAAACACCTATTCCTGATTTAAAACTCTCAGCAAACTAGGAATATAGGAGAACATCCTCAAATTTATAATGAAGATCTACCAGAAAATCTACATCTAACATCATTCTTAATGGTGAGAAACTAGAAACTTTCTTGCTAACATTAGGAATGAGGCAAGGATGTCACCTCTCACCACAGTCTTTTAACATCATGCTGTAAGTCCTAGCTAATGCAATAATAAAAGAAAAGGAAATAAAAAGAATATGGATTGGGAAGGAAGAAATAAAACTGTCTTTGTTTGCAGATGACTGTCTATGTCAAAAATCCGAAAGCTCTGACAACGAAAAAAATCCTGGAACTAATAAGTGTTTGTTAGTTGTATCCTACATACAATGTCGACATACGAAAGTCAATGGTTTTCCTATATACAGCAATGAACAAGTGGAATTTGAAATTGAAAAAAACAGTACTATTTAGAAACAGAGACTAGAAAAGTGGTTGCCAGGGGCTGGGGGGTGGGGAAAATAGGAAGAGGTTGGTAAAAGAGAATAAACTTTCACCTGTAAGACGAATAAGGTCTGTGGATCTAATGTATAACTATAATTGATAACATTGTACTGTATAATTGAAATTTGCTAAGAGAGTATAACTTAAATGTTCTACATACATATGTAAACATATATACATATGTAGATGTATATACACAGATATATATGTATATGTGAGGTCAAGGATGTGTTAATGAGCCAGATGGGAGAAATCTTTTCACAATGTACATGTATATCAAATCATCACAATGTATACTTTAAATATCTTACAATTGTATTTGTCAATTATACCTCAGTAAAGCTGAAAAAACACAATACCATTTATATTAGCAACCAAAAAATTAAATGCTTTGATATAAATCTAACAAAATATGCACGTTATCAATATGAGGAGAACTACAAAATTCTGATGAAAGAAATCAAAGAAAAACTAAATAGAGAGATATTCCATGTTCACGAATAGGAAGACAATATTGTCAAGATGTTAGTTCTTCCCAACATGATCTATAGATTCAATGGAATCCCAATGAAAATTCCACCAAGTTATTTTGTGAATATCAACAAACTGATTCCAAAGTTTATATGAAGAGGCAAAAGACCCAGATTAGCCAACACAACATTAAAGGAGAAGGAGAAAGTTGGAGGACTGACACTACTTGGCTTCAAGACTTACTATAAAGCTACTATATTCAGGACAGTGTGGTATTGGTGAAAGAATAGACAAATGGATCAATGGACCAGAATAAACAGTCCAGAAATAGACTCACATAAATATAGTCAACTGATCTTTGACAAAGGAGCAAAGGCATTACAATGGAACAAAGATTGTCTTTTTCAACAAATAGTGCTAGAACAACTGGACATCCACATGCAAACAAATGAATCTAGACACAGACCTTACACTCTTCACAAACCTTAATTCAAAATGGCTCACAGGCCTAAATGTAAAATGCAAAACTATAAAACTCCTAGAAGACAACATGAGAGAAAACCTAAATGACCTTGGGGATGGTGATGACTTTTTAGATTTATCACCAAAGGCATGATGCATGAAAGAAAGAATGAATAATCTGGACTTCATTAAAATAAAAAATTTCTGCTCTGTGAAAGACACTGTCAAGAGAATGAGAATACTAAACACAGACTGGGAGAAAATATTTGCAAAACACATATTTGATAAAGGACTGTTATCCAAAATATACAAAGAACTCTTAAAACTCAACAATAAGAAAATGAACAGCCCAGTTAAAAACTGGGCAAAAGATTTGAACAGACAACTCTCCGAAAAAGATATACAAATGGAAAATAAGTATATGAAAAAATACTCAACATCATATGTCATTAGAGAATTGCAAATTAAAAAACAATAATAAGATACTGCTACACACCTTTTTAGGAAGGCTAAAATCCAAAACACTAAACCACCAAATCCTGGTGAGGATGTGGAGCAATAGGAACTCTCATTTATTGCTGGTGGGAATGCAAAATGTTACAGGCACTTTGGAAGAAGGTTTGGTGGTTTTTTACAAAACTAAACATACTCTTACCATGTGATCCAGCAATTGTGCTTCTTGGTATTTACCCAGATGAGTTGAAAACGTGTGTCCACATAAAAACCTGCATACAAATGTTTATAGCAGCTTTATTCATAATTGACAAAACTTGTAAGCAATGAAGATGTCCTTCATTAGGTGAAATGATAAATAAACTGGGCTATTGGACTGGCCCTGCAACGTAGTGGTTAAGTGGGTGCACTCCACTGCTGGCGGCCCGGGTTCAGATTCCGGGCGTGCACCGATGCACTGCTTGTCAGGCCATGCTGTGGCGGTGTCCCACATAAAGTGGAGGAAGATCAGCATGGATGTTAGCTCAGGGCTGATATTCCTCACAAAAAGAATAAAATAAAATAAAATAGTTATAAAAAAATAAAATAAAATAAAATAAACTGGGACATCCAGACAATGGAACATTATTCAGGGCTCAAAAGAAACGACCTATCAGGCCATGAAAAGACATGGAGGAATCTTAAATACATATTACTAAGTGAAAGAAGTCAATCTGAAAAGGCTATATACTGTATGATTCCAACTATACAACACTCTGGAAAAGGCAAAACTATGGAGCCAGTGAAAGAAATAGTAGTTGCCAGGGGTTCGGGAGGAGCAAGGGATGAATAGGCAGAGGACAGAGGATATTTAGGGCAATGAAGCTGTTCTGTATGATATGATAATGGTGGATACATTTCATTATACATCTGCCAAAACCTATAGCATGTACAACACCAAGAGTGAATTCCAATATAAACTATGAACTTTGGATGATGTGTCAATGTAGGTTTATCGATTATAATAAACGTACCGCTCTGGTGTGGGATTTTGATATTGGGAGAGTCAGTGCTATGTGAGGGTAGGGGATATATGTAAAATCTCTTTACCTTCTAGATTTTGCTGTGAACCTAAAACTGCTCTAAAAAATGAATTCTATTAAAAAAAAAGAACTCTCAAAACTCAACAAAAAGAAAACAAACAACCCAAATAAAAATTGGTAAAAGTCAGAGAGGAGGGTGAAAGGGATAATTCGGTACATGTGTGTGGTGATGGGTTGTAATTAGTATTTTGGTGGTGAACATGATGTAATCTATGCAGAAATAGAAGTACAATGATGTACACCTGAAATTTTTACAATGTTATAAACCAATGTTACTGCAATAAACAAAAAATTTAAAAAAAAGTCTTTGAACACTTCACAGAAGAGGATATATAGATAGCAAATAAATACATGAAAAAGGGTTCATCATCATTAGTTATTAGGGAAATGTAAATTAAAGCCACAGTGAAATACTCCTACACAATTACTAAAATGGCAAAAATAAAATATACTGAATATACCATGTACTGCTAAGAATGCAGAACAACTGGATCTCTCATATATTACTGCTTGGGAATGCAAAATGGTGCAGCGATTCTGAAAAACAGTTTGGCAAAACAGTTTGGTTAACATATAACCCACCAATTCTACTGCTATATATATATATACCCTAGAGAAATACAAACCTGTGTTTTCACAAAAATTTGTACCCATATGTCTATTGCAGCTCTATTCATAATTGTCTCCAAACTGGAAACAACCAAAGTATCCTTAAATTGGTGAATAGATAAACTGTGGTACATCCATTTAATGGAATATAATTCAGCAATAGAAAGGAATGAACTATTTTCTTATGCCAAAATTTGGATGAATCTCAGAGGCATTTTTTCCAGAAAAATGGAAATGGATAGAACATTTTCCTACTCATTTTATGAGTCCACCATTACTCTGATATCAAACTCAGACAAAGAGTAAAAAACAAACAAATAAACAAAAACCCAAAAACCTAAAGACAGATGCCCCTCATGAACATAGATGCAAAAAAATCTTCAACAAAATGTTAGCAAATCAAGTCCAGGCATATGTAAATGAATAATACACCATGACTACGTGAGATTTATTCCAGGAATGCAAGGCTGCTTCAATATTTCAAAATGATTGATCAATGTGATTCACCATATTAAGATGCTATAGAAAAAGAATCACATGATCTTATAATGTAATGCAGAAAAAGCATTTGACTAAATTTAACACCTATCTAAGATAAAAATTCTCCACTCTGGGAATAGAAGGGAGCCTCCTCAACCTGAAGAACGGAATCTGTAAAGAACCTACAAGTAAAACATTGTCTAGTGGTGAAAAACTGAATGTTTTACCTCAACAGCAGATAGAAGGCAAGTATGTCTTCTCTCACCTCTTCTATCCAAGATAGTAATGCAATTCCTACTTTGTGCAATAAGACATAAAGAAAAGAAATTAAAAATTACAGATTTAAAAGAAAGAAATACAACTGTCCTTATTTGCATATGACATGATTTTCCATTTAGAAAATCCCAAGGAATCTACTAGAGAAAAAACTCCTAAAACTAATAAGTGAGTTTAGCAAAGTTGCAGTATGCATGGTCAATATATCAATCAAATATCAATCATATTTCCATATACTAGCAATGAACAATTGGAAACTGAAATTTAAAATTCCATACCATTTACAATAGCTTCAATAAAAATTAAATATTTAAGTATAAATCTAACCAAGAATGCCTAAATAAGAGATTAAAGATATTAGTTTCTTATGGGAAGATGGAAAGCTCAATAAGATAGGGTTCCAGCTATTAGAGAACTTGCAATTTAGCAGGGGACAAATATATGTACCAAATAGCCACCAGGTAGTTTTTGACTAGTGCCACAAGAGAGGTATCAACAAGGATTTATAGGAATTTTGAGGAGAAACAGATTGCACCCAGATAGGGGATTAAGAACCGGCAATTTAGTTGCATCTGGAAGGATGGCTAGGATTATATCAGGTAGTTGGAAGGGCAGGAATTATGATAGGAAGAAGAAATGTTATAAACAAAAGGTACATAAATGGGAAAGTGTACATTTTATGTGGGGAATAGTAAGCAGGTTTTACAGAAGCATAAAGTTCTTGTAAGGGAGTACTAGAATATAAACCAGATAGTTTTGGGGAGATATAATGTGCTTTGAATGTCAGTCAATGTAGTTTGGATTACATTCAATTTGGAATAGAGAATCAATAAAGGAAAACGTGTTTATAATTGTACTCTTATCAGACTAACAGGAAGTAATGTGAATGTCCTAAGAGGAAAATCTAGGTCAGTATGGGTACTTGATATTTGTAGAAGAGTTGCCTGGGTATAGATTTATAACACTGTTATTATGGTGTCAGTCTCTATGGGAATAGGAGTTCGTGGCCCAGCTTGCCAGGGAATACAGGGGAATTACGAAGCATTAAATTTAGAAATTATAAACCCAGGAATTAGATAAGAACTGAACTGATTAAAGACCAGAGGGCAAAGCTAAGTTGAAGCAGGCATGGAGGGAGAAACTCACAGAAGCAAATTTGAAGAGTTAGATTGATCTGAGAAACAGAGAGGTAGATAGGTAAATAAATCAACAACATAGCCATGAATTAGAGGGAAGAGGGGACAGTGGTCAGGCAAGATGGGCTTGCCTGAGGGCCAAAAAATCCTTTATAACCTAATTCCAATGTACATGGACATACTCATATCCTGCCATTCACCTCAAAATATTTTACATTCCAGACATAGTAATCTGCTCAACATCACCCAAACTCATCATTCCTTTCAGGCCTTCATGCCTTTGCACACGCTTTTCCAGCTTCCATTAATGTTTGTCCCTCCTTCAGCCTTCCCTTCATCCCTCTTCTACCTGGTATACACTACTCCTTCTTTAAAGCCTAGTTCAAATGCCACATCCTTGGTGAAACTTTAAGCACAGAGGCTTCTTTCCTAGTTCAAATCTATGCTATGGGCTGTTGTATTGTAATGATCTTCCTCCCTCGTTAGACCGTGAGCTCCTTGTGGATAAGGACTCTTGTCTTATTTAGCCTTTTTCCATAGTACTTGACATAATGCCTGGAACATAGTATACAGGTAATCGAGTTATTCAATCAATTACCTAATTAGTTTTTAAGAAACCTTGGCCTTACTCAATCTGTCTTATTCAAAAGGGATGTTACTCTAGTCATTGATATTAATCCTTACTTACCATGGATGCTCCTCTGAAGGTGGAGTACATTATACTCTAATCTCATTGTCTCTGAATCATATTGGTTAGTGAAAAATACCAGATATCTCCAATTTATCAGTTGCATGGATCAAATAAGAAATATTGATTTCTTTACCTTGTTGCTATGGTGAATTCTCAGAAAGTTTAGGTGAAAAATCAATGGTGGGTTACTTGTAAAAAATAGCTCTGAACTACTGTACAAAGATATGGGTATTCAGTTCCCAGGGCTTCGTTTTAGGTCCATAAGTGTTCCACACCACAAGGTTCTTGAGACAGCTGTGTTGAAGTAGGAATTCCAAATGGTCCAAACCATAAATAGCTTCTCTCTTTAATCAGGGGTATGAGTGATCATGGCGGTAATGATTACCAGAGAGACTGAGTTTAGCGTGTAATTCCCTGAAGTCTACATGGAGGTTGTGGTATGAATGGTAGGGGTCAGAAAATATTGAGGACAAAAGTGATAATTTCATGAAATGGTATCTTCTGCATTGCAGAGGAGTGATTTATTTTGGAGAGAAAGTCATGCATTGGAAAGGATATTCATTTTTTAAGGTTTGAGAATAACACTTGGGGGCTAGTTTAGACATGAATCTCGGTGTATTCTGTCTGACCATCTGTTTGAGAATAATCTACTGAGGTTAGGTGAACTTTCACCTAGATGGGAAGAAATAAAGATTTTCAAAAAAGAGTTAGGAGATGGTGACTTTGGCCTGAGAGGACCTGGTTCAGGAGCCAGTGGAGAATTTTAAAGACATTTTTGAATCCATAAGTGGTGTCTTGTAGACTATTGGTTAAGGTACTGAGCACCATGAAAAAAGAATTTTATTACTGAAATGAAGAGAGTTCATGATAAAACCCTGGATATTGTGGCATGAGAGGTTAAGGCCTTACTAAGAGTTTTTGAGAGGACTTTCGGCCTTCTAATTGATTCTTCGGCTAAATAGTCCATTTCATTTGCTTCTGAATGGAGTTTCATATAATTAATGACCAATAAGCAGCCCATTACGGTCTTGGAGAAGCTGAAGTAATTGGAGGACAAGGCTTCATGGCACAGACACAGGATGTGGATTTGTTTCCCCAGGGAGAAATATAAGAAGATGCAGAGGTGTACTGTATTAGGACAAGTGTAAAAACAGAAAATATGCCTGCATACGCAAGAGTCCTTCTTAGATGAGGAAGATATTCTTGTGTTTGATATCAGTAACAGATAATGATAAGTGGGTTTCATCAACAGTTCCTTGTTGCAGCCCTAAATTTATGGAATAACTTACTAAATAAATATGAAGATAAATCATGATAGTCCTAGCATTCAAGACATTCTTCCTCTTTTAGATGACAAAATCTTTTAATGAGCAAGTGTGTACCCTATTATCGGAATGTTTCTGTATCTTATTGGTTGGTGAAAATAATAGATGCCTCCAATTCATCAGTTGCAGGGACCAGGTAAGACACTGATTTCTTTACTTGTGGCTTAGGTGAATTCTCAGACAGTTAAGGTGAAAAATCAATACCAGATGGGTCTAGAAAAGACACTTACAATTATTTTATTCATGTCAAGACAGCTTGGGAAGAATGCATTCACAGCAAGTTAACGTGATGAAGCAATTCTGACCCATCTACGTTCTGGGAATTGATCCAACATTTACAACCAATCTTACATATGCATATGTGCTATGCATCATGATAAGCCCTGGAGATATAACATAAAATTCATGGTCTTTGCATTTGAGGAGCACATAGTCTAAGTAGTGACACTCTAGGCAAGTCTTGAGATGTTACCCTATCAGGAATTCATCTAACTATTGTGGGCAACATTTTGAGAAATTTGCCAAGTTCATTTATTTATTTATTTATTTATTTATTTATTTATTTATTTATTTATTTATTCATTCATTTATTGAGGTAACATTGGTTTATAACAGCATATAAATTTCAGGTGTACATCATTATATTTTGACTTCTGTATAGACTACATCGTGTTCACCACCAAAAGTCTAGTTGCCATCCATCACTGTACAAATGTGCCCCTTTACCCTTTTCACCCTCCCCCTCCCCCTTCCCCTCTAGTAACCACCAATTTATTCTCTGTATATATGTGTTTGTTGTTGTTTTATCTTTCACATATGAGTGAAATCATGCGGTATTTGTCTTTCTCCATCTGACTTATTTCGCTTAGCATAATACCCTCAAGGTCCGTTCATGTTGTCACCAATGGCAAGATTTCATCTTTTTATGGCTGAGTAGTATTCCATTGTATATATATACACCACATCTTCTTTATCCATTCATCTGTTGATGGGCATACAGGTTGTCTCCAAGTCTTGGCTATTGTGGGTAATGCTGTAATGAAGATAGGGGTGCATATATCTTTTTGAATTTGTGTTTTTGTATTCTTTGGATAAATACCCAGAAGTGAAATAGCTGGATCATATGGTAGTTCTATTTTTAATTTTTCTGAGGAATCTCCATACTGTTTTCCATAGTGGCTGCACAAGTTTACATTCCCACCAGCAGTGTGTGAGGGTTCCCTTTTCTTCACATCCTCTCCAACACTTTTTATTTCTTGTCTTTTTAATTACAGCCATGCTGATTGTTGCGAGGTGATATCTCATTGTGGTTTTTATTTGCATTTCCCTAATAATTAGTGGTGTTGAATATCTTTTCATGTGCCTGTTGGCCATCTGTATATTTTCTTTAGAAAAAAGTCTGTTCAGATCCTCTGCCTATTTTTTAATTGTGTTGTTTGTTTTTTTGTTGTTTGAGTGGAGTATTGAAAACTTATTTCCTTGTAATTTGTTTTACATTCCCTTTTTGATAATTGTCTTATACCTTTCTTCTACATACATTGAGAACCACATCAGACAACGTTATAAGTTTTGCTTCAACCATTAAACATCACTTAGAAATCTTAAGAAGGAAAGTCCTGGCTTCCCACTTTGCCTTCTCTGACACTACGACTGGTGTGGGGAGGGCTCATTAATTATAGTTAGGTGAGAGTGGAAGTCTAGGCTCCCCACTTAGCCTTTGTTGATGAGAGTGGAGCCCCAGTTTTTTCCATGATGTTTGACTGGAGTAAAGAGATTATTGTCGAAAAGATTTCTCTCTTGCTATGCTGCCCTTTTCCTGGTTCTTTGGCAAGAGAAAGTAGGCTTTTTTGGGGGGCTGTTTTGGTTTGTGACTGTTGGTGTTTCTGGGTTACTGACCTCTCCAGCACCTAGTCCAGGATATATGAGATAAAAAGAAAACCCATGGCACTCACCACATGTCATTCCTTGGGTCTCGAAGTCTTTAGCCATTCTGCCTTTCCTCCACATTTTAGAGTCTTTTTATGTTTGTTTTATATCTAACATACATGGGTTTTGGCTTTTACTTAGTTGGAGAAATATCAAAAAATAAATTGACACCTTCTTGTTCAGAACTGGAAGTGTCTTTCTTTTGCCCATTTTATATTGTATTATTTATCTTTTTTATTATTGATCACTAATTTTTTGGGGGGCGTGAGGAAGATTAGCCCTGAGCTAACATCTGTTGTCAATCTTCCTCTTTTTGCTGAGGAAGATTGGCCCTGGGGTAACATCCATGCCCGTCTTCCTCTACTTTATATATGGGATACCTGCCACAGCATGGCTTGATAAGCGGTGTGTAGGTCTGTGCCCAGGATCTGAACCTGCAAACTCCAGGCCACCGAAGTGGAGCGTGTGAATTTAACCACTATGCCACCAGGCCGACCCCTGATCTCTAATTCTTTATATATTCTGAAAACAAGTATTTTGTCAGATATATATATAGAGAGAGAGCAGATATTTTCTCTCAGTCTGGAGTTGTTTTTTTTTTTTTTTACTCTCTTGATGGTGGCTTTTTTTTTTTTTGAGGAAGATTGGCCCTGAACTAACATCTGTTGCCAATCTTCCTCCTCTTCTTTTTTTTCTCCCCAAAGCCCCAGTACATAGCTGTATATCCTAGTTGTAGGTCCTTCTAGTTCCTCTATATGGGACACTAATTCAGCATGGCTTGATGTGCGGTAAGTAGGTCCACGCCCAGGATCCTAACTGGCGAACCCCAGGCTGCCGAAGCAGAACGCGAGAACTTAACCGCTCTGCCACTGGGCTGGCCCCTGATGGTGGCTTTTGATGAAGAGAAGTTTTTAATTCTAATAAAGTCTAATTTATCAGTTTTTTCTTTTATTCCTGGTGCTGTCTTTGTCCTAGGAAAACTTTACCTCCCTTTAGGTTTCAAAGGTATTATTCTATGTTTTCGTCTAGGAGATTTATAATTTTAGCTTTTACATTTAGGTCTATGATCCACCTCAAATTGACTTTTGTGTATGATATGGGGTAGGGATTGAGGTTCATGTCTTCCATTCAGATAGCCAGTTGTCCTCCTACCATTAGTTGAAAAAAATTCTTTTGCCCCATTGAATTACTATGATGCTTGTGTTGAAAACTAAATGGCTGTATATGTGTGGGTCTATTTCTGGAATCTCTCTTCTCTTCCATTGATCTATTTGCCTGTCTGTATTTTTAAATATTTTAACTCTAATATGATTTAATTGAACTATTTTATTATGTCTCTAGTATTAATTTTTTAACAATAAATTAATTTGGCAACCCCTTCCTAGTAAAGATATTGGTTCCAGAAAAGGAGGAAGAGAAAGAGAGAGAGAGAGAGAAGTTTATATTTGAATGTATGGGGGGCAGATGACAGTGATTTCAGGTGTGCAAGGAAATGTCCTTTGCTCCACTCCAACACTATACACACCTGTCCTTTCATGCCAGAAATTTCTTTTCTGGAGGATAAATTCTACACTCCTAAATGAGAGTTTAAGCTTGATATGGAATCACACCTTCTTACCTCACACCCAGAGAAAGAGTACATATTGATTTAAATTTACATTAAAGTATAAATGATCAAAAGAAGATCTTGTCCTAACAAGAGAGTAGTCTCAGTTCTATGCCTCATCTTCCTCAAAGATATTGTTCACTCCCCTCAACCTAAGCCACTGTCTCCTATCATCATGTTCTGGACATTTTCATTACCAACTTCTGCAACCCCTCCAAAATCTAAATTTCTAGCATTCTTTCTGATCATCACCTCCTATTTTTCTAGCTTTTTCCAAGCACCCCTGGTTCTAACAATGTTTCAGCATCACTGAGACCTACAATTCATTGATCCATCTTTTCAGTGTTTCTCAACTCATCATGTCTCGTCTCGTCTCCCAACCCAGCTTAAACCCCATGATTCATCATTATAATTATTCCCTCAAATACAAATTCATCTCCCTTACTTCTCTTTTGTTTTGTTGTACTTGTTTGGATAAAAACAATCCTGGTTAAATCTAGTGCTCTGCTTACTCCCTTCATCTGCACAGCTGAACATGGCTGGAGTAAAACACACAGCTATACTGACTGTTTTCACTTTAAATTTATGACCACTAACCTCAAGTGGGTCCTTGATGCTTGGCAATCAGGCTACATCCGCCAAGTATATTTACGCTCCCTCTTCCTCAACAACTATTTCATACCTTCTCCTCTTCCTCAAACCTCTTATACCTCTTTCACTCTCAGCTGATGGCCTCCCTTCCTATTCACTAAGAATATAGAAGTCATCAGAAGAGAGCTTCCACCAACATATCTACCCACCTTCCTGCATCTGTAACCAAATGCTCTTTCCTTCCATTACTATAAACAACCATTTATGCTCCTAGCTAAGATCATCCCTCTACGTGCACATGTGATTCCATTCCTTCACCTTTATTCAAAAGCTTTGTTCCAACAATTTCTCCACCCCATCATGAATTTTTTCCTTTCTACTAGATCATTCTATTTAGTATACATATAGGCTATTTTTCCTCATATTAAAAAAAATACTCTTTACCCTTTTTCTCATCTATTTTCCATGGCAAAAGTAAAACAACACATCTATAATTGCTGTATCTAATTTCTCCCACAATTCTTTCTTTTTTATTTTATTTTTATTTTTATTTATTTATTTTTTATTCTTTTGTTTATTGCAGTAAAATTGGTTTATAACATTGAATAAATTTCAGGTGTACATCATTATACTTCTATTTCTGCATAGATTACATCATGTTCACCACCCAAATAATAATTACAACCCATCACCACACACGTATGCCTAATTATCCCTTTCTCCCTCCTCCCTCCCCCCTTCCCCTCTGGTAACCACCAATCCAATCTGTGTCTCTATGTGTTTGTTTATTGTTGTTATTATCTACTACTTAATGAAGGAAATCATAGGGTATTTGACCTTATACCTCTGACTTATTTCACTTTGCATAATACCCTCAACGTCCATCCATGTTGTCACAAATGGCTGGATTTCATCATTTCTTATGGCTGAGTAGTATTCCATTGTGTATATATACCACATCTTCTTTATCCATTTTTCCCTTGATGGGCACTTAGGTTGCTTCCAAGTCTTGGCTATTGTGAATAACGCTGCAATGAACACAGGGGTGCATGTATCTTTATGCATTGGTGTTTTCAAGTTCTTTGGATAAATAACCAGCAGTGGAATAGCTGGACCATATGGTAGTTCTATCCTTGATTTTTTGAGGAAGCTCCATACTGTTTTCCACAGTGGCTGCACCAGTTTGCACTCCCACCAGCAGTGGATGAGAGTTCCCTTCTCTCCACATCCTCTCCAACACATGTTGTTTCCTGTCTTGTTAATTATAGCCATTCTGACGGACATGAGGAGATATCTCATTGTAGTTTTGATTTCCATTTCCCTGGTAGTTAATGATTTTGAACATCTTTTCATGTGCCTGTTGGTCATCTGTATATCTTCTTTGGAGAAATGTCTGTTCAGGTCTTTGCCCATTTTTTAAATGGGTTGGTAGTTTTTTTGTTGTTGAGATGCATGAGTTCTTTACATATTTTGGAGATTAAGCCCTTAACAGATGTATGGTTTGCAAATATCTTCTCCCAATTGTTAGGTTGTCTTTTTGTTTTGTTGATGGTTTCCTTTGCTGTGCAGAAGCTTTTTAGTTTGATGTAGTCCCATTTGTTTATTTTTTCTATTGTTTCTCTTGCCCGGTCAGACATGGTGCTTGAAAATATGTTGCTAAGACCGATGTCGAAGAGCGTACTGCCTATGTTTTGTTCTAGAAGTTTCATAGTTTCAGGTCTTACATTCAAGTCTTTAACCCATTTGGAGTTAATTTTTGTATATAGTGTAAGGTAAGGGTCTACTTTCATTTTTTTGCATGTGGCTATCCAGTTTTCCCAACACCACTTGTTGAAGAGACTTTCTTTTCCCCATTGTATGTTCTTGGCTCCTTTGTCAAAGATTAGCTGTCCATAGAAGTGTGGGTTTATTTCTGGGCTTTCGATTCTATTCCATTGATCTGTGTGTCTGTTTTTGTGCCAGTACCATGCTGTTTTGGTTACTATAGCTTTGTAGTATATTTTGAAATCAGGGAGTGTGATACCTCCAGCTTTGTTCTTTTTTCTCAGGATTCCTTTAGCTATTCGGGGTCTTTTGTTATTACATATAAATTTTAGGATTCTTTGTTCTATTTCTGTGAAAAATGTTGTTGGAACTTTGATAGGGATTGCATTGAATCTATAGATTGCTTTAGGAAGTATGGACATCTTAACAATGTTAATTCTTCCAATCCAAGAGATGGAATATCTTTCCATTTCTTTGTGTCTTCTTCAATTTCTTTCAGCAATGTTTTATGCTTTTCGGTGTACAGATTTTTCACCTCTTTGATTAAGTTTATTCCTAGGTATTTTATTCTTTTTGTTGCAATTGTAAATGGGATTGTATTCTTAATTTCTCTTTCTGCTACTTTGTTGTTAGTGTATACAAATGCAACTGATTTTTGTATGTTGATTTTGTATCCTGCAACTTTACCATATTTGTTTATTACTTCTAAAAGTTTTCTGGTGGATTCTTTAGGGTTTTCTATATATAAAATCATGTCAACTGCAAATAGTGACAGTTTCACTTCTTCTTTTCCAATTTGGATCCCTTTTATTTCTTTCTCTTGCCTGATTGCTCTGACTAGGACTTCCAGTACTATGTTAAATAGGAGTGGTGACAGTGGGCATCCTTGTCTGGTTCCTGTTCTTAGAGGGATAGCTTTCAGATTTTTACCATTGAGGATGATATTACCTGTGGGTTTGTCATATATGGTCTTTATTATGTTGAGGTACTTTCCTTCTATACCCATTTTATTCAGAGTTTTTATCATCAATGGATGCTGTATCTTGTCAAATGCTTTCTCTGCATCTATTGAGATGATCATGTGATTTTTATTCTTCATTTTATTAAGGTGGTGTATCACGTTGATTGATTTGTGAATGTTAAACCATCCCTGGATACCTGAAATAAATCCCACTTGATCATGGTGTATAATCTTTTTAACGTATTGTTGTATGTGATTTGCTAGTATTTTGCTGAGGATTTTTGCATTGATGTTCATCAGTAATATTGGCCTGTAATTTTCTTTTTTTGTGTTGTCCTTGTCTGGTTATCATATCAGGGTAATGTCAGCTTCATAGAATGAGTTAGGGAGCTTCCCCTCCTCCTCAGTTTTTTGGAAAATTTTGAGAAGCATAGGTATTAAGTCTTCTTTGAATGTTTGGTAGAATTCACCAGGGAAGCTGTCTGGTCCTGGACTTTTATTTTTGGGTAGGTTTTTTGGGTAGGTATTTTGGGTAGGATTACTGTTTCGATCTCCTTACTGGTGATTGGTCTATTCAAATTCTCTACTTCTTCTTGATCCAGTTTTGGAAGGTTGTATGATTCTAAGAATTTATCCATTTCTTCCAGATTGTCGAATTGGTTGACATATAGCTTTTCATAGTATTCTCTTATAATCTTTTGTATTTCTGAGGTGTCTGTTGTAACCTCTCCTCTTTCATTTCTGATTTTCCTTATTTGTGCCTTCTCTCTTTTTTCTTGTTGAGTCTAGCTAAAGGTTTGTCAATTTTGTTGATCTTTTCAAAGAACCAGCTCTTGGTTTTATTAATTTTTTCTATTGTTTTTTTAGTCTCTATTTCATTTATTTCTGCTCTGATTTTTATTATTTCCCTTCTTCTACTGATTTTGGGCTTTGTTTGTTCTTTTTCCAGGTCCTTTAGGTGCATTGTTAGATTGTTTATTGAGATTTTTCTTGTTTGTTGAGATAGGCCTGTATCGCTATAAACTTCCCTCTTAGAACTGCTTTTGCTGTATCCCATAAATTCTGGCATGTTGTATTTTCATTTTCATTTGTCTCCAGGTGTTTTTTGATTTCTTCTTTGATTTCTTCGTTAACCCAGTCGTTGTTCAGTAGCATTTTGATTAATCTCCACGTATCGGTGGCTTTTCTGATTTTCTTCCTATAGTTGATTTCTGGTTTCATACCGTTGTGGTCAGAAAAGATGCTTGGTATTATTTCAATCTTCTTAAATTTATGGAGACTTGTTTTGTGGCCTAATATGTGATCAATCCTGGAGAATGTTCCATGTGCATTTGAAAAGAACGTGTTTTCTTCGATTTTTGGATGGAATGCTCTGTATATATCTATTAGGTCCATCTGTTCTAGTGTGTCATTTAAGACCAATGTTTCCTTATTGATCTTCTGTTTGGATGATCTATCCGTTGGTTTAAGTGGAGTGTTAAAGTCCTCTACTATTATTGTGTTACTGTCTATTTCTCTTTTTATGTCTGTTAATAATTGCTGTACATATTTAGGTGCACCTACATTGGGTGCGTAGATATTTACAAGTGTTATATCCTCTTGTTGGATTGTTCCCTTATCATTATGTAATGCCCTTCTTTGTCTCGTTTTAAAGTTTTTGTTTTAAAGTCTATTTTGTCTGATATGAGTACTGCTACCCCAGCTTTCTTTTCATTGCCATTTGCGTGGAGTATCTTTTTCCATCCCTTCACTTTCAGTTTGTGAGTGTCTTTAGGTCTGAAGTGTATCTCTTGTATACAGCGTATATATAGGTCTTGTTTTTTTATCCAGTCAGCCACCCTGTGCCTTTTAATTGGAGCATTAATCCATTGACGTTTAAAGTAGCTATTGATAAGTATGTACTTAATGTCATTTTATAACTTTTTTTTGTCAGTGTTTTAGTAGTCCTTCTCTCTTCCTTTCTTCTTCTATACAGAATTGATGGTCACTTTAGTTTGACCTCTGTGTGAAAGCTCTACTCTTTAACTCCCCTCCTCCCTCCTTTTATGTTTTTGATATCATATCTAACCTCTTTTTTTGTGCATTTGTATCCATTACGTTCTTATCATGGAAATAGATAATTTTTCCTATTTGTGGTCTTCTCTTTTCCCCTGAAATCAGTGTCTTTAACATTTCTTGTAGCACTGGTTTTTGGTGACAAACTCCTTTAATTTTTGCTTGTCTGGGAAATTTTGATCTCTCCTTCCATTTTGAATGATAACCTTGCTGGGTAGAGTATTCTTGGCTGTAAGTTTTTTCCTTTTAGCACTTTAAATATATCGTGCCATTCTCTTCTAGCCTGTAAGGTTTCTGCTGAGAAGTCAGCTGATAGCCTCATGGGGTTTCCTTTGTATGTAACTTGACATTCTCTTGTGGCTTTTAGGATTTTCTCTTTATCTTTAATTTTGGACATTTTGATTATGATGTGTCTTGGTGTGGGCCTCTTTGGGTTTATCTTGTTTGGGGCTCTCTGTGATTCCTGTACCTGGATGTCTGTTTCCTTCCTTAGGCTACGGAAGTTTTCATCTATTATTTCTTGAAATAGATTTTCTGCCCCCTTGTCTCGCTCTACTCCTTCCGGGACACCTATAACACGGATGTTACTGCACTTGATATTGTCCCTGAGGTCCCTTAGACTGTCCTCACTCTTTTTAATTCTTTTCTCTTTTACCTGTTCAGCTTGGGTAATTTCTTCTAGTCTTTCGTCCAGGTCACAGATCCATTCTTCTGTATCCTCTACTCTGCTTTTGAGTCCCTCTAATGAATTTTTCATTTCCAGTATTGTATTCTTCATTTCTGATTGGTTCTCTTTTATATCTTCCATTGCTTTGTTGACATTCTCATTGAGTTCATCTATTCTTCTCCCAAGATCAGTGAGCATCCTTAATACTCTTAGTTTGAACTCTCTGTCAGGTAGGTTGCTCATTTCTGTTTCACTTAGTTCCTTTTCTGGGGTTTTGTCCTGTTCCCTTACTTGGAATATTCTTTTGCCTCCTCATTTTTCCTCTTTTCCTGTGCTTGTGTCTATGTATTAGCTAGGTCAACTATGTCTCCTGCTCTTGGATAGGTGACCTTATGTAAGTGATGCCTTAGGAGGCTTACAGTGTGCTTCCCTCAGTTCTCAATGTTCCCATGGTGACCCTTATGTGGGCTACGTGTGTCCTTCTGTTGTGGCCTGTTTGTTCTCCCTTTAGGCACCCAGGGAGGCCGAGTTATGCTCCTGGCCAGCTGTCGTAATGCTCAGCTGCTTGTAGTTGTTGTGGGCCCTTTCATCTCTTTATCAGGTGTGGTGAGCCCCAGCACAGTTGGCTGCAAGTTCTAATACCACATTTGTGTTGCAGTATTTCTTTTAAGTGAGTGGGCCCCCAGCGTGGCAGGTTGTTAGGCTCAGGGCCTTACAATTGCTGTAAGCCTCTAGCCTATTAGGTCTCTTGTCAGCTCTCTGAGGATTTCAGCTGCGTGGGGCTGGTCTCAGGCTTCAGAGCACCCAATTGTTTCAGGCTTTGGAAGGTGGTGTGAACCCCCTATGTTGGTCTTTGAGACGTACAAGTTTTCTGCAGCTGACAAGCCCTGCCGCCCACAGGTCCACACACACAGTCAACACAGTCCTGCTCCATGTGCGCGCCCCGACCTCCCCAAGCGGACCCAGTCTCTCCACGGTGGGAGCCCCACACACTCTGATACTGCCCCACATTCTCCACCCCCTCCTTGTGCACACCCTGCCCCGCTAAATTCAGCTCAGTTGCCAGGCTGCAGGGAATCCAGTCACCAATCTATGCAGGCCCACAAGTTGCCTGAGGGCTTGTTGTTGGGTGGGGCCAGTCTCTAGGGTGGGCTTCCTGCCCTGGCTGCGCTGGATTAAATTGGTGCTCTAGCGGGTGGCACAGACCCTGGGCTAGCAGGCCTCAGGGAGAACTCCAATGGTGTCTGTGTCAGCACGCCCACACCAGGACACAACAATGGTCGCCGCCAATGTCCCAGTCCCTGGAGAGGTCTCACCCCTCACCGAGATGCACTCAGGGCCTATTAGGTGAGTCTCTTTTCACCACAGCATTGTGCACCTTTCTTTCTGGTGATTTTAGGATGCTTTCTGGAATGGATGAGTTTGCGTGCGGGCCCTTTAAGAGCCAGTTTTAGTTTCTTTGTGAACCGGGTTTTCTGGGGGTACTCCCCAATGTTTTAGTAGCAGGCAAAGTCAGATATTATGCCACTCATCTCGATTGTGCTGGGTCCACAAAGTGCCCACAGCGAGGGTGATCCCCGGCTCAGGGTCCTGCGCCTCCAGGGAGGGCTGCGTACCTGTGCGCTGCTCTCAGCGGCCGTGAAGCTGGCGGCTTGTGGAGGCGGCGTTTTTCCTCTCCAGAAGGGTGTCTCTGCCTCTTCTACCTCAGTTAGGATTGTCCATTGTTGCAGGAGTTCCTCTTATCCAGTTTTCAGTTCTGTCTCAGGGGTAATTTTTCCACGAATAGTTGTAAATTGGCTGTGTCCACGCGAGGAGGTGAGTTCAGAGTCTGCTTACACTACCATCTTGACTCGAGATCCTGTTGTATTGTATTTGCTAATATTTTGCTGAGGATTTTTGCATCTATGTTCATCAGTGATGTTGGTCTGTAATTTTCCTTTTTTGTGATGTTCTTGTTTGGTTTTCGTATCAGGGTAATTTTGGCCTCATAATATGAGTTGGGAGGCTCCCTGTCTTCTTCAATTTTTTGCAATAGTTTGAGAAGGATAGGTATTAAATCTTCTTTGAATATTTGGTAGAATTCATCAGAGAATCTGTCTGGTCTTGGACTCTTGCTTTTTGGGAGGTTTTTGAATAATGTTTCAATCTCTTTGCTTGTGATTGTTCTATTCAGATTCTTTATTTCTTCTTGATTCAGTTTTGGGAGATTGTATGATTCCAAGAATTCATCCGTTTCTTTTAGGTTATCCAATTTGTTGGCGTATAGTTTTTAACAGTATTCTCTTAAAATCCTTTGTATTTCTGTGGTGTCCATTGTAATTTCTCCTCTTCCATTTCTGATTTTATTAATTTGAGCAGTCTCTCCTTTTTTCTTAGTAAGTCTAGCTAAGGCTTTGTCAATTTTGTTTGTTTGTTTTCCATATATTTACTTTTTATTGAATTTGTTATTGTTACAGAGTTCTTGCATTGCCAAACCATGCCTGAGAATTCAAAGAAAGAAATGATACAATGGACAGCCTCATCCACCCATCATACAGTATTTTAAAACTTGATTCATGTGCATTTTGTTAATTTCACAATCTTTTAAAAAGTTATAACAAGAGTTAGAATTTTAAATCTCCTGAAGGTCTGCAGATTTCTAGTAAAATATACTGTTAAATAACAGTTTCACATATTCATCTCAGTTCATTCTTCAATAACAGACTCCCCAACAAAATTTTGCTAGAAAATATGCATACTTTTCTGGGGAAATACGTGGCTCAATGTCTAAGAGATTATTTGTTAAGATTTTTGGTTCCCAAATGAAATCTTCAGTTGAACCAAGAATCCCTTGTTTCTCACTTAATCATCCACTCTCTCTTTGGCTGGTTCAGCTACTCACTCAGATACCTCAGAAGGCATCCATCCTCTTGTTACCTCAGATAATGCCAGCATTATTGCCCAGCTATGGCTGGCAAGTCCCATCAGGAGATACTGTGACCCTCCAAGGAGTCTGATTCCCACATGGACACTTTCATCAAGACTGAACTCCTACAGGAAAATGCTACCATGTCAGAATAGTTTTACCCACCCATTCACTTCGCCCTCGCCAGTAGCAAGTCTACAACTCCAGCATTTGGCAAAGGAATTTATTATAGAGAAACCCAGACTCTGCATCAACTGGTCACACATCACTTTGAAATATTTCTATTGAACCAAAGATACAAAACTAGGAAATTAC
Source organism: Diceros bicornis minor (assembly GCF_020826845.1). NCBI lineage: Eukaryota > Metazoa > Chordata > Mammalia > Perissodactyla > Rhinocerotidae > Diceros > Diceros bicornis. Next base: position 68,278,142 of record NC_080781.1, read on the forward strand.
CAAACTATCTCATTAGATGGAAAGACTTTTCAGTAATCCTGGGTAGCTTCCTGCAGTCCCTTTTAAGGACTAAAAATTACTGGATAGTTCAAACTGTAATTATTACAAACAGAAGTGCTACATCACCTGTCTTTTGCCTCTGACTCTCCAAATGAATAACGTAAAGACACACCAGAAGGTTGATGATAGAGCTAAGCTGGGACAACCACTGCATCTACAGAATGTCCAATACCTTAAAAATTTGGGCACAAGTATATCTGGAATTCTTGTGAAAGATCAGGCAAGATCTATGACACTTAAATCGGTTTTAGATTAAGGTTCTGCTCACATTGTTTTGAATTTATAAGGATGGGTCAGTGAATCCCTTGGTCTGAGCAGAAACCACACTCGTTCCACTGCAGTTCACCCTCTAATTTAGACCTGATTAGAAGAGGCTTTAACAGCACCTGAAGTAGAGCCCCCTGCATCCACTGCCCTTTATATCAAAGGCTATTTGGTTCCACTCTGGGAATTGGCAAATTAACGAGACATTTCACAATTCTAATGCATATTTCAGATTACTTAGTTAACCAAGCAATGTGCTCTGTCAAAGGACTTATTCCAAGTCAAAGCAAAAAAAGGCCTTAATGTGGAACACAGAAAAAGCACTACCAAAACAAAAAATTACTAAAAGAAATGAGATTATTCCCTCCCCCACTCCCTTTCCCACTTGGTGGACCCAAGTTTGGTTGCATTTAATTTGTGGTTACATCAGAATACAACTCAAATTTTAACTTATAAATCACAGCCTTACACAGATTATCTGAACACACCAGTTATTTTGAGAGTGGCATGCTCTGGAAGTCTAATACAGCCACAGCCCACAGTAGAATATTCCTGAAGGGTGGGGCACAGGACAGGTTAATTAAGGTCACTTAAATCTTTCTCTTTTACAGCAGATCACAACCCGGATGGCTGACTTTCTTCACGATTTCTGATAGGAATCCAGTAGAGCTGGTTTCAAGTTTCACATCAACATTTAATAGCTGTAAGCTTCTCATCCAGAAGTTGTGATCCACACAAAGTCCACAATGAGTGCAGCAAATCTGAGATAGTCAACCCTTATGAAGGCTGAGTATCTGAACATAAAAAGATTTTGAAATGACCACTGACTGCAGTTTTTGTTTTTGTTTTGTATTTGCAGAGTAATTATGAAAGAACACTGCTGAATCTCGTTCACACATTTATATAACAATGAAAATCCTCCTAAATCCAATATACATAAAGAGTAGTGGGCTGGCCCCGTGGCTTAGTGGTTAAGTGCGCGCGCTCCGCTACTGGCGGCCCGGGTTCGGATCCCGGGCTCGCACCGACGCACTGCTTGTCCGGCAGTGCTGAGGCCTCGTCCCACGTACAGCAACTAGAAGGATGTACAGCCTTGACATACAACTATCTACTGGGGCTTTGGGGGAAACAAAAGGAGGAGGATTGGCAATAGATGTTAGCTCAGAGCCGGTGTTCCTCAGCAAAAAGAGGAGGATTAGCACGGATGTTAGCTCAGGGCTGATCTTCCTCACACACAAAAAAAAAGAGTAGTAAACTTCCATAGTGCAATAGGGCCAGTCACTTATACCGAATGGTCTGCATCAGGTGTAGATCCAGCAGTGATCAGATAACGGATAGCTGTTCTTGGTGGTTAGCTGTGGTCTAGTTATCTTAGAAGGGTTAGCAAAGACCATTCCTTAACTTAGCTACAGTTTAAGGGCCTGACTTTTTTGAACCTCATCCCTACCTCTAGTTCTGTGTCTGAGCACTTCCAGTCTCTTCTCCACTTCTTTATCCTTCAGGGAAAGGAAACGTAATTAGTAAATATTTCTTCTTCACTAGGTTGTTTTGAAAATATTCTTCCTTGAATTAAAAAAAAAGCCACCCCTTAGGAGAATCTTGAGGGAGGGACAGAAGGAGAAAATTGGTATATAAAATCCTTATTAGACCATTTTTAAGGCTTCAATTGAACAGAAAACAGCATCCTGTACTGAAGCTCCATGTTCTATTTTCTGAGGGGGGAGCAAATCTGATTACTATGAATTGCAAACCTATTTTGGGACCAACTTGAAGACAACGGGAAAGTTAGAAAGCCATCTAATGATATGGTGATTCCTTTTACCTTTTGCAAATAATAGACAATACATCTCTCTTTATGCATAAGTAAGGGCAACCATTGCCTCATTCAAGTAAAGTCCTATTCATTATTTAATGATTTATCCTCGCTTCTACTTTATGGGAGTGGATCAGATAGAGAAAGACAAGTTTGGTGAATCACTGACTCTCATTTTGTAGAATAGAGCAGAGGAGCAAGTCCAAGTGGAGATTTAAATTCAAGCCAGCTGTGCTCTCAAAGAAGCAAAAAGGCTGGGATTTACTTTAAAAGCCACCCCCAAAAATGATATTTCCATCTTATGTCATTTACATTTCTTCCCATTTTATTTACTTTAAAAAATTCATGTCCCTAAATAAGATGTGGATTGCCATATGTGGTTATTTAACTCCAGGTAGCATTCATTTTTAAGTACCTGTTCCTGCTCTCTACATTCTTGGCAGTGGACTGCAGGGATGGGAACTGTGTATTGCTGTATATTTATGGTGGTCCTTGCGGTGTTTTCCTTGTTGTAGTTAATCTGGCCCCAGGAGGCCTGTAGACACCACTAGTCATTGCCGGTTCAGGGCTTTCTGTAACAATTACTGGAGCAGGAGGTGCTTGCACTGGAGCTGTTTTATTCCAGGGACTTGAAGAATTTTCCACTACCACCTCCACCTCCACCTTCTTCCCAGTTGTCACCTGGATCTTCTCTCTTTCCATTATTCTCTTCTTGCTTTTCACTTATTTGCATTTCCTGAACTCTGAGGCCATTGTAATCAACATCTTTTTGCCCAAATTCTTTCCACTCATCTTCATCCTTTGTCATGGCCTTGGGGGCAGCCACAGACCCCAGGGCCCCTGCACCTGTGGGCTGGCTGTCACCTGGCCAGGCCCCCGTATCCACCCCGCTGCCCGCCGAGCCTGCAGCTCTGCTGTTCCTGCCATGCCACCTAGCTGCTCCACTCCTTCTTCTTCCTCTTGTCCCTCTTCACGAAGAAGTTGTCCAGGCTCCACTCCTCCGTCTTGGCCATGGCTGCAGCCTCCTCAGAAGGGAAAATGAACATGCGGGCCAGAGCCTCCGGCAGGAGGGCTCAGCTAGTGGCAGTGCATGCAGGAGGAAGATGCTCAATTTTATTTATCTTTTCAAAGACCCACCTCTTAGTTTCATTGATCCTTTTTATTGTCTTTGTAGTCTCTGTTTCATTTATCTCTGCTCGGGTTTTTATTATTTCCTTCCTTCTGACTTTAGGCTTCATTTATTATTCTTTTTTTGGTTCTTTTAGGTGTAACGTTAGATTGTTTATTTGAATTTTTCTTGTTTTTTGAGGTAGGCCTGAATAGCCATATACTTCCCTCTTAGGACCACTTTTGCTGCATCCCATAGGTTTTGGTATGTTGTATTTTCAGTTTCATTTGTCTCCAGGTATTTTTGTGTGTGTGTGTGAGGAAGATCAGCCCTGAGCTAACATCCGTGCTAATTCTCCTCTTTTTGCTGGGGAAGACCGGCTCTGAGCTAACATCTATTGCCAATCCTCCTCCTTTTTTTCCCCCCAAAGCCCCAGTAGATAGTTGTATGTCATTGTTGCACATCCTTCTAGTTGCTGTATGTGGGATGCAGCCGCAGGATGGCCGGAGAAGCGGTGCGTTGGTGCGCGCCTGGGATCTGAACCTGGGCCACCAGTAGCGGAGGGCGTGCACCCAACTGCTAAGCCACCGGGCCGGCCCTGTCTCCAGGTATTTTTGATTTCTCCTTTGATTTCTTCATTCATCCAATAGTTGTTCAGTAGCATGTTCTTTAGTCTCCACATATTTGTGACTTTTCCAGCTTTCTTGTAGTTGATTTATAGTTTGATATCATTGTGGTTGGAAAAGATGCTTGAAATGATTTCAATCTTCTTAAATTTGTTGAGGCTTATTTTGGTTCCCAACATATGGTCTATCCTTGAGAATATGCCATGTGCATTTGAGAAAAATGAGTATTCTGCTGCTTTTCGATGGAATGTTCAGTATATATCTATTAACTCCATTTTTTCTAGCATTTCATTTAATGCCAATGTTTCCTTGTTGACTCTCTATCTGGATGATCTATCCCTTGATGTAAGTGGGGTGTTAAAATCCCCTAGTATTCTGTGTTGCTGTCAATTTCTCCCTTGAGGTCTGTTAATAGTTGCTTTATATACTTTGGTGCTCCTATGTTGGGTGTGTATATATTGCTAAGTGTTATATCTTCTTGGTGGAGTGTCCCTTTTATCATTATATAGTGTCCATCTTGTCTCTTGTTATCTTTTTTGGCTTGAAGTCTATTTTGTCTGATATAGGTATGGCTACCTCTACTTTCTTTTGGTTGTCATAGGAGTATCATCTTCCATCCCTTCACTCTGAGGCTATGTTTGTCTTTAGAACTGAGATGGGTTTCCTGGAAGCAACATATTGTTGGGACTTGCTTTTTAATTCATCCACATACTCTGTATCTTTTGATTGGTGAATTCAATCCATTTACGTTTAGAGTGATTATTGATATATGTGGGCTTAATACTGACATTTTATCTTTTGTTTTCTGATTGTTCTATATTACCACTCTTTCTTCTTTGTATTTCTGTCTGCCATTTCAGTTTGGTGGTTTTCTGTGATGTGTTTCTCAGTTTCCTCTTTATTTATGTTTTGTGACTCTGCTCTGAATTTTTGTTTTGGAGTTACCATGAGGTTTGTATAAAAGACTTCATAGATGAGATAGTCCTTTTTCTGTGGACAGCCTCTTCTCTCCATTGGCCTATGCAAGTTCTGTCCTTTTCCTCTTCCCCTTCTATGTTTTTGTTGTCACAAATTATCCTTTTTTGTACTGTGACTTTGTGACCATATTGAAGTGGTTATAGTTATATTTGATGCTTTCTTTCCTTTTATCCTTTATGTTATAATTGTTTACTTTTTCTGATATAGAGTTGCAATTTTCTGATTCTGTCTATTTATCATCTTACTCAAAGCTCTATAGACCTTCACCTTTTTGTTTCAGGTAGGAGGGCTCCTTTCAACATTTCCTGTAAGGCAGGTCTAGTGGTGATGAACTCCCTCAGCTTTTGTTTGTCTGGGAAAGCCTTTATTTCTCTTTCATATCTGAAGGAAAACTTTACTGAGTAGAGTATTCTTGGGTGATAGTTTTTGTTTTTCAATATTTTGAATACATCATTCCACTCTCTCCTTATCTGGACAGTTTCTGCTGAGAAATCCGCTTATAGCCTAATGGAAGTTCCTTGGTAAGTTATTTTTTATTTATTTACTTTTTTCTCTCTGACCACCCTTAACATTCTCTTTGTCACTGACTTTTGATGGTTTTAATATCATGTGCCTTTGAGAAAGTCTTTTTGCATTGAGCTAATTAGGTGTTCTATTAGCTTCACCTACTTGTATATCCAGTAACTTCCCAAGGTTTGGGAAGTTCTCAGCTATTATTTCTTTAAATAAGCTCTCTTCTCCTTTCTCTCTCTCTTCTCCTTCTGGAATACCCATTATGCTTATATTGCTTTTCCTAATTGAGTTGGGCATTTCTTGCAGAATTTCTTCATTTTTTTTAATGTTAGTTTTCTCTCTTCTTCCATATAAATCATTTCTAGATTTCCATCTTCAAACTCACTAATTCTCTCCTCCATATGATCCGCTCTATTTCCAATGCTTTCTACTTTATTTTTCATCTCATTAATTGTGTTCTTCACCTCCAGAATTTGTTTTTTTTGTTGTTTTTTTTTGTTTTGTTTTTAGTTTCAATTTCTTTGGTGAAGTACTCTTTTTGTTCATTAATTTTATTCCTGAGCTCATTGAACTGTCTGGGTTTCTTGTACCTCATTGAGTTTCTTCACGACAGCTATTTTGAATTCCCTGTTAGATTGCATCTTCCATGACTTCAAGTTTGGTTTCTGGAGAATTGTCGTTTTCTTTTTTTGATACTATGTTACTATAGTTCATAGTGCTTGATGAGTTATTTGTCTTTTGGCACATTTGTGGTAGTAAATACCTTTTTTATTTTGGTAAGGCTTTGGTTACTTTGGTTCTGAGCTGCTTCTGGTTTTGTTTGTGAGCCTGCACTTTCCAGCCTCCACTGCCTCTGCCAGAGGCATCATCAGTGCCCTCTTTGTGCTGCTTGTGACGCTGAGGTTGCTGGTGCCTTGCTACTTATGATATCACTGCAGTCATTGGTGTCACCACCAGTGTCACCAGGCTGTGAGCACCTCTGATGCTTCTGGGGTCACCTGAATCTCATGTTCCCCCACTGGCTCTCTGTGGTCTCAGGTGCTGCTGTTGTGTGCTCTACCTGCCCTGCTGCTCCTGGCTTATGTGGGGGTGCTGGCTGTACCACTAGAGGGGCACTGGATTCACGGGTGCCACTGCCACTGCCAGGGGCCTGGGGTGTTATATGGAGCCCCTAATGCTGGTGGGGCCAGTGTTAGGGGTGCCACAACTGGGAGCTGGGTTATGGGTACTGCTATGACTTCTGAAGCCTCAGCTCACAAGTGCCACCTGATACTGCTGGGGGGAGGGATAGGGCTAAGCTGTGAGTGCTGCTGTGTTTTTTGATGCCTCAGGTCATGGGTGCCATCCACCCCTTCTGTGGGGAGGGTAGGGGCTGAGCTGTAACCTGCAACCTCTAGTCTCTGGCACCAGTGTGCTTTTTGAAACCTCAGGTCATAAGCACTGCCACTGCTGCTGGGGGTATCTGCATCTTGTATGCAGCCCCTGTTGGTGGAAGGGCCACTGTCAAAGTCACCCCTGTTGGGGGAGGGGGAGGGTGCTGGGTTGCTGTCACTGCTGCATTTCCTGAAGCCTCAGGTCTTGGTCACCATCCACCACTGCTGGGGGAGAGGGAAGGGCTGAGCCACAAGTGCCATTGCTGCTCATATAGCTTCTGGTTTCTGGCACTGGTGTGTTTTTTGAAACCTCAAGTCACGGGCACTGCCACCACTACCAACGGTATCCACATCTTGGATGCAGCCCCTGCTGCTGGAAGGGCCAGTGTTGGAGGCTCTGTCACTAGAAGAGGCAGAGGGGTCTGGGTCACAGGTATCTCACAGTTCCTGGAGTCTCCTGGTCATGGACCCTCTGTGATTCCTGGTATCTCTGGGAGCATGGACTGCCTGGATTCCTGTAGTCTCTGTTCATGCATGTTATCTCAGTTCCTGGGCCCTCTGTTCACAGGCAAGGCCACAGATCTTGGAACCTCTGGTCTTGGGAGCTGCTGCTGCTTCTCCCCTGGTTCCACTGCCTCCAGGAGGTCCAGTCTACCCAGCTTCAGATGTACAGATGTATGGGTCTCTCAGGCATTCTGGCGTGCAGTGCAGAGAATCATTTGTTGGTCAATGGATCTCGTACTGGTTGTAACTTAGAGGGGAGAGACAATGGGGACAACTCACTGCACCATGATGCTCACATCACTCCCCTTATTTTCTCTTTTTTTTTTTTTGAGGAAGATGGGCCCTGAGCTAACGTCTGTTGCCAATCTTCCTCCTTTTTTCCTTTTTTCTCCACAAAGCCCCAGCAGATAGTTGTATGTCATAGTTGTATATCCTTCCAGATGCTCTATGTGGGACGCTGCCTCACATGCCTTGATGAATGGTGCATAGGTCCACACCCAGGATCTGAACCAGTGAACCCCGGGCCACCAAAGTGAAGTGCACAAACATAACCACTACGCCACTGGGTCAGCCCCTCTTCTTTCTTAATATAGGCATTGACCACAATAAAATTCCACTTTAGCTGTATTATATATGTTTTGGGATGTTGTGTATTGATTTTCACTCATCTCAAAATATTTTCTGATTTCCTTTTTGGTCTCTTCTTTGATTCATTGGTTGTTTAGGAGTGTGTTGATTTCCACATATTTGCGAGTTTCCCAAATTTTTCCCTTTATTGATTTCTTTTTTCATTCCATTGTGGTTAGAGAACATACTTTATAATATTTCTGCTGTTTTAAATTTATTGAGATTTGGTTTATGGCCTAGCATATGGTCTATCCTTGAGAATGTTCCATGTGCACTTGAGAAGCTTGTATATTCTGTTGTTGGATGGAGTGTTCTATAGATGTCTGTTAGGTCTAGTTGGTTTATAATGTTATACAAGTCTTTTATACCCTTGTTGATTTTCTCTCTAGGTTTTTATATATTATCGAAAGTGAGGTATTGAAATCTTCAATTGTTATTGTTGAATTCTCTATTTCTTTTTCATTTCTGTCAGTTTTTGCTTCTTGTATTTTGGTGCTCTGTTATTGGGTGACATATTTATAATTTTTATATCTTCCTGATGGATTAACCCTTTCATCATTATAAAATGTTCTTCTTTATGTCTAGTAGAATTTTTTTATTTTAAAATATATTTTATCTGATATTAGCATAGCCACTCATACTTTCTTATTATTGCCCTTTGCATGATATATCTTTTTCCATCTTTTTACTCTCAAGCTAATTGTATCTTTGAATCTAAAGGGTGTCTCTTGTAGACAACATATAGTTGGATTATATTGTTTATTCTATCTGACAATCTGTGCCTTTTGACTGAATTGTTTAATCTATTCACATTTAATGTTATCATTGATAGGGTTAGATTTATGTCTGCCACCTTTCATTTTGTTTTCCATGTCTCATGTCTTTTTTGCTCCTCTATTTCTCCTTTACTACTTTTTTTTTTTGCATTGGGTGAATATTTTCTAATACAGCACTTTAACTTTGTTAGTGATTTTTTAAACTATAATTTCACTATTTTTTTAGTGGTTGCTCTAGGGCTTACCATATGCATATTAACTCATCAGAATGAACTTCAGATTTATACTAGCTTAATTCCACTAATATATACAAATGTTAGTCCTGTATAGCTCTATTCCCTTTATTCCCTTTTTGCGGTGTTATTGTTATATATATCACATCTATTGTTACAAACCCAATAATACATTTTAATTATTACTTTACCATTTGTCATAATTTTCTTAGCCTAATGCAGTTTTGCTCCCACTTATCTCTTTTGTGCTTTTATGTGAAAATAAGTTACATTTTTATGTGTTATAGGCCAAACAATATATAATGTGCACATTATTTTTTAAACATTATTGAGGTATACTTCATATACAAAAAGTTGCACATATTTAATGTATGTGTTTTGATGAGTTTGGAAATATGCATACACCTGTGACATCATCTACCACAAAAAGGCAATAAACATATCCATCACCTCCAGAAGATTTCTTGTGTTCTCTTTCTTTTTTGGGGGTAAGAACATTTATCATGAGATATACCTTCTTAAGAAGGTTTTACGAGCACAAGACCATATTGTCAACTGCAGTTGTAGAACAGATCTTTAGAAATTTTCATCTTGTATAACTGTAATTTTATACATGTTAGACAACAACTCCTCATTTTCCTCCCCTTCCATCCCCTGGAAACCACCATTCTATTCTCCACTTCTACGAGTTTCACTATTTTATTAATCTTTTTTTCAATTATTTTTTGAGGTCATATTGGTTTATAACATTGTGTAATTTTAGGTGTACATTATTATATATCAGTTCCTGTATAGACTGCATTGTGCTCATTACAAATAGTCTAATTTTTATCCATCACCGTATATATGTGCCCCTTTAACCCTTTTGCCCACCTCCCCACCAACTTCCCCTCATGTAACCACTAATCTGTTGTCTTTATCCATGTGTTTCTTTATCTTCCACATATGAGTGAAATCATACAGTGTTTGTCTCTCTGGCTTATTTCACTTAACATAATAACCCTCAAGGTCCTTCCATGTTGTTGCACATGGGAAGATTTTGTCTTTTTTAATAGCTGAGTGGTGTTCCATTGTATATATATACCACATCTTCTTTATCCATTCGTTAGTCGATGGGCACTTATGTTGCTTCCACATCTTGGCTATTGTGACTAATGCTGCAATAAACATAGGGGTGCATAAGTCTCTTTGAGTTGTTGATTTCAAGTACTTTGGATAAATATCCAGTAGTGGGATAGCTGGACCATATGATATTTCTATTTTTAATGTTTTGAGAAATCTCTATACTGATTTCCATAGTGGCTGCACTAGTTTGTGTTCCCACCAGCAGTGTATGAGGGTTCCCTTTTCTCCACGTCCTCACTAACATTTGTTATTTTCTGTCTTGGTAATTATAGCCATTCAGACAGGTGTAAGGTGATATCTCCCTGTAGTTTTGATTTGCATTTCCCTAATAATTAGTGACGTTGAACATATTTTCATGTGCCTGTTGGCCATCTGTATATCTTCTTTGGAAAAATGTCTGTTCATATCCTCTGCCCATTTTTTGACTGGTCTGTTAGTTTATTCTTTTTGCTGCAATTGTAAATGGGATTGTAATCTTGATTTCTCTTTTGGCTAGTTCATTGTTAGTGTCTAGAGATGCAACTGATTGCTGTCAACTGCTTTTGTATTCTGCAACTTTGCTGTAGTCGTTAATTATTTCTAATAGTTTTCTGTCAGATTTTTAGGGATTTCTATATATAGAATCATATCGACCACAAACAGCAAGAGTTTCACTTCTTCCTCGCCAATTTGGATACCTTTTATTTCTTTTTCTTGCCTAATTTCTGTGGCCAAAACCTCCAGTAGTATGTTGAATAAGAGTGGTGAGAGTGGTCAGCCTTGTCTTGTACCACTTTTCAGAGGGCTGGCTTTCACATTTTCACCATCATGATATTAGTTATGGGTTTTTCATGTATAGCCTTTATTGTGTTGAGGTACGTTCCTTCTATACCTATGTAATTGAGAGTTTTTATCATAAATGGATGTTGGATATTGCCAAATGCTTTCTCTGAATCTACTGAGATGGTCATGTGGTTTTTCTTCCTCATTTTTTTAATGTGGTGTATCACATTGATTGATTTGCAGATGTTGAACCATCTCTGCATCCCTGATATAAATCCCACTTGATCATGTTGTGTGATTCTTTTAATGTATTCCTGTATTTGGCTTGCCAATATTTTGTTGAGGATTTTTGCATTTATGTTCCTCAGCAATATTGGCCTGTAATTTTCTGTCTTTGTGTTGTCCTTGTCTGGTTTTTGTATCAGGGTAATGTTGGCCTCAGAATGAGTTAGGAAGTGTTTGGTCTTCTTGAATTTTTTGGCTTAGTTTTAGAAGGATAAGTATCAAATCTTTGAAAGTTTGGTAGAATTCTCCAGAGAAGCCATCTTGTCCTGGACTTTTGTTTTTGGGGAGGTTTTTGATTACTGCTTCAATTTCTTTACTTGTAATTGGTCTATTCAGATTCTCTATTTCTTCTTGATTCAGTTTTGGGAGGTTGTATGAGTCTGAGAATTTATCCATTTCTTGTAGGTTATCCAATTTGTTGGCTTATAGTTTTTCATAGTATTCTCTTATAATCCTTTATGTTTCTGTGGTATCCATTGTAATTTCCCCTCTTTCATTTTTTATTTTATTTATTTGAACCTTCTGTCTTTATTTATTAGTGAGTCTGGCTAAGGGTTTGTAATTTTTGTTTTTGATCTTCTTAAAGAAACTGCTTTTAGTTTCATTAATATTTTCTACTATTTTTTTAGTCTCTACTTCATTTATTCCTGCTCTACTTTTTATTTTTTACCTCCTTCTGCTGACTTTGGGCTTCGTTTGTTCTTCTTTTTCTAGTTCTGTTGTGTGTAGTTTAAGATTACTTATTTGAGATTTTTCTTGTTAGTTGAGGTTGGCCTGTATTGCTATAAATTTCTCTCTTAGAACTGCTTTTGCTGCATCCTACAAGAGTTGGTATGTTGTATTTTCAGTTTCATTTGTCTCCACGTAATTTTTTATTTCTCCTTTGATTTCTTCATTGATCCAATGGTTGTTCAGTAGCATGTTGTTTAGTCTCCACATATTTGTGGCTTTACCAGCTTTTTTCTTGTAGTTGATTTCTATTTTGATACCATTGTGGTTGGAAAAGATGCTTATCATTTCAATCTTCTTAAATTTGTTGAGGTTCCCCTTGCTTCCCAACATATGGTCTATCTCTGAGAATGTCCCATCTACACTTGAGAAGAATGTTTATTCTGCTGTTTTTGCGTGGAATGTTCTATATATATCTATTAAGTCCATCTGGTCCAGTGTTTCATTTAATGCCACTGTTTCCTTGTTGCCTTTCTGGATGATCTATCCATTGATGTAAGTAGGGTGTTATGGTCCCCTACTGTTATTATGTTGCTGTCAATTTCTCCCTTTAGGTCTGTTATTACTTGCTTTATGCACTTTGGTGCTCCTATGTTAGGTGTATAGATATTCATAAGTGTTATGTCCTCTTGGTGGAATGTCCCTTTTATCACTATATAATCTCCCTCTTTGTCTCTCACTGTTGTTTTCATCTTGAAGTCTGTTTTGTCTGATATAAGTACGGCAAGAGCTGCTTTCTTTTGCTTGCCATTTTCTTCAAGTATTGCCTTCCATCCCTTCACTCTCAGCCTATGTTTGTCTTTAGACCTGAGATGTGTCTCCTGGAGGCAGCATATTTTTGGGGTTTGTTTTTTAATCCATCCAGCCACTCTGTGTCTTTTGATTGGAGAATTCAATCCATTTACTTTTAGAGTGGTTATTTTTATATAAGGGCTTAATGCTGCCATTTTATCCCTTGTTTTCCGGTGGTTCTACATTTCCATTGTTTCTCTTCCCTTGTATTTCTGACTCCCATTTCTGTTTGGTGGTTTGCTTTGATGGTTTTCACAGTTTTCTGTCTGTGTATGATTTGTGGCTCTATTCTGATTCTTTTTTAGTGGTTACCATGAGTTTTGTATAAAAGATCTGATAGATGAGATAGTCCATTTTCTGATAGCCTCTTATCTTCATTAGCCTAAGCAGGTTCCATTGCTTTCCTCTTCCCCTTCTGGGTTATTGTTGTCACACATTATTCTTTTTTGTGTTGTGAGTTTGTGACTAAACTGAATTGTTTATATTTATTTTTGATGCTTTCCTTCCCTTTATCTTTTATGCTATAATTAAGTGTTTTCTAACCTGTTCTGATAGAGAGCTGCAATTTTCTAATTTTGTCTTTCTATTTATCTCCTTTATCAAAGATTTGTAAATGTTTCCTTTTTTGTTTCAGGTAGAAGGGCTTCTTTCATCATTTCTTGTAATGGAGGTCTAGTGGCAATGAACTCCCTCAGCTTGTGTTTATCTGGGAAATATTTTATTTCTTCATTGTATCTGAAGGATACTTTCGCTGGATAGAGTATTCTTGGCTGAAAGTTTTTGTCTTTCAGTGTTTTGAATATATCATTCCATTCTCTCCTAGCCTGTAAGGTTTCTGCTGAGACATCTGCTCCAAGCCTGACAGTGTTTTCTTTGTAGGTTATTTTCTTCTGCCTTGCTGCCCTTAATATTTTTTCTTTGTCATTGACTTTTGCCAGTTTTACTATTATATGCCTTGGAGAAGGTCTTTTTGCATTGATGTCATTAGCAGTTCTGTTGGCTTCATGTACTTGTAAGTCCAGTTCTTTCCCCAAGTTTGGGAAGTTCTCAGCTTTTATTTCTTTGAACAAGCTCTCTGCTCCTTTCTCCCTCTCTTCTCCCTGTGGAATACCTATAATCCTTATACTGCTTTTCCTAATTGAGTCAGATATTTCTTAAAGAATTTCTTCATTTTTTAAAAAAATCTTAGTTCTCTCTCCTCCTCTACCAGAAGCATTTCTATATTTCTGACCTCTAATTCACTAGTTCTGTTCTCCATAACTTAGGCTCTATTTTTTATGGTTTCTATGTTATTTTTCATCTCATTGTGTTCTTTATATCCAGGATCTCTGTTTGTTTCTTTTTAGAGTTTCAATCTCTTTGGTGATGTATTCCCTCTGCTCATTAATTTTATTTATGAGCTCATTGAACTGTCTTTCTGAGTTTTCTTGTAACTCATTGAGTTTCTTTATGACAACTATTTTAAATTCTCTGTCATTTAGATTGCAAATTTCTGTGACTTCAGGATTTGTTTCTGGAGATTAATCATTTTCCTTCTGCTCTGAACTGTACCTGTATTTCTTCATGTTGTTTGATAAATTGATCCTTTGCTGGCAAATTTGTGGTAATATCAGATCACAGATTCCACTTGCCATTGCTGGGGGCAGGGAAGGAGCTGCATTTTATGATCCTGGCCCATCTGCTGGAAGTTGTCTGGGTAGGGCCACTCTCCATTTGCCTGAGCTAACCACAGCCTTTTGTGGGTTGTGCTCACATGAGCCAGGCCTCTGTGCTGGGTGGGCATGTTGGGCACCATAGGCAGTGCCTCTGTGCTCAGCAGGGGACAAGCTGAGCTGCTGTGCACTAGGTGGAAGAGACATCTACATGGGGATGAGCTACCACTTAGTGGGTCCCCTGGGATGCTATCCTCCACTCTCAGGGCACCTTCTGAGTGGGCAGGGTGCCTTCTCACCTGTGCTGTGCTAGCAGGGAGGAGAACCCACATGGGGGCTGAGCTGCCACTTGGTAGATCCCAAGGGCTGCTGTGCTCCATGGGCAGGGGCTCCTTCTGAGTGGGCTGGGTGACTTCTCACCTATGCTGTGCTAGGTCCAAGGGGTGCCCACATGGGAGCTGAGCCACCAACAGGTGGATCCCTCAGGTTGCTGTGCTCTGTGGGCAAGGGCACCTTCTGAGCAGGAGAGGCGCCTTCCCCTCGTGCTGTGCACAGCATGCAGGTGCCTTCATGAGGGCTGAACTGCTGCCACTAGGTGTAGTGCATTCCCACCAGCAGGGCTTCCATGGCATGGTGGGCACTCGTGTGGGCCAGGCTGCAACTCCAAGAGTGTCCACATAGGCTGGGCTGTCCCCACCTCCTCTTACAGTTGCACCAGCCACTGTGTCGGGATCCATGACCTAGCTTGCTTCTGCCAGGGAGGAGGAGGGGTGTGCTCACTGAGTTCCACTGCCTTCTGGGGATTCAGCCCTCCCACCTTCAGATGTATAGGTGTGTGGATCTCTCAGACATCCTTTTGAGCTGCACAGGGAATCCTATGCTGGTTAATCAATGTCCATTTAGTTGTAACTTAAAGGGGAGAGACTAAGGGATCAACTCACTCTGCCATGTTGCTGACGTCTCTCTGAGTTTGACTATTTTAAATACCTCACGTAAGTGGAATTGTGTAGTATTTGTCCTTCTGTGACTGACTTATTTCACTTAGCATAATATCTACCAGTCCATCCATCTTGTGACCAATGGTAGGATTTCCTTCTTTTTAAAGGCTGAATAATATTCCGTTGTATGTATATATCACATTTTCTTTATCCATTTGTTTGTCAATGCACATTTGTGTTGTTTCCAAATCTTGGCTATTGCAAATAATGCTGCAGTACTAATTGGAGTGCAGAAACCTCTTTGAAATCCTGATTTCAATTCTTTTGGACATATCCTAAGGAGATTCATGAATCATACAACTCAATAGCAAAAAAATAAATAACCTGATTACAAAATAAGCAAAGGACTTAAATAGACATTTCTCCAAAGAATATATATAAATGCCGAACAGGTATATGAAAAGGTGCTCAACATCAGTAATCATTAGATAAATGCAAATCAAAACCATGAGATATTATTTCACACTAGTTAGGATGGCTATTATCAAAAAAACAAAACATAGCAAGTGTTGGTGAGGATGTGGATGAATTGGAACCCTTATACACTGATGATGGGAAAGTATATATTATTTTATATAATTGTTTTTTAAGTCCACTAAGAAAATGAAGGAGAAAAAAATGCATTCGTAGTGCATATTATAGCTGCATCATTACTTTATTGGTGCTTTTTATTTTTTCTTCTGGATTCAAATTACCACCTGGGATCACTTGCTTTAAGCTTGAAGAATGTTCTTTAGTGTTTCTTGTACAGTGGGTCTTTTAGCAAGAAATTCTCTCAATTTTTGTTTTTCTTTGTAAGTCTTTATTTCCACTTCAATTTTGAACAATAGCCTTGCTGGATATAGGATTATTCATTGACAGGTTGTTTATTTTCTTTGAGCACTTTGAATATGTTTTCCCATTGCCTTATGGCCTTCATTGTTTCTGATGAGAAGTCAGCTGTTAATATTACTGGGGTTCCCTTATAAGTGACATGTGGCTTTTCTCTTGCTGATTTCAAGATTTTCTGCTTGTCTTTGATGTTCAGTATTCTTACTATGCTGTTTCTGTTTCTGGGTCTCTTTGTATTCATCCTATTTGGAGTTTGTTCAGTTTCCTGGATGTGTAGATTATTATTTTTTTTTTTTTTAGTAAATTTGAATTTTCAGCCATTGTTTCTCCAAAACTTTTTCTTCTCCTTTCTCCCTCTCTTCCTTTTCTTGTACTCCCAATATGCATGTCTTGGTGTGCTTAATGGTGCCCCACACTTCTTTGAGGCTCTGCTCATTTTCATTCATTTTTTTCTCTCTCTGTTGTTCAGCATGCACAATCTCTATCAATATCTCTTCAAGTTCATTAATTATTTCTCTGAAAGTTCAAATCTACTGTTAAGCCTCCATAAAGACTTTTTAAAATTTCATTTATTGTACTTTTCAGGCTCAGAATTTCCATTTGATTCGTTTTAAAAATTTCTATCAATTTATTGATATTCTCTATTTGATGCAACATTGTCATATCCTCCTTTACTTATTTAATCAAGTTTTAGTTTAGTCCTGTGAATATATTTATAATGGCTACTTCAAAGTCTTTTCTGTTAAACCTAATATCTAGTCACTGTCACAGGCAAGTTTTGTTGCCTGTTTTTTCCCCAGGCTATAGGTCCTATTTTCCTGTTTCTTTTCATGCCTTGTAATTTTTTGTTGGAAACGGGACATTTTAGATAATATATTATCTAAATATATTAGCAACTCTGGGTACTGCTTATCCTTCACAGACTTGCTATTTTTATTTGCTTCTTTATTTGTTTATACACTAGCTAATTGTTTTAGTGAAGTCTATTTCCTCCTCTGGCCTCCACAGTGTTAAGTCTTTGATTTGGTCCTCAGGGGAGCACAGCTTTGGGTATGCCATATGCACCTTGTGATAACAGTAGTATGTAGAATTCTCTCCTACCCTTTCCCTGACCACATCCAGCTGTTAAGCTCCTATTGTTTACAACAATGCCTGGGGACATAAATTCCACAAAAACTAATCTAATCAAATTATGTCTTCTTTGAAGGAACAGTTCCTGAGGTCAGTGTTTGATATTTTTTCTGAATCCAAGAGGGCTCCTCCCAGCTGTCTTATTCCCCAGTTCTTTCCTGCATACTTGCTGGCCTATATTCTAGGCTGTATCTTCATTAGATCCAGGACTTTCTCCCAATTCCCTTTACCACAGCCTCTGTTTTTAAGAAGGCTCTTAGGTTTAAAAGTCTGTACACTCTGTTGCAAATGAACTCAGTTCCTATGGGAAAAGATTGGGAACTATCTGTTTTACAGCCTGCTTCTGCCTCTGCCCCACCCCTGGCAAAAATCTCTGAGATTTGAAGCTGGTAGTGGGGACAATATCAAGCTTCTCACTGAGTGACACACTCACTCTAGGAGCTGAGTGCTCAGTGGAGGGCTGTCAGTAGTCTGAGGTCCAATCAGCTTACCTCTCTTAATGTCAGGCGAAGGGCTACTGGAGCCCAAGTATTCTCAGTGTGCTATGCCCAAGGTAGATGCTCTGTCTCATGAGAGGGTGTTGGACAGAAGAAGGGAGCACCCACCCCTTGACCACAGTTGAATAGGACTTAGCCTTAACAACAAGCATTTGGGGGAAAGATGAGAATGGAGAAATTCTACTCCTCCTGGGGAAGAATGCCCTCCAATTGGGATCTGGGCTGAGAGTGAGTCATGTATTCTTGGCTGCAGCAGTCTGGAGTGGAGTATCCTCTTTGCTGAGGTGGGAGATGGGGGAGAGAGAGAGAACAGTCTAGATTCACATATGACATACTCTTGCCTTTCTTTACTACTTTTTTTTATTACAGTAACTTTGGTTTATAACATATAAATTTCAGGTGTACATCATTATATTTTGATTTCTGTGTATATTACATCATGTTCACGACCCGAAGACTAATCACAATCCATCACCACATGCATGTGCCTAATCTTCCCTTTCACCCTCCTCCCTTCCCCCTTCCCCTCTGGTAACCACCAATCCAATCTCTGTCTCTATGTGATGATTTGTTGCTGTTATTATCTTCTACTTATGAGTGACATCATACAGTATTTGACTTTCTCCCTCTGACTTATTTCGCTTAGCATAATACCCTCAAGGTCCACCCATGTTGTCACAAATGGCCGGATTTCATCCTTCTTTATGGATGTGTTATACTCCATTGTGTAAATATACCACATCTTCTTTACCCATTCATCCTTTGATGGGCACCTAGGTTGGTTCCAAGTCGTGGCTGTTGTGAATAATGCTGCAATGAACATAGGGGTGCATGTATCTTTATGCATTCATGTTTTCATGCTCTTTGGATAAATACCCAGCAGTGGAATAGCTGGATCATAAGGTATTTCTATTTTTAAATTTGGGGGGAATCTCCACATTGTTTTCCATAGTGGCTGCACCAGTTTGCACTCCCACCAGCAGTGTATGAGAGTTCCCTTCTCTCCACATCCTCTCCAACACTTGTTGTTTCCTGTCTAGTTAATTATAGCCATTCTGACGGGCATGAGGTGATATCTCATTGTAGTTTTGATTTGCATTTCCCTGAAAGTTAATGATGCTGAACAGCTTTTCATGTCCCTGTTGGCCATCTGTATATCTTCTTTGGAGAAATGTCTGTTCAGAACTTTTGCCCATTTTTTAATTGGGTTGTTAGTTTTCTTGTTTTTGAGATGTATGAGTTCTTTATATATTTTGGAGATTAACCTGTTATCAGATATACAGATTGCAAATGTCTTCTCCCAATTGTGACTTCGTGTTTTCATTTTGTTGATGGTTTCCTTTGCTTTTTATCTTGATGTAGTCCCATTTGTTTATTTTTTCTATTGTTTCCCTTGCCTGGTCAGACATGGTACTTGAAAATATGCTGCCAAAACGGATGTCAAAAGGCATACTGCCTATGTTTCCTTCTAGAATTTTCATGGTTTCAGGTTTTACATTCAAGACTTTAATCCATTTTGAGTTAATTTTTGTGTATGGTGTAAGATACCAGTCTACTTTCATCCTTTTGCGTGTGGCTGTGTAGATTTCCCCACAGCATTTATTGAAGAGATTTTCCTTTCTCCATCGTATGTTCATGGCTTCTTTGTCGAAAATTAACTGTCTGTAGATGTGTGGGTTTATTTCTGGGATCTTGATTTTGTTCCATTGATCTATGTGTCTGTTTTTGTGCCAATACCATGCTGTTTTGGTTACTGTAACTTTGTAGTATATTTTGAAATCAGGGAATGTGATACCTCCAGGTTTGTTCTTTTTTCTCAGGATTCCTTTGACTATTTGGGGTCCTTTGTTGTTCCATATAAATCTTAGGAGTCTTTGTTTTATTTCTGTGAAAAATGTTGTTGGAACTTTGATCGGCATTGCATTCAATGTATAGATTGCTTTAGGAAGTGTGGACATTTTAACTATGTCAATTCTTCCAATCCAAGAGCATGGGATATCTTTCCTTTTCGTTGTGTCATCTTCTATTTCATTCAACAATGTTTTATAGTTTTCAGTGTACAGATCTTTCATCTCTTTGGTTAATTTTATTCCTAGGTATTTTATTCTTTTTGTTGCAATTGTAAACGGGATTGTCTTCTTAATTTCTCTTTCTGCTACTTTGTTGTTAGTGTATAGAAATGCAATTGATTTGTGTATGTTGATTTTGTATCCTTAAATTTTACCATCTTCATTTATTATTTCTAAAAGTTTTTTAGTGGATTCTTTAGGATTTTCTCTATATAAAATTATGTCATCTGCAAATAGTGACAGTTTCAATGCTTCCTTTCCAATTTGGATCCCTTTTGTTTCTTTTTCTTGCCTGATTGCTCTGGCGAGGACTTCCAATACTATGTTAAATGGGAGTGGTGAGAGTGGGCATCCTTGTCTGGTTCCTGTTCTTAGGGATAGCTTTCAGTTTTTCACCATTGAGAATGATATTAGCTGTGGGTTTGTCACATATGTTCTTTATTATATTCAGGTACTTTCCTTCTATACCCATTTTTTCAGAGTTTTTTTTTTATCATAAATGTATGCTGTGTCTTGTCAAATGCTTTCTCTGCATCTATTGAGATGATCATGTGATTTTTATTCTTCATTTTATTAACCTGGTTTATCACATTGATTGATTTGTGGATGTTGAACTATCACTGCATTCTTGGAATAAATCCCACTTGATAATGGTGTATGATCTTTTTAATATACTGTATGAGATTTGCTAGTATTTTGTTGAGGATTTTTGCATCAATGTTCTTCAGTGATATTGGCCTGTAATTTTCTTTTTTCGTGTTGTCCTTGTGTGGTTTTGGTATCAGGGTAATGTTGGCTTCATAGAATGAGTTAGGGACCTTCCCCTCCTCCTCAATTTTTTGGCAGAGGTTGAGAAGGATAGGTATTAATTCTTCTTTGAATGTTTGGTAGAATTCATGAGGGAAGCTATCTGGTCCTGAACTTTTATTTTTTGTGTGGTTTTTGATTACTGTTTCAATCTCTTTACTGGTGATTGGTCTATTCAAATTCTCTATTTCTTCTTGATTCAGTTTTGGAAGGTTGTATGATCCTTCTTCGAGATTATGCACTTTTTTGATGCATAGCTTTTCATAATAATCTCTTTAAATCTTTTGTATTTCTGAGGTGTCCATTGTAATTTTTCCCCTTTCATTTCTGATTTTATTTATTTGAGTCTTCTCTCTTTTTTTCTTGGTGAGTTTAGCTAAAGGTTTGTCAATTATGTTTATCTTTTCAAAGAACCAGCTCTTGGTTACATTCCTTTTTTCCTACTGTTTTTTTAGTCTCTATCTCATTTATTTCTGATCTGATTTTTATTATTTCCCTCCTCCTACTTATTTTGGCCTTTGTTTGTTCTTCTTTCTCCAGTTCCTTTATATGCACTGTTAGATTGTTCATTTGACATTTTTCTTATTTGTTGAGGTAGGCCTGTATTGCTATAAACTTCCCTCTTAGAACTGCTTTTGCTGTATCCCATAAATTCTGGCATGTCGTATTTTCATTTTCATTTGTCTCCAGGTATTTTTTTATTTCTCCTTTTATTTCTTCATTGACCCAATCGTTGTTCAGTAGCATTTTGTTATTCTCCTCATATTTGTGGGTTTTCTTATTTTCTTCTTGTAGTTGATTTCTAGTTCCATGCTGTTGTTGTCAGAAAAGATGCTTAGTATTATTTCAATCTTCTTAAATTTATTGAGACTTGTTTTGTGGCCTAGTATGTGACCAGTCCTGGAGAATGTTCCATGTGTATTTGAAAAGAAATTGTATTCTGCAGTTTTTGGATGGAATTTTCTGTATATATCTACTAAGTCCATCTGTTCTAGTGTGTCACTTAACGGCAGTGTTTCCTCATTGATCTTCTGTTTGGATGATCTATCCATTGGTGTATGTGGACTGTTAAAGTCCCCTACTGTTATTGTGTTACTGTCTATTTCTCCTTTTATGTCTGTTAAAAATTGCTTCATATATTTAGGTGCTCCTGTGTTGGGTGCATAGATATTTACAAGTGTTATATCCTCTTGTTGGATGGTTCCCTTTATCATTATTTAGTGCCCTTCTTTGTCTCTTGTTACAGTTTTTGTTTTAAAGTCCATTTTTTTCTGAGATAAGTATTGCTACTCCAGCTTTCTTTTCATTGTCATTTGCATGGAGTATCTTTTTCCATCCTTTCACCTTTAGTTTGCGAGTGTCTTTAGGTCTGAAGTGTGTCTCTTGCATGCAGCATGTATATGGGTCTTGTTTTTTTATTTAGTCATCCACCCTATGCCTTTTGGTTGGAGCGTTTAGTCCACTGATGTTTAAATTAGCTATTGATAAGTATGTACTTATTGCCATTTTGTTACCTTTTTCTGGGTGTTTTAGTTGTTCTTCTCTGTTCCTTTCTTCTTCTCGTGCTCTCTTCCCTTGTGGTTTGATGGCTTTATTTAGTATTATGTTTGGGTTCCTTTCTCTTAGTTTTTCGTTTATTTATTATAGGCTTCTTGTTTGTGATTACCATGCGGCTCATATATAATAACCTACGTATATAGCAATCTATATTAAGTTGATGGTCTCTTTATTTTGATCTCTTGCTAAAGCTCTGCTCTTTAACTCCCCTCTTCCCACATTTTATATTTTTTATCTCATATATAATCTCTTTTTGTCTGTGTGTGTATCCATTACACTCTTATCATGCAAATAGGTAATTTTAGTACTTTTGTCTCTTGATCTTCATATTATCTTCATAGGTGGTTGATCTGTTACCTTTACTGTATTTTTGCCTTTACCCGTGATTTTATTGCTTTTTTGTTTTTTGAGAATTTTCTTATTCCTATTTGTGGTCTTCTCTTTCCCCCTTAAATAAGTCCCTTTAGCATTTCTTGTAAGACTGGTTTCTTGGTGATAAACTCCTTCAATTTTTGCTTGTCTGAGAAACTCTTTATCTCTCCTTCCATTCTGAATGATAACCTTGCCAGGTAGAGTATTCTTGGCTGCAGGTTTTTCCTTCCAGCACTTTACATATATTGTGCCACTCCCTTCTAGCCTGTAAGGTTTCTGCTGAGAAGTCAGCTGATAGCCTTATAGGGTTTCCTTTGAATGTAACTTGTTGCCTTTCTCTTGCAGCTTTTAGGATTCTGTCTTTATCTTCAACTGTTGACATTGTAATTATGCTGTGTCTTGATATCGGCATCTTTGGGTTTATCTGGTTGGGTTCTCTCTGAGCTTCCTGTCTGGACGTCTGTTTCTTTCTTTAGGTTAGGAAAGTTTTCAGCTATTATTTCTTCAAATAGATTCTCTGCCCCTTTGTCTCTCTCTTCTTCTTCTGGGACCCTATAACACGGATTGTAGTGCACTTGATGTTTCCCCAGAGTTCCTTTATACTGTCCTCATTCTTTTTAATTGTTTTTTCTTTTATCTGTTCCACTTGTTTGAGTTCCTCTAGTCTTTCCTCCAGCTTGCTGATCTGTTCTTCTGTATCATCTACCCTGCTTTTGAAACCGTCTAGTGGATTTTTCATTTCCAGTATTGTAGTCTGCATTTCTGATTGGTTCTTTTTCATATTTTCCAATTTTTTATTGATGTTCTCACTGAGTTCATCCATTCTTCTCCCATGATCTGTGAGTATCCTTGTGACTTTGTGTTTGAACTCTTTTTCAGGTAGATTGCTTCTTTCTGTTTCATTTAGTTCTTTTTCTTGGATTTTGTCTTGTTCCCTTAATTGGAACATATTTTTTTGCCTTCTCATTTTGCCTCTTTGTCCATGCTTATTTCTGTATATTATGTAGGTCAGCTACATCTCTTGATCTTGGAGAGGTTGCCTTACGTAAGAGATGCCTTATGAGGCCTAGCAGTGTGCTTCCCTCTCATCACCAGTTCCAAATGTTCCACGAGTGACCCCTGTGTGGGCTAGATATGTCCTTCTTTTGTTGCAGGGTTGCTCTTGCTGCAGGTTCCCAGGGTGGCTGGGCTGTCTCCCTGGCTGGCTGGTTGTAATGCTCAGCTGTGTGTGGCTGCTATGGACCCTTTAGTCACTTTATCAGGTGTAGGGATCCCCAGCACTGTTGGCTGCAAGGTCTAATAGCACATTTCTGTTGCAATTTTTCTATTAAGTGTGTAGGTCCCCAGCATGGTTGGTTGTTAGGCTCAGGGGCTTACATTTGCTCTAGGCCTCCAGCCTATAGGGCTCTTGTGAGCTCTCTCAGGATTGCAGCAGGCACTGGATCACCCAATTGTTTCAGGCTTTGGAAGGTGGAGACAATCCCCTATGTGGCTATTTGAGAAGCACAAGTCTTCTGCAGCTGATAAGCCCCACCACCCACAGGGCCACACACACCGTCAACACACTCCTGCCCCATGCATGCTCCCTGACCCCCTGAAGCAGACCCAGTTGCCCCACTTCAGGGGCCCCTCACCCTCCAGTGATGCCCCATACACTCTACCAGCTCCTCGCACATGCCCTGCCCTGCAGAGCTGGACCCACTAGCTGGACTGCAGAGTTTCCAGACGCTCTGCCTATGAGGGCCAACAAGTTGCCTGAGGGCTTGCTGTTGGGTGGGGCCCGTCCCTATGGCCAGCTGCCTGCCCTGGCTGAGCTGGATTAAATCAGTGCTCTAGTGAGTTGGGCAGATCCTGGGCTAAGAGGCCAGAGGAAGATCTCCAATGGTATCTGGTAACGTCTATGTCAGCATGCCTGTACTAGGTCACAACAATGGCTGCTACCAATGTCTCGGTCCCTGGAGAGGTCTCAACTCTCATAGAGATGTACCCAGAGCCTATCAGGTGAGTCTCTTTTCACCAAATGACTGTGCATTGTTCTTCCTGGCGATTTTAAGTTGCCTCTTGAAATGGGTGAATTTGTGTGTGGGCCCTTTAAGAGCTGGCTTTTCTTTTTCCCTTAAATCTGATAGCTTTTCTGGAGGTATTCCCTGTCATTGTTAGTAGCCAGCAAAGCCAGATATCATGACACTTGTTTTGGTTGTGCTTGGTCCAAAAGATGCTTATGGCGGTAATGCTCCTCTGCTCAGGTCCCCCACTCCTCCAAGGAAGGCTGCATACCTTTGGATTGCTCCTGGGAAGCTGTGAAGCACTGTATCTTGTGAAGGTGGCTTTTTTTTCCCTCCAGAAAGGAATTTCTGCCTCTTCTACCTCAGTCAGGACTGTCCCCTGTTGTGGGAGTTCTTTTTATCCAGTTTTCACTTCTCTCTCAGGGGTAATTCTTCCAAGAGTAGTTGTAAATTTTTTGTGTCTGTGGGAGGAGTTCAGAGTCTGCCTACACTGCCATTTTGACACCAACTCTCTTTCCTAATTTTTGTAGATTTTCTTGAATAGGTGTTTCTTCATATGCTGTTTTCCCTTATAAACATTTCCAGAGGCTTAAACAATTTTTTCAAAAAAATTTTCACCAGTTTCACTGGGGAGCAAGTTAGCAGAGCTACTCATGCTGTCATGCTAGAAATCAATCTCCCAGAACTCTGTCTTTAAACGTCTTCTTCTTTTTTTTTTTTTTTATCTACATCTGCTCCCTTAATCTCATCCAGTCTCATGGCTTTATTTTTATTTTTTTGGTAATAAACTCTTTTTTTTTTGCAAGGAAAGATTTGCCCTGAGCTAACATCTGTTGCCAATTTTCCTTTATTTTCCCCTCCCCAAAGCCCCAGTACCTGGTTTTATATTCTAATTGTAAGTCATTCTATTTCTTCTATGTAAGCCAGTGCCACAACATGGCAAGTGACAGATGAGTGGTGTGGTTCTGCAACAGGGAAGCAAACCTAGGCTGCTGAAGCAGTGAGTGCCAAACTTTAACCACCTGGCCATCAGGACTGGCTCAACATAGCTTTAAATATTAACTATACACTGATGACTCTCAAACTTATGTCTCCTGCAAGGGCCTTTCCCTTTAAATTTGTGTCATATATCGAACTCCCTAGTTAACATCTCCACTTGGATATGTAATAAGTATCTCAAACTTAACATGTCCAAAATTGAACTCTTGATCTGAGCCTCACCCTGAAACCTGTTTTATCTACAGTATTCTCTATCACAGTAAATGCAAATTCTAATCTCCCTGTTGTTCTGGTCAGAAATCTTGGAGTCATCTTTGACTCTTTTCTTTCTCTCTCACCCTGCATCCAATCTGCTGGCAAAAATTATAGGTTTTATCTTTAAAATATTTCATGATGTGCCCACTTCTCACCCTCTCTAGCCAGGTCCAAACCACCATTATCTGTCCCCTGGATTATTGCAATATCTTCCTAACTGTTCTCCTTGCACCTACACTCCACATGGGTCTTGTCCCTTCTATCTCCTAGCATTCTAGAATGATCCCATTAAACCTAAATCATATCATATCACTCCTCTGCTTAAAACCATCTGATGTCTTCTTACCTCAGAGAAAAAGTTTATGCTCTTAGAGTAACCTACAAGTCTCCATAAGATTTCCACACCCCTTTTCCAGTTCACTTTGACCTCATCTGATATCACTGTTTCCCCTCACTCTGCTCCATCATTACTCTGCTCCTCAACACACCAACCTCACTTCCATCTCAGGACATTTTCACTTGTTATTCCCTCTGCCAGGAACACTCTTTTCTCAGCTGTCTTCATAGATTGCTTCCTTTCTTCCTTCACGTCTTTATTCTTATGTCATCTTCTCAATGAGGACTTTTCTAACCACCCCATTTAAAATTGCTGTCCTTTCTCTGTCATTGCTCCCTATTCCCCTTCCCTGCTTTGCCACTATCTAACATAATGTATATTTCACTTGTTTATTTTGTATATTGTCTGTCTCCCTGCCAATAGACTGTACCTTTCATGAGAACAGGGATACTTTTCTGTTTTGTTCACCACCCAAGACCTAAGAAGAGTGTGTGGCACAAAGTCGCTTCTCAATAAATATTTGCTGAATGAATGAATGGACAGATTTCAATGGAGGGAGACAGCATAAGGGCACTTTCTGGGAGGGAAAAGTGAGGCATAAAAAGAAAGGCTTGAGATCCTTTTATTTGCCTCACAAATTGGTCTCAAACCAGCTTTGGGTATTGCTATGGACTGAATTTGTCTCCCCAAAATTCATATGTTGAAGTCTAATCCCCAATGTGATGGTATTTGAAGGTGGGGCCTTTGGGAAGTAATTAGGTCATGAAGGTTGAGCCCTCATAAATGAGATTTGTATCCTTATACACAGATACATGAGAAAGGTGATCTCTTTCTCTCTGCCCTGCAAAGACACAGCAAGAAGGCAGACATCTGCAAACCAGGAAGAGGGCTCTCACCAGAACCCAACCATGCTAGCACCCTGATATTAGACTTCAAGCCTCCAGAACTGTGAGAAATAAATTTCTGTTTTTTAATCCACCAACTCTATGGTATCTTGTTATAGCAACCCAAACTGACTAAGGCAGGCATATATATGAGTTCAGATGTGCCTCAATACCAGTGCTACTCTCCCACATCATCCAGTCAAGTCATAAGGTGTTTGATTCGTAAATCACTTGACCTGGGCCATGGCAATGCTTTCCAATGGCCATGGTCACAGTCTGCTCTCACCAGGTCTAGATAAATTGGTGGATTTCCAATCTTCTCCATATTCTGCCAACTGTTGTAGTCATACGACTTTGCATTTATATATGTATATATATTTAAAATTAAATATATATTTTATATACTAAAATAAAAATTATATATATAATTAAGGGGAAAATGATGAGAGGGGTGGGGGTGGTCTTTGGAAGATAACTGTTGTGGGCCTGGAGTCAGAGCCATAGTTCAGCCCTAGCCATTACTTTGCTCAGAACTTCAGTATCCCACTCAGGGATCTTCCACAGACATGCCATTGTGCAAATATCTTATTAACAGAATAGAATTTGAGATTTGCAAGGGACCCTGAAGCCCTATTTCCATATTTAATGAATGAAGAACCTGAGTCCCAGAGAGGGGAAGAAATTTGCCCAAGTTTCTATATATAGAAAATGGGAGAAATTGAAATCCTTGCTTCTTGCCTCCTAGTCTGATGCTATTTCAAGTAGTAGACATTGAATTCTTTCTTGTGATGTGCTCCAATTACAGAGAACCTCTAAAGACATCAGAAATATCATAACAGAAGCTAAATGCAATATAATACATGGTGCTAGAGTATTTCATCTCAGCAATAATTAAGGGATGTGTTGAGATTTTGCAAGCAGGTGCATATTAGTTCATAGTCTTCTAACTGTCTTTTAACAAATCAAATACAGAACACATTTAATTAATTTTGTCAATCCAATTCACTAATAACTAAGTGTGATACTGCAATTTACAAAGTAGGAGTTTAACCAACTGCAGCATTGCCTCTTTCCTTTTGATTTTTTTGACAGTTTCAAGCATCAGGTTCACACAGGCACTTTGATAGCGGTGTTATTTGAAATTATATTTCTTTCCATCAGAGGTTGGGTGCCTTTGGAAACACACTCTGAGGTAGAGATTTGTGTGTGAGAAGTGTAATAGGGAGTGCTTTTGAGAAAAACACTTGAGAGAGAATAAAGGAGAATAAAGGAAGAAGTTGCAACAGAGGCCTCAGCCAACTTCAGCTCTGAGGTTGGGGTGGCCTTTCAGAGATGTTTCAAATTGAAGCAAGGGGGCTGGGTCTTCGTATCCTCACATGGAGCTGTCAGTGTATGCAGGCTGCCTCTGGAGAGGAGAAGGGGGTGTAGCATTGAGTGGGACAGAACTCTCAGCACATGATAGTTTCTGGAGAGGGAATAAGTTGTGAGACTTCACAGACAACGTTCCAAGCATCTGCAGGAATGAATGCCTTGATCCTTCACAGGGGATGAAGGTGGCATACCACAGTATTCACTACCTTTTCTTTCCTTTAGACTTGGTCCTCTTCCACTCCCTTACACTGCCATCTTCAAATAGTTTCTTTCACTCATTCCTTGTCTTACTCTTTGTACTATTAAGCCTGTAGCAGGGTTAAGCAGAGTTGCAATCCCATTCTCTTTGGTTTTGAAATATGGCTTTTGTTGATTATTTAATATCTGCAGGCAGGAAGAAGTGAGGGAGACTAACCAGCAGCTAGAAGTCAGGAACCATAACACCTCAGTTCTTTTTAAAATTTTTATTGTGATAAGAACACCAAGCATGAAATCTATCCTCTTAACAAATTTTAAGTGGACAATACATGATTGTTGACTATAGGTACAATGTTGTACAGCAGATCTCTAAAGCGTATTCATCTTAGTTAACTGAAAATTTATACCTGTTCATTAACATCTCCCCATTTTCCCTTTACTCCTCAGCTCTCAGTAACCACCATTCCAGTCTCCGATTTTATGAATTTGACTATTTAAGATACCTCATACAAGTGGAATCATATAGTACTTGTCTTTCTGCATCTGGCTTATTTCACTTAGCATAATGTCCTCAAGTTGCATCCATATTGCCACATATTGCAAAATTTCCTTCTTTTTTCAGGCTGAATAGTATTCCATTGTATGTATATACCACATTTTCCTCATCCATTCATCCATTGACAGACACTTAGGTTGTTTCCATATCTTAGCTACTGTGAATAATGTTGGATAAACATAGGCGTACTAATAGCTCTTTGAGATCCTGATTTCAATTCTTTTGGATATATACCCAAGAGTAGGATAGCTGAATCATATGGCAGTTCTATTTTGAATTTTTTGAGAAATGTCCCTATTGTTTTCTGTAGCAGCTGTACTATTATTCGTTTCCATCAACAGTGTTCAAGGGTTCCAATTTCTTTACATCCTCACTGACACTTGTCTTTTTTTATATATAATAGCCATCCTGACAGGTGTGAGGTGTTATCTCGTAGTTTTGATGTGCATTTCCCTGATGATTAGTGCCAATGAGTATTTTTTCATATATCTGTTGGTCATTTGTAGTTGTTTTTAGAGAACTGTCTATTCAAGTTCTTAGCTCATTTTTTTTAATCACTCTTGAGGATTTTTTTTTTGAGGAAGATTGGCCCTGCGCTAACATCTGTTGCCAATCTTCTTCTTTTCTTCTTTTTTCTCTCCAAAGCCCCAGTACATAGTTTGTATCATAGTTGTAGAGTTGTAGCTCTTCTATATGGGATGCCACCTCAGCATGGCTTGATGAGCAGTGAGTAGGTCTGTGCCCAGGATCCAAACCGGCGAACCCCGGGCCGCCAAAGCGGAACACGTGAACTTAACCACTACGCCACCGGGCTGGCCCCCTAGCTCATTTTTAAATGGGGTTATTAGCTTTTTGTTATTGAGTTGTATGGATTCCTTATATAGTTTGGAGATTAACTCCTTATCAGATATATGATTTGCAAGGGTTTTCTCCCATTCTATAGGTTGCCTTCACTCTTTTTATTATTTCCTTTGTTGTGCACATGCTTTTTTTCTTTTTTTGTGAGGAAGATCAGCCCTGAGCTAACATCCATGCCAATCCACCTCTTTTTTGCTGAGGAAAACCGGCCCTGAACTAACATCTATTGCCTATCCTCCTCCTCTTATCCCCTTTTTCTCCCCAATGCCCCAGTAGATAGTTGTATGTCATAGTTGCACATCCTTTCTAGTTGCTGTATGTGGGACGCCACCTCAGCATGGCCGGACAAGCGGTGCATTGGTGTACCCAGGATCCAAACCCAGCCGCCAGTAGTGGAGCACGGGCACTTAACCGCTAAGCCACGAGGTCGGCCCTGTGCACATGCTTTTTAATTTGATGTAGTCTGACTTGTTTATTTTTGCTTTTGTCACTTGTGCTTTTGGTGTCATATCCATGAAATCATTGCCAAAATCAATGTCATGAAGAATTTCCCTATGTCTTCTTCTAGGATTTTTACAGTTTCAGGTCTTACATTTAAGTTTTTAATCCATGTTGAGTTGACTTTCATTTATGGTGTAAGATAAGGGTCCAATTTCATTCTGTTACATGTGGATATCTAGTTTTCCCAACACCAATTGTTGAAGAGACTATCCATTCCCCATTATGTATTCTTAGCACTCTTGTCAAAAATTTGTTGACCATAAATGTGGGTTTATTTCTGCACTCTCTTTTCTGTTCCATTGGTCTATATGTCTGTCTTTATGCTAGTACCATACTGTTTTGATTACTGTAGCTTCATAATATATTTGGAAATCAGGACGTATGATGCCTCTAGCTTTGTTCTTTCTTAGGATTCTGTGGCTATTCATGGTCTTTTGTGGTTCCATATGAATTGTAGAATTATTTTATCTATTTCTCTAAAAATGTCTTTGGAATTTCCATAGAGGTTGCATTGAATTTGTAGATTGCTTTGGGGAGTATGAACATTTTAACAATGTTAAGTCTTGCAATCCATGAACACAGGTTGTCTTTCCATGTTTATGTCTTGTTTAATTTCTTTTATCAATGTTTTGTAGTTTTCAGTATATAAATCTTTCACCTCCTTGGTTAAGTTTATTCCTAAGTATTTTATTCTTTTTGGTATTATTATAAAAGGGATTATTTTCTTAATTTCCTTTTCAGATAGTTTGTTGCTAGGGCATAGAAATGCAAATAATTTTTGTGTGTTGATTTTGTATTCTGTAACTTTACTTAATTCATTTATCCTAATAGTTTTTTAAATTGACTCTTTGGGGTTCTCTCTATATAAAATTGTGCCATTTGCAGACAGGAATAATTTTACTTCCTTTTCATCTCTTTTTTTTGCCTAATTTCTCTGCTAGGACTTCCAGTACTATGTTAAATAGAAGGAGTAAGAGTTGGGCATCCTTGCCTTGTTCCTGATTTTAGAGGAAAAACTTTCAGTTTTTTACCATTGATTATGACATTAGCTGTGGTCTTATCATATGTGGGCTTTATTACATTGAGGTATTTTCCTTCTATTCCTAGTTTGCTGAGAGTTTTAACATGAAAGAGTGTTGAATTTTGACAAATGCTTTAAGTGCATCTATTGATATGATCATGTGATTTTTATCCTTTATTATATTGATGTGATGTATCACATTATTTGATTTTAGCATATTGAACCATCTTTGCATCCCAGGGATAAATCCCACTTAATCATGATGTATGATCCTTTTAGCTTTCAGAGACCACAGCTCCCACTCCTGATCAGCACAGAGCATGTGGATAAAAAAGCCCAGCTCTCTGCTTCCCCCTGGGGAGGGAAAGAGTCGAGCTGTGTGTACAGTTCCCCAACTTCTCCAAGCCCCCCCCAAGAGGACTTACCTCTGTGCTGCCAGTCTTGGACCTCAGATGGGTCCACCACAGTCAAGCAGCCTAGGGGAGAATGGAAATAGCAGCTTGGGCTGGCAGACACCACATATTGTCCTCTTGGCTCACCACAAAGTGACGTGACAAGAACCACAGGTAGCTTCTTCTCTCTGGGGAAGGAAAGCATTGATAGAGGCCCCCAAAATCTCTGGCTGTGTTTATTGGTGGGAGTAGTCTCCTGTACAAGGTCAGTCTGTGCAGACCAAGAGAGGTGCTTGCTTTATCTAATGCACAGACATCAACATATAGAGTCAAGGAAAATAAAAGCATCAATCATAGATGTTACAAACAAAACAACAAGATCAGTCTCCAGAAACCAACTCTAATGAAACAGAGCTATATGATTTACCTGACAGAGAATTTAAAATAGCTGTCATAAAAATGCTCACTGAGGTCAAGAGAACAGTGCATGAATAAATGAGAATTGCAACAAAGAGAAAATATTTTGAAAAATCCACAGAAATTAGAATGCAATAAAGAACACAATAATTGAACTGAAAAAAAATCACCATAGGATTTCAACACCAGACTAGATCAAGCAGAAGAAAGGATCAGTGAACTTGAAGACAAGTCACTGGAAATAATTCAGAAGAACAAAAAGAAAAAAGAATTTTTAAAGTGAAGAAAGCTTAACGGACTTATGGAAGACCATCAAGAAGTCCAATATATGCATTATGGGAGTCCCAGAGGGAGAAGAGAGAGAGAAAAGACCAGAAAGCTTATTAAAAAAAAATAATGGCCAAAAACTTCCCAAATGTGGAGAAGAAACTGGACATCCAGATGCAAGAAGCCCAAAGATCATCAAATAAGATGAATTCCCAAAAATCCACAATGAGACACTTTATAATCAACTTCTCAAAAGTCAAAACCCAAAGAGAATTTTGTAAGCAGCAAGAGCAAAGTGACTGGCCACATACAAGGAAACCCCCATAAGACTACCAGTGGATTTTTCAGAAGAAACCTTGAAGGCCAGTGGGATGATATATTCAAAGTGCTGAAAGAAAAACCCTGCCAAACAAGAAGACTATACTCAGCAAAACTGTCCTTTAAAAATGAAGGAGAGATACTTTCCCAAATGAAAGCTGAAAGAGTTCATCACCACTAAACTTGCCTTACAAGAAATGCTAAAGAGACTTTAAGTTGAAACAAAAGGATGCTAACAGCAACACCATACCATAAGAAAATATGAAACTCATTGGTAAAGGTAAATATGTAGACAACTAAAGAACACTGTATTACTATAATGGTGGTGGGTAAATCAATTTTAATTCAAATATAAAAGTTAAAATAGAAAATTATTTAAAATGACTACAAATAAATATATGTTTAAAGATACATAATAGGAACAAATGTAAATTGTGACAACAGTAACTTAAAGTGGGGGAGTAGAAGTTAAAGTGTAGAGTTTTTCTATGTGATTGAACTTAATTTGTTATCAAGTTAAATTAGACTGTTATAAGATATCTTATGTAAGTCCCAAGGTAACCACAAAACAAAAATACCTCTAGAATTTACACAAAAGAAAAATAGAAAGGAACCAAAGCACATCAATAAAAAAAATCAACAAAACACAAAAGAAGACACCTCAGTTCTTAATATATCATTTTTACCGGCTCTCTTTTATACCTTTTATACAAGGTACACTCTTTATAGAAGAAGGTATAATCTTTTGTACAAGATCTGCCTGTCCTGCCCCATCCACCTTACCAGAAATTGTTTAAGATCTACAGGTAAGGCTTTGTACTCATAAGTAAACTAACTTCAAAAAGCTAGCAATATGTATCTGAAAAGTGATTCAAAAATTTTGAAATCAGGGGGAGTAAATGGTAAAGAAGATAAGATATACATTTGAGAAGATATCCAAATAGACAATTTGAGGTCATTGGGAGCCAGAGAATCAAGATAAGGTATACATCTGAGAAGTGATACTGCTATTCATTTGGAAAGAAAAGTGAAGAACTGTATTTGTTCAGAACATTGGGTACCCTTTTAATTAATAGATTTTTGTTCACATAAAATTTAAAATTACAATGTAATGGCTTCAGCATCACCCAAGTCAACTTGAATTAAGGAATTCTTGGAGTTTAGGGCACAAAGGGATTGTCAAGGAGTTCATCAGAGGACTAAATATTAATAGAAAATTATATCAGGATTCTCTAGCTCTGTCATATAGCACAATTTTTGGTTCAGAGGTTAAATCTGGTATTGCAGGTGAGATACTATCTAATACAAGCATAAAGTGTGGTACACATAGAGGAATATAAACTGGACTAATCTGAGGACCTGGAGTATAGAAATAGTCAAATTGACCTGATCATATTTGGATTCAAATCTCTGCTCCTGCATTTACTGTCTGTGTGACATTATCAAGTTACTTACTCACACTACATCTTTTTTCTTATCTGTAAAATGGGGGTAACAAATAAAGCCTACCTCCTAAGGTTATTGAAAGTCTTAAATGAGATAACTAAAGCATACTGTATGGAAAATAGAGTTTAATATTAATATTAATTCTCTTTTGCTTTCTTCCAACTCTATTATTTACGATGTATTAGCCTCCTAGGTCTCAACCGTCTCACTGTAAAACAGGAATTATAATACTGGGCCTAACTACTCCACAATATCAAATGAGATAACCTATATAAAAGTGTTTTGTAAAGGCACTATGTAGATATATGTACAGGATTTCTATTGATACATTCAGTTGGTTTGTTGCTTCCCATAATTTTTAGAGATCATCTCAAATTTAGAGCTCAAAACCTAAGATGAAGTTTACAGTAATCTCAATTATTACAGAAGAATCCCAGCTTTTTGCTTTATCTGGCTTTGTACTTCCAGCAAAAAGATGGAAGCAAGAGGGGCCGGCCCAGTGGAATAGTGGTTAAGTTCACGTGCTCTGCTTCAGTGCCCCAGGGTTCACGGGTTCGGATCCTGGGTGCGGACCTACAGACTGCTCATCAAGCCATGCTGTGGTGGCATCCCACATACAAAAAACAGAGGCAGACTGGCATGGATGTTAGCTCAGGGACAACCTTACTCAAGCAAAAAGTGGAGGACTGGCAACAGATGTTAGCTCAGGGCCAATCTTCCTCATCAAAAAAAAAAAAAACAGAGAGAACTAAATTCAAAGTTGTCAATTCTGCTATTAGTATCTTTGGTGCAGTTTTCCATGCTGCCTAACATTATCCTTTGGTTTTCAAAGATCCATATTATCCATGATCTCCATGACGTCTACAACCATGGAAAATTTCAAGATCTTCACTCATTTTCTTTCTGTTCTAGCACCTAGCAACATGCCTGGCAAATAGTAAGGGCTCAACCAGTATTTGTTAATTGATTGATATCTTGAATCTGTAGGTGTGTGCAGAGAAGACTGAATTTAAAGTCAAGAGACTGGGGTTCCTGCCTTGGCTCCACTCCTTTTTGGATGTGTGACCTTGGACAAGTCAGTTTAGGAAAAAGAATTACACAGATATCAGCTATAAACGGGGATTGGTAATCCTGAAGATTTTTTTGGAGAATTAAATGAGAGAAGGTATAGAAGCTCTTTGTAAATTATAAACCACCAAATTTAAGGTGCTATTACAATTAATCATTAGTGAATTTTGCTTTAATAGCATCTTAAATAATTAAACTGACTAGATAAATAGATTTGCTAATGATTATTGGTTAATATAGGTAAGTGTATGCATGGGTGTTTCCTATAAGAGTGGAAAATACAAGACACACTGACAGTTGTACTGTTCTAATTCATATTCTGTGGCTTTGAGAACAAGGCCATTTGCCTGATGAGACACTAGACAAAAATAACTACATTACAGTTTTGGTCCTGGGATGTCTCACAATACCATTTTAAATTCATTACTGCATTTAAATTACTGATAATGAAACAATACTGTATTTCAGTGTTTTCCTTAAGTATTAGCCACTTAATTGCTCCTGCCCACTTCAAGTTAGCAGAGTCAGCTTTTAAACCCAGAGACCCTTTGAATCACATTCTGTGCTAGGTGAAAAGATGCACAGGCATTCAAAAGTGAGTGGGATTACAATTCTAGGCTGCAATTCTTATCATCCAATCAAATTTAAACTCTCTATAATTATAGCTAATAGTGTACTGACCTAGAGGGTCAGGCACAAAGCAGAGAAAATGGGAGAGACAAAGGGGGAGAAAAATACCATTAATAGCAATACCAAAACAACAAACAAACAAAAAATGGAAAACAGAGAGCCAGATTAAGGCTCAAGTCCCACCAAAGGCCTGAATATTCCTAACTTTATCTGTTACTCATATTTCTCTGAATCTCTGCATGTGTTTGTTATGTTTCTGTGTGGAACAAGGAATTTTAAGAATTGGCTTTTTGGAAGGCAAAATAGAATTATAGAATGAAATTGGAAGAACATTTAGGGATCAAATAGTTAATGCATCTCACTTAATAGATGGGGAGAGTCAATCCCGGAGAGGGGAAGGGACTTAAGTGCTGTTCAACAATATTTTAGCAGAATTACCGGGTTTCTGACTTTCAGGTTGTAGCTCCTTAAAAAGGGAGCCTGTAAGCCACTGTTTCTCAAAGAGTACCATTTAAAAAAAATCAGAATTGCTGGGTTACCTGTCAAGAATAAAGATTCTTGGGTCGCATATCAGATCTACTGAATCAGAATCTCAAAGGTAGGCCATAAGAACTTGCATTTTAATAAGCTCTATAATTGTTCTAATACACACTGATGTTGAAAAATATTGCCCTAGACATTCTTACCTCAAGTCTTTATACTGAGTCCACACACTAAAAAAAGGTGTCTTTTCAAGTATTTAAAAGAAACAGAATGGTAGTGTATCTGAAATGCTGTCAGTGTCCCCATGGTAACTGTACAGTTAGAGCTCAATCAATAAAGATAAGGGAAGCTCTAGCGGTCAAGCACACTTTGGAAGCTGCAGCTTGTAGGAGAGTCTAGTAGAGAGAAGGCTTTTCAGCAGCCTGCTAGGCAGTTTTTACTTACTCTCTTGGCTATACAGACAAGCTAACTGAAGATGCAGCTACTGAAGTATAAGCTCTCTGCCAAGACACAAAGTCTGAAAACATGGGCCTTATGTGTGTAATAATTTTATCACTCTCCATCCCTAGTTCCCCTGGCTCTACCACTCACTCTAAGTTCTGCACGCAGAATCCCTAGGGGCTCCCGGAAGACCCCGCAATCAAGCATCCTTGGCCTCACCCCGTCTGCCTGGCTAGGTGTGGGAACCCACGAAACCGGATTGACTCAAAAGGGTTAACAAGCAGAGCGCTGCAGAGTGGCAGGGAGAGAAGCCAGTAGAGTGTCTAGGCAGGCGGTTCGTCTGGCGTGGGCGGGGCTAAGCGAGGAAAGAAAGCGGCGGAGGCCTAAAGGTGAGAGGGCGAACGGGGTTAGAGGTTCGGGAGAGGCGGAAGAGGCGGAAGAGGCGGGGGCGACCTGCCGAGCACGTGAGCATTGGCCCCTTCTCCCGGCTCTCGTTTATCCTTAGGGGTCGGTAGCTGCGGGGACAGCCCGGGGCCAGGTGTATGGCCACGGAGTTACGGTGTCCGGACTCTATGCCCTGTCACAACCAGCAAGTAAACTCTGCCTGTAGCCCAAGCCTCGGGCCGCCGCGACCTGGCGACCTGATCCCAGACCATGCCGGGGGAAACAGCGCCTCCATGGCCAAGCTGACTGTCCTCACCGGGCACGCCCATTCTAGCGTACCCGCCGAGAGGGACCCTCAGGCCTGCGGCGGCGCCAGCCTCAACTCAGAGAGCAACGGTGGCAGTGGCAACTATGACGCACCAGCCGGCGACTCCTTCCTAGGGGACTCCGAACTCGCCGGGCAGATCGGGGCACAGCTTAAGCTGCTGCCTATGAATGATCAGATCCGGGAGCTGCAGACCATCATCCGGGACAAGTGAGCCAAGAGCGGAAGGGGAAAGGGAGGTGGAGGGTCTTTCAGGAGGTGGGCGGGGATTGGAAGTAAAAGGGCTAAGGGGTAATGTTCTTGGCCTTGGCAAAGTGTTCTGTGGAGACAGGGGCAGGCTCTTTTCTTTGAGGGAGGGTGTCACGTGACTCACACCTCCCGCCTTCTAGTTCCTGTGCTGAGCATTGCTTTGTGTGGGGGAGGAAGTGTGTTTGGTAGCCTCTGGCTTGTCTCTTCTGAGCGATGACGAATCCTCAGCCGTTCCAGGTAGGTAAACGCGCCTGCGGTATCTGCCCGGTGCATGTCCACGTGGTAAATCTATAACCCAGAAGGGGTTACTCTCCAAGGTTGTGCTCTACCTCCAATCACCCCAGGGTCACAAATAGAAATAAAGCAATTTCAAGGAAATTCTGTTGTGCTCGACAGGACCTTTGACCCTTTAGTGTTTGCTACTGCAAATATGTCATTTTGTCTAAGGTCTTTTATAGTCTTGGAGTTTAGGTTTACTTGGTCACGTGAAAGCTTGTCATCCAACTTTTATCAGGATTGTTTTACTGTAAACTTTTTTTGTTGTTAGTGCTATGGAGTGGATTCTAACTCCTAGCGACCCTTTGTACATCAGAGCAGAACCCTTCCCAGTCTTTTTGCGCCTTGCAGCGCTATATGAGACAATGCTCTGCTGCTGTCATAGGGTTTTCATGGCCAGTTTTTTTTCCGGAAGTGGGTGGCCAGGTACTTAGTCTGGAAGCTCCGTTGAAACCTGTCCACCATGGGTGACCCTGCTGTTATTTGAAATACCGGTGGCATAGCTTTCAGCATCATAGCAACAGGCAGCCACCACAGTAGGACAACTGGGTGGTGTGGTTCCCTGACTGGGAAACAAACCTGGACCCTGGCAGTGAGAGCACCAAATCTTAACCGCTAGACCATCAGGGCTGAGTACTGTAAATCTATAGAACATCAAATGTTTGGTGTATAGTTAATGGAGCAGAGGGAGCCTAAAGGAGCCTTTGGCACCCTTCCTAATCCCACAAACTAAGATAGCCGAAATTTCATGTTAAAATGCTATTTTGAGGGGATCTCAAAACTCACGTTGTAGATGGGGGTTTTTCAAGGGAAATATGTCCCATGATGAACTACAGCTGGTTTCTAAATTGGCAGCACTTTAAATGAGTAGCTACTGTCTGTCAAAACACTCGTTTTTCAGTGGGTGCCTTGATCTTTTAAAATGGCTGCTGAGTCAGCTTGCCACTCCCTGAATCAGACTCTAATAACTTTTTCTTCATACTATTGTAGTAGGCTTCCAATTTGTTTCCGTGCACCAGTTTTTCTCTCTTCCACATGCACCTACGCATTACTGAACAATCAATAGTCTTAATATACCACTTTGATTAGGTAACTTCCCTACTCAGCAGCCTTCTTTGGCTTCTCAGAGCCTACCAAATAAAGTCCAGGATCCTTAACTTGACATTAAGGCTTCTCTTCATGGTTCCTAGAGACTGTTCTGAAACATCCCTGCTTCTGCTCTCATCTGGAATTCTCTTTACTCCTCTGAGTGTTCAAATCCTACCTATTCTTCAAGGTCAAACCCAGCATTAAATGTCTACGTCTGCCAAGAAGCTTTCCTTTAATCATTCTTCCTCGCTG
Source organism: Diceros bicornis minor (assembly GCF_020826845.1). NCBI lineage: Eukaryota > Metazoa > Chordata > Mammalia > Perissodactyla > Rhinocerotidae > Diceros > Diceros bicornis. Next base: position 68,317,647 of record NC_080781.1, read on the forward strand.
ATTTTCCCTGGCCTTTTTAAGGCAAGATTCACTTTCTATTTTGTATATTGTTCTTTGTGTGTTGATCTTATCTCACCCATTAGATTTTATGCTCCTTGAGAGCAGAAGTTAAATATTTTACATTTTTGAATTCTAGCCATGCCTTGCAAATAATAGATGCTTCGTTACTAAAGGTTTTTTCTAGCTCTTAAAATTATATTTATGAAACTATACTATTTGTTTTTAATGAATCAATATTGAAAACTACTGTGGTCATATGATCTAATAGATGAAGTAATGATATTAAAAAGTAGGAGGCGTAGGCTTGATAGTAGTGGGGGAAACTGAAATAAAACTTATCTGTAAAACAAAGAAAATAGAATGATTATTCTTGTTTCTATAGAGCAAGAGTTACTAACTTTGAGTCTTAGGCCCCACTGCACCTGTGCATGGGCTTCAGGGATTTAGCAAACCCTCAGAAATTATGTGGGAAATGTTATTTGTATATACATTTTTAATGGTTGTTTTTAAAATAACATCTTTATTGAGATATAGTTGACATACCATACAATACACTGTTTAAAGTGTACATTTCAATGGTTTTTAAGTATATTTGTGGCTGTGCAACCATCACCACAATCAATTTTAGAACATTTTCATCACCCAAACAAGAAACCCCATACCCATCAGCAGTTATTCCCCATTTCCTCCCAACCCACCCAAAGCCCTAGACAACCACTAATCTGTCCCTATTGATTTGCCTATTCTGGACATTCTATATAAATGGGATCATACAACATGTGGTCTTTTGTGACTGGTTCCTTTCATTTAGCATGATGTTTTCAAGCTTCATCCTTATTGTATCAGTACACCATTCATTTTTCACCTGAATGGTATTCCATTGTATGGATATGCCGCATTTTGTTTATCCATTCATCAGGCGGGACTTTTGGGTGGTTTCCACTCTTTGGCTATTATGAATAATGCTACTATGAACATTTGTGTATGTGCCTTTTTATGGGGTGATGAGTCTTTAACTTTCATTACATTTCACAAATAGGTCTTCATGACAATGTAAAGGTGAACCATTGCTGTAGAACTTGGAGAGGGCATGACGTTCAGCATTTGTATATGACAATGTCAGTGTCTGATTTTACTGCATTACTTAGAAAATCCTGGGTTGTATAGTAAACCTGGGTGTAAGTGAACATTTTTTTTCTGAGTTTGGAAAGAGACAGCAGGATCCGGAGTGATCTTAGGCAAGATGTTTGGCATCTCTGTACTTCAACTTTATCATTTTGAAAATAAGGATGTTGGTAATATCTCATGGAGGTCCTGAGGCTAAAACGAGATACTGTCTATGAACATTTGTTATAAACAGTGAGGAGCTGTGCACATTTAAGGCATTTCAAGCCTTTGTGTTTGGATTTGTGCATGGTTCTGATTGCTTCCATAAGTGCTGGTTTCTTGAGCTTTCAGGAAACAGTAAAAGGAATTTAACTGTACATAGAATTCACATTCTTGTTTTAAGAAGCAACACTGAGAGATCCTAGATAATTTTTATCTTGCTATGTTATAGTGTAGATAGACTCACTATAATTTTTGATAACTAACTGATGCTTAGTTATTTAGGCTGGAGACAGTGTTTTAAGTTTTGTTCTTGTTAATCAAATCTGTTAACAGAGGCCTCTGTTCCTTTATCTTCAAAAATTGGCATCTCCTCACATGAAGAAGACCTGTTTCATCTCCTCTAGGGGGCTGATGTAGGGTGCCTCTGGTAAGAGAAGCTGTATTTATGTAGGTCTAAGTTATGGAAGGTGCCATCAATTATCATATCCTGTCTTCCTTGGGGCTTATGCTCCTTTCTATTTTGATGTGACGTCATACGTGTGCACTATGGAGCTGTCTGATAATAGAGGCCATTGGAGTACTTGTTATTCCTTTTCTTATTCCTGGTCCTTAGTATCTGTCTAGTGAAGGGATTGCTTTTTGAATTGACTTTGGCATGGGGAAATGGGGGTTGAGCCAGCAGGACTGCATGTTAATGTAAATATATAAAGCAGGCAAGATTGAAGACATTGGACTGATTTGAAACGTCTTTTCATTTTTTTGAAATGTGCAGCATTTGCAATGTAATATATTGGTTGTATTATTGAATTTCAGGGGAATTGTTTTCTCTCTTTGAGAGTGCAGTAATCTAGACGTCAAATGATCAGATAATTTACTCAGTCACACATGGATCTCTTGTAAAGTTGGGAAGAGAAATGATTCATTCCTTTCCAGTTTTTGTTGTTGTTGCAATGGATTACACCACACTTCCTTCCTTTCCAGCTTCCTTTGTATACTAAACCCAGAAAAATCTGAGTGTAATGCACTTTTTCTTGAACATAGTTCATGACCTTATGTATAAGGCAATGCAGTATATTTAAAAGATCATCTCTCCTCCCCAGTTTTGTTTCCTTTTGTCTCCTGAGACATTAAAGGAAAGCTGTTTCATGAGCTACTGAATGTTTTCTGTATACTTGTCCTTGGAGGGGCTTTGCCATGGCCTCAGCAGGCAGCTTGGATGAAAATTGAGCAATCTTAGACGAATTTAGTCTGTGAAATTGCACTAAAGGAGCGCATTCAGCCTTGTGACTTTTTTTTTTAATCACCTGGAAGGGAGACAGTTAACCTCAGGATGGAGGAACATTCTGTGTAGCCCTAATGTGAGTGTAGCTTAATGTGATTTGAGTCTTCTGACTAGGTAATGTAATGATCTTTTTTTGTGTGTGTGAGGAAGATCAGCCCTGAACTAACATCCGATGCCAATCCTCCTCATTTTTGCTGAGGAAGATTGGCCCTGGGCTAACACCTGTGCCTATCTTCCTTTATATGGGACGCCGCCACAGCATGGCTTGACAAGTGGTACGTTGGTGCGCACCTGGGATCCGGGCCTGCGAACCCCGGGCCACCAAAGCAGAGCACACTCTCTTAACTGCTGTGCCACCGGGCCGGCCCCAGTAATGTAATGTTCTTAACCAAAGCTGTGCATCTGAATGGCCTGAGGAGTCTCTTTTTTTTTTTTTCAAATACAACTTTTTGGAACCCATCCTTAGAGTAGTCTTGGGTGGAACTTGAGCACCTGTAGCTTTACAGACACCTCGGGTGATTATGCTGTGCTTAGGCTGGGCCACTGCCCCTGGGAGAATGGCCATTCTTCCTTGCCTGGTGATTTGCCTAGCTTTGGATTCAGAGTATAAGCTGAACCAGGGATTCCACACACTAAACAGAACCAGCCTAGAGGGCCTGGCCCGGTATCATTCTGAGACTGGAGGAATCTCAAAACATTTGCTTGCAACTTGTACAAAACCAAAATGTCCACCACAGAAAAAACTGTGACCTACAAGTTGTTTAAATCATGGACATGTTTTTGGTTTTCCATGTGAATTTTCTAACTGGCTTTTAGGCCAGGAGGGAGGAAGTCACCTCTTTAAACTATACATACCCCTGTTATAATATTTATTGGGCATGTCCTAGGAATGTCTTCCCAACTAGTCTGGACTTCGGCGGGGGGTGGGGGCAGAAAGAAGGTCTGGCCTGACACAGTACCTGACACATAGGGGAATTAATGTTGCAATCATTATAAAAAAATAAACTTCTGAATGACTGAATCCTGGATTCTAAGGGAAAATGATAGTTTCTTTTCTTTTTCTACTTGATTTTGAATGTTTATGTTGAACTTTGAGGTGCAAGTAAATAACTAATGACACTCTATTTTATGAGCTTTTTAAGAAGGTGCTAAAGAGCTATGACCTTGATGACTTGCACCTGGCAGGTAGTAAAAGCTGTTCTTGGGTTCTTTTTTGTTGTTTTTTTAACTTTTCAGATCAGATTAGGTTTGCTCCAAGTATTTCACTGGGGGTTTGTTTTTATGAGGGTAAAGGAAGGAGGAGGAAAATCATTTATAAATCATCTACATAGCATGAGAAAACTTGGAGCTATTCTTTATTTTAGTGATCACATAACAAAGTAGCTATGGAGGTAGGGCTTATGTTTTCAGAGCTTTCACTATACTATACATTAACTCTAAATGAAACATTTCTTTGCTTTAAACCTGCCAGAAAAGCTTTTATGTTCCACTTCTCTTTAACCTATTGCTTAAAAAACAAAAACGAAGAAAAACATATTAGAGCTGAATTTGAGTCCATTTAGTTCTTCCTACTTAGGTTGCCAGTAAAAAAAAAAATACGGGACACCCAGTTAAATTTGAATTCAGATAAACAATGAATTCAGATAAACAAAAAAACTTTTTTTGTATAAGTGTATCCTAAACATTGCATGGGATATACTTTTGAAATACAAATTTAACTGAGTGTCCCGTATTTTTTTTTTAATATTTATTTATTTATTTTTCCCCCAAAGCCCCAGTAGATAGTTGTATGTCATAGCTGCACATCCTTCTAGTTGCTGTATGTGGGATGCGGCCTCAGCATGGCCGGAGAAGCAGTGCGTCGCTGCGCGCCTGGGATCCGAACCCGGGCCGCCAGTAGCGGAGTGAACGCACTTAACCGCTAAGCCATGGGGCTGGCCTGGGTGTCCTGTACTTTTATTTGCTAAATCTGGCAACCCTATGCCTTACCATAACTTCTCCCACCCCAAATGCTGAAAACAATCCTTGTGTTTAATCCTCACTTTTGAAATGACACCGAATTCAGTGCTACTGGGATTTGATTTAAATTAAATTGTTTTAGGGCCGGCACTGTGGCTTAGCAGTTAAGTGCGCGTGGGCCGCTGCTGGCGGCCCGGGTTCGTATCCCGGGCGCACACCGACGCACCGCTTCTCCGGCCATGCTGAGGCCGCGTCCCACATACAGCAACTAGAAGGATGTGCAGCTATGACATAGAACTATCTGCTGAGGCTTTGGGGGAAAAAATAAATATAAAAAAAAAAGAATTGACAGTAAATGTACAGCATTAAGACTTGAAAGTTTATTCCTACAAGACTCTGTATAAAAAAAATTAAAATGTTTTAAGTTATGAGTCAGAGGTTTTGATTTAATCATTTTTGGAAAGGGTGTATCCCTGTATGCATTAATCTTAGTACATACTCTTTACAAGCCATATTATAATAGCAGCTTCTCCCTCTTCAGGGGGAACATTTTTTTTATTGCTATTTTTTTATTGATGTTTTAATAGTTTTTAACATTGTGAAATTTTGGGTTGTGCATTTTTGTTTGTCCATCACCATATATATGGCTCCCTTCACCCCTTGTGCCCACCCCCCACCCCCATTGCCCCTGGTAACCACAATACAGTTTTCTCTGTCCGTGTGTTGGTTTATATACCACATATGAGTGAGATCATACAGTGTTTGTCTTTCTCCTTCTGGCTTACTTCACTTAACATAATACCCTCCAGGCCCATCCATGTTGTTGCAAATGGGACGATTTTGTCGTTTTTTATGGTTGAGTAGTATTCCATGGTATGTATATACCACATTTTCTTAATCCAGTCGTCAGTCGAGGGACACTTAGGTTGCTTCCACTTCTTGGCTATAGTGAATAATGCTGCAGTGAACATAGGGGTGCATAAGCCTCTTTGGATTGTTTTCAGGTTCGTTGGATAGATTCCCAGTAGTGGGATGGCTGGGTCATAGGGGATCTCTATTTTTAATTCTTGGAGGAATCTCCATACCATTTTCCATAGAGGCTGCACCAATTTACATTCCCACCAGCTGTGTATGAGGGTTCCTGTTTATCCACATCCTCTCCAACACTTGTTGTTTTTTGTCTTGGTGATTATAGCCATTCTAACGGGCGTGAGGTGATATCTTAGTGTTGTTTTGATTTGCATTTCCCTGATGATTAGTGATGTTGAACATCTTTTCATGTGCCTATTGGCCATCTGTATATCTTCTTTGGAGAAGTGTCTGTTCATTTCCTCTGCCCATTTTTTGATCAGGTTGTTTGTTTTTTTGTTGTTCAGTTGTGTGAGTTCTTTATATATTATGGAGATCAGCCCCTTGTCAGATGTATGTTTTGCAACTATTCTCTCCCAGCTGGTGGGTTGTCTGTTCATCTTGATTCTGGTTTCGTTTGTCTTATAGAAGCTCTTTTATCTGATAAAGTCCCACTTGTTTATTTTTTCTTTAGTTTCCCTAGTCTGGGTAGGCATGTCATCCAAAAAGATTCCTTTATGACCAATGTCAAATAGTGTGTTGCCTATATTTTCTTCTATGAGTTTTATAGTTTCAGGTCTCACCTTCAAGTCTTTGATCCATTTTGAGTTAATTTTTGTGAATGGCGATAGCACATGGTCCACTTTCATTCTTTTGCATGTGGCTGCCCAGTTTTCCCAACACCGTTTATTGAAGAGACTGTCCTTTCTCCATTGTATGTTCTTAGCTCCTTTGTCGAAAATTAGCTGTCCGTATATGTGTGGTTTTATTTCTGGGCTTTCAATTCTATTCCATTGATCTGTGTGTCTGTTTTTGTACCAGTACCACGCTGTTTTGATTACTATTGCTTTGTAGTATGTTTTGAAGTCAGGGATTGTGATGCCTCCTGCTTTGTTCTTTCTTCTTAGGATTGCTTTAGCTATTCGGGGTCTTTTGTTGCCCTATATAAGTTTTAGTATTCTTTTTTCTATTTCTGTGAAGAATGTCATTGGGATTCTGATTGGGATTGCATTGAATCTGTAGATTGCTTTAGGTAATATAGACATTTTAACTATGTTTATTCTTCCAATCCACGTGCATGGGATATCTTTCCATTTCTTTATGTCATCATGGATTTCTTTTAATAATGTCTTGTAGTTCTCATTGTATAGGTCCTTCACCTCCTTGGTAAGATTTATTCCTAGGTATTTTATTCTTTTTGATGCAATTGTAAATGGTATTATCTTTTTGAGCTCTCTTTCTGTTAGTTCATTATTAGCATACAGAAATGCAACTGATTTTTGTAGATTGATTTTGTACCCTGCAACTTTGCTGTAGTTGTTGATTGTTTCTAATAGTTTTCCAATGGATTCTTTAGGGTTTTCTATATATACAATCATGTCATCTGCAAATAGTGAGAGTTTCACTTCTTCGTTACCTATTTGGATTCCTTATATTCCTTTTTCTTGCCTAATTGCTCTGGCCAAAACCTCCTTTACTATGTTGAACAGGAGTGGTGAGAGTGGGCAGCCCTGCCTCATTCCTGTTAACAGAGGAATGGCTTTCAGTCTTTCCCCATTGAGTATGATGTTGGCTGTGGGTTTGTCATAAATAGCCTTTATTATGTTGAGGTACTTTCCTTCTATTCCCATTTTGTTGAGAGTTTTTGTCATAAATGGATGTTGTATCTTGTCAAATGCCTTCTCTGCGTCTATTGAGATGACCAGGTGGTTTTTATTCTTTGTTTTGTTGATGTGATATATCATGTTGATTAATTTGCGGATGTTGAACCATCCCTGAGTACCTGGTATAAATCCCACTTGATCATGGTGTATGATCTTTTTAATGTATTGCTGTGTTCGGTTTGCCAATATTTTGTTGAGGATTTTTGCATCTATGTTCATCAGCAATATTGGCTTGTAATTTTCTTTCTTTGTATTGTCTTTGTCTGGCTTTCGTATCAGGGTGATGTTGGCCTCGTAGAATGATTTAGGAAGTGTCCCATCTTCCTCTATTTTTTGGAATAGTTTGAGAAGGATGGGTATTAAATCTTCTTTGAATGTTTGGGAAAATTCACCGGAGAAGCCATCTGGTCCTGGACTTTTATTTTTTGGGAGGTTTTTTGATTGCTATTTCAATCTCTTTACTTGTGATTGGTCTATTCAGAGTCTCCATTTCTTCTTGGTTCAGTTTTGGGAGGTTGTATGAGTCTAAGAATTTATCCATTTCTTCTAGCTTCTCCAATTTGTTGGCATATAATTTCTCATAGTATTCTCTTGTAATCCTCTGTATTTCCGTGGTATCTGTTGTAATTTCTCCTCTTTCATTTCTAATTTTATTTGCTTGAGTCTTTTCTCTTTTTTTCTTAGTAAGCCTGGTTAAGGGTTTGTCGATTTTGTTTATCTTCTCAAAGAACCAACTCTTTGTGTCATTAATCCTTTCTACTGTTTTTTTGGTCTCCATTTCATTTATTTCTGCTCTGATTTTCATTATTTCTCTCCTTCTGCTGACTTTGGGCTTTGTTTTTCTTTTTCTAGTTCTGTTAGGTGTAATTTAAGGTTCCTTATTTGGGCTTTTTCTTGTTTGTTAAGGTGGGCTTGTATCGCTATGAGTTTCCGTCTCAGGACCGCTTTTGCCGCATCCCATATGAGTTGGTATGGCATATTTTCATTTTTGTTTGTTTCCAGATAGTTTTTGATTTCTCCTTTAATTTCATCAATGATCCATTGGTTGTTCAGTAGCATGTTGTTTAATCTCCACATTTTTGTCCCTTTCCCAGTTTTTTTTTCATGGTTCATTTCCAGTTTCATAGCATTATGGTCTGAAAAGATGCTTGTTATGATTTCAATCTTCTTATATTTATTGAGGCTTGCTTTGTTTCCCAACATATGGTCTATCCTTGAGAATGTTCCGTGCGTGCTTGAGAAGAATGTGTAGTCAGCTGCTTTTGTATGGAGTGCTCTGTATATGTCTACTAGGTCCATTTCTTTCAGTTTTTCATTTAAGTCTACTATTTCTTTATTGACTTTTTGTCTGGATGATCTATCCGTTGATGTAAGTGGGGTATTAAGATCCCCTACTATTATTGTGTTGTTGTTAATGTCTCCTTTTAGGTTTGTTAATAGTTGCTGTATGTACATTGGTGCTCCTATGTTGGGTGCATATATATTTATAAGCGATATGTCTTCTTGGTGGAGTGGCCCTTTTATCATTATATATTTCCCTTCTTTGTCTCTCTTAACCTGTTTTATCTTGAAGTCTACTTTGTCTGATATGAGTATGGCAACACCTGCTTTCTTTTCTTTGCCATTAGCTTGGAGTATTGTCTTCCATCCTTTCACTCTGAGCCTCTGCTTGTCTTTAGTGCTGAGATGTGTTTCCTGGAGTCCGCATATTGTTGGGTCTTGCTTTTTAATCCATCCTGCCACTCTGTATCTTTTGATTGGAGAGCTCTATCCATTTACATTTAGGGTAATTATTGATATATGAGGGCTCAATGTTGCTGTTTTGTCACTTATTTTCCGGTTCTTTTGCGTTTCCTTTGTTTCTTGTCCCATTGTTTCGGACTGCCAATTCAGTTTGGTTGTTCTGTCTTATGACTCTTTTAGTTTTCTCTTTGTTTATAATATGTGATTTTGTTTTGATTATTTGTTTATTGGTTACCTTGAGGTTAGTGTAAAAAATCTTGTGTATGAGATATTCCATTATCTAATGGCCTCCTATTTCCTTATACTAAGTCAATTCAATCACTTTGCTCTTCCCCTTCTAAGTCGTTCTTGTTATACGTTATTCTATCTTGTGTCGTGGCTGTGTGTTTACAGTGATGAGGTTAAATTTATTTTTGGTGAATTCCTTCCTTTGCTCTTTGATTTTAGTATGTAAGTGGTTACTAACCTATTCCGGTAAAGATCTACTATTTTTCTGAGTTTATCTACCTATTTTTCTCCTTGCTCCAAGCTTTGTATTCCCTTTCTCTTCTTTTTTTCATGCCTGAGGGTCTTCTTGAGTATTTCTTGTAGTGGGGGTCTCGTGGCCATGAACTCCCTTAGCTTTTGTTTACCTGGGAGAGTTACTACTTTTCCATCATATTTGAAGGATATTTTTGCTGGATAGAGTATTCTTGGCTGAAAGATTGTTTCTGTCAGTATTTTGAATATATCATTCCAGTCTCTCCTAGCCTGTAAAGTTTCTGTTCAGAAATCTGCTGAGAGCCTGATGGGAGTTCCTTTGTACATTATTTTTTGTTTTTGTCTAGCTGCCCTTAATATTGTTTCTTTGTCATTGACTCTGGCTAGCCTTACTACTAGGTGTCCTGGAGAGGGCCTTTGCCTGTTGATATATTTAGGTGACCTGTTGGCTTCGCTTACTGGTATTTCCTGCTCCTTCCCCAGTTTTGGGAAATTCTCAGTTATTATTTCCTTGAATAGGCTCTCTGTTCCTCTTTCCCTCTCTTCTCCCTCAGGAATACCTATAATTCTTATGTTACATTTCCTAATAGTGTCAGATATTTCTCGGAGACTTTCTTCATTTCTTTTTAGTCTTAGTTCTTTCTCCTCTTCCATCTGGAGCATATCTGTATTCCTATCCTCTAAAATGCTAATTCTTTCCTCCATATTGTCAGCTCTGTTCTTTAAAGATTCCAGATTCTCCTTTATCTCCTCCATTGTGTTCTTCATCTCCATCAGGACTGATTGGTTTTTCTTTATGATTTCAATCTCTTGTGAAGAAACTCCTAATGTCATTGAATTGTTTGTCTGTGTTGTCTCGTATTTCGTTGAGTGTTTTTATGATAGCTATTTTGAAATCTCTGTCATTTACATTATGGATTTCTGTGTCTTCAGGGTTGGTTGCTGGGTACTTGTCATTTTCCTTCTGGTCTGGTGATTTCATGTATCTTTGCATTATGGTTCCTGTGTTGGCTTTGTTTTTCCTCATCCTGGAAATCTCTGGTTGCAATTTCCACCCGCTGCCACTGTGTGGTGGTAAAGGGCTGTGTAATCTAAGCCCCCTGTGCTCTGCCGGGGTTTTTCCTCTGCGATCTGTGGGTGGTATCGCTTGGTCTGGTCTCCTTGGCTGAGCTGCAGTGTCCGGTTTGCAGGATGGGTGGCTCTCTCTTTTGCCCTCTGGGTCCCTGGTGTGGGGGGCTTCTCGTTTGCCCCTCGTTATTCACTCTCTGGGGTGCTCAGATGTTGATGGTGGCCCTGTAGCTCTTCTGAGTCCTCTGTGTGGGAGTTTCCCACTGGCTGAGAGAGCCCAAAGAGCTACGGTTTCCCCGCAGAGGGCTGCCCCTCCCCCCTCTCTGGGAGCCACACGGACAGGGATCGCTGATCTGATGGGGAGGGAGAGGAGTTCTCCTTACCTCTCCCCACTTGCTCTGGGGGCCCAGCATGTTCCGCTCTCAGATGTGTGGCAGTGTGGATCTTTCCACTCTAGCTTTTCACTGTCTGGGATTCCGTTGTTGGTCTGCGACTGTTTCTTTTGTTGTATCTTATCAGGGGAAGAGTTCACGGGAAAGCTCACTCCGCCATGACGCTAGAGAAGGAACATTTTAATGATGTTTTATTTGCCTGCCAGACTCTCTGTTTCATTGTTTGCATTGTATGTACATGCCAGTCTGATTCACAGGGAGAGAAATATTAAAATACATCCAAAAACTGGTTACCTTGTAGTAAACATTCCCTTATTAGAGCAAAATGTAAATAATGGCTTTACTCAGGAGCTTGGAATCAGAGAGCTTCAGGCTGGAAAGAACCTTGAAATACTTTACCTCTTTAAACCTCACTATTGTCATCACTAAAGTGGTAGTAATAATAGAATCTACCTCTTAAGGTTGTGTGAGGATTAGATCAGATAATGCACCAAAAGTGCTTTAATACTTGGCACCAAGGAATCTTTTAATAAATGGTGACCCGTGGGAAAGAAGGGAGTAATATACGTATGATATTAGAGACCTGATGTAACTTTCGGACCTTTATAGAAAAGCTTTATAAATAAATCTTTATATACTTGGTGTGTGTGTATGTGATAATTATAACTATAATACATATATATACACACATTATATATATAAACTATATATTTACACAATAATATATATACACACAATTGTTAAAATGATTTTCGTAAAAAAAAAAAAGGAGGGGCTGTCAAGTTTATTCTGAATAGAGAGAAGTAGCAGAGAGTGATCAAATGGCGATTTCTGCTGTAGAAATTGAAGTTGTAATTGTCCCAGGAGCGGATGTCTTCCAACACACTGGAGAATCCGTCTCATAGTTGTAGTAGTAGTAGTAGTTGTAGTAATAGTAGTAGTATTGAGGCCTAGTAAGAAGAGGGGCAAGGATCTCCACTTGGAGTCTTAATTTTTTAATATTATAAAAACATTCCTCTCTCATAGGTCTATATCTTGTGGATGATAAGTTAATACCTATTAGTCTTTTGCAAGAAAGGTCAGTGAGCTTGAGGAGGTTTCATCTTGATTTGGGTTTGCTATGAGACGTACGTATTTTTAAATATATACAATTGCTGCAGCCTCTCTGGAAATTTTAAAGTGCTTTATAGACAGTCTTAAGTAGGGAAGAGTCAGTTTACCAAATCCACATTAAAATGAGGATTTGGCTTCCGGTATGATTTTGTTGTTTCAATGTGAAGATCATTTTTTAAAATGGCTGCCTTTAGTTTTCATTTTGTTGCTACAGATGTGTGACACATTTGTTGGAGGGAATGTCAAGAAAAGTATATTCTCAGATATGGTTAGGTCTGCACTGTTAATCATGTTTGGGGTTTGTACAATTTAAAAGATGGTCAGCTTAACATTAATTAGATTTCCTTGCTCTGAATTTTGAGTCCTTGAATATCACTGTTTAAATATTTGATCTTTAATCGTTTGGATATATTTTAGAGTATTCCAGGGATGTGTGTCAGTGTGTTTGTTGCTTTGTGATAATTTCACATTAAGTTTTATTTGGGACTGTTAATCAGATAGAAGATAATTAAAATGTCTTTCAAAGCTTTGTTTCCAGTATGAGAGATTTTTAAAAAAATGGTTTTGAGACAAAAGTGAATAGTGATGATTTGAAGCAAAGTGGGTGGAGTGAATAAGACCTGGGGTCTAATTTACATTAAAACATCTTAATTAACAAATACTTTAGTCCAGTGTTGATCCTAAAGTAGGGAGGGGCTCAGAGAATATGTGCGTGCAACTTGATTGATCCGACAAGTAAATATCTGCTTTGTGAAACTCCAGTGTTAACAATGTTAAGGATTTAGATGTGGATATTGAAGACTACTGTGAATTTTAAAACATGCAATCAACTTATTGTATTCTAGCTGTACTTTAATTTCTAAATTGATTTAAAGTAAGCAGTATGGGTCTGAAGTCTGTCTGAAACAGCAGGAGATAGGAAAGTAATTACTGTTTGTAGTGGGGTGACTTGAAGCAGTAAATGCTTTAATTGGAAGTCAAATAGCTATCAAGAGATGACAGTTCATATTAGGTTCTCATAGTATGTACCTTTTTTGGAATGTAGAGAAAGTGCTTATTATGCAAAAGTTATCAGCTGAGGCTGATATTTTTGGAGAGAGAGAAAGGAGTTAAAATGTCTGATTCCAATGTAAAATAACGGATTTGGGCAACTCTGATCACTTAATATAACTTTTCTATGTAATACATTTGTGTGTGTAACTGTTCAGAAATTAAAGGCAAATGTTTTAGATCCTAAGATATATTACTGGATATTTCTTTAGGACAAATCCAGACTTTTCTGCCCTATTGAAAAACTGTGTTGTGGCCACCTAGACAAGTTCGTATAGTTCTAGCAAACAGGGCAGTAGACTTAAGTATTTTTTTTGTAGTTCAATGACTTTTACTTCCTTGACAAGCAAGTTATGAAGATTAATTATAGAAATGAAGGGTGTTAGTGTAATAGTATAGTTTCATTTGAAAACCACAGTACATAAAATAGAGCCTGTTTTAAATGGGCTCTCTGTGTGTATAGGTGTGTGTGGGTAGAGTTTTCTGAGTTTAGGAAATATTTATATATAAAGAATACAGACCTATATTCTTATTATTGCTCAATTATGGTCCATATCTTAGACAGTTAATATCTATAATATGATAGAACTGTAGTTACTCTAAGAGACCTAATGACATTTGTGTCAGGGATATTTAATTGCTTTTCCCTGTCAGAGAAAGTAAATGCAGCTTGAAAAAAAAGAGTTGTGATTATTGGTACACTGAGATAATATATGCTTGCATATGCCATTTTGATGCTGTGTTGGGGAATATTTTAGGTATGCTGTGGATAGGCAGATTGGGATTTTTAAGTACATAAAATGTAAATCAGACTGTTCAGTCAGATCATTTAACTTATATGGGAGAAGGAGGAGGAACCATACTAGATTTTTACATACAGAAAAAATGTCAGCCTTTTAACATTCTCTTTTTGGCTAGTTAACAGCTTATGGGTAGGTGCAACCCTGGATTATTATTACTTGGGTGCCTCAGGATGTGAAAGTATTGACCGGAAGGAAATGTACCGGAAAGGCAGAAAGATGTAGGGAATAAAGTATTTGATTGAAAAACAGGCAAAAGGAACAAATTATCAATAATTTGAGAAAGAGGTCTTGGAAATGAGCTTATGCATTCTTGAAAGCAGTGGCAAAAGTAGAGGATTTGTTTGTACCATTCTCATTCCGAAAAGGATTAGAAACAAAGTAGTTGGGTTACTTATCTTGGTACTAAGCGTTTTAGATCAAGGTGAGTGAAGGGGAGAATGGGGAGAACCTGGTTTTCTTACTGCAAAGTTTTTCTCTTAACTTCAGCTGTGGGCTTGCTGCCATCTTCCAGGGGGAGCTTCGTTCGTTTCCTGTTAGAATAGTATATACTTGGGCAGCTCAGTGGGAAACTGCATGATCTTTTCAATTCCTGTCTCTAAAGTTGGTATCAAGTAAGCATTTTGAATAATATTTATCAAGTCATTCCATTCAGGTTTCTATAGCCTAATGAAAAATATCTTGCCTCAATAATAGTCTGTACCTATAAGCTTTTTAAGCTTTTAGTATGTAATAGGTCTTAATATCAGTGTTAACTATGTGTATTAAGTAATATTTTACCTTAAAGCTCTAATCTAGACTAAAATTTATACTACTTTTTTTTTTAGGACAGCCAGTAGAGGGGACTTCATGTTTTCTGCGGATCGTTTGGTAGGTGGAGGCTTTCCATTCTCATTTCATTGTTTCTAGTGATATAATCATAGAAGACCAAGGGGCTTTTTTGTTCGAGAGCATTCTGGGGGTGAGAGAGATTGTGCCAAGTAACCATCATCTTACCAGATTTCTGAAGTATTGTTTCTACTGTTGCATTAAAGCTTTGCCTCAATCCCTTTCACCTCAAAGCATTGACTGTGAACTCATTCTCTGAAGTTCTGAGGTAGTACTACCTCTCAAGTGGATCTTGGTAACTTGATCCTGAGCAACCCTTAAATGCCTCCTCATCTTAGGGCAGTGAACTGAAGTACATTAAAAGAAATGAAACCTGTAAGAAGACCTAGTAGTTACCCTTGTGGTATCCATCTAATGCACAAAAACTAATACCTCTCTTGTAGTTTACATGGTGGGGGGTGGGTATTTATTTTGCCTCTTCTTTTCTATAGTATCCTTACATGTGAAATACTAAGTTGGACTCTCTATGCTTTCCTCAGGGACTTTCTGTTAAGGATTGACCAAGCCCAATTCTGTTTAGCTAGTGTGATCTGAGAGAATATCAGGCCAAATGGGGTTGTCTTCAGGATAAGCACTATGTTTCCTTCTTGTGTTTATATCTAAGTGTACTCAGTGCTTGGAATGAGATTGACACATTTTCTGCTGTGGTTATTACTATTCATTCATTCATGAAATATATATTGAACTTATGTGAGTCAGGTACTGTTCTAGGCTGTGTTGCAGTGGGGAGGAGATAACAGTGGTAAAGAATACAGACATGATCCCTGATCTCATGGAGTTTGCACTCTAAATACTCTTATCAGTATTTAGTTTGGGAAAGAAAGAAAAATGGCTTATTAACCTCATGGGTATAATCAGATAGTCAAAGATAGATTATTAAAAAGAATGTGAGGGGGGAAAAAAAGGCATGAAATTTTTCATTTAGATATTCCCTCGGGAAAATCTTTATTCCAGAAGAGTGTGGACAACTCTTGTTCTACTTTTGGCTTTGAGTATTCTTCATTCAGAGGCCACTTTTATTTACAATTATTTGAGCTTCCAGGGGCAGTAATAACCCTTGGATTGCATCAAGATAAATGTAGTTGACATTCCTGGAGTGATAGGTCATTCTCTCTTTATGCTTTTACCAAACCAAAGGAACAGATTCAAGGAGGAAGGAACTTGTGTTAATGGCTGCTGTGGGGAAAACAGAGATCTTGGTGTTCCCTGGTAGAAAATGGTTCCTCTTTCTTTCTTTTGCTTTCCTTGTGCCCTTTTTCTATAGAAAGTAGGAGTTGAGTTCATGGTTATTGTAAAATGCTTGCCTGAAAGGGTAGGCATTATATCTTAGTCAAGTGAGATAATAAGGTTCCAGGGCATAATTCACCTGAGAGGATGGTAATTTGGACCTCTCTGTTCTCTGTAGTTGGCTTTGAGGGTCCTGATATTGGAGGAAAGGTATTTGTGGAGGGTCTGTTGTGGTTGTGGTAGGGATTGAAGTTGTTTAGGTTTCTTTTTTTTTTTTTTTTTTTTTGTGAGGAGATCAGCCCTGTGCTAACATCTGCCAATCCTCCTCTTTTTGCTGAGGAAGACTGGCCCTGGGCTAACATCCGTGCCCATCTTCCTCCACTTTATATGGGATGCCGCCACAGCATGGCTTGCCAAGCAGTGCATCTGTGCCCGCCTGGGATCCGAACCAGCGAATCCCGGGCCACCGCAGCAAAGCGCGCGCACTTAACTGCTTGCGCCACCGGGCTGGCCCCCTGTTTAGGTTTCTAGTGTTGAGGATTTCTAGTATACTCTCTCTTCTAGCACAAAGGTCCTAGTATAGTTGACATTAATTCTATCCTGAATTTGTCAGGATTGGCTTTCCTTGTACTCAGATCTTGAGTTTTTTTATATTTTAGTCACCTTTCTTCTGGTTTTATTTTCTCCTATAAGATTTGGACATGTTAATTTCTGTCCCACGGTTGCAGGAGATGGGAGGAGGTAAGACTCTTTAGAGGAGTGTTACCAGGAGGAGATCTAGGCTCTTCAAAGCAAAAGATCCTCTTCTTCCCTTGCAATTTACTCATAAGAAACATTCACTTCCACAGGAGGTGGTGGCTAGATGTGAGTGTGCACACACATATAGTATTTGAGATTCCTGGACCCTCTGGTGCTGCAGGCTGACAAAGTGCTGGCCCATTTAGCATTGATCATTTTAATGGCAGCAGGGTGTTATGTTGTGGTAACAAAGCATGGGGCCTGACATTTCTCCCTGCTATTCCTGCTTCTCAATCAATAATGTGATATTCATTAGAGAAAATGTGCACTGCAGACTAGGGATTGCCTTTATTGTAGTAGGCTCTGGGTGCTTATAAGAATATCATATCTGGGTTTTGGAGGCTGTTTCTAGTTCTTCTGACAGATTCTTTCCTCTGTACCACACATTAAGATAGTTAGGAGCCGTTCCTTTTTTTTTTAGCTAGGAAGCCCCAATGCATTCAACTAGATCCTACTTCAAGCTCAGTAAATTGGTTCAGCCCTATCCACTCATTTAGTTTCTCCTAAGAAGTTCCAGGCTTTATTTGCATTATGGTGGGCCTTTGTTAAAAAGAATCCAACTTAACAACTTCAAAGTACTGAACAAGGCAGAGAAGTTCCCAGTGGGTACTATTTCCAGAGTAACCAGAAGTATATTATTTCCAAGGGTGCCTACCATGACTCTTGTCACTTACTGTAGTTTTGCATCTCTCATAATATAGCCTGGACTGACTAAGAAGCAGAAGGCATACTTGAGCTTTTTGGTGGCAATCATGTGCCTAACTGAGGTTGGATACCTAGCAGCAAGCAGCCCGATATTTCCTACCTCCATAAGCTAAATCCTAGTGTGTTACTGACTTTTTGCCTAGTGTTCAGCTCCTAAGGCTAACAGCTAAAAGGAGATTCTTAGCAGGTTCTTAACTTATTCTTCCTTTGACTCTCTAGATCAGACTTGTTGTGGAAGAGGGATTGAATCAGCTGCCATATAAAGAATGCATGGTGACCACTCCAACAGGTAACCAGGACTGTTAAACTCTCATATTCTCCTCATAAAAATTCTGAGATAGAATTGGGGGAAAATGGAAAGAAAGCAGTCTGAGTAAATCAGTATGCAAAATGAGGAGTCTAGGTGGAGCTGTTCTTTTATACAACTTAATAAACTTGGAGACATTTAGTAAAGAAATTTATCTGGATGACTTTTTGTTAATGGCTTGCTTGTCAATTCAAGTTAAAGGTTAGTAAATATTCTTCACGCAGGTGTTGCCTTTGATGATGGCCCACTGGGACCAGAGTTAAGAATTGTTGGCAGCTTATCTTCCACCTCTGTGGGGAAGCTGCTGGTGTTAACAAATGGGTGGGCTGGTTTGGCATTGAAACTCCAGGTAAAAGGATGAGAAGTAAAAAAGAAAAAACTAAAAAGGATGAGAATTAGAGAAGGTGCTTTGTTCTACTCTAATAGAAAGCAGCCAAAGATTCCTATTTCATGGTTTTGCAATTCTGATTTGGTTCTTTAGTAAATAATGGAAGCTGTTCTGTTCAAACGTTGACTTTATGAAAATTGGGAGCTGAGCTTGCTGCATCATAATTGATACAAATTAAGGATGAGACCAAGAATTGAACAAGTCTTGGTTAACTACTTCAGCCTCTCCTGCTTTTTTAAAGCAGAATAGAGGCTGAAAAAAAGGGATGGAATGGGGAGGCTCTCTGCTTTGGTTCACAGTGGGGTCCCAGTTTGAATTGATGGTGTTTATAGCATTCTTGGAGTACAATGATTCTCCTCTAAATTCAATTTGAGCAACATGTATGTGAATATTATGCTATCATAAGTCCTATTTCCACTTGATGAAGTCCACCTCTCCCCATTATTGCCACAGGTTTCTTATGAAGAATTAAGAAATAACTGAAAAATCATGACTTCTCATTATTTTCACAGGGAACCTAAGGAGTTATTAGTGTGTCTAACCTGTGTGTGTCTAGACAAGGGTTGTTGTGTACCCATCTGGTTTGAACCATAGGCATTTTATAAAATAACTAGGTTGCTCCAATGATGAAAGATAAATTCTTTGGTTTTATTCCCCAACAGGGTACAAGTATGAAGGAGTCAAATTTGAGAAGGGAAATTGTGGGGTCAGCATAATGAGAAGCGGTAGGTTTGCATATGTGTGATTTTGTCTCTTTGCATGCATAGAAACAGTTGCCCTTTTCCAGGAGAGAGCTGGGCTTGTCTGTCATAATTGCAGCCTGCCTTAGCTTAAATCTCACCACCTGTGTTGTCTATCTTCATGGTGCCTCATAATTGTGGCCTGTACATTGCTGAGCTTGGCTAGTTTTAACTGCAATGCATCTTCCCTAGTGGCCTGCCCCCATGGGCAAGCCAGCTTTCAAAGAGATTCAAGGGAGGGTGGGAGGATAGGAGGATGAGGTGATGCTATCTTGGAGAGAACAGGGCAGCTTGAAGACTGACGGAATATGGCACAAATTGAGGCCTGCAGAACTTTAAATACCTGACTAGAGAAAATATTTGTTCTGTTTATTTTTTTTGTAGGGAATAGTCCTACCTTGTCAGGGGCTGGACTGAATGACTTGTTCAGTATTTTAGTTTTACATTTGATAAGTATGTGACCATGTAGGCAAAAGCACTTAGCTGTGAACTCTAGGTATTTCCAATTGCTGGTCTTATAAGTGTTGTATTTGTGTTTGAGTCTAACTGATTACCCTTCTAAACCAACCTTTGTGCAGCAAAATCACGTAGGGATGCTTATTTCCATTTAGCAACTTAATGAATGAACTAATTATTTTTTACATAAGATCCAAGATACGGTGGAAGCCCCACTTGCTTGTACTGCAAACAAATGGACTACTTTTTTTTTAATGTATAAACATTCCCCTTTCTCTTCTGGCTATGAAGTTCTGTTTGTGAACAATTGAATACCTCAAGTAAAATAGGAGCTTTAAGCTCCCTTTTTTATAGATGGTAACTCTTACGCAATGATAGGATTTTCAGGACAATGTTGTTCAGCCTTTTAAAACTGGTGAGCACAATAGAGATGAGCCTTTAAGGCACAATTTCTTCTGTTCCAGTCCAGCTCCTGCCCTAAAGGCATCAGCCTGGTCCTTGAACCCCTCATGTGTACCAGATGACCTTGGGGAGATGCATAGACAGGGTTGTTTTTAACCTTAATAGCTATTGGTTGATTTTCATATATATTAGAAAGAAACCATTTTTATGTTTATGCTAGTGATATAAAGTTTCCTCTTAAAACAAATGTAAATGAAAAGTTAATTTAAAGAAAAATAACAGTACAAGTAGAATTCTGATGTGGCCTACAATCTTGAAGATGGTGTGAGAATGATTGACTTTTGGCAAACACTTCCATAAAGGAATTCACACTCAAAAATAGCTTTGTATTCAGAAACCAACGGTGGGGGGGTAGTGGTGTTAGTTGTGGTTCTATTAGAGTGGAGGGAACAATATACTACTTTTTCATTGTTTGCCAGCAAAACATCTGCCATTGAAGTCATTGCTGGGGCTAAGTGATGTCTCCTGATGCTACCTTGATCTAAAAGGAGATGCTTTGGTCTGTAGCCCCCATTCTTCCATAAATCTTTTCTGTTTATTCAGATGAAATTAATAGGTTTAGGTGGTTTAAAGGCTTCCTTAAAATAATAGGAGTAAAATGTTCCTGATATGGGAAAAGCTCAAGGAGCAGCTTAACAAAACACTTTATTTCCTATAATCATGGAAGCATGACAGCTCTAAAACTTGCAAGTCAGTGATAAAACTAAGCTTATCCTAGTTTCATTGACCAGCCGTTAACCTAGTTTCATTGACCTGCACTAAGTATAAAATATGAGCATATCAGAAGTAAAAGCCATTAGCTTAAGAATTGCTTCCGTCTTGACAAGTCCTTTTTGTATTAAGAACAGTTACAAACTGTGCTTTGGCCTATTCTTGGACTTTCACTCTACCTCCCCTTAACCCTTTTATCCTTCTTTTTTATTTCCTTCTTCAAGGTGAGGCAATGGAACAAGGTTTACGAGACTGCTGTCGATCCATACGAATTGGAAAGATCCTGATTCAGAGTGATGAGGAGACACAAAGAGCCAAAGTATATTATGCCAAGTTCCCACCAGACATTTACAGGAGAAAAGTCCTTCTGATGTATCCAATTCTCAGTGAGTGGCTTGAGTTTAATTTTCAACCTTTGGTTAGGGTTTAAATTCAACTTTAGTGCCTGCCATCTAGGTACCCTTATAGAAAGGCAAAAACCGTTTCTAAGTGTGTTTTTCTCCCTTGGATTTGGAATTGCGCTGGGCAGTTCACAGGAGAATTTTTATTGTGTAATAAGAGAATATACATTAGTCAAACTTTGTTAGCTCCAGAGAGCTTCTGTCTTAAAATGAACACATTGAAGCAAAGAATCTAATGAGGCAAAATATATAGAACACAGAAAATACATTGAAATATGTCCTGTCTCTAACCCAATGAGTACAGCAATGATTTTTTCAAGGATTTATCCTCTCTGGAGGTAATATTTTTTTCTCCTATTCTATTCTGTTTCCTAACCTTACTCAGATCACACATGGCATGGTCTCCCTTGGTTGGGGGTAGAGGGTGGGTGTTAAATTTGAAATCTCAAATAGTGAATGAATTTAAGGCTTATTGTGCATTTCAAAACTGAAACGTGTATCTGTCGTATCCATTATTGAAAATCACGTCATTGATAAAGAACAGGCACCTTCAAATGAAGCTTTGCCTAGTGGTGTCTTATGTTAGATCACTAAACTGCCTTTACTTCAAAGAGACTTCAAAGATGTTTTGAGATAAATGTTAGTTTCTAATGCATTTGGTTCTCATTTGGTTTCAGGCACTGGAAATACTGTAATTGAAGCTGTAAAGGTTCTTATAGAACATGGAGTTCAACCCAGTGTTATCATCCTACTCAGTCTGTTTTCCACTCCTCATGGTGAGTTCAGCATGAGACAGTAACTGGGGCTCCAGATGGTATTGGGGTAGGTATGTGTGCATCTGTCCAGCCTCTCATCCTAAGGAAAAGTTCATTTACTTCAACATTAAATCTAAATCTAATTTTGGTAGTTATAACTTGTGTTCATCATATCTAAGCTCAGTGATAATATTTTACACCATTCTAATGTTGTTCAAATTCAAGTAGGAAAGTATGAACTAGCCCCATTGCAATTGTTTTCCTGGGCCCTGTTTGGGTAGAGCCTGCAAATGGCTAAAAGGTCCCTGTTTCTCCTAACTGCCCACCCGAGCCTGAGAACTGCTACTAAACAGCAAGAAACTTGAGATTCTAGCTAGCCCAGTGATCTTAGTGAAGTAAGCTTTGCAGTGTGAAGCAAAGAGCAGAAGTTTTTTAAGTTAGACTTCTGCTCAAAGGGCTTGGTGAGAGAACTGTGTGTTCTCCATTTCCCGAGAAAGGTAAGCCTAATTTAAGACACTAGTTTTTTGCCTTACAATCTAGGACAATTGTGAAAGTACCCTAAGAAAATAATCATAGATATATGTAGAAATTTAGCTTTTAGGGTATTCATTGTAGAGTTACATTTAGTGTAAGAAAAAGTTTGAAACTATATAAATAGACTTACAATAAGAAAATGGTTAAATAACTATATATTCAAAGGATTTAATATTATGTAACTGTTAAATCATGTTTTTGAAAAATATTTAATGACATCAAAAAATCTATGTGGTAAATGTAAAAGAGCAGGATAAAAAATAACATTAGAATAGTGTAAAATGTTAAAAACAAGATTAGAGATGACTAATACAAATTGTGACTATTATGACTATCAAAATCAGGCTTGGATTTAACATGGAACCTAATAAATCTTTCCTTAGGATAAGAGGCTACACAGATGCAGAATACTATTTTAATCTTCATTTTAAAATACACACACAGTATTAATCGGGATTATCCTAGGATGGTGGGATTCTAAGTGATTGATTTTATTTTTTAAGCTTTTCTTTTTTGCATTTTCCAAATGTTGTACAATGAATTTGTATTTGTTTCATAACTGAAAAGAAAGAGAAATATGTAACTTCTAGTTAGAGCATTTCCTCATTTCCAAAAGTTCCAAGTCTCAGCCAACCCTGAAGAGGCTAGAGTACCCAGTTGGGAGGGCTGCATTCAGTAGGCCATTGATTATTTTGCTGTTTGATAATAACAAATTACCTGTAGTTCAAATGTTGATGATGACAGACTGATTTGCTTGGTCATCCATTTATATATACCAGAGGTGGCATTGTGGTCATTGAGATAACCAAATAATTATTGGATTTTCTGCCTTTGGGAGTAGAAAAGTAACTGCATTGGATCTAGCATCTAATAGTATATATTAAAATAGTATACTATTCTTTGGCATTATAGATGAAAAAATCTTATCCTATGGGACCCTTGCTATGGCTTTTTAGTTTGACTGGGGTCCTAGCTAGTCCCTTTCCCTGCACCCCCCAAAGCTAGAGTCGTAACTTCTAAAAAGCTAGCTTGCTCTGACATACCAAAGAAGTCTTTGCACTTGTTTCACAGTGTTCCAGTTGAGAAATCATGATCTTATATATGATTCTGTTTCCAGAAAGGACTGTATTCTCTCTATTTCAACTGCTTTTAGAATACTCTTCAAGGGGAAAGTTGCTATAACTGAATATATTTTTCAAATCTTAGATATAAAACAGTTTTATTCTAAGAATTTATAAGTGAGGGGGAAGGGGCATAGTCTGACTACTATCAGAGCTTTTCAGATATCAGACATTATATAAACTAAGAGATTAACCAAGTCTGACTAGGTATCCAAAGGTCATTGCTTGCTGTCCTCTGTCAATATTAGACCTAGTGCCTGACTGTAAAATTTCTGAATTTCAACCAATATTACCAAAATATCCTGCCATAACATTTTTCCTTTTATTTTTTGAAGGTGCCAGATCAATCATTCAAGAGTTTCCAGAGATCACAATTTTAACTACTGAAGTTCATCCTGTTGCACCTACACACTTTGGACAGAAATACTTTGGAACAGACTAAATTATTGAAGGAAAATTATCTTGTGTAATGTTACAGTTATGTTTTGAGTTTCTACCTGTTTTACTAATTCACTTGAGGAATGGCAGAGAAAATTATGTTAAAGATGCTTTGTAATTTTTGGAAATGGGTATAGTAAAAAGGAAATATTTCAGGTTTATTTATTTTATTTGGTTATTTCTTGACTGTTGGCACAAAATTCAACAATGAAGCACAATTCTTAGAAAATATTTTAATAATATTGTTCTGCAAGTTTCTGATCCCTCAGTGCATTAAAACTGTTCCTTAATTTATGAACCTCTCAGTTTGGAGGTTGCTTGTGGCCACAAATAAAACCCAAACAGGAGTCAGTTCTTTGGCCCACTATAGTTTGCATTTAGTTCTAGGGAGATTTCATGTATGTGGCTATTGCCACCTTCCTCTACTCTTTACATCCCAGTACTGTACATGCTGGTAACTTGGAGAGGATAGAAAAAGAATGCCTCCTGGAATTTTACATTTCCATTAATATCCTCACTCAATTGGCAAACCCAGGATATATGGTTAGTTCTTCAGTCAAGCCATTATGTTCTTCATGACTCATTTCCTACCCTGTGCATTGTTGGTAGGTGCCTTGCCAAGTGTAATGCAGTGAAGAAAATGGTGGGACATTTCCAGCAACTGGAACTGTAACGTTAATTTACATAGATAGACAAGGTTGTCTGGATGTTGACAAGGGAGGGCTAAGTGCTGTTAATGCCATCAGAGCCCTAGAAAGGAATTGGTGGTGGTTTTTTTGAAGTGTGGGGGAAAGGACAATTTTTTGCTGGGTTTTATGGCCAATGAGTAAATTAAAATGCTTTTTTAATTTGGATGTTTCTACTAGATGCCTTTGGTTTGGAAATTTGTTATTTTGCATGTTTGTCAACTGTAGATGTATTAAAATAGGACAAAATACCATATTTTTAAAAATCCCTAAGATATATATGTGTTCGTATTTAGGCTTCTGAAAAGAAGATAAACCATTTTAGAAATCAATGTTTATGTTCTAAAACTTGCTTGTAAAACCCTGATCTCATTTTACATTGATAATAAAACATTTTAACAGTGGTTGCTGGCTGATAACTTGATTAATTATACTCTCATAGCCCTATAGGCAGCTATTGTGGGCCTCTGTTCAAAAAAACAAACAAACAAAAAAAAACAGAGAAAAGCAGAAGGCAGTGTCTTAGAAAGAACCAAAGCTAATAAAAATCAGCAAAGATTGGGGAAAGTAAGGAAAGCTGGTGTAGAATGGACTGCATTTTCCCTTTGGAGCCTAGGAATACTAGAAGGACTTCACTATATTTTTCCCTTTATTTTTGAAGACTGTCATAATAAACTGAGATTAATTGATAGATTACCCATATTACAGTTCTTCCATGGCAAATGTTGCTCTCATGTTCTTATTAAAATTATCATCTATACTTGTCACTTAAGTATTTTGATACAGTGTGGATTTTGTTTATTCCTTATTAGCAGAAGCTGTAACTGAAGCCCATCAAAACCAAAGTCTTTATCTCCCTGTCCCAGGAAAGTTGTGAGCCAGCAAATTTAGATAGAGACTGGCTCTGCTTTAGATTGATGCATTAAATTAGTTGGAAAGATGATGGCTACCACTATAGAGTCAGTGCTACTGAATTAGTGCTTATGTGAGGGCTTCAATATTTTGTTTGCAGTGACTTTCTAGAACATCAGACAAGTTAATATTCAAGTGTAGGTATAAAACTATATTTCAAGCAAATTATCAGCCACTTAGATTTAACGTGTCTCGGTTCCTTTTCATCGCTGAACATGATTGGGAGTTGACTACATTTGGTTCCCACATGGAGGAAACAGAATTATTCAATGTAAACAGTAGGAATTATTCAATGAGGTCAGATTCCCCACTGGTATTTGTCCTCTACCCTCCTACAGATTTCGGGATAAATTGTAACTTTATCTTCTGAAATTTGGGTCTTTTTGCAAATGAGGCATTATTTGTAGGGTTTATCACTTGCGGGACTCTTGGGACCCAGGGAATTTTCTAAAACACACAAAATTAACAGACTATTCAAAACAAGATTGTTTTTAATGACATGAACTTCAGATGAGTATAAACTGTGTAGATTCCTTGTTGAAGAAAGAAACCTAACACAATAAAATGACATTCAAATAGTATACAGCAGTTTCTCCAAAGGTGAATGTGCATCAGCATCACCTGGAGGGCCACAGGTGGCTGGGCCTCACCCCTAGGGTTTCTGATTGGTTAACTCTGGAGGAAGGCCCAAGGACTTACATGTCTAAGTTCACAGGTGATGCTGATGTTGCTGGTCTGGAGGCCACACTTTGATATCAGACATTTCTACTTTTATGATATAAGGATTTAATGACATAAATTTCCCTATAAATACTGATTTAGCTGTTAGACCACAAATTTTGATATGTTGTGTTTTCATTTTCATTTGGGTCAAAGTAATTCCTCATTTCCCCTTTGATTTCTTCTTTGATATAGGGTTATTTAGAATTTTTTTTTTAAGTTGGGTATTTTTATTTATTTATTTTTCTTGGTGAGGAAGATTGTCCCTGGGCTAACATCTGTGCCAATCTTCCTCTACTTTTTGTATATGGGATGCCACCACAGCATGGCTTGATGAGCGATATGTAGGTCCGTGCCCAGGATCTGAACCCGCAAACCCTGGGTCGCTGAAGTGGAGCACGCGAAATTAACCACTATGCTACTGGGCTGGCTCCTAGAGTGTGTTTTTTAATTTCCTAATATTTATAGAATTTTCTAGATTCCTTTTTGGTACTGATTCCTAATTTAATTCAGAGGATATACTTATCATTTGAATCACTTTAAATTTATTGAACTTTGTTTTATGGCCCAAAATATAGTCTCTCTTGGTAGATCTTCCTTGTGTGCTTGAAAAGTATGTGTATCTTACTCTTGTTGGGTGTTGTGTTCTATAAATATCAGTTAGGTTTAGTTGGTTGATAGTGTTGTTTGTTTTCTATTTCTTTATAGATTTTCTGTCTATTCTATCAATTATCGAGAGGTGTTGAAATCTCTGGCTAAAATTTTGGATTTGTCTGTTTTTCCTTTCAATTCTATCAGTTTTTGCCTCATGTATTTTGAAGCTCTGTTGTTGAGTTCCCAAACTTTTAGGATTGTTATGTCCTCTTGATGGATTAACACTTAATCATTATGAAATGTCTCCTTTTATCCCCGGTAATAGTCTTGTTCCGAAATCTACTTTGGCTGATATTAATATAAACATTCCAGCTGTCTTTTTTTTTTTTTTTTTTTTTTTTTTTTTTTGTGAGGAGATCAGCCCTGAGCTAACATCCGCCAATCCTCCTCTTTTTTTGCTGAGGAAGACGGCCCTGGGCTAACATCGGTGCCCATCTTCCTCCACTTCACATGGGACACCGCCACAGCATGGCTTACCAAGCAGTACTTCGGTGCGCGCCCGGGATCCGAACCAGCGAACCCCGGGCCGCCGCAGCGGAGCGCGCGCACTTAACCGCTTGCGCCACCGGGCCGGCCCCCTCCAGCTGTCTTTTGATAGTGTTAGTATGATATATCTTTTCCCATCCTTTTACTTTTAGCCTATTTATGTTTTTATATTTAATATGGGTTTCTTGTAGGCAGCCTGGAGTTGGGCCTTGCTTTTTTATTCAATTAGACAGTCTCTGCTTTTTAATTGGGATGTTTAGACCATTTTCATTTAATGTGATTATTGATATGATTGGTTTTAAATCTACCATCTTGCTATTTGCCTTCTATTAGTCCCCCATTTGTTCTTTATTCGCTTTTTCATCTTTTTCTACCTTCTTTTGGATTAATCATTATTTATGATTCCATTTTATCTCTTTTAATGGCTTATTAGGTATAATGCTTTATTTTTTTAGTGGTTCCTTTAGGGCTTATAGTGTACACCTTTAACTTATCACAGTCCATTTCATGTATAATATAACTTAAACAATATACTTCCATTCTCCCCTTCCCAGTCTTTGTGCTATTATTGTCATACATTTTACCTCTACACGTTAAATCCTATAATACATTGTTATTATTTTGTGCTTTCAACAGTTATCTTTTAAAAAGATGTACAAAGAAATAAGGAAAAAAGTCGTTTTTATTTGTCCATTTTTAGTGCTTTCCATTTCTTTGTATAGATCCAGATTTCCATCAGGTATTATTTTCCTTCTACCCAAAGGACTTCCTTTAACATTTCTTACAGTGCAGGTCTCCTAGTAATGGATTCTTTCAGCTTTAGTGTGTCTGAAAAAGTCTTTATTTCACCTCTGCTTTTGAAAGATATTTCACTGGTATAGGATTCTAGGTTGGCAGCTTTTTTTCTTTCAGTACTATAAAGACGTTTCTTCACTGTCTTTATTGCATGTTTTTGATAAGTCTGCTGTTATTCTTCTATTTACATTTAATGTTATTACTGATAAAGTAGGATTTATGTCTGCCATTTTACTACTTGTTTTCTATGCATCTTATATATTTATTTTGTTCCTCTATTCCTCCACTGCTGCTTTTTTATGTTAATTAGATATTTTCTAGTGTGCCTATGTTGTGGATCCCCAAGACCACTCCCAGGGCTCAACAGGACTCAAAATTCATTATGTTCGTGGGTATGATTTATTATAGAAAAAGAATGCAAAGCAAAATCAGGAAAGGGAATAGACGCATGGGGCAAACTCTGGAGGAAACCAGGCACAAGCTTCCACGAGTCCTCTTCCAGTGGAACTGCACAGGATGTACTTAATTCCTCTATCTACAAATTGTAGCAACATGTGTGAACTGTAGTCTACCAGGGAAGTTTACTTGAGCCTAAGATTCTAGAGTTTTTATTGAAGTTTGGTCATATAGGCACACAGTGCCTGCGTGATTGATCACAGTTACCGAAACAGACCACCTTAAGGAAAGCAAGTATTCACCATAAGTCACATTATTTACACAGACTACCTAGACATAGTGGTATAGTGTGGTCCAAAGTTCCAAGTGTGCAAAAACACTTTTATGACTTAAAATATTCCAAGAGCTCAATTCCCAGTAGTTGGACGAGGGGCATTCATGAAAACAGACTTCTGAGAATGTGCAGGGTTTGAACAACTTGAGTTGACCAGCTAAGTCAACTCTTTCCTACACAATTTTCCCTCCTGGCCTTTGGCTCAGGCTCTTACAGGAAAACAATCATATTTTTCTGAGCACCTACATTTAGTACAGTATTTATATAAAAGATATAGTAATAATATGAACACGAGTATGTCCCGCATTTGGAGGAGCCAGTATGGGATAGGGGTAGACATAGAGAAACAACTAATCCATCCTATAAAGCCATTATATAGATCTCCACATTTTTTTTTGTATTAATTTGTCGTTGGTCTATGGTTATTTGTACTTTATGATAAACTTGTGAAGAACTATTTAGCATATTAATTAACTGATGTTAACTAGATCTAGTTCTTCCTAAAACCAACCATTTTCCATTGATATCACATCCTGAGGAGGCTTTAATTCAATTTCTCAATACATATAATTATCAATATCTATATTATATGACACTTATATAAGGTAATTGAAGCTTATCAGCAATGCCAATATTATACCGTATCAAACTATGGTTATAATACAGTTCTGTTTCATTCCACAAGTCAGTAAGAATTAGAGAAGTATTTATTACACCTTCCCAACATAATAGGTCTT
This sequence comes from Diceros bicornis minor, assembly GCF_020826845.1. Classification (NCBI taxonomy): domain Eukaryota; kingdom Metazoa; phylum Chordata; class Mammalia; order Perissodactyla; family Rhinocerotidae; genus Diceros; species Diceros bicornis. Next base: position 68,347,246 of record NC_080781.1, read on the forward strand.
TGCCCATATACCAGATATTATTATGGACAGGTAGTATCACAATTGGCCAAGATTTGGTTGTTTCCAGGTTCCAGATCACGTGGTGTATAGTTTGCTAGGGCTGTCATAGCAAAATACCACAGACTGAGTGGCTTAAACAACAGAAATTTATTTTCTTGCAGTTCTGGAGGCTAAAAGTCCAAGATCAAGATGTTGGCAGGTTTGATTTCTTCTGAACACTCTCTCCTTGTCTTGCAGATGGCCATCTTCTTGCTGTGTTCTCACATGCTCTTTCCTCCGTGTGCAGACATCCCTGGGGTCCCCTTGTGTGTCCAACTTTCCTCTTCTTATAAGGATACCTGTCAGATTAGATTAGGGCACAGCCTAATAGCCTCATTTTAACTTAATCACCTCTTTAAAGGCCCTATCTCCAATGCAGTCACATTCTGAGGTGCTTGGGGTTAGGGCTTCAACATATAAATTTTTGGGGTACACAGTTCAATCCATAACATGGGAACAAAGCTAGTCATCTAGTCTCAGTTCACATGGTTTTACTGAGACTGTTTCCCTTGTGTGCTGTTACGCAGCAGGGCACATCTCTTTCCTGTGGCAAGTACAAGAGTGTAATTCAGAATGGTTCCTATTCCTGCTAACTGCTCTACAGTGTATGTCTTATTATGATCCATTCTTGGGATAAGGGCAGGCAGAGTGCATCAGTATAAATTACTCTTTGTGTGTGTGTGTGTGTGTGTGTGTGTGTGTGAGCAAGATCAGCCCTGAACTAACATCCATGCCAATCCTCCTCTTTTTTTGCTGAGGAAGACTGGCCCTGAGCTAACATCCATGCCGATCTTCCTCCACTTTATGTGGGACGCCGCCACAGCATGGCCTGACAAGTGGTGCATCGGTGCGCGCCTGGGATCCGAACCCGGGCCGCCAGCAGCAGAGTGTGCGCACTTAACCGCTACATCACTGGGCTGGCAGTATAAATTACTCTTGCCCCAAGAGAACTTCTATAAGTTTGGAGGTCCATAAGGTTTCCAGAAGTGTGCCATAGGATGAACAGTCATTGTTCTATTTCTACTTCGGGCTCAAATCTATTTTAAAATAGTCAAGAGACCCTGTTGGATCAGGGTACAAGCACTTTCCCAACATTGAGCCCTAGCATTGTCCGGCATTATTCATTGAATCTGCCTGAGCCAGTTCACTAAAGCCTCATCATCTTTCTAGGCTGATTCCTATCCTTTTTTTTTCTTCTGGATGAGTATCCCTTCTAATTGATCTTTTACTTCTGAATGCCACTCATTAGAAGTGAATTCAATTCGTCCTTTGATGCTTAACCTGACACCTAACTTGCCTACAACTCTCTTCTATCTCATGGACCAATGTTTAATCCACCAGGCATGTCGTTGCCATTGTGTACTAATTGCCTGAGTGCAATTAGGATACATGTTTTGTACCCCAAAATGTTAGGTCTCCCATACTAAAGTTATATGGGTAGTAGTCACACCTAGATGTAATTTACTCTGAGTATTACATAAAGGCCTCCCCTAGCCTTCCATGTCTCAAGGGGGTCATTTCCTGTGGGGTTTCAAGCCCACCATATGATACCTACTACCTTATTTCTGTCAGAGACCCATTATTTCTATTTTATTTAATAGCTTTACACCCACAGAAACAAGGGTGATAAGTATTTATACACAGCACACTTTGGCATCATAGGCATGCAGCTGCTATATTCTGTCCATAATAGGCAGGAACATTTCTAAGAATTTGGTCAGTTTTTCTAAGTATTTGATCAAAAAGTTTATAGTTACATAGTGATCAGTCTGCCAGGAGTTGTATACTACATGGTTTAATGGTTCAGTAGGGAGTAATTCCTGGAAGTTTATTCCCAAGTGATATCTTTTATAGTAGATATAACCTGAAATTTAAGAATCAGAAGATACTGGCACATTACTAGCATTCCATTTAGTCATCAACAGTTGAGCCTATTCATCATCATAGCACATGACCAGAATGTCTCCCAGAGTAATAGCACTCAGGTTTGCAGGCTTCCATTAGAATTTGTCAAGTCCCAAAAGTGGGGGTGGTCTGGGCAAATGTACAGCTTCACTCTCTTGGACACCTAGTATAATTAATGCTAAGAGACAGTATTTTTCTCTTTCTCTGAGCCTTTCTTGAGGAACCAGTGTAATGTTGTATGTCCCTCATTGCATAAGCCATTTTTCATTCTTTTACCTTCAGCTACTGTTTTTCTTTATTTGTATTTGTCATTGATTTTAACCCAAACCTTTCCACCTTGGGAAGGAATGTAAGATTCAGTGATGGTGCTGGTTCAGATCGCTGGCAATAGCAATGAGTCTAGCAAGTGCTTTCCTTTCAGACCATTTCCGTTCATATAGAGTAGGGTTACACAGAGAAGTAGTGGGATATCTTGGCCACCAGACAGTAGAGCTGCAGCTATGGTCAGTCTCAATTTTGCAAGATGGGGTGAAAATATAATCCATCCCAAAAGGCCCTTAGAAATTCCGGCGTAAAAGTTTAAAGGTATAATTACAGTTTCTTGCTCAGGGATCATCCCTGGTTCTGGCAGGCACTTTGTAGTCCTGAAACTACTGCATCATGTGGGAAAAAGGAAAGTTGAGGTTATGTGAGGAAGGATTGTATAGTTGTACAGTATCCTCCCTGCCCTTACTTCCCTAGATCCCTTACAAAACTAGAGGAGTCTATCTACTTGAGACCATTCTTTGGTTGCCCTCATGTTGAATGAGAGCGCACATTCATAAAGGTATGTAAGCTTTCATGCCTTTGTCTCTCACCAATTTTTTATTGAGACATAATTCACATAACATAAAATAACCCTTCAAAAATGTTCAATTCAGAGCCAGCCCTGATGGCCTAGTGGTTAAAGTTCAGCGTGCTCCACTTCAGCAGCCCGGGTTCAGTTCCTGGGCATGGAACCACACCAGTCATCGGTCAGAAGCCATGCTGTGGCAGCAGCTCACATCGAAGAACCAGAAGAACTTACAAGTATACACAACTATGTACTGGGGCTTTAGAGTGGGGAGGGGGAAGGAAGAAAAAGGGAGGAAGATTGGCAACAGATGTTAGCTTAGGGTGAATCTTCCTCTGCAAAAAACAAAAAAAAGAAAGGGAAGCTGAAGAGTTCTAACTTAAAAAAAACACAAAAATCATTCAATTCAATGCGTTTTAGTATATTCACAAAATTGAGCAACCACTACAATCTAATGGCAGAATATTTTCATCAACTCAATAAGAAACCCAGTTAGTAGTCACTCTCCATTCTTCCCCCAGTCCCTGGCAACCACTAATCTACTTTCTGTCTCTATGGGTTTGTCTATTCTGAACATTTGATATAAATGTAATCATACAATATGTGATTTATTTTCAGTTGATGTTCATGTATGGTGTAAGGACGGAGTTCAACTTTATTCTTTTGCACGTGATTATCCACTTGTCCTAGCACCATTTGTTAAAAAGACTATTCATTCCCCATTGAATTATCTTGGTACCCTTGTCAATAATCAATTGACCATAAATGTAAGAGTACACTTCTAGACTCTCGATTCTTTTTCATTGTTGTATATATCTATCCTTATGCCAGTTTTGATTACTGTAGCTTTGTAGTAAGTTTTGATATCAGGAAGTATGAGTTCTTATACTTCGTTCTTTTTCAGGACTGATTTGGCTGCTTGGGATCCTTTGCAATTCCTTATGAGTTTTAGGATAAGCTTTTCCATTTCTGCAAAATGGGCCACTGGGATTTTGACAGGGATTGCATTGAATCTGCAGGTCACTTTGAGTAATATTGATATCTTAATATTGTCTTCCAATCTGTAAATATGGGATATCTTTCCATTTATTTGTGTCTAATTTGTATCAGCAATGTTTTGTAGATTTCAGTGTACAAGTCTTGTACCTCCTTGGTTAAATTTATCCCTAAGTGTTTTATTCTTTTTGATGCTATTGAAAATGGAATTGTTTTCTTAATTTCCTTTCAGATTGTTCATTGCTACTGTATAGGTATACTAGTGATTTTCTGTGTTGATCTTATAACCTGCAACTATGCTCAATTTATTAGCTCTGAAAGTTTTTTTTGTGTGTCTTCTTTAGGATTTCCTATATATAAGATCATGTTATATGTATATAGAGATAGTTTTACTTCCTCCTTTCCAATATGAATGCCTTTTATTTTCTTTTTGCCTAATTGCTGTGGATAGAACTTACATTATAATGTTGGATAAAAGTGGTGAAAGAGGGCATCTTTGTTTTGTTCCTGATCTTAAGGGAAATGATTTCAGAATTTCACCATTGAGTATCTATAAAATGTATACCTCTTCATCTCTTTTACCATGTTTTGTCCAAAGTCTACTTTGGCTGATGAGAGTATAGTCACTCAGTTTTCTTATGGTTGCTCTTTGCATGATATATCTTTATTTATTAATTTATTTATTTTTAGCTCTTAGTATTTTTTTATTGAGTTCACGTTGGTTTATAACATTATGTAAATTTCAGGTATATATCATTATATTTCGACTTCTGTATAGACAGGATTGTGTTCACCACCAAAAGTCTAGTTGCCCTCCATTACCATACACATGTGCTCCTTTACTCCTTTTGTCCTCCCCCAACCCCTTCCCCTCTGGTAACCACCAGTCTGTTCTCTGTATTTATGCGTTTGTTTGTTTATTTTCCACATATTAGTGAAGTCATATGATAATTGTCTTTCTCTGTCTGACTCATTTCACTTAGCCTAATACCCTCAAGGTCTATCCAAGTTGTTGCAAATGGCAAAATTTCATCTTTTTTATGACTGAGTAGTATTCCATTATATGTGTGTGTGTGTGTGTATATATATATACATACATCACATCTTCTTTAACCATTCATCCACTGGTGGGAACTTATGTGGCCTCCAAGTCTTGACTACTGTGAATAATGCTACAGTGAACATAAGAGTGCATATTTCTTTCTGAAATATTTAGTGTTTTTGTATTCTTTGGATAAATACCCAGAAGTGGAATAGCTGAATCATATGGTATTTCTATTTTTAATTTTTTGAGGAATCTCCATACTGTTTTCCATAGTGGCTGCACGAATTTACATTCCCACCAGCAGTGTATGAGTGTTTCTTTTTCTCCATAGCCTCTCCAACATTTGTTCTTTCTTGTCTTTTTAGTAATAGCCATTCAGTCAGGCATGAGGTGATATCTCATTGTGGTTTAGATTTGCATTTCCCTAATAATTGTTGATTGAACATCTTTTCATATATATCTTCTTTGAAATTTTTGTTATCTCTGTTCATCAGTGATATTGGCCTGTAATTTTCCTTTTTTTGCGTTGTGTCCTTGTCTGGTTTTGGTATCAGGGTAATGTTGGCCTCATAAAATGAGTTAGGAAAAGTCCCATCCTCTTCAATTTTTTGGAAGAGTTTGAGAAGGATAGATATTAAATCTTTGAATGTTTGGTAGACTTCACCAGAGAAGCTATCTGGCCCTGGACTTTTGTTTTTTGGGAGGTTTATGTGGACTGTTTCAAACTCTTTACTTGTAATTGGTCTATTCAGAGTCTCTATTTCTTCTTGATTCAGTTTTGGGAGGTTGTATGATTCTAAGAATTTATCCATTTCTTATAGGTTATCCAACATGTTGACATATAGCTTTTCACAGTATTCTCTTATAATCCTTTGTATTTATGTGGTATCTGTTGTAATTTCTCCTCTTTCATATCTGATGTTATTCATTTGAGATTTCTCTCTTTGTTTCTTAGTGGGTCTAGCTAAGGATTTGTCAATTTTGTTTATTTTTACAAAGAACCAGTTCTTAGTTTCATTGTTCTCTTCTATTGTCATTTTAGTCTCTATTTCATTTATGTCTACTCTGATTTTTATTATTTCCTTCTTTCCTCTGACTTTGGGCTTCATTTGTTCTTCTTTTTCTAGTTCTTCTAGGTGTAGTGTTAGATTGTTTATTTGAGATTTTTCTCATTTCTTTAAGTAGGCCTGAATTGCTGTAAACTTCCCTCTTAGTACCAATTTGCTGCATCCCATAGGTTTTGGTATGTAGTATTTTCATTTTCATTTGCCTCCAGGTATATTTTTATTTCTCCTTTGAGTTCTTCATTGATCCAATAGTTGTTCAGTAGCATGTTGTTTAGTCTCCACATATTTGTTATTTTTCCAACTTTATTCTTAATAGTTGATTTCTAGTTTGATACCATTGTGGTTGGAAAAGATGCTTGATATGATTTCAATCTTCTTAAATTTATTGAGACTTGTTTTGTTTCCAAACATATGGTCTATCTTTGAGAATGTTCCATGTGCACTTGAGAATAAGGTGTATTCTGCTGCTTTTGGATGGAATGTTCTGTATATATATATATATATATATATATATATTTAAGTTCATATGATCTAGTGTTTCATTTAAGGGTAATGTTTTCTTGTTGACTTTCTCTCTGAATGATCTATCCATTGATGTAAGTGAGGTATTCAGGTCCCCTACTATTATTGTGTTGCTGTTAATTTCCCCCTTGAGGTCTGTTAATAGTTGCTTTATATACTTTGGTGCTATGTTAGGTGCATGTATACTAATAAATGTTATACCTTCTTGGTGGATTGTCCACTTTATCATTATATAATATCCAATTTTGTCTCTTGTTATCTTTTTTGGCTTGAAGCCTATTTTGCCTGATGTAAGAATGGATACACCCGCTTTCTTTTGGTTGCCATTTGCTTGGAATATCATCTTCTGTCCCTTCATTCTGAGCCTATGTTTGTCTTTAGAACTGAGATTGGTCTCTTGGAGGCAGCATATTGTTAGGTCTTGTTTTTTAATCCATGTTGCCACTCTGTGTCTTTTGAATTGTGAATACAATCCATTTACATTTAGAGTGATTATTGACATGAGGGTTTAATACTGCCATTTTATCTTTTGTTTTCTGGTTGTTCTATATTTCTGTTGTTTCTTTTCTCTTTTCTTTCTGTCTGCCATTTCAGTTTGGTGGTTTTCTGTGATGTGTTTCTCAGTTTCCTTTTTATTTATGTTTTGTGACTGTGCTCTGAGTTTTTGTTTTGTGATTACCATGAGGTTGGTATAAAAGATCACATAGGTGAGATAGTCCTTTTTCTGCTGATAGCATCTTATCTTCATTTGCCTATGCAGGTTCTATCCTTTTCCTCTTCTCCTTTTATGTTTTTGTTGTCATAAATTATCCTTTTTTGTACTGTGACTTTGTGACCAAATTGAAGTGGTTATAGTTATTTTTGATGCTTTTTTTCCATTTAGCCTTTATGTTATAATTAAGTGTTGACTAACCTATTCTAATATACAGTTACAATTTTCTGATTCTATCTGTCCATTTATCACCTTGCTCAAAGCTTTGTATATCTTTGCCTTTTTGTTTCAGGTAGGAGGCTCCTTTCAACATTTCTTGTAAGGTAGGTCTAATGGTGATGAACTCCCTTAGCTTTTGTTTGTTTTGGAAAGCCTTTATTTCTCTTTCATATCTGGAGGATAACTTTGCTGGATAGAGTCTTCTTGGCTGATACTTTTTTTCACTCAATATTTTGAATATATCGTTCTACTCTCTCCTGGCCTATAGAGTCTCTGCTGAGAAATCTGCTGATAGCCTAATAGAGGTTCCTTTCAAATTTATAATTTTCTTCTTTTTGGCCTCACTTACTATTTTTTCTTTGTTATTGACTTTTGACGGTTTTCATATAATGTGCCTTAGAGAAGGTCTTTTTACATTGAGATAATTAGGAGTTCTATTAGCTTCATGTACTTGTATATCCAGTTCCTACCTCAAGTTTGGGAAGTTCTCAGCCACTATTTCTCTAAATAAGCTCTCTGCTCCTTTCTCTTTCTCTTCTTCTGAGATACATATTATCCTTATGTTCCTTTTCCTAATTAAGTCAGATATTTCTGGTAGAATTTCTCCATTTTTTGAAAAAATTTTAATTCTCTCTCCTCTTCTATCTGAATCATTTCTACATTTTTATCTTTGAGCTCAGTAATTCTCTCTCCCATATGGTCTGCTCTATTTACATTGCCTTCTACTTTATTCTTCATCTCATTTATTATGTTATTCAGCTCCAGAATTTCTATTTGGTTCATTTTTAGAGGTTAAATTTTGTGAAGTATTCCTTATGTTCATTAATTTTATTCTTGAGCTTATTGAATTGTCTTTCTGAGTTTTCTTATAACTCATTGAGTTTCTTCATGACAGCTGTTTTTAATTCTCTGTCAGATTGCAATCTTCCATGACTTCAGTTTGGTTTCTGGAGAGTTCTCATTTTCTTTCTGTGATAACTTGTTGCTGTAGTTCCTCATGATGCTTGATGCCTTGTTCCTCTGCTGGCACATTTGTGGTAGTAAGCACCTTTCTTAATTGGGTAAGGCTTTGTTTACTTTGATTCTGAGCTTCTCTGGTTGTATTTGAGAGCCTGAACCTTCCACCCTCCACTGCCTCTTCAAGAGTCACCATCAGTGCCCTCATTGTGCTGCTTGTGCTTCCAAGGTTGCTGGTGCCTTGCTACTTACAACGTTGCTGTAGTCACAGGTGTTGCCGTCAGGGTCACTGGGGTAGTGAGGACCTCTGCTGCTTCCAGGATCACCTGGGTCATGGGTTCCTCCACTGCAGCAGGGGGGAGGGGTTGAGTGGAGTGGGAGCTAGGGTCATGGGCACATCTGCCATGTCTGGATTTGTTAGGTTTTCAGGTGCTGCTGCTATGTTGGGGAGGCTGTGGCTGTGGCTGTGGGTGCCCCTACAGCTCAGGGAGGACTGGAGTTGTGGCTAATGATGTTGCCGTTACCTGGCTCTCTGTGGGCTCTACATGGGCTTGGGCACTGCTGCTGTATGCACTGCTGCTCCCATGTTATCCAGCAGTGCTGGCAACACAACTGCATGTGGTGCTGAGTTTGTATCACTGCTGCTGCCAGGTGGGTTGGGATGGGTGACACTGCCACCACCATGGGGGACGGGGTACCTGAGTTGTGAGCATTGCGGGGTTCCTGAAGCCTCTGGTCTCCGATGCCTACACAGTTCCTGGAACTTCTGGTTACAGGCACTGCCCCTACTGCTAGGGGCCTAGGGTCTTATATGCAGCCCCCACTGCTGGCAGGGCTGGTGTCATAGGCACTGCCATTGTGGCCTTGGTTGTGGGAACTGCTTCAGTTCCTGAAGCCTAAGGTCACTGGTGAAACTCCTGGGGTAGGGATAGGGTCTGAGCCATGAGTGCAGCTGCAGTGCCTACAGCCTCTGGTCTTTGACACCAGCATGATTTCTGGAACCTCAGATCACAGGCACCACCATTGCTTCTGGGTGTATCAGGGTCTTGGATGCAGCCTTCATGCTGAAAGGGCCAGTGTTGGAGGTGCTGCTGCTGAGGGAGTGGGAGGGGGCTGGTTCATGGACACCACTACAATTCCTGAAGCCTCAGGATATGAGTGCAACCCAACACTGCTGGGGGAGGTGGAGGGGCTGAGCAACAAGTGCCACTGTGCTTCCTGTAGCCTCTGGTCTCTGGTACCAGCACAATTCCTGGAACCTCAGGTCATGGGTATGGCTGCCACTGCCAGGGGTATCAGGGTCTTTGATGTAGCCCCCACTGCTAGGAGGGCTGGGGTAAAAGCCATTGCCACTGAGAGAGGGGGAAGGAGCTGGGTCCCACAGATCATTGTGGTTCTTGCAGGCTCCAGTTGTCGGTCCTGTAGTGATTCTTGGTGTGTGGGCCTCAGGAGTGTGGGATGTCTTGATTCCTGGGGCCTCCATTCATGGGCATTACTTCAGTTCCTGGGGCCTCTGGTCTCAGAAGCTGCTGCCAGCTTCTCCCCTGGTTCCACCACCTCCAGGAGGTCCAGTCCACCCACCTTCAGATGTATAGATGTATGGGTCGCTCAGGCATTCTGGTGCACTGTGCAGAGGGCCCTTTGTTGGTATATGGGATGTCCTACTAGTTGTAACTTATAGGGGAGATACAAAGGGAACAAGTCACTCTGCCATGATGCTGATGTCACTGATATATCTTTATTTTCAACCTACTTCTATCTTTGAATCTAAACTGTCTCTCTTATATACAACATGTAGTTGGATATTATTTTATCCATTATGACAATCTCTGTCTTTTGATTGTATTGATTAATTCATTCACATTTCATATTATTATTAATATACTTGGATTTATGTTTGCCATTTTACTTTTTCTTTTCTGTATGTCTTATGTCTTTCCTGTTCCTCTGTTCTCCATTCCCTACTTTCTTTTGTATTAAGTATTTTATAATACTACACTTTAATTATTGTTCACTATATTTTTGAGTCATTTTCTTTTTGGTCACTCCAGACTCCAGGGCTTACCATGTAGGTCTCAACTTACCAGAATCTACTTTAGATTTGCACTAAATTAATGCCAATAACATATAGAAATGTTACTCCCATATAGCTCTATTCCCTCTTCCCTCTCTTTGAGCTATTACTGTTATGCATATTACATCTATATATTATAAACCCAACCATCCATTGTTACAATTATTACTTTACAGTCATGTACCACATAACAATGTTTTGGTCAATGATGGACTGCATATATGACAGTGGTCCCATAAGATTAGAACCATATAGCCTAGGTGTGTAGTAGGCTATGCCATCTAGGTTTATGTAAGTAATAGTAGGGGAGAAAGAAATTCTCCCCTACCCTTCTAGGTTCTTCTGGCTGGTCTATGAATTACATTGGAATGAGACAGATTAACAGGAGAAACACAAAAGTTTAATAACACGTATACATGAGAGAAATCCAAGAAAACTGAGTAACTCATGAAAACGGCCGAAGCTCTCACCTTAAATAGCATCCTTAGCTAAGGACAAAAGAAGATGTTGGGGGTGGGGAGATTCAAGGACTTCAAAGGGAAAGAAGGCAATTCACAGGTAGGTGAAAGGAGCAAACATTTTGAAAACAAGTGTTTGTTTGGTCATACATAAACAGAAGAACACAGAGAGGAACACAACAGGCTTTTCGAGGTTCCTCCCTGTCTACCACCTAGTTTATATTATGCTAAGGTGATAGCTCACTTCCTGAGACAGATTTTTTTTATCTGAATTGTTTTAGGCAGTTAAGGGGGAGGTAACAAGGAAATTTTTCTGAGTCTTTTCTTAAAAATAAGCAGCCTAAAATAATCCTCATGTTAAAGAAACACATGTTGGGGTGGCAAATTTTGTTCCACTTCAATACACTCTATGATATTCACACAGCAATGAAATCACCTAATGATGCATTTCTCAGAATGTATCCTCATTGTTAAGCAACACGTGACCATATATAATTTTATGTCTTTTAAAGAAACTAATAAAAGAAAGAACAAGTCTATATTCACAGAGTTTGTTATATTAACCTTCTTATTTTTCATTTGTGTTTTTTTTTCATTGTTTCATGTAGATTTGACTTACTATCTGGTATCAGTTCCTTCCTCAGATATGGCTTTGCTTCCTCCTGTCTCCTTTGTGCTGCTATTGCCAAATATATTGTATTTCTATATGTTAGAGGCCCAACAGTACATTATATACATATTGTTTTGTACAATCACTTGTTAAATCAGTTAAGAGAAGAAAGGAAATAAATATGCATTTATACATTCAGTTATAATTACATTATAGAGGGCGGAAGTCAACATGGCAGCGTAAGCAGACTCTGTACTCACCTCCTCCCGTGGACAAAGCCAATTTACAACTACTCGTGGAAAAATTACCCCTGAGAGAGAACTGAAAACTGGAGAAGAGGAACTCTTGCAACAAAGGACAACCCTAATTGAGGTGGAAGAGGCAGAAACTCCCTTCGGGAGAGAAAAAAACGCCACCTTCACAAGCCGCCAGCTGCACGGCTGCCCGGGAGCAGCCCACAGGTATGCAGCCCTCCCTGGAGGAGTGGGGCCCTGAGCCGGGGAGCACCCCTGCCGTGGGCATTTTTTGGACCCAGCACAATCAAGACGAGTGGCAGGATAACTGACTTTGCCTGCTACTAAAACATTGGGGAGTATCCCCAGAAAAGCTGGTTCACAAAGAAATTAAAACTGGCTCTTAAAGCGCCCAAGGGCAAACTCATTTCAGAAAGCAACCGAAAATCACCAGAAAGAAAGGTTCATAGTGCTTTGGTGAAAAGAGACTCACCTGATAGGCCCTGAGTGCATCTCGGTGAGAGGTGAGAACTCTCCAGGGACTGGGACATTGACGGTGGCCATTGTTGTGTCCCGGTGTGGGTGTGCTGACACAGATGCCATTGGAGTTCTCCCTGGGGCCTGCTAGCCCAGGTCTGCCCCACACACTACAGCACCGATTTAATCCAGCTCTGCCAGGGCAGGGAGCCCACCCTAGAGATTGACCCCACCTAACAACAAGCACTCAGGCAACTTGTGGGCCTGCATAGATTGGTTAGTGGATTCTCTTCAGACTGGCAACTGAGCCAACTTCAGTGGGGCAGGGCGTACACAAGGAGCTGGTGGAGAGTGTGGGGCGGTGGTGAAGTGTGTGGGGCTCCCGTAGTGGAGAGACCGGGTCCACCTCAGGAGGTTGGGGTGCACACATGGGGCAGGACTGTGTTGACTGTGTGTGTGGGCCTATGGGTGGCAGGGCTTGTCAGCTGCAGAAGACTTGTGCTTCTCAAAGACCCACATGGGGGTTTGACCCACCTTCCAAAGCCTGAAAAAATGGGGTGATCCTGTGTCTGAGGCCAGCCCCACCCAGCTGCAATCCTCAGAGAGCTGACAAGAGACCTAAAGGCTGGAGGCTTACAGCAATTGTAAGCCCCTGAGCCTAACAACCTGTCACGCTGGGGGCCTACTCACTTAAAAGAAATACTGCAACACAAATGTGGTATTAGAACTTGTGGCCAACTGTGCTGGGGCTCCCCACACCTGATAAAGAGACTGAAGGGCCCACAACAACTACAAGCAGCTGAGCATTACCACAGCTGACCAGGAGCATAACTCAGCCTACCTGGGTGCATACAGGTAGAGCAGACAGGCCACAACAGAAGGACACATGTAACCCACATAGGGGTCACCCCTGGAACATTGAGAACTGAGGGAAGCACACTGCAGACCTCCTAAGGCATCACTTGTATAAGGCCACCTATCCAAGAGCAGGAGACGTAGCTGAGCTACCTAATACGTAGACACAAGCACAGGGAAAGAGGCAAAATGAGGAGGCAAAGGAATACATTCCAAGTAAGGGAACAGGACAAAACTCCAGAAAAGGAACTAAGTGAAACAGAAATGAGCAACCTACCCGACAGAGAGTTCAAACTAAGAGTATTAAGGATGCTCACTGATGTGGGGAGAAGAATAGATGAACTCAGTGAGAATGTCAACAAAGAAATGGAAGATATAAAAAAGAACGAAGAATGAAGAATACGATACTGGAAATGAAAAATTCACTAGAGGGACTCAAAAGCAGAGGAGAGGATACAGAAGAACAGATCTGCTAGTTGGATGAAAGACTAGAAGAAATTACCCAAGCTGAACAGGTAAAAGAGAAAAGAATTAAAAGAGTGAGGACAGTCTAAGTGACCTCTGGGACAACATCAAGTGCACTAATGTCCGTGTTATAGGTGTCCCAGAAGGAGAAGAGCGAGAAAAAGGGGCAGAGAATCTATTTCAAGAAATAATAGATGAAAACTTCCCTAACCTAAGGAAGGAAACAGACATCCATGTGTAGGAAGCACAGAGAGCCCCAAACAGGATAAACCAAAAGAAGCCCACACCAAGACACATCATAATCAAAATGTTCAGAATTAAAGATAAAGAGAGAATCTTAAAAGCCACAAGAGAAAGACAAGTTACATAAAAAGGAATCCCCATAAGGCTATCAGCTGACTTCTCAGCAGAAACCTCACAGGCTAGAAGAGAGTGGCACGATATATTTAATGTGCTAAAAGGAAAAAACTTACAGCCAAGAATACTCTATGCAGCAAGGTTATCATTCAAAATGGAAGGAGAGATCAACAATTTCCGAGAGAAGCAAAAATAAAAGGAGTTTGTCACCAAGAACCAGTGCCACAAGAAATGTTAAAGGGACTGATTTAAGGGGAAAAGAGAAGACCACAAATAGGAAAAATTATCTATTTCCATGATAAGAGGGTAACGGATACAAATGCACAAAAAAATGGGTGGATATGATATCAAAAACATAAAAAGAGGGAGGAGGAGAGTTAAAGAGTAGAGCTTTCAGACAGAGGTCAAACTAAAGAGACCATTAATTCTGTATAGAAGGAGAAAGGAACAGAGAAGGACTACTAATACGCTGAGAAAAAAAAGGTTAAAAAATGGCAGTAAGTACATACTTATCAATAGCTACTTTAAACGTCAATGGACTAAATGCTCCAATTAAAAGGAATAGGGTTGCTAATTGGATAAAACAACAAGACCCATATATATGCTGCATACAAGAGACACACTTCAGACCTAAATAAACTCGCAAACTGAAAGTGAAGGGGTGGAAAAAGATACTCCACGGAAATGGCAATGAAAAGAAAGCTCGGGTAGCAGTACTCATATCAGACAAAATAGACATTACAACAAAAACTGTAAAATGAGACAAAGAAGGGCATTACATAATGACAAGGGAACAATCCAACAACAGGATATAACACTTGTAAATATCTACACACCGAATGTAGGTGCACTTAAATATATAAAGCAATTATTAACAGACATAAAAAGAGAAATAGTAACACAATAATAGTAGGGGACTTGAACACTCCACTTACACCAATGGATAGATCATCCAAACAGAAGCTCAATAAGGAAACATTGGCCTTAAACGACAAACTAGAACAGATGGACCTACTAGATATATACAGAGCATTCCATCCAAAAACTGAAAAATACACGTTCTTTTCAAATGCACATGGAACATTCTCCAGGATTGATCACATATTAGGCCACAAAACAAGTCTCCATACGTTTAAGAAGATTGAAATAATACGAAGCATCTTTTCTGACCACAACAGCATGAAACTAGAAATCAACTATAGGAAGAAAATCAGAAAAGCCACAAATACGTAGAGATTAAACAAAATGCTACTGAACAACGACTGGGTCAACGAAGAAATCAAAGAAGGAATCAAAAAATACCTGGAGACAAATGAATATGAAAATACAACTTGCCAGAATTTATGGGATACAGTGAAAGCGGTTCTGAGAGGGAAGTTTATAGCAATACAGGCCTATCTCAACAAACAAGAAAAATCTCAAATAGACAATCTAACAATGCACCTAAAGGAACTGGAAAAAGAAGAACAAACAAAGCCTAAAATAAGTCAAAGAAGGCAAATAATAAAAATCGGAGCAGAAATAAATGAAATAGAGACCAAAAAAAAAAAAAAACAAATAGAAAAAATTAATAAAACCAAGAGCTGGTTCTTTGAAAAGATAAACAAAATTGACAAACCTTTAGCTAGACTCACCAAGAAAAAAAGATAGAAGGCACAAATAAGTAAAATCAGAAATGAAAGAGGAGAAGTTACAACAGACACTTCAGAAATATGAAAGATTATAAGAGAATACTATGAAAAACTATATGCCAACCAATTCGACACTCTGGAAGAAATGGATAAATTCTTAGAATCATACAACCTTCCAAGACTGCATCAAGAAGAAGTAGAGAATTTGAATAGACCAATCACTAGCAAGGAGATCGAAAGAGTAATCAAAAACCTGCCCAAAAATAAAAGTCCAGGACCAGACGGCTTCCCTGGTGAATTCTATGAAACATTCAAAGAAGACTTAATACCTATCCTTCTCAAACTCTTCCAAAAAATTGAGGAGGGGGGGGAAGCTCCCTAACTCATTCTACAAAGCCAACATTACCCTGATACCAAAACCAGACAATGACAACACAAAAAAAGAAAATTAGAGGCCAATATCACTGATGAACATCGATGCAAAAATCCTCAACAAAATACTAGCAAATCGCATACAACAATACCTTAAAAAGATTATACACCACGATCAAGTGGGATTTATTCCAGGTATCCAGGGATGGTTCAACATTCACAAATCAATCAACATAATATACCACATTAATAAAATGAAGAATAAAAATCACATGATCATCTCAATAGATGCAGAGAAAGCATTTGACAAGATACAGCATCCATTTATGATAAAAATTCTGAATGAAATGGGTATAGAAGGAAAGTACCTCAACATAATAAAGGCCATATATGACAAACCCACAGCTAATATCATCCTCAATGGTGAAAAACTGAAACCCATCCCTCTAAGAACAGGAACCAGACAGAAATGCCCACTGTCACCACTCCTATTTAACATAGTATTGGACGTCCTAGCCAGACCAATCAGGCAAGAGAAAGATAGAAAATGGATCCAAATTGGAAAGGAAGAAGTGAAACTGTCACTATTTGCAGATGACATGATTTTATATATAGAAAACCCTAAAGAATCATCCAAAAAAATTTTAGAAGTAATAAACGAATACGGTAAATTTGCAGGATAAAAAATCAACAAACAAAAATCAGTTGCATTTCTATACACTAACAACGAACTAGCAGAAAGTGAAATTAAGAATACAACCCCATTTACAATTGCAACAAAAAGAATAAAATACCTAGGAATAAACTTAACCAAAGAAGTGAAAGAGCTCTACACAGAAAACTATAAAACATTGCTGAAAGAAATTGAGGAAGACACAAAGAAATGGAAAGATATTCCATCTCTTGGATTGGATGAATTAACATAGTTAAGATGTCCATACTTCCTAAAGCGATCTATAGATTCAATGCAGTCCCTATCAAAGTTCCAACAACATTTTTCACAGAAATAGAACAAAGAATCCTAAAATTTATATGGAACAACAAAAGACCCCGAATAGATAAGGAATCCTGAGAAAAAAGAACAAAGCTGGAGGTATCACACTCCCTGATTTCAAAATATACTACAAAGCTATAGTAACCAAAACAGCATGGTACTGACACAAAAACAGACACACAGATCCATGGAATAGAATCGAAAGCCCAGAAATAAACCCACACATCTGTGGACAGCTAATCTTTGACAAAGGAGCCAAGAACATACAATGGAGAAAGAAAGTCTCTTCAACAAATGGTGTTGGGAAAACTGGATAGCCACATGCAAAAAAATGAAAGTAGACCCTTACCTTACACCATACACAAAAATTAACTCCAAATGGGTTAAAGACTTGAATGTAAGACCTGAAACTGTGAAACTTCTAGAACAAAACATAGGCAGTAAGCTCTTCGACATCGGTCTTAGCAACATATTTTCAAGCACCATGTCTGACCGGGCAAGAGAAACAATAGAAAAAATAAACAAATGGGACTACATCAAACTAAAAAGCTTCTGCACAACAAAGGAAACCATCAACAAGATGAAAAGACAATGTAACAACTGGGAGAAGATATTTGCAAACCATACATCTGATAAGGGCTTAATCTCCAAAATATATAAAGAACTGATGCACCTCAACAACAAAAAAACTAACAACCCAATTAAAAATTGGGCAAAAGATCTGAAGAGACATTTCTCCAAAGAAGATATACAGATGGCCAACAGACACATGAAAAGATGTTCAAAATCATTAACTATCAGGGAAATGCTAATCAAAACTAGGATGAGATATCACCTCACACTTGTCAGAATGACTATAATTAGCAGGACAGGAAACAACATGTGTTGGAGAGGATGTGGAGAGAAGGGAACTCTCATACACTGCTGGTCGGAGTGCTAACTGGTGCAGCCACTATTGAAAACATTATGGAGATGCCTCAAAAAATCAAGGATAGAACTACCTTATGATCCAGCTATTCCACCGCTGGGTATTTATCCAAAGAACTTGAAAACACCAATGCTTAAAGATACATGCACCCCTGTGGTCATTGCAGCTCTTTCACAATAGCCAAGACTTGGAAGCAACCTAAGTGCCCATCAAGGGACGAATGGATAAAGAAGATGTGGTATATATACACAATTAAATACTACTCAGCCATAAGAAACAATGAAATCCAGCCATTTGTGACAACATGGATGGACATTGGGGGTATTATGCAAAGTGAAATATGTCAGAGGGAGAAGGTCAAATACCGTATGATTTCCTTCATTAAGTAGTAGATAATAACAATAATAAGCAAACACATAGAGACATAGATTGGATTGGTGGTTACCGGAGTGGACGGGGGTAGGGAAGAGGGTGAAATGGATAATTCGGCACATGTGTGTGGTGATGGGTTGTAATTGGTATTTGAGTGGTGAACATGATGTAATCTATGCAGAAATAGAAGTATAACAATGTACACCTGAAATTTCTACAATGTTATAAAGCAATGTTACTGCAATAAACAAAAATTAAAAAAAATACATTATAAATTATAATTGTAATTGTATATATTTATGTTATGTATAATTATAATTACCTTTACTGGTGCACTTCGTGTTTTGTGTGTGTGTGGTTATGAATTACTGTCTGAGGTCACTTATTTTCATACCTGAGAACTTACTTTTATATTTCTTATTAGGGCTGCTAGCAACATATTCTCTCATATCTTGTTTGTATAGGAATGTATTTCGTTCTATTTTTATTATTATGGTAAAATATATACAATGTAAAATTTGTCATTTTAAATCATGTTTAAGTGTACATTTCATTGGCATTATATTTATAATGTTATGCAACCATCACCACTATTAATTTCATCTTTTATTATCCTAAACAAAAACCTTGTAACCATTAAGCAATCATTTTCCATTCTCCCTTCCCTCCAGACCGTGATAACCTCATATCTTCTTTCTGTCTCTATAAATTTGCCTAGTCTGGATATTTCATGTAAGTGGAATCGTACAACCTATGTCCCTTTGTGTCTGATTTATTTCTCATGGCATAATTTTTCAAGGTTCATCCATATTTTAGCAAGTTTCAGAACTTCATTCCTCTATGGCTGAATGATATTCCATTGTATGTATATACTACTATATTTTGTCCATTTATCTGTTGATAGACAGTTGGGTTGTTTTCACCTTTTGGCTATTGTGATAAGGCTTCAATGTGCATTAATGTACAAGTATCTGAGTCCCTGTTTTAAATTCTTTTGGATATATATGTAGAGTGGAATTTCTGGGTCATGTGGTAATTCTATGTTTAGCTTTTTGAGGAATTGGCAAACTTTTTCACAGCAGCTGTACCATTTTACATTTTCAATAATGTGTTCCAATTTCTCCATGACTTCTCTAATGCTTGTAATTTTATGATATGTATATAATAGCTATCCTAGTGGATGTGAAGTGATATCTCATTGTAGTTTTAATTTGCGTTTTCCTGATGACTAATGATTTTGGTCACCTCATGTGCTCCTTGTCCATTTGTATATCTTCTTTGCAGAAATGTCTATTCCATTCCTTTGGCCATTTTTTAAATTAGGTTGTTTGCTGTTCCATTGTAGGAGATCTTTATATACTCTGAATATTAAACTCTTAACACATATGATTTGCAAATAATTTCTCCTATTCTGTAGGTAATATTTTCACTTTTTGGTAATATCCATTTATGCACAAAAGCTTTTAAATTTGATGAAGTTCAATTTATGTATTTTTTGTTGTTGTTGCATGTACTTTGAGTGTCATATCTAGGAATCCGTTGTGAATCCAAAGTCATATTTCCCTCTATGTTTTCTTCTCAGAGTTTTATGATTGTAGTTTTATGTTTAGGTCTTTGATCCATTTTGAGTTAGGTTTTGTATATGGTGTGAGGCAGGGATCCACCTTCATTCTTTTGCATGTATATATTCAGTTGTCCCAGCACCCCTAACCATTGTGATATTATTCTTTCCTCCTTTGAATGGACTTGGTGCATTTGTGAAAAATCAACTGGCCATAGATGTATGGGCTTATTTCTGGACTCTCATTTCTATTGCACTGTCTATATGTCAGTATTTATCCCAACAGCACACTGTTTTGAATGCTGTAGCTTAGTAGTAAATTTTGATATCAAGAATTGTGAGTTTTCTTACTTTGTTCTGCTTTTTCATGATTATTTTGGCTATTTGGGGCCCCTTGCAATTCCATATGAATTTGAGGCTCAGCTTTTCCATATCTTCCAAAAAGGCTGTTGGAATATTGATAGAAATTGCATTAAATCTGTAGATTGCTTTGAGTAGTATGAATATGTTAACATTATTAAATATTTTATCAATAAACACGTGAATCTCTCCATTTATTTAGGTTTTCCTTAATTTCTATCAGCAATGTGTTGTGGTTTTTAGTGTAAAAGTCTTTTACCTCCTTGGTTAAATTTATTTTAGGTATTTTACTCTTTTGGGTGCTATTATAAATGGAATTGCTCTCTTAACTTCCTTTTCAGATAGTTAATTTATGATTTATAGAAACAAAACTGATTTTTGTGTATTGACTTTGTACCCTACAACTTTGTTAAAATCACTTATTAGCTCTAGTAGCTTTCTTGTGGATTCTTTGGGGTTTTACTTATTACTTTCCAATTTGGATGCCTTTTATTTCGTTTTCTTGTCTAATTGCTTTGGCTAGAATTTCCAATGTGATTTTTTTTAAACAATGGGTTTTATTTATTTATTTTTTTTGTGAGGAAGTCTAGCCCTGAGCTAACATCTGATGCCAGTCCTCCTCTTTTTGCTGAGGAAGATTGGCCGTGGGATAACATCTGTGCCCATCTTCCTCTACTTTATATGGGATGCCATCACAGCATGGCTTGACAAGCAGTGCATTGGTGTGCGCCCGGGATCTGAACCTGCGAGCCTCAGGCTGTGGAAGTGGAGCGCGTGCACTTAACTGCTGCACCACCTGGCCAGCCCCTCCAATACAATGTTGAATAGCAGTGGTGAAAGTGGGACTAGTTGACCCTGATCTTAGGCAGAAGGCTTTTAGTCTTTTGCCATTGAGGATGTTAGTTGTGGGTTTTCATAAATGTCCTTTATCATGTTAAGGAAGTTCCTTTCTATTCTAATGTTTTGAGCGCTTTTATTACAAAAGTGTTTGATTTTATCAAATGCCTTTCTTTATCAATTGAGATGATCATGTGGGTTTTTTTCTTCATTCTATTAATGTAAGGTATTATTGATTGATTTTCTTATATTAAACTACCCTTGCATTCCTGGGATAAAGCCCACTTGGTCATAGTGTATAATCCTTTTAATATGCTGCTTGATTCAGTTTGCTAATATTTCGTGGAGGATATTTACATCTATATTCATAAGGGATAATAGCATGTAATTTTCTTTCCTAGTGATGTTTTTATTTGACTTTGATATGATACTAATACTTGCCTCATACAATGAAATAGGAATTATCCCATCCTCTTCAATGTTTTGGAAGAGTTTGAGAAGGATTGTGTTAATTCTTCTGTAAATGTTTGATAGAATTCACCATTGAAGCCATCTGGTTTAGGGCTTTTCACTGTTATAAGATTTGATTCAGTCTCTTTACTTGTTGCAGTTGTCCAGATTTTCTATTTCTTCTTGACTCAGTGTAGGTAATTTGTGCTTCTAGAAATGTGTCCATTTCATCTAGGTTATCTAATTAGTTGGTGTGCAGTTGTTCATCGTAGTCTCTTATAATCCTTTTAGTTTCATAAGGTTGGTAGTAATGCCTCCCTTTAATTTCTTATTTTATTTTATTTTTTTCCAGTTTTATTGAGAAATAGTTGACATACCTCACTGTGTAAGTTCAAGGCATACAGCATGATGGTTTGATTTGCATATATTGTGAAATGATTACCATAATAGGTTTAGATAATATCTATCATCTCATATAGATACAATAAAAAGAAAAGAAGAAAAATTTTCCTTATGATGAGAATTCTTAAGATCTACGCTCTTAACAACTTTCCCATATATCATACAGCGGTGTTAACTATAGTCATCATGTTGTACATTATATCCCTAGTACTTATTTATCTTATAACTAGAAGTTTGTATCTTTTGACTACCTTCTTACAATCCCCCCTCCCCTCAGCCCTTGCCCCTGGTAACCACAACTCGGAACTCTTTTTCTATGAGTTTGTCGGGGTTATGTCTGATTTATTTCACTTAGCATAATGCCCTCAAGGTACATCCATGTTGTTGCAAATGGCAAGATTTCATCCTTTTCTTATGGCTGAAAGTATTCCATCATATATATATAGCATCGTTTCTTTATCCATTCGTCCATTCATGGACACTTAGGTTGTTTCCATGTCTTGACTATTGTAAATAATGCTGCAATGAACGTGAGGGTGCATATATATTTTCGAGTTAGTGTTTTCATTTTCTTTGGCTAAATACCCAGAAGTGGAATTGCTGGAGCATCTGGGTGTACTATTTTTAATTTTTTGAGGAACCTCCATACTGTTTCCCATAGTGGCTGCACAAATATACATTCCCACCAAAAGTGCACAATGGTTCCCTTTTCTCCACATCCTCTCCAACAATTGTTATTTTTAGTCTTTTTTTTGTTTTTTTGCTTGAGGAAGATTAGCCCTGTGCTAACATCTATGCCAATATTCCTCTATTTTGTATGTGGGTCACCACCATGCATGGCTGATGAGTGACACAGGTCCACACCTGGTATCTGAATCTGTGAACCCAGGCCACTGAAGCAGAGCACACCAAACTTAACCACTACATCATGGGGCCAGACCCTCTAGTCTTTTTGATAATAGCCATTCTAATAGATATGAGGTGATCTCTCATTGTGGTTTTGATTTGCATTTACCTGATGATTAATGATGTAGAGCATGTTTTCTTGTACCTGTTGGCCATCTGTATGTCTTCTTTGGAAAAATATATATTCAGATCTTGTGCCCATTTTTAATCAGTTTTTTTTTTGCTATTGAGTCATATGGGTTTTTATATATTTTGGATATTATAAAATATCATTATATTATAAAATATCCAAAATATATAAAAACCCATATAGATACTAGCTCCTTATCAAATATATGATTTGCAACTATTTTCTCCCATTCGGTAGGTTGCCTTTTCATTTTGTTGATGGTTTCCTTTGCTGTACAGAAACTTTTTAGTTTAATGTAGTGCCACTTGTTTCTGTTTGCTTTTGTTGTGTTTACTTTTGGTGTAAAATTCAAAAAATCATTGCCAAGACCAACTTACTGCCTATGTTTTCTTCCAGGCGAGTTTTATGGTTTCAAATCTTATGTTCAAGTATTTAATCTATTTTGAGTTAATTTTTCTGTCTGGCATAAGAGTGGTCCAGTTTCATTCTTTTGCACATGGCTATCCAATTTTCCCAATACAGTTTATTGAAGAGACTGTCCTTTCCCTATTGTATATTTTTGGCTCCTTTGTCATAAATTAATTGATGTATATGCATGGATTTATTTCTTGGCTCTCTATTCTGTTCCATTGATCTATGTGTGTTTTTATGCCAATACCATACTGTTTTAATTACTATAGCTTTGTAATATAATTTGAAATAAGGGACCATGATGCCTACAGCTTTGTTCTTCTTTCTCAACTTTTCTCTGGCTATTTGAGATCTTTTGTGGTTCCATACAAATTTTAGGATTGTTTGTTCATCACCTGCAAATAGTGTCGGTTTCACTTCTTCCTTTCCAATTTGGATACATTTTATTTCTTTTTCTTGCCTGATTGCTCTAGCTACGACTTCCAGTACTATGTTGAATAGGAGTGGTGAAAGTGAGTACTCTTGTCTTGTTCCTGATATTAGAGGAAAAGCTTTAATCTGTTCGCCATTCAGTATGATTTTAGCTGTGGGCTTGTTATATATAGCCTTTGTTATGTTTCCTTTATGTCTAATTTGCTAAGTGTTTTTATCATGAATGAATATTTAATTTTGTTAAATGCTTTTTCTGCATTTATTGAGATGATCATGTGATTCTTTTCTTCCGTTCTATTAATGTGATGTATCACATTGATTGATTTGCATATGTTGAACCATCTGTGCATCCCAGGGATAAATCCTACTTGATCGTTGTGAATGATCCTTTTAATGTGCTGCTGAAATCAATTTGCTAGTATTTTGTTGAGAATTTTTGCTTCTACGTACATCAGGGATATTGGTCTGTAGCTTTCTTTTCTAGTAAGGTCCTTATCTGGCTGTGGTATTGGGACAATGCTGGCCTCATAAAATGAGTTTGGGAGTGTTCCCTCTTGATTTTTTGGAACAATTTGAGAAGGATTGGTGTTAATTCTTCTTTAAATATTTGGTAAAATTCACCAGTGAAGCCATCTGGTCTGGGGCTTTTCTTTGTTGGGAGATTTTTGATTACTGATTCAATCTCCTTACTAGTAATTGGTCTACTCAGGTTTTCTATTTCTCCCTGATTCAGTCTTGATAGATTGTATGTTTCTAAGACTTTTTCCATTTCTTCTAGGTTGTCCATATTGTTAGAATATATTTGTTCATGGTAGCCTCTTATGATCCTTTATATTTCTGTGGTAGCAATTATAACATCTCCTTTTTCACTTCTGATTTTGTTTATTTGGGTTCTCTCTCTTTTCCTTTGTTAGTCTAAGAGTTCATCAGTTTTATCACTTCAAAGAACCAACTCTTTGGTTAATTTTTTCCATTTTTCTGTGTTTTATTTCACTTATTTCTGCTCTAATCTTTATTATATCCTTCCTTCTGCTAACTTTGGGCTCAGTTTGTTCTTTTTCTAGTTCAGGCATAGAGTTAGTTGTTTATTTGGGATCTTTCTTGCTTCTTAATGTAGGTGTTTATTGCTATAAACTTCTCACATAAAACTGCTTTTGCTACATCCCATAAGTTCTGGTATTTTGTGTTTCCATTTTCATTTGTCTCAAGAAATTTTAATTTACCCTTTAATTTCTTCTTTGATCTGCTTGTTCAGGAGAGTGTTGTTTAATTTCCATATATTCATGAATTTTCCCATTTTCCTCTTGTTATTAATGTCTAGGTTCATGTCATTGTGGTCAGGGAAGATACTTGTTGTGATTTCAATCTTCATGAGTTTACTAGGACTTGTTTTGTGGACTAACATCTAGTCTATCCTAGAAAATGTTTCATGTATGTTTGAGGAGAATGTGTATTCTCCTGTTGCTGGATAGAATGTTCTGATATGTCTGTTAGGTCCATTTCATCTATAGCGTTGTTTAAATTCACTGTTTCCGTATTGATTCTCTGTCTGGATGATGTATCCATTGTTGAGAGTGAGGTATTCAAGTACCCAACTATTATTGTATTATTGTTTATTTCTCCTTTTAGCTCTTTTAGTTTTTGCTTTATATATTTAGGTACTCCAATGGCAGGTGCATAAATAATTACAATTTTAAATCTTCTTGATGTATTGACCCTTTATCATTATATAATGACATTCTATGTCTTTTTTTTTTTTTTTACCATTTTTAACATCTATTTTGTCTGATATAAGCACAGCTACTCCTGCTTTTTTTTGGTTAAAATTTGCTTGAAATGTCTTTTTCCATCCCACTCTCAGTCTGTGTGTGTCTTTAAGGCTAAAGTAAGTCTCTTGCAGGTAACATACCATCGAATCTTGTTTTTTTAATCCATTCAGCCATTCTATGTCTTTTGATTAGATATTTTAATCCATTTAAATTTAAAGTAATTATTGATAGGTAAGGACTTACTATTTCCATTCATTAATTGTAGGTGCATTGTTTCTCATTTTTTATCCTGCTGTCCTTTTTCATGTTTTGGCATCTTTTGGTATCAGTATTTGTTGACTTCTTTATCATATTCTTAAGTGAAATTGCTACAGGTTTTTCCCTTGTGGTTACCATAAGGCTTCATAAAATATCTTAAAATTATACACCCTATTTTAAGCTGATAACAACTTAACATCAATAGAATTGCTAAACTTTATACTTTTCCTTCTCTTCCCCCTCACATTTTAGGCTGTTGCTGTTACAATTTAACATATTTTTTATATTGTGTAACTAATAGATTATTGTAGTTATGATTATTTTTATTATATTCATTTTAAACTTTTAAACGAGTTGTAAGTGTATTATGCACCATCATAACCATATTATACACTTTAACTTTTTCTATATAGTTACCATTACCAGTGAGTTTTATGCTACTTTTTTATGGTTTTATGATGTTAATTAGCATACTTTTTACTTCCACTTAAAGAACTCCCTTTAGCATTTCTTATAAGGCAGTTCTAGTGGTAATGAAATCCCTCAGCTCTGTTTGTTTGGGAAAGTCTTTAGCCATCCTGAATCTCTGAAGGACAGCTCACTGGGTATAGAATTCTTGGTTGATGGTTTTTTCTTTCTGACTATGTCATCCCATTTTCTCCTGGCCTGAAAAGTTTCTGTTGAGAAATCTGTCTATGGTCTTATGTGGGTTCCCTTATATGTAACGTATTTCTTTTCTCTTGCTGCTTTTAAAATTCTTTATTTGTCTTTGAATTTTGATAATTTAAAAACAATGTGTCTTGGTGTAGCCCTATTCAGGTTAACCCTATCACAGATCCTTTGGGCTTCTTGGATCTGGATGTCCATTTCTCTTCCCAGGTTCAAAAAGTATTCAGACATTACTGCTTAAATATATTTTCTGTCCCTTTATTTTCTCTTCACCTGGAATTCTCATAATGTAGAATATTGTTTCTTTTCATTGTGTCCCATAAGGGCATTAGGCTTTCTTTGATATTTTTTTATTCTCTTTTCTTAATTTTATTGAGGTCATAATAGTTTATAACATTGTGAAATTCCAGTTGTACATTATTATTTGTCAGTCACCATATATGTGTGCCCCTTTACCCCTTATGCCCACACCTCATGCTCTTTCCCCTTTAGTAACCACTAATTTGTTCTCTCTGTCTATGTGTTTCTCTATCTTCCACATATGAGTGAAATCATGAGGTGTTTTTCTTTCTCTTTCTGGCTTATTTCGCTTAATATAATACCCTCCAGGTCCATCCATGTTGTTGCAAATGGCAGAGTTTTGTCTTTTTTTATGGCTGAGAAGTATTCCATCATATATGTATACCACATGTTCTTTATCCATTCATCAGTTGATGGGCACTTGGGTTGCTTCCACATCTTGGCTATTGTGAATAATGCTGCAATAAACATAGAGGTGCATAGTCTCTTTGAATTGTTGATTTTAAGTTCTTTGGATAAATACCCAGTAGTGGGATAGCTGAGCCATATGGTATCTCTATTTTTAATATTATGGGAAATCCGCATCCTGTTTTCCATAGTGGCTGCACCAGTTTTAATTCCCACCAGCAATGTATGAAGGATCTCTTTTCTCCACATTCTCGCCAATATTTGTTATTTTTTGTCTTGATAAGTATAGCCATTCTAATAGATGTAATGTTAGTGTAGTTTTGATTTTCCTTTCCCTAATGATTAATGATGTTGAACATCTTTTCATGTGCCTGTTGGCCATCAGTATATCTTCTTTGGAAAAATGTCTGTTCATATCCTCTGCCCATTTTGTGATCAGGTTGTCTGTTTTTTTGTTGTTGAGCTGTGTGAGTTCTTTATATATTTTGGAGATTAAACCCTTGTCATATAGATGATTTCCAAATATTTTCTCCCAGTTAGTGGGTTGTCTTTTCATTTTGTTCCTGGTTTCCTTTGCTTTGCAGAAGCTCTTTAGTCTGACAGAGTCCCATTAGTTTATTTTTTCCCTTGTTTCCCTTGACCGAGGAGACATGGTATTCAAAAATATGTTTCTAAAGCTGATGTCAAAGAGTGTACTGCCTATAGTTTCTTCTAAGAGTTTTATGGTTTCATAGCTTAGCTTAAAGTCTTTGATCAACTTTGAGTTAATTTTTGTGTATGGTGAAAGATAATGGTCTACTTTCATTCTTTTGCACGTGGCTGTCCAGTTTTCCCAACACCATTTATTGAAAAGAGCTTCCTTTCTCCATTGTATGTATGTTTTTGGCTCCTTTGTCAAAGATTAGCTATCCATAGATGCGTGGTTTTATTTCTGGGGTTTCAATTCTGTTCCATTGATCTGTGTGTCTGTTTTTGTACCAGTACCATGCTGTTTTGATTAATATAGCTTTGCTCATTTTTCTCAGGATTGCTTTAGCTATTCAGGGTCTTTTGTTGCCCCCTATGAATTTTAGGATTTCTTGGTCTATTTCCATGAAGAGTGTCATTGGGATTCTACTTGGGCTTGCATTGAATTTGCAGATTGCTTCAGGTACTATGGATATTTTAACTATGTTCATACTTGCAATCCATATGCATGGGATTTCTTTCCATTTCTTTATGTCATCATCGATTTCTTTCATTAATGTCTTATAGTTTTCATTGTGTAGGGCTTTTACCTCCTTGGTTATATTTATTCCTAGATATTTTATTCTTTTTGTTGTGATCGTAAATGGGATTGTATTCTTGAGTTCTCTTTCTGTTAGTTCATTATTAGATTATAGAAATGCAACTGATTTTTGTAAATTGATTTTGTATCCTGCAACTTTGCTGTAGTTGTTCATGGTTTCTAGTAGTTTTCCAATGGATTCTCTAGGGTTTTCTATATATAGAATCATGCCTAATTGCTCTGGCCCACACCTCCAGTAATATGTTGAATAAGAGTGGTGAGAGTGGGCACCCTTGGCTTGTACGTGTTCTCAGAGGGATTGCTTTCAGTTTTTCTCTGTTGATTATGATGTTGGCTGTGAGTTTGTCATATATGGCGTTTATTTTTTTGTTGAGGTGCTTTCCTTCTATACCCATTTTATTGAGAGTTTTTTATCATAAATGGCTGTTGGATCTTGTCAAATGCTTTCTCTGCATCCATTGAGATGATCATGTGGTTTTTCTTCCTCATTTTGTTAATGTGGTGTATCACATTGATTGATTTGTAGCTGTTGAACCATCCCTGTGTTCCTGCTATAAGTCCCACTTTATCATGGTGTATGATCCTTCTAATGTATTGCTATATTCAGTTTGCAAATATTTGTTGAGGATTTTTGTATCTATGTTCATCAGCAATATTAGCCTGTAGTTTTCCTTCTTTGTGTTGTTCTTGTCTGGCTTTGGTATCAGGGTGATGTTGGCCTCATAGAATGTGTTAGGAAGTGTTCCATATTCCTCAATTTTTTGGAATAGTTTGAAAAGTATAGGTATTAATTATTCTTTGAATGTTTGGTAGAACTCTCTTGAGAAGCTATCTGGCCCTGGACTTTTGTTTTATGGAAGGTTTTTGATTACTATTTCAATCTCTTTACTTGTGATTGGTCTATTCAGAGTCACTATTTCTTCTTGATTCAGTTTTGGGAGGTTGTATGAGTCTAAGAATTTATCGATTTCTTCTAGATTGTCCAATTTGTTGGCATATAGTTTTTCATAGTAGTCTCTTATAATCCTTTGTATTTCTGTGGTAACTGTTGTAATTTCTTCTCTTTCATTTCTAATTTTATTTACTTGAGCCTTCTCTCTTTTTTTCTTAGTGAGTCTGGCTAAGAGTTTGTCACTTTTGTTTATCTTCTCAAAGAACCAGCTCTTTGTTTCATCGATCTTTTCTACTGTTTTTAGGTTTCACTTTCATTTATGTCTGCTCTAATTTTTATTATTTCCCTCCTTCTGCTGACTTTGGGCTTCATTTGTTCTTTTTCTAGTTCTGTTAGGTGTAGTTTAAGAGTACTTAGTTGAGATTTTTCTTGTTCATTGAGGTGGCCCTGTATTGCTATGAATTTCTCTTTTAGGACCGCTTTTTTGCATCCCACATGAGTTGGTATGGTGTACTTTAACTTTCTTTTTTCTCCAGATATTTTTTGATTTATTCTTTAATATCTTCATTGGTCAATTTGTTGTTCAGTAGCACATTGTTAAGTCTCCATATTTGTCACTTTCCCAGCTTTTTTCTTGTAGTTTATTTCTGGTTTCATAACATTGTGATAGGAAAAGATGCTCAATGTGATTTCAATCTTCTTATATTTATTGAGACTTGCCTTGTTTCCCAACATATGATCTGTTTTTGAGAATGTTCCATGGCACTTGAGAAGAATGTGCATTCTGCTGATTTTGGATTGAGTATTATATATATATATATAAAGTCATTCTTGTCTAGTTTTCCATTTAAGTCCACTATTTCCTTGTTGACTTTCTGTCTGGAGGATATATCCATTGTTGTAAGTGGGGCGTCAAGGTCCCCTACTATTACTGTGTTGCTATGTTCTCCTTTTAGGTCTGTTAATAGTTGCTTTATGTATTTTGGTGCTCCTGTGTTGGGTGCATTTATATTTATAAGTGCTATGTCCTCTTGGTGGAGTGTCCCTTTTATCATTATACAGTGTCCCTTTTTGTCTCTCATCGCCTTTTTTATCTTGAAGTCTACTTTGTCTAAGTATGGCAACACTTGCTTTCTTTTGTTTGCCATTAGCTTGGAGTATCATCTTCCATCCCTTCACTCTGAGCCTGTGTTTGTCTTTAAAGCTGAGATGTGTTTCCTGGAGGCAGTATATTGTTGGGTCTTGTTTTTTAATCCATCCAGCCATTCTGTGTCTTTTGATTGGAGAATTCAATCCATTTACATTTAGACTGATCATTGATATATGAGGGCTTAATACTGCCATTTTATCACTTGTTTTACAGTTGTTCTGTATTTCCCTTGTTTCTCATCTTATGTATTTCCAACTGCCAGTTCAGTTTGGTGTTTCTCTATGATGGTTTTCTCAGTTTTCTCTTTATTTATCATTTGTGTCTCTGCTCTGATTTTTTTGTTTAGTGGTTATTGTGAGGTTTGTATAAAAGATCTCGTAGATGAGATAGTCAATTTTCTGATAGTCTCTTATTTCCCCAGTCTAAGCAGGTTCCATCCCTTTCCTCCTCCCCATTTAAGTTATTTTTGTCACAACTTTTTTCATTTTGTGTGGTTAGTTTGTGATTAAAATGAGGTGATTATAGTTATTTTTGATGCTTTCCTTCCCTTTATCTTTAATGTTTGCTAACTTGTTCTGATAGAGCGCTGCAGTTTTCTGATTTTTTTCTATTTCTCTCCTTGCTCATGGCTTTGTAAACTCTTCCTTTTTTTCAGCAGTGAGGGCCTTCTCGATCATTTCTTGTGGGGTGGGGTCTTGTGGCGATGAACTCCCTCAGCTTTTGTTTATCTGGGAAAGTTTTTATTTTGCCATTCTATCTGAAAGATAGTTTCGCTGGGTGGATGATTCTAGAAAGGAAGTTTCTGTCTTTCAGAATTTTGAATATATGATCCCACTCTCTCCTAGCCTGTAAGGTTTCTGTTGTGAAAGCTGCTGAAAGCCTGATAGATGTTCCTTTTTTGGTTATTTTCTTCTGCCTTGCTGCCCTTAATATTTTTTCTTTGTCATTGTCTTTTGCCAGTTTTAGTAATATATGCCTTGGAGAAGGTCTTTTTACATTGATGTAATTAGGAGTTCTATTGGCTTCATTACAAGAAATTTCAGCTCCTTCCCCAGATTTGGGAAGTTCTCGGCTATTATTTCTTTCAACAAGCTCTCTGCTCCCTTCTCCCTCTGGAATACTGATAATCCTTATGTTGCATATCCTAATTGAGTCAGATGTTTCTCGTAGAATTTCTTCATTTTTTTTTAGTCTTAGTTCTCTCTCCTCCTCCACCTGAAGCATTTCTATGTTTCTGTCCTCTAAAGTACTGATTATGTCCTCCATATTGTCGGCTCTATTATTTAAGGACTCCAGATTTTCCTTTATCTCATTCATTGTGTTTTCCATCTCTAACATTCCTGATTGTTTTTTTTATAGTTGCACTCTCTTTTGTGAAGAATTCCCTCTGTTCATTAATTTTATTCCTGAGATTATTAAACTGTCTGAGTTTTCTTGCAACCCATTGAGTTTCTTTATGATAGATTTTTTGAATTCTCTGTCATTTAGATTGTAAATTTCTTTGACTTCAGGATTGATTTCTTGGCACTTGTCATCTTCCTTCTCGTCTGGATTGTTAATATACTTCATGCTATTTGTTGTTGTGTACTTTTGATGCCCTATAGTGGTAGTATCTGGTTACAGTTTCCACCTGCCACCAGTGGAGGGGGTAGGAGCTATGTCTTCTGAGCCCTCTGTGACCCCCTGGCTGATGTGCCTGTCCATTGGAACCTGTGCCAACAGGCCCCATCTGTGTTTTCCCACTGGCTGTTGCTGCTTTACGCATGTATGTGCAGGTGCACTGGCAGGGATCCTCTGTCCTGGCCGACCTGCTGAGCTGGTGCCAGGTGGGGAGTGGAATGGTGCTTTCTTTCCCATGCATGATCCTGCATGCCCCTGCTCTGCACTCACTTTCTGCCTGCTTGGACTGCTCAGCTTGATTTGGACGCCCCCACAATTGCTTAGCTGCCTCAGTGTGGAATGTTCCCACAGGCTGGGAGGCAAATCCAAGAGCACAAGTGGACCCACGGATGGCTGCCTTTTTCCCTTCCTCTCTCAGTGTCATGTGCAGGCTGTTGCACAAGGCCCTGTGCCCTGGATTGCTGCCACTCATGGATGGAGTGGAGATCTCCTTTCCTCCTTTCACTGCCTCTTAACAGGGGAGTCCAGCACCCCAACCTTTAGACATATGGCTGTGTGGATCTCTCAGACATCTATTGTGTGGTGTGAATGTCCACTGTTGGTTTATGAATGCCTTTTTCATTGTATCTTAAGGGGGAGAGACTAAGGGAAGAGGTCACTCTGTTATAATGCTAATGTCACTTCGCTATCCTTTTTTATTTTTTCTCCTCTGATTGGATAATTTCAAATGCCTCATCCTCCAAGTTACTGATTCTTCTTTCTGCATGGTGAAGTCTGCTTTTGAAACTCTGTTTGAATTCTTTAGTTCAGTTATTATATTTTTCAACTCTAGATTTTCTGGGTTTTCTTTTTTTGATGGTTTCTATTTCTTTGCGAAACTTCTCATTTTTTTCATGCTTTATTTTCCCAATTTTGTTAAGTCATCTGTGTGTTTTTGGAGTTTGATAAACTTCCATAAGAGGATTAATCTGAATCATTTTTCTGACAGTTCATGGATCTCCATTTCTTTAGTGTCAGTTATTGGAGCTTTATTAGTTTCCTTTCGTGGTCTCATACTTAAGTGATTTTTCATTATCTTTGTTATGTTGTGTTGATATCTGTGCATTTGAGTAATCAAGATCCTCTTCCAGGCTTCACAGGTTTGTTTTGGCAGAGACAGATCTTCACCAGTCAGCTCAGTTTGGGTTTATGGGTGTGTCTCCTGGTAATGTCCTTGGGCAGGTGGGGCCTGCTATTATGATGTATTTGGGGGCAAGACAACTGTTTAGGCTCTGAGCTTGGGTATGCAGAGGGGTGTCACTGGCTAAAAATTTGATAGGACTGCTGGCCTGGTTCCCTATGCATGTGAGGTTGTAGGATGGGCTTGTTGGTTGCCTGGATTCTCTGGTCAGGCTTACTAGGTGGTTGGGACTGAGTACTATATTCAGTAGTAAGTGGGGCTATGAATTAGCTTGCCTGCCCTGGCAGGAGCAGGAGAACGTGACCCAGGGTTTCTATGGCTTGTTGTTTAGGGACCTGAATCAGGCAAAAGTGTACACTGAATTCCCTGGTCAGAGAGGTCACCAATTTTCCTCTGTAGACAGGGAAAGCCAGAGGCTGTGCTCTCTGTTCAAGTACCACTGTAAGCAGGGCTTTTGGATGGGCTACACAGCTTCCCATGTGCTCTGGTTAAGTTCCCTGATTGGGCAGGCTGAAGGCTGTATTCAGCAATGAGTGGGGCTACAAATTAGTTTCCCTGCCTGGGCACGGTGGGAGAAACATCTATAAAGCTGGTAAAGCTCTTTGTCTGTTGTCTTAACTCAAGCTAACCCATACTCCAAGTTCCTGACTGAACAGAGCCACTGGCTTTGCTCTGCAGACTATTGGCTCTGCTCGTTTGTCTCTTGGCTTGAGTGTTGCTGCCTTGCACAACTTCCAGGTGTTCTCACCAGCCCTTCTGGTCATATGGGGCAGTGGGTGGGGCTATGTCTCAGTTCCCCTGCCTGGGAAGGATGGGAAGGAGTCACTTCAGGTCTCTCCCAATTTTTCCCAAACAGGCTTTCTCATCAGGAGGGGTTGAGAGCTACCCTCAGCCTAGGCTATGAATTAATCTCCCTGCCTGGTCATAGCAGAAGAACCCTTCACACCCAGTACTGGCTTTGCTATGGGGTGATCAGCTCTGTCTGCCTGCATCTTGGCTCAAACATTTCTGGGTTACACAGCTTCCAGGTGCTCTTGCCAAGTTCTCTGGCCAGATGGGGCCAGGAGATGCTCTCCTCAGTGGATAGGGCTATGACTCAGCTCCTTGCCTGGGTGTGGGCAACCCAGGCTCTAGGGCTGGAAAAAATCATTTGAAGACCTGAATCAGGCAGATCTGCACCCCAATGAGTTCCCTGGTCAGAGTGCACCACCAACCTGGTTGCACAGATGAGCAAAGCTGCAGGTTGAGATTACTACTTGGGCATTGCAGGTATGAACTTGGTCTGTCAAGATTCGCATGCTGGTTGTTGCCAGCCCCTTCCTCCTTCTCTGTCACAGCCACATTCCTTGTGGTTGAGGCCTGCAGATTCCCCCTGCAATACCTATGGGGCAAGACCAAAGTAGGGGCTCCCATGAAGTGACCCACAATGCTGGGGGGCTGGTTGTCCCCCCATCCTCTCTTTTGTCACTGGAGGAACTGGAGGTTGAGGGGAGACCTTCTGTGTGGTGCTGTGTTGGTCTGGGGGAGGGGCAATGTCATCAGTGTGTAGTTGCTTCTCTTACTTTTCTAATGCAGTCTGTCTTGGTCTCTGTGGTGCAGGGGGCTGCTTTAGCCTCATCCCCCTGTTCTCTCTCTTTCTCTCTAATCTCTCTCTCTCTATATATATATCAATATAAAATATATCCTGAATATATATATATGTTCTAGTTTGTATGTAGTGTTGTTCAATTCCTGTATTTTGTTATTGATCATCTAATTTTTCTATCCATTATTGAAAATGGTTTATTGAAGTCTCCAACTATTATTGTACAACTGTCTACTTCATCTTTCAATTCTGCCAGTGCTTGCTTTATATATTTTGGGCCTCTGTTGTTTGGTTCATATATGTTTATAATTGTTATATATATTTTTTGATGAATAGAAATTTTTATCAATATGTAACATCCTTCTTTTTCTCTTGTAATAATATATACTTAAAGTCTATTTTTTTCTAATATTAGTATAGTGATGTTAGCCCTCATTTGGTTACTATTTGAATGGAATATACTTTTCCATCCATTCAGTTTAAACCTATTTGTATCTTTGGATCTAAAATGAGTCTCTTATAGACAGCATATTCTTGGATTATGGTTTTTTTTATCATTCTGCAAATCTCTGATATTGACGAGTGTTTAATCCACTTGCATTCATGATAAGGATAGATTTTCTTCTCCCATTTTTTTCTATCTTATAGCTTTTTTACTGCTCAATACCTCTATCTCTGCCCTTTTGTAGGTAGTTGATTTTTTGTAGTGAACTGTTTTGATTCTTGTCTCATTTCCTCTTGTGTATATTATTTAGGTATTTTTGTTGTGGTTACAATGGGGATATTATTTAACATCCTACATTTACAAAAATCTAATTTGAATTGACACTAACTTAACTTCAATAGCATACAAAAACTCTGTTCCTATATAGCTCCACCCCCCCGTTATGTTGTCACAAATTACTTTTTTATGCATCGTGTGCCCAATTATATAGATTTATAATTATTCTTATGAATTTATCTTTTAAATCATCTAGGAAATTAAAATTAGATTTACAAACAAAAACGCAATAATAATGCCTTTTATATTTGCCTATGTATTTACCTTTAACACAGATTTATATTTCTTCATATGGCTTCAAATTACTGTCTAGTTTTTAATTTTATTTCAAACTGAAGGACTCTCCGTAGCATATTTTGTAGGATAGTCCTAGTGGTAACAAACTCCCTCAGCTTTATTTATCTGGGAATGTCTTAATTTCTCTCCCATTTTTGAATGACAGTTTTGCCAGACATAGAATTCTTGGTTGACAGTTTTTTTTCTTTCAACACTTTAAATATGTCATCTGACTGCCTTCTTACCTCCATAGGTTCTGATGAGAATTGGTTGTTAATCTTATTGAGGATACATGCGTGTGATGAATTGCTTCTCTCTTGCCACTTTCAAGATTCTCTCATTGTCTTTGACTTTCAACAGTTTCCTTACACTGTGCCTCAGTATATTGTGCCTATACTGTGTCTCAGTGAGTGTCTCTTTGAGTTTATCCTGCTTGGAGTTGATTGAACTTCTTGGATTTGTAAGTTCATGTCTTTCATCAAATTTGGTTGGGTTTTAGCCATTACTTCTTCAAATCATTCTTTCTGTCCCTTTCTTATTCTCCTCCTCCTCCCCACTCCTCCTCCACCTTCTTCTTCTTTTCTTTCTCCTCCTCATCCTCCTCCTTCTTCTTCCTCT
This sequence comes from Diceros bicornis minor, assembly GCF_020826845.1. NCBI lineage: Eukaryota > Metazoa > Chordata > Mammalia > Perissodactyla > Rhinocerotidae > Diceros > Diceros bicornis. The sequence goes on from NC_080781.1 coordinate 68,383,649, forward strand.
CCTCCTCCTCCCTCACCTCCTCCTCCTTCTTCTCCTTCTCCTCCTCCCTCTTCCCCTCCCCCTCTTTCTTATCATTCTCCTCTGCCTACTCCTCATTCTTCTTTCTCTCCTTTTCCTCCACCTCCTCTTCCTCTTGCTCCTCCTCCTCCTCCCTCTTCTTTTTCTTGGCTTCCATAATAAATATCTTGGTCCATTTAATGATATCCCACAGGTCCCTTAGGCTCTGTTTATTTTCCTTCATTCTTTGTTCTTTTTGCTCATTAGACTTGATAATTTCAATTGTTCTGTCTTCAAGTTCACTGATTCTTTCTTCCGCCTGCTTAAATTGGCTTTTAAATCCCTCTATTGAATTTTCATTTCAGTTGTTTTACTTTTCAGATCCAGAATTTCTGTTTAGTTCTTTTTTTTATAATTTCTTTCCTTTTATTGATATTCTAATTTTTGTACCTATTTTTTCCTGATTTCCTTTTATTCTTTGTCGAAAGTTTCCTTAGCTTTTTTTAAATCATATTTAAGGCAGTTGATTTAAAGTCTTTACCTAGTAATTTCAATGCCTGGGCTTCTTCAAGGTTTGTTCCTGTCAATGTATCTTTCCCTTTGGGCCTTACTTTTATTTTTTTTTTTTGTACATCTTGTGATATTTTTTGAAAACTGGGCACTTGAATATTATTACGTGGCAAGTCTGAAAATGAGATTTTCCCCCTTCCCTGGTATGGACTTCTCTGGCTGCCGTAACAAAATACCACAGACTGGGTGGCTTAAACAAAAGAAACTTGTTTTCTCACAGTTCTGGAAGCTGGAAGTCCAAGATTAGGGTGCTGGCAGTCTTGGTTTCTGATGAGATCTCTCTTCCTGGCTTGCAGACTTCTCACTATGCCCTCATGTCACCTTTCCTCTGTGCACATTCATGCCTGGTGTCTCGTCCTCTCCATAAGGATAGCAGTCTTATTGGAGTAGGATTCCACCCTTATGCCTTCATTTAACCTTAATTACTTCTGTAAAGGCCTTATTTCCAAATACCATTACACTGGAGGTTAGGGTTTCACCTTATGAATTTTGAGGGAACACAATTGAGTCCATAACACCAAGGTTTGCTCTTTTCATTGAATGCTAGAGCAGTTTGTTTGTTTGGTGACTTTAAAAATATTGATATAGTTGGATTTATAATGCCATTTTACTTTTTATGTTCTACGTGCATCATGTATTTTTCCTTCCTCTATTCCTCCTTTAGTGATTGCTTTTTATTAAGTGGATATTTTCCACCATAATATTTGAATTATGTAATAATTTTTCACTATATGTTTATTGACTTTTACAAACTATTTTGTATAGACTGTATTCCCTCTTAAGTATGTCACTGAAGTCTCTGTTCCTTTTGCTAATGTTTTGGTAGAGATTTTATTGAATGCTAGGAGCTAAAGACAAAACAAGGGAAAACAAAAGAAACATAAAAACAAACTCAAGCCCCCAAAGCCAAACACCTCTTCCAGTTTTTGCAGATTGGTTCTGGGCTGGGGAACTCCTTTAACACTTACCAGGCTTGCACTGAGCCTAGGGATAAGCCCTAGGTGAAAGCTTAGATCTTCTCAGGTCTTTTCCGAGCATGTGTCTTGCCCTGGACAGGCACATGGGTTTCTAAATTCCTCTGTATCCATGGGTGTTTTGGGTGTCCTAATTTTCCAGACAATCTCCTTCAGCTTTTCCTCTCAGACTTTAAGTCGTCTAGTGTCTCAACCATATCTTTTGCCCCAGGCATCTGTGGGTTTTTAGTTCTCCCTGCAGTGTTTTCCAGCAATGCCCACCACTCTTCCAGCCTGGGTTCCAAGTTTGGAAAAACAGAGACTAATGTCTTGCATAAATCCTTGAGGTTGCCCCCAGAGAGGTTAGAACAGACATACAGAGGACAGAACAGTATAACTTCTACTCTTCTCCCTGTGGAACTAGATACCAGGATCCCACAGTGGCAAAATGGTCTGCCACGACTTTGATACTGCCACTGCATCAAGGAAGGGGTGTGGCAAGGGCAAGTAGAAATGCCACAAAGCTTTCCTGTTTTCAAATTTCCTTTCTCTTGATTCAGTGTTCACTTGGTTGATGTAAATATTTTACTGTTTTCCAGATTTCTGACAAAATTGGTTTAGACAATTTCTGCTTTTGTTTATGTTTCTGTCAGAGGTCAAGAGCTTGGAATTTTGCTGATGTTACTCTTTCATTTTTGAAAGATAGTTTTGCTGGATTTAAAATTCTTGGTTGACAGGTTTTTTTCTTTCAGCCTTTTGAATATATCATCGTCTTTCTATCTTTTGGCCTATGTTGTTTCTGGTAAAAAATAAAGTGTTACTCTCATTGAGATTGTCTTGTACATGATGAGTCATTTTTATCTTGCTGCTGTCTAGATTTTCTCTTTGCTTTGGATTTAAAATTTTTTACTTTATGTGTCTGGGTGTGGATCTCTTTGAATTTATCCTACTTGGAGTTCATTGAACTCTTGGATGTATAGCTTAATATTTTTCATTAAATTTGGGAAGTGTCCAGTCATTATTCTTTGAATATTTTTATGCTCCTTTCCCTCTCTTCTTTCCTTGTGGTACTTTCATTACACATATGTTTATGTACTTAATCATCCTCTACATTTATTTGATTCTGTTCCTTTTTCTTCCTTCATTTTACTCTCTATTCTTTGGACTGCCTAATCTCCATCATCCATCTTCAAGGTTGCTGTTTCTTTCACTTCTAGCTCAAATCTACTGTTGAGTACCACAGTGAATTTTTCATTTCAATTATTGTAGTTTTCAACTCCAAAATTTTCTGTTGTTTTCTTTTGTAATTTCTGTCTCTATTGATTTTATTTATTTGATAAATGTCATCATACCTTTATTGCTTTAATCATGGTTTCCTTTATTTCTTTGAACATATTTATTATAGCTGCTTTGTAGTTTTTGTCTGCTAAATTTGACATCTGGGCCCTCTTAAAGGCTGTTTCTGTTACCTAATTTTTTCCCTGTGTACTGGTCATACTTTCATGTTTCTTTGCATGTTTCATAATTTGTTATTGAAAATTGGACATTTCTGAAAATATATTGCAGCAACTCAGAGATACTGATCACTCTTCCTTGGGAGATTTTTTTTTTTGCTTGTTTTTTAGTTTAGAGACTTGGCTAGACTATTTTAGTGAAGTCTATCTATTTTCCCTGCAATGTAAATTTTCTGATGTCACTTTGCAGAGCATGCATACAGTCCCTATGTGATAACATAGTTTTAGCAGGTTTCCTTTTTACTGTTTCTCTCTCTGATCTCTCTCTTAAGCTGTATGCCTTTGTTAGTATAATACCCAGCTGTTAGCCTCTACTAATTGCTGGTTTATTGCTCTATTTTTTAAAACAGTGGCCTGGGTCATAAATTGCACTACAGTCTGATCCAATTAAATTTGGGCACTTTTGCAGCAGTAGTCTTTGAAACTAGTCTTCGAGGTTTGTTCCTACCACAGGAGAGCTCTTGTTTTCTGTCTCTTACCATGATTCTCTCTGTTAGACATCTAGCTGGTCTATGGCTTAGCTTGTTGCTCTGATGGAGCCATAGCCTCCTTTTAATTGCTTACCTCTAAAACCTCATTGGTTTTAAGAACACTCTTAAGCTTGAATTACCCTACATTGTGTTCCAAAGAAATTCTGTTTTCTTGGGAAGAACATTGAACTATCTGTTCTTATGTCCTACCTCTCATCCTTGGCCATCCTCTACACCACTGTTCCAGAACAGTTGGGAGGGAAAGTGGCCCACTTCTCTCAGAATGAAACTCCTGCTTTATGTGCAGCGTACTGGTTGGGTGTAGTAACCTTTCGTGTTCTTGGTTTACCTCTCCTGGAGCTCTCTCCTTGGCTTCCTCTCTTTGCTGAATGAGCAAGCATATGTGAGAGTGATCAGGGCGGCAGTATTCTCAACCTGCCTTGCCTGGGGTAGGACTTTTGTTCCACAATTGTGGGCTAGTGGATGAAGAGTCCCCAAATTCTAAACCACTGTTGCTTGGGATAGAGTTTCTGTCACATGGAACTGGAGTGTGGGATGAGAAATGTTGGCAGTCTGCCACTCCAGGGCAGATACCACAGCCTTCACTGGTAACTAGAGGGAGAAGGAGCCCTATGTTCTTGGCTGCATCTGCTTGGGGTAGAGCTTGCAACATGCTGAGCTAGTGAGGGGAGCAAATGGAGGGAGCAAATTGTGTTTCAAATGGCATAGACTCGCTGTTAATAGTGAAATTTAGTATATTTTTTTAAATCATTGTTTTCTCATTTGCTGTAGGCTCTTAGGACAATTTCCAGAGACTTTAAGTGTCTGTTTTAAAAATAATTTTTACCAGTTATGGTTCTTTTGCTGGGGAGAGTGTCTGTGGAGCTCCTCGCACCACTATTCTGAAATTTATCTCCTTTGGCCATTATTTCTTCAAAATGTTTTTGTTCCTCATCCCCTCTAGGACTAATAATTATATTAAGCAGCTTGAAGTCATCCCAAGTTCACTAATTGTCTATTCTTTTTATTTTAGTCTCTTTTGATCTTCAATTTAATTTTAGATAGTTTCTAAACTAAACTTGCTATGTGATCAAGTTCACTAATAATTTTTTCTGCAGTTTCTAATCATCTTTAAATACCATCCAGCACATTTTTCATCTCAGTGATTTTTTTTTAACTCTAGAGGTTCAGTTTTTATATCCTTCATGTTTCTCCTTAACATGCTTATGTTTTCTTCTACTTTTCTGAACACATAGAATATAGATATAATAACTGTTTTAACATTGTTTTTCTACAAATTCTATTATCTCTGTCACTTCTGGGGCTGCTTTTACCATTAATTTTTCTTAACATTATTGGCTTTATTTTACTGCTCCTTTGAATGCCTGATGATTTTTTTTTATGGGATGCCAGATACTGCAAATTTCATCGTTTGGTGCTAGATATTTTTGTTACCATTAATATTCTTGAGTTTTGTTCTGGGACACAGTTACTTGGGAACAATTTGATCTTCATAAGCCTTATTTTTAAGCTTTCCTGAGCAGGTCCAGAACACCCTTTAGTCTAGGCATAATTTTCCCCACTATTCACTACATAAAACCCTTGTGGGCATCCTATCCAGCCCATGGTCCATGAATTCCAAGTTTCTTCCACTCTGACTAGAGATAAAATGAACTGTTTCTGGTCCAGAGATTGTTTCTCTTGTTCCTTTTGGATGGTTCTTTAGGGTCCCCACTTTGAGAACCACTGCCGTGTAGCATTAATTCATACACAATTAAAAGACATGTTAAAACTTAAGGCATGCAACTTACAAAATCCAATAAATGACAGGGGGTGTGAGAGTAAAAAGGAGGATAATGCTTGTAATAGAAAATTCTCTTAAAAAACCCATTTCTGACTTTTAAAACCAATGTCAGTGTCACTAAAAATAACAGACATGAGCTAAATATTCCAACAGCTGTCATCTTAAAACTTCTTTAATTTGATGAGAAACATTTGGTCCTCTGTTGTCTGAAGAGAGGACTTTATATAGTACCTGCTGTGTACACAGCCCATCTCTCTGATATCCTTAGCAACAACCATTCCTGCTGCTCATCCAACTGCTCCAAAGCCTTGGGTAATGGGGTGGAGGATTATGGAAATAGAAAATTCTTAAAAATGTAATAAGTTCAGTAATAGACTTTGCATTAATTGGTAACCTGTTTGATAATGTAACACAGTATCACACACAGGTTCACTTATTTGATATGATGCTTCTACAAAGATGGGATGCAATTTAAGGTAAGAATTCTTAACTAGGTCATATGAATATATTTAAGAGTCTCTGAAAACCCTCTGAAATTGTAAAATTCTGTGTGTGTGTGTGCATGTATTTTTATGTGGAGACTGTCCATAGCTAACTTTAGATTCTCAAAGGAGTGCATGACCAAAATAAGGTTGAGAGTCCCTGGTTTAAGGCAATCTCAAATGGGTTCAAACAACTTCCCTCTCTCCCTCTCTTCCTACTACCCCCTTTTTCTTTTGTAGGGGAGCAGAACTTGCCACACCCAAATGTGTCTCTTTGGCTTATTTTTAAGAACAAAAGACTCAGGATGAAACTTTGACCTCCTGCCTAACTGCCTAAAATAATTTAAGATAGAAAGCCTGTTTCAGGAAAGAGCTATTACCATAGATAACTATACTATACTATGAACCAGGTGCAGTATACAGGGAGGAATTTAGCAAGGCCTATTTGATCAAAGTCCTCCCCATGTCCCATTGTCTTCACAAGGTATGGCAAACAATTGTTTACTAAACATTTGCCTTTCCATCTCCATGAGAATTTCCTCCCTCTCCTTTGAAGTTCCAAACCACTACCCGCAACATCCTCTTTTGTCTTTAGCTGAAGATGGTATTTAAGGTCGTGGCTTCAGCCATTTTGGTAAGTTGCTCAGTTTTCCTGGGTTTCTCCCATGCATACATGTTATTAAACTTTGATTTTCTCCTGTTATTCTGTCTCATGTCAATTTAATTCTTAGACCAGCCAGAAGAACGTAGAAGGGTAGAAGACAATTTCTTCCTCTCATACACTTTCTTGACAATAGTGTTCACAAAGATGGTAGCTCATGGCAGTGAGAATTATTATCATGAAGAAGTAGATTTAAAAGCTAGACTGGGAATCAGTAGAGAGACTACATTAAAAATACATTGTTTTATTTATCAACTAAGATTGTAGTGTCTATACCCTTTGAAAACAGTCATAGGAAGGCAAAGTTTTCTTTTTTTCTGATAACTTTGGCTGAACTGAGATTGTCCAAAACTTTCAGGTGAATAAAAAGTAGGAAACTGCATAAGTTCATGGCAAATGAAAGTATTTAAAAATAATTTTTATAAATAGATGCTCCACATGTTTCTGTTAAGATAATCAGAGGTAGTGATAGAAATGCAAATCTGAAGTTGTCTCTGGATCAGTCAGCTAATAGGAAAGACAGAGAAGAGATAAATTAATTTTACCCTCAACAAAATTACAATTTTAATAGATTGAAAATATGTAGGTAGAAGATAGAAGGCTTCCAAGTTTAGGATAAATTATAATCAAGTGGAAAAGGGGTTAAATTGTTAATGTTTCCTTTCTCAGCTTGGCTTATTTCCACCAGTATTCCCCCTTGATTGTTTACATCTCAAAGAACCCTCCACCCTCAGCACCCAGTAGTCCTGTCACACACAGACTCTTATGATTCAGTAATGATTTCAGATTTGCATTTGTACTGGGTCCCTCAGAACCACATTACTCTAATAAGTGCTTTCTAATTGTCCGGGGCAATTTATGTATGGTATGATAGCGAACTGGTAAGTATAACAATAACAATTTTTGACTAATTTGAAACCTATATTCTTTACCGTTTCAATAGCCAAACTTTTGCTTTCCCTGTATAGCTAATCGTATTTTATTTTCATTGAAGTTCTTATATGCTGTGGCAAAATTTTTTTCTATAGCTTTTTTTTTAAATTTTTTGTTTGTTGCGGTAACATTGGTTTATAACATTGTATAAATTTCAGGTGTACGTCATTATACTTCTATTTCTCCATGGATTACATCATGTTCTCATGTTCACCACCCAAATACTAATTGCAATCCATCACCACACAGATGTGCCTAATTATCCCTTTTACCCTCTTCTCTCCTCTCTTCCCCTCTGGTAACCACCAATCCAATCTCTGTCTCTATGTGTTTGTTTGTTGTTGTTATTATCTACTACTTTATGAGTGAGATCATACGGTATTTGACCTTCTCCCTCTGACTTATTTCACTTTGCATAATACCCTCAATGTCCATCCATGTTGTCACAAATGGCTGGATTTCAACATTTCTTATGGCTGAGTAGAAGATATACAGATGACCACCAGGCACATGAAAAGATGTTCAACATCATTAACTATCAGGGAAATGCAAATCAAAAGTACAATGAGCTATCACCTCACGCCCGTCAGAATGGCTAGAGAGGATATGGAGAGAAGGGAACTCTCATACACTGCTGGTGGGAGTGCAAACTGGTGCAGCCACTATGGAAAACAGTATGGAGATTCCTCAAAAAATCAAGGATAGAACTACCATATGATCCAGCTATTCCACTGCTGGGTATTTATCCAAAGAACGTGAAAACGCCAATGCGTAAAGATACATGCACCCCTGTGTTCATTGCAGCATTATTCACAATAGCCAAGACTTGGAAGTAACCTAAATGCCCATCAAGGGACGAATGGATAAAGAAGATGTGGTATATATACACAATGGAATACTACTCAGCCATAAGAAACGATGCTGTGGCCAAATTTATTTTAGAGTTTGCCAACATTGTCAGGATCTAGGTCTGATACTGTGCCAATTTGCAAAATTGATTTGAATACCAATTAAGGTTTATGAGGAAAATTTCTTTCAAAACCATAAACATATTCAAATACTTTTAAAAAAAGTTTTCTAAAATGTGCTTTACACTGTCATAAATTTTCCACCCCTGTAGAGTTGGAAGTCTAAACATTGAAACATTATGCTAATGTGTGAGAATATTTTAATATTCAAAGAGAAACTGACTAGTTTTTCAATGTCCCTGAATATGGTGAGAAAATTAATTTGAAAATTTTCTTGTTTATAATACGAAGAAAATGCACATCAGTATGTTTACACATTCTTGTATAAACCATTATACTTATATCTACACTTATAAATTAAAGTTTCCTTTGAAACATCTATGTCTTGAATTTCTTTAGTAACCTCTATTCAAATAAGATTCTTGTACAAAGGTTTCCTCTTTTATGCCTTTTTTAATCTAGAAAGAAATTAGTTGTCCTTTGTTTCTAGTATTTATTTTTCTACACTGTGCTTGTGATGCAAATTCAAGCTGTTTGTAGCTGATGCATTGGAATAAATAAAATGAGATTTTCAGCTGAGATCTTTAAAGTCTTTACCTAGGACAAAGTAAGCACTTTTTTATAAGCTTAACTAGAATAAAAGACTTCTTTCTGGTTTTGTGTTAAGCCTGACCTCTACAGGTTGGGCCTCTCTGAAGTGATTCAAGTTCTCCATTATTATTTAGTTACGATCAGCATTGACTATTCCAAACTTTAGCTTTCAATGCTCTGCATTTTCATTGACTTCTGCCTTCTTGTTGGCTAATTGGGGGACTTTTCTCCATTCTGTCTGAGAAGGACTCTGTGCAAATGGTGCATCTATTGAGGGAAAACTTATTTGGGGCTTACTTAATGAGGGTCTCTTCAAATATTTCTCTGAGGGTAATGTATAATTTAGGAACAAGTGGACAACTGTGTTATTTTTGTCAGGATCATTATATTCTTTTTTCAGGTGACACGCATCTGCATAATAGTAAACATAGTCTTCAGTGTTTGAAAAAGCAAATCAGAGTTCATATCACCCTTAAGCACATAGATTAAGTTCTTTCTTTTACTTTTTACTTATCACAATACAGGAAAAGGCAAAAAATGTGTGAGGCTGAGCACAGACTGAACATGATTATGTGCCATTAGATGAGTCAGCTTTCTATCTAAAACCTAAATGCCCATCAAGGGACGAATGGATAAAGAAGATGTGGTATATATACACAATGGAATACTACTCAGCCATAAGAAATGATGAAATCCAGCCATTTGTGACAACATGGATGGACATTGAGGGTATTATGCAAAATGAAATAAGTCAGAGGGAGAAGGTCAAATACCGTATGATTTCCTTCATTCAGTAGTAGATAATAACAACAATAAACAAACACATAGGGACAGAGATTGGATTGGTGGTTACCAGAGGGGAAGGGGGGAGGAAGGAGGGTGAAAGGGATAATTCGGTACATGTGTGTGGTGATGGGTTGTAATTAGTATTTTGGTGGTGAACATGATGTAATCTATGCAGAAATAGAAGTATAATGATGTACACCTGAAATTTTTACAATGTTATAAACCAATGTTACTGCAATAAACAAAAAAAAAATAAAAAAAAATAAAAGCCATTGCTGCTCATTTTCCAACTCATATCCATGTAGGAACATAAGATAGAAATACTGAGCATGGGGTAGGGGGTGTCTGGAAGATGAGATGTTACAGAGGAGTCTACATACCACAGATACCAATCAACCTAGAAGTGAATAAATGCCACTATACCCCCCTGAATTGAGATGTATAGAAACTTCCATCAAAGTGGTCTGAAATTTTAGGCTTTGCCAACATTGTTTAATAAAACCATAATATATAAAAGAAATGACAATTTTATGCATATACTTTTAATAAAGAACATAGGAAGATAAAGCTGGTCAGTATTTGTGGATATTTCTGTAGCAAGACATATGGTTTTAAGAATACTATATACAATCACTTTGAGCAGATTGGTGGAAAAAAGAATTTGTAGCAAATTGGCAACTTGAGCTTAACTGCTGAGGTCCCCAGTGCCTTTCTTTTTCTGGCCCTCCAATACATTTCACATATTACCAAAACCCAGTACCAGCTTTCGTGCTGTGTCCCTTTGCTGATTTAGCTAGCAGAGTGACAGCAATTATTCCTTGAATGCATCTTATCTTACTGTTCTTTTTCCTTTAATGCCATTCTCTACCAAAAACCTATTTCCTGATATACTGCATTCATTGTCTGTTTTTACTCATTTTGCTGATGGCCATATACCAGGTTGCTATGAAGAACACATTTAATAGTTTTGAGCACTATGTGGGACACAGCCCTAGCTCTTCTGGGGAAGTAAACTGTCACGGGTTGCATGCTATCAGGAGCCACCCGTTCATTATTATATTGCATAACACCTGCATGCAAAAGACTACAACTTAATACGGGACGTTACAGCTATGGTTAAAGAAATGCAGATGTACCATACCTCATAAACCATTTCCTATTGATTGGATGGAGCTCATGAATTTACTAAGAACACGGGACTTATGGAAGGGTCTAACAATCTTTTTAGATGCCTTCTGTGCCTCTGATAGAGGCACAGAACATGTCTTTTGCACCAATGGAGTACCTTAGCTACATTGGGAGCTAAGGGTTCTAGGGTTCTAGGATGTGTAGTGGAATGTTCTTCACTTGCAGTGACTATTGGACTTTTTTCTAAAAGAAGAAGACAGAGAATCATTCTTTTAAAGTATTTGCTCCTGATGACCAGGCAGCCTGCTTTGGGGCAGTGTGTGTGTGTGCATATGTGTGTGCACACCTGTATGTAGATATGTATGTGTGATGAGAGGTGAAAAAGATAGGCTTTTCATGACTGTTACATTCCTGTGAATTTGAGCAATGTTAAATTTCAGGTGCACATTACAATGATGTATATTCAATATTCTTAAAACATACCTGCTAGGATTGTGCTTAAATCTCCATTAAGCTCAATGCCTACACTTTGTGCAATCTGGCATAAACATGAGAAAGCATATTCTTTTTCCTGGCAAAGACAGCCCTGAGATTGGGTTCTATGGGCGCCAGAGGAGATAATGACACTGGCTGATGCCACATAGTGTGAAATATGTGTAACATGGGGCCAGTGAGGGAAAGAGGTACATATTACATTTCTATCACATAGAAAACAAGAGTTTTATAAATTGTATACTTTCAGATTTTGGACAAAATGGGACTCTTCTGAAATGTGATCCTGCCCTAATTGCTCTCAATGTTCTAAGTTGCTCCACGGTAATTCTAGTACTGGGAAGCCAAGTCACTCTAACAGCGCACTGGACATGGTAACTGTGAGTTCTGCCCCAGATAGCTATGTGCTTTTGGAGGGCACCTCATTTCTTTTGCCCTTAATTTTTTCAGCTGTATCATGGGGAAAATAATTTCTATTCTGTCTCTTTCTAGTTGGAATGAAAGGAAAAACATTAATAAAGTACTCTAAGCTCTGCAAGAACAAATCAGCAATGAGAGCCTGGAAGAAAGAACGGAGCACACTAGTTTGCTTAGAAATACTGTTATGGTTAAACTTTTCATTCCAGTCCTGCAATGAAAGACATATAAGAGCACTAGGGAGTTACATAGCACCTTTCAACTTTAGGATCCTAACAATGAGTGTCTTTGTTTTTCAAATGGGGAAAATGGGTACCAAAGATTGGGGAATGAGATCCTGCAGAGGTTATTGGACAGTGCCCCAAGGAAAAGCAAGAAAAGGAGCCAGATCAGGGTATGCTAATTATCCGACAAACCTTTCTGCCTTCTTTATCAATAGTCAACCAAGCAGGGGGATGCCTATGTATAGTAGTCAATACTCAATGATATATGGACAGGGATATTATCAGAGTCTATAAACTAGTGGAATCAAGGAGCTGATAGGAATAAGGTTTGTTTATTTCTCCAAGCCCCCACATAAAACCCTGATTTATTTGGCCTTTTGAAGACAGTGTTAAGTCTGTAAGACATTAAACAATCAGCTTCGCATTATAGCTCTCCTGAGCTTTACCCTTCCTCTGCTTTCCTGTAGTTTCCTTACACTGTCTTTTATGACCTGATTTCTATGAGTGCTGAATGCTGATACACTCTGTGCATGAAAGAAGTTCTTCATTCCTTCCTGATTTTGAATCATAGTTAGCAGCTACTCTGCCTAAACCCTTGGCAGAAGATGATAGATGGAAAAGGGAAAGATTGGTTTGAGGCTCACTGGCTATGGAGTAAGTAATGGCCCTACCTTTAGAGAAAGGTGCATTTCTACATGAATAGAAGGCAAGGCTTATGCATCATAAGACTATATGGATGGCCAAATAAGCTTTCAAGAGAAACCTAAACAAGAGTGTATTTTGGAGGGAGAGAGGAAGGAGAAAAATCTTCCCATCTGAACATATACAATTTCATCATGAAACCCAGTGTGCATATGCTTCTAGGCTGCTTCTTAGAGTCTGAGTTTGAGAAACAGTCCCTGGTCCTAATTGATTTAGTCATGTCTAGTATGCTCTCAAATGAAATGCTGGCCACAATCCACTTAATTTATGCTAAAAGTTTTACTTTGACCAAAATTTCCTAAAGAATACAAATGAACAGGGTTTTTTTGTTGTTGTTGCTTTAATGAACTGGATTGCTCACTTTCTCAGCTTCACTGGAGCCCAAAAACTGAACCGTTTGTGACAGGCAACTCTTTTTTGCTCATAAAGGTTTTAGGGGGGATAACTTAGTAGACCCTCTGGGAGCTCAACTCCTTGATATCTGTAAGATGCCTCTAACTCCCACTGATCTCTGTAAGAGTTGGGACTTCTATTGTCAGCAGATGGGCACTGGCTGAGAAATGAAAACCATCAATACTCTTGGGTATTATTATCACAAAGAAGCAGCATTAGTATCCATACTCACTGATTCAGGCACTAGGACTAAAAGAAAGGCTGATTATAAATAAATGGGGAAATGGATGTGTGGGAGATCAAGATTTGGCCAGTCTGAAATATATCTCTTTACCTTGATTGTTTTCTCTGAAGGACATTTGACCTCCCCCACTAACTGCCTAAAGAATTTGACATGGTGGCTCCTTCCTGGAACAGATCTTCTATCATGATGGCTATAAAGATAATGTTACAATGGGAGGGGCACCAAGCCTCTTTTATCAAAAAAACTCTGTCTCTCCCTGACCACATTATCTATAGATGACCCCGAAAAGAATTGTCCTCCTGCCTGGCTCGCCAAAACTGTCGGAGGAAGAGGGAGATTCTCCCTCTTCCTCCGACAGATGTAAACTATCTTCATGGCTGAGCTACCACTGAAGCTAAAAAAAAAAAAAAAAGAAAGAATTGGCATATTGCTATTAGATTATCACTATCTGTGCACTAACCCCTGCTGTGAAAACATAGATCCTTTGTGCTAATCCTTAGGCTGATTTCAACTGTGAAACTATCTTTATGAACAGTACTATAATTAAACCTGCAAATCACCTTTAAACCCCTTAACAAAATCTATGGTCTGTAAGTTAGGCTTATAGTTTTTCTTTCCTCATAGAGTAATTCATAAAGCCTAAAATAAAGCTGGGTAGCAGAGATAAGAATAAAAGTAATTGGAGAATTTTACCACAGTCTGTCATTAAAAGTCTTTAAAACACAATCATTATATTTAATAAAGTGGAAATCTGATCTGATCTTCTCTATTAGCTGTGGTGCTTTCAGGAACGCCACACCTCTATGACAGAGAACAGGTTTTACGTTTTGTTCAATTCCCAATTCAAGGACCTTGATCACAGTGTGTTGAATCTCCCTCTCAAATTTTAGGTACCCAATATAGGGATGGTGTTATGGCTCAGCAAATATCTAAATTGCTATTTAGGGAGAAAGCATGATTGAATAAAAACCTCAGATTTTTTTAACCTTGATTTGCACAACACCACAGCAGAATTTTGTGTAAATATGCTGCACATATGCATGCTTATAAATGCACATGGACACAAGAAGCAAATATAGTCTGATTCCCCTCAATACCACAAAGGCCCTATAGATATGATTAATAGTTTTTCCAAGGGAGTTAGAGACTTCGAGGAAGTCTTTTGAATTCCTCTTTACCTGACAAGAGGAATGAAAAGAGCCTCTGGAAAGATATATATGTTACATTTAGGCTTTCACAGATTAGGGGAGGGGAAAGAAAGAAAGAAAGAGAGGAAGACTAGCTTGAATTAACTGCTACCAGATTGATGAGTTCAGTCAGTAAATTAAATAACTTGTAAAGTCCTGAAACATCTATCTGCACAGCAAGTATTTGATGGCATGTTTTCAAATTGTGAAGGTTTCAATCCGCCATGGTGACTTATTTTGAAGATTAGATGGTTCCCAACATTGAACTCTGTAAGCTTCATGGGAGCTGGAGGGTTCTGGGAATGGAAAGAAGAAATTCACAGATGAGCTGAACAACTGTAAATATCCACATGGTAACATCCCTTGACAATAATATGCAACCATAAAATTATGTTTATGAAGAGTATGGGTCAGCACTGAAAAATGTTAAGTGAAAAAATCAGGATGCAGAATTATATATACAATGTTATAATTATTTTTAACCCAGAAATTGTATCCTCTGGGACAAAAGACTGAGAAATACACTATACTGTTAAAAGGGGTGGATTCATGGGTAATTTATTTTCATTTTCTTTACTTTCTACTTGTATTTTCCACATTTTCTCTAGGAAATATATAATAATTTGATAACGCAAAAATATTTATTTTTGAAATTCACATGGGAATAACATGAGCTTTGAGATTGGGCAATTCTGAATTTGAATTCTAGCTTTGCTACTTGCTATCTCTGTGACTCTGGACAAGTAACATCAATGGACCTTAGTTTCTTCATCTGTAAAATAGGCATAATAAAATCTGCTTAAAACAATATCTGGCATATAGTAGGCACTCAAGTAGCTATTATTAGTACAAGCTTTCTGGAAAACAATTCGGCCATATATATTAAGTCTTTAAAGAGTTCATACTAGTAATTTTGCTTCTAGGATTCTATCCTAAAAATATGATTACACATGAGTAAAAAGATTTATATTCAATGATATTATTGACGCCTTATTCATAATAGTGAAAAATTGGATAAGATCTTAATTTTGGACAGCTGAGAATTGGTTAAATAAACAACAGTACCTTGATATAATGGGAAATTACTTTTAAAAAAAAATTTTACCCATTCTAGTACGGGTGTGAAGAAATCTTGTGGTTTTAATTTGCATTTTCCTAATGGCTAGTGATGTTGAGAATCTTTTCTTGTGCTTATTTCCTCTTCTTTGGTGAAGTGTCCATTGAAATCTTTTGCCCATTTTTTGTTGTGGTGTTTGTTTTCTTATTTTTGAGCTTTTACAGCACTTTACATATTCTGGATACAAGTCATTTATCAGCTATGTGTTTTGCAAATATTTTTTCCCAGTCAGTGACTTGTCTTTTTTTTCTCTTAACAGTGTTCTTCTCAGAGACAACACTTATAATTTTGTTCAAGTCCAATTTATAAATTTTTTCTTTTATGTATCTTACTTTTGATGACATATCTAAGAACTCTTTGCCTAACTCACAGTGATAAAGATTTTCTTCTAAGGGTTTTATAGTTTTACATTTTACATTTAGGTCTAGGATCCATTGAGTTAAATTTTGCATATGCTGTGGGGTGTACATGGTGTAGGGATCTCCACTTGTTCTAGCACCATTTGTTGAAAAGACTATAATTTCGCCAAAAATTACTATTACATTTTTGTGTAAAAATCAGTTGACCATCTTTATGTGGTCTATGTCTCTATTTTACTTTTTATTCTGTCCCATTGGTTTATGAGTCTATCCTTTATCCAATACCACCCTGTCTTGACTACTGTAGCATTATAACATGTCTTAAAATTGGACAGTTTGAGTCCTCCGACTTTCTTTTTGTTTTTCAGAATCATTTTGGCTATTCTAGTTCCCTTATATTTCTGTATAAATTTTAGAATCAGTTTGTCTTTATCTACAAAAAATCCTACTGGAATTTTAATTGTGATTGCATTAAACCTGTCTATCAATTTTGGGAGCATTGACATCTTAACTATATTGAGTCTTCTAATCTATGAGTATAATACGTCTCTTCATTTATTGTGGTCTTCTTTGGTTTTTTTCATCAGTGTTTTGTAGGTTTCAGCATACACATCTTGTATATGATTTCTTAGATTTATATCTAGCTACTTAATGTTTTGGAGTTATTGTAAATGGTATTGTGTTTTTGATTTTGGTTTCCTAATTGTGCACTGCTAGTGTACAGAAACACAATAGATGTTTGTGTGATCTTGTGTGCTGTGAACTTGCTAAACTCATCTATTAGTTCTAGGAGTTTTAGTAGATTCTTTGGATTATCTATGTAGACAATCAAGTCACCTGCAAATTGGGATAGTTTCATTTCTTCTTTTCCAATCAGAGTGCCTTTTATTTCTTTTTTCTGTCTCTATTGCATGTGTTAGGACCTTAATTATGATATAGGATAGGAGTGATATGAGAGACTGTATGAAGTTGTGGTTAACAGAGGAAAGAACTACTGGTAAGTAGGTAAGTAGTGAAGACTTATCAGGCCAGTTTAAGCTGGAGACCACAAATGTATAACTCAGTTCTGTTATTTGTAATCAGTTGCAATCAGTATTTATAATCAGTTGTGTTATTTTTGTAGTAGTTCTCAGCAGCCTGAGTATAGAAATGGAGAAGGCAGACAGCTGGATTAAATCTGGAATTTGGGTTTTTGCTGGCTAAGGCAATGGAGTAAGTAAGATAAGAATACTGGCAAGACAGAGGTTGAAGTGTCAAGTCTGGATAGAGAAGAAGTAACCCATGTAAAAATTTTGTTTTTATTGTTTTAAGTATATTTCCTTTCGGTGTTTTTCTACATATGTAGATACATTTTAATACTTAAAAGTTTTAAATTAGGGGCCGGCCCGGTGGCGCAAGCGGTTAAGTGCGCGCGCTCCGCTGCGGCGGCCCGGGGTTCGCTGGTTCGGATCCCGGGCGCGCACCGACGCACTGCTTGGTAAGCCATGCTGTGGCGGCGTCCCATATAAAGTGGAGGAAGATGGGCACCGATGTTAGCCCAGGGCCGTCTTCCTCAGCAAAAAAAAGAGGAGGATTGGCGGTTGTTAGCTCAGGGCTGATCTCCTCACAAAAAAAAAAAAAAAAAAAAAGTTTTAAATTAAAAATGTAATTTTATAAAGTTTTCAAGGTTCATCCATGTTGCAGCATGTATTCTTTTGGTTGCCAAATAGTATTCCATTGTCTTGATATGCCATATTTTATTTATCTATTCATCAGTAGATGGACATTAAGGTTGTTTCCACTTTTTGCTATTATGAATAATACTGTGAACATTCATGTAGTTTTGTGTGGACATATGTTTTCATTTCTCTTGGTTATAAATCTAGGAGTGGAATTGTTGGGTCATATGGTAATTCTATGTTTAACATTTTCAAGGACTGCCAAACCCTTTTCCAAAGTGACTGCACCATTTTATACTCCCACCAGCAATGTATGAGGGTTCTGATTTCTTTACATTCTCATCAACACTTGTTATTATCAGTCTTCTGGATTATAGCCATCTTAGTGGATATTAAGTGGTATCTTGTGGTTTTGATTTGCATTCCCCTAATGGCTAATGACGTTAAGCATCTTTTCATGTGCTTATTGATCATTTGTATATGGAGAGATGTCTATTCAGATCCTTTGCCCATTTAAAAAAATTGGATTTTCCTTTAATTATAGAATTGTAAGAGCTCTTTTTTTAAAAAAATATTTTATTGAGATCATAATGGTTTATAACATTGTGTAATTTCAGGTGTACATTATTATATATTAGTTCCTGTATAGACTAGAATTGTAAGAGTTTTTTAAATATATTCTGCATACAAGTCTCTTATCAGATATTTGATTTGCAAATATTTGCTCCCAAAAGACCACATATTGTATGATTCCATGAAATCATGGATTATATAGATTGTCCAGAATAGGCAAATCCATAGAGACAGAAAGTAGACTAGTGGTTGCCTAGAGGTGACAGTGGAGGAATGGGGAGTGACTGCTAATGAGTATGGGGTTTCTTTCTGGAGTAATGAAAATATTCTAAAATTGATTGTAGTGATGGTTGCACAACTCTGAATATCCTAAAAACCACTGAATTGTACACTTTAAGTCACTGAATTCAATGGTATGTGAATTATATTTCCATAAAGCTGATAAAAATGTACTTTTAAAATTAAACTGCACTTAAACAGCTTTTTCACATAACCCTATTAATTATTCTTTAAAAGTATTACTCTTAATGGTGCATAGTATTTTATCATAATGATGTGACAATTTATTTCACCATTCCTCTATTGTTAGATATTTAGTTTTGTTTCCAATTTTATGCTATTATAATAAATTGATGATGAATAGTTGTGCAGATCTCTGATTATTTTATTATTAGATAATAAAATATGTTATTAAAATGGAGTTATTAGATAAAATTGTATGAAAAATTTAAGGTTTTCATATATGTTGCCAAATTGCCCTCAAAAAAATGATCTATAAATTTAACTTTATATCAGTAGTATATAAGAGCACCTGTTTCAACATGTTGTTGGCAACAGTAGGTACTATAATTTATAAAAATTGGCTGCTTTAGTAAACAAATATTGATATTTTGAGTTATTTTAATTTGCGTTTCTGTCTACTGAAGTTGAACAATTTTTATGTTTACTCTTTGTAACTTTTATTTTTCTGACTGTTCGCAAACTTTGCCCATTTTCTAACTGTTGTGTTTTTCTTACTGATTTGCAAGATCTTTGTAAATTAAGGATGTTAGATCTTGTGTGTTATATATTTTACAAATGTTTCTTCAAGCTAATCTTTTCATTTTGAAGAAAATATCATCTAGAATTAGTGCTTTTTTGTGTAAAAATTACGGCAATAATTTCTTTTTATACAAAAATTTGAGACAAAATGATAAACTATGTTAGCATTTGTTAATTCTGAGTTGTAAATAGATGGGTATTCACTTTATCTCACATAGTTTTCTTTAATTGTGAAAATTTTTCAAAGGAAAATATGTATAAAATATCTAATAATTTGGACATACATAATTTATACAACCATTCTATTGATAGACATTCAGGTTGTTTTCCATTTGGAGATTTTACAAACATCACTGTAGTAATTATCTTATAGACATTAAAAAATTCTTTATATCTTGATAAATTTTGAAATCATTCTCCCACTCGTCCCTCCTATATCCCCAAACACTTTTCTATTATTATCAGAACATGACTCTGCTGTCCCCACAAATTAATCAGTTAATTTATTTGAACAGAGTGCCCTGGGAAAAGCATTGCTTAAAGGCAATTTTGCTTATATAGGGAATCATACCAAAAATATATTTATGGTTTAATTTCACTTAAAATGTTCTGAAAAAAAGGGTTACATGGTCATATAAGTTTGGGAAAAACTTATTTCGCTTTTGGGGATTCACAAATTTCTTTACAAGTACTGCACTAAAGACAAGGTTATATGATCTGCAGAAAAGAAAATAAGTTCAGTCAAATAAGTTCAAATCTTCTCTTGGAGAATCACAAAATCATGTGCATAGTAAAAGCTTTGAGAATTCCTATGCTAAAGACAACTCTCTAATTTTGCTTACATAGGGTTTCCTAAATTTATTTCCAAAGAACTTTTTTCTCCCTCTAACATTTGTTAACTTGTCAAAGTACTCGTGCTCCATAGAATACCCTCAAAGAATACCCTCATAAAACAAGAAAATGAGAGAGATAAACACCATGGATAACTGAAATCTAGATACTACTACCATACAAGTTGTCTCACTTAAACATCAAACATTTCATAAGGGCTTTGGACAAGAAGACAGATTTAATCTTTCCCTCTTTTTAACTTTTAATTTTAAGTGAAGATGCACAGTAAATAGCCCAAGTCAGGTTTTTAAATGTAGTGACAAAGTGGAAAGAGCATGCTCTGAGGTCAGACAGATCTGGGTTGCAATCTTAGGTTATCCACTTTCTAGCTGGACAGGTGGATTAACCTGTCTGGACTTCAGTTTTCTCACAAGTAAAATGGGAATAGTAACACTGACCTCACAGAGTTGATGCAAAGATTAAATGAGATAACATATATCAACTACATAGCAAAGTGGCTGGCATATACAAGGTCTTATACAGTATCTATACTGGTACGCAGCAGGCTTCTGTAACGGAAAGAAGTGAAGACTCGAGAGCCCACAGATTGATAGCCTTCTGAATAATTGCTAGCTTTTTCATGGAAATAGAATTGGAAGGCTTATCAGATCAGAGCTTTGAGCTCCATGCATGGTATTTCTATTACTAAAATTCTCCTTTTAATACTGAATTACCTGGGTTTATTTACCTGTGAATGTTGCAAAGAAAAGGCTGTTTAGCTTTTCACTAGGCCAAAGAGAATGCTATGTGTAAGGCTGCCTGCCACTGATAAACAAATTAGTAGCATTTTGGGAGAGTTGGAGTGTAGGGAGGGTGCTTTTTTGCCTGTGAGTGGGTAAGAGAAGTTTATTAATTGACATAATGGAGTCAGGCAAAAAGAACCCATTTATAATCTATATCATCTCAGAGACTTGAAATGCACCAGGACAAGGTTTATAATTCACAATATGAAAGTAAATACCTGAACAGGATGTTTGGCTGTTTCTGGATACCCTGGGGTCGTTTAGCCCAAGTGAATAGTGTGAATTTTCAGGGAATAAGGGCATCTTTTTCTGTATGTTACACAGGGAAATTATGTATAGAACTTCTGCTTATGTGAATATACAACAGTGAAGAATTTAGCATCTTGTTCACCAGGGTGAGAACTTACTCCTTTTCTAGTTCTGTTCCCAAGACTGCTTCTTAGCAGTCCAGGTGGCAATCTATGTGCCTCTCTCAGAATACTGACCTGTCTGAGATATGCAGGAAATGTGAAAACTGCTACGTTTCCGTTTCCACGGCAAGAGATGATGAAACTTCTGGATAATCTGTAAGGTTGAAAAGTGAAGGTGATCAAATGTCCCTTTCTCTTGTATGGGTGGGTATGCATTCATTGGTATATCTCCTTTTTGTTCAAGCCCTGGAGGCAGCAGACATCTGCAAATCTCTAAAGATTGGTGTGCTATACCAAAGCATTTGTAACCAGTCCAGAAATTCACATTCTAAGAGTAGTCAGCCTGCTGCACTATGAACTAAGATTATTTTATTTATCAGCATTATCTAATCTATGATAGTGGCTGGTATTTGACTTAAATAGCTGTGATGACAGCTCAACATCATCTGGCTTTAATGGAACGTTTTGGGTCTTGCTACTCACAAAATTACCCTGTTTTGTCACTATTCCACTGGACATAATTGAGATAGCTATTATAGTACTTTAGGTGTTGGTGTGTTTCTAAAAAGGAATGAGGTATCTAGAAAACAAGAGGCTTTGGAATTAACAAGCAACATCATTTATGGTACAAATGTTTTTGTTTCCAACTCCCAGCCTTTTGGTGGTAGGAAAATACACTCTGAATCAGCTTATTTAATGTACCGATAATCACTTTCTTTATACTCCCTGCATAGTAATGTACTTGGCACTTTGAGATTAAAAAAGTTGACAGCGGTCGTCCCTTACAGTTTCTGCTTAGTACATTCTCCTTTATGAAATTAATGTGCCATTCAGAGTGCTCCCATCAAGTGTGAGATCTGGATCTCAGAAGATAGAGGCCAGCCAAGGTGGGTTACTCTTGCCACAGCAAGCTGGCAAACTCTCATGCCACCGAGTTAACCAGGCAGATTCCAGAGATAAGGTTGCTTTCTTCTAGGAAGAGTGGAAAAGTAAAAGTGGCTCTGAAAATGTCTGTCTTTATAATCATAGTTCCATGGTGGGCACAACATTCTGTTTTGTCTGGAATCTCAGACTTAGGGTATTGTTGCCCTTAAGTCTGAACAGAAAGCAGCTGTATTGGCCCAGCTCTTCAGTGAAGGGTATATAGAGAATAATTCATGTTTGTCAAACAACTCAAAGAGAAAAAGAGGCAGCAAGTGCTTAAGCATACATCTCATTGCACCTATACATTTCTACCAAGAAGGTGATTGATAAAGTGTGAAAGGCAACTCTAGAAGTGCAATGCACTATTTGCCTTGCTGCTTCCTGCTGATGGTTGGCTGTCTCAGAATTTTGTAGGTATGGTTTGCCAATGCACCTTTTCCAGAATTGCCTTTAGTATTCTGCTAAATGGGTTTCTTTTACTTTTCACCACTGCATTCCCCACTCATACTTGGCACAGAATACTTCCTCCAAGCAATTATTTGAATTAAAATCAGGCTTGCAGACATTCAAGCCTGAGCTGAAAAACCCAATTATCAACTTCCTTCATGGTTTCACTCCTGGGGGAGATTAAGCTAAGGCTGCAAAGGTAGAGTCACTATCTGGTGAGGACTAAATTGAAAAAAATGCAGATAATTCCAAAAATCAGGCTCTGCCTAATGGAAGACAAATGCAGAATTTAGGAACTCAAGTTACCTTCTCTTTCTACCATCTGCATTTATACTGCTTTCCCCATCCCCACCTGCTCCTGCTGCTGATACTGTCGTGATCTCACCATTAGTAAATAGATGTCTACTTGAACCAAGAACGATGTCATTTTAGTCTTAGTATACGTTGGCTCAGCTCTGGTTCTCTTCCTGTCTTATCCTAGATCTCCTTCCTTACTTTAAAATCCTATGTTCCCACATAAACCTTTGATACTATGGGAAGTGACCATAACAGTATATGTACACTTCTTTCTAGCCATTGGTTCTCAGAGATTGGGAAGAGTAGGGAAATGGACACAATGTGGAATCTGGAAGAACTTAGGTTGAGTTGTGACTGCTTCATGGCTTTACATAAGTCATTATAACTGCCCAGCCTCAGCTTTTCCATCTGTAAAAAAGTGTAATATTCTCTCACTCACAGTATTTTTGTGATGCTCTCCCTTGAATTATGAGTGTCTTCTAAGGTTATATTCTTTACTCTCTTTCTCTTTCTCCATTCATTTCTTTGTCCACATGGATGCATGTCAACGTTGCTTAGGTGATTCCAAATTTTCCATTTTATCTCCTTTCCCTATCTTTATTCTCTCCATTGATTATCTTCTACACCTCTCATGGGTTTAACTGTCATCTCTATACAAATGACTCCCAGATCTCTCTAGTCACTGGGACTATTTCCAGGTATTTAAAATGTCTCCTGGCTTTGATCCTTCCTCTCCATTTCTAAAGTTATCACTACTCATGAAGCCATTGTTACACATGTCCAACTATCTATTGCTCTTTCTGGTTCTTGTCTCTCCAAATTTCAATCCACCCTGCATGCTAGTACCTGAGTAATCTTTCTAAAATTTATCTTTCATTATATCAACATCACTCAAGACCATAAAATTAATAGCTATTTTCTATTGTATCAAAGTCTACAAAGCCCTCTACCATCTGGCCATATCTTACCTCTCTAAGATTACTGCCTACAACACACAATGCCCACCCTGTACTTAGGAATGGATGGCCTCCTTAGTGTTCTTACCACATTCACGTCACACTTCTTACCTGGAATGTTATTTCCTTCTTCCTAGCATCTATCAAGATGTTCCTCATCCTAATATCATCTAGCTTAAGTCCTGCCTCTTCCTCAAAACTTTCAACATTATAGCCCATATGCTTTCCCTCTTTATTGATATACTCAGCGTTTAAGCATCACTAACAATCATACACTTACCATGTGTACCACACAGT
The DNA here is from genome assembly GCF_020826845.1 of Diceros bicornis minor. Taxonomy (NCBI): domain Eukaryota; kingdom Metazoa; phylum Chordata; class Mammalia; order Perissodactyla; family Rhinocerotidae; genus Diceros; species Diceros bicornis. The sequence continues at coordinate 68,407,878 of NC_080781.1, forward strand.
ACTGAGCACAGGGTAAGCCTACACTAGGTGTGTAATTGCTAGCATCACTTTTATGGCAATGAGCACATTAAACTTTGTGTTAAACTTGTGTGCTTTTCCTATCCTTTCTTACAATTGCAAATTCCTTAGGGCAGAGGCCACCTTTTATTTATCTTTATATCTCCCCACAGTACCTTGTTAGAGGTGTATCTTCAGGAAATGCTTTCTGAATTGAACTGATTAATTAGAGACCAGCAATATTTCAGGGACACATACTAACTCAGAGCTCAGGGTTGGACAATGCAGGTAAGGCAATAAAATGAACATACATGATATTACTGCATGAGGTAAGTTTTCCAGTAGCTGAGGGACTGGCCATTACCTTCTCATCTAGAAACATGGGGAACAAGCCACTTGAAAAATGCCTGGCTACCCAAAAGAGCAGCCCCTCCCTAACCCAGTGTATTATGTTTGATGCTTTCAGGGATGAGACCTAAGATTCCTACTCTTGAGTAAAGGCAAATGACAAGTGTGAGGATAGGTTCTGCTGGTCAAAATGCTAGGTAGAGGTGATAAGAGGGAGCAACTGGGTGTACTTAGAAAGAACACTTGAAGAAAGAAATTTGGTTCCAGAATATAGAAGGTATATTGATAATGTAAGTTTACAGTGGCCTCTAGTATATATTTCTTCCAAAAAAGGAAAAGAGCCATTTGGTGAAAGATATCTGGTATGGTTATTCAGCTTGACTTCTGACTCCTCAGTATCAGATGGGATCATAAAACATCATGCCTTAGAGCTGAAGACAGCTTAGAGATCATGGAATTGAAAATGAGGTCCAGAGAAGAGAAGGGACTTTCCAAAAGTCATACAACCTAGTGGCAGAGCTGGGAAATGATTCCCATGCCAGAGCTTTATCCATGTTTTTCCATTATTCTATTTCTGATGAAAGAGGTACAGGAACTGAGGTCATTTTCTTTTAAATGGACCTTAAAAAGGTCTATAAACTGAAAAGTAAATAGGAGCAAAGGAGAGACACTGGGTGGTACAGTGGTTAAGGGTTTTGACTTTGGAGCCAGACTCTGTCACTTACTAGCTGTGTGACTTTGGGCTTCTCTGCACTTGAGTTTCCTCATCTATAAAATGGGGTTATTTAATATTTATAACTCACAAAGTGATTATGATTCTTAAATGTGACAATGTTTGTAAATCACCTAGCACATAATAGTCATTCAATAAATGTTAGTTGTACCCTTGGAATCAAGCAATCATCTATATGCACCTTTATTTTACTAGAGTTGGAGCAAATAATGAAATAAAGGAGATGACGTTTCTGACTTCAAGGAGTCCCTATCCAGCCCCTTACCATCCAAACTCTTTGTTGGAACCAGGTTACTTTCTTCATCACTTAGCTTGGGGTCTTGTGCATTACTTGTGCTTTTCCTTGTACCTTTTGTCTCTTCATTCCTTGCCATCAATCTAAATCCTATCTAATCGTTCAGACCCAAATTTTACCTCCTCTGTAAAGCCTTTCCTGACCAGCCCTGCCTACAGGAATCACTCTGCTTTGAATTCCTATAGCATAAACTTTATGGTTTTACTCATTTGGTCAGCATCATATCCTGTATTGTGTTTTGTTAGGCAACTTTTCACGTATGTGTGTTATCTCCCCATATAAATTTAAGAAATGTTAGTTTCTCCCTCTTCCCTCTCCATATATTCTTGATCAGGTAGGCAGACATCCTCCCCCAGAATGGTACTGCCTCTTATATGTAGGAATGAGAGAAAATAGCCTTTTGGAAAAGAGTCACTCACCTAATCCTCCCAAATGTGTAATCATAAGTATATGACTCATGAAAAGATCAGCTTGGTAAGATGTTAGTATAGTCCCATGTATCTCGAATTTCTATATAGAAAGCTGGTAAAAAAATTGACTGAGACTAAGGACACTTCAATAGTTGGCCCTACCTATTGCCACTATGCATGGCAATAAATAAGGGCAATTTGGTGCCCCTGAGGGAGGATATTCTTTGAGTAAAAAGCATGAATTTAACTTAGGACCTTGCTTAAGTCCTGTGATAGTATCTTAAAGTTCTTCAGGCATAATCACAGAGGTCTGGTTAGGTCTAAAGAACTAAGTGATAAGGAAAATTTTTCTTCAAGCAAGATTCAATGGCTGCCTCTGACTGGGAGGTGATTGCACAGAATATCACCCAGAGATGTTTCTAAACAACAAAGCTCTTGATGTGAAAGGCCTCTTGTCTCAGAACCAGAGCTCTTATATACAGGATGTACTTGAAGAGTTTGAGTTCTGATGAAGAGAAGGGCTCCTGTGAATCTTCTCAGAAGGTCAAGGGATTAGGGCAGTCTCTGGCATAGGATGGAAGTGTGCTTTGATAGGAGTATCACTTCATCATCTTCCTAAAACAACATTTTCCTCATATCACACCCCTGCTCAAAAACCATCAGTAGTAGTTCTCCATCATCTGTAGAATAGAGTTCTTAGTTTTGTATCTAAGGCTCTACCCAATCAAACACCAATTTACCTGCTGAACTAATCTAACAATTATCTTCTATATGCAACCCTATTTTGCAAGGGTTGCAGAGACTATTGAAATGAAGGTGACGAGTTCTCTGACTTCAAAGAGCTTCCATACAGTTCCCTACCATTCAAACTCTTTGCTGGAGCCAGGCTACTTTCTTCATATCCCCTTCACTTAGCTTGGGGTCTCATGCATTACAACCTGTGACTTTCCTTGTACTTTCTGCCTCTTCATTCCTTGCCACCAATCCAAACCCTGTCTAATCTTTGAGGATCAAATTCTACCTCCTCTGTAAAGCCTTTCCTGATTAGCCCAGCCCATAGGAATCACTCTCTTCTTTGAATTCCTCTAGCACAAACTTTATGGTCCTATTTATTTGGTCAATAACATATCCTGTATTGTGTTTTGTTAGGCAACTTTTCATGTATGTGTCTTATCTCTCCAAATAAACACAAGAGCCTTGAGTTCAGAGATAATAATGTATAATGCCCCTTATGGGTCCAATGTCACACCCTTAATATGCTCTCAACAAATACTAGTTTATTTCTTCTGATCTTTTTCCTAATGGATTATTTACCATGGCAGCAGAAATTACCAGACTGAAAATAAAGCAGAAACCTCTTCTACCTTGAGCAGTTACTAACAAAAAAGTTTTACCCAAACAAAGGAGTAGGAAATTAGGCTCTATATAAAACACATAATACACTAGTGTTTGAAGTCAATATTTTTCTGGATAAGTGTCTAGCATTTGACAAGTCAGAGATAAATTCTTCCAAGCCCTGGTTATCATTAATACCAGAAGATTCTACTAGCAAATTCAGGCATATTGTTATTTTTGTATTATAGAGATTTTTTTATTTTATAAAAGTATCCCTCCTGGGATATACTCTATTGTAATTATCAAACTAAAGAGTTGATTTTCAGTCTCATTAGCTGTAGCTAGAAAGCAATTTTGGTTAATTAAGGAAAGCTCAGTTCTTTTTCTGCTGGATTCTTTCAAAATGTTCTTGTCATAGTGCATTGATATAGAGTAACTGGAACAGGCTGTGCATAATTATTGTGTATCCTAGGACTTCATCCTGACCTGGAGCTCCCTACTGTATTCCCAAACCAGGCTGATGGAAGAGCTGGGTAAGAGGGAGGAAAGGAAATGGCTCTACATTCTTCACTAGGAAGTAAAGGAACTAAGTCTAAAGGAGAGAGGTCATGTAGTTACAACTGAAAGATGTTAACCTTGGTACTTTTATCAAAGCCAAAACTGAGTTCAGTTCCTGTCAGATAGCCACAAAATAGATATTCTTGGCAATATTTTTTGAAGACTCCAATCTGTGGGTCTGGGCTGGGGAATATTGAAAAGCAGATTACTATGAGTTTCAGTTCATCCTAGATAACAGGAGGAAGTGGGAAGTTCTCTGTAAACTCTGAGACAACTTTTCTCTGGAAAGTTCTGACCCTCTCTATCAGGGTTAAGTCTAGACTCTTAAGAAGTTTCATGGCTACCATCCAGGGCTCAGGTGACTTGCTTCTCTTATAGCTTGGGCAAATTCATACTTCATGGAAGAGCGTGTAGAAAGATGCTGTCTGGCCAATCCTAATATACATATAGTTCAATTTGGGCTTCTCTGCAGGAGGACCTCAACAAGAGGGCTGCAGGTGACTTGAAGTTGCTTATTTGAGTCACTATGAAAACAAATCTCTCACACCTCTTTGGTAAGATCTTGCAGAGTAAATTTTCCTAACAAGTGGGCTATATTTCTATTTATCTTAAAATATTTTCCAATGAAAACCTCTCTGGAGCAAGATAATATCATTCATGATTCAAGCAGTGGCATTGATAAGAGTTACTCCCTTGCAGATTGAGAAACCATTGCTCTGCTGTTGGAGTCTTTGTCAATGTCTCTGCTAAGTTCACTGTCTAGAGAATATCACTACCTGCTCTGAATTCCAGGGATGTTGTATCTTAAATAAATGTCCATGATCAAACAGTTCAGCAACTAATCTAAAAGGGGTGATGGTTGGAAAATAGCACAGGCTTTGTTACCTGCTGAAACAATAAAAGGACATAGAGCACTTAGAAAGGCACCAGAGCCATAAAGACAAAAAGAATATTGAGAAATAACCTGTATAAGAAAATATTAAGGGGTCCGGCCCCATGGCTTAGTGGTTAAGTGCGCACGCTCCGCTGCTGGCGGCCCGGGTTCAGATCCCAGGTGCACACCGACGCACCTCTTCTCCGGCCATGCTGAGGCCGCATCCCACATACAGAAACTAGAAGGATGTGCAGCTATGACATACAACTATATACTGGGGCTTTGGGGGAAAAAATAAATAATAAAAAAAGAAAATATTAAGGAACTAGGATTATTCCCTCTGAGAAGGCTGAGGGGCTTCTTTATGGATTTTGCATACAGGCAGACTTTGACTTACAGCAATTTCCATTTAAGAATCACCCTGACAATCACACCCACCTTATTATTAATGACATATACGGCAGGCAGGGCCATAGATGCCACCCATTCAATCTGGAGGAAATGGATTCCAATTTTGAATAGAGTAGAAAGATTTATACTGTAATCTCTAATTTTTTTTATGCAAGCTACAGGAAAATTTGTAATGAGTAATAGAACGGATATCTCTGCATCATTTCCTCAGAAAGCTTAAATGTAGCCCTAAGTCTTTGAAAAGTCTTTTAAAAGATGCCCATTAAAATCTCCTCAGAAGAATATATTGATCTGTCACTTTTGATTTGCACATTTTTCTATGCATTTATATATTAATTAAATACTTTGTAAAAATCTCATGAGAGAAGCCTATTTAAATCTCATAAAGTTGTTTCTTTACCAAGTACATTGCTGTACTAAAATAAGGAAGGGATTTCAAAGAAGATAAAGACTTTATACCCTGACTGTGAAATTACATTTTTACTTAACAGGTTACTGTTTTACCATATTTTATCAATTTATATACATTTTAGAATGTTTTGCATTATACAATGTATAAGTACATCATTTATCGTAAACTAAATATTATATTTTGGGCTAGGAATCAAACTTTGATATTATTCCTAAAAGAAATGAAGTTCAACACACGTTATTTTAACTTACAGCACATTTATCAGCAATCTAAGTTGTCAAAAGTGCAAGGACTACTTGTATATGACCAGTTATGCACAGAAAATGGGGGCAACTGAGGATAACACAGAATCAACTGGACAAATAATGCAGTATGAAAACCTGTGTTAGAGAAAAGTACAGTTTTCTAATAGTTAAATTTGTTAGATACTGGAATGGGTGATAAAGGAGGGTTGTGGAAACTCTTTCAATGGACTTTAAAAAACTCTCCTATCTGGGATGGCATGGTGGTCTTGTTAAACCTAAAGGCAGCTTATAGTCTATGATTTTACAATGTATGTATGAAGCAGTTGAATACATCAGGTAATAAGATGGCATCCAACCACAGCACTGTATCTCATATGTATTTGTTCAAAGGACAGACGTAACATTGTATTAGAAAGAATCCAGGACTTGGAATCAGGATACCTTACTTTAAGTTCAAGTTCTGCCTCTTTCTTGCTACGTGGTCTTGGATAAGTTACTTAAAATCTCCAAATCTCAGTTTCCTCAATTATAAAATGGGATGGTATTAATAAAATTGCCCACCTAACCTGACAATTGTAAGAGACAAAGGATATAAAAAAAGTATATGAAAGTACTTTGCAAACTATAAAATGGAATACACATTTTTTTATGGTTGAATATTTTTGAAAAAGTCTGGAACTGCAAACCATTTCAAGAAAATAATCTTTTTATAATGTAGTGCTACATCTATACTTAAAGTGTTTTGCTCGCCAACACAAGGCTCGGATATGAATAGTTTTTTCCATTGTGGAGATATTTCAAACCAGGTTAAGACCCTATAAGTCTCTGATTTCTATTAGAGTTTGGGTTTCTTAATACCAAAATAAAAGTTCTTATCACTTGTAATTGCTGTAAGTAAGTCTGTTCAGAAAGACTGATAGCTGAAAGAAGGTAGGTCAAAATACAGTCAGTTTTTCAATCAAGTCAGCAGGAGGAGGTAAGGGAGTTGCTTGTGTTATAAGTTCTTTGGGCTGGGCAAGAACTCTTTCCTTTTTTAACTATGGATTTAGGTCTGTTTTGTTTTCTTTAGTCCTAGTAACATGGCTTACTCTAAAACTGGACTTCCAGGGAGAGAACCTGGGCTTAGCTGATCTAACTGGGTGAACATTTAGAAACAACTTGTTTCCCATCTCTGGGCCCCACTTCAATGTCTTTTCATGTCCTCATTCACCCCAGGTACCCTTTGTGATAATTAACACAAGTTCCCACTCAAAATTTCTGTCAGCTACTGAATTATTGGGGCCAGCCACTAAAAATTACTCTCTGATGCCTGGTATTAGCAACATAGACAAATGTTGGAGGCACAGTAGTAACCAGAGCATCACATGGAGACAAAGAATAGGTGGTAAGGAGGGTACAGGACATGAGAACTTAACTTTCAGCTCTTCACAAAAAATCTCAAGATGACCCAATAATCTGGTGGGAAAAAGGTGGAAAGGCAAAGTTCTGTTTCCTTATTTTTTCTTTGCCCTTCCGCCTTTTAGAAAAGTAGACTACATGCACGTGTAGTCTTGCCCCCATGTACTACCTTTTATTTTTTGTGTGTATTTAAACCATCCTAAAAGAGAATGGGAATGAGATTTTAAAGAAAATTTAACCGATGTGAATGAATCAGGGTAGAGAAATGTGATCTGTTGCCCATTGATTGAATTAACTCAAGCAAAGCCTATGCGTGACCAACTGGCAGGATTGTTTACAAACATTCATTAGCACTGTTTATTATGTTTCCTGATTCATCTCATTGGTTATAAATCATGGTATCACAAAGGTGGTAAGGAACATCCAAAGCTGCCATCTAATCCTACCTAAGCCACCCATATTTGCTAGACAAATCTAGCCATACTTGTCCTTCTCCATCCAAAGGACACTTAAGAGGTTAACATGCTTATATAATCTTTCTCGACACTATTTTCTCACTACATTACGTTGGTTGTGTTAACATGTTCTTTATTAGTGCTTGGTCTGCTGGGTGGAGAAAAAGACTTCCTTCTGAGCCTACTTACCTCGGTTGTCATCCTCATTGTCTTCCCAGGGTTCTTCATTTGCTAGCAATGGGTTCTGTGACTCATTCATAGACCTCATAGGGAAGGAGTGTCCATCACCAGGGCTGGTGGGGAAAGGAAAGCAGTGAGCTCTTCCAGCTGACAGAGACTTTTTATGAAGGTAATAATCCTATTGGAAATATGAGGGGGGTTCTTAGGAAGATTTAAACCATTTAGCTTATTGGCTAAAGCCATGGTGGGATAGGCTCTTATAATAGTGTCATTTAGTTGCTGTACTGCTCTCAATTTCTTTATCTTGTTTGTCTGCATCAGTGTTGACTGTTTTTGTTTGTAAGCAAGTCTTTAACTTGCTTCCCACAATGCCCAGTGTGGTAATATACACACATAGCAAGCTTCATAAATATTTAATGATGATGATCCCAATTTATATACCATTATTTTAATGCTTTGGTTCTAAATTTTCAAGAACAATTAGCAGATTTGGAATCATTGAATACACTGGAGATAAGCTGCTGTGAACTGGTGATAGATAATAATGTCTGAATGCCTCATTATTTGGCTTGTATGGTAGAAAGGTTATTAGGAGCTGGGGGAAATAGCCATAGTGAGGCATCTCTAAGAGTGCAGATTCTGGGGGAAATTATTCGTATGTGGGATCCACTTTGTAGATATCTATGGTCACTTAGGGCCACCACGTTGGTTAATCTCCAGCCACTAACAGATTCGATGCATTGGAGGAAAGTGATCTGGCCCTGGCTAGAGGGGGTTACAGTTTGAATATTTGAGCCTATATATCTGAATGCTTTCCAAATTTATATCTGTGTGATTTTTGGATTATTCATTTGATATTACCTATGCTTTTTCTCCTGTTCACAAATGTGGTTAATTGAAAATTGACAGATTTTATTGATAGTTCTCTACAGAAGATGTAAGTATACTGATTATAAGTGAATGGGCTTTGATTTTGGTTTTTGTTCTTTATTCCAGAGAAGACTCATTTTAGACCTCCCTTTGAAGTAGTGATAGTGTGTGTGTATGTGTGTGAGTGGGGTGCAAATAATTGCTGGTAACAGTTATTAATCAACAATACCCACGGACACAGTTTTGTCTTGTGATTTATAGCCAAGATAGTAGGATAAACCACAGCTCTTAAATAAATGAGCCTGTAAAACACTAACTGGTACAGAGGAAGTATCAGGGCAATGAGTGAAGGGGAGGATAAAATTTTTCTTTTTCTTTTTTTTTGCTGAGGAAGATTCGCCCTGAGCTAACATCCATCACCAATCCTCCTCTTTTTGTTTGAGGAAGATTCCTCCTGGGCTAACATCTGCGGCAAATCTTCCTATTTGTATGTGGGCTGCCACCACAGCATGGCCACCGACCAGTGGTGTAGGTCCGCGCCCAGGAACTGAACCAAGGCCGCCGAAGCAGAGCGTGCCAAACTTAACCACTAGGCAACTGGGGCTGGCCTAGAAAATTTTTCTTAATTAACACCCTACTCCAAAAAACTTTCCTCAACTAAGTGAACAAATGGATGTATCCCTTTCTGAGGAACAGATCTAAAGGGGGCTGCAAGAAGGCTATAAATAAGCTTTGCTCCAGAGCTAGTTTAGTTGATGGTACATAGATCTGGTTCACAAAGTCACTCAGAAGATACAAGCTCATCTCTTCTTCACTGCTTTCCCTTCATTCCTATTGGAGTTCTAAGAATTACCTACAATCTCTAAATCAATCTTCGTTCTTGCTTTTGGTTTTAATTTTTTTCTTCATAAAAGTAATATAGGCACTTGACCCCCAAATATGAAAAATGGAGACAAGAAAAATAATTTCTAAGACTATTGCCCTTACCACTTACAGCATTTTTTGGCTGTATCTCCCGTGTTGTTTTTCTTCTGTATATATTTGTGCATAGTTTTAATCACAGTGTACATACCATTTTGAATTCTATATATTTCATTTAAAATATAGTAAGCATTTCCCCTTATTGTGACATAGTCTTTATAAGCATTACTTTTGACTACATAATATTGCATCCAGTGAGGAGATATATATATATATACATATATATTCCTATATTGTTGGATGTTTAAGTTGTTTTCTAATTATTGGCTAGAAATAATGCTGTGATGAATATTTTTGTGCCTAGTTTGTCTCTGTCTTTAGGATAGATTCCCAGAAATGGAATTACTGAGACAATGGACACATAGATTCTTATAGTTTTTTGATACATATTACCAAATTCATTTATAAAAGAGCGGTACCAGTTTATACTGCCACAACAAAGCATGAGAATGTTTATTTTATCATACCCTCACCTCCTGATTTGTCTTTACTAACGTAGAAATGAAAAACTTGGGGAATAGAGTTTTACATTGAACTGATACTTGCTGCATACTACAGTCAAAATTGAATTTGCTACTTCAATGCATGCTTCAGCATCATCTTCTTTCATTAGTAATAATTACTTACCTCGACCCAACAGGTATTAACCAGAACTTCTTGTTATCTCCAAACACCTGCTGGATATTTTTGATGAAGCCAAGGTTGAACCCGTTTTTCTCTGGGCCACTTGTAAACACTGGAGTACAGAAGGCCTCTAGGGCAGGGTAGGGGAGTTGAAGAAAAGAGGAAGAAAGCAATAAAGGAACCAATTTCAGGACCATCATGATTTTACAGTTCTCCATGAATGTGAATTGGTTCTATAATATCTTTTTGCTGTGGGAGCATAGCTCCTCATTTTTAATTATTGCTAAATTACTTAGTAAAAACCAGTTTAATCACTTAATACAAAGTAAGTTTGTTGTTAAATACAAAGAATTGATACTCTCTTTTTTAAAAAACGGCAGAAGAAACACATGATGTAGAAATAATTAAGCAGCCACAGGGGTAGTATGTATTTTGTACTGCTGCTTGTAAGGAATGAAAGAACAAATTTAATGGTACTTTATTTGAATCAAAGTGGCAACAACAGCCAAATGGTCTCCATCTTTAGAACTGGAACCAAAGTAATGACACATAAAGAGATGACAATGATATTCTTTGGTTTTGAAACATTTCAGAAATGACACTGTTCACATTGAAGCCTGCAATGTAAGAAACTGAGTTTTACTCTAGAAAAAATGTCCATGGGTGAACTATAATTACCTCAAAGACCATGAGGAATTGGACCATGTTAGTGCACATTAGTTTTGGACACATATCTCATTAAGCAAACACTTTCACTACTGGACTCTGGCTGCATCTGGCCATTTCCCATTTATTCTTTGTTTTCAGACTCTGTTATCATGAAGCTTTTAGCACTTTTCTACTTTGCAGTTGACCTCTAAGCCAAATGTGCTAATCTACCAACCTAGAATCTAAATGCTACATATATATTTGGTTTAGAAAATGAGTGCAAATACTTTCCTAGCTGTTAGCAATATTAGCAAATGAGTTCCAAAAGCATAATGGCTTTTGCACTAAACTTTCCTCAAATCTATCTTAGCTAAACATTCAACACTTAGGCACTTTCTCCTCACTCCTCATGCACTGATTTGTATACAATGAAAATATGTGTTTCCCCATAGATGAAAAAAATTGTTGCACCGGAATTCATCAAAAATATACTTCTCCAAATAACAGCCTAGAGTAGAGAGTAATGGACAGGAAAAAAAAGTTCATTTCTTGTACTCATTTTCTAGAGACTCTCTTGTTCAATGTGTTTATCTAATTCCCAGTCTCTACACAGCTCCTTGATGATTGCAAATATTTAAATGATTTGTTGGTTTGGATTCTTTCTCAGGAACTTGTTTTTGGATGCACTTAATAAATTAGATTCTTCTATTTTTATTGACCTTCATCTCCCCCTTCTGCTGTTCCCTTCTGTACTGATTCTTTCCCTCACTTCCTCATGTGAACAACTTTTAGAAATTTTTTGAGCTGTAAATCTGGGGTGCTATTACCCATTATGAACTATAAAGAACAATGGTCATTTTTGGTTTGGTGTGAGGTTTCACTCTCTTGCCTGTAAGCTTTAGTTACTATGGCTCTCTAGTTTGTAAAATGTGTTTACGTCTGTCTCAGTTTGGAGGCAAGAGATGTCACTGCAGCTAAAATGCTTCACTGGAAGTTTTTCTGTTCCTTAGGAACAATCCACAGGTCACTGTGATATACATTAATATGTTTTTTCCTAGTCTTAATATCCAGTCTTACCTAAGGTGGTTTTGTTTCTGCTGACAAGCCAACAATGGTAACCAAAGAGAATCACAAGGCTGACAAAAAACATGCAGGCCACAAAGAGGAGAAAAAGGACATGGAACTTAGAGCGAACACTGGGCAATTCCCCCTAGAAAAGAAATAATAAACAAACAGAAACAAAGGATTAAAGTGGTAAGGCTTGGCTAGTTTTTCTATATAGGTTAGTACTTTTTTCATATGTATAAAATGTCTAGCTGTAATTTAAAAAGTAGATTTTGTAAAATTTTTACAAAACAGTTCTTTCTGTTGATGACCATTCCTCATTATGGATATGTTTTCACCTTACAAAGCCTAAAATGGATCCTTGCTTAAGTGCAGTTCAGTGTAAAATAGAGTATATAATGTACCAGTTATAAAAGGGTAATGTGAAAAGGATATACTCAGGCCATAATTGGTATGCAATCTCTTAGAGCTTGTACTCCATTTAGTCTGCAAATTATGAATCATTGACTTGAGGTGATCTTGAGGTCATATGGTTCATCCTCTTGTCTCAAGGCGGTTTATTCTGAAATACTTTATATGTCATGTTTCCTTGGACGTATGTGTGTTGAAAATGTCATGGTGATATATGTAGGAAGTTAAAACACAGAATTTTAAAACGTTCTACCTATAAGTCATGACCTGATTTTAAAGCTACTGTAAATTTTGTGTAGTTGTTTTTTACAGCTGAAGTAGAATGTGCTGGTATAGTGCATCCTGTGAAACAGCTGTTTAGATAGTAAAATCAGGCAGGATTTGACAGGCAATTGTAAAAGGAGGCAGGTAAATATTTTTATAGTTAGCTAGGATATCTTATTTTCCATGTGATGCCAGATTTTTTTTCACATGTGGCCCTATATCAGAACGAATTTTCTAAAGTTCTATAGCATGCACAGCATGTAACATTTTGTCTTCTGAAGAGAACCTTAGAAACACTTTCAATTTTAGAGTCAGCAGTTGTGATAATGACTTTTCTTTATTTCCTCCCGTCTTGTGCTGATCATTATTTTGGGGTGCTGAATTGCTTTGAAATATTTCCAAATCCTCTTGAATAATAAAGTTAAAGGTGATTATTGATTGAAGTGGACCTTAACATTAGGATCTGGTTCTACTCCACTTTGGAAGGAGAAAGTGAAGGCTTGGAAACACTTGGCAAATTCAGATAGCACAGATTGTTTTCTTCTCTTAGAGGTTTTTATTCATTTTGATGTAAGGAAATATTAGGAATCTTCCAGAGTGTATATGTTTGTAGGATGAAGATAAGGGGAAATAAGCCAGTCAGATGCTTTCAGCTGAAGGACAGCTTGGGTGAAATTTGCATGGTGGCAGGGCACCCAGGAAATAGCTACCCCAAGGACTTCAACCTTCAGGAACTTTTATCTGAAGCTCCCTTTTAAAATGATCCCTCTATAAAATCTTGGCTTAAGCACTCAAACTGAATTTGACTGGCTTTTGTTTGTTTTGTTTTGAATTTATAGGAAACTCCATGTATCGCTTTGCAGTGGTTTTTGCCTGGCTGGGTTTTTGCTTTCATAATCTCCCCTTTTGGAGTATGTTTTTTACAGATTTTAAAACTTACATTTATTTTGCTTCTTTATCTGTCATGTTTAAATGGGCAATAGGAAATGGCTAGGCAAGAGGGACTGACATAAAGTCAGTTCACACTCTGGTTAGCTGAGCTGCAATTACTCTTATAGAACTCTCTTCTGTCTGCCAAAGCATATCTACTATGTTGTCCCTTGATAAAGTCCTTAATATTTAACCTTTTTTGTTAGAAGAGGATGATGGCTCTATGTTCAAAATTACCTTCTCAGGAGATAACCAGACTAAATTATTCAAAGCAATAACCACCAGAAACAGTTCAGGGAAATACTGGTAGAACTATTATCTTGGTTCTAAAATAATACATAGCCTCTGTGATGAGATTCCTGGTCCAGTGTGGGAGGTGTATATTACTACTTTTTTCATAAGGCAAAGATCAATTTCCTATCAAAGTAGCTACTCTTTAAGTTAATATTGAGAGGAGAGACATGATCTGATGGTCCTCTGAATTCCTTATTCCAAAGGAGCTACAGCTTCTCCACAGCAGGACTGTAACGAGTGGTAGGATATGGTACAGTGTTTAAGATCACTGGACTTAGGATCAGATAGGTTCAAGTCCTGACTCTGAAACTTATAAGCTAAGTGATCCTGAGCAAGTCACTTAACTGCTATGAGCCTCAGTTTTATCATCTTTAAATGAGACTATTAATTCCTGCTTTGCCTATTTCACAAGGTTATAGTAAGGACAGATGAGATAATAGATAGGAAAGTGCTTTAAAAATGGTAAAGTACTATACAAACGGAGGTTGCTGTTCTTAGGAGCACAGCTAGTCTCTTTGATACATGGCTTTTAAAATACATGGTAGTGTTTACTTTTCATTTTAAGGGGAGACTCAATTTAAACTGAGAAAGCCATCTCTAAACCACACCAAAGTGCTCTCTGGCTGGAGAGACTGCAAAGTATGTCTATGAACTGTCAATTCCCTTTTCATTATGAGGGTAAGCCAAGACAGGTTTCCTCGTCTCTCATCTGTCAGGCATGAGCTAGTCTATTGTGGAGAAAAAATGAGGGAATAGGAAAAGAACAAGGCTATGTTCACACCTGATATTGCTTGTGAATACTATCATATTTCTGGTGATTAATTCATATCCAAATATTATCTTTCAAGAGTAAAAAAAGCATACAGCACCTGACTGGCATTGCGGTATTTGATTATTGCCTGACTAGGAGGGCCAAAGGCAAAGTGTGTGAAATGCAATGTTGTTTACTCTGTTATGAGAGTCAAGGGTGGTTCTTAAACAGTAGTCTACTGTGTTAAGGACCAAGTAAGGTCTGTAGTGGAGACAAAGGCTGACATCTTTCTCTGCTGAATTGTATGCAGTAGATTTTCTTTATGTTCAGGGTAGTAGCTCAGTGTGTGAATGGAATGCCAAACAGGTCATGGAAACCCGAGCAATAGATAAGAGATCCTGTGCAGTGGAAAGGAGCCAAAGAAAAGACACTAAGATGGTAAAGCATTTTGTATTTGGGAAAAATTTATGAGAAAACTTCATTTCTGCTTATACTTTTGTATCTTTGAGTTAAAGATTTTGATATCCATTATATAATTCCTGATTCTTAAAGTTATTAAATATCTGAATTGATTAAGCAAGTTGAAGGGAGAATGGAAAGCATATATCATTATAAATTTCCATACTATATTTTCTACACTAGTAGGGATCAAAGTACTAATTAATAATTCAAATATTCTCAGCTATTTAGGTTCTCACTGCTTTGTCTCTCTCCTTCTTTCACCAGTTTATTATAATCTATATTCTGGTCACAGGATTCACTTTCTTTCCTTGCTGCTTTACTTCTCCATCTGAGGTGACATATTCCTGTTATACAGGCTCTTGTGCAATTCCTAAAGTAATTACTAGTAGCTCTGCCCACATCTGTCTTTTGCTATTCAGGTTCAGTTTGGACAACACTCATCATGGAAGGTTATGATGTCTTAGAAATTGTATTGAAGTTGTGAGGAAGGGACGTCTTCTGGAGTCCATTGGCATAAAATAAAAAAAAAATTCACTATACTCTGCAAGACCATGTACACATAAGCAAACTGAAAATCTGCCTTCGATTCTTTTGGGAATAGATGGGATACGATTGATGTCTTCAAGTAGAAGAAAGATGAAAGTAGGATTTTTTTCTTAGATTTTATTATAATTATTTGAATCATGTTTTGAAAGGTAAAGTACTTTCAACATCTATTTCATTTGATCTTAGCAATGAGCCGGTGAAGGACTTAACAGAGCCAGTATTAGAAGTCAGTTCCCCTAATTCCCAACCCAGTGTTTGTCATACAAAGTCCAAATACAATTCCCCATTTCATTTTGGTCACATGTGAAGATGAGTCAAGGACTCTTTCTGTTCAGCAGGAATTTTGCAACTCTCCTTTGAACAGGGAATTAGAAAGTATTTTTCTAACAATGAGGGAGTACTTTATTAGCCTTTTTCTTAGGAAACTAGGGATTTAGAATTAGTTTCAACATTTTTCAAATCTATAATTGGTAAGAATTGGATTTTTAAAACTTGACTAGAAAAGTACATTGTAAAGAATCAGAAAGAGTCAAGAGGTTACGTTCCTGAAGGTCTTAACAAGATTCTCATATATGATAGAAATTTGTTTAACTGGAATCTTTAAATAATAATCTTCTAAGTCTAAGAAGATTTAACACACGTAACTTGTTTTTAGTGCCTTCCTTTCTGGTTACTTCAGCATTAGCTATTTCAAAATGTAAAAAAAAAAAAAGGTAAAGTAAACAATGTCGCAGACAGGAGTAGGTGTGTGTTTGTTCCAGGGGGAACCTTCAGGATTTTTTAACTTACTCTCCAGTATTTGATGAAATAGCTGAAGACTGTTGTAGCAATGTACAGGCAGTAGAGAACAGAATAAGCTAAGAACTGAAGGAAAAATTTGTAGTTGGAAAATCCAATGCAGTTGTTAACCCTAAAAAAAAAAAAAGAAAAAATAATTTGAAATCAGGACCAATGGATTGAGAACATATTGATACATAAGTGAACTAAGCAATGGAAATATGTTACTCCTGCTGCTTCATTATGTGCTGTGTAGAAACTCAACAGAAATAGAAGTCCCTTAATAGGAACAGACTGGAAAAACAAGTTCATGTCTCACTTATTTCTTCTTTCATTTACAGGCACAGAGACACGTGGCCTACCTAATAGTTCTGGACTGGTTCCTGACACTCCCAAGCAAAACTGGATCTTGGATGCTGAAAACCTATTACAATCTTAGTGGCTACACTTAGTAGAGTGTGGCATGTTCTTTTTGTAGTTAGATGATTTCACACTGGTTCTCTAGGTCAGACATACAAAATTTGGGGAAGACTTGCTGAAGTTAACAATCTAGAGTATTTCAAACATCCATACAGCTAAGAACAGAACTGAATTGTGTAATGTCAAAGAGGAGAACTATTTGTGCTCTATTTCATTACTATGCCCAATTACTAAAGCTAATGGACAAGAGACTATTAGCTTTGTGAGTCCGGGAATTCACTACCATACCTTTGGTGGTATATTTATTCTTGCTTTAAAATGTTATGCCTCCTCTGTTTCCCACACAAATACAAAGCCCAGTGAATTATGTTAGCAGAAACAGGCATGTTACAACTATGCTTAGGAAAGTAGGCATATTGAACAACTTTGACCGTTTTAGAGGAGAGAAATGAATCAAAGGGACATACCAAGGGCAATGATGGTCCATTTTTAATACACACCTACAAAAGGGAGAAAATACAGTGTGATCAGTGGGGCTATGGAAATGAAGCAACATCTCATAATTGAACTAAAGGTCTCACCAGTATTTTTACATGGTACCAGCACACTCATTCTTAGATTTCCACTATAGCTACTCCAAAACTATTGTGTCCTCAGTTATTCCTAGGATGAGCCAATCACAGGACTTTATAGGATCATGCTGGCAGCAAGTTACATGCCTAGAAGCCCAACCTTTAAAAGGGATTGGGAACTCTAGGATATTGATACAGAGAAAAAGTCCAAGATATCTACTCTCATTTTGCTCAATACTCAGATTAATAAAAGTAAAGAAGAAAACATATGGCTACAGCCTGTGTTTGAATCAAGGGTAAGAGAAATAAGGGTGGAACAAGCACCCAAGAAGAAAGACATAAAGATTATATTTATTAACACAAAAATGGGGTTTTACAAAGCTGGAGCAATTTGAGTAACAAAATAAAGTACTACTGAGTTATAACCCAAAATATAAAATGATTACCCACGCCTACCTACTGATTTGAATAAATAAATAAATGAGGGAGAAGAGACAAATCTCCCACGCAGAAGAATTCCAAATAATTTATGTAGATACTCTGCCTTCAAGGAGGGGGAGCGTTAAGTTCTCATTCTCTTAGCATGGGCTGCACATAGTGACTTCCTTCCAAAGAGTACAGTATGGAAGTGGGGACAGGGTAACTTTATAATGGAGAAATATGACAAACACTACCTCAGCCAGATGATCAAGATTAACATTGCAGTGATAAGTCATGTTTATATTATATACTCTTGATATGATATAATGAGAATGGCGCTTTACCTCTATGGTCTTTCTCCCCAAAACACGTTATCCATGTCTAATCATGAGGAAACTATCAGGCAAATCCCAACTGAGGGATAGCCGACAAAATACTTGACCGTTAATCTTAAAAACTGTCAAGGTTGTCAAAAACAAGTAAAGTATGAGAAACTGTCATAGCTAAGAGGAGCCTAAGAAGACATGACAACTAAATGTAATGTAGTATCCTGGATGGGATCCTGGAACATGAAAAGAACATTAGGGAAAAACTGAGGAAATCTAAATAGAGTATGGACTTCAGTTAAAAATAATATATAGGCATACTTCAGAGATATTGCGGGTTTGGTTCCAGACCATTGCAATAAAGTGAATATTGCAACAAAGTCACATGAATTTTTTTGTTTCCCAGTGATATAAAAATTATGTTTACACTATACTGTAGTCTATTAAGTGTGCAATAGCATTATGTCTAAAAAAACAATGTACATACCTTAATTAAAAAATACTTTATTGCTAAAAAATGCTAACCATCATCTGAGCCTTCAGGGAGTCATAATCTTTTTGCTAGTGGAGAGTCATATAAAAATGCAATATCTGCTAAGCACAATAAAGCACAGCGCAATAAAACAAGGTATGCCTGTATCAATACTGGTTTATTAATTGTAACAAATGTACCACATTAATGTAAGATGTTAATAATAGGGGGAATTGGGAGTGGGACATATGAGAACTATCTTCACAATAATTCTTTAAATCGAAAACTGTTCTAAAATAAAATGTTTTTTTTTTTTTTTTTTGGTGAGGAAGATTGGCCCTGAGCTAATATCTGTTGCCAATCCTCCTCTTTGTGCTTGAGGAAGATTGTCCCTGAACTAAGGTCTGTGCCAATCTTCCTCCACTTTGTAGGCGGGATGCTGCCACAGCATAGCTTGATGAGTGATATGTAGGTCTGCACCTGGGATCTGAACCTGCGAACCCCAGGCTGCCGAAGCAGAGGATGAACTTAACTACTACACCACCGGGCCAGCCCCTAAAATGTTTATTTTTAAAATGGGGATTTATTTATCTTTCCTATATTTAGAATAGTTTGAATCATCATCATCCCTGTGAGGGTGTTTGGCATGTGCTCATTATGATCAAAAGGAAATGTTCTTATCTAGGCATGGTTACATGCCTAGGATCAGTAACTTTGTCATCTAGGATCAGTCACTTTGTCGTCTAGGCTCAGCCCAGGGTAAATATGGCTGTCACTTACATGGCACAGACAGAGCAGTGGTGGCAGCGATCTGGCTTGATCAAATGGCACCGGTCACAGAATCTTACAGCTAAAGGAAAAATAAGGTGGTTAGCACTACTTAGGGCTCAATATGACACCATATATCTTACTAGCCTATCAGGATGGCTTGTTATACACTGACTACAGGTAGTCAAACTCATCTAATTTCAAGTTAGCAAGCAAAAGGTAGATCAAATAAGAGAATTATGGTATGTATTTTTTCCCTGTTGGATCAATCTTTTTTATCTATTTATTTATTATTTATTTATTTATTTTTCCCCCAAAGCCCCAGTAGATAGTTGTATGTCACAGCTGCACATCCTTCTTAGTTGCTGCATGTGGGACGCGGCCTCAGCATGGCCAGAGAAGCGGTGTGTCGGTGCGCGCCCGGGATCCGAACCCGGGCCGCCAGTAGCGGAGAGCGCGCACTTAACCACTAAACCACAGGGACGGCCCCTTGTTGGATCAATCTTGAAAGCACATTTTGGGGGATGAAGGTAAGGGGAAAATTTTTCATATCCGGGTATCTAATCATAAAATTTTGTATTATAAAACAAACTATATTGTTAACTGCTCAGCGATCTTGGAAAAATCATTTAGCTTCTGTTTACTCCAACTTTCCTATCTAAAAACAAAGATTCACAATTTATCTGTTGTCTCCAGAGGTTAGATTGTATGAGGTAGATAAAACTCCTAAAGCATGGTAAAGAGAGTGGTTCTTAGAATAACAATTTGGAGAATAGAAGAGACATTCTAGAACAATTAGTTCAATTGACCATTTCACAGAGAAAGAAAGTAAAAATCTGAGCCATAAAGGTCACACAGCAAGTGAGTGGCAGGGCTATGACCAGTACAGCTTTTCTGACCCCTTAGTTCAGGGTTCTCTTCATTCTGTAAGTCTGATACAACAAGTCATTTCTCTCTCCCTCCCTCCTTCCTTCCTTTCTTTACTTCTCTTAGATGAAAGGCATTCTCCTTTCCTTCTCATTTTCTCTATGTTCATTGATAAGAGTATGACTGTGTTTAATATGATTATTATTAAGTATAACAACTAAAATTATGAATAATTTGAGATAATATAATAATTTCATCTAAAGTGTACATTAAGCACACATAACTGATTCAACATAAGGGACTGCTAATTAAGCAGAGTTTGTGTTCATTTCCAGCAATGGTGTGGGGGTGACCAAAGTATGAGTATAACTGAGGCAAGGAGGAAGGGAGAGGGACATGCATGTTTGGGTCCTTCAGCATGTTTTTAAAGATATGGTCAATGCCACTGCCCAGTTTAAGCCACCATCATCTCTCACTTAGACAACGGCAATAACTGCCTAATTATTCACTCTGCTTTCATTCTTGCCCCCCACATTCTCTACAGAATACCTGGGTGATCTATTAAAACGTGAATCAGATCATACCACTGTCCACTTAAAACCTTCAATAGATTTCCAACACCCTTAGAATAAAAGACAAACTCCTTACCATGGCCTGCATCATCTGGCCTCTGCCTGCCTCTTCAACCTTAACTTGTACCACTGTCCATCTACTATACTCCAGTCACAACGTCTGTCTACTCTTCTAATACTGCAAGCTTGCTCCTGTCTCAGGGCCTTTTGTACTTGCAGTTCCTTCTGCCGGGAACTCTAGTCCCTCTGCTCTTTGCATAGCTAGTTACTTCTTATTATTCAGGTCTCAGATCAAATGACATTTCCTCAGAGAAGCCTTCTCTATTACTCTATATCATGGGGGCTGCAAACAAACGTTTAAGGGTCTAGGGAATAGTGAATAGTGAATAGTGAGTGCAGTAGCCATTTGGAGACTGTGGGAGAACCTGAGAATTCATGCCATGTTTAAAAAGAGCAGTTACTACTCAGCTCTAGCTAATTTTTGCCATGTGAAAATGCAGATCAAATGTTGCCAGAGTATCTGAGTTTTGAAGAGAAGCCACAAATCTGGATTTTCATGTGGAAATATTCTAATTGTTAAAAATTAGTAACAAATGCAAAGTTTTAAAAGACGTGTTAGAGATCAAACAAAATATATCTCTAGGCTAAATTCATCCAGTATGCCTCTAGTTTGTAACCTCTGCTCTATCACATTATTCTGTTTATTACTGTTTGAAATTCTATAGGTAATTTCCTGTCAGTCTCCTTTTCACCATATTTCAGTATGCATAAAGACTTTTAAAAAATCATAACCACCATGACTAATGCTCTAATAAAATTAACAATAAGTTCTTAGTATCATCTAATATCCAGACCATATTAAAATTTCCCCAATTGTCATATGGGATCTTAATAAATATTTGTTGAATAAATAATGATAAACAGAGGAACATAGATGACTAACAGTATACTTCCCAAAGCCTTGAAATGTGATCTTTCTTTTAGAAACATTAGGATGACTTGTCAAAAGAGCTTTGGTTTTCAAATTTTAAAAGGCGGAGAATTGGGTCAGCTAGTACCGTTCTAGTCATGCAGATGGAAACTAAAAGTAAAACTCCATAGTGGGTATCTACCTAAGATAAATGAAGACATATCTATGCACAAATACTCATATAAGAATGTTCATAGCAGATTTACTCATAATAGCTAAGCACTGGAAACAACCCAAACATGCCCAAACTGGTGAATGGATAAACAAACTATGATATATTCATGCAATGAATTACTACTCAGCAATAAAATGACTGAAATACACAATATGAATGAGTCTCAAAAACATTATGCTGAATAAAAGAAGCCAGCCACAACAGTACGTACTGTATGATTCCATTTATATAAAATTCTAGAGCAGGTAAAACTAATCTATGGCAGAAAACTATCAGAACAGTGGTTGTCTTTGGTGGTGGTGGTGGAGTCGACTGGGAAGGAGCATGAGAGAACTTTCTAGGTTATGGTAATATTTATAAAGGTTTTGGTTACACAGGTGTGTACATTTGTTGAAACACTGAATGGTATACTTACGATTTATGCATATTTTAATGTAAATTTCACCCCAAAAAGAATGATAAAATATTTAGGTGGATATGTGCTGATATCTGCTACTTTGAAATGCATCAAAAAATAAGATGGCTTGGCGGATGCTAGATAGAGGGATGGATTTGTGGACAGATATGTGATAAAACAATATAGTGAAATGTTAGTGGTAGACTCCAGTGGTGGATATACGGATGTTTATTATATAATTCTTCCATCTTGGAAATTGTTGTTTGAAATTTTTTATAATAAAATATTGAGAAAAAATTCCCTAGTGTTTTTCAGAAGAGAGGAGAAAAAATGGGGCTAGCCTGAAGACATATATGACTTAGTTCTGAGATCCTTGCTGATCTGCCTCTCTTGCTGACTTTGGATGAACTGACCTCCACTTCCAGTTCTTGTGTAAACTGGTAGCTTTTTGGCCATATCAACGAGCATCTGCTTCTGGACCTCAGGTCTCTCTTCGTTTTCAAAGCGCTCCTTGTCTGTATAGGACAAGTGGAACTGGAAGCAGAAGTGAGAGGCAAGACTTTATTTTCCAAGGTTCACAGAAAAGATTAAAAACAACAACAATAACTATTTAGATGAAAATATTTGTTACCTACCCTTGAAACCCAGGTAACAATTTGGTTTATAACTTTCTCTGGATAATTATCTTATCTGGCTTTTATCTCAATTTTCATAATTCTATACGATACATAGCATAGTTTTATAAATAAAGAAAATAAAACTTAGGGAGATTAAGTATATTGTCCATGATTATACTCACTCAAATAGTAAGCAGCAAAACTAAGTCCCAAACCCAGTTCACCTGACTCCAAGACTTGTGTCCTTTCCACTCCATTACACTCTAATATGACGTTGCATACAGATGTGTGACACCTTGCTGCCAGGACTCTATTGATGATTAACTTTGCTTCTTATTAAGTTGTATTTTTCATAGGTGACACTCTTGGGGAAGCTGGATGAGACTGCTAACAACATTGTCTGTATATTCCAATCTTGCAAATGAGTAGAAATGTGGATATTCTCACTATTTCTCATATTTTTAGTCTGGTATAGAGCTTGTTGCCATGTTTGTACCACACTTTGCTAATCTTGCAAAAGATATGCCAATGATTTTCCAAAGTAATACAGACCTGAAAGCTTTCTTCTGTCTGGGCCAAAGGGTAGGCAGAGGTAAAAAAGAGAACGATCTGTAGTCAGATCTTCTGGGTTTAAACCTTATCTCTGCCACTTAGCTAAAAAATCACTTTGGAAAATGAGACACTCTCAGTTTAAGTTTCTTCATCTGTTAAAATAAAGGAAATAATACCTACTTCACAAGATTGGTGTAAAAGTGCTGGATAACAAAAAGTAATTAAAAGTCTCTTTTACAAGTCCAATTTCTTAAATCATTTAAAAATATTTGATACTGCCAATATTTTAAATTTTAACTATTCTAGTTAGTGTGTAACGGTATCTTATTGTGATTTTAATTTGCACTCCCCTGATTACTAATGACATTGAGCACCTTTTCATGAGTTTATTGGCCATTTGGGTATCTTCTTGTGAAATGCCTATTCAAACCTTTTGTCCGCTAAAAAGGAATTGGGTTGTTTGTCCTTTTTTGTATTGATTTGCAGGAATTCATTATATATTTTGCATAGTAGTCCTTTGTTGAATATTTTCTGCCAGTCTGTGGCTTTCCTTTTTACTTCCTTTATGGTGCATTTTGATGAAGAGAAGATCTTGGTGCGAATGTAGATTTATGCAACAACTTTGGAAAATTGTTTGGAATTATCTACTTAAGTTAAATATATGCCTGCCCTATGACTCAGCAATTCCATTCCTAGTTATATACCCAAGAGAAATGAGTATGTGTGTATATGTATGTGTGTGTGTATGTCAAAAGATATGTACAAGATTGCTTATAGCAGCTTTATTCATAATAGAAAAAAATGATAACAACCCAAGTGTCCTTCAACTGGTGAATGAATAAACCAACTGTGATAAAAGGGAATAACTATAGTAGTAAAACAGAATGGACAACTGAAACATGCATCAACATGAATGAATTTTGAAAACATTATAATGAGTGAAGGGCTTACACAAAACAGTGCATACTATGATTCTTTTCTTGTGAGGTTCAAAAATAAGCAAAACTAATCTATGGTGATATAAGTCAGATTAGTGGTTACCTCTGAGAGGAGGTTGTTTGGGAATGGGCATAAAGAAGAGTCTTAAAGTGTTAGAAATGTTCAAAATCTTAGCCTGCATAGTGGTTATATGGGTGTATATATGTAGGTAAAAATTCATCAAATTGTACTCTTTACAAGTTAATTCTCGGAGTAGAGTATGTATATTATACATCAGTAAAATAGTAAAACAAATAAATTAATAAAATATTTTAGATATTTTAAATGTATCTAACTTTAAAAATTGGAAATGTATAAATTCAAACACTGTATTTTAAGAACCATACCTAGTGGTACGTTTTATGGTATGTCATTCTCAAGTAGAGTGAGAATTGAGTACCTGGCTTGGGGTATGTGGAAATATGTAGGGGCATTTTTGGCTTTTACAATAAGTATGGTGCACTATAGGCATTTAATGGGTGGGAGCCCAGGGTGCTAAGGATTCTGCAATGAACTGGACAGATGCATAGAATTAAGAATTTTATCAACCAAAAGGCCATAGATCAATGTCATAAAATAGTAACTAAATAATGTAAATTCAATATAAAAATAACTGGTTATTTTGTCTTCTTAGAAGAACAATTATACTGACTAACTCAAAAGAATAAAGTTTTAAAAAATTCTTTTAAATTTTGATAATTAAAATAGCACCTTGGGGTGACCCTTTAATTTTTGTGATGTCCTTGGGAATATAACTTTCTTATGGTACACTACACCTGTTTAAATGGCAGAGACAGAGTTGTTACTGCTTGTACGTGATGAAAATCTGTGGTTATTCAAGTAGGCTTTGGTTTGGAATAAGATGTCATGACTGGATGCCCTATTTCTGGCACTAACCAAGCCTTTCTGAGAATTACAATGCAATGAGCCAGTAAATGCCTTTTGAGTGGAACAATTGGTGATAGACTGGGATGTACTGGGTATTAGAGAAATTAATATGGTGGCTAGCAATTAGGTCCAAGGACTCACCTTTTCTTTTTTTTTTATTGATGTTTTAATGGTTTCTAACATTGTGAAATTTTGGGTTGTACATTTTTGTTTGTCCATCACCATATATATGACTCCCTTCACCCCTTGTACCCACCCCCCAACCCCACTGCCCCTGGTAACCACAGTCCAGTTTTCTCTGTCCATGTGTTGGTTTATATTTCACATATGAGTGAGATCATACAGTGTTTGTCTTTCTCTTTCTGGTTTATTTCACTTAACATAATACCCTCCAGGCCCATCCATGTTGCTGCAAATGGGACGATTTTGTCTTTTTTTATGGCTGAGTAGTATTCCATTGTATATATACACCACATTTTCTTAATCCAATCGTCAGTCGAGGGACACTTAGGTTGCTTCCACTTCTTGGCTATGGTGAATAATGCTGGAATAAACATAGGGGTGCATAAGCCTCTTTGGATTGTTGATTTCATGTTCGTTGGATAGATTCACAGTAGTGGGATGGCTGGATCATAGGGGATCTCTATTTTTAATTCTTTGAGGAATCTCCATACCGTTTTCCACAGAGGCTGCACCAATTTGCATTCCCACCAGCTGTGTATGAGGGTTCCTGTTTCTCCACATCCTCTCCAACATTTGTGTTTTTTTGTCTTGGTGATTATAGCCATTCTAATGGGCGTGAGGTGGTATCTTAGTGTTGTTTTGATTTGCATTTCCCTGATGATTAGTGATGTTGAACATCTTTTCATGTGCCTATTGGCCATCTGTATATCTTCCTTGGAGAAGTGTCTCTTCATTTCCTCTGCCCATTTTTTGATCGGGTTGTTTGTTTTTTTGTTGTTCAGTTGTGTGAGTTCTTTATATATTATGGAGATCAACCCCTTGTCAGATGTATGTTTTGCAAATATTCTCTCCCAGCTGGTGGGTTGTCTGTTCATCTTGATTCTGGTTTCATTTGTCTTATAGAAGCTCTTTTATCTGATAAAGTCCCACTTGTTTATTTTTTCTTTAGTTTCCCTAGTCTGGGTAGGCATGTCATCGGAAAGGTTCCTTTAAAAACAATGTCAAATAGTGTGTTGCCTATATTTTCTCCTATGAGTTTTATAGTTTCAGATCTCACCTTCAGGTCTTTGATCCATTTTGAGTTAATTTTTGTGAATGGCGATAGCACATGGTCCACTTTCATTCTTTTGCATGTGGCTGTCCAGTTTTCCCAACAACATTTATTGAAGAGACTTTCCTTTCTCCATTGCATGTTCTTAGCACCTTTGTCGAAAATTAGCTCTCCGTATATGTGTGGTTTTATTTCTGGGCTTTCAATTCTGTTCCATTGATCTGTGTGTCTGTTTTTGTACCAGTACCACGCTGTTTTGATTACTATTGCTTTGTAGTATGTTTTGAAGTCAGGGATTGTGATGCCTCCTGCTTTGTTCTTTTTTCTTAGGATTTCTTTAGCTATTCGGGGTCTTTTGTTGCCCCATATAAATTTTAGTATTCTTTTTCTATTTCTGTGAAGAATGTCATTGGGATTCTGATTGGGATTGCATTGAATCTGTAGATTGCTTTAGGTAATATAGACATTTTAACTATGTTTATTCTTCCAATCCACGTGCATGGGATATCTTTCCATTTCTTTATGTCATCATGGATTTCTTTTAATAATGTCTTGTAGTTCTCATTGTATAGGTCCTTCACCTCCTTGGTAAGAGATATTCCTAGGTATTTTATTCTTTTTGATGCAATTGTAAATGGTATTATCTTTTTGAGCTCTCTTTCTGTTAATTCATTATTAGCATACAGAAATGCAACTGATTTTTGTAGATTGATTTTGTACCCTGCAACTTTGCTGTAGTTGTTGATTGTTTCTAATAGTTTTCCAACAGATTCTTTAGGGTTTTCTATATATACAATCATGTCATCTGCAAATAGTGAGAGTTTCACTTCTTCGTTACCTATTTGGATTCCTTATATTCCTTTTTCTTGCCTAATTGCTCTGGCCAAAACCTCCTTTACTATGTTGAACAGGAGTGGTGAGAGTGGGCAGCCCTGCCTCGTTCCTGTTCTCAGAGGAATGGCTTTCAGTCTTTCCCCGTTGAGTATGATGTTGGCTGTGGCTTTGTCATATATGGCCTTTATTATGTTGAGGTACTTTCCTTCTATTCCCATTTTATTGAGAGTTTTTATCATAAATGGATGTTGTATCTTGTCAAATGCCTTCTCTGCGTCTATTGAGATGACCAGGTGGTTTTTATTCTTTGTTTTGTTGATGTGATGTATCACGTTGATTGATTTGCGGGTGTTGAACCATCCCTGCGTCCCTGGTATAAATCCCACTTGATCATGGTGTATGATCTTTTTAATGTACTGTTGTATTCGGTTTGCCAATATTTTGTTGAGGATTTTTGCATCAATGTTCATCAGCAATATTGGCCTGTAATTTTCTTTCTTTGTATTGTCTTTGTCTGGTTTTGGTATCAGGGTGATGTTGGCCTTGGAGAATGATTTAGGAAGTGTTCCATCTTCCTCTATTTTTTGGAATAGTTTGAGAAGGATGCGTACTAAATCTTCTTTGAATGTTTGGTAAAATTCACTGGAGAAGCCATCTGGTCCTGGACTTTTATTTTTTTGGAGGTTTTTGATTACTATTTCAATCTCTTTACTTGTTATTGGTCTATTCAGATTCTCCATTTCTTCTTGGTTCAATTTTGGGAGGTTGTATAAGTCTAAGAATTTATCCATTTCTTCTAGATTGTCCAATTTGTTGGCATATAATTTCTCATAGTATTCTCTTATAATCCTCTGTATTTCTGTGGTATCCGTTGCAATTTCTCCTCTTTCATTTCTAATTTTATTTACTTGAGCCTTTTCTCTTTTTTTCTTAGTAAGCCTGGCTAAGGGTTTGTCGATTTTGTTTATCTTCTCAAAGAACCAACTCTTTGTGTCATTAATCCTTTCTACTGTTTTTTTGGTCTCCATTTCATTTATTCCTGCTCTGATTTTTATTATTTCTCTCCTTCTGCTGGCTTTGGGCTTTGTTTGTTCTTCTTTTTCTAGTTCTGTTAGGTGTAGATTAAGGTTGCTTATTTGGGCTTTTTCTTGTTTGTTAAGGTGGGCTTGTACCGCTATGAGTTTCCCTCTCAGGACCACTTTTGCTGCATCCCATATGGTTTGATATGGCATATTATCATTTTCGTTTGTTTCCAGATAGTTTTTGATTTCTCCTTTAATTTCATCAATGATCCATTGGTTGTTCAGTAGCATGTTGTTTAATCTCCACATTTTTGTCCTTTCCCAGTTTTTTTTTTCATGGTTCATTTCCAGTTTCATAGCCTTATGGTCTGAAAAGATGCTTGTTATGATTTCAATCTTCTTAAATTTATTGAGGCTTGCTTTGTTTCCCAACATATGGTCTATCCTAGAGAATGTTCCATGCGCGCTTGAGAAGAACGTGTAGTCAGCTGTTTTTGGATGGAGTGCTCTGTATATGTCTACTAGGTCCATCTCGTCCAGTTTTTCATTTAAGTCTACTATTTCTTTATTGACTTTTTGTCTGGATGATCTATCCATTGTTGTAAGTGGGGTGTTAAGATCCCCTACTATTATTGTGTTGTTGTTGATGTCTCCTTTTAGGTTTGTTACCAGTTGCCCTATGTACTTTGGTGCTCCTATGTTGGGTGCATATATATTTATAAGTGATATGTCTTCTTGATGGAGTGGCCCTTTTATCATTATATATTTCCCTTCTTTTTCTTTCTTAACCTGTTTTATCTTGAAGTCTACTTTGTCTGATATGAGTATGGCAACACCTGCTTTCTTTTGTTTGCCATTAGCTTGGAGTATTGTCTTCCATCCTTTCACTCTGAGCCTCTGCTTGTCTTTAGTGCTAAGATGTGTTTCCTGAAGTCAGCATATTGTTGGGTCTTGCTTTTTAATCCATCCTGCCACTCTGTATCTTTTGATTGGAGAGTTCAATCCATTTACATTTAGGGTAATTATTGATATATGAGGGCTTAATGTTGCTGTTTTGTCACTTATTTTCTGGTTCTTTTGCATTTCCTTTGTTTCTTGTCCCATTTGTTTCAGACTGCCAATTTAGTTTGGTTGTTCTGTCTTATGACTCTTCTAGTTTTCTCTTTGTTTATCATATGTGGTTTTGTTTTGATTATTTGTTTAGTGGTTACCTTGAGGTGTGTGCAAAAAATCTTGTGTATGAGATAGTCCATTATCCGATGGCCTCCTATTTCCTTATACTAAGTCAATTCAATCACTTTCCTCTTCCCCTTCTAAGTTGTTCTTGTTATACCTTATTCTATCTTGTGTTGTGGCTGTGTGTTTACAGTGATGAGGTTAAATTTATTTTTGGTGAGTTTCTTCTTTTGATCTTTGAATTTAGTATTTAAGTGGTTGCTAACCTATTGTGGTAAAGATCTACTATTTTTCTGAGTTTGTCTACCTACTTTTCTCCTGGCTCCAAGCTTTGTGTTCCCTTTCTCTTCTTTTTTTCAGGCCTGAGGGTCTTCTTGCGTATTTCTTGTGGGGGGGTCTCGTGGCCATGAACTCCCTTAGCTTTTGTTTATCTGGGAGAGTTACTATTTCTCCATCATATTTGAAGGATATTTTTTCCTGGATAGAGTATTCTTGGCTGAAAGTTTTTGTCTTTCAGTATTTTGAATATATCATTCCAGTCTCTTCTAGCTTGTAAAATTTCTGTTGAGAAATCTGCTGAGAGCCTGATGGGAGTTCCTTTGCACGTTATTTTTTGTTTTTGTCTAGCTGCCCTTAATATTGTTTCTTTGTCATTGACCCTGGCTAGCCTTACCACTAGGTGGCATGGTGAAGGCCTTTGTCTATTAATATATGTAGGTGTCCTCTTGGCTTCGCTTACTGGTATTTCCTGCTCCTTCCCCAGATTTGGGAAATTCTCAGCTATTATTTCCCTGAATAGGCTCTCTGTTCCTCTTTCCCTCTCTTCTCCCTCAGGAATACCTATAATTCTTATGTTACATTTCCTAATAGAGTCAGATATTTCTCAGAGTCTTTCTTCATTTCTTTTTAGTCTTAGTTCTCTCTCCTCTTCCATCTGGAGTATATCTGTATTCCTATCCTCTAAAGTGCTAATTCTTTCCTCCATATTGTCAGCTCTGTTCTTTAAAGATTCCAGATTCTCCTTTATCTCCTCCATTGTGTTGTTCATCTCCATCAGCACTGATTGGTTTTTCTTTATGATTTCAATCTCTTTTGTGAAGAAACTCCTAATCTCATTGAATTGTTTGTCTGTGTTGTCTCGTATTTCGTTGAGTGTTTTTATGATAGCTATTTCAAAATCTCTGTCATTTAGCTTACGGATTTCTGTGTCTTCGGGGTTGATTTCTGGGTGCTTGTCATTTTGTTTCTGGTCTGGTGATTTCATATATTTTTGCATTGTGGTTCCTGTGTTGGTTTTGTTTTTCCTCATCCTGGAAATTTCTGGTTGCAATTTCCTCCTGCCGCCACTGTCTGGTGGTAAAGGGCTGTGTAGTCTAAGCCCCCTGCGCTCTGCCCCGGTTTTTCTGCTGTGATCTGCAGTTTTTTTTTTTTTTTTTTCCCGCTGCGATCCACGGGTCTGGTCGTTGGATCAGGTCTGCCGCGGATCACTTGGTCTGGTCTGTCGCGGATCTCTTGGTCTGGTCTGCCGCTGATCGCTAGGTCTGGTCTGGTCGGTTGAGCTGCAGGGTCTGGTTTGCGGGGAGGGGGGAGCTCTCTCTTTTGCCCTCTGGGTCCCTGACGTGGGAGGCTTCTCGTTTGCCCCTCTTTATCTGCTCTCTGGGGTGCTCAGATGTTGATAGTAGCCCTGTGGCTCTTCTGAGTCCTCTGTGCGGGAGTTTCCCACTGGCTGAGCGAGTCTAAAGAGCTACAGTTTCCCCACCGAGGGCCGCCCCTCCCCCCTCTCTGGGAGCCGCGCGGACCGGGATCACTGATCTGATGGGGAGGGAGAGGAGTTCTCCTTACCTCTCCCCACTTCCTCCGGGGGCCCAGCACTGTTCCTCTGTCAGATGTGTGGCAGTGTGGATCTTTCCGCTCTAGCTTTTCACTGTCTGGGATTCCATTGCTGGTCTGTGACTGTTCCTTTTGTTGTATCTTGTCGGGGGAAGAGTTCACGGGAAAGCTCACTCCACCATGATGCTGACATCACTCTCACCTTTTCTTTTTACCAATTAAAAATGATGATGATGTAGTCTTAAATGTTAGACATTTGCAGTACATATCTAAATCCTGTCATCTTCTCACCCAGTTTAGGCCTACAAAATGCCCAACCACTCAGCCCTTCTACTGGCCTACAAGCTTCATAAATAGCATGAAGGGGACAATTATTTTCTTTTTCTTTTTTTTAATTTAGGTAAAATTGGTTTATAACATATAGATTTCAGGTGTGCATGATTATAATTCGACTTCTGTATACACCACATCACGTTCACCACCAAAAGTCTAGTTTTCATCCATCACCACTCAAATGACCCCCTTTACCCATTTTGCCCTCTCCCTCTCGGGTTCCCCTCTGGTCACCATCTATCTGTTCTCTGTATCTATGTGTTTCTTTGGTTGTTGTTGTTGTTTTTTATCTTCCACATATGAGTGAAATCATACGGTATCTGTCTTACTCTGTCTGATTTATTTTATTTAGCATAATACCCTCAAGGTCCATCCATGTTGTCAGAAATAGCAAGATTTCATCTTTTCTATGGCCGAGTAGTATTCTATTGTATATGTATACCACATCTTCTTTATCCATTCATCTGTCAATGGGCACTTAGGTTGTTTCCACATCTTGGCTATTGTAAATAATGCTGCAATGAATATAGAGTTGCATATATCTTTTCAAATTAGTGTTTTCATATTCTTTTGATAAATGCCCAGACTTAGCATAGCTGGAGTATATGGTAGTTCTGTTCTTAATTTTTTGAGGACTCTCCATACTGTTTTCCATAGTGGCTGCACCAATTTACATTCCCACTAGCAGTGTACAAGGGTTCCCTTTTCTCCACATCCTCTCTAACACTTGTTATTTATTGTCTTTTTAATAATAGCCATTCTGATCGTTGTGAGGTTATATCTCATTGTGGTTTTGATTTGCATTTCCCCAACAATTAGGCATATTGAACATCTTTTCATGGGACTGTTGGCCATTGTATATCTTTTTTGGAAAAAATGTCTGTTCACATTTTCTGCTCATTTTTTTTTTTGTGAGGAAGATCAGCCTGAGCTAACATCCACGCCAATCCTCCTCTTTTTTTTTTTGCTCAGGAAGACTGGCCCTGGGCTAACATCTGTGCCTATCTTCCTCCACTTTACCTGGGACGCCGCCCAACCATGGCCTGGCAAGTGGTGCATCAGTGTGCACCCGGGATCTGAACCCGGGCCACCAGCAGCGGAGCGCGCGCACTTAACCACTACACCAAACCACAGGGCCGGCCTCCTTCTGCTCATTTTTTAATTGGGTTGTTTTGTTGTTGTTGTTGAGTTGTATGAGTTCTTTATAACTTTTGGATATTAACCCCTTATTGGATGTATGATTTGCAAATATCTTCTCCCAATTGGTAGATTGTCTTTTCGTTTTATTGATGGTTTCCTTTGCTGTGCAGAAGCCTTTTAGTTTGATGTAGCCCATTTGTTTATTTTTTTTTGTTTCCCTTGCCCGAGGAAACATATTCAAAAAGATACTCCTAAGACCACTGTCCAAAAGCATTCTGCCTATGTTTTCTTCTAGGAGTTTTATGGTTTCGGGTCTTACATTCAAGTTTTTAATCCATTTTTAGTTAATTTTTGTGTAAGGTGTAGGACACTGGTCTACTTTCCTTCTCTTGCAATGTGGTTGTCCAGTTCTCCCAGCACCACTTATTGAAAAGACTCTCTTTCCTCCATTGCATGTTCTTGGCTCCTTGGTTAAAAATTAGCTGTCCATAAATGTGTGGGTTTATTTCCGGGCTCTCAATTCTGTTCCATTGATCTGTGTGTCTGCTTTTCTGCCAATATCATACCGTTTTGATCACTAGAGTTTTGTAGTATACTTTGAAATCAGGGAGCGTGATACTTCCAGCTTTGTTCTTTTTTTTCAGGATTAGTTTGGTTATTCGGAGTCTTTTGTTCTTCCATATAAATTTTAGGATTGTTGGTTCTATTTCCATGAAAAATGTCATTGGGATTTTGATATGCATTGCACTGAATCTGTAGATTGCTTTAGGTAACATGGACATTTTAACTATGTTAATTCTTCCAGTCCATGAGCACAGAATATCTTTCCATTTCTTTGTGTTTTCTTCAGTTTCTTTCAGCAATGTCTGATAGTTTTCAGTGTACAAGTCTTTCACTTCCTTGGGTAAATTTATTCCTAGGTATGTTACTGTTTTTGTTGAGATCGTAAATGAGATTCTATTCTTAATTTCTCTTTCTGCTACCGTGTTGTTAGTGTATGGAAACACAATTGATCTTTGTATATTGATTTTGTACCCTGCAACTTTACTATATTCACTTATTATTTCTAATAGTTTTTCAGTGGATTCTTTAGGGTTTTCTGTATATAAAATCAAGTCATCTGTAAAAAGTGACAGTTTTACTTCTTCCTTTCCAATTTGGATCCGTTTTATTTCTTTTTCTTGCCTAATGGCTCTGGCTAGGACTTCTAGTACTATGTTGAAGAAGAGTGGCAAGAGTGAGCATCCTTGTCTTGTTTCTGTTCTTAAAGGGAGAGCTTTCAGTTTTTCACTGTTGAGTATGTTAGCTGTTGGTTTGTCATATATGTTCTTTATTACATTGAGGTACTTTCCTTCTATAACCATTTTTTTGTTTTTTTTGGTGAGGAAGATTGGCCCTGAGCTAACATCTGTTGCCAATCTTCCTCTCTTTGCTTGAGGAAGATTGTCTCTGAGCTAATATCTATGACAATCTTCCTCTATTTTGTATATGGGATGCCACCACAGCATGGCTTGTATCAGCACTGTGTAGGTCCACATCCAGGATCCGAACCCACGAACCCCAGGCTGCCAAAGCAGAGTGTGTGAACTTAACCACTATGCCACCAGGCCCGCCCCAACTTCTATACCCATTTTATTCAGAGTTTTTATTATAAACGGATGTTGAATCTTGTCAAATGCTTTCTCTGCATCTACTGAGATGATCATATGATTTCATTCTTTATTTTGTTAATGTGGTGTATCATGTTGATTGAATTACAGATGTTGAATCATCCTTGCATCCTTGGAATAAATCCCACTTAATCATGGTGTATGACTTAATGTACTGTTGTATTTGGTTTGCTAATATTTTGTTGAGGATTTTTGCATGTATGTTCACTGCTTTTTGTGTTGTTCTTGTTTGGTTTTGGTATCAGGGTAATGTTGGTCTTGTAATGAATTAGGAAGCATCCCCTCCCCTTCAATTTTTTGGAAGAGTTTGAGAAGGATAGGTATTAATTTTTTTGCATATTTGTTAGAATTCACCAGAGAAACCATCTGGTCCTGGACTTGTATCTTTTGGGGGGGGTTTGATTACTGTTTCAATCTCCTTACTTGTCACTGGTCTCTTCAGATCCTCTTTCTTCTTGATTCAGTTTTGGAAGGTTGAATGATTCTAAGAATTTATTCATTTTTTTTAGGTTATCCAATTTTCTGGCATATAGCTTTTCATTGTATTCTGTTATGATGCCTTGTACTTCTGTGGTATCTGTTGTAATTTCTCCTCTTTTGTTTCTGATATTTTTTATCTGAGCCTTTTTTTTTTCTCAGTGTGCCTAGCTAAAGGTTTGTCAATTTTGTTTATCTTTTCAAAGAACAAGCTCTTAGTTTCATTAACCTTTTCTATTGTCTTTTTAGTCTCTGTTACATTTATTTCCACTCAGATTTTTATTATTTCCTTCCTTCTACTGACTTTGGTCTTCATTTGTTCTTGTTTTTCTAGATCCTTTTTTTTTTTTTTTTTTGTGAGGAGATCAGCCCTGAGCTAACATCCGCCAATTCTCCTCTTTTTTTTTTTTTTGCTGAGGAAGACGGCCCTGGGCTAACATCTGTGCCTATCTTCCTCCACTTTATATGGGACGCCGCCCCAGCATGGCTTACCAAGCAGTGCGTCGGTGTGCGCCCGGGATCCGAACCAGCGAACCCCGGGCCGCCGCAGCGGAGCGCGCGCACTTAACTGCTTGCGCCACCGGGCCGGCCCCTTTCTAGATCCTTTAAGTGTAATGTTAGATTATTTGAGATTTTTTTTCATTTTTTGAGGTAGGTCTGTATTGCTAGAAACTTCCCTCTTACTACTGCTTTTGCTGCAACCCACAGATTTTGGTATGCAGTATTTTCATTTTCCTTTGTCTCCAGGTATTTTTTGATTTCTCCTTTTATTTCCTCATTGATCTAATAGTTGTTCAGTAGCATGTTGTTTAGTGTCCATATATTTGTGACTTTCCCAGACTTTTTCTTGTAGTTGATTTCCAAATTCACACCATTGTGGTCGAAAAAGATGCTTGATAGGATTTCTCTCCTCTTGAATTTATGGAGACTTGTTTTATTTCCCAACATATGGTCTGTTCTTGAGAATTTTCCATGTGCACTTGAGAAGAATGTGTATTCTGTCGCTTTTGGATGGAATGTTCTATATATGTATATATTAAGTCCATCTGGTCTAACATTTAATTTAAAGCCAATGTTTTCTTGTTGACTTTCTGTCTGAATGATCTATCCATTGATATAAGTGGGATATTAAAGACCCCTACTATTATTGTGTTGCTGTCAATTCCTCCCTTTAGGTCTATTAATAATTGCTTTATATACTTTGCTGATCCTATGTTAGGTGCATATATATTAATAAATGTTATGTCTTCTTGAATAATGGTCTTTTTTATCATTATATAATTCCCATCTTTGTCTTTTGTTATCTTTTTTTGGCTTGAAGTCTTATTTTGTCTGATATAAGTATGGCTACACCTACTTTCTTTTGGTTGCCATTTGTTTGCAGCTTCATCTTCCATCCCTTCACTTTGAATCTGTGTTTGTCTTTAGAGCTGAGATGGGTCTGCTGGAGGCAGCATATTGTTGGGGCTTGTTTTTTAATCCATCCAGCCACTCTGTGTCTTTTGATTTGTGAATACAATCCATTTAGATTGAGGATTATTATTGATATATGAAGACTTAGTACTGCCATTTTATCTTTTGTTTTCTGGTTGTTCTATATTTCCATTGTTTTTTTCCTTCTGTTCCTGTCTGCAATTTCAGTTTTGTGGTTTTCTGTGAAGTGTTTCTTAGTTTCCTCTTTTTTTATATTTCGTGTCTCTGCTCTGAATTTTTGTTTTGTCGCTACCATGAGGTTTGCATAACAGGTCTCGTAGATAAGATAGTCCTTATTCTGCTGACAGTATTTATCTTCTTTTGCCTACACAGGTTCCATCCTTTTTGTCTTCTCCTTCTATGCTTTGTTGTTGCAAATTATCCCTTTTTAAGTTGTGAGTCTGTTACCAAATTGAAGTGGCTGTAGTTATTTTTAATGCTTCTTTTTCCTTTAACCTTTATGTCATAATTGTTTACTAAGCTATTCTGACATAGAGTTGCAATTTTCTGAGTCTGTCTATTTACCTCCTTGCTCAAAGTTTTGTGTACGTTTGCCTTTTGATTTCAGGTAGGAGAGCTCCTTTCAACATTTCTTGTAAGACAGATCTAGTGGTGATGAACTCCCTCGGCTTTTGTTTGCCTGGGAAAGCCTTTATTTCTCCTTCACAACTGAAAGATAACTTTGCTAGATAGAGTATTCTTGGCTGACAGTTTTTATCATATTTGAATTTTTTATCATTTTTATCATTGAACATTTTATCAATATTTGAATATATCATTCTACTCTCTCCTGGCCTGTAGACTTTCTTGCTGAGAAATCTGCTGATAGCCTAATGGGGGTTTCCTTGTAAGTCATTGTTTTTTTTTGTCCCTGGCTGCCTTTAATATTCTTTCTTTGTCATTGATTTTTGACAGTTTTACTGTCATGTGTCTTGGAGAAAGTCCTTTTGTGTTGTGATAATTGGGTGTTCTATTAGCTTCATGGATTTATATAACCAGTTCCTTCCCCAGGTTTAGAAGTTTCAGCTATTATTTCTTTAAATAAGCTCTCCACTCCTTTCTCCCTCTCTTCTCCTTCTGGGATATCCATTATTCTTATGTTGCCCTTCCTAATGGAGTCAGATAATTCTTGTAGTATTTCTACAGTTTCAAAAAACCTTAGTTCTCTCTCCTCTTCTACCTGCATCATTTCTAGATTTCTATGTTTGAGTTCTCTTATTACCTCTTCCATATGGTTTGCTCTATTTCCAATGCTTTCTAATGCATTCTTCATATCATTTATTGAGTTCTTCAGCTCCAGAATTTCTGTTTGGTTCTTTTTTAGAATTTCAATCTCTGGTAAAGAATTCCTTCTGTTCATTAATTTTATTCCTGAGCTCCTTGAACTACCTTTCTCAGTTTTCTTGTAGCTCATTGAGTTTCTTTACGACAGCTATTTTGAATTCTTTATCAGTTAGATCACAATCTTCCATGACTATATTTTTGGTTTCTGGAGAATTATTTTCTTTTTGTGATTCCATGTTACTGTGGCTTTTTGTGGTGTTTGCTGAGTTACTCCTCTGCTGGCACATTTGTCACAGCAAGTATTTTTCTTATTTAGGTATTGCTAAATGCCTAGCCATTCAACCAATTGGTGATTAGAGGCCTTTCTTTTGTTTTTCAGTAGGTGGCGCTATGACACCAGTTTTTGGTTTCTCTTTCCTGAGCTGCCTCTGGCTATATTTGAGGATTAGTACTTTCCATCCTCCACTGCTTCTATTAGGGGCATCTCCAGTACCCTTGCCATTGTCACTTGTGCCTCTGGAGGTCACTGTTGCCTTGCTGTTGTTGATTTTGCAGTAGTCACTGGCTTTGCTGCCAGGGACACAGTGATGGAGGACACCTCTGCTGCATCCAGGATCACCTGGGTTGCAAGATCTGCTGCCATGGTGGGAGAAGGGGGATTGTGGGGTGGGAGCTGGGTTTGTGGGGCACCCCCTCTGCTAGGGACTGATTCTTTGTGGCCACAGGCACCACTGTGGCCAGGAAGCCAGAGTTATGTGCATGCCCCAGGTGCTGCTACCAAGTTCTCTGGGGCTGGGGTGGGCTGGCTTAGCTGCCACAGCCAGGATGCCAGGATTGTGGGCACTGCCTCCGCTGTTCCCCTGGTTTGCCTCCTCAGTCTGTTCCAATCTACCAAACTTTGTATGTACTGATGTGTGGATCTCCCCTGATGTGTGGTATGTTGGGCGATGTAGCCTTTGTTGAGTTACAGATGTTTTGCTCATTGTAGATTGAAGGGGAAAGACAAAGGGTACATCTCATGCCACCATGATGATGACATCACTGCTAATTATTTTTATTGAGCTAGAATTCACATAACATAAAATTCCCTTTTAAAGTGTACATTTTATAGTGTATAATTCAGTGGCATTACAGTGTTGTCCAACCATCACCACAATCTAGTTCCAGAATATTTTCATCACCCCAAAGGAAACCCCATATACATTAAGTAGTCATTCCCTATTACCCGCATTCCCAGACCCGTGCAATCACTAGTCTACTTTCTGTTTCATTAGGTTTTCTTTTTTGGATATTTCATATAAATAGAATCAAACAATATGTGGCCTTTGGTGTCTGGTATCTTTCAATTAACATAATGTTTTCGAGGTTCATCCATGTTGCAGCAAGTATCAGTAATGCATTCCTTTTTATAGCTGAATAATATTCCATTGTATGGACATACTACACTTGGTTTATCCATTCATCCATTGATGGATGTTTGGGTCCTTTCCACCTTTTGGCTAAAGTGAATAATGCTCTATGAACAATTGTGTATAGCTGTTTGAACACTTGTTTTCAATTCTTTTGAGTATATACCTAGGAGTAGAATTGCTGGATCACATGGTAATTCTGTTTAACTTCATGTTGAACCACAAAACTGTTTTCCACACTAGCTACATCATTTTATATTCCCAGTAGCAAAATATGAGGATTCAGATTTCTCCACATCCACACCAACACTTGTTATTGTCCATTTTTCTTTCCTTCTTTCTTATTTTTCTTTCTTCCTTGTCTTTTTTCTTTTCTTTTTTTCTTTCATTTGTTCTTTCTTTCTCTCTCTCTCTCATTTCTTTCTTTCTTTATATTTTGGCCATCATGGTGGGTGTGAAGTGGTATCTCATTGTGGTCTTGATTTGCATTTTTCTATTGACTAATGATGTCAACCATCTTTTCACATGCTTGTTGGCCATTTGTATACATTCTTTAGAGAAATGTCTATTCAAATCATTTGCCCATTTTTTAATTGGGTTATTTGTCTTTTTGTCGTTCAGTTGTAAGAATCTTTACGTATTCTGGATACTTGATATTTACCAGATATATGATCTGCAAATATTTTCTCCAATTCTTTGGGTGGTCTTCTCTTTATTGATAGTGTTGTTTGATGTACAAATGTTTTCAATTTTGACAAAATCTAACTTATTTTTTCTTTTGTTTCTTGTGCTTTTGTTGTCCTATCTAAGAATCCATTGCCAAATCCAAGGTTATGAAGATTTTTTCCCTATGTTTTCTTCTAAGAGTTTAAGAGGTTTATGTCTTAATCTTTTGGTCATTTTGGTCTTTTATCCTTTTTCTCTTACTGTGATAAAATATGCACAATATAAAATTCAGCCATTTAAACTATTTTTAAGTGTACAGCTCAGTGGCATTAAGTATATTCACATTGTTGTGCAACTATCATTATCATACATCTCCAGTCCTTTTTTAATCTTTCCAAATTGAAATTCCATACTCATTAGACAAAAATCCCCCATTCCCCCTTCCCCTCAGCTCCTGGTAACCACCATTTTATTTTCTCTTTCTGTGAATTTGACTACTCTAGGTACTCTATAAGTGGAAATACTGTATGCAGTATTTGTCTTTTTGTAACTGGCATATTATTTCACTTACCATAAAGTCCTGAAAGTTCATCCATGTTGTAGTATGTGTCAGAATTTTTTTCCTTTATAAGGCTGAAGAATATTCCATTGTATGTATATACCACATTTTATTTATCCATTCATCTGTTGATGGATATCTGAGTTGCTTCTACCTGTGGCTATTGTGAATAATGTTGCTATGAACATGGGTGTACAAATATCTCCTTGAGACACTGTTTTCAATTCTTTGGGGTACACACTTAGAAGTGGAATTGCTGGATGATATGGTAGCTCTATTTTTAATTATTTGAGCCATACTGTATTCTACAGTGGCCACACCATTTTATATTCTCACCAACATTGCACAAGGGTTCCAGTTTCTCCACATCCTTGTCAATACTTTCTATTTTCTGCTTTTTAAAAATATAGTAGCCATTCTAATGGATGTGAAGTAGTATTTCATTGTGGTTTTGATATGCATTTCCCTAATGATTAGTGAGGTTGAGCATCTTTTCATGTGTTTGTTGGTCATGTGTATATCTTCTTTGGAGATATGTCTATTCCAATCTTTTACCCATTTTAAAATTGAGTTGCTTGTTTTTTTGTTATAGAGTTGTAGGAGTTCTTTTATATTCTGGGTATTAACCCCTTGTCAGAGAGATGATTTATAAATATTTTCTCCCATTCCATAGGTTGCCAGTTCACTCTGTTTGTGTTTTGATGTCCAGAAGTTTTAAATTTTGATGTACAGATATTCCTCGATTTACGATGGGATTACATACCAAAAAACCCATCTTAAGTTGAAAATATCATAAGTTGAAAATGCATTTAATATACCTAACCTACCAAACATCATAGCTTAGCCTTGCCTACCTTAAATGTGCTCAGCACACTTACATTAGTCTACAGTTGGGCAAAATTTTCTAACACAAAGCCTATTTTATAGTAAAGTGTTGAATATCTCATGTAATATATTGAATATCGTATTGAAAGTGAAAAACAGGATGGTTGTATGGGTACGGAATTGTAACGGTATCGATTGTTTACCCTCATGACTGCATGGCTGACTGGGAGCTGTGGCTCACTGCCACTGCCCAGCATCATGAGAGAGTACCATACCGCATATTTCTAGCCCAGGAAAAGATCAAAATTCAAAATTTGAAGTACAATTTCTACTGAATGTGTATCGATTTTGCACCATTGTAAAGTCAGAAAATTTAAGTCAAACCATCATAAGTTGGGGACAATCTGTAGTTCAATTTACCTATTTTTACTTTAGTTTCTTTTGCTTTTGGTGTCATATCCAAGAAATCATTGCCAAATCCAATGTCATGAAACTTATCCCTTATGTTTTCTTCTAATGGTTTTATAGTTTTAGCTTTTTAGGTTTAGGACTTTAATCCATTTGAGTTATTTTTGTATATGGTGTAAAGTAAGGGTCCAACTTCATTATTTTGCATGTGCATATCCAGTTTCCCCAACACCATTTGTTGAAAAGTCCTTTCTCCATTGAATGGTCTTGGCATCCTTTCCAAAAATTATCTGACCATATGTGTGAGGGTTTATTTCTGGGCTCTGTATTCTATTCCATTAGTCTTTGTGTCTGTACCACACTGTTCTGATTAGTGTAGCTTTGTAGTAAGTTTAGAAATAAGGAAGACCTCCAACTTTGTTCTTTTTCAAGATTGCTTTGGCGATTTGGGGTCCCTTGAGATTCCATGTGAATTTTAGGATGGAACTTTCTATTTATGCAAAAAAATGTCATTGGGATTTTGATAGAGATTGCATTGACTCTGTAGACTATTTTGGGTAGTAATGACATTCTTAACAATATTAACTCTTCCAATCCATGAACATGGGATGTTTTTCCATTTATTTCTATCTATTTGTTTTCAGTAACATTTTTTAGTTTTCGGTGTACAAGATTTTCACTTCCTTGGTTAAGTTTATTACTAAGTATTGTATTCTTTTTCATGCTATTTTAAATGTCATTGTTTTCTTAATTTTTCTGATTGCTCATTGTTAGTGCATAGAAATGCAACTGATTGTTGTACATTGGTGTGTTGATTTTACATCCTGAAATTTTGCTGAATTCATTTATTAGTTCTAACAGGTTCTTTTGGTGGAATCTTTAGGATTCCCTCTATATAAGATCATGTTATCTATGAACAGAGGTAATTTTACTTCTCCCTGTCCCATTTGGATGCCTTTTATTTTTCTTCTTGCCTACTTGCACTGGTTAGAGGAAGTGTTCCTCCCTCTTCTATTTTTTTTTTTTTGGAAGAATTTGAGAAGGACTGGTGTTAATTCTTCTTTAAATGTTTGATAGAATTTACCTGTGAAACCATCTGGTCCTGGGCTTTTCTTTGTTGATAGATTTTTGATTAATATAATCTCTTTACTTATTATAGATAGATTCGGGTTTTTTATTTCTTCTTGATTTAGTTTTAGCAGTTTGTGTGTTTCTAGGAATTTGGCCATTTCATCTAGGTTATCTAATTTGTTGGCACACAATTCTTCATACTATTTTCTTATAATTCTTTCTGTTTCTGTAAGGTCTATAGTAATGTCCCACTTTCATTTCTGATATTAGTAATTTGTGTCTTCTCTCTCTCCCTTTCTTTTGGTAAGTCTAGCTAAAGGTTTGCCAATTTTGTTGATCTTTTCAAAGTCCTTTTTGTTTTATTATCCTATTGTTTTCTATTCCCTATTTAGTTTATCTCTGCTCTAATCCTTATTATTTACTTCTGCTAACTTTGGGGTTAGATTGCTCTTCGTCCTCTGATTCTTTAAGGTGTAAAGAATATTGAATTGATATATTAGTCCTTTTATAATCTGTTTATAGCTATAAATTTTCCTCTGAGCACTGCTTTATTGCATTCCATAATTTTCGGTATGTTGTTTTTCATTTTCATTCATCTCAAAGTATTTTTAAAGTATTTTTTAATTTCCCTTGTGATTTCTTGTTTAATTCATTGGTTGTTTAAGAGTGTGTTGTTCAATTCCACATATTTGTGAATTTATAGTTTTCCTTCAGTTACTGATTTCTAGTTTTACTCCACTG
Organism: Diceros bicornis minor; assembly: GCF_020826845.1. Lineage (NCBI taxonomy): Eukaryota > Metazoa > Chordata > Mammalia > Perissodactyla > Rhinocerotidae > Diceros > Diceros bicornis. The sequence continues at coordinate 68,451,298 of NC_080781.1, forward strand.
AAGTCAGAGAAGATTCTTTATATGATTTCAAATCTTTTAAATTTATTGAGACTTGTTTTGTGGCCTAACATATGGTCTATGCTGCAAAATTTTCCATGTGCACAGGAGAAGAATGTGTACTTTGCTGTTTTTGGGTGGAGTGTTCTATACATGTGTGTCACATCTAGTTGGTTTTATAGTGTTGCAAAACCCTCCATTTCCTTATTGATCTTCTGTCTAGGTGCTCTATCCATTATTGAAAATGAACTATTAAAATATTAAAATATCCAACTATTATTGTAGAACTGTACATTTTTTTCCTTCAGTTCTGTCAGTTTTTACTTCCTACATTTTGGAGTTCTCTTGTTAGGTGTACATATGTTTGTAACTGTTACATATTCTTGATGGATTGACTCTCTTATCAACATATAATGTTCATCTTTGTCTCTCTCTTTTCTCTTAGTGGATTAAATATTTTATTTTTTCCCAGCTTTACTAAGGTATGATTGCCAGATAAAAATTGTATATATTTATACAATAGAATACTCCTCAGCCATAAAAAAAGACAAAATTGTCCCATTCGCTACAGCATGGATGGACCTGAAGGGTATTATGTTAAGTGAAATAAGCCAGCCAGAGAAAGACAAACATCGTATGATTTCACTCATATGTGGAAGATAAACTAACACATGGACAGAGAGAACAGTTTGGTGGTTACCAGGGGGAAGTGTTTGGGGGGGGGGCACAAGGGGTGAAGGGACACATTTATATGGTGACTGAAAAATAATAATGTACCACTGAAATTTCACAATGTTATAAACTATTATGACCTGAATACAAAAATTGTATATATTTAAGATGAACAATGTGATGTTTTGATATACGTATCCATTGTGAAATGATTACCACAATCAAACTAATTAACCTATCTCACTTCACAGTTTCGCTTTTGTTGTGGTATAAACATTTGAGATTATTCTCTTGGTACTTCAATTATACATTATTATTAATTATAGTCACTATGCTGTACATTAGGTCTCCATAACTTATTTGTCTTATAACTGAAAGTTTGCACCCTTTGACCAACATTTCCCCTAACTCCCACCCCCAGCTCCTGGTAACCAACATTCTACTCTGTTACCATGAGTTTGATTTTTTTTTTTTTGAGGAAGATTGGCTCTGAGCTAACATCTGTGCCAATCTTCCTCTATTTTGTATGTGGGTTGCCACCAGCATGGCTTGACAAGTGGTGTAGGTCTGTGCCTGGGATCCAAACCCACGAACCTGGGCCACTGAAGTGGAGCACGTGGAACTTTAACCACTCAGCCAGCGGGCTGGCCCCTTCACTTTTTTTTTTAAGATTCCACATATAAGTGAGATCATGTAGTATTTATCTTTCTGTTTCTGGCTTGTTTCACTTATCATAATGTACTCCAGGTACACCCATATTGTTGCAAATGGCAGTATTTCTTTATTTTTAAAGACTGAATAATATCCATTATGTATATACCATATTTTCTTTATCCATTCATCCAATGATGAACACATAGATTGTTTCCATATCTTTATGACTGTGAATAACGGTGCAATGAACACAGGAGTGTAGATATCTCTTTGAGATACAGATTTCATTTTTTTTATATATACTCAGAAGTGGGATTGCTGGATCATATAGTAGTTCTATTTTCAATTTTTTGAGGAACCTCCATATGTTTTTCATAATGGCTGTACAAATTTACATTCACAACAACAGTGCACAAGTGTTCCCTTTCCTCCATATCCTCACCAACACTTCTGTTTTGACTTTTTCATAATAGCCATCCTGACAGGTGTGAGGTGATATCTCATTGTGGTTTTGATTTGCATTTCCATGATGATTACTGACGTTGAGCACCTTTTCATGTACCCATTGGCCATCTGTATGTCTTCTTTTGAAAAATGTCTGTTCAGGTCCTTTGCCCATTTTTAATGGGGTTATTTTTTTTTCTATTGAGTTGTATGAGTTCCATATACATTTTGGATTACAATCCCTTATCAGATATATGGTTTGCAAATATTTTCTCCCATTCCATAGGCTGCCTTATCATTGTGTTGATTGTTTCCTTTGCTGTGCAGAAACTTTTTAGTTTGATGCAGTTCCACTTGTTTATTTTTGCTTTGTTCTGTGTGTTTTTGGTGTGAAATCCAAAAATTCATGCCAAGACCCATGTCAAGGAGTTTTCCTTTGTATTCTTCTAGGATTTTTATGGTTTCAGGTTTTATGTTTAAATTATTAATTCATTTTAATTTTTGTGAATGGTATAAGATAAAGGTCCAATTTCATTATTTTGCATGTGCATATTCAGTTTGTCCAGCAACATTTATTAAGGAGATTGTCATTTTCCCATTGTGTATTCTTGGCAACTTTGTTGAAGATTAGTTGACTGTACACACATGGGTTTATTTCTGGGCTCTTGATTCTGTTCCATTGGTCTATGTGTTCGGTTTTTTTGTCAGTATCATACTGTTTTGATTACTATAGCTTTATAATATAATTTGAAATCAGAAAGTGTGATGCTGTCAGCTTTTTTTTTCTTGCTCAAGATTGCTTTAAGTACTTGGGATATTTTGTGGTTCCAAATGAATTTTAGAATTGTTTTTTCTATTTCTGTAAAAAACGCCATTGGACTCTTGATAGAGATTTCATTGAATCTATAGATGGCTTTGGGTAGTATGGACATTTTAACAATATTAATTCTTCCAATCCATGAACACAGGATATTTTTCCATTTATTTGTGTGTTCCTCAATTTCTTTCATCATTGTTTTATCATTTTCCTTATACAGATCTTTCATCTCTTTGGTTAAATTTATTCCTAAATATTTTATTCTTTTTGATGTTATTGTAAATGAAATCGTTTTATTTACTTATTGGATAGTTTATTTTTAGGGTATAGAAATGCAACTGAGTTTTTGTTTGTTTTTTTATCCTTCAACTTTACTGAATTTGTTGATTAGTTCTAAAAGTTTTTTGGTGGAGTCTTTAGGGTTTTCTATATATAAGATCATGTCATCTGCAAACAGAAAATTTAACTACTTCCTTTCTAATTTGTATGTCTTTTATTTCTTTCTCTTGCCTAATTGCTCTAGCTAGAACTTTCAGTACTATGTTGAATAGAAGTGGTGAGGGTAGGCATCCTTGTCTTGTTCCTGATCTTAGAGGAAAAGCCTTCAGATTTTCACCATTGAGTATGACAGCAGCTATGGGCTTGTCATATATGGTCTTTATTATGTTGACGTACGTTTGTTCTATACCTAATTTGTTGAGAATTTTTATCACGAAAGGACATGGAAATGTGCTAAATGCTTTTTCTGCATCTATTGAGATGAACATATGATTTTTATCCTTCATTTTGTAAATATGGTGCAGGGCATTTATTGATTTACATATGTTGAAACATCCTTATATCCCAGGTATAAATCCCACTTAGCCAGGGTGAATGATCCTTTTAAAATAGTGTTGAATTTGGTTTGCTAGTATTTTGTTAAGGATTTTGCATCTATGTTCATCAGGGATATTGGCCTGTAATTTTCTTTTCTTGTAGTGTCCTTGTCTGGCTTTGGTATCATGGTAATGCTGTCCTTGTAAAATGAGTTTGAAGCATACTGTCCTCTTCAAATTTTGGAAGAATTTGAGGCTATTGGTTACCTCAGTGGCAAAAGCTGCCAGTATCCTCTGTGGAGCAAACTGCTGAGGTCCACATCAACAAACACTATGAGGTCCTCTGCTGTTAAAGCAGTGGACATTTATGGGGGCTGTTGAGTTCCTCAGTGGCAAAAACTGCCAGGGTCTTCCACAGAGCAGGCCACTAGGGACTGCATTGGCATCCACCACATGGCTGACACTGATAGCCCCTGCCCTGTTTCTTTGTTCTTAGCCTTCTCCAGATGTCTCAGCCATGCTGATCTCCCCAGCAATCCTTTCTGTGTGGTTATTCTCCATTTTTCGTTCCACTGTGTTGTTGCAGGTTCTTAATTAGACTCTTAAGCCCTCCCAGGGCTATTTTCATTCATGCATAGCTGTCTGTTCTTTTTTTTGGGGGGGGGCAAAAGCTGGCATCTTCTACTTTGTCATCTTTCTGACATCATTCAGCAAGGTCTTTTTCTTTTTTGTATCTTGAGACAGTTTTTGGCTTAAAGCTTCTTTCATGTGATATTAGTATAGCTAGCCTTGCTCTCTTTTGATTAATATTCACTTGGAATAACTTTTTCCATCCTTTCACTTTTGACCTATTTATGTCTTTGGTTCTAAAGTGAGTCATTTGTAGACAATATAAAGATAGATGATAATGTCTACACATTATACCAATGTCTGCCTTTTGACTGGATAGTTTAATCCATTTATATTTCAAATAATTACTCATAAGAAAGGACTTCTGCCATTTTGCTATTTATTTTCTATATATCCTTTATCTCTTATATCCCTCAATTATTGCATTACTGTTTTCCTCTCTAATTTCATTTTTTGTGTGTGCCATTTTGATTCCATAAATGGGAAAATTTAAACCAGTATTTTTCTTAATGTTTGGAGGCTGTTAAAATCTCTTCCATTTTTTTTTTTTACTTCAGAACCTAATCTGTAGGTTCTGAAGTAAAAAATATGTGACAGTAGTCACATATTATAAATGCCTGATATGATTAAAAATTCTTTGATCAACCCTCCCAAATATTGCATGGAACACTTTGATTCAAGGGAACACAGTTGGAAAATTATCAATTTAACAACTGTAATTTTTTCCTAGGAGTTGTCTTGCAGAGTCTCGCTGGGTTCTAAAATAATATAGTTTCATAGAGTTGAACTAGATGAGTCCTCAGAATTCAAGTGGGTTCTTGTTTCTCTAATTATATCACCAATGCAGGCAGTGGTTTCCTAGTCTTAAAGATATCCATGGCTGGCGATTTCACAAACTCCTTCAATAGACTATCCTACCCTTAATTTACCTTTATCTCGGAGTCCTTTTTAAGATTATCTTGAATATATCTTTTGTAATGGAAGGTTATTTGCTCCTGTTTTTGCCCTCTTCTTGCCCTACTGGCATTTCTACTTTCCTCTGTTTTTAGCCTTTATGAAGTATCCTTACCTTTCGAAGTTTGAAGTTTGAAGTATATCTTACCTTTTGGTTTGGCTGTTGTGGGAGTGTAAAAATAGACTTCCAATAGGTCCAGGTAAAGAACACAAAGATGGCATGGTAGAATATGAGGTAGATAACTGAAATTGAAGAAAAAAAAAATCAGTGTTTATATTATCTTTTTGTCCATTTCTAAGAGTTCAGGAAGACATAAAATGCTCAACAACAAATTTCTATTTCGTTTTCCTATTACCAAGTATTTTCTAGTATTATAATGAAATATTAATTCTTACCTTTTTCCTAAGCAGTGACAGAAACAAGTTATAATGCCAAATTTTGAACCAGAGACTTTGTGGAAGTTGCATGTTTTAAAAGTTGCCATGTGATTCTGAGAGTAAAGTGAAAATGTCCTTTATGACAATGTGGGTGAAGCTACCGTAGCCAATTGTCATTATCTCTATCACTGTGGGTGCTGCAGGATGATAATGATAGTATTTGCACAGCACTACAGAGTTTACAACATGCTTTCATAATATTATCTCATTATATTTTGTCAATAACTTCATGAGATAGGTAATAGGATAGGATAGTTGATTAACTATCAGGGGTAGTTTATTATCCAAAGTCATACAGCTACTATATAATATAGCCAGGTCTTAAAGACAAAACTTCTGACTCTAAATCACAAATTCTTTTCAGTAGCCCCTAAGACTACACACTTTTGAAATGTGAGTTGTACCTTTGAGACAGTTGTAAAAGTGGCTCCCCACTGCTTTTCTTTTTATACTGTTTGCCTCCTAGATAACTCTTCTGATATGAGAAATTTCAGTATTCTCCAAAGAGTTCATTACAAGACTGAAAGTCAGTTTACTGTTTCATTGTGAGTCTTTGCATGGGAAGATCTTATTACTTTAATCCATCAGAAAGACTGAAGGGAATGAGGTGACTCAAGACCAAGTTAATAGGGCTGAGACTCTCATATATATACGGCTGAACTGAAAAAAGCTGCAATCTCTTGGCCCAGTGCTCCCAGCCCTATGGTATAAGACCTCTTTTTACGTGCTTGATTTGTGTAATTCAGAATTCCCATTTTCAAATTCAAGCAATATAAAGTAAAATATAAAGGTTCATTCCACACATACATCTAACCTCCCATCTCCCCCTCCTAAGGCATAATACCTATTTGGTGTGTATCATTCCAGATATCCTCATTTTTATAGTTTATATAAAATATATAACTATATCAACACTATACATATGGAATTTTTATAGTATTTAAAAATTTTTCATTGTATTTTTTTTTGAAAGCTAGTATATTCACAAGGTTCAAAATTTGAAGGTATAAAATAGTACACAGTAAAAAGTTTCCCTTCTATCCCTGTCCCTCAGCCACCCAGTTTCCCTCCCTGGAAGCAACAAATGTCACAGTGTCATGAATTTATTCTGTACCCTTTCAGATTTTATACACATAAAAGCATCAAAACAGTGTGCTTTTTCACACAAATAGCAGTATTCTATACACACTGCACCTTATTTCTTTTTCACTTGTTATAAGTTGGAGATCATTCCACTTATAACTTGGAGAGAGTGAGCTTCCTCACTCTCCTTTTAAAAAGTTGCATGGGATTCCATTGAATGAATGTACCATAATTTATTTAACCACACTGTCTCTGATGAAAACTTAAATCTTCCCTCTCCTTTTGCTAATACAAATAATGCTATAACGAATAACTTTATATATATGTTATTGGCACATGTACTAAAAGTGTCTATAGGATCAACTCCCTGAAGTGGGATTGCTAGACCCAAACATAGACCTTTTGGTAGATATTGCCATTTTAAAAGTTTTATTTACTTTACAGTCTCATCAGCAATGAATGAGAGTGACTCTTCCTCCATAACCTGGCCCTCGTGAAGCGTTATTAGAATTTTCGATCCTAGGCAAGATTTTTAAATGTTTCTTTATGTGTTATCTTTTGCTATGTTTTTGTTTCTTTGATTTTATGTGGTTTATATGGGGAAGATTCCATGACTATCAAGTTAGAAAGGACATATGTTAACTGCTGTTCCTTCAGTATGGAATGGGAGTGTGGAATTTTTGGTTGCAAAGAAATTAGGAGAAAATAATTTTATGTTTACCCTCCCATTGCGCACTTCAAAGGTAATAAGTTTCAGCAACTTGGATCACCTGAATGGTGAGAACTAAGCTCTTACACGTGGTAGTACTTTAAGGGTGTTTATTTTTTGTTCCAATGATTGAGATAGGAAGTGGGACTTTAACTTCTTCCAGGTCATACTACAAATTAACAACTGGTTTAATCATGGAACTGAAAACAGCTAGCTCCCATTCCTGTATTCCAAGGTTTCATAGAAGTTATAAGTATACTTTTATAAAGGGTGGAAAATGAGAGATTATGAGGTTAAATGACTAAGTCAAAGACATTCAGTAGATTGGTAGAATAGGGACTATACTATAGATTTCATAAAAATCTTAGAGTTGGGTGAGAACACAGAGATCATCTAGTTCAACCTCCTCATGTTATACACAGATAAAATATACATTTTATACACAGAGAGGGTAAATGACTTGATCAGGGTTACCCAGCAAAGTTACGGAAGCAATGGAACCAGAATCCAGGTTTCCTCACTTCCAGTCCAGAGCTATTTTCCTTAGAGCAGTGGTTCTCAAATTTCAATGTGCATCAAAATCACCTTGGGAGACTATTAGAATGCAGATTCTTAAGCTCTACACCAAAGATTCTGAATCAGTGGTCTGAGACGGAGTCCAAGAATTTAGAAACTCCCACAGGTGATTCTGAGGCAGACGGACAATGAGAAACAGGGCCATTTGGTTGTTCAGTCTACCAACCCAAGGAGGAAGCTCCGCTCCAACATCCTTGGCAGGGAATTACCACATCTCTGCCACACTTCACTCTGCAGTGAGTATTATTGAATTATGGATAGGCCCCACGATTCTCAATTTTATGTTTCTCTCTATATATATGATGCTCGTAAGCCATGGTCCCAAATGTGTGGAAGTCCATTCTTTTTCTGCCTTAAAGAATGAGCAACATATTTTTTTTTATAATTAATTATTTTATACCTAGAATAATCATCCTTATATACTGCAGGGACACTGAGTCTTTTTTTTTTTTTTGTGAGGAAGATTAGCCTTGGTCTAACATCCGATGCCAATCCTCCTCTTTTTGCTGAGGAAGATTGGCTCTGGGCTAACATGTGTGCCCATCTTCCTCTAGTTTATATGGGACACTGCCACAGCATGGCTTGACAAGCGGTGCATCAGTCCACACCTGGGATCTGAACCTGTGAATCCCCGGCTGCCAAAGTAGAGCATGTGAACTTGACTGCTACGCCACCGGGCTGGCCCCTGAGACTTTCTTTTTAAGTGTGACACTCTAGTGAGTGTTCAGATCACTAGAGAAATCAAACAGCTTATGAACTGTATCCCTGTACTGTCACTACTCATTAACATTAGAATGAAACGGGAAAACATCTTTTATTTTTGGTGAGGGAGATTGGCTCAGAGCTAACATCTGTTGCCAATCTTCCTCTTTTTGCTTAAGGAAGACTGCCTGAGCTAACATCTGTGCCAATCTCCTATTTTGTATGTGGGACGCCACCACAGCATGGTTTGATGAGCAGTGTGTAGGTGCGTGCCTGGGATCTGAACCTATGAACCCTGGGCCGCGGAAGTGGAGCACGCAAACTTAACCACTACACCACTGGGCGGCCCCGGAAAACATCTTTTTTAAGCAAAAAGGCACAGTAAAGCCCTTCGCTTATCTGGTAGTGATCACAATCATGGGGCATCAGAAGCTGCTGGAGCTGTGATTACCACATGAAAGCCAAAAGCCTTTCAAGTGTTTTTTTTTTTTCCTTCCACAATGTGCAAAGGTTTTCAGAAGCAGAAATCAGACATAAGGAACATGACCAGCTGCCAAAGAAAAATCCACCTAAGCATGAAGTTGTAACGAATTCAGTCACTGTGTTGCAATGGCAATATCCCATTAAAGGAAGAGCTTCTGAAATGAGAATGACTACTTGAGACTTTCCTGAAATAATGATTCATAAATACTTTGATAAAAATTATAGAATCTGAAACTACATGGTGAAAGTAGCAGAAAGTTGCTATTAGCAAAATCTTTGGCCAGTAGGATGCTTTTCCTAGGTGTTGCTTCCAGGAACTAATGGGAAGTCAGTGATTTTCTTTGTATATGTGTGTGTGCACATGCATACCATTCTTGTGTGAATAATAACGAATGCAGCAAGATGAGCACCAAAATGGGGAACAGAGAAAATAATGAAGCTTGACTATATATTCAGACACATAAAAGCTAAAGCTGTTACTGGGGCAATTATATAACAAACCTCTTTTCTTACGAAGTTATTTTTGGAAACTATGTATAGTTTAAAAAGACATTGTTTTCTGTAATATCTTTTATATCAATTGATGACTAAAAGCAATTGAGTTGGCAAAGGGGATAATGGGGAGAGGAGTGTACCTTTTAACTACACACTATAATTCAAATAGGAACTGCAGCTGTAGCTTCAGCAATTGAAAGAGTCCTCACTGAAATCCCCATTTTGGCTCAACATAGAAATCCCCAGATTATGATCAGGGCAAATTTGTCAGCTGGATAGTTACTTCTCCTTTTGAGTAGGACACCTAGCAACGACGTATTGACTCCAATATTTGAGTTCACTGACTTACTTTACTTTCACTGTCTTAAAAGTCCTAACACAGAGCTGGACCTTGTCTCTTAGCTATTTAAAGGAGTATTTGGAGACAACGGGGTTAGAGGCTCACAGGTTGTAACTAAGGAGCTAAGGATAGTTCATGAGAATATAAGAATTATTCAAGAGTTGTTTCCATGATTTAGCTACCCTCTAGAAGAATACAAGATTTTGTCAAGAGTTATTCCAAGGTTTAGCCAGCTACCCTCTAGGAGTCTCTCTGATGGTGGGATCAAATTCTAGTGCCAACATATGGCATCATCTTTTGAAACAGCAAGGTTTTCCTTATTGATATAAACTTTAAAAGTTAGGGTTGTCTCCCAAGTATCCTAATTTCCCTTAATTATCCATTAGGCATCTACCACTTATCAATTTATATAAACCTTTTATGAACTGGTTATATCTTTAGTCTATACCAATTCTGGGGGGTAATGAGTCTCATAAGTTTTCCAGTCACTGTGCAAAGCAGGGCTTAGTTTTAGTTGTCTTAAATACAGTATTTTTCAGTTTCAAAGAGCTTTCTAGTCCCAGTGCATTGAGATTTGGTAAACAACACGAAGTTAACAAAACATATAGTCTTCATATATTTATGAACTTGGATTATAGCCTCTTTCAGTTTTTGTTTTTCCATGCTGAAGAGGCCTCTCTTTTTGGTCTGCTTCAGGCATTGAGATATCGTGCAAAATACAATGGATTTGGAATCAGATGACCTGGATTTGAACCCTGGATATGCAATTTAATAACTGTGTGTCCTTTAGAAGTTGGTTAACCTTGCTAATCTTATCACATGTGTATACACACACACACATACACAATGATGACAACAACAACAACCTTGTCAGGTTGATAGTTCTCTTCCTCTCCCTTCCTCTTAAATTTTAATGATTTGTTTTCTGAGATATGGTGGTAAAAATTACACTGATTTCAGGGGCAGACACACCATGGCTTCATTCAAAAAGAGGAAAATGGTTTGTTTCCAGTCCTCTTCTTGACAATGTCTACTTAACATTTCATTGATTCACTGATCTTAGGGGTAAAGAAGCACACAGGGCAACATCCTTTGGGGAATAATCTTCGGCTACTTTCCTGGTTTAAAACGGATAGTTGAGATATTATAATTCTCTATGTATCATTTGGATTAAGTACAGCCTAATGCCCCCATGTTGTCAGGGATACTCACAGAGGACACCAAAGCAGAACAGAGAATCTCTCTGGTCTATACAGTGGCTAGGGATTTGTGAGCCAATTTTTCACTGTCTGGGAAAGTGGCGGGGATTATCACAATCCCAGCTTGGTTCCCTCAGAATGTATTTCCTTTTGTTGATGCAACCAATAAATCTTCTACCTCACTAATATGATGTTGACTTTATTTATTTTAATGTTATAAAATTTTAGATTTGGAAGAGTCCTTAGATGCCATTTGATCCAAGAGTCTCCAAGATGCATAAATCTGCTTTGCATTATCCCTAACAAGTGCTTACGCAGCTTTAGTTTGAACACCTGAAGTAATGGGAAACTTATCAACTCTTGAGGCATTGCATTCTATTGTTGGCTAACTCTGATCGTTAGACACATCTTCCTCATATTAAGCAGCAATATGCCTCCTGGTAACTCTCTCCCGTTGATCCTAATTTTGCTCCCTGGAGAGGCATCATATTTGCTTAAAAACAAAGAGACTTGTATCTGCACATGTAAAGATCTCTTACAATTCAAAAATAAGACAAACAATTCAAGAAAAATAGGCAGAAGACCTAGACACTTCATAAAAAAAGATTTACAGATGGCAAACAAGCACATGAAAAGATCTTTATCATTAGTCATTACAGAAGTGCAAATTAAAACCACAAGGAAATACCACTTCATACACAATAAAATGGTTAAAAAACCCTGGCAACACCAAGTGACAGTGAAGATGTAGAGCAATTGGAATCTCATATATCACTGATGGAGATGCAAAATGGTAAAACTGCTTTGGAAAACAGTTTGACAGTTTCTTAAAAAGTTAAACATACAATTACCTTACAACTCAGCAAAAATTCTCCTAGATATTTACTCAAGAGAAATAAAAACATACATTTCCATGAAGGCCTGCAATGGATATTCTTATCAGCTTTATTTATAATAGCCAAAAATTGGAAACATCCCAAATGCTCATCAACTGGTAAATAAATAAGCAAATTGTGGTACATCTATAACATAGGATACTACTCAGCAATAAAATGGAACAAACTACTCATACACACACTCACATGGATGAATCTTAAATGTATATTGCTAAGTGAAAGAAGCAAGATACAACGGACTACATATTGTATGATTCAATTTATATGACATCCTGAAAAAGGTAAAACTATAGGTACAGAAAACAGATCAGTGGTTTCCAGGGTGGAGAGTAAGAGGACTGCTTGCAAATGGGGCAGAGGGAATATTCTGAGTAATGTAAATATTGTATATCTTGATGGTAGTAGTGCTTACATCACTGTATACATTTGTTAAAACTCATCAACCTGTACATTTACAAAGGATAGTTCTTACCGTATGTAAATTTTATGCCAATAAGCCTGACAAAAACAAAAAAAAACAAGGAGATCTAAGAAAGGGCCTTCTCCGGAGGTAAAGCAGCGCAGCCACAAACCAAGAACAAATGCAGTCACGGGAAACTGGAAGAGACAAGATTAGGAATCTCCCCTTGAGCCTCTAGAGGAAGCATGGCCTGCCGACACCTTGATTTCAGACTTCTTCCCTCCAGAATCATGAGAGAATACATTTCTGTTGTTTTATGCCACCATGTTCATGGTAATTTGTCATGGCAGCCCTAACAAACTAATACACTCTCTACATTCAGTTTTTTCATCCATAAATTGGCATATGATAATACTTATGTCATAGGGCTGTAATGAGAATTAAATGAATCAATACACCTAAGGCACATTACAGCAATAGCTGGCATGTAATAGGTGCACTTGAAATAGTATTTATTATGACTCTTTAATAGTTAGGTGACCTTAGTTATCTTTGAGCCTCCAGTCCCATTACCTGTTAACTGGTAATAATAAAAACACTTAGTCTAACAGACTCAAAATAAATAAATAGGTAATAAAAATGGGCTTTTTCCTTTGATGTCTTTTCATCTTAGATTTTCTAACATTTAGCATAGTAGATAGCTATTTATTCTGACTTTGCCTAATATTTTTATTTTCCTCATAGTCATATTTATTTATTTATTTTGAGGTAACTTTGGTTTATGACATTATATAAGTTTCAGGTGTACAACATTATAATTTGACATCTGTATACTCTGCAGCATCCTCATAGCCATATTTAAATGTGTTGGGAGTTATAGGTTATATGATTGACAGCAGTGTCGATAGATACACAGCTAGGGTAGAAAGCAAAATCATGACTCTGAAACCTAGCACTGGTTGTACTCTGGCTGATCTTTCCTCATACATATAGATCTCATCATTTTGGCTCCATATATGCCCCAACAAGCAGTAACCCAATACAAGTGAGGGGTTCTGGGAGTCATATTGGGAAGGGCACAAGAGCATGGAAGTTCCAGCCCAGCCCACTGGGGAGGGATGAACTGAAGCATGGGAGAGTCATAGCTTTGAAATGGTACATTTAGATATAGCAATATCAAAAGAGATTTGTCAAAATGTAAAGGAGCCAAATCACTTTTTAAAAGATTTACCAAGTGGTATGTACAATAGACACCACTGACTCTTACCTCATCCTTAACCCCTGCAGTAATTACAAAGGACTTACACTTTCTACTTTATCCATTTCTATATTGTTTGCATTTTATCAGGTTATATTACTTTTATAATAATAAAGTTTTATTTTGTAAATTCATTATTGGGGAATGGTTAAATAAATCATAGTATATGCATACTATAAAAAACCCTGAGATCACTAAAAAAATGAAATACATTTGTATATACTAACATGGAAAGACATCTATGATATATTATTAAGTGAAAAAAGTAAGTCATAGAATAATATGCACAGTATCACCCAGTTAATAAAACAACCAAGCCCATAAAAATATACACTTTCATACTCATGTTTGTAACTAAATACAGAAGAAAACATCTAGAAGGATACAAATCAAAGTAAATATAGTAGTTATCTGTGAATAGTGATAGGAGAGGGGGCAATGTGAGGAGGATTTTAATGTTTTATTTTATATATTTTTGTATTGTTTCAATTGCCAATAAGAATTATTTTATTACAAAATATTATTAATAATTATATTAATAATTAATATTAATAATTATAAATATTATTATATTAATATAACTTTTTTAGCAGTGAGTTAGCCTCTAAAGAGAGCTTTTGTCTGCTCTCCCAAATCCTCATTATAAAGTAATTTTATAATAATAAATATAACATAGTGTATTAAGAGCACTGGGATAACTACTCAAAACCTAATTGAGGATTTCCTATACAGTCTGGAGGTGAGTATAAAAGATCATACTGTGGCCCCAAATTTTTCCTCCCAGGGGCCTCTCACCCTCCTGGTGTCTAATACATCACCAATAAATTAAAGTTAGTATAATCAAGAAGCCAACACAAAGCAGATATTTCTATGCTCTGGATTTTCAAACGGAAATCTGAATAAGCTCTTGTCTTAGTTTGCTAGGGCTGCCATAACAAAGTATCACAGACTGAGTGGTTTAAACAACAGAAATTTACTTTCTCATAATTTTGGAGACTCCACGTCCAAGATCAAGGTGTCAGCAGGGTTGGTTTCTTCTGAGGCCTCTCTTGGTTTGTAGATGTCCATCTTCCTGTGTCTTCACATGGTCTTCCCTCTGTGTGTGTCTGTGTCCTAATCTCTCCTTCTTATAAGGACACCAGTCATATTGAGTAGGGCCTACCCTAGTGACCTCATTTTAACCTAAGTACCTCTTTAAAGACCCTACCTGCAAATACAGTCACATTCTGAAGTACTGGGTGTTAGGATTTTAACATATGAATTTGGGGAGGACACAATTCAGCCCACAACAGTTCTATTATTTAGAAATTACATTTATTTCTAAAAAGGTAAATAATTACAACCATTTTTAACTTTAAAGGAGAAACCAGAGAATTCAGTATGTAAACAATTCAAAATGCAAGTGAATTCTCAGAGAATTAAACTTATGTTTAAAATGATTAATGGCCCTTTTTGAAGATGAAAAACTGAAGTCAATACATTACTCTTGATTATATGTGGACTGTCTGACAGATTGTGCCTAATCTCATTCCTAAATTCATGCTTTAGCCTCTCCCATCCTTGGACCCTACTAAATTTCTAACCTCCAATTCATCTCAGATCCTCACTTCAGGGGTAGAGGAGGAAAGATCTTCCAGTCAAGATCTTCAAAATGCAGACAGTATGATGCTGAATGAGATCATCTATGCAAAACATTCTAATGAAAGCAAAATAAATACATTATTATTATGTTTTTCAGTATGATCTATGGAAGAAGATATGGACTCATGTCTTAAAAAAAGAATTTTTGAGTCCTATATAATCAAGAATGACATAATATATAATATTCTGGACTATGGTTCATATGATCTGGGCTTTAGTCCTTTCTGTGCACTAGAATCAGCATGACTAGGGCAACATATTTTACTTCTTTGGGTCTCAGTTATTCTACTTACAAAATACAAGTGCATGGATTTTAACAATATATTTACAAGGATAGTAGGAGGAATCAGGAACAGTCCTGAAATGTGTCATGCTTCTTAGAAGAAAGATCTTTTAGGTCTTTTCCAATGTTAATAACAACAACAATAATAGTTATTTTGTACTATTTTGTATAATTTTGTATAATATTTTTTTGCACTCATCATATGCCAAGCACTGCCAAGAGACTTACGTACATCATCTCATTTAGTGCTCCAAAAGACCATAAAAGGTAGGTATTCTTATCCGCATTTTACAAAGTAAGAAAGTGAAACTAGTGAGGTTAAGTTCCCCAAGGTCAATATATACAGTAAGCGGTAAAATCAAGATTTGATCCTTGGTACATCTGACACCAAAGTCTATGCTTATTTTCTACTGTTACAATGCTCTTTTAACTGCATTAGAAATTAAAATTTATCAGGTATCGTACTAGTTTCCTAGGGCTGTCATAACAAATTACCACAAAGTGGGTGGCTTAAAACAACAGAAATTTATTATCTCAGTTCTGGAGGCTAGAAGTCTGAAATTAAGGTATAGGCAAGGTCGTGCTCTCTCTGAAGGCTCCAGAGGAGGATCCTTCCTTGCCTCTTCCTAGCTTCTGGTGGTTCCTGGCAATCCTTGGTGTTCCTTGGTTTGTGGCAGCATCGCTCCAATCTCTGCCTCCTTCTTCACATGGTCGTCTTCTCTCCGTGTGTATCTGTGTATCCAAATTTCCCTCTTCTTAAAAGGACACTAATCTTAGGGCCAAGCCTAATCCAGTATGGCCTCATCTTAACTTGGTTACATCTGCAAAGACCCTATTTCTAAATAAAGTCACATTCACAGGTTTTAGGTGGACATGAATTTTGGAGTGACACTCTTCAACCCAGTAAAGGAAACATTAAGCAGACAAGAAATGGAAAAACTTTTGCAATATGTCTGACTATGGTTTTCTTAGGCTGTGGAGACTGAATAAAAGGTTATATGATTGGAGGTTTTCATTTCTTTGCCCCTTATAGTTTCTTTGCCTATGCCAAACAATGTTCTTACTGGCAATCATATGCTATACCGTATTCTACTTTAATAGTGCAGTGTAATTTGAAATATGTCACAGATTCACAGGGTTAGAAAGGACCTCAGATAGTCATTATGCCTATTGGTTAGCTTCTAGGCATGGCTCACTGATTCACGCCAGAGAGTTGGGTGTCTGATACTTTCTGAAAAGGAGATTTCATGGCATCTCCTAGTGACTTGTGCTAATGTTCAGAAGTTCTTTACAAGTCTAACTTTCAACTTTCTGGTTATGATCAAACCTAATTTTAGTTGATGGATTCCACTGTCTTTGAGAATCTTGACATACAGAAAATGGTACAACTGAGATTGTTAATACTTAACATTTACAAAGCAGTTTACTGCTGTATACTTTTACTTCTGCTAGCTTACAATAAATCTGTAAGACGTTATTAAACTAGCCTCATTTTATAGTAATTGAGGTTCGGAGAAGTTGAGTTACTTACCAAAGGTCATAGAGCTAGTAAATGATGGAGCTGGAACTCCAACCCAGATCTTCTGTCCCTAAATCCTGTGCTTTGTCCCATTATGCCCCACTGCAGAATAAAGAAGCAAAATCTAATCTTATTCTTTACTGTATTGATAAATTTAAGAACTATCAGGAGAAAAGTGCTTTGGAGTCACAGAATTCTAGAGTCAGAAGGGACCTTAAAAATCATACATTGCGGTTACAATCTCCTAAAGAGCTCAAATCCTGGTAATTGGACTGATGCTACTTGGAAAGCTTTGAACTGAGTTGAGCTGACAAATAACACTTTACACTGGTGTGGGTGAGTTCACTGATAACACAAAGAAATGATGATATAGTACTTTGGACACCAGAAAAAAGAGCAATTGAGCATCAACTTTATGAGTAAGGAGCTCAACTAAGCAAATGAGGGAGTTGCAGACCAACAAGTAAAAGACAAGTGCAGATTTGCTTAAGAGCATGGACTTTGAAGTCACACAGTTCTGGGTTTGAATTTCACCACTTACTAGCTAGATGACCTGGGATAAGTTACTTAACCTCTCTAAACTTCAGTTTCCCTCTCAATAAATGGACATAAGAATGTCTATATCATTGTGCTGATTTAATGTTGAAAAATGTAATATATATACAATACTCAGGAGGGTACCTGGCACGATAAATTGTAGTTTCCAATAATAATAACAATATTGCTGTCATTATTCTTATTATGGTAGAGCATCATCTAAGCCCCCACCCAACTTGTCTTGAAAGTTTATTGTGGAAAATGATATTTATTTATAATTATTTCATATATATATACATATATATGTATATATATATATATATACGTATATATATATACAGAAAATGATCTCTGACCTTAAGAACCAGGCATAAGAATAAGAGGCAACTCACTACTTGCTATAAGGCTATAATAGTAGCAAACATTTACTGAGTCATCAGAATATGCTTACTCACCAAAGTCCTAAGTGCTTTACATGCATTAACTCATTAAATTTTCACAACTCAACAAAATAGGTAGTATTACTATTTGTATTCTACACATGACTAAAATGAGCACAAGGAAGTCAAATAATTTACTAGAAAGTAGCGGAGTCAGGATTTGAATTTGGACAGTCCAGCGCCAGAATTCATACTTTTAACTAGTATGGTCTACTGTCTTCCCACCACTCTGCTCTGTTGCCTCTATAGCCAACACTTGTGTTAAATGACTAATAGCATATTGGAGCTTTAAAACAGCATAAGATGAATGCTACATAGTTAATTAATTACAATAATTAATTCCCATGAAGTGAAAATTAAGGGTGGCTATATGAAGTGCCTACATAAATACTTAAGGTAATACCTGAAAAAATAATGTAAAGCTAAAATTTTGTTAAGACTCATGCTTAGCTTACACATTTTTAAGGAAAAATGCCTCAGTCTCTTTACAATGGTAGTACAAATTGCAGACCAAGCCAAAATGGGGGTGAGGAGTGGAGAGGAGTACAGTAAATACATTGGAACTGCAATGGTGACGGACTTAACTCTTAAAAGCCCCCTGTGGGGCACTTACTCCACGTCTTGAAGAGGAGATGAATTGGGCAAAAAGGCAAGGTACCTAGGACAACAGTGATGAACCAAAAGAGAGCCTAGGGTTACTATGGCCAAGAGAGTGGTTACCTGTGCCTTTCTCTATCATAAATCCTGGTAACTTTCAATTTCTGTCGTATAGCCAAAGGGGCCACTAAAAATATATTCTGCTCTATCTCTGGGTAAGCTCCTGAAAACTGCCATCCTGAACTTTCCACTCACCTCAGTGTGTTCCTGGGAAAGTTGCTCCATTTATAGGCTTTTATGTAATTCACTTTTAGATAGAAAGAGAGATACACTCCTGACCGATAAAATTTATAATACCCCCTTACCTTTTTCTGCTGGGCTCAAAACAGTCACTGTGAAAAGAGAAAGAAAGGTCAAAATTAGTGACATTTAAAAATATTATTTACCTAATCCATTTTTCCATAGCATCATTTTTGAGCAATTTATTCAATGGTACTTTAGGAAACCACCAGCCTGCTAAGATAAGGAAAGGCAAGGATGATTAAATTTCATCCTTTCCTATCTTTCTTCATCTTGAAACTTGAGTAATTAAGAATTTCTACTCATTCAACAAATACAAGTATAATCTGATTTTTTAAAAAAAACAACAAAGAGAAACTCTGAAGCTATACAACATGGCAGTAAGAACGTAAAAGCTGAAAAATTAGGAGATGATTGTTTATTTTCCTAAAGTATTCCCTGTAGAACATCTTTAAATACCAAGCTTCACTTGTATATTTAGAAGTGATATAGCGTGGAGGTTGCATGTCAACTCTGAAGTCAGACTGTCTGGGTTAGAAGCCTAGTCGCACTATTTTGTGACCCTGGGCAAGTTCCTTAACTTCCCTAACAGTACCTTCCTCACAAGGTTACTTGAGAATTAAATGAGTTAATGCATGTAAATATTGTTTAGCATAATATCTAGCACAAGGTAAGTACTTAATGAATATTAATTATTATATTTTAACTAATATTTCACAGAATATCAGAACTGGAAGGGACTTCAGTGATTATCTAGTTTATCTGCCTCATTTTACAGATGGGAAAAATGGACTAGAGTAGTAGCAAATGATTTGCCCAAGGTCATAGAGCAAGTTAGTGGTAGAGTTGGGACTAGATTCCAGCCTCCAGGACTTTTTCCAGGTACTGTGCCTACCTTCCTCAATCATTCCTTGCTGGCTTATTGTGATACATATATATATATAACTTTTGTTCAGAATGTCATTTGTACAAAGTGAGGTCTACCTGTCTTTACTCACCACCAACACCTGTGAGCGCTTGTACTTGGCACTAAGGTAAAGTGAAATTACAAGGCATGGATCTCAATCTTGAGAAGCTATTAAATTAAGATGTTTTTCATACACAATGATAAACACTTAAAGGTCAGGAAATGGGAAAAAAATCCAAACGGAGAAGGAGACTATATTCTAGGGGCTATTTCCTGGGGTCCTTCATCGGTCATACCTTCTCTTTCTCTGCATTTGCACGTCTATTTTTGTTGAGTCTTAAAAATGTCTCCTTTTAATGATCATTTGAATGGACTTTGTTAAAACTGTCCCATTTGTCTGTGTTAAATTTGACCAGATAATGTCCTCTTTTTCTCTAATACACTTATCTGGAGATTGATACCAACTCCTTTTTTTTTCTTTCCAGTTATAGAATCCTGGTTAAGAATGATTGAGGGAGTGACATCAGCATCACGGCAGAGTGAGTTCTTCCCTTAGACTCTCCCCCCTAAGATACAAAGTAAAGGACATTCATATACAAATAGAGGATATTGACACAAAATAAAAGACGTCTGAGAGACCCACGCAGCCATCCCTGAAGATGAAGGTGCTGGACCCCAATGGAGGAAGTGGAAAGAGGCAAGGGGATCTCCTCTCCCTCCTTAAATGGCAGTGACCCAGGGCGCAGGACCATGCTTGTCTCAGAGAGGAGAGGCAGAAGGGTGGCCCTTCGCAAGAACACCTTCACTCTCCAAGTTCCCTCACAGCCAGTGAGAAAGCCCCACACAGAGGTGGCTAAGCTATTGCAGGGGTGTCTTCATAAAGCCAGCATCCTAAGACAGGGCAGGGCGACAATGCCCCCAGGATCACACATGAAGGCAAGCACCTCTCCCCTGGTCCAGTGTTCCAGCTCAGCTGATCGGCCAGAGCACCTGTGCAGATGATAGAAAAGCAGCAACTGTGAGGGAGTGAGCCACAGATTGCAGCATGCTCAGAATACACAGCTCTTGATCCCTACCCAATGGTGGCAGGTAGAAGCTGCAACCAGATAGTATCACTATGAGGAAGTACAAATCCACGCCATCAAACAGTATGAAGAGATATATTAATATTCCAGACCAGAAGGAAAATGACAAGTACCCAGAAATCAATGCTGAAAGCACAGAAATTTATAATCTAAATGACAGAGAATTCAAAATGGCTACCATAAAAAAACTAAATGAGTTACAAGAAAATACAGAGAGACAGTTCAATGAAATCAGGAACAAAATTAATGAACAGAGGGAATTCTTCACAAAAGAGATTGAAACTATAACAAAAAACCAATCAGAAATGTTGGAGATGAAAAACACAATAGATGAGATAAATAAAAATCTGGACTCCCTGAATAACAGAGCTGATATTATGGCGGAGAGAATCAGCAGTCTGGAGGACATAAATATAGAATGTTTCAGATGGAGGAGGAGAGAGAACTAAGACTAAAAAAAATGAAGAAATTCTCTGATAAATATCTGACTCAATTATGAAATGTAACATAAGGATTATAGGTATTCCAGAAGGAGAAGAGAAGGAGAATGGAGCAGAAAGCTTGCTCAAAGAAATAATAGCTGAGAATTTCCCAAACCTGGGTAAGGAGCTGGAAATACAAGTGAAAGAAGCTAATAGATCTCCTAACTATATGTTACTTACATATTTTATATATGTAAAAAGACTTTTTTTTTTTTTTTGCGGTGCTTTTCTTTTTTTTTTTTTCTTTTGTGAGGAAGATCAGCCCTGAGCTAACATCCATGCTAAGCCTCCTCTTTTGCTGAGGAAGACTGGCTCTGAGCTAATGTTTATTGCCAATCCTCCTCCTTTTGTTTCCCCCAAAGCACCAGTAGATAGCTGTATGTCATAGTTGCACATTCTTCTAGTTGCTGTATGTGGGACGTGGCCTCAGCATGGCCGGAGAAGCAGTGCATCGGTGCGCGCCCAGGATCTGAACCTGGGCCGCCAGTAGCGGAGTGTGCGCACTTAACCACTAAGCCACGGGGCCGGCCCTAAAAAGACTTTCTCCAAGGCATATACTAGTAAAGCTGGCAAAAGTCAATGACAAACAAAAACATTAAGGGCAGCAAGGCAGAAGAAAATAACTTACAAAGGAACCCCTATCAGGCTTTCAGCAGATTTTGCAGCAGAAACCTTACAGGCTAGGAGAGAGTGGAATGATATATTCAAAATTCTGAAAGACAAAAACTTTCAGACAAGAATACTCTATCCAGTAAAAATATCCTGAAGATAGGACAGACAAATAAAAACTTTCTCAGATAAACAAAAGCTAAGGGAGTTCATTGCCACAAGACCTTCCCTACAAGAAATGCTTAAGAAGCCCCTGATATCCGAAAAAAAAGAAAGGCATGACAAAGCCTTGAACAAGGAGATAAATAGGTAGAGAAAATGAGAAAATGGCAGCTCTCTATCAGAACAGGCTAGCAAACACTTAACTATAAACATTAAAGATAAAGGGAAGGAAAACATCAAAATTAAATATAATCTTGTCATTTTAATCCCAAACTCACAACGCAAGATGGAATAAGGTGTGACAATAATACCTTAGAAGGGGAAGAGGCAAGGGATGGAATTGGCTTAGTCTAAGCAAATAAGAGACTATCAGAAAATGGACTATCTCATCTACGAGATTTTTTATACAAACCTCTTGGTAACCACTAAAAAAAAATCAGAACACTGACACAGATGACAAATAAAGAGAAAACTAAGAAAACCATAATAAAGAACTACCAAACTGAATTTGTAGTCCAAAATATAAGGGACAACAAACAAGGGAATGACAGAACATTCCCTTGCAGAAATGAGTAATAAAATTGCAGAATTAAGCCCTCGTGTATCAATAATCACTCTAAATGTAAATGGATTGAATTCCCCAATCAAAAGACACAAGAGTGGCAGAATGGATTAAAAAACAAGACCCAAGAATACACAGCCTCCAGGAAACACATCTCAGTTCTAAAGACAAACATAGGCTCAGAGCGAAGGGATGGAAGACAATACTCCAAGCTAATGGCAAACAAAAGAAAGCAGGTGTTGCCATACTTATATCTGACGAAGTAGACTTCAAGATAAAAAAAGTAATGAGAGACAAATGGGGGCATTATATAATGAAAAAAGGGACACTGCACCAAGAAGACATAACAATTATAAATATATATGCACCCAACACAGGAGCACCAAAGTACATGAAGCAACATATATTAACAAACATAAAGGGAGATATTAACAACAACACAATAATAGTAGGGGACTTTAATACCCCACGTACATCAATGGATAGATCATCCAGACAGAAAGTCAACAAGGAAATAGTGGATTTAATGAAAAACTAGACCACATGGACTTAATAGTTATATATAGAAGACTCCATCTAAAAACAACAGAATACACATTCTTCTCAAGTGCACATGGAACATTCTCAAGGACAGACCATATGTTGGGAAACAAGGCAAGCTTCAATAAATTTAAGATTGAAATCATATCAAGCATATTTTCTGACCATAATGCTATGAAACTAGAAATCAAGTAGAAGAAAAAAGGTGAGGAAGGGACAAATATTTGGAAACTAAAGCATATGGTATTGAACAACCAATGGATCACTGAAGAAATTAAAGGAGAAATCAAAAAATATCTGGAGACAAATGAAAATGAAAATACAACATAACAACTCAGATAGGATGTAGAAAAAGCAGACTCAAGAGGGAAATTCATAGCAATACAGGCACACCTTAACAAACAAGAAAAATCTCAAATAAGCAATCTTAAACTACACCTAACAGATTTAGAAAAAGAAGAACAAACAAAGCCTAAAGTCAGCAGAAGCAGAGAAATAATAAAAATTAGAGCAGAAATAAATGAAATTGAAACCAGAAAATAGGAGAAAGTACCAATGAAACAAAGAGCTGGTTCTTTAAGATGATAAACAAAATTGACAAACTCTTAGCCATACTCACTAAGAAAAAAAGAGAGAAGGCTCAAATAAATAAAATTAGAAATGAAAGAGGAGAAATTATAGTGGATATCACAGAAGTACAAAGGATTATAAGAGAATACTATGAAAAACTATATGCCAACAAATTGGACAATCCAGAAGAAATGGATAAACTCTTAGACTCATACAACCTCCCAAAACTGAATCAAGACCAATCACATATCAAGAGATTGAAAAAGTAATAAAAAATGTCCCCAAAACTAAAAGTCCAAGACCAGATGGCTTCCCAGAATTCTACCAAACATTCAAAGAAGATTTCATACCTATCCTTCTCTAACTATTGCAAAAAGTTGAGGAAATTGGAACACGTACCTAAGCCATTCTACAAGGCCAACATCACCCTGATACGAAAGCCAGACAAGGATAACACAAAGAAGGAATATTACAGACCAAAATCACTGATGAACATAGACGCAAAAATCCTCAATAAAATATTGGCCAACTGAATTTAACAATACATTAAAAAGATTATACAGCATGATCAAGTGGGATTTATACCAGGGACACTGGCATAGTCCAACATCCACAAGTCAATCAATGTAATACATCATATTCACAAAGCAAGGAAGAAAAACCACATGGTCATCTCAATAGACGCAGAGAAAGCATTTGACAAGAGCCAACATACATTTATGATAAAAGCTCTCAATAAAATGTGTATAGAAGGAAAGTACCTCAACATGATAAAGGCCATATATGAGAAACCCACAGCAAACACGATACTAAACGGGAAAAATTGAAAGCCACCCCTTTGAGAACAGGAACAAGACAAGGGTGCCCACTCTCACCACTCTTATTGAACCTAGTACTGGAGATTTTGGTCAGAAAAATTAGGCAAGAAAAAGAAATAAAAAGAGTCCAAATAGGCAATGAAGAGGTGAAACTCTTGCTGTTTGCAGATAACATAATTTTATATATAGAAAACCCTAAAGAATCCATTGGAAAACTATTAGAAATAATCAACAACTACAGCAAAGTTGCAGCATACAAAATCAACTTACAAAAATTAGTTGCATTTCTATACTCTAATAACGAACTAACAGAAAGAGAACTCAAGAATACAATCCCATTTAAAATCGCAACAAAAAGAATAAAATATCCAGGAATAAATTTAACCAAGGAGGTGAAAGACCTATACAATGAAAATTATAAGACATTATTGAAAGAAATGAATGATGACATAAAGCAATGTAAAAATATTCCATGCACATGGATTGGAAAAATAAATATAGTTAAAATGTCCATACAACATAAAGCAATATACAGATTCAATGCAATCCCAATCAGAATCCCAATGACACTCTTCACGGAAACAGAACAAATAATCCTAAAATTCATAGGGGGCAACAAAAGACCCCAAATAGCTAAAGCAATCCTGAGAAAAAAGAACAAAGCTGGAGGCATCATAATCCTTGACTTCATAATATACTACAAAGCTATAGTAATCAAAACAGCATGGTACTGGTACAAATACAGACACACAGATCGATGGAACAGAATTGAAAGCCCAGAAATAAACCACACATTTACAGACAGCTAATCTTTGACAAAGGAGCTAAGAACATACGATGGAGAAATGAAAGTCTCTTCAATAAATGGTGCTGGGAAAACTGGACAGCCACATGCAAAAGAATGAAAGTAGACCATTATCTTTTGCCATACACAAAAATTAACTCAAAATGGATCAAAGACTTGAAAGTAAGACCTGAAACCATAAAACTCCTAGAGGAAAATATAGGCAGTACACTCTTTGACATCGGTCTTAGAAGGATCTTTTCGAATACCACGTCTACTCAGAGAAGGGAAACAAAAGAAAAAATAAACAAATGGGACTTCATCAGACTAAAGAGCTTCTGCAAGGAAAGGAAATCAGGAACAAAATGAAAAGACAACCCACCAACGGGGAGAAAATATTTGCAAATCATATATCCGACAAGGGGTTAACCACCAAAGTAAAAGACCTCACACAACTCAACAACAAAAAAACAAACAACCCAATCACAAAGTGGGCAGAGGATATGAACAGACATTTTTCCAAAGAAGATACACAGATGGACAATAGGCACCCGAAAAGATGTTCAACATCACTAACTATCAGGGAAATGCAAATCAAAACTACAATGAGATATCACCTTACACCCAACAGAATGGCTATAATCACCAAGACAAAAAATAACAAATGTTGGAGAGGATGTGGAGAAAAGGGAACCCTCATACACTGCTGGTGGGAATACAAATGGGTACAGCCACTACTGAAAATAGTATGGATATTTCTCAAAAAATTAAAAATAGAAATACCATGTGACCCGGCTATCCCACTACTGGGTATTTATCCAAAGAACTTGAAATCAACAATTCAAAGAGACTTATGCACCCCTATGTTCACCGCAGCATTGTTCACTATATCCAAGAAGTGGAAGCAACCCAAGTGCCCATCAACCGATGATTGGATAAAGAAGATGTGGTATATATGTACAATGGAATACTACTCAGCCATTAAAAAAGACAAAATTGTTCCATTGACAACAATATGGATGGACCTTAAGGGTATGATGTCAAGCGAAAAAAGCCAGACAGAAAAATACAAACACCATGTGATTTCACTCATATGTGGAAGATAAACTAACACACTGACAAAGAGAACAGCTTAGTGGTTACCAGAAGGGAAGGAAGTTGGGGGGCGGGCACAAGGATTGAAGGGGCACATATATATGGTGACTGACAAATAATAATGTACAACTGAAATTTCACCATGTTATAAAATATAATGACCTCAATACAAAAAAGGTAATGATTGAATGAAGCACATACTCTACGTCGACAATACAAATGGAAGTGGAAACAAGAAGCTCCGATGGTTCAACCTGGGACTTCATGATTTTGCACATACATGGTGCATAACTGTATCAGTTCTACTAGGTCCTGAACTGGGTCAATAACATCTCTTTATTTTTTAATTTTATTTATTTATTTTTTTGTTGCAGAAGATTGGCCTTGAGCTAACAACTGTTGCCAATCTTCCTCAGCAAAAAGAGGAAGATTAGCTGTGAGATTGCTGAGGAAGATTGTCTCTGAGCTAATATCTTTGCCCATTTTCCTGTATTTTGTACATGGGACACTGCCACAGCATGGCTTGATGAGCGGTGTGTCGGTTCACTCTCGGGTTTTGAACCTGCAAACCCTGGGTTGCCAAAGAAGAGCATGTGAAACTTATCACTACGCCACCGGGCCAGCCTCAGTAACATCTCTTTAAAATGGAGTGAGAGAGAGCAGAGTTTCTTGGAGACAAATATTAATAAAGAGTAGCTGACAAACTGCTGTTTGGTCTATCTTCATATGCCTCTATGGCTGAACACTCACTGCTCAACAAGAAGTGGAGCTCCTAACTCCCATTTGATTGGCCACTTGCTACAGCACTTGCGGGTGAGGGAAGGATATCACTCAGTGCTTTGCAAATGCTGGAATGAGACAATGTATATACAGAAAAATGAATGGTTAGCAGTGAAGTCTCCAGGTGGGAGACAGATGTCTTGAAGTAATTTCAGGTCTGTCATGCACAAGTGGGATTGGTTTATATGATATAAGAACAGTGGGCAGAAATAGAATCAATGGGTAAAAGCTATAGGTCAACACACTTTAGCTCAATATAAGAGAAAATGATGATGATGATGATGATGATGATGATGATAACGATGATGATGATGACAATGATGACCAGCCAGACTGACAGCATTGGGAAGAACTGAGTTTCCCATTACAAACAGCTGGAAATGTTGTAGAGGACATTTAGACGTTAGTTAGGCACTGGATTTAACTTTTAAAATCCTTCTCACTCCTGAAATCTATAAGGAGTCACTAAATCTAAGAAAAATATATTTTCTTGCAAAATTCCCTGTTGAAAGTTACATACTTGCGAGAAAAAAAGGGGGGCCTTCATTCTAAAACATTGTGGCACTTACCTTCGTAGTTTAGCCTTTCCTTTATTTTTCTAGTATTGCTTTTTACATTATTAAAGGAAGAGACTAAGAATACTTCAGTCATATTTAAAATGAAAATATTACAAGTGTTATAATAAACTTTTACAAAATGAATCCTTTATCATGAATCTCTTGGGAAAATGTACAGTTAGCCACTCTATGGGAAACTTGCCATGTATGATTATAGAGTGATGTGATGATATGCGTAATTACACACCTGCTCTGTTGCTTCAAATTTTAGCTCACTACTGGGGAGTTAAGTGACTGGAGTTATCATCAAATACCTTATTGCACTGTCTCTCCTCTTTTCTCTCACCTATTTACTAATTCTTTGCAACTAGGTATGGAGAAAAGGTATGGAAATGTGGAGTATACGCAAGGGCTTTTCATCACAGACAACGAGTGTTAAAGCCAAAGCATATCTCTTTACTTCCTTTAAGTGGATGCATATTGTAGGGTTCACAGAAGGGTATTGGTGGAATAAGCCTAATTTGGGTCTAGGTGGGGATGGTCAACGAATGTAGTAGAAAGGACATGGAGGAAATTCTACAATAGTGTTGCCCAGTAGAAATATAATGCAAGCCATGTAATTTAAATGTTCTAGTAGAAACATCTTAAAAAGTCAAAAAAACTACCAAGTGACGTTAACTTTAATAATATATTTTATTTAATGCAATATATCAAAAATATGATTTCAACATGTTATCCACATAAAATTATTGAGATATTTTACCTTCTTCTTTTTGTACTAAATTTTTGAAAGCTTGTGTGTATTTTATGCTTCCAGTACATCGCAATTCAGATGCCACATTTCAAGTGTTTAATAGCTACATGTGGCTAGTGGATACAGAATTAGACAGTAAAGCTCAAAAGGATTTGTGAAAGGAGAACCGGAACGTTGAAAATATGAGTCTAGTGAGATGAGTGCTCCCTTACAACATGAAGTTCTCTTTTAATTAATGACTCATTTGTGGAGGAAGTTGATTATAGCAATGTACAGCATATACTTTGGTATATTCGTATTCTGGCTCTGCCACTTGTTCTGTGACCTTGGACAAATTATTTAATCTCTCTGTGCCTCAGTTTCCTCATCTGTAAAATGAGGATAAATTATTTATGTTATAAGGTTGTTATAGGAACTAAATGATAAAATATGTGTAGAGTGCTTGGGTGCCTGGTACATAATAGGTACTTAATTACTGTTAGCTATTTATTATTATTTTTCTGAGAAAGGTAAACTATTCAGTGAGGTTAGATTTTATTATAGTTTGGGGCAAAATAAGTCTTACTTTTTTAAAAAAATATTATTTATGATATTGATCCCAAAGTTATATATGATGGTTTTAAAATAATGTATTCAATGTCAAATGGAATATATTTGATATCCACTTTTTCCATTACATTTTTCTTAGACTTTAGGCTAGGAGAGGGAATAGAATTTGAAATGAGGAGCCTAGATACATTTCTCATTATGTTCTGCTTGTTGACAGCAAACTAATCATGCCAGTCTTCATTTACTCCTCTGAAAAAGTTACTCATACTAGCCATTCATTTACTTTTTAGGCAGCCGTTCCCAAATCTGGATGATTTTAATACCCACCTAGGGAACAGATAAAAATATAGATTCTAGGGCCCCCTTCATATAACCAATCTCTGGGTAGAGGTGCAGGAATTTGTATTTTAACTCAGCAGGTGATTTGGATTATCTGCCAGGTTTAAAAACCACTGGAGTTATTTCAGATGTTTGGTATGATAGATATCATACCAAGTCATACTAGTCAGGTGTGATACATTTAACTGTTTCACACATGGATGACTTATTAAACTATTTTAGACATGAGAATACAATGATTCATATAGGCTTCAATGGAGAGTACTTACTTCCGTAGAAACTTGGTTTCTAGAAAATGTTCCTTCTGGTTTTTTGCCTTATCAGTTTTCATTTCTTCTGACTCTCTTTGAAGAATTTATAGCTTCTGAGTAGAATTATTTCCTGGACCTTTTATATTTTAATCTCAAATTGGATACTAATGGCCACCAAAAATGGCAGAGTAGGGAATTCCAGGGTTTTGTCCTTCCCCAAAAGTCATGAATGAAGTGGTAAAACCCATCAAAATCAACTTTTGCTGAACTCTGGAATCTAGCAACAAATGTACAACAATCAGGAGAGACTTGGTGAAGAAAGGAGCTGTTGCTTTTTGGCAAGACAATGTTGTAACATTTCAAATTGCCTATTTACCATCCCCCACACCCCAGATCAGAAGGGGATGTAAGAATGGCCTGGTGCAGGTTTCTAGTGCCAGAGGGAGCAATACAGACCTTATTCTCAGAGAATTTTGGTTGTGAGTCTTGACTGTCTGGTGGCTCCCTCAAAGACCAACGCAAAGGGTTCCCCGTGTTTTGTCTGACTCAGAGCATTCTCAAGCCTGGGGCATCTTCTTGGGTGGCTTTTGCTGAAAGAATTCATAGACACAGGTATTGGCTCCAGCAGCCTGGGGCAAGGGACAACACTTGAGACAGGCAATTGACAGAATAAAAAGCCTGGGAAGGAAGAGGTTGACAAAGGAGACAGGTCGGGGAATAAGTGTTTAAAAGCTACTATGCACACCATGGAATTGAGAAGGGCACACATACATGCAGGGTGGGAAGCATGCTCAGAAAAGGCCTAAGAAGATCCTAAGCTTTCACCTCTAACTGGCCTTCAGGCCCTGCAAAGCAGCGTGTGAAGGCTAAGGCAGAGTTATAGACAGCCTGGAAGGAGTCGAAGGAGTGAAGTGCCCCAACACAGACCCAATCTGCAAAGGCTGGGAGAGTATATATTTTTCTTCTTTTCTATTTCTTTTATGACTCCAGGCATTCATGACATATTTATCAAACCACTAACTGACCACAAGTTTAAGGAACAGAGACTTTAGAGACTACACACAACAACAAATATAGTCTTTAATATAGAAAAATCACTAAATAAACAAACAACATCAACTCACAACAGGCAGCAAAAACAAATTCTGGTGAGGGGAGAGAATCTGATTTCTGGAGTTGATACTGTATAATATTCTAAACGTCCATTTTTCAAGAAAAATTATAGGCCATGCCAAGAAACAAAACAGTATAGCTCATTAATAGAAAAAAAATTAATACAAAGTGACCATAAGGAAACCCAGGCATTGGTTTAACAGACAAAGATTTTAAATGAACTGTCTTAAATATGCTCAAAGAACTAAAGAAAATGATGTACAAAGACTAAAGGAAACCAGAAGAATGAAAATAGAGAATATAAATAAAGAGATAGAAATCAGAGAAAGGAATCAAATGGAAACTCTGGAGCTGAAAAGGACAATCATGAAATAAAGAATTTACTAGAGAGGTTCAACAGCAGATTTGAGCAGGAAGAAGAAGGAATCAGTGAACATGAAGATAGGTCAATTGAAATTATCCAGTCTGAAGAGCAATATGAGAAAAGAATAAAGAAAAATGAACAGAGCCTAAGAGACCTATAGGGCACCATCAAATGTACTAACATGTACATAATGGGAGTTTCAGAGAGAGAGGAGAGAAAGAGGGAAGAGAAAGAATATTTGAAGAAATAGTGATTGAAAACTTCCCAAATTTGGTAAAGGACATAAATCTAAACATCCAAAAAGCTCAATGACATTCCCATGGAGAATCTCCCATATAAGATAAACTGAAGGATATCCACAATCAGACACATTATAGTCAAACCATCAAAAGCTAAAGACAAAGAGAAAATCTTGAAAGCAGGAAGAGATAGGCAACTCTTCACATACAATAAATACTCAATAATATTAACAGTTGATTTCTCTTCAGAAACCATGAAGGAGGTAATGCTGAAAGAAAAGTATCTGTCAACCAAGAATTCTATATCCAGTAACACTATCCTTCAAAAAATGAAGGCAAAAATAAGACATTCCCAGATAAACAAAAGTAGAAGGAGTTCATCACTAGTAGAACTGTCCTACAAGAAATGACAGAGAGTCCTCCAGGAAGAAATGAAAGGGCACTAATTGTAACTTGAGCCATAAGAAGAAATCAAGAACACTGGCAAAGGTAACTACATAGGTAAATATAAAAGCCAGTAGTGTTACTTTTTTGGTTTTTTACTCTTTTTTACTTGCTATATTATTTAAAAGACAGATGCATGAAACAATAATGATAAATCTATGTTAAGAGGCACACAATGTACACAGATGCAATCTGTGACAATAACAACATAAAGGAGGGAATGGAACTGAAAAGGAGCAGAGTTACGTATACTATTAAATTAAGTTGGTATTAATCCAAATTTTATTAGTATAAAGTTAACATATTAATTGTAATACCCAAGGTAAGCACTATGAAAAAAAACTAAAAAATATATACAAAAGAAATGAGAGGAAATCAAAATGGGTACAGAAGAAAAAATCAATTAATCAAATAAGAATGCAGTAAAACAACGAACTATCACTACACACATATTAGAATGGCAAAATTCCAAAATACTGACAATACCAAATTCACGCAAGGTTGTAGAGCCACAGAAACTCTCATTAATTGCTGGTGGGAATGCAAAATGATACAGCCACTTTGGAAGACAGTTTTTCAAAGATATCCATGTATGTAGTAACAAAAGAGAGATTGGGCGGCTATGCTAACATCAGACAAAACAGACTTTAATTTCAAAATTTATATAAGTAACAATGAAGGATATTATATATTGATAAAGGGGCTAATCTATCGAGATGATGTAACAATTATAAACATATACACACCTAACAACAGAGCCCAAAACATAGGAAGCAAACATTGACAGAATTGAAGGGAGATGCAAACAGTATTAAAATATTAGCAGGAGACTTCAATACCCACTCTCAACAGATAGAACAACTAGACAGAAGATCAATAAGAAAATAGGGGACTTGAACAACACTATAAACCAATTAGACCTAACAGACAAATGTAGAACACTCAACCCAACAACAGAAGAATACACATTCTTCTCAAATGTACATGGGACATTATCCCGTAGAGACCATAAGTTAGACCACAGGTTAGACCACAAAACAAATCTCAACAAATTTAAAAGATTGAAATTATACAAAGTATCTTCTCTGACACAATGGAATTAAATTAGAAATGAATAACACAATAAAAACTACAAAATTCAAAAATATGGGGAAATTAAACAACACACTCAAACAATCAATGAATCAAAGAATTACAAGTGGAATTAAAAAATACTTTGATATCAATGAAAATAAAAACACACCATACCAAATCCTACAGGACACAGTGAAAGCAGTACTCAAAAAGAAATTTATGGCTGTAAATGCCTATATTATTAAAGAATAAAAATCTCAAATCGATGACCTTACTTTGTACTTTAAGGAACTAAAATAGAAGCACAAGCTAAAATCAAAGCTAGCAGAAGGAATGATATAATAAAGAACAGAGTGGAGAAAAACAAAATTGAGAACACAAAAACAATATCAATGAAAGTGAAAGTTGAGACCTTGAAAAGATTAACAAAACTGACCAACCTTTAATGAGATTGAACAAGAAAAAAAGAGAGAAGATTCAAATTACTAATACTAGAAATGAAAGTGGAGATATTAATAAAGAATTTACATAAATAAAAAGGATTATAATAGAATAGTAGGAACAACTGTGTGCCAACAAGTTAGATAACCTAGATGAAATGATCAAATTCCTAGAAACACAGAAACCACCAAAACAGACTTAAGAAGACAAAACCCGAGCAGAATTTTAACAAGTAAAAAATTACACCAGTAATCAAAGACCTTGCAAAAAAGAAAAGCCAAGACCAGATGGCTTGACCAGTGAATTGTACCAAATATTTAAAGAAGAATTAACACCAATCCTTTACAAACTCTAACAAAATATATATATATATATATATTTTTTTTTTTTTTTTGTGAGGAGATCAGCCCTGTGCTAACATCTGCCAATCCTCCTCTTTTTTTTTCTGAGGAAGACTGGCTCTGGGCTAACATCCGTGCCCACCTTCCTCCACTTTATATGGGATGCTGCCACAGCATGGCTTGCCAAGCAGTGTGTCGGTGCATGCCCGGGATCCGAACCGGCGAACCCTGGGCCGCCACAGCAGAGTGCGCGCACTTAACTGCTTGTGCCACTGGGCCGGCACCCTAACAAAATATTGAAGAGGACAGAACACTTCCTAACTCATTTTATGAGGCCAGCATTACCCTGATACCCAAGTCAGATAAAGACATCACAAGAAAATTATATACAAATATCTCTTATGAACATAGATGCAAAATTACTCAAGCAATTACTAGCAAACCAAACTCAGCAGCATATTAGAGGATAATACACCATGATCAAGTAAGATGTATTGGAGAAATGTAAGGGTGGTTCAACATATGAAAATCAATCATGTAATACACTACATTAATAGGACAAAGAAAAAAGCCCCATACAATCATCTCAATTGATGCTAGAAAAGCATCTGACAACATTCCACACACTTTCATGAAAAAAAAAAATGCTCAAGACACTAGGAATAGAAGACAAGTTCTTCAACTCGATAAATGGCATTTATGGAAAACCCACAACTAACAGTATACTCAATGGAAAAAGACTAAAGCTTTCTCCCTCAGATAAGAAATAAGTCCAGGATGCCTGTTTTTACCACATCTATTCAACATTGTACTGGAAGTTCTAGCCAGTGCAATTAGACAAGAAAAATAAAACAAGCATTCAAATTGGAAAGAAGAAATAAAATTATCTTTATTTGCAGATGATATGACCCTATGTATAAATAATTCTAAAGAATCCATCAAAAAAAACCTCTTAGGGCCGGCCCCGTGGCTTAGCGGTTAAGCATGTGTGCTCCACTGCTGGCGGCTCGGGTTCGGATACCAGGCACACACCACTTCTCCGGCCATGCTGAGGCCGCGTCCCACATACAGCAACTAGAAGGATGTGCAGCTATGACATACAACTATCTACTGGGGCTTTGGCGGGAAAATAAATACATAAATAAAATCTTAAAAAAAAAAAAAACTCTTAGAGCTAATGGACAAATTCAGCAAAGTTGCAGAATACAAGATCAACACCCCATATCCATTTTATTTCTATGCACTATCAATGAACAAACAGAAAAGTTAATTGAGAAAACTATTCCATTTATAATAGCATCAAAAAGAATAAAATACTTAGGAATAAATTTAACCAAAGAGGCTCAAGACTTATACACTTAAAATTCCCAAACACTGCTAAAAGTAATTAAAGACCTAAATAAATGAAAAGATTTTCCATGTTCATGGACTGGAAAACTTGATATTGTTAAGATGGCAATTCTCTCCAAAACAATATACAGATTTCGTGCAATCCTTATTAAAATTCCAATGACCATTTTACATATGTGGAAAAGCTGATCTTATAATTTATATGGAATTGCAAAAGATCTTAGCCAAACTGTCCAATAAAATAAAAATAAAGTTGGAAGACTCACACTTATTGATTTCAAAATTTATTACAAAGGTACAGTACTCAACTGAGTGTGGTAGTGGCAGAAGGATAGATAAATGGATCAATAGGACAGAATTAAGAGTCCAGAAATAAATCCATACATGTATACTCAACAGATTTTTGACAATAGTGTCAAGACTATTCAATAGGGAAAAAATAGTCTCTTCTACAAATGATGCTGGGACAACTGCATAATCACATGAAAAGAATGAATCTGACTCTTATCTCACACCACATACAAAACAAATACTCAAAATGGATCAAAAACCTAAATGTAAAAGCTAAAACTATAAAACTCTCAGGAAAAACCACAGGGATAAATCGTTATGACCTTGCATTTGCAATGGATTCTTAGACATGAAACCAAAAGCACAGGCAACAAAAGAAAATATAGATAAATTTACTTCATCAAAATTAAAAACTCTGTGCATTAAATGATACTATCAAGAAAGTGAAATGACAACTCATGGAATGGGAGAAGATATTTGCAAATCATTTATCTGATAAAGGTCAAGTATTTGGAGTATATGAAGAAATCTTACAATTCAACAACAAAAAGACAAATAACTCAATTAAAAAAACGGGCAAAGGACTTGAAAAGACATTTCTTTACAAAAGATATACAAATGGCCAACAAGCACATGAAAAGATGCTCAACATCACTAATCATCAGGGAAATGCAAATCAAAATCACAATGAGATACCACTTCATACCCACTATGATGGCTATAATAAAAAAAGAAAAATAACAAGTGTTGGTGAAGATGTGGAGAAATTTGAACCCTCCTATGTTATTGGTGGGAAAATAAAAATGTGCAGCCATTGTGGAAAATAGTTTGGAGTTTCCTCAAAAAGTTACACATAGAATTAACATACAGCCCAGCAATTCCCACCTCTCTCCCTGGTATTTACTCAAAATAATTGAAAATAAATATTCAAACAAATACTTGTACACAAATGTTTATAGCAGCATTGTTCAGAATAGACAAAAGGTGGAAACAACCCAAATGTCCATCAATGGATGAATGGATAAAGTGTGGTATATACATACAATGGGATATTATTCAGACAAAAAGGAATGAAGTACTGTTACATACTACAATGTGGTTGGACCTCAAAAACATTATGCTAATTGAAAGAAGCCAGATACAAAAGGACACATATTGTATGATGCCATTTATGTGAAACATCCAGAATAGGTAAATCCATAGACACAGAACACAGATTAGTGGTTGGTAGGGACTGCGGGGAGGAGGGAATTGGGAGTGATTTTTTAATGCCTATGAGGTTTCCTTTGGGGGTGATGAAAATGTTTTGGAACTAGATATTAGTGACGGTTGTACAACAGAATATACTAAATGTCACTGAATTGAACATTTTAAAATGGTTAATTTTATGTTATGTGAATTTTACCTAAAAAAATAGATATTGTTACTTTTCTCCCTGTCTAAAAGTCTAAGCTTCTTATTTTTTTGAGCCAAGCAGAATTCCTTATATCTTCATTAATAATAGTAATAACAAGTTACTATTTAATGAGCAGTTACAATGTGCTGTCAACTGTGATGCATGCTTTTTATGTACCATATTATTTAAATCTCACAACAATAATGCTATAATGGCATATAATAGGTACTAAGCAAGTATTTGTGACATGAATGAACAACCATATAAGCAAGGGGCATGTGAGGCAACTGAGGTTGAGAGAGATTAGGTAACTTGCCCCATGTCTCCTAGTTAGTAAGTGGCAGAATTCAAACTCTAAGAATTATAAGACAAAAATACCACTTTTGGCTTCAGCTGCAACCTGACATTAGAGAGAAAGACTCAGGTTCTATTTTTAGAAAGAAGTTAGATCCTTAATATTACTTTTTGAGTCATATTGAAACTCAAATCTGTTAACTTGATTGTGTTGCTTCAATATCAGGCAGACTTGACATCCAATTCTCCATTACTTACTAAACATGTGACTTTAGGAAAATTTGATTTAACCTTTCCAAAACCCAGGTCACTCATTTGTTAAAGATTGTAAAATGAAGATGACAGGATGGACTGGTGGAGCCAGAATTGGAAGTCAAAGCTACCTTACTTTCCTGGTTTTTAAATAATGGTAACTGATGAAAAATGTTAAGAAAATACTGTGGAGGCCAAATAAAGTACATCTGCAGGCTACATTTGGCCTGTGAGTCACAAGTTTTGTCCTCTGTATTAGTTGAGGGGAGGCAGAGAGTCAAGATACTGTGGTGGTTAAAGCAAGGACTATGGAGTTATACTGCCTGGGTTGCCATCCAAGCTGGGCTATTTACTAGCTCTGTAACCTTAGGCAAGCTTCCTAATCTATCTGTGCCTCAGTTTTCTTGTCTTTAAAAAATGGGCATCATAATAGTACGTATCTCATAAGGTTATTATGAGGATTAAGTTTGTGTGTTTGTGTGTGTGTGTGTGTGTACAGTCATTTAAAACAGTGGCTGGCATATAACAAATGCTCTTCAAATATGTTAAATAAAACAAAACAAATAAGCTCTAAGTTTACTTTCAGCTTTTAATTTTATATGACTTAACAAGAACTTGTACAAAGCTGATTATCTGCACTGATTCTAACTTGGTCTTTACTTCAGTTTGCTCATCTGTGCCTCAGTTTGCATATCTGCACAATGTGGACAGTAATGGTACCCACTGAGACAGTAATGGTACAATGGCAATGGTTATTGAGAGGATTAAATGAGTAAATATATAGAAAGTTAATATATCTAGAGTACTTAGAACCTTGCCTGGCACAGATTACATACTATGTAAGTGTTAGCCATTATCATTATTTATTTTTAAAACGATTGCTTGGCAAAGCTCATGTAGATCAGTACTGAAAAACTCAAAAATATGTTTAATGGTGTTTACAATATGGCATTGATCCTAGGAGCAAAGTCCATAGCATAATAATGGAGCTGAACTTTTAACCCATCAATCAATCATTCAAAAAAGCAAAGTGGTGAGGTCTAAGAATAGAAAAACTTCCCAGTCACTGCACAGCCCACTGAATGCACCTCAATACCAGATTGAGATAAAAAAGAAAAACAGCCTAAATTTGTATCTAAGAAGGCAACTAATTGAATTTTTTTTTTCTTTTTGTGAGGAAGGTCAGCCCTAAGCTAACATCCATGCCAATCCTCGTCTTTTTGCTGAGGAAGACTGGCCCTGAGCTAACATCCGGGCCCATCTTCCTCCACTTTGTATGGGATGCCGCCACAGCATGGCCTGGCAAGCGGTGCGTTGGTGCGCGCCCGGGATCCCAACCCGGGCGGCCAGCAGCGGAGCATGTGCACTTAACCGCTAAGCCACGGGGCTGGCCCCTAATTGAATTTGTTTTTAATAACTCTTTCGACATTTTCCATAATAAATCTAAGAAGGAGATGAGGAAAATTCAAACTCTGATGCACAGAGTTGATTAGAAGAAAGTTCTATATTGGAAAAGAGGGTTATCTCCTGCCTCTCTAGTTAATCCCAGTCTAGCCGGAGTAGACTATTTCTCCTTAAAGATGTAAGAGCAGGAAGTTATAAGTCGAGTCAGGCCCTGGGGTTGGAAAAAGCAGGATCACAGCCATAATTTTTTTGTGTGTGTGAGGAAGATCAGCCCTGAGCTAACATCCGTGCTAATTCTCCTCTTTTTGCTGAGGAAGACTGGCTCTGAGCTAATATCTATTGCCAATCCTCGTCCTTTTTTTCCCCCCAAGTCCCCAGTAGATAGTTGTATGTCATAGTTGCACATCCTTCTAGTTGCTGTATGTGGGACGCAGCCTCAGCATGGCCGGAGAAGCGGTGTGTGGGTGCGCACCCCAGATCCGAACTGGGCCGCCAGTAGCGGACCGCGTGCACTTAACCGCTAAGCCACGGGGCCAGCTCCAGCCATAATTTTTAAGATGAGAAGAATCTGGTATTAAGAATAAAGAAGCCTTGAAAGGACTTGGGAGTGAAGGGATATCCAATGGGACAAATAGGAGTCCTAAGATGAGGGGACTGTAAATGTACTGGAACCTCACACTGAATGAATAGAGAATATTGTGGGATATAAGTTTAAGGGTGCTAGAACCGGGATTCTAATATTGAAGTGACAACTATGTGGAATACCCTTTGAGAAGAGATGGGGATTCTTCAACGTGAAAGGATAGGGGCAAGGAGAGATCTCACTGTGAGAAAAGCAGAGGCTCTGTTTTGAGGAGACAGGATATAATACGGAAACTCCATTGTGAATTGATAAGAACACTATAAGGCCAGTAGTGATAAGGATAGGGAACTAGGGGGATAATCCAAGTGCGGAACATACACAATAGGGTCTTGGGGTTTGTGTCAGGAAATATTGTGGAATTCTGAGTTTGAAAGTATAAGATATACTGTGGAAACCATTTTATAGATAAGGAGGAGATGGAATGCTCCCTAGTGTGTCAGAACAGGGTATAAGAGGAGACCCCAGATTTATAAAGAGGGTGGTCTAATGAGAGGGGATAAGAAATGAGGCTCCCATTGGAAGGAACAGGAAAACTCAATGAAACCTCAATGGGAAAGGATGGTGTTTCCCTAATTTGAGAAGACAGGGGACAAGTGCAATCCTCGAGGGAAGTAAGAGAAAATAAGAAGAAACTCTAGAGGAAGAAAATGGCAAAATGTGGGGCTAACAGTGGAAGAGGACTGCAGGAGGTGGGGAGTAGTTTTCAAAAAAGATAACAAGGGAGGGTATGAAAGATATTGTGGGAACCCTTGTGGGAGGGTAAAGAGGACACTCTAGTGTGAGAAAACAGTGGACAAGGCAGGATCATAGTGTGATAAAAGCAGGGTGACTAGTATGAGATGTCAGAAAATAATGTGGGGAAAATAATGTGGGAAGGCGTGAATGCTCTTCAAAGCAGATCATGGGAAAAGGATGAATCCCAGTGTTGGAAAAAGGAGAGCTAGTAAGAGAGTACAGGAAATATTTTGGGATTCCTAGTTGAAGGGAATGGGAAAATGTGGGGCTCCTAATTGGATGCATTGGTGGGATTCGTAGCATAAGCAGACAGTTTAAGGATACAGGGTATGTCGTTTCCTCAATTCGGTAGAGTGGGAGCCGCCAGAACGAGAACACATGACACAAGTGGTTGTCCTGTATGAGAAACCTAGTGGGAAGAGCCAGGAAATTCTCGTGAGTAGGGCCAGGAAACAATGTAAGAAACCCTAGGTGGGAAGCGATGGCGACATGGTGGGACCTTCGTGGGA
The DNA here is from genome assembly GCF_020826845.1 of Diceros bicornis minor. NCBI lineage: Eukaryota > Metazoa > Chordata > Mammalia > Perissodactyla > Rhinocerotidae > Diceros > Diceros bicornis. Next base: position 68,491,911 of record NC_080781.1, read on the forward strand.
GGGCACAAAAAATATTGTGGGAAGCCAGAGGTTGGAGACGGGGAGCTCTCCATGGAGCTAAAGGAAAACCGCAGTGTGAGGGCTAAGAACACAGGCGACACTAGTGTAAAGGGTAGGGCAGACGATTATGCTGGAGCATAATTTCCCCACCTTAGGTGCCCAGCTCCACTTACCCAGGCAGAGTTCAAAGACGTAGGCATAGTAGGACCAGAGCACGACGAGGACGATAACGAGCACTGGCACCCAGGAAAGTACCCGGCGGCAGCACCGCAGCCCCCCGGACAGAGCCATCTTCCAGCCCCGCCGCATCTTCGGCTCGAAGATCGACCAAGCAGGCCTGCTGGCGCTGGGTCGGAACTGCTGGGGCGGCAGCTTAGAGGCGGGAAGGCGCGCTGTGCGGCGCTCCACTGCCTAGCCTGGCGGCAAGCGTCTCACCAAGCCTATACCACCTGTGGGGCTGTGGGTAGAGTGCGCCCTGCCGGGCACAAGAGGCATGAGTCACGGCGAGGAGGAACTGGCCGTGCTGGAGCGGAAGGTGATCCGTCAGGCAGTCCAGGCTGGGCACGCTCAGAGGGAGTGCGGCCCCTCCCCTTTCTTTCTCTCCCACCTCCTTGCTACAGCGCTAGATGCAGGGCTGGACCTATGCAAAACTGAAAAGCGGAAGAAATTTGGGTCCGCCCATCTGCACTGCGTCCTCTCTCATCTCCTCTCTGATCTCTGTCTCTCTCTGTTTCTTTGTCTCTGTCTCTTTGTCTCTTCCACCCCCACCCCGATCCCCTCCACACAGACAAGCACACATACACGCAGTATGAAAGGTGCGAACCATAGCACCTCATGACTTAAAAGATCGTCCAGTCCCATTCTACCACTGCTGCTAGAACAATATGCTTAACACGTAGTGCCGCAGTCGCTGCTTGGGTAAGTCCATTGGCAGGGCGCTCCCTCCTTCCTTCTCTTCTTCCCTTCCCCCTAAATTAGCCTAATCCATTTTCAGAATAAATAAACGTATTGATGCAGAAAAAAGAAAAGGAGAGACATTAATTCTGTGAGGGGTCAGGGAAAGCTACAAAGGTAGTAATATTTAAACTGAGCTTTAATAATAAGAGTTTGATGAGGCAGATAGGAGCTGAAGAACCTGTCAGACAGAGGAAACAGCATTTGCAAAGGCATAGAGTAACAAAAATCCAAAAGTGTTCAAGGACCAGCTAGTATGGCTTGAGGAGAGGGTGTGTGAAGAGGAGAGGCTGGGAGTGAAACTGGGAATATAGGCTGAGGGTAGGCTGAGATGCTGGGAGTGAAACTGGGAATATAGGCTGAGGGTATTTCTTATATACCCTGCCAAGGTGTGTGGACATAATCCTGTAAAGCAGATTATGAACAGCATTAAAAGTTTTGGACAATGGAATGACTTTATTAGAGATGTATTTTTGTAAAAGAACTGGCAGGATTTTGGAGAGGAGGATGGCCTGGAAGCAGAGAGACCAATTAGGAGGCAATTTAATTCAACAAATGTTTTTGGAGTGGTTGCTTTATGTTAGGTCAACTTTGGTATAAAAAGAATGATAAAACAGGAGTCCTGTCCCCAAGAAGCTCATGTTCTCATTAGGGCAATAGGTGTTCAACGACACAAGTACAATAATATAAGTATAGTAAGCATTTGACATTTATGGATTTGATACTCACTGTTTACTGATTTCCAAAGGTCTGTGGCATGAAGTAATTTGTGATTTTGCTGACACTCATATTTGATTCGTATTCTGTCTGACTGCAATGTGGGAACAAGGATTTCAACAAGGTTGTTTTCTGTTCTTATTCATGGTTATATATGCATGAAGTGATAGCTTCGTTGTTTCTTTTCATATTAAGTTAACTTCATGGTTGATATTACTAAATTAATGATGTAATGAAATGCAGGCTCATTTCAGTTGCAATATTTATTTTAATAACTCAAGTAATTACTTGAGACCTAAGGTTCTGACATGGATACTTAAATGTTATTTTTTCCAGCTTTATTGAGATATAATTGACAAATAAAAATTGTATTAAAGTGTATAACATGATGATTTGATATACATATACACTGTGAAATGATGACCACAATCAAGCTAATTAACACATCCATCACCTCACATAGTTAACCATTTTTTGACAATTATTTTTTTATCGAGATATATGTGACATACAACTTGCATAAGTTTAAGGTGTACAACATATTGATTTGATACATTTACATTGCAATATGATTGCCATTGTAGCATTAGCTTACACCTCTATTGCATCACATAATTATAATTTCTTCTAGTGTTGGGAACAATTAAGATCTAGTCTGTTACCAAGGTTAAAGTTTATAATAAGTTTGTTGTCTGTAATCACTATACTGTGTATTAGGTCTCCAGGACTGACTTATTTATCTGCTAGTTGCAAGTATGTACCCTAAACAACATCTCTCTCATTCCCTCACGCCACAGCCCCTGCTAACCACCACTTTACTCTCTGCTTTTATGATTTCAGTTTTTTCAGATTCCACATACAAGAGATATCAGACAGTATTTGTCTTTCTCTGTCTGACTTATCTCACTTAGCGTAATGTCCTCAGGGTCCTTCCATGTTGTTGCAAATGGCAGAATTTCCTTTTTTCTCATGGCTGAATAATATTCTGTACATATATCTCGCATCTTCTTTATCCATTTGTATGTTGACGGGCACTTAGGTTGTTTCCGTATCTTGGCTATTGTGAATAATGCTGCAATAAACATGGGAGTGCATATGTATCTTTGGTAACCTGTTTTCATTTCCTTTGGATATATACCCAGAAGTGGGATTGCTGAATTGTGTGGTAGTTCCATTTTTAATTTTTTGAGGAACCTCCATACTGTTCTCCATAGTGGCTGAACTAGTTTACAATCCCACCAACAGTGTACAAGGGTTCCCTTTTTTCCAGACACTTGCCAACACTTAATCTTTTTTGTCTTTTTGATATTAGCCATCCTAACAGATGTGAGGTCATATCTCACTGTGGTTTTGATTTGCATTTCCTTGATGTTTAGCAATGTTGAGCACCTTTTTTATATACCTGTTGCCCATTTGTATGTCTTCCTTGAAAAAATGACTATTCAGGTCCTTTGTCCATTTTTTAGTCAGGTTATTTATTTTTTTGCTATTGAATTAATTGTGTAAGTTCCTTAAATCTTTTGGAGATTAACCCCTTATCAGATATATGGTTTGCAAATATTTGTTCCCATTCTGTGGGTTGCCATTTCATTTTGTTGATTGTTTCCTTTTCTGTGCAGAGGCTTGTTAGTTTGATATAATTCCACATGTTTTATTTTTGCTTCTGTTGCATTTACTTTTGGTGTCATATCCAGAAAATCATTGCCAAGACCAATGTCAAGGAACATTTGTCCTATGTTTTCTTCTAGGAGTTTTACAGTTTCAGGTTGTATGTTTAAGTCTTTAATCCATTTTGTGTTGATTTTTGTGTATGATGTAAGATAAGGGTCCAATTTCATTCTTTGGCATGTGGATATCCAGATTTCCCAGCACCATTAATTAAAGAGACTGTCCTTTCCCCATTATGTATACTTAGCACCCTTGTCAAAGATTAGTAGACTGCATATGTGTGGGTTTATTTCTGGGCTCTCTGCTCTGTTCCATTTGACTATGTATCTGTGTTTATGCTACTACCAAACTGTTTTGATTAAAATAGTTTTGTAATAGAGTTTAAAACCAGGAAGCATGATGCCTCCAGCCTTGTTCTTCTTGCTCAAGATTGCTTTGGCTATTCAGAGTCTTTTGTGGTTCCATACGAATTTCACAATTGTTTTTCAATTTTTGTGTAAAATGCTACTTGAATTTTGATAGACATTGCATTGAATCTGTAGATCACTTTGGGTGGTATGGACATTTTAACAATATTAATTCTTCCAATCCATGATCATGGATATTTTTCCATTTATTTGTGTCTTCTTCAATTTTTTTCATCAATGTTGAATAGTTTTCAGTGTACAGATTTTTCATCTTCCTGATTAAATTTATTTCTAAGTATTCTTTTTCTTTTTGATGCTATTGTAAATGGGATTGTTTTCCTAATTTCCCTTTCAGCTAGTTTGTTATTAGCATATATAGATGCAACTGATTTTTGTATGTTGATTTTGTATCCTGCAGCTTCACTAAATTCATTTGTTAGTTCTAACAGGTTTTTGGTGGAGTCTTGAGGGTTTTCTCTATATAAGATCATTGTTATCTGCAAACAAAGACAGTTTTACTTCTTTTACAATTTGAATGTCTTTTATTTTTTTTTCTTGCCTTATTGCTCTAGCTAGGACTTTCAGTACTATGTTGAATAGAAGTGGCAAGAGTGGGCATCCTTGTCTGGTTTCTTATCTTAAAAGAAAAGCTTTCAAATTTTCACTGTTGAGTATGATGTTAGGTGTGGGCTTTATATGGCCTTTATTGTGTCAAGGGACATCTTTTCCTAATTTGTTGAGAGTTTTTATCATGAAAGGATGTTGAATTTCGTCAAATGCTTTTTCATCTATTGGGATGATCATGTGATTTTTATTTTTCATTCTGTTAATGTGGTGTATAGCATTTATTAATTGCATATGTTGAACCATCCTTGCATCCCAGGGATAAATCTTGTTTAATCATGGTATATATTCCTTTTTATTTGCTGTTGAATTTGGCTTGGTAATATATTGTTGAGAACTTTTGCATCCATGTTCATCAGAAATACTGGCCTGTAGTTTTCTATTTCTTTTTTTTTAGTGTCCTTGTTTGGCTTTAGTTTCAGGGTAATGCTGGCTTTCTAAAATGAGTTAAAATGTTCCCTCCTGTTCAATTATTTTGAAAGAGTTTGAGAAAGATTGGCATTCATTCTTTTTAAAATGTTTGTTAGAATTCACCAGTGAAGCCACCTGGCCCTGGAGTTTTCTTTGTTGGCAGATTTTTGATTACTGATTCAAAATCCTTACTCATTATTGGTCTGTTTAGATTTTCTATTTCTTCATGATTCAGTGTTGGTAGGTTGTATATTTCTAGAAATTTATCCATTTCTTCTAGGTCATCCAATTTGTTGGCATATAATTGTTCATAGTAGTCTCTTATGATCCTTTTTATTTCTTGGTATTAGTCACAATTTTCATTTGTAATTTTATTTAAGTATTCTCTCTTTTTTTCTTGGTTAGTGTAGCTCAAAGTTTGTCAATTTTATCTTTTCAAAAAAACCAACTCTTAGTTTTGTTGATCTTTTTTATTGTCTTTCCAGTCTCTATTTAATTTATTTCTGTTCTAATCTTCATTATTTCCTTCCTTCTGCTAACTTTAGTCTTAGTTTGTTCTAGTTCCCTGAGGTGGAGTATTGAAGTCCCCCACTATTATTATATTGCTGTCTATTTCTCCCTTCAGTTCTGTTAATATTTTCTTTATATATTTAAGTACTCTGATGTTGGCTGCATTTGTATGTACTATTGTTATATCCTCTTGATTAAGTGACTTTTTTTTTGAGGAAGATTGGCCCTGCACTAACATCTGCTGTCAATCTTCATCTTTTTCTTTTTTCTCCCCAAAGCCCCAGTTATGTTGTGTATCATGGTTGTAGAGTTGTAGCTCTTCTATGTGTGATGCCGCCTCAGCATGGCTTGATGAGCAGTGAATAGGTCTGCACCCAGGGACTGGTGAACCGGCAAACACAGGAATGCTGAAGTGGAATGCGTGAACTTAACTGCTACGCCACCAGGCTGGCCCCTGAATTGACTTTATTATAATTATATAGTGACCTTCTTTGTCTATTGTGACAGATTTTGAATAAAAATCTATTTTGTCTAATATAAGCATAGTCACTTCTGCTCTCTTTTGGTTACTATTTGCATGGGATATCTTTTTTCGTCCCTTCACTTTCAACTAATGTGTGCCCTTAAAGCTAACGTAAAACTCTTGTAGGCAGCGTATTGTTGGATCTTGTTTTTTTATCCATTCAGCCACTCTATGTCTTTTGATTGGAGAACTTAATCCATTTATATTTAAAGTAATTACTGATAGATAAGAACTTACTATTGCCGATTTGTTCCTTATTTGCTGCCTTTTTTAGTTTCTTTGTTTCGTTATTTCTTTTTTCCTCTTGCTGTCTTTCTTTATGATTTGTTAATTTTTCTCGTGGTATACTTTGATTCCTTTCTCTTTATCATTTGTGTATATACTAGAAGGAGTTTTTTGTTATTACTATGAGGCTTACATAAAACATCTTGTATTTTAACATTCTTTTTTAAGCTAATAAGAACTGAACTTCAATCACTAGAAAATACTTAATACTTTTACTCCCCCCCAACATTTTATGCTATTGATATCACCCTTCACATCTTTTTATATTGTGTATCCATTAACAAATTACTGTAGCCATAGTTGTTTTTAATACTTTTGCCTTTTAACTTTTATTCTAGAGTTCAGTGATTTACATACCACCATTACAGTATTAGAGTATTCTGAATTTGACTATATATTTATCTTTACCAGTGAGTTTTATACTTTCATATTGTTTCTTAGCTTCCTTTCTTTTCAACTTGAAGAACTTCCTTTAGCATTTCCTGTAAAGCGGGTCTAGTAGTGATGATCTTCCTCAGCTCTAGTTTATCTGGGAATGTCTTTATCTCTCCATTTCTGAATGACAGCTTTTCTGGGTGTAGTATTCTTGGTTGCCAGTTTTTTCCTTGAGCACTTTGAACATATCATCCCACTCCTTCTTGTACTGCAAGGTTTCTGTTGAGAAATCTACTGATAACCTTATGGGGGTTCCCTTGTATATGACAAGTTGCTTTTCTCATGCTGCTTCAAAATTCTCTCTTTGCTTAGACTTTTTACAATTTGATTATAATGTGTCCTGGGCTAATCTTCTTTGGCTTGGTCTTGCTTGGGGATATTTGAACTTCATGAATCTGGATGTCCATATCCATCCCAAGATTTGGAAACTGTTTAGCCATTATTTCTTTAAATAAACTTTCTGTCCCTTTCTCTTTATCTTCTCCTTTGACTCCCATAATGCATATATTTGTATGCTTAATAGTGTCACATAGGTCCTGTGTGCTTTCTTCAGTCTTTTCCATTCATATTTTTGTTCCTCTAACTGGCTAATTTCAAATGATTTGTCTTCAAGATTGCTTGTCCTTCTGCATGATTGAGTCTGCTGTTGAAGCTCTGTATTGAATTTTTTACTTTTTGTCATTGTATTCTTTAGCTTCAAGATTTCTGTTTGGTTCATTTTTATGGTTTTTGTTTCTTTATTAAAATTCTCATTTTATTCATGCATTGTTTTTTTCTGATTTTGTTTAGCTGTCTATCTGTGTTTTCTTGCATCTCATTTGGCTTCTTTAAGTGATTATTTTGAATTCTTTGTCAGAAAATTCATAGATCTGCATTTCTTTCAGATCAGTTTCTGGAGCTTTATTAATTTCCTTTTGTGGTGTCATACTTGCCTGATTCTTCATGATCCATGTAGCCTTGTGTTGGTGTCTGTGCATTTAAAGGAGCCAGCAATTTTTCCAGTGTTTACATACTGGTTTTGGCAAGTAAAGACCCTCTCCTGTTGGGTCCCTGGGCTGATGGTATTGCCTTCAGGATCTCAGTTGAATGGAATTGGAGTGTGGCATGTGGCTGTTGTTGGGTTCACAGTGGGGTCCATGATTGGCAGACCAGTTACCAGGGGATCCTGCCTAGTCCCTGGGCTGGTGCAACTGCTTCCAGGAATTTGGTTAGTGGGGCTGGTGCTGGGACATCACTCTACTTTGGGGCCCACAGATGGTAGGCCTGTTACCAGGTGCATGAACAGGTGTAACTCCTGCTGGGTTCCTTGGAGGGCTCCTGCCGGGTCACTAGGTGTTTCCCTGGGTGGGCAGGAGTGGTTCTGGACTGCACCTAAGAAGAGCTGGAACCAGTTCTAAGTCACAGGGCTGCTTCAACGTCCATAGCCAGGTCCGAGGTCTTCAGGCTTGCTTCTGGGGATGTGGATGTCTGTGCTTCCTGCCGGATCCCTAGGTGGGCAGGATTGCTTTCAGACCATGCCTGAGAGGGACTAGAACTGAATCACAGGGCTACTTTACAATCCACAGTTGGACCAAGGTTGGTGAGCCTGTTACCCAAGGTGTGGGTGGGCATGTCTTCTCCTAGTTCCCTTGGCAGATAGTGCTGATGGCAGGACCAATGCCAAATAGGGCTGTAGCTGAGTCCACAGGAGGACAGATCTGTTTTTGTATCTGTAACCGGGACCACAGTTGGCAAGCCTGACACCTGGATGCACCTCAAAATGACTCTCCTTGGTGTTGGGCTCTACTAGGATTTTGCAGTCTCCTACCTTGATCCCAAAGCTTTCCCGAAGGCACTTTTGTCTGTGGGTTGCTGCCAAATTATTGTTGCTGTGGGGGCATATGTGCAGAGGACCTCCTATTCCACCATCTTCCTCTAAATTTTCAATTATTCATGATTTTTGGGCTTTTGGAACATATCTCTTGGGAATGTCAAAGGTATACTATTTAAACCAAGTAGACTTGAAGAGGCAGTGATTAAATGTGAAAGGAAAAGTCTGAGCTGGGTTTTGAATAATCAGTAGGAGTTCACCAAGAAGATAAAAGGTGGGAGTTGGAGTTAAGAGGGAGGGGATTCCAGGAAAAAGGAAATATGTAGTGGATTTATGAAATATCACAGCAAGTAATGGGGGATTGCAAGTAATCTGTCTTTCTGGAAGATATTACAGTAGTCTAATCAAGAGACAGCGTAAGCGGGGAGGGAGAGGTGGGAGCAAATGTAAGAGTGTTTTGGAAAGAATCAAAAGAACTTCTTGACCAATTGGCAGGTGAGGATTGGGATGAGTCAAAGCTAACAACCACATTTATAACTTCAATACCTTGATGACCAGTGTTGTCAGTCACCATGAGAGGACCTATGGTGAGAAGAGCATCTTTGATGGGGGAAGATGATAACTTTAATTTAATTTTATTTTTTTTGTGAGGAGGACCAGCCCTGAGCTAACATCCAATGCCAATCCTCCTCTTTTTTGCTGAGGAAGACTGGCCCTGGGCTAACATCCATGTCCATCTTTCTCTACTTTATATGGGACGCCACCACAGCATGGCTTACCAAGTGGTGCATCGGTGCACACCCGGGATCCGAACCAGTGAACCCTGGGCCACCACAGCAGAGCGCATGCACTTAACCGCTTGCACCACCAGGCTGGCCCCAATAATTTTAATTTTAAACATGATTAATTTTATCTAAATACTCTTCTTATATGGTAGCCTAGGCACAAATAAAATAGCTTGGGGCAGAAGGCTTATGATAGGGATAGCTTATATCCACAGTAGCATGGAGGGCTAAGAGCCAGAGAAACCATCCACTGACTGTTTTAATAAATAAAATCTTATTGGAATACATTCATGACCATTTGTTTACCTATAGTCTGTAGCTGCTTTTGCACTGTAACAACACATTTGAGTAGTTGTGACAGAGATCCTATGGCATTCAAGCCTAAAATTTTTACTATCTGGCTCTTTATGGAAAAAGTGTGACATTCCTTGGTGTAGGAGAAAGCCAAGGTTCAAACACCAGAGTCCGACTACAAACATCAAGACCAGAGGATCAAAATCTCATCCAGCATCTATAAGGAAATAAGTTGAGATTGGTCAGGCTGGAGGTGGGTGTCTCATGGGGTGCAATGAGAGTTTTCACACAAGGCATCTTGGGATTCCCAAACCAGAGAATGAGCTGAGCTGAAAACAAGGTAGGAAAGATGAGGGCTAAGAAGTAGGGGGATTGACTGGAGCTTATTCCAGGTCAAAGAATGCTAGAGGCAGGAATTTGAAGCCAAGACACAGAACCAGACACCCAGAGCCAAAGAGATTAAAAGGTGAGAACAAGGAGTGACATCAGCCACAGGGCAGAGTGAGCTGTTCCTTTTGTCTCTTCTCCTTTTGAACTACAACTAAATGGACATTCACTGACCAATGGAGGAAACCCTCACATCACAACAGGACATCTGAGAGACACATTCAGCTATACATCTGAGGGTGGATTGACTGACCCTCTGGGAAGTGGTGGAAATAGATGAGCACTCCTTGTCTTCCCCTGGCAGCCCTGTGCACACACAGGATCACTTTCCAGCCTGGCATGAGTGCCCGGAAAGTGGGAATGTGCCCTGGGGTGGCTGTAGGAAGAGGTGGTGGCCGTTAGCCTGCTGGCGATTGCTTTTCTGGTGAGGGTAGGAGCCCACCATGCCCCCATGGCCCCAAGGAGTGACTCTGGCTGGGTCCCCACCGAGAAGCCCTGTTCACCAAGCACAGCAGCCTGGCAGCAGAACTGCAAACAGAGACTTCAGTAGATCTACACGCTGTGCTAGGGCAAGCATACTCTAGGTCTGTGCAAGCACTCATAGTACTGTTGAGCCCTGAAAAAAGGAGAGTGCCCTGGGACGACTGTAGGAAGAAGCAGTGGAGACCCTTAACCCACTCAAGATTGCTTTCCCAGCAAGGAGGGGAGCCCACCATGCCCCTGCAGCCCCAAGGAGTGGCCCTGGCTTGTCCCCATGAAAAGCCTCACCAACCAAGCACAGCAGCCTAGGGGGAATGCAGGCAGAGACTGCAGCAGTTCTATATGCCAAAACCACACACCAGGCCTGTGCGAGTGCCCATAGTACTGCTGAGCCCTGAAAGAGGGAGTGTGCTCTGGATCGACTGTAGGAAGAGGCAGCAGTGACCCTTAACCCACTCAGGATCACTTTCCCAGCAGTGGGGGAGCCTGCCATGCCCCTGTGGCCCCACGGAGTGGCCTTAGCTCAGTCTCCAGGAGGAAGCCCTGACCCCCAAGCACACTCCACACAAGTGCTTGAAAGCTCTCCAGACCAGTGCAAGCGCCCATAGTACCCCCATAACTTCCAGCAGACTGGTTGGGATCAGAAAGTCTGCTCTTGCTCCCCCTAGCTGTAGCAGGTGGAATCTGCGACCCAATACTACCACAAATGCCCCGACAAGAGATTAGTTCATCAAACACCATGAGAAACTGCAGCAACAATTCAGACCAGAAGGAAAATGACAGGTCTCCAGAAACCAACCCTGAAGGCACAGAAATTTATAATCTAAGTGACAGAGAATTCAAAATACCTGTCATAAAGAAACTCAATGAGATATAAGACAACACAGAAAAACAGTTCAGTGAGCTCAGGAGTAAAATAAACCTCTTCACCCAAGAGAATGAAATTATTAAAAAAATCAAGCAGAAAATTCTGGATATGAAAAACACAATTAATGAAATAAAAAATAATCTAGAATCCTTAAAGAATAGAGCTGATGTTATGGAGGAAAAAATTAGTGACTTAGAGGATATATATAGAAATGCTTCAGGTGGAGGAGGAGAGAGAACTAAGATTTAAAAAAATGAAGAAATTCTTTGAGAAATATCTGACTCAATTAGGAAAAGCACCATAAGTATTATAGGTATTCTAGAGGGAGAAGAGAGGGAGAAAGGAGCAGAGACCTCGTTCAAAGAAATAATAGCTGAGAACTTCCCAATCTTGGAGAAGGAACCGAGTTTACCAATACACGAAGATCTTAGAATGTCCAATTGCATCAATGCTAAAAGACCTTCTCCAAGGCATATAATAGTAAAGCTGGCAAAAGTCAATGACAAAAAAATATTAAGTGCTGTAAGGCAGAAGAAGATAACTTACAAAGGAAACCCTATCAAGTTTTCAGCAGATTTCTCAGCAGAAACCCTACAGGCCGGGAGAGACTGGAATGATAGATTCAAAATACTGAAAGACAAAAACTTTCAGCCAAGAATACTCTATCCATTGAAACTTTCCTTCAGATGCAATGGAGAAATAAAAGCTTTACCAGATAAACAAAAGCTGAGGGAGTTCATTGCAGCTAGACCTCCCCTACAAGAAATAATTAAAGATGCCCTCACACAACAAACAAAAAGGCAGATGCCTACAAAGCTTTGAACAAGGAGATAAACAGAAAAAATCAGAAAACTGCAGCTCTCTATCAGAACAGGGAAGCAAATACTCAATTATAACTTAAAGATAAAGGGAACAAAAGCTTCAAAAGTAAATATAAATACTTCAACTTAGTCACAAACTCACAACATTAAAAATAGAATAATTTGTAACAACAATAAATAAGAAGAGGAAAGGGATGGAACATGCTTATGTTAATGGAGGTAAGAGGCTACGAGAAAATGGACTATTTCATCTCCAAGATCTTTTATATAAACCTCATGGTAACCACTACACAAAAAATCAGAGCAGAGCTACAATTCACAACAAGAGAGAAAACCTCCTCAGAAAACCACCAAAATGAAATGACATTCAGAAATACAAAAGAAGAGAAACAATGGAAACATAGAACAACCATAAAAGAAGGGATAAAATGGCAATATTAAGCCCTTATATATCAATAATCGTTCTAAATGTAAATGGATTGAATTCTCCAATCAAAAGACACAGAGTATCTGGATGGATTAAAAAACAAGATCCAACAATATACTGCCTCCAAGAAACACATCTTAGCTCTAAAGACAAACATAGGCTCAGAGTGAATGGATGGAAGATGATACTCCAAGCTAATGGCAAACAGTAAAAGCAGGTATTGCCATACTTATATCAGACAAAGCAGACTTCAAGTTAAAAATGACAATGAGAGACAAAGAGGGGCAGTATATAATCATAAAAGGGACATTCCACCAAAGAGGACATAACATTTATTAATATATATGAGCCTAACACAGAGGCACCAAAGTACATAAAGCAAGTATTAACAGACATAAAGGGAGAAATTAAAAGCAATGTAATAATAGTAGGGGGCCTCAAACCCTACTTACATAAATGGATAGATCATCCAGAAAAAAAGTCAACAAGGAAATAGTAGATCTAAATGAAACTCTTGATCAGATGGACTTAATAGATATATACAGAGCATTCTATCCCAAAACAGCAGAATACACATTCTTCTCGAGTGCACATGGATCATTCTCAAAGATACACCACATGTTGAGAAATAAGGCTAGCCTCAATAAATAAATTTAAAAAGATTAAAATCATGTCAAGCATCTTTTCTGACCACAGTGCTATGAAACTAGAAATCAACTACAAGAAAAAAACTGAGAAAGTCAAAAATATGTGGAGACTAAACAACAGGCTACTGAACAACAATTGGATCAATGAAGAAATCAAAAGAGAAATTAAAAATTACCTGGAGACAAATGAAAATGAAAATACAACATACTAACACTTATGAGATGCAGGAAAAGCGGTCATAAGAGGGAAATTTATAGAAATACAGATCCACCTCAACAAACAAGATAAATCTCAAATAAATAACCTTAAACTGCACCTAACAGAACTAGAAAAAGAAGAACAAGCAAAACCCAAACTCAGCAGAAGGAAGGAAATAACAAAAATCAGAGCAGAAATAAATAAAATAGAGTCTAAAAAAACAGTAGGAAGGATCATGAAACTAGGAGTTGGTTCTCTGAGAAGATAAACAAAATTGACAAACCTTTAGTCAGACTCACTAAGAAAAAAGAGAGAAGGCTCAAATAAATAAAATGAGAAATGAAAGAGGAGAAATTACAACAGACACTGCAGAAATACAAAGGATTATAAGAGAATACTATGAAATACTATATGCCCACAAATTGGATAATCTAGAAGAAATAGATAAATTCTTAGACTCATACCACCTCCCAAAACTGAATCAAGAAGAAATAGAGAATCTGGGTAGACAAATCACAAGTAAAGAGATTGAAACAGTAATCAAAAACCTCCTTTAAACTAAAAGTCCAGGACCAGATGTCTTCTCTGGAGAATTCTACCAAACATTCAAAGAAGATTTCATATCTATTCTTCTCAAGCTATTCCAAAAAATTGAAGATGATGGAACACTTCCTAACTCATTCTATGAGGCCAACATTACCCTGATGCCAAAAGCAGACAAGGACAACACAAAGAAGGAAAATTACTTGCCAATATCGCTAATGAACATAGATGCAAAAATCCCCATCAAAATATTGGCAAACGAAATACAAGCAATACATTAAAAAGATCATACACAATGATCAAGTGGGATTTATTCCAGGGATGCAGGGATGGCTCAACATCTGCAAATCAATCAATGTGATACACCACATTAACAAAATGAGGAAGAAGAATCACATGATCGTCTCAATAGATGCAGAGAAAGCATTTGATACGATCCACCATCTATTTATGATAAAAGCTCTCAATAAATTGAGTAGAGAAGGAATGTACCTCAACATAATAAAGGCCATATATGACAAACCCTCAGTCAATATCACACTTAATGGGGAAAATACTGAAAGCCATCCCTCTGAGAACAGGAACAAGACAAGGGTTATGTTCTTGCCACTCCTATTCAACATAGTACTGGAAGTTTTGCCCAGAGGAATTAGGCAAGAAAAAGAAATAAAAGGAATCCAAATTGGAAAGGAAGAAGTGAAACTCTCACTGTTTGCAGATGACATGATTCCCTATATAGAAAACCCTAAAGAATCCATCAGAAATCTATTAGAAATAATCGACAACTACAGCAAAGTTGCAGGGTACAAAATCAATTTACAAAATAATGTAGCATTTCTATGCACTAACAATGAACAAACAAAAAGAGAAATCAAGAATACAATTCCATTTACAATCGCAACAAAACGAATAAAGTCTCTAGGAACAAACTTAACCAGAGATGAAAGACCTATACACTGAAAACTATAAGACATTATTGAAAGAAACTAAGGAAGACATAAAGAAATGGAAAGATATTCCATGCTCATGGGTTAGAAGAATCAGATTCAATGCAACCCAATCAGATCCAATGACATTCTTCATGGAAATAGAAGAAAGAATCCTAAAATTTATATGGAACAACAAAAGACCCAGAATAGCCAAAGGAACCCTGAGAAAAAACAGCAAAGCTGGAGGCGTCAAAAACCCCTGACTTCAAAACATACTACAGGACTTTTGCCCATTTTTTAATTGGGTTGTTAGTTTTTTTGTTGTTGAGATGCATGAGTTCCTTATATATTTTGGAGATTGACCCCTTATCCGATGTATGGTTTGCAAATATCTTCTCCCAATTGTTAGGTTGTCTTTTCGTTTTGTTGATGGTTTCCTTTGCTGTGCAGAAGATTTTTAGTTTGATGTAGTCCCATCTGTTAATTTTTCTATTGTTTCTCTTGCCTGGTCAGACATGGTGCTTGAAAGTATGTTGGTAAGACTGATGTCGAAGAGTATACTGCCTATGTTTTCCTCTAGAAGTTTCATAGTTTCAGGTCTTACACTCAAGTCTTTAATCCATTTTGAGTTAATTTTTGTGTATGGTACACCTGAAGTTTATACAATGTTACTGCAATAAACAAAAAATTAAAAAATGCAAAAGAAAAAAAGAAAAAAACATACTACAAAGCTATATTAATCAAAACAGCATGGTACTGATACAAAAACAGACACACAGATCAATGGAACAGAAGTGAAAGCCCAGAAATAAAACCACACATCTATGGACAGCTAATCTTTGACAAATGAACCAAGAACATACAATGGAGAAAGGAAAATCTCTTCAATAAATGGTGTTGGGAAAACTGGACAGCCACATGCCAACGAAGCAAAGTAGACCATTGTCTTGGACCATACACGAAAATTAACTCAAAATGGGTTAAAGACTTGAATGTGAGACATGAAACCATAAAACTGCTGGAAGAAAATAAGGACAGTACTCTATATGACATTGGTCTTAGCAGCATCATTTCAAATACCATGTCTGACTGGGCAAGGGAAACAAAAGAAAAAGTTAACAAATGGGACTACATCAGACTAAAAATCTTCTGCAAAGTAAAGGAAACCATGAACAAAATGAAAAGACAACCTACCAACGGGGAGAAAATATTTACAAATCATTTATCCAACAAGCGGTTTATCTCCAAAATATATAAAGAACTCATACAACTCAGCAACAAAAAATAACCCAATCAAAAAATGGGCAGAGGATATGAACAGACATTTTTCCAAAGAAGATATACAAATGGCCAACAGGCACCTGAAAAGATGTTCAACATCACTTATCATCAGGGAAATGCAAATCAAAACTACAATGAGATATCACCTTACGCTGGTCAGAATGGCTGTAACTACCAAGACAAAAAACAACTAATGTTGGAGAAGATGTAGAGAAAAGGGAAACCTCATGCACTGCTCGTGGGAATGCAAACTGGTACAGCCACTATGGAAAACAGTATAGAGATTTCTCAAAAGATTAAAAATAGAAATGCCATACCATCTAGCTATCCCACTACTATGTATTTATCCAAAGAACTTGAAATCAATGATCCAAAGAGATTTATGCTCCCCTATGTTCATTGCAGCATTATTTACAACAGCCAAGACGTGGAAGCTACCCAACTGCCCTTCTATGGATGAATGAATAAAGATGTGGTATATATATTCAATGGAATACTACTAAGCCATAAAAAAGACAAAATCGTCCCATTTGGAACAACATGGATGGACTTTGAGGGTTTGGCATTGAGCGAATAAGCCAGGCAGAGAAAGACAAATACTGCATGATTTCACTCATATGTGGAAGATAACAAATACATGGATAAAGAGAACAGATTAATGGTTACCAGAGGGAAGGGGGTTGGAGAGTGGGTGAAAGGGGTAAAGGGACACATATGTACGGTGACAGACAATAATTAGACTACTGGGGATGAGCACAATGAAGTCTATCCAGAAACTGACAAACAGTAATGTATACCTGAAATTACAAATATTGTAAACAATTATGAGCTTAATAAAATTACTGGAAAAAAAAAGATGAGGGCAAGAACAAATGCAAATGAGTTATGATTAATGGCAGCAGTGAGTGGAGTGGGTGAGTGGTTGGGGTAGTGAGAAAGAATGTGAGAATAAAAGTGTGTTTTGAGAGGTAGTGAAGGAGGTCTGAGAGGATTACTAGAATGCCTGTTAGTGTTTGTAGCTTGATTTTATGATTGGGCAGAGGTGTAATACTTTGGTAGATCAGTCAGATTAAAGAAACAAGGCAGAACAGACACTACCCTTTTCTGGGTTGGGGCACACTGTTCCTAGGTTTTCCTGAAGGAAAATTATGACATATTCTGGAGTGTTTTATGGTGACAAAAAAGCTTCCATAACTGCTCTTCTAGCTGCTACGCATCCAATTGCACCAAGTTTTAGAACTGATTAGTATTGGTGGGAGTCTAATACTTGTTTTACCATGTATTCTGGTTCCCTATATGAAGTTTCTCAGGCAAGTGGAGAGGCATGAGATGGCTTTGATGGGTAGGACCTAGTAGGGAGTGGGGGAAGAGATATTAAAACTGTTTGGTTGGGAAGCAATTAGAAATTGAAAGGCTAGCATGGTCTTCAATAGCCACAGATATTGGCAGGGTTGGATGATGCTGATGTGTCTGAAAGAAAGAAATACAGCATGTCACACTTTTATATCTCCTCTGGATCTATTCAGGGTACTATTTTGTAGGTCTTCTTGAATGGCTTTTACCACTTCTGGGTACCATGGGGACTGCCAGGGTTGTGGTTTTTGCTCTGTGGTATGAGGAAGCTGCGGGAGTGAAAGCCACTGTTGTAGATCAGTGTTTGCATAAATAGTGTAGTGAATTGTTATAAACAAAGTTAGAGTAGAATTGATAGAGTAGAATTAGTTATATTGTTTGAGGAGGTATAACAATGCAGGTCTTCTTTTAGAACTTGGATAAAGCATGCCTATTGCTTTATCTGCTATTCTGCAGGTATTCGATGATATAGAGGTGGATCTGCATATGGAGGGCTCTGAATAGTGCTTTTCAGATCAGGATATTAAATGAGGGTCTTGATCAAATTTCAGGTTGTTATGAAGTTCCTGGAGATGGAATACTTCTTTGATAAACAATGTGACAGTAGTAGTTGTGAATGGGATTCCAGGAAAGGAGATAAAACATATCATCTTAGTGAGGATATGTGCCACTTCCTGTGGCATTACAACTTTAGGAAGGAGAGAGGTCCATGTTGAAGTCCAATAAAACGGTATTTCATGGAGAATTTGGTGGTCAGGATAGGATAGAGTAATACTTTGGGCCTTCCAGGCCTGTTCTCAGTCTGAGACCACAGTGCCTGGCATACAATAGGTGTTCCATAAATATTTTTTGCATGAGTGAATGAATTTTTCACTTACTAGCCATGTTCAGAGTTTTGAATGGGCTGAAGTGGTCCTCTAGGCTAATGTGGAAGAACCACATACCTGAAGTAGAGGCTACTACCACAAGGACCTAGAACACTCTGACCTTTGGGGTTATCTGTGAGTGGCTAGGTGAATAAGCATCTTATGTTAGAGATCCCCAAAACTATCCCCAGGCTGGGTAATTTGATAGAAAGTCTCACAAGACTCAGAATATAGTTTTATTTGTGGTTAAGATATATTGCAGTAATACAGTAAGGATACACAGCTAGATAATAAAGGAAAAAGACACAGGTAAAATCTGGAGGCATCCCTGTGCAGGCTTCTTTGTGCTCTCTTCCACCTATGAGGGGTCACACAGAGTGTACTCTTCTCCCATCAACAATACTGCAGCAACATATGTGAAATGTTGTCTACTATGGAGTAGTAGGAGTAGTATGGAGTCTACATTAGACACTCAGTGCCCAAGATTTTTATTGGGAACTAATCGCATAAGCAGTCTCTTCCTAGCACACACAAAAATTCCAGACTCCCAGAAGGAAAGCAGGTGCTCAGCATTAAACCACATTGCTTGCACAAATAGTCTAGACACAGTGAGCCACCGTAATCAGTTAACTGTTGACTGGAAATACTCAAAAAGCCAAGTTCCCAGATGCCAGCCAAGGGCCAACCTTACAAGAAGGATCGTTTTTGTGTGTGTTTGAGGAAGATTGGCCCTGAGCTAACATCTGTGCCAATCTTCCTGTATTTTGTATGAGGGACGCCGCCACAGCATGGCTTGATGAGTGGTGTGTAGGTCCACCGTGAACCCTGGGCCACCAAAGCGGAGTGCACAAACTTAACCACTATGCCACTAGGCAGGCCCACAAGCAGGCTCTTTTAAGAATAGCAGTCTCTGGTCTGCTACATTAACTCTTTGCTGCACAGCACACATCTACTGTGCTACAGCTGATATTGATGACCAAAATATTACCAGGCCAGATGATCTTTCAGGATAGAATTCATCTACCACCACTCTGATATTTGTTTTGACTCTAGGATCATAGGAAAAGGAAAATTTAAAGTATTTGTAAAAGAAAGTCTACCTCACTTGGCATAGACTGAGATTTTCTGGCATCTGCTGCTCCAAATTGTGATGATTAGATTAGACCTCCATGAGATTTTGGGATCCTTCAAGGTAGCGTATCCATGTCTTGATGGTGGCCTTGATCATCACCTTCTTTTTCTCACCTTGAGTAGCTGCCTTTAGCCATGACCAGCCTTTTTTGAGAATTAGAGGTAGGGGAGGAGTTTGCCAGGATAAATGGATGGATCTGGTTAGGCCAATATTATGGGATAAATAGTTTTCAGCTTCTAAAATGTGGCTGTTCAGTATAACTCTTTCCTTTCCTGGACAAATCATTTAGTGGAGTGGTCATTATGAAAGGATGATAAAGAAACTATCAGTGATATCTAGCACCCCCAGGAACTTATGAACTTCCTGTATTATCTGAAGGGCTTCTCAGTATAGAACTTCTGAAATTTTCTCTGGAATTATGTGGATACCTTGGCTCAAGATAGTTCAAGAACTCTTCTTTCAGGATTTTGAACGCAAATTTGACCTAGAGGTGGTAATGCTATACTTGGTCTAAAATCAAGAGTGTTATTCACTTAACATAGATGTCACTTAGAGCTTCTTGTTCCTTGCAAATTTAGATAAATGTATCTTGAATTCTCAGTTTCACAACCTGGGCAAGTCTGGCATTCTCCCCATGATTTCTGTGAATGTTCAGTCTTATATCCTCATATATGCCTCTTTGATCTTTAGAGACAGAAAGTAGATATTAGTGATTGCCTAAGGCTAGGGGTGGGCAGAAGCGTGAGGGTAAATGAGGAGTAATTGCTAATATATATGGGGTTTCTTTTGGGGGTGATGAAAATGTTCTAAAATTGATGGTGGTGATGGTTATACAACATTGTGAGCTTACTAAAAACCATGGAATTGTACATTTTAAATGGGTAAATTGTATGGTATGTGAATTATATCTCAATAAAGCTGTTTTCTTTTAAGTAAGGACATATGTAGATTTGTTAGAATTGTCACATTTACCTCCAGAAGAGTTGTAGACATTTGCCTTCCTACCTTCAATGTATGAGTACCTATTTCCTCATAGTTTCACCAAAAGAAGGTGTTGTCATATTTTTGCCAGTCTGATAGGTGAGAAATTATGTCTCTGTATTTTTACTTTGTATTTCTCTAATTTTGAGTGAGTTTGAACATTTTTTCATATACTTAAGGAACATTTTGTTTTTATTGAGTGGTGTTTTTTCTTTTTTTTTTTTTTGTTTTGTTTATCGCAGTAACATTGGTTTATAACATTGTATAAATTTCAGGTGTACATCGTTGTACTTCTATTTCTGCATGGATTACATAATGTTCTCATGTTCACCACCCAAATGTTAATTACAATCCATCACCACACACGTGCCTAATTATCCCTTTTGCCCTCCTCCCCCTGACTTCCCTTCTAGTAACCACCAATCCAATCTCTGTCTCTATGTGTTTGTTGTTGTTATTATCTACTAATTAGTGAGTGAGATCATACGGTATTTGATCTTCTCCCTCTGACTTATTTCACTTTGCATAATACCCTCAATGTCAATCTATGTTGTCTCAAATGGCTGGATTTCATCGTTTCTTATGGCTGAGTAGTACTTAGCCATAAGAAATGATAGGGACCATTTTTAAAATCTTTTTTGTGAATTGTATATTCATATCTTTTCCCCATTTTTCTATTGGGATTTTGGTCTTTTTTTTGGGAGGGGCTTGGTCTTGTTCACTCAATTCTTATGCGTCTTTGTACATTAGGTATATCAGCCATTGTCTGTCCACCCACATTCTTAACCATTATACTCTACTGGCACTCTGCTCTGGCACTTTGTCTGCTTAAACCCCATTCTTCCAACCTCTATAATTGGAAGTGGCTCAAATATTTGCCATGGAATGATTTAAATGTAGTGTATGCCCTTAAAACTCACTATCTAGGACCATATTTTACAACTGTGTTTCCCTGAAGCTCCATCAATCCTGGGGGAATTGAGGCAGGTAAAGCAGTTTGATAGCCTATTCTGGGGAATTTGGGAAAGTCTTTGCTTTCAAGACTCTTAGTTATTTATTTTTTCTACTGTCCCAGCCCTACAAGGTGAAGAACCTAGTATCTCCCTATTGCAACCTTTCTGGCCAACCCCCTAGTGCTAATAAATCAATCTGAAATCAGACTTTTTGGGGTAGCAAGATTTCTTGACTTGGCAGTCAGCTTATGGGGGAAGGTAGTGAAGGAGGTCCACCATTCTGTTTCCTGGACTGTAGATCAGCTTAAGAAAAAAGCTATAAAGCTTTTGTTTTGTTACAGTCTTATCTGTGCCACTGTCAGAACCTTGTCCAGCATCCTTGCTATTCTTTTTTGGAGTGAGCCTGCCTTATTTTTTTTTGGCTGTCCCTTGACTGCCTTCAGCTGCTTTCTTGACAAGTTGGAAGTTTCTTAAAAATTTAAACATGCAGTTACCATAGGACACAACATTTGCATTATTTGGCATTTATCCCAGAGAAATATAAACATATGTCTGCACAAAAAATTGTACACCAATGTTTATGTGGCTTTATGTATAATAGCTAAAAAGAACCTAGATGCCTTTCAACAGGTGAATGGTTAAACAAACTGTGGTATATTCATACCATGGGATACTACTCAGCAACAAACAGGAATGATTATCAATACACACATCAAGTTGGATGATTCTCAAAGGCATTATGCTCAGTGAAAAAAATCCAGTCTCAAAATGTCACATAGAGTATGATTCTATTTATGTGTTATTCTTGAAGAGACAAAACTAAAGTGTCAGAGAACAGATCAGTGGTTCCCAGGGAGGAAGGGTGGTGGTAGGGTGTGAGTAGTAAATAATAGCACGAGGAAATTATTTTGGGTGATGTAACTTTCCTTTATTATGATTGTGGTAGTGGTTATACGAATCTATACCTGTGTTAAAATTCATAGAACTGTATGCCAAAAAATTCACTTTTGCTTTATTTTAATTTTAAAAATAAATTTAAAATAAATTCAATATAAAAACACTAACCATGTAGAGTTAATAAAATATGGACCTAATTCACTTAAAATATAGTGGAAGGGAGGCAAAATGTAAATGACCTTGAATGCCCAACAGAGGAATTTGGGATTTATTCATAAAGTAGTGGAGAGGAAGCGAAAGTTTTTAAGTTGGGCAGTGAAAAGCATATCGAGATCTGATTTGTACAAGGACCACCCTGAAAGGAGTAGAAGATAGATTGAAGGGAGTGAAACAGAAAGCAGGAGATTACTAGGTGAGAGCTAAATGCCTAAATGGAGGACAAGGAGAGTAAGAACAAAAAACGTTAGATGGGGGCTCGATTTGTTAGACATTATGATAAAATTGGTAGAAATTAGTCATTAATTTGATTGGATGAAGAAAATGATTTGTTACAGAGTTCTTTATTTGAAAGGACCCTTCTTCCTGTGTTGTGGCTATGAGCCCAATTCCATAAAATTCTAGAGCAGCAGGCCTTCAGGTCTATTTGGTAGACAAAACTATCTTGTGTCAGTATGGAGGTTCTGGAGCCTAGACCTTGAGGCAGAACTAGCCATGCCAAAGTCTGCAGACTCATCACTACCTATCAGTTCTGTGAATGCTAGCTCTGTGCCCAGATTCCCATAATAATAATAGTTAACACTTACTGACAGCTTACCGTGTGCTAGGCCCCCATTTTAAGTGCTTTGTATGTACTGTTTAATCATGTCAAAAACTCTCAGAGATTGTAATATTATCATTCCCTGTTTTGAGATGCAGAAACTATGACACATACTTGCCTACAATTCACACATAAAGTAAGTGATGGACCCAATATTCAAAACTTAAGCAGCCTAACTCTAAGGCCCTGGTTATTGAACGTTATACTATGTCAGAGGTCCTTAAAAGTCGGTGGGTAGAAAGAGAAAACCTCTTTGACAGCTTTCTCTTCCTTGACCACTTTCCTTCAATCATTTCTCCTTTCTATGCTATCTATTATTATTGTTATTTTTATTCCCTTTGCCTATCATAAAATGGTCCTGTCCCATTATCGGTTCCCTCACAGTCATTTGTTATAAAATCTCTTCTCAGTAGTCCTCATATCCCTTCCTCCATTGTAGGTGTTTTGGATGACTCTTTTGATGAATCTTCCTCCTAGTTTATCCTGATAGGGAATTCTATGTTTATATATTTCAGAGTCAGAAAGTGGATGGGGCTGATGGACTACTGGGATAAACTAAGTAGACCATCCTTCTGAGTCAGTTCACAGGCACGTGGAATGGGAAAGTTTTATCTTAAGCACAGGCAGATATCAAGGAGCCAGGAGGAGGGAGGAAATTTTGCTGAAGGGAGGCTGTGCGTGTTAAGAGTGAGTCAAGCAAACTATAGCCAGCAGGTTAAATCCAGCTGTTACCTGCTTTTATAGATAAAATTTTATTGGAACACAGCCATGACCATTCATTTATGTGTTGTCTATGGTTGCTTTTGTGCTACAACAGAGTTGAGTAGTTGCAATAGAGGTCATACAGCTCACGAAGCCTAAAATATCTATCTGACGCTTTACAGAAAATATTTGCCAGCCTCTGGCATATGAGATGGAGCATCCTGTGTGATTGGAGGTTTCTGTTCAGGGAAATGCTAAGAGGTTAAATCTGTATTTTAGGTAGAGACGTTTGGAAGTACTGAGAGGAAGAAGCTAGATGCAGGAACCAGAGAGGAAGTTATCAAAACAGGGCAGAAAAGAAGTAGGGAGGGCTTAGTGCAAATAGATAAAAGGGATCAGCTTTTATTTTATTTATTTATTTATTTATTTATTTATTTATTTATTTATTTATTTGTGAGGAAGATCAGCCCTGAGCTAACATCTGATGCCAATCCTCCTCTTTTTTTTTGTCTGAGGAAGATTGGCCCTCAGCTAACATCCAGGCCCATCTTCCTCTACTTTATATGGGATGCCGCCACAGCCTGGCTCAACAAGCAGTGCGTCGGTGCATGCCCAGGATCCGAACTGGCGAACCCTGGGCTGCCGCAGCGGAGCGCGCACACTTAACTGCTTGCGCCACCAGGCCGGTCCCCAGGCATTAGCTTTTAGAGATGCCGGTAGAGATAAGTTCTCCAGAATTTGGCTGAAATGTGCGTGTATATGTGTGTACACATATGTTCGTTGAGGAGGGAGGGTCTCCATTCTGAGCAAAAAAAAGGACAGAGAGAGGAACATGGTACAAAAACAGGTAGAGGGAAAAAATACCCTACCGTTTCTTTAATTTATATTTGAAGGAGCCACTACATTTCTCCTTGCCAAAAGAGTTCCAGAAATTTTCTCTAGGACTGGTCTTCCAAGGCCTG
The DNA here is from genome assembly GCF_020826845.1 of Diceros bicornis minor. NCBI lineage: Eukaryota > Metazoa > Chordata > Mammalia > Perissodactyla > Rhinocerotidae > Diceros > Diceros bicornis. The sequence continues at coordinate 68,516,579 of NC_080781.1, forward strand.
TATTTATTAGACAACCTTGCGTCTAGTGTCTACATGGCAGCATCGCAATCTGATAGAAAGACTCTTGAAGATTACTTGACCAGGGCTGAAAATGGTATAGACCAATTGCAAAGATCATATTGCTCAGTTTTTCCTTCTTTATCAAAATTGATATAGGTGACCAGATGTACTCTCACTAGAAATACATTGGTAATGTCTGCTTATTGAGAGAGGTTGTGAAGGATGGTGGACCTGATGTCTTTTTTCCCTTGTGAGAACAATTCATGTAAATCTGAAGGATAAAAATACTATTATTCACTCTCAAGAAACTGCTTTAAGTTCTACTGTATCTACAAGGCCATGGACTAAGAATAATATCTTAGGAACTTTTGAGGGTCACTTGTTATGGGTGGTCATATGCAGGAACTACTGAATTCATGAGCCACCCCACCGTTCCATCTCACAGGCCAGGGTTGCTTCCTTCCTGCTGAAGCCCTATGAAGATGTGAAATCAGAAAGAATATGCCAAGTCAGGATACAGCCCTGGCTGTGCAAAGCACAACCCCTATCATATAAAAGCCTGGATGTCCTTTCTCTTTCAGGGGATGACCATAATTCTCAACCACAAGATTTTATTCCCCACCATGAATACACGCTGAGTGTGTCAGTTAAGTTCGTAGTCCTCCACTACACCTTGTCAGGGGAGACTGAACTATCTTTTGCAACTAGCCTCGAGGAGCAAAGAATGGCAGACAGCCATGGGCTATGCATCAGGGTGACCAAATTGAAAATGTAAATGAAGAGAGTACAATGGAGCAGGTGTGCTGTGACACTTGTTTTGCTCTTAGTCGCCAATTATTTTGGCATGGTACAATTAGAGTAAATAATGGCTAGTTGTAATAATGTCATTATGTTTGTTGCAGATTGAATATGCTCAGGCACAGATTTTATGGCCTTGTTACCCAAAAGGCTGCTGGCTTCTGGCCCTGCCTGAAAATTTCCTAAAGAAGTCACAAATTCTAGGACACAAGTGAGTAGCAGGATTACCCTTCTCACTTCCTTTTTTACTGTTTTCACTATTTCCTTCTCTTTTCTCCATCTTCCCTGAACCTGAGTCCTGTCAATCTTGTAACAACATCACTGCTGTAATCTAGAATGTCATTTAGAAGTAGAAAGAATTCTACAACAGGAATTGTGCAAAGATCCTTCTAGACCAAGAGTTGTGGCTTTATAATTAATTATCTGAATGGCTTTGGGAACATTGCTTAATATGTCCGATCTCTAGTTTTCTCATCTTTATTAAGGGGCAGAACTAGATGAGCTCTGAGATACCCAAAATTCATTTGAGATACATTCAAATCCATTAACACATTTTTTTTGCAGCTTCCAGTGTTTCTATGGGAGGATACAGAGATATCCTTCGGGGGTTCAAAATAAAGGGGGAGGGACAGAGAGAGAGAGAGAGAGAATGAGAATGAGAATGGAGTCACTGATAAGTAGAGATTGTTCAGTGAGAGGGGAGGGGAGAGGGGAGTTAATTCTAACCCATGACATCTGGGGAGGCCTCTAGAACAAGTGAGAACTGAGCATTATTTGAATGTAGGGGAAGATCATTTCGGGTTTAGACGTTTGAGTTTGAATCTTGAATTATTAGGGGAACAAGCTTTGGAGCCAGACTTCCTGGTTTTAATCCAAGCACCACCACTTAGCAGCTATGACATCTTGGGAACGCTACTTAACCTCTCTGGGCCTTAGTTTCATCATCTTTAAAATGGGGATAAAAAAGTAATAGTAATTTATTATGATTAAGTGAGTTAATATATATAAAGTTCTTAAACAGTGTATGGTAGTAATGTTTCTGTACAGAGTGATGCTGGCACACTAGGAAAACCTTTCTATAGATAGAGTTTCTTATAGGTACTATTGAAGATGGAAGCTAGAGGTAGGAACCAAAGAGAAAGTTATTTCAAGATTGCAGGTGGGGCCCACTGGTTGCACGTAGCCATTAAGTTCATGTGTTTGGCTTTGGCGGCCCCGGGGTTCACAGGTTTGGATCCTGGGTGCCAACCTACACACCACTCATCAAGCCATGCTGAGGTGGCATCCCACATAGAAGAACTAGAAGGATGCACAACTAGGACATACAACTATTCACTGGAGCTTTAGGGAGGAAAAAGGAAAAAAGAAAGAAGATTGGCAACAGATGTTAGCTCAGGGGCAATCTTCCTCAAAAACAAAAAAAAAATTGCAGGTGAGAGGGGACAAAGTATGATCTAGGTAATGCTGGTAGGAACCAAAAGGATAGGTCAGTATTTAGAGATGAAATATCTAATATGTAGTCTTTAGAATCTATAGGAGTTGCTTGCTCAATATAACATATTTCATCCAGTCTAAGATGCCATCAATTACACCATTATTTTATGGACTAACAGGAAATCAAAAACTCTGCCAATTAAACTATGTCTTGCCATTAAACTTAAGACTCATCTTGATATAAGAGATGTTAAAATGTGAGAAAAACATACATTTGAGAATGGATGAAATAAGGTATATACACAAGAAAAATGGTGGAGGAAAGAGAGGAAAAAAACCCCTGTAATTATAAAACTTCCATAACTACAAATTTCTGTTTGAGAGATGAATTCTATTCTTACTTCAGAATAGTATTTCCAGAATTTTTGCCTAGAACTTTTTATTCCTTGATAGGTAATACTGGAAAGCCTAGAGAATCTGTGTGCTTTTATTTAAGATGTTGTGTTTTAACTACTCCACCCCTTTTCATGTGGTCTGTCTTTAACACAAAACAGTTGGGGTGAAGAATGGATTCAATGAGACGTTGTCTGTCTTTTTTATGCTTCAGAAACTCACTCATGTGGACTCGGCCTATTACCGCACAAACGTGTTAAGTCTGTCTTGGACTTCAAATTTTGAACAGACTGGGTCAGAAGCTATTGAGGCAATCTTTCTTTCTTCTTGATTTTCCTCTTCTCAGTTTATCCTATTTGTTCTTTGCTGTCCCCCCCACCCCCCACATCAAAAGAAAAACCTTCATTAACATTAATGTATATTAGAAGCCAATGTACCTTGTAATCTTTTGGGACCGTTGTTGTGTATAACAGGAGCGTGAAGAGAAGTAGGTGCTGGTATGTTCCTCTTGAAATCCCATGGCAACATTGAAGTGCCTTGTATAGGTGGATGAAGATAAGGAAGATGCTGAGGGACCATTCTGCCCTGGCTTCCTTCCCTCATCATTCAAGATGCTATATATCCTGAGAATGGTCTTTCATTCCCACCCCTCCCCCGCCACCAAGTAGGAGATGACCACAGTTCCCCATCATGAAATACAGTAGTCCCCCTTATCTGCAGGGAACACATTCCAAGAACTCCAGTGGATGCCTGAAACTGCAGATAGTACCAAACCCTATATATACTGTTTTTTCCTATACATACATACCTGTGATAAAGTTTAATTTATAAATTAGGCACAGTAAGAGATTAATAACAATAACTAATAATAAAATAGAATAATCACAACAATATGCTGTAGTAAAAGGTACTGTGAGCAATCATCATGGCATCTTTATTTATTTTGGGCTGGATAAACTAGGAGTAGGTTGAATCTGCTCAGGCAAGCAGCCTATGGACTTTATATTCTCTTATTACATTTGCTAAAGAGGCTGAGTATTTGGGAACACAGGTAAAAGAAAGATTGTTTTCTCCTTTTCCCCTGCCTCTGATCCTACACTACTTTAAACCCCAATCCCTAGTGTAATGTAGAAAACATGTGCCACATAGAAGGACTACTGGACTCCCAGATCTTGTTTTCCCCTTTTCTGACTACTTGAGCCTGAACATGTTTTGAGTCCTCATTTTGTCCAAGGCAGTGTCTTTGGCTCTGTAAGGAGTGCACAGATGGAAAAGGGACCGTTGCTACCTTCCAGGGGATATCTGTTGGAAAGTAGAGCCCATGCACATGCAGATGATTTTAATATCTATAGCCAGTGAGTGATATGTGCCATAATGAAAGTATTAATCTCAATGATAGAATAGTGGGATGGGGTGGAGGAACAATAAAAATTTCATACATGGTAAACTATGATTGCTTCAAGGTGCTGATGAAATTTGAGCATGAACTTGAATGATGTAATAATGGAGGGAGTTTAGTACAGGTTGGAGGAGACTATCTGAGAATTTGTAAGGCCTTTTTGTGGGTTAGATTCAAGAATTACTTGTAGCTGGAGCATATTCTGTGGGGATGTGTTTGGGCTAGAAAGCAAGAATCAGTCCTTGGCGGTACCAATCTATTTAATCAAGGGGTTTTCAAGTTTATGTTGGAGGAGAAGTTGAACAAGTAATGGTTTTGTCAGATACCTAGAAGAATGCCCTGGCTCATAGTAGACACTAAATAAATATTTCTTAAATGGATGAAAGATATTTGGGATAGGAGAATTAAATAGAGTATATATTTGTAACTAGACAGGTTACTCTAGGAATGATAAAACTTTGCTGATGAATTAGGGGGAGAGAGACTGCTGATGTGCAGGTCATTTGGGAGGTTCTCCCAGTAGTCTAAGGGAGACATAACACCATTATAGGACCCATGTGAATAAAGAGTTGACAGAGTGGATTTGCCTTCCACAGGTTAAAAGTGTAAAATTGGATAGGGTGTGATGGGTGGCATCCAACCTCAGTGACTGATAGATAGGAAGGAAGTATATCTTAGAGAAGTAGAGTGATAGAGAAGAGGGAAAAAGAGAATAAGGGCGAGTAGAAGGGGGAGAAGGTGGTAAAAAACACCCTGCCATTGCTCCAAGATTTGTTTCCAAGGGCCACTCTCTCCCTTGCTACACCTTAAGTCCTATTCCAGAAACCTCCTCCAGGACTTCTGGCCAGTGTTTCCATATTGTTAGGCCATACTGCCTCTGCTATTCACAATGAGGGGAGGTGTCTTCAAACTGAGAAAGCCAAAGACCATGTGAACAAAGGAAATGCCTCCTACACACAATAAGAAGTGAACTTGAGATTCTTTGGAGGAGTCTATTGGCATCAAGACACCATCAAATATTTTAAACAAAGGTCACTTCACCATGTGTTTTATTCTGGAACTGGGTTTTTAATGTTATTGACTAAATTTTTGTGTTCCTCCCTCCAATTCATATATTAAAATCCTAACCCTCAATGTGATGTTATTAGGAGGTAGGGCCTTTGGGAGGTAATTAGGTGATAAAAATGGAGCCCTCATGAATGGGATTAGTTCCCTAATAAGAAGATATTAGAGAGCTTGCTGTCTTTCTCTGCTCTCTCTGCCATGTGAGGATACAAGAAAACAGCCATCAGCAAACCAGGAAGAGTGCCCTCACCAGATACCAAATCTGCTTGTGCCTTGATCTTGGATTTCCTAGCCTCCAGAACTGTGGGAAATAAATGTTTGTTGTTTAAGCTACCTATTCTATGGTATTTTTGTTATAGCAGCCCAAACTGACTAAGACAGAAATTGGTACCGAGAAGTGGAGTGCTGCTGTAATAAATACCTAAAAATGTGGACGTGGCTATGGAACTGGGTAATGGATAAAGGCTTGAAGAGTTTTGAGGTGCATATTAGAAAAGCCAATATTGCTATGATGGCAGTTTTAAAGGTGATTCTGCTGAGCACTCAGAAAGAAAAGAGGAGAGCTGTAGAGAAAATTTCCATCTTCTTAGAAATATTAATAGTCCTGTGCAGAGAGTTGGTAGAAAAATAGATGGTAAAGGCCATTCTGATGAGGTCTCAGATGGAAATGAGGAATATATTATTGGACAATGGAGAAAAGGTGATCCTTATTATAAAGTGGCAAAGAACTTGGTTGAATTGTGTTTGTGTTCTAGTGTTTTGTGGAAGGTAGATCTTGGGAGCAATGAAACTGGATATTTAGCTGAGGAGATTTCTAAGCGATGTTTTGAAAGAGTGGCTTTGTTCCTCATGACTGCTTATAGTAAAATGTAAGAAGAGAGAGATGTATTAAAGATGATATTGTTAAGCAAAAAGGAACCAGAACTTAAAGATTTGGAAAACTCTCAGCTTGTCCATAGCATCCTTTTATATGTAAATATTTCAAATATCTATGAATTCCTATAAAATGGGGGTAAAGAGAGGAGAACTTCCCCAGGCCTGACTTTGCTGAACCAGAGTCAGGCTCTGCTTTTTCCCCCACTACTATTCCCTGTATTCATCCACAAGTGACTGTTTGGTTCCTCAGACTGGGAAGGATGCTGTTCCAAGGCAGGAACCTGCTTTCCCCTGCACATTTCTCTGACACAGTACTTAGTGCAAAATCTCAAGCATCTTTCACTGATATCTTGCTGTTCAAATTTGGCTTTCTCATACCACCATTGATTAGGTAGGATTCAAGAGGTAGAATTAAGTAACTTTGAGCATGAGAGCTCTGTAATGGGTCCAAAGATTGATACTTTTCTGATCCTTTCACTAATCCCTGTTGATGATCACCAGGAAATTCATTGTACAAAAGAGGCCTGTGTGCATTTTTCCTTCATTGTAAACATGCAGATACTCGGGAATTCATTGTGCTTCAATTCATAATCCTATGAGGTCCCTTTCTTCCCACCTTTGCACCACCACTCTGATTGGTAAATACATTAAAGTCTAGTCAGATGAGTGAGGTGGCAATAGTCAAGATGTGTTATTATTCTCTTTTCCCTCTAAATATCCTAGCCCACATACATTAGAGCCTGTTTCCAAATGAGTGTGTGGCTTCTAGTTCTCCAAATGTCCATAAGAAAGTAAGTGAAGACAAGTTGGGGAGCTTTTAAGCTCAAAACGTTCCTAGCTGATTGGTCTTTTGTCATCAAGTTCTCCTTATTGTCTCATAAGATTTGAGTGAAAGTCCCTTCACCTGCATAACCCACACACTGACCTACGGTCAGCTAGGTACTTTTTTTCTTGTGTAGAAGCAACATGAAGCAAACCAAGACTGCAGACATCAACATTATGGTACTCTTATTCTACTTCTGGTCATATCACTAAGGTATATGTGACCTTGTAAAACTCCCTGGACATCTGTTTTTAGCTTTTCTCATCTCTATTACGGGAAAGGTGAGGCATCCAACCTAGCCTGTGTATCCTTCTGCATTTTCCTGATGAGTTCTCTTATCCATTCCACAAAGAACTGCTTTCAAACTTCTCCACCTTCATCAAGCTCCTAGCCTGAAACTACAATACACTATTGAAGTAGGCTAGAATTTATATGACAAGGTCTCAAAGGATGATACATGATCTAGAAGTTCTGCTGAGGCTTGCTGCTTTATTAGTGTTCAAGTCTCAATGGTCTACAATTGTTTCCTTGATCACCGCCTATCCTCCTCCCTACACTTATTCTTCTGTCAGGTCCCCAGGACCTTGAGTGTTGTGTGTTCTAGACTATATAGAATATGGACAATAAAGAGATACCATGCCTGCTGACAGAGAAGTCCCGAAAAGTGCACTCTGGGAAAAGTTGGGGAAGATAGTCTCATGTATTGTGGACAGCATGCAGATAAAAGGTGTGGTCACTGGTATGGAAAGGGTCTGCTCTGGGTGAATCTGCCAATGACTGGAAGAGATTGGAGTAAAGAGTATATGGAAATATACTGTGGCCTACAAAGTTATCTGTATCCCTCACATATTTATTAGTCCGTTTATTCGTTCACTTATTCTGCAAGAGCCTATCTACCCCATCCAGGCACTGTGTTAGGCACTGAAATACACACAAGAAAATGCTGGTCAGAGTCTTTGCCTTCAGGAAACTTACCCTCTAGTGGGAACTACAGGAAATTGGAATATACAACACAGTATGGTCTGGGATATCAAAAATGGAGAATGTTTGCACTAGAAGAAATCAATAAATTCTTAGACTCATACAACCTCCCAAAACTGAATCAAGAAGAAATAGAGACTCTGAATAGACCAATAACAAGTAAAGAGATTGAAACAGTAACCAAAAATCTCCCGAAAAACAAAAGTCTAAGACCAGATGGCTTCTCAGGAGAATTCTGCCAAACACTTGAAGAAGACTTAATACCTATCCTTCTCAAACTATCCCAACAAATGGAGGAAGATGGAACACTTCCTAACACATTCTACGAGGCCAACATCACCCTGATACCAAAGCCAGACAAGGACAACACAAAGAAGGAAAAATACAGACCAAAATCGCTGATGGACATAGATGCAAAAATCCTCAACAAAATACTGGGAAACCAAATACAGCAATACATTAAACAGATAATACACCATGATCAAGTGAGATTTATACCAGGGATGCAGGGATGCTTCAACATCCAGAAGTCAATCAATATGATATACCACGTTAACAAAATGAGGAAGAAAATTCACACGATCATCTCAATAGATGCATAGAAAGCATTTGACAAGATCCAACATCCATTTATGATTAAAACTCTCAATAAAATGGGTATAGAAGGAAAGTACCTCAACATAATAAAGGCCATAAATGACAAACTCACAGCCAACATCATACTCAATGGGGAAAAAAATGAAAGCCATCCCTCTGAGAACAGGAACAAGACAAAGGTGCCTACTCACGCCACTTTTATTCACCATAGTACTGGAGGTTTTGGCCAGAGCAATTAGGCAAGAAAAAGAAATAAAAGGAGTCCAAATAGGCAATGAAGGAGTGAAACTCTCGTTGTTTGCAGGCAACATGATTTTATGTATAGAAAACCATAAAGAATCCATCAGAAAACTATTAGAAATAATCAACAACTACAGCAAAGTTTCTGGGTACAAAATCAACTTACAAAAATCAGTGCCATTTCTATACTCTAATAATGAACTAACAGAAAGAGAACTCAAGAATATGACCCCATTTATAATCACAACAAAAAGAATAAAATATCAAGGAAAAAGTTTAACCAAGGAAGTGAGAGATCTGTACAATGAAAACTATAAGACATTATTGAAAGGAATTGATGATGACAAAAAGAAATGGAAAGATATACCATGCTCATGGGTTGGAAGAATCAACATAGTTAAAATGTCCATACAACCAGAGCAATCTACAGATTCAATGCAATCTCAATCAGAATCCCAATGACATTCTTCCCGGAAATAGAACAAAGAATCCTAAAATTTATATGGAACAACAAAATAACCAGAATAGACAAAGCAATCCTGAGAAAAAAGAACAAAGCTGGAGGCATAACAATCCCTGACTTCAAAATATACTACAAAGCTATAGTAATGAAAACAGCATGGTACTGGCACAAAAACAGACACACAGATCAATAGAATAGAATTGAAAGCCCAGAAATAAAACCACACATCTATGGACAGTTTATCTTCAACAAAGGAGCCAAGAACACACAATGGAGAAAGGAAAGTCTCTTCAATAAATGGTGCTGGGAAAATTGGACAGCCACATGCAAAAGAATGGAAGTAGATCATTATCTTTCGCCATACACAAAAATTAACTCAAAGTGGATCAAAGACTTGAGGGTAAGACCTGAAACCATAAAACTCCTAGAAAATATAGGCAGTACACTCTTTGACATCAGTCTTAGAAGGATCTTTTCGAAAACCATGTCTACTCAGGCAAGGGAAACAAAAGAAAAAATAAACAAATGGGACTTCATCAGACTAAAGAGCTTCTCCAAGGCAAAGGAAAACAGGAACAAAACGAAAAGACAACCCACCAACGGGGAGAAAATATTTGCAAATCATATATCTGACGAGAGGTTAATCTCCAAAATATAGAAAGAACTCACATAACTCAACAACAAAAAACTAAAGAACCCAATCACAAAATGGGCAGAGGATATGAACAGACATTTTTCCAAAGAAGATATACAGATGGCCAACAGGCACCTGAAAAGATGTGCAACATCACTAATCATCAGGGAAATGCAAATTAAAACTACAATGAGATATCACCTTACACTGGTCAGAATGGCTATAATCACCAAGACATAAAATAACAAATGTTGGAGAGGATGTGGAGAAAAGGGAACCCTCATACACTGCCTGTGGGGATGCAAACTGGTATAGCCACTATGGAAAACAGGATGGAGACTTTTCAAACACCAAGTTTACTGGAAACTCATAAGAGAGGCACCTGACCAGGACTTGTGTTTTCATATAGGCTTCTGGAAAGAGGTGCTATCTAATCTGAAACCTAAAACATGAGTAGTTATTGCACAGGCAAAGGGATGTAAGTGATAGTGTTCTTAGCAATGTGATATAGCACATGCTAAAGTTAGAGAAACAGAAATTCTGTGAAGTTAAGGAAAATATATGGATTTGCTGTTGTTTGTCAAGAGTGAGGGAAATGTTATGTAAGACCTGGGAATTATTTTCTAAAAGTTTGAAACAGATAGTGCAGAACCAAGTTAGTAGGATATTTAATTGATATAAAGATTATTATATCACACTATACATAGTATGAAATGTCTGGCATTTGAGTATGAACTGAAAGACTTGGGTAGTTCTAGTGCAAATTCTGGTTAAAGAAGAGGTATTAGCCAGATGTGCAGAAATGTTAGAATGTTTGCTGTGGAAGGTGCTAGAGTAGAGTGGTGATGTTCTGTTTTCTGAAAAATTTTGAACATTTATCAAAGAGGAGTTTGGTATATTCTTTAGTACATGAGAAGTTTCTAAATTTTTTAAAATCATGTTTGTGTTACAGTGCTGAGTGATTTAATTTACTGTGTGGAAAAATCATTAAGAAAACAAGAGAAAGATTGGATGCATGGGGGAGAAATTGGAGGCCAGGAAATTAAGCCACAAAGACTGTAGTAACACGTCAAAGAAAAAGCCCTGAGCTGGCTGCCAGGGGCAATGGGAGGGGTGTGGCTTTTCCCAGTCTCCCCCTATTTGCATGTGAGACCAAGGTTCCAGGGAAACAGAGTAGCAGAAAGATTGTTTTCTCCTTTCTCATATCTTTTTACCCATATTGCTGAAATCCTCAATCTCTGATATAAAGAAGAATCCACACACAGAACAGAAAGACTGCTCGAATGGAAGTCTGGTCTCCTGGATCTGGGTCCTCTTTCTACCATTACACAGCTGTGTGTCTTTGATCAAATCTCTTAACATACCTGATCTCCAGTTTTCTCTCTGAGAAATAACGGTAGATATGCCTGAGTCCCTAATTTGTGCGTTACAGTATTTGTATGTATCTGTGGGATGCCCAGTTGAAAAAATGATGTAGTCTCTGCCCTTTGATATCTCAAAATCCATATACATATAGCTGACTGTCATATACGAGTGCTAGTGACAAGAACTCTAAGAAGGATATAGCCTTCAATGACAGAAAGGAGGAGTAATGCAAATTTCAGCCTAGTGAAGCCATAAATTCCTCATGTCAGTGATAAGATGTGAGCATGGCTTTGAATGACATAATTATGGGGGACAAATAAACCAGGTTGAAGGGGCCAATATGAGAACATGTAGGGCTTATTTTGGGGACACAGCAAATAGTCCACAATGGATGGATCAGGAGGTGTTTTGGGAAAGGATCTGATTTTGAAAAGAAGATGGGAGATAAAACTTGGTGATCCTGGCCAGCCCCAGTGGCCTAGTAGTTAAGTTCAGCACACTCTGCTTCAGCAGCCCAGGGTTCGGTTCCTGATGGACCTACACCACTCATCTCTCAGTGGCTGTGCTGTGGTGGCGGCTCACATACAAAATAGAGGAATATTGGCCACAGATGTTAGCTCAGGGAAAATTTTCCTCAGAAAAAAAAACAAAAAAACTTGGTGGTCTTTATATGCTCAGCCTAAGGGATTCCAGGTTTAGCTTGTAGGTAAACTAGAGGAAGCAAAGGTTTTTGGACCTAGGATTGAAAGAAGAGTAAGAACAGTGTTTTAGAAAGATGAGTTCTGGAAATGATGTAAATTCAACTTCATGATACCTGTGAATCTCTCATCCAGGAGAAAGAATTTCAGCATGGATCGAAGAACTCATATGAAGTGTAGGAAGAAGTTCCTTTCAGATACAAGGCCTGTCTGAGAATAACCATTAGCCAAATGGTAGAATGCATGAGGGATATGTGGGGAGCTATCAAGTAAGATAGTGCTATTCTATCTCCTGGAAAAAGGCAAATGTTCATCAGAGGAGATTTGAGTGTATTCTAAAGTCAATGGGAAGTGACTAAAAGTTTGTGTTTTTATGGTATAGAGCTGGGTGATGTGGATTTGTGATTGGAATACTCACTGGGACAGCAGTGTAAGAGGTTGAATGAAGGTTGGGAATCAGTCATTGGGGGATGGTAATAGACCAAGAAAAAGTCTCTGGGGAAGTGAGAGGGGGCCTGGGATTAGGACTCTCATTTTAGAGATAGAGTTAACATAGAACGTGTCTCCTGCTTGGATTAGGGACAAGGGATGCAGCAAGCCTGCCTGGTGCAGTGATGTCTATGTGAATGGGCCCTCTTTTCCATGCTGAAGCTGGACCCTGCTTCAGGTCACAGTACTGGAAACCTCTTGTGATGGGATTCTGTCTCCTGTGAATATCACTACCTAGTCTTTTTTTAAATAATTTTATTTATTTATTTTTTTCCCAAAGCCCCAGTAGATAGTTGCGTGTCATAGCTGCACATCCTTCTAGTTGCTGCATGTGGGACATGGCCTCAGCATGGCCAGAGAAGCGGTGTGTCAGTGTGTGCCCAGGATCCGAACCCTGGCCACCAGCAGTGGAGCGCGCGCCCTTAACCGCTAAGCCACGGGGCCGGCCTCACTACCTAGTCTTAGAAAAGTGTTCTATCCCCAAGCCTTTCATTCACTCTTCAGTCTGCCCTGAAAGCTCCTCCCAAAGATCTTCTCTCAATCTCTGCTTCCATCCCCTGACTGTTATCAACTCAGAGAGGCCCCCCTTACCCTTCTCCTTAAAGTAGATACCCCCAATATTTCCCTTCCACACCCTGTTTAATTCTATATCATCCTCCTCTGTATTATTTTCTTCTCAGAACTTGATCAGTGTCTGAAATAATCTTATTTTTATACCAGATTATTCCACTAGAGAGTATAAGGCCACCTAAAACAAATTACCATGAAGTGAGTGTTGTAGGGAGTGTGTCATGTTGTTGCAGAGCTCTGTGGGTCCTGTTGAGAAAGCTCCTTACAAATGAAAGTGATAGTATGAGATAAGATGTGGTCCTTACAGATACAGTGCCTGTATTAATGAAATAGCCAGGCATATGAAGAGACTGGAGCACAGAGTATCTTGGAAGATGTGTCATAGTTCACTCAAGTACATATAGAATGCTAATTTAGGCAGATGTGCCTCCATTTGTTAGATATAAGTTATTGATGACTTCCTGTTACTCCGGTCAGGACAGTGGAAGAGTGATGAGTTCATTGATGAGTTCTAGGTTGTGCCTAGATAGATTGGAGGGTGGGATAGAATAAGGCAGGGAGCCTAGTTGAGATTGTGTTGCTGTCATTGGAGGATGTTAACTAAGGTAGCGTTTCTGGGACCTGACTGCAGGTTGGTTGTGAAGTGGTTCAGGAGGAGGTAAGACTTAGTTAGTTAGAAGTTTTTGAGTATGATCTGGAGCTATTAACAGAGGAAGACCCACAGGAGGAGGAGGAGGAGGAGGAATGGGAGAATGAGAGAAAATACCCAACTTCCAGGGCTCTAAAGTTAAGGGTGAAATATGTAAAAACATGTCCATGTGACAGTAATTAAAAGAAGAAAGTGAAAATTTCACTCATCAACTTACAGACTCTAGTGAAAACATAGGAATTATTAAACTGATTTGTAACCTAGTAGGTGACAGAAATGCTCAACTTTTAGCACAGATTGGAATAAAAAAATATGAGTGAAAATGATTTCAAGTTGAAGGTGATAAAACTTGAGATTTTTAGGACTTTATTTGGGAAAATGCAGGCGGTCACACATGTGAGAAGTGTTCACAGGGTTAAAAATGTATATAAAAGACCTCTGCTTCTGGGAAGATGGAGTAGCCATACTTTTCCATATTCCTTCTGCTAAATACAACCAAAAAAACCCCTACATGTGATATATAAAACAGACATAAGAAGACTCTGAAAGGTAGAGAGAAGAAGGAAGAGTGACTAAGGACCTTGACACCCAAAGAAAAATTGGTGATGAGATCCCTGGGTTTCTTTTTGCATCATATATCCAGATTTAGAGCTGAAGAAACTGGCAAGCTGGAAATGCCAAGGGACACAGACAAAATAACCCCACCAAAGCATGCTATCTTTAGCCAAAGGACCAGAGAAGGGGCAGGCTAGCAAGACAGAAAACTTTTAGATAATAACCACTCTACTCCGGCCAACACCAAACAAAAAAACTGTGGCCCCACCCACATCAGCCAATGCCAGAAAAGACCAAGTGGAGAGCCTAGACTTCCACAGTCACCAAGCTTACTGAGGTACCTCAACTTCTTTGCCAGGGTGATGTCACAGACGGCCAAGTATGGAGCCAGGACTTTCATTCCAGCCTGGTGGTACTGAGTAACACCCCTCCACCACACCATGGTGTCAGTGGAAACCATATGTAGAGCCTGGACTAACACCTACACTCTGCCATAATGAGACACCCCTCCTCCTCCCTGCAAGGTTAGTGTTGGAGAAGGCTAAGTGAGGAGCTGGGACTTTTGTCCTTGCTAGGGGAAGGGGGTAGGGAGGTGAACAAAAGGGATAATTCAGCACATGTGTGTGGTGATGGCTTGTAATTAGTATTTGGGTGGTGAACATGATGTAATCTATGCAGAAATAGAAGTATAATGATGTACACCTGAAATTTGTACAATGTTAAAAACCAATGTTACTGCAATAAACAACAACAACAGAAAAAATGTTGCTTTAAAAAAAAATTCAAAGAAACAATGGCTGAAAACTTTCCAAATTTGGGAAGACACAAACCTACAAATTCAAGAAGCTGAATGAATTCCAAACAGGATAAAACCAAAGAAATCCACACCAAGACACATTATAGTCAAACATCTGAAAATGAAAGAGAAAGAAAAATAATCTTGAGAATAGTGACATCAATAGCATGATCCATAAAACGAAAAAGTGATAAAATGGACCTCGTCAACATTAAAAACTTCTGTTCTGGGGGCCGGCCCGGTGGCGCAAGCGGTTAAGTGCGCGCGCTCCGCTGCGGCGGCCCGGGGTTCGCTGGTTCAGATCCTGGGCGTGCACCGACGCACTGCTTGGTAGGCCATGCTGTGGCAGCGTCCCATATAAAGTGGAGGAAGAT
Organism: Diceros bicornis minor; assembly: GCF_020826845.1. NCBI lineage: Eukaryota > Metazoa > Chordata > Mammalia > Perissodactyla > Rhinocerotidae > Diceros > Diceros bicornis. Next base: position 68,531,778 of record NC_080781.1, read on the forward strand.
GGGCACCGATGTTAGCCCAGGGCCGTCTTCCTCAGCAAAAAAAAAAAAAAAAAAAGAGGAGGATTGGCAGATGTTAGCTCAGGGCTGATCTCCTCACAAAAAAAAAAAAAAAACTTCTGTTCTGCAAGAGACCCTGTGAAGAGCATGATAAAACAAGCTAAAGACTGTGAAAAAAAAATTTGTAAACCAAATATCTCACAAAGGACTAGTATCTAGAATATAAAGAATTCTCAAGACTCAGTAGTAAAAAAAACAAAACTAAACTAGAAAATTGGCAAAAGACAAAGAGATATTTCACTGAAGAGGACCTACACATGGCAAATAACCGTATGAAAAAATGTTCAACATCATTAGCTATTTGGGAAACACAAATTAAAACCAAAATGGGCTATCACTACTCATGTATCATAATAGTTAAAATAAAAAATAAATTGTGACAACACAAAATGCTGGCAAGGATGGGGAGAAACTTGATCACTCATACATTGCTGTTGGGACTGTAAAATGGTGCAGCCACTTTGGAAAACAGTTTGGCAATTTCTTACAAACTAAACATGTAACTACCATACGATCCAGTAACTATACTTTTGAGATACATTTATCTCAGAGAAATGAAAACTTATGTTCACACAAAAACCTATTCATGAATGTTTATAGAGGCTTTATTTGTCATAGTCCCAAACTGGAAACAACCCAGATGTCCTTCAAAAGGCAAAGAATTAAGTTGTGGTACATGCATACTATGAAATAAAAAGGAATGAACTATTGTTACACATAGCAACCTGGATGCTCCAGAGGATTATGCTGAGTAAAACAAGCCAATCTCAAAAGGTTACGCAATGTATGATTCCATTTATATAACATTCCTGAAATGACAAAATTATGGAAATGGAGAACAGATTAGTGGTTGCCAGGGGTTAGGGAGATTAGGGAGGAGATGAGATGTGGGTGGAAAGTGGATGTGGCTATGGTGATGGAAATGTTCTGTATCTGACTGTATCAAGGTCAATATCCTGTTTTTGATATTGTACTGTAGTTTTGCAAGACGTAACCACTGGAGGAAACTGGGTAAAAAGTACACAGGATGTCTCTAATCTTTCTTTTTTTCTTTTATTCCAGCTTTATTGAGGTATACTTGACAAATAAAAATTGTATATATTTAAGGTATAAAACATGATGTTTTTATATACAGATATATTGTGGAATGAATAACACAATCAAGCTAATTAACATATCTATCACCTGATATAGTTATGATTTCTTTTTGTAGTGAAAACACAAGAACAACTCTTTTAGCAAATTTCAAGTATGCAACACAGTATTATTAACTATAGTCACCATGCTGTACTTTAGATCTCCATAACTTATTCATATCACATAACTGAACCTTTGTACCCTTTGAGAAACATCTCCTCATTGCCCCATCTCCCAGCCCCTGGCAACCACCATTCTGCTCTCTGATTACCTATGGAATGAGAGAAAATATTTGCAAACCATATATCTGATAAGGGGTTAATATCCAAAATACAGTTAGGGGGCAAACTCAAGATGGTGGCGTAAGCAGACTCGAAACTCACCTCCTCCCGGGGACACAGCCAATTTACAACTACTTGTAGAAAAATTACCCCTGAGACAGAACTGAAAACTGGATAAGAGGAACTCCTGCAACAACGGACAATCCTAATTGAGGTGGAAGAAGCAGAGACTCCCTTCTGGAGAGGAAAAATGCCACCTTCACAAGCCGCCAGCTTCACGGCTGCCCAGGAGCAGCGGACAGCTACAAAGCCCTGCCTGGAGGCGTGGGGCCCTGAGCCGAGGAGCGCCCCCGCTGTGGGCATTTTGTGGGCCCAGCACAATTGAGACCAGTGGCATAATATCTGACTTTGCCTGCTACTAAAACATTGGGGAGTACCCCAAGAAAAACTGGTTCACAAAGAAACTAAAACCACCTATTAAAGGGCCCACGTGCAAACTCACCCATTTCAGAAAGCATCCTAAAATCACCAGAAAGAAAGGTGCACAATGCTGTGGTGAAAAGAGACTCACCTAATAGGCCCTGAGTGCATCTCGGTGAGGGGTGAGACCTCTCAAGGGACTGGAACATTGGCGGCGGCCATTGTTGTGGCCTGGTGTGGCCATGCTGACACAGACACCATTGGAGTTCTCCCTGAGGCCTGCTAGCCCAGGTCTGCCCCACCCGCTAGAGCACCGATTTAATCCAGCTCAGCCAGGGCAGGCAGCCCACCCTAGAGACTGGCCCCACCCAACAACAAGCCTTCAGGCAACTTGTGGGCCTGCATAGATTGGTGACTGGATTCTCTGCAGCCTGGCAACTGAGCCGACTTTAGCGGGGCAGGGTGTGCAGAAGGAGCGGGTGGAGAGTGTGGGGCGGTGGCGGAGTGTGTGGGGCTCCCACTGTGGAGAGACTAGGTCCGCTTCGGGAGGTCGGGGTGCACACATGGGGCAGGAGTGTGTTGACTGTGTGTGTGGGCCTGCGGGTGGCAGGGTTTGCAAGCTGCAGAAGACTTGTGTTTCTCAAAGGCCCACATAGGGGGTTTGCCCCACCTTCCAAAGCCTGAAACAATTGGGTGCTCCAGTGCCTGAGGCCAGCCCCACCCAGCTGCAGTCCTCAGAGAGCTGACAAGAGACCTAATAGGCTAAAGGCTTACAGCAATTGTAAGGCCCTGAGCCTAACAACCTGCCACGCTGGGGGCCTACTCACTTAAAAGTAATACTGCAACACAAATGTGGTATTAGAACTTGTAGCCAACTGTGCTGGGGCTCCCCACACCTGATAAAGAGACTGAAGGGCCCACAACAACTACAAGCAGCTGAGCATTACAACAGCTGGCCAGGAGCATAACTGGTCCTCCCTGGGCACCTACAGGGAGAACAAACAGTCCACAACAGAAGGACACACGTAACCCACATAGGGGTCACCCCTGGAACATTGAGAACTGAGGGAAGCACACTGGAAGCCTCCTAAGGCATCACTTATATAAGGTCATCTATCTAAGAGCAGGAGACGTAGCTGACATAATTGATACATAGACACAAGCACAGGGAAAGAGGAAAAATGAGGAGGCAAAAGAATACATTGCAAGTAAGGGAACAGGACAAAACCCCAGAAAAGGAACTAAGTAAAACAGAAATGAGCAACCTACATGACAGAGAGTTCAAACAGAGTATTAAGGATGCTCACTGATCTGGAGAGAAGAATAGATGAACTCAGTGAGAATGTCAACAAAGAAATGGAAGATATAAAAAAGAACCAATCAGAAATGAAGAATACAATACTAGAAATGAAAAATTCATTAGAGGGACTCAAAAGCAGAGTAGAGGATACAGAAGAATGGATCTGTGAGCTGGACGAAAGACTAGAAGAAATTACCCAAGGTGAACACTAAAAGAGAAAAGAATTAAAAAGAGTGAGGACAGTCTAAGGGACCTCTGGGACAATATCAAGCGCACTAACATCCGTGTTATAGGTGTCCTGGAAGGAGTAGAGCGAGACAAGGGGGCAGAGAATCTATTTCAAGAAAGAATAGATGAAAACTTCCCTAACCTAAGGAAGGGAACAGACATCCAAGGACAGGAAGCACAGAGAGCGCCAAACAAGATAAACCCAAAGAGGCCCACACCAAGACACATCATAATCAAAATGTCCAGAATTAAAGATAAAGAGAGAATCTTAAAAGCCGCAAGAGAATGTCAAGTTACATACAAAGGAAACCCCATAAGGCTATCAGCTGACTTCTCAGCAGAAACCGTACAGGCTAGAAGAAAATGGCATGATATATTTAAAGTGATAAAAGGAAAAAACTTACAGCCAAGAAAACTCTACCCAGCAAGGTTATCATTCAAAATGGAAGGAGAGATCAAAAATTTCCCAGACAAGCAAAAATTAAAAGAGTTTGTCACCAAGAAACCAGTGCTACAAGAAATGTTAAAGGGACTGATTTAAGGGGAAGAGAGGAGACCACAAATAGGAAAAATTATCTATTTCCATGATAAGAACGTAATGGATACAAATGCACAAAAAAGAGGTTAGATATGATATCAAAAACATGAGACAGGAGGGGAGTTAAAGAGTATAGCTTTCAGACAGAGGTCAAACTAAAGTGACCATTAATTCTGTATAGAAGAAGAAAGGAACAGAGAAGGACTACTAAAACATTGAGAAAAAAAAAAGTTCAAAAATGGCAGTAAGTACATACTTATCAATAGCTACTTTAAACGTCAATGGACTAAATGCTCCAATTAAAATGCATAGGGTGGCTGATTGGATAAAACAACAAGACCCATATATATGCTGCATACAAGAGACACACTTCAGACCTAAAGACACTCACAAACTGAAAGTGAAGGGAAGTAAAAGGTACTCCATGCAAATGGCAATGAAAAGAAAGCTGGGGTAGCAGTACTCATATCAGACAAAATAGACTTTAACATAGAAACTGTAAAAAGAGACAAAAAAGGGCATTACATAATGATCAAGGGAACAATCCAACAAGAGGATATAACACTTGTAAATATCTACGCACCCAATGTAGGTGCACCTAAATATATAAAGCAATTATTAACAGACATAAAAAGAGAAATAGACAGTAACACAATAATAGTAGGAGACTTGAACACTCCACTTACACCAACGGATAAATCATCCAAACAGAAGATCAATAAGGAAACATTGGCCTTAAACGACACACTAGAACAGATGGACCTAGTAGATATATACAGAGCATTCCATCCAAAAACCGAAGAATACACGTTCTTTTCAAATGCACATGGAACATTCTCCAGGATTGATCAAATATTAGGATAGAAAACAAGTCTCTTAAATTTAAGAAGATTGAAATAATGGCAAGCATCTTTTCTGACCACAACGGTATGATACTAGAAATCAACTATAGGAAGAAAATCAGAAAAGCCACAAATACGTGGAGATTAAACAAAATGCTACTGAACAACGACTGGGTCAACGAAGAAATCAAAGAAGAAATCAAAAAATACCTGGAGACAAATGAAAATGAAAATACGACATGCCAGAACATATGGGATACTGAAAAAGCGGTTCTAAGAGGGAAGTTTATAGCAATACAGGCCTATCTCAACAAACAAGAAAAATCTCATATAAAAAATCTAACAATGCACCTAAGGGCCCTGGAAAAAGAAGAACAAACAAAGCCCAAAATCAGTAGAAGAAGGGAAATAATAAAAATCAGAGCAGAAATAAATAAAATAGAGACCAAAAAAACAATAGAAAAAATTAATAAAACCAAGAACTGGTTCTTTGAAAAGATCAACAAAATTTACAAACATTTAGCTAGACTCACCAAGAAAAAAAGAGAGAAGGCACAAATAAGTATAATCAGAAATGAAAGAGGAGAGGTTACAACAGCCACCTCAGAAGTACAAAAGATTATAAGAGAATACTATGAAAAGCTATATGCCAACAAATTCGACAATCTGGAAGAAATGGATAAATTCTTAGAATCATACAACCTTCCAAAACTGGAGCAAGAAGAATTAGAGAATTTGAGTAGACCAATGACCAGTAATTGATTGAAACAGTAATCACAAACCTCCCCAAAAATAAAAGTCCAGGAGCAGACGGCTTCCCTGGTGAATTCTACCAAACATTAAAAGAAGATTTAATAGCTATCCTTCTCAACTCTTCCAAAAATTTGAGGAGGGGCAGAAGCTCCCTAACTCATTCTCTGAAGCTGACTTTACCGTGATACCAAAACCAGACAAGGACAACACAAAAAAAGAAAATTACAGGCCAATATCACTGATGAGCATAAATGGAAAAATCCTCAACAAAATACTAGCAAATCGCATACAACAATACGTTAAAAAGATTATACACCATGATCAAGTGGGATTTATTCCAGGTATGCAGGGATGGTTTAACATTCGCAAATCAATCAACGTAATACGCCACAATAATAAAATGAAGAATAAAAATCACATGATCATCTCAGTAGATGCAGAGAAAGCATTTGACAAGATACATCATCCATTTATGATAAAAACTCAGAATAAAATGGGTATAGAAGGAAAGTACCTCAACATAGTAAAGGCCATATATAACAAACCCACAGCTAATATCATCCTCAATGGTGAAAAACTGAAAGCTATCCCTCTAAGAACAGAAACCAGACAAGGATGCCCACTGTCACCACTCCTATTTAACATAGTACTGGAAGTCCTAGCCAGAGCAATCAGGCAAGAGAAAGAAATAAAAGGGATCCAAATTGGAAAGGAAGAAGTGAAACTGTCACTATTTGCAGATGACATGATTTTATATATAGAAAACCCTAAAGAATCCACCAGAAAACTTTTAGAAGTAATAAACGAATATGGTAAAGTTGCAGGATACAAAATCAACATACAAAAATCAGTGGCATTTCTATACACTAACAACAAAGTAGCATAAAGAGAAATTAAGAATACAATCCCATTTACAATTGCAACAAAAACAATAAAATACCTAGGAATAAACTTAACCAAAGAGGTGAAAGATCTGTACACCGAAAACTATAAAACATTTCTGAAAGAAATTGAAGAAGACACAAACAAATGGAAAGATATTCCATGCTCTTGGATTGGAAGAATTAACATAGTTAAGATGTCCATACTTCCTAAAGCCATCTATAGATTCAATGCAATCCCTATCAAAGTTCCAACAACACTTTTCACAGAAATAGAACAAAGAATCCTAAAATTTATATGGAACAACAAAAGACCCCGAATAGCGAAAGGAATCCTGAGAAAAAAGAACAAAGCTGGAGGTATCACACTCCCTGATTTCAAAACATACTACAAAGCTATAGTAACCAAAACAGCATGGTACTGGCACAAAAACAGACACGCAGATCAATGGAATAGAATCGAAAGCCCAGAAAGAAACCCACACATCTATGGACAGCTAATCTTTGACAAGGGCGCCAAGAACATACAATGGGGAAAAGAAAGTCTCTTCAACAAATGGTGTTGGGAAAACTGGATAACCACATGCAAAAAAATGAAAGTAGACCCTTACCTTACACCATACACAAAATTTAACTCCAAATGGATTAAAGACTTGAATGTAAGACCTGAAACTATGAAACTTCTAGAAGAAAACATAGGCAGTACGCTCTTTGACATCGGTCTTAGCAACAAATTTTCAAGCACCATGTCTGACGGGGCAAAAGAAACAATAGAAAAAATAAACAAATGGGACTACATCAAACTACAAAGCTTCTGCACAGCAAAGGAAACCATCAACAAAATGAAAAGACAACCTAACAATTGGGAGAAGATATTTGCAAACCATACATCTGATAAGGGCTTAATCTCCAAAATATATAAAGAACTCATGCATCTCAACAACAAAAAAACTAATAACCCAGTTAAAAAATGGGCAAAAGACCTGAACAGACATTTCTCCAAAGAAGATATACAGATGGCCAACAGACACATGAAAAGATGTTCAAAATCACTATCAGGGAAATGCAAATCAAAACTACAATGAGATGTCACCTCACGCCCGTCAGAATGGCTATAATTAACAAGACAGGAAACAACATGTGTTGGAGAGGATGTGGAGAGAAGGGAACTCTCACACTGCTGGTGGTAGTGCAAACTGGTGCAGCCACTATGATAGATCCCAAGCAGTGCAATTGGGGTCCATGACTCCACCATTGGGGGTGCTGGTCAGGCTGTGGTTTGTTAGGCAGTCCTGGTTGTATGGCAGGATCTGTGAGATGGGTGAATTTTGAAGAATTTTGGACATCAGATATGTAGGAGTGTGCAGACATTTTCCTTGTAAAGCTATAGGGAAATCTGAGAATGGTATAATCTAAAAGATGCATTGTGGGGAGTAAGAGGTGTCCTCTAGGTGGAGTGCTTTTAAGCATTCCAGGTAAGATATAATAGTGTGGTAATATGAGAGTGAATAGGTGTGAGACATTATAGAATTATCATCTACAGAAGTTGCTTACTGGATTATAGGATAGTGATAGAGTGGTTTAATGGTCAATGCTAGAATGGTGGTGCCATTAACAGAAAGGGGAATGGTGGAGGATGGGTGTGGGAGAAACAACACTGTATTTTACAGATTGTCCAATTTGTTTTCATATATTTTTTCATAGTATTCTCTTTTAATCTTTTGTATTTCTGTGGTATCCATTGTAGTTTCTCCTCTTTCATTTCTGATTTTATTTGTTTGTGCCTTCTTTCTTTTTGTCTTAGTGAATCTGGCTAAGGGTTTGTCAATTTTGCTTATCTTCTCAAAGAACCAGCTCTTTGTTTCATTGATCCTTTCCACTGTTTTTGCTTGTTTGTTTGTTTTATTTCCATTTATTTCTGCTCTAATTTCTATTATTCCCCTCCTTCTGCTGACTTTGGGCTTGGCTTTTCTTCCTTTTATAATTCTGTTCATGTAGTTTAAGATTGCTTATTTTAGATTTTTCTTATTTCTTCAAGTGGGCCTGTATTGCTATGAATTTCCCTCTTAGGTCTGCTTTTTCTGCATCCTATATGAGTTGGTATGGTGTATTTTCATTTTCATTTGTCTCCAGATATTTTTGATTTCTCCTTTAATTTCTTCAATGATCCATTGGTTGTTCAGTAGCATGTGGTTTAGTCTCATCTTTGTCCCTTTCCCAGCTTTCTTCTTTTAGTTGATTTTTAGTTTCATAGCATTAAGGTCAGAAAGAGTAATATATTCTTAAATTTATTGAGGCTTGCCTTGTTTCCCAACGTATGGTCTATCTTTGAGAATGTTCTATGTGCACTTGAGATAAATGTGTATTCTACTGTTTTTGGATCAAGTCTTCTATATATCTGTTAAGTCCTTCTGGTGTACTTTTTCATTTAAAGCCACTATTTCCTTGTTGACTTTCTGTCTTCATTATCTATCCAATGATGTAAGTGTGGTGTTAAGGTCCCCTACTATTATTGTGTTGTTGTTAATATCTCCTTTTGGGTTTGTTAATAGTTGCTTTTTATACATTTGTGCTCCTGTGTTGGGTGCATATATATTTATAAGTGTTATGTCTTCTTGGTGGAGTGTCCCTTTTATCATTATATACTGCCCCTCTTTGTCTCTCATTACCTATTTTGTCTTAAAGTCTACTTTTTCTGATATAAGTATGGCAACACCTGCTTTCTTTTGTTTGCCATTATCTTGGAGTATCATCTTCTATCCCTTCACTCTGGGCCTATGTTTGTCTTTAGAGCTGAGATGTATTTCCTGGAGACAGCATATTTTTTGTGCTTGTTTTTTAATCCATCAAACCACTCTGTGTCTTTTGATTTGGGAATTCAATCCATTTACATTTAGAGTGATTGTTGATGTATGAGGGCTTAATGCTTCCATTTTATCACTCATTTTCTGGTTGTTCTGCCATTCTCTTGTTTCTCATCCCTTGTATTTCTGACTGCCTTTTTGGTTTGGTGGTTTTCTGTGATGGTTTTCTCAGTTTTCTCTTTAATTATGATCTGTGGCTCTGTTCTTATTTTTGTGCAGTGGTTACCATGAAGTTTGTGTAAAAGATCTCATAGATGAGTTACTCCATTTTCTGATAGCCTTTTATCTCCATTTGCCTAAGCAGGTTCCATCTCATTCCTCTTCCCCTTCTAAGTTATTGTTGTCACAACTTATTCCATCTTGTGTTGTGAGTTTGTAGTTAAACTGACTAGATTATACTTATTGTTAATGTTTTCTTTCCCTTTATCTTTATTGTTATAATTAAGTGTTTGCTAACCTATTCTGATAGAGAGCTGCTATTTTCTGATTTTGTTGACCTTTTTATTTCCTTGCTCAAGGCTTTGTAACTCCTTTTGATTTTTTTCAGTTATGAGGGCCTTCTTGAGCTTTTCTTGTAGTGGGAGGTCTTAGCTTTTGTTTACCTGGGAAAGTTTTTATTTCTCCATCATATCTGAAGGATATTTTCGCTGGATAGAGTATTCCTGACTGAAAGTTTTGTCTTTCAGAATTTTAACTATATCATTCCACTCTCTCCTAACCTGTAAGGTTTCTGCTGAGAAATCCACTGAAAGCCTGATAGCGGTTCCTTTGTAAGTTATTTTCTTCTGCCTTGCTGCCCTTAATGTTTTTGTCATTGACTTTTGCCAGCTTTACTACTTTATTCCTTGGAGAAAGTATTTTTACATTGATATAATTAGGAGTTCTATTAGCTTCTTTCACTTGTGTTTCCAGCTCCATCCCCAGGTTTGGGAAGTTCTCAGCTATTATTTCTTGGAACAAGCTCTCTGCTCCATTCTTCTTCTCTTTTCCTTTTGGAATACCTATAATCCTCATGTTGCATTTCCTAATTGAGTCGGATATTTCTCAGAGAATTTCTTCATTTCCTTTTAGTCTTAATTCTCTCTCCTCCTCCATCTGAAGCATTTCTATATGTCTGTCCTCAAGACTGCTGATTCTCTCCTCCATAATATCAGCTGTTATTCAAGGAGTCCAGATTTTTCTTTATCACTTCCATTGTGTTTTTCATCTCCAACATTTCTGATTTGTCTTTCGTTATAGTTTCAATGTCATTTGTGAAGAGTTCCCTCTGTTCATTAATTTTGTTCCTGATTTCATTGAACTGTCTATCTGTATTTTTTTGTAACTCGTTAAGGTTTTTTATGATAGCTATTTTGTATTCTCTGTCATTTAGATTATAAATTTGTGTGCCTTGAGGATTGATTTCTGAGTCCTTGTCATTTTCCTTTTGCAATGGAGTATAAATATATTTCTTCATACAGTTTGATGGTGTGGATTTGTGATAGTATCGAGTTGCAGATCGTACCTTCCACCACTGGGTGGGGGTCAACAGCTGTGTATTCTGGGCCCGCTGTGACCCCAACTTGCTCTCTCACCACTGCTGCTTTTCTATCATATGTGCAAGCACTCTGGTTGACCTGCTGAGCTGGAGTGCTGGGTGGGGGAGGGGCACTTTCTTTTGCCTTCATGATCTTGGTGGTGTTCTCACTCTGCCCTTGCTATCTGCTCTCCTGGGATGCTGGGTTGATGAAGACACCCCCACAATAGCTTAGTCACCTCCCATGGGCTGTGAGAGAATTTGGAGAATGAATGTGTTCCTGTGGTGCACTAGCCCTCCCCCCTCTCCTCTCAGAGTCACATGGTCCCATGCCCTGATTTGCTGCTTTTGGTGGTGGGAGAGGAGATCCCCTTACCTCCTTCCGCTTCCTTCATGGGGTCCAGCACGTCCAACTCCAGACATGCCTGCGTGGGTCTCTCAGATGTGTTTTGTGTTGTGTGAATATCCTCTGTTGGTGTATGCATGTCATTTTCATTGTATCTTATGGAGGTTAGTCTAAGGGAAGAGCTCACTCTGCCATAGTGCTGACATCACTCCTGTTCTGTGTCTTCTTGATGACTTCTCTCACTCATTTCTCTGAGAAGTTCTTTCATACTTCCCCATTGTCTATAAATTTCCCTGCCTGTGTCCATAACACAATTCCTTTTGTGTGGTATATAACTTCTGTGGCAAATTTCCTAAGGAGTGTAAATTAGGTAACAGGTATTTTTTTTCCCTGAAGTTTCCTCCTTCATTCTAGACTCTATGGTCCACAGTTGTTTATTGGATCACCACCTGTTCCCATCACTCATTTCTCTGTTAGGCTTCTAGGCCCCTGGGTTGTATGTGCTCTGGGGCCTGTAAATTATGGACAAGAAGAATATGTAGTGCTTGCAGAGTGGGAGGTGGTCCCAGACAATGAACTCTAGGGAAAGCTGGGGAAAATCATCTGATATGTTGCAGACAACATGAGGTGGAAAGCTGGAATAGAGGGCATTGACAGGGCCTATTTCATTGGATAGCCAGTGATTTGGGAAGACTGGTGCATACAGTGTGGAAATGTATGCTGGTCTACATAGGAGGGCCATATTCATTATTTATATATTTGTTTCATCCATTCATTCTAAAAAGCTCTGTGTTAGCTACTATCATTTAAATATAAGAAAGACAGTTTATGATTTCAAGGGCACCATGTGGAGAGAGAGAGTCAAAAAACATTTCACCGAGGGGTGACGTCAGCATCATGGCGGAGTGAGCTTTCCCGTGAATCCTTCCCCCACAAAATACAACAAAAGTAACAGCCACAGACAAACAACGGAATCCCAGACAGTCAAAAGCTGGAGCGGAGGGATCCACACTGCCGCACATCTGAGAGCGGAACGTGCTGGGCCCCCGGAGGAAGTGGGGAGAGGTAAGGAGAACTCCGCTCCCTCCCCATCAGATCAGCGATCCGGTCCGCGCGGCTCCCAGAGAGGGGGGAGGGGCGGCCCTCGGCGGGAAACTGTAGCTCTTCGGGCGCTCTCAGCCAGTGGGAAACTCCCGCACAGAGGGCTCAGAGGAGCCACAGGGCTACCATCAACATCTGAGCAACCCAGAGAGCGGATAAAGAGGGGCAAACGAGAAGCCTCCCACGTCAGGGGCCCAGAGGGCAAAAGAGAGAGCTCCCCCCTCCCCACAACCCGGAGTCTGCAGCTCGACCAGATCTAGCGGTCCGAGGCAGACCTGAATAAATTGGACTGGACACGTGGATCGCAGTGGGGAAAAGAAACAAAACAAAACAAAACAAAACTGCGGATCGCAGCAGAAAAACTGGGGCAGAGCGCAGGGGGCTTAGACTACACAGCCCTTCACCACCACACAGTGGCGGCAGGTGGAAAGTGCAACCAGAGACTTCCAGGATGAGGAAAAACAAAACCAACACAGGAACCACAATGCAAAAATATATGAAATCACCAGACCAGAAACAAAATGACAAGCAACCAGAAATCAACCCCGAAGACACAGAAATCCATAAACTAAATGACAGAGATTTCAAAATAGCTATCATAAAAACACTCAACGAAATACGAGACAACACAGACAAACAATTAAATGAGATTAGGAGTTTCTTCACAAAAGAGATTGAAATCATAAAGAAAAACCTATCAGGGCTGATGGAGATGAAAAACACAATGGAGGAGATAAAGGAGAATCTGGAATCTTTAAAGAACAGAGCTGACAATATGGAGGAAAGAATTAGTACTTTAGAGGATAGGAATACAGATATACTCCAGATGGAAGAAGAGAGAGAACTAAGACTAAAAAGAAATGAAGAAAGACTCCGAGAAATATCGGACTCTATTAGAAAATGTAACATAAGAATTATAGGTATTCCTGAGGGAGAGGAGAGGGAAAGAGGAACAGAGAGCCTATTCAAGGAAATAATAGCTGAAAATTTCCCAAATCTGGGGAAGGAGCAGGAAATACCAGTAAGCGAAGCCAACAGGACGCCTATATATATTAACAGACAAAGGCCTTCACCACGACACCTAGTGGTAAGGCTAGCCAGGGTCAACGACAAAGAAACAATATTAAGGGCAGCTAGACAAAAACAAAAAATAACGTACAAAGGAACTCCCATCAGGCTCTCAGCGGATTTCTCAACAGAAACTTTTCAGGCTAGAAGAGACTGGAATGATATATTCAAAATACTAAAAGACAAAAACTTTCAGCCAAGAATACTCTATCCAGCAAAAATATCCTTCAAATATGATGGAGAAATAGTAACTCTCCCAGATAAACAAAAGCTAAGGGAGTTCATGGCCACGAGACCGCCACTACAAGAAATACTCAAGAAGGCCCTCAGGCCTGAAAACAAGAAGAGAAAGGGAACACAAAGCTTGGAGTAAGGAGAAAAGTAGGTAGACAAAATCAGAGAAATAGTAGATCTTTACCGGAATAGGTTAGCAACCACTTAAATACTAAACTCAAAGATCAAAGGAAGAAATTCACCAAAAATAAATTTAACCTCATCACTGTAAACACACAGCCACAACACAAGATAGAATAAGGTATAACAAGAGCAACTTAGAAGGGGAAGAGGAAAGTGACTGAATTGACTTAGTATAAGGAAATAGGAGGCTATCAGATAATGGACTATCTCATACAGAAGATTTTTCGCCCAAACCTCAAGGTAACCACTAAACAAATAATCAAATTAAAACCACATATGATAAACAAAGAGAAAACTAGAAGAATCATAAGACAGAACAACCAAACTGAATTGGCAGTCCAAAACAAATGGGACAAGAAACAAAGGAAATGCAAAAGAACCAGAAAATAAGTGACAAAACAGCAACATTCAACCCTCATATTTCAATAATTACCCTAAATGTAAATGGATTGAACTCTCCAATCAAAAGATACAGAGTGGCAGGATGGATTAAAAAGCAAGACCCAACAATATGCTGCCTTCAGGAAACACATCTTAGCACTAAAGACAAGCACAGGCTCAGAGTGAAAGGATGGAAGACAATACTCCAAGCTAATGGCAAACAAAAGAAAGCAGGTGTTGCCATACTCATATCAGACAAAGTAGACTTCAAGATAAAACAGGTTAAGAAAGACAAAGAAGGGAAATATATAATGATAAAAGGGACACTCCATCAAGAAGACATATCACTTATAAATATATATGCACCCAACATAGGAGCACCAATGTACATAAAACAACTATTAACAAACCTAAAAGGAGAAATCAACAACAACACAATAATAGTAGGGGATCTTAACACCCCACTTACAGCAATGGATAGAGCATCCAGACAAAAAGTTAATAAAGAAATATTAGACTTAAATGAAAAACTGGACGAGATGGACCTAGTAGACATATACAGAGCACTCCACCCAAAAACAGCTGACTACACATTCTTCTCAAGCGCGCATGGAACATTCTGTAGGATAGACCATATGTTGGGAAACAAAGCAAGCCTCAATAAATTTAAGAGGATTGAAATCATAACAAGCATCTTTTCAGACCATAAGGCTATGAAACTGGAAATGAACCAGGAAAAAAAAACTGGGAAAGTGACAAAAATGTGGAGATTAAACAACATGCTACTGAACAACCAATGGATCATTGATGAAATTAAAGGAGAAATCAAAAACTATCTGGAAACAAACGAAAATGATAACATGCCATATCAAACCATATGGGACGCAGCAAAAGCGGTCCTGAGAGGGAAACTCATAGCGATACAAGCCCACCTTAACAAACAAGAAAAAGCCCTAATAGGCAACCTTAAATTACACCTAACAGAACTAGAAAAAGAAGAACAAACAAAGCCCAAAGCCAGCAGAAGGAGAGAAATAATAAAAATCAGAGCAGAAATAAATGATATTGAGACCAAAAAAACAGTAGAAAGGATTAATGAAACAAAGAGTTGGTTCTTCGAGAAGATAAACAAAATAGACAAACCCTTAGCCAGGCTAACTAAGAAAAAAAGAGAAAAGGCTCAAGTAAATAAAATTAGAAATGAAAGAGGAGAAATTACAACGGATACCATGGAAATACAGAGGATTATAAGAGAATACTATGAGAAATTATATGCCAACAAATTGGACAATCTAGAAGAAATGGATAAATTCTTAGACTTATACAACCTCCCAAAATTGAACCAAGAAGAAATGGAGAATCTGAATAGACCAATCACAAGTAAAGAGATTGAAATAGTAATCAAAAACCTCCCAAAAAATAAAAGTCCAGGACCAGATGGCTTCTCCAGTGAATTTTACCAAACATTCAAAGAAGATTTAATACCCATCCTCCTCAAACTATTCCAAAAAATAGAGGAAGATGGAACACTTCCTGAATCATTCTACGAGGCCAACATCACCCTGATACCGAAACCAGACAAAGACAATACAAAGAAAGAAAATTACAGGCCAATATCGATGATGAACATTGATGCAAAAATCCTCAACAAAATATTGGCAAACCGAATACAACAATATATTAAAAAGATCATACACCATGATCAAGTGGGATTTATACCAGAGACGCAGGGATGGTTCAACATCCGCAAATCAATCAACGTGATACATCACATCAACAAAACAAAGAATAAAAACCACATGATCATCTCAATAGACGCAGAGAAGGCATTTGACAAGATACAACATCCATTTATGATAAAAACTCTCAATAAATTGGGAATAGAAGGAAAGTACCTCAACATAATAAAGGCCATATATGACAAACCCACAGCTAACATCATACTCAACGGGGAAAGACTGAAAGCCATTCCTCTGAGAACAGGAACGAGGCAGGGCTGCCCACTCTCACCACTCCTGTTCAACATAGTACTGGAGGTTTTGGCCAGAGCAATTAGGCAAGAAAAAGGAATAAAAGGAATCCAAATAGGTAACGAAGAAGTGAAACTCTCACTATTTGCAGATGACATGATTGTATATATAGAAAACCCTAAAGAATCTGTTGGAAAACTGTTAGAAACAATCAACAACTACAGCAAAGTTGCAGGGTACAAAATCAATCTACAAAAATCAGTTGCATTTCTATATGCTAATAATGAACTAACAGAAAGAGAGCTCAAAAAGATAATACCATTTACAATTGCATCAAAAAGAATAAAATACCTAGGAATAAATCTTACCAAGGAGGTGAAGGACCTATACAATGAGAACTACAAGACATTATTGAGGGAAATCTACGATGACATAAAGAAATGGAAAGATATCCCATGCACGTGGATTGGAAGAATAAACATAGTTAAAATGTCTATACTACCTAAAGCAATCTACAGATTCAATGCAATCCCAATCAGAATCCCAATGACATTCTTCACAGAAATAGAAAAAAGAATACTAAAATTTATATGGGGCAACAAAAGACCCCGAATAGCTAAAGAAATCCTAAAGAAAAAGAACAAAGCAGGAGGCATCACAATTCCTGACTTCAAAACATACTACAAAGCAATAGTAATCAAAACAGCATGGTACTGGTACAAAAACAGACACACAGATCAATGGAACAGAATTGAAAGCCCAGAAATAAAACCACACATATACGGACAGCTAATTTTCGACAAAGGTGCTAAGGACATGCAATGGAGAAAGGAAAGTCTCTTCAATAAATGGTGTTGGGAAAACTGGACATCCACATGCAAAAGAATGAAAGTGGACCAAGTGCTATCGCCATACACAAAAATTAACTCAAAATGGATCAAAGACCTGAAGGTGAGACCTGAAACTATAAAACTCATAGAAGAAAATATAGGCAACACACTATTTGACATTGGGTTTAAAGGAATCTTTTCGGATGACATGCCTACCCAGACTAGGGAAACTAAAGAAAAAATAAACAAGTGGGACTTTATCAGACTAAAGAGCTTTTATAAGACAAATGAAATCAGAATCAAGATGAACAAACAACCAACCAGCTGGGAGAGAATATTTGCAAAACATACATCTGACAAGGGGTTGATCTCCATAATATATAAAGAACTCACACAATTGAACAACAAAAAAACAAACAACCCGATCAAAAAATGGGCAGAGGAAATGAACAGACACTTCTCCAAGGAAGATATACAGATGGCCAATAGGCACATGAAAACATGCTCAACATCACTAATCATCAGGGAAATGCAAATCAAAACAACACTAAGATACCACCTCACGCCCGTTAGAATGGCTATAATCACCAAGACAAAAAACAACAAATGTTGGAGAGGATGTGGAGAAACAGGAACCCTCATACACAGCTGGTGGGAATGCAAATTGGTGCAGCCTCTATGGAAAACGGTATGGAGATTCCTCAAAGAATTAAAAATAGAGATGCCCTATGATCCAGCCATCCCACTACTGGGAATCTATCCAACGCACCTGAAATCAACAATCCAAAGAGGCTTATGCACCCCTATGTTCATTGCAGCATTATTCACCATAGCCAAGAAGTGGAAGCAACCTAAGTGTCCCTCGACTGACGATTGGATTAAGAAAATGTGGTATATATATACAATGGAATACTACTCAGCCATAAAAAAAGACAAAATCGTCCCATTTGCAACAACATGGATGGGCCTGGAGCGTATTATGTTAAGTGAAATAAGCCAGAAAGAGAAAGACAAGCACTGTATGATCTCACTCATATGTGGAATATAAACCAACACATGGACAGAGAAAACTGGACTGTGGTTACCCGGGAAGTGGGGGTGGGGGGTGGGGGGTGGGCACAAGGGGTGAAGGGAGTCATATATGGGGTGAAGGACAAACAAAAATGTACAACCCAAAATCTCACAATGTTAGAAACCATTAAAATATCAATAAAAAAAAAAAAAAAAAAAAAAAAAACATTTCACCACATAGTGATGTACACATTGTAAAAATGATAAATAATATTTACTAAATGTTACATATAGTGCCAGGAACTGTTCTAAGTGCTTAACATGGATTTGCTCATTTTATACTCATCACAAACCTATCTTATAGTACTATCACCATCCCCATTTCACAGGTTAAAAACTGAGCCATTGAGAGAAAACCATTGGTGCTAAACAGAGGTTATTGTAATTGTCACTGGAATTGATAAACATTTAAACAGACTGATAAAGAAAAACAAAGATGAAGACACAAGTTCCCAACACCAGGAATGAAAAATGGAACATCACTATGTAGAATAGTGATATTAGAAACAATAAGGGAATAGTATTAACAATTTTATGTCAATATGTTATACAACTTAGACAAAATAGAAAAATTATATGAAAGACACAAGCTCTCAAGGCTTACTCAAGAATAAATAATCTTAAAAGCCCTATACCTGTAAAGAAAATGAAAGTAATGAACAATAAATTTCCCAGAAAGAAAACATCTAGCCCAGGTGCCTTTGCTGGTGATTTATATCAAATATTTAAGGAAGAAATAATAAAACCTTACATGAATTTTTCCAAGAGCAACTCTCCCCAACTCATTTTATGAGATCAGCATTAACCTAATACAAAAAATATTACCAAAAAAAGAGAATAGTATTTATCAATATACCCCATGAATATAGATGCCTAAATCATTAACAAATATTAGCAAATCCTATCCAGAAATATATAAAAAGGAAAATACTTCATGACTGTGAGGTTTATCCTAGAATTCCAATGTTGGTTTAACCTTAGAAAATCAAACAATATAATTCACCATATTAAGAAAATAAAAGGGAAAACCATATAATTAGCTCGATATATGTCAAATATTTGACAATATTCAATACCTAGTCATAAAAAAAACTCTCAGCAAACTGGAATTATGAGAAAATTTTCTGAACCCAATAAAGGTCATTTATGAACAAACTGCAGCTAACATCAAACTTAACATGGTGAAAAATTAAAGACTTTTCCCCTGAAATTAGGATAAGGGAGAGGTATCCTCTCTACTCTCTTCTATGTTCTAGGTCTTACCAGTGTAATGAGCAATAAGAGAGTAAAATGCATAAATATTAGAAAGGAAAATTAAAATGTAACAAATGACGTGATTATCTATGTGGAAATTCCTATGGAATCTACAAAAAGCCTGAGACATTGACAGGTTATGTAGCCTATCCAAATTTACATATTGTTTTATTGCAACAGGGTGTAGTGGGAGAATATAAAATAAACAACTCATCTGATGGACTTACATGTTCAAGGCAGGCTTTCTGGAAGAAATTAAATCTAAAGTGAAATCTGAAGGGTGAAGAGGGAATACCATGCAAAAGGAGGTGAGAGATAGTTTTTAAGATGGAGTGATGGGCATGTGTAGAAGCCCAGAGAGAACTGGAAAATATGCAGCATGAATGTTGGTAGTTTGGGTGGATTGGGGTTTGGCAGGGGGATGCTAGTGGCCTGGAAACTTGGAATTATTTTCTGAGGATTTGGGATTTTATGCAGAAAGCATGGGGACATTGTTCATCAGGAGGTGACAGAGGGATGGTCTGATTGAATCAGTAAAATCATACAGTGTCAGTCAAGTTGGGACTTATTTGATAGGAGTTTTATGTAATTTAACTGACGCTTTGGTTTTGAGGAGGTGGGGTTTAATCCTCCACAAAAGTAGGTGCCTGGGTAGGTGCTGGAGTCATCAATAGAAAGAGGAACTCAGGAGGAGAAAACACAAAGAAGAATTTATTGCATGTTACTCTAATGTTTCTTTGCAGAGACCACACCCTCCTCTGTTACAGCTAAAGCCCAATTCCAGAAAATTTTTTGAGTTCTGCTTATTGGACAATTCCAGCTCCACTGTGTATATGGCTAGGCTATATTCTAAAATATGGGAAGTTTCAGGAGCTGGCTGATAGGCCTCTGGCTTCTGAGGTGAAATAACTAAAAATGATCAAATTTCAGGCCCTCATGGTAGCTGCTATATTAGATAATACATAGCCTGATCAGGACAATTTTCTCTCCTTGGGCAAGTTGGGGAAGTTACATGGGAATTTAAGTTAAAAATAGAATGTGAGTTGTTTTGGACACCATGAGAAATGTGACTTCTGAGAGGACTGCCTGGTGATGGGAGTCCACAAAGTTATTTATTTTAACCCTGAAGGCTCCTTGTAGAGGACCACAAGTGATAGCTAGAGGTGGTAGAAGATCATAGAATCAGAGAAGTTGGAATGAGGTTACTGAAAGGGCCGGTCTAATGGCCTCAGATACAAGGTATGAGTCAACTGTATTTCTATATATTAGCAATAAACAATTGGAAACTGCAATTAAAAATTACAATGCCACTCTAAAATGCTCAAAAAGGCCAAAATACTTAAGTGTAAATCTAATAAAACATGTACAAAACTTTTATGCTGAAAATTACTAAATGCTTGTGAAAGAAGTCAAAGAAGACAAATAAATGGAGAAACATAGCCATATTCATGGGTTAGAAGACCTAACATAGTAAAAATGTCAATTCTATGCAAATTGATATACAGATTTAACACATTTTCTATCAAAATCACAGTAGGATTCTTTGTAAATATAGACAATTTCTAAAAATTTTGTGAGGAGGCAAAGGAACTGGAATTGCCAGAAAAAAATTAGAAAGATAGAACAAAGTTGGAGGAATCACAACACTTGAATTTTAGACTTATTTATTCATGACTGTGGTATTGGTGAATGGCTAGACACATAGATCAATGGAACAGGATAGAGTCCAGAAATAGACCACACAAATATGACCAATTGATTTTTGACAATGGTGGAAAGGCAATTCAATAGAGAGAGGACAGTCTTTCTACAAATTTTATTGGGAAAACTGGAACATTCATATGCCAAAAAGATGAATCTTGACTTAAACATCATGCCTTATAAAAATTTAGTTAAATTAGATCATAGATCTAAATGTAATACTTAAAACTATAAAATTTTTAGAAGAAAACAAAGGAGGAAACCTTTGTGACCTGGGATCAGGCAAGAATTTCTAAGACATGATACCAAAAGCATGATCCATAAAAGAAAAAGAATAATAAATTTGAGTGCATCAAAATTAAGAACTTTTGCTCTATAAAAAAGTTTAAGATGATGAAAAGACAATTGACAGACTCAAAGAAAATATTTGCAAACCACATATCTGACAAAGAAATTTTATCAAAAATATCTAAAGAACTTTTAAAACACAATGTTAAAGGAAAAAACAATTGAATTAGAAAATGGGCAAAGGACATGAAGAGACACCTCACTGAAGAGGGTCTATAGATAATGACAAATAAGCACATGAAAAGATGTTCAACATCACTAGCCATTTAGGGAAATGCTAACAATGATGAGATACCACTATACACATATTAGAACAGCTAAAATAAAAAATACTGATAATACAAATGCAAGTTTTCAGAAAAACTAGAACTCTTATACATTACTTGTGAGAAGGCAAAGTGGTACATCAACTCAGGAAAATAATTTGGATTTTTCTTTTAAAATTGAACACATACTTCTCCATATGACCCAGCAGTCCCACTCTTAAGTATTTTTACTTAGAGACACGAAAACTTAAGTTCATATAAAAAACTGTACATGAATGTTTATAGAAGCTCTTTTCATAATCAACCAAGACAGTACACAACCCAAATGTCCTTCCATGGGTGAATGGATAAACTGTGTTACATCCATGCCATGGAATACTACTCAGCAACAAACAGGAATAAGTTATTGATACATATAAGTTGGATGATTATCAGAGGCATTATGCTGAAAAATGTCCCTCTCAAAATGTCACATACTGTCTGATTGCATTTGTATCTTGAAAATAAAACTATAAAACTATAGTGACTGATTAGTGGTTGCCAAGGGTTAAGAGTCAGGGGAAGATGTGACTACAAGGGGACAGCACAAGGGAGTTTTTTGGAGTGGTGGAACTGTACTGTATCCTAATTGTGGTAGTGGTTACATTAACTTATACATGTGTGAAAATTCATAGACCTGTACATCCAAAAAGGGCAAATTTACTGTAGGTTACTTTTTAAAATAAAATTTTAAAAAATGAAAAATATTGGAAGACTTAATTGATTTGTTACCAAAGGATAGAAACTGTTACCTAACAGGCCTTTGAATTTTGGCCCTGCTATTTACCACAATCATTTCGAGTAAAGAATGAATAATCAGAAAAATGTCCATCTACTTCCTTCTGCCCGAGGAGGGTTACTCTCATACACTAAGGGATAGTAACTTGTAGGCCAGAGGCTTCTGGCTCTGCTTTCAAATTTCCACAGGAATATAATGGGAGACTGAGCAGGAGGCTATTGAAGCTTTTAAGGATCCTGCTTTGTTTGCCTTTCTTCACTTTGTCCACTCTATCCTGTAGTTGATGAGTAGGCCTTTCTTGAATGATTCACACCCAGCACAATCTTGAAAATGGTTTATGTTAATGTATCCTAAAGAGAATGTGAGAAATTTGTTTATAGGTGCCTTCCTGACCTGTTTTATTATAAAATTCAGTAACCTGAATGAAAATGATAATAACTACTAATATTTATTGAGTTCTTAATATTTGCCAAGTGACAATGTTCCAAACACTCACCAAGGGTCATATCATTTAACCTTCATGATAAAACTGAAGAAGATAATATCATTATCTCCATTTTAAAGATGAGGAAACTGAGGATCAATGAGATTAGGCTGCTTAACTAAAGTCACATGAAAAGGAAGTTGTGGGTCCCAGGATAGAACTGTGGCTCTGTCCTTCCAGAATCTGCAAGTTCACCAACTGTGACTGAAGCTTAGAGTGGAGTGTCCATCCATCCATCCATCCATCCATCCATCCATCCATCCTTCCATCCCTCCATCCTTTCTACTAAGCTTCACTGAAAGCCTGTTTGCCAAATGCCAGTCACTCTGCTAAGCACTGGGAAACAAGTGTGAAAAAACCAGAATCTTTGCTTTTGAAAGGCTTACACTCCAGTAGGCAGAGAAACATATAATTATAGTTAAAATATATAATTGCAATTCAGTGAGATTCAATGCTATGGATGGGGAGATATTTGTGCATTAGAATTACATAAGAAAGACACCCAGCAGGGCCTTAAAGGTTCAAGAGGAAGAGGCAACATCCAAACTAGGACTTGTAGAGAGAATTTGATATACACCAAGCGTTGTGAGAAAAGTTCCAGGGAGAATTAAGAAGTTTGCTAGCTGAAAGTAGTTCTGTATGGCTGGATTAGAGATTAGAGATTAGAGATGTGGATAAGTGTCCTAGACCATCTTCAGTTATTGAGAACAGTGAGTTGGATCAGAGAGTGATAGTCGTGGATTTCTTTCCTTGAGAATCAGAACATGAGAATTCTGATTAGGAGGATACTGATTTTACGTTGACAGGGTCCATATGAGCTGCTGGGATTAGGTTTCTGCCATTGACAGAAAAAGTAACACTGGGTGGAGATAAACAGTCCCCTTAGCAACTTAGAGACTCTGGCTTCTACCCCCAGATATTTTGATTCAAGAATGTCTGGAGTGGGCCGGCCTCGTGGCTTAGTGGTTAAGTGCGCACGCTCCGCTATTTTCAGATCCCGGGCGCGCACCGACGCACTGCTTCTCCAGCCATTCTGAGGCCGCATCCCACATACAGCAACTAGAAGGCTGTGCAGCTATGACATACAACTATCTACTGGGGCTTTGGGGGAAAAAAAAGGAGGAGGATTGGCAATAGATGTTAGCTCAGAGCCGGTCTTCCTCAGCAAAAAGAGGAAGATTAGCATGGATGTTAGCTCAGGGCTGATCTTCCTCACACACACACAAAAAGAAGGTCTGGAGTGAGGCCTATGAGTTGGTTTTGAAGGAGAATTTCCTCTACATTCATTCACCTAATTCGCCAAATCAGAAACCCAGTCCCTGGAATCCAACCAACTGTAGATCATGTTCTTTGAGTTTGGCCTCCTAAATACCTGTAGGATGCATCCACTTCTCTCTAATTCTCTGCTTATGCAAGAGATGAGGCCACTATCCTCTCTCTTTCAGCCTTGTCTTTTTCCCACCAGTTCACCTTACTGCTACTTGAATGATCTTTCTGAGATTCAAATAAGATCAATTCTCCTGCTTATGTTGTCACCTCATTGCCTGACAGTCTCCTTAATAGGAGGAAAGGGCTCTTCCAAATCTGCTCAATTTCCATCCTCTGACCACTTTTCTTTCTCCCTCTCTTCAGACACATTCAACACCTTATATTTCCCCAAATGAACCACACTCTGTCACTACTGGGCGTATCAGGTTTTCTCTGCTAGGAAAACCCAATCTTCCCTGGAATCCTTGACTCTTCTCCTGAAAAAGATTAGACAAGACGAGTGTAGGGAAATGGTGAGTATGACTGAGCTTGGAGACAGGTAAATCTGCTCTGAAGCTCTTGCAGTTGACCCAGTTAGTGAGTTTAAGGCCTTAATTAGGGCAATGATAGTGTGGATGTTAAAGAAGGTCACCATTTTTGTGCTTTCCCTCTGCCTTGCTAGTGCTGGCAGGGGCCACTTTTTTTTCTTATTCCTCAGAGGGTACCATATTTGTGTTCTCCCTCTGACAAGCTCCATAGCACTAGTATCTCCCAGAGGGGAGCTTTTACACATAACTGGTGCCCTGACTTTTGCAGCCACTGCCAGAGGACCCCTATGCACTGCCTGGCTCTAGTGGCCAGCAGGGCTTATGCTTGGGGCTCCCACAGGAGTATAACCAAATGGAGAAAGAGTTCTCAGACACCTACCATACTCAGGCACAGCAAGAGCCAACAGACCCAAGAGCTCAGTCTTTTTGTGAAAGAGGCCTATTAGTTTATCATCATAGCTGCAGCCTAAGGGGCAGGCTTCTAATTAAACACATCTAAGGGCTAACTGGAAACGTTTCCAGAGACCTTGGTATATTCATGCTCTCCCTCTGCTGCACTCCAGAGTGCCAGTATCTCTTGGGGGGAGGAGCTCTTACATGTGTCTGGTACCCCAGCTTTTACATCTGGTGTCCTGGTTTTTGTGACTGCCACCCCAGGGATATCCCTTGATACCTGGCTCTGAAGGCCAAGGGGGCTTGCATTGCAGGGTCCCACAGGACTGTAAAAATTGGGAGGACAGTTCTTGGCAGGCTACCACGCCCAGGGCACTGTACAAACAGCAGACTGAAACACATCCTAGTCTCTCTGTGAAAGAGACCTATTTACTTGTCCTGGTGCTTCAGACTGAGGGGCAGGCTTCAAGTTTGGCACACATATAGAGGCTATGGAGGTACTTTCATGGAATGTAGGCCAGGGGATACCATCTGTGCACTCTACTTCTGCTTTGCTGCAGCTCACCGATATCTACCTGGAAGGAGCTTATACACTTGTCTGGAGCCCTGATTTTTGTGTCTGTTGCCCAGAGGACATCTCTAGATTGCCTGGTCTGGTGGCCAGCAGGGCTTACATTTATGGTCCCACAGGACTGTATATATTTGCATACTTTAAGAGCTGCTGCCTGAGGGTATGACTTCCAATCAACCAAAATCTAGCTGCTGACTGAGATGTCCCCATTTGGGACACTGACAGGTCTTGGCACACCCTCAACTACTGAGAGCTATTGAAAATAGAGACTCAAGCAAAATGAGGAAACAAAAGAATATGTTGCAAATGAAAGAAAAAGATAAAATGGCATAAAATAAACCTTAATGAAACTGAGACAAGTAGTTTACCTGATAAAGAGTTAAAAGTAATGGTCATAAAGATGCTCATCAAACTTTGGAGAAGAATGGGTAAACACAATGAGAATTTCAACAAAGAGATAGAAAATCTAAGAAAGTACCAAATAGAAGGCATAGAGCTGAAGAATACAATAACTGAACTGAAAAATACACTATAGGGGTTCAACAGCAGACTAGATCAAGCAGAAGAAAGGATCAGTGAACTTGAATACAGGGCAGTGGAACTCAGCCAATCAGAGCAGCAAAAGAAAAAAGAATAAAAAAATGAAAATGGAGATAAGTCAAGATGGTGGCATAAGCAAACTCTGAACACACCTCCTCCTGTGGACACCGCCAATTTACAACTACTTGTGGAAAAATTACCCCTAGGAGAGAACTGAAAACTGGATAACAGGAACTCCTGCAACAAAGGACAATACTAACTGAGGTGGAAGAGGCAGAAACTCCCTTCTGGAGAGAAAAAATGCTGCCTTCAAAAACTGCAGCCCTTCACAGCAGCTCGGGAGCAGCCCAAAGGTACGCAGCCCTCCCTGGAGGAGTGGGGCCCTGAGCATGAGAGCGCCCCTGCTGTAGGCATTTTGTGGACCCAGCACAATCGAGACGAGTGGCATAATATCTGACTTTGCCTGCTACTAAAACATTAGGGAATACCACCAGAAAAGCTAGTTCACAAAGAAATTAAAACTGATTATTAAAGGGCCCACGCGCAAACTCACCCATTTCAGAAAGCAACCTAAAATCACCAGAAAGAAAGGTGCACAGTGCTTTGGTGAAAAGAGACTCACCTGATAGGCACTGAGTGCATTGCAGTGAGACTGAGACCTCTCCAGGGACTGGGACATTGGCGGTGGGCATTGTTGTGGCCTGGTGTGGGCGTGCTGACACAGACTCCAATGGAATTCTCCCTTGGGCCTGCTAGCCCAGGGTCTGCCCCACCCACTAGAGCACGGATATAATCCAGCTCAGCCAGGGCAGGCAGCCCACCCTAGAGACTGGCCCCACCCAACAACAAGCCTTTGGGCAACTTGTGGGCCTGCATAGATTCGTGACTGGATTCTCTGCAGCCTGGCAACTGAGCTGACTTCAGTGGGGCCAGGCCTGCACAAGGAGCAGGTGGAGACTGTGGAGCAGTGGTGGAGTGTGTGGGGCTCCCGCCATGGAGAGACTGTGTCCACTTCAGGAGATTGGGGTGCACACACGGGGCAGGACTGTGTTGACAGTGTATGTGGACCTGTGAGCGGCAGGGCTTGTCAGCTGCAGAAGACTTGTGCTTCTCAAAGACCCACATGGGGGTTTGCCCCACCTTCCAAAGCCTGAAACAATTGGGTGCTCCAGTGCCTGAGGCCAGTCCCACCCAGTTACAATCCTCAGAGAGCTGACAAGAAACCTAAAGGCTGGAGGCTTATAGCAATTGTAAGCCCCTGAGCCTAACAACCTGCCACGCTGGGGGCCTACTCACATAAAAGAAATACTGAAACACAAATGTGGTATTAGATCTTGCAGCCAACTATATTGGGGCTCCCCACACCTGATTAAGAGGCTGAAGGGCCCACAAAAACTACAGGCAGCTGAGCATTGCAACAGCTGGCCAGGAGCATAACTCGGGCTCCCTGGGCGCCTACGGGGAGAGCAAACACACCACAACAGAAGGACACACGTAGCCCACATAAGGGTCACCCCTGGAACATTGAGAACTGAGGGAAGCACCCTGTAGGCCACCTAAGGCATCACTTATATAAGGTCACCTATCCAAGAGCAGGAGACTTAGCTGAACTACCTAATACATAGACACAAGCACAAGGAAAGAGGCAAAATGAGGAGGCAAAGGAATAAATTCCAACTAAGGGGACAGGACAAAACCCCAGAAAATGAACTAAGTGAAACAGAAATCAGCAACCTACCCGACAAAGAGTTCAAACTAAGAGTGTTAAGGATGCTCACTGATCTGGGGAGAAAAATAGATGAACTCAGTGAGAATGTCAACAAAGAAATGGAAGATATAAAAAAGAACCAATCAGAAATGAAGAATAAAATACTGGAAATGAAAAATTCCTTAGAGGGACTCAAAAGCAAAGTAGAGGATACAGAAGAAGGGATCTGCGAGCTGGACAAAAGTCTTGAAGAAATTACCCAAGCTGAATAGGTAAAAGAAAAAAGAATTAAAAAGAGTGAGGACAGTCTAAGGGACCTCTGGGACAATATCAAGCACACTAACATATGTGTTATAGGTGGCACAGAAGGAAAGGAGCAAGACAAAGGGCCAGAGAATCTATTTCAAGAAATAATAGATGAAAACTTCCCTCACCTAAGGAAGGAAACAGACATCCAGGTACAGGAAGCACAGAGAGCACCAAACAAGATAAACCCAAAGAGGCCCACACCAAGACACATCATAATCACAATGTCCAGAATTAAAGATAAAGAGAGAATCCTAAAATCCACAAGAGAAAGACAAGTTACATACAAAGGAAACCCCAAAGGCTATCAGCTGACTTCTCAGCAGAAACCTTACAGGCTAGAAGAGATTGGCACGATATATTTAAAGTGCTAAAAGGGAAAAACTTACAGCCACGAATCCTGTACCCAGCAAGGTTATCATTCAAAATGGAAGGAAAGATCAAAAGTTTCCCAGACGAGCAAAGCTTAAAGGAGTTTGTCACCAAGAAACCAGGGCTACAAAAAATATTAAAGGGACTGATTTAAGGAGAAAAGAGAAGACGACAAATAGGAAATATTATCTATTTCCATGATATGAGGATAATGGATACAAATGCACAAAAGAGAGGTTAGATATGATATCAAAAACTTAAAATGAGGGAGGAGAGCAGTTAAAGAGTAGAGCTTTCAGACAGACGTCAAACTAAAGAGACCATCTATTCTGTATTGAAGGAGAAATGAACAGAGAAGGACTACTAAAACACTAAGAAAAAAAAGTTAAAAAATGGCAGTAAGTACATACTTATCAATAGCTACTTTAAACTTCAGTGGACTAAATGCTCCAATTAAAGGCATAGGGTGGCTGATTGGATAAAACAATACAACTCATATGTATATGCTGTATACAAGAGACACACTTCAGACGTAAAGACTCTCACAAACTGAAAGTGGAGAGATGGAAAAAGATACTCCATGCAAATGGCAATGAAAAGAAATCTGGGGTAGCAATGCTCATATCAGAAAATGTAGACGTTAAAACAAAAACTGTAAAAAGAGACAAAGAAGGGCATTACATAATGATCAAGCAAACAATCCAACAAGAGGATATAACACTTATAAATATCTATGCACCCAATGTAGGAGCACCTAAATATATAAAGCAATTATTAACAGACATAAAAAGAGAAATAGACAGTAACACAATAATAGTAGGGGAGTGAACACTCCACTTACACCAACAGATAGATCATCCAAACAGAAGATCAATATGGAAACATTGGCCTTAAATGACACACTAGAACAGGTGGACCTAGTAGAAACATACAGAGCATTCCATCCAAAAATCGAAGAATACACGTTCTTTTCAAATGCACATGGAACATTCTCCAAGATTGATCACATATTAGGCCACAAAACAAGTCTCCATAAATTTAGGAAGATTGAAATAATCCCAAGCAACTTTTCTGACAACAACAGTATGAAACTAGAAATCAACTATAGGAAGAAAATCAGAAAAGCCACAAATACTTGGAGATTAAACAGAATGCTACTGAATGATGATTGGGTCAATGGAGAAATCAAAGGAGAAATCAAAAAATACCTGGAGACAAATGGAAATGAAAATACGACATGCCAGAATTTATGGGATACAGCAAAAGTGGTTCTAAGAGGGAAGTTTATAGCAATACAGGCCTATCTCAACAAACAAGAAAAATCTCAAATAATCTAACAATGCACCTAAAGGAACTGGAAAAAGGAGAACAAAGCACAAAATCAGAAAAAGAAGAGAAATAATAAAAATCAGAACCAAAATAAATGAAATAGAGACTAAAAAAACAATAGAAACAATTAATAAAACCAAGAGCTGGTTCTTTGAAAACATAAACAAAATTGACAAACCTTTAGCTAGACTCACCAAGAAAAAAAGAGAAAAGGCTAAAATAAGTAAAATCAGAAATGAAAGAGCAGAAATTACAACAGACACCACAAAAATACAAAATATTATAAGAGAATACTATGAAAAGCTATATGCCAACAAATTTGACAATCTGGAAGAAATGGATAAATTCTTAGAATCATACAACCTTCCAAAACTGGATCAAGAAGAAATAGAGAATTTGAATAGACCAATCACCAGCGAGGAGATCGAAACAGTAATCAAAAACCTGCCCAAAAATAAAAGTCCAGGACCAGATGGCTTCCCAGGTGAATTCTACCAAACATTCAAAGAAGACTTAATACCTATCCTTCTCAAAATCTTCCAAAACATTGAGGAGGGGGGGAAGCTCCCTAACTCATTCTACGAAGCCGACATTATCCTGATATCAAAACCAGACAAGGACAACACAAAAAAAAGAAAATCATAGTCCAATATCACTGATGAACATCGATGCAAAAATCCTCAACAAAATACTAGCAAATCGCATACAACAATACCTTAAAAAGCTTATACACCACGATCAAGTGGGATTTATTCCAGGTATGCAGGGATGGTTCAACATTCGCAAATCAATCAACGTAATACACCACATTAATAAAATGAAGAATAATAATCACATGATCATCTCAATAGATGCAGAGAAAGCATTTGACAAGATACAGCTTCCATTTATGATAAAAACTCTGAATTACATAGGTAGAGAAGGAAAATACCTCAACATAATAAAGACCATATATGACAAACCCACAGCTAATATCATCCACAATGGTTAAAAACTGAAAGCTATCCCTCTAAGAACAGGAACCAGACAAGGATGCCCACTTTCACCACTCCTATTTAACATAGTACTGGAAGTCCTAGCCAGAGAAATCAGGCAAGAAAAAGAAATAAAGGGGATCCAAATTGGAAACGAAGAAGTGAAACTGTCACTATTTGCAGATGAAACGATTTTATATATAGAAAACCCTAAAGAATCCACCAAAAAACTTTTAGAAGTAATAAACGAATATGGTAAAGTTGCAGGATACAAAATCAACATACAAAAATCAGTTGCATTTCTATATACTAACAACGAAGTAGCAGAAAGAGTAATTAAGAATACAATCCCATTTAAAATTGCAAAGAAAAGAATAAAATACCTAGAAATAAACTTAACCAAAGAGATGAAAGACCTGTACACCAAAAACTGTAAAACATTTCTGAAAGAAATTGAAGAAGACACAAAGAAATGGAAAGCTATTCCATGCTCTTGGATTGGAAGAATTAACATAGTTAAGATGTCCATACTTCCTAAAGCAATCTATAGATTCAATGCAATCTCTATCAAATTTCCAACAACATTTTTCACAGAAATAGAACAAAGAATCCTAAAATTTATATGGAACAACAAAAGACCCTGAATAGCTAAAGGAATCCTGAGAAAAAAGAACAAAGCTGGAGGTATCACACTCCCTGATTTCAAAATATACTACAAAGCTATAGTAACCAAAACAGCATGGTACTGGCACAAAAACAGACACACAGATCAATGGAATAGAGTTGTAAGCCCAGAAATAAACCCACACATCTATGGACAGCTAATCTTCAACAAAGGAGCCAAGAAAATACAATGGAGAAAGGGAAGTCTCTTCAACAAATGTTGTTGGGAAAACTGCACAGCCACATGCAAAAAAATGAAAGTAGACCCTTACCTTGCACCATATACAAAAATTAACTCCAAATGGATTAAAGACTTGAATGCAAGACCTGAAACTATGAAACTTCTAGAAGAAAACACAGGCAGTACGCTCTTTGACATCGGTCTTAGCAACAGTTTCAAGCACCGTGTCTGACCAGGCAAGAGAATCAATAGAAAAAATAAACAAATGGGACTACATCAAACTAAAAACTTCTGCACAGCAAAGGAAACCATCAACAAAAGGAAAAGACAACCTAACAATTGGGAGAAGATATTTGCAAACCATACATCTGTTAAGGGGTTAATCTCAAAAATATATGAAGAACTCATGCATCTCAACAACAAAAATATTAACAACCAAATTAAAAAATGGGTGAAAGTCCTGAACAGACATTTCTCCAAAGAAGATATACAGATGGCCAACGGGCACATGCAAAGATGTTCAACATCATTAACTATCAGGGAAATGCAAATCAAACCTACAATGACATATCGCCTCATGCCCGTCAGAATGGCTATAATTAACAAGACAGGAAACAGCATATGTTGAAGAGGATGTGGAGAGAAGGGAACTCTCATACACTGCTGTTGGGAGTGCAAACTGGTGCAGCCACTATGGAAAACAGTATGTAGATTCCTCAAAAGATTATGGATAAAACTACCATATGATCCAGCTCTTCCACTGCTGGGTATTTATCCAAAGAACATGAAAACACTAATGCATAAAGATACATGCACCCCTGTGTTCATTGCAGCGTTATTCACAATAGCCAAGACTTGGAAGCAACCTAAGTGCCCATCAAGGGATGAATGGATAAAGAAGATGTGGTATATATACACAGTGGAATACTACTCAGCCATAAGAAATGATGAAATCCAGCCATTTGTGACAACATGGATGGACATTGAGGGTATTATGCAAAGTGAAATAAGTCAGAGTGAGAAGCTCAAATACTGTATAATCTCCCTGATTAAGTAATAGATAATGACAACAACAAAAAAACACATAGAGACAGAATTTGGATTGGTGGTTACCAGAGGGGAAAGTGGGGGGGAAGAGGGCGAAAGTGAAAATTCGGCA
The DNA here is from genome assembly GCF_020826845.1 of Diceros bicornis minor. NCBI lineage: Eukaryota > Metazoa > Chordata > Mammalia > Perissodactyla > Rhinocerotidae > Diceros > Diceros bicornis. The sequence goes on from NC_080781.1 coordinate 68,564,602, forward strand.
CATGTGTGTGGTGATGGGTTTTAATTAATATTTGGGTGGTGAACATGATATAACCTATCCAGAAATAGAAGTATAATGATGTACACCTGTAATTCATGCAATGTTGTAAACTAATGTTCCTGCAATTAACCAAAAATAAAAAAAAGTGAAAGTAGCTTAAGGAACTTATGGCACAACATCAAATGGACTAACATTCATGTTACAGAGGGCTCAGAAGGAGAAGAGAGAGAGAAAAGGGCTCAAAACCCATTTGAAGAAATAATGGCTGAAAACTTTCCTAACCTGGGGAATGAAACAGACATCTAGATCCTGGAAGCCCAGAGAGTTCCAAATAAGATGAACTCAAAGAGATCCACACCAAGTCACATTGTAATTAAAATGTCAAAGTTAAAGACAAGTAGAAAATATTAAAAGCAGCAAGACAAAAACAGCTTTTATATGCAAGGGAACTCCCATAAGATATCAGCAGATTTTTCAGCAGAAACTTTGCAGGCCAGAAGTGGGTGGCATGATATATGCAAAATGCTGAAACAAACAAAAAAAAAACTTCCAACCAAGAATATTCTACCTGGCAAAGTTATCATTCAGAATTGAAGGAGAGAACAAGAGCTTTCCAAACAAGCTAAAGCTGAAGAAGTTCATCACCACTAAACTGGCCTTACAAAAAATGTTAAAGGGGCTTCTTTAAGCTGAATAGAAAGGGCACAAATTACTAACAAGAAAGCATGTAATGTATAAATTTCACTGGTAAAGGTAAAGATATTGTAAAGGTAGTGGATTAATCACTTATAATGCTAGTGATTTATGAAGGTTAAAAGACAAAAGTAGTAAAAAATAATTATAACTACAATAATTAGTTAAAGCATACACAAGATAAAATATGTAAAATGTGACATCAAAAACATAAAATGGGGGGAGCAAAAAGGTCAAGCTTTAGAGTACATTCAAGCTTAAGGTGTTATCAACTTAGACTATTATAAATATACCTTGTCATATGTAAGCCTCATGGTAACCACAAAGCAAAAACCTATAGTAAATACACAAAAGATAATGAGAAAGGAATCTATTTATTTAGTCGTAATCATACAACTAAATAAAGTAATGAAATCCCAACTGAAGAGAGAAAGAGAAAAAAAAGGAACAAAGGAACTACAAAACAGCCAGAAAACAATTAACAAAATGGCAATAAGAACATACCTATCAATAGCTACTTTAATTGTAAATAGACAAAATTCTCCAATCAAAAGACATAGAGTGACTGAATGGATAAAAAAATAAGATTCATTTATATGCTGCCTAGCAGAGATGCCCTTAAAGTGTAAGAACACACACAGACTGAAAGTGAGGGGATGAAAAAAGATATCCAATGCAAATGGAAATCAAAAGAAAGCTGGGATAGCTATACTTACATTAGAAAAAATAGACTTTAAAATAAAGGCTGTAATAAAAGACAAAGAGCATTACATAATGATAAAGAGATCAATCCAACAGGAGTATATAACATTTGTAAATATTTATGTACCCAACATAGGAGCACCTAAATATATAAAGCAAATATTAAAAGACCTAAAAGGAGAAATAGATAGCAATACAATAACAGGGGACTTTAATACCCCAGTTACATCAATGAATAAATCATCCAGACAGAAAATCACTAACAGAACATTAGCCTTAAATGACATGTTAGACTAGATGAATTTAACAGATATATACAGAACATTCCATCCAAATGCAGCAGAATGCACATTCTTCTCAAGTGCACATGGAACATTCTCCAAGTTATATCATATGTTAGGCCACAAAACAAGTCTTAATAAATTTAAGAAGTCTTGAAATCTTATCAAGCATCTTTTCCAATCACAATGGTGTGAAATTAGAACTCAATCACAAGACGAAAACTGAAAAATTCAAATATTTGGAGATTAAAAAACATGCTATTGAACGACCAATGAAAAAATAAAAAAATACCTTGAGATGAATGAAAATGGGAATACAATATACCAAAATTCATGGGATGCAGCAAAAGCACTTCGAACAGGGAAGTTCATAGTAATAAATGTCTACCTCAAGAAACAAGGAAAATCTCAAATAAACAAACTAACTTTACACCTGAAGGAACTATGAAAAGAAGAACAAATGAAGCCCAAAGTTAGAAGTAAGGAAATAACAAAGATCAGAGTGGAAATAGAAGAAATAGAGACTAAAAAGAAAATTGAAAAGATCAAGAAAACTAAGAGCTGATTCTTTTCGTTTTTTTCTTTTTTTTTTTTTTTGGCTGAGGAAGACCAGCTCTGAGCTAATATCTATTGCCAATCCTCCTCCTTTTTTCCCCCAAAGCCCCAGTAGATAGTTGTATGTCATAGTTGCACATCCTTCTAGTTGCTGTATGTGGGACACGGCTTCAGCATGGCTGGAGAAGTGGTGTGTCGGTGCGCGCCCGGCATCCGAACCCGGGCTGCCAGTAGTGGAGCACATGCACTTAACCGCTAAGCCACGGGGCTGGCCCTAAGAGCTGATTCTTTGAAAAAAATAAACAAAATTAACAAACCTTTAGCTAGACTCACCAAGGGAAAAAAACAGAGAGCTTGAATAAATAAAATCAGAAATGAAAGAGGAGATGTTACAACTGATACCACAGAAATACAAAGGATCATTAGAGACTACCAGTAAGGAGAGTAATTCAATAATCAAAAACCTCCCAACAAAGAAAAGTCCAGGACCAGCAGCTTCACTGGTGAATTCCACCAAACATTCAAAGAAGAATTAATACCGATACTTCTCAAACTCTTTCAAAAAATAGAAGAGAGGAGAATGCTCTCAAAGTGATTTTACTAGGCCAGCATTACCCTGATACCAAACCCAGACAAGGACACCACAAGAAAAAAAAGTTACAGGCCAATATCCCTAATGAACATAGATGGAAAATTCTCAACAACATATTAGCAAATTGAATTCAACAATACATTAAAAGGATCATATGCCATGATTAAGTGGGATTATTTCCAGGAATCCAAGGATGGTTCAACATTTGTAAATCAATCAACGTGATACACCACATTAAAAAATGAAGGATAAATTCATATGATCACCTAAATAAATGCAGAAAAGCATTTGACAAAATTCAACATCCATTTATGAGAACAGCTCTCAATAAAGTGGGCATAGAGGGAATGTAACTTGACATAATACAGGCCATATAGGACAAGCCCACAGCTAACATCATCCTTAATAGTGAAAAGCTGAAAGCTTTTCCTCTAAGATCACGAAGAAGACAAGGATGCTGAGTCTCACCACTTTTATTCAGCGTAGTATTGGAAGTCATAGCCAGAGCAATTAGGCAAGAAAAGGGAATGGAAGGCATCTAAACTGGAAAGGGAGAAGTAAAACTGCCACTATTTGCACATGACATGATTTTATATATAGAAAACCCTAAAGACTCCACCAAAACCTGTTAGAAGTAATAAATAAATTCTGTAAAGTTCTAGGATACAGGATATCAATATGCAAAAATCTATTGTGTTTCTACACATTAATAACAAACTATCAGTAAGAGAAATCAAGCAAACAATCCCATTTACAATTACATCAAAAATAATTGAATACCTAGAAATAAATTTAATGAAGGAAGTGAAAGACCTGTACACTGAAAAGTTTAACACATTTATTGATGAAAGAAATTGAAGAAGACACAAATAAATGAAAATATATTCTGGGGCCGGCCCGGTGGCTTAGCGGTTAAGTGCACACGCTCCGCTGCTGGCGGCCCGGGTTCGGATCCCGGGCGTGCACCGACGCACCGCTTCTTCGGCCATGCTGAGGCCACGTCCCACATACAGCAACTAGAAGGATGCGCAGCTATGACATACAACTATCTGCTGGGGCTTTGAGGGAACAAATAAATAAATAAAATCTTTAAAAAAAAAAAAAAGAAAATATATTCTGTGCTCATGGATTGAAAGAGTCAAGATTGTTCAAATGTCCACACTACCCAAAGAAATCCAGAGATTCAATACAACCCCTATTAAAATTCCTATGGCATTTTTCAGAGAAATAGAACAATCCTAAAATTTGTACAGAACCACTAAAAGACCCTGAATAGCCAAAGCAATCTTGAGAAAGAATAACAAGGCTGGAGTTATCACACTCTTTGATCTCAAACTATATTATAAAGCTATAGTAGTCAAAGCATTATGGTATTGGCATAAAAATAGACACATAGATCAATAGAACAGAATAGACAGCCCAGAAATAAACCCACACATATAAGGCCAGTTATTTTATGACAAGGGAGCCAAGAACATACAATGGAGAAAGGAAAGGCTGTTCAATAAATGGTGTTGGGAAAACTGGATAGCCATATGAAAAAGAATGGAACTAGACTACGACCTTACACCGTACACAAAAATTAACTGAAAATGGATTAAAGACTTGAATATAAGATCTGAAACCATAAAACTCCTAGAAGAAAACAGAGGCAATTAGCTCCTTGACATGGCTCTTGGCAATGAGTTTTTGGATTTGACTCCAAAAGCAAAGGCAACAAAAGCAAAAATAAACAAATGGGACTACATCAAACTAAAAAGCTTCTGCACAGCAAAGGAAATCATCCACAAATTGAAAAGGCAACCTACTGAATAGGAAAAGATATTTGCAAATGATATTTCTGAAAAGGGATTAATATCCAAAATATATAAACAACTTAGAGAGCTCAATGGCAAAAAAAAACATCTGATTTAAAAATGGGCAGAGGATCTCAATAGACATTTTTTCCAAAGAAGATATACAAATGTCCAACAGGTACATGAAAAGATGCTCAACTTCACTAATCATCAGATAAATGCAAATCAAAAACACCATGAGATATCATCTCACACCGGTTAGAATGGCTATCATCAAAAAGACAAGAAATAACAAGTGTTGGCGAAGATATGGAGAAAAGGGAACACTTGTGCCCTGTTGGTGGGAATGTAAATTTGTGCAGCCACCATGGAAAACAGTATGGAGAGTCCTCAAAAAATTAAAATAGAACTACCACATGATCCAGTAATTCCGCTTCTGGGTATTTAGCTGAAGAAAATGAAAACACTAATTCAAAAAGATATATGCACCACCATGGTCATTGAAGCATTATTTTCAATGGTCAAATTATGGAAACAACCTAAGTGTCTATTGATGGATGAATGGATAAAGAAGTTGTGGTGTATATACCCAATGAAATACTATTCAGCCATAAAAAAGAATGAAGTCTTGCCATTTGTAACATTTGGACCTTGAGGGCATTATGCTAAGTGAAATAAGTCAGACAGAGAAAGACAAATACCAAATGATCTCACTTATATGTGGAATTAAAAACCAACAATAACAACAAACCAAGCTCATAGGTACAGAGAACATATGAGTGGTTGCCAGAGGTAGGAGGTGGGGGTTGGGAGAAATGGGTGAAAGGGGTCCAAAAGTACAAACTTCCAGTTATAAATTAATTAAATTATGCTGATGTAATGTAAAGCATGATGACTATAGTTAATAATACTGTATTGCATATTTGAAAGTTGCTAAGAGACTAGATCTTAAAAGTCCTCATCACAAGAAAAATTTTTGTAACTGTATAGTAAAGGATGGTAACTGGCCTTATTGTGGTGATCATTTCACAATATATACAAATATTGAATCATTATGATGTACACCTGAAACTAATATAATGTTATATGGCAATTATACCTCAATTAAAATAAGATTATCAACATAATAAAAGAAGGGTTGGCCTTGGTAGATGCTTCAGAGGAAGAATTTATAGGAGTTACACTATATATACACTCTTTGGTAATCCTGATTCCTTCCCCATGACTGTGTGATTCTAGGCTTTCTGGGATTATGGATGGGACATATGAACTAGCTGTAAACTCATCTCAGTGAAAACCAGAAATCCCTCATCCATCCTGACTGACTTGAGTTGGTGACCACATAGAGACCGATTCAGGCGTTACCAGGACAGTCACTCTGATTCCCTGAGATAATTCTTCCTCAATATTGTCCTAATAGGAAGACCCTGATTTTACATGTTTCCATTTTTGCTATAAGAGACATCATAATTATTTATCTTTTAAGGTAGTGGTTCCCAAACTTTGCTACAGACTGGAATTCCTAGCAGATTTTCAGAGAATACTAATGCCTGGCTTTCACACCTGTACATTCTGATTTCTTTAAACCTTATTGAGGAAGAATTGACAAATAAAATTCTATATATTTAAAGTGTACAACGTAATTATTTGATAGACATATACATTGTGAAATTATTACTAAGATCAAGATAAATAACACATCTGTCACCTCACATAGTTAACTCTTTTTTGGGTGAGAATGCTTAAAATCTACTCTCAGCAACTTTCAAGTATACAGTACCATATTATTAACTATAGTAACCACGGTGTACATTAGATCCTCAGAATTTGTTCTTATAACTGAAAATTTGTACCCTTTGACCTACGTCACCCCATTTTCCCATCCCCCCCAGCCTCTGGCAACCAACATTCTATTTTCTCTATGAAATTGGCTTTTTTTTTAAAATATTCCATATAGAAGTGATACCATATAGTATTTATCTTTCTATGTCTGGCTTATTTCACTCAGCATAATAACCTCAAGGCCCAATTGGGGCAAATGACAAAATTTCTTTCTTTCTCATTGCTGAATACTACTCTATTGTTTATATATATCACATCTTCTTTACCATTCATCCTTCGAGGGATACTTTGGTTGTTTGCATATCTTGGCTATTGTGAATAATGCTGCAATAAACATGGGAGTGCAAATAGCTCTGTTATCAGAGGTTCAGGGATTCGATCGGAGACGTAAAAGACACTTTCCACTCCAAACAAATGGACTGAAGGTGTATTTTATTATATAGAGGATAGTAAAGGTGATAGTCTGCAAACAGATCCGAATAGGTCAAATATTAAGAGGGAAAAAACATCAGCTCTACTGGAAAGGGAAAACATCCACATCAGCTGAAGAGAAATGACACAAATCAACTGGAAAGAGAAACACCAGGTTGACTGAAAAGAGAACACGTCAGATCAATTACTTCATATCAAATCAATTACTTCACATCAAATCAATTACTCACAATATCCACGCCCCACTGCCGGGAGAGTCCTGTCAATCGACGCGGCTGGGCAAGGATCACACGTCCTGGGCAAGGCATCCCTTCCACAGGTGGAACACTCACCGGGTCTCAGTCTCCAGCAGTTTATATAAGCAGTTACAGAGTTTACAGAGCAAGCATCCAGTGTTCCCACGCACAAATGGTTATCAGTGGCGTACGTGCACTGAGCCCCTTGGCTAATGTCCCAGCCCAGTAATTGTGTACGTGCATTGTTCTCTTTGGTTATCGTCTTAGCCCGGCACAGATGGCCAGTCCATCCCGTGCTACGATTCTCCAAGAGCCATGAAATGTTGCAACTTGCAACTCTCTCCATGGGAGAAGGGCCAGTTCCCACCACACAGAAAGCAGCTTTTATATTTCTTTTTGTGCTGGTGGCTGTAGGTCAATGGAGCGGCCAAACATGGCTGTACTCATGTCAAGACAAGCTCCTTCGTAACCTGTTTTCATTTCCTCTGGATATATTACCAGAAGTGGGATTGCTGGATCATATGGTAGTTCTGTTTTTAATTGTCTGAGAAATTTCCATGCTTTTTTCTATAGTGGCTGTACCAATGTACATTCCCATCAACAGTGCACAAGGGTTCTTTTTTCTCTACATCTTCACTAAAACTCTCTCTTGTCTTCTTGATGAAAGCCATTCAAACAGGTGTGAGGTGATATCTCATTGTGGTTTTGATTTGCATTTTCCTGATGATTATTGATGTTAAGCATCTTTGCATATACCTTTTGACCATTTGTTTGTCTTTTTTGGACAAATGTCTGTTCAGTTCCTCTGCCCATTTTAAAATCAGATTTTTTTTTTTTTTTTTTTACTGTTAGTGAGTTTTATGAGTTCTTTATATATTTTGGATATTAACCTCTTATCAGATATATGATTTGCAAATATATTCTCCCACTCCATAGATTGCCTTTTTATTTGTTGATTGTTTCCTTTGCTGTGCAGAAGCTTTTCAGTTGATATAGTCTCATTTATTTTTGCTTTTGTTGCTAGTGCTTTTGGTGTCATATCCAAAATATTGTTGCAAAGACCCATGTCAAGGGTCCCTATATTTTCTTCCAGGAGTTTTACAGTTTCATCTTATGTTTAGGTCTTTAATACATTTTGAGTTAGTTTTTGTGAGCGGTGTAGATAGGGGTCAAGGCTCATTTTTGTCGGGTGGTTATCCAGTTTTCTCAGCACCATTTATTCAAGAGATCATCCTTTCCCTTTCCCCATTGAGTCTTCTTTTTTTCCCCCCGGGAAAGAGTCACCCTGAGCTAACATCTGTTGCCAATCTTCCTCTCTCTTTGTTTTTCCCTCCCTGAAGCCCCAGTACATAGTTGTATATTCTACTTGTAAGTCCTTCTAGTTCTTCTATATGAGCTGACTCCACAGTATGGCTACAGACAGACGAGTGATGTGGTTCTGCACCCGGGAACCAAACCCTGGCTGCCAAAGTAGAGCACACCAAACATAACTACTAGGCCATCAGCCTGGCTCCCCCATTGAGTCTTTTTGACTCCCTTGTCAAGTATTAGTTGACTGTATATTTGGGTGTTGATTTCTGGGCTCTCGCTTCTGTTCCATTGGTCTATGTGTCTATTTTTCTGCCAGTACCATACTGTTTGAATTGCTATAGCTATGTAGCATAGTTTGAAATCAGGAAATGTGATGCCTCCAGCTTTGTTCATCTTTCTCAAGATTGCTTTGGCTATTTGGGGTCTTTTGTGGTTCCATACAAGTTTTAGGATTGTTTTTTCTATTTTTGTGAAAGACATCCTTGGGATTTTGATAGGGATTGCAGTGAATCTATAGATGGCTTTTGATAGTATAGACATTTTAACAATATTAATTCTTCTGATCCATGAACACAGGATATATTTCCATTTGTTTGTACCCATGAACACAGGATATATTTCCATTTGTTTGTACCTTGGTTAAATTTATTCTTAAGTATTTATTGTTTTTGATGCTATTGTGAATTGTATTATTTTCTTTATTTCTTTATTTTTTTATTTTTTATTTTTTTGTGAGGAAGATCAGCCCTGAGCTAACATCCATGCCAATCCTCCCCTTTTGCTGAGCAAGACTGGCCCTGGGCTAACATCTGTGCCTATCTTCCTCCACTTTATATGGGACCCTGCCACAGCATGGCCTGACAAGCAGTGCATCAGTGCGTGCCTGGGATCCGAACCTGGGCTGCTAGCAGTGGAGTGCGTGCACTTAACCACTACGCCACAGGCCTGGCCCCCTCTTTATTTATTTTTCAAATATTTCATTATTAGTGTACAAAAATGCAACTGACTACTGTATGGTGATTTTGTATTCTGCAATTTTACTGAATTTGTTGATTAGTTCTAACAGTTTTTTGGTGGAGTCTTTAGGATTTTCTCTATATAAGATTATATATCATTGTAAACAAAGACAGTTTTACCTCTTCCTTTCTGATTTGGATGCCTTTTACTTCTTTACTTGCCTGATCTCTCTGGCCAGGGCTTCAGTATTATGTTGAATAAGATTGGTAAGTGTGAGCAAGAACACTTATATTGTTCCTGATCTTAAAGGAAAAGCTTTCAACCTTTCACCACTGAATATAATGCTAGCTGTGTGCTTGTTGTATGTGGCCTTTACTCTGTTATGTTTCTTCTAAAGCCAATTTGTTCAGAGTTTTTATCATGACAGGATGTTGTATTTTGTCAAATGCTTTTTCTGTATCTATTGAGATTATATTATTATTTTTATCTTTCATCTACTAATATGGTTTATCACATTTATTGATTTGCATATGTTGAAACATTATTGCATCCCAAGGATAAATCCCACTTGATCACGGTGTATGATCCTTTTAATGTGCTGTTGAATTTGGTTTGATAATATTTTGTTGAGAATATTTGCCTCTATATTCATCAAGGATATTGGTCTGTAGTTTTCTTTTCTTGTAGTGTCCTTATCTGGCTTTGGTATCAGGGTAATGCTGTACTGGTGAAGAGTTTGGGAGTGTTCCGTCCTCTTCAATTCTTTGAAAGAGTTTCAGAAGGATTGGTATTAATTCTTCTTTAAATGTTTGGTAGAATTCACCAGTGAAGCCATCTGGTCCTGGACTTTTCTTTGTTGGGAGGTTTCTGATTACTGATTTAATTTCTTTGCTCATTATTTGTCTGATCAGATTTTCTATTTCTTCATGATTCAGTCTTGGTAAGTTGTGTGTTTCTAGTAATTTATCCATTTCTTCTAGGTTATCCAATATGTTGGCATAAAATTGTTCTTTGTGGTCTCTTATGATCCTATGTATTTCTTTGGCATCAATTGTAATGTCTCCTCTTTTATTTCTGATTTTATTTATTTGTCTCCTTTCTTTTCTTCATAGTCTAGCTAAAGTTTTGTCGATTTTGTTTATCTTTTAAAAAGCCCAGCTCTTGGTTTTGTTGATGTTTTCTATTGTTTTTCTGGTCTTGTTATCATTTATATCTGTTCTGATCTTTGTTTTTTCCTTCCTGCTACTAAATTTGAGCTTAGTTTATTCTTTTTCTAGTTCTGTGAGTTGTAGAGTTAAGTTGTTTATTTGAGATCTTTCTTTTTTCTTAATACAGGCATTTATTGCTATAAACTTTTCTCTTAGAATTGCTTTTGCAGCATCCCACAGGTTTTGGTATGTTGCACTTCCATTTTCATTTGTTTCAAGATATGTTTTCATTTCTCTTTTGATTTCTACTTTGATTCATTGTTTTTCTTTTTCCCCCCATCAGGCAATAGTTTTTTTTTTATTGATGTCATAATAGTTTACAACATTGCAAGATTCCGGTTGTACATTATTATTTGTCAGTCACCATGTAAATGTGCCCCTTCACCCCTTGTGCCCACCCCACAACCCTCTTCCCCCTGGTATCCACCAAACTATTCTCTCTGTTCCTGTGTTAGTTTATCTTTGAAACATGAGTGAAGACATACAGTGTTTGTCTTTCTCTGTCTGGCTTATTTTGCTTAACATAATACCCTCCAGGTTGATCCATGTTGTTGCAAATGGGACAATTTTGTCTATTTTATGGCTGAGTAGTATTCCATTGTATGTATATATATACCATATCTTCTTAATCCAATCATCTGTTGAAGGATACTTGGGTTGCTTCCACTTCTTGGCTATAATGAATAATGATGCAATGACCATAGGGACGCATAAGCCTCTTTTGATTGTTGATTTCAATTTACTTGGATAAATACCCAGTAGTGGGATAGCTGTATCATAAGGTATTTCTATTTTTAATTTTTTGAGGAATTTCCATACTTTTTTCCATAGAGGCTGCACCAGTTTGCATTCCCACCAGCAGTGAATGAGGTTCCCTTTTCTCCACAATCTCTCCAAAATTTCTTATTTTTTGTCTTCGTGATTATAGCCATTCTAACAGTTGTAAGGTGATATCTTAGTGTAGTTTTGCATTTCGCTGATGATTAGTGATGTTGAACATCTTTTCATGTGCCTATTGGCCATCTGCATATCATCCTTGGAAAAATGTCTGTTCTTATCCTCTGCCCAGTTTTTGATTGGATTGTGTGTTTTTTTGTTGTTCAGTTGTGTGAATTCTTTATATATTATGGAGATTGACTCCTTGTCAGATATATGATTTGCAAATATTTTCTCCCAGCTGGTGGGTTATCTTTTCAATTTGTTCCTGGTTTCCTTTGCCTTGGAGAAGCTCTTTAGTCTGATGAAGTCCCATTTGTTTATTTTTTCTTTTGTTTCCCATGTCCAAGTAGACATTGTATTAAAAAGATCCCTCTAAGACGGATATCAAAGCATGTATTGCTTATCTTTTCTTCTAGGAGATTTATAGTTTTAAGTCTTACCTTCAAGTCTTTGATACATTTTGAGTTAATTTTTGTGTATAGTGAAAGATAATGGTCTGCTTTCATTCTTTTGTCTGTGGCTGTCCAGTTTTCCCGGCATCATTTATTGAAGAGACTTTCCTTTCTCCATTGTATGTTCTTAGCTCCTTTGTTGAGGATAAACTGTCCGTAGATGTGTGGTTTTATTTCTGGGCTTTCAATTCTGTTCCATTGATCTGTGTGTCTGTTTTTGTACGAGTACCATGATGTTTTGACTATTATAGCTTTGTAGTATATTTTGAAGTCAGGAATTGTGATGCCTCTAGCTTTATTTTTTTCCTCAGGATTGCTTTGGCTATTTGGGGTCTTTGTTGCCCCATATGAATTTTAGGGTTCTTTGTTCTATTTCCATGAAGAATGTCATTGGGATTCTGATTGGGATTCCATTGAATCTGTAGATTACTTTAGGTAGTGTGGACATTTTAACTATGTTGATTCTTCCAATCCATGTGCATGGGATGTCTTTCCATTTCTTTATGTCATCATTGATTTCTTTCAATAATGTCTTATAGTTTTCATTGTATATGTCTTTCACCTCCTTGGTTACATTTATTACTAAATATTTTATTCTTTTTGTTGCCATTATAGAAGAGATTGTATTCTTGAGTTCTATTTCTGTTAGCTCATTATTAGAGTATAGAAATGCAACTGATTTTTGCAAGTTGATTTTGTACCCTGCAACTTTGCTGTAGTTGTTGATTACTTCTAATAGTTTTCCAATGGATTCTTTGTTTTTTTCTCTATATAAAATCATGTCATCTGCACACAGTGAGATTTTCACTTCTTCATTGCCTATTTGTATTCCTTTTATTCCTTTTTCTTGCCTAATTGCTCTGGCCTAAACCTCCAGTACTATATTGAATAAGAGTGGTGATAGTGGGTACTCTTGTCTTGTTCCTGTTCTCAGAGGGATGGATTTCAGTTTTTCCCCCATGGAGTATGATGTTTGCTGTGTGTTAGTCATATATTGCCTTTATTATGTTGGGGTACTTTCTTTCTATACCCATTTTGTTGAGAGTTTTTATCATAAATGGATGTTGGATCTTGTCAAATGCTTTCGCTGCATCTATTGAGATGATCATGTGCTTTTTCTTTCTCATTTTGTTAACTTGGTGTAACACATGGTTTGATATGTGGATGTTGAAGCATCCTTGTGTCTCTAGTATAAATACCACTTGATCATGGTGTATGATCTTTTTAATGTATTGTTGTGTTCGGTTTACCACTGTTTTGTTGAGAACTTTTGCATCCATGTTCATCAGAGATATTGGCCTGTAATTTTCTTTCCTTGTATTGTCCTTGCATGGCTTTTGGATCAGGGTGTTGTTGGCCTTCTAGAATGCATTAGGAATTGTTCCATCTTCTTCTATTTTTTGGAATAGTTTGAGAAGGATAGGTATTAAATCTTTTTTGAATGTTTGGTAAAATTCTCCAGAGAAACCGTCTGGTCCTGGACTTTTATTTTTGGGGCAGTTTTTGATTACTGTTTCAATCTCTTTACTTGTGATTGGTCTGTTCAGATTCTCTATTTCTTCTTCAGTTTTCGGAGGTTGTATGAGTCTAAGAATTTATCGATTTCTTCTAGATTGTCCAATTTGTTTTCATATAGTTTTTCATAGTATTCTGTTTTAATCCTTTGTATTTCTGTGGTATCCATTGTAGTTTCTCCTCTTTCATTTCTAATTTTATTTGTTTGTGCCTTCTTTCTTTTTTTCTTAGTGAATCTGGCTAAGGGTTTGTCAATTTTGCTTATCTTCTCAAAGAACTAGCTGTTTGTTTTATTGATCCTTTCCACTATTTTTTGTTTGTTTGTTTTAATTTCATTTATTTCTGCTCTAATTTTTATCATTTCCCTCCTGCTGACTTTGGGTTTTGTTTTTTCATCCTTTTCTAATTCTGTTAGGTGTAGTTTGAGATTGCTTATTTGCAAACAAGATTTTTCTTGTTTGTTAACGTGTGCCTGTATTTCTATGAATTTCCCTCTCAGGACCACTTTTGCTGCATCCCATATGAGTTGGTATGGTTTATTTTCATTTTCATTTGTCAGCAGATATTCTTTGATTTCTCCTTAATTTCTTCAATGATCCATTTGTTGTTCAGTACGATATTGTTTAGTCTCCTCATCTTTGTCACTTTCCCAGTTTTTTTCTTGTAGTTGATTTCCAGTTTCATAGCATTATGTTGGAAAAGATGCTTGTAATGGTTTCAATCTTCTTAAATTTGTAGAGGCTTGCCTTGTTTCCCAACATGTGGTCTATCCTTGAGGATGTTCCACGCGCACTTGAGAAAAATGTGTATTCTGCTGTGTTTGGATGACATGTTCTCTCTATATATATGTATATTAAGTCCATCTTGTCTAGGTTTCCTTATTGACTTTCTGCTGGATGATCTATCCATTGATGTAAGTGGGATGTTAAGGTTCCCTACTATTATTGTGTTGTTGTTAATATCTCCTCTTAGGTTTGTTAACAGTTGCCTTATGTATTTGGGTGCTCCTCTGTTGGGTGCACATATATTTGTAAGTGATATGTCTTCTTGGTGGAGTGTCCCTTTTACCATTATATATTGCCCCTTTTTGTCTCTCATTACCTTTTTTATCTTGAAGTCTACTTTGTGTGATATAAGTATGGCAACACCTGCTTTCTTTTGTTTGCCATTAGCTTGGAGTATCATCTTCCATCCCTTCACTCTGGGCCTGTGTTTTTCTTTAGAGCTGTGATGTGTTTCCTGTAAGCAGCAAATTGTTGGGTCTTTTTTTTTAATCCATAAAACCACTCTGTGTCTTTTGATTGGGGAATTCAATCCATTTACATTTAGAATGATGATTGATATATGATGGCTTAATGCTGCCATTTTGTCACTTGTTTTTCAGTTGTTATGTATTTCTCTTGTTTCTTGTTCCATGTATTTCGGAGTGCCAATTCAGTGTGGTGGCTCTCTGTGATGGTTTTCTCAGTTTTCTATTTATTTGTTATTTGTACCTTTGTTCTGATTTTTTGTTTAGTGTTTACCATGAGGTTTGTATAAAACATTTTATAGATGAGATAGTCCATTCCCTGATAGCCTCCTGTTCTCCTAGTCTAAGCAGGTTTCATCCCTTTCTTCTTCCCCTTCTAAGTTGTTGTTGTCACAACTTATTCCATTATGTGTTGTGAATTTGTGGTTAAAATGAAGGGATAATATTTATTTTCAATGTTTCCTTTCCTTTATCTTTAATGTTATACTTAAGTGTTTGCTAATGTGTTCTGACAAAGAGTTGCAATTTTCTGATATTATCTGCCTATTTATCTCCTTGCTCAAGGCTTTTTAAATTCTTTCTTTTTTTTTCAGGTATGAGAGCCTTCTTGATCATTTTTTATAGAGGGAGTCTTGTGGCAATGATCTCCCTTAGCTTTTGTTTGTCTGGGAAAGTCTTTATTTTGCCTTCATTTCTGAATGATAACTTTGCCAGATAAAGTATTCTTGGTTGGCAGTGTTTCTTGTCAGCACTTTGTATATATCATCTGCTCTCTCCTGCCTTGTAAGGTTTCTGCTGAGAAATATGCTAATAGCCTAATGGGGGTTCCTTTGTAGGTTAAAATCTTATTTTCTCTTGCTGCTTTTAGGATTCTCTCTTTGTCTTTGATTTTTGACAGTTTTACTGTAACATGTCTTGGAGAAGATAATTTTGGATTGAAATAATGGAATGATCTATTAGCTTCATGAAATTGGATGTCTAAATCTCTTCCTAAGATTGGGAAGTTCTCAGTCATTATTTCTTTAAATAAGCTTTCTGCCCCCTTTTCGCTCTCTTCTCCTTCCAGAACTGCAATAATTTGTATGTTGATTCTTTTGACTGAGTCCCATGGATCACTTAAGCTTTCTTCACTGTTTTCATTCTTTTTTCTTTATTCTCTGTTTGAGTTATTTCAAATTTCCTATTTTCCAACTCATTAATTCCTTATTCTGTTTGATCTATTCTGCTACTTTGATGAAGTCTTTTGCAGGCAGTATTGAAGATGGATTGAAGCAAGAAGCTGGAATCAGGGACCACAGAGATTATCAGAACAGTCTGTTCGGGGTTTAGAATGTGGGATTAGGCATAAGAAAGAGAGTTTAGATTTTTTGGTAGCCTCTATCTTCATGTCGCTTAGCTGTCTATCTGCAAGGTTAACAGAGGTGGAAGAGCAGAGAGATGTGGCAATAAGGTGACAAGGTAAATCCTCCTCAGGTCTGCTCAGCAGAAGGAGGCAGGAAGCACTAAAAGCAGAAAGTGACAGAGAGTGAGAATGTTAAAGATGTTTTAATGAGTTGTTACTGACCCAATCATGACCAGTGTGAGTAGCAACACTTAGTCCCTGGGGGGCAGGGCAGAGATGGTTAAGAATCCCTGAATAGCCTTGACATAGGAAGAGAGACAGAAGCCTCCCCTCCCCAACACCAAGAACTCTACCACAACTTCTCTTGCCAGATTGTTCTGTAGCCAGAGTGACTTAAGTGAAGAATTGGCCATGAGTCACTTTCCTCCTTGAAATGTCTACTCATTATTCTTGATGAGGATGGATTCACCACATGTCAAACTGGCTGACAAAGCTTTCAGTGAGATGGTCTACCTTACTTCTCCAGCCTTTTCTCTGGCCACTAGGCCCCTGGTGGTCTTCTCCAAAGCCATTCTGAAATACTTGCAGTTTTTCATTTGCTCAATGTTCTCTGTCACCTCTGTGCTTACTCCCAGCATAGGACTTAGATTAAGTGCCTACATTACCTGGTGTCTCTTATGTCTCTAATGCACCTTAAGAACAGTGATCATATCTCATTAACCGTTGTATTCCTTTTGCCAAGCGTAGGGCCTGAGAAATTGTACACACAATAAATATTTGATAAACAAATTGATGAACTTCTAGGTTATTTCTCCTGCCTTCCATGAACTCACAATTCAGGAAGGATTCAGATCTCTGTACAAGTGATAAGTGGAACATGGAGTCATGACCTGCAATGAGATAATATTGGAGACATAGATGAAATCCATCTGATGGACTC
Organism: Diceros bicornis minor; assembly: GCF_020826845.1. Lineage (NCBI taxonomy): Eukaryota > Metazoa > Chordata > Mammalia > Perissodactyla > Rhinocerotidae > Diceros > Diceros bicornis. The sequence goes on from NC_080781.1 coordinate 68,581,644, forward strand.
TGTGAATCCTTATGTGTTTGGGAGGATTTGAGCATGGCCTGAAGGGCAGGAGACAACTGTGAATTCTATTGTGTATATATGTGTGTGTGTGTGGATATATATATATAAATTTATTAGATAGATAATATTTTCCTTATCTATTCATCCATCAACAGATATTTAGGTTGTTTCCATATTTTGGCTATTGTGAATAATATTGCAATGGACATGGGAGTGCAAATGTCTCTTCAAGATACAAATTTAATTTCCTTTTGATATATACCCAGAAGTAGGATTGCTGGATGATAAGATAGTATTATTTTCTAATTTTTTGAGGAACCTCTGATGGTGCTCAGGGCAAGCTACCCCAGGAAGCACCACTCTGGTATGCGGATTATTTCGAGCTGAAGACAATAAGGACTCAGAGAACTCAGGAAGAATATTTGAGTTTCCCCTCCCAAACTGCCTAAAGAATTTAAAACAAAAGATCTGTTTCAGGAAGGAGTTATTATCTTGACTGCTATAAAGATAATGTAGGATAGAGGTTACAATAGAAAAGGCACCAACAAGCCCATCTTATTGGAAGTTCTGTCTCTCTGGCCACATGCTCTGGATGGCCCTGCGAGGAGTTACCAGACAATCATTTACAAGGGAAGTCTCCATTTGTAAAGGTATCTCCCTCTCTGTATTGGGAAGAGGGGGGATGACCTCATTTCTAGAGACTTATCAGTGTGGAAGGTGAGGCCTTAAAACTGCATAATAAACCTTACTCTTGTTTACAGTGCTTTAGTGATAATCTCCTGTAACTGACACCCCCACCCCCAACATCCTCCTTGTCTTTGGTTGGACATGGTATTTAAGACGGGAATTTCTGCTATTGTGTTGAGAAATGCAGTGTCCCTGCTTTCTCCCATGTATACGTTATTAAACTTGGTATTATTTTCTCCTGTTAACCTGTCTTGTTAATTATTTGGCCACCCATAAGAACCTTAAGGAAAAGGGCAGAGGGAGATTCTCCCTCTTCCCCTGACACCTTCATACTGTTTTCCACAATGGCTCTACCAGTTCACATTCCCACCAACAGTGCACAAGGTTTCCCTTTTCCCCACATCCTTGCCAACACTTGTTATTGTTTATTCAGATTTGTCCAGAGAAATTATATAAATTTATTTATTTATTTATTTATTTGTTTGTTTGTTTGCTTGCTTGCTTGTTTGTTTGCTATAGGAATTAGTTCATATGATTATGGAGACAAAGTCCCATGATCTGCCATCTGTGAGACAGAGAACAAAGAAAACCAGTGGTGTAATTTATTGAGTCCAAAGGCCTGAGAATTAGGGGACCTGATGGTGTAAGTCCCAGTCTGAGTCCAATGGCCCAAGAACCAGGAGCATCAACATCCAAGGGGAGGAGAAGATAGATGTCCCAGCTCAAACAGAGACCAATTTGCTCTTTCCTCACCTTTTTGTTCTATTCAAGCCCTCAATGGATTGGATGATGCCCACTCACATTGGTGAGGGTGATCTTTACTCAGTCTACTGATTCAAATGCTAAGCTCCTCCAGAAACACCCTCCCAGATAAACCCAGAAATAATGTTTTCTCAGCTTGTACAAAATAGAAAGATTTATGCACTGGAAGTCTGGAGTCCTGAATGAAAATCCTAGGAGTAAAATTAAGTAGTTACATGACCTTTGAAGACATTTACCATCTATGATTTCCATTTCCTATTTGTGAAATTAAGAACTAAGGCTGATTGACTTCTGAAATATGTTCCATTTCTATCCTATATTTCCATGAATATGTCTTTAATACCCATTTTGTGCAGGTTGGTGTTCTGAGATATGTGTAAAGTGATATACAGATGAAAAGGCCATTTTTTTGCCCTCCAGAGTCTCATAGTCCAAGGAGAGATAGAACCAAACATAAATCAGTGACTATAAACAAGAGATCCCAGTGGCGAGTGTACTAATATAAGTCCAGGTATCACCCATTACCCAATTCTCATATTCTGAATATAAGCTATAATAACTTGAAAATCTTTTTACCAAAAACTCACTATCTGAATGGAAAATCCATTATAATTAATGCATGCAGCAGTAAAAATGGTTAAGTTGTGGGCAGATTTGGTTGGTGAGAGGATGTAGCGTTCCTGGCAGTCATAACTCATCTGTTCTTTCAGTGGGTTTTACTTTGTGCTCTTGTTGTTTAAACATCATTGCTGTTATCTTTCACTCCCTTTCTCTACGATTTCACCTTTCAGGGTCCTACCATTTGTTCCTCCTAGGTGCCTGAATTATTATAAGTCAAGATGAGCAAGCAAAGAGTTTTTTGGACAGATAAATTAAAATCGCCACATCTGTGTTTGGTAAAGCTCAGTCTGGAGCTGAGGGTTTCATGTCAAGTTAAGAGGATGTATTGGAAGACCAGAGAAAGTGAAGCACTGAGGAGAGTTTTGCAAACTCTAGGTGAGGTATGAGTCTTCTGATCCATGAACACGATGTATCTTCATACTTATTTAGTTATTATTAATGTCTCAGCAATGTTTTATATGTTGTAGTACATAAGTCTTCTACATGTTTAAAAAAATTTATTCCTAAATAGTTTGTGTTTTTGACATCATTGTAAGTGGTATTTTTAAAAACTTTTTATTTTGAAACAATTAGAGTCACAGGAAGTTGCAAAGAGAGTACAGAGAGATGCTGTGTCCCCTCCACTCAGTATCCCCCAATGGTTACATCTTATATAACTGAAGTACAATATTAAATCCAGGAAATAGATATCGGTGCAAAGTATGTGTATAGCCTTTTCATCTGTGTGTATTCACTGTTATTTTATCACATGTGTAGATTCATGTAAATATCACCACAAATAGGATACACAACTGTTCCATTACCACAAAGATCTCCTTTGTGCTACACCATTTTAGTCACAGCCTCATCTCTTGCCCCAAACATCCCTAAATCCTGGAAACCACTCATTTATTCTCCATCTCTATAATTGTGTCATTTTAAGAATGTTATGTAAATGAATTTATACAGTGTGTGACCCTTTGATATTGGCTTTTTCATTCAGCCATAATGCCCTAAAAATCCACCCAAGTTTTTGCATATATCAATACTTAATTCATTTTTATTGATTAGTAATATTCCATTGTATGGATAGTCCAAGGTATGCGTAACCATTCATCTAGTAAAGACATTTGATTGTTTCCAGTTTTGGATATTGCAAATAACGCTACTGTGAAGTCATAAACAGGCTTTTCTGTGGACATAAATTTTCATTTCTTTAGGTAAATGCATAGGAGTGCAATTACTGGGTCATATGGCAAATGATAATTAGCTTTTTAAGAAACTGCCATATATTTTCCAGAATGACTGTAAAATTTTACATTCCCACCAACAATGTGTCAGATATCAAGCTTCTCTGCATCCTCTCCAGCATTGGTATTGTTACTATTTTTTGCTTTAGCAGTTCTCATATATTTTAGTGATATCTCATTGTGGTATTAATTTGCATTTCCTTAATGACAACTAATGTTGACCATTATTTCATGTGCTTATTTGCCATCATATATTCTCTTCAGTGAAATATCTCTTCATATCTTTTACTCATTTTCTAATTGAGTTGTATTTTTTTTCTTATTGTTCTGTTTTGAGAATTATTTATATAATTCATTTATATAAGTCATTTGTTAGTTATGTGTTCTGCAATCATTTTCTCACAGTTTGTAGCTTGTCTTTTCATTCTCTTAACAGGGTATTTCACAGAGCAAAATTTTAAAATTTTGATTAGGTCCAATTCATCACAATTTTTTGATGAATTGTGCTTTTGGTATCATTTTTAAAAAATTCTTCATCAAGCCCTAGGTCACAAAGATTGTCTTTTATGTTTTCTTCTAAAAGTGTTTAGTTTTATGTTGTACATTTAATCCCATGATCCATTATGAGTTAACTTTTTAATAAGTTTTGAGAATGATGTCAAGGTTCATTTTTTGGCCTATGAATGTCCCATTGCTCCAGCACCATCTGTTGAAGAGGCTATTCTTATTCCATTGAATTGCTTTGTCATCTTTGTCAAAAAGCAGTTGGCCATACTTGTGGGCTGATTTATGGGTTCTGTATTTTGTTCCATTGAGATACATATATATATACATATATATATCTTCACCAATGTCGTGTTTATTTAGGTCCTCTTTGATTTCCTTCATCAGCATTTTTTAGTTTTCAGCATACAAGTCATGTACATATTTTCTTAGATTTATATCTATTTCATCTTTTAAGTGATTTTAAGGGTATTGTATTTTTAATTGTTTCCACTTGTTCATTGTTAGTATATAGAAATACAATTTTTTTATATCGGTCTTGTAACTTGACATTGCTTAGCTCACATATTTCAGTTTTTTTGTATACTTCTTGGGATTTTCTGTGTAAAAATTTTGTCACCTGCAAATAGAAACATTTTTACTTCTTCCTTTCCTATGTATGCCTTCTTATTTTCTTTTATTGCCTATTGCACTGACTACAACTTCCATAAATATGTTGAATAAGAGTAGTGAAAGGGAATATCTTTTCTTTGTTCCCAATCCTAGGGGAAAGTACTCAGTCTTTCACCACCGAGTACAATGTTAGCTGTAGGTTTTTGTAAATGCTCTTTATAAAGTTGAGGAAGTTACTCTCCATTCCTGTTTTTCTGAGAGTTTTTATCATGAATGTTGAATATTGTGTAATGCCTTTTCTGCATCAATTAATATGATCATGTGATTTTCTTTTATTCTTCTGTTAATATAGTGGGTTATATTGATTGATTTTCTTAATGTGATTAAAAAACCCCACATAGTATGTGATCTACCCTCTTAACAAATTTTTAAGTGTATAGTTCATTGTTGCTAACTATGTTAACAGTGTTAAGTATGTTAACTGTTGTTAACAGTGTTGTTAACAATGTTTTACAACAGATCTCTAGAACTTTTTTATCTTGCATGACTACTACTTTATACCTATGAAACAGCAATTCTGCATTTCCTTATCCCCCCAAGCCTCTGGCAACCATCATTCTACTTTCTGCTTCTATGAATTTGACTACTTTAGATACCTCATTAAGTGGAATCATGCAGTATTTGTCTTTCTGTGACTGGCTTATTTCACTTAAAATATTGTCCTCACGTTTCATCCATGTTGTTGTGTATGATAGGATGTCTTTATTTTTTAAGGCTGAATAATATTTACTTGTATGTACATACCATGTTTTGTTTATCCATTCATTCATCAGTGGATATGTAGGTCGCTTCTACATCTTGGCCCTTGTAAATAATGCTATTATGAACATGGGAGTACAAATATCTCTAAGAGATGGTGATTTCAATTCTTTTGGATAAAAACCCAGAAGTGGAATAACTGGATCATATGGTAGTTCTATTTTTAATTTTGAGGATCCTCCATACTGTTTTCCATAGTGGCTGTACCATTTTACATTCCTACCAACAGTGCACAAAGGTTCCAATTTCTGCACATCCTTGCCAACACTTCTTTTTTTGATAAAAGCCATCCTGACAGGTGTGAGGTGATATCTCATTGTGCTTTTAATTTGCATTTTCCTGATGATTAGTGATGTTGAGCATTTTTTATATAGCTATTGGCCATTTGTATGTCTTCTTTGGAGAAGTGTCTGCTCATGTCATTTTCCCATTTTTTAATCAGATTATTTTGTTTTTTGATATTGAGTTATATGAGTACTTTATATATTTTGGATATTAACCCTTTATCAGATGAGTATTTTGCAAATATTTTCTCCTATTCTGTACGTTGCCTCTTCATTGTGTTGATTGTTTTCTTTGCTGTGCAGAAGTTATTAGTTTGATGTAGTCCTGCTTGTCTATTTTTGCTTCTGTTGCCTGTGCTTTTGGTGTCATATCTAAGAAATCATTGCTAGGACCAATGTTATGGAGCTTTTCCCCTATGTATCTCCTAGGATTTTTATAGTATCAGGTCTTAGGTTAAGTCTTTAATCTATTTCAAGTTGATTTTTATGTATGGTATAAAATAATGTTCCAATTTCTTTCTTTTGTATGTGAATATCCAATTTGCCCAGCACCATTTATTGAAGAGACTACTCTTTCTTCATTGTTTATGCTTGGCACCCTTGTTGAATATCAGTTGACTGTATATGTGTGGATTTATTTCTGGCCTCTCTATTCTGTTCCATTGGTCTATATATCTGTCTTTGTCAGTACCATAGTTTTTTTTGTTGTTGTTTTCTTTTGGTGAGGAAGATTCATCCTGAGCTAACATCTGTGCCAGTCTTCCTCTATTTTGTATGTGGGTTCTTACCTTGGCATGGCCACCAACAAGTGGTAGATCTGCACCTGGGATCCCAACCCATGAACCTGGGCCACCGAAGTGGAGTGCACTGAACTGAACCACTACACCACAGGGCCAGCCCCAGTACCATACTGTTTTAATTACTGTAGCTTTTTCAAATCAGGAAGTAGGAGGCCTACAGCTTTGTTATTTTTTCTCAAAATTTTTTTGGCTATTTGTATCCTCTGTGGTTTCTTATGAGTTTTAGGATTGTTTGTTCTACTTATGTAAAAAATAATGGCATTGGAATTCTGATAGTGATTGCATTGAATCACTGTAGAGTGCTTTGGGTAGTAAGGACATTTTAACAATATTAAGTCTTCCAATCCATGAAAATGAAATATATTTCCATTTATTTTTGCCTTCTTTATTTCATCAATGTTTTGTAGTTTTTAGTGTACATAACTTTCATCTCCTTGTAAAGTTTATTCCTAAGTATTTTATTTTTTGTGATGCTATTGTAAATAAGATTGGTTTCTTAATTTCCTTTTCAGTTTTTAGTATATAGAAACACAACCTATTTTTGTATGTTTATTTTGTCCTACAACTTTACTAAATTCATTTATTAGTTCTAACTGTTTTTTGGTGACATCTTTAGGGTTTTCTACATATAAGATCATGTCATCTGTGAACAGAGATAATTATACTTCTTCCTTTCCAATTTGAATGCCTTTCATATCTTTTTTTGCCTAATTGCTCTGGCTAGGAACTTCGAGTGCTATGTTGAATAGAAGTGACGAGAGTAGGCCAGAGCTGTCAGTTTTTCCCCATTGATTATGATGTTAGCTGTGGGCTTTTCATACATGGCCTTTATTATGTTGAGGTAATTTCCTTTTATTCCTAGTTTTTTGAGAGTTTTAATCATAAATGGATATTGAACTTTATCAAGTGTTTTTTCTGCATCTATTGAGATGATCATGTGATTTTTATCCTTTGTTCTGTTAATGTAGTGTGTCACATTGATTGATTTTCATATGTTGAACTCTCCTTCCTCCCAGGGATAAATGCTACTTGGTCATAGTTATGATCCTTTTCATGTGCTGTTGAAATTGGTTTGCTAATATTCTGTTGAGGATTTTTGCATCTATGTTCATCAGGGATACTGGTCTGTACTTTTCTTTTCTTGTAGTATCTTTGCCTAGTTTTGGTATCAGGGTAATGTTGGCTTCATAAAATTAATTTGGAAGTGTTCACCCCTCTTCAATTTTTGGGAAGAGTTTGAGAAGAATTGAAATTAATTATTTTTTAAATGACTGGTAAATTTACCAGTGAAGTCATCTGGCCCTCGGTTTTTCTTGGGAGGTTTTTGATTTCTGATTCAACCTCCTTACTAGTTATAGGTATGCTCATATTTTTGAATTTTTTATGATTCAGTCTTGGTAGGTTATATGTTACTAGGAATTTATTCATTTCTTCTAGGTTATCCAATTTGTTGGCATATAATTGTTAATAGTAGTCCTTATGATCCTTTTTATTTCTGTGGCATCAGTTGTAGTGTCTCCTCTTTCATTTCTGATTTTATTTGATTCTTTTCTCTTTTTTTTCTTTAGTTAATCTAGGTAAAGTTTTGTCAATTTTATCTTTTGAAAAAACAAACTCTCAGTTTCATTGTTTTTTTTCAAATTTTTTTGTATTCTCTATGTTTATTTCTGCTCTAATCTTTATTATTTCCTTTCTTCTGCTAACTTTGGGCTTAGTTTGTTTTCTTTTTCTGGTTATTTGAGGTGTAAAGTTAGGTTGTTTGAGTTCTTTTTTTTTTTTTTTTGTGAGGAAGATCCATTCCCAATCCTCCTCTTTGTGCTGAGGAAGATTGTCCCTGGACTAATATCCATGACCATCTTCTTCTACTTTATGTGGGATACTGCCACAGCATGGCTTGACAAGCAGCGTGTCAGTCCGTGCCTGGGATCTGAACCTGTGAACCCCGGGCCTCCAAAGCACAGTGCATGAACTTAACCACTACGTCACCAGGCCGGCCCCTTTCTTTTTTTAAATGTAGGCATTTATCACTATAAACTTCCCTCTGTACTGCTTTTTTTGCATCCCATAAGTTTTGGTATGTTGTGTTTTCATTTTCATTTGTCTCAAGATATTTTATAATTTTCCTTATGATTTCTTCTTTGACCCATTTGTTGTTCAAGAGTGTGTTGTTTAATTTCCACATATGTGTGAATTTTCCAGTTTTGCCTCTGCTATTAGTTTTTAGTTTCATTCTAAATGTGGTTCAAGAATATACTTAGTATGATTTCAATCTTCTTAAATTTGTTAAGATTTGTTTTGTGACCTAACATCTGGACTACCCTGAAGAATGTTCTGTGTGTGATTGAAAAGAATGTTGTATTTTGCTGTTGTTGGGTAGAATATTCTGTGTATGTCTGTTAGGTAGTTTTGGGCTACAGTGTTATTCAAGTCCTCTGTTTCCTTTTGATCTTCTGGCCAGATATTATATCCATTATTGAAAGTTGAGTATTGAAATCCCCTACTATTATTGTGTTTCTGTCTCTTTTTCCCTTCAATTCTGTCAATGAGTACTTCACATATTTGAATATTCTGATATTGTGTACATATAGATTTATAATTGTTATACTTCTTGGTGAATTGACCCTTTATCAATCTGTAATATCCTTATTTCTTTTGTTGGTTTTTGGTTTCAAGTCTATTTTTTCTGATATTAGTATGGCCATCTAGACTCTCTTTTGGTTAGCATTTACATGGTATATATTTTTCCATCCTTCACTTTCAGTGAGTCTTTAAATGTAAAATGAATCTCTTGTAGACAGCATATAGTTGGGTCTTGTTTTTTGATGTAATCTATTTAGCCAGTCTATGGCTTTTGATTGGGGAGTTGTATGTGTGTAAATTCCTAATTAGAGGGATTTGCTGGTTTCTTTTTTAAGGAATTCATAATATGTTGTTCCCTCTGGTGTCTGGCTGCTGTAATGTGGGTCTTCTGGAGCAGCAGCATGCCACCTGGCTTTTTCTTTTTGTTCTTCTCAGTGGTCTCCCAGCTTCCAGAGTATGCTGGATTACTGCATCACTCTGAGACAGGGGAGACAGAAACCAATTTCTCACATAGCCACCCCAAAGATCTGAACATTGGCCACATGTTTTAGTCTTTTTGTTCCCTCCACAGGGAGAAGCTGGGGGCTGTGAGTTTTCCCAATAGTGTTATGCTGAGCTGAGGGGAGAGGCTCTGGTAGTGTGTGCATACTAATCAAAACCATTGCCTTTGTTCTCAGCCACCCCCAGGCACCTAAATTGTGCAAGGTCCAGTCAGTGCTCAGAGACAGGTGATACAGAAGCCAGTCCCTCCAGCAGCCCCCTGTGAAGCTGGAATGTTGGACAGATGCCCTAACTCTTTCCCTCTCAGAGAGAAGCTTGGATTTGGGAGTTTTCACCCACTCCTGTGCAGAGCCAGGGTGAGATGCTATTACCAGTGAGTTCATACTAGTCCAAACTGTCAACTTTGTTCTCAGAAGCTCCCAACCTGGGACCCTTTCCTCTTAATGCTTAGATTCAGGTAAGACAGAAAGTAGTCCATTGGGCAGTCCTTCAAAAGTCAGAACATTGGATGTACAGTTTAGTCCTCTCTTTCCTTTCCCAGGGAGAAGGTGGAGCTGGGAGTTTCCTTTCAGTTGTGTGATGCTGTGCTGGGAGGAGAGATTATGGCAAGAAGGTGCCGAGAATTTTCCTACCAGCTTCCATGTGGCTGCTTTCATGCTTGTCTGGCTGGGGTGCAGGAGCCTCACAGCTGGTCTCCGGAATTCTCACAAAGGGAATTGGTCTGTGTGTTGTTGTTGATTTGGTATGTCTGTGGAGGTAAGGAGATCTGGGGTTTCCTATTCCATTATCTTGTTGATGTCACCTCTCTATATTGATTGATTTTTGAATAGTGAACCAGGCTTGCTCCCTGGAATAATCTCCACTTGGTCTATATTAGTTTCCAATGGATGCTGTAACAAATTACAAAAAATTTAGTGGCTTAAATAATATGAATTTATTATCTTATACTTCTGTAGATTAGAAGTCCAGCACAGATCCACTGGGCTAAAAGTAAGGTATCTGTTGGCTGTAGGGGAGAAGCCAGTTCCTTGCCATTCCAAGCTTATATAGGCTGCTCACATTCCTTAGCTCATGGCCTCCTTTATCCATCTTCAAAGCTAGCAACGTAGCATCTTTCTAACCCTTATTCTTTTTCTATATCTTTCTCTCTGATAAAAGCCTGGAAAGGTTCTCTGGAAAACATTCATGTGATTAGATTGAACACATTTGGATAATTTAGGATGATCTCTCCATTTCAAGATCTCTATCCTTAGTTACATCTGCAAAGTCCCCTTTGCCATATAAGGTAATATATTCACTGGCTCTGGAGATTGGGGCACAGACATCTTTGTGGGCCATTATTCTGCCTACTACAGTCATGATGCATAATTCTTTTCATATATTGCTGAACTTTATTTGTTAGTATTTTGTTAAGGATTTTTGCATCTAAATTCATGAGGGATACTAGTCTGTAGTTTTCTTGTTTGGACTGTCTTTGTCTGCTTTTGGTATCAGGGTAATAATAACTTCATAAAATTCTTCTGGAAGTGTATCCTTCTCTTTAATATTCTGGAATAGATCATGTAGAATTAGTGTTAATTCTGTTTTAAATGATCAGTAGAATTCTCCAGAGAAACTGTTTAGGCCTGGATTTTTCTTTTTGGCAATTTTTTAAAAACTAAATTTTCTTTTTTTTTTTTTTGTGAGGAAGATTAGCCCTGAGCTAACAGCTGTCACCAATCCTCCTCTTTTTGCTGAGGAAGATTGGCCCTGGGCTAACATCTATGCCCATCTTCCTCTACTTTATATGGGACGCTGCCACAGCATGGCTTGACAAGCAGCGCCTCAGTGCCTGCCCAGGATCCGAACCCCAGGCCAACTCAGCGGAGTGTGTGCACTTAACTGCTACACCACCGGGCCAACCCCAAAATTAAATTTTCTTAATAGCTATCAGACTATTCAAATGATCTATATCATATTGAATGTCATGGTAATTTTGTTTTTGGAATTGGTGTATTTCTTCTAAATTGTCAAACGTATGTGTATATAGTTGTTAATGATATTCCCTTGTTACCCTTTTAATGTCTTCAGGGTCTGTAGTGATGTTTTCTGTTTCAATTCTGATATTAGTAATTTGTGTCTTCTTTTTTTTGGACAGTCTTGCTAGAGGTTTGCCAAAGTTATTGATCTTTTCAAAGAAACAGCCTTTGTTCATTGATTTTCCCCATTGTTTTTCTGTTTTCAATTTCATTGATTTCTGCTGTTATCTTTATCATTCCCTTCCTTATGCTTTTTTGAGGATTATTTTGCTCCACTTTTTCTAAATTCTTGAGGTCGCAGCTTAGATTAATGATATGAAACTTTTCTATTTTAATGTATTCATTTAGTGCTTTACATTTCCCTTGTAGCACTGCCTTAGCTGTTTCCCATGCATTTTGATCTGTTCTTTTTATCTTCATTCAGTTCAATGTAATTTTTATTTTCCTTGAGACTTCCTCATTGACCCATGGATTCTTTCAAAGTGTGCTGTTTAGTTTCCAACTGTTTATAAATTTCCCTGTTAACGTTCTGTTATTGATTTCTAGTTAGATTCCATTGTGGCAAAAGAACACACTCTGTAAATTTCAATTAATTTGAATTTGTGGAGTTTTTTAATGGCTCAGGACATGGTCTGTCTTGGTATATGTTCCTTGAAAAGCAAGTGTATTCTGCTGTTGTTGGGTGAAGTATTCCATAAATATCAATTAAATCTTTTTGGTTGATGTTGTTGTTGAGTTCTAGATCCTTGCTGATTTTCTTTTTTTTTTTTCTTTTTGGCTTAAACAACATAAATTTATTGTTTCACAGTTCTGGAGGCTGGAAGGCCAAGGCCAAGGTGTCAGCAGGGTTGGTTCCTTCTGAGGGCTGTGAAGGAGAATCTGTTCCAGGTCTCTCTCCCAGCTTCTGGCAGTTTGCTGGCGATCTTCGACATTATTTGGCTTTTCTGTCTAGTTGTTCTATCAATTGTTGAGACAGGGGCTTTGGAGTCTCCAAGTAGAATTGTGGGTTTGTCTGTGCCTCCTTTCAGTTCTGTCAGTTTATGCTTCACATAGTTTGCAGCTTTTATTTAATGCATACACTTTTAAGATTGCTACGTCTTCTTGCTGGACTGATCCTTTTATCATTATATAGTGTCTTTCTTTGTCTCTGATAATTTTCTTTGCTCTGAAATCTACTTTATTGATATTAATATAGCCACTCCTGCTTTTTTTTGATTAATGATATATTTTTATCTATCTTTTTACTTTCAACCTGCCTATATTGCTACATTTGAAGCAAGTTTCTTGTAGATAGCATATAGATAGGTCATGTTTGTTCAACTTCTCTGTCAATCTTTGTTTTTTGATTGTTTTATTTATACCATTTGCATTTAATGTAATTATTGATATGTTAGGGCTTAAGTCTGCCATTTTATTTTTTGTTTTTTATTTGTTCTCTTTGTTTTTGATTTCTCTGTTTTCCTTTTTATGCCTTCTTTTGGGTTACTTGATCATTTTCTAGAATTCAATTTTGATTTACCTATAGTTTTAATTACAGTAATAAGAGTAAATTTTTATTATGCGTAAATTATACTTCAATAAAAATTTTAAAAATCCATGATGAATAAAATATCAAAATTCAAGTAAAGATAGGATCTGATCTGAACTTGCAAATCTCATCCTTACCCACCTCTCCTTGTTCCAGGCCCTGCTACATCTAATCTGTAAGAAACAAAAATAATGATTACTTGAACACTCACTATGTGCTAGGCATTCTAATGAATCCCAGCTAATTCACTTATTCCATCCTATAACCATCCTATGAGGTGGGGACTAATATCTCTCCCATTGCTTTGTAGATGAAGAAACTGAGGCACAGAGAGGTTAAGTGACTTTCCCAAGGTTACACAGCTGGTAAGTGGCAGAGCCAGGAATGGACCCTTATCAAGCAGGCTTCAGAGTTTATGTCCATAGCCGCAACACCACACTGCCTCTCAGCCCTAAGGAGGCACCTGGGAACCCACAAAGTTAGTCTCTCAAGGTCCTGCAGCTGAACAAAAGTGACATTCCCTGTATTGTGCAGCATCAATGTCAATAAAGGAGATCATCTTGTTCTTATTTTTCCAAGCAGCATTTCCAGTAGTGGGTCCCTCAGAACTACCTTGCAAGGAACAAGTGACTCCATTTTCAAAAAATCAGGGGCAACACTCAGTTAAACAAAGCCACATAGGCTTCTGAACTGTGGGCCTTCTCTGAGCCTTGATGAGGAGGTTAATTACAGAACAAATGATTACATTATGGCTGAGATTTTGAAAAATCATTTAAGTGCAGTAAGAAAACAAATCATAAGTTGTCCATCTTTATGCCACCAAGGTAACTGAGCTTTCAGAGCTGTGCTGTCCAACATGGTAGCTGCATGTGGTGCTTTGTTGTTAAAGTTAAATTAATTAAAATAAAATTATTGTCCCTGTCATACTAGGCAGCTTTCAAGTGCTCAATAGCCACCTATGGCTGTTGGCTACCATGTTGGACAATGTAGTCTATAGTGTTTTTGAGTGTATCTCTTTGTATAGCTTTTTTAATGGTTGCTTTAAGTATTATATTATATACACATAATTTATCACAGCCTGCTAGTGAGGTCATTTTACTAGTTCAAGTGAAGTATAAACCTTACCTCCATTGTTGTCTCTTTACCTCCATTGTTTATGATATAATTATCTTAAATAATTTCATAAATATTACATGTATGTAATGTATGTAATAAATATTACATACATTTAGAGCAAACTCAGTGTTATAATTTTTGCTTCATCCATCAAACATAATTTAGAAAATTCAGGAAGAGAAGGAAAGTCTATTGTATTTACCTATTTTTTCTTTTGTCCACTTTTCTTTCTTCCTGATGTTCCAATGTTCTTTTATTATTTCTTTTCTGTTTGGAGAGCTTCCTGTAGCCATTCTTCTAGGGTAGACTGCTGGTGCAAATTTTTAGTTTTTCTTCCTCTGAGAATGGCTTTATTTCACCTTCATTCATGAAGGAAATTTTAGCTGGATATAGGATTCTGGGTTTCGATTTTTTTATTTCAGCAGTTGAGAAAAGTTGTGCCACTTCCTTCTGGTATCCATTGTTTCTGGTGAGAAATCCATGTCATTCAAATTGTTTTTCCCTAAAAGTAAAGGTGTCATTTCTCTCTCACTGCTTTTGAGAACTTTTCTTTGTCTTTAGTTTTCAGAAATTTGTCTTTGATATGTCTTGGCATGTATTTCTTTGGGTTTATCCTGTTTGGTGTTTTCTCAGCTTCTTGAAACTATAGGTTTCTTAATTTTTCCATTTCTTTCAAGTATGTTTGTGATTGGCCATTGAAGCTTTTTTATAATGGCTGCTTTAAATTTTTTTGTCTGACAATTCTCCCATCTCTGTCATGTTGATGTTGACACCTATTGATTGTTTTTTTTTTCATTCAGCTTGAGATCTTCCTGTTTCTTGGTATGATGAGTAATTTTATTTATTGAAACACAGACATTGTTGGTATGATGAGACACTGGATCTTATTTGAATCTTCTTTTAAGCTGTATTTTCCTGATACCACGCTGGCAGGTGAAAGTGGGTGCCACCTCTTTACTGCTAGATGGGTTGGAAGTCCAGATTCTCCATTCAGACTTCACTGACACCTGAAGTGGGGGTGCTCCTTGGACTTCTAGATAGGGAGATTAGATTTATAGCTCTCCTCTATGTCTCTGCTTATGCCTCCCTGGCTGGGAGGGGTAAAAGTACCTGTTACTGCTCCCTACATGGCCTCCACATTGGCAGGGGGTTATCTTGTTACTGTTAGTGTGGGAAGATGGTGAAAGTCCTAAGTCTTCACTAGATCTCTTCTGACATCACCCCAGTTGTGAGGGGGAGGAGCACCTCATTACTTTCAGGTGGACGTGGAAGTCCAGGCTTCCCATGTGGTCTTCTACTAATACTGTAGTGGGACCTTGAACACTTAGCAAGAATGAAAGTCCCAGCTGTCTATTTGGATATCTCTGACACTACACAGAGGAAGAAAGTGGAGTGTGCATATCACTATAGCCTTGCAAGGTTAGAAGTCTATCTTCACTCAGTCTTCTCTGGTGGGATTGGGGTGGGACTGTGTTTTTTTCTTTGTTTGTCTGGAGTACAGCAGTTATTGTCTAAAAGTCTTCTTTCTTGCTTGGTTGCTTCTTCCTTCATCCTTTGGCTAGAGAGAGCAGGCTTTTGTTGTGTGTGTGTTTTTTTTTTTTTCTTTTGGACTGTGCTCTTTGGCATTTCTGGCTTGCTAGCTTCTCTGGTACCCAGTTTAGGATATTTGAGGCAAAAAGAAAACCCCCAGGAGCTCATTAGCATGTTCTCCCTGTGGTCTCAATGTTCCTACCAAGTCTGCCTTCTCTCCACTTTTCAAGAGTTTTCTTCTTATGTTTTATATATACCACCCAGGGTTTTTAGTTGCATTTAGTGAGAGGAATAGGGAAAAGTGTGTCTACTCCATTTTCCTGGAAGTCAAAGCCCAACCCTGGTATTATTTACCTTGATCATTTTTACCACCTTCCCTGTTATAGCACTCAGACTTTTAACCTTCACTCCACAAGGAGTATCCTCTAAGAGAAGACATTTGGCTTATCCAAGTTATTCCATCCTATTTGTTTGTAGTAGAAGAAATAGCAAATGTAAAGCATCAGGAAGGATGGAAAAATCTGCAAACTAAGAATAGTTCAGATTAATAATATCAATTTATAATTGGCAGTTTGTAAGTAGCTTAGGTTCCCCTTGCTTGGTTTACTGAAGGCCTTGAGGTACATCTGGATGACTTTGAATATTATTTGCCCACAGTGTTGAGGATGGATTGATTAGAGAGCAAGAGACTAGAACCTCAGAGTCCAAGAGACAGGGCATTGAATAGATGAAAGAGATGGTGCTGCAGTAGCATTTATAGAAATTATTTGCTGACTGATTGAATGGTAGGTAAGAAGGGTGGTTCAGTTTGAGTGACTGGTGAGGGCTGGTGCCCTTAATAGAGGGGGAACTCTGTGGTTTCATTCACTCCTCTGCTAGAGGTAGAGCCAAATTCCTGAAATTTCCTTTATTATTTCAGGCCTTTGGGCGGGCTGATTTGTGAGGTAACACTGCCTCCCCCAATTGAAATTGCAATTCTGAGCTAAACCTTGACTCTCTGTACTGAAGACGTCATGATCAAGGTTGCAAACTCATAAACTTCCTGCCTTTTACTATAATCCACTTTTGACAGAGCCACAAAGAATCCTTTTACACCTTGAGCAGCATAATTTCAAGTACTCATACCAGGAATCTAAGGGATGAATTTCTATATTGTATCAATATTTCCATTCTGTCTCAGAATGTAGTGCTATACTCGAAATGTTAACCTGGTCAACATGCAGGCATTGTTCCAAAGAAGATTACACCTGGTTAATGCAGAATGTGCATTCACAGGAACCTGCAGTTTGTAGTAATATACAACCCTTGAGTTTGTATAGTAATGAGGGCATTTTATAAAGAGTAGGCATACCCTTTACTTCATAGCCTACTTTGAAGTGACAATGAATGCCACCCTATGGAACAAAAGTAGAAGTTGTCTCTCTTCATGTAATAGTGGATTCTTGTACAAAAACAAAAGGCTACCTCTTTCTAAAGCCTTTGGGTCTAATTCATCTGAAGATATTTCCACAACAACTTTGAAATGAGCTTTTTTTTGGGTGCTAGACATCACAGAGCAAGGAACGAGAATGAAATAAATTATTCAAGATTTCTGCTGAGGGTTGTGCTTTCATTGGTGGTAAATATTCTGTACTACATGATTATTAGTTTGTCAGCATCTGCCATGACTTACGCCCATGTACCCCACAAATGTGTTATGTACTCTGGGTTGTACAGAATATACAGAGGGAATTCATATAGCTAAGATTCAGAAACAGTCTTGGGTGCTGAGAGGGCTGCAGTATGTCTTCGAGAGAACATTTGGTGACATGTGAAGCTATGAAGCATGTGAAGACATCTGGACCATTCCACATGGTCAGTACAATGTGATGACAGGTAGGGCTATGAGAATGTGCAGAGCAAGTTTGAGTGAAATGGCCAGTAGACTGAAGATACTGGATCATATTGTCAGTGAGGATGTGTAAAACATCCATTCCTCTATCCTTTGTCTCTTCATTCAAGTCTCCCATCCATCTATCCATCCATCCATCCATCCTTTTCTACCATGTTTCACTAAGTGGCTGCCTGCTATGTGCCAGTCGCTCTGCCATGCAATGGCAACCAAGTCTGAAAACATCCATCTGAGCCTCGCCGTCAAGAGGCTGATGCTCCAGTGGGGAAGGGAATCACAATATATTATACAAATACACTACAAACAGTGTTATGGTTGAGGAAGTACAAGGTGCATGAGAATATCATAGGAGGGGTACCTGTCCAGAATTCTGCACTAAAATCACGTGAACTACACTACATTGTACTTGCCTTCCTGCTGAAGATTCAGGGGACCTAGCAGCAGTACTATGTTAAGAAAGACAAAGAAAAGGTGGAAAGACAGAATCCAACTCTCACTGCTATACCCCACAGTCTCTATGAGGCTGGATGTTCTAGGCTTCAAGATGTCCTTATCCTGTCATAGTATGTTCCTGGGGTTTTCCTTCAGAAGCCTATATTTTCCACCTATTCAGTATAGATAGTCAATACAAACTATTTCCTTGAACGCTTCTCTGAGATGGAGAATTTCTTTCATCATGGCCAAGGAATCTAGGATGAAAACAGACAGCCAAGAGTTAGTAAATCTAAGGGGCTAAATTAAGTCTGTAAATATGAGTGCTGTAAAAGTTCAAGGTCTATTTTGAATGTTTTGTTTTTCTCTTTGTTATCAAACTATTAAAGAAGGAATAGATATCAGAACCAGTCTTTCTTTTTCAGTCTGGATATATATATTTTCTGCACTTATGGTTTGTGACCCAGAAGGCTCATGGTTTCTGGCCTAGTTACTGGATGTCCAAAAGGGGCAAAGATACTAGGAAGCCAATAAGTTGTCAGAGGAAATTTTTTTAACCTTTACCCCTCCACTATTCCTTTTATATGTGTTCTTTACTCCTTCTATTGTGACTGATTGCTACAACCTTTGTTGTCACTGCCACCCCAACACACCTTTCCCAGTCTACACATTCACCTTCTATAATGTAAAGTCAGCATGCAAAGTAGAAAGACTTCAGTATCATAAGTCAGAAGAGCTATTTTTTCTAGTCCTTCTACTCATGTAACATCTCTGATGGCTGATTTTCTTACCTGTGAGCCTAGTTGATTTGTCAGGAAACTTTTAACATGGCAATAGAATTGAAATATGTATGAAGTTCACTTTGAGTAGACAAATAACCTGGCATTATATAAGGTCTGATGTTGGACAAATGATTAGTCTTTCGCAACTAGATCTGAGAATGTATGAAGGTATGATGTGGTCCAGAAAAGTCAACTGGAGCCAAACCTATGGTGCTTGTATGCCCGGTAGAGGTAGGTTGCAGCTATTTTTGTAGACACTGACTTTTCAAAAATATTAATAGACAGGGCTGGCCCGGTGGCACAAGTGGTTAAGCGCGCATGCTCCACTGCGGTGGCCCAGGGTTCACCGGTTCGGATCCCAGGCGCGCACCGACGCACTGTTTGGCAAGCCATGCTGTGGCGGCATCACATATAAAGTGGAGGAAGATGGGCACGGATGTTAGCCCAGGGCCAGTCTTCCTCAGCCAAAAAAAGAGGAGGATTGACAGATGTTAGCACAGGGCTGATCTCCTCACAATAAATAAATAAATAAAAATAAAAATATTAACAATTTTTCAGAACAGTTATAAGTTTACAAAAAAATTGAGCAAAAGAGTTCTCATATAACCCCTCCTCACCACAGTTTCTTCTATTGTTTTGTCTTTTCTTTTTCAGCTTTATTGAGGGTTGATTGACAAATAAAAATTGTATATATTTAAGGCGTACAAAGTGATGTTTTGATATACATATACATTATAAAATGATTATCACAATCAAGCTAATTAACATATCCATCACCTTCCATAATTACCATTTTTTTTGTGGTGAGAACACTTGAGATCCACTCTCTTAGCCAATTTCAAGTATACAATAAATTGTTATTAAATAGAGTCACCTTGCTGTACATTAGGTCTAAAGAACTTATTCACCTCATAATTGAAAGTTTGTACCCTTTGACCAACATCTCCCTATTTTCCCCACCCCCAATCCCTGGTAACCATTATTCTACTTTTTTTAGTATGAGCACAACTTTTGGACATTTTGGACTCCACATATAAATGAGATTATGCAGTATTTGGCTTTCTTTGTCTTGTTTGTTTTTCTTAGAGTAATGTCTTCCAGGTTCATCTGTGTTGTCACAAATAGCAGGATTTCCTTCTTTATTAAGGCTGAATAATATTCCATTGTGCGTATATATATCACATTTTCTTTATCCATTCATTACACAACAGGCACTTAGGTTGTTTTCATATCTTGGCTACTGTGAATAATGCAACACAGGAGTGCAGATATCTCTTTGAGATATTGATTGTATTTCCTTTGCATAGATACCCAGAAGTGGGATTGCTGGATCATATGGTAGTTTGATTTTTAATATTTTAATGAACCTGGATACTGTTTTCCTTATAGTTGTACCAACTTACATTCCCACCAACAGCATACAAGGGTTCTCTTTCCCTTACATCCTCACCAACACTTGTTATCTTTTGACTTTTTGATAATAGCCATTTTAATAGGTATGAGATAATATCTCATTGTGTATTTGATTTGCATTTCCTGATAATTAGTGATATTAAGCACCTTTTCATATACCTGTTGACCGTTTGTATGTCTTCTTTTGAGAAATGCCTATTGGGTCTTTTGCTCGTATTTTTAACTGACTTATTTGCTTTCTACTATTGAGTTGTATGTGTTCTTTATACATTATGAATATTATCCCCTTATTGGATACATGGATTTTCTCCCATTCCATAAGTTGTCTTTTAATTTTGTTGATTGTTTCCTTTGTTGTGCAGAAACTTTTTAGTTTGATGTAGTCCCACTTGTTTATTTTTGCTTTATCATTTTGTTTATCATTGCCAAGACCAATGTCAAGGAGCTTTTCTCCTATGTTTTCTTCTAGGAGTTTTATGGGTTTAGGTCTTATATTTAAGTCTCTAATCCATTTTGAGTTGATTTTTGTGTATGGTGTGACACACTGGTTCAATTTCATTCTTTTGCATGTGGATATCCAGTTTTCCCAGCATGATTCATAGACGAGACTATCCTTTCCCCATTGTGTGTTCTTGGCACCTGTGTGGAAGATTAGTTGACCATATGTGCATGGGTTTATTTCAGGGCTCTCTATTCTTTTTTTTTCTTATAAATTAAACTTCATTTTTTTGGCTTTATTTAAATATAATTGGCATATAACATTGTGTAAATTATAATTCAATCTCAGTCTTTTACTGAGTCTGTGCCCCTGGGCTGTGACATTCTCAAGTGCTCCCTAGTTTTGTTTTGTTTTCACTTATTTTAGACAGAAAGACCAGAGAGTATTAGAGATGGGTATTTCCATTACCCATCATGGACGGCTGGAGTGGGCTAGAGATGGGTATTTCCCTTCCCACAGGTTGCATAGGCTCTGGTAAAACACCAATTAGTTATGCTCTGGTAAAACACCAATTAGTTATGCTCTGGTAAAACAGTTTCTCTTGGTCATATTTCAAAATGGCTAATTTCCCACTCTCTCTACTAGAAGCATGAGGGGATTTTTGTCTCATTGTTGTGTGAGAACTTGGTTGTTCTCCTGAGCCAAAACTCAAAAAAGTGTGGGGCTGTGCTATGACTGGGCCCTCATGGAGGTTTTAACTCTCAAACTTGTCCATGCTGAGCCTCCAGGGCTTTGTCAATTATAATTAAGGTTTTTCTGCACCAGTACTTGTTCCCATGGAGGTTTCTGATCCAGTACAGTGTGATTTTCTGTTTCTCCAATTTTTTATTGAAGTATAATTGACATATAACATTATATTAGTTTCAGATGTACAACATAATGATTCAATATTTGTATATATTGTGAAATAATCACCACAATAAGTCTAGTTAACATCCTTCACCATAAATAGTTACAAAAACATTTCTTCCATGAGGACTTTTAAGATCTATTCTCTTAACAACTTTCAAATATGCAATAGAGTTTTGTTAACTATAGTCACCATGCTGTACATTATATCCCCATGACTTATTTATTTTATAACTGGATGATTGTACCTTTTGACCTCCTTAACTCATTTTGCCCACCCCCCACCCTCCATCTCTGGCAACCACCAATCTGTTCTCTGTGTCTATGAGCTTGCTTTTTCTGTTGTTGTTGTATTAAATTGCACATATAAGTGAGATCATATGGTATTTGTCTTTCTCTGACTTATTTCACTTAGCATAATGCCCTCAAGTTTCTGTCTTTCCAATTAAAAAAAATTTATAGTTTAAAACTGTGGTAAAAAACAAATAACAATAAATTTAAATCTTAACCATTTTTATGTGTGTTGAGTATGTTGTTTAGTTTTCACATATTTGTGAATTTTCCAACTTCTGTAGAAATTTTAATTCTAGTTTCATTCCATTGTAATTTTAAAAGATTCTATGATTTCATACTTTTAAAATTTAATTAGACTTGTTTTATGGCCTAACGTGTAAGCTGTAATAGAGAATGTCCCATGTGCTATTGAGAAGACTGTGTATTCTGCTGTTGTTGGGTGCTGTTGCCATTGTTCTGTATGTCTGTTCCGATTGACTTATAGTCCTCTATTTCCTTATTGATCTTTGATCTAGTTATATCCATTATTGAGAGTGAGATATTGAAGTCTCCAACTATTATGTATATCTGTCTATTTATCCCTTCAATTTTGTCAATATTCACTTTATATATTTTGGGGATCTAATGTTTGGTTCTTATAGATTTTTTTTTATTGTGGTAATGTTGGTTTATAATATTATATAAATTTCAGGTGTACATCATTATATTTTGATTTCTGTATAGATTACATCATGTTCACCACCCAAAGACTAATTACAATCCATAACCACACACATGTGCCTAATCATCCCTTTTGCACCCCTCCCTCCACCCTTCCCCTCTGGTAACCACCAATCCAATCTCTGTCTCTATGTGATTGTTTGTTGTTGTTTTTATCTTCTACTTATGAGTGATATCATATGGTATTTGATTTTCCCCCTCTGACTTATTTTGCTTAGCATAGTACCCTCAAGGTCCACACAAGTTGTCACAAATGGCTAGATTTTCTCATTTCCTATGGTGGAGTACTATTCCATTGTGTATATATACCACATATTATTTATCAGTTCATCCCTTGATGGGCACCTAGGTTGCTTCCAAGTCTTGGCTATTGTGAATAAGCTGCAATGAACATAGGGGTGCATGTTTCTTTATGCATTCAAGTTTCCATGTTCTTTGGATAAATACTCAGCAGTGGAATACCTGGATCATATGGTAGTTCTATCCTTAATTTTTTGAGGAATCTACATACCATTTTCCATAGTGGCTGTACCAGTTGGCACTCCCACCAGCAGTGTATGAGAGTTCCCTTCTCTCCACATCCTCTCTAACACTCGTTGTTTCCTGTCTTGTTAATTATAGCCATTCTGACAGGAGTGAGGTGATATCTCATTGTAGTTTTGATTTGAATTTCCCTGATAGATAATGATGTTGAACATCTTTTCATGTGCCTGTTGGCTATCTGTGTAACTTCTTTGATGAAATGTCTGTTCTTGTCTTTTGCCCATTTTTTAATTGGTTGTTAGTTTTTTGTTGTTGAGATGTATGAGTTCTTTAAATATTTTGGATACTAACCCCTTATCAGGTATATGGTTTCCAAATATCTTCTCCCAATTGTTAGGTTGTCATTTTGGTTTTTTTGATGCTTTCCTTTGCTGTACAGAAGTTTTTTAGTTTGATTAGTCCCACTGGTTTATTTTTTCTATTGTTTCCCTTGCCCGGTCAGACGTGGTACTTGAAAATATGTTGCTAAGGCTGATGTCGAAGAGCATACTGCCTATGTTTTCTTCTAGAATTTTCATGGTTACAGGTCTTACATTGAAGTCTGTAAGCCGTTTTGAGTTAATTTTTGTATATTGTGTAAGATAATGGTCTACTTTTATTCTTTTGCATGTGGCTGTCCAGTTTTCCCAACACCATTTATTGAGGAGACTTTCCTTTCTACATTGTATATTCTTGGCTCACTTGCTGAAAATTAGCTGTCCATAGATATGTGGGTTTATTTCTGTGCTCACAATTCTGTTCCATTCATCTATGTGTCTGTTTTTGTGCCAGTACCATGCTCTTTTGGTTACTATTGCTTTGTAGTATATTTTGAAATCAGGGAGTGTGATACCTCCAGCTTTGTTCTTTTTTCTCAGGATTCCTTTGACTATTCGGGGTCGTTGGTTGTTCCATATAAATTTTAGGATTCTTTGTTCTATTTCTGTGAAAAATGTTGTTGGGACTTTGTTAAGGATTGCATTGGATTTATAGATTGCTTTAGGAAGTATGGACATTTAAACTATGTTAATTCTTCCAATCCAAGAGCACAGAATATCTTTCCATTTCTTTGTGTCTTCTATTTCTTTCAATAAAGTTTTATAGTTTTCAGTGTACAGATCTTTCACCTTTTGGTTAAGTTTGCTCCTAGGTATTTTATTCTTTTTGTTGCAATTGTAAATGGGATTGTATTCTTAATTTCTCTTTCTGCTACTTTGTTGTTAGTGTATAGAAATGAAACAGATGTTGTATGTTGATTTTGCATCCTGCAACTTTATCGTCTTCATCTATTATTTCTAAAAGGTTTTTCGTGGATACTTTAGGGTTTTCTCTATATAAAATCATGTCATCTGCAAATGGTGACAGTTTCAATTCTTCCTTTCCAATTTGGCTCCCTTTTACTTCTATTTCTTGCCTTGACATCTCTGGCTAGATCTTCCATTGCAATGTTAAATAGGAGTGGTGAAAGTGGGCATCCTTGTCTTGTTCCTGTTCTTAGAGGGATAGCTTTCAGTTTTTCAATATTAAAAATGATATTATCTGTGGGTTTGTCATATATGGCCTTTATTATTTTGATTTAATTATCTTCTATACCCATTTTATACATAGTTTTATCATAAACGAAAGCTGCATCTTGTCAAATGCTTTCTCTGTATCTATTGAGATGGTCCGGTGATTTTTATTCTTCATTTTGTTAATGTGGTGTATCACGTTGATTGATTTGTGGATGTTAAACCATCCCTGCATCTCTGGAATAAATCTCACTTGATCATGGTGTGTGATCTTTTTAATATATTGTTATACTTGGTTTGCTAGTATTTTATTGAGGATTTTGGCATCGATGTTCATCAGTGGTATCAGCCTGTAATGTTCTTTTTTTGTGTGGTCCTTGTGTGGTTTTGGTATCAGGATAATGTTGGCTTTGTAGAAAATGTTAGGAAGCTTCCCCTTCTCTTCAATTTTTTGGAAGAATTTGAGAAGGATAGGTGTTAAATCTTCTTTGAATGTTTGGTAGAAGTCACTAGGGAAGCCATCTGGTCCAGGACTTTTATTTTTGGGTTTTTTTTTTTTTTACTGTTTTGATCTCCTTACTGGTGATTGGTCTATTCAAATTCTCTATTTCTTCTTGATTCAGTTTTGGAAGGTTGTATGACTCTAAGAATTTATCCATTTTTTCTAGATTATCCAATTTGTTGGCATATGGCTTTTCATAGTATTCTCTTTTAATGTTCTGTATTTCTGAGGTGTCTGTTGTAATTTCTCCTCTTTCTTTTGAGCCTTCTCTGTTTTTTAATTCGTGAGTCCAGCTAAAGGTTTGTCAATTTTGTTTATCTTTTCAAAGAACCATCTCTCAGTTACATTGATTTTTTTCTATTGTTTTTTTATTCTCTATTTCATTTGCTTCTGCTCTGATTTTTATTATTTCCCCCTTCTACTGATTTTCGGCTTTGTTTGTTCTTCTTTTTCCAATTCCTTTAGGTGCACTGTTAGATTTCTTATTTGAGATTTTTCTTGTTTGTTGAGGTAGGCCTGTACTGCTCTAAACTTCCCTCTTAGAACTGCTTTTACTGTAGCCCATAAATTCTGGCATGTTGTATTTTCATTTTCATTTGTCTCCAGGTATTTTTTGATTTCTCCTTAGATTATTTCATTGACCCAATCGTTGTTCAGTAGCATTTTTTTTAATCTCCACGTATTTTTGAATTTTCTTCCTGTAGTTGATTTCTAGTTTCATAGCTTTGTGGTCAGAAAAATGCTTGGTATTATTTCAATCTTAAATTTCTTGTGACTTGTTTCGTGGCCTAATATGTGATCAGTTCTAGAAAATATTCTATGTGCATTTGAAAAGAATGTGTATTCTCTGGTGTTTGGATGGAGTGTTCTGTATATATCTAGTACGTCCATATGGTCTATTGTGTCATTTAAGGGAAATCCTTCCTTATTGATCTTCTCTTTGGATGATCTCTCTATTGGTGTAAGTGAGTGATAAGTCCCCTACTATTATTGTGTTACTGTCTATTTCTCCTTTTATGTCTGTTAATAATTGCTTATATATTTAGGTGCTCCTGTGTTGGGTACATAGATCTTTACAAGTGTTATATCCTCTGTTTGGATTATTCCCTTGATCATTATGTAGTGCCTTTCTTTGTCTCTTCTTACAGTTTTTGTTTTAAAGTCTGTTTTGTCTAAGTATTGCTACCTCAGCTTTCTTTTCATTGCCATTTGCATGAAGTATCTTTTCCCATCCCTTCACTTTCAGTTTGTGAGTGTTTTTAGGTCTGAAATGTGTCTCTTGTATGCAGTATATATATAGGTCTTTTTTTTTTAAATCAAATCAGCCACCCTATGCTTTCTTTTCTTGTTTTTTTTATTGAGGAAGATCAGCCATGAGCTAACATCCGTGCCAATCCTCCTCTTTTTGCTGAGGAAGACCATCTCTGAGCTAATATCTATTGCCAATCCTCCTCCTTTTTTCCCCCAAAGCCCCAGTAGATAGTTGCATGTCATAGTTGCACATCCTACTAGTTGCTGTATGTGGGACGCTGCCTCAGCATGGCTGGAGAATTGGTGTGTCAGTGCACGCCTGGCATCCAAACCCGGGCCACCAGTAGCGGAGCATGCGCACTTAACCGCTAAGCCACAGGGCCAGCCCCCCACCCTATGCTTTTTCATTGGAGCATTTAGTCCATTAACATTTAAAGTAACTATTGATAAGTATGTAGTTATTGCCACTTTGTTACTTTTTTTCTGGGCATATTTGTAGTTCTTCTCTGTTCCTTTCTTCTTCTCTTACTCTCTTCCCTTGTGGTTTGATGGCTTTCTTTACTATTATGCTTCGGTTCCTTTCTCTTAGTTTTTTGTGTATTTATTATAGGTTTCTGGTTTGTGATTGCCATGAGGTTCATATAAAATAACCTACATATATAGCAGTCTAAATTATGTTGATGGTCTCTTTAGTTTGACCTCTTTCTGAAAGCTCTACTCTTTTGCTCCCCTCCTCCCACATTTTATGTATTTGATCTCATATCTAACCTCTTTTTTGTGTGTGTATCTCTTACCCTCTTATCATGGAAATAGATAGTTTTTTCCTATTTGTGATCTTCTCTTTCCCCCTTATATAATTACCTTTAGTATTTCTTGTATAACTGGTTTCTTGATGATAAACTCCTTTCCTTTTTGCTCGTCTGGGAAACTCTTTCTCTCTCCTTCCATTCTGAATGATAACAATGCCAGGTTGAGTATTCTTGGCTGTAGGTTTTTTTCCTCTCAGCACTTTAAATGTATTGTGCCACTCCCTTCTAGCCTGTAAGGTATCTGCTGAGAAGTCAGCTGATAGTCTTATGGGGTTTCCTTTGTATGTAACTTGTTGCTTTTCTCTTGTGGCTTTTAGGATTCCCTCTTTATCTTTAAATCTTTACATTTTAATTATAATGTATCTTAGTGTGGGCCTCTTTGGGTTTATCTTGTTTTGTATTCTCTGTGCTTCCTGTACCTGGATGTCTGTTTCCTTCCTTAGGTTAGGGAAGTTTTCATCTATTATTTCTTCAAATAGATTCTCTGCCCCTTTGTCTCACTCTTCTCCTTTTGGGACACCTATAACACGGATGTTAGTGCACTTGATGTTGTCCCAGAGGTCCCTTAGACTGTCCTCACTCTTTTTAATTCTTTTTTCTTTTATCTGTTCAGCTTGGGTGATTTCCTCTAGTCTTTCATCCAGCTCACTGATCCATTCTTCTGTATGATCTACTCTGCTAGTGAGTCCTTCTAGTGAATTTTTCATTTTCAGTATTGTATTTCTTATTTCTGATTGGTTCTTATTTATGTTTTCTAATTCTTTGTTGACATTCTCCCTGAGTTCATCCATTCTTCTCTCAAGATCAGTGAGCATCTTTATGACTTTTTGTTTGAACTCTTTAGCAGGTAGATTGTTTATTTTTGTTTCGTTTAGTTCTTTTTCTGTAGTTTTGTTTTGTTCCCTTATTTAGAATGTACTCCTTTGTCTCCTCATTTTGCCTCTTTCTCTGTGCTTACATCTATGTATTAGGTAGGACAGCTACATCTCCTGATCTTAGAGAGGTTGCCTTATGTAAGAGATGCCTTATGAGGCCCACCTGTGTGCTTCCCTCTCGGCACCAGTTCCAAATGTTCCTGGAGTGTCCCCTGTGTGGGCTACATGTGTCCTTCTGTTGTGGCAGGGTTGCTCTTGCTGCAAGTGACCAGGGAGGCTGGGCTGTTCCCCTGGCTGGCTGGTTGTATTGCTTAGCTTTGTGTGGCTCCTGTGGACCCTTCAATCACTTTATCAGGTATGGGGGGCCCCAGCAGAGTTGGCTGCAAGGTCTAATATCACATTCCTGTTGTGGTTTTTCTTTTAAGTGAGTAGGTTCCCAGCACGGCTGGTTGTTAGGCTCGGGGGCTTACAATTGCTGTAGGCCTCCAGCCTAGAAGGCTTTTTGTCAGCTCTCTCAAGATTGCAGCTGAGTGGGGCTGGCCTGAGGCATAGCAGCACCCAATTGCATCAGGCTTTGGAAGGTGGGGTGGATCCACTATGTGAGAAACACAAGTCTTCTGCAGCTGACAAGCCCCACCACCCGTAGGGCCACACACACCATCATCACAGTCCTGCCCCATGCATGCATCCTGATCCCCTGAAGTAGGCATAATTGCACCACTGCAGAGGCCCCACACACTCCACCCACCCCTCATGCATGCCCTGCCACGCAGAGGTGGACCCACTCACTTGGCTGCAGAAGATCCATGTACCCAGCCTATGCAGACCCATCAGTTGCCTGGTGGCTTGCTGTTGGGTGGGGCCAGTCCCTAGGGCGGGCTGCCTTCCCTGAGTGAGCTGTATTAAATGGGTGCTCTAGTGGTTGGGGCAGTCCGCTGTGCTAACAGGCCAGGGGGAGAACTCCAATGGCATCTGCCAGCCTCTGTGTCAGCATGCCTGTACTAGGTCACAATAACGGCTGCCACCAGTGTCTCAGTCCCTGGAGAGGTCTCACCTCTCACTGAGATGCACACAGAGCCTATCAGGTGAGTTTCTTTTCACCAAAAGACTGTGCATCTCTCTTTCTGGTGATTTTACATTGCTTTCTGCAATGAGTGAATTTGTGTGTGGGCCCTTTAGGAGCCCACTTTTCTTTCCTCATGTTTGATAGCTTTGCTGGGTGTATTCCCTGCTACTGTTAGTAGCCAGCCAAGCCAGACACTATGACACTCATCTCAGTTGTGTTGGGACCAAAAGATGCTTATAGTGGTAATGCTGCCCGCTCAGATCCCACACTCCTCCAGGGAAGGCTGTGTACCTTTGGATTGCTCCTGGGTGGC
Organism: Diceros bicornis minor; assembly: GCF_020826845.1. Classification (NCBI taxonomy): domain Eukaryota; kingdom Metazoa; phylum Chordata; class Mammalia; order Perissodactyla; family Rhinocerotidae; genus Diceros; species Diceros bicornis. The sequence goes on from NC_080781.1 coordinate 68,610,964, forward strand.
TGTGAAGCAGTACAGCTTGTGAAGGTCTCTTTTTTTTCTCTCCAGAGAGGAATATCTGCTTCTTTCACCTCTGTCAGGACTGTCTCTTGTTGCAGGGGTTCTTTTTGTCCAGTTTTCAGTTCTCTCTCAGGGGTAATTTTTCCAAGAGTAGCTGTAAATTTGTTGTGTCTGTGGGAGGAGGTGAGTTCAGAGTCTGCCTATGCCGTTATCTTGACACCAATCCAAGGTTCTTATATATTTATTATTGTTATAACTTCTTGGTGAATTGACAGTTATCAGTATAAAATGTCCTTCCTTGTCTCTTGTAACCTTTTTTTGAGTTAAAGGCTTTTTGTCTATTAGTATATAGCCACACCTGCTCTCCTTTAGTTACTGTTTGCCTGGAATATCTTTTTCTGTTCTTTCACTTTCAACCTACGTGTGTCTTTAGACCTAAGGGGAGTCTCTTTTAGAAAGCATACAGTCAAATCTTCGTTTTAAAAAACCCATTCTGCTGATCTCTGCCTTGGAGAGTTTAATCTATCTACATTTAAAGTAATTACTAATGAAGAAGGACTTATTTCTGCTACTTTACTGTTTGTTTTTTGTGTTTTATAGCTTTTTTGTCCCTCATGTCCTCCATCACTCTCTTCTTTTATATTTAGCTGATTTTCTTGTAATGAAACATTTTGATTCCCTTATTTCCTTTTGGGTATATTCTGTATGTATTTTCTCGGTGGTTACCATGAAGAAACATATAACATCCTAGAGTTATAATAATGTAACTTGTACTGAAACCAATTTAAGTTCAATCATGTAGAAAACTAACTTAAACAGCAATTTTCCCTTTGTATTATTTATGCCACAAATTGCATATTTTAAATCCTGTAGAAAATAAAAAGTGGAGTTACAAATTAAAATTACAAAAATGATGGCTTTTACATTTGCCAATACATTTAACTTTACTGGAGGTCTTTATGTCTACACATGACTTTCAGTTACGATCATGCTTTCATTTCAATCTAAAAGACTCCCGGATTTCTTGTAGGGTGAGTCTGCTGGTAATGAACTTCTTCAGCTTTTGTTTACCTGGAAATATTTTAATTTCTCCTTCATTTTAAGGATAGTTTTGCCAAATATAAAATTATTGTTTGACTGTTTTTTCATTCAGCACTTTAAACATACTCCACCACCTCCTGGCCTCCCAGATTTCTACTTAGAAATTTGCTGATAATTTTATTGAGGATTCCTTAGATGTCATGAGTCATTTTTCTATTGCTTCAAGATTTTCTATTACTTCAAGATTCTCTCTTTCTTTTTGGATTTACATAGTTTGATTGTAATGTCTCAGTGTAGGTCTCTGGGTTTATCCAAATTGGAGTTATGTAGGTTATTGTATTTGCAGGTTTATATATTTCATCAAATTTGGGGAGTTTGGGCAATTATTCCTTCAAATAATTTTTCTGTTCCTTTATCTCTTCTCCTTCTGGGACTCCTACAATGCATACATTGATCCATTTAATCCTGTGCTACAAGCTTAAGCTCTGCTCACTTCTTTTCATTTTTTTTTCTTTCTGCTCCTCAGATTGGATTATTCTCATTGGCCTAACTTCAAGTTTGCTGATTTTTATGCTTGTTCAAATATGCTGCTGAAACCTTATAGTGAATATTTCATTTTAGTTACTGTACATTTTAGATACAGAATTTGTGTTTGGTTCCTTTTTATGATTTCTATCTTTTTGTCAATATTCTCATTTTTTATACATCATTTCCCTGATTTCTGTAGTTCTTTGTCCATATTTTCCATTTCCTCTTAAGCATATTTAAGCAAATGTTTATCCTGCTTGTTGTTTTCTGAAGCTCATGGATCTGTGGTTTGGCATCCATCATTGTTTTTTTTCACCTTTTTAAATAATTTTATTGAGGCCATAATAGTTTATAACTGTGAAATTTCAGTTATACATTATTATTTGTCAGTCACCATATATGTGTGCCCCTTTACCCCTTATTCCCACCTCCCAACCCCTTTCCCCTCTGGTAACCACTAATCTGTTCTCTTTGTCCATGTGTCTGTTTATCTTCCACATATGACTGAAATCATATGGTGTTTGCCTTTCTCTGGCTTATTTTGCTTAACATAATACACTCAAGGGGACATCTATGTTGTTGCAAATGGGACAATTTTGTATTTTTAATGGCTGAGTAGTATTCCATTGTGTGTACATATATATATATGTCATATCTTCTTTATCTAGTCATCAGTTGTTGGGCATTTGGGTTGCTTCCATGTCTTGGATATTGTTAATAATGCTGCAATGAACATAGGAGTGCATAAGTCTCTTTGAATTGTTGGTTTCAAGTTCTTTGGATAAATAGTCAGTAGTGGGATAGCCAGATCATATGCTATTTCTATTTTTTCATTTTCTGAGAAATCTCCGTACTATTTTCCATAGTGGCTGTAACAGTTGGCATTCCCACCAGCAATGTGTAAAGGTTCCTTTTTCTCCACACCATCTCTAGCATTTGATGTTTTTTGTCTTGGTAATTGTAGCACCTCTAACAGGTATAAGCTGATATTTCATTGTAGTTTTGATTTTCATTTCCCTGATGATTAGTGATGCTGAACATATTCTCATGTGTCTATTGGCCATCTATATATCTTCTTTGGAAAAATGTCTATTCGTATCCCCTGCCCATGTTTTGATCAGGTTGTTTTTATTGTGGTGGTAGTGTTGTATGAGTTCATTATGTATTTTGGAGATTAACTCCTTGTTGGATATATGATTTGCAAATATTTTCTCCCAGTTGGTGGGTTGACTTTTCATTATATTCCTGGTTTCCTTTGCCTTGGAGAAGCTCTTTAGTCTGATGAAGTCCCATTTGTTTATTTTTTCTTTCATTTCCCTTGCCTGAGTATACATGGTATTCGAAAATATCCTTCAAAGACTGATGTCAAGGAGTGTACTGCCTATATATTCCTTAAAGAGTTTGATGGTTTCAGGTCTTACCTTCAAGTCTTTAATCCATTTTGAGTTAATTTTTGTGTATGGAGAAAGATAATGGTCTACATATGTTCTTTTTCACGTGACTGTCCAGTTTTCCAAGCACTATTTATTGAAGAGACTTTACATTCTCCATTGTATTTTCTTGGCTCATTTGTCGAAGATTAGCTGTCCAGAGATATGTGGTTTTATTTCTGGGCTTTCAATTCTGTTGCATAGATCTGTGTGTCTGTTTTTGTGACAGTACCATGCTGTTTTGATTACTATAGCTTTGTTGTATATTTTGAAGTCAGGGAGTGTGATGCCTCCAGCTTTGTTCATTTTTCTCAGGATTACTTTAGCTATTCTGGGTCTATTGTTGCCCTATATGAATTTTAGCATTCTTTGTTCTATTTCCATGAAGAATGTCATTGGGATTCTGATTAGGATTGCATTGAATCTGTAGATTCCTTTAGGTAGTATGGACATTTTAACTATGTTGATTCTTCTGACCCATGAGCATGGAATATCCTCCATTTCTTTATGTCAGCACTGGTTTCTTTCAATAATAACTTATAGTTTTCATTGTATAGGTCTTTCACCTCCTTTGTTACATTTATTCCTAGATATTTTATTATTTTTGTTGTCTTTGTAAAAGGGATTTTATTCTTTAGTTCTCTTTCTGTTAGTTTGTTATTAGAGTATAGACACGCAACTGATTTTTGTAAGTTGATTTTGTACCCTGCAACTTTGCTGTAGTTGTTGATTATTTCTAATAGTTTTCCGATGGATTCTTTAGGGTTTTCTATATATAAAATCATGCAAACAGCAAGAGTTTCAATTCTTCATGGCCTATTTGGACTCCTTTTATTTCTTTTTCTTGTCTAATTGCTCAGGCCAAAACCTCTACTACTATGTTGGATAAGAGTGGCGAGAGTGGGCACCCTTGCCTTGTTCCTGTTCTCAGAGGGATGGCTTTCAGTTTTTCCCCATTGAGTATGATGTTGGCTGTTGGTTTGTTATATATGGCCTATATCATGTTAAAGTACTTTCCTTCTACACTCATTTTATTGAGAGTTTTTATGATAAATGGATTTTGGATCTTGTCAAGTGCTTTCTCTCCGTCTATTGAGATGATCATGTGATTTTTATTCCACGTTTTGTTAATGTGGTGTATCACACTGATTTGCGGATGTTGTACCATCCCTGCCTCCATGGTATAAATTCCACTTGATCATAGTGTATGAGCCTTTTAATGTATTGCTGTATTCGCTTTGCCAATATTTCGTTACAGATTTTTGCATCTATGTTCGTCAGCAATATTCGCCTGTAATTTTCCTTCTGTGTATTGTCTTTTTCTGGCTTTGGGATCACAGTGATGTTGGCTTCATAAAGTGGATTTGGAAGTGTTCCAACTTGTTCAATTTTTTAGAATAGTTTGAGAAGGATAGACATTAAAACTTCTTTGAATTTTTCGTAGAATTCTTCAAAGAAGCCATCTAGTCCTGGACTTTTATTTTTTGGAGGTTTTGATTACTGTTTCAGTCTCTTGTGATTTGTCTATTCAGATTCTCTATTTCTTCTTGATTCAGTTTTGGGAGGTTTAGTTAAGAATTTATCCATTTCATCTAGATTATCCTATTTGTTGGCGTATAGTTTTTCATAGTGTTCTCTTATAATTCTTTGTATTTCTGTAGGATCCATTGTAATTTCTCATCTTTCATTTCTAATTTTATTTTTTTTGAGCCTTCTCTCTTTCTTTCTTAGTGAGTCTGGCTAAGGGGTTGGCAATTTTTTTTTTATTTTCTCAAAGAACCATCTCTTAGTTTCATTGATCTTTTCTACATTTTGTTTTCTATTTCATTTATTTCTGCTCTAATTTTTATTATTTCCCTCCTTCTGCTGACTTTGGGCTTTGTTCTACTTTTTCTAGTTCTGTTAACTGTAGTTTAAGATTACTTATTTGAAATTATTCTTGTTTGTTAAGGTGGACCGCTATTGCTATGAATTTCCCTCTTCGGACTTCTTTTCCTGCATCCCGTATGAGTTGGTATGATGTATTTTCATTTTCATCTGTCTCCAGATTTTTTTAAAATTTCTCCTTTATTTTTTTCATTGATCCATTGGTTGTTCCCTGTCATGTTATTTAGTCTACACATATTTGTCACTTTCCCAGCTTTTTTCTTTTAGTTGATTTCTAGTTTCATAGCCTTATGTGCAGTAAAGGTGCTCGATATGATTTCAGTCATCTTAAATGTATTGAAGCTTGCCTTCTTTCCCAACTTGTGGTCTATCTTTGAGAACATTCCATGTGCACTTGAGAAACACTTGTACTCTGCTGTTTTTGGATGGAGTGTTCTATATATATCTATTAAGTCCATTTGGTCTATTTTGTTTTTTAATTCCACTATTTTCTGTTGATTTTCTGTCTGGAGGATCTATCCATTGAGGTAAGTTTTGTGTTGAGGTCCCCTACTATTATGGTGGTGTTGTTAATTTCTCCCTTTAGGTCTGTTAATAGTTACTTTATGTACTTTGGTCCTCCTTTGTTAGGTTCATACATATTCATAAGTGTTACGTCCTCTGGGTGGAGTGTCCCTTTTATCATTATATGCTGCTCCTCTTTGTCTCTCATTACCTGTTTTGTCTTGAAGTATGCTTTGTCTGATATAAGTATGGCAACACCTGCTTTCTTTTGTTTGCCATTAGCTTGAAGTATTGTCTTCCATCCCTTCAGTCTGAGCCTGTGTTTGTCTTGAGAGCTGAGATGTGTTTCCTGGAGGCAGCATATTGTTGGGTATTTTTTTTAATCCATCCAGCCACTCTGTGTCTTTTGATTGGAGAATTCAATCAATTTACATTTAGAGTGATTATTGATATATGAGGGCTTCATGCTGCCATTTTATCTCTTGTTTTCTGGTTGTTCTGTATTTCCCTTATTTTTCATCCCATGTATTTCCAACTGCCAGTTCAGTTTGGTGATTTTCTATGATAGTTTTCTCAGTTTTCTCTTTATCATTTGTGTCTCTGCTTGGATTTTTTGTTTAGTGTTTACCATGAGGTTTGTATAGAAGATCTCATAGATGAGTTAGTCCATTTTGGGATAGCCTCTTATTGCCTTAGCCTAAGCAGATTCTATCCCTTTCCTCTTCCCCATCTAAATTATGGTTGTCACAACTTATTCCGTTTTGTGTTGTGAGTTTGTGAGTAAAGTGAAGTGATTATAGTTATTTTTTTATGCTATCCTTCCTTTTATCTTTAATGTTATAATTAAGTGTTTGCTAACCTGTTCTGATAGAGAGCTACAATATTCTGATTCTGTCTGTCTATTTATCTTCTTGCTCAAGGACTTGTAAACCCTTTCTTTTTTTTTTCAGGTATGAGTGCCTTCTTGATAATTTTTTGTAAGGTGAGTCTTGTGGTGATGAACTCCCTCAGCTTTTGTTTATCTGGGAAAGTTTTTATTTCACCATCATATCTGAAGGATAGTTTAACTGGATAGAGTATTCTTGGCTTAAAGTTTTTGTCCTTCAGTATTTTTAGTATATCATTCCACGCTCTACTAGCATGTAAGGTTTCTGCTGCAAAATCCACTGAAAGCCTGATAGAGGTTCCTTTGTAGGTTGTTTTCTTCTGCCTTGCTGCCCTTAATATTTTTTCTTTGTCATTGACTTTTGCCAGTTTTACTAATATATGCCTTGGAGAAGGTCTTTTTACATTGATGTAATTAGGAGTTCTATTGGCTTCATTTACATGTAATTCCAGCTCCTTCCCAAGGTTTGGGAAGTTCTCAGATATTATTTCTTTGAACAAGATTTCTGCTCCTTTCTCCTTCTCTTCTCCCTCTGGAATACCTATAATCCTTATGTTGCATTTCCTAATTGAGTTGGATATTTTTTGGAGTATTTCTTCATTTATTTTCAATCTTAGTTCTTTCTCCTCCTCCACCTGAAGCATTTCTTTATTTCTATCCTCTAAATTACTAATTCTCTCCTCCATAAGGTCAGCTCTGGTTTTTAAGGATTCTAGATTTTTCTTTATCTCATTCATTGTGTTCTTCATTGCCAGAATTTCTGTTTTTCTTCATTCTCTTTTGTGAAGAAATCCCTCTGCTCATTAATTTTATTCCTGAGTTCATTGAATTATCTTAATGAGTTTTCTTGTAACTCATTGAATTTCTTTATGATAACTATTTTGAGTTCTTGGTCATTTAGACTGTAAATTTCTGTAACTTCAGGAGTGGTTTCTAGAGATTTGTCATTTTCCTTCTGGTCTGGAGTGTCAATTTATTTCTTCATGCTGTTTGATGGGGTGGAACTTTGCTGGCACATAGTGGTAGTATCTGGTCGCAGATTCCACCTGCCACCACTGTCGAGGGCAGGAGCTGTGTGTTCTGAGCCTGCTGCATCCTCTGGCAGTGGTGAACATCCGTTGGAAACTTTGCTGACAGGGCCCATCTGTGTTTGCCCACTGGCCACCACTGCTTCACTGATGCAGGTGCAGGTACTCTTGCAAGGATCCCCTGCCCTGGGCAATTGGCTGAGGTGGTGTGCCAGCTCAGGGAGGGGTGCTTAGTTTCCCACCCATGCTCCCACTCTGCACTCACTGGCAGCCCACCTGGGCTGCTTGGCTTGGTGGGGGTGCCCCCATGGTGACTGAGCCACCTCAGTTTGGAGCATTCCATAGGCTGGGAAGCAACTGAAAGAGGGAAAGTGTTCCTGTGGAGGGGTGATTTTACCCCCATCTCTTCTCAGAGTCATGCACTGGCTGCTACATGAGGTCCTGCACACCAGATCACTGCCACTGTGGAGGAGATCCACTTAACTCCTCCCGCAGCTTTCTGTGTGATCCAGTACACCCACCTTCAGACATATGGCTGCGCAGATCTCTCACAAGTCTATTGTGTTGTGTAGACGTCCTCTGTTGGTTAATGAATGTCCTTTTCATTGTATCTTAGGGGGAAGAGACTAAGGAAACAGTTTACTCTTCCATGATGTTGTCGTCACTCTCTGAATTAGTAATATTTGTTCCTTAAATATTTGATGGAATTTACCAGGGAAATCATCTGGACCCAATGCTTTCTATTTGGAAGTTTAATTACATTTCTTTAATAAATATAGGCCTATTCAGATGATCTATTTCTCCTTGTGAGTGAGATTTTCTAGTTTGTGTCTTTCAAGGATTTGGTCCATTTCATTGAAATTATCAAGTACCTGGGCATAAATTTGTTTATAATGTTCTCGTATGATCCTTTTAATGTCCATGAGATCAGTACTGATGACCCTTCTTTTACATCTACTATTGGCAATTTGTGTCTTCTCTCTTTTTTATTCATAGTTAGTCTGACTAGACAAAGATCCTTTCAAAGAACTAGCATTTGGTTTTGTTAATTTTCTCCTCTGTTTTCTGTTTTCACTTTCATTGATTTCTGTTGTAATTTTTATTTATTTTTCTTCTGCTTGCTTTAGGATTACATTGCTCTTTTTCATCTTATCTCCTAATGTGGGAAGTTTAGATGATTGATTTTAGATCATTCTTCTTTTCAAATATATGTGTTTAATGCTATAAGTGTCCCTCTAAGCACTGGCTTTGCTGCATTCCACAAATTTTGATAAGTTGTATGTTGATTTTTTAATAATATTTTTAATTTTTATAGAGACTTCTTCATTGACCCATGTGCTATTTAAAAGTATGGTGTTATTTCCTAATTTTGGGGTGGATTTTCCAGCTATCTTTCTGCTACTCATTTACAGTTTAGTTCCATTATGATCTGAGAACATACTTTGTATGATTTCTATTCTTTATATGTGGTAAGGTGTATTTTTGGCCCAGGATGTGGTCTATTTTGGTAAATATTTCATGTGAACTTGAGAAGAAGTGCATTCTGTTCTTTGGGATGGAGCTTTCTAAAAATGTCAAGTAGATCAAGCTGATTGATTGTGCTCTTCAGGTCAACTGTATCCTAACTGATTTTTCTGCCTGCTTGATCTATCTATTACTGACAGAAGGGTATTGAAGTCTCCAATTGCAATAGAACCTTGAAGTTCTATCAGTTTCAGACTCAGGTAATTTGACACTCTATTGTTAGGTGCATACACATTAAAGAATGTTATATGTTGTTGGAGAGTTGACCCCATTATAACATTATATTCTTCTTTATCAATGATTTTCCTTGTCTGATATCTGTTTAGTCTGAAATTAATATAGCTATTCCAGCTTTGTTTTGATTAGTGTTAGCACACTACAGCTCTCCATTCTTTACTTTTAAGCCGTCTAAGCCTTTGTAATTAAATTGGATTTCTCATAGACTAGATACGGTTGGGAATTTTTGTCCACAATGACACTCTCTATCTTTTAATTAGTGTATTTAGACTATTCACATTTAAGTGTTATTGATATAGTTGGATTAATAAATACTATATTCATAACTCTTCTTTGACATTACATTTACTCTTTTTCTGCCTTCTCTAGTTTTAATCAAGTGTTCTATTTGATTCCATGTTATCTTCTCTCTTGGCATATCATTAATGCTTTCTTAAAAAAAATTTAGCCCTTGTCCTAGAGTTTATGCTATAAATCTTAAAATAATGTAACTTCTTTTTTTTGTGTTGTCCTTGTCTGGTTTTGGTATCAGGGTAATGTCAGCTTCGTAGAATGAGTTAGGGAGCTTCCCCCCCTCCTCAATTTGTTGGAAGAGTTTGAGAAGGATAGGAATTAAGTCTTCTTTGAATGTTTGATAGAATTCCCCAGGGAAGCCGTCTGGTCCTGGACTTTTATTTTTGGGAAGGTTTGTGATTACTGTTTCGATCTCCTTACTGGTGATTGGTCTATTCAAATTCTCTACTTGTTCTTGATCCAGTTTTGGAAGGTACATGCACCCCTGTGTTCATTGCAGCATTATTCACAATAGCCAAGACTTGGAAGCAACCTAAGTGCCCATCAAGGGACGAATGGATAAAGAAGCTGTGGTATATATACACAATGGAATACTACTCAGCCATAAGAAATGATGAAATCCAGCCATTTGTGACAACATGGATGGACATTGAGGGCATAATGCAAAGTGAAATAAGTCAGAGGAAGAAGGTCAAATACCGTATGATTTCCTACATTAAGTAGTAGATAATAACAACAATAAACAAACACATAGGGACAGAGATTGGATTGGTGGTTACCAGAGGGGAAGGGGGGAGGGAGGAGAGTGAAAGGGATAATTCGGTACATGTGTGTGGTGATGGGTTGTAATTAGTATTTGGGTGGTGAACATGATGTAATCTATGCAGAAATAGAAGTACAATGATGTACACCTGAAATTTTACAATGTCATAAACCAATGTTACTGCAATAAACAAAAAATTTAAAAAAAATAATGTAACTTCACCATTAAATAGCAATGTATACTTCATGTGTAGTGAAGGAATATGAAAACACAATTTCCCTCTCCAGTTACTTGTAACATTGCTGTCATACATTTCACTTATCCCTATGTTATAATCACCAAATACATTGCTACTATTATTGCTTTAAACTCATAGTTATCTTTCCCATCAAGTATGGATGAGAAAAGTAAACTATATTCATGACTTTTTGTTTCTTTTCAGGCCCTCTACCTGTCTTTATGTAGATTCAAGTTTCTGACTTGTATCATTTTTCTTCTGAAGAATTTCTTTTAACATTTCTTCTGGGACATGTCTGCTGGTGATGAATTCCCTCATTTTGTTTGTCTGGAAAAACATTTATTTTTCTTCACTTTTGAGGGATAATTTTGCTGGATATGGAATTCTAGGTTGGTGGGATTGTTTCGTTTTTTCTTTCAACACTTTAAAGTTTTTACTCCACTCTCTTCTTGCTTTTATGTTTACTGACAAGTTTTCCACTGTAATGCTCATCGTTTTTCCTGTATAGAAGGTGTTTTTTTTCCCCTCTAGCTTCTTTTAAGTATTTTCTCTTTGCCTTGGGTTTTCTGCAATTTGAATACGATATGCCTAGGTGTTCTTTATTTCCCCATTTGGTGTTCTCTGAGTCTCTGGGGTAGCTGTGGTTTGGTTTTTGTCATTGATATTTTGGAAAGTATTCTGCCATTATTCAAATATTTCTTCTGCTCTGTTCTTGCTTCTTATGGTATTCAAGTTATGCATATGTTATGCTTTTTGATATTATCCAACAACACTCATATGTTCTGCTCTCTTTGTTCTTTCTTTCTTTCTTTCTCTTTCTTTCTTTCTTTCTTTCTTTCTTTCTTTCTTTCTTTCTTTCTTTCTTTCTTTCTTTCTTTCTTTCTTTCTTTCTCTTTCTTTCTCTCTCTCTCTCTCCCCCCCTCCCTCTCTCTCTCTCTTTCTCTCCTTCTCTCTCTCTCTGTCTTTTTTCTCTTTACCTTTTAGTTTGGAAGTTTCTATCTCCCTCTCCTCAGTTCATTGATTCTTTCCTTGGCTGTGTTTACTCTACAGGTGAGCCTATCAAAGGCATTCTTCATTTCTCTTAAAGTGTCTCTTTTAAAAATTTCTAGGATTGCTTTTGATTCTTTATTAGAGTTTCCATCTCTCTTGCTTACACTACCCATCTGTTCTTGCATGTTGTCTACTTTTTCCACAAGAGCCCTTAACATACTAGTCATAGTTATTTTAAATTCTCTGTCTGATGATTCTGAAGTCTGTGTTATATCAGAGTCTGGTTCTGAAGCTTGCTTTGTCTCTTCAGACTGATTTTGCATGCCTTTTAGCATGTCTTGTAATCTTTTCTTGAAAGCCAGGCATGATGTATTGAATAATAGGATATGAGGGAACTAGGCCATTGGGGTGAGGTTTTATATTAATTTGGCTGGGAGTTGGTCTGTGTTCAATGTTTGCTATAGCTGTAGGCACCAGAGGCTTCAATTTCTTTTTGTGTCCTTGTTTTTTGTGTGTCCCCTGTTGTGTTTGGACTCCCTTAAGAACTCCTTGTCAGATAGAGCCTATGTCTCCCAACTCTTCCAGCTGTGGTCCACTGTTACTTTACTGTGGAGCCCAGTTGGTGTGCTGGTGAGTTGTGAAGGAGGGGAAGCATTCTATATTTTATGATTAAATCTTAGACTTTTAGCGTGCCAGTGTCCCCGGGCTGTGGCCTTAACAATTGTTTCTTAGATTTGTCCCTCCTTACGTGAGACAGGGAGGCTAAAGCCTGCTAGAGTCAGAGAATTGCACTTTCCTCCAGGTGGAATAAGGATCTGGTAAATTATTTTCCCCTAGAGAGTAGACCTTAGTTATCGAGAATACTTTGAGTATTATTGACATTGTGTACTCTTCTGTTCCCCCGGCCAGAACCATGAGGCCATCTTCCTTGGATCTTCACTGTGCGAACCTAGTAGGGTTCCTGCAACTAAAACTAATGAAAGTGTGGGTACCTCCCTATCCTGAGGCCCCCCAGAAGTTTCTTACTCTCATGCTAGTCCACACTCAGCTTCCAGCAGTTCATCCAAACGATCATTAAGTGTTCCTACCTGTTTATGGCTCCAGCAGCTTCTTCGCCAGATAATCTGATCTTTGCTGCTGAATCTACATTTGCCTGTCTCTCTGAATTTCAGGGTGGCAGCTCTTCCTGAAACCTCAGTTCTCTGATGGGTCCAAGAAAATCATTGATTTTCAAATTGTTCAGCTTTTTCTTTGTTTTAATGATGGGTGTAATGACTTCTGAGCCATTTTTGATGGAGCTGAAACTTTAGAAGTCTCTAAATAGCCCTCTATATAAGAAACGAATAGAATTCATAATCAAAAACCTCCCTTGCAAGGTAACTGAGGTCTAGATGGCTTCACTGCTGAATTCTATGCAACGTTTATGGATAAAATAATACCATTCTCACAGAAGCAGTTTGAGAAATAGAGGAAGAGCGAACATTTTCCAACTTCTTTTACAAGGCCAGCATAACTCCAGTTCCAAAATCTGATGGAGATATTACAAGAAGACCAAATTATCAACCAATATGCCTTATGAAGCTAAGATGTAAAAATCTTGAACAAAATATTATTAAATTGAATCCATCAATAAATACAAAGGGTAACACCTCATGGCCAAGTGGGTTTGTCCAAGGATGTAAGGTTGGTTTAACATAGAAAGTCAATTGATATAATTCACCTCAGTAATGGAGTAAAAGAGAATAATCATATGATCATCATAACAGATGCAAGAAAAAAATGAAAAAATACAGCAAACATTCATTTTAAAAAATGCCGGCCAACTAAGAATAGAACAAAATGCCTTCAATCTGATAAAAGGCATCTATGAGAATCCTACAGCCAACATCATACTTAACGGTACATAAGTGAACACTCTTCACTTATGACTGGCAGCAAGGCAAAGATGGCCACTCTTATCTCAACTATTTCATAATAGTACTGAAAATCCTAGCTATTGCAATAATGCAAGAAGAAATAAAACACATCAAGGTTGGAAAGGACTAAACAACAATGTCATTTTTAGATGACATCATTGTATGCATTGAAACTGCTAAGAATTGACACAAACGAGTAGATGTAATAAATGGTTGTAGGGGGTCATGGGCTACAAGGTCAGTGATTTAAAATAAAATGTATTTTTATATAATAACAAGAATTATGACATGAAATGAAAATATCTTTTAAAATAGCATCAAAATATTTTAAATAATGGGAATAAATATAACAACAGATATGCTAGATCAGGGATTGGTTGGCAAATCAGGGCAATCAGGGATAGGTGAGCTGGCCAATGCCCTGCTTTTTTTAATAAACTTTTATTGGAACACAGCCACGTTCATTTGTCTGTGTATTGCCTATGCCTGCTTTCCCATACAGTTTTGCCAGGGACTGTATGGCCCGCCAATTCTGGCCCTTTATATAAAAAAAAAAAATTACTGATCCCTATGCTAGGTCACTACTCTGAAAAGTAAAAAAATTATTTCCAAGGTAATGAAAGAAAACTTACAGAAATGGAGAGATACACTATGCTTATGGCTTAAAAGATTCAATATTATTAAGATGTCCATTCTGTCAAATAGGTATGTTGATTCAAGAAAATCAGAGTAAATATCTCAGCAGCCTTTTTAAAGGAATTGACAAGTTGATTATAAAATTTATATAAATGTTATATAAATTTGTAAGGGAGGTAGAATAGCCAGAAATATCTTGAAAAAGGAGAACAAAGTTACAAGACTGACATTACCAGACTTCAGGATTTCCGTGAATCTACACAAATCTAGACAATGTGCTATTGAACTATGCATAGACAGCTTTGATCAGAGGTTACCAAACTACAACCCATGGGCCAAATCTGGCCCAACACCTGTTTTTGTACACCCAGGAAGCCAAGATTTACTTTTTCATTTTTAAATGCTTGAAACCAATCAAAAGAATAGTATTCCATGACACGTGGTGGATTTATGAAATTCAAATTTCAGTGTACACAGATAAAGGTTGACTGGGACACAACCAAGCAGAAAACAAGCTCTGGAACTCACCACCCGCTGCTTCAATAATCAAATCTTTTGGCTTTGGAGTGTAAACTAGTCATGTGACAGGCTGGGGAACTGTGCAGGTTTCAAATGGTTTGATGGGATACACAGAAACACAGACAAATGGATTTCAAACACGTCTCTAATTCTACTGCACTAGATTATATATGCTCAAATTCCATTGCCTCGGTTTCTCTTAGAAGAGGTATGAGCCATCACAGTGGTATATTGGCTCTCTCCTTGCCTCCCTTCTTTCCTAGAGAGTCCAGGTACAGTAATCCAAACAGTGTAATATTGGCATAAGGATAGACCAGTGCTCAATGAGACAGAAAAGAGAGTGCAGAAATAGAACCACACGTTATGGTCAGTTCATTCTAGACCAAGGTGCCAGGGAATTCAATGACGAAAGTTAAGTTTCTTTGTACAAATCGTGTTAGAACAAACTTAAGAAAATAAAAAAAGAAACAACTAAACCGATGTCACTCCATACACAAAAAATAATTCGAGGTGAATCTAAAACTAAATGTAAAAGCTAGAAACACAATTCTTCTAAAAGAGAACATAGGAGAATATCTCTGTGACCTTTGCCTAGGCCAAGATGTCTTAGACAGGACAACAAATGCTAAGGATTGAAGGAAAACTCAATAAATTGAACTTTTTAAAATGTAAGATATTGTTCCTCCAGCAACGCCATTAACACACCTAATAGACTAAAATTAACAAGAGTTTACCATACCAATTCTTGGCGAGGATATGGAGCCATTAAAATGCTCGTACACTGCTGGTTGTAGTGTAAAACTGTAGAATCGCTTTTGATAGCTGTTTGTAAGGTTTCTAAATAGCGGAGCATACACCTATCACCATATAACCCATCCACTCCACCCCTAGGTATTTACCCAAGAGAAATGAAAACATACATCCATGCAAAGACACATACCCGAGTATTCATAGTGGCTTGATTCATATGACCCCAAAATGGGAAACAGTCCAAAGGGCCATCAATAGATAATGGGCAAAACAAAAAGTGGACATTCGTACAATAGAATTAATGCTCAGCAACAAAAACAGAATGAAGTACTGATAGATTCAATAACATAGTTGATATTCAAGATTCTTATACTGACTTAATGAAGCAAGAACACAAGAGTGATACTGTATGCTTCCATTTATATAAAATTCTAGAGATTGCCGGCAAACCTATAGTGACAGAAAGCAAATCAGTGTTTGTCTGGGACTGGGGACATAAGGAGGGACAGACTTGCAAAGGGCACAACAAATCTTTTAGATGAGGTGGAACTTTTCTGTACCTTGATTGTGGCAGTTCTTTCATGTGGTCTGCACCAAAGATGCTAGAGCTGGAGATAGAGAAGGAGGGCTCTCAGGGAGCCAGGTCACATTTTCCAAAGAAACTGTATACCTAGGTGTGTACTTTGGCATGTAGAGGGATTTATTTCTAAAGAGTGGGAAACATCTGTAAATATTCACATGAAGCAAGGGGAGGGGAAGGAAGAGGAGAGGGCCATGGGTGGACTCAAGACTGGCCTGGGTTATAGTCAAATTATCACAATCCAAAGGGCTACAGTCAATGACAGAGTCAGAAGTTGCTCATTGCAGTGAAGCCATGGTGGGGCTGGGTCAATAGGAAGATCCTCCAGTTTCAGACAGAGCCCTGAAAGTGGTGTCCATGGGATTATCAGCCACAGACATTGCAGTGAGCCACCAGGATGCAAGGGAATGGGACCACATTAACCTTAACTGGATAAAGCTGTCCATTCATGATCCAGGGACCAGGAGAAAGTCAGCTTGACCCCCTTCCACCAGGACAATGAAGTCAAAGAAGACTGGTCCCATACTCCTGCTGCCATCTTAGAGGGAGCAAGGGTAAGACAGAATCTGAAAGACCGAGAAATTAACACAGAGAGATAAAATGTTTCCTTATTATGTTCCTTTCAAAATATCATGACCCATACAAACCAAAAGAAAATACTGTGATGGTTTCACATATGTCCACTGAATTTTTGACAATCTCTTCAAAAAAGTACAGCCTAATTCCCCATTCTGAGTGTGGGCTAGACTTAGCGACTTGCGTCCAATGAACAGAAAGAAACAGAAGTTCCAGTGTGTCACTTCCAAGAGTAGGTCATAAAAGGCATCAAGGCTTCTGTCTTTGTCAGTCTCTCACTTGGATGACTTGTTTTGGGCAAAGTCGTATGCCATATCGAGAGGACACTCAAGTAATCTCTGGTGAGGCCACATGGCAAGGAACTGAGACCTCCTGATAATAGCCACATGGGTAAATCATCTTAGAGGTGGATCATCCAGCTCCAGTCAAGCCTTCAGATGACTGCAGCCCTGGCCAATATCCTGAATGCAATCTCATGAAAGACCCTGAGCTAGAACCACCTGGCAACTAAGCTTCTCCTGGATTCCTGGCCCAGAGAAACCGTGAGATAATAAATGTTTATTGCTTTGAGCCATTACACTTTGGGGCACTTTGTTACAAAGCAATAGATAACTAATGCAAATACCAAAGCATTTATTTGTAGTATGAACAACATGATTTGGTTAGGAGCTTGTATATCAATGTCAATATACAAGAACCAACTGGGCTTCCATAATTTAGCAATAATCCAAAATAGGTATGGAGAAATGAATTCCATGAACTTTGAGGTCCTGGAGAAGGAATACAGTATCATCATCATTTCTGTATTTTCCACTGTGCCTAGCAAAAGGCCTTATGCCCCTTAGTTGCTAGTACATGTTCCTCGACTGGAAGAGGATTATGGTAGTCTAGAATTGTAAGGGAGCCTTGAGTTTATGTGCTTCACACTTTTTTTTAAACCTGCAATAAAAATTAGTTCCAGAAATGTGAGGTGACTCTCCCAAGGTCAGGCAACTGGTTAGAAGTATACCAGGAGTAGATTTTGGTCTCCTGACTCCTAGTTCACCAGGCTTAAGCTCTCAATGCATGTTTCCATATTAGAGGATTGTGGGGATGGTTGGAAATGTTTGGGAAGTGTTAGGAGGAAAGAATGAAGAGGATACTTTGAAGGCAGGAGAATGTGGAAATGCCTGTGACCCCTCACTTCTCTTCTAAATTTTTGAATATCTGTGTAAATTTGAGGGCAGGACCAGCTCATACAAAACTATTGAATGTTCTGTGCTGAGGAGGACTCACTCCTCACAGGTCCTTCTTCCTTTGTACTTGGCTGTGTCTTTACTTCATCACAAGAGACTGGAGCAGGGATGGGATAGCGTATCAAAGGCAACCACATATAGGTTGGACATCGGGAAGGGTGGCAGCCTCTGAGGGAGATTTACACATAACTCTGCCACACTGCAATTCCTTTATCTTTGATAATGGCAATTTCACTTAATGAAAATACTCTTCTCCTTGGGGAAATATGAGTGCAGTTTTCACTTAGATGAGCTGGGATCCTCAGGCTAAGGCTATATCCCAAACGATGGCGACCCCTTTTTCTGGTTCTCTTGGTGCCTGCTGAACAACTGAGACTTGGAGACGCCAAAACAGAATGATATCCATATCAAGAGAGTAGTGAAGAAATAGCCACTGGGAATGGAGTTGCAGGGAAGACTGTGGCACTGGGAGAGAGTGGGGGTATGTTAGGGGACAGCAAGGACCTCCTCATTGCCCTCAAAACACTGTTTCTAGTCCATAGTTTGAGCTGTGGCCTCTCATCCCTGGATACCCGGGAGACGTGTGTCCCAAAGGCAGGGATTTGGGGAGAACAGGTTAGTTGTCATTCTCCACCAGTTAGGGAAGCTCATAGTGTGTCTGTGTAGTGAAGGCTGCTACCGCTTGCATCCCTAAGTAGATGTGCAGAGTGGAAGAAATGAACCCAGGGGCCAGAAGGCCCATCCACGGGCACCACGGGACATATACAGCCCCATGGGTATAACAGTACTCTTTGCTTACAGCTGATGCCTTCGGATCCTGGAGCGAGCCTAGGTCCAGAAATGAAGGATGCATCTGTTTGACCATCTGCAGTAGCCTGATCCCCACATTTATTGGTCACCCAGTGATTTAGGTAGAGTTTCTACTCATATTTTAGTTCTTATGCCTTCTGTGGTTGTCTGGCTTCCAGGTCCCCACGCCCACCCCCCCGCCCCCAATTAAATTTCCAGCTGCTCTTCCAGACCTAAACTCTATTCTCTGTCATCTTCAGCTAAGGTGGTAAGGCTGTCTGTCATTTCCCTCCACAGTAGCTGTGGAGGTTGGGGAGCACTCTACAATAAGAAAGCTATAAATTCTCAACTCTTATCCCTTCTCTATTGCTGTTTTTCAAGAGTAAACTCTCCTTTTGCTTCTGCCTGCTTTTGGATGCTTTTCAGTACCTTTAAATATTTGTTTTCTCATATTCTTTTCCAGATTTCATAATTGTTATCTGTGGGAGGGTTCACATGAGTTTTTCATTCATTTCATTCTACCACCATAACCAGTTCTGGACTATGTTTTAAAACCCAAAAGAGACAGGAAAGTTATGAAATTTATGCAAGCGTTTTAAAGGGACAGGAAGGGAGAGATTTGGCATACTATAGGCGAAATTTCTCCCCATTAATACTCCATTCAGTTGAGACTCCTCAATAAAAGTTACACCAACACTCAACACAGGCTCACATAAAGACACATACAAGATACATGTAATATTTACAGTATTGATGTCACATTGTAAATATTGATAATAGCTCATCCCTGGAAACACTTTCTCTTTTCCTCCCTATCCCACTTGAGTTCAATCAAATGAAATGTGTACTGGTGAAGCAGCAGTGCAAATATGGAATTTGACAGGTACATTCTCCTCTCCATGTCCTCAGTAAGTCCAGAAATGGAGCTGGATCCTCGGAGCTCCAAGGCTTGTAGGTACCCTAGATACAGAAACAGTGCATGCCTTGGAATGATTTTGAAGGGACGGCGAGACCATCCCTCATAAGGCCTCACTTGAAGACATATTGTCACTGCCCTGTGCTGACCATGTCTATCTCTTCCCCACTGCCAAATTAGAGGAAAAGAGGATCTCCTATCACCATGGTCGTGGCAGCTCTGATATCATGACCTCCCCAAAAGAAGGACCAAACTAGGCGTTTGTTTTGTGGTTGAGAAGAGTGAGGCATTCAGCTGTGCTCAAGAGAAAGAGGAGGAGGCAGCTCTTGTCTATGGTCTAGTGGACCCTCCCTGCCTGCCCCTGTGCCCGCTCCTGGCTGTTCGCTCCTTTCAGATCTGTCTGGTCCCGGTTTGCTTGTCTGGTCATGTGGTGTCCAGAACTGCGTTTCTGATTATGGCTCTGCTCTGTGTTCAAAAGAAGCAAGGCTGCCCACCAGGAAGAGGACAGTCCCGGAACCTGGAGGGATTTCTAGAAAGAGGCTGTAACTGGAGCAGGAGAGGAGTGTTAAGAGAGGGAGGGAAGGGGGCTTTCCTTAAGGAGGGAAGTAACAGCCAGGATGTCAGTCACTTCTCTCTCAGCCCCTATTTTTGGTATCCACTTCAGAGGATAACCTGGACTAAATATGTATGTTTGTGTGTGTATACGCACACATGGATACACAGCTGCAAATCAGCTCTAGCTGCTGTGGGGGTGGGCAGTGGTGTGTGTCTGGTTTTTTCAAACAAATGTCACAGTAATAGGCAAGTTTCTGTCTACTCTTCTTTTCCTTTTCCACCTCCTCTTCTTCTTCTTTTCTCCTCTTCCTCTTTTTCTGCTTCTACTTCTGCTTCTCTCTCTCTCTCTCTCTCTATCCCTCCCTCTCGCTCTCTCTCTCTCTCCCTCCCTCCCTTCCTTCCTCTCTCCTTTGGTCTTTTCATCCTTTAATAACAGCCCCAGCACTCTTCCAGTTATGCACTTAGGACCTCATTCCACCCTTGCCCTTCCCTCCAGATACCATATTCAGCTAAGCATTGGAGAGCCCCCTGGTCAGCCTCCTCTTTCCTGTTGTCACCATTTCCCTGGTCGACTTTAAGTGTCCTAACTCTGAACCCAGCTTGCAAGATTCCCCCAATCCCATACTTTCCTGATATAGTTACCAAAGAAATCCTTGTAAAACCTTCTGATCCTTTCCACACATCAGCCAAGCCCATTACAGGCTCTCTCTAATTTGTCATCATCTTTTGGTTTTCACTGTTTCTATGTCAATTCTGACCACAGTCACCATTTTCTCCTGCTGTACTTTAAAATCTTCCTCATTAGAGCCATGTAACTTTTTCCCACAGTCAGAAGGAGGGGCACCAGGACCCTTTGGGAAAATGCATGGGAGATACCTTTCTCTCCTCATGTCCCCTGACACCCAGGTGTGAGCATACTCTCCTCATGGTTTATTTCTAGAGAAGGGCCAGGTGCATAGTTCAGTGCTCTTACTGCTGCCTGGCACTCCTGCTAGACAGAGCCCTGGCATGATTGTCATGAGTCCCGGGATCCACTCTCAGCTTTGGCAGTAACCCAGAGTTTGATTCTGGGGATGTCATTTCTTCACTCTGGGTATCCTAGTTTCTCCATCTGTACACTGATGAGAGCCACTTAGACACCTGCAAATTAGTATCATGCTCCCCTAGGTTATCTCTGCATATCATTTCCAGCTACTGCTCAAGGAAGGGACTATTTCCAAAGAAAATCTCAGTAATAGACAGGGAGGTGTTTGTCTCTTTCCTTTCTTCCCTTGTTCCTTTTTTTTCCCTCCATCTGTTAATGGCACCAATCCCCTCCCGTTACTTAGGTGAAAATCTTTCCCATCCTGGCTCACAAATCCTGTAGAATTCCCTGTAAAGTAAAGTGCTCTCTTCCCTGTTCCCACTGTCCCTGCCCTACTTCTTGAAACACTCACCATTTACCTGGTCTACATTAAAAGCCAGGAGAGCTGCGTTCTCAGCCCAGAAGGCACTGTGTGGCCCTGGGAAGGCAGGTTGCTTCCCCTCTCTGGGATTCATCTTTTTGTCTGTAAAACGAGGGGTTTGACCATCGCGGTCTCCAAGTGGAGGCTGATTGGAGTCATAGAGAGAGCTCTGGCATGGTCATCAAGAGCCCTGAACCCCCGTCACAGCTCTGCCGCTAACCTCACATGTGATTTAGATCCAGTCCCTTCCCATTTCTGAGCCTCAGTTTCCCATCTGAACAGCCGTGACTGACAATTGAGGGCTCTTAGACTTCTGCAAATAAGGACTTGGGCCCCTACCCTTCCTGTGTCTTTCCAAAACCCATACCCTGAGATCCTGAGCACGTGGAGCCTCTCCTTAACCTCTGAATTACTTCTTAGAAATGTCTCTAGTAAAGAGCCTTTTGCCTTCTGTTTGATGCTTTATTTTCCCTGATAGGCCTTCAGCTCCCTCTGCCGTGGGCCCTGGGGGCCTGTATTTATGGGATTTTAATGACAAAAGGCTATCAATTAGTGTAATTAGAGTATTCTCATCTTCAGTCTTGTTCCCCCCCCCATGCTGTCCACCTCCCACATCAGGCTCCCTCTTATTTTAACTTAGTGAGCAGAGCTCCTGGCTCTATCACCATAGCAACCAGAAGCTAGGGCCAATTAAGACATGACTGAGTCATTAGACACCTAAGCTGATTATAGAGTGCAGAATACTGGATGGAGGAGAGAGGTTGACAGGAAGGAAAACAAGGCCGGTCTTAGCTGGAGAGAAGTGGGCAGCTGAGTAGCTGAGGGCTGAAAACCATCCCCCACCTCAAGTCCGTGGGAGCCATGGGCCTGGGTGTGGGCAACATGGCATGTGCTCCCAACCACCAGGCCAGAGGGAGGGGCAACCAGGCCCCTTTCCCCCTCAGGAAAGTAATTTTTGATACCTTCCTGCCAACATGCCCCAAACACAGCGATCTGGCTCTGGATTTTTAAATAAAATTCAGAGTAACAGGCAGAGTCAATCACTGAGTTCACCTTGAGTCATCTTGTGGTGCTTTCCTTATCCCCCAAATACTCTGTGGTAGTTTCTCTAATGAAAAAAAGCCTCTTCCTTCCTGTTTGAGGCTCCCTTTTCCCAATCAAGGCCCCTGCTGCCCTGGCCTCCTTTTATAAGCTTTTAATCACAAAAGGCTACTAATTAGTATAATTAGGATATTCAAATTATGATTATTCTCCCCTCCTCCATGAGGCTGGCCACCACCCTCTCCAGCTTCCTTTTTATTTTGTTTAGTGAGGAAAGCTCTTGGCAGGATTGCCATAGCAACCAAGCCACCAGGCGGACTAGGCCATTGAGGATCTGGACACTGACACTCAAAGCTGATTATGGGTCTTGAAACTTGAAGGCAGATCAAAACTGCTGGAATGAAAACAAAGAGGCTCTTAGCTGGAGAGAAGGGGCAGCTGAGCTCCTCAGGGCTTCAAGCAACCCTCCCCGCCTCACTTCATCTTTACCCCCTGTATTCATTAGGGAAGGAGAAGGAGAGAGGTAGGAGTAAGAGGGGACTGACCCTATTAAGGATGAAAGTCTAGGTTTGCACATAAGAGCTTATGCCCTTAGGCTAACCCCTGCCATATCCCCAAACCCACACCTGTAGCATGCCCTCCCCGTTGGGTATCCTCACTTCCTAATAAGTTACCCGGCACATAGTAGGTACTCATGGTACTTGCTGCCCCACAGTCCCACTAGACAGAGCACTACAAGATAGAGCCCCATGAGAACACCTTGGAACGTGTGCAAGTGAAGACTTCCTAATCCAGTGGATTTTTCTGGGAAATGACACTAATGAAAAGCCTATGTCGTCTGGTTTAAGGCTTCCTGTTCACAGTCTGGCTCCTCTGCCTTCTGGTGATGGTGGTGGTACTGCTTGGTGGGGGGTGGTAGGGGGACAGTGAATGTGGCATTAGGCTGTTAATCACCAAAGGCCTTAAGAGTATTACATTATTCTCACCTGAAAGAAATCCCTCCTCCCTCTCAGTATCCCCCTCTACATTCACAGGCTCCCTCTCATTTTCACTGAGAGAGCAGAGCTCCTGTCTGCATCACCACAGCAACCAGAAGCCAGACAGAGTAGGAGGGTGAGGCAGTCATTTGACACCAAAGCTTAGCGTAGTGTCTCTTGGAGAGAGGTTGACTTTTGGGAGGAAACTACATTAACCGTTAGCTGGACAGAAGTAGGCCACTAGACTCCTCAGTGGCCCAGCACACTCCCACCTTATCCTTCATCCCTATGCTTCCAGGTGAGGAGGGGTAGTCAGAGCCGGCTTTGTTCCCTGTGGGGGCCAGGGCCTGTGTTTGGACCAGAATATGTGTCCTCTGCTCTGGCCCCTGGCAAAGGTACCAGGCAGCAGATACCCCCCTACCCCACCTTGTTACCAAACACACATGAGTGAACATGTGTTCCACATGTGCATTCCCATGACTGCACCTCCTGTGCCTAGAACGGCATCAGAAATATGGTAGGGGTCCTTGATGCAAACTCATACACATCCCCAGTCCACTCACTCCATCTTAGACATTGCAGTTCACATCTTATCTTCTCTCCTCAAACCTCCATCTCTATTCAAACAGCCACAGTCTGTTTGAATGGGTTGGTGACACTGAGAACGTGGAAGGAAAGACCTTATAAAACTTCCCACCTACCTGCGTCTGAGACTAGATACTTTGGTTTCCCTCTTGTCACTATGGATGAACTGTCCACACTCCTATCAAAACCCAGCCCTTCAGTGGGGCACTAGTTTCCACTCCTTCTTGATGAGTAAATGCATGGCCCCAGCGATGCTCCCAGTGCTCTCCCCCACATCACCAATTTACCCTTCTTTACTGGATGATTCCCATCAGTACACAAATGTTCTGCAAAGTCCCTCATCTAAAAAGAAACAAACAAACAGAAACAAGAAATAGAGAAACAAACAAAACCCCTACCATAACTGCACAATCCCCTCCATCTACTGCATCATCGTCTCGTCATTTGCCCTTTACAGCGAAGCTCCTCAACAATTACTGTCTATTTTTGAAATCTCTACTTCCTCTATTCTCATTTTCTCTTAAACTCACCCTAATCACAAGCTTTTGTTTCCACCACTTCAGTGAAATAGCTCTTCTCAAGGTCCCCAAAGACCTGCACATTGCTAAACCCAGTGGTCATTTCTCAGTACTGGAATTACTTGACTGACCAGTGGCATTTGGCACTGTTGATCACTTCCTCCTCCCTGTAATACCTTCCTCACTTGGTTCACAGGGCATTTCTGTCTCTTGGTTCTCGTTCTGCCCCACGGTCTGCTACTTTCAGTGTCCTGGCTAGTTACTCCGTATCTCCTTGACCTTTCTGCATTGGAGGGCTCTAGGTTTTGACTCTCAGATTTCTTCTCTTCCCTACCTATGCTCAATTCCTACAGAATCACACACAGTTCCATCACTTTGATCCCACCCACACATAGAAGAATCACACGTTAATATTTCAAGACCAGTCTTGTCCCTGAACTCCAGGCTCATGTATTCAACTGCCTACTCAACATCGCCTCTTGGATGGCTAATATCCATCTCAAATTCAACTTCATCATACACTGAACTGAGCCCCTGATTCTCCTTCCCACAAACCTACTCCTCCTATCATTTTCCCCATTTCAGGAAATAGCAACTCTATCCTTCTTCTTGCTCATGCCAAAAAACCCTGGAAACATCTGTGGATTCCTCTCACCCTTACCCGCATTCATGGATACTGTCATTTCTGCCTTCAACATAGACTCCAAATCCCCACACTTCTCATCTTCTTCCACATGTACCACCCTGGTACAATCAACCATCATCTGTCACCTCTGTTATTGCAATAGCCTCCTAACTGGACTCCTGTTACTGCATTGCCTCTATTATTGACACACCAGACTGGGTCTTTGCTATGTGAGATATGTCACTTCTCTGCTCAGAACCCTCCAGGGGTTTCCTGTCACACATTCTATGACCTACCAAACACTATAACATCCCATTAACTCCTAACTCATCTCCTGTTACTGTACTTCTCCTGCACAAGGTCCCAGACTAAGTAGCATTCTTGTTATTCCTGGAACACTACAAGCAGAGGAGCAAAAGGGGCTGCCACAGGCCTGGTGCCGAGCGCTTTGCTTCCCTGCAACCGGAAGCAGGACATTGCTTTTTGCAGCCAGAGTCCACAGGGCTGTGGCACAGTGAAGAAGGAGCATAATGGTGGGCACCCTCCGTCCAGGGGCTTGGCCTCCGGACACTGGGATAATTGGGCATGAGAGGGTCCCACCCTGAATATCTATGTGTATGCGCAACCTTAGTGAAATCAATTCTCTTTCAACAACCAAGCCAGCAGATGAGTTACACATTTACATACGTGTGCAGGCATATAAACTTCCCATGCCCTTGCTCACAGCTGATTGCATGATTACATGTTTGTGGGGAGACATGTTTTCTCTCAAGACTATATGCAAGCTTGTGGGAGCCCGTTTTGTTCCAATGACTTTGCATGTAGGTGACAGAGACTATTGTGGTATTAGATGACAGGTTGTATGCACACACAAGGACCTACATGTGCAGACATAGAAGCACAAGCACACACATAGCTGATCCACGCCAGCATAGTCTTGCCCCCTTTCACTTTGAGTTGGCTTGGAATGAGACATTACAGAGTAGTGATGACTGTGGTCAACTGTAAAGGCACTCGAACTCAAAGTCTTTAAAATTATTCTATAGAATAAATAAAACTCATCCTCAAGTTAAGTACGTCAGGCCATGGAGCTGTGAATATTCCACCCCCCTATAAAAAGCAAAGGAGGCTAGGCTCAAACCAGGGAGGACAGCTGCACAAAGGTAGTTTTACAACAAAGGTTGTACAGCCCGCCCAGAAGAGGTCCTATGCATTCTTAGTTTCCTTTTTCCTCACCCTCTTCCCACTCTACTGTTGGAACTGCCCAACAGCCACAGACTGTTAGAATCATAAGCTATGACATGGAAAGAGCACTAGGTTGGGGATCACAGGTCTTGGGTTTGAGTCTTAAAATTGCCACTACTTTATCCTTTGACCTCAGGCATTTCCCTTCACTCCCTGACATCTTTGTACTTCCACTTGCAAAATGAGAAGGCTGGGTTTGTGGGGAGGTGGAATCAGACTATACGATCTCCAAAGGTCTCGTGCAGGTCTAACGTTCTCTGAGCCAGTAAAGCATCGATTGATAGAAAATACTCCAGCAGGCCTAGAGGGCTTTTCACTTTCAGCTCTGCTAGAATATATTGGTCAAAATATTAGATCCTATTTATCCAAGTGATTGTGAGCAAGCCTGGATTGTGATTGTCAGGGAACAAGCCACTTGGGCCTTCACATAGGCGGAGGCCTATTGAAATTTACCCAAGCAAGAAATAGCATCAGAATCTGAGCCAACAGCCTTCAGGTTGGGGCGGGGGCGGCAGCAAGAGCTGCCTCTGGTCAGTGAGGCCATTGCATGACTCACCTACAGCAGTGTAGAGGAGAAAGGTAACGGGTTGAATTTGCAGCTGGCCACTCCATCATTACTCACACCCTTCCCTTCTCTCTGGAGTAGCTAAGTGTCTAGCAGAGGTGAAAGACAGAGAAACAGAGTCCATTGTGGGAAGTGCTAAATTACCGGAGAGAGTGGAAAGGGAGAACGGGTAGCTCAATGACAACTCCCTCAAATTCTTCCCTGGCTATTTATATACCAAGAATTTTTAACTCTCATGCATTCAATTTGGTGATTTAAATTTTCCTAGATAATTATTTCTTTAATCTAGGTTTTCAAGTTCATTTGCACAACACTCTCTTTTTAGTCTCTTAATTTCTTCTCTACTGCTGCATTAAAAACAAACAAACAAAAAGTACCTGAATGTCCCAATTTAAAAAAAGTAGTATGAGTGAGGGTGTAAAGCATAGTTTCAAGGAATTAGAAATTAAAATTTTGAATTTGAGATCCAAGTGGAAGTACCCATTTGCCTCAATTCTCCAAACTGTAATGACCTTTGCGTCCCCAAGTTCAGGTTCCAAAGTAACCGTTATTCAGCATGTGTAAAATATTTCAGGCCTCTGGTCCTGTTTAACCCCAAGGCCTCATCAGAAAAATGCTTTGAGCTGCACGAAACAGGGACAGGGGAAGCTCCCCTCCCCACGGCCAGGGCCTATTCCAGTCACAACCAATTGTCAAAAAAGCCCGGTACCACTCCCAGAGTCCTCGACCTCCTCTCCTCCAGTCTCACTGACTCATTGAGAACTCTGAAAGTGATTCCTGAACTTAAACTAATGGCTCATCTTGTCCCCGATCCTTGATGAATGAATTGCTCTCCAAGTCAAACACCAGGGCATAGTCTGTTTCGTCCAACACCGCATGGGCCGTTGAGATTTGTTCATTTGTTCGTGCACTCAACACATAACCGATGGATCACTCTCTACCCGGCAGACACTGGGCAAGAGACTGGGGAGGAACTGGTGAGCCAACCCATGTGTGGCCTTGTCCTCCAGGTGGACTGATGAGGTATAATATTGATAGTCATGCTGAGCTCTGACAGTAAAATAGAAGGAGCAGAACACTCAGGAGGGACCAAAAACATTCCATCTTTGTCCCTTCCTCTTCTCTCACCTTCTTATCATTTGCGGGTTCTCAAGGCTGAATGGTCCTGGAGGCCCCATATCCATATAGAGACGTTCTTTGGTGGCTTTCCATTTCAGGTAAGTGACTTTGAATATCTACATCAAACTAAAGGGCCTCCAGACTCCCATTGCATTATAGCTGCCTCTAAACAACTGTCAAGGTAGAACTACAGAGAGTGTTTGCTTTTTATTAGAAATTTGAATTTGGTCTTTGGGCACTGAGGAGTCTGGTCAGGGCCTATGGGATACAGCAACCGTTCACCCAAAAGGAGAAGATTGCATCAAGAAGTTGTTCTCCTATTTCTCTCCACCAGGGATTGCTACCCCTCTCCCACATTCTCCTGTCAGTACCTTCCAATGGAAATGTGGGTATTTCAAAAACAGATTGAATTGAGATGGGTATGCTACCCTCAGGACCATGCTACTGGAAAAACGGACCCGGATATTCAGAACACTATCCTTAGCCAAGGACACTTTTGAGTCTCAATCCTTGACCAACAAAGTGCTTTGAGATCTAATGATCCTAGTCTACCTCCATTCCTTGTTTTGGCGTCTGAAGCCTTGAGCCCGGTTCACCTGCAGCCACTGATCAGTGCAGTGCTTTAAAATTCTCAAGACATAGTCCTATTAATCTTTACTCCTTAACCAGTCAAGTACTTTGAGTTTCCAATCCTAGGACTGGGCTGCGTCTATTCCCCGATTTGTAGAATGTTTTGAAATTCATAGCCCACTGCTGAGTGGGCTCCATACCTGACGTGTGACCCTGCCAGGAATCAGAAGCCAGGGAGCGTTCTGGGCCCGCTCCTGATCAGCAGAGTGTTATGAGGATCCCACAAGCCATAGACAGCACAGATCCAGAGCTCCAGTTCTATAAACTGCATTGAGATTCAGAGTCCATTCCCTACTCTACTTTAGGTTTACCTACCTGGCACCCAGTCTGCCCTAGTCTCTCATCAGACAACTGCCCTAAAGTCCTTGGCTCAGATCCCAGTCCATTCATAATCTAAGAGCAACTTTATTTTTGTATATTTATCCTGTGTTGTGAAATAGATCTTCCGTTTATTACCATTTTTGTTTCTAGGTATGTCCATTCTACTTTTTCTTTGTCTTTGTTAAATAACTAAATCATCACTTAAAATTTTCTCCATCTTCTCAAGTGGGATTTATACCAGAGACGCAGGGATGGTTCAACATCCGCAAATCAATCAACGTGATACATCACATCAACAAAACAAAGAATAAAAACCACATGATCGTCTCAATAGACGCAGAGAAGGCATTTGACAAGATACACCATCCATTTATGATAAAAACTCTCAATAAAATGGGAATAGAAGGAAAGTACCTCAACATAATAAAGGCCATATATGACAAACCCACAGCTAACATCATACTCAACGGGGAAAGACTGAAAGCCATTCCTCTGAGAACAGGAACGAGGCAGGGCTGCCCACTCTCACCACTCCTGTTCAACATAGTACTGGAGGTTTTGGCCAGAGCAATTAGGCAAGAAAAAGGAATAAAAGGAATCCAAATAGGTAACGAAGAAGTGAAACTCTCACTATTTGCAGATGACATGATTGTATATATAGAAAACCCTAAAGAATCTGTTGGAAAACTGTTAGAAACAATCAACAACTACAGCAAAGTTGCAGGGTACAAAATCAATCTACAAAAATCAGTTGCATTTCTATATGCTAATAATGAACTAACAGAAAGAGAGCTCAAAAAGATAATACCATTTACAATTGCATCAAAAAGAATAAAATACCTAGGAATAAATCTTACCAAGGAGGTGAAGGACCTATACAATGAGAACTACAAGACATTATTGAGGGAAATCCACGATGACATAAAGAAATGGAAAGATATCCCATGCACGTGGATTGGAAGAATAAACATAGTTAAAATGTCTATATTACCTAAAGCAATCTACAGATTTAATGCAATCCCAATCAGAATCCCAATGACATTCTTCACAGAAATAGAAAAAAGAATACTAAAATTTATATGGGGCAACAAAAGACCCCGAATAGCTAAAGAAATCCTAAAGAAAAAGAACAAAGCAGGAGGCATCACAATTCCTGACTTCAAAACATACTACAAAGCAATAGTAATCAAAACAGCGTGGTACTGGTACAAAAACAGACACACAGATCAATGGAACAGAATTGAAAGCCCAGAAATAAAACCACACATATACGGAGAGCTAATTTTCGACAAAGGTGCTAAGAACATGCAATGGAGAAAGGAAAGTCTCTTCAAGAAATGGTGTTGGGAAAACTGGACAGCCACATGCAAAAGAATGAAAGTGGACCATGTGCTATCGCCATTCACAAAAATTAACTCAAAATGGATCAAAGACCTGAAGGTGAGACCTGAAACTATAAAACTCATAGAAGAAAATATAGGCAACACACTATTTGACATTGGTTTTAAAGGAAT
Organism: Diceros bicornis minor; assembly: GCF_020826845.1. Lineage (NCBI taxonomy): Eukaryota > Metazoa > Chordata > Mammalia > Perissodactyla > Rhinocerotidae > Diceros > Diceros bicornis. Next base: position 68,641,368 of record NC_080781.1, read on the forward strand.
CTTTTCGGATGACATGCCTACCCAGACTAGGGAAACTAAAGAAAAAATAAACAAGTGGGACTTTATCAGATTAAAGAGCTTTTATAAGACAAATGAAACCAGAATCAAGATGAACAAACAACCAACCAGCTGGGAGAGAATATTTGCAAAACATACATCTGACAAGGGGTTGATCTCCATAATATATAAAGAACTCACACAACTGAACAACAAAAAAAACAAACAACCCGATCAAAAAATGGGCAGAGGAAATGAACAGACACTTCTCCAAGGAAGATATACAGATGGCCAATAGGCACATGAAAAGATGCTCAACATCACTAATCATCAGGGAAACGCAAATCAAAACAACACTAAGATACCACCTCACGCCCGTTAGAATGGCTATAATCACCAAGACAAAAAACAACAAATGTTGGAGAGGATGTGGAGAAACAGGAACCCTCATACACAGCTGGTGGGAATGCAAATTGGTGCAGCCTCTATGGAAAACGGTATGGAGATTCCTCAAAGAATTAAAAATAGAGATGCCCTATGATCCAGCCATCCCACTACTGGGAATCTATCCAACGCACCTGAAATCAACAATCCAAAGAGGCTTATGCACCCCTATGTTCATTGCAGCATTATTCACCATAGCCAAGAAGTGGAAGCAACCTAAGTGTCCCTCGACTGACGATTGGATTAAGAAAATGTGGTATATATATACAATGGAATACTACTCAGCCATAAAAAAAGACAAAATCGTCCCATTTGCAGCAACATGGATGGGCCTGGAGCGTATTATGTTAAGTGAAATAAGCCAGAAAGAGAAAGACAAACACTGTATGATCTCACTCATATGTGGAATATAAACCAACACATGGACAGAGAAATCTGGACTGTGGTTACCCGGGCAGTGGGGGTGGGGGTGGGCACAAGGGGTGAAGGGAGTCATATATGTGGTGATAGACAAACAAAAATGTACAACCCAAAATTTCACAATGTTAGAAACCATTAAAACATCAATAAAAAAAAATACAAAAAAAAAAATTTTCTCCATCTTCAGATACATTTCTTTGTGGTACCTTCTCATATTAACCTTATTAATTCATATTGTACTTGGTGTGTGTATATTTGTGAATGTTTCTTTATGTAACCTCCCAGTTGTGATCAGATATTACAACTGCCTCAACAGGAACTAAATATTCTGCTTTTCCAGTTTGGTGACTGAGGCAGACATAGTGTATGTTCCTCCAATATTCATTCTCTTCTCCACCCCAAGCATAGAGAAGCATAATTCCTGTCTAGCAATTATACGTGTGTTATTAATAGTGACGGGAGATGATACTGTTACTATTTATCATCTGCTCATGTTGACTTGCATTTTCTGATATTTCTTCAACCAACGTTTTTATAAGAAATTATATTTAAAATAATATTTAGAGCTTTGGTAAGCCAAGAGTTCCAACAAAGAGATACTCAAACAAATGAGTAATAGATAATTGTATTCCCTTACATTGGCCACTGGCTTGCAAACTGACCCTCCCAAATCCTGTTAGTAGAAATGCAAATTGATATGAATTTCTCTGGGGTTGCTCTAGAAAATATGTGCCACCATCTTAAAACTTGGTGTATCATGGAATACTACTCAGCCATAAAAAAAGACAAAATCGTCCCATTTGCAGCAACATGGATGGGCCTGGAGCGTATTATGTTAAGTGAAATAAGCCAGAAAGAGAAAGACAAACAGTGTATGATCTCACTCATATGTGGAATATAAACCAACACATGGACAGAGAAAACTGGACTGTGGTTACCAGGGCAGTGGGGGTGGGGGGTGGGCACAAGGGGTGAAGGGAGTCATATATGTGGTGATGGACAAACAAAAATGTACAACCCAAAATTTCACAATGTTAGAAACCATTAAAACATCAATAAAAAAAAAACAACTTGGTGTATCATCTGACCCTGAAGATATATCTCAAGGAAATGATTGTAAGGCAATAAAAGTTCACAAGAAAAGTTTTCACTCCCATAATGTTTATCACAGTTAATGCCTACCAAAATTATTAAAATACACCACAAGGCAGAAGTGATAGAACACCTATAAAACGTGAGTATATGGCTCCATTGAAAAGACAGTAGTAGCATATCAAATGATGTGGAGTGATGTTCAAGCTATGCTGAAGGTGAATAAAGTAGGGTACAAGTTTATGCTCAGTATGATTCCATTTTTCCTAATATTTTGTTATGAAACCCATCAAACATCCAGAAAAGTCAACCAGGTTTTACAGTGAAAAACCATATGACCACAACTTAGAGACTACAATATTAGCAGTTTTCTATTCTTCCCTTATCACTTATACATCTCTGTGTCCACCCATTATCCATCCAGCAATTCATGTTATTTTTTTGGACGCATTGTAAAGTAAGTTGTAAGCAACAGTACTTTCCAACACTAGATAATTCAGCACCCAAATGATTAACTAGAGTTCAATATTTGTTAATGGGTCCTTTTTTCCTTTTGAAGAAATATTTACATAGAGCAAAATGCACAAATCCTAACTGTACCATTCATTGAGTTTTGACAACTGCATACATCTGTGTAACCCAAATCTTTATCTGTATAGAGAACATTATCCTCACCCCAGACATTTCCTCATGTCTCTTCCCAATCCATCTCACCCCACATCCCTCATAGTCAAACTCTGGTCTGCTTTCTGTTTCTATAGATTAGTTTTGCTATTTCTAGAACTTTATATAAATGGTGTCCCACAGTATGTCCTCTTATGTGTTTGTCTTTTTCCACTCAGCAAAAGGTCTTTGAGATTCACACATGTTGTTGTGTCTTTTGGCAGTTTTTTCCTTTTATTGCTGAGTACTATTACATTGTATGGATATACCAGAGTCGGTTTATGTGATCTCATTGTTGAAGTGTGTACAAAAATAAATAAATAAAAAGAAGAAGACGAAGAAGAATTAACGCATGTATTCACAAAGAGAAAGTATACTGCAATATGTTACACCCAAAAATTGACAGCAGTTGTCTGTAAATGATGGCATTTATGTATCATTGGATAAACTGATCTTCAAAAGCACCTACTCCTCTAGACTGATGAACTTACTGTTTGTAAAAGTTCCATGCCTTAGTGGTACCTTTTTGTTAACTTATATATAACAAATGACATCATTGAATTAAGGATGAACTAAACAGAGTTAGTGAGTTGTTAAAAAAATACTGGAATATTATTTCTTGTAACATTCTGTGCCAAGATATGTGTCAAAAAGTCCTGTGCATACCACTCTGGGTCATAGTTTAGGTGTTTTGGGTTGTGTTGGATGTGTAGTAAAGGGAGACTTGAGGAAACTCCAAAGGCTCTTTTTGTGCTATGGAGAGATTAGTTCCTCAGTCATAAAGAAGGAACAGGAGGATGTTTCAGACAAACAAGAAGAAAAGCATAAGCAGGCAAACATCAGAGGATTCATAGAACTGACCAATTTGAAACTCTTCTCAGTCACCGACTTGAAAAAGCACACACCAGAGCATAAACCCATCTTGTCCATACAGCCCAGGGCATTTGATGGGCATTCTCTGGAGGATCCAGAGGTCTCAACCTCATATATCCAGCTGGTTACTACTTGATATCTCCATTTGGATATCTCATTAAATCACAAAGTTAATATTTCCACAAGGCACCTCAGGATCAATTGTAATTCTAAGTATCCTTTTGAGACAGCGTGCTAGGTAATCACACTACAATACAAATATCTTTACATCTGGAGCTTGATGCGCATAGAACGTGAATATTGATAAGATTTTAAGCATTACTGATAAAAAGTCTTCCATGTAGTGACACAAATTAATATTCATGCAGCTCGGTAGGAAAATACCCATTTCTTCACACTATTTCCTACTCAGAGTATTACAACGTCTGTCATATTTATTCCATGCAGTGAGCTCTGTAATACTTAAAAAATTTATTCTTTACATTTTCATTTTACAAATACTAATTTGTGGATTATAATTGGTGAATAAAGGTAAATGGAAAATAATACAATTAAACTGAAGTAAAATCAAAGCAGCTGCAATCATACACCTTGAAGAAAAAAACTGTTAAAATTTGGATCTAACTCTTTCTGTGTGTGTGTGTGTAAACATAGATATGTGTGTAAACAATTTATTATATATCATATATATAATATTTTAAGAGAAATAGAGTCATCTCCCACATGCTCTTAGATTTACCATCATTGTCTTTTCCTTCAGCCATTTATTTATTCATACTTCTTAAAGATGATCAGAGATCATCTGCTTCTGGGAAGATGAAGTATACTCATTTTCCCTATTTCTGCCTCTAAGTTCAGCTTAAAATCTATAGACATTCCATATTAAACTATCATAAAAAAGATCCTGTAATGTCAGAAAATAAGGCAGACTCGAGGGACCCCAGTATCCAAGAAACAACACGATGGTGAGTTCCCTATGTTTGCTTTTTACCTTACATGTCCCTATTTGGTACTGGTGATGCTAGAAATCTGAAAATTCCAGTGAGTACAAACTTAGAAAGTCCAAATAAAGCCTACTCTCTCTAGTCAAAGTATGAGGAAAACAGTAGCCTAGCAAAACAGAGAACTTTTAGACAATAATCAATCTACTCCAGCCCAAAACAGAAAAAAAATGCAGTCCCATCCCCACATCCACCAGAACAGACTGAGTGGAGGGCCTAGACTTCCATGCTTGCCAGGAAAGAATGAGGCACTCTAACCACCCATCACGGGTGGGATTAGAGCAGGCCTACTAAGGATCAGGGACTTGTATCTCACTGATCAGTAAGAAGGCCACATTCCTGTGGTGTCAGTGGTAATAATGTGGGGATCCTACCCTTCCAGCCTCACCTAGTGATTATGAGGCACCCCTACCCTTCCTCACTGGGGTCTTGCCATAGGAGACTTAGAGAGAATTCATGACTTTCACCATCACTCAGCAGTAGTAAGGCTAACTCCTTCCGGAGGGTTAGTAGAAGCATAGTGGGGAGACATAACCAGTTGTCCCTGTAACTCCTTGCCAGGGTGATATCACTAGAGACCTATTAAATAGCTTGATTTCCCATCCCTCCCCAGTGGGAATAAGGAGCCTCTCCTCCACCAGACTTCAGTTGCAGCCAAGTGGAGAACCTGCACTTCTTCTCTCACATGTAAGTAAAAAGACAGCGTCTTGCCCTTCTTCTACTGGAGTGATAACAGAGGAGGCCAGTTAAAAATACAAGATTTAGATAAGATCCAGTGTCTTATAACATAATACTCAAATGTCCAGATTTCAATAGAAAATCACATGACATAGAAAAGAACAGGAGTATCTCAAATTGAATGAGAAAAGACAACAGATGCCAACATTGAAATGACTCAGATGTTAGAATTATCTGACATGAATTTTAAAGGAGTCATGATATAAATGCTTCAGAAAGCAGTGACAAACATTCTTGAAACAAAAGAAAACATAGAAAGATTCAGGAAAGAAATAGAAGATATAAAGATGAACCAAATGGAAATCTTACACCTGGAAAATACAATAACCACAATAAAAAAACTCAATGGGTAGGCTCCATAGCAGAGTGGAGGGACACTGTATAGAGTCATTGAACTTGAGGAGAAAACAATAGAATTCACCCAATCTGGACAATTGAGAGAACACAGACTAAAATAATGCATGAGAAACTTGTAGGAGTATAACAAAATATCTAACATTCATGTCATCAGAATCCTGGATGGAGAAGATAAAGATAATGGGATAAAGAAAATTTTAAGCAATAATGACTACAAATTACCACATTTAGTCTAAGACATAAAATTGCAAATTCAAGAAAGTGAGTGAACAATAAACATGATAAACCTTAAGAAACATATGCCATAACAAATCATAATCAAATTTTGAAAACTAAAGACAAAGAAAAAAATCATGAAAGCATCCAGAGAGAAACAAACCAATAGGTGTAGGAAAAAACAATTCAAATGACAATGGATTTCTCATCAGAAACCATAAAGACAAGAATGTAGTGGCACAACATTTTTCAGTGCTGAAAGAAAAAAACTATAGAACCAGAATTCTATATCTAGTGAAAAACTCCCTCAATAATGAAGCAGAAATTAAGATAGTCTCTGACAAAGGAAAACTAAGGGAATTTGTCTCTAACAGACCTACCCTAAAAGAATGGCTACAGGAAGCTCTCTAATAAGAAAGTAAATGACCAAGAAAGAATCTTGGGTGCTGGCTCAGTGGTGTAGTGGTTAAGTTCACGTGCTCTGCTTCAGCAGCCTGGGGTTCGCAGGTTTGGATCCTGGGTGTGAACCTACACACTGCTTATCAAGCAATGCTGTGGCAGGCATCCCACATATAAAGTAGAGGAAGATGGGCATGGATGTTAGCCCAGGGCCAATCTTCCTCAACAAAAAGAGGAGGATTGGCAACAGATGTTAGCTCAGGGCTAATCTTCCTCACCAAAAAAAAAAAAAAAAGAATCTTGGAACATCATGAAGGAAGAGAAAACAATGGATTCAAAAAATATGGGTAAATATAACAGACTATTCTTCTCCTCTTCAGTTTTCTAAATTAGGTTTAAGGTCAAACTTCTAAAATTATAACACTGTGTGAGGGAGTTCTCAATGTATGTAGTGAAATATTTTAAAAAATCATATTACAAATGGTGAAAGTAAAAGGATATAAAGGGAGGTTAGTTTTCTACACTTCATTTAAACTGGTAAAAATTTGACACCAGTAGATTGTGATGTTATGGACGTATATGTCCTATAATACCTAGAGAAACCACTAAGAAAACTACACAATGAGGTAAACCCGAAAACATTATAGATAAATCAAAATGGAATTTGAAAAAATGTTCATGTAATCCATAGGAAGGTAGGATAAAGAAAACAGAGAAATAAGAGGAATAAGCAGTAAACAAAAAATAAAAGGACATACTTACACTTTATATATCAAAAATCATATTAAATATAAATGGTCTATATACACCATCTAAAAGACAGAGATTGCCAGAGTGGATTAGAAAACATTACCCAACAATATGCTATCTACAAAAATCTCATTTCAAATATAATGATACAAGTATATTGAAAGTAATATAATGGGAAAAGATACAACACAACTCTTAATCAAGAAAGAGCAGGAGTGGAAGGACATCATCATCATGGTGGTGTGAGAGGATCTCTTTATCTCACCTCTTTAATCTACAGTGAGAAAAGCATCCATAACCCAACAAAGGCTACATTGCTCAACCCACCAGGAAGCCAGAGAGATCCACACATGGGTACATACAAAGGTGGGTGGATCACAGCACATAGAGGGGGAAAACTGGGGGAAAAGTGGGGGTGTTGCCAGGATCCCAGCCCCTAGCCACAGTGGCTAAGCCAGCTGCCTCCAGTCCCAGAGAACCCCGTGGGCAGCAGTGAAGTCATGTGCATGACTCCAGCCTCTTAGATGTGATGGTATCTTTGGCCACGGGGAGTGGAGCAGCAGCAGAGGAAGAGCATTGTCATCTCAGAGCCTGGTGGCAGCAGCAGAGGTGTGCAAATGACTCTGACCTCCCAATCACAGTGGTACCATGGCCATAAAATGGGCAAGACCAGACTCAGTGTCCTTTGAACCCAGCTCCCTCCTTCCCTTCTTCCTATCCCTGCTGCAGCAGCAGAGCTTCCAAACCAAGTGATCCCAGGCACAGTGGAGGCAACAGCCATCCATGTATCCCTGGCAGCAGAGCAACAGCATGGCATCAGTGACACCTGGAGGAGCAGGTGGTGATGACAAGATTACTGGCAATACCTCTAATAGAGGTGGTGGGGGGTGAAATGTGCTGATCCTCAAATATAGCCAGAGGCAGCTCAGGTAAAAGAAACCAAAAATTAGTGCTATAATACCACTTACTAAAAAACAAAAGAAAGGCCACTAATCTCCAACTGATTGAATAGTTAAAACAAACAAAGCTTTACCTAAATAAAAAAGTGTTTGCTATAACAAATATGCCAACAGAGGAATAACTCAATAAGTACCACAAAAAGCCATGGTAACATGGCATCACAAAAAGAAAATAATAATTCTCCAGAAACAAAACACAAAGTTATGGAAGAGTGTGATCTAACTGATAAAGAATTCAAAATAGCTGCCAAGAAAAAACTCAACAAGCTACAAGAAAACTCAGGCAGTTCAATGAGCTCAGGAATAAAATCAATGAACAGAAGGAATACTTTACCAAAGAGATTGAAGCCCTAAAAAAGAACCAAACAAAAATTCTAGAACTGAAGAACTCAATAAATGAGATGAAGAATGCATTAGAAAGCACTGAAAATAGAGTAGACCATATGGAAGAGATAATTAGCAAGCTTGAAGATAGAAACATAGGAACGATGCAGGTAGAAGATGAGAGAGAGCTAATATTTTTTTAAAATGTAGAAATTCTACAAGAATTCTCTGACTCCATTAGAAAGGACAACATAAGGGTAATGGATATCCCGGAGGAGGAGAGAGAGAGAGGATGGAGCAGAGAGCTTATTTAAAGAAATAACAACTGCGAACTTCTGAAACCTGGGAAAGAAACTGGATATCCAAATCCATGAAGCTAATGGAACACCCAATTATCTCAATGCAACAAGACCTTCTCCAAAACACTTGATAATAAAAGTGTCAAAAGTCAATGACAAAGAAAGACTATTAAAGGCAGACAGGGGAAAAAACAATAACCTACAAGGGAACCCCCATTATGCTATCAGATTTCTCAGTAGAAACTACAGGCCAGAAGAGAGTGAAATGATATACACCAAATATTGAAAGATAAAAACTGTCAGCCAAGAATACTCTACCCAGCAAAGTTATCCTTCAGATACGAAGGAGAAATAAAGGCTTTCCTAGACAAACAAATCTGGGGGAGTTCATCACCACTAGATCTGCCTTACAAGAAATGTTGAAAAGAGCTCTCCTACCTGAAATGAAAAGGGAAAGGTATATAAAACTCTGAGTGAGGTGATATACAGACAGAATCAAAATTGCAACTCTATATCAGAATATATTAGAAAACACATAAATTATAACATAAAGGTTAAAGGGAAAGGAACCATCAAAAATAACTATAACCACTTCAATTTGGTAATGAACTCACAATATAAAAAGGGATAATTAGTGACAACAAAAACAGAAAAGGGGAAGAGAAAAAGGATGGAACATGCATAGGCAAATGAAGACAAGATGCTTAGAAAAAGGACTATCTTATCTATGAGAGCTTTTATACAAACTTCATGGTAACAACAAAACAAAAAAATTCAGAAACACAAGACATGAAAAAGAGGAAACTGAGAAAAACATCACAGAAAACCATGAAACTGAAATGGCAAACAGAAACACAAGGAAAAAGAAACAATGGAAATATAGAGCAACCAGAAAACAAAACATAAAATGGCAGTATTAAGTCCTCATATATCAATAATCACGCTAAGTATGAATGGATTGAATTCACCATTCAAAAGACACGGAGTGGCAGGATGGATTAAAAAACAAGCCCCCAAATTATGCTGCCTTCAGGAGACCCATCTCAGCTCTAAAGACAAACATAGGCTCAAAGTGAAGGCATTGAAGATGTTACTCCAAGCAAATGACAACCAAAAGAAAGCAGGTGTAGCCATACTTATATCATAAAAAATAGACTTGCAGCCAAATAAGATAACAAGAGACAAAGATGGACATTATATAATGATATAGGAGACAATCCACCAAGAAGACATAAGATTTTATAATATATATGCACCTAACGTAGGGACACCAAAGTATATAAAGCAACTATTAACAGACATAAAGAGAGAAATTGGCAGCAACACAATATAGTAGGGGACTTTAATAGCCCACCTTCATCAATGGATAGATCATCCAGACAGAAAGTTAACAAGGAAACATCAGCCTTAAATGAAACACTAAACCAGATGAACTTAATAAATATATATAGAACATTCCATCCATAAGCAGCTATATATGCATTCTTCTCAAGTTCGCATGGAACATTCTCAAGGGTAGACTATATGTTTGGGAACAAAGCAAGTCTCAATAAATTTAAGAACACTGAAATCATATCAAGCATCTTTTATGACCACAACACTATGAAACTAGAAATCAACTACAAGAAGAAAGCAGGAAAAGACACAAATATTTGAAGACTAAACAGTATGCTACTGAACAACTATTGGATCAATGAAAAAATCAAAGGATAAATCAAAAAATACCTGGAGACACATGAAAATGAAAACACGACACACCAATGTGGGACGCAACTATATATCAGAATAGATTAGAAAACACATAATTATAACATAAAGGTTAAAGGGAAAGGAACCATTAAAAATGACTATAACCACTTCAATTTGATAACTAACTCACAATGTAAAAAGAGATAATTAGTGACAGCAAAAACATACACAGGGAAGAGAAAAAGGATGGAACCTGCATAGGCAAATGAAGGGATGCAGCAAAAGTGGTACTAAGAGGGAAGTTTATAGCAATACAGGCCTACCTCAAAAAACAAGAAAAATCTCAAATAAACAATCTAACACTACACCTAAAGGAACTAGAAAAAGAAGAATAAATGAAGTGCAAAATCAGTACAAGAAAGAAAATAATAAAAATCAGGGTAGAAATAAGTAAAATAGAGACTAAAAAACAATAGAAAAGATCAATAAAACTAAGAGGTGGTTCTTTGAAAAGATAAACAAAATCGAGAAACTTTTAGCTAGACTCACTAAGAAAAAAGGAAAGAAGGCTTAAATAAATAAAACCAGAAATAAAACAAGAGAAAGTACAATGGATACTACAGGAAAGAAAAGGATTATAATACTCTGAAATGCTATACACCAACAAATTGGATAATCCAGAAGAAATGGAAAAATTCTTAGAATCATACTACCTTCCAAAACTGAATAAAGAAGAAATAAAGAATCTGAACAGACTGATCACTAGTTAGGAGATCAAAACAATAGTCAAAAACCTCCCAAAAAACAAAAGTCCAGGACCAGATGGCTTCTCTCGTGAATTCCACCAAACATTGAAAAGATTCTTCCAAAAAATTGAAGAGGAGGGTATGCTTCCTAACTCATTTTACAAGTACAACATTTCTCTGATACCAAAACCAGACAAGGACAACAAAAAAAAGAGAAAATTATAGGCCAATATCACTGATGAACATAGATGCAAAAATTCTCAACAAAATATTAGCAAATTTAATACAACAATATATTAAAAGGATCATACATCACTATCAAGTGGGATTTACTCCAGTGATGCAAGGATGGTTTAAGACCCACAGATCAATCAATGTGATAAACCACATTAAGAAAATGAAGAATAAAAATCATACATTCATCTCAATCGATGTAGAGAAAGCATTTGATAAGATTCAACATCCATTTATAATAAAAACTGGGAAAACAATGGGTATATAAGGAAAGTACCTCAACATAATAAACGCCATATATGACAAACCCACAGCTAACATCATAATCAACAGTGAAAAATTGAAAGCTCTTCCTCTACGAACAAGAACAAGATGAGGATGCCCACTCTCACCACTCTTATTCATCATAGTATTGGAAGTTCTAGCCAGAGCAATTAGGCAGGAAAAAGAAAGGAAAGGGATCCAAATAGGAAAGAAAGAAGTAAAACTGTCACTATTTGTGGATGACATGATTTTCTATATAGAAAACCCTAAAAATCCACCAAAATCTATTAGAAGTAGTTAATGAATACAGTAAAGTTGCAGGATACAATATCAACATGCAAAAGTCAGTTGCATTTCTATACACTAACTATGAACCAGCAGAAAGAGAAATCAAGAATATAATCCCATTTACAATCACAACAAAAAGAATAAAATACCTAGGAATAAATTTCACCAAGGAGGTGAAATACTTATACACTGAAAACTCTAAAATATTATTGAAAGAAATTTAAGAATAAAAAAAGAAATGGAAAGATATCCTATGCTTGTGGATTGGAAGAATTAGCATAGTTATAATGTCCACGTCACTTAACGCAATCTATAGGTTCAAGGCAATCCCTATCAAAATCCCAATGACATTTTTAATGGAAATAGAACAAAGAATCTGAGAATTTATATGGAACAACAAAAGACCCTGAATAGCCAAAGCAATCCTGAGAAAAACGAACAAAGCTAGAGGTATCATGCTCCCTGATTTCGAAGTATGCTACAAAGCTATAGTAATCAAAACAGCATGGTAGTGGCAGAAAAACAGATACACAGATCAATGAAACAGAATTGAGAACTCAAAAATAAACCAAAACATTTATTAACAGCTAATTTTCGACAAAGGAGCCGAGAACATACAACGGTGAAAGAAGTGTCTCTTCAATAAATGGTATTGGGAAAACTGAACGGTCACGTGCAAAAGAATGAAAGTAGACCATTATTTTACACCATACATAAAAATTAGCTCAAAATGGATTAAAAACTTGAATCTAAGACCTAAAACCATAAAACTCCTCAAAGAAAACGTAGGCAGTATGCTCTTTGACATTGATCTTTGCAATATATTTTGGATATGTCTCCTCAGGCAAGGGAAACAAAAGCAAAAATAAAGAAATGGGACTACATCAAACTAAAAAGGTTCTTCATGGCAAAGGAAATCATCAGTAAAACAAAAAGACAACCTACTGATTGTGAGAAGATATCCACAAATCATAGACTCAATAAGGGGATAATATCCAAAATATATAAAGAACTCATACAACTCAACAACAACAACAACAACAACAACAAAACCCAATTAAAAGATGGGCAGATGATCTGAACAGATATTTTTCCAGAGAAGATATATAGATGGCCAACAGGCACATTAAAAGATGTTCAACATCATTAATTATTAGGGAAATGCAAATTAAAACTACAATGAAATATCACTTCATGCCTGTCAGAATGGCTATTATTAGAAAGACAAGAAATAAGAAGTGTTGAAGGGAATTTTGAGGGACAATTTGGAATTTCAGTGGCAACTTTGGGGATCTTTTGACATGAACAGGATTGTTCATTTGAGAGTTACTTTAAAACAAAAAATGAAGGAACCTTCATGTAGGGCCTGGGCCTTGCTTGCTCAGCAAGAGCCCATAAGTCCACTGCAACCATGTGTCTTTCTGGCTCTCTTCTGGGCAGGACGCCCAGCTGCTGGGATTTGTAACAATGTAGGGCCTGGCCAGCCCAGATCTTACCTTATCTCACTTAAAGAACATGGCTTCTTAAAGGGACACAGAGCCCCTCCACATGATCTACTGTTCCCGGGAACACTGGTCATACCAGGGACAGCCTCTCTTGGCAAGCATATAGCCTTTGTGTCCTCTGCCTGTATAGGCAACCCCCTCCTCACCTGCAGTTGCAGGTGCATATTGCTGTCCAGCCGGCCACCACTGGACCTCCCTATAAGTAACTCCCAATAAACCTATATGTCTTGTTCGCTGTCTCCAGGTCTTTTCTTTGATCTCTCCACAGTATAGCCTGCACTGCTCACCGAACTGGGAGTGCAGCCAGACACCTCATGAGGAAGTTGTCTTGTTTATCAAAAAGAGAAGTAACTTTCTTTTTATTAAAAAGATAAGAAATAACAGGTGTTGGAGAGGATGTGGAGAAAAGGGAACTCTCATACACTGCTGGTGGGAATGTAAATTGGTGCAAACACTACGGAAAACAGTATGGAGATTCCTTAAAGAATTAAAAATAGACCTAACATATGATCCAGCTATCACACTAGTGGATATTTATCCAAAGAATATGAAAACACTAATTTGAAAAGATATATGCACCTTTATGTTCATTGTAGCATTATTTAGAATATTCAAGACATGGAAACAACCTTAGTGCCCATCGATGGATGAATGGATAAAGAAGATGTGGTAAATATATACAATGGGATATTATGTAGCCATAAAATAGATGAAATCTTGCCATTTGTGACAAAATGGATGGACCTTGAGGGTATTATGCTAGGCAAAGTAGGTCAGATAGAGAAAAACAAATATTACTTATAGGTGGAAGATAGAAAAGGACAACAACAATAAACAAACACATAGATACAGAGAACAGATTAGTGGTTACCAGAGAGAAAGGGATGCGGGTGGAGGGCAAAAGAGGTAAAGGGGGACATTTGTATGGTGACGGATGGAAAGTCAACTTCTGGTAGTGAACACTACGTAGCCTATACAGAAGTTGAAATACAATGATGTACACCTGAAATCTATGTAATGTTATAAACCAGTGTTACCTCAACCAAAAAAAAAGAAAAAGCAGGAGTGGCTATATTAATATCAGATAAAGAACATGTCAGAGCAAGGAAAATTTTCAGGGACAGAGAGGAAAATTACGTAATAAAAGAATAAATCAACCAAGAAGATATATCAGTCCTAATGTGTATGTACCAAACAATAGCTGCAAAATGTATGAAACAAAAACTGATAGAACTGAGAGGAAAAATAGACATATCTCCAATTACAGGTGATAACGTCAAGATTCCTCTAAGCAATTCATAAAACAACTAGAGAGAAATTCAGCAAGGATATAGAACTCAACAACACTATCAATCAACAGGATCTAGTTGACATTTATAGAATGCTCTACCCAACAAGAGCAGAATGCATACTCTTTTCAAATGCCCACAGAATGTATAAAGAGATAGACCAGGTCCTGGGCCATATAATAAACTTCAACACATTTTCAATATTGAAATCATACACAGTATGTTTTCTGAACACAGGGAAGCAAACTAGATATCAACAACAGAAAGCAAAGAGGAAATCTAAAAACCTAGAAGTTGAAAACATGCTTCAAAACAATCCATGGTTAAAAACAGAAAATCAATAGAGAAAAACAAGAAAACAAAAAGCTGGTTCTTTGACAAAATTAATAAATTTGACAAAACTCTAGCAAGACTAACAAAAAATGTAGAAGACACCAATTACTAATATCAGGAATGAAACAGTGGATATCACTACACACCCTGCAAATGTCAAAAGGCTAACAAAGGAACACTACAAACAACTATATATACACAAATTTTACAACATAGGGAAAACCAGAAAGCAAAAACCACCACAATTCACCCAATATGAGATAGGTACATTGAATAGCTCTATCAGTATTAAGGTAATTGAATTTGTTGTTAAAAAGATTTCCAAAGAAGAAAACTCCAGGCCTAGATGGCATCACTGGAGAATTTTTCCAAACATTTGAATAGGAATTAACACCAATTTTACACAATCTCTTCCAGAAAATATAAGAGGAGGGACCACTTCCCAATTCTTTCTAATATAGTCAGTATTTCTATGACACCAAATCCCAACATACAAAGTATAAAAAGAGAACATGACACACCAATATCACTCATAAGTATAGATGCAAAAATTCTTAACAAAATATTGGCAAATATAATTAAGCTATATATGTACACACAAAAAAATTATACTCCATGACTAAGGGGAGTTTATCCCATGGATGTAAGGCTGGTTCAATATTTGAAAATCAATCAATGTAATTTATGATATTAACAGGCTACAGAGAAAAATTATATCATCAAATGCAAAAAAAGCATTTGACAAAATTCAACAGCCACTCATGATAAAAACTCTCAGAAAATTAAAAATCAGGGGAATTTTCTTCAATTTTTTCATATCAGCTTTATTTGTAATAGTGAAAAACTGGAAACAACTCAAATGTCCCCTCATAGGTGAATGGTTAAACTATTCATACCATAGAATACTATACAGCAGTAAAAAGGGACAAACTATTGATATATGCAACAACTTGGATGGATCTCAAGGGCATTTTTCTGACTTAAAAAGCCAATCTCAAAAGGTTACATGCTATTTGATTCCATTTATATAACATTCTTGAGATGACAAAATTATGGAAATGGAAAACAGATCAGTGGTTGCTAGGGTTATGGGATGGCAAGACCATGTGTCGGGTAGAGTGTGGGTGTGACTGTAAAGGGGTAGCAAGAAGGAAACGTTTGTTGGGATGGAATAGTTCTATATCTTGTGTGTGGTCATGGTTACATGTGATAAAATGACATAGAACTATACATACACATTATATCCATGTCAGTTTCCTGGTTTTGATATTGTATTATATATATTTAAGAAGTAATCACTGGGAAATATTGGGTGAAGAGTACGCAGACTCTCTCTGTACTATCTTGCAACTTTCTGTGTATTGGTAATTATTTCAAAAAGAAATGTTTAAAAACCACATTTTACAATTTTCCACATCTTTAAATATTCTCTATGATATCATTTGCAATGTTTGTAATATTTTAAATCCCCATGAACGAATCCTACTTTCTCAACCTTCTCCATCAGAGTATTCAAGGTGACTCAAATTATTCTAAATTTAAATAAGTGGTGGTGAATAGCACATCCTTGTATTTAAATCTGTGTTGATATCCAGAATTACTTACAACACAAATATTTCAAGAGGTTAATTGGCACTTTGAAAGTGCCTGTGTATTTCAGAGCTTTGAAAGAAATGTTGCCAAATGGCTCTCATTGAAGTTGGTCCAATATAGGGCCTCATGGGTCATGTGATATAGTGCCCAAATGAATGCTTCTACTGGTTATCTTTAATTACATTGTGTCGGTGCTCATTTAATTGACTAAAACTATTTGGTTCCTCTTATTGTTTGCTTCTGGCTTTAAAAAATATTATTACACAATAGCCAGTACTTTGCTGTAGATAAATAATAAATCATGATAAGAAGATACAAAAAAACCCAGAATTCCATGCAACACAGAGATATGACCGAAGCTTAATTTGAGAGCATTCTTTTCCATTGTATAAATTTTGTGTATATATGCCTATTTTTACAAAAATGTACCAAATATTTGCTTATTTATCACAAAATGATACATCCTCAGCATGTATGTGCCTCTAAATATTTTTCTGCTCCTTCCTGTTCAGTGACAGAATTCCATTCAATTTAATGAACAAATCCTATTTTCTGTAACAAATTTTTGTTTTTTAAATCGTTTCAAATTTTAGCATGTTCAATCAATACTTCTATGGACTCCATGTAGCCAGACTATATTTATCTGCTGGATTATTTCTTGAAAAAAACTTCAAAAATGTTATTTTGCTGACCAGTACTCTGTATAAAGGGGCTGTTCACATGTACGCTCCTACCCACAGCATAAGAGATTGTCTCCTCAACCCAACCCACATTCAGAACATTAAAGTTCCTTTTTCACTTTTCAAAAGAAAGAAGTCATCACAATATGCCTTTGGTGTTTTCTTCAATTCATTAGAACAAATATAATTTCACTGTGGAAAATTAAGAAAATGCATATTAAAATATATACAAAAACAGAAAGCACCTGTAAAACCACCAACGAAAGATGAATAAGATTATAATGTGGCTGAAGAAATAGTCCATTTTTATTCCATAAAAATTGAATTGTACTGTTAATATTCCTTCCTAAACTAACTTTCTTGCTATTAACTGTTATTGTACATCATCATTTCTAATGTCTGCATGTCATTCCACTACATAGACAGACCTTTATTTCCTTTACCAATCAAATATTATTGAAGATTTAGTTGGTGTTTTTAGTTGATTTTATTTATTTATTTTTTGGCTGAAGAAGATTCGCCTGAGCTAACATCCATTGCCGATTTTCCTCTTTTTGTATGTGAGTTGCTGCCACAGCATGGCCACTAACAGACGAGTGGTACAGGTCCGCACCCAGGAACCGAAGCCGGACCTCCGAAGCAGAGCATGCTGAACTTAACTACTAGGCCATCGGGGCTGACCCTGTTTTTAGTTGGTTCTAGTTGGTGTTTTTCCTCATTTAAATTAAGCCTGGAATGATCCTTCAAACCAAACATAAGCTCACATCCAAGAACATTTTCTCAAAATTCATTCTTAGAAACGGAACTGCAGCGTACCAGGACATAAACATTTCCTAAAATTTTTTATGTAGTATTTAATGTAACCCTACATAACTCACTACTAATTTATACTTTTATGAGGCATGTAAGTATATGTACTTTTTTTCCTTCTGCATTCTCCTACTATGGATATTACAGTGCTTTTATTTTTTATGGTTATAAGCTGACACCAGGCTCTCACTTTTATGGACAGATTCAGCTGCTTTAAAAATTTTGTTTTATTTATCTTATTTATCTGAATGTTAATTTCTTTTTAAGCAAGAGTGGAAACTTAAATCCCTCTAAATTTCTCTACCCTATGGTAAGCACTTGTATTAGTTTCCTGTTGCTGCTATAACAAATTACCACAAACTCAGTGGCTTAAAACAACAAAAATTTATTATTTTATAATTCTGGAGGTCAGAAGTCCAAAATCAGTCTCACTGGACTAAAATCAAGGTGTCAGCAGGGCTAGTTCTTTCTTGAGACTCTGAGAGGAGAGTACATTTCCTTACCTTTTTCAGCTTCTAAAGGCTGTCTGCATTTCTTGATTCATGACCCCTTCCTCAGGTAACTTCAACCTCTTGCTTCCTTTGTCACATCCCCTACTACTAATGCTGATCCTCCTGCCATCCTCTTATAAAAACTCTTGTGATTACAAGGAATAATCTCCCTATCTCAATATCTTTAAGTTAATCACATCTGAAAAGTCCGTTTTGCCATGTAAAGTAACATACTCACAGGTTTCAGGTATCAGGATGTGGACATCTTTAAGGGACCATTATTTTTTCTACCACACTACTATTCATAAGCTTAAAAAAGAAATATATTTCTATTATTTACACATACATTTTTATAAGACAATATTAACTCTATATTTATTGCTTGCATTTTGTATTTAGCAATATATGTTGAACATCATTTGTTTTTCTTCAATAGTTTTCTAATCCACCATTCCCAAATATTTTATACTGTTCCATTGAAAGGAGGGGCACTAATTCTGTTAACAAGTAAAACCAAAATATTTGCTGTGCAAATTTAGGTTAACTTCAATTTTTACCTATTAAAATAAATGTTGTGTTCTGGTCAAGGTGTGGCAGTATATCCCTTTTTTCCTCTTCTTTCCAAAATCCTATTACTAAAGACTTATAAAAGGTGTCAACTATAAGAGCACTGAGTCATAAAAGGCAGCAGAGATTTGGATGACTATCTCAAATACATTTGTACAGGAGAAGGCTTCCATGGGGCAGGAGGTATTCTTTCCAGGGGACCCCCAGAGAGCCTCCAAGCTCAGAAAGACATTGTGTCTGTGGTATAAGGACTGGAGTGGAACAGCTGCACCAGACTTCATGTAACTCCACCCTTCCTCCCCAAGAGGGAGAGATTGGCAGCAGAGGCAAGCTGAGAGTCTCTCTGAACATAATACCTGCTAAAGATTAGCACACAGACATGAGTTTTAAAGCACACACAAAAATTCACCACCATTAGATACTGAGCAGACCCAACAAATGGCAGAATTTACAACTAAAGAAATGAGCAATAAAAGATAAATATGAAAAGGAATTAAAAATAAGACTTCTTAAAATATTTAAAGAGGGCCGGCCCCGTGGGGCAAGCTGTTAAGTGCACACACTCCGCTGCGGCGGCCTGGGGTTCGCCAGTTCAGATCCTGGGCGCGCACCGACGCACTGCTTGTAGAGCCATGCTGTGGCGGCGTCCCATATAAAGTAGAGGAAGATGGGCACAGATGTTAGCTCAGGGCCAATCTTTCTCAGCAAAAAGAGGAGGATCGGCATCAGATGTTAGCTCAGTGCTGATCTTCCTCACACACAAAAAAAAAGAATTAAAAAAAAGGGGGCTGACCTCTTGGTGTAGCCGTTAAGTGTGTGCGCTCCACTGCTGGCAGCCCGGGTTCAGATCCCGGGCGCGCACCGATGCGTCACTTGTCAGGACATGCTGTGGCGGCGTCCCATATAAAGTGGAGGAAGATAGGCAGAGATGTTAGCGCAGGGCCAGTATTCCTCAGCAAAAAGAGGAGGATAGGCATGGATGTTAGCTGAGGGCTGATCTTCCTCACAAAAATAAATAAATAAATAAAAATTTTAAAAAAAGTTTTAAAGAGACGAAAAAGGGACTGGAACCCATAAGAAAAGAAAAGGGTCCTTATTTTTTAAAAAATAAGGTATATTTGAAAAAGAAACAATTCGAAATTCCAGAAATGAAAAACGTATGCATTGAAATAAAAACCTTAATAGCTTGGTCATATAGTTGACCAGACTTCAAAGCCAAATAGAGAGTTGGAACACAGATAAGGTGGGGGCCACATCTGATTCATCCCTGTGCCCCAGTGTCTAATATAACAAGGCCAGCATACATATCAGGTATTCATCAATTGCTTATTAAACTGAACTTGGTAGGTGGCCTCCAGACAAGCCTGACATCCAGAGGCTCTTCCAGTGTAGATGAGTCTCAGGGGCGAGGAAAGCTTTAGGTGAAACTACCTGAGGATTGGGATGAACTGGGTCTGGCTCCTTGTGGGTGGGATTGGCAATGAAGGCCATCTATACCAGAGGCTTTGGCCCTGCCATTGACCTCAGGGGCCAGTTTGCTTCCTGTCAGAGCTGGTGATTGACTTGTCTTCACTTAGCATGTCTCTGGTTACTACTGTCCTTCTTCCCTGTTAGGAACTATGAGGATGTCCATGAGCATATTTGTGTGAAGGAGACATTATCTAAATGGTTAACAGTTGTGCCAAACCTCCCTCTCCTTACTTCTTCCCTCCTAGGCCTTGCAACCCTCACCCCCTAATCCAGAGACAGGAGAGCAGCCCTGTGTGCAACTAGCTCTCCACACCAGGCTTCCACAGTTGGATCTCAGAGTGGTCTCCTTCACCATTTGGAATAATGAACATTTTCTCCCAGGACAGCAGTCCTCTTTGTCTTGAAGAACGAGAGCAATACAAGCTGGGGCCATCCTAGGGCACCCTATTGCCTGCAGCCCTCACCAGCAGGGAAGCTTCTCTGAGCTGAGGTCCAAGCAGGTTGAGGTTTCAGAGCAGAGGGCAGCTTCAGAAGCAATGACCATTCTTGTGCCCTTCCTTTCTTCATCCTCCTTCTCTTCTATATTTCAAGGGAAGTAGACACTCAGAAGACAGAGACCCTACCCTGACCAGTCCATGCCAAACCAAGTGCTCTCAGGAAAAAGGCAATTTGAGACAGGCTGCTCAGACCTTAGGCTTCAGCTCCCAACTTCCTTCCTCACCCTGCCTCCTTATCAGGGAACTCATCCTTACTCTTTGGAACTCCCTGAGTGGTATATAAAGCAGGTGATTCCTTGTAGTCCACTGAGGTCTTCTTAAAGAGACCACCCATAAGCTCCTAGAAAAGTGTCTTGTAGATGGGTGTCTGCAAAGAATGTATTATTAATGCAGCTAAACCTCACTAACTCATAACTACCTGGGGCTAATATTTACCAAAGAAAACAAATATTATTAATTATAAGAACCCAGTATTCATTTGAACTCAGCTACCAAGGTGTTGACAAGTAGCAGTCTTAAAATCAGCAGTGTAGGATGGAAATAATGCTAGACTAAGATACAATTGGCCGGGGTTATAGTTCTGACATTATCAAATAGTAAATATGTGACCCAGGGCTTTTCTATCAATTTCTTGAAAACAGCTTTAAGTGGTCTAGAAAGAGATGTTTAGTAACCTGCCCAAGGTCACACAGCTAGGAAGAGACAGAGCCAGCATTGTCCAGATCCAGAGTTCATAACCATTCTGATATACTGTCCACCTCTTATCATGTGCTTAGTGAATTCATATGGGGACTAGAATAAAAATGTCTCAGGAAGCAGGGCCCACTCTGATAATTCCTTTCCAACTTTATTTGCAACTAGCCTCAAACCCCACCTGCAAAGAATTCCTTAAGACATTGCTGAGTACTCAATGAGGGGAAAGAAAACCTCTGTTGAGTGAGAAATCTCACTGTCTGGAGATCCCCTCTAGGAAGGGAGGAGATTGTGCAGTCCTTGTCTGAACCTGAAGGGTGCTTACAGGCTAGCGTAGATTGTTGGTGTCAGAGGGTTTAGGGGCAGCAATCTTGGGGCTGGGAGGATCGCCTTGAAGTCCACATTTGCCAGTCCAGCTCAGCTTTTCATTGGATTGTAGTGTTTATTTGTGATGGCTTGAGAGAGTGTACAGAAGCTGACAGAGAGAAAGGCAGGAAAAGCCTTCTCTAACCAACCATATTCTCCAAAAGAGGGCACTCCTGAGCCTCAGCAACTGAAAATGAATGTATTCTCAACATTTTCTCCTCAGGAAGGATCCCAATCATAGATCAAAGAAGACTCTAAATGGCATTGTATATACAGGTTGATGAACCCATATATAACCAATACTCATTCTGCAAGCCCCAACTTGGCTAAAACTTCAATATTTGGTGGGTATTGATGGCCCAAAGAGTCTGCAAATGAACTCAGAATGTACCATTTGCACCATTCAAATTAATTCACACAGATAAGAAGGATATTTGGTCCACTGTTCTAAAGGCTTAACGGTGATTGTACATTTGAGTAATTCATGCAGCATCCTTTGTAGGTCTTGTTTACCAGATACCCACTTCCACCCCTAAGTGTTTCTCCTAGGGAGTGGTGATTCTAATTTGGTGCGTGAAGAAAGGAGAGTAGCCAAGCCTCCCATGGCCTTCAAAGGAATAGCTGTAGTCAAAGAGAGACTACACCCTTTCCCTCACCATAGGCATGTGCTCTGCCCAAGTCTCATCTTTGTCAATTCTAGGAAACTTCATGAGGTATCTGTGACACTGGGGCTATTTACCACTTCTGTTTTTGCATCTTGAGCTCCCCTGGGCAAGGCAGGAGCTCTGTCAGGTCATTGTTCTTTCAGTATTGCAAAAAACATTGCCGAACACTTCTGGAGGTCCAGAAATTGTGATGTTTGACTCTCCCTGGGTGAAAGCCAGCAGGTAAAGCTGGAGGCTTGCAGGAAGAGGGCAAACTGGGGAAGATTCATAGGACAGAGTAAGGAGATTGAACAGAAATGCATATTCTATACCTAGATAGTTCTCATGAAGCCCAAGAGATGGAACAAGGAAGAGCCTGGAGAAATTTCAGCCTCACTTTCACCCTCCTTTAGAGGGCTATGGTCTTGCCCTTCCCATCCTGGCATTAAAGCCCCTTCTTGTATTTCTTGAGAGTCAACAAATTCGAGTGAGAACATAGCACAAGCTGGAGGGGGCCTCTGATGCACTGCACTAGAAAGAGTGTGAATCGTAGCCAGAGGCAGTCTTAGACTCCAATTCCAGCTCTCATTGACTGGCTATGTGACCTTGGGCATATTACTTAAGCCTCAGTTTCCTATAGTGTCAAGTGGGACTATGAAAACGCTTCTTGGAGACCTGGTGGAAAGATTAGAGCTAACGGAGGTGAAGAACCCAGCATAGTGCCTGGCACAAATTTAATACTAAAAAAGTTGGCAGCTTTACCTTATTGTTGTTCCAGATGCTACACCTTCCCTTTGGCAAGTTGCTCTCTACTGGTGCGCCGAGAAGAGCTGATGTGCTTGAGGATCCAGAAATTGCACTAATCCAAAAAATCAGAGCAAGAAAAACCTGGCACCTTAATCTCTTGCCCCTCCTCCCCTGCCCCACAAGCATGCACACATTAAGGGTTGAAGGAGGTTGGAGAGGCTCTCAGTTTAGTGCATAGGCAGGACCCTGCCTCAAGTCCCCGATTTTGAGCTGGCTCCTCTCCTGCCACACAACTCCATCCCCATCCCATTTTCCAGAACCCCTTTAGCTCAGGCTCTCCAGTTACTCATTTTCTTGTCACCGGAAATCCCGCCCTTAGCGTTCAGTTTTCCTCGCAATGCTGCGACAGGGGAGATCACTGAGACATAGTGGGGGCTGTGTCTCCCGGGCAACCGCGGAGTGCACCTGCGCAGTGGCTTCCCCAAGCAGGCAGCTCTAATTTGCGTTCTGCACAGCGACGGGACTTGGGGGCCAAAAGGGTATATCTCCCCTCGTCCTGTCCCCTCCTCCGGCGAGACGACTGTGTCGTTCTGTTCCTGAAGCTGACGAAAATGTGAGGAAAGTCTTCTAACTCTCCCATATGGTAGGAGGTGGAAGTTGGGGGTAGTCCCTAGTGATTAAATAGGTGAAAGGGCAGAAATCTTGTGGGTGCCAGGAGGTAAGGAAGCATAAAACCTACACCACTGGTAGGCAGCTGCCCCCACCTCCCACCCCTGGTCATAGATGACTTTCCATATAATATCCATTACTGAGCCAGGGCTCCCTTACAGGAATTGTTACTTGCCGGCTCTCTAAGGAAGACTTGGGGAGACCTGCGAGCAGGGTTAGAAGATGCGAGAGGAATCAGGATGAAGA
The DNA here is from genome assembly GCF_020826845.1 of Diceros bicornis minor. Taxonomy (NCBI): domain Eukaryota; kingdom Metazoa; phylum Chordata; class Mammalia; order Perissodactyla; family Rhinocerotidae; genus Diceros; species Diceros bicornis. The sequence continues at coordinate 68,665,721 of NC_080781.1, forward strand.
GAGCCAAAATACTCTCACCTTAACAGCTTGGGTGCAGAAATAAACTGCGCTGGCCGAGGCTGCTTTGCAGAGAGCTTCTCCAGGTGGATTGTTTGGTCTGACCCAAGATCCAAGACCAGCTGCCTTCAAGAGAACCATTGTTGATTCCTAAGACCCAGTCTCTAAGGATATGGGCCTTTGTTATCTCTGCCACAGGCTTCTCTCTCCCACTCCCCCACTTGAGCTCACCATTGTTTTTCTGCGCTACTTTTAAATCCCCTGAAGGCGTTTTACATACTGCCCTGACCTCCTTCCCTCTCCCTAGCCTCAGGTCTCACAATAGAAGTCACTAAAAGATACCTTGTCCCCAGCCCTCCATACCACCTCATCCTCCCCTACCACCACCCCTGACCACTCCTCCACTCATCCTTTGCTTGACAGCCCTGACCCTTCCCCAGCCCTTCTTGTACCCCATTACCTTCTCCACCGTCCCCTCCCAGTACCTAAAGTTTAGTCAGGAGTTACTCCTCTGGACTCTGAAAGCACTCTGGACTCTATTATACCACTTGCCACAGCAACAATTCAATTGCTGGTTTATTTCCACGGCCCCTCCCCTTTAAGCCTTGGGACTCAGCTGGGTCTTCTTCACCCTTATATTCCCAGCACAAAGCACTGTGCTCAGAGCATGGCATGTGCTTAATATATGTTTGCTGAATAAGAGTGCTTAAGCATGGGGTCTAACTCATTATGCTTTTATTTTTCACTACACTCTAGAACAGCAAAGTAAATACAGTTAAATACCAGTCTTTTTGTTTTTGTTTTACACAACAGTAGACACAAAGAGAGGGCATTCACAGATCAGTGATTTTGTGTTTGTTTTTGTTGTGTGTGTGTTGTTACTGTTGTTACTTAACTCCTGTACCAGACCATTTTACTCATTATTTCAAACAGTTAAGGAACAACTTTATATTCTCTTCCACATCATAGAAAGATGTAAATATTACCAATACATTTTACACAGCTATTTGAACTTTTATACTGAAACAAGACAGGGATGGCAAATGAGCAATTTCATTTATAAATACTGATTACGAACCTAATTCAGGGGTATATTAAGAGGAAAGAAATATTATTAGAAATGAAACACAAATAGTAAGCACAATGTGTACTTCCCACCCTAACCCTGCCTGACTTCTGATTTAGGGCCCCAGTACCCATTTACCCAGGGCCCCTTTAACTGATGCCATCCAACTGAAGTGATACATTTTCCCCAGACTTCACATGGGGCCAAAGAAGAACATGGCAGTTGCCTCAGATCTGGCTCTGGCCTCCTCATCTTCAACAGCCTCCCTATATTGCTCTGGCCAGTCCTGTGGTCGCTTTCTGTAGACCCTGGCCATGTACTCCAAGGCTTTCATTTTGGTGGTTTCAAGGTGAGCTCGAGGACCCCATAGAAGCTCATATTCAACTGGATTAGAGTAGGACAGTGGCCTGCATTCCAAGTAGCGCTGTCTCATAAGCTTGCAGGTGATGGCATGCTTTCTCCCTACATCCACACCAAATCTCCGAAGCAAGTTCCAGACATTGGCCTCTTTGACACGGTTGCCCATCAGGAAGATCAAACCCAGGATTGGCATCACATATTCTTGAGTGGGTCTCCCCAGGCTTTCTAGCATCATTTGCTCTTCTTCTGATTCTGGTTGCTGGACAAGGAGGTAGATGTGCTCACTGGTATCAACCTCAATCAGAGAGAACCCATAGAACAGATCAAGGATTAGAGTAGCTCGACTAAGGATATTTGGGAACACATCCTCAAATTCTTTGCCAGTGTGAGCCAATAGCTCATCCTGATGTATAGGCAGCAACTCCTCAGTGACATTAATGGTCAACTGGACCAAATCATTTGCCTTATCATTCATAGTGTCCTCTGACCAGAACTCCAAGCCAGCAGCCTGGCTTCTTTCTTTGGCCTTGTCAGCTTCCAGGGCCTTGTTATATTCTTCTGGCCAGCTCCAGGGTTCTTCATCATGGGCCTCTGCCACGAACTTCAGGGCTTCCATCTTTGTGATTTCCCTGTGGGCTCTAGAGCCCCACAAGAACTCAAATTCGAGGGGATTAGTGCCATACACTGGCCAGTACTCCAAGAACCGCATGCGCACAAAGTCAGTAGTGAGGAGGTTCCTTGTGTTCCCAAAGAGGTTGTTGATCCTCTGGGGCTCATCCAACACGTCAACTTTTAGTAGCAGGTCCCAAATGGAGGCCTCTCTTGCCCGGTTGCCATTCAGGAGAATGTGGCCTAGGACCAGGGCCAGGAGACCTGCCCTTTGCATATCCAGGGATTCTGCTATCCGATCAGTGGTCTGGAGACCCCGTTTGCTGATTAGGTTGTAGGTGTCAGCCTGGGGATCAAGAACCCTCAGGTTCAACCCAAAGACCTGATCCAGGTGGGCTGAGGCTCGTCTGAGGATCTCAGGAAACTGATCTGAGTATTCTCTGAGGAACTCCAGCATCTCTGTCTGCTGGATAGATCCCTCGGTTTGGCTTTTCATGCGCATGAAATTCACCAAAGCAATCGACCTGTCTTCTAAAGGGTCGTGGACCCTGAGCGCCCCCAAGCGTCGGGACTGCTCGTCTATAAGGACCTCGAGGTCATTCGGGTCCTGCGTAGCCTGGGAAGCGCTGGCACCCTGAGTGTCGACTGGCGTTTGATGGCCTTGGGGGGCATCGGGAACTAGCATGGAGGTGGGGGGCCTGGAGGCCTTAGTAGCCCGCATCTCACCCCAGCCATCGCTGTAATCTGCAATGGTCTCTGAGCTGCTGTGGCGCGCATTCTGGCTTACCAGAGACATAGTTCCAGGAGACAGGAGCGAAAACGGGGAGGTCAGCGATCTGTCGAAGAGAGGATAGTAGATGTGTCGGCGCCTCGGCACAAAGCCAAAGCCAGAGACCCGGGAGTTGGGTGGATCAGGAGTGAGAGCTGGTGAGAGGAGCAATCTTTCGTCACAAATACCAGCTAGTAATGACCGCAAGCCTCAGAGCGTTTAGCTTTGCCGCAGCCTACGCAGGCGCAGTCAGGTTCTGTGACGTGGTGACCACGCCCCGCTCCCAGTCCCCTACTCCTGCCCCCTACCTCTGCGAGGCAGGCGAGGCTGGTTGAAGTGATTGCTGCTGGACTCAAACTTGTTGGAGAAGAGAATTCAAGAAAGGGGATAACAGAGGTAAAGCAAAGGGGGCGAGAGATGGGGGATGTTCAATGACGCTCCACACTCCGCTTGAAGTTTTTCTGTGAGGTATAAAGCACCAGGCTAATAGGCAGTAGAGGATTCAGAGAGGAGGAGAAGGATACTAATGATGAGAATTATTTTACGGATTCATTAATTCATCCACCCATTCAACAGGTATTTCTTGAGTACATGCCACATGCCAGGCACAGTGCTAGGTACTAGGGGTACACCAGAGGACGAACATAATGATTATCCTTTTCTATGTGTAGCTTACACTCTGGGGTAGTCTCAAACAATGGTAATAATAATGAGAGCTAACCCTTATGGAGCACTTACTATGTACTAGGCACTGTTTCTGGGACTTTCACTTTACCCATATTAAATCACTCAATCCTAGCTATGAGGTAGCTACTCTTAATGGTCCTCATTTTACAGATGAGGAAACTGGGTCAGAGAAGTGAATTTACCTGTCCAAAGTCAGGTAGCAACAAGTAGAAGAAACCGGTATTTGAACCCAGGTCTGTCAGAGTCTCAAGCATAAGTACTTTCTCTCACACTATCTGCCCTTCAAAGAATGTTTAGCTCTATTTGTTAAAAATGACTCTTACATAAAGTAGATGAAAATAAGTGCTCTAATGGAGTGTCAATTAACATATGGTACAAACACAGAAGAAGGAGTAAGCAATGAATTACAGCTTAGGCTGAGGTGTCTTTGATGGGGGGCACATGCCTTTAAGTGATGAATCGATGGGGGGCACATACCTTTAAGTGATGAATAGGATGGGAAGCATTTATAAGGGCACTCCTGGTTGAGGCATCAGCATCAGAAAAGGTCCAGAGGGGTGAAAGTACAAAATAAGTTTGTATAACAGCTGGTCACCCAGGGTGGCTAGAGCCAAAGTGCACTTGGATGAGTGGGAGATGAGGATGAAAGTGGTGAGACAGGAATGATTGGATTTCCTGTTTCTTTATTTAGCAGTATATCAGAACTGATTGGAGCCCCACAAGGTGGGAACAGGAACATCAAAATAGGGCCTGGTTATTCAGAAGGTTGGTCATGTGTTTGGGGAGGCATAAACCAAATGCTTTGACCAGGAAGAGGAGTCAGCTGCTTTTTTTTTCTGGGAGTGCTACCAAAATCATTGGGCTAAATCCTAGCCCTCAATCATCAAGGTATGCAGTGGGATATTGGAAAGGAGAAAAAACTTACATAGAGTTGCCATCTGCAGCCACAATTTAAATCCTTCCTTATATTCTTGATGGTAATGAATACCATTACATTCAGTTGTCTTGTGCCCTGGAATTCCTTCAGAGGGCACTGCCTTCATATGTGGGGGCCAGACACTTACCTCTGATGTATTCTACATCCCAGGTGCTTTCTGACAGTAGCGAAGCAGACGTTCAGGACCATGGATTTGGCCAAACTGGGTTAAAGAGATCAATGTTTATGCAAATGAATGTGCGTATTCTACAAGGTAGAAATGTGCAGTTTGTGTGCTGATTGTATCTTAGGAGAATCTTGTGAAAAGCAACACCATCTTCTGAGCTGCTACAAAGATGTAATTGAAATCAGATCTAATAGGATCCCTCACCCTGGTCTTTTCCTTTCCCCAGAAGGGCTCCATGTTCCTTGTCTAGACAGGTGCTGCCCAGGGGTAGATTCAGAGAGGATTTTTAATTCTCCAGTCATAAAAGAAAACAGATATATATTTTTTTCCTGAAATCCAGCTCACATTTAGTCTTGAGTTTACCTTCTATATCCCTCCATCTAATAAAAACAACATTGGATGGCAACATCTTACCTCTGAGATGACATCTTGATCCCACTTCACAGCATTCAAGTCCTTCACAAACTGGTCCCTACCTGGCTCTCCATCTTCATCTTTATCCCCCAGCACATCCTTCCATGAACTCTGCTCCCTAACCACATTGAGTTACACTCCTGGTCTCAGCCATTTCTATTCTAGTGGTCTGCAAACAGTTCTAGTTATTGCTAAATTAAAAATGAATGAGCTGTGCCTGTGACTGTGACATATGGCATGTTTCCCACTCTGCTTAAGGTTGTAATTAGTATTTGGGTGGTGAACATGATGTAATCTATGCAGAAATAGAAGTATAATGATGTACACCTGAAGTTTATACAATGTTATAAACCAATATTACTGCAATAGACAAAAAAAATAAAAGAATAAAATAAAAAAGAGTGAATGTAAAAAGATGTAATATAAAAAACTTACCATTTTGAACTTCTTTTGATACTTTGTGACTTCCTTTTTGCATTTTAAAAACGTGAATATCTTTCCTTACAATTGTTTATCTTCATCATAATTTTAATAAATTATTTTTACTTTATAATAAAGTGCTTTTACTGAGATGTAACATATAAAGTGCACAAATCATGAATGTAGAACTTGATAAATTATGATAGATTTAACATGCCATATGACCACCATGCCAATCAAGAAATAGAACATTGCTAGCATTTCAGAGGCTCCCATGACACTTCCCCCCATCTCTCCCCTCACATTTATCCCAAGAGGAAACCCTATTCAGACATCAAGCATCATAGATTAGTTTTGCTGGTTTCTGAGCTTTGTATAATATCAATGGAATTATACAGTATGTACTCATTTGTAGCTCTCTTTTTCCAATAAAAACCCACATCTTATTTATCCATGTTGTATATAGTGGTATTTGTTCATTTTCATTATTGTACAGTTTACCATTGTATGAATGTACTACAACTTATTCTGTCAACTGTTGATGGACATTTACCTTATTTCCAGTTTGTGGTTATTACAAATAATGATGCTCTGGATGTTCTTGTGCCTGTCTTTGGTTCACAGGTATATTTATGTTGGAAATAAATCTATAAATGGAATTGCTAGATCATAAATGTGTGTTTTCAGTTTTCATAGATCTTTCCAGAGGATTTTTCAAAATTGTTACACCAATTTACACTCCCACCAGTACTGTATAAGAGTTCCTATTGCTCTATATTCTTGTCTACACTTGGTATTATCAGTCTGTTTAAGTGTAGGCATTCTAGTGGGTATGTTGTGGTATATCATTGTGGTGTTTTTTTTTTTTTTTCTTTACTCTTATTTAACATTTTTTTTTGTTTTTACTACTTTTAAAACAAGACTTGTCATTTGTTTTTCTAGGCCAAAGGACATTAAAGGCAGAAAATTAAGAAGGATGGGAGATGCTAGAAGTCAGCTAGAAGACAACAGCAAGAAGTGATAGTTGGTAGACACTCAGAGGGAAGGAGATGGAAACACTGTTAAAAGCTGGAATTAGAATTAAAATACTATAACTGTGTTAGAGCATTCAGCACAAGATCAGAAAGTCCTAGATGTCCTAATTGTCCTCAATTTTTTCAATGCACAGTACAATCATTAAAGACCTAGAATTATCAAGAAAAGTTAACTTGGGCTTAAGAAAACAGATATATATTACAGAATTATTAATCCAGAAAATACATAACATTTTTTAAAAAGGGTTAGTACTTGAAGGAAGAATTCAATTACATAGAAAATTCACATATGTAAAATCTCATTCCTGGATAATGCTGTATGGATATAACATTGTGGTAACTATAGCCAAATTTTTAATAATATTTATATCCTTATATCTAAAATTGTAATGATCACTCAATTCATTTTTTAAACAATAATATTTTACTCAGAGTCAAATAACAAGACCTGATTATTATTAAGTTGGAAGATATAAGAACATGTAAAATATTTTTTAAAAATTGTTCATGTTCCCATCAACCAGTGACATTTACTGTTAGTATTTTCATATATGTTCTTCCAAGTCTTCTCTTTTTTCCTGACTTTTTATTGAAATATAACATTTCTGTAGAAAAGTTTATAAATTATAAGTATACAGATCAATTAATTCTCACAAATTGGACATATTTGTGTAACCAGCAACCAGTTAACAAACAGAATATTACCAGCAATTGGAAGCCCCTCTTGCACCTTCTTCCACTAATTAGAACACTCTCTGCCCCAAGGGTACACACCGTCCTAAGTTTTAACACCATAGAATCATTCTGCCTATTTTTGAATTCTATGTAATTGGAATCATGCAGTATAATTATTTTTGTCTCTAGCTTCTTTCACTCAGTATATTTGTGAGATTTGTTCCTATTATTGCTTGTAGCTGTTATTCATTTTCTTTACAGAATATTATTCTATTTTGTGAACATATCAGAATGTTTTTTTTTTTTTTAATCCATTATACTGTTTATGGGCATTTGGGTAGTTTCCAGTTTTTGGAATAACTAGTGCTGGTATGAATATTCTAGTACATGTCTTTTCATGGACTTTTGCCTGCATTTCCATTGGGTACCTAGGAATGCCATTTATTGCTGGATCATAGGTTACGTATACGTTCAGCTTCTGACAAAGAGTTTCCTGAAGTGGTCATACCAATTTATACTCTCATGAGCAGGGAATGAGTGTTCTGGTTTCTCTACATCTTGACCAACATTTGGTATTTTCTTTCTTTTCTATCATAACTATTTTGGTGGGTGGTGTAGTAGTATGGCATCATGGTTTTATTATACTTTTCACTGATGACAAGTGAAATTGAGCTCATTTTCACATATTTATCAGCCATTTGGATATCCTCTTTTGTGAATTACCTGTTCAAGTGTTCTGCCCATTTTTTTCTACTGGTCTATCAGTCTTTTCCGGTTTATTTGTAGAGTCTTTATATTTTATAGATACAAGTTTATTGTCAAATACGTGTATTGCTAATATCTTCTCTATATACGGGTTGCTTTTTCAGTTTATATTTTTTCAATGAACAGAAGTTCTTAATCATCATATAGTCCAATTTATCAATTAATTTCCTTTCTGATTAGTGCTCTTGGAGCCATGTTTCAGACATCTTTGCCTACTCCAAGGTCACAATGAGATTTTTCTATGCTGTCTTCCAAAAAGATTTATAGTTTACCTTTCATTTTGGGATCTAAAAATCACCTGGAATTTATTTTTGAGTATGGTGTGAGGTAAGAGACCAAGATTCATTTCTTTTTTTACCAAATAGTAAATAGTAAAATACCACACCAATCTTCAATTGACTAAGCACCATTATTGAAAAAAATTGTCCTTTCATCATGGCACTGCAGTGTCACATTTGCCATAAATCAGGTGATCAAATATGTGTGGATTGGTTTCTGGTTACTCAATTATGTTCCATTGGTCAAGATGTTTATCCTTGCAACAATACCATACTGTGTTAATTGTTTTAATTTCATAATAGGTGTTAATATCTGGTAATGTTAGTCCTCTAGCTTTGTTCTTTTTCAAGATCACCTTGACTATTCATGCCCCACTACATCTCTATGTAAATGCTAGAATGGCATTCTCAATGTTCACACAAAAGCCTTGTAATTTTGATTGTTACTTCTCAGTTTGGGAAGAATCAATATCTTTAAAGTATTGAATCTTACAATCCAATAATATAATGTATCCCTCCATTTGTTTTGGTCTTCTCTAATCTCTCTCAGTAATGCTTTTGAATGTGAATTTCCTCTGGCCATAGACCACTAAGAACATACCTGTAGTCGAACAAGTTGGGTTTATTTCTCATTAAAGGGATAACACATATCATGGGGAACTGTTTCAGTAAGAGGGTGTGAGAAGACTTTATTTATTGTAGGATTCGGGCTTAAGTTGTGTGATTTGTAGGAAGATGTAAAGGAAGTGGGGGTGCACTCTAGATTGGATGCTGTCAGAAAGTGAGGACAATTCTATGTTTGAGTATCCTAATAAATCTTATCTGGAAGGATGGCAGCCTAGAATGAGGCTAAGGGTATAATTGGTAAAAGAGTAGCAGTCACTCATATTAGCTAGGATATGGGGATGTTTGGTAATTTGTGTAGCTTAGATAATCTTCATGTTTTTTCTATGTTCAGATCTGATTATGGAGTGGTCTTATTTTGTCTTTATCAATCATGGTCACAGAATGATCTCATCTGATGTTGACGATTTGTGAAATTATACATGTTGAACAGGAAAGCACTAAGGCCTATCTGATAGTATAAGGGACCAGCTCGTGTATGTCAGGGGCTGCTTTTCTCTTTTTCAGTGCTCCTTTTGGCCAAGGGCAGACCAAATCAGGCCACAGGAAATTAATCCATGATATCCAAGTTTTCATCATTGTTTAGATTTTGCTGATCAGAGGTTATTTAAAAGATATAGCTTGTGGGTGGACTTGGGTTAGTCTCTCCCGCTCCATTTGTTTCAGAATGAGTTGAATTCTCTAATATGACAAAGACTGAGCAGTAGCATTTAAGTCTCTGGGCAGGATCCATTGGCCAACTGTTACACAAGAAATTTTGAGAAACAAATTGATTATTAGTCCTTAAACAATTCTTGAAGTCAAGGACCTATATTATAAAATTCAAGCAACGAATCCAGCTGGGTTTATTTCAGAGGTCCAGATAATCATGGGCTTATTTATTTGTCTTGAAGTATGTCAGTGCAGCAAGAAGTGTTTGATATAATCTCTGTATCTCTATCATCTCTATCCCTATCTCTATCTCTCTCTATCTATCAGCAGGGTCAGGTGAAAGATGTCATATCCAGCAATCAGTTAAATTCAAAGGAGCTATGGTCTGGAAAAAACATGCAAGAGAGTTTTGTTTTTCCTTAAGTGACAGAAGGAGACCATATGGGGTCAAAGATAATAGAATGAAGATAAGGGAGAGTAAGATTAGTAGTAAAGCAAAGATTCAGGAGAGTGATAAAAAATCAATTTTGCTGCGTTGTCTTGGGTGGAAACTGTCCACTTATGTAGTCTTAGACTTCTGGAGGATTCCTAAGAGTTCTCAGTTTAAGATCTTTTGATGGAAGTTATATTCCAGTAGTCAGGAGGAAGTGATATACGTCTTTTAAGTTGAGAAAAATGAATCAAAGCATCAACATCTTAGAGTTTTCCTGTTATGCCAGTTGTTAGCAATACCTAATAAGATCTTTTCCAACTAGGTTCAAACTCAGTTTTTCTCTGATGCCTATTTCAAAAAACCAAATCTCCAGATTGTAGATTATGCAGAGGCTGTTTGGGTGAGTATTTTGTAAATATGCCTTGTACATGTTGATGATAAAGCTGAAAGTATTGTATGAGTATTTAATCACACAGGCCTGTAATAGGGTAGAATCTCCAATTGTAAGTGAAATTCCCAAACGCGTGAGAACCTGCTATTAACTCAGTAGGAGATAACCTGTGGGTCCTAGAGAGGTTTGATCTTATTGTCTGTCATAAGGATAATAGCAATATTTTGGGCCTTGAAAGTTTGAAGGTTTCTAAGAGCTTTGCTAATTTTAGTCTTAGAATTCCAGTAGTTCTCTCTACTTTTCCTGAGGACTGTGGATGGTAAAGATAGTGAAGTTTCTTGGTAAAAGGTAGAACTTGACTAAGTTCCTTAATAATAAAGTCAGTAAAATGAGTGCATCTGTCGCTAGAGAAGAAATGGGAATTCCCCAGGTTGGAAAAATGAAAGCAAGCCTTTTTTTCTTGCTACAGTTATGACTGTAGCTCTCTAGTAAGGAAAAGCTTCAATCCAACTTGACAATAAACAAACAATGACAAGAATATATTCAAGCTCATTGCAGGAGGTATTTGTGTAAAGTCCATTTGGAAGTATTCAGAAAGCCGCAAACGTTTTGGAAACTGTCCATTTCTCACAGTTTTGCCAGGATTTTGTTGTTGGCAGGTAGGATGTCTTTTGGAAACATCATCAACAATACCTCTAAAATTAATCCACCAATGCTAGTTAAATATCATGGCCAATTTATCTCTGCTGTTGTGGGTACTATCATGAAGAATTTTTGCTAAACTCTATTTTAAATGATATGGTGCTACCAGTCAGGTATCCTGAAAGCACACAATATTATCTTAATTTTTTCCTTCTGTTTTTTGAATCAAGGGCTTATTTTTTTGAATCAGTTAATATTAGCTTCTTTGGATTCCTCCAAGGATTCACCTGTCTGTGTGATTCCTCCAAGGATTCACCTTTCTATGTGATTCAAAAGCAATTAATTTATCTTAGTTAATATTTTTTTTTAAGTATAGTGGTCACCTAAAGGATTACTATTAGATTCTGGGTCTTTACACTTTGAATGACCTTTTATTTTTACTATAGCTATTTCCTTAGGTTTTAATTTGCCATCAATTTTTTAATAGAAGTTCCCATAGAGGTAACCTCTTTGTTTCCAAAGCATTCCAAAGTCATAGACTACCCTAAAAACATATACTTAATCAATATAATATTTATTTGTTTATCTTTTGTCAGTTGGTAAGTCCATGTAGGTGCTATTGATTTAGCCATATGAATAATTTAATTTCTGTGAGAAGCTTATATTTGATAGGGTTAAGTCTATTGTAGTGTATCTTTTGTGACAAATTTCAGTTTTACTTTTTATTTGTGAACCATTAACAAATAAAATTAAATAAGAGTTATTCAAGAGAGTCTTTAGAACATCTGTGTAGGGTATGGATAGTCTCCTAATAGAGGCAAGAAATAATGGAGTATTTTTTTTTTTCAGGAAAAGGAATGTGAGTAGCTGGGTTTAAAATGTTATAGTAGTGGACAGTGACGTGTGAAGGAGAAAGCAATCATAAGAAGTTAGGTGCCTAGCTGAAAATTGGCCACTGTTTTTTATATTTTTGGGTTTTTTTTCCTGAAAGAATTTATATTGCATGGGAAAGCATTACGTTTAGCAGAGACTCAAGACCTAATTTAATTGAAGTTTTTAAATATTTTGCTACTGCTTTTATAGTTCTTAGACAAGGTGGATATGTCTACTGGATCTAACGAAAGGTTAAAATAAGCAGTAGGCCTCTAATGATTTCTATGTAATTGAGTAAATACCTTAAGTGCCTATTCAGACCCATTAGGAAAAAAAAGGAAGAAAAGCTTTATAAATCTAAAATCATGGTAACATTTTCTGGGTAGAAAGTTATTGTATCAGTCTTTGTGCTTAAATATGAGTATGTTTCTTTGGCTTGAAAGAATATTCAGTCATTGAAAGATATTTATAATGGCATATTTTAAATAACTAATCAAGGAAGTTAAATTCTCTTTTATTTTATATTAAGTTTTGTAAATAAAAGCTATTGTGACTGTTTAAACTTAATTAAAATTTGGAGATTTTTTGACAAATCTCGTTATTTTCATTGTTTTTTCTTTTATAAGGGTGAAGGAACAAATGTTTGTATTATCTAAAATCCATTTTCAGAAATTCAGTGATAGTTAAGGCATAACAGATATCTTAATAATTTTATTATTTTGAATTTGGAACTGATTTTGGGAAAGGGAAAATCACGATAAATTTTGGGGTAAGTCAAAAGGCACTAAGAGTTAAGAGAAGAATTTGGTGACAAAAAATTCTACTACTCTGGGCATAAAATAACAAACTAATGTAGCAATTTTACATGAAAAGACCCAAATTCGAATGTTACTGCTTTGGTACATTATTCATATAACAATTTACAATAAAGGATTAGTTAATATGCCTTTGTATTTATGAATTTAGGCATATACAGATGTATAAATATAGTAATAGGTAATAATTTAAAGATTGTAACTATGGTCTTAAAATATAATTGAGTATACAAAATAAAAGAATATTTATCTTATGAAATTTACCATTTGAATTAACTGCAACAAGCTGCTTAATAAACAAAATCATAGCCATTATTTTGCATAATTTTTTGGTATTTCTCTGAAATTATTGTATGATTAACCATTTGTATTAATTATTAACTTTAATCAAAATAACCAACTTTTCCTTTATCTAGATACAAGAGAAAAACTAGGGGGCAGAAAACCCAAACTATTTATTTTTTCATTGAGCACTATTTCATGTTATTGTAATAACCATGAGGAAGCAAATAAACATATGTATAATAATCGAAAAGCATTTGGAAATTTTGTTCATCTACTGATTTTAAGAAATGAGTATACTAAAATTATGTTTATTAGCAATATTTTGTATCTTTATTTTTTAGGAACTGTACAAGAATGCAAAGATTATTTATTATTTAAGTCTGTGGTCTCAAAGTTAGGTAAAGATTTGAAAATTGCAATTTAGCTAACACATTAAATCTTTATGATTTGAAGCATGATAAGAACTTCATAAAACTAATCTGTTTTAAAAGACATCCATTATAACATTATAATATTCATTATATTATATAACATTTATTGTATTAGTGAATATAATAACATTCATTATTCTAATATTCATCTAAAGATGAATACTATTATACATGTATATTTTTTATTATAAACAAGTTATGGAAAAAGTGGAAAGTTATTTAATTCATAAACTAATGTAGGGAATTTAGGAAGTTTAAATCAAGAGAACTTTAACTCTGGTCTTGAACAAACCAAAATATAGTGCTAACATTATTTTGTATGGTAAACCAATTTTTAAAGACTCAGAATCTTGACAAAATTCTCCTTTTATCTTAAAATTAAAACCTTTCTTATTATCTCATAGCTATAGTAACAAAGGCTATTATGAAAATAAACTTTTCAGTGCCCCTCCAAAAAACATAGTTTAATAATTTTTTCCCAATTTAACTGTTTATCTGGACTAGACATTTTTTTTAACTTTTTGTTTATTGCAGTAACATTGGTTTATAACATTGTATAAATTTCAGGTGTACATCATTATACTTCTATTTCTGCATAGATTACATCATGTTCACCACCCAAATACTAATTACAAGCCATCACCACACACATGTGCCCAATTATCCCTTTTGCCCTCCTCCCTCCCCGCTTCCCCTCTGGTAACCACCAATCCAGTCTCTGTCTCTATGTGTTTGTTTGTTGTTATTATCTACTACTTAATGAAGGAAATCATATGGTATTTGACCTTCTCCCTCTGACTTATTTCACTTTGCATAATACCCTCAATGTCCATCCATGTTGTCACAAATGGCTGGATTTCATCATTTCTTATGGCTGGGTAGTATTCCAATGTGTATATATGGCAAATCTTCTTTATCCATTCGTCCCTTGATGGGCACTTAGGTTGCTTCCAAGTCTTGGCTATTGTGAATAACGCTGCAATGAACACAGGGGTGCATGTATCTTTACACATTGGTGTTTTCAAGTTCTTTGGATAAATACCCAGCAGTGGAATAGCTGGATCATATGGTAGTTCTATCCTTGATTTTTTAAGGAATCTCCATACTGTTTTCCATAGTGGCTGCACCAGTTTGCACTCCCAACAGCAGGGTATGAGAGTTCCCTTCTCTCCACATCCTCTCCAACGCATGTTGTTTCCTGTCTTGTTAATTATAGCCATTCTGACGGGCATGAGGTGATATCTCATTGCAGTTTTGATTTGCATTTCCCTGATAGTTAATGATGTTGAACATCTTTTCATGTGTCTGTTGGCCATCTGTATATCTTCTTTGGAGAGATGTCTGTTCAGGTCTTTTGCCCATTTTTTAATTGGGTTGTTAGTTTTGTTGTTGTTGAGATGCATGAGTTCTTTATATATTTTGGAGATTAAGCCCTTATCAGATGTATGGTTTGCAAATATCTTCTCCCAATTGTTAGGTTGTCTTTATGTTTTGTTGATAGTTTCCTTTGCTGTGCAGAAGCTTTTTAGTTTGATGTAGTCCCATTTGTTTATTTTTTCTATTGATTCTCTTGCCCGGTCAGACATGGTGCTTGAAAATTTGTTGCTAAGACCAATGTCGAAGAGCATACTGCCTATTTTTTCTTCTATAAGGTTCACAGTTTCAGGTCTTACATTCAAGTATTTAATCCATTTTCAGTTAATTTTTGTGTATGGTGTAAGGTAAGGGTCTACTTTCATTTTTTTGCATGTGGCTATCCAGTTTTCCCAACACCATTTGTTGAAGAGACTTCCTTTCCCCATTGTATGTTCTTGGCTCCTTTGTCAAAGATTAGCTGTCCATAGATGTGTGGGTTTATTTCTGGGCTTTCGATTCTATTGCACTGATCTGTGTGTATGTTTTTGTGCCAGTACCATGCTGTTTTGGTTACTATAGCTTCGTAGTATATTTTGAAATCAGGGAGTGTGATACCTCCAGCTTTGTTCGTTTTTCTCAGGATTTCTTTTGCTATTCGGGGTCTTTCGTTGTTCCATATAAATTGTGGGATTCTTTGTTCTATTTCTGTGAAAAATGTTGTTGGAACTTTGATAGGGATTGCATTGAATCTATAGATTGCTTTAGGAAGTATGGACATCTTAACTATGTTAATTCTTCCAATCCAAGAGCATGGAATCTTATCATTTCTTTGTGTCTTCTTCAATTTCTTTCAGCAATGTTTTATAGTTTTTGGTGTACAGATCTTTCACCTCTTTGGTTAAGTTTATTCCTAGGTATTTTATTGCTTTTGTTGCAGTTGTAAATGGGCTTGTCTTCTTAATTTCTCTTTCTGCTACTTTGTTCTTAGTGTATAGAAATGCCACTGATTTTTGTATGTTTTTGTTGATTTTGTATTCTGCAACTTTACCATATTCGTTTATTACTTCTAAAAGTTTTCTGGTGGATTCTTTAGGGTTTTCTATATATAAAATCATGTCATCTGCACATAGTGACAGTTTCACTTCTTCCTTTCCAATTTGGATCCTTTTTATTTCTTTTTCTTGCCTGATTGCTCTGGCTAGGACTTCCAGTATTATGTTAAATAGAAGTGGTGACAGTGGGCATCCTTGTCTGTTTCCTGTTCTTACAGGGATAGCTTTCAGTTATTCATCATTGAGAATGATATTAGTTGTGGGTTTGTCATATATGGTCTTTATTATGTTGAGGTACTTTCCTTCTCTACCCATTTAATTCAGAGTTTTTATCATAAGTGGATGCTGTATGTTGTCAAATACTTTCTCTACATCTATTGAGATGATCATGTGATTTTTATTCTTCATTTTATTAATGTGGTATATTATATTGATTGATTTGCGAATGTTGAACCATCCCTGGATACCTGGAATAAATCCCACTTAATCATGGTGTATAATCTTTTTAACGTATTGTTGTATGTGATTTGCTAGTATTTTGTTGAGGATTTCTGCATCGATGTTCATCAGTAATATTGGTCTGTAATTTTCTTTTTTTGTGTTGTCCTTGTCTGGGTTTGGTATCAGGGTAATGTTGGCTTCATAGAATGAGTTGGGGAGCTTCCCTCCCTCCTCAATTTTTTGGAAGATTTTGAGAAGGATAGGTATTAAGTCTTCTTTGAATATTTGGTAGAATTCACCCGGGAAGCCGTCTGGTCCTGGACTTTTATTTTTGGGGAGGTTTTTGATTACTGTTTCGATCTCCTTACTGGTGATTGGTCTATTCAAATTCTCTACTTCTTCTTGATCCAGTTTTGGAAGGTTGTATGATTCTAAGAATTTATCCATTTCTTCCAGATTGTCGAATTGGTTGGCATATAGCTTTTCATAGAATTCTCTTATAATGTTTTGTATTTCTGAGGTGTCTGTTGTAATTTCTCCTCTTTCATTTCTGATTTTACTTATTTGTGCCTTCTCTTTTTTTTCTTGGTGAGTGGACTAGACATTCTTAAAATACATAACAACTGAATGATTTTTTTGATCAGTTAAAGTTTCTCAAGAGAGGGGGAAAAGAAAGGAAGTGGAAAGGAAAAGAAATGAGAGGCAACTGGCTTTAGACAAAAGTGTAATTATCAGTGCAAAAACTAATTATCTTCTCTCTGCAAGGAAAGAGAAGAAAGTTTAGATGTAGAAAAATAGATTTTGTCATACACACATACAAAAGAGAGTGACATACAGCTCATTTTGAACTATTATGTCCCTTGACAATTTTATTAAGCTGTATGATTAAAAGTCCAGCACTTATTAACCCCTAGAGTACAGAAACAAAGAAGAGGATTTCTCCCATGTCAAACAAAGTTATTTCTTTTTTGTTTTGCTTTTAAAATTATTTATTTATGTACAAAAGGCCCTTGTTTTTTCTTGAAATAGCATTGGTTTATAAGATTATATAAATTTCATGTGTGCATCATTATGTTTCAACTTCTGTGTAGACAACATCATGTTCACCACCAAAAGTCTAGTTGCCATCCATCACCATACAAATGTCCCCCTTTACCCCCTTTGCCCTCTCCATCCCACCTTCCTTCTGGTAACCACCAATCTGTTCTCTATATCTATGTGTTTATTTTTTTTTATCTTCCACATATAAGTGAAATAATATGATATTTGTTTTTCTCCATCTGACTTATTTTGCTTAGCATAATACCCTCAAGATCCATACATGTTATCACAAATGGCAAGATTTTATCTTTTTTATGGCTGAGTAATATTCCATTGTATATATATACACCACATCTTCTTTATCCATTCATCCATGCATGGGCACATTAGGTTATTTCCAAGTCTTGGCTATTGTAAATAACGCTATAATGAAGATAGGGGTGCATATATCTCTTCAAATTAGTGTTTTCATGTTCTTTGGATAAATACTCAGAAGTGGAATACTTGGATCATATAGTAGTTCTACTTCTAATTTTTTGAGGAGTCTCCATACTGTTTTCCATAGTAGTGTACAAATTTATATTCCCACCAGCAGTGTATGAGGATTCCCTTTTCTCTACATACTTCCCAACCCTTATTTCTTGTCTTTTTAGTAAAATCAAAGTTATTTATCTTTTTGATAAACAAGACAATTTCCTCATGAAGATTTCTTCTTTTTTTGTTTTAAGGTACCTTCCAAATGAATAAATTTGCTCATGTCAAAAGATCCCCAAAGTTGCCACTGCAATTCTAATTTGTCCCTACTGAAATTGTGCCATTTTTAGAGAAAGTGTATAAGTTAGCATTATAGTGAGAAAACATGAAGAAATCAGGTGTTTAGTTGGAAATATTTACAGTTTTATCTTGAGAAAATGCCATGAGGGTTTCAATATCATATTTGAGCAGACAGAAAAATCAGCCAACTTGAAGATAGGTCAATTGATATTATCTAGTCTGAGGAAAAGAAAGAAAAAAATGAAGAAAAATGAACAGTGTTGGGGACCTGTGGGACACCAC
This sequence comes from Diceros bicornis minor, assembly GCF_020826845.1. Lineage (NCBI taxonomy): Eukaryota > Metazoa > Chordata > Mammalia > Perissodactyla > Rhinocerotidae > Diceros > Diceros bicornis. Next base: position 68,683,989 of record NC_080781.1, read on the forward strand.
CAAGCATACCAATGTACATATGAGACTCCTAGAAGGAGAGGAGAGAAAGAGGCAGAAAGAATATTTGAAGATATAACAGTGGAAAATTTCCCAAATTTAATGAAAAACATTAATCTGTACATCCAAGAAGCCCAATGAAATTGAAATTAGATAAAACTCAAAGGGAAAAGGGCAAAGAGAAAGAGAAACTCTTGAAAACAGCAAGATAAAAGCAACTCATTACATACAAGGATACTCCATAGTATTAACAGCTGATTTCTCACTAGAACCATGAAGGCTTGAAGACAGTGAGATGACATGTTCGAAGTGTTGAAAGAAAACAAATGTCAACTTTTATTTTATATCCAACAAAATTGTCCTTCAGAAATGAAGTAGAGGACCTCTGGTTTCCTATTCAGCACATAAGGAGCTTGGAAGTAGTCTCTCACATCCTCAAAACAGGCAAAAAGCCAAAAAATGGAAAATCAACAACTTCTTAGATCCATCAGAGAATCAAGGTCACAAGGCAAATAGCTGCCCCCAAAATTGCAGAGACAAACATGCAGATACAGAGAATCACTATTTACTAGAGGAGAAACCCAGGAACAGAGATCTTTGCTGGAACCAGCATTGAAGTAGAAAAACCTAGACTGTAATTGCCAAATTGCTGGAAACTCAGTGTGGACTTGAGAGTTAAAAATTTCAGGAGGTTCCACTCTTAAGGGTACCCATACATTTTTGTGTTTTACTTCCAGGAACCCTACCATGATCTCACAGTGAAGATTGGAGAAAATCTCATGCTTCTGGCAAGGGGAGAAAAAAGTAGCAATATGGAAACGCACTCAGAGAATTTTATTCTTCTTAACAAGGCCTTTTCAAAAGGGAAATTTTACCAGAACCTAACTGACCTGAAGGAAGGAAAACATTCAATTCCAGTACCCTCTGTCTTTCTTTTGGGAGGAAGAGAAATACTCTACCCCAGCCCTCTCTAACCTCCAATGTGGGGAAAGTGAGACACTGAACTTCAACTCACTCTAGTCTTCCCTGTAGGGGAAGAGAAATGCCCAATTTCTGCCTCCTCTACCTTTCCTCATGGAGGAAGGGAAATGCCAGATTTCAGCTCCCTCTAGCCTACAATGTAGGAGAAGAGAAATATCCCTCTAGACTATAGTCCCTCTAGACTTCTTGTCTCACCTAAGGGTGGGGAGTCCGAGAGGTTCTTATGAAGGTTATAGCCCAGGGGCACAGGCTTACTAAAAGAATAAGACCTAATCATAGGGCTATGGAATATTTTTCCTCTTCCCGTGCATTACCATCACATCAATAGGGCTCTTGTGTAATAACAGGAGATTACAACTGAAAGAAATGCAAGCCCTAGATCTTATTGAAGAAATCCCTAAGAAAACCCAAAGACAAGGATACCAAAGGAAATTTTAGCCTCTGGCATCTACAGCTGCAGTGGACAGTAAACACAGCCTAATTTCTGGCCAGACATAAAACCATGCACTAAAGGTGTAATTATTTCAGTTCTTTTTATCCAGTACATCATTTCCAGCATTCACCAGCAACAAGTCATACTAAAAGACAAAAAATAACCTACACACGGTTTTAAGAGACAGCACAGGCATCAGAACCAGACTAGACATAGCAGAGATGTTGGAAATATCAGACCAGAAATTTAAAACAACTATGACTAATATGCTAAGAGCTCTAATGGAAAAAGTGCACAACATGCAGGAAAAGATGGACAATGTAATCAGAGAGATGGAAACATTAAGAAAGTATCAGAGGGAAATGCTAGAAATAAAAAACTTCGTAACAGAAATGAATAATGTCTTTGATGGGCTCATCAATAGAGTGGATACAGCATAGAAAAGAATCAGTGAGCTTGAAGAAATGCTGATAGAAGTTTCCAAAACAGAAATGCAAAGAGAACAAAAAATGAAAAAGAGCAGAATATTCAAGAACTATGGGATAATTAGAAAAGATTTAACATACATGTAATGAGACCTTTTTCTGGCATAGAAGAAAGAGAGAAAAGAAAGGAAGAAATATTTAAAATAATAATGACTGATAATTTCTCCAAATTAATGATAGACACCAAGCCATAGACCCAGGAAGCTCAGAGAACAGGATAGGGTAAATTGGATAGGATAAGAACAGAAAACATGCAGGATAAATACAAAAAAATCTATACTTCAGGATATCATATTTATACTAAAGAAAATCAAAGACAAGGAGAAAATCTTGAAATACGTGGGGTGTGGGGGGAAGAAACATCTTACCTATACAGGTGTAGGTTAAGAATTTCATTAGACTTCTCTTCAGAAACTATGCAAACCAGAAGAGAATGAGTGAAATGTTTAAAATGTTGAAAGAAAAAACCCACTGAATTAGAATTCTGTATCTAGTAAAATTATCCTTCAAAATGAAAGAGAAATAGAATTTATAAGACAAAAATTGAAAGACTTTGTTATTAGTAGACATGCCTTGCAAAAATATGTTAAAAGAAATTCTGCAAAAAGAAGGAAAATTACATAGGTCATAAACTTGGATCTACAAAAGAGAGGTAGAGCATTAGAAAAGGAATACATGAAGATAAAAATATCTTATTTCTTTTATTTTTAATTGATATAAGAGATAAAAGTTCATTCAAAATTAATATCAATGATTTATTTGGTGATTATAGCTTAACGGGTAAGTGATATGAATGACAACAATGCTATAGGAGATGTAAGGGAGGAATTGGGAGGGCTCTGTTGAAAGGTACTATATGTGAAATAGTATAGTGTTATTTGAAAGAGGACATATTAGCTGTAAAGGTATACTGAAACTCAATAGCAACCACTAAAAAAGGTAAAAAAAGAAATGTAATTGATAAGAGAGGAGAAAAAAACGAAATCATGTAAAATGCTCAATTAAAACCAGGGAAAGCAGATAAAGAGTGGAAGACAAAAAAATGAAACAAAGTACGAGGAGAACAAATAGAAAACAGTAACAAATATAGTGGATATTAATCCAACTATATCAATAATTACTTTAAATGTCAATCGTCTAAGTACTCTAAATAAAAGAGAGAGACTGTCAGAGTGGATAAAAATCCAAGTCCCAACTATATGTTGTCTATAAGAAGCCCACTTTAAATATAAAGAAATGTATAGATTAAAAGTAAAGGGACAGAGAAAGATATACCATGTTAATCACATTACATAATTATCCTTTCTTTTTTGTGGTTGGAATTATTAATTTCTAGTCTCTCAGCAAGTTTGATGATTATAATACAATATTGTTGCCTATATTCTGTATACTGTGCTTTAGAGCTCTAGAGCTTGTTTACTACTCATTGCAAGTTTGTACTCTTAAGCAACTTCTGTCCTATCTCCTCACTCCCATCCCCTGGTAGCCATCATTTTATTCTCTGTTTTTACAAGTTTGGCATTTTTAGATTCCACATTTAAGTGATATCATATAATACTTGTCTTTCTCTGACTTATCTCACTTAACATAATGTTCTCGAGGTCCATCCATGTTGTCACAAATGGCAGGATGTCCTTCTTTCTCATGGCTGAACAGTATTCCATTGTGTGTGTGTGTGTGTGTATATATATATATATATACACTCCATATTTTCTTTATTCATTCATCTGTTAATGGGCACTTAGGTTGTTTCCAATCTTTGCTATTGTGAATAATGCTGCAATAAACATGGGAGTGCATATATCTCTTTGATATTCTGTTTTCATTTCCCTTGGGTGTGTACCAAGAAGTGGAATTGCTGGATTATATGTTAGATCTATTTTAATTTTTTGAGGAACCTCCCTGTTCTTTTCCATAGTGATTGAACCAATTTACATTCCCTTCAACAGTGTACAAGGGTTCCCTTTTCTCCACATCCTCGCCAACACTTATCTCTTGTCTTCTTGATGATAGCCATTCTAACAGGTGTGTGGTGATATCTCATTGTGGTTTTGATTTGCATTTTTCCTGATTATTAGTGATGTTGAGCACCTTTTCATATATGTATTGGCCATTTGGATGTCTTCTTTGGAAAAATGTCTATTTCTGCCCATTTTTTAATTGGATTTTTTTTTGTTGTATTTGAGTTGTATGAGCTCTTTATATATTTTTGATATTAACCCCTTATCTGATATATAGTTTGCAAAATTTGCTCCCATTCTGTAAGTTGCCTTTTCATTTTGTTAATTTTCTTTTGCTGTGCAGAAGCTTTTAAGTTTGACGTAGTCCCATTTGTTGATTTTTGCTTTTGTTGTTTGTGTTTTCAGTATCACATGCAAAAATTCATTGCCAAGACCAATGTTGGGGAGCTTTCTCTATACATTTTCTTCAAGGAGTTTTATGGTTTCAGATCTTATGTTTAAGTCTTTGATCCATTTCGAGTTAATTTTTGTGAGTGGTGTAAGATAACGGTCCAATTTCATTGTTATGCATATGTTTATCCAGTTTTTCCAACACCATTTGTTGAAGAGACTATTCTTTCCCCATTGGCTGTTCTTGGCTCCCTTGTCAAATATTAGTTGACAAGTATATGTGGGGGTTTAATTCTGGGCTCTCTATTCTGTTCCGTTGGTCTGTGTGTCTGTTTTTATGCCGGTACCATACTGTTTTTATTACTATAGCTTTGTAGTATAACTTGAAATTGGAAAGTGTGATACCTCCAGCTTTGTTATTTTTCCTCAGGATTGTTTTCGCTATTTGGGGTCTTTTGCAGTTTCATATGAATTTTAGGATTGTTTTCTCTATTTCTGTGAGGAATGCAATTGGTATCTTGATGGGGATTCTGTTGAATTGATAGATGGTTTTGGTAGTATGGACATAAAATATTGTTTTTAAGAGATCACTGCTCTCTGGTGAATGGATGGTAGAAATGAGCAAAAGTAGAACTAGAGAGACTATGGACTATTGGAATAATCCAGGTTATTTATAGTGGTTGCTTGGATTTGGATTATGCTATGAGATGGAGAGAATTTGGTAGATTCTCAATATATATTAGAATTGTTAAGATTTGGTGATGTATTATATACGGGGAATAAGAAAATTGGGGGGAAATTCAGAGTGAATTTTAAGGTTTTGGCTTAAGCAATTGGATACATCGGGATGCATTTTACTAGGATGGTGAATATTGGAAAAGGAACAGGTTTGCTTGGAGGAAATCAGTTCTATTTGGCCATGTAATATTTGAAGGGGCTTATTATTTATTCAAACAGCAGGGTTAAGTAAGCTTTTGGGCCTGTAAATCTGGAGAGGCCTGGGCTGGAGACTGCATTTAAAACCATCAAGCTAGGAAAGATCAGCCAGGAGCAGAGTGTAGATTGAGGGAAGAAACAAGGTTTTAGGACAGAACATTGAAGCCTTCCTACATACAAAGTTTAGGTAGATTACATTACTGTTATATTCCTGCTGCAAATCACATCTTTTTTACCTCCTTCAGCCAAGGATTTCACATCCACAATGATCTTCTATAGAACAATTCTTCCTAATGACAAATGATGCCCAGCTGTCTCTCAGGTGGGGGCAGATAATGTTTGGTAGACATTATAGAGGAGGCTTAGTTTTTATAACCTTGATGAGTGATTGGGGGTGTAAATCATTTACCCGTCAGTCAGTCGGCAAACATATACTGGGCTTCACCGTGTTCCACAACCTTTTAGTTCATGGGGATGTAGATTTTAAAGACACGGGACATGTCCTGAAGGAGCTGAGTAGGGTTAAGTGTGAGATGCTGTTGAGGCATAGGAGAGGGAGTTCTTAACCATGTCTCTGGATATCTGGCAATACTTCACAGAAGAGGTGATATTTGTGCACAGTAGGAGCTTTTCCCAGGCAGTGCTTCTCCATTTGGAATCCATGGTAGTCCTTGAGATGATTTTAGGTGGTGGTCAGACATTGATTTTAATGTGTAAGAAAAATATAGATAAAGATATAAATAGATGCAAACAGGTGCACATGCACACACACACACATATATAGCATAATAAACTCACAATTTCTCAGACATTATTATTGTGACTGAAGAAATGTACACATCCCTACTGGTTGTTCTCATTTATGCTGAAGAACTCAGAATCTCAGATGGGAAGATAGCGTTGCCCAGTAAGCTTAATATGCTGCCCGACTGTTTTCTCTCCTATTTGCTAAAATTCTTATTCTTCCTCAAACTTCCACTATTCCATCTCTTCCCTTCCCTCACAGCAAGCTCGTGACTGCCTCATTTCTAAAATTTAGAAAATATTCACAATTAGATGGAAATTTCATTGTCTTCCATCCTCCAAAGCTACCAACTTACTGATAACTGTACCCATATGCTTTGCCCTCCTTCCTTTTATAATGGATGACACGTTCCTCTTTCTATTAAAGGCTGACATCTGCACTTTTTCTATGGATATAACTCCTTCTTCCCCTCTCCTAAAAAATATTTTTAATATTTGCATAATAGTCTATAGTTTGGATACAATACAGTTGATTCAATTCTCTATTGATAGGTTGTTTCCAAACTTTACCACTACAAACATCACTTATATATGTTCTTGTGTACTGGTACTTTTATATGATAAGTTTCCAAATGTAGGATTTGTGGGTTGAAAAGCATTTGTATTTTCAATTTTGATAGATATTTGCATATCGCTTTACCAACCAGTTGGTTTTAGCTATTCTAGGGCCTGTGCCCTAGAATATGAATTTTCCATGTGAATTTTAGAATAAGCTTGTCTATGTCTACAAAAAAAACCTACTGTGATTTTGATAGGAATTGCATTAACCTGTAGATCAATTTGAGCAGATTTGACATCTTTGCTATGAGGTGTCTTCCAATCCATAACATGGTATGTCACTACGTTTATTTGTTTTCTTTCAATTCTTTCATCAGCATTGTGTAATTTTCAGCAACAAAGTCCTGTACTTTGGGATGGTTAGATTCACACCTAAGTAATTAGTGGGTTATTTTGCTAGTGATTGTAAGTGCTATTGTATTTTTAATTTCAATATTCACATGTTTATTCTTAGTACATAGAAATGCAATAGATTTTTTTAACGTTTATCTTATAAGCTGTGACATTGCTGAACTCAATAATTAGTTTCAGGAAATTATTTTTGTAGATTCTTTGAGATTTTCTATGTAGGAAATCATGTCATTTGCAAATAAAGTTTTATTTCTTCATTTCCAATATGTATTCCTATCGTTTCTTTTACTTGTCTTTTTGTACTCACTAGAATTTTCAGTATTATGTTGAATAAGAGTGGTGAGAGTGAACATCCTTTCCTTGTTCCCAGTCCTAGGGGAAAATACTCAGACTTTCACCATTTAGTATGATGTTAACTATAGACCTTTTCTAGTTGCTTTTTAGGAAGTTGAGGGAATTCCTCTGTATATCTAGTTTTCTTATATCATGAATGGGTGTTGGATTTTGTCAAATACTTTTCCTGCATCAATTGTGATCATATGATTTTTCTTCCTTAGCCTATCGATGAGGTGTATTACATTGATTTTTAAATGTTGAGCCAGCCTTACATACTTGGAAAAATCCCACTTGCTCATGGTGTATAATTCTTTTTAGACTTTGCTGAATTTGATTAGCTAATATTTTGATGAATATTTTTGCATCTAAGTCCATGGGAAATATTGATCTATATTTTTCTTTTATTTTACTGTCTTTGTCTGGTTTTGGTGTCAAGGCCTCACAAAAAGAGTTGGGAACTGTTCTCGCCTATTCTATTTTCTGGTAGAGATTGTATGAAATTTGTGTTAATTTCCTTTGAATGTTTAGTAAAATTCTCCAGTGAAGCCTTCTAGACCTTGGAGTTTTCTTTTGGGGAGCTCTTTAATTACCGATTTGATTAATTTAATGGTTATGACCATTCCAGTTATCTATTTTATCTTGGTTGAGGTGTTGTATTTTGTGGTTTTGAGGAATTGGTACATTTTTCTAAGTTGTCAAATTTAGTAGTGTAAAGTTGTTCATAGTTTTCCCTTATTATACTTTTAATGGCTGCAGGATCTGTAGTGATATCCTCAGTTTCATTCCTGATGTTGGTGGTTTGTGTCTTCTCTCTTCTTAACTTTGTCAATCTTGACAGATGTTTATCATTTTTATTGATTTATTTTAAAGAATTAGCTTTTGATCTCATTGATTTTTCTCTATTGTTTTCCTGTTTTCAATTTAACAGATTTCTGCTATTTTTATTATTTGCTAACTTGTACTTTTAGACTCATTTTACTTTTTCCAATTTCTTGAGGTAGGAATTTAGATTATTGATTTGAGATATTTCCTTTTTTCTGATGTAAGCATTTGGTGCTATAAATTTCTCTCTAAGCACTATTTCAGCTGCATCTCACAAACTTTGATAAGTTGTATATACATATATAAATTTTCTTTGAGACTTCCTGCTTGACTTAGATTCTTTCAAAGTGTATATTTAAAAAAAAAATTCCAAGTGTAGGGGCCAGCTGGTGGCATAGTGGTTAAGTTCGTGCTCTGCTTCAGCAGCCTGGGGTTAGTGGGTTTGGATCCCAGGTGCGGAGCTATGCACCACTTATCAAGCCATGCTGTGCCAAGCGTCCCACATATAAAGTAGAGGAAGATGGGCACGGATGTTAGCCCAGGGCCAATCTTCCTCCGCAAAAAGAGGGGGATTGGCAACAGATGTTACCTCAGGGCTAATATTCCTCACCAAAACAAAAAAAAATTTCCAAGTGTTGAAAGATTTTCCTTTTTTTGTATTATTGACTTGTTGTTTAACCTCATTATCAGAGAAAACTGTATGATTTTAATTGTTTCAAATTTGTTTAAGTTTGTTTTATACCCGAGTTATGGTCTGTCCTTGTAAATTTTCCATGGACACTTGAAAAGAATGTGTATTCCACTGTTGCTGGCTAGAGTGCTCTATAAATGTCAATTAGAGCCTGTTGGCTAATAATATTGTTGAGTTTTTCTATATCCATGATGATTTTGTCTAGTTGTTCCATCAATTATTGAAAGAGAAGTGTCTAAGTCCTCAATTATAATTATGAATTTTTAATTTCTCCTTTTAGTTCTATCAGTTTTTACTTCACATATTTTGCTGCTGTTGTTTGATGCATAGATATTTAGGATTCCTAGGTCTTTTTGGTTAATTGAGCCTTTTATTATTATGCAATGTCCCTCTCTGCCCTTGGTAATTTTCTTTGCTCTGATATCTACTCTGTCTTATATTGATGTTGGCACTCTGCTTACTTTTGATCAGTTTTTGCATGGTATATCTTTTTACATCTGTCTACTTCAATCTGCCTATATTATTACATTGGAAGTGAATTTCTTATAGACAGCATATAGTTGAGTCATTTTTTTATCCAGTCTGCCAATCTCTCCTTTTAATTGGCCTATTTAGACTATTTCTATTTAATGTAATTTTTAACTATCTTGGGTTAGGTCTGCCATTTTATTATTTGTTTTCTCTTTCTTTCCTTTCTTTCCCATTCCCCTTTGTCTATCTTCTTGCCTTCTTGTGTGTAACTGAAACATTTAAATGATTCCATCTTTTTTTATTTATAGTATTCTTGAGTATATATCACTTCATATAATTTTCAGTGGTTTTTCTAGGAATTAAAATATATATATATACATAGCTATCACAGCCTACTATTATCAATATTTTACCACTTTGAGTGATGTATTGAAACCTTCCTTCCATTTAGGTCCTTCTATCCTCCCCATTTAAAAAATGTAATTGTCTCATATGTTTCCTCTACATACTTTGCACCCCACAACGTTATAATTTTTGCTTCAAACCTCAAATATAATTTAAGAAATTCATGAGAAGAATAGTCTATTATTTACCGCATTTTTATGCTTTCTGTTGTTCTTCTTACCTTTCTGAATGTCTAAGTTTTCTTCTGTTATTATTTCCTTTCTGTTTAGGAAAAATAATTTAGCTACTCCTTAAGGAGAAGTCTGCTAGCAACAGATGCTCTTTGTTTCCCTTTGTATGAAAATGTCCTTATTTCTCCTTCATTTCTGAAGGATATTTTTGCCAGATACAGAATTCATGGTTGGCAATAATTTTCCTTCAGCACTTGAAAGATTTTCCACTTCCTTCTGGCCTCAATAGAAATTAACTTTTATTCAAATTGTTTTTTCCCTATAGGTAATGCGTCATTTATCTCTACCTACTTTTAAGATGTTTTTTCTTGATATTTAGTTTTCAGAAGTTTATGATGTGTCTTTATATGGGTCTCTTTTGATTTATCCATTTTTGGGGTTCACTCAGCCTTTTTAGTCTATAAGTGTATATCTTTTGCCATATTTGGAATGTTTTAGGCTATTATTTTTTGAATACTTTTTCAGCCGTACCCACTTTCCCCTCTTCATCTAAGACTTTGATGATACGAATTTTAGATCTTTTGTTATTATCTCACAGAGCCCTGAGGCCCTGTTCACTGTTTTCAGTCTATTTTCTCTCTGTTTTTCAGATTGAATAATTCTATTGTTCCATCTTCAAGTTTACTGATTCCGTCTTCTGTCATTGCCACTCTACTATCAAGCAAACAAGCAAAATTTCTTTTTGTTTATTCTATTCTTCAGTTCTAGAATGTCCATTTGGTTCTTTTTTATAACTTCTATTTTTTAAATGATATTTTCTAATTTTTCATTTATTTCAAGAGAATTTGTAATTTTTTGTTGAAATGTTTTTATGACTGCTTTAAAATCCTTGTTCAGATCAGTTGGAACCCCATATATTGCTGGCATAAGTGCAAATGTGTGTGGCCACTATAGGAAATATTTTGGAAGTTCATCAAAAAGTTAAATATAGAATTATCATATGATCCACTAACTCCACTCTTATGTATAAACCCAAAAGAAATGAAAGGATACATGCATACAAAAACTTGTACACACAGCAGCATTTATTTATAATAGCCAAAAGGGAAACAACCCAAATGTCCACTAACTGATGAATGGATCAAAAAATATGGTATATCCATACAATGGAATACTATTCACCAATAAAAGGAATGAAATACTAATATACACTACAATATAGATGACACTTGTAAACATTTTGCTAAGTGAAAGAAGCCAGTTACAAAGGGTGAGATATTATATGATTCCATTTATACGAACTGTCCATAATAGGCAGATTTATAAAGACAGAAAGTAGATTCATAGTTTCTTAGGCCTGGGAGTTGAATGGGGATGGTGGCTGACTCCTCATAGATATGAGTTTCTTTTAGGAGGGTTGTGAAATGTTCTAAAATTAGATTGTGGTAATAGTTGCACAACTCTATGAAATATACTAAAAAATACTGAACTGCACACTTTAAATGGGTGAATTGTATGTTATGTGAAGTATATCTCAATAGATCTGTTTATAAAAAATCCTTGTCTGGGGGGAGGGAGGAGGGCAAAAGAGGTGACTCTCACATGTGTATGGTGATGGATGGTAATTAGTCTGGGTGGTGAACATGATGTAATCTACACAGAAATCAAAATATAATGATGTATACCTGAAATTTATAGAATGTTATAAACCAATGTTACCTCAAAAAATAATAAAAAAGAAAATATACAAATAAAAAAATAAAGAAGATAATTTTAGATAGTAACAATTATTTGAAAGATATAAAACACAGTGTGATTAGGAAAGTGAGACTATCTGAAGGGTGACATTTTTTGCATCCTGAGTGATGAGAAGGGACTAATCATGTGAGGACTCAGGAAGCCTATTACCCACATGGGCTTCTTGAATAACCTACTTGAAATTGTAACCTCACCAACTAAAGAAAGAATCAAAGAAGTCACGAATTGAGATGTCAAGGTATAAAAGAACTGGCAGTGAACAGTAGTTAATGTAAAATTAAATCTTAATAACTATTGTCATTCTGGTTATAGAACACATTGTAAGCATAATTGTTAAGGGGAAATTGCAATAAAAAATAATAATTTAACATAAGTATATGGAAAAATAGCAACTTGTGACTAAAATTAGAGAATTGATGGTAAGAGGAAATAGTGTATATATAATATATATAATATTGTATAATTATAGTTACCTCAAACTTTTTAAGAATCAGTAGTTTTCTCAATAAATATATATTTAAGCATATCACTTAAAGTCACAAATGAAACCATTAATTAGACTGAAAACAGACAATATACTTTGCATATTACCAGAGGAGGGGAGAAAGAAAAGCACAGACTTTTTTTTCCTCCACTAAACTCTTTGATTTATTATTAAATATCTCAGTGCTTTTATCGGGTGGCAGGTACTACTCTTTTAAGAAAGCACAGACTTTGTAACAAAAGATAGATAACAAAGCAACAGAAAAGAAGCAAAAAACAGAAAATATAAATTATTAAGATGGCAGAAGACTAAAAGTATCTTTTTTAAAAATACTAATTCAGGATCTTGAGAATCCCTCTGTAACGACAATGTGTACACAGTGAAGATATGCTCAAGAGCCTTTATGTACCAGATTTCCCAGAGGAAAGTGCTTATTGTCCCACTTTGGGTTACATGCCCATGCCCAGACTGCTCAATTGTTGCCAGAGATAATTTAAAACATGGTTTGGGGTTAGGAGTAGTTTAGTAGATACAATTCCTAGATAAAGGGGTGCTGAACAGATACTACAATTAATTGTTTGCTACAGTTCTTGATCAATAAATAATTGATAAAATAAAAAAAAAATCCCTGTCATATAATGCCAACATCTGATTTATATTGCTGTTGCCATGAGTTGATTATCTTTTCTTATTCAAATTATGTATTAGTTTACTAGGGCTGCCATAATAAAGTACCACAAATTGAGTGGCTTAAACAACATAAATTTATTGTCTCATAGTTCTTGTGGCTAGAAATCCATCATTAAGTTACCAGCAGGGTTGATTTCTTCTGAGGGCTGTGAGAATCTGTTCCACGCATCTCACTTAGCTTCAGGTGGTGACACCTGACAATGACAATTTAGTTTTCTAAGCCTTTGCAATGCTATTCTAGTCTACTTCGTTCTTCTGGTTCTTCTCAATCTCCTGCTGCATTTATGCTAGCGCCACTTGTAGGTATGGAAGATTTTTCCCTGGGCCACTGGTGGTGTTAGGTGAGGGATAGAGGTCACCAATCCCTTTGGACATAGAGTGCTTCCCTTGGACTATTTTCCCTTCACCCAACGCCAGTGAGCTCCCCACTCTATCTCTCTTAGTGATTCCAGGTGGGGAAAACACCTATCTGTACCACCTTCTTCCAGTGAGTGAAGGATCAAGAGTTGCAGGGTCTGAGTAGGTGGAGGTTCAAGAGACCATTGGCCTGATTCACCTTCTACCACTGGGTAGAGGGCCAGGAGTCAGTGGACCTGGTTGCCTTCTGCCATTGGGTGGAAATCTAGGGTACACTTGACTTCAGTCTTCTTCTGCCACTTCATGGTAGGCCAGGAGAGCCGCTGGGTCTGGGTAGCTCTCTGTCACACTGAATGGAGGGCTGGAGACACCAGATCTATTGGCACCCTTGGTCCTAACAAAAGGGCCTGCCTGCTTACTCTGTTGCTGCTGCTTTGGGCAGATTGGCCTACTGCTGCCAGTGGCCATAGTTGGATAAAGGGCTGAGCTCCACTGTTTTTCACTGCCACAGGTAAATTGTCTCACTGCTATTGACTAAGACATGGGTTGCACCCTCCTCCTGTTCTTCTGACACTGCTTCTGTGGGAAGATTGGGGAGGATGTGTTGACTCCCTGGGCTCTGCTAGTGCTGCTGCTGTGGGAAGATCCAGCTGTCTATGCTGGTTTTTAACACATGCCAATTCTAATATATAGAAAGAACTCACTTATGAGGCTTGCGTTTCTGGCTAAAATGGAGTACTAGGGATCAGATGTTCTTTTCTTCCTGAAACAATTTTTTAAAAAACAGACAAATTATATGAAACAATCATTAAAAAAAACAAATCATGGACTGAAATACAGTGATGCTTAAAAATCACAAAGCAAACAAAGTGAGTCCTATTATTGTTTCAGCTTACTTCCCCAACAGAGTTTCCAAGCCTCAATGTAGTAATGGAAATCCAGACAGTGCCACAGGGACTCCCAGAGTTGAAGAAATGAAAATGAGATTCAGGGGAAACCCAGGTAACTAGAGTTTGCAGGACAGAGTAAGAAGAGAGAGCTAGCTGCACAGAAAGAGAATAACAGAGATCAACAGAGGGTTCCAATCAAGTATGCAGCAGTTTACTGATCAATGCTTGCATGTGAGGAAAGTACCCAAAAGCAGGAAAAAGAACCATATGGAAAACTCTGAAGGAAGAGTACCCAGCACTCACTCAGAAATAGTGACTCTTCCAACCATCTAGACTGGAAAATCACATAATTCATGGGTTAGTGGGTTAGTGTGTAAAGTACTCAGAAGGGTCTTGTCTCAGTAGTGGGAAATAATTATCCATAGACTAAACGGTGCCCTGGTGCCACCTAACAAATAATAAAAACAGAACCAGAAAGGCTCAAACTCTTTCCGTGTAAGTTAACCACATCACAGAGCAATGCTGAAGAATATTTATAGCATCTATAGCATCCAGCATCTAAATGATAAAATCTGCAATGTCAGCCATTCAATAAAAAATTACCAAGTATACAAAAAGCAAGGCAAAGTGACCCATTATGAAGAAGAAAAATCAGTCAATTGAAACTGACCAGAATTTACACAGATTGAAGAATTAGCAAACAAGGAGATTAAAATTATTTTAACTGTATTCTGTATGTTCAAAAGTTAAATGGAGCTAAAGAAGATTATTTTTAAAAATTCAAACTTCTAGAGATGAAAACTACAATGATCAAGATGAAAAAATACATTGGATGAGATCAACAACAGTCTAGGAATTGCAGACGAAAAGACAAGTAAACTTGATGACATGGCACTAGAAACTATCTCAGGTAAAACACATAGAGAAGAAGTTGTTTAAAAAGAACAAAGCATAAGTAGACTGAGGGAAAACTTCAAGAGGCCTAATATGCATGCAATTGGAGTCCTAGAAGGAAAAGAGAAGGGAAAGGAAAAAAAAAATTTGAAGAATAATGGCCAAAATTTTCCAAATTTGATAAAAATAGATCCAAGAAAGTCAATAAGCCCTAAGCACAAAAACATGAAATATAAACCAAGGCATATCATAATCATTTTGTTCAACGCCAGTGAAAAAATATCTTAAATGCACCTAGAGAAAAAAGACATGTTACATACAGAGGAACAAAGGATACAAGGACAACAGTAGTTGTCTCACAGTAAACAATGCAGATAAGAAGATAGTGCATCAACATCTTGAAAAGTACTGTGATGGTTAATTTTAGGTGGCAATTTGATTGGGCAATGATGTCCAGATAGTTGGTCAAACATTACTCCAGATGTTTCTGTGGAGACATTTTTTAGATGAGATTAACATTTAAATTGGTGAATTTTGAGTAAAGCAGTTTGACCTCCATAATGTGGTTGGGCCTCATCCAATCAGTTGAAGTTCTTAATACAACAAAGACTAACTTCTCCCGGGCAAAATGGAACTATAATTATGTGACCCTCCAAATATTTTTATTTTTATTTTTTATTGAGGTAACACTGGTTTATAATATTATATAAATTTCAGGTGTACATCGTTGTATTTCGACTTCTTGTATAGACTACTTGGTGTTCAACACCGAGAGTCGAGTTTCTATCCATCACCACACAAATGTCCCCCTGTACCCCTTTTGCCCTCCACCCACACCCCTTCCTCTCTGGTAACCACTAATCTATTCACCGTATCTATGTGTCTGTTTATTGTTGTGGATCTTTTCTATCTTCCACGTATGAGTGAAATCATATGGTATTTTTCATTCTTCATCTGCCTTATTTTGCTTAGCATAATACCCTCAAGGTCCGTCCATGTTGTCAACACTGGCAAAATTTTATCATTTTTTAAGGCTGAGTAATATACCATTGTTCATATATATACCACATCTTCTTTATCCATTCATCCATCAATGGGCACAAGTTGTTTCTATGTCTTGGATATTGTAAATAATGCTAAAATGAATATAGGGGTGCATATATCTTTTCAAATTGGTGTTTTCATTTTCTTTGGATAAATACCCAAAAGTGGCATGCCTAGATAATATGGTAGTTCTATTTTTAGTTTTCTGAGGAATCTCCATACCATTTTCCATGGCGGCTGTACCAGTTTACATACCTACCAGCAGTGTACAAGGGTTCCCTTTTCTCCACATCCTCTCCCACACTCGTTATTTATTGTCTTGTTAATAATAGTCATTCTGAGAGTTGTGAGGTGATATCTCATTGTGGGTTTGATTTACATTTCCTAATAATTAGGGATTTTAAACATCTTTTCATGTGCCTGTTGGCCATCTGTATATATTGTTTGAAAAAATATCTGTTCAGATTTTCTGCCCATTTATTAATTGGGTTGTTTGTTTTTTGTTGTTTGTCTGAGTTCTTTATGTATTTTGGACATTAACCCTTTACTGGATGTATGATTTGCAAATATCTTCTAATCAGTTGGTTGTCATCATTTTGTTGATGGTTTCCTTTGCTGTGCAGAAGATTTATAGTTTGCTGTAGTCCTATTTGTTTATTTTTTCTTTTGTTTCCCTTGCCTGGGGAAACATATCAAAAAAGATACTGCTAAAAGCAATGTCAAAGGGGGTGCTGGCTATGTTTTCTTCTAGGAATTTTATGTCTTACATTCAAGTCTTTAATACATTTTGAGTTACTTTTTGTGTATGGTGTAAGATAGTGGTCTACTTTCATTCTTTTGCATGTGGCTGTCCAGTTTTCCCAACACAATTTATTAAAGAGACTTTCCTTTCTTCATTGTATGTTCTTGGCTCCTTTGTTGAGGATTAGCTGTTCATAGATGTGTGATTTTATTTCTGGCCTCTCAGTTCTGTTCCATTGATCTGTGTGTCTGGTTTTCTTCCAGTACCATGCTGTTTTGATTATTATAGCTTTGTAGTAAACTGAAATCAGAGAGTGTGATGCATCCAGCTTTGTTCTTTTTCTCAGGATTAGTTTGGCTATTGGGGTCATTTGTCGTTCCATATAAATTTTAGGATTCTTAGTTCTATTTCTGTGAAAAATGTCATTGGGACATTGATAAGGATTGTACTGAATCTAGAGATTGCTTTAGGCGGTATGGACATTTTACCCCTGTTAATTCTTGCAACCCATAAGCACAGAATATCTTTCCATTTTTTTGTGTCTTCTTCAGTTTCTTTCAATAATGTTTTATAGTTTTAAGTACAGGTCTTTCACCTCCTTGGTTAAATTTATTCCTATGAATTTTATTATTTTTGTTATGATTGTAAATGGGATTGTATTCTTAATTTCTCTTTATGTTATTTTGTTGTTAGTGTAGAGAAATACAACAGATTTTTGTACCCTCCAACTTTATTAATTTCTTATTTCTAATAATTTTTTGTAGATTATTTATTGTTTTCTATATATGAAATCATGTCATCTGCAAATAGTGACAGTTTCACTTCTTCCTTTTCAATTTGGATCCCTTTTATTTCTTTTTCTTGCTTAATTTCTCTGGCTAGGACTTCCAATGCTATGCTGAATAAGAGTGGTGAGAGTGGGCATCTTTGTCTTCTTCCTATTCTTAGAGGGATAGCTTTCAGTTTTTCACTGTTGAGTGTGATGATAGCTGTGGGTTTGTCATATATGGCCTTTATTATGTTGAGGTTCTTTCCTTCTATAGACATTTTATTCAGAGTTTTTATTATAAATGGATGTTGAATCTAGTCAAATATTTTCTCTGCATCTATTGAGATGATCATGTGATTTTCCTTCTTCATTTTCTTAATGTGGTGTATCACATTGATTGATTTCTGTATATTGAACCATCCTTGCATCCCTGAGATAAATTCCACTTGATTGTGCTGTATAATCTTTTTAATGTACTGTTGTATTCGCTTTGCTAATTTTGTTGAGAATTTTTGTATGTATGTTTGTCAGGGATATTGGCCTGTAATTTTCTTTTTTTGTGTTGTCTTTCTCTGGTTTTGACGTCATGATAATGTTGGCCTTGTAAAATGAGTTAAGAAGTGTCCCCTCCTCTTCAATATTTTGGAAGAGTTTGAGAAGGATAGGTATTAAATCTTCTTTGAAAGTTTGATAGAATTTACCAGTGAAGCCATCTGGTCCTGGACTTTTGTTTTTTGGGAGGTTTTTGATTACTGTTTCAATCTCTTTACTTGTGATTGGTCTAGTCATATTCTCGATTTCTTCTTGGTTCAGTTTTGGAAGGTTGCATAAGTCTAAGAATTTACCCATTTCTTCTAAGTTATCCAATTTGTTAGTGTATAGCTTTTCATAATATTATCTTATAATCACTTGTATTTCTGTGGTGTCTGTTGAAATTTTTCCTCTTTCATTTCTGATTTTATTTATTTGAGCCTTCTCTCTTTTTTTCTTAGTGAGTCTAGCTAAATGTTTCTCAATTTTGTTTACCTTTTCATTTGTAATTAATTAATTAATTTGTTTATTTGTTTATTCATACATTTTTTTTTTAGTGAGGAAGATGGGACCTGCGCTAACATCTGTTGCCAATCTTCCTCTTTTTTTTTGTTTGAGGAAGATTGTCTCTGAGCTAACATCTGTGCCAATCTTCCTCTATTTTTTTTTTGTATGTGGGATGCTGCCACAGCATGGCTTGATTAACAGTGTGTAGGTCTGCACCTGGGATCCAAAGCCCCTAACCCCGGGCCAGCGAAGTGGAGCATGCGAACTTAACCACTACATCACCAGGCTGGTCCCTTGTTTATCTTTTCAAAAAACTTGCTCTTAGTTTCATTGATCTTTTCTATTGTGTTTTCATTGTGTATTTCATATATTTACAATCTGATTTATAATATTTCCTTCCTTGAACTGATATTGGCTTTCATTTGTTCTTCGTTTTTTCTAATTCCTTTAGGTGCAATATTAGATTGTTTGAGATTTTTCTTGTTTCTTAAGGTAGGCCTGTATTGCCATAAACTTCCCTCAGTACCGCTTTTGCTTCTTCCTATAGATTTTGGTATGTTGTATTTTCATTTTTATTTGTCTCCAGATATTTTCTTTGATTTCCTCATTGACCTAGTAGTCGTTCAGTAGTATTTTGTTTAATCTTCACATATTTGTGTCTTTTTCACATTTTTTCTTGTAGTTGATTTCCATTTTCATAGTGTTGTGGTCAGAAAACATGCTTGATATTATTTCAATCTTCTTAAATTTATTGAGACTTGTTTTGTGGCCTAATATATGATCTCTCCAGGATAATATTCCATGTGCATTCAAAAAGAATGTGCATTCTGCAGTTTTGGGATGGAATGTACTATATATATCTATTAAGTCCATCTGGTCTAGTGTGTGATTTAAGGCCAATGTTTCCTTATTGATCTTCTGTCTTGAGGATCTATCCATTGATGTAACTGGGGTGTAAAGTCCCCTACTATTATTGTGTTACTATCAATTTCTCCTTTCATTTCTGGTAATATTTGCTTTATGTATTTAGGTGCTCCTAGGTTGGGCACATAAATATGTACAAGTGTTATATCTTCTTGTTGGATTGTTCCCTTTATCATTATGTAATCTCCTTTATCTCTTGTTACAGTTTTTGTTTTAAAGTCTATTTTGCCTGATATAACTATTGCCAACTCAGCTTTCTTTTAATTTCCATTTGCATGGAATATCTTTTTCTATCCCCTCACTCTCAGTCTGTGAGTGCCTTTAGATCTGAAGTGCATCTCTTGTATGTAGTACCTAGATCGATCTTGTTTTACATCCATTCAGTCACCATATGTCTTTTGATTGGAGCATTTAGTCCATTTACATTTAAAATAGTTATTGATAGGTATGTACTTATTGCCATTTTGTTACTTTTTTCTGGATGGTTTTGTAGTTCTTCATTCCTTTCTTCTTCTTCTGCTCTCTTCCCTTGATTTGATGACTTTCTTTAGTGTTATGGTTGGGCTCCTTTCTTTTTATTTTTGTGTGTTAAATATAGTTTTTTGTTTGTGGTTACCATGAGGTTCATATATAATAACCTATGTATATAGCAATCTATATTAGGTTGATGGTCTCTTAAGTTCAACCTCACACTAAAAGCTCTACACTTTTACTCTCTCCCCAACGTTTTATGTATTTGACATCATATTTTATCTTTTTTTGGTTTTGTTTATCCGTTATCCACTTATTGTAGATATAGATGATTTTAGTACTTTTGTCTTTTGACCTTCATACTAGCTTTATAGGTGATTGATTTGTTCCCTTTACTATATATTTGCCTTTATCAGTGATATTTTCTCTTTGATAATTTTTTCATTTCTTTCTGTGGCCTTTTCTTTTCCACTTAAAGAAGTCTCTTTAACATTTCTTGTAAGACCAGTTTAGTGGTGATGAACTCCTTTAGTTTATGCTTATCTGGAAAACTCTTTATTTCTCCTTCAATTCTGAGTGATAACCTTGCCAGGTAGAGTATTCTTCATTGTAGATTTTTTCCTTTCAGCACTTTGAATATATTGTGCCACTCCCTTCTTGCCTGTAAGGTTTCTGCTGAGAAGTCAGCTGATAGCCTTATGGTGTTTCCCTTGTGCATAACTTGTTGCCTTTCTCTCTCAACTTTTAAGGTTCCCTCTTTATCTTTAATTCTTAACATTTTAATTATGATGTGTCTTGGTGTGGGCCTTTTTGGGTTTACCTTGTTGATACTCTCTGTGCTTCCTGTAGCTGGATGTTTGTTTCCTTCTTAAAGTTAGGGAAATTTTCAGCTACTATTTCTTCAAATAAGTTATCTGGCCCTTTGTATCTCTCTTCTCCTTCTGTAACAACACCTATAATGCAAATATTAGTATGTTTGATGTTGTTCCAGAAGTCCCTTAAGCTGTCCTCATTATTTTTAATTCTTTTTTTTTTCTTTTTTCTGTTCAGCTTTGGTGATTTCCTATACTCTGGCATACAGATCACTGATCCATTCTTCTGTGACATCTACTCTGCTGTTGATTCCCTCTAGTGAATTTTTCATTTCAATTATTGTATTCTTCAGCTATGATTAGTTCTTTTTTACATTTTCTAATTCTTTGTTGACATTCTTACTGTGTTCATCTATTCTTCTCCGAAGTTCAGTGAGCATCCTTATGACCATTAGTTTGTACTCTTTCTCAGGTAGATTGTTTATCTCTGTTTTGTTTATTTTTCTGAGGATTTGTTCTGTTCTTTTATTTGGAATATATTCCTTTGTATCCTCATTTTGCCTACTTCTCTGTGCTTATTTCTATGTATTAGGTAGATCAGCTGTGTATCTCAATCTTGAAAATGTGGTCTTATGTAGGAGATGTCTTATGGGGCCCAGCAGCATGCTCACCTCTCATCACCCATGCCGAATGCTTCAAGGGTGTCCCTTGTGTGTGCTACATGTGTCCTTCTCTTGTGGAAAGGCTGCTATTTCTGCAGGCATTTGGGTAGGCTTGGCTGGTCCCCAGTGCAGCTGGGTTTGTAGCCCAGACATGCAACTCTTGCTAGTTCACTCTTTGGTGGGGCAAGCATCTGGCATGAGCTAGCTATGCAGTCAGGTAGTGCACAAGTTCCTCAGGTGCACTAATGGATTGGGCAGGCCCCCATCATTGCAGCATACAACTTTTTCAGGCATGTTGATGGGCAGGGCAAGTCCCTGGGCAGGCTGCTTGCACTGTTTGGCTGTGCTCTATTGCCTCAAGTTCTCCAATGGGTGGGGTAGGCCCCTGCACTAACATTCTAGAGAAGGGATTCCAAATGACACTTTCCAGAGCCTGTGTCAGCATGGCTGAGCTAGGTCACAAAAATGGCTGCCACCAGTACCTTTTCCCCTGAGGGGAGGGCCCAAGCCACCTCCTGACTCTTTGGGATGGGCTCCAAGCTCAGTGAGTCTCTTTTACCAATGGACTATGCACTTTTCTATCTGGTGTTTTTGTGTTGATTTCCGGGTCAAGTGAGTCTGTGCATCAGCCCTTTAAAGACAATTTTTCTTTTCCCTGAAGTTCTATAATTCCTCGGCATATTCTCCATTTATTTTTAAAGCTAGTTCTTTTGGGATCTCATCTCTCTTCTAATGGATCTAAGGGCTGGGGTGCCTAATGTAGAGCTCAAATCCCCTGTTCCTCCAGAAAAATCTCTGTATCTTTGATATTGCTCCTGACCATGAAATGCCATGGCTAGGATGTGGATTTTTCCTCAACAGGATTGTACCTCTGCCTGTTCTACCCATCTGTTTGTTGTCACTTATTGTGGAGGTTCTTTTCATCCAGTTTCCAGATCTCTTTCAGAAGAAATTGTTCCACAGGTAGGTGTAGGTTTGTTGTGTCCATGGGAGGAGGCAGGATCAGGATCCTCCTATGCTACCATCTTCCTTCTCTCCCTCTGACTCCCCAATTTTTAAAAAATAAATCACACTCTCTCTCTAATTATATTGTATTGGTTCTGTTTCTCTGTATTACCCTAACTAATACAGGTACACAAAGAAAAATCTGTCAGCCTAGAATTCTATACCCAGAAAAAAAATCTTTCAAAAAATGAATGCTTAAATGAGGCTGAAATGAAGACCTTTTTCAGACTTACATCAGCAGCAGATCTACACTACAAAAAATGTTAAATAATCTCTCTCGTACAGAAGGAAAAGGATACCATGTGGAAGTATGGATCTACACAAAGGAATGAAAGTGCCCAAAAATGATAAAAATGTGTAAACATATATGGTAATTTTTATTATTTAAATGTCCTTAAAAGTTTATTAACAGTAGTTTCTGATTTCAGCTGGAAGATATAGAGATGTGGAAAGAGCATCACTTTGAATTTTACAAGAAAAATGTTGGATGAAAAGTGAATTAGCAATTTTTCTTGAACCTATCAGAGAATTGAAGTCAAAGGGCAGATAACTGACCTGAAATCTGGATACAGTTGCTTGCAAGGAAAAACAGGACTGGATCATTGTCTACTCAGAAGAGATGTCACTGAGTGCCATATAAGCTGTAGAAATATTAAACTAGAAATATCTAGTGAAATGCTAAAGGCTGATTGTGAACTAGCATGAGACCATGAATCCCTTGGGGGCCTCAGGCATAAATGGGTTCTCACCTTTTTGCAGGCCTTTTTTCCCCCAGAAATCCCACAGGCAAGACTGAAAATAATTCTAAGAAAGATACGCCATGTTTCAAGCTGGAGGAAAAGAACAACAACCACTGCCAAAATCAACCTAGACCAACACTCTTCTGCCCTCTATCTACACTACTCAACTAAAGACTCCATCTTCAGTGTAGTGCACTAGTGGAAATCCATTGCAGTCGAGTGAGGGGAATGGAGACCTCCACCAAAGTGGCACCAATATTCATCTCCCTAGAAGCTTCTACATTTAGTGGAGGGGTAAGGAATACTTGTGAAGAACATACCTCAGAACCCAGGTTAAAAAAACTTGCCTAAAACTGAGGCTTAAAAAGAACATCATAGAATACCCCCTTCACCCACCTCCCCCTCACCAGGCTAACAAACCTCGAGTAAATATTATAGTGAAGTACAGCTGGCAGAATGGCAAGAGACAGACTTTGGGGAGCAAAACAAATGAAAGATCCAAAGACAAAAAGACAGATAAAAACAAGGTGTCACTAGAGGATTTTGAAATCTCTGGTGCCCATAGCAATAACAAAGTTCAACTCTGATAATCATAACAACAAATTCCAACTCTGGTAACCATAGCAACTAAGCAAATTTCAAACCTTGTCCAACTCTTGACTAGATCAACACAAACATCCATGCTAAAGGCACAGCAGAAGGAAAAACATGGTAATCTTGAAGTACAAAAAAAATTTATCTCAGTATCTACTATACGTGTTTATCTTTCAACAAAAAATCTATGTGGCATAACCTAAAACATGAAAAAACAGTTCAAAGAGACAAAGAAACCAGCTGAAGCAGACTCAGATACGACATGACTGTTGGAACTATCAAAAGGGGAATTTAAAACAGCTATGATTAACATATTTAAGCACTGGTTCTCAAAGGGGGCAATTTTTCCCACAGGGAACATTTGGAAATGTCTGGGGTTTTTATCACTGTCATAAGATGTGTTACTGGCTTCTAGCAGGTAGAGATCAGGGATGATGTTAAACCTCCTATAATGCCCAGAACAGCACCTTACAACAGAATTATCTGGCTGAAAATGTTTATTATGGTGAGATTGGAAAACCTTGGAAACCCTGTGTTAAAAGCTCTAATGGAAACAGCAGAAAACATGCAAGATTACATCAGTAGTTTGAGCAGAAAGAAACTGTAAGAAAGAATAAAATGGAGATGCTAGAAATAAAAACCACAAAAACAGAAATGAGATTATCTTTGATGGGCTCATCGGTAGACTCACTGCAGTTGAGGAAACAATCACTAATCTTGAAGGTGAGCCAATAGAAATTACCCAAACTGAAATACTAAGTGGAAAAAGAGTAGGAAAAGAGTACAGAATATGCAAGCATTATGGGACAATGTAAAGTGGTGTAATTAATATATACATGTCATTGGAATCCTATAAGTAGAAGAGAGAGAACGAAACAGAAGAAATATTTGAGGAAATAATGGCTGAGAATTTTCCAAAATTACTAACAAACACTACAGACTCAAGAATTTCAGAGAACATCATGCAGGATAAATACAAAACAAAACAAAATAAAAACACATACACACCTAGTCATATCATAATTATACTGCTAAAAACTAACAGCAAGGAGAAAATCTTGCAGTCAGCCAGGGTTGGGGGCGCATTGCCTACAGAGGAAGAAGGATAAGAATTATAGCAGATTTCTCTTCAGAAACCATACAAGGAAGAATACATATTTTAAGTGTTGAAAGAAAATAACTATCAACATAGTAATTTATACTGAGTGAAAATACCCTAAAAAAGTCAACCAATGTGGCTTAACTAAACTTTATAGAACACCCTCCCAACAAGAGCAGAATACACATTCTTCTCAAGTATACATAAACCATTCACCAAAATAGACCGTATCCTAGGCCATAAAACAAATCTTAACACATTTTAAAAAATAGAAATCATATGAAGTATGTTCTCTGGCAATAACATAATTAAACTAGGATCAACAACAGAAAGACATCTAGAAAACCTCCACATACTTGGAAATTAAACAAAACACATTTGCAAAAGAGGAAGTCTCCAGGGAAATTAAATAATATTTTCAACTAGATGAAAATTAAAATATAATATATCAAAATTTGTGATATGCAGCTAAAGCTCTGCTTAGAGGAAAATGTATAGCATTAAATGCATGTATTAGAAAAGAAGAAATATCTAAAATCAATAGCCTAAGCTTCTATCTTTGGAAAGTAAAGAAAAGAAATGTAAACCTAAAACAAGCAGAATAATGGAAATAAAAATTAGAACAGAAATCAACAAAATTAAAAACAAGAAAACAATAGAGTAAATCAACAAAAAAAAGCTGGTTCTTTGAATAGATCAATAAAATTCATAAACCTTTAGTCAGGTAGAGAAAGAGAGATTACTTTTATCTTTGTTCCTGCATATGTAAGGTTTTTTTCCCTCTGGCTTCTTTCAGGATTTGTCCTTTTTTTTTTTTTTTTGATTTTATGTAATTTGAAAATAAGATGCAGAGATGTAGTGTTTGGGCATTTATCCTGCTTAATGTTCTCTGACCTTCCTGGATCTGTGGTTTGGTGTCTGACATTAATTTGGGGAAATTCTCAGTCCTTATTGTTATAAATATTTCTTCTATTCTTTTCTTCTCCTTCTGGTATTTCCATTACACTAATGTTACACCTTTTGTAGTTGTCCCCCAGTCCTTGGATATTCTATTGTTCTTTTGTTCAGTCTTTGATCTCTTTTTTTTTTTTTTAGTTTTTGAGGATTGTATTGACGTATTCTCTAGCTCAGATATTCTTTCCTCAGTCATATCTAGTCTACTAATAAGCCCATCAAAGGAATTCCTCATTTCTGTTATAGTGTTTCTTATTTCTAGCATTTCTGTTTGGTTCTTCCTCAGGATTTCCATCTCTCTACTTACATTGCCCTTCTCTTCTTGCTTGCTGCCTTCTTTATCCAATAGGGCCATTAGCATATTAATCATAGATGTTTTGAATTCCCAGTCTGATAATTCCAACAGCCCTGCCATGTCTGGTTCTGATGCTTGCTCTGTCTCTTCCAATTGTGTTTTTTGCTTTTTACAAGTATGCCTTGTTATTTTTTCTTGATAGCTGTACATGATGTACCATAAAAGGAACAGCTATAAATATATGACTTTAGTAATGAGATGGCGAGTTATGGGGGGAAGGGAGGCATCCTATAGTCTTATGATTATGTATCAGACTTTAGTGAGCCTATGCTTCCACAGTGTGAACTTTACAAGTGTTTCTCAGTTTTTTTCTCTCCCCCTAGGTGGGACAGGATGGCTAGAGTGGACTGGAGCTGGTTATTTCCCTTCTCCCACAGGTAAGGCTAAAGCCATATGGAGTTGAATATTTCTCTTCCCCAGTTCAGTTACACTCTGGTAATACCCAAGCAGGTTAGGCTCTGGTTAACTAGTTTCCCCTGAGGGCATGCCTTGTTAAGAAGAGCAGAGTGTTCTTGTGTATTTCAAAATGGTTCCTTTTCCTCACCCTGGCTGGAATCACAAGGAGATTTTTCTCTGACATTTATTGTGGGTACCTCTTTGAGCTCCTGTAGATAGATGTCAAAGTATTGTTGGCATCCCCCTGGAGTTAACTCTCACATTTGTTCACATTGAGCCACAAACAATTCACCAATTATAGTCCAGATTTTACCACCTCAGCACTAGTTCCCATGGCAGTTTTTGCTCATGAGTCTCTGCTCTGGTAAACTGTGACTCCCTGTGTCCTCCTGTTTGTCTCTCCAATCTTGGGGACAGTGGTTTGCCCTGTGTCCTCCCCTCTCTTATGGCTCCAAGGAGAGTTCAGCTTTTTACTTATTTTTAGGACAGAGTGACAACTTCCACGCTTCTTATATACAGAACTGGAAACTGGAAGTCCTTCAATCTGTCTCTTTTGATTGGGGAGTTTAATCAATTTACATTTAATATACTTACTGGTAGGGAAGGACTTACTATTGCCATTTTGTAGTTGTTTTCTGTATGTCTTACTCCATTTTTGTTTTTCATTTTCTCCTTTACTCCCTTCCTTTGTGTTTAGTTGATTTTCTGTAATGACACATTTTGATTCCCTTTCATTTCCTTTTGGGTATATTGTATGGATGTTTTCTTTGTGGTTGACAGGGAGATTAAATAAAACATCCTGAATTTATAACAGTCTATTTTAGACTGATACCAACTTACTTTCAACCACATGCAAAAATCTATTTCTTTACAACACTGCTCACCCTCCCCTATTTTATGTTATTGATGTCACAAATTACACCTTTATTTATTGTGGACCCATAAATATGATCTATAGTTTTTGTTTTTGTCTTTTAAACACTACAAAATAATTAAAATTGGAGTTATAAACCAAAATTACAGTAATACATATATTTATATTTGTTCATATATTTACCGTTACTGTAGAATTTTATATTTTCATATGACTTTGAGTTATTGTCTAATGTTCTTTTATGTCAACTTGAAGAACTCCCTTTATCATTTCTTGTAGGGCAGGTCTAGTGGTAATAAACTCCCTCAGCTTTTGTTTATCTTTCTTAATTTCTCTTTTCATTTTTTTTGAAGGATAGTTTTGCTGGATATAGTATTCTTGATTGACAGGGGTTTTTTTTCTTTAAGCATTTTACATATATCATCCTACTGTCTTCTGGCCATCATGTGTTCTGCTGAAAAAACCTGCTCATAATCTTATTGAGGCTCCCTTGTATGTAATGAGTAGCTTTTCTCTTCCTGCTCTTCTGTGGTTTTTTTTTTTTTTTTTTGACAACTTGATTATATTGTGTTTCAGGGTTGGCGTCTTTGGATTTATACCACTTGGAGTTCAGTGACCTTCTTGTATTTGTAGATTCATGTATTTCCTAAAATTTTGGAAGTTTTCTGCCATCATTTCTACTCCTTTCTCTCTCATCTCCTTCTGAGACACCCATGTTGCATATATTGATCCACTTGATTGTCTCCCATAAATCCCTTAGGATCTGTTCTCTTTTCTTAATTCTTTTTTCTTTTTGCTCCTCAGATTTGACAATTTTAATTGACCTGTCTTCAAGTCTACTTATTCTTTATTCTACCTGTTGAAGTCTGCAGCTGAACTCTCTAGTCTGCAGCTGAATTCTCTCTCTAGTGAATTTTTCAATTCAGTTCTACTTTGTAACTCCAGAATTTTTTTCTTTTTATAATTCCTCTCTCTTTATTGCTATTCTCATTTTGTTCATGTATCACTTTTCTGATTTCCTTTCATTGTCTGTATTCTCCTTTAGGTCATTGAGCCTACTTAAGACAGTTGTCTTCAATACTGTATTATAATCATCAAACTTGTTAACAGACTAGAACTTAATTATTCCAACCACTAAAAAGAAATGATAACTATGTAATGTAATAGAGGTGCTAATTATCACTACAATGGCAATCATATCACAATATATAAATGTATCAAATTAACGCCATACAACTTAAATTTATACAATGTTATACACTAAGTATATTTCAATTAAAAATACAGTTGTCTTAAAAGTCTTTGTCAAGTAAGTCAGAAGCCTCTGACTTCTAGTTTTCATTTGCATTTCCCTAATGACTAATGATGCCAAACATCTTGTTTTTATTTACAATCCATATAGCTTTTTTTTGATTAATCTCTTCAAATATTTTTCCAGTTTTTTTATTGGGTTGCAAATATTTTCTCCTGGTCTGTCTTATCTTCTCATGGCCTTCACAAAAAATCAGCTGTCCAATTTATCATTTTTTCTTTTTTGACTCATGTTTTTTGTTTTCTACCTAAAAAATATTTGCCTAATCCAAAGTGAAAAAAGATTTCCTGTTTTCTTCTAGACATTTTATGATTTTAGTTTTTACATTTAGGTTTGTGATCCATTTTGAATTAATTTTTATGTATGTTATGAGGTATGGATTGAAATTTATTTTTTTGTGTGTACAGATATTCAATTATTCCAGCACCATTTTTTGAAAATATGATCCTATATTCACTGAATTGTGTTTGCACATTTGTTAAAAATCAATTATCCATATATATGTGGGTCTATTTATGCTCCATTGATCTATTTGTCTATCTTCATGCTAATACCACAATGTCTTTATTACTATAACTGTATAAGTCTTGAAATCACGTTGTTTTATTCCTCCAACTTTGTCCTCCTAGTTCAAACCTGTTTGGCTATTCTAGATCTTCTGTATTTACATATGAATTATTGAATCTACTTGTCACTTTCTACAGAAAGACTGCTGGGATGTGATGTGAACTGAGTTGAATCTACAGATCAATTTTGGGCGAATTGACCTCTTAACAATATTGAATCTTCTGACCCAGGAACTCTATGTATCTCTCCATTAACTTTTGTTCTTCTTTAATTTCTTTCAACAAATTTCTGTGTCTTAAAAATCACTGTACCGGGTTGTATCTTTTGTCAAATTTACCCTCTAGGTATTTTATATTTCTGATACTACTGTTAATGTTAGTGTGTTCAATTATTCCTTGCTGGTATACTGAAATTCAGTTGAGTTTCTATATTGATTTGATATCCTTAAAACTTGTTAAATTTATTTGTTAGTTCTTGTTGCCTTTTTGCAGATTCCATAGGATTTTCTACATAGACAATTGTGAAATTTTTAACTAAAGAGAGTTTTGTTTCTTCCTTTCCATTCTTGATGTGTTTTATTTCTTTTTATATCTATATTGCATGAGTTAGCACCACCAGTACAATATTAAATAGAAATGGTGACAGAGGGCCTTCTTGCCTAGTTTATAATTTCAGGGTGAAAACAATCAGCCTCTCACCATTAAATATGATGTTAGTTGTAGGTTTTTGCAGATGCCCTTTATCAAATTGAGGAAATTACTTTCTATTTAGTTTGTTGAAAGTTTTAGCAGGGATGGATATTAGATTTTATCAAATTATTTTTCTACTTCTAATGATATGATCTTATGGTATTCTTCATTTTAAATGATTAATTACATTAATTAATTTTGTACATTAAATCCATCTTTCATTCTTGCAATAAACCCTATTTAGTCATGATGTATTTATTATTCACTTAATATATTAGTGGATTCAATTTGTTAAATTTTTATTTAGAATTTTTGCATCTGTGTTCATCAGAGATATTGGTTTCAGCTTTCTAGTAATGTCTGGTTTTGAGTATTAGGACAATATAGGCCTCACATAATGAGTTAGGAAGTATTCTTTCCTCTTCAGTTTTTTAAATTTTGGGTGACTTTGGTATCTTTTTTTATTAAGTGTTTGGTATAATTCACCAATGATGCCAACTGGGCTAGGAATTTACTTTTGGGGAAGATTTTTATCTGTACATTCAATTTTCTTATTAGATAATTTGCTATTTGAGTTATCTATTTCTTGTTGGATGATTTTGGTCGTGTGTGTCTTTCAGGAATCTTGTCCGTTTCGTCTAAGTTGTTGAATTTATTGGCATAAAGTTGTTCATAATATTCCCTTATTATTGATTTAATATATGTAGACTCTGTAGAGGTGATATTTCTCTTCATCTCTCATTTTTTCTAATCAGTCTACCTAGAGATTTATCAATTTTATTGGTCTTCTCAAAGAATCAGCTTTTGGTTTTACTGATATTTTTTTCTATCATTTTTGTTTTTCTATTTCATTATTTTTTCCTCTGATCTTTATTATTTCATTTTTTATGCATACTTTGGATTTTATTGGCTCTTACTTTTCTAGTTTCATAAAGTGGCAACTGAGGTCATTTGATTCAGATCTTTCATCTTTCTAATATAGATGTTTAGTGCCACAAATTTTATTCTCATTTCTGCTTTAGTGGCATCCCACAAATTCTGAAATGTTTTATCTTCATTTTCTTTCAGTTCAAAATAATTTATAATTTCTCTCTTGATTTATTATTTGACCCATTGGTTATTCAGAAGCATTACTTATTTTGTAAATATTTGGGAATTTTACAGAGATCTTTTTTTCATTGATTTCTAATATAATTCCATTTTGATCAAAAACATACTTTGTATGATTTGAACTTTTGAAAATTAATCGAGATTTGTTTTATAGCCCAAAATGTGGTCTTTCTTCGCATATATTCTGTGTGCACTTGAAAAAATTTTATTCTGTTGTTTTTGTGTTAGTTAAGTTGGTTGATAGTGCTTTTCAAGTCTTCTATACATTTATTGATATTTTGGCTGTTTGTTCTATCAATTACTGAGAGAGTGGTATAAGAATATCCAATTATAATTCTGACCTTGTCCATTTATCCTAGCAATTCTTTCAGTTTTTGCCTCATATGTTTTATGGCTGTATTACTAGGCACCTGAAAGTTTATAATTTTTGTCCTCTTGAAGAATTGACATCTTATTATTATGAATTGATTTTTTATTTTTGATAATATTCTTTGCTCTAAAATCTACTTTGTATGATATTAATATAGCTATTGCATCTTTCTTTTTATTAGTGTGTGCATGGTATATCTTTTTCAATCCTTTTACTTAAGTGCTTTGTGTTTTTCTTTTTAACCTCTTTGTATTTTATTTATTATTGTGAATTCCTATTAGGCAGCATATGGTTGTGTCTTTTTTTTTTCATTCAATCTGACAATCTTTGCTTTTTATTTTGGATATTTATATTATTTACAATTAGTGTGAATATTGATATGATTGAGCTTTCAGTTACCATCTTGATATTTGTTTTCTAATTGTTCCACTTGCTTATTGTTCACTTTACCCTCTTTTTACTTTCTTTCAGATTAATAGAATATTTGTTATAATTGTATTTTTGTGCATTGTTGGCTTTTATCTATAACTCTTTATTGAATTATGTTAGTGGTTGCTTTGGTTGCTTTGAGTTTTATAGTATACATCCTTGACTTATCATAGTCTAACTTCAAGTGATACTATGCTATCACACTTTGTATATGAAACTTACAACGTCATACTTCTTTTTCTCCCCTCCTGGACTGTGTGCTACTTTTGTAATGCACTCAGATTCTGCATATGTTATTGACCCCATTGTTGTAATTTTCTTTAAATAGTTGATTATATTTTGATTAGATGTGCATAATAAGAAAATGTTCAGATTACTCATGTATTTTCTAATTTCTGTTCTCCTTAGTCTTTATTTAGATCCAGATTTCCATCTGGTATCATTTTCCCTATGCTTAAAGGAATTTATTTTGCATTTATTTTATGGAGATCTGCTGGTGATGAATACTTTGCGAATTTTATTTCTGAGAAAGTATTTTGCCTTAATTTTTATTATTATTATTATTTTTTTTTTTTGTGAGGGAGATCAACCCTGAGCTGACATCCGTGCTAATCCTCCTCTTTTTGCTGAGGAAGCCCAGCTCTGAGCTAACATCTATTGCCAATCCTCCTCCTTTTTTTCCCCAAAGCCCCCGTAGATAGTTGTATGTCATAGTTGCACTGCCTTAATTTTTAGAAGGTATTTTCACTGACAAAATAATTCTAAGTTTACTCTTTAATTTTTTTTCAGTATCTTAAAGATGTCACTCCATTGTCTTCTTGCTTGCACTTTTTCTACTGAGAAATCTGACGTTATTCATATCTTTATTATTCTGTATGCAGTGTGTCATTTGCCCTCTGGCTACTCTTTGATGATTTTCTCTTTATCATTAGTTTTAAGCAATTACATAATGAATCCCATGATGTAATTTCCTTCATTTTTATGATGCTTGAGGTTCATTGAACTTGTTCGATCTGTGAGTTTATGTTTTTAATCAACTTTGGAAACATTTCAGCCATTATTCTTCAAATATTTTTGTTTTGCATTCCCTCTCCTTTGAGGTCTGTCTCTGAATGTGTGTATATTTGGCCATTTAAAGTTGTCAGAGAACTCACTGATGATAGGAACTTTTTCCCAATCATTTTTTATCTGTGTTTTATTTTGACATTTTTTATTGCTAATTCACCAAATTCACTTCTTTTCCTGCAAAGTCTGATCTTCCATTAATCCCATTTAAGGAATTTTCAACTCAGGCATTGTAGTTTCATCTCTAGAAGTTTATTTTGGGTCTTTTAAAGAATATTTAACATCTCCTCTTAAAATGTTTGCTATTTTCTCTAATACTCTGAGTATATGGAATAGAATTATAATATCCTTGTCTACTAATTTCATCATATTTGTCATTTTAGAGTCAGGTTTGATTTATTTTTTTCACTATTTTTTCATGTTTTTGCATACCTCTTATTTTAAAATTGGATGCCAGACATTGTAAATATTCACTTCATGTTCTGGATTTTTTTTTTCTTATAAACATTCTTGATATTTATTCTGCATTATAGTTAAAATACTGGGAAACAGATCATTTTGTGCATTATTTTAAACTTTGTTAGGAGGGACCAGAGCCAAAATTTAGTCTATGGCTAATTTTTACCCACTAATGAGATGAGAAACATAACTCTGCTCCATGCACTTTGAAATATGAGATATTCCACTTTGGTTGTTAGTATCAGGCAGTTCTCTCTGCCCTTTATGACCTATGAGTATTGTTTGCTGTAATAGTTTTAGATGGTTCTTCTACTCCTTATATAGATTCCACACATGCATACACTAATTGGTATACAAGTGAAAACTCAAGTGAAACCTACTGCAGAACTTCAGAGTTCTCTCTGTGTGTATATCTCTCCTCTGTGATGCTCTGTCCTGTAAATTCTATCCTCCTTGGCCTCCCTGGAACACCTACTCCATTACCTCAACTCACATAGATAGCAAGCTCTGCTTTGGTTCACCCTCCCTGCAACATTGCCTGGAAACTTTCTCTGGGAACTAAACTGGGGCAGTTGTACGATGCACTCCATTTGTTTCTCATCTCTCAGGGATTACTGTCACTCATTGGCCCATATCCAATGTTTTAAAAGAATTAATATATCTTTTAAAATTGTTCACATGGGAATGCATATCTGGTGCCTCTTAGTCCATATTAACTAGAGCAAATATATATTATAAATATTTTAATAAAAGCTTTATCAAAATACAATTCACATATGATACAATTCACCCATTTACACTGTACACTTCAATGGTTTTTAGTATATTCCCAAAGTTGTATAATATACACCATGATTGATTTTAGAACATTATAACCCCAAAAATAAACTCTATCTTTTAGCTGTCACTCCTCATTCTCCCCCTGCCTCCAAAGACCCAATCTTAGTTAACCATTAATCTACTTTCTGTCTCTATAGATTTGCCTATTCTGGATATTTCATATAAATAGAATTATACAATATGTGTTGTTTTGTGACTGGTTTTATTTGGCATGTTATTTTCAAGGTTCATCCATGTTGTAACATGTCTTAGTACTTCATTTGTGTTCATTGTTGAATAATATTCCACTGTATGGATATACCACAGACTACTTATCCATTCATTAATTGATAGACATTGGTTTTTCCAATTTTTAGCTATATAAATGGTGCTATTATGAGCATTCACATAAATGATTTTGTGTGAGCATGTTTTTATTTTTCTTAGATATATAGCTAGAATTGGAATTGCTGGGTCATATGGTAACTTTATGTTTAACCCTTTGAAGAATTGAAAAACTGTTTCCAAAGTGGCTGCACTATTTCACATTCTCACCAGCAATGTGCAGGGGTTCCAATTTCTGCACAACTTCATCAAAAATTGTCATTGTCCCAATATCCTATTATAGCCATTCTAGTGTGTGTGAAGGGTATCTCATTGTGGATTTGATTTGGAATTCCTTAATAACTAATGGTTTTGAGAATCTTTTCATGTGCTTATTTGCAATTTGGATATCTTCTTTGGACAACTGTCTATTCAGATTGGTGTCCATTTTGTAGTTGGGTTATTTGTCTTTTTGATATTGAGTTGTAAGACTTCCTTATGTATTCTAGATTTATGTTCTATATTAGAAATATGAGTTGCAAAATTTTTCTCCCATTCTATGGGTTGTCTTTCACTTTCTTGATCACATCCTTTGAAGCACAAAGTTGTATATTTTGCTGAAGTCCAATGTATTTATATTTTCTCTTTTTGCTTGTAATTTTGGTGTCATATCTAAGTAACCACTGCCTAATCTTAGATCATAAATATTTATTTATTTATTTATTTATTTATTTATTTTGTGAGGAAGATCAGCCCTGAGCTAACATCCATGCCTATCCTCCACTTTTTTGCTGAGGAAGACTGGCCCTGAGCTGACATCCGTGCAGATCTTCCTCCACTTTATGTGGGACGCCGCCACAGCATGGGCTGACAAACGGTGCGTTCGTGCGGGCCCAGGATGTGAACCCCTGCCGCCAGCAGCAGAGCACATGCACTTAAGTGCTATGCGACGGGGCCGGCCCCAGATCATAAATATTTATACCTGTGTTTTATTCTAAAGTGTTATAGTATTAGTGCTTACATTTAGATCTTTGATATATTTTGAGGCAATTTTTGTGTATGGTGTGCCTTGAATCTGTAAATCAATTTGGAGAGTGTTGCCAATATTAAGCCTTCCACTACATGAACACGGAAAGTTTTCCATTTATTTAGATCTACTTAACTTTTTCAACAATGTTGTATAGTTCTCAATATAAAAGTCTTGCACTTACTATGTTAAATTTATTCTTAGGTACTTTTTTATGTTATATATGGAATTGTTTTCTTAATTTTATTTTCAGAATTTTTTTATTTCTAGGGTATCATAATACAATTGATTCTTGCCTATTATACTGTATCCTGATACTTGATGAACATTTTTTTTGTTTAATAGTTTTTAGTGGATTCTTTAGGATTTTCTATATACAGGACCATATTATCTGCAAACAGAGATAATTCTACTTCTTCTTTTCCAATCTAGATGCCTTTTATTTCTTCTTGCCTAATTGTCTTGCTCAGAACCTTTAGCTCAATGTTGAATAAAAGTGGTGAAAGAAGACACCTTCGTCTTTTTCCTGAATTTAGGGGGAATGTAAACTGTGTTTTTTTTTGGTGAGGAAGATTGGCCCTGAGCTAACATCTGTTGCCAATATTCCTCTTTTTGCTGGGGACGTTTAGCTGTGATCTAACATCTTGCCCATCTTCCTCTATTTTTGTATGTGAGATACCACCACAGCATGGCTTGATGAGTGGTGCATCAGTCTGTGCCTGGAATTCAAACCTGTGAACCCCAGGACGCCAAAGTGGAGCATGTGAACCCAACCACTATGCCACCAGGCTGGGCCCTAAAGTGTTTTTTAAGTTTGAAAAGTTTTAGATTTATGGAAGATTTACAAAGTTACTGTAGATAGTTTCTGTATAATCTTTACCCAGTTTCCCCTAATGTTAAATTGTACATAATCATAGCACAATTATCAAAGTTAAGAGGTCAACATGGGTACAATACTATTAACTAAACTACAGACTTTATTTGCATTTCCCCAGTTTTTTAACAGATGTCTATTTTACTGATCCAGGAGCCAATCCAGGAAACCACCTTATGTTTAGTCATAATGTGTCCTTAGTCTCCTCTCATGCAGTTTCTTGTCCTTTCATTTGACAATTTTAAACAATGTGGGTTAGGTAATTTTTGGAATGTTCCTCAGTCTGGGTTTGTCTTATGTGTTCTTGTAAATAGACTGAGGTTAAGAATTTAGGGAAAAATATCACAGAGGAGTATTTGCCCTTCTTATCACATCATATCAGAGGTTAATGATGTCAACATAACATATTACTGGTGATGTTACCTTCATCACTCAAAGTCGTGTCTACTAAATTTCTTCACATTAAAGTTACTATCTTTTACTTTTCATACTAAATTATTTAGAAACAAGTTGCTAAGTACAGCCCATATTCAAGGAGAGATTAATTGAACTCTATATTTTGCAGGGAGGAGTAACAAATAATTGTGGACACATGTTAAAAATGCCACAGGATACAGCCAGTATGGAAAACAGTGTGGAGGTTCCTCAAAAAATTAAAAATAGAACTATAAGATCCAGCAACTTCCAATTCTGGTTATATATGTGAAAGAAATGAAATCACCATGTTGACAAGATATCTGCACCTTCATATTTATTGCAGCATTATTTACAATAGCCAAGACATGGAAACAACCTGTGTCCATAAACAGATGAATGGATAAAAAATGTGGTGTGTGTGTGTGCGTGTGTGTGTATGTGTATATATATATATATATACACATACACACACACAATGGAATACTATTCAGCTATTAAAAAGAAGGCAATCCTGCCATTTATGACAAGATGGGTGCACCTTGAAGACATTATGCTGAGTGAAATAAATCAGACAGATGTATGATCTCATTTATATGTGGAATCTAAAAAAAAAGCTCATAGGAAAAAAGATCAGATTTGTGATTACCAGAGGAGGAGGGTGGGGGTGTGGGGGAATTGGGTGAAAGTGATCAAAGGTACAAACTTCCAGTTATAAGATAAATAAGTACAGGGGATGTAATGTGCATCATGATGACTATAGTTAACACTGATGCATGGTATATTTGAAAGTTGCCAGGAGAGTAAACCCTAAAAGTTCTCATCAAGAGGAAAAAGAAATTTGAAACTATATGAGGTGATGGATGTTAACTAAACTTATTGTGGTAATTATTTTGCAATGTATGGATGTCAAGTCATTATGCTGTAACCTTAAACTTATACAGTACTATATGTCAATTATATCTCAATTAAACTGAAAAAAAATCACCACAGGAATTAATAAATATTTTACAGGAAATACCTGTGGCTGTGCAAGTATGCTGTTTCTCTTAAATTTTACTCTTTTTATTACATTCATCAGTGGATCTTTACTACAGCAACTATTACTGTGGTAATCTAATGGTGATTTTCTATTTCCTTCATTCCTTCTACATATATTAGACAGAATTCTTTAATGAAAAGGTTTACTTTCTCTCCCATTGACTTATATATTCAGTCACTTATTTATATCGGTATGGACTCATCGATGTTTATTTTACTTGGGGGTTATAATACAATACTGTAATTTATTTTTTTGCTCAAATTATTCCAGGTTTCAACATTGAGAGCTCTCAAGTTGGCTCCTGTTTCCCTTGAACATACCCCATTATTTTATTTTTTGAGCACTTCCTTACTTTCTAGTACTAAAAAATGCTCCAGACTTGCCTTATATTTTCCCTGCTCCTGCCCCTGCCCTAAAATCAGCCATTCTGCAAGAATACCTGTTTCATTTTATTGGAGAAAGTTATGTACAAATCAAGTTCTGAATGCTGGGAGTGCTTGTTTCTACTTGTCATTGCCTCTAATTCATTCTTATCTAAAATATATATCCTTTTTGCTCAACCTTAGTATATATATATAAGTTAGTTTAAGGATTCCTAAACTATACCCATGTGAAAAAAAATGTACTAACTAAACTACAGTGTTTGTGTACAGTTCTTTTTGTCTTTAGCCTTAAAGTATGAGGGAAAAACAGTTTTCAAATGTTACTTAGGTCAGCTCTTTTATTTTTCACACTCTTCAGTGAGGCTATGTAATACATTTGTAATACAGCTAGATTCATCTCACAGCCGGCATTCCATTCTGGATTCCTCTTTTGCCTGGTTGATAGATTTTTATTTTGCCTGCATAAAATCATATAATCACCAACACAGTACCACACAGAATAGGTCTACCATCCAAAATTTTATCTTGTGTAGTCCCTTTGTAGTCAATCCCTCTCTCTATTCAAAATCAATTGCAACCACTAATATATTCTCTGTATATAATACTTTCACCTTTTCCACAATGTCATATAAATAAAATCATGCAATGTGTAGGTTTTGACGTATGGCTTATTTCATTTGGTAATCTCACAAGCTCTTAAAAGCAGAGAGATGCAGCAGGAGAGGAAGTCAGAGACATTCAAAGCATGAGAAAGATTCACTACCTCATTGCT
Organism: Diceros bicornis minor; assembly: GCF_020826845.1. NCBI lineage: Eukaryota > Metazoa > Chordata > Mammalia > Perissodactyla > Rhinocerotidae > Diceros > Diceros bicornis. Next base: position 68,722,988 of record NC_080781.1, read on the forward strand.
GGCTTTGAAGATTTAAGGGGACCTGAGCCAAGGAAAGTGCATCATCTCTAGAAGCTGAGTGATCCCAGGCCAACAGCCAGCAGCTAATGGGAACCTTAGTCATCTTGCTGAATCAATTGAATTCTGCCAACAACCTAAATAAGCCTTAAATTGAATTCACCCCATGGCTCCCAAATAACAGGTCAGGCTGACAAATATGTTGATTTCATCCTTGTGAGAGCCTAAGCAGAGAACCATTTGAGACCACCTGGACATCTGACCTATAGAAATGCCATTAAAAATGGGTTTTGTTTTAAGTAGCTATATTTGTGGTAGCTTGTTATGGCAAGGACAGAAAATGAATACACACCAATTAAAAAACATGTTTTCAGATTGGATAAAAGAGGATCCAATTATACACTGTCTTCAAGGAACACGCTTTAATTTAAAATATATAGATAGGTTAACAATATCAGGGTGGAAAGAATGGAGTTGCTTTGTTAATACCACACAACGTAAACTTCACTACAAGCAATATTACCAGGGATAAGGAGAGGTATTACATAAAGATAAAGTAATTCACCAAGAAAACATAAAAATTAAAAATATTTACACACCTAAAGCAGTACTTCAATACATATGAGGCAAAAACTTGTAGATCTGAAAGGAGAGTTGGAATAATCCACAAATATACTTAGAGACATCAACACTCCTCTCTCAGTAATTGACAGAAGCAGTAAGAAAATCAACAATAGTATATAATAAACTGAAGAAAAATATAAAAAATGTGACCTAGACAGTTGACATCTGGCATGACATGGTGAAGAGCTCTCCTGAATCACACAGCAGTAAAACTGGTGAAAATTATTTTTAAGGACCCAACAACCATTTAAAGCCTCTGGAAGGGTTCTAAGGGCAAATAGTAAATGAACAAATATCTATTCAAAAAAAAGCTATGAAAATTCAGTAAGAAAGATGTTTGTAGTATTTGAACCAAGACATCCCTCCATTACCTCTCCCAACTCAGTGATGTGGAGACTCCAATCCATATTGCTGCAGCCAAGAACACAGGGCTCCATCTCCCTCCAGTTCCAAATCAGAGGATTTTGTTCCCGGGAGAAGCAGGACCATAGTACTTCTACTTCTGCCTCCAGTTACCTGTTGTGGAGGCTGTCATGACAATTGCAGTTAAGAGGTAGGGGCTCCCTTCTGCCCAGCCCCCACTCATGAAATAGAGTCTTTAAATTGGGCATGGTGCACTGAGAATACCAAGGTTCTGATCACCCTTGCTCTGGCCCATGAGGAGGTGGTTCCATACCAGGACAGACAAGCTAAGAGGACCTCAGGCTGCTGTACACCCTTCCTAGAGCTCAGCTCCTAGAGTGGGGGTGTTAGAAAGAAGCTGGCCATTTTCTCCATCCCTAGCTGCAGAGCCCAGGCTTAGAGATCTTGTCTGGAGGCAGAAATAGGCCACAAAACAAATAGCTCCTAATATCTTCCCAAAGTAAATGACTTTATTTTCAACAGAGAAAGGAGAAGTTTCAGCCTAAGAGCATTCTCAAAAATAGTGAAATTGTGGTGAAAAGCAGTTGGGAGGAGATTCAGGATACAGGGTAAATTTTAGACCAGCTAGTTTGCAGGAGAAAACCAGAGAATAAGACACCTGGGAGTAACTCTTCTGGAGTCAAAACAAATATCAAACACTGTCCTCAGAAACTATTCCTTCAAGGGATCCAGAATCTGATTGTATTTATTTGTAGAGCAATTTATGCTTCCAGGGCATTGTGGAAAACAATGTAGCAATCATCCATCCATTAGTGGAGTTTAACAACTGGGTGTGGTCAGGGAAAGAGGGGAAGAAAGACTCACCAAAATCACTGTCATCCCAGGATGGGCATACCAAAAGCTGTGCCTTCCAGAGGTGCAATATCAGAGGCTTAAAACCATTGGGGAAGGGGAGTAAATAGATGTCACTAAAATAATCCAGCAAGTCACTCAATAAATAAACAATCAAATGATAATAATAAAAACCAGAGTAGAGAGGTGGACCAATCCTTAGAGTTGCAACAATATATTATCTAAAGTGTCCGGGTTCTAACAAAATTACTGATATCAGGCAATATAGACTTTTAAAAAATACCAGAGATAAAAGGAGACATTTTATAATGATAAAAGTATCAATCCACCAGGAAGATTTAACAATTATAAACATGTATGCATCTAACAATGGACCACCAAAACACATGAAGCAAAAATGGACAGAAATGAAGGGAGAGGGCCAGCACCGTGGCTTAGTGGTTAAGTGCGTGCACTCTGCTACTGGCGGCCCGGGTTCGGATCCCAGGCGCACACCGATGCACCGCTTCCCCGGCCATGCTGAGGCCACGTCCCACATACAGCAACTGGAAGTATGTGCAACTACAACATACAACTATCTACTGGGGCTTTGGGGAAAAAAAGGAGGAAGATTGGCAATAGATGTTAGCTCAGAGGCGGTTTTCCTCAGCAAAAAAAAAAGAGGAAGATTAGCATGGATGTTAGCTCAGGGCTGATCTTCCTCACACAAAAAAAGAAAGAAATGAAGGGAGAAACAGAAATTGAACAATAATAGTTGGAGATTTCAATATCAGTATTTCAAGAATTAATAGAACAACTATTCAGAAGATCAACAAGAAAACAGAAGGAATAAACAGTACTATAAACCACTTTGACCTAAGAGACATCTATAGAATACTTCACACAACAGCAGAATATATATTCTCAAGTGTGCTAGAATAGTCTCCAGCATAAACCATATACTAAGCCATAAACCTCAATAAATTTAAAAGGATAAAAAGAATGCAAAGCATTGCTCTGACCAAAATGGAATGAAATTAAAAATCAATAGCAGAAAAAAAACCTCATAAATATGTGGAAATTTTAAAAAAGATACAATCTTAATCAATTATTCAAATAATAAATCAAGAATAATTAGAAAATACTCTTAGATGAATGAAAATGAAAACACAACATAAAACTTATAAGACGGAGTTAAAGCAATGTTTACAGGGAAATTTATGGCTGTAAATAGTCATGTATCACTTAATGATGGGGATATGTTCTGAGAAATGTGTCATTAGGTGATCTGGTCATTGTGAAAACATTATAGACTGTACTTACACAAACCTACATGGTATAGTCTACTATACACCTAGACTGTATGATACTAATCTTATGGGACCACTGTCGTATATGCAGCCTGTCACTGACCGAAACATCATTATGCAGCACATGATTGTACCTATATTAAGAAAGAAGAAAGATCTCAAATAACTAACCTGATTTTGCACCTTAGGAGACTAGAAAAAAGAAAAGCTAACTAAATTTAAAGCAAGCAGAAGGAAAGAAATAATAAAAATTAAAGCAGAAATTAATGAAATAGAGAATAGAAAAACAAAAGAGAAAAATTAACAAAATCAAAATCTGGTTCTTTTAAAAGCTCAGCAAAATGGACAAATCTTTAGCTAGGCAGCCCAGAAAAAAAGAGAAAAGACTAAAATTGTTAGAATTGGAAATGAATGAGGGGACATTACTAACAACCTTGCACAAGTGGAAAGTATTAAAAAGAAGTACTATGAACATATGTATATCAACAAATTAGACAACTTACATGAAATGGTGAAATTCCTAGAAAAACATAAACTACCAAACCTTTCTCTAAATAAGTAGATAATCTGAATAGACCTATAACAAGCAAAGAGATTGAATTAGTAATAAAAAATCTAAACACAAATAAAAGCTCAGGCCCAAATGGCTTCACAGCTGAATTCTACCAAACATTTAAAGACGAGTTAATACCAATTCTTCACAAACTCTTCGAGCAATACAAGAAGGGAATACTTCACTTTTTTATGAGGCCAGTATTAACTTGATACTAAAACAAAACAAAGACATCACAAGAAAGAAAACGACAGAGCATCTCTTTTGAATATGGATCAAAACTCCTTAAAAAAATACTGCAAAACAAAATCCAGCAATACATTGAAAGTAGAAGGACAAAAATAATTATACACAATGACTGATTGTGATTTATACTAGGGATACAAGGTTGGTTCAACATCTGAAAATTAATGTAATGCATCATATCAATAGAATAAAAAACAAACATAAAATGATCATCTCGATAGATGCAGAAAACTTTATTTGACAGAATCCAATGCATTTTCAAGATAAAACATTCAGCAAACTAGGAACACAAGGGAACTTCCTCAACCTAATAGAGGGAATCTATGAAAAACCCACAGCTAACATCATGCTTAATGCTGAAAAACTGGATGCTTTTTCACTAAGATCAAGAGCAAGACAAGGATATCCACTGTTGCCACTTCTATTTAACTTTGTACTGTATCCAGGACAATTAGGCAAGAAAAAGAAATAAAAAGAATCCACGTCAGAAAAGGAGAAGTAAAACGATCTCTGTTCTCACATGACATGATCTTATATATAGAAAATCCTAAGGAACCCATTATAAAACTATTAGAACCAATAAACAAGTTCAACAAGGTTTCAGGGTACAAGATCAATATATAAAAATTAATTGTGTTTCTACTCGTGTAATAAGCAATCTGAAAATGAGAAAAAATTCTCAACAATAGCATAAAAATAATAAAATCTTTTAGGAATAAATTTAACAAAAGAAATATAAAACTTATACTCTGAGAAGCACACTGTTAAAAGAAATCAAATAAGTAAATAACTGGAAAATATCTCATGCTTATGGATCAGAAGACAATATTGTTAAGATGGCAGTACTACTCAAATTAATCTACAGATTCAACAAACTCTTATCGGAATCCCAATTGATATCTTATAGACATTGACAAGCTGATTTCAAAATTCATATGGAATTTCGAGGGACCTAGAATAGCCAAAATGATCTTGAAAAAGAAGAACAAAGTAGGTGTACCAACACTGCTGATTTCAAAACTTACTACAAGGCAGTGATTATCAAGACAGTGTGGTACTGGCACAAGGATAGATATATAAATCAATAGAATAGAACTGAGAGTCCAGAAATGAACCCATACATCTTATGATTGTATTAGTTTGCTGGGGCACCACAGACTGGATGGCTTAAAAAACAGAAATTTATTTTTTCACAGTTCTGGAGGCTAGAAGTCCAAAATCAAAGTTGTCTCTTCTGAGACCTCTCTTCTTGGCTTGTAGATGACCATCTTTTTCCTCTGTCCTTACAGAGTTGTCCCTCCAAGTGTTTCCAAATTTCCTCTTCTTATAAGGATATCAGTCATATTGGATTAGGGCCCACCTTAACAGCCTCATTTTAACTTAATTATATCTTTAAATACCTTATCCCTAAATATGTTTATTTTATGGTGTACTGGGGGTTAGGAACTCAACATATAAATTTGGGGGGAACAAATTCAGTTCATAACAGTTGTAAACTGATTTTCATCAATGGTGCCAAGAATCATCCAAAAGAAAAAAACATCTTTTTAACAAATGTGCTGAGACAGCTGAATAGGTACATACAAAAGAAAGAAGTTGGTCCTTTATGTCACAACATGTACAAAAATGAACTCAAAATGGAGAAAAGAGAGTGACATGAGCATCATGGCGGAGTGAGCTTTCCCGTGAACTCTTCCCCCGACAAGATACAACAAAAGGAACAGTCACAGACCAACAACGGAATCCCAGACAGTGAAAAGCTAGAGCAGAAAGATCCACACTGCCGCACATCTGACAGAGGAACGTGCTGGGCCCCCGGAGAAAGTGGGGAGAGGTAAGGAGAACTCCTCTCCCTCCCCATCAGATCAGTGATCCCCGTCCGCGCGGCTCCCAGAGAGGGGGGAGGGGCGGCCCTCGGTGGGGAAACCGTAGCTCCTTAGACTCGCTCAGCCAGTGGGAAACTTCTGCACAGAGGACTCAGAAGAGCCACAGGGCTACTATCAACATCTGAGCACCCCAGGGAGCAGATAAAGAGGGGCAAACGAGAAGCCTCCCATGTCAGGGACCCAGAGGGCAAAAGAGAGAGCTCCCCCCTCCCGGCAAACCAGACCCTGCAGCTCAACCGACCAGACCAGACCTAGCGATCCGCGGCAGACCAGAGCAAGAGATCCGTGACAGACCAGACCAAGCGATCCGTGGCAGACCTGATCAAACGACCAGACCCGTGGATTGCAGCGGGAAAAAAAAAAAACAAAACTGCGGATCACAGCAGAAAAACCGGGGCAGAGCGCAGGGGGCTTAGACTACACAGCCCTTGACCACCAGACAGTGGCGGCAGGTGGAAATTGCAATCAGAGATTTCCAGGATGAGGAAAAACAAAACCAACACAGGAACCACAATGCAAAAATATATGAAATCACCAGACCAGAAACAAAATGACAAGCACCCAGAAATCAACCCTGAAGACACAGAAATCCATAAACTAAATGACAGAGATTTCAAAATAGCTATCATAAAAACACTCAATGAAATACAAGACAACACAGACAAACAATTCAATGAGATTAGGAGTTTCTTCACAAAAGAGATTGAAATCATAAGGAAAAACCAATCAGTGCTGATGGAGATGAAGAACACAATGGAGGAGATAAAGGAGAATCTGGAATCTTTAAAGAACAGAGCTGACAATATGGAGGAAAGAATTAGCACTTTAGAGGATAGGAATACAGATATACTCCAGATGGAAGAGGAGAGAGAACTAAGACTAAAAAGAAATGAAGAAAGACTCCGAGAAATATCTGACTCTATTAGAAAATGTAACATAAGAATTATAGGTATTCCTGAGGGAGAAGAGAGGGAAAGAGGAACAGAGAGCCTATTCAAGGAAATAATAGCTGAGAATTTCTCAAATCTGGGGAAGGAGCAGGAAATACCAGTAAGTGAAGCCAACAGGACACCTATATATATTAACAGACAAAGGCCTTCACCACGACACCTAGTGGTAAGGCTAGCCAGGGTCAACGACAAAGAAACCATATTAAGGGCAGCTAGACAAAAACAAAAAATAACGTACAAAGGAACTCCCATCAGGCTCTCAGCGGATTTCTCAACAGAAAGTTTACAGGCTAGAAGACACTGGAATGATATGTTCAAAATACTGAAAGACAAAAACTTTCAGCCAAGAATACTCTATCCAGCAAAAATATCCTTCAAATATGATGGAGAAATAGTAACTCTCCCAGGTAAAAAAAAGCTAAGGGAGTTCATGGCCACAAGACCCCCACTACAAGAAATACTCAAGAAGGCCCTCAGGCCTGAAAAAAGAAGAGAAAGGGAACACAAAGCTTGGAGCCAGGAGAAAAGTAGGTAGACAAACTCAGAAAAATTGTAGATCTTTACCGGAATAGGTTAACAACCACTTAAATACTAAATTCAAAGATCAAAGGAAGAAAGTCACCAAAAATAAATTTAACCTCATCACTGTAAACACACAGCCACAACACAAGATAGAATAAGGTATAACAAGAACAACTTAGAAGAGGAAGAGGAAAGTGATTGAATTGACTTAGTATAAGAAAATAGGAGGCCATCAGATAATGGACTATCTCATACACAAGATTTTTTGCCCAAACCTCAAGGTAACCACTAAACAAATAATCAAAACAAAACCACATAAGATAAACAAAGAGAAAACTAGAAGAGTCATAAGACAGAACAACCAAACTGAATTGGCAGTCCAAAACAAATGGGACAAAAAACAAAGGCAATGCAAAAGAACCAGAAAATAAGTGACAAAACAGCAACATTAAGCCGTCATATATCAATAATTACCATAAATGTAAATGGATTGAACTCTCCAATCAAAAGATACAGAGTGGTAGGATGGATTAAAAAGCAAGACCCAACAATATGCTGCCTTCAGGAAACACATTTTAGCACTAAAGACAAGTACAGGCTCAGAGTGAAAGGATGGAAGACAATACTCAAAACTAATGGCAAACGAAAGAAAGCAGGTGTTGCCATACTCATATCAGACAAAGTAGATTTCAAGATAAAATAGGTTAAGAAAGACAAAGAAGGGAAATATATAATGATAAAAGGGACACTCCATCAAGAAGACATATCACTTATAAATATATATGCACCCAACATAGGAGCACCAATGTACATAAAGCAACTATTAACAAACCTAAAAGGAGACATCAACAGCAACACAATAATAGTAGGGGATCTTAACACCCCACTTACAACAATGGATAGATCATCCAGACAAAAAGTCAATAAAGAAATAGTAGACTTAAATGAAAAACTGAACGAGATGGACCTGGTAGACATATACCGAGCACTCCATCCAAAAACAGCTGACTACACATTCTTCTCAAGCACACATGGAACATTCTCTAGGATAGACCATATGTTGGGAAACAAAGCAAGCCTCAATAAATTTAAAAAGATTGAAATCATAACAAGAATCTTTTCAGACCATAAGGCCATGGAACTGGAAATGAACCATGAAAAAAAAAACTGGGAAAGTGACAAAAATGTGGAGATTAAACAACAAGCTACTGAACAACCAATGGATCATTGATGAAATTAAAGGAGAAATCAAAAACTATCTGGAAACAAACGAAAATGATAATATGCCATATCAAACCATATGGGATGCAGCAAAAGCGGTCCTGAGAGGGAAACTCATAGCGATACAAGCCCACCTTAACAAACAAGAAAAAGCCCAAATAGGCAACCTTAAATTACACCTAACAGAACTAGAAAAAGAAGAACAAGCAAAGCCCAAAGCCAGCAGAAGGAGAGAAATAATAAAAATCAGAGCAGAAATAAATGAAATTGAGACCAAAAGCAGTAGAAAGGATTAATGAAACAAAGAGTTGGTTCTTCAAGAAGATAAACAAAATCGACAAACCCTTAGCCAGGCTTACTAAGAAAAAAAGAGAAAAGGCTCAAGTAAATAAAATTAGAAATGAAAGAGGAGAAATTACAACAGATACCATGGAAATACAGAGGATTATAAGAGAATACTATGAGAAATTATATGCCAACAAATTGAACAATCTAGAAGAAATGGATAAATTCTTAGACTTATACAACCTCCCAAAATTGAACCAAGAAGAAATGGAGAATCTGAATAGACCAATAACAAGTAAAGAGATTGAAATAGTAATCAAAAACCTCCAAAAAAATAAAAGTCCAGGACCAGATGGCTTCTCCAGTGAATTTTACCAAACATTCAAAGAAGATTTAATACCCATCCTTCTCAAACTATTCCAAAAAATAGAGGAAGATGGAACACTTCCTAAATCATTCTCCGAGGCCAACATCACCCTGATACCAAAACCAGACAAAGACAATACAAAGAAAGAAAATTACAGGCCAATATTGCTGATGAACATTGATGCAAAAATCCTCAACAAAATATTGGCAAACTGAATACAACAATACATTGAAAAAATCATACACCATGATCAGGTGGGATTTATACCAGGGACGCAGAGATGGTTCAACATCCGCAAATCAATCAACGTGATACATCACATCAACAAAACAAAGAATAACAACCACATGATCATCTCAATAGACGCAGAGAAGTCATTTGACAAGATACAACATCCATTTATAATAAAAACTCTCAATAAAATGGGAATAGAAGGAAAGTACCTCAACATAATAAAGGCCATATATGACAAACCCACAGCTAACATCATACTCAACGGGGAAAGACTGAAAGCCATTCCTCTGAGAACAGGAACGAGGCAGGACTGCCCACTCTCACCACTCCTGTTCAACATAGTACTGGAGGTTTTGGCCAGAGCAGTTAGGCAAGAAAAAGGAATGAAAGGAATCCAAATAGGTAATGAAGAAGTGAAACTCTCACTATTTGCAGATGACATGATTGTATATATAGAAAACCCTAAAGAATCTGTTGGAAAACCATTAGAAACAATCAACAACTACAGCAAAGCTGCAGGGTACAAAATCAATCTACAAAAATCAGTTGCATTTATGTATGCTAATAATTAACTAACAGAAAGAGAGGTCAAAAAGATAATACCATTTACAATGGCATCAAAAAGAATAAAATACCTAGGAATAAATCTTACCAAGGACATGAAGGACCTATACAATGAGAACTACAAGACATTATTGAAAGAAATCCATGATGACATAAAGAAATGGAAAGATATCCCATGCACGTGGATTGGAAGAATAAACATAGTTAAAATGTCTATATTACCTAAAGCAATCTACAGATTCAATGCAATCCCAATCAGAATCCCAATGACATTCTTCACAGAAATAGAAAAAAGCATACTAAAATTTATATGGGGCAACAAAAGACCCCGAATAGCTAAAGAAATCCTAAGAAAAATGAACAAAGTAGGAGGCATCACAATCCCTGACTTCAAAACATACTACAAAGCAATAGTAATCAAAACAGCATGGTACTGGTACAAAAACAGACACACAGATCAATGGAACAGAATTGAAAGCCCAGAAATAAAACCACACATATACGGAGAGCTAATTTTCGACAAAGGTGCTAAGAACATGCAATGGAGAAAGGAAAGTCTCTTCAAGAAATGGTGTTGGGAAAACTGGACAGCCACATGCAAAAGAATGAAAGTGGACCATGTGCTATCGCCATTCACAAAAATTAACTCAAAATGGATCAAAGACCTGAAGGTGAGACCTGAAACTATAAAACTCATAGAAGAAAATATAGGCAACACACTATTTGACATTGGTTTTAAAGGAATCTTTTCGGATGACATGCCTACCCAGACTAGGGAAACTAAAGAAAAAATAAACAAGTGGGACTTTATCAGATTAAAGAGGTTTTATAAGACTAATGAAACCAGAATCAAGATGAACAGACAACCCACCAGCTGGGAGAGAATATTTGCAAAACATACATCTGACAAGGGGTTGATCTCCATAATACATAAAGAACTCACACAACTGAACAACAAAAAAACAAACAACCCGATCAAAAAATGGGCACAGGAAATGAAGAGACACTTCTCCAAGGAAAATATACAGATGGCCAATAGGCACATGAAAAGATGCTCAACATCACTAATCATCAGGGAAATGCAAATCAAAGCAACACTAAGATACCACCTCACACCTGTTAAAATGGCTATAATCACGAAGACAAAAAACAACAAATGTTGGAGAGGATGTGGAGAAACAGGAACCCTCATACACAGCTGGTGGGAATGCAAATTGGTGCAGCCTCTATGGAAAACGGTATGGAGATTCCCCAAAGAATTAAAAATAGCGATGCCCTATGATCCAGCCATTCCACTACTGGGACTCTATCCAACGCACCTGAAATCAACAATCCAAAGAGGCTTATGCACCCCTATGTTCATTTCAGCATTATTCACCATAGCCAAGAAGTGGAAGCAACCTAAGTGTCCCTCGACTGACGATTGGATTAGGAAAATGTGGTATATATATACAATGGAATACTACTCAGCCATAAAAAAGACAAAATCGTCCCATTTGCAACAACATGGATGGGCCTGGATCATATTATGTTAAGTGAAATAAGCCAGAAAGAGAAAGACAAACACTGTATGATCTCACTCATATGTGGAATATAAACCAACACATGGACAGAGAAGTGGACTGTGGTTACCAGGGGCAGTGGGGGTGGGGGGTGGGCACAAGGGGTGAAGGGAGTCATATATATGGTGATGGACAAACAAAAATGTACAACCCAAAAATTTCACAATGTTAGAAACCATTAAAACTTCAATAAAAAAATGGAGAAAAAACTGAGATGTAATGGCTAAAACTATAAAACTCTTATAAGGAAACATGGGGCCAAGGATTCTTAGATATTACAACAAAAGTATGAGTAACAATAGAAAAAATGTTTGTGTTTCAAAGGACACCATCAAGAAAGTGAAAAGACAACCCACAGAATATATTGCAAATTACATATCTGATAAGAGACGTATCCAGAATATAAAAAGAACTCTTAAAACTCAATAACTAAGGAAAAAATAATTTTAAAATAAGCAAAGGACTTGAATAGATATTTTTCCCAAGAAGATATACAAAGGGCCAACAGGCACATGAAAAGATGCTTAGCTTCTTTAGTCATTGGAGAAATGTAAATCAAAACCACAGTGGCGATAACACTTCACACTCACTAGAATGACCACAATTAAAAAATCAGATAAAAACAAGTGTTGGTGAGGATGTGGAGAAATAATACTTGTATACTTCTGGAGGCATTGTAAAATGGTGCAGCTGTTTGGAAAACAGTATGGCAGTTCCTCAAAAGGTTTAACATGGAGTTACCATATGATCCATGTGATGGTTAATTTTATGTGTCAACTTGACTGGATAAAGGATGCCCAAATGTCTGGTTACGCATTATTTCTGGGTGGTCTGTGAGGGTGTTTCTGTTTTAGATTAGCATTTGAATTGGTATACTGAGTGGAGTGTATTGCCTTGCTCAATGTGGCTGGTTATTATCCAATCTGTTGAAAGACTGAATAGAATAAGAAACAGAAGAAAGGAATATTCTTTCCCTTCCTGGCTGCTTACTTGAGCTGGAACATTAGTCTTCCCCTGCCCTTGGACTGGAATTTATACCATCACTTTAAATATACAATATCTTATTAGTTCTGTTTCTTTGGAGAACCCTGACTAATACAACCCAGTAATTTCACTGCTAGGTATATACCCAAAAGAAATAAAAACATATATCCATACACAAAAAAAGTTGTACATGAATGTTTACATAAGCATTATTCATATTAGCCAAAAGGTGAAAACAACCCAAATGTCCATCATATGACGAATAGAAAAATAAAATATGACATATGTGTGCAATAGAATATTATTTGGTCATGAAAATGAATAAACTACTGATACATACTACTACATGAAATGAACCATGGGAACATTATATTAAGTGAAAGAAACTAGTTACAATAGACCACATGTTAGATGATTCCATTCATATAAAATATCCAGAACTGGGAAATCTATAGAGATAGAAAGTAGATGAATAGTTTCTTAGGGGCCATGTGGGGTGGGGGCAAAGTGATAACATGGGAGTGACAGCTAAAGGGTATGGGGTTTGTTTTGGAGATTATGAAAGTATCCTAAAATTAGCTGTATTTATGCTTGCACATAGTGAATATACTAAAAACCCTTGAATGGGTGAACTGTATGTGAATTATATTTCAATAAACCTGATTTTAAAAGTGACCTAATTAAATTACAGAAGACTCCACCTGATAACAAGAGAATACACATGGTTTTCATGTACACTTCAAGAATTCATCAAGATAAAACATATTCTGTTTTATAAAACAAACCTAAACAGATTTACAAGAATTGAAACCATACCATGTGTTTTCTCTTACCAAAATAGAATTAAATTAAAAATCAATAACATAAACTTGGAAAATTAGTAAATTTTAGGAATTTAAACACAATTCTAAATAATCAATAGGTCAAATAGAGGGTCAAAAAGGAAATTAGACAATATTTTGAATTGATTGAAAATGATAACACAGCATATCTGGGGTAATGTCAGCAATATGGTGGACTAGGAAGCTCCAGGACCAAGTACCCCCATGGAAACATTAAGTAAACAACAACAGATTGACTAAAGTAGCTCTGTGAGAGCTCTAGAAATCAGTCAAGAATCTTCAGCAAATAGGTGAATGCTCAATCAGGACAAAGCCACACTCAAAACAGTAGGAAATTATGTGGTGTTTTGCTTGCCCTTGCCCCACTCTCAACTTAGTGCAGTACAGTGCTGCCCGGTTGCTCCCTTGGGACGGAAGGAAAGAATGGAACTTGTTTCCAATATTCTGGCCTGTCTGATGGCTGCCCAAGGGACTGGTTTCTGTCTCATCTGACTTGGAGCTCAGTCAGGAATTGTGACATAGTTTGGATCTCAGGTTGGCGGCCACTGAAAGTAGTGTTGAGTGCTATGGTGTGTGAAATCTGCAGAGGAACTACAGAGCCATGGGCACCTGGGGGCAAGAGATTACGGGAAAAAGAATACAATAGAACATCTAAGGCTCAGAGAAGAAATGGGTGAGAATCTCAGGGAAATTAAAATATTTAAAAGCAGCCATGCATATCAGGAAATAGGAAAAAAGCACAAACACAGACCCAGGAAAAATGCATACCCAGAAAAGGTCTGAGAAGATCTTAAGCCTTCGTGCCAGGCTGATTAGTGAAGGTCTTCCCCTGCATAGTCAGTTTGCAAAAATTGGCAGAGGTGATTGTTTTATCAAATACTCAATTTTCAACAAAAAATCACAAGGCATACAAAAAAACAGGGAAATGACTCATTCAAAGGAATAAAATAGTCAAAAGAAACTAACCCTAAGGAAAGGCAGCCTTTGGACTTACTAGATAAAGACTTTAAAACAACTGTCTTATAGAGGTGTTTCAAGACAGCAATGTAGAAAGATCTTGAACTCACTTTCCATGGGCACACCACATCTACAGCTACATATGGAACAATTTGCTCTGAAAAAGACATGAAAACTAGCTGAGTAACTCCTGCACATTGGGCAAACAAGAAAAAGGCCCATCAAAGCAGGTAGGAGAAGTTGAGATCCAATCTCGCCATAAACCCCTCCCACAGCATGGCAACCCACAATTGGGAGGAAACTCACAAACCAGGAACTTCTCCCTAAGGAGCGAAGGGATTGTGCCTCAAATCAGGCAACTCAGCTTTTAAAACCTGCACCTGAGAGATGAGCCCCCAAAACATCTGGCTTTGAAAACCGATGGAGCTTGTATCTACAAGACATAAAGTGCTGTAGTGAACTGAGGAACAGCTCTTAACGGGCTTGTGCATGGACACATTTGCCACAGGGTACAGTACAGAAGCAGCCATTTTACAAGCACCCAGAATTTATGTGAAAGAAATTTATTTGCTAATCTTAAAGCATTGACTGAAGAAGCAGGGGCCTGCTGGGATAATCTTCAGGGATGGGGGCTGGCAAGCAACATTTTCACAATCTCTCTCTTCCTTGCTAAAGCTAGTGGGTGCTATCATCATCTTTTTTTCTTTTTCTTGGTGGGTGCTATCTGTCAATGCAAATAACCAATAACCATTCTATAGATAGGAAAGATAAGGTGAGTTTTACTTGAGCAAAGCTGAGGACTAGCCCAGGAATGCAGCCTCCATAAAGGAAGAAAGGGTTCCAGAGAAGCATGGTTTCCAGTACAGTTTTGCATCTTTTTAGCACAATGAACGTACATCAAACATGTCCAGGATACATATTCCTCAAAGATTCAAGCAGATGTTTAGTTACAGGTTAGCAGGTCAACATGACCCTGATGTCTGGGAAAGGAAACTTATCTCCAAAGGAGTACTGCTACAGGTGTTGTAGGAAAGGAAGTACACATCCATATCTTCAAAGAGTGCATTCTTCACTTTGGGATAATGTTTAATGTACCCTTTACTTTAATGGTTAAAGCAGATGTGCAATGTATGTTTGACAGGCCATAAGTCAGGCTTCTTTAGTTCACATATAGTTCAGGCCAAATCAGGTTTAAACTAGAATATCTTCCTCATACACCTCATTATGTGAAAATTTCTTGTCATATCTTTACCCTCCAACCAATGAGCACCATCTCAGCACTCTCCCTCTGCCTTGCTAAAGCCTGTGGGCACCATCTTTTTTTATTTATTAACTATAGACATTTTTTTCTCTTCTTGGTAGGTGCAATCTTCACACTCTCCTGCCATGCTTCAGAGCACCAGTATCTCCCAGAAGGGGGCTTTTACATGTGTCTGATGTCTCAATTTTTATGTTTTGTGCCCAAGGTTGTGTGGCTGCCACCCAAGAGATGCCCCTAGATTGTTTGGCTCTGGAAGCCTAGGGGATTTGTGTTCCTGGGTCCCATGGGACTGTAACAATCAGAGAAACAGTTCTTGGCAGACTCTCATCCTCAGGGTACTGCACAGATAACAGATTGAAAAACACGCTCAGTCTTTTTGAGAAAGAGGCCTATTTGCTTTTCCAGGAGCTTTGACCTGAGGGACAGGCTTCTGATATGGCACACTTCTAGGGTCCTGTGAATTTTCTTTCCAGGAACAGAGGCCATGGCATGCAATTTTTGCGCTCTTCCTCTGCCTTGTTCCAGCTCATGGGTATCCCTCAGAAGGAGATTTTACCTTCTTCTGGCACCCCAGTTTTTGCGACTGTTTCCAGGGCACGTCTCTACCTTGCCTGGCTCTGGTAGCCAGCAGGGCTTAAACTTGTGGGCCCTACAGGATTGTAACCAACGGACAAAGAGTTCTTAAAAATCTACCAACTTCAGGGCACAGCAAGAGGCAACAGACTAGGAGCTCGGTCTTTCTGTGAAAGAAACCTATAAGCTTATCATCATAGCTACAGCCTGAAGGGCTAGCTTCTAATTAAGCACACATTTAAGTGCTGACTATGAACCATACCAGAGACCTCAGAGGATGGGTGCTATCTTTGTGCTTTCTCTCTGCCATGCTCCAGTGCATAAATATCTCTCAGAGGGAACTCTTACATGTGTCTGGTACCCCAGTTTTATATCTGGTGCCCTTATTTTTGTAGCTGTTTTCCAGGGGATCCCCCTTGATCACCTGGCTCTGGTGGCCAGGGGTCTTGTGCTCCTGGGTCTCAGGTTTGTAAATTGGAGAGACAGTTCTTGGCAGACTACCACCCCAGGGCACTGCAGAGAGGGCAGACTGACACAACCCCAGTATTTCTTTGAAAGAGGCCTATTTGCTTGTCCTGGAGCTTTAGCCTGAGGGGCAGGCTTCAGGTTTGGTGCACATCTAGATGCCTACAGAGATGCTCTCAAGGAATGTAGATGGGGAATGTCATCTTTGCACTCTCCTTCTGCCTCACTACAGCTTGCTGGTATCTCCCAGAAAGGAGCTTACACACTCATCTGAAGCCCTTATTTTTGTGACTGTCACCCAGGGGACACCTCTGGATGGCCTGGTCTGGTGGTCAGAAGGGTTTACACTTGTAGTCCCACAGGACTGTATATATTTACATACCCAAAAAGTTGCTGCCTGTGAGTCTGGCTTCCAATCAGCTTGACTTTAGGTACTGACTGAAATACTCACCTTTGGGACACTGGTCTTAGCACACCCTCAACTACTGGGAGCTATAAAAATAAAATAGGCTGCTTGGACAATGACAAAGTTTTGAGAGACAACCAAGAGCTAGGACAATATTGAATGATAAGGTTCATCTCCTACATGAGGCCACTACTTCAAGACTTGGAGACGTGGCTGTTTCATCTAATACACAGAAACACAGAGTCAAACAAAATGAGGAAACAAAAAATAGAAGAGGAGGGAACACTCCCAAACTCATTTTATGAGGCCAGGATTACCCTGATACCAAAACCAGATGATAAGGACACCACAAGAAAAGAAAATTATAGGCTAACATCCTTGATGAAAATAGATGTAAAATCCTCAACAAAATATTAGTAAACTGAATTCAACATTACATTGAAAGTATCATACACCATGATAAAGTGGGATTTATCCAGAGATGTGTGGATGGTTCAACATTCGCAAATCAGTCAATGTGATACATCACATTAAATAAATGAAGAATAAAAATCGTATGACTATCTCCATAGATACAGAAAAAGCATTTGACAAAATTCAGCATATATTTATGATAAAAACTCTCAACAAAGTGGGTATAGATGGAATGTAACTCAACATAATAAAGACCATATATGCTTAGCCCACAGCTAACATCACACTCAACAGTGAAAAATGGAAAGCTTTTCCTCTAAGATAAGGAACAAGACAAGGATGCCCACTCTCACAACTTTTATTCAACACAGTATCAAAGTCCTAGCCAGACCAATTAGGCAAGATAAAGGAATGAAAGGCATCTAAACAGGAAAGGAAGAGGTAAAACTACCAGTCTTCGCAGATAACATGATATTATACACAGAAAACCCTAAGGACCCCACCAAAAAACGGTTTGAACTAATGAATGAATTCCGTAGAGTTGCAGGATACAAAATCAACATACAAAAATCAGTTGCATTTCTATACACTAGTAACAAGCTATCAGAAAGAGAAATCAAGAATACAAATCCATTTACAATTGCATCAGAAAGAATAAAATACCTAGGAATAAATTTAATCAAGGAGGTGAAAGACCTGTACACTTAAAACTACAACACATTGATGAAAGAAATTGAAGAAGACAGATATAAATGGAAAGATATTTTGTCCTCATGGATTGGAAGAATCAATATTGTGAAAATGTCCATACTACTCAAAGGAATCTACAGATTCAATGCAATCCTTATCAAAATTCCAATGGCATTTTCACAGAAATAGAATACAATTCTGAAATTTGTATGGAACCACAAAAGGCCCTGAATAAGCAAAGCAATCCTGAGAAAAAGAACAAAGCTTGAGACAACACACTCCCTGAACTCAAACCATATTACAAAACTATAGTAATCAGAACAGTATGATATTGGCATAAAAACAGATAATGGAACAGAAAAGAGAGCCCAAAAATAAACCCATGTGTAGATGGTCAATTAAATTACGACAAAGGAGCCAAGAATATGCAATGGAGGAAGGACAGTCTCTTCAATAAAGGGTGTTAGGAAAACTGGACAGCCACATGCAAAAGAATGAAACTGGACCACTGTCTTACACCATACACAAAAATTAACTCAAAATGGATTAAAGACTTGAATGTAAGACCTGAAACCATAAAATTCCTAGAAGAAAACTTAGGGGTTAAGCGTTTTGAGATTGGTCTTAGTGATTTTTTTTGGATCTGACTCCAAAAGCAAAGGTAACAAAAGCAAAAATAAACAAGTGGGACTACACTAACTAAAAAAGTTTCTGCACAGCAAAATAAATCATCAGCAAAATGAATAGGCAGCCTAGTGAATGGGAGAAAATATTTGCAAATCATATATCTGAAAAGGGGTTAATATCCAAAATATATAAAGAAGTTATGTAACTCAATAGCAAAAATAATAATAATAATAATAATCCAATTTAAAACTAGGCAGAAGATCTGAGTAGACATTTTTCCAAAGAAGACATACAGATGGCCAATAGGCATGTGAAAAGATGCTCAATATCAATTATCAGAGAAATACAAATCAAAGCCACAATGAGATATCACTTCTTTTGTTAGAATGGCTATTATCAAAAAGACAGGAAATAAGTGTTGATGAGGATGTGAAAAAAAGGGAACCATTGTGCAGTGTTGGTGGGAATGTGAATTGGTGCAGCCATTATGGAAAACAGTATGGAGGTTCCTGAAAAAATTAAAAATAGAACTACCATATATCCAGCAATTCCACTTCTGTGTATTTATCTGAAGAAAACCAAAACCATAATTTAAAAGATATATTCACCCCCATGTTTATTGCAGCATTATCTACAATAGCCAAGATATGGAAACAACCTGAGTGTCCATTGATGGATGAATGGATAAAGAAAATGCAGTATACAGATCATCCCCAGCTTATGATGGTTCAACAATTTTTTGACTTTATCATGATGCAAAACCGATACATGTTCAGTAGAAACCATACTTTGAATTTCAAATTCTTGTCTTTTCCTGGGCTCATAATATTTGGTACAATACTGTCTCGTGATGCTGGGCAGCAGCAGCAAGCCACAGCTCCCAGTCAGCCATGTGATCATGAGGGTAAACAACCAATACACTTACAACCATTCTGTACCCATATGACCGTTCTGTTTTTCACTTTCAGAACAGTATTCAATAAATTACATGACATCTTCAACACTTTATTATGAAATAGGCTTTGTCTTAGATGATTTTGCCCAACTGTAGGCTAATGTAAGCATTATGAGCACACTTAAGGTAGGCTAGGCTGAGCTATGATGTTTGGTAGGTTAGGTGTACTAAATGTATTTTCAACTTACAATATTTTCAACTTACAGTAAGTTTAACAGGATATAACCCCATCGTAAGTCAAAGAAGATCTGTATATATACAATGAAATATAATTTGTCCATAAAAAAGAATGAAATCTTGCCAATTGCAACAACATGGATGGTTTTTACGGGCATTATGCTAAGGGTAATAAGTCAGATGGAGAAAGACAAATACTATATGATCTTGTTTATATGTGGCATGTAAGAAACCAAACAAGCTCATAGATACAGAGAATAGATTGATGGTTGCCAGAGGCAGGTAATGGGGAGTGGACAAAATGCGTGAAGGTGGTCAAAAGCTACAAGCTTTCAGTTATAAAATAAATAAGTCCTGGGAATGTAGCGTACAGCATGGTGACTATAGTTAATAATAATGTATTGCATATTTGAAAGTTGCTAAGAGAGTAGATCTTAAAAGTTCTCAACACAAGAAAAAAAATTTTTGTAACTATGAACAGTGATACATGTTAACTAGTCTTATTTTGGTGATCATTTCATAATATATACAAATATCAAATCATTATTGAAACTAACTGAAACTAATATAACGTTATATGTTAATTATACTTCAATTAAAAAAAACTATTGAAAACTATCTTAAATATGTTCAAAGAGCTGAAGGACAACATGGATGAAGACCTATAGGAAATCAGGAAAATACTAACAAAATGAGAATATCAAAAAAAAAGAGAAAGTTTTGAAAAAACAAGTGGAAATTCTGGAGCTGAAAAATACAATAATTTAACTGAAAATTCATAGAGAATCTATATCAGGTTTGAACAGGCAGAAGAAAGAATCAGCAAATGTGGAGATAGGTCATTTGAAATGATCAAGTCTGAGGAGTAAAAAGAAAACAGAATAAAGAAAAGGGAACAGAACCTAAAGGACTTATGAGATATCATCTCGTGGATCAATACTCATTTTTGGAGGCCCAATAGGAAAAGAAACAAAGGGGCAGAGAGCTTATTTAAAGACATAATGGCCAAAACCTTCCCAAATTTGAGGAAAGAAATGGATACACAAATTCAAGACAGTAATAAGCCTCAAATATGAAAAACCCAAAGAGACCCACATCGAGACACAATAAAATCAAATTGTTTGATTTTAAAGTCAAAAACAGAGGCAATCTTAAAAACAGCAAAAGAAATGTGACTTGTCACATAAAAGAGATCCTCAATAAGATTAGAAGCAGATTTCTCATCAGAAACAAAGGAGACCAGAAGGCAGTATAATTATATATTTAATGTGCTGAATTAAAATAAAAAAAAAACTCAACCAAGAATATTATACCTGGAAAAACTATCCTTCAAAAGTGAGAGTAATATAAAGACATTCTCAGATAATCAAAAGCTGAGTGAGTTCATTACCACTAGACTTGCTTATAAGAAATGGTAAAAGGAGTACTTCAAGTTGAAATGAATAAGATTAGAAGCAGATATTTCAGTAAAATACATGCAGGCCAGAAGGCAGTGCAATGTCTCATTAATTAATTAATGAGACATTAATGTCTCATTAATGAGTACACCTCATTAGCATAATGAAGTAAAAGATAACTACATAATAATCTCAATTGAATCAGAAAAAGTATTTGACAATATTATTTTTTATTTAGATAACATTGGTTTATAACATTACACAAATTTCAGGTATCTATCATTATATTTTGATTTATGAGTACTCTACATGGTGTTCACCACCTAAAGTCTAATTGCCGTCTGTCAGCATACACATGCACCCTTTTGCATCTTTTGCCCTCCCCCCTCTCCCCCTCCCCTCTGGTACCACCAATCTATTCTCTGTGTCTATGTGTTTTTTTTTTTTGTTATCGTTGTTCTTTTATCTTCCACCTATGAGTGAATTCATATGGTATTTGGCTTTCTCCATCTGACTTGTTCCACTCAGCTTAATGGCCTCAAGGTCCACCCATGTTGTTGCAAATGGCAAGATTTTATCTTTTTCATGGTTGAATAGTATTCCATTGTATATATATACACCACATCTTCATCTTTTTATTGTGGTAACATTGGTTTATAACATTATATAAATTTCAGGTGTATATCATGATATTTCAATTTCTGCCTAGATTACATCATGTTAACCACCCAAAGACTAATTACAATCCATCAACATACACATGTGCCGAATCACCCATTTCTCCCTCATCCCTCTCCACTTCCCCACTGGTAACCACCAATCCAATCTCTGTCTCTATGTGTTAGTTTGTTGTTGTTTTTATTTTCTACTTACGAGTGAGATCACGCAGTATTTGACATTCTACCTCTGACTTATTTGGTTTAGAATAATACCCTCAAGGTCCATCCATGTTGTCACAAATGGCCAGATTTCATCATTTTTTGTGGCTGACTAGTATTCCATTGTGTATGTATACCACATCTTTATCCATTCGTCCCTTGATGGGCATCTAGGTTGCTTCCAAGTCTTGGCTATTGTGAATAATGCTGCAATGAATATGGGTGCATGTATCTTTATGCATTCCTGTTTTAATGTTTTTTGATAAATAACCAGCAGTGGAATAGCTGGATTGCATGGTAGTTCTATTCTAAAATTTTGATGATTCTCCATACTGTTTTCCATAGTGGCTGCACCAGTTTGCACTCCCACCAGCAGTGTATGAGAGTTCCCTTCTCTCCACATCATCTCCAACACTTGTTGTTTCATGTCTTGTTAATTATAGCCATTCTTATGGGCGTGAGGTGATATCTCATTGTAGATTTGATTTGCATTTCCCTGATAGTTAATGATGTTGAACATCTTTTCAAATGTCCGTTGGCCATCTGTATATCTTCTTTGGAGAAATGTCTGTTCAGGTCTTTTCCCCGTTTTTTAATTGGGTTGTTAGTTTTTTTGTTGTTGAGATGTATGAGTTCTTTATATATTTTGGAGATTAACCCCCTTATCAGATGTATGGTTTACAAATAGCTTCTCCCAGTTGTTAGGTTGTCTTTTCATTTCGTTGGTGGTTTCCTTTGCTGTGGAGAAGGTTTTTAGTTTTATGTAGTCCCACTTGTTTATTTTTTCTATTGTTTCCCTGCCCCAGTCAGAGAAGGTACTTGAAAATATGCTGCTAAGAGCAATGTCAAAAAGCGTACTGCCTATGTTTTCTTCTAGAAGTTTCATAGTTGCAGGACTTACATTCAAGTCATTAATCCATTTTGAGTTAATTCTTGTGTCTGATGAAAGATAATGGTCTACTTTCATTCTTTTGCATGTGGCTGTCCAGTTTTCCCAACACCATTTATTGAAGAGACTTTCCTTTCTCCATTGTATGTTCTTGGCTCCCTTGTCACAAATTAGCTGTCTATAGATGGGTGGGTGTATTTACAGGTTCTTGATTCTGTTCCATTGATCTGTGTGTCTGGTTTTGTGCCAGCACCATGCTGTTTTGGTTACTATAGCTTTATAGTATATTTTGAAATCAGGGAGTGTGATGCCTCCAGCTTTGTTCTTTTTTCTCAGGATTCCTTTGGGTGTTCAAGATCTTTTGTTGTTCCATATAAATTTTAGGATTCTTTTTTCTATTTCTGTGAAAAACATTGTTGGAATTTTGAAGGGATTGCATTGAATCTGTAGATTGCTTTAGGAAGTATGGGCATTTTTACTATGTTACTTCTTCCAATCTGTGAGCACAGAATATCTTTCCATTTCTTTGTATCTTCTTCTGTTTCTTTCAAAAATGGTTTATAGTTCTCAGTGTACAGTTCTTTCACCTCCTTGGATAAATTCACGCCTAGGTATTTTATTCTTTTTGTTGTAATGGTAAATGGGATGGTATTCTTAATTTCTCTTTCTGCCACTTTATTGTTAGTGTAGAGAAACACAACCAATTTAGTATGTTGATTTTGTATCCTGCAATTTTACCATATTCATTTATTATTTCCACAATAAATAAAAGTTTCTTCGTGGATTCTTTAGGGTTTTCTAAAAGTTTTTTCGTGGATTCTTTAGAGTTTTCTATATGTAAAATCATATCTGCAAATAATGGCAGTTTCACTTCTTCCTTTCCAATTTAGATCCCTTTTATTTCTTTTTCATGTCTGCTCTGGCTAGGACTTCCAATACTATGTTAAATAAGAGTGGTGAGAGTGGGCATCCTTGCCTGGGTCCTGTTCTTAGAGGGATAGATTTCAGTTTTTCTCCACTGATAATGTTTTCAGCCATGAGTTTGTCATATATGGCCTTTATTATGTTGATGTACTTTCCTTCTTTACCCATTTTATTCATAGGTTTATCATAAATGGAAGCTGTATCTTGTCAAATGCTTTCTCTGCATCTATTGAGATGATCATGTGATTTTTATTCTTCATTTTCTTAATGTGGTGTATCACATTGATTGATTTGCAGATGTTGAACCATCCCTGCATCCCTGGAATAAATCCCACTTGATCATCATGTATGATCTTTTTAATCTATTGTTGTGTTCGATTTGCTAGTATTTTGTTGAGGTATTTTGCATAGATGTTCATCAGTAGTATTGGCCTGTAATTTTCTTTTTTTTGTGTTGTCCTTGTCTGGTTTTAGTATCAGGGTAATGTCAGCTTCGTACAATGAGTTGGTGAGCTTCCCCCCCTCCTCAATTTTTTGGAAGAGTTTGAGAAGGAATAGGTATTAAGTCTTCTTTGAGTGTTTGGTAGAATTCAGCAGGGAAGCCATCTGGTCCTGGACTTTTATTTTTGGGGAGGTTTGCGATTACTGTTTTGATCTCCTTACTGGTGATTGGTCTATTCAAATTTTTTATTTCTTTTTGAAGAAGTTTTGGAAGGTTGTATAATTCTAAGAATTTATCCATTTCTTCCAGATTATCCAATTTGTTGGTATATAACTTTTCAGAGTATTCTCTTATAATCTTGTATTTCTGAGGTGTCTGTTCTATTTTCTTCTCTTTTATGTTTGTACTTTTTTGAGCCTTCTCTCTTTTTTGCTTGGTGTGTCTAGCTAAAGGTTTCTCAATTTTGTTGATCTTTTCAAAGAACAAGCTATAGTTTCATTGATTTTTTCTTCTGTTTCCCTGTGTCTATTTCATTTATTTCTGCTCTGATTTTTATTATTTCCATCCTTCTACTGATTTGGGGCTTTGATTTTACTTCTTTTTCCAGTTCCTTTTGGTGCACTGTTAGATTGTTCATTTGAGATTTTTCTTGTTTGTTGAGGTAGGCATGTATTGCTATAAACTTTCCTCTTAGAATCACTTTTGCTATATCCCATAAGTTTTGGCATGTCATATTTTCATTTTCACATGTCTCCACGTATTTTTTGGTTTCTCCTTTGATTTCTTCATTGACCCAATCGTTGTTCAGTAGCATTTTGTTTAATCTCCACATATTTTTGGCATTTCTGATTTTCTTCCTGTAGTTGATTTCTAGTTTCATACCGTTGTGGTCAGAAAACATGCTTGGTATTATTTCAATCATTTTAAATTTACTGAGACTTGTTTTGTCGTGTAATATGTAAAATATCCTGGAGAATATTAAATGTGCATTTGAAAAGAATGTGTATTCTGTAGTGTTTGGATGGAATGTTCTGTATATATCTACTAAGTCCATCTGGTCTAATTTGTCATTTAAGGCCAATGTTTCCTTATTGATCTTCTGTTTGGATGACCTATTCACTGGTGTAAGAGGAGTGTTAAAGTCCCCTACTATTATTGTGTTACTATTTCTCCTTTTATGTCTATTAATAATTGCTTTATATATTTAGGTGCTCCTATTTTGGATGCATAGATATTTACAAGTGTTTTTTCCTCTTGTGAGATTGTTCCCTTGATCATTATGTAGTGTCCTTCTTTGTTTCTTGTTACAGTTTTTGTTTTGTAGTCTATTTTGCCTAAGTGTGGCTACCACAGCTTTCTTTTCTTTGCCATTTGCATGGAGTATCTTTTTCCATCACTTCACTTTCAGTTTGTGAGTGTTTTTAGGTCTGAAGTGTGTCTCTTGTATGGAGCACATATATAAGGGTCTTGTTTCTTTATCCATTCAGCTACTCTATTCTTTTTGTTGGAGCATTTAGTCCATTGACATTTAAAGTAGCTATTGACAAGAATGAACTTACTGCTATTTGGTTACTTTTTTCTGGGTGTTTGAGTAGTACTTCTCTGTTCCTTTATTCTTCTCTTGCTCTCTTCCCTTGTGGTTTGATGGCTTTCTTTACTATTATGTTTGTGTTCCTTTCTCTCAATTTTTTGGGTATTTATTATAGGTTTCTGGTTTGTGATTACCATGAGGTTCATCTATAATACCCTACATATATAGCAATCTATATTATGTTGATGTTCTCTTTAGTTTGACCTCTTTCTAAAAGCTCTGCTCTTTTACTCCCCTCATCCCACATTTTGTGTTTTTGATATCATGCCTAACCTCTTTTTGTGTGTATGTGTATCTTGTTACCCTCTTATCATGGAAATAGATAATTTTAGTACTTTTGTCTTTTGACCTTCATATTATCTTCATAGGTGGTTTATCTGTCACGTTTACTGTATTTTTGCCTTTATCAGAGAGTTTATTGCCTTGTTTAAAAAAAAATTCTTATTTTTATTTGTGGTCTTCTCTTTCCCACTTAAAAAAGTCCCTTTAGCATTTCTTGTAGGACTCGTTTCTTGGTGATAAACTCTTTTAATTTTTGCTTGTCTGAGAAACTCTTTATCTCTCTTTCCATTCTGAATGATAACCTTGCCAGGGAGAGTATTCTTGGCTGTAGGTTTTTTCCTTTCAGCATTTTAAATATATTGTGCCATTCCATGCTAGCCTGTAAGGTTTTTGCTGAGAAGTCAGCTGATAGCCTTATGGGGTCTCCTTTGTATGTAACTTGTTGCCTTTCTCTTGTGGGGTTTAGGATTCTCTCTTTACCTTTAATTCTTGACATTTTAATTATAATGTGTCTTCATGTGTGCCTCTTTGTGTTCATCTTGTTTGGTGCTCTCTGTGCTTCCTGTACCTGGATGTCTGTTTCCTTCCTTAGGTTAGGGAAGTTTTCAGCTATTATTTCTTCAAATAGATTCTCTGCCCCTTTGTCTCTCTCTTCTTCTGGGACACATATAACAAGGATGTTAGCACCCTTGATGTTGTCCTAGAGGTCCCTTAGACTGTCCTCACTCTTTTTAATTCTTTTTTCTTTTATCTCTTCAGCTTGGATGATTTCCTCTAGTCTTTTGTCCAGCTCGCTGATCCATTCTTCTGTATCGTCTAATCTGCTATTGAGTCAGTCTAGTGAATTTTTCATTTCCAGTATTGTATTCTTCATTCCTGATTCATTCTTTTTTGTATTTTCCAATTCTTTGTTGAAGTTCTCACTGAAATCATCCATTCTTGTCCCATGATCAGTGAGCATCCTATGACTCTTTGTTTGAACACTTTGTCATGTAGATTGTTTGTTTGTGTTTCATTTAGTTCTTTTTCTGGGGTTTTGTCCTGTTCCCTTGCTTGGAATGTATTCCTTTGTCTCTTCATTTTGCCTCTTTCTTTGTGCTTATGTCTCTGTATTAGGTAGGTCAGCTATGTCTCCCTATCTTGGAAATGTGGCCTTATGTAAGAGATTCCCTATGAGGCCCAACAGTGTGCTTCTCTCTCATCACAGATTCCAAATGTTCCAGGAGTGTCCCCTCTGTGGCCTCATGTGTCCTTCTGTTATAGCAGGGTTGTTCTTGCTGCAGCTGCTTGGGGAGGCTAGGCTGTCCCCCTGGCCGGCTAGTTGTAATGCTCAGCTGGATATTGCTGCTATGGCCTGTTCAGTCACTTCACAAGGCATGAGTAGCCCCAGCACAGTTGGCTGCAATGTCTAATAGAACATTCCTGTCACAGTTTTTCTGTTAAGTGAAGAGGCCCCCAATGTGGCTGGTTGCTAGGCTCAGTGGCTTACAATTGCTGTAGTCCTCCATCCTGCAAGGCTGTTGTCAGCTCTCTCAGGGTTGCAGCTGAGTGGGGACAGCTCCAGGCATGGGAGCAGAAATTTGTTTCAGACTTTGGAAGGTGAGGCCAATCCCCCCTGTGGCTGTTTGAGAAGCACGAGTCTGCTGCAGCTGACAGGCTTCACCAACCACAGGGCCACACACCCCATCAACACAGTCCTGTCCTGTGCATGAACCCCAACCCACTGAAGTGGACTCAGTTGCCCTACTGCAGAGGCCCCACACATTCCACCAAGGCAGACCCACACTTCATGCATGCCCTGCCCCACTGAGGCTGAGACATTTGCCCAGCTGCAGAGGTTCCAGGCACCCCACCTATGAGGGCCCACAAGCTGCTCAAAGGATTGCTGTTGGGTGGGGCCAGTCTATAGGGTGAGCTCCCTTCTCTGGCTGAACAGGATTAAATCGGTGTTCTAGTGGGTGGGACAGACCCCTGTGCTAACAGGCCAGGGGAAGAACTCCAATAGCATCAGCCAGTGTCTGTCAGCACACATGTGCTAGGTCACAATAAATGCTGCTGCCAACATCTAAGTCCATGGAGAGGTTTCACCCCTCACTGAGTTACATTCAGAGTCTGTCAGGTGAGTCTCTTTTCACCAAAGGACTGTGCATATTTCTTTCTGGTGATTTTAGGTTGCTTTCTGAAATGGGTGAATTTGTGTGTGGGCCCTTTAAGAGCAGGCTTTCTTTTCCTTATGTCTGACAGTTTTTCTGCGGGTATTCCCCATTGCTTTTAGTAGCCAGCAAAGCCAGATATTATGACACTCATCTCAGTTGTGCTGAGTCCAAAAGCTGCTTATAGTGGTAATGCTTCCCATCTCAGATCTCCTGTTCCTCCAGGGAAGACTGTGTATCTTAGGATTGCTCCTGGCTGGCTGTGAAGTGATGCAGCTTGGAAATGTGGCTTTTTTTAATCTCCAGAAAGGAATTTCTACCTCTTCCACCTCAGTCAGGACTGTCCCTTGTTGTGGGGGTTCTTTTTATCCAGTCTTCAGTTCTCTCTCAGGGGCAATTGTTCCAAGAGTAGTTGTAAATTTGTGGTGTCCATGGGAGGAGGTGAGTTGAGAGTCTGCCTACTCCACCATCTTGACACCAAACTCTGTATACCACATCCTCTTTATCCATTCATCCATTGATAGGCACATAGGTTATTTCCAATTCTTAGCTATTGTGAATAATGCTGCAATGAACATAGGGGTGCGTATATATTTTTATATTAGTGTTCTTGTGTTCTTTGGATAAATACCCAGAAGTTGAATGGCTGGATCACATTGCAGTTCTATTTTTAATTTTTTCAGGAATCTTCATACTGTTTTCCATAGTGGCTGCACTACTTTACATTCCAACACCGGTGTATGAAGGTTCTCTTTTCTCCACATCCTCTCCAGCACTTGTTATTTCTTGTCTTTTTAATAATAGCCCTCCTGATGGGCCTGAGGTGATATCTTATTGTAGTTTTCATTTGCGTTTACCTAGTAATTAGTGATGTTGAACATCTTTTTATGTGCCCATTGACCATCTGTATATCTTCTTTGGAAAAATGTCTGTTCATATCCTCTGCCCGCTTTTTGACTGGGTTTTTTTTGTTGTTGTTGTTGTTGTTAAGTTGTATGAGTTCTTTATACGTTTTGGAAATTAACCCCTTGTCAGATATATGATTTGTGAATATTTTCTCCCAGTTAATGAGTTGTCTTTTCATTTTGTTCATGGTTCCTATTGCCTTGCAGAAGGTTTTTTGACTGATGTAATCCCATTTTTTTATTTTTTCTTTTGTTTCCCTTGCCTGAATAGACATAGTATTCAGAGATGCTGCCAAGACTGCTGTCAAGAGTGTACTACCCACATTTTCTTCTAGGAGTTTTATGGTTTCAGGTCTTATGTTAAAGTCTTTAATCCATTTCAAGTTAATGTTTTTGTATGGTGGAAGATAATATTCTACTTCCATTCTTTTGTATGTGGCTGTCCATTTTCCCCAACACCATTTATTGAAGATATTTTCCTTCCTTAATTGTATGTTCTTGGCTCCTTTGTCAAAGACTAGCTGTCCAGAGATGTGTGGTTTTACTTCTGGGCTCTCAATTCTGTTCCATTGATCTGTGTGTCTTTTTTTTTGTGCCAGTACCATGCTGTTTTTATTACTATAGCATTGTAGTATATTTTGAACTCAGGGATTGCGATGCCTCCAGCTTTGTTCTTTTTTCTCAGGATTGCTTTGGCTATTCAGGGTCCTTTCTTGTTCCATGTAAATTTTAGGATTCTTTGTTGTATTTCTGTGAGGAATGTCATTGGGATTCTGATTGGGATTGCATTGAAGCTGTAGATTGCTTTAGGGTATGGACATTTTAACTATGTTTATTCTTCCAGTTCATGAGCATGGAATATCTTTCCATTTCTTTATGTCTTCTTCAATTTCTTTAAATAAATTCTTATAGTTGTTAGTGTATAGGCCTTCCCCTCCTCAATTACATTTATTTCTAGATATTTTGTTCTTTCTGTTGTGATTGTAAATGGGATTGTATATTTGACTTCCTTTCCAGCTATTTTGTAACTAGTGTATAGAAATGAAACTGATTTTTGTAATTTGATTTGGTACCTTGCAACTATGCTGTACTTGTTAATTACGTCTAATAGTTTTATGGTAGATTCTTTAGGGTTTTCTATATATAGAATCATGTCATCCACAAACAGCGAGAGTTGTACTTCCCTCTTTCCAATTTAGATACCTTTTATTTCCTTTTCTTGCCTAATTTCTCTGGCCAAAACCTCTAGTACTATGTTGAATAGGAGTGGTGAGAGTAGGCACCCTTGTCTTGTTCCTGTTCTCAGAGGGATGGCTTTCAGTTTTTCACCATTAAGTATGATATTGGCTATGGGATTGTCATATATGGCCTTTATTATGCTGAGGTACTTTCCTTCTACACGCATTTTGTTGAGAGTTTTTATCATAAATGGATGTTGGATCTTGTCAAATTCTCTCTTTGCATCTATTAGGATGATCATGTGATTTTTTTTGTGTGTATGATGAAGATTATCCCTGAGCTAACATCTCTGGCCAATCCTCTTCTTTTTGCTGAGGAAGATTGGCCCTGGGCTAACATCTGTGCCCATCTTCCTCTACTTTATATGGCACACCACCACAGCATGGCTTGACAAGCAGTTCGTGGGTCTGCACCTGGGATCTGAACTTGTGAACCCCAGGCTGCTGAAGTGGGGTGCATGACCTTAACCACTACACCACCAGGCCAGCCCCAATCATGTGATTTTTATTCCTTATTTTGTTACTGTAGTGTATCACATTGAATGATTTGCAGATGTTGAACCATCCCTGTGTCCCTGGCATAAATCCCACTTGATCATCGTCTATGTTCCTATTAATGTATTCCTGTAATCAGTTTGCCAATATTTTGTTGAGGATTTTTGCATCTATGTTCATCAGCGATATTGGCCTGCAATTTTCCTTCTTTGTGTTTTTCTTGTCTGGTTTTGGTATCATGGTAATGTTGGCCTTATAGAATGAGTTAGGATGTGTTACATCTTCTTTAATTTTTTGGAATAGTTTAAGAAGTATAGTTATTAAGTCTTCTTTGAATGTTTCATAGAATTCTCCAGAGAAGCCATCTGGTCCTGGACTTTTATTTTGGGGGAGGTTTTTGATTATTGTTTCAATCTCTTTACTTGTGACTAGTCTATTCAGATTATCTATTTCTTCTTGATTCAGTTTCAAGAGGCTGTATAAGTCTAAGAATTTATCCATTTCTTCTAGGTTATCCAATTTGTGGGCATATAGTTTTTCATAGTATTCTCTTATAATCCTTTGTAATTCTGTAGTATCCATTGTAATGTCTCCTCTTTCAGTTTTAACTTTATTTATTTGAGCCTTCTCTCTTTTTTTTTTTGGTGTGTCTGGCTAAGGATTTGACAATTTTGTTTATCTTCTCAAAGAACCAGCTCTTAGCTTCCTTGATCCTGTTGGGGAAGAGAGAGAATACCCTTCTGCCCTCTCCCTTAAGGTTCTTATGGCTGGCCAAATAATTAAAAGACAGGGTATCAGGAGAAAATAATACCAAGTTTAATAACATGTATACATGGGAGAAACCAGGGAAACTGGGTTTCTAGAAAAAATGACAGAGATTCTCATCTTAAATACCATCTTCAGCTAAAGACAAAGGAGGATGTTGGGGGTGGGGGGAGTCAGTTATGGAGATTACCAGAAAAGCACAGTAAACAAGAGTAAGGTTATTATGTAGATTTAAGGCCTCACCTTCCACATTGATAAGTTTCTAGAGATGAGGTCATCCCCCCTCTTCCCAGTACAGGGAGGGAGATTCCTTTACAAATGAAGACTTCCCTTATAAATATAAATGTCAGGGCCACCTAGAGAATGTGGCCAGGGAGAGACAGAATTTTTGATAAGAGAGGCTTGGTGCCTTTCCTATTGTAACATCTATTTTACATTATATTACAGCCATCATATGATAGTGGTTCCTTCCCGAAACAGGTCTTCTATGTTAAATTTTTCAGGCAGTTTGGGGGAGGTCAAATGTCTGTCAGAGAAAATAATCAAGGTAAAGAGATATACTTTGGGGTGGCCAAATTTTGATCTCCCACAATCCTTTCTATTGTTTTCTCTATGTCTATTTCTTTTATTTCTGCTCTAATTTTTATTATTTCCCTCCTTCTGGTGACTTTCAGCTTCGTTCTTCTGTATCTAGTTCTGCTAGATGTGGTTTAAGATTACTTATTTGAGATTTTTCTTGTTTGTTAGGGTAGGCCTGTATTGCTATGAATTTCTCTATTTGGACCACTTTTGCTGCATCTGGTAAGAGTTGGTAAATTGTATTTTCATTTCAATTTGTTTCAAGGTATTTTTTGATTCATCCTTTGATTTCTTCATTGATCCAATGGTTGTTCAGTAGCATGCTGTTTAGTCTCCACATATTTGTGACTTTTCCTGGATTTTTCTTGTGGTTTATTTCTAGTTTCATAGCATTGTGGTTGGAAAAGTTGCTTTAGATGATTTGAATCTTCTTAAATTTATTAAGGCTTGCTTTCTTTCCCAACATATGGTCTATCCTTTATAATGATCCATGTGCACTTGAGAAGAATGTGTATTCTATTGTTTTGGATGGTGTGTTCTATATATATTTATTAAGTAAGTCCATCTTGTCCAGTATTTTATTTAAGGCTACTGTTTCCTTGTTGACTTTCTGTCTGGATGATCTATCCATTGATGTAAGTGGAGTGTTAAGGTCTCCTACTATCATTGTGTTGCTTTCAATTTCTCCCTTTAGGTCTGTTAATAGTTGCTTTATATTCTTTGGTGTTCCTGTTTTAGGTGCATATATATTTATAAGTGTTATGTCCTCTTGGTGGAATGTCCTTTTTATCATTATATACTGCCCCTCTCTGTCTCTTATTGTCTTTATCTTGAAGTCTGCTTTGTCTGGTATAATTGTGGCAACACCTGCTTTCTTTTGCTTGCCATTTTATTGGAGTGTCATCTTCCATCCCTTTACTCTGAGCCTATGTTTGCTTTAGAGCTGAGATGTGTTTCTTGAAGGCAGCATGTTGTTGGGGTTTGTTTTTAAATCCATCCAACCACTCTATGTCTTTTGAATGGAGAATTCAATCTATTTACATTTCTAGTGATTATTGATATATGAGGGCTTAGTACTTCCATTTTATCTCTTGTTTTCCAGTTTTTCTATATTTCCCTTGTTTCTTTTCCCTTGTATTTCTGGCTGCCTTTTCAGTTTGGTGGTTTCCTGTGATGGTTTTCTCATTATTAATGATTTGTGGCTCTGCTCTGAGTTCTTGTTTAGTGGTTACCATAAGGTTTATATAAAAGATCTCATAGATGAGATAGTCCATTTTCTGATAGCCTCTTATCTCTATTAGCCTAAGCAGATTCCATCCCTTTCCTCTTCCCCTTCTGAGTTATTGTTGTAACAAATTATTCTTATTTGTGTTGTGAATGTGTGACTAAATTGACCTATTCATAATTATTTTTATTCTTTCCTTCACTTTATCTTTTATGTTATAAATAAGTGTTTACTCAGCTATTCTGATATAGAGCTGCAATTTTCTGATTCTATCTATCTCCTTGCTGAAGTTTTGTAAATCTTTGTAAACCTTTTAGCTTCAGATGGAAGGGCTCCTTTCAACATTTCTTGTAAGGCAGACCTGATGGCAATGAACTCCCTCAGCTTTTGTTTATCTAGGAAAGCTTTTATTTCTCCATTTTATCTAAAGGATAGTGTCCCTGGGTAGAATATTCTTGGCTGAAAGCTTTTGTCTTGCAGTATTTTGAATATATCATTCCACTCTCTCCTAGCCTGTAAGGATTCTGCTGAGAAATCTGCTGAAAGCATGATAAGAGTTTCTTTGTAGGTTATTTTCTTCTGTCTTGCTGCCCTTAATATTTTTTTTCCTTGACTTTTGCCAGTTTTAATGTTATGTGCCTTGGAGAAGGTCTTTTTGCATTGATATAATTAGGGATCTATTGACGTCATGTAATTGTATGTCCAGCTTCTTTCCCAGGTTTTGGATGTTCTCAGCTATTATTTCTTTGAACAAGCTCTCTGCTCTTTTATCCCTGTCTTCTCCTTCTGGAATACCAATAATCCTTATGTGGCTTTTCCTAATGGAGTCAGATGTTTCTTGAAGTATTTCTTCATTTTTTAAATCTTAGTTTTCTCTCCTCCACCTGAAGCATTTCTCTATTTCTATCCTCTAAATCACTAATTCTGTCCTCCATAAGGTCAGCTCTATTTATTTTTTGGTTTCTAGATTATTTTTTATCTCATTAATTGTGTTTTTCATATCCAGAATTTCTGTATAATATTTTTTACAGGCTTCAATCACTTTTGTGAAGTATTCCTTCTGCTCATTAATTTTATACTTGAGCTCATTGAACTGTCTTTCTGCATTTTCTTGTAACTCATTGAATTTCTTTATGACAACTATTTTGAATTCTCTGTCATTTAAATTTTAAATTTCTGTGCCTTGAGGATTGGTTTCTGGAGACTCATCATTTCCTTTCTTCTTTGAAGTGTTTACTGTACTTCATGGTTTTTATGAATTGATCCTTTGCCAGCATATTTGTAGTACTGTCAGGTCACAGATTCCACCTGCCACCACTGGGGGTTGCATGAGTTGTGTTTTCTGATCTCACCCTTCTGGTGGAAGTTGTGCCAGTAGGGATGCTCTGCATTTGTGTGAGCTGGCTGCAGCCATTCAGCAGGTCGAGACTGCACATGCAGGTGTGCCTTCTGTGCTCAGCGAGTGAGTCACTGTCATGTGGATGGGGCCACTGTGTTTGGTAGGGAAGAAGCTGAGCTGCTGTGCTAGGTGGGAGGAGTGCTTTCTTTTACGTGGGCTGGCACTGAACTAGTGGGCAGTTCAGCTGAGATGTTGTGCTTGGTGGGTTGGGTTCCTTCTCAGGGGCTGAGCTGCTGCCACTAAGTTGGGAGTGTTCCCACAGGTGGGGATGATGTGGCATGGTGGGTGCTCCCACAGGGCCAGGCTACCACTCTGAAAGTGTTTGTGTGGAGGCCAGGCTACCACCACCTCCTATTACAGTCACACTGACCACTGTGTGAGGGTCCATGACCTAGATCACTGCCTCCAGGAAGGGGAAGGGGTCTGATCACCTATTTCCACTGCTTCCTGGGAATCCAGTCTCCCCTGCTTCAGATGTATAGCTGTGTGGATCTCTCAGGCATCCTATTGTGCTGTGTAGGGAATCCTCTGTTGGTTAATGAATGTCTGTTTAGCTGTAACTTGCAGAGACAAAGGGAACAACTCACTCCACCATGCTGCTGACATCACTCTCGTACGAGATATTTGCATATTTTGGATGTTAACCCCGTATCAGATTTATGATTTGCAAATATATTCTCTCAATTGGTATGTTTTCTTTTCATTTTGTTGATGGTTTCCTTTGCTGTGCAGAAGCTTTTTAGTTTTATGTAGTTCCATTTGTTTATTTTTCCTTTTGTTTCCCTTGCCTGGGGAGACATGCTATTGAAAAAGATGCTGCTAAGACCAATGTCAAAGAGCATACTGCCTGTTTTCTTCTAGGAGTTTTATGGTTTCAGCTCTTACATTCAAGTATTTAATCCATTTTGAGTTAATTTTTGAGTATGGTGTAAGATAATGGTCTACTTTCATTCTTTTGCACATGGCTGTCCAGTTTTCCCAACACCATGTATTGAAGAGTATTTCTTTTCTCCATTGTATGTTCTTGGCTCCTTTGTCAAAAATTAGCTGTCCAGAGATGTATTTGTTTATTTCTGGGATTTCAATTCTGTCCCATTGATCTGTGTGTCTGTTTTTCTGCCAGTATCATGCTGTTTCGATTACTATAGCTTTGCAGTCTATTTTGAATTCAGGGAGTGTGATACCTCCAACTTTGTTCTTTTTTCTCAAGATTGCCTTGGCTATTCAGGGTCTTTTTTTGTTCCATATAAATTTTGGGATTCTTTGTTCTATTTCTGTGAAAAATGTCATTGGGAGTTTAACAGGGATTGTGTTGAATCTGTAGATTGCTTTAGGAAGTATGGACATTTAAACAATATTAATTCTTCCAATCCATGAGCATGGAATATCTTTCCATTTCTTTGTGTCTTCTTCAGATTCCTTTAACAATGTTTTATAGTTTTCTGTGTACATATTTTTCACTTCTTTCGTTAAATTTATTCCTAGGTATTTTATTACAATTGTAAATTTGATTGTATTCTTGATTTCTCTTTCTGCTTTTTTGTTGTTAGTGTATAGAAACACAACTGATTTTTGTAAGCTGATTTTGTACCCTGCAACTCTACTGTATTCATTTGTTATATCTAATAGTTCTTTGGTGGATTCTTTAGTGTTTTCTATGTTAAAAAATCATGTTGTCTGAAAATAGTGGCACTTTTGCTTCATCTTTTCTAATTTGGATATCTTTTATTTCTTTTTCTTGCCTGATTACTCTAGCTAGGACTTCCAATATTATGTTAAATAAGAGTGGCAAAAGAGGCCATCCTTGTCTGGTTCCTGTTCTTAAAGGGATAGCTTTCAGTTTTTCACTGTTGAGTATGATTTTAGCTGTGGGTTTTTCATATATGGCCTTCATTATGTTGATGTACTTTCCTTCTATACCCATTTTATTCAGAGTTTTTATCATAAATTGATGCTGTATCTTGTCATATGCTTTCTCTGCATCTATTGAGATGATCATGTGACTTTTATTCTTCATTTTGTTAATGTGGTATATCACACTGATTGATTTGTGTATGTTGAACCACCCTCATCCCTGGAATAAATCCTACCTGATCGCTGTGTATGATCCTTTTAATGTATTGCTGTATTTGATTTACTAATAATTTGTTGAGGTTTTTGCATCTATATTCATCAGTGATATTGGCCTGTAATTTCCTTTCTTGTGTTGTCATTGTCCAGTTTTTGTATCAGGGTAATGTTTGCCTCATAGAATGAGTTAGGTAGTGACCTATCCTCTTCAATTATTGGAGGAATTTGAGAAAGATAAGTATTAACTCTTACTTGAATGTTTGGTGTAATTCACCAGGGAAGCCATCTGGTCCTGGATTTTTATTTTCTGTGGGAGGGTTTTGGTTACTGTTTCAATATGCTCTCTAGTGATACGTCTATTTGGTCTATTATTTCTTCTTGATTCAGTTTTTGAAGATTGCATGACCCTATGATTTATCCATTTCTCCTAAATTATGCAATTTGTTGGCATATAGCTTTTTGTAGTATTCTCCTATAGTCCTTTCTGTGGTGTCCATTGTAATTTGTCTTCTTTTGTTTCTGATTTTATTTATTTGAGCCATCTGTTTTTTTTTTTCTTGGTGAGTCTAGCTAAAGGTTTGTCAATTTTGTTTGTCTTTTCATAGAACCAGATCTTAGCTTAGTTGATCTTTTCTATTGTCTTTTTAGGTATTTGGTAAAATTTTAAATTTCTTTAAAGGAAGTGACTCCCAAAACTCATTCAAGAAGAAATAGAGAAACTGATTAGTGCCATATTAGTTCAAAAATTGAATTTGTAGTCAAAAACATTCTAAAAAGGAAAAACCCTAGTCCAGATTATTTCACTTTTGAATTCTTCCAAACATTTAAGGAAGAAATAATACAAATTCAACACAAACTCTTCAAGAAATTCAAGAAGAGGGATCATTTCTCAACTCATTTTATGAGACCAGAAGTATCCTCTATGAAATTCAAAGACATTACAAGGGAAATAATTCCATATCAAATTCCCTCATTAACATTCATTCATTCAACAATACATTGAGAAATCAAAACCAAGATTTATATAAAAACCATAATAGTTTCTGACCAAGTACAGTTTATCCTGGAATTGTAAGTCTGGTTCAAAATGTAATTCAAAATAATAAGCAGATAAAATTATTTCATAAGATGAAGAAACAGTAGTTGACAGAGTTTATCATCCATCCATGTTAAGATCTCTGACACAACTAGGAAGAAAATAGAAGGGAACTTCATCCAGCCTGATAAAGGGCATCTATGGAAAACCTGTAGCAAACATAATTGTTGATGATGAAAGAGAGATGTGTCTCTCACTAAGATCAGTGACCAGCCAAGGATGACAAATTCTAGTCAACATCATATTGGAATTTCTGGTCAGTGCAGGAAAAAACCCCACAAAATTCTACAGATTGGAAGTGAGAAAAGGATTTCTTTATGCAGAAGATGTGAATGTCTACATAAAATGATACTAAATAATCTACAAAGAATCAAATTGGAGCTTAACAAGATCAAAGAATACAAAGTATTATATTTCTATATGTTAGTCATGAACAACTGGAATTTAGTGCTTTTACAGTAGCCATATATATATGAAATCCTTGGGTGTAAACCTGAGAAAATATGTGCAAGGTGTACATGGTTACAACCAAAAAACACTGATTAAAGAAATTGAAGAACACATAAATAAATAATATGGGGTTCCATGGATTGGAAGAGTCAGTCTTGTTAGGATGTGTATTCTCTCCCGAATTAATTTACACATCAAATGCAATTCTAACAAAAACAAATCAAGAATAGTTTTATGTACACTTATCTGCTGATTTTAAAATTTGTAAAAATGACATCCATAAGCATAATAATAATTTAGAAATAACATCACACTATACACAAAAACTTGTGTGAATTACTGTAGACCTATATTCATTAGGTCTTCAAAATTTTAGATAAAAAGACATGATAAAATCTTTATGACCTTTAGTTAGGTAAATATTTGTTATATATTATAACAATAACGCATAAAAAATAAAAATTGCTAAATTGCACTTTGCCAAATCAAAACTTTTTCTCTATAAAAGACACAATTAAGAAAATGAAAAGTCAAGCCAATCAGTGGGATAAACTATTTCAAAATATGTATCTGATTTAAAAAATTTTATTCACAATATATAAGGAAGAGTTACAACTTAATAATAAAAAGACAACTCAATTTTAAAATATGCAGAAGACTTGAACAGATATTCACTCATGAAGATCTATGAATAACAAATAAACACATAAAAAGATGCTCATTCATTAAGAAAATTCAAATTAAAACTACAATAAATTACAACTATACACCAACTAGATTGGCTATAATTTAGAACACTGGACATATCAAATGTTGGTGAAGATATGGAGAAACCTAAAATTACATGGCTATTGTAAATGTAAAATGGCACAACCACACTATAAAATGTTTTGGCAGTTTTTTTCCAGCTTAACATCACAAACATTTATTATTGCTCACAGTTTTGGGGGGTCAGGAGAATGGAAGTGGCTTAGCTAGGTGACTCTGGATCAAAATATCTCATAAAGGGGAATACAGAAGTGATGATGATACTTTTTCCCTTCTGCAGGACCTCAAAAATCATGGGATTTATCTCCATATATCAATTTCCGATTTTTACTATTTTAAGGAAACTCTGTTGGTTCTTGGATATTATTATATGCAAACTCCTAAATAAATGTTGTTCATACTATTGTAGTAGTTATCTATTGCTTTGTAAAAAAAAAAAAAGTGCCCCAAAATGTAGCAGCTTAAAGCAAAAAACATTTATCTCCCAGTTTCAATGGGCCAGGAATTTGGGAACAGCTTAGCTGGTGGTGGTTCTGGCTGAGTCTGTCAAGAGATTGCAGTCAGAATATTGACCAGAGCTACAGTCATTAGAAGGCTTTACTGAAGTTGGAGGATCTGCTTCCAAGCCCTCTCACATGGTAGTTGACAAGCTTCACTTCCTTGCTGGCTGTTGGCCAGCAGCTCAGCAACTTGCCGAGTGGACTTCACAATAGGGCTGCTTATGACATGGCAGCTGGCTTCCCTCAGAGTGATCAGAAAGAGTAAAAGAGAGCAACCAGCACAGATGCCTTAGTGTCTTTTATAACCTAATCTCAGAAATGAAATAACATCCCTTTTGACAAACCAACCCTAGTACAATGTAGAGAGTACTACATGAGGATGTGAATACAGCAATAGGGAGCTATCACTGTGACCCATACTGGAGGCTGAATATTACAGACTTCCTTTACTAGAGAAGCATCAGCTGTTGCCATTGTATACATAATGCCCAAATCTGTGCAACCAATCCATATCTAGCATCTTAAGAGACATTATACTCTGGGTATTCGTGAGTCATTCCAAACTCCTGTTCTCTGAAACTAAATTTATCATGTCCTTTTCCATGCCCTACTGATTTTGCTTAAGTGGCTTAGATTCACAACCTTGAAGTCACTTTTCAGTCTTTCTTTCCTTCTTGTAACTGGTCAGGTACTAATTTACTTTATAATAGTTTTATTGAAATATAACTCACATGCCATAAAATTCACACTTTTCAAGAGTATAATTCAGTGGCTTTTAGTATATTCACAGAGTTTGCAACCAACATCCTATCTAAATTTAGAATGTTTTTTATCATTCCCAAAAGAAACTCTGAAAAGAGAAAGCCTGTACATATTATATTAACAGGTACACATTCTCCACTCCACCCAGTTCCTGGAAAACACTAATCTACTTTCTCTTTCTATGGATTTCTCTATTCTGGACATTTCATATAAATACAAATAATATACACAATAAATGTTATTTGGAGACTGGTTCTATCACTTAGCATGTTTTCAAGTTCGTCCATCTTCCAGCATGTATTAGTAATTCATTCTTTTTATTGTTGACAATATTCCATTATATGAATATAACATATTTTGTATATCCATTCATTTTTTGATGGCCATTTGAATTCTTTCAACCTTTTGGTTATTAAGAATAATGCTGCTATGAACATTTGTGTGCAAGTTTTTGTGTGCACATATGTTTTCAATTCTCTTGGGTAATACCTCGGAGTGGAATTGCTGGGTCATATGGTAACTTTGAACTTTTTGATGAAGTGCCAAAGTGTTTTCCAAAGTAACTCCCACATTTTACAATCCTATAAGCAAGACTGAGCTTCCAATTTCTCCACATTCTAACACTTTCTATTGGCTGTAATTTATATCTTAGCCATCCTGGTGGGTGTGAAGTGGTATTTCATTGTGGTTTTGATTTACATTTCCCTAATGACTAAGGATGTTGCACATCTTTTCATGTGCTTACTGGCCACTTGTACATCTTCTTGGAAGAAATGTTTACTAAAATTGTTTGCCTGTTTTTTAGTTGGATTATTCATTTATTTTTTTTTACTAGTTTTATTGAGATATAATTGACATACAGCACTGTATAAGTTTAAGGTGTAGAGGATAGTGATTTGACTTATACATATTGTGAAATGATTACCATAATAAATTTAGTTAACATTCATCATCTCACATAGATATAAAAAAAAAAGCTTTTTTCCTCGTAATGAGAACTCTTAGGATTTACTCTCTTAACAACTTTCATATATACCATACAGTAGTGTTAACTATAGTCATCATGTTGTACATTACATCCTAGTACTTATTTATCTTATAATTGGAAGTTTTTACCTTTTGACCACCTTCATCCAATTCCCCCCCCACACCAATCCCCACCTCTGGTAACCACAAATCTGATCTCTTTTTCTATGAGTTCGTTTTTTTCTTTTCTTTTTTTTTTTTTAGATTTCACACATAGGTGTGATCATACAGTATTTGTCTTTCTCTATCTGACTTATTTCACTTAGCATTATGCCCTCAAAGTCCATCCATGTTATCACAAAAGGCAAGATTTCCTTCTTTTTTATGGTTGAATTATATTCTATATGTATATAGAATATATACACTATATATATACTATACTGTACCAACATATATATATATATATCAACAATGTCATCTGTTGATGGATACTTAGGTTGTCTCCATATCTTGGTTATTGTAAATAATACTTCAATGAACATGAAGGTGCAGATATCTCTTAAAAATAGTGTTTTTGTTTGCTTCAGATACATTCCCAGGAGTGGAATTGCTGGATCATATGGTAGTTCCATTTTTAATTTTTTGAGGAACCTCTATACTGTTTTCTATACTGGCTGTACCAATTTACAATTCTACCTTTTTTTTTCAGTATTGAGTAGTAATAGTTCTTTATACAGTTTGGAAAGAAGTCCCTTGTCGTATATATGATTTGCAAATACTTCCTCCCATTCTGTAGGGTGGACAAGTGTCTTTTCACTTTCTTGATGGTGTCCTTTGAAGCCAAAAAGATTTTAGTTTTGATGAAGTTTAATGGATCTATTTTATTCTTTATTGCTCATAATTTTGGTGTCACATCTAAGAAACCAGTGCCTAATTCAAGATCACAAATATTTTGTTTATATTTTCCTCTGAGTTTTATAGTATTGACTCTTACATTTAGATCTGTGATCCATTTTGTATCAATGTTTGTATATGGTGTGAGGTAAGGGGGAAACTTCATTTTTTTTCATGTGGATATCTAGTTGTCTCAGCCCCACCTGTTGAAAAGACTATTCTTCTGCCATTGAATTGTTTTGGCACCCTTGTTGAAATCAATAAACTGTAAATGTGAAGGTTTTTTTTTTTTAATATTCTCAATTATATTTTGTTGATCTACATGTATATCCTGTGCCAGAATCACACAGTCTTGATTACTGTAGCTTTTAGTAAGTTTTGAAATCAGGAAGTGTGAGCCATCCAAATTTATTCTTTCTTTCAATGATGTTTTGTGATTTTCAATTTAAACATTTTGCACTTATTTTGTCATATTTTTTCAAAGCATCTTATTGCATTTGATACTATTATAAATGGAATTGTTTTCTTAAATTCATTTTTGAATTATTCATTTCTAGTATTTCAAAATATAATTTATTTTTGTATATTGATATGCTATCCTTCAACCTGGCTGAACTATTGTTTGTTAGCACTAATAGTTTCTTTTGCAGATACCTTAAGATTTTATATACACAAAAGCATGTCATCTGCACATAGAGATACAGTTTTATTTCTCCCTTTCCAACCAAGATACTTTTTACTTATATTTCCATTCTAATTGCCCTGGTTAGAAATTTTGGTACAATGTTGAATACAAGTGACAAAAGCAGACATACTTGTCTTCTTTCTGATCTTAGCAGGGGAAACTGTCAATCTTTGACCTTTAATTATGTTGTTAGCTGTGAGTTTCCCATAGATGATTTTTATCAGGTTGGGAAAATTCTTTTGTATTCCTACTTTGTTGAGAGTATTTTTATCATGAAAAGCTGTGGATTTTGACAAATGTTTTTACTGCATCTATTGAGAGGATTATGTAGATTTTGTCCTTAACTCTATTAATATGGTGCATTACACTGATTGATTTTCAGAGACTGAATTAAACTTTCATTCCTAGGATAAATCACACTTGATCATAGTGTATAAATACTTTTTATATATTGCAAGATTCAGTTTGCTAGTATTTTCTTGATGCATTTTAAGTTTATATTCAGAAGGGATATTGGTCTGTAGTTTTCTTTTCTTATAATGTCTTTCCTTGGTTTTGGTTCAGGGTGATACTGGCTTCACAGAATGAGTTGGATAGTGTTCCCTCTTTTATTTTCTGGAAGAGGCTTGTAGAATTTATGGTAATTCTCTTTAAAAGAGTGGTAGAATTATAGAGAGAAGCCACTTGATCCTGTGCTTTTCTTTGTGGGAAATACTTGTCATGAGTTTAATCAGATTTCTATTTCTTCTTGAGTCAGTTTTGGTAGTTTATGTGTTTCTAGGAATTTGTCCATTTCCTCTAGGTCATATAATTTGTTGACATACAATTGTTTGTAATATCACCTTACAATCCTTTATATTTCTGTAAGATCTTGTTTCCTCTTTCAATTCTGATTTTTGTAATTTTCATTTTCTCTGTTTTCTTTTGTCATCACTCTAGCTAAAAGTTTGTCAATTTTGTTGATCTTTTCAAAGAACAAACTTTTGGTTTTGTTGATTTTTTTAAACTATTTTTCTAGTCTCTGTTTCATTTATTTCCACTCTAATCTTTATTATGTCCATTTTCTGATAGTTTTGAGTTTACTTTGCTCTTCTATTTCCTTAAGGCGTAAATTTAGGTTATTGGTTTGAGATCTTTCTTCTTTTTTAATGTAGGCATTTACAGTAATCAATTTTCCTTTTAGGGCTGCTTTTGCTTCATCCCATAAGTTTTGTTTTGTTCTGTTTTGTTTTTATTCATCTCAAAGTATTTTCTGATTTCCCTGTGATTTCTCCTTTAAGCCATTGGTTGTTTAAGAGTGTGTTGTTTAAATCCCACATATTTGTGAATTTTCCAGTTTCCTTTTTGCTGATGATTTCTAATTTCATTCCATTGTGGTTGGAAAATACACTTTGTATTACTTCAATATTTTAAAAAGTATCAAGACTTCTTTTGTGTTTTAATATAGGAACTATACTGGAGAATATTTCATGTGCATATGAGAAAGAATGTGCATTATTTTTTGTTGGGTTGAGTGTTCTGCATATAACTTTTAGGTCTATTTGGTTTATAGTGTTGTTCAAGTATTCTACTTCCTTGTTCTTCTGTCTGGTTGTTTTATCTGGGATTGAAAGGGAGCTATTGAAGTCTCCAACTATTA
Organism: Diceros bicornis minor; assembly: GCF_020826845.1. Classification (NCBI taxonomy): domain Eukaryota; kingdom Metazoa; phylum Chordata; class Mammalia; order Perissodactyla; family Rhinocerotidae; genus Diceros; species Diceros bicornis. The sequence goes on from NC_080781.1 coordinate 68,767,846, forward strand.
TTGTAGAACTGTCCATTTCTTCCTTTAATTCTGTCTTTTTTTCTTTTGTATATTTTAGAGTTCTACTGTTAGATATGTTTATACTTGTTATATCTTCTTAATAAATTGAACTTTTACCAATATATAATATCAGTCTTTGCCTATTGTAACAATTTTTTGACTCAAATTCTATTTTGTTTGATATAAATATAGCCTCTCCAGTTCTGTTTTGATTACAATTTTCATGATTTATCATTCTACTTTCAACTTGTATCTTTGGATCTAAAGTGAATATTTTGTAGAGCATGTTTTTCTATCCACTCTGCCAATCTTTGCCTTCTAATTGGAGTCTAACTGATAAAGTAGGGTTCATGTCAGCCATTTTGCTATTTGTTTTCTATATGTCATGTCTTTTTGTTCCTCTATTCCTCCATTAGAGCCTTATTTTGTGTGAAATAGATATTTCTAGTGTACCATTTTAATTCCTTTGTCATTTCTTTTATTTTAATTTTATGTTATTTCTTAGTAGCTGCCCTGGGGACTACAATTAATATGTTGACATAAAAATTTGGTGTCATTTAGTACATTTACAATATTCTGCAACCATCACCACTACATAATTCCAGAATATTTTCATCATCCAAAGAAACCCAATGCTCAGTAATCAGTCACTCCCCATTCCTCATTTCTTTCAGGCCCTAGCAACAAAGACTTTGCTTTCTTGCTGTACAATTTTGCCTATTCTAAATATTTCACATAAATGGAATTATCCTATATGTGGCCTTCTGTGTCTGGCTTCTTCCACTCAGCATGACGTTTTTGAGGTTCATCCATGTTGTAGCATATTATCAGTACTTTGTTCCTTTTTATGGCTGAATAATATTAAATTGTGTGGGTATACCACATTCTGTTTATCCATTCAACAGTTGATGGATATTTGGGTTGTTTTCACCTTTCAACTGTTATGAATAGTGTTGCTATGCACATTTGTGGTCAAGTATTTATTTGAATACTTGTTTTCAATTCTTTTGGTATACACACAGGAATGGAATTGTGAGTCTATGGTAATTCTGTTTAACTCTTTGAAGAACAGCCAAACTTATTTCCACAGTGGCTGCTCCATTTTACAATCCTATCGGCAATATATGAGGATTTCAACTTCCCTACGTCCTCACAAACACTTGCTATTTTCCATTTTTTGAGTATAGTCATCCTAGTAGGCATGGAGTGACATCTTATTGTGTCTAATGACTAATGATGTTATCTGTGGGTTTTTCATAAATTCCTTGAGAGTACAAAATCAATATGCAAAAGCCAGTTGTATTTCTATAAACTAGCAATGAAAAATCCAAAAAGGTAACTAAGAAAACAATTTACAATTAAGAAAACAATCCATTTACAATAGCATGCCAAAGAATGCAATACTTAGGAATAAATGTAATAAAGAAAAGTTCAATGCTGGTACACTGAAAACTACAAAACACTGTGAAAAGAAATTTAAGACATAAATAAGTAGGTTGATGTCTAGTGTCTTAATGGAAGATTTAATATTATAAGATGGTGATACTATATAAGGTGAATACAGATTAAACGCAATTCCTATCAAAATCTCTTTTTTAGGGAGGGAAAAACTGATCCTAAAATTCATATGGAATTATATGGACTCCAAATAGCCAAAACAATGTTGAAAAATAAGAACTTCCACTATAATCTTGAATAGAAGTGTTCTGAGTGGAAATTCTTGTGTTTCTCTTGGGAAGAGGGGGAATGTGTCATTCTTTCACCAATGAGTATGATATTTTTTGTGAGTTTTTCATAAGTACCCCTTATCACGTTGAGGAAGTTCCCTTCTATTCCTACTTTGTTAAGTGTTTTTATTATGAAACGGTGTTTGATTTTGTAAAATGCTTTTTCTGCTTCAATTAAGATGAGCATCTGTTTTTTTCTCATTCTATTGAGGTGGTATATTACATCAATTGATTTTCATGTGTTGACTGAACCTTGCATGCCCAGAATAAATCCCACTTGGTCATGATATAGAATCGCTTAATATGCTGCTGGATTTGATTTTCTAGTATTTTGCTGAGGATCTCTGCATTTATATTCATAAGGCATATTGGTCTAATTTTTTTTCTTGTTATGTCTTTATGTAGATTATTTTGGGGGGGAGAATTTACATTTTTTTATTGTGGTAACATTGGTTTATAACATTATATAAATTTCAGGTGTACATCATTATATGTCGATTTCTGTAAAGATTACATCCTGTTCACCACTCAAAGACTAATGTAGTTTTGATACCAGCATAATTCTTGCCTCATACAATCTGTTCAGAAGTGTTTCTTCCTCTTTCATATTTTGGAAGAGTCTGAGAGGATTGGTGTTAATTGTTTTTTTAACTGTTTGGTAAAATTCTTTGAGAATAAAGTCTGCTCTGTTTCTTCCAGCTACAGGATCTCTTATTGGGATTCAGATTGCCATATTCAAGGCTGCAGCCACACAAGAAAGGTAGAGATTGATGAGGGTAAGTTAAAATACCACACAGCTGTCCTACTAGGCTTTAGTTGCCTTTTTCTTCATTAAACACTCGGTTCGTTGCTGCAAAAATTTTACTATTTTACAGCATTATGGTAAAATTGAATCTGATGGTTTTTGTCAGGTTTCCTGGTGTTTCTGTGGAGAGACGGACTCTTGATGCTCCCTACTCCACTATTTTCACTGACATCACCCTTTCCTTCATTTTTAAGTATAGTTTTACTCAAGATAGAATTCTTGCTTCACTGTCTTTCTCTTTCAATACTTAAATATGTTATCCTACTGCATTGTGGCTTCCATGGTTTATTATGAGAAATCAGCTGTTAATCTTATTGAGGACCTCTTATATATAACGAATTTGCTTTGACTCCCGCTTCTTTCCAGATACTCTCTTTGTCTTTGTCTTTCTCCAGTTAAATTTTGCAGCGCCTAGGTGTAAATGTCTTTGAGTTTATCCTACTTGGATTTCATTGAGTTTCTTGGTTGTATGGGTTAATATTTTCATCAAACTTTGGACGTTGCCCAATTTTTCTTCACATATTATTTCTGCACCTTTCTCTCTCTCCTTGTACTGTCAGTCTGCTTATATTGGTAGGCTTGCTGGTATCTCACAGGTCTCTTTAGCTCTGTTCATTTTCTTTGGTGTTTATCTTTCTGCTCCTCAGAGTAGATAATTTACCTATCTTCAAGTTTATGTATTCTTTCTTCTTAGTTTAAATTTCCTATGGATACTGTCTAGTCAACTTCTCACTTCAGTTATTGTATTTTTCAACTCTATAATTTCCATTTGATTCTTTTTTACAATTTTTATCTCTTAATATTCTCTATTTGATGAGGCATTATCATTTAATGTCCTTTAATTTTATAAGCATGTTTTAAAAGCATATTTGTAATGACTACTCAAATCTTTTTCTTTTTAGTCCACCATCTGGGCTCTTCAAAGGCAGCTTCTAATATGTGCTTTTTTTTTTCTGTGTGTGCATTATACTTACATGTTTCTTAGAATTTCTCATTATTACTTTTTGAAAAATAGGCAGTTTTTATACGATGTGTAGCAACTCTGGATATTGATTCCTTTCCTTCTCACCCCTTGGGTTTGTTGTTGTTGTTTGTTTGGTCATTTGTTTATTTTTTTAGTGACTTGCCTGAAGTAATTCTGCTAAATCTATTTCCCCCACAGTGTGTAGCCTCTGATGTTCCATGACAGATTCTTCCACTTACTTTTTATCTTTTAGTCTGGCCACCTAGGTGTTGCCCTTGTATTGGCATTACCTCTTATTGGAAAAAAAGGTTGTGTTTAAGCATGCTTAGTAAGTTAGATTTTTTGCCCTTTATGGGTGGATATGTGTGAAGGCTACTATCACAGTTCAGGATGTTGATGTGTTATTTTGCCATGTATGGAGGCTTGAACTTGTAGTATTTAGGTACCCTCTCTGATCACTGCTGGTTTCTAATGAAAAATCTGCTATCACTTGAATTGTTTTTCCCCTATAGATAAAGCTTCATTTCTCACTGGCTGCTACCTAATTTTTTTTTTGGTCTTTACTTTCTAGAAGATTGGCTCTAATTTGTCATGGCACGGGTTTCTTTCCGTTTATCCTGTTTGTAGTTCACTTGACTTCTTGAATCTGTAGGTGTACATATTTCAACAAGTGTGGGAAAATTTCAGCCATTATTTCTTTAAATACTCTTGTAGCCCCACCCTCCATATTCTCTCCATTTAGGACTCTTATTATAAGAATGTTAAATCTGTTTTTATACTCCCACAGTCTTCTGAGGTATTTTTTTTTTTTTAGTCTATTTTTTCTCTTTTGTCCAGATTGGGAAAACTCTATTCAATCTGAAATTCTATTCAGAATTCTATTCTGTCCTCAACTTCACTGATTTTATCCTCTGTCCTCTCCATTCTTCTGTGGAGCTCATTCATTGAGTTTCTTATTTCAGTTATTGTATTTTTAAGCTCTAAAATTTCCATTTCTTTCTTCTTTGTATCTTCTATTTCTTTGCTTATACTTTCTGTTTCCATTTGTTTCAAGCGTGTTTGTCATTGCCCATTGAAGAATTTTTATCATGACTCTTTTAAAATCCATGTCAGATAATTCTAACATCTCTATCATCACAGTGTTGGCATCTTTTGATCGTATTTTCTCATTCAAGCTGAGATCTTCTGGTTTCTTTGTACGTCATGTGATTTTCAATTGGAATCTGGACATTTGGGCTACTATGTTATAAAACTTTGGATCTCATTTAAAGTTTGTATTTCATTAGGACTCCTCTGTCACTGTTCCAGTTGGAGGGGAGTAGGATTCTATCTTTTTTTGTTTTTGTGGGGAAGGATTTTCCCTGAGCTAACATCTATTGCCAATCTTCCTCTTTTTTTGTCCCCTAAGCCCTAGTACATGGTTGTATATCCTAGTTGTAAGTCCTTCTAGTTCTTCTATGTGAGCAGCTGCTGCAGCGTGACAACTGACAGATGGGTGGTGTGATTCTGTGACCAGGAAACAAACCTGGGCCGCTGAAGTGGTGAAAGCACTGAACTTTAACCACTAGGCCATCAGGGCTGGCTCTCTATCTTTTGATTTACATGTAGGGATAGAAATCCAAATTCTCAACTTGGCCTCCACTGAAATCCAGGAGAGGAGAGGCTCCTTGTTCCCTGTTATGCAGGTGTGGAAAATCAAGCTCACCATTAGGTCTCTGGTGATATCACCCTGGCAAGGAGCTACAGGGACAACTCATTATGCCTCCTCACTAGGCCTATATGACCCTGTGGGGAGAGGTGGCCTTGTTATAGCTAAGTGATATCAAATTTCTGATTCTCCACTAGGTCTCTCCTGACACTGACACAAAGAAGGAGGTAGGGGCACTCATTATCATTGGGTTGGGGTGGAAGTCCAGGTTCCTTGCATGATCTCCACTGACACCACTGGTATGGGGCCTTCTTATTGCTCAATGAGATGAAAGTCTTGGCTCTCCAGTGGGACTTCTCTGAAACTACCCAGAATGGGTGGTTAGGGTGCCCCATTACCATTTGGCAAGGATAGAAGTCTAGGCTCTCCATTCAGACTTTTCCAGTGAGGACAGATGTGGGACTGCATTTTTTTTCTATGTTTGGCTGGAATACAGCAGTTATTGTCTAAAAGTTTTCTTTCTTGCTAGGCTTCTATTTTCCTCATCCTTTGGCTAGAGAGAGCAGCCTTCTGTTAGGACTTTTTATGTATGCACTCATTGGTGTTTGTGGTTTTCTGACTTCTTCACTATTGAAGCAGGAATAAGTGAGGCAAGAAAAAAACATAGAACTCACTACTGTATTTTTCCTCAGGCCCTGGTGTCCTTAGCTAGTCTGTCTTATTTCTTCACCTTACGAGGTAATATAATGTTTGTTTTATATGCAATGTCAGGGATTTTTAGCAGAGCTTAGAGTAAGAAGTAGGGAAAAGTGAGTCTACTCCATGTTCACAGAAGCAGAAATCATTGTACCATATATTTTAAGAAGTATGAATGAATAATTAAATGAAGAAAAGACAATGGAGGGAAATCTAAGAGAATATAGAGTAAGATTACATTCCTTTTATAACGTTATATGTAAAATATACCATAAGAAATATACACAAACACATGTATGTGTATATGTGTGTGCAAACACAGACATGGAAAGAGTCATATTCAAATCTTAACAGTTTTTATCTCAACTTACTATAATTTTAGCTGATTTCTTTTTACTTCACCTTAATTCTATTTTCTTCTTTATTTCTTATTTTATTTACAGATTTCAACCCATGAACTCTAGAATTTGTGAAATAAGGTGCAAACAAGAAAAATTTTTAAAGTATTAGATACCTCACTGCATGGAATAAATATGACAGACGTTGTAATACTCTGAGTAGGAAATAGTGTGAAGAAATGGGTATTTTCCTACCGAGCTGCATGAATATTAATTTGTGTCACTACATGGAAGACTTTTTATCAGTAATGCTTAAAATCTTATCAATATTCACGTTCTATGCGCATCAAGCTCCAGATGTAAAGATATTTGTATTGTAGTGTGATTACCTAGCACGCTGTCTCAAAAGGATACTTAGAATTACAATTGATCTTGAGGTGCCTTGTGGAAATATTAACTTTGTGATTTAATGAGATATCCAAATGGAGATATCAAGTAGTAACCAGCTGGATATATCAGGTTGAGACCTCTGGATCCTCCAGAGAATGCCCATCAAATGCCCTGGGCTGTATGGACAAGATGGGTTTATGCTCTGGTGTGTGCTTTTTCAAGTCGGTGACTGAGAAGAGTTTCAAATTGGTCAGTTCTATGAATCCTCTGATGTTTGCCTGCTTATGCTTTTCTTCTTGTTTGTCTGAAACATCCTCCTGTTCCTTCTTTATGACTGAGGAACTAATCTCTCCATAGCACAAAAAGAGCCTTTGGAGTTTCCTCAAGTCTCCCTTTACTACACATCCAACACAACCCAAAACACCTAAACTATGACCCAGAGTGGTATGCACAGGACTTTTTGACACATATCTTGGCACAGAATGTTACAAGAAATAATATTCCAGTATTTTTTTAACAACTCACTAACTCTGTTTAGTTCATCCTTAATTCAATGATGTCATTTGTTATATATAAGTTAACAAAAAGGTACCACTAAGGCATGGAACTTTTACAAACAGTAAGTTCATCAGTCTAGAGGAGTAGGTGCTTTTGAAGATCAGTTTATCCAATGATACATAAATGCCATCATTTACAGACAACTGCTGTCAATTTTTGGGTGTAACATATTGCAGTATACTTTCTCTTTGTGAATACATGCGTTAATTCTTCTTCGTCTTCTTCTTTTTATTTATTTATTTTTGTACACACTTCAACAATGAGATCACATAAACCGACTCTGGTATATCCATACAATGTAATAGTACTCAGCAATAAAAGGAAAAAACTGCCAAAAGACACAACAACATGTGTGAATCTCAAAGACCTTTTGCTGAGTGGAAAAAGACAAACACATAAGAGGACATACTGTGGGACACCATTTATATAAAGTTCTAGAAATAGCAAAACTAATCTATAGAAACAGAAAGCAGACCAGAGTTTGACTATGAGGGATGTGGGGTGAGATGGATTGGGAAGAGACATGAGGAAATGTCTGGGGTGAGGATAATGTTCTCTATACTGATAAAGATTTGGGTTACACAGATGTATGCAGTTGTCAAAACTCAATGAATGGTACAGTTAGGATTTGTGCATTTTGCTCTATGTAAATATTTCTTCAAAAGGAAAAAAGGACCCATTAACAAATATTGAACTCTAGTTAATCATTTGGGTGCTGAATTATCTAGTGTTGGAAAGTACTGTTGCTTACAACTTACTTTACAATGCGTCCAAAAAAATAACATGAATTGCTGGATGGATAATGGGTGGACACAGAGATGTATAAGTGATAAGGGAAGAATAGAAAACTGCTAATATTGTAGTCTCTAAGTTGTGGTCATATGGTTTTTCACTGTACAACCTGGTTGACTTTTCTGGATGTTTGATGGGTTTCATAACAAAATATTAGGAAAAATGGAATCATACTGAGCATAAACTTGTACCCTACTTTATTCACCTTCAGCATAGCTTGAACATCACTCCACATCATTTGATATGCTACTACTGTCTTTTCAATGGAGCCATATACTCACGTTTTATAGGTGTTCTATCACTTCTGCCTTGTGGTGTATTTTAATAATTTTGGTAGGCATTAACTGTGATAAACATTATGGGAGTGAAAACTTTTCTTGTGAACTTTTATTGCCTTACAATCATTTCCTTGAGATATATCTTCAGGGTCAGATGATACACCAAGTTGTTTTTTTTTATTGATGTTTTAATGGTTTCTAACATTGTGAAATTTTGGGTTGTACATTTTTGTTTGTCCATCACCACATATATGACTCCCTTCACCCCTTGTGCCCACCCCCCACCCCCACTGCCCTGGTAACCACAGTCCAGTTTTCTCTGTCCATGTGTTGGTTTATATTCCACATATGAGTGAGATCATACAGTGTTTGTCTTTCTCTTTCTGGCTTATTTCACTTAACATAATACGCTCCAGGCCCATCCATGTTGCTGCAAATGGGACGATTTTGTCTTTTTTTATGGCTGAGTAGTATTCCATGATACACCGAGTTTTAAGATGGTGGCACATATTTTCTAGAGCAACCCCAGAGAAATTCTTATCAATTTGCATTTCTACTAACAGGATTTGGGAGGGTCAGTTTGCAAGCCAGTGGCCAATGTAAGGGAATACAATTATCTATTACTCATTTGTTTAAGTATCTCTTTGTTGGAACTCTTGGCTTACCAAAGCTCTAAATATTATTTTAAATATAATTTCTTATAAAAACGTTGGTTGAAGAAATATCAGAAAATGCAAGTCAACATGAGCAGATGATAAATAGTAACAGTATCATCTCCCGTCACTATTAATAACACACGTATAATTGCTAGACAGGAATTATGCTTCTCTATGCTTGGGGTGGAGAAGAGAATGAATATTGGAGGAACATACACTATGTCTGCCTCAGTCACCAAACTGGAAAAGCAGAATATTTAGTTCCTGTTGAGGCAGTTGTAATATCTGATCACAACTGGGAGGTTACATAAAGAAACATTCACAAATATACACACACCAAGTACAATATGAATTAATAAGGTTAATATGAGAAGGTACCACAAAGAAATGTATCTGAAGATGGAGAAAATTTTTTTTTTGTATTTTTTTTTATTGATGTTTTAATGGTTTCTAACATTGTGAAATTTTGGGTTGTACATTTTTGTTTGTCTATCACCACATATATGACTCCCTTCCACCCCTTGTGCCCACCCCCCACCCCCACTGCCCGGGTAACCACAGTCCAGTTTTCTCTGTCCATGTGTTGGTTTATATTCCACATATGAGTGAGATCATACAGTGTTTGTCTTTCTCTTTCTGGCTTATTTCACTTAACATAATACGCTCCAGGCCCATCCATGTTGCTGCAAATGGGACGATTTTGTCTTTTTTTATGGCTGAGTAGTATTCCATTGTATATATATACCACATTTTCTTAATCCAATCGTCAGTCGAGGGACACTTAGGTTGCTTCCACTTCTTGGCTATGGTGAATAATGCTGCAATGAACATAGGGGTGCATAAGCCTCTTTGGATTGTTGATTTCAGGTGCGTTGGATAGATTCCCAGTAGTGGGATGGCTGGATCATAGGGCATCTCTATTTTTAATTCTTTGAGGAATCTCCATACCGTTTTCCATAGAGGCTGCACCAATTTGCATTCCCACCAGCTGTGTATGAGGGTTCCTGTTTCTCCACATCCTCTCCAACATTTGTTGTTTTTTGTCTTGGTGATTATAGCCATTCTAACGGGCGTGAGGTGGTATCTTAGTGTTGTTTTGATTTGCGTTTCCCTGATGATTAGTGATGTTGAGCATCTTTTCATGTGCCTATTGGCCATCTGTATATCTTCCTTGGAGAAGTGTCTGTTCATTTCCTCTGCCCATTTTTTGATCGGGTTGTTTGTTTTTTTTGTTGTTCAGTTGTGTGAGTTCTTTATATATTATGGAGATCAACCCCTTGTCAGATGTATGTTTTGCAAATATTCTCTCCCAGCTGGTTGGTTGTTTGTTCATCTTGATTCTGGTTTCATTTGTCTTATAAAAGCTCTTTAATCTGATAAAGTCCCACTTGTTTATTTTTTCTTTAGTTTCCCTGGTCTGGGTAGGCATGTCATCCGAAAAGATTCCTTTAAAACCAATGTCAAATAGTGTGTTGCCTATATTTTCTTCTATGAGTTTTATAGTTTCAGGTCTCACCTTCAGGTCTTTGATCCATTTTGAGTTAATTTTTGTGAATGGCGATAGCACATGGTCCACTTTCATTCTTTTGCATGTGGCTGTCCAGTTTTCCCAACACCATTTCTTGAAGAGACTTTCCTTTCTCCATTGCATGTTCTTAGCACCTTTGTCGAAAATTAGCTCTCCGTATATGTGTGGTTTTATTTCTGGGCTTTCAATTCTGTTCCATTGATCTGTGTGTCTGTTTTTGTACCAGTACCACGCTGTTTTGATTACTATTACTTTGTAGTATGTTTTGAAGTCAGGAATTGTGATGCCTCCTGCTTTGTTCTTTTTCTTTAGGATTTCTTTAGCTATTCGGGGTCTTTTGTTGCCCCATATAAATTTTAGTATTCTTTTTTCTATTTCTGTGAAGAATGTCATTGGGATTCTGATTGGGATTGCATTAAATCTGTAGATTGCTTTAGGTAATATAGACATTTTAAGTATGTTTATTCTTCCAATCCACGTGCATGGGATATCTTTCCATTTCTTTATGTCATCGTGGATTTCCCTCAATAATGTCTTGTAGTTCTCATTGTATAGGTCCTTCACCTCCTTGGTAAGATTTATTCCTAGGTATTTTATTCTTTTTGATGCAATTGTAAATGGTATTATCTTTTTGAGCTCTCTTTCTGTTAGTTCATTATTAGCATATAGAAATGCAACTGATTTTTGTAGATTGATTTTGTACCCTGCAACTTTGCTGTAGTTGTTGATTGTTTCTAACAGTTTTCCAACAGATTCTTTAGGGTTTTCTATATATACAATCATGTCATCTGCAAATAGTGAGAGTTTCACTTCTTCGTTACCTATTTGGATTCCTTTTATTCCTTTTTCTTGCCTAATTGCTCTGGCCAAAACCTCCAGTACTATGTTGAACAGGAGTGGTGAGAGTGGGCAGCCCTGCCTCGTTCCTGTTCTCAGAGGAATGGCTTTCAGTCTTTCCCCGTTGAGTATGATGTTAGCTGTGGGTTTGTCATATATGGCCTTTATTATGTTGAGGTACTTTCCTTCTATTCCCATTTTATTGAGAGTTTTTATCATAAATGGATGGTGTATCTTGTCAAATGCCTTCTCTGCGTCTATTGAGACGATCATGTGGTTTTTATTCTTTGTTTTGTTGATGTGATGTATCACGTTGATTGATTTGCGGATGTTGAACCATCCCTGCGTCTCTGGTATAAATCCCACTTGAGAAGATGGAGAAAATTTTAAGTGATGATTTAGTTATTTAACAAAGACAAAGAAAAAGTAGAATGGACATACCTAGAAACAAAAATGGTAATAAACGGAAGATCTATTTCACAACACAAGATAAATATACAAAAATAAAGTTGCTCTTAGATTATGAATGGACTGGGATCTGAGCCAAGGACTTTAGGGCAGTTGTCTGATGAGAGACTAGGGCAGACTGGGTGCCAGGTAGGTAAACCTAAAGTAGAGTAGGGAATGGACTCTGAATCTCAATGCAGTTTATAGAACTGGAGCTCTGGATCTGTGCTGTCTATGGCTTGTGGGATCCTCATAACACTCTGCTGATCAGGAGCGGGCCCAGAACGCTCCCTGGCTTCTGATTCCTGGCAGGGTCACACGTCAGGTATGGAGCCCACTCAGCAGTGGGCTATGAATTTCAAAACATTCTACAAATCGGGGAATAGACGCAGCCCAGTCCTAGGATTGGAAACTCAAAGTACTTGACTGGTTAAGGAGTAAAGATTAATAGGACTATGTCTTGAGAATTTTAAAGCACTGCACTGATCAGTGGCTGCAGGTGAACCGGGCTCAAGGCTTCAGACGCCAAAACAAGGAATGGAGGTAGACTAGGATCATTAGATCTCAAAGCACTTTGTTGGTCAAGGATTGAGACTCAAAAGTGTCCTTGGCTAAGGATAGTGTTCTGAATATCCGGGTCCGTTTTTCCAGTAGCATGGTCCTGAGGGTAGCATACCCATCTCAATTCAATCTGTTTTTGAAATACCCACATTTCCATTGGAAGGTACTGACAGGAGAATGTGGGAGAGGGGTAGCAATCCCTGGTGGAGAGAAATAGGAGAACAACTTCTTGATGCAATCTTCTCCTTTTGGGTGAACGGTTGCTGTATCCCATAGGCCCTGACCAGACTCCTCAGTGCCCAAAGACCAAATTCAAATTTCTAATAAAAAGCAAACACTCTCTGTAGTTCTACCTTGACAGTTGTTTAGAGGCAGCTATAATGCAATGGGAGTCTGGAGGCCCTTTAGTTTGATGTAGATATTCAAAGTCACTTACCTGAAATGGAAAGCCACCAAAGAACGTCTCTATATGGATATGGGGCCTCCAGGACCATTCAGCCTTGAGAACCCGCAAATGATAAGAAGGTGAGAGAAGAGGAAGGGACAAAGATGGAATGTTTTTGGTCCCTCCTGAGTGTTCTGCTCCTTCTATTTTACTGTCAGAGCTCAGCATGACTATCAATATTATACCTCATCAGTCCACCTGGAGGACAAGGCCACACATGGGTTGGCTCACCAGTTCCTCCCCAGTCTCTTGCCCAGTGTCTGCCGGGTAGAGAGTGATCCATCGGTTATGTGTTGAGTGCACGAACAAATGAACAAATCTCAACGGCCCATGCGGTGTTGGACGAAACAGACTATGCCCTGGTGTTTGACTTGGAGAGCAATTCATTCATCAAGGATCGGGGACAAGATGAGCCATTAGTTTAAGTTCAGGAATCACTTTCAGAGTTCTCAATGAGTCAGTGAGACTGGAGGAGAGGAGGTCGAGGACTCTGGGAGTGGTACCGGGCTTTTTTGACAATTGGTTGTGACTGGAATAGGCCCTGGCCGTGGGGAGGGGAGCTTCCCCTGTCCCTGTTTCGTGCAGCTCAAAGCATTTTTCTGATGAGGCCTTGGGGTTAAACAGGACCAGAGGCCTGAAATATTTTACACATGCTGAATAACGGTTACTTTGGAACCTGAACTTGGGGACGCAAAGGTCATTACAGTTTGGAGAATTGAGGCAAATGGGTACTTCCACTTGGATCTCAAATTCAAAATTTTAATTTCTAATTCCTTGAAACTATGCTTTACACCCTCACTCATACTACTTTTTTTAAATTGGGACATTCAGGTACTTTTTGTTTGTTTGTTTTTAATGCAGCAGTAGAGAAGAAATTAAGAGACTAAAAAGAGAGTGTTGTGCAAATGAACTTGAAAACCTAGATTAAAGAAATAATTATCTAGGAAAATTTAAATCACCAAATTGAATGCATGAGAGTTAAAAATTCTTGGTATATAAATAGCCAGGGAAGAATTTGAGGGAGTTGTCATTGAGCTACCCGTTCTCCCTTTCCACTCTCTCCGGTAATTTAGCACTTCCCACAATGGACTCTGTTTCTCTGTCTTTCACCTCTGCTAGACACTTAGCTACTCCAGAGAGAAGGGAAGGGTGTGAGTAATGATGGAGTGGCCAGCTGCAAATTCAACCCGTTACCTTTCTCCTCTACACTGCTGTAGGTGAGTCATGCAATGGCCTCACTGACCAGAGGCAGCTCTTGCTGCCGCCCCCGCCCCAACCTGAAGGCTGTTGGCTCAGATTCTGATGCTATTTCTTGCTTGGGTAAATTTCAATAGGCCTCCGCCTATGTGAAGGCCCAAGTGGCTTGTTCCCTGACAATCACAATCCAGGCTTGCTCACAATCACTTGGATAAATAGGATCTAATATTTTGACCAATATATTCTAGCAGAGCTGAAAGTGAAAAGCCCTCTAGGCCTGCTGGAGTATTTTCTATCAATCGATGCTTTACTGGCTCAGAGAACGTTAGACCTGCACGAGACCTTTGGAGATCGTATAGTCTGATTCCACCTCCCCACAAACCCAGCCTTCTCATTTTGCAAGTGGAAGTACAAAGATGTCAGGGAGTGAAGGGAAATGCCTGAGGTCAAAGGATAAAGTAGTGGCAATTTTAAGACTCAAACCCAAGACCTGTGATCCCCAACCTAGTGCTCTTTCCATGTCATAGCTTATGATTCTAACAGTCTGTGGCTGTTGGGCAGTTCCAACAGTAGAGTGGGAAGAGGGTGAGGAAAAAGGAAACTAAGAATGCATAGGACCTCTTCTGGGCGGGCTGTACAACCTTTGTTGTAAAACTACCTTTGTGCAGCTGTCCTCCCTGGTTTGAGCCTAGCCTCCTTTGCTTTTTATAGGGGGGTGGAATATTCACAGCTCCATGGCCTGACGTACTTAACTTGAGGATGAGTTTTATTTATTCTATAGAATAATTTTAAAGACTTTGAGTTCGAGTGCCTTTACAGTTGACCACAGTCATCACTACTCTGTAATGTCTCATTCCAAGCCAACTCAAAGTGAAAGGGGGCAAGACTATGCTGGCGTGGATCAGCTATGTGTGTGCTTGTGCTTCTATGTCTGCACATGTAGGTCCTTGTGTGTGCATACAACCTGTCATCTAATACCACAATAGTCTCTGTCACCTACATGCAAAGTCATTGGAACAAAACGGGCTCCCACAAGCTTGCATATAGTCTTGAGAGAAAACATGTCTCCCCACAAACATGTAATCATGCAATCAGCTGTGAGCAAGGGCATGGGAAGTTTATATGCCTGCACACGTATGTAAATGTGTAACTCATCTGCTGGCTTGGTTGTTGAAAGAGAATTGATTTCACTAAGGTTGCGCATACACATAGATATTCAGGGTGGGACCCTCTCATGCCCAATTATCCCAGTGTCCGGAGGCCAAGCCCCTGGACGGAGGGTGCCCACCATTATGCTCCTTCTTCACTGTGCCACAGCCCTGTGGACTCTGGCTGCAAAAAGCAATGTCCTGCTTCCGGTTGCAGGGAAGCAAAGCGCTCGGCACCAGGCCTGTGGCAGCCCCTTTTGCTCCTCTGCTTGTAGTGTTCCAGGAATAACAAGAATGCTACTTAGTCTGGGACCTTGTGCAGGAGAAGTACAGTAACAGGAGATGAGTTAGGAGTTAATGGGATGTTATAGTGTTTGGTAGGTCATAGAATGTGTGACAGGAAACCCCTGGAGGGTTCTGAGCAGAGAAGTGACATATCTCACATAGCAAAGACCCAGTCTGGTGTGTCAATAATAGAGGCAATGCAGTAACAGGAGTCCAGTTAGGAGGCTATTGCAATAACAGAGGTGACAGATGATGGTTGATTGTACCAGGGTGGTACATGTGGAAGAAGATGAGAAGTGTGGGGATTTGGAGTCTATGTTGAAGGCAGAAATGACAGTATCCATGAATGCGGGTAAGGGTGAGAGGAATCCACAGATGTTTCCAGGGTTTTTTGGCATGAGCAAGAAGAAGGATAGAGTTGCTATTTCCTGAAATGGGGAAAATGATAGGAGGAGTAGGTTTGTGGGAAGGAGAATCAGGGGCTCAGTTCAGTGTATGATGAAGTTGAATTTGAGATGGATATTAGCCATCCAAGAGGCGATGTTGAGTAGGCAGTTGAATACATGAGCCTGGAGTTCAGGGACAAGACTGGTCTTGAAATATTAACGTGTGATTCTTCTATGTGTGGGTGGGATCAAAGTGATGGAACTGTGTGTGATTCTGTAGGAATTGAGCATAGGTAGGGAAGAGAAGAAATCTGAGAGTCAAAACCTAGAGCCCTCCAATGCAGAAAGGTCAAGGAGATACGGAGTAACTAGCCAGGACACTGAAAGTAGCAGACCGTGGGGCAGAACGAGAACCAAGAGACAGAAATGCCCTGTGAACCAAGTGAGGAAGGTATTACAGGGAGGAGGAAGTGATCAACAGTGCCAAATGCCACTGGTCAGTCAAGTAATTCCAGTACTGAGAAATGACCACTGGGTTTAGCAATGTGCAGGTCTTTGGGGACCTTGAGAAGAGCTATTTCACTGAAGTGGTGGAAACAAAAGCTTGTGATTAGGGTGAGTTTAAGAGAAAATGAGAATAGAGGAAGTAGAGATTTCAAAAATAGACAGTAATTGTTGAGGAGCTTCGCTGTAAAGGGCAAATGACGAGACGATGATGCAGTAGATGGAGGGGATTGTGCAGTTATGGTAGGGGTTTTGTTTGTTTCTCTATTTCTTGTTTCTGTTTGTTTGTTTCTTTTTAGATGAGGGACTTTGCAGAACATTTGTGTACTGATGGGAATCATCCAGTAAAGAAGGGTAAATTGGTGATGTGGGAGAGAGCACTGGGAGCATCGCTGGGGCCATGCATTTACTCATCAAGAAGGAGTGGAAACTAGTGCCCCACTGAAGGGCTGGGTTTTGATAGGAGTGTGGACAGTTCATCCATAGTGACAAGAGGGAAAGCAAAGTATCTAGTCTCAGACGCAGGTAGGTGGGAAGTTTTATAAGGTCTTTCCTTCCACGTTCTCAGTGTCACCAACCCATTCAAACAGACTGTGGCTGTTTGAATAGAGATGGAGGTTTGAGGAGAGAAGATAAGATGTGAACTGCAATGTCTAAGATGGAGTGAGTGGACTGGGGATGTGTATGAGTTTGCATCAAGGACCCCTACCATATTTCTGATGCCGTTCTAGGCACAGGAGGTGCAGTCATGGGAATGCACATGTGGAACACATGTTCACTCATGTGTGTTTGGTAACAAGGTGGGGTAGGGGGGTATCTGCTGCCTGGTACCTTTGCCAGGGGCCAGAGCAGAGGACACATATTCTGGTCCAAACACAGGCCCTGGCCCCCACAGGGAACAAAGCCGGCTCTGACTACCCCTCCTCACCTGGAAGCATAGGGATGAAGGATAAGGTGGGAGTGTGCTGGGCCACTGAGGAGTCTAGTGGCCTACTTCTGTCCAGCTAACGGTTAATGTAGTTTCCTCCCAAAAGTCAACCTCTCTCCAAGAGACACTACGCTAAGCTTTGGTGTCAAATGACTGCCTCACCCTCCTACTCTGTCTGGCTTCTGGTTGCTGTGGTGATGCAGACAGGAGCTCTGCTCTCTCAGTGAAAATGAGAGGGAGCCTGTGAATGTAGAGGGGGATACTGAGAGGGAGGAGGGATTTCTTTCAGGTGAGAATAATGTAATACTCTTAAGGCCTTTGGTGATTAACAGCCTAATGCCACATTCACTGTCCCCCTACCACCCCCCACCAAGCAGTACCACCACCATCACCAGAAGGCAGAGGAGCCAGACTGTGAACAGGAAGCCTTAAACCAGACGACATAGGCTTTTCATTAGTGTCATTTCCCAGAAAAATCCACTGGATTAGGAAGTCTTCACTTGCACACGTTCCAAGGTGTTCTCATGGGGCTCTATCTTGTAGTGCTCTGTCTAGTGGGACTGTGGGGCAGCAAGTACCATGAGTACCTACTATGTGCCGGGTAACTTATTAGGAAGTGAGGATACCCAACGGGGAGGGCATGCTACAGGTGTGGGTTTGGGGATATGGCAGGGGTTAGCCTAAGGGCATAAGCTCTTATGTGCAAACCTAGACTTTCATCCTTAATAGGGTCAGTCCCCTCTTACTCCTACCTCTCTCCTTCTCCTTCCCTAATGAATACAGGGGGTAAAGATGAAGTGAGGCGGGGAGGGTTGCTTGAAGCCCTGAGGAGCTCAGCTGCCCCTTCTCTCCAGCTAAGAGCCTCTTTGTTTTCATTCCAGCAGTTTTGATCTGCCTTCAAGTTTCAAGACCCATAATCAGCTTTGAGTGTCAGTGTCCAGATCCTCAATGGCCTAGTCCGCCTGGTGGCTTGGTTGCTATGGCAATCCTGCCAAGAGCTTTCCTCACTAAACAAAATAAAAAGGAAGCTGGAGAGGGTGGTGGCCAGCCTCATGGAGGAGGGGAGAATAATCATAATTTGAATATCCTAATTATACTAATTAGTAGCCTTTTGTGATTAAAAGCTTATAAAAGGAGGCCAGGGCAGCAGGGGCCTTGATTGGGAAAAGGGAGCCTCAAACAGGAAGGAAGAGGCTTTTTTTCATTAGAGAAACTACCACAGAGTATTTGGGGGATAAGGAAAGCACCACAAGATGACTCAAGGTGAACTCAGTGATTGACTCTGCCTGTTACTCTGAATTTTATTTAAAAATCCAGAGCCAGATCGCTGTGTTTGGGGCATGTTGGCAGGAAGGTATCAAAAATTACTTTCCTGAGGGGGAAAGGGGCCTGGTTGCCCCTCCCTCTGGCCTGGTGGTTGGGAGCACATGCCATGTTGCCCACACCCAGGCCCATGGCTCCCACGGACTTGAGGTGGGGGATGGTTTTCAGCCCTCAGCTACTCAGCTGCCCACTTCTCTCCAGCTAAGACCGGCCTTGTTTTCCTTCCTGTCAACCTCTCTCCTCCATCCAGTATTCTGCACTCTATAATCAGCTTAGGTGTCTAATGACTCAGTCATGTCTTAATTGGCCCTAGCTTCTGGTTGCTATGGTGATAGAGCCAGGAGCTCTGCTCACTAAGTTAAAATAAGAGGGAGCCTGATGTGGGAGGTGGACAGCATGGGGGGGGGAACAAGACTGAAGATGAGAATACTCTAATTACACTAATTGATAGCCTTTTGTCATTAAAATCCCATAAATACAGGCCCCCAGGGCCCACGGCAGAGGGAGCTGAAGGCCTATCAGGGAAAATAAAGCATCAAACAGAAGGCAAAAGGCTCTTTACTAGAGACATTTCTAAGAAGTAATTCAGAGGTTAAGGAGAGGCTCCACGTGCTCAGGATCTCAGGGTATGGGTTTTGGAAAGACACAGGAAGGGTAGGGGCCCAAGTCCTTATTTGCAGAAGTCTAAGAGCCCTCAATTGTCAGTCACGGCTGTTCAGATGGGAAACTGAGGCTCAGAAATGGGAAGGGACTGGATCTAAATCACATGTGAGGTTAGCGGCAGAGCTGTGACGGGGGTTCAGGGCTCTTGATGACCATGCCAGAGCTCTCTCTATGACTCCAATCAGCCTCCACTTGGAGACCGCGATGGTCAAACCCCTCGTTTTACAGACAAAAAGATGAATCCCAGAGAGGGGAAGCAACCTGCCTTCCCAGGGCCACACAGTGCCTTCTGGGCTGAGAACGCAGCTCTCCTGGCTTTTAATGTAGACCAGGTAAATGGTGAGTGTTTCAAGAAGTAGGGCAGGGACAGTGGGAACAGGGAAGAGAGCACTTTACTTTACAGGGAATTCTACAGGATTTGTGAGCCAGGATGGGAAAGATTTTCACCTAAGTAACGGGAGGGGATTGGTGCCATTAACAGATGGAGGGAAAAAAAAGGAACAAGGGAAGAAAGGAAAGAGACAAACACCTCCCTGTCTATTACTGAGATTTTCTTTGGAAATAGTCCCTTCCTTGAGCAGTAGCTGGAAATGATATGCAGAGATAACCTAGGGGAGCATGATACTAATTTGCAGGTGTCTAAGTGGCTCTCATCAGTGTACAGATGGAGAAACTAGGATACCCAGAGTGAAGAAATGACATCCCCAGAATCAAACTCTGGGTTACTGCCAAAGCTGAGAGTGGATCCCGGGACTCATGACAATCATGCCAGGGCTCTGTCTAGCAGGAGTGCCAGGCAGCAGTAAGAGCACTGAACTATGCACCTGGCCCTTCTCTAGAAATAAACCATGAGGAGAGTATGCTCACACCTGGGTGTCAGGGGACATGAGGAGAGAAAGGTATCTCCCATGCATTTTCCCAAAGGGTCCTGGTGCCCCTCCTTCTGACTGTGGGAAAAAGTTACATGGCTCTAATGAGGAAGATTTTAAAGTACAGCAGGAGAAAATGGTGACTGTGGTCAGAATTGACATAGAAACAGTGAAAACCAAAAGATGATGACAAATTAGAGAGAGCCTGTAATGGGCTTGGCTGATGTGTGGAAAGGATCAGAAGGTTTTACAAGGATTTCTTTGGTAACTATATCAGGAAAGTATGGGATTGGGGGAATCTTGCAAGCTGGGTTCAGAGTTAGGACACTTAAAGTCGACCAGGGAAATGGTGACAACAGGAAAGAGGAGGCTGACCAGGGGGCTCTCCAATGCTTAGCTGAATATGGTATCTGGAGGGAAGGGCAAGGGTGGAATGAGGTCCTAAGTGCATAACTGGAAGAGTGCTGGGGCTGTTATTAAAGGATGAAAAGACCAAAGGAGAGAGGAAGGAAGGGAGGGAGGGAGAGAGAGAGAGAGCGAGAGGGAGGGATAGAGAGAGAGAGAGAGAGAGAAGCAGAAGTAGAAGCAGAAAAAGAGGAAGAGGAGAAAAGAAGAAGAAGAGGAGGTGGAAAAGGAAAAGAAGAGTAGACAGAAACTTGCCTATTACTGTGACATTTGTTTGAAAAAACCAGACACACACCACTGCCCACCCCCACAGCAGCTAGAGCTGATTTGCAGCTGTGTATCCATGTGTGCGTATACACACACAAACATACATATTTAGTCCAGGTTATCCTCTGAAGTGGATACCAAAAATAGGGGCTGAGAGAGAAGTGACTGACATCCTGGCTGTTACTTCCCTCCTTAAGGAAAGCCCCCTTCCCTCCCTCTCTTAACACTCCTCTCCTGCTCCAGTTACAGCCTCTTTCTAGAAATCCCTCCAGGTTCCGGGACTGTCCTCTTCCTGGTGGGCAGCCTTGCTTCTTTTGAACACAGAGCAGAGCCATAATCAGAAACGCAGTTCTGGACACCACATGACCAGACAAGCAAACCGGGACCAGACAGATCTGAAAGGAGCGAACAGCCAGGAGCGGGCACAGGGGCAGGCAGGGAGGGTCCACTAGACCATAGACAAGAGTTGCCTCCTCCTCTTTCTCTTGAGCACAGCTGAATGCCTCACTCTTCTCAACCACAAAACAAACGCCTAGTTTGGTCCTTCTTTTGGGGAGGTCATGATATCAGAGCTGCCACGACCATGGTGATAGGAGATCCTCTTTTCCTCTAATTTGGCAGTGGGGAAGAGATAGACATGGTCAGCACAGGGCAGTGACAATATGTCTTCAATTGAGGCCTTATGAGGGATGGTCTCGCCGTCCCTTCAAAATCATTCCAAGGCATGCACTGTTTCTGTATCTAGGGTACCTACAAGCCTTGGAGCTCCGAGGATCCAGCTCCATTTCTGGACTTACTGAGGACATGGAGAGGAGAATGTACCTGTCAAATTCCATATTTGCACTGCTGCTTCACCAGTACACATTTCATTTGATTGAACTCAAGTGGGATAGGGAGGAAAAGAGAAAGTGTTTCCAGGGATGAGCTATTATCAATATTTACAATGTGACATCAATACTGTAAATATTACATGTATCTTGTATGTGTCTTTATGTGAGCCTGTGTTGAGTGTTGGTGTAACTTTTATTGAGGAGTCTCAACTGAATGGAGTATTAATGGGGAGAAATTTCGCCTATAGTATGCCAAATCTCTCCCTTCCTGTCCCTTTAAAACGCTTGCATAAATTTCATAACTTTCCTGTCTCTTTTGGGTTTTAAAACATAGTCCAGAACTGGTTATGGTGGTAGAATGAAATGAATGAAAAACTCATGTGAACCCTCCCACAGATAACAATTATGAAATCTGGAAAAGAATATGAGAAAACAAATATTTAAAGGTACTGAAAAGCATCCAAAAGCAGGCAGAAGCAAAAGGAGAGTTTACTCTTGAAAAACAGCAATAGAGAAGGGATAAGAGTTGAGAATTTATAGCTTTCTTATTGTAGAGTGCTCCCCAACCTCCACAGCTACTGTGGAGGGAAATGACAGACAGCCTTACCACCTTAGCTGAAGATGACAGAGAATAGAGTTTAGGTCTGGAAGAGCAGCTGGAAATTTAATTGGGGGCGGGGGGGTGGGCGTGGGGACCTGGAAGCCAGACAACCACAGAAGGCATAAGAACTAAAATATGAGTAGAAACTCTACCTAAATCACTGGGTGACCAATAAATGTGGGGATCAGGCTACTGCAGATGGTCAAACAGATGCATCCTTCATTTCTGGACCTAGGCTCGCTCCAGGATCCGAAGGCATCAGCTGTAAGCAAAGAGTACTGTTATACCCATGGGGCTGTATATGTCCCGTGGTGCCCGTGGATGGGCCTTCTGGCCCCTGGGTTCATTTCTTCCACTCTGCACATCTACTTAGGGATGCAAGCGGTAGCAGCCTTCACTACACAGACACACTATGAGCTTCCCTAACTGGTGGAGAATGACAACTAACCTGTTCTCCCCAAATCCCTGCCTTTGGGACACACGTCTCCCGGGTATCCAGGGATGAGAGGCCACAGCTCAAACTATGGACTAGAAACAGTGTTTTGAGGGCAATGAGGAGGTCCTTGCTGTCCCCTAACATACCCCCACTCTCTCCCAGTGCCACAGTCTTCCCTGCAACTCCATTCCCAGTGGCTATTTCTTCACTACTCTCTTGATATGGATATCATTCTGTTTTGGTGTCTCCAAGTCTCAGTTGTTCAGCAGGCACCAAGAGAACCAGAAAAAGGGGTCGCCATCGTTTGGGATATAGCCTTAGCCTGAGGATCCCAGCTCATCTAAGTGAAAACTGCACTCATATTTCCCCAAGGAGAAGAGTATTTTCATTAAGTGAAATTGCCATTATCAAAGATAAAGGAATTGCAGTGTGGCAGAGTTATGTGTAAATCTCCCTCAGAGGCTGCCACCCTTCCCGATGTCCAACCTATATGTGGTTGCCTTTGATACGCTATCCCATCCCTGTTCCAGTCTCTTGTGATGAAGTAAAGACACAGCCAAGTACAAAGGAAGAAGGACCTGTGAGGAGTGAGTCCTCCTCAGCACAGAACATTCAATAGTTTTGTATGAGCTGGTCCTGCCCTCAAATTTACACAGATATTCAAAAATTTAGAAGAGAAGTGAGGGGTCACAGGCATTTCCACATTCTCCTGCCTTCAAAGTATCCTCTTCATTCTTTCCTCCTAACACTTCCCAAACATTTCCAACCATCCCCACAATCCTCTAATATGGAAACATGCATTGAGAGCTTAAGCCTGGTGAACTAGGAGTCAGGAGACCAAAATCTACTCCTGGTATACTTCTAACCAGTTGCCTGACCTTGGGAGAGTCACCTCACATTTCTGGAACTAATTTTTATTGCAGGTTTAAAAAAAAGTGTGAAGCACATAAACTCAAGGCTCCCTTACAATTCTAGACTACCATAATCCTCTTCCAGTCGAGGAACATGTACTAGCAACTAAGGGGCATAAGGCCTTTTGCTAGGCACAGTGGAAAATACAGAAATGATGATGATACTGTATTCCTTCTCCAGGACCTCAAAGTTCATGGAATTCATTTCTCCATACCTATTTTGGATTATTGCTAAATTATGGAAGCCCAGTTGGTTCTTGTATATTGACATTGATATACAAGCTCCTAACCAAATCATGTTGTTCATACTACAAATAAATGCTTTGGTATTTGCATTAGTTATCTATTGCTTTGTAACAAAGTGCCCCAAAGTGTAATGGCTCAAAGCAATAAACATTTATTATCTCACGGTTTCTCTGGGCCAGGAATCCAGGAGAAGCTTAGTTGCCAGGTGGTTCTAGCTCAGGGTCTTTCATGAGATTGCATTCAGGATATTGGCCAGGGCTGCAGTCATCTGAAGGCTTGACTGGAGCTGGATGATCCACCTCTAAGATGATTTACCCATGTGGCTATTATCAGGAGGTCTCAGTTCCTTGCCATGTGGCCTCACCAGAGATTACTTGAGTGTCCTCTCGATATGGCATACGACTTTGCCCAAAACAAGTCATCCAAGTGAGAGACTGACAAAGACA
The DNA here is from genome assembly GCF_020826845.1 of Diceros bicornis minor. Taxonomy (NCBI): domain Eukaryota; kingdom Metazoa; phylum Chordata; class Mammalia; order Perissodactyla; family Rhinocerotidae; genus Diceros; species Diceros bicornis. Next base: position 68,791,961 of record NC_080781.1, read on the forward strand.
GAAGCCTTGATGCCTTTTATGACCTACTCTTGGAAGTGACACACTGGAACTTCTGTTTCTTTCTGTTCATTGGACGCAAGTCGCTAAGTCTAGCCCACACTCAGAATGGGGAATTAGGCTGTACTTTTTTGAAGAGATTGTCAAAAATTCAGTGGACATATGTGAAACCATCACAGTATTTTCTTTTGGTTTGTATGGGTCATGATATTTTGAAAGGAACATAATAAGGAAACATTTTATCTCTCTGTGTTAATTTCTTGGTCTTTCAGATTCTGTCTTACCCTTGCTCCCTCTAAGATGGCAGCAGGAGTATGGGACCAGTCTTCTTTGACTTCATTGTCCTGGTGGAAGGGGGTCAAGCTGACTTTCTCCTGGTCCCTGGATCATGAATGGACAGCTTTATCCAGTTAAGGTTAATGTGGTCCCATTCCCTTGCATCCTGGTGGCTCACTGCAATGTCTGTGGCTGATAATCCCATGGACACCACTTTCAGGGCTCTGTCTGAAACTGGAGGATCTTCCTATTGACCCAGCCCCACCATGGCTTCACTGCAATGAGCAACTTCTGACTCTGTCATTGACTGTAGCCCTTTGGATTGTGATAATTTGACTATAACCCAGGCCAGTCTTGAGTCCACCCATGGCCCTCTCCTCTTCCTTCCCCTCCCCTTGCTTCATGTGAATATTTACAGATGTTTCCCACTCTTTAGAAATAAATCCCTCTACATGCCAAAGTACACACCTAGGTATACAGTTTCTTTGGAAAATGTGACCTGGCTCCCTGAGAGCCCTCCTTCTCTATCTCCAGCTCTAGCATCTTTGGTGCAGACCACATGAAAGAACTGCCACAATCAAGGTACAGAAAAGTTCCACCTCATCTAAAAGATTTGTTGTGCCCTTTGCAAGTCTGTCCCTCCTTATGTCCCCAGTCCCAGACAAACACTGATTTGCTTTCTGTCACTATAGGTTTGCCGGCAATCTCTAGAATTTTATATAAATGGAAGCATACAGTATCACTCTTGTGTTCTTGCTTCATTAAGTCAGTATAAGAATCTTGAATATCAACTATGTTATTGAATCTATCAGTACTTCATTCTGTTTTTGTTGCTGAGCATTAATTCTATTGTACGAATGTCCACTTTTTGTTTTGCCCATTATCTATTGATGGCCCTTTGGACTGTTTCCCATTTTGGGGTCATATGAATCAAGCCACTATGAATACTCGGGTATGTGTCTTTGCATGGATGTATGTTTTCATTTCTCTTGGGTAAATACCTAGGGGTGGAGTGGATGGGTTATATGGTGATAGGTGTATGCTCCGCTATTTAGAAACCTTACAAACAGCTATCAAAAGCGATTCTACAGTTTTACACTACAACCAGCAGTGTACGAGCATTTTAATGGCTCCATATCCTCGCCAAGAATTGGTATGGTAAACTCTTGTTAATTTTAGTCTATTAGGTGTGTTAATGGCGTTGCTGGAGGAACAATATCTTACATTTTAAAAAGTTCAATTTATTGAGTTTTCCTTCAATCCTTAGCATTTGTTGTCCTGTCTAAGACATCTTGGCCTAGGCAAAGGTCACAGAGATATTCTCCTATGTTCTCTTTTAGAAGAATTGTGTTTCTAGCTTTTACATTTAGTTTTAGATTCACCTCGAATTATTTTTTGTGTATGGAGTGACATCGGTTTAGTTGTTTCTTTTTTTATTTTCTTAAGTTTGTTCTAACACGATTTGTACAAAGAAACTTAACTTTCGTCATTGAATTCCCTGGCACCTTGGTCTAGAATGAACTGACCATAACGTGTGGTTCTATTTCTGCACTCTCTTTTCTGTCTCATTGAGCACTGGTCTATCCTTATGCCAATATTACACTGTTTGGATTACTGTACCTGGACTCTCTAGGAAAGAAGGGAGGCAAGGAGAGAGCCAATATACCACTGTGATGGCTCATACCTCTTCTAAGAGAAACCGAGGCAATGGAATTTGAGCATATATAATCTAGTGCAGTAGAATTAGAGACGTGTTTGAAATCCATTTGTCTGTGTTTCTGTGTATCCCATCAAACCATTTGAAACCTGCACAGTTCCCCAGCCTGTCACATGACTAGTTTACACTCCAAAGCCAAAAGATTTGATTATTGAAGCAGCGGGTGGTGAGTTCCAGAGCTTGTTTTCTGCTTGGTTGTGTCCCAGTCAACCTTTATCTGTGTACACTGAAATTTGAATTTCATAAATCCACCACGTGTCATGGAATACTATTCTTTTGATTGGTTTCAAGCATTTAAAAATGAAAAAGTAAATCTTGGCTTCCTGGGTGTACAAAAACAGGTGTTGGGCCAGATTTGGCCCATGGGTTGTAGTTTGGTAACCTCTGATCAAAGCTGTCTATGCATAGTTCAATAGCACATTGTCTAGATTTGTGTAGATTCACGGAAATCCTGAAGTCTGGTAATGTCAGTCTTGTAACTTTGTTCTCCTTTTTCAAGATATTTCTGGCTATTCTACCTCCCTTACAAATTTATATAACATTTATATAAATTTTATAATCAACTTGTCAATTCCTTTAAAAAGGCTGCTGAGATATTTACTCTGATTTTCTTGAATCAACATACCTATTTGACAGAATGGACATCTTAATAATATTGAATCTTTTAAGCCATAAGCATAGTGTATCTCTCCATTTCTGTAAGTTTTCTTTCATTACCTTGGAAATAATTTTTTTACTTTTCAGAGTAGTGACCTAGCATAGGGATCAGTAATTTTTTTTTTTATATAAAGGGCCAGAATTGGCGGGCCATACAGTCCCTGGCAAAACTGTATGGGAAAGCAGGCATAGGCAATACACAGACAAATGAACGTGGCTGTGTTCCAATAAAAGTTTATTAAAAAAAGCAGGGCATTGGCCAGCTCACCTATCCCTGATTGCCCTGATTTGCCAACCAATCCCTGATCTAGCATATCTGTTGTTATATTTATTCCCATTATTTAAAATATTTTGATGCTATTTTAAAAGATATTTTCATTTCATGTCATAATTCTTGTTATTATATAAAAATACATTTTATTTTAAATCACTGACCTTGTAGCCCATGACCCCCTACAACCATTTATTACATCTACTCGTTTGTGTCAATTCTTAGCAGTTTCAATGCATACAATGATGTCATCTAAAAATGACATTGTTGTTTAGTCCTTTCCAACCTTGATGTGTTTTATTTCTTCTTGCATTATTGCAATAGCTAGGATTTTCAGTACTATTATGAAATAGTTGAGATAAGAGTGGCCATCTTTGCCTTGCTGCCAGTCATAAGTGAAGAGTGTTCACTTATGTACCGTTAAGTATGATGTTGGCTGTAGGATTCTCATAGATGCCTTTTATCAGATTGAAGGCATTTTGTTCTATTCTTAGTTGGCCGGCATTTTTTAAAATGAATGTTTGCTGTATTTTTTCATTTTTTTCTTGCATCTGTTATGATGATCATATGATTATTCTCTTTTACTCCATTACTGAGGTGAATTATATCAATTGACTTTCTATGTTAAACCAACCTTACATCCTTGGACAAACCCACTTGGCCATGAGGTGTTACCCTTTGTATTTATTGATGGATTCAATTTAATAATATTTTGTTCAAGATTTTTACATCTTAGCTTCATAAGGCATATTGGTTGATAATTTGGTCTTCTTGTAATATCTCCATCAGATTTTGGAACTGGAGTTATGCTGGCCTTGTAAAAGAAGTTGGAAAATGTTCGCTCTTCCTCTATTTCTCAAACTGCTTCTGTCAGAATGGTATTATTTTATCCATAAACGTTGCATAGAATTCAGCAGTGAAGCCATCTAGACCTCAGTTACCTTTCAAGGGAGGTTTTTTTTTTTTTTTTTTTTTGTGAGGAGATCAGCCCTGAGCTAACATCCGCCAATTCTCCTCTTTTTTTGCTGAGGAAGACGGCCCTGGGCTAACATCTGTGCCTATCTTCCTCCACTTTATATGGGACGCCGCCACAGCATGGCTTACCAAGCAGTGCGTCGGTGCACGTCCGGGATCCGAACCAGCGAACCCCGGGCCGCCGCAGCGGAGCGCGCGCACTTAACCGCTTGCGCCACCGGGCCGGCCCCTCAAGGGAGGTTTTTGATTATGAATTCTATTCGTTTCTTATATAGAGGGCTATTTAGAGACTTCTAAAGTTTCAGCTCCATCAAAAATGGCTCAGAAGTCATTACACCCATCATTAAAACAAAGAAAAAGCTGAACAATTTGAAAATCAATGATTTTCTTGGACCCATCAGAGAACTGAGGTTTCAGGAAGAGCTGCCACCCTGAAATTCAGAGAGACAGGCAAATGTAGATTCAGCAGCAAAGATCAGATTATCTGGCGAAGAAGCTGCTGGAGCCATAAACAGGTAGGAACACTTAATGATCGTTTGGATGAACTGCTGGAAGCTGAGTGTGGACTAGCATGAGAGTAAGAAACTTCTGGGGGGCCTCAGGATAGGGAGGTACCCACACTTTCATTAGTTTTAGTTGCAGGAACCCTACTAGGTTCGCACAGTGAAGATCCAAGGAAGATGGCCTCATGGTTCTGGCCGGGGGAACAGAAGAGTACACAATGTCAATAATACTCAAAGTATTCTCGATAACAAAGGTCTACTCTCTAGGGGAAAATAATTTACCAGATCCTTATTCCACCTGGAGGAAAGTGCAATTCTCTGACTCTAGCAGGCTTTAGCCTCCCTGTCTCACGTAAGGAGGGACAAATCTAAGAAACAATTGTTAAGGCCACAGCCCGGGGACACTGGCACGCTAAAAGTCTAAGATTTAATCATAAAATATAGAATGCTTCCCCTCCTTCACAACTCACCAGCACACCAACTGGGCTCCACAGTAAAGTAACAGTGGACCACAGCTGGAAGAGTTGGGAGACATAGACTCTATCTGACAAGGAGTTCTTAAGGGAGTCCAAACACAACAGGGGACACACAAAAAACAAGGACACAAAAAGAAATTGAAGCCTCTGGTGCCTACAGCTATAGCAAACATTGAACACAGACCAACTCCCAGCCAAATTAATATAAAACCTCACCCCAATGGCCTAGTTCCCTCATATCCTATTATTCAATACATCATGCCTGGCTTTCAAGAAAAGATTACAAGACATGCTAAAAGGCATGCAAAATCAGTCTGAAGAGACAAAGCAAGCTTCAGAACCAGACTCTGATATAACACAGACTTCAGAATCATCAGACAGAGAATTTAAAATAACTATGACTAGTATGTTAAAGGCTCTTGTGGAAAAAGTAGACAACATGCAAGAACAGATGGGTAGTGTAAGCAAGAGAGATGGAAACTCTAATAAAGAATCAAAAGCAATCCTAGAAATTTTTAAAAGAGACACTTTAAGAGAAATGAAGAATGCCTTTGATAGGCTCACCTGTAGAGTAAACACAGCCAAGGAAAGAATCAATGAACTGAGGAGAGGGAGATAGAAACTTCCAAACTAAAAGGTAAAGAGAAAAAAGACAGAGAGAGAGAGAAGGAGAGAAAGAGAGAGAGAGAGAGAGGGAGGGGGGGAGAGAGAGAGAGAGAGAAGAAAGAAAGAAAGAAAAGAAAGAAAGAAAGAAAGAAAGAAAGAGAGAGCGAGAGGGAGGGAGGGAGGGAGGGAGGGAGGGAGGGAGGAAGGAAGGAAGAAAGGAAGAAAGAAAGAAAGAAAGGAAAAACAAAGAGAGCAGAACATATGAGTGTTGTGGGGTAATATCAAAAAGCATAACATATGCATAACTTGAATACCATAAGAAGCAAGAACAGAGCAGAAGAAATATTTGAATAATGGCAGAATATTTTCCAAAATATAAGTGACAAAAACCAAACCACAACTACCCCAGAGACTCAGAGAACACCAAATGGGGAAAAAAAGAACACCTAGGCATATCGTATTCAAATTGCAGAAAACCCAAGGCAAAGAGAAAAATCTTAAAAGAAGCTAGAGGGGAAAAAAAACACCTTGTATACAGATAAAAAGGATGAGAATTACAGTGGAAAACTTGTCAGTAAACATACAAGCAAGAAGAGAGTGGAGTAAAAACTTTAAAGTGTTGAAAGAAAAAACAAAACAATCCCACCAACCTAGAATTCCATATCCAGCAAAATTATCCCTCAAAATGAAGAAAAATAAATGTTTTTCCAGACAAACAAAATGAGGGAATTCATCACCAGCAGACATGTCCCAGAAGAAATGTTAAAAGAAATTCTTCAGAAGAAAAATGATACAAGTTAGAAACTTGAATCTACATAAAGACAGGTAGAGGGCCTGAAAAGAAACAAAAAGTCATGAATATAGTTTATTTTTCTCATCCATACTTGATGGGAAAGATAACTATGAGTTTAAAGCAATAATAGTAGCAAAGTACTTGGTGATTATAACATAGGGATAAGTGAAATGCATGACAGCAATGTTACAAGTAACTGGAGAGGGAAATTGTGTTTTCATATTCCTTCATTACACATGAAGTATACATTGCTATTTAATGGTGATGTTACATTATTTTAAGATTTATAGCATAAACTCTAGGACAAGGGCTAAATTTTTTTTAAGAGAGCGTTAATGATATGCCAAGAGAGAAGATAAAATGGAATCAAATAGAACACTTGATTAAAACTAGAGAAGGCAGAAAAAGAGTAAATGTAATGTCAAAGAAGAGTTATGAATATAGTATTTATTAATCCAACTATATCAATAACACTTAAATGTGAATAGTCTAAATACACTAATTAAAAGATAGAGAGTGTCATTGTGGACAAAAAAGTCCCAACCGTATCTAGTCTATGAGAAATCCAATTTAACTACAAAGGCTTAGACAGCTCAAAAGTAAAGAATGGAGAGCTGTATCGTGCTAACACTAATCAAAACAAAGCTGGAATAGCTATATTAATTTCAGACTAAACAGATATCAGTCAAGGAAAATTATAGATAAAGAAGAATATAATGTTATAAAGGGGGTCAACTCTCCAACAACCTATAACAATCTTTAATGTGTATGCACCTAACAAGAGAGTGTCAAATTACCTGAGTCTGAAACTGATAGAACTTCAAAGTTCTATTGCAATTGGAGACTTCAATACCCTTCTGTCAGTAATAGATAGATCAAGCAGGCAGAAAATCAGTTAGGATACAGTTGACCTGAAGAGCACAATCAATCAGCTTGATCTACTTGACATTTTTAGAAAGCTCCATCCTAAAGAACAGAATGCACTTCTTCTCAAATTCACATGAAACATTTACCAAAATAGACCACATCCTTGGCCAAAAACACATCTTAACACATATAAAGAATAGAAATCATACAAAGTATGTTCTCAGATCATAATGGAACTAAACTGTAAATCAATCATGGAAAGATAGCTTCAGGGGAGAGAAGTCAAGATGGTTGCGTAGGCAGATTCTGGACTCACCTCCTCCCATGGACACAGCCAATGTACAACTACTAGTGGAATAATTACCCCTGAGAGAGAACTGAAAACTGGATAAGAGGAACTCTTGCAACAAACGACAATCATAATTGAGGTGGAAGAAGCATAAATTCCCTACTGGAGAGAAAAAATGACACCCTCACAAGCCGCAGCACTTCACGGCTGCCCAGGAGCAGCCCAAAGGTACTCAGCCCTCCCTGGAGGAGCGGCGCTTTAAGCCGGGGAGCACTCCTGCTGTAGGCATTTTTTGGACCCAGCACAACTGAGACAAGTGGCATAATATCTGACTTTGCTTGCTACTAAAACATTGAGGAGTATCCCTAGAAAAGCTGGTTCATAAAGAAATTAAAACCGGCTCTTAAAGGGCCCACACACAAATTCACCCGTTTCAGAAAGCAAACTAAAATCAGCTGAAAGAAAGGTGCACAGTGCTTTGGTGAAAAGAGACTCACGTAGCCCACATAGGGGTCAGTCCTGGAATATTTGGAACTGAGGAAAGCACACTGCTGGGCATCATAAGGCATCACGTATATAATGTCACCTCTCCAAAAGCAGGAGATGTAGCTGACCTACCTAATACATAAACACAAGCACAGGGAAAGAGGCAAAATGAGGAGGCAAATGAATACATTCCATGTAAGGGAACAGAACAAAACCCCAGAAAAGGAACTAAGTGAAACAGAAATGAGCAACTTACCCAACAGAGTGTTCAAACAAAGAGTGTTAAGGATGCTCACTGATCTTGGGAGACAAATGGATGAACTCAGTGAGAATGTCAACAAAGAAATGGAAGATATAAAAAAGAACCAATCAGAAATGAAGAATACAATAATGGAAATGAAAAATTCACTAGAGGGACTCAAAAGCAGAATAGAGGATATGGAAGAATGGATCTGCAAGCTGGATGAAAGACTAGAAATCACCCAAGCTGAACAGGTAAAAGAAAAAAGAATTAAAAACAGTGAGGACAGTCTAAGGCACCTCTGGGACAACATCAAGCACACTAACATCTGCGTTATAGGTGTCCCAGAAGGAGAAGAGCAAGACAAAGGGGCAGAGAATCTATTTCAAGAAATAATAGGTGAAAACTTCCCTAACCTAAGGAAGGAAAAAGACATCCAGGTACAGGAAGCACAGAGAGCACCAGACAAGATAAACACAAAGAGGCCCACAGGAAGACACATCACAATTAAAATGTCCAGAATTAAAGATAAAGAGAAAATCCTAAAAGCCACAAGGGAAAGACAACTTACATACAAAGGAAGCCCTGTAAGGTTATCAGTTGACTTCTCAGCAGAAACCTTACAGGCTAGAAGAGAGTGGCATGATATATTTAATGTGCTAAAAGGAAAAAACTTACAGCCAAGAATGCTATATCTGGTAAGGTTATCATTCAAAATGGAAGGAGAGACAAAAAATTTCCCAGACAAGCAAAGAATAAGAAGTTTGTCACCAAGAACCAGTACTACAAGAAATGCTAAAGGGACTTATTTAAGTGGAAAAGAGTAGACCACAAATAGGAAAAAATCTATTTCCATGATAAGAGGGGAATGGAGACAAATGCACAAAAAAGAGGTTAGATATGATAACAAAAACATAAAATGTGGGAGGAGGGGAGTTAAAGAGTAGAGCTTTCAGACAGAGGTCAAACTAAAGATACCATCAACTTAATATAGATTCTTACATATGTAGGTTACTGTATATGGACCCCATGGTAATCACAAACCAGAAACCTATAATAAATACACAAAAAACTAAGAGAAAGGAACCAAAATATAATACTAAAGAAAGCCATCAAACCACAAGGGAAGAGAGCAAGAGAAGAAGAAAGGAACAGAGAAGAACTACTAAAACACCAAGAAAAGAAGTTAAAAAATGGCAGTAAGTACATACTTGTCAATAGCTACTTTAAATGTCAATGAACTAAATGCTCCAATTAAAAGGCATAGGGTGGCTGACTGGATAAAAAACAAGACCCAAATATATGCTGCATACAAGAGACACACTTCAGACCTAAAGACACTCACAAACTAAAATTGAAGGGATGGAAAAAGATACTCCACACAAATGACAATGAAAAGAAAGCTGGGGTAGCAACACTCATATCAGACAAAATAGAATTTAAAACAAAAACTGTAAAAAGAGACAAAGAAGGACACTACATAATGATCAAAGGAACAATCCAACAAGAGGATATAACACTTGTAAATATCTATTCACCCAATGTAGGAGCACCTAAATATGTAAAGCAATTATTAACTGACATAAAAAGAGACATAGACAGTAACACCATAATAGTAGGGGACTTTAACACTCCACTTACACCAACGGATAGATCATCCAAACAGAAGATCAATAAGGAAACATTGGCCTTAAATGACACACTAGAACAGATGGACCTAGTAGATATATACAGAACATTCCATTCAATACCAAATACATGTTCTTTTCAAATGCACATGGAACATTCTCCAGGATTGATCACCTCTCAGCCCACAAAACAAGTCTCCATAAATTTAAGAAGACTGACATAATACCAAGCATCTTTTCTGACCACAGTGGTATGAAACTAGAAATCAACTATAGGAAGAAAATGAGAAAAGCCACAAATATGTGGAGATTAAACAAAATGCTACTGAACAACGATTGTGTCAGCAAAGAAATGAAAGGAGAAAACAAAACATACCTGGAGACAAATGAAAATGAAAATAAGACATGTCAGAATTTATGGCATAAAGCCAAGTGGTTCTAAGAGGGAAGTTTATAGCAATACAGGCCTATATCAACAAACAAGAAAAATCTCAAATAAAAAATCTAACAATCCACCTAAAGGAACTGGAAAAAGAAAAACAAAAAAATCCCCAAATCAGTAGAAGAAGGGAAATAATAAAAATCAGAGCAGAAATAAATGAAAGAGAGATTAAAAAACAATAGTTAAAATTAATAAAACAAAGAGCTGGTTCTTTGAAAAGATAAACAACATTGACAAACCTTTAGCTAGACTCACCAAGAAAAAAAGACAGAAGGATCAAATAAGTAAAATCAGAAATGAAAGAGGGGAAATTACAACGGACACCTCAGAAATACAAAAGATTATGAGAGAATACTATGAAAAGCTATATGTCAACAAATTGTACAATCTTGAAGAAATGGATAAGTTCTTAGAATCATACCACCTTCTAAAACTGGATCAAGAAGAAGTAGAGGATTTGAATAGACCAATCACCAGTAAGGAGATCTAAATAGTAATCAAAAACCTCCCCTAAAATAAAAGTCCAGGACCAGATGGCTTCCCTGGTGAATTCTACCAAACACTCTAAGAAGAATTAATACCTATCCTTCTCAAACCCTTCCAAAAAATTGAGGAGGGGGGAAAGCACCCTAACTCATTCTACGAAACCGACATTACCCTGATACCAAAACCAGACAAGGACAACACAAAAAAAAGAAAATTACAGGCCAATATCACTGATGAAATCAATGCAAAAATCCTCAACAAAATACTAGCAAATCGCATACAACAATACATTAAAAATATGATACACCAAGATCAGGTGGGATTTATTCCATGGATGCAGGGATGGTTCAACATCCACCAATCAATCAACGTGATACACCACATTAATAAAATGACAAATGAAAATCACATGATCATCTCAATAGATGCAGAGAAAGCATTTGACAAGATACAGCATCCATTTATGAGAAAAACTCTGAATAAAATGGGTATAGAAGGAAAGTACCTCAACATGATAAAGCCATATATGACAGACCCACAACTAATATCATCCTCAATGGTGAAATACTGAAAGCTATCCCTCTAAGAACATGAACCAGACAAGGATGCCCACTCTCACCACTCCTATGTAACATAGTGTTGGAAGTCCTAGCCAGAGAAATCAGGCAAGAAAAAGAAATAAAAGTGATCCAAGTTGGAAAGGAAGAAGTGAAACTGTCACTATTTGCAGATGACATGATTTTATATATAGAAAACCCTGGAGAATCTACCAAAAAACGTTTAGAAGTAATAAACGAATATGGTAAAGTTTCAGGATACAAAATCAACATACAGAAATCAGTTGCATTTCTATACAATAACAACAAAGTAGCAGAAAGAGAATTTAAAAATACAATCCCATTTACAATTGCAGCGAGAAAAATAAAATACCTAGGAATAAACTTAAGCAAAGAGGTGAAATATCTGTACATTGAAAACTATAAAACATTGCTGAAATAAATTGAAGAAGACACAAAGAAATGGAAAGTTATTCCGTAATCCTGGATTGGAAGAATTAACATAGTTAAGATGTCCATACTTCCTAACGCAATCTACAGATTCAATGCAATCCCTATCAAAGTTCCAACAACACTTTCACAGAAATAGAACAAAGAATCCTAAAATTTGTATGGAACAACAACAGACCCCGAACAGCTAAAGGAATCCTGAGAAAAAAGAACAAGGCTGTAGATATCACACTCCCTGATTTCAAAATATACTACAAAGCTGTAGTACCCAAAACAGCATGGTAATGGCACAAAAAGAGACACACAGAACAATGGAATAGAATTGAAAGCCCAGAAATAAACCTACACATCTATGGACAGCTAATCTTTTACAAAGGAGCCAAGACCATACAATGGAGAAAGGAAAGTCTCTTCAACAAATGGTGTTGGGAAAACTGGATAGCCACATGCACAAAAGTCAAAGTAGACCATTACTTTACACCTTACACCAAAATTAACTCAAAATAGATTAAAGAATGTAAGACCTGAAACCACAAAACTTCTAGAAGAAAACATAGGCAGTACACTCTTCGACATCGGTCTTAACAACATATTTTCAAGCACCATGTCTGACAGGGTAAGAGAAACAATAGAAAAACAAACAAATGGGACTACATTAAACTAAAAATCTTCTGCACAGCAAAGGAAACCATCAACAACATGAAAATACAATCTAACAATTGGGAGAAGATATTTGCAAACCATACATCTGATAAGGGATTAATCTCCAAAATATATAAAGAACTCATGCATCTCAAGAACAAAAAATCTAACAACCCAATTAAAAAGTGGGCAAAAGACCTGAACAGACATTTCTCCAAAGAAGATATACAGATGGCCAACAGGCACATGAAAAGATGTTCAACTTCATTAACTATCAGGGAAATGCAAATCAAAACTACAATGAGATATCACCTCATGCCCATCAAAGTGGCTATAATTAACAAGACAGGAAACAACAGGTGTTGGAGAGGATGTGGAGAGAAAGGAACTCTCTTACACTGCTGGTGGGAGTGCAAACTGGTGCAGCCACTATGGAAAACAGTATGGAAAGTCCTCAAGAAATTAAGAATAGAACTACCATACGATCCAGCTATTCCACTCCTGGGTATTTAGCCAAAAAACGTGAAACCACCTATGTGTAAAGATACATGCACCCCTGTGTTCATTGCAGCGTTATTCACAATAGTCAAGACTTAGAAGCAACCTAAGTGCCCATCAAGGGACGAATGGATAAAGAAGATGTGGTATACATACACAATGGAATACTGCTCAGCCATAAGAAATGATGAAATCCAGCCATTTGTGACAACATGGATGGACATTGAGGGTATTATGCAAAGTGAAATAAGTCAGAGGGAGAAGTTCAAATACCATATGATCTCACTCATTAAGTAGTAGATAATAACAACAACAAACAAACACATGGAGACTGATATTGGATTGGTGGTTACCAGAGGGGAAGCGGGGAGGGAGGAGGGCAAAAGGGATAATTAGGCACATGTGTGTGGTGATGGATTGTAATTAGTATTTGGGTGGTGAGCATGAGAACATGACGTAATCCATGCAGAAATAGAAGTATAATGATGTACATCTGAAATTTATACAGTGTTATAAACATGTTACCGCAATGAACAACAACAACAACAAAAACAAACAAAAAAATAAATAGTCTAAGGTGGGAATAGAAAAAAAAAGAAAGATAGCTTGAAAATCCTCCCCAATATTAGGAAAGAACACCATGCTTTTAAATAGAACATGGGTCAATGAAAGAGTCTCAATAATAATTAAAAATCTTACTAAATATCAACATACAACTTATAAAAATTTGTGGAATGCAGCAAAGCCAGTGCTTAGAAGGACATTTATAGCATTAAACACATATATTAGAAAAGAAGAAAGATCCAAAATCAATCATCTAAACTTCCCACCTTAGGAGACAAGATGAAAAAGAGCAATGTAATCCTAAAGCAAGCAGAAGAAAAATAAATAAAAATTATAACAGAAATCAATGAAAGTGAAAACAGAAAAGAGTGGAGAAAATTAACAAAACCAAAAGCTGGTTCTTTGAAAAGATCTATGTCTAGCCAGACTAACCATGAATAAAAAAGAGAGAAGAAACAAATTGCCAGTAGTAGATGTAAAAGAAGGCTCATCAGTACTGATCTAATGGACATTAAAAGGATCATACAAGAACACTATAAACAAATTTATGCCCATGCACTTGATAACTTCAATGAAATGGACCAACTCCTTGAAAGACACACATTAGAAAATTTCACACACAAGGAGAAATAGATCATCTGAATAAGTCTATTTTTATTAAATGCAATTAATAATTAATAACCTTCCAAAAAGACAGCACTGAGGCCAGATGATTTCCCTGGTAAATTCTATCAAACATTTAAGAAAGAAATAATACTAATTCTCCACAATAACCTCCAGAATGTAGAAGCAGATGGACCACTTCCTTATTCATTCTATGAAGCTAGTAATACCTATCAGAATACAAAAACCAGACAAAGACATTACAATAAAGGCAAAATGTAGATCAACTTCTCTCATGAATGTAGGTACAAAAATCCTCAAGAAAATATTCACAAGTCAAATACGACAATGTATAAAAAAATTATACACCAAGACCAAGTGAGATTTATTCTAGGTATGCAAGACTCATTCAACATTCAAAAATCAATAAATATAATCCAGCATATCAACAAGCTAAAGAAGGATTTCATATGATCATATCAATTAAAGCATAAAAAGCATTTGACAAAATCCAACATCCATTCAAGATTAAAAAACTCTCATAAAACTAGCAGTAGAGGAGAAATTGCTCAACTTCCAAAAGAATATCTACAAAAAAACCTACATCTAACATCATGCTTAACGGTGACATCCCCTTATTGTCTTTTTAATATCTGTAATATCTGCACAGTTGACTCATCTTTTATTCCTGATATTAATAAATTGTTTGCTCTCTTTTTTTCCCATCAGTCTTGTGAGGGACTTGTTGATATTGATATATATATTTTAATCCATCTATTGTGTTTGTTGATTTTTTTGTATTGTTTATTTTCATTTTAAGCGATTTCCACTCTTAACTTTTCATTCTACTAATTTGCTTCTTTTTTCCACCTTCTTACTGTGGAAGCTTAGTTCATCGATTTTAAACATTTCTCCTTATTCAATATAGGCATGATAGCTATAATTTTCCCTCTAAGAACTCTTATAGTGGCATCTATAAGATTTTGGTATGTTGTGTTTTAATTAT
The DNA here is from genome assembly GCF_020826845.1 of Diceros bicornis minor. Taxonomy (NCBI): domain Eukaryota; kingdom Metazoa; phylum Chordata; class Mammalia; order Perissodactyla; family Rhinocerotidae; genus Diceros; species Diceros bicornis. Next base: position 68,806,991 of record NC_080781.1, read on the forward strand.
CATTGAGTTTGAAATATTTTATTTCCCTTGAGATTTCTTCCTTGACTATTTGTTATTTCAATGTGTGTTGCTAAATTTTTAAATATTTGGGAAATTTCTAGATATCTCCTTGTTATTGATCTTTCATTTCATTTCATTATTTTTTGAAAAATAAATTCTGTAAGACAAATTCTTTTAAATACGTTAGGTATCTATGCTCAGCTAATGGTCTATATTGGGAATAGTACATATTTGCTTGAAAATAAAGTATAATCTCCATTGTAGGGTAGAGTGCTCTATAAATGTCACTTAGGTCAAGTTGCTTGAGAGTGTCTTAAAAATATTCTATATCCTGATCTTACTTTGAAAATATCTGAAGCTCGTGGGAAACTAAATTTAACTAATGCTCAATCAAAGCACAGGGTTAGCTAAAACACAGAATAGATTGACTCAGCATTTCATACTAGCAACCTGATAGAAGAAGAACTTTGCCCTTTTCTGGAAGTATACTTTTATTTCAGTCTCTACTTTTAATTTACATAAAAGTCCAACATACATTTTAAAAGTACTGGATATATGAAGAAGCAAATAAACATGACTCATAGTCAAAATGGATAACAGTCAACATACATAAATAAGAGATGGCCCAGGTGTTGGGACTATAATATTGGCTTTAATATAACTATGATAAGTATGGTAAAGAATTTAGTGGGAAAAGTGGACAGTGTACATGAATAGATGGGGAATTTCATCAAGATAAATACTTATAAAACCACATAGAGACACATTGTAATCAAACTCCTGAAAACCAGAGGTGTTAGCCTATGCTACAGTGGTAATTATATTGCAATTTATAAATTTATCAAATCCATATTTTGTACGCCTTAAACTTACACAATGTTATATGTCACTTATATGTCAATTAAAAAAAAAACATGTATAATGAAAAAAAAGAAAGAAAAAATCTAAAAAGCAGCCAGAGGGAAAAAAGACACCTCATATATAGTGGAACAATGATAAGTTCACCACTGACGTCACATCAAAAATCATGGAGCTTAGAACACAATGAATGATATTTTTCAAGTGCTGAAAGTAAAATCCTTTCAATTTAGGATTCCATGTGTAGCCAAAAAATTCTTCAAAAATAGGCAAAGATTTTCACACATAAAAGATGAGATTTTTGTCTCCAGCAAGCCTGCCTAAAATAAATGCTAAAAGAAATTGTCTAGGAAGAGGGAAATATTATCAGATGGAAGTCTATATGTGCAGAAAGGAATAAAAATAAATACCATTACCACAAATGGTCAATATATGAGTAAATATAAAGGATTTTAAAATATCTTTCAGATGTGAATCTATCTATTTTAAAATCTTTTAAATGTTATAGACATTTTAAAGCAAAGATAAAATCACTGCATTGTGGAGGTTATAGCATGTATACAAGCAAAATATCTGACAACAATATTGCAAAGGATATGGGCATTGGCTTCCTGCATTGGACATTGTGTTTCAATCTATGACTATCAGTCACCCCTCCCCTCCCCAAACAGTCTGGGACTGAATCTTTTAAGGCTTCTGCAGAGTCTCTGGGACTGTTCTGTCCTTGGTTTTCCTCAAGATCACACCCAGGTAGTGGTGTGTTGGTAGACCAGTGCTCCAGGAAAAAAAAAAAAAGGAAGAAAAAGAAAAGTTTTGATATAGACCGTTTGCCAATTTCTGTGGTGTAAATACTGCCATCATGGTTGATTTCAAGCTACTAATAGTTTAACAACCCAGTGACAACATTCTTGATTTTTTAACAATTGACTCTCATAAACAGAACTAGCCAGTTCCAATTCCACTAAGTCCAGGAAATCAAAACACATTATTTCTCCATTTCACTGTATAGTTCAGTTGTTTCTAGAGTCAGATTGCCTAGGTTAGAATCCTGTCTCAACCACTTCCAATGTAGGTGATTTTGGTGTAATACTTACCATTTTTTGACCCAAAATCTTTGTCTATAAATTAGATAGACATAATGTTACTACATACCACATAGTTTTGTCATAAGCCTTAAATGTCATAACCCTTATGATGTTCAGAACTGTGTGCTTGGCACACTTTTAGTGCTCAATAACTGACAGGTATGATCATCATTACCATCATTGGTTCTCCCTGGAACTCCTGCAAAATAGGATGACATCTAAAGGAGAGGGAATCCAAGGGATGTGAGCTAGCAGCAACACCCAAGGAGACTTTATTCATTGACTCTGGTCCCAAAGAAGTCATGGAAGAAACTGTCCTGCAGACCCACCCAGTGGAGAGTCTGCTTCATATGCAGCAAGAGTGAAGCCCAGGGAAGGTATCTTACCTGCAGGATGTAAAGATGGGTTTCACATAGGGACAGGGACAAGGGGATCATCTTGAATTAAGCCAAATCCCACCTTGTCCTCAGAGGAATCTTCACAAATTGGTTTTGCATCTATTCCTTTGCTATGAAACTGTAATTAAAAACAACATTGTCTGTGGGTTAACAGAGCACCAGAGTGAATCACCACAGATACACTAACTGTGAGTGGTACTCATGACCTCAGTCCAGAAGGCCTGAGCTATTCAATGGGCTCATAATATGTTAGTCCTGCTCACCCTCTAGACGGGCTCTCAACTGGAGGGGTTCATACAAGGAGACACTGGGTCTTAGGGGAGAGATTCTATAGCAGTAAAGACCCTGGAACCAAGAAAAGACAGACTGGGTCAGGAGATTAGCAAGGAATTTTAGAGGACACACTCCTTTGGGAGATGAAATGAGCCATGTGTCCTCCTGTGAGATTGAATTCAGTCATGTGCTTAGAGCAAGCTTCAGAAATTGGAAGAAACAGTTGTATAGACTGGCTGGTACTTGTGCTTCAGATCCTTTCATAGAAAGATAGGACAAGTCCATAGGAGAGGGAAGACCATCCATCCAGGGTCCAGGACCTTGGAGACCTCTTGGAATAAAAAGACATCAATGTATTGGGGAAGGTCATCAAGAAGATGAGACCACCATTTGACCCATGAGCTGGACCAGGCAATTAGAGGCAGCCCATCCCCTCCCCTGTGTATGTGACTGAACCCAGTTAAGACCTCTATATAAATTTTAAGATTTAGAGGGTGGGTGCAAAAAACTATTTGTCTTGCAGCCACCCAAGACAAGCCTTGTAAGTAAGTTCCCTTTTTATTAAACCTGTCACCTACCAATCTGGAGTGGTCTGCCTTTTTCTTTGGTCTCTCCTTGCCCTCCGTTTATGGAGGCCAGTTTCAGATTACACCCTGGAAGCTCCTGGGCAGGTTGCTTAGCAACAGTTGGTGAGCCAGCCTGGTAACCTAAGAAATGGCTTTGGGAAGAGGCATCCTTGAGGGAAATCCCATGTTGGCCATTGACTTCTATGTGAAGAAGGATGGCCTATATGTTAGATGCTTGTGGACTGCCTCATGAGTATGGAGTTGCCTGGAAAATGCTGGCTGCTTTAATGCTTGTTTGAGAAACTGCAGTGCCCACTGTGGCAAAGAAGGAGTTAAACAAATGGCTACTGTGGTGGGCTGGCCTTTACTGTGGGCAGTTCAGCTGGCTACCAATACCCAACTGGAGACTGAAACTCAAGTTAGAAAGTTGGAAAAAGAGCTGAAATTAGAAAAGGACATGAAGTTGTCCGCCACTCTGCTAGTTTGGGGGCTAGCAGACTAGGTAGGAGAACAGGAAAATAAATTTGAGACCATAGCAAGACATTTTGCAAAGCTAGGAGGGCACAAGCTGCTGCAGATTAAGTCCTGAGCTTTTGTGACAAAGCCTGATTAGGACCCTAAGAGGTGGAATCTCTGGGAAAGTGATGAAAATTAAGAGGAGGATGTTGTGGTGATTGACAATAAAAAGGACAAATAGAGTGCCCCATGCAATATGACCCCTAATACAAAGGAAAATTTTAAATAGCAATTACCCCAAAACTCCTAGGAGAAAACTTGCATTTTTTTCCTCTGTCTCTTGAAGTTGTAAATCTTAACATGTCTTTGAAATGTAAACATCCCAGGAAAACCAAAACATTGCCCACAGAGACTGAAGAAAAAAGGAGGCTCTTTTAAAATGAAAACTGCTGTAGAAGTTCCCTTGCCAAAATTGAAAGGTTTGTACTTAACTAATAAAAATAATAAGAGTGAAAGGAAAATGACCATATATAAAAAGTAGGATGTGTGTTGTTGGCAAGAGAAGGTATGAGGAACGGAGACACATTTTTGGTAAAGAAAATAGAGTGTGTTTGGATAAGGAAAGATATAAAGTACATGGCTTTTGGGTTTGTTTTTTTTTTTTTTTTTTTGGTAAAAGAAAAAAGAAAGTAATTCTGTCCTAAAGTATAATGATTGGTTCTGTCAAAAAAAATCTCTGGAATACAAGAATTTAGTTAGGAAAACTTTATTGCTTATACAGTTTGCAAACTGGGGACACGTAGCCTTCAGCAGCAAGCTGAAAGTGTGCTCTGGGATAACAAAGAAAGGGGGATACCTTTCTCAAAAATTCACCCTCAGGTTCCCACTCAGGTCTTCTTATGCAAATGATGGATGCAAGCCAAGTTAGTCCTGATTGGTTGGTGCAAGTCAGTTTTATTGGTTAGGTCCAGGTGGCTGTTAGGGGCTTTTGTAAAATGACGAACTTTGGCAGAGTCAAAGCTTAAGAGTGCATTATGTGGTTTTTCTGAAAACAGAGTACGTGACTGCATCCTGATCCCATCATGGCTGCTTGTCTCCATCTTGTTTTTAGGTTCCAGTTAGACCCACAGCGTCTATCTTGTTCTCAGGGGTCTTCTTTTTTTTGTGTGTGTGTGAGGAAGATCAGACCTGAGCTAACATCCATGCCAATCCTCCTCTTTGTGCTGAGGAAGACTGGCCCTGGGCTAACATCTGTGCCCATCTTCCTCCACTGTATATGGGATGCTGCCACAGCATGGCCTGACAAGTGGTGCATCAGTGCGCGCCTGGGATCCAAACCTGGCCCACCAGCAGCAGAGCGCATGCACTCAACCACTACGCCACGGGGCTGGCGCCTCAGGGGTCTTCTTGATTTCATTGTATTCCACATTTCCCCCTTTTGATTGAAACCTGCCACAGGCAGCATTGATGATCAATTTGCTGTTTGTCCCATTTTGATGCCAAGGTGGCCTCTGCTTGCCTCGGGTCCATCTAGTCCCACAGAGGGATGTATGGGCTTCATGGGACTCAGTTATCCAATCAATAACTGGATCAATAACTGGGCTGGGCCATGTAGGGCATGGGTCCAGCCAGGTACCTGTTATAGGTCAATTAAGGTCTCAGAGTGAAAGTTCATGGAGGTTCTGGTGATAGTTGAGTTGAGGGTCCAGAGATGTTGAGTCATCATGATTCAGGTAGGCATTTGTGGAAGAAAGCCAGAATTATTTTAAAGAGTAACAAGATTCTTAGTCCTAAAACCAGCAATAATGTAAGGACCTGGAGACCCAATCTTAAACGTGAACCCAGATCTGAGGGTAACAAACTAAAAAGATCTGGAAAGCATGAAAGGGGTAAATGGGAATAAGGTTATACAGGCAGTCACTTATTTATCATTAGGCAGTGCCATATTTGAGCAACAAGAGAGACAAGATGAGGTAAAGCCAAATTCATAAGAATGTCTCTGTACATAAATGAGATAGTCTCAAACAGACATTGAAGTTGGGGAATCAAGTTCATATACTGGCTCCAGTCATCACAAGACCATCACTTCAGCCTGAATGCTGGTTTTACAACACTGAGTAAATAAAACAGTGATTAGTTTAAATATTATGATCAATACAAGGATTCCAAGGAGTAACAGAATTAGGAGTTGTAATCCAGATCACAGAAGTGTGCTGATGCCTGTAGGGAGCCAAGTAAATAAATCATTTAAACTAGATATAGGATCACCAAGGGCATTTACTTGCTTTTTCATGGGATTTAGCAGAGATGTCACATTGGGAGACTCATCAGGTATAAAAACACAACATTCAGTTTGGATGATTGCATGTGTGCCACCTTGTGATGCAGTTATAATATCTAGGGCCGTTCTAATTTGGAGGCTAGATTTTCTCATTAAAGACATTTCAGTATTCAATAATGATAATCCAGTTTGGATATCATTAAGGGCAGATTGAGTGAGCTTAGTCAGGGCTTCTATATATGAAATGACATCTTCTAATCCTATAGAAGAAACAAATATAGCAGCTAGGTAATCATACCAGTGAAAAACTGCATGAGTCCATCTGGCTTTGAGGAAAAAGACATTAGCAACAGTTGTTAATTTGGAATGAGCCCTCCTTGCATCCAAGGGAAGCCCAGGGTGCAATACTGTAGCCACCCAGGTGGAAGCCAGGGCCAAAAGTTTATTCCACATAACCACAGTGTCCTGTTAGGGGCCACTTAGTAAATGCCAGATTGTTGATACCAGTCTGTCCCATTGCATGACTCAGGGGATATCCATCCCATGTCTCAAATGCAATTAGGTTGACCTTGTCTGGAATGGTTTCTCTGTTCCCACCATAATGCCAGTATGTCTAAAGTTCCATAGCTAGGAGTGAGCCAAATAAATCCATCCTAGATCTGTGTGAAACCTCCCATAGTTCTCATTATAGTATGTAATTTCTTTGTTTTAATTGCAAATTGTTGAAATAACTGGGTGGTTTGAGCAGCAGAAAAAAATACTTATGCTCTGTATCATTAATAGTATGGGCTATTGGCCAGGTGTCAGGGTCAAAATTAGTAATGTCAAATGTGTTGTCAATGCTTGAACTAGATCTTTCCATCATAATAAATTGTTTCAAGGCTTTCCAGTCTGTGCCTGAAGGGGAGAAATCCACCAAGGTAACCCAGATGCACTAGAAAGGGGGAGTTGCCCACATATCCAACAGTTAGACAGATTTTTATGTGTAGCAAAGGAATGAGCCCATTGTAAAAAGACATTGCTATCAGGGACCCATTCAGATGTGGATTTGAAAAACAAACACAGTATCAGAAAAGTCTTAAATGACATTTGAACAATACGACAGTGGTAATATTAAATAGTCTTGGAAGTGGATATACAGGCCTAGTCCAGGGTTATGGGACAGCTGTCTACAACAGATGTTGGCAGCTTCTCTTCCTAGTCAATTTGATTTGGAGATTTCCAGTGATTGTACAGGACTGGATGTCCAGTGGAGACTTCTTTAGCTGTGAAATGTATCTCCAAGGTTAAATGCCTTCTAGTTCTGCAGCAGTGTCAGTGGTTAGGAGCACTTGGTAAGGTCCTTTCCAATGGGGATGGAGGGCTGTCTTCTAATGGTGAGGTTTCCAGATACCAAGTCACCAGGCTCTAGACTGTGATCAATGGGATCCCTTAAATTGGAATCTGGGAAAGCTTCTTTAACCTGTTGATGACAGGCTCTAGCATAAGACATTAGAGACTTATAGTAGCTGGTCATACTAGCAGAAGACAAGGGATCAGCAGAAGGTTTTGTACCAACAGACACTGATCTGCCGGTGATCATCCCATGTGGGGTAAGTTCATGTTTTCCAAAAAGGGCATTATGAATAGTCAGCAAGACCAAAGACAATACCTGAAGCCAGGGGAGTCCAGCCTATAGGTATATAACAAAACCTCAATGTCAATTAACAGGACTAGAATCTAATATCTACAAAGGTGTAACATAATTTTTCTCTCCACAATTACCCTCATTTTTTTACCAAAGAAAACCACAGTAAAACTAATTCATTTATATTAAAAATTTGGCCTGATTATTTATATAAGTAAAAATAAGAACACTCACTGAGAGTTTGTGAATTCTTGAGGGATCAGGTAGGGAGAAAAAATAAATGTTTCATCTTTGTTCACAAAGGTATATCTTACCAGATTGTTGATATCTTAAGAGAAAAAAATTCTTTAAATCTGGAAAAACAAAACATTAGAGCACCTTCCTTCATTCATGTAGTGCTATGTAATTAATATTTGTTCTGGAACTCTTGTTAGCAGTTTTTTTGAAGCCATCAGTTTCTCCATTAGAATTCTGCAATTTCTTACCCAGTTCAGTTTTATGATCTGAAAGTTTATCAGAAACCTGTGTTCTAGAGTAAGTGTCAGAGTCCTTTCCTTGAATCTCTTTGAAGATAAAACAGATTTGCAAAAGCATCAGAGTAAAACAATAACTGTCTGTAAATGACAAAAGACTTAAAAATGGCAATTGACAAAGAAATTTGGTTATTTCTGTGATATATAAGATTTTAAGATAATAACTAGAATTATGACTGATAACCAGGACAGATCAGAAATTTAGGAATGTTATATAATTTTAAAACACTTATATTAATAATATTTACACAAACAATATAACATAACGTGGTTTATCATCATTTATTTGACAATGCTTCCCATGCAATTTAACATGCAAGATAAGCCTAATTTGTTTAATATCTCCCTCTTTAAAGGAAGAGAGAGCAAATTCTTTGAGAAGTCCCAGGGACCCAGTGGAAATTCTCAAAGCTACTTTTAGGTCAAAGGAAATACTTTATTTTGAATTTGAATTTTGAGAAGTTTGTCAAAAATATCAAAATGTTTTAGAACACTTGGTGAAATAGGATAAAAAGTCACTGTTAAACAATGTGTACTTATCCACTTAACCATGGTGACAACAGAAGATGTTAAAAGCAAACACAGAGAGTTAAACAGTTAAACAGAAAGTTAAAACTTAGTTCTCTTAATAGAGATACCTCAGCTTTATGAACATAGGAGAGTATTTTTACAAAACATAAAATTTCTACCTTTGAGGTAGACTTACTCAAAGGCAAAGAAAAGCCTTTCCTCTTTATCAAGAGAAGACTAAAATTTCAAGAAAACTATCCTTGAAGAGAGAGAGAAAACCAAAGTCTAATTTTGCACCAACTTACTTTTGATATTAAAACTTGTTTACTTGATTAAATTTATTTCAATCTTAGCCAACTTGACCATGGACAAATCTCTTATTTTTTTCAGGGTTCCTCTTCCACAGACCTTCTCTAACTTTCTTTTTTACATTCAGAATTTGTCCCATGCCTTCCTAGCAAGATTCCTAGTACTTTAGGGCAAATTCACTTTCTTAACAAAACAAATGAAAATATATCCATTTTTTATACCTTATTTACCAAAAACATACATCTTACTTTCCTTATATACAGGGATGTTTCCCTTATTAATTTTTAGTAGCTTTAATCACATGGATTAACTAGAATTCTTAACTCTTAGAAACTAATTTGTAGTGAAAATTAAGAAGTAAGCAATTATGAACTGCCTTTTACATTAGCATTCTGTGGATTGGCAGACTTTTAAAACACTTTCTAGAAAAATGTACTTTCTCATAGAAAATTTCTCAGTGTAGCACAGAACATGTTTGTTAATAAACCCAAATATTTTAACTTCCCTAGTAAGAAACCAAAAGTAGATAAACATATGTTTAGTAATTAATGTCTAACATTTTATCTTACTTGGAAATGACACACTTAATTTGGCAAAACTCTAAGGTTTCAAGTTACCAAAAAGATTTTGGAAAATATTTTGAAGTACATATACCATAACACATAATTATTGTTAAAAAGTTCACCTAAAAATCCTTAAATCTTACTTACATCTATTTAGTTTATTTGTTCCTAATAATTATAATTAGATTACTTACAAAAATTTTATGAGACATTAGACAAGGTCAGTCATCAATTTTTGCTGCCAAATTTTGTACTAGAGATAACATGAATTTGGTTGGCTTTTGCTAAACCTAGGTATAACAAAAGTTTTATATTTAATGCTTATAACTCTAAAGACAACAAAGTTAAATTAGCTTTAATACTAAATATTTTCCTAGATCATGTGATTCTGAAATGCATTTTGGCTAATTTTTATTATATTTAGAAATAATTTATATAAACACTTACTTTAAGCCAGTTGAATAGAGATCTTTTAGAAATTATACCATCTGGAGGTAGAAAAATATCACATATATATAACATACATGTATATAGACACACATACATAGATATCCCATAGCTATTGGTTTAAAATTAATGCCATGAATCAAATAAGGTGATACAAAGTTCACTAATTATGAAAGAATAGTTGAATCCAAATAGTTTTTCTGGCAGATAGAATAAATTAAGGTTATCTGCTTAGATGGCTAAATCTTTTTTCTACTAATATTGGTGGAGAAGTGATGCTAGGTTTGGGGCGAGGGTACTTCTATAGCTGTTTTTTTTCTCTTTTCCCCCTTCAGTCTTAGGAATTGGTGATGGTCTGGATACAATTTCCTGGAGAAGTTACAAGCTTTTTGAGATTAATATGAGAGGTCTTTGGGATTGGTGAAAGGGAATGGGTGGAAACTGAACTGCCTCTAGAGCTGCATTTCTAGTTTTGCAAAGATTTGTGACATAAGGACAGTTGCTCTCAATTCCTCAGAAATTGTGTTGCAACTTAAATAACACCATAGTTTGATTGACCTGTCCAACTACATCATCCCTCCCTAATTTGCTTCTTTCCCTCTGAGTGCATGGTTTTATTTTAACTTAGGGAAGAAGGCCTATAAAAAAATTCCTATCAGGCTCTGATATCAGCTTCCAATTTGGCTAAAGTTCTGATCATAAGTTACTAAATCCTTTCAAATATTTTTTCAGGTTTCAGCCAGGACAAACAGTAAATATTTCTGACAGTATTAAACGACTCCATTAATTTTTAATTTAGTTTTCCCTTGACTGTTTAAGGGAATAATGTAGCAGTTTATCAGAAAATCTCTCAGAGTCTCGTTAACTCAAGGGAAGAGCTCATATGGCCCTCCTTCGAAGGTTGATATGGGGGTGTCTGTAAAGTCATTAACTTAACAAACTTTTGTATGGTCTTTTTTTTTAGGTACCTCTTATATCTTAATTTTTCATTAGCTTTTTGCAATGAAACTTTCAATAAGGCTATTTTCGAATTTTGAAGCCTTTGCTTTTAAGTGCACTTCTTAAATGATCTTATATAATTGCAACATTCCTTCTAATGGCCAATGTAAATCCCCTGAGGCTGGTGGTAGTTTGGTAGGACCCTAGCCACAAATGGAGTTCAACCCACATTTCTGTCCAACAGTTTCTGACAGCAAATGGGATGCAACCCACATTTCTGTCTGACCATATTTTGCGACGCACAACCTGACAGTTATCAAGCCAAGTTCTCAGGACACAAAACAAGCTTAGTAAGATTTTGATGTTTTTTGTAAACATTTACAGCTTCTGAGAACATAGTTTTAAGCAGGTGTGTCAGAAGGTGGCCTGCTGGACTCTTTAGAAATTAAAGATTGCAGTTAACTTGTCCAGTCTACATTTCTCCAATCTAGTGCTCAAAAAGATAAGTTTTGGAAGCTCAAAGGAACCCCAAAGAGGCCACTGTAACTTTAAATTATCCTTGGTGATCTTAGTCCAGAGAACAATATATTTATAGGATCCAGTGCTATAATTCTTAAACATAGACCAAGCTTGGGTACAAGAGGGCAGCTGATCAGCTGAGGCTGTCCTTGAACATAGATTTTCCATGTTGAGCTTGAGTGAACTTTATCTTTCTGAATGGGAACTTTCCACTGAAAAACCTTATCTTGCTGTGACAAGAAATAAGAACAGGTGGTATATGTCTAGACAATTGGATCAAACTCCCTTCTTTCCCTTCCCTAAACATTTACTGAGGGACCTCTTAGTCAAAAAGCTTTTTGAGACCTCTACCTGAAAGTGTGTGAGGTCTTGGATGGGAGCAGACTTACCAAGATGTCCCTTAACACCACTGAGGAGCAATTGAGCTCTAGGGGCTTCTTCAGGTGCTGATGCATTGGTCCCAGATGGTGCAGGGAAGGGTCCAGGGGTTGCTTTGGATCCCACTTCTGACACCCAGGAATGTCAACACAAATGTCTGGAATACAAGAATTTAGTTAGAAAAACTTTATTGGTTATACAATTTGCAAACCGGGGAGACAGTAGTCTTTGGCAGCAAACCAAAAGTGCACACTGGGAGAACAAATAAAGGGGGATGCCTTTATAGAAAAAATTCCTGCTTAGGTTTACTCAGGTCCACTTATGCAAATGAGAGTTGCAAGCCAGGTTAGTCCTGATTGGTTGGTGCAGGTCATAGTTTTATTGGTTAGGTCCAGGTGGCTATTAGGGGTTTTTGTAAAATCAGGAACTTTGGAAGAGTTAAAGCTTAAGAGTGCATTCTGTAGCTTTTCTGAGAACAGAGTATATGACTGCGTCCCAGTTCAATCACTGGTTGACTCCATTTTGTTTTTAGGTCCCAGTTAGCCACACTGAGTCCATCTGGTCCCTAGGGGTCTTTTTGATGTCATTTTATTCCACGTTTTAGAATAATAAAAGATAGGAAAAACCTAACTAGACATAGAAAGTTGCAGAAGCCTTGTGAAAGTTGCAGGTTTGTGAAGGAGGAATCTTGAGGAAGGAATTTTATGTGTGGTCAAGCTGACTAAAATTGGATTAGATTTATATAAGTTAAAAGAAAAAAGAATTTTAATATCAAATGTGCACTGGTGCAAAATTAGAGTTTGGTTTTCTCTCTTTTAAAAGGAAACTTTCATTAGGGCATATTTATATGAAACTCATAAAAATATAAGTCCTGGTATAATGTTATCAGTAATAATTTTAAAATGTATGTCATAGAAATAATCAAATTCCCTTGTCAATTGCATCACCATGAACTTTCATCAGATATTTGCAGACAGTTATTGTTTTACTCTGATACTTTGGCAAAAAGTGTTCCTGAAAAGGCGCTTCACCTTCAAGATTTATGGAAAGATTCTGATAAGTATAGGTTTCTGATACTGAAATCAAATTTGCTTCATGTGGGAGGGACAATAATGAACCATTCAAGTGCTTCCCCAAGTCTATCTGCATAACCCCACAATATGTCATGGAATGGTAACCCATCCTGCCCCTGTTTTCCTTCCCCACAACAGTGAAATAGGCCAATTACATTGATAATATAATGCTAACCTGTGAAGATTTGCTTCTACTGCAGAACACTCTGCAGGTTTTGCTGAAACATCTGCCAGGGAAAAGATGGGTGGTAAACTCACAGAAAGTTCAAGGCCCAGGACCCACCATAAGGTTTTGGAGTCATTTACTTGGGTAAGATACATGTTATCCCAGCAGCTGTGTTTGATAAAATGCAAGCCTATCTAACTCCTAGGAATGTAGAGAAGATGCAAATGTTTGTAGGGATTTGGGGGCTTTCGAGGACTTTTATACCCCAGCTGGCACAGTGTCTCTGTCCCTTATGACACTTGGTAAAGAAAGGGCGCATGTGAGACTGGGGATCAGAGCAGCAAGCCACCTTTGAGTAGGCAAAAATACTAGTGAAGCAGATTAGAGCTCTTGGCATCTCCCAAGCAGTGCTCCCATTTGAGTTAGGTGTGTCTGTGACTTCAGAAGGTATGGGTCAGGCACTGTGGCAGAGACAACAAAAGGAGAAAATCCCCCTAGGATTTTGGTCCCAGCTCTGGAAGGGGCAAAAACCCAATATACCCCCATAAAGCCACAGTTCCTAGAAATGTACACAGTGCTCCTCCAGGTAGATCCTCTCATGAAGGAACAAACTGTAGCAGCCAGTGGGCTGAACTCAGAGCAGTTTGGCTGGTGATCACTCAAAAGCCCTGGTGATTAACCCTTTGCACTGACATTTGGGCTGTTCTAAAGAGATTAACCTTATCGCTTGGACAATGGGAAGCCAAAAGATAGATGATTCATGACTGGGCCCTGGGAGGTCAGGATGTAAAGGGATATTTGGGTTCACCTGCAAGAGCCTGAAGCACTCCTCACTGTCTTCCATGACCTGGTTCATAACTGCATTGACACCCCCCGGCAATAAAGAAACTGATGCCTTAGCTCAGATATGAGCTCTAGCAACTGACCATTTAGGAGATACCACAGATCCCGTCTTTGGAATGTGCATTCTGCTGCCTTTCCCACTCCCAGAAGCTGCCCCAAGGATATTGTCTTGAGATAGTAATGTGGTAATGAGGCTATCTGGACTGGGTATGTGACTAAGCCCAATTAGGGCCTCCTGTGTACATGACTGAACTCAGTTAAGGCCTCTATATAAACTTTTAAGATTTGGAGAGTGGGTGCAGAAAACTACTCATCCTATGGCCACCTAATACAAGCCTCATAAGTAAGTTCCCTTGCTTATTAAACCTGATACCTATCAATCTGGAGTGGTCTACCTTTTTCTTCAGTCTCTCCTTCCCCTCTGTATATGGAGACTGGTTTTAGATTACACCTGGAAAGCTTCTGGGCAGGTTGCAAAGCAACACAGTGCCAGCCATTGAGGGATTCCTTTGATTTCTGACATTCACCAAACACTGCTATGGCCTACAATCTAGATCCCCAGGTGAAAAGTCATTGACTCCAGGTGGCTAATCATAAATTCCATTCAGTGAGCACTTGCTACCTCATGGTGACTGTGCTAGATATTTCACATATGATATTGTATTTAATTCTCCCCATAATCATGGTAGCTAGAATTATTATCTACAACTGATGGGGACATAATCTAATGCCTAGAAGTAGAAGTGACTTGCCTAACATCACAAAGTAAGTAACAGAGTAGGGACTTGAAACCGTGATTGACATAATAACCATGGTCTTCCTTTATGCCACACTATTTCTCAAATTCTTTCCTCTTGCAGAGACCAGTATTAAGGGTATTATTTCTGGGGACCAGACACAGGAGATACATAATAAGTATGATCAGAGTGTGTGTAGGATGATCAAAAGCCCAGGTAGCAGAGTGGATGCTCTGAAGGCTGTAAAGGAATTCCTTCTTTAATTAGAAATCTTGGGTCATACTCCAAAACAATTTAAGTATCAGTTTCTAAAAATAAGGGAGATTATTTGAGAAAACATAACCTGGAGTTACAATCTGAGTCCATATCTTGGTATCTTTCTAGTCATGAAACCTGTTTCAGGTTGTCTTGGATGACTGGATTTGAAGTACAGGTGAATTCAGGTAGAATGATTTAACTGAACTACCATCAGGTAGACAAGAAGCCCTGCAACTATAATCCACAAGGGACATCATATATTGGTAATACATGCAGGTCCCAAGCAATTTAGCTTCAAAGTAATGAATTCTATGACCAATACAAGCAGAGGAAGGTGTAAGAACACACAATAGAGGAGTAGCTGTTCAATGATGTGGGATTGAAGAAAATTTATTTCAAATTTCAAATGGGAGACTTTTGAGCAGTTTAATTATGAATGGCAAGAAGCCTAGACAGAGATGGAGAAACAGAAAGACTGAGAGACTAAGAGAGAGAGATTACATTTATAAAAGGTTAGGCAGTAACCAGAAGGCAGAGTGTTCACTTTCCAGTGCACTGGTAAAATGATGACCCTTATACAGAAGGGAAAAGATTCTCATTGATTCAGGAAGGAAGAGGCAAAGACTGGTTTCTGATAACTCGCTCTTTTATTTGAGAAGTGGGGTGGAGGTCATTTGCTGAGAGTGTCGGGGTAGGTTTAGTGTAATAATATGAAAACTATGAAAAGGTCATTAACTAGCTTCTGTGGATGAGGAGTGAAAAACCTTTCAAAGGAAAATTTAGATGAAAATTAAGGCAACTTTAAAGGTATTACTATTCCCTTCATTTCCTTGATTGGAAATAAGAGGGCAAAAAATTAACTGTGATTTCTCAGGAAACATTTAATTACTACTAGAACTACAAACGCTATCGTGTGTCATGACTACAAAGTCAGTCATCTCACACATTTACTGAGTGATTCTACATGAGAAAAAAGGAGCCTGAAGACCGACTTTAGGGTGGGTGGCTTAATCTAAAGAGGAGGCTAGAAATAGATGGAAAAGTGAGGTAAAATAGAGTATATTGAAGAAAGGCAAATCAGGAGAGACTCTAAACTATCCCTGGTGTACATTTACTAATCTTCTCATGAAAATCTGTAGACAGTAAGACAAGGCACAGGACTTTGAAGTCATAGAGTCTTGCTCTATGTGAGGAATTCTCTTTAGCCTAATAAAACCAAAATGGTAACATGCTGATTATTCATGCTTTACATCAACTTCCTGAAAAACCCAAAAGCAGAGTAGAAACCTCTGAGGGTCTTTTAAAACAGCATACTGATTCCCCAGGGCTCTCCACAACTCTCAAAGAAATGGAGCACCCAGACCCATGCGTATTTTAAAGTTTCCCAGAAAAAAACATTATCTCTGGTTTCTATCATGGATGGATCAGCTAAGCATCAAAATGCAGACACATTTTTTAAGTTTAATCCTTTCTACATCACATCTTACACTGATAGTCCCTGTTCTACTGTATGTGAATCTTTTCTTAGGTAGTGCGGAGTGGCCTAGTAAAGATGCTTCTAGATTCAACATAAAGATACCTTATCAACCCAAGTGGACTATTAACCAAAGTGGAACTAGGTAGGCAACAATGCTAGGACCTAAGGGAATATCAATCCTTGCCATCAACTAGCTTAATAAACTTTTTGTGTGTGCCTGACCTCTCTCCTTTCTGAAGGAAGAGGACACTTCACAATCAGGTACCAAGAGTCTACACCCTTAGAATGTAGTCTCTTTTGCACTTTCTTTACAGATTCTGCTCTTTCCTCACCAAACTCTGGCAACTACAACTACAGCAGTTATTCCATTCTCTATAGGACAATGGTTATCGGACTTTAGTGTAAATCAGAATCACCTGGAGGGCTTGTTAAAGCACGGATTGCTGGGCCTCATCCCCAGAGCTCCTAATATGTAAGACTGGAGTGGGGCCAGAAAATTTGAATTTCTAACAAATTCTCAGATGATGCTGATGCTGCAGGACTGGGGACCATACTTTGAGAACCACTAACAAAAATATTTGAGAGGTTGTGAGTTACAGAGAAGACAGCAGGGAATGATGGACTAATCGTTGTAGTGGAAACAAGAGTAGGAAAAATCAAAGACTTGAGAGAGTTAGAGAGGAAGAAGTAGAAACCTTTTATTTAAACAATTGGTCTTCTTTTATACTTTTTAAAATTTTTGTTGAAAAAACTCTTAACATGAGGTCTACTCTATTCACAAATTTTACATATACAATATATTATTGTTGACTGTAGGTACAATTTTGTACAGCATATCTCTAGAGCTATTCATCTTCCTTGACTGAAACTTTGTGCCTGTTGATTAGTAACTCCCCATTTCCCCCTTCCCTCAGCCCCTGACAACCACTGTTCCACTCCTTGATTCTAAGAATTTGACTATATTAGAAACCTCATGTAAGTGGAATGATACATTATTTATCTTTCTGTGACTGACTGACTTTATTTAGCATAATGTCCTCAAGGTTCATTCATGTTGTCACATATTGCATAATTTATTTCTCTTTAAAGGTTGAATAGTATTTCAGGGTATGTATATACCACATTTTCTTTTTTTTCTCTAGTTTTATTGAGATATAATGGACATATAAAATTGTGTAAGTCAACGGTGTAAAGTGTGTTGATTTGATGCACTTATGTTACAAAATGATTACCACCATAAAGTTAGCTAACACCTCCATCACATCACATAATTACCATTTCTTTTTTATGGTGAGAACATTTAAGATCTACTCTCTTAGCAACTTTCAGATATACAATTCAGTATTATTAACTATAAGCACCATGCTGTACATTAGATTCCCAGAACTTATTCATCTTTTTTTTTTTGAGGAAGATTGGCCCTGAGCTAACATCTGTTGCCAATCTTCCTCTTTTTTTCTTTTTTCTACAAAAAACCCCACAATACATAGTTGTATATCCTAGTTGTAAGTCCTTTTAGTTCGTCTTTGTGGGATGGCCCCTCAGCATGGCATGATGAGCAGTGAGTAGGTCTGCGCCTAGGATCTGAACCAGTGAACCCCGGGCCGCTGAAGCAGAACATGCAAACTTAACCACTGTGCCACTAGGCTGGCCCCCTTATTCATCTTCTAACCGGAAGTTTATACCCTTTGACCAACATCTCCCCATTTCCCCCATCCCTCAGCTTCTGGTAACCCCCATTCTACTTTCTGTTTCTATGAGTTCACCTTTTTTAGATTCCATATATAAGTGATATCATATAGTATTTGTCTTTCTCTGGCTGACCTATTTCACTTAGCTTAATGATTTTGAGTTTCATCCATGTTGCCACAAATGACAGGATTTCCTTTTTTCTCATGGCTCAATAGTATTCCATTGTATATATGTACCACATCATCTTTGTTTATCTGTTGATGGAAACTTAGGTTATTTCCATGTCTTGGCTATTGTAAATAATACTGCAATGAACATGGGAGTGCAGATACCTCTTCAATATCCTGTTTTAATTTTCTTTGGATATATAACCAGAAGTGGAATTGCTGGATCATACGGTAGTTCTGTTTTTAATTTTTTGAAGCACTCCATAATGTTTTCCATAGTAACTGTAACAATTTACATTCCCACCAACAAGGCACAAGGGTTCCCTTTTATCCATATCCTTGCCAATACTTATCTCTTGTTTTTTTGATGATAGTCATTCTAATAGGTGTGAGGTGATATCTCGTTGTGGTTTTAATTTGCATTTCCCTGATGATTAGTGAAGTTGAGCATCTCTTCATCTACCTGTTGGCTATTTGGATGTCGTCTTTGGAAAAATGTTTTCAGTTCCTCTGCCAATTTTTTAATTAGGTTTTTTGTTTTTTTGTTATTGAGTTGTATGAGTTTTTATATATTTTAGATATTAACCCCTTATCTGATAGATGGTTTGAAAATATTTTCTCCTATTATTATTAGGTCACCTTTTCACTTTGGTGATTGCCTCTTTTGTTTTGCAGTAGCTTTTTAGTTTTATTTTTTTAATTAATTAATTTATTTTTATTTTTTTGCTGAGGAAGATTGGCCATGGGATAAGATCCGTGGCCATCTTCCTGTACTTCATATGTGGGACACCTGCCACAGCATGGCTTGAGAAGCAGTGCATAGGTCAACAAACCCCAGGCTGCCAGAGCAGAGTGTGTGACTGTAACCACTATGCCACTGGACCAGCCCCAACTTTTTAGTTTTATGTATTCCCAATTATTAACTTTTGCTTTTGTTGTTTGTGCTTTGAGTATCACATTCAAATATTGTCGCCAAGACCAATGTCAAGGATCTTTTTCCCTATGTTTTCTTCTAGGATTTTTATGGTATCAGGTCTTATGTTTAAGTCTTTAATCCATTGTGAGTTAATTTTTGTGAGTGGTGTAAGATAGAGGTCCAATATCATTCTTCTGCATGTGGTTATCTAGTTTTCCCAATACCATTTATTGAAGAGACTGTCCTTCCCTTGATGTGTTCTTGGTTACCTTGTCAAATGTAGTTAACTGTATATGCTAGGGTTTATTTCTGGACTTTCAATTCTGTTCCATTGGCCTATGTGTTTGTTTTTAAGCTGGTACCATACTGTTTTTTTTTTAAATTTTTTATTTATTGCAGTAACATTGGTTTATAACATTGTATAAATTTCAGGTGTACATCATTATACTTCTATTTCTGCATAGATTACATCATGTTCACCACCCAAATACTAATTACAACCCATCACCACACACATGTGCCGAATTATCCCTTTCGCCCTCCTCCCTCCCCCCTTCCCCTCTGGGTACCATACTGTTTTGATTACTATAGCTTTGTAATACAGTTTGAAATTGGAAACTGTGATACCTCCAGCTTCGTCCTTCTTTCTCAGGATTTCTTTGGCTGTTGGGGTCTCTTATGGTTTGATACAAATTTTAAGATAGTTTTTTATATTTCTGTGAAAAATACCATTGGAATTCTGATAGGGGTGCATTGAATCTATAGATGGCTTTGGGTAGTATGGACATATTAACAACATTCATTCTTTCCATCCACGAACACAGTAAATCTTTCTGTTTGTGTCTTCAATTTCTTTCATCAAAGTCTTTTAGTTTTCATTGTACAGATCTTTCACCTCCTTGGTTAAATTTATTTTTAAGCATTTTATTATTTTTGGTGCTATTGTAAATGGGATTGTTTTATTACTATCTTGTTTGGATAGTTTGTTATTAGTGTATTGAAATGCAACTGATTTTTGTATGTTGATTTTGTATCCTGAAACTTTACTGAATTTGTTTATTAGTTCTAACAGCTTTTTTTTTTGGTGGAGTCTTTAGGGTTGTGCATATATAGAATTATGTCATCTGTAAACAAAGACTATTTTATCTCTTAATTTCTGATTTGAAGGCCTTATTTATTTTTCTTGCCTAATTGCTCTGGTTAGGACTTCCAGTAATATGTTCATTAGAAGTGGTGAATGTGGGCATCCTTGTCTTGTTCCTGATGGCAAATAAAAAGCTTTTAGCTTTTCACTATTGAGCATGATGATGGCTGTTGGCTTGTATTTTATGGATTTTATTATGTTGATGTACATATCTTCTATACCTAATTTGTTGAGAGTTTTTATCTTGAAAGGATGTTGAATTTTGTCAAATGTTTTTCTACATCTATTGAGATGATCATGTGAATTTCATCCTTCGTTCAGTTAAAGTGTTGAGTCATATTTACTGATGTGCGTATGTTGAAGCATCTTGCATCTCATGGAAAAATACCACATGATTATGATGTCTGATCCTTTTAATATGCTCTTAAATTCTGTTTTCTAGGATTTTGTTGAGGATTTTTGCATGTATGTTCCTCAGAAAAATTGGTCTGTAGTTCTTTTTTCTTGTAGTGATCTTGTCTGGCTTTGGTATCAGGGTAATCCTGGCCTCATAAAATAAATTTGTAAGTACTTCTTCCTCTTCAATTTTTGGAAAAGTTTGGCAAAGATTAACATTAATTCTTCTTTACATGTTTGGTAGAATTCACCAGTGAAGCCATCTGTTTCTGGCCTTTTCTTTATGGGGAGGTTTTTGATTACTTATTCAGTCCCATGACTCATTGGTTTGCTCAGATTTTCTATTTCTTCATTATTAAGTCTTTGTAATTTTTATGTTTCTAAGAATTTATTCACTCCCTCCAGGTTATCCTCTTTGATGATCTATGCTTGTTCATAGTAGTCTCTTATGATCCTTTGTGTTTCTGTGGTATCAGTTGTAATGTCTTCTCTTAGTTATAATTTTATTTATTTGAGTCTTCTTTCTTTTTTCTTAGTGGAGCTAAGGGTTTGCCGATTTTGTTTATCTTTCAAAAAATAAAATCATTTAAATTGATCTTTTTATTGTTTTTGTTCTCTTTTTTATTTTTTCTGTTTAAATTTCATTTATTTTGTCTAATCTTTATAATTTTCTTCCTTTTGCTAACCTGGCTCAATTTGTTCTTGTGTTTCTAGTTCATGGACGTGTAAAGCTAGTTTGTTCATTTGGAATTGTTCTTGCTTAACATAGGCCTTTTTCACCATAAACTTCCCTCTTAGACTTGCTTTTGCTTATCCCATAAGTTTTGGTATATTGTGTTCTATATTTGTTTGTGTCAAGATATTTTATGATTTCTTTTTTGACCTCTTCTTTGAATCATTGGTTGTTCAGAAATTTGTTGCTTAATTTCTACATATTTTATAATTTTCCAATTTTCGTCCTACTATTGATTTGTGGTTTTACAAGTTGTGGTCAGAAAAGATCTTTGATATGATTTCAAGCTTCTTAAATTTGTTAAGACTTATTTTGTGGCTTAATATTTGATCTATGCTGAAGAATGTTCCAGGTGTGCTGGAGTAGAATGTGTATTCTGCTGCTGTTGAATGGAATGTTTTTATATGTCTATTAGGTCCATTTTTTCTACAGTGTTGATGAACTCTGCTGTTTCCTTAATAATTTTCTGTCTGGATGATCTATCCATTGTTGAAAGTTGGGTATTGAAGCCTTTACTATTATTTTATTATTTTATTTTTCCTTTCATTTCTGTTAATATTTGCTTTATAGAATTTGGTGTTCCAATGTTGACTGCATATATATTTACAATCATTCTATCGTCTTGATGAATTGACCCCTTGATCATTATATAATGACCTTCTTCCTCTCTTGTGACAGTTTAATGTCTACTTGTCCCAGATAAGTATAGCCAATCATATTCTCTTTTGATTACCATTTTTATGGAATACCTTTTTCTAGTCCTACACTTTCAGCCTATGTGTGTCTTTAAAGTTAAAGCAATGCTCTTTTAGGCAACATATAGTTGGTTTTTTTTTTTAATCCTTTCAGCCACTCTATGTCTTTTGATTGGAGAATATAATTCACTTATATTTAAAGTAATTATTGATAGGGTAAAGACTCACAATTGCCATTTTATTCATTGTTTGCTGGCTGTTTTGTAGTCCCTTTGTTCATTTCTTCCTCTTTTGCTGACTTTCTATATGATTTGATGATATTTTATAGTGATAAGCTTTGATTCCTTTCTCTTTATCTCTTCTATATCTACTACAGGTTTTTTTCCTTTTGATTGCTGTGAGGCTTACATAAAACATCTTATAGTAATCACATTCTATTTTAAGCTGATAACAAACTCATTTTGATTGCACATGAAAACTACAATTTTACTCCCCCACTACATTTTGTTATTGATGTCACAGGTTATATTCTTTATATTGTGTATGGATTAACAAATTATTGCAGCTATAGTTATTTTTAATACTTTGTATTTTAATTTATACATGCCTTAAAAGTGTTTTACACACCACCATTAAAGTACTGATGTATTCTGTATTTGACTACATAGTTACCTTTATAGTGAGTTTATATTTTCATATGCTGTCATGTTGGTATTTGGCATTCTTTCATTTCAACTTGAAGAATTACCTGTAGCATTTCTTATAGGGAAGATCTATTGGTCACCAACT
Organism: Diceros bicornis minor; assembly: GCF_020826845.1. Lineage (NCBI taxonomy): Eukaryota > Metazoa > Chordata > Mammalia > Perissodactyla > Rhinocerotidae > Diceros > Diceros bicornis. The sequence continues at coordinate 68,829,819 of NC_080781.1, forward strand.
TCCTCAGTTTTTGCTTATCTGGGAATGTCTTTATCTCTTCTTCATTTCTGAAGTACAGCTTGCTGGATATAGTATTCTTGGTTGATAGTTCTTTTCTTTTAGCACTTTAAATAAATTATTCAACTCTCTCCTGGTCTGCAAGCTTTCTGCTAAGAAATCTGCTGATAGTTTAATGGGGTTCCCTTGTATGCGACAGGTCACTTTTGTCTTGCTGCTTTCAAAATTCACTGTCATTGATTTTTGACAATTTGATTATAATTTTTCTTGCTGAAGATTTATTTAGGTACAATATATTTTGGGTTCTTTGGGTTTAATGCATCTGGATGTTTTGTTCCCTCCCCATATTTGGAGATTTTTTTTGTCGTCATCTTTTTTTTTTTTGAGTTTCAATTTTATTTCATTCTACTTAATTTGTTTTGTTTTGTTTTGTTTTTAATTTTTTGCTTATTGCAGTAACATTGGTTTATAACATTGTATAAATTTCAGGTGTACATCATTACACTTCTATTTCTGCATAGATTACATCATGTTCACCACTCAAATACTAATTACAACCCATCACCAAACACATGTGCAGAATTACCCCTTTGCCCTCCTCCCTCCCCCCTTCCCCTCTGGTAACCACCAATCCAATCTCTGTCTCTATGTGTTTGTTTATTGTTGTTATTATCTACTGCTTAATGAAAGAAATCATACGGTATTTGACCTTCTCCCTCTGACTTATTGCACTTTGCATAATATCCTCAATGTCCATCCATGTTGTCACAAATGTCTAGATTTCATCGTTTCTTATGGCTGAGTAGTATTTCATTGTGTATATATACCACATCTTCTTTATCCATTCGTCCCTTGATGGGCACTTAGGTTGCTTCCAAGTCTTGGCTATTGTGAATAATGCTGCAATGAACACAGGGGTGCATGTATCTTTATGCATTGGTGTTTTCAAGTTCTTTGGATAAATACCCAGCAGTGGAATAGCTGGATCATATGGTAGTTCTATCTTTGATTTTTTGAGGAATCTCCATACTGTTTTCCATAGTGGCTGCACCAGTTTGAACTCCCACCAGCAGTGTATGAGCGTTCCCTTCTCTCCACATCATTTTAGGATTCTTTGTTCTATTTCTGTGAAAAATGTTGTTGGAACTTTGATAGGGATTGCATTGAATCTATAGATTGCTTTAGGAAGTATGGACATCTTAACTATGTTAATTCTTCCAATCCAAGAGCATGGAATATCTTTCCACTTCTTTGTGTCTTCTTCAATTTCTTTCAGCAAT